>NC_141168.1:79372500-89372500 GCF_055505025.1 Bos grunniens
TAAACATAAGTAATTAGTTAATATAAGTGATCATTTCTCATAGCAACCTACTTCACTTCAAGGCAATTAACTTTGAATAAGAGGATCTCTTGCAGGCTTGGGTACACATTTTACTCCATTCCTAAATTCCCTATCTTAGATTACCAACTAGTTTTAACTATGTATCTGTTTCTTCAGAAAGAAACTCATCCTAATGTCTAATGATTAAAGAGTTCTTCTGGCTGAAGGTAGAGAGGAAAGAAAGCATGGAAGCAGTATAAGGCACCCTTTCTTCTCCCCGAGACTCCACCTCTGATCTCTTGCCCCTAAAGCTCCTAAGTGCAGATTTAAAATAACATAGCCTTTTGTCTGTTTTATTTATAACAGACAGGGAAGTATATTCGGTATCTTGTAATAACCTTAGAATGGAAAAGAATCTGAAAAAGAATATAGCAAGCCGGGTAGATAGATGTGTGTGTGTATAACTGAATCACTTTGTGGTACACTTAAAAGTAACACAACATTGTAAATCAATTATACTTCAAAAATATGCGTATATGTATTTACATATAAAGAAAATCAACAGAGTTCTAAATTGAGTCCTTTGAAAAATTTTACTAACAGGATTCATTCAACACCATAAGCTCTGCATAATATTCAAATATATTTCAGATAATCTGTCCCTTCTAATATTACAACTATACATAGAAAATGCATACATACTACATTCCCTTGGTGTCTACTATGTGCCAGAAATTCTCTCAGTGATTTACTAATTCCCTCAATTAGTCATCAAAGCAGCCCTTCAATGCCACTGATCAGTTTCACTTTTCAGATATGGAGACCAATTAAGAAAGTTTCAGTGTCTGGTATAATGCTGAACCCTGGTCACCAGCAGAGTGGGAGGGAGTACAACCCAGGGCTGAGTCATTTATTAGCCATGTCTTCAGAATCCAGTCACATCAAAAGGTTATTCCCTAAGAGTGCTGCACGATATCAGGCAGTGTGTCCCAAATGGAGTTGCCTAAGAAGATTTGCTGAACGTATTCAGCAATACGTGAACCGTGAACTTCCAGATGTTCAAGCTGGTTTTAGAAAAGGCAGAGGAACCAGAGATCAAATTGCCAACATCCGCTGGATCATCGAAAAAGCAAGAGAGTTCCAGAAAAACATCTATTTCTGCTTTATTGACTATGCCAAAGCCTTTGACTTTGTGGATCACAATAAACTGTAGAAAATTCTGAAAGAGATGGGAATACCAGACTACTTGACCTGCCTCTTGAGAAACCGGTATGCAGGTCAGGAAGCAACAGTTAGAACTGGACATGGAACAACAGACTGGTTCCAAATAGGAAAAGGAGGTCGTCAAGGCTTTACATTGTCACCCTTCTTATTTAACTTCTATGCAGAGTCCATCATGAGAAAGGCTGGGCTGGAAGAAGCACAAGCTGGAATCAAGATTGCTGGGAGAAATATCAATAACCTCAGATGTGCAGATGACACCACCCTTATGGCAGAAAGTGAAGAGGAACTAAAAAGCCTCTTGATGAAAGTGAAAGAGGAGAGTGAAAAGGTTGGCTTAAAGCTCAACGTTCAGAAAACAAAGATCATGGCATCTGGTCCCATCACTTCCTGGGAAATAAATGGGGAAACAGTGTCAGATTCTATTTTTTTTTTTTTTTTGGCTCCAAAGTCACTGTGGATGGTGATTGCAGCCATGAAATTAAAAGACGCTTGCTCCTTGGAAGGAAAGTTATGACCAACCTAGATAGCATATTCAAAAGCAGAGACATTACTTTGCCAACAAAGGTTCGTCTAGTCAAGGCTATGGTTTTTCCTGTGGTCACGAATGGATGTGAGAGTTGGACTGTGAAGTAGGCTGAGCGCCCAAGAATTGATACTTTTGAACTGTGGTGTTGGAGAAGACTCTTGAGAGTCCCTTGGACTGCAAGGAGATCCAACCAGTCCATCCTAAAGGAGACCAGTCCTGGTGTTCATTGAAAGGACTGATGCTGAGGCTTAAGCTCCAATACTTTGGCCACCTCGTGCAAAGAGCTGACGCATTGGAAAAGACCCTGATGCTGGGAGGGATTGGGGGCCGGAGGAGAAGGGGACGACAGAGGATGAGATGGCTTGGTAGCATCACCAACTCAATGCACATGAGTTTGGGTGAACTCCAGGAGTTGGTGATGGACAGGGAGGCCTGGCATGTTGCAATTCATGGGGTTGCAAAGAGTTGGACATGACTGAGCGACTGAACTGAACTGAACTGAAGTAGATGTGATCTTAATGACCCAAATAACCACAATGGTGTGATAACTCACCTAGAGCCAGACAACTTGGAATGTGAAGCCAAGTGGGTCTTAGGAAGCATCACTAAGAACAAAGCTAGTGGAGGTGATGGAATTCCAGCTGAACTATTTCAAATCCTAAAAGACGATGCTGTGAAAGTGCTGCACTCAATATGCCAGCAAATTTGGAAAACTCAGCAGTGGCCACAGGCTTGGAAAAAGTCAGTTTTCATTCCAATCCCAAAAAAGGGCAAAGCCAAAGAAGGTTCAAACTACCACACAATTGCACTCATTCCACATGCTAGCAAAGTAATGCTCAAAATCATCCAAGCTAGGCTTCAACAGTATGTGAACAGAGAACTTCCAGAAGTACAAACTGGAATTAGAAAAGACAGAGGAACCAGAGATCAAATTGCCAAGATCTTTTGACCAGAGATCAAAAGCAAGAGATTTCCAGAAAAACATCTACTTCTGCTTATTGACTATGATAAAGCCTTTGACTGTTGTGGAAGTTTCCACAACAAACTGTGGAAAATTCTTAAAGAGATGGGAATACCAGACCACTTTACCTGCCTCCTAAGAAACCTGTATGCAGGTCAAGAAGCAACAGTTAAAACTGGACATGAAACAATGGACTGGTTCCAAATTGGGAAAGTATGTCAAGGCTGTATATTGTCACTCTGCTTATTTAACTTACATGCAGAGTATATCATGTGAAATGCTGGGCTGGATGAAGCACAAGCTGGAATCAGGATTCCCAGGAGAAATGTTAACAACCTCAGATATGCAGATGACACCATCCTTATGGCAGAACTAAAGAGCCTCTTTATGAAGGTGAAAGAGGAGAGTGAAAAAGCTGGCTTAAAACTCCAGAGTAAGGAAAACTAAGATCATGGCTTCCAATCCCATCACTTCATGGCAAATAGACGGAGAAATAATGGAAACAGTGGCAGTCTTTATTTTCTGGGGCTCTAAATCACTGCACATGGTGACTGCAGCCATAAAATTAAAAGACACTTGCTGCTTGGAAGAAAAGTTATGACAAACCTAGGCAGTGTATTAAAAAGCAGAGAGATCACTTTGCCAACAATGGTCTGTATAGACAAAGCTATGGTTTTTCCGGTGGTCACGTATGGATGTGAGAGTTGGACCATAATGAAGGCTGAGCACGGAAGAATTGATCCTCTTCAACTGTGGTGTTGGAGAAGACTCTTCAGGGCCCCTTGGACAGCAAGGAGAGCAAACCAGTCAATGCTAAAGGAGATCAATCCTGAATATTCATTGGAAGGACTGATGCTGAAGCTGAAGTTCCAGTACCATGGCACCTGTTGCGAAGAGCCAACTCATTGGAAAAGACCCTGATGCTGGGAAAGATTGAAGGCAGGAGGAGAAGGGGGTGACAGAGGATGAAATGCCTGGATGGCATCACCAATTCAAAGGACATGAGTATGAGCAAAATCCAGGAGACAGTGAAGGACAGGGAAGCCTGCTGTGCTGCAGCCCATGGGGTCACAAACAATTTGACACGACTGAGAGACTGATCAACAACAACAAAGCAGATGTGAAGTGTGTCTGGTGTACACAGCCTGTCAATGGCCTTGAAAAGTCCTGCAATAAAGAAGCTCCCATGTTTGTTAACCTGCTGTTTTACAAGCCTAGAGCTGTGCTAACACAGCAGCCACCACTGATATACTACTCTAGGAGACCAGAAATGTAGCTGATCCAAACTGAGGTGTGACATGAGGGAAAAAGACACAGTGGGTTCTAAGAATGTACTTGGTAACTCAGTATTTTGGATATGCTGGGTGAAATGAAATATATCTTTAAAATTCCACCTATTCTTTCTTATATGGTTTGCCTGCCTGGTGGGAAATATAAACAATTCAAGCAACTTGCATTATCTTTCTACTTGGAAAGTAAAACAGTTTATTTTCCTTCCACACACCTCCATTTGCATTCCATGGAACAGTTTCCAAGCTTAGGAGAACCAGATACCATGGATAAAAAGCTAAGACCTGAAGACTACTGTAGTTATAAAATACAAAGGTTTGGTTTGACGCAGTATGGCCTTTACTGTCGGGGGAGGAGTGGCTCTCTCATTGTCACTTCTAATATGTCAGCTCTAAAAAGACACTTACTCCTTGGAAGGAAAGTTATGACAACCTAGATAGCATATTCAAAAGCAGAGACATTACTTTGCCAACAAAGGTTCGTCTAGTCAAGGCTATGGTTTTTCCTGTGGTCATGTACGGATGTGAGAGTTGGACTGTGAAGAAGGCTGAGCGCCGAAGAATTGATGCTTTTGAACTGTGGTATTGGAGAAGACTCTTGAGAGTCCCTTGGACTGCAAGGACATCCAACCAGTCCATTCTGAAGGAGATCAGCCCTGGGATTTCTTTGGAAGGAATGATGCTAAAGCTGAAACTCCAGTCCTTTGGCCACCTCATGTGAAGAGTTGACTCATTGGAAAAGACTCTGATGCTGGGAGGGATTGGGGGCAAGAGGAGAAGGGGACAACAGAGGATGAGCTGGCTGGATGGCATCACTGACTCGATGGACGTGAGTCTGAGTGAACTCCGGGAGTTGGTGATGGACAGGGAGGCCTGGCGTGCTGCAATTCATGGGGTCGCAAAGAGTCGGACATGACTGAGCGACTGAACAGAACTGAACTGAATAAAAGAGAGCAATACACATTTTAAATCCATACTCTGCTGCTGCTGCTGCGTCGCTTCAGTCATGTCCGACTCTGTGCGACCCCATAGACGGCAGCCTACCAGGCTCTTCTGTCCCTGGGATTCTCCAGGCAAGAACACTGGAGTGGACTGCCATTTCCTTCTCCAATGCATGAAAGTGAAAAGTGAAAGTGAAGTCGCTCAGTTGTGTCTGACTCTTCACGATCCCATGGACTGAAGCCCACCAGGCTCCTCCGTCCATGGGATTTTCCAAGCAAGAGTACTGGAGTGGGGTGCCATTGCCTTCTCCGAAATCCATACTCTAGAAATGGATTTTTCAAATAGCTATATCTTTAGTTCCAATACATGGAACAGGAATAGACCCATCAGGGCACTGGAAAATTACTAAATCCTAGTTTACACACCCATGTCTTTAGTGTTCTTAAGCCAAATCACAACATTAGTGGTTATTTTTTTAACATTACTATTGTGTTGTGTTTTGTTTTTTAATATGTTTCAATTCCCCTGGCCAAATTCCTTTCTTCCTCCATACCTCCCACAGGCCTGGGCTGAGCACAGTCATGCATTATAAAAGCTTCTGAACTTTTTTTTCAGAAAGAGCAGCTCCCTGGAGGTGTGGAGGAGGACAGGAATCTGATATTCTAAAGGGCTTAAACCAGGATAGGATATCAAATATTCCAAGGCCTTAGATGCATGCTTTTTTTTTTCATAAAAACAGAAGACAGCAATAAAATCACATCTGTTAAGTTTTAATAAAATCACATCTGTTTATCTGTATAAGTGAAGCTTTCTAGATTCTTAAACTTCCCTCAGGATTTGAGTTCATTAGTTTAATAGTAGCAGTCTGAGAAAGGTTATTTTATATATATGCGTATTTTAGCTATGCTTTCAATTAGAATATACATACACAAATCATTCCATGAGAAATATGTTTTCTCAGTATAATGTGTACCAAATAAAACTATATTGGGATATGTGAATAATTTTACTTGTAAATAGTTGAAATTATCAAGACATATTACAGAAATATGTCTAATTTGGGGTTTTTTAAAGTTTGGAATAGCCTAAATGATTAAACAGCTTCCCTGGTGACTTAGTGGTAAAGAATCCACTTGCCAATGCAGGAGATGCAGGTGTGATCCCCGGGTCGGGAAGATCCCTGGGTCTTAGAGAAGGAAATGGCAAGCCACTCCAGTATTCTTGATTGGAAAATTCCATGGGCAGAAGAGCCTGGCAGCCTACAGTCAGTCCATGGGGCCACAAAAAGTCAGACAAGTCTGAGCAACTGAGCACACAAAATGATTAAAGCTGATTTAAGTTGCTCTAATAATTGTATGAATAAAAAGAATAGGTTTTATATACACTTAGTTATCAGAGTTAAATGATGATGTATTCATTAAAGGCATAAACATTCAAGTAAACTTATATTCCTTTTTTATATCAAACAATCTAATGTTTGAATCAAAGAATCCATCTTTAGAAAATCAAATCATGCTCACATGTAAGCCCTATCTTCATTCTGGTAATTCTGTTTCCACTCTTCATATTACTAAATCAGTAGATTGCATTTATCTTTACTTAAATACGTCATGATTCACACTGGAAGCAGTATTTTCCCTAAAAATCAGCTTAAATGCTCTACCGAATCTTAAAGAGTATAACTTTATTTTTTAGGCCTGTGATTTTTCTTGGCATTAGTATGTGGACAATCAAAATCAATGGTTATTCTGTTTATTAACCAGTAGAAGACTTCACACACTTGGCTGGCAGTTACAGTTGAGAGCTCTTTGTCAACATGACTCACCTGAAATTTGGCTCATATAAGCCATTTACAAGTTCCATATTTTCTAACTAAATGTTACCTCTTTTCCTTGAACCTTTGGCAAAAATGTTCTTTCTGTTTAGTGATTGTCAAGGGCAGCTGAGAAGCATTTGACCTGTTAAGCCAGATTCATTTATAGACAGTATGGTTATTTGCTAATCAGAAAGCAATTCAAAATGCAGGAGTGCTGTCACCAAGATGTCGATATACCTGATCCTGATTTTGCTCCCCAACAGGAGGAAAACAACTGACAACTATTCATGGATAAGACACGACTAAGAAGATCCTAGAATGCAGTGATGAGACTGAAGCACACCCTTCTTGCATCACAGAGACCAGGACAGATTGCATTCGAAGGGTAAGAGGAGCCACTACATGCTGACTGCACCACCTCTCCCCTAGGCTGGCCAGCTCCCCTGACTCTATGGTTCTTCCCTGGAAGAAGAAGAGCCCAGGATGAATGTCCTCCAAAACTGTGGGTTATTTCTTGGGAGCTCCAATTCTGGTCTCACCCCACAGAAGTAACCTGGAGGACCTTCGGGGCTTGACCAGTTGGAATCTGACTGTCACGGAGAAGGAAGGAATGGTCTGCAACAAGGCAGCACTCAGGTCTTGATAGGCTGACTCCCTATATCCAACACTCAAGGAGAAGGCCCAACCAGCAGCTTTGCTCATCTAAAGAACCAAGATGGTGGTGCAGTCACTCCTGGGAACTTGGTGAGATTGCAGGTCTGCCTGATTCGGGTGTTCACATAAGGACCTTGCTGGCTCTTGATTCTGGTTTGTGTCTATCCAGGTTGGCAGTGGGGAATGGAGGTCTGAGTCTTAGCCCAATGAACTACTAAATATAGCTCCCAATCCTGCCTTCCCAGAAAGCTTAGCTATAGTAATTTGTGCAGCCCAGCAACACTTGATGAGAGAGTCTGACAGCCAGAGCCAACCATTCACAAAGCAAAGCCAGTGGCCTGGTTTGGGGAGAAAACTTGGTACATGGGTCAGCTTGAGTCAAGACCACAAAGAGCCTTTCCAGCCTTGGAGCCTATTTTCCCACTCAAGCAGGGAAGGGAAACTAAATCATGGCCTCACCCATTGCTGAAGATAGCTTTCAGCCCATCTGATCATCAGGCTTAACTAGAGCACATGGAACACTGCACAGCCCATCCAACATCCCTGCTTACAGCAGCATCTGAACAAGCATCCAGCCCAGGGCTTTCTCCCTCTGCAGAGAAAAACAGCCGATTCCATCTGGCCAGGGAACTCAATGCATAGTCTTGCTTGACTCAGATCCCCAAACAATGAGCCACACAGGCTCATGGCCCCTTCTGCTATCCCACCATGGCAGGGAAGCTTATTCCTACTCCTACCTACTACTGAGTGTAGTACCCAGTCCCAACCATCTAGTAAGCCTGCCCAGAGAACCCATGCAACTGCAGAACCCATTGTACAGCCTTGCTTGGACAAGGAACCAAGTCAGCAGTCAATCAGAAAATCGACTGTTCTCAGCCAATAGCACCACTCCCAACCTCATAGCTTGGGCAGTGGCCTCACCCCAAAACAGACCCTAACAGCAAGCTGCATCTGCCCAAGGATGTTACAAGTGGACACAATCAGAAGCTCAAGCTGAGCTGACTGGTGAAGAACTATCTCTGCCAAAGTGAAGCTGTAAAGAATCTGGAAGAAGAGAATACTTACTCAAATGTGCTGACACCAACATAAGTAATCAAGGACCACAAAAAAATCAGGTAAACATGACACCAGAGGAAACTAATAAAGCTCCAATAACCAACTCCAAAGAATAGAGGTCTATGAACTGTAACATGAAAAATTCAGAACATTTCTCCAAAAGAACTTTAGTGAACTACAAGAACACACAGACAGCTAGCCAAACTTAAGGGGAAAAAATGCATGAACGAAAGAAGTCCAACAAATAAATACTGTTGTTGTTCAACTGCTCAGTCACCTCTGACTCTTTGCAACCTCATGGAGTGGAACATACCAGGCTTCCCTCTCTTTCACTATCTCCCAGAGTTTGCTCAAACTCATGTCTATTGAGTTGATAATGCCATCCAACCATCTTATCCTCTGTGCCTCCTTCTCTTCTTGCCCTCAAAATAAATAGAAACCACCCAAAAATCTGACCAGAGAACCGAGAGCTGAAAAATACAATGACTGATCTGAAGAACAGAATAGAATTTCAAAAGCAGACTTTCCATGAAGAAGAAATATGTAAGTGGTGGTGCATAATTCATTTACAACTCAAAGTTAAAAAACAAGTGTAGCAAAATAACTATAATTATAATAATCTATATTTGGATAAACAATATTAAAATATGTAAATTGTAACATCAATAATATAAAATGTGAGGAGAGGGGGAGAAATAAAAGTATAAAGCTTAGGAATGTCATCAAAGTTAGATTGTTAACAGCTTAAAATTGGGTGCTGTAACTCCGAAATATTTATGTAAGCTCCATGGTAACCACAAGGGAAAAATATCTGTAGTAATTACATAAAAGAACATGCTAAAGTCGTCAAAGCATACTGATACTGAAAGACGTGAAATACAAAAAAAGACAGCAGGATAAGAAACAAGAAAAATGAATCTATAAAACATTCTGAAAAAATGTAACAAAACTTCAATAGTAAGTCCTTGGTGGGTCCATTATCACTAGCCCCACTTGGGAAGCCGAGTAAGTCCTCACTTATTAATGATTACTTTAAAGGTACATGGAACTTTTGAATGGATTAAAAAAAAAAAAACAAGATCCAACCATATGCTGCCTATAAGAGATTCACTTTAGACTTAAAGACACAGACAGATTGAGAGTGAAGGGATAAAGAAAGATATTTCAAGCAAACAGAAACCATCCCCTCCAAAAGCAGTTGCTATACTTTTGTCAGAAAAGTGAAAGTGAAGTCGCTCAGGCATGTGGAGAGTGTAGCCTGCCAGGCTCTTCCGTCCATGCGATTTTCCAGGCAAGAATACTGGAGACATTGCCATTTCCTTCTCCAGGAGATCTTCCCAACTCAGGGATTGAACCCAGGTCTCCCACATTGTAGGCAGACACTTTACCATCTGAGACACCAGCAGGAAGGTTATGTCAGAAAAGATAGACTTTAAACTGAAAATGGTAAAAAGATACAAAGAAGATTATTATATAATGATAAAGGGGACAATCAAGAAAATTTAACAACTTTAAATATTTATTTACCCAACATTGGAGCACCTAAATAAAGCAAAAATAACAGAGATAAAGGAGAAATAAACACGAATACAATAATAGTTGGGGACTTAGATACCCAATTCTCAGCAATGAATAGATCATTCAGACAGAATCAATAGAGAAATAACAGATTTTAACAACACTATTTCTGCTTTATTGACTATGCCAAAGCCTTTAACTGTGTGGATCACAATAAACTGTGGAGAATTCTTCAAGAGATAGGAATACCAGACCACCTGATCTGCCTCTTGAGAAATTTGTATGCAGGTCAGGAAGCAACAGTTAGAACTGGACATGGAACAACAGACTGGTTCCAAATAGGAAAAGGAGGTCGTCAAGGCTGTATATTGTCACCCTGTTTATTTAACTTATATGTAGAGTACATCATGAGAAACACTGGACTGGAAGAAACACAAGCTGGAATCAAGATTGCCGGGAGAAATATCAATAACCTCAGATATGCAGATGACACCACCCTTATGGCAGAAAGTGAAGAGGAACTCAAAAGCCTCATGATGAAAGTGAAAGTGGAGGGCGAAAAAGTTGGCTTAAAGCTCAACATTCAGAAAACTAAGATCATGGCATCCGGTCCCACCACTTCATGGGAAATAGATGGGGAAACAGTGGAAACAGTGTCAGACTTTATTTTTCTGGGCTCCAAAATCACTACAGATGGTGACTGCAGCCATGAAATTAAAAGACGCTTACTCCTTGGAAGAAAAGTTATGACCAGCCTAGATAGCATATTGAAAAGCAGAGACATTACTTTGCCAACAAAGGTTCGTCTAGTCAAGGCTATGGTTTTTCCAATGGTTATGTATGGATGTGAGAGTTGGACTGTGAAGAGGGTTGAGCACCGAAGAATTGATGCTTTTGAACTGTGGTGTTGGAGAAGACTCTTAAGAGTCCCTTGGACTGCAAGGAGAACCAACCAGTCCATTCTGAAGGAGATCAGCCCTGGGATTTCTTTGGAAGGAATGATGCTACAGCTGAAACTCCAGTACTTTGGCCACCTCATGTGAAGAGTTGACTCATTGGAAAAGACTCTGATGCTGGGAGGGATTGGGGGCAGGAGGAGAAGGGGACGACAGAGGATGAGCTGGCTGGATTGCATCACTGACTCAATGGAAGTGAGTCTGGGTGAACTCCGGGAGTTGGTAATGGACAGGGAGGCCTGGTGTGCTGCGATTCATGGGGTCGCAAAGAGTCCGACACGACTGAGCGACTGAACTGAACTGATAGACAAAATGGATCTAACAGATATATATATTCTACTCAACAACAGCAGAATATACATTATGCTTAAGCACACATGAAGCATTATGTATTACAGATCACAATGTTAGGTCACGAAACAAGTCTTAGTAAATTCAAGAAGACTGAAATCACACCAAGTATCTTCTTTGACTACCATGGGATGAAATTAGAATTCAGTAACAGGAGGAAAACTAGAAAACTCACAAATACATGGAAATTAAATAACACTCTCCTGAGCAACCAATCAGAGAAGAAATTAAAAAGGAATTTAAAAAGCATCTTGAGATAAATGAAATTGAAAACACAACATACCAAAACTTATGGAATGTAGAAAAAGCCGTTCTAAGAGGGAAGCTCATAGCAATAATCCCTTACATTAAGAAAAAAGACAGATCCAAAATAAACAACATAACTATATCTCAAAGAACTAGGAAAAAAATAAATGACCCAAAGTCACCAGAAGGAAGAAAGTTAAAAATCTGGGCAGAAATAAGTGAAATCAAGAATAGGAAAACAACATAAAAAGATTAACATAACTAAGAGTTGGTTCTTTGGACGTCTCTGGTGGTCCAGTGGTTAAGAATACACTTGACAATGGAGGGGACACGGATTCAATCCCTGCTCTGGGAACATTCCACAGGCCACAGAGCAATTAAGCCCATGTGCCACAACTATTGAGCCCACTCTACAGCCTACAAAACACAACTACTGAGCCTGAGCAGGCAAGAGCCTGTGCTCTGCAACGAGAGAAGCCCACGTACCACAATGAGAGAGAGGCCCCCACTTGCCGCAGCTAGAGAAAACGTGCACACGGCAGTGAAGTCCCAGCACAGCCAAAAACAAACAAAATTATCTTTCAAAAATCTTCCAATAAACAAAAGCCCAGGGCCAGATGGCATCACAGGCAAATTCTAGCAGATGTTTAGAGAATAGGTAACATCTATCCTTCTAAAACTCTTCCCAAAAATTGCTGAGGGAGAAACAGACAATCACAGGCCAGTATCACTGATCAACATAGATGCAAAAACCCTCAACAAAATACTAGCACAGAATCCAACAACACATCAAAAGAGTCATACACCATGATCAAGTGGGGTTTATCTCAGGGATGCAAGTACTCTTTGATATATGCAAATCGACCAATGTGATACACAATATTAACAAACAAACTGAAAGATAAAAACCATATGATAATCTCAATAGATGCAGGAAAAGCATTTGACAAAATTCAAAACCGATTTATGGAAAAAAAAAAAAGGACTCTCCAGAAAGTGGGCATAGAGGGAACCTACAACACCATAATAAAGGCCATATATGAAAATCCAGAGCAAACATTCTCAAACATGGTGAAAAACTGAAAGCACTTCGTTAATATCAGGAACAAGAGGGAGGAGCCAAGATGGCAGAGGAGTAGGACGGCGAGAACACTTTCTCCCCCACAAATTCATCAAAAGAGCATTCAAACGTCGAGTAAATTCCACAAAACAACTTCTGAATGCTGGCAGAGGACATCAGGCACCCAGAAAAGCAACCCAACTCTTCGAAAGGAGAGAGAAGAAATACAGCTCCACCCACCAGAACACTGACACAAGCTTCCCTAACCAGGAAACCTTGACAAGCCACCTGTACAAACCCACACACAGTGAGGAAAAGCCACAATAAAGAGAACTCCACAAACTGCCAGAATACAGAAAGGACACCCCAAACCCAGCAATTTAAACAAGATGAAGAGACAGAGGAATACCCAGCAGATAAAGGAACAGGATAAATGCCCACCAAACTAAACAAAAGAGGAAGAGATAGGGAATCTACCTGATAAAGAATTCCAAATAATGATAGTGAAATTGATCCAAAATCTTGAAATTAAAATGGAATCACAGATAAATAGCCTGGAGACAAGGATTGAGAAGATGCAAGAAAGGTTTATCAAGGACCTAGAAGAAATAAAAAAGAGTCAATATATAATGAATAATGCAATAAATGAAATTAAAAACACTCTGGAGGCAACAAATAGTAGAATAACAGAGGCAGAAGATAGGATTAGTAAATTAGAAGATAGAATGGTAGAAATAAATGAATCAGAGAGGATAAAAGAAAAACGAATTAAAAGAAATAAGGACAATCTCAGAGACTTCCAGGACAATATTAAACGCTACAACATTCGAATCATAGGGGTTCCAGAAGAAGAAGACAAAAAGAAAGACCATGAGAAAATACTTGAGGAGATAATAGTTGAAAACTTCCCTAAACTGGGGAAGGAAATAATCACCCAAGTCCAAGAAACCCAGAGAATCCCAAACAGGATAAACCCAAGGCAAAACACCCCAAAACACATATTAATCAAATTAACAAAGATCAAACACAAAGAACAAACATTAAAAGCAGCAAGGGAAAAACAACAAATAACACACAAGGGAATTCCCATAAGGATAACAGCTGATCTTTCAATAGAAACTCTTCAAGCCAGGAGGGAATGGCAAGACATACTTAAAATGATGAAAGAAAATAACCTACAGCCCAGATTATTGTACCCAGCAAGGATTTCATTCAAGTATGAAGGAGAAATCAAAAGCTTTTCAGACAAGCAAAAGCTGAGAGAATTCTGCACCACCAAACCAGCTCTCCAACAAATACTAAAGGATATTCTCTAGACAGGAAACACAAAAACAGTGTATAAATTCAAACCCAAAACAATAAAGTAAACGGCAACGGGATCATACTTATCAGTAATTACCTTAAACGTAAATGGGTTGAATGCCCCAACCAAAAGACAAAGACTGGCTGAATGGATACAAAAACAAGACCCCTACATATGTTGTCTACAAGAGACCCACCTCAAAACAGGGGACACATACAGACTGAAAGTGAAGGGCTGGAAAAAGATTTTCCATGCAAATAGGGACCAAAAGAAAGCAAGAGTAGCAATACTCATATCAGATAAAATAGACTTTAAAACAAAGGCTGTGAAAAGAGACAAAGAAGGTCACTACATAATGATCAAAGGATCAATCCAAGAAGAAGATATAGCAATTATAAATATATATGCACCCAACATGGGAGCACCGCAGTATGTAAGACAAATGCTAACGAGTATGAAAGGAGAAATTAACAATAACACAATAATAGTGGGAGACTTTAATACCCCACTCACACCTATGGATAGATCAACTAAACAGAAAATTAACAAGGAAACACAAACTTTAAATGATACAATAGACCAGTTAGACCTAATTGATATCTATAGGACATTTCATCCCAAAACAATGAATTTCACCTTTTTCTCAAGCGCACATGGAACCTTCTCCAGGATAGATCACATCCTGGGCCATAAAGCTAGCCTTGGTAAATTCAAAAAAATAGAAATCATTCCAAGCATCTTTTCTGACCACAATGCAGTAAGATTAGATCTCAATTACAGGAGAAAAACTATTTAAAATTCCAACATATGGAGACTGAACAGCACGCTGCTGAATAACCAACAAATCACAGAAGAAATCAAAAAAGAAATCAAAATTTGCATAGAAACGAATGAAAATGAAAACACAACAACCCAAAACCTGTGGGACACGGTGAAAGCAGTCCTAAGGGGAAAGTTCATAGCAATACAGGCACACCTCAGGAAACAAGAAAAAAGTCATATAAATAACCTAACTCTACACCTAAAGCAACTAGAAAAGGAAGAAATGAAGAACCCCAGGGTTAGTAGAAGGAAAGAAATCTTAAAAATTAGAGCAGAAATAAATGCAAAAGAAACAAAAGAGACCATAGCAAAAATCAACAAAACCAAAAGCTGGTTCTTTGAAAGGATAAATAAAATTGACAAACCATTAGCCAGACTCATCAAGAAACAAAGGGAGAAAAATCAAATCAACAAAATCAGAAATGAAACTGGAGAGATCACAACAGACAACACAGAAATACAAAGGATCATAAGAGACTACTATCAACAATTATATGCCAATAAAATGGACAACGTGGAAGAAATGGACAAATTCTTAGAAAAGTACAACTTTCCAAAACTCGACCAGGAAGAAATAGAAAATCTTAACAGACCCATCACAAGCACGGAAATTGAAACTGTAATCAAAAATCTTCCAGCAAACAAAAGCCCACGTCCAGACGGCTTCACAGCTGAATTCTACCAAAAATTTAGAGAAGAATATCCTGCTCAAACTCTTCCAGAAAATTGCAGAGGAAGGTAAACTTCCAAACTCATTCTATGAGGCCACCATCACCCTAATACCAAAACCTGACAAAGATCCCACAAAAAAAGAAAATTACAGGCCAATATCACTGATGAACATAGATGCAAAAATCCTTAACAAAATTCTAGCAATCAGAATCCAACAACACATTAAAAAGATCATACACCATGACCAAGTGGGCTTTATCCCAGGGATGCAAGGATTCTTCAATATCCACAAAGCAATCAATGTAATACACCACATTAACAAATTGAAAAATAAAAACCATATGATTATCTCAATAGATGCAGAGAAAGCCTTTGACAAAATTCAACACCCATTTATGATAAAAACTCTCCAGAAAGCAGGAATAGAAGGAACATATCTCAACATAATAAAAGCTATATATGACAAACCCACAGCAAACATTATCCTCAATGGTGAAAAATTGAAAGCATTTCCTCTAAAGTCAGGAACAAGACAAGGGTGCCCACTTTCACCGTTACTATTCAACATAGTTTTGGAAGTTTTGGCCACAGCAATCATAGCAGAAAAACAAATAAAAGGAACAAGAGAAGGGTGCTCACTCCTGCCACTATCATTCAACATAGTTTTAGAAGTCCTAGCCACGGCAATCAGAGAAGAAATAAAAGAAATCCAGATTGAAAAAGAAGTAAAACTGCTACTGTTAGCAGATGACATGATACTGTACATAAAAAATCCTAACGATGCCACCAGAAAACTACTACAGCTAATCAATGAATTTAGTAAAGTCACAGTACACAAAATGAGTATACATAAATCTCTAACACATTAATAATGAAAAATCAAAGGAGAAATTACGGAAACAATCCCACTCACCATAACTACAAAAAGAATAAAATACCCAGAAATAAACCTACCTAAAGTGACAAAAATACCTGTACGCAGAAAACTCTAAGACACTGATGAAAGAAACCAAAGATGACACAAACAGAGAGAGAGAGATACCATGTTCTTGGATTGGAAGAATCAACACTGTGAAAATGACTATACTATCCAAAGCAATCTACAGATTCTATGCAATACCTATCAAACTACCAACAGTATTTTTCACAGAACTAGAACAAAAAATTTCACAATGTGTATGGAAACACAAAAGACTCCGAATTGCTAAAGCAATCTTGAGAAAGAAAAACAGTCAGGAATCAGCCTTCCTGATTTCAGACCACAACACAGAGCTACAGCAATCAAAGACAGTTTGGGACAGCATACAAGCACAAAACAGAACACAGATTAATGGAACAGAGAGAAAACCCAGATAAACCCACACACCTAAAGTCAAAGACAAGGGAGGCAAGAATATACAATGGAGAAAAGACAGCCTTTTCAAAAAGTGGTGCTGGGAAAAATGGACAGCTACATGAAAAAGAATGATATTAGAATAATTCCTAACACCATATACAAAAATAAACTCAAAATGGATTCAAGACCTAAATGTAAGACCAAACACTATAAACTCTTAGAGGGAAACACAGGCAGAACATTCTTTGACATAAATGACAGAAAGATCCTTTTTGACCTGCTTCCTAAAGTAATGAAATAAAGTAACAGAAATAAACAAATGGGACCTAATTAAACTTAAGAGCTTTTGCATACCAAAGGAAACCATAAATAAGATGAAAAGACAACTCAGAATTGGAGAAAATATCTGCAAATGAGACAACTGGTAAAGAATTTCCAAAATATACAAGCAGCTCATGCAGCTCAATATAAAAAACAAACAACTCAATCAAAAAATGGGTAGACTACCTGAACAGACATTTCTCCAAAGAAGACATGCAGATGGCCAACAAACACATGAAAAGATGCTCAACATCATTCATTATTAGAAAAATACAAATCAAAGCTACAAAGAGATATTATCTCACATAGGTCAGAATGGCCATCATCAAAAATCTACAAACAATAAGTGCTGGAAAGGGTGTGGAGAAAAGGGAACTCTCTTATAATGTTGGTGGAAAGGTACACTGATACAATCACTATGGTGAACAGTATGGAGGACTCCAGAGAATAGCAAAGAGAGATGAGAAAGCCTTCTTAAGTGAACAATGCAAACAATTAGGAGAACAAGAGAATGGGAAAGGCTAGAGATCTCGTCAAGCAAACTGGAGATATCAAGGGAACATTTCCTGCAAAGATGGCAAGATAAAGGACAGAAATGGTAAAGACCTAACAGAAGCAGAAGAGATTAAGAAGAGGTGGAAAGAATACACAGAAGAACTATACAAAAAAAGGTCTTAATGACCCAGATAACCACAATGGTGTGGTCACTCATCTAGAGCCAGACATCCTGGAGTGAGAAGTCAAGTGGGCCTTAGAAAGCATCACTACAGACAAAGCTAGTGGAAGTGATGGGATTCCAGCTGAGTTATTCCAAATCCTAAAACATGATGCTGTTAAAGTGCTACACTCAATATTCCAGCAAATTTGGAAAACTCAGCAGTGACCAAAAAGGTCAGTTTTCTTTCCAATCCCAAAGAAAGGCAATGCCAAAGAATGTTCAAACTAATGTACAATTAGGCTCATTTCACATGCTATCAAGGTAATGCTCAAAATCCTTCAAACCAGACTTTAGCACTATGTGAACTTCTAAATGTACAATCTGGGTGTAGAAAAGGCAGAGGAACCAGAGATCAAATTGCCAACATTTGCTGGATCATAGAGAAAGCAAGGGAATTAAAAAAAAAAAGAAAAAGCCATCTACTTCTGCTTCATTGACTTCATTGATGCTAAAGCCTTTGACTGTATGCATCACAACAAACTGTGGAAAATTCTTAAAGAGATGGGAATGCCAGGCCACCTTACCTGCCCTGAGAAACCCATATGCAAGAGAGGAGCAAAAGTTAGAACCAGAAATGGAACAACTGACTGGTTGAAAATTGGGAAAGGAGTATATCAAGGCTGTATATTGTCCCCCTTGTTATTTAATTTCTATGCAGAGTACATCATGTAAAATCTTGAGCTGGATGAATCACAAGCTGGAATCCAGATTTCTGGGAGAGATATGAACAACCTCAGATATGTAGATGACACCACCCTTATGGCAGAAAGAGAAGAACTAAAGAGCCTCTTGATGAAAGTGAAAGAGGAGAGTGAAAAACTGGTTTAAACATTCAAAACACTAGGATCATGGCATCTGATCCCATCACTTCATGGCAAAGAAGAAGAGGACAGGACAAATTAAGACAGTAGCATTGACATATACACTATCATGCATAAAATCAATAGCTAGTGAGAAGCTGCTGTATGACACAGGCAGCCCAGCCAGGTGTGCTGTGATGACCTCAAGGGGTGGGATGGTGGGTGGGAAGGAGACACAGGAGGGAGGACATATACATATATAGATAGCAGATTTCAGGGTTTCCCAGATGGCGCTAGTGGTAAAGAACCCACTTGCCAATGCTGGAGATATAAGAGATGTGGGTTCAATCCCTGGGTCGCAAAGGTCCCCTGTAGGAGGGCAAGGCAACCCACTCCAGTATTCCTGCCTAGAGAATCTCATGGACAGGGGAGCCTAGTGGGCTACAATCCTTAGGGTCACAAAGAGTCAAGACACGACTGAAGCAATTTAGCAAATATGCATAGCTGATTCACATTGTTGTATAGCAGAAACTAACACAACATTGTAAAGTAATTATACTCCAATTTAAAAAAAAAGAAATGCAAAGTAACAAGTAAAATTGTCTCTATTTGCAGATGACATGGTTTTATATACAGAAAATCCTAAAGTCAGTGCTAAAAAAAAAACCCTGTTAGATCTAGCCTACTAATTCAGTGAAGCTGCAAAATACATAAAATAAACATCCAAAAATTAGGAGCATTTCTACACAGTAGCAATGAATTATTTGAAAAAAAAATAAAATGATCACATTTACAGTAACATAAGTCAATAAAATACTTAGAACCAACAAACTCATTAATGTTGCAGAATATAAAATAAGCATACATAAATTAGGAGCATTGCTATGCAGTAACATGAATTATCTTAAAAAAAGAAATAAAATGATCACATTTACAGTAGCATTAATCAATAAAATACTTAGGAATAAATTTAACCAAGGAGGGTAAAGATTTCTATACTGAAAACTGCAAGACATCAATGAAAGAAATTAAAGACACAAATAAATAGAAAAATATTTTCAGTGTTTTCACTTATTGGAAAAATACTGTTAAAATGTTCATACTACTGAAAGCCATCTATTTGCTGTTACTGAGTCCCTAAGTTATGTCTGACTCTTTGTGACCCCATGGACTGCAGCATGTCAGGTTCCACTATCCTTCACCATCTCTTGGAATTTGCTCAAATTCATGTTCATTGAATCGATGGTGCCATCCAACCATCTCATCTTGGTCTCCCCATCTCTTCCTGCCTTCAATCTTTCCCAGCATCCGGGTCTTTTCCAATGAATCAGCTCTTCGTCATCCATAAATTCAATGCAATTCCTATCAAGACTCCTTTGACTGTGTGGATCACAATAAACTGTGGAAAATTCTGAAAGAGATGGGAATACCAGACCACCTGATCTGCCTCTTGAGAAATTTGTATGCAGGTCAGGAAGCAACAGTTAGAACTGGACATGGAAAAACAGACTGGTTCCAAATAGGAAAAGGAGTACGTCAAGGCTGTATATTGTCACCCTGCTTATTTAACTTCTATGCAGAGTACATCATGAGAAACACTGGACTGGAAGAAGCACAAGCTGGAATCAAGATTGCTGGGAGAAATATCAATAACCTCAGATATGCAGATGACACCACCCTTATGGCAGAAAGTGAAGAAGAACTAAAAAGCCTCTTGATGAAAGTGAAAGTGGAGAGTGAAAAAGTTGGCTTAAAGCTCAACATTCAGAAGATGAAGATCATGGCATCTGGTCCCATCACTTCACGGGAAATAGATGGGGAAACAGTGGAAACAGTGTCAGACTTTATTTTTGGGGGACTCCAAAATCACTGCAGATGGTGACTGCAGCCATGAAATTAAAAGATGCTTACTCCTTGGAAGGAAAGTTATGACCAACCTAGAAAGCATATTGAAAACCAGAGACATTACTTTGCAGACATTACAGACAAAGGTCTGTCTAGTCAAGGCTATGGTTTTTCCTGTGGTTATGTATGGATGTGAGAGTTGGACTGTGAAGAAAGCTGAGCACCGAAGAATTGATGCTTTTGAACTGTGGTGTTGGAGAAGACTCTTGAGGATCCCTTGGACTGCTAGGAGATCCAACCAATCCATTCTGAAGGAGATCAGCCCTGGGATTTCTTTGGAAGGAATGATGCTAAAGCTGAAACTCCAGTACTTTGGCCACCTCATGCAAAGAGTTGACTCATTGGAAAAGACTCTGATGCTGGGAGGGACTGGGGGCAGGAGGAGAAGGGGATGACAGAGGATGAGATGGCTGGATGGCATCACTGACTTGATGGACATGAGTTTGAGTGAACTCCAGGAGTTGGTGATGGACAGGGAGGCCTGGCGTGCTGTGATTCATGGGGTCACAAAGAGTCGGACACGACTGAGCAACTGAACTGAACTGATAAAAAACAATTCTAATAATTATATGGAACCACAAAAGAACCCAAATAGCCAAATCAATCCTGAGAAAGAAGAACAGAGTGGGAGACATCACACTTCCTGGTTTCAAGCTATATTATAAAGCTATAGTGATCAAAATAAGGTACTGGCCAATTAGGACTGGCTACTGTACAGCAAAGGGAACTCTGTTCAATGTTATGTAACAACCTAGATGGGAAAGGAATTTGAAGATGCATAGATTCAAGTATATGTATAACTGAATCACTTTGCATATACCTGAAGAATCCGCTATACTTCAATATAAAGTAAAAAATTAAAAAAAATATGGTACTGGCATAAAAATAGACATACAGATCAGTGGAACAGAATAAACCCATGCATATACAGTAAACTGGGTTTTCCAATTGGTAACAAAACCACCTGCAATGCAGGAAACCCAGGTTTGATCCCTGGGTTGGGAAGATCCCCTTGAGAAGGAAATGGCTGCCCACTCCAGTATTCTTGCCTGAAGAATTTCATGGACAGAGGAGCCTGGTGGGCTGCAGTAGACCATGGGGTTGCAGAGAGTAGGACACGACTGAGCAACTAATACTTTCACTTTCATACAGTAAACTAACATTTGACAAGGGTGCCAAAAAACTCCACAGAGAAAAGACAGTCTCTTCAGTAAACAGAGCTTAGAAAACCGAATATTCACATGTAAAACAATGAAACTACTAATAGATCACCTATCTTACAGCACTCACAAAAACTAACTCAAAATGCATTACAGACTTAAATGTATGACTGGAAAGAACAAAACTCCTAGAAGAAAATATAGGCAACAGGAATCAGCCTCAGCAATGATCATATATATATATATATATATATATATATATATAATACCTAAAGCACAGCAACAAAATCACAAATAAACAAGTAGGGCTATAACAAACTGAAAAGCTTCTGCACAGCAAAGCAAACAGTCAACAAAATGAAGACAACCTACAGAATGGGAAAAAACTATTTGTAGGCCATGTAACAGAGAAGCGACTAACAACAAAAATATATGAAGGATTCATACAATTCAATAGCAAAAAAACAAACAATCCAATTTAAAAATGGACAAAGAAGCTAAATAGACATTTTCCCAAAGAAGATGTACGAATACAAAAAGGTGCTTACATCACTAATCAGCAGGGAAATGCAAATCAAAAATCTCAATGAGATAACATCTAAAGATTGTTACAATGGTTAGCACCAAAAAGACAAGAGATAAATGCTAGAGAAGATGTGGAGAAGAGTCCTATGTACTGATGGTGGGATTATAAATTGGTGCAGCCAGTATGGAAAACAGTATGAATGTTCACTTCAGTCAAGTCTGATTCTTTGCGACCCCATTGATGGTAGCTCGCCAAGCTTCTCATGGGATTCTCCAGGTAAGAATACTGGAGTGAGTAGCCATTCCCTTCTCCAGAGGACCAAGTCCACTTGTACGAACATATGTTAAGGAAATGAAAACACTATGTGGAAGAGATATCACTTGCACTCTCAAGTTCATAGCAAGCATTATTTACCATGGGTTGAAAGGAAGTAACCTAACTGTCCATTGCTGGCTAAATGGATAAAGAAAATGAGATACATAAACACAAGATAGATATTAGTCAGCCATAAAAGAAGGCAATCCTAAAATTTGAGGCCTTTGAGGTTAATTAAGGTAAGTTAAACAGAGGAAGACCAATTCTATATAATCTCAGTTATTTGGAGAAACTAAAAACAAACAAACAACCCCCACAAATCCTAACCAAACTCGTGGAAAAAGAGATCAGATATATAGTTATCAGAAATGGGGGGGACAGGGTAGATAGAGGTGATCAACAGGTATAAACAGTTAAAAGATGAATAAATAAAAATCATTATGCACAACTTGGTAACTGCAATCAACACTGTGGTGGAGCATATTTGATAGTTTTTAAGAGTAGATTCTAAGAGTTCTCATCACAAGCAAAACATCTTTTTGTTGTTGTTTCAATATGAGAAGATGGATGTCATTTCAACTTATTGTAGTGATCATTTCACAATATATGTAAGTCAAATCATTATTCTTTATACCTTAAACTCAGAACTGTACATCAATTATATATACCTCCACAAAACTGTAAAATAAATAAAAATGCATTTGTTCCCTCCAATAACTCTTATTTCCCTGAATTAATTCTAACAAGTTTAATTTATCAGAAGACCAGAGACAACATTCTGTGTGGAAACCTGTTTTGTTTTTTAATATCTGCAACAGACATAAGACATTATTATTATAAGTGAAATTGTTTATTTCCTAAACCCTTTCCACTATTAAAATCTAGAATTAGGGGTGTAAGCATGTGAATCCAGGGATCCCTTACTTTTCAAATGACTACTTTACATATTCTCTGTGTAAAGTCCTATCTGAGGGCAATGGTAATAAAGAAGCCAAACTGTCTCAAACTGAATCCTGGCCCCACTGCTCCCTGCCATGTGACCCTGAGTGTGAGCGCCTCTCTAAGCTTCAAATAATTTCTCTCTAAAACAAGGATAACATAATGTCACCGTCCTATAACTGTTGCAAGGATTCAGTGAGTTGTTATACATCATGTGACTATGTACCTGACATATAGTAAATATAACGGAAGATTCAGCTATTGTAATGTGATGATAGTGATGGTGGTGATGCTGCTGCTGCTGGCAATGATGACATTAGATGTATTGCAGAGAAAAGAGCTGAAGAGGAAAGCTTCTCTTACCTCCGGCAAAAGAAGGAAGGAGATGGGGGAAAAGACAAGTTAAGTATTTATTCATAATTCAAAAACAAAGCAAAACTGAGTACTGTAGCAGATATGTAGGTAGGGGGACCATCTACCCCAGCAGTGCTCCAGTTTGTCTCTGTTATGGCATAATTATTAACTGCATTCCACCACACCTTCAGAATTGACCTATGGTCACTGTAAGTAAGGACAACCTGCTATGAGAGGCTAGGAGATAGACCTCGGGACTCAAAAGAGGAAAAGACTTCTGACCTGGCCCATAAAAGGAATGGTTAGGAAAGGAAAGCCATTTCTGTGAAATGGAAATGAGCAGGGGAAGACTAACTTTTCCTTGAGTTTTCAGCAAAGCAGAAAGGATAAAAATTCTGCAAGATCTTTTTCAATCCACCTCCTAGAGTAGTAAAAATAAAAACACAAACAAACAATTGGGACCTAATTAAACTTAAAGATTTTGCTCAGGAAAGGAAACCATAAACAAAATAAAAAGACAACCCTCAGAATGGCAGAAAATATTTGCAAATGAAGCAACTGACAAGGGATTAATCTCCAAAATACAAACAGCTCATGTAACTCAGGATCAGAAAGCAAACAACCAAATCAAAAAATGGGCAAAGATCTGATAGACATTTTTGCCAAAGAAGACACAGATGGCTAAGAAGCACAGGAGCAGTGAGGCAGCAAGGGAACCTGTTGTTTGCCCTTGCTCCCCCGATATGGGGCCCTGGCAGCAGGGGCCCCATAAAACCTTGCCTGAATTTCCTATCTGGCCTCTGATCAATTTTTACTGATGAAGGAGGAACAAGAGCCCTGGTTGGTAACAAACTTAGGGTTGCCTAATGTAGGCCTTGTCCCCTTTAGAGAAAGGATCTGGACACCTCTGGAATCACTGAACGCAGCTTCCCCGTGGATGACAAGCGGCCACCTGAGCCTCTTGTTTCCAAGTCACAAGGTAAGTCTGCCTTCCTGGCCCCTGGGGGCTCAGAACCCTCCTTCAGGCCATGCTTTCTTTCACCCTCCCCTTTGTCCATCTTCCCTCACCACTTTCTCTTTCCCCTTCGCCGCCTTCCCGCTCCTAAAATCTCTGCTTCTCCTCTCTGTCCTCTTCCCCTTCTGTCCTATCCTGAGAGAATGGCCATTGGGCAGCTACAGCCTCATTCCTCTCAGCCTGTGTCACCTGCTCACTCTGGCCAGCAATGGCTCACGCTGACAGGTGACAGGACAGGTGGGAGAGGCTCGCCTCACACCATGGCATGCCTTGGTCCAGCGGGCTCTTCCTGGCCAAACATTTGTGAGAATGATAGAGGTTCAAACTATTAGGCAGGACATTAGCCATGAGCAATGAAAGGCGGCCCTGTTGACTGAATGTCCAATAGCTGCCCAATTTTGCCAAGCTATTCACCAATCCTGCCCCAAACATGCCGCCATCAGTATTATAAAATGGTCAAGGGCCCAGAAAAATTCCCCACTGGCCAACTGGAAGGACTTTCCCGACTCTGGTACATGCACGCACTCCATGCTATCATGTCCTTAGATATCCTTTGGTGGCCACTGGGCTCATTAAATGTTCATAAATATTCTGTGAGTACATACATCCAATTATAACAGACTGAATTATGGGAAGGACATGCACACTGGTCTTGTTATACAACCTGTAGCTGTCAATTAAGACTATCAATTAAGCCTCCTGGATAATGGAAAAACTTTACCTTAAAAACTCTACACCCCCGTCCTTTGGTGCCATTGCACTCCTTGGCCTGGCCCACCTCTCTCCTGAGGTGATCCCTCTGTTCTGTCCTTATTTTCAATAAACTCTCTCACAATAGGTAAGACCTCAGATTCATCTCTGCGTCCTCACCAAGAACTGAGGACCAGGGAAGGAGGAGTTTGCAGAGTCTTTTCTGCTAACAAATCCTCATAGAGTGTAGTGGCCAGAAGTATGATCATCTCAGTATTCTCACTGTTATTTTCTCTACCAGTAAGAAAAGTCCTACTCGGAATGGGCTGAAGTGGCAAATCCTGCATAATAGTGTTCATGTGGGTGAGAGTCCCATCTCTGGGTAGGGGACCCACAGACAACGGACAACTGTCTGCTTTCCAGGCTTGATCACCCCTGTGGGTATTCACTGGCCTCTTCTGGAAGCACACAGGTTGGTGCCTGAATAGAGACCCACAGCAGGGTGGGCTGAAGCAGCGATCTCTTTCTTTCTGTCTTTTTTTGTCTCTTTTGTGTCTCTCCTCTTTTTACCTCTCCCTTGGTCCTCATTCCTGCACTCCTGCCCAACCTTGAAAATTTCTTGTTTGGGTCTTTAAGTTTTGTGGTTGGCATTTCTGTGCTGTAGTTTTGTGTGTCCAACTGCTCCTGCAAGTCTCTGCCAACACTGTGGGCACAGCAGAGCACTTCAGCCTTGAAATACACAGCCCACGCTGCCTGAGACTCCAGCCTTGGGTCACTGAGTGGAGTGGGATTTTAAAGAAAAGGCAGGAGCTTGAACATTTCCCTCCTCTGCTCTTGCAGTGAGACTATTCTACCTGGGCTCTCAGGACTGCCTGATTCATCTCCAGTCCCCCAGACTGAGGAAAAATAAGAAAGAGGGCCATTTTGAATTCAAGCAGGAATGCTTGATAGAATATTGCAATATTAATTGCTAAACAGGTCTCAATTTACTTACTTTTGTCTTCATGGGAGACAGAAATTAAGCTATTCGGTGCCACTTTGAGATGTTCTGTTACCAGTTTACAGAATGTTAATGTGGAAAGCAGTTCATGGAAAGTGGGATGTGTGTTTTCAGAAAAGAAGGTATGAAGAGTAGAAATACAGTTTGTTGAAAGGAATAGGGGTGATTTTGTCTCAGTGCTGGCTATTTCTGAATGTGGAAAGAATAAGGGACAGAATATGGCTATAGGAAGTTGCAGAAGGTTTGTAGAAGATGAACATTGAGGAAAGAATTTTGTATGTGCCAGAATTTTCTATGGTTAGATTAAATTTAACTAGGTAAATGGATTTTATTAAGAGTAGGCTGATGCAAGACTGATTTTGATTTCTCTCTTGTAAGAGAACAAGTTTTCCTGGAATGCTGCTTTTGGTAGCAGATTGTGTGAGTTCCTATGTCTTTTAGTGATCTGTATATCTGGGGAGGCCTTACAAATAGCTGTGAAGAGAAGAGAAGCAAAAAGCAAAGGAGAAAAGGAAAGATATAAAAATCTGAATGCAGAGTTTCAAAGAATAGCAAAAGGGACAAGAAAGCCTTCTTCAGCAATCAATGCAAAGAAATAGAGGAAAACAACAGAATGGGAAAGACTAGAGATCTCTTCAAGAAAATCAGAGATACCAAAGGAACATTTCATGCAAAGATGGGCTTGATAACGGACAGAAATGGTATGGACCTAACAGAAGCAGAAGATATTAAGAAGAGGTGGCAAGAATACACAGAAGAACTGTACAAAAAAGATCTTCACGACCCAGATAACCACGATGGTGTGATCACTGACCTAGAGCCAGACATCCTGGAAGGTGAAGTCAAGTGGGCCTTAGAAAGCATTGCTATGAACAAAGCTAGTAGAGGTGATGGAATTCCAGTTGACCTATTTCAAATCCTGAAAGATGATGCTATGAAAGTGCTGCACTCAATATGCCAGCAAATCTGGAAAACTCAGCAGTGGCCACAGGACTGGAAAAGGTCAGTTTTCATTCCAATCCCAAAGAAAGGCAATGCCAAAGAATGCTCAAACTACCACACAATTGCACTCATCTCACACGCTAGTAACGTAATGCTCAAAATTCTCCAAGCCAGGCTTCAGCAGTACGTGAACCGTGAACTTCCTGATATTCAAGCTGGTTTTAGAAAAGGCAGAGGAACCAGAGATCAAATTGCCAACATCTGCTGGATCATCGAAAAAGAAGAGAGTTCCAGAAAAACATCTATTTCTGCTTTATTGACTATGCCAAAGCCTTTGACTGTGTGGATCACAATAAACTGTGGAGAATTCTTCAAGAGATGGGAATACCAGACCACCTGATCTGCCTCTTGAGAAGTTTGTATGCAGGTCAGGAAGCAACAGTTAGAACTGGACATGGAACAACAGACTGGTTCAAAATAGGAAAAGGAGTATATCAAGGCTGTATATTGTCACTCTGCTTATTGAAGTAATATGCAGAGTACATCATGAGAAACACTGGACTGGAAGAAGCACAAGCTGGAATCAAGATTGTTGGGAGAAATATCAAAACCTCAGATATGCAGATGACACCATCCTGATGGCAGAAAGTGAAGAGGAACTCAAAAGCCTCTTGATGAAAGTGAAAGAGGAGAGTGAAAAAGTTGGCTTAAAGCTCAACATTCAGAAAACTAAGATCATGGCATCCGGTCCCACCACTTCATGGGAAATAGATGGGGAAACAGTGGAAACAGTGTCAGATTTTATTTTTGGGGGCTCCAAAATCACTGCAGATGGTGACTGCAGCCATGAAATTAAAAGACGCTTACTTCTTGGAAGGAAAGTTATGACCAACCTAGATAGCATATTCAAAAGCAGAGACATTACTTTGCCAACAATGGTCCATATCTAGTCAAGGCTATGGTTTTTCCAGTGGTCATGTATGGATGTGAGAGTTGGACTGTGAAGAAGGCTGAGCACCGAAGAATTGATGTTTTTGAACTGTGGTATTGGAGAAGACTCTTGAGAGTCCTTTGGACTGCAAGGAGATCCAATCAGTCCATTCTGAAGGAGATCAGCCCTGGGATTTCTTTGGAAGGAATGATGCTAAAGCTGAAACTCCAGCACTTTGGCCACCTTATGCGAAGAGTTGACTCATTGGAAAAGACTCTGATGCTGGGAGGGATTGGGGGCAGGAGGAGAAGGGGACGACAGAGGATGAGATGGCTGGATGGCATCACTGACTCGATGGACGTGAGTCTGAGTGAACTCCGGGAGTTGGTGATGGACAGGGAGGCCTGGCATGCTGTGACTCATGGGGTCGAGAAGAGTCAGACACGACTGAGTGACTGATCTGATCTGATATCATGGTTACTCTGGCCCTCTGATGCACCCCAGATGAAAAGGAAGGTATACTGAGAAAGAGTAGGGAACAAACAGATGGCCTACTGGCCACCAATCCACACCACATTTATCAGCTGGGTGGAGCTGCAACGCCAGAACATGACCTACACTGAAACTATGAAGATCGAGTAAGCCAGTCAGGATGAGATATGATATTACTTGTCATCAGAAGGAGTGAAAAGGCATATGATGAAGCCTATAAATTATGATTAGATTTGTGAGGTTACACAGGAAATAGATGAAAATGTAGCAGTCTTCCTGAGCTGGGTGACAGAGGCATTCCGGAAGGACACTGATATCCATCCTGAGTCCACAGGAGGGAGGGCCCTACTGGCTATGCATTTTATCACCCAGGCTACCCCTGGTATCGAGAAAATTTCAAAAGCTTGAGGCTGGACCCCAAAACCCACAGTCAACCTTGGTAGAGAAGGCCTTCAGGGTCTCTAACAACCAAGATTTAATGGCAGAGACCAATGAGGATAGGAGGCTAGTGGAAAGAATGCAGCTTCTGACTGCTCTGATTTTGCACCACCTTAAGGAAACCCTGGAGAGCCAAAGCAGGACAGTCCACCAAGAAGCCGCCTGGGCCCAAACCAGTGTGCCTTCTGTCAGAGGGAGGGGCACTGGCAGGGGGAATGCCCTGAGCACCCTCCTTTGGGATGCCCAAGAGAGAACCCCAACATGCCCTCAGTTCAGTTCAGTTCCTCAGTCGTGTCTGACTTTTTGCAACCCCATTAATCGCAGCACGCCAGGCCTCCCTGTCCATCACCAACTCCCGGAGTTCACTCAGACTCACGTCCATCGAGTCAGTGATGCCATCCAGGCAGCTCATCTTCTGTCGTCCCCTTCTCTTCCTGCCCCCAATCCCTCCCAGCATCAGAGACTTTTCCAATGAGTCAATTCTTCGCATGAGGTGGCCAAAGTATTTAGCTTTGGCCATATCAGCTTTAGCGTCATTCCTTCCAAAGAAAGCCCAGGGCTGATCTTCAGAATGGACTGGTTGGATCTCCTTGCAGTCCAAGGGATCCTCAAGAGTCTTCTCCAACACCACAGTTCAAAAACATCAATTCTTCGGTGTTCAGCTTTCTTCACAGTCCAACTCTCACATCCATACATGACCACTGGAAAAACCACAGCCTTGACTAGATGGACCTTTGTTGGCAAAGTAATGTCTCTGCTTTTGAATATGCTATCTAGGTTGGTCATAACTTTCCTTCCAAGGAGTAAGTGTCTTTTAATTTCATGGCAGCAATCACCATCTGCAGTGATTTTAGAGCCCAGAAAAATAAAGTCTGACACTGTTTCCACTGTTTCCCCATCTATTTCCCATGAAGTGATGGGACCAGATGCCATGATCTTAGTTTTCTGAATGTTGAGCTTTAAGCCAACTTTTTCACTCTCCTCTTTCACTTTCATCAAGAGGCTTTTGAGTTCCTCTTCACTTTCTGCCATCAGGGTGGTGTCATCTGCATATCTGAGGTTATTGATATTTCTCCCAACAATCTTGATTCCAGCCTGTGCTTCTTCCAGCCCAGCGTTTCTCATGATGTACTCTGCATATTACTTCAATAAGCAGAGTGACAATATACAGCCTTGATATACTCCTTTTCCTATTTTGAACCAGTCTGTTGTTCCATGTCCAGTTCTAACTGTTGCTTCCTGACCTGAATATAGGTTTCTCAAGAGGCAGGTCAGGTGGTCTGGCATTTCCATCTCTTTCAGAATTTTCCACAGTTTATTGTGATCCACACAGAATGGGAAGTCAAGTGGGCCTTAGAAAGCAACACTATGAACAAAGCTAGTGGAGGTGATGGAATTCCAGTTGAGCTATTTCAAATCCTGAAAGATGATGCTGTGAAAGTGCTGCACTCAATATGCCAGCAAAAATGAAAAACTCAGCAGTGGCCACAAGCCTGGAAAAGGTCAGTTTTCATTCCAATCCCAAAGAAAGGCAATGCCAAAGAATGCTCAAACTACCACACAATTGCACTCATCTCACACGCTAGTAAAGTAATGCTCAAAAGTCTCCAAGCCAGGCTTCAGCAGTACATGAACTGTGAACTTCCAGATGTTCAAGCTGGTTTTAGAAAAGCCAGAGGAACCAGAGATCAACATGCCCTAGTTCCTTGCAAATCTCTCAGATGAGGGATTCCCCTGATTGACAAGGTGTGAGTGCCTGCCCAGCTCCACATCCATCATCATTACTCCAGTGGAGCCTCAGGTCACCCTAGATGGAGCAGGTAGAAAAACTGAATTTCTTGTATACCTTGGAGCCACCTGCTCTGTTCTGGCTTAGGCAACTAGCCCCCTTTTCCACTGTGACTGTATTGTGACAAGAGTTGATGATGAACAGTCAAAGGTAAAGTGATTTAGGTCTCCCCTTGCTTGCAGAATTAGGTCTATCATTATTACTCACTCCTTTTGTGTATACCAGAATGCTCCGTTCCCCTCCTTGGAAGATATTTGCTAAATAAGTTAGAAACCAGTATAGTCTTAGGACAGGGTGAAATCCAAGGAAGTAAAGAATCTGAACAGACAGATGTATCTGTCTGTATATGTATCTATTGTACCTATTATATAGTATCCTAAACGAGCCACTGGTTGGCCATCAAAATATTCCCTAAGATGAAAGTGAAAGTGTTAGTTACTCGGTCATGTTCAACTCTTTGCAACCCCATGGACTAGAGCCTGTCAGGCTCCTCTTGGGGATCTCCGAACCCAGGGATTGAACCTACAGGCTGATCGAATTACAGGTAGATTCTGTACCATCTGAGCCCTTAGGGAAGATATCCCTAAGATACCCTCCAAGAAATTAGAGAACATGTAGATCCTACAGTTTTGGACACCTTGGTGCAGGAAGGGCAAAACATCCTTCCCCAATAAAAATACAGTCAAGGCCTAGGGAAAATACCCCTGGAAAAGATGATATCCTTTAAAGCCTGAGGCCCTGCGGGGTATCAAACCTTTGGCTCAGCAAATTTCAAAAACACGGACTCATTCAGTTCAGTTCAGTCACTCAGTCGTGTCCGACTCTTTGTGACCCCATGAATCGCAGCACACCAGGCCTCCCTGTCCATCACCATCTCCCGGAGTTCACTCAAACTCACGTCCATAGAGTCAGTGATGCCATCCAGCCAGCTCATCCTCTGTCGTCCCCTTCTCCTCCTGCCCCCAATCCCTCCCAGCATCAGAGTCTTTTCCAATGAGTCAACTCTTCGCATGAGGTGGCCAAAGTACTGGAGTTTCAGCTTTAGCATCATTCCTTCCAAAGAAATCCCAGGGCTGATCTCCTTCAGAATGGACTGGTTGGATCTCCTTGCAGTCCAAGGACTCTCAAGAGTCTTCTCCGCCCTGCCAATTCCCTTGCAACACCCCAATTCTTCCTGTGCAGAAGCCTAGTGGGGAGAATCAGTTTGTGCAAGACTTAGGAGCCATGAATGGGGCAGTCATCCCTATTCACCCACTTGTGCCAAACCCATATAACCTCCTCACCCAAGTGCCATGGAGCGCCCAGTATTTCTGTTTTGGACCTCAGAGATGCATTTTTCTGTATTCCCCTAAATCCAGGCTCTCAATAGCTTTTGGCCTCTGAGTGGAGAGACCCTGACAGCCTGGAGGCTCCCCAGTATATACAGGACAGTGCTTTCACAGGATTTTCAGGATAGCACTCACTTTTCTGGAAATGCTTTAACAAGGGAACTGAGGGAACCAAGCCTGGAGAATGGAACTCTGCTACAATATGTTGATAGTTTATTGATAAGTAGTAATACCAACTAAGATTCAGATCAAAATACTGCCAGAGTGCTAAATTTTCTGGACAAAAGGAGATTCAAAGTCTCTCCAACCAAGGCTCAGCCCTCACAGCAATGGATTCAATACTTAGGATTTGTTTTGACCCCCAGGGGTACGAGCTTTGGCCATAGATAGAAAAACAGTAGTTAGTGTGTTACCAACTCCAACCACAAAGAGGCAACTCCAAGACTTTCTTGGGTTTCTTGGGATGGCTGGGTTCTGTCACATCTAGATTCCAAATCACAGCCTTATAGCAAAATCCTCTATGAGGCTCTAAAGAGAGGAGAAAAAGAATCCTGTCAATGGAATAAGGACACCAGTGGGACTTCAAGACTTTAAAGACTGAATTGAGTAGGCACTAGCACTGGGGCTTCCAAATTTGGACAAGTCCTTTACCCTATACATTCATGAGCAATCAGGAACAGCACTAGGAGTCCTGACCCAAAAGTTGGCCTACTTTTCAAAACAACTGAACTTAGCAGCCCAGATGGCCAAGCTGCCCATAGGCAGTCACAGCCACAGCCCTGGTGGTAATGAGGCTTCCAAGCTGACCCAGGGACAACACTTAGGTGTATGAAACCTTCATCAGGTACAGTCTGTGCTGGAAGTCAAAGCGCATCATTGGTTGACTGGAGGAAGGATAATGAGCTAGCAGGCGCTCCTAATGGACACTCCTGACATTACCTTAAAGGTGTGCCAAACCCAGCAACCCTCCTTCCAGTGGTCAAGAGTGGAGACTTACTGCATCAGTATACAGAGACCACAGAACAAACTTACTCTTCCAGCTGAACCTCCTGACAGTCCCCAGATGGAATGGGTCACTGATGGGAAGAGTTTTGTAGAAATGGGAACCCAAAAGGCAGGGTGTGCCATAGTTAGTCTAGACAAAGTCCAGAAGCCAAGGCCCTGCCACCCCAGACATTGGCCCAGAAGCCTGAACTAATGGTATTAATGAGAGTTTTGCAATTAGGGAAGGATAGGAAATTAAATATTTTTGCTGACTAAATGTGGGTTCTAGTGTTACATGCTCACGCTGCCATATGGAAAGATAGGCAAATGTGAACTGCTAGAAATTCCCTCCTGAAATACAAAGATTTGATTCTGGCTCTTTTAGAAGTAGTACAGCCTCCCACCAGGGAGCAGTAATCCACTGTAGAGGCCAGAGAGAGGGATCTTTTGTGACCCAAGGGATCAGGAAAGCTGATTAAACTGCAAAACAAGCAGCTTGACTGCAGGAACCTAAACAAGTTATAGCTCTAGTGATTGGGCTCCCTGAACTCCCTAGTCTTCCCCAGTATTCCCCACAGGAACAAGAAAATGCTGAAAATGGGGCTATGAGAAGGGAAGCACAGGCTGGTATAAAAAGGAGGATAATGTTCTAGCCCCTGAGTCCCAACAATGGAAACTCACTAAGAGCTTACATGATGCTGTCTGCTGTGGGAGGGATGCACCATGGTACTCAATGCAAAAGGTCATTTTTCCCCCCAGGGAAGGGGCTTAAAAGAACAGTAAAACAAGTAAAACACACCTGTGATTTCTGTGCATAATAATAAACCGCAGACTCATCTAATTTCCCCTTCATTACTAAGGTCAATTCAATACCAAGGGACATATCCAGGGGAAGATGGTCAGGTTTCATTCAAATGCCCCCAAGATCAGAATATAAATATCTTCTGGTGTTTGTACATACTTTCACAGGATGGGGTGAAACCTTCCCCACCTGATCTGAAACAGCTATGGACGTCTGTAAGTCCCTTTTAGAAGGAGTAATTCCTTGGTTTGGACTTCCAATGTCCATCCAGAGCAATAATGGGCCCTCTCTGATAGCCAAAATCAGACAAGGGCTACAACGGCCCTAGGGATAGACAACAAGCGACACATCTCTTGGCACCGCCTGTCTTCAGGGAAGGGAGACAAAATGAACCATACTTCAAAGAAAACTTTACCAAAGCTCTGCCAAGAAACTCATGAACCTGGGCCAACTTGTTTCTTCTGGTACTCCACAGGGTCTGTGTAGCCCCCAGGAGTGGTCTGAGACTTAGCCCACTTGAAATGACCTATGGGAGGCCTCCTCTTACTATTGACATTCTACAGGATGAGGAAGTGAGCCAGGCGCCGAGACATATTAACCTAGGACAAGTTCAGAAGGCAATCCAGGACTCAGCCCACAAGGCACTGCCAGTTCCCACTAAAAACTAGAGGAAGGAGCAGTTCCTTCACAAACAAACCCTGAGGACCAAGTTCTTCTTAAAAGCTGGAAAGAGGGGATCCCCAGAGACCAATTATTGCTAAAGAGAAGGGTCCCTATAAAGTGATCTTAACCAACCCCACTGCTGTCAAGCTGTTAGGAATATCAGGTTGGGTAAATTTGTCCTAACAGGCAAGATGGCGGAGTAGAAGGACATGCGTTCCTCTTACCCTTTGAGAACACCAAACTCACAACTAGCTGCTGACCAACCAATGACAGGAGAATGTTGGATCCCACCGAAAAAAGATACCCGATGCCCAAGGGAAAAGGGGAGCCACAGTAAGACAGCAGGAGGGGTGCAATAGCATTTAATATCAAACCTCATAGCTGCTGGAGACATTTAGAGGGTGCAAACAAAACCTTGTGCACACCAGGACCCAGGGAAAAGAGCAGTGACCTGCACAAGAGACTGACAGACCTTGTTTGAGTGTCTCCTGTGGAGGCACAGGTCAGTAGTGACCTGCCACAGGGACAGAGGCTCTCACTGCAGCAGACTTGGGAAATGTGGTGTGTGGCATACGTCCTCTTGGAAGAGGTTGCTATTAGCTCCACTATAGAGCTGCAGAGCAGGCAACCCACAAACTGGAGAACAATTATAACAAAGAAGTTCTCACACTGTTGCAAAAGTTCTAGGTCCCACAATAGATTTACCAACCTGGAGATCCGCCAAAGGGAACGAGAACCCCAAGGGAATTTGACTTTGAACACCAGTGGGACTTGATTACAGAACTTCCACAGGACTGGGGAAACAGAGACTCTTGGAGGGCACAAACAAAATCTTGTGTGCCCTGGGACCCAGAGAGGAACAGTGACTCAAAAGAGACTGAGCCAGACTTGCCTGTGAGTTTCGGGAGTCTTCAGCAGAGACCTGGGTAGACACTGGCCTGCCTCGGGGCCAGAAACACCGACTGCAACAGCCCTAGGAGGTGTGGCATGCTGGCATAAGTCCTTTTGGAGGAGGTCACCATTACCCCTACAATAGTTTCACCTACGGCACACAAAGGGAAGCAACACAGCCCCACACATCAGCAGAAAATTGGATTAAAAATTTACTGAGGATGGCCTTGCCCATCAGAGCAAGACCCAGTTTTCTCCACAGCCAGTCCCTCCCATCAGGAAGCTTTCATCAGTCTTTTATCCTCATCCATCACAGGGCAGACAGAATGAAAACCACAATCACAGAACATTACCCAAACAGATCACATGGATCACAGACTTGTCAAATTCAATGAAACTATGAGCCATGTCATGCAGGGCCACCCAAGAGAGATGGGTCATGGTGGAGAGTTCTGACAAAACGTGGTCCACTGGAGAAGGGAATGCCAAAGCACTTCAGCATTCTTGCTCTGAGAGTCCCATGAACAGTATGAAAAGGCAAAAAGATATGACACTGAAAGATGAACTCCCCAGGTTGGAAGGTGCTCAATATTCTGGAGGAGAATGGAGAACTGGAGAAATAGCTCCAGAAGGAATGAAGAGGCTGAGCCAAAGAGGAAACAATGCCAAGTTGTGGTGGTCAAAGTAAAGTCGGATGCTGTAAAGAAAAATATTGCATAGGAACCGGGAATGTCAGGTCCATGAATCAAGGCAAATTGGAAGTGGTCAAATAGGAGATGGCAAGACTGAACATCAACATTCTAGAAATCAGGGAACTAAAATGGATGGGAGTGGGCAAATAATTCAGAAGACCATTATATATACTACAGTGGGCAAATATCCCTTAGAAGAAATGGAATAGTCCTCATAGTCAACAAAAGAGTTCAAAATGCAGTATTTGTATGCAATCTCAAAAACCACAGAATGATCTCTGTTCATTTCCAAGGCAAACCATTCAATATCATAGTAATCCAAGTCTGTGTCCCTCCACTAAAGACAAAGAAGCTAAAAGTCAAACATTTCTCTGAAGATCTACAAGACCTTCTGGAACTAACAACAAAAAAGATGTCCTTTTCATCACAGGGGACTGGAATGCAAAAGTAGGAAGTCAAGAAACATCTAGAGTAACAGGCAAATTTGGCGTTGGAGTACAAAATTAAGCAGGGCAAAGGCTAATAGAGTTTTGCCAAGAGAACACAATGGTCATAGCAAATGTCCCCTTCCAACAACTCAAAGGACAACTCTACACATGGACATCACCAGATAGTCAATATTGAAACCAGACTGATTATATTATCTGCAGCTGAAGATGGAGAAGCTCTATATAGTCAGTAAAAATAAGACCCGAAGCTGACTGTGGCTCAGATCATGAACTCCTTATTGCAAAATTTAGACTTAAATTGAAGAAAGTAGGGAAAACCACTAGACCATTCAAGTATGACCTAAATCAAATCCCTGATGATTATACAGTGGAAGTGACAAATAGATTCAAGAGATTAGATCTGATCGACAGAGTGCCTGAAGAACTATGGACAGAGGTTCATAATACTATACAGGAAGCAGTGATCAAAATCATCCCCAAGAAAAAGAAATGTAAAAAGGCAAAATGGTTGTCTGAGGAGGCCTTACAAATAGCTGAGAAAAGAAGAGAAGTGGAAGGCAAAGGAGAAAAGGAAAGATATACCCATCTATATGCAGAGTCCCAAAAAATAGCAGGAGAAATAAGAAAGCCTTCCTAAGTGAGCAATGCAAAGAAATAGAGGAGAATATGAATGGGAAAGGCTAGAGATCTCTTCAAGAAAATTAGAAAAACCAAGGGAATATTTCATGCAAAAATGGCACAATGAAGGACAGAAATGGTAACCTAACAGAAGCAGAAGAGATTAAGAAGAGGTGGCAAGAATACACAGAACTATACAAAAAAGATCTTCATGACCCAGATAACCACGATGGTGTGATCACTCACCTCAAGCCAGACATCCTGGAGTGAGAAGTCAAGTGGGCCTTAGGAAGCATCACTATGAACAAAGCTAGTGGAAGCGATGGAATTCCAGCTGAGCAATTTCAAATGCTAAAAGATGATGCTGTGAAAATGCTGCACTCAATATGCCAACAAATTTGGAAGACTCAGCAGTGGCCACAGAACTGGAAAAGGTCAGTTTTCATCCCAATCCCAAAGAAGGGCAATGCCAAAGAATGTTCAAACTACTGCAAAATTGCACTCATTTCACATGCTAGCAAGGTAATGCTCAAAATCCTCCAAGCTAGGCTTCAACAGTATGTGAACCAAGAACTTCCAGATGTACAAGTTAGATTTAGAAAAGACAGGGGAACCAGAGATCAAATTGCCAACATCTGTTGGATCATAGAAAAAGCAAGAGAATTCCAGAAAAACATCTACTTCTGCTTTGTTGACTACATAAAGACTTTGACTATGTGGATCACAAAAAATTGTGGGAAATTCTTAAAGAGATGGGAATACCAGACCACCTCACCTGCCTCCTGAGAAACCTATATGCAGGTCAAGAAGAGATAGTTAGAACTGGACATGGAACAACAGACTGGTTCAAAATTGGAAAAGGAGTATGTCAAGGCTATATATTGTCCCCCTGCTTATTTAACTTATGTGCAGAGTACATCATGTGAAATGCCAGGCTGGATGAAACACAAGCTGGAATCAAGACTGCAGGGAGAAACATCAATAACCTCAGATATGCAGATGACACCACCTTTACGGCAGAAAGTGAAGAGGAACTAAAGAGCCTCTTGATGAAAGTGAAAGAGAGTGACAAAACTGGCTTAAAACTCAACATTCAAAAAACAAAAACCATGGTAACCGGTTCCATCACTTCAAGGCAAATAGTGGGGAAACAATGGAAACAGTGACAGATTTTACTTTCTCGGGCTCCAAAATTGCTGTGGACAATGACTGCAGCCATGACATTAAAAGACGCTTGCTCCTTGGAAGAAAAGTTATGACAAACCTAGACAGAGGATTAAAAAGCAGAGGCATTACTTTGCTGACAATGGTCCATATAGTCAAAGCTAGGCTTCCCTGGTGGCTCAGTGGTAAAGAATCCACCTACGATGCAGGAGATGTAAGAGACACGGGTTCAATCCCTGGGTCAGGAAGATCCCCTGGGGGAGGGCATGGCAATCCACTCTAGTATTCTTGCCTCTAGAATCCCACAGACAGAGGAGCCTGGCAGGCTGAAGTCCATAGGGTCACACAGCGGTGGTCACAACTGAAGTGACTGAGCACACACATGATTTTTCCAGGAGGCATGTACTCCTGAGAGTTGGATCATAAAGAAGGCTGAGCGCTAAAGAATTGATCATTTAGAACTGTAGTGTTGGAGAAGACTCTTGAGAGACCCTTGGACTACAAGGACATCCAACCAGTCAATCCTAAAGGATATCAATCCTGAATATTCACTGGAAGGACTGATGCTGAAGCTCCAATACTTTGGCCACCTAATGTGAAGAGCTGACTGATTGGAAAAGACCCTGATGCTGGGAAAGACTGAAGGCAGGGGAGAAGGCAAAAACAGAGGACAAGATGGTTGGTGGCATCGCCATCTCAAAGGACATGAGTTTGAGCAACCTCCAGGAGATGATGAAGGATAGAGAAACCTTGTGTGCTGCAGTCCATGGGGTTGCAAAGAGTTGGACATGACAGAGCAACTGAACAGCAAGATTTGCCCAGGCTAAAGCTTTTACCTCTAGAAACCTCATGCTGCTGCTGCTGCTAAGTCACTTCAGTCGTGTCCGACTCTGTGCAACCCCATAGACGGCAGCCCACCAGGCTCCCCCATCCCTGGGATTCTCCAGGCAAGAACACTGGAGTGGGTTGCCATTTCCTTCTCCAATGCATGAAAGTGAAAAGTGAAAGTGAAGTCGCTCAGTCGTGCCCGACTCCCAGCGACCCCATGGACTGCAGCCCACCAGGCTCCTCCATCCATGGGATTTTCCAGGCAAGAGTACTGGAGTAGGGCGCCATTGCCTTCTCCAAGAAACCTCATAGGTCACAACAAAAGAACAAAACATGAGATACCTATTCAAAAGCCAGGCACCATGAACAGGTAAGTAAAATGATATGGTGGGTTGGGGGAAGATTATCTGAAATCTTAATGAGACTTGGAATCATTCTTGTGTCTTTGGCTGATGTGTCTCTTGACAACCATCTGACCCTTGAGTTCCTTCTGGCAGAACAAGGTAGAGTTTGTGGGATAACTAATGCGTCCTGCTGCACCTGGATCAATGTGACAGGACATGTTAAAATTATTATTAAGGAAATATAGACCCAGAAAGAGTGGCTTGGTAATTTTGGCAGGGTTGATATTGCCTCCCTTGTCCAGTCAATAGTTAAGGAAGCCCAAAGTTAACCTGGTTCCTTCCCTTTCTAGGCCCTTCAATGGCTATTGTTGCTCCTCTCCTTTTTTGCTCTTTTTTAACCTTTTGGTTAAGTTTGTGTTTTTTAGGCTTCAACAGTTTGAAGTAAGGCTCATAATGGCTCAAGGAATTCAGCCCATTATAGTGGAAAGTGGCCCAGGTCCCTATAGGTCCTCAAACAATCAGCAAGGGACTTTTACACCTCTAGAGTGGGCTAGGGTCTATGGCCCCTGTCCAGCAGGAAGAAGTTTCAGAGGAGAAGGCCTTTGGCCCCTTACCCCTTAGGAATAAGAGTGCAGAGTTTCTCAGGGTGGGGATGAGACAGGATGGGACGCGGGACCCTTTGTTGCAAGTGTGGCAATGCTTGCACCTGGACACAACTCTCCTCAAGCAACAGAACACAAAGAAACCACATGCATGAGAAGTTGAGGCGAATTCTGGTCAAAAGATACAAAGAAGCCAAAAATCCAACTGCCGCTGTTGAAGAGCCCAGAGCAAAAGCAGGGAGTCAGGAGTACAAGCAGGGTACTGGGGATGCCCACTACACACAATACCACAAGGAGCGGGCAAACAACTGAGCCAACCCTCCAGCCCGCCCCTGGGAAGACTCCTACCTCACCCCATATAAGGAATGAGTTCGTCCTCCCCTCAGGGAGAGTCAGCAAGGGAATCTGTTGTTTGTTCTTGCCCTCCCTCTGCTGTGGCAGGGGCCTTGCCCAAAAACAAACAAAAAAACAAACACATGAAAAGATGCTCAACATCACTAATTATTAGAGAAATAGAAATCAAAACTACAATGGAATATCACTTCACACCTGTCAGAATGGCCATCAATAATCAGTCTACAAACAATTAATGCTGGAAAGGGTGTGGAGAAAAAGAGAACCCTCCCATATTGCTGGTGGGAAAGTAATTTGGTACAAACACTATGGAGAACAGTATGGAGGTTCCTTAAAACCCTGAGTGGAGCTGCCACAGGGCTTCCCACGTGGCTCAGTGGAAAAGAATTCTCCTGCTAGTGCAGGAGATGGGGGTTCAGTCTCTGGGTCAGAAAGATTCCTTGGAGACGGAAATGACAACCCACTCCAATATTCTTGCCTGGGAAATCCCATGGACAGAGGAGCCTGGCAGGCTACAGTGCACGGGGTCGCAAAAGTCAGACGTGACTTAGTGACTCAACAACAACAAAGCCACCATATGACCCAGTAATCTCACTCCCAGGCATATATGCAGAGAAAACCATAATTCAAAAAAATACACGCACCCAAATGTTCACTGCAGCACTATTTACAATATCTAGGACATGGAAGCAACCAAAGTGTCCATCCACAGAGGAACAGACAAAGAAGATGTGGCGGGGGGGGGGGGGGGGGGGTATAAAATGGAATGTTATTCAGACATAAAAAGAATGAAATAATGCCATTTGCTGCAACATGGATGGACCTACACACTGCCATACTGAGTGAATTCAGACAAAGAAAAACAAATATCATATGATATCACTTACATGTGGAATCTAGATAAAGGGTACAAAGGTGGGGTAAATTGGGAGATGGGGATTGCCATATATACACTACTATATATATATGTAGAAACTTCTGTTATAGCCCAGGGACCTCTGCTCAATACTTTGTAATGGCCTATATGGGAAAAGAATCTAAAAAAAGAATAGATATATGTATAACTGATTCGCTTTGCTGTATACCTGAAACTAATACAACATTGTAAATCAACTGTATCCAATAAAAATTTTTAAAAATTCCAGATGAAACTGTATTGGTTTCCTCTTGCTGCTGTAGCAAATCATTACCAAATTAGTGCCTTCAAACAACACAAATATATACTCCTAAAATTCAGGACATCAGAAGCCTACAATGGGTCCACAGGATTACATATCATCAGGAGGCTCTGAGGAGACTGTTTCCTTGCCTTTTCCAGCTTCTAGAGGTTGCCTGCATTTCTTGCCCCATGGACCCTTCCTCTAACTTCAAGACCTGCAGCCTAATCTCTTCTCTCTGAATTCAGTTTCCATCCTCACATTTTCTAAATATAAGTGTTCTGACCCTCCTGCTTCTGTCTTTTAAGGACCTTTGTGATTACATGGGGCCCTATCTGGTTAATATTGGATCCTCTCCCACATTTTAGGATCCTTCATGTAATCACATCTGCAAGTTATTTTTATCATGTAAAATAACAGATCCACTGGCTCCAAGGATGAGAACACAGGAGCCATCATCATTTGCTGTTTTCACTGCTTTGGTGCCAAGAGCATAGTGAGTGGCTGTGGTTTAGTTGCTAAGTCCTGTCCAACTTTTGTGACCCCATGGACTATAGCCTGTCAGGCCCCTCTGTCCATGAGATTTCCCAGGCAAGAATACTGGAGCGGGTAGCCATTTCCTTTTCCAAAGGATCTTCCTGACCTGGAGATTGAAACTGGATCTCCTGCATTGCAGGTGGTCTCCTGAATTGCAGGTGGATTCTTTACCTTCTGAGCCATGGGGAAGCCCCTCAAGAGCATAGTTCAGTTCAGTTCAGTTCAGTCACTCAGTCGTGTCCGACTCTTCACGACCCCATGAATCGCAGCACGCCAGGCCTCCCTGTCCATCACCAACTCCCAGAGTTCATTCAGACTCACGTCCATTGAGTCAGTGATGCCATCCAGCCATCTCATCCTCTGTCGTCCCCTTCTCCTCCTGCCCCCAATCCCTCCCAGCATCAGAGTCTTTTCCAATGAGTCAACTCTTCGCATGAGGTGGCCAAAGTACTGGAGTTTCAGCTTTAGCATCATTCCCTCCACAGAAATCCCAGGGCTGATCTCCTTCAGAATGGACTGGTTGGATCTCCTTGCAGTCCAAGGGACTCTCAAGAGTCTTCTCCAACACCACAGTTCAAAAGCATCAAGTCTTTGGTGCTCAGCCTTCTTCACAGTTCAACTCTCACATCCATACATGAGCACTGGAAAAACCATAGCCTTGACTAGATGGACCTTTGTTGGCAAAGTAATGTCTCTGCTTTTCAACTGGGAAATAAATATAATTCTATTAAAGATGAAAGATTCGCTATTTTAACAATCTCAGGCACATGGCTAAGTGGCTACTAACTCTAATTTTCAAAACCAGAATCAGGAACTCATTTATTGAGAAAACAGGGCTCCAGACTTCAGTGTGACTTTGAGATGTATGCCTTGACTAAGAGAACACCAGTGTAGGAAATCTTCATTATTTGAGTATAACTGACCATGATATTAAAGTGAAAGCCTTTAAGATATTGTTTTTGTAAGATTATGAATTTTCCCCATAATAAATAGTGATAAATAAGGCTGGCTGGCTGTTTTCTTGACAGATGAAATGGAAAAATTCTAAAACTACACATGTTTAACAAAATTTAGATTATATTTCAATTGTGTTCTAGTTTGTTGTACAAAGAGTAAAGCAAAAGAGTTGACTCTTGATATAGCATTTTTTGCAAAAAATGAGTTAGAGAGTTAGAATATAACTGCCTTTCTATTTGGCCTTTGTGGATAATCTTAAAGAATCCTTTTAAAAAACATATTTGACAGTATACTGAAATTTTCAAGAATCTCTCTTAATAATTCACGCCTGAATAATCTATTTTGTTACTCTTATATTTTCCTTTATTTGCTAACAATTCTTATTCTGCCAGATTTTCATTTTTTTACAAGGATTTGTTTACAGTATTTTTCCAACATTATTTTCATCAATTACATTAAGTCTCAGACTCAATGACATTGGTATTTTTATTTCACAGTTTGAAGCATATTGCATAGAACATCAGGTCATAAAATACAAATATGAAATTAAAAGCTTGAATGGGTAAGGATATTGCTGTCATTGGTGATCAATGTAGTCCTATTAACAGAAGAAGGAATATTCGGGCAGGGACTAACTGAATCAAAAGTTCTAAGTGAAATTTTCATCATATGATAACTTTTCCTTCCCCAAGCAATATTTTATTAAGGGGAACTCAAATACATAATGAACACACAGGCTTTACCTGCATAAAGTTGCAATAATTTGGAAAAATATACCTGGAACTAAAAATCACATTCAGGTTGCCTTTGAAACTTTTGCTCCTTATTTTATTATTATATTAAGTGCATTTAATAGAGGGATGATTAATTTATAATAATTTTTCTTACAACTATGTTCCATAATATTGTTGCTGTTACTGCTAAGTCACTTCAGTCGTGTCTGACTCTGTGCAACCCCATAGATGGCAGCCCACCAGTCTCCCCCGTCCCTGGGATTCTCCAGGCAAGAATACTGGAGTGGGTTGTCATTTCCTTCTCCAATGCATGAAACTGAAAAGTGAAAGTGAAGTCGCTCAGCCGTGTCCGACTCTTAGCGACCCCATGGACCACAGACCACCAGGCTCCTCCATCCATGGAATTTTCCAGGCAAGAGTACTGGAGTGGGGTGCCACTGCCTTCTCTGATAAGATTGCTAATTATATCTAAGTAAAAGTTTACTATTGTGTCTCTAGCACTTAGATTCAAACAGAGTAGGAACTCATTCAGTATTGGAGGAGAAAGCATGATATAACATTTTTAAAAGGGGATTATGTACTTCACTAAATTGCAGTATTTGCCATAAAGAATTTGTATTATCCATATTGACAAAGAATCCACTGTAGAAAGTAGGACAATCCAATTCAAATATTTAAGACTAATGTGTCATGCAGAAAACATATGTTTAACTCCTTTTCCGCGAGAACATTCTTGGTCATAATTCAAACTCAGTATTTTCCATAATTTTTCCACTGAATATAGTATTATCCAAGACAGACATTTAGAAAACAGGGAAATTTCCTATAAAAAAATTTGTAAATAAACAATATACTATAATCTTCCTCTTAAGAGTGTCAAGAACTCTGATAAATCCTGCTAGAAAACAAAACACTTTTTTATAATAACTGGTATACTTTGTTAAGGGAACTTCAGCAAATACCTGAAAAGACAAAATGAGTACATTTAGAACTTAAAAAAAAATTATTTCCTTCTCTTTTTCTCTTCCTTTGTACTTGACCTTTATTACTTTGAGCTTTGAGATGTGGCAAATAGAGAATGAAAGGTCAGAAAAAAAGGAAGTAGGTGACAAAAGCAAGAGAGAAGGATAAAAGCTGGAAGAGTAGAAATGTTCAACAGATACAGAGCTGATGGGTAAGCCTCTTACTATACTGTATAAAGTCACAATATATTTGGAGCTTCCCATATGCCTGTCTTTGGTCACAGCATTCTCCATTCCCTCGAGTGTGAACTAGGATTCTGAAGTTTGTGTTTATTATTCCCTTGTGTTTATGAAGTTACTGCAAATGTACATATCCTTTAACTGCATGTTGCTTGGTTTTTCATATTTTTGAAATGATGTATATGGCCTCAAACTGCATGTGTTCTTCTATGACTTGCCTTTGTAATTGTTCAACATCATCTGTGAGATTTATCCATGGTGACATGTTCAGCTCTTGTTCATTTATTTGCACTGCTGAATTTTAATCCATTCCGCGACCATATTACAATTTATGTAGTCATGCTCCGTTACTGTACATCTCAACCATTTCCCCTGCTTTTGCCAACACTGTCATGAGCATACTCTTCTTGAGTATATACTTAGAAAATGGAATTTCTGAGTACAAGCAAATTCCTGAACTTTGCTAGACATGAAATTGTTTTGCAAGGTGGGTGTAGCAATTTGTACTCCTACCAGAATTCTATAAAGCTAACAGATTATTCATATCCTCAGAAACACTCCGTATTGTTAAACTTGAAACTAATTTGCAGCAGGGCAGCAGAGTTTATTTCACGATCAGCTGCTGGGAGGTGGAACTTGTGGAATTTTGAGTACTCCCGCTAAGAACATCTCTGCACTCTTGCTCCCTTGTGAGTCAGCATGAATTCAGACCCAGCCACTGTGCTAGAGTGTCCTGTTTTAGGAAACAATGTCTGACAAAATATTTATCTAAGATTTGTATCCTTGATTCTCAAAGATGGTCCCACCTCTATTCTGATCAGATATCAGGAGGGGAGAAACATCATTTGTCTGGGTGAAATGCCTTGACCAAACCAATGGTGGATGTGGATTAATCTGACTGTATAGTCCTCTCTTCTTGTCTGGTGTCCGGAAGCAGAACTAATCTCCTTTGTATTGGGTAAGTCCCTTGCTTCTCAGACAAATTAGTGAGTGGTTGGGGCAGGAATGCAGGGGGATATCTTAAAAAAAAAGAAATAGAGGACTTTATGCTACATAAGGAAATGTGAAAACTCAAATAACTAACTGGAAAATAAGAAGTGTGATTTTACCTAGATTGAAATTAAGTTGAATAAGTATAAAACCCCTACACTTACCTCTTGTTTCATACTAAACCAAATGTAAACTTCTCTGACAAGCTGTACCATAACCTAGTCTTCTTGTAATTAGCCAGCCTAATTTCTCACAACCTTGTCCAAAGTTTCACCTTGTGTAATCAGCTTGATATTCTCAAACCTTGTGAATACACCAAAGTTTCACTGGCAATATTTTCCTCTTCCTGGAATTGCCTTTCTTCACACTTCTTTCTCAATTTAAGTAGTCTGAAATTACACTTAAAACTGTATCTTAAATCATAATAGCAGTACTATCCACTGCCCATGCTCATAGAAATTTCAGTATTTGTAAGAATCACTTTTATAGAAATTTCCAACATTTGCTTGCAAAGATGTACACATTTAAATGCAGAGTTCCAAAGAATAGCAAGGAGAGATAAGAAAGCCTTCTTCAGCGATCAATGAAAAGATATAGAGGAAAACAATAGAATGGGAAAGACTAGAGATCTCTGCCAGAAAATTAGAGATACTGAGGGAACATGTCATGCAAAGATGGGCTCAATAAAGGACAGAAATGGTAGGGACCTAACAGAAGCAGAAGATATTAAGAAGAGATGGCAAGAATACACAGAAGAACTGTACAAAAAGGAGTTTCACAACGAAGATAATCACGATGGTGTGATCACTCACCTAGAGCCAGACATCCAGGAATGGGAAGTCAAGTGGGCCTTAGAAAACATCACTACGTACAAACCTAGTGGAGGTGATGGAATTCCAGTTGAGCTATTTCAAATCCTGAAAGATGATGCTATGAAAGTGCTGCACTCAATATGCCAGCCAATTTGGAAAACTCAGCAGTGGCCACAGGACTGGAAAAGGTCAGTTTTCATTCCAATTCCAAAGAAAGGCAATGCCAAAGAATGCTCAAACTACCGCACAATTGCACTCATCACACACGCTAGTAACGTAATGCTTAAATTTCTCCAAGCCAGGTTTCAGCAATACGTGAACCATGAACTTCCAGATGTTTAAGCTGGTTTTAGAAAAGGCAGAGGAACCAGAGATCAAATTGCCAACATCCGCTGGATCGTCGAAAAAGCAAGAGAGTTCCAGAAAAACATCTATTTCTGCTTTATTGACTATGCCAAAGCCTTTGACTGTGTGGATCACAATAAACTGTGGAAGATTCTGAAAGATATGGGCATACCAGACCACCTGACCTGCTTTTTGAGAAGCCTGAATGCAGGTCAGGAAGCAACAGTTAGAACTGGATATGGAACAACAGACTGGTTCCAAATAGGAAAAAGAGTACATCAAGGCTGTATATTGCCACCCTGTTTATTTAACTTATATGCAGAGTACATCATGAGAAACGCTGGGCTAGAGGAAGCACAGGCTGGAATCAAGATTGCTGGGAGAAATATCAATAACCTCAGATATGCAGATGATACCACCCTTATGGCAGAAAGTGAAGAAGAACTAAAGAGCCTCTTGATGAAGGTGAAAGAGGAGAGTGAAAAAGTGGGCTTAAAGCTCAACATTCAGAAAACTAAGATCATGGCATCTGGTCCCATCACTTCATGGGAAATAGATGGGGAAACAGTGGAAGCAGTGGCTGATTTTATTTTTCTGGGCTCCAAAATCACTGCAGATGGTGACTGCACCCATGAAATTAAAAGATGCTTACTCACTGGAAGGAAAGTTATGATCGACCTAGACAGCATATTGAAAAGCAGAGACATTACTTTGTCAACAAAGGTCCATCTAGTCAAGGCTATGGTTTTTCCTGTGGTCATATATGGATGTGAGAGTTGGACTATAAAGAAAACGGAGCGCCGAAGAATTCATGCTTTTGAACTGTGGTGTTGGAGAAGACTCCCGAGAATCCCTTGGACTGCAGGAGATCCAACCAGTCCATCCTAAAGGAGATCAGTCCTGTGTGTTCATTGGAAGGACTGATGTTGAAGCTGAAACTCCAATACTTATGGCCACCTGATGTGAAGGGCTGACTCATTGGAAAAGACGCTGATGCTGGGAAAGATTGAGGGCAGGAGGAGAAGGGGACGACAGAGGATGAGATGGTTGGATGGCATCACTGACTCAATGGACATGGGTTTGGGTGAATTCCGCGAGTTGGTGATGGACAGGGAGGTGTGGCGTGCTGTAGTTCATGGGGTCGCAAAGAGTCAGACACGACTGAGTGACTGGACTGAACTGAACTATGAAATATTTGTCATTGTTCTTACCCTTCACACTCCAAGGGAGGAATACTTCAAATAAAGCTCCTAGAGGTCAAATTCCATTGCTATACCCCTATCTTCCATCAGCTGACCATGGTCCATGTGCCACCATGGCCCATGACTGATTGCTGTTTTTTCCCAGTGGTGCAAATGGACAGAAAATGCTGCTGCTAACTTTGCTGGAAGCCCTAGAAACTCTTCATGTCTGTGGCACATCTAAACATCAATCAGCTCTTCCTGGATCCCTCATGTCATGCTCCTCAAGATCCTGATGAAAATAGCTGCCAAAGGCCTCTCCCATTTCTTGTCTCCTCTTGTAAAAAGAAGGATGACAGAGCAGATATAAAAAGCAGAGACAAGATATGAACTCATGTCTTCTTACAGAAACACCAAAATCACAACTAACTGCTGAACAGCCATCAACAACAACACAAAGGCTGGAACTCACTAAAAGATATATTCTACATCCAAAGACAAAGAAGAAGTCACAACGAGATGGTAGAAGAGGACCAACCTCTATAAAATAAAATGAAATACCTGCTGGGTGGGTGACCCACGAACTGGAAACTAAATACCTCAGGAAGTAAGAAAAATCTCAAATAAACAGCCTAATGTTACACCTAAAGCAACTACAGAAAGAAAAAACAAAACTAAAAGCTAGTAGAAGGAAAGAGACCACAAGATCAGCGCAGAAATAAAAGAACCTGAGATGAAAGAAACAATAGAAAAGATCAATGAAATTAAAGCTGATTCTTCACAAAGATAAACAAATGGATAAACCTTTAGGCAGACTCATAAAGAAAGAGAAGGAAAGGTCTCAAATCAATAAAATTGAGAAAGAAGTTACGGGCTTCCCTACCCCTACTGGTGCTCAGTGGTAAAGAGTCCTCTTGCCAATGAGGGAGACTCAGGTTCAATTCCTGATCTGGGAAGATCCCACAAGCCGCACAGCAACCAAGCCTGTGCAACACAACCATCAAGCCTGTGCTCTAAGCCCAGGAGCCACGACAACTGAAGCCTGCCTGCTCCAGAGACTGCTGAGTGACGAGGGAAGCCGCCACAGTGAGAAGCCTCCACACCACGACTAGAGAGGAGCACCCGCTCACCACAACTACAGAAAAGCCCGCACAGCAACAAAGACCCGAGACAACCGAAAACACAGAAAATTATTGAAAAACTGTTTACAAAAAAAGAAGTTACGATGAACACCGTGAAAATACAAAGGATCTTAAGAGATTACTACAAGCAGCTATACGCCAATAAAATGGATAACCTAGAAGAAATGGACAAATTTCTAGAAAGGTACAATCTCCCAAGACTGAACCAGAAAGAGAAAATATTAACAGACCAACCACAAGTACTGACATTGAAACTGTGATTTTAAAAATCCCAACAAACTAAAGTCCAGGATGAGATGGCTTTACAGGTAAATTCTATCAAACATTTAGAGAAAAGTCATCACTCATCCTTCTGAAACTGTTATAAAAAAATTGCAGAGGAAGGAAAAATCCCAAATTTATTCTACGAGTGAATGAATCATTCTATTCTATAGAATCATTCTAGTCTATGATTCATTCTATGATGCCAAAACCAAAGATGACACAAAAAAGAAAATTATAGATAATATCACTGATAAACATAGATGGAAAAATTCTCAACAAAGGACTAGAAACCCAAATCTAACATTAAAAGGATCTTGCTGTGCTGTGTCTGCTAAGGCGATTCACTCTGTCTAACTCTTTGTGACCCTATGGCCACAGTCCACCAGGCTTCTCTGCCCATGGGATTCTTCAGGCAAGAAACTGGAGTGGGTTTCCAGGCCCTCCCTCCAGGGGATCTTTCTGACCCAGGGATCGAACCCACATTTCTTACGTCTCCTGAATTAGCAGGTAGGTTCTTTACCACTAGCAGCACTACCTAGGAAGTCCCAAAAGGATCATATACCATGACTGAAGTGAAGAAGTGAAGTCACTCAGTCATGTCCGACTCTTTGCAACCCCATGGACTATAGCCTACTAGGCTGCTCTGACCATGGGATCCTCCAGGCAAGAATACTGCAGTGGGTTGCCATTTCCTTCTTCAAGGGATCTTCTTGACCCAAGGATCGAACCCAGGTCTCCTGCATTGCAGGCAGATGCAATGATTAAGTGTGATTTATTCCAGGGATGCAAGGATTTTTCAATATCTGCAAATCAGTCAGTTTCATACACCACAACAAACTGATAGGATAAAAACTGTATAATCTCAATAGATGCAGAAAAAGTTTCTGACACAATTAAATACCAACTTATGATAAAAATTCTCCATAAAGGGGGTACAGAAGGAACATGCTGCTGCTGCTAAGTCACTTCAGTTGTGTCCGACTCTGTGCGACCCTGTAGATGGCAGCCTACCAGGCTCCTCCATCCATGGGATTTTCCAGGCAAGAGTACTGGAGTAGGGTGCCATTTCCTTCTCCAGTGCAGGAAAGTGAAAAGTGAAAGGGAAGTCACTCAGTCGTGTCCAACTCTTAGTGACCCCGTGGACTGCAGCCCACCAGGCTCCTCCATCCATGGGATTTTCCAGGCAAGAGTACTGGAGTGAGGTGCCATTGCCTTCTCTGACAGAAGGAACATACCTGAGCATAATAAAGGCCATATATGGCAAACCTACAATTAACATACTCAGGGGTGAAAAACTGAAAGCATTTCCTCTGAGATCAGGAAGCAGACAAGGATGTCAACTCTCACCACTTTAATTCAACATAGCTTTGGGAGTCCTAGCCACAGCAATCACAGAAGAAAAGGAAGTTAAAGGAATACAAATTAGAAAAGAAGTAAAATGGTCACTGTTTGCAGATGACATGATACTATACAAAGAAAATTCTAAAGATGCTTTGCCAGAAAACTACTAGAGGTTATCAGTAATTTGGTAAAACCATAGTATACAAAATTAATGCACAGATATCTCTTGCATTCCTATACACTAACAATGAAAAATTAGAAAGAGAAATTAAGGAAACAATCCCATTTACCATTGTATCAAAAAGAATAAAATACCTGGGAGTAAATCTACCTAAGGAGACAAAAGACCTGAACTCAGAAAGCTGTAAGACACTGAGGAAAGAACCTAAAGTTGACACAAACAGAAAGATGCACCATGAGCTTCGATTAAAAGAATTAATACTGTCAAAATGACTGTACCACTCAAGGCAATCTACAGATTCAATGTAATCCCTATTAAATTACCAATGACGTATTTCACAGAACTAGAACAAAAACTGTTTAAATTTATAGAGATACAAAAGACCCCCAAATAGCCAAAGCAATCTTAAGAAAAATGGAGCTAGAGCAATCAGGCTCTCTGACTATAGATTATACTACAAAGACAGTCATCAAAACAGCATGATAATAACACAAAAATTGAAATATAGATCAATGGGACAGGATAGAAACCCAGAAATAAACCCACGCACCTATGGTCAATTAATCTATGACAAAGGAGGTAAGACTATATAATGGAGGAAAGATAGTTTCTTTAGTAAGTGATGCTAGGAAAACTGGACAGCTCCATGTAAAAGAATGAAACAAATACAGTCTTTAACATCATATGAAAGTGAAAGGGTTAGTTGCTCAGTCATATCCAACTCTTTGCGATCCCATGGACTATATCCTGCCAAGTTCCTCTACCCATGGAATTCTCCAGGCAAGAATACTGGAGTGGGTTGCCATTCCCATCTCCAGGGGATCTTCCTGACCCACGGCTCAAACCCAGGTCTCCTGCACTGCAAGCAGATTCTTTACCATGTGAGCCACCACAAAAATAAACTCAAAATGGATTCAAGATCTAAATGTAAGATTGGACACTATAAAACTCTTTGAGGAAAATATAGGCAGAACAATCTTTGACATAAATTGCAGCAATACTTTTTTGATCTGTCTCCCAGAGTAACGGAAATAAAAACAAAAATAAAGCAAATGAAACTTAATTAAATTCAAAAGCTTTTGCATAACAAAGGAAACCAAAAACAAAACAGAGCAAAAAACCCCCACTGAGTGGGGTTTTTTTTTGCAGGAATACTTGCAAACAATGCTACTGACAAGGGATTAACCCCCCAAATTTACAAACAGCTCATATAGCTAAGTATCTAGAAAACAAACAACCCAATCAAAAAATGAGCAGAAGACCTACATAGACATTTCTCCAAACAGATGGCCAAGAGGCACATGAAAATATGCTCAACATTGCTAATCATTAGAGAAATGCAAATCAAAACTACAATGAGATATCACTTCACACCAGTCAGAATGGTCATTATCAAAAAGTACACAAATAATAAATGCTGGAGAGGGTGGGGAAAAAAGGGAATCCTCGTTCACTGTTGGTGGGAAAGTAAAACTGGTACATTCACTATGGAGAATAGTTTGCAGGTTCCTTAAACTAACAGTTGAGCTCCCATATAATCCAGCAATCCCACTCCTGGACATATATTCACAGAAAAACATGATTCTTAAGGACATATGCACCTCAATGTTCATTGTAGTAGTGTTTACAACAGCCAAGACATGGCAGCAACCTAAATGTCCATATATAAGGAATTCATAGAGAAGGTGAGGTACATACACACAATGGAGTATTACTCAGCCACTAAAAAAAATTGGGAGAAGGAAATGGCAACCCACTCCAGTATTCTTGCCTAGAGAATCCTGTGGACAGAGGACCTGGTGGGCTGTCGTCTATGGGGTCACACAGAGTTGGACACTACTGAAGCGACTTAGCAGCAGCAGCAGCAGCTGTATGCCTGAAACTAACACAACATTGTTAATCAACTACGCTCCAACATAACATAAAAATTTAAACAATAAAATGGAAGCCAAACACAAATTCATGCTGGTATTTGTAAGTAAGCAAACGTTTCTTTCCAGTCTTTCATGAGTGTATTCAACTTATGAAGCACTCAGGTAGATTCTGCTTGGGTTGCACGTCCACCCCTGAACTATTACCCCTGTTGACTAGGCAGATAGACTATCCTGATGAGCTAGGCCAGATCTGGGCCCAGCCTTGTTGCTAGGCAACAGTGGACTATGAGATCGATAGACCCTCTCAGAGCCACATGGAATGGAAGGGGAACAGTCCCCCGTGGAAACAGCAGTGATGAAGCATGAATGCATGTGCACACATACCCACGTAGGTTCATGCACACACACACAAAACTTCCACTAGGCCCCTCTAAACCAGTCCCAGTTAGGGGTACTACACTAACAAGCTCCATGGCCCCATGCGTAACAGCTCTTTAATGGCTCTTTGTTATAGCACTCAACAGTCTCCAGATGTCCTCTCAGAGCCAGAATGGCAGCTAGAGAGATTCTGGAATTTAGTGCACAGTGGGACTGAAATTCACTTTCCTCACAGTACTTAGACTTTGGCATTCAGTATTGTTCACTGGCCCAGCTTCTCCTGCTGCACAGAATCTCTTTTTGAGGAACTCAGGCTTGAAAACAGCAAGCTTCACTCAGCCAGTTCCACTCTGATCAATCAGATACACTTTTATACCTTCAAATCTCAGCCATCAAGGTGTCAGTACCATTTCTCCCAGAGGCTCTTAGGTCTAAATGTATTCAAGAGGGAGAGGCACCCACTAAATTCAAAGCCTAACTTGGGAAACAAAGGATGCCTCATTCTACTGTTCAACATATCTGATCCCCCGACTCCAAGATTCCAGAAACGTCCCACATTATCTTCTTTCAGGGCCCACTTAGTTTCCTCCTTCATCTTTGTTTTCCTTTTCTCTTTCAGCTGACATTGCTATACTTTTTCTCTAAGCTACTGTGTATTCATAAAATACACAATTAAAAAACATAAGTACCACAGTGAGTTGTATGATCAACAAGAATATCACAGCTGAACATACCAAGAAAAATCAATATCTAATACTTACCATATTGTGTTCTGTACACAATAATGTATACTTGCAAATAGTCTTAAAAAATATATATATATAAATTGGTCACTTTTTAAATTGGTCACACACATATATACATTTTTTTTCCTTTTTTGAGTTCATTAAGTTTACAGAGTTCAGAAAATAATTCTGATCAATTAGCTTCCTGAAGAAATGGAGAAAATGACTAACACCTCCATTCCTGTTTTCCTTTAACTTTCTTGAAGTAAAACATTTACTGATAGTTTTAAGCTAAGTAGTTTCTCAAAGTACTTCAATAAATTAACAATTAATTCTGGAACATGTCCCTCAAAATATTTCAAAGAAATACTATTTTTTGCTTTTGGAGATTTACAAAGCATATTAGCATAATAAAGATCCTGAATGAGTTGCACTAAAAAAAGCTGCTTAACTTTATACCTCCCAAACTTATTTGACTACAGAATACTTCTATACAAAAAACTAAGGGCTGTGGACATCTCTTTAATAACACAACAGCGTCTCTGAAATGTTCTGTCAGAAAACACTTACTTTCCACAAGATGCAAAATAAAAGATTAAAGTGTCTGGATAGTTTAAGAGAGGGGCTTCCCCAGTGGCTCAGTGGTAAAGAATCTACCTGCAATGCAGGAGACTCAAGAGACGCAGGTTCAATCCTGGGTTAGCAAGATTCCCTGGAGGGAGGGCATGGCAACCTACTCCAGTATTCCTCCCTGGAGAATCCCATGGACTGAGGAGCCTGGCAGGCTATAGTCCATAGGGTCACAAGAGAGTCAGACATGACTCAAGGAACTGAGGACACATGAGCACACATGGTTTAATACTCCTGATTATTCAATTCAGTCACTTAGTCATGTCTGACTCTGCGATCCCATGGATGGCAACATGGCAGGCTTCTCTGTCCATCACCAACTCCAGGAGCCTGCTCAAACTCATGTCCATCAAGTCGGTGATGCCATCCAAACATCTCATCCTCTGTCGTCCCCTTCTCCTGCTTTCAATCTTTCCCAGCATCAGAGTCTTTTCAAATGAGTCAGTTCTTCACATCAGGTGACCAAAGTATTAGAGTTTCAGCTTCAACATCATTCCTACCAATGAATATTCAGAACTGATTTCCTTTATGATTGACTGGTTGGATCTCCTTGCAGTCCAAGGGACTCTCAAGAGTCTTCTCCAGCACCACAGGTGAAAAGAATCAATTCGTCAGTGCTCAGTTTCCTTTATAGTCCAACTCTCACATCCATATGTGACTACTGGATAAATCATAGCTTTGACTACATGGACCTTTGTTGGCAAAGTAACGTCTCTGCTTTTTAAAACACCATCTAGGTTGGCAAAAGCTTTTCTTCCAAAGAGCAAACATCTTTTAATTTCATGGCTGCAGTCACCATCTGCAGTGATTTTGGAGCCCCCCAAAATAAAGTCAGCCACTGTTTCCACTGTTTTCCCATCTATCTGCCATGAAGTCATGGGACCAGATGCCATGATCTTAGTTTTCTGAATATTGAGTTTTAAGCCAATTTTTCATGCTCTTCTTTCACTTTCATCGAGAGGCTCTTTAGTTCTTCTTTGCTTTCTGCCATAAGGGTGGTGTCATCTGCGTATCAGGTTACTGATGTTTCTCCCAGCAATCTTGATTCCAGCTTGTGTTTCTTCCAGTCCAGCATTTCTCATGATGTACTCTGCATCGAAGTTAAATAAGCAGGGTGACAATATACAGCCTTGATGGACTCCTTTTCTATTTGGAACCAGTCTGTTGTTCCATGTGCAGTTCTAACTGTTGCTTCCTGACCTGCATACAGATTTCTCAGGAGGCAGCTCAGGTGGTCTGGTATTCTCATCTCTTTAAGAATCTTCCACAGTTTGTTGTCATTCACACAGTCAAAGGCTTTGGTACAGTCAATAAAGCAAAAATAGATGTTTTTCTGGAACTCTCTTGCTTTTTCAATGATCCAAAGGATGTTGGCAATTTAATCTCTGGTTCCTCTGTCTTTTCTACATCCAGCTTGAACATCTGGAAGTTCACAGTTCACATACTGTTGAAGCCTGGCTTGGAGAATTTGAGCATTACTTTGCTAGCCTGTGAGATGAGTGCAACTGGATGGTAGTTTGAACATTCTTCGACATTGCCTTTCTTTGGGATTGGAATGAAAACTGACCTTTTCCAGTCCTGTGGTCACTGCTGAGTTTTCCAAATTTGTTAGCATATTGAATGCAGCACTTTAATAGCATCATCAACAATTAATTGGATTAAAGTTTTACTGAGCATGGCCCTACCCATCAGAACAAGACCCAGTTTCCCCCTCCGTCAGTCTCTCCCATCAGGAAGCTTCCATAAATCTCTTATCCTTATCCATCAGAGCATAGACAGAATGAAAACTACAACCACAGAAAACTAATTAAACTGATCACATGGACCATAGCCATAACTCAATGAAACTATGAGCCATGCCATGTAGGGCCACCAAAGACGGACAGCTCATGGTGAGTTCTGACAAAATGTGGTCCACTGAAGAAGGGAATGGCAAACCACTTTAGTATTCTTGCCTTGAGAACCCCATGAACAGTATGAAAAGGCAAAAAGATAGGGCACTGAAAGGTTAACTCCCCAGGTCAGTCGGTGCCCAATATGCTATTGGATGGAGATCAGGGGAAAAATAACTCCAGAATGAAGAGACAGAGCCAAAGCAAAAACAATACCCAGCTGTGGATGTGACTGGTGGTGGAACTAAAGTCTGATGCTGTAAAGAGCAATATAGCATAGGAACCTGGAATGTCAGGTCCATGAATCAAGGCACATTGGAAGTGGTCAAACAGGAGATGGCAAGAGTGAACATCAACATTTTAGGAATCAGCGAACTAAAATGGACTGGAATGGGTGAATTTGACTCAGATGACCTTTATATCTACTACTGTGAGCAGGAATCCCTTATAAGAAATGGAGTAGCCCTCATTGTCATTGAGAGTCTGAAATGCAGTACTTGGATGCAATCTCAAAAATGACAGAATGATCTCTGTTCATTTCCAAGGCAAACCATTCAATATCACGGTAAGCCAAGTCTATGCCCCAATCAGGAATGCTGAAGAAGCTGAAGTTGAATGGTTCTATGAAGACCTACAAAACCTTCTAGAACTAACACCCAAAAAAGATGTCCTTTTTATTATAGGGCCTGGAATGCAAAAGGTGGAAGTCAAGAGATACTTGGAATAACATGCAAGTTTGGCCTTTTAGTACAAAATGAAGCAAGACAAAGGCTAACAAGAGTTTTGCCAAGAGAACACACTGGTCATAGCAAATACCCTCTTTCAAAAACACAAGAGACAACTCTACACATGGACATCACCAGATGGTCAATACGGAAATCAGATTGATTATATTCTTTGCAGCCAAAGATGGAGATGCTCCATACAGTTAGCAAAAACAAGACCAGGAGCTGACTGTGGCTCAGATCATGAACTCCTTATTGCCAAATTCAGACTTAAAGAAAGTAGAGAAAACCACTAGCCCATTCAGTTATGACCTAAATCAAATCCCTTATGATTATACAGTGGAAATGACAAACAGATTCAAGAGATTAGATCTGATAGAGTGCCTGAAGAACTATGGATGGAGGTTCATGACATTGTACAGGAGTCAGGGATCAAGACCATCCCCAAGAAAAAGAAATGCAAAAAGGCAAAATGATTGTCTGAGGAGGCTTTACAAATAGCTCTCAAAGAAGAGCAGCTAAAGGAGAAAAGGAAAGATATACCCATTTGAATGCAGAATTCCAAAGAATAGAAAGGAGAGATAAGAAAGCCACCCTCAGTGATCAATGCAAAGAAATAGAGGAAAACAATAGGATGGGAAAGCCTAGAGAACACTTCAAGAAAATTAGAGATACAAAGGGAACATTTCATTCAAAGATAGGCACAATAAATTACACAAATGGTATGGATCTAACAAGCAGAAGATATTAAGAAGAGGTGGCAAGAATATACAGAACTATACAGAAAAGGTCTTCATGACCCAGATATCCACGATGGTCTGATCACTCATCTAGAGCCAGACATCCTGGAATGCAAAGTCAAGTGGGCCTTAGGAAGCATCACTACGAACAAAGTTAGTGTAAGTAATGGAATTCCAGTCGAGCTATTTCAAATCCTAAAAGATGATGCTGTGAATGTGCTGCATTCAATATGCCAACCATTTGGAAAACTCCTGATTATAGATTACCTTTTCAAGAAAAATTTTTGTTCATGATTTGTTTACTTTTAATTAGCTATTTGGTTACCTGTGTTGAGATTATTTTAAAATAATCCCTTTGTTCACTCAATAAAGATTTATGGAAAACTTTTATGGATAGGCTCTGGGCTAGATGTAGAAATAAAAATTCAGTGATAAAATATGAAGAATAACTTCTTTAGTTTTCCAGTCTACTGGGAATTTCAGAGATGTATGCAAGTTATAACAGTATTGTAATAAAGATTTCAAGGTTCCTCAAAGAGTGTTCTCTCAAGCTTGGATAATCAGTTAAGTTTTCTTGGAAGTGAAAGTGAAGTTGCTCAGTCATGTCCGACTCTTTTTGACCTTATGGACTGTAGCCTACCATGTTCCTCCATCCATGGGATATTCCAAGCAAGAGTACTGGGTTGGGTTGCCATTTCCTTCTCCAGAGGATCTTCCAGACCCAGAGATTGAACCCAGGTCTCTCGCATTGTAGGCAGATGCTTCATCGTCTGAGCCACCAGGGAATTCCTTTTTTGGAAGAAATCTTATCAAAGGCTTGGATGAACGTGTGATGGTGAGATGACCATCTGTCAGGAAGCAGTGTTCCAAGAAAAGAGAATAACATGTTCTATGATAGGAGGAGAGAGAAGACAAGCTTGGTCAAACTAACATACTAGACTAAACATTAGAATGGCTACAGCACAAAAACACAAAAGGAATTTGGGGAGGATATAGTGGAAGACAAAACAGAAGTTTATGCACAGCCTTGCAAGCCATTTTTAAGAGTCTGGACATGATCAGATTTGCATTTTAGAAAGATAACACTGAATATAATGTGGAGAATGGATTGAAAAGGTTAAGTCCAAGAGCAAGGGAATCAGTAGCAGTCTTTAATAATCCAAGGGATAGTGGGTTCATTTTTAAATTGAATACAAAGTTTCCCAAATGGAAATAAGTCTTATCTAAGCTACACTGGCAGTTAATCCACATCCTCTTTGGCTCATGTATTTCAGCCAATGCAGTAAAGCAGAAAAGCAGCGTCAACAGAAAAGGCGACAGGAACAACCACAGGTTAGTCTACGGTAAACCTGCATTAAGTTGCTGACCTGCAACAGCGTCTTTCCATCCTGCTGCTCATCAGCACCACCAGAGGACTTTTAAAATGCAGATGTTAAGGCAGATTCAGATTTAATTGATCTGAGTTGGGGCCTTGAAATCATCCCCAAGAGGGATCAGCAGGCAAGACTGAGATCCAACAAGGACCAATGAGTCTACCCAGAAATTCAGGCCTATCTATTTCAGCTTGTGTATTTAGGTTCCAGAGTCTAAAGTGGTTGATCTCAAACTTTAGTAGGCATCAGAATTCCATGCAGAGCTTGTCAAGACTCTGATGGGCTCCACCTTCAGAGTTGCTGATTCAGTAGGTCTGGGTGGGACCTGAGAATCTGTGTTTCTAAGTACTGAATCTTTACTCTAGAATCTGTACTTCTAAGTACTAAGGTGCTGCTGCTGTTTCAGAAACCAGATTCTGAGAAACAATAGTCTAAAGCAATCATTTAGGAAATCAGAATTAAAAAAAATGATTTTTGCTGGAGAAACTAACTTTTCTTATTCTTTAGTTAATTAAGGAATGTGGGGTTTTTTTTTTTAGTTTCACACCTTGTGTGTAAAAACACTTAAAAGTAAACCAAGGTGAAGAAACTATGGCATGCTTTTATTTTATTGTACATGTGAGAAGTAAATACAAACTTTTGAAGAATTTCCTCTACATATTTTTTGTGCTGATCTTTCTGCTTTTTAAAAATTTTATTCTGAGTCAAATAAGGGAGAAAACCCATATTTTCAGAACAAGGCATATACAATGAGAGAGTGCATAATAATCTGATGGTCTGCTATTGTTTTATGATTTAGAAAAAACTTACCCTCTGTAATCATGACTGACCTATGTTTCTGTCTGAAATGAACCTGTTACCTATGACAAGCCCAGGACCTGGAGCTCTCAGTCTCATAACTCAGAGTCAGAATCAAGTACATATTCCTCTGATCCTGCTGACTCATTATTCTTTATGTGGCATGATTGTTCTTTCAATTTTCTAGGAACATTGGTTACCTTACAAAAGACCTTTTTGCTTCCAGCAAAATATTACCAAGGAAAATTTGATTTTATAGTCAAGCCTGATCTGTTTCTCAAATACACACAAATCATTTCAAAGTTCTTGTTAAAAAGTAAAATCTTAAAAAAAAAAAAAACTTTGCAGTGTTTAAGCATATCAAACATAACTTACAATAGGAATTTAATTTTTTACATAAAGTAACTTTTATTCTTTAAAAAATACTCAAGTCCCACAATGTCAAAGGTCTTAATACTTTTCTTTCTGCTTAGCACATGAACATTTCTTACTTCTTATGCCAGCTGGTGAATAAACTTATGGATAGCAAGGAATTTTTATATTGAGTAATTTACAAAAACTACATGTTTTAAAATGTTTGGCATGTTTTATACAAGCTTGTATATTTTATTATACCAGTATTATCTTTAACAGTATCAAAATGAAATCTACTCAAAGTTCAAAAATATAATAATCATCATAGAATTTTATTAATAAAAATGTACCAATATAAAAGGAGAAAGCAATGGCACCCCACTCCAGTACTCTTGCCTGGAAAATCCCATGGATGGAGGAGCCTGGTGGGCTGCAGTCCATGGGGTCGCACAGAGTCGGGCACGACTAAGTCACTTCACTTTCACTTTTCACTTTCCTGCACTGGAGAAGGAAATGGCAACCCACTCCAGTGTTTTTGCCTGGAGAATCCCAGGGACGGAGGAGCCTGGTGGGCTGCCATCCATGGGGTCGCACAAAGTGACTTAGCAGCAGCACCAAGATAAAAAAGTACCAAAATCAAACATCACCAGAATTATGAATATAAGAGTGCTGCTGCTAAGTCGCTTCAGTCGTGTCCGACTCTGTGCGACCCCGTAGACGGCAGCCCACCAGGCTCCCCCATCCCTGGGATTCTCCAGGCAAGAACACTGGAGTGGGTTGCCATTTCCTTCTCTAATGCATGAAAGTGAGAAGTGAAAGTGAAGTCGCTCAGTCATGTCTGACTCTCAGCGACCCCATGGACTGCAGCCTACCAGGCTCCTCCATCCATGGGATCTTCCAGGCAAGAGTACTGGAGTGGGGTGCCATTGCCTTCTCTGGAATATAAGAGTAAAACCATCTAAATTAAATAATGCAATTTTGAAGTTAAGGAGATGACTGACTTCAATTAGGAAAAAATCTGGCTAAACAAATTGGATCCTGAACTGAACCCTGAAGGCGAAAAGATTTGGCTTTGTGGGACCAAGACCACTGCCACGGCTCTGCCCTTTCCTTGTCAGTAACTCAGAACATTTTACCAGACTGGAATACTCCAGAAGTAAGGTGACTGTTAAATTAGCTTTGGGGAACATCTTGAAAACAGATAGGAAAAGTCAGCAAACCAACACTCTTTATTTATCATTCAAGATTAAGTCACCAAACAACATAAGAACTTTTAATCAAATTTGTGTGGTTAATGGATTTTTCCTTTACCCCACTTTTTGTTGATGCACCCGCATTCAATAAGATGGTCCTTGCACGTATCAAAATTACAAAAGAAATAAGGTGGTTTCTGCTGTAATCTCACAGTTGCCACTTTCATGTCCTTAAGAACTCTTAATTTATCCAGAAAAATTTTAGCATTTCAGATAAAGGGAAATTATTTTAAGGTACATTAAAATTATAGACAAAAGACCAGAAGCATCTGTAAGCCCATAGAAGGATTTACTATTTACTATTCAAGTCATGCAAAAAGGTTTTTAAAAATCATCATTTGTGCCAGAAATAATTGGCAGAGGAACTAATCACCATTCAAGAAACATTTAGTAAATACTAATGCAAGACATGGTATTAATGCTGCTCAACACAGGTTTAGTTTCTCTTCAAGAGTATGCATTATCATAACTTATTCATAGTACAATGTAGGACACATTTTAACTGAAAGCAACAATAAAAAGCCTGAATGGTTAATGTATTCATGTTAACCATTAATACAGACTGTATTTTAACAGCTCATTCAATTCAACAACAACAAAAACAAATAACCCAATCAAAAAATGGGCAGAAGACCTAAACAGACATTTCCAAAAGAGATATGCAATCACACAAAAAGATTTTCAGCATCACTAATTATTAGAGAAAGGCAAATCGAAATTACAATGAGGCACCACCTCAGACCAGTGAGAATGGACAGCCTTAAAATGCCGACAAATAACAAGTGCTAGAGAGGGTGCGGAGAAAAGGGAGCCTTCTACTATGTTGGTGGGAATGTGAGTTGGTGCAGCCACTACAGAAAACAGTATGAAGGTTTCAAAAAGCCAGAGTTGCCATATGATCCGGCAATCCCAGTCTCGGGCATATACCCAGACAAAACCATAATTCGAAAAGACACGTGCACCCCAATGCTCACAGCAGCATTATTTACAGAAGTAAATACATGGAAACAACCCAAATGACCATCAGCAGAGGGATGGATAAAAAAGATATAGTATATACAGACAATGGAACATTATTCAGCTATAAAAAAGAACACAATAATGTCATTTTCAATAAGATGAATGGACCTAGAGATTATCATACTAAGCAAAGTAAGTCAGAGAGAAAGGTTAATATGATTATCACTTGTATTATATGATATCACCTGTATACGAAATCTAAAATAAGACACAAGTGAATATATCTATGAAACAGAAAGAAACAGACTGACAGATATACAGAACAGACTTGTGGTTGCCAAGGGGAAGAGAAGTTGAGAGAGGGAAGGGCTGGGAGTTAGGGATTAGCAGATGCAAACTATTATTGATACATCGATATGTAGGATGGATTAACAGCAACATCCTACTGTACAGCACAGGTAACTACATTCAGCATCCTGTGACAAACCATAATGGAAAGGAGTATGAAAAAGAATGTGTGTGTATGTGTGTGTGTATATATATAATAACCACTTTGGTGTACAGCAGAAATCAACACATTGTAAATCAACTATACTTCAATAACATTAAAAATATATATAGACTGTTTTTACAATAAAGAATACTTGACTAAAAGTAGACATTGAGTTAAAACTGAACATTTTTGTATATTATTAACTTTGTGATGTTTTAAGAATTTAAATGTTTTCATCTGGAAGCAAAATCTAAATCAGTCATCTTGTAAGACTGTTCAAGAATGTGGTTATCCTTTTAAAAATATTTAGGAAAAAAGTAATAAGTTTGTAAGAAGTGGATCAGAGTATGAATGAAATATTTATAGCACTCCTCTTTCTCTTACCCCTTTGTTTTGCACCAAAAGGGTGCAAAATTGAGATAAAATTTTATCAAATTTTAAAATTGAAATATCTGCCTCTAGCCAATGCAGTAAATGATGTGGTCATCAGAAGGCCCAAGGAAAATCATAAAACATTGGAAGTAGCTATGTGTACAGGTTGATAAATACCCAATTTCATCAAAACACTTTAGAACAGGAAGAGAAATTAGAGATAATCTTGTTCCACACCCTCATCTACCAATGAATAAACTAAACCCAGAGTTAATAGGACTCTTTGTAGGTATCCATTTCCCAAGTGTGCTTGCAGTATAGCTAGCACATCTGGTGACACATGTGGTCTAATGTGGTCTACTATAAACTAGGGGGAAATTGGTGGCTCTCAAAATTTTGGGGTGCTGGTGTGTTTGTTGAGCATGCCCCATGCTCAGAGATCCAATTCAATTAAGTCTAAACAGAGTCTAGATGTCTGAAATTTCAACAGTGACTGATAAAGTCATCCTTGGTTAGTTTGAGTCAGAGTGAGAAATATAAAACCTATAACGCCAAGTTTTTAAAATGGATGTTAATGCTGAGTAAGCAGGCTTTCCAAACAAGTTACAGCTTTTTTTCATTAAATATAACTGTTTTTCCCTTCCATTGACACTATAAGGAAAAGGGAATGGTGTTTAAACAAGGAACTGTAGAGACCACAAAGCAATACTTGACCAACTTTCCACAAATGCAGACTCACCAGGGATACTTGTTAAGACTATACACATTGATGGCGGACTTTCTTGGTGGTCTGGTAGTTGAGACTCCGCCGCCTATACAGGGGGCACCCCCTGGGTCCCTGGCTGGGGAGGTTGGGAAACTAAGATCCCACATGTTGGGCAGTGCAGACAAAATTATATACATATACGTATTCATGGGGCCTTTTCCTGGAGAATCTTATTTACCAGGTTGATATGTGGTGGGACCCAGGAATGTGTAATTTTCAGAATAACTCCTGGTAATTCTGTTAACCAAACCCAGTTTGTAAACTCTGTCACGATCTGTTGTATTAATACCAGTTTCGACGGTTCTCAATCAGGGAACTCAGGAAAACGCTTACCTCCAGAGCTTCTGGACAGGTCGGTCTGCAGTAGGTCAGAGAATTTGTACTGTTTCAGGCTCCCAGGTGATGTTCATTCCTTGCAAACCTCTGGGCTAGACTGTGCTCTGCAAACTGAGGCAGAAGATTCACAGGAAAACGCCCAGAAGCCGCTGCAATTTCCCTACTGAAATCTGGGCTTCTGCTCCTGCTGCCTGAAGTACAAGAAAATGGTAGCCGCTGCTGTTTTCAAGCCTGGAGCAGGTGCTTCCAATTCCTGAAACCTGGACGCGAACCTCCTGGGAGAGATTCTGGCCCATGGAACGCCCAGGCCTCTGAGGGGAGAAGGGGCAGCCGGCCAGAGTGGAGAGGGGCTGGGGGTGGGAAGCAGGAGAGGGGAAATCCTGCTAATTGCAAACACAAAAGGTAATGCAAATATGCAGATACCTTTTAGTAGCAGTTTGCCTCCAAATTGTATAAACTAGTTAATCCATGATCGTGTTGGAAACAGACACAGGGACTTCCTTGGTGGTCCTGTAACTAAAACTGCGGCTCCCAGGGCAGGGGGCCCTATTCAGTCCCTGGTTTGGGAACGAGAACCCACATGCCACAGCTGGGTTCGCATGTGATAATGAAGATCCGGAATGCAGCAAAGACGATAGAAGATCTCGCAAGCCACAACTAAGACCTGGCACAACCAAATGAATAATTTTTTTTAAAACACAAAATTACCTCATCTTTCATGGAAGTTATGTAGTGAACGCTGTAACATGCTACCCAGATAGCCCTCAGAACAGGCACACTTACTTCCTCGCTCCTGGGGTTGTTGCTGAGAGTGCTGCCAGGAATTGCATCAGTTGATGTGAGTCACCTGGCCTCATGCTCTGTACACCCCCCCTCCCTCCCTTCAGGAATAGCCAGCATCCAGTGACTAGACATCTGAGGTCCCTGCCAAAACTCTGAAAGGATCTTATAAGCTTTAGCGCTCCATGTATGTTGCTAAGGACTTTATGTGATTGCTTTATCCTTACTGCATAGCAACCCACCTTATCTTTCTGCTCAGTCTCACTTCCTTCTCTTCCCTCCAACAGGTATTGACTCCAAGAGCACTAATCCCAAATCCTCTTGCACTCAAATCTTTATCTCAGAAGATGTTATTGTTGTTTAGTCACTCTGTCATTCCCAACTCTTTTGCGACCCTGTATACCACAGTCCACCAGGATCCTCTGTCCATGTAATTTTCCAGGCAAGAATACTGGAGTGGGTTGCATGTCCATCTATAGGGGCTTTTTCTGATCCAGGGATCAAAACTGTGTCTCCTGCATTGGCAGGCGGATTCTTTACTGCTGATTCCTGGAGAAGCCCCATCTCAGAGAATAATATAATATAATAGGTTTTAGCTAATAAGGTTAGTAAGAAATAGCTGCTCTCTGAAAAAACCTAAGTGAACAAATACAAAAGCGTGTAAAAATTTCATACAGGGATTAATAAAAGATCAATACAATAAAATCTATAGCCCTTTTCATCTCAACAACACAAATATGAAAATGCAATGTAAAAATTCTGTCTAGCAACACAAAAATAATATACCTGGAGATATCTAATATATCTAATATAACACCTGGAGATAAACCTAAAAAGCAAAATAAAACTCATGATATATATGACATAAATTTTGAAATATTTAAAAATATTTCAGGGCACTGAGACAGACGGTTTTGTCCTCCCATTTATCAAAACGTCATATAAACTGTAGTAATTGTATCAACTTAATATTAGATGAGAAATAGAAAAAGTTATGAAATAGAATCTAAAGACAGGCTCAGGACCATATGAGGATTGTTTTGTGGAAAAAGCAGCAATTTATATAAATATGAAAAGAATGAACTAGTCAAATATAGTGCTGAAATGAGTGACTAACCATTTGCAAAAACTGAAGTCAGATTTGTAAGTCATACAGTACACTACATCAAACCAGTCAATCCTAAAAGAAATCAAGCCTAAATATTCATTGGAAGGACTGATGCTGAAGCTGCAGCTCTCCTGATGTGAAGAGCCAACTCACTGGAAAAGACCTGATGCTGGGAAAGATTGAGGACAGGATGAGAAGGAGACAACAGAGGATGAGATGGTTGAATGGCCTAATCAACTAACGACATGAATTTAGCAAACACAGGGAGACTGTGAAGGACAGGGAAGACCGGTGTAGTCCATGGGTTTGCACAGAGTCGGACACAACTGAGCGACTAAACCACAATGCACTAAAATCAGGTTAACTCTCACTACTTAAGCCTTTGATTTTCGTCCTTCCTTTCACCTCCACAAATTCAATGTTCATTTTCATCATCTTCAGTGTATGTTCCTCTTCTCCCTCTCTTTTCTGTCAAAAATGAAGCATACTTAAGTCTTAAACAGCCAGTAACAACAGAAGAAAAGCTCTCCACCCCACTCGCTTCTTGGAGCTACCACCATACTGGTTTCCTTGATGGAAAGAGTTGCCACTGTTACTGTCTGTGCTTCTTCCCCTCTGGCTCCCCCTCCTGCAGCAGCCTGCCTTCAGACCCCAGGACTCACACTGGTCTCTGGAAACAGATTCTGTGACCAGACGATTCTGGACTAAAGGGGTTTGAGGACATTCTCTCAGGAGACACACTAGTAAGAAAGTGAAGGGGCAGGATTAAGCAGATGGAGAAAGTGACCTACAGGGTATTAATAGTTCCTGCTGAGGCCCCAGTTGATCCTGTGGGGAGCACTTGAACCCTTCCAAACTCACACAAGAAGGCCGGGCCTTAAACCCCCACATCAGTTACTGGGCTGGGCTGCCTTAGGTGGGCGGTGTCCTGCAACTGAGGACAGCTGCCTAAGGGAATGGTTACTCTTGGCTGAGGATGGAGAGACTGGCCCTACAGCGGGGACCTGGGTGGAACCACAGTATCCACTCCATCTCTGAGGGGCTCACAACTGCTTGCTTTCTAGGTAATTTCTCCCCATCAGGGAAAAGCTTTGCCAGGATTCTGGTTGGCCTGGTTTCCTGGAGGGAATTTGTGTTTTCCACCCATACAGTGTAGATTCCACAGACCTAGGGGCTCTGGTCCCCAGGAACGGCAGCACTGACATTTATACTCTTGCTGCCACCTCGTCTTCCAGGATCCTCCTGCCATTGTTGCCTTCTCCTTCCCTGTGTTGCCATGCTGAACGCAAAATTCTTATAGAATTCCCTGGTCTCTTTATTATTCAGACACTCCTTATCCTTGCAGGCTCATTTCTTACCACTCTTCATTTTCCACAGTTTCTCTTTGCACCTAGCCTTTGACTAGATAATCTCATCTTAGTTCTTATGTCCTAGCCAATACTCACTGTTGAGGCAATGCTATCAAACAGTGAAATAATGTAGTATATAGATTAACAGAGTATGTCCTGAAGCTAGACTTCCATCAGTCTGTGCATTAGCCATGAGTCCTTGGACAAGTTACTAAATGGGTAGAAGTTTTTTGTTCATAGTTTTTGGTGAGAATTAAATGAGATAACATACGAAATATTTAGGTTATATGAGACACATAAAACATTGAATATATGTTAACCATTTAAAAAAATTTCCTAAGTTCTTTAATCACTCCTGCCAAACATCACAGAGAGCATTGCAATCACCTTTTCTCCCCACTTAAATACTTCTCCAGATTATAAATTCTCCAGATTATAAATTCAGAGAATATAATATATTCTCTGTTCTAATCAAGAATCTAGGAATAATTACTCAAAGTTTGTGCAGAATGCAATGGCAATGAGGGTGTGTAAATCATTCTGTGGGTCAGGGAGTATTCAGAGAAGGAAGAAGGTCAACTTGAACTCAGTTCTGCAGAATTAACAGGAGAGATCCAAGCAGGGAAGGAAGAAAAGGACAACCCTGTATAGGAAACAGGATCGGTGAAGGATTAGACTCAGTAAAGAGCATCACAGCAAGGAGGTGATAAGACTATTGCAAAAGGGCAAACAGGAAGTGGTGGGAGGCGAGACTGGCAACTGGTAGTGAAGAAATGATTACACAAGTAGAGCCTTTGTTTCCCAGATAATGCATAAACTTTTCAGTTTAGTGTGACCTGGGAAGCAGGGAGCCCTTCAAAAGCAAAGATTGGATTTCCTGACATCCTGGGGGATGGAGACTTAGAATTGTTTTTACTCATTCTTGAGCCTATCTTTTTGATGAAGGACTGATGCTGAAGCTGAAACTCCAGTACTTTGGTCACCTCATGCGAAGAGTTGACCCTGGAAAAGACCCTGATGCTGGGAGGGATTGGGGACAGGAGAAGGGGACGACAAAGGATGAGATGGCTGGATGGCATCACTGACTCAATGGACGTGAGTCTGAGTGAACTCCGGGAGTTGGTGACGGACAGGGAGGCCTGGCGTGCTGCGATTCATGGGGTCGCAAAGAGTCGGACACGACCCAGCGACTGAAATGAACTGAACTGAGCCTGTCTTACACCCAATAGTTTGTACCGTCTCCTCCCCCTCCCCATTGGTAACCTCTAATGTGTTCTCTGTATCTATGAATATGCTTCTTTTTTGTTATATGTACCAGCTTGTTGTACTTTTTTACATTACACATATAAGTGATATCATATAGTATTTGTCTTTCTCTTATTTCACTTAGCATAATGCCCTCCAAATACATCTACGCTGCTGCAAATGGTAAAATTTCATTCTTTTAAATGGCCGAGTAATATTCGATTGTGTATCTATACCACAACTTCTTTATCTGTTGATCTGTTGATGGACACTTAGGTTGCTTCCATATCTTGGCTACTGTAAATAATGTTGCTATGAACACTGGGGTGTGTGTATCTTTATGGATCTGTGTTTTTTTTTGTTTTTTGATATATACCCAAGAGTAGAACTGCTAAAAACTATTTTTGGTTCTGTAAGAAATCTTCATACTGGTTTCCACAGTGGCTGCCCCAATTTACATTCCAACCAACAGTACATAAATGTTCCCTTTTCTCTGTATCCTTGCCAACACTTTTTATTTGTGTTCTTTTGGATGAGAGCCATTCTGACAGGTATTACTCTTACTGATAGAAAATAAGATATGTTACCTTTTTTCCATGTGTGTGTATCTACGTATGAAGTCACATCTGCTGAACATTTCAGTGAAATATTATTAGTTTCATTTTCTTGGGTTCTAGATTAAATTTAAGCTGAGCTAGTGATGATCGTAGCCAATACTCCTTCTTCAAGAAGGTGTATAGCAAAATATAGAAGAGAGATAAGCAGCTAACTAAGGATTAAGATGGGATATGGGGCAAGCTTTTTTTGTTTAAGGAGCTTGTTAGTGTCTGAATGTTGCTCAAAGAGGACATCAGAGATCACTGAGAAATCACAATTTCTGTTAAGCACAAAGCAATAAATCTAAAGAATATGAGGAAGAATTAGCCTTGATCTGAAAGGGAGAGACACTTCTTCCATTAAGAGGGAATCAAAAAAGAAAGTCTGCAAATTGAATTATTTATTTATTTTTACCTGGGGTTGAGGAAGTTTAAATACCTGAGAGAAGGAGGTAAACAGAAGTAGAGGGAGGACACTCATGAAGAAGAGAAAAACCTGGGAAAGTCCCTGAAAGGAAAAGAAAAATCAGTGGACTGGAGATATTTAGAATTATCCCTAGGTAGCCTTGAGGGTAAGCAAAATATACTGGCACAGAAAACATCTTAAAGAAAGAGATTCTTGAGAGTGGAAGTGTGATGGTTTTAAACAGGAATGGAAGGGAAAAAAAAAAAAAAAGAATCATGGTGTCAATTATTATTCCCTTTAACCTTTTAACATTAACGTTGTCTACTTATTTTCTGTCCTACTTAATTGCCAGGCTGTAAAATCTACAGAGACAATGAGCATGTCTTTTCATGTTTTCCTGTCCTCAGCACTAGAACAGTGTCTTCCACATAGTAAAAGATGAAAGGAACTGACCTTTAGGGAGATCGGCCTGCAAAGGGAACATTTTATTAAAAAAGAAAAAAAAAAAAGGTTGAGGGTACATTTCCAGTAAAATAGGGGTTTCAGGAGACAAGATGGCAAAGATGTAATCAAAAAAGTAAGTTGTGGGTACTGGGATGGGGCGGGGAGAAGGAAGAGCAAAAGAGCAGCAAGAATGTACTGTAGGAGAGAGGGCCTGGGGATTGGCCCTGAGGACGGTTCACTAGGACAGGGGTGAGAAGTGAAGCAGGCTGACATGGCCTCAAGCTGAAATTCTGGCCTCAAGTCATTAACATATTACAACAGCTAAAGAATCTTGAGCTCTTTAATGCCAGATTGTGTGTTTTGTTTGGGGCCAGCAATAAGCAGGCTTTACTTGGGAATATAAACAGAATAGTGGGGAAAATTTTTAACTGATCTCTCAGAGCCTAAATCATTATCCTAGAATATAGTGAATTTATTTGAGTCACTTCAGTGTCATCTCTACCTCTGCCTTCCCTTTTCTTGACTTTTTTCTTTTCACTTTCTCTCTCTTTCTTGCTTCCATCTTTTTTTTTTTTTAACCCCTGTTGTACCACTCTCTCATATTTCCTTGTTTTATTATCGACCCTGTATTTTTCTCTTCCTTACCATTTCTCATTTGTGAGGAAGTGGGAACATTTATCAGATGGGAGTTAAAACAGAAAAAATAAGATGAAGGAAAGAGAGGGGTTTGGAAGCACAATGAATACGTCTTTCTGTTCCTTGTTATAAAGATAAATGTTGTGCATGATTATGCATCATTTGTCCAAGGTGAACAGTGGGCAAGAATGTAGGAAACCTGAGATCAAGGGCAGTACTGAACCTGAACTCAGAGACACTCGCCCTTTGATTTTAGCTTTGCCATTTACCATCTGTGTGATTTATGACAAGTTCTTTATCTTTTCTGAGTCTCAACTTTCTTATTTCCAAAATAGGAATGTTATTATCTAACTGTGGTTAGCAGAAATACAGCCCTCATGATTTTTGTTTCCTGGAGTCACACCCTCTGATGTGATGAAAGGGACTTTGTGGCTATAATTAATGTGCCTATTAAGTCAAGTTTAAGATTGGGAGATAATCCTGAATCATCTAGGTTAGGCCAACGTACTCACATGAAATCTCAGAAAGAAAAAAGGCAAAAGAGCAATTCAGACGGATTTGAAGCCTGGAAATGTTTGATGATGGAGGGGCCCATGGAAAACAAGAGAAGGAATGAGTTCCTGCAATGATCACCTATATTTCTAGAGGATCTGGAGTCCAAGTTGAGGACTGCAGCTCCAGTCAGTACTTTGATTTCATCATTGAGACACTGAGCAGAGAATTCAGCCACATTGTGCTATGCTTCTGACCTACAGAAATGACGAGGTAATCAATTTGTATTGTTTAAAAGTGCTGTGTTTGCGGTTGTTATAACCGCAATGGAAACTAACAAGAGTACCAAGAATATTGCAAGAGTTAAAGGAATTGACATATGGATTAGGATTTCAGGGAGTCAATAAATCACATCCCTTTCATCTCCAAATATAGAAGCATCTGAGAAATAAGACACAAAAGACAAGTGGAAAACTAAATACTAGTCTTATTGCTGATAAAGGCTGACTTGGTTGATATGGCCTCAGCGTGTGGTCACCATAGGGTAATTCTTCGTTCAGGAAATAAAGTCATATTTTTAGTCATCCACACAGTAAAATGACCTGAGCACCCCCCCCAACCCCGTTTGTAGGGGCAGACACTAATCACGCAGTTGAGGTCACAGAGTTGCTCTGTCCAAAAGTTGGCAGACCTACAGGACACAGAGACTCCATATCTTTTGGGCTGAGCATGACTATCTCCTCCTCACAAACTCACTAATTATATTAGTCATGCTTGTCCAGTGACTAGAAGGAGACTAGAAGGGCTATTCCAACTAAAAATACTTCCTCACTAAAAGACAGCTCAGGAGCATGAGATCCTTGACAGAGTCTGGCATGAAATAAATGTCTCCTATGTTGTTTCCAAAGAGTGGTAATGATTTGGCTTTCCTGACACATCCCATTCCAACATGGCTCTTTTTCCAGAATCTGGCCCTACTTCCTGCACTGAACCAGGGCCCAGGGGCCTTCATACTGATACCTGGCTGAGGCTGGTATCTCTTGTTTGTAACCCCTCATGGGACTGCCCAGCTCCCTTCAGCTCCTGTTCTGCTGCCCTTTTGCACTGACTGGTTGAATATCAGGATCTCATGGCCATCAGATTCTCCAGGTTTCCTGCATTCACCCTGAGAACTCTAAAGATCTCTTACTGAACTTGACTATCCTTTAGACTTAATCCAGTGGTGGAAGCCTTTTTCCTAATTCTAGAGCCAAATACACCTGATAAATCAAATTTTATACTTTTAACCTCTTTTAACCCTGCTAAAGTGAAGTGAAAGTTGCTCAGTCATGTCTGACTCTTTGCGACCCCATGGACTATACAGGAGCCAGAATGTTTCTAGGCCAGAATACTGGAGTGTATAGCCTTTCCCTTCTCCAGGGGATCTTCCCAACCCAGGGATCAAACCCAGGTCTCCAGCATTGCAGGTGGATTCTTTAGCAGCTGAGCCACAAGGGAAGCCCCATAAACCTGCTAAGGATGCCATAAACTAGTGAGCACAAAATCATTGCTGTAATTTCATGGTTACTATTAATCAATAATTCACAATGCTACACAATGAGCATAATTTCTATGCCTTTTATCAAAACAAATTTGACTTAAAAGTGATATAACATAGAAATTATGTTGGTGGGAATTTGAAATTAGGTAAGGAAAGGTGTAGGTGTTGTTCTCTGGTGAGGATTCTGAAGAAGCCTCAGAAATCACAAACTTAAATAGTCACTGTCTTTAAACCTAGGCTGGCTCTGACTGTAATACTATTTTATGCTCCTCTTTCCCATCCAATTAAAATTCCAGCAATTACATGGCATTCCAGTTGTCTATTTTTACTGTTTGTGTAAAGGCAGGCAATCATCTTAGAGTCATAGGATTTGGAAAGGAAGTGAGAGTAGTACAAACTCCACTTAGCTAAATCAAATGCACTTGTTTTGAGCTTCATAAAAAGAAAAATGTATATTTATGTCATGGCACTATCAAGATGCAGGGTCAACTCCAAAACATTTGTGAATATTGGTATGTTCATTAATAAAAGCAAAAATAAACAAATGGGACCTAATTAAACTTAAAAGCTTTTGCACAATGAAGGAAACTATAAGCAAGGTGAAAAGACAGCCTTTAGAATGGGAGAAAATAATAGCAATCGAAGCAACTGACAAAGAATTAATCTCAAAAATATACAAGAGGCTCATGCAGCTCAATTCCAGAAAAATAAATGACCCAGTCAAAAAATGGGCCAAAGAACTAAACAGACATTTCTCCAAAGAAGACATGATGATGACTAACAAACACATGAAAAGATGCTCAACATCACTCATTATCAGAGAAATGCAAATCAAAACCACGATGAGGTATCATCTCACACTGGTCAGAATGGCTGCTGTCAAAAAGTCTATAAGCAATAAATGCTGGAGAGGGTGTGGAGAAAAGGGAACACTCTTACACTGTTGGTGGGAATGCAAACTAGTACAGCCACTATGGAGAACAGTGTGGAGATTCCTTAAAAAACTGGAAATAGAACTGCCTTATGATCCAGCAATCCCACTGCTGGGCATACACACTGAGGAAACCAGAAGGGAAAGAGACACGTGTACCCCAATGTTCATCGCAGCACTGTTTATAAAAGCCAGGACATGGAAGCAACCTAGATGTCCATCAGCAGATGAATGGATAAGAAAGCTGTGGTACATATACACAATGGAGTATTACTCAGCCATTAAAAAGAATACATTTGAATCAGTTCTAATGAGGTGGATGAAACTGGAGCCTATTATACAGAGTGAAGTCAGAAAAAAAAAAAAAAAAACCACAAATACAGTATATTAACACATATATATGGAATTGAGAAAGATGGTAACGATGACCCTATATGTGAGACAGCAAAAGAAACACAGATGTAAAGAACAGACTTTTGGACTCTGTGGGAGAAGGTGAGGGTGGGCTTATTTGAGAGAATAGCATTGAAACATGTATATTACCATATGTGAAACAGATCGCCAGTCCAGGTTCGATGCATGAAACAAGGTGCTCAGGGCTGGTGCTCTGGGATGACCCTGAAGGATGGGATTGGGAGGGAGGTGGGAGGGGGGTTCAGTATGGGAGACACATGTACACCCATGGCTGATTCATGTAAATGTATGGCAAAAACCACCACAATATTGTAAAGTAATTAGCCTCCAATTAAAATAAATTAATTAATTAAGAAAATCTTTTGTTCTTGCTGCATTTCTGTAAAGTTCCTGTGAAAAATCTATGGGGTCTGTGAAAGGTTATTTAACTTCTCTATGCCTCAGCTTCCTCATCTGAGAAAGATCAATTTCATAGGGTGTTTCTGAGTGTTAAATCAATCACTCTCTTGCTTTCTCTCCCTAGACACACACACACACATAGAACTTAGAATAAAGCCAAATATATGAAATGATATAAACCACTGCTGTTGTTCTTGTTACCTCTTTAGTTCAGTTCAGTTCAGTCACTGAGTCGTGTCCGACTCTTTGCGACCCCATGAATCACAGCACGCCAGGCCTCCCTGTCCATCACCAACTCCCAGAGTTCACTCAGACTCACGTCCATCGAGTCAGTGATGCCATCCAGCCATCTCATCCTCTGTCGTCCCCTTCTCCTCCTGCCCCCAATCCCTCCCAGCATCAGAGTCTTTACCAATGAGTCAACTCTTCGCATGAGGTGGCCAAAGTACTGGAGTTTCAGCTTTAGCATCATTCCTTCCAAAGAAATCCCAGGGCTGATCTCCTTCAGAATGGACTGGTTGGATGTCCTTGCAGTCCAAGGGACTCTCAAAAGTCTTCTTCAACACCACAGTTCAAAAGCATCAATTCTTTGGTGCTCAGCTTTCTTCACAGTCCAACTCTTACATTCCATACATGACCACTGGAAAAACCATAGCCTTGACTGAATGTCATATTTGCATCGTATTTACCAGTAATTTCTGTTTGTGAAGTGTTTTTATAGTTTATGAAGTTTAATCTTGTCCTATATGGTTAGGCCAGGTAGAATTATACCCATTTAATAGATGAAAAAATGAATATTTAAATTATAAGAATAAAAAAAGTTAGATTCATAATTAAAACTTATATTGTCAACCTCCAGCCAGGATTAATGTTATTATATAGCCATATGAAAACTATATGAATCTTAGAATAAAATGTTTTGAGTTTTTTCCTTCTACACAGAAGTTCTCAGTATAGTAAATGTACAATTATCTTCTAAAGAATAAAATTTAATTTCAATTTACTCTGAAGATGTTTCATTCTCAGTAGTCAGTAGTTTTGATGGAGTAAAAGGAAACACATTTCTGTGTTCTCTGAGACATGAAATGAAAATCATTCAGTTGTGTCCGACTCTGCAACCCCATGGACTATACAGTCCATGGAATTCTCCAGGCAAGAATACTGGAGTGGGTAGCCTTTCCCTTCTCCAGGGGATCTTCCCAACCCAGGGATCAAACCCAGGTCTCCTGCATTGCAGGCAGATTCTTTACCAGCTGAGCCACAGGGGAAGATATGAAGCTGTAGATATTTATTTCTCAACTTATAACAGATTCCTTGGCAATTGGTTGCTAATGAAAATGTTTACAATCCCCAAGCTGAGAGGAAGCATTCTTTAGAGGAGCAGAATTTAAGCTGTTGCAGTAGACCAGTGATTACATTGACCTTTGCAAAATGCTCTAAAGTTGATTATAAGAAGCTAGACCCTTCAACAAAATAAATAAATAAACTTTAAATGGTAACAAGAAATTCCCAAGAAGGCACAGACAAATCAGAGCAAATTGTACATTGAAGGCCAAAGAAATCACAAATTTCTCTGGAAATCAGCCAGTGAAGTAAACATGAAGGAATATGAAATACATGATGGGATGGAGAATCATCCAAATGCGGTTCTTCTCCTTCAAAGCCAAATGGACACAAATGTGCTCACCAAATAGAATTCTAGCTCCTTGGCTCCATGCTTATAAAAAACGCAAATCCCTGGGCTTCTCCCATGCTTTACTTTCGAGTTAGTGTAGTCTCTGAATCCACACTTTTAATGAACACCATATCAGATTCTAAGAATACTAAATTTAAGAATAACTGTTCTAGTTTTGGCATCAAACTTCTCGTAATAATTTTTGTATCCTAAGGGTGGGTTCTGAGTTGGACGAAAAATGGGGTGCTGTGCACCTTGGGAAGACAGCAGAAACTTCCACTGAACTGGTTAATAGGATTGACCCCATTAGCTTGGAGGGAGTTTGGACACCAGGAAAAAATGATTAAACATTGCCTGAGTCCGTATTAATTACATTTCTTGCTTTCAAGCATTAGAACTAAATTTTATCTATTCTAAGCAAAAAAAAAAAAAAAAATTTAGAGGGGAATTGGAGGCTCAAAATATTCATGATGGCCTGGGGGATTTGATTTGGGACATGGACAAAGGCCAGAGGAGTTCTAAAAAGCTAGTTAATGGAAGAAGGACAAGGTTATGCAGCAATAAAGGACTGGTTTAGACTGCCACTGACGTCAAAATGGGCACTCCTGAATCATGTGCTGTCTCTCAGCTGTACTGGAATGGAATGAGAACTATCACCCACTTTGGTATCTATGGAGCTGATCTTTCATCAAAGCTACACAAATGGGGACTTTGACAACAGGGAGATAAGATTCTAACAGGAAGTAGAAACTTAAATGCTAGGCGACGTGAAGAAAAACAACATTAAATATCTACTAGGAGAAGGCAATGGCACCCCACTCCAGTACTCTTGCCTGGAAAATCCCATGGATGGAGGAGCCTGGTAGGCTGTAGTCCCCCAGGTCTCGAAGAGTCGGACACGACTGAGCGACTTCCCTTTCACTTTTCACTTTCATGCATTGGAGAAGGAAATTGCAGCCCACTCCAGTGTTCTTGCCTGGAGAATCCCAGGGATGGCGGAGCCTGGTGGGCTGCCGTCTATGGGGTCGCACAGAGTCGGACACGACTGAAGTGACTTAGCAGCAGCAGCAGCAGCAGCAGCAGCATATCCCATTCAGCCAGGTTTTATAACCACTGATGGTAGAGAGCATACATTCTGCAGCTCTTTCTAGTTTATCCCTGCTCCCATTCACTTTTGGACTTACATATCTCTGATGTATTTTTCTAATCAGAACTTTCTCCTTCCTTGTGCTCAGTATCTTGTCAGGTACAACCACTTGGTATTTCCCACTTATTACCTACTAGGATTATATAATTTTCTGAACATGTTTGAACAGGTTGAATGCAACCTGGCTCATTTCCTTTACTGAATACTATCTGGTTTTGTTAGCAATACATTCCGAGGACAGATATTGGCCAAAAGTAAACTGTCAAAATTCCCTATTTTGCTTCATTGCAAAGCCTGTAGTTTCAGCAGGAGTATACATTCAGCACATAAATGACATAAAACATATGTGTGTGTGTGCACATGTGCGTGCTAAGTTGCTTCAGTCATGTCCAACTCTTTGCAACCCCATGGACTGTAGCCCACCAGGCTCCTCTGTCCATGGGATTCTCTAGGTAAGAAAACTGGAGTGGGTTGCCATGCCCTCCTCCAGGGGATCTTCCAGACCTAGGGATTGAACCTGTATCTCTTATGTTTCCTGCATTGGCAGGCAAGTTGTTTACCACTAGCGCCACCTAGCATATATACATATATATATATATATGCTTCCCCAGAGATATCATGGGTTTGGTTCCAGACCACCACAATAAAGCAACTATTGCATACAGTGAGTCACATGAAGTTTTTGGCTTCCCAGTGCATACAAGTTATGTTTATACTGTACTCTAGTCTAAGAGTGCAATAGCATTATGTCTATAAAACCGCATACGTATCTTAACTTTAAAATACTTCATTGCTAAAATATGCTCATCATTATCTAAGCCTTCAGCAAGCTGTGAATTTTCTTTTGCAACAGTAACATCAAAGATTGCCAATCACTGATCACTATAACAAACGTGGTGGTTTAGTCGCTAAGATGTGTCCAACTCTTGCAACCCCATGGACAGTAGCTTGCCAGGCTCCTCTGCTCACAGGATTTCCCAGGCAAGAATACTAGAGTGAGTTTCCATTTCCTTCTCCAGGGGATCTTCCTGACCCAGGGATCAAACCCATGTCTCCTGCATTTCAGGCAGATTCCTTATCCCCTGAGCCACCAGAGAAGCCCATAACAAATATAATAATAGTGGAAATGTTTGAAATGTTGCAAGAACTAACAAAATGTGAGGACAAGTAAGCAAATGCTTTTGAAAAAATGGTGCCCATACACCTGATTGACACAGGGTTGCCACAATCTCAATTTGTGTTGTAAAAAAACACATTATCTGCAAAGCCCAGTGAAACAGACCAGAATAAAATGAGTTATGCCTAGTTGTTGAAAGTAGTTGAAATGGAGTGCAGTCAGTAAGAACTGGAGAAGTTAAGCCATGTTTTCCACATAAAGACAAAACTGCCCTGGTTAGTGCATTTGTAATTAAGCATTGTTTCAGCCTTATTACTTCCTTGTCTGATAAGCTGGTCTATGCAGTAATAATCAGAACTTTCTCTTATTTTACCTCAGCTCTACCTGCTTGTATTTCTCACTTTCGAATGTTTGATTGTTATTTAATTACTGATGTTAAATGTGCAGACAACACCTTTAGTGCTAATATGTCAAGAGAACAAAGGTCTACCTAGAAACTTTTAGGTGATCATCAGCAGATATAAAAAGTCACTTTATTCCAAAACTCATGTTTTTCGAGAACCTATCTCTGAAGTTGGAACAAAGGTGGAACTGATGTGTTCTCTTCCCCCTTCTCTATGGAGGAAACAGAACAATTTTGACATGAAAATTGGATGTTAATCCCTTGCCAAAATTCTCTAGCAGCTTCTCATTTTATTTTCAATAAAATGCAAATTCCATATCTTGGTCCACAAGGTCTGAATGCTTTGTACTCGTTTCCTCTTTTCTTAATGTGCCATTTTCTCTCTTCCTTACTATACTGCAACCGCACTGAACACTCTCACTGCCCAGGCACACCAACATCGTTCCAAACTCAAGATTTGTTCTTGTCAGTCCCACTACTTGGCATCCCCTTTCCCAGGCTTTTGGACTACTGTCTTCTAATGAGGCTTCAACTCAACATTCCACAACAGCAGCAAATCTTCTCTGATAGGTGACTCAATCTATAATTGTCTCTCCTTTGTCCAATTTACTGTCACATCATCTTAGTCTTTTTGATGGCACTAAAAATATCTCATTTATGTGTTAATTCTCTTCATTGAAATAGAAGTTCTGAAAGGGCAGGGATGAGTTATATCTTAATTATGAATGAATCCTCAGTGTCTTAATATCATTTGACAAAAACTGCCAAAGGAGAAATGTTTTGAATGACTAATGCTGACACATTTGTAGTAGAAGAGACATTATAAAGGCAATTACAGAGGGCTCACCTGTGATGACAAAAAAAAGGTAATCTTATGTGCCTTGTAAAGGTTTGTTTGTTTGTTTTTTTCATTTTTTAAATGTTGAGTTTTTTTTTTTTCTAATTTTATTTTTAAACTTTACATAATTGTATTAGTTTTGCCAAATATCAAAATGAATCCGCCACAGGTATACATGTGTTCCCCATCCCGAACCCTCCTCCCTCCTCCCTCCCCATACCATCCCTCTGGGCCGTCCCAGTGCACCAGCCCCAAGCATCCAGCATCGTGCATCGAACCTGGACTGGCAACTCGTTTCCTACATGATATTTTACATGTTTCATTGCCATTCTCCCAAATCTTCCCACCCTCTCCCTCTCCCACAGAGTCCATAAGACTGTTCTATACATCAGTGTCTCTTTTGCTGTCTCGTACACCGGGTTTGAGGTGCAGTTGGGTCCTAGTACAACCTGCATTGCAGCATCTCTTGATGGTGACAGTTATCATGAGATCAACTAAATTATTGAATTCTGGAATCCAGACCTATCTCTTCCTTTTCTTTTTTTTAATGCCATAACTACAAGGGTCTATAGTCACTAAGAAGAGGAAGTTCTTATAATGGTAACATATTATAGGTGGGAAGGAAAAAGAAAATCTATGGAGAGAAAGCAGCATTACCTTGAGTGTATAGACATAAAAAGAAGAATGTTAAAACTTTCTGACCCAAGTGGATATTGTTTAGGGCAATTATAAAACATAAAATTCTTTGGCAGGAAGGTTAGATTATTGTTAGGATATGGTTAAAGAGTAGATCATAAATCCTGGAATAAGAGTATAGACCTGATACAAAAAAACTCCTGGGGACAAATGTAAGTCTTTGTACAGGGAAGTGGCCCAAAGACAGCAACATTTATGAAGTGCAACCTGTCAGTTATAAATTGGGCAAATTCCAAATGGGGGGAAAGAGAGGTTAGGATACTTAAGTTGCACAATTACTGTTTCAATACTTGCCAAAAGCTAATTGCTTTTATTCAGATAAATCTAAACTTTAATATTAGTTTGAGGTCCTTTGCCAGAAGAACACTGACTTTTCTCTTAACTGCATAAATTATTGGGATTTTGTTACTTAGAGAAAGAATAAAACAGTAGTTCTTCACAACTGTGTAGAGAGAGAATAGTTGATATGTTGGTCTGAATTTTTTCTTCTTCTTTTCTTTCCTTCTTTCTCTTTCACATATCCTATCTCCCATTCTCATTGTCTTTCTTTTAAAAAGACATTTTAGAGACTTTTTAATGTGTGTTACCAAGATGCTAGATACCATGGGGATGCATGAGAAGAAGAAATCTAGACTCAGTTTAAGACTTTGGAGGAGGAAGTGATGAGTGTGGGCTGATGCTGGAGAAGGAGCCACAAATGTGTTACTGACTACAGGTCTGCTTTGACTTGCTCACAGGCACATTTCACTTTTTAAGGGCAGTGATTTCTCTCATCTCCTCCCAGTTGGAATTTAGTAACCCCGAGAAACTACACCTCAGAATAGTTTAGAAGAGAGAAGAGACAGAATTTTTCTACTCAGTTTCCTCCCATCTCTCGATTCCCATTAGTCAAGAGCAATGCCCTGCTTTACTGAATGTTACTCAGCACCTTGGTGGTCAATAATAAGGATGAAAAATCCCACACCCCCATTTTTTATTGCGGTATGCAAGCGGATGTGGATTGGTTTGTTGGACATAAGAGGCGTAACGGTCTGGGACCTCAGCTTGACCACCAGCCAGCAGAGAAATCTTGTCAAGGGGAATGGCAAAGGCAGCAGCAGCGTGATCCTCAGGGAAGAAAGCATCTTTGTAAATGAGGAGGCGGCCAAGGGACTTTGAGGAGACACAGATTTTTGTCTAACTGTACAGTAGTGAATGAGTAGGACACTGGATATATGAGTTTAGTTTGGGAGAGTGATTTGATCTGGAAATAGATATGTTGGAGTTATCCGCCCATAGATGCTGTTTAAAGCTTTGAGCCATCTGAGATAACTAAGGTGAACGCAGCTGGAGAAGAGAATAGCAGCAGGGGCTGAGCCTGGAGCTACTTTAACCTGACACCGCCAGGAGAGAGAAAACCATAGTGCAGAGTCAGGAGTGAATAGTGACGAGACAGAACAAAATAGAGTGTGATGCTCTTGAAAGCCAGTAAACAAGTTATATTAAGAAAGCGCAATCTATAAGCGTTTATTTTGACATGCATGAGTAGGTCATCCCTAAAGCAGGTACCTAGAAACAGAAATACTAAGTTATAGAGTATGCACCTTTCGTATTTTAAGACACTCAAGTTGCCCTGAAAACTGTCTGCCCCAGTGTAAAATCAGTACTCTGAGAGAGTTTTCCAAGACTCAAACATTTAAACCATTTTTGACTTAGGAAAAAGTAAATTTGATGAATGAAAAATGATCTACTCCTATTCTTTCAAATCACGTTTAATTGTTACTGTCTTTGGATACTTTTTAATATGTCAACTGTTTTAATTTTTTGAAAAACTGTCCTTTTCCAGTATCCTGTTTAGTTGTTTGCATATTTCTTATTGACTTATAGATGTTCTTTATGCTATGTACTGGTCCTTTATTTTGTAATATATATTTTATGTATTTATAATATCTTATTTATAGTTATAATTTTTTCTTCCAGTTTTTCTCCATCTGTTAATTTTGTTGGTGGTGTCTTTTGTCAATGATTATTAGCACTTTTGAGATAGCCACATCATTTTTTCAATTTTTTTTTAAACTAATTTTACCTTGGAAAAATTTTAATTAAAGGGCTCAATATCATAGAGACTGTTTTCTTGGTTAAAAGTCATGTTTCTCTTTTTACATTTATTCTTCATCTGGAATTTGTGTTTGAGGTAAGTAATAAAATAAATGCATTCTATTTAAATATATTTGTCCATGTGGAGAACTAGAGCCAATAATAATTAATCATTCCAACTGCTAATTTGTCATACGACTTCCAAACACATCAAATTCCCACTTATGCTTCATCTTTAGAATTTTCTTTTGTTTGTCTCTACTGCCTTGAAAATCATTCTATGTTGAAGGTCTCCAAGACCATCCTCAGGTTTGATGATTTGCTAGAAAGACTCAAGAGAACTCAGAAAAGCTGTTTTACTCAGCCACAGTTTGCTACACCAAAGGATACAAATTAAACCCAGTCAAGGCAAAAGGTGCAAATGTCAGGGTCAAGCAGAGATTAGGAACAAGCTTCCAACTGTCCTTTTCCCTGGAGTCATTGAATAGCATTTAATTTCCCAGCAACTTATGTGTCAAGGTGTATGAACTTTTGTAAAACATCCTATTTCATAGGAGTCTTGGTGTCAAGGTTTCTATTAAGAGTCAGTAAAGTAGACATGGTTTATTGTCCAAGTGGCTGACCTTGGTTACTTAGTTTCCAGCAACTCCAGAGGTCAAACTGATAAACTATGGTCCGAGTACCCCACCATGTCACATTATTAGCAGAACTATCTGGCATGCCCCAAGACCTCATGTATGTACATACACTCTTAACAGAAAGGGTATTCTAAAGACTTCACTCAGGAACCAATCCTTTCTTTGGAATGTGACAGTTTTGAACACTCCAATCCTGTTGGTTAACACTTAACTGCAATTTTCAGTCTTTCCTTTCCATTTTGAATGTTGTCTATAAAGTTTTCATTGGTTGGAAGTGGTTTGAAACCATTAGTGAGCAATTGCAGAAATAGACCTCTCCCTCAGTAATTTGGAAGTATTGCTCTATTGATGTCATGAATCTAACAAACCTCACGTGTCTAATGAAATAGCTCATGAAAATGAATTTTTACACTTTATTATGCTGCTTTTCCCCTCTGATGACTTTCAAAGTTTCCCTTTATCCTTAACATGTGGAAGCTACTCTACCATGTGTTCAGGTGTGGTTTCATTTGTTTCTTGCTTTTTAAATTTGTTTTGATATTGCTTTGCATTAAATGGATTTTTGTAACATGTGGAATCATACATTTCTATAATTCTGAGAAATTATTTCCCATTATTTCTTCAAATATTGACTTTCTCTGATTTCTATTACTTTACTCTGAAATTCTACTGAAATTAAAATTTGAACTTCTGGATTTATTCTCCATGCTTCTGAACATTCTTTGACACTTTCTAGAATCAACTCATTTTTTTCCCTTTAATTTTCTTTATTTCCACAGTTAAAAAAAAGAAGCACATAGACAAATGGTTTTTCATAACAGATTACAAGTGGGTCCATTCAGACCTGCTCTCAAGGTGCTGTCAGCCTCCAAGGGGCTGCCCAGCTAGCAGCTATTATTCATGTGGCCAATGGGTTGATCTGGATGCAAAAGCATGCAGCCCTCAGGGTGGCAAGTTTCCTCTCCTCTGGTCTTCAATTAGGTTAAATGGCATCAGCGTCCATATTTACAGATGTGAGGTGTGGTAATTCTAAGCAGTTCTCCATCCGGAGCCAGCGATGGGTACCTGGACCTGGGGCCAAGGAGGAGGTCGGAGTGACTCTGCCACCACTGTGAGCTTGTCTCCCTCCTTCCTAAGGGGACGAGGGGCTGTGCCCGCAGTCAGACCCTTCCAGGAGGGTTAAGCCAGGTAACTGTAGGTGTCCTTTTCATCACCCACTCGCTCCAAATACTCTTTCTCGATCAGAATGTCAATACATTTCTTAATCACTGAGATCTGAGGCTTGAATACTGAGGACAACTGAGTTGCTACTTCTCCGAGTAACTGCTGGTGTTTTACAACCTTCCTCATTTTCATTATTCTCACAATAGCCGCCTGGATCAGCAGTTTGCGATCTTCCTCAATGTTTTTGTACATGGTTTCTTGTTCCCGCTTCTGTTCAATTTTCATTGGCAAGCTGATATTAACCCTTAATTTCTTACTTTTATAACCAAAATGTAATTTTATTAAGGTGTCTGGCTTCAATTCCACCTCGTCAACATTTGCACTTTTGTCTTCCAAAACCAGTAACTTAAACTTCAATAAAATCTGTAAGACTTGTGCCACAATGTCCATTTTGATCTGAGTGCTGTCCATCAGCTGTTGAACGGTGTAAGCATCTTCCGTGTTGTACTGGAGCAGGATGGCCATCTGGAATGTAGATACATGCAAAGTGTAGTTGTTTTTGAAGTAGTTTGTTACTAATTCTCCTTCAGACAGTTGATATGCCCATGACAATTTTCTGTCACTGTAACAGCTGGCATAAAATGCAGTGAAGCGCCGATAACATGGTTCCAGCTCTGATGGCAAGAGAACTGTACAAGATTCCTCAAAGGGCCACCATCCGTAACTCAGAACGTGAATATTGAAATCTAAGTCCAAAGGCTCTGAATCCATCAGGTGCTTTTTGAACTGCGCATTCAAAGCTTTGCTTACACCAATGTCTTGAAACATCCGCTGAAGTTTGGAGGTATACTCAAAACCACAAGCTTGCTTTAACTTAGAGACCATGCTTGCTTCAGCATCGTCACTCTCACTGTTCTGATGGACAAGCCTTTTGGCCAGCATTTTCGTGTAGAACTTCTGAACCACATCTTTGTCATCCATATACTTGAAGACCGTCATCACGTGGTTAAGTGTGTCTTCTAGTTCTGCTTCTTCTGGGTTCTTGGAACTCTTCTTCAACAAGGAATCACAGTATTGAGCCAGCAACTCAGGGGATTTACTGGATGACTGAGCCATTTTGGTAACTGCATTGTTGTTTATGAAGCCACTGCAAGCCTTGTCCAGTGCAGCCACGAAGTCAGCATGGTTCCTGAATGCTGATATCACCAGGGCATTGTATTTTTTATGGATATTCAATACTATCTCTACATACATTCTGGGGTCATTTAAAGCAGCTTCTCCACACTCCTCAATTGCTGAAAGACCCTGATTATGAATGTGTGTCTCCAGGAGCTTTTTAAATTCTCCCAGGCCATTCTTGATTCTATATATGAGCCTATACATGCGACCCAAATCTTCACTTTTGTTGGCATTCAGTAAATTCTGGAATTCTGTGAGGAAAATCTCCAAGTGTTTCTCCACGAGCACCTGCCTGCATTTCCTGGCTAGCTTGCCCTTGCTGCTCTGGTGAAGGTAGACTCGGGCCCTCTGCCGCTCCTCCAGCAGAAGAGCCTCCACCTTTTTCATATATTCAGTAACTGGGTTCTGCTGCAACAATTCAGTACTCTTTCTGGTATAATATCTCTCTGTGTCAGCCAAGAACTGAGATTCAAAGGCTTCTTTGTACACTGTTAGCATAGGGCCCTCCTCAAACTGATTATCTTCATTCACCCCCAGTTCCAAGTAAGACTGGATAGCACCACTTATCAGTCTTGTATTGATGGATTCACCATTTCTTTCCTTTTCAATCAGTTTTAAAACAGCATTTGTTACTTGTTTATTCAATGGCCTGAAAAGACAATCTCTCCAAGTCACCATTGCGAGAGAATATATTTCACAAACATTGTGTCCTTCGTTATTTGTGCTATTAAGTAAATGTTTATTGAGGCGGGCACAAATCCCATTCAGCACTTTGCTCGAAAACTGGTAATCTTCCCATTGTTGAGTATAGAACTTCAGTATTCCTATATCCATTAAATCTTCTCCATCCTTAGGAAGATTTGTCAAGTGATTCTTCAAAAATTCTTTAATTCGTTTGTATAATTCGAAGCCAACAGTCTTATCTTCCCTCAGCTTCTGCCCCTTTTTTGATTGAGTCTGGGCTTGAGGGGACACATATAAACAGTGGTTATAAAGAAGAGTGTAGAGTTCTATGTATCTGGATTTCACCATACTTTGTCTGGCATACACTTGCTGGATTCCCGCTCTGATGTTATCCCAGAGCTCGTCAATGCCAAGATGAGTCAGTTCACTGGGATTCTGGCTCCAGTCCGATGACATTGTAATATTATCAAGTTGTCCACAGTCTTTATTCAAGGTACAGCTAATTCTCCATTAGATGAAGATATACAGTATCACTGCAAATTTATTCACAGCAGCTCAGAAAGGATGTTGTTTAAATGTAGAGAATGAAATCTCACCACAGCGCAAACCTAGAAGGGAACCTGCAAGTAAAGCAAACACCAACGTGATTCCAGCACTGAACTGATTAAGCAGAAACATCTTGCTTGGAAGTGGGCTCTCTGTTTCTATTGTCTTTTGTCTTCATAAACAAATCCACTGCATTGTAAATATCAATACATGTGAACTGCATTTCCCAGATGCCTAAGTGGCTTCTGTGATAGATATCTCCACCTGGTCAATGCACCCAGCCCCAGTAAAATCCCCATCCTGCCAAAGCCTCCAGGCTTGCCCTGCCACCAAGATCCCGCCTCCTCCTCCTACATGCCTGCCCATCCACCCAACTCTTGTTATTCCTGGTAATATACTGTATAAAGTCTCCGGGAATCTTGAATTAGCAATACTGAGCTATTGTTCCTGGAGGGAAAGATGCAGATCTTACATGTGTGAACTATTTTGTTCTTTAGCTAGGTTCAGTTTGTTATTTAACCTGACTCTAATGAGTTTCTTTTTTCTTTTTTTTTACCAATTTCCAAGTTGACATTTCTGTGATTTCTAAGTTCTTTTTCCACAACTGTAACTTTTTATTTTATAGCTATTTACTTTTGTGTCATGAGTGTATTTTTATTTATGAATAGGAACTATATGTATTCTAATTCCTTTTGATATTATTACATTATCTCTATGTTATTGGATACAAATCCTTTGACTTATGAATTTGTTGCCTCAGAATTTGTAGCCTTTCTCAGATGCCTGATGATTCTTGGTTGGCCTTGATTCCATGTCCTCGATTATGACCACCGGCTGACACCATGGCTTTTCCTAGTAGTCACCTTCTTGGTGATCTCGTTGGTTTACGTCTAGGAGCAGCAGTAGCTTTTGTTCATTACTTCACTGATACCAAAATATTTTATCCCATCTCCCTCTCAATGTAATTATATATTAATATTTATTTACTTTTATAAACCTTATGTAGTGTCTGTATTAAACTTACACTACAGTGTCAGTCTTGAATAGGAGCCAGAAATTTTGACATAAATGTTCAGTCCGCCTTCTTGAAACTAGAAGTCCCATAGTGCTGTTAGAACTTGACAGAAGATATAGCCATGGAAGTAAAACTCCCTGACAGAACCTTGACCATAAAAAACAGTGCAGGCATAATCAAACACTATCTCAGGATGAAAGGGGTAAAGGGAATAAATGCTCTAGACTCCTCCTTTCTCTCATTGCCTGCCAGTGCCTTGTTGGATCAGATTCAATCATAAGCCAGAGAGTAGGTGCACCCAGGAATACAATCCATTGAAAAGTTTAAAGCAGAGGTGAGAGGAAAAGTTAAATGGAGAAAAACCAATACATCAAACTACTTTTAAGGACTAGTTTTCCCACATCCTGCTTTAGTGCATAAAATACAGTGTTCAATTGACTATGAATTTATAATTGAGGGCAAACTTCTTATGTTAACCAAAAATAATGTTTCTGTTATAGTATAATCTCTATGCCCTACTTACGTTTTTTCTTAGTTAAAATTTTCACTAATTTTTCAACATCTATAAGTTAGAATAAATTTATATATAAATATACAGATTTGATTGGGACTGAAGATGCTCTTGCTCTGAACAGAATCATTTAAATTTCTTACTAGGCCTTCTTAACTCATCATTTTTTTTTTAAGAGAGGAAAGCAAAGGAGTTAGGGCAAATATTTGACATGTTCAATAAACAATGTTCTGATGTGTGAATTTTTTCTAATCAGGACAGCCAAGGTCAGCTAAGTTAATATACCATTAGGCAGAAAATAGATGTATCATCAGGAATACAGCCTACTAATTTACTGATCATTGTTGAACACTAGCCAGTAGGTAGTAATAATGGCACCACAAACAGATGTTAACTGAACTATATTAAGTGACACTGTGCAATTCTTTTTCTTTTCAACTCTGTGCTTGATTGTAATATATCATCTTTGGGTTTTCTCATTATTACTAAGTTTACCACAGATATTATGATAAGAATTACATAAAACATATATTTCATCTGATCAAATCTGCTCCAAAGTCATTTTTGCAGCTACAATGCAATAGAAGTGATTCATTTCCTCAAATTAGCCTAATTCACATTTAATGACTGTTTCTAGACATATCATGTGCCAGACACTGTGGTAGGGACTAGGAATATGAGGATGAGAAATCATGGTTGCTGTGCTCAAAAAGTCACCATATAATAGAGGGAAAAATCATGAAAATGAATAATAATGTACAGGACAATAGGTAAGGCAAAGTCTACAGATAAAATAGGTGGCATAGTAATAAGTCAGGGAATGTGATTATGTCTGAGAGGTTTATAGGTCCCTTAGAGAAGCTGGGGACCTATAGTAGATTCAATAGCCTCCTTCAAGATGTGATCTTACACGAGCTGGTGGCAGATCGGGACATATTAAGGCAAGAAGTGTCCCTTTTGGTTGAACATTTCTCTTAAAGCAGCATTATATATAAGTTGTTGCTAAGTCACTTCAGTTGCGTCCAACTCTGTATGACCCCATAGATGGCAGCCCACCAGGCTCCCCCGTCCCTGGGATTCTCCAGGCAAGAACACTGGAGTGGGTTGCCATTTCCTTCTCCAATGCATGAAAGTGAAAAGTGAAAGGGAAGTCGCTCAGTCGTGTCCGACCCTCAGCGACCCCATGGACTGCAGCCCACCAGGCTCCTCCATCTGTGGGATTTTCCAGGCAAGAGTACTGGAGTGGGGTGCCATATTACGGACTATCATTTATACTCCAATTGTGGAATTAAAAAAATTATGGAACTGTTAACTCCAAATCCAAATAGTAGAATCAATCATATTTTGTTTATTGCATTTATTGTACTATCAACATTATTGAGGACCACTCAGTGAAGATGCCAACTATATATGCTGGTAGAAGATACACAGATGAACAGTAAATCCTTCTTTAAAGCACTCAAAGCTAGTAAAAAAGGTAGTATGTACATAGACAGTAGGTACACAAGATGATAATAATGTAACAGTGACACTAGTGCAAATAATATAAGAAATAATTATCATAAAGTACAAAATATGAATGGTATGATTTATGTTTTTATAGCATTTAATCATTTATACATGTTTCCCACATTAATGTTCATAAAAACTCTGAGATTGATATTATTATTCCTATTTTATTGATGAAGCAAAATAGGTATAGAGTGATAATAAATAATAGGAAATAAAAGAAAAGAAAAAATTCAGGGCCAGAGTGAAAAAAGAAAATAGGGTTTAAAAGATGAACTGGATTTAAAACTCTTGAGAAGAAGCTGGTGAAGGCATACGAAATTGATGGAAAGAAAAAGACTACGTAGAGACCATCTTGGCTAGACAATGCACATGAAAGAAAAATACTATATACAGTTGTGAAATCTTTAAAGAAAAATTAGAAAAAATGTTCACCAAGAGAGAAATGATTAAACTATTGTGTGTGTGTGCATTTATACTGGAATTCTAAGAAATAATAAATGATGTAAACGATCATCTAAAATCATAGTAATGGTGAAAATAATTGACTTATATAACCAACTTTAAAAAATAATTAATAAATGCATAAGGTACAAAATCCAGAAAATATGAAAGGGTTTGTAGTGAAAAGTAATCATCCCTTCTCAGTACCCATTTCCTCCCCCATCAAGGGACACCATGATTATAGATAACTTATATATCTCTCTCTCCTGGAGAAGGGCATGGCAACCCACTCCAGTATTCTTGCCTGGAGAACTTGGTGGACAGTGGAGCCTGGCAGGCTACAGCCTTTGGGGTCGCGAAGTCGGACATGACTGAGTGACAAACACCTATCTTTCTCTAGCTGTAATCTATGCATATACAAGCATATACACACAGAAGCAGTACATGCACATATTCATTTTTATATATAGATTAAAAATTCTTGGTTTTTAACCTTGTTTTTGAAAATTTAACAATGCATCTTTGAAATGGTTTCATAGTTTATACAGAGATACCATTATATAGATGTACTATAATTTATTGAAGATGGAAATCTTTTCACATTTAAAAGACATTTATATTTCCTTTTCTGGTGAATGATTTATTAATATCCTTATTTTAATTGGGTTATTGATTTTTTCTGTTAATTTTAGAAGCTCTTTTAAGTCTAATTATTCCTATCATCATCTGTTACAATTATTTTTTTTTACAATTTTGAATTTATCCTGACTATATTCAGGATATTTGTGCTCTGTAGTTATGTCTTATTTTTGTGTAATTGAGTTGGTCAGTCATTTTTCTAGTCTCCAGTTATTTCATATTTTCTTCTACAACTTCTATCATTCTATATCCTACATTTATATCTTGGATCCCTTTGGCATTTTAAAAATAAAGGCAGGAGGGAGGGATCCTCTTTAGTTATCAGCTGTTGTTTGTCATTTCCCCAATGACATGAATTACCTTTATCTTGCAGTAAGCTGATATAGTTTTAAATCTATTTGTGGTGACCTCTATTTATAAATCTGTGTAAACATTCTTTGCCTATCATTATCTAACTTATTTTTAAAGTGGGCAACTATTTAACTCTCATTTACCATCAATCACTGGAAGTATTTGAATTACATTTATTTTTCAAAAACTTTGTAAGATACGTGCCATGTTTAATATGCAAACATTAATGAAACAATTCCAGTGGCATGCGTGCTGCATACCTAGTTTGTTTTCAGAACCTTCAAGGCCCTGCATCAATCTGTATGCTTCTACCTTGCTGCAGGTGGAAGACACTTGATAAATGAACAGGCTGAGCAGTGCTGGTGGAAGGTATAGGGTTCCTTCCCAAGTAAAGGACTTGGACTTTACTTCTTCCCTTCCCAAGTAAAATTGGATAAAAACTTGTCTTTTACCTAGGAAAGGACATAGTCCATTACAAAGTAATGAAGGCAGAGCTGTTATGCCAGAGAAGAATAAAATAATTTAGTAACAGAGGAAAGAACATGTGTGTCTGTGTGTGTGCAGAAATAAGATGCATATATATTTTTCTTGATATTAGTTTCAAAATGTGTAGTGAAATAAATATTACCATGGAGAACATTTAAGTAAATTCAGTTAAACATGTAAAAGTCATGTGACCCCATTCTGGAGGCAGAATTGCCTCTTTGGTTTAATTTGATTCTATAAAATCCCAATTCTTTGTTCTAAACAATGTATATAAGACTATGGAGTGTTTGTAACATGAATGACTTACTAATTATTTGTAGATTAGTTCTAAAGGCATGAGACATTTTCTTTCAAATTCTAGTAGTGGGAAGATGTGAAAGTATCTCAGCAATTGACTTAATGCCAGAAAAATTCCAATTGACTCATCTTCCTTAACTGCTTACTCTAAGTGATTTCTCTACAGTTTTCATGAACATGGTGTTGAGTCTTTTTCTAAAGGATAAAAACAAATTTTAATGGCCTACTGTAGTTTCACAAATTAGGAAAAAGGGAATACTAGCTGCCTCATGCAATAATAACATTCAAAGATACTACTTTAAGACAAATATTCTCAATGGAAGCAATATCTCCTTCAATGGAGCAGAACTTAGTTCTTGGGGAAGGAAAAACCTCTGTGTATAAATGATAGACATGCACACTATGGAGTCCTATACCAAAGGTGTGGAGCCCTGTACCAAGGTCACAGGATAAAAATCTCTGGAACTGACCAAGCCCCTTAGCAACAGTTGCCATGAGCCTCTGGATCTAAACCAGCAAGTTTCCTGACCCCGTATTTTACGTAAAATACCCACCCTACTATCCACCCTATAGCATCCTAACCAATCACCTAATGCCACCATTCCAGTAGGAATTTTCTGTCTTGAGCCTATAAAAATTGGTTGCAAGCCTGCAAAAGCATTCAGCTCTCCCTTGAGCTGACCCACTGTTCTAACAGCATCTCCCACTCTAATAAACACCATTCTTCTCTCATTTTGCCTCATGTCTGGAAATTCCTTTCCCAACCCACGCACGGACCATGACACACAGATTAAAAACAGAGTATATCTGTGGCGTTAAAATTTCATGGGAAGTGGCTAGGGGGAAAATGGCTAAAAATGTAAATAAAAAGGACTGACAAACACCATTTTAAAGCATACTTTCTGTATCTCAGCCAGCAAGTTCCTGCCAAGTTATTAGTCGCTAGGTGAAAAACAGTTTATGCTCCTTTCCCAGGAGTATCCCTCCTGGAAGCCAGTGATAAAATGTATCACTGCTGTCTCTAAAGCGGATCTGCATACAAAACTACAGGCAATAAGGAACCCGACAGGCTTTCTTCCCCTGTGTCCTGTGCGCTTTTCAGCACTCTGCTAAGGTAGGTAGTTGTGTGTGTTCTGTGAGTCAGAGTACTATGAAGCACATAGTGAGAGCCTCCATTCATTGTTTCCCATAACTAACTCTAACATTTTTTTCTATTACTTTCAAACACTCTAATCAAGCATAAGAGAATAAAAAGACAAAGAGATTGTGGACTTATTTCTTGGTTGCATTTGGCACATTGTAGATTGAACTTGAAGATTTTTGGTAGGGCCTGCCCTGGACAAATCATGAGCTTTCCATTTTACCAATTTCCTCCTTTGACCTTATACTCCACTGTGATCGCTCCGATCATCCTTCACCACAGAAACCCCCTCCACCACACAAACGTGTCCTTTTCATCTCCCTATAATTATCAGAAGATTTAATATTATTTTAACATATGAATTTTATTCCGTATTTAGTTTTCCCAAGGGGTGTACACAATATTTACCTCTAATTAATTACAAAATGAAGTGTTTTTTCCCTACTAAAAACATTTCAGATATGAAATATAGAGGAAATATTTAGAGGAGATCTCCCAGGTCCCTAAACTAATTTCGTATAGACTGTCCTCTGGTCTCTACCCTGCTTAAGTGTAACATCAAGCTTGCTTTTAAGAATTCTTTCTTAATTGAACTCATAGTCTAAAAGCTGCAAATTACTAAAGGAGAAAACTGGCACATTTTCTTTTTTTTGCATCTTTGTCATTTTTTTCTCTTATCTCTGGTTTATTCTTCTAGAATCCCTTTCCTCCAAGTTTTTTACATAATTTCCTCAATTTACTCTTTTGAAGAAGGATCTTATAATTCATATTTTATCCCTATCAATGGACAGTTAAGACCTAAGTTCTGGGCAACTCCATTCTTATACCTTCAAATTTTATAAATAAAAACTTGGGGTAACCATTGTTCCTCATTAACATGCAGATTAAGCAATGTACAGAGGAAGGAAGCCCTTTCTGTGAGTGAGAATTGAGATATAGAAGCCTATTTTCCTCTCTAAAGCTTCATTTTTCATTTGCCTTGTTGCTCTTTCCCTTCATCTGTATTTTAAGTGTCTAATTACTGACCCAATAATACCTCCCAGTTTTGTTCTTTTCATAAAATATTGAAAGCAAAAAGAAAATTCTACTTTCAAATTCAATATAACAATGCTTGCTTTAGTAAGTGACATATTTCAATATAAACTTATATAAAGAAGCAGCAATCTATATCCCCTCCCACCCTCTTCATTTCTACCTTTAAATGCAAGACTTTTCCAATTTGGCTGTATGCAGGAATATATCAGGGACCTTTCAATATAGAATCTGTTGTAAATAAATCTAAGGATGTATTTGAGTACTCAGTAAGATTTTAGTTTTTTAATTTAAGATTTATGTTTTTCTAAAACTAGGCATAGCCAGGTATATTTCTAGTCCTTTTATATATTTCATTGATTCTAGGATGCCATGCACATTACTTTCACATTTTACTGTCTCCAAACCCAGGTGGATCAGCGGTAAACCAGGTAAAATGAATTCTCATAGTTTTGTTGTTACTCTGAATGGAATATTTTTACCCTAAATTTATTAAAATTTAGAATGTTTGCATCTTTAGTCAATAGTCAAGTTAATTCGTAGATTTTCCTGTTTGTATTGCTTTTATCTTAAGATATTATAGTAAAGTTATATTAGGAATCATTCCATTTATTAAAAGATCTGGTTGATTTAAATGGCATTGCAATTATATTTTTATTAGAAGTTATATTGCAGTTAGCTTTGAGTACAGATGGTTATTATTATTTTGCTGAGGTATAATTGACCTACAACATTGTTTTACTTTCAGGTGTGAAACACAATGATTCGATACTTGTTTCTCTTCTGAAATGATCACCGCAAGTCTAGTTAACATCTGTCACCCTGCGTGCTTAGTTGTCTCCCCATAACATGCTGCTGAGACCTTCAGAAGACTTTGACTTTCCGAAGCTTGTATTCTGAAGCTATCTCCTTACCATCAAAATGCAAACTGTTCTCTACCTAGTGACTTCTCAGGAATTTATAAAGGAAATACATCGTCTCATTATTATGCTAAAAAGAGATATAACACCCATATCATAGACTAAATGCAGTGTTACATACATCACTACCTATTGTGGTTTTGCAACTATTAATTGAAATCTAAGATATTTGAATCTATATAATTCCAAGTCATGTTAAAATAGTATCTTTGGTGCTTATTTGATTTCATTGAACTTATTCACAAAATACATTGTAGCCATGTAGCTAATTTACAGTTTTATTGTAACTGAATATTTGGGAATTGAAAAGTTTTATGTGAAAAGGAAGATTTATAACTATAAAGAAGTATAATGATTTTTCCAGGAAATTGTAACAAAATATTCATATATGTTTTATTAAAGGGGAAGTGGCTATCAATTCACTATATCCCCATATCCTAAGCAAATAATTTAGAACCCATTAATTAAAGTACTTTTATAATTACTTTTCAGAAAAATTATTTTAGTTAAGCTAATCTATTTATCTAAGCTATTTGCATCTATGCATGTGTGCATGCGTGCTCAGTCATGTCCAGCTCTTTGCGATCCATGGACTATAGCCAGCCAGACTCTTCTATCCATGGGATTTTCCAGGCAAGAATACTGGAGTGGGTTGCCATTTCCTTCTCCACTGGATCTTCCCAACCCAGGGACTGAACCTGCATCTCTCGTGTCTGCTGCACTGGCAAGTGGGTTCTTTATCACTGCACTGCCTGGGAAGCCCCTATGAAATGATAATGGGTCTGAACATCACAAAGGTAACAATATCAAAGGATTATATTTCATGAACTGAAAAATCCTGTAACAATGTTTCCATGTAGCACTTTTTATTCTGGAAGCATTCATTTTTATAAATTCTAAATAATTATACTTCTAAGAGTTTATTCTTTATAGGAAATAAAACATTCAACAATACATAGTGTGAAGCTAGTTTCTAATAGGTTTGACAATTTTTTAATGGTACCATAGGATTATATACTTTGTTACCAAATATTAACTGATCACTTGAGCTTCCCAGGTAGCTCAGGTGGTCAAGAATCCACCTGCAATGCAGGAAATCCCCGTTTGATTCCTGGGTCAGGAAGTTCCCCTGGAGAAGGGATAGGCTACCCACTCCAGTATTCTTGGGCTTCCCTGGTGGCTCACATGGTAAAGAATCTGCCTGCAATGTGGAAGACCTAGGTTTGATCCCTGGGTTGGGAAGATCCTTTGGTAGATGGCATGGCAACCCACTCTAGTATTCTTGCCTGGAGAATCTCCATGGACAGAGGAACCTGGTATGCTATGGTCATAGGGTCGTAAAGAGCTGGACATGACTGAGCAACTAAGCACATTACAGCATACAACTGATCACTTATTGTGTGCTAAGAACATGTACTGAAGTGAATACGATGGGGTTTCCTATTCCAGGAGTATATACAGTATTTAAAGGAAAAAAAAGAAAACTCAGAAGTCCAAAGGACAAAGCAGAGTGGTCACATGGACAGAGCTCAGATCTGGAGAATTTGGGGCTTGAGTGAAGTTTGAAAGTTTTGACATATTACGAATTGGGAGGAGGGGGCAGCAATGGGGAATTTGTTCCAGGCAGAAGCATCAACAAATGAAAAAGCACAGAGGTTTGGAAAAACATGATACATCAAAAGAAATGCAAGTCATTTTTTATGATTGATGTGACAGGTATGTTGTATTTTGGTCAGTATAGGAGAATATGGACAGAAAAATCAACCAGACCCATCAATGAAGGGCATCATGTATTAAGCCAACAGTTCACATTTTGGCCTCAGGATCCCTTTACTGAGGTCTCCAAAGAACATTTGGCTACATGCATTATATATCTTTGCTAGTTTCATTTCAGAATTCAAGTGAGGGAATTTTAAAAATGTTTGTTAATCTATTGGAAAATAGCAAGAAGCCCATTTCATATTACATAAACAAATTTTTATGAAAAATAACTATATTTTCCCAAACAAAAAAATTGTGGGGTAAGTTTTACTTTTTTGCAGATCTCTTTAATGTCTAGCTTGGCTTCCCTGGTGGCTCAGACAGTAAAGCATCTGCAATGCAGGAGACCTGGGTTTGATCCCTGGTTTGGGAATATCCCCTGGAGAAGGAAATGGCAGTCCACTCCATTGGAAAATCCAGTACTCTTGCCTGGAAAATCCCATGGATGGAGCTGCCTGGTAGGCTAGAGTCCATGGGGTTGCAAAGAGTCGGACACGACTGAGTGACTTCACTTTCACTTTCACTTTAATGTCTAGCTTAGGGGAATACAGCTGGATTCTCACATATGTTTCTACATTCACTGTTTTATTTTGGCCAAATTAATGGAGAAAATTCAGCCTCACAACATAAATATTTGGAAAAGGAAGGAGTCTCTTATTAGTCTTTTCACAACTACTTCAGATAACTGCAGATATTCTTTTTTGGGACTACATAAAAAACTCAAGAATTGGATGGGAGGACTTAATACTATTAAGATGGCAATACTTCCCAAATTGATCTACAGATTCCACTTAATTCCTATAGAAACTACAGCTAGTGTCTTTGTTAAACTTGACAAGCTGATTATAAATTCATAAGAAATTGCAAAGGACCCCAAACTAACTAAAATGATCTTGAAAAACAAAGTTGGAAGACTAGTGCTTCCTGAGTTCGAAACTTCCCACAAAGCAACAGTAATAAAGACGTAGTGATACTGGCCCAAGGTAGACCTAGAAATCAACAGAATATAACCGACAGTCCAGAAGTCAATCCATATGTTTATGGTCAGCTGACATTCAACAAGACTGCCAAGATCATTCCGTGAGAGAGAGGATGGCCTGTTCAACAAATGGCACCTAGAAAAGCCACATGCAAAAAAGAAAAAAAAAGAAAGAAATTGGACTCTTGCCATACCATGTATGGAAAATCAAGTCAAAATGGAACAAAGATCTAAATGTAAGCACTGAAGTATAAAACTCTTAGGAAAAAAAAAATAGGGGTAAATCTTCATGACTTTGGGTTTGCCATGAATAATGTAACATCAAAATATGAGTAACATGGAAAACTGGAAAAATCAGATTTCATCAAAACTTTAAAAATTTGTGCTTCAAAGACACTATCAAAAAAGTGACAAGGTACCCCACAGAATGGAAAAAATTTTTACAAATCATGTATCTGATAAGACCTGGTATCTAGAATATATGAAGCACTCTTACAACTAAATAAAAGGAAAATTGACATAATTTAAAAATAGACAAAGGATCTGGACAGACATGTCTGCAAATAAGATATAGAAGTGGCCTATAAACACATGAGATTCTTGACATTATTTGTCATCAGGGAGAAGCAAATCAAAATCACAATGAGATACTACTTCACATCCACTGGCTATAATGAAAAAGACACAGAATGAGTGCTGACAAAATGTGGAGAAACTGGAACCCTCAACCTGCTCATGGAAATCTAAAATGACACAGCCACTTTGGAAAACAGTCTGACAATTCCTCAAATAAGGAAGCCTAGAGTTACCACATGATCCAGCAATTTCAATCCTAGCGATATACCCAAAAGTAAACAAATGTTCACACAAAAACTTGTATATAAATGTTTATAACAACATTATCCAGTTATGTAAATGTTTCTAACAATGTTTATAACAGCATAATAGCTAAGAGGTAGAAATAACTCAAACATCCATCGATGTATGAATGAATAAATAAAACGTGGCGTATCCATACAATGGAATATTATTTGACCATAAAAGGAAATGGGGTATTAATATATGCTATGACATGTATTCACCTTGAAAATATTGTTCTAAGTGAAAAAAAGCCAAATATGAAGGGTCATGTGTATGATTTCATTTATATGAAATTTATATGAATGTCTACAATAGGTAAATCTATTGAGACAAGAAACACATTAGTGGTTGTTTAGGTCTGGGTGAACGGAACAAAACGTGGTACTAGATAAAGGGTATGAGGTTTCTTCTTGCAATGATAGGAAGCATTCTACAATTTACTGTAGAGGTAGTTTCACATATCTGTTAGTATACTAAAAGCCACTGGAGTACACACTTTTAATATTGGAATTATAGTATGTGAATTATATCTGTGAATAAATCTGTTTAAAAAACTCCACAAGTGTTAGTTCCTTAAAGGTTAGTTGTAATGTGGAATCTGAAACCATTTCAATAAACATTTCTTAATCTGAAGCATAAAATCCATTACTCTATCTAGAACTCTGAGTAAATCTTTTACCTATGTATGATTTCGGTCTTGCAGATACCCTAAAATTCTCAGACAGTGATGTGTCCCCAGACTACATTTGGGGAACTGCTGGGTTAGGTTAGAATCTGAACTTTAGAGAGGTGTAAACAAAACAAAACAACCACTCCTCGAGAGACTTCCCTGATGGTCCAACGGCTAAGACTCCACACTCTCAATGTCAGGGTCCGGGCTCAATCTTGGGTAGGAAGCTAGATTCCATATGCCGCAACTTAGAGTTTGCACTCTGCAACTAAAGAACCTTCATGCCATAACTAAAAAAACACATGCTGCAACTGAAGAACCCACAAACTGAAATGAAAATTCTGCTTGTTGCAACTAAGACCTGGTGGAGCCAATTAAAGAAATAATTTGTTTAAAGCCACCTTTCTAATTTTGTGAGCTTTGGGAGTAAGCTGCCTTCAGCTAGGTCAAATCAAAGTACAAACATTTTATAGACAGAGTACACACACAATTTATAATTCTGTCGGCCTAGTAATAACAGTGACAAATGCATGTGAGATTCAAGTCAATTAAGGAGACTAGTGAGCCTGGAAAGGAAGATTTTGTGGAAAAATACTTGATTTTATAGAAATTATGAGGGTACATGTGAGATAAAGCAGTTAATAACATAAGGAAGCTGTCTGAGAGATTTCCAAGCTGTCTTGGAAATCTGAGGAATAGTGTCAGAGAAAGGAAAAGAGAGTACAGTGTAATTCTGCAGGCAGAGCCCAGGGAATTCCAAGTTCATGTTACTTAGGCAAAAGGAAATGGTTTCCTCAAGAAATGAAGCAAGAGGTTTGGGGCCCAAGGGAGTAGTCTGGCCATAAATTAAAGTTCTTTTTTACCCCAGAGAAATAAACAACTCTTACTTACGGCCAAAGCTTGAATTAAAGGTGAATTTTATTAACTTTTAATATAGTAAGCTATCAAATTTTACGCTTACATAACAACAAAATTGGACACAACACAGGTGGTGTACAAATACATTTTCTTGGGGAGATAGGGCAAAAGATGGGAGCTATAAGGAGGCAGTAGATATTGGGAGTAGCGGTCATAGGCCAAGGCTTGATCACTCAGGGGGCAAACTCCCCCAACTGCTTTGCCAGAAACCCAGGGTCCCGGGTGCCTGTCACTGTCCCCATGTCCTTCTGTTTCCAAGTTGACCTTACTTATTTTGGTGATATTTATTCACTTTTTCAAGTCACTCTATATTATCCAATGACTAGGCCTTCAAAGTGCATTCAAACTTAATTCTAGCATGTGCTTGTTTGATCCTGGTATAAATAACTTAAAGATAAATAAGTTAAAAATAACTTAAACAAATAATGTAGATTTTCATCTACATTTCATCTTGTTACTTGAATTTTTTTCTTAGTGACTCATTCTTTCAACAAATGTTTATAGCCTATTTACAGACTGTTAGTATAAACAACAAACTTGCTCTTCTTCCCTTAATAAAACACACTTGTAAAACTTTTATATTAGGGTAATACTAAAATTTGTGCATATACATTCTGCAAATAGACACGCAGAACAATTTTTAATTGCAAAGATAATTGCTAGATGAGAAGAGATTTTTACTGAAAAAAAGCAGTACACTGAACACATTCTAGAACACAATGATCCTTATAAAATAACTTTTAGTATGAGATCAGTTATTCTTGTGCCACAATACAGAAAGGATTAATTTCAAAAGGAAGCAAGGATATTTATTATATAGAACTCTCATTTATAAAGATGAGGACCAGATTTGGGCCTAAAGTCTGATTCTCTGATTTTCAAAACTGATTCATATTTACTCTAGTTTTTCCAAGGTAAAGAAATAAGATTTTGCAATATTGAACAATGTTTGTTAGCTTCTATAGGTTTTAATTTCTTGTTTGAACTCCGTATGCTGGTATTCTGGATTCAATAGCTAGTTAATGAACTCTAGTTTTCTTCCTATAGGTTTTAATTTCTTGTTTGAACTCCGTATGCTGACATTCTGGATTTAACAGCTAGTTAATGAACTCTAGTTTGCATCCAGCCTTTACATTTGATGCTTTTGTTGTCAAAGTAGAGACAGATTTTTTTTTAAATTCAAACAACAAAATAAACAGGTTAAATGTGTTTTTCTGAAATTAAATACTATGCTTTTCTGAAAAATTATTGGGGAGTGACTGAATGTGTTATCATAATTATGACATTACTATCATTAAGGTTGCTCCAAGAATGCAATTTCAGGTTTTTATGGATATTAATCTTTAGAAGTGTGCATTTGGTAATTTTTTTTAGAAGAGTGCATTTGGCTTCTTATCTACTTGGTATGATAATATTTTACTGACATTGTGAAAAGTTTTGATATCAAGATTTTAATGAAAAGTAAATAGAGATATTTCAGGAGGTGGCTCATTTTTTCTTTGGTTTACATAGTCAAAACTAAAAACAGGACTACAAAACAGAATCTAGGCTAGTGAAATGCTAGACAGAAACATACACATCAAACACTAGCAATAACTTACACTGAAGGAGTGAACAGCACTGTGACATGTTCTGTGTCTCTTTCATTTGTTTATTTGATCAGTTCAGTTGCTCAGTTGTGTCCGACTCTTTGTGTCCCCACGGACTGCAGCACATCAGGCTTCCCTGTCAATCCCCAACTCCCAAAGCTTGCTCAAACTCATGTCCATCGAGTTGATGATGCCATCCAACCATCTCATCCTGTCATCCACTTTTCTTCCTGCCTTCAATCTTTCCTAGCCTCAGGGTCTTTTCCAGTGAGTCAGTTCTTTGCATCAGGTGGCCAAAGTATTGGAGTTTCAGCTTCAGTATCAGTCCTTCCAATGAATATTCAGGACTGATTTCCTTTAGAATTGATTGGCTTGATCTCCTTACAGTTCAAGGGACTCTCAAGAGTCTTCTCCAACATCACAGTTCAAAAGCATCAATTCTTCGGAGCTCAGCTTTCTCTGTAGTCCAACTCTCACATCCATACATGACTACTGGAAAAAATCATAGTGTTGACTACATAGACCTTTGTCAGCAAAGTAATGTCACTGCTTTTTAAAATGCTGTCTAGGTTGGCAATAGCTTTTCTTCAAAGGAGCAAACACTTTTTAATGTCATGGCTGCGGTCACCACCTACAGTGGTTTTAGAGCTCAATAAATAAATAAAGTCTCTCACTGTTTTCATTGTTTCACCAGCTGTTTGCCATGAAGTTGATGGGACCAGATGCCATGATCTTCATTTTTTGAATGTTGAGTTTTAAGCCAACATTTTCCACTCTCCTCTTTCGCTTTCATCAGGAGGCTCTTTAGTTCTTCACTTTGTGCCATAAGGGTGGTATGGTATCTGCATATCTGAGGTTATTGATATTTTCCCCAGCAATCTTGATTCCAGCTTGTGCTTCATCCAGTCCAGCATTTCTATAATGTACTCTGCATATAAGTTAAATAAGCAGGGTGACAGTATACAGCCTGACATACTCCTTTCCCAGTTTGGAATCAGTTTGTTGTTCCATGTCCGGTTCTAACTGTTGCTTCTTTGCCTGCATACAGATTTCTCAGGAGGCAGGTCAGGTGGTCTGGTATTCCCATCTCTTTGACTTTTCCATAGTTTATTATGATACACACAGTCAAATGCTTTGGCATAGTCAATAAAGCAGAAGTAGATGTTTTCCTGGAACTCTCGTGCTTTTTCGATGATCCAGTGGATGTTGGCAGTTTGATCTCTGGTTCCTCTGCCTTTTCTAAATCCAGTTTGAACATCTGGAAGTTCACTGTTCTCATACTGTTGAAGCCTGGCTTGGAGAATTTTGAGCATTACTTTGGTAGCATGTGAGATGAGTGCAGTTGGGTGGTAGTTTGAAAATTCTTTGGCATTGCCTTTCTTTGGGATTGAAATGAAAACTGACTTTTTCCAGTCCTGTGGCCACTGCTGAGTTTTCCAAATTTGCTGGCATATTGAGTGCAGCACTTTCACAGCATCATCTTTCAGGATTTGAAATAGCTCAGCTGGAATTCCATCACTTTTACTAGCTCTGTCCATAATGAGGTTTCCTAAGGCCCACTTGACTTCACATTCCAGGATGTCTGGCTCTAGGTGAGTGATCACACCATCGTGTTTATCTGGGTCATGAAGATCTTTTTTGTATAGTTCTTCTGTGTGTATTCTTGCCACCTCTTAATATCTTCTGCTTCTGTTAGGTCCATATCATTTCTGTCCTTTATTGTGCCCATCTTTGCATGAAATGTTCCCTTGGTATCCCTAATTTTATTGAAGAGATCTCTAGTTTTCCATTCTATTATTATTATTTTTTTCCCCTCTACGTCTTTGCACTGATTACCTAGGAAGCCTTTCTTATTTCTCCTTGCTATTCTTTGGAACTCTGCATTCAAATGGGTATATCTTTTCTTTTCTCCTTTGCCTTCTTTGGTGGCTTCCCACCAGGGCTTTCCTGGTGCTCAGCTGGTAAAGAATCCACCTGCAATGCAGGAGACCTGGGTTTGATCTCTGGGTTGGGACAATCCCCTGGAGAATACAACAGCTACTTACTCTGGTATTCTGGCCTGGAGAATGCCATGGACTTCTATGGGATCACAAAGAGTCGAACACGACTGAGCAACTTTCACTTTCACTGCCTTTTCTCCTTGCTTTTAGCTTCTCTTCTTCTCTCAGCTCTTTGTAAGCTCTCCTCAATCATTTTGCCTTTTTACATTTCTTTTTCTTGGGGATGGTCTTGATCCCTGCCTCCTGTACAAGGTCATGAACCTCCATTCATAGTTCTTCAGGCACTCTGCCTATCAGATTGAATCCCTTGAATCTATTTGTCACTTCCACTGTATAATAGTAAGGGATTTGATTTCGGTCATACCTGAATGATTTAGTGGTTTTCCCTACTTTCTTCTATTTAAGTCTGAATTTTGCTTTAAGGATTTCTGAATATATATGCTCACAGCTGCAAAGTGGAATATAAACTAGAATCATAATATCATGAAGTTCAGATTTGGAACCTTTTAATTTAACAATGGGAACCCCAGACTAGTTTGTCAATGTACATATTTTTCTCAGTTAAATTTATGAAATTTTAAATTTCCTCATGCAAACATACTTTTACTGATTTTATTAGGGTGTTGTACAGCAGGATGCCAAATTGAATTTCTTTTGTAATAAAAACTTTTATTGACCTTTTAATTTTTATCTTAGGAAGGAAATGATTTATAAAACTATCTGAATGAATATGTTTTCCTTTGGTAACTAAGTTATTGATATTGTTTTGTGCCCTAGGGAGGGAACAAACTACTATCTCAGGTTTTTTTTTTGTTTTGTTTTCCCATTAAATGATTAGATTAGCCATCAGCAAAGCATGCTTATCAATTGCTTGTTGAAGAGTTATCATTTAGGCTAGTTAGTAAGATTAAGCACTGAAATTGTAGAACTGCTGCTGATGCAACTCTTGCCTCTGAAGATGCCTGCCAGAAAATATGTTCAAGGTTGTTCCATAAATAGTAAATCTTCTTTCTGCACAGTCTTTAACAGGAGCTTAAAATGGATCTTTAGAAGGCTGTGTGGATTGAGTAACCGGAAATTTTAACCAAGTCATTAATAGCTAATGATGTAAACTGTGGGCCACTATCCATGATCAGTCAGAAATGAGTGGAGAGAAAAGCTGCAGCAAGCAAGAGGATAAGACAGCTCTTAATGCAGCAGCTTCTCACTTCTTGCCTCTGGTGTTTTTTATTTTAATGATAGATTTAATTTACTGGCTCAATGACTTTTCTTTTGGTCTGTTTGTATACACAGATACACAAATACATATATGTATGCATAGACAAATATATGTTTATATATTATTTCTAATAAACACTTTTCAAATTTATTGTTGTTTTCCTGTTTTGCATTATTTTAAATAAACACAAAATCTCCTAAATATTTCTCTTTCCACTTAAGGCAGGCAAATATTTGTTGAAATATACCCTACTAAGAATCAACAATTTGTATTTGGAATATATAAAGAGCTCTCAAAACTCAATAATAAGAAAAAAAATAGTTCAATAGAAATAATCATAATATTTGAAAAGGTACTTCATCAAAGAAGCACATGAAAATATGCTCAATATCATCAGCCATTGAGAAAATTCAGACTAAAACCACAAAGAGATTATCACTAGCCATCTACTAGCATGTTTAAAATTTAAAAGATCAAGTGTTAGGGAGAGTGTGGAGGAAGTGGAACTCTTGTGAACTGCTAGCGGGAATGTAAAACAGCACGACCACTTTGCAAAACGGTTTGTCAGCTTCTTAAAATGACTAACATATACCTATTATATAATCTAGTCATTCCATTCCTAGGCATTTAACCTTAGAGAAATGAAAGCTTCTATCTATACAAATACTTGTATAAGAATGTTTATAGCAGCTTTATTTTTAATAGTCATAAGCTGGAGAAACTCAAGAAGCCTTCAAAGGTAAGTACATAAACACATCATAGTATAAGACATCTACACAACTGGTTACTACTCAGCAATAAAAGCAATAAAAGTTGTTGATAGCTGCAACAACTTGAGTAACAATCCAAATGGTTATTTCAAGTGAAAAATATGATAGTATGTACTGTATGATTCTGTTCATATAATATTCTGGAAAATGCAAATGAATCTACAGAAAGGACACTACAGACAAGGGTGAGGGATGTAAGGAATGGCAGGGGTAAAGGACTACAGTGGGACGCTCGTCAATGCAACATATGTAAGACTTTTGAGCGTTACATATGTTCATTCACTTGGTTGTGTTGATGGTTTCATGGGTGAATATACAGGTTAAAACTCATCGAATTGTACACCTACAAGTATCCAAGTTATTTTATGTGAACTATATCAACTATACCTTATGAAGTTTTTAAAAATGTTTCTTAATCCAAAAAGCATATTTTTGTGAGTAAAAATATCTAGACAATCAATCATAGATCTGGAAGAGATTAAAGACTCCCAAGTTTGGACTTTGTCCTCAGATTGATTTGTATCAAGGCTTTCTCAGAGAGGTCTCCTCCTCCCCCTTTCTCCTTTTTTCTCCTTTTCTTCCTCCTCCTCCTGCCCTTCTTCTCTTCCTGTTTCTCCTATCTTTCTCTTCTTCCTGTTCTTTTCTCCTTCCCCACCTTCTCTTTCTTAATCTAAAACATTTCCAACTTAACCTCTTATATATCCTTAGTGACATTTCCTTCCTTCCTCTCCTTTTTCTCTTTCACTTTTTTTTCTCAGCATCACCTTTGGCTGGGGACATGCTTGCATTTTTTGGATTTCTGTAGCCACATGAACTGTGTTGCATATGGTGTTATTGCATATCAGATCTGAATCAAAATACTAAAAATACTCACTGTTGGATTTCAGCTTATGTATCACGTCTTCAAAGAGCTCTTCTCACCTAACACATATGGTTTCCCAGTTCTCTGTTCTACTAAACCCTTTACTCCATCTAATGTGATACTTTTTATTCTTTATTATAATTATTTGTTAAATATCCATTTCTCCTTTTGATCTGTAAGATCATTGAGGGAATAAATTATGTTACTCTATTTCCTGCCTGCTGTGAAACAGACACTAGCATCTTATTTGACTGAACTGAAAGAACGCCTGTTAGATTAGAACCCTCTTATCCAGACATCGTCTAATGGAAAATATAGGCAGAAACCCAGAGAAAAATCTTCCTACTTCAACATTCACCTACTATGTGGTAATCATGTAGCAAAATCATGTGTTCTTTCATTTTCTTATTAAATATTGATTACAAGGTACTATTACATTTTGCCTTGAGGAATCCCAAGACTGAATAAACCCCTTTTACCTTTTCTTACGTTATTTAGAGTAAAGTCAAGGGACTAAAAATTACAAATGATAAGGTAACCAGTAATGCAAAGACTGCAGAGGGAAATGTGAGATATTCTTTGAAAATTGAGTATCAGGAAAGTTGAGTTTTGGTTACTAGTTTTAGAGACTCAAAGAGGCTTAAACACAGAAGAGTTTATGGCCTAGGGTGAAAGAAGTTTAGAAGTTGTGACACATGTGGTTGGGATTATGGTTCCAGTTAATGTTTCATGAAGTCATCAAAGCCCATGATTTCTGTCCTTTTTTCTTCTCCGCACACATGACTTCTATCCTTAAATTTTCTTTCTGGTATCATGTGACAGCTCCAACCATCACATTAAATTCTAAAAAGCACTAGGATATAAGCTGAACGTGAGCGCTCGGTTTTTACTATTTTGCTCTCTAGCATATAGAACAATGCCTAGAACAAAATGAAGGAAGGAAGTATAGAAAAGGAAAATGCAGGAGAGCAAAAGGGATACGTGTATCCATTGGATCTAATTTTTGCATATAACTGTTCTTTAAGGAGCTGCCACAGACACCCCATGGCACTCTTCTGCTGACAACTGACAGGACGAAATTTAGTCTCCTGGCCACATGTAGCTACAGAAGTGACTGGGGGAGGTAATAATTATATCAGGTGAGAAAGTGCTCATACGAAATGTACAAAAGTTGAAGGGGAAAATGGATATTAGGAAGCTATCAACATGTAGGTAGAAATAACACATGAAAGAAAGGTTTATTTCAGGTTTTGAAAGGCCTTGAATGCCAACCTAAGCAGTTGGAACATAGCTACTAAAAATCTAGTGCAATGTTTTTTTGGGAAGTAATGAAGTGAAGAAAATAATGTTTTAGGAATATTAATCTTGCCTTGTTCTACATATAAGGAGCTTGGAAATTGTCACTCCATGCTACCAATAAGTAAAAAGTTTAGGAGAGTGAAAAATCAGCTTTTCTAGGAACCATAAGAGAGGGGAAAACACATGGAAAATTTCTGCCCCCAAGGTTGGAGAGGCAGACAAGTGAATACAGGGAGTCCCAGCTTAGCAGAGCAGAGACTCAGGGGCAGAAACTACTACATCAACCAGAGGCAGAGAAGGAAAACCTGCTGTGGCATTGAAGAATTGCTGGAGGGTCAGTGTCGACAAATCTGATATCTATTAACTCCGGGGGGATGCATATGGGAGGCTGCTACCGTATTGTGAGATTTATGTCCTGGAGCTTGACTAGATTCCCACAGTAAGTATCTGAGAACAATCCCCTTCTGCTTCCTGAAGAGGAAGTGAAAAATAATCATTTTGAAATATATCAGAGCACTCTGTTCTTCTAAACAAGGCCTGCCTTCAGGAGAAACCATGTAACCATAGCCTAACGTGCTAGGGTATTATCAGAGCCAGATAATAGGGACCTGGAGAAGAAAATTACCCAATTCTAGCCTTTTTGTCCTACTCCTACAGGACAGATGGAAGAGAAAAAACTGAAAAACACTTGTTAAGTTCACATTGTAGAGGCATGTTTTCACTGAAAAGACTGAAGTTTAATCAGAAAACAATAAAATGCTTCCCCTTTCCTCATACCTCAGTATCACATTAAAAAAGGCCTATTTACCTCCTAAATGGCTTTTGTCCAGTACATCAGGCCTGCCCACCAAAAAATAAAAATAAAAAATTAAAAGGCACACCAAAGGCAAAAACACAGTTGGAAGAGACAAAATGAGCATCAGGACCAGACATGACAGAGATGTTAGAATTATCAGATTGGGAATTTAAAACAACTATGATTAATATGCTAGAGACTCTAATGAATAGCATAGCAGCATGCAAGACAATAAGGCAGAAAAAGAGTGGAAGACATATAGGGACAAAAAATAGGAGCATCAGATGGAAAATGGTAACAAATACGGTAGATATAATTCAACTATAGCAATGATTACTTAGAATGTCAGTTGTCTAAATGTATCATTTAAAAGACAGATCAGAGTGGTTCAGTTCAGTTGCTCAGTCATGTCCAACTCTTTGAGAACCCATGAACCGCAGCACGCCAGGCCTCCCTGTCCATCACTGACTGTCGGAGTCTACCCAAACCCATGTCCATTGAGTTGGTGATGCCATCCAACCATCTCATCCTCCGTCTTCCCCTTCTCCTCCTGCCCTCAATCTTTCCCAGCATCAGGGTCTTTTCAAATCAGAGTGGACTGACTCTAATACCTGTTGTCTACAAGTAACTCACTTTAGATATAAAGAAATTAAAGTGAGTTACTTGTAGACAACAGGTATTAGAGAAATTATGGATTAAAGATAGACATTACTTTGTCAACAAAGGTCCGTCTAGTCAAGGCTATGGTTTTTCCTGTGGTCATGTATGGATGTGAGAGTTGGACTGTGAAGAAGGCTGAGCACTGAAGAATTGATGCTTTTGAACTGTGGTGTTGGAGAAGATGCTTGAGAGTCCCTTGGACTGCAAGGAGATCCAACCAGTCCATTCTGAAGGAGATCAGCCCTGGGATTTCTTTGGAAGGAATGATGCTAAAGCTGAAACTCCAGTCCTTTGGCCACCTCATGTGAAGAGTTGACTCATTGGAAAAGACTCTGATGCTGGGAGGGATTAGGGGCAGGAGGAGAAGGGGACGACAGAGGATGAGATGGCTGGATGGCATCACTGACTCGATGGACGTGAGTCTGAGTGAACTCCGGGAGTTGGTGATGGACAGGGAGGCCTGGCGTGCTGTGATTCATGGGGTGCAAAGAGTCAGACACGACTGAGCGACTGAACTGAACTGATCCCTAAAGAAAATAAAGCAGCATTAGGTACATTAATTTCAGGCAGAACTTCAAAAGTTATCAGGGATAAAGAAGTACATTACTTATGACAAAGGGCTCAGTTCTCCAATAAGATGTAACAATTTTCAGTGTGTATCACCTAACCATAGAACACCATAAAGCTGCAAGAAGAAATAGTTTAATCTACTATTGTGGTTGGAGACTTCAATACTCTCTATCAGAAATGGGCAGATCTAGTGGTCAGAAAATTTAGTAAGGACATGTGAACTCAACACCATCAATCAAGTGGATATAATGGATATCTACCTATAGATTACTGCATTCTGAAACAGAAGAATATACATTCTTCTCAAACTCATGTGAAACATTTTCGGAGATAGACCACATTCTGGGCCATAAAACACACCTTAACAAAATTAAAAGAATAGAAATCAATGTTTGCTCGCAAACCACAATGGAATTAAACCAGAAGTCAGTAACAGAAAGATAACTGGAAAATCCCCCAATACAAAACATTAAAAACACACTTATAAGTGACATATGGACAAAAGAACAAATCTTGACAGAAATTTAAAACTGTTTTGAACTAAATCAAAATATAACTTATAAAAATTTGTGGGATACAGCAAAAGCAGTTCTTGGAAATGTATAACACTGAATGCATATATTAGAAAAAAAAAGATTTAAAATCAACAAGCTAAGCTTCCAATGTAGGACACTAGAAAAAACAAGAGCAAATTAAGTTTAGTGCAGAAGAAAAGAAATAATAGGAGCAGAAAGTAAAAAAATTGAAAACAAAAAGTCAATAGAGTAATCAACAAAACCAAAAGCTATTCTTTGAAAAAAGTCAATAAAATCAATAGGACGTTAGCCAGGTTAACTAAGATAAAAAGAAAGCAGACACACACTACTAATATCAGAAATGAAAGAGGAGACACCATGACAGACCTCATAGAAATTAAAATAAGGGAATACTATGAACAACTCTCTGCCCATAAACTTAATAACCTAGATAAAATGGACCAATTTCTTAATGGAGAGAATCTGCCCAAACACATACAAGGAGAAATAGATTATCTCAATAGGCTTATGTCTATTAAATAAATTGAATCAATAATAACCTTCCAAAACAGAAATTGCCAGGCTCATATGGGTTCAATGGTGAATTTTACCAAACATTTAAGGAAGAAATTATACTAATTCTCTATAATCTCTTTCAGAGGGTAGAAGCAGAGGGAGTAAGTCCTAACTCATTTTACGAGGCAAGTGTTACTATGATAGAAAAATCAAAGACATGACAAGAAAACTATAAACCAATATTTCTCATGAATGTAGGTGCAAATGTTCAAGAAAATATTAACAAATCAAATCTAAAAAAGCATAAAAATAATTATATATATTATATACCATAACCAAGTAGGATTTATTCCAAGTATACAAAGCTGATTCACCATTCCAAAATCAATTACTGCAATCAATTACATCAATAGACTAAAAAAAAAAATCACATGATCATGCTAATAATAATGATCATGCAGAAATAAAATATTAAAAAATAAAAACCTCAATACCCATTCATGACAAACTCTCAGCAAATGAGGGCCAGAGAGGAACCTTTTCAACTTGATAAAGACTATCCACAAAAATCTTACAGTGAACATCATACTCAATGGTGGGAAACTTAAAGCTTTCCTACTAAGATCAGATGCAAAGCAAGAATGTTTCCTCTCAATTCAGCTTTTCAACCTTGTACTAAAAGTCTTTGCTAATTAAATAGGGCAAAAAAGGAAATACAAGATAGAGTGAGAAGAAAAAAAGGAAAATGCTCCTGTATACATGCTCATCTAATTCAGAGAATCTGAAAGAATCTTCAGAAAACTTCTGAAAGAAATAAGCAATTATACCCAGGTTGTAGGATACAAGGTTAATACACAATCAGCATTTGCTTTCCTATATACCAATAATAAACAAATAGAATTTGAAATTAAAAATACAATGTCATTTACATTAGCACCTCAAAATTGATATAGATATATATCTAACAAAATACATATATGATCTATATGAGAAGATATGTATAAGGAAATCTATATCAGAAGATGAGAGAAACTGAAAAACTTAAGATCAGCAAAGAACTAAATAATTGGAAATTATTGGATAAATAAAAAATAATTGGAGAATGTTCATGGATATAAGACTCAATATTGTCAAGATGTCAGCTTTTCCCAAATTGATCTATAGATCAAGTTGCAAATCCAGTAAAAATTCCAGCGATTTATTTTATGGATACTGAAAAGCTGATTCTAGGATTTATATAGAGAGGCAAAGACCCAGGATAGCCAATTCAATATTAAAGGAGAAAAACCAAGTTGGAAAACTGATGTCATCCACCTTTAAAACTTTCTATAAAGCTATTTCTATTCAAAACAGCATGGATTAATGAAAGAACAGAGTAAAGAGCTCGGATGTTGTTGTCGTTTAGTCATTAAGTTGTGTCCAACTCTTTTGTGACCCCATGGACTGTAGCCTGACAGGCTCCTCTGTCCATGGGATTTCCCAGGCAAGAAATGCTGGAGTGGGGTGCCTTTCTTTTCCAGGGGATCTTCCCAACTTGGGGATAGAACCCACATCTCTTGTATCTCTTGCATTGGCAGGCAGATTCTTTACCGCTGTGCACTACCTATGACGCCCAGAAAACTTGGAAGTAAAGACGCCAAAGTGTCTTTAAGTAGGTGAATGGATGAATAAGCTGTGTTATACCCAGATAATGAAATATTATTCAGTGCTAGAAAGAAATGAGCTATCAAGCTATTAAATTAAAAGACATTTAAGCATGACTAAGTGAAGAAGGCCTATCTGAAAAGGCTACATATTATATGATTCCATATGGAATGGATTCCATATGCAATGTATGGATTCCATATGGAATTCCATACAATTTCATATGACATTCTGTAAGAGGTGAAACTGTGGAGATAATAAAGATTGGTGGTTGACATAAAGGAAGGGAGGGATGAATAGGCAAAACAGGATTTTAGGACAATGAAAACACTCTGTAAAATATGCATAATGATGGATGTACAGTTGCTCAAACTCATAGAATGTACAGCACCAAGAGTGAGCCCTAACGGACTTGGATGATAGTGATGTGTGAATGCAGGTTCAGCTTTGATAGCAAATATACCATTTTTTATATGATGTTGATAATGAGGGAGGTTGTGTATGTGTGGGGCAGGGAGTATATGTGAAATCTCTATATCACCTTCTCAATTTTGTTGTAAACCTAAAACTGCTCTAAAAAACAGTCTTTTTAAAAAATATATTAATCTTGCATTAGTATGCAGTACTGGAGAAGGTAATGGCACCCCACTCCAGTACTCTTGCCTAGAAAATCCCATGGATGGAGGAGCCTAGTAGGCTGCAGTCCATGGGATCGCTAAGAGTCAGGCACGACTGAGCGACTTCACTTTCACTTTTCACTTTCATGCATTGGAGGAGGAAATGGCAACCCACTCCAGTGTTCTGGCCTGGAGAATCCCAGGGACGGGGGAGCCTGGTGGGCTGCCGTCTATGGGGTCGCACAGAGTCGGACACGACTGAAGTGACTTAGCAGCAGTATGCAGTACACAATTTGTAAGAAAAGACTAAGAATCAGGGAGATAATTGTGGAAAGCAGTGGAAGTCTAAACACGAGACAGATCACACTCAGAAAGAAGAGATAATAATGGAACAAAAGTTGCAATTATATAAGCTGAAGTTTATGACTCAGTTTGGAGTCATGGAAGTCATAGGGAGGAGACTGTAGAATGGTATAATTTAAGTTGATTTTTCAGTCTTGGATGAACTAGTAAGTTATGTTCATTAAAAGGGGCTTCAAATAAATCAACCAAATTTTTCTTTAATTAACCAACAATTTGAGCAAATTGACTATGAATTTTGTTAAATTGTACACAAGTACTTGAAAAAGGTATCTGTTTTTACTTTTACCAGAGTGTGGTAAAAGTAACTTGAATTTCTCAATTTTATCAAAAATAATAATTTTCCCCAAAATTATCCCAAGAATTTTGGATTTTCAAAATCAGAATAATATGTAAGTGAAAAAATTTAGAATGCCAAACTGTGGAAATCTATAGTTATTTGATAAATAATTTAATGTAATAGTTACATGGCCAAAGTAATACAATTTTTTATATGCCAGTTACACTTGATAAAACTTGAACAAAATCTGAATCATGACTGTTTCTTTTAACTCAAGTATCCTTTGGTAGAGTACCTATACACGGCAATAATTGTACATCAAAGAAGAATTTTTACATTTCTTTTATTGTTGCTGTTCTCTAGTTATGTAGGTACAAATATTTTTGTGTCAGAATTCTTTTTTTTTTTAAGTAATAACAATAGGTCAGTTACTTTGATTAGCTGAGCCTAATGTTTGTCAGAGCATTTTTGCTGTTTCTTTTCTTTGGTTAAGACACAGAAGAGGAAGTAGTAAACACTCTCCCTTTCGCTTTGAGCAGAGTTTCACTGCATTACATAGTGTCTTCAAAGGCAAAGCTAGACGGTAAGCTCAATTCAGTTTCAATCTCTTTGAAAACTCATGTCACTCTGTTCTTTTCTATGTCTGGCAATTGACCCAGCAGTGGCCAGATAAGAGGGCTTGGCATCTGAGTAATTTAGACCACATCTGTGAAACTCAGATGTACACTCTGCATGCATCATAAGCTTTTCCCAAAGTAGAAAATGAAATACACAGAGATAATTATTGCTGCTGAAAATTTCAATGCTCTCCAAGACAGATTTTATTTTGACTAGTGCATATTACAGTACATTTGTGGAACAAAAGACAAGCGTAGTTTTTAGAGCTTGTCTCCACATTCTATGTGCCTTGAATATTTTCCAACCTAGCACAGTCAAATGCAATTGGGTGTTTCTCCTTCCTCCCTTCACTTCACTCGTTCAGATTAACAACACAGAAAGGCATCAGGACTATTCTAATTTACTTATCCAACATTTGACCATTGATTTTAGCTACTTAATCTTTCCTTAACAGTGGGATATAAGGAAAAGAGAACACCACAACAGTGCAGAATCTTTTTTTTTTTTTTTTTAAATTCATGACAGAGGCAAAACTTAGCTTGATCATACCCAGAGTTGATGAGAGTATGGATAAACAGGCATGCTCAGACAGTCCTGGTAGACATGTAAATAGTTTCAACCTTTCAGATGCTTATTTAGTAATCTTATTAAATTTTTAAGTGCATATAAAATTTGGCCCAGAAAATTCACTGCTAGCAATTTGCAGAAGTATTCAAAGGTACCAGGTGGTTTACTGCAGTATTGATGGTGCTAGCAAAACAATGAAAACAAACTAAATGTGCATTTGTAGAGGAATGGTTAAGTCAAGCTAATTTTTGTAGACATCAGTTCATGAGGTAGTTGTCTGTGTGCTAATAAGGACAGGTGACTATGACGGATAAACCCACATACATATATATTGATAGGGCTCCAAAATATGACACTTTGACATATTAAATACCTTAAGTTGAAGGACTTTGACAAAATGGAAGAAGCAGGAAAGTCATTGTGACCTCCAGTCCATCATACTTCTTCCCTGAGTCAGGCCAAGAAACAGTCATGTGTGAGGAACTCTACCTACACCCAGAGGGAAGCAGCATCCTTATCTCTGAAGACAAAGGGATGCTGAGAAGAATCCTAACCAACAGGTCTTGCTGTTTCCCCCCATTTACTGCAATAGCCTCACGTTTTGTAAGTTATCAGATTCCTCCACTCACTGCCGTGCACTTTACCAAACCTGGCATAAAATGCTCAGGTCTAACTATTCCTTTGGGACTTCATTTCCTCATGCAGGCTCTCACGTCACATAAAATAAATAAATTAGTATACTTTTCTGCTGTCAGTCTGTTTGTGTCAGTTTAATTTTCAGACCCAGCAAGATATCCTAAGACTACTGAACAGTGTATCTTCCTCTACAATACGCACATGTATATCCTTGTCAACTCATGGATATTTTCTTAAGGGTACCTGTGGAATAGTCAACACTGGATGTTCTTAGACACAAAGGAGTTGTGGAGATGAAGCCTTTTACTTTTCTCATTATTAATCAATTATTTTTGTTTACCCTGAGCATGGATTACTTTTAAAATCACAATAAATATTAAGAGAGTATTAAAAAGACATAAGATAATTCATTCTTTGGAAATGTTCAAAAGCAAGTGTATTTCAGGTTTCAAGATTCTATGTTTTCCTAGCTTAAAATTTCATAAGTAAAACTGCTATCATTTAATAGATACAGAAGCAAAATATTGACCATAACCACTTATATAAACTTCTAGAAAACAATAACAATATTATCTATTTCAATATTAGGGTATCCTATCTGTAAAAATGTTGGTTTTAAGAAAGTAAATGAAATGATTCATCTATTACATTTAAATATCCATGGACATAAGTATCCCAGAGACATCTCAACAGCTCAGTAATGACCTCATTGGCGACAGAACCTACGAGCTTCACAGTGACGTATCTGTTGGGCACCTTAGGAAGACCTCAGCTTCCACTTCAGGTGATAGTTTCCCTCTTTCTCCAAGGCAAAACTTAGTTGGTTATATCTGACAGAGATGGTGGAGTGAAATGATAGGAGAATGATGGAGGAAGGGGATAAACAATCATGAAAACCGTTTCAGAAAGTTCCTTCAATAAATCAGGAGAAAGAAGGAAGGTAAGAAGGCTTCCTCTTGAAAGGGGTGCTTAACAGACAAAGAGCTCGAATACTAGCAAGTCAGCCATAGGGAAAACTCAAGAGAAACAGTTACAGAAACGTTGGCAATCAGTTTAAAAAATATTTGAAGATTTTTAAATTAATCTATTTTATTAGGACAGGGGACACGTTGTGGCAGGATATGTTGAACTGATTTATGCAGTAAATAGAGTCAAGTGCTTAGGTTATACGTATCACAAGAGATTAACATCTAACTGAAGCTTTATTCCTGAGGTAATACAGAATTCCTCAGGAATTCTGATCAGAAATTTGGAAATTTTACTGGCTATGTTATTACTGAGCTGTCGAGATGTCTCTGGGTATTAATCACAATAGGTATTTAAATGAAATAGATGAATCATTCCATTTACTATCTTATTAGTTATGATACTTGGGATTGTCAAATGACAAAGTTAACACATTTAGTAATGAGTTTGATGTCTGTTATTCAACGGAAAACAGCCCATGGATAGAGGACTACAGAGCCTCACAAGCAGTGGAGTGCTTTATCTGGGGATTTTGAGCAAGAGCAAATTCTACAGAAGAATTCCTCAGAAGAGGCAGACTGGAGACAGGGCATGATTGGCCAAGAGTTCAGGCATTTCCCTTTAAGACTAGCAGGTCCTGTTTTCTCGGGGAAGGTGAGCTACCTTAGCCGAGTTGGAGGATGGTGAACGATGTCCATTGGGATTCTTTGACAGCTGTTTCCTGTCAGTGCAGACTGATTTAGTTTCAGATTTCTGACAATGGGCTAAACATGAGGTCAGTGGAGTGGCCTCCATTTTGTAAGCCCAATATATGAATATTAGAATAATGTGAATTTTTACCTTTCCTACTGGTAGTAAGACAAAATAATTTACAGACAATTTCTTACACATAATAGATGTTCATTAAACACATGTTGGCTATTAAATTAATAAGCCTATATAAAGATATTCAGTTCTAAAATTAACATCTGACCCATGACTTTCTGCTTACGGCAACAACTATCAAAGATTTCAGTGGAGACCATGATCAAACCACTATTAATAAGGCATTTAATTTAAAAGGAAGGGGCAGGGGACAACTTGTAGCAGGATATGTTGAACTGATTTATGTGGTTAATAGAAAGTGCTTAGATTACAGTTTATCACAAGTGAGATTAACATCTAACTGAAGCTTTATTCCTGAGGTACTATTTAATTTTGAGCAGAAATTTGTAAGTTTTACTAGTTATGTGTAACTAAATCATATGAGCAACTGTGTTCAATTTTTCTTTAAAATGATGCAATTATAGTTTAAATGATGCAATTAGTTTTCAGTCACAAGTCAGTCTTGAATGAGTTTGGGTTTTAGGAGCTTTTCCTGGGGCTTAGTGTTGTTTTTCCTAGGGCTCATCCATGAGGAACCAAGCAGATTGCCTTCAGGAGCAAATGAGAATTTTTTCTTCCTTCTTTATGCATATCAACTACTATGCTTTTGTGAAACAAAAAAAAGTGGTTTCCTGAAAGATTGGCATAAGGGCCCATGAGTTTGTGCCCTCAGTTTGTACAAACAAAACTAGAAAACAAAGACAAATACAGTTTTTTTTTTTTTTTTTTTTACCTTACTCATATCTATGTGAAGTGGAATAGCAATGGTCTTTTCACTTGTGGCAAGTGAGAAGCTTTCATCCTTCTATCCCTCCATCTTTCTCTGATCTGTCAAAGGAGCTTTCTGAAATAGTTTTCATGATTGTATATCCCCTTTCCTCAGTCGTTCCCCTATCATTTTACTCTATCATCTCTACCAGATAAGATCAATTAAGTTCTTGCCTTGGATAAAAAGGGAAACTAGATATTACCTGAAGTAAATGGAAGCTGGGATCCTCCTAAGGTGCCCAACAGATACATCACTCTCAAGCTTGTAGGTGCTGCTGCCACCAAGGAGTTTACTACTGAGCTGTTGAGATGTCTCTGGGATACTCATCCTAATGGGTATGTGTCTGAGTGCATTCTAAGTTGCTTCAGTCGTGTCCAACTCTTTGTGATCCTATGGACTAGAGCCCGCCAGGCTCCTCTGTCCATGGGATTCTGCAGGTAAGAATACTAGAGTGGGTTGCCATGCTCTTCTCCAGGGGATCTTCCTGACCCAGGGATTGAAACCAGGTCTCCTGCATTGCAGTCAGATTCTTTACTATTTGGGCAATCAGGGAAGCCCAATATTGAAACAGTAGATAATGTTATTGTTTTGTAGAAATTTATGTATATGGTCTTTGCTAATAAAAAATTTATATTATAGATATATTTTGTTTATTCATCATTATTTGGGCATTTTGAAGGACAAAGTAGGATAACTTCAGCAGAAATAAATATATCACTTTCCTCAGCTTAATTAAGATCTGACTGACAATAATTGTATTTACTGAAGGTATATAATGTGATGTTTTGATGAACATATGTAATGTGAAATGATTACCACAATCAAGATATCAGCATACTCCTCACAGCACATAGTCACCATTTTGTGTATGTGTGGTGAGAACACTTGGGATCTTCTTCGTTACCAAATATCAAGTATACAGTACATTATTATTAATCATAGTCCCCATGCTATAAATTATGTCTTCAGAACTTACTTATTCTGTGATTGAAAATCTGTACCCTTTAATCAACATCTAATTTCCCCTACCCTTCACTATTCCCCCTCCCCCTGGTAACAATCATTCTATTCTCTACTAATATGAATTCAAATTTTTTATATTCCACATATAAATGGGATCATGCCATATTATCTTTCTGTATAGGGCTAGAAATAAATATATCTTGCTTCTTCTTATAATGATTACAGTATCTATTAATTTATCTTTGAAATAAATTTGATTTTAGAAAATTAATGTTGGCTCAGAATCATTTGATCTTTATAAAGACAGATACTTGGGTGTTTGGGACGTGATTTTTCTAGTGCATTATGCAACTCAAACTGGAGAGAAACCAAGCTATTATTCATGAACAGGTAGGACATTCCATACTTGCAATCATGACCACAAAGAACATGAAAATCCCATAGTCTCACCAATTTTCTTAGTTTGACAATGAGACATGTACACTATAGTGATATTCAAGTACCACAGGGAAAATATAGCAAATAAGTAACTTTGGTTGGCACATAGTAACGACCAAAATAAAATGCCATGATTTCATAAATATATTCCTTAAACATTAAAAAATAGATAACAGGCCTCAAGTGAGTCACTTGTGCTAAGCTCACCTCACCAAACCCAGGCTTAATATCTAACCTAACAGCAGTGTCAGCCTCTCCCAGGAGTGAAATCTTAACCAGTCAGTCTGACATTTCCTGGTCAACGCTAGTGAAGTAATCTGCCTGATAGAGCCTGCTGTTCTCCCAAAAGAAAGTGACCTTGCCTGAAACAATCCACTCTTTGCTAGTAATTTCCTTGTCCCACCTGCCTTTGCCTATGAAAGTCGTCATTTTGTAGAGCTCTCTGGAGTTCTTTTTATTTCCTAGGTGGGATGCTGCTCTATTCATGAATCATTGAGTAAAGCCAATTCGATCTTTACAATTTACTCAATTATTTTGCTTTTTAACAATAGAAACCACACAGTGAAGTAAGCCAGGCTTCATAAGAGTTTATAACTTAGTAAAGGAAGTGTGGTATATGTTTTTTTAGGTGACTGTGTTAAGTTCTGACCATGATAGCATCAAACTTTTTCAAGATACTTTCATACTTGGCATTATTAAAAAAATTTCTACATAATATAAATGTAATCGCAGTCAAAGGACATGGTGGTTGTGCAAAATTTCAAACAAATGTTGAGACACATTTGAAAGGATAAGATGAATGAAAGAATTCCCCAAATGAAAGCTATAGTCGGCTCATAAAATACATGCCTCTACTCTACAGCTATGCTTGCTTTCCATAGTAATAAAGACACACTCGGTGCATGTATTAGGTCAGAGAAGTGTACATGTTCTTGATAATGACATTATTACTTAGAGACAACTAAGAAGTAATAGCACTGTTTTGAGACCAGACCTACACAACTCCAGACACATTTAGAACACCAATCAACATTCAAACCAGAACTAAACATGATAAGGATAATTTTATGAGTCAGTTTGATCACAGAGAGCAATGGACCATCAGAAGAAACACAGTAGACACAACAGCTTACTATAGTGGTTTTGCTTTCCCTGCAAATAAATACAACTTAATTTCTTTGAAAATGTCTACCCTTTAGCAAATATTTCCTGAATCTCTACCGTATATCAAGTAGTTAAGTTTCTTGGTAGAGAATCTAGTAAGCATGAAATAAGGTGACAATATAACATTGTAAATTTTGAAGGTTTGGGTGATCTTTTTCCAGACACAGACTATTTAAAACATTCCCTGGATAACCTGGAAGCCACTTTTTCTCCCCCTTCAAAATCATAGAGATTGTGAACATCCATCAGCTCAGACTTCTGATAATTCCTCTTATTCCTGGGGAGCATAACATCTGCTTTATGCCTTTGCCATCTCTACCAGAAACCCCAGGGAGGAAGTCAGCTTTTAAGATATAGAAGGAAGGAATTCCCTGGTGGTCCAGTGGCTAAGATAACATACAGGCCACGACCGAGGGCTTAGCCTTGAATATGTGCTCAGTCGATGATAGATGCTACTACCAACTACTACCATTACATTTTATTCTGAAGTCTCAGCATAATGGTATAATAAGTATAATGGTAGTAGTTTGTAACAGCATCCATCATTCATTGACCACTTGCTGCTGCTGCTAAGTCGCTTCAGTTGTGTCCGACTCTGTGCGACCCCAGAGATGGCAGCCCACCAGGCTCCCCCGTCCCTGGGATTCTCCAGGCAAGAACACTGGAGTGGGGTGCCATTTCCTTCTCCAATGCATGAAAGTGAAAAGTTAAAGGGAAGTCATTCAGTCGTGTCCGACTTGTATCGACCCCATGGACTGCAGCCTACCAGGCTCCTCCGTCCATGGGACTTTCCAAGCAAGAGTATTGGAGTGGGGTGCCATTGCCTTCTCCGCATTGACCACTTACCCAAGGCCAAACCCTATAGTAGTAGCATGTATATTATCTTATTAATCTTCAAAACAGCTGTGTAGAATAGGTATTATTAGCCGTGCTTTGCAGATTAAGTGTGCTAAAATAGCTACCCAAACTACTCATAAAGCCAAGATGTATTCAGACACAATGTGTGAGAGCTACTTTCCTATCTCTAGAAAACACTAGAAGATATAGTAAATTTTCAGAAGTTGCTGATGGAAGTCTTGGAAAAACTGTGCCTAGTTGTGAGACACGGAAAGAGGGAGTGGTGTACCATTAAGTCAATCTCAGCTATTCATATATGGTGAGTCACTGGTCATTAAAGATGGTTGTCAGACAAATCATCTCCCAGCTGAGGCAATTATACCTGATCTGCTCATCTTGCTTTTCCCCTTTTACTCCTTCCCAAACACTTGCTAAGCAATAAATTCATTTCCAGCTCCAAATTTATTATTGAAACTTGATATAATTTTGATTTTGACCCTTAAATTTCCACAAGTCATGGCTCACATTCTCCAGGGGAATTCAAGTAAATGGTTGACTGAAACTGACCCCAGGATTCTTGCAATCTCACATCTCCTAGCCTGACAAATGACTCTCTATAGAAGGAAAGTGGGTCATTTCTCTATTTGATGAAAGTGGGACTAGGGAAAAATGTAGGAAATTTGTAGTACGTATGGAATGCAAATCTACTCTAAAAAACATATTAAAATATGTTTTAAGCATAATTCTCATGCTGAATTCTTTGATGAGAAATTAAAAGTGTTCATCTTAAGTTATACAAAAACTGTTCTTGCTTACTAATAGAACCCGTTTATAGAACCTCAGCTTTAGCCCCAGCTCCAAGTCATGAAGTAGAACAAATTAGATATACAACAGATACCTATCCAGTTTGAAAAAAACAAGTGATTCTTTTCAGGCTCTGTATTCACTAGGCACTGCAATGTTCCTTTTCTATTATCAATCATGTTTTATAGAAATATGAAAACAGGATTCCTAAAAGATGTAAATACAGCATTTATATCAAACCATCTCTCTTAAATACCTATTTGAATTTTCTTTTTAATTTCCCTTTCTCATCTCAAGGAACATTCACTAGCAAATTATGTATCACCTTTTTTTGCCAGAGTTTTATGCATACTTAGATTAGTCACTTAGTCACAGCTTTTACAAAATTCTAGTGAGGAAAGTCTACTTATGTCTTTGTTATTGCCTGGTGATAATATCATCTTCAGAAGTATATCATCTTCAAATTCACCCTCTGAATTTTTGGAGCCCTCAGAAAGCACACACTGGTTGTGATAATATCTGTGTCTCAAGACAGGCTAATATGGAAATTGTGGGTACTATACTGGAAACTTCATAAGATTTTTTCCAAAAGTCATGATAAAGTGCTGTTCTTTACTGTCAGTAGAGGATGATGGAAAGAACACTAGACTAAGAGTTCAAGAGATGAGTTTAAGATGAGTTTAAGAGCACTGGACCAAGAGTTCGAAGAGTTGAGCTATGCTTGCAGTGTCAACATGGACAAATTATTTCACAGCTTTGGGATTTCACTTGCTTAAATTATCTAGGGGGTTGGAATTGTCATTTTCAGCTCTGAAAATTTAAGCAAATGTGATAGAAAACGGTCCTTTTATCAATTTGTCTTTTAACTTTTAACCCCTTATTTATCAAGTTATCATTTTCCTAAACATTTTGAAGAGTCCTCTTAACACTCCTTGGAGAAGGCAATGGCACCCCACTCCAGTACTCTTGCCTGGAAAATCCCATGGACGGAGGAGCGTGGTAGGCTGCAGTCCATGAGGTCGCTAAGAGTCGGACACTGAGCGACTTCACTTTCACTTTTCACTTTCATGCATTGGAGAAGGAAATGGAACCCACTCCAGTGTTCTTGCCTGGAGAATCCCAGGGACGGGGGGGCCTGGTAGGAGGCCGTCTATGGGGTCGCACAGAGTTGGACAGGACTGAAGTGACTTAGCAGCAGCAGCAGCAGCAGCTAACACTCCTACTCACCACACCTTCTACTCAAGATCACTTTTTTTAGCTATCTAAACTTTTATTTCTCAGCAATTTTGTTCAATATGTTCTGGCTTTGGGATCTTTGCTGTGTAATACTTGGTAAAATTTGGATTGTGGAGATGGGACATTCTGGTGGGCATTTTAAACCTTCCATGACCTGACCCTCTCTTTCAACACTCAGCCATTCTCATTTATATCTAAGGCTGCTGTGAGTTTGAAGAGAGAGAAATAGGACACCTAACTATTCTTTGTTCATGCTGGTTCAGCTGTAATAAACATAATTAAACTTTGGATAATTTGGTGTCTAAGGGCACATATTTCAGGTTTTCCCATTGCTTGTTCTCAGCCTTAAAGGAAGGGATGACCATAGCACACACTCACTGAACAAAGCTGGCCCACCTTGGACATGTATGAAGTTAGAGACCAGATAGTTTAACTCAGTATCATAGGCAAGGCTCCTTCACAGACTGTCTTAAGAGGTTAATCAGAGCATGTGCATGTTTCATTCTACATATGAGTAAGTTCACAAACCTATACCAGAATACCTGGTAGTATCTGGATCACACTGTGTAAAATGTCCAGTGATAATTACTTAACAATTTGTTGCTATCGTTTTACATTTTTTGAGGTTTCCCTCAATTTTATTTACTACTCTTTACTCAGAAACAAATGGATGTACAATCTTGGTATGGTAGTTTTTCCAGAGTGGAAAATCCCCCACAGAATATGACCAACTATAAATAACTTTTTTCCTATGATGCTATTCATATTCATAGGTTAGTATATAACCTCATTTATATTTGTACTTTTCATATCAATTTTAAATTCTCCATCCCATAAGATGTACATGACTCTGTGTCCTTCCACCTCCCAATGGAAAAGAGTAGAGACTATCACTCCATGTTATAGTCAGAATGGGCTTCGTCTAGATGTCGAGTGCTATGGTAGGGAGGGAGAGGAGTTTTTGTGCTCCAGCAGTTTATTGGCTCTCAGACGATGAGTCAACCATTTCAGACTGTTGGAGGGGAAGGGCCATCTACAGGAGGAAATCACTACCTACTCATCCTCAGGAGGGCCCACGTGTGGTGCGCTCCCTCTATGAGAGCCTCTGGTCTCTCCTTCCTGTTGGAAAGAGTCCTTTTGTCTCACAAGGACACAGGGAGAAAAGGACTGTCTGCATATTCCAGAAACTTCTGCAACCAATGTCAAAAAGAAGAAATGAAAAGGAATCTTGAAAAGTCTTTAGAGAAGATCAAAATGCACTGGCTCTTTTGACTCAGAGAAACAAGCAGAAGTTTCTATTTCCATGGAGCCTGCCTAAATGCTCCCCTCATAGAGAAGAGGAAGCAGCAGCCTTACGGGCTCCTAAAGGTGGCCAAACTCCAGCTTTAAGGAAAAGCTGACCTAGAGGGCCCCTTTTGGATGGCAGCTGAGATGTATTCTGCTTTGGGAAACTTTGCCAGGTCCCTGGGCTGGGCAGCTCTGACCTCCTAAAGTCACATGTTACACTTTGCCAAGGCATGTGTAGGTCTTTAGGGATCCCAAGGAGACTCATGAGTTCCCTCCATCCCGACACTCTCAAAAGTCTAGGTCTAGTAGAGCTCCATTCATATGGAGAGGAGCTTGTGAGGTTCCTTTTCGTTTTGCAAGCCAGCAAACCAGGTGAGGTTAGGACAACCACAGAGCAAAGAGAAGGCTCATGAGACTTAAAACTCATGACCTCATTTCCATTAGCACTAATTCAGCCCAGTGCACAGGCAACACAGTGTTCCCAAGCAGAACTCATGACTGTTTTTATAGCAGATTCCTTGTTTTTCGAAGAGTAATGTGTGGAAATACTATATGAGTGAGTGAAAGTCACTCAGTCATGTCTGACTTTTCGCGACCCCATGGATAGTCCATGGAATATACCAGGCCAGAATACTGCAGTGGGTAGTCTTTCTCTTCTTCAGGGGATCTTCCCAACCCAGGGATCAAACCCAGGTCTGCCACACTGCAGGTGAATTCTTTGTCAGCTGAGCCACAAGGGAAGTCCAAGAACACTGGAGTGGGTAGCCTATCCCTTCTCCAGGGGAAATACTATATAGAGAGATGGTTTCTTGATTGGTCATAGAAGTAAAGATTCTTTTGTTATGCTTCTCTAAATTAAGAAAAAGAGAGAGCAATGTTATAAAATACAACGGCCCCAGTGATGTGTTTAGGTCACTCCATGAGAGGCAAATGAATAGGCAGTGGAGTAGGGTAAGTACAGACTCTGTGTAATTTACAGTTAGTTATTCCAAACTATGGAAGTATTTTGTTTCCATTTTGGAAGAGAAAATAAAGTTCTTACTTATTTGGACTTCCAGAGAAATATCCTATTTAGAACACAGCTTAAGCAGCCATGGAAGTAGGAAATACTTCTAATTTGTATTGCCTGCTTGCTAGTCTTATTTTCTTCCTTTAGTTTTTCTTCCTTGCCTGCTTGTAAAGGGTGTGAATGTGAGGCTCCAAATTTCCTGTCACTCTTAGAGCAAAGTGTTTGGATAGTGTCTAAGGTGTTAGGAACTCAATATGTTTAAAAGAATAGCTCATTCGTCCTCTCGGGAATAGTTATGACAGAAAATTAATAAAATAGATGGAAAGGACCATGCTTTACACACAGGCAAGGGACAGCATTCCTGGTATTTGTCAAATTATGTCATGTGAAAATACAGTATTTTAACAGTAAAGATCATGATATAAAAAACGCACACATACATTCACTACAATAATGAAGTATCATAAGCAAACAGGAAGACAAAGAGAAATGTCTTGCATGATAGAGATGTAAGTTTTTCTTTTAAATTTCTTAAAAAAGATACAGGTGTATAATTATTTGTTCTTTGTACACTCACACACACACACACACACACACACACACACATATGATATCTGATAGAGCCTAAAACACCAAAGATCAAGGTATCCTGGCAGTTAGGGGAGGGGAAAACTAGACTTTCGGTGGCATTATGTTTTTTTCTCACTCATCTAACCTGCATTACAGCAATAGCTCCTTGTCCCTTCTTGTGGCCTAGAGTATGGTAACCTTTGTTTCTAAGGCTCTGCATCAGGATGCCCAATACATTCCACCTAGCAGAAATACTGCTTGCACAACACTTTTGGCATCTATACTCTTCTGTAATTTAATTAATCTCTTCTACTTACAAACACACAAATCCACAGAAAACCTGGGTGGAAATTGGGTGGTGGTGGTGGTTGGTAGTGGGGTGTTATTCTACTAATCTAACACAATCCTGAAAGGTCAAATCAGTAATTCAACAGCAGACTCAAAAAAAAAAAAAAAAAAAGTGTGATTTATAGGCATTCTCATCTCACACCATTTCCTGTCAAAGAGAGTAATAGCTATTGGGTACAATAAGAACCAAAATATTTTGATTCAAAGAATGATGAAAATGGCTGGAAAACCTATTTACATTCAAGTAAATCTGTGGATTGGAATAATTCTAATCTAACATATCCTTCTTTATGCATAAGATCCAGAATAACAGCAAATGTTTTCAATGTGCTAACCATAGGCCAATTTAGTAATTTTGTCTTTCATATGTGGTGACTCATACAAACCTCATAACACCACAAAGTAGCCAGTACTATGATATTGATATTAAATACGAACAAACAGAAACAGGAAGGTTAACTTACTTGGCTAAGATCACACAACTGGGTGGTGGCTAGAACTCAGACCTAGGCTGTGCTTGTAAAATCAGTCCCTTTTTTTTCCTGAAGATGAATGGATTCCTTTTTCTGAAAAAGAACAGAATCTGTCATTTGTCTCATGTCTATGAAAAAGAAATTTTCAGTGATTTAAAACGTAATAGCTGACATTTATCAAGCGCTCCCTCTGTGTCAGGGAACTTTTAAGCTCTTTGCTGAAATACCTCACTATTGGCTGCAATAATCCTTTGAGGTATTATTAGCTCCGTTTTAAAGACAAGGAAACTGAGGATCAGAGAACGAATAACTTGTCTAAATTTCAAAAAGTAAGAGGAACACAGGATTTGGGTAGTTAGATTCCAGGGCTCATATCCTTTACCATTACTTTCCATATTCGGTGAGTTAGTCAACCACCCATATTTATTGAACACTCAGCTCAGAGTGCTTGCAATGCAGGAGACCTGGGTTCCATCCCTGGGTTGGGAAGATCCCCTGGAGAGGCGGATGGCTATCCATTTCACAATTCTTGCCTGGAGAATTCCATGGACAAAGGAGCTAGGTGGCTACAGTCCATAGGGTCGCAGAGTCGGACAAAACTGAGCAACTAACACATGAAGTTTAGAGTTAAACTGAAGGGTATCTCCCCCTTGAGATGTTATTACTGTCCCCTTGGGATGTAGAGTTTGTCTGATACCATGAAGTAGGAAGTCCAGGGAGCACCAATAATTAGGACCATTTAAAGCCCATGGAGATTGACTATCAGATAATACGTTCTTTCCCATGTATTCTGACTAGCTGCAGATTTAAATCCTGCACTCTCTGCCAAAGCATTCTTGAACTTATTATTAATGTTTGAGTATGCCAAGACATGCCAAACTTATATGAGTAACTATCCCTGTCTTGTAATTGGTAGAGTTGTTACTATTTCTCTCAGTGATTACATTCTGGGCAGGAAGATGACATCACATTAACTAGATAAGGTAAAATTTACCTGTGAACTTTGTTCAACATGGTATTCTTGATGTATTCTTTGTAGAAAGGGGAGAAGCTAACAACAGGAATGAATAAATTAAACACTGACATTTTAGAAAGAGAATAGACTGATAGTTGATTGTCAGGGACTTTACCACCAATAATCTGGGTGACCTTACATTTCCTGTAATATTTAAAATCCAGAATTATGTATAATGGTGGGGTTGGGTTCAATGATCTATAGAAGAGACTTCTATTTCTAATATTTAAGTGTTTATAAATAAGAGGTATATTGTAAAGGAAGATTGGGGAGATTGAGAAGAATGGTGGTGATAGTTTGTGGATGCGGACATACAATGAAAAGGTAATTTATAAAGTAAATGAAATCATTAGAATAGATTATATTAGTAGTCTAGGGATGCCAAGCTGCTGAGTCTCTGCCAGTAGCAGTTTATGTTTGATCATGCACTAGCTAATCAGTTAGCATGTCAATTCATCCTTAGCAGTTTTTATCAGGCCTGGACAGGGTAGGTGAAGATTGTTTATGGGATCAAATCAAGATGGTTGTAATCAGTAATCAGTGTTACAGCCAAGAGTTGAGAGACTATGGGTCAAGTTGAAAAGGCAAGGCTAGCAGCTAAGGCAGAAGATATAGACTAAGAATTCAAGTTCAAATGGGTTCGTAAATATCAGATCCTGTGTAAGTATTTGGTCGCTGTGTCAGGCTTCATTCCTTCTAGGCCCTATAGGCTCATGACACCAAGTCAGTGAGCAAGTCTGATCAAAAGCACCCACTGCTGAGAAATAGAAAAAGCATCAGATTAAAAACAAAACAAAACAAAAACCTAAGTTCAAATCCTGGCTCCAATATCACTGTCACAATAGAAAGGTTAACTAATTTCTCTGAAAAGCAGTTTTTTTCCAACAGCAAAATGGGTGTAATCTTCCTCCAAGAGAGTTTAAGTATTAAATTAGGTCTGTACATGAAATTGCAAACTAAGTATATACCACAAACTAAAATATATACCCAAACTAAAATATACCACACGTAATGAAAATCGGCTATGAATGCTGTATTTCAGCTGACAACTCAGACAAGAACTCTTTCAGGAGATGGAGTCTCTTCCCTTTCTGATTTACATGATGCCTAGACACTTGAAAGTTAGCTAGCATCTTCAAAGTTCTATTAAAAATCCCTGTTATAGCAAAAGATCATTCATAAACACTTAGACAGTTGAAAGAGCTTAGGATAAGAGTATACTAAGGACTCAATGTGGAATTAATAGGAAGATTTCAGCTGTGCAAAAAGATCGCAATACATACTGAAGTTCTATATGACCAGATCTGAGAAGACTGTGTCCTCTGAAGACCAGAGAAATTACTTTCCACCGTAGTAATCAGTGTGCAGACTCGGGGAGGCAGGGGTGGTGGATCTCAAACAGCAGTAGCTGGCCAGAGAGACAGAGGGGCAAAGGCCAAGAGCACTGGACCTGGAAACAAATGACCTACCAAGTGCTAGTGATGACCGTGCTGCCCATCGAATGTGACCTTGCAGACAAGTTCAGTGCCTATACTACACTTGTGAAGTGAGCGCTGGGACCAGGTGACTGCTAATGTTTCTACCGGTTGTAAGACTATGATTCTGCAAAGTGACTGTGCCTGGTATTTGTCCATCAGATTTCACTGTTCAAAGCATGTTTGTAACTGTTAATCACTGATCCTATTTGAGACAGGCATGGCGTATATTTTTATCTGTATTTTATGGATAGAGAGGGAGGCACTTGGAGGTCACGGTACCCATCAAGTTTCATTTTGGGGCCTGAGTCAGGATCTAGATTCAGAAACACTTAGTTGATTTTTTTAAATTATGTCAGAGTTGGATATGTTTCCCTTTAAGGATTCTTGGCAATTATAAATTATTTTGAACTATCATGTGATACGGTGGCTGCTATGGAAACTGCATTAATACATGAAGCATGCAAAGCTTGTCACCACATCAGATGGTGCTGCCCTTTGGCTATGCTAACTTACTCATCTGGCTTTTTTTTTGTTTTAATAATTTTCTTTCTTATTTTTTCCCAAACACATGCACATTATGCTTATAACCCAAGAAATCTCATTTTGAAGTGACTCATTCTTACAAAATGTATTCAATGACTTGGAACAAAAGATTCTGGTAGAAACACAACCTGGAAAAAATATTCTATTTAAAAATATATGCATAGTATTCATTTTGTATTTCTGTGCCTCAACTAAAATATTGAAGCTATGGAAGAAAAATTAATGAGCTGCCATAATGTTTATATTAAAATTGAAAAGGAAAGCCATGCAATAGTTTAAGTATGATTTTTTTCAATTTAAATAATATATAAAGATATTTAGTATGTCTGCGTTCTGACCAGGCTATGCATTTTTAAACTTGGCATACATTTGTGAAATACTGGCATTTATAAGCATCAATGAATCTTAAAAGAGTAGTCATTGCTTTTATATCTGTACAGACTATTAAATATAAATATATATTACATATAGGCATATAATATTTGTAATATCTATAAACAGTTACCACCTGCTATAGATTGAGTATTTGTGTTCCTCAGAATTCATATATTAAAATCTAACCCCCAATGTAATGGTATATGAAGGTGGGGCCTTTGGGAGTTAGTGAGGTCATGAAGGTGGAGCCTTCATAAATGGGATTAGTATTCTGTTAAGAAGAGACCCCAGAGAGATCCCTTGCCCCTTTTAGCATATGGGGACAAGGAGAAAAGACTGTAGAGTGAACCAGGAAGCAGGACCTTGCCAGATACATAATTTGCTGGCACCTTGATCTTCAATGGCCCAGCCTCCCAAACTATGAGAAATAAATTTCAATTATTTATAAGCCATTTAGTCTACAGTATTGTTATAGCAGCCTGAAAAGACTAAGATACCACCTACACATGCTCCGAAGCTTGATATTTGTGTTTTGAATGCTAGAGCACTCTGTCTTAAGTGTGATTTAATTGTTTTGAAATTGCCCCTGTTCTACCCCTCATACTAGTGGAGATGTAGATCCATAAATTATATGGACCAGTAGTATTTACTTTTTCCTGCATTCACTGCTCTCAGGCAAACCCTTGTATCCTCATTTCTTGGGCCTCTTTCTTGCTACCTTGTGACGCCAACTTTGGTTGAAGTGGTAAATAGTCAGTACTATGTATTTCTTGGTGCCAGTTTATAGGCTATTATAGGAAATTGTCAAGCTTTTACCTGGGGCCAAGTTATGCTGCAGGTAATGAAGATAATGGCGACCTCCTTCAAAAGATCCCATGCGTGTACTGCTACACTCAGTGGCCCCAGCCCTGCAGCAGGCCACCACTGACCCACGCCTCTGCTGGAGACTCCTGGACACTCCTAGGCAAGTCTGGGTCAGTCTCCTGTGGGGTCACTGCTTCTTTCTCCTGGGTCATGGTGCATATAAGTTTCTGTTTGTGCCCTCCAAGAGTCTATTTCCCAGTCCTGCTAAGTTCTGGCAGCTCTGTGGTGGGGTTAATGGTGACCTCCTCTAACAGGGCTTATGCCATACCCAAGTCTGCTGCACCCAGAGCCCCTGTCCCTGTGGCAGTCCACTGCTGACCCGTACCTCCACAGGAGATGCTCAAACACAGTTCCATCTCAGTCTCTGTGGGGTCCCTGGGTCCTGGTGTCCACAAGGTCTGTTAGAGCCCTCTGAGCATCTCTGGAATGGGATTTGATTCTAAACTCAAATTCGCCCCTCCTACCTTCTTTCTGGGGCTTCTCCTTTGCCCTTGGGCAAGGGGTATCTCCTTACAGCCCTACAGGTAAATAGCAGGGAGGGAACCCAGCCCCACCCATCAACAGAAAACTGGATTAAAGATTTACTGAGCATGGCCCTGCCCATCAGAACAAGACCCAGTTTCTCCCTCAGTCAGTCTCTCCCATCAGGAAGCTTCCATAAGCCTCTTATCATTCTCCATCAGAGGACAGACAGACTGAAAACCATAATCACAGAAAACTAAACAATCTGATCACATGGACCAATTCAATGAATCTATGAGCCATGCTGTGTAGGGTCAAGATGGACTGGTCACAGTGGAGAGTTCTGACAAAATGTGGTCCACTGAAGAAGGGAATGGCAAACCACTTCAGTATTCTTGAGAACCCCACGAACAGTATGAAAAGGCAAAAAGATAGGACACTGAAAGATGAACTCTCCAGGTCGGTAGGTGCCCAATATGCTACTGAGATCAGTGAAGAAACAACTCCAGAAAGAATGAAGAGACAGACCCAAAGCAAAAACAACACCCAGTTGTGGATGTGACTGGTGATGGAAGCAAAGTCTGATGCTGTAAAGAGCAATACTGCATAGGAATCTGGAATGTTAGGTCCATGAATCAAGGCAAATTGGAAGTGGTCAAACAGGAGATGGCAAGAGTGAATGTCGACATTTTAGGAATCAGAGAACTAAAATGGACTGGAATGGGTGAATTTAACTCAGGTGACCATTATATCTACTACTGTGGGCAAGAATCCCTTAGAAGAAATGGAGTAGCCCTCATAGTCAACAAGAGAGTCTGAAATGCAGTACCTGGATGCAATCTCAAAAACGACAGAATGATCTCTGTTCATTTCCAAGGCAAACCATTCAGTATCACGGTAATCCAAGTCTACGCCCTGGCCAGTAAGGCTAAAAGATGTCCTTTTCATTATAGGGGACTGGAATGCAAAGTGGGAAGTGAAGAAACACTAGAGTAATAGGAAAACTGGGCCTTGGCATACAGAATGAAGCAGGGCAAAGGTTAATAAAGTTTTGCCAACAGAATGCACTGGTCATAGCAAACACCCTCTTCCAACAACAGAAGAGAAGACTCTACTCATGGACATCACCAGATGCTCAAACCAAAATCAGATTGATTACATTCTTTGCAGCCAAAGATGGAGAAGTTCTATACAGTCAGCAAAAACAAGACTGTGGCTCAGATCATGAACTCCTTATTGCCAAATTCAGATTAAATTGAAGAAAGGGGGGAAAACCACTCGACCATTCAGGTATGACCTAAATCAAATCCTTTATGATTATACAGTGGAACTGAAAAATAGATTCAAGGGATTAGATCTGATAGATAGAGTGTATGATGAACCATGGACAGAGGTTCATGACACTGTACAGGAGACAAGGATCAAGACCATCCCCAAGAAAAATAAATGCAAAAAAGGAAAATGGCTGTCTGATGAGGCCTTACAAATAACTGTGAAAAGAAGAGAAGTGAAAAGCAAAGGAGAAAAAGAAAGATATACCCATTTGAATGCAGAGTTCCAAAGAAGAGCAAGGGGAGATAAGAAAGCCTTCCTGAGTGATCAGTGCAAAGAAACCCAGGAAAACAATAGAATGGGAAAGACTAGAGATTTCTTCAAGAAAATCAGAGATACCAAGGGAACATTTCATGCAAAGATGGTCTCAATAAAGGACAGAAATGTTATCAACCTAACAGAAGCAGAATATATTTAGAAGAGGTGGCAAGAATACACAGAAGAACTATACAAAAAAGGCCTTCATGACCCAGATAATGACTATGGTGTGATCACTCACCTAGAGCCAGATATCCTGGATTGGGAAGTCAAGTGGGCCTTAGGAAGCATCACTACGAACAAAGTTAGTGGAGGTGATGGAATTCCAGTTGAGCTATTTCAAATCCTGAAAGATGATGCTGTGAAAGTGCTGCACTCAATATGCCAGCAAATTTGGAAAACTCAGCAGTGGCCGCAAGACTGGAAAAGGTCAGTTTTCATTCCAATCCCAAAGAAAGGAATGCCAAAAAATGCTCAAACTGCCGTCCAGTTGCACTCATCTCACATGCTAGTACAGTAATGCTCAAAATTCTCCAAGCCAGGCTTCAATAGTACATGAACTGTAAAATTCCAGATGTTCAAGCTGGTTTTAGAAAAGGCAGAGGAACCAGAGATCAAATTGCTAACATCCACTGGATCACTGAAAAAGCAAGAGTTCCAGCCTTTGACTGTGTGGATCTCAACAAACTGTGGAAAATTCTGAAAGAGATGGGAATACCACACCACCTGCCTGCCTCCTGAGAAATCTGTATGCAGGTCAAGAAGCAATAATTAGAACCAGACATGGAACAACAGACTGTTTCTGAATAGGGATATGAGTACATCAAGGCTGTATATTGTCACCCTGCATATTTAACTTATATGCAGAGTACATCATGAGAAACACTGGGCTGGCTGAAGCACAATCTGGAATCAAGATTGCCAGGAGAAATATCAATAACCTCAGATATGCAGATGACACCATGCTTATGGCAGAAGGCAAAGAAGAACTAAAGAGGCTCTTGATAAAAGTGATAGAGAAAGAGTGAAGAAGTTGGCTTAAAGCACAACATTCAGAAAACTAAGATCTTGGCATCCAGTCCCAACACTTCATGGCAAATAGATGGGGAAACAGTGGAAACAATGACGGACTTTATTTTTTTGATCTCCAAAATCATTGTATATGGTGACTGCAGTCATGAAATTAAAAGATGTTTGCTCCTTTTAAGAAAAGTTATGACCAACCTAGACAGCAGATTGAAAAGCAGAGACATTACTTTGCCAACAAAGGTTTGTCTAGTCAAGGCTATGGCTTTTCCAGTAATCATGTATGGATGTGAGAGCTGGACTATAAAGAAAGCTGAGTGCCGAAGAATTGATGCTTTTGAACTGTGGTGTTGGAAAAGACTCTTGAGAGTCCCTTGGACTGCAAGGAGATCCAACCAGTCCATCCTAAGCGAAATTAATCCTGAATATGTGTTGGAAAGACTGATGTTGAAGCTGAAACTCCAATCCTTTGGCCACATGATGCAAAGAGCTGACTCATTTGAAAAGACCCTGATGCTGGGAAAGATTGAAGGCGGGAGGAGAAGGGGATGAGAAAGGATGAGATGGGTGGATGACATCATAGATTCAATGGACATGAGTTTGAGTAAACTCTGGGAGTTGGTGGTGGACAGGGAGGCCTGGCGTGCTGCAGTCCTTGGGGTTGCAAAGAGTTGGACACAACTGAGGAACTGAACTGAACTGTGAAACTTTTATTTGTATTTCTCTGATTATAATGAGTTGGATTTTTATATGTCTGTTAATTATATGACAAAATAATTAGTCTTGAGTTTGGCCATTTTGCTTATTGATTTATATTAATGATTTAGATATAAAAGGAATTAAACATTTTAATAGAATGGAAAATGTCAATATTTGATATATTAAAGGTTTAAATTTTATGTAATAGATAAGTCTATTTTGTCTTCATACATATTATAATGATTTCATTCTTGGAAGGTTATCTTCCACATTGAAAAATTTGCATGTATTTTATAGTTTTACATGCTACCTTTAAACTTTTCATCATTTCAATATATTTTCGATATAATGTCAACTGAGAATTGGCTTTTGTTTTCAAAAGAATTTTTCCAACACAATGTTAAACATAATATATCCTTTTCTTATGGATCTGTGACATTTTACACCCTATATGAGATTCTAGTATTTATTCTAGAGTTTCTCTAGTATCTGTCTCTCAGTTCTTAGGACACTACCACACTATATTACCTAATGCACCTTCAAAATAAAATTTATAATCAGATAGCATAATTCCTTCCTTAACATGACACAAGTCTCATTTAATTTTTCCAGATAAGCTCAATAAATCCTCACCCTCAATCAATATTCCCAATGTTTTTCCTGTTTCATTTCTATTTACTTTATTTGTTCTGCCTTATTTTTAACATTTATCTCAAACTTGTAAAAAGTTGCCAGAAATAGTACATACTGAACTCAAAATTTATAGAACTGTTTTTACAGAGCACCTTGGATGAATAAGAGTTAACATTGGGCAGGAGTTCAGAAAGACAGTGCAGTCCAGGTTCGATGCACGATACTGGATGCTTGGGGCTGGTGAACTGGGACGACCCAGAGAGATGGTATGGGGAAGGAGGAGGGAGGAGGGTTCAGGATGGGGAACACATGTATACCTGTGGCGGATTCATTTCGATATTTGGCAAAACTAATACAATATTGAAAAGTTTAAAAATAAAATAAAATTAAAAAAAAAAACCAGAAAGACATTGCAAAAGTTGTTCTGAGTTCATGCAACTTGAAAAATGGACAATTGAATACAGAATTTTTTTTTAAAGCAAGAGTGGTAGCAATAAAGAATTAATATCTTATACTGGGAAGGCATGGAATGTTTAACTGGTAAGTTCAGATATATTACTCAATTTGAGTATCCTTAGCCCCAAGAGCAAGAAATTTCTTTACCTTGGGAAATTTGCTTGCAATCACACTAACATGGTATAGAAGATTTGCACTGAACAAAGTTACAAGCAAGACTCATATCTCTAGCAGTTATGGCACTGCATGCTCTCATAGGAATTACGAGACCAATGGAATTATGATTTGGGGTCTTTAATGGAGGAAAGAAATCAATATTTTTTTTAAAATGTCACATTTATGAGGCAGTGAAGTATCACAGATAAACTAAGATTTGAAACCAGATTCCCCTATGTATTGGTAGTTGGATAATGGACAGTTCCTGAGCCAATCTGATTTTAGTTTCCTCATTCAAAAAATAGTTTGTAAGGAATGTAAAAAAGATTAAAGGACATAATGAAATGATTTATGAACTAGGAGCACTTGAAACACAGTACTAATAAATGTTAATAATTATCCGTTACAATTAATGAGAAATTTTTAAGCAAATGGGGTAACACAGAGTCAGACAGGACTGAAGCGACTTAGCAGTAGCAGCAGCAATACTAGGACATCAAGAAATCACTGCTATGGGTTATAAAAACATAGAAAAAACAGCTCATAGACAAGAAAAGGCAGATCTAGACAGAATCAGGACAGGGACAAATCTAACTGATCCTTTCTAAAGGAATTTAATACATTCATAGAAAGATCAACATTGAAACATTTAGTCTTATAAAAGATAGGACTTCTTGTAAATGGTGCTCGACTCTCTAGAACTTTGTTTGAATTAAGCTGTTTGAAACTGGAAATGTAAGTGATTACATTTGTTTGAAACAAAGGCCAGCCCTAAAAATAACAGGAACAAAAAGGTGTATATATGAAAGATCCCTGTGTGTAAGGGAGACAAAGTATAGGGAAGTGGTCATTTTGGACATACACCCAAGAACACCAAGACAGAGAAAGGTTCAAAAAACAAAGAAATTCATTTGCCAACAGAAATGTCTTCAATCTAAAGAAATTTGTTTTCTGTATTGGGAAAGTGTAAGCTATATCATTAAATTTGTCCCCAAGATGTATCACAAGTTCCATAACATTTGCAGTGAAACATGCATTATGGACTGTAGAAAAAAGAGGTCCTAAGTTAATAACCAATCAGATAATTACAGGAGAGAAATGGAAAAAGTGGAACTTATTTTTAAATGTATGGCCTGATTAAAAACCTGAAGAAACAAAACAAAAAACAGTGCTGTGACCATTTGTCTCCAGTGATACAGAAGTAGTTGAAGTAATCTCTGAACAGATTAATAGCAAATGTCCTCACAGAAGGTATAAAATGTACCATAGCTTTTTCAGATAAGTTATCAACACCCAGAAGGGAAATTTATAACTCTACTAAGAGAGTTAGAGAATTATCAGAGTAAGACAACATCCTGAAAAAGATAAGAGATGGAAAATATTATTGAGTCGATGTGCCTAAGTTCTAAATATACTCAAAGACAATAGCAATTAGTTGAAAAATGTTTGGACGTGGGACTTCATTTTCTGTAGAACTGACAATTTGGTTCTTACATATAAATTATAATAGAAGAAAGCACTTAAAAAAAAGATTGAAATTAAGAAAACGATGTTCCTTAAAATGTAAACAGTAAGTTCTTAGACAGGACATCTCATCAGGTGATATTTCAAGAATGTGTAAACTCCTTTGATGTCCACAGGAGTTACCAGGATTGAATGACCTTATGACATTGCCATTCAAATATATTTCATAGCAGAATGAGATACTAAGAAGCAAAAAATAAAGAAGAAGAAAAGGGGGCAGGGAGGGGGAGAAAGAGAAGTTAATGAATTCATTAATTGTGATACTCATCAGATGACCAAAATACATTTCTCAGATATATTTGGTCTTCATTCATAGTTCTTGCCACACAGCTCCCCAAACCCTTGGGTTTTCTCCCATCACAATTGGGTGTATGTTAATGAAGGTGACTTTTGGATCCCACCCCAGGGTGGGCCAGTTGCCAGGAGAACCAACCATGTGAGTAGAGGATTGGAACTTTCAGTCCCGTCACCTGATTTTCCAGGAGGGGAGAGCAAGGCTTGAGGTTCAGTCAATGACCATTAGCCAGTGACTTAGTCAGTCATAACTATATAATGTTGGAGTATGAAATATCAATCCATTCCAGTATTCTTGTCTGGAAAATTCCATGGACAGAGGAGCCTGGCAGGCTACAATCCATGGGTTGCAAAGAGTTGGACATGACTGAGCATGCACATGCATGTGACTATATAATGTAGCCTCTATAAAACCCCAAAGGACAGCTCTTTGGCCCTTTTCAGAAAGTTTCCACATTGGGGAGCCAGAACACTTCCACATGCCACTGTGCTGAGCCCCAACTTCCACAAGGACATACGATTCTTTGTTTGGGACCTATGTATCTCTTTATCTGGTTGTTGATTTGTATAATTTAATACACTTTTATAATAAATTGGTTATTGTATGAATAAACAGATTTTCATAAGTTCCTGAGTGAGCCATTCTAGCAAATTAATTAAACCCGAGGAGAGGGTTGAGGAGATTACTGACCTAGAGCCAGTAGCTCAGAAGCACAGGTAAAAACCTGGGCTTGCAACTGGCATCTGAAGTGAAGAGTGGTTTTGTGGGATTGAGGCATCTAGCTGTGGAGTCTTCTGCTGCTTCTGCTGCTAAGTCACTTCAGTCGTGTCCGACTCTGTGTGACCCCATAGACGTTAGCCCACCAGGCTCCCCCGTCCCTGGGATTCTCCACGCAAGAACACTGGAGTGGGTTGCCATTTCCTTCTCCAATGCATGAAAGTAAAAAGTGAAAGTGAAGTCGCTCAGTCGTGTCTGACTCTTAGCGACCCCATGGACTGTAGCCTACCAGGCTTCACCGTCCATGGGATTTTCCAGGCCAGAGTACTGGAGTGGGGTGCCATTGCTTTCTCCGTGTGGAGTCTGACTCCATCTCTAAGTACAGTGTCAGAGCTGAGTTCTCCAACACCCTGCTGGCATCTGAGAATTGCTTGTTGGTGTGGAAGCCTCCAAACACACATGTTGGAATTGGATTCGGGAACACTTTCACTCATTCATTTATTTTATCACTAATTTAGAAAATGTTTACCGAGTGCCTGCTTATATTCCAGTCAGTGTTCTAGGTGCTGGTGATACAATAATTAATGAAGTGTCATCCTCTCAGGTTTTATGGTAGCAATGAAGATGTGCGGGCATGTTTAATCACGTCTGACTCTTTGCAACCCCATGGACTGTAGCCTCCTCTGTCCATAGGATTATCCAGGTGAGAATACTGCAGTGGGTTGCTATTTCCTGTTCTAGGGGACCTTCCTGATGCAGGGATCAAACCCATGTCTCTTGTGTCTCCTGCATTAGCAGGTGAATTCTTTATTACTCTGCTACCTGGAAAGCCCACAAAGATGTGACTGTGACTGCATGTAATTTATAATATTAGATAGTAGTAAGTGCTATAAAAAGTATATAGTACCAAAATCCACAATGTTAATGAAATCTCAGGAGGTACAGAGTAGGCCCAATGTAAATAACCTGGAAAAGTAGGCTGAATGTAAATAACCCAAATGAATGTCACCCAGGAGAATCCCAAGGAAGTTGAGGAAATTTAAGTCAGTATCTGTGATAACTCACAGTGTGGCAAATTCTGCAGCGCTCTGCCCAGAGCTGACTTACCCCTCTCCAAGCTGGTAGAGAAACAAAATTCCACCAGCTCACAGTGTTTCTCACTCAGTGTTATATACCCTCAGAGCAGGTGCGACGAATGACTGATGAGAGAACACTTAGGCCCAGCTCTTCCCACCAGATATAGACAACTCTCAAGGCCATCACAACGCCAGATCGCCAAGTGAGATCAGCTGAGGCCTGCGCTGTAAACGCGCGATTGGTCAGCTCCTGCCTCTTGGTTCCTCCACCCTTAATTCCTTACAGGTGTGTCTCCTGAAGGCCTTTCTTGGTAAACATTCTGCCTGAAATTCTCCATCTTGTAATGCGTTTCCAGGGATCCAGTCTAACACAGATATACTGAAGGAAGTCAAGCGATTACCTAAGAAGCTTGGTGAAAATTCAGTACAGACTTTTTTCCTTCATGTGCTAATTGGCTATTTGTATATCTTCTTTGGAGAAATATCTATTTAGATTCTCTGCCCATTTTAAAAATTGGATTCTCTCTATTTTTTATTATTGAGTTGCAAGATTTCTTTATATATTTTGGGCAAAAACTCCTATTGAGGTACATGATTGGCAGATATTTTTTCTCATTATGTGGGTTGTCTTTTCACTTTTTTAAAAATTGATTTTAATTGGAGGATTATTGCTTTTCAGTGTTGTATTGGTTTCTATCATAGAACGATGTGAATCAGCCATAAGTATACAATGTCCCCTTACCTCTTAAACCTCACTCCCACCCCATCCCACCTGTCTAGGCTATCACAGAGCACTAGCTTGAGCTCCCTGTGTTATATAGCAACTTCCTGTGATCTATTTTACATATGGTAATATATATGTTTTGATGATATTCTCTCAACTCATCCTACCCTCTCTTTCCCCCACTGTGTCCACAAATCTGTTCTCTGTGTCTCTATTCCTGCCCTGCAAATAGATTCATCAGTACCATTTTTTCTAGATTCCATATGTACACATTAATATACAATATTTTTTTCTCTTTTTGAACTTTCTTCACTTGGTATAACAGGCTCTGGGTTTATCCACTTCTAGATACTGACTGACTCAAATTTGTTCCTTTTAATGGTTGAGTAGTATTCAGTTGTATATATGTACTACATCTTCATTATCCATTCATCTGTCAATGGACGTCTAGGTTGCTTTGGTATCCTGGCTATTGTAAATAGTGCTGCAATGAACTTTGGAGTACACATATCTTTTTTCAATTATGGTTTTCTCAGGGTATATGCCTGGGAGTGGATTTGCTACATCATATGTTAGTTTTAATCTTAGCTTTTTAAGGAAATTCCATACTGTTCTCCATAGTGGCTGTATCAATTTACATCCCCGCCAACAGTGCAAGAGTGTTCCCTTTTTTCCACATCCTCACCACCATTCTTGTTTGCAGATTTTTTGATCATGGCCATTCTGACTGGTGTGAGATGATACCTCTTTGTTGTCTTGATTTGCATTTCTCTAATAATGACAATGTTGAGTAGTTTTTCATGTTTATTGGCCGTCTGTATGTGTATGGAGAAATGGCTGTTTAGGTCTTCTGCCCGATTTTTATTGAGTTGTTTCACTCTCTTTTTAAAAACATTTATTTTTTTATTTAAAAAATTTAAATTTTAAGGTTACTTTCCACTTACAATTATTTCTTAAGTACAGTTTTAATATGAAAGGAAATAAGTACAACATTTGGGGGTAAATTTTGATACTGAAGGAATATGAAACATGCAAATAACATTCACTGAAAACTTTAAACAAGAAACTTGAGCTCACATCTGTTTAAAAAAATACTTAAAATTATTTTTCTTTATGCTTAAAAGGGCTATCTACAACTCCTTATCAAGACCTTTTAATGATGATCTTTTCAAATTACTGATAGTCACCATCAAGGAAAACCTTTGTTCATACAGATATATGAGATACCATTTAAATATATTTAAAAACTGTTTAAAAATTCAAAACTATTGAAATTATGTTTAAAGCTATTAAAGAGATTATTTCCTTCATTAATACTTTAATGATAAATTTTCTTATAATAACTGTAATAGATTTCAAATTCATTCAAACTTTTTCAAATCAATAATTTCAAAATAAGGTGAATATTTCAATTGTAGAATACAAATACATTGCTAGGACTGTAACCCGGCTGCTAGCTTAGATGTCTCTAAAATTGCATTTGGACTGCAAGAGGAATATAATGTATGTAAAGACAGTGTAAGATCCTAGCCCTGACCTTGGCCTATACACCATGCTCTTTTGTGTGCCTGGAACACAGGCAGCATGCATGCAGCAGCTCAATGGACTGCACATCCAGAGTGGCTGCTGATATAGATGTCCCAGTGGTAGGGGATTTGCATTCTTATTATAGAGCAGAACCTACTGGATGTTTTGTGTGTTCACTGTTCACAGGGACCTTGGGCACACTTTCTGGCTTGCTTGCTCTGCCTGGACCATTGTCTGAGAAACTCAGGGAGAAAGAACTTCAGTGATCTGTATTTCAGGGCACACCCAGAATCCTTTTGTGGAACCCCATGGTGTGCTGCATACAAATTGGGTAGCTCAGGGATATACTTCTAGGAGTATATTCTCAGATGACCAATAAAGGATCTCAGGGAAATATGCAGATCTTAAGCAGTTTAACTGGGATAAAGGAACTAAGACTTACAGTCTCAGCAATTCATGACATTTACAAAGCCAACTCTAATACTTGTGATTCATCCCCCTAGTCAAATTTTAAAGTTCAAAAATCACACACACATGCTCAGTGTTTCCACTCAAAATTTTGGATCATCTCCTTCCTTCATCTGTGGATTTTCAGTTCTCCTAGTTTTCTCTGCTATCTGGTGACGACTTTCCAAATTAAAGTTTCTATTTCTTCATCTATGTCATTACTTGGCAGTACTGAGAAAAAAATTGCCCCTTTTCCTGCCCTTTCCCCTGAAACCTGGAGGCTGAAGCTGGAGGACTTGATATAAACTTCAAATAAATCACAACAGATCATATATGAACAACCCTCAGGCCTGCTACTATGTGGGCAACTCAGAAAGTTTAGCAGAATAACCAATGCCATCACCAAAGACATTCAAACTGCAAACCAGGAGATCCACTGGCTGGCCACTGCTGTCTCTGAGTCCAGCATCTAGAAATCTCAACTGATTGTGCTCTGGACTCAGAAACTGGGTTTCCAATTATTAGTGTTTGCTCTTCTTCTATTTTTATAGAAAATGCCTTCATTAGATGCTTGACTAGTAGTATCACCCAGCAAATATCCTCTGCTAACAAATTCCAGCAGATGCTTCAGTTGATCTTTTCTTTTTTTTTTTTTTCAGTTGATCTTTAATGAATAAAATTTGACCAAATGAGAAATGTCTTAAGTTAGAAAAGACATTCTTCTTTCCATGAACAAGAGGAGAGACTGACCAGGATTCACTCCTTCACCAAACTTTAGTCTGGTTCTTCTGAGCTAGACAAAGTCCCATTCTTGGGCATGTTGCCCAACAGCCCAGTTTTACCCAGAACTCCCTGACCCTTGGAATCTGATCACCCTCGATAGTTGATGTCTGGTCACCCTGGCTGCTCACTTCATTGAGAATCCTGTTAGATGGGTTTAACCAGAATCCCTTTTGCCTGTCCTGTTTCCTCTTAGTAAGTTTCCACCCGCACTACCTTCCCTCCATCTTCTCTTTGGCTGGAAAGTCCCACTTTTTATTGTATTCAGAATTGAGCCTAGGCTATACTAAGGTTTCTTTTCTCCTATTGCAACAGTTCTGGAGTGAAATCTTTTTTTTTTTTTTATCATCTCAACTACTATCAGACTCTGGTTTTTCTTTGACAAAGAGAACCATCTGTCTACCGAAACTAAGGAAAGAGATTCCACAGGACTCCTCGGAAGAAATTATTTTATTGTTGAAAAGTTAAGCCTGTGGGAAGCCTCTAGTTTCTGTTTCAGAATTTTTTTTTTTTACACTTTTGACTTTAAGAAAGATAATTGCTATTACATATTCTATTGTCTTACATTTGGTTGATCACTAGTGTCAGCATCAAAAGAAATGTATTATATAACTTTTTATTTCTGAAATTATGTTGTAAAATTAATTCAACTACTGGATTCTATGAAGGAGAAACAGAATGAAAAGAGATTATGGGTTTCTGTGGCCATTGTTGTTTGTTTCTTTTCTTTGTTTTTTTTTTGTTTTTTCTTCTCAGCAGCCAAGAATAATCTCTAAGCCAATAAAAGATTGTGTGATGCTAATGATATTGAGAGAGATCTTATTGATAGTAATCTGTGATTAATTGTAACACAGAAACTAGTTTATGAATGGGTGGCAAAGGGACATGTAATTACAAAGAAAATCACAGGCAGTTTGCCAGTATCCAAAGTCTATGAAGAAAATGAGAGTGATCCCATGAAGGAAGTATTTAGAGAATCCTGAATTCATGTGAAAGTTTATAATGCCCCTGATATATGGGTTGGTGCCAGTGGAATTTGACTCAGCAGGAATCAAGACCAATATCCTAGGAAATGATGCTTCAGGAAGATGAAAGCACAAGGTAAAAGCTTAGACAATTAGGCGCTCTCATCTACAAAGGAGGCTTGAGACTCATTCCTAAATTTTCTGAAAACAGGAAATCTATCTTTCAGGGAGAACAACACCCATGCTGTTTTGACACTGACTATCCTAGATCAGCAGCATTCACTTAGTAATGGAACCCTTTTCAGATTACTGTATTTTAAAAATCAACTCATACAAAAGAAAGCAGAGAAGAATTAGATTCTATTTCTCAAATTGTGCAACTCTTCTCCCCAAGCTTAGTACTGAGAAGTTCCATGATCCAACTCCCACCACCCCCATTCTTAAAATCTAGCATTAACTAAGTTAGAAGTAAAGTATTTAATACGATTGTTTTAGCATCTTCAAAGAATTTTAGCTTGCTTAACACAGAGAGTAGGTCTTGCTTAAAACAAGAAAAATCTTGTTTGTGATCATGTAGACTGCTTGGACAAAGTGTAATTGTTGTTTTTAGAATAAAATCTTCATCTAGTGAGGCATTTACAGGCTTCCCTCATCGCTCAGTTGGTAAAGAATCCACCTGCAATGCAGGAGACCCCTACTTGATTCCTGGATCAGGAAGATCTACTGGAGAAGGGATAGGCTACCCACTCCAGTATTCTGGCCTGGAAAATTCCAGGGACTATACAGTCCATGGGGTTGCAAAGAGTCAGACACCACTGAGCGACTTTCACTTTCACTAACTGGTACACTCTATCTCCTATAACTACCTCCGCATGTGCAACAGCTGGGAACGTACTACATATACTGAAAACACAGCACATACAGAGGAATTTTGTTGTTAATGTTGCTTATATCATATAAATAATATATAAATATATATAACAGACCATTCAAAATAAGTGAAGTGAAGTCGCTCAGTCGTGTCTGACTCTTTGTGACCCCGTGGACTATAGCCCACCAGGCTCCTCCACCCATGGGATTCTCCAGGCAAGAATACTGGAGTGGGTTGCCAGTTCCTTCTCCAAACAGACCATTCAGGTATGAGCTAAATCAAATCCCTTATGATTATACGGTGGAAGTGACAAATAGATTCAAGGGATTAGGTCTGATAGAGTGCCTGAAGAACAATGGACAGAGGTTTGTGACATTGTACAAGAGGCAGTGATCAAGACCATCCCCAAGAAAAATAAATGTAAAAAAGGCAAAATGGTGGTCGGAGGAGGCCTTACAAATAGCTGAGAAAAGAAGAGAAGCAAAAGGGAAAGGAGAAAAGGAAAGATATACCCATTTGAATGCAGAGGTCTAAAGAATAGCATGGAGAGATAACAAAGCCTTCTTCAGTCATCACAAAGACATAGAGGAAAGCAACAGAATGGGAAAGACTAGAGAACACTTCAAGAAAATTAGAGATACCAAGGGAACATTTCATGCAAACATGGGCTCAATAAAGGACAGAAATAGTATGTACCTAACAGAAGCAGAAGATATTAAGAAGTAGCAAGAATACACAGAAGAACTATACAAAAGCAGTCTTAAAGACCCAGATAACCATGATGGTGTCATTACCCACCTAGAGCCAGACATCTTTAGGGTTTTAGCCAGACATTTTTAGGGTTTCCTTAGGCTTCCTGTGGTCAGCAAAACAATATACATGACTGGGACTTAAGATTGTAGTACACTCTGGCAATATCTTTTAGCTTCTTTGAGATATAAAGAGACGTCTTTACTGTGTTCTGACCTTTTTCATTATCAAATCTGGAGTAGAACAGGGCACAAAAGTGATGTTTTACACCATGATTAGTGTCATTTATGGTTTTTCCAGTAGTTGTGTATGGATGTGAGAGTTGGACCGTAAAGAAAGCTGAGCACTGAAGAATTGATGTTTTTGAATGTGGTGTTGGAGAAGACTCTTGAGAGTCCCTTGGACTGCAAAGAGATCCAACCAGTCCATCCTAAAGAAAATCAGTCCTGAATATTCATTGGAAGGACTGATGCTGAAGCTGAAACTCCATACATTGGCCACCTGATGCAAACTGATTTATTGAAAACTTTGAAAAGACCCTGAGGCTGGGAAAGGTTGAATGTAGTAAGATAAGGAGACGACAGAGGATGATATGGTTGGATGGTATCACTGACTTGATGAATATGTGTTTGAGCAGTCTCTGGGAGTTGGTGATGGTTGGAGAAGGCAATGGCAACCCACTCCAGTACTCTTGCCTGGAAAGTCCCATGGACGGAGGAGCCTGGTAGGCTGCAGTCCATGGGGTCGTGAAGAGTTGGACACGACTGCACGACTTCACTTTCACTTTTCACTTTCATGTATTGGAGAAGGAAATGGCAACCCACACCAGTACTCTTGCCTGGAGAATCCCAGGGATGGCGGAGCCTAGTGGGCTGCCGTCTTTGGGGTCGCACAGAGTCGGACACGACTGAAGCGACTTAGCAGCAGCAGCAGCAGGGAAGCCTGGGAGAAGGCAATGGCACCCCACTCCAGTACTCCTGCCTGGAAAAATCCCATGGCTGGAGGAGCCTGGTAGGCTGCAATCCATGGGGTCACTGAGGGTTGGACACGACTAAGCGATTTCACTTTCACTTTTCACTTTCATGCACTGGAGAAGGAAATGGCAACCCACTCCAGGGTTCTTACCTGGAGAATCCCAGGGACGGGGGAGCCTGGTAGGCTGCCATCTATGGGGTCACACAGAGTCGGACATGACTGAAGTGACTTAGCAGCAGCAGGGAAGCCTGGAGTGCTGCAGTTCAGGGGGTCACAAAGAGTTGGACATGACTGAGTGACTGAACTGAACTGATAATATATGTGTGCACGTGTGTGCAAAGTCGCTTCATTTGTGTCTGATTCTTTGTAACCCTATGGACTGTAGCCAGCCAGGCTCCTCTGCCCATGGGATTTTCCAGGTAAGAATGCTGGAATAGGTTGCCATTTCCTCCTCTAGAGGATCTTCCCAACCCAGGGATCAAACCCATGTCTATCTCCCGCATTGGCAGGTGGGTTTTTACCATTAGTGCCACCTGGGAGATATATGGGAGGAATATATATATACCTTTATATATAATGGTATATATGTGTGTATATACACCTTTAGAAAAAAGTAGAAAATAAACTAAGAGGAAAAATCACCTATTTTCAAAACACTCAGAAAAATAACTAATACCATTTTGGTGTAAAGACTTACTTCATATATATACATAACTACAAAAAACATATACATTTTTAATTGGATATTGGAACTAAACCTCCTTTTACTACCTACTACTAACAATCCTCTACCATGAAGACTGTGCCATTCCCTGTTAATACATGTTTATCTTCATTCTCAATGATACATAGAATTTCAATATGTATATGTATTCATTTTTACTCAATATCTATTAATGGATATTTTTAGGGTTCTGCCTGATTTTTCACTAATAACAGTGGCCATTCTCCTGAATATATATGTATACACACACACACACACACACACACATATTTGCCAACATGTACAATTATTTCTTTATAGTATTAGAAGTAGAATTTCTTGATTAAACAATGTGAAAATGTTTGACTTTTTGTCTATGTTGCTAAATGTCCCAGTGTAAAGTCTATATGAATTTAAAATCAGAAGTATGCTGGGAGAATGGAAACAAGAAATTGTACCACTCTAGAGCAAGGAATATTTTGATGTGTACTGCTTTGAAAAAAATCATTTTTACTCAAACTCAAAAAAGTTTTCAGTTATTTCAGAGAATCTGTTCCCTATTCCTTTACATTTAGCATGACAAGCAGTTTGTGCAAATATCTTTCACATTTAAGAAATAAAAGAATCACAAAAACAGTTTTCTAAAAATGTTGCTTAGAAGAAGAAATAAAATTATAGAAGACAAATAACTAAGAAACTTATGAAAATAAGGATACTTCAAATAAATGTGAAATGTAACTAAAGTCATAATTAGTTTTAAAATCGGAGAAGGCAATGGCACCCCACTCCAGTACTCTTGCTTGGAAAATCCTATGGATGGAGGAGCCTGGTGGGCTGCAGTCCATGGGGTCGCTAGGAGTTGGACACGACTGAGCGACTTCACTTTCATGCATTCAAGAAGGAAATGCCAACCACTCCAGTGTTCTTGCCTGGAGAATCCCAGGGATGGGGGAGCCTGGTGGGCTGCCGTCTATGGGGTCACATAGAGTCGGACACAACTGAAGCAACTTAGCAGCAGCAGCAGCAGCAGTTTTAAAATATCTAAAGCATTCAACTTAAGGAGTTAGGAAAAAACAATAAAGAAAAATTCCAGTGGAATACAGACAATGCATATTTTTGCTCATAATTTTAAACTCAAAGCCTAATAGAGCATAAGAATTTTGTTGTTCAATACGTCTATAAATTGTACACTGTGATTGAGAATATATAACTGAGGATTTAATAAAGATGAAAGATAAATAAGCTTCTCTGGTGGCTCTGTCAGGAAAAAATCTTTCTGCATTGCAGGAGAGGCAGGTTCGATCCCTTGATCCCTAAGTCTAGAAGGAAATGGCAACCCACTCCAATATTCTTGCCTGGGAGATACCATGGACAGGGGAGCCTGGTGGGCTACAGTCCATGCAGTCACAAGAATCAGACAGGACTTAGGGACTAAACCAACACCAAAAGATAAAATTAATGCTACTGCTGCTGCTGCTGCTAAGTCACTTCAGTTGTGTCCGACTCTGTGCGACCACAGAGACGGCAGCCCACCAGGCTCCCCAGTCCCTGGGATTCTCCAGGCAAAATTGATGAGGTATGAAAAAAAAAAAAAGAACCAAAATCTGAAATATTCTTTTTTATATTTGTAACTTTTAAAAAGCTCTTAGATAATTTTTTTGAGCAAGTTTATTTATCTTTGCTTGTTTTTTTTTTTTTTTTTTTTCCCCCTATTTTGTAGAAACAAAGATCCTCCTATGAGATATGACCTTTGGTATCAAAAACTGAAAAGATCTGAAATTTTCCCTAGTTGCATGTTAACAAATTATCCTGCCTTTGTTTTATGCATGGTACTTTAGTTGTTAAGCCATGTCCACTTCTTGGAGCCCATGGACTGTAGCCTGCCAGGCTCCTTTGTCCATGGGATTTCCCAGGAAAGAATACTGGAGTGGGTTACCACTTTTTTCCACAGGGGATCTTTCTGACCCAGGGATCGAATTCATGTCTCTTACATCTCTTGCATTGCAGGCAGATTCTTTACCTACTGAGCCACCAGGGAAGTCTGCCTCTGTTTTATAGGAGCTGGTAAAAGACATCAAACTCCTGGGTCAGAGATGAAGGGCTTTATTATTTAGAACAACAGGAAAAGTCAGAGGATAAACATTTGCATTGGTTCTGCCAGACACAAAGCCCACAGGACACTAAAAGGAGGGCTGGGTGATACCTGCATACACAGTGGAGTAGATTAAAGGAGCAGAGAAGGCGATGGCACCCCACTCCAGTACTCTTGTCTGGAAAATCCCATGGACAGAGGAGCCTGGTAGGCTATAGTCCATGGGGTCGATAAGAGTCAGACACGACTGAGCGACTTCACTTTCACTTTTCACTTTCATCCACTGGAGAAGGAAATGGCAACCCACTCCAGTGTTCTTGCCTGGAGAATCCCAGGGATGGGGGAGCCTGGTGGGCTGCCATCTATGGGGTCGCACAGAGTCAGACATGACTGAAGTGACTTAGCAGCAGCAACAGATTAAAGGAGAGTAACTGAATTTAGAGCAGTAATCCTATCTGGTCTTTGCCCTGAAGGGAGACAGGATCTCTGTCTTCAAAAGCTACTTCCCATATGGGTGGGTTCATGGTGTGCACGTGAGTGCTCAGTCGCTCAGTCCTGTCTGACTGTTTGGTACCCCACAGACTGTAACCCACCAGGATCCTCTGTCCATGGAATTTTCCAGGCAAGAAAACAGGAATGGGTTGTCACTTGCTTCTCCAGAGGATCTTCCTGACCCAGTGATTAAACCTGCGTCTCCTGCATTGGCAGTAGATTCTTTACCACTGAACCACCTTGGAAGCCCTCTTGCCACATCAGATCAGATCAGATCAGTCGCTCAGTTGTGTCCGACTCTTTGCAACCCCATGAATCGCAGCACGCCAGGCCTCCCTGTCCATCACCAACTCCCGGAGTTCACTCAGACTCACATCCATCGAGTCAGTGATGCCATGCAGCCATCTCATCCTCTGTCATCCCCTTCTCCTCCTGACCCCAATCCCTCCCAGCATCAGAGTCTTTTCCAATGAGTCAACTCTTCCCATGAGGTGGCCAAACTACTGTAGTTTCAGCTTTAGTGTCATTCCTTCAAAAGAACACCCAGGGCTGATATCCTTCAGAATGGACTGGTTGGATCTCCTTGCAGTCCAAGGGACTCTCAAGAGTCTTCTCCAACACCACAGTTCAAAAGCATCAAGTCTTCAGTGCTCAGCCTTCTTCACAGTCCAACTCTCACATCCATACATGACCACAGGAAAAACCATAGCCTTGACTAGACGAACTTTGTTGGCAAAGTAATGTCTCTGCTTTTGAATATGCTATCTAGGTTGGTCATAACTTTCCTTCCAAGGAGTAAGCGTCTTTTAATTTCATGGCTGCAATCACCATCTGTAGTGATTTCGGAGCCCAGAAAAATAAAGTCTGACACTGTTTCCCCATCTATTTCCCATGAAGTGGTGGGACCGGATGCCATGATCTTCATTTTCTGAATGTTGAGCTTTAAGCCAACTTTTTCACTCTCTACTTTCACTTTCATCAAGAGGCTTTTGAGTTCCTCTTCACTTTCTGCCATAAGGGTGGTGCCATCTGCATATCTGAAGTTATTGATATTTCTCCCGGAAATCTTAATTCCAGTTTGTGTTTCTTCCAGCCCAGCCTTTCTCATGATGTACTCTGCATAGAAGTTAAATAAACAGGGTGACAATATACAGCCTTGACCAACTCCTTTTCCTATTTGGAACCAGTCTGTTGTTCCATGTCCAGTTCTAACTGTTGCTTCCTGACTGCATACAAATTTCTCAAGAGGCAGGTCAGGTGGTCTGGTATTCCCATCTCTTGAAGAATTTTCCACAGTTTATTGTGATCCACACAGTCAAAGGCTTTGGCATAGTCAATAAAGCAGAAATAGATGTTTTTCTGGAACTCTTTTGCTTTTTCTATGATCCAGCAGATGTTGGCAATTTGATCTCTGGTTCCTCTGCCTTTTCTAAAACCAGCTTGAACATCTGGAAGTTCACGGTTCACATATTGCTGAAGCCTGGCTTGGAGAATTTTGAACACTACTTTAGTAGCGTGTGAGATGAGTGCAATTGTGTGGTAGTTTGAGCATTCTTTGGCATTGCCTTTCTTTGGGATTGGAATGAAAACTGACCTTTTCCCGTCCTGTGGCCACTGCTGAGTTTTCCAAATTTGCTGGCATATTGAGTGTAGCACTTTCACAGAGTCATCTTTCAGGATTTGGAATAGCTCAACTGGAATTCCATCACCTCCACTAGCTTTTGTTCGTAGTGATGCTTCCTAAGGCCCTCTGGACTTCACATTCCAGGATGTCTGGCTCTAGGTCAGTGATCACACCATCGTGATTATCTGGGTCATGAAGATCTTTTTTGTACAGTTTTTCTGTGTATTCTTGCCATCTCTTCTTAATATCTTCTGCTTCTGTTAGGTCCATACCATTTCTGTCCTTTATCGAGCCCATCTTTGCATGAAATGTTCCTTTGGTATCTCTAATTTTCTTGAAGAGATCCCTAGTCTTTCCCATTCTGTTGTTTTCCTCTATTTCTTTGCATTGATTGCTGAAGAAGGCTTTCTTATCTCTTCTTGCTATTCTTTGGGACTCTGCATTCAGATGTTTATATCTTTCCTTTTCTCCTTTGCTTTTCGCTTCTCTTCTTTTCACAGCTATTTGTAAGGCCTCCCCAGACAGCCATTTTGCTTTTTTCATTTCTTTTCCATGGGGATGGTCTTGATCCCTGTCTCCTGTACAATGTCATGAACCTCATTCCATAGCTCATCAGGCATTCTATCTATCAGATCTAGGCCCTTAAATCTATTTCTCACTTCCACTGTATAATCATAAGGGATTTGATTCAGGTCGTACCTGAATGGTCTAGTGGTTTTCCCTACTTTCTTCAATTAAACATCCCTAAAAAGATGGTCTAGAATAAAGTCAGTCAGTGCCTTTATTTGCAAGATGTACAGAGATGCTGGAAACCCATGGAGAATCATCTCCTGCCAGGACAAGGGAAAGGAAGCACTGTTATTGAATGAGCAGCAGCAAATAGGTTTGTCAGATTATAAAAAACCAGATGGGTATTTTTACCAATATTTTGTGTTGGATCACCCACTTTAATGCTAAAGGCTGCTGAGGAAACAAACAGTAGTTTCTTGCAATTCCTCACTTCACAATTTCTGAAATCTAGCAGTTCTTTGCTAACCTCCCCATCCTAGATTTTCAAGTATTTTGTGTCTAATTTCCTATATTAAATACCTCCTGTTTATAATACTTTGTATGCTTTCTGTTTTCCTGAGCAAACTCTATCTGATTCAGTATATAAAAACATGGATCCAGGACACAGACTGTCATATGTGGGAACCTGGGATTAGTCATTGGAAAGTTATATGACTTTGTCATCAGCAAAAAACAGAAGAGTCCATAGAAATGGTAAACAGGAAAGAAAGTGCCTACTAAAGACAAGTTTATGGCATGATCAGAGAAGAAAGATCTTTTTATTATTACCCTTAAAAATATGTTTTTAAATAACTTAGTAGATACAGACCTATAAATACAGAACCAGAAATAAGATTTGGTGTTGTAAATTGCAGATTTACAAGGCAAATGGAATTTTAAACTTTGCTTTGCCTACTGGAAAAATTGGAGTACTGGTTTGAATGAGTAGAACTGGAATAAGAATTTTCCAGTGGATTCCAGTGAATCAGAGGAGCTTACACTGCTTACTTTCACTGATCCTTGGTTTCCATCAGAATCAGTGTTATCTTTCCCTATCTAGGAATGTTAGCCTCACTTTGCCTGATGATTCTGAATTACCTCAGTGAAGCATCCCCTTGTAAGGCAATGCCAACTCTCTTTAAGACCCACCCCCACTCTTCTCATTGCTTCCAGACATGTAATCAGAAGCTGAGCACAGGATGTGGGGGATGATTTCAAATTCAAATCCAGGAGAAGTTGGCACCATACGCTGAAGCAAAAGCAATGTTTTCCAAATTTATATTCACAGAAAACAGGGCATAATGTTGGTAAAAATAATTCTAAGGGTTTTATAGCAGGACACAACGAACCAATAACAACAATTAAAAATACATGTATAAAGCTGGTTTATTGAAAAGGCACCCTTATCAGACATCCTGGAGTAACTGTGTTCCCACAAGCAGCTCAGACTGTTGACTTAAATCTGAACATATCAATGACCTAAATTAAATAAGTATGAGGTGCCAGGATTTCTTTAGTATCGTGTTGACCGAAATATCTAAAAGCTTGGAAATAAGAAGATCAGAGAATATTAATTATGGGAAACTTTCACATCTATGGCCTTACTGTATCCCTGAGGAGAGTTTAGAGAATACTCCCTTTACCAAAGCTTTGACTGATGCGGCATCTTAGAAAGAATAGTGCTAGCTCTTCATTGCAGGCTGAGGAAGACTGTGAGAAGATAGTGCGGCTGAAATGGACTTCTCAGTTTTAAAGAGTGAATGGCAGAAGCCGGAGACAAGAAGGTATTTTTTCTCTCTGCAGATGGTGAAGGGTGGAGCAAGGTACCTTGACTCTGATACTCCAGGTTTCAATAGTTGAGCAACCGACTAAAATTTTACTTGATTCTTATAATGTCTACTTGACCTGGTTTCATTAAAAATGCAAGGTTGGTCTTCCCTGGTGGTCCAGTGGTTAAGAATCTGCCTGCCAATGCTGGGGACACATGCTTGATCCCTGGTCCAGAAAGATTCCACATGCCACAGAGCAACTAAAGCCCGTGCACCACAACTGCTGAAGAGCCCACGTGCCTAGAGCCCGTGCTCAGCAACAAGAGAAGTCACTGCAGTGACAAGCCTACGCAACACAAGAAAGAGTAGCCCTGCTCATGACAACTAGAGAAAGCCCACGAGCAGAAATGAAGACCTAGCTCAGCTGAAAATAAATAAAAAGTCAAGGTTTAGTAAGCAGAGATCTGAAAGGAGTCACTACCATGGAATCATAACTCAATGACTCCATGGAGTCATAACTAGATCATGCCCGATTTAATCCAGTTCACAGAAGCTTTTGAATAGAGGTGTCAATTTCCATTATGGAAATTTCCCGCAGGATTACCACAAGTATATACTGTAAATGTTTGTTTCAGTCTTCCACAGAGTGACCTGAGGACATTTGCCAGAGTGACCATGCACTGAGTAGGGGGGATGGCTCAGACTTATAAAATATTTTTGAACCTTGGTCCCAAACAACCACCAATACACAAGGCTTCAAAACATCTCAGTATGAGTTTGGTTTCATTGTGTTCAGAAAATAGTTTTGGCCAATGTCCTTCTGACACCCCGTGATTATTATTCCAGAATATTATTACTTTTATGAATGCATATTTAGGATAGACATAACTACTGGCAGAGTCCCCACATTGGCTTTCTGATGGCTTTCTATCAGAAGAGGACCACTATAGTAGGATGGGAAAATTTAGAAGCCGAGGAAGTACTTCTCTCACCGTAGCAGAAGATGAAAACTCATGTCAAATCTGGAGAAGGCAATGGCACCCCACTCCAGTACTCTTGCCTGGAAAATCCCTAGGACGGAGGAGCCTGGTGGGCTGCAGTCCATGGGGTCGCTAAGAGTCGGACACGGCTGAGCAACTTCACTTTCACTTTTCACTTTCATGCATTGGAGAAGGAAATGGCAACCCACTCCAGTGTTCTTGCCTGGAGAATCCCAGGGACAGGGGAGCCTGGTGGGCTGCCGTCTATGGGGTCACATAGAGTCGGACACAACTGAAGCAACTTAGCAGCAGCAGCAGCATGTCAAATCACAGGCAATTGCAAAACTTATTGCCATCACTAACTACTTGAAAGATACAGGATACATTTTAAAAATCACATTCTCATTTAATTCACCTATTTTTTATGCAGAAGATATATAGATTCTTCAGAATATTAGTTGATTTTCATGAAATTAATCAGGTGGTGACTCTAATTTCAATTGCTCTCCCAGTTGGACTATATTAGAGTAAATCAACTCAGCACCTAGTATTTAGTACACAGCTATTGAGCAGTGTCTTGTCATCATCCTTCCTCAGGGCTGTATTGACTCTTTTGCTCTCTGTTGTCTCAGGTTCTTTAGGGAACTATTACATAGGATATTACGTTTGTCCACTACATTAGTGACATCAGGCCAATTGCCTTGTTAAGACATATGTGTCCTAGAGGGTACAGAAAATTCTCACGGAAATTCAGGAATCTTGGTTGATTTTCTAGGGGGTCCAATGGGCATATCAAGATACCTCATCTAGAACTTTTACTGTGCTTTCTATTACCACCATAAAAAGAGTGATAGTTCTTGGGAGGAGCTTTGGTTCTAGAGACAACATATATCACATTTCAGGATGTTCTAATCCACTTAACAAGTAATGCCTAAAGCTGCCAATTTTTAATAGAGCCCCAAAGAAAAGAAAGTGCTCTTGTTGTTCTGGGTTGAAGAGCAACTGCTTAGCCATTTGGAATTTATGAGCAAGAAAATTCCATGAGTGTTCAGGATATCTGTGGAAGACAGGTTTGCTCTATATCACATCAGGCAAGCACTGATAGATATGTGATAGCATGTATCCCTGGTGGTGGTGGTGGTTTATTTGCCAAGTCGTGTCCAGCTTCTACAACCACATGGACTATAGCCTGCCCAGCTCCTCTCTCCACAAGATTTCCCAGGCAAGGATATTGGAGAGGGTAGCCATTCCCTTCTCCAGTGGGTCTTCCTAACTTAGGGACTGAATCCGTGTCTCCTGCATTACAGGCAGATTCTTACTGGTGAGCAACCAGGGAAGCCCAGTATATATTCCTAAGATTTTTAAAAAGTACTATCAGTTCAGTTCAGTCACTCAGTCGTGTCTGACTCTTTGCGAACCCATGAATCGCAGCACGCCAGGCCTCCCTGTCTATCGCCAACTCCCGGAGTTCACTCAGACTCACGTCCATCGAGTCAATGATGCCATCCAGCCATCTCATCCTCTGTCATCCCCTTCTCCTCCTGACCCCAATCCCTCCCAGCATCAGAGTCTTTTCCAGTGACTCAACTCTTTGCATGAGGTGGCCAAAGTACTGGAGTTTCAGCTTTAGCATCATTCCTTCCAAAGAAATCCCAGGGCTGATCTCCTTCAGAATGGACTGGTTGGATCTCCTTGCACTCCAGGGGACTCTCAAGCATCTTCTCCAACACCACAGTTCAAAAGCATCAATTCTTCAGTGCTCAGCTTTCTTCACAGTCCAACTCTCACATCCATACATGACCACTGGAAAAACCACAGCCTTGACTAGACGAACCTTTGTTGGCAAAGTAATGTCTCTGCTTTCAATATGCTATCTAGGTTGGTCCTAACTTTTCTTCCAAGGAGTAAGCATCTTTTAATTTCATGGCTGCAATCACCATCTGCAGTGATTTTGGAGCCCAAAAAATAAAGTCTGACACTATTTCCACTGTTTTCCCATCTATTTCCCAAGAGGATGGGAATGATCTTCCCAGATGCCATGATCTTCGTTTTCTGATTGTTGAGTTTTAAGCCAACTTTTTACTCTCCTCTTTCACCTTTATCAAGAGGCTTTTTAGTTCCTCTTCACTTTCTGCCATAAGGTGGTGTCATCTGCATATCTGAGGTTAGTGATATTTCTCCTGGCAATCTTGATTCCAGCTTGTGCTTCTTCCAGCCCAGCATTTCTCATGATGTACTCTGCATAAGCAGGGTGACAATATACAGCCTTGACGTACTCCTTTTCCTATGTGGAACCAGTCTGTTGTTCCATGTCCAGTTCTAACTGTTGCTTCCTGACCTGCATACAGATTTCTCAAGAGGCAGATCAGGTGGTCTGGTATTCCCATCTCTTTCAGAATATTCCACAGTTTATTGTGATCCACATAGTCAAAGGCTTTGGCATAGTCAATAAAGCAGAAATAGATGGTTTTCTGGAACTCTCTTGCTTTTTCAATGATCCAGCGGATGTTGGCAATTTGGTCTGTGGTTCCTCTGCCTTTTCAAAAATAAGCTTGAACATCTGGAAGTTCACGGTTCACGTATTGCTGAAGCCTGGCTTGGAGAATTTTGAGCACTACTTTACTAGCATGTGAGATGAGTGCAATTGTGCGATATACTTTACAGTTAACTGTTCTCCTTTAAAAAAATTTTTTTTATTAAAAAATTTTTATTATTATTATTATTTTTTACTTTACATTATTGTATTGGTTTTGCCATACATCAACATGCATCTGCCACGGGTGTACACTTTGTATTGGACTATCACCAATTAACGAGTTGTAATAACTTAAGGTGAACCATACAGAGACTCAGCCATACATATAATGTACCCATTCTCCCTTAAACTTCCCTCCCATCCAGGCTGCCACATGACACTGAGCAAAGTTCCATGCGCTATACAGTAGATCTGTTCTCCTTTTAAGAAATTGTTGCTAGCTTGCTTTTCAGCCCTGACAGTGATAGAATGACTCACTATAGGATATGAGTTGCTCATGCTACCTAAGTTTCCCATCACAAATTGAGTGTTATCTGATCTCAGTCGTAAAGATGAGCATGCTCATCATCGCTCTTACCATCAAATGGCAGTGATATGCAAGAAGCCATGTTCTAACAAGTCATAGGAACAAGTTGCACTGGCAACTCAGGCTCCCAGAGCAAGCCTGGTCTCCTGCTTCATTATCAGCTTTCCTTTGACTGTAACATGTGGACTCATGGGCAATGTTTCCCTATGACCATTCATCTGAAACAGGTGAAATTTCAGGTTTTGTTGAGAGAGAGTTCTGGATGATAGGCTGCCATCAGTTCGAAGTGAACTGCAACTTTATTACAGCCTAGTTGAAGGGTGTTATAGAAAGATGGTATGAGGGAAAAGAGGAAAAAAAGCCCTCTCAGTGGACAGAACTTTAAGACATGCATTGTATTATTAACTTTAGCTTGAAAAAACAAGGGCTAAAGGTACAGACGGATATCAGTTCTGAGCAAAGACTACTGGATAAGCTGGATAATCAGACTGGAAGGGAATAAGATGGGGCACTTGGTGGAATGAGACCTAGGCAGAGAGAATGTGAGTACTCATGAGAGCAAGCCAGAGAAGGCCTTCGGTAATATTTGGATACAACTCCTGCTGTGGAGATCAGTTTCTCTCTTTTCTTAGTCATTCCAGTGTTTTGTTATTGGACCCAGGAAAAAGATCACCGTAATAAGGATGGAATTGAAACAACATAAGATTTTTTCCCCACAAAATGCATATGACAAGTATGACAGCTGAACAGATCACCAACCAACAGCACAAACCAAATCTCATCCCCCAATATAGCATCATTTCCTAGTGAGACTAGTGAGCCGCTCAGTGGCAGAAGGATTATATTGGACCCTTGCCATCCTAGAAGGAAAGAAAGATTTTTTCTTTAAAAAATATACTGACTTTGGGTATGAATTGTATTGCCTCCCCCACAAAGTCTCTGCAGCATCACCACCTGTGCATTTGTTGAATACCTTATTCCATATATTGGGATCCCACATAATATGGCTTTTGACCAAAGAGTTCATCTTACAGCAAAAGCAGTGACTCATATTCATGAGACTTACTGGGCTTCCCCTCATAGCTCAGTTGGTAAAGAATCTGCCTGCAAAGCAGGAGACCCCGGTTCGATTCCTGGGTCAGGAAGATTCCCTGGAGAAGTGATAGGCTACCCACTCCAGTATTCTTGGGCTTCCCTTGTGGCTCAGCTGGTAAAGAATCCACCTACAATGCAGGAGACCTGGGTTTGATCCTTGGGTTTGGAAGATCCCCTGGCTAAGGGAAATGCTACCCACTCCAGTATTCTGGCCTGGAGAATTCCAGGGACTATATAGTCCATGGGGTCCCAAAGAGTTGGACACGACTGAGTGACTTTTTTATTCTTCATTTGTTACTGGTCTTACTGTGTACTATATCATCCAGAAGCTACTGTTCTGACAGAATGGTACAATGATCCACTGAAGAAACAGTCCAAGTATATGAATAAAAACTTCCAGGTCGGGACTTCCTTGGTGGCCTGGCGGTTAAAAATTGCCCTGCAGTGCAGAAGCCTCTGGTTCCATTCTTGGTCTGGGAACCAAGACCCCACATGCCTGATGGCAACAGAGCCCAAGTGCCACAACTTCTCAGCCCTCACAATGCAAGGAAGATACCTCCAGATGCAAGGAAAATCCCACTTGACGCAAGGAAGATCCTGAGGGACCTACGTGTCTGGACTGCCACTCTCCATCCCACCCTCCCCCGTTCTTCCTGCCTCTCCTTTCCTTCCTTTTCCTTTCCATCTTCCTTGTCCCCATCTGAACAATTAGTATATTTACCCACTGCTCTGTATCTAGACCTTTTCATTTTTTGCGACAGCCCTGTGGCATGCAGAATCTTGGTCCCCAAACCAGGAATCAAACCTGTGCCCCCTGCAGTGGGAGCATGAAGTCCTAACCAATGGACCATCAGGTAAGTCTCTAGCTTTTTCTTGAATGACCGATCTTGAGGCTCACTTTCTGCACCATTGCTTCCTTTTAAAATGTGTGAATAATGAACAAATCCCCATGGTTCAAAAGCAGAACAATAGAGTGGGGGCTGCAGGCAAGGATCCTCCAGCCCACTTGGAGTTGTTCATGAAATGTGTTCTTCCTTTCTCCCCACCTTTGTGGAAGAGGGTACATCATTTATGTGTTCTGTGTGCAAGAAAGATCCCGTGTGCCACAACCAAGACTCAGTGCAGCCAAATAAATAGATTAAATATTAAAAAGACAAGAAAACTCGCAAGTCTGAGGTGTCATCTGACAAGATGCAGGATATATTCTGATAACAGTTGATGGCAATAGCAGCTCATACGTAATTCTGTTTCTGCAACGGCCAGGACATGGACTTAAGGATGTGGGAGTGACGGTAGACCTTTTCCATGTTACCTCAGTGATCCATTCATTAAGAATTTTGTTTCCCAATACTACAACTTTGACCTTGTCTGGATCAATCAGTTTAGTTCTCATAAAAATGATTCTATCCAAGTGGAAGCTGAGAAGCAGTTTGAGTTCATAACACTGACCTAAAGGGCACAGCAGGAACTTAATGTCTGAATGATTGATCCTGATTGTCAAGGGGTGATGAGGTTGCTGTTGTATATTCTGAGGCCTTCCTTTTATTACTGCTATTGCTGTTTCTGCTGCTGTAACTACTAGCAATAATTCAGAAGTCATATTTAGGTCACCCAAGCAGGTAAAGAACAAAACCAGCTTAGAAATGCCAGCTGAGATACAAGGAACAAGAACTAGATAGCAGAAGAAAGAAGTTACAAAGCTCTACTGTAGCCTCGTGACTTGCTGCTGTGTGTATTCTCGTCTTTGCTCTGTTTACATATATGTGTGTGCGAAGCTGCTTCAGTCGTGTCCAACTCTTTGTGATCCCATGGACGGTAGCCTGCCAGGCTTCTCTGTTCATGGGAATTCTCTAGACAAGAATACTGGAGCGGGTTGCCATGCCGCTCTCCAGGGATCTTCCTGACCCAGGGATCAAGCCAGCATCTCCGTGTCTCCTGCATTGGCAGGCAGGTTCTTCACTGCTAGTCCCACCTGGGAAACCTATTTGCATATACAGATGATGGCAAATGAAGTTAAAATTAAAAATATATTATTCAGCACTCACAAATCTAAATAAATAGAAAAGAACCTTAATTGTCTTGAAATGGTATTTTTTTAAGTTTGTAGCACTTATACTTCTTAAGTTATTAAAACTCAAAACTTCACTAAGATTTTGAGGATAATCTGTGTGTGTGTACACACATGTGCCATGTATTTATATATATTAACCAAATCATGTTTTCCCTCTTAGCCTTCTTGACTATTTTTAAATAGTGTGTGTGTTGCTGGTTGTTAGCCTTATAATTTACTATAAGGTATCAAAGAGGGATCATGCAGCAGATATATGTATTTTTCCTTATTTTCTTATGTCAACATTTTTATCTACAGATTAATTTTTCCCCTTTTATTTTCTCTTCCCTTACCAAGGGAAAATAAAGTTGTATATATATTTCTTAAAGCTGCCACTGAAAGTCATTTTGTTATTTCTCAAGATCTACAGGAACAAATACAAACATTGGCTACAAGGGAAGAAACATTCTTCTCTTCACTTGAGGGATCTGTAATCTGTCTTCCTGTCGCATCCTGCATTCTTTCCCTAAATGTTTTTGTAGGGTGTTACAGAGCCCCAGAACCTTGGTGATCTTGCCAAGAATAAATTGTGAAGTAGTTGCTAACCCACTACCTACTAAGATGTTGTTGTTCATCTTAATTTGACAAAACATGCATCCCTGGCCAAAAAATATACTTCCTTTAGATGATAGGGGCTCTGTAAATAATTCTTAGAAGGCTCAAGTGTAACTACAGCCTCCCTTTGGCCAAAGGGATGTGAATCCTGTATTGAGCAGTATTGAGAAGTATTCTTTAAAAATTTTTAATTGTATCGGGAAGAAAAAACTACCCCCCCCCCATTTTTTTTTTCAATAGTTGAGTCACTGCTTTTCTGTGTTAAAATCCTGTAGAAGATTTAATCTGCTATGGATTACTGTGAAGTCACAGGGCTAGACACACCAGCTCAGTATTTGGTGTAAGATTTTTCAGGGAAAGTCACGGCATAGATATGGAGGAGAAAAAAGCTTTTGAAAGGCATCAGACAGAGCAAACAACAGCTGCCACTGCAAACCAGAAAGCACTCAGTATCTTGGTGTGATAGTCCATTTCTCAGTCTTCCCAGGGCTGAGTGTGCACACAAACAGTGCAGATAAGACCAGAAAGAGGGGCATTTACACCCTAACAATGTTTGCATTTATGCACATGAGTGAACAAAAAGGAGGCAGGGAAACACATTCAAAATGTTGCCCTGTGACTAATAAGTTAGTCTTATCATCAAAGTCAAACACTGTATGAGCCGCCCTCATTTAGGCTGTTCTCTGAGGCACCAAGCAGCTCAGCTGTCATCGCTAGATCACAGCATCTTGAAGAAAGGGGGGTTCTGTGGCTCTCCAGTGCCTACAACCCTGGAGGACAAAAGAGTCAGACCTGTTGGATGACACTGTTGATTTGAGCTCTCCTCTGAGGCAGGGATGCAGGGTGTTTGGGTTTAATCAGGGGACAATTGTGAAGAGGGGAGAAGTCAAGTGGGGAAGGACAGTGCCACTCCATGCTCTAGAGAAGAAACAGCTGGCTACCTATTCTTTACAACCATACCTGTTTGATTTCAGCAAGTGGCATCAGGAATCGTTTCTGAATTCTATTGTCATTTATCCACTATTGACTTTGGAATATTGATAGTGTGGGTTTTTTTTTTTTTTTTTTTAATATTTGTTGATTGATTTAACTGCCTTGGGTCTTAGTTGCGGCAGCACATGGGATCTTGGGATCTTTGTCGCAGCACTTGGGCTTAGTTCCCCCTGAGCCCATAGGATCCCAACCAGGGGTCAAACCTGCATCCCTCGTATTTCAAGGCAGATTTTTAACCACTGGACCACCAGGGGAGTCCCCTCCCCCCTTTTTTAAGTACAGTTTACTAGATTTTTTTCTAATCTAATATTGAATACCATCTATAATTTTGTGCTTAAAACATAAACTCTTATTAAAAGAATGCTGTCAGGATGTCACAAGTACCTATGGCTCTGTGTCTCATACATCAAAAAATATAAGGCTCTGGAACAGTTATATTAATTGTATAATGTGTAGAAATTCATTATTATAGTATATTACTTGCACTTCAGAGGACATACTATTAGAATATGGTAAATCATACTGAAATAAACCAGATTTTTAAACATCTGATGTAAGGTTCCAAATAGAATGTATTTCAGTGTGTCAGGTTCTTTGTGGACCTAAAGTATATTTTATTTTCTCTTTCACCTTTATTTTCTACTTAGTGAAGAATTATCAGCAGGAGGTATCTATGGTAATTATCATGCCATGAAAACCTTTCCAAATTATGTCTTCAGTCTCTTCAAAGGGCAAAGAACTTTCACATACAAATTATTATGAAAACAGAGTTGTCTTAGCTTCAAGTGAAAAGTTAATCATTACAAGAGAAATGATGATTTGGAATACCTTACTAAGAGCTTTTGCTGAGAAGCAGGCGGGGGGGAGAATTTTGTCTGTCTAAATTAGCACAACAAGGAATAGGGACATGGAGAATTCAGAAAACAGACACCACTAACTCTTTGCAATTTGCAGCAGCAGCAGCAGCAGACGTATTTCCCGGAGAAGGCAATGGCACCCCACTCCAGTACTCTTGCCTGGAAAATCCCATGGACGGAGGAGCCTGGTAGGCTGCAGTCCATGGGGTCACTCAGAGTCGGGCAGGACTGAACGACTTCACTTTCACTTTTTTCCTTCATGCATTGGAGAAGGAAATGGCAACCCACTCCAGTGTTCTTGCCTGGAGAGTCCCAAGGACAGAGGAGCCTAGTGGGCTGCCGTCTATGGGGTTGCAGAGTCAGACACGACTGAAGCGTCTTAGCAGCAGCAGCAGATGTATTTCACTTCCCTAATCTTGGTAATTAACCTGTTACTCAATGTCATAGGGTGGTTATCTCACTGTCACCTCATTTGCATGGATGTGACAGCATGGTGGAATCGGGCCAATGATGAGACATTTTCAAAAGATATGAGTAGTGAAAAGGGCACTTTAAAAAAATTAATAGACTTTGTTTTTTGGGAACATCCTAGATTTACAAAATACTGAGCAAAAAATATAGAGAATTCCCTTAAACTCCTTACCCCCACCAGCTTCCACTATTTTTAACATCTTACATTAGTATGGTCTATTTGTTACAATTGGTGAGTCAATATTGTTACATTATTATTCACTATAATCTATAGTACACATTAGGGTTCACTGGTATTGTTATACATGGAATTTGACAAATGTATAATGAAATGTATCCACTATTATAGTATCATATAGAATAATGGCATCCCTGTTATATTGTGTTTTTATTTAATATTTGAAAAAAGATTTACTGAACAAATGTTTGGTTAAAAGCTTTCACTTTGTGGCCAATGTTCTCCAACTGCCTCTTCATATCATTCACTTCTCTTCATCCTGCTCTACATCTCTACAGAGGGCATCACTGGGACTCCTTTCTGAATTTGGCTTGGGTTTGGTCAAGGGAAGTTGCCAGCAGATGGATGATCAGAGAAGGGGAGAAGAGAGAGATTGCGGGGTTTATTCCCTGCTTCCCCATGTCAAGTTATGGTGTGGCAACGGTTGTATTCGTCCAACCACAGCTCAACTGCAGTCTCTCTTCCCCAGACAGAGCTCTCACTGGGTTCTCACCTCAACCCCGACCCCTGTTCCCGCAGGGCTAGAGGGGATAACTCCTTCCTATTTTAGTTAGTTTTCAGATGCTTCGCCATCCCTTGTTAGTTTCTTTCTGCTACACACACCTTTGTAAATAGACCGTTTATTAAATTGTCTTCAATTTCACCTTGATTGTACCTCTGTCTCCTGCAAGAAGCATACATGTCTTCCCCATTGATGTTTTTAATTAATTAATTGTGGGCTGCATTGTGTTTCTGTTGCTGTGTGAGAACTTTGTCTAGTTGAGGCAAGCGAGGGCTATTCTCTAGTTGCTGTTCACAGGCTTCTCATTGCAGTGGTTTCTCTTGTTGCAGAGCACAGGCTTTAGAGTGAAGGCTCAGCAGGTGAGGCACATGGGGCTTAGTTGCTCCATGACATGTGGGATCTTAGTTCCCCAACCAGGGATAGAACCCATGTCCCCAGTTCTGGCAGGTGGATTCCTAACCACTGGACCACCAGGAAAGTCCTCCCATTGAAGTAATGCCACATTCTTAGGAGTTGTAGCTTATAGCCCTGTCTTCATTTTATATTGTTTAAAAAGTGAGGTCCTTGATGGTCCAATGCAGGGGACATGGGTTCCATCTCTGGTTGGGAAACTAGGATCCCCCAAGCCATGGAACAACTAGGCCCTCATGTTAGAACTAGAGAGTTCGTGCACTGCAACAGAAGATCCTACATAAGGCAATAAAGACCCTGCATGCTGTGCAGCCTGAGACTTGATGCAGGCAAATAAATAAATAAAAAACAAAAAAAGAACCTGACACCTGGGAAATTCAAAGCATTGCCTAAGGACACAGATTATGTTGAACCAGAGCTCACATTTAGTGGTCCTGACTCTTTCTACAGCAGTGTCCCTATACATAGGAAGATCTGGAAAAAATGCTTTGCTGTTGTTCAATATATTCATTATTATCCAAAAGGAAAATTAATACAAGAAATAAATCTACCTGTTTTGGAAATACTGAGCTTGTAAGTGAACTGAATCATTTAAAATGTGATGTGAATATTGTTTGGGACCTTTCATGTTAACTGTCGCTTTCTAGGGTATCTGGATGCCATGAGGAGTAGAACAAGTAATGCATTTACGTATGTATGAAAGAACATATTTTACACATCATATCAGATCAGATCAGTCGCTCAATCATGTCCGACTCTTTGTGACCCTATGAATCGCAGCACGCCAGGCCTCCCTGTCCATCAAAACAACACAAAACAACCTAATTTTAAGGCTTCATTCCAGAACTCATTCCAGATAAGTTATATTATGTCTATAAGCAACATTTAGTAGATGTCCACATAGTTTGCGTTGAAAGAAAACATTTAATTTCTATAGATGTTTTGCTAAATGTCGAAAACTCTCATGTAATTTAGGATTAGCAAGTGTTATTTTGAAAGAATCCAGCAGATTAATAAAATAATGATCAAATGAGGCCTTGGATTTCAACAAAGCACTTGACAGTGCCTTGCATGGGACTCAGTGGCCACGGTGGAGAAAACAGTTTAGGTGAGAACAAATGAAAGGTCTGACTCATGTGACAGTGGGGTATGAAGGATGAACTCATAAGATGGATTGTTGTTAGGAAAAACAGTTCACTGAAATCCTACTGCAGTGATTTTCAGTTCAGTTCAGTTGCTCAGTCGTGTCTGATTCTTTGCGACCCCATGAATCACAGCACGCCAGGCCTCCCTGTCCATCACCAACTCCCGGAGTCCATGCAAACCCATATCCATCAGGTCGGTGATGCCATCCAACCATCTCATCCTCTGTCGTCCCCTTCTCCTCCTGCCCTCAATTTTTGCCAGCATCAGGGTCTTTTCCAATGAGTCAACTCTTCGCATGAGGTGGCCCAAGCACTGGAGTTTCAGCTTCAGCATCAGTCCTTCTAGTGAACACCCAGGACTGATCTCCTTTAGGATGGACTGGTTGGATCTCCTGCAGTCCAAGGGACTCTCAAGAGTCTTCTCCAACGCCACAGTTCAAAAGCATCAATTCTTCAGTGCTCAGCTTTCTTTATAGTTCAACTCTCACATCCATACATGACCACTGGAAAAACCATAGCCTTGACTGGATGGACCTTTTTTGGCAAAGTAATGTCTCTGCTTTTTAATGTGCTGTCTAGGTTGGTCATAACTTTCCTTCTAAGGAGTAAGCGTCTTTTAATTTCATGGCTGCAGTCACCATCTGCAGTGATTTGAGAGCACCCCCGACAAAAAGTCAGCCACTGTTTCCACTGTTTCCCCATCTATTTGCCATGAAGTGATGGGACTGGATGCCATGACCTTAGTTTTCTGAATGTTGAGTTTTAAGCCAACTTTTTCATTCTCCTCTTTCACTTTCATCAAGAGGCTCTTTAGTTCTTCTTCACTGTCTGGCATAAGGGTGGTGTCATCTGCATATCTGAGGTGACCGATATTTCTCCCCACAGTCTTCATTCCATCTTGAGCTTCTTCCAGCCCAGCATTCCTCATGAGGTACTCTGCATATAAATTAAATAAGCAGGGTGACAACATACAGCCTTGATGTACTCTTTTGACATACTCCTATTTGGAACCAGTCTGTTGTTCCATGTCCAGTTCTAACTGTTGCTTCCTGACCTGCATATAGGTTTCTCAGGAGGCAGGTAAGGTGGTCTGGTTTTCCCATCTCTTTCAGAATGTTCCACAGTTTATTGTGATCCACACAGTCAAAGGCTTTGGCATAGTCAATAAAGCAGAAATAGATATTTTTCTGGAACTCTCTTACTTTTTCAATGATCCAGCAGATGTTGGCAATTTGATCTCTGGTTCCTCTGCCTTTGCTAAGACCAACTTGAACATCTGGAAGTTCACGGTTCACGTATTGCTGAAGCCTGGCTTGAAGAATTTTGAGCATTACTTTAGTAGCATGTGAGATGAGTGCAATTGTGCGGTAGTTTGAGCATTCTTTGGCATTGCCTTTCTTTGGGATTGGAATGAAAACTGACCTTTTCTAGTCCTGTGGCCACTGCTGAGTTTTCCAAATTTGCTGGCATATTGAGTGTAGCACTTTGACAGCATCATCTTTCAGGATTTGAAATAGCTCAACTGGAATTCCATCACCTCCACTAGCTTTGTTCATAGTGATGCTTCCTAAGGCCCACATGACTTCACATTCCAGGATGTCTGGCTCTAGGCGAGTGATCACAACATTACGATCATCTGGGTGGTGAAGATCTTTTTTGTATATTTCTTTTGTGTATTCTTGCCACCTCCTCTTAATATCTTCTACTTCTGTTAGGTCCCTACCATTTCTGTCCTTTATTGAGCCCATATTTGCATGAAATATTCCCTTGGTATTTCAAATTTTCTTGAAGAGATCTCTAGTCTTTCCCATTCTATTGTTTTCCTCTACTTCTTTGCACTGATCACTGAGGAAGGCTTTCTTATCTCTCCTTGCTATTCTTTGGAACTCTGCATTCAAATGGGTATATCTTTCCTTTTCTCCTTTGCTTTTCACTTCCCTTCTTTCGCAGCTATTTGTAAGGGCTCCTCAGACAGCCATTTTGCTTTTCTGCATTTCTTGGCTATATGGTGAAATTGACTTGGGTGGCTTTAAAAAATACTGAAACATGATTTAATTGATATAGGATGTGGCCTTGGCTTTAGGATCTTTGAAACATTCTTGGTCATTCAAGAAATCAAAGATAGATCCTGGTATTGGTGACATATACCTTACGTCCTGAAGAACTGTGTGTGTGTGTGTGTGCACAATGCATTTTAGACATGAGCGACTGCATAAGAAAATACATTTACATTAGACACTATGATGCATGCAGCCCCCACAAGCTGAGTGTTTCTTTTTTTGCAAGTAGGTATGTGGTAGTGAGTAGCTGATAATGAGACTTTAAAGCTAAACTTTATGTTTGGGTGCTTGGATTTTATACTGAGGCTGATAGGCAGTTGCTGCAATTTTATGTGGTATGCATTCTAAAGTGACTCCAGTGATGTGGTTCAAACAATGGTTTAGAAGTAGACCTGATGCCATGCAAGGAGGCTACTTGTGGGAGTATTTCAGTTCAGATGCATTGATGGCCTGGACTAAGATAGTGGTACAAAGATGGAGAGAAGTAAGTGGATTCATAGATATTTCAAAAGATTTGGTGACTAACACTTACGAGTGTGAAAAAGTGGAAGGAGTTAAGAATGGCAAGCATTTTGCTCCAAATATCAAGCTTCTCTTTCTATTTAGCATTTCCTGTGAAGAAAATCTGGGAGGTTCTTCATCTCAGAGTATCCTTAGCCAAAAATCAGAGAACTCTGGCTATTGCAGTTGAGCTGCTCTCTTGGTGCTTAAATTCTGTTTGTTGGAGTTACCATTGTTACAAATAACTCTTATGCACCATTTTGGAGTGAGTGGAGAATTTTCATTTGCAAAAAAAAAACAAAAAACAAAACAGAAATTATCACAGGTGCACAAATGACTATGTATTTAAAATCTAACTCAATTAATTACTTGAGTAAAAATAATTTGATGTGCTTTGTCAAATTTTAAAATACAATTAATGTGTGTGTTTCATTTGCTTTCAAAATGTCAGTTTCAGCTCTCTTTAAGAAACAGTGGTGTGAAAACACAACACTTCAAATCTCCACTAAGAAATACTTTGTAGAAATGGCAAGTTTAAGAGCAGAATGGTTGACAAGATGCTGGAAATCCTAAAGGAACAATTTCCAAATATATCATGAGAGTGAGAAATGAATCACAGAGATGGGTGTAGTTATAGTTTTTAACTGCAATTCAGTTCCATCAGTAGATTTTTTCCTGTGCATTCGGAAGGAAAACATAATATATATTTATGGCTAGAAAATGAAAACAGTACATTTCATTCTCCTTGTTCAGTATGTAGCAAAGGTGGCGTGGGTACCTCCTGCCTCACTGAATCACCAGCTCAGCTGAGCTGCATCATTCATTATAACAGGTATTTATAGCAATGAGACTAGTTTCTATATAAATATATCATCTATATGAAATGTAGGCTATAGCCTATAGTCTCCAGATTATCTGTGTTTTCATATATCGTTTTACATTTGATTTCAATTCAACTGGATGAATATGGCATTTGGCAATTGTAGGAAAGCATATTAAACTCATTTCCCAATTTTGGATCCTTTCAGTTATATTATTTATCACTTATGAAGCAAAAATATGTGGTTTCCCATGAACATATCATGGAAGGTAAGAGTCAAAATTATTGACTCTTAAAAAATTATTTGTTTGACTGTGCCAGGTCTCAGTTTGGATATATGGAAATCTAGTTCCCTGACCAATGATTGAACCCAGGGCCCCTCTTTTGGGAGCGTGGAGTCTTAGCCACTGGACCACCAGGGAAATCCCACTGTCGACTCTTAGATGAGTTTAATCTGGTGATGTTCTCACTTGTTTTGGAAAAGTGTGTTACTATAGCTCCATTGTGTATCTGTGTGTGTGTTTATGTGTGTACATATAATGCGAAACTTGTTAAAAAAAATTTCCATCGAAACTTCAAAGAGGATTCTTAGATGGTAAAAATATATCAAACAACTAGAGCTATTTTAATGTGGATAACACACAACAGTTCTCTCTCCTGAAATCCACTGTATTCCTAATTAATACAAACTAGATCCTAGGGTACATTGTCAAAATGTGAACTAAGTAGGTGCTTCTGCACACCACTGTATTTATCAATGGTCAATGGTCACTGCTTGTGGTGGGAAATATAAATAAATACAATTTGTGAGGAGGTTATATTATACAAACTCAGTGTATATATTGTTCCTTCAGAGTGTGGCAGTGTAGCCTGTATATTTTTGTTTCTGCCTGCAAAAAAGTGCCATGTATTGGACTCAGTGGGAGAAAGCAAGGGTGTGATGATTTGAGGGAATAGCATTGAAACACTTATATTACCATACGTAAAATAGATGACTAGTGTGAGTTTGATGCATGAAGCAGGGACCCAAAGCTGGTATTCTGGGATAGCCTAGTGAGATAGGGTGGGAAGGGAGGTGGGAGAAGGGCTCAAGGGGCGGGGGGCAGCACATGTATCCCTATGGCCAATTCATGTTAATAAATGGCAAAACCATCACAATTTTGCAAAGTAATTATCCTCCAATTAAAATAAATGTATTAATGTTAAAAAGTGCCACCTGGATTAACTATAAAATCTTCATGTATATAAAATTTAAATCTAAGTACTTTGAGCTGTGACTTTGTTTTATGACACTAAGACACTACAGAAGTGAACTATGGAATAAATGTTGAGAAAACAGAGCAACATAAAGTGGCTAATGTAGACATTAATAGTTTGTCAATAGTAGAGCCTGATTAACCACATCATGTGTAGCATATGTTTAGTATACAAAAAGCTCAGAATGAATTTCTTACAGTGAAAGGAATATGAAACTCTCTGCAAAAACTTTAGAAAGTATGTGTGCTAAGTCGCTTCAGTCGTTTCTTACTTTTTGTAACCCTATGCACCTCCTAAAAGGCTTCTCTTGCCATGGGATTCTCCAGGAAAGAATACTGGAGTGGGTTGCCTTGCCCTCCTCTAGGGGGTCTTGATCCTGACCCAAGGATCAAACCTGCATCTCTTATGATTGCTTGAATGCTTAAGACTATGCCTGACCAGCTATGCCTGCCTGAGTATGTCTAACTTATATGCAGAGTACATCATGCAAAATACTCGGCTGGATGAAGCACAAGCTGGAATGAAGATTGCCGGGAGAAATATCGATATTTCTCACATATGCAGATGACACCAACCTTATGTCAGAAAGCAAAGAGGAACTACAGAGTCTCTTGATGAAATTGAAAGATGAAAGTGAAAAAGCTGGTTTAAGAAAAGTCAACATTCAAAAAACTCAACATTCAAAAAACTAAGACCATGGCATCTGGTCCTATCACTTCATGCAAATAGATGGGGAAAACAATGGAAACAGTGAAAGACGTTATTTTCTTGGACTCCAAAATCGCTGCAGATGGCACGCTCCTTGGAAGAAAAGCTATGGTCAACCTAGACAGCATTTGAAGAAGTAGAGACATTACTTTGCCGACAAAGGTCTGTATAGTCAAAGCTATGGTTTTTCCAGTGGTCATGTATGGATGTGAGAGTCAGACTATAAAGAAAGCTGAGTGCTGAAGAATTGATGCTTTTGAACTGTGGTGTTGGAGAAGACTCTTGTGAGTCCCTTGGACTGCAAGGAGATTGAATCAATCAATCCTAAAGGAAATCAGTCCTGAATAGTCATTAGAAAGACTGATGCTGAAGCTGGAGTCCCAATACTCTGGCCACCTGATGTGAAGAACTGACTCACTAAAAAAGATTCTGAGGCTGAGAAAGATTGAAGGCAGGAGGAGAAGGGGGTGACAGAGAATGAAATGGTTGGATGGCATCACCAACTCGATGGATGTGAGTTTGAGCAAGCTCTGGGAGTTGGTGATGGACAGAGAAGCCTGGTGTGCTGCAGTCTATGGGGTTACAAAGAGTAGGACCTGATTGAGTGACTGAACTGACTGTACTGACTAGCCATTTGGATGTCAATAAATGAAATGAAGCACACATATGATGAAGAGGAAAAGAGGGTACAAAAAGGAGGAGAAAAGCAGAAATTGCAGGCATCCTTTTGACATTAAAGGAGTAATGAGGTGGGCATTCCTGAATTGCACTAATGATGAAAGTATTGACACAAACACATTGTATTTAATGACTCAGATTTCCTTGTTGTGAGATGGGAGCAGCCTTATTTTGGTATGTGCATAACATGGGCATTTCCATCATCAACAATAAATTGTTCTTGAGCCCTTGTTATAGTCTAGGCACCTTAACATGTTCTGGAATGCAGCAGTGTGTGTGTGCAAATAGACTTGCTTCAGTTTTCTCAAAGGTCCCTGAAGTTAATCTCCTGGAGAGTGATATTTTGGAAATAACATGATGCCTTTTTTTTTTTTAATCTATTGAATTTCACGTTCTTCCTTTCTCTTCCCTTCTAAAGTATATACTTTTCTAAAAAATAAAAGCAAATAAACAACTAAATAAATGGAAAAGATAGTTTTATTTTCTGCTTTTGTTTTATAATTTTCTCTCACAGAACAGACTTAAGCGTTTTCTATTTCCTAGTTTCTACTAACTGGGGGCTTTTACATTGTATTATATGTTCTGAGAACTAATTCAACTATTTGGGCAGAAATTTGAGGGATGTATATAAATCAGAGAAAAACTGTGGGTTTGTTTTTTTTTTAAACTGTGGTTTTTAGAGTCAGGAAAAACAGATTTTGTTTCTCAGGTTTGTAACATTAGCTGTCTGGACATGGAGAAGTTATAAACCAGTGGAGACTAAATTTTTTTCTTTCATAAAATATTTTAGAGAATTAAAATGGCCTATAATTGCTCATTATTACAGTCTGTCTCCATTTATTATTATAAAAAGTCTCCTTTGTCACAGTGAAAATATCACTAGGAAAAATTCAAAATAAGCAAAATTTGTTCAAGTAAATATAACAATCCTTGATTGTTGTGTTTAATATTCCTAACATGCTCTCAGACAGTATAAACACAAAAGCGCTATTGATAGTAAAGTGCAGATTCTGTCTTTTCCCACTTTGGAAATAAATAGGTAGTTCGCTGCATGAGTGCCAAGTCACTTCAGTCCTGTCTGACTCTTTGTGACCCCATGGACTGTAGTCCACCAGGCTCCTCTGTCCATGGAATTCTCCAGGCAAGAATACTGGAGTGGGTTGTCCTCCCCTCCTCCAGGGGTCCTTCTCGACCCAGGGATCAAACCTGTGTCTCCCAAGGCTCCTGTATTGCAGGTGGATTCTTTACCACTGAGCCACTGGGGAAGCCCCAGGTAGTTAACTACTCAGGCAAAATAATTGAGGATAGAATCCTTGAAAATATATGTTAGATAGAATTAAGTAATGAAAAGTCGACTACATAGAATCTTTTATGCTTAGATCCTTAATGCATTTTGAGTTTATTTTTGTGTATGGTGTTAGAAAGTGTTCTGGTCAATCACTTGTAAAAGAATGAAACTAGAACACTTTCTAACACCATACACAAAAATAAACTCAAAATGGATTAAAGATCTAAACATAAGACCAGAAACTATAAAACTCCTAGAGGAGAACATGGGCAAAACACTCTCCGCCATACATCACAGCAGGATCCCCTATGACCCACCTCCCAGAATATTGGAAATAAAAGCAAAAATAAACAAATGGGTCTAATTAAAATTAAACGCTTCTGCACAACAAAAGAAACTATAAGCAAGGTGAAAAGATAGCCTTCAGAATGGGAGAAAATAATAGCAAATGAAGCAACTGACAAACAACTAATTTCAAAAATATACAAGCAACTCCTACAGCTCAATTCCAGAAAAATAAACAACCCAATCAAAAAATGGGCCAAAGAACTAAATAGACATTTCTCCAAAGAAGACATGCAGATGGCTAACAAACACATGAAAAGATGCTCAACATCACTCATTATCAGAGAAATGCAAATCAAAACCACAATGAGGTACCATTTCACACCAGTCAGAATGGCTGCGATCCAAAAGTCTACAAGCAATAAATGCTGGAGAGGATGTGGAGAAAAGGCAACCCTCTTACACTGTTGATGGGAATGCAAACTAGTACAGCCACTAAGGAGAACAGTCTGGAGATTCCTTAAAAAACTGGAAATAGAACTGCCATACAACCCAGCAATCTCACTGCTGGGCATATACACTGAGGAAATTAGAATTGAAAGAGACACGTATACCCCAGTGTTCATCGCAGCACTGTTTGTAATAGCCAGGACATGGAAGCAACCTAGATGTCCATCAGCAGACGAATGGATAAGAAAGCAGTGGTACATATACACAATGGAGTATTACTCAGCCATTAAAAAGAATGCATTTGAATCAGTTCTAATGAGGTGGATGAAACTGGAGCCTATTATACAGAGTGAAGTAAGCCAGAAAGAAAAACACCAATACAGTATACTAACGCATATATATGTCATTTAGAAAGATGGTAACAACAACCCTGTATGTGAGACAGCAAAAGAGACACAGATGTATAGAACAGTCTTTTGGACTCTGTGGGAGAGGGAGGGGGGATGATTTGGGAGAATGGCATTAAAACATGTATAATATCATATAAGAAATGAATCGCTAGTCCAGGTTCGATGCAGGTACAGGAAGCTTGGGGCTGGTGCACTGGGATGACCCAGAGGGATGGTATGGGGAGGGAGGTGGGAGGGGGGTTCAGGATGGGGAACACATGTACACCCGTGGTGGATGCATGTTGATGTATGGTAAATCCAATACAATATTGTAAAGTAAAAATAATAATAATTAAAATAATAATAATAAAAAGAATCTTTCATGCTAATTTACCCTCTGTGTCTGGAGTAGTATTCCTTAAACTGGAGGGTTTCTTAGCATATAAAAGAAAACTATTAGAGAGAATTTTACGCACAAGCAGTATTTTGGGAGGTTATGCTCATGACTGAAGAAGGCGATGGCATCCCACTCCAGTACTCTTGCCTGGAAAACCCCATGGATGGAGGAGTCTGGTGGGCTGCAGTCCATGGGGTCGCGGAGAGTCGGACACAACTGAGCAACTTCACTTTCACTTTTCACTTTCATGCATTGGAGAAGGAAATGGCAACCCACTCCAGTGTTCTTGCCTGGAGAATCCCAGGGACGGGGGAGCCTGGTGGGCTAACGTCTATGGGGTCACACAGAGTCGGACACGACTGAAGCGACTTAGCCATGCTCATGACATTGATGTTTTATCATATATATTCTTCTGCTGAAGCAATTAGTGGAATGTTCATAAAAATGGTCTTGATTTTTTAAAGATCATTTCAATTAAACATTATCATTGATACACAATAAAGGCAGTTTGAAAATAGAGCTTTCATATGAAAATTTGAAAATAATAACACAAATAAACCAATAACTCCATTAGTAGACAGATAATTCCTTTGATTTCAGGCACTTTTCCCCTTTAAATATTTGAGATTACTTATTCTATAACATTGTTATAGGTGAGTGATAAGATACTTGTCATTATTTGCTTCAGTTTTTTTGCATGTAGTATGGCATACATTATTTGGTTTTAAGTGTGACAGATATCATATATGAATTTTAAAAATAATTTATTAAATTGTAATATTTTAGACTTAGAATTTATGTATCAGTAAATTAAATTATTTTCCTTTATTAATGAGCAACTTGGGGAATGAAAGATTGATTTTCCCAAAGACCGAAAGCTGGTCTCCTTTATTTTAAATTTGAGTGAAGAGTAGTCTTTTGGTTCTTAATATAGTCAAGAGCTCCAAAAATACATACATTTATGTCATCAGTGCAACATCAAATCCTCTGCTTACTCATGGATCTATTTTTAGGAATCCATTTATGGTTATTATTTCTCTATTTGGGATGATGATGATAGTAAAAATGAGAAGGCAGCAAAGGCTGACAATATGAGAACACAGCTTCACTGATCTCAATAACTGGGTAAATAACCACCCAAAAGATTCAATGACATGATCTTCATACATGTGTCAACTGAACCCACTGTTCTCCCTGATTCTTCCCAACCTGGCCACCAACACTGTTACCTCTCAAAGTGTGATCTGCACTGACACGACCTAGGATTTTATTAATAGGCAGAATCGCATGGCTATTCCAGGCCTAGTGACCCCAAAACTGCACTTTAACATATCTCCAGGTCACTGGCACACACCTGAAAGTTGTTCTAGAGCGTCATTGGTGAGCCTTATGTACCTCTCTGATGAGAAACTGTACTCATCAATGGGGAATCTCTGGGTACAGCTTTCAGGTTGCAAATTTTTCGATGCTGTTTGTTTTGGGGTGGACACAGACCAACATTTCCAGACTCTTTCTGTGGCACTTCTAAAATGTCTATAATTGCCCCAAAGTTAAGAGTGTTATAATTTCACACCAGAATTTGATGGTAACTGTATTAATGACCATGTTGTGGCTATGTAGTATACTATACACTTAGAAAAGAGACCAGGCACTTAGTGGAAGGGGTTTGGCACTGCATAGCTGTTAAAACTTCCAGCACATGCTACCAGCTAAATTATAAGGGTGAATTAAAGGGTACCCTTTATAAATAATCACAAAAGGCCTCTGCAGCTGATTATAGTGTGGGTGTAATTTGGAGACAGGTTTGCTGTAGGCATGAAATTATAGTACTGCTACTGAAATAAAGCCAAGACTCCAGCCATTTCCAGTGGCTGATCACCACCTGTAGTATACACACGTCTTCAGAATTGAGTCAGAGGAAAGGGTGAAGAGTAATGAATCATCAGGTCTTCATCTCAAAGACTTAAATCTGGCTATTTCTTTTCAAATGCACCTTGTTTGAGCCTGACCCTTGCTTGTAGGCTGAAGTCCTAGAGATAAAGGCTTTCTGCCAAAGGAACACTTCACCTAATGCAGGTTTTGTTCAGAGTCAGTCCTGGAATTTTTTCTGCATCTCTGTGGTCTTGGGCATCCTTATACATGAGGACAGAAGGAGCTCTAACTCTTTTTCTTAGATGCTGATTTGATTTTGCAGCTAAGTATTTCTAGTACTAAAAGTTGAGCAATTACTAGTCTCAAGTTCCTTTTGACTCAGAAAGAGCTGGGAGATGTATCTTCAAATGTGCTGTGTGTAACTCACTTTAGTTGTGTCCCGACTCTGTAACCCTTTGGACTATAGCCCACCAGGCTCCTCTGTCTGTGAGATTCTTCCAAGCAAGAATACTGGAGTGGGTTTCCATTTCCTCCTCCAGGGGATCTTCCTGACCCAGGGATCAAACCCACATCTCTTATGTCTCCTATATTGGCCGGGTGGGTTCTTGACCTCTAGTGCCACATTCATATCAGTTCAATTCAGTCGCTCAGTCATGTCCGACTCTTCGTGACCCCATGGACTGCAGCATGCCAGGCCTCCCTGTCCATCAACAACTCTCGGAATTTACTCAAACTCATGTCCATTGAGTCGGTAATGACATCCAACCAGCTCATCCTCTGTCGTCCCCTTCTCCTCCTTCCCCCAATCTTTTCCAGCATTAGGGTCTTTTCCAATGAATCAGTTCTTCGCATCAGGTAGCCAAAGGATTGGAGTTTCAGCTTCAACATCAGTCCTTCCAATAAATATTCAGGACTGATTTCCTTTAGGATGGACTGGTTGGATCTCCTTACAGTCCAAGGGACCGAAGAGTCTTCTCCAACACCACAAAAGCATCAGTTCTTCGGGGCTCAGCTTTCTTTATAGTCCGACTCTCACATCCATACATGACTAGTGGAAAAACCATAGCCTTGACTAGATGGACCTTTGTTGGCAAAGTAGTATCTCTTCTTTTTAATATGCTGTCTAGTTTGGTCATAATTTTTCTTCCAATGAGTAAGCATCTTTTAATTTCATGGCTGCAGTCACCATCTTCAGTGATTTTGGAGCCCCCCGAAATAAAGTCTGACACTGTTTCCACTGTTTCCCCATCTATTTGCCATGAAGTGATGGGACCAGATGCCATGATCTTTGTTTTCTGAATGTTGAGCTTTAAGCCAACTTTTTCACTCTTCCCCTTTCACTTTCATCAAGAGGCTCTTTAGTTCTTCTTCACTTTCTGCCGTAAGGGTCGTGTCATCTGATACCTGAGGTGACTGATATTTCTCCCAGCAATCTTGATTCCAGCTTGTGCTTCATCCAGCCCAGTGTTTCTCATACCTTCATACAGTTGCTGTTATTTAGCAACACGTTGCTTGTCACTGAGGTCTGCTGGGGCTTAAGGACAGTTACTCAAGGAACAGTTCCCCTTGCTAAGACTTGCTCCCCTATTAAATAACTCTTGTTATCTACTGTCTGAATTAGACCAGGATTTTTAAAAGTATATCTTTTTGTGTGTGGTGTGCATTATGCATGTGAGAGGGGATTCTGTGTGTGTCTTCTACAGCAATAGCAATAGCTACATTTATAGTGAGCTTACTGTGTCCAAGGCACTGCTCTTAGCACTTTATATCTATGATCTGATTTCATCCTTTCTGTAACCATGATTTAGACACTATGATTATTTGTTTTACAGATAAAGAAACTGAGGAACAGAACTAAGTTCCTTGATTAAGGCCATAAAGCTAAAATGGTTTGAACCCAGGCAATAGAGGTGCTAAGATAAACTGCAATAGTGAATTAGTTGACATGGCACCTGACTTGTTGGAAGGATGAGAGGACAGGCTTGGCAGAAAACTGGAGAGCAGGGGCCTCTAATTAGGGCTTGGGAAGATGAGGTTCTCTGGCTTTCACAATGACCTAACGGTGATTTGTCAGTGAAGCAAAGAGGGACATGGAGCCTGTCCTGGCTTCTCTGGGTGGTGAGCAGAAAAGCAAGGGGAGCATGGGACAGGCAAAATAAGGAGCAAGTCACAAATTGCCCATTTTGAGAAGCAGATGTCAATCTCAGGCAGACTCAGTGTCTGAAGCAGACACTGGCAGAGAGTTCTGCCATTGGTCTGCTTTCTGCGAGCAGCAAAGAACCAGGATGACCCTGAGGCAGTTAGCCAGGCCGTCAGAAGTTAAATGGAAAGAGGTAGGCTGAAGGAAGGAGATCTGAGAAATTCTGTTTAAGATGTCTATGCCCAGATGGAGGAGGAGGCATTTGTGGGCAGAACAGTGTGTGACCGGGTCAGCTGTAAAGTCTTGGGGGCTGGAGACAACATAACTCAGCCAGTCCCACTCTCTCTTTACTTTGTGCAAAATATTCCCAACAATGTTCATTAGATTATATAATCTTGATTATTGAGGAAGACAGAATTTCTTTAATTTGCGATGTCTTGTACAAAGAGTTCTTCATTAAAAGTAATTTGGTGTACTTTTAGAGATGGGAGTCACTACCAAAAGCAAATATGCTACTGTAAGAGAAAATGTTTTTAATTAATACTGAAATAGTGAGGATTCTGCTAGCATTGAAAATAATTAATGTTAAAGTAAAATGTTATTGCCTGCCATTTCCTTTTCTCTTTACATCATTAGCATAGGATTAACAAATTTTAAATGGGATTTTCAAACTCATAGCAAGCAGCTGTCTTCTACTACAAAAGACAATACACTCATACATATGTATTATGCACTTAATTAAAACTGTTGAATTTTTATTTTAAAAAGTTCTGATGATGTCCTGCATTTTTATAGTAATTTAGATCTCTGAACAGCTACCAGTTTGCATATTTTAAGTGAGAAAAGAGGCTTTGGGTGGAATAGGCATTCCAAAGTTCATATAATTGAAGGTCAAGGCCTACTATTAGCTGTTCCACTGGCCTAAGATTCTACTATTAGGTAGTCATTCATTTTACTTGAAAGGAAGTATTTTTTACTCTGAATATTCTTTTACTATAAAAGTCTATGTATTTATTATAGAGATTTTAGAAAAAAGGAAATAAGAATGATCTATAAGCCTGTTTCTTTGAGATAAACATTATTAATTCTATTGTATGTTTTATTTCTATAATTTTATTATATACAGTCTATATCCACAGGATTTGAATTGAAAGTCACTCAGTCACATTGAACTCTTTGTGACTCCATGGTCTATACAGTCCATGGAATTCTCCAGGCCAGAATACTGGAGTGTGTAGCCTTTCCCTTCCCCAGGGTATCTTCCCAACCCACCCATATTAATAAATATGTCTTTTTTGGTTTTCATTTAATTTTAAGTGGTGACTCTTTTCCTATGCCATTACCTCATCTTCAGAACATGACTCTTCATGACATCATCATCATCATTATCATAGCTGTACAATATTTTGAGCCTTCTACTTTTAAAATGTATGATGTCATTTATAGAAGTAAAAGAGATGTGACAGGACTATATTGGGGAGAGGAAGGAGTGTGGTAAGAAGTTGTATAAAATAAATTTTTATAGATTACAACAAAATAAATTGATAATGAATAGAAATAATTTAAAGAATGAAAAGCAGTCACAGTAAGCAGCCAAAAGTCAGAAATTTTAAAAGTCAACTTCTAAAAAGAGTAACTCCTTTTTTTTTTTTCAGAAAAGAGGAATTCAAATAAGAAACATGATTTTCATTATAAATTCCTCTAAATTACTTGATTTTTAACCATCTGCATATATGCTTTTGCTAAAAAAGAAAGCGTAAATTAACTCTGGGAAAAGATTTAGACATTAAGATCACCCTCAGAATCTCACACCTGTGTGTGTGCGCGTGTGCACGTCTGTGCATGTGCATACATGGTGCACGAGAGCACATATGTTTTTGTGGGAAGGCGAAAAGGGCAGTGCTGTATCAGGAGTGGCAGGAGGGGCCTTAGGTGCGGTGCATTCTGGGAACGCATGAGGCCCCAAGTTTGAGACCGCACAGAGTTGAAGCCAAAGAGCCTTTACTCTCTCTATGTCACAATCTTGCTTTAGGCTAATCTTACCAAGAAGACTTCATCAAGTGGAATGCAGGATCCCGAGAGCAAAGAGTGTTAGAGCTGGCAAAAGGAGAGTTCCTCCAAATGTTATCGTTGTGTAGAAACAGAAGGAAATAGGGTTCTCAACAACATTATCTATTACCATTGCCACGTAAAATCCCCTCATTATAAGCTGTACAGTGTCCAAGCCAGACAAGTGCTGCAGAGTTATTTTGTTAAAATAAATATTTAGCTTAAAAAAAATCCCATTTCTAAACTGAAATATTCCGAAAGAAAAAAATTTCTAGCTTTCTTGAAGCAAATTGTGAGTTAAAAAAGCATCTGAAATCCAATGGGAAGCGGGAGATATCATGCCTTATATCATCATCCCTCCTTCTCTCCTTTTTCCATTCTAAATGGAATTGTGCTGTTTGGTTTGACTGATAGGTTTGGAATTTTAGATGAGAGGCTAGAAAATTTGAGGAAAGCAACTGATCACTTTACTGATTTTATTAATTAATATTTTGAGGTGATTACATGCCAGGAACCATGTCAGCTGCTGGTTTATAGTGGTTGATAAACACAGCCCCTGCCCTCAGGAAACCAACCGCTGGTGGGGACACATAGTAAGCAATTCAGTCATGGCAGTAGGAGAACTCTGAATAACTCAGCCTAGCTGAGGTCTTTCTTCCTATATATATTACAAAATACATAGTAAATAGTACCATTTCTATTCATAGTATCTTTCTTCCTATGTATATTACAAAATATATATAAAATAGTACCATTTCTTAGGGAAGGATTAAAGGAAAAACATGTAAAAAAGAAAAAAAATTGAAATTATTTTTCTTTTTTTAAAGACTTAATTTGAATTCAATAAATGAGTCTTGGGTCACTAATTGAATTTGATTTAAGAAAAAATTGAGAACAGAGATGGTGAATTACCCTTTTGTTTCAGGTGTTCTTTTTTTCATGGAGATTTCTCTTGTCTCTTTTTTCCCCTTCCAGGTGAACAGTATTCCTCCATATCTATCTTGATTTTCTCTGCTTCTCTCACTATATTAGTTTCTCTACTTTTGCATTCTCCTGCTTCTTCTTTTTCTTCTCTTCCTCCCTCACCTTTCCATAACCTGCAGCCCTTCAGGTCAGATCAGATCAGATCAGTCGCTCAGTCGTGTCCGACTCTTTGCGACCCCATGTATCGCAGCACGCCAGGCCTCCCTGTCCATCACCAACTCCCGGAGTTCACAGAGACTCACATCCATCGAGTTGGTGATGCCATCCAGCCATCTCATCCTCTGTCGTCCCCTTCTCCTCTTGCCCTCAATCCCTCCCAGCATCAGAGTCTTTTCCAATGAGTCAACTCTTCGCATGAGGCGGCCAAAGTACTGGAGTTTCTGCAGCCCTTAGATAGTCTTAAAATTATAAGCAATCAAATCTAGCTTTAAAAGAAACATACACTGGAAATAGGGTTATTACTGTCACATTGGTATTTTTATCAGGACATTTGCATTGGCATTTCTATTAGTTCTCTAAGATGAGTTTTCTCTGTCCTGCGGTAGGCAAAATAGCCAATTTGAAAGTTGTGCATGTCCTACATCCAGAACTTATCAGTATTTCGACTAGGTAGCGAAGGGGAATTAAGTTTATAGCTAATCAGCTGACCTTGAGGATTATCCAGGTGGGCCCAATCTAATCATCAAAGCTTTTAAAAATGGAAGAGGGAGGCAGGGCAGAGAGAATCAGGCAGATGGCCGCATGAAGAGGACTCAGCTTGTTGTTGCTGGCTTTGAAGAGGGACAAAGACAGTCATGAGCCAAAGTATGTGGGCCTTTAGAAGCTAAAAAAGATGGGGAAATGTATTTGCCCCTAGAATCTCAAGAAAAGAACCTAGTCTCGCAGACACCTTGATCTAAGGTTTCTTACTGGGGAAGGAAATGGCAACCCACTCCAGTATTCTTGCCTGGGAAATCCGAAAGAGGAGCCTAGCGAGCTACGTCCATGGGGTCACAAAGAGTCGGACATGACTGAGTGACTAACAACAACAGCAAGGTGTTTTTCCAGCAAAGCAAGTTGGACTTCCGCCTTCCAGAACTAACAACAAGTTTCCTTTGATTAAGTCACTACAATGATGATAATTTGATATAGCAGAGGTAGAAATTAACGTGTGACTGCACTTTGCAAACAGTCTGGAGAAAAGATACAGCTAGAGTTTTTTCCTTCTCAGTGACTCACAGACTGTGGATCAGATGTGATTTTAAGAGCTCACTGAAGACAGGTGTTTGTATTTAAGGCCACAGTACCTACTAAGAGGGAATAGATATTGAGAAGGGGCCAACAGGTGTACCTAGAGATTTAGGTACTGAAAATTGGTGGTGGTTTATTTGCTGAGTCATGTCTAACTCTTTGCAACCCCATGAACTTTAGCCAAGCTCCTCTGTCCATGGGATTTCCCAGGCAAGAATACTGGAGTGGGCTGCCATTTGCTTCTCTAGAGGATCTTCCCTACCCAGGGATCAAACCTGTGCCTCCTGTTTGACAAGCAGGTTCTTTACCGCTGAGCCAACTGGGAAGCATAGTCTGAATAAAAAGCTACGTATTTTGGAAATATACGTATACACAGAAGGGCATTCAGAGACAGCCTCTCCCTGCATTTACTCAAAATAATCATATGCCAAAAGTGGCCTATTGGGGGTGGCATATTTTTAGTATATGCATGCATGTGTATTTCAAATGTATGTTGTTGCTGTTGGAATTAATAAAATAAAAATACCATCAAAAGCATTATTAGCCCCTTTCCTCTTTATGTGTTTTATTAACAAGCAAATGTTACTATTTCAATTAAAATCCTGTTGGGGCATTTGAGATTTTTATGCCATGTAAATGTATTCAGCATTCAAAAGTTTAGAAATCTCTAATTCCTTTATTTTCGAGATAGCAAAACTGAGAGCAAGAAGCATGTAAACAAATTTACCTAAAGCGGAGTAGTTCACAGTGGCAGAGAAAGGACGAGAACTCTGTGTCTTGACGCCTGAGATTCTTTTTCCAAAATGCTGCACTGAATTCAGCATGTAGAGTTTCACAAAGGCTCTGCCCACTCTACCCTCTTAAAACTATGCCCCTGGAATTCTGAACAGTAATAGTAATATAATGACCTCAATATGGAGTGGCCATACAGTGACTTAAAATATTTTTTTTCTATATAAGTCTAGTTGATTTCTAATGTATTCTGCTGTACAGCAAAATAATTCAGTGACACATTCTTTTGCATTATGGGTTATCACAGGATATGGAATACAGTTCCTTGCACTGCACAGTGGAACCTTATGAATGCATTCTTTCTATAATAGTTTGCATCTGCTGATACCACCTCCCAACCTTTCCCTCCCCAACTCCTCCACCTACCTTTGGCAGCCACAAGTTTGTTCTCTGTGTCTATGAACCTGTTTCTGTTGATGATGACTTTTTGTTCCTTTGTTTTAAATGGGCATGTCTTTAGGATTTTACCCCTTTAAAGTTTTCGATAGTTCCATTTGGACACTGGAAAGAATTCCTTTGCAAACATATTCTTAAACCATTGGTAAGAATATGGGGTATATAACCACTCTCATATCTTTTCTTATTGATGTTCTCTTTGGTTGAATATCTATAAGATCTGGATAATGTAAATGCTTGCTTTTTTTTTTTTTCTTCCATGCATACATTTCAGGAAAGGTCTATATAGTCTCTAACTCAGGTGTTTTCTTTTAAGGAGTCAAGTTGGGTGTTAGAGTTCCAGGACAGTAACAGAAGCGATATTTGTTCAGGCCTGAATCAGCCAAAACTGTGAATAACACAGCTCCTGAACCAGCTGGATATCTGAGCTTTTCTTAGACACTTGGATAAGAATAATAGCAGGGGAAGTGGATGTATCTTACTGTTCTTAATGTTTTTTGCATGCTTGATGAGCCTGAATTTGGAGTAGGTTTCAGGAGGAAGGGTAGGGACGAGACCAAACAAAAAGTACTACTTCAGCTGTAAAGAAACACTTTATGCCATGAAAACTGACCACAGTATGCCATGGAACTCAAAATGTATTTACAGTGATACAAAACAGCTTACACCATGTGTAAAAACATGCAGGCAGTGACTATAAAATTAAAGAGCACAAAGACCCTAAATTGTTGCTCATTTATGTGAGCTATCTACAAAAATGAAATTTATTTCAATTCCTCTCTTGTATTTCCATAAGGCTGGAGAAAATTTTTAGTAGCTACAGTCTTTAAGTACAGCAGGTTAGAGGGTTATAAACCAGTCTCACTGCTGTTTCAATTTGTTCATGTTTTGTAGGGTTTTTTGTGATGTTGGAACTCCGAGATCATACAAGCTCAACTCATTGAATTTGGACAGCAAATTTGGACTTACTCAAGGTGCAAGCAGTATTAAGGTACCGTTTTCTGTCTGATTCTAAAAGTTCTTCACGATCTCGTCAGTATGCCTATTCATTCCGCAAGGGTTAATTGAACCCTCCCTTGTAAAGCAGTATTCTATAATAGCAGCTGGGTATATTGTGATGAATAAAACACAGAAATGGTCTCTCTTCTCTGGAGCATAATTCTAATAGTTCGTCACAGACAGTAAACAAGGTAAGTAGGACATTTTACTCTCTGATATATTCTTTGGAGAAAAAACTAAACAGGAAAGACAGATAGCTTATGGGGAGAAGATGAAATTTTTGATAGAATTGCCACAAAGCGTTTTATATATTATATAAACTGTCACCTAAAACAGAGCTGAAGGAATTGAGGGAGAGAACCATAGACATGTCTGACAGAAGCCTTTTTGAGCAAAGGAGCAACTATTGGAAGATATTGGGAGTGAGAGTGTGCCAGCAAGAAGGCCAATAAGGCTGCGGTGTAGGAAGCAGGGAGTGGAGTCAGACTGGAATTATGGATGGAAGGCTGTATTGCATAGATCCTTGGAGGTTATTGTAAAGACTTTGAGTTTTACCCCGAGATGAGATGCTGTTGGAAAGTTTACTAACCTACACAATTTGCAACATAAATTTTGAAAACCTAAGCTGTTTAATAAAGCAGCCTCTAGCCACATATGGTGATTTAAGTGGAAATTAATTAAAAATAAGTATAATCCATCACTAACACATTTCAATTCTGAATAGACTTAAACTGACTATCTTATTGAGCAGCACAGAATAGAACATTTCCATTATTGGAGAAAGTTCTTGGATAATGCTATTCCAGATTAATCGTACTGATTAGACATTAATCCTAAAAAATGAAAAAAAAAATGTATGCCATCGAGAGAATTTGCTGCAAATATTTTGCTAGGCTTTAGAGATAAAAATTTATATGGGGAAGAAATGGGATTTTTCTTTGTAGATCTTCTAGTCTCTTAAGGAGAGCAAGGAACATAAATACAGTCACAGAATTATCATTAAAGCATGGTCAAGGCATATATTTCAAAAGAAAGTTGGGCTGTTAGCCTGGGGGAGAGAAGTTTCCATCCAAATGAGTTTGGAAAATAAATTGTAAGTCATACAGTGGGTCATGGTGTTTCAGGTGAATAGATTACATGAATAGAAATAATAGTACTTAATAACCACCATGATAAAACTGATATCTTTGATACCTCATTTAATTTTTGCCACATTTATGTTCCATTTTACATGTATAGAACATAGAAATCCAGAAGTTAAATAAGTTGCCATTATCACAAAGCACCTTATTATATGCAAAATTAATCATATTAACTGGGCAAAAAACCCACACCAATTACTCTCATAAAAATATGCTAATTAAAAGTTGGTTATAGGACCAGGATTTAACTGTGGTGTATAGCTTTAAAATCCTATGCTTCTATTTACTATTTTATATTCTACCCTGCTCCCCAAAAACATGTCATACAATGCTAAAGAGAAAAAAAAATTACCAGGATATATAAACACTATGAACGTATTATATAAAGCAACTAACAGAATTGCCAAAACATAAGTGTAAACTAACAATGAAGGCTGAAGCTTTCAACATACACTTCTCAGAAGGGGATAGATTAAAAAAAAATAAATTTTAAGTGGAGATGCTGAGAATCTTTGCAATTGAAAGTTTCAGTTACTACAAAAATATTTAACTTAATACCTAAGCCAATATTTGTCAAAATTTGAGAGACAAAGCTGAGTCAGTGCTCAGAGGGAACTTCTTAGTTTTAAACATGTTTTTCTGTTAACGAGTAAAACAAAAATTCAGTATCGGAGACTGGAAAAATTTCACTGGTGTTTAGAAGTAAGAAAGGAAATTAAAAAATAATGTCAAATAATATTTTTAAAATAAAGATAAAATATAGAGAACTAACCAAAAAGAAGTGAAACAAAACTAATCTTTGAAAAGGTTTGTGAAGTAATGTTGCAGAAGCTGGGGATAAGTAAAATGGTGTCTCTACATTCCTGCTGCTGCTGCTAAGTCGCTTCGGTTGTGTCCGACTCTGTGCGACCCCACAGATGGCAGCCCACCAGGCTCCCCCATCCCTGGGATTCTCCAGGCAAGAACACTGGAGTGGGTTGCCATTTCCTTCTCCAATGCATGAAAGTGAAAAGTGAAAGTGAAGTCGCTCAGTAGTGTCTGACTCTTAGCAATCCCATGGACTGCAGCCTACCAGGCTCCTCCATCCAGGGGATTTTCTAGGCAAGAGTACTGGAGTGGGGTACCATTGCCTTCTCTGACATTCCTTCTAGTCCTCAGCAAATCCACTGTTTCCTAGTTCTACTTTCTTACAATTTCCTCACATTATATTCTGCACTTGTGTTTCTAAACTATGAGAAATTCCTAGGAATTTTATATTTCTAAAAATGTTCTTAGCAAATAAGATGGCAGAGCCCATGGAATTTTTATTTAGCCCATGAAGTTAAGTGAAGTCGCTCAGTTGTGTCCAACTCTTTCCTACCCCATGGACTCTAGCCTGTCAGGTTACAAAATCCATCCATGGGATTTTCCAGGCAAGAATACTGGAGTGGGTTGCCATTTCCTTCTCCAAGGTATCTTCCCGACTCAGGGATTGAACCGGTCTCCAGCACTGCAGTCAGACTCTTTTCTGTCTGAGCTACCAGGGAAGCCCGTTTAGCCCATAATATTACACTATTTTGTTTCCCTTCTTCCCTTTAACCTTCCCTCTGTTCTTTTTTTTTTATGCCTATATTTATGTTTTAATTTTCTGTGATTTGTGGTAGACAATTGTCTTACCACCATGAGACCTTGTATTTCTTAAGTTGTTTTCTGTATAGAAGTAATACCTAGAGCAAAGAGTAAAATACATTTATATTTTGTCAATGTTTATGGACAGAATCAGATTTAAAAATAATGATTTTGACAAGGGGGGAAGAAAACCATCTTAAGCTTCACTGCCTTCATTAAGGCTTATGTACTTGCATGAGTCAGGCTTGAGTAATTTTATGATGCAGCTTGTAGTCGAATATGATTTGCAAGCAGGTTTCTAACTTACTTTTAAGCTGACTTTGCATATGATAGTCCTCCCAACTGTGGATCATTTCCAATAGTAGTGCAACTAATACTATCTCTTAAAGATTGAAATTGTACTTTTGTATGATAAGCAATTATTAGTCACTTCTTGAGATTAGGAAAAAACAAAAACTAAAAACTGGGAATAAATGTAGGCCGAAACATCTACTATATGTGTTCTGAGTAATGTAAATTTTCAATCATTTCCCCTGTTAATTTGAATAAAGAGACTATACTTCCCTTCAGCTGACTGGCTTCACTGTGTAGCCCCAGCCTATGGTTTCACAAGTTTATTGCGTAGCTCAACTATTTCCAGAACACAATAGTCTATTTTCCTTTGGATGTGCTCTTACTCTCCAGGAATGACAGAATTGTTGGAAGAGCTTCTTTGTCATTAACGAAGTTCTGAAAACCTCTAGAATACTAATGAGAGGGAATAATGCCGAGAAAATGGACAAGAATCTACTTCTTTAACAAAGGCTTCTCCTTGCTCATCTGTTTCTGCCCTCAGCATTTTCTCACAGCTAATTTCAGCAATTTATATATCTTCCCCCTTACTCAAACACCCAGCTCACCCTGACAGCTTGGAGGCCCAAGCCTGCCCCTCAGCCTTAGGAACCATGACCTATAAAGCAAGTATGTCAAAGCAAGTGGCTTCAGCTCCAACATCTGTCTATGAATTGGAATGAAGTCACGATTCCACAGCTTGGTAACAACCACAGGGCTCACTTTCAGACTTGCTTCCCTTTAGTGCTCTGAAATTAGCTCATATAGAGGTTGTAGTATTTGGCTGCGGAGAAGGCAATGGCACCCCACTCCAGTACTCTTGCCTGGAAAATTCCATGGACGGAGGAGCCTGCTAGGCTGCAGTCCATGAGCTTGCTAAGCGTCAGACACAACTGAGAGACTTCACTTTCACTTTTCACTTTCATGCATTGGAGAAGGAAATGGCAACCCACTCCAGTGTTCTTGCCTGGGGAATACCAGGGACGGGGGAGCCTGGTAGGAGGCCGTCTATGGGGTCGCACAGAGTCGGACATGACTGAAGCGACTTAGCAGCAGCAGCAGTATCTGGCCGGGGTCCTCCAGCTCTCCCTCCTTGAACTGGATCGGGTTCATGCATCACTCATTAATTCTGTGTGTGTGTGTGTGTATGTGTGTATACACACACATATATAATTCAACATGTTATACACACACACACAAACAAATATATGTAATACTTTTATTTTTTAAGCAATCTTTTATGCCTCTAGGAGAAGGCAGTAGATATAACAACTTTCCTGCTCATACAGTTCTTAACAGATAAAGGAAAGAAATTAACAAATAAAACACAAGTTCTGGTGGCGATAAGTGCTATAAAGAAAAATAAAACCAGGGCAAGGGTTTAGAGACTGACCGTGGAAGCAGGAATAGGGATGGAAGTTATTTGAAATGATGTGGTCAGAGAAAGCCTCTCTGAAAATCTCAAACCACATCTCCATCTGGGGAAGAGCTTTTGAGGCTGAAGGACCAACAGGATCCAGATTCTAAGACAGAAATATGCACAAGGAAAGAAAGTAGACTGAGATGCTGCATGGTAGAAGTAGGCAAGAGTCACACAATGGAAGATCTGTTTAGGCTTTAATGAATTGTTCCTATTTCATTATAATTGTGATGGGAAGTTAAAAATGATTTTGAGCCAAGATCCCACATGACCTTATTTACTTCTAAAAGGGTCTTTCTGCTTTATGGATAATAAACTGTAACATGCTGAAATCAGGGAAAAAAATACTGGTGTCTCAGTTAGCATGTGATAAATGGCCAAAATTGTAATGTGCTTATAATAGGGATAGTACTTTGAAATCATTGATTCTGTTTCTTACTCACTGAACTTAACTCCATGGCAATTTATGAAGATAAATGGACTTGAATTTTTTACTTGTCTTTGCCAGTGTCGGTTTCTTTTTTAAAAGTGCCTTGTCTTTTATTATCCTCGTATCCTCATCAGAGATAACATTTTAACATAAAGTGGGTACGTGTCTTGTGTAGAATTTACCAGAAACAAAAGAGTGAAAACCAGTGCTCAATTCTATCTTTTGATGCAGTAATTAACATTTGATGCTCTGGTCTTCATTAATGAGATAGCTTAGAGATCTCAGATGACTCTCTTTTGGGATATGTAAAAGCATTAACTCATGGTGTTCAGGAAAGGAAGCCACACCATGAAGATCTAGCTGTTCTGACATTATTATATTCAGTTATCAATTTTGGATTGCTTTCTTTCACATCCTTTCGTAACTAATGGGTATCTATGTAAATTCATCTATCTTCAACTTTACTATCTTTTAAGGGGCACCCATGTCAACTTTCCAGCCTCTTTAACCTCTGCCTACAAACCTACCCCAATTTTTCCTGGTAGCAGGTAGTCTACGGTTATACTTAGACTTTCGATTACTCTCTTCACTATCGAACTAGCAGCCTCTTTGTCAAACTACAATTGCCCAATACTTTTCACTCCTGATGGAGTCTCGTCTGGGTCTCTCAGTCAGTTCAGTTGCTCAGTCATGTCCAGCTGTTTGCGACCCCATGAACTGCAGCACGCCAGGCCTCCCTGTCCATCACCAACAGCCCGAGTCCACCCAAACCCATGTCCATTGAGTTGGTCATGCCATCTAACCATCTCATCCTGTGTCGTCCCCTTCTCCTCCTGTCCTCAATCTTTCCCAGCATCAGGGTCTTTTCAAACGAGTCAGCTCTTCACATCAGGTGGCCAAAGTATTGGAGTTTCAGCTTCAACATCAATCCTTCCAATGAACACCCAGGACTGATCTCCTTTAGGATGGACTGGTTGGATGTCCTTGCAGTCCAAGGGACTCTCAAGAGGCTTCTCCAACACCACAGTTCAAAAGGATCAATTCTTCAGCGCTCAGCTTTCTTCACAGTCCAACTCTCACATCCATACATGACCACTGGAAAAACCATAGCCTTGACGAGACGGACCTTTGTTGACAAAGTAATGTCCCTGCTTTTGAATATGCTGTCTAGGTTGGTCATATCTTTCCTTCCAAGGAGTAAGCGTCTTTTAATTTCATGGCTGCAGTCACCATCTGCAGTGATTTGGGAGCCCCCAAAAATAAAGTCAGCCACTGTTTCCACTGTTTCCCCATCTATTTGCCATGAAGTGATGGGACTGCATGCCATGATCTTAGTCTTCTGAATGTTGAGCTTTAAGCCAACTTTTTCACTCTCTTCTTTCACTTTCATCAAGAGGCTCTTTAGTTCTTCTTTACTTTCTGCCATAAGGGTGGTGTTATCTGCATATCTGAGGTGATTGATATTTCTCCTGGCAATCTTGATTCCAGCTTGTGCTTCTTCCAGCCCAGAGTTTCTCATGATGTACTCTGCATATAAGTTAAACAAGCAGGGTGACAATATACAGCCTTGATGGACTCCTTTTCCTATTTGGAACCAGTCTGTTCCATGTCCAGTTCCAACTGTTGCTGCCTGACCTGCATACAGGTTTCTCAAGAGGCAGGTCAGGTGGTCTGGTATTCCCATCTCTTGAAGAATTTTCCACAGTTTATTGTGATCCACACAGTCAAAGGCTTTGGCATAGTCAATAAAGCAGAAATAGATGTTTTTCTGGAACTCTCTTGCTTTTACCATGATCCAGCAGATGTTGGCAATTTGATCTCTTTTTCCTCTGCCTTTTCTAAAACCAGCTTGAACATCTGGAAGTTCATGGTTCACGTATTGCTGAAGCCTGGCTTGAAGAATTTTGAGCATTACTTTACTAGCATGTGAGATGAGTGCAATTGTGCGGTAGTTTCACTCCTGATGGAGTCTCATCTGGGTCTCTATGGCCCTACATTCTTTGAATTCTAGAGGTTTCAGCGAACCCTATGAAAGTCATGAAAATCACCCTTAAAGTTGGACCTAAGTCCTATAAAGCAGTTACCAAATATAAAAAGATAAAACTATGTTGCTGTATTTATTCAATTCTATTAAGTAAGCAAATGAAATTCAAGAACTTAAGATTGTGAGGATGAAACTAAGAAATCAATACATGGGTTTAACAGGCTTTTTTGACCCAATTGAAGAGAAAATATACAGGAATATAACCCAGAGTCATATCTCTGAGCTCAAATTTGCTTGTAAGGACACAGTTTACGTAATAACCTTTATAATTCAAATTTGGATCTGTATACAAACAAATTGACAAGGACTTGCTTAACTTTTTCTTTAGAAAATTGATTTCCCAGTCCTTTGGTAATTATTTGGGTAAAGGAAATAATGATTTCATTCAATTTTATTTCCTACAGATAATTTTGTTACAGTAATATTGTTTCTAATTAATGGCATGAACTATTAACTCTACTGTCTTTGAATCCTTTATTTTTCTTATCACCATTGCCAATGCCAATTTAGTTCTTATGATTTTTTACATTAATCAATGCTACAAAATCCTCTTTTTCTCCCTTTTATTGTTCAGTTCAGTTCAGTCGCTCAGTTGTGTCCGACTCTTTGCGACCCCGTGAATCGCAGCACACCAGGCCTCCCTGTCCATCACCATCTCCCGGAGTTCACTGAGACTCACGTCCATCGAGTCGGTGATGCCATCCAGCCATCTAATCCTCTGTTGTCCCCTTTTCCTCCTGCCCCCAATCCCTCCCAGCCAAGTTCCTGTCCAGTGGTTCAGTGGTGCTATCTAAACATGTCATCCTCTGCTGCCCTCTTTTCCTTTTGCCTTCAATCTTTCCAAGCATCAGGGTCTTTTCCAATGGATTGGTCCTTCCCATCAGATGGCCAAAATATTGGAGCTTCAGCTTCATCATCAGTCCTTCCAATCAATATTCCAGGTTAGTTTCCTTCAGGATTGACTGGTTTGAACTCCTTGCAGCCCAAGGGACTCTCAAGAGTCTTCTCCAACACCACAGCTCAAAAGCATCAATTCTTCGGCACTCAGCCTTCTTCACAGTCCAACTCTCACATCCATACATGACCACTGGAAAAACCTTGTTGTTGCCTCAGTTCAAACCATTCTTCACGTAGCTGCCAGAACGATCTTTCTAAACTGAAGGTCGGTTTTTGATAACCCCCTGCTTAACATATTTTACCAGATCCTGTCCAATTTCTCCATAATCTCCTTCATCTTACCTTTTCCTCTACTTTCTTTCTCACTCTGAGTACCATTATAAGCTCTCAAATTCTCTAGGTACACCATGCTTTTCTAGTTACTTCTCTCTCTACTTCCATTCCTTGATTTGGTTAAGGCATATTAATTTATTGGTCCAGATACATGTTTGAGAAATCTGAATGAATTCAGAAATTATTGGGAGTATAATAGGCAGGAATGGAGCCCCCAGTACTCCAGCTCTAGGTCTAGGGAGAACCTACAGAACATAAATGCATTAACACGTGGCCAAAAAATAGAGAAGGCTACTGGAAAAAGGAGACAAACTCTTCATGAAGTAATTGCAACTTGAGTTCTGCTGCTGCTGCTGCTAAGCCGCTTCAGTCGTGTCCGACTCTGTATGACCCAATGGACAGCAGCCTACCAGGCTCCACCATCCCTCGGATTCTCCAGGCAAGAACACTGGAGTGGGTTGCCATTTCCTTCTTCAATGCATGAAAGTGAAAAGTGAAAGTGAAGTTGCTCAGTCGTATCTGACTCTTAGCGACCCCATGGACTGCAGCCCACCAGGCTCCTCCGTCCATAGGATTTTCCAGGCAAGAGTACTGGAGTGGGGTGCCATTGCCTTCTCCGGCAACTTGAGTTCAGATCACATTAAATCTCTGTGTGGAACTTGAAGAGGCATAATGATCCCAGTTATCTCCATCTGGGTTCACTAGAGCAGATGTTTTATAGTGTTGGCATTAATAAGTGTTAATAAGACAAATTTTGACTTAAATATTGGGTTGGCCAAAAAGGTTTGTTCAAGTTTTTTCATAACATCTTATGGAAAACTGGAAACAACTTTTTGTTGTTCTGAAAACCAGAACAAACTTTTTGGCCAGTTCATATTTCCATCTTTGTTCCTAATACTGCTGCTGTTAAGTCACTTCAGTCGTGTCCGACTCTGTGCGACCCCATAGACGGCAGCCCACTAGGGTCCTCTGTCCCTGGGATTCTCCAGGCATGAATACTGGAGGGGGTTGCCATTGCCTTCTCCACCTGATACCACAAAGCTCTTAGTTAAGTTGCTGTTAGCTTTCTGACCAACAACTATAAGCCAATAATTAGCTCACTAGCCTGTTGTGTTATTCTTACAAAAAATAGCATTATGTCCAGAAATAGTATAATTTTTCAAAATTGTGTTTTTCTACTGTTTTTTAAAAAATGGCCTGTTCCCTTACTAGAAGAGTGATTGGAGTAGATGCATTCCACATACCTCGGTAACAGATGTTACTGAACACTGTGAAAATTCCTTGCATTAGTCAAAGTAAACATGGTATCCAGGGAGGTAAAATATTTCAGCCAAACTTGCATCTAAGAGCCAGCTGTTTATGTAGATAGAAAAAAGATGCCATTCAGAGTCTCTTCTTTTGGTTACAGGATTCTGTAGCAAGTATACAACGCTGCAAATATTTACTTTTCTCTGAGGGCAGCAAACAGATTGCATGCAAATTTGCTAAGCATTTTTGTGCTTCTCTTTGCTTTTTTTTTTGATAAAGAATGAGTGTTACTTGAATTTCAAGTGAGTAAATCTTGGTAGGCTTTTAAGCTTTGGAGAACTATAAAGTTATTGACAAGAAAGAAGCCATTAAAAATTTTTTTTTTAGTTTAATTGCTTGGATGCTTTTCTGAAAGCTTTCTGAAAGCTATTGGAATCCCTCTATAATCCTTTCTTCCCCCGCCCCGCCCATTTCCTAGTTCAGATCACTGTTACCTGCTCTGGGTAAGGGAGCAGAACATGAGTTGATTTTATGTCATTTTCCCCTGAAATGTAGGTTCTGTTATTCTAAAATATATTTGAATTTTTTAAGCAAACTGAAGGGAACAGAAATAGAATCATACAAGTCCAACTGACAGCAATCTGTTAAATTTCACCAAATGCTGGTAATATTGGTTTTTTGTGTCACTCTGATTCAAAAGAACATTTTAAAATTTAATATAACTATTATGAATGTCTAAAGTATGTCATTTGGCCACATAACTTAGGTAGACTGACTCTGCAAGATATATGCTAAGGGTAAATATTAGTCTTGTCTGTATAGGAAGGCAAGTAAAAAGGGATTCTGACAGGCAACATATGTAATTAAACATTTTTATAAATATTAAAACAATTGCCTCAGTATGTTTTTTAATTAATTTATCTTAATTTGAGGATAATTACTTTACAATATTGTGGTGGTTTTTGCCATACGTCAACATGAATCAGCCATGGGTGCACATGTGTCCTCCTATCCTGAAACCCCTTCCCACCTCCCTCCCCACCCTATCCCTCTGGGTTTTCCCAGAGCACCAGCTTTGAGTGCCCTGCTTCATGCTTTGAACTTGCACTGGTCACCTGCTTTACATATCATAATATACATGTTTCAATGATATTCTCTCAAATCATCCCACCCTCGCTTTCTTCCACACAGTCCGAAAGTCTTTTCTTTACATCTGTGTCTCTTTTGCTGCCTTGCATATAGGATCATCATTATTGTGTTTCTAAATTCCATATATATGTGTTAATATACCATATTGGTGTTTATCTTTCTGACTTACTTCACTCTGTGTAATAGGCTCCAGTTTCATCCACCTCATTAGAACTAACTCAAATGCATTCCTTTGTATAGATGAGTAATATTCCATTGTGTATATTTACCACAATTTCTTTAGTCATTCATCTGCCACTGGACATCTAGGTTGCTTCCATGTCCTAGTTATTGTAGACAGTGCTGCAATGAACACTGGGGTACATGTCTCTTTCAATTCTGGTTTACTTGGTGTGTATGCCCAGCAATGGGATTGCTGGGTCATATCCCAGTTCTGTTTCCAGGTTTTTAAGGAATCTCCACACTGTTCTCCATAATGGCTATACCAGTTTGCATCCCCACCAACAGTGTAAAAGGATTCCCTTTTCTCTGCACCCTCCCCAGCACTTATTATTTGTAGACTTTTTGATGGTGTCCATTCTGACCGGCATGAGATGATACCTCAATGTGGTTTTGATTTGCATTTCTCTAATAATGAGTGATGTTGAGCATTTTTCCATATGTTTATTAGCCATCTGTAGTCTTCTTTGGAGAAATATGTTTAGTTCTTTTGCCCACTTTTTGACTGGGTTGTTCATTCTTTTGGTATTGAGTGGCATGGGCTATTTGTATATTTTGGAGATTAATTCTTTGTTAGTATTTCATTTGCATTATTTTCTCCCATTCTGAAGGCTGTCTTTTCACCTTCCTTCAGTTCAGTTGCTCAATCCTGTCTGACTCTTTGCAACCGCATGGACTGCAGCACACCAGGCCTCCCTGTCCATCACCAACTCCTGGAGTTCACCCAAACTCATGTCCATCGAGTAGGTGATGCCATATAGCCATCTCATCCTCTGTCGTCCCCTTCTCCTCCTGCCCCCAATCCCTCCCAGCATCAGAGTCTTTTCCAATGAGTCAACTCTTTGCATGAGGTGGCCAAAGAACACCCAGGACTGATCTCCTTCAGAACGGACTGGTTGGATCTCTTTGCAGTCCAAGGGACTCTCAAGAGTCTTCTCCAACGCCACAGTTCAAAAGCATCAATTCTTTGGCACTCAGCTTTCTTTATAGTCCAACTCTCACATCCATATATACCACTGGAAAACCATAGCCTTGACTAGACGGACCTTTGTTGGCAAAATAATGTCTCTGCTTTTGAATATGCTATCTAGGTTGGTCATAACTTTCCTTCCAAGGGGTAAGCGTCTTTTAATTTCATGGCTGCAATCACCATCTGCAGTTTCACTTTGCTTATAGTTTCTTAATTGTGCAAGAGCTTTTAAGTTTAATTGGGCTTCCCTTGTGGCTCAGCTGGTAAGGAATCCACCTGCAATGTTGGAGACCTGGATTTGACCCCTGGGTTGGGAAGATCCCCTTGAGAAGGGAAAGGCTACCAACTCCAGTATTTTGGCCTGGAGAATTCCATGGACTATATAGTCCATGGGGTTGCAAAGAGTTGGACACGACTGAGTGACTTTTATTTTTTAAGTTTAGTTAGATCCCATTTGTTTATTTTTGTTTTTATTTCCATTACTCTGGGAGGTGGGTCATAGAGAATCTTGCTGTGATTTATGTTAGAGAGTGTTTTGTATGTGTTTTCCTGTAAGAGTTTTTTAGTCTCTGGTCTTATATGTAGATCTTTAATCCGTTTTAAGTTTGTTTTTGTATATGGTGTTAGAAAGTATTCTAGTTTCATTCTTTTACAGGTGGTTGACCAGGTCTCCCATCACCACTTGTTAAAGAGATTGTCTTTCCTCCATTAAAGAGATTGTCTTTCCTCCATTGTATATTTTTGCCTCCTTTGTCAAAGATAAGGTGTCCATAGGTGCATGGATTTATCTCTGGGCTTTCTATTTTGTTCCATTGATCTATATTTCTGTCTCTGTGCCAGTGTCATATTGTCTTGATGACTGCAGCTTTGCAGTATAGTCTGAAGTCAGGCAGGTTGATTCCTCCAGTTCCATTCTTCTTTCTCAAGATTGCTTTGTGGTTTTTTTTGTGTGTGTGAAATTATTTGTTACAGTTCTGTAAAAAAAAAAAAAAAAAAGTACCATTGGTGGCTAGATAGGGATTGCATTGAATTTATAAACTTTTTTGGGTAGTATACTCATTTTCACTATTTTGATTCCTCTAATCCACAAACTTGGTATATTTCTCCAACTGTTTGTGTCGTCTTTGATTTCTTTCATCAGTGTTTTATAGTTTGCTGTACATAGGTCTTTTGTTTCTTTAGGTTAATTTATTCTTAAGTATTTTATTCTTTTCATTGCAATGGTGAGTGGAACTGTTTCCTTTATTTCTCTTTTTTCATTGTTAATGTCTAGGAATGCAAGGAATTTCTGTGTATCAATTTTATATCCTGCAACTTTACTATATTCATTGATTAGCTCTAGTAATTTTCTGGCAGTATCTTTAGGGTTTTCTATGTGGAGGATCATGTCATCTGCAAATAGAGTTTTACTTCTTCTTCTCCAATCTGGATTCCTTTTATTTGTTTTTCTTCTCTGATTGCTGAGTCTAGGACTTCCAAAACCATGTCGAATAGTAGTGGTGAAAGTGGTCGACCTTGTCTTGTTACTGATTTTAGAGGAAATGCTTTCAACTTTTTGCCATTGAGGATAATGTTTGTTGTGGGTTTGTTGTATATGGCTTTTATTTTGTTGAGGTATGTTCTTTCTATGCCTGCTTTCTGGAGAATTTTTTTTTTAATCATAAATGGGTGTTGCATTTTGTCAGTATGGTTTTAATTATATTAAAGTTAGTTTAGATTGGCTAAAGGAATACGTCAGAAAAAAATTTTAATTATGATAAACTTAATGTTTGTACAAAACTATTTTCCCTGGGACTAGACCAGAGTAAAATCTTACTCAAGCTCACCCAATAGTCTTCAGGGAGATAGAAAGACCATCTGTTAAGGGCTTGTTGTTTGATGCACACCTGTCCATTCAATCTTGGTTTAGCTTTAACTACCACAGAAAAGTTTTAAGGAGTTATGCTTGCCAGGAATTCCCATCCAGGGTCTATCCTATTAAAACTTCGTAGGCAAAACAACTTCCTCTATGTAGCTCCTCTTTTGCATCATATGAAAGTAATGCTATTTGACCTTTTTACCTATAAAACAACAATCCAATGTGGTCCAGAAGGTCCCAGTAAATGCTCATCTTTGTGAAATGCTATAAGAAGCCTGTGGAGATTTCTGTCTCTAATAGCTTGTTTACTCTGCTGTTGGTATCAATTTGGGTAAATAATTGGTTTAAATAACTTCTGGTGGGACAGGACAGCATCAGTTTGGACATGAATTTTTTCTTTTGCATTTTAAGCATAATTGTCCTGTCCTTGATCTTATTAATCTTATGGTTTCATAGAAGAGAATGTGTTGCTGAGGGGAAAATGTCAAAAGGCTATGGGGATATGGGTCTGTGGTTTCCACTGGCCCTGTCTTAGAAGCAGTTTATTTTCATCTCAAATCATGAGGTGGTATGATTCCAGCATTCTGGGAAAAAGAAACCAGGAAGATAAAAAAGTAGAAAACCTATTCCCCTTTTTAGCCATCTTCCCAGGATGGATGTAAAGAATGTTCTTAAAACGATTTCATTACTTTGGGGAGACTTATCTAAGTGGCACTTTCTCCATTTTTACACTTGATCTCATTCCCACCCATGGCCTTCATGTAATGTTTTATAACTGATGTCTCTCTGAACTTCTGTATCTTTCTGTCTCTGTTTTTCCTATAATTCCTTTTTCAAGTCTTCTCACTGTGTATATCTGCTACACTAGTTAAGTATTGAACTCTGGTTGCTTTAGATAGAAAATTTTAGTGTTCACCTTTATCTGTCAGAGAGCTAGACTAAATTTCCCATCTCCCTTGCTTCTAGGTGAGGTTACTTTGACTAACACACCCCAATAAATGTGATAGGAGATATATGTGTCATTTCCTGGGCAAGATTATTAAAGACATGGCATTTTACATGATCTTGTTTCTGTGTGTCTTCTGAGTGTCCTAAAGGAAAATAGAACTATAAGATGGAAGATGCCTTGATCCTTGAATTACTGCTACAGATCATCATGTTCCTTACATGACCCAGAAAAAAAAAATTGTGATATGAACACAAACAACTGGGATTGAAATATGTTTGTTATAGGAGTTGACCTAATACATTTTGTAAAAATGAAGAATAGTTGATTATAATATTAAATTATTTCAAGTAAACAACATAGTGATTGAAATTTTTATAGATTATTCTCTATTTATAGTTATGGTAAAATATTAGCTATATTCCCTAGCTGTATGATATATTCTTTTTTTAAATTTAAATTTATTTATTTTAATTGGACCTAATTACTTTACAATATTGTATTGGTTTTGCCATACATCAACATGGATCCTTATAGCTTATTTTATACATAATAGTTTGTATCTCTTAAGCTGTTAGCCCTATCTTGTCCCTTACACTGTCTCTCTCCTCTCTGATGAGTTTGTTCTCTATTGTGAGGCTGTTTCTTTTTGGTATAATCATCAGTTTGTTTTGTTTTTTAGATTCCACATATATGTTCTAAAATAGAGTATTTGTCTTTCTCTGATTTACTAAGTATAACCCTCTCCAGTTCCATCCACTTTGTTGCAAATGGCAAAATTACATTCTTTTTTTGGCTGAATAATATTCCATGTATATACCACAACTTTTTTAACCATTTATTATTTTAACTTTCTTTTATAATTATTTAAATTTTATTATTTATTTTTGGCTGCACTCAATCTTTGTTGCTTTGCATGGGCTTTCTCTAGTTGCAATGGACAAGGGCTACTCTTCATTACATTGCGTGGATTTCTCATTGTGGTAGCTTCTCCTGTTGTGGAGCGCAATCTCTAGGCATGCAGGCCTTAGGAGCTGTGGCACACAGGCTCAGTGGTTGCAGCTTTCAGGCCCTAGAGTGCAGGCTCAATAGTTGTGGTACACGAGCTTAGTTGCTCCACAACATGTGGAATCTTCCTGGACTAGGGATCGTGTCTCCTGCACTAGAAAGTGGATTTCCATTCATTATGCCAACCAGGGAAGTCCCATTCATCTGTTCATGGACACTTAGCATGCTTCCTTACCTTTGCAATTTTAAATAATGCTGCTATGAACCCTGGGAGGTATGTATTTTTTCAGATTAATGATTTCACTCAATTCAGATAGATATCCAGGATTAGAATTTCTGGGTAATATGGTAGTTCTATTTTTAGGTTTTTGAGGAAAAGTCATACTATTTACAAAAGACGCTACACGGATGTATATTCCCACCAGCAGTGTACAAGGATTTTCTTTACTCCACATCTTCACCAATATTTGTTATTTGTGTTCTTTTTGATGAAAGACATTCTGACAGGTGTGAGGTGGTATCTCATTGTAGTTTTGATTTGCATTTTTCTGATTAGTGATGTTGAGCATTTTTTGATATGCATATTGGGTACCTGTATTTATTTCTTTGGAAAAATATCTATTCAGGTCATCTGCCCACTTCTTAATCTGTTTTGTTTTGTTTTTACATACTGAGTTGTATGTAGTAGTAGTATAGTAGTTCAGTCACTCAGTTGTGTCCAGCTCTGTGCAACCCCATGGACTGTAGCACACCAGGCTTCCCTGTCTATCACCAACTCCCAGAGTTTACTCAAACACATGTCCATTGAATCAGTGATGCCATCCAACCACCTGATCCTGTTATCCCTTTCTCCTGCCTTCAATCTTTCCCAGCATCAGGGTCTTTTCCAATGAGTCAACTTTTCGCATGAGGTGGCCAAAGTACTGGAGTTTCAGCATCAGTCCTTCCAATGAACACTCAGGACTGATTTCCTATAGGATGGACCAGTTGGATCTCCTTGCTATCCAAGGAAATCTCAAGTCTTCTCCAACACCACAATTAAAAAGAATCAATTCTTTGGTGCTCAGTTTTCTTTATAGTTCAACTCTCACATCCGTACATGACTACTAGAAAAACCATAGCTTTGACTAGATAGACTTTTGTTAGGAAAGTAATGTCTGTGCTTTTAATACGCTGTCTGGGATTATTATAACTTTTCTTCCAAGGAGTAAGTCTCTTTTAATTTCATGACTGCAATCACCATCTGCAGTGATTTTGGAGGCCAAAAAAAAAAAAAAATGTCGCTGTTTTCATTGTTTCCCTATCTGTTTGCCATGAAGTGATGGGACCGGATGCCATGATGTTAGTTTTCTGAATATTGAGTTTTCACTTTCATCAAGAAGCTCTTTAGTTCTTCTTCACTTTCTGCCATAAGTATGGTATCATCTGAGATTATTGATATTTCTCCCGGCAATCTTGATTCCAGCTTGTGCTTCCTCCAGCCTGGCATTTCCCATGATGTACTCTGCATATAAATTAAATAAGTAGGGTGACAATATACAGCCTTGACGTACTCCTTTCCCAGTTTGGAACCAGTCTGCGGTTCCATGTCCAGTTCTAACTGTTGCTTCTTGACCTGCATACAGATTTCTCAGGAGGCAGGTAAGGTGGTCTGGTGTTCACCTCTGTTAAAGAATTTTCCGCACTTTATTGTGATCCACACAGTGAAAGGCTTTGGAAGTCAATAAAGCAGAAATAGATGTTTTTCTGGAACTCTCTTGCTTTTTCGATGATCCAACAGATGTTGCAATTTGACCTCTGGTTCCTCTGTGTGTGAGATGAGTGCAATTGTGTGGTAGTTTGAGCATTCTTTGGCATTGCCTTTCTTTGGGATTGGAATGAAAACTAACGTTTTCCAGTCCTGTGGCCACTGCTAAGTTTTCCAAGTTTGCTGGCATATTAAGTGCAGCACTGTAACGGCATCATCTTTTAGAATTTGAAATAGCTCAGCTGGAATTCCATCACTTCCACTAGCTTTGCTCATAGTGATGCTTCTCAGGCACACTTGACTTCACCTTCCAGGATGTCTGGCTCTAGGTGAGTGATCACCCCATCGTGATCATCTGGGTCATGAAGATCTTTTTTGTATAGTTCTTGTATGTATTCTTGCCACCTCTTCTTAACATCTTCTGCTTCTGTTAGGTCCATACCATTTCTCTGTCCTTTATTGTTCCCATCTTTGCATGAAATAGTCCCTTGGTATCTCTAATTTTCTTGAAGAGATCTGTAGTCTTTCCCATTCTATTGTTTTCCTCTATTTCTTTGCACTGATCATTGAGGAAGGCTTTCTTATCTCTCCTTGCGGTTCTTTGGAACTCGGCATTCAAATGGGTATATCTTTCCTTTACTCCTTTAGCTTCTCTTCTCTTCTCAGCTATTTATAAGTCCTCCTCAGACAACCATTTTGCCTTTTTGCATTTATTTTTCTTGGGGATTGTCTTGATCACTGCCTTCAGTACAATGTCGTGAACCTCTGTCCGAAGTTCTTCAGGCACTCTATCAGATCTAATCCCTTGAATCTATTTCTCACTTCCACTGTATAGTCGTAAGGGTTTGATTTAGGTCATACCTGAATGGTCTAGTGGTTTTCCCTACTTTCTTCAATTTAAATCTGAATTTGGCAATAAGGAGTTCATGATCTGAGCCAGTCAGCTCCCAGTCTTGTTTTTGCTGACTGTATAGAGCTTCTCCATCTTTGGCTGCAAAGAATAGACTCAGTCTGGTTTCGGTGTTGACCATCTGGTGATGTCCATGTGTAGAGTCTTCTCTTGTGTTGCTGGAAGAGGGTGTTTGCTATGACCAGTGCGTTTTCTTGGCAAAACTCTATTAGCCTTTCCCTGCTTCATTCTGTACTCCAAGGCCAAATTGGCCTGTTACTCCAGGTATCTCTTGGCTTCCTACTTTTGCATTCCAGTCCCCTATAATGAAAAGGACATCTTTTTTGGGTGTTGGTTCTAGAAGGTCTTGTAGGTCTTCACAGAACCGTTCAACTTCAGCTTCTTCAGCATTACTGGTCAGGGCATAGACTTGGATTACCGTGATATTGAATGGTTTGTCTTGGAAATGAACAGTGACCATTCTGTCGTTTCTGAGATTACATCTAACTACTGCATTCGGAGTCTTTTGTTGACAATGGCCACTCCATTTCTAAGGGATTCTTGCCCACAGTAGTAGATATAATGGTCATCTGAGTTAAATTCACGCATTCCAGCCTAGTTTAGTTTGCTGATTCCTAAAATGTCAGTTTTCACTCTTGCCATTTCCTGTTTGACCATTTTCAATTTGCCTTGATTCATGAACCTAACATTCCATGTTCCTCTGCAGCACTGCTCTTTACAGCATTAGACTTTACTTCTATCACCTGTCACATCCACAATGGGTACTGGTTTTGCATTGGCTCCATCTCTTTATTCTTTCTGGTGTTATTTCTGCAGTGATCTCCAGTAGCATATTGGGCACCTACTGACCTGGGGAGTTCATCTTTCAGTATCCTTTGTTTTGCCTTTTCATACGGTTCATGTATGAAAAGTTGTATGAGCTCTCTATATTTTGGATATTAGCCCCTTACTGGTCTATGATTTGCAAACATTTTTCCCTATTCAATAGGTTATCTTGTTATTTTGTCAGTGGTTTCCTTCACTGTGCCAAAACTTTTCAGTTTAATTATGTCTGTTTAATTTGTTTATTTAATTTTTTTTTTTTTTTTTTTGCTTTTTCCCCCATTTGCCTTAGGAAACAGTGAAAAAATGTTGCTACTATTTATGGCAGACTGTTATGCATATGTTGTCTTCTAGGAGTTTTATGGTTTCTGATCTTACATTTAGGCATTTAATCCATTTTGAGTCTATTTTTGTACATGGAGTGAAGGGGGAAAAAACCACACTTTTTTTACATGTAGCTGTCCAGTTTTCCCAACACCACTTATGAAGAGACTGTCTTTACTCCACTGTCTATTCTTGCCTTCTTTGTTGTACACTAACTGACCTTAAGGACATGGGTTTATTTCTGAGCTCTCTCTTCTGTTCTGTGATCTGCGTGTCTCTGTTTTTGTGCCAGTACAATACTGTTTTGATTCCTGTAGCTTTGTCACGTAGACTGAAGTCAGGGAGTGTGATACCTTCAGCCTTCAAGATTATTGTGGCTATTCAGAGTCTTCTGTATTTTCATAAAAATTTTTAAATTATTTGTTCCAGTTCTGTGAAAAATGCCATTGGTGTTTTGATTAAGAATTGTATTGAATATACAGATTGTGTTGGGTAGTATGGTCACTGTAACAATATTAAGTCTTCCAATTCATGACTACAATGTACCATCTATTTGTGTTGTATTCAATTTCTTTCATCAGTATCTTCTACTTTTTGGCATATAGATTTTTTACCACTTAAGCAAGGTTTATACCTAAGTATTTTATTTTTTGATACAGTTATAAATGGAGTTGTTTCCTTAATTTCTCTTTGTAGTAGTTTGTGTATAGAAATGCAACATACTACTCTATATTAATTTTGTATCTTGCAAATTTACTGAATTCATTAATGAAACCTAGTAGTTTTCTGGTGGCATGTTCAGGATTTCATATGTATAATATATTTTGTCTGTAACAGTACCAGTTTTATTTCTTCCTTTGCAACTTGGATTCCTTTTTTCTTGTCTGAATGTTGTGGCTAGCACTTCAAATACTATGTTGAATAAAAATGGCAAGAGTGGTGCTCCTTTTCTTATTTCTGTTCTTGGAGAAAATGCTTTCAGCTTTTCACTGTTGAGTATGATATTAGCTGTTGGGTTATCATATATGACCTTTATTATGTTGGGGTGTGTGCACTCTATACCTGCTTTATGGAGAGATTTTATCATAAATGGAACTTGAGTTTTGTCAGAAGCTTTTTCTGCATCTATTGAGATGATCATATGGTTTTTATTCTTCAAATTGTTAATGAGGTGTATCACATTCATTGATTTGTGTGTGTGTGTGTGTATGTGTGTGTGTGTGTATGCTAAGCCATACTTGCATTCCTGGGATAAATTCTGCTTGATCATGGTGTATGACTTATTTTTAAAGTGTTGCTCAGTTTGGATTAATAATACTTCATTAAGGATTTTTGCAAGTGTGTTTATCAGTGATATTGGCCTATAATTTTCTTTTCTTATATATTTGTCTGATTTTGTATCAGGGTGATGCTGGCATCATAGAATAAGTTTGAAAGCATTGCTTCCTCTGAAATTTTTTGGGATAGTTTGAGAAGATAGGTGTTAGCTGCTGCTGCTGCTGCTAAGTCACTTCAGTCGTGTCCGACTCTGTGCGACCCCATAGACAGCAGCCCACCAGGCTCCCCCATCCCTGGGATTCTCCAGGCAAGAACACTGGAGTGGGTTGCCATTTCCTTCTCCAGATAGGTGTTAACTCTTCTCTAAATGTTTGATAGGATTCACCCATGAAGCCATCTGGTCCTGGACTTTTGTTTGTTGGGAGTTGTTTTTTTTTTTTAATTCAGTTTCATTATTGGTAATTGATCTGTTTATATTTTTATTCCTTCCTGGCTCAGTCTTTGGAGACTGTACATTGTTGGGAAATTGTCCGTTTCTTCTAGGTTGTCAATTATATTGATGTACAGTTATTTGTAGTAATGTCTTACAATCCTCAGTATTTCTGTGTTCAGTTGTAACTTCCTTTTTTCACTTTCGATTTTATTGATTTGGTCTCTTTTTTGTTTTATGAGTCTGGGTAAAAGTTTATAAAGTAAGTCTTTTCTGGGACTGGTATCTGCTTGTTTGTGGGTAAGGCTGGTCCTGAAGCTAGAGCAAGTCACTTGTGAGTTGGGTCAGAGATTCTGGTACTGATCTCTGCCCGCTGATGGATGGAGCTGGGTCCCCTGGTCTCTAGATGCAGGGCCCTGGGGGTCCCAGATCTAGTGCCTGTACACTGGCATGTGAGACCTGATCCTGGTGTTTCAGTGGGTGGGGCTATCTCCAGGGTAAGCTGTGAGTTTGGGAATTTTAGGGCAGCTTGTTTATTAATGGATAGGGATATGTCTCCATCCCATTATTTGCTTGGCCTGAAGCATCCTTGTCCTGGTGCCCACAGGCTAGTGGCATGAGTGGGGCTGGGTCTTGAGGCTAATTAACAAGCTAGAGGGAGGATTCCAAAATGGTGATTTCCAGCACTAGTGTCCGCGTGGTAGAGTAAGCTCCTAAAATGTCTTTGTCCTCAATGGTGAGCTCCAATTGTCTCCTGCCTCTGCAGTAGACTCTCCATGGTTAGCAGGTAGGTCTGACCCAGGCTTCTTTCAAATTGCTGCCCCTGCCCTGGGACCTGGAGCATGTGAGATCTGTGTGTGCCTTTTAAGAGTAGAGTCTCTATTGCCGACAAAACATCTGGACCTCCTGAAAGAAAGTCCTGCTGGCTTTCAAAGCCAAATAGTCCAGGAACTGGTCTTTCCTGGAAGGACCCCTGGTCTGGGAAAACTCAAGTTGCCCTTAGACCCCTGCTGGTTGAAGAAAACCTCTGAAATTGTCATTATTCTCCTGTTTGTGGGTTGCTTGCCCATGGACGACACTCTATGGGGCCACAGAGTCAGACACAACTGAGCGACAAAGCATACACATTACCCATGGGTATAGGTCTTGATTATACTGCCATTCTGCCCCTCCTACCCATCTCATTGTGGTTCCTTCTTTATATCTTTTGTTGTAGAACATTTTTTTCTGGTAGGTTCTGTTTTTTTCTCATCTATAGGTGTTCTAGAAATAGTTGTAATTTTGGTGTGCCCATGAGAGGAGATGAACTCAGGATGTTTCTACTCTGCCATCTTGCCCAATTTCACCTAATATGGTCAAAATCTCTATCCCCTGGACATCAACTTCTCCTGGTGCATTCTTACCTCATCAACAATTTCTTCTTTGTCTTTATGAAGCCTACTTTCTCTTTCTGCCTGGCTTATATTGGTCTTACCCAGAGATCCATCTTTGTCATCTTTTTTTCTCTCTACATGTTCTCTACATCACTCTGAAGATTAAACCTTACTCATATAATCTGAAATTTCTGTTCTTATCTTTGACCTTTACTGTGACATTCAGACTGATACATGGAAGTTGTTACTGGAAAGTTCCATACAACCCCTTAATCCTCAGTAAAGCTAAAATAAAACAATCTTACTCTTCAAATTCTCTTTTTCCCCTCCTCCAACTTGGTAGACATTATCACTTCCTACAAAGTAGATGAAGGCAGAAATGAGCAATTTATCTCACACTTCTTACTGTACCACACTTCTGCCCAAGAATACAAAATTTTCTGTCAATTTTACTTCAGTATATATTTTTTTGAATGAAAGCATTTCTTTCCATATCAACCCTGCGCTATATAAGACCCTCATAATCTCTCATTTGCCTATTACAATAACTCTGTGACTAGTCTCCCTCCCTGTATCATGGAAATAGATACAGTACTCAGGTGAGGAAAATATTAAAATGATCCTCCCCAGATTTTGAGGGGCAATTATGGACATTCTAGGTATAATTCATTTCTTTCCCTCCCTTTAAAGGAGAAAATCAGTGTTCAAGCTACTAACCATGTTACTACCCAGAAAACTACAATAAATGGTTGATGTTAATTTGAAGTTTTTAATCATTGAAGTGTGATTAAACTCAGCAATTTTAGTGATTAAAATTCCATGCGTTATGACAAAGATATATAGGCATTTAACTACTATCATAATCAGGATATAAAACATTTCTGTCACTGCAAAATGTCCGCTTGATTTCTTTTGCCTTCAATCTCCTTACTCCAATCACTGATCCCTGGCAAATACCGATTTTTTTTCCTCTTTTGCTCATAATATATTTGCATTGCCTAATCGTAAAATGGACTCATAACATATGCATTTCCATGTGGGTGGCTCCTTTCATTTGACATAGTGCATTTGAGATTCACTGATGTTGTGTGTATTGATATCTCATTCTTTCATTTAGCTGAAAATTGTCCACTGTAGTATCTATTTTTGTCATTGTTGTGTTTTCATCCTCAACTGTTAGCTTATTCTTTGAAACATGGGTTAGCTGCTGACTACATTTATCAGTTTGTTTCCAGCGTGTAGAATCTTGGAAGTCCAATGGCCTACATTGATTTTGTATTCATCTTTAAATTATTTTCAGAACCTCATGCTCAGAGGGTCCACGAGCCATAAAGGATTATTCATAGACCTTGAAACCTAGTAGGGTTCATACACTTGAACTTTGAGGAAACTGAGATTCAGAGAGATCACATTGCTATATGTTTAGGAATATGAAACTATCTCATTATCGAGCCAAAACTTTTTTTCCTGTCATCATGGTATTTTTTTTTTTTTGGTGTGATGGAATGCATAGTATGTTCTTTGATGAAAGGGAATTTTAGTTCATCAGGAGAATAAGGTGGTTTTGTGGATAATAGTAGCTAGAAGGAAATTATTTTATGAGGAATATTGACTTTCATTAAGAAATATAACTGATTTTTTTAACATAAGATACAGAACATTTCTTCATTTAAATAATTACACTCCAATATAATAAATTATGACATTAAAATGTGTCTAACTGAAGATGTTCAGGTAGTTAAAACGGTGAGTATGATTGTGGCTTTGGGGTTAGATAAGTTGGTTCAGTTCAGTTCAGTCACTCAGATCAGATCAGTTGCTCGGTTGTGTCCGACTCTGTGAGACCCCATGAATCGCAGCACGTCAGGCCTCCCTGTCCATCACCAACTCCGGAGTTCACTCAGACTCATGTCCATCGAGTCAGTGGTGCCATCCAGCCATCTCATCCTCTATCGTCCCCTTCTCCTCCTGCCCCCAATCCCTCCCAGCATCAGAGTCTTTTCCAATGAGTCAACTCTTCGCATGAGGTGGCCAAAGTACTGGAGTTTCAGCTTTAGCATCATTCCTTCCAAAGAAATCCCAGGGCTGATCTCCTTTAGAATGGACTGGTTGGATCTCCTTGCAGTCCAAGGCACTCTCAAGAGTCTTCTCCAGCACCACAGTTGAAAAGCATCAATTCTTCAGCGTGCAGCCTTCTTCACAGTCCAACTCTCACATCCATACATGACCACAGGAAAAACCAAAGCCTTAACTAGACGAACCTTTGTTGGCAAAGTAATGTCTCTGCTTTTGAATATGCTATCTAGGTTGGTCATAACTTTCCTTCCAAGGAGTAAGTGTCTTTTAATTTCATGGCTGCAGTCACCATCTGTAGTGATTTTGGAGCCCAGAAAAACAAAGTCGGACTCTGTTTCCACTGTTTCCCCATCTATTTGCCATGAAGTAATGGGACTGGATGCCATGGTCTTCATTTTCTGAATGTTGAGCTTTAAGCCAACTTTTTCACTCTCCTCTTTCACCTTCATCAAGAGGATTTTTAGTTCCTCTTCACTTTCTGCCATAAGGGTGGTGTCATCTGCATATCTGAACTTATTGGTATTTCTCCTGTCAATCTTGATTCCAGCTTGTGTTTCTTCCAGCCCAACGTTTCTCATGATGTACCCTGAGTAGAAGTTAAATAAACAGGGTGACGATGTACAGCCTTGACGTACTCCTTTTCCTATTTGGAACCATTCTGTTGTTCCATGTCCAGTTCTAACTGTTGCTTCCTGACCTGCATACAAATTTCTCAAGAGGCAGATCAGGTGGTCTGGTATTCCCATCTCTTGAAGAATTTTCCACAGTTTATTGTGATCCACACAGTCAAAGGCTTTGGCATAGTCAATAAAGCAGAAATAGATGTATTTCTGGAACTCTCTTGCTTTTTTGATGATCCAGTGGATGTTCACAATTTGATCTCTGGTTCCTCTGCCTTTTCTAAGACCAGCTTGAACATCAGGAAGTTCACGGTTCACATATTGCTGAAGCCTGGCTTGGAGAATTTTGAGCATTACTTTACTAGCATGTCAGATGAGTGCAATTGTGTGGTAGTTTGAACATTCTTTGGTATTGCCTTTCTTTGGGATTGGAATGAAAACTGACCTTTTCCAGTCCTGTGGCCACTGCTGAGTTTTAGTTTTCAAAATTTGCTGGCATATTGAGTGTAGCACTTTCACAGCATCATCTTTCAGGATTTGGAATAGCTCAACTGGAATTCTATCACCTCCACTAGCTTTGTGCATAGTGATGCTTTCTAAGGCCCACTTGACTTCACATTGCAGGATGTCTGGCTCTAGGTGAGTGATCAAACCATCGTGATTATCTGGGTCGTGAAGATCTTCTTTGTATAGTTCTTCTGTGTATTCTTGCCATCTCTTCTTAATATCTTCTGCTTCTGTTAGGTCCATACCATTTCTGCCCTTTATTGAGCCCATCTTTGCATGAAATGTTCCTTTGGTATCTCTGATTTTCTTGAAGAGCTCTCTAGTCTTTCCCATTCTGTTGTTTTCCTCTATTTCTTTGCATTGATCATTGAGGAAGGCTTTCTTATCTCTTCTTGCTATTCTTTGGAACTCTGCATTCAGATGTTTATGTCTTTGCTTTTCTCCTTTGCTTTCCACTTCTCTTCTTTTCACAGCTATTTGTAAGGCCTCCCCAGACAGCCATTTTGCTTTTTTGCATTTCTTTTCCATGGGGATGGTCTTGATCCCGTCTCCTGTACAATGTCATGAACCTCATTCCATAGCTCATCAGGCACTCTATCTATCAGATCTAGGCCCTTAAATCTATTTCTCACTTCCACTGTATAATCATAGGGATTTGATTTAAGTCATACCTGAATGGTCTAGTGGTTTTCCCTACTTTCTTCAATTTAAGTCTGAATTTGGCAATAAGGAGTTGATGGTCTGAGCCACAGTCAGCTCCTGGTCTTGTTTTTGCTGACTGTATAGAGCTTCTCCATCTTTGGCTGCAAAGAATATAATCAGTCTGATTTCAGTGTTGACCATCTGGTGATGTCCATGTGTAGAGTCTTCTCTTGTGTTGTTGGAAGAGGGTGTTTGCTATGACCAGTGCATTTTCTTGGTAAAACTCTATTAGTCTTTGCCCTGCTTCATTCAGTATTCCAAGGCCAAATTTGCCTGTTACTCCAGGTGTTTCTTGACTTCCTACTTTTGCATTCCAGTCCCCTATAATGAAAAAGACATCTTTTTTGGGTGTTAGTTCTAAAAGGTCTTGTAGGTCTTCATAGAACTGTTCAACTTCAGCTTCTTCAGCGTTATTGGTTGGGGCATAGACTTGGATTACTTTGATATTGAATGGTTTGCCTTGGAAACGAACAGAGATCATTCTGTCGTTTTGAGATTGCATCCAAGTACTGCATTTCGGACTCTTTTGTTGACCATGATGGCCACTCCATTTCTTCTGAGGCATTCCTGCCCGCAGTAGTAGATATAATGGTCATCTGAGTTAAATTCACCCATTCCAGTCCATTTCAGTTCGCTGATTCCTAGAATGTCGACATTCACTCTTGCCATCTCTTGTTTGACCACTTCCAATTTGCCTTGATTCATGGACCTGACATTCCAGGTTCCTATGCAGTATTGCTCTTTACAGCATTGGACCTTGCTTCTATCACCAGTCACATCCACAGCTGGGTATTCTTTTTGCTTTGGCTCCATCCCTTCATCCTTTCTGGAGTTATTTCTCCACTGATCTCTAGTAGCATACTGGGCACCTACTGACCTGGGGAATTTCTCTTTCAGTATCCTATCATTTTGCCTTTTCATACTGTTGATGGGATTCTCAAGGCAAGAATACTGAAGTGGTTTGCCATTCCCTTCTCCAGTGGACCACATTCTGTCCGATCTCTCCACCATGACCCGCCCATCTTGGGTTGTCCCATGGGCATGTCTTAGTTTCATTGAGTTAGACAAGGCTGTGGTCCTAGTGTGATTAGATTGACTAGTTTTCTGTGAGTATGGTTTCAGTGTGTCTGCCCTCTGATGCCCTCTTGCAACACCTACCATCTTACTTGGGTTTCTCTTACCTTGGGCATGGGGTATCTCTTCACGGCTGCTCCAGCAAAGCGCAGCCAATGCTCCTTACTTTGGACGAGGGGTATCTCCTCAACGCCGCCCTTCCTGACCTTCAACGTGGGATAACTCCTCTAGGCCCTCCTGTACCTGCGCAGCCACGTGTGGGGTTGGTCCTCCCAGCCACCGCTCCTGGCCTCAGGCGTGGGGTAGCTCCTCCCACCCGCTGCCCCTGGCCTCGGGCTTAAGGGCGTGGGGTGTCTCCTCCTGCCCCTGACCTCGAACACTGGGTATCTCCTCTCGGCCACCCCCCACCACCACCCCCCGACCTCGGATGTGGGGTAGCTCCTCTGGCCGTTCCTGCACTGTCGCAGTCTGGCACTCTCGGCCACTGCCCCTGACCTCAGACATGGGGTAACTCCTCTTGGCCGCCGCCCTTTGGGCATGGGGTCCTCCTGGCTTCCAACTTTTTTGCAACCCCATGGACGGCAGCATGCTAGGCCTCCCTGTCCTTCCTGTCCTCTCTGTCACCAACTCCTGGAATTTACTCAAATTCATGTCCATTGAGTCAATGATGCCATCCAACCATCTCATCCTCTATCAACCCCTTCTCCTCCTGCCTTCAATCTTTTCCATCATCAGGGTCTTTTCTTTCTTTTTTTTTTTAATTTTTAAAATTAGTATTATTATTTTTTTTACTTTACAATATTGTATTGGTTTTGCCAAACATCAACATGCATCCACCACGGGTGTACACTTGTTCCCCATCCTGAACCCCCTCTCCCACCTCCCTCCCCATACCATCCCTCTGGTCATCCCAGTGAACCAGCCCCAAGCTTCCTGTATCCTGCATCAAACCTAGACTGGTGATTCATTTATTATATGATGTTATACATGTTTTAACGCCATGCTCCCAAATCACCCCCCGCCCCACATACACAGAGTCCAAAAGACTGTTCTATACATCTGTGTCTCTTTTGCTGTCTCGCATACAGGGTTGTCATTACTATCTTTCTAAATTCCATATATATGAGTTAGTATACTGTGTTGGTGTTTTTCTTTCTGGCTTACTTCACTCTGTATAATAGGCTCCAGTTTCATCCACCTCATTAGAACTGATTCAAATGTATCCTTTTTAATGGCTGAGTAATACTCCATTGTGTATATGTACCACAGCTTTCTTATCCATTCATCTGGTGATGGACATCTAGGTTGCTTCCACATCCTGGGTCTTTTCCAATGAGTCAGTTCTTCGCATCAGGTGGCCAAAGTGTTGGAGTTTCAGCTTCCACATAAGTGCTTCCAATGAACACTCAACTGATCTCCTTTAGGATGGACTTGTTGGATATCCTTGCAATCCAAGGGACTCTCAAGAGTCTTCTCCAACACCACAGTTCAAAAGCATCAATTCTTCGGCTCTCAGCTTTCTTCACACTCCAACTCTCACATCCATATGTGACCACTGGAAAAACTGTAGCCTTGACTAGACGGACCTTTGTTGGCAAAGTCATGTTTCTGCTTTTTAATATGTTTAGGTTGGTCATAACTTTCCTTCCAAGGAGTAAGCGTCTTTTTATTTCATGGCTGCAGTCACCATCTGCAGTAATTTTGGAGCCCAAAAAATAAAGTCTGCCACTGTTTCTACTGTTACCCCATCTATTTGCCATGAAGTAATGGGACTGGATGCCATGACCTTAGTTTTCTGAATGTTGAGTTTTAAGCCAACTTTTTCACTCTCCTCTTTCACTTTCATCAAGAGGCTCTTTAGTTCTTCTTTGCTTTCTGCCATAAGGGTGGTGTCATCTGCTTATCTGAGGTCATTTATATTTCTCCCAGCAATCTTGATTCCAGATTGTGCTTCATTCAGCCAGCATTACCCATGATGTGCTCTGCATATAAGTTAAATAAGCAGGGTGACAGTACACAGCTTTGATGTACTCCATTTCCTATTTGGAACCAGTCTGTTGTTCCATGTCCAGTTCTAACTGTTGCTTTCTGACCTGCATACAGATTTCTCAAGAGGCAGGTCAGGTGGTCTGGTATTCCCACCTCTTTCAGAATTTTCCACAGTTTATTGTGATCCACACAGTCAAAGGCTTTGGCATAGTCAATAAAGCATAAATAGATGTTTTTCTGGAACTCTCTTGCTTTTTTGATGATCAAGCGGATGTTGGCAATTGGATCTCTGGTTTTTCTGCCTTTTCTAAATCCAGCTTGAAATCTGGAAGTTTGTGGTTCATATATTTTTGAAGCCTGGCTTGGAGAATTTTGAGCATTACTTTACTAGCATGTGAGATGGGTGCAATTGTGCATTAGTTTGAACATTCTCTGGCATTGATTTTCTTTGGGATTGGAATGAAAACTGACCTTTTCCAGTCCTATGGCCACTGCTGAGTTTTCCAGATTTGCTGGCATATTGAATACAGCACTGTCACAGCATCATCTTTCAGGATTTGAAATAGCTCAACTGGAATTTCATCACCTCCACTGGCTTTGTTCTTACTGATGCTTCCTAAGGCCCATGTGACTTCACAGTCCAGGATATGTGGCTCTAGGTGAGTGATCACACCATTGTGATCAGCTGGGTGGTGAAGATCTTTTTTGTATAGTTCTTCTGTGTATTCTTGCCACCTCTCCTTAATATCTCTCCTTATGTTAGGTCCATACCATTTCTGTCTTTTATTGTGCCCATCTTTGCATGAAATGATCCCTTGGTATCTCTAATTTTTTTGAAGAGATCTCTAGTCTTTCCCATTGTATTGTTTTCCCCTATTTCTTTGCACTGATCGCTCAGGAAGGCTTTCTTATCTCTTCTTGCTATTCTTTGGAACTCTGCATTCAAATGGGTATATCTTTCCTTTTCTCCTTTGCTTTTGGCTTCTTTTCTTTTCACAGCTATTTGTATAGATCTCCTCAGGCAGCCATTTTGCTTTTTTCATTTCTTTTTCTTGGGGATGGTCTTTCTCCCTGTCTCCTATACAGTGTCATGAACCTCTGTCCGTAGTTCATCAGGCACTCTATCAGATCTACTCCCTTAAATCTATTTCTCACTTCCACTGTATAGTCATAAGGGATTTTATTTAGGTCATACCTGAATAGTCTAGTGGTTTTCCCTACTTTCTTCAATTTAAATCTCAATTTGGCAATAAGGAGTTCATGATCTGAGCCACAGTCAGCTCCCAGTCTTGTTTTTGCTGACTGTATAGAGCTTCTCCATCTTTGGCTGTAAAGTATGGAATCAATTTGATTTCAGTGTTGACTATCTGGTGATGTCCATGTGTAGAGCCATGTTATGTAAGACCACCCAAGACAGATGGATCATAGTGGAGAATTCTGACAAAATGTGGTCCACTGGAGCAGGGAATGGCAAGCCACTTCAGTATTCTTGCCTTGAGAACCCCATGAATAGTAGGAAAAGGCAAAAAGATAGGGTACTAAAAGATGAACTCCCCAGGTTGTTAGGTGCCCAATATCCTACTGGAGATCAGTGGAGAAATTACTCCAGAAAGAATGAAGGGATGGACCCAAAGCAAAAACAACACCCAGTTGTGGATGTGACTGGTCATAGATGCAAATTTTGATTCTGTAAAGAGCAATGTTGCATAGGAACCTGGAATGTTAGGTCCATGAATCAAGGCAAATTGGAAGTGGTCAAACAGGAGATGACAAGGGTGAACATCGACATTTTAGGAATCAGCGAACCAAAATGGACCAGAATGGGTAAATTTAATTCAGATGACCATTATATCTACTACTGTGGGCAAGAATCCCTTAGAAGAAATGGAGTAACAATCATAGTCAACAAAAGAGTCTGAAATGCAGTACTTGGATGAAATTTCAAAAAGGAGAGAATGATCTCTTCCTTTCCAAGGCAAACCATTTAATATCACGGTAATCCAAGTCTATGCCCCGACCAGTAATGCTGAAGAAGCTGAAGTTGAATGGTTCAGTGAAGACCTACAAGACCTTCTAGAACTAATACCCCCCCAAAGATGTCCTTTTCATTATAGGGGACTGGAATGCAAAAGTAGGAAGTCAAGAAATACCTGGAGTAATAGGCAAATTTGACCTTGGAGTACGGAATGAAACAGGGCAAAGGCTCATAGTTTGGCCAAGAGAATGCTCTGATCATAGCAAACTCCCTCTTCCAACAATACAAGACAAGTCGGTACAAGACAGAAATAGGATATCTAAAGGGGTAGATGTGTAATATCCACTTTAAAATGGCCAAGAAATTTTATGAAGGTTATCTAAAATTATACCTGATTATCTTGCAATGGAAATAGTATTAACAGTTTCTATTTTCAGTGGTCTGGCATAGCTCTTCAGGTACTGGTGTTTTGTGTTTGTATTGGGGTGGGGTAGTAGTTTGAGGGCTGTTTTTTTGGTGTGTTTTATTTTTCTTCCTTCATTTCGTTCATTCCCTACAGTTTTTATTATTATTTGCCAGTGCTATATTTTAACTTCAACTATACACCTTATCTTGGATGGGGAAATGGCAACCCACTCCAGTATTTTTGCCTGGAAAATGCCATGGAAAGAGGAGCCTAGTAGGGTATAATTCATGGGGTTGCAAAGAGTCAGACACAACTGAACACATGACACATTCACCTTATAGTTTAAAAATGAATAATCAGTTTTTTATATTCAAGTGCTAAACTTGTCTCTCTCATGTCAGTTCTCTTTAGAGATATTTAAGAAATTGTCATTTTTACAAAGGTGTCATTGTAATAATTACAATTTTTTATTTGAATGAAAGACATGAGGTAAAATTTCCATTGAAAAGAACATGATGTAAGTATGGTTAAATAGCTGTACATAGTACAATGTCTAAAACTGGCAGATATTTATTTCTATATTGGTCAAATTTATGATCTTTCCTTTGATCAAATTCTTTACTTGGGAACCAGTTATTGTTGTTGAATCTTAAGTTTCTTAGATAATCAGATGAGATGGCATTAATGCTGGCTATTGACTGTCCTTTTATAGCCATCAATTTACCATAGATTATTCTTTGGAAATTCGTAGAAAATTTTTTTTGTCTTTATAATGCCAAAAACTGTCTACTGATGATCAGCCCATGATTATTGTAATAATAATGGCAACAATAACAGTTATACATATGCTATTTAAAATGTATTTTTACCACTACTACTAAGTCACTTCAGTCGTGTCCGACTGTGTGTGACCCCATAGATGGCAGCCCATCAGGCTCCCCTGTCCCTGGGATTCTCCAGGCAAGAACACTGGAGTGGGTTGCCATTTCCTTCTCCAATACATGAAAGTGAAAAGTGAAAAGGAATTCGTTCAGTCGTGTCCGACTCTTAGTGATCCCATGGACTGAAGCCTACCAGGCTCCTCCATCCATGGGGTTTTCCAGGCAAGAGTTTTTAACTGACCATAATTTCATAATTAGCAACACTTGTCCATAGGTTTTGGAATCTAAGTTTGACTGTAATGCTACTATTTCAACTAACTAGCTATTAGATTCTTGTAGAGTTTATGAGATGAATAATATTATGTTGATTTTTAAAGATTAGGAAAATGAGGTTTCAAAAAATTGGGTAACAAATTTAATCTCTGCTAAGAGATGGAGGAATAGACTCTCTGTTGAACCAACAGGTATTTATTTTATGCTAATTCTGTGCCTAAAAAAAAAATCTGTTGGTTCAACAGGGAATCTATTCATCTATCTCTTAGTGGAGATGTAAATATGTTGCCTAATTTTTTGAAATCTCATTTTCCTAATCTTTAAAAATCAATGTAATATTATTCATCTCATAAGCTCTGCTGGACTCTACATATGGACATCACCAGATGGTCAATACTGGAATCAGATTGATTATATTTTTTGCAGATGGAGAAACTCTATATAGTTAGCAAAAACAAGACCAGGAGCTGACTGTGGCTCAGATCATGAACTTCTTACTGCCAAATTCAGACTTAAATTGAAGAAAGTAGGGAAAACCACTAGACCATTTAAGTATGACCTAAACCAAATCCCTTACAGTTACACAGTGGAAGTGACAAATAGATTCAAGGGATTCGATCTGATAGACAGAGTGCCTGAAGAACTATGGACAGAGGTTTGTGACATTGCATAGGAGGCAGTGATCAAGACCATCTTCAAGAAAAAGAAATGCAAAAAGACAAAATGGTTGTCTGAGGAGGCCTTACAAATAGCTGAGAAAAGAAGAGAAGCTAAAGGAGAAATGGAAAGATATACCCATTTGAATGCAGAGTTCCAAAGAATAGCAAGGAGAGATAAGAAAGCCTTCCTCAGTGATCAGTGCAAAGAAATAGGGAAAAACAATACAATGGGAAAGACTAGAGATCTCTTCAAAAAGATTAGAGATACCAAGGGACCATTTCATGCAAAGATGGGTACAATAAAGGACAGAAATGGTATAGACCTAACAGAAGGAGAGATATTAAGAAGAGGTGGAAAGAATACATAGACGAACTATACAAAAAACAGTGGTTTTGCCAGATAACCACTATGGTGTGATCAAATGTGAAGTCACGTGGGCCTTAGGAAGCATCAGTGAGAACAAAGCTAGTGGAGGTGATGGGATTCCAGCTGAGCTAATTCAAATCCTAAAAGTTGATGCTGTGGAAGTGCTGCACTCAATATGCCAGCAAATCTGGAAAACTCAGCAGTGGCCACAGAACTGGAAAAGGTCAGTTTTCATTACAGTCTCAAAGAAAGGCAATGCCGAAGAATGTCCAAACTACCCCCATGATTGCACTCATCTCGCATGCTAGCGAAGTAAGGCTCAGAATTCTCCAAGCCAGGCTTCAATCGTACATGAACTGTGAAATTCCAGGTGTTCAAGCTGGATTTAGAAAAGGCAGAAGAACCAGAGATCCAATTGCCAACATCTGCTTGATCATCAAAAAAAAAAAAACAGAGTTCCAGAAAGACATCTACTTTCGCCTAATCGACTACCCCAAAGCCTTTGACTGTGTGGATCACAACAAAATGTGGAAAATTCTTAGAGATGGGAGTACAAGACCACCTTACCTGCTTCCTGAGAAATCTGTATGCAGGTCAAGAAGCAACAGTTAGAATTAGACATGGAACAACAGACTGGTTCCAAATCAGGAAAGGAGTACGTCAAGGCTGTATATTGTCACCCTGCTTATTTAACTTATATGCAGAGCACATAATGGGTAATGCTGGGCTGAATGAAGCACAATCTGGAATCAAGATTGCTGGAAGAAATATCAATAACCTCAGATATGCAGATGACACCATCCTTATGGCAGAAAGCGAAGAAGAACTTCACTTGGTGAAAAGAGCCTCTTGATGAAAGTGAAAGAGGAGAGTGAAAAAGTTGGCTTAAAACTCAACATTCAGAAAACTAAAGTCATGGCATCCGGTCCCATCACTTCATGGCAAATAGATGGGGAAACAATGGAAACAGTGAGAGACTTTATTTTTTTGAGCTCCAAAATCTCTGCAGATGGTGAACTGCAGCCATGAAATAAAAAGACACTTACTCCTTGGAAGTAAAGTTACGACCAAACTAGACAGCATGTTAAAAAACAAAGACATTACTTTGCTGACAAAATTCTGTCTTGTCAGAGCTATGGTTTTTCCAGTAGTCACATATGGATGTGAAAGTTGAACTATAGAGAAAGCTAAGCACTGAAGAATTGATGCTTTTGAACTGTGTTGTCAGAGAAGACTCTTGAGAGTCCCTTGGACTGCAAGGAGATCCAACCAGTCCATCCTAAAGGAAATAAATCCTGAATATTCATTGGAAGGACTGATGCTGAAGCTGAAACTCCAATACTTTGGCCACCTGATGCAAAGAACCGACTCATTGGAAAAGACCCTGATGCTGGGAAAGATTGAAGGTGGGAGGAGAAGGGGACAACAATGGATGAGATAGTTGGATGGCATCACCAACACAATGGACATGAGTTTGAGTAGGCTCTGGCAGTTGGTGATGGACAGGGAAGCCTTCCATGCTGTAGTCCATGGGGTCACAAAGAGTTGGATGTACTGACCAACTGAACTGAATTATTTGCACTGAATATGTGCCAGTCATTGAGAAGGATACTAGGAAACAAAGGTTCCTGACTTTGAAATGTTTGATTTGAACAGTCATGGAACACCCCAATGAAAGTGTTTTGAGTAAAATATTGGTTTAAAACACCAGCTATTATATTTTTGAGATTAATTTATATTTTCAAAAATGATTTTTTTCTGTATTTCTATGTTGGGAAGAAGAAAAAAGGAGGAAAATCTCAACTGGCAGACCTGCTTATCATAAAGTTCTTTTTGTTTTTATGCTTTGTTTTTTCTGTTAGAAAGTTAACTTATAGAGGATAGGGGAAATAACACTTTTTTCCAACTCTTCCACTTGTGAATACAACACTGCAGCTATAAACTGGATTGTGAGACATAATTTCCATTTTAAAGATAAAGAAATGGATTCTCAAACCTGTAGAAAATAAGTAGTTAGTCAAAATTGTGGATTATGCTCAACGTTGTAACTTCCTCCAATAAAATCTTGATAATAGAAATCTCATTCCATTCTTCTTTATACCATCTCTTCGGTTTGCTTTTTTTCTTCTTTAAACTGGGCTATAGTTTTAACAGAGAAGGCAATGGCACCCCACTCCAGTACTCTTGCCTGGAAAATCCCATGGACGGAGAACCCGGTAGGCTGCAATTCATGGGGTCGCTAGAGTCAGACACGACTGAGCGACTTCACTTTCCCTTTTCACTTTCATGCATTGCAGAAGGAAATGGCACCCCACTCCAGTGTTCTTGCCTGGAGAATCCCAGGGACGGGAAGTCTGGTGGGCTGCCGTCTGTGGGGTCGCACAGAGTCGGACACGACTGAAGCGACACAGCAGCCGCAGCATAGTTTTAATGATAACTGTATATCCTAAGTGAGTGTTTCTTGAAAGCAGGACATGAAGTATTGAATGTGATTTATTTGGAAAGTAACCTCAGGTTCACAGGAGTGAGGAAAGCAAGAAAGAACTAAAGAAAAAGGCTGAGCAAGGATGGCATCTCTGCTGGAGTCTTACAGCACTGTGATTGCAGGGAGACTGTCAGGAGTATAAATAGCACCAAAGTTAGTCCATCCTTGAAGCCAGGGGGCAGGCTTTTGTCCCCCATTCCAGTCCATCTTTAGGAAGGGCAGTTTTCCAAGGAAGTGGCAGCTGTGAGGCGCTGACAGCCAGTTCTCAGAGCAGCTGAGATGGTGCTCCAGCAGGCAAACAGGTTCTGCACGGGGCCTCCACCATCCGCTGTGTATTTGTATTTTAGAGCACCTTCGCCTTATAATGCTGTGCTGAATTTCTTTGAATTCACATTTGTGTATCTCCCAAGGCCATTGCGAGCTTGTAGTGATTGCTAATGACTCAATATCAAATTACCTAGAGGCTCAATAACTAGTGAGCCAGAAAAGCCTATTTTGTAGAAAGATAAAGGTTGGTTTTTGACTGATTGGTCAGTGGCTTACTTGGAATTACACCCAGTGCCTTCATGTTCAGTCCTTCAGTGTAAACTTACTATGAAAATGCTGCATATATAATAGCAACAATGAAGCCTATGTAAACTATTTTTTATGACTGTTTACCCCTAATTATTCTGTGGTTTGGCATTATGGCATTATCAGGAAATGTGGGCAATCATCTAGGTATTTTTCCATCTGAAAAACGTTGCTTCAAGCTCATGGTGTGTTAGATTCTTTTGCCATTTTCTTTTGTTCTCTGTCACTGAAGCAAAAATGAGGCCCAGTATACCGCACGCTTTATTATAATCATTTACACAAACCTTTTATCTGAAGAAAACATTCAATAACTGTGAATTGAATCAAATCTGATGGGTTGGAATAAAGAATGCTAAATTTTACAGCCTGGTTCTCTTAGATGAAATACATGTCACACATTCTTGATTACATTGATGCATTTAATAAAGGATCCACCCCCTCAACATCCTCCCCACCCCCCCCCACACCACCCGCCAAGGCATTTTTGTTAGAGGTAATACAAAAGCAGAAGTTTTTGTTTTTCTCCTCCTGTTTGCTTCTCTGTGGCTATGTTTACACTGACATCTGAAATAGCAGAGTCCAGCACTGAGATGCCTGGTGGAATGTTAAATGCAGTGTGTCTCTGCCACCCTGGTTTATATGAAGGGGTATCAGTATTTTATTTGAAACCGTACGTCAGTTTGGGTTTTATCCTGTGATTATCTAAATTAGGGTCTATGTTTAGCGAGACAATAACAGCCACAACAACCCACAGTTTAGTAAAGCCAAGGATAACTTTAAAAGAAAAGTCACAGATGAAAGAGATGATGCTTCCCTCTTATGTATAGTCTTACATGCTTTTGTTTACCAGCTGCATTTTAGAGGAAAATGAGAGTATTTCATCCAGAATAGAACACACGATTATAATTCAGCAGGAAAATATGGAATAAAAGTAAAAAGAATAAGAAAGGCAACTAAAAATTCTAGTATAAAAATATATTATCATAAGATACTATTTGAAAATTACTTAAATCAGTAAATAGTTAGGTTCCATTCCTAACAAGCATAATCTTTAATTAAGAAATAAGATAACTAATAACAAACAAACTTTTATTTTATGGGCCTTTTTAAGAAACCATAGCTTATTTATAGACATTGAGAGGCAGTAAGTGTATCATTTTGACCATAGACACCATGTCTTTAAAAGTCATGTTTGAGTTTTAAGAGACATTGAAGATAGTTTCAATGTATTTCTTTAAAGACTAAAGAATGCTTTGAAAATATACTTACAAAATATGTATAGTATCATTTGGGACCTAAAAAACTGAAGGAATTATAGAGAAGTGTGAAGGACAATAGGAAATACCACACATTTACAACAAACAAGGTAAGAGTAAGTTCTATAACTTTATTGTTTGAAAGTAATGAAAAGAATCTATCTCTGTAATGCATTGATTTTTTTCTTACAACTTGAATGTAGCAAGTTTATTTGATAAAAAGGTTCAAAAGAATATGTCATATAAACATTTTTAAGGTTTGCATATTTTATTACATCTGTACAGACTTACTAAAATGAATATAGTATCATCTATCTGGATTCACTAGACTATGAGTCATTTGGAAAACAAATAGCTCTTTTTAATTAGGTGAAGATTTATCCCTTTATGTGCTACAATGATTTGCTTTGGGTTTTAACTATCTTTAGTGAAATTTTTTTCCAAAATATTTTGTGTGTGCATATAAGAGTAAAGAGTATGATGAAGACAAGTTAGGCATTAGGCATCATATTAAAGCTTGTGGGCTTTGTTCTTCATCGTGGATAGAATTTTAGTTCTATCACCTAACATCTCTTCTTTCTGTTGTTTTTGGAAGTTGCTTGAATTTTGGAAACTTTTAAAACTGATATATAAGGGTAATGTTATATATTTTCTGAAATTATCTTAAAAATTAAGTTTGAGCTTATACAAGGATACTAGCACTCATCCATTCCTGGGATGGTTCAGGATCTTTATAGCAAACATCAGATGAGAGATTAAGATTATTTCTCATTCCTAGTCATCTCTCCTCCAATTTGTTCCCTTTAATCTTTTGTGAGCTTTGGGGAATCTTTTTTTTTTAACCCCAAGAAGGAAAAAGAATTAAAAACCAAACACACAAAAAGCTTAAAATAGTTTAATCACTATACCAATAGCCTGCAATGTATTGATCAATAGGTAGTCACTATCCATATTTAATTTTAATTAAAATTAAGAATCCAGTTCTTTAGTTTCACATTTAAAGTGCATGATAGCCACAGTAGCAAGTGGCTAACTATATCGGTGCAGAGAACAAATACTTCTATCATCACAGAATGTTCTGTTGGGCTGTGCTGATTTACAATGTTTAAAGCTTTATTTGTGTTGTGGAATTCTGAAGTTAAGTGGAATGTGGCTCTTGCTTCATGTAACTTAAGTGTAGTGAAGAAATAGATATTTGGGGAAGTGTTTGGGAAAATGTAAAAAAAAAAAAAAAAAATCAGTGATGCAGATGATGAGTAATCTGAAGAACACCGGAAAGTTAAACAGTTCAGATTTAAAGGAAGGAAGGATTGAGCTGAGACCTAAAGCATAATTAATATTTGTGATCTTCTTAGTGTATGAAGCATGATAGAATATAGCAGCATGTACCTATTTGCTAGAGAAGAAATGGGGAAGGGGTGAATTTATGTGCACAAGAACTCTTAATATTTTCTTTTAAAATGTTTAGTATCTTACAATGAATATATGTTACTTTAATAATCCAAATTATATTTTTATTCTAAAAGAATCATGGTATCTTTGCAATATTTGAAACCTGTTGTTTCTATCCTCATCTTCAAATGAGTTTGTTTTCATCTGTTTCTATTCTCATCTTTTCACTGAAAAAGATCTCTTCTCTCACCCAAGAGTAACGTATTCTTTAGAGTCTGAGTGTTCTTCACTCCTATCTCATCTTAGACATTGCTTCATATTTGCTCTTTTCCAGTCTTAAAACATACCTTCTCTATTATTTTCCTTAATATATGTAAGAGTTATTTCAATTCCCTGTTTGATTCTATCTTTCTGTCACTTTTACAAATTTTCTAAAAGAATGCCCTCCATTTGCTCTCTCTAATTCTCACTTATAATTTACTCTTCAACCCTGAAATTCAGCATTTCCCCTCACTATTAACTGGGTATATCTTTTACCAAGATCTCCAATTACTATTGTCAATGATTATCATTGTCAATTCTAGAAGACTCTTTACAGTCCATCTTTTTCTTGGTTAAATAGGTAACTCTAGTGGACAACATATGCTGATCACTCCTAAATCTGTTTCTGCCCCAGGTCTCTCTGATAGATACGACATACACAACTGACTGCATATGTAACTGATTATTAAATGTTTCCATCAGGATGTGCTATAGGCATTTCAAACTTAGCTTTAATACAAACTGATCATCTCGCCAAACCCCCTTCCTTCTGCTACTTCAGTATATTTTTTCTGGTCAGTTGCACCACTGTGCATTAATTTCCTCAAACGAGAAGTTTAGAAAGCTCTCCAAATATGTTTGGTTTAGCAATGACTCTGAGATCCTAAGAATTCCTCCAGTCCATGTTTCCACCTCCACCAGCATTGGTTTAGTGAAAGAGTAAACTTCATCACAGTCTCTAACCTTTTAATTTTCACTGTTTTCAATTCATTCTTCACACTGCCTCTAGGGTAATCTTTCTGAAATTTAGATCAACTATATCATTCTGTTTCCTTTTGTATTTCCTTTATTTTTAACTTTTCTCCTCAAGCTCTCTGGTAGTTTCTCTCACTTCTTAAAGTAACCACTGCTTAAATAATTATGTTTCTTGTTAAAATAACACACAGAATCTCCAAGGTCTTTGTACGGTACTGAGGATCTCCAGAAAAGCACCCAGGTCTGGCACTTCTGCAGTTTCACCTTTGCTGCAGGGGGTCTCAGAGTCACTACTGCTACCAAAGTGTTAGGTCCTGGACATACCTCTTCTTAGTTAAATCGTGGTCCCAGATAAGATCCATTCTCTTCTACACAGTATTCAAAGAGTGTTTAAGTCTAAATAAAATTATGACTAAATGTTATCAAATATATTTATGAAAGCTTTATGGAGAACAAAAAGTCAGCAAGGAAAATAACAAAGGTAAAGATTTACTGTTTTGTTATTTCAAATCTTGCTGTCTTCTTTGCTTTTAAACAAGCTTTAAATCTGGACCTTTTAGGCCAGCATTTTATGTGAAAGAAAAGTAGGCTTCTCATAAAGCATTAGCCCTGCTCTGCTGCCCCGTGAATAAACAAGTCAGGAGCGATGTAGCTCTGCTGTTTCCATTGCCCTCTGTCTGTGCAGGTGCTGATGCCAGCATCTGGCAGCACTTGAATGTGGACTGCCATCATTACGGGGGTGTGATCCACATCTAAAAATCCAGGGTTGGCTGGCGCTATCCTGGCAGAATAATCTTGATGATGTGCAAGTTACGTTGAAACTTTCCTATAAAGTGTAATACAGGCATACCTCATTTTATTGTTTCACTTTAATGCACTTTGCAGATACTGTTTTTTTTTTTTTTTTAAACAAATAGAAGATTTCTAGCAAACCCATGTCGAGCAAGTCTGTTGACGTCATCTTTCCAACAGCACTGCTCATTTAGTGTCTCTGTGCCATGTTTGGAAACTCTTACAGTATTTCAAACTTTTTCATTATATTTGTTAATGATCTGTGATATCAGTGATCTTTATTACTACTACAATTCACTGAAGGCTCAGATGATAATTAGCATTGTTTAGCAATAAAGTATTGGAAGGTATGTTTGTTGTTTTTTAAGACATAGCTATTATTGTACATTTAATAGACTACAGTATAGCATAAACAGAACTTTTATATGCACTAGAAAACCAAACTGTTCATCTGACTCACTTTATTGCAGCATTTGTGTTATTGCAATATTCACTTTATTGCAGTGGTCTAGAACAAAGCCTGAAATATCTCCAGGGTATGCCTGTATGGGACTAACATGACACTACATTTAGAAGAACTCAACGACTATGCCTGGCCATTGTGAATGGGAAACTTGCTCTTCATAATGTAACTAGGACCCATCTCAACAGACAGTTGGCTCGGTGGCCTAATTATCATCAATTTCATCATTAAGAAAGGCTTATTAGTTATTCTCAAATTACTTTCTTAGACAGTTTCCAGTATTATCAGTTTATTTATGCCAAATAACGCTATACAGAAAATTAGTTTAAAAATTTGAAGATAAATTTTATAGCAAATTTGTAGGAGCTGGGGTAGGATGGGGCACAGGAAAGCCACTTTTTGATTACAAACTATATAGTCATTGAGAATCTTACACTTTAGAAAAAGTTGTAGAAATGCATATCTCTAAATTTTGTCTTTACAAAATGAGACTGATTCTGTAAGAATTATATAAAATATGGTTTTCTTTCTTTAGTTTCTATGTGGATTGTCTTTTTAAAACCACTCTATTAATTGGCCCTATGTGAGTACCTACACTACATAATACTAATAACCTAGAGTCGTCTAATAGGACTGGATATTCCTAGATTTTCAAAGCATTCTCTTCAGCATATCTTCAAAGTTAAATTTAATTGCAATCAAAATATTTCACAAATCTTACACCAGTGAACTCTGAATTGAAACCTCTACCAACAAGTCTGTGTCTTTTGATCAGAGTCAAAAAGAACCTTTGAAATAATGTAGCTTATTAATTTATAAGTTTGCTTATCTCACTTGGGGGAGCAATTAAAAAGAATACAGATTTCTAGGACTTATCGCAAACTGATATAAACCTGAGGATCGGAGTTTTTAGAAAATTTTTTAGTTGTTGCTGGTGCTGATGGGAGCCGGTTTGGGAAGAATAAACTCATTCCCTCCAGTTTATAGAAAACTGAAGCAGACCATGGGAGGCAAAGTGACTTCCCCAAATAGTGCTATAAAAGAACTCCAGGGATTATTTAAAAGAATGGAAACTGTATGAGTTTCTGTGATTTCAGTATAATGGGTGTTGACTAGGAATAAACTTTTCTGCTTCTTAGATGTTGTTAGACCAGGTTCTGAGTAAATTATGTTTGCTTGAGATTGCTGTCATAAATTGAGGTGATGTTAATAAATGTATATGTTTGACAAGAGCAAGGCATATTACTGTCAATAATATGCATTTTATAATTTACTTTCCATATTCCTCTGAGAAACCCAACATGATATTTTTCTTCAACGTTCATCTTTGTGGTTTTATAAGCTGGATTTTCAAATGACATTGTAATGCAGCATTTTGTTTGAAAAATATACTCACTCGTCCCATAATGCAACCCTCCTAAAACATGAGCAATCACTTCCTAGGCTGCTGCTGCAAACTCATAATGATGCTAAATTCTTGCCAAGTCAATAGATTTAACTAGAGAAACCATTACATGAATCATAAATCATGACCGAGGACCCATATAATACCTTACATTTGTTTTGAAATCCAAAGAACCATGCATTAAAATAAAAGCTAAAGCTAAAGTCTGTAATGATCATTACCAGTTTCTGCTTGTTGATATCCCTCGCTTTTTGGCCAACACCTCACTGATAATAATAAGCACTCTGGAACATTTACATGGTTCAGAATGCAGCTCTCAGTGCTTTTGGTAGAATAGCACTATAGGTCCTTAAAGAACAATGTGTTTATAATAGTAATTATTTACTCTAATGCCGAATTGAAATGGCAATGCTCTCTTTGGAAAACCATGACTGTACCATTATTTACTGGTCCTAGCAAGAACCATTTAGCTTTTATACAGCAGACAATCCTTTTGTTTTTGCCATTGTTAAAATATCTTTTAAGATATACCAGTCAGTGTACTTTCCTCTGAAAGGCAGAGTAATGTGTCCTTGGTCAATCATCACAGTGTGCTTTGAAGCTTTACCATAAGGTCCACTTATGGTCTTACATATCAAGTTAGTAGTAGTCTTTGACAGTATCATCCTGTTCCTAAAGAACATATTCAGATTCAGTGTGACCACTGCAAAATGAGAGGTAGAAACAGAACATCTCTAAGGAACTTTGAGCTCTGAAGACCTGTAATAGTTTCTGTATGAGAGGTTGGGCCACGTCTGTACTGGCCCTTGTTTATCATCTTAAATTTCTAGTGTCAAACCACTTCTGCTATCTTTAGACTTCTTTTAAAAGCAAAGAGGACTTGCTAATCAATGGAGGCTTAATCTTAATTAGCTAGTAGGAAAAATAATCAGAACCGCAATTTGGTGAGCACTGCAGCTGATCAAGTGATGTCAATGAGTACTATCTGACAACAAACCTTGTCAGCAATGTCTGCAAAAACGCTTCTTTATTTTACATTCCCTCTTATATCCACCTGAGTTCTCTGGTCTTGCCTACCATCCTAAGGTTCAGAAACAGAGCAGAAATAATTCAGATTTTCAACAGTTGGGATTTAGTATTTTTATTATTGTGTTCCTGTCATGCTGTCAGAAAAATGGGCAAATGTATACAGATAATCCAGTCTATTTAAGTTTACCCTGAGATCACAAGCTGGAATCAAGATTGCCAGGAGAAATATCAATAGCCCCAGATATGCAGATGACACCACTCCAGTGGCAGAAGATGAAGAGGAACTAAAGAACCCCTTGATGAAGGTGAAATAGGAGAGTGAAAAAGCTGGCTTACAACTCAACATTCAAAAAACTAAGATCATGGCATCCAGTCCCATCACTTCCTGGCAAATATATGGGGAAAATGTGGAAATGGTGACAGACTTTACTTTCTTGGGCTCCAAAATCACTGTAGATGGTGATTGCAGCCATAAAATTAAAAGACACTTGCTCCTTGGAAGAAAAGCTATGACAAACCTAGATAGTGCATTAAAAAGTGGAGGCATCACTTTGCAAACAAAGGTCCGTGTAGTCAAAGCTATGGTTTTTCCAGTAGTCACGTATGGATGCTAGAGTTGGACCATACGGATGGCTGAGCACTGAAGAATTTATACCTTCGAACTCCGGTGCTGGAGAAGACTCTTATGAGGCCCTTGGATGGCAAGGAGATCCAACCACTCAATCCTAAAGGAAATCAACCCTGAATATTCGTTAGAAGGACTGATGCTGAAACTGAATCTCCAATACTTTGGCCACCTGATGCAAAGAGCCGACTTATTGAAAAAGACCCTGGTGCTGGAAAAGATTGAGAGCATAAGGAGAGGGGGACGACAGAGGATGAGATGGTTGGATGGCATCATCAACTCAATGGACATGAGTTTGAGCAAACTCTGGGAGATAGTGAAGGACAGGGAAGCCTGGCATGCTGTAGTTCATGGAGTGGCAGAGTCGGACATGACTTAGCCACTGAACACAACAACAACAACAACAACTGGAATGTTTTATAGTTATTATGGAGAAATGACTGTTTCAACTGTTTGGGGGTTGTGACATGCTAGTATTGCTTTATGTTTTAAAATAATGTTCTTAAATATTGAGTAAACTAAAAATATAAAATATGTGTAAGGTATAAGGAATGATGATTCAAGTGCACATCCCACTGACTCTTTGTCTAAGAAAATGGTAATCATTCCCTTTGGAATTTGCCTTGTAATCCTCCTGAATGTCGTTCCCTTTACTCTCTGCTCAAGTGAAATTAATTAATACACTTTGCACTTAACTTTTGCTTTGCTTTTTGACTTTTGCTGCATATCTTTATATGCCAAAACAATGTAATGTTTAATGTTTTTATGGTTCTAAATAGGAATTATATTGTACAGAACTGTCTTTATAATTTGTCTTTAAATTGGACATTATGTTCAGAAATTCATTCTTATTGTTGTTTAAGGATGCAATTCATTATGCTTACTGTTGTCTCATACAGTAAAAGTATGACATTACAGTATAATGTCACAATTTATTGATTCCTTTGCTAATATACATTTAGATTGTCCCCATAAATATTCAGTCTCATTATGAGTACTTTTGTCCAAGTATGCCTGTGTTAGAGTTCTTTAAGGTAAATATTCACCTGTTGAATTGTTGGGTTTCAGGTTTAGCTTTGTGAGAGAATATCACTTTGTTTTCCAAAATGATTGAAGCCCTTGGCACTCATGACATCATTTTATAAATGTTTCATTTGCCTATTTCTGTGGGTACAAAAAAATTGTTTCAAGATTTTACTTTTATTTGCCTGATTAATTCTGTGGTCAAACATAATTTTGTTTATTTGCTGCTTATGGTGAATCTTCTATGACATGCTTTTATGTGAATATTTAAAACCACTTTTTCTGCTGAGTTGTGTGTGTTTTTAATAGACCTTACAGGATCTCTTTGTATATTTTGTGTTCTAACCCATCTTTTCCCAGTTTCTGGGTTGTGATATCATAAGACTTTATTAACCATTTCCTTTGCATATGTAACTTTGTCTTAAGATACACTTCCCTAATTGACAACATAATGATAACCTTCTATATTACCTGATAGGTTTATTTGATCTTTATATTTTAACCAACTAATTTATTTGTGTAGGATGTGAGGGAGTAGCTCAGTGCCACAATTTCCTAACATTAAACAGTAGTCTCAGTAACATTTATTAAGCTCTATCTTTTCTCCATTGACCTATTATAAATCTAATTCTATATTCAGTATAATTCTATATAACTCAAATCTAATTCTATATAAATCAAATTCTCAATTATGTGTGGGCTTTTGTTTGGGGCAGGTGAGGGGGATGAGAGTGCTGTTCAGTATTCTTTAAACAATACCAGATTATTTTAATTATTATAACTTTCTAATACTTCTTGCCATTTGGTAAGGTAATTCTTCCCACATTTTTGTCTTTCTCAAGAGTGTCTTACCTATTCTTGGGTCTTTGTACTTTTATTTACTTTTTTCACTTAGCTTTTTAAATTCCAAAAAAATGAGAGTTTGAAATGTTAACTGATATTGATTAAACTGCTGATCAACCTGGGAATAATTGATATCCATATAATATTGGGACTCTTGATTCACTATTCATGGTATATTTTCTATATTTAGGTCTGCCAGTAGATTATATGTCTATAAAGATCTCATGTTTTTGGTTAAATTTTTATTGTGAACTTTCTATTTCAATGATATTATAAGTAACATCTTCAAAACATTACATTTTTAAATTAATAAACTTTGTTCTGAAATTCTAAAACTATTACAAAACTAATCGTTACAGAGTACTGAGTAGAGTTGCCTGTTCTATATGGCAGGTTTGTATTTGTTACCTGTTTACATCTAGTAGTTTGTATATGTCAATCCCAATCTCTCAACGTATCCCCTGATAACCATAAGTTTATTTTCTACATTCATGACTCTGCTTCTGTTTTGCAAATAAATTCATTTGTACTCAGTTTTTAGATTCCGTATGTCAGTGATATCATATGACATTTGTCTTCCTGTGTCTGGCTTATTGTGCTTCACTTCCTATGACGATCTCTAGGTCCATCCATGTTGCTACACTGGCATTAATTTTGTTCCATTTACTGCCTGACTGATAGTCCACTGTATATATGTACCACATCTTCTTCATTCATTCCTTTGCTTATGGACATTTAGTTTGCTTCCTTGTACTGGCTATTGTAAATAGTGCTGCAATGAACACTGGGATGCATATATCTCTTTTGAATTATGGTTTTCTCTGGGTATATGCCCAGGAGTGGGATTGTTGGGTCATATGGTAGTTGTATTTTTAGGTTTTTAAAGGAACCTCCATACTGTTCTCCATAATGCCTGTGCCCATTTACATCGCCACCAATAGTTCAGGAGGATTCCCTTTTCTCCACATTCTCTTCAGCATTTATTTTTTGTAGATGGTTTGATGATGGCCATTCTAACTGATTTGAGGTGATACCTCATTGTAGTTTTGATTTGCATTTCTCTAATGATTAGTGGTGCTGAGCATCTTTTCATGTGCTTTTTGGCCACCTGTATGTCTTCCAGACTGATTTTGATAATGTTGACCATTGTGACAGTTACTTACTGTTCAGGTATTTGGCAGAACAGTCTGCTTTTTTTTTTTCCCTCATGATTAGACTGGGGTTATGAATTTTAGGGAGAAAGACCACAGAGGTAAAACAGCAGTTTTATAAAGGACATTTACTAGCTATGTGATTTAAGACTGTTGACTTTCACCTTGATATCTTAGCTGAAGTAGTATTTATCCAGATACTCCACCACTGTAAGTTATTCTATTTAATTTGTTCCATTCCCATTCTGTACTTTTGGAGGTAAATCACTATGTACAACCCAGTTCAGGACTAGGGAGGTAAGCTTTTTGCTATGGTGAGTAGAAATTTGTACTGTTTTTTTCTTATAATAAGCACATTGCTGAGCTGTTTCATTACTAATATTTATCTATTTTAGCTCTTTTTAAAAAATATAAGCAATAACATCATCCATAAATAATATCAGTTTTGGTTCATACATTCTGATACTTAATTTCTTTTAATTACCTTCCTGTGTTGGCTAGATGTCTGAGGACAATACTTAATAAAATTGTAAATATTGAATAGCCTTATCTTTTCCCCTGATCTAGCTTCATTTAGTTTATAGTGAACCCTAGTTAATTTCTCCAAAGAATCTTACAGAAGCAAGCATGGAAAGACACATTTTCAAACAAAATATGATACGTTGTATTCTGTTGCAGTGATTATAATAATAATAAAAAAAACTCAGCTTTGTTATCAACATGTTCAAATGACCTAAAATACATCACAGATGAAAATCCTGATAGGAGGTATACATGTCTGTGGGAAACTACCTCCTGTCTTGTCTCCTATGGTTACCTGGTCCTCCTCTCTTTGTGCCCCTGGAAGTTCTTTCTCTCCCTTCTTCCTAGGTCTTCATTCTCCTGTTTCTTACATACAGTATCTGTTCTTGGCCCTACTTCTTTACGCTTTCTCCTCTAGGAATTCCCATTTTCCTCTCATTGCAGCTTCTGCCACTATGTTTCTTTTTATCAGTGAATTCTTTCTTTGAAACTCTATTCCCACATTCCACTGCCTGTGAGATACATGAGCATTATTGAATCAGGTGGATCCAAGATCCAGCCTACTTTCTCTCCTCCTTCCTTAACATTCACATATATACATGAATCCCAGTATCCCTCTCCCAGTTACCAGCCTCAACACTTTGAAATCATTTTGACTTCTCACTTTCAAACCTGGAAGAAAAATTTAGTGTTATAAAGGTACACATCTAGACACTGAAAAAGATACAAAGATGAGTATGACATATGCTCTGCATTGATGGACAGTAAACAAACAGCCATTGCATCACCTTTGGATAAGAAGTCCAAAGATACACAAGATGCAAAGATGTTTCCCTGTCTGTTTCTCCTTTTCAATCCCTAATATCTCTACCAAGATTTAAATGTGGTTTTTATATTATTTCTGTTCCTTACACAGACAACCTCACATGTTTTATATATATATATATTTATATATTTATTTATATTTATATTATATATATTATATTTATATATATATACTGTAAAGTATATATATACTTTAAAATATAAAGTGCATATATATACTTTAAAAATATAAAATACATATTATATATTTATATTTATTATATACTTATATGAATATTAATTTATATATACTTATATAAATATAAGTATTTATATAAATAATATGTTTTATATATTTATCAGATCAGATCAGTCACTCAGTCGTGTCCGACTCTTTGCGACCCCATGAATCGCAGCACGCCAGGCCTCCCTGTCCATCACCAACTCCCGGAGTTCACTCAGACTTACGTCCATCGAGTCAGTGATGCCATCCAGCCATCTCATCCTCTGTCGTCCCCTTCTCCTCCTGCCCCCAATCCCTCCCAGCATGAGAGTCTTTTCCAATGAGTCAACTCTTTGCATAAGGTGGCCAAAGTACTGGAGTTTCAGCTTTAGCATCAGTCCTTCCAAAGAAATCCCAGGGCTGATCTCCTTCAGAATGGACTGGTTGGATCTCCTTGCAGTCCAAAGGACTCTCAAGAGTCTTCTCCAACACCACAGTTCAAAAGCATTAATTCTTCGGTGCTCAGCCTTCTTCACAGTCCAATTCTCACATCCATACATGACCACAGGAAAAATCATAGCCTTGACTAGACGAACCTTTGTTGGCAAAGTCATGTCTCTGCTTGAATATGCTATCTAGGTTGGTCATAACTTTCCTTCCAAGGAGTAAGCGTCTTTTAATTTCATGGCTGCAGTCACCATCTGTAGTGATTTTGGAGCCCAGAAAAATAAAGTCTGACATTGTTTCCACTATTGCCCCATCTATTTCCCAGGAAGTGATGGGACCCGATGCCATGATCTTCGTTTTCTGAGTGTTGAGCTTTAAGCCAACTTTTTCACTCTCCACTTTCACTTTCATCAAGAGGCTTTTGAGTTCCTTTTCACTTTCTGCCATAAGCGTGGTGTCATCTGCATATCTGAGGTTATTGATATTTCTCCCCGCAATCTTGATTCCTGCTTGTGTTTCTTCCAGTCCAGCATTTCTGATGATGTACTCTGCATATAAGTTAAATAAACAGGGTGACAATATACAGCCTTGACGAACTCCTTTTCCTATTTGGAACCAGTCTGTTGTTCCATGTCCAGTTCTAACTGTTGCTTCCTGACCTGCATACAAATTTCTCAAGAGGCAGGTCAGGTGGTCTGGTATTCCCATCTCTTTCAGAATTTTCCACAGTTTATTGTGATCCACACAGTCAAAGGCTTTGGCATAGTCAATAAAGCAGAAATAGATGTTTTTCTGGAACTCTCTTGCTTTTCCTATGATCCAGCAGATGTTGGCAATTTGACCTCTGGTTCCTCTGCCTTTTCTAAAACCAGCTTGAACATCAGGAAGTTTATGGTTCACATATTGCTGAAGCCTGGCTTGGAGAATTTTGAGCATTACTTTACTAGCGTGTGAGATGAGTGCAATTGTGCGGTAGTTTGAGCATTCTTTGGTATTGCTTTTCTTTGGGATTGGAATGAAAACTGACCTTTTCCAGTCCTGTGGCCACTGCTGAGTTTTCCAAATTTGCTGGCATATTGAGTGCAGCACTTTCACAGCATCATCTTTCAGGATTTGGAATAGCTCAACTGGAATTCCATCACCTCCACTAGCTTTGCTCATAGTGATGCTTTCTAAGGCCCACTTGACTTCACATTCCAGGATGTCTGGCTGTAGGTCAGTGATCACACCATCATGATTATCTGGGTCGTGAAGATCTTTTTTGTACAGTTCTTCTGTGTATTCTTGCCATCTCTTCTTAATATCTTCTACTTCTGTTAGGTCCGTATCATTTCTGTCCTTTATCGAGCCCATCTTTGCATGAAATTTTCCTTTGGTATCTCTGATTTTCTTGAAGAGATCTCTAGTCTTTCCCATTCTGTTGTTTTCCTCTATTTCTTTGCATTGATCGCTAAAGAAGGCTTTCTTATCTCTTCTTGCTATTCTTTGGAACTCTGCATCAGATGTTTATATCTTTCCTTTTCTCCTTTGCTTTTCGCTTCTCTTCTTTTCACAGCTATTTGTAAGGCCTCCCCATACAGCCATTTAGTCAGCCTTTTACCAATATTACAGTTCTGGTAACATTTCTATCTTGCTAAAGCATCTTCAACTAGGTGCTTTCAAATCCTGACCCTGATTTTCATAGCCCTCTTCAAAATGATGGTGTTTATTTTTTTCATGTATCATCAATGCCCTATTAAGCTTCCCAGAAAAACGTTCATTGAATTCAGCCAGTATGACTTGAGAGTAAGATGGACATTTGAATGGACTTTCACCTGATGCAAATTTTTTTCCAAAAAATAGGCGGAGTAGACTATTAGCCTTTTAGGTTTTCTGTAGTAATGTTCCCATCTGCTTACAATGTTTAATTCACTAACTCGAGGGGAATCAGAACTGTTTTTTTTAACCTGCTCCTGACCTATTGTACTCTCATGGGGAAGTCTGCCTTTTGTTGTTTGCTTGCCTATGAAATAGTAATCAAAATGTTTAATTCCTGAATATCAACAGATGAATTATATTCATTGTAGATAACCTGACTTCAAGTCCTCTTTGGCTTAATTACACACAGTAGTAGAAGCTGTCATTAGCTGGAAGTAAATACTGACTCCTCTCTGCTTTTACTCTTTCTCCAAGCAATTTGCTGCCCTGCAAGAGCACTTTTAGATAAAAAACACAATATTTTCACATTCCTGGAAATTTCTGGACAGTTATTTCTTAGCTACTTCTAAGCTGATAAAATTTTATTAATCTGAGGAGGCAATGCTAGTTGTCTGTAGCTTGGAGTAAAGAACAAAAATAACAGGAATAGAGAAGGAAACATTGACCTTTTCTCATCTTCTGTATCAATCTTTAAAAAAAATAGAAATGTCTTGCTATTTAATGATGTGACTGTCAAATAGCAGGTATTTAACTGAATTTAGCTTGAATTGGTATTATGCCTCCTATGTATCCGTGACCTTTGGGTATATTACTTATTCTCTCTTAGCTTCTGTCAAGTGTAAAATGGGCATTAAATATGATGCACTTAGAACATGCATCAAACATATGGATAAAGACTTGTAATATAAAGAGAGGCAAAACGCTAGCAGTATAAATCACAGTCCCTAACTGTAGCATGTTAGAAATGTCAAATCTTGGGTCCCACTCCACTTGTACTGCATTGGGAACCCTGTGGATAGAGCTCAGATATCTGTGTGTTTTAACTAGACCTTCAGGTAATCCTTAAGCCTGATGCTTTCAGAGAACCAATTAGGCAAAGTATGAATCAATGAAAAACCGTAGGCTACAATTATGCGAAGCAGCAGAGAATGATTATATCTTCTATGGTTGTGGAAAATTTGAGATAACCAGTACTTTTGAGCTGGTAATTTATCATGAATATGAGAGGCAATTCAAAATAGATAGGTAAGCTTAGTTTGGAAAAATTAGGAGATTTTGCCCTGGAGAACAAGTTGAGAATGGGACTTATGTCACCATGTCACACTTAGGGAACTAGAAGTTGTTTAGGACAGGAGAGACAGGGAATTTATTCAGTTAAAAAAATTTCTGTGTTTCCAAACTGCAACATAAAATTATTTAAAATATCAAGTCAGATTTTTGTTTCACCATAAAATTTCCAGCAGCTGATGGCTTAGTACTGGAACCACATCATCAAGAGAGAATTGTCAAATTGGTTTATTTCTCTCCTCCAGTTCTTGTTTCATTGTAAGAAAGATTTGGAATGACAGACTAATTATAACTCAGGTAGGATTTCTTGGCTCTCCTCTTGTGGTAGCAAGGATTTGAAACAACAGACTGGTTACAGATCAGTTACAATTCAAGCAGACAGATTTTTCTTTAAACAGACTGCAGATAGTACACTTTTGAGACATGGGAGCAGACCAACCCCAAAGAAGGGGCCATTATTCCTCTTGGATTCCCTTTTTATACTTCCCATTTCCTCCTCTTGGTTCTGCTCTGTGCAAAATAGGGCTTATACCCCCAATCAGGAAATGAAATGCAATCAGGGAAGGGGGCATGTCTGGGCACATACAAAATAGGGTTGTTACATATTCATCTAGGCAGGCATGGACTGAGTTTTGATTGATGGCTGTAAATTATATAACAGACTCTATTGCACATGTCTTTCCCATAATTCAGTCTGCTATAACAAGCTGTGTGTATGTATAGAGTATTTATGAACCCTTAACAGCCTCCTGGCTGCCTAAGGTTACTTGAGGACACAGCTGTGCATAAGGGTGCATGTGCAGGAGTTGGAGAAGCCCTTATGGTTTGTTTGTATACACTGTGTGCAGACGGCACATGTGCAGGAGTTGGAAAAGCCTCTGTGATTATTGTAGCATATCTGTGGGCTCTCTTGGGTGTCTCTGGGGTGAGATTTTGAGGTCAACTTGCATCATTTTCAGCAAGGCCATCCCTCCTTGCTCATGCCTAACTTCCTACCTAATAGAATAATAGAAACCTTGGGGTGAGGTGAGGGAATCTCTGTTCTCAAGGTTTTAGGATTCTTAAATCCCTAAACGAAGTGAGATCAAGGAAAAGATGAAGTTGAATGTCCATCACTTACAACAGGTGTAAATTCTTTAAAACGTAATCTAGTTCTCTCAGTCACTTAAACATTTGTAAATGTTAAATATTTATAAGTGTTCCAAACTGTGTGGATTGGAGCTGACCTACTTTTGAGGTATTCCTTTCTTGAATGAATTATTGGAAGGTCAGAAGAAGAAGAAAAGAAACCACAAACAAGCACCACGGGCAAATGAAAGAATGTTTTTCAGTGGAGTGCTCCGCTTGACTTCACCCAGCAAATTCATGATTGCCTCGAGGCAAAGAACTGCCTCTGCACTCCTGACCCTCAGCTCTGTGCTCTGCCTTAGTATTCCCCCACCCCCTTGGCTAGGCAAATGCGATCCTATTAACATTTGCATGTTTTATTCTGACTTTGAGGCATGAATTTTGTTGGTTGAATTGTCAACTTCACTCCTGACCCTCAGCTCTGTGCTCTGCCTTAGTATTCCCCCACCCCCTTGGCTAGGCAAATGCGATCCTATTAACATTTGCATGTTTTATTCTGACTTTGAGGCATGAATTTTGTTGGTTGAATTGTCAACTTGTATGGCATGTTAGGACAGAACGGTTCCGGAACTGTTCTAAATTGTTCAGCAGCCTTCTGGGCTGTTATGTTAACAACATCACTGTCTAAGGTAAGGAATCCTGTGTGTTTGTGTGTGTGTTTAATATTTTTCTCTTCTTCCTTTTGTCTTTAGTAAGTATCTATTACTAAGTTTAACATCATGGGTAGGGGAGTCACTAAGCTTTGGACTTAATGTCTCAAAGGTCAACATCAAAATACAGTTCTTGAACTGTACCAAGGAATTTATTTTTTCTGCCACATCATTCATTTGCTAAAAAATCCCATTTATCTGTTAATTTTTATTGCTCTATTATTATAACTGTTCTTAATCCTACTTAAGAGGACTATATTACATGTATTATATATATATTGTGTGAGTCTTCCAGATTTTCCTCATTTTACACGCCAGAAACCTGATTTTGTTCTCTTTCTTTCTTTCTTTTTTTTAAGCAAACTTCCCTACATCCTCAGGTACTTTACACCTCCACGCGTTAAGCACAGCTCCTCTTGCTCTTGATCACACCAGCTCCACAGACTCACAGCTTGTGGAGAACAATCTGCCCACATCCTATGTGCCACAGAGTCTCAAAGCAAACGTGGCATATCCTAAATCCCTAAGATGATTTCCAATCCACTACTTGATTTCTTTAAAAACTTTTTTTTACATTTAATTCATATTTTTATTGAAGTGATACGTGGATATATACTAAAAATGTAAAAATTTCTGCATAGCTTACTAGAGAAATCTAGTCTCCAAAATGCCAAGCCTCATCTCCTGCCCTAGAGGCAACACTTTCAGTTCTTAGCTATTTCTTTTAGAATTTGCTCCCAGATTTTTAAATAACTTGTGTGTATATATACATATGTATATGTACATAGACATATTACTTCCATCATAGTTTGGCCCCAGGTAAATAGCAGGGAGGGAACACAGCTCCAACCATAAACAGAAAATTGGATTAAAGATTTACTGAGCATGGCCCCACCCATCAGAACAAGACCCAGTTTCCCCCTCAGTCAGTCTCTCCCGTCAGGAAGCTTCCATAAGCCTCTTATCCTTCTCCATCAAAGGGCAGACAGACTGAAAACCACAATCACAGAAAACTAACCAATCTGATCACATGGACCACAGCCTTGTCTAACTCAATGAAACTATGAGCCATGCTGTGTAGGGCCACCAAGATGGACAGGTCATGGTGGAGAGTTCTGACAAAATGTAGTTCACAGGAGAAGGGAATGGCAAACCGCTTCAGTATTCTTGCCTTGAGAACCTCATGAACAGTAGGAAAGGCAAAAAGATAGGACACTGAAAGATGAACTCCCCAGGTCGGTAGGTGCCCAATATGCTGCTGGAGATCAGTGAAGAACAATTTCAGAAAGAATGAAGAGACAGAGCCAAAGCAAAAACAACACCCAGTTGTGGATGTGACTGGTGATAGATGCAAATTACAATGCTGTAAAGAGCAGTATTGCATAGGCACCTGGAATGTTAGGTCCATGAATGAAGGCAAATTGCTGCTGCTGCTGCTGGTGCTAAGTCACTTCAGTCATGTCCGACTCTGTGCGACCCCATAGAGGGCAGCCCACCAGGGTCCCCCGTCCCTGGGATTCTCCAGGCCAGAACACTGGAGTGGGTTGCCATTTCCTTCTCCAATGCATGAAAGTGAAAAGTGAAAGTGAAGTCGCTCAGTCGTGTCCGACTCTTAGCGACCCCATGGACTGCAGCCTACCAGGCTCCTCCATTCATGGGATTTTCCAGGCAAGAGTACTGGAGTGGGGTGCCATTTTGGAAGTGATCAAATAGGAGATGGCAAGGGTGAACATCGACATTTTAGAAATCAGAGAACTAAAATGGACTGGAATGTGTGAATTTAACTCAGATGACCATTATATCTACCATTGTGGGCAAGAATCCCTTAGAAGACTTGGAGTAGCCATCATAGTCAACAAAAGAGTCCTAAATGCAGTACTTTGATTCAGTCTCAAAAATGACAGAATGATCTCTGTTTGGTTCCAAGACAAACCATTCAGTACCACAATAATCCAAGTCTATGCCCCGACCAGTAATGCTGAAGAAGCTGAAGTTGAATGGTTCTATGAAGACCTACAAGACCTTGTAGAATGAAGACCCAAAAAAGATGTCCTTTTCATTATAGGGAACTGGAATGCAAAAGTAGGAAGGCAAGAAATACCTGGAGTGACAGGCAAACTTGGCCTTGGAGTACAGAATGAAACAGGGCAAACGCTAATGGAGTTTTGCCAAAGGAACTCACTGGTCATAGCAAACACCCTCTTCCAACAACACAAGAGAAGGCTCTAGACACGGACATCACCAGATGGTCAATACCAAAATCAGATTGATTATATTCTTTGAAAGCAAAGATAGAGAAGCTCTATACAGTCAGGAAAAAAGAAGACCAGGAGCTGACTGTGGGTCAGATCATGAACTCCTTATTGCCAAATTCAGACATAAATTGAAGAAAGTATGGAAAATACTAGACCATTCAGGTATGACCTAAATCGAATCCCTTATGATTATATAGCAGAAGTGAGAAATAGATTCAAGGGATTAGATCTGATAGACACAGTGCCTGACAACTATGAACGGAGGTTCATGACATTGTACAGGAGATAGGGATCAAGATGATCCCCAAGAAAGAGAAATGCAAAAAAGAAAAATGGCTGTCTGAGGAGGCCTATACAAATAGCTGTGAAAAGAAGAGAAGTGAAAAGCAAAGGAGAAAAGGAAAGATATACCCATTTGAATGCTGAGTTCCAAAGAATGAGAGATAAGAAAGCCTTCCTCAGTGATCAGTGCAAAGAAATAGAGGAAAACAATAGAATGGGAAAGACTAGAGATCTCGTCAAGAAAATGAGAGATACTAAGGGACCATTTCATGCAAGGATGGGCTCAACAAAGGACAGAAATATTATCGACCTAACAGATGTAGAAGATATTTAGAAGAGGTGGCAAGAATACACAGAAGAACTATACAAAAAAGATCTTCATGACCCAGATAATCACAATGGTGTGATCACTCACCTAGAGCCAGACATCCTGGAATGCGAAGTCACGTGGGCCTTGGGAAGCATCACTATGAGCAAAGCTAGTGGAGGTGATGGAATTCCAGTTGAGCTACTTCAAGTTGTATAAGATGATGCTGTGAAAGTGCTGCACTCAATATGCCAGCAGATCTGGAAAACTCAGCAGTGGCCAAAGGACTGGAAAGGGTCATTTCTCATTCCAATCCCAAAGAAAGGCAATGCCAAAGAATCTTCAAACTACTGCACAATTGCACTCATCTCACATGCTAGCAAAGTAAATCTCAAAATTCTCCAAGTCAGGCTTCAACAGTGCCTGAACCATGAAATTTCAGGTGTTCAAACTGGATTTGGAAAAAAGCAGAGGTCAAATTGCCAACATCTGTTGGATTATCAAAAAAGCAAAAAGAGTTGCAGAAAATCAACTACTTCTGCTTTACTGACTATGCCAAAGCCTTTGACTGTGTGGATCACAATAAACTGTGGAAAATTCTGAAAGAGATGGGTATACCACACCACCTTTTCTGCCTCTTGAGAAATCTGTATGCAGGTCAGGAAGCAACAGTTAGAACTGGACATGGAACAACAGACTGGTTTTAAATAGGAAAAGGAGTATGTCAAGGCTGTATATTGTCACCCTGCTTATTATACTTATATGCAGAGTACATCATGAGAAATGCTTGGCTGGATGAAGGACAAGCTCAAATCAAGATTTCCAGGAGAAATATCAGTAACTTCAGATATGCAGATGACACCATTCTTATGGCTGAAGGCAAAGAATAACTGAAGAGCCTCTCAATGAAAGTGAAAGAGGAGAGTGAAAAAGTTGGCTTAAATCTCAACATTCAGAAAACTAAGATCATGGCATCTGGTCCCATCACTTCATGGCAAATAGATGGGGAAATAGTAGAAACAGTGACAGACTTTATTTTGGGGGGCTCCAAAATCACTGCAGATGGTGATTGCAGCCATGAAATTAAAAGACACTTGCTCCTTGGAAGAAAAATTATGACCAACCTAGGCAGCATATTAAAAAGCAAAGACATAACTTTTCCAACAAAGGTCTATCTAGTCAAGGCTATAGTTTTTGCAGTAGTCATGTATGGATGTGAGAGTTGGACTATAAAGAAAGCTGTGAGCCAAAGAATTGGTGCTTTTGAACTGTGGTGTTGGAGAAGACTTCTGAGAGTTCCTTGGTCTCCTAGGAGATTCAACCAGTCCATCCTAAAGGAGATCAGTCCTGGGTGTTCATTGGAAGGACTGATGTTGAAGCTGAAACTCCAGTACTTTCACTACCTGATGTTAAGAGCTGACTCATTTGAAAAGACCCTGATGCTGGGAAAGATTGAAGATGGGAGAAGAAGGGAACGACAGAGGATGAGATGGTTGGATTGCATCACTGATTCAATGGACATGAATTTCAGTAAACTCTGGGATTTGGTGATGGACAGTGAGACGTGGCATGCTGCAATCCTTGGGGTTGCAAAGAGTCAGAAAAGACTGGGTGACTGAACTGAGCTGAGGTACTTGCTATTAACTTCTTCCCAGGAAGAATCTTTATTACTCACATATGCCCATCTCCCTACTTATACTGTCTCCCTTCAAGATTTAGTATTTATATTACTGATTATTACTCACAGCTGAGTATGTGATATACTACACTTGTGTGTGTGTGTGTGTGTTTTTTTTATGATACCTCTTCACTGGAAAATTAAATATTAGTTAATGATTCATTTTCTCTCTCACCTCACCCTCTTAGTTTTCTCTGTAACCATCACTACTTAATCCCTAAACTCCCTGTCAGAAGTGGACATATTTTACTTGTTTCTGGTCAATGCACTTTTTTTATTCTCTGTAGCTGTTGTTAAAAATTCTCGCTGTTGTCTAAAATTGTCTCCCTGCATGTTTTATAGAAGCTTCCCAGGTAAAGAATCTGCTTGCCAATTCCGGAGACTTAAGAGGTGCCAATTTGATCCCTGCATCAGGAAGTTATCCTGGAATAGGAAATGGCAGCCCACTCCAGTATTCTTGTCTGGGAAATTCCATTGACAAAGGAGCCTGGTGGGCTACTGTCCATGAGGGTGTTGCAAAGAGTTGGACGAGACTGAATGTGGACACTGGAGAAGGAAATGGCAACCCACTCCAGTGTTCTTGCCTGGAGAATCCCAGGGACGGGGGAGCCTGGTGGGCTGCCGTCTATGGGGTTGCACAGAGTCGGACACAACTGAAGCGACTTAGCAGTAGCAGAATGTGGACACACGGTACTTATGGTTATAACCTTCTCTCTCTAGAGATGACTCTCACATTACCATATACAGAAAATCAAGGTGATCAGCAAAGGAACTAATATAATCTGTTATCATCCTCACCACGTTCTCTCTAGTCCAAGTAGGCAAGCTTGTTCATATCTGGTTCATTATAATTTTACCTCATGTGCACCAGATTGCGTTCTTCAGCACATTAGTAAACTGCATATCCAAATAACTTCACACTCATTTTTATTTCATTTTATTTGAAACTCTTTATTTCATTTGCAGCTGTCCTCATCATTCTGTGCTTCACTATTACAGTAGTCTCCTATGTGGTCTGTTTATCTCTGGCCTTATGTCGCTCCAGTCATCCTCACTCTGCCACCACGATGATTTCCTAGAACATTTTTGGTCATGTGATTTCCTTATTTAAAATCCTTTGGAAGTTCCCCAATGTGCATACTCCAATGCATTCCCCTTAGGATATTCTGCAGAACCAACTATACTAAGGCCTCTTCCTGACCCTCCAAACTCATCTTTTTAAAATTAGCAACCAATTTTTTTAAAACTTGAAATATTTATATATAGTGAAATGCACAGTCATTAAGTACCATTCAATGTATTTTGATTAAATATGTATGCCCATAGTACACAGTTTTTAAACTTAAACTCCTAAAATAATGAACTGCTTATATGTGCAGCTCTTCAGTACTTCTGCACATGTGTATGCTTTTTCTCCTTTGTGTTAAAACACTTCTCTTGTCACCTGTCAGAAGACACTTGGACAAAGTACCTTATGGGAAATGTATCTAGTCTTTTTTATTGTTGTTCTTATACGTTATACAAAACTGTCATGACACACATAAAGCCTTATTGCCTTACTAATCACATCTCTCAGTTCCCTACCAGACTGTATGCCTTACAAGATGGAGTCCATGTTAAATCTTTTCTATGAATATTCAATCCTTGGTATCAAAAAGGCATTTAATAAATATTTGAATAAAGTTTCAGATAAACACCTGATTTTTAATAGAGTAGTTCAGGTGAATGGAGCAATGGTTAAGGGCAGAAAGTGGAGAATAAATGACCCTAGGTATAAGTAGAGACTAGACTACATATTACTTTTGGGATTTGGGGCTTCCCTGGTTGCTCAGTGGTAAAGAATCTGCTTGACAATGCAGGAGATATGAGTTCAATTCCTGGTCCAGGAAGACCCCCCTGGAGAAGGAAATGTCAACCCACTCCAGTATTCTTGCCTGGAGAATCCTGTGGACAGAGGAGCCTGGTGGGCTACAGTCCACAGGGTCACAAAGAGTTGGACATGACTTAGTGACTGAATAAAAACTACAAATAATGTATTTTAAATATGCCTCAGCATGTTAAAATATAAAATAGGGTCATTTCATTGTGTTTATTTCATGGGTTGTTATAAAGTTAAATTTTTGAATCCTTTAAAATGCTTGGAAAACTTTCTAGTACCCAGTCAACACTTCACATCATTGCTACTGTTAATTTATGTTAATATAATGTTACACTGAAGATATTTAAAATTCTAGCTAATCTAAGGAAGTCAAGTTATCAGAGCTCATAGCAGCCATTTAATTTGATCAGCTCAGTATCTCTTTCATTGTTTCTCTTATAGAAGATAATAGAAATATTGAAATATTAAAACTTATACCACTGGAATGAGAACTCTGGACTCTTAGAATCAAAGTTTATATATGGTATAGCAATATTTCCTCTTTATTATTGTTTTTAAGGGTTTTTTTGTTGTTGTTTAGTTGTTAGGTCTTGTCTGACTTTCTGTGACCCTGTGGACTCTATCCTGCTAGGCTCCTCTGTCCACGGGATTTCCCAGGCAAGAATACTGGAGTGGGTTGCCATTTCCTTCTCCATTTATGGTTATTACAACTATCTAATACATAAAAATTAGTACAACAAATCAAAAAACCCATACTGTCAGTACTGGAAATCACAAGAAAACATGCTATCATGTATGGCAGAATGATTAAGCAAATCCAGCCATCTAGAGCATTGCAGATACATAGACAACTGATCCATTTTGGAAAAATGAGAAGGCTAGGTGGTTGAAAAAGTGAAACAAGGAGAGTCCATGGTTCAAAACAGGTCGGATTGATTTAGAATGACTTCCAAAAGGAGATGCTGATGGAATGGGCAACTCTTTTATCATCTAGGGTTGATTGTATTTTGTCTTTAAAAATGGTTCTTTTAAAAGCCTCCACAATCTAAATGAAAAAAGTCTAATGAGTTGGCAACCCATTTAAATGGAAAGTTGTTAATCAAAATTTTTTTCTGCTTCACACATGGAATTTTGCACCAAAGTGTTTTATGTCTGTTCAACTGAAAAAAACTAAGATGGATACTGCTGTTATATTTTTCTGAATCTTCAGATTCTAAAGTTCTGTAGCTTTATTTCTGCCATCTGGTGGTTGAAAGTGTTGACATTCTTGCAGTCTATAAAACTATTAATTCTTTATATATACATATGAATATACATTGCCTCCCACAGAGTAACGTGTCATAACTGAAACTGGCATACATTTCAGTGTACTGAACGTGGAAAGAATGGAATATATTTTCCTTTTCTGAATTCTTCAAAATTTATGACATACTTATAAAATTATTTACACACAAATGTTTTACTCTGTTGAATCCTATAAGTGGCATTGTTTTGGGATGAAGAGCATTCTTTTAGCATGCTCTAAAGTATTTTTCATATCTTTGTTCCATCAGTACATTTTTAGAATGTCCAGGGATTTTTGGTGGCTATAGAATATATTATTAATTTGGTAAATGTCTGCAATAATGAGCAAGCAAAACTGAATGCAAATTGTAAAAGCAAAGTGTAGTTATCAGTGGAGTTGAAGACAAATAGCCATTAGATTGCAGAAATGAAGGAACAAATGCTCACAAATAAAAGCCTGATTTATAGTATGCCTTCCTAATCATGGGGCTTCCCAAATGGAGCTAGTGGTAAAGAACCTGCCTGCCAATGCAGGAGACAAAAAAGACATGGGTTTGATCCCTGGGTCAGGAAGATCCCCTGGAGGAGGGCATGGCTACCCTCTTCAGTATTCTTGCCTGGAGAATCCCATAAACAGAGGAGCTTGGTGGGCTATATAGTCCATAGGGTTGCACACAGTCAGACGTGACTGAAGCGATTTAGCACACCTAATCATGCAAAGAACGTAATGTAGCAGGAATTGAGTGTAACGAAGAAGTGGGGGTGGGAAAGATACAACATTGCTGTTGTTTCAGAGGAAATGAATATGAGATATCCCAGGCTATGTAGTTAAAAAGACCCTTCTCCCTAGACTCAGGGTTACACTTAGTTGTTTACATCTTTTAAGACCTTGACTCTGGGTTCGGGACTATTCTTAAAACATGACTAATTATCTTACCATCACTGTCCTGTGCCTATGAAAGAGGACCTTCAACACTGTGGGAAGCTCTTCCTCTTTGAATGGAGTTCATCCTATGTGGCTTCTCTGTTTAAGTCTTTACAGCTGTGTGGTTAAGAGGACTGGTTCAGCATAGATAAGAATGTTTCAGTATTAACTGATTTTATTTGCTGTCCTTTTTGAAGTCTGAGTTTGTTTGTTTTTTTGATGGACTAAGGATGTAGAATTACAAACTGTTGGATTCCATGGCTGCTGCTGCTAAGTCGATTCAGTCGTGTCCGACTCTGTGCGACCCCACAGACGGCAGCCCACCAGGCTCCCCCATCCCTGGGATTCTCCAGGCAAGAACACTGGAGTGGGTTGCCATTTCCTTCTCCAGTGCATGAAAGTGAAAACTGAAAGTGAAGTCACTCAGTCGTGTCCGACTCTTAGCGACCTCATGGACTGTAGCCTACCAGGCTCCTCCATCCATGGGGTTTTCCAGGCAAGAGTACTGGAGTGGGGTGCCATTGCCTTCTCCAAACTATTGGATTCCATGTCTGGTTCTGTTAGTTGATTTCACTGAAAGATTTTAGTGATTCATTAGATTCACCTGAAAATTAGGATGATGACAACGTATACCTTACTTACACCAAAATTTTTTTTGGTGATCAATACTGTCCATGAGAGAATTCATAAAAATATACCACTATAAAACTGTAGCATTATTATGTTACATTTCTCCCATTCAATTTGCTTCCTTCTATCCATGGTTCTAGCCAGCTCAAAAAAAAAAGAGAGAGAAGGAAATAATATCTAACAGAAAGAAAATATTGCTTGAGAGAGAGCAAGTTTTTTTGGTTTTGTTTTGTTTACAGAGAGTCAGTTTATGGCATAGCATAAATATATTAGGAGCAGCAGAACGTGATTTCAGTTATGAATGAGGTCCTCCTAAAAAGCTATCACCATGTACTACTGCCAGAATTAACTTGAAAATTTTCAATTAAAGATGCATTTCTTTTAGATCTTGATGACACCTCTTCCACAAGTCCATACCAAAAAGAAAACACTTGACAGGGCTCCATCATTATCAGTCATCAAACGAATCTTGCCTGAAACAGAGCAGAATTTCACTGGCAAGAGGCCAAGCCGTGTGTGCGGGGAGAATGAGGAGGGACACCCGCTCCCCCACATTCACCTTTAGCTTCCTATGGACTTTTGTGTGATTAAAAAAAAAAAAATGTGGCTTCACTAAACCACAATTAAAATAAACATTCACCAAGGATATAAATATTCAAGTTTGTTTTCCTTCAGTGTTTTTAGGTTTCCTCTAGGCCTGCGTTTGATTTGGAAACATCTTGAATTTGTACTGTGTGTAGTTATTGCTGTGGTAACTTTACAAATACAAATATCTCTAGCACATGCGATGCATTTAAGAACATTTCTGTGGCTCACCTTGATGTGGTGGTGATAGCTCAGGGAATTTTCCATTCCCATTTAAGAAATCAGGGTGGTTTTGTTCTTTCTAAAATTAATCCCCACCAGATATATTTTCTTCAAAACCGCAAAAATGATGTTTAGAATGGTGACAGGTTGTGATCACAATTTTCTCTGTGCCAGGGATGAATTTATAAAAATTCCATTCTTGCAAGATGGCCAATCATCATTTTATATTCCTTTCTTAATATATTTTTGAGAACTATGTCTATAAAATAAAAAAGAATAAAACAACTACTTTTAAACAATACTCTCTGTAGTAACATTTTCCTTTAGAGCTTGAAATTAAAATGGTATGAGACATTTTAATAATGCTCCTTAATTAAATGCCTACAGAACATCTATTCGTCTCTTCATTCATTGTTAGCACCCAGCACAAGCACTGGCTTAATGCTAAGTATACAAAGATGATAAAGTGCTAAGTCCTTGGATGATTCACTCAAAATGAATCCTGCCTTTAAGGACCTCAAATATTACAGAGGAGTATGAAAGAAGAGAGTTTATGTGGCATGAAAAGAACAATATGACAGATACTTGAAATGCAAGGTGCAATCAGGGAGAACGACAAACTCTTCTTGATAATAAGAATGAAGAAAGGCTGTACAGAATAGGTCCAAAAAAGGAGCTGAATCTTCAGTGATGACAGTAGACCTTTTATTAAATACTATGATTGGAGAAGGCAATGGCACCCCACTCCAGTACTCTTGCCTGGAAAATCCCATGGACGGAGGAGCCTGGTAGGCTGTAGTCCATGGGGTCGCTAAGAGTCGGACACGACTGAGCGACTTCAGTTTCACTTTTCTCTTTCATGCATTGGAGAAGGAAATGGCAACCCACTCCAGTATTCTTGCCTGGAGAATCCCAGGGACGGCGGAGCCTGGTGGGCTGCCGTCTATGGGGTCGCACAGTCAGACACGACTGAAGCAACTTAGCATAGCATAGCATAGCATGATGAGATGTGACTAAGAAATAGCATTCTGGATAAAGGGGCTGATATACGTAAGAACTATATATGACATAAACTAATATTTAAATGATAGATTACAAAAGAATAAAAATTGACTAACATGACATTGTATGTCTAATGGCCCACTTAGATTTCTTTCTTCCCTCACTGGAATAATAGCTAAGAAAATCATCAAACATTTTGACTATGTAGTTGGAATCAATATTTTAAAACATCAGTAAATTATAACTGGGACATGCATATGCAAGAATGTGATTGAATGCTATGGAAACATGGGGAACTGAGAATCTTCTCTCATCAAGCTATATCACTATAAAATTTGATTTTTCTTGTATGAGAACATGTGAATTCTTTAGTGTTTCAAAATGTTTAGGAGTATTTTTTTAGAATTTTATTTAGATGAATATGGAGAATATGATCAATAAAGATTTTCCAAGTTGTACTATCAAATAGTTATACATCTTATTTCGTAAAGAAGAATGAACAATGTGTGTACTTGGACTGAAGTCAGTGAATTTTATTAAAAAAAGAATTAGTTATCATACTAAAATACTAAGTGCAGTGCTCATCTGCTCAGTCATGTCGAACTCTTTGCAACTGCATGGAAGGTAGCCTGCCAAGCTCCTTTGTCCATGGATTTTCTAGGCAGCAACACTGGAATGGGTTGCCATTTCCTACTCCAGGGGATCTTCCAGACCCAGGGATCAAACCTATGTCTCTTGTGCTTCGTGCATTGGCAGGGGGATCCTTTACCACTGAGGCACCTAGGAAGCTCCAAGTACTAAAGCCAAGCTAAATACTCAATAGTGGAATTGCTAAATCAATTAAGGTAAGTTCATTAGTTGCAGTATATTAATATTTAAACCTTTCAATTGAGACAATGCTGAGAACATGTTTCATAATATATAAAAATAAACAAATTTATCATTATTATGTAGAATAGTCATTTATGGTTTTTGAAAAAAGACATTTTTCTTAAAGATTCTGTAATACCTTTATAATCTGTCCTAGTTTTAAAATATTATTAAATGACTGACTTTAATAGTTTTGGGGAAAATTCTCAGCATTAAAGAGGAAGTATAATAATGATATCATTCTGAAACTTGTAAAATATATGTATAAATATATAAATAATATCTATTACAGACACTACATCACAAAAGAAAGAGCCTGAAATAGCATTTTTGTAAAGCTGGGATTTAGCAGACAACCTGGCTTTAGGGATACTCTTAGCTACTAGCCAGGCTTCCCAGATAGTGCTAATGGTAAAGAATCCACATGCCAGTGCAGGAGACATGAGAGATGTGGGTTTGATCCCTGGATTGGGAAGATCCCCTGGAAGAGGGCATGGCAACCCACGCCAGTAATCTTGCCTGGAGAATCCCATGGGCAGAGGAGCCTGGAGGGCTACAGTCCATAGTTCGCAAAGAGCTGGATGCGACTGTAGTAACTTAGCACACACCCACTACCAACACTACCTTCCTGGCAAGTCAAGCTCAGTTGGTAAAGAATCTGCCTGCAGTGCAGGAGACCCAGGGTCAATCTCTGGGTTGGGAAGATTGCCTGGAGAAGGAAACGGTAAACCACTCCAGTATTCTTGCCTGGAAAATCCCATGGACAGAGAGCGGGTGGGCTACAGGCCATGGTATAGCAAGATGGCACCCCACTCCAGTACTTCTGCCTGGAAAATCCCATGGACGGAGGAGCCTGGTAGGCTGCAGTCCATGGGGTCGCTCAGAGTCGGACACGACTGAGTGGCTTCACTTTCACTTTCCTGCATTGGAGAAGGAAATGGCAACCACTCCAGTGTTCTTGCCTGGAGAATCCCAGGGACAGTCGAGCCTGGTGGGCTGCCATCTATGGGGTCGCACAGAGTTGGACACGACTGAAGCGACTTAGCAGCAGCAGCAGACACAACTGAGTGACTAAACCACCACCAATCTCTTGATATGCAGTTAAGATCTTAGCTTTTCTTCCTGCTTCATATATTGGCTGAAAAATTTTTATAATTTATGTGTACTATCATAATATAATTTTTGATTAAAAATATGGCAAGTTGGTACTGAATTTATCAAATGGAAAAATATGACAGTTTCTCTCTATCTTTTATCAGTTACTCTTGAAATAAGCATGAGCATTGATTACTAGTCAAGTTAACAGAGAAAGGAAGAAAAGAGACATCTCATTCATTCTGATGGCTCAAAAATGTAGCCATTTTATTTCCCTTAGTTGCCTAGTGAATCACACAGTTTGTACTTTCAGTATACATTTTCTACATAAGACATGCCCATTGCTCTTGTTAGCACTGTCAAGACTGGCATCATTTTCTAATAAAGAGGGCTTAGTGACAAAAGCAATTAAATTTGGATTTGGCTGCAAAGTTAGATGAAGTATAATCAAGCAATGATTGAGAATGATAAAACTAGGACATAAATTACCTTCTAAAGTCTTCTTTCAGTTCAGTCGCTCAGTTGTGTCCAACTCTTTGCGACCCCAAAACTACAGCGCACCAGGCCTCCCTGTCCATAACCAACTCCTGGAGTTCACCCAAACCCATGTCCATTCAGTCAGTGATGCCATCCAGCCATCTCATCCTCTGTGGTCCCCTTCTCCTCCTGCCCTCAATCTTTCCCAGCATCAGGGTCTTTTCCAATGAGTCAGCTCTTTGCATCAGGTGGCCAGAGTATTGGAGTTTCACCTTCAACATCAATCCTTCCAAAGAACACCCAGGACTGATCTCCTTTAGGATGGACTGGTTGGATGTCCTTGCAGTCCAAGGGACTCTCAAGAGTCTTCTCCAGCACCACAGTTCAAAGCCATCAATTCTTCGGTGCTCAGCTTTCTTTATAGTCCAAATCTCATATCCATACATGACCAATGCAAAAACCATAGCCTTGACTAGATGGACCTTTGTTGGCAAAGTAATGTCTCTGCCTTTTAATATGCTGTCTGCTGCTGCTAAGTCGCTTCAGTCGTGTCCGACTCTGTGCGACCCCACAGATGGCAGCCCACCAGGCTCCCCGGTCCCTGGGATTCTCCAGGCAAGAACACTGGAGTGGGTTGCCATGTCCTTCTCCAATGCATGAAAGTGAAAAGTGAAAGTGAAGTCGCTCAGTCATGTCTGACTCTTATCAACCCCATGGACTGCAGCTTACCAGGCTCCTCCGTCCATGGGATTTTCCAGGCAAGAGTACTGGAGTGGGGTGACATTGTCTTCTCCAAATATGCTGTCTAGGTTGGTCATAACTTTTCTTCCAAGGAGTAAGCGTCTTTTTTACAGATAAGTAAATGAAAACTAAGGCTTATATGAAACAACTTTTCCAGCTGATCAGTAGCAAAATTAAGACTAGATTCCATTCATATTTAATAACTTCCATGTCAATATTCTTTATACTTTCTAACATTGCCTCTGATCAGTCTACGTTTTTCATATTTGCTTGAAAGTATTTTATTAATAATTTATTTTAAGTCTTCTAATGAAGACATTACAAATGTAAATGCAAATGCACTCATTGCATTAAAAAGGAGTCCTAATGAACCTGTTCTAGTTTGGATCACTTTGATGGAGTATAATGTTTTAACAATCTCTACTGTAAACTGATATGCCAAGTGAATTACAAATTTCCTCTGATATAAACATATGTGATTTAACAAGCTCAGATGATAGAATATTTAAAACTATATTCATGGATCTTAGGCATTAATTTATATATATTAACCAGAGACATTGAATGGAGATATGTTTAATGGGATTTTAAATTAAAAATATGGACTAGACATTTGTAGTTTTTTAAAAAATCATATATTTCTCGGTAACTTGAGTAATCTATGATGCTTTTGTAATTTGTCCCAATCTGTTTGTAAATTTTTAAATTATATTCAATCAAAAATCAATATGTAATCAATAAAAATTATTGAGGCATTTATACTTCTTTCCTTTTATTGAATACATTTGGTATATAATGTATAAATTTAAAGTGTATGATGTATACCCTGTCACCTTATTTGACTTGAAATATGTTTTGTCTGATCTAAGCGTGGCTCTGCCTGCTTTCTTTTGGTTTCTATTTGCTTGGAATATTGTCTTCCATCCTTTTACATGAGCCTGTATGTTTCTTTAGAGATGAGATGAGTTTCTGGTAGGTAGCAAGTGGTTTATTCTTTTTTTATTCATCCAGCCACTCTGTAACTTTTGATTAATGAGTTCAATCCATTTTCACTTAGGGTGATTATTGATATATAGGGATTTACTACTGCTATTTTATCTTCTGCCTTCTGGTTATTTTTTTCTCCCCATTGTTTTTTTTTTCCTCCTCTTTCTGTCTACCTTTATAAGTTGGTGGTTTTCCATGGTGATTTGCTCAGCTTCCCTTTCTTTATACTTGTTGTCTCTATTCTAAATTTTTTTGCTTTGTGGTTACAATGAGTTTTACATAAAACATTTCATAGGTAAAACAGTCCTGTTTGTGCTGATAGCAATTCATTTTCACTCACCTATAAAAAGCAAAAGTTTTATCCTTTTGCTCTTCTCCTTTTGTATTAAGGTCATCAATTATCTTTCTATGCTGTGATTTCATTACTAAGTTGTAGTGAAAAGCGAAAGTTAGTCACTCAGTCAAGTCTGACTCTTTGTGATCCCATGAACTGCAGCCTGCCAGGCTTCTCAGTCCATGGAATTCTCCAGGCAAGGGTATTGAAGTGGGTTGCCAATTCCTTCTTCAGGGGATCTTCCCGACCCAGGGGTTGAACTCAGGTCTCCTGTATTGCAGGCAGATTTTTTACCGTTTGAGCCACCAGGTATGACTATGGTTAATTTTAGTGCTCTTCTCCTTTAATCTTTATGCTATAATTAAGTGTTTAATATACTATTGTAAAAAGAGTCAGTTTTCTAATTCTATTTATCACCTTAAAAATTTATGTACTTTTGTCTTTTCATTTCAGCCTGAAGAGTTCCTTTCAATATTTCTTGGGAGGCAGGTCTAGAGGTGGTGAACTCTCTCAGCTTTTGTTTCTTTAGAAAAGCCTTTATTTCTTTTTTATATCAGAAGGATAACTTTGATGAGTAGAGTCTTCTTGGCTTTCAATATTTTGAATGTCCTTCTACTCTCTTGACCTATAAAGTTTCTGCTGAAAAATCCTTACCTGATGGGGGTTCCTTTGTAGGATTTTGTCTTTTTTCTCTGGTTGCCTTTATATTTCTTTATCTTTGACTTCTGACGCATTTAATATAATGTGTCTTGGAGAAGTTCTTTTTCTGTTCAGATAATGAGGTGCTCTATTAGCTTCATGGACTTATATATCTAGTTCTTCAGCAGGTTTGGGAAGTTCTCAGCTATATTTCTTTAAATACGCTTTCTCCTCGCTTCCCCTTCTGTTACACTGATTAATCTTGCCTTTCCTCTTGTAGGGTTTCTTCACTTTTAAAATATCTTAGTTCTTAGTTCTCTCTACTCTTGAGTCATCTCTCTTCACTTGAGTCATCTCTATATTCCTATCCTCAAGCTCACTTATTCTCACTTCCATCTGATCTTCTTGCTCTGCATGTTTTTGAAAGCATTCTTCATCTCCTTCATTGAGTTCTCCAGCTCCAGAATTTACCTGGTTCTGTTTTAAAATTTCAGTGTCTGAGGTAGAGCACTCCTTCTGCTTGTTAATTTTATTCCTGAAATTATGATATTGCCTTTCTGGGTTTTCTTGTAACACATTAAATTTCTTTATAGTTATTTTGAATTCTTTATCAGGTAGATTGCACTATTCCATGTCTTTGGGTTCTGCTGCTGAAAAACGGTCATTTTCTTTTTGTGATACTGTATTATGGTGATTTTTCATAGTGTTTGATGCAAAACTGTGTTGCCACGTTTGAAGTAGTGAACATCGTATTTAGGTAAGGCTTTGATTCCAATAATCCAACAGATTAGTGATTAGGAGCCTTCCTTTTTTGTCCCAGAAGGTGGCACCATAGCACAAGATTTTTGTTTCTCTTCTCAACAGGGACAGGCTGCTAAGCTGGGGAGCTTGTGCATGTAAACAAACAAACAAACAAAAACTTGGCAGAGGGGAAAAAAAGAAGAAAAGGCTGGCAATAGAGCGGTGAAGGAGATGTGTGGTTAGTATTTGAGGCTCTGGGTGTGCCATGGCCTGGTAGAGGAATCCTTGAATTGGAGGGCAACAGAGGTTTGTGGGTGGTTCTTTTAACAGAATCCAGGGACAGTCAGCAGGAAATGCCTTCCTTAGATCTTTGTCTGTCATCTTCCCTTCCCTTTCCTTTCCGAGTCACTGAGTCACTGCCATTCTCTCCACACCCACAAAGCCTTTCCAGCTGTAGCACTAGGTCAGCACCCACTCACCTCCTTCACTCATGCCAGAAGTCTTGTACAGGATCCCTGCTGGACCCACCATGACTCCCCTCATTCACAGTGACCCCAGATGTCCGATTCATCCACATTCAATGCACATGGATGTATTGCTCAGTTGCTCCCCTGCCCCTCCACCCCCCTTATGGATAGCTGGTTAGTTATAAATCAAAGAAGTGAGAAAAAAAGAACTACTCACACCACCACGCTGCTGACATCACTCTGTCCCAATACTTAAAACCATTTACTTCTCATCCTCAATATCGTTTTAAGTATACACAGTGATAAGAATCTTGGAGCTGTTCTTACACTCTCAATACAGATGAACTAATTATGTCAAAGACAGTTCCCTAAAAGTAACTTTGGAAAGAGGGTCAATAACGCAATTCAGGAATCTATCAGAATCCTTAATGGTCTGACATAATCCGAGGATACATTTTTGAGCATCTATAGGAATACCACATATCCATTGGGGATACTCTTTAAATACTGTTTTGCTCAACTGAGCAAATATTTAATATTGAAAATGTATTAAATAGTGGTATATTTTATTTTTTCTCTCCAACTAGTACTTAGGGTGCAGCTGTTTTCTCTAGTTGCCAGGTAAGAGCAGCCATAGGTTGCTGCAAAAAATTTTGAAGAATTGACTTCTTAGGGAAATTAAATCTCTAACAAGGGTGAATTTCTACACAAAAGTTACTCCATCTCTACTAAAATGTGAGCCAAGTAGAGGAGAGAGGTGGAGATAAAGAATTGATGGCTATTGATTTGTAGGTACTATTAGAACTGAATTTGATACAATTATTCAAAGAAAACATGGAATGGACCCAAAATGTAACAGGTGAAGGGTACTTAGAAGAGGCCAGAAGTCATTTGGCAACATGAATACCAGACGGAAATCATTCCTTGGTAGCCATGAGTGAAAAGTATTTCAAGGATGGATTGGCCTAAAAAAAAAAAAAAAAAAAAAAACCAGAGGATTAAACAGAAGGTTAGCTATTATCATGATATTATTATTATCATAAGACACACTGGGCTGGAAGAAGCACAAGCTGGAATCAAGATTGCTGGGAGAAATATCAATAACCTCAGATATGCAGATGACACCACCCTTATGGCAGAAAGTGAAGAGGAACTAAAAAGCCTCTTGATGAAAGTGAAAGAGGAGAGTGAAAAAGTTGGCTTAAAGCTCAACATTCAGAAAACTAAGATCATGGCATCTGGTCCCATCACTTCATGGGGAAACAGTGCCAGACTTTACTTTTGGGGGCTCTAAAATCACTGTATATGGTGATTGCAGCCATGAAATTAAAAGACACTTACTCCTTGGAAGGAAAGTTATGACCAACCTAGATAGCATATTGAAAAGCAGAGACATTACTTTGCCAATAAAGGTCCATCTAGTCAAGGCTATGGTTTTTCCAGTGGTCATGTATGGATGTGAGAGTTGGACTGTGAAGAAGGCTGAGCGCCGAAGAATTGATGCTTTTGAACTGTGGTGTTGGAGAAGACTCTTGAGAGTCCCTTGGACTGCAAGGAGATCCAACCAGTCCATTCTAAAGGAGATCAGTCCTGGGTGTTCTTTGAAAGGACTGATGCTAAAGCTGGAACTCCAATACTTTGGCCACCTCACGCGAAGAGTTGACTCATTGGAAAAGACTCTGACGCTGGGAGGGATTGGGGGCAAGAGGAGAAGGGGACGACAGAGGATGAGATGGCTGGATGGCATCACCGACTCGATGGATGTGAGTCTGAGTGAACTCACGGAGTTGGTGATGGACAGGGAGGCCTGGCGTGCTGCAATCCATGGGGTCTCAAAGAGTCGGACACGACTTAGCGACTGAACTGAACCGAACTAGCTATTATTTAGGCAATTGGGATGCTGTTATTAATCTTGTCTTTGGCAGACAAGGACAGATTGCCATGCATTTAATACTACATGGGAAATTTCCTAGTCTTCAAAGAAGTTCAAGAGAAAGATAGGAAATTGTTTGATGGAGACTTAGGACCTAAGAGCAGAAAATACTTTTTGTCTTAAAAAGTGAGTTGTGTTCAGGTATCTTCTCCAAAAGGCAGAGAAGATACTTAGAACAAGCCCTGGGGAAGTGGAATAGGATCAATCAAGATCACAAATGAAAGAGCTAACCTTGGAAGATAGAAGGCACTTCTCCCATTAAAGTTTGAAGGGGGGAGGGGAAGGGATGGCTAGATATAAAAAGTATGAGAGCAGAGGGAAAGTTTTTTTTGAAGGATTATCTTGTCAAATTAACTATTAGATGAAGGTATTTGGGGTAAGGATTAAAGATTTGCAGATAGTACTCAAAACGGTGAATAAATGCTTTCACAAAAAAAAGGGGGGGAGGAGTTGGGGTAAGTTAGAGTTAAAAAATAGGATTCTGGACAGATTGTGGCTTCATTCAAAAGAAAAGTATTTGTTTTTAATAATGCCTAGCTGCATCTGATTCTCCCTAGGCAGCCTAAGATTTGGACTGGAGAAAAGAGATGGTTAGATTGCTCCAGAGATGGGATAATCAGGATATTGTGAAAAGACAGAAAGACTGAGGAATTATTATTAAACTAGAGAAAGAAGTCTTTGGGACAATTTGAATGAAACTGCAAGTACTGGGATCTCAAAGTAAAGATTAAGTCAGGATGTTTTCTGGTGTAGGTTTACCTCTGTCAAAATTTACATCAGTTCTTAGTCAAATGATTTGATCTCAAAAACTTCAACTCTAAATATTTGTTTTCTGTTCATAGACCAAAGAGAATGGAAAAATACCAAGTTCAAAATGACATCAATAGTTCAAAACTTTTGCTAGTCTATATAAATGGTTGATGTAGAGTAATGATTCCAAAGGAATTCCATTACATAGATATTCACAACAGGGATGCAAAGCTTGATGAAATTAAAGTGAAACTTTATTAAAAAGTACAGAGTCTAAATCCTACTTCCCCCTACCCCAAATACAAAAGCTAAAGTTAGTCTTGGTTCAAAATACAAAATGGTACTTGAATTTTATTTTTCCATAGTAGATAATTCTTTGGGAGAGGAAGAGAAATGTAAGATAAAATTATCTTTAAAATATTCAACTTTCTTCAGTCTTGAATGTAGCCAAAATCCAGCTGGAAATATTACTTTCTAGTCTCAGCCATTCATTTATGCTCACAGTTCAATGCTATTTATAAATTAATTGCACCAAGTAGGTTCGTTATTATCTATCTTTTGTTGAGTGAGGAAAAAAATCCCTTCTTAATTATTTCACATTCTCATGAAATGTCTTATGCCATCATCATAAATTACAAATAGAAAACTAGTATCCATTTTTCTTTTTTCTCCTTCAAAAACTAACATTTCAGGGTTTTGATTTGTGACCTATGTTACTGTTGTGAGGACTAATGTTCATTCTTGAGTAAAGGCAGAATAAATGTTGGGTTTTAAAATATGCATCTGTATTAATTTAATCCTAAATATGCACATGAAGTCTTCTAAATCAAAGATAAAGGTTATCATTATTCGCATAAAAATAATGATGTCTATGGCCATACCACCCTGAACATGCCTGATCTCATCTGATTTCTGAAGCTAAGCAGGGTTGGGCCTGTTTACTATGTGGATGGAAACATAATGATTGTGTGATCCTCCACACTCTAATTTTTTTTCATGGACAATGAGAGAAAAGTTAGATATAATGTCTTATAAATGCAGATTATAAAATTTGAGTCATAGGAGAGAAACAGAAAAATGTATTTTCTCTGTTTATATATAGGAGAAAGGGGCAACTGCCTCCTCCTACCCTCTCAAAAGGGGAAAAAATTTTTTTTGCTTCTTGGAGATGGATGAAAAGGATTCTGTATTCTCACTGTAGTCTTTTGGAATGTAAATACATCTCTCCAAAGGCCAGATAAGATCCAGTGTCCCTGGATTTTATGACTAAAGATGTCTCCAAGGTTCTAGGACTCATTTTCCCTTGAAATGTAAATATGTACCCTGAGAATTAGATCAGTATCTCTGGCGTTCTCTCAGTTTCTGTAGTTTTCAACCAACTTCCCAAGTCTTACTTTTAGTTAGCTATCCCGTTTTAGCAAAATTCACTCAAAAGGCCCCAGCTCTTTAGAAACTCAAACATATTTTCTTTTTCCACACACTAGATAAACTGTTTCTTGGAAAAAGTCACAAAAAGATATTGGGAATCATCAGTGGAGCAAGGGGGGAAATTCACTAATGGGCAGTGTACAGACTGAATACAGATGTCAGTATTCAGTTAGTGGGGATGGAAGGCCACATAACTACCTGATGTGTGATAACCTTGGATTCTCACCTCAGCAGAGTTGGGGACAGACCATAGCCCAAAGTCCCGACATGAAAGTGGTCAGAATCTGTCATAATCTCATAAGCTGATTCATAGTACAGAAGCAGATTTTAAGAAAATGTACAAAGTTGAAATATTACCAAAAAACAAAGAAGAGACATGGTATAAGGAGTTGGTTCATTCTGTTACAAAATGTCTAACATACTTAGACGTGGGTCATTATTTAGCCACTCAGCCCTTGTGGACCTTTTCATATTGAAGACCCATGACTCTCTTCAGTACTATAGCAGAAATTTTTCTTGAATTATTTCTTTGGAAATTTCTTTCCTTCCGTATTTGCCATTCCCACTTTTTAAAATTTTCACTAATTTGTTACTAGTCTTGTTGCATTTGTCTTTTGCTGCTGCTTGTATTTCATCTATTCTTTTTGCTTTCTTATTCTATGTGATGAAAGATTTTCTTTACTATTTCTCCTGTCTTTAAAAAAAAGCTTACAAATATATATTTAAGGTACAAAAGCTCATATTATTCTATTTGTCATAGATTTTTATTTGAATTTTATGAATGTAATGTATTCACACATATATGAGGATATTATGGAATACTTAAACTTCTTATTATTTTTAAATAATGTTTAAGTTTCCTCCAAAATAAATATTTCTCCTTTTCCTCTGTGCCTTTTCTTTGATAACAAAGTATATTTTTTTTAAATGTCTTATGACCCTTGGTCGTTTGTTGTATTTGACAATGAGAAGTGTGATTGGGAGCTCTGGAAAGTCGTTGAGGATTACTAACAACTTGTTTGGAGTGAATGGTACAGAGCCAGGAGTTCTGATGGTGTATCTGCTGCTGCTGCTAAGTCGCTTCAGTCGTGTCCGACTCTGTGTGACCCCATAGACAGCAGCCCACCAGGCTCCTCTGTCCGTGGGATTCTCCAGGCAAGAACACTGGAATGGGTTGCCATTTCCTCCTCCAATGCATGAAAGTGAAAAGTCAGAGTGAAGTCGCTCAGTCATGTCTGACTCCTAGCGACCCCATGGACTGCAACCCACCAGGCTCCTCCGTTCATGGGATTTTCCAGGCAAGAATACTGAAGGGGTAGGCATTCTCTTCTCCAGGGGATCTTCCCGACCCAGGGATTGAACTCAGGTCTCCTGCATTGCAGGCAGGTTTTTTACTATCTGAGCCACTAGGGAAGCCCCATTACTGGAGGAAAGGGGCTTCCTCACAGACTCCAGTTAAATTTGTGATGCTCTAGCCCTCACTCTTTGTTTGTTTGTTTGTTTTCATTTTCTGCTCTTTGGGATCCAAATTTCACTCTCCAATTGCAGCTCCCACATAGAGTGTTTTAGGCGGAGGTTCCCTCCTCTGCTTCAATGGCTAACACCTTTTCCTGTTTTCTCTCCTCTCTGTCTTTGTAAGCTCATCTGCTGAATCCACCTTTCCTGTCATTAATAGTGCTATGTTTGTGTACCATGTTTATTCCTTTTCTATTATACTGTGTATTGTTTACAAGTTCTGGATGGAAATATATGCACTTTGTCTCACTTTAGGTGCTAGAGTCAATGTCTAGCCTCTGTAGCTAAACAGATGGATTCTATGAGGTTCTTTGTGAGAGAGTTCAGTGAGGAGGGAGCGGAAATAAGAAAAAGGGAAAATGCATGTCATCGTAGCCTGAAAACAAATTTTGTCTGTTTCTGAAGAAACAAGCAGCAATAACAATGACAAAACCAAACAAGCAGTAAATGGGATGGAACCAAATATAAAATTATTGATTTTAGTTAACAGTATTATCTTACCGATCATGTCTGTCCCTTGGAAAGCAGTTTCTTTGGGTTTCACAGTTGGGTTTCTGTGATTAGCTGATTTACTTGCTTGTTTGGTATACCAACAATTCTTTGGATGTATAAGCCACAAGTGTTTTTCTTGATAATTTTATTAGATTAGGAGAAATGAAGCACAGTAAGCAGAACTAGGTTTATTCAACATTTTAAAGGACCTACTTTTAAGTGCCTTGAAGAAATTATTGGATTAGGGTGGTGCTCATATATGGCCTCAGGAAAAAATCTGATCATTACTGGCTTAAAGGCACAGTAGATGGTATATTGAGGCATTCTGAGTGCCAATAGCAAATGATTTAATCCATAGTAAATGAGTACATACTTGAATTTATGATTGGAATTACAAAATAACAAAACTTGAAGTAGAAAGTACTTCATAACTATATTTCAAACTCATTGAAATGATATAATTAAAACAAAGTAGAAATAATTATCTAATTGCTCATATTAAATAGAATGATGTACTTTGGAAACTAATATTTTGGACTCCATATAAAAGGTTTATATATAAAAATCATATAGTTTTAAAATCATAATAATTATTATGAAAAACAATTATGAGAAAGTTCAGTGAATGTTAAAATAACAAGTATGCATGTAATTTTAAAATTCATAGTTCTCAAAAACTTACCATGAATAATAGCCCTGCCATGCTCCCCACCATTCAGTATCATTTTCCTGGAGCAACTAATGAGATGATACAGGTAAAGCTAAAATAAAAAATTTAATCTTAAAACACATATACATATTCTTAAAATATAATTCACATACCACAGAGTTCACTAATTTAAACTGTATAATTTAGGAGTTGTAGTTTATTCTCAAATCTATCACAAAATGAAACCATCACAATTATCTAATTCTGGGACATTTTCATCACCCACCTCCCCGAATCCCAAACCCATTAAGCAGTTACCTCCCTCTCCCACCAGCCCCTGGCAGCTGCTACTGTACTTTCAATTTACCTGTTCTAGACCTTTCAGATACACGGAAGCATGCAATATGTAACCTTTTGTGTCTGGCTTCTTTAGCTTAGAATGTTTTCAAGGTTCATCCATGTTGTGACCTGTATCAGTACTTTATTCTCTTTTAGAGCCACATAACATTCCACAGTATGACTATACCATACTTTGTTTACTTGTTCAACAGTTGATGGAATTCAGGTTGTTTCTACTTTTTGGCTATTATGAATAATGCTGCTATGAATAGTTATGTTCAAGTTTCTGTGTGGGAAAATATTTTCAGTTCTCTTGGGAATGGAATAACTGGGTCATAGGGAAATCCATGTTTAACTTTTCAAAGAATCACCAAAGTGCTTTTCACAATGACTGTACCATATTGCATTCCTGTCAGCAGTGCACGTGAGTCGTTATTTCTCCACATCATTGCTAATGCATGGCATTTTCTGTTTGGATTTTAGTCATATTGGTGGATTTAAAGTGGAATCTTATAATTTTGCTTCGTGTATCTATAATGACAATGAACATTTTTTTTTGTACAGGCTTATTGGCTATTTCTAGATCTTCTTTAAAGCAATAGCTATTCAATTAATTTGCTTATTTAAAAAATTATTTGTCCTGTTGTTGGGTTATAAGAAATTTATGTATACTATATACTAGGCCCACATTGTATATATGATATATAGGTATTTTCTTTCATTTTGTGGCTTTTGGTTTTACTTAATAGTTTCTTTTGATTCATAAAAGTTTTGAAATTCATTTTATTTTATTTTTTGGTCATTTGTGCTGTAGGTGTCATTTTAAGAAACTATTGCCTAAGCTAAATTCACAAAGATTTCATATCTATGTTTTCTTCTAAGAGTTTAGAATGTGTAAGAAGCATTCTTGTATTTAGACTGTTGATCCTTTTTGAGTTAATATTTTACATGTGATGTGTCAGAGGTATACCACTTTATTCTTTTGGCTATATCATTGTCCTCACACCATTTGTTAAAAAGATTATTTTTTCTCATTTAATTTTTTTGTCCTCATTGTCAGAAATTGAGTCTATAATAATTTTGGAGTCATTGATAAAAGGTTCTAGACTCTAGTGTAAAGCTTCAGAAATCCCACATCACTTTTATATTCTTTAATATTTAGTTATCTTTCACCTTCCAGAAACTTCTAAAATCTATATTAACATTAAATGTTTAGAGATTTTACCATCAGTGCTTTGGTGCAAGACATTTTATACTCCTTATGGTAGGCCTTTATTCTGACATTCAAGCATATGGTAGTTTTATCTGCAAATCTTTGACTCTCATCTAAGAGAGAGGTGGGGTCTATGTCTCCTCTAGTTGAATCTGGACTCGATTTAGTCACTTGTTTATAACCAATGGATGGATTGGAAATGATGCTGTGTGACCTTCCAAGAATGTGTTGCAAAAGGTGATGCGTCTTCTGTACTGCATGCTGAAGCACTCAGACTGGCCAGCTTGAGCCGCTCTATAGGAAATCCAAGTACCATGTAACTTCTGTTCTGTGTAGGAGGCAGACCACATGGAGAGGCCAGACATAGTTCATATGGACTCAGCTGAAGTCCCAGCTGAGGTCTCGGCTGTAAGCCACACTAGTCACCGGATATATCCATGAAAATGGCTCCAAATGATTTCAGGACCCCCTCATTCAATCACCACAAGCTGTCAAATGCTCCCCAGGTGAGGGTCTAGAAACTGTGGAACAGAGAGAAGACATTCTCACAGCTTCCTGTCCAAATTTATAATCTTTAAAGCCATAAACATGATTAAATGATAATTTAAAGTAGTTAAATTCTAGGGTATCTTGTTGGCAATAGTAACCAAAACACAAGCCTTTCATTTCTGGAGAATAAAAGTTTCTTGCCTTTCTTCTCTCCTTCTGAAACTAATTTTGGTTGGATGTTGCCCCACCTAAAATGACGATCTAATTTTCTTACCATTCCCCCCGCCCATAATACGTTGCTTTGTCTTTTCTTTTTGGTGGCGTCTATTCTTTCCTCTGTGTGTGTGTGTGTGTGTGTAGGGGGAATATTTTCCTTACACTTTCCAAACTTTTGTTGAATTTTAAAAGTATCTGCTATTCTGTCATTAATTTGCAAAAACCTTTTATTCCTGTTCTCTGCTGCCTATTTACTATATCCTGTGTTCTTCTTTTTTTTTTTTGCATTCATATACTATTTTACATTCCTACTTTGAGAATACTAATTATGGAGCTTTATTTTTATTTTATTTATTTTTTTTAATTTAAATTTATTATCTTAATTAGAGGCTAATTACTTTACAATATTGTATTGGTTTTGCCATACATCAACATGAATCCACCACGGGTGTACACGTGTTCCCAATCCTGAACTCCTTCCCTCCCCATACTATCCCTCTGGGTCATCCCAGTGCACCAGCCCCAAGCATCCTGTATCCTGCATCAAACCTGGACTGGTGATTCATTTCTTATATGCTATTATACATGTTTCAATGCCATTCTCCCAAATCATCCCCCCCCCACTCTCTCACAGAGTCCAAAAGACTGTTCTATACATCTGTGTTTCTTTTGCTATCTCGCATACAGGGTTATCATTACCATTTTTCTAAATTCCATATATATGCGTTAGTATACTGTATTGGTGTTTTTCTTTCTGGCTTACTTCACTCTGTATAATCGGCTCCAGTTTCATCCACCCCATTAGAACTAATTCAAATATATTCTTTTTAATGGCTGCATAATACTCCATTGTGTATATGTACCACAGCTTTCTTATCCATTCATCTGCTGATGGACATCTAGGTTGCTTCCATGTCCTGGCTATTATAAACAGTGCTGTGATGAATATTGGGGTACACGTGTCTCTTTCAATTCTGGTTTCCTCAGTGTGTATGCCCAGCAGTGGGATTGCTGGGTCGTATGGCAGTTCTATTTCCAGTTTTTTAAGGAATCTCCACACTGTTCTCCATAGTGGCTATACTAGTTTGCATTCCCACCAACAGTGTAGTACAGGTTAGTAGAAGGAAAGAAATCTTAAAAATTAGGGCAGAAATAAATACAAAAGAAACAAAGGAGACCATAGCAAAAATCAACAAAGCCCAAAGCTGGTTCTTTAAAAGGATAAATAAAATTGACAAACCATTAGCCAGACTCATCAAGAAACAAAGGGAGAAAAATCAAATCAATAAAATTAGAAATGAACATGGAGAGATCACAACAGACAACACACAAATACAAAGGATCATAAGAGACTACTATCAGCAACTGTATGCCAATAAAATGGACAATGTGGAAGAAATGGACAAATTCTTAGAAAAGTACAACTTTCCAAAACTGAACCAGGAAGAAATAGAAAATCTTAACAGACCCATCACAAGCATGGAAATTGAAACTATAATCAGAAATCTTCCAGCAAACAAAAGCCCAGGTCCAGATGGCTTCACAGCTGAATTCTACCAAAAATTTAGAGAAGAGCTAACACCTATCCTACTCAAACTCTTCCAGAAAATTGCAGAGGAAGGTAAACTTCCAAACTCATTCTATGAGGCCACCATCACCCTAATACCAAAACCTGACAAAGATGCCACAAAAAAAGAAAACTACAGGCCAATATCACTGATGAACATAGATGCAAAAATCCTTAACAAAATTCTAGCAATCAGAATCCAACAACACATTAAAAAGATCATACACCACGACGAAGTGGGCTTTATCCCAGGGATGCAAGCATTCTTCAACATCTGCAAATCAATCTATGTAATATACCACTTTAACAAATTGAAAAATAAAAGCCATATGATTATCTCAATAGATGCAGAAAAAGCCTTTGACAAAATTCAACATCCATTTATGATAAAAACTCTCCAGAAAGCAGGAATAGAAGGAACATACCTCAACATAATAAAAGCTATATATGACAAACCCACAGCAAACATTATCCTCAATGATAAAAAATAGAAAGCACTTCCCCTAAAGTCAGGAACAAGACAAGGGTGCCCACTTCCACCACTACTATTCAACATAGTTTTGGAAGTTTTGGAGCTTTAAAATTCTCTCTGGGTTCTTCAGTTCCTTTTCTTCACTTGTTTCAGTTCAGTTCAGTTCGGTCGCTCAGTCATGTCCGACTCTTTGCAACCCCATGAATCACAGCACGCCAGGCCTCCCTGTCCATCACCAACTCCCGGAGTTCACTCAAACTCATGTCTGTCGAGTCGGTGATGCCATCCAGCCATCTCATCCTCTGTCATCCCCTTCTCCTCCTGCCCCCAATCCCTCCTAGCATCAGAGTCTTTTCCAATGAGTCAACTCTTCTCATGAGGTGGCCAAAGTATTGGAGTTTCAGCTTTAGCATCAGTTTGATCCTTTTTTTCATGTGTGTTGAAAGTAGTCTTCAAATTCCTGGTGATCCTTAGCCATCTATTTATATTTAGTGAATCTGAAGCTACATTTGCGTTATTAATGTTTGCTGACTTCTGGACTTATTAGATAATGTTGCTATTCAGGTACTATCTAATCCTAATATTCATATATTATGTTTTCTGGGGCCATCTCATTTTCCTAGAGAAGAAGCTATGATCCCCTGCCTGTAGAAGAGGTTCAGGAAGTATCTACTTTGCTGGAGCCCTAAGAGTTTCACCATTCAATTAGTTCTCCTAATTTTAAGCTCTTACCTCCTGCTACTCCCCCATTTCTCCTACATTAGTATAGAAAATGTCTGATTCACTTTCTCTGAACAATGAAACTTTAAACTTGTTTAGGGTCATTGAAGGCAGGTAGTCATTTGAGGACCAGATTTAGAGACTAACTACATTAATATGAACTTTCAATAAATCCCTTTGTATCTATCCATATTTTTCACATTACCTTTTTTCAATATTTTACACTCCTAAGCTCTGTGAAAAAATTATACTTTTCACCAGGACATTTCTCTAAAAGTGCCTGGTTTTATCTTTCTCTACTCTAAAATGTCAGTTTCTGACTCAAGTGCATGCTTTCAGTCTTCCAAAATGGGTTGAATTTCTCATCTCTGCTTCCTTTTCTTTCCTCTTTGTGAATGTTGTGTTTATAAACACACACACACAAATATTTTATGTTTTTACACTTATTTTACTAGAGTTTGGGAAGAAATTGTTTTAGCCATGTTTTGTTGCTGTTGTTCAGTCGCTAAGTTATGTCCAACTCTGCGACCACATAGACTGCAGCATGCAGGCTTCCCTGTCCTTCAGTGTACTTCACTATCTCCCTGAGTTTGCTTAAACTTGGATTCATTGAGTCAGTGATGCAATCTAACCATCTCATCCTCCTCTTCTCTTGCCTTCAGTCTTTCCCAGTATCAGGATATTTTCTAATGAGTCAGCTCTTTGCGTCAGGTGGCCAAGGTATTGGAGCTTCAGCATCAGTCCTTCCAATGAACATTCAGGGTTGATTTCCTTTAGGATTGACTGGCTGATCTCCTTGCTATCCAAGGGACTCTCAAGAGTCTTCTCCAGCACCACAATTCAAAAGCATAAGTTCTTTCACACTCAGCCTTTCTTTCTGTGATTGCTGTGTTTATACATACATACATACATACATACACACAGACACACACAGACACACACACACACAACTCTCACATCCGTGCATGACTACTGGAAAAACATAGCTTTGACTAGATGGACCTTTGTCGACAAAGTGATGTCTCTGCTTTTATAATACACTGTGTAGGTTTGTCATAGCTTTCCTTCCAAGAAGCAAGAGTCTTCTAATTTCATGGCTGCAGTCACCATCAGCAGTGACTTTGGAGCCCCCCAAAATAAAATATGTCACTGCTCCCATTTTTCCTCTCCTATTTGCCATTAAGTGATGAGACCAGATGCTATGATCTTAGTTTTTTGAATGTTGATTTTAAGCCAGGTTTTTCACTCTCCTCTTTTACCTGCATCAAGAGGTTCTTTAGTTTCTTTTTGCTTTCTGCCATTAGGGTGGTGTCACCTGCATATCTGAGGTTATTGATATTTCTTCTGGCAATCTTGATTCCAGCCTGTGTTTCATCCAGCCCAGCATTTCACATGATGTACTCCACATGTAAGTTAAATCAACTGGATGACCGTGTACAGCCTTGTCTTACTCCTTTCCCAATTTTGAACTAGTTAGTTGTTCCATGTAATGTTCTGTTGCTTCTTGACTTGCATACAGATTTCTCAGGAGACAGGCAAGGTGGTCTGGTATTCCTATCTCTTTCAGAATTTTCCACAGTTTATTGTGATCCAGACAGTCAAAGGCTTTAGTGTAGTCAATGAAGCAGATGTTTTTCTGGAATTCCCTGGCTTTCTCTATGATCCAATGGATGCTGGCAACTTGATCTCTGGTTCCTTTGCCTTTTCTAAACCCAGTTTATACATCTGGAAGTTCTCGGTTCACATACTGTTGAATCCTAGCTTAAAGAATTTTGAGCATAACCTTACTAGCATGCAAAATGAGCAGAGCTGTACAGTAGTTTGTACATTTTTTGGCATTCCCTTCTTTGGGATTGAAATGAAAACTGAACTTTTCCACTCCCATCCATTTTCATTCACTGATTCCTAAGATGTCAGTGTTCACTCTTGTCATCTCCTGCTTGACCACGTTCAATTTACCTTAATTTATGGACCTAACATTCCAGGCTTCTATGCAATATCATTCTTTACAGCATTGGACTTTAACCACCAGACACATCCACAACGAAGTGTCATTTCTGCTTTGGCCCAGCTGCTTCATTCTTTCTGGAGCTATTAGTAATTGCCCCTCTCTCTTTCCCAGTAGCATATTGGACATTTTCAGGCCTGAGGGGCTCATCTCCCAGCATCATATCTTTCTGCCTTTTTATATTGTTCATGGGGTTCTTGCAGCAAGAATACTGAAGTGCTTTTCCATTCCCTCCTCCAGTGGACCACGTTTTGCCAGAACTCTTCACTATGACCCATCCATCTTGGATGGCCCTGCACAGCATGGCTCATAGCTTCATTGAGTTACACAAGTTCCTTTGCCAGGACAAGGCTGTGACCCATAAAGGGGTTATGTTTAAAACCATAAAATTTAAAGAAAATAAATTATTTTTAGAACATATGTAACAGTAATAATGATTGTTTATTTTTCTGGGCTACAAAATCACTGCAGATGGTGATTGCAGCTATGAAATTAAAAGACGCTTACTCCTTGGAAGGAAAGTTATGATCTACCTAGACAGCATATTGAAAACCAGAGACATTACTTTGTCAACAAAGGTCTGTCTAGTCAAGGCTATGGTTTTTCCAGTGGTCATGTATGGATGTGAGAGTTGGACTATAAAGAAAGCTGAGCGCCAAAGAATTGATGCTTTTGAACTGTGTTGTTGAAGACTCTTGAGAGTCCCTTGGACTGCAAGGAGATCCAACCAGTCCATCCTAAAGGAGATCAGTCCTGGGTGTTCATTGGAAGGACTGATGTTGAAGCTGAAACTCCAATATTTTGGCCACCTGATGTGAAGAGCTGATTCATTTGGAAAAACCCTGATGCTGGGAAAGATTGAGGTCAGGAGAAGGGGATGACAGAGGATGAGATGGTTGGATGGCGTCACCAACTCGATGGACATGAGTTTGAACTCCAGGAGTTGGTGATGGACAGGGAGGCCTGACGTGCTGCAGTTCATGGGGTTGGGAAGAGTCGGACACGACTGAGTGAGTGAACTGAACTGATAGTAATATAAATATGCTATACTTGATATAATGGAACTTCTGTGATATCCAGAACTGTCCTGTACTATATATGAGTGCTTTTATTTTTCTTTGCACCATATTCTTTGGAAAAGTAGAGACATATGTACATTATATCACATTTCATGTTTCAAATCACATTGTATTTCAGAATATGTGGAAGTAGGTTTTAAATTTTTTTTTTTTTTTTTCTTTTTAGAGAGTTTGGAATCTAGGAGTTGGTAAAGGAAGAACTGGGTAATCCTTTCAGTCACAATGCTTTGGGCCTGACTAGTAAATTAATTACAATATTTTCTGTCTGTAGCACACTTGGGTAATTTATTTAAATCTACTCTCAGAGCTGACTTCCCAAGAGGATGCAAGTCAATTATGGTTCCAGCTCTTCCTGTCTCATTAGCTATTTGAATAATAATGCATTTGAATGACGGCCCAGGAGAATAGAAATAGGAACTGCTTGTCTTAGTCCCAAATGAGCTGCTTAGTCAGATAATCCTAAGTGTCCATTATTAGTTCAAGCTGTGCCTTATGACTGATTCTGGAATGTTCTACTCACTTCCAGAAAAACTTGTGGGATGTATAGTTTTATTCACTTTTTAATATAGAAAGATTCAATTGTGCTAGACATCTGTAACTAGGCAAATTATTTTTCGCATCTCTAAAATTGCTTCTAAATCAAGAGATCCAAGTTTTGGCATCAGATTTGCTTATTTTTCACTTATAAAAAATGTTTAGCATTATGTTCTGAAAGAGTTGAGTTGTTAAGATTTTTTAAATGACTGTTTCATTGTAACCAAAAATGACACCCAGTGCAAAGTTACTATTTTACCTTCATGGTCAGTCATCCTTTACATAGAATGGAGGCAAGATGCAGACCAATCTATAAAATTCCACAAATCATTATAACTTTGGTCATTAGTTAAATAAGTTGTTTAAGAGCAATTCTTTTATGAATTATTTTCCAAATTCTTAAAAAAATAAGGGCAAAGTATTATACAGTATGATTGAATTAAGAATATGTAAAGGAAAAACATAAGTCATGCAATATAACAATGAGCAGCAGTCCCAGAAAAAAAAAGATTGTTGTTTATAAGCTTTATTTTTAAATGTCTGTTATATGTGACACTAATAAAATCAATTAGCCTTTAAGTTAATGTTTAATAACACCCTAGAGACACTCAGATAAAAGGTCAAAACCCAGCACTGTTTCTCAGACTTGAAGGAAAATGTATTTGCTACGTGATTAGTGCTTCATTTCGATATACATTACACTGATCTGGAGTGTCATTCCTTACTTGCAGTAACAGCACATCTCTCATCCAGTAAAATACTGACCCTCACTATTTGGAACATTAACCTTTTTCTTAAAAACAGAATTTACAGGTAACGTGATCAGGATAGCTCGCTAATTCTGTCTAAATTTTGTATTATTATTAAATCCTTCCTAATGTATACTAATACAAAATCTTCCCTTACATAGAAAATAATATTAGAAAGGCCTGGATTTCCCAAAAGGATTTCTGCTTGCTTTTTGTCCACAGAGTTCATGCATGTTTTATATATGTTATGTACATTTTCTTACACAGTATCTCATATTGACTATGTATTAGATTTTATGACTTGATAAATTACTCCATGAGTGTGAAATGACTACATTACAGATGAAGCAACTGTTTATATTGGCTTCTGTGTTGATATGAGAGGAATACTGTATAAGTAATTACCTGTAATGATCAACATTGATCAGCAAATGAATAAGGAATTTAACATGGGTTTTCACATATTCAGTGACCAAATGAGAACTTAACTTCAATTAACACATCTCATCTTAGACATAAAGATCCCAGGTAAAATGGAGATAAGGTTACTTTATAAAAGGATTAGCATCATCCTTCTATGATGAAATACATTTTACTCACCTTCCTGGTTGCCTGTCCTTGGGAATAGTGTTGGGTTTGCCAAACAGTTCATTTAGGTTTTACTGTGACATCTTATGGAAAAACCCAAATGAATGTTTTGGCCAACCCACTATTTATAAGCAGATTGTACTTACTACAATTATTAAAAATGAAGAAACTTTCCTTATAAATCTTTTAAGTAGATCCCCAATAGTAAACATCCCAGCATAACAGATAGCCCTCCTCCTCCAATCTGTTCCTTTCATAGTTTGAAAACAAAGATCTTTGTCTATGAAATTGGATGTTTTCTCATGTTAATTTAAGGATATAACTATTTTCATAAATAAAGTTTCCATATGTATTATTCCTAGACTTCTGCTCACTTGAGCACTCTGAAAGTGTGATGTATAGTCTTCCAAATATGATGACAAATCTTCTCAATTGGACTGGACAGTTGCTATGAACTATACCTGAAAAATTCTTATGCTAAAGCCCTAACACTGAGTATGACTATATTAAAGACTCAGTCTTTAGGACATAATTAAGGTTAAATGAGCTCATAAGAGGAACTTCTCCAGTGGCTCAGCAGTAAAGGATCCACCTGCAATGTTGGAGACTGAGGTTTGATCCCTGGGTGGGGAAGATCCCCTGGAGGAGGGCATGGTAACCCACTCCAGTATTCTTGCCTGGAAAATCCCAGAGACAGAGGAGCCTGGCAGGCTACAGTCCATAAGGTTGCAAAGAGTCAGACATGACTGAAGCAACTGAGCACCCACACTGAGGTCATAAGAGTGGGGCCCTTATCCAATAGGACAGTGGCCTTAGAAGGTGGCTCTCTGCAAACCAGAAAGACCTCTCTCATCAGAAGCTGAACACCTTGATCTTGGCTTTCCAGCCTCTCTGTGAGAAAGTAAGTGTCTGTTTTAACTACACAATCCGTATTTTGTTTAGGTAGCCTAAGCTGACTAATACAACAGTTTACAATTAATGAGCTGATAGGAGGTCTGCTGGCATGTTGAACAAACTGCACCACACATTTTAAAAGAAACTGATTACTTATGGATTTAATTGGACAATAGTCTCAGACAAAAATCAAAACTTTTTCTTGGAATTATAGAACCAAAAAATCTTCTATAATGTCATGGCTATATTTAATAAAGGCTGTAAAATACTACACTTACTATATGTTTGTCTACAGGAATCTTGTAGTACTTGTAACAGTGGTTACAAATCCTTAAGTTTGACTATATATAATAATACTAAAGAGATCTTCTGTTTATTGAGCATTTATTATGTTACAAGAGATGTAGTTATATTACATCATTTAAACTTCACAGTATAGGGTAGATACTGTTACTTTTCCCATTTCACAGATGATGAAATTGACCACAGGCATGTAAATAATGAGAACACAGGGGTTTCATTGGATGGTGTTAATGCTTCATTAAACCATGGTACCCAGTGCTGCACTTTCACCACACACACACACACACACACACACACACACACACACTTGCCATATGGGATATGTGTCTATGGGACAAGGCACCCCTGAAAAATGCTGGCTGTATCATGCCACTTTTCTTTCTCTTTTTGTAGATGTTTTTTAGAAAAATTTTCTTTCATCAACACACTTCTTCAGAGAAAAAAAGAGTTTACCAAGATAAGAGCTTTTCCATTTATAATCACTTTTCAGTCTTGTATCCTTGAGCTTACTCAGAATTAGTTTGATTGAGCTCTTGTCATCTCTTGGAAAAGGCTAAACATTTTTTACATGTTGAATCCGTCTAATGTATTCCTGACAGTATCCATAATTTCAGTTTTGAAAGTACCTTATTCTTATCTTTGCTGCTGCTGCTGCTAAGTCTCTTCAGTCATGTCCAACTCTGTGCGACCCCATAGATGGCAGCCCACTAGGCTCCTCTGTCCCTGGGATTATCCAGGCAATAATACTGGAGTGGGTTGCCATTTCCTTCTCCAGTGCATGAAAATGAAAAGTGAAAGTGAAATCGCTCAGTTGTGCCCGACTCTTAGCGACCCCATGGACTGTAGCCTACCAGGCTCCTCCGTCCATGGGATTTTCCAAGCAAGAGTACTGGAGTGGGTTGCCATTGACCTTCTCCGATTCTTATCCCTACATATAAAGAAAAAAAAAAAAAAAAATGTGCCCACCCTATCCCAAAAACAACAAAAAAACAGGGAGAGATCCATCTGCCTCTCCCTACTTCAAGAAATATACAGAATGAATCATATATTTTTTAACCTCAGCTTCTCTTTCTCCATTGATCCAGGCCCAAAGAAAGTTTCTGAAAACTGATGGAAACCACCAAAAGGCACACCAATGATGTATACAAATGTTTATTGGGATAATTTCCTATCTATCCAGCTTTCCCTAGACCATCAAAATGAAGGGATGGAAATGGCTCATGTGCTTAGAAAATTTCCCCATGGACCTGACAAAAAGGAAGGAGGGTCAACTTGTTAATAATATAGTAGCAAGAAGCCAAGGCTGAAATGGTAGCACCTTCCTGTGCTTCTTGCCATAAATGTCTAATGTCTACTGGGAGGACCAATACCACCGAGTCCTTTTGTAGCCAGATATCAGTTTCTTCAGCAAAACAGGCTGTTACATTTCTCAAAGTTTAATATTTGGGTGTGTCACAAAACTGGCATTAAACAAATAAAAGCTTGTCATGTAACAAAACAGATGTATGACGTCTGATAATAAAACATCTACATCAACGGAATGAGTTTTCCTGTGAGAAATAACCTGTGATAGTAAAGGCTGGTTATGATAAGGACTTGGGGAAAGCATTCCTTGAGAGGATAGGAAATCCATTTAGAGATTTAGAGCGTAGCTGTGTGGACAGGTGAGTCAGAGGAGGCTCCCAATTTCCTTACTTGCAGTGTGTATTTTATCTATTTACCTAACCCGCGGCCATAATCATTGTCACTATCAGAAAAAAATTTATTCAAAAAACTTGAAGAAAAATTAAATATGGAAAATCGAACTAAATTAACAAATGGAAAGCAGATAGTACCAAGTGACTAAAACTGAAATAGGTACAAATAATAAAAGTACTTAAAGAAGCAATAGGGCTTCCCAGATGGTTCAGATAGAAAAGCCTCTGGCTGCAGTGTGGGAGACCTGGGTTTGATCCCTGGGTTGGAAAGATCTCCTGAAAAGGGAATGGCAATCCACTCCAGCATTCTTGCCTGGAGAATTCCATGGACAGAGGAGTCTGGCAGGATACAGCCCATGGGGTCAAAAAGAATCAGACATGACTGAGCAGCTAACACACAAAGAAATATGTGCTTTAAAAATAAAAGAAATGAAATCAGAAAAATTAATTTGTAAAGATAGAGATACATTAATGCAGTATAAATAATGTTGGAAGATAAACATTTATCCTGTATAAAAACGTACATGAAACATCACATAAAATGTTATAAACATACAAATATTTTGGATTGTAGAGTGAGAGTAAAAAGACCTAAAGATATTGAGTGTAGTTTACAATACAGAAATTAGGACAATGAAGACAATCAAGAAAAACATGGACTATAAGTCCATGGAATTCTCCAGGCCAGAATACTGGAGTGGGTAGCCCTTCCTTCTCCAGGGGATCTTCCCAACCCAGGGATTGAACACAGGTCTCCTGCATTGCAGGCAGATTCTTTACCAGCTGAGCCACAAGGGAAGCCCAAGAATACTAGAATAGGTAGCCTATCCTTTCTCCAGGGGATTTTTGTGACCCAGGGATCAAACCAGGGTATCCTGCATTGCAGGCAGATTCTTTATCAACTGAGCTACAAGAGAGGCCCTAACAATGATTAGACAATGAGATAATAAAATTTAAAAGTTGTACAAAAACATCATAAATCAAGACAATGACTAAAAAGATATCAAGATATTGACCTAAATTCCAGCAAAACATGAAGCTTTGCCGATGTTCTGATATGAATGGCATGAGTTTAATATGGCAGTCAAAAGTTATTCATAGCAGAAATTAATAAGCCTATGTTAAAAGAAACTAGCCTACACCTATCACAATACACTTACAAGTCTATATTTTAGAGATGAGCATTTCGGACTACACAGAAGACACTTTATGAACTTTTCTGCTAGGTGAAAGGAAAACATTTCCATTTTATTATAAAAACTGAAGTACATATGTATGATTATTCATGTCAAGATAGGCTGTTAGGTTGGGCATGTTTCTTTGTGAATCTGCTTTGGAATCCAAGGATAATATTTAAGAAACAAAATAATGAACTCTGAGTCAGACAGATGAGTGATTTTAAGAGATGGCCTTTTAAAGTCTGTTTGGTATTGATACTGATGTGATACTCTTCTTCATGAAGAATAAATAGACTTGCTTGGTAATTTTTGAATCCCGTATTTAGCCTTCCTTTTGTTTGTAGTTCACTAGTAAAGGATGATGTGGCAAAGTACCCTGAGGCAGTGTATAATCAGGCTGTGAGTCCTAGTGTTGGAGAAGACTCTTGAGAGTCCCTTGGACTGCAAGGAGATCCAACCAGTCCATTCTAAAGGAGATCAGCCCTGGGTGTTCTTTGGAAAGAATGATGCTAAAGCTGAAACTCCAGTACTTTGGCCACCTCATGCGAAGAGTTGACTCATTGGAAAAGACTCTGATGCTGGGAGGGATTGGGGGCAGGAAGAAAAGGGGACGACAGAGGATGAGATGGCTGGATTGCATCACCGACTCGATGGACATGAGTCTGAGTAAACTCCGGGAGATGGTGATGGACAGGGAGGCCTGGCGTGCTGCGGTTCATGGGGTCGCAAAGAGTTGGACACGACTGAGCGACTGAACTGAACTGAACTTAGTCCTAGTGATGCCTACATGAGATTGTCCATACAAAATAGAGTTGAAACCAGAGGAGAGACAGGAAAGGGAATAGTGGGTTGAGGCACATGGGAAGCAGCTCTGGACTCTTATGAAGGGCAACGGATGAGAAGATGCCTGAAAGATGAGATACGTAGATCTGGGTAGTGTCATTGGGAAACTTTAATATTGTCCTAAGAAGTAAAAAGATTGTGGATTAAGATACGTATTTTATACCTTACGTGTCCCCTCAAAGACAAGCCCCTTAAACATCCGTGAGGACAGAGTTTGGCTTTGGGTTCCTCCCTGTCTGTTCTCCCTTGTCTCAGGCTAGCTGGGGGCATACTCTCCCTGCTCTTGGCTCAGCATCTTTGTACTATCCAACACCTCCTGATGCACCAAGAACCCATGTACAACCACCTTCTTAGCTCCCTTTAAAGTACTCTGTACTGAACCTTTTAGCTGCATTCAGATTGGCAATCTTATGTTGAATCTGATGGCAGCTGAATCTGAAAAGAAAGCAATTAGATTATACTAATTGTTACCCAAAGTATGAATAGCTGATAACCCCACACCCACTTCTAAATCCTTTGAGAAGAATTTACATTTTAAAATAAGACACTTTAACCCTAATAAATATTCAGTTGATGATAATTCAGTCACCATGAGAAAGTGAAAAAGGAAGGAAATGGGACTGTGAGAAGCTTTGGGCAGGAGGAGCATATTTAATGACTTCTATAAGTCTCACGATATAATTTGGAATTTGGGCATAAAGTGCATGACCATTGTGAAACACTGGTATTTGCTAATTAGTGCCTGATCACGTTTTCTGTGATTGTTTTCACTTTTGCATATATTAATTCATATAGTGTTTTAGGCACAAGATTTATCTTGGTTATTTCCTTGATGAAATTTCTGGTGTTTGTTGGCAGCACACATTTATAAGCATAATCCTTGTCATGCTCCAGTTTCTTTCCAGGCCATGATAATTGAATTTCTGTTCATTAGAGTAGTGAATTTTTATTTTTGGTAGAACACGTTCTGTTTTGTTGAAAAGATACTATAAACAGAGGCAAAGTGACCTCTGTAGATAAAGCAATGACAAAAAATTAACAGAGCTGTCAGTGTAGTCAGAAAGAGGTTTGCTTATATATCTTCACTTAACTAAAGGTTAGACATACAGGTATCTAATACACGTATTTATCCATCGACTTTTCCGTAAACTTGAACATCTCCCACTAAGCTATGAAGAAACTGTGTAGGTAGCACCACTGTGATACAGAGCTTTGGATATTTTTCACTGATATTTCTCATTCTCCAAGTTTCTCTTGTGTCTCTAAAGCACAATCTAGAGTGTCAAGTGCAAGGAAAGGGAAAAAAATTGGAAAGTTGCCATTTTCTGAGTTTGAAATGCATCTAGGAAAAAGAATCCTCTAGAGGAAAAGTGAGAGTGGGCAAAGATGATGGAAGCAGTCTGAGGAGAATCCCAGCAGCAGAGAGCTCTAGGCCTGAGGTAAATAGTACACTTTTCCTACATGGGCCCTTCTTGTTCCTGTGAATGCATCCAAGCAATCACTGAAGACTAACCACCGACTCCTACAGACCTGGGCCTGGGTTCTAATTCTGGTCCTTAGTCAAATGTGAATTTGGATGAGTAATTTCTAACTCTCTGTGCCTTGATTTCCAAGTGTATAAAAATAGAATTAAATATGTCTACTCTTGATTTTACATGGTCTTTGAAAAAATCAAGTAGCACAGTAGATATTAAGTTTCTTTATGCTATTAACTTGTTTCAGGCCAACGTTGTCATTTCTTAATAGAATGTCTTTCATGAGACAAATATTAATAACAATAATACTGGAACTGATAAATGTTCATACTTGACATATGGTTTTCTATAGCAATAGCAACTGCCAACTCAAGCACAAATGATATATATAAGAATATTCATTTTAGTAATAAATTTAGTAATAATTCAATAAGTCATTGACTCAATGACTTACTGAATCTATTTCATAGATTAATATAGAGCTATTCTGTTAATGTAATAGTGTGCTTATACTAACAAGGAGTATTTTACAAATACAGTTTGTGAAAATAGTTTGCATAAAAGTATATGTTGTTGTTATGGACTGAATGTGTCTCCCCAAAATTCATATGTTGAAGACCTAACCCCCAACGTGGTAGTACTTGAAGATGGGGCCTTTGCTAGGTAATCAGGGTTGCTGCTGCTGCTGCTGCTGCTAAGTTGCTTCAGTCGTGTCCGACTCTGTGGGACCCCAGAGACGGCAGCCCACCAGACTCCCCCATCCCTGGGATTCTCCAAGTAAGAACACTGGAGTGGGTTGCCATTTCCTTCTCCAGTGCATGAAAGTGAAAAGTGAAATTGAAGTCGCTCAGTCATGTCCGACTCCTAGCGAACCCATGGACTGCAGCCTAACAGGCTCCTCCATCCATGGAATTTTCCAGGCAAGAATACTGGAGCGGGGTGCCATTGCCTTCTCTGAATCAGGGTTAGAGAAGTTTATGAAGGTGGGGTCCTTACGGTGGAATTAGTGCCCTAATAAGAGGAGACATGAGAGAGCTTGCTCTCTCCCCCCATGGGTTTTGGAAGAAGAGGTCACGAGGAGCTCATAGGGAGATGGTGGCTGCCTATAAATCAAGACAGGAGACCTCAGAACAAACCTGACTTGCAGGCATCTTAATCTTAGACTCTCCATCCACCAAACATGTGAGAAATAAATTTATATTGTTTAAGCCACCTAGTCGATGGTATTTTGTTATGGCATCCTGAGCTAAAACAGTTATATAAACCTACTTTGTTAAAAATCCTAATTTGTGTATAAGGGAAGAAAATGGAAGAAGCAAATGGAAGGCAGCAAATACTTAACAGTAGCTAGCACTGAAATTTAAAATTCAGGGCTTCCCACTTTTCACTATATAAATATGTACATTATATAACTATTTTCTAATGTTTTTGTGTTATTCTGATGTGAAAAAATAAAAAGATACTCATTTAAAAAGTAAATTGAAATTAAAATTTTAGGAGGAATGCTGTAGTTTAGGATCAAAAGGATTGATACTTTTCCTGATTATGTTAGTTTTTAAGCACATACCTTAGGCAAGCATTCTGCTTACTCAAACTTTCTAAACTTCAATCCCTTCATTTGTAAATTATGTATAGCAATATTTGCCTATGGAAATATTGGTAGTGTGTAAACAGATAAAACAGGAAATCTTTCAGAAACCATAAAGACACTTTTCATATATACAGTATATCATAACTTTGTCAATTAAATACGTTAAGAAAACATATTTCTGGATAAGAAAAAATAAAAATGTCCAGACATGGAACTTTGAGAATTAGTAATATACAAAGATGCTTTTTTTTTTTTTTTAAGTTATTCAGTCATTCGAAAAGGAGTGAAAATTGAAACCATTCCCATCAACAACCATATTTGGGAACAAAGAGCACTTTACTGTTCTGAGATGTCACATGTCTCCAGTGATACGCTTCTTATCTTTATTTATGGCAGTATTCAGTTATTCTCTGTCTGCTAAGCTTATCTTTCTCCTTTTGAATTTCTCTGCTTTTAAGTTTTTCAGTGTATATTTCAGAAAATAGAGCTAACATTGTTAGATCTGATCAAATGAGATTAGTCAAGATCAGTGGCTCTTCATCAGGTTCAGTAGGACCTATTGACAGAAAACAATACTCTGGATTTGCCAATGAAAAATAATATGCACATTAAAAAAGCCAAAAATCCCCAAGCGTGTTCTCTATATTTTGAATGATGCTGAATTAATTTTAGCAGTGGTTATAGTAAGATATTAAGAACAAGTTAAGTTTGATGTTGAGCAGCTTCACTGTGTTTGACAGATAATTCACTCCGAAAAAAGGGGTCCCATTTTCCTGTCAGTTACCTTCATTTTTTTGCAGGAGTTAGAAGGTTGGTGAAACAAAGGTCATATATGGCATAAAATTGGAAAAAACCCCACAAACACACAAACCTGACATTGCTTCCCTAGAGGACAAGTTTTCTGCAGAATAATTGGCATCCACAGCTAAAAATAAATCAACCCTTGATATCATCATTTCCTCAACTACTAGATACATCACCCTGCTGGAAGACATATGGATACTCTGTCATAAGTATATAGTCATAGACATCCAAAACTATGGACTCATTAGCAGTTAATCAACTCTCTAATTCTCCAGCTCTGATCAACAGTTAATCTGCATTCTGTCTCCATAGATTTTCTAAGTCTAAATCTGTCATATATAAGGAATCATATAACATGTGGTTTTTGTGACTGGCTTCTTGCATTTAGCATAATGTTTTCAATGTTTGTCTATGTTGTTGCATGTATCAATAACTTCAGTTCTTTCTATTGTAAAGTAATACTTCATTGTATGAATGTACCGTATTTTATTTATCAATTCATCAGTTGTTGGATATTTGGGTTGCTTATACTTTTTGGCTATTATGAATAATGCTGCTGTGACCATTTATGTTCCAATTTTTGTGTGGAAGCATGTTTTCTCTTGGGTATACAACTAAGGGTGGAATCATAGAGTTATATGGTACATGTGATGAAGGAAAGAGACAAAACGTGAATTTCAGGGGATGGCCACGTTTAAGCAGTTGATGGGAAGGTTAAATTGAAGGGAGTAAAAGAGAGCTGTGTTCTGGAACTGAAGAAGAAACTATGTCAATGCTATAAATAGTTCATGCAGAGCAAGAATAGGGACATGGATACTTGGATACTAAATGTGGAGAAACGCAGATCAAACATTGGTGACCTTGCAGAAAAGAGTTTTGGTAGACTGAGAAGAGTGGTACTATACAAAAAGGTTTAAGGAGTAAGAGACAGGGAGGTAGCCAGTGTAAAACAATGTTTAGCAATTTTAATTTTGAAAGGGAAGACTGTGGTAAGGCTATAGGTCAAAGTAGGAAAGTGTGTTTATAATTGGAGAAAAAAAGTCAGTACAAAGAAAAGAAACCCTAATTGTGAGGGAATGGTTAATGGAGAAAAGTAGCAAGTGAGGTGATAGAGCATAAGACACAGAATACAAGCATAGGCTGGAACCTCTGTGAGAAGGAAACACTTTTCTAAAAGAATTTGAGGTAGGGAAGGAAGCTGCTTTAGGATAAATATTTATTTTAATTGCAAAAAAATGAATAGCTCAATAAATGTTAAAAATCATAATCATTTTTAACATTTATTGAGCATGTATTTTTTTTCAGAAACTTTGTTAGGTGCTTTGTGTATGGAATTTAATTCTCACAGTGATTTTATGGGGTAACATTATTATTATTTTTTAAAGTCCTTACACTACAGTATATTTGATACATTACAATGTTCTTAAAGGAATATTTTACTACAATGAATTTCTATGACAATTAGACATTAAGCATTTAAATTCACAATTATTTTAATGATAATTAGACCTGTAGATCAGAAACTTAGGGTCATCTGTGCCAAGTAGCTAATAGATATTCAGATACAAGGGCAAAATTTCAAGGAATTGTTGGGGTAACATTATTAATCACAATTAACAGATGACAAAACTGAGGCTTAACATGTAGGATCAGGCAGAACAATGAAGGTATGATTTAGACCCAGGCTTGTATAACTTTGCTTTTAACAAGTATCAGTTTTTCTATTATGTTAACCATAATCATTTCCATAAATTAGAAGAGGCTGTCAATTGTTGATGTTTGGAGTGTGATCTATGTTTGACTAGATGTGTGACCTGTTTTGGAGAAGGAAGTGGCAACCCACTCCATTGTTCTTGCCAGGAGAATTCAGTGGATTGAGGAGCCTGGTAGGCTACAGTCCACGGGGTCGCAAAGAGTCGGACATGACTGAGCGACTTTAAATTTTTTAATGACTAGAATGTAAATCTAGAGGGGACATAAAACATGAAAGCCTAAATTAAGCATTTGATTCCTAAATTTCTATTTTTATTGAACCCAGGATTGACTATTGTTCACAAGCCAATAATTGGAGAGGCAAGTGTCAGTAGAAAAAAAACGTGCTTTGATTAGGAAAATTGGTAACCTGGGATTAGGTAAACTCATGTCCAAGGACCAACTCCAAAGATTCTTCTCAACTACGACAATTTTTAAAGGGAAAAAAAGAGTGCAGAGATGCAAGTGAATCATCAAGGCAGGAAGTTGGGGTCTGTCTGCATCATTCTCTACTGAGTACAGACAAGCTGACTCTGTCTTTAGACATTAAATTGACTATGTGATCTGCCTGTAGGGTTGCTAAGGGGGCTGTTGGTAGTAGAGAGACGCACGTCTTTTAATTGATAATTATTCATTCTTCTTTTCACCCAGGAAAAGAAGCAACACAACAGGCAAAGTGTGTGCTTTCAAGGGAACATAAGTCAAGAGTTAGTTTCAATTACTTAGTGACCTCATTCCTACAATTAGGTTCTTTTACGGTTAGAGGGGAATAGAAATGACCAAAAAGGAAAGGGGCAAAAAATCTGCTTTCATTATCTTTATCAGAGCTCAGGAAAAAAATGATATGTAGGCTTCTTGAGGCAGTGCCCCACTCCTGAATATATTTACTGTTGTTCAGTTGCTAAATTGTGTCCAACTCTTTGCGACCCCATGGACTGTAGCACGCCAGGCTTCCCTGTCCTTCTCTGTCTCCCAGAGTTTGCTCAAATTGATGTCTGTTCAGTCGGTGAAGCTATCCAACCATCTCATCCTCTGTCACCCCCGCCCCCTCTTGCCCTCAATCTTTCCCAGCATCAGGGTATTTTCCAGTCAGTAGGCTCTTCATATCACTAGCCAAAGTATTGGAGTTTCAGCTTCAGTATCAGTCCTTCCAATAAATATTCAGGGTTGGTTTCCTTTAGGATTGACTGGTTTGATCTCCTTGCTGTCTAGGGACTCACAAGAGTCTTCTCCAGTACCACAGTTTGAAAGCATCAGTTCTTTGAAGCTCTGCCTTCTCTATGGCCCAGCTCTCACACCGTTCAAGGGTAAAGCTTGAATACATAGCTTTACGCTCGTCCAGTAGGGAGCAGCACACACCAGTGCACACTGCCACTCACTGTCCCTGAAAACAGTGCAAGAAAGAATTCTGGAGAGTCCATTGCATAAAGGCAGTGAAAAGCTGGACCTACTCCAATAGGGTCCTACCTTCAGAAAGCAGTTTGGGAAGTACATAGATTACAGTTTTGCTACTTATTATAGTATATATTCATTAGTTAAAAGAGCTGTATTGTCAATTCTGTTTGAGAGTCATGAGGAAGCTTCTTAGAAACTGAACAGATTATAAATTAATCTCTAGACCAAATAAAGTTTAATATCAAACATAAATGAATCCTTAAAACTCAGAATCATAGGAATTTTTACAAAATCAATGCTTAGAAATTGATGAATTTTAGGTTTTCCAGTACCTAAAATTGTGGGGTATGAGTAAGAAAGTAATATCAGTTATTACTTACATAAAAGTGAGCATGATGCTACTATAAGATGAAATTAATTTCTATATTTAAAAGGCCACTTAAATAGTTGGGTTTCTGTCTATGACATATCCTTTGTTTGCTATTAATTGGGTTCAAATCACTGCTATTTCATGAGATGCTTTGTTTTAAAAAGTTGTTTTGTGAGTTTAGTATAATTATTAAATGTAAAGAAGAAAAATCATTGTTTGTTAAGGACACAGACAGGAATTTTAGAAATAGAAGCTTAATTCAAACCGCCTAGTAACTAAGCTTTATGGTTAAAGAAAAAAGAAATATTATGTTTCAAGGCAATCTTTTATAGTTACCTTAATAAACACAAACATAAAAATCTAGAACACATTAATTCTAGCTTTTGAGTGTTCAGAGCTACTAATAGGAAATAAGCTAAATTTCTCTACTTAGTCTAGCAGGAACTTTGTGTGTATTATATCATTTAATTAGTATGATTTTACAGTTGAAGGAAAAAGAGTCTTTAATAGATTATGCACTTTATCAAGTGTCACATAACTGGTAAAGCTGGACTTCAAACACAGGCCTATGTAGGCCTAACCCTAGATCTCATGATCTTTCCCCAAACTACAACACCCCATTCCCCTGATTCCACAAATAAAAGTATTTGAATCTACCATAAAGAATGATTTCTCATGAGTTAGGAATCATAAAAAGAATTTATACCAAGATGGCTCAGAACAAGTGGTAACAAAGTAGATTGCCTTCCCAGCTTCCTTTTCTACTCTTGTATGACTCTACTTCAGAAATGTAAGTGGTGTGGATGCTAAATCATGTCTATTCTTTGTGACCCCATGGAGTAAATCTTTGTGGCTCCAGCAAGAATACTGGAGTGGGTTGCTATGCCCTCCTCCAGGGGATCAAATCCACATCTGCTGCCCACATTCTTAACCACTGAGCCACCTAGGAAGCCCTTACTGTAGAAGACATTCCTCAAATCTACACACAAGGCCAGAGTAGGAGGAGCTCTACATACAGACAGTATCTATCATTCAGAAAGATGTTACACTGGCCCTGTCCTGAAGGAACAGCCTCCTCTCTTAATTCCTGTGTCTCTCCTCTTCCTGCTGCTGCTGCTGCTGTGGGCAGTTTCCTTCCATTCTCTTCTTCTGGATCACACTGCCTTTGACGGGCTGGGCTCGGCTTCCTTTTCTTTCCCATAGTCCATTCCTAACCTTTTAGACCAACTACATACCATCAAAATACAAGGTTCTGCAAGGCAGGCTAAGAATCAATCTGGGAAGTATATTTAATAATGGCTATACTTTGTAAAGGAGAAGGCAATGGCACCCCACTCCGGTACTCTTGCCTGGAAAATCCCACGGATGGAGGAGCCTGGTGGACTGCAGTCCATGGGGTCGCTAAGAGTAAGACACGACTGAGCGATTTCACTTTTACTTTTCACTTTCATGCACTGGAGAAGGAAATGGCAACCCACTCCAGTGTTCTTGCCTGGAGAATCTCAGGGACGAGGGAGCCTGGTGGGCTGCCGTCTATGGGGTCGCACAGAGTTGGTCACAACTGAAGCAACTTAGCAGCAGCATACTTTGTAATCGAGTTTTTGCATTTCTTTTTTTTTTTTTAACAACCTAATTGAAGCTTAATTGCATACAGTCAGCTGTACATATTTAACGTATACAGTTTGGTTAGCTTTGACATTTATGTATACCTCTAACACCATCACTTTAATGGGCATAAGAAGTGAACTCACTGTCGTGTCTGACTCTTTGCAACCCCGTGGACTGAAGCCCGCCAGGCTCCTCTGTCCATGGGATTCTCCAGGCAAGAATACTGGAGTGGATTGCCATTTCCTTCTCCAGGAGATCTTCCCAACCCAGGGATCGAACCCGAGTCTCCCGCATGGCAGGCAGATGCTTTATCCTCTGAGCCACCAAGAAACACATAACAAATACTTCCATAAATCCAAAATGTTTCCTTATGCCGCTTTGTGATATTGTGATTTATAGTAAGTAATAAATACTTGGCTTTCGTCCTATTTCTGTTACAGAGCTCCTAAAATCCTTGTTGTTCAGTTGCTAAATTGTGTCCAACTATTTGCCACCCTAAGGACTGCAGCAAGCCAGGCTTCCCTGTCCTCCATTATCTCCTGCAGCTTGCTCAAGTTCCTGTCCAGTGATTCAGTGGTGCTATCTAAACATGTTATCCTCTGCTGCCCTCTTCTCCTTTTGCCTTCAATCTTTCCAAGCATCAGGGTCTTTTCCAATGGATTGGTCCTTCCCATCAGATGGCCAAAATATTGGAGCTTCAGCTTCAACATCAGTCCTTCCAATCAATATTTCAGGTTGGTTTCCTTCAGGATTGACTGGTTTGATCTCCTTGCAGCCCAAGGGACTCTCAAGAGTCTTCTCCAACACCACCGTTCAAAAGCATCAATTCTTTGGTGCTCAGCTTTCCTTATGGTCCTTACTCTCACATCTGTACATGACTACTGGTAAAACCATAGCTTTGACTGTACTGACCTTTCTCAGCAAAGTGATGTCTCTGCTTTTTTAATATGCTGCCTAGGTTTGTCATAGCTTCCCTTCCAAGGAGCAAGTGTCTTCTAATTTCATGGCTGCATTCACCATCAGCAGTGATTTTGGAGCCCCAGAAAATAAAATCTGTCACTGTTACCACATTTTCCCTATCTATTTGCCATGAAATGAAGGGACTGGATGCCATGATCTTAGTTTTTTGAATGTTGAGTTTTAAGCCAACTTTTTCCCTCTCCTCTTTCATCAAGAGGCTCTTTAGTTCTTCTTCACTTTCTGCCATTAGAGTGGTATCATCTGCATATCTAAGGTTGTTGATATTTCTCCCAGCAATCTTGATTCCAGCTTGTGTTTCATCCAGTCCGGCATTTCACATGATGTACTCTGCATATAAGTTAAATAAGCAGGGTGACAATGTACAGTCTTGTTGTACTCCTTTCCCAATTTTGAACCAGTCATTTGTTTCAATTTTGATTCCATTTGGAACCAGTCAAACAGTTTCTAACTGTTACTTCTTGACCCACATACAGGTTTCTCTGGAGGCAGGTAATGTGGTTTGGTATTTCTGTCTCTTTAAGAATTTTCCAGTTTGTTGTGAGCCACACAATCAAAGGCTTTCTCGTAGTCAATGAAGCAGAAGTAGATGTTCCTCTGGAATTTCCTTGCTTTGGCTATGATCTGATGAATGTTGACAATTTTCTCCTCTGCCTTTTCTAAACCCAGTTTGTACATCTGGAAGTTCTTGGTTCATGTACTGCTGAAGCCTAGCTTGAAGGATCTTGAGCATAACCTTACTAGCATGGAAAATGAGCACATTTGTCTGTAGCTTGAATATTCTTTGGCATTCCTTTCTTTGCAATTAGTATGAAAACTGTCCTTTTCCAGTCCTGCGGCCACTGAGTTTTCCAAATTTGCTGACATACTGAGTGCACACTTTAGTAGCATCATCTTTTAGGATTTGAAATAGCTCAGCTGAAATTCCATCACCTCCACTATCTTTGTTCATAGTAATGCTTCCTAAGGCCCACTTGACTTCACACTCCAGGATGTCTGGCTGTAGGTGAGAAACCACACCATTATGATTATCCAGGTCTTTAAGAGTTTATAGTATAATTCTTCTGTGTATTCTTGCCACCTCTTCTTAATCTCTTCTGCCATTTCTGTCCTTTATCAAGCCCATCCTTTCATGAAATGTTCCCTTGATATCTCCAATTTTCTTGAAGACATCTCTAGCTTTCCCCACTCTATTGTTTCCTCTATTTCTTTGCATTGTTCATTGAAGAAGGCCTTCTTATCTCTCCTTGCTCGTCTCTGAAACTCTGCATTCAGTTGGGTATATCTTTCCCTTTCTAAAATCCTTGGAATTTACTAAATAATAAGAGTGATAAAGATGTCTTTTGTTTTTTCATAAAAAGCCATTCCAGTCACTTGAATTTGTCACTGAGTGATTTTTCTCAAAAGCCTCTAGATGGGGCTTCCCTGATGGCTCAGTGGTAAAGAGTCTGCCTGCCAATGCAGGAGACAAGGGGTCGATATGTGCTCTGGGAAGGTTCCACACGCCAAGGAACAACTGAGCCCATGCTCCATAACTATTAAACCTGTGCTCTAGAGCCTGGGAGCCACGACGACTGAAGCCCACACATCCTAGAGCCCGTGCTCCACAATAAGAGAAGCCACCAGAGATGCCTGTGCACCACAGTTAGAGAGTAGCCCCTGTTCTCCGCCACTAGAGAAAAGCCCACACAGCTGCAAAGACTCAGCACAGACAAAAATAAATAAATAAAATGATTTTTTATAAAGCCTCTAGATAACTACAGGATAGAAGCTGGTTATCAAGGGAACCAACCATGTAATTAGAGGGTTGAAACTTTCAGCCCTGTCCCTACCTTCAGATTGAGGAGAGGGACTAGAGGTTGAATGAATCACCAATGATCAATGATTCAGTCAATTATTCCTATGTAATAAAGCCTTTATAAAAAGCCAAAAGGATGAGAGCAAGAGAGATTCTGGGGTTGTGAACATGTATGGGGAGAGGTATGGGGGCCGTAGTGTGTCTGGAGACTGCACGCCTTCCCACACCTCTCACCCTAGGCATCTCTTCCATATGACTATTCTTGAGTTGTATTCTTTTGTGATAACCTGATAATCCAATAAGTGTTTTCCTGAACTATGTGAGGCATTCTAACAATTGATGGAACTGGAGAAAGAGGATCAGGAATCTCTGATTTATGCTGGGTTGGTCAGAAGCCCAGGTCACAGCCTGAGTTTCAGTTGGCATCTGAAGCAAGGGCAGTCTTAAGGGACTGAGCCCTTGCTAAGTTGCTTCAGTCATGTCCGACTCTGTGCGACCCCAGAGACGGCAGCCCACCAGGCTCCCCCATCCCTGGGATTCTCCAGGCAAGAACACTGGAGTGGGTTGCCATTTCCTTCTCCAATGCATGAAAGTGAAAAGGGAAAGTGAAGTTGCTGAGTCGTGTCTGACTCTTAGCGACCCTATGGACTGAAGCCTACCAGGCTCCTCCATCCATGGGATTTTCCAGGCAAGAGTACTAGGGTGGGGTGCCATTGCCTTCTCCGACTGAGCCCTTAACCTGTGGCATCTCTCTGATGCTTTTTCTAGGTAAGTATTGTCAGAATTGAATTAAGTTATATGACACTCAGTTGGTATCCAGCGAACCAGAGAATTGCTTGATGTGGCAAAAACATATCTGGTGTCAGAAGTGACATATTGAGAATAGTAATAGTGGTAGACAGAAAACAGGAGTTGATTTTTATTCCCTTGCAATCCATCTGTTACTCCATTCCTGTCCCCCAGCAACCATTAATCTACTTTTGGTTAATAGATATTTGTTTACGAAATCTTAAATTTATATGAATGGAATCATGCTGTTGTAGATACTATATGAATGATCAGTAAAAGTATGATAAAAGTAAATGAAAACTTCACTGAGGTATTGATACATATTTATTTAGCTCGTGAAGAAAACTGACTTATTCGAGTAAGAAACTACAACTATTTACTCTGGCCCAGGGATGTAAAATGGTACAACTACATTGGAAAAGCAGCTTGGCAGTTTTTTAGAGTTTGAACTATATGATCCAGCCATTCTACCTCTATGTATCTACCCAGGAGAACTGATACCAGGATTTGTACATAGACGCTCAGATCAGTTTTATTTGTAACAACCTCAAACTTGAAAAACCACTCCAATAACCCTCACTATGTGAGTAGAAAAACAAAATATGGAATATCACTCAGCCAAAAAGAGTGAACTATTGATACATGAAACAACATGGCATTTACATGGGATCACATGTTTAGAGCCACTGTCTGCCTTTGAGGGATTCTCAGTAAAAGAGAAGAAGAGAGAAGAGAGATCTGGCTTTAATTTAATCATTTGAAGACTTTCCCCACCCCAAAATGTCTTCCTGAGATAGCTCCCCTAATTTAGATTGTTTGCAACCCCTTTCCCTGTGTCCCTTCTTTTGGGGAATTTCAAACATGATAGTATTGAACTTGCTTGTGGTACAATTGGTAAAGAACTCTCCTGCTAATGCAGGAGACATAAGAGAGGTGGCTTTGATCCATGGGTTGGGAGATCCCTTGGAGGAGGGCATGGCAACCCACCCCAGTATTCTTGCTTGGAGAATCCCATGGACAGAGGAGCCTGGCAGGCTATAATCCATAGGGTCCCAAATAGTCAGATATGACTGAAAAGACTTAACATGCATGCAACATAACATATTTTTAGTCAGACTACATAGCCTCAGATTTTCTCAGGCAGAGTTAGCTCCAGATATTAACAGTGTGAAAATATTTTAAAGTCCTCCCCCAACAACCTATGAAAAGACATAGGTTTGTGAGAAATGAGAGACATATAAGCAAAGTCTCTGTAGCATTTAGATCTACTTGAATTTTCAAGGCTCAGGTGAAGACCCAGCAAAATCCTGAGAGCAAGGGTACATTTTATTTAAGTAGTATTACTTCAGATTTATTCCACTCTTTATGTAAGAGATTAACTAAACCACTCTATCCCTTTTAAGATTTTACTTCCTCATCAACGGGCTTCCCAGGTGGAGCTAGTGGTAAAGAATCTGCTGACCAATGCAGGAGACACAGGAGACCTGGTTCAATCCCTGGGTTGGATGACTCCCAGAGGATGAAATGGCAACCCACTCCAGTATTCTTGCCGGGAAAATTCCATGGGCAGAGGAGCCTGGTGGGCTACAGTCCATGGGGCCATAAAAGATTAGCAAAACCACTTTACTCCTTTTAAGACTCTTACTTCCCCATAGCCTAATTTACTTTATAGTTTGTTGTCCCTTCATAAAGTTCTTCTTGTTTGATAACCTCAGACATTGTGTTCAGCCATAAATTCTCTTTATATTATTCATACTGAATCAAGTGGCTGCTTTCCATGTTATTATTAAAAAAATTCTTATTCTTCATGTGGATTTTGGTATGGTCTGGTTGTCTAGAGGCTTCCAATTGGCTCATGTGCAATGGACATTTATTTGTTCTTCTTAAGATCAATCCTCTGCTCCTCTCTCAGGTTTTTAGTTAGAGCCATTGCAAAAAGCTTAGTTTTTTCTTTACCCTTTCACTTCCTTTTCTGTTAAATTTCTTCTTGCTTTGTTCTAATAGACAAAGCATATGCTTCTCTCTCAAGCTGATAGAGTGGTGCATATTCGATGAATCCCATATCTCTAGACATGACCCTGGCCAGGATCACTTTCCTTCATATTGATTTGTTACATTTGCATGCAGCCTACATGCCAGTATCTACATTTTTCTTTTCTCCAGTTTTGTAATTGTTTTCACTCTCTTCTCTTGCAAAGGAAGACACCATCATATTAATTGAAAGGCATCTTCTACTAGGATCAGCTATACCAACACGTGGTAGGGGAAAGACTCCTAGATAAGAGGATCAGAATCTTCATCCAGACTTAGAGAAGACAAATGATTCATAAAGACGATCAGCCTTTACCTGTCACAAACTGAAATATGTTAGTACCTGTGAAATTTTTACTAAAAGTAGAAGGAAAATAGCACCACAAACTTTCCAGTTGATAGGAATTTAATTATATCCTGAATTCTTTTTAATATTATAAACACTTTTCATCTGATTTATACTTATTTACTTTTGTTCAAACAAAAGGTACTCTCACAAAATTGTGACTTAGAATTCAAAACATAATTAAGTTTTAAAATATCTGTGATCAAATCAGATGTACTGCAGACTAAACACTTTACATCTGTTTCATCTATCCAGAGAGGACAAAATCAGAAAGCATTATCGATAAGCTTCTGATCTCCTCTGATACTTGGCTCTATGGGTGTGTTAACTACCCCTACTTACTGGTTGCACTTGTCTGAATGCCCAGTGGGTTTCTGAGGGTATCCCTTCACCATAGGATTGGAGGAGCCTCCGCTCAGGGAAAGGATGCTGCATGAACCAGACAAGGCTCTGCAGAAATTTACTTGTGTGGTGATGTTGAAACACTGGCTGAAGTAAGAGAGGAGGCCAAGAGATGTGCGGGGAGGTGATATGCAGCCACTGATGTCAATGTCAGCGTTAGCAGTGTTAGCAGATAGTGGGATTTAACAGCTGTTCACCTAAAATGTAAATGCTCAAAGGTAGAATTGCTGGTAAGTGATTATAATATTAAGCTAGTTTGTAGGAACTTTGTACATTTAATTAGTCAAATCTCAAGGCCACCAGATTCAGTCTGCCATTTTCCTGCTTTTTCCCAAAATGTGAATCAAATGTCAGATGGTTCCAAAAATACTGATTCCTTAACATTTTATTTATTAAATAACTAATACTATAATGACATTAGTGAGATTTCATCTGGTGTAGAAATTGAAGCACCTTACCAGATCTCCTAAATGCGTAAATACAGCCTTCCAGCCTTTATACTAGCACATTTTACTATGCTCATATTAAGCATGAGAAGTTATTTCTAATTGTTGTTGAATTAACAGCTGATAAGAATTCTTAACTTATTTTTGGTTTTTTAATTAATTTTTATTGGAGTATAGTTGACTTACTGTGTTGCGTAGTTTCTGCCATACAGCAAAGTGAATTATATATATATTCACTCGTTTTTAGGTTCTTTCCCCATATAGGTCATTGCGGAGCACTGAGCAGTGTTCCCTGTGCTGTAGGGTAGACCCTTATTATCTACTCTACATATAGTAGTGTGTGTATGCCAGTCCTGATCTCCCAATTTATCCCTTCCCTCTCCTGTCCCCCTTGGTAACAAAAAGTTTGTTTGCTAACCCTGTGACTACTTATGTTTTGTAAATCAGTTCATTTGTACAATTTTTTTAGAATCCACATATAAGTGATATTATATGATATTTGTCTGTCTCTGTCTGACTTCGCTCAGTATGACAATCTCTGTGTCCATTCATGTCGCTGAAAATGGCATTATTTTATTCTTTTTTATGGCTAAGATCCCATTGCATAAGTTGTACCACATCTTTTTTTATCCATTCACCCATCTTGACATATTATACCTTATGTATTTACATTTCACATCTTTGAATATTACAGAGTTTTTTTATTTTACTTTTCTCATTGTATAAGTTCTTTATTCCTATGAATAACAACAGACTTAGTGACTTGAAACAATACAAATTTGTTATCTTATATTTTCTCTGGATCAGGAGTCCAATTTCCTGTAAGGCTAATGGTTGTGTGACTGAGACCCCTGATTTCTTGCTGGCTGTCAGCTCCTAGAGACCATAGGTCCCCAACCCACACATAGGTCCTCTCACAACGCAGGAGAGCATCTCTCTGCCAATCATCTTTTAAAGGGCTCACCTGACTAGGACAGGCCCACACAGGATCTGCCTCTTTTGATTAACTCTGCCTAATCACAGGAGTTATATCCCATCATATTCATAGCCCTGCCCACACTCAAATGCCCACATTTTATAAGATGTGTACACCAGAGAGAGAAATCTTGGGGTCATTTTATATTTCTACCTACTACACTGAGCTAACTTTGAGACATAAAATAATGTATTCTATAGGTACAATACTTGGGTCAGTAGATCAATGTTTAAAATGAAGTAGAGGACAAACAATTTAAAAATAAGCACGTAAGCATTTCAACAAGTTACATGAATGTTAAGGATAATTGCCTTATTTTTCACATGAATTTGAAATGTCTTAAGATGTTGAATAAAAATTGCCAAAGAACTACCTATTTTCATTCACTGAAAATCATATTGATTATAGACATGCTAATCCAGATAATTACTTTAAAGTACAACTTAAACTATAAGAGCAATAGCAACATTGTAAAATCTTTAGCAAAATGAGGAAAAAGAATTCCTCATAACGTCAACCCCAGGCCTCTCCACCTTGCCTCCCTGACTTCCCTGACTCTTGCCCAGATGACTTGCTCATGATATTCATCTTCTCACCTACTATCCCCATGACTCCCCACCACTGTCCTTTGTTACACCCCAACTGGCACATTCTTTCACTTTTTCTCTAGTAGCATCCCATTGACTCCAGCTTATTACCCATATCAATTCCTGTCATTTCTCATTGTGCTGCATGTATACTGAGTCCCTTCTGGCTTCCTGTGCTATTTCAGAGACTGATCAATGCAGTTTTATGTATAAATCCTCTAGGCCATGTCCATTGTGCTTGTGTATTGATATATGATAAAATTTTATATTTTCTTTGTGAATTAGCTGAAGTGGATACAGGTCCTCGTAGCCTCTGATAAAACTTAGATATTGTATTTTAACAAAGTGAAATTTATATCTCGTCACTTCTGTATTTCTTAGAAGGCTACAATCACAATAGTAACAGCTAGCCTTTATCTGTTTAATACTCCACATACACTATGCTGTGTGCTTTATATACATTACTTACTTCTTACATTAACTCATTGAATTAGGAAACCATTATCATCACCACTGTTACAGACTGAATGCTTGTGCCCCCGTAAATCCACATGTTGAAATCTTAACCCTCAGTGTGATGGTATTAGGTGGTGAAGTGTTTGGTAGGTGATTATATGAGGGTGGAGCACTGAAGAATCAGATTAGTGCCCTTTCTTCCTTTTACTGTGTGAGAACTTGTGAGGAGACAAGCTTCTATGAACTAGGAATTTGTTCTCATGAGACATCAGATTTGCTGGCACCTTGATCCTGGATGTCCTAGCCTCCACAACCATGAGAAATAAAATTCTGTTTCTTATAAGCCACTTGATCTGTGGTATTCTCTTATAGCAACCTGAATAGACATTAAGGACAGAGAATCTGAAGACCATAGTTGAACTCACATAGCAAAGCTGGGGTTTGAACTCAGAGTCTGAATCTTACATTTGAACTTGAGTTCTTACTGTTCTAAGCATTAGACTACAGTCACATGGCATCATTGCCTTGAAAGGCTGCGGCCTGAGAGAGTAAGGAGGAATGATATGAATGTTCTTGCTCATGACTTGAACTAACCTACCTTCACTTTATAGTTTTTTTAAATACTTGGATCCAAGTAGACTGAGCGACTTCACTTTGACTTTTCACTTTCATGCACTGGAGAAGGAAATGGCAACCCACTCCAGTATTCTTGCCTGGAGAATCCCAAGGACAGGGGAGCCTGGTGGGCTGCCGTCTAGGGGGTCACACAGAGTTGGACACAACTGAAGTGACTTAGCAGCTGCAGCAGCAGCAGCATAGCACATTAAGTAACTATTTTAAAGTAATGTGATAATAATAAACTTTAGAGGAGTGTGTCTTCATGAGTCAACCTAATCTGAATTGCTATTTAAATGTTAATTTTCTCAACAACATTTTATATGATTCTTGTTCATTTTTACATGTAGTTACTGGAAACTCGTGTGAAAACTCGTGTGAAACACGAGTGAAAATCATGTTACAAACAAAATTCAACTGAGTAAATTTTAAAGATCTTATTGGCTTTATTCAGTGATTCATGAATCAGGCGGTATTCATTCTAGCAGAGAGAAAGGGGCTCTGAGGAGCTTTGAAGGACCTTTACAGGAAGAAAGGAGCAGAAACAAGTAAGTTGTATTAGGCAAAAAAGCAGGTTGCCTATAGCAAGGTTTCTTTCCTTTAGAGGATGCTGAGGGTCTATCAGACAAATGACCTCACCAGTGCTTACCAGGTGATTACTGTTTGACTGGTTTCAGTTTCCGTTTCTGAGAAAGCCAAAACTGTAACTAAGTCAAGTCTCAGTTTGGTGAAATGGGACTTTAACATAAGTGACTCCGTTTTAAGCTTGTTCTCTTCTTTTTAGTACTGAATAAAAGACATCATGCACAGATGAATCAAATTCAAATTCAACTGGTAATCACTGAGATCTACAGGGACCGGAAAATGTAATAAGCAATTTGGACTCACTATCTCATTCTACTTTCATGGACACCATGATATGCAGATGATTCTGCCCTTTTAGTCAAGCAAACTAAGTTCTAAAAATGTTATATCATTTACTGAAGCTTAGGTTAGCTAAATAATAGAACTAGGGTGGATCTGCTCATGAAATTAAGCCACATGTTCATTCGAGTAGAGGGAAAAGAGTTCAGGGTACTAGAGATCTTTTAAACTTACAGAAGAATGAGACATGACCACTGAAGGCTTGTTAGATGGTGTGTGTTAGAACAGACTTACATGCTTCAGTGGCATATTTCATAGAAGAGAAATATGAAAGGATATTAAAAGGGTGAGTAATAAAATAAAGATGATGTTTTTATTAGGAAAAACTGAAATCAATGCTACCTTACCTGTCCTCTTTATGGTCAGACTTCTAAAAAAAAAAAAAAAAACCAATTCATTACTTACTGTCACCATTATCCTTTCATTCCTTGAGTCATGACTATCTGACTTTGTCAAATGTCACTTTGCCAAAATGTTGTCAGTGACACCAGTGTCCCTAAATCCAATGGATATATACATAAAACTAATTTTTAAAATAATTTAGATTTACCCATGTTTATCATTTATTTAATCATTCTTCATGTTTCAGACATTCCTTCCCAGATTACTTTTTTTTGGTATACATTAAAACTGAGACTTCCCTAGTGACTCAGTGGTAAAGAACCCACCTGCCAAAGAAGGAAATACAGGTTTGATCCCTGGGTTGGGAAGAACCCCCCAGAGGAAGGCATGGCAACCTGGTCCAGTATTCTTGCCTGGAAAATCCCATGGACAGAGGAGTCTAGTCTCCTCCATGAGGTCACAAAAGGGTTGGATGTGACTTAGTGACTAAACAACAACATGTAAAAGTATTGATACTTTTTCTCCATTTTTGAAAATTTCTCCCACGTTGTCTTGCTCTTGCACACTCCCTGGTCTGAATCCTACTTCTTTTATTTTCCTTTCCTTTTCAGTGTACTTTGCAATCTTCTCTTCCTGGCCAAAAACAAACAAACAAACAAACAACTTCTACAGTTCTTATAGGCTGTATCCCAAGCTCTTTTTTCTTTCTACTGTATGTCCTTAATCTTGCTTGAACCTATATTTTCTATTTTTCCTGATGCTTCACAAATGTCTGTCTGCAGTTGATACTTCTCTAACCTCTGGGTAAGAATTTCTAATTACCTACTCAGTTCAAAGGGGATATATACAAAACATCTCAAATTCATTTTATTTTAAAATCATTTTCATCTATTCCCTCTTCCTGCCTCAGATCTGTTCTTCTTCTACCATCTCCTACCTCAGTATGTCTCCACCACCCCTGAAATTTCCTCCCCCTGACTGCCCACTAGGCCCTACCGTTATCTGCCAGCAGTGACTTCATCACCAAGTTCTTTGGTTTGGCCTCCGGACTACATTAGAAGTCTGTCTGCCCTTTTATTCTCCATTTCCATTGTCCTAGTTTAGGTTGTTGTTAATCTCCTTTTGGAATATTTTGAGTAGCTGCCCACCTATTGTACTAACCTAGCCTTCCTTCCTCTAGTCATTTTTCCATACCACACCCAAGGTCATCTTTTCAAATTGCAAATCTTATACCATTCTATTTTTGAACACTTGTTTTTAAAATATAGACAGAAATCTTAAAAGACCCTATGCGATCTGATCTTTTTAGCCTTTCCCCCTCTTCCTCTTAGAGCTCTAGCCACCAGAGCCTTTTACATGCACAGAATTTCTTTTACCTCAGGGCCTTGGTTCATGCACTTACTGTGGCCTGGAAGCATTCCTTTCCTCCCTTCATCTTGTTACTGATTCCTCATCCTCAGTTCAAGTTTATTTACTAAGAAAAATCTTCTTAGCCCCTCTGACTAGATCACTATTGGCATGCTATTGGCTAATTGTGTCTTATTCACTGTTTTCATAACATATGCTGCATTTTATACTTGCAATGTTATTAATTTGTGTAGCGAATTTCCCCCTCCTAAACTAGAAGTTCCAAGAAGACAGGACTTGTGCTTGTTTTTGCTCATCATTGGAGCTGTCTAATTTGATAGAATGCCATTCGTTAATAGGTGGATGATATATATACGTTTACTAAGTAAATTAATAAGTGAATGGTTTAATAAATTTAAGATTGGCAATCCTACCTTTGTTATATAATTCTTTTGGATATACATAGCTTATCTACCTTACTAGAATAGTCTGTTTTGAACGTGGACACTAATCTTACCCACTCACAATTTTCTCAACTGTCTAAGTTGGAATATAATAACTAATATATAGTAAGTAAGCTTCATTAACATTGAAACTGAAAAAAATACAAGTGAAAATAAAACTTAATTCAAATCAGTGTTTTAGTTTTGGTGTTTTAAGCCATGTTTCTCCTACTGCCTACTCATAGATATCAGAAATTCTTTGGTGTTCTTCAAACCAACAGAATTGGAATAGGAATCCGTTAATCTATGTTTTTAAACAATTGCCATTGGTGTTAGCAAGAAAAGTTTATGAAACATCAATTTAATGCAGTTCAGTTCAGTTCAGTCACTCAGTTGTGTCTGACTCTTTGTGACCCCATGAATTGCAGCACGCCAGGCATCACCAGCTCCTGGAGTTCATCCAAACTCATGTGCATTGAGTCAGTAATACCATCAAGCCATCTCATCCTCTGTCGTCCCCTTCTCCTCCTGCCCCCAATCCCTCCCAGCATCAGAGTCTTTTCCAGTGAGTCAACTCTTAGCATGAGGTGGCCAAAGTATTGGAGTTTCAGCCTCAGCATCAGTCCTTCCAATGAACACCCAGGACTGATCTCCTTTAGAATGGATTGGTTGGATCTCCTTGCAGTCCAAGGGACTCTCAAGAGTCTTCTCCAACACCACAGTTCAAAAGCATCAATTCTTCGGCGCTCAGCTTTCTTCACAGTCCAACTCTCACATCCATACATGACGACTGGAAAAACCATAGCCTTGACTAGACGGACCTTTGTTGGCAAAGTAATATCTGCTTTTTAATATGCTATCTAGAAAAAAAAAATGCTATCTAGGTTGGTCATAACTTTCCTTCCAAGGAGTAAGCGTCTTTTAATTTCGTGGTTGCAATCACCATCTGCAGTGATATGTCTATATTTACAATAGATATAGTGATAAGGAAAAACCAATGACATCATGCACACATGTCTAAGGAAAAAATAAATCTTTCTTACAGTCTTCTTACTTTCCTTCTTTCTTCATCCATGTGTTAATATTGATATAGCCCCAAATCAGAGTCAAGTTTATTTACAGTAGACTTACAAATCTTGCCTTTCTCATCCCCTGATTCATAAGTACACTTTGGATTTCATCTGACCAATTTTTGCTAAGGGCAGAAACACCTTTGTACTGTGTGATAAAGAAATTGTTACTTGTGACTTGAGGTCAGTGATTCACTAGTTAAAATTAGATGCTGAATGTGTGTTTGTACCTAATGATGTGTATTATATCCTAATGATGTCTCATACATTTTATTGCCTATTTTTTGGGAAGTCTCAACCTGAGCAATAACATTTTTCTAGGTTCAACTCTGGAGGTTAAATCATCTGGAAAATAGCTAGGCTGAGAAAGCCACATTGAGATTATTTCAACAGTGTTTTCATGAAAAATTAGTTTCAAGGAAGATTTGTATGCAGATGAGTGACCTCATATTGATTTTATGCAAAGGAACAAATGATTTCTTAGAGAAACAGAGAATCTTGTGTTTGGTTCAGCATTTTACAATGATGAGAAATCAGATAAATGACATTCTGATGGTTCCAGTTTTGGAACAATTAAGATTTCTGTCAGGGTAGGATTTGTGTTTCGGCATTACAATTTCATAACTTAAAAATGGTGTTCAATTCACTTCAGATACTCAGGATGAAAGCCAGATATCTGGAGAACTCCCAGGACTTCTCTTTATTCAGGCCCTTTTTAAAAAAAAATAAAAATAAAAAGCAAACTACTGTACCAAATAGTCTCATTCAGAAAAAAAGCAGCAGCACTGGCTCCTGGCATAAAACCATCATCCACAATATGGCCTCACCAGGCTCGGTTCATTGCTCTCTCTCCTGCAATCTTCACACTGTCAGTTATTAAAACTGCCCTTTATGGTGCTGGAGTCTGTTCCCTGTGTCCATGATCTAAAGGAATACAAACAGCACCCTTATTTCATTGAAACTGTGTGAACACAGCATGATATGCTGAACAGAATTGAAAACTAGAAAGTAAGTAGAGAAGACTTTTGTCCCAAGGACCTATCACAAAGTCTTTGCGATAAAGCTATTGCTATATTTATTACCTAATATTTCCCAAGGGGCTTCTCTGGTAGTTCAGACGGTAAATCATCCATCTGCAATGCAGGAGACCCAGGTTCGATCCCTGGGTCCGGAAGATTCCCTGGAGAAGGAGATGGCAACCCACTCTAGTATTCTTGCCTGGAGAATTCCATGAACAGAGGAGCCTGGTGGACTGCAATCCATGGGGTCATAAAGAATTGGACACGACTGAATGATTAACACACACACAGTATTTCTCAAAATATTAGCTGTAAAAATAATGGTTCCAAAAAAGAGTTCTTACACTGTGTCTCCTTCTCAAAGATGCACAGTGTTAAAGAAACTTTTAACTTTATTTAACTTGTCAACTGAAAGGAAAATACACAATGTCAGAGTCGTGTTTTGAGTTTCAGTTTTATTCAGGGATCTTACTAAGGACCATAGCTGGGAAAACAGCCTCTCAGACAGCTCTGAGGAACTGCTCTGAAGAGATAAGAGAGGAACCAATACCTAGTTAAATTTTTGACTAGGAAATACATGTAGTCAAGCATACATCTTGGTTAAATATATTACTGCCAAGCACAAAGACCAGAGATCTCAACTTAATGATTTTAGTGTTTTTCTGTGATGTATGGGAAGATGCATGAATCTGGGTTCATTGAAATAGTTCTGGAGACATGCATCTTAGCTATCTGGAGGGCCCTTTAATCCTGGTTTTCTTTTTTAAAATTGGAGTTTAGTTGCTTTACAATGTTGTTAATTTAGGCTGTGCTTAGTCACTCAGTTGTACTGGATGCTTTGCAACCACATGGACTGTAGCCCACCAGGCTCCTCTGTCCAAGGGGATTATCCAGCCAAGAATACTAGAGTGGGTTGCCATACTGTCTTCCAGGGGATCTTCCCTATCCAGGGATCGAACCCAGGTCTCCCACATTGCAGGTGGATTCTTTATCATCTAAGCCATTGGGGAAGCCCAAGAATACTGGAGTGGGTAGCCTATCTCTTCTCCAGGGGAACTTTCCAACCCAGGAATCAAACTGGGTCTCCTGCATTGCAGGTGGATTCTTTACCAGCTGAGCTAGTTTCTGCTATACAATAAAGTGAATCAGTTATACGTGTATATAAAACCCCTCATTTTTACCACAGACATTGAGTAGTTTTCTGTGCTAAACAGTAGGTTATGAACTGGGATATTGGGATTAACATATATACACTACTATATATAAAAAAGATAACTGGAGGATCTCAGTTTTCTTCATCCTTAGTCCTTCTCAGGGTGGGCAGCTGCAGTGGTTACCACTTAACCCTTGTGTAACTGGATGGTGAGTGACACTGTTCTTTTTGTTAACACAAAAGTGTGTTTGACAAAGCTAATCCCTCAACACTTATTTTTGAAGCTGTTTAATGTAGGAAATTCTGTTCTGTTAATTTGAAAGTGTCTTGATGATAGAGACCTCAAATTGAACTTTAAGGATTTCACAGTAACTTTCAAAGTACCTTTTCATGATGGTTCCTTGTTGAAAAACTGAATGCATAGTTTAGTGTAGGGATGGATATATAGATGGAAGAATGAACAAGCAAAGAAGTAACAATAATTCTTAGGTCTAACACAATGGATATAATTATTATAGTTAAATTTAAGATGACATGTCAGGTGATATCAGTCAGATGAACCAATACTTGCAAAGAGAGAGAGTGAAGCCACTCAGTCGTGTCCGACTCTTTGTGGCCCCATGGACTATCACCTAACCAGGCTCCTCCATCCATGGAATTTTCCAAGCAAGAGTACTGGAGTGGATTGCCATTTCCTTCTCCAGGGAATCTTCCCAACCCAGTGTTCAAACCCGGGTCTCCCACATTGCAGGCAGATGCTTTACCTCTGAGCCACCAGGGAAGTTACTATCTTTGCAAAAGATAAAGAAAATATTTGCAAAAGATAAAGAAAACATTTGAAAAAGATAAAGAAAACATTTGCAAAAGATAAAGAAAAAATCCTAATATCATCCTTTTAATCCTGTCGACTAAAAAATAGAGTCACAACCTGAAAATAGAGAGTTATTTTATTGGGTGGTGTCAACTAAAAAAAGATACACAACTTGACAGTTGTGAGTTAAATTTTATTTGGGGCAAAATGAGGACTGCAGCCCAGGAGGCAGCACCCCAGAGAGCTCTGAGACACTGCTCCAGAGAGGAAGCAGGGGAAGGTCAATATACAAGATTTTGGTGAAAGGAGGAAGTTCAATACCATTAAGCATTCATTTTACAAAAGGTTTTCTGCTAGTTCTGAGGATCTGATGTCACCATGAAGGGATTTAGTGCTTTTCTAGATATGAGGAGATACAGGGGGTTGAGATCATAAAATCAGTTCCTAAAAACATCTAACTATCTAAAGAACTGTCTCACCAGATTGCCTGGAGCACAGAGTGCCTCGCTCCACCCTGAACTCCCTCAAGGGGTGTTGAATGTCAGCAGCTGCAACAGCACAGGGTTCAATCTCCTCAGAGGCAGATGGCAAATGTCCTTTTCGTTCAGTCTTTGGCAGTGCTCTTGGCAAGTGCCAGTTCGTAGTTGACAGAATATTTAGGACTCAGGGCCCAGGGGACAGCATCTCTGTAGCTCTGAGAAAACGGCTCCAGGGAAGCAGGAGGGGTAGTCAGGCTATACACAAGTTTGCAGCAAAGGGAGCAGGAAGTCTGAACATCAAAGATCAGGTTTCAAATTAAGGAATTTAGCATTGTATAGATAGGAAGGTGCAAGCCTCTGGCCTCACTGAATTCATTCCTTTCATATGCATCTCAGCTATCTGAGCTATCTCCCTCATAGCTCAGTTGGTAAAGAATGCGACCCTGGGGTGATTCCTGGGTTAGGAAGATTCCCTGGAGAAGGAATAGGCTACCCACTCCATTATTCTTGGGCTTCCCTTGTGGCTCAGGTGGTAAAGAATCAGCCTGCAATGTCAGAGACTTGAGTTCAATTCCTGGGTTAGGAAGATCCCTTGGAGAAGGAAAAGGTTATCCATTCCAGTATTCTGGCCTGGAGAATTCCACGGACTGTATAATCCATGGGGTTGCAAAGAGTCAGACAGGACTGAGTGACTTTCCCTTCGCTCAGCTATCTGGGGCCAAATCCTGTTTCCTTGTTGACCTTAAGGAGTGGCAGATGGTTGCTACTCACATTCCCCTAGCTTTTCAGCAGTCACCTCGTGGAGGTGGCAGCATCTGCTGTGCTACAGTTTCCGGAGCCCTTGTTCACATTTGAGGGGCAGAAACTGCTGACGACTATGACATTTCTTGCTTATCGATATGGCAGGAGATATTTTCATTTCACAGGATACACTTCTAAATATTTTCTAAACTTCCACCTCCCTCAAATCCCTTCCTCCCTCTCAGCCAAGGGCTCTGTTATGCCATGAGTCATCTTTATAGATCACTATGCAACTTCACAACTCCATGTTAAGCTTTCTACCCCTTCTACTAATAAACAATCATCTCTTCTAAGCACTTCACAGGTATTATCTCATTTATTCCTGGGCTCTGACCTATAACTGTTATTATTTCCCTCATTGTGTGAATGTGGATACTAAGTAGTTAAGAACCTTATTCCAGACTATGCAAGTCATCAGGGACAAAACTAAGTTATCAGCCCAGATGACAAAGAACCCTCAGGCACTATTATTGTCTATTATATTCTGTCCACACTAGAGAGCAGGTTTCGTTTGGGTGTTTGCCTTTAAAAGCAAGCGCCTTTTCTCTTGGTGACTCATAGCATCTTCTCACACATATGAGTCCCTGTGACAATGAATAAAAAGAAATCCACATGCCGAAATTGTAACTGAGTATTATTGCAGTACAATATAGTAATTATGTATCATATTAATTATGGAACTTTAAGGAAAGGGTAAAATATATTGAATATATTCAATCTCAGAAGACAGAATAATTTATAATATAGTTGAATTATTCGTTATGGTTTAAGATACCAGAATTTGAAAGGAGCAAATCCTCTACTGATCTGAAAATATCATGTTTAGTAGGAAGTTTCCTGTACAGACAGGTGATCAAAATTAAACGCTGTTTGAACTCTAGATTGGCAGTTTTTCATACCCTGCTTATACAACTTACACATCTAAACATAAGATTCTCTTTCAAAATTTGTGCTCAGCTATACTATTCCTGCTTCTTGCCACTCCTTGTTGGTATGGAAATAAGATATGGCACCACATGGGTTACTCGGTGAAGTGATTTAAAACTGCAGCATGTTTTTATTACAGCTCTAATATCCTTAGTCAGCTGATGGCTAGAGATTAATGTCACAATTAGTATGTGGATGTTTGATATGCCTGCCTCCTGGGTTTAGAACACTTGTAAAATGCTGTGGGCTCAGCTGGGCTTTTTGTGGCCCGAGCTCACAAATGTAATATAAATAATCTGATGGGCCTCTGCTGAGATGGGGTTTGAAGATAGGCCTCTCATGGAGGCCTTGATTTAACTTACGGGGGAAAAAAAAGACTTTCAAAGTGAAAATATTACTTTCAGAAGGTAAATATCACAACACATTTTTTACACTGCTACCTGATCATCAGAAAGTCAAATTGCCTGCACTCACCATCCACATTGTGTGAGTTTAATAGATGGCAAGCTGCTTGTCATTTTGTCTGATCATGCATGAAGGAGAATTTGCTTTTTCAAATCTCTTTAAATTTCAAAGGTTACATTTTTAGAATTGAAATACAACTGAGAGATAGCACAGTCCATAGACAGTAGAAATTTATCGATTCTTTAAGCTTTTTTTCTATGTAATCATTTAAAAAGTCTCATGAATTATATCGGAAAAATTTAAAATTCCCAACTGGTTGGCTTAAATTGTGAGTTCAAGAAGGACAGGTAGGTTTCAATAGTTTAAAACACATTTTAAAAACAATGTTTAGCAAAGGTATGTTAGGTCTTCATGAAGCATGAGGTGATGAAGGCAATTGTATTTAGCAACTTGGCTCTATTAATTTACAGCAAAAAAAAAAATATTAAGATTTACTAGATTTGATAGATTTAAAAATTTAAGAAAGGACATTAGAAGAAATCTAAAAAGTAATATTTTCACTTTGAAAGTCTTTTTTTTCCCCCGTAAGTTAAATCAATTATTACTCCATGAGAGGCCTATGGTCTTTCTTCCTGTTAAACATACACACATACACACTCATATGATTAATGGAAATTACCAAACACCTAAACCTAAAGCTCACAGTTACTAACCTCATCAAGATTAAGTTTTTATTGACTTCCCATTGAAATCTATCACCAACATTCTTATGCATCTCAGTGAAGGAAGTATCTTTTATGTAATATTTTTAAATGTGAGAAATTTTAAGGAAAATAATAGATTCAAGTTATGGAAAACACACTAATAAGAGTTCCACTATTATCTACTTATTGGTTTCCCTGGTGGCTCAGTTGGTAAAGAATCAAAGCAGGAGACCCAGGTTCAATCCCTGGGTCAGGAAGATCCCTGGAAGAAGGGAATGGCAATCCACTCCAGTATTCTTGCCTGGAGAATTCCATGGACAGAGGAGCCTGGTAGGCTACATTCCAAGGTGTTGCAAAGAGTTGGACACGACTGATGACTAACAGAGATTATCTACTTATATTTATAGATATTAAAGGGTCATTGATCTGTTTATAAATTCTCCAAGTTACATTGCAAGTTTTGAAGTGTAAGCATTTTCTGAAAAGCTGTAATAGAACTTTGATCAAGTATGTTTGATAATCTTCTGGAATGTTCCAGGTAAGGGTTATTTATAGTATAGAGAGAACTAACTTTAAAAGGGACTGATACTTTGATGAAAATACAATTTGTTTGTAAGGTGGTTGTGTACAGAGCAAGTTCAGTCCTGCTAAGGAGATAAAAGTTGCTTTTGAAAGACTTGAGGAGACTTAACAACAAAAACAAAAAGAATAGAAAAATATTAGCAGTAAATTTAAATCTTCTAATTATATAAAAAATATCATAAAAAGTTATGAAACAAATGTTTAAAAATTCTAAACATTAATTCTTTTATTGTTGGGTTTTGCTATTTTTAGACTTCCCTGGTGACTCAGTCGGTAAAGAATCTGCCTGCAATGCAGGAGACCCAGGTTCAATCCCTGGGTTGGGAAGATCCCTTGGAGAAGGGAATGGCAACCCACTCCAGTATGCTTGCCTGGAGAATCCCATGGACAGAGGAACCTAGTGGGCTACAGTCCAAGGGGTCGAAAGAGTTGGACATGACTGAACAACTAATACAGACTTTGCTGTTCTAAGATTGTGCTTTATGTGATGTAATTCTCCCTTTGTGAACAATTAAGGCAATGCTCACACTTTAAAGCTTATTTTTTTATATAAATGGACTAATTATTAAGGATTTTGTAATGTTCAGCTATTCATTACCCAAAACTTCAAAAAGAAAAAAAAATCTATATGTCTTATATGGCTTCTCTGGATCAAAAATCTCATTTCAAATCTCTGGGACGTTTAGATGTATCTCTGTTTATAGAGGTGTCAGACTGGCAGGAAAAGCAAGACTGGTATTGTTTTCTTTCAGTTGTCTTTAGTATAGGATTAGCTAAAACTTCTCTCAACAGTAATGTGTTTGACTTCTCTATAAACTTGTCTCTTCCTACTGATACCAATAGGATGTGGTAAATGGCTTTGGGAAACAGATTACTGACATATTTATGTAAACTTGTTTAGAATATTAAATTGGTATATTGATTTACCAATTGGAAATTTTGCCAAATGCATTCAAGACTTTTTGTAAGTCTGAATTGAGGAGAAACAAATGATGTTCTTTTACTATGATACATCATTTTCTTTAGACATTTTTATTTCTTTCTGCCCCACCAGGAACATTAAGATAGAGTTAAAAACTGTAAAATACACACACAGAGTAATAGAGCATGAATTTACTTGCCTTCCTTATCACGATAAGGCTCACAGAGAAGGAGATACAGGGTGAACAAGCACATAGAACGGTAGTTAGCCAAGACCTGGCAGGTGAGGAGAGAACTGAAAAAAGTCAAAACCTACAGGTTGCGTTAATTAATCAATGGATGAGAAGGACAGTGTTTTAGGAGGGAACACATTTGCAAGTGGATTTAGACTGAAGAATGGCAAAAGATAGGCTAGAGAGGAAAAAAGGTACCAGGTCAGGGAGACTATCTAGATGTTATGGCAGCTGGACTTTATGACAATGGAGAGCCATGGAAGCATCTGAAGCCCTGTAATGTAATTGTTCTGCACTTCAGAAAGTCCATCCTGTCAGCTGGGTGGAGAATAGACAGGGAGTGGCAAGAATGGATGTTGGGCAGAGAGTTTAAGGAACTGTGCCAGGAATCTCTGCAAGAGAGAGACTTGAACTAGACAGGGGTGGTGATGATAGAAAAAAAGCAAATAAAGAAATATTTAAGGTGTAGAGCAATAATAGAACTTGTTGAATAATTTAAGATAGGTAACAGATGAGAGAAAGTAGGGTAGAACCTGAGGTCTGGAATAATCAACTGAGAGATCACAGGAGGAGGGATAGATTTTTGAGATTAATTAAACTTACTAAATCCTGAGTTTAATTTTTTAAGTGTTGCATTTTACTTGTCTGATCATGTCCCCAAAGGCAGTTAAAATATACATCCAAGGATCAGGAAACTGATCTTAGTTAAAGAAAAATAAAGGTGTAAAAGTACTTCTGATTTCTAGATAAGAATAGCTCTTGCTGTTTTATTGTCAGGACTGCCCGCTCCCACTCCAGGCCTTATGGGCTCCTGCTTATTCTTCAGATTTTAAATCAGTGTTGACATCTCGAGACAGGGGTTCCCAGATCTTACAGATACAAGTTCACCTGCTTCATACTTTTATAGCTTTTTATAGTAAATTTGTCTGTCTTCATGGACAGAGGAGACCGGCAGGCTACAATCCACGGGGTCGCGCAGAGTTGGACACGACTGAACAGCTACCATTTGCATCAAACACAACTGCGGAAAACCCAGTCTAGGTAAGTATTTTCAGTAATAGTAACATTTACAGGATAGTCAGGAGTTTGAGAAAGAAGCAGAGAGACAGGAGAAAATTCAGGAAAGTGTGGCATTCTGGAAGCTAAATGAAAAGCAGCTTTCAAGGAGAACTGGTGAACAATCATTGGTTTTTGGTTGAGTAATTCACAAATATTCTTTAAGACAGTGGCTCAGATGGTAAAGACTCTGCCTGCAATGCAGGATACCCGGGTTTGATCTGTGCCTTGGGAAGACCCTCTGGAGGAGGAAATGGCAACCCACTCCAGCATTCTTGCCTGGAAAATTTCATGGACAGAGGAGACCGGCAGGCTACAATCCACGGGGTCCCGCAGAATTGGACACGACTGAACAACTACTGCTTGCCTCAAACACAACTGTGGAAAACCCACATATTGGCTCCACCCTCAGGAAACTAACAGTAAAGTGGAGAAACAAATACGCATCCGTATCTGTGTACAAATATCAAACCTACACATAAATATTTCATTGTAAATGTTAGCAAGGTATAAAGAGTAAATTTGTTATAAAAAGCTATAAAAGTATGAAGCAGGTGAACTTGTATCTGTGAGGTCTGGGAACCGCCGTCTCAAGATGTCAACACTGATTTAAAATCTGAAGAATAAGCAGGAGCCCATAAGGCCTGGAGTGGGAGCGGGCAGTCCTGACAATAAAACAGCAAGAGCTAAGGACCTACTGTGTGAAGGACCAGGGCCTGTGCCCTGACTACTAGATTTAACCTGAAACTATATTTTAGCATGAGAGTGATCTAAGCTTTCAGGAATTTTAAAAAAGTAGAACTGATTTATTACTCTTGGGCAACCCAGTTTGTGGGGAGGGCAGACCTATATCCTAGGGTAGATATTGGAGTTTAGTACTCATCTGTTTCAGTTAGAGAGGTCATTATGGGGGATATGACCTTATTGTTTATTAATTTGTTAAAAACGTATTAATGCCATTACATATATGAGATACTATGGGGGAGAACGGGTGCCATATTATTCTTTTTAAGTTATCATTATTATTGTTTTGAGGTATAACTTATATGTTCATTCATTTTAAGCATATAATTGAGTGTTTGGCAACATAAGTTGTTACATTGGTCTTTAACATTTTTTTTAAACATGAATCAGTGCAGTTTTACTTCTTTGGATGGTAATGGATGCTCTATTATACCTGGCTGAACTATGAGTTGTCCTCCTGGTGAAGTCTTAACTAGGGGCAATGCCAGGTGCTAGACTATTCTTTCCAGGAAGAAATAACATGTCTAGTGCTCAACTGAGCAGTGAAAAGAGGAGAAAGTCACATATTTTATTAAGTCACATTTTAAGTGCTAATTAAAGACTCTTTACATATCATTCCTCTTCCTGCTGTTGTTTTCTTTCAATACACAATTAAGACAGTCTTACTCTGGTATCAGTGTTCAAAGATGTTGCTGATTCAGGAGCTCAGAGTGTATTGGTTTGTGGTGATTGTTTAATGTATTCTGTTCATCTGTAGATAAGAAAAGCAGCCACGTGGAAAAAGACTGTGTTCAATGTCTCACAGGGGCATGATTGGTGACAAAACTGAGATTTAAATGCCAATTCTCAAGCACAGCCAAGAGTTTCCTACCGTGACCATATCACCTGTCCTTGAGGGAAAAATGTAGTTCAAGAGGACTTCTTGCCTCAGATTCAGGATAAAATGCCTGATGAGTAACTTGCTCATGAAATCTGAGTTTAATGAGCCTTCATGTGTGGTGGTCTAGAATATAACTGCCCAGATACTTCCTCTCCTGCTTTCGAGCAAAACAGTGTGGCTGCTGCTTTAGATGATGAAGCAATGCTTCTTTTTATATTTACCAAAAAAACAGAATTATCAAAATGAACATGCACTTTTGTCTGTTTTAGATGTAATCCGTGTGGTTTGTATGTTTTTTATAAAATTTTCTACCTTTTGGTTCAAAAGGTACAGATGATTATGAAGGTATTATAGGGGAGCACATGGTATGTGTGAGTAACAACACAAAGTTACTCTTTGTTGTTCTTTCTCAGATACGCTAGAAAGTAAACACTAGTGGACTCACTGTGATGAATGACTTTGAGTTTAACTCCAAGGGAAATCAAAGCACTTCATTTGTTGGTGAATTGTCTTCCCTAATTTGTGCTGTATATAAATGTACACTTGAAAGAAACTGAAAGTCGCTCATTTGTGTCAGACTCTTTGTGACCCCATGGACCATACAGTCCATGGAATTCTCCAGGCCAGAATACTGGAGTGGGTGCCTTTCCCTTCTCCAGGGGATCTTCCCAACCCAGAGATTGAACCCAGGTCTCCTACACTGCAGGCAGATTCTTTACCAGCTGAGCTACCAGGGAAGCCCCAAATGTACACTTGTCCATCAGTATTTCAAAAATGTCATTAAATATTCAGATTTTAACTGAGTAAGATCATTACAGCATAGATCATCTTTTTCTTTGGTGTTTTACATGGGGTGCTTTTCGTGTTGAACTTTCATGTGCTAACTATATGTACAGTCATCCAGAATTTTCTCCAGTGTAAGACTTTTAATATGTTAAAAGACAGTTTGCATTGGTTTTGATATTATACTGGCATTTCATATTTGACCACTTTTGTTTTTCAGAAAACTCACAGCAATATGCATTGAAAAAAAGATTTTCCATTCCATATGTGTGCTGTTTGTTTTAATCTGACCAATTTAGAAAATGTGAATGTCTTTCAAACAATCACTATATTTGTGTGTCACATATTATTCTTTACCTGAAAGGTATAATAATTAGAGGATTATTACTGTCCTTGTGAAGTAAATTAGGGTCTTTTTCTTCCTTTTTTCTTTCTTGTGACTCTATTTATTTCTTAATTAGTGTGACAAATGTGGTTTAAAATAACAATTGTACTATTACTAGTGAAAAATGTGCTGTTAGTGGCAGTGTTGTTGATAGAAAAATGTCACAGAGCACTCATTTTCCTCTTGATTTAGTGCAGTGGTGGTTACAGAAAAAGTTGTAATAAAAAGAATAATGGAATGGCTAATATTATTAGAAGAGTGGAATTTTACTTTGATTTATTGAAAAGATAACACACTAATAAGCATCTAATTAATAACTATTCACAAAACATAATTGTTAGGCTTCAAATTATTCTTTCACTATAAGCTAATCAAGATTTTAGAAACAATTCAAATTAATGGAAAAATACACTTTGCAAAATTAATGGTTACTTAGATTTAATAATAGTTTGAAAATTGCAGAAAATAAAAGCATGCAAAGAAACTAAATATCTGTTTAATATCAAACAAATTTCAAGCTGTTTTAATAGCCATTACTCAAAAATTTGATTAAGATCGTGCATATTATGATTATCAGAAAATTATGATGTACTACTGAGCTGGAAACACAAAATGATCCGTGATTCCTAATAGGATTTTATTATCTGTGTCATTAACGTTACCAATAATCCAAATTCATTATGTTTGCAACATTTGAGTAGAAAAACACATGATATAAGTGTGCCCCCAAGTGGCTATAGGCTAGTTTGTAAAAATATAGAAAAATACCTAAATGTTTTGAATGAGGGCCTTAGCTGGTTATATTCTCCAGTAAATCCTGGCTCCACCTTAGGCAGAGGAGTGATGGTTATAAGCCTCCGCTTAGGCAGATTGTTCTCTCTCCTATTTGTAAAGTTATTCCAAGTTAGAGAATGTATAATTCTCCTATAGTTTTTACAACTATTTTGTTTTTAGTAGATACACATTAATCACCTTTCTACATGTGGTGTAGCACTGTGAAAACATATTAAGACAACAGAAAATATTTTTTTCCCTCGTATACATAGTGTTTGATTATTTTAAGTCTGAGTAATTCTCTGTCAAGTATTTAAAAATACCTTTTGTGTTTAAAATAGGATATTGGATTGAGTAAGAAAATGTGTATTAGGACAGGCTCACGGCCTATAAAAGTAGTGAGCCTATTTTTGTGATATACATGAAAATTGTTAATTATTTATAAATGTTGTTAATCAGTAGGATATTGGATATCTATAAGTTATGTTGTAGATTCAACAGAATTTGAAACCCCCTTTCCATAGACCTTCTTCATAAAGTTGTCAACTTTTGCATTTTGACACAAAGATATTACCCAATTAATACTCTTCTTCATTTAACTCTCCAGTCACTAGTTCCAAGAGGCAAAACTTATTTGTTGCTCAGCTCATGCTTCCGAAAGAACTCTGCAAGAACTGGTTATTAGTGACCCTGTTAGATGTAAGCCCACACCAGATTTCTGAGGCAGCACAGTGTGTCTACAATTGGACATATGTTAGACAGTTATGAGTTGGGGATATTAAAAATCTAAGACAAGAGGGTTATAAAACATTCTGAGTCAGGAAGAAAAGCCTCAAATAACAGAAAAGGAAAATATCATTATAATCACTTTTGAATTTTTGAATGACAAATATTACTAAAAGATTGAATTTTCAGTTGAAATAGAAGTTTTGAGTCTTATCAGTTGTAACATTTCTAGTCTCAAGGTGAGTTTCTTCTAGCTGAAGTATAACTTCCTATGTTTCCCATTCTGTTACTTTGTTTAATCTCAAATTCTTTGTATCCACTCCAACCTTTTTTTTAATTGAAAAATTTAAAAAGTAAAATCATAAATTCAGTTTTAATGTGTACAATCATTGAAGAAATAATACAAACATTTATATTTCCCTACTAAAAATTTCTCTTAATTAAAATTGTTTAGCATAGTAATTGTTCTTGATTGTGAAGAAAAGTTTTTTTAAAATTTAATTACAGAATTGGAAGGAATCGAACAGTTTTTAAAAAGATAATCCCAACTGACCTTTAATTTTAGTTTGGTAGTTTAACATATATTTTTAAAGTTCTCAGAACAAGATTTCATAAATAAATGATGTCTATTAATTTTTTGCTAAGATCAAAATGAGTTATATATTTTTAAAAGACCATTTCTGACCTTACCCTTTCTACCTATGTTATCTAAAATAGGAACTCTAAGCGTAAATCAGAGTCAAAATATAAATTATAATAGTAATACTATTTCAAAAAATTACTTTCTGGAACATTCTCTTCACACTGATAGAGAAAAATAGATTAAAGTAGAATAGGAGAACAAAAAGACAAAGTAATGGATAAAATGATAGTATTTGTAATCTTAATTTAAAATCTCAAAGCATTATATAGCTCCTAGTAAAATGTGGACTTGTTTAATAGATAATGGTTTTCAGCCAGAAAAATGTATTGAGCGCCTGAACTGAATGATTTCTTGTGCATCGTTTGTCTTTGTTATCTTAGGCTCCTTAATAACTTGTATTTCGCAAAGAAATTTCAAATTAATTGCTCTTAATATAACATTTTTATTCGATCCTATTTATTGATAACTCCTTGTGTTTTTGAAAATAAAGCCAGAAATGCTCTTGTCAAGGTTACTCACTGAATGGGGATCATTCTTACGTGCTTAGGCTGGAAATGTATTACAGAACAGTGAAGCCGTGACACTGAGACAGGGCTACCTAAATCCACCAGAGCTACCGATTGGCAAATTGCTTAATTTATATTCCTTTCATCTCATCTAATTATCTAATCTAATTAGCTCTCTTTTCAGAGTAATTATAGATCTTATGCACTGATCTCCTATTCTGACCTATATATCACCTTCGACAAGTGGATAAGTTAAATGATATCAGACATGTTTTAAAAATAAATGTTGTAAGTGATGGCACTTTAAAAAAGGAAAAAAAGTCATCTTTTCTGTTCATAAATAATGATTGTGTTGGTAATGCACCAAATAATCTTTTAAAGAGTAGGCTTTGACCATTAGCATACCATATAACATTAGAAAGGAGCATATGCTACAAACAAGAAGCTCAATGTTTCTCTTCTAAAAAAATCTCCTAATTATTTACTCTTACTTCCTACTTCTTATTCACAAAGCTAAAACACACTAGTGCTAAGATATTTAATTATTTTTTTTTCTCTTGCGGTCACGATGTATTGTCCTCAAACCATTAATTGTAATAATGTTCCACACTGCTCCGAAATAAAATGGGGGAAAGGAGTACTCCATTGAGGATGACTCTTCAGCCTGAGCAGTCTTACACTGTCTTGATCACACATGGTCCCCAGTTTTCAGTTGGATTGGTACAAAAATACATTATTGAAATCCTCAATTCTAAAGGTAAATTCAGCATTAATACTTTTTTCTTCCTATGGAAAAGTAGCAGATAAAATTGTATGCATTTCTTTGGCATGTGTAATTTCCATCAACAGGCACATGTATAGTGAACATTTCATTTGCACTGGCTGAAAAGGAGTAATTGACCAATAAAATGCCACATGTATCATCTTTGAATGTTTCTATGGTATAAGCACAGATATATTATCAGCAAAAATGAATGCCTCTCAAATTCTGGCCAATGGAAATAATATAGAATACATTGTTTTTTTCCCCATTGTTCTATGATTTTAAAATAGGCCACAATGCAGAATTTACTTCCAAGAAAATTCAGTGTCACTGATATGTACAGTAAGAGCACTACCAAAATGTATCAGTTTTCAGAACTGAAGACATAAGACACCCCAATCCTTGCTAATTCAAATAAATCAAAGCTTACCAAAGAAAGGTGATAATACATTAAAATGTTTGTGTGAAAAATTTTGCCTTACAACACTGGTTATACAAGTTAGTATCTATTAAAACTGAATACATCACACAGGACCTTTTATATCTTGAAAAGTATACATGAGCAAGAGTGGAAGAAAAAAAGCATCTGTTAGAAAAGCCCACAGTCTTTCAGATTCTCTTTGATTATTATATCTGTAACTGCATCAAACACGAACTTGACATTTTGAGTATCTGTGGCACAGGTCATGTGGGAATAAATTTCCTTATCTTCTTTTTTTAAATTCAGGTCTAGAAACTGGTTCTTGATGTAATTCCCTGCATCTTCAAATGTATTTGGACCTTGTTAAAAAAAAAGTTAAAGAAGTAAACCGTAATTGCATTTAAAAAGCATACAATTATAAATAATCTTTAGAATTTTACTTTGTGTGCTGTTTGATGTGCTCAGGATTAAAAAATCAAAATGGCAATAGTTAATTATCAGGGATTTATATAACATCTACTTTGTGTTGGAAACTATGCTTACCCTACTGGGGATTTCAAGTGGTTAAAATGTAATCTCTGCATGAAAACATCAAAATATAGTAGAACTACTAACATATTTGGGGCTCCCCTGATGGCTCAGTGAAAAAGAACCCACCCACCAATACAGAAGACATGGCTTTGATCCCTGAGTTGAGAAGATCCTCTAGAGAAGGAAATGGCAACCCACTCCAGAATTCTTGCCTGGGAATTCCCAAGGACAGAGGAGATCGGCAGGCTATAGTTCCTGTGGTTGCAAAAGTGTCAGACATAACATAGTGACTAAACAACAGCAACAACTAATGTATTTATACAACAGAGTGAGTAAGAAAGCCTGGATGTATGTCAAAGACTATGCTTGTAAATATGTGCATGCTTGTGTGCATGCGTGTTAATATAAACTAAAAGAAAAGAATGGAAATTGAAGATGAGTGGAATACATAATGAGGTAGTGTTTGAGCTGGACTTTGAGGGTAGGTAGGAGAGAGAAAAAAATCTGTGTGAAGGAAAGCTAAAAAGTGATAGGCATGTACTGTAAGATTCCAGCTATATGACATTCTGGGGAGGGCAAAAGTATAGTAATAGTAAAAAGAACAGTAGTTGTAAGGGTTGGAGGTGAGGCAAAAGACATGAATAGGTAGATCACAGGGAGTTTTAGTGTAGTGACACTATTCTGTGTAACACTAGAAAGCTGGGTACCTGACATGCGTTTGGTATTACCCATCAGACTGTGTAACACAGAGTTTATTCTGATATAAAATATCATCATGGACTTTGGTTAATAATGTATCAATATCTGCTCATCAGTTGTAACAAAATAAATGAATGACACCAAGTCAAGATGTTAATAATAGGGCAAACGGTGGGAGCTGACCAGAGAGGAAATATATGAAAACTCTCTATTTTCTGTTCACTTTTTATATCAACTAAAAATTGCTCTAAGAAATAAAGATTATAACTTATTGGAACACATAAAGTGCTTAATTATGATTCTGTATTTAATTTGTAACATTCAATATAACATCCGTGTAACTATACTTAATTACATGACAAATGTATAAGCATATAATTAATATTTATAAATAAAAAAGCTATAAGCAGTCATTATAGATTAGCCTAAGTAGCTATTTTGACAAAGTGCCACAACCCTAGCACATTTGGGCTACCCACATATCTAAGTGGTAAACTAGGTTTATATTTATGCTTGAGCTAAGTTGCTCAGTTGTGTCCAATTCTTTGCAACCCCATGGACTGTAACCCATCAGGTTCCTCTGTCCTTGGGGATTCTCCGGGCAAGAATACTGAATGGGTTGCCATGTCTTCCTCCAAGGGATCTTCCCAACCCAGGGATCAAACTCAGGTCTCTTGCATTGCAGGCAGATTCTTTACCAACTGAGCCACCAGGGAAGTCCATATTTATGTTTAAACCATAAATTTCTCCATCTAACACAGTTTCATTAACAACAGAGCATATAACTATTTACAAAAAACAACAGTCTCCAAAAGAAATACAACTCTTCTAGAGAACCTGACATTTATAGTCAATAGCAAACAGTGTCAGTACTAAAACTCTGCTGCTGCTGCTGCTACTAAGTCACTTCAGTCATATCCGACTCTGTGCAATCCCATAGATGGCAGCCCACCAGGCTCCCCCGTCCCTGGGAATCTCCAGGCAAGAACACTGGAGTGGGTTGCCACTTCCTTCTCCAATGCATGAAAGTGAAAAGTGAAAGTGAAGTCGCTCAGTCGTGTCCAACTCTTAGCGACACCATGGACTGCAGCCTACCAGGCTCCTCCGTCCATGGGACTCTCCAGGCAAGAGTACTGGAGTGGGGTGCCATTGCCTTCTCCTACTAAAACTCTAGGAGGTAGGAAAACTGGAAAAAAGCTGACACTATTCTCAAATTGATTCAAGATCGTCCTCTGGAAAGTTAATTCTAACTTTGAAGAGTCACTAAGATCTAGTACAGCGTTACAAGGTTTCATTGGGAAATATCTAAAAAATGCCAATTTGAAATAAAATTTATACTCATCATAATTTTTAAGATAATGTAGTTTGCAATGCCATTTGATACATTATATGGAGTCTCAGCCCTGTTTGGTCTAACCACATCCCCTTTATTCATTAGAGCTTTGTTTTATTGCAGGCAGTGTAGAGAGGGTTTCCTCTTTTATTTGTAAAATTCTTTCCAATGTGGATCATACACATGACTCAAGAAGTATCATAGCCTCAAACTTCCTAAATATTATACATCAAGGTCCAGATAGAAAAGTGTATCTCTATACAAGAATTTACTACTTTGGAATTAAAGGAAAAGAATCTTACCAGTATACTCTGGAAAGCAGATACTAAGATGCACTTTGGTAACTTTTTCTTGAAAGAGATCTTTTTTATTGAGAAACAGGACAATGGAGGTGGTTGCAAAGTACTTGTGATTACAGATACTGTTGAACAGGTGAAGGCTTTCATGCATTCTGTTCTGTTAGATATAAAAGATGAAAATGTGTAGGATTGTTGCAAGATATTAATGGTGGGGATTATGAACAAGGATCTAGAAATAGCATCTGTCTTTGGAAGTTCTTAATTGAGTTGGGGAATGGGGTAGTCATATTGGAAATCACAAATGCTTATTTTTTACCTCGATCTTGTCTTCCTTTTAGACTTACCACTTCTTCATCTTCCACCAGAACCATGTCATAGGCACTGAGTGCAGCACAAAATATAATGCATGTAACTCCTTCAAAGCAGTGAATCCATTTCTTTCTTTCAGATCTCTGTCCACCTACATCAAACATTCTTTAAAAAAGTAAGGATAACAGAAAAATGAATCTTACAAATATCCACCAAAATTTACATGAAGATGAACATTTGGAATTATAAATGAATGTTTGTTTAAAGGTAGTCTTTTAATTTTTACTGATTATGAAGTAAGACTTATTTGGGCAACTTGCAGCTCAAGGACTATAGAAAAAGAGAACTTTTATTTATTTTTTGGTTTTCATGCAGGCGTCCCAGGTGGCGCTAGTGGTAAAGAACCCACCTGTCAATGCTGGAGACGTAAGAGACGTGGGTTTGACCCCTGGGTTGGAAAGATCCCCTGGAGGAGGGAATGACAACCCATTCCAGCATTCTTGCCTGGAGAATCCCCTTGGACAGAGGAGCCTGAAGGGCTACAGTCCATAGTGTCGCAGAGAGTCAGACTGAGGCAACTTAACATGTATTTACACGGGGTAGAGTAAAATAATTCACATACTGACTTTGAGCAACTGGGAAATTTACAGTAGTTTGAAGTTTTAGTAAGATACCTGTTGGCCTTAGAGATTTTGATCAAAGACTATCTGTATTCTTAAATTACTAGAGCCCAGAGAAGATTGAAAGTTGTCATAATTCTGATGCTACAAGTCTTGCTTGTTCACTGAGCTCCTCCTACATTCATTCATTCATTCATTCATTTGAACAGTTATCATCTGCCTACTATGTACTCAACACTGTGCTAAACCTACTGACACAAAGATAAAAAGATATAGTCACTGTCTTCAATGAGCTTGCTGTCTTGTAAAGAGAAAAATAAATTATTATAATATTTTATAATAAATATTCTAATTTGTTGTTGTTATTCAGTCTTTAAGTCAAGTCTGACTCTTTGTGACCCTGCAGACTGCAGCATGCCAGGCTCCCCAGTCCTTCACTGTCTCGGAGTTTGCTCAGATTCAATATATATATATATATATTCTAACATAGAAGGTAAAATATGAGCCCAGAGGAAGATTTAAGTCACCCTGAGTGATCATGAAACTTAAAAGAGATGTTTGAAAATTTGGCCCTCCCTCTGGTTTTGTATTTTGGTAAAAAGCACCAATGTGGACAGAGAAACTCAATAAAGAAGCTAGGAATCCTTTGTAATCCCCCTCTTTCCCTTATCTTACATATAGTGCACATGTGAAATGCAGTTTCTAATTCATCCACTCCTTTGAAACTCCTCTCTTGTACAAGCCACTACAGTTTCTCACCAGGGACACTATAGAAATGTTCTAATTGGTCTCCCTGTTTCTAAAAGCTCTAAAAACAAATTCTCACAGCACTCAGAATTTTATCCTAAAGTAAATCTTATTATACCACTTTCCTGCTTACAATTTTTCAAAGGCTTCTTTTCCCGTTAATGTATGCTCAGTCACTTCAGTCATGTCTGACTCTTTGTGACCCTATGGATTGTAACTCACCAGACTCTTCTGTCCATAGGACTTTCTTGACAAGAATACTAAAGTGGGTTGCCATGCCCTCTACCAGAGAATCTTCTGACCCAGGGATTGAATCCAAGTCTCCTGGATTTCCTGCATTACAGGCAAATTCTTTACTACTGAGCCACCAGGGAAGCCCTTAGAATCAAACACAAATTTTTTTTTTTTTTGATGACCTCTAAGGTTCTAGTTGTTTTTGTTCATTCCTACCTTTGCAAGCTTCAGTTCAGTTCAGTTCAGTTCACTCAGTCATGTCCGACTCTTTGCGACCCCATGAGTTGCAGCACGCCAGGCCTCGGTGTCCATCACCAACTCCCGCAGTTCACCCAAACTCACGTCCATCGAGTCAGTGATGCCATCCAGCCATCTCATCCTCTGTCGTCCCCTTCTCCTCCTGCCCCCAATCCCTCCCAGCATCAGAGTCTTTTCCAATGAGTCAACTCTTCGCATGAGGTGGCCAAAGTACTGGAGTTTCAGCTTTAGCATCAGTCCTTCCAAAGAAATCCCAGGGCTGATCTCCTTCAGAATGGATTGGTTGGATTTCCTTGCAGTCCAAGGGACTCTCAAGAGTTTTCTCCAACACCACAGTTCAAAAGCATCAATTCTTTGGCACTCAGCCTTCTTCACAGTCCAACTCCCACATCCATTCATGACCACTGGAAAAACCATAGCCTTGACTAGACGGACCTTTGTTGGCAAAGTAATGTCTCTGCTCTTGAATATGCTTGAATAGGTGGTCATAACTTTCCTTCCAAGGAATAAGTGTCTTTTAATTTCATGGCTGCAGTCACCATCTGCAGTGATTTTGGAGCCCCAAAAAATAAAGTCTGACACTGTTTCCACTGTTTCCCCATCTATTTCCCATGAAATGATGGGACCAGATGCTATTTTCCTACCATTCTTCTTTTCAATGCAATCCAATCACAATGCTATTCATTCAGTTCCTTTAATATAAATCTAACTTTTTGCTATTTTAGGACTTTTGCACAGTGCATCTCCCTTCCAGGCAACATGGTTCAGTTCTTCCTTCCATAAGACTGTTTTTTCCCTCAATGTTCAGGTTTTAATATCAATATCGAGACTTTGCAGATAGCCACCTAGAGCATCCTTTGTAAATTGTTAACTCTTTCTGCTGCCCATTTATTTTCTGTTGTATCACTCCATTTCTTTTATAGTAATTGTCACAATCAATAACTGTGTTTTTTTCATATGTTTAGTAGTTATCATCTCCCTAATAGAATAGTGGTCTCATGAGGGCAGGGACCTTATCTACACTGGAGATGGTTATATTCCCCGTGCCAGGCACTGTGCCTATAACATAATAAACACGCAGTAAATACTTGCAAATAAATGAATAGTTTCCATGTTAAATGAAATGGAAGGAGGATTTTTACCCAAAGTCATCAAGGAATGAGAGAACACGGCATGCTTGGGACAAATAGTTATATTTTGGAGGATGTAAAGATTACGGTAAAATATTGAAATTTATGGCCTGAGTCAGCAAATATTTATTGAGCATTTATTACATTCTAAGTGTCAGAGTTTCAGTCTTAAGAATCTTCTGATCTGGTTGTAGTGGTGGTAGTTGTGTGTGTGGTCTGTGTGTGTATCAGAAACTGCAGAGAAGACAGTGTGTAAAAAGAATGTTCCAGATAGAGGCAATAAGAGCAAAAGCAAGAGCAAAGGATTTGAGCACCCAAGAGTAAGCCTGAGGTGTTAGACCAGAAATAGATTTTCTGTCTTTTCTATTACATGAGAAGACCAGTTTTTATATCGTGGTCAATGGCAATCCATAGGTGATTTTGAACTGGGGTATTAACATTTGCTTGTGTGCTTATTGTTAGGTCACTTTGATCTGAGTTCAAATCTGAAGACAGATTTGATGAGGAAGAGATTAGAGGCAAAGGAAAAATTACAGGGCTTTTATAATATCTTGATCCCAAAATATTAAATATTCAATACCAAGGAACACCCAACCTGTACAGATATTTCAAAGGTAATAACAATATTGGAGTATTAAATATCAGTCAGCAGACTTATTGAAGATAATCAGAAGTACCACACATTGTACTTCTCTAGTGCTTAATATTTCACATATTAATCCAGTAAAGAACAGACATATAGAACTAAAATTCCTCAAATATGTGTACCAATGCAAAATCACTCCATTTAGTAGTATATTGAAAGAGAAGTTGCTCATATTATTGAAGATGATGTTTAGGAGTTCGATAGTTGTGTGGTTTAGAAATTCAAATTTGGTGTCAATAAAGACTATTATGGGGTTCCCTGGTAGCTCAGTTGGTAAAGAATCCTATTATTCTTTAGGATTATTAAAGAATCCTATCCTCCTGCAATGCAGGAGACCCTGATTCAATTCCTGGGTTGGGAAGATCCCCTGGAGAAGGGGACGGCTACCCACTAGTATTCTGGCCTGGAGAATTCCATGGACTATACAGTCCATGGGGTCGCAAAGAGTTGGACACGACTGAGGGACTTTCAGTTTCACTTTCAAAGACTATTCTAAGTGCTGCTAATTACCAAACCCTCTACAGTTTCAGACTTGCAATATAAATGGAGGAAGAGGACAGTTTTGACTTAAAGGTTATAATATGTAAAAATTAGCCAACAAATTTAATTTTTAAAATTTAGTAAACATCCTTATGGAAGCAAGGATGATAAATATGCATTCAGACTTTAAAACTTTTAGTCAACAGTTATTTAAACTCCACCATAAAGTTATCAGATAGATACAATTATCTCTCTAAACAAGGCTCATTAATCCAGTTGATACTTGAGGCTGCTGTGTAGCAGGTGCCATGTTAGGTTCTTTATGTATGACAGCTGTGTTGTGAATGTTAAGCTTTGTTGCAAAGTTCATTAGGTTTGCTTCCTTAGACTACAGGTCCTAACAAGTACATCTATCTACTGTTAGTTGTCAAATCCTCACCAAGTAGAGTAGAAGCATATTTGTTGTGGAGCCTTCTTTCCCCAGGTCAGAAAATAGCTTTTTGTGTTGTCAAACCAATAACTGTGTAAAACTTTAAAACTTTCCCCTTCCCAAGGGTTGTATTGCATTCTTTTAATGGGCCATGTGGTTATGTCCTGACTTTGATCACTTATCTTCTCTGAACTCTGCTATTGATATTAACACATATGTGTGAAAAGTAACTATTCTCCTTTTTAGTCAAATATTTAATTGATAAAACGTTCAGTTCAGTTCAGTTCAGTCGCTCAGTCATGTCCGACTCTTTGTGACCCCATGAATCGCAGCACGCCAGGCCTCCCTGTCCATCACCAACTCCCGGAGTTCACTCAGATGTCCATCGAGTCAGTGATGTCATCCAGCCATCTCGTCCTCTGTTGTCTCCTTCTCCTCCTGCCCCCAATCCCTCCCAGCATCAGTCTTTTCCATGAGTCAACTCTTTGCATGAGGTGGCCAAAGTACTGGAGTTTCAGCTTTAGCATCAGTCCTTCCAAAGAACACCCAGGACTGATCTCCTTCAGAATGGACTAGTTGGATCTCCTTGCAGTCCAAGGGACTCTCAAGAGTCTTCTCCAACACCACAGTTCAAAAGAATCAATTCTTCAGTGCTCAGCTTTCTTCACAGTCCAACTTTCACATCCATACATGACCACTGAAAAAACCACAGCCTTGACTAGATGAACCTTTGTTGGCAAAGTAAAGTCTCTGCTCTTGAATACACTATCTAGGTTGGTCATAACTTTCCTTCCAAGGAGTAAGCGTCTTTTAATTTCATGGCTGCATTCACCATCTGCAGTGATTTTGGAGGCCAAAAAGATAAAGTCTGACACTGTTTCCCCATCTATTTCCCATGAAGTGATGGGGTCAGATGCCATGATATTTGTTTTCTGAATGCTGAGCTTTAAGCCAACTTTTTCACTCTCCTCGTTTACTCTCATCAGTCAAGAGGCTTTTTAGTTCCTCTTCACTTTCTGCCATAAGGGTGGTGTCATTTGCATATCTGAGGTTATTGATATTTCTCCCGACAATCTTGATTCCAGCTTGTGCTTCTTCCAGCCCAGTGTTTTTTATGATGTATACTCTGCCTATAAGTTAAATAAGCAGGGTGACAATATACAGCCTTGACGTACTCCTTTTCCTATTTGGAACCAGTCTGTTGTTCCATGTCCAGTTCTAACTGTTGCTTCCTGACTTGCATACAGATTTCTCAAGAGACAGGTCAGGTGATCTAGTATTCCCCTCTCTTGAAGAATTTTCCACAGTTTATTGTGATCCACACAGTCAAAGGCTTTGGCATAGTCAATAAAGCGGAAAAAGATGTTTTTCTGGAACTCTCTTGCTTTTTCCATGATCCAGCGGATGTTGGCAATTTGATCTCTGGTTCCTCTGCCTTTTCTAAAACCAGCTGGAACATCCGGAAGTACATGATTCATGTATTGCTGAAAGCCTGGCTTGGAGACTTTTGAACATTACTTTACTAGCATGTGAGATGAGTGCAATTGTGTGGTAGTTTGAGCATTCTTTGGCATTGCCTTTCTTTGGGACTGGAATGAAAACTGACCTTTTCCAGTCCTGTGGCCACTGCTGAGTTTTCCAAATTTGCTGGCATACTGAGTGCAGCACTTTCACAGCATCATCTTTCAGGATTTGAAATAGCTCAACTGGAATTCCATCACCTCCACTAGCTTTGTTCGTAGTGATGCTTTCTAAGGCCCACTTAACTTCACATTCCAGTATGTCTGGCTCTAGGTGAATGATCACACCATCGTGATTATCTTAGTCATGAAGATCTTTTTTGTACAGGTGTTTTGTGTATTCCTGCCACCTCTTCTTAATATCTACTGCTTCTATTAGGTCCATACCATTTCTGTCCTTTATCGAGCCCATCTTTGCATGAAATGTTACCTTGGTATCTCTAATTTTCTTGAAGAGATCTCTAGTCTTTCCCATTCTGTTGTTTTCCTCTATTTCTTTGCACTGATCATTGAGGAAGGCCTTCTTATCTCTTCTTGCTATTCTTTGGAACTTTGCATTCAGATGCTTATATCTTTCCTTTTCTGATACGAGGTATAAGTTATGTAAGTGATCCTTAGCCCACTGTTCTCTCTCTCAGCATATCTTACAGCCTCCCAGGGAAGGGAGGACAAAGATTACTTAGTCTTAAGGTTTTATTCATATTGATAAAATGGCTTCTGAAAAATCTTAGATTGCATGCTAATAATCCTCTCATTTTATGACTCACTTGATAAACAGTTTTTTTTTTTTTTTTCTCCCTATGCAGAGTGATGTTAGAGACACAGGTCCAGGGAGCATTGACCTTTTTTCTAATGCCATCTGCTATTACTGAACTGAAATGCTCATTGGCAAAGCAGATCAGTGGCTGCAGTTTTGCTTTTATGTTGATTCTCTTGGATATTACATTTTATTTTGCTGCTGTTGTAGTAATTTATTTTTTACATGTCTTTTCATGTTTATCTCCTCTAAATTTTAATTGGGGCTTACTTTAGAGAAGGGAATGGCTACCCATTCCAGTGTTCTTGGCCTGGAGAATTTCATGGACAGAGGAGCCTGGTGGGCTATACTACATGGGGCTGCAAAGAGTCAAACATGACTGAGCAGATAACACTAAAGCATTATAATCATTGAAAAAAATGTGGAGATTCCCAAAGTGGAACATGTAAGAAATATAAATACACACTTCATCATCACTTTTCTGAGAAAAACAATAATAGAAATCAGAGCACAACCTGTTTTTTGCTGACTGAATATCTGGATTGGTTAAATATACTGGGACAATTAATGAGGTGAATGGATATGCGATGTGGCTCGAATATCCTTAATTGCCTGAATAGTTAAGATAATTAGAGCTTTAATGACATTAGATGGAACTTTCAGTTCTCATTTTGAAAAGTGTTTTTTTCTTTTTTTTGATTGCTTGATTGACTTAATGCATGTTTCCTTAACTGTGATATTTAAGAAAGGATTCTTAAATATTAAAATGTGTTTAAATGCCTGACAGGTATGATGTAACTAAAAATTCACAGGTCAGGCTTTTAAGCAACAATTGAACATCAATTATTTGTTAAACTGCCCATGGTATTAATATAGGGCAAGCCATCAAAGTTTTATGGCTTTATGTTAAACAGTTGACTAAGCAGTTGAGTTTTATAGTCCATTTTAAACAGTTGGAAAAGGTATTAAATTTTACTAATTTATGTTAAACAATTGGCTAAATATGGAGGAGGGCATGGCAACCCACTCCAGTGTTTTTGCGTGGAGAATCCCATGGATAGAGGTGGGCTACAGTCCATAGAATTGCAAAGAGTTGGACATGACTGAAGGGACTTAAACACACAAATATTTAACCACATAAGATTATTCATACTTCATATTAGAATAGGTTATTATGAAATAATAGGCCCTTTATATACTTTCAAAGTCGTTGCATAGTCTAGGATAGCTAAAAATAGTGCTATTGCAGCTAATTTTTTGTAAGATGTCTTTGCTCATCCTATAAGCATGTGACTGTCTTGGAAAAATAACAATTTCTGACATCCTTTATGTATTTGACCACAGAAAAATAAGATCTAATCTGAGTAGAAATTTATTTTAAGCTCTTGTGTTGAATGGGATGTATTCAACATATTTGACTATATCAGAATTGGTATAACTTTTTAGAATTTTATCTTTTTATTGACATATAGTTGATATACAAAATTATATTATTGCAATTTACAACCTAGTGATTTGACATTTATATATGTTGTAAATTGATCCCCACAAAAAAGCTAGGTATAAGGTCCTAAGGTGGCTGCCTGTGTCAGGGCCAACGTGTGTATCTGTGTTACCACTGCACAGTCTTAGCAAAGTAGCTTCACTAAGTCTTTCCCTGTGCCCAGTTCTGAAAATAAATTAGGGCAGATGCTGCAGATAGAAAGAATATGCACCGAGGTCATTCTAAATCCCTTGACTGTTATTAAAAAACAGAATCAAAAGGATTAACCATCATAAGGTAGCCTGGGGTTGCTAAACTCCTGTAATTGTTAATATCATTATATATTTTCTACTAAATTTGTGTGTAACTTAAAATGCCTACGGAAGAGTTATTTGATTATTGAATAATATAATGCTTAAAGTCATTAAAGTAAATTCTATCATGAGAATAAATTAGATATCATGTTCTGCTGCTGCTGCTAAGTTGCTTCAGTCGTGTCCAACACTGTGCGACCCCATAGGTGGCAGTCCTCCAGGCTCCCCTGTCCCTGGGATTCTCAAGGCAAGAACACTGGAGTAGGTTGCCAATTCCTTCTCCAATGCATAAGAGTGAAAAGTGAAAGGGAAGTCACTCAGTCATATCCAACTCTCAGCGACCCCATGGACTGTAGCCCAAATATCATGTTATATAACTTATAATTTTGAAAACATTAACCATGAACATACCTGTAACAAAAGTATAGTTATACATGATTTATTGCTCTGTGAGATCTAATAGAGAATAAGAACCAGACACTCCTAAGCTGTCTCATGTTCCAACAGAAATGAACATAGTAGGCATGATTTAACTTCAAATTCAAAACAATTATAATTTATTTTGTATCATAGATTGGGTAAATCTATGATACTGTTGAAAATAGTTACATTACAATTACAAAATCTAAAGCTCTACATTGTAATAGTTGCTGACCTCTTTTCCCTAGCTTCCATATAGTTTTATCTCCTTTCAATTATTTTAATCATAGAGCTCTAGGAAGAAAGGACTTCTCTATAACTGATAACTCTTATGATCTGTAAGTTGTTTGCCCTGAGGAATTATTTTATAATAATAAAAGGGTTAACATTTGCATTGCATTTTCTATTTACATAGTAACTTCTGTAAAGAGAAATAATTTTACCAGTTTGACAGTTGAAGGTTCTGGTATGATAAAAGAAACTCCAAGGTAATTTGCATTAAAGTCGGACACGACTGAAGGGACTTAGCAGCAGCAGCAGCAGGTGATACATGAAGATGATACAGTGCATCGACAGAATTTTTTCATTTTGATGTTCCTGTTTAAAATTCTACAGTCTTGAATTTAATATGTAAATTGACTTTATCTTTAAAAGTTTTAGGATGATTTATGCTATGTGAATACAAATCAGTACTAATGTAAGTACCTCGGCACTTACTGAAATGAAGTTGGAAGGTACCTTATTTTTATACTTCCTATTTTAAATACTATGAAATTTTACATTGTGAATGCCAGTGTACTTTTGGATAATCCTATTTAGTACTTCAAAAAAAAAGTGATTTAGCTGTGAGAATTTATTAAGGGATTAATTATCTCAATTGCTGTGACTATTTAAAAGATTTGAAATTTTTTTTTAATGATTTGAAATAGTTCCTTACAAGCATGTATAACTGTGTTTTTTACACTTTATAGTAAAAATTGAGTATTTTCAAAATTTCATTGCTTAAATATTGTTTCTAGAGGAATTTCCTACATGCTCTTCCTCATAAATGATGTTCTTAATCACACACCCTCTTGAGCCAGAGAGAAAGCAAAAGCTAGTTTTTTAAAGTTAAGAAAACAAAAGAGCTCGAAACCTAGTTTTAGTGGGTGGGAAAGAGGTAGTGGTTACATACTATAGAAAATGTTATGTCAAAATGAGTCTTAACTGAGCTTCAGTCCAATTCACAATTATCTTACATTTTAGCATTGCTACTGTATAAAGAATTAGCAAGACCTTTCTCGTTCCTTCATATGAGCCAACAATATAAGAAAGTATATTTTCATATATGTACATATGTATATATACACGAAAGATTACTTATACAACTTAAAATGCTTTACAGAACTAACCACAGAATTAGAAAAGGAAAGGAAAATGACGATGCACCAATGAGTCTAGTGTCCTAGTGCAAATGCTGTATTCTACTTGGTTTTTTAAAATGTATGGATAATGATATTACAAAATTATGGATAATGATATGAAGTTCACTACTGAGTGAACTTGATGTTTCAGGAAATGATGATGATTTCCTGAGCTTTTGTGTGTTTGTTGGCAGTTTTACACATACCCTCCTTTTAGGAGCACAGACTTGTGAGGTGCCAAAGAGCCCTAACAACAGGACTTTCTCTCCCCAGTAGGCTGTCTTTTTATCCCTCTTCCCTCTTCTCTCTGAAGGGAATTATGGATGACCAACAACATTGGAAGAAGCACTTACTCTACAGGACAAGAGTGGTTTCCAGCCCAGTTTACCTTATGGCCCATCAGGGTTGAGCAGTGTAAGAAGTGTGGTTTTCGAAGTTAGAAAGATAGCCATTTTAATCACATTTCTAGCATTTCTGTGTGTGATCTTGCAGAAAGCTTCTACCTGTTTTCAGCCTTCACTTTTGACTCTTTGTCTTACGTAAGGACAGCAACACCCAATCATCATATCACAGTAGGGGTGTAAAGACCGTGTTCCTAGCTGCTTGGCACAGTACATTCACTCCTCCAGGCAGGATTAAGGCTGACTGAGTGCCTGCTCGGAGTTAGTCACTGTGGTGATCACAGGAGATAGAGCTGTAAGCAAACGTGGCCCCTGGCCTTCTGGACCTCAGATCACATGAAACAAAAGGAGCAAACTGATAAAGAAACAAGGCAGTTTCATGTAGTGGTAATTTCAAAAAGAGAAAAATGCTGTAACATCAATTGTGTAATGATACTGGCTCACGTTGGTGTGGCTGGAAAGAACTGTTTGTATATCTTCCCAGTTCTACATTTAGTGTCATCATGTTTGTAAGTTGAAAATGGCTATTGTTAGGGTATTGACACTCAAGAAATCCTCAAGGGCCAAAAATCAGTCTGACCCCCCTCCATCCCTGGGGGCTTGTTGTTACATATTTACCCACACTCTGCAGGATATAGTTTTAACAGGGACATTTAGGGATGGTTAATAGGTAAGGTGGTCAAGACTCTATGAGGGGACAGTGTTTGATTGGGAAACTTAATAAGAAGGGGCCAGTTCTTGCAGAGATCTAGTGTCAGAGCATTTTAGTTAAGAAGAACAGTAAGTGCAAAGACTCAGACTTAGACGTTCAAGGAACAGAGATATAAAAAAGATAATTTATGCTAGTGAGCGTTTCTGACAAGATACTTGATTGTTTGATGGGGTAAAGAAAGACCAGGCTTGGAAGTTTCTAGATGTTCAAGATGTGACATTAATTTTTAAAACTGGCTTATCAGCCAGTTTTAATAATAAGACAGTCTAGGATCCAGAAAATTCCATTAGCTTTATGTAAGATAAGCTAACACCAAGTTATAATTCTCTGCTGGGACTTCAACTAATTTTTTACAACAGCCACATTAGACAAGCAAAGAAGAGATAATTTTATTTCTCAACAGTTACTGCTAATTAATGGAGACTCTGATTGGAACCTTGGTAGGATTAGCCCCAAGGCCTGTAGTCAGCTTCTAGCCTGTTTCAGGGAAAAATTTGGAGAGGAGAAAGAGTCAAAGAAATGTGAGTGTGCCAAAATTGCTTTGAGAGGCTTAGGAGGGGTAGAACAGAGGAGCAATTGGATTTGGGCTCTCAAAGTACAACCCTGAAAACTGGATCAATGATCAGGAGTCTGGAGAAAGTAGTTGCCAAAGAGGAACTGTACCACAGTGATGACAGGCCTGAAGACGAGCTGCTTATGTTTGCCAAGAGATGTTGATCCCAACCTTTGCAGTTCCTTATCCTGTTTGGGCTTTCATTCATCTTTCAGAAAATTAATTATTTGTGTGCTTGACATTAATGGGCAGTTTTCAGGGCTTTCTTCCATATTAATTGAAAGTATCTTGGCCATCTGTGTAATAATATTCTAATTAAATACTATATGTCAGTAATTACAATAGTTTTAAAGCAATTAAACTTTGATCCCACTGAAACAATCTTTCCTCAATGGATACAAACAATTCATGTCACCTTTTCCCATTTTTTTCTACTTTTAAAAGATTCCCATTATTGAATGCATGAATGATTTAATTATGTTTTTATTAATTAAATAATTATGTTTATGTTATATACCCTTAATTATGCTTTAAGGGTACATCTAGAACATGGTTTTAATATCTAATATTCTATCTCAGGGAGAAGGCAATGGCGGCCCACTCCAGTACTCTTGCCTGGAAAATCCCAAGGGTGGAGGAGCCTGGTAGGCTGCAGTTCACGAGGTCACAAAGAGTCGTACATGACTGAGCGACTTCACTTTCACTTTTCAGTTTCATGCATTGGAGAAGGAAATGGCAACCCACTCCAGTATTGTTGCCTGGAGAATCCCAGGGACGGGGGAGTCTGGTGTGCTGCCGTCTATGGGGTTGCACAGAGTTGGACACGACTGACATGACTTAGCAGCAGCAGCAGCAGCAGCATTCTATCTCATCCACAATCGTAGGGAGAGGTACTTAAGTGTCAAGGGACATTTTCTAACACTATAGTATGGATTTCTATTTCTTGGTATAGTAAATGGGTAATTTTACAACAGAATTGCTAGGAGGGTCTTGATAATGCAACAGCAATGAAAATAATCGACTCATACCCAAATTATGCTTATGAAATAGGTCTTGTTATTCCAGTAGATAGCATCACATTCAAATAATTCTCTTCTAAATTATTTGCATTTTTAAATTAAGGAAACAAAATAACATTTCAAGCAAATGGGAGAGTAGGAAGGTACAGAAATAAGATCCTTGGCACCTGTTGCTTCAGTGTTATTTAAATGTATTTCTTTTTGTTTTTTTCAAAGTAGGATATCAGTTTCAAGTATGAGGAAACTAAAATCTAGCTCCCACCTGCTCAAGAAGAGGTATTTTTTTCTTGAAGAGGAGGATGAGGCTCAGGATCAGGATTGGCATTGAGAGCTACAGGAGGGCAGTGAAAGATCATGGAACTGAAGTAAACAAGGCCTCATGAACATGCCCAAGGACTCATTGTACTTGATCATGGGTTAGAGCTCTTCTCCATAAAGAATATGTGCTTGATGCATATTTCTGTTGAGAGTTTAAAAAGACATTTGCTCATACCTGAAATGCAAGTCTTTAAAGGAGAATTGAGTTTCAATGATTCCAGTTGTTTTCACTCGAGAATGTAGAACATCTTGTTCATTCGGGACATAGTCAGGCGCTGCTATTCTGTCCAAATCATTAAGGTAGCTAATAATAATAATAAAAAAAAGAATATATAGTTTTAATTTTGTGTTAGAAGATACCAGGATTCAGTACAAATGAATTTTTCGTTTAGAGTCCATTAAACTGATTAACCTCCAGACTGATGCTTTTCAAACTCTGCTTCTCAAAATTATAAGAGCTCAGTGGCTAGGATGTGGCAGAGTGCTGGGTGTGATGCACAACTGACCTGCGGGTCCTTTTGTAAAGGCAGCTGGGTGAATGCTGCCTTAGCTTTATCTTACAAGGCTGATATGATGGATTCACTGGTGTCTGAATAGGCATTTGAGAGGAAAGCTCTCCTTACAGGACTTAGATCATCCCTCCGCCAAAAATGCTTTCTTGTAATGATGGTCACTAGACTAGTCTCAAAATGCTGTAGTTTGTATTTAGGCAGTTGGAATTTTAAGAGAGTGACTTGTTTTAGTATTGTGGTCTGTCGGTTTTGTGTTGTTTCTCCTGGATCATCTAGTTTAGGAATTGGAACTGTCTTTATTAAGTGCCATGATTTTATCCAGTTAGGTCAGTAATAGAAGAAGCTTTTCACTTTCTTTCTGGTTCATGCTGGAACTACTTAGTTACGTTGCTGACCCACTCCTGAGTCAGTGCTCCTGAGGACAGAAAGCTGAATTTATACACTGTATACTTTCCTGCCTCCTCTTCTCTTCCAAGAGTGCCTCAGCATGTCCTCTGCTCTTCTCCAGAGGCCACATTTAAAAAGCCTACTATCATCAGCCAAAGTACTGTCCTCTTTCTGCCCACAGGATCTAGGGGTGGTGGGAGGCTGGAATGAGCATGATTAAGCTGTGTGCTCTGGAAGAGTCTATTAGATTAGAGGAAATAAACCGCTTTTAGCTTCATCCTTCAAGCCAGATCATGTCGCTGGAGTAAAACAAAGTGCTTTATTGCTTTAAAAACAGTTGAAAATCACCTGTTCTATACTTTTGATACTAAGGTTTTAGGAGCTTAGCAATATGGCTATTTCTATAAAAATATTAAATAGAGATACCAATAGCCTAGTAAAGTTTTTATGCTCAAATTGGCCTTTATATTGAACCAAGTTTATACTTACAACCTAAATAAAAAGATTATAATGGACATGCATTCATCTAGACAGAATTTGAGAGGTAGAATATAACTGAGTATTAGTTATTGTTCAACAGTTCAATTTTTCAGAGACTAAGTTGAAGAGCTGTTATACCTCAAAGTCTAGCACAATGCTTTAAAAGTTAATGCTGTTTGTTTTTGAAAATAAATTCAGTAGCAATGTAGATAATTATTCTTGAAGGGTATTTCTGATTTTAAGCTGAAATAAACTAAGAATGGTCAAGTGTCCCAAAGGGATTTTGGTCAAGGACAAATAGATAGTCAGTCTTCAGAAAAACATATGTGTATAATGTGAAAATTGATCATCATGTTTTTTATAATAGTTTAATTTTATGATAAAAAGACAAATCAGGGTATAAATACATCAGAAAAAAATGTTAGAAGATATTTTGTTTTATCTATTTTCTATTTCTGAAGCAAGGTCTTTGGTGAATTTCTTAACTCAGGCTGCATATGTGGTAGTATACTGTTGGTCAGTTGGTTCATGCAGGAGCAAAACTAAAAGCAATCCAAACAGAAACATACCTGCTGTGACAGAGATTAAATCCATTTTCGTTATGGGTAAATGAATGCTTTGGTAAAGACACGCTTTAATGTACTTTTTATTTGCATAAATAAATGATGTCAAACAAAGCAGAAGCATTGGCAGAGTGACAAATTTGCATCTAAAATACTCATTTTAATAAACAAATATAGAATTTTGGTGCTCAAGCCTGTGGTCTAAAACTTAAAACAAGCCAGAGGCCTAAAATACCTATAGTTCAAATCACTTAAAAAATATTATTCTTTTTCTAATTATGTAAAAATAGTATCTTTTTCAGTGAAGTCCATGTTGAATCTTAAAGTATGTGGAGTTTGTTGCAAACTAGACAGCCCCAATCAGCAAACTGCAAAATATTGATAAAAATCTTGCCTGCTCTCGTGATGCTTTTCTGTAAGTTTGCTAGTACTGATTGTGGAGGGTGAGGTCCCAACATTCCCTGATTAGGACTCATCTCTTTATTGACCTCAAATTAAAGAGTCTTTAGGTTTGAGAGAAAATCAAATATCTCATTTCCAGAAAAATTGGATGAATAGATTAATAGACAGGTACATGAATGGATAGATGGAATGAAGGAAGGAAAGGAAGAGAGGGGGAAGAAAGAGAAAGAGAGAAGAATGAAAAGAAATACCATTGCACTGCTGCTGCTGCTGCTGCTGCTAAGTCGCTTCAGTCGTGTCCGAATCTGTGCGACCCCATAGACGGCAGCCCACCAGGCTCTGCCGTCCCTGGGATTCTCCAGGCAAGAACACTGGAGTGGGTTGCCATTTCCTTCTCCAATGCATGAAAGTGAAAAGTGAAAATGAAGTCGCTCAGTTGTGCCTGACTCTTAGCGGCCCCATGGACTGCAGCCTACCAGGCTCCTCTGTCCATGGGATTTTCCAGGCAAGAGTACTGGAGTGGGGTGCCATTGCCTTCTCCACCATTGCATTACAGAATGTATATGAAGTAAACTGGATGTGGTATCAATCTGACATTAATTTTAGTTTAAAATGTTAATGTAATTAAGTTTTTTTTTTTTAAAAAAACCTGTTAAATTTTGGAAGAAAGCAATGGAGGTTCAGCTAATTTAGTAAGGTGTCACTTAATTTTCACTTTAAGAATCCATAATGGCAAAAAAGTTAACATTTACATTGTTTTTAAAAAATGTTGTAAGAAAACTTTCTTAGACACAAAGGGAGGAAGTCAACTTTCTTCTTATTTTCTACTGCTCTTTGCAAATTGATTTGTTTTTAAAAAATGTTGTAAGAAAACTTTCTTAGACACAAAGGGAGGAAGTCAACTTTCTTCTTATTTTCTACTGCTCTTTGCAAATTGATCTGGGTAGTTAAAAATCACTGCATTACTGGCAACATTCACAAAATTGGTGCAGAGATTTATAGATTTGTTTAACTTGAAGAACGGACAAATATTTTTAATATGAATCTGAAATGTGATAGTCTCACTATAAAATATATTTTGTCAAAACAAAGAAAAAAAACTAGAAGGGAAGTCTAAGAAAAACAGTAAAATGTCATTTTTTTGCCCATTTGTGGTATGCAGTACATAATTATTTTTGATATCAAAGAGCAAAGAATTTGGTAAACATAATATAATATAATTGCAAACATATTTCTTACGTTATTTTAAGGGAAATGTCTAACCAATAATGTGTATCTAAAATGAAATATATTGAAATTACAAGTATCGACATATCTTTCTCTTCCTCCTTCTCCACAACTTTGCTAAGCAACATTTTATAGGAATATCCCACAATTCAGTTTCTGATTAATTGTGACTGCCTTTTTCAATGATTCATATCAAAAGCAATGTTTTCTATACCATAAAGTAATATTAAACCATTGTTTATGTAATCAAAGGGTGATACCCATTCTCTACATCATCAGAGAGATAAGAACAGGACTTTCCTCCAAGGGCAATATGTCCATTGGATTTTGGAATTTTAAATTGACATGAATGAGCAATCACAGAGGACTTTTGTTTCTGTTATGTTTTCCTAGAATTTATATGGTTTGTTTTCTCTCCATAATCCTTCTTCTTATTATGCTTAAAATCTGAAGTATCATGCAAGTTTTTTTTTAATTCTGTCCTGAAATAATTTTTCATTTGTTTAATCTTTACTGTTTTATTTTTTAAGTACATCTAGTATGTTCTGTTGGGAGTCCATCAGAAGAACTGCATATATACCCATTCACACAGTCATTTGCAGGGACAGAAATATAGAATAAGTACTTACATTATATTTGTATGCATGTGCACACATGCTTACGGACATGTGACTGTGGGACAGGTCAGGAACCATTTACTAAAATGGATATTTCAAATCATTTTAATAATGAAGTTATAAATACTGTTACAACCTCCTATTGCTTATGGCTAAAAATTTCTAACTGGTTGATATTATTGTGAAAATTAGATAATCTTGCTTGAGATTCCAAAAGAATCCCACTATATATAAACATTCCTCAAATCAATACATTACTTTCTTCTGAAATTCTATATCATGCCTATCAAACCAGGGGAGCCAAAGCACATGTCATTAATAAGATTATTTTAGAAGAAGATTTTGGTAACTTGATTAGAAATGAATAGTCCACACTTCAACATGCATGTCACCAGTTTGTGTTCATCTAGAGCCTGGTGGCAAGAATACTCAAAAGAACTATACAAAAAAGATCTTCATGACCCAGATAATCACAATGGTGTGATCACTCACCTAGAGCCAGACATCCTGGAATGTGAAGTCAAGTGGGCCTTAGAAAGCATCACTACGAACAAAGCTAGTGGAGGTGATGGAATTCCAGTTGAGCTATTTCAAATCCTAAAAGATGACGCTGTGAAAGTGCTGCACTCAGTATGCCAGCAAATTTGGAAAACTCAGCAGTGGCCACAGGACTGGAAAAGGTCAGTTTTCATTCCAATCCCAAAGAAAGGCAATGCCAAAGAATGCTCAAACTACTGCACAATTGTACTCATCTCACATGCTAGTAAAGTAATGCTCCAAATTCTCCAAGCCAGACTTCAACAATATGTGAACCATGAACTTCCAGATGTTCAAGCTGGTTTTAGAAAAGGCAGAGGAACCAGAGATCAAATTGCCAACATTTATTGGATAATCAAAAAAGTAAGAGAGTTCCAGAAAAACATATATTTCTGCTTTATTGACTATGCCAAAGCCTTTTGGGAATACCAGACCACCTGACCTGCCTCTTGAGAAATCTGTATGCAGGTCAGGAAGCAACAGTTAGAACTGGACATGGAATAACAGACTGGTTCCAAATAGGAAAAGGAGTACGTCAAGGCTGTATATTGTCACCATGCTTATTTAACTTCTATGCAGAATACATCATGAGAAACGCTGGGTTGGATAAAACACAAGCTGGAATCAAGATTGCCGGGAGAAATATCAATAACCTCAGATATGCAGATGACACCACCCTTATGGCAGAAAGTGAAGAAGAACTAAAGAGCCTCTTAATGAAAGAGGAGAGTGAAGAAGTTGGCTTAAAACTCAATATTCAAAAAACTAAGATCATGGCATCTGGTCCCATCACTTCATGGCAAATAGATGGGGAAAAAGTGGTAGACTTATTTTTTTGGGCTCCAAAATCACTGCAGATGGTGATTGCAGCCATGAAATTAAAAGACGCTTGCTCCTTGGAAGAAAAATTATGACCAACCTAGATAGCATATTAAAAAGCAGAGACATTACTTTGTCAACAAAGGTCTGTCTAGTCAAGGCTATGGTTTTTCCAGTAGTCATGTATGGATTTGAGAGTTGGAATATAAAGGAAGCTGAGTGCTGAAGAATTGATGCTTTTGAGCTGTGGTGTTGGAGAAGACTCTTGAGAGTCCCTTGGACTGCAAGGAGATCCAACCAGTCCATCCTAAAGTAAATCAGTCCTGAATATTCATCGGAAGGACTGATGCTGAAACTGAAACTCCAATACCTTGGCTACCTGATGCAAAGAGCTGACTTATTTGAAAAACCCTGATGCTGGGAAAGATTGAAGGTGAGAGAAGGGAACGACAGAGCATGAGGTAGTATGATGGCATCACCGACTCAATGGACATGAGTTTGAGTAAACTCTAGGAGTTGTTGATGGACAGGGAGGCCTGGCGTGCTTGCAGTTCATGGGGTTGCAAAGAGCCAGACACAACTGAGTGACTGGACTGAACTGAACTGAACTGAGCTTGGTGCATAATGATTATGTGTGTGTTTGTGCATGGGTGCACATGTATGCTCAGTTACTAAGTCATGTCTGACCCTTTGCAACCTCATGGACTTTAGCCAGGCTCCTCTCCATAGGATTTTCCAGGCAAGAATCCTGGAGGGGGTTGCCATTTCCTCCTCCAGGGGACATTCCTGACCCAGATATCAAACCCGCATTTCCTGCTTAGCAGGCAGATTCTTTATCACTGAGCCACCTGAGAAGCCCATATAATGATTAAATCTTTTTAATTGGGAGAAAATATTTACAACATATATATCTTTTCAGACATATATTAATAGTTTCAAAATTAGTTATTTATAATGCTTCCATGGTTATGTCTTTTACATCTTATTTATATAATCTTGCTCTTTTTTCTTTCCTTTCATTTACTTGTTATTTAGCATGATAAAAATGTAAACCTATTTACTTTTCATTTGTGATTACAAATGCAGAGTATACAGAGTTGCAGTTTTTAAATGTAAATGTTTCAACTACAGTTCCTTTTAAAATGCATTTACTTACTATGCAGCTGAGTCGTTGAGCTGATATTCAGATGCCCTTTCAAAGCAGGCCTGAACTCCTGGATCTCTCCACAGTCGTTTTATTATCTCAGCCAATTCCGGTGTCATGCTGCCATCTTCCAGGGTATTTGCCATCGCACAAAGCTGTCGTTGGTCTTCCTGCAGCATTGTTTTTGTCAGAAGGATAAAAATGTGTTGTTACTTAAACTCACTTATTCTTCTGTTTTCCAAAAGATCACTTCAATTTGATGATTTTTACTTTAGTAACAATTTCATTGAAAATCTATTCACTATGAAGTGAAGTGAAAGTAGCTCAGTCATGTTGGATTCTTTGCGACCCCGTGGACTAGTACAGTCCATGGAATTCTCCAGGACGGAATACTGTAGTGGATAGCCCTTTCCTTCTCCAGGGGATTCTCCCAACCCAGGGATCAAACCCAGGTCTCCAGCATTGCAGGCAGATTCTTTACCAGCTGAGCCACAAGGGAAGCCCACTGTATCTTTAGGTTAATAGAACACAAGTATCTTATAATGCAACTTCTGGCTTATGTCCACAAAAGTCCTTCATTGCAAAAACTGTGAAATATTACATGAAGAAATTAAGGTATTTGGTATTTATCACTGACTTCTAAATATGATGGAAAAAGGGATAACAGTATTTTGGTGTAAGGCCACTGAGCTTCTAGAGGACCAGAACGCTAGTATCAAAGAGCAACAAATCTAATCTAATCGAGCACATTGTATTCCTTTGATCATGGCCATGTATTTTCCAGGAAATAAAAATACCAAGTAAGAATTAGAGTACAAATGGAAATTAAAATTCAATACTCTAAAATTATAGTTTAAAAATATATTGTCATTATTTACCATCACATACCTCTTTGTAATCATAAAAATTACCAATGGTAAACATTTTGATCCACATAAAGTTTTTGAACATCACTGTAGGTGTTGTCATGAGCATTATTTTAGGGCAAATTAATAGGGCAGAGGTGAGATTTCATTAGGAAAAGAAGGGAAGAAAGTAAAGGAAAGAAAAAAAAGAGGAAAAGGAGAAAAGAAAACCAAGTATTGTGTTATTCCTGATGGAATATTTGGAGGTGACAAGGGCAAAAGGAAGTTTGAATAAATAACACAGTCCACAGTTTACTTAAACTAATGATCCAAACTGGTTTATGACTAAAAAAATTTCATTAAGAATGTGCGTTTCAGAATAATTCAATTATTGGCCATGATGCTAGAGCAGGCAAATGGAGAAATCTAGGCTCAAATCTTAGTTGTCAGATTCCAAAGCCCATATTCTTTTTGCTGACTATTTTTCATAACAACTCACATGACATTTAGCACATGTGATATCTCACACAGTCCTTACAAGACACTATATTTTCTCTATCTTACAAATGAGGAAACTAAAACTTGGAGGTAAATTTGCCAAATCAATAAAGATGTAAGTATCAGAAAAAGAATCAAGCCTAAACACATTTTCTGCAAAATTAGGTGGCTACCAGTGAAGTATGTCCAACAAGATCCTGATGCCTTTCTGATACAACTCAATTTATTACTTGAAATTGATGATAGGCTTGTGCCACCATTTTTTCTAAAAATCTGCTCTTTGTATAAAAAATGAAGGGTGTCTGTGACACTGTTAAAGAAAGGCTCTGTTAAGACTAAAAAGTCCATTTTATCTTTCTTCACAATCCAATTTTACTGCTAAGCCAAACTGATTAGATGACTGTTAGGCCACAAATTTTAACTGGCCCAAATCAAAGGCTTTGACCTGTCATTTTATTGTGTCAACACAAGATGAACTTTAAAATCCTTCCTCCAGAATAGTTGGATATGACAGGAAACTGTCATATCCTAGATAAATTTAAGGGATGTTTAATCATTTTCCAAATATTAATTCACTGCAGGTTTGAGTGGCATCCTAAATAAATTTTATTTCCCTATCATATATTTGGAAAAGTTTGGGAATTATGGTGGTTCTAGAATAACTCATTTTCTTTACGTTGGTTAGCTCATAAGTTTTCCAGACTTTCTTCATCAATATTAGGAACCTCAGATGAATCTCGAACCTTGTGTAACTCATTCTGAACCCTAGAATCATATTTTGAAAGATTATGGAAAAAAATACATCAAGGAAGGAAAAGATATCATAGCCTAATAATTTGCAGAAATGTCAGGTTTGAAATGCCAAGTTTTAATTACAGGATTTTCAGAAGCTTTGCTTATAAATATTGTTTGTGAATTTCCTAAAAATTGTTACAGTGCATATGTATCCCAAACTTATTTGATTATAGAACTTTTGTCATAGAACATCTTGAGTAATCAGTGTTCTTTACTTCAAATTATAGGATTCACTTCATAGGGTGCTTTGTCAAAGATGGTCGCAACACCTACAATGTGTGTTGCACTTTTCAGCATTCTTTTAGTCAGTCTAATGACTGTTTTAGATTTCTAAAATAGAATATAGTAATATTGAGAGAGAATTAGTAAATGCCTTTATTATTTCCCTGTTTTGTTTCTTCAACTTTACCATCTTTAAAAGCTTTTGAAATAGCTGATGCTTTATAACTACTTGGTCAACACCATTTTTCTTCTCTAGAGGGCAAATACTATTTCTATCTCATTTATGGCTGATTCTTCAGGGTATTCCTAGTATCCAGTTAGTTGTCTAGGGAAGCCCCTAAAGTCACTCAGTCATGTCCGACTCTTTGCGACCCCATGGACTATACAGTCCCTGGAATTCTCCAAGCCAGAATACTGGAGTGGGTAGCCTTTCCCTTCTCCAGGGGATCTTCCCAACCCAGGGATCGAACCCAGGTCTCCCATGTTGCAGGTGGATTCTTTACCAGCTGAGCCACAAGGGAAGCACAAATAAATAATAGTTTAGTTTAGAATAACAACTTTTCAAATGATATTGGATGTATACTTCAATACATAAATGGTAACGAGCCTATATTCACTGAGATTATTAGAAAGTAATAATATCTAATACTGGGAGCTTATATTTTTTCATAATTAGTGTTTGTATGAATTTATTATTCTTGCTTCCTCTTGTAATAATCATTGTAATTTAATGATGAAAGCTAACACTTTGTGGATGAAAAACCTGAAACTTAAGTATCTTGTCCAAACTTGCAGAACCAGTGACCAGTAAAGCTCATGTATATTTTCTGTTAGAAATCTTTTTCTTTTTGAATGGCAATCTGTGTGGTGAGGTATAAATGGTTATGTAAAAATATATATACTGTGTATCTAAGTTATTGAGAGTCACAGGACACCAGAACTGTGAAAGCCACACTTAAGTGCTTAACAATTAATCTGTCAAACAAATAGCCTGAGTCAGGTAGGGAGTATATTAATCTCAAAATCAAATACTAAAGAAGAATGTGATTGAAATTGCTATAATCTACATTAATTGAAATAAAAGTATGAGCCATGTAGTACCTGACAACTGTGATGCTTGATACTTGAGGACATAGGTCCTCCTAAGAAGTTATGTCAGTTGTTTAGTGGTGCTTAAGTTAGTCTATTTACCCCATTTAATGTATGGTTTGAATAAATGACCTTTCTTTTTATTTTGTAGTTAGCATAATGGCAGCAATATACAGAGTCTGTTTTCACTCCACCTTCATGCTAGATCTTTACGAGTTTTAACCAACACATTCCAGGTCTTTAGTGATGACTGCTATCTGATTTGCAAACATTGGGCTTCATGAAGCAAAAAATATATTTAACTAAGTATCAGTAGGCAAGGTTGTGACACAAATATATGGAATATTACACATGCAAACTTGCTAAATCATTCTCAGAGGAATGTTGAAGGAACACCTGTTCTAAGAACTGTTATTGTTTAAAAGAAATAAAAGAAAAGAAATAGTCCTAATTCTTAAAAATATTTTTACAAAACTCCTTGCATAGGGAAAAGCTCTATAACAGAAGCCAGGAGAATTGAGTTTTGCCCTAAACTCTAGTTATTTAATTCAGGCCAAATTGCTAATCCTCTTTGCCCCTTGTTATTACTATTTTTTTAAATAAGGGATTATTTCAAGTTGTCTCTTAATAGTCAGTTTAAAATCCTAGGTTCTTAGAAAAGCCAGGGTCTGAACTATAAATGAACACTAAATCATAGAATAATAAAGACCAAAAGGATATTAGCATTCAGCTCCTTCAAGTTCGCCCTTCACATGTGAGGGAAACGGTAACCTAGAGAAATATTATCTTTAACTTAGTGGAGCCAAGTTGTGGGGAAGCTAAAAATGGAAGGCACACCCAGCAGAAATCCTGACTCTGCTTTACAATCTGCCCCAAGGACACGCGGAGCATTTCTGTGCTCTCTGCTGGAAAGTGGCAGAACCAAAGGGGATTTAGGGACATGAAAGGTATTTTTCTCTTCATCCTAATGAGTGCCAAGAGTCATTTACATGGTTTAACCTTTAACTTCTCAAGAGGAGGGGAGAGCACAAGTATCATTGTCTTCTCTATACCTACTATATCATTCCTCTCTATATTCATTGTTAGTATGTGAAAGTGAAATTCGTTCAGTTGTATCTGACTCTTTGTGACCCCATGGACTATACAGTCCATGGAATTTTCCAGGCCAGAATACTGGGCTGAGTAGCCTTTCCCTTCTCCAGGGGATTTTCCCAACCCAGGGATCGAACCCGGGTCTCCCACATTACAGGCGGATTCTTTACTAGCTGATCCACTTTTTAGTATAACAAGGTACCTAAAAATTATACTGGGAACAGTTTAGTTGACATTATCCAGAGGCAATCAGATGCTCCCAGAGAGAATAAAGGGAAATGGGTGAGTTCTTCCTATAGATTGTACACAATCTGTTTCAAGCTATGATTAACTATACCACTCTTTGCATAATACTATAGGTTTAATTTGCTAACTAAAATAGTTTTATATGTTGGCACATAAATTGTTTTCAAGTAGGTAAAATTTTTATACATTTTAACATAAAATCTTATATATTATATAAAAAAAGACGAAACTATCTGCTACCTTGTAAACAAATAATGACTGAGTATATTTATTATGCAAACATTTTCTCATACAATTTTGAATTTTTTTAAAAAAATTAACTTTATAAAATAATCACTTCCTTGTGCCACATATTTTTTGTAATTATTATTGAACATTATTGATAGTTGTAGTATTGTTCTTAAAAATAAACTCTCCATGAAATGGCTCATAATTAAACTTAATATAGAGATATTACAGTTTGATTTTATGGACTAGACTCTTGTATTTAGCAAATATAAGTATTTATATTTGATATAGTGTATTATTTGATACTGGGCTTCCCTGGTGGCCGATTGAGTCCTAGGAAAACAGTTATTGTTGAGTAAGATGAGAGCGCACAGTCAAAAGGAAAGTTCCATTTAAAGGAAAATAGGAAATCTTACACTAAACAGAATTCATACTTTCAAATTCATGTTTTATATTCTTATATTTTGGTGTAGATTAATACTACAGATCTATTAGGTCCCACTGTTTATGGTTCAGACTCCAATACAGCTGTCATTATTTGCATACTTACTGCACTTCTAGGATTTACATAATCAATCTCCAGGGTTGCCATGGCTTTCACAATAGCTAGGATGGATTGCAATGTATTACTGTAAATTACTGCTTTGAACTCCATGCATTCTTGCTCACTGTAACCGTTCTTATGGATGATCCTATAATTTAAACATGAAAAGCTTTTGTCAGTTGAATAGTTGATTTTTTCTACTATTAAACACATCAATAATAATTTGCATAAAATTATAGTATACATTTTTGTTAAAAACAGAAGACCATTTTATGGGTTTGAATTTTTATTTTCATTGGGATTTAATGTAGTATTTTCTTTCTGAGCTCCTAAGCTAAATACAAAGAGGACTTAATGATTTGCTCTAGATAAACTACAATTTAAAATGGGTAAATCATGAGCTTTTTACTGAGCAAGATTATTTCTTTCTGAGAGAAAGACTTTCCAGATTCCCAGGACAAAGATATACACAGAGTTCTGAAACGTTTTTTAGTGTTTGTAACATGATGTCTAGAGGAAATGAAGTAATTTACTATAGCATCCACATCTTTTCCTATCACTTAAGACACACAGGAAAAATAGGAGTGCCTGCTTTCTATTTATAACAGTAACAAAGGCATCCTTTTAAATGGTGGTAACCACCTTCTGTTAAATCCCTTGTCACTGTTCCGTGTGTGTACGTGCCACTGAGTTCTCAAAGCTGAAATGCCTAGACATTTAACTTGGCTGAACTCTTCTTTCCCTTCCACTCATTCAATCAGAACTCAATTTTATTACTAGTTTTGGAATACACACCTATTAAAAGGTTCTTTGTGTATGCTAATCACTTTATTACATTTCTATTGCATAATATATTCTTGTTTTTTTTTTTTAATTGCTTTTAAAATGAACTGCGTGTTCATTAGGCATCATTTAGATGAGAGATTACTAGGGATTTGTGTTGCATCCATACACACAGAGGCTTTAGTATAGGGAGTAAAAAGAACACAAATGCCTCCAAAGACATTAAAACCTCCAAATGCAAATACTCTTAGTGAAAAGAGTAAAGGCAGTACCTATATCTATTATTTATTGTTTTTAATATTGGATTGCCAATACTGGCTGTATTTATATTCAGTACTTCAAATGGCCATATTTGTCCTACTGTATTAAACAACTGACTAGGTGAATAAGATAGTCAATTAAAGACTATATAGTGAAAAAACAGTAAAACGTTTTTATGGATACATTAAGAATAAGTTCAGGAAAGAAATCCCAGTTCTCTGTCAAAAATTAAAATTAGAATATTACTTTAATTATTAAATTTAAATGGCAATTATAAATAAACCTGGGGGCATTTAGGTTTTCTTCCTGGAACAAGTTCTTATCTCTGTCCTTTTTCCATGGAATGAGAACTACCTGTCACCAAGCAAATTAACAGCAAAGTTAACAAAATCGGCTGTAGTGGGACGTGAGCAACACTGCTTTTCTAGGGGCTGCGATTACTGCAATTACTGTGAGATAGAACTCTCCGTCTGCAAGTTCATTCCTAGATCTGCTCAAATTAATAAGCGTTTACTAGGCATTTTCGGCAACGTATTTCAAACACTGAAGAGAATGAATAAAGTATAAATATCCTTCTTCCCTAAAAACATAGACCAGTGCTCTATTGTCCCATACAGTAGCCACACGACATGTTAATTAAAATTAAATAAAATTTAAAAGTTAGCTCCTCAATCACATTAGCCACATATGGAGAGTACAGATGTAATAATATTCCTGTCATCACAGAATGTGCTATTGGAGAGTACTAGATTACAGGAAGGTAGGGCATGAAATCCTATTTTTGTACAGTATGATAATGTATAGCAAAAATACTGGCAGGTGGAATGAACTAGAAAAAGTGATCAACCCAACCGGGAGAGGTGGTAAGGGATCAGGGAGGATCATCAGCAGTGATGATCAGTTAATTTTTCAGGGATAAATGGTTATTTCCAGAGAGTCAAAAGGAAAAAGAACACTTTGAGCAGGAGAATCAGTGTGACCAAACAGATGCTTACAATTATCAAGCTTTCAGTATGTGCCAAACGTTTTAAGTGCTTATGTGTCATCTTGTTTCTTGCAATAAGTCCTGACTTAAAAGTAGGTATCTATAAAAGTATCACCTACATTTAAAGGTAGAAACAAAGGCATTAATACATAAAGACGCTGTCCCTGACTTATTCCATTAATGGATGGTACAGCTGGTCAACACACACAGCCTGATTTCAGAGCCTGTGATCTTAGCCACTAGGCTATATTGCCACCCATGGTATGCTAGTCCATAGCACTGTGTAAGTTCAGCATTTCTGAGGAGAAAGGAGGAGGGGGAGGGACTACGGGGTATTAGGATGAAGAGATAGGCAAGAGTTGAATTCTGAAGTGTTTAAGAGTTCTAGGAGTTTGATCTTGTTAATACAGGTGAAGAGTTCAATTCATGAAAGAGATAAAATAGTTTCTGCAGAGATAGCTGGTGGCAGTGTGGCTAACAGTGGAAAGAAGAGGAGAAGGAGAAATGACATAGTGTGATACCACTGTAATCCAGGTTAGCAATGCCAAGGTTCTGAACTGAGGCAGTGACAGTAGAGTTAGGTGACGTGTTTGGAGACATAACTTGTGTAGATGTTGCATAACGTGGTTGAGAGAGTGAGGGGTCACTGTAACTACACATAGATTTATTTCTGTAGAGGCTGCTGTTGCTATAACTCATTGCAGGGGACAAAAGGGCACATGGGAAGATAAGTTTAGTGTTGTTTATTCTGATTTAGACCTATCCGTAGAATATAGAGGCAGATATTATATGCTTCCCTAGCTCGAAGTGTGGGCTTCCCTGGTGGCTCAGAGGTAAAGAAGCCACCTGCCAATGCGGGGAACCCAGGTTTGATCCCTGGGTTGGGAATATCCCCTGGAGAAGGGCATGGCAACCCACTCCAGTATTCTTGCCTGGAAAATCCCATGGACAGAGGGGCCTGGTGGGCTACAGTCCATGGGGTCACAAGAGTTGGATATAGTGACCAAACAACATTAGACTACAAATAGATAATTTCATCATTAGTTGGGATCATTCCATCACCAGGATACATTCCAAAGAAAAAGATCCTCAAGCATAGTAAAAAATAAGTTCAAAAAAATGATTATCTTCTTCTCCTATAGCAATGATGGTCCTTTAAAATTCTCCAGCAGTGACATAGTCATGAGATTTCATGTTTTCATCTCCCCTTAGTATTTCATTTACTCATTTAGATATTGCATTCTTAAATTATAGCATTTTTGTGCTCATAATATCCTTATTCAGAATTCAGGTCTATTTATTTTATTGTAAAGAGAAAAAAACATAGAGAAAAAATACAAAAATAAATTGAAATCCGTGATGATAAAAACTTTAAATATTCATTTCATTCCCATGCATGAGGAATGCCAATTAAGTTAAAAATATTGTTCCCTCCTAATTTCAAATGGATCACTGACATATGTTGAAATGTTTATGGCTTATGTTCATGATATTAAGACCCTGAATCATACCTATATTAATATATTTAAAACATAATTGCTTTTAGTAGTCATCTTGTTGAGAGGCAAAATTTGAAAGAAAAATGGAAATTATAATATTACTCATCTGTTATGCTTACAGATAAAGGATTGGAGGAATATTTGCACAGGAAATGTGACAGCTCTGCCACTATCTGTGGTTTAGAGACTATCAATTAGTTTTTCCGAAAGTATTATTTAAGTCATAGTCAAATACATGGTCTCTCGTGTTGCAGGTGGATTCTTTACCAGCTGAGCCACAGGGGAAGCCCACATGGAGACACTGAACAATAAATGTTTAAAATAGTGGGCACCTACTTCATTTGTTTCACAATGGTACTTTTTCCAGATTCTCCTGCTCCTGCAATAGAAATATGGGAGTGTTATCAACTGATATACCAAGTTCTCATAGACATTAAAACCTGTGACTCTCTTGTGGGTTAATCTTTTACAGACCACCTCTTATGTAAAGAAGGAGAGTAATCAATCAGGACTTGAAAGGTATTATTGGCTGTCTACTTTCTAAGATAGTAGCAACCCCTCTATTTTGATACTAGAGTCAGATATAGTTCTGGTTCCAAGGTAGAATGTGTTTTGTAAACCAAGAAGTGTATACCATCAGGAAAACATCAGTTCAGTTCAGTCACTCAGTCATGTCCAGCTCTTTGCAACCCCATGGACTGCAGCACACTAGGCTTACCTGTCCATCACCAGCTCCCGGAGTTTACGCAAACTCATGTCCATTGAGTTGGTGATGACATATCTATATATTATTGCATTTAAACATGACTTTACAAAAGCTTTTCTCTCCTAAGTTTTCAACTCTCCCCTCAAATGGTTCCAACTTTATAGTTTCTCTGTGTGTGTTAGTTGTTTAGTCGTGTCCAACTCTTTGTGACCCCATGGACTGTACAGCCCGCCGGGCTCTTCTGTCCACGGGATTTTCCAGGCAAGGACACTGGAGTGGGTTGCTATTTCCTTCTCCAGGGGATCTTCCCAACCCAGGGATCGAACTCGGGTCTCCGGCATTGCAGCAGGATGCTTTACTGTCTGAGCTACTAGTCTCTAGATCACTCCAGAATGTGTCTTCCTATATCCTATGTGATTAAATAGCAAGGAAAAAAAGACAATAATTTATTTCCAGAACTATTCAAAGCCTATTCTGATTGAAGGATGAGCTTTTGTTTTCATCATCATGTTTATCTTGTTACATAGAAATTTTATGTTTAAAATAGAAAGCTGCCTATAATACTAAGCAAACCTAAAGAGCCGTCGGGATAACAATAACAAAGGAATGAATGTCTCACAATGGATTACACATTCCGGAGAGAGGGGAAAGGAGTGGCAGTAATATCATAGAGAACCAATTGCATTTATCTGGGGGCATCTATTTAGTTGATGATATACAATATACAACTGTATTTTGGTATTGTTGGCAAACATGTAAAAAGCTACAAAATTCACATGATTTAAAAATTTTAAAACATAAACTTTTAATGAAAAAAATATAATTTTCTGTGCTATACAGAAGAACTTTGTTGTTTACCCTTCTATATATACCAGTTTATATCTGCTTATCCAAAACTCCCAATTCACCCTTCTCCTGCCCCTCCCTCCCCTGGCAACCACCAATCTATTTTCTAGGTCCCTGATCTCTTTCTATTTCATAGATAGGTTCGTTTGTGTCATATTTTAGAGTCCACATATAAGTGATATCATATGGTGTTTGTCCTTCTCTTTCTGACTAACTTCACTTATGATAATCTCTGGTTGCTTTTCTGTTGCTGCAAATGACATTATTTCATTTTTAATGGCTGAGTAGTATTCCATTGTGTATATGCACCACATCTTCTTTATCCTTTCATCTGTTTGTGGACACTTAGGTTGTTTCTATGTCTTGGTTATTGTGAGTAGTGCTGCTATGGACATTAGGGTGGGTGTATCTTTTCAAATTATAGTTTTGTCTGGATATATGCCCAAGAGTGGGATTGCTAGATCGTATGGCAGTTCCATTTTTAGCTTTCTGAGGAACTTCTGTACTATTTTCCATAGTGCTTGCACCAACTTATGTCACCACCAACACTGCAGGAGGGTTCCCTCTTCTCCACATATCCTCTCCAGCATTTGTAACTTGCAGACATTTTAGTGATATCAGGCAACTTCTTGAAATTTGGTAATTCTGGGTTTATACATGGGAGAAAAGCAGGGGGTCATCAAGAGTTGATAAAACCTGAATAATACAAATCTGTTCATAAAGTTTTTATATAGAATCACTAAACTTTAATAAATTGAGGAAAACTCAATGTTCCTCAGGTTATAATTAACATTTATCAATAAAAATGTGACATTGAAATATAATATTGATGAAGGGCCTATAAAAAAAGATCAATGAGTGAATATTTAACCTTACACTAATTTCTATATCCTTAAGAGAAGCAAAGGCTTTGATATGTTATTATGAAATTGAGTCATAGGACATCTTTAAAGTCTGTGTGCTTGTTAACTCTGGACAAATTTCAAAGCAGCACTACTAAGACAATTTAAATATCCAGGAAAAACCCAAAGTTAGGAAACTTGATTAATAGATGTAAACATATCCCTTACCAGCATGGTAATCAACTGCCTTGTTTTACCAAAACTAGTATAATTTTATGGAACAAAAGTCATGACTTCTGGCAACCCTGAATCTAAGAATTTTATTCAAATTATATGAAAATCTATATTGAATCAGAAGATCTTGACTACACTATCTAAATTTCTAAACCCACTGTTGCCCACTATTGTCCTTTCCTTGCCTCACTTTTTTCCCTAGCACTTACCTCATTCTAGAAAGTAACACATTATTCACATATAGTTTTTAAATTTTCCTGTCTGTCTGCAAGCACTACAGAGTAAATTCCACAAGGGCAAGGGAATTAGTCTGTTTTGTTCACTTACATATTGAAAGCACATAGAAGAGTGCTTAATAGTAGAATCTCAATGAAACAAATGCATTATTTAAACTCAGACAGTACTTCAAAAGTAACATTTTGTCCTTGTGTTTTATATGTTTCTTCACATTGAATTTCTCCCTGACTCAATGTTTTCTTAAACTCTGATGAGCAAATACAACTACACCTCAGTTTAATTCTACTTCACAGAAAATTGGTTTTTTCTTACTCAGAGGAAATTTTCTTATGTTTTTCTAAGAAAATTACGTATCTGTAGCCATCTGAAAGAACTGCCCACCTTACAGGATACTGAGGAATCAAAGTAGTAAAGCTATGGTAAATAATTTTATTGCTGGTGATGATTTATAGATTATTCCTCTTGGATAAACCTCCAGCATACTTTGCTTTATGGTTTAATGCTAGTCTTTTCCACACCACTCATTGTGAAATTATACAACGAAGTTGATAAATACAAAATCAGCCTCAGCAAATTTGCTAATCTTTTTTCATAGATTTTAAATCTAATCAAACAAAATTCACAGATGGGGCACAATCATTTAATAGAGGCTTCCATGTGTAAGAATGAGAAATTTGAGATAGTGAAAATCACAATAAAATATCACCTCACTTGTTTTTAGAAGACAACTGGCTATATTATTTTCCATGGCTAAGTGTTATGTTTGTGAGGATGGCAAGAGTAAATCAATGAGCTTTGCACAGTATCTTGGTTTACTGGCTTTATGTAATTTGCTATTTTGCTCCAGACTGCATCACTTTGAAAGAAAAGTTATTCAATAAGATTATAAAACTGTTCTTGGTAGTTTTTGAAAAAACTCCAACAGTAGACGTAGACATTAGAAATCGCAGCATCATCCTACACAACTAAAAGATTTGTAGTATATCTTACTTCTCTAAATATGTTTTCAGTTTTGCTAGATGGAAAATTGCAGGGTTCTGGGGATATGGGAGGAAAACCAATTGGCCCCATAGAAACCCCAGGACTTATCCATTCAGAAATAGTTTATGTTGCATTTTCTTCAACTAGAGTGGAAGCACTGAATGAAAAAATTTTCGAGAAAATTTGAGAGATTGAGAATGTCTCATTTTTAACTATCAGTTACATAATGGTATAATATCTATAATTTCTAAAATGAAGTGAAAATAATTTAGATAATTTTCATTTAATTTCAGTTATCTATCTTGAGAATAATAATCTGTGTAAAGACTTTTCCAGAATTGTATCAGCATATGTATCATGGACAGATATACATTTGAACCACTGTTGAACACATAAAAATTTTTTAAATAATCACAACTATATTTCATTAAGATCTGGCAAGTTTCCAGAACTATTTCTGATGCCAAAGGGTATGTTATTATACAAGGATTGTTGATAACCGGTCATTCAGATGTGTGTCAGATAGGCAGAATAATCACTTTTGAAAAAACAGCATTACTCTTTAATGAAATTCTGTATGAAAACTATTTTCCTTTGAAAGATTTTAAAATAGCTACCTGAATAATTTCCTACTCTATGTGGTGACTTCAGGCTTCTATATGAAGGCCCAGTATAGGCAGCTATAGGAATAAGATGAAAATTCCTGAAGAAAAGCCCATCTGTCTAAAATCTAATTTATTATTTGCCCTGCTGCAAAGTTTTTTTAGGAATAAATTATTGAGTCCCATGCTCACAATGTTTCTAGGTCTTAGTTCACAATAATCATTCCATTCCTGTAAGATTAGATCATGCTACATGGCCAAATATAGACATCAAAATAGTGTGTTTACACAACCCAAGGGCATCCTGGAATAATCTGTTCCTTCCTAATTGTGATGGTGACTAATATCATTATCTGGGTCAAAGTGTAATGAGGGAATTTTAACAAGCTATTTATTTCTTCGAAGAAGAAAATGTTTCAAATAATTAAATATTTAAGTTTATACTTAATTCATATTTTAATGCTCATAAATTGTTTTATTCTTAATAAGTATAAATTAGAGGTTTTATTCCACATTTTTCTTTGCAAATATATTCAAAAATTTTTAAGGCTACACGATGTCTGTGAAGTCTATGAAGTGTGAAGTGAAAAGTGTTAGTGACACAGACGTGTCCTACTCTTTGAGACCCCATGAGTCACCAGGACCCCATAACTCACCAGGCTCCTGTCCATGGAATTCTCCAGGCAAGAATACTGGAGTGTGTTGCCATTCCCTTCTCCAGGGTATCTTCCACACCCAGGGATTGAACCCAGGTCTCCTGCTTTGCAGGTGAGTTCTTTACTGTCTGAGCCACCAGAGAAGCCATTATAGATCTATACCAGTAACTAAATTTCACCTAAACACTTTCAAATCCTGCTCACTCATTTCATAACTTGTTAAAATAGGCAAAATGAAAATAAACCCTGATTTATAATCCTGCAGAAGCTCTTTTGTAGGTACTCTTAAAATCACATAACTGTGCAGAACACTGAAACCTTAGAAGCCAACCAGCTGTGCATGCATCTTCTTTCTATACATGAGAATACTGAATCTAGTAGAAATTATGATACTCATCTAAAGTCCTAGACCTAACTTAAAACAATGAAATTAAGCTCCTGCTGCTACTGCTGCTGCTAAGTCTCTTCAGTCATGTCTGACTCTGTGCGACCCCATAGACAGCAGCCCTCCAGGCTCCCCCGTCCCTGGGATTCTCCAGGCAAGAACACTGGAGTGGGTTGCCATTTCACTCCCACAGTTGTGTCTAACGGTTTGTGACCCCGTGGACTGCAGCACACCAGGCCTCCCTGTCCATCAACAACTCCCAGAGCTTGCTCAAACTCATGTCCATTGAGTTGGCGATGCCATCAAACCATCTCATCTTCTGTTGCCCCCTTCTCCTCCTGCCTTCAATCTTTCTCAGCATAAGGGTCTTTTCCAATAAATCAGTTTTTTGCATCAGGTGCCCAAAGTATTGGAGTTTCAGCTTCAGCATCAGTCCTTCCAGTGAACATCCAGGGCTGATCTCCTTCAGAATGGACTGGTTGGATCTCCTTGCAGTCCAAGGGACTCTCAAGAGTCTTCTCCAACACCACAGTTCAAAAGCATCAATTCCTCAGCACTCAACCTTCTTTATAGTCCAACTCTCACATCCATACATGACTACTGGAAAAATCATAGCTTTGCCTAGATGGACGTTGCTTGGCAAAATAATGTCTCTACTTTTTAATATGTTGTCTAGGTTGATCATAGCTTTTCTTCCAAGGAGCCAGTGTCTTTTAATTTCATGGCTGCAGTCACCATCTGCAGTGATTTTGGAGCCCCAAAAAATCAACTCTGTCACTGCATTGTTTCCCCATCTATTTGCCATGAAGTGATGGGACTGGGTGCCGTGATCTTAGTTTTTTGAATCTTGAGTTTTAAGCCAGCTTTTCATTCTCCTCTTTTACTTTCATCAAGAGGCTCTTTAGTTCTTCTTCACTTTCTGCCATAAGGGTAGTGGTATTTGTATATCTGAGGTTATTGATATTTTCCCCAGCACTCTTGATTCCAGCTTATGCTTCATCCAGCCCAACATTTCACAAGATATAAGTTACATAAGCAGGGTGACAATATACAGCCTAATACTAATCTTATAATGATGCCTTATTTTAAATTATTAACTGGTAATGTCAATACCAATATGATGTCAAGACATAAATTTAAAATCACTTTTAAAAAATTAATATGGAAGATGTGAACTTTCATAGACATATGGGTATGCAGTTTATGAGTTTATGGTTGTAATCTTTTGGTAGACTATTGACATAAAAGATTTTTAGCTTTGTTTCTTGTTTAGAAGCAATTCTATTTCATTCACTATTCTTTCTCATTGAGCAACAACAAACTTCTCTGTCTCTTCCATGTTACAACCCATCATATAGCCTAGATAGTGGGTAGTGAAATGTAATAAGCAAACTCATGTTTTGGAATAAATGTAAGGTTGTACTCATTGCTGAATGTGGGTGTCTTGATGGAAGTTAATCTCTGAGAGTTTCCTCCTTTATAAAATTGACTTACTGATATCTATCTCCTAGGTTTGGGTAGATTGAAATAGTTGGTACAAAGTCTAACTTACAATGAGTTCTCAACATTCTGTATTATTTGAAACATTCTCCACCTCTTTTCCAAGAGATATTTCAATTATAATATGTTTGACTCCTTTCATCCTTTCTTCTGGAACATGATTTTTAGATTCCTTACCCTCTGAATCACACTCCATGAGACAGCCAATGTCCTTCTGAAACACTGTCTGACTTAAAATTTTGCCATAGATATAGGTGATTTTATTAAGGGTACTGATTTTCTGATTTAGTAAGATAGGGGTACAAAATAGATCTGCCTCAATCCTAGTACTTATTTCTAAATAGAACACTTTTCTTAATAGACATTATGATTAGTTTACCTCTTCTTCTATTTTTTTTTTTTTTTTGGTAGCTGTATTTTTTTAACCTATATTGAACTTTTAGCAGTTAATCTGTTTCTACTTTTTTACATCATCACTTAGCAAACTGATTTTCCTACATACTATATGGGTATACTACATGTGTATAGCTGATTTTGAACTTCAATTAAAGATATCTGCTAAATTCTGTTCATTTGGGCCAAGCATTTCTGCTAGTTCAGATCACTTGGAATACTGACTTTACCTTAAACTGTATTCTTCCAAATTCTGAATCTTACTCAAGTGGGAAATTTTGCCTTATCCACTTTCACTCAAATCCCTGATGAGAACATTGAAAAGGAGAAGGTCAAAGACAGGAAACTGTCAGTCCATTCATCATCGTAAGTCCTTGTTCACAACCTGTAGTTAATGATGCTAAATATTCCCCATTAAGTATGACCATTACTACAGGTTTTTGTACCTACTCTTTATTTCTAGTGTGATAAAAGTTTTTATCAAGAATGTGTAAAAGTTTGTTTAGTGTGTATGTGTATGTTCATGCACATGTGTGTGCATCTCCTGTCATAATCATGATGTTCTTTCTCCTCTGATAATGTGAATAATATTAATGTTCCAATAGTATTTCAACAGGTCATTCTTGAGTTCTCTCTTACCTCTGGCTTTTTTCTTTTAATATACATTTTTACGTTGTTGGAATCAGTTTGGTGATATTTTGGTTTGGTGTTTGGATCTGCATTCATGAAGGAGTTGGCCTGTTTTTGTCAAATTTTATTGTTAAGTTTATCAAATAATCTATTGAGAAGGATTTCCTTTAAAAGTTTTTATGATTTTAAAGTGATCTGCTCATGAAGTATTTCAAAGAATCCATTTGCAAAATAATATGGATGAATTTGCAGATATATTCGCCTATTTTCTTTTATCAGAAAAATAATATCCCAATTTACACTTATTTTCCTCAAACTTTTAATTTTAATAATCTCATAAACTATGGAATTTTGAGAAAATAGTACATTAGATACCTATATTTTATTCCTTCACCTTACCAATTATTAGCACTTTGTCCTTTGCATTTTTTCATATATATAAATTCATATACACACATATATATACATGTGTATACATACATATATACATGTATATCTGTCTTTATATTTATGCTTTGTTTTGCTGAACCTCTTGAAAGCAATCACACACTTCACCCGTATATAATTCAGAATGCATCTTCTAAGATGCATTCTAAGAATAGGTCATTGTTCCAGAAAATCATAACACTATTTTCATGCTTAAGAATATCTATACAAATTCAAAATGTTATATAAAATATACTCCATATTCATATTTATTTGATTGTTCCAAATTGTTTTTCAGACCTTTTCTATTTCTTGGACCCAGGATCCAATCAAGTCTTACACATTTCCTTTGTATGTTATGCTATTTAAACTCTTAATTTAGACTGTTTCCCATGTTATACTGCTGTTGTTATTATGTTTTCATAACTGGCATTTTTCCAAAGTCTAGGACAGTTTATTATACAATGTCCAATATTCTGTATTTGTGTGGTGATTAGATCCAGTGTGGTGTAAATATCTTAGCATAAATATAAGTAATTTTGTAGGGCTTTTTGTAGTGAATCACATTAGTAGTCATATGGTGTCAGATATATTTAAATTACTAGTGTAACATCAAGTACCTATTTCTATGATGTAGTAATGATGAGCATTCTGAAACTGTAAAAAGTCATCAGCCAAACAAGCGTATTTCATTTGTGAGAATATTGTGGCTATGTACTCTTTCCTTCCTAATGAAAATTTATTTAAATACTTCCAGTTTTATACTTAATTTAAAATAGTTGATAATATTTAAAACATCATATATATATATATATATATGCCTTCTAGGATTTTGAAGTATTTTAACTTCAAAATCCTTTTGGTGGCTCAGATGGTGTCCTTCTGGTGTCTCAGACAGTAAAACGTCTGCCTACAATGCGGGAAACCGGGGTTCAATCCCTAAGTAGGGAAGATCTCCTGGAGAAGGAAATGGCACCGACTCCAGTATTCTTGCCTGGAAAATCCCATGGACGGAGGAAACTGGTAGGCCACAGTCCATGGGGTCGCAAAGAGTCGGACATGACTGAGCGACTTCACTTTCTTTCTTTCTTTTCTTATCTTTTTAATGTACTTCTTAGGCTAAAAAGTGGGTAGACCAATGAAATATATAATTATGTGATATTTCCCACACAAGCTTGCTTTAGATAGAAATGTAGATGATAGAAGGATGGATTGATAGAATTTATCTAAGTGTTCCTTAGTTGGGGAACAGTTATGCATTTTGTATGAATTCTTCAAACTAAGACCTTGGTTAATTATACAATTGGCCTTTATATACTGTATATCTGGGAAAAAGAGAACAGGAATTAAATACATCAAATTAACAGCTCTCACTTGAGTTACCCCTCCTGATTTCCAGACCCATGTTTATCTGTTCAATAGATATCTCCACTTGGTTGTTCTCCAAACAACACAAATTTGAATGTCTCAAACGACTACTCTTTTTGTTTTTTCACCAACCTAAACTTTGTCCTGTATTTCACATACTGATGAATAAAATAATCACTATTCCTTATTCTGCCCTTAATCATTCCTCTGACTTAACAGCCACAGGCAGTCAAGTCACCAAGTTCTATTATTTTGTCTCATAAGATCCCTCAAATCTCACTTTCAAACTTGTAATTTCTGCCTTAATTTACAATCTCATCAAGTGTTTGCAGAGTAGTAACAATTTCCTAGTTGGCCTACCTACCTCAAGCACCTGCATAAAGTCTTTATCTTATAGCATAGCTTGGATAGTCTTAGACAAAAAAATCCAAGTATTATTCTTCTCATTTACATTTCTAAAAATCTATCAAAATCTTCATTGACTTAAAAAAATACCTTATTATATGACATACATGTTTTTTTTTTCCCCAGTTCTTTGCAAGTGCCAAATGTATATCTATGCTTTAGTCACCGTAACCAGCCTACAGAAATGTTTTATGTTCCCAGCTCCATCATTCTTCCATGCATTATGCAGGCATGCTTTTCTGTACTAGGATATCAGTGAAGACAAAAGCAGACATATCCACTGTTTTTATAGAACTTAGAATGTGGATACTAAGTTAAAAATGACACAAATAAACATTAAAGCCTTTGTTCTCCTGTAAACTAATGTGTGATCTTAAAAATTGAATTACCTCAGTAAATTCTCATTTTCTTCTCTATATAATGAAAATACTATTTCATAGCATTTCCTTGTAGATTGAAAACCATAACAGAGTAGTGGAATAAAAGAGAAACATGAGACCCGTTCTAGCAGAGATAAGGCTAGAACTAAGCTTTGTAACAAAGATCGATCTTTGGACAATGAATAGAGAATGATTACAAAGAAAGGAATTAAAGAAGATTGAAATACTAGAGTGAATATAATGGAAAAGAATATAATGAAGGGCCTCATTAAAAAGATGAAGTTTGAGGATGAATGGACAGCAAGATAAACTTGGAGGATGATTGCCAGGTGCCCCAAAGTATAATCAGATTATTGATAAATAACAATTGTTGACTTAAAAAAAAAACATACGATGAGAGTTTGAGTTAAGTTTTATTTGGGGGCAAAATGAAGACTATAACCCAGAAGATAACATTTCAAATAGCATTGAGAAACTGCTCCAAAGAGGTAGGGGGAGGATCATTATATATGTAATTTTGGAGAAGGGGGAGTACATGCAATCAAGCACACATTTTTTGTAAAAAGTTTCTTCTAGTGTCACGAAGGTTACACCTAGTCATAAGGAGTAGATGTTAGTGATTTTAGTGCTTTTCTAGATATAAGGAAATACAAGAATTGAACTTATAAAATTGGCTCCCCAAAACATCTATCTGAAGACCTGTTCTGTCAGTTTTTCCTAAAGGACAGAGTGCCTCATTTCTGTTTTCTACCCTGAACTTCTTTAAGGGGATGTTGAAGATCAGCAGCTATAGCAGCACATGATTTAATCCTTGCAGTGATAGATGGCAAGTAACCACGGCAACTGCTAATTTGTAGTTGACACAAATATGGATCCAGAAATCGGGCAAAAGAAAGGATGTTAGAGTCATTCTTCTACAAGTGATAGCTACGTCCTGATATGAGGTCCCTGATACAGTACAGACTGAAAAACACAAAGGCTCAAGGACAAATTTTGGTGAATGAAACTACTTATAAATGGAGAAAAAAGAAGCAAGCTTGAATGAAGTGAGGAGTAGAGGGATATAAAAAATTAGAAAGTATTGCAGTGTAACAGGAGTTAAGAAAAATTCAGTTATTGAGGTCTCAGCTTTGTGAATTGCAGATTTTCAGGGATCTGTGAGAGATCATTTTTGGTAAAGAGAATGAATATACAAATGAGATCTCAATTAACTGAAGAGAATGGAAACAGTATAGCAATAGAAGAAGTGACCATAGACTAGTTGGAGAAGTATTTTAGTATAAACACATTTTAAAAGATAACTATATACGGTGAATCAAATGAGCTTTATGGAATCAAAGAAAAATCTCTAGGTGACTGGGAAGAAATATCATTATCTGCCAAGAGGAAGGAGCTAGCAGAGAAGAAGTTTGAAAGTGACAAATGGGATAATTCATAAAGCAAAATTCTTAAAATATAGAAGGGGATACAATTTATAGCACAAAGGCTGAAGTTACCCTTAAATGAGAATGGAATACCACAAACTCCTTAAAACTAGTTAAAGTGGAAGAGAATGAAGGAAAGCTTAGTGAAGAGATGCTTTGGAGAAAGCTTTGGAGATGATGTTTGATGACGGTCTTATGAGCAGTGGTCATCTAGGGTGAGGTGGAAGGAGAGGAGACTGTAGTTGAAAGTGATGTTGGAAATGTAGAAATAGCTGCCTTTTGGAATATTTTAGTAATAAACTACAAATAAGTAAAATAATTATTAGCCTGGATAAGGTTAAAAACTCCCATTTGAATGCAGAGTTCAAAGAATTGCAAGGAGAGATAAGACAGCCTTCCTCAGTGATCCGTGCAAAGAAATACAAGAAAACAATAGAATGAGAAACGCTAGAGATTTCTTCAAGAAAATTAGAGACACCAAGGGAACATTTCATGCGAATATGGGCACAATAAAGGACAGAAATGATATGGACCAAACAGAAGCAGAAGATACTAAGAAGAGGTGACAAGAACACAGTGTGGTGTGATCTCTCACCTAGAGCCAGACATCCGAGGTCAAGTGGGCCTTAGGAAGCAACACTATGAACGAAGCTAGTGGAGGTGATGGAATTCCAGTTGAGCTCTTTCAAGTCGTAAAAGATGATGCTGTGAGAATGCTCCAGTCAATATGCCAGCTAATTTGGAAAATTCAGCAGTGCCCACAGGACTGGAAGAGGTCAGTTTTCATTCCAATCCCAAAGAAAGGTAATGCCAAAGAATGCTTAAGCTACCAAACAATTGCACTCATCTCACAGGCTAGCAAAGAAGGCTCAAACTCCTCTAAGCCAGGCTTCTACAGTCTGTGAACTGTGAAATTCCAGATGTTTAAACTGGATTTAGAAAAGGCAGAAGAACCAGAGATCAAATTGCCAACATCCGTTGGATCATCGAAAAAGCAAATGAGTTCTAGAAAATCATCTACTTCTGCTCTATTGACTATGCCAAAGCCTTTGACTGCGTCTATCACAAATGTGGAAAATACTTCAACAGATGGAAATACCAGAGTACCTGACCTGCCTCCTGAGACTCTGTAGGCAGGTCAAGAAGCAACAGTCAGAACTGGACCTGGAACAACAGACTGGTTCCAAATCAGGAAAGGAGTACATCAAGGCTGTATATTGTCACCCTGCTTATTTAACTTATATGCAGAGTACATCCGGAGAAGGCAATGGCACCCCACTCCAGTACTCTTGCCTGGAAAATTCCATGGATGGAGGAGCCTGGTAGGCTGCAGTCCATGGGGTCGCTAGGAGTCGGGTACGACTGAGCAACTTCACTTTATTTTTTCACTTTCATGCATTGGAGAAAGAAATGGCAACCCACTCCAGTGTTCTTGCTTAGAGAATCCCAGGGACAGGGGAGCCTGGTGGGCTGCCTTCTATGGGGTCGCACAGAGTTGGACACGACTGAAGCGACTTAGCAGCAGCAGCAGAGTACATCATGCAAACTGCCAGGCAGGATGAAGCACAAGCTGGAATCAAGATTGCTGGAAGAAATATCAATAACATCAGATATGCAGATGACAATACCCTTATGGCAGAAAGTGAAGAACTAAAGAGCCTCTTGATAAAAGTGAAAGAGGAGAGTGAAAATGTTGGCTTAAAGTTCAACATGCAAAAAAATAAGATCATGGTGTCTGGTCCCATCACTTCATGGCAAATAGATGGGGAAACAGTGGAAACAGTGACAGACTTTATTTTGGGGGGTTCCAAAATCACTGAAGATGGTGAGTGCAGCCATGAAATTAAAAGACACTTGCTCCTTGGAAGAAAAATTATGACCAACCTAGACAGCATATTAAAAAGCAGAGACATTACTTTGCCAACAATGGTCCATCTAGTCAAAGCTATGGTTTTTCCAGTAATCATGTATGGATGTAAAATTTGGACTATAAAGAAAACTTAGCACTGAAGAATTTATGCTTTTGAACTGTGGTTTTGGAGAAGACTCTTGAGAGTCCCTTGGACTGCAAGGAGATCCAACCAGTCCATCCTAAAGGAAATCAGTCCTGAATATTCATTGGAAGGACTGATGCTGAAGCTGAAACTCCAATACTTTGGCCACCTGATGAGAAAACTGACTCATTTGAAAGACCCTGATGCTGGCAAAGATTGAAGGCAGGAGAAGGGGACGACAGAGGATGAGGTGGTTGGATGGCATCACCGACTCAATAGACATGAGTTTGAGTAAACTCCAAGAGTTGTTGATGGACAGGGAGGCCTGGCGTGCTGCAGTCCATGGGGTCACAAAGAGTCAGACACGACTGACTGAAAGTTAAAAACAGGAAATTGTCAACCGGGAAACAGAATGATACATCATTTCATTCTACAGCACCTGGGAACGAAGGAAATTAGGTATTTACATGGGACCAGGATCAGCACTAAAGGTTGAAAAGATGTTAAATAATGTTACTTTGGAATAAATCAGTTGGGAGTAGTGTTATTAGAACAATAATAAGTGGAAACTTTGAGGAGTTTTCCAGGTTTGAAGTTGTGAATGTCAACTAAGATAGAGGATTAGGGTAAAGAATATTTTAGACTTTAAGAGGGACACAGGTAAAATGGTCAACGTTGAAAGGAAGCAATATGAAATCAAAGATAGAATTCAGTAAGTATGAACAAGTATGAGATGGTAAAGAATCATACGCTGGTCAGGGAGTGACATTTCTAGATATCTTAAAAGAAAACAATTTTAAGTAGCAAATTATATTTGAATATAAAATATTGAGGCAGGAATTAAACCTTTGAGTTCTAGTTTATTGACCATCTGGTGATGTCCACGTGTAGATTCTTCTCTTTGGTTGTTGGAAGAGTGTGTTTGCTATGACCAGTGTGTTCTTTTGGCAAAACTGTTAGCCTTTGCCTGCTTCATTTTGGCCTTCATTTCCAAGGCCAAATTAGCCTGTTACTCCAGGTATCTCTTGACTTCCTACTTTTGCATTCCAGTCCTCTAAAATGATAAGGACATCTCTTTGGAGTGTTAGTTCTAGAAAGTCTTGTGGGGCTTCATAAAACCATTCAACCAGCTTCTTCAGCATTACTGGTTGGGGCAAAGACTTGGATTACTGTGATATTGAATGGTTTGCCTTGGAAACGAACAGAGATCATTCTGTTGTTTTTGAGATTGCATCCAAGTACTGAACTTTGGACTTTGTGTTGACTGTGAGGGCTACTCCATTTCTTCTAAGGGATTCTTGCCCACAGTAGTAGATATAATGGTCATCTGTGTTAAATTCACCCATTCCAGTCCATTTTAGTTTGCTGATTCCTAAAATGTCGATGTTCACTCTTGCCATCTCCTGTTTGACCACTTCCAATTTGCCTTGATTCATGGACCTAACATTCCAGGTTCCTATGCAACATAACTCTTTACATCATCAGACTTTACTTCCATCAACAGTCACATCCACAACTGGGTGTTGTTTTTGCTTTGGCTCCATCTCTTCATTCTTTCTGGAATTATTTCTCCACTGTTCTCTAGTAGCATACTGGGCACCTACTAACCTGGGGAGTTCATCTTTCAGTGTTGTATAATTTTGCCTTTTTATACTGTTCATGGGGTTTTTAAGGCAAGCATCCTGAAGTGGTTTGCCATTTCCTTCTTCAGTGGAATACATTTTGTCAGAACTCTCCACCATGACCCATCCGTCTTGGGTGGTACTACACGGAATGGCTCATAGATTATATTCTTTGCAGCCAAAGATGGAGAAACTCTATACAGTCAGCAAACACAAGACCAGGAGCTGACTGTGGCTCAGATCATGAACTCCTTATTGCCAAATTCAGGCTTAACTTGAAGAAATTAGGGAAAACCACTAGATCATTCAGGTTTGACCTAAATCAAACCCCTATGATTATACTGAGGAAATGACAAATATATTTAAGAGATTAGATCTGATAGGCACAAAGATCTACTGACATAAAGAACAGTGCATAAAGAACTACTGACAAAGGCTTGTGACATTGTACAGGAGGCAGTGATCAGGACCATTCCCAAGAAAAAGAAATGCAAAAAAGGCAAAATAGTTGTCTGAGGAGCCCTTTCAAATAGCTGTGAAAAGAAGAGAAGCTAAAGACAAAGGAGAAAAGGAAAGATACACCCATTTGAATGGAGAGTTCCAAAGAATAGCAAGGAGAGATAAGAAAGCCTTCTTCAGTGATTGGTGCAAAGAAATAGAGGAAAACAATAGAATAGGAAAGACTAGAGATCTCCTCAAGAAAATCTCTATACCAAGGGAACATTTTATGCAAAGATGGGCACAATAAAGGACAGAAATGGTAGGGACCTAACAGAAGCAGAAGATATTAAGAAGTGGTGGCAAGAACACACAGAAGAACTATACAAAAAAGATCTTCATGACCCAGATAACCATGATGGTGTGATCAGTCACCTAGAGCCTGACATTCCAGAATGCGAAATCAAGTGAGCCTTAAGAAGCATCACTACGAGCAAAGCTAGTGGAGGTGATGGAATTCCAGTTGAGATATTTCAGATCCTAAAAGATGATGCTGTGAAAGTGCTGCACTCAATATGCCTGCAAATTTGGGAAACTCAGCAGTGGCCACAGGACTGCAAAAGGTCAGTTTTCATTCCAATCCCAAAGAAAGGCAGTGTCAAAGAATGTTCAAACTACTGAACAATTGCACTCATCTCACACACTTAGCAAAGCAAGGCTCAAAATTCCCCATGCCAGGCTTCTACAGTATGTGAACTGTGAAATATTCCAGATGTTTAAGCTGGATTTAGAAAAGGTAGAGGAACCAGAGATCAAATTGCCAAGATCATTGAGAAAGCAAGAGAGTTCCAGAAAAACATCTACTTTTGCTCTATTGTCTATGCCAAAGACTTTGACTGAGTGGGTCACATCAAACGGTGGACAAGTCTTAAAGAGATGGGAATAACAGAGCACCTGACCTGCCTCCTGAGAAATCTGTATGCAAGTCAAGAAGCAACAATTAGAATTGGACATGGAACAACAGACTGGTTCCAAGTTGGGAAAAGAGTAGGTCAAGACTGTATATTGTCATCCTGTTTAATTAGCTTATGTGCAGAGTATGTCATGCGAAATGCCAGGCTGGATGAAGCACAAGCTGGAATCAAGATTTCTGGGAAAAATATCAATAACATCAGATATGCAAGATGACACCACTCTTATGGCAGAAAGCAAAGAAGAACTAAAGAGCCTCTTAATGAAAGTGAAAGAAGAGAGTGAAAACTCTGGCTTAGAACTCAACATTCAAAAAAATAAGATCATGGCATCTGGTCCCATCACTTCATGGCACACAGAGGGGGCAATAATGGACACAGTGATAGACTTTCTTTTCTAGAGCTCCAAAATCACTGCAGATGGTGACTGCAGCCATGAAATTAAAAGATGCTTGCTCCTTGGAAGAAAAGCTATGACCAACCTAGATAGTATACTAAAAAGTAGAGACGTTACTTTGCAAACAAAGGTCTGTCTAGTCAGGCTGTGGTTTTTCCAGTAGTCATGTATGGATGTGAGAGTTGGACTACAAAAAAATCTGAGTGCCAAAGAATTGGGTTTTTTTGAACTGTGGTGTTGGAGAAGACTCTTGAGAGTCCCTTGGATTGCCAGGAGATCTAACCAGTCCATCCTAAAGGAAATCAGTCCTAAATATTCACTGGAAGGACTGATGCTGAAGCTGAAACTCCAATACTTTGGCCACCTGATGTGAAAAATGACTTATTGGAAAAGACCCTGATGCTGGGAAAGATTGAAGTCAGGAGGAGAACAGGACAACAGAGGATGAGATGGTTGGATGGCATCTCTGACTCGATAGACATGAGTTTGAGTGAGCTCCACAAGTCAGTAATGCACGGGGAAGCCTGGTGTGCTGTAGTCCATGGGGTCTCAAACAGTCAGACATGACTAAGCCACTGAACTGACTCTAGTTTATTAGGATCGGAGTCTAATACACAAAATCAATATTTTTATATCTTGATGAGTATTACCTTCAATTTCAGCTTGAATCCCACTTCATTAGAGGCAAATTCTACATTGATATATTTGTAGGAAAGTTAAATAAGGAGATGGATTCTGAATTTGAGTGTAAATCTTAACTGGAAGTATATTTTATGTAAAATTTGTCACAGAGACTTTATACCATCATATGTTTCACTACCCTCTTTCCTTTTTAATTAATGGAGGGGTAAATAAATTGTGTTTATGTAAAATTTATGTAAAATTTATCACAGAGACTTTACACCATCAAATGTTTCACTACCCTTTTTCCTTTTTAATTAATGGAGGGGTAAATAAATTGTGTTAACTCATGTTGCTTATCTGAATATTTTTAAAAGTACAGCATTGCTCTTAAATCAATAATTAAGGTTTGAATATAGAAAATGAATATAAAAATGCTCTGTGATATAACATGAGATGTTCTGTTATATTACAGTTAATGAGAGTTATTTTCAGCAAGACAGGATATTTAATCTCATTAACAAATACCATAAGTTGGCTAAATATGGAATGCCTTAATGAATGGTTTATATATTTCATGTGAGGGACTTATGAGTCTGTTAATGTGTCCTGATTATTAGATATATATTAATCTAAAACAAACAAATCAGTGCAAAATGTTTGTCTAAGTGCTTTTTGCCGGTTAGAGAAAAGGGACACTGTAGAGAGCTATTTGATGCTGCCAAATGCCATTAGTTATAAAAAATATAACTGTAAATATTTGACTTTTCCTCTGAAGGCTTCAGATTGCTATGGTGCAAATAGTTGCTTTGGAGACAATTTGAAACTCTCCAAGTAGACTGTTTCTTTCCACTTTACTGAAAAACAATTTTAAATATTTGTACAATATTTGTACAAATAGTAAAAATATTGTACACCCAAAAGATTGATATCTTTATAAAAATAAAATATTGTAAAATATTTTAAACAAAATATATTAATATAACAAAGAATGATTTTAATTTAAAAAAATTGGAAACATTACTCAGGAATTGCTTCTACATGTTGTTCACAAGATTCATATCACTGGTTATCCGAAAGAAGTTTTTTTTTTTCTAATTATGCTTTGCAAGTTTTAATTGTAACATAATTATTCCAGGGGACCTGTGTAAGTGATCACATCCACAGACAAGCATTGACTATACTGGTGTATTAGAAACATAAAATAGAGCTTCTACACTTGATGAATTTATACTCTAGCCAGTGACTGAGGAACACCTCCAGTTTTCTGCATCCTTTCCCACTCATATATAGAAATGCTTTTAAAAATAAAAAGACCTATTTAAACAGAATACAAGTAAGAACTTTGACATAGCATGAGTCTTATGTCCTCTTTCCTCTTGATATACATAAAAGGATATACATATGTGTATGTACATTGCATTACTCGATAATTACATAAAATTAATGTATATACACATATACATTAAAAATGATACTGTGATGTTTACAAGATAGCACATAGAAAAATAAAGAATAAATGGTTTAGAATTAAAAGAGTAGAGCGCCAGTATTGAGTAGTCCATGACAGTGCTGGAAATCACTGGCTAAAAGCTCATTACAATATCATAACTGAACATTATAGAATGAATGAGGCAAGGTTTCAGATATGATGAAAAAATAAAGCTATTTTTTCCCCTATACTTTAGAGCTCTGAATCTATCCAGCTCATGTGATGAAAATTTGTACAAGTAAAAAAAAGAAGTAATGTGTTAAATAAGTAAATTTGAACTAAAATTTGAAATAATAAATATAAAGAAAGGAGATATAGGAAAAACAGAAACATCAACCACAATGATCTCACAATGAAAAGACAGGTATTTCTTTTGAATGGAATTGAAGTGTAATCAAACATCTATAAATTAAGATTCTTTTTTTCTAATTTAAATAAAATTAAAAAATAAAGTAACATAGGAAATCTACAAAAAAGAACAGCTTATACATTAGCATTTGTTTTTTCTTACTAAAATGCACTCTTTCTGGGGCACCTTTACAGGCTAATTAAAAAAACAATACATTCCATGGCATTATTGTCTTGATAGCAGTTTTATCAAATAAGCCAGAAATGTATGTCATCTCCAGTGTTTATAGAAGGCTGCTTTTTGTTATAGAAGCAGATTTGGCATCTCTTGTATAATTTTACTGAATGTCTGAAAGGTAGAATAAAAGGGAGTCTGTCTTCAAGGTGATCCTTTAGTTGTAAAGTGCACTGTGATATAGATAGCTCTTCAAATTCAGTGAAATCTTATGTCCAGTGATACCGAATAGTACATCTACTCCACAGCACATGTTAACTTGGAAAGTTGTGCTGTGTTTAAAAAATTCACTGAATAACAAGAGGATCAACATAAATAATGAATTCTGTTGAAAAAAATTTTTTTTCAGATTTCTATAAATTTAAGATTTCTGTTTTTATAAAAGTAGAGCCAGACTCAAGTTCTGATTTCTACCAAGGCTCTCCTGGTTGGTCCCACAGGACATACACTCATTGCTTAAAAACAGTTGTTCAGACAAGACTGATGAATGAGAATCATTGTTTCAATGATGGGAGAAATTAGATCTCATTAGTGAGGAGATTTGAGGGTGGGAAGGTTTACTTTGGTTCTACTGAATGCTTTTATATATTAATGAGGCCAAATTGAATATAAAGATAATAGGTTAGATAATTTCAGTTCAAAACATGAGAATTGAAGCAGAGTTATTATAAGATTTTATTGTTTTGAACTTTGACAACTTCATCATTAGATATAAAACTCATATGACTTTCTTGTTAGCTCAGTGAGTAAAGAATCTGCCTGCAGTGCAGGAGACCCAGGTTCAATCCCTGTTTCCGCAAGATTCCACTCCAGTATTATTGCCTGGAAAATCCGATGGACAGAGGAACTTGGTGGGCTATAGTCCATGGGGTCACAAGAGTCGGACACAGCTTAGTGACTAAACTACCAAATAGAACTTATATAGAGTCCAGAGGGGGAAACTGAGTCAAGGGTTTGAAATATCACTGAACAGGGAAAGCTACAGAGAATTTTATTCATCTGTGTAAATAAGATGTGATAGAGAAGTTCAGTGACATATTGTTGGAACCAAATGAATCCAAATGTATGATAACACTGGAGATGAGTTTATGCAATTGTGATTGTCTTAGGATATTAAAAGCTGTAGTAGTACCACTAAAGTTCTTTGTATATCTTTTATGACGTTACCCTTTCCTCTTTATGTAGCCAGTCACTTTAATCTAAAAATAATTTGTATATTGAAAATATCTATTCTTTTGAAATTTTATTCAAACACAGGGATTCTCTGTGTATTGTGTTACTAGTCCTGTGCCATGGTTCTTAGTACAACAGGGACACAGAACGTACTTGCTGGAATGTTTGGTGTTCCCTCTCATCTTTTATTTGTTTTCTCTGTGTCCACTTATTACTTTCCCTCTTGATCAAAGTCTCAGAAAACTCTGGAGCATTAGGGAAGTTGCATTTGGTGGTTTCATAAGAGCTGACCCCTACATCTTTCTAACTTACCAACCTCTCTTGGTAGTTACTTGTAAGTGCTGTGGGTGTGAGACCTCAGGAATTGGGCATAAAGAGAGAAAACATTTCCTTCCTTGGAAGAGCAAGTGGTGGGAATCTTCTAGCTGGCTTCTGAGATACTCCTGCCACTGGGAGCAAATCAGACATGGTAAAAGCACACATAGACACGAATGAGAATATTTTGTTGTGTGAAAGAGTCACAATTCTGAAATAAAATGGACTGCTTTTGTGTATAATGAAGAGCAGGAGGAACATATAACTACGATTAAATTGAAGTTCTTGTTTTATATTCTTTTCATAGGTCTTTATTTTGTTTCAAAATCATATTTATCTTCTAGGCACTGTGACATGTTTAGAAAAATGCATGATGTATGAATTATATTCATTCTTTCAGTTCATTGAACATTTATTAAATTCATAGCTGTGGTTAAATAGTGTGCTGAATTTTGAGGGAATAAAAAATAGAAGAGATGTAATTCCTGACCTCAATGAATATTTAAATATCCTAAAAGGATTTAAATGGAGTATTTTTCAATTATATAGACAGTATTCAGAAGCCTGAATAATATTAGTATCTTTTAAAGTACTTTATCATTACTCTCTAAATAACTTGACTAATTGGTTTTAACAGTATAAGTAATTAAATAACATATTAGTGTTGATACCAAACAAAATATTTCCAAACAAAATGACATAAATCTTTGTAACATGTAATTAAAGGATTTCTTCCATATTAAAAAGTTGATATGCAGAAAATGACGATTACAATAAAATAATAAATGTCCATGAGTTTTTTTAATAATAAAAGATTACTGACATAGAGAAATTGAGTCATCTAGTAAATATTTGTCTCTCTGGTTAATAAAAGACATGCAATAAAATCCTAAGCAAAAAAGTAAATATTTACAGAGTACACATACAATCAATTTTGAAACACATTTTCGTAATAAATCTCCCATATGGTAATACCCTTGAAATTAAAGTTTGAGAAAAGTAAATACATCACAGTTGAAAAAATAGCAGGGTTTTAAAGGCAAAAGGAAAAAAGGATATTACCTAACAACAGCAACTTTACAGTTCTTGCATCTCGCTCAGCATCTTCCTGAAGCTTTTTCTCCAATTCTTTTGATCTTTTGGCTGACTCCTTGCTCTCTGAACTAATTCCAATTCCCATCTTGTAGTGTTAGATGCTTGTCAGTTTATTTGCTCAAACTTTTTGGAATGTAGAGTGCAGCTGGTGCTCTGGTTTGGACATAGGATGTAAGAGCAATGCTCTGCTGAAGTACCCAACAGCCCATTCCCTCATTTTTGAAGACTCTGCTTTGACTAAAGAGATGCTGTCACCTGACAAAGGGTAAAACCACACAGTTCTATGGCAGCTAAAGAGAAAATTCATTATACTTTCAAATTAAGTGGTTACTTCTGGCACTCCTTCAAACCTGTTCATCTTCCTTAAAGAATAGCATACAATAATGTAGAAAGTTATGAAAATCTGTACACTAAAGATCTGAAATGGGCAATTCAAATAGTGTTTATCACTAATAGGCAATCTTTATTGCAAGATTTAAAGTTATAATTATTAACGAACAAACGTGTGTCTTATCTTTAGGTACGTGAGTCTTCAGATTCTTCATAATCACTGTGATATCACTATCAGAATATTTATATTGAATCACCCAGATTTATAGTTCTGCTATGATTAGATTATGACTCAAAATGATTGAGACACTCTTAGTATCTGTCATCTAACTAGAAAACCTTTTCATTAAAAAAAATATATACATAGTTCTTAAATCTATACACATTGCTATGCTGCCAAACATAGAATTCAACACAGAGTGCTCTTAAATTATTTATTTTTGTCTCATAGGATCAATTTCTATAAATTGAGCTTTTACTGCTTGTGAGAAAGTTAATCCATCACCATTAATTGAGGGTCTGCTTGGTGGAGACACTGGAATGTGTTTGATTCAGGCAGGGCATTAACTCTTTGGGGCCATTAAGGAACAGCTGTTGTGCTGGAAGGACTTTTATTGATTTGGTACTGAGGGAATAAAAAGCAATATTCTTTGTAACAGTAGGTCATTTGGTTTTTCCTGCAAGGTAAGAATAGTAAATATACCTAAATATGTTTCATGCCTTTCAACTACCCCAACAGCCATCATGTCCTTCTCGATAATCTGCAAGTTTGGGGACAGAGATTTTGTTATACAATTTTTTCGCTTGTTTGTTTATATGAAGCATAAAGCACTTAGATAGTCAAGTGATGTTTTCCTTTTAAGCAGAGTTGGCTACCTGTGGCAGCAGGCAAATCTCTCAGTACACATTTTGGGATTTGTGGACGTGCCTAACAGGGAAATATTAGAATACAGTCAGTCCATCAGCATGTTAGTGCTGTTCTTGTGGGATCGTGGACAAACTCTGAACAGGTGTATTTTTGCATATTCATGGAACAAGGAAATAGGCTGCCAAATTCAATACATAGTCCTGCTGTGTTTACTTTTTCACATAGAATATTAGACTGTCAATACATAAGCATAGTCAAAACTTTCTGGATTTCATCTGCCCAAGCCATGTTATGATAGTATAAAGATGTGGAAAGGTAGGTATGCAAAGCATGTGATGTTGCTTTTAAAATGCAAAGGGCCTGCCCCAAAGGAACAAGATTTGCACCAGCTGGTTTATTTATACTCACTCATGAACACAGAGTCCATCCACACTAACAGCAATGCAAAAGAACACAAACATTAAAATCTTTTCCTTTTTGTTTTTACATTTTGTTTTATATTCAATTTTACAAAATTGAATATAGAGTACCTTGAATATAGAAGACTCTTATGTGTTCCATAGCAATTATGAATAGATAAGGTACTTCCTATAACAGCATTCAAGTAAATATACTCCCTATTTTTTTTGTTGGGGACATTCCATGGCTTTGAAAGGGTATGCAATTTACTAAGACTTCTAAGTGGGCTACTGATGAAAAGCTCTTCCGGGAAGTAATTGTATATTTTCTGCACTGTATACAATTACAAAATTCTACTTTGCTGCGTGACTCAGCAGCAACTTCAACTTTATGAGATTGTTATGTGATTTTTTCATTAGTCGCTAAAATAATCTTGACATTAAATTCAAGGTATATCTATATTTAGGGGAGGGAAGCTGGGGATAGCCAGAGAGAAGAGAAAGGCTTCTCATTCCTCTCCCTTGGGTGCCTGAAACTCAGCTTCACTAATGAGCTGTGGTTGTTAATATAGCTATTAATCCATGTTGCTTCACTTATCACTCACTATGCTTTTCTGGACCTAAGAAAATTATGGAAATAAAATAGTAAATTTTGTTAGAGTGAATACAGTATTTTATTAGCTTAGGTATCCTCCATTTTATTTGACATAGTGCTAACTATTAGAAATATTCAAAAATTATTTTTTGTTAGTGCATTGATAGAGACCTGGGACCTTTTTTGTGTGTGCTCTGTTGAGGTGACAACATGGTTGAATATTTCCAAGGTTCAGTGTCATGATGGATCTGTCTCAACATCCTTGAAATTTTAAAGTGACTCAAAAAATCAACAAAAAGACCAATTTTAGTCTGTGTATGTGTACTATGTCGTGTCAGCCATGTCCGACTCTGTGCAACACTATGGACTGCAGCCTGTCAGGCTCCTCTGTCCCTGGGATTCTCCAGGCAAGAACACTGGAGTGGGTCACCATGCCCTCCTCCAGGGGATCATCCCAACCCCAGGATGGAACCCATGTCTCTTACGTCTATCTGCATTGGCAGGCGGGTTCTTTACCACTAGTGCCACCTGTGAAGCCCAGTTTTAGTCTAAAATAGTGTTCATTTCTAGATTACAACTGTTAGCCCCATAAGTACATTTTTTTTTTTTGTTTAATCAGCCTTAAAAATAACACAGCATACTCCCTTTCTACAGAGCTTTGCTCTGTAGTGAGGGAAAATTGATAAAAGATGACAACAGGAAAAGGTAACTAAATTAGATGTTTTTGTTTAAGGAACTATGTGGCCATAAATTTTGTTTCTTCTTTAAAAGAAGAAACATAAAGCTGTCCAGTTCAGTTCAGTTCAGTCGCTCAGTCGTGTCTGACTCTTTGCGACCCCATGAACTGCAGCATGCCAGCACCAGGGTCTTTGCAAATGAGTCAGCTCTTAGCATCAGGTGGCCAAAGTATCCTATCATATTAGAGTTTTACATAGTGACCAACTAAAAAAGGTAGATTGCTGTACATATACATATACACACACACAGATATACATACATTGTGTGCACAACCCACACACAGAGAGAAAGAAAGAGACATTGTATTGGAGAATCGTGGTCTTTTCAAATAATCATTGCAAAATAACTTCTAAGGACATTGTTGCCTTTTAAAAAAAATCACAGTATCAACCTGATCAGGAATATCTTCTGTGGGAACAGGCTGTGCAATAAAGAAAACTGAGGAGGTGTAAAATACAGAGAATGAGTCCTCAGCTTTAAAAGTCATTGACAGACCACAAGCTTGAGTGATGTGGTGATTTTTCTTCTTGCTTTTTGGTCAAGTTCTCTGTTGAATCTTCAGACTGGCATATTAGATTTACATTGCTGTTTTAAATTTATGTTTAACATGTAGCTTGAGATATCCTGGGATTATTTCCCATTTGCTTTTAATATTGAGATTCCAACCTACATTTCTGGAGAGGTCTCTTTTGCCAGTATTACTGAGTCTTATATAGTTGGGTTTTTACAGGTGGTGCTAGAGGTAAAGAACTTTCCTGCCAATGCAGGGGACATAAAAGATAGGTGTTCAAACCCTGGGTTGGGACGATCCCCTGGAAGGGGAAATGGCAACCCATTCCAGTATTCTTGCCTGGAGAATCCCATGGACAGAGGAGCCTGGTGGGCTACAGTTCATGGGGTGATAAAGTGTCAGATACGACTGAAGCAGCTTAGCATGCAGCACATGTAGAGTCATCAAGCTGGATATCCCCTGACACTGTGACCCATGGCTGACTTCCATAAGTGGCTTCAGTGGCTCAGCCCCTTCTGGAAATTGTCAAAACAGCTGCCGTCTGTATTATTCTTTAATTTGTTTCCATATCTTATAGGAGGTGTTGACTTTAGGCTTTGGATCCCTGAGTGTTTTGAGTCTTAGCTCCCTTAGCAATGACCTTTATCTTTGTATATTCCCATGAAATTTGAGACAAACTATCCCTTCTTTACTAATGGTACTCAAATGTGTACTTCTGGGAGCCCTGTGCATGGTATTGCCTTTTGAGAGTTCATGTCTTTGGGGACTCCTTGAGAGCAGTCTTTCCATCTTGAGGGAGTAGGGCAAAAGTTGCTGTTTCAAGTTAGCACATTCAGATGGTGCAATAAGTTTACACTACCAGCATTAAGCAGCTCTTATGTCTTTGGAGGTAATGCAAACATTGAAGTTAATGTCTATCTTTATTTTTCTAATTTCTATCTTTTACTTTTCTATGGATTAGGATATAATTATATGTGATGATTATTGGAAACAAAAATATTACAAGCCTAAATGACAAAGGAGATAATTATTTCCTAAGGGGCCTCTTCCTGTCCCAATGTCTGTCTTTAAAAAAACAAATGTATCTATAGGATTATTAAAGTACAGATTTTGTTCAACTTTCACAAAATTTTATGCTAGTATCCCAACTTAGCTTTCACTCAGGCTTTTTTGCCTCACTAGGATTTTCTTGCTCTTCCATAGCTAACTTTTCCTCATAGTTCTCATCCTTTAAGAGTGAACCTCATCTGTACATTCTCCGTTATGATTCACATCTACTACCTCCTGTTAGATGCTTCATTACTTTTGAAATTCCTAAGAGGAATCTGCAGCCAATCAATTGGTCCATCCTCTTTAACTAGGTGGGGATATTTTGCAGTGACCATGCCCTCCAGTTCTTCTCTTCTGTTTGCAGGCTCTCAACAGAGTACATAGAAAAAAAACCTTGTTTATTGAAAACACTAGAGAATAGTGAGTGATCAGTAGATATACAGTGTTTGAAGGGTCCTGTTCCATCATGAACATGCATGATTCTCCTTTTCCCAAGTGATTGCAAATGTGAAATATTACCTCTAGAATTGCAGGAATTCATTTATTCAGCAATTGATATATTTAACAATTGTTACGTGTGTACCAGGCATGAGCGATTCAGCAGTAAATCAAATTAGATGCCTTTCTCACAGAGCTTAAATTCTACTGTCTGAGGGTGTAGAGGGATTCACACAGACAATAAACACACTAAATATTTTGAGTATACAGAATTATAGATGGTGACAAGTGTTAAAAAAAAAAAAAGGACTTTGCTGGTGGTATAGTGGATAGGGATCCACCTAGCAATACAGAGGACATGCATTCTATCGCTGGTTCCACGTGATGCAAAGCAACTGAGACTGTATGCCACAACTTGGAGCCTGTGCGCCACAACCCACAAGGAGCCACAACTACTGAGCCTGTGCTCCCTACAGCCCATGCTCCGCAATGAGAAAAGCTCCCTCAATGAGACTCCTGCACACTACAACTAAAAAGTAGCCCCTGCTCTCCACAACTAGAGAAAAGCCCAAGCAACTAGAATCTGCTTAGTGACTCTTCATTCTACATACTTGTCATGATGTTGCAGACTTCTCCTTCATGAGGATCTCTAAGTAATTAGAATCAGGCTCTGAGAAATAGCTCAGTTCTAGAAATAGGATAAGGGATCATGACATTATCCTTCTAATGATTATCCTTGACTCTTTGGGTTGTTTAAATTCAGCAGTACTCAGAAGGCCTGTTCATTTACTTTGGTTTTAAGGATGGTCTAATCTATTAATTATTTCCATAGGTCTATACATATCTGGCTCCCCCAGCTGCTACTCTGACCTTTACTCTCTTTATAATATTACAGCTGTGTTGACTTTCATAATTAAATGCTCGCACCTGGTCTCTTTATTTGGGGGTCTTATAATTTCCATTGCTTTGAGGAAGCCCAGGTCTACAATTGTATTTTCTGTCATCAACCCCTGCCTATAAAGAACTGTCTCAATAATGCTGAAATCGTTCCCTCCACTAGTGCATTCCTTACTATTTCAATACATGGAAATCTATTTGATCATTTCCTAAAGTCTGATTATTTTTTCCATATAGGTTGCAAAATTCTCTGAGCCTTTTGTTGCCTTCCTCTACCATTTGCCATGGGACAGAACTTTATCCAGGCTTCCAAGAGCCATCCTGTGAAACATATTAATACTGTCTCCTAGGGTATTGGCATCCTGTATCGTAGGAGAGGGCTTCTGTATGATACCTCTCCTTTATCCAGTTTTATGTTCCACTTTCCTTTGATCTAGCACCCTTAAAATCTAAATATATTTGTGTGTGTACACACACACACTTATAGCTCCTGCAAGTACATGTTGGTTAGCTTCTGGAGCTCTTTTGTTATGTGGGCTCTTTCTTCTGCTTACAGGTCCAGAACTTCCTTGGTCAGGTTATGTCATAAGTCGACTATAGTTACTGTGTTTCCTGAAGCAGTAGGTATAGATTCGCATTAGACTGAAAGCTATCTTACAAGACAAAGGATTCTGCATTGTCTTCATGCAAGAGGGGGTGCTACTTTTTAAAAAGGAAGAATGTAACACTTTTGCCAGCCCAGAGGACCCAAGTAGAGTCTAAGGATTCAAGATTTTTTGATGCATCAACCCAGGCATTACTATTTTAATTCTCTAGGTCCCATTTCTTTCCATGAAGACCTTGACTTTGGTGTAATAGTCTTGTCATGGTTGAATATTCAATCTTCTGTTGAACTCTTGTACCTTATAATTAAGTCCTCTGCCTGATCATCACTTTCTTCACCTTCATCTATATAGGCTATCCTTTGAATTTTGTGCTTTGCATTAAATTTGTAATTAATCACCCTTGGCCTTCCATTGTCTTTTCTTCAGTGAATTGATAACTCCCAGCAACAGCCATATTGCTGTAGTCCTTATAATTTTTCCTTGCTAAATTTAACTCTTCTGAATACTGAGATTTTTCTTACATGTATATTATATTTCACTGATATCCAATTTCAGATTACTACCAGTGAAAATTTTAAAAACGTACCTGCTTTTGCAAGCCGAATGCAATGGGTCATAAAACTAACAGCAATAATTGGGCCCTATTTGCTTAGCTGGCTGAAGGTTGAAGGTTGGGGATTGGTAATCTAGTCCCAATATCCCATTTAGAGTCTGCTTCTTGGGACCACTCTTGATATCAACTCTCTCAGATTGTTTCCCTGGAAACAGAATCTGAGGCAGATCTGCTTAAAAAGGAGCGAGGAACACCTTTGGCAGATAAATCTAGATGGAAGGAGGGAGGCAGAACTTGGCCATAGGCAAGGGTGAACCACAATGCTGTTGTAATAGGGGTCACAGATGATCCTTTGGAGGTCTGTAACTGGACTGATTCTTCAAAGTTGTCTTGAGAAGGGAGATTAACCTTTATACTCCCAAGTTGCCCAGTCATTGCATGAGGGCTGCCTTCAGGGGGGAGTTACAACCTTGGACAAGGCAGGTCCTTTTGGTCCAGGACCCTGCCCTGCAGAGGCACTCATCTGCCAACACAGCCAAGAGCTGAAAGAATGAGTGAATCAGGCATGAAAGGAGATCTTAATGGTACAGCAGAATGTTCACTTCAGTAACATTTGGGCAAAGACATCAAAGAAATGAGGAAAGAAAAACACAGACATCTAGAGAAAGATAAATCTGAGCAAAGGGAATAGTAATTGTGAAGGTTTTGAGGCAGGCACTTGCCTAGTGTGATTGAAGAATCACAGGGAACCAGCGTGGCTGGAGTCGAGTGAGTGCAGGGAAAGGAGTAGTAGAGGGCAGAATGGGTGAGCATGGGGGTGCTCCTTCAGCTGAATGAGGAACTCCTGAATCAGCTCCGGACTCAGCCCTGTGAGAGACTGGACAACAATACAGGGATTTAAGCAGTGAAATAAATTGATGGAACCAACATGTTAACTGAGAATTCTGGATAACATTTTCAAGAAATGAGGAAAATTTTGCAATAATCCAGGTGAAAGGCAACATGATTTAGGCTGGATTGTTGCTATGGTAACACATGGACAGATTTTTGGATACATCTTACGGTTAGAACTGGCAGGGATTGAGATGCAGTACTTAAGAGAAAGAAAGAAATTGAGTAGTTGTAGGAACGGAGTTTCTACATGCTGAGATGAGAAATACTGTGGAGTAAGGAGAGTTAGGGGAGAAAGATCAGGAGCTCAATTGAATATCATATACTTGAAAAATTATTAGCCAAATCAAGTGTTCAAGCAGGCTATCAATATGAGTTTCAATGTCAGAATTCTGGCTAGAATGTTGTTTCTGTCTTTTATTTAAATTGATGTATAGTTAATATATCGGAGAAGGCAGTGGCACCCCACTCCAGTACTCTTGCCTGGAAAATCCCATGGACGGAGGAGCCCAGTAGGCTGCAGTCCATGGGGTCGCTCAGAGTCTGACACGACTGAGCAACTTCACTTTCACTTTTCACGTTCATGCATTGGAGAAGGAAATGGCAATCCACTCTGGTGTTCTTGCCTGGAGAATCCCAGGGACAGCAGAGCCTGGTGGGCTGCTGTCTATGGGGTCACACAGAGTCGGACACGACTGAAGTGACTTAGCAGCAGCATAGTTAATACATAATGTATTAGTTTCAAGTGTATAGCAATGTGATTCAGTTATACATACATAGATACTCTTGTTCAGATTCTTTCCCATTATAGGCTATTAGAAGATACTGGGCTTCGTTTCCTGTGGTATACAATAGGTCTTTTCTGTTTTCTTATTTTACATACAGCAGTGTGTTTATGTTAGTCCCAAACTCCTAATTTATCTCCTTCCCTGACCCTCCACTGCTATCCCCTTTGTTAACCATAAGTTTGTTTTCTATCTGTGAATGTTTTTCTGTTTTGTAAATAAGTTCATTTGTATCTTTTTTTTTTTTTCCAGATTCCACATGTAACACAGGCTAGAATATAATTTGAGAGTCATCAGCAGATAATGACATTTAAAGTTATAAAAGTAGATGAAATAATGAGGGGGATATGGAAAGAGAGAAAAGAGGTTCAGGGACTGTCTAAGCTCATTTAAAGAAATCTGAGAAGTTGCTGCTAACATGGAAAGAGGAGAATCTGGAGAATACACTGTCTTCCTAGAAGCCAAGAAAAGAAAGGGTCTTAAGAGAATGGAATGATTTACTTTGTCACATGCTACTGACTGGTCAAGTAAAAAAAAATGTACTGAGAATTAATCACTGAATCCAGTCAGACCTACAGCTAACACTTCCATGGCCAGAGTATCATTCAAAGCATACATGCTACACATCTAAATATTTATGTTATAAATCAAGCTTACAAACTTACAAGAAAAATTCTTCCCTCTTACATTAAAAAAAAAAGTAACTTTGTAGTGATACAAAAAGATGTGTCCAAATTTAGCACAATTTGCTTTCTTTTAAATATGGAAATGTGGGAGTGTAAGAATCCTAGCCCCCTACTCTTCCCACTATCCACTCAGTGCTCTGCTGTGTGAGAACTCTTGCAACATCTGACAAACAGCTGACTTTTGGCAATCTCTCTGACCTAGGGATAAGTAAATTCAGTGGTGTGATCTACTCTTGAGTCATCAGACTCACAGAAGAGGCCCGTGAAGATCCTGAAGTGGGTTTAAGTGATACTAAAAGGAAGTTACACAGTGCTGGTTCCCTGGAGTATGGGCTGGATGAAGAGCATAGACGCCAAGTGGGCATTTCCCCTTGGCCTCCTCAACTCCTTGCTCCACTGGGGAGAAGCTCAGAATATGAAGGGCCAGAGCAAGAATTTCCAAGTCATGGGGTCCAGGGAAGAGTCCCCTGTTGGCTGAATCTGGAGGTGGTACAAGATTTAGAAATATTGATCTTGATAATATTGATTTCAAAGCAGTGTTAAGAGTGGCGGGGGTGGGGGGAATGTGTGGTTGGGAAGAGAAATTAGAAACTGTGCTGGACATTACTTTCCTTTTTTTCCCCCTAAAAGCAACTTTTATTTGGCATGAAGGTAAAAGTAAGTCACTTAGTCGTGTCCAATTCTTTATGACCCCATGGACTGTAACCCATCAGGCTCCTCCAACCATGGGATTTTCCAGGCAAGAATATTGGAGTGGGTTGCCATTTCCTTCTCCATTTATTTGGTATAATATCATACAATTAATAGCTTGTATTGATGTAGTTCAACTATAAATAAAAGACTTTGAAATAATATTCTACTGACTTTTTGAAAATCTTTTCACCAGAAGCTCAGTTTCTGCTCTGATGTCCTCCTGCTGCTCAAAAATATATACTAAACTATATTGTTTAATATATATTTAACAGTGAGTGAAAGGATTGCCTTCAACATTTTGTTTAGTATAAATAAGCAGTGTTTTTAGGAAATCTTTTAATGCCATATAATCTGTTTGGTGTCTTTTTATAAAGGAGAGGAGAGGACTAGCATCGTAATTGGTAGGGGAAGCTGATCAAAAGAGAATGCTTTTGTATGTACTGATGAGAAGGCTACAGTGGAGAACAATGGTAAAATTTGATAGTGCATAATAGAAAAGGGACAGTACTGTTGAAATGATATCCTTGAGTAGGTAGAGAGAAATGGGATGTAGTGCATAAGTGGATGGTTGCTTTCTATTAAACAGACAGTTCATTCACAGGAACGAGAGAGAAGGAAAAGCAAGTAAATATAGAAGCAGATTGAGGTTAGGTGTGATGGTGATAGAGTTTAAATGTATCTTCTGGTTGTTTCTATTTCTCAGAGAAATAGCAATCAAGAGTGGAACATGTGTTGGAGATATGAGAAAAAAAGAATAAAATAGAAGTGACCTACTTAACAGCTCTTATCTAAATAACCCCTTATATCAGTCATGCAATGCCACCCTCCACCTCTATTAAAGAGGTCTCAGTAGCCATTCATGTGCTCCAGATTACCAGAAAGCTTTTAGGAGTTGTCCTTAAATTCTTTGCAAATTTGGAAATTGCTAACCACTCATTCCTCCGAAGCCTCTCTCACTGTGGCTTTCACACTGTGACTATTATCCTTTTCTGACTTCACACCTTGTCTTCACTAAATTCTTTCTCTGTTACTCTTTTTTTAAGCCAGATTGTTTTATGTTTCTGTCTTTTAAATTCCCTGCTTCTATTCCAGGCAATCTAGTTTTCTTTTTAGGGTTCAGTGATCAGGAGATGAACCCTGTAAACCCAAATGTTTACATCCGCCTGAACCACCCCATCCTCTTCAATTTGTGGCGAGTCTTGTTGCTCAGTAGCTAAGTTGTGTCAAACTCTTTGCAACCCTGTGGACTGTAGCCCTACCAGGCTCCTCTGTAGTGGGATTTCCCAGGCAAGAGTACTGAAGTGGGTTGCCATTTCCTTCTCCAGGGGATTACCCAGGGATCGAACCTGCATCTCCTACACTGGCAGATGGATTCTTTACCACTGAGCCACCCGGGAAGCCTGTGGCAAGTCCCACAGCACTTCAAAGTGACAGTGTTTGAAACTGAACTCAAGATAGCTCCTCATGAACCCTCAACTATCTTTGAGCAACAGCATAATTGTATTTATCCCTCACTTGAAATCTGAGCCTTTTCTGATTCTTCCTTTCTCCCTGTATTTATATATTTAATAGCATGCAAAAGTGTTTTCAAATCCTTTCCTCTCTTTAGGCTTCCTTTGCCAACTCCCTTATCCAAGCACATAATTTCCTCTCTCTTCCTGATTATTAGGGCAATCTCTTAAAGAAGCTCACTTCCTCTTTTCTTTAATTGCACATTTATTCAATCTGGCATCATGGGGCTGAAGATTTATCTTCCCAAGGAGCAAATGGCAACTCGTAAGATCCATTGTTTAAGACAAACTTTTAAGCCTACATTAGTTGATCTCAATTTCTAAATTTTATATTTTTCCTAAATTTTACATTTCTCTCCTATATTTATTCTAAATCGCAATCAAAATGATTTACTATTTCCCACACATTTTGTGAGATTTCATGTCTTTCATCTCTAACCTTGGGCTATTCTTGTTGCCACAGTGTCCTTTTCAACTTAGAAAACTTGTTAATGCCCAATTCAAATGTCACTATATTGAGTACTTTCAACTCCATCCTAACTTGAAAGTAATATTCTCTGAAAAATAGAAAATTTTACTCTGGCCACATTTAAAATACTAATTGAATTTATTGCAATTAATTTAAATTATATATCCAGCTTACTACACATGCTAACTGACACTCTATAGGCTTTGGAGACAAAGCTGGAAGAATACTGTGTGTTTTCGGTATTTTAGTCAGAACCCTTCCGTAGTGAATGGAAATGCTCTGAATCTGCACAGCCCTATTCAGCCTCTCCTAGCTGCATATGGCCAGTGAGCACTTAAAATATGGCTAGTCTTAATACAACCGAGGAACTACACTTTAAATTTTAATCACTTTTATTTAAATTACCACAAGTGGCTTTTTGACATTACACATTTGGTCTACTTATGAAGACTAAAATTTCCTGGGTCACCTCCTTCTTCAGAATCCGTTCATCTCAACCCACACAAACCCTTGCGTAAATGCTGCTTCCAGATTCAGTCCTCACCGAGCCATGGTAGAACTTCACTGTGTGTATCAACTTTGGCCCCCTTTCTGTGACTCACGCAACATGAATCTTAATCTGGCTATTTCCTCCTTCCCCCGTACCACCCAAAGCACGTAAAAGCTGAAAACAGTCACAGAGCCATTACTTTCCCAACATTAACCCCTGTTCCTTTATTGTCACTCTTGTTTGTCGCCGTTTCTGGTTTCTACATACAAATGGGTTAGAGGGACATGACTGACTGCTTGAGGGGAACAGGAAGAGAAATGAATTCATTTCAGTGACGGTGCATTCTTCTCACTTTTCATTGTGCTAGCTAAAGAACCGTTTCGCATCTTCCCTGAATTATCCTTTCCCTGCCAAGTTGTTAAATGATTTCTCTGCCTATTCAACCCTACTTAAATTTCTAGCAAAGTTCTGAACTGGAAAATGATACTCTTGAAGAATGTAAAATATAGTTAGGGCAATACTACAAGTATACAAAAAAAGCACTATGGGACACAAGGTTTATGGTTAATTTCAAAAGAATTGCGTGTGTGCACACACACCCACACACAGGATTTAAGGAGCTCAGAGGAGAGAACTATGGCTTTTACATGCTTTTATATATAAGAAATGTGATATGAAAAAGTTATGATTTTAGTTGTCCATTCAGTTATAGATAAGATTTTAAATAAAAGACATCAGAACACAGTGTAGAAAAATGAAAGTACATGTAATTTGTAGACAGTCATGCCATTCTCTTGGTAGTTGTGTCATCTTGTACAAACTTCTTAATATTAAAGGACTAAGAGATTTACAACTTTCTTTTTTCAGTTTTAATATTTTTAATTGAAGTATAGTTGATTTACAATGTTGTATTAATTTCTTCTGTAAAAGATTCAGTTATACATATATATACATTCTTTAATATTCTTTCTATTATGATTTATCATAGGATATTGAATACAGTGGGGCCTCGTTAATTCATTTCCTATATAAAAGCTTAAATCTGCTACCCCCAACCTCCTACTCACATCCCTCTTCTGACTCCCTCCTCCTTGGAAACCACCAGTCTGTTCTCTGTGTTCGTGAGACTGTTTCATAGGTAGGTTTATTTGTGCCATATTTTAGATTCCACATGGTATTTGTCTTTCTCTTTCTGACATAACTTAGTATGATCATCTGTAGTTGCATTCACATTGCTGTAAGTGGCATTATTTCATTCTTTTTTATGACTGAGTAGTATTCAATTGGACTCCCCTGGTAGCTCAGCTGGTAAAGAAGCCACCTGCAATGTAGGATACCCTGGTTCAATTCCTGGGTCAGGAAGATACCCTGGAGAAGAGATATGCTATCCACTCCAGTATTCTTGGGCTTCCCTAGTGGCTCAGACAGTAAAGAATCTGCCTGCAATGTGGGAGACCTGGGTTCTATCCCTGGGTTGAGAAGATCTCCTGGAGGAGGGCATGGCAACCCACTCCAGTATTATTGCCTGGTGAATTCCATGGACAGAGGGGCCTGGCAGGTCACAGTCCATGGGATCACAAAGAGTCAGACATGACTGAGCAACTTGCACTAGTATTCCATTGTACGTATGTACCACTTGTTTATCCATTCATCTGTTGATGGACATTTAAGTCGTTTTCAGGTTTGGGCTATTGTGAATGGTGCTGCTGTGAACATAGGGTTGCAGGTGCATTCATCTTTTGAATTGTAGTTTTGTCTGGAGATATGCCCTGGAGTGGGATTGCTGGATCATATGGTAATTCGTCTTTTAGTTTTATGAGGAACCTCCCACAGTTTTATGAGGAACACTGTCGCCCACAATGGCTGCATCAACTTACCTTTCCACCAACAGTTGTAGGAGGGTTCCCCTTTCTCCACACCCTCTCTAGCATTTGCTACTTGCAGATTCTTTGATGATGGCCATTCTGACTGGTGTGAGGTGGTACCTCATGGAGATTTTTAGTTGCCTTTCTCTAATTATTAGCAATGTTGAGCATTTTTCATATGCCTATTGGCCATCTATATTTCTTCTTTGGAGTTTTTTTTTTTTTATCTTTGGCCTATTTTTCATTTGGGTTGTTTCTCTTTTTTTTGTTTGTTTGTTCTCAATTTGTTTTTGTTTTTTTAAGTTTAGAAATACTACCTGTAAAACTCCTAGCATCGTTCCTGGAGGATCAGAGAAATTCAATACAAACTAGCTTTATGGCTTTTCCAGATGAAGGAAACTGCATATCCTGAGAGCCAAAAGCAGGAATCTCTGTAGACACAGAAAAGTTTAAGATACAGTGTGGTGAGTTAACACCAACAGATCAGTTTGGCTCAAGGATTGTGTGTATTTAGGAACAATGGGAGATATATTTAGAAAAATAGATTGAAACAAGATTGTGAAGGGCGTTGTATTTCAAGGTAGACAGCTTACTATATAGATAGGAGGGGGCCAACAAATATTTTTGAGTAAGGGAGTAGCCAAGTAGAGGTGACGTCTTAAGAATAGAAACCCAGTAGGATGATGTCAGCTGGCTTGGAAGAAAAGGAAATAGAAATAAATTATCAAATCAGTCTATTATAGTACTTAAAATATTAGAAAATAAGGATGAGAATTAGGGTATTAAATGTAGAAAAGTAATTTTTAAAATAATGTACAAACACAAGAACTAGGACCTAGAAAAAAGTAATAGGTGCTTGATGAAAAGAGGAACAAAAAATGAAAATTTGATGCAGTGAAACGAACACCTTTTTTGGAGTCAGAGTCAGGCTCAAAATCCTGCCTTCACTCTTTTTGTGAATTTAATCATATACCCAATCTTCCTGAGCCTCAGTTAGTCCATCTGTAAAATAAGAATAATGATACCAGTGATTTTGCTGTGCAGTTTTAGTGTGATGGGAGACTAAAGCATTTTAAATTATGAATTGAGATTATGATAGAATGTATAAACAGGATTTGACATAGAAAATAAGAACAACATATTTACAAAAAAGGACAACATATTTTCAGTAGAAAATAAGAAGACTAATATTTTATTTGTCTAATTTGCTCCAAAATCAGGTTTCCTTTAGAGAACATATAATAGGCATTTGAAAATTCATGATTAGTACTCAAGAAAGAGACTTTATTTTGAAAATGGAGGATATTTTAGAAATATGGAAAAGAAATCTAGGCCTGATATGACACCATCTTGTGAGGTTTTTGAACATACAGTTGTCCATTCCTGAGTTCAGATCATGATGAAATCTTATTTAGACTGTAGTAATAGGCTTCTCCAGTGGCTCACTGGTAAAGAATCTGCCTGCCAATGCAGGAGACATGGGTTCAGTCCCTGGGTCACGAAGATCCTCTGAGGAAGGAAATGGCTGCTGCTGCTGCTGCTGCTGCTGCTGCTGCTGCTGCTGCTGCTGCTAAGTCGCTTCAGTTGTGTCCGACTCTGTGCGACCCGATAGATGGCAGCCCACCAGGCTCCCCCGTTCCTGGGATTCTCCAGGCAAGAACACTGGAGTGGGTTGCCATTTCCTTCTCCAATGCATGAAAGTGAAAAGTGAAAGTGAAGTCGCTCAGTCATGTCTGACTCTTAGCGACCCCATGGACCACAGCCTACCAGGCGCTCTGTCCATGGGATTTTCTAGGCAAGAGTACTGGAGTAGGGTGGCATTACCTTCTCTGAGGAAATGGCTACCCACTTTTATATTTTTGCTTGGGAAATCCCATGGACAGAGGAGCCTGGTGGGCTAAAAGTCCATGGGGTCATAAAATTCTTGGACATGACTTACTGATTGAGCATGAGCATGAAAAGTTTTCCTAGTCTGTGCTCTTGCCTCTCCTAGTTTCCACAATATGGTTAAATATATTCTCCTAAACCCACTTTGAAAATCTCCCCTGATTTGGGGGACTTGACGTTTTTACTCTCTGCTGTGCGGGTCCATTGTAACCAGTTAGTCTCAGCTCTTACCACCTTGCCATAAGTGCTTTGTTGTTCAAGGTAAAGTCTCCCAGGACTTTTCAGCCTTCCTCACAACAAACTCTTTGCTCTATCTCTCTGTGCACTAAAGATTTTTCTATGCGAAATGTTATCATGAATCCCATACATGTCCAGGATATCAAAGTTGTACTCATTTTAAAACACAAAATATGGTCTGTGTAAATTAGAAAATTTCTTAAAGGTGCGTGTAGATCTAGTTGTTAGGGTATTGGACTTATATTGCTATGTGCTGACTCAAACAGTTTGGGTCAGGTGAAAATAAGTGAGAATCATGCTGTCCTTCCTTTTTCTTAGCTTTAAAAATAATGCAGATCCAAACATTTCCCATTAAGGGCAGCAATGGATAATTGACAGAGTATGCTGCTGCTGCTAAGTCGCTTCAGTCGTGTCCGACTCTGTGCGACCCCATAGACGGCAGCCCACCAGGCTCCTCTGTCCATGGGATTCTCCAGGCAAGAACACTGGAGTAGGTTGCCATTTCCTCCTCCAATGAATGAAAGTGAAAAGTCAAAGTGAAGTCACTCAGTCGTGTCCGACTCTTAGCAACCCCATGGACTGCAGCCTACCAGGCTCCTCTGTCCATGGGATTTTCCAGGCAAGAGTACTGGAGTGGGGTGACATTGCTTTCTCCATGACAGAGTATAGAAAAGGCTTTTTAAACTCACCATAGTATTAACCTAGAATGGGCAGCTGACATTACTGAATAATCATTAACTTATTTTTATTTGATCTGAGGCCAGTCCTTTTAAAGAGAGTTGCCTTAGTTTGAAGTGAGTGAAAACATTATTTGCACCATCCTACCTCCCCTCAGAGTTTTCTCTTCTTCTGTCTTTTGGTACATTCTTCCTTTAAAGCTCAGAGGCTGCCCAGCACTTCCCATTTTTCGAATGTCACATTTCCTTCAAAACCACCCAGTAAAGAAAATATCGTAATTCAGGCCTATTCTATCCTCTGAAGAGCAAGTTGTGAAAGCTATCTTAGTAAGCAGTGCAGGGAAACAGAGAGTTGAGCAACTCAATGAGCTTAAATCTTCTTATCTAAAAATGAAGACATTAAAATCTGTTGTCACAAGTGAATGAACTAAGAACACATGAGAGAATATTACAACAGTGCCTTGCATATGACAGTTAAAAAATTATATTTTTCTAGGTCCTGAGCCAAAAAGTGGTGTTGGGATAGCATTCACCTAAGTAACCAGTAATGATAATATCTCTAGCATAATTTTTTATCCTGTGGGCAGCCTAATGGTCATGTTTGCTAGGGCTGTAACAGATACTCCTGTGGATTCTCTGTGGGTGCCGCCTACACCCTCCTTCAGACTGATTCCCACTTACTAGAACATTGCTGCCTGATAACTGAGTGCTCTCAGTTCTCCAAAAATTTCCCTCAGCTGAAAATACCTACCTCAGGTAAGAAAGGCAATGCCAAACAATGTTCAAGATACCGCACAATTGCATTCATTTTACACACTAGCAAAGTAATGCTTGAAATTCTCCAAGCTAGGCTTTAACAGTATACGAACCGAGAACTTTCAGATGTTCAAACTGGATTTAGAAAAGGCAGAGGAATCAGAGATCAAATTGCCAACATCCACTGGATCATAGAAAAAGCAAGAGGATTCCAGAAAAACATCTACTTCTGCTATATTGACTACACAAAAGCCTTTGACTGTGTGGCTCACAACAAACTGTGGAGAGTCTTCAAGAGATGGGAGTACCACACCACATTACCTGCCTCCTGCGAAACCTATATTCAGGTCAAGAAGCAACAGTTAGAACCGGAATGGAACAACAGACTGGTTCCAAATTGGGAAAGGAGTACATCAAGGCAGTGTATTGTCACCCTGGTTATTTAACTTATATGCAGAGTACATCATGAGAAACACTGGGCTGGATGAAGCACGCGCTGGAATCAGGATTGCAGGGAGAAATATTGATAATCTCAGATATGCAGGTGACACCACCCTGATGGCAGAAAGCGAAAAGGAACTAAAGAGTCTCTTGGTGAAAGTGAAAGAGGCGAGTGAAAAAGCTGGCTTAAAACTTACCATTCAAAAAACTAAGATCATGGCATCTGGTCTCATCACTTCATGACAAATAGATGGGGAAACAATGCAAACAGTGACAGACTTTATTTTCTTGGGCTCTAAAAATCACTGCAGATGGTGACTGCAGTCATGAAATTAAAAAACACTTGCTCCTTGGATGTAAAGTTATGACAAACCTCGACAGTGTATTAAAAAGCAGAGGCATCACTTTGCTGACAAAGGTTCATATAGTCAAAGCTATGGCTTTTCCAGTAGTCATCGTATATGGATATGAGAGTAGGACCATAAAGAAGGCTGAGTGCTGAAGAATTGATGTTTTTGAACTGCAGTATTGGAGAAGACTCTTGAGAGCCTCTTGGACTGCTAGGACATCAAACCAGTTAATCCTAAAGGAAATCAGTCCTGAATATTCATTGGAAAGATTGATGCTGAAAAAGCTGAAGCTCCAATATTTTGGCCACCTGATTCAAAGAGCTGACTCATTGGAAAAGACCCTGATGGGTAAGAGGAGAAGAGGACAACAGAGCATGAAATGGTTGGATGGCATCACCGACTCAATGGACATGAGTTTGACCAAGCTCCTAGAGATGGTGATGGACAGGGAAGCCCGGTGTGCTTCAGTCCATGAGGTCACAAAGAGTTGGACACAACTGAGCGACTGAATAACAACAACAGGTAAGTCCACATGCTCCAAGACAACTGATCTGAATTCAATGACTGGTGCCTCAAATCAGCACAAATCCAAAGGACCTTGTTCTTTCCCGGGATCCCTTTAGGGTTATCTGAGGCCTTATTATTAATTTACTGCAGTCCAACTTCTCTCTCTGCCTAATTCTGCTATTTTCACTTCCCTCACCAGTGTTGATCTTGGGAGCACTCCCTAATGAGCTTTTTTTACAATAGTCTGTTTCAGAGTTAGCTCCCAGGGAAACACACCAAATAATATTTTCCAAGATAAAACAGGCTATCACCACCACCCCACCTTCCAGCAGGTCTGTGATTCATACTGTAGTTTGTGTGCAGAATAGCACCATTTCAGTTTCATCAAGGAAGGCATTGTTATCACTCATTTCACTTTATTCCTACATCCAAGGAAACACAGACACTTCATTTTTTAAACATATACTTTATTTTTAGAGAAGTTTCAGGGTTTGCAGCAAAATTGAACAGAAGGTACAGATGTTTTCCTTATCCCCTCCTCCCCACACCCATTATCATCAGCATGCCCCACCAGAGTGGAGGATTTGTTATAGTTTGGTGAACCTAGATTGACACACCACTGTTACCCAAAGTCCATTTTTCACATTAGGGTCCATTGTTGGTGTTGGACAATTGTATAAGGACGTGTATCCCATCATGCTTTGATGATATTAGAGTAGTTTCACTGCCCTGAAAATCCTGTGTTCCACCTATACATCCCTTCCTCCCCACTAACCCTTGGCAACCACTGAGCTTTTTACTATTTCCACAGTTTTGCTTTTTCCAGAATATTGTATAGTTGAAATCATATAGTATGTAGCCTTTGTAGACTGGCTTGTTTTACTTAGCAATATATATTTAAGCTTCTTCCATGTCTTTTATGGCCTAATAGTGCATTGCTTTTTAGCACTGAAAAATATCTCATTGTCTTATACCACAGTTTCCTTTTCTGTCACTCACTGAAGGACATCTTGGTTGCTTTCAAATTGTGGCAATTATAAATAAAGCTGCAATAAACATTTATGCCTGGTTTTTATGTGGACATATATTGTGAACTCCTTTGAATAAATACCAAGGAACATGACTGCTGGTTTATATGGTATGAGTATGTTTAGTTTTTTAGAAATCAGCAAAATGTCTTCCAAAATGGCTGTACCATTTTTCATTCCCACCACCAATGGATGAGAGTTGCTGTTGCTCCATATCCTTGCTAGCATCTGGTTTTGTCAGTTCCAGATTTTGTGATTGTTCTCATATGTGTGTAATGGAATCTCATTGTTTTAATTTGCCTTTGCCAGATGACATGTTATGTAGAGCATCTTTTCATATACTTGTTTACCATCTGTAGAGAAAGAAAGTGAAAGTTGCTCAGTTGTGTCCAACTCTTTGTGATCCCATGAACTATACAGTCCCTGAAATTCTCCAGGTCAGAATACTGGAGCAGGTAGCCTTACCCTTCTCCAGGGGATCTTCCCAACCCAGGGATTGAACCCAGGTCTCCTGCACTGAGGGCAGATTCTTTACCAGCTGAGCCACAAGGGAAGCCATCTGTATATCCTTTCATAAACTAGAATATAGTTGATTTACAGTGTTGTGTTACTTTCTTCTGTATAGCACAGTAAATCAATTACATGTATATAAGTATATCCACTCTTCTTTAGATTTTTTTCCCATATAGGTCAATACATAGTATTGAATAGAGATACCTGTGTTATATAGTAGCTACTTATTAGTTACCTGTTTTATATATGGTAGTGTATATATGTCATTCAAAAAACTAAGATCATGGCATCTGGTCCCATCACTTCATGGGAAATAGATGGGGAAACAGTGGAAACAGTGTCAGACTTTATTTTTTGGGGCTCCAAAATCACTGCAGATGGTGACTGCAGCCATGAAATTAAAAGACGCTTACTCCTTGGAAGAAAAGTTATGACCAACCTAGATAGCATATTTAAAAGCAGAGACATTACTTTGTCAACAAAGGTTCGTCTAGTCAAGGCTATGGTTTTTCCTGTGGTCATGTATGGATGTGAGAGTTGGACTGTGAAGAAGGCTGAGTGCCGAAGAATTGATACTTTTGAACTGTGGTGTTGGAGAAGACTCTTGAGAGTCCCTTGGACTGCAAGGAGATCCAACCAGTCCATTCTGAAGGAGATCAGCCCTGGGATTTCTTTGGAAGGACTGATGCTAAAGCTGAAACTCCACTACTTTGGCTGCCTCATGAGAAGAGTTGACTCATTGGAAAAGACTCTGATGCTGGGAGGGATTGGGGGCAGGAGAAGGGGACGACAGAGGATGAGATGGCTGGATGGCATCACTGACTCGATGGACGTGAGTCTGAGTGAACTCCGGGAGTTGGTGATGGACAGGGAGGCCTGGTGTGCTGTGATTCATGGGGTCGCAAAGAACTGGACACGACTGAGCGACTGAACTGAACTGATATGTCAATATCAGTCTCCAGTTTATCCCTTCTCCCTGCCCCAGTAATCATAGGATTGAGTTCTGTATCTATAACTCTATTTCTGTTTTGTAAATAAGTTCATTGGTGCCACTTTAAAAAATTCCACTTATAAGCAATGTCTTACAGTATTTGTCCTTCTCTATCTGACTTACCTCACTCATTATTACAATCTCTAGGTCCATCCATTTTGCTGTAAATGGCACTATTTTGTTCTTTTTTGTGTATTAGTAATATTCCATTGTATATGTATGCATTTCTTTATCCATTCCTCTGTTGATAGGCGTTTAGGTTGCTTCCATGTCTTGGAATTATAAACAGTGCTCCAAGGAACATTAGGATGCATGTATCATTTTGAATTAGGTCTAGATTCTCAGTTTTATCTAAGTTATCACATTCGTGGTCACAGAGCTATTCCTTCTAATATCAATGGGGGAACTGTAATGATGTTCTTTTTTTATTTCTAACGTTAGTAATTTGTGTATACTTTTTTCTTAGTTAGCCTATCTAGAGGCCTATTGATTTTACTGATGTTTTTAAAGAAAGAACCAGCTTACAGTTCTTTTGATTTTTCTCTATTTGATTTCTTATTTTCAATAGCATTGATTTATGCTATGATTTTTATAATTTATTTCCTACTGCTTATTTGTATTTATTTTTCTCTTCTTTTTCTGGTTTCCCAGGGTGGAAGTTTAGATGACTGATTTTATATCTTTTTTCTAACACATGCATTCAATGCTACAAATTGTCCTCTGAGCACTACTTCCACTGCATTCCACACATTTTGATAAGCTGTGTCTTCATGTTTATTTAGTTAAAATATTTTTTAAAATTTCTCTTGAGTTTTCCTCTATTACCCATGTGTTACTTACAAGTATGCTATTTAATATACAAGTATTTGGCCTAATTTCCACTATCATTTTGTTATTGATTTCTATTTTAATTCCATTGGGGTCTGAGAGAAGATACTGTGTGATTTCTACTCTTTTATATTCATGAAGGGATGTTTTATGGCACAGAATGTGGCCTATTTTGGCAAATATTCCATGTCGACATGAGAAGATTGTGCATTCTGCTATTGTTGGATGAAGTAGCCTATAGATATCTATTACAGCCAGTTGATGGGTGGTATTGGTTCAACTACATCCTTATTGATTTTCTGCCTGCTCCATCTATTTTTTATAGAGAGGTATTGAAGTCTCCAACTATGATAGTGGATTCATCTATTTGTTCTTAGAGTTTTATCAGTCCCCCAGCCCCACCATTTCACTGTTGAGTAAATGCCACTTAAGGATTATTGTCTTTGGGGAGAGCTGATGTCTTTATCATCATGTAATGTCTCTTTATTATTATTTTTCCTTCAATTTTTAATAATTTCCTTCAATTTTTAATAATTTCCTTCAATTTTTAATAATTTCTCTGAGAACAGAATTCTAGGTTGTTTTTTTTTTTTTTTTTCTCTTAGTAGGTAAAGAGTTATTCACTTCTGGCTTTTTTTCAGGATCTATCCTTTATCTCTGATTTTCTGGACTTTGAATACAGTATTTTTAGGTTTGTTTTGCTTTGATTTGTTTTGTTCTATTTGTATTTATCCTGCCTGGTAGTCTCCAAGCTTTCTGGATCTGTGGCTTGGCTTCAGACATTGACTGGGGGAAATTCTCAGTCATTATTTTCTCAAATATTGCTTCTGTTCCTTCTCTTTCTGGCACTCCACCACACACATATTATGCCTTTTGTACTTGTCCCACAGTTCTGGAATGTTCTTTTCTGCTTTTATTCATTGTTTTTCTCCTTTTTCAGTTTTTTAAGATTTCTGTTTCTATATCTTCAAGCTCAGAAATGTTTTCCTCAGCTCTGTATAGTCTACTAAGTCATCAAAGACACTGTTCATTTCTGTTACAGTATTTTTGTCCTCTGGCACTTCTTTTTGGTTCTTTCTTAGAATTTATATATCTCTGTATGTGTTACCCATCTGTTTTTGCATGCTTTCTACTTCATTACCTCAGGATCTTAATCATGGCTGCTTTCAGTTCCCAGTAGGATAACATTCTTGCTATACTTGAGTCTGGTTTCTGGTGCTTGCTCTATCTCTTCAAACTGGGCTTTTTACCTCTAAGTATGCCTTGTAATTTTACCAAGTAAAAGGAACTGCTGTAATGGGCTTTTACTAATGTGATGATAAGGTGTGCTGGGGGAAGAGAAGCATTCTACATTCCTGCAGGTAGGTCCCAGTTTAGTGAGTCTGTGCTTCTGGACTGAACTTCACAAGTGCTTCTCAGTCCTCTCTCCTCCACCAGGTTGGAACAGGATGTCTCTAGTGGGCTGGAGCTGGGTATTTTCTCTTCTCCCACTTCAGTTAGGCTCTGATATATTCCCAGCAGATTAGGCTGTGGTTAAATGGTTTCGGGTAAGGACTTTCCTGGTGGTCCTCTGGTTAAGATTCTGGGCTTCCACTGCATGGGCAAGGGCTCCATTACTGGTCAGGGGACCCCCATAAGTTGTGCACAGCAAAAAAAAAAAAAAGGGTTTCTGCTGAGGGCAGACCCTGTTAAGAACAATAGAGTACTCTGGCATGTTTCAAAATAGTTCCTTTTCCCTTCCCTCTGCCAGAAGCATGAGCAAATTTTTTGCTTATCTTCACTGTGAGAACCTGCTTGAACTCCAGGAGATAAAAGTTGTTAAAGTATGGGAGCCCACCTCTGATCAAGTCCCCTTGGAATTTTAAACACTCAGACTTGTCCACATTGAGCCTCTGGTAATTTGTCAATTACAGTTCAGGATTTCTACCCTGGCTCTGGTTCCCACAGAGGTTTTTGCTCTGGTAAGTTGTGATTCTCTGTATTTGTCTTTATGTCTCTACAATTTGGGGATGAGATAGCAATTTTCTCTGTGACCTTCCTTCTATTAGGGTTCTAAAAAGAGTGTTGATTTTACAGTTTGTTTAGCTTTTTACTTGTTAGGATTCAGTGGTGACTTCCAAGCTCCCTACATTAGAACCAGAAATTGAAAGTTGAATCTGCATTTTTAACTGAAATCTCTCACAGACTTGTGACTCCTTTCCATTCATATTTCCTCTGCTTTTGTTTCTTATCTCTTCTCTGACTTATTGTAATAGCACAGTAATTGGTGCCATATTTTTCTCATATTCTTCTTCAGTGCATTTTAAATGTATTAGTATAGATCCATGTGCAGAGTTTTAATATTCCATGAATTTAATATTCCATAAATTTCCCTAGGTCCCACAAGGACACACTTGTGACTTATATGAAGACAGAAGATTCTTAAATTGTTTGTTCAAAGGGTCTTTCACAAAATAAAATTATCCAGAAATATAAAACTTTTAAATGACTTTAGCTTTTTTGAAGGATGATTATATTACCATAAACCAAAGTTATTTAGGTTGGTATTACTCTTTTGCTTTGCAGGGAATGAGCTGAAGATTGTTCCTTAAACCAGATCTTGCTGCGAATTAGGGTAGAAGGTCATGAGGACTTGGATGTGTAGGATGGGTCTGGAAAGGATGACAGCAAATGGGAGAAATTGGACAGAATAAATAAACTTGAAGCCCAAATGACAACAGTAAATTTCCAGTTTAGTGAGGAGTGGACTTCCTAAGTTCATCTGTTCCTGAGCATACTTGACCTTATTATCACTCTTTTTATCATCTGCCTTCACCTGGAACATTCTGAGTATTCTTTGAGAACAATAAATACATGATTTTTCCTGGCATAATAATTATTCTAAGAAAATCATAGGTGGGAAATAAATTAACTGTAACAGGTACAACATATGTTACCGTAGGGAATATGAACACACACACTCACTCACTCACTCATTCATTTAGGCTGCCAGATAAACAGCCTGCTTGACTTGGCTACTCAGTTCAACATGCAGCAGTCAGTCTTCCACAGTGTACAGGACACTTCAAGATGCAGCGTCTCCTTGAACTCCAGGCACTTTTCTTGTTACCACACCACACCCCTCGTCATACTAAGCATCTTAACCTCCACTGATGTGACCTTCTTTCTCTGGATTTCAGAGATTTTGCACAAATGTATTCCTCTGTCTTGAATTTTCTTACTACTTTAAACTTCTCCAATTTGGATAGCTCCTTTAATCCTTCAAGTGTTAAATTTAATATCTTATCCTCTTAAAAGTGAAAACCAAATACCTTCTATTCCAGTATATGAGGCTAGGTATTCTTCCTGCCACTCTTGGCTTCTCTAGCTCATAGTATTCTGCAACACATGAAACTTAATCATTCCATTTTTAATTCCTCAAATGCAGTTCCAAAATAACTAGGGGAGATGATAAGTATTATTTAACTATTCTAGTCTCAGATCTTGACATACTACCTGATTGGTGGTAGGCATTCAAAATTTGTTGACAGAATGAGTGATTTCTGTGTTAGAATGACCATTCTTTTGGCTAACTTGACAGAATCAAATTGTTCTGAATGTGGTTAGGCATAGTTCTAAGCTATGGATATTTGGTGGGAAATTTTTTTCTCTTACAGGTATTGATATAATATTAAGTCTCAGCATTAATCAAACTAGAACAAGATATGTTGTATGAACAAACAATGCCAAGATCTCAGAAACTTGGAATAACAATAATTTCATATAGTGTTTATACTACATGAGAGAAAAAACATGGGGATGGTATTCATGGAATGAGTAAACCAGAATTCTGAGCATAGAGTACAGTGGAATTCAGTTCAGTTCAGTCACTCAGTTCTGTCCGACTCTTTGCGACCCCATGAACTGCAGGCCAGTTCTCCCTGTCCAGGCCTCCCTGTCCATCACCAACTCCCGGAGTCCACCCAAATCCATGTCCATTGAGTTGGTGATGCCATCCAACCATCTCATCCTCTGTCGTCCCTTTCTCCTCCTGCCCTCAATCTTTCCCAGCATCAGGGTCTTTTCAAATGAGTCAGCTCTTCGCATCAGGTGGCCAAAGTACTGGAATTTCAGCTTCAACATCAGTCCTACCAATGAACATCCAGGAATGATCTCCTTTAAGATGGACTGGTTGGATCTCCTGGCAATCCAAGGGACTCTCAAGAGTTTTTCCAACACCACAGTTCAAAAGCATCAATTCTTCACTGCTCAGCTTTCTTTATAGTCCAACTCTCACATCTATACATGACTACTGGAAAAATCATAGCCTTGACTAGATAGACCTTTGTTGACAAAGTAATGTCTCTGCTTTTTAATATGCTGCCTAGGTTGGTCATAAGTTTCCTTCCAAGGAGTAAGCATCTTTTAATTTCAAAGCTGCATTCACCATCTGCCGTGATTTGGGAACCCAGAAAAATAAAGTCAATCGCTGTTTCCACTGTTTCCCCATCTATTTGCCATGAAGTGATGGGACCAGATGCCATGATCTTAGTTTTCTGAATGTTGAGCTTTAAGCCAACTTTTTCACTCTCCTCTTTCACTTTCATCAGGAGGCTCTTTAATTCTTCTTTGCTTTCTACCATAAGGGTGGTGTCATCTGCATATCTGAGGTTATTGATATTTCTCCTGGCAATCTTGATTCCAGCTTGTGCTTCCTCCAGCCCAGCGTTTCCCCTGATGTACTCTGCATATAAGTTAAATAAGCAGGGTGACAATATACAGCCTTGATGTACTCCTTTTCCTATTTGGAATCAGTCTGTTGTTTCATGTCCAGTTCTAACTGATGCTTCCTGACCTGCATATAGGTTTCTCAAGAGGCAGGTCAAGTGGTCTGCTATGCCCATCTCTTGAAGAATTTTGCAGTTTATTGTAATCCACACAGTCAAAGGCTTTGGTATAGTCAATAAAGCAGAAATAGATGTTTTTCTGGAACTCTCTCGCTTTTTTGATGATCCAGTGTATGTTGGCAATTTGATCTCTGGTTCCTCTGCCTTTTCTAAAACCAGCTTGAACATCTGGAAGTTCACAGTTCATGTATTGCTGAAGTCTGGCTTGGAGAATTTTGAGCATTATTTTACTAACGTGTGAGATGAGTGCAATTGTGTGGTAGTTTGAGTATTCTTTGGCATTGCCTTTCTTTGGGATTGGAATGAAAACTGACCTTTTCCAGTCCTGGGACCACTGCTGAGATTTCCAAATTTGCTGGCATATTGACTGCAGCACTCTCACAGCATCATCTTTCAGGATTTGGAATAGCTCAACTGGAATTCCATCACCTCCACTAGCTTTGTGTGTAGTGATGCTTTCTAAGGTCCACTTGACTTCACATTCCAGGATGTCTGGCTCTAGGTCAGTGATCACACCATAGTGATTATCTGGGTCGTGAAGATCTTTTTTGTATAGTCCTTCTCTGTATTCTTGCCACCGCTTCTTAATATCTCTCCTTCTGTTGGGTCCATACCATTTCTGTCCTTTATTGAGCCCATCTTTGCATGAAATGTTCCCTTGGTATCTCTATTTTCTTGAGACCTCTAGTCTTTCCCATTCTGTTGTTTTCTTCTATCTTTGCATTGATCGTTGAGGAAGGCTTTCTTATCTCTCTTTGCTATTCTTTGGAACTCTGCATTCAAATGGGTATATCTTTCCTTTTCTCCTTTGCTTTTCACTTTTCTTTTCACAGCTATTTGTAAGGCCTCCCAGACTGCCATTTTGCTTTTTTGCATTTCTTTTCCATGGGGATGGTCTTGATCCCTGTCTCCTGTACAATGTCATGAACCTTGGTCCATAGTTCATCAGGCACTCTGTCTATCAGATCTACTCCCTTAAATCTATTTCTCACTTCCATTGTATAATCATAAGGGATTTGGTTTAGGTCATACCTGAATGGTCTAGTGGTTTCCCTTACTTTCTTCAATTTCAGTCTGAATTTGGCAGTAAGGAGTTCATGATCTGAGCCACAGTCTGCTCCCGGTCTTGTTTTTGCTGACTGTATAGAGCTTCTCCATCTTTGGCTGCAAAGAATATCATCAGTCTGATTTCGGTGTTGACCATCTGGTGATGTCCATGTGTAGAGTCTTCTCTTGTATTGTTAGAAGAGAGTGTTTGCTATGACCAGTGTGTTCTCTTGGCAGAACTCTATTACCCTTTGCCCTGCTTCATTCTGTACTCCAAGGCCAAATTTGCCTGTTATTCCAGGTGTGTCTGGACTTTCTACTTTTGCATTCCAGTCCGCTATAATGGAAAGGACATCTTTTTTGGACATCATAGAAAGTCTTATAGGTCTTCATAGAACTGTTCAGCTTCTTCAGCATTACTGGTCAGGGCATAGACCAGTGGAATTATTCTACAGTAAAATAAAGAAGAAAATTTTTTGCATTTAAGCTTTATACATGAAAATAATTATTTCTATTGTACCAGTTTCTACTGCATTTATGCATACCTATGTGAGGAAAAATAAAGTTTATATTTGAGTCATAATATTTAAATATCCAAGCTAGCCAATTCACTAAATTTTCTTATAAAAGTGAGGCATTTTTAATTTGAATATCACTATCTTTCTCTAAAAAAGTAATTAGTTTCTTTAAAGTTTTCCAATAATATTCCAGAATAAATACACATGGAAGGGTATTTCCATTAGATACATGGATTAGCAAGGATGAAAAACTTCTCACAAAAGACCTTAATGACAATTTGTAACTTGTTTGCATGTTGCTATATTTTTCCAGATTTTATGATTTAGATTAGTTCTAATCAACTTCCAAAACCTTATTATGTTTATCATTTCTTTGAAATACTTGGTTTTTAGTAATTTTTCCAGTTGTTTGGGGAATGTTTTTTTTTTTTTTTCCTAATGAGGTGCTAGCATTCTCTAGCTTATTTCCCACAGATAGAGAGAATGTCTTACTTTAAGAATTTTATATTTTATGTCTTTTGCTACTGAGAGAACAGACTATGGCACTTTATTAAATGATAATATATATCACTTCCTACTGTCGCCCAATTTCTTCTAGCTTATCACTTCCTTCTGTAGGCAATATTTTCAAGAAAGGACCAACTCTGCCCAAATGTTGACTAGATATATTGATATATGTATGATCTAACTTGAGTGGTTTCAAATTCCCCCACCAATCATGTCCAGTGTCACACATCCCCACATTGGCCAGGCTTTTGAAGAGTAGCTATTCTGGTTCATAAATAATGTCAGCTTAAACTGGTGTGTTAACTCTTCTCTCTGTCTTTTCTTGTTTTCACATTTTATTTCTTGGTATTTTAAAGAGCAATCTTAAATGGTGAGTTATTTTAGAAATGTAAATAATAAGGAAGGTAAGAAAGAGACTTCATTCACAGGCCAGATGTGATCAGCACAGCTCAAAGCAATGATTTCCTTTCTTGTTCCATAAGAATTATTAAGAGGAGATCATAAAGGGTTAAGAAAAACTATTTGTCTCCATGAGTTAGGAATACACTTTTTCTTCTGTGAAGGAAAATATGTAAATATATTATATATAAATATATATAAATGAATATATATATTTATATATATATATAAATTTAATATATATAACAATATATAAATAAATTCATATATAATTTATATATAACATATAAAATATATAAAAATGTATAAATATATATATTTCTTAAATTTTATTTCACTTATTTCAAAATCTTCCAATACTTTCTCTAAGTTGAAAGTATTTCAACTTATTTGGAAGCCACCAAATTCTGTTTTATTCCAGTCTTGCTTATTTAATTATATGTCCTTGGCTTGAGGACCTCCTGGGGAGAGTGATTCCATTTTTCCTTTTAATTTCAATGGTACCTGAGGTACCTAGACCTTCAATTAATCTCATTAGAATAATGAGTGAATAAATGAATTGATGGATGTACTTCAAAACATTATTCAATTATTGAAGAGATTTCTGGAATAAAAGACTAGAAAGTCTATTCTTTAGAGTAGTTTTAAAGTAGATTTAAAATTGATTTTCCAGTAAGCAGATCACTTAAAATACTCAGGTGAATTCTCAAGATGGGTGTGAGTAATAAATAGTGTGGGTCAAGTATCCTGCCGTGAAAGACACAATGTGCTTAACAAATGAGTTCACTTTTTTTTTTATTCTTTTATTTGTTTATTTGTTTTTGTGCATCAAACTTTACTTGATACTGTTTGTAGGTAGATAAATACTACAGGCAGGCATGATACAAATGTGTTTGGAAGGAAATGTATTCTAAATGACTTCATCTTTTAAAAAACATGTTTCCGAAGGAGCTTTTATTAAGCCACAATGTACCAACCATTAAAGACATGTAATCTGCTGTCCCAGAGAAGGCAATGGCACCCCACTCCAATCTCTTGCCTGGAAAATCCCATGGATGGAGGAGCCTGGTAGGCTGCAGTCCATGGGGTCGCTAAGAGTCGGACATGACTGAATGACTTCACTTTGATGCATTGGCGAAGGAAATGGCAACCCACTCCAGTGTTTTTACCTGGAGAATCCCAGGGACGGGGGAGCCTAATAGGCTGCCGTCTATGGGGTCACACAGAGTCGGACACGACTGAAGTGACTTAGCAGCAGCAATCTGCTGTCCACTTTCATCAAGCAAACCATATATCATTCCCTCTATTTAGTTCAGTTCAGTCACTCAGTCATGTCCAACTTTTTGTGACCCCATGGACTGCAGCACGCCAGGCCTCCCTGTCCATCACCAACTCTCAGAGTATATTCAAACTCGTGTCTATTGAGTTGGTAATGACAGCCAACCATCTCATCCTCTATCGTCCCCTTCTCCTCCTGCCTTCAATCTTTCCCAGCATCAGGGTCTTTCAAATAAGTCAGTTCTTCACATAAGGTGGCCAAATATTGGAGTTTCAGCTTCAACATCAGTCCTTCTAATGAATATTCAGGACTGATTTCCTTTGGGATGGACTGGCTGGATCTCCTTGTAGTCCAAGGGATTCTCAAGAGTTTTCTCCAACACCACAGTTCAAAAGCATCAATTCTTTGGTTATCAGCTTTCTTTATGGTTCAAATCTCACATCCATACATGACTACTGGAAAAACTATAGCTTTGACTAGATGGATTGTTGTTGGCAAAGTAATATCTGTGCTTTTTAATATGCTGTCTAGGTAGATCATAACTTTTCTTCCAAGGAGCAAGTGTCTTTTAATTTCATGGCTGCAGTTACCATCTGCAGTGATTTTGGAGCCTCCCAAAATACAGTCTGTCACTGTTTCCACTGTTTCCCTATCTATTTGCCATGAAGTGATGGGTCCAGATGCCATGATCTTCATTTTCTGAATGTTGAGCTTTAAGCCAACTTTTTCACTCTTGTCTTTCACTTTCATCAAGAGGCTTTTTAGTTCTTCTTTGCTTTCTGCCATAAATGTGGCATCATCTGCATAGGTAATGATTGGAATAGACAGTATCTCATTGATATTAACTGCACTATGTATGGAATACTGTTTATTATTATAAGGTTAATTTTGTGCTTCATTTTGAAGAGAATCATAGTAGCCTGAGAATCTCATGACATTTCCACTGAATGCACCTGGAATTTTTTATGTTATTTAATTTGTGTCTGCCTCTATTTTGTTTCTTAAATATGACTTTAGAAGTGAGTGAAGTCGCTCAGTAGTGTCCGACTCTTTGCTACCCCTTGGACACCAGGCTCCTCAGTCCATGGGATTTTCTAGGCAAGAGTACTAGAGTGGGTTGCCATTTCCTTCTCCAGGGAATCTTCTTGACCCAGGGACCAAACCCAGGTCTCCTGCATTGTAGACAGACGCTTTACTGTCTAAGCCACCAGGGAAGTCCAAGTATGACTTTATGTAGTATTAATTATACTGGGCTAATCAACCTTGGGGGTCTTAAACAAGGATGAGATTGTCTTTGTAAATACAGAATACTCATAAACATACTTTTTAGTCTTTCTTCAAAAGGATAAAAAAAAAGCATTTTTACGAAAACTGGTATTAAAACTAAAAATTCCTTCCTATGCAGACTAGTATCAGGCCTATCTGAAAGAAACACAAAGGAATCCCAGGAAAGAATATTAACTGTTTGGAATTCAGATCTAGGACATCAAAAGAATCCAAAGCCTAACACAAATTTACCTTCAGTCAGTTATTCTCTCGTTATTACATGACTTGTCATGGACAAATAAGTGACAACATTTCCATTTTTGCTGTCATTTGTATGTTATGCTGAGTGTGCATGTCAAAGCATTTCAGTTGCATCCGACTCTTTGTGACCCCATGGACTGTAGCTCACCAGGCTTCACAATTCTTGGGATTCTCCAGGCAAGAATATTGGAGTTAGTTGCCATGCCCTCTTCCAGGGGATCTTCCCAACCCAGGGATCGAACCTGAGTCTCCTCATTAGTAGGCAAGTTCTTTACCACTAGCACCACCTGGGAAGCCCCTTTGCCAGTAATATAAGGAGTTTAGAAAGTTTGGCAAAGAAATTCTACATGTTTATTTATATTCTTTAAAATACTCCTAGAAAGAAATTTTCTTGCATTTTACTCTCTTGGAGGTAATTTAAGTGCAGAGGAGAAGTCTAGGTGTCACAAGACTAATAAGAATCTCTAAAAGAATTTATCTCCTTGATTACATCTGCAATTTGCCTATAGCCTGGTTTTAAGGCTTTCTACCTATTGACTCATCTTGACAACCAGCCAAAAGGAATTTCTAGGCACAACCTACAGAGTGAAAAGGCTCATTCAGCTTTTTCTGCACTCCTGAGAAAGTATTTCCATGAACAAATGTATTCTTGTTTCTTTTTAGCTAATAGTCTCATCTATAAAAATATGGAGGATTTAGTGGATTTAAAAAAAAATTAGGGGATTTTAAATATTTGGAAACTTTATGTTGTCCTGAGGCTCTAATCCTCATCAATAACTCCCCTGCTACTGCTCCTCCTGTCTCCCCAGACACCAGAAATTCACTGTTTCCTTTTCAATTTCCTGAAGAACAAGCCGGAAGATCTTTCTGAGCAAGGAACATATTTTATTTATCTTTTTTATTTTTGTCTCTCCTATTGTCCCTGAGTCTTAAAAGACCCTTAAAACTTATTTATTGATTTTCTGACTTCTTTTCTGATTAAATGTCTACATACTTGAAAGAAGTAGCAGCAAATAATCATAGTTATTAATATAGATACTTTCGTACCTTGCCTCCCCACCCCTATTCTTCCAAGTTATTTTAAGAGGTCACTGTAATTAGCTTATTCTTCATTATAGTTTACATTTTAAAATAATTCTTAACAGTGTTTTGATTTATAGCCTACTTGTTATTTTAAAGGCCGCAAATTTAAAAAGAAAACAAAACATAAAACCAGTATGCCTTTATAAATATTTGAAACAACATTTTTGTTATCTTTTTCTTGTTTTCTCTCCTTTTCTTTGTATTTTGGAATCATCAAGCCCGAAGAAAGCACAGTTTGTTCAAGTAAAGGAGGTATATCTCAGAGGGAATATAGTCTGCTTTCCTATGGTTCTTTATCCTTTCCTATAAGGCTTTCAAGAAGTAACGTCAAGAATATGTTGGCCTTAATGACAATTGGGCAAGCACTTTATTTTGCCTGATGTCTCATATCAGTTCTATGACTCTGATAAGAAATTAAAGAAGTGAAAATATACCTGTCAGAAGTACAATAATAAAAAAGTGAAAAAAGTAATTAAAAAATGGAACTCTTACTATAAAGACAGCAAAATCAAACTAAAGAGTATTATGAAGTAAGATATTAATAAATTGTTGACATAAAAATCTGAGAAAAGCTTGGGAGTTTATGAAATCTGGGTGAAAACAGAAACTTGAAATTTAATGGCAAGTGATGTGTACAGATTATATATTAAAATTTTTTTGTGTCATGAATTAGAGACCTGGATATTTTTCTCAAAGAAATTCAGCCAGTTCAGGGCCAGGACAAAATTAAGCTCAGGTTTTTCTAGATGAAGTCTTAAAAATTTATTCATAATGTTGCAGGAAGGGGGACCCCTTTCAGGGCCCGAAACTGGGCTCTTGTCTAACACTTAGAAATGCATTGTCCGAGGAGACACATGTGCTGACAAAGCAAGAGATTTTACTGGGAAAGGACACCCGGGTGGAGAGCAGTAGGGTAAGGGAACCCAGGAGAACTGCTCTGCCGCGTGGCGCAGTCTTGGATTTTATGGTGATGGGATTAGTTTCTGGGTGGTCTTTGGCCAATCATTCTAATTCAGAGTCTTTCCTTGTGGCACACACATCACTCAGCCAAGATGGATGCTAGCGAAAGGGATTCTGGGAAGTGGACGGACACGCGGTGTCTCCTTTCGACCTATCCTGAAGTCTTCCGGTTGGTGGTGACTTATTAGTTCCATATTCCTCATCAGGATCTCCTGTCATGAAACAACTCATGCAAATGGTTACTATGGTTCCTGGCCAGGGTGGGTGGTTTCAATCAGTGTGCTTCCCCTAACAACTCCCCCCTGAGAGACTTCACACTCAAGATACTTCTTGGGAATTGGGGCAGTGGTCTCTTTCTTCTGTAACTTCTTCCTGCTGTGCATGGGCATAGGCCTGCCTAGCAGAGCAGAAGTCTCTCTCTACCTGATCTAAGTTGGGGTGTTCCACATCTGAAACCAGCTTCCACCCTTGTAGTAACAGCAATTTAGTTTGAAACTGTTGGCCCCTCTCAGAGATGAAATAGACAAGGGCCAAACAGGGGACCTAACAGGATGGTCATCTCTGGTCCCCGGAAACAGAAGGCAACATTTGGGGTGAGGGTTGCAGGGTTTGTGACCCTTTTTGATCGGTTGGTGGTGAGGCAACAGAGCTGTGCTCCAGGAATCTTGTGTTCGGTCTGAAGTTACCATCCTCCACCTGGGTGGGGGCTCAAAGACATCGTTATCCATATTTGAGTAGGAACCAGGACTCTGTCTGGAGGCTGTACCAACCTTTGATTGTTTCTCCTGTTTCTATATCCCCTCCCTTCCCCGATTAGCAATTGTTTGAATCCACCCTTTGGAACTCAGGGAAGGTCAAGGAGGCTGAATGAAGCCTATATCCTACAGACAATGGAGAACACAGAACTGATCTATACTCCAGATATACTCCAGAGCCCCACAGAGTTCTACTCAGTTTTAATTTAGGGAACTAGGCAGCTATGTGGAGAGGGCCATGGCACTCCACTCCAGTACTCTTGCCTGTAAAATCCCATGGACAGAGGAGCCTGGTAGGCTGCAGTCCATGGGGTCGCTAAGAGTCGGACACGACTGAGCGACTTCCCTTTCACTTTTCACTTTCCTGCATTGGAGAAGGAAATGGCAACCCACTCCAGTGTTCTTGCCTGGAGAATCCAGGGACGGGGGAGCCTGGTGGGCTGCCATCTCTGGGGTCGCACAGAGTCGGACATGACTGAAGTGACTTAGCAGCAGTAGCAGCAGGCAGCTATGACTGTGATAACTCCCTGTCAAAATGGAGCATAGGACTGCCTCAGCTTGGAGTATAGACACTGAATTGGAAGTATTTCTGAGTTCCAAGTTCTAGATCTGAGTCTTGCATGATTAAAATCTCAATCCCTTGGTCTGCCATTTTGGTGTAACAGACCCACTTAGAAGTAGTTGGGGGAATGATAACTGGAATTTAGTAGACAAAATAAATCTCATTTCTTTTTAGAAGAATAGGCCTGAAACCCAGTCTGGACCTTGCACTTCAGGGAGACTTGTAGCCAGGTAGCCTGTTGTCTAGTTTTATAAAAAGTAAGGTTGCAATTACTAGCTTCCAGCACACATTGTTTTGAGAATGGTGGCATCCAAGCCTGACACGACTCAGAAAACTCAAGTGTTTAGCAATACAAGGTCTAATCTGAAAGTACTCCCATAGATCACCTAGTTATTTCCCAGGATATCTGAACCATAGCTACTCTATTTTGACTTTTAATTGTAAACTTTTCCTTAATAGCCAAAGCAGATTTCACCATTAACAACGTCAGTGTTTCTCTAGGCATGAGAAGATGCAAGAATTGGGACTCATAAAATCTTCTCCTGAAAAGATCTAACTATCTGAAGGCCTGTTCTGCCAGTTTTTCCTAGAGCACAGAGTGCCTCATTCTTGATTTTCACCCTGAACATCTTTCAGGGGCATTGAAAGTCAGCAGTTGCAGCAGCCATGATTTAATCTTTGTAGATATAGATGGCAAGTGTCAGTCTTCAGTTGGCAGAGCCCCTTTTTGCTTATAAACTTGACCATGATTTTGAGGGGGGCATTTCATGACCATTTTATCCCATGGTGCTGAGAAAGTCCATTCTCAGGTTTGGCGAAGATTTTGTTGACAGGCCACTTAATGTGCATTGTTACTGGACTAGGCCATAAAACAGTATCCAAAATTCTCTGGACCACCTGTCTTACTAGCCTCTTGGTCCAGGAAAATATTCCCTCTTGTTGCTTCTTCCCATATCTAGAGTTACACTGTTACCAACATCGATAACACTGATTGAAACCGCCCACCTTGGCCAGGCACCATAGTAACCATTTTCATGAGTTGTTTTAGGACAGGAGATCCTGATAAGGAATATGGAACTAATAAGCTACCATCAACTGGAAGAGTTCAGGAAAGGTCGAAAGGAGACACCGCGTGTCCATCCACTTCCCAGAATCCCTCTCGCTAGCATCCATCTTGGCTGAGCGATGTGTGCGCCACAAGGAAAGACTCTGAATTAGAATGATTGGCCAAAGACCACCCAGAAACTAATCCCATCACCATAAAACCCAAGACTGCGAGCCACGTGGCAGAGCAGTTCTCCTGGGTTCCCTTACCCTACTGCTCTCCACCCGGGTGTCCTTTCCCAGTAAAATTTCTTGCTTTGTCAGCACATGTGTCTCCTCGGACAATGCATTTCCAAGTGTTAGACAAGAGCCCAGTTATGGGCCCTGGAAGGGGTCCCCCTTCCTGCAACAATAATATAAACTTAAAAAATATATATATATATATAAATAATATAAATATATAATACACATTCTTTATTAAATAATGTTTATATTTATATTATTTAAATAAAGAATGTATATTATATATTTATATTATTTATATATATTAAGTTTATATTTATTTAAATAAGTAATATAAATATATGTAAATATAAACAAAAATTATTCATAATATAAACTCTGAGAACAAAGAATTTTGCCTTCATTGTGGTGTCCCTAGGGTCAAAAACAATGCTGGTCCATATTAGGCATTCAACTAATATTTGTGGGATACATGAGTGTGTACTGGATACATTGATTTATTAAGACAGTTTTTGAAGCTTCTTTGTTTCTAAGCTTCTGTGTTAATAATAAGGTCCAAATATAGAAGCCCTAAAATATTTGATATTATTTTCTTAAGTACTCATGAACTTTAGGTAAATGAATTGGATTATATGTAACTACTGACATTGGAACATCTTTCACCTATAAAAACAGCAACTCCATGTTTCCACTGAAAAATCACTGATATAAATTTAAAAATGTATCATTCTAAGACTATGAAAAAATAGTAATTGTATGTAATGCTGGAAAAATAATGTATCAACTATGCTGATGATCTCTGATAATGGCAAAAAGGTTACTTTAATCTGATTAAACTGGATGATTTAGTCAGAATCATCCTGGAAGCTTGTTAAAATGTATATTTTTGAATCCCCTACCAGTTGAAATACTAGACATAAAAATCAAGTCTAAACTTCTCAGCTTGGCATTTGAGGCCTTTTGTATCAGGTCGTGGCTTTGGTGTGGTGTTCATTCTACCCACTTCACTCTCAGTCATGTGTGTATTTGTGTCTGCTCTACAATGGCACCCTACTCCAGTACTCTTGCCTGGAAAATCCCAAGGGTGGAGGAGCCTGGTAGGCTGCAGTCCATGGGGTCACTAAGAGTCGGACACGACTGAGTGACTTCACTTTCACTTTTCACTTTCATGCATTGGAGCAGGAAATGGCAACCCACTCCAGTGTTGTTGCCTGGAGAATCCCAGGGACCGGGGAGCCTGGTGGGCTGCCATCTATGGGGTCGCACAGTCGGACACGACTGACGCGACTTAGCAGCAGCAGCTACCTAAAATGCTGAATCTGTCAAATTATGTTTCTCAGCCATTTCTCTATAGATTTACTTCGTTGTTTGTTATCTGTCTCCCTCAGTAGCCAGTAAAATCCCCAGTGGCAGGATCACTCACCAGAATTTACTAAGACTCTGGTACATTTTTCTGGTAAATTGAATATGGTCAATACATATTTGTAATATTAATAGTGAATGGCATGTGTACACTTTCCTATAGTATAAGCATAATGATATAAATATGAAATACAGCTGTATCTTCTATGCAATGGGACTGCTGTGGGTGGGTTTATTATTTCTCCTGGGTCTGGGGAGTAGTTTTAGGAATGGGTTCATTAAACTGATGACGAGTCAGGGTTGAGTTTGACTGAAGGGATTTTCTCCATAGGCAAGGACTGACTGGGAATCTTGGTTCTCTCTCTCTCTAGATCGTGCTTCCTCAAAATGGCACATAAGTATTTTTTCATTACTTTTGCACCTGTTGTTTATTACTATCTACTCCTTACCATAGTTTGAGAACTCATGTTTTTCTTTAATTAATAGTCACGCCTTTTGCTTAACTTTATTTTTATATTATGAATGTTTTTCATAGTGAATTCCTATTAGTTTAATGTAATTCTTTTGGTATTTGTACTCAGTGCAAAAGGGAGTTGGCTTTTTGGAAGCATTCCAGAAACTTTGACCTATGATTTACAACATTTACTTAATGACACAAAAGAAAACAAACAAAAGAACATTTTTGAACATCCCCAGAGACTTTCCCCATTAATATCTAATTTTAGATTGTTTCAGTTCCTGCTATTGGTGGTCTTAGGAGCTTCCAGTTTTCATACAATGCCTTCAGATTTACATGAGAAGGCAATGAGAATATATGGGAACAAAGTTCTGTTTTTCATATTCTCCATTTTAACCTTTCCCTTTAAAATTAAGCCAGCATGAGAGGAAATAAACACTTTTCGTCTCCATTGTATGATGGGAATGATATCCTCCTCCATTTCCCCAATGATAATCAGCTTCCAGATGGCTGCCTTAACTTGTAAATTTTAATCAAGTTTACTCCAAAGAGCAATTTGGCATGTATTTTTACCAAGTGGAGGTCAACTGTTTTTAAGTTGTTTTTAAGTTTTAAGTTTTAAGCCAAATAGTAATCCAAAACTGTTCAGAGGACTTATAACTCAAAGTTGGAGTAAAATAGCTCGTGTTAAGGGCTTCCCAGGTGGCTCAGTTATAAAAAAAAATCTGCCTGTCAGTGCAGGAGACATGGATTCAATCCCTGGCTTTGGAAGATGTCCTGGAGAAGGAAAAGGCAACTCACTCCAGTATTCTTGCCTGGGAAATTTCATAGACAGAGGAGCCTGGTGGGCTACAGTCCATGGGCTTGCAAAGAGTCAGACACGACTTAGTGACTAAACAACAAAGGAATTGTCGCATAAATATTGTCGCATAAAAATTGTCGCATACTTAAATGTTGAGAAAATTGAAATTTTGGAGTTTATGTAACTAACTGGCCCAATTTTATGAAGGAAGTAGAGAAGTCAGTCTGGAACTCCAAAGTCCAAGTTTGTAAGCTGCCTCTCCTGAAGCGATCCAGTGTTCCGCACCCGACACGGAGTCTTCCACTGTATAGGATATGAATGAGGGAAGGCTGGGCCTTAGCACACATGTGCAGTTATAGGATGACTATCGTGCTGACAGAAGAAGCACTTGCCTGAATTATGCTCTATGCATGGGATCTTTCATTCCATTTTGCCTTTCCTGGCTGCTACTCCTTGTTGCAAGTCCTATTATTGTCTTAGGTTTGTTGCTTTCTGGCTCTCCTACCCATTCTCTCTATGGTTCCATCTTTCATCTCCATGCTAAGAGGGGGAAGTTTACTCTGGTTTAAAGTAAAGCCATCCAATCTTTCCTAGTGCAAATTAGAAAGTTTTTCCCCTGCAGCGTCTCAGTAGTCAGTAGGCGTGGCACACCACCTGTCAATTTAATTACGTCCCAAGAGACTTTCTTAATTTCAGTTTGCAGTTTTTAAGGCTGGCTAGAAGTACTTCAATCGGAGAAGGAAATGGCAACCCACTCCAGTGTTCTTGCCTGGAGAATTCCAGGGACGGGGGAGCCTGGTGGGCTGCCGTCTATGGGGTCGCACAGAGTCGGACACACTGAAGTGACTTAGCTGCAGCAGCATCAGCAGCAGAAGTACTTCAAATGGCTCTTAAATGGTTAAGAGAGGCTCTCTTAAGCGACTGTGTGAATTTGTGTTGAAAAAGTGAAACACCAGTGCATTTTTTTGGTGAACATGGCGCTAGAATCAAACAATGTGTTTGCTGTTGAGGGAGGAAATCTTTTCTGTCTGTAAAAAAAAAGGTGGCGGGCGGGGCTGGCAGAAAAGAATTTCATTTCACTTTTTTTTTTTTTTTCAATTTATTTTTTAATTGGAGGAAAACTGCTTTATAATGTTGTTGGTTTCTGCTGTACAACAATGCAAATCAGCCATAATTATACATATATCCCTTCTCTCCTGAGCCTTCCTCTCCCCTCCATCCCTCCCCTCTAGGTCATCACAGAGAGACAGGCTTGGCTCCCTGTATTATATAGTGACTTCTCACCAGCCATCTGTTTTACACATGATAGTGTATATATGTTGATGCTTTTTTATCCGTTCATACCACTCTCTCCTTCCCCCACTGTGGCTGACATAAAAGAATTTCACTTCTTAATGTATTACATGAGCTCTGTAAAAGTAAAACCAGATGGAAAGAAATAGATGTTTTAGGCAAAATGCATAAATCAGGAAGAAATTGGGAGAAAAACTACCTCGAGATTTCATTTTCACCTTTGCTATTATACATACACCTGCTTATGTAGGTCAGAAGACTGTTGTGCTTCTTTAATTAGTGTCTTATAAACATGTTATTACTGGGATAAAAATCAAGAGGAAAAGTCACCCTTTGACTTCCTGCCTTTCAGTCAGGAATATAGGCAGAGCTTCCGCTACTGTTCCTGTCTCTGTGATAGCCTTCATCCTAATGACCCAGAAGTAACTCTTCCTAATAACAAGTTTTTCCAGCAAGAATAAATCAATTTTAATGTCTCCTGCAGAGTTTCTGTGGAAATTGAGGCTACTTATAAAGACATTTCTCGAGATAGTACTCTAAAATGGTTACTTACGGGTTTATGCTTTAATGATGCTAAGTAATTTATCAGGACATAGAGCTTATATTTATAATTTATAACACTTCCAGAAATTCACCCTGCTCCATAATAAAGTAAGGATTCTGTTTTTCTTGCTTTTACTATCTCTGCGTCATAAATCGTAAATGAAAGTAGCTTACGCAGCATATCTAACTTGAGAATAACTGACAGTCACATTATCTATTGACAATGACCGAACATTTAGTGTGAATTAAGATATTTGAGAACTAACTTAGGAATGCTTTACATGCATACTGAGAAACTGAAACTTTCTAACAACTTTCAAATGCTTATCTCTCAATGATAACATTTGTTTATGAGACTAAATATATTCTTATACACTTAGTAATTCACTCATTTTTTGATGAATCAGTGTCTCTTCTATTTAGCCAATTTCCACATCTATAATAAACATTTCCTATTTTGCTCAGTTTATCATATGTTATGACCTTTAATTCTTTTCTTATGACTCAGCATCTTATGACATACACAAGTTTAAATGTGTCATATGTGTGGATATGGAGTGTGAGGATAGATAAATATTGGTTTTACTCAGGTGAAACTCAGGTTCAAGTCTTAATAGATACCTCTTGGACATAAAAAATGATCTGGTAGGGAATGATCCTAATAATCAGAATTCTTTCAAACATCTGCAACATTGTCAATAATTTATGGGGAATTTTAATTTTCTTTTCCAAATTTTTCACTAGTTTATCATGTTGAAAATACAATGCTTTCTGTTTGCTTTTGTTGTTGTCTATTTATTTTATTTTTCTTCACTAAATTTTAGGAAGCCAATTCTACTCACCACATACATGTACTAGATGGGTATCTCTCTTAAGTCAATTAAAGTATGCCAGATATTAGGTGCTATGGATGGAATGTGTCCTCCCCAAATTCAATATGTTGAAGCATTAATTCCCACTGTGATGGTATTTAGCAATGGGGTAATTAGGTTTAGAAGAGGTCATCTGGGAAGAGCCCCAAGATGGGATTAATACACTTATAAGAAGGTAGAGGAACCAGAGCTTGTTTCTCTGTAAGAAGGGAGCTTCTATAAACAGGAAGGGAGTCTTCACCAAGAGCCCAACCATGCTGATCTTGACTTCCAGCCTCCCAGAACCATGAGAAATAACTGTTGTTTTATCCACTCAGTTTATGGTATTTTTTATAGAATTATCAACTAAGATATTAGAGTTTATCATCTGAATGTTCTTTTTTGAGTTGTTTATGTTGTATGTACAGATGAGTAAGGTGTGCACTAGGCCCACATGGAGCATACAATCTGGAGCAGAAATCGCAATACATACACCAGCTGCTGTGATAGAAGCTGAAAATTAAGAGACAGCATGAGAGTCACATCCCATCTGCCATATAAAGAAGAAAATAAAAAGAAATAATATTTCCATCTTGAGGAATTGTTTTACCATTAAGGAACAAGCTAGATTTCTTTAACAAATTTTCAGTATTTATTATCAAAATTTCAAAAATATGGAATTAAGAAAGAATAGCATAATAAAACCTAAATACCCAATCCTGTAGATTCAACTATTATTAACATTTTGCCACATTTGCTTTTAAAAATTAGTTTGATGTTGGAAAGTCAAGATAGATATTTCATTTAAAAGAAACAATAAAGGAAGGCACTGGAGTGAAGGCATTCAGAGATGGCTTAGGACAAGGCATAAGAGGATAGGAGACAAAAGAGAAACCAAGATTGTCATATAACATGTCTGGATCATATGAACATCAAGCTCAAGAACACATCTATGTAAAGAGATGATGGGGCTAGAAGGACACTTTTTTGTGTATAATGCATTATGTTGTGTGTTTGCATCTGTATTATCTCATATAAGATGTTCTGAAGTTTTTCTATAGATAATAGGTGTGTTTTTTTTGTTTGTTTGTTTGTTTTTCCCCTCTTCAGAGGTGCTGTTTAGAAAGAATTCCTAGCATGCTGGGTTGAATGGATTTCAGGGAAGATAGAATGAAATCATGGAGGTCAGTTTAGTGGACTAGGTATGACAGCTACATGAGTGCTAATGGAATAAAGCTGAGCAAACGACAAGGAGCACATCTGCCAATACAATTTTAGTTAACTTTCAAAGATATGGCAACTGACTGTGCGGATCATGAAGGGAAGGAGGAGGGAAAATGAAAAGGGATAATAATAATAAGCTAGTATTCAGTGAAAACTTACTCTGTGTCAAACACAATGCTAAATAGTTAAGTTATTTTTCATGTGACTTTCAAAGTCAAATGCCATTGGTTTTCCTATTCTTAAAAAGAAGAAGTTGAGGCAGGAAGAAATTAGAACACTTTTATGGATAAAAAGAATTTGTAAGTAGAAGACTATCTTGGAAGTCCAGACCTGTAGTTTGATTCTACAGGCTCTCATTTTTCTACACTGCCTCCCTAAAATGCATTTACAAGGAGAATTTGAGTTTTAGTGAAGGAGAAAGGGATTATGCTATTAAAAATGACAGGAGGAAAAACTAACCATGGCGAATGATAATGAGTTTGGTTTGGATGCTGAAGCAGAAACTCTGGCTGCCATGCCTGTTCTCTTCTACAGTTTTCTTCCAGTTTTATCTGGTTACCTTGTTGTAAACAATTCTGGTTGTAACCAGAATAAACAATAGTTTCCAGCTTCTCTTGCAAATGGGTACTGAAATGTGACAAAATTCTGACCAGTAAGAAGTAGGTGAAATGCTAAGTTCCATTTCCAAGAAATGTCATTAAGGAATAAACTCGTGCTCCTCTTCCACCCCTTCACCCTGATACATGGAAGGAGGGGCCATGGCTGAAGCTTCAGCTGGAATGCTGAAAGATTTATGGTTTGCATCATGAGACCGGAACAAACCAAACAATAATGAGATAGAAGTAGCCTGGATCCCTGCCACTGCAAAAATGAGAGAATAAACTTGTCTGAATTATGATTACTCTAGAATTTTTTCCCATGTAAAAACCATAATTGTCCTACCAAATACAAACATACTGATTTTTATTTCTCTTACATTGCCTCCTTCTTTTTTTTCCTACTTTGCTAAAGTAATAAGTACCTTCAGTGTATAAATGTCTATACTTTTTTTTTTTTTAAGTATAATTGTTTCACCAGTAGCTTAGGTGGTAAATAATTCACCTGCAATAAGGAGACCTGGATTCAGTCCCTGGGTCAGGAAGATCTCCTGGAGAAGGGCATAGCAACCCACTCCAGTGTTCTTGCCTGGAGGATTCCAAGGACAGAGGAGCTTGGCAGGCTACTGTATATGGGATCACAAAGAGTTGGACACAACTGAGAGACTAATACACACACACACAAACACACACACACACACACACACAGGAGAGGGATTGGCGGGTCATGGTAGTTCTGTTTTTCATTTTGTAAGGAAACTCCATATTGTTCTCCACAGTGGCTGTATCAATTTGTATTCCTACCAACAGTGCAAGAGGGGTTCCCTATCTCTACACTATCTCCAGCATTTGTTGTCTGTAGATTTTTTGACAATGGCCATTCTGACCAATGTGAGGTGATACCTCATTGTAGTTTTGACTTGCATTTCTCTAATAATTAGTGATGTTGAGCATTTTTTCACGTGCCTGTTGGGCATCTGCATGTCTGCTTTGGAGAGATGTCTGTTGAAGTCTTCCACCAATTTTTGGTGTGGGTTATTTGTTTTTTTGATATTGAGCTCTGTGTTGTTGTTCAGTTGCTAAGTCCTGTTCAACTCTTTTGGATCTCATGGACTGCAACACACCAGGTTTCCCTGTCCTTACTGTCTCTTGGAGTTTGCTAAAATTCATGTCCATTGAGTCGGTGATGCTATCTATCAAATCCTCTGCTACCTCCTTCTCCTTCTGTCTTCAACCTTTCCCAGCATCAGGGTCTCAATAAGTCAGTGCTTTACATCAAGTGGCCAAAGTATTGGAGTTTCAGCTTCAACATCAGTCCTTCCAATGAATATTCAGGGTTGATTTCCTTTAGGATTGACTGATTTGATTTCTTTGCAGTCAAAGGGACTCTAAAGAGTCTTCTCCAGCACCACAATTCAAAAGCATCAATTCCTTGGTGTGCAGCCTTTTTATGGTCCAACTCTCACATCTGTACATGACTACTGGTTAAACCATAGATTTGACCAAATAGACTTTTGTCAGCAAAGTGTCTCTGCTTTTTTAATATGCTGTTTAGGGTTTTTTGTTTGTTTATTTGTTTTGTTTTTTTTTTAAATAGCTTTCCTTCCAAGGAGCAAGTGTCATTTAATTTCATGGCTGTGGTCACCCTCTGCAGTGATTTTGGAGCCCAAGAAAATAAAATCTGTCAGTGCTTCCACTTTTTTCCTTTCTATTTCCCATGAAGTGATGGGACCAGATGCCATGATCTTAGTTTTAGCATGTTGAGTCTCAAGACAGCTTTTTCACTCTCTTTGACCATCCAGAGTTTGGTCCATCATGATCTATCATCCAGAGGTTCTTTAGTTCCTCTTCACTTTCTGCCATTACAGTGGTATCATTTGCATATCTGAGGTTGTTATTTCTCCTGGAAGTCTTGATTCCAACTTGAATTCATCAAGCCCAACATTTCAAAGATGTACTCTGCATATAAGTTAAATAAGCAAAGTGGCAATATATAGCTTTCTCATACCCCTTTTTCAATTTTGAACCAGTTTATAGTTCCATGTCTGGTTCTAAATGTTGTTTCTTGACCCACATACAGGTTTCTCAGGAGACAGGTATGGTGGTCTGGTACTCCCATCTCTTTAAGTATTTTTCCAATTGTGATCCACACAGTCAAAGGCTTTAGCATAGTCAGTGAAGCACAAATAGATATTTTTCTGAAATTCCCTTGCTTTCTCCATGATCCCACAGATGTTGGGAATTTGATCTCTGGTTCCTTTGCCTTATCTAAACCCAGCTTGTGCATCTGGAATCTGTGGGTTCACATACTGCTGTAGCCTAACTTGAAGGATTTTGAGCATAACCTTACAAGCATGTGGCTTCCCTGGTGGATCAGATGGTAAAGAACCTTCATTCAGTGCCAGAGACCTGGGTTTGATCCCTGGGTTGGGAAGATCCCCTGGAGAAGGGAATGGATACCTGCTCCAGTATTCTTCCCTGGAGAGTTACACAGATAGAGGAGCTGCATGGGCTGTAGTCCGTGGGGTCACAAAGAGCTGACTCACACTGAGTGACTAACATTCTACTAGCATGTGAAAAGAGCATGATTGGGTGGTAGTTTGAACATTCTTTGGCATTTCCTTCTTTCGGATTGAAATGAAAACTAATCTTTTCCAGTACTGTGGCCACTGCTGAGTTTTCCAAACTTGCTGACATACTGAGTACAGCACTTTAACAGCATCATCTTTTAGGATTTTAAATAGCTCAGATGGAATTCCGTCACTTCCCCTAGCTTTGTTTGTAGTAATGCTTCCAAAAGCCCAGTTGAATTCACCCTCCAGGATGTCTATCTTTAGGTAAGTGCCCATACCATCATGGTTATCCAGGTTATTAAGCTTTGTGAGCTCCATAAGCTGTTCATATATTTGGGAGATTCATCCTTTTCCCATTGCTTCATTTGCAAATATTTTTTGCCATTCAGAGGGTTGTCATTTTGTCTTCCTTCTGTTTCCCTTTGCAGTGCAAAAGCTTGTAATATTAAATTCTGTTTATTTTGTTTTTATTTTCATTATTCTAGGAGGTGGATGAGAAAAAATCTCGCTTTGGTTTATGTCAAAGAGTGTTTTTCCTATGTTTTCCTCTGAGTTGTATAGTGTCCAGTCTTACCTTTAGGTCTTTAATCCACTTTGATTTTATTTTTGTATATGCTGTTTTGGTTTTTGCTCAGTGGCTAAGTCCTGTCCAACTCTTTGGGACCCCATGGCTTGCAGCATGCCAGGTTCCTCTGTACTTCATTATCTCCCAGTTTGCTCAAATTCATGTCCATTGAGTCAGTGATACTATCTAAGTATCTTATCCTCTGCTTCCCTTCTTCTTCTGAATTTAGTCTTTCCCAGCATCAGTTTCTTTTCCAATGAGTCAGTTCTTTGCATCAAGTAGCCAAAGTACTGAAGCTTCAGCTTCAGCATCAGTCCTTCCAATGAATATTCAGGGTTGATTTCCTTTAGGACTGACTTGTTTGATCTCCTTGCTCTCCAAGGGAGACTCTCAAAACTCTCAAAAGTTTTCTCCAGCACCACAGTTCAGAAGCATCAATTCTTTGGCACTCAGCCCTCTTTATGGTCCAACTCTCACATTTATACATGACTACTGGAAAAACCATAGCTTTGACTATATAGACCTTTGTCAGCAAAGTGAAGTCTCTGCTTTTTAATACACTGTCTAGGCTTGTCATGGCTCTCCTTCCAAGGAAGGAAGACTTCTTTTAACTTCATGGTCTCAGTCACTGTCTGCAGTGATCTTGGAGCCCAAGAAAAGAAAATCTATCAGTGCTTCCACTTTTTCCTGTTCTATTTGCCATAAAGTTATGAGACTGGATGCCATGATCTTAGTTTTCTTTCTTTTTTTAATGCTTAATTTTAACCCAACTTTTTCCACTCTCCTCTTTGACCCTCATCAAGAGGCTCTTTATTTCCTCTTCATGTTCCTCTTCACTTTCTGCCATTAGAGTGGTATCATCTGCATATCTGAAGTTGTTTATATTTTTCCCAGCATTCTTGATTCCAGCTTGTGATTCATCCATCCTGATATTTTGCATTGTGAACTCTGCATATAAGTAAAATAAGCAGGGTGACAATATACAGCCTTGTCATACTCCTTTCCAAGTTTTGAAACAGTCATGTTTTCCATGTCTGGTTCTAACTGTTGCTTCTTGACCCACTTACAGGTTTATCAGACCCACCACAGGTAAGGTGGTCTGGTATTCCCATCTCTTTAAGAATTTTCCATTGTTTGTTGTGATCCACACAATCATAGGCTTTAGTGTAGTCAGTGAAGCAGATTTTTTCTATATTTTCTATGATCCACTGAATGTTAGCAATTTAATCTCTGGCTCCTCTGTCTTTTCTAAATCCAGCTTGTACATCTGGAAGTTCTCAGTTCATATACTGCTGAAGCCTAGCTTTTTGAGCATAACCTTACTAGCATATGTGTGCTGTTAGATAGATTTCTTTATATGTTATTCTCATTCACCATGTTATATGAGTTGACTTCTTATTTTCATAATATTATTATGACTTCTTATATTCATAATATTATTTCATAATATTAATATTTCCTTCTTCTGTGAAAACATTTTGTGTAGCAGGAATGAACTTAGAAGTCAGATATGATTTAGGGGTAAATCTCACCTTTGCTGTATATTAGCTATTGTTATTTAGTTGTTACATTGACTCCAAGTTTTTTTCAGTCCCATGGACTGTAGCCTGCCAGGCTCCTCAGTCTATGGTATTTTCCAGGAAAGAATACTGGAGTGGGTTGCCATTTCCTTCTCCAGGGGACCTTCGCAAAGCAGGGACTAACTCACGTCTCACACATTGGTGGGTGGATTCTTTACTACTGAGCCACCAGGGAAGCCCAGAGAGTATCTTGGTAATACAGAAGTAATGTGAACATTTGATTTTCGTAATACATGGATGCATGCATGCATGCTAAGTTGCTTCAGTCATATCCAACTCAGTGTGACCCCATAGACTGTAGCCCGCCAAGCTCCTCTGTCCACGGGATTTTCCAGGCAAGAATCCTGGAGTAGGTTGCTGTGTCCTCCTCTGTTCATAACATATATTGTCAGTTAATTCAGATTCTTAGTTGAATTCTGGTAAACTCTTTATATAAATTTATGATGGTGTATCACATTTTAGTGGCAGCATTTTGAGCTAAAGATGCTAATATTAGAATTGTTGATATAATTATTATCAACTATATACTGTTACCAATAAATGGATAAATATGATAATATTTGGAAAAACTTCAATGAAAAAAATGTTTCTAGAATCAGTCATGAGTTTTATATGGAGCATCTTTGGTTATCTCATGACCATGTTTGGTTTCAAGACAACTTGGGAACCTTAAGAGCATATGTGTCTCTTCAGAATGCACTGTTAAGCATCTATATAGTCCTTATGGGGCTTTGGCTTGTTTCAAATTACTTCCCTAATAACTGATGTGTATGCTGCTGCTGCTAAGTTGCTTCAATCGTGTCTGACTCTGTGCGACCCCATAGACGGCAGCCCACCAGGCTCCGCCGTCCCTGGGATTCTCCAGGCAAGAACACTGGAGTGGGTTGCCATTTCCTTCTCCAATGCATGAAAGTGAAAAGTGAAAGTGAAGTCGCTCAGTCGTGCCCGTCTCTTAGCGACCCCATGGACTGCAGCCTACCAGGCTCCTCCATCCATGGGATTTTCCAGGCAACAGTACTGGAGTGGGGTGCCATTGCCTTCTCCGGATGTGTATAATATAAGATAAATAATTGAAGAATGGTCTATGTAATCTGGAATTCAGGGAGAATTTTGGTGTAAGGAAGAAGAGTTAAAGCACAAAAACAGGAAGGGCAATGAGTTATTAAGGAATGGCACCTCAGTCCCGGGAATTATGGATTGGATCTACCTTGATGTTTTGGGAGATGCAGTTGAAGATATAGCTTTACTTATTTGAATTACTAGAGTATATTCCTTTGAATGTGGCACTTGGTGGACTTGGAGGTAGCATTCAGACTGTTATCTGTGTTACATAATGGTTGTAATATAAAAAGGTTTCGGTGTTTATTACAACTATATGTAAAGAGATAATGGAGGTATATATACATTTATATGTCATATGTATGCAAATATGGTATATAAAACATGTATTTATATGTATATATAAGATAAAAACAGTAATGATAGTCATAGTTAACATATGTTAAAATTTTTTAAAACTTTTAATTTTGTATTGAGGTATAGCCAATTAACAATGCTGTGATAGTTGTAGGTGAACAGCAAAGGGACTCAGCTATACATATACATGTCCCCGTTTCCCCCAGATTCCCCTCTCATCCAGGCTGCCACATAACACTGAGCAGAGTTCCATGTGCTATACAGTAGGTCCTTACTGGTTATTCATTTAAAAAATAGCAGTGTGTTTATCCACTCCAACCTCCCTGACTATCCCTTTCCCTGTCCTTCCCCTTGGCAACAACAAGTTCATTCTCTAAGTCTGTGAGTCTTTTTATGATTTGCAAATAAGTTTGTTTGTATTATTTCTTCTTAGATTCCACATATAAGGGATGTCATGTATCCTTTGGGGTGCATGTATACTTTCAGAGCATGTTTTTCTCCAGATGTATGCCCAGGAGTGGATTACAGAGTCATACGGCAGCTCTATTTTTAGATTTTTAAGGAACTTCCATGCTGCTCTCCGTGGTGGTTGTACCAATTTACATTCCCAACATGGGTGTAGGAGGGTTTCCTACTCTCCACACCCTCTCCAGGATTTATCATTTGTGGATGGATTTTTCAATGATAGATTTTTTGACTGGTATGAAATGATATTTCATTGTAGTTTTGATTTACATTTCTCTCATAATTAGCGATGTTCTACATCTTTTCGTGTGCCTCTTGGCCATCTGTATGTCTTTGGAGAAATGTCTATTTGGGTTTTCTGCCCATTTTTTAACTGTGTTGTTTGTTGTGATGATATTAAGCTTCAAGAACTGTTTGTAAATTTTGGAGACTGATTCCTTGTCGGTCATATCATTTGCAAATATTATCTCCCAATCTGTGGATTGTATGTTTCTACAGACTCTTTTTCATGAACCAAAGTATAATTTGCTAATAAAATGCTTAACAATCTCTTCACTTTTGTATGCAGTCACATACACATGCACAGAATAAAGAAAATGCTATCCCAGTGGGATCATTATCTTGTTTTTAATATAATATACAAAAATGATCAAGTGCACCAATGAAACGACCTGTGTGTTCACAGTAAACTATATTATTACTTGCTCTCTTGCTCAGTAAAACAGAAATCTGATTCCTAGTGGTATTCATTACCTACATCTATACAAGCACAAAACAGAAAATTATTAGGTTGGTGCAAACATAATTGCAGTTTTGGACGTTGAATTTTAAATCATTATAACTAGGCTCAAACACATCTTTTACTAATCAAAATAGGAACCATTAAAATCAACACATTTTTGCCAATAAGAAATGTTTGTTGTTTATTTCTGTAGTGTAAAAATCTGAGCATCAGGATTCAACACACTCTTGGAAAGCATTTTCTACCTCCTGCTGTTGTGCAAGCATTTTCACTGCAAAAAGTTGTTGAGATGCTTGAACTGGTGATAGTCAGTTGACAAGAGGTAAGGTGAATATGACGGATGAGGCAAAACTCAATCATTCCACTTTTGAAGCACTGGTTGTGCGATGTGCAGTCAGGCATTGTCCTGCAGAAGAATTGGAGCCTTTCTGTTGACCAATGCTGGCTGTAGGCATTGCAGTTTTTGGTGCATCTATCAATTTGCTGAGCATACTTCTCAAATGTAATGGTTTTGCCAGGATTCAGAAAACTGTAGTGGATCAAATGGGTAGCAGACCACCTAGACAGGGACCATGACTTCTTTTTGGTGCAAGTTTAGTTTGGACAAGTTCTTTGGAGCTTCTTCTCAGTCCAACCATTGAGCTGGCCATTGCTGGTGGTTTTATAAAATCCACTTTTTGTTGCATGTCACAATCCAATCAAGAAGTGATTTGCTGTTTTTGAGTAGAATAAGAGAATACGTCACTTTAAAGCAATGATTTTTTTTTTTTATTTCGATGAGCTCATGAAGCACCCTCTCATTGAGGTTTTCATCTTTCCAGTTTGCTCCAAATGCTGAATGACTGTAGAATGGTTGATGTTGAGTTGTTTGGCAACTTCTCATGTAGTTTTAAGAGGGTCAGTTTTGATGATTGCTCTCAATTGGTTGTCAACTTTCAATGACCAACCATTGCACTCCTCATCTTCAAGGCTTTCGTCTCCTTTGCAAAACCTCTTGAATCATCACTGCACTGTACATTCATTAGCAGTTCCTGGGCCAAATGTGTTGTTGATGTTCTGAGTTGTCTCCACTGGCTTATGATCCATTTTTAACTTGAATGAGAAATATAAAATAAACAGCATGTAATAAGTCATTAGCAAAAAAAAAAAAAAAATGCAAGAAATGTGCCTTAAATTGATGAATAACATACCGCATTTATTTAAGAATGTATGTCAGTATCAAATGGTGAAGTTCAACAATGCAAAACTACAACTGCTTTTGCACCAATCTAATATAGAGAACACAATGTATTATTATATAAATTATGACATTGGAATTATTTTTTGCCTCTACTCTTTTTATTGGTTTGAAATCATAGTTTTGCCTCTGTGTAAGTCTTTAGTCTGCATCCTCTTAGCAGATTTCTCAGCTGTTAGCCTGGACATTCTCCAGGGTTCTCTCAAGTCCTAGACTCAATGCTGCCCGTCTTCTGAGTCACCTGATAAATTTGTTGCAGCAGTATTCTCAAGTGTCACATATGCTGCTTCCAAAATTGAAACAGACTAACCAAACTGTTGCACTCCTTTCTTAGTGGCAGCATATACCAGATATAATAACCTGCTCTTTACCTTAACTGGGATATCCTAAAAATCACTGGCTCTTAAGACCCTCTCTGATGATCTGGCCTATAAATGTTGGGAGGTTTATCTTCCACCCTCTAGTTTAAAAGTGTCTGGTGAGGCCATCCAGAGTACTTGTGCTTTATACTTATTGGTTCCAATTTGTATTTCAAATTCTCTCTACATAGAACCAGAGCGACAGTGTGCAGAATATGAAGCATCCTGTATACTATATTATGACAGAGAGCAAGCAGTTAACAAAGCCTTGGACCATGAATGTGAATGCTTTTTGATTGCCATGTAAAGGCAGACTTATTTTTAAAATTATATTTATTTGTAGGGATGGCAAAAATATGTTTGAGAGATCAGTAGATCTCTGTGTTTTATGTTGTGTTGACGTGTTTGAATGAAAATAACACATCTACGTTACAGCTGTAAATGGAGTCACTTTGTTGAGTCTATGGTATTCCATTGTCCTCCATATAGTTTTTACAAAATAGGCCTATCATGTATGATAGAAAAAGACCACGTTAACTACATATTTTTGTTCTGTTTGAGGAAATATTCCAAAGACACTCTTTAATGCTTATACATTTGTCCTCTTGGTGCTTTATTTCTCTTAGAAGTGATGGGAACAACAAAAATAAGAGAATTCATGGCCCTGATTATCCTTAGCTTTTTTTGTCTGGGTAATCCATTTTTTCTATATTTAGGATACATTGTTTCCAGCTGAATCACAAGATTATTTAAAATGGAAATAATCTGTCCTAAACATAGGTATTCTATTATGTAGCTCAGGGCTTTTAAAATCTGACTGTGGACACTTTTTTTTTTTAGTATCTCTGCTGTCCATTTACCCAAGTAAACAGAATTTCCAAGCATTAGTCTAGTCATCTGAACTTCCGGCAAACTCCTTAGCTGATTCTTATTCTATTAGGTTGAAAACTATTAGAGTTAATTGTTTCTCTTTGTCTTAAACCATCACTTTCAAAGTTCTATTTTGATAATATTTTCTTGCTTCACTCATACTCATGAGATACATGTTAAGATGATAGCCTAGGGCCTAAGAAAATAATATAAATCTCAATTAACTAATTCTTATTATTATATAACTATAGTCTCTTTTTCTAGAACTCGGTGGCCTTCAAACAGTAAGATCATCAGTTTCTGGTGCTGGTTATTTATGAAATGGACTTCTTTCTCAATTTCATTCTTAGAATCTAAGTTCATATGGGAAAAGAAATAAATCTTACAGAGGATTTGGATTATATCAAGTCTGTGATTTTAAAGGTATCGTTCTTTAGGCTTAGGATTTTCCTTCCTTGTACACTTTTAAATATTACAGGATGGTCATAGAACTGTTTGAAGTTTGAAAATGTGAGTCTCTTAACATACAAAGTTGTTGTTAATCTTAGGATCCTAGCATGGAAACTGAAAAACAAAGAAAGCTCTGTATGTACTCTGTGTTAGGCCAATCTGAAGATATTCACATTACTCAATATCATTTCATGCTTTTAGCACAACTGGTTTTGCTTATTTTTTTTTAAACAATTTTGTTTGTTTACTTATTAGTAATATTTGCAAAATTTTAAAAATACAGAACCTCCAAAAAGAAAAAGTACAATCTCTGTCCCATTTCTTTTGCCTTTTCTATTTTTAGTTCTTATAGTTCTTCCACAAATGTATGTGCACTTAGCATAATGAGGTGGCTAAAGTGTGGAGTCTGCGTTCAAATCCCGGCTTCACTTCTTATTAGCTTAATGACCTTTGGCTTATTAACCTTTTGTAACTCTGTAAAATAGAGATGGAAGTATCAACTTTATAGATTGTAATACATTAAAATATTTTAGAATAGTATTTGCCATGTAATATAATGGCACCCCACTCCAGTACTCTTGCCTGGAAAGTCCCATGGACGGAGGGGCCTGGTGGGCTGCAGTCCATGGGGTTGCTAGGAGTCGGACACAACTGAGCAACTTCACTTTCACTTTTCACCTTCATGCATTGGAGAAGGAAATGGCAACCCACTCCAGTGTTCTTGCCTGGAGAATCCCAGGGACCGGGGAGCCTGGTGGGCTTCCGTCTACGGGGTCGCACAGAGTCGGACACGACTGAAGCGACTTAGCAGCAGCAGCAGATCTTCTTAATACCTCCCAGTTTCTAAACACTATAGTTAGATCACTCTTTTTTGAATCATTAATTTGAAATATTTTCTATTGATGAGATGAAGATCATCTGGACACTCCTCTACAGCCATTTCTGTGTGTATTTTAGGCAATGACTTCCTCGTTTTTACTTCACCTTTCAGTAATTTTTTTAAAAATCCCTTTAGCCTTTTCCAGAAATGTGTTGGAATCTCCTGTACTCTGAAGTTTCTCCTCCAGGTAGTTTCATCAGGTTTATACATTTATTATGTGTTTACTATTATTTGAGTGGAGTTTTGGAGGGAAGGAAGTAAACAATATGAGCTTAGTTTATCATATTGTAAGAATAGACAGCTTGTTCAATTTAAAATCACATATATGAAGAAATCAAGAGGGAGCTAGAAGAACGCTAAATGATACATACTCTCATGGAAACAAGAAAGACAGGGATTTTTGCGAAATTATTTTGAGTTACCTAATATTTCTGATACTTAATTTCCCATCTGGAAAATAATGTGGATGAATAAGATGACTTCTAAGTTATTTTCAACTTGAATATTTTATCCTTATATTGATTTTATTTTCCCTACAAATCTCTACCTTCCTTTCTACTGAATTATGCTGGCTTAATCTGTTTCAGTAAAACATAATCTACACATACTGCTTTCTCTTTGTATGCCCACTATGTTCATGATGGCACATGAAATTTAAAAGATCTCATAGAAACATTTATCAGTCTTCAAAAATGATCACATTTCTCCCAAGGTTAGCAATTATTCGCCCAAGGTTCTCCAATTATTAATAAAAAGGAAAGAACTTATAAGCCTTTTATCTTAATTCTTATTGAAGATTAGGTTCAGCAATGATCTTTTTAGTTAATGTATTTGGGGAATATATGCATAATTCGACCTAATAAAACTGGCAGAATATTACTTTCTTCAGAAATGTTTACTTATTATCCACAGCTGAGTTTGATATTCCTTCAAAAGCAAACATCCAGGATTCACCATGGTTTTTCCTGTTTCTCCATATTCAACATCCAGTCAATTCATTGGCAAATATGCTTTACTACTAATGTATATTTATCCAGTCTTTTCTTGACATCAATACCTATACTACCCTCTGTAACTTCTCTACCTCTAGCCTCCTGCCCTAGTCTTCTAACTGGTTCCATTGTTTTCACTCTTTTGATCTACATTACACTATTTTGTGGAGGAGGCGATGGCACCCCACTCCAGTACTCTTGCCTGGAATATCCCATGGATGGAGGAGCCTGGTAGGCTGCAGTCCATGGGGTTGCAAAGAGTCGGACACGACTGGGCGACTTCACTTTGACTTTTCACTTTCATGCATTGGAGAAGGAAATGGCAACCCACTCCAGTGTGCTTGCCTGGAGAATCCCAGGGACGGGGGAGCCTGGTGGGCTGCCGTCTATGGGGTTGCATAGAGTCGGACACGACTGAAGTGACTTAGCAGCAGCAGCAGCAGCACACTATTTTGAAATGGTTTCCCAACACACATAGAAAGAAATCAAAACTCCTTCCATGACCTATAATACTTTCTTAATCTGGCCTGGTTTCTTCACACCTCATCTTCTATTCATCTCTCTCCCCGTCTTTTGCTCCATTCCCATGATACTGATTCTGGTGTTTATCTTACTGTCAAACCCTTTGCATCTTGTGGTCATGGCATTTGCGGTATCCTCTGACTAGAATGGTCTCTCAGATCCTTCTATGGCTTATCTCTTTTCCATTTGCTTCTTTGTTCCAATTCATCACCTCAGAAAGGACTTCCAAAAGAGCCAAGTTTGTTGTTCAGGTCTAGGTACTCTGTTCTCTTTGTCCAAATTTATTCTTTTCATGCCTTTATCATTTTGTGGTAGCACATGAATTATTTATGAATATGTATTCATTTATATTTTACTTCTCTTTATCTCCATCAATCTCTCTTCCTCCTCTTCTCTTTCATAGAAGGGTAAGGCAAAGGTTTTGGCAGCTTCCCTTCTCTGACGTATAGCTTTTTCTAGTACATGCAATAGTGCTGAAAAAATAACGAGCTTAAAAATGTGATTCTTTTGAGAGGAGGCAGAGTCAAGATGGTAGACTAGGAAGACTCTGAGCTCATATTCTCCTTTGAACACATCAAAACTACAACTAAATACTGAGAAACTCTCACTGAGAATCACCTGAACTAGCAGAAGCACTCTTCTATAAATAAGACTGTAAAGAAAGAATCAAATGAAGTCTAGTAGGAGGTGAGAAGACATATGGTTATGTATAGAGAAAATATATAGTAAAGGCAGTGGATCAATCACTTAAATAAGCTAGCATGGAGGATAAATGTTAAAAATTGTAAAGTCAACTGTAACTACAATTAACAGTTAAGGGACAGACATGAAGATGTAAAGTATGGCATCAAACCCAAAAAAACATGGGGGAGAGATGAGTTAAAAATGTAAATCTTTTAGAATGTGTTTGAACTTAAATGACTATCAGTTTAAAACACACAGATATAGATAAACAAATATGAACTTCATGGTACCACAAATCCAAAATCTACAAGAGATACACAAAAATTGGAAAGAAAGGAACCCAAACATAAAACTAAAGAAAATCATCTAACCATAACAAGAGACAAACAAACAAAAAAAAAAGACTACAAAAATACCCACAAAACAAGTAACAAAATGTCAGTGAGTATGTAATGATCAATAATCACTTTACACGTCAAAGAACTAAACGTCCCAAACAAAAGACATAGGGTAGGTGGTTCGATAAGAAAACAAGACAGATCTAAATGTTGCTCACAAGAGACTCAGCTAAAAACATAGATTGAAAGAGAGGCAATAGAAAAAGATATTCTGTGAATCATATGGTTGTTCTATTTTTAATTAATATATAGAGGAGCCTGGTAGGCTGCAGTCCATGGGGCCGCTAAGAGTCAGACACGACTGAGCGACTTCCCTTTCACTTTTCACTTTCATGCATTGGAGAAGGAAATGGCAACCCACTCCAGTGTTCTTGCCTGGAGAATCTCAGAGACAGGGGAGCCTGGTGGGCTGCCGTCTCTGGGGTCGCACAGAGTCAGACACGACTGAAGCAACTTAGCAGCAGCAGCAGCAGCCATAAAAGGAATATTACCATTTGCAACAATGTGGATGGACCTGGAGGATATTATGTTCAGTGAAGTAAGTCAGAGAAAGACAAATACTGAAGTTTTTAACTAATTTGTGCAATCTAAAATATAAAGCAAACAAAAATCAAATAAAACAACTTACAGATACAGAGAATAAACTAGTTATCAGTGGGGAGGGAGACAGGAGAGGGACAAGATAGGTGAAAAGGCAAACTATGAGTATAAAATAAATAAAATATAAGCATGTAATGTACAGCACAGGGAGTATAGTCAACACTTTATACTATATGGAGTACTGTTTACAGAAATATTGAATCACTATGTTATACACCTGAAACTAATAGTGTTAACTGTATTTCAATTTAAAACAAAAAGATTTTACATTGAATTCTAACTGCTTGTTTAATTGCTTCAAATCCTCACTAGTCTTTAAGTAATTGCAGAGAGGAAACATGACCATTTTATCCCCAGTACTGACTTGAGTGGGCTTTCTAGGTGGCACTAGTGGTAAAGAACCCACTGGACAATGCAGGAGATGTGAGATATGTGGGTTCCATCTCTGAATCCAGAAGACCCCATGCAGGAGGGTGGGGCAACCTATTAATGCCTGGACAATCCCTTGGACAGAGGAGCCTGGTGGGTTGTGGTCCATAAGGGTTGCAAAGAACTGGACACAGTTGAAGTGACTTAGCACATAGCACACATGCACTGACGAGATCAGATCAGATCAGATCAGTCACTCAGTCGTGTCCGACTCTTTGCGACCCCATGAATCGCAGCACGCCAGGCCTCCCTGTCCATCAGCAACTCCCGGAGTTCACCCAGACTCACGTCCATCGAGTCAGTGATGCCATCCAGCCATCTCATCCTCTGTCGTCCCCTACTCCTCCTGCCCCCAATCCCTCCCAGCATCAGAGTCTTTTCCAATGAGTCAACTCTTCGCATGAGGTGGCCAAAGTACTGGACTTTCAGCTTTAGCATCATTCCTTCCAAAAAAATCCCAGGGCTGATGCCTTCAGAATGGACTGGTTGGATCTCCTTGCAGTCCAAGGGACTCTCAAGAGTCTTCTCCAACACCACAGTTCAAAAGCATCAATTCTTCGGCGCTCAGCCTTCTTCACAGTCCAACTCTCACATCCATACATGACCACAGGAAAAACCATAGCCTTGACTAGACGAACCTTTGTTGGCAAAGTAATGTCTCTGCTTTTGAACATGCTATCTAGGTTGGTCATAACTTTCCTTCCAAGGAGTAAGAGTCTTTTAATTTTATGGCTGCAGCCACCATCTGTAGTGATTTTAGAGCCCAGAAAAATAAAGTCTGACACTGTTCCCACTGTTTCCCCATCTATTTCCCATGAAGTGGTGAGACCTGATGCCATGATCTTCGTTTTCTGAATGTTGAGCTTTAAGCCAACTTTTTTACTCTCCACTTTCACTTTCATCAAGAGGCTTTTGAGTTCCTCTTCACTTTCTGCCATAAGGGTGGTGTTATCTGCTATCTGAGGTTATTGATATTTCTCCCGGCAATCTTGATTCCCGCTTGTGTTTTTTCCAGTCCAGCGTTTCTCATGATGTACTCTGCATAGAAGTTAAATAAACAGGGTGACAATATACAGCCTTGACGAACTCCTTTTCCTATTTGGAACCAGTCTGTTGTTCCATGTCCAGTTCTAACTGTTGCTTCCTGACCTGCATACAAATTTCTCAAGAGGCAGATCAGGTGGTCTGGTATTCCCATCTCTTGAAGAATTTCCCAGTTTATTGTGATCCACACAGTCAAAGGCTTTGGCATAGTCAAGAAAGCAGAAATAGATGTTTTTCTGGAACTCTCTTGCTTTTTTTGATGATCCAGCAGATGTTGGCAATTTGATCTCTGGTTCCTCTGCCTTTTCTAAAACCAGCTTGAACATCAGGAAGTTCACAGTTCACATATTGCTGAAGCCTGGCTTGGAGAATTTTGAGCATTACTTTACTGGCATGTGAGATGAGTGCAATTGTGCGGTAGTTTGAGCATTCTTTGGCATTGCCTTTTTTTGGGATTGGAATGAAAACTGATCTTTTCCAGTCCTGTGGCCACTGCTGAGTTTTCCAAATTTGCTGGCATATTGATTGCAGCACTTTCACAGCGTCATCTTTCAGGATTTGGAATAGCTCAACTGGAATTCCATCACCTCCACTAGCTTTGTTCGTAGTGATGCTTTCTAAGGCCCACTTGACTTCACATTCCAGGATGTCTGGCTCTAGGTCAGTGATCACACCATCGTGATTATCTGGGTCGTGAAGATCTTTTTGTACAGTTCTTCTGTGTATTCTTGCCATCTCTTCTTAATATCTTCTGCTTCTGTACTTGGCAAAACATAGTGGTGTTAAAAAGACAAAAAATAATATTTTCTGAATTCAGTGGTGAATCTTATTTGGAAACTGCTCCCTAAGACATTTATATGAACCATTCTAAAAATTATGATAAAATATTGGCTTTAGGGCATTTCTAGGCAGATGGGTTCTTTGAATAATTTTAAAATGATAATAAATGTAAATGTATTCAGATTTTATTTATGATGGTCACTTTGCAAGTATTTGTGATTTTTAAATCTGTCCCACATAGGTTCCTTGAATCTATCAATGTCCCTCTATGTGATAGCAATTGGACATACTCTATTAGAAATGAGGACATCTCCAACTCTATTAAATAAGTATGTATTTATGCAAGTCACTGAATCCCAGGGTATTCCATCTTCTTTGTCTATAAGCCAAAAAGAATGATGTACACGCTCTCCAAAAAGCTGTTGTTCTAGTCCTACCATATGTTTTATGTCATATCAAGAATACTGGCTTTCCATAAAAAAGTAGATGAGTAATTAACCATACAGGCATACTTTAGTATTACTGCAAGATGAGTTTAATTCTGTTGTGCTGTTTGTATATAAAACAAAAATTGAGCCTCTTCAATTAGGCAAATTTCTGACCTTGGGTTTATTTGCCTATTAGATTATGATGACTTAAGGCAGATGGTTTTCTCTGAATTAAAAAAAAAAAAAAATACTCTAAAAAATTCTAAAAATCATGTTCAGTGCTTCACAGTATTACTTACCAATGAGTAAAGGTAAACAAATCTGTTTTTAGATTAACAAATCATATGTTCAGTGATGGTTTCCACTCAATTATATCCTCTTATGTACTATATTCATGCATGTATGCTCAGTCATGTCTGACTCTTTGTGATCCTTTGGACTGTAGCCCACCAGGCTCATCTCTCCATAGGATTTTTCAGGCAAGAATACTGAACTGGGTTACCATCTCCTTCTCCAGGGACTCTTCCCAATCCAGGGATCAAACTCGTGTCTCCTGAATCGCAGACAGTTCTTTACCTGCTAAGCCATCAGGGAAATATATCGGTTCTGTATTCCAAATTTTTTCTGACTTCTTTCTGTGTTTCTATTCTTCTAGTCATTTTTAGGTCTTTCTCTTGAACTACTTTATGTTCTTCAAATTTTACTTAATGTAGACCCAAATTGCAAAGGCAGGACAATGAATATCATTAGTAGAGGCCATAAAGGAGTTCCTTGACAATATATAAATATTCTGCTCACATGCATTTTAAAACCATCTAAAATTTTTTAGAAATAACAAAACATTGGTGGTGTAAATCAATGTGACCTCTACCAGGAGTTTATTAGTAGGCAGAAATGGATGTGAGATTGGCAGCATATAATAATTAGGGGCATGTAGTTTGCTTTAAAACAAAATGAGAAAACAGAAAACAAGACAGGGCCCAAAGTAACAAAAACAAAACCCATACCACCATTATTTTTATATCTTTCAAGTGTTTTGATTATATAGAGTCACCTATTAAGTTGAAAACTTCCTCATGTCACACTGAGTAATAGGCAGTACCATAATGTCAAGAAGAGTTGTAGTTCCAAAGTTTAGAAAAGAAGATAGTGTACACTGTAGGTCAGTATTAAGGAAATCAGCGTGAGTCAGGAACAAAACAGTAGAAAACACCAGAGAAATTGTAGATTAGAATTAGTGACCTTTGTAGGTCTAAATCAAGATATGTGAATGAAAATCCTGGCAGCTGATTGGATTAAGTGGTCAGAAATTTTAGAAAGACCAGAACAAGGTAGAGATGGAAGAAAATAGTAAAATTCAGGAAAGGACGAAGAAGAGGAGTAGATCTTAGACACATGAAGTTCAGGAGCCGGGACCGCATCACAAGAGGTAGGGCCAGGGACCGATGTGAGGGGGAGCCTTTATTTCACTAAGGAAAGGAGCTGAGTTCAGTGGGTAAGAGTGCAGAAGTATTTAAGTTATGAGTGACTGGTGAATGTTTCATCACTCCCTGGCAAGTTCACTTTTTGAATTCTTATCACCTAACCACCTGATAGGAATTAGGGCTACAAGAAATAGGGCTCTGGGTAGGTACCGTCAATATTTGTAGGTATGCTTTATAGTGGATATGGCTTTGTTAGCCACAAACTGAAGAGTGGGAAATATGTCATATACTCTTATTCTTATACTTAAAGTAGAGTCTGAGAACCCAATCCGTCAAGAGAATTTTGTTGTTATTATGGAGGTTCTCTTTCTTCCTGTCTAAGTCATGGATAAATCCTAGAGGATTAATCTGCATGAGAGCCCCAGAGAGCTCATGTCCTTTATTCTCACTGGTTATTACTAAAATGTCCAATGACTAAGTCTTCAGGGTACCCTGGGTTTCTGGGACTCTGTTGCTTCTGTTTTGTTTTGGGCACAAAAAAACCTTTATGGAAATTGGGATTCCTGGAGATACAAGGAGGTGCTCCTGACTTTTTCCATCCTCTCCCAAAGTCACTTCTCCGTGATATCAAGCATAATCTCTTTACATGTGTTTGAACACTTAAAAAAAGGTGTAACATGGAGTTAACTTCACATGCCTTCTATTAACTACAGCTTACAAAAATCTTTATGGTAAGAACATTCAAGTGGCACAATATGCTTGGAAATAAAGGAAGGAAAAATGGAGGTCAGTCACATATACGTAACTCAATAATTTGTCTGGTCATTTTCCTCCAGTAGTAAACTTATGTCCTCTCAAAGAACACTTGTTTCCTATTCCTGTGTAACTGCATACCATTATCATAGTCACCATCTCTACTACCTCCAGAAAGCGGAAACATTTATGTTTCCTGTTATCCCATATGGAGATGCCACCCCCACATAGCGTGACATGTACACAAAAGAGTGCCTGCCGACATCTCAAGACCTAGGGAGGTGAGCCTGGGTTAGAGGACAATGTTTGATGACCCCTTACAGGAGCTTTTTTCTCCCACCAGCAACTCCATCCCATCCAGAGTCTCAGTCTCAGAAGCATTCTAGGGCCCCGCTTATTCTCAGTGGTATTTGTTCTAAATATAAGCACATCTGACCTAAACGCAGTTATATAAAATTTATGATTATTGGCAATTATAGCATTGAATCTTACTCTCCAGCAATACCTTGTCATCTTCCTAATTTTCCCCTTTCTTCCATCATACCTGTATCATGATCTCCTGCTGATGTTTTCCTAGATTAAACAAGCTTGGCCTCTTGACCTCACTCATTTGAGGTCCAGGCTTTCCAGAATGAGAGAAGAATGAGAATTTGGGGAGCATAATTGCTTAGCACTAGAATGCTCTCACTCTAGCTTACCAAAAAATATTAGCTGCTCCAAACGATATGACTTTATGCCATCAATAGCTACGGAGTGTTGCTTTGGTTGGGTGGGTGTGGTTCACCCCAAAATGTTCTCTTTTCCAACAAAGAGTTGTGTTATGTTTGTAAAAGCTCCTTTCAGTTGCCCTTGGGGGTATTTCCTCTTTGAGAGGGGCATGAAAGGACAAAATGCTTTGTTTTCTAACCAGTGGGAAGCCCAATCCCGCAGCAACACCACTTCTCAGGTCTGAAGGGTAGTGCAGAGAGTTTTAAGAGTATCTTTCACACCACTGTGCATGGTGCCAGAGGGCAAATATCAGAAACTCAGTCAAGGTGTTTCACAAAGCCAAGGTATTAGGTGTGTCTGACTCTTAAAGATTAAACCTAGGGCTTGTAAGAAAAAATAAATAAATAAATTGGAGTTGAGGAATGAAGTCAAATGAGGTTAGAATATGGACAGAATAGGATGGCTGGGTGGATCAGAATAATTCCAGAGATGTCAGTTAACGGTCAAGTCTAGATACTTAAAAACTTCCCGATTCACCACAACAATCCTGATGAAGATACCAATCCTCATTCTTTCATTTTTATCACACAAAAGAAGCCCAAGAATAAGAATATTCTAGATATACTTAGTGCTGATGAGATAATTTGGAGTTGAAACAGAGAGTATATACCATTTAGATGCTAATGAAGCTCTAAGTTCCTAGATGGGCCATGTCAAAGAGGAAAGGAGATCTGACTGGTAAATATCAGTCTCTAGGCTTCCTGGCTCCTTTGTGGGCTTCCCTGGTGACTCAGATGGTAAAGAATCTGCCTGCAATGTGGGAATCCAGGTTTAGTTCCTGGGTTGGGAAGATCCTCTGGAGAAAGGAATGACAATCCATTCCAGTATACTTTCCTGGAGAACTCCATGGACAGAGGAGCCTGGTGGGCTATAGTTCATGGGGTTGCAAAGAGTCAGACACGACTGAGTGACTACACTTTCACTTTTAGGCTTGCTGGCTCCTGTGTGGGTGTAACACTGACCCTACCCCACCACTAAAGGCTACAAGAAGTGCTCGTCTGGGCTTAGAATGGTATTCAGTGGATGATACCAAGTTTTCTAAAGTGGAAAGCACTGTGTAAGCACTTTCATGTCTGGCACAAATAGATAATCAATATTCTTATCTTAGGTACAGGAATATATTACAGGATATCCATAGCAGCTGCCCAAGACCCAGTTAGGACACAATAAGTCTAGGGACTTTAGTTCATTGAAAGTGATTTTTCTGGTTAAAAATTTAATCCCTGGAAGATAAAATTGTGGCTTCAATTATTAAAGAAGCAGGGAGCTGCCCCTCCCCGCCCAGTATAAGGGCAACAAGGCCTACTACAAAGCCAGTGTGCTAAGTGATCTAAAACTGGGGAAACTCCTATGTCAGAGTCAGGAGCCCAGTCCTGTGCCTTGAAAGTGGCAAGGTGAGTGGTGAGGTGAGTGGCTCCAAGTACAAGTGCTGGAGGAATATGGGATCTGAGAGCCAAAGGAACTAATATAGTCACAGAGGATAGAGAGCACCACTGGAACCTCAAGTGCCAAGATGCCAATTTAAAAATAGATTTGTTTTATACCAAGCATCAGTTCAGTTCAGTCACTCAGTCATGTCCGACTCTTTGTGATCCCATGAATCTCAGCACGCCAGGCCTCCCTATCCATCACCAACTCCTGGAGTTTACCCAAACTCATATCCATCGAGTCAGTGATGCCATCCAGCCATCTCATCCTCTGTCATCCCCTTCTCCTCCTGCCCCCAATCCCTCCCCAGCATCAGAGTCTTTTCCAGTGAGTCAACTCTTCGCATGAGGTGGCCAAAGTACTGGAGTTTAAGCTTTAGCATCATTCCTTCCAAAGAAATCCCAGGGCTGATCTCCTTCAGAATGGACTGGTTGGAACTCCTTGCAGTCCAAGGGGACTCTCAAGAGTCTTCTCCGACACCACAGTTCAAAAGCTTCAATTCTTCGGTGCTCAGCCTTCTTCACAGTCCAACTCTCACATCCATACATGACCACAGGAAAAACCATAGCCTTGACTAGACGAACCTTTGTTGGCAAAGTAATGTCTCTGCTTTTTAATATGCTGTCTAGGTCATAAATTTTCTTCCAAGGAGTAAGCACCTATTTATTTCATGGTTGCAGTCACCTGTGCCATGGCTTTGGAGCCCAAAGAACATAAAGTCTGCCACTGTTTCCCCATCTATTTGCCATGAAGTGATGGGACTGGATGCCATAATCTTAGTTATCTGAATGTTGAGCTTTAAGCCAACTTTTTCACTCTCCTCTTTCACTTTCATCAAGAGGCTTTTTAGTTCCTCTTCACTTTCTGCCATAAGGGTGGTGTCATCTGCATATCTGAGGTTATTGATATTTCTCCCGGCAATCTTGATTCCAGTTTGTGTTTCTTCCAGTCCAGCGTTTCTCATGATGTACTCTGCATAGAAGTTAAATAAACAGGGTTTGTTTATTGTGATCCACAGAGTCAAAGGCTTTGGTGTAGTCAGATCAGATCAGATCAGATCAGTTGCTCAGTCGTGTCCTACTCTTTGCGACCCCATGAATTGCAGCACGCCAGGCCTCCTTGTCCATCACCAACTCCCGGAGTTCACCCAGACTCACGTTCATCAAGTCAGTGATGCAATCCAGCCATCTCATCCTCTGTCGTCCCCTTCTCCTCCTGCCCCCAATCCCTCCCAGCATCAGAGTCTTTTCCAATGAGTCAACTCTTCGCATGAGGTGGCCAAAGTACTGGAGTTTAAGTTTTAGCATCATTCCTTCCAAAGAAATCTCAGGGCTGCTCTCCTTCAGAATGGACTGGTTGGATCTCCTTGCAGTCCAAGGGACTCTCAAGAGTCTTCTCCAGCACCACAGTTCAAAAGCATCAATTCTTCGGTGCTCAGCTTTCTTCACAGTCCAACTCTCACATCCATACATGACCACAGGAAAAACCATAGCCTTGACTAGATGAACCTTTGTTGGCAAAGTAATGTCTCTGCTTTTGAACATGCTATCTAGGTTGGTCATAACTTTCCTTCCAAGCAGTAAGTGTCTTTAATTTCATGGCTGCAGTCACCATCTCTAGTGATTTTGGAGCCCAGAAAAATAAAGTCTGACACTGTTTCCTCTGTTTCCCCATCTATTTCCCATGAAGTGGTGGGACCGGATGCCATGATCTTCGTTTTCTGAATGTTGAGCTTTAAGCCAAGTTTTTTACTCTCCACTTTCACTTTCATCAAGAGGATTTTGAGTTCCTCTTCACTCTCTGCCATAAGGGTGGTGTCATCTGCATATCTGAGGTTATTGATATTTCTCCCGGCAATCTTGATTCCCGCTTGTGTTTCTTCCAGTCCAGCGTTTCTCATGATGTACTCTGCATAGAAGTTAAATAAACAGGGTGACAATATACAGCCTTGACGAACTCCTTTTCCTATTTGGAACCAGTCTGTTGTTCCATGTCTAGTTCTAACTGTTGCTTCCTGACCTGCATACAAATTTCTCAAGAGGTAGATCAGGTGGTCTGGTATTCCCATCTCTTGAAGAATTTCCCAGTTTATTGTGATCCACACAGTCAAAGGCTTTGGCATAGTCAAGAAAGCAGAAATAGATGTTTTTCTGGAACTCTCTTGCTTTTTCAATGATCCAGTGGATGTTGGCAATTTGATCTCTGGTTCCTCTGCCTTTTCTAAAACCAGCTTGAACATCAGGAAGTTCACAGTTCACATATTGCTGAAGCCTGGCTTGGAGAATTTTGAGCATTACTTTACTGGCATGTGAGATGAGTGCAATTGTGCGGTAGTTTGAGCATTCTTTGGCATTGCCTTTCTTTGGGATTGGAATGAAAACTGACCTTTTCCAGTCCTGTGGCCACTGCTGAGTTTTCGAAATTTGCTGGCATATTGATTGCAGCACTTTCACAGCGTCATCTTTCAGGATTTGGAATAGCTCAACTGGAATTCCATCACCTCCACTAGCTTTGTTCGTAGTGATGCTTTCTAAGTCCCACTTGACTTCACATTCCAGGATGTCTGGCTCTAGGTCAGTGATCACACCATCGTGATTATCTGGGTCGTGAAGATCTTTTTTGTACAGTTCTTCTGTGTATTCTTGCCATCTCTTCTTAATATCTTCTGCTTCTGTTAGGTTCATACCATTTCTATCCTTTATCGAGCTCATCTTTGCATGAAATTTTCCTTTGGTATCTCTGATTTTCTTGAAGAGATCCCTTGTCTTTCCCATTCTGTTGTTTTCCTCTATTTCTTTGCATTGATCGCTGAAGAAGGCTTTCTTATCTCTTCTTGCTATTCTTTGGAACTCTGCATTCAGATGGTTATATCTTCCCTTTTCTCCTTTGCTTTTCACTTCTCTTCTTTTCACAGCTATTTGTTAAGGCCTCCCAGACAGCCATTTTGCTTTTTTGCATTTCTATTCTATGGGAATGGTCTTGATCCCTGTCTCCTGTACAATGTCATGAACTTCATTCCATAGCTCATCAGGCACTCTATCTATCAGATCTAGGCCCTTAAATCTATTTCTCACTTCCACTGTATAATCATAAGGGATTTGATTTAGGTCATACCTGAATGGTCTAGTGGTTTTCCCCATAGTCAAGAAAGCAGAAATAGGTGTTTTTCTGGAACTCTCTTTCTTTTTCGATAATCCAGCGGAAGCCAAAAAGGACTGTGATTTTCATTACTAATCATAACAACTTGACACCAAACAGAAACACACACACACACACACACACACACAACTGTGACAGGTCTGCTTCTGTTAACAATTCCTTAAAAGATTTTTTGTTCCTATCTAATAGGAGAGTGAAATTGTTGGCTTAAAGCTCAACATTCAGAAAGCTAAGATCATGGCATCTGGTCCCATCACTTCATGGGAAATAGATGGGGAAACAGTGGGAACAGTGTCAGACTTTATATTTTGGGGCTCCAAAATCACTTCAGATGGTGACTGCAGCCATGAAATTAAAAGACATTTACTCCTTGGAAGGAAAGTTATGACCAACCTAGACAGCACATTAAAAAACAGAGACATTACTTTGCCAACAAAGGTCTGTCTAATCAAGGCTATGGTTTTTCCAGTAGTCATGTATGGATGTGAGCATTGGACTGTGAAGAAAGCTGAGTGCTGAAAAATTGATGTTTTTGAACTGTAGTGTTGGAGAAGACTCTTGAGAGTCCCTTGGACTGCAAGGAGATCCAACCAGTCCATTCTAGAGGAGATCAGTCCCGGGTGTTCTTTGGAAGGAATGATGCTAAAGCTGAAACTCCAGTATTTTGGCCACCTCATGCAAAGAGTTGACTCACTGGAAAAGACCATGATGCTGGGAGGGATTGGGGGCAGGAGGAGAAGGGGACAACAGAGGATGAGATGGCTGGATGGCATCGCCAACTCGATGGACATGAGTTTGAGTGAACTCCGGGAGTTGGTGATGGACAGGGAGGCCTGGTGTGCTGCGATTCATGGGGTTGCAAAGAGTTGGACACGACTGAGCGACTGCACTGAGCTGAACTGAAACAGGAAGGTGATAACATTACTCTTTAAAACAGAACCGTCTTGCTGCAACCCACATATTCAAAGAATTAACAAGCAAAGCTTGCTATATTTTTCTTTTTGTAGTAATTAAGATTTGGAATTTTTAAATACAGGCTCACTATAATCTCTAGCATGGTCTCTTTTGTGTCATTTCATTCAGGTCAGATTTTTATAAAATTTGTTATTCCTAAATTCATGGTGTTTATATGACTGTTATTGAATGTAATTTTCATTGGGAATTTCTATGAAGAGTTATGATTTGCTTTTATTGCTCTTTCTTTCTAATATGAAGTGTTGGAGGATTGATCCACAATTCAGAATAGCTTCTATAAAATATGAATTATGGTGAGAATTTTGGACAATGAGATATACAAACTAGCAAATAGGAGATATAAGATATTTTCAGAATGTACGAAAAAAACCACAAAGAACTAATCCTGAAGCCAAGAAGAGGTCCATATAGTGATATATCAGCAGGTCAGCTCAGTTTCTCAGTGGTGTCCAACCCTTTGCAACCCCATGGACTACAGCATGCCAGCCTTCCTTGTCCATCACCAAATTCTGGACCTTGCTCAAACTCATGTCCATTGAGTTGGTGATGCCAACTATCTCACCCTCTGTTGTCCCCTTCTCCTCCTGCCTTCAATCTTTCCCAGCATCAGCGTCTTTTCTAATGAGTCAGTTCTTCGCATCAGGTGGCCAAAGTACTGGAGCTTCAGCTTCAGCATCAGTCATTCCAGTGAATATTCAGGACTGATTTCCTTTAGGATTGACTGATTGGATCTCCTTGCTGTCCAAGAAACTCTCAAGAGTCTTCTCCAACACTACAGTTCAAAAGCATCAATTCTTTGGCACTCAGATTTTTTTATAGTCCAATGCTCACATCCATACATGACTACTGGACAAACCATAGCTTTGACTAGATGTACCTTTGTCGGTAAAGTAATGTCTCTGCTTTTTAATATGCTATCTAGGTTGGTCATAACTTTTCTTCCAAGGAGCAAATATCTTTTAATTTCATGGCTGCAATCACCATCTACAGTGATTTTGGATCCCCCCAAAATAAAGTCTGTCACTGTTTCCACTGTTTCCCCATCTATTTGCCATGAAGTGATGGGACCAGATGCCATGATCTTAGTTTTTTGGATGTTGAGTTTTAAGCCAACTTTTTCACTCTCCTATTTCACTTTCATCAGGGGCTCTTTAGTTCTTCTTCACTTTCTGCCATAAGGGTGGTGGGGTCTGCATATCTGAGGTTATTGATATTTCTCCTAGAAATCTTGATTCCAGCTTATGCTTCATCCAGCCCAGCATTCCACATGATATACTCTGCATATAAGTTAAATAACCAGGGTGACAATACACAGCCTTGATGTACTCCTTTCCCAATTTGGAACCAGTCTGTTGTTCCATGTTCAGTTCTAACTGTTGCTCCTTGACTTGCATACAGATTTCTCAGGAGGCAGACAAGTTGGTCTGGTATTCTCATCTCTTTAAGAATTTTCCACAGTTTTTTGTGATCTACACAGTCAAAGACTTTGGTATAAACAGTAAAGCACAAGTAGATGTTTTTCTGGAATTCTCTTTTTCAATGATCTAATGGATGTTGGCAATTTAATTCTCTGATTCCTCTGCCTTTTCTAAATCAAGCTTGCACATCTGGAAGTTCATCATTCACGTACTGTTGAAGCCTGGCTTGGAGAATTTTGAGCATTACTTTGCTAGCATGTGAGATGAGCACAATTGTGTGTAGTTTGAACATTCTTTGTCATTGCCTTATTTGGGATTGGAATGAAATCTGACATTTTCCAGTCCTGTGGCCACTGCTGAGTTTTCCAGATTAGATGGAATATTGAGTGTAACACTTTTACAGCATTATCTTTTAGGATTTGAAATAGCCCAACTGGAATTTCATCACCTCCACTAGTTTCGTTTGTAGTGCTGCTTCCTAAGGACCACTTGATTTCGCATTCCCGATGTCTGGCTCTAGGTCAGTGATCACACCATCGTGGTTACCTGGATCATGAAGATCTTTTTTGTACAGTTCTTCTGTTTATTCTTGCCACCTCTTCTTAATATCTTCTGCTTCCATTAGGTCCATACCATTTCTGTCCTTTATTTGATATGTGAAATACATGATGTACGGTATCACATATTTGAAATATGTGATATATTTAAAGGCTAAAAACATGGTAAGATGAAAGAAAGGGCTAGGATGGGATTTATTAAACAAAGAACTTAAAATCCATAAGGTAGATTTAAATTACTCTTAATGCACTTTATTGCTTCTTCTATGTTTCTTTTAATGTCAATTACTCTATAATTATATTGGGTATTGTATATAATTATGACTAAGTTTATAGAATTGAATTCCAGAGGCCCTCTGTTTTCCAAAAAAGTAATTTACGTCTTAACAGTTCTAATTTGGAAGACTTAATTCATTATATTTTAGTTTATTGAATATAATGACCAGCAATGAATATTCGTTGTATGAAGAGACTTGAAATCAATAACATTAAAAATATTTTTAAAAAAGAACGCAAAGATGCTTGCTGACTTACTGTTCTCTACCAATAATACTTTAATCTGCAAAAGATTTTTTAGTTTCCTAGATATAATCCTGTTCACCCTGGTAGACTCAACTCAATGTTACTTCCTAAAAGAAGCCCTCCGTGCTTCCTAAAACAGTTTATTCTGATCCTTAGAGCACCCTGTGCACATGTCTAACTCTCTACTTTTCATACCATCTTATAGTAATGCTGCCCTATCTCAATTCTTATCTTCCTTACCAGACTTTGAACTTCTTAAGGGCCTGGAATACATGTATTACATCTTGCATGTCTGGAATATAGAATGCACTTAAGAAATCTGCCTAAAATAAATGCACCCATTTCTCTTTCACTTTACTTGCAGTCATGTTCTCCATTTTTCTCTGTCCTTTCCTCTGTTTTCTAAGCACCTCTTCTCCCTTGGCCTTGATGCTGAGTATGTTTCATCATGTTTTCAATAGACCCAGTCAGAGTTTCTCATGATCATCTCTGCCATAATACGTTGGCTAAGGTGCCAGGGTGTCAGGAGGTGGGCCAGCACATTGCATAAGTGCCTGGATCATGTAATCAGATACTGTGACATGGGACAAAGTGAGCAGGGGAGCCAAAGAAGTAAGACAAAGTCAAGGGGAAAGGAGAAAACCACAGAGCTGCTGCCACAGTGCACTAGAAGCAGGGGAGCCTGTCGTATCCTTCTGCAGCCATGGTGTCAGAGAGTTTACTGATAAAGAGAAGTTTAAATAAAATCCGGAGTCTAAGTATGAAAGTTATTGGGCCACTTGATTGATGATCAAAGACAAGAAGTAGACATTTTCTTTGCACCAGAGAGCTTGTAGTCTCCCTAGTAAAGCTGTGGCGGAGGCCTGGTTTGCTCACAGTTTGTATTTCATTTTTCTCTGAAATTTGTTACACATCTTGTTCTGAGGGATTATAGGAGAAAGGAAAAGTTTTAGAATGTATTTTCAGGCAATCTGTGAAATGTCATTTGTTTTCAAATTTTGAAAGGAAAGGGAATTCACTTCGTAGCGCATTTCCCTATTTGAGGCACTATCATTTTCTACTTACCCTCAAATGATTGTTTTCTAGTGCTTTTGCATATTTGGCTAAAAAAATAGATAACCAGTACACTCTATATACAGCAAAGATGAGAAAATGATTGTGGTAAGGGGTCCCTGGGGAAGCCACTAATATCTCTACTTGTCCCTATGAAAGAGCCTTAAGATGGTATTTTCTCAAATCGTCTTGTTTAACCCTTCCTGTTAGAAAACTTAATGTCACCATTTATCTGTACCCCAGATTTTCTAAATAGCTTTAACATTACAAAAAGAAACATTCTGGAGCAGGTATATTAGAAATGTCTGGATGTCAGAAAATTTAGGATCTGAGCTCATTCTGTTTATTTATGGCTTGATTTGAGAGGAAACATCTTCCCTTTTTACTTACAAGATCTCCCAAGTGAAGATGGTTTTTCTTAAGTCCTTCTGCCTTCTCTTTCAATCAAAGTTCTTGGACTTAAAAATGATTTTTTCCCCTAAGGCTGTATGTATGTATGGAGGATGTAAATGATTTTGGAGAAAAAGGTACAAGATAGATAAAAGGCTACACAGGCTAAAAGGCAATAATTAGGCATGCTATTGCCTGTAAAAGTCCTTAAGGAATCTTCATTTGCAAGATCAACTTACACTTGCTAAATTTATCATGACAACTCAGTCCTCATTCATTTAGGCTTTGCTTCTATTGGATTTACTTTTTAACCTGGTTGGAATATTTCCTGATATTCTAAATATCAGTTATTATGGTGTATTTTGACAACTATTTCTAGATATTATGACAGCAAATATTTATAGAGCACAGTAAAAGGCAAAAAATAAAAGCCCTTGATTCTGATTTTAGGCTCTTTACACATCTCAATTTTAAGTGTAAACAGTGATAAGCCCAAGGACAAATGTAGAATTCATGCAATGCACGATCTAACCTTCAAGGGCCCAGGATTCACAGCTCTTATTCATAGCTGAGAAAAAGAGGTCCTTGGTTTTAAAAGAAGGTTAGTTGGGGCAGTTGAGTGTTGGAAAAGTCATCCAAGTGACAGTGTTTGGAAATATAGTTTCATGGGTGATCCGTTAAACATTGATTTCTCATTCAGAACTGTGGCTGTAAGTATAAAAACAAGAAGTGGCTACCAGGATAAGGAAGAATGTTATAATTAAAATTTTAAATTTTATCCTATATGGATAACATATAGGCTAGTTTTGTCACCTAGTAGGTTATCTGCACTATGGTGTTCTTTACAAGGGACATTTCATAAGACCTAAATATGATGGTTAATTCGTTAGTTCTCTGACTGCTAAGAGGCTTCAAGGCGGAGTGTAGCAGCAGGAGCAGGGGTGGTAAACGAGTAGTTATAAACCGCACAGTGAAGGAACACCCGGCCTAAGTCACACTTAGGACATAACTCAGTGGAGTGTAGAGTTGCCGCAGTGCTTCAACTTACAGTTATGGAATCTTGAGGAAGGCATTTTAAACCATACGTGTGACTGGAATTTGCACTATTTTTTGTTGTTATCACAATGAGTTTAATGAACATCCATCACCGCAAAGAAATAAAAAAAATTTTTTCTTTGTGATGAGAACTCTTAGGATTTCCTCAACAACTTGCGTATATAACACGCAGCAGTATTATATTTATCATGTTGTACATTACATTCCTAGTACTTATAACTGGAAGTTTGTCCATTTTGAATACCTTGAACCAATTCCCCACCCTGTCACCCCACAAAATGCTCCCTCCACTCTCTGGTAACCCCAGATCTGACCTCTTCTTACAATAATTTTGTTTGTTTTTGAAGTATAACTGGCCTATAATATAATGTTAGTTTGTTTTACCCAACATAATAATGAGGTATGACTGTGCATTTCAAAATGAATACCGTAATAAGTCTGGTATGATGTTACCATTCAAAGACATTATATAATTATTGACTATTTCTCCACACTGTACCTTTCATACCCATGACTCATTTATTTTTGAAGCTGGACATCTGTACCTCTTAATCTCCCTCACCTGTTTATTAAGTCATATGGGCTCATGGTTTCCTGTTTTATTCATTATAATCTACTGTTATCACTTTATCATAATAGTCAAACTGTCCCAGATTTGACCAGTGGAAGCCCATTCAAGTCAACTTTTGTGTCCATTTGATTTTATATGATTACTTGAATAGTCTTTTCCTCTCTTACACAAGATCTTCCAGGCTCATCCTGTCCTTATTCCCCGCCCGAACCCTGGAGTCAAACACTTCTCCAAAGAGCTTTGGTTCTTTTCAGTGGAGAACTGTTATTTAGAAACCAACATCTGGATACTGGGTGTGCTCATTGCTTATGAAGAGTTGCTGTTTTCAGGCCCTCTTAGTGGACATTTCCATAGCTACACAAGTAAATAGAGAGAGAGACTGACAGATATAGGCAATTCCATTCCAACACCACAGAATTGAATTTTCACTATTCAGGTGCATCCACCATGAATGAATTGCTTTATGTATATGTATCAGCCAGCCTGGATTTTATGGTCAAAGTCATCAGAAGAACTTTTCTTAAAGGTCTGCCTTCCTCAGGAAACTGCAAACTTAGGAAGTCACTAAAGAATTGCTTGGGACTCTCCTGGTGACACAGTAGATAAGAATCTGCCTGGCAATGCAGGGGCATGGCTTCCATCCCTGTCCGGGAACATTTCACATGCTGCAGAGCAGCTAAGCAGGTGTGCTACAACTACCAACCCACGGGCTGCAAATACTGAAGCCCATTTACTGAGAATCTATGCTTCACAAGAGAAGTCACCACAATGAGAACCCCATATACCGTAACTAAGAGTAAGCCCCAGTCACCACAACCACAGGCAGCAATGAAGACCCAGCACGAAGAAAAGGAAGATAAATAAATAGTTTTTTTTTTTTTTTTTTTTAAAGAATTGCTTGACATTGGAGAGAATTCTGAGATCCAAGGGAAAGAGTTTAGTTTGATCTTAAAACTAAACTTTAAGATTGCTTAATTGGGAAAGAGGAAATTCTTATATATGAAAGAGACCCATTGTTCATGATTCTGATAGAACAGAGGATCAGGATACAATCAAACTATTGATTTATAATTGTTTATTCCCTTAAAGTATTGATGAATCCCTGCATGCAAAAATATTATTGTGCACCCACTATGGTCTAGATGTGAAGAGGCAACTTGTTGGAAAAGACTCTGATGCTGGGAGAAAGTGAAGGCAGGAGGAGAAGGACATGGGAGCCTGGCGTGCTGCAGTCCATGGGGTTGCAAAGAGTCGGGCATGACTGAGCAACTAAAAAACAACAAATGTTATAGAACAGTGATCAGCACAAGGCCACGATCACATTGTTCCAGAGGCTTATAATTTAGTGGAAAATTATAAGTAATAACACAACACAGCATTTATTAGTTTTCAAATGAGTGTCACTTGACAGGAAATTCTCCAGGAGTTCATCAGAAGAAACAATCTCTGAATAGAGAGACTCATAAATTCTCTCTGCTTCCTGGTGGTATTTTGTCCAGCTTCATGGGAAAATGAACATTCAACTTAATGTAATTCTTCCCCAAGGAGAAGCAGCAGCTGTTTATATAGAATTTCTTTTGGCTTTACTATTATCATTAGCAACTGGTTATTTTTGATCTGTAACATGGCTGGGAGCAGCAACAGACAAATGCAGACATTAGTAATATTCTCTGAGCACATTTCATTTACATCTTTAAAAAACATACCTTTTAAGCCACAATGCGAAATTACTAGAAGTTTCTATTGTTGCTGCTCAGTCATGAAGTCATGTCCCACTCTTTGTGACCCCATGGACTGTGGCATGCAAGCCTCCTCTGTCCTTTACTATCTCCCTGAGTTTGCTCAAATTCATGTCCATTGAGTCAATGATGCTATTTAACCATCTCATCCTCTGCTGCCCCCTTCTCCTTTGGCTTTCAATCTTTCCCAGCATCAGGGTCTTTACCAATGAATCAGCTCTTTGCATCAGAGGGCCAAAGTATTGCAGCTTGAACATCAGTTCTTCAACGAACATTCAGAGTTGATTTCCTTTAGGGTTGACTGGACTGGATTGATCTCTTTGAAGTCCAAGGGACTCTCAAGAGTCTTCTCCAGCACCACAATATGAAAGCACTGGCTTTCAGCCTTCTTTGGCTGCTTACTTTATGGTCCGACTCTCATATCCACACATGACTACTGGAAAAAACATAGCTTTGACTATATGGACCTTTGTCAGCAAAGTGATGTTACTGCTTTTTAATACACTGTCTAGTTTTGTCATAGCTTTCCTTCCAAGGAGCAAGTATCTTTTAACTTTATGGCTGAAGTCATCATGTATAAATATTTTTGGAGATCAAGAAAATAAAATCTGTCACTACTTGGAATTTTTCTCCAGTTGCCCTGAAGTGATGGGACTGGGTGCTGTGACCTTAGTTTTTTGAATGTTGAGTTTTAAGCCAGCCTAACACTCTCCTCTTTCACCCTCATCAACAGGCTTTTCAGTTCCTCTTCACTTTCTGTCATTAGAGTAGTATCATCTGCATATCTGAGGTTGTTGATATTTCTCCCAGGAGTCTTGATTTGAGCTTGTGATTCATCTAGCCTGGCATTTTGCATGATGTACTCTGCACAGAAGTTAAATCAGCAAGGTGACAATATATAGCCTTGTTGTACTCCTTTCCCAATTTTGAATCAGTCTGGTTCCATGTCTGGCTCTAAGTGTTGTTTCTTGACCCACATACAGGTTTTTCAGGAGGCAGGTAAGGTGGTCTGGTATTCCCCTATCTTTAAGATTTTTCCACAGTTTGTTGTGATCCACACAATTAAAGGCTTTAGTCAAAGAAACAGAGAAGTAGATGTTTTTCTTGAACTCCTTACTTTCTGCATGATCCAACAAATGTCAATTTGATCTTTGGTTCCTCTGCCTTTTTTCTAAATCCAGCTTGTATATCTGGAAGTTCCTGGTTCATGTACTGCTGAAACCATACTTGAAGAATTTTAAGCATAACCTTGGTAGAATGTGAAATGAGCACAATTTTTCATACCAAATGTACAAAGTTTGAACATTCTTTGGCATTGCTCTTTGGGACAGGAATGAAAACTGATCTTTTGCAGTGCTGTGGCCACTGCTGAGTTTTCCAAGTTTGTAGCATGTGCAGTGCAGCAATTTATCAGCATCATCTTTTAGGACTTTAAATAGCTCAGCTGGAATTCTGTCACTGCCGCTAGCTCTGTTTATAGTAATGGTTCTAAGTCCTACTTGACTTCATGTTCCAGGATGTCTGGCTCTAGGTAAGTGACGACACCATCGTGGTTATCCAGGTCATGAAGACCTTTATTATACAGTTCTTCTGTGTATTTTTGCCATGTCTTCTTAATCTCTTCTGCTTCTGTTAGGTCCTTACTGTTTCTGTCCTTTATCATTCCCATCCATGCATGATGTGTTCCTTTGATATCTTCAAGTTACTTGAAGAGATCTCTAGTCTTACCCATTCTACTGTTTTCCTCTATTTCTTTGCATTGTTCATTTAAGAAAGTCTTCTATCTCTCCTTGCTGTACTCCGGATCTCTACATTCAGTTGGGTGTATCTTTCCCTTTCTCCTTTGCCTTTCACTTCTCTTCTTTCCTCAGCTCTTTGTCTGAGAGCCTCCTCAGATAAATACTTTACCTTCTTGCATTTCTTTTTCTTTGGAATGGTTTAGGTCACTGACTCCTGTACAGTGTTATAAACCTCCATCCATAGTTCTTCAGGCACTCTGTCTATCAGATCTGATCCCTTGAATCTGTTTGTCACTTCCACTGCATAATCATAAAGGATTTGATTTGGGTAATACTTTAATGGCCTAGGGGTTTTCCTTTCTTTATTCAATTTAAGTCTGATTTTTGTAATAAAGAGGTCATGATCTGAGCCACAGTCAGCTCCAGATCTTGTTTTTTCTGACTATGTAGAACTTCTCTCTTTAGCTGCAAAGAACTTAGTCTGATTTCAGTATTGAGCATTTGGTGCTGTCCATGTATAGAGTTGTATCTTGGGTTATGGGAAGAGGGTGTTTGCTATGACCAGCATGTTCTCTTCACAAAACTATTAGCCTCTGCCCTGCTTCATTTGTACTCCAAGGCCAAACTTGCCTGTTACTCCAGGTATCTCTGGACTTCCTACTACTTCATTTTAATCCCCAGTGATGAAAAGGACATCTTTTTTGGTGTTAGTTCTAGAAGGTGTTGTAGGTCTTCATAGAACCAGTTTACTTCAGCTTCTTTGGCATCAGTGGTTTCAGCATAGACTTGGATTACTGTGATGTTGAATGGTTTGCCTTAGAAACAAACAGATCATTCGGTCACTTTTGAGGTTGCACTCAAGTACTGCATTTCAGACTCTTGTTGACTGTGAGAGCTATTCCAATTCTTCTAAGTGATTTTTCCCCCCACAGTAGTGATATAATGGTCATCTGAATTAAATTCACTCATTCTCATTCATTTTAGTTCTTTGATTTCCTAAGATGTTGATATACACTCTTGCCATCTCCGACTTAATCATGTCCAATTTATCTTGATTCATGGACTTAATATTTCAGGTTCCTTGGCAATATTGTTCCTACAGTATCAGACTTACCTTTCACTACCGGACACATCTACAACTGAGTGTGGACTACACTGTGGCCCAGCCACTTCACTCTTTACTGGAGCTACTAGTAATTGCCCTCTGCTCTTCCACAGTAGCATACTGGACACCTTCTAACCTGGATACTCATCTTGCAGTGTCATATTTCTTTGCCTTTTCACACTGTCTATGGCTTCTCCAGGCAATACAGGAATGGGTTGCCATTCCCTCCTCCAGTGGGCCACATTTTGTCAGAACTCTTCAGTATGACCTGTCTGTCTTGGGTGGGCCTGCACAGCATGGCTCATAGCTTCACTGAGTTAGGCAAGCCCCTTCACCACCACAAGGCTGCAATCCATGAAGGTGGAAGTTTCTATTACTCCTCTGTGTAAATGTGAAAATTTTTCTTAAAAAGGAAACTCCGACATCTCCTAAGAAATATAGAACAACAGCAATCCTATTGATAACCTAAAACAAGTGAAAGTTTTTCTAGGATGTAGGTTTTTGGTGATAGAAAAAAGTAATTGCTTTGATAATATATCTTTATAATTCTCTTATATTGCAGTTGTATAAACACCTTTAAAGGTTTTATTAAGCCACCAAAACAGTTAATAGAAAAACCCATGTCTCATGCTGTTTGTAAAGCAGTTATGAAAGAACTGCAAAAGAAAGTTTGTGAATTCATAGAATGATCAATGGGAAGTTAGATGATCATGACAATTTTCATTAGCTCCATGAAATTATTCAAAGGCATACACTGAGCTACCTCACATAATGTAGAGATGTAAATATCTTTTCTAATTTTTATGTACCCTATCTAAATAATGCTGCTTAGCAATTCTCAAGAATATCTAAGTATTGCTTAGTAATTCAAGAAAAATTACACTAGTGTTGAGACTTTCCTCAGGATATTTTCAAGCTCCTTACAGATTAGGCTTCTGAACAAGTTACTTATTTTCTCTAGCTTTTTCCTATGAATTTAGGAATGAAATACTCAGCATGGGAAAAGGAGGAAGGGGATCTGGAAATCTGATTTAGTTGTATGGCCTGGAAAGATTTTCAAAGATGGGGAAGGGAAGATGGGTTTAAGTAGGAGTAAAAGAAGATCGAACACAAGCTGGAATCAAGATTGCCGGGAGAAATATCAATAACCTCAGATATGCAGATGACACCACCCTTATGGCAGAAAGTGAAGAGGAACTAAAAAGCCTCTTGATGAAGGTGAAAGTGGAGAGTGAAAAAGTTGGCTTAAAGCTCAACGTTCAGAAAACGAAGATCATGGCATCCGGTCCCATCACTTCATGGAAAATAGATGGGGAAACAGTGGAAACGGTGTCAGACTTTATTTTTCTGGGCTCCAAAATCACTGCAGATGGTGACTGCAGGCATGAAATTAAAAGATGCTTACTCCTTGGAAGGAAAGTTATGACCAACCTAGATAGCATATTCAAAAGCAGAGACATTACTTTGCCAACAAAGGTCCGTCTAGTCAAGGCTATGGTTTTTCCAGTGGTCATGTACGAATGTGAGAGTTGGACTGTGAAGAAGGCTGAGCGCTGAAGAATTGGTGCCTTTGAACTGTGGTGTTGGAGAAGACTCTTGAGAATCCCTTGGACTGCAAGGAGATCCAACCAGTCCATTCTGAAGGAGATCAGCCCTGGGATTTCTTTGGAAGGACTGATGCTAAAGCTGAAACTCCAGTACTTTGGCCACCTCATGTGAAGAGTTGACTCACTGGAAAAGACTCTGATGCTGGGAGGGATTGGGAGCAGGAGGAGAAGGGGACGACAGAAGATGAGATGGCTGGATGGCATCACGGACTCGATGGACCTGAGTCTGAGTGAACTCCGGGAGTTGGTGATGGACAGGGAGGCCTGGCGTGCTGTGATTTATGAGGTCGCAGAGTCGGACACGACTGAGCGACTGATCTGATTTGAAAAGAAGATGGAGAGTCACTGGTCACATGCACTTTTTGTTCTTAAGGTTTGTTTGGTGCTCATTGGTGTTTGGGAGGATTTCCAATGCCATCTGGTAAGCTCAGCTAGTTTACTCATAGAGCCATGGCTCAAAAATATTATTGGGTGACTTTTGTCCTCGGAGTATAACCAGCCCTCCCTTTAATGGCTTTTTCATCTTGATAGCACATTAATCTCTCAATTTCCTATTTTGGTACCCAGGAACATGTTTTCTTACATGGCTCATTGAACTAATTTGTCCAGTGAATTTTGATAGAAAGCTTTCAAGAGTGAAAGGCTCTGTGCTAAATGAGGGTAAACTCATTAATGCTGGCAAAAAAACTGAGCCAAACCTCCAAGGGAATTTATATTAAAATGTGACAAACCCCTATTTGATATCAAGGCTATATTATCTCTTTGATCCTGCAGATTTATTAACATTGTAACTACCATACTATCATGAAATAAGTCTGATTAATTTCTTCTGACTTGTGGACTGGTGTGAATACAAAACCAACATACAATTCATAACTGTTTTTTCCTGGTTACTCCAGATCTTGATCCTTGTGACTTTAATCTAATCTCTGACCTAGCTTCCGGTTCCCAATATTTACATATCTGTTTATTTTGTATGTTTCCTCCACGTTTCTCTTTCTTTTCATGAAGGCCTTTTGGACTGAAGATCTAAAAGTCATTGCTGTTCAAGTAGCAAAATCTGATAACTACTGAAGCTGGGGGATGGTCATACAGGGTCATTATACCTTTATTTCCACTTCTGAAAAGTTCAAGAGAAGGTCAAAAGACAAAGCCACTTTCCTATATTGTGCATGGGAATCAGATGGGTATGAAACTGTTTAATTTTACAGGAAGAGAGAAGTTTAGAGAAAGACTCACAGGCCATCAGAAGGAAAAAACAACACAAGGGTTCTCTGCTTTAAGAACTTTGTGTGCAATTAAGTTTTTATATGGAAGACTATCAATCTCTAGTGATTTATAAGTTTCCTTGAAGGGGTGATACCATATAACTCTTGATTAACAGACCTTGAAATCTTACTGCTAAATTCACAAATTCCTAGGCTGTGATCATTATTGTTAAATTTAAAATCTCACAGGTCTGGGTTTCTTTTTTAACATATCTCTAACATTAGATGCCAGGTGTTTCCTCTAGATCTGGGTAGGGCTTATTTGCTTCCCTTGTTTCTGTTATTTGGTATTAGTTATTTTTGTTGGTGATGGACAGGGAGGCCTGGCATGCTGCAGTCCATGGGGTCGCAAAGAGTCAGGCATGACTGAGTGACTGAACTGAACTGTTTCTCTTATAATATACACCTTCCATGAGGTTATTTTAGAGACATTGCAGTATAGAGTACTTGAGCTAGAAGCTCGAAATAGTGTCTCAGGGACAAGGAAGGAAGCTCTAAGAGAAAAGTGTGATGGAAAAGGAAAGGAAAGAAAAAAAAAGAAGAAATAAGCAGAGTGTATGGCTATAACAGATGAGACTAAGAAAAAAATAGACAACAGTCTTACAACTTGTTTAACTGTAATCTTAATGTAGAAGGGAAAAAAAATATAGGGAAATATTCCAGTTTGTATTCTTAGGTGAATACCACTTTTAATAACTTTTAATACTTTTTTTTAGGATATGACTATTTTCACAGCTTAATATTTAATGAATATATTAAATATATCCTTTATATTTAAATGATATATATTAAATATATCATTTAATGGGAAAAAAAACTATGGACAGTGTCATTCACTATGCTTCTTTGATGTAAATTTTGATAGATGTGATCAAATATATGCACCATCAAAATGTAGTCGGGATTATATTAGCTGCTATAAAAGCCAAATTCCTCAGGTCCTATAAGTTATCATCTTTCTGCTGTGTTTTACAATTGATAAAATTAACCATCAGAGAGTGTAAGTGGCCTATGCTCAGACATCTTCAAGTGGGAGAGTCACATTCCCATTATAAACATGCTCAAACCTCCTGATTCAGAACTGTTTCATTGTCAAGGGCTCCCATTACATGGAAAGCACTTTTGGTTTTTTGACAATAAAATAACATTTACGAGTATATATTCTGTCCACCGCCCCCACCCCCCGCCCCTCACCCTGCCCAGCTTTTCAAAAGTGTCCTACAGAAGATGTCAATAAATCTCAATAGAGTTGTCATTTAATTTTCAAATGTGTTGAATGCTTGAGTCTTATATTTTATCTAAATCTCATTGCAAGTGGTTACACAATGTTTTTGTCTAAAAAACTACATTATTTATTAAGAACTTTCTAGACTTAGAACATTTCCAAAAGAAAAAAAATGACAAGATAATATCTTTTTTTTATTTTTAAGTAGATGCTGTATTTTAGGGATGAAGGCTAACGTCTTTGAAGTCTAAGTGAAACTATGTTAAGGAATCATGTCAATGGGGAAACAGTTGTTAAATATTGCTTTTTACACATAAGTGCCAATTCACAACTCAGAGGAAACTGATCTGATTTGTTTTGCCATCAAGTAACTTTATAGACATACACACCAGTTGTAAACAAATTCTTAAAATGTTTTTAAATACTTATATCTCTTTTGAAATGCATTTTAATAGGTGATAAATGAATTTAGGGATCTATCTAGACTGTATTTTTAAAACCAAACTGTACACAGGCTGATCATTTGAAGTACCATCTGACTGTTAAGGGAGAAGACCGAGAGAAGGGAAAGCCTACCCACTCTAGAATTCTGCCATAGAGAATTCCTTGGGCTGTATAGTCCATGGGGTCGCAAAGAATTGTACACGACTGAGCGACTTTCACTTAAAGAGCTCACTGAAAGTTTCCCACTCAAAAATCTAGAAAGCCCTATTTGCCGATGGCATGAGCCTAAGCAAAAATCCTACGAAAAAGATGAGCTCAATATTCCAGGCAAAACACCTATACGTACACTGCATCAGGTGATGAAGTTTAAGGCTAAAGTCAAAGACGTTTTCAGAGTGGGATGAGAGAATATCATGAACACAGATTGGAAATGAGCAAATAGGACTGAGTTTCACAGACTGTCTTAGCTGAGCAGCAGAGTTCAGATGCCAGCAATATAGGCTAATTTCTCACATATTCTAAATTTAAATCTATGCTAGTAATTAGATACAGTGACTTAGCAAAATTCTTTTTGCTTTCTACTGGACTTTTTTTTTTTTTTTAATTCCATTGGGAATAATAACCTATGTCCTCAATGAAGGCCTCAGACCCTCCAACAACCCTCCACCTCCACCCACACACAAATCAGATTATTTTAAACTGTCAGTGCAGGAGATGCAAGAGACATGGATTTGATCCCTGGGTCGGGAAGATTCCCTGGAGTAGGAAATGGCAACCCACTCCAGTATTCTTGCCTGGGAAATCCCATGGACAGAGGAGCCTGGCAAACTACAGTCCACAGGTCACAAAGAGTCAGACATGACTGAGCAAGGTACTTAAAAGGAAATAAATTACATTACTGCACGTTCAGCATTTTCTCAGCAGCTACTTACTGGCAGGTTTGTGACACTTACACTTGGCAGACCACATAAAGTTTTTAATTTCTGATGTCTTCATTCACTGAGAAATGCAGGATAGGTCCCCACTGGGTGTGTCACCACTCTCTGTGCTAGCTGTTGAAATACTGAGGAGAACATTAAAGAAAAACTATTCTCAAGGTCCATAGTCATGATGAGTCTCAAAACAAAAAGCCACCCAAGGATTGGTTGCAGGGGATCTGGGGTTAAAGAACATACTACTGATTTACATCAGATGCACAGCTGAATGAGCTATTGTGGAAAGGATACATTAATAAAACTGGTTGGATCACAAAACAAAAAGCTTCCCCAGTCCCATACATCTGTGGGTGGCTCCATTTAGTTTCCATTGCTCAAACAATGACCCAGTTAGTCTTCTATGCTTTGGTTTTTATATTTTATCTCTTTGAACTAACAGCCATGTAGTAAATCTACAGCTGTTCCTTAAAATTTCCCATTTGTATCTGTGTACTTTCAAATATAATTTGACCTGGCCTCCATTCAGGCAGAATGATTACTGCTGCATTATGCCATTTTAACAGCATAAACAAGTGTGGAGAGTGGTCTGCTTTGAGTACTGTGTGTAATTTAGTCAATCTACCCATTGTGCTTGAAAAAGCAAAAATAAAGCACATAACTTCTAGGAAAAAAGTAAAATAAAAACATCATCAGAGATACATGAAATAAAAAACAGAAAGCTGTTATCAGTGTCATCTAGGTAACTTACATACAAATGAAAAGGCAAAAGTTAAAACCGAAGTTAGCTCACATCTTTCAGGAATTTATTACTAAAGTGCCAAAATTTGATATTATGATCAGCAAACATACTTTTATAATGTATGAGATAATAAATGAAAGCAAACAGGTTTTCATTATTGTTTTAATAAAATAGACTATTGTGATATGTTATGCAATTACTAAACAGTTAATTTGAAAAGGAGTCGGACACGACTGAGCAACTGAACTGAACTGAATTTAAACTTTACCTCACACAAAAATATAAAAACATCCTTTTATATAATATTGTTATTAAATCTTTAGGGTTTATGACAACTGTTTCTCCTTCTTATACACTTACAATTATGACTGATTTCTGGCTACATGCTGAGCCAGCTGAATCATGGACAGGATCAGTGACATAATCTGAACTCAGTAATAAGGTGCATGGACTTGATATGGCTATCTCTTATCTTCCTCTAGTAGTAAATTGTTATAAGCTACTTACTAAAATAAAAATGCTGTTTACATGTACCTAGGTGATACCAGAAAATGAGGTGGCAAAGAATAATCAGTTGATATGCTTAGAGTTTGTCCGCTAAAAAGATGGACAACATGAAAGTTGAAAGTTAAGTTTTATTTGGGGCAAAATGAAGACTGCAGCCCAGAAGACAGCACCTCAGATAGCGCTGAAACAGTCCTCCAAAGCAGTGGGGAAAAGTCAATATATAAGACTTTGGTGAAGGAGGAGTTCAATGCAATCAAGTACTCGTTTTACAGAAGGTGTTCTGCCAGTCTCAAGGAGCTGATGTCACCACGAAGGGATTTAGTGCTTTTCTAGATAAGAGGAGATGCAAGGATTGGGATCATGAAATCAGTTCCTGAAAACATCAAACTATCTAAAGATCTATTCCACCAGTTTCCCTAGAGCACAGAGTGCCTCATTCTCCACCCTGAATTCCCTTCTGGGAGTGTCAAAGCAGCTGCAGCAGCACAGGTAGATAGCAAATGCCCTTGTTGTTCAGTTGCTGGCAAATGCTATTGGCAAGGGTCCATTTGTAGTTGATGGGCAAGTGCCAATTTGTAGTTGACAAGTTCTAAGGTAAAAACAACAACAACAACAACAAAACAGAAATTTGGCAATTGAAGGCCAATATATAAATAAGAAAATAGAAGTTCATGGAGAGTGGGAAGTCGCTCAGTTGTGTCCGACTCTTTGCAACCCCATGGACTGTAGCCCACCAGGCTTCTTCATCCATGGAATTTTCCAGGCATGAGTACTGGAGTGGGTTGCCATTTCCTTCTCCAGGGGATCTTCCCAATCCAGGGATTGAACCCGGGTCTCCCGCATTGCAGGCAGACACTTTACCATCTGAGCTACCAGGGATGCAAAATTTAGGATAATAATAATAGTAATATCAGGGCATGTAGTACAGATGTCTTGAATATCATTCTATGTTATTACTATCCTGAGATACTTAAAATTTTCAAAGCAAGTAAGGAGAGTTAAAAATAGCAAAGCAAAACAAAAAATAGCAAAGCAAAGGGAAAGTATGAGACAAGATAATGCAGAGATTAAATTCTGCTGGCCTATTTCATAAATCTTCCATATCACCACAGTCCTTACTGAATGCATATTTTAATCAAGCATTCAACTATTGATATTTCTGTGATCGGCAAACATACAGGCTTTCTTTTCTTTCTTCCCCATTTAAAAATTATTTCCTATTTGCTGAGTTGGCAGAACTTCAGGCACATTGATTGCCTTTCTATTTCTGTACATATCCCACACCTTTAAGGGCCTCAGAATTTTTATTAACATTGTGTGCTCTATCTAGAAGCCCTTTTTCCTCTTTTTCCACTTTTTCAAATCCTACTCATTTTTCAAAGCTTAATAACCTGCTACCTCTGCATTTCCTCATCTCTCTCTCAGATCTCAAAGCAAATTGTTTATGCATATTTTATTATTTTATAACTAGCCATTATTTCTATAAAGCAGTTTTTCTAACCACTGATTTAAAATCTTCAAGGATTAACAACAATAAAAATAGTAAATATGTGTTTCAATTTCAACTTTAAAAATCAGTTTGAAATAAAACTGCTTAAAAGAGAAAAAAAAACATTTGAAGTCTTAAAGGCTATCAAATGATATGCATTCAATTTATCAAAGATGAACACTGCCAGTTACAGGAAAAGCTTTATTCAATTGTATACTACCATTATTCTTATTTTTAGAACTATTTTATAAAGCATTGACTAAAGATATTGAGAGAATTAAGGGTATTAAAAATCATAGGTGAAAGTAGAAGTAAAGAAACTTGTATATGTATAAATTTGCACCAAGATCATCTTTATCAGATTTGAAAATTGCATTCAGGTATTTTACATTTCAATAAAGCAGAAAGAGTTGTATCTGGAAATTCAAGGTCAGTATCCAAAAAGAATATATAGTGTCACATATATTAAATTTAATCTTTTGTTAGGTACAAAAACAAGTCACATGCAAATAGTGTTATTGATGGAGAAGTGTTTTTAAAAAGTGGCCTCTAACCTTCTTTCTTCTCCCATAATTAAGAAATTAAACATTATAAATATAAAAAAAATACATAGTTTAAAATTGTGAAATGCAAAATTCAAGTAACAGTGAAGGAAAGGATTTTTTGTCCATGTTTGCTGATAGAGAAATTGTTAACTTTCAAAACACTGTTCACTATGTATTTGGTAGTGTCGCGCGAGTGTATGTTCCTCGGTTCTTTGTCTCGTCACAACAAAGATTTGGAGCAACGGACATTAAAGCCCTCGGTGCATCACAGCTCTCAGGTCTTGGACAAACCGTGTTACAGCTCTTAGGCAAATCAGTGTTACAGCTCCATTTTATTTAGAAGATAGCAGGAGAATCCAAGACTCGAAGAGAAGAGAGTGGAGGAGTGCGTGGGGAGGGAGCAAGAAAGAGAGAGAGAAAGAGAGAGAGAGAGAGAGAGAAAGAAAAGAGCACACGCACGCGGGAGAGAGTCCGAAAGAAAGCGCTTTGGCTCCTCCTTTTATATGTTTTTTCCTCCACCTGGGCCTGCCCTATGCAAATTGGGCTTAGCCAGGAGTGCTGTTTGTTCTGCCTGAAGTTTTCACTCTGGTCGTCGGACCTTTCTTTGACCTTCCTTGTCTTTTCGCCACCGCCATTTTGGACTCCTTTTCCCTATTCTACCTACCTAACAGTAGTGAAACACAACACATTAAAATTTTAATTTATTCATGAACAAATTAAGCTTCTTATTAATTATCTGGAAGTAAAATTTCCTTGTTAGTAGAAAAAAAATCAAATTTATTTTTCTATATGGCTATATTAAAGAATACACAATCCTTAATAATTTCCTAATATAGTATGAAATCTGACTCTACCTCATATTATTAAAAATGAATACAATTTTAACATGACAGGCTGTAGGTACATAATTATTAAAATGGGTCACAGGTTTCAAAAGTTTTGGAAATGTTAGTTGATGAAAAACAATTTTAAACTGAATGCAATAAATTAATATTTACATTCACTCAGAAATTTGTTGTATAAATAAATCAGTAGATGAATAAATACATGAGTTGAAAGGAGGAGGGGTGAGCAAAATCTGTTAGAGAAGAAACTAACTGTAAAACCAGACAGACTTGGTTTGAATTTTTTAAAACTGCCACTTATTAGGTATAGGCCCTTAAGAAAGACATTCCACCAAAAGTCTTTGAGCACAAGTTAATTATAAAAATAATAGGTATGATAGTGTCACTAACATACCTACCAATGCAGTAGTCCTTATGCAAAGTTTTCATACCATTCTCTACTTGCTCTACTTTGAGTGTAGTTTCAGCCTGTATGTAGTATACATGTGGTTTCAACCTGTGTTGAAATGTTCAGGAGAAAGATACAAATCTTAGAAGTTAGTATTTCTTCCCAGCTTTCCTCTGTGTAATCCTCATATATCCAAATTCAGTTGCATCTTTCACACTGAGTTGTGAAATGGGATGTCAATATGGTAGGGTTTTTGGATTCTTTTGGTATATTTTTTTGTTCCATTAATTCACATTGTTTCCTATATCAAAACAAATAACCAGAAAGCTATTTCTTAGACTAAGACTTTTCATTCCCCACAGAAATTCTTTCATGGAATTAAGGGTTGAATGTTAAATCTTAAACATTTTGTTGTTGTTTCAGTCGCTAAGTCGTGTCCAACTCTTGCAACCCCCATCTATGGACTGTAGCCAGCCAGGCTCCTCTGTTCATAGGATTTCCCAGGCAAGAATACTAGAACAGGTTGCCATTTCTTTCTCCAGGGGCTCTTCCTGACCAGGGATCAAACCTGCATCTCCTGCCTGCTTGGCAGGTGGATTCTCTACCACTGAGCCACCAGGGAAGCTCCCTTAAACATTTTAGTTGCAGGTTAATGCCATAAATAAATATATAAAAATAGTATATTCAGCTAGCCCACAAATATTTCTGGCATGCTTTCTGTGTGTTGGGTACTCTTCTTAGCAATGTGGAATATAGAAGTGAACAGGAGAGTGAAAATTCCCTGGCCCCAAGGACTTTACATCTTCATATGGTGTATGTTAAAGATTTAAAAAATACCAAACAAATATATGATAAAATAAGGTAGCATAATAAATGCAGTAGTGTGGAGTTAGAAGATAGAATATGAAGAGAGATTGTTTCTTAAATACATTGGGCCCTAGAGAGAATATTTGAGCAGAGAAGCTGAATAAAGAGGGGAGCAGAACCTGCACAAAAATACCTGGGAGAAGAGGGTTTGAGGTCAAGGGAAAGTCCAGAGGTAGGATGTAGTCTGGCATGTTCCAGGAGGGCCAGTATAGTACGAACAGAGTGAATGAACTACAACACAGTAAGAGTTAAAGAGAGAGGAGAGATTAACCGCTAACCGGATGAGGTTTTTTAGATTCCCCATATTTAAAGACTGTTTTCTACTTCTGAACCAGTTGTTAGAACTCTTTGAAGACACTGTTCATTTTAATGTCTATCTCTTTTAAAGATCCAGAAATAAAGTTATCTTAAGATTTGGTTCATGAAGAAATCCGATGCCTGCTGAAGGACTGCTAAGTTTTCATTTATGATGAGTGTTTTAAAACACATCACAGTTCCCTTGTGGTTGTGGCTGCCGGGAGACACCAAGCTTGGGCTTGGTTTGAGTGACCCGATGTTCTTCAGCTAAGGTTTTAGGCCAAATTCATCTCCCCTCCTTTATTTTTTCTCGTTGTTAGTTTCACAACTTCACTCATTTTCTGTTGTGTATTGTTGCTTTAAGTACCTTCTAGAAATAGATATAATGAAATAAATCAATAAAACTACCAAATCTGTATATCAGAGATCTTTCTTTCTAAACTATGATTCATATGAAATCCATTTATTAAATGATTGGTTAGTATATAGAAACAGTGGACTAGATTAAATGAATAAACCCTGAATTCAATCAGAGATTAAATATATATACTGCTGCTGCTGCTAAGTTGCTTCAGTCGTGTCCGACTCTGTGCGACCCCATAGATGGCAGCCCACCAGGCTCCCCCGTCCCTGGGATTCTCCAGGCAAGAACACTGGAGTGGGTTGCCATTTCCTTCTCCAAGGCAGAAAAGTGAAATGTGAAAGTGAAGTCGCTCAGTCATGTCCGACCATCAGCGACCCCATGGACCGGAACCTTCCAGGCTCCTCCGTCCATGGGATATTCCAGGCAAGAGTACTGGAGTGGGGTGCCATTGCCTTCTCCAAATATATATACTAAGTTTGATAAAACAAGATTTAAATTTACAGGGAAGTAAATCATATATAATAATATGGGAGGTCAGTTTAGAAAGAGGTTTTGTTGGCTAAAGGAGAATTGAATAAACCACAGAGAGAAGAGAGATTTGTTCATTGAATCTTAAAGGAAGACCACTGCTGAATATGGTAATACTTGTACAATAAACAATATGGTAATACTTGTACAATAAACAATGACAATAAATGTCATTCACATTGTATATTTGATAATATTATATATAATGTAATATAAAATATACACAGATATATAATGACAATTTTCTGGTAAAGTACATCACAGTATTTTGAACAAGCAGTTCCTTTCATTTGTACAAATTAACCACATAGACCAATAGTAGCACTAACAGTAATTTTTAAACATGAAAGTATTCATTAATTTCAATTAAATAGTCTAGGATGAAGACGAATATATTTTTTAGAGTTTTCAGTGTACACACCACACTAAGGATCATTGAATTTGGAGAGTGGCATTTATATAGACAATTGAAAATTATAGATAGAGGAAATATTTAAAGCAGTGTAAAATGCAAGATAAAAATGCAGAGACCATTTTATTGAAGAATAGACTTCATGCAGGAACAGAAATAATAGTTAAAAATCTTCAGTGCTGGTCTGAGGAGTTTAAAGTCCATTCTGTACTGTTAATGGAAATGGGTACTATTAATGTTTTATTTTAAATAAATAAACCATAAAATCAAATTTGTGTTTTAGAAAGCTTACCCTAAAATTAGTGGGAAGCATAAATGAGAGGGGAGTAATTCTGCATGCCGGAAAACCAATTAGGGGACCATGGCAATGATTAAAGGTAGGTGGTGATGGAAATCTGACTTAAGTAGAGGCAGTGAAAACAAAACATGGGAAACAAATGGAAAATCCATGATGAAATTAGAGTTGTTAGGAATTTGAAGATGATTCAGTGTAAGGGGACCAGTTTCATCCTGGGTGGCAGGAGGTAGAGATGTAAAGATAGGGAAGGGGAGGTGTGTTAAGGCAGCAGGGTAGACATGTCCACGGAAGGTTGATCAACAGTTATATCACAGTGAGTCAGTCACAGCACAGTGTTTAAGGGCCTTAAGCCATCTGGACCCAAATCATCTGAGCCCAAATCTGGAGTCATCTGAGTCCAAATCTGGCTACTCAGAGCATTGTCACTGTGACTTAAGTTACTTAATTTTACTAAACATTCATTTAAACTTGTAAAATGGTAAATGTTAGTTTTATATCCAGAGTTAAAAAAAATTAAATGAGTTAATATATGTTACTAGGGTATAGAGAATTCTCAAAAATGCTAAGTAAATTTATCATTAGGGTAGAATTTAGGGGTAAAAAATAGATTTGGGGATTAACTGTGCAAAAGTGATAAATTGAGCCCAGACAGTAGCATATATTGCCAAGAAAGAGAAGACAGGAAGAAAAAAGAATGGACAGGACAGGAATATAGAGGACTCCTATATTTAGAACGCAGATAGAGCAAGAGAGACACAAAGACGGACAGGGAAAGGACAATCAAGAAGATGGATATTTGATCTTTACATGAAAAATGTATGCACAGAGGAATCCTATTTGAAGTATGATCTAAAGTCTGGACACTTTGGTTCTAGAGCTTTGTTAGAACATTTTGATTAGCCTCAGTATCATCCTGCTTAATCTTCCCCTATCCTAAAGAAAACAGAGCTACAAGACACTAAATACTGTTTTGTACAATCATTCATCAAGAAAGTACATAAGAATTATCTGATTATTAGCTAATTATCATGTGATAACATCAAAACAAAATTTCATAAACAGATAATGCTACAACATGTTAGGTAATAATTATAACAAAGCTGTGCCTTATTTAAAAACCAGTGAGACATCTGCTTGGCTGCTACCATAATTGGCTACTAGCCTGTTGTTTTGTTGTGCTAGAAGGACTTCATGTCCTGTGGATATTATTTGCTCTTGGTCCAGGGGGACTAAAATTTCCATTAGATTACAAGCTTCTATACACAGAGCCAGATGTGTGCGAGACACTTGAACAATTTCTAAGTCACTGAAAAATTTTTCCTTTTAATACTAGGTTCATTCATTTTTCTTTGGACCTGTCTGCATGAAAATTCATCATTTCCCTGTATTTCTAGTCTCTTAAGGTATCACTTAGTGTGTTGTGACTCTCCTTGCCACAGCCTTGTGGAAACTCTGTATGATGACCCAAACAAAAGAAGATACATTGCAACAAGCATTCACTCCTATTAACATTCTACCCAACTTCACTGTCACTCATCCATTTATATAATCTGTTATTCAAGAAATTTTCCAGCACCAGCTGAAATATGCCAATCATTGAGCTAGATGTGTTCTCATATGTTATCTGAAAAATAAATGTTCATGTTAGGGGGTAGAATAATTCCTAGACAGCTTCAGTTTAAATAGTTTCTCAATTATTCTTCTTCCCTTTTCCTCATATACAACCACCACCAAAATCTGTTGATTTTACCTACACATTTTACAAAACCATGTTTTTTCCTCCATTTACCATCCATTTTAGGATCTTATCATTAAAGTCACTATTAATTGCCTTGCTGGTTTCCCCACATCTATCCTTATCTCTCTTTAATCCATTAATAATGAAACTATCAGAGAGCTTGTTCTTAAATATAATTCAGATTCACCTATGTGTCTCTCTTGATTAAAATTTTTCAAAGGCTTCCCATTGTTCTTAGGATAAATCGCTACAAATCCCTGTAACACTCCAGTCTCCCCCAACCCTTCTGTCTTCTCATATTACTCTTCCTTAACCTCTCTCATCCAGTCACAGTGGGCTTCCACTGTGCTCCTTCCTGTCCGTGCCACTTCCTTATAGTGGTGGATCCTTACCTTTGAATGCTTTCTTAATTCTTTGCCAATTAAAAGCAATTCATTTTTAGGTATTTGTGTGTGCTCTATATTATATGTATATATATACATACATATATGTACATATATATTTAGGTGTAGTAGAACTAAATGGTAAACAAAGCACTCTCAAGAATCTTACTGTTTAGTGAAGGCAGACAGGTACTATTTTAAGACATCTTGATAATATACATATTATATAGGGAAGAGTACATACAAAAATTTTAGGGAAAACTCTCTGACCTCTCACCTTCAGTTCAGTTCAGTCACTCAGTTGTGTTTGACTCTTTGCGGCCCCATGAATCACAGCACGCCAGGCCTCCTTGTCCATCACCAACTCCTGGAGTTCACCCAAATTCATGTCCATCGAATCGGTGATGCCATCCAGCCATCTCATCCTCTGTTGTCCCCTTCTCCTCCTGCCCCCAATCCCTCCCAGCATCAGAGTCTTTTCCAATGAATCAACTCTTTGCATGAGGTGGCCAAAGTACTGGAGTTTCAGCTTTAGCATCAGTCCTTCCAAAGAACACCCAGGACTGATCTCCTTTAGAATGGACTGGTTGGATCTCCTTGCAGTCCAAGGGACTCTCAAGAGTCTTCTCCAACACCACAGTTCAAAAGCATCAATTCTTTGGTGCTCAGCTTTCTTCACAGTCCAACTTTCACATCCATACATGACCACTGGGAAAACCATAGCCTTGACTAGACTGACCTTTGTTGGCAAAGTAATGTCTCTGCTTTTCAATATGCTATCTAGGTTGGTCATAACTTTCCTTCTAAGAATTAAACGTCTTTTAATTTCATGGCTGCAGTCACCATCTGCAGTGATTTTGGAGCCCAAAAAAATAAAGTCTGACACTGTTTCCACTGTTTCCCCATCTATTTCCCATGAAGTGATGGGACCTCTTACCTTATCATAGTGTAAATACCTTTAAAATTTATCCTCATTGATCACAGTTTGTGATCAAGGCTTTCGTGTTGGCTCAGATGGTAAAGAATCTGCCTGCAATGCAGGAGACCCAGTTTCAATTCCTGGGTTGGGCAGATCCCTAGGAAAAGGCAGTGACTATCCACTCCAGTATTCTTGCCTGGAGAATTTCAAGGACAAACGGGCCTTGCATGGACTGAATTCCATGGACAGAGGGCTCAGCCCTTGGGGTTGCTAAGAGTCAGATATGACTGAGCGACCAACACACATATACATAAACAAAATCTGCATATATCCATTTATACCTACATATGCATATAAACAAATGCATACATTATATAGATGTATACCCATATGCATTTATATATATACATAAATATGTTAATATAAATACATACAATGTGTGTGTGTATACATATATATATGCACACTATCTATAGATTTAAATGCATATGTATATTAGGGAAACGTCTCTGACCTTTCAGCCTAGCTTATCACAATAAAACTTTCCTTCATTATTTATCCTACTTCATTATAATATGATTTATTAAATAGTGCTTGTCTCCCTTCACAAAATAAGAAGACATTGAGAGCACAGCTTTGACCTTTTATTCACCATTTTCCCCACAGGAGTAGCAGAATACCATACACAATACCAAAACACATTTCAGTGGGTCCTGCTATTGGATGGATAAGAGATTAAACGAAAACCCATCAACCTTAAAAGGAAAGAATATTGCTTTGGAGCTATAATATTTGGTTGCAAATTATCGATAAGGCTTTTACAACTAATGAGGATGACTCTGGAAGGCAGAAAGCAAAATAAATACACAGGTGAGCAATAATTTTAGGCTTCCAAGACTTAAGAGCACTGCTCCGTTAGATTATTTTTAGTAGTAGAGATTTCCATCAATCCTCATTACTTTTGAATAACAAACACAGCCAGCACTCACCTCTGAAGTCAACTTTGTGAGGAAATGGTGGTAAAATCTTTACCTCAAGCTGATGTTTGGAATAAAGGCATTTCACACATTTATAGATTTGAGGAGAGCAAGTTAAGCAGAGAAGATTATTATTGACTTGTCCCCAGCTTTCCTGTAGGAAAATGCTCCTTATGAAGAATGTCTGAGTGAAATTATTTATTCCACACTAACACGGGAAAACAGACAAATAAAAAAGCCTGGAAAGAAGGGTGTGTTACTGGAATCGATGACAAATTAGTCCCCAAAATGTCTTTCAAATACTGAATATACACGTTAAGCAAGCTGATAATAATTCAAGGATGTTTTTCAAATGTGCTTTCCCCCAAATTTAGTAAGGTTCACATGTTTAAGTATCTTGGTGAATATTCTCATTGTTTTCAAGTGCGTACAGAGGTTTAAGCCAACATTTCCTGATAAGGCCACAAACTGTTCCTTCCCTGTTATGTTACAGAGTCAAGGATTCAAGCACAGATTACTGTTAACACTTATACAGTGAATAGGAATATAAACAAAGGGGCGAATCTTTGATTTAAAATTCGAATTTTTCTGAAGGGGATTTTTAAAAACGCATCATATTATTAATTGAAAAGGCCTAAACCTATTCAGCAGGACATAGTACTTAAGGGTGAAGTGCTAAGAAGGGTGACTTCTAGTCAGTGCTGCTAATAATACTTGATGGAGCACCTTAGATGGTGCTGGTCAGGTAGAGAAGAGGGATCTGAAAAGATGACCCTCTGAGGGCATCAGGAAAATAGGATTTGAGGGGTGGGATAGAAACTGGGAAGGACAGAAATACGAGTGTGACTACTTCTGCCACTGTATCCGTGACGGTGATGCATATGGGCAGATTAATTTGACTGCTGTTCTGAGAAAAACATTTTCACACAGAAATTGGACATTTCACAATAATGTCTTGTGAAGAACATGCTATTAACAGCTGGCAACAGCTGCTGTTAGTGGCTGGGTTGTTGGTTCAACTTTAATTCCTTACAGTTTATGGCACTTGTGCAACAAAATCCAGGAGAGGTTTTGATTTTGCCTAGTTTAATACTTAAAAGGCAACAGTTTGGGGTGAAAAAGTCCTAGGTTTAAGTAATATCCTGTGATGAAATATTTAATTCTGAAGATAACTGCTTAAGAATGAAAATGCTCTGGTTGAAGAGGGTCAGAGGTCTTGTCTGAGTTACCTCAGAGCCTAATAACTTGTACCTCAGTCCATCACTATCTTCCCTCTCCCTCAACATTCACCCTTCAGAAGTCAGTGTCACCAGGGAGTGAAAAATTCAGTGATAATGAATATATAATTCATAGAAAGGATATTCCACATTCCCTATTCTTATTTAAAAGGCCTAGGAGATCAGCCCTGGGATTTCTTTGGAAGGACTGATGCTAAAGCTGAAACTCCAGCACTTTGGCCACCTCATGCAAAGAGTTGACTCATTGGAAAAGACTCTGATGCTGGGAGGGATTGGGGGCAGGAGGAGAAGGGGACGACAGAGGATGAGATGGCTGGATGGCATCACTTGACTCGATGGACGTGAGTCTGAGTGAACTCTGGGAGTTGGTGATGGACAAGGAGGCCTGGTGTGCTGCGATTCATGGGGTCGCAAAGAGTCGGACACGACTGAGCGACTGAACTGAACTGAACTGAATCCATATTCAAAGATAACGGGTGCTTAGGGTGTGGGCATTCTCTGATACTTATTGTGATTCATAGAAGACATATGTGATCCTGAGTTCACTCAATTTGTAGTTTGTCTTCTGACTTCTTTGATAAAACATTTTGTTTAACAGATTCTTAGTTTAAGTAAAAGAAAAGCATTTTATACACATAGAACCTTTTTTTCTATAAAGAAATGTGTCACCTTCTACGATAGATAAGAATCTGACCTTCCCCTGCCAAATCTCTCTGGTATTGACCACCTGACCTTGCCAGGTGACTCTGTGTCACCTGGATGTCACTTCTTTGTGCTAGGTATCCACCTCAGACTGCCAAACATGATATTAATGGCTGAGAAGCGGCCATTGGACTGGCCCTCCAGGCTCTGGTAGGTCAAACTTTGCTTACACAAACTGATAGGACAATTCAAAAAAAAGTAAATGCAAGAGATGAGAGCTATCTCTGGCTAGGATTGTGTTGTACTTACAGATTGTCTATCTTTTCCTTGTGTTAAGGACAATGCTTCTGGGGAGACTTTCTAGTGTCATAGCAATACTCCACAGGGACCACTTCTGTACTTTCCCTAACATTGTTTGCAATAAATTAAAACAGTTTTGGAATTACTTATAGGTTGATTACTTTGACACAGATAATGTGTGGATGAAACATTTTTAACCTCTAACTATATTTTAGGGTGGGAAAGAAACACGCTTTCAGTCAAAATTGGGTGTTAGACTCTCATATGAACCACTTATTAGCCACATGTCCATTGTCAGTATTTATCCTCTTGAGTCTGCTTTCTTTCCTGTAAATATTTGGACCTAAAAATATTAACTAGATTTGAAAGGATGTTTCAGGGTTAAGAAAAGAGAATGAGAGTATATGATATGTACTTAGCAAAGTGCCAAGAAGGTAGACAGTGCTCAGTGCACAGCATCTACTAAATAAAATACTAGATATTAAAATACTAGTTTTGGCCATTTGAAAAAAGTCACTCTCCTGCCTGGAATGATAGGTAATACTGGTTATAGTTCAGCTTCATTTAGAAAGTGGTAACTCCAAAAGCCATCGTTTTTCTCGAGTGCCATTCTGTAAAGACTGTATTAACTGAAAATAATTAATACCTCAAAATCTCAGGAAAGCAGCATGACTTTTCTAATTTCTTTATCCACTTTGTTTTGATATAGTATTATAGATTCTTAATAAATAATATGAATCCCAGGAAGGGACTTATTGTTAGAAATTTTGCAATTATAGCTTCAGAGTAACATCTTTCATCAGACTGAGGGTAGATCCTTATTCTTATGCTTAACAACAGTACTAAGCACAATTCGATTTAAATCTATCATGTGATACAACTATACCAAAAGATTAATTTAAGCCAGAGTACCTTGGCAGTGCGTGACACTTTCCACATCATTAAATGAGGCAAACCAAAAAGGACCACATTACTACTTAAACCATGTACGAGAAAAACATACTAGAAAGTTTACCAAATACATATTTACATTTCAGTGACTCACTTGGAAAACTTCCTGACAAAAGTTTGTAAATAAATATTTAATAATCATTACTGTTTTCTTTCAACTTAATCAAGCAAGAGAAATTCAAACCTGTATCTATACTATGACAACAAATAGACAGAAGCAGATTGATTGTGTATGATTGATCTGAATTCCTGTGCTTCATAAGCAAAGGAATTATCTGTTAAGGCGTAACAGGTTTTAACAGGAAAAGGATTAAAGGTTTTATTTTCCTCAATGGAGGGCTGAAATGAGCAAGATTTTTCAAGTTAACAGTTCACTTCATCTGGCTCAGGTGTCAGGGATCTATATTTATCTTGGTTTAGGCATCTGAAGTGCTGGAAGTCTCAGGATGTCAATGGCTTCACATGTCAGGAAAACCTTAACGACAGACGAATGGTCAACACCCTGAGCCTCATTTCTGAGTTCTCAGCTGTGGAAATCATGTGTTTATTTTCTGCATCTCCTCCTACAACAGTCACTCTGAAGCCAGTTTTAAGATCCTACATCTGGGCAAGCAAGCTTCTCTAAAAGTTGGTGAGCACAATTATTTTTGTGTAGGGGTGTGGCTATAAATGTCTTTGTAGTTGATGGACTATGATCAAGTAAACATTAATACTTGTTATTTCAAACTCCTTAAGAAGCTAAATACTAACTGGTGTAATAATTTAGTTTATGATATTGTTTCAACAGAGTTATAAGCTTTTAACTAAATGGATAGACTTTTAAGACAAAATTTTCATTTCCACTAGTCTCTCAACTGATCCTATGAAATTTCCATTTATACATTCTCATATCTTTTATTTTCAAAGTATCAGAAAACTTTAAGTATTTTTAAAAGTACAATTTTGGTGGAACTTTTTCTTCCTTAAGATTCTTAAGTTGATCTGTCATGTCCTGTTCTAAACTGATTTCTTATTTTATTTAAACTTTTGTGTGCCTTGTTTTAAAAATGTTACTCTTTTGAAAAGGATGCTCTCAAATTCAATTTTCTGCTTACAAGTTGAAAAAACATGTTTTAATGAGATTAGAATTTGAATGACCTTTGTTCATGGGACCTAAAAATGTTTTTTGGTGTTTTGTCAAGACTGACAAGTATATTTAAGAAATAATCTAAAAGACTCAATCCTCTTAACAAAGTCTTAGAAGAAAAAAATATTTCCATAAATAAAATTACTGATCACTAGTGATCATAGAAATTATACTGACTATTGGCACCAGATATTTGAGGGGAGGGAATTTTGTTTCATGGCAGAATTTTTGTTATATGGTGTATTTCATACTATGGCTATATAAGACTTATTCAGACAGGAAACTTAAGGATATGCTTAGAGACAAATAAGTATATAATGATATACTTCTTTAGAGACAACTGCTGATACCAAAAAAGCAGTTCCATCTGACTCTATGCTTTGTTACAAAGTCTTGAGAATGAAATAAACAGGCTTCTTTACCTTTTAAAAGAGTCACCTTCCATAATTCTTTGGAGAATGGTCTCTTGGAGCCGTGTTGAATACAGGGGAAAGCACTCTGGACTGATACTTTTAAAAGTATTAACTTCTGTTCACTTCCTATGCAAGAACTCAGGTAGGATCTGGATCAGATGGAGAGAAACAAGCAACCTGTCCTGTTCTCAGGTATACCTGACTAAGAAAAAGCAGTAGGGTTTGTGGGACAATATATGAGACTCCTGCAATCCTGGCAAGGGGAAAGGAGAAATATTTTCAAAGGATGTACAATACAAACTGTAATTATTTGGAATTTGATCCTTTTGTAAAGGACAATGACGACTTTGCAATGAATTATTCTGAGAGTTACAGAAAGAAAGCAAACACCTGAGAATAATAAAAAGATTTTCACCTGGGGAAAAATGGTAAGCTCCCAAACCCAGAAGAATCATTGTTAGGCAAAAGAGGAAAAACAAAAAAGGAAAAAAGGCTTTAAAATGCTAACAAATCAGTGGCAAAGACCATATAAGACTGCAGAGTGGACCAATCAAATGAAAGAATATTTTTTTTCTTGGAATGAAGAAATACATAATAATGTACTGCCCTTGAAGTGATTAGGGCTAATTTTGCTTTTAGCATAGATTGTTGGTTGAGATCACTAGCTAAGGAATTTAATATTCTTAGTATTTACAAACTAAACTTCACAGTTGAATTTTTTAAGGAAAAATTCACAAAATTTTAAAATGAAAAAGAAGGGCTTTTAGATGAGAAGTACTTTTAATTGGTCAGTTGTTTATACATTGTTGATTGCTCTTTGGATGAAAATTGAAAAGCGTGCCATCACTTTACTGCTGCTACTGCTGAGTCGCTTCAGTCGTGTCCGACTCTGTGAGACCCCATAGACGGAAGCCCGCCAGGCTCCCCCGTCCCTGGGATTCTCCAGGCAAGAACACTGGAGTGGGTTGCCATTTCCTTCTCCACTTTACTATAACCTAAAAGCAGAGATCTGGAGTGGGGAGGAGGGAGGTGCTGCTGGAGGAGTGATGCTGTGTCTACACCAGGTTCCTGGAATCTGAAATCATGCCTAATCCAAAATGATTCTCTCAAATCACAAACAATGAATTGTTTGCCAGGAAAAGGAAACAGTCTAAACTAGGTAAGTGTGCTGGGGATATAAAAAGAAATATAGTTTAGTAAATAGTTTTACTGTTTCGTGTGTTGCATGTTGAAGTATACATATTGACTAAGCCACTGGAAACTTTCTCTCCATTACATCTGGCAAGTAATAAGTATGCCATTGGTTCCACAGTGCACTTTCTAGTCATTTCTTTATGGATCAGGGCAAGGTGAATTGAGCTTTGTGTCTTCTGACAAATTTAGTCTTCTGGAGAATAAATAACACTTTAAAATTAGGGCTTGATATTACATTGTTAAATAGTTTAAGATGTTTTGAAATATACCCAGAGACCTTTGTCACACACTGTCATCTCAAGGAGGAAATGAGAGAAAATTGGCAAACGTTCTGGAGGCGACATAGCAGACAGCTTGGCTGCCTTCACCAACGACTCCACAGTGAGCGCAAATAGAAGAGCACCATGCATCCTTCAGTGCTTGTGAACTTTAAAAGTCGAGTGAGGACAGTTTTAAAAGTGATGAGTTTGATCTCAGTGTTGTTTCTCTTATTAAATCTTCCAAACTTCAATCTTACATTCCTCCCATCTTAATTTCCCCAAATTTCTTCCATTTCGCCTAAATCAAAAGGGAGGGATATTAGTACTCATGAGAACACAGTCTAATTGAAATTCATTTGGAGGCTCACTTCATTCTATGTAGAACTTCATTATTACTCTATTTGAAATGTAACAGGTGCTGTTATAAGGGGTCTTTCTTGTATCTCACTCTAGGAAGCTTTGGAAATAAAGAAATAAAAGGTTATTCAGTACAGTGGTCCCATCTCATGGACCCTAAATACAGTGTCTTCTCAGAGTAGGTATACACTTTAGTAAGTGGCATCTTTCCTACAAGTATTCTTACTTTGCTGCTAAGTCATTTCAGTCGTGTCCAACTCTGTGCGACCCCATAGATGGCAGCCCACCAGGCTCCCCCGTCCCTGGGATTCTCCAGGCAAGAACACTGGAGTGGGTTGCCATTTCCTTCTCCAGTGCATGAAAGTGAAAAGAGAAAGTGAAGTCACTCAGTCGTGTCCGACTCTTAGCGACCCCATGGACTGCAGCCCACCAGGCTCCTCCGTCCCTGGAATTTTCCAGGCAAGAGTACTGGAGTGGGGTGCCATCGCCTTCTCCAATTCTTACTTTGATGGGACTGTAAAACAGCAGAAACCTGTTTTGGTTGAATACATAATAGTCATCCTCTTTCAGATAAACTTATTTCTCGATGCATTTGTTGAAAAATATTTGAGCACTTACTGTGTGTCAGACATTGTTGTAAGCTACAGAAAACATTATTAGACATCTTATTGTGCTGAACACTGACAAGGATCCAGGATCTTTTTATTTTCAGGTGGTGGCTCTAAATTTTGTTTCTATGGAATGAAACCTATTGATGAAAGTGAAAAAAGAAAAACTTAAGTTAGTAAATGATGAAGACACAAGTTGAATTCTGTGGATACTTTGCCACCACTGCACACAAACAGACCCCTTAAGGACCTATCAAGAGAAAATAGGCCAAACAAGTGACTTAAAAATAATACTATAGTTACTGGAGGAATAGAAGGAAGATACCAGAGTCAGCATCTTGCTGTTGCCATTATAAATGCATAATTGACTCTTAAAATTCTAGTAACTAACATATATAACCCATGGAAATACCTCCAAAATATAATAACTGTGTATTATATATAGAGTACTGTGTGCTCTAAGGCTTGTTGTTGTTATTGCTCAGTTGCTCAGTTGTGTCTGACTCTTTGCGACCCCACGAACTGTAGCATGCCAGGCTTCCCTGTCCTTCACTATCTCCCTGAATTTGCTCAAACTCATATCCTCTGAGAGGATGATACCATTCAACCATGTCATCCTTTGTCGCCCCCTTATCCTCCTGTCCTCAATCTTTCCAAGCATCAGGGTATTTTGCAATGAGTCGGCTCTTTGTATCAGGTGGCCCAAGTATTGGAGCTTCAGCATCAGCATCAGTCCTTCCAGTGAGTATTCGGGGTTGGTAACTTTTAGGATTGACTGGTTTGATCTCCTTGCTATCCAAGGAACTCTCAAGAATCTTCTCCAGCACTACAGTTGAAAAGCATCAATACTTTGGTGCTCAGCCTTCTTTATGGTCCAACTCTCACATCCATACATGACTACTGGAAAAACCGTAGTTTTAACTAGATAGACCTTGGTCAGAAAAATGATGTCTCTGCTTTTTAGTACACTGGCTAGATTTGTCATAGCTTTTCTTCCAAGAAGTAAGCACCTTTTAATTTCATGGTTGCAGTCTGCAGTGTTTTTGGAGCCCAAGAAAATAAAGTCTGTCACTGTTTCCATTTTTCCCCATCTATTTGCCATGAAGTGATGGACTTGATGCTATGATCTTAGCTTTTTGAATGTTGAGTTTTAAGCCAGCGTTTTCTCTCTCCTATTTTACCTTCATCAAGAGGCACTTTAATTTCTCCTCACTTCCTGCCATTAGGGTGGTGTCCTCTGCATATCTGAGGTTACTGATATTTCTCCTGACAATCTTGATCCAGCTTGTGCTTCATCCAGCCCAACATTTCTCATGAGGTACTCTGCATATAAGTTAAATAAGTAGGGTGACGATATACAGTCTTGATGTACTCATTTCCCAATTTGGAACCAGTCCATGTTCCATGTCTGGTTCTAACTGTTGCTTCTTGACTGGCATAAGGGTTTCTCAGGAGGCAAGTAAGGTGCTCTAGTATTCCCATCTCTTTCAGAATTTTCCACAGTTTGTTGTGATCCACACAGTCAAAGGATTTAGCATAATCAATGAAGCAAAAGTAAATGGTTTTCTGGAATTCTTTTGCTTTTTCTATGATTTAACAGATGTTGGCAATTTGATCTCTTGTTCCTCTGCATTGTCTAAATACAACTTGTATCTTTGGAAGTTCTCAGTTCACATACTGTTGAAGTCTAACTTGAAGGATTTTGAGTATTACCTCGCTAGCATGTGAAATGAGTGCAATTATGTGGTAGTTTGAACATTCTTTGGCATTGCCTTTCTTTGGTATTGGAATGAAAAGTGACATTTTCCAGTTCTGTGGCCACTGCTTAGTTTTCCAAATTTGCTGGCATATTGAGTGCAGCACTTTAACAGTATCATCTTTTAGGATTTTAAATAGTTCAACTGGAATTCCATCACCTCTACTAGTTTTATTCATAGTAATGCTTCCTAAGGCCCACTTGACTTCACACTGCAGGATATCTGGCTCTAGGTGAATGACCACACCATCATGGTTATCTGGGTCATTAAGATCTTTTTTTGTATAGTTCTTTTGTGTATTCTTGCCACTTATTCTTAATCCCTTTTGCTTCTGTGGGCCCTTCCTGTTTCTGTCCTTTATTATGCCCATCTTTGCATGAAATGTTCCCTTGACATCTCTAATTCCCTTGACATCTCTAATCTAGAGATCCCTAGTCTTTCCTAGTCTATTGTTTTTCTCTATTTCTTTTCATTGTTCACTTAAGAAGGCTTTCTTATGTCCCCTTTGGAGAGATAATCTTTGAAATATTTGGAATTCCAAAGCTATTCTTTGGAATTCTCCATCAACTGGGTATATTTTTCCCTTTCTCCTTTACCTCTCACTCCTCTTCTTTTCTCGGCTATTTATCTCAGCTGTCTTATCTCAGACAACCTTTTGCCTTCTTGCATTTCTTTTTCTGGGGGGATAGTTTTGGTCAACATCTCTGTATAGGGTTATGAACCTCTGTCCATAGTTCTTTAGGCACTCTGTCTATCAGATCTAATCCCTTGAATCTATCTGTCATCTCCACTGCAAAATCATAAGGGATTTGATTTAGGTCATACCCAAATGGCCTAGTGTTTTTTGTTACTTTACTCAATTTAAGCCTGAATTTTGTGATGAGAAACTGATGTTCTGAGTCACAGTCAGCTCCAGGTCTTGTTTTCACTAACTATATAGAACTTTTCCATCTTCAGCTACAAATGATATAATCAATCTGATTTTGGTATTGACCATCTGGTGATGTCCACATGTAGATTCATCTCTTGTGTTGCTGGAAGAGGTCTTTGCATGATCAGTACATTGTCTTGGCAAAACTCTGTTAGCCTTTGTCCTGCTTCTTCTTTGTACTCCAAGGCCAAACTTGCCTGTTGCTCCAGGTATCTCTTGACTTTCTACTTTTGCATTCCAGTCCCCCATCATGAAAGGACATCTTTTGTTAGTGTTAGTTCTAGAAGGCCTTGTAGGTCTTCGTATAATTGTTCAACTTCAGCTTCTTTGGCATCAGTGGTTGGGGCGTAGACTTAGATTACTGTGATGTTGAGTGGTTTGCCTTGGAAACAAACCAGGATCATTTTGTCACTTTTGAGTCTACACCTAATTACTGCATTTCAGACTCTTTTGTTGACTCTGAGGTCTACTCCATTTCTTCTAAGGAATTCTTGCCCACAGTAGTAGATACAATGGTTACCTGAATTAAATTTGCCCATTCCCATCCATTTTAGCTTAGCTTCCTAAATTTATTTCTGATTGAAGTGTTTTTGTCTGCAGTGAGGGACAAATATAATCTAAATTGTAGTTGGGTCTCTTGGCAGAAAGACTCTAGTTTGCATGGAAATATCTAGTTTTTATGAGCCCAGTCTTTAAGAGCTGCTTGGTCAAAAGTTACATCCAAGCAGACACGTAGACAGGGAATTCCAATGCATTGCCATGAGCTGTGATAAGGCCAGTGCTCAGAGATACCAGCTCTGTTCTTTGATATAAGGCTTCTGTTTACAGACCTTTGCTATTATGTGGAGTCTGCACTTCTTGCTGGGCTGTGAACTCCATGAAGGCTGGGTTTCATTTGTGACTTAGTATCAGCAATATCTAGTGCTGGATACATAGTAAGCACTTAATAAACAGATAGTACATATTTATTCAAAAATAGGTGTAAATCTTTTATAACCCAAAAGGTTCACCTTCCAATGAGGTCTAAACTAGATCTTAAGAATTTTTAGTCATGTAAAACAATTTAAAATCTTTTATCTCCATTTCTTATGCTTAGCACTTTTTAAAAAATATCCAACTTGACATAAATCTCTACCATAAAGTAATACATAGATGTGTGCAGTTTTGTGAGTGAGAAATTCTCAGGTAAGCAGTTTCACGGAATATTACCATCACCAGTACCACCCTCACCTTTCTCAGCATGTCTCTTTTGTTTTGTTTTTTACTCTCTCTCTCTCTGTGTAGGGTAGATCATCTATTAAAATTATAAAATTTAACAGAAATATTCTATGTTTCATGCTATGCTAAGTATGCAAATTCACAGACACTGATAATTCCTCAATGAACCAAATCCATGAAGCTCATTCATCTCACCCAGTGCCATGAAAATCTTATCCTATTTCCCATTCTATGTGCAGAGCTTAGATATGTTTGCTTCTGTGTTCAGTTTCTTAGGTGTCTACAGTACATTTACCAAAGTTTTTAGATAAAGCCAGTTCCACTCTGGGTCCAATGGTCATTTTTAAGATTTGCTAAGAGATGGCTGGATGGCATCACCGACTCGATGGCCAAGAGTTTGGGTAAACTCTGGGAGTTGGTGATGGACAGGGAGGCCTGGCGTGCTGCAATTCATGGGATCACAAAGAGTCGGACACGACTGAGTGCTGAACTGAACTGAACTGAACAGGGAAAGTACAGGTTTTGATTTCTCCACTTCCTACTTCATGGGAAACCATAGCATAGTAGATGTTCTTTGTTAGCCTAACCACACATACCTCCAAAGCCCTCCCTTGAGGCGGATGTAATGGCCACAGCAAATGGAGAGATACAGACATCATTCTCTATTTTCTTTCTCAATTCATTGGTCAGAGTTGCGTCCTGACCTCATTAAGAGTTTGTCTCCTGTTATCCAAACTTTGTTTCGCATACTATATCGTTCAGTTATAGCAGTTCAGCAAAATTCTATGTTTTACCGGATGAAGTCAGGAAAACCAGGATTAGGCAAGGAAAAAGTAAATTCTAATCTTAGGGGGCAAACAGAAAGGAAGTTTACCATAATGATCCCTTCCCTCTTCTCTACCTCATTAATATTCCTCCTGCGTATGAAAGATGCCATTTTGTTTTCTTCCTCACATCTCCCATGCAGAACTCTGTACATAGTAACAGCAGGAGCATTTGTGGAGCTGAAATCCTGTAGAATAAATAAAAGCGATTGAAACCATTTGAATGGGCTTTTGTGAGAAGAAAACTTGTTTAATAATAATTTACCATGGCAGAGCAGCAGCTATGAAGTTGAACTTCTTCCCTCCGGTTTAAGGCTAGAAGTCACCTTTCAGCAGGTCTTCCAACGTTCACATTTGTTCACAACAAAAGCTGCAAACATTGCAAGTGAGAATAGTTCCTGGCACACTCTTAAACCATGATTCACTAAATTTTTTTTTTTTTTTTTAAACAAGTGAGGACTCTGAGGCCCAAAGAAGTGAAGTGAGCTTTCCTGTCTGGGCTTAGCCTTTGGATTGCCCTTTCTGCAGTTTTTCTAGGCTCCCCCTTCCCATCAACACCAACATCTATTTTCTTATGGTTTCAACTATAACCTAGCTGTTGAAGAGACCCAAATCTTTTCACCACCCCAATCTCTTCCCTGATCATTAGACTCACCCATTTACGTGCCTGCTGCTCAAGTTCTAGACATGGATGCATTACTCGTGAGTTGAAAGTGTCTAACCTCTTTCAACACATTATCTTGTTACTGTGCTTTGATTTATGAGGTGCATTTATGCTCAAAATTGCAAACAAACCCGATAGAGTTTTGTTTCCTACTCTGCTGAGTATCTTCTAAAGTTCAGTAAAACATGCATATATATGTACTCTGCAAATACTTTTAAACTAACAGGCTGGATTAAATTATAATAGCCAATTATAACCTACTGGTATGTTCAGGGCATTCATAATAATTATGAAAAATGCCTAGTATCTAATGAGAGGCACTGGGAATCACTGGTTGAAATACTCTCTGTAGCTGGATTGAAAAGATTTGAAACCTGGAATCTGCCACTTTCCAGCTCTGTGACCTTGGGGAACATATTAAACCTCTTTGTATCTCTGCTTCCTTGTCTGTTAAATAAGATTAATCAAAGTACTGCCTTTATGGACCAGTTGCTCAAAATAAGCAAGTGACTATGTAAAATATGTAAGTGCCTTGCACATAAGTTCTGAAGAAGGGTTAACTGTCATTATTTAATTCTCAAATAGTTTTAAATAGGCAGTGTGAGTAAACATGCTCACAGAGATTAAGATACTGGCTTCGGGTCCTGCAGTTAGTGAGAACGCTAGATAGAGCTATCCTGTCCCACCCCAGATCTCTTATTTCCTCTCCATTCTTTTTATCTTGTTGCTCTGAGCCTAAAACCTAGAATTCATTTTGTTTTTTAAGCCCTCTACCTAGCTCATTACTAACCAATCTTGCCTGTTCACGCTACCTTCTAAAATCCCCAAGTGACTCTGTATTGCATTCAAGAGAAATTTCTGAGAGAATGAATTCCTAGGTATTCAGGCCAAACCCTCAGCCTGGTATATTATGCATTACATTAGGGCTTCATGATGTCATTTGTGCCCACCTCTTCAGTGTCCTTTCTTTTCCAAAACTCGTACCATGTACCAAAGCCTTACCAAACTGTATTTCCCCAGTTGTACAATTTCTTATGCATCTGCATTTTAGGGGCATGCCCCTAATCCCTTTGCTGTCTCCCCATTCCTTACCTGGACCCTGTATACTATATGCAGTAAGCTATCACTTCTTCCACCAGCAGTCCTTTCACTTTCTTACATGAACCACCATTTTTCTTCCCACCTGGGTGTAAGTGTCACAGTAAATTAATATTATAATTGTCTGTTTACAAAGCTGTCTTCCTAGGGATGCTGTGAGCTCCTTGCATGAAAATACCAGGTTTTTGTTCTGTTGATTCCCTCATTTCATCCCAATTAGAAGCCCAGGCTAAGAATGCTTAAGGAATTTATTTTATTTTACTGTTTCAGTGGCTACAGGTCAATGAAACATTTACCAGTGTCAATGGAAGAATAAAAGCATAAATAAATGAGAAACAAAGTGAATGATGCAAACTATTATAGGAAAGTAGCTTCAAAAGTAATCTAATAGTTTAAAAAAATGCAAAAAGCTTGATAGGGGAAATGATCCAATATGAGAACCAGTAAAAATCATTGCAAAAAGAATGGAGCCAGAATTTGTGTATCTTCTGGGTTGTGATCCAGTGGTGAAGGACCAGATCAGAAGAAGTTGGTTCAGGTTGCAGGCGTGACTGCCTGGCAAGTGCTTGCCATGTAGGCAAGAGTTCGAGGGCAAGATAAGATTAGGTGAGGACATGTACCATCATGGGTAAGCCAAGTTCAGAGTCTTGCTGCTGCGGCTAAGTCGCTTCAGTCGTGTCCGACTCTGTGCGACCCCAGAGATGGCAGCCCACCAGGCTCCGCCGTCCCTGGGATTCTCCAGGCAAGAACACTGGAGTGGGTTGCCATTTCCTTCTCTAATGCATGAAAGTGAAAAGTGAAAGTGAAGTCGCTCAGTCGTGTCGGACTGTTTGCGACCCCATGGACTGCAGCCTACCAGGCTCCTCTGTCCAAGGGATTTTCCAGGCAAGAGTACTGGAGTGGGGTGCCATTGCCTTCTCCGGTTCAGAGTCTTACATAGTTTTAAATTCTTCCTTCTTTTGGAAAATAAGGACTACTAGGTGAGTGCTGGAAACTACAGAGTATGAAGTATTATCTCATAGCACTAGGCTCAATTTTAATAGTTGTTTAAATCAGACTAGCTTTAACACATTAGATCTCAAAATATTGGCATGCATGAGAGTAACTAAGAATGCTTAGGCCATGCTTAGGCTATTCTCTTGCTCTCTGTACATCCCTTGCTCAACCATTCCCTGCCCACCTACACCCTACTCACATCCTACTGACCTTCCTTGTTAATCACTGAATCTAATCAATAAATGCCTACAAACTTGTCCCTGGCCCCAGCTAGTGATTCTTCCAATCTTTCTCTTCCTTTCCTTTGCTTTTTTTTTTTTTTTTTTTGGCTTTACCACATTGTGTTAGTTTCTGCTGTACAAGGAACTGAATCAGTTATATGTATACACATATCCCCTCCCTCTTGGACTGTCCTCTGCCCCACCCCCATCCCACCCATCTAGTTCATCACAGTCCAGGAGCTGAGTAAAATAGCTAGTGGGCACTGCTGTCCTAATCTCCTGATCAAAACATCTCCACCAAGATAGCTTATCAAAGGGGAATGAGGGATGCACCCCTCTATTGGTTTCTCTGGTAACTGATGACTCAACCTGATATCAACTGCTAACTTCCCTCTCCACATCCTCTGGCCCTCTGCCAGCAGACTGCTGCCATGTCTTGCCCATTGTCTGCCACACATGGTAGAGTGTCAATTCAGGAACTTGCTTCTGACATGTAAGATCCCCCATTCATTACACCACTGATGTGTCTGCCACTGACTTTGAGCTCTTTATTCAGTCTTATGGCTGGGCAAGCACAGAGTGTGCAGCCCAAGTGTAGCCATAATGCCTGCTTCTAAGCAACTCATGTTATGTGTCATATTGTTGTTATAATTTTATAACTGTCATCATCATCATTGTCATCGTTACTCTTATTTTTTACATTCGTACCCTGATCTTCCCATCTTGCTGATTACCTAACATTTTAATCCCTTCTAAATACACACTTTATCTTAATCTCTTCTAAATTATTAAAATTAACCTACAATTATCTTGATAACCCTTTACTGGGAGGGTTATTAGTTTCCTAGTGATATTTAGCTTTTCTTTTGTGCTCCTCTTTCCATGGGATTTCCCAGGCAAGAATATTGGAGTAGGGTCACCATTTCCTTCTCCAGGGGGTCTTCCCAGCCCAGGAATCAAACTCACATCTCCTGCTTGGCAGGCAGATTCTTTACAGCTGAGTTACCAGGGAAGCCATGCTTCTTATAGATACAATATAATATACATATAAGAATAGTATAATATTTTCAACATAGTGGCTAAGACTTGGTATTCAGACTTAAAATTTTCTTCTTATAACCCTGTTTCTAGTTGTGAAACAGGGTTATAAGCCTCTTTGGTGTTTCATGGTTCTTTGGCTCATGATCTGCCTCTCCTTGTGCCCTGAATCATGTTCTTCATCTCAGTGGGATATTTCACTCCATACTTGAAACAGTAGCTTTAGCCTCAGAATCTTTGTCTAGTGTCGTTTTGCATACCCCTTAATAATCTCTCCTGTTCCTCATCACTGTGTCATCTACTAATGTTCCTTCTGTGAAGTTCTATTTGTTGTTGTTGTTTTAGTTGCTAAGTTGTGTCCAACTCTTTGAGATCCCATGGACTGTATGCCTGCCAGGTTCCTCTGTCCATTGTATTTCCCAGGCAAGAGTACTGGAGTGGGTTGCCATTTCCTTTTCCAGGGGATCTTCCCTGCTCAGAGACTGAACCCACATCTTCTGCACTGGCAGGTGGATTTTTTACTGCTGAGCCACCAGGGAAGCCTGATGTTCTATTTACTCTTCTCCAAAATTCTGGGAAATTATATAACCAAATGCATCAGAACTACCTGATAACACAGGCATGAGGGGTCAAACTTTTTAGCTGACTTATTACTGTCCTTGCCTTAAGCCAGAGACTACCAAGAAGACACCTGTAGTTGAAAAAGTTGAGTTCACTACTTATTGCCAAGAGGAAAAAGTGTACCATGGGGTCAGAAGCCGTTGAAAAGAACCTCTGATAAAAGCTGAACTTCGGTTGAGTGATCTGGGGAGAGGGTTTAAGGAAGTAGAGCATTACTCTGAATTGAACGTTGTCAGGAAGCAGGGTAATTTTACAATTTGGTGCCTTAAAAAGTCTTATCTAGGAAGAGGGAAGATAAGCCTATCTTGGTAATGCAGCAGCAGTGACCCAGATTAGCTGGGAAAGGGGGACACATGATGCCTGTGGCTTAGACAGTGTTCATAAGAGGTCTGTATTCAGACATAATTACAGAGCGTTTTGTTTTTGTCTTGACTCTTCATGGTCACAGAGTGTCCTTGCCTAAAGTTGATGTTCTGTGAAATTGGTTCTGTTCAACACGAGGATACCACAGCCAGGTGTGAGAGCCAGGGCAGTGTCCAGAGACAACAAGACCTAAGTGATAGCACCGGGCCAGGTCCTGGATGTCAGGGGCTGTTTTCTCTCTCATGATAAAATTCTTTGCTACTTCAGTAATTAAACTTACTTCCATGAAATCCACTTTCCTGTACTTGGTGATAAGATTCTAACAGTTCTTTGTAATTTCCTCCCTAAGCCCTATGGTATGCTCAACCCATTGCGTATTTTAATACAAAATTTGATTCCTCTTAAGCTAGCAATATGATGATGATCAATAAGGACCACAAAAGTAGATTGATCTATGTATAATAACTACAAAGGGCACAGATTGTTAGGGAACTGATTATTTTTTGTACTTATACCATAAACACTAATCTTTTATGTAAATATAAACCATTGGCATATAGGAAATAAATGGAATAAAATTTTAATTTTATTTAGTGAAAGTTACTTGTGAAGATTTTAAAGGGTCTTTCCACTTACTATATAGAAAAGAATTTAATAATCAGAGACTGGAATTTTGGAGTTGGGAATGATGATGAATCAAAATATCTCTGGAAATATATATCTAGGCTAAACACATAAATGTGGTTTAAAAACTTACTACTTAGACATTCTAGATGCCTACTAAAAAAAGTGAGATAATCTTTTTCTTTTACATAATGGACTGTCATTATCATCAGTTTTGCTTAAAGAAAAGAACATCTAATTAAGTGATTTAAGTTCATGATTGAATAATCTTTAAGCAATGTATGGATTTTAAATGAGTAGAAACTGACAAATGTCCCATGCTAATAATTTGCTTTGTAACTTGTTACAGATATGTACAGAAAGTGTTGCAGGTGGAAGGCTCTGAAGAGAGAAGGAGATAAGTTTATATAAATCAGGCTTATTCTATAAGTCACACATGAAAAAATATCTCACAATGTAATATTTAATGTATTTGTAATATTGCTAAATATAACACTTTCTTTGACTTATACATATATGATCTTTAAACATGAGCTATTTAATAGGCTCAAGATTACCAGTTTCATATGTAAGATTAAGTTTCTTCATCTTTGAGTTTCTTGATTGGTTTTAGAATAGAATAAAAGCAATAAAGAAGAAATAGTTATTTATTTTCCAACTCTGCTTTATTTATCATATTATCTTATTAGTGAGGATAGGATGTTTTGATTGAGCTTCATGAAATTTGGCCTTTAGTTACCCTTGAAGATACGATCTAAACCAAGAAAGATGCTCATTTTTCATTGTCTCTTTACGGTTTACTCTTCTGTATGATTCTATTTCATCTTTCCTGTTTTCAAGTAAGATGTGTAGCTTTTTTTTATGTGAACCAGAAATAATAATTTACAACAGGAAATGGAAGTTAAAAAGTTAAAATTCAAGTTAAATATTTAACTTTTAATTAGACAATAAGGCTTAAGTCATTTTAAAGACTATAGATACTTGTCATGGGCCTAGAGGTGGGTTTATTCACTCTTTAGTACAATCGAAGGCAGCACTTTGGATCCTTAAATCTGAATGGTTCAATAATTACATTACAGAAGACTCCTGATAACTGATTTAATTCTTTGTTAACAGTAAAAAAAGGGAAATAATACAATAAATATCCATTGGCTACTTGGGAACGTAGTCTATTCTTGGAGTCTGTTTTATGCGGGGTCAAATTAGTATAATGTGCTTTTGGATATGTGTGTTCTTTAATATTATTGTCTAGAAGTTTACTACAGATGGAGTTACATTACTGCTTTTTGTCAAAAGAAGTATTTTGAGTACCCATTTAAGCAGCAGGTACAATCTGAAATGAAAAGGATTCAAGCCAATCCGTTTTCTTACCTGAAATATTCCTGCACATGATGTGCTTCTGAAAACTCTTTAACACATCACAGGTATCCTCAAAACCGTTGTTGTGACTGATGCCAGAATAAAAAGGTAGCTTTCTTATTCTTGTTTACATATATTCCTTTCTTCTCGGAGCATATCAGGCTTGGCAGCAAACAGTGGCAATGGTTTTCAACTGCAAAAACTATCCAGATGATTTCTTCCAGAGTCTCCTTTTCCCCCACTGTCATTAGGCTTAGATTCTCCTCTCTTCCATCCTATCCTTTTTGAACTGTCATAATGCATCTACATTTTACACATCTACTGGCCAAACAAGAAAGATTACATGTTCAACAAAAAGCAGGCTCATATAATAATTTTTTCCATTGTTTCTTTCCGACAAGGTCATTATTGACTCTAGACTAAGTAAATCAAAGGATCGATGTCTCCTGCTTACTCTTCCATGGCTGTTTGCAGTTGATCTTTGTTCCTCACCCTCATCCCCACATCTCTTCCCCAGCTCCCATGAGGCTGAGCATGGCCCTAAGTCCACCAACCTCAGCCTGGAATGTGAATTGGGAAAGTGAGAAATTAGGGGATTAAATACTTCCTAATGTTAATATCAACTGAAGTCTGTGCAGGCTCATATTATCTGCTCTGCTATTTGTAGAGCAAATACTATGTCACTTCAGCCTGAGCCAATATAAAAGAAGTGTCAAGTCCCTCATTTCCTTTGACCTTTAGTGTATTGTCTCTGCTTTTACCAGGACTGTTACTCAGTTCTTACCCAGTTTTCATTAATTTTCTTTCTACCCTTGCTGTTATGCTCCAGAGCACCATCAAAAAAATAAAATAAAAGCTTAACCAGAATCTCTCTCCCACTCATGATGATGGCTGTAAGGGCATGCTTTCGTTTTACAACCCTTTGCCACAGCTGCTGCCATGAACTGCACCATTCTCCCACTAATCCAAACGCTGTCAGGAATGAGTCCACCTTCTCCTCATTAGACTGAACACAAGTCTTAGTGCAGAGCTATCTATCTTCCCAGTATTTGCTTAGTTTTCTATGTAGATTCTCATCCCAATGTACTGCTTTTGACTTGGCCCTTTAAAAATGAAAACACTTACCCGTCCCTTTCCCTATTTACAATTACTTAACAGTTCTATTCTGCTTCCAGAATAACGTTCAATCTCCTTGAAATATTATACAAGGAGCTTCAACATCTGGCCTTCACCCCTTCTTCTCACTTTTTCTCTTCCTTTAAAAATCAATTTTTGTTATTTTACAAATATATCACTCACTCCTATCTTGAATTTGTGCAATACAGCAGCTTCCCACCAGTCATCCACTTTACACATGGTCATATTATATGTCAATACTACTCTCTCAATTCTTCCCACTCTCTTCTTCCTCTCCTGTGTCCACATGCCCATTCTTTATGTCTATTCTTGCCCTGAAGACAGGTTTATCTGTACCATTTTTCTAGATTCCACATCAGTTCGGTCGCTCAGTCATGTCCGACTCTTTGCAACCCCATGAATCGCAGCACGTCAGGCCTCCCTGTCTATCACCAACTCCCGGAGTTCACTCATATTCATAGAGCAATTGGTCAAATTCTAAACAAAGAATTACACTTTTTGTGTTGATTTTCTGATTGTAGAATTATATAGCAAATGTTTGTAAAGATTTCAATAAAATTTTCCAGCTAAACAGAAATGACGCAGGTAGAATGGTTACTGAAATTTCTACACAAATCTCTTAACAGAAACATGAACTTAACTCTCCATGCCCAAAAATACCTTCACAGAAACTCAGGATTCCAAGTAAGGGATGACAGTACCTGGGTCAAGGAGGTACTGTATTTTGAAGAGATTTTAAGAGATACATAATGGATGGCCTCAAACTTTTTAAAGCAGGAAATAAAACTTTATCCTGAGAAGATAGGTTTCCAGGGAAATACTTAGGAAAATGAAGATGCCACAACAAAACCAAGAGAGTGAAGGCAAGAGTCACAAGATAGGAAAAAAGTAAAGGACTGCTTAGCACAGCTCAATTCACTTACAATCTTGTTTTTAAAATGTATATAGATATCAAATGAATGTTTGTTAGTTTTTTAAAAGGACAAATGATATTTTTAAACTTAAAGAAAAATAGACAATTGCCTTATTTGCTCCACCCTGTCTCACTCCCCATGTTAAATTTTAGAATACTGAACTATTTTTAGATGACATACTTAAAGTGTTCTTGATGTTTAAAAAAAAAAAAAAAAAAGCTGGTTTTTTTTTTTTTTAATACAATTTCCTCCTGTAGAAGAGAAGGATCTAACTTTTGTGTATTAAATACAATACCACTCCATCCATCACATCTATATACATACTTCTCACCTTCCATCTAATAGTGTAGGTATTTTTCTAATAGTATTGACTGTGTAAATCATTAGAAATTTTCTGAGCAGCAGAGCCAAGAAATAAACAATGAGTGCTTTCTTTCTGGTGCAATTTATGTTTTCCTGGTAATAATTGCATCCTTATATCCTCTGTCCTCTTGGTCCAATATTAATTGGTTTTTGTTTTTTTCCCCTTGACCTGTGACATAATTCTTACTGTGAAACTTCCCTTCTGCTGTTCCTGGAAATTCCCTATGCCTCTCATTTGTTGTATGAGTTATTTCCTTAATTCCCCGTCTACTTTTACTTCCTTGTTTCAGTAAAATTTATATTCTGAGATTTCTTGGGCTCCTTATAAAACAGTAAAAGAGAAGTAAAATTTAGGACCGTGTGTATATTAAAATGTCTATATCCTCTTTCTTGAAAATATATTTGCACAGAGATTAACAGCTGGAGATAATTTTTGGACATTTTTGAAGAGATTGCTATTTGACTTGTAAATCCCCAGTGCTGCTGTCTGTTGTCTCTTCGATTTGTATGTGACATTACTCTCAAGCCCACCAGAGGTTTTTAAGAATTTCTCTTTATTTTTGGTACCTGTGATGTGAAAACATGCAGCTAGGTCATAGCCTGTGGTCCTTTATATCCGCTCTGCTGTAGACGGGCGACTTTCTGCACTCTGGGGATTTAATGTCCTTTGATTCTGAAAAATATTTATGCATTCTATCCTATTTCCACTTTGTCTGGTTTTGTTTCCTCTGGAAACCCCATTATGTGGATGTTGGGTCTGTTCTATAGCTAGCTACTCTAATGCTGCTCCGTGGCTCCTCTGTACTCAGATATTCCAAATGCTTGCTCCACTGTGTTACTTCTACTATCATGGTTTTCTTTTTCCAGATTGCTGCCTTTTATTTATGTGGATTTTAGGATTTCATGGTTTTCTTTTTAAAGTGATTCTTTCCTATTTATTTTTTAAAATTATGATTAGAATTTTTATATTAATTTTTAAAGTTTTGGCTGTGCTGGGTCTTCATTTCTGCACAGGCTTTTCTCTAGTTGTGGTGAGTGGGGACTGCTCTCTTTTTGCGGTGGCTTCTTTTGTTGCGGTACATAGGCTCTAGGTGCATGGGGTCCAGTGGTTAGGGCTCCTAGGCTCTACAGCACAGGTTCGGTAGTTGTGATGCACAGGCTTAGTTGCTCCACGGCATGTAGTTATCTTCCTGGACCAGGGACTGCGTTGGCTGGTGGATTCTTTATCACTGAGCCACCAGGAAAGCCCCATGGTTTTTTACTAGTTTCGTGATACAAAACTGTCTCTTAGTTGTCTGATGATAGTAATCACAAAAATATTTTGTTTTTTATTCCCTTTTCTTGTATTCAACCTTATTGTTTATTTGTATTTGACTTTTTTCATGCAAGTCAGAAGTATTCCTCAAATGTCTGGTGGTTGTCCATTTATATTTAAGACTGTGGCAAAATGAATACAGATTTCATTCTAGAGTTGCACTGTCCAATATGGTAGCCATGGCACCCCATACCAGTACTCTTGCCTGGAAAATCCCATGGACGAATGGCTGGAATCCCTGGAAGGCTGCAGTCCATGGGGTCGCTGAGGGTCAGACACAACTGAGCGACTTCATTTTCACTTTTCACTTTCATGCACTGGAGAAGGAAATGGCAACCCACTCCAGTGTTCTTGCCTGGAGAATCCCAGGGACGGGAGAGCCTGGTGGGCTGCTATCTCGGGTCGCACAGAGTCGGACATGACTGAAGCAACTTAGAGACTATTGAGAACTTGAAACATAGTTAACCCAGATTGAAATGTGTTCTAAGAGTAAAGTAAAAACCAGACTTTTAACACTTTGTGCCCCTGCAAAAAAATCTCATTAATAATTTATGTTTATTTAAATGATAGTATTTATGATGTTGTAGTAAGCAATATATAATATTAAAAGTAATATTACCTAGTTACCTACATTTTCAATGTGGCTACTGGATATTTTAAAGGAATATTTAGCATGAGGCTTGTATCATACTTGCCCCAGACAGTACTACTCTGGATTGAGCAGAAGGTCCTGACCATTTCACTGTGCTCCCTGACCTCCTCTCCACTTCAGCTAATAGTGTCAAGTGTTTTATCTTGTGCCAGTTTCCTTAGAAAGGAATTCTGTAATGTTTTGCTTGATAGAATTCTGGAATTGGCAGTGGAAGAGAAATTAGTGTGAGGGCTTAAACTTATTTCGACATGGATCTCCCTCATATCCCTAGCTGGGCTTCCTTGTCTTAGGTCCAGAAATCTCTTACTCCATGTTTCAAAAGAGGAAACACCCCATCTTCTGACAGATGAGGAGGAAGGAGAGCAGGCTGTGTAAAACATATGGAGAGAAGCTTTAGGTTTAGGACTTCCTGAGATATTCAGTCAAGTTCAGACTCTGCTTTCCATGCACCCCATGGTCCTATGTGGACTTATAGAGTAGATTCTTTTTGCTGACAGACTAGATTCTACATGTTTAGAATTGGGTTGTAGGATGTTTGAGCAATTACCATTAGTCCATTATGCTTTCTGTATGTTGACCGATTTCTTGTCTTCACTAATCTAAATCTTTGAGCTGAACATGTGTGTTCCTATTTTTATAAATTCTACCTACAACTTTCATTTTAATGAGATTTCAGATGCAAGTGAAAATGTATTCTACCTGCCACATTTAACCAGAGGTCATAATTTTAAATCTTAATATCTTGTTCTTCCCTTCTATCTTTTCTGTCAGATTATGTTCAGGTACTTAAGTCTCCTATAAACTGCTCTAATATGTCCATCTCTCTGTAGATAGGAACCTTTATGGCAAGCCAGGCTTAGCTTGTGCACATGCCTTTTTCCAACCATACCAATTACATTTCCAAATGATTTACGTGATTTATCTAATTTTATTTCCCATGAATCCCACTTCCTCCTACTTTTTTACATTTAACTCATCTTCTAGGGAAGATTAAGGATGTAAGAATTCTATGAACATATTCTTAGGAATTCAGTCCCCATTGATCTCTTTCTTAGCTAAACTTCTATCATGTGTGTGTTTCCCACAATTTATAGTTTTTTATACTGTGATAAATTATACTGTGAGGTATTAATCCACATGGTTTTATTCTGCCCACTTCATTCTCTTTTCTAACTGCAAGATATGAAGCTGCATATTGAGGGAGAACTTTTAGTGGACCTAAGGAACTGACATTCGGTTACTATTCAGTCTTATTAAAGACTAGGAAAATAGTTGTGCCCTAAGTATGAATTCATCTCACACGCTAGTAAAGTAATGCTCAAAATTCTCCAAGCCAGGCTTCAGCAGTATGTGAACCATGAACTTCCAGGTGTTCAAGCTGGTTTTAGAAAAGGCAGAGGAACCAGAGATCAAATTGCCAACATCCGCTGGATCATCGAAAAAGCAAGAGAGTTCCAGAAAAACATCGATTTCTGCTTTATTGACTATGCCAAAGCCTTTGACTGTGTGGATCACAATAAACTGTGGAGAATTCTGAAAGAGATGGGCATACAAGACCACCTGATCTGCCTCTTGAGAAACCTGTATGCAGGTCAGGAAGCAATAGTTAGAACTGGATATGGAACAGCAGACTGGTTCCAAATAGGAAAAGGAGTACTTCAAGGCTGTATATTGTCACCCTGCTTATTTAACTTACATGCAGAGTACATCATGAGAAAGGCTGGGCTGGAAGAAGCACAAGATGCAATCAAGATTGCAGGGAGAAATATCAATAACCTCAGATATGCAGATGACACCACCCTTATGGCAGAAAGTGAAGAGAAACTAAAAAGCCTCTTGATCAATGAAAGTGAAAGAGGAGAGTGAAAAAGTTGGCTTAAAGCTCAACGTTCAGAAAACGAAGATCATGGCATCTGATCCCATCACTTCATGGCAAATAGATGGGGAAACAGTGGAAACAGTGTCAGACTTTATTTTTTTGGGCTCCAAAATCACTGCAGATGGTGACTGCAGCCATGAAATTAAAAGACGCTTAATTCTTAGAAGGAAAGTTATGACCAACCTAGATAGCATATTAAAAAGCAGAGACATTACTTTGCCAACAAAGGTCCGTCTAGTCAAGACTATGGTTTTTCCAGTGGTCATGTATGGATGTGAGTTTTGGACTATAAAGTAAGCTGAGTGCCAAAGAATTGATGCTTTTGAACTGTGGTGTTGGAGAAGACTCTTGAGAGTCCCTTGGACTGAAAGGAGATCCAACCAGTCCATCCTAAAGGAGATCAGTCCTGGGTGTTCATTGGAAGGACTGATGCTGAAGCTGAAACTCTAATACTTTGGCCACCTGATGCGAAGAGTTGACTCATTGGAAAAGACTCTGATGCTGGGAGGGGTTGGGGGCAGGAGGAGAAGGGGACGACAGAGGATGAGATAGCTGGATGGCATCACCGACTAGATGGACATGAGTTTGAGTGAACTCCGGGAGTTGGTGATGGACAGGGAGGCCTGGCGTGCTGCGATTCATGGGGTCACAAAGAGTCGGACACGACTGAGTGACTGAACTGAACAGAACTGAAGCATGGATAAAAGTGGAAACACAGACTTTAGACATGAACGAATCCCAAAGAGCTGTTGTGATCCGTTCCGCAGCCTACTCACTCCTAAAGGCAAGTTCTCTTCTCCCTTTCAACTCTCAAGTGGGAGGACCTCAGAACACAAGTGTTATCAGAGAGAACAAATGTCAGAAAACACTGCCCCAGAGACTATGGCAGTGAAGTATCCAGGGCTGTGTGTGGTACGTAGGCCGCTGTTTAGAAGCAGATTCATGGAGCCCCTTGGACCCTAACACTGAGCTCAAGGCCCCTGAAGGTTATGCAAGTTAGCTGAGAAAAAGAAAGGCACCACCTGCAAAGTGCTCAAGGCCAGAACCAGGGAAAGTCATAGCTGCAAATTTTGAGAGGGCATGCTCTGTGTTCTCATCTCCTTCTCTGAAAATAGCCTGTACTGAGAAAGATGTAACAAGAGTTTTAAACTTGAAATGACTGAGGAACAGCAAAAATGAAATTTCTTAAAAGTGACTAAATATGCTGTATCAGACAGAATGGAGGTTTGAGATAAAATGAAATTTAGTGCAACAAAATTTTGTTTTTGCACACCCGAGTCTGTGATTGTAAAACTCATTTCCATTTCAGTAATATACAGTATGCAGCCATTCCCAAAGTTTCTTTCTCACAAAAAACAAACAAAAAAGAAAACCTTTTCCAGGTAACCATGATTACTTTTCTTTGTTTTAGATTAATTTTATGTTTCATGTTCCCTTTGTCAGGTTAAACAGTTTTGTTTCCCAGAGCGATAGAAACTTGGACTTAATTTTTATTTTGAACTTTGATTTTGAAAACTTAACATGTAATATTTTCTCCTTAACCCACTCCAGTATTCTTGCCTGGAGAATCCCAGGGATGGGGGAGCCTGGTGGGCTGCCGTCTACGGGGTCGCACAGAGTCGGACACGACTGAAGTGACTTAGCAGCAGCAGCAGGGGACAGGAGATGGTCTTGATTTTGAGTTGATTGTATATACATACACGTGTATATGCAATTTAAGCAAATAATTGTATTATCAAGATGGTATGACAGCCCAATATTTAAAAATGGCTGCTTTAGAGAAGAGTTAGAATTTTGGAAGCTGATAGTTTTCCTAATATTTATTATTTGACAAGTAAAGTTCCCCCCATATTCTGATCTACTTTTATTGGAGCATTCTCTTACTTGCAGACAAGTGTCCTAGGTGATACAACCATAGCTTGGCATTCTTTGACCTTGAGCAGTTTACTTGACCTCTCAGTCCTTTTGCCTCTCAGTACTTTGGTACTTTTCAGTTCAGTTCAGTCACTCAGTTGTGTCCGACTCTTTGAGACCGCATGGACTGCATGGTACTTCTACTATTTGTAAATTAAGGAAACCAACAATTCTTACTTCAAATTATGGTTATGAAGATTAATTTAGATAATCCATATAGAGTCCTTTGAAAGGTGTTTGCCTGCAGTAAGTGCCCTTGATGTGAGCCATTTGTCTTACATGACACACTTTGGGCTTTTAAAAATTGTGCTTCTGATAAGTTTTATCATTTCACACATTAAACACCAAGTGGTTTTCCAAGGAATAAAAAATGGTGATGTGATTATTTTAAAAGTCAGTCAACACCCAATAAGAATTTGTCTGCTGCCCTCCAATAAGATTCCAGAGATAAGTTCAATGACTTTTAAAAGCACTCTCCATATGTATACATATATGCCCTCTTTTTTTTGATACCCTTCCCATTTAGGTCACCACAGAAAACTGAGTATAGAGTTCCCTGTGCTGCATAGTTCAGTTCAGTCACTCAGTCGTGTCTGACTCTTTGTGACCCCATGAATCACAGCATGCCAGGCCTCCCTGTCCATCACCAACTCCCAGAGTTCACTCAGTCTCATGTCCATTGAGTCGGTGATGCCATCCAGCCATCTCATCCTCTGTCGTCCTCTTCTCCTCCTGCCCCCAATCCCTCCAAGAATTAAAGTCTTTTCCAACGAGTCAATTCTTCACATGAGGTGGCCAAAGTATTGGAGTTTCAGCTTCAGCATCAGTCCTTCCAATGAACACCCAGGGTCTCATTACTTACTATTTTATACATAATATTTGGAGCTCCTTTCTATCTGCTGGATTGGATGCTGCCAGATTCAAAATGATTTTTGCTCAAATAAGCTCAATATTTAAAAAATATAAAAGTACTCATCAGAAATAGCTTTGGTTGTATATAGTCAAAGGACGACAGGACATTAGACACCATTTAGGTGGTATTTTCAATTAGACCTAAATAATTATTTGGCCTGTAATCTCATTCTACAAGGTTTCCCATATACCTGAATGTTTATTCGTGGTTTTAAACATTGAAGCTCTGTAAATTTCAGGGTAATAAGAGTCCAGTCCCTGTCTCCAAGGACTTTGGGAGTTACCTATTGGATAGAGGAGAGCAAGACTCTGCTTTTTTTTTTTTTTTTCAACACCAAAAACATTTTGTAATGGGGTATAGCCAATTAACAATGTTGTGAAATTTCAGGTGAGCAGTGAAGGGATTCGGCCATACATATACACGTGTCCATTCTCCCTGGAGAAGGAAATGGCAACCCACTCCAGTGTTTTTGCCTGGAGAATCCCATGGATAGAGGAGCCTGGCATGCTACAGTCCATGGGGGTCACAAAGAGTCAGATATGACTGAGTGGCTGAGCACATCCATTCTCCCCCTAACCCCACTCCCATCCAGGCTGGCAATTAACATTGAGCACAAGTTTCATGCGTATGCAATAGGTTTTGTTGGTTATCCATTTTAAATACAGCAGTGTGTACATGACTTTCCCAAAGTCCTTAACTATCCCTTCCCCCCAGCAACCACGAGCTCATTTTCTAAGTTTGTGAAGACTCTGCTTCTTATTACCTAAATTCAGTTGAGCAACAGAGAAGAGGGAAGGAGTCCAGGACACACCGCCGGACAGAGGCCAGAGGGAGGGTTACACAGAGAAAGAACGTGCTGCCCTCGTACTGCCTCTGGGTCTGGAAAGGTTAGTACAGCTTAGAATTGAATATGATCAGAAAGCATTATAACTGGCTGGCACCAGTAAAGTAGATTTTAAAATGAATGACCTGAGATTGTGAAGAAGAAAAACTTTTTTCACAGAGATAGCATCTTTATTACCATTATCAATGATACCAGTAATTACAACTAGTTGTTTTAATAAATGCATATATTTCATCTTACTTGATCTCCATGGTATTATGAAATAAATATTGTTATCATCCTCATCTTTTAGAGGAGGAAACTTAAACACAGAGAAGTCAAGCAATAGGTCCAAGACCATTTGGGATATTATCAACCCAGCAACTTGTCTCCACAATCTGCAATCTTACCCACTCACTCTCTGTCCCAAAGTTCCTCTGCAGAACCCAGGCTATCAATGTGTGTCCCAGAGCACATGAAAAAAGAAAAGATCCAACCAACCATCACGGATCCTGTCCTGTGTGGCCAGAGGCAATTGATCAATAGACATCAAGCCAGGCAAGCTTTTACAAGATAAAACCCCTTTGTGGACAATAGCTATATTTGGGCTTCACAAGAAGTCGATAGTTACCAACTTATTTGCTTGCCAGACCCAGAGCAGTCTGAATTCCCTTTTTTCCTGCAGCCCAAAGGACTGCCCCTTTCCCTATCTCAAGTCTCTCTGTCTCTCTGTCTTTCCTGTCCTCTCTTCTTCATTCTTCCTGTTTACAAAGATAAAAAATACTGGTCACAAAAGGTTATGTGCGTGTGCTAAGTCGCTTCACTAGTGTCTGACTCTGGGCGGCCCCATGAACTGTAGCCCGCCAGGCTCCTCTGTCCGTGGGGTTCTTCAGGCAAGAATACTGGAGTGGGTTGCCATTTCCTGCTCAGGGAATCTTTCCGACCCAGGAATTGAACCCCTGTCTCTTATGTCTCCTGCATTGGCAGGCAGGTTCTTTACCCCCAGTGCCACTTGGGAAGCCCTACCAAATATTGTAAGATAATTTGTAGACTTAACCTTTCAAGTCAGATATACCACCTATATACTCCCTTTTGCCTTTTCTTAGAAAATGTTAATTGTCCTTCTAATTTAATTCAGCACTTCCCTAACTGTCTTTATGAAACACTGTTCCAGTAGATGTTAATAAAGATATCCTAGGGTGACACATGGTCAAATAAGTTTGGGAAATAAGGCATACCAGGACCTTCTCTTGGAGCTGTGTTATGAGAATAGTAAGACTGAGAAATCATGAAGTAAGGAAACTGTTGAATATGACTTTGAATTTAAATATTCTGGGTCCTCTTATATACTGGGCTCAGTTTTGTTTTGTTTGTATTGGAGTATGAAAAAACTTTTAAAGTGAGAGGAACAAAAGAGATTAGAGGAAAATCCATATTTCTAAAAAGTCAACTTCTATGACATAGTGCTACAATATAGACTATTCATATTGTAAGAATGTTTTATGGTAAAAATTATTGAGCCAACAAAGTTTTAATTCAAAATATTTTTCCTCTGTGCTTTCAAATGGAAATAAATTCTCCCCATGTTTATTACCTTTTAAAAATACAATTGCATTATTGTTTCTTATTATGAGTTAGCATTTATACAACCTCAGGTTTCTTATTTCCTTAGCCTTAAATATAAATGTTTGCTTTCTCTAACCCTTAACATTCCCAGTAAGATGATATGCTTTACCTGTAGTAAGAGATATTTGTTGTTGTTCAGTTGCTAAGTTGTGTCTGACTCTGCGACCCCATGAATTGCAGCATGCCAGGCTTTCTTGTCCTTCACTATCTACCTGAGTTTGCCCAAACTCATGTCCATTGAATCAGTGATGCCATCCAACCATCTTATCCTCTGTCATCCCCTTCTCCTCCTGCCCTTAATCCTTCCCAGAATCAGGGGTTTTTCCAGTGAATTGGCTCTTCGTATCAGGTGGCCAAAGTACTGGAGCTTCAGCTTTAGCATCAGTCCTTCCAATTTATATTCAGGGTTGATACCCTTTAGGATTGACTAGGTTGATCTCCTCAGGAGCCTAGTAGGCTGCAGTCCATGGGGTCGCTAAGAGTCGGACACGACTGAGCGACTTCCCTTTCACTTTTCACTTTCATGCATTGGAGAAGGAAATGGCAACCCACTCCAGTGTTCTTGCTTGGAGAATCCCAGGGACAGGGAAGCCTGGTGGGCTGCCATCTATGGGGTCGCACAGAGTCGGACACAACTGAAGTGACTTAGCAGCAGCAGCAGGTTGATCTCTTTGCAGTCCAAGGGACTCTCAAGAGTCTTCTCTAACACCACAGTTTGAAAGCATCAATTTGTTGGCACTCAGCCTTCTTTATGGTCCAACTCTCACATCCATACCTAACTATTGAAAAAACCATAGCTTTGACTACACAGATCTATGTTGGTAAAGCGATATTCCTGTGTTTTAATACACTGTCTAGGTTTGTCACAGGTTTTTAATCCAAGGAGCAAGCATCTTTTAATTTCATGGCTGCAGTCACCGTCTGGAGTGATTTTGGAGTCCAAGAAAATAAAATCTATCACTGTTTCCACTTTTTCTTCATCGATTTGATGTGATGTGACCAAATGCCACGATCTTAGTTTTTAAAAAGTTGAGTTTTAAGCCAGCTTTTTCACTCACCTTTTTCACCTTCATCAAGAGGCTCTTTAGTTCCTATTCACTTTCTGCCATTAGAGTGGTATCATCTGCATATCTGAGGTTGTTGATATTCTCCTGGCAGTCTTGATTCCAGCTTGTGATTTATCCAGCCCAGCATTTCTCATGATGTACTGTGCATATATGTTAACTAAGCAGGGTGACAATATACAGCCTTTATGTACTCCTTTCCCAATTTTGAACCAGTTCATTGTCCCATGTCCAGTACTAACTGTTGTTTCTTGTCCTGCATACAGGTTTCTCAGGAGGCAGGTAAGGTGGTCAGGTATTCCCATCCCTTTAAGAATTTTCCACACTTTGTTGTTGTCCACCCAGTCAAAGACTTTAGTCACAATGAAGCAGATTTTTTTTTTTGGAATTCCCTTTTTCTGTGATTCAGCAGATGTTGGCAATTTGATTTCTGGTTCCTCTGCCTCTTCTAAACCCAGCTTGTACATCTGGAAGTTCTTGATTGATGTACTGCTGAAGCCTAGCTTGAAGGATTTTGAGCATAATCTTGCTAGCATGTGAAATGAGTGCAATTATACGGTAATTTGAACATTCTTTGGCATTGCCTTTCTTTGGAACTGGAATAAAAACTGAACTTTTCCAGTCCTGTGGCCACTGCTGAGTTCTGCAGATTTGCTGGCATATTGAGTGCAGCACTTTAATAGCATCATCCCTTAGGATTTGAAATAGTTCAGCTGGAATGCTATCACCTTCTCTAGCTTTGTTTGTAGTGATTCTTTTTAAGGCCCACTCAACTTCACACTCTAGGATGTCTGGCTCTAGGTGAGTGACCACACCATTGTGATTATCCAGGTCATTAGAAACGTTTTTGTACAGTTCTTCTGTGTATTCTTGCCACCTCTTCTTAATCTCTTCTGCTTCTGTTAGATCCTTGCTGTTTCTATCGCTTATTGTGCCCATCTGTTCATGAAATGTTCCCTTGGATCTGGTAAGAGACACAGAAATATACCAATATATTTTTTAAAATTTATATTCCTTATGCAGCAAGAAATCTGTATCTTAAACACTTGCCCCTTGATACTTAGTCTAATATTCATTTAAAAAATCACTGAAATCCTTCCAAAGATATATATATATATATATATATATCTTACAAACTTAAATAAATTTAAATTAGCTTTCTAAAAGCTATACAGGTACCAAATAGTAACATAACAAACTACTTGTAAAAGGCATCCAGTATGGTTTTCTTTTCTCAATATTAAGTAAAAATTTTTATGTTTTGAAGCAGAATTTTTAGTTCTTGTGCAATAGAAGTTGTAACTTTTGGCAGTTTAAATAAAAATTTATTTTAAATTCTAAGGTGAACATACATATTGTTCCCTAACAGTGCCTAGAAAAAGTGGACACTCAATTAATTTGAAATTAATTTCTTTAATCTTATATGTTTGTTGCCACAGCAGCTTTTCATATTTTCTTCCTTGAAGTCACTATCTTCTGGCAGAAACTGCCATATCTTACGAAGGATGGAGAAATACTCTCTGCCTTTATGTTAGACAACGTGTTCTTTGTGTTAGTCAGTACTTGGTAACTGGTCTCTGACTCATGCTTGAGGAAGAAGCTACGATGTTAGGTTCTCTATGAAGCTTCCCCTTCTGAAAGCTACCCCCTCTGTAGGTTTCTCACAGTACCATAGACCTTCTATTAGACCATCTATTGTATGATTTCATAATAATTTTTCTATGTGTCTGCCATTCCATGAAGCTAGAGTTTTATAATTTTTGGACCCAGGAATATCTGGTGCCAAGGAGGAATAGTTTCTTAAATTAAGTAATTCTGTGAACCAATGAGTTTTTAACTATAATTTGTATATGAAAATAATAAATAATTTGGAAACATCAAAGTAGCATAGCACAATGCATCTGCTGAGAGATTTATACTGACACAAGGTAAGGATTTAGATACGGGCAAAAACTGCCTTTCATGATCATGCATCCTTATGTCTTCTGACTAATCTTTGATATTACTTGCCACCTGGATGCATAAACCTAAGGTGATGCATTTCATGAAAATGCTGGAAATCTTAGCATTTATCTAATTTTTAAAATTTTCTCTGTCAGTTGTCTCCTCTGTAGGAATGTAGGCTAACCATACCTAATTACAGAATTTTCTATAGATTTAAATAATAACATGGAAGTATTTAGCCTGACAACTGATCCATAATAATATATCAACAAATACTTGTCCTCCCCCTTATCCTTTCGTAGAATTTTTCAAGTTGTCCTTATAAGGAGGAATAAATAGTATTCTGTTTTTATATTTAATAATTTAATTTAGATAATTTAAAAAGCATATTTAAAATAAAATAAAATTTAAAAAGGCAAGAGCACTGGAACCAGAATAATTTAGAAAAAAAACTAACCTCACTCTAGTAACAGGGTACAGTATTTGGGAATCAAAGAGGTGTAAACTATTCCAATTACCCAGGAAATTAATATTAAATTGACTAGCACTTCTGAAAGTATAATGACATACAAAAAATATTAAAGTAATACACTAGCAAATATCAGGCCAGATCCTGGGAGAAGATATGTGAAAAGAGGTGAAATATACAAAATAAAAATAAACAAAAAGAAACATCAGGAGAAAAAGAGAGCAATATTTTAGCTGAGGGGCTTTGTTTTTTTAACTGCTCTTAGGGCAATGTAAGACGAGCATTTCCTCAGATCCCTGAAACTTTATCTGTTAAATGACCAAGATTAGATGACTCTTAAAATTTCTTCACATTTTGTAATAAAAAGTCACGAGCAAGAGAGAAAAAGTGTGTCATACATGGAAGTGGGTGAAAGGTCTTTGAACTAAGAGTCACAGCTATTTATAAATGAGTAAATGTGGATGTCCCGTGAGCCCAGAGCCTTGTGGTTGTCTACTCTAGAATCTTCATGTGTAACTGTCCTCTGTGTCTAAGCTACATCTCTAGAAGATGAGCTCCTTAAGGTAAGTGTTGCTAACCTATCCAAGCCAATTTGGGCACACATTGTTACTGGGTTATCTTGGTACATGTTGGTAGCTTTCAATAAATAACAGTGGGGAGAGCTACAGATCTTTCTCAAAACAGGTACAAAGAAAGCCCTCTCAGTACTGGCTTCTAACAGAAGCAGTAAAGAAGCAGTTAAATAGCAAGTTTCCCCAGCCTGCTCCATGGGATTTGTGAAGTACCCACTCTCTGTCCTTCTAAGTGTCCCAATAGTTCTTGCCTGGAAGTTTCATCGGGGGCACACACAGCATGCTAACTATAGAATTCAGCTAACTGTCCAATCCCACTCAGGCAGCCAGGAATGCCCTGAAATCAAGAGCTAGGCAATAAACTTGGTGGGTTCTTATAGCCTGTGATATAAGGATAGAGAGTTAGCCAGTAATTTTTCTGGTCAGTTCATAAATCTTTGAAACCATTAATTTCACCAGTGAAAACCTCTCTGTTATATTTATTGTGAAAATTTCCAGAGTTTAGGAGAAAAGGCAACTAAAATACATATTTTGATTACATGCTAAGTAAACAGTTCTAGAATGAATATTCTCAACTAGGTTAGCTGTCCACTTAGACTAAAAGTATTCAATACTCCATCATTGCATTTTATTTTCAAGGTTTTGAAGTACATTCCAGAAAATCTCACTGGAAGGATCAGGCTTTCTTCTTCTTGATGACAGGATTCTAAGAACACAGTGGACACATAACAGATTTTCATTAAGTATGTGTGTGGGTGTGTGTATGAGGCTACATGTCATCAACATTAATCCTTAGAGAATTAATGCCTTAAGTACTATCAGGAAAATCACATATTTTTGTCTAATTTAGCATATACTGTAATGGCTTGATTTGCTTTTAGAATATATTTATCTTAGTTTCTTCTTATGAGTTGCATATATAATAGCATAGTCAGCAAACATTGCTAATCTTACATGGCAAAAGAATGTCGTAACTAGCATAAACTTGAGCTTGTCCATTTTGCAAAACCCTGCCCAATGCTGCTATCATCTCCAGCTTTCCGCATTCACTGATGCCTTGTTTCTTATCCTGAAGGCCAGTGTGCAATGTTGTTATGTGGTTCCTAGGAAGACTATAAAGTCCTACACAAAGACAAAGGATGAAAACAGTCAAGGGAATTGCTATAAGAAAATAAGTAGGGATATCTCTGGAGAGGGAGTTGCTTCTGTGTTCCTTTAAGCATCACAGAGTAATTGTTTCTTTTTTAAGGAAAGAACCAGGAGAAGAGAAGCTCATTTTCAAGCTAGAGAGCTTGGCAAACACAAGCTGCAGGGTTTACTTTGGTTTAGGAATCCCACTGCCTCACTGGAGTGTCAATCAAAATTCCACAGCCATTCTTGGATACTTGGAGGTGGGGCTGACGGATGTACAGCGGTGATTTGACCCAGCACTTGAGGCAGACACAACAAGAGTCATCAGTGTTAATTTCGTTGTCCTCCAACCAGCATTCTGAAAGTGCGTTGACACTGGTGGCCTTGCACTTTTTCATCGGACTTCCAACTGGTAATTACACCTATATTATCACTGTGAAGTTATCTAACCTAACAAAGTAGGACTCAAAACCAGTGCCTGTAATACTAAAGTCTCTTACTTTGATCTGATTTTTGCATTGTTCTTGTCCAGTTTAAGTTGTACGTGCATTTTTTCTCTTCTCCTAATGAATAGAGTATATGAGATAGTATAGACATTAAGAAAGCCTGTCCCAAGCTTTTAGATAAGAAATTGTGTCTAAAAGGAAACAGAAGGAGTTGGTCAGGTTTTGTAATTTTGCTATGATGTTGTCAGTAATAACTAAATATTAGATGATAAGAGGACATTCAAAAATATTTGAAATTGTCTAAACCTTCCAGCACACCTGTGCTTGTATACATGCTACAATAGAGGAATATCTTAGTAGAGCAATATATTAAAAGATCAAAAACTATCTTTTATTCTAAAGAAAATACATGCCCAGGAAGACTTAAATTACAGACGGCCACTTTTACCTGAAGAGGCAATTATAATGAGTGTTATTGTATATGTTTGGGACTCTCATATTAAGATTGTAAGGCAGAGCAGTTGTTCTTTCCAGTCTTGGAGCAAGAAGAATCTATCATCGTCCATGGACAGGGAAGCCTGGTGTGCTGCAGTCCATGGGTTAGCAAAGAGAACCAGTAGAGGTCACAGGCACTTTGTACCGAGACATTCCTGGAATGGATCTAGTCCATTAGGGGTTACTGTGACTTGCTAGACAGGTGACTTTGGAATTTTATTTTATCCTCAAGGTAGGGAAACTCAGTCATCATACTGTACACCTGACTTGGGCTACTGAATCTTTAATGCAATAGCTAGCAGGATACAAGCAGTAACATTATAAAATTTGCCATTAAATTAAAGCCAATTTTCTCTTTGCAAATCATTGTCACGAGGTTTTTCATGGCAAGAACAAGCTACATAAAATGACAATGGGAGGCAGAGAAAACCAGGTATAAGAATTATGTAAAATTTTACAGATTCCACACTTAATCATTTTATTGGTCACATATAATCATTTCTATTAATGACATTTATTTCAGCCTATATTATTATACAGTGTTTTGTAAGGCTTACCTTAATTTTATTTCATTGTGATTATCTTAAAGAGCTGAAAACTGTAAATTAAAATTAGATGCAGTGGTTTGCCTCAGTGAGTACTGTGTCAAGACAGCAGAAATGTTAATAAAAGCTTATTCAAGGGCTAATTCACAACTTTGCTTGCATCTTAGACACATACAATTCTAACTGACATTTTGGTAGTTAATATTGTTACATAAGTATTCCAGACAATCCATATTTTGAATTAAACTCACAAATAATTGCAGACTTACAATTATGTGTGTTACCTAAATGTAAATGATTATAAAACAAAAAAACTGAGAGGCATGCCTTATAGTAATGCTACTAAACAGATTATATATATATATATATATATAAAGTTAAGGACTTTATGAATGCCAGCATTATGTAAATCACTTTGGAGAGTTGGATTATGTGTTGAATCTTGTTTATTCATTCAACACACATTTGTTTGCCCACAACAAACTAGGTATTGATCATTTCCCATTCCTAATTTCATCCACTTTACACTTTGGGTAATCAATTAATTCTCTAGTATGAACATCATTATTTAATAAATTAAATCTATCACTACAGGGGATGTTGTATAAGGGTCACTGCTCTACTGGATAACTGGGGAAACTTCCACTGAGATTGGTACCACAGTTTCTCAGATTTTTCCCTTAAGGATGATGAAAGATCAGTGGACTCCTAAGTATCTCAAGTCTGTGGAGTCTTAGGTTGCTTAGAAACCTGGTGACTATGGGCTTGCTATAGCAACCCAACTTATCAGTGAACGCAAAACTAACTTACCTGGCATTTTGCCAAATCTGCATATTTTTCTAGTATGAATATTCCGATCAGCCTTTCCATCACATGACTGTTTATTAGTCACACAATCAAGCTAAATAATACTACAGTTTACCAAATTTTGAAAAGAATAACTTATAATAGTTAGCAAATACAAGAAAATTAAGCTTAAGCTCACTATGTAATTTTAGTTACTTGAAATGTGTTATGTCACCTGGTTATTATCCCATTGCCTAAATTTGATTATACATACATTAAGATTTGCACTAAATTAGAAGCATGGGAAAGTTGGGCTAGTATGGTGTATCATCTATGTGATAATAAAAAGGCTCTACAAATGACTTCTATTAATATTTATAAATCCATAAATTTATCCATACATGTATATGTAGTGTATTTCAATGATATTTTACATTATAAACCCCCTTTTAACATATATTTCTTTAAAATTATTTACCACATTATTTCTCTTTAAAATCTTATATTTGTAATTTGTATACACAAATATATTAGAAAATTAATTTACTTGAAAAGCACATTTTTCCAATAACGGAAAAGACTGGGGAATGTAATCTCATCGTCAGTCTAAGTATTTGCTCTTTGTAGTATATTTTCAACTCTTTGCCTCCTTTGATTCAAGGCATGGTTTGAGATTTTAATAGTATCTTTCAGTTTATCAGTTTTTTACATTGTTGTTCAAGAACAGCAATCTCCTCGGTACCTCTTCATATGTGGGAATTGTATTTATCTTATCTCCTTACTGATTTCGACTCTCATGTTTATCACAGCCAACAGCACAGGTGGACCCAGCAGCCTTTCCTGAGCCTAGAGTCCTATAAGGTTTTAGTTACTGTCCTTTTCTCCTGGGTTTTGGCATTTATGCATTTTGTTTTGATATTTAATAAGAGTTTGTCATATTAAAAATTCTCTTGAGAATGAAAGAGTCAGTGTGACTTAGGTTTTTATGCGATAAGGATGCATTTGCTACTTTCAACTTTTCTTTACACATCATTTCTACAGAATTGTGCAACTGATAAAATTTTTGACCCCTCTAGTATGTCAGTTTACCTGGGTAGTGCCCATGGTAATGATATGATGATATATCTCATCTCACAGATGGAAACAAGTAGGAAGACAAAAAGTGGGCTATTTGCATTAAATTAACTGCCATCAGAACAGAAAAGCCAATTCTCAGGGGCCCTTGTTTAAGGGTCCAATGACTGGGCTACCATGGCACCTTCAACAGAGGTGCATTTGTGCAACTGGATAAAGGCCTATTTTTTAACAAAATAAGTGAGCAGTCCAGTACAAATGCACTAAATAACCCAAAGGGATCAAACTATTAGCAAGGGATCACACGTTAGCTTATAAAGAGATAGTAGATTGGCATGTACAATTAGATGGTAGAGTATAATATTCAGGAGACTTAGAATTTTTGATGGGCAAAAAACCCAATACAAGGAATGATCTATATTTAACCATTATTTTTGGCCTATGATTGAATTATTTTCATAAATTTTTGAAATCTTTAATCAATATGTCTATTCCTGGAAATGAAAATATAAACATAATTGGTCCACCTGACCATTTATAATATTTGAGAAAAGCTTATCGTGTAGTGGTAAGTCATTTGTCCTCGTACTGTAGCTACTCAATACATATCTGTGGAACAATAGAAGCCCTCCTTGAGAATAAATATTTTTCAGTGTGGAGGAACCAGACTGTTTAATAATTCAAATAACCAGTCCTTTTAAATTCTATGTTGGATAGCTTGGAAAAGTAAATATATTCTTCTGCCAAAGTATTTAACATACCCATGTCTCTTTAATGTATGTTGTGATACTTGTAGTATAGGTTTTTCGGCCTTTATTTGATGAATATCTGAATGCCTATTATGTGTCAGGAACTATTTTAAAATCTGGCATATGAAAGTAGATATTCCCAACACAGTTCTCAGTGAATATATTATGGAGAGTTCCACTGTGACCTTCTCCCTTGGAAGTCATAAATGAGTATATAATGAACTGAGCTTTTTTGTTATACTTTGTATGAGTACGACACTAGAGCATTCTGGAGATATAAAGATGAATAAATAGAGTCACGTGGCTTTTTGTATGTGCTTAATATTAAGACCTCTGCTTGTTGCACATGGTATACAAAACCATGTTGTAGGGACTGTTTATTTCCTTTTTTTTAAGGGACCTATTGATTAAATCACATTTCTTGATGATAGTTAACGAGCGAGAAATTTGGTTAGATGTTTAGTTATTTAAAATGTGTGTGATCTACAGTTCACATTTTACATAGAATCTCAGGATATGAGTTTGAGTGTTTTCAACTCAAACCATTGTATCAATTTAGGGATTTGGGGCCTATAATCTGGGCTTCCCTGGTGGCTCAGAGGTTAAAGTTTCTGCCTGCAGTGTGGGAGACCTGGGTTCGATCCCTTGGTTGGGAAGATCCCCTGGAGAAGGAAATGGCAACCCACTCCAGTACTGTTGCCTGGAGAATTCCATGGATGGAGGAGCCTGGTGGGCTAGAGTCCACAGGGTCGCAAAGAGTCGGACATGACTGAGCAACTTCACTCACTCACTTAACTGAAAAACTTCAGAGTTAGCACTCTGTAGGCACAGTTAGATCAAACTGTTTGTTCTTCTGAACTTATCTGCTCTTGCCTGTTATTTGGGCGTTGGCTTTCACCCTAGTTTCCTTGAAGTTCTAAGATGGTTCCTGGCAGCATTCGTACATGTTTACTTATTACAAATAAATATGAAGATGGGGAGAGATAATAGTGAAAAGATCATTCCCACCCACACTGAACAAAAGAGCAAAGCTTTTGTGAGTCCTGAGGAGATGTATGTTTTTATAACACTGAAGTTCTTATAACATTTTAACTTACAACAATTAAATAGGGATTTAATAAAAAAAATATTAAATAGAACATTGACATTTTTAGAGGCAATATCATGTTCAGTTCAGTCACTCAGTCATGTCCAACTCTTTGCGACTCCATGGAAATATCATGTTAGTACCACGGTAATAAACTTTTGAATCTTTTCTTCTGTACTCAGTGTTGTGAGTCATCTCTGAAAGCGAAGTCAGTTGCTCATGGTTTCTGCAACACAAGTTACTTCTAACTACATAGGATATACTAATGATCTGTTAGGCTAGGATAAGTTCTTGAAGAAACATTATGATCTTCCTTTCCTCTGGGAAATTCTTAAACATGTGGAAATGTCCCTTAAAGGTTATGATTTAATCAAAAAGGCTGAATTTAGTTATATTTATTCATTATGTTTCATCTTTAAAAACTGAAGCCAGTTCCCTGAAACATATCTCAACACATATGCATTGGAATTTAAAAAAACTATGTTGTCTATTTTCAATTTTAATTTTAGTCACCTAATATTGGATGAAGATTGTCTGAAAGGATGACATTTTCAATGGTGGAATAGTTTATCATAAAAAGAAAAGGTTTCCCTGTAATTAGTTTGCACCAAAAGACTTAAAAAGAAAATCACTACAGTATTTTTTTCCCCTAACCTACGTGACATGGTAAATGAGCCAGAGAAATTTCAGTAAATAGCACAAATTTAGTTCAATCTTTATTTGGTTTTAGTTTCCTAGCATAAAGAATTTAAATGTTTTCTACTATACAGGATGGTAAGGTGTGTGTGCACAATTGTGTCTTTGCAACCCCATGGACTGTAGCCCGCCAGGCTCCTCTGTCCATGGAATTTCCCAGGCAGGAAAACTGGAGTGGGTTGCCATTTCCTACTCCAACAAGATGGGAGTATGAGATTTAAAAAATAAATGGCAGAATATGGTTCAGTTATAACCAAAATGTTTTTGGTAATAGATGGAAATCTGTGATTGTGTACTGAACTACCACTGGAGGGTGGATGTTTTTCACAACAAAACTACCAGTTAAGTGGGTAACGTGAACATATCAATAAAAGGTGTGAAGGGCCAAATGAATTTATGGTTTCTGGTAATTTAGGAATAGCTGTGATTTTATAATTGCAGTAAGTTAATTTGCATGCAATTCCAAATTTATATACATAAAACCCCACTGAATTTTGCAAAACTATTAGATAAAAAATGAGATGTCAAATAAAAATCAACTAGGATAGGTAAACGCAAGGTAACCAAGGAAGAAAAAAAGGGAAACAATGAAAACTGGGAAGAGAGAAGTCTATCCTGAAACTTATAAAAATAGTATTTGGGGACAGGTTTCTTTATAACATGGGAAATATTTAGTGGTTTTTAATTTTGAGTTGCATGAAATGGTATGGTTTCCATGGGCTTATTTCACCTCCAAATATTACTTTTAATGTAGTCCTCTTTTCTACAACCTACTGTGATTATCCAGTTTTCCCTGAGGGGTTGCAGAAAATGAGAGGAAAAACAGGCCTGCAGCAGTCTTGGAACCTGTCCAGAAGGTGTTTTTAGTCCTTAGACTACTTGAAGGACGGTGCTCCAAACCTTGTAACACAGATTGGAAAACAATGATAATCCCAGTGTATTCACTCTGAACAGGAATTTTTTTGTGTGCCATTAACAAAAGGAATATTACAGAATACAATGAAACACACTGGGATAGGATCTCGATTCACATTTTTATCTTTATCCATGAACAGGAGGCATTGTGGAGTAGCAGAGTTTGCTTACTAAATACCACGACTGAATGCCCTGAAAGCCAGGAAAAGAGTTGTTAGAACAATCTCTGAGGCTACATGTACCAAGCAGTGCAGAACTAGCAGGGCCAGTAGAGTCATTTGAGGGTGACATTCCACAGCAATTCAGATTCCGTAACTTGCTGTTTACTTAAATCACAACCTCCTAACAAAGTGACGTTCGGGAATCTGTTAAGAGGATGCACGATTTGAGTCCTTGGTTGCCTTTTGGAGAACACTGAGGATGACAGACACTTTCATAAAGACAAGGCTGATGTTACCTAAACCTACTTAAGAACTGGAAGATTTGTTTCTACTTAACCTAAGGTAAATTCCTTTATCCAAGCCATCGTCAATGCCCCTTAATGTGAAGCAAACTTTAATGTGGTTACTCACACGTGAGTGCTAAAATGAAGTTTAATAGGTAAGTTGAACTTCTCTTTTACTTAAAATTTATTAAATTTTGTGCAGATACTAAGGGGAAAGTGTTACTGTATCCCTGACTAGTTGTCATTTGCTTCATTTAAGCAGCTAATCAAATGTGTCACAGAGAAACATGCAGGACAATTGCAGGGTTCTGCTAATTTAGAATTCTGGATTTTTATGAAATTTACCTTATGCATTAAACAGTACTAGTCTTCCATTTTTATTATGTTTAGGTTTTCATGTTTATAATTTACAGAATACAGTCATGAAAATAAAATATATAGAAATAATTTTAAATGATTTATAACATTTCCAGGAAAATATTTGCTTCCAGAAGTTTTATTACATATATTAGATAGATATACACTCTATATTTGGGTGTGCATGTATGTTACAGGAATTGGTTTGTTTTTACAAACTATTATACGAAGCTTTGTTCAAAATGAATAATACTATTAGAGTAAGATGTTCCAACTTTGAATACTTATGGATTCTTCAAAATCTTAATACATTTCAAGTTCTCCGAAGAAGTTTATTTGAGAAGTAGCACTCTAATCCAAACTCTTTGGTCTCTTGAAAGACAGAAAACTCAGGCTTTACCACAAGCAGATCTTCTCCTTAAGTCTCTGAGAACAAATCTGGGAAAATGATGATTTGATTTGACTGTGATGGGCTCCCCTGGTGGCTCAAATGGTAAAGAATCTGCCTGCTATTCTGGAGACCTGGGTTGGGAAAATCCCCTGGAGAAGGGAATGGCCACCCACTTCAGTATTCTTGCCTGGAGTATCCCATGGTGGAGGAGTCTGGCAGGCTACAGTCTAGGGGTCACAAAGAGTTAGACATGACTGAGTGACTAACACTTTCACTTTAGGGTTTGATAGACTGTTTAATACTGCTGTGCCACTTGAATGCAAGGTTTGTACTAAATGTTTTTTCGAAGTGTCAGGGCAGAAGGGTCAAACTTTTCCATTTCAAGCGAACAGAAAAACAAAGGCATTAGGAATGTACTATTTTCTATGTGGTGATTTCTAAAATTATTATTATATGACATGCTTCTTAGAAAGTATTTTCTCAGCTTTAAGAAGGAATTTGATTATGCTTCCCTGTCCCTGGAAAATGTGTGTGTGCGTGTGTGCGCATAAGTGTATTCATGTATGAGTTTAACTCTTTCAGGAGTCTGACACCCAAGTGTTGTATATCTCCAAATTTAACAGATTATCAGTTGGCACAGACATTAACAAAATTGTTAAAAAGACGGACTAGAGTATGGTTGTCTCGTTTTTAGTAAATGGAACAAAATTACTGTTCTCATTATCCATCTAATTTCTTTCCTGGTTTTAAACATTCATCATGGCTCTTCAACTTTTTTTTTTCTGCTGGTAGTTAAAAAGAGTGAAAAAAACCCTTTAGCATTTTAAAGCATATCATTTTGATCAAGCCATCAGCCACTGTGAATATGTAAATTGATTCTCTAACTCTTCTTAAAATTATTTTATTTTCTTTTTAAGATCCTACAGGGACTATTTATAATGTAGAAGACATTTCTCAAAAGAAAACTTTGTTGTACCCTTAATTCAAAGAATTTAGTATTTCTGCCACTTGAAATTACAAATTAATTGCTCATATAATTTTTTCAATCTGACACTGTTTAACTAAATACTATATTTTGTTATTGATTATTGATTTTTTCCCCCTACTATTTCATAACACCAAGTTTTGAGGCCAAGCTATCCTCTTACTTGAAGATTTCTGCTGTTCCCTCCTAATTATTTCCCTTCCACTGTGTGAACACAAATTGTACTGACAACTATGCAAATCTTAACACTTTAAGTTTCTTAGTATTGTTTAAATGTTGACATTTCTCCACTTCCTCAGAGAGTTAAGTCAGCTTTGCAAACAGTTCAAATAAAGATTAGATCTGCCAACATTTTTAGGCCTGTGGAATTTACATATTTATATGGCCCTGCCCATATGAGAACTATCCAGATATAGAGAGGTGTTCTCTCTTTATACACGGCTCCTACCATGGCTTCTAGGAAACATAGGGGAAAATTTACATCATGAATGCAGTAGGTTTGTCAATACTTTGATCGTGTGCTTTGATTCATCAGATGATGTAGCTTAAGTCTAAACTTTAATGACCCAGATATTCCACATTATCCTTAATGTTGTCCTTTGAAATTTTCCTTTAAATGTGATATTAAAAACTTCCATTTTAATCTCTTAAGCTTTCACTGGCATTATCATGTCTATGTCTTATGCATGTAATAGTCTCTTTAAATTATGAACATACGTATTTCATTCCTGTATGTGAAGCCCCACCTCATCGTATAAAACAGATAGAACCTGTCATTGGTTTAATACTTCCATAATGACCAGGGCAGCAATTGGCAAAATAGATATCTATTTGTGTAGCACACATAACCATGTGGTGCTATACATGTACATAAATATGTGTGTGTGTAAATCTCCATGGTTAGCTATCCCAAGGATTAAAGTGATAAATCAAATTTTGCCTTATGGTTTTACACTGGTAACTAAAGTTTTAAGATACTTTACAGTGTATCTGTGCAGTATTATGTGTTATAGGTCTTCAGAATGAATTTTATTTTTTGAGTTAATTTCAAAATAATTCTGTTAACTGTTAATTACAGAATACTTTCACTGTTCACTCCTTATTTATTGTACTTAGATATCATTTTTTTATATTAGCTATTTAAAATTGTTATTCAGCTTGAACAAATGTGCTGAAAAGAATATGCAAATTAGGTATTGATCAAGAACTCATATATACACACACACACACACACATTTTTCTTTCAGAAAAGACTATAGGCGCTTTAGTCAGTCTATATGGGTTTTAATTATTATGGCATATAGTAGCTGTGTGACCTCAACTAGTTGTCTAAAAACATAGCAAGGTTGTATCATAGGTCAATAAGATAACTTATATGAGACACTTATTTCAACAACTGGCAGATAAGCCCTCAATACATGTTAACTCTGTTATTGCATATCATCATAATTTATAAGTCTTTGCTTAACCATATAATCTAGAATTGTAACACACATGATACTAAAATTCTTTTCATTTGCTGAACTGTTAAAAAAAAAAGAGGGTCAGTTAAAAGTTTTTATCTACTACATAGAACCTGTATAAAGCTTTACAAATCTGCCGTATGACTTGTCAGCTTGAGGCTGTAGGTAGGTTCTGGAGTTACTCTCTTTGACAAGAAAGGAAATGAGAAATATGACTGTGGGCTGCTCATTCACAAAACCTATTATTGTTGTTATTAACAGAGCTGTGGTCAGAACTTGGGCCATGCCATGCAATTCCTCTTCTGCTATGCATCCATTGTATGCCTCTCAGATATGTTGCAATATTTATAGTTACTCAATGTACTTCACTCTTCCTCTTTTACTTCACAAGTGTTACATGCCATGAATCAGCTAATCTAGAAATATGTTCTAAAGGATTTTTGAAACCATAGAAATGCTAGAATAAAGTCCATTATTTTTCCTATTTTTGGAGAAAGCATTTCAAAGCATGACATAATACTTAAAAGGGAATTACTGTGAAAGTTAACGGCATAAAAATGGAAATTTTCAGTAATTTAAAAATTCAATAAAGTTTAGTCAAAAAACTTAAAAAAAAAATTGTCAAATGTCAGAAGACTGGTTATTTCCTTACTAGCTAATAAGGAAAAGCTATCACAAATGTTTAAAAATATAAATGCTAGTATGCTTTAGACAATTGGTGAAACTTCACTCAAATATTTAGCAATAAAATAAGTACTTATTATAAAGAAAGTTTACTATGAGCCAGTGTGACCGACGGAGAAGGCAATGGCACCCCACTCCAGTACTCTTGCCTGGAAAATCCCATAGACGGAGGAGCCTGGTGGGCTGCAGTCCATGGGGTCGCTAAGAGTCAGGCACGACTGAGCGACTTCACTTTCACTTTTCACTTTCATGCATTTGAGAGGGAAATGGCAACCCACTCCAGTGTTCTTGCCTGGAGAATCCCAGGGATGGGGGAGCCTGGTGGGCTGCCGTCTATGGGGTCGCACAGAGTCAGACACGACTGAAGTGACTTAGCAGTAGCAGCAGTGTGACCGATGTATGAAGATGGGCCTTTTCACATATTGTTGTATACATGTATGAACAGAAATTTGGTAAAACTCCCCTTGCCAAAACAAGTACATACTTCTCACCCAGAAATTTCACTTTCTGCCCTTTATTAGTGTCCTAGCACAGTAAACAAAATTATATATGTACATACATTTTTAGCATTGCTTTTGTAAGATCAAAGAACAATTTGGTTAGCCAAAAGTTTGTTTAGGTTCTTCCATCACATGTGTATGTTCAGTCATGTCCAACTCTTTGAGACCCCATGGACTGTAGCCTGCCAGGCGCTTCTGTCCATGGGATTCTCCATGCAAGAACACTGGATTGGGTTGCTATTTCCCCCTCCAGGGGACCTTCCTGACACAGGGATTGAATCCGTGTCTCCTATGTCTCCTACATTGGCAGGCAGATTCTTTACTCTGAGCCACCAGGGAAGAAAGGTGTAACAGAATGGAAAAAGAAAAATCGAAAGTTCTATTACATATGATATTGGTCATTTAAAAGACAATGGTACATTTTTAGGACTATTTTTTCAATAATTGAGAAAGAAAAAAGAGAGTTAACACTATCAATGATATGAAAAGATCTCCAAGTCCCTATTAAAGAGACAAGTTGTAGAAAGTGTGATTCAGTATATATGGTTTAGTCCATATGTGTGTGTGTGTGTATGTGTGTGTTATAAACTTTTAAGTTTATACTTAGGAAATCAGTAAAATGATGACTGTATGCTGTGTGTTTATACTTATAAGTTTATAACATACAGAAGTGTATACATATAAGTTTATATATATATATATATATATAAGTTTAAAATTTATAAAATTCCTAGGTGGTAGTGACATACCTAACATTGGTCACTTCTGAGGAATAAAATTGATGCTTGAATGAGACTTCTCATTTTATACCTTTTTATAATATTCAATATTTTTTACTTGTCCATATTACCTTAATGAATTCCCTAAAATAAAAATTTGCTTAATAGAAAATGATCACCATACCAATTATTTATCAAACAAATACTATATATGTCAAGAACTGCACTGAGTTCGTCACATTACTACTCTCACCTTTGCAACAATTCTGAGAGGGAGCTATTTCCACTATGACTTAGGTAAAGTAGTAGTAACAAGTCACACACTGTAGGAAGGGATGAATTCCAAATTCTGAGTTAGGTCCATTTACTTCCATAGCACATGCCCTTCATCTCAAAGCACTGTATATCTGTGGTATGAACAAATATATAATAACCTCTTATTTCTGGCCATTCTCATTTCTTTCAAAAATATTATTGTGGTTATGACAATCATGTGTGTCTAGTCATTCAACCGATTACCAGCTATGAGCCTGCTCTGTGCTCCTGGGGCTTCAGCAGTGCAATAAACAGACGAGGGTCTCTCATTCCATGGAGTCAACATTCTAGCAAATGCAGAGAAAGGACCAAAAAAAAAAAAAGTCAAATGCTTGTCTGATGGTGCTGTGTGATCTCCAGTAATCAGAGCAGAAGGGAGAAAGGGACGATGACTTGAGGAGAAGGGAAGCACTTCGTTGCCTCACAGTCAGGCGGCTGTCAAGTGCTGCACACAGTCCATCTCAGTTAGTCCGTATTATGATCTCTTAGTTTTCTCCATTTTTTGATTAAGAAAGTAAGAATAAATTGTTAGTTAACTCCTAATCCCCAGTCAATATAGCTAGTGGTAGTACATCGCAAGTCACTGTAGTCTGTCTGATTCCAAATTCTAAGTGATCTTCCAGGTAAAAAGTTTGCAAAGCACTGTGTCTAAGCTGACTTGGCATACCGACAGTTTGAGCTTTCATTCTGCTACATCTGTCTAGTGTTCTAGTGGACTTAGAGAAGGTAAGGTATACGCTCGTATAAAAATACCCCTTAAAATTATTGCATATACATAATCTTGTAAAAATGAAAACCCCAGCATGCATTACTGAGAAATGGGTGTAGCAGTTTTCTGCCTTGTTGTTCAAGGTGAACATTTTGCTCAAAATACAGACATATGATTACAGATTTTACTTGGCTCTGGGTTTCCTGTGTCTTCCTGTATCAGGAACAGTTGTGCACAGTATTAAAACAGTTAACAGCTGCCTCTGGGAATGCAAATTTGATCCTTTGGGCTGCTCATGGGAAAGTGTGACATTTTCCTCTCCAAAGACAAAGAATTTAGATGTCATTAGACTACTGATTAAATAGTAATTCAAGTAAATTCAGTGTCAGCTTAGGTATCAATTTTACAGGTATTTTTTCTGAAATATCTAACTCTAACAATGTTCATTTTTTATATAATTTAATTATCCTTTCAGTGCATTTAAGATAGGCTGTTTAAAATAGCATCTGAACTTCTGTGTTGGTGGGCTATTTCTGAATTGTCACATTGGAGGGTATTTGTGTACATGTGTACTTGTGTATATTTGTGAGAATTAAGGCTGAGAAGGAAATGTTATCAAAGCAGCTTAAATACAATAAAATAGATATTCATAATCAAAATAATTATTAAACTAGCCTTTATATTACCTTTTTCATAGTATAACAAAGATAAAATGTCACAGCGATAAGGGAATCATCTTTTTAAATTATCTAAAATCTTTATTCTTTTTAAATGAAAAGCATAAATCATAATGAGATTACACAAGGCCATTTCTACTTTATCCTAATTAAGTGATACTTGGAAAAACAAAATCCCAATATAACGAAAGACCTCTATAACATTAATTTTTAAATAAATTTGTCTATAAAAATATCCTGGAAAAAGAAAGCAATGCTCAAGGTAAAACATTGCTTTGGGTTCCTTTCCAGTTGTATTGTACAGCTAGCAAATGAAAGAATACAACACATGCCTAGACACAACACCACAAACAGCCCAGCGAGCACTGGCTTAAACATGATCTAATGAAGTAAATGTATTTCTGCCTGTTATTGTTATGCTGCTGTCTTTCAACGCTGAGTTAGAGGCATTTATTCATCTGGTCTGTCTGACAGATAACAGTTTAACCTGAAGATTTTTATTTTCCCTATAGGATTCTGAGAATTTCTTTCTAAGAATGGGATTTTAACATGCGGGTCTTTTCTCCCCAGAAGTTTAAGGCCTTCTTTTTTGACGAAATTTTAAAATAATGCCTTCTTTTAAAAGTAACTTCATTATATACTTTTACTATTTAGGATGGCTTTTAATATGAAATTTTATTTAAATATTATTTAAAATTGTCTTTTTATCTAAAGAGATCTAAGAGAAATACAACTTCTTGGTTTTCATAGAAGGATTTTTGCTCTGCTCATGAAATTTCTGTAAGACTAACAGAAAATAATAAATAGTGAAGACCCTCCAGTTAGAACAGTAGGCTATTTCCTTTTTTAAAGTCTGTTTGTCATCCCTGTTAATTGACAAAGTCCAACTGTTTTCAAAATCATTAGGCTTGACACACTTTGGATAAATGATGCATAGAAAGTACATTTTATTTAAACTTCCTGAAATAGGTGTTTCAAGCAGGAAAGTGAGTCCGGTAATTCTTCCCAATTTACATTTTCCATCCCCGAGCCCATTTTATCATCTGGAATAATGACTGTATTAATATAATAAAAGAGTATATGAAAGGCTGCTCAGCAAGTTAGCTCCTTTTGTCTCTGGCCTCTGACTTACTTGGATGGGAAAATGGCCAAAAGAAAAAAAAAAAAAAAAAAGACAGCAGAGGATCTCAGATATAGGTACTAGGTCCACACGATAATATAAAAACAGACCCTTAAGATCTATCACACCCCTCGCACACAATCTAAGTGGGAAGTGTGCAGTTTCCTTTTTTTTTTTTAAACTCCTTTTGGAACAAACCACTCACTGGGATCTGACTGACGTTGCCTTTCTCTCTTTTTTTTTTTCTTAAAGCATATTTAAACTCACACACTTTTTCTAATGAGGATTTCGGTGTAGGGTTTTCTGCAGGACACCATTTGGTCCTACTAAGAACTGACTGTTCAAATGTTGGAACATTTGATCGGAAAATACTTCTTAGTCTTTTTAAAGGTAAGTCATACTGATTTTTTTTAAATTTCTGTCTCCTAAATGACAGGAGATGACACTACTATATACACACCCTTAAAGTTATAGAACAGCAGCAGTAAGCAGGAACTGTTTTTTGAAATCATTAGGCTTTTCCTAAAAGCTAGGTTTGTGCTGTTTCCAAAGTTATCAACCTTACCTTTTATGTTTAAGAAATACTAAAACTTTGTCCAATAATCAGTATCATGTTGCTTCTTGATGTTTAAAACCTTATGTTTATGCATAAACAGCTTTTGTTAAAATGATGTACTATCCAATTTTGTTACTTTAGAACTTTTATTGTCTACTCAGGGTATTTATGCATGGTTTTTAATTTAAATTATGAATGAAAATCAACATAAATAACAATCAGTTTAGTAAGATTAGTTCTTAAAATTCACTTGACACTCTTATGCCAACATGCTTTCTAATATGCAATTCTTCAGTACTTACTATTTTAGAGAGCCTTTGATTTATTCAATCTTCTAGTTTTTAATGTCACAATATTTTGGTGAACCTGACTTTGTCTACATGGTTAACAGCAGTGTATATTTTGGGTATATTCCTCTTCAGCATTTTTAAAAAATTCATTCTCACTGAATTTTACTTGCTGCTGGGAATGGTAAATTATATTAATTCCAAATGATTTTTATTTATATAACTGTATAAATTATATAAAATTTGGTAATATAATTTTTTTAATTGAAGTTTTTGTGTTTTTAGGAAACTTATTACAAATACCAACAAATTATTTTCTTGAATGATAATAATAAATTACAAATCATTCTGGAGAAATTAAAAGTTATAAATTAATTATAGTAAGTGAACTCATACATAACTGTAAATGGCATAAATTCTCTAAAGTAAATTTCAAACAGTTTCTAGAATCATCAAGTAACATATTGAAAAATGTTTTTAAAATCTTTGCATGCACTTTTCAGTTCTTTAGTGTGTAGTTTTAAATTAGTTAAGAAAAAACAGTGCTCTTAATATTCAATCAAAAAATAACCAAAATAATTTTTTTCAAAACTTTTGTTACATAGAGAGTCCAGTGGTCCACTGGATTTCATGAGAGAAAAAAAATACACAGAAATTTGTTTCATTTACCAGAATCATTACAAGACCAGAACAATAAATTAAATACACAAATATCAGATAGAAGTAAACTGAGAGGAATAAAATATAACTAGAGAGGTACTAGACAGAATGCACTGAAAATTTTGGAATTTATCTTGGGAGTTATAGTTGCAACACTATAGGCAAAAATCTTGTGGATTCTTTCTTCCTTAAAGAACTGATTCTGTAACTATTTTCTGATTTTAATCACAAGGTATTTTTTAATTCAGTGGCCCAAGTCATGGCTGAAAGTTTTGAGGAATTATTCTAACCTAGGAGTTGATTTTTCATTTACATAATATTCTAAACCCCTGTATACTTAAGAATAAGCCATCTCAGCAGATTTTATTGTATTCTAAGAGTTTTGGAAATGATCATTTATTATTTATGAAAAAGACACATTTAGTAGAATTTTTAAAAATACTTGGCCAATTCACAATAATATTTTACTGTTATGTTATAGTTCAATATATTTCCTATATTTCAAATAACATAACAGGTGCTATGATAGGAAATTTTATTCATTCTCACTGAATTTTACTTGACATTTATAACCATATATGCTGTATATATATCCATTTTAGAGAAAACTGAGCCACAGAGAAACTATAATGTTAGCCTGAGAATAAAACCTAAATTACTTGAATTCAAAGCCCAGAATAATAACTATTGAAAATCTTATACTATCTTTCTGTTCATAGTAAGAGTTGGGTTGGGGAAAAAGAAACAATAGTGTTTCTATCAGGATTCAAAAATCAAGAATGGTTCTAGATGATTCTATTTAAACTGATAAGACTCTAAAAGAATCATTTCAAATCTACAGTAATCTCTATAATCAAGTACTCTAAAACTTACTCCAAAAGACTGGTGTGTTTCTAGAAGAACATTTAATGTGATACTGAAGTCAATGTAATCACTGTTTTAAGTATTTTAAGATTACCACAAAAATAAAAGTTGTTATATTTGAAAGGCATAATTTAGTGAAGTGTATTATATTATGATATCTATACATTTTCTATTATATATATTTACCTCCATATATTCTGATAGGATGGAAATGCCCATATACATTAAAAAGATTATGGTAACTTCAATAAGAGAAGATGATGACGATTTCCGAATGTAGTTATTTAAACATTTTCCACAGAGCCCTAGGGTTCTGTGGGGATGACTCAGAGCCCAACTGAGATGTGACTAGAAAGGGAAAGGGCCACAGTTCCTGCCCACTTTGATCAGAATAGTTCTTCTTTTAACTACCTTCATATGCTGCGATTGCAGGTAAAGTAAGTACTAATCTAGTGACCTTCTGTATTCACTTGATGAAACACAACCAGATCTAAATAACTGATTTAACCAGCTTGATATGAATCTGCATCTTGCTCATGTCTAGGGAATCGTGGCTTTGAAAACACACCTAGATATCGTGTAAATTAAGAGTGTGAAAAGGAACTTAATTTGGAAAGCTAATTTTCACATTCAACCTGTTGTTGAATTAATCGCCCCCAAACTCCAAACCTGGGTTTTTTTGGCAAATACTGTATTTGGTGAGGAAAAGGTTGTGTATTAAAAGAATTACTTGTGTGTCCAGTAGAAAACAGAGATGTGATCTGGTTTCCTATTCTGATGAAAAGCAGAAGGAAGGCTTATGGATAGAATAGGAAATTTGAGATATTCACTCATGAGTCAGAAAATGTCATCCAAGTCCTGGCATTCATTCATAGCACAAGTATGTAATATGAATCTGTTTTAAAGTTTCACAGTTCTCATCCTAGGAAACCATACCTCTTGGCCATGCCTTTTTCTGGGTGGAGTTTCCAAGTAAACACAGCTCTATACACAGATGAAAATAGTCACAAATTCTCTGGGAAGTTTCTCGGCTATTCTGACCTACTTATGTGGACACTTAAAGCTTAGTCTCAGTTCCGACCACCAGGTTTCCAACATAATGGAAAGGCATAACACTCATAAGTTCATCTAGAAACACACTGTTGACTTGACAGCAAGAAAATAAACAGCCCACATGTAGTTACGTTCACAAACTCTACAAAAAGAGTAGGATTTATGGTCTGTGAACTGACAGGACACAGACAAGAAAGGTATGGGATTAGTGGGATCTTACAATGTCTTTATTTTCTCATCTTTCTTCTTGTAAGTCTCAAAAATAAGTTTTCTTTCCTGTATATGTGAATTTTTTGTTTTCTAAATTGAAGTACTTTAAGCAAGCAGCTTACTCCTTGGAAGGAAAGTTATGACCAACCTAGATAGCATATTCAAAAGCAGAGACATTACTTTGCCAACAAAGGTCCGTCTAGTCAAGGCTATGGTTTTTCCAGTGGTCATGTATGGATGCGAGAGTTGGACTGTGAAGAAAGCTGAGTGCCGAAGAATTGATGCTTTTGAACTGTGGTGTCAGAGAAGACTCTTCAGAGTCCCTTGGACTGCAAGGAGATCCAACCAGTCCATTCTAAAGAAGATCAGTCCTCAGTGTTCATTGGAAGGACTGATGCTAAAGCTGAAACTCCAATACTTTGGTTGCCTCATGCAAAGAGTTGACTCATTGGAAAAGACTCTGATGCTGGGAGGGATTGGAGGCAGGAGGAGAAGGGGACGACAGAGGATGAGATGGCTGGATGGCATCACTGACTCGATGGACATGGGTTTGGGTGAACTCTGGGAGTTGGTGATGGACAGGGAGGCCTGGCGTGCTGCGATTCATGGGGTCGCAAAGAGTCGGACATGACTGAGCAACTGAACTGAACTGGACTGAAGCAAGCAGTAAATTATTATTTCTAATGAAGAAATAAGGGTAAGAATAAAATTTAACCTAAAATTAGCAAATAAAATACATTTTATTATGAAAGAATCTATATAACTAAGAAAACCAAGTGTGCAAAATGCAAATTTTATCTGCTCTAAATAGCTACATCTGAGAGAACAGTGGAGACAGACTACACTTTATAAAGCTGTTATTGAGTACAGCATGCTGAGTAACCTGAACTTTTCTCATGTATTCAGTGCACATCCTATTTAATTTGTTGGTTCCTCCTTTGCTTCAGGTGAATAAAACTACAGTGGCACGTATGCTCGGTCGCTAAGTCCTGTCTGACTCTTTGCAACAACCCCATGTACTGTAGCCCGCTAGGCTCCTCTGTCCAATGGGATTTTTCAGGCAAGAATATTGGAGTAGGTTGCCATTTCCTTCTCCATGGGATTTTCATGACCCTGGGATTAAATCCACACCTCCTGCATTGGCAGGCAGATTCTCTACTACTGAGCCTCCTGGGAAAGCACAAATTACAGCTGACCCTTGGACACAATAGGTTTGAACTTTGTCAGTCCACTTTTATGGAGTATCTTTTGAATAAATACTACAGTACAACCTGATCCAATATATGCAGTTGGTTGGATACCACAGGTAAGCTGATGGTATAGTTATATGTGGATTTTCCACGCCTGCATTGTCCATAACCTCTCTACGTTGTTCAAGGGTCAACTTGTATTTGTAATTTTGCGGTGAGAAGGCAATGGCACCCCACTCCAGTACTCTTGCCTGGAAAATCCCAGGGATGCGGGAGCCTGGTAGGCTGCAGTCCATGGGGTCGCTAAGAGTCAGACACGACTGAGTAACTTCACTTTCACTTTTCACTTTCATGCATTGGAGAAGGAAATGGCAACCCACTCCAGTGTTATTGCCTGGAGAATCCCAGGGTCGGTGAAGCCTGGTGGGCTGCCGTCTATGGGGTCGCACAGAGTTGAACACGACTGAAGCGACATAGCAGCAGCAGCAGCAGTATGAAGCATAAGCTTGAAGTATGATTACAATAACAATACTTACTCATGGTGACAAGGCACTGAAGCGTGATAAACCCAAGACCCTCAGTGGGTGCCTGAACCTAGAGATAGCACCAAACCCTAAGTAGTAAAATCTAAGATTTTACTTTCTAGGATTCAGTTAGCTTCAGTTGACCGCTTTTGACTGTGGATAAGTGAAACCATGGAAAGCAAAGCCATTGATAAAGAAGGATTGCTGCTAAGTCACTTCAGTCGTGTCCAACTCTGTGCAACCCCATAGACGGCAGCCCACCAGGCTCCTCTGTCCATGGGATTCTCCAGGCAAGAACACTGGAGTGGGTTGCCATTTCCTTCTCCAATGCATGAAAGTGAAAAGTGAAAGTGAAGTCGCTCAGTTGTGTCCGACTCTTAGCAACCCAATGGACTGCAGCCTACCAGGCTCCTCAGTCCATTGGATTTTCCAGGCAAGAGTACTGGAGTGGGGTGCCATTGCCTTCTCCAAAGAAGGATTACATTTATATAAAATATCTTGCCTATTTTTAGAGGGGGAAAAAAAAAACTTGCATCAAGATAACGAAATAAGCTGGTCAAAAAGTTCATAAAGTCAATCTCTTTCTGTCAAAAATATCAGTACATGTATGCAGGAATGTGAGTCACACTACTATCTTTGCTTAGATATCATCCAGACCAGTGTTAGACTAGTAACTGTCTAAGCATGCAATTTAGCAGAATAAATCATTGACACTTCTGTTTTCTGATGAACTTGATTCAACAGCACTGGGCTGTGTGCACTATCTCACTTCAGTTTTGAGTTCAAAGCAGACAGAGTCTAGGCAGTACCCAGGTCTACCGATAACTTGACATCTCTGGGCACAGGGTCCTTGGATGGCATAATAATGAGCTTTCATGAGCGACTTCACTTTCACTTTCATGTATTGGAGAAGGAGATGGCAACCCACTCCAGTATTCTTGCCTGGAGAATCCCAGGGATGGGGGAGCCTGGTGGGCTGCCATCCGTGGGGTCGCACAGAGTCGGACATGACTGAAGTGACTTAGTAGTAGTAGCATGTTTAGAGAGGAAGGCGCTAAAGAACACATTGGGTCATCCAGCAGATTTTGGGGGACTTTTTGCCCCTCGGGACTCTTCCCTATAGTCCATGGGACTGCTTAAAGAAAGGGTAATGATTCTGGGAAAGGTCAGATAGATTCTCAACTAGGTGATGGCACAGAATCTGGGAACAGACAAATAACACACACCTATATCCATTTCAGAAATAAAAGATCTGTAATTTTAAAATCATTTTATATTCCATCTGACATAAAACTGCAAAGGACATTAATATTGAATAATTTTGTGGCATTTATGTAGAAAATACCTTTCCAAAAGAGATGATTGAGTTGTATTCCTGATGTTATATAAATGAAACTAGAATTTGACCCTCAGGATTTCCTGTCCAATTTTTTAATGAATTGCAATCCACAGGTTTCTACAGAGATGCTCCTCAAGCATCCTAAACATGGGACAAAATAGTGCTAGGTGGGATGCAGGAAACCTAGTTAGGAATCAGGGTCTTGGTGGTCCCACAAAGGCTGTAATCTAAGTCACTTGGCTTGGTCTTCCATGTAGGGATTTGAGTGAAGAACCAGTTCAGCTGCTTAAATGAAAAAATGGGAGTCTCATCTTATAATCTTACTTTACACATGAAGAAATTGAGGAACAGAGCAATTAAATAGCTTGCCCATGGTCATCTGGCAAGAAAATGGCCAATCACACTTTGGTTTCATCTTGAGTCTCCCACCCTTAATTACAGCAGTTTGGAACCCTGTATTTTGATGTCTACCTCAAATATAACTTACAGATGAGAGCTGGGGAATGGTCTATAAGATGGGCATTCAGTAAAATAGTGCTTGATAAGCTCCCCTGAATATGGTCTCTTACATACAGTAGAGCACACTTGAATGATATTCACAAGTAGAAAAGAGATTCTACTTGAGAATATCTAGTCATTATTATCAAGTTTAAATAATTTATTCCACTGTATTATGACAATCCTACCCAAAGCCATAGGAGGGAGCATGTTATTCTTCATTCTTTGTGTTGAATCATTTCAGTCATGACCAATGTGACCCTATGGAATGTAGCCCGCCAGGCTCCTCTGTCCATGGAATTCTCTAGTCTAGAATACTGGAGTGGGTGGCCATTCCCTTTTCTAGGGGATCTTCCTGACTTCCAGGAAACTAACCTGTGTCTCTTACATCTCCTGCACTGGCAGGCAGGTTCTACCCCCAAGCAATTAATAAAGAAAGGAAAGCTATGCCAAACTTAGTGTACTGAAAAGCAAAGATATCACTTTTCCTACAAAGGTCCATATAGCCAAAGCTATGGTTTTTACAGTAGTCATGTACAGATGAGACAGTCGAACCATAAAGAAGGCCAAATGCCAACAAATTGATGCTTTCAAATTAGGGGGCTGGAGAAGACTCTTGAGAGTCCCTTGGGCTACAAGGAGATCAAACCAGTCAATCCCAAAGGAAATCAACCCTGAATATTCATTGGAAGGATGGGTTGAAGTTCCAATACTTTGGCCACCTGATGTGAAGAGCTGACTAATTAGAAAAGACCCTGATGCTGGGAAAGACTGAAGGCAATAGGAGAAAGGGGTAGCAGAGGATGAGATAGTTGGATAGCATCATGGACTCAATGGATATGAATTTGAGCAAACTCCAGGAGATAGCGGAGGACAGTGGAGCCTGGTGTGCTGCAGCCCATGAGTTGCTAAGAGTTGCTAATGATTTCGCAACTAAACAACAACAACTCAACTTGCTCAGAGACATAAAATTCCACAGGAAAAGTAAATCACTTGTTTAGGCTTGTGTGTTTTGTTTACATTGGGAAAAAACATGTGACATTAATGACTATTCAAACTTCTTAGCCACCAGGACCTCAGTGTGAATCGGTTCGTTCATCCTGATTTACAGTGGATCATCCTAGGTATTTGGTATAAGCGAGTGGAAATCCTGAAGAGTGAAAAAAGTTTGTAAGATTTGCCTTTTTCCATTTTTAGGGAAAGTCTTATTCCTTTATTTTCTTAACATTATTCTTAACATTTTCTTAGCTATGCAATTAGTACTTTTAAAAAATTAAATGCTTACTCAAGTGGAAAGAAATACTATTAAAACCATCAGAATGGTACTGTAACCACAACCAAGCCATGGAGGGAAAAATCTGAAACCATAACAAAGTATGATTTTTACTATTATCCTTACAAGACTGACAAAAATATTGTGTGTCCCTCCAATCTGTTGCAATTTTTGTCTTCCTTGGGCAAGGGCATTCTGAAGTAGGGAGTATTTGTTTCCAAGCTACAAAGCACATTCTGTTTATCAATGTCAGGTCAACCCTAGTATAGATTTCCTACTGCAATCAAACTGCTCAAAGAGTATGTTTTAGGTATTTGAATGATAAAGTCTTGTTACCACAGGATCTACTTATTACGCTAAGAATTGTTTTCCAAAGATAAGACTAAGTGAAATACATACTGACACAATCTAGTTGATTTTAACAGAATTGTTATGAATCAGTTTATTGTTGTTGCTGTTTAGTCTCTAAGCATGTCTGATTCTTTGGCACCCTCATTAACTGTAGCCCACCAGGCTCCTCTGTCCATGGGATTTCCCAGGCAAAAATACTGGAGTGGATTGCCATTTGCTTCTCCAGGGGATTGTCCCAACCCAGGGACTCAACCCACATCTCCTGTATTGGCAGCCAGATTCTTTACCACTGAGTCACCAGGGAAGCCCTATGAATCAGCTCCCTACAACAAAAGGAACACTATTGCTCTTGAATATGTTAAAATATATGTATTTCAGGGTAGTAAGAAAGCAATACCTATTACAGAATCTAGATATACTCTACAGTACATATTTTCTTCAAGTTCTGTTCACCTTTAGAAGATATAAAAATCAGTTATTAAAAATAAGTGAAAATATTATGTAAAATATTTCAACGTTTTCAACACAGTTGATAAGAAAGAATTCAAGCATGAAATCAATATCCATGAGAATGGAATTTTCTTTTAACAGTGATTATAATTTTGGTGATATTAGAAAGTAGTGTAGTATTAATTTTCTGACAATGTATTTCCCTAATTTACTCGTGTTTTTTTGTTTTAACTGATAGGTTACCACTGATTAGAAGAACTGACTCCTTCTAAGACTCATCAGATCGTTTACTGTAAAAACTGTATCTTTCTAATTGTGAAAAAGGTAAAGAAAAAATTTTTACCGTTCTTGTTTGGCATTTAGATGGAATAGACTCCAGTCAACCCACATTCAATTTGCAGGAGAATACCAGGTTCAGTTCAGTTCAATTTCATCCAACTTTTTGTGACCCCATGGACCACAGCAAGCCAGGTCTCCCTGTCCATCACCAACTCCCGGAGTCTACCCAAACTCATGTCCATTGAATTGGTGATGCCATCCAACCATCTCATCCTCTGTCATCCTCTTCTCCTGTTCTCAATCTTTCCCAGCATCAGGGTCTTTTCAAATGAGTCAGCTCTCTGCATCAGGTGGCCAAAGTATTGGAGTTTCAGCTTCAGAATCAGTCCTTCCACTAAACACCCAGGACTGATCTCCTTTAGGATGGACTGGTTGGATCTCCTTGCAGTCCAAGGGACTCTCAAGAGTCTTCTCCAACACCACACACAGTTCAAAAGCATCAATTCTTCGGCACTCAGCTTTCTTTATAGTCCAACTCTCACATCCATACATGACCACTGGAAAAACCATAGCCTTGACTAGACGAAGCTTTGTTGACAAAGTAATATGTCTCTGCTTTTTAATATGCTGGCTAGGTTGGTCGTAACTTTCCTTCCAAGGAGTGTCTTTTAATTTCATGGCTGCAATCACCATCTGCAGTGATTTTGGAGCCCCCCAAAATAAAGTCAGTCACTGTTTTCCCATCTATTTGCCATGAAGTGATAGGACCAGATGCCATGATCTTCGTTTTCTGAATGTTGAGCTTTAAGTCAACTTTTTCACTCTCCTCTTTCACTTTCATCAAGAGGCTTTTTGTTCTTCTTCACTTTCTGCCATAAGGCTGGTGTCATCTACATATCTGAGGTTATTGATATTTCTCCTGGCAATCTTGATTCCAGCTTGTGCTTCTTCCAGCATTTCTCATGATGTACTCTGCATATAAGTTAAATAAGCAGGCTGACAATATACAGCCTTGATGTACTCCTTTTCCTATTTGGAACCAGTCTGTTGTTCCCTATGTAGTGCTGTGCAAATGGCTGTGTTTAGGTGGAAAAGCCAGATAGAGGGCAAAAATATCCATGAGTGTCCCAGGCTGACAGAAAGTAGGCATAGGGCAAGAGTACATAAGCATATTCTACATAGATAAGATTTCAGTATGTTAATCATCCACAGAAAAAAAATTAAAGAGGAGAATTTTGAGGAAATGCTCTATGTGATGATATTTATTGTTTCTACCACCGGTAGGTAGGTTTAGTTTAAAAAAAAAAAAAAAGATCTAGAAATTTTTCTAAAAAAAAAAAAAATCTGTTTATACCTGGCAAAATGATTTGTTTCAGTTGCGTTTTCCTTGTACTTTGATCTTTTTGTACTGATATTTATGCTTCTGTTTTATGATCTCCTTTTAATGACAGAACCAGACCTCTTGGCAACCACTTTCATCAGACCCGGGAATTGGAAAGAAGCAGGTGCTGAACCTCAGTTTTTCCTTGAACAAGAAACATGGGCTGCGATCGAAACTGTGGGCTCGTTGCTGGTGCTGTCATTGGTGCAGTCCTGGCTCTGTTCGGAGGGATTCTAATGCCAGTTGGAGACATGCTTATTGAGAAGACAATTAAAAAGGTACAAGTGGTATCAAGAATATTTCTTTTCATCCTGATTCAGTCTACCTTGATTTGTGTTTGGCTTAGGGTTCCTGTTTTATATTTCATTATAACCAGCAATTTTGTGTCTAACACAAAGGTGATTTTGAACAACTGAAACTCTACATGATAGAGAAGTAATCAAAGTATGATGTATACTCTGTATGAATGCACTGTCATCTTAAGTCTAAATATTTAATTTCTGATAAAAACTATTATAGGTATGCAGATAAGTAGAAGTTATTCCATTAAATTATGTCCAAAGAGTATGCTGATATGCTTTTCATATGCTTTTGAATGAGAAATGAGTGTTATTTTGTGAGGGTACATTTATAAAAGTAGTTGCCCTTTGGTTACAGTTGATTAAAGAAAAATTGTATATAACTTAAAACTGTGTTTAATATTGACTTAGGAATATTTGGTAAAACTGGTAAATTTTATTTTTGTTTGGTAAACTGTTATATATGTGTATAATATTAATATGATTCTTATAAACATTTCCTACTGATGAAGGTTGATAAGGGACTTTTAGAAAATATTTTCAGAAATGTTATGCAGAACATATCCCAGTATATATATGTACGTATATGTGTGTATATATATGTGTGTGTGCATATATATATATATGTACGTATACAAACAAGTTCACTACAGATTTAACTAAAAATAAAGTGACAATACATAGGCTTTGCACAACAAACGAGAATCTGTCTCTCATCCTAGTTCCTTCTAATTCAGCTTTATACTCACCAACTTTAACTGATAAAGTAAAGGAAGACTAGACATAAGGAGATGTAGATCTGCTGGAGTCCTAAACCAGGGATAGCAAATTCAAATAACTTCAGGGTTTGGTGACAAGCCTTTAAAAAAGCTACCAAGGACAATATAAAAACAAGACAATGACTACTGTGAAGTTACAAGTGTGTGCCCTGCTCAGAGGCATGTATGTTTATTTTTAAAATATAATGCTGGCCAAATAAACTTATCTGAGTGCTAGCCTCAGCTGTCATCCTGGTTCAGATGCCAGTGGTCTAGATGTCAGTAAGCACGATGTACAGAGGAGATCAACAACATACTGGAGTTTCTGTTCTTGTCAAGACCTTTATCTGTCTCATCCATTCACCCATGTTTGACATCCTACTCTTACTAGGAGTTTAAATAATTACAATTATTTTTCACTAAAGCACTGCCTGACTCAATATGAAGATTTAATTTCAAATCTAGTTATCCAGGACAAGAAGTTACTATTTTCCAAAGCTTTTTTGGTTTGTTTTTGTTCAGCTAAATGCTTAGTCTATAAATTAAAAAACTTTTCTGACTGTATTATTATAGCTATTGTCTTAGTACAACAGATTAAGAAATAGGACATTGTTGGTACAGTTTCTATACTTGTATGCTATATTTGCTTAATAACCACACAGGCATTTCTATCTTTTCTCTTGCTAACTGACAGCAAAATTGTAACCTCATGGATTTAACTGGAAATATTATACATTAAATACCATCTGCTTCCTTGGAATTCCCAGTTTTCTTGATATTAATATAGCTGAATAGAGACAGACAGGAGATGGTGAGGTGTGGAGTGTCTAACGTGTTAGAGAGAACTGCTACTGTCCTATATCCTTTCTACTCTATAAACTCGTTTCCCTTCTGTATCTGTGGAGTGAGAACAGGATAAATTTTGACACACAGACTATAATTTTTTATTTAATCTTCAGAAGAGAAAAGCCACAATAATCTTCCAGTTACATCATCTTAGACTAAGATTTGTTTTATTCATACTTGATAATCAGTAGCGAACAGTGATCATCTATTGTTTCTTCTTATTATTCAACAATATTATACATACAGAGTCTCTGTTAGACGTCATGAGAGGCACTAACATCTATTTTAATTGTTTAATATTTATCTCTAAGTTCATATGCCTAATCTTCAGGAAATAAGAGTTTTGAGACATCAAAAATTTGTATAGAGGCTAAGAGAGAATAAATATTTATCTCAAGAAATATAAATTTTAACTGGGAAAAAGCATATTGTAAAAAAAACTACAGAGACTTGTGAAACTCTGTACTTGAATTCTAAAGCATACACTATTTAGAAAGAGAACTTTCACAGAGTATTCAGTAACTTCAGGAAGAAGGTGAGACTTGGATTGGATTTTGAAGTATAAAATTTTGAAAGTCCAAAGAGAGTTCCAATAAAAGTGTCAAGGGACTGCTTGATGCCATGGGGAAAAGTTGTGGACATGCAACTAAATATTGTGACGATAGAAGGAAAAAAATTTTTTTTAATGTGTCAAACCAAAGAGATAACAGCAAAGATGATTGGAAAGATACTAACATGGGGTAAAATTTAGGAAACTTTTGAGCATCAGGCAGAAGACTAATTAATGACATGACAGGCAATAGTACTGTATATTTACCTGTAGTTGTTAGATATAACAAAATCTGCATTTAGAGACGGGTATCAAATATACTGAAGAAGGAAACGGCAATACAATATACTAGTAAGTTATATGCGACACATACTAATATATTATACTATATACTAAATAAAGCATTTTTTAGTCCTACTAAGAGCTTCATATATACTAATTCATTTAATCTTCACAAATATCAATGAGAACATACTACCATCACAAGACCTTAAATCAACCTGACAACTCACCCAGCCAAAAGGAATATGAGTTAGTTTCTAAACCTAGGCAATCTGAAGGCAGAGATGAGATGATTTATACATTTTGCACTCTCTAATTCTACAACAGAAAGTGTTGGAAAGTGAGGAGACCAAAAACAGGAAATGTTATGTAGGACATGACCACTTTCAAGGAGAATTTAACACTCACTTTTAAACAGATCTTTGCACAGTTTGCACAAAACAAAAGGCTCTCTGGTCTAGTGTGATGGAGTATGTAGAACTGATGTGTGATGGAATGCAATGGATAGAGGAACCAAACAAATAGGGAAAAGAGGAGTAAAAATTTCAAACTACAAGATGTCCAGTTGTGTTCTTGACAGAAGCATGCATACCTTAGAAGAATAAAGCACAGAGGTTTTATAAATGATTTGAAAAGAACATCAGTGTATATTTCAAAGGGAAGGTTCAGAGATTTGTGCATTATTATAGAGAATACAGATAAAACTAAACAATAGATATGTTTAAGGAGAGTTTGAATATAGAGACAAAAGAGCAGAGAAATTATTACACTATTTGTGCATTCAGAGGTAAGTAGGAAGACAACAGAAAACAGAAAAATTATTTTATATGAAGCAATGAAAATAATAGACTAATTTTTTTAGAAGTTATTTTGAAGCCAATTTTTAAGGAAAAAGTAAAATTATTTCAGATAGATGAAAATTAAGGAAATAGTAGTTAAAACACAGCCACTAATAACTTTAAAATTATATTTTCAGTAGTGCTGAGTAATAAAGTGGGATAAAATAAAGAAATAGAGTGCTTTCCCTTCTTATTTTTGAAATGAGGCTTACCTGCAATCTTTGGGTCACACTGTAACCCAGCTCAATATTCACAGACTAAGACATCATCTCTAAGACATCACCTCTTGGCCTTTTGGTTAAGATTAAGTGGCTCAGATGGTAAAGCATCTGCCTGCAATGCAGGAGAGGTGGGTTCAATCCCTGGGTCAGGAAGATCCCCTGGAGAAGGAAATGGCAACCCATTCCAGTACTCTTGCCTGGAAAATCCCACGGTCAGAAGAACTTGATAGGTTACAGTCCATGGGTCGCAAAGAGTTGGACACGACTAAACGACTTCACTTTCACTCTTCAAGACATCATCAGAAGCCCTTCAATGGTCAGGAGCTGTGTAGTATAGTTAAGACAGCCTGCTTTTGCTCTCAGATTATCATATAGCGGTGTTGACCTTGCTTATTTTAATTATGTAAAGATGTTGGGACTTTTTCATTTAAATAAAACTGTTTCTTTTAAATTTAGTTTACAAAATTATTTTAAATATGAGATTAGCATATGTATCTGTTTGGCATACATGTAGAGGTCAGATCTTTGAATTATGTGTAAGCACAAAGAGCCAAGTGTCTTGCCCCTGCCTCAAGAGCACTTAGGTTAATGCTGCTATTTTACAAATACACATATATATATATATCGGAGAAGGCAATGGCACCCCACTCCAGTACTCTTGCCTGGAAAATCCCATGGATGGAGGAGCCTGGTAGGCTGCAGTCCACGGGGTCGCTAAGAGTTGGACACAACTGAGCGACTTCACTTTCTCTTTTCACTTTCATGCATTGGAGAAGGAAATGGCAACCCACTCCAGTGTTCTTGCCTGGAGAATTCCAGGGACGGGGGAGCCTGGTGAGCTGCTGTCTATGGGGTCGCACAGAGTCGGACATGACTGAAGCAACTTAGCAGCAGCAGCAGTAGTGGCAGTATATATATACGTATGTATATGTGTATATATATATATGTGTGTGTATATATATATATATATATGTTATATTACCAGTTTTTCTCTACAATTAAAACTCATTGCATGTAACTTGCATTATTTAATGGACTAACAGCAAATTGGCAAAGTTATTACCTATATATAAGCACCATAAAAAATTAAAGTGCTTAATTTAAAAAGATAAGAAAACCATCTCATTTTGTTCTCTAGAGTTGGGACTCTGATACTTTGTGGTTCTCAAAGATGACACCTGATACCAATATCTGAAATGGCATAAAACAGTCGATACATTTTACCATTATATTTCTTTATTCACTATTTCCAAAGGAAATTTTGTAGGGTTTTTATGCATTATAGATAATTACACATTATGTAGGGTTTTATGCATTATAGCTGAATGCTTTTATACCAGTGTTTCAGATCATGATTCCTAGTGGAATTGAGTGGGACCAGCAGATTTATGCAATCTTGCTAGATAGACTAAAAGTCAATGGCATGAGCTGCCACAAATGTGGAAAGCAGAAATTATCAAAGGACTTCAGAAAAAGGTCAAAGTTCTGGCACCACTCACAAAGGATAATTTATCACCTGACACCATAAAATACCACTTGATTAATATTGCTGAATATTATATAACAGGCAATTTTAAATAGTTTGAATTCACCTATTATATTAACCGTGGAACATCAAGATAGAAAATCAAGATATCTTTTTCAATTAAAAGACTAATGTTCAATCATACCATCATTTAATTACACCATTTCCTTTCCCTATTCTTGAAACAAATGATCTTCTCATAGCCAAAACATGCTTCCAGATAAAATAAACATAAATGATTATTATTTTGACTTATTAAAATGACTATAATTTCAAAGCAATAGTCAATATTTGACAGTAAACTTTATACACATATATATTAATTTCATGATGTATGCTTAGACTATTTCTAGATATGATAAAATAATTTTTACCTTATTATAGTATCTAAAAGCTCAAAAAAGTACCAGACATATATAGGTTGTTAAAGATAGAATTTGCTCTAAATTTAATATTAATATATGAGAACATGAAATAATATAAAATAAATTCTAAATTTAAATAGTAAAACATGGATTAAACATGTATTTGCATATTAACTCCAATAATAAAATCACTTAAAAATGTTTTAAGAAACAGCAAGTCAGCATGTGTACTTTTCTTCCTCCAGCCCAATTTAATATCAACATAGTATACTTTTCATGCCAAATAAAAACTCTCCCATTTTAGGTTCTTACATAAACACTTGGAGGCTGATTTCCTGAGTTTCAGAAACACATTATATGTAATCAATTCCACCAGTTGTTAGTCTGAGGCTTAAGTGATGACTTGATAATAACCTGAGACCAAAACCATTTTTTGACTGTTAGCACAACTGGCTTTAATATTCTAATCCTTGCTTTCTCTTTCTCTCAGCATGTATACACATAGGAGAAAATGTTTTGATCATAGGAAGACTGCTTGTAACTGGTTCTAAACGGAACAAATTGTGGTAGTGAGTGAAGAAGATAAAGACTCTTTTCAGTATGTTTCTGCTTTTTAGGGAAGTTTTGATTTCACTGGATGGAGAATAAATATAGAAATGATTAAATAGCAGAAGTGTCACAGGATTTTACATGAGTTATTGCCACATGACTGGTTCAGGCAGGAATGCTATGAATGAAATAAATAATACAATTATACCATATTCCACCTATATTGACTTTCAGAAATATTAATTTCATATAATTCAACCTCATATTATTTCCAATATTATTATTATCCCTATTTTATAAATAAGGAAGCTGAGGTAAAAGAAATCAAATAACCTGCCCAAGTTTAAATGGTTAGCATATGATCAAACTGGGAATCAAACTCATAGCATCTATTTTATTGTTAACCACTTCACTCTGGGCTTCCCAGGAGGCTCAAACAGTAAAGAATCTGCCTGCAATGCATGAGACCCAGGTTCGACCCCTGGATCAGGAAAATCCCCTGGAGAAGGGAACGGCAACCCACTCTTACATTCTTCCCTGGAGAATTCCATGAACAAAAGATCCTGATGGGCTACAATCCATCCAGTCACAAAGAGTCGGACACAACTGAGCGATTAACACTTTCACTTTTCACTCTAGGCTTTGAGTAAAGAAGCCAATATACTTAGTCAGGTTGGTAGTAGAGTAAGGAAATCTATTCATAGATTAAAATCTGCTTTATATGATTCCATCTTTCAGTACTATATAAGAACCTTGAGAAGTGGGACAATATTATTTTCTGCATATGTATTCTATATAGTTCATTCAAAGGAACATAGTTAGACTAAAGTTGCCCATCATGTGGATGAGTACTGCTTTCCCAAGTGACCACAGGACTAGATAGAGGGTATTACAGTCCCAGACATCTGCCTTCAAATTAATGTAGCAAAACAGAACTTTCAAAGTAAATGGCTTTCAACTCAGCTGAAGACCATGCCAGACTAGAGTCATTAAGCTTAAATCCAGGGCTAAATACTCTGAACACTTAAAGTCAGGGATAGATACTGATGTATGTATCAGCCAAGGGAGAGGATCTTCAATTATATTACTTTTTTTTGTACATATAATTTCACCTTTGTATTTCAAATTTACTGAAAGATCCACAAAATAGGCCAGACAGTCCAAAGTCAATTTAAAATCAAGGCCTTTTAAAGTCACAAAGAACTTAAGCTCCTTTTTAAGAGGACCTTATGATATATTTAGTCTTGATAGTCAAAGAGGTCTATACAAATTTCTAGTACCTACGTAGTCTTAGGATCAGAAGAAATTCATTCCTATTATGACTGATTCAATATTTTTCTCTGTCTCTGTACAAATTGTGGTTTATAAAAACCAAACAAGATTGGCGTGAAATGCCGGATTCACCATTACCTACTACCAAATTATTGTGCAACATTGAATTAGATATCTGTTTTTCTAGGACCCACTTCCACTACTAAAAAAAAATGGATGGTGTTCAGATCAGATCAGATCAGTCGCTCAGTCGTGTCTGACTCTTTGCGACCCCATGAACTGCAGCACGCCAGGCCTCCCTGTCCATCACCAACTCCCGGAGTTCACTCAGACTCACGTCCATCGAGTCAGTGATGCCATCCAGCCATCTCATCCTCTGTCGTCCCCTTCTCCTCTTGCCCCCAATCCCTCCCAGCATCAGAGTCTTTTCCAATGAATCAACTCTTTGCATGAGGTGGGCAAAGTACTGGAGTTTCAGCTTCAGCATCATTCCTTCCAAAGAAATCCCAGGGCTGATCTCCTTCAGAATGGATTGGTTGGATCTCCTTGCAGTCCAGGGGACTCTCAAGAGTCTTCTCCAACACCACAGTTCAAAAGCATCAACTCTTCGGCGCTCTGCCTTCTTCACAGTCCAACTCTCACATCCATACGTGACCACAGGAAAAACCATAGCCTTGACTAGACGAACCTTTGTTGGCAAAGTAATGTCTCTGCTTTTGAATATTCTATCTAGGTTGGTCATTATTTTCCTTCCAAGGAGTAAGCGTCTTTTAATTTCATGGCTGCAGTCACCATCTGCAGTGATTTTGGAGCCCAGAAAAATAAAGTCTGACACTGATGACCCTAACTCTAAAGCTAGAAATTCAATGCAGTCATTTCAACTCTTTGTGTTTCAACTTCCCCATTTAAAAAAGTTATCTCCAGATTGACAAATAAGACAAAGTAACTCATGGCCCTTAGAAGAAAGACATGATACAGTTACAATGTTTCTTTATATAAAATGCACAAGCCTTAGGGAGATTTCTGTCCCACCAAGTACATTATTTGGAGAACGTAATGGCATCCCACTCCAGTACTCTTGCCTGGAAAATCCCATGGATGGAGGAGCCTGGTGGGCTGCAGTCCATGGGGTCGCTAAGCGTCGGACACGACTGAGCGACGTCACTTTCACTTTTCACTTTCATGCATTGGAGAAGGAAATGGCAACCCATTCCAGTGTTCTTGCCTGGAGAATCCCAGGGACGGGGGAGCCTGGTGGGCTGCCGTCTCTGGGGTCGCACAGAGTCAGACACGACTGAAGTGACTTAGCAGCAGCAGCAGCAGCAAGTACATTATTGAAATAAAATATGTGTATTGAGAAGTAATGATAAACAATTGATATTATACTAGTCTTTAAGATTCTACAGTGCGAAAGCAATAATGTGCATGTGTATACGTTCATGTGTGTTCTCCTCTCATAATGTCTCCTGAAACGGGTAAATGAAAATAGCTTGCAGCTTCCATGTAGATTTCAGCTTCAAAACCCTGCTCATTTACAGTAAACACCTTTACATTTAGAATAGCCATAATACTTATCTATACATAATTTTGTCTTGATTTGGGTTTGCTATGGAATTAAGACTTTTTAGGAGTAATAAGGCAATCTTCAAGGACAATTGCTTGTTAAAAGTACTAAGGTCTCACACTGCTTTAACAGTCGCAATGTACCCAGTGTAAAAGGATTGTGACAGCACAGGATTTTGTAATGACATTTTAGTTGATGCCCTGTTCTTCTCTAAGGAATTCTCTCTTTCTCTCCATTAAGCAATAAGTCAAGTATCCTGAAGATTGCTAATTCACTTTGACTTCTACCAACTAAGTGCAGAGGTGACAGGAACAAAAAATAGCAACTCGGTGTAAAAGAGGACTAGCCTAAGGGTCAAGATTAGGATCTTCATGGTGATTCTGCCACTAGGCATTTGCCTCAGTGACCCTCGGGCCAGATACCTGGTTTCTCAGAGTGTCAGCATGCTCTCCTAGAAATGTGCTAATGTTCACTGTCCTTTTCTGATCCATCATTCTATGAATTGATGCTTCCTGGTGAACTAAACAAACAGGTGACATTGTTCTTGTGGGTTTTTTAAGGCTTATTTTCTGTGAAATGCTTTCCTTCCTCTTCCTCTAGCAGTAAAAGGGTAAGCTGGAGCTTTACACCTGAGTATGTGTTCCTTCCAAGGTAGTTAATTGGAAACATTGCCTGCCACAAAGTCACCTTTGTCTCCATTAGCTGCTAGAGCGCCATAGGCTTCTTGCTCAGAGAGTAAAAGCCTTGGAAGGAACCTGGGAGAGCATCTATGGTAACTCCCTCACTTTACAGATAATAAAATTGACCTTAAAGGGTTTGGTGACTCTCTATTCTGTCTCAGCTCCTAAACTATTAATAGATACTTATATATCCATACTAAAAGATACCTAAACTAGTAGATACTTCTAATGTTGGATTTTCTGATTTCACAAAAAAAGAAAAGAAAACTTCTGTATTTCATCTTTTATTTTTAAAGTATTAACCTAATAATAATGAATTAGACTACTGTAATCTTGGAAACATGTACTAATAGGTTTATGCAAATGTACTGAGAGGAAAGCCTCATTGATCAGGGTTTTGAAAGGGAGAAATCAAAGCTGTGTTTTTCTTAACAAATGTTAACTGACTTTCCCCTGAAGTATCCAAATTCTGAAGAAAATGAGAAAACTTCTAATTCCACTAGATTTTTCTGTTTTTCCATTTTGCCTCTTCAGTCTGAATCATTGATGGTACATTAGAAATTTATATTCAACCTGATAAGTACTTTTTTGAAATGCTTTAATCTTGCTTAATAAATAGTTACAAATTATTGCAATATTGAAATAGGGTCACTCTAAAGCTTGCCAATGGTTGGCTTACAATCACCAGACATGTTTGCAATATTACACACTGATTTTCCTTGTAAAAGCCTAACTGAAAGAGATTGTTACCATAATGTGTTGAAAACATTTCTGTTGCAAGCATGTGGCAGGTTGCAAAGGTTTTCATGAGCAGGATACTTCAGCTTGGTCTTTCACTGACTAACGAAAAATTTTAAACTCCCAACAGGTGCCCATATTGGCTACAAAAAAATAACCCAAACATTTTCTTTTTCATAGGAAGTTGTCCTTGAAGAAGGCACAATTGCTTTTAAAAATTGGGTTAAAACAGGCACAGATGTTTACAGACAGTTTTGGATATTTGATGTGCAGAATCCAGATGAAGTGACAGTTAACAGCAGCAAAATTAAAGTTAAGCAAAGAGGTCCTTACACATACAGGTGAGTCGCCAAAATACGTGGCACTCTTTCCTTGAACACAGGTATTTCTGAAAAAGCTTCCACTTGACAAATGTCATTGTACTGAAATGTACTTATTATTTTCTTACCATTAATATATATGGAAATATTTTGTTTCTGCCTACATAAAATCCTAATCTAAGGATTTAATGGTAATTAAAAAACAGGTTTTATTATGAATTTACCAGCATCAGTTAACTACCCTACATGTAACAAGTCACATGTGTTTTATACTTGTGGCATATATGTTTTAAAAACTCTGAAATATGCATCTAAATAGAAAAAAATCTATCAAAAATTTAAAAAATGAGTATTTTAAAATCTTAAAATTGAAAAGTGTAGGTACATGAGTAGTTTTAAAAGTATGGCTCCTGGACCAGCAGTATCAGCATCACCTGGGAACTAGGCAGAAATGCAAATTCTCAGGCCCTACCTTAGACCAAGTGAATCAGAGACCCTTGGTTTGAGACTGGTAATGAGTTTTACAAATACTCTGGGTGATTGTAGTACATAGTCAGTCTTGCTAACCACAGCATTAAACTTCTATGTAAGTAAAATACCTGCTTAGGATTTCTATTCAAACTATTTTTCAGGTCTTAAGAGTGTATTTATGCAGTAGTTTCATTCTTATATTTTCTCCAGTACAAAGACTGAATAAAAAATACCTTTATCTACATGCCTTAACCGTTTAACACATTTTGAATAGAATCTAAGATCCATCAGATGTAGGGGGAAATAATTAGCCAGAACTTTTCATTTTGTAAATTTAAAAATCAGACTGACACCAGGTAAGTTAAATGGTTTGTCCACAATGACAAAATCCTGGAAACTGGTAACTCCTAGATATTTGCATACATTTTCCCCCTATCAAAATTATAGATTGAAGTGCTAAAAACACTAACCTTAGCCAGGTATTAGGACATTTATAGACCCCATATGGGAACAGAATTAAGTCCTATTGTATCATTTGCTATATAAATATGATTTTTCAAGGATAATTACAACTAGTTATAGACAATAATCAAGTATTATCACAAAAGTTCATATTTGTAAAGATTTATAATTCATAGTTTTACTTTCTTACTTGTTTTAGGTAGTCTATAATTATATAATTTCTTTCCTCTCCATGCATTAATTTATTTCTATATCAGCAACTCTTGCTCAAATATAATGAAGTAACAGTAGTTGGGAGGGTGATGCCTGCTGCTGTAACATAATATATAAGCTGTAGAGTGCCATGGTACTATTCCATCCTAATAATTATCCCCATCTCCTGTCTTCAGACATATGTCTATGACTATTCACAACTCGGTCAAAGAAGTCTTGGTTTTCATTGTTACAGAAAATAATCTTACTTTCAGAAATATTAAAAAAATTTTTTTTCAGTCTTATACTTCTTAGATAACTATCAAAAACCTGATATAATAAGATATCTGAATATCTTATTCCAAAAAAACATGTACTCTGAAAATCTAGAACTCACGTATGACCTAATACAATCTAAGTATAACTGACTAAACTTCGTTATAGCTCAGTTGTTAAAGAATCCGCCTGCAGTGCAGGAGACCTGGGTTCAATTCCTGAGTTGGGAAGATCCCCTGGAGAAGGAAATGGCAACCCACTCTAGTATTCTTGCCCAGGAAACCCCATGGACAGAGGAGCCTGGCGGACTACAGTCCATGAGGTCTCAAGAGCCAGACATGACTTAGCGACTAAACCGCCAAACCATAACTGATTAAAAATCATACCCTGAGAGAATTGAATACATGTGATAAGAGAAAATAGGTGGTATTTGAGATCTGTCTCATCACAGGTTTTGCTTAATTTTTTTGCTTGTTTGTGTGTCGGGGGGTATGTTTTTACTTTTAAGGGTATTCATTGTGGAATGTAAAAAACAATCATAATGTAGAATCCTGTCCCAGTCCTGCTCTGGATAGGTGATAAGATACATATCTTATTCTTGGAGGCTAAAACCTTCATGATAAAAATAGAGTGGATTAGATATAATTCATTTACTTGGAGAAGCAATGAGGTGAGGGTTGGAGAAGTTGGATTTTCAGCTAAAGTATGTAAACAAACTCAAATTTATATAACAATTCTAAAGGAATCTCATGATGTTTTATGATGTTGCCAAAGGAATCCTTACTGTCTACCTAGATGCCCTAAATAATGGGAAAAACAATGGTTACCTTTCAGAAAAAGTTAATAGTTTGAGAGTCTTCCATGTGCTGAGGTGAATTTACTTCCTATCAATTACACCCTGAATTCAGTTGAAATTGGAAGTGGAAGAGGATGTCCCTCCTCAACAGAACCACACAGGCTTATTTGCCTTTTAGCTGCTGAAGTGAGCTTGATGAAACTTTGACAGGGTGTGACATGAGTCAAAGCATGAAACTTCCTGGATTGAGATGTTAGTTATGTATATCATCTCTATGAAGACCTGGTAACTCCTTCAGAATATTCTCAGATAGAACATTAATTTTTTAATTACTTTGCTTTGCCAGGAGTACATGGAAAACAAAATATGAAGCAATTTCCTCCCTTTAACCTTATTAACCAACACTCTGTAAAACCTGTGTACATTCTAATTTTTAAACAAAAACTTGAGTACTTATAATCTCTTTTTCAAGTACATTGTAAACACAGACCTCAGTTAGAAGGATTTTTTTTCTGTTAGTGAGTGCCATCTGCTGGTATAATGTAAGTACAACTAAGTAAACTACAATTTGGGTCACAATTATGGCTCAGGTGGTAAAGAAGCCACCTGCAATGCGGGAGACCTGGGTTCGATCCCTGGGCTGGGAAGATACCCTGGAGAAGGGAAAGGCTACCCACTCCAATATTCTGGCCTGGAGAATTCCATGGACTGTATAGTCCATCGGGTCGCAAAGAGTCAGACACCAATGAGTGACTTTCAGTTACTTACACTTACTTATATTGCTATTATTTCAATTATATAAATATAAATGTTCCTGAAAATTATTTTAATTTTAAATATGAATATGTAATATCATTTTAACATATAACTATCTAATATAAAAGAGTAACTGATTAGTAATAGATTCTCCAGGATGATGTCTCACATATTTATATTCTTTGTATGTCTACACTACTCCAAGGAGAATAAACAATAAAGAGCTTGATGAAATTGTATTAGAAATAATATATATTTCCATATTTTTGTGAATTCTCTTTTTAAAGAATGTAAAAAATAATTTCTTCATTCAAAACTATTTACCAAGAACTTATCCATGTACCAGACACTGCTTGGGGATACAAAATACTCATAATACCTATGGCATAGGAACCTACATTTTTATTATACTTGATTGAAATCAGGTCAGGCTTTTCTGGTTGGTTTTGTTTTTTCTATTTCAGTCCCATATTTTGTCAATTTTTATCTTAGATAACAACAAATAACTATTAGATCACATGATAGAGACATTCGGATATATGATAGAGCAGTGAATAATGTACACCTTATTTCATCTCAGTAAATATCTTGTATGTACAAAATATTTTTTTCCCATGATATTACCCTTCACCACATTCCTAGAAAGTAGTTGGTACTCTGCCTAGAGATTACAGCCAGGAGCTCAGAACTAGTAACTATTCCATACATGGGGTAGGGTTGGAGAGGAATTGATCTGTGATGTGGAAATATATTGTTAGTTATCTTTGCTGCTGATACTGCTAAGTCGCTTCAGTCGTGTCCGACTCTGTGTGACGCCATAGACGGCAGCCCACCAGGCTCCCCCATCCCTGGGATTCTCCAGGCAAGAACACTGGAGTGGGTTGCCATTTCCTTCTCCAATGCAGGAAAGTGAAAAGTGAAAGTGAAGTCGCTGAGTCTTGTCTGACTCTTAGTGACCCCATGGACTGCGGCCCACCAGGCTCCTCCGTCCATGGGATTTTCCAGGCAAGAGTGCTGGAGTGGGGTGCCATTGCCATCTTTAACTTTCATTAAAATAATGAAAATTATAGCCAAGCCAGTGATAGAAAGGCTATTTACTTTGAACAGTCCTTCTAATATAAGAAAATGGGCTCATAATATTCCCCTGCTTCAACTTCTGTATTTTCCCCTCACCCTCAAGATAAAAGGTGAACATCTGAATGTAGAATGCAATCCTTTAGTCTTTGAAATATTGCTCATTTCAGTGGCTGTGTTTTCTACCACCCCCTTCCTCAGACACTGTAAACCAACCATGTTGAAACATGTTATTTACCATGTTCTTACTTATCCTATATGTTCTACCATATTTTACCAAGTTAAAGTTCTATCTTTCACTCAAACCACTTATATGGAATTGTATCCTGTCCATTATCCCACCATAACCATCCCAAGCCTGGGTTTGTACCTATTCTGTCTTCTCACAGAATCTGTGTAACCTCCTATAATAACATGTATTCCTTCTCCCCTGGTATGTACATCTAAGACCTTCCTTCTCTAATTTGCTAGAGTCTCACCATCAGCTTGCTTATCCTTTTTGTCTACTTGTTTAGCATAATTTCTGACACAGTCTAGTCTATGTACTTAAAATTATTTGTTGCAAGAATGAATGACATTCATTTGAAACAATGCTTTTGAGTTTTAGTTCCTCCTGTTTTTCAGAGTTCGTTATCTAGCCAAGGAAAATATAACCCAGGACCCTGAGACCCACACGGTCTCTTTCCTGCAGCCCAATGGCGCCATCTTTGAACCCTCGCTATCAGTTGGAACTGAGGATGACACATTCACCATTCTCAACCTGGCTGTAGCAGTGAGTAGACAACAGCAAAATTACTGATTTTGAAATCCTCTAGAACCCAACTGTAAATAATCTCATGATTAAAACTGCAATTAGATATCTTTTTTTTTTTCATTTTTATAAAAATGCTTTCTTATGTTATTATTTTGAATTACGATCATTTGGAAAGATGACAAGATGATAGAATAAACAACTGAAGACTGATTAGAAGACCACTTAGAGTGTATCATTTTAAAAAGGATTTATGGGGCTTCCCTGGTGGCTCAGTGATAAAGAATCCACTTGATAATGCAGGAGACATGAGTTCAATCCCTGGTCCAGGAAGATCCCACATGCCTCAGAGCTGCTAAGCCTGCGCACCGCAACTGTTGAGCACGTGTTCTAGAGCTGGGGAGCCGCAACCACTGAGCCCACATGCCTCAGCTACTAAAGTCTGCACACCCGAGAGCCCATGCTCTGCACCAAGAGAAGCCACCACAATGAGAAGCCCGTGCACCACAACTAGAGACTGGCCCTGCTCAAGGCAACTAGAGAGAAGCGTGCACAGCAATGAAGACTCAGCACAGCCAAAATAAATCACTAATGAAATAAATAAGTAAAATTTGTCAAAAAGTAGGACTTAACTTTGAAACTCCTCTTCCTGTGGCCCACACAACCACAGAAAAATGTAATCATTAAGAGATGAAGAAATAATATACTTTAGTCCTGGCTAGATTTGGCAGTCATTTTAAAGATAGCTGGAAATTGTTTTATTCAGTTTAATTCTTGTATTTATATTTATTTGTTAAGAAAGTGATATTGCAGTTGGTGTCTTAAACCATGATTTTTTTTTTTTTTTTTTTTGCAGGCTGCACCACAGCTGTATCCAAATACATTTATGCAAGGAATACTCAATTCATTTATCAAAAAGTCCAAATCTTCTATGTTTCAAAACAGAACTTTGAAAGAACTATTGTGGGGCTATACGGATCCATTCTTGAATTTGGTTCCATATCCTATTACTACTACAATTGGTGTGTTTTATCCTGTGAGTAACAATTATAAATGTTGATACTGTTTGACTTTAACTGGATAAATATAATCACATTGGCAATTCATAAGTTTATCATTCAGTGTGTTAAACCCTATTTCAGATCTCAGAATACATACCATAAGTTTTAAAAAATCTCTACCTCACATGGATTTAGCTTTCCTAGTTGGGAAAATTTACTTATCTGAATTTGACAATTAAGTTTAAGATTAAGAAGTGGAAACTTGATTAAATGGCCACTTCTTAATCTTAAACTTAATTGTTATAAGGTGCTAAGAGTTTGAATACTGTTTTTGGTTTTGGTTTCCTGTCTAAAAAAAAAAAAGTTTAAGCTGTATTTTATTTTTGTTAATTATATTCATCATATCATTCTTTAAAAATTGTTTCAGTGTAAATTTAAAAGTCACCTTAAATTGTACACAAGATTGATACATCAGCATGTTGTATTCTCTCGGATTTAGTTGGTAAGAACTTCTGTGAGTGAGTGCAGTGCTCAGAGCTGATAAGAACTTCTATCTACAAACTCATGAAATGGCAGTTTGGAGATAAAAAGTGAATTTGGTGATGTACTTAGTTATGGCAGAATGTTCTGAATTACAAATAGGACAAGGTGACTATTGCATGGAAAATTTTACTGTGATTCCTTTTGGCACTATATGAGATATTAATTATATTTTGCAGTTCATTGTTATTTTACTTTAGATGGTTTTTAGCGTTGCAAGTTCATATATCAATCAAATATGAATACAGAAAGCCTTAAGGGAGATAAATTCAGTTACTATTATTTCACTCACATATTCTTATTTCTTTCCTCAGCTAATTCTGTTGTTAATTTTGTGCACTTCGTCTTAGTAACTACTTAGAGATCATAACATTGGACAATGTCCAGACATTGGTCATTTTTCTCATAGGTTTTGTTCACTCTCGCCTCACCTCAATATATCAGGAGTAGTGATCAAAATGGCCTTTCTGGATTAAATAAAACAGAGAGCGCTAGAATTTGATCACGACAGCTTTGGCATTTGTTATCTTACTTTGTCTCGGCATCTAGCACTTATTTTTAGTCACCTTTTGTATTCTGTCTTTTTAAAATATTAAAGACCAATAATTTTGAAACTATTGCATGTATATTTAAAATCGTATGAAATAATTATGAACAACCACTGAGAAATGTGAGTTAATTACATATTTAATAACTTGGAAAGTATGGTTTGTTGTAGAAGTAATTGTTTCTTGTATCTCTTCAGTACAATAATACTGCGGATGGAATTTACAAAGTTTTCAATGGAAAGGACGACATAAGCAAAGTTGCTATAATTGACACATACAAAGGCAGAAAGTAAGTATCCAGGCAAAGTGTGTGTCACTAGGATACTCTAAGGCAGGCAAGAAATTTATTTACCAGCTGGTAAAGCACAGGCACAACCTGTGGGACAGAGCTGTTTGTATCTCAGCCCTAGAAACTCCCTAGGTCTACCAGGCATTAATCCTTTAGTTGTAATGACTGGTCACACTAGTGCATTTTTGCTGAGTATCAGCCCCACTGGAGGGTTCACCTTTATGAACAAGTTCTCTTACATAAAGAAATCTAAAGGGACTACTTCCATCTCTGCTGCATAACCGGTATTATCTTACACGCAACAATGACATAAATGAAAATGAGGAAAATCAATATATCAACTCATCATCTAGCAAGTCAGAATACAGACATCTTACTGTTTCTTTTTTAACTGAGCATGTCAAAAAACATCATTCATTCCAGGGAGATGATTAAATGTACCTATAAAGATGAATGTTCAATGAATCCATGTGAACATTTTCATGACTTGTCCCTTAAAAATTTTCCTGAAATAATTTTCTATATTGATAATTCAGCTTTTTAAACCATTGTAATGCAAAAAATGGAATTATTATTTCCTGTTCCAAAACTGACATATTAAACCTGAAAATAAAGTGTACACTTCCTATGAACTAGTAGTAGAATGAGATATGTTCACATACCCATGATTTCCTACTTCTCCCAAGTTCCTGCCTGTTTATGTGCAGTACACCTAATCTGTCATCTAGCTAAAATACAAAGAAGCCCAATAAACATCAATGGGGAAAAGCTTTTCTCCTCAAAGTTGAAATTACAGTTTTAAGATCAGTAATTCCTGACAAAGAATAAAGTGATCAAAATCAAAAGAGATGAAATATTTTTATGATTAAGTAACCATTACTTCACACTGAGTGTGTCCCTAAAAATTGCCTAAAACAGTTAAATACGCACTCATGTAGACTTTTCATCTACAGAGTTCACAGTCTTTTATCATTTTGAAAATTCTAATGGAGGAAAACAAACACTTCTAAATGTTCATTTTAGGGAAATCACATCTCTGTATATTGAGGAAAGTGAGAATTTCTTGCATTTCAATATTACCAGTTTTTAAGGAGAGTTACTAAATGCTCCAAATTGGAGTAAGAATTTCATTTAAGATTATGATAAGGTTAACTTAACCAACTGAACATGACTGACAGCTTATTCTGTTTAAAAAAGAAGCAATAGCTTGCCTTGACATCTTACTGGATGGTATGTTAGAGTCACAAAACCATTTTTCCATCACCAAAAAGTGGTTGAGCATACAGAGAAACTATAACTACTGTTGTTTTCATTATTTCCATATATAAATATACACACACATGTATATTTTATGTAGATACCAGAATATAAATTAATAAACTTCATCCTGCTTTAATGCCAGCTCATGCAAGAGTTGAGAGGAAAAGTATATATTGATTTTCTACATGTTTCTAAATCTCTATTAATCAAACATCTCTTTCCTTTTCCACATTCTACTCTTTTCTCTCATAATGAGTTTATATCAGTTAACCATTTAGTATCTTCCTCCTCAGCTGGACACTTCAACATAATATGAAATACTCCATTTCTCCCACTGGAGCACCAACAAAAAACTTTCTTGAAGTAGACATCTAAATGTCTGATATGTGTTTTTAAATTTTCTTTTTGCAGAACTTTATCTTTTCCAAGTTGTTCCTAACTACCAAATTTTGGCAGCTTTTATTTTATAATCTAGCTACTTAGTGTTATCAAGCTCTTCCTTTATCTCAACAAGATGCCGGCTTCAAACAATACATAGACCAAATGACTTAGAACATTTCTTAAACTTAGCACCTGTCACATCTAGTCTAATTAATTGTTATTATTTCTGCAGAAATACTGACTCATAATAGACAATGTAATATGAGAAGGTGCTCCTGAAATGAGACTGATCATTTTCTTTTTCTTTTTTTAATTCCTAAGGAATCTCTCCTATTGGTCAAGTTATTGTGACCTGATTAATGGTACAGGTAAGGACATCTGTTTTGTGGTAATATCACAATGAAACCACCTTCTTTCTCCCACAAATCTTCCATCATATCTACAATGTTCTGGGGGTTGAGGATATGCATTTACTTATCTTTGTATCCCTACAACATAATTCAGAGTCTCTATACTTATATATAGGCTTATTAAATATCAGTCTAATGTGATGGGATTTCTGAATATTAACCATTGAAGATAAGCCTTTACTGCATTCCTTGGGAAATGTTTGCTTCGTAAAAGCTTTACTTAAGTGAACTTCCTTCCTGGCCACAGAAGTAAGGGGGTAGAATATTTTAGAGTAGTAGTTACTGTTTGCACGTTTTGGAAATACTATATAAGCTATGACAAACCAAGACAGCATATTCAAAAGCAGAGACATGACTTTGCCGACAAAGGTCCGTCTAGTCAAACCTATGGTTTTTCCATTAGTCATGTATGAGTGTGAGAGTTGGACCATAAAGAAAGCTGAGTGCAGAATTGATACTTTTGAACTGTGGTGTCGGAGTAGACTCTTTTTGAGAGTCCCAAGGACTGCAAGGAGATCAAACCAGTCAATCCTAAAGGAAATCAGTCCTGAATATTCATTGGAAGGACTGATGCTGAAGATGAAACTCCAATACTTTGACCACCTGATGCAAAGAACTGACTCCTTAGAAAAGATTCTGATGATGGGAAAGTTTGAAGGCAGGAGGAGAAGCGGACGGCTGAGGATGAGATGGTTGGACGGCATCACCAACTTGATGGACACAAGTTTGAGCAAGCTCTGGGAGTTGGTGATAGACAGGGAAGTCTGGCATGCTGCAGTCCATGGGATCACAAAGAGTCGGACAAAACTGAACTGAATAGTTTAAAACTTAAAGAATTAAAAAATCAAGATAAATACAAAAGTAAAACTTGTGTCCAAGTGCAGGTTTCGATATGAGGCAGAATCAGAGACGTTCAAGGCTGAACACAGATTTTGAATGAGATGATTAAAATGAGAAAGAAAACAACAACAATAAAACACAGCTGCATCTGTACTAACCATGAGAAATGTATGCAAAAATAACTGTGAATTAGAGCTGGGAAGAAAGAAGGTACTAGGACTTTAGATTCAGAGTGTGATAGATCCAGTTTATTATTCTCCTTAAGGAAAAGCAAAGTACACATATGCCTATTAGTTTAAGCATTAAAATTTTAAAAAGTAATAGGAATAAAATACCATTAGGTATTTAAAATCAAAGGTGATCTTCCAGCTACTAAGAAGCAGAAGCAGAATATTGTGCATGTAAAGTTGATAAGGTAACACTTTAGAAGAATGTAACACAATGAAGAAAAAAATATTATACATAAAGTACATAAAAGAAAATAAGAAGGAAACATAGAGAACATTCATTTTCACAAAGGTATTGCTGAGTTTCACAGGTTTATTTAATTTTGTTTACACTCTGCTAAAACAACAAACAAACAAAAAAAACACCAGTAAAACCACCGCTGAATTTGCTTCGCAACACTTTAGAGTCATGCTGATGGGTGAAGAAATCCTTTCCAAGTAGCTCATTTCTGTAAATAGTCAACTGTCCCAATACCACTAACTTTAATTTCATAAGCATACACTTCAGTCCTTAAGAGAAAAATATAGTGTGCTTCTCCTAAATAGTAAACTATTGCTTATGGGCTTAAATCTTAGTCTAAAACAAAAAAATAGAGCAGTTTTAAAACAGTAATAAGAGGATCCATTAATGACAGTAACATATACATAGAATCAAGCATGAAATTAAAAGTATCTGAGAAGAAAATAACAGTAAAACAAACTAGGAGCAAAGATTGACTGGGTAGACCAGGGACTCTGATGGGAGATTCTTGGTCACAGTACTAGAAAAAGAGACTGCTGCTGCTGCTGCTAAGTCACTTCAGTTGTGTCTGACTCTGTACGACCCCATAGACAGCAGCCCACCAGGCACCCCCGTCCCTGGGATTCTCCAGGCAAGAACACTGGAGTGGGTTGCCATTTCCTTCTCCAATGCATGAAAGTGAAAAGTGAAAGTGAAGTTGCTCAGGCGTGTCCGGCTCTTAGCGACCCCATGGACTGCAGCCCACCAGGTTTCTCCGTCCATGGGATTTTTCCAGGCAAGAGTACTGGAGTGGGGTGCCATTGCCTTCTCTGAGAAAAAGACTAATGAAATGTAAATGGATCCAAGTTGATTTTTAAATCATGATTTAGAAGTACTTCCTCTATCTTCTTCATTAAGTTTAAAGACATAAAATGAAAATATTTATTTATATTTGAATGTATTTTAAAAAAAGAGAGCCCTGCTAGTATCAGCTATGTTATGGTCATGGCTCTTGGTAGTTACTGGTGTCATTACAACATAATCTTTGATGATATTTCCGATGGTTTTTAAAGATTTTCAATGTACTCTTTTCCATTAATGGCTAAGGTGTTGGGACAGCAGTTGTAGGCAAGGCCCATTCAGGGACCTATTTGGGGAATTTAACCTTCAGTATCCCATTCTCTCAATGTCTCTATCAGGTTCACTGAGATCCTCTGTTATATTTCACCTATCACAAAAATGTAAGTGAAATGTAATAAAATCACAAGGTCAGAGCCGTTACCAGAAAAAGAGTATGGTATTCATAACTGAAGGGTAGGTCTTACTGTTTTGAACAAACACATTCAGTGGTGGCTCATGATTGGTGATATTCATTTGTGGAGCAAACGGAGGAATTATCTAGCTATTTTTTCTTACATCCAGTGTGTACTATGGAGCACAACCGTAGTAAAGATTTACTAAGCTCAAAAAATGCCCTTTTTAGTTTGATGTGTACATTTTCCAACCATTTGTGTGAAATTGTTTAGTGATTTAAAAAATATTGATCAGCCATAAGGGTAGGTGAATGGATCGCTATTAAAAGTACAAACAACATTTACAAAAATGAGTTTTAAAGGAATCTCAAGATTAAAAAATTGCTATTCTACTGATAGATGGAAGATTTAAAAACATAAAATTGCAGTTTTAACAACGTAATTTTGACATTTTTAAAAACTTTCATCTGTACTTATGGAATGGGAAAATTTAATATGAAACAGAATACCAATGACTACGTATAGTATACAGTCTTATTAGATATGGTAGCTGCTAGCTACATCGGAGAAGGCAATGGCACCCCACTCCAGTACTCTTGCCTGGAAAATCCCATGGATGGAGGAGCCTGCTGGCTGCAGTCCATGGGGTTGCTAAGAGTCGGAAACAACTGAGCGACTTCACTTTCACTTTTCACTTTCATGCATTGGAGAAGGAAATGGCAACCCACTCCAGTATTCTTGCCTGGAGAATCCCAGGGACGGGGGAGCCTGGTGGGCTGCCGTCTATGGGGTCGCACAGAGTCGGACACGACTGAAGCAACTTAGCAGCAGCAGCAGCAGCAGCTACAGGTCACAATTCAGCAGCACTTGAAACACAGCTAGTACAAACTGAAATACGGTAAGTATAAACACTGGATTTTCAGAAATTTGTTAATTTTTCTATGTTAAAATGATGGTATTTTTGATATATGGGGTTAAACAACATATACTTGATACATTTCTTTTTTCATCTTTAAAATGCAGTTACTGGAGAATTTTAATTTTATATATACAGTTTGCATTATATCTCTCTTAACCATGCTGGAATCAAGATTTCTAGATTTGTCTAAGATGCACTCTTTCCATCTAATCCCTTGCCACTGGTTTGGTTTTTAAACAGATGCAGCCTCATTTCCACCTTTTGTTGAGAAGACAAGGGTATTGCAATTTTTCTCCTCTGATATTTGCAGGTAAGAGAAAGACAATGATGTATTTTTCCAAGTCAGAATTCTTTCTCTAAGTGATAAAACACAGACCAAGAAACTCATGCTTATTAATCATGTTATTTGAGAAAAAGAAAATACTTTTAGGGACTTTTTTCCTGATCTATTAAGAATAAATACAATGTGAAATTCATGATGTATTTATGCCCTGCAGAAGGTAACGGCAAACCACTCCAGTATTCTTGCCTAGAGAATCCCATGGACAGAGGACCATGGTGGGCTACAGCCCATGGGGTTGCAAAGAGTTGGACACAACTGAGCCACCAATACATACATACACACACACACACACACACACACAATGTATTTATGAGTCTTTAAAATTTGATGTAGAAGGACGTTGTGTATAATGCAAATCAGTTTCTTTTTATTATTTTTAAGAACTACTTTTTTCATTCTTTTTCTAAATTAGCAGTAAGAGTGATAACAGTCAAATCTAGAAAGGCATGCCCAGTCTTTGTAAAGAAGAGGATACCACAAACACAGAACCATGTCCATGTGCCCCACTGACCATACAGCATATTTTCAAATTGATGGGGGCCCAGTAGCCATCACGCAAGCGCTGGCGTCTATCCTTGAATGCTCACCTGGTTTCTTAACACTGTTTCGTAAAGCAAGCATAATATCTCTGAATCTTTTTCCTTATCTGTAAAATTGAAGAGAACAGCATTTCTTCAAATAGTCAACTGGAGATTAGAAAATATTTAATCCATAAATGAAACTAACTGTGAGGAATGCCTTAATTGTAAATACTCCACGGTAATTCACAAGCAAAAATATTTCTCAGAAGCGTTTGAAAACAAAGATAAGAATAGCTCATACTCAAGTATTAAGTTCTAGTGTGTCTTAAAATTTTGCAAGTTTTTTTTTTCCTAAAAGGTAAGGATTCTAATAAGATTATATCTAATTTTTCTAATTTAAGGCAGCAATAGTATTAATTTAAATATAAGATAAAACAAATTTCCACAACGAAGTGTAGATTCCCAGAATGAAGCTCTTTCTTATCTGTATTCAGGTCCATCTATGCTGTGTTTGGAGCTGAAATAAATCTGAAAGGAATCCCTGTGTATAGATTTATTCTTCCATCCTTTGCTTTTGCATCTCCATTTCAAAATCCAGACAACCACTGTTTCTGCACAGAAAAAATCGTCTCAAAAAATTGTACCTTATATGGTGTGCTAGACATTGGCAAATGCAAAGAAGGTGAGTACAAGTTCTCAGTGTCACAATCCATGGCATAATTTGCATTATCCTTTAAAATGTAAACTTCACCCAGGATTCCTTTCCACCAGAAATATAAAGTGAGAAAGCAATAAGGGCAGAAAGTAAGAGTGATGGTAGGATATTTTTGTTTTGATGTTTGTCTTGCTTCAGGGTCTCAGTTATTTTCGTGTTCCAAAAGTTAGTTTTTATTAGGTATAATCATGCTTATCGATACTTCCCGTGCTACTTGGAAAATGTCTCTTTAGGTCTTTTGCTCATTTTTAAATGGTTTATTTATGTTTTTTGAGTTGCGTGAATTCTTGTATATTTTGGATGTTAATCACTTATGGGATACGTGTTTTGGAAGTATTTTCTCCTACCCGTTTCATTTCTGACCATTTCTTTTGCTGTGCAGAATGGCTGTGCTCCTTTTAGATGTAGGGTAAAATGAAAATAGTTTGCAGAATACTTTGAGCATCCCAACTTGTCCATCTGACATTTTTCTTATTCTAATCTAGAATCTGTAAATAAAATAAGTATATTTTAGGATGTCTCTGAAACAAAAATTGATTCAAACATGGCATCTGGAGTCTATCTTATTTTGCTTACCTTCTTCATGTTAGAGTGGGTGAGAATAAAGAAAGAAAAGCCTCTTTAAATAAATTCTCAGTCCAAAGACATTTTACAGCCTGAAACATGAGGGTATATGGTTGTAACTTTGTGTTCAGTAGCTAAGCTTTACATATTGAAAACACCTAAGGTGAAAATAAACACCTTAAGGGATGAACAACAGACATTAACTAAATAGTCAGTAGGATGATGTAGAAGTTTACATTTTATTTTTGTTCAAAAGTGATCAGATACTATAATTTTCCCTCACTCTCATCCCCTGATTAGATTTCAAAGCCAAATTTGCATTTCTTTTTTTAAATTATAAAGCTTTGTTTTCAAGGAAATCTTTCCTAGGTGGTATATGAAATGAGGAAAATGATTTATCCCAACTGTCTCTTAAAACTTGCTTTCAGGAAAACCTGTGTACATTTCACTTCCTCATTTTCTACATGGAAGTCCTGAACTTGCAGAACCTATTGAAAGCTTAAGTCCAAATGAAGAAGAACATAGCACGTACTTAGATGTTGAACCTGTAAGCAAATACTTTATTGATCGGATTTATTTTATAAAAATGAAGAAAAAATTAAATTATCTCCTTTCTATCAGTCACATTTAGTCACATTTATTGTACTCCATTCTTAATAAATTACTTATTTTTACTTCAAGGAAAATTACAGTGATTTCTTCCTGTTGTTGCTTATGAAATGTCAAGATAATTTTAGTTTTTCAGTAAAGGTCAGGAATAATGAAAATCATTCTATTTGGATTAAAATGATTTTATATGTTACTCTTTCAAATGTACTTTATTCTTAACTGCAAATATTGCTTATATGAAGGGACCCTGTAGATCATGAGGGATTAAAAATTTTTTATGGGTATACATGCACTTGAGGCAAGATCAAATATATTTCTTACTGTCAAGAAAAATCTATTAAGTCCCTATAGTTTAATAGTTTCAATTTTTCATTTATATTAATATTCCCCTTTTCAACAGCTAAATGAAATGTCAGGACTTTAGTAGTCATATTTTAGTTTAAATGATGACAGAAGTAACATTAAAATTATACTGATGATACATGGATTCTGACTGAGTATGTATTTAAATTCCAGGATATATTTTGTCAAATGAGTTTTAGATTTCACTACTATTGATGTCATTACTAATTCCCAAAAAGCAATTCAAGTAAACATCACAAATCTAACTAAACCTTGACATTAGGTTGGGCAAGGATATATCTGTATACACATAGGCATATACTCATAGTAATATTCAATATGTCTGATTAAGTCCAATTAATAAATAACAAATTTCACAGGTTCAAGTAGTACACTTTCACCTTAGGCTCTACATAACAAAAATAAGGTCTGGATATTATAAAAGAATGTTTTTAAAATAAGTTGGTAATTAGTTTGTTCTCTTTTTAGATAACTGGATTTACTTTACGGTTTGCAAAACGGCTGCAGGTCAACATGCTGGTCAAGCCAGCAAAAAAAATTGAGTGAGTTTCTTAAACAAGTTTTATTTCGATTTTTCAAATTTTCTTGTAAGATGCGGATATATCTATCAAAGGAGATGGAAATAAAATTTCAACTTCTGTTTGGCTTAATGTCATTAAATAATTATCAAATGCTTATAACTGTCATTTGTAATTTAGAATTACATCTAATGTGTAGTGAAATGGTACTTACCCATATTTTGGAATGAGTATTTCTGGTATTTCTCTCTTTGCTAACTGTCCAAATATTTTTATGACAATAGTTTCAGCATTCATATTTTAGTTTCCTGGGTAGAATTTGTTTAAAGGAAAAATACATACTTAGAAAAAGTCACTCTAATTAAAATTAGATGGCTTTCCTATGGTTCAGTGCTTAAGAGTCCACCTTGCACTGCAAGGGACGCTGGTTTGATACCTGATACGGGAAGATCCCACAGGCCTCTGGGAAACTAACCCCTGCGCCACAACAACTGAGCCTGTGCTCTGGAGCTGTTGAGTCGTAACCACTGAGCCCATATGCAGCAGCTACTGAAGCCTGCGCTCCTGGAGCCTGTGCTCCACAACAAGAGAAACCACTCCAATGATAAGCCCGTGCACAGCAACTACAGAGTAGCCCCTGCTGGCCGCAGCTAGAAAAGGCCCACGTATGGCAACGAAGACCCAGTGCAGCCACAAATAAATAAATATTTTTAAAAATCTGTATTAAAAAGATGTGTATGTAGGAAAGATGTCTGAGAAACAGCAATATTAAAATTTAAATGCATTTCATTACAGGGGAAACAAAGCACGTAACTTAACCAGGTTGTAAAAGCAACTAATTTCTGAACATTTATTTTCACTAGTAATTACTAATATCTGTCATATGTGTATAGCATATTAGTATATATTTTCATACTTATTTTCAATGTTTATTACAGAGCATTAAAGAATCTGAAGCACAACTATATTGTCCCTATTCTTTGGCTTAATGAGGTTAGTATTTTTATCTATTAGTCACTAAAAACAGTAAGCTTAATACACAGAAAAAGTTTTTGATGTTTGAAAATTAAATACACACACACACACACAGTATTTGAACTTGTTTTTCCATTGTATCTATGGGTGAGTTTATATATTATTAATTATATAATTAATTATTTTTTAAAACAAGTCATACAGAAGTATCAGGATTATGTTAGACTTAAGTCTAACTTTTATGAAAATAAAAATACTTCATAATACATTTATTAGATAATTTTTCTTGTCATAGTACATGTGTTAGGAAAGAGTCATGAAAATATTAAACTCCAAATAACTCAATATGAGCCTTGTAGTGCTAATAAAACCACCCAAGCTTATAATGGGCAAATTAAGAGTAGATGTAGGCTGTCTATCTAGTGCCTGACAAGATATTTTAAATATAAATCATGGAACCGATAAACCACAGAATTAGGAAATGCATTGCATAAGCCTTTAGAGGATAGAAACAGTTGAGTTTTGCCATTTCCTTCTGTCACTAAGAAGCAACCTCTGGGAAACTGGAGAATATTTCAGTAAGACTGCTATACCGATCAATGAAATCAGTATATTCAATAACACTAGATAACATGTTTAAAGGAAGGAATATTCTCTCTCTCTCTCTCTCTAAATATTCTACCTGGGCATTTACTGTGTTCTTTGACATACAAAGAGAATTCCAACAGGCTTGTCTTGCAGATAAAGATGACTGACATTCGTGTGCTGTTTCGATAAAAGTGATACACATAAGTGGAGAGTTTTGAGTATTCTGCTCTCAAACCTACTCAAATAACATCATTTATTAACTTGATTACAGACTGGTACCATTGGTGATGAGAAGGCGGAAATGTTCAGAAATCAAGTGACTGGGAAAATAAACCTCCTGGGCCTGGTAGAAATCGTCTTGCTCAGTGTTGGTGTGGTGATGTTTATTGCTTTCATGATTTCATATTGTGCATGCAGATCAAAGAGAGTAAATTAAGTAAGTATATAACAGAAACCATATATTACTTCAGTAACATTAAATATTACTTGTTTTCATTTTATCAAAACAGTTATAAACTAGGCTGCAAATATTAATGAACATGTCTAGTCAACTATCATTTTTAATATATTCTTGAAACTTTGAGACACTTAATGCAAGTTAAAATGAAGACTGAATGAGTACTTAGGCTTATCAATATTAAACAGATCACTATATTTCATCTTTATTTTGGGAGGAAATGGGCTAAACTGTGAAGGTGTTACCTTTGAAAAGTTAGAATGCTGCACCAAAGCTATACATGTACTCAATTTTTATTTCTTAATTATTTCTAGATAGTTATTTTAAAAATCACAAATAATTTAATATATCTGACTAGGAAACGTTATGTGAAACTGAAAATGGCAGCTATTTGGGAAGACTGAAATTTATAAGGGAAAAGAAAATAAAAAGTAAAATTAGATAAGCTATAAAATAATGAGAATTAAAGAGTCACTAAATGGTAGAGATAAAATCAGATAAAAATATGCTATTTTTAAATGCAAATAGCATATTAATATAAAAACAGAGCTGCTGCATATAGACATGCTGTCCAAAATCATGACATGCACCCTAGATGTTCCATGTGGAAGCCCTGATGAATGATTATAATTTAGGAACTAGAATTAAATGAGTACAAGAAAAGAGAATAAAGTTGAACTCACTAAAACCAAATAATTAGAGTTTAAAGGAAAAATCAGATAAATATGGATGGATGAGTTTTAGCAAAACTAAAGAGGGAGTTCAGGCCTCTGTATTTTAAATATTAGTACCCGTGTCCCCTTGTACACAGAGGAGTGTATACCAGACCCTATTTTCTCTAAATGGAAGCCTTTCTTTAATAATCATACATGGCATTGATATGGCCTGAGGGGAGTGGATTCTCTACTAACCCATAGGTTCTATCCACCGTTCCTTCCCTGGGATATCAAAGAAAAAAAATGAAGCGAAGTGAAAGTCACTTAGTAGTATCCTACTGCTTTCCACCTCATGAACTATAGCTCGCCAGGCTTCTGTGTCTATGGAATTCTCCAGGCCAGAATTCTGGAATGAGTTGCCATTCCCTTCTCCAAAGGACCTTCCTGACCCAGGGATTGAACCCGGGTCTCCTGCATTGCAGGCAGATTCTTTACCGTCTAAGCCACGAGGGAAGCCCAGAAGAAGAACAAGAAAATAAATATATATATATATATATATATATAGAGAGAGAGAGAGAGAGAGAGAGAGAGAATCTAAATTAAAGCAAGGACTGATGCCGAAGCTCCAGTACTTTGGCCACCTGATGTGAAGAGCCGACTCACTGGAAAAGACTGAGGGAATGAAGAAAAGAGGGTGACAGAGGATGAGATAGCTAGATGGCATCACTGATTCAATGGACATGAGTTTGAGCAAACTCAGGGAGATAGTGAAGCACAGGGTAGCCTGGCATGCTCCAGTTCATGGGGTTGCAAAGAGTTGGACATAATTTATCAAGTGAACAACAGCAGCAGCAAATTGCTCTGAAGAAAACCAATCACAATTTTAAAACAAGTCTTCTCATTCCACTTTCAGATTGCTGACAGTAAGCTGCCCTGTATAGAAATTTCTGGAGCTGCCACTGACAATTATTGACCTTCATGTGCTCAAATCATGCTATTTTACATGAATTTCACAGCTAATCCCTAATAAAAATTTATGATTTTCCAGTAGCCATGGATCTATCAGCATCCCTTCTGTTTTTTGGAGACATTACAGAAAAGTACATTTTAACAGTATAAAACTATTTTCAAAGTGTGAATCAGTTAAATTGAAGATTTAAAAAACAAACTGGCCTTTTTGGACCAATTTTTTTGTGTGTGTTCGTGAGATTGAAAGCTTAGACTGAGGAAGGCAACTCGATCTTTTGTTCTGATGCTTTCTGCCTATATATATTTCCTTAAGAGGAGACTGAACAATTCTGCCTATGGGCTATTTGAACAGAATGTATTCAAAATGCTAATACATTCATGTTATAATAAAGGAAATATGGCATCACCTTTAAAACCTGTCATCAATCCAGTAACAAGTTATGTTTAAACACAGTAATTCATATGACCATTTATATAATAGACCAAAATATCATCTACTGAAAGCCAAGTTAAAACAAAACTTGTTCTAGTGGGAAGATAAGCTTTTCAAAATGAACTATAGTAGTTGTAAATTTTTTGGTATTATTCTCTATTGAAATTACATACCCTATTTCATCAGTGCTTAATGAGCCCTGAATGTCCAACATCTTGGGTCTCTATGTAGCTTGGGCTTCCCTGGTAGCTCAGCAGGTAAAGAATCCACCTGCAATGCAGGAGACCCTGGTTTGATTCCTGGGTTGGGAAGATCCCCTGGAGGAGGACATGGCAATCTACTTCAGTATTCTTGCCTGGAGAATCCCCATGGATAGAGGAGCCTGGAGGGCTAGAGTCTATGTGGTCACAATGAGTTGGACACAACTGAGCGATTCAGCAGAGCTATGCAGCTGAAAGTAAAAGACTGAAAACTTTCCAGAGTGTCTTTATCAACAAGTATATTGGTTTGGCTTAAACTTCTGACTGTTACAAGGAAAGTAACTGCTCTTTATACAACAGTATGTCTTTTTTTCTTTACAAATAGAGAAGAAAAATTTTCTAGGTTGATTACTTGATTTACTAGATTTAGAAGAATCACAGATATAGATTTCCTTAAACAGGCCTCATGTTGAATATTGTAATTAATTATGCCTTTGGGAAGATTTATAACAACTGAAAAATAAGGAGACGCTGTGCAGAGGGAATAAAGTAAAGATGGGAGAGTGAAGGTGTGGACTTATTCAATGGATCACGAAGAGAATAAGCCAATAGTCTTTTCAAAAGAAGCAGTACATACACCACTAAACAGAGGATGGTCTGAAGGGACAGCAAGGAGTGGAAATGCTCATGCAGAGCAGATTTAATGAGTGACCCTCCTTATCTGACTGCGTGCAGCTCTTGAGAGCTGGGAAGGCGTCTTCCATGAACCCTGGAATGAGAAAATAACTGCCTTATCCATGAAGCACATCAGAGAAATTTTCTCTACAGCTGGAGAAATTGGGCTAATTTCTAGAAAATACAACATTTTTAATATATAGAATTTGAGTCTTAACTATTTTCCCATGAATTTCTGATATGTACCTTATCTTTCTTCTTTCCAGGGAGTAAAAGAGTCTCTACATTTATGCACCAGCTATGTCAGGACCTTTCTTAATATCACCTTACAAAAGTCAAGATTTTCATGCTTTATTTTTGCAAAACACACCTTATCTTATAGTTCAAGAACTGGTGACACTCCCTCCCACCTGCCCCCATAAGCAGCAGAACATTTCAAAAGGATTATTAAGACATCATTAAATTCCACACTTCGAACAAAAAACCAGCACTTTTAAAAATTCAACATGTTCACAATGGAATGGACTTCAGTTTCTACAGATGTGGCTTGAGCGTGATCCACTTATTTTTACTTGGTACTGATTCACTGATTTATTCCCAATGCTAAATTCAGCAGAGAGATGGTCATTCTACACAAATCCTGGACCCTGAACACTAGCCTTCCTCATCAAAAGGAAAACATCACTACCCTCATCAGTGTCCCTGCAAAACACAGACCCAGTACTGTCAGTACATTGCCTCTGAAGAGCAAATATTTTGAAAGATATTTGAAAATGTAAACTAAATGACTAGCCTATGAACCATTTATTATACATTTCTCAAGGTTTTTTTCCTCTACGGAATCAGCAAGGCATTATAACCATGGTATTTATAACAATATGTGCTTATATTTTTGTCAATGGTTATGCATTTGGACATGTTTGAGAACTTTGCTATCTTCCACGTTCTACAGCTCTTCTGGAAATCTGAGCAAATTTTCATCTTTCTACTCAGTTGCATACAACTTACACTTGGCACCTTCAGAATGCTGTGCTAGTACTAAGAGATGTAAATGATAATACAGAAATTATGTGGAAGATTACTAGCTGTAGAATGTGTATTCATAGTCATTTGTTGTAAAATTTCTTGCTTTCATTGTCACCTCAGAAAGACTGGTTTTGAACATTAAAAGATGTTCCTTAAAATCTTGTACTTTGTCTAGTTCCTGTTGGGTCACAAAATATTTACTCTAGTTTTCTAATTGTTCTATCTGAATTTTTGTTTCTGTATGAATCTAATATTTCCTTTTGAAATATTATTTCTAAATTCAATCTTTACAACTTTTTCCTTAACTAATTTTTGAGCCAGTTGGGGGATAAGGAAATAAAAAGATAGTTGGTCATGCTTTAAAGGTGCAGAACTTAAATTCTAGATTATGAAAGACCTTTCCTTTTTACCAGAAGATGTATTGCTAGGTAGTCCTGCTTTCTTAAGCAGAAGTTCACTTACGGCAGAGACCACGAGTCCTCCTAAAAAGGCTCCCCACAGAAGGGGACGATGGACCACATTCTGCCTTGTGTTTTATAGGATAAATTATTGGTAACTGCTTTGTTTAGATACTAAAATCAAGAATAATCTTGTCATGTCAGTTGCCAGGGTAAATAAATACCCAAAACTGCAAACCGAGATAACACCAGTTTGGAAGGATCTTTGGAAAAATCTTGAAGATATTCAAAACATACTGATGTAATATCCTTTCATTTCCTGGGAATAGAAAAAGTATCCTCCTAAAATATGGGGATGTGTTACAGAAATTAAAATGAACAAAGTGTAGTTCAGGCTTCAGGAGCAGGAGAGCAGGTTTCTGACCTGCCTGGACACTGCCTGAATTCTGTGTCTACCTGTGAGCCCCACCAGTCAGACAGTATTTTATATGGGAAAGAGAGTAGATCTTGGAATCTACTAAACCCCTGAAGGGCTTACGAGCCCCCAAGGGGTTCTAAGAAATGTTGATGAGTCATGAGGTGAAACAAACAGCACTGTAAAAGTTAAAAACCAAAACTGCAATTTTGCTATCAGTTTGCATGTGGCTGGCCTGGGATTCTAAATGGGAGATCCCAAAACTTCAATCTGAAGTCTCACCCATGGGGTGGATGTACTTCCCAGGACCCTTTCCCTGTTGGGGCTCCAGATTAAGGAGGGACTTCTCAGTGCTGCTCAAGTCTGGATATAGATAGGCCCAATCTGGTGATGTATAAACTGTGACTTCTTCATCGCTTGTATTTCTTTTTTTAAAATGACTGTATATTGAAATTAACTCAAAAAAATTGAAATTGTTTATTTGTGAGTAAGGAGTGGTTTCTTTTGTTAACGAATTCATCAAACGTAAAGGAAAGTAAAACTTTTGGCAAAACAACATGTGAGATCCTAGCCATCTGTCTTCATATACTGAGTCTACTTTCACTACATTAGGATACCTGTGGACATGTTGATTTAGGAAGAATACAAAGGATACTTCTTTAAGTCTTAAACTAAATAGGGTTGAATGATGTAAAGCAGAAATAGTTCAGAAGAATTGAGTAAAAAATTACATACCCACCTAAGGGTAGATAGAACTGTATAAACAATCAATGACACAGATTTTAAATCTTCATATTTAAAAATATGAAATTTTTAAAAATTAAAAAAAATAAGAAATGCACCTCATATTATTTGTGTGCTAAGTCGCTTCAGTCATTTCTGACTCTGCAACCCTATGGACTGTAGCTCGCCAGGCTCCTCTGTCCATGGGATTCTCCAGGCAAGAATACTTGCAGTGGGTTGCCATGCCCTTCTCCAGAGGGTCTTCCTGACCCAGGGATGGAACTTGCCCCTCTTATGTCTTCTGCATTGGTAGGCGGGGAGAAAGGTTCTGACTTATGAGCTCATAGTACTCACTATATTCTAATTTTTATCATTACTTACCATATTTTCTTTAAATTCTTTAAATATACAAAAGGAAAAACAATCCATACATAAAGACAAATGAAATACATTAAAAATACCTAGTAGAAAGTATAATACCCTGTTTTAAAAGCGGGAGACAGTTATTTTTATATGACAATGAGTTTGGATGTGTGTGTGTGTGTGTGTGTGCTTCCACATGCGTGTGCTGAGGCGGGAGTTCGGCACTTTGGGGAGTATGCTTCATGTTGACTTAATTGCCCCAGAGCAAGTATAATTGTACACATGGATGGATTAGTCTGCTTTTTTTCATTGAAAAATTGCCCCATATTTTAAAGAGGCACATTTTTATTCAACATTGTTAAATCACCCCCAAAAACCCAGGTGTTTAAAACTTAAAGTTTGAAAATCTGTATCATCTGCAAAGGGGTTAACATAAACTGGAGAATCTGTGGCATCCTAAAGTGGGTTGAGGCTTACTGTTGCTGACGAGCACATGAAGAAAAGAAAATGTGTAGATCTTTCAGTACTCAGAAAAAGAGGTTAAAGGGGGTGTCATCTTAGGGGAAACATAGCTGTATGTTAGATTTTTACATGTTTGATAAGCTGTTGATCTTATTAACCCATTATCAATGTCTGGTCTGAATTACAGAGGATCTTTCTAGCTGGAGTTTGCTGCAGGTGTGTTCTGTCAGTTCAGTGTTCTGGTTGAAGTTCAATGTATTAGAGACACTGTGGCTGTTTTCTCTCTATCTGCCTCTTCATGGTCACCTACAACTATAAATAACCACTCCACTTAATTAATCACTATTCATTATGATTTTCTGCATATACTAACAGAATTGCCTATATTTGTTTTTCTGAGTTATTTACAGCTAGTTGAGTTGATGAACTAAAGATGAATTAGTGCCAAATACTGGCATCAAAAAAATACAGGCATACTCTGCTTTTTCTTTTCTTGGCTCAAAGGTAGCTGCATTATTAAATATTTGTGAAAATAAAAACTTCCTTTAGTAGAAAAATGATTTGCTTTTCATTTATTTAGTTTTGAATGTGTATGATTTGAATGATATTTGATATTACTACTATAACTATATATTAGCTATTGTTGACCTTATCTAACATTTTTACATATTAACTCCTATTCTCTTTTCCCAACTGTTCTCAGATGCTAGTAAGCTTATATGTACATATTTCTGAAATGCTCCAGTCTATACACTCATGAAGGAACTAGTGCTTCATGAGTGACATAGCTAAGGACAAACGGTTTAAACTCTTGTTTACTTCATTGTGTTAAATCTGACTCAGGTGCCTCAGCATCACCTGTGAACTTCTTAAAAATGCAGAATCTCAGGTTCTATCCTAGACCTACTGAATCAGAATCTGTAGTTTGGTAGGATACCAAAGTGTTTTCTAGTCACGAGGAAGTAAACATGCCCACATTAAATCACAGTGAAATTAGACTACCTGTGTAACAGTTTTATTTGTCTTGTTCTTGGTATTAGGTAGATTTATTACAGAATGACTTAAAAGGGTAAAGCTATAAAAGCATACTGCTATGAGAGGAAAGTTCATCGTGCTTGACAATTTGCTACTATAAATATTTCACTTAGCAGAAGGAAATGACAACCCACTCCAGTATTCTTGCCTAGAAAATCCTGTGGACAGAGAAGCCTGGTGGGCTGCTGTCTGTAGCATCACACAGAGTTGGACACGACTAAAGCAACTTAGTATGCATGCACGCATTGGAGAAGGACATGGCAACCCACTCCAGTATTCTTGCCTGGAGAATCCCAGGGATGGAGAAGCCTGCTGGGCTGCCATCTATGGGTTCACACAGAGTCAGACTTGACTGAAGCAACTTAGAAGCGGCAACAGCATTTCACTTAGCTTTGTCGTTTGCTCTGTGAAATCTGAAAATGCTATTTTCAGATGGTTATAGAGCTAATCAGCTTGGCAGGGTAGAGGGTGAAGCAATAGTAACTTGACTCTCTAAATCTTATGGAAGGAGTTCTTTGATCTGTTTGACAGTATTCATGACAAATATTCATATTTACTGCATGTAAAGATTTCTTCCCTGGAGGATGTCTTGAGAGGGATAAGCATGAGCAAGGGAGGAGAATACAAAGACAAGGGCTTATTTCTGGAAAAGAATGAGTGTCTAAACAGTAATATAAGCATAAATAAGGCCAGTGTGGAGGAGAGAACTGAACTTGGACTGATCTCGGGTCCAGAAGTCAAGGCTACAGCTACTGTTCTGCCCTAACACTACATTCAGTCTACACAGGTGAGGACTATGGTCATTATGGAAAGATGGTACTATATATGACAGGATAGGTAATTAGTGGAATATAGTTTTACAAACCCCATTTTCTAAGCATTAAAGAAGATAATTTAGTTATTGGAGACATCTAAGGAAACACCTTTAGATGGTTTTGCCAAGAATACACACTAGTCACGGCAAACACACTCCTCCAACAGCACAAGACATGACTCCACATATGAACATCATCAGATGGTCAATACCATAATCAGATTGATTATATTATTTGCAGCCAAAGATGGAGAAGCTCTATATTGTCAGCAAGACAAGACTGGGAGCTGACTGTGGCTCTGATCATAAACTCTTTATTACGTAATTCAGTCTTTAATTGAAGAAACTAGGGGAAACCACTAGAACATTCAGGTATGACCTAAATCAAATTCCTTATGATTATACAGTAGAAGGGACAAACAGATTCAAAGGTTTAGACCTGATAGACAGAGTGCCTGAAGAACTATGGATGGAGGTTCATGACATTGTACAGGAGGTGGTAATCAAAATCATTCACCAAAAAAGAAATGCAAAAAGCCAAAATGATTGTCTGAGGAGGCCTTACAGATAGCTGAGAAAAGAAAAGAAGTGAAAGGCAAAGAAGAAAAGGAATGATACAGCCATCTGAATGCAGAGCTCCAAAGAATAGCAATGAGAGATAAGAAAGCCTTCTTCAGTGATCAATGCAAAGAAATAGAGGAAAACAAGAGTATGAAAGACTAGAGATCTCTTCAAGAAAATTAGAGAAACCAAGGGAACATTTCATGCAAGTTCAGTTCAGTTGCTTAGTCGTGTCCGACTCTTTGTGACCCCATGAATCGCAGCACGCCAGGCCTCCCTGTCCATCACCAACTCCCGGAGTTCACTGAGACTCACGTCCATCGAGTCAGTGATGCCATCCAGCCATCTCATCCTCTCATCCTTCTCCTCCTGCCCCCAATCCCTCCCAGCATCAGAGTCTTTTCCAATGAGTCAACTCTTCGCAGGAGTGGCCAAAGTACTGGAGTTTCAGCTTTAGCATCATTCCTTCCAAAGAAATCCCAGGGCTGATCTTCAGAATGGACTGGTTGGATCTCCTTGCAGTCCAAGGGACTCTCAAGAGTCTTATCCAACACCACAGTTCAAAAGCATCAATTCTTAGGCGCTCAGCCTTCTTCATAGTCCAACTCTCATATCCATACATGACCAGAGGAAAAACCATAGCCTTGACTAGACAAACCTTTGTTGGCAAAGTAATGTCTCTGCTATGTGTACAATAAAGGACAGAAACTGTATGGACCTAACAGAAGCAGAAGATATTAAGAAGAGGTGGAAAGAATATACAGAAGAACTATACAAAAAAGTTCTTGAGGACCCAGATAACCATGATGCTGTGGTAACTCATCTAGAGTCAGATATCATGGAATGTGAAGTCAAGTGGGCCTTAGGAAGCATGACTATGAACAAAACTATATGAAGAGATAGATTTCCAGCTGAGGTATTTCAAATCCTAAAAGATGATACTGTGAAAGTGCTGCACTCAATATGCCCACAAATTTGGAAAACTCAACAGTGGCCACAGGACTGGAAAAGGTCAGTTTCCGTTCCAATCCCGAAGAAGGACAATGCGAAAGAATGTTCAAATTATCACACAATTGCAGTCATCTCACACTCTAGCAAGGTAATGCTCAAATTCTTCAAACTAGACATCAACACCACGTGAACTGAGAACTTCCAGATGTTCAAATTAGATTTATAAGAGGCAGAGGCACCAGAGATCAAATTGCCACCATCCTTTGGATCACAGAAGAAGCAAGCCAATTCCAGAAAAACATCTACTTCTGCTTTGTTGACTACACCAAAGCCTTTGACTCTATGGATCACAACAAGCTGTGAATAATAAATAGATGGGAATACCAGACCATCTTACTAGCCTCCTGAGAAATGTGTATGTAGGTCAAGAAGGAACAGTGAGAACTGGACATGAATAATCGACTGATTCCAAATTCGGAAAGAAGTATGTCAAGGCTATATATTGTCACCCTGCTTATTTAACTTATATGCAGAGTACATCATTTGAAATGCTGGACTGAATGAAGCACAAGCTGGAGTCTAGATTGCAGGGAGAAATATCAATAATCTCAGATATGCAGATGACACCTTCCTATGGAAGAAACTGAAGATGAATTAAAGAGCCTTTTGATGAAAGTGAAAGAGGAGAGTGAAAAAGTAGGCTTGAAATTCAACATCCATAATACTAAGATCATGGCATCCAGTCCCATCACTTCATTGCAAATAAATGGGGACAGTGACAGACTTTATTTCCTTAGGTTTCAAAATCACTGCAGCCATGAAATTAAAAGACACTTGCTCCTTGGTTGAAAAGTTATGACCAACCTAGATAGCATATTAAAAAATCAGAGTCATTACTTTGCCCACAAAGTTCCATCTAGTCAAAGCTATGGTTTTTTCAGTAGTCATGTATGGTGAGAGTTGGATCATAAAGAAAGCTGAGAGCTGAAGAATTAATGCTTTTGAACTGTGGTGTTGGAGAAGACCCTTGAGAGTCTCTTAGATTGCATGGAGATCAAATCAGTCAATCCTAAAGGAAATCAGTCCTGAATATTCACTGGAAAGACTAATGCTGAAGCTCCCATAGATTGGCCACCTGATGTGAAGAACTGACTCCTAGGAAAAGACCCTGAAACTGGGAAAGATTGAAGCCAGGAGGAGAAGGGGATGGCAGAGGAGGAGCTGGTTGGATGGCATCACCAATTCAATGGATATGACTTTGTGCAAGCTCTGGGTGTTGGTGATTGACAGGGAAACCCGGCGTGCTGCATTCCATGGGGTTGTAAAGAGTCGGACACCACTGTATGCCTGAAATGAACTGAAGGAAGCATCTTAAAATAAGTATGGTTAATGAGAAAGTGTTAAGTATCTGAAGCTTTTGATATAGACTACAGAGCAAGATTCTAAAAATTTTCTCTTTTCTGGAACTTGTTTGAAATATCAACACATATTAATGTTGCATATTTCCACTAAGATATCTGAATAATCATTTAAAATTAAAGGTCTGATAAGAGTGTGAGAGATATATGTATTGACTATTAAGTAGCAACTTTTCCTTTCAGTTCAGTTCAGCTCAGTCGCTCAGTCGTGTCCGACTCTTTGCAACCCCATGAATTGCAGCACGCCAGGCCTCCCTGTCCATCACCAACTCCCGGAGTTCACTCAGACTCACGTCCATCGAGTCAGCGATGCCATCCAGCCATCTCATCCTCTGTCGTCCCCTTCTCCTCCTGCCCCCAATCCCTCCCAGCATCAGAATATTTTCCAATGAGTCAACTCTTCGCGTGAGGTGGCCAAAGTATTGGAGTTTCAGCTTTAGCATCATTCCTTCCAATGAACACCCAGGACTGATCTTTAGAATGGACTGGTTGGATCTCCTTGCAGTCCAAGGGACTCTCAAGAGTCTTCTCCAACACCACAGTTCAAAAGCATCAATTCTTCGGTGCTCAGCTTTCTTCACAGTCCAACTCTCACATCCATACATGACCACTGGAAAAACCATAGCCTTGACTAGATGAACCTTTGTTGGCAAAGTAATGTCTCTGCTTTTCAATACGCTATCTAGGTTGGTCATAACTTTCCTTCCAAGGAGTAAGCATCTGTTAATTTCATGGCTGCAATCACCATCTACCGTGATTTTGGAGCTCAAAAAAATAAAGTCTGACACTGTTTCCACTGTTTCCCATCTATTTCACATGAAGTCATGGGACCAGATGCCATGATATCGGTTTTCTGAATGTTGAGCTTTAAGCCAACTTTTTCACTCTCCACTTTCACTTTCATCAAGAGGCTTTTGAGTTCCTCTTCACTTTCTGCCATAAGGGTGGTGTCATCTGCAGATCTGAGGTTATTGATATTTTGCCCAGAAATCTTGATTCCAGCTTGTGCTTCTTCCAGCCCAGCATTTCTCATGATGTACTCTGCATATAAGTTAAATAAGCGGGGTGACAATATATAGCCTTGACGTACTCCTTTTCCTATTTGGAACCAGTCTGTTGTTCCATGTCCAGTTCTAACTGTTGCTTCCTAACCTGCATATAGGTTTCTCAAGAGGCAGGTCAGGTGGTCTGGTATTCCCATCTCTTTCAGAATTTTCCACAGTCTATTGTGATCCACATAGTCAAAGGCTTTGGCATAGTCCCTCCCTCATTGTCTTCCCACTGCAGCCCTGAAACCATCACACAGGTAGTATGCTTATATGAGGGGGTATGAGTGGAGTAACCAACTGATGGACAGCTGAGTCACTATGATTCATAAATATCTCCTACAAATAATTTCTTGCTGAAATGTGTTATTTTGCTATATTATTTGTATTTGCTCTGTTAATAATATTTATCTCTGGTTCTAGGTGAAGATGCAACATAGGAAGATTCTGAAATCACTTTTTCCCAACAAGCCATATCTACAGCTACATATGGAGCAATTTCGTCTTAAAACAAAACACCTAAAAACTATCTATGGAGTTCCTGTACATAGAGCAATGGAAACAGTGACTGACTTTTTCACAGGAAACTAATCAAACTGATCACATGGACCACAGCCTTGTCTAACTCAATGAAAATATGAGCCATGACGTGTAGGGCCACCCAAGACAGATAGGTCATGGTGGAGAGTTCTGACAAAATGTGATCAACTGGAAAAGGGAATGGCAAACCGCCTCAGTATTCATGCCTTGAGAATTCCATTAACAGTATGAAAAGGCAAAAAGATAGGACACAGAAAGATGAACTCCCCAGGTTGGTAGGTGCCCAATATCCTACTGGATAAGAATGGAGAAATAACTTCATAAAGAATGAAGAGATGGAACAAAACAAAAACAAATCCCAGTTGTGGATGTGACTGGTGACGGAGGTAAAGTCCGATGCTGTAAAGAGCAATATTGCATAGGAACCTGGAATGTTAAGTTCATGAATCAAGGCAAACTGGAAGAGGTCAAACAAGAGATGACACCAGTAAACAGCAAGATTTTAGGAATCAGTGAATTAAAATGGACTGGAATGGGCAAATTTAATTCAGATAACCATTAAATCTACTACTGTGGGCAAGAATCTCTTAAAGAAATGGAGTAGCCCTCATAGTCAACAAAACAGTCTGATATGCAGTAATTGGGTGCAGTCTCAAAAAAGACAGAATGATCTCTGTTCATTACCAAGGCAAGCTATTCAATATCTCAGTAATGCAAGTCTATATCCCAACTAGTGATGCTGAAGAAATTGAAGTTCAACAGTTCTATGAAGACCTACAAGACCTCCTAGAACTAACACCCAAAAAAGATGTCCTTTTCATCATAGGGGACTGGAATGCAAACAGGAAGTCAAGAGATACCTGGAGTAACAGACAAGTTAGGCCTTGGAGTACAAAATGAAGCAGGGCAAAGGCTAACAGTTATGCCAAGAGAATGCACTGGTCATAGCAAACACACTCTTCTAACAACACAAGAGAAGACTCTACACATGGACATCACCAGATGGTCAATACTTAAATCAGTTTGATTATGTTCTTTGCAGCCAGAGATGGAGAAGCTCTATACAGTCAGTAAAAACAAGACAGGGAGCTGACTGTGGATCAGATCATAAACTCCTTATTGCAAAATTTAGACTTATAGAATAAAGAAGGGGAAACCACTAGACCATTCAGGTATGACCTAAATCAATTCCCTTACAATTATACAGTGGAAGTGACAAATAGATTCAAGGGATGGGATCTGATAGAGTCACTGAAGAACTATGGATGGAGTTCGTGACATTGTACAGGAGGCAGGGATCAAAACCATACCCAAGAAAAAGAAATGCAAAAAGGCAAAATGGTTGTCTAAGGAGGCCTTAAAAATAGCTGAGAAAAGAAGAGAAGCTAAAGACAAAGAAGAAAAGGATAGATATACCCATTTGATTGCAGAATTCCAAACAACAGCAAGAGCGATAAGGCAGCTGTCCTAAGGGATCAGTGCAAAGAAACAGAGGAAAACAATAGAATGGGAAAGATCAGAGATCTCTTAGAGAAAATTAGAAATACCAAGGGAAATTTTCATGCAAAGATGGGCTCAACAAAGAGCAGAAATGGTATGGACCTAACAGAAGTAGAACAGATAAAGAAGAGGTGGCAAGAATACACAGAAGAACTAAACAAAAAAGACCTTAATGACCCAGATAACCACGATGGTGTGATCATGCACTAGACACAGACATCCTGGAATGTGAAGTCAAGTGGGCCTTAGGAAGCATCACTACAAACAAAGTTAGTGGAGGTGATGGAATTTCCAGTTGAGCTATTTCAAACCTTAAAGATGACACTGTGAAAGTGTTGCACTCAATATGTCCACAAATTTGGAAAACTCAGCAGTGGCCACAGGACTGGAAAAGGTCAGTTTTCATTCCAATCCCAAAGAAAGGCAATGCCAAAGAATGCTCAAACTACTGCACAGTTGCACTCATCTCACACGAAGCCAGGCTTCAACAGTACATGAACCGTGAATTTCCAGATGTTCAAGTTGGATTTAGAAAAGGCAGAGGAACCAGAGATCGAATTGCCAACATCCACTGGATCATCGAAAAAGCAAGAGAAAACCAGAAAAACATCTACTTCTGATTTGTTGACTACACCAAAGTTTTGACTGTGAGGGTCACAACAAGCTGTGGAAAAGTCGTCAGTTGATGGGAATACCAGATCACCTTACCTGCCTCCTGTGAAATCTGTATGCAAGTCAAGAAGCAACAGTTAGAATCAGACATGGAACAACAGACTGGTTCCAAAATGGGAAAGGAGTACGTCAAGGGTGTATATTGTCACCCTGCTTATTTAACTTATATGCAGAGTACATCATGTGAAATGCCAAGCTGGATGAAGCACAAGCTGGAATCAAGTTTGCTGGGAGAAATATCAATAATCTCAGGTATGCAGATGACACCACCCTCATGACAGAAAAAGAAGACGAAATAAAGAGCCTCTTGATGAAAGTGAAAGAAGAGAGTGAAAAAGCTGGCTTAAAACTCAACATTCAAAACATGAAGATCATGGCATCTGGTCCCATTACTTCATGGCAAATAGATGGGGAAACAATGGAAATAGTGGGAGACTTTATTTTTGGGGGGCTCCAAAGTCACTTCAGATGGTGACTACAGCCATGAAATTTAAAAGATGTTTGCTCCTTGGAAGAAAAGCTATGATCAACCTAGACAAAAGGCAGAGAAAAGGTCCATCTAGTCAAAGCTATGGTTTTTCCAGGAGTTATATATGAATGTGAGAGTTGGACCATAAAGAAAGTGAGTGCCAAAGAATTGATGCTTTTGAACTGTGGTGTTGGAGAAGCCTCTTGAGAGTCCTTTGGACTGCAAGGATATCAAACCAGTCAATTCTAAAGAAATCCATCCTGAATATTCATTGGTAAGATTGATGCTGAAGCTCCAGTAGTTTGGCCACCTAATATGAAGAACTGATTCCTTGGAAAAGACTGTGATGCTGGGAAAGATTGAAGGCAGGAGGAGAAAGGGATGACAGAGAATGAGATGGGTGGATGGTATCATCCAGTCAATGGACATGAGTTTGAGTAAGCTCTGGGAATTGATGATGGGCATGGAAGCCTGGCGTGCTGCAGTCCATGGGTTCACAACGAGTCAGAAATGACTGAGCGACTGAACTGAACTGATGCATAGAGCAAATGAGAAAAATCCAACAATAAGCAGGTAGCAAAGGCTGAGACATAATTTTGCCATAAACCCAACACCTAGCACAGCTATCAACATTCAGGAAGAAATGTAAAATTCACAGCTTTCCTAAGGAGCAAAGAGTATGACTCTACAATTGGGCACCCTGAGTTTTAAGATCTACAGCTCAGCGATGAACCCCCTGAACATACAGCTTTCTTGCATCCACAAGACCCACAAAGGTATAACAAACTGAGACATGACTTTTAAAGGGCTCACATATGTAGATTAACCTGCCCCAGGGCCAGGTACAAAAGCAGCAGAACAAGACGCGCCCAGAATGCATATGTAAGAGGCTCAATTGCTAACCTTAAAATGTCAGACTGTGTGGCAGGCATCTCATTTCACACACACAGAGACCTGCTGAGGAGAGAGGGTTGCAACACCATCTTCACACTCTTGTTCTGCTTTGTTCTAGCAGGCAGCAGCCATCTCCCCTGCCCCACCTTGGACACCATGCTTTGCTCCCCCTCTGCCTCACTCCAGCCAGTGGGTGCCAATTTCACATTCTCCCTCTGCAGTGCTATGGAGAACCAGTATCTCTTAGTTCAGTTCAGTCACTCAGTCGTGTCCAACTCTTTGCGACCCCATGGACTGCAGCACACCAGGCTTCCCTGTCTATCACCAACTCCCGGAGCTTACTCAAACTCATGTCCATTGAGTTGGTGATGCCATCCAATATCTGTCATCCCCTTCTCCTCCCGCTTTCAATCTCACAGCATCAGAATCTTTTCCAATAAGTCAGTTCTTTGCATCAGGTGGCCATAGTATTGGAGTTTCAGCTTCAGCATCAGTCCTTCCAATGAATATTCAGGACTGATTTCCTTTAGGATGGATTGGTTGGATCCCCGGCAGTCCAAGGGACTCTCAAGAGTCTTCTCCAACACCACAGTTCAAAACCATCAATTCTTTGGCGCTCAGCTTTCTTTATAGTCCAACTCTCACATCCATACATAACCACTGGGAAAAACCATAGCTTTGACTAGATGGACTTTTGTTGGCAAAGTCTCTCAGAGTGAGCTTTTACATAGATTTGGTGATTTGATTTTTACATCTGGTGCTCTGGATTTGGAGAGTGCTTCCCAGTGGATAGCTCTTGATTGCCTGGCTCTAGAGGCCAGTGGCTTCTGTTTCTCTCATGTGACTATAACATTTGAACTGACAGCTCCTGGCAGACTGCCATGCCAAGGACACTGCACATTCAACAAATTGAAACACTCCCATTCTTTCTATTGAAGAGACCTCTTTGCCTGATCTGGAGCTTTGATCTCAGGGTCAGACTTCAGGATTAGCATTTATCTAGAGGCCTGTGGAACATAGCAAATACCATCTCTCATTCTGCCTTATTATACCTCACCAGTATCCTTCAGGAAAGAACTATTTTCCTTTTCTGGAGCCCTGATTTTTGCCAGTGCCACCCAAGGCACACGTCTAGAACACTTGGCTTTGCAGGCCAAAAGGGCATAAAACTATGATCACACTAGATAATATAAATGTGCACAATTTATACCAGAATATATAATCAGGCATACAAAAAGAGTGAAATAATTCCATTTGCAGCCACATGGATGGACCTAGAGATTATCATACTAAGAGAAGTAAGTCAGAGAAAGAGAATTGTAATATAGACTCACAGAGAAAAAAACAACTTATGGTTACCAAAGGAGAAAGAGGGGAGGAATAAACTGGGAATCTGGGATTAATAGATACATGATGCTATACATAAAATTAACAAAAAGTACCTACTCTATAGCACAGGGAACTATATTCAATATCTTATAATAACCTACAATGGCAATGAATCTGAAATATAATGTATGTGTGTTTGAATCTTTTGCTTTAATATTGTAACTTCTGTTGAACCATAAAAATTCTGAATTTTGAACAATTTTGAGAAAGAAGAACAAAGCTGGAGGCATCATACATCATATTCCAAACTATATTACAAAGCAAAACAGGATTTTATTAGCATAAAAACAGACACATATTAATGGAACAGACTAGAGACTGCAGCAATAAACCTATGCATATATGGTCGATAATTTACAACAAAGTAGTTCAGAATATATAACAGGGAAAGAATAATCTCTTCAATAAATGTTGGTGCAAAAACTGGACAGCCACATGTAAATAATTGACACTAGACCACCATCTTATACCATACACAAAAATTAACACAAAATGCACTGAAGACTTGAATGTTAGGCCTGAAACCATACAACTCTTGGAAGAAAACATATGCAGTAAGCTCTTTGACAACAATCTTGATTTTTTTTTTCAAATTTTGCAACAACAGGAAAACAAATAGGTCTACATCAAATTCAGAAGTTTCAGCAGAGTAAAGGAAACCAATGAAATAAAAAGACTAACTATAGAATAGGAGAAAATATTTATAAATCATGTATTTGATAAGAGGCTAATGTGTGAAATACATAAAGAATAAAAAATTCTTAACGAATAGAAAAAAAAAAACAATCTGGTTAAACAATTGAAAGAAGATCTGGATAGATATTTTTGAAATAAATATATACAAATGGCCTAACAGGTAGTTGAACTGCAAATCACAACCACAATGAGATACCACTGTACACTTACTAGAATGGCTGTCATTAAAAAGACAAGAAATAGCAAGTGTTGGAAAAGATATGGAGAAAAGGAAACCCTTGTGCACTGTTGTTGGGAATGTAAATTGGAGCACACAACATGGAAAAACAGCAGAAGTTCTTCAAAAAATTAAAAATATCATAAGATTCAGGAATTCTACTTCTGGGCATTTTTTGAAGAAAACATAAACACTAATTTTGAAAGATATATGCATTCCCCATATTGTTGCAGCATTACAGATGAAAGCCAAGATCTGGAAACAACTCAAGTGTTCACTGAGGAATGGAAGGACAGAGAAATTATGATAGATAGACAAACACAATGGAATATTATTCAGCCATAAAAAGTGACATATTACCATTTGTGATGACATGAACAAATCCTGAGAGCATTGTGCTAAGTGAAATAAGTCAAAGAGAGAAAGACAAACATGGTACGATCTCATTCATATACAGAATCCAAAAAAAAAAAAAAAAATCAAGCTCATAAATACAGAAAATACATTGGTGGTTGCCAGAGGCAAGGGGTGGGCATAGGTGAAGTCAGGAAAGGAAGTCAAAAAGTACAAACCTTCAGTTATAAAATAAGCCTTGAACATGTATGACATGATGACTCTAGTTAATAATACTGTATTGCACATTTGAAATCTGCTAAGACAATCAACAGTGAACAGTATGAAAAGGCAAAATGATAGGCTACTGAAAGAGGAACTCCCCAGGTCGGTAGGTGCCCAGTATGCTACTGGAGACCAGTGGAGAAATAACTCCAGAAAGAATGAAGGGATGGAGCCAAAGCAAAAACAATACCCAGCTGTGGATGTGACTGGTGATAGAAGCAAGGTCCGGTGCTATAAAGAACAATATTGCATAGGAACCCGGAATGTCAGGTCCATGAATCAAGGCAGATTGGAAGTGGTCATACAGGAGATGGCAAGAGTGAGCATCAACATTCTAGGAATCAGCGAACTAAAATGGACTGGAATAGGTGAATTTAATTCAGATGACCATTATATCTACTACTGCGGGCAGGAATCCCTTAGAAGAAATGGAGTAGCCATCATGGTCAACAAAAGAGTCCAAAATGCAGTAATTGGATGCAATCTCAAAAACAAGAGAATGATCTCTGTTCGTTTCCAAGCAAACCATTTAATATCACAGTAATCCAAGTCTATGCCCCAACCAGTAACACTGAAGAAGCTGAAGTTGAACGGTTCTATGAAGACCTACAAGACCTTTTAGAACTAACACCCAAAAAAGATGTCCTTTTCATTATAGGGGACTGGAATGCAAAAGTAGGAAGTCAAGAAACACCTGGAGTAACAGGCAAATTTGGCCTTCAAATACAGAATGAAGCAGGGCAAAGACTAATAGAGTTTTGCCAAGAAAACACACTGGTCATAGCAAAAACCCTCTTCTAACAACACAAGAGAAGACTCTACACATGGACATCACCAGATGGTCAACACCGAAATCAGATTGATTATATTCTTTGCAGCCAAAGATGGAGAAGCTCTATACAGTCAGCAAAAACAAGACCAGGAGCTGACTGTGGCTCAGACCATGAACTCCTTATTGCCAAATTCAGACTTAAATTGAAGAAAGTAGGGAAAATCACTAGACCATTCAGGTATGACCTAAATCAAATTCCTTATGATTATACAGTGGAAGTGAGAAATAGATTTAAGGGCCTAGATCTGATAGATAGACTGCCTGATGAACTATGGAATGAGGTTTGTGACATTGTACAGGAGACAGGGATCAAGACCATCCCCATGGAAAAGAAATGCAAAAAAACAAAATGGCTGTCTAAGGAGGACTTACAAATAGCTGTGAAAAGAAGAGAAGCAAAAAGCAAAGGAGAAAAGGAAATATATAAGCATCTGAATGCAGAGTTCCAAAGAATAGCAAGAAGAGATAAGAAAGCCTTCCTCGGCGATGAATGCAAAGAAATAGAGGAAAACAGAATGGGAAAGACTAGAGATCTCTTGAAGAAAATTAGAGATACCAAGGGAACATTTCATGCAAACATGGGCTCAACAAAGGATAGAAATGGTATGGACCTAACAGAAATATAAGATATTAAGAAGAGGTGGCAAGAGTACACAGAAGAACTGTACAAAAAAGATCTTCACGACCAAATAATCATGATGGTGTAATCACTGACCTAGAGCCAGACATCCTGGAACGTGAAGTCATGTGGGCCTTAGAAAGTATCACTACGAACAAAGCTAGTGGAGGTGATGAAATTCTAGTTGAGCTATTTTAAATCCTGAAAGATGATGCTGTGAAAGTGCTGCACTCAATATGCCAGCAAATTTGGAAAACTCAGCAGTGGCCACAGGACTGAAAAGGTCAGTTTTCATTCCAATGCCAAAAAAGTCAATGCCAAAGAATGCTCAAACTACTGCACAATTGCACTCATCTCACACACTAGTAAAGTAATGCTCAAAATTCTCCAAGCCAGGCTTCAGCAATATGTGAACCGTGAACTTCCTGATGTTCAAGCTGGTTTTAGAAAAGGCAGAGGAACCAGACATCAAATTGCCAACATCTGCTGGATCATGGAAAAAGCAAGAGAGTTCCAGAAAAACATCTATTTCTGCTTTATTGACTATGCCAAAGCCTTTGACTGTGTGGATCACAATAAACTCTGGAGGGTTCTGAAAGAGATGGAAATACCAGACCACCTGACTTGCCTCTTGAGAAACCTATATACAGGTCAGGAAGCAACAGTTAGAACTGGATATGGAACAACAGACTGGTTCCAAATAGGAAAAGGAGTACGTCAAGGCTGTATATTGTCATCCTGCTTATTCAACTTATATGCAGAGTATATCACGAGAAACGCTGGGCTGGAAGAAGCACAAGCTGGAATCAAGATTGCTGGGAGAAATATCAATAACCTCAGATATGGAGATGACACCACCCTTATGGCAGAAAGGAAGAGGAAATAAAAAGCCTCTTGATGAAAGTGAAAGTGGAGAGTGAAAAAGTTGGCTTAAAGCTCAACATTCAGAAAACGAAGATCATGGCATCAGGTCCCATCACTTTTTGGGAAATAGATGGGGAAACAGTGGAAACAGTGTCAGACTTTGTTTTTCTGGGCTCCAAAATCACTGCAGATGGTGACTGCAGCCATGAAATTAAAAGATGCTTACTCCTTGGAAGGAAAGTGATGACCAACCTAGATAGCATATTCAAAAGCAGAGACATTACTTTGCCAACAAAGGTCTGTCTAGTCAAGGCTATGGTTTTTCCTGTGGTCACATATGGATGTGAGAGTTGGACTGTGAAGAAGGCTGAGCGCTTAAGAATTGATGCTTTTGAACTGTGGTGTTGGAGAAGACTCTTGAGAGTCCCTTGGACTGCAAGGAGATCCAATTAGTCCATTCTGAAGGAGATCAGCCCTGGGATTTTTTTGGAAGGAATGATGCTAAAGCTGAAACTCCAATACTTTGGCCACCTCATGCGAAGAGTTGACTCATTGGAAAAGACTCTGATGCTGGGAGGGATTGGGGGCAGGAGGAGAAGGGGACGACAGAGGATGAGATGGCTGGATGGCATCACTGACTCGATGGACGTGAGTGTCAGTGAACCTGGGACTTGGTGATGGACAGGGAGGCCTGGCGTGCTGCGATTCATGCGGTTGCAAAGAGTTGGACATGACTGAGCGACTGATCTGATCTGAGTGACTGAATAACACAAGAGCAGAATAAGGTACACAAAATGTTCTCAATATTTGAAATAGTTGTTTTCTATGTTCTTTGTCTTGCACTGACATGCTAACTTTTATCATCTGATTGTAGTAGTAACAGCACTATTTTATTAACTTTTTGTACCACATGACACTTTCCTGTTAACTACATAGCTGCCGTTTAAGTGAATTCTAAACATGACTTCAATTTCCTTATGTAACCTTCTGAAACTTCCCTTAAATGTGAAATATCTTACTAATGATTTAATCTTCCTTTACATTGAATACATCCTCATTCTGTGGGAAACTCTATTCACCATTGTACAATATCTAGATTATTATGAAATTCAGAAGATATCAATCTGTTAATGCCATGGCAATTTTATTCATAAAAAAGGAGATAAGGATTATTGTCAGCTGTGGCAGAGGCAGAGGTGGCCCCAAATATTTTGTCCACTCTCCTGCATCTCTCAGATCCCTACAATTAGAGCAGTTACGCAATAAATTCTGGCTGAGAGTCTATGGATGGAAGTTCCATGCAATGCTTCCTAGGAAGTGCCACACAATGCTCTCTAGGAAGCACTGCAGAGCCCTCAGGTTCTTATCATCTGCTGCTACACCTGACAATATGCAGAGATTCCCATCAGCATGACTTCCTGGGTGATGGTGTGGAGCACAGCCTCACCAGCAAGTATTATGAGAAAGAAAGAAATTACTGTCATGTTAAGCCATGGAGAGTTTGCTAAGTTGTATTATCATTAAAAAAAAAAAAAAAAAAAAACCTTTAAATAATAAAAGGCCCTCCCAAAGGCAAAGTTTTTAGAGTTCTCTTTGAAGTCATCAACAGCGTACATATTACCTGTGTAATAATCTGGAAACCTTGAAGAACCTTATATTTAAGGACTAAAATATCCTGTAGTAACATTTACTAAATGGTATAACTTAGAACACTAGTTCTGGGGTATGATAACAGATACTATATGGGAAAATTTGGTCCCCTGGGTAAATATTTGGGAAATGTTGCAAAATAAATAGCTCTTCTGAGGAGTCACCAAACATATAAGCATGACATATGTTCCACCAATATTCCTTTAATCCAGTTTTCTAAACATAAGCATGGAACACAGTTTTTCCATTCAATATCTTAGGGTAGCAACTTACAGAATTCTAACTTTGGAAAGCTAACATTGGGAAAAGTTTAGTACTTCTTTTCAATAGGGCTGCTAAGTGATAGAGGGATTATGTGTATTTCATATACTTCAAGAGCTTCAGATAAATGGGCACAATATAAGGAAGATAAAGAGGTTATATGTTGGCTCAAAAAAGAAGCCTCTTTACTCCTAATGAAGTGCTTGGATGAACACAAACAAGGACAACCCTCAGCTTCAGCTGGCAGCATTCGAGCTCCAAACTGGAATCATTTATTTGAGTGAGTGCCTAAAGCATTTGAACCTTAACTTCTCAGTCCTGACAAAAATTTTCTGTTACATAAATGCAGAGAGGATGTGGAGACAAGGGAGCCCTCCTATACTTTGGTGGGAATGTAAATTGGTATAGGCACTATGGAGAAGAGTATGGAGGTTCCTTAAAAACCAAAAATAATAGATCTACCATAGAACCCTGCAATGCCACTCCTGGGCATATATCCAGAGAAAAATACGATCTGAAAGGATACAATGTTCATTGCAGCACTGTTTGTAATAGCCAAGATATGGAAATAACCTAGATGTCCATCAACAGAGGAATGGATAAAGAAGAAATGGTACATATATGCAGTGGAATATTACTCAGCCATTAAAAAGAGTGAGATAATGTCATTTCCAGCAACATGGATGGACCTGAAGATTGTCATAATAGGTGAAGTCAGACAGAGAAGGAGAAATATCATATGACATTCCTTGTATGTAGAACATAAAAATAAATTATACAAATGAGTGTACTTACAAAACAGAAAGAGACCAACAGAGAAACTGGGGGAAGGATGGGGGGAAGGGATAGTTAGGGAGTTTGGGATGGACATGTACACATGTACACACTGCTATATTTAAAATAGATAACCAACAAGGACCTACTGTAAAGCACATGAAACTCCACTCAGTGTTATGTGACAGCCTGGATGGGAGGGGAGTTTGGGGGAGAATAGATACATGTACCTGTATGGCTGAGTTCCTTCCCTGTTCACCTGAAACTATCAAACAATTAACATTGTTTCTTAATGGTCTACACCCCAATACAAAATAAAAAGTTTAAAAGACAAAATAATTTTCCTGTTACATATACAATTTGAGGCAGATAAACAAAGGGAAGTACAAGGTATATACACACATAAGCTTGCCTGTGTGTGCACATGTGTGGATATATGTGTGCACACACATATGTATGTATATATAGATAAGAACATAAAAATGACTTTTTCCCTCTCCTTAGAGAGTTGAGTCAGCTGTGCAAACAAGTAAAGATGATGTCTGCCAAGATTTTTAGGTAGCCTTTGAAATTACATATTGATCTAACTCTGTCCACATGAGAGCTATCCACATATACTGAGGCTCTCTCGCTTTAATCTGTCTTTTACACACAGCTCCCACCACAGCTCCTATGAAATATACGGGTAAGTTTATTTTATATCTTTGATGAAGTAGGTTTACTTTCATCCTGTGTTTTTATTCATTAGACTACGTGGCTTAAGTCTAAACTTTAAAGACCTTGATATTATGCATTTTATCTTTAGCAGTGTCCTTGAAATTTTCTTTTAAAAGTTGTATAGAAACCTCAATTTTAATCTCTCAAGCTTTCACTGGCATTACTGTGTACTTAATATGCTTTGTGTATTTAATATTCTCTTTTTAAACTGTATACATATATATTTATTTTTATTCCTGCATGTGAAGCCCCTACTCACCATATAAATCAGGTAGAGCCTACTGCTGGCTTAATACTTCTGTAAATGAACAAGGCAGTGATTGAAAATATAGGTGTTCATGTATATATAGATACACACATAATTATGTGTGCTATACACACATATGCACAAATATGTGTGTGTAAATATCCATGATTAGTTATCCCAAGGATAAAAGTGATGACACAAATTTTACCTTATTGTTTTATACTGGTAACTAATACTGTGAAATACTTTACAGTGTATGTGTACTGTGTACTTTACAGGTCTTTAGGATAAAATTTGTTTTATTTAACCTCAAAATAATTTTATTACTTGCCACATACAGAATATACTCATTTTCATTTCTTGTCTGTTGAATTTAGCTATAACTTTCTAACATCAGGTTATTTAAAACCGCTATTCAGTTTGTACAAATGTCTTAAAAAGAATATGTAAAGTTAGGTATTGACCAAGAACTCATTTATATATGTATATATATTTTTTCTTTCAGAAAAGTATATGGGCTCTTCAGTCAGATGACTGGGGTTTTAATCCTTGTTTTGGCATAAATTAGTTGTGTGACCTCAACTAGTTGTCTAAAGAACATACAAGGTCAATGAGATAACATTTGTGAAACACTTTTTTCAATAACTGACAGATAGTAAGCTCCCAATACATGTTAACTCTGGGACCATATCATCATTAAAATGTATAGGTCTTTGACTGCCCATACAATCTAGAATTGCAAAGCATATAATAAAATTCTTTTCATTTGTTAGACTACAAAAAAAGAATGAATCACTTAAACATTTTTATCTACTATATAAAATCTGCATTCATCTTTACATCCTAAATTTAAATCTACCATATGATTTAATCTTCAGCTTGAGACTGTAGGTAGGCTTAGAGTTAGTTTCTTTAACAAGAAAGAAAATCAGGAATATGATGACTGTATGAAGCTCAGTTCACAAACCTATTATTATTAATAGAGCTGTGGTCAGAAATTGGACTCTGTGATCCCCCATCTAGAACTCTTTTTTATGCACCTGTCATCTGCTTCCTAAATATGTTGTAATATTTACAATTACACAATGGACTTTACTCTTCCTCTTTCACTTCACAAGGGATAAAGTCCATGATTCAGCTGACTGAGAAAAACCGTCCTAAAGGATTTTCTGAAACCATGCAAAAGCTAGAAGAAAGTTTATTAACGTTTATAAAAGAAAGTTTATTTATTAAATTTCATAAAATTGAAATTTTAAATAATCTTAAAAATAAAGTTTAAAATATTTAAAAAATCTTTTTTAAAGGGTCAAATGTTAAAAGAGTAGCTATTTCATTGTTAATTAATAAGGACAAACAAACCCCAAGGAAAAAAAAAAAGATGAACAAGTATATTAGCAGAATTACTTTAAAATACAAATGCCCATATAATTAATAGGTTAAACTTCACTAAATTATTTACCAATAAAATAAGCACTTGTTAAAAATAAAGTTCAGTATGAACCAGTGTGTGTGATATATTGAGACAGGCATTCGCAAACACTGCTGGGTACATGTATAAAAAGGAATTTGCTAATACTCTTTCTACCAAAAGAAAGTATGTATTATTGATCCAGAAATTTCACTTTTGCTGTTTAGTAGGCCTAAGTACATAAATAAAACCACACATATGAATTTTTAGCATTGTTTTTAAAGTTCCATTAAATATGATATGGGTTATTTAAAACACAATACACTTTTATTACAAACTATTTTTCAATAATTGAAAAAAAAAAACAGTTAACACTATTCATAATATGAGAATATCTCCAAGGTACCTGAATATTAAAAGAGGCAAGTAGCAGACGTTATGATTCACTGCATGCACTAGTCCATATACATATGGATATAAATTTGTGGGCAAAATCTTTGCAACCCCACGGACTGTAGCTTGCCAGGTTCCTCCATCCATAGGATTCTCCAGGCAAGAATACTGGAGTGGGTTGCCATTTTCTCCTCCAGGGGATCGAACCATCATCTCTTACGTTTCCTGTATTTGCAGGCAGGTTCTTTACCACTAGCACCGCCTGGGAGGGTCTTTCTCTCAAAGTGCAAGGCCTTTTATTTGGTTAGATTTTAAAATAATGACTTTATTTTAAAGTAACTTATGTATACACTTTTTTTTTTACATTAAAAGTTCATCCTAAATAGAATTATTTAAGTGTTATGTGATGATTGTCTTTTTATCTGAAGAGATTAAAGATAAATTTAATGATTTTTAGTTTGCATAGAAGAATTTTTCTGTGGTCACGAAACTTCTGTAAAACTAACAGAAATGATAGTGAAGAACTTCCAGTTAGAACAATAGGCTATTTCCTTTTTTAAAGTTTGTTTGTCATCCTTGTCGACTGACAGTCTCCAGTTTTGTTTTGCAGTTATTAGCCTCAACACCCTTTAGATTAATGCTGTATGGGAAAGTGTACTTTATTTAAACTTCAAGAAATGAGTTTTTCAAGTTATATCATACAGGAAAGTCAGACTGAAAATTCTTTCATCTGCACTTCCTATCCATCCCCAGGTCTTAGTTTATCATCTGAAATAATGATTGTGTATAAAACTGAGTGTATTAAAGGTCACTCAGCAAGTTTAGTTCCTTTAGTCTCTCGGGCATCTGATATGCTTGGATGGAAAACGGTGTGTGATGCACGCACACAAAGAGCTGCAGAGGATCTCAGATGTGGGCGATGGATCTTCACCAGAATACAAAAACAGACTCTAAGGATCCATATCAGTATTGAGATGAATGTAGGTTTCTTTCTTTTTCTTTAAATTTCTCTTGCAACAAAACACTCACTGAGATGTGGCATTATCTTTCTCTCTCTTTTTTTTCCTTAAAGCATAAACTTTCAAACTTTATGTAATCATAAACTGAAATCAGGATTTCAGTGTAGGGTTTTCTAGGGAATATCATTTGATCCTACTAAGAATTAACTGTTCAAATGTTGGAGCATTTGACTGAAAAATTCTTTTTAACCTTTTTTAAAGGTGAGTCAATTTTTTTTTCATTTTTTAATAAAAGATTTCTATCTTCCAAATGGTAGGAAATGACACTACTATATAAAAACCCTTAAGAAGTTACAGAACAACAATAGCAAGCAGGAATTTTCTTGAGGTCATCAGGCTTTTTTAAAAAAATTAGGTTTGTATTGTTTAATAACTTATCAATCTTCTTAACTTTTATTTGTAAAAAAAAATATTAAAACCTTGTCCACTAGTCTATGGCATTTTGCTTCTTGTTTAAAATCTTATGTTTATCTGTACATATTTGTGAATATTTAAAATAATGTACTATCCAATGTGATTAACTGCAGAACTTTCATAGTCTACTTAAGCTATTTATACATGATTTTTCATTTAAATTATGAATGAAAATCAGCATTAATAAAAATAAATATAGAATTATTTCCTATAAATGATTTGTTACTCTTATAGCAACATGCTTTCTTCTATGCAATTATTAACTATTTATTATTTTAGAGTTATTGGTTTAACTTTCTATCTGAATTACCCAATTTTTGGTGAATCTGACATTTGTCTACATGGCGAAATGCAATGTGTTCTTGGATATGTTATTTTTAAGTGAACAAAGCTATTATAATTGTACTGGGAATGGTAAATTATATTAATTTCAAATAATGATTCTAAATTTAATAATTTTGTATAAATTATATAAAACTTGGTAACATGATAAAAACAAATCAGAATGAATGATTTTAGCTTTTTAGGAAGCTATGACAAATACCAGTGCATTATTTTCCTGAGTGATGATACCAAATTTAAATAAGATAAATCATTTTGAAGAAATTTAAAGTTATAATTTAATTAGTAATGGAATTCATACATAACTGTAATGGCATAAATTTTCTGTATCTCAGTTTCTAGAATTATCAAGTTATATATTGAAAGGTATTTTCAAAAATCTTTGCAAGTACTTTTCAGTCTTTTCTTCACTATGTGGTATTAAAATAGTAAAAGAAACATTGCTTTTAATATCGGTTCAAAAAATGATCAAAAAATTTCGTCATCTGGAAGGTCCAGTGGTTAACTGGACTTTGAGAAGAAAAATACATAATTTTTTTTTTCATTTACCAGAATCATTATAAGACCAGAAAGATAAATCCAAAACATAATCACCAGAGAGCAGAGTAGCCTGGAAGGATCTCAAAATTATAACCAGAGAGGTATTAGGACAGAGTGTACTGAAAAATTTGTAATTTACCTTGGAAGTTATAGTTGCTACCTATGTATTTCATGAAAATATTTGGCAAAGTTTATTCAAATATATTTGAGTTATGGATTCTTTGGTCCTGAAGAATTGGTTCTCTGTTTTCTGATTTAATCACAAGGTGTTTTTCTTTTTCTTTTTTTGGTTCACTGCCCCAAGTCATACCTGAAAGTTCCAAAGAGCACTGTTCTAAGCTAGAAGCTGCAATTTTATTTCTATGATAGTCTTAGTTTCTCTATAAAGGACAAATCATCTCATCAGATTTTATGGTAGTCTCAAGTGTTTTGCAAATAATCATTCCTACTTGTGTAAAATATGTTTATTAGATTTAAAAAAATAATACTTGGTCAATATGCAATAATATTTTACCGTTATGATCGCTTAAAATAACATGTCACAATAACATTTGAAATAAAAACAACATGGTATGATAGGAATTTTTATCTCATTTAACCTGATTTGACATTTGAAATTTGTAGAGACCCTGATGCTGGGAAAGATTGAAGGTGGGAGGAAAAGGGGATGACAGAAGATGAGATGGTTGGATGGCATCACCGACTCAATGGACATGAGTTTGAGTAAGCTCTGGGAGTTGGTGATAGACAGGGAAGCCTGGTGTGCCGCAGTCCATGGGGTCACAAAGAGTTGGACATGACTGAGCTGAACTGACATTTGAAAGCTTACATGATATATATCATATCCAGTTAGAGAAAATTGATCCACAGAGAAATGATATAATATTAAGACCCAGAAGTGACCTAAATTACTTGACTTCAAAGCCCAGAATCAGTATAATTCCTGTAGACTGTATAGTATCTTACAACTTGAGGTAAAAAAACTTGAGGTAGAAAAAAAAAAAAGATAATAGTATTTCCATCTTGGATATATCAAAAATGGCTTCAGATAGTTCTATTTAAACCAATATGACTTTAAGGGAATCACCTCAACCTTATAGCAGCCCCAGTAATCAAGTATTCCAAAAGTACTCTAAAAGATAAGTTTGTTTCTAAAAGAATCTTTAGTATACTACATGAAGTCCAATGCATTTATTGTTTTAATTTTTTAAAACTGTCACCAAAACAGTTATAAGTTCTAACATGTGAGAGGTATCATTTAGTGAAGTATATTATTTTATGTCTATTTTTTTTTTCTATTATATATTTTAGGTCCATATATTCTGATAGGATGGAAATGCACAAGTAAATTGGAAGGTTTGTGGTAATTTCAATGAGAAAAGGTGTTGGAGATCCCCTGACCTAATTATTTAAACATTTTCCACAGAGCCCTTGGGTTCTTTGGGGATGACTCAAGAGTCCATACTTTGACCAGAATAGCTTTTCTTTTAACTATCTTTATACAGTGGGATTGTGTGTAAAATTAGTATTAGTCTAATGACCTTGTGTTTCCTTATGATGAAACACAAGATTTAAATGACTGATTTAACTAGCTGGATATGAATCTACATCTTATTCATGGCTGGGGAATCATAGCTTTGTAAACACACCTAGAAATCATGTAAGAGTGTAAAAAGGAACTTTCATCATTCATATTCCACCTGCTTGTTGCAGTAATCATAACCAAAATTCTAAAACTGGGTCATCTAGGTCCTGGCATTCATTGATGGCACAAGTATGTACTTCTGTAACCCGAAATTGTTTTAAAGTATTGTAGTTTACAACCCAGGAAATTTTACCTCTGGCCAAGACTTTCCTTGGGCTTCCCTGGTAGTTTGGATGCTAAAGAATCTGCCTGCAATGTAGGAGACCTGGGTTTGATCCCTGGGTTGGAAAGATCCCCTGGAGAAGGGGATCTTCCAGTATCCTTGCCTGGAGAAGCCCATGAACAGACCATGGGGTCACACAAAGAGTTGGACATGACTGAGCGATTAACACTCACTTCAAGCTTTTCCTTGGTGGCATTTCCCAGGGAACATAGCATTATCCACATATCTGAGTTATTACAGATTTTCAGGCAACTTTCTCTAATATTCTGACCTATTCATTGGAGAGGCTTCTTATAGCTCAGTCTCAGTTTCTGCCACCAGATTTCTAACCTAGTGGAAAGGCATAATGCTCGTAAGTTCATTCCAGAAACACTCCATTGATTTGACAGAAAAGAAAAACCAGAGAAACTCTTAGTTCTTTCAAAGATAGCTCACATGTAGATATATTCGTGAATTCTACAAAAGGAATAAAATGTATAATCTCTGAAATGGTAGAGCTAATCTCCCTACAGACTCAAGAAAGGTATAAGATAGTTCTACCTTATAAATCAAATCTGCCTTTTTATTTTCTCTTCTTGACCTGGTGGTGGTGGTTTAGTTGCTAAGTCGTGTCCGACTTTTGCAAACCCACGGGCTGTAGCCCGCCAGGCTCCATTGTCCATGGATTCTCCAAGGGAGAATACTGGAGTGTGTTGCCATTTCCTTCCTGACCTAAGTCCAAATAATTAGTTTTCTTTCCTAAACCTGTGATTATTCTTCTTTTCCTAAATTTAAGCACTTTAAGCAAGCAATAAATTGCTGCTGCTGCTGCTGCTAAGTCGCTTCATGTCCGACTCTGTGCGACCCCACAGACGGTAGCCCACCAGGCTCCCCCGTCCCTGGGATTCTCCAGGCAAGAACACTGGAGTGGGTTGCCATTTCCTTCTCCAATGCATGAAAGTGAGAAGTGAAAGTGAAGTCACTCAGTCGTGTCCGACTCTTCGCGACCCCGTGGACTGCAGCCCACCAGGCTCCTCCATCCATGGGATTTTCTAGGCAAGAGTACTGGAGTGGCTTGCCATTGCCTTCTCCAAATAAATTGCTACAGATATCTATATCTTACTGTTTCTTATGACAAAGAAATAACAAACAAAACTTAATTTAAAGTTAGCAGGTAAAATAAATTTCAATATGTAAGAAGCTACATTATTAAGACAACCAAACATATAAGGCAGAAATATTATATGCTCTACATAGCTGCATTTGAGAGAAGAGCGGATACAAACAACACTGCTTTTTGAATATAAACATTAATGGGAAAGCAGCTGAGTAGAATGTGCTGAGTAACTTGAACTTTTCTCTTATGTACTCAGTGTATGTCTTGCATAATGTGTTTGTCCCTCTTTTGCTGCAGGTGAATAAAACTACAGGTAACCCTTGAACATAATAGGTTTAAACTTTGTGGGTGTACTTTACACAGAATTTTTTCAGTAAATATCACGGTACTGCCTGACCCACAATATGTAGCTGGCTGGATCCATGGATGCAGAGCCACAGATAAGAAGGGCTACACTGTTTGTTATACAGGGATTGTCCACTGTGTACAGGGTCCATGTCTGTCACCCTTCTGTGTTGTTCAAGGGTCAACTCTATTTGGAATTTTGTAGTATGAAGTATAAGGTTAAAGTACGATTAGAATGGCAACATTCACTCATGGTGACAAGATACTGAAGCATAATAAATGAACACAAGTACAGCAGTCCCTCTTTTTTCCACAGGTGTGGGCAGATACCTTCTAAAACCTGCGTGTGGCTGAAATCACAGATAGCACCAAGCCATAAGTAGAACTCCCCCTTATTCTATGGTTTCAGTTACACTCAGTTGACCTTATTTGACCATGGGTAAGTGAAACCATAGAGAGCAAAGCTGCCGATAGAGCAGGACAAAACTCACGTGAAATACCTTGTCTATTCTTAAAAAAATGTAAAGTTATATCAAGGTAACAAAAGTGAGTCAGGGAGTTCAAAATTTGAAAAAGTAGACAAATTCAATCTCACCTTTCAGTACATGTACGCAGGAATGCTACAGCAAAACTTCTTTCTTTGTTTATATGATTCAGACCAGTGTTAGAGTAGTAACTGTCTAACCATGCAATTCAACAGAATAAATTACTGACTGTTTTCTTGCACTTGACTTATTAGCAGTGTGCTGTGTGAACTATTTCACTTCAATTTTAGGACAAAGCAGACAGAACCTAGGCAGTACCCAGTCTGCCCATTATTTGATATCTCTGGGCTCAGGGTCCTTGAAAGTCATAAATAATGAGTTTTAAGGTTTTGAGAGGAAGACACTGAAGAGCCTGTTATTCCCTGGATCATCCAGTGGACGTTCTTGGGACCCTTCCCTGTAGGCCATGGGGCTGCTTGAATAAAGGGAAATGATTCAGGGATAGGTCTGGTATATTCTCGACTATGACAGCATATAGTCCAAAAACAGGCATATATTCACATATATGCCATTTTAGAAACAGTAGTTCAGTAATGTTTAGAACAATTCATATTCCATCTGTCAGAATCGCAAAGGACATTAATATTGATTAATTTTATGGTTCCATGAAAACTGTAAGGGGGTGTACAATTATATTTAGCAAAGGGGATTCTACCTGAGAATTATCTAGTCATTACTATCAGGTTTACATAACATTTCCTCGCATAATGTTTCATCGCATTATGACCACCCTGGCCAAAGCCATAAAAGGTAACCCTCCATCCCCAAGAAATTAATAAAAAACCCCACTCTACTTGCTTAGGAACACATAAAATTCCACAGGAAAAATGAATCATTTGTTTCACCTTGTACGGTGTTTGTTTACATTGGAAAAATCATGTGACACTAATGATGATATACATTTCATCACATTCATCGTGTGAGTCCATTTGTCCATCCCAATACACAGTGGAAGAATCTTTGGTATTAGGCACAGGCGAGGGAAATCATAACGGATAAAAAATAAATAAATTGCCAGGAAAAAGTGCCTATAATTCAGTCTTTCTACATTTTGGGGAAAATCTAATTTTTCTTATTTCCTTACCTATGCAATTAATTCTTTAAAAAAACTAAATGGCTCTTCAAGTGGACAGAAATAGTAATAAAATCATCATAGTGGTATTTCTACCACAACAAAGCTAGGGAGGGAAAACCTGAGATCATAACAAATTATAATTTTTATTATCTTCACAAGATTGAAAAAAATGTTTTTTTTTTCTTTTTTGTCTGTAGCATCCATTCTGTTGGCATTTTTATTTTCCTTTGTCAGGGCATTCTGAAGTAGGGAAATTTTGTTTGTAAGCTACAAAACGCATTCCATTTCTCAATATTAGGTCAACCTCATTTTGAAAAATGCTGTTGCAACCAAAATATCTCAGATGAACATGTTTTCAAATATTAGAATAATCTATTCTTTGTTACAATAGGATCTACTCATTCTACTTAGAATTTCCTTGCAAGAAACATGGGCTGCGATCGAAACTGTGGGCTCGTCACTGGTGCTGTCATTGGTGCAGTCCTGGCTGTGTTCGGAGGGATTCTAATGCCAGTTGGAGACATGCTTATCGAGAAGACAATTAAAAAGGTACAAGTACTATCAAGAATACTTCTTGTCATTTTGATTCGTTCCATTTTAATCCCCATTTTGCTTAGGGTGCCTCTTTTGTATTTCACTTTAACTGGCAATTTTTGGTCTCCAACATAATAAACCACTGAAACTCTATATTATAGAGAAATGGTCATAGTATGATTCATATTCTATACTAATGCACTGTCATATTAAATCTAAATATCCAATTTTTGATTAAAAAACTATTACAGGTATGCAGGTAAGTAGAAGTAGCGGCTTTTAATTATGTTCAAAGATTATGTTGATATGCTTTTTTGTACACATATATACCATTTTTATTGAAAGAAATATTCTTTAAATTCTACAGTACTTTAAAATTTTCTAAAGTTTCACATACATGATTTCATCAGTTCAGTTCAGTTCAGTCGCTCAGTCGTATCCGACTCTTTGCGACCCCATGGACTGCAGCACACCAGGCCTCCCTGTCCACCACCAACTCCCAGAGTTCACTCCAACTCATGTCCATCGAGTTGGTGATGCCATCCAGCCATCTCATCCTCTGTTGTCCCCTTCTCCTCCTGCCCCCAATTCCTCCCAGCATCAGAGTCTTTTCCAATGAGTCTACTCTTTGCATGAGGTGGCCAAAGTATTGGAGTTTCAGCTTTAGCATCAGTCCTTCCAAAGAACACCCATGACTTTATATAATTCCATAATAAACATTTTCCTTTATTTTTATGTTGCCCCAACTTATCTCCTCACTGGTAACCACTTGTTCTCTATATTCACGAATCTGTTTCTTTTTTGTTTTACTCATTAGTTTGCTGTATTTTTTTCGATTCCACTATAAGTAATATCACGAGCTTCCCTGGTGGTTCAGATGGTAAAGAATTTGCCTGCAATGCAGGAGACCCGGGTTTGATCCCTGGGTTGGGAAGACACCCTGCAGACGGGAATGGCAACCCATTCCAGTATTCTTGCCTGGAGAATTCTATGGATAGAGGAGCCCTGTGGGTGACAGTCCATGGAGCTGCAAAGAGTCAGACATGACTCATGACTAACGCTTTTACTTTTCCTAATATCATATAGTATTTGTTTTCCTCTGTCTGATTAATTTCACTTAGCATAATGGCAACCACATTCATCTATGTTGCTTCAATTGGCAAAATTTCATTCTTTCTCTATGTCTGAGTAATATTCCACTGCATATAGATACCAAATCTTCTTTATCCATTCATCTATTGGTGGCCACGTAGGTTGCTTCCATACTTTGGCAACTGTAAATAATGCAACTATGAGCACTGGGGAGCATGCATCTTTTCAAATTACTGTTTTTGTTGAATACATACCCAGGGATGGAAATGCTGGGTCATACAGAGTTCTTTATTTAGATTTTGTGGACACCTCCACCCTTGCTGAATCAATTTACATTCTCACCAACAATGTATGAGGGTTCCCTTTTCTCTACATCCTCACCAACATTTATTATTTGTGTTCATCAGAGATACTGGCCTTCAGTTTTCTTTTTTTGCAATATATTTGTCTGGTTCTGGTATCAGGGTGATGCTGGCCACAGAATGAGTTTGGAAGTACTTCTTCCTCTGCAATTTTGTGGAATAGTATGAGAAGGATAGGTTTCAATTATTTTCTAAATGTTTAGTAGAGTTCACCTGTAAAGCCATCTGATCCTCAAATTTTGTTGTAAGTTTTTAAATTACTGATTTAATTTCATTATTGGTAATTGGTCTGTTCATACTTCCTATTTCTTCCTGGCTCAGTCTTGGGAGAATGTATCTTTCTAAGAATTTTTCCATTTTTTAGTCTAGATTATCCATTTTATTGGTATACAGTTGTTCATAGTAATCTCTTATGATTTTGGGTATTTCTGTGGTGTTGGTTGTAACTCCTTTTTCATTTCTGATTTTATTAATTTGGGCCATTTCTCTTTTTTTCTGATGAGTCTAGCCTTTAGGCTTTAGGCTTATCATTTTTACTTATCGTTTTCAAGAGCTAGTTTTTAGTTTCATTGGGGTTTTTTTACTATCTATTTCATTTATTTCTGCTCTTATCTTTATGATTTCTTTCCTTCTACTATCTTTGGGTTTTGTTTATTCCTCTCTTTCTAATTCCTTTAGGTGTCTGGTTAGGTTGTTTAACTGAGATTTTTTTGTTTGTTTCCTGATATAAACCTGTATAGCTATAAATTTCTGTTAGAACTGCTTTGCTGCATCCCTTAAGTTTTGAATTGTCATGTTTTCATTTTCATTTGTCTTCAGGTGACTTTATATTTCCTCAGAGATCCATTAGTCGTTAAGAAGCATATTATTTAGCCTCCACATGGCTTGTTTTTGTGGCTCTTTTTCATGCCATTTAAGACTCCCTTTTAGAAAGATTACTGCTCAGTCTGTACTAACAAAAGGCACTCTGGCCTAGTGTGGTAGAATACACAGAACTGATGGGTGATGGGATGCACTGGGATAAAAGGATTAAATAGGGAAAGAGAGGAGTAAAAGTTGCAAACGGTAAGATATCCAGTTGAGTTACTGAAGGAAACGTATTCCCTGGAAGAATACAAGACAGAGGTTTTACAAGTAATTTGATATGAACATCAGTATGTATTTCAAAGGTCGGTGCTCAGACAGGTTTTATCATTACTATAGAGATTACATATAAAACTGAACAGCAGGTTTGCTTTCTAGAGAGTTTGAATGTAGAAACAAAAGGTCAGAAAAACTGGCCAACAGTAGGAGTTGCATTTCTGAATTATATGTAAACCCAGCAGTAAAGATTCCACTTGTAATTCTGGAGACACGGGTTTGATCCCTGGGTCAGGAAGATCCCTGAAGAAGGAAATGGCTACTTTCTCCAGTATTCTTGTCCGGGAAATCCCATGGACAGAGGAGTCTGGCAGACTAGAGCCCATGGGGTCACAAGAGTTGGACATGACTTAGCAACTAAACCATCACCACCACAGTGAGCCAAGTGCCTTACCTCTACCTCAAGAGTACTTAGTTTAATGCTGTTTATTTTACAAATATATACAAGTTTTAGTACTGGTCAGTTTTTGTTTACCATTGAAATCATTACCATTACTAGCTTCATTTAATGGACTAATACCAATTTGGGAAAGTTATAATCTGCATACAAACACCATTTAAAAACAAAGGAAGTAGAATTAAAGTGCCTAATTTTAACAGATCAGAATATCATCTCATGATGTTACCTAACTTTTAAAGTATAGATCTGGGACTATGATACCTTTTAATTCTAAAAGACAACAGCCTGACTCTAGCATTTGAAATGGCCTAAAACAATAGACTAATTTATATATAAATATATATATATATTACTTTATTTCTAAGCAACTTTTTAAGGACTGCATGGTAGAAACTTTTTTCTAACAATATTTTAGACTATGATTCCTAGCAAATTTATGTGGAGACAGCAGGCTTATACAATCTTGCTAGATAAACTAAAAGTCAATGGTATGAGTTGCCATGAATGTGGAAAGCAGAAACTGCCAAAGGACTTTAGAAAAAGGACAAAGTTTTGCCAGTTTTTATGAAGGATAATTCATTACCTTGACATTGTTCACATCGTTTGATAAATGTTTAGAGATTATTGTATAACAAAAGTAATTTTACATAATTTTTTAAATTTCCCTATGATATTAACTATAGAACACAAAGAAAGGAATTAAAGATTTCTTTCTCTCAGCATGCACACACATACATGTTCATAATACATACACATATAAGAAAATTTTATGAACACAGAGACTGCTTGCAACTGATTGCAAACAGTTGATTTTGGTACTGAGGAGAGGAGATGAAAAGTATTTTCAGTATATTTCTGCTTTTTAAGAAGCTTTAATTTCCCTCAAGAATAAACATAAAAATGATAAAACAGCAAGAAAAGAATTGTTATAATTTTACGAGTTATTGCCACATAATTGGTTTGTACAGGAATGCTAAGAACAAAGTAGTTAAAGCAATCTAAGACAGTAAATAAGACTAGAGGTCTCCCCTCTAAAGGGTGGACAGAATTTGTATAATAATAGTAGTCAAAGTTTACTGGTGTAAACAACACGACACTGGAGTGAAAGATCTGATTCTCCATCTAGTTCAGTCGCTCAGTCGTGTCTGACTCTTTGGGACCTCATCGACTGCAGCACTCCAGGCTTCCCTGTTCATCACCAACTCCCGGAGCTTGCTCAGACTCATGTCCATTGAGGCAGTTATGCCCTCCAACCATCTCGTCCTCTGTCGTCCCCTTCTCCTCATGCCTTCAATCTTTCCCAGCGTCAGGGTCTTTTCCAAGGAGTCAGTTCTTCGCATCAATGGTGAAAGTATTGGAGCTTCAGCATCAGTCCTTCCAATGAATATTCAGGGTTGATTTCCTTTAGGATTGACTGATTTGATGTCCCTGAGGTCCAAGTGACTCTCAAGAATCTTCTCCAACACCACAGTTCAAAAGCATCAATTCTTTATAAAAGCATTCAAACTTCTTTATGGTCCAACTCTCACATCCATATATGACTATTGGAAAAACCATAGCTTTGACTAGACGGACTTTTGTTGCCAAAGTAATGTCTTTGCTTCTTAATATGCTGTCTATGTTTGTCATAGCTTTTCTTCCAAGGAGCAAGCATTGTTTAATTTCATGGCTGCAGTCAACATTTGAAGTGATTTTGGAGCCCAAGAAAATAAAGTCTCTCACTGTTTCCCATCGATTTGCCATGAAGTGATGGGACCAGATGCCCTGATCTTAGTTTCTTGAATGCTGAATTTTTTTTTTTTTTTGAATGTTGAATTTTAAGCCAGCTCTTTTACTCTCCTCTTTTACTTTCATCAAGAGGCTCTTTAATTCCTCTTTACTTTCCGCGATAAGGGTCAGTGTCTCCTGCATATCTGAGATTATTGATATTTCTCCTGGGAATCTTAATTCCAGCTTGTGCTTCATCCAGCCTAGCACTTCACATGATGTACTCTGCATAGAAGTTATATAAGCAGGATGACACTATACAGTCTTGATGTACTCCTTTCCTTTCTCAATTTGGAACCATTCTGTTGTTCCATGTCCAGTTCTAACTGTTGCTTCTTAACATGCACACAGATTTCTCAGGAGGCACAGAAGGTGGTCTTGTATTCTCATCTCTTTAGGGATTTTCCACAGTTTGTTGTGATCCACACAGTCAAAGGCTTTGGCATAGTCAATAAAGTAGATGTTTTTCTGGAACTCTCTGCTTTGTCTATGATCCAACAGATGTTGGCAATTTGATCTCTGGTGCATATGCCTTTCCTAAATCCAGCTTGAACATCTGGAAATTCTCGGTTCATGTACTGTTGAAGCCTAGCTTGGAGAATTTAGAGCATTATTTTGCTAGCATGTGAGATGTGTGCAACTGTGCATAGTTTGAACATTTTTTGGCATTGCCTTTCTTTGGGATTGGAATGAAAATGTACCTTTTTCTGTTCTGTGGCCACTGCTAAGCTTTTCAAATTTGCTGGCATATTGAGTACCTCCACGGGCTTTTATTCATAGTGATGCTTCCTAAGGCCCACTTGACTTAGCACTCCAGGATGTCTGGCTCTAGATAACCGTTGTGGTTATCTGGGTCATTAAGATCTTTATTGTATAATTTTTCTGTGTATTCTTGCCACTTCTTGTTAATATTTTCTGTCTGTTAGATCCATACCATTTCTGTCCTTTATTGTGGCCATCATTGCATGAAATGTTCCCTTGGTATCTCTCATTTTCTTGAAGAGATCTCTAGCATTTTCCATTCTATTGTTTCCCTCCATTCTTTACATTCTCCATTATCTACTAGTAAATTGTCATACAGCATTGAATCAGACATCTGTTTTCTATAGAACCCTAAAAAAATGGATGGGATTAGGTGACCCTAACTCTAACATCTGATAATTCAATGCATTCATTTCAGTTTTTTATTTCCACTTTCCAATTGAAAAAAAATCTACAAATGAACTATTAAGGAAAAATGATTCATAGCATTTAGAAGAAAAACATGATATGCTTATACTGTGTTTTGATATTCAATGTATAAGCATTAGAATGAATATATTTTCTGTCCCACCAGGTATATTCTACCACAATTCCTTTTCAATTCTGTAAATACTTAGAAGTTCCTTTAATTAAGAACATTTAATAAGATATGTGCCTTGGGGGTACATGATAAACAATTGTTATTAGTCTTTAAGATTCTTACAATGTGAAAATAATAATGTATATGTCTGTGTGCTTCCTTGAAATGGGAATTAACATCTAATTCTTCTTTAGGACTAATTTCAGCTTCAACATCCTCACAACACCTTTACATTTAAACAAGCCATAATACTTTTTCTATACATAATTTTGTCTTTATTTTGGGCTTACTATAGAAATGAGACATCAAGATACAATTGAGCATTTTTCAAGGAAAACTGGTTGTAAAACATAAGAGAGTCTCACTCGCTGTAGGAGCTCCAGCATGAAAAATGAAAATACTTCCAGTTTTTACTAGATTTTTCTCTCAGTTCTGTTTTGCCTCCTCAGTTCAACTTGCTGAGGGTAGAAAAGCTAATGTTCAACCTGGTAATAACCTTTTGGAAAAGGTTTAATAAAATTCGCTTAATAAATTGTTATAAACTATTGCCGTATTAAAATAAGATCACTCTAAACCTTGCCAGTGGTTGGCCTTACAATCACCAGACATATGTACAATATTACACACGGATTCTCTTTGTAAAAGATCAACTAAAAGAGACTGCCAACCATCATGTGTTGAAAACATTTCTGTTTCATGTGGTAGGTTGCAGAAGTTCTCATACGCAAGTACTTGAGCCTAGTCCTTTCATTGACTAATGAAGGTTTGCAACTCCCACTAGTGCCCTTATTGACTACAAAGAAGTAACCCAAACTTGTTTTCTTTTTCACAGGAATCAGTCCTTGAAGAAGGTACAATTGCTTTTAAAAATTGGGTTAAAGCAGGTGCTAACGTTTACAGACAATTTTGGATATTTGATGTGCAGAATCCAGAGGAAGTGGCAGTCAATAGCAGCAAAATTAAAGTTAAGCAAAGAGGTCCTTACACGTACAGGTGAGTCCCCCAAATACGTGGCACTCTTTCCTTGAATACATGTATTTCTGAAAAAGCTTCCACTTGATAAATGTCACTGTACTGAACTGTATTTATTACTTTCTTGCCATTAACATACACTGAAATATTTATTTCTGCCTATGTATTAATAAAACCCTAATCTAAGGATTTAATGAGTATAATAAATACAGATTTTATTATGAATTTACCAGCATCAATTTACAGATCTATATTTAAGAAGTTACAGTGTTTTACCCTTGTGACATTTGTTCTCAACTCTAGCAGCGTCTGCATGTCAATTCCAAGCTCCCAAACTATCCACACTGCTATATCTAAAATAGATAACAAACAAGGACCTACCATATAGCACAGGTAACTCGGCTCAATATTATGTAATAACCTACATGGGGAAGGAATTTGAAAAGAGAATAATATGTATAGACGTGTATATATTATATGTGTGTGTGTGTACATATATAACTGAATCACTGCTGTAAAACTGAAACTAGTACAACATTGTTAATCAATTATACTCCTATATAAAATAAAAATTAAAAAATAAAGTAAAATATAAAATTTTAAAAACAGCTCTAAAATATGCAAGCTAAATTTTAAAAATCTATCAAAAATTTAAAAACTAGAGTATTCTATAATCCTAAAACTTAAAACGTAGGTTATATGAGTGGTTCTCAAAATGTGGTTTCTGGACCAGCAACATCAACATCATCTGGGAACTAGGTAGACATGCAAATTCTCAGGCCTCACCTTAGATCAAATGTATCAGATATACTTGGTTTTGAACCTAGTAATGAGTTTGATAAATATTCTGGGGATTTCAATACATACTCAAATTTGAGAATCACAGCATTAAACTGATTTTACATAACTACAATACTTGCTAAAGATTTCTATTCAAACTATTTTCCAGGTCTTAAGGGTACTTTTATTCTGTTAGTAGTTTTGTTTTGTCCAGTACTGAGACTGAATAAGCTGTACCTTTTTTTTTTTTTTTGCCTGCCTTAACAGTTTAACACACTTTTAAAAAGAACCTTAGGCATCAGAACTAATGGGAAATAATTTGCCAGAAAGTTTCATCTTGTAAACTTAAAAAACTCCTTCCAGGAGCTGTGAAATGATTTACCATGCTCACACAGACTTAGGAACTGGTAACTCTAAGATTTTTGTGTACATTTTCTCCTATATAAATTACAAGACTGACTTTTCTAACTATGAAAGTAAGAAAGGAGACTAAACTTAGCCAAGAATTAGGACTTTAGTTCCCTGACTAGGGATCAAACCTGTGCTTCCCTGAAGTAGAACTGCTAAGTGCTAACCAAAGGACTTTCAGGGAATTCCCTGTATTCTAACTTTTAAACCAAAAATTGAGTGATTATGTTCTCTTTCTAAAAGTACATTGTAAACACAGGCCTCAGTTTAAAGGATTTTTCTCTTGGTGAGTGCCATATCCTAGTGCAGTGCTGTAAGTACAACTAAGTAAAACTAGAATTTGCTCACAGTTGTTTTACTATCATCTCAATTATTATAAACATAAATATTCCTGAAAATTAGAGCATTTTAATTTTAAATGTTAATAATAGATAATCTAAATTTAAAATACACCTATCTAAGAGAAAACAGTAATTGACTGATAATAGATTGTCCTGGATGCTGTTTCAGATTTTTATATTCTTTGCATGTCTATAGGACTCAGAGAAAAGTAAATAATAAAACCTTGAAGAAAGTATATTAACAGTAAAATATATTTCTATCTTTTCTGAATTCTTTTTTGAGATAATGTGAAACATTAATTATTTGTTCAAAAAGTTTTTGTTGAAAACTTACCAAGTATCAGGCACTGTGGTTGGGGATAAAAAACACTCATAATACCTACCCTACATGAATTTCACATTTTTATTATACCTGATTGAAATGTGTGATTTTTTAATTTGTTATATTTTAAACATTTCAGTCCCATGATTTTTTTTCAGTCTTTATCTTAGATAATAATAGATACCTATTTTAACCTCAAATAATAGACAATCAAATATAGGATAGTGCAATGTATACCTTATTTCATCTCAGTAAATATCTTGTAATTGCAAAAGATTTTGTTTCTATAATAACAACCCTTCACCACATTCCTAAAAAAGTGGTTGGTACTTTGCCTAGAGATGTTAGAGCCAGGAGCTCAGAACTAATAAGTATACAATATATGAGGAAGGGATGGAAGGAAATTGACCTGTAAAGTGGAAATTATATTCCATTAGGTATCTTTAGTTTTCATTAAAATGCTGGAAATTATGAAAAAGTCAGCGCAGGAAAGTCTGTTCACTATGAACAGACTATCTAATAAGGAAACGTGCTCTTACTGTCCCTTCCTTCAACTTCTCTACTGTCTCCTCCTGAACCTCAGGATAAAAAACTAAACATTTGAGTATGGGGTACCACCTTTTATGTTTGAGATCTTGTTTACTTTAGTAATTTTATTTCCACCACTCTCCTTACTCTGACTCTGTAAACCAAATATATTGAAACCTCTGCATATGCAAAATTACACCATGTTCTTCTTATACATGCTATTTTCAACACTATTTTGCTTAACTACACTTCTATTTGTCCCTCAGCCTACTTATGTGGAATTGTATCCTGGCCATTCTCCCCAGCATAACCATGCCTAGCCTGGGTCTGTACCTGTTCTGTGTTTTCCCAAGAATCTATGTAAACTCCTATAATGACACACATTCTTTCTTCCCTGCTATGCACAACTAAGACACCTCTCCCCGACCTTGACTGATTTGCAAGACTCAGCATTTGGCATGTATATCTTTTTAACTTACTTGTTTAGCCTAATTTCTGACCATCTATATACTCAAAAAAATTATTTACTGCATGAGTGAATGCATTTGTGACAATGTTTTTTTCTGAATTTTCTTTTCACTTCTGTTTTTCAGAGTCCGTTATCTAGCTAAGGATATAATAAGCCAAGACTCTAAGACCCACACAGTCTCTTTCCAACGGCCCAAAGGCGCCATCTTTGAACCCTCGCTATCAGTTGGAACAGAGAATGACACATTCACTGTTCTCAACCTGGCTGTAGCAGTGAGTAAACACAAAATTATGGACTGTGTAATACTTTAGAATCCTCTTTAATTTCATGATTAGAACTATCAGATATCATTTGTAATTTTGATGAAAATGTATTCTCATGACATTCTGAATTACAATCATTTGGAAATATGACAAGATCATAGAATAATCAACTGAATTGAGAAGATCATTTAAAGTGTATCATTTAAAAAAGTAGGATTTGAAAGTCTTCTTCCTGTGGCTCACACCAAGACAGAAAGGTAATAGAAGAAACATTACACTTTTAATCTTGCAAGGATTTGGCAGTAATTTTAGAGATACAATTAAAAGTTTTATTAAACTTAGATGTACTATTTATCCATTTCTTGTAAAAAATCTATACTGCAACTGGTGTCTTACACAGTGCTTTTTTTTTCTTATAGGCTACACCTCACCTCTATCCAAGCACATTTGTTCAGATAATACTCAATGTATTTATCAAAAACTCAAACTCTTTTATGTTTCAAAAGAGAACTCTGAAAGAACTATTGTGGGGCTATAAGGATCCATTCTTGAGTTCGGTTCCATACTCTATTCCTACCACAGTTGGTGTGTTTTATCCTGTGAGTAACAAATATGAACATCAATATTGCTAGACTCTAACTGTATAAATATAATGGCATTGGCAATTCATAATTTTATAACTTAGTATGTTAACCCTATTTATGATCTGGGAATACATAACTGTAAGTTTTTAAAATCTCTATTCACATGGATTTAGCTTTCCTAGTTGGGAAAATTCGGAGAAGGCAATGGCACCCCACTCCAGCACTCTTGCCTGGAAAATCCCATGGACGGAGGAGCCTGGTGGTCTGCAGTCCATGGGGTCGCGAAGAGTTGGACACGACTGAGGACTTCCCTTTCACTTTTCACTTTCCTGCATCGGAGAAAGAAATGGCAACCCACTCCAGTGTTCTTGCCTGGAGAATTCCAGGGACAGGGGAGCCTGGTGGGCTGCCGTCTGTGGGGTCGCACAGAGTCAGACAAGACTGAAGCAACTTAGCAGCAGCAGCAGCAGTTGGGAAAATTAACTTATCTGCATGAAACAAATTAATTTTTAACAACTAAATTTAAAATTAAGAAACCTACATCTAATCAAGTTTCTACTCCATTAAATATGCAGCTGTCTAAAATTAGATTGCAAGCTGCTAAGGCTTTGAGCAATCTTTCAGTTTTGACTTTCCATCTTAAAAAAATCAAGTGTAATGCCACATTTTTATTTATTTCTGTTGAATATATTCATCATGTCATTCTTCCTCCTCTAGACTTCTTATAAATTTGTTTAAATGAATATTTAAAACTTAGCCAAAATCGAGCACAGTGAGCCTGATATATCAGCAACGTCATATTTTCATAGAATTATTAATAGCTGATTAGTAATCTACTAAAGTGATGAAATGACAGTATGGAAATTAAGAAAAAATGTGAATTTGGTGATGAACTTAGTTGTTCCTTAATGTTTTGAGTTATAAATAGGCTAATCTGACTACTGAATTGAAATTTTGACTATGATGGCGCTTGTCACTATACAAAATAGTTATAGTCTCCAGTTCATTGTTGCTATTTTACTACAGTTTTTAGAAATGCAAGGTTATATATCAATTAAGAAGGCATTAAGAGATAATAAATTCAGTTACTAATATTTAACTCAAATATTTTTAATTCTTTCCTTGGCTAATCCTGTTTTTAATCCTGTGTATCCAATCTTTAAGTCAAGTGGGCCTTAGGAAGCACTGCTGTTAATAAAGCTAGTGGATGTGATGGATGCTAGCAGAACTATTCAAAACCCTAAAAGATTATGCCATCAAGGTGTTGCATTCAGTTCAATTCAGTTCAGTTCAGTCACTCAGTCATGTCCCACTCTTCGCAACCCCATGAATTGCAGCACGCCAGGCTTCCCTGTCCATCACCAACTCCCAGAGTTCACTCAGGCTCACGTCCATCGAGTCAGTGATGCCATCCAGCCATCTCATCCTCTGTCATCCCCTTCTCCTCCTGCCCCTAATCTCTCCCAGCATCAGAGTCTTTTCCAATGAGTCAACGCTTCACATGAGGTGGCCAAAGTACTGGAGTTTCAGCTTCAGCATCATTTCCTCCAAATAAATCCCAGGGCTGATCTCCTTCAGAATGGACTGGTTGGATCTCCTTGCAGTCCAAGGGACTCTCAAGAGTCTTCTCCAACACCACAGTTCAAAAGCATCAATTCTTCGGTGCTCAGCTTTCTTCACAGTCCAACTCTCACATCCACACAGGACCACAGGAAAAACCATAGCCTTGACTAGACAGACCTTTGTTGGCAAAGTAATGTCTCTGCTTTTGAATATGCTATCTAGGTTGGTCATCACTTTCATTCCAAGGAGTAAGTGTCTTTTAATTTCATGGCTGCAGTCACCATCTGTAGTGATTTTGGAGCCCCAAAAAATAAAGTCTGACATTGTTGCATTCAATATGTCAGCAAATCTGGAAGGCCTAGCAGTGGCCAAAGGGTTGGAAAAGGTCAATCCTCATCCCAATTCCCAAAAAGGAGCTAACTAAAGAACATGCTAACTATCAGACTATTGCACTCATCTCCCATGCTTAAAATCTTGCATGCTAGGCTTCAGCATTATGTGAACCAAGAACTTCCAGATGTCCAAGATAGGTTTAGAAAAGGAAGGGAACCAGAGATCAAATTGCCAACATTCACTAGAACCTAGAGAAAGCTAGGGAATTCCAGAAAAACTTCTTCTTCTGCTTCACTGACTGTGCTATAGCCTTTGACTGTGTGGATCACAATAAACTGTGGAAAATTCTTAAACAGATGGCAATACTAGACAATCTTACCTGTCCTGAGAAACCTGAATAGGGGTCAAGAAGCAACAGTTAAAACTCTGTATAGAACAACTGATTGGTTCAAGATTGAAAAAGGAATATGATGGGGCTGTCTGCTGTTACCCTGTTTGTTTAACCTATACACTGAGCACATCATGAGAAATGCCAGGCTGGATTCCACAAGCTGGAATCAAGATAAGACGGAGAAACATCAACAACCTCAGATATATGGATGATACCACTCTAAATGGCAGAAAGCGAATAGGAACTAAGATCCTTTTGATGAGGGTGAAAGAGTGAAAGAGCCGGCTTAAAACTAAATATTAAAAAAAAAAAAACTAAGATCATGACATCCAGCCCCATTCCTCCCTGGCAACAGAAGGGGGAAAAGTGGAAGTGGTGACAGATTTCCTCTTCTTGGACTCTAAAATCAATGCAGACAGTGACTGCAGCCATGAAACCAGAAGGTGACTGCTTCTTGGCAGGAACGCTATGACAAAGACAGACAGTGTGTGAAAAGCAGAGACATTCATTACTCTGGTGACAAAGGTCCATAGAGTCAAGGCTATGATCTTCCCAGTAGTCATGTACAGTTGTGAGAGATGGATTGTAAAGAAGGCAGAACACCAAAGAATTGATGCCTTTGAACTGTGGTGCTGGAGAAGACTCCTGAAAGTCCACTGAACAGCAAAGAGATCAAACCAGTGAATTTTAAGGGAAATCAACCCTGAATACTCTTTGGAAGGATGGACGCTGAAGCTGGAACTCCAATATTTTGGTCATCTGATGCAAACAGCTGACTCATTGGAAAAGTCCCTGATTCTGGGAACAGTTGAGGGCAGAAGGAGAAGAGGGCACCAGAGGATGAGATGGCTGGATGGCATCACCAATGCAATGGACATGAACTTGGGCAAACTTCTGGAGATGAGTGAGGGACAAGGAGGCTTGGCGTGCTGCAGTCCATGTGCACAAAGGGTTGGACACAATTGGGTGGCTGAACAACAACAACAATTTTATCTTTGTGTGCTTGCATGCATGCTAAGTCACTTCTGTCATGTTTGACTTTGTGATCCCATGGACTGTAGCCCACCAGGCTCCTCTGTCCATGGGATTCTCCAGACAAGAATACTGGAGTGGGTTGCCATTCCTTTCTCCAGGGGATCTTCCTGACCCAGGGATCAAACCCACCTCTCTTTACATCTCCTGCATTGGCAGGCAGGTTCTTTACCACTAGTGCTACCTGGGAAGCCCATCTAATCTTTAGTAACCACTTTTAATGATCATAACATAGAGAAAATTTCTAGAAATACGGCATGGTCTCATAGGATTTGTTCCCTATCCCCTCACCTCAGTATAACAGGACTAGTGATCAAAATGGCCTTTCTGGCTTAATCACAAGAAAGAATAGTGGAGTTGGATCATGTCAGCTTCCGATATTTTTTCTTCCTTTGTCTCAGCATCTAGTACTTGTTTCTAGGCACCTTTTATATCTTGTTTTTATAAAAATACTAAAAATCAGTAATTGTAAAAATTTATTTGCTTATATATTTCAAATCACATAAAATAGTTGTGAACAACCAGTGTCTGAGAAATGCAAAAGTGAGTTAATTACATATTTTATAATTTGGAAAGCATGGCTTGTTTTAGAAATAATTTTTTCTTGTATGGATCTCTTCAGTACAACAACACTGCAGATGGAGTTTATAAAGTTTTCAATGGAAAAGATGACATAAGCAAAGTTGCCAGAATTGACACATATAAAGGCAAAAAGTAAGTATTCAAGCAAAGTGTGTGTGTGTGTGTGAGAGAGAGAGAGAGAGAGAGAGAGAGGGAGGGAGGGAGGGAGGGAGGGAGGGAGGGAGGGAGGGAGGGAGAGAGCGTGCTCGCGAGAGAGACTAGGATACTCTAAGGCAGACAAGAAACTTATTTACCAACTGGTAAGGCACAGGCACCAACCTATGGAACAGAGCTGCCTGTATCTCAGCCCTAGAAACTCCTGGTCTATCAGGCATTAACCCTTTAGTTGTGACAGCTGATCACACTAGTACATAGCTGCTGAGCATCAGCCCCACTGGAGGATTGATCTTGATAAACAAGTTTCCTTACATAAAGAAATCTAAAGGGACTACTTCCATCTCTGCTGCATAACTGGTATTATCATACACCCTAAAATTACATAACTGCAAATGAAAAGGAAGAAAATCAATATGTCAACTCATTATTTTAGCATCCAGTATATCTTACTGATGTTTTATTTTTTTTACTGAGCATGAAATATAAAAACTGCTCATTCCCAGGATATGACAAAGTATGTCTGTAAATATGGCAGCTTAATGAATCCATGCCAATGCTTTCATGATTTTCCCTTTCAAAATTTTCTTGAAATGATTTTATTGATAACTCAGCTTTTTAAAATATTTATCAACACAAAATGGAATTATTATTTCCTGTTCTAAAACTGACATATTAAACTTGAAAAATTAAAAGCACACACTCCTGTGAAGCAGTAGTAGAATGAGATATGTTCATACGGCCATGATTTCCTACTTTTCCCTAACTCCTGCCTATTTATCTGTAGTACACCTAATTCATCATATGTCTAAAATAGGAAGAACCTCAATAAATATCAAGGGAGACATAATTTTCTCTTCAAAGTTAAAATGAGTTTTAGATCAGTGATTTCCTGACAAAGAATAAAGTAATCAAAATCAAAACAGATGAAATATTTTTATAGATTAATCATTATGTGACACTAAGTTCTTATCTAAAACAGTTAAATACTCATGTAATCCTTTTTCTTCTACAGAGACCATAATCACATATTTTTTTTTAATAGAAAAGTCTAATGGAGGGAAAAAAAAAAAACACTTCTAAATGCTCATTTTAGGGGAATCACATCAGTGTCTGTATACGGAGGAAAGTGAGCATTGCTTCCATTTCAATATTTTAGAGAGGTTTTGAGGAGAATTACTAAGTGCTCCTAATTGGAGTAAGAATTTCACAAGAGCTTGAGATTAGGGCAAGGTTAATTTAACTGACCATGGCAAGACTAAACATGGCAGACTGTGCAGCTTATTCTGTTTAAAAAAAGAAGCAACAACTTGCCTTGACATCTTACTGGATGACATGTTAGGAGTGTGAACAACTCATTTTCTATCACCAAAAAGTGTCTGAGTATGCAGAGAAGCTATCACCACTATTGTTCTCATTGTTTCCATATATAAATATATCTGCTGCTGCTGCTAAGGCGCTCAGTCGTGTCCGACTCTGTGCGACCCCAGAGACAACAGCCCACCAGGCGCCCCCGCCCCTGGGATTCTCCAGGCAAGAACACTGGAGTGGGTTGCCATTGCCTTCTCCAATGCAGGAAAGTGAAAAGTGAAAGTGAAGTCACTCAGTCGTGTCTGACCCTCAGCGACCCCATGGACTGCAGCCTACCAGGCTCCTCCGTCCATGGGATTTTCCAGGCAAGAGTACTGGAGTGGGGTGCCATTGCCTTCTCCGATAAATATATATATATATTTATATATATAATATATATAATTTTATATATAATTATATATAAATATATATAATTTATGTAGGTACCATAGTATGAATTAATAAACTTTGCCCTATTTAAATGCCAGTTCACATAAGAGTTAAAAGAAGTGGAAAGTATAAATTGCTTATCTGTGTTTCTAATCTTTATTGATCCAACATCTGCTTCTCTTTCTTTCCTCCTCCACACTCCCTTCTTATCCTTCATACTGAGTTTATATCAGTTAACCATTTAATATCTTCATCCTATTCAGTGTGAATAAAACATACTATCAAATAATCCATTTCTCCCTAGGTGGGGAACTTTCTCCTAAAAGGTCAAAATTTTGGACAAATATTTCTCAATTTTCTTTTTGCAGAACTGTTTCTGTCCATGTGGTTTCTAATTAATAACATTTGGCAGTTTTTGTTTATAATCTGGTCACTTAATGGTTTCAGGCACTTCCTTTTTTTTTTTAAATTTTATTTTATTTTTAAACTTTACGTAATTGTATTTTCCTTTATCTCAACAAGATGCAGACTTCAAGCAAAACACAGGCCAAATGGCTTAAAACATTTCTTAAACTTTAGCATTTGTCACATCTAGGCTAATCAATAGTTATTATTTTAGCAGACTTACTGAATCGTAATAGAAAAAGTAATGTGAGAAACGTGCTCTTCAAATGATCCTTTTCATTTTTTCTTTTTATTCCTAAGGCATCTCTCCTATTGGCCAAGTTATTGTGGCATGATTAATGGTACAGGTAAGAGGATATGCAAGTGAAAAAGAAAGTATTAGTCACTCAGTCCAGTCCAACTCTTTGCAACCCCATGGACTGCAACCTCTGTCCAAAGAATTCTCCAGGCAAGAATACTGGAATGGGTAACCATTGCCTTCTACAGGTGATATCCCTGACCCAGGGATTGAATCCAGGTCGCCTACATCGCAGGTAGATTATTTACAGTATGAGCCACCAGGGTAGCCCCAAAGAGCATACGGTTTGTGGTAATAATCACAGTGAAACCAACCGCTTTCCCCCAAAAATCCACTTCCATATCTACAATGTTCTGGGAGTTGATGGTATGTATTTACATATCTCTGTATCCCTACAACGTAATTCAGAGTCTCTGTATTTTTATGTAGGCTTAGTAAATGTACGTGTAATGGGATGAAATTTCTCAAAATTAGCCATCAAGGATGAGCCTTTACTGTATTCTGGGGAAATGTTTTCTTTGTATACATGTAATGAACTCCTTCCTGACCACAGAGGTAAAACATTAGAGAAGTTTAGAGTAGCGATTACACCTTTATAGGTGTATACTACTATACTGTGTAGTATTTACATTATATCTGTAATATAGTGATTTATACCTGTAAATACTGTATAGATAATCATTTAAAATTGAAAGAATTAAAATATTAACATAATTATAAAAGGAAAGTTATGCCTCCAAAGACTTCAAGCTGAAGTAGAATCAGTGAACTTTCAAGCAGAACTCTATTTTGAATAAGGTGGTCAGAAAGAGAGAGAAAAGAACAGCAGCAACAGAAATAAGGTTCAGTCACTTCAGTTCAGTTCAGTCACTCAGTCGTGTCTGACTCTTTGCGACCCCATGAATCACAGCACGCCAGGCCTCCCTGTCCATCACCAACTCCTGGAGTTCACTCAGACTCACGCCCATCAACCTGTACCCTAACCATGAGAAATGTATGCAAAAATGAACATTCTGAATTAGAGTTAGGAAAAAGTACTATGTACTTAGATTTAGAGTATGGTTGCTGCTGCTGCTGCTAAGTCGCTTCAGTCGTGTCTGACTCTGTGCGACGCCATAGACGGCAGGCAGCCCACCAGGCTCCCCCGCCCCTGGGATTCTCCAGGCAAGAACACTGGAGTGGGTTGCCATTTCCTTCTCCAATGCATGAAAGTGAAAAGTGAAAGTGAAGTCGCTCAGTTGTGTCTGACCCTCAGCGACCCCATGGACTGCAGCCTACCAGGCTCCTCTGTCCATGGGATTTTCCAGGCAAGAGTACTGGAGTGGGGTGCCATTGCCTTCTCCAAGAGTATGGTTAGATCCAGTTTATTACTCTCCTTAAAGTAAAGCAAATATATGCCTACTAGTTGAAGAAGTACAATTATAAAAAGCTATGTGAATCAAATGCCATGAAGTGAGCTTTCAGTTGCTAAGAAGCAGAAAGTAATAGTCACTCAGTCACATCTGACTCTTTGTGACCCCATAGACTATACAGTCTATGGAATTCTCCAGGCCAGAATACTGAAATGGGTAGCTGTTCCCTTCTCCAGCAGATCTTCCCAACCCAGGGATTGAACCCAGGTCTCCCATATTGCAGGCACATTCTTTGCCAGCTGAGTCACCAGGGAAGCCCAAGACTACTGCAGTGGGTAGTCTATCCCTTCTCTGAGGGATCTTCCCAACCCAAGAATCGGACCAGGGTCTCCTGCATTGCAGGCGGATTCTTTACCAACTGAGCTATTAGGGAAGCCCCAAAGAACAGTATAATGTTTATAAAGTCAGTTAGGCAATACTTTATAGGAAAGTAATATAATAAAGATGAAAAAAGTTAAATACACAGTTAGATAAAAGGTAGGGAATAAAAGGCAAACGTGCGGAATGTTTACTTTTCCAAATGTGCTGATGAGTTTTGCATGTTTACTTAATTTTCTACTTTACTTAATTTTTAATACCCGTAGAGAAAAACAGCAAAACCGTTGTTAACTTTGCTTTGTACTGCGCTTTGAGTCATGAAGTGTATGAAGAAATTCCTTTCTAAGTAGTTCTTTCTGCCAATAAATTGTCAAGTGTACCAGTACCACTAACTTTAGTAATTTCATAAGCATAAACTTCATATTGTACCCTCAGACACAGAAATATACTGTTGTTTAGTCACTAAGTTCTATCTGACTCTCTTGTGACCCCATGGACTGTAGCCTACCAGGTTCCTCTGTTTATGGGATTTCCCAGGCTAGAATACTGGAGTGGGTTGCCATTTCCTTCTCCAGGGGATCTTCCTGACCCCGGGATCAAACCTGTGTCTCCTGGATAGCAGGCAGATTCTTTACCACTGAGCCACCTGGGAAGTTGAAATATACTGTGCTTCTCCTAAATAGTAAAAGGGTCCTTATGGGAGAATGGCATTGAAACATGTATAATATCATATAAGAAATGAATCGCCAGTCCAGGTTCGATGCAGGATACAGGAATCTTGGGGCTGGTGCACTGGGATGACCCAGAGGGATGGTATGGGGAGGGAGGTGGGATGGGGGTTCAAGATGGGGAACACATGTACACCTGTGGTGGATGAATGTTGATGTATGGCAAATCCAATACAATATTGTAAAGTAAAAAAATAATAATAATAAAAAAATTTTTAAATAAATTAAAAAATAAACATTAAAAAAGAGAAAAATATTAAACATTTTTTGTCCAAAACTAAGAAACAAAGACATTTTTTTTTAAAAGCAGGTAGAGGATTTATAAATGCTGCTGCTGCTGCATCACTTCAGTCGTGTCCGACTCTGTGTGACCCCAGAGACGGCAGCCCACCAGGCTCCTCTGTCCCTGGGATTCTCCAGGCAAGAACATTGGAGTGGGTTGCCATTTCCTTCTCCAATGCATGAAAGTGAAAAGTGAAAGTGAAGTCGCTCAGTCGTGTCTGACTCTTAGTGACCCCATGGACTGCAGCCTACCAGGCTCCTCTGCCCATGCTATTTTCCAGGCAAGAGTACTGGAGTGGGGTGCCACTGCCTTCTCCACTTATAAATGATAATAACATAAATACATGAGCATCAGGCACAAAGTTAAAAGAAGAAAATAGCAGTAAAATAAACTAGGAGCAAAGGTTGATTAGACAGGCCAGGGTCTCTAATGAAACCCTGTGAAAGAGATTCTTGGTTACGGCACTAGGAAAAGAGACTAATGAAATGAAAAGGCTCTAAGGAGTTTTAATCATGATTTTGAAGTACTTCCTCTACCTTCTTCAACAAACTTAAAGAGATATAAACTGATAATGTTGATTTACATTTTATTGTATTACAGAAAGAGAGCCTGGCTAACATCAGTTATCTTATGACCATGACCCACTGTATTGCTGGTCTCTATGACATAATCTTCAATGATATTTCATATGATTTTTTTTAAAGATTTTCAATGCATTCTTTTCTTTTATGACTAAGGTGTTGGGAAGGCAGTCATAGACAATGCCCATTCAGGAACAATCTTGGGAATTTAAGCTACTTTTCAATATTCCATGCTCTCAATATCATGATCTAATTCACTGTGATCATCTGTTGTATTTCACTTATCACAAGAGTATAAGGGTAATGCAATAAAGATTACAAGGTTAGTGCATTTACCAAAAAAAAGCATGTATTCATAATTGAAGGATAGGTTTTACTGTTTTGAACAAACACATTCAGTGGTGGCTCATTTTGGTGATATTCATTTGTGGAGTAAATGGAGGAATTATCTAGCTATTTCTTCTTATATCCACTGTATGCCATGGATTATAACTATAGTGTTCACTTGTTAAGTTGTGTCCAACTCTTTGCAATCCTATGAACTGTAGCCTGCCAGGCTCCTCTGTCCATGGGATTTCCCAGGCAAGAATACTGTAGTGGGTTACCATTTCTTTCCTCCACGGGGTCTTCCTGACCTAGGGATCAGACCCACATATCTTGGTTGGCAGACAGATTCTTTACCACTGAGCCACCTGGGAAGCCCTCATAACCATAGCAGAGATTCAATAAACTCAACAAATGTCCTTTTTAGTTTCATATGTGCTTTTCCCAACCATATTCAGGAAATTCTATTTAGTGAGAGAATTCAATAAATGACTTTAAAATATTAATCTGCTATTAGGGCAGATGAATGAATCACTATTTAAAGTAAGAACATTTACCAAACAGGAGTTCCAAATGAACCTCAAGGTAAGAACAATGTTACTCTACATATATGGTAGGGATTTCAAAATATAAACACAATCACAGTTTTAACAACTAGTGGTTTTGCCATTGTACACATTTTAAACTTTATTTTTAAGGCGCAGGGAAAGTTAATATGAATGGATACCAGTGAATATGTATAGTATATAGACTTGTTGAACATGGTAGCTACTAGCCATATTCACACTTAAGCAGCCAGAACAAATGGAGATAGGCTGTAAGTAAATATTAGATCTGGAGTTTTGTTAATTATTATGTTGATTACAAGTTAAAATTATATTTTGGATATGGTGGGTGAGATAAAATATACCTGATACTTGCTTTATTTTTAAAATGTGGCTACTTGAGAATATCAATGTTATATGTACAGTTTGCATTATATTTCTCTTAACCAAGCTGAAATCAAGATTTCTAGATTTTTCTAGGACACATACTCCACCTAATCCCTTGCCATTGGCTTGATTTCTAAACAGACGGAGCCACATTTCCACCTTTCATTGAGAAGAATCGGGTACTCCAATTCTTTTCTGCTGACATTTGCAGGTAAGACAGTCACTGATATAGTGCTGTAAGTCAGAATTCTTTCACCAAGTGACAAAAGACAGACCCAGAAGTTCATACTTAATAATCATAGTATTTGATAAAAATAAAATACATTCTGTAGGAAGTTTTTCTTGATGTATTAGAAATAAATACATTGAAACATGTATAATATCATATAAGAAACGAATCGCCAGTCCAGGTTCAATGCAGGATACAGGATGCTTGGGGCTGGTGCACTGGGATGACCCAGAGGGATGGTATGGAGAGGGAGGTGGGAGTGGGGTTCAGGATTGGGAACACGTGTACACCCGTGGCGGATTCATGTTGATGTATGGCAAAACCAATACAGTATTGTAAAGTATAAAAAACAATAAATATAGAATTCATAATGTTATTAAGCTTTTTAAAAAATTGAAAGTTGTAGAAGAATATTTTGCATAATGCAAATCATTTTCTTCTTTTTCATTTCTAAGCAAGACATTCTGTTTCTTTTGCTAAACTAGTAAGATGGTAGGGCATGGCCCCACCATAGCAGCCTCATTCTCAGTGTGTTCACAGCATCCTCACAGACATCAAGGAACAGATTGTTCTTACAGAAAATTAGTAAGGCAACAGAGATACTAAATGACACAACAGAGCAATTAGACTTAATTGATATTTTTAGACCATTACATCCTAAGACAACCAGACTACTGTGAATTCGTTTCAAGCGCACATGGAACATTCTCAAGGGTAGACCACAAACTAAGACATATAATAAGCCCAAACAAATGTAACAATTTCTAAAATGCTTAGAAATTAAGCATCTTTTATGACGACAAAGGCATGAAACTAGAAATCAACCACAAAAAAGAGAAATGAGAAAAAATGATTACATGGAGACTAAACAACATGCTACTAAAAAAAAAAAAATCTATGATGAAATCAAAGAGGAAATTAAAAATACCTTGAGACTAATGACAATGAAAATATAACCAAACAAAATCTATGAGATGCAGCAACTGCAGTCATAAGAGGGATGTTTATAGCAATACAGGTCTTCCTCAAAAATAAGAAAAATCTGAAACAAAGTAACTTATCTAGAACACACTCACACCATATACACAAAAATAGATGCAAAATGGCCTTAAAAATCTAATACAAGGAACAACACCATAAAACTCCTAGAAAAGGACCTAGGCAAAATATTCTCTGACATAAATAGCAGCAACATTTTCTTAGATTTTTTTACCACCTGAGCCACAAGGGAAGCCCAATCACATAAATATTTAATCTATAGAAGAAAGTAGCTCTGAAAATGACTTCAATATAACTGCTCCATAGTAATTTTGAAACAAAAATTATTTTCAGAAGAGTTTGAAAACAAAAGTAAAAATATTTCATACCCAGGTATTGAGCCCCAGTGTGTTATAAAATGGGCTTCCCTGGTGGCTCAGACAGTAAAGCATCTGCCTGCAATGCAGGAGACTTGGGTTCGATCCCTGGGTTGGGAAGATGCCCTGGAGAAAGGAATAGCTACCCACTACAGTATTTTGGCCTGAAAGAATTCCATGGACAGAGGATCACAAGAACTGTTTTCTAGGGAATTAAGCAAGAATTCTAACAAGATTATATCCATATTTTCTAATTTAAAGCAATACTATAAATTTTAAAATAAGAAAACAAAAAAGAATCTCCAGAATGAAGTTGAGGTTCCCCAAATGAAGCTCTTTCTTATCTGTGTTTAGGTCATTTTACGCTGTGTTTGGAGCCGAAATTAATCTAAAAGGAATCCCTGTGTATAGATTTGTTCTTCCATCCAGGATTTTTGCATCTCCACTTCAAAATCCAGACAACCATTGTTTCTGCACAGAAAAAATTATCTCCAAGGGTTGCACCTTATATGGTGTGCTAGATATTAGCAAATGCAAAGAAGGTATGCAAAAGTTCTCATGTCACAATTCATGGCCTAATCTGCAATACTCTTTAAAATGTAAACTTCACTCAGGATTCCTTTTCTACAAGAAATCTAAAGTGAGAAAGCAGTAAGGGCAGAAAGTAAGGATAATAGTAGGATTTTGTTTTCATTTTTGTCCCACTTTCAAGGCCCCAGTTGTTTCTGTGTTGCAAAATTTCATTTAGATAAAACCACACTGATACTTCCCTGAGCTACTTTGGAAAATGTCTCTTTAGGTCCTCTGCTCATTTTTTAATTGCGTGATTTTTTCAGTTGTGTGAATTCCTTGTATATTTTGGATGTTAATCATGTGTTTTGTGAATATTTTCTCCCACTCCATAGGCAGCCTTTCATTTTTGACGGTTTCCTTTTCTGTGCAGAATCTCTGCTCCTTTTAGATATAGAGCAAAATGAAAATAATTCCCAGAATACTCTGAGCATCCCAACTTATCTATCTGACATTTTTCTAACTTTTTTACCCTAGGAAATGGTAAATAAAAGTAAGCATATTTCAAGATGTCTCTGAAACAAAAGTTGATTCAATCAATAAATTGGGAGTCTCATTTTGCTCATCTTCTTCATGTTGGAGTAGGTGAGAATAAAGAAAGAAAAGCCTAGTAGGTGATAATAAACAAAGAAAAGCCTCTTAAATAAATTCTCAAAGACATATTACTACCTGAAACATGAAGGTATATGGTTGTATTAATAACTATGTGTTCAGTAGCTAAGCTTTATATACTGAAAATAAACACTTAAGGGATGCACAATAGAAGTTTATGTTTTATTTCTGATCAAAAGTGATCAGATGTGATACTTTTCCCTCACCCTTATCCCTCAATTTCTATTCAAAGCAACTCTGTTTCTTTTTCTTTTTTTTAAGTTAAAATGCTTTATTTTCAAGGAAATCTTTTCTGAGTGCTATGTGAAATGAGGAAAACAATTTATCCCAAATGTTTCTTAAACACTGTTTTCAGGAAAACCTGTGTACATTTCACTTCCTCATTTTCTACATGCAAGTCCTGAAATTGCAGAACTTATTGAAGGCTTAAGTCCAAATGAAGAGGAACATAGCACATACTTAGATGTTGAACCTGTAAGCAAATATATTATTGATCTGATTGGTTTAGTACTTTTTACTGAAAGAAAAATTCTCTTCTTTCTGTTAATCACATTTATGATCATATTTATTACATCACAATCTAGATAAATTAATTTTGTAGTGAATTATAGTTGATTTACAATGCTATATAATTGCAGGTGTATAGCAAAGTGGTTTAGTCATATTTTTATATATATGTATATATACATATATATTTCAGATGCTTTTCTCTTATTAAAAAATACTGAGTGTAGTTCCCTGTGGTATATGGTAGATTCTTGTTGGTTATCTAGTCTGCATAGAGTGATGTGTGTATATTTACTTACTTTTACTTCAGGGAAAATAATGTTGGTTGTCTTCCTATTGTTGCTTATGAAATACCAAAGTAATTCTATTTTACTTTTTCAACATATAAAGTTTTATAAGCATTTTTAATTGTTCATAATTCATGAATAGAAATTATGGATATGATTCTAATTGAATTAAAACAATTTAGTATAAATTACAATTTTATGCTCATTTTATACTTATCTGTGAATATTGCTTATATGAAGGGACATTGTAGATTACAAGGAACTAAAAGATTTTATGGGTATATGTACATTTAAAGCAAGATATACTTAGTATCAAGAAAAATCTATTAAGTTTCCTGTACTGTAACAGTTTCAACTTTTAATTTATTTCAAATATTCTTTTCAAAAGTTAAATGGCATGCCAGAATTTTAGTAGCCACATTTCATTTTAAATAATACTAGAAGTAATGCTATAATTATACTGATGATACATAGGTTCCGACTGAATATATTTTTGACCATATATAGTTGAGGATTTAAACTGACTATATGAGTTCTAGGTTTCACTACTATTGTTGATTTCCCAAAACCAATTCAGATAACTATCACAAATCTAACTAAAACCTTGATAGTAGTTTGGGCAAAGAAATTGTGTGTGTGTGTGCATATATACACATGTGTGTATACACTCGTGCATATACACATAAAATGTAATTATGAAGTTTTATGTACATAATATTTAAAATGCTCAATTAATAAATAAATTTCATAACTTTTAAGTACTACAGTTTCACCTTAGTTTCTATAACAATAACCTTTTGGATATTATAAATGAATTATTTAAAAGAAGTTGGTGATTATTTTAGTTTCTTTCTTTTTAGATAACTGGATTCACTTTACAATTTGCACAACGGATGCAGATCAATATACTAGTTAAGCCAGCAAAAAATATTGTGTGAGTCTCTTAAACAGGTTCATTAAATTTTTAGTATTTTCTTGTCAGAAACTGAGTATACGTATGAAATTAAGTGGAAATAGTACAAAATTAAAACTTCTTTGGCTTAATATCATGAAATAATTACTAAATGCTTATAACTTTTATCTATAATTTAGAATTATATCTAGTACATATTGAAATGGTATTTATACATATTCTGTAATTAGTATTTGGTGACACTGCTCATTTTGCTAGTTGTCAAAATGTTTCCATTAACAATTGTTTTTAAAATTCAAGTTTACTGGGTATAAATTATCAAAAGGGAATATATATACTTATAAGTCAATCTAGTTAGAAATCTGTTTTAGAAAGATTTATAAAAATGAAAGATGTCTGAGAAACAGACATATTAAAATTTAAATGATTCATTACAGGGAACAAAAAAATCAAGAAACAGTAATTTGTTATTTTTTAGAATGTAATTTTTTAGAGTTTTTAAAAATGTTCAGAAATTTCTGAACACTTATTTACACTAGCAGTTACTAACATTTGTATTAAATATTTGTATTATATTAGTATATATTTTCATAATTATTTTCAATGTTTATTACAGAGCATTAAAGGATCTGAAGCACAACTATTTGGTGCCTATTCTTTGGCTTAATGAGGTTAGTATTTTTATCTATTAGTCACTAAAAATGATAAACTTCCTACATATAAAAAGATTTCAATGTTAGAAAATAGAATATACATGTATAGAATTTGAAGTTGTATATGTTTCCATTACTTATACGAGCGAGTTTATATATTATTAAATATATAAATATTTTCAGAGACCCAAGCTACACAGAAATATCAAGATTTACATTAGTTTCCAGTGCTTTTATTTCTGGAAGATGAAGTACTTCCCAAAATTTTAGATTATTTTCATAATACGACTAGAAAACATTTTTCTTGTCATACTGCTTGTGCTAGGAAAGAGGCATGGATATATATAACTCCAAGAACTCACTGTGAATATTATAGTGCTAATAAAAGCAAGTCCAGCTTATAATGAGCAAGTAAGAATAGGTGTCAGCAGTCTACCCAAGTACCTGACAAGATATTTTTAATACAAATCATTGAGTCCATTGACCACAGAATTAGGAAAAGCATTGCAGAAATCTTTAGAGGAAAGAAACTGTTGACCTTTGCCATTTAAGAAACATCTTTTGGAAAACGTAAAGATATTTCCATGAGACTGTTGTATAGATCAATAAAGTCAGTGCATATAACATGTTCAAGGGAGGAAAATTGTATTTCTCTTTTTATTTTATTTTATTTTTTAACTTTACAATATTGTATTGGTTTTGCCATATATCAACATGAATCTGCCACAGGTATACACGTGTTCCCCATCCTGAACCCTCCTCCTTCCTCCCTCCCCATACCATCTTTGATATCCAAAAGGACTTTCATTGGCTTGTCTTATAAAGATAACTAACACAGTGTTTTCATAAAGGATTGATACAAAAGTGGAGAGTTTTGAGTAACTTGTTAAGCTAATGAAATGAAACAATGCTAATAGTTATCTTGATTGCAGACTGCCACTATTGGTGATGAGAAGGCAGAAATATTCAGAAATCAAGTGACTGGAAAAATAAACCTCCTTGGCCTGATAGAAATGATCTTAATGAGTGTTGGTGCAGTGATGTTTATTGCTTTTACAATATCATACTGTGCATGTAGATTGAAGAATGCAAAATAAGTAAGTAAAATATATTACAATATATATATGGCTTTAGTAACATTCACTTATATATTACTTGCTATTTCATCAAAAAGGGGTTACAAGTTAGGCTGTAAATATTTCTGCACATGTCTGGCCAGCTTTCATTTCTGATACATCCTTGAAGTTTTGAAGCTTACTTTTTCTATTTCTAGCTAGTTAATTATATTAAAATTACAGCTAATTAACAGATCACTAAGGAAATTTATGTAAAATTGAAAATGGTGGATATTTGGGGAGACTGGAATTTACAAGGGTAAAGAAAATAAAAAGGAAAAGTAAATAAGCTAAAAATTAATGAGAAATGAAAACAATAAATGATAGAGATACAATAAGATAAAATATGCCACTTTAAAATGAAAATAGCATATTAATATAAACAGGATTTTTGCATATATACATGCTATCCAAAATCACAATGTGCACCACAAATGTGTAATGTGGAAGCCCTAATGAATGATTACAATACATGAGCTTAAATTGAATATAACAGTACAAGAAAACAGAAGACAAACAATGTTCGACACAGTAAAATTAAGTTACTCAGAGTTTACAGGAAAAATCAGATAAATACAGACAGATTTGAGTTTTGGCAAAAACTACAGAGGTGTTTTAAGCCTCTGTGTTTCAGATACTACTGTACATGCCCTCTTGTACATAGAGGAATGAATGCCTGAGTGTATCTTCCAAAAGCATTTCTTTAATAATCATACATGGCATAGGTGTGACCCATAGTTTCTATCTGCCATCTTTCCAGGAACATCAAAAATATATACAATCAAAGTAAAAGAAATATATTTGCTATGAAAAACCATAACTTAAAACAAGTCTTCTTGCTATATACTTCCAATCCAACTGTGGATTTTAAGTTGTCTTACGCAGAAATTCTGGAGCTGCTATTGATAATTACTGAGCTTTTAGTATGTCCATTTTCAAACTGTGATATCAGTCAAAGTGAATGTCAAGAAAAATGAAGTGGAAAATTTGGACCAATATTTTTTTTTTTGGATTATGAGATTTTGAGTTTGAGCCTAGGAAGGCACCTCAATCTTTCTTTCTGATTTCTGGCACTACTTACTAAAAAGAAGATGGAACAATTCTGCCTACAATCCATTTGATAAGAATGTATTCAAAATGCTAAACTAACACACTCACATCGTAACACAAAAAGGATATATTGCATCACCTTTAAGACCTGTCATCAGTCTAATAACAAATGAGTTATGATTAAACAAAGTAATCCAATTTATATAATAAACAAAAAGATCGTCCCCTGAAAAATTAAAATATAATAAAAGTTTGTTCAAGTGGAAAAACATGCTTTTCAAAATGAAGTGCAGTAGTGGTAAATTTTTTTCTATATTGTTCTCTATTGAAATTACATGAACAATTTCATCAGTGCTTAATGAGCCCTGAACATCAGTTATCATGGTTCTGTACCTGGCTATATGAAGAGGAAAGACTGAAAACTTCCCAGAGTTCCTTTCTCACCATGTATTAACATACTGGTTTGCCTTAACATCTGATTGTTACAAGGAAAATTAATGCTCTTTACACAACGACATATCTTTTTTTTTTCTTTACAGATAGAGAAGAAAATTTTTCTATGTAGATTAATTTATTTACTAGATTTAGAAGAATCCCAGATAACAGATTTTCTTAAACAAATCTCAGTTTTGAATATCACAATAATTATGCCTTTCGGAAGATTTATAGATAATTGAAAAATAAGGAGATGGATGTACTAGAGGGAATAAAGCAAAGATGGTAGAGTGAAGGTGTGGTTTTACTCAATGGATCACAAAGAGAATAAGCCAACAGTCTTTTCTTAAGTAGTAGTACACACACAACTAAATGGAGGATGGTCTGAAGGGACAGCAAGGAGAGGAAATGCTCATGCAGAGCAGATTTAATGAGTGATCCTCCTTATCTGACTGCGTGCAGCTCTTGTGAGCTGGGAAGGAGCCTTCCATGTTCCCTGGAATGGGAAAATAATTGCTTTATCCATGAAGTGCATCACAGAACTTTTCTCTCCAGCTTGAGAAATTGGGCTAATTACTAGAAAATATGATACCTTCAGTATACAGAATTTAAACATTACCTGTTTCATTTTTTCCATGGCTTTCTGGTAAGTACTTACCCTTCTTTTCCTTTCCAGGAAGCAAATGAGTCGTTATGCACCAGTTACATCAGGACCATTATTAATATCGACCTACAAAATGAAGATTTAATATGCTTTATTTTTGCAAAATATACCCTATAGTTGAAGAACTTGTGTCACTCACTTTTTTTTTTTTTGCACTGAGAAGTAGCACATTTCAAAGTATTATTAAAATGTCATTAAAATCCATACTTTGAACAACAACAAAAGCATCTTTTAAAATTCAACATGTTCACAATGGAATGGATTTCAGTTTCTACAGATGTGGCTTGGGTACGATCTAGTATTTTTATTTCTCCATGGGATCTTCCCAACCCAGGGATCAAACCCAGGTCTCCTGCATTGCAGGTGGATTCTTTACCAGCTGAGCCACCAGGAAAGCCCAGCTCTTCTGGAAATCTGAGCTAATTTTCATCTTTCTGCTCAGGTGCATACAGCTTATGCTTGGCAACTTCAGAATGCTGTGCTAGTACTAAGAAGTGTAAATGATAATGCAGATATTAATGTGTGGAAGATCATCAAGTATATAATATGCATTCATAGTTATTTGTTGTAATATTTCTTGCTTTCTTAGTCACCTCAGAAAGACTGGTTTCAAACATTAAAAGATGCTGTTCCTCAAAATCCTGTGCTTTGTGCAATTCCTGTTGTGTCACAGAACATTTACGTTAGGTTTCTATCTGATTATTCTATCCGAATTTTTATTTCTTTATGAATCTCTATTTCCTTCTGAAATATTATTTCTAAATTCAACCTTAACAAGATTTTTCCTTAGCTAATTTTTGAACCAGTTGGGGGAAAAGGAAATAAAAAGATACTTGGCCATGCTTTAGAATTGCAGGACTTAAAAATCTAGATTATGAAGGATCTTTCCTTTTCATTAGACGACATGTTGGTAGGAAACCCTGCTTTCCTCAGCAGGGGTTCACTACTGGTTGTGGAGGACTTGTGGAGGACTTTAGGAGGACTACAAGTCCCCATAGAAAGGAAGATAGACCACATTCTCCTCTGTGTTTTAAACACAGGTTTATAGCATAAACTGTTGGTAGCTAGTTTGCTTGGATAATAAAATCCAGAATAATTTCCTCATGTTAGCTGCCAGGCTAAACCCTGAAAACCTCACACTGAGATACCACCAATTCAGAATGATATTTTGAAAATCTGAAGATACTCAAAACATATTGATGTAATGTCCTTGCATTTAATTGGGAGGGAAAAAGTAACCTCCCAATGTATGGAAATGTACCATCTGAGATATTCTCTTCAGATACTTAAAAGTCTACTCTCTTTGCATTAGGATATCTGTGGACATTCTAGTCTAAGAGAAATACAAAGGAAACTTTACTTCTTAAACTAAGTAGGACTGGATGCTGTAAAGCAGAAACTCTTCAATAGAAGTGGATGAAAATTACATATCTACCTCATGGCAGAACTGCATAACCAATCAACGATTCACTTTTAAATTTTCATACAGAAATGCATCTCATCGTGTGTCGGTATCGGGAAAATGATTTTCACTTATATGTCTATAGGTAAATACATGCATATTCTAAACTCTATCATTCCTCACCATGTTTTCTCTAAATTCTATATATTATTTATAAAAGGAACAATAACTCATACTCAAACATTAGTAAAATACATTAAAAATACCCAATAGAAAATATACTTCCTTTAATATGTGAGACATAGATTTTCTACATGAAAAATGGATTTGGATGTGTGTATGTTTCTGTGTGAATGTGCGTGTGCTGAGTTGGGAGTGGCATTTTTGAAAATGCATTAAACATGTGACTTGTTTGACCAAGGCAAAGTGTAACTGTACACATGGATGAATCTTCATTCTTTATTCCATAGAAAATCCATACTATTTTGTAAAGTGGCACATTTTCATTCTAAAGTATGCTTGCTGCTGCTGCTGCTGCTAAATTGCTTCAGTCGTGTCCGACTCTGTGCGACCCCATAGACGGCAGCCCACCAGGCTCCCCCGTCCCTGGGATTTTCCAGGCAAGAACACTGGAGTGGGTTGCCATTTCCTCCTCCAATGCATGAAAGTGAAAAGTGAAAGTGAAGTCGCTCAGTCGTGTCCGACTCTCCATCTCTATTAAACTATAGTTGTTCAAAATGAAGTCTGAAAATGAATAGCATGTGCAAAGGAGTTAACCTAAGTTAGGAATCTATAGCATCTTAAAATGGGTGTGTGCTGAAAAGAATGTGAAGAAAGAGAACAACCTATACAACTTTCAGTTTTCAGGAAAAGAAGTATAATTTCAGGGAAAAAAAGGTGTAGTAATAAGGAAAACTGGTTATCCATGAAAATTTGTTCTTGTGAAAATGCTGGATATTTGCATTTGGAATTTTACACATTCAATAATGTATCTTAACCCACTGTCAATGCCTGAACTACACACTGACCATATTTAAAGCTGGAGTTTCTTGCAGGTGTGTTTCAACTGTCAGTTCAGTGTTTCAGGTTGAAGTCCAATGTATCAGATACACTGCGACTGCTATCTCTTTGTCTGCCTCTTCAGGCCCATCTACAACTCTAAATAACCACTCCACTTAAATAATCACTGTCCATTACATATTTCTGCATATACAAATGGGATTACCTATGATTGCTTTTCTGAATTATTTGCAGCAAGCTTAGCTAATGAACTAATAAGGAGTTAGTGTTGAATACTGGTATCAAATATATACAGGCATACACTGCTTTTTCCTTTCCTGTCTCAAAGGCAGCTACAGTTTTAAATATTTGTGAAAATAAAAACTCCCTTTATTAGAAAAAGATTTGATTTCCATTTATAATTTTAAATGTGCTTTACTTCAATACTGTTTGATATGCTACTATAATCGTATATTTGCTGTTCTGTCTATATATCAGTTTTGACATATTAACTCCTATTTCTTTTCCCAACTGTTCTCAGATGCTATTAAGCTTATATGCACATATTTCAGAAATGCTCCATTCTACACTCTCAAGAAGAGAACTGTGACATAGTTAGGACAGACATAAATGTTTTAAAGTCTTGTTTTTTAACTGTGTGAAATCTAAGTCAGGTGTGTTAGCATTACCTATAAACTTGCTAAAAATGCAGAATCTCAGTTGCCAACTCAGACCTACTGAATCAGAACCTATAGTTTCAAAGGATCCCAACGAGCTTTATATATATAAGAAATTGAAAGAGTCCTGATTTAAGAAGGATTGAAATTGAATTACCTGTAACAGCTTTATTTGACCTGTTCCTGGTAATAGTTTGATTTATCACCAGACTGACTAAAAAGATAAAGAGAGCAAAACTACAGAAGTGTAATGAGATGAGGGGAAATCCAGCAGACTTTAAAATTGGCTATAAATATTTCACTAAGTTTTGCCCATTGCATGTTGAGCTTGTAAATGCTGTTTCCAGATGGTTCAATTCAGTTCAGTTCGGTCGTTCAGTCATGTCTGACTCTTTGTGACCCCATGGACTGCAACATGACACACCACCCTGTTCATTGCCAACTCCTGGAGTTTACCCAAACTCAGGTCATTGAGTTGATGATGCTGTCCAACCATCACATCCTCTGTCATCCCCTTCTCCTCCTTCCTTCAGTCTTTCCAGCAACAGGGTCTTTTCAAATGAGTCAGCTTTTCGCATCAGGTGGCCAATATATTGGAGTTTCAGCTTCAACATCAGTCCTTCCAATGAACACTCAGGACTAATCTCCTTTAGGATGGACTGGTTGGATCTCCTTGCAGTCCAAGGGACTCTCAAGAGTCTTCTCCAACACCACAGTTCAAAAGCATCAATTCTTTGGCACTCAGCTTTCTTTATAGTCCAACTCTCACATCCATACATGGCTACTGGAAGAACCATAGCCTTGACGAGACGGACCTTTGTTGGCAAAGTAACGTCTCTGCTTTTTAATATGCTGGCTAGGTTGGTCATAACTTTACTTCCAAGGAGTAAACACCTTTTAATTTCATGGGTGCAATCACCATCTGCAGTGATTTTGGAGCCCCAAAAAATAAAGTCTGTCACTGTCTCCTCTGTTTCCTCATCTACTTGCCATGAAGTGATGGGATAAGATGCCATGATCTTAGTTTTCTGAATGTTGAGCGTTAAGCCAACTTTTTCACTCTCCTCTTTCACTTTTATCAAGAGGCTCTTTAGTTCTTCTTCACTTTCTGCCATAAGGGTGGTGTCATCTGCATATCTGAGGTTATTGATATTTCTCCTGGCACTCTTGATTCCGGCTTGCACTTCATCAAGCCCAGTGTTTCTCATGATGTAGTCTGCATATAAGTTAAATAAGTAGGGTGACAATATACAGCCTTGACGTACTCCTTTTTGTATTTGGAACCAGTCTGTTGTCAGCTGTTACTTCCTGTCAGCTGTTTTCAGCTATTATGTTCAGCTCTGTTACTTCCGGACCTGCATACAGATTTGTCAAGAGACAGGTCAGGTGGTCTGGTATTCCCATCTCTTTCAGAATTTTCCAGTTTATTGTGATCCAAATAGTCAAAGGCTTTGGCATGGTTAATAAAGCAGAAATAGATGTTTTTCTGGAACTCTCTTGCTTTTTCGATGATCCTGCAAATACTGGCAGTTTGATCTCCGGTTCCTCTGCCTTTTCTAAAACCAGTTTGAACATCTGGAAGTTCATGGTTCCTGTATTGCTGAAGGCTGGCTTGGAGAATTTTGAGCGTTACTTTACTAGCATGTGAGATCAGTACAATTGTGCAGTAGTTTGAGCATTCTTTGAGCATATTCAGATGGTAACAGGCATCTGTAGGTTCTATACGGCAGAGTAGAGGGTGAGGTGGCAGTAACTTTGTACTCTCAAGATTTCTGAAATGTGTTATTTGCTTTGCTTTACAATATACATGGCAAATATTCATGTTTTCTGTATGTAAAGTAGGAGATAGGTTACGGGTAGGGAAGATATACTAAACTCTGGAGATACTCACCAGAGTTTATCTGAGATGGAAATTATGCATTGGGATAAAGGCAGTCTTCAGGACCCTGGAGTTTTATATATCACATAAACTCTAAGGAATATATTAACAGCTGCCAGAACTTACACAGACCTGGGAAATAGACTCTTGGAGGGCTCAAACAGAACCTTGCATACACCAGGACCCAGGAGAAAGGAGCAGTGACCCCACAAGAGCCTGACCTAGACTTGCCCGTGAGTGTCCAGGAATCTCCTGTGGAGGTGTGGGTTGGCAGTGGCCTGCTGCACAGTTGGGGGCACTGAGTGTAGCAGTGCCTGCATGGGACCTTTTGAACGAGATCCCCATTATCTTCATTACCTCCACCATAGTTAGGCTCCAGGTAAATAACAGGGAGGGAAAACAGCCCCACCCATCAAAGGAAAATTGGATTAAAGATTTACTGAGCATGGTCCTGCCCATAGGAACAAGACCCAGTTTCCCCCTCAGTCAGTCTCTCCCATTAGGAAGCTTCCATAAGCCTCTTATCCTTCTCCATTGGAGGGCAGACAGAATGAAAACCACAATCACAGAAAACTAACCAATCTGATCACGTGGACCACAACCTTGTCTAACTCAATGAAACTATGAGCCATGCTGTGTAGGGCCACCCAGGATGGAGGGGTCATAGTGGAGAGTTATGACAAAATGTGGTCCACTGGAGAAGGGAATGGCAAACCACTTCAGTATGCTTGCCTTGAGAACCCATGAACAGTAGGAAAAGGCAAAAAGACAGGACACTGAAAGATGAACTCCCCAGGTCGGTAGGTGCCCAACATGCTACTAGAGAAGAGTAGACAAATAACTGCAGAAAGAATGAAGTGATGGAACCAAAGCAAAAACAACAGCCAGTTGTGGATATGACTGGTGATGGAAGTAAAGTCCAATGCTGTAAAGAGAAATATTGCATAGGAACCTGGAATGTTGGGTCCATGAATCAAGGCAAATTGGAAGTGGTCAAACAAGAGATGGCAAGAGTGAACGTCAACATTTTAGGAATCAGTGAAATAAAATGGACTGGAATGGGTGAATTTAACTCATATGATCATTATTTCTACTATTGTAGGCAAGAATCCTTTAGAAGAAATGGAGTAGCCATCATAGTCAACAAAGTCAACAACATAGTCTAAAATGCAGTACTTGGATGCAATCTCAAAAATGACAGAATGATATCTGTTCATTTCCAAGGCAAACCATTCAATATCACGGTAAGCCAAGTCTGTGCCCCGACCAGTAATGCTGAAGAAGCTGAAGTTGAACGGCTCTATGAAGACCTACAAGACCTTCTAGAATTAACACCCAAAAAAGATGCCCTTTTCATTATAGAGGACTGGAATGCAAAAGTATGAAGTCAAGAAATACCTTGAGTAAGCGGCAAATTTTGCTTTGGAGTACAGAATGAAGCAGGGCAAAAGCTAATAGAATTTTGCCAAGTGAATGCACTGGTCATAACAAACATCCTCTTCCAACAACACAAGAGATGACTCTACACATGGACATCACCAGATAGTCAATACTGAAATCAGAGTGATTACATTCTTTGCAGCCAAAGATGGAGAAGTTCTATACAGTCAGCAAAAACAAGACTGGGAGCTGACTGTGGCTCAGATCATGAACTCCTTATTGCCAAATTCAGACTTAAATTGAAGAAAGTAGGGAAAACCACTAGAACATTCAGGTATGACCTAAACTGAATCCCTTACAATTATACAGTGGAAGTGAGAAATAGATTCAATGGATTAGATCTGATAGACAGAGTGCTTGAAGAACTATGGATGGAGGTTTGTGACACTGCAAAGGAGGCAGGGATAAAGACCATCCCCAAGGAAAAGAAATGCAAAAAGGCAAAACCACTGTCTGAGGAGGCCTTACAAATAGCTGTGAAAAGAAAAGAAGTGAAAGGCAAAGGAGAAAAAAAAAGATATATCCATTTGAATGTAGAGTTCCAAATAATAGCAAGGAGAGATAAGAAAGCCTTCCTCAGCATTCAATGCAAAGAAATAGAGGAAAACAATAGGATGGGAAAGACTAGAGATCTCTTCTCTAGTCTTCTAGTCTCTAGATACCAAGGGAATATTTCATGCAAAGATGGGCACAATACAGGACAGAAATGGTATGGACCTGACAGAAGCAAAAGATATTAAGAAGAGGTGGAGAGAATACACAGTAGAACTATACAAAAAAAGATCTTCACGACTGTATGATCACTCACCTAGAGCCAGACATCCTGGAATGCGAAGTCAAGTGGGCCTTAGGAAGCATCACTGCAAACAAAGCTATCACAGGTGATGGAAGTCCAGTTGAGCTATTTCAAATCCTAAAAGATGATGTTGTCAAAGTGCTGCACTCAATATACAGCAAATTTGGAAAACTCAGCAGTGGCCACAGGACTGGAAAAGGTCAGTTTTCATTCCAGTCCCAAAAAAAGGCAATGCCAAAGAATGTTCAAACTACTGCACAATTGCACTCATCTCACACACTAGTAAAGTAATGCTCAAAATTCTCCAAGCCAGGCTTCAGCAATACGTAAACTATGAACTTCCAGATGTTCAAGCTGGATTTAGAAAAGGTAGAGGAATTAGAGATCAAATTGCCAACATCTGTTGGATAATTGAAAAAGTAAGACAATTCCAGAAAAACATCTACTTTATTGACTACACCAAAGCCTTTGACTGTGTGGATCACAACAAACTGTGGAAAATTCTTCAAGAGATGAGAATACCAGACCATTGACCTGCCCCTTGAGAAATCTGTTGGAGGTCAGGAAGCAACAGTTAGAACTGGATACGGAACAGCAGACTGGTTCCAAATAGGGAAACGAGTGCATTATGTCAAGGCTGTATATTGTCACCCTGCTTATTTAACTTATATGTATAGTACATCATGAGAAATGCTGGGCTGGAAGAAGCACAAGCTGGAATCAAGATTTCCAGGAGAAATATAAATAACCTCAGATATGCAGATGACACCACCCTTATGGCAGAAAGTGAAGAAGAACTAAAGAGCCTCTTGATGAAAGTGAAAGAGGAGAGTGAAAAAGTTGGCTTAAAGCTCAACATTCAGAAAATGAAGACCATGGCATCTGGTCCCACCACTTCATGGCAAATAGATGAGGAAACAGTGGAGACAGTGACAGACTTTATTTTTTTGGGCTCCATAATCACTGCAGATGGTGACTGCAGCCATGAAATTAAAAGATGCTTGCCCCTTTGAAGGAAAGTTATGACCAACCTAGACAGCATATTAAAAAGCAGAGACATTACTTTGCCAACAAAGGTCCATCTAGTCAAAGCTATGGTTTTTCCAGTAGTCATGTATGGATGTGAGTTTTGGACTATAAAGTAAGCTGAGTGCCAAAGAATTGATGCTTTTGAACTGTGGTGTTGGAGAAGACTCTTGAGAGTCCCTTGGACAGCAAGGAGATCCAACCAGTGAATGCTAAAGGAAATCAGTCCTGAATATTCATTGCAAGGACTGATGCTGAAGCTGAAACTCCAGTATTTAGGCCACCTGATGCAAAGAACTGACTCATTGGAAAAGACCCTGATGCTTGGGAAGATTGAAGGCTGGAGGAGAAGGGGACGACAGAGGATGAGATGGTTGGATGGCATCACTGACTCAATGGAAATGAGTCTGAGTAAACTCCGGGAGTTGGCGATGAACAGGGTGCCGTGTCGTGCTGCAGCCCATGGGGTCGCAAAGAATCAGACACTACTGAGTGACTGAACTGAACTGAACAGAACTTTACTCTGGGAAAAACAATAGGCTGGATTGCCTGCATAGAAGATGTCTAGAGAGGGAGAAGCATCAGGGGCAAGAGAGGAGAATACAAAGACAAAGGCTTATTTCTAGGGAAGAATGAGCATCTATACAGTAATAGAAGCATAAATAAGGCCAGTGCAAAGGAGAGAACTGAGCTTGGACCTACCTAGGCTCATAGAGCCATGGTTACAGCTACTGTTCTACTGCTAATACTACATTCATTCTACACAGTTGAGGACTATGTTTTATTATGGAAAGACAGGCCTATGTGAACGATTGGAAATAAGTAGTTAGTATAACTCCACTTCCTAAGTATTAAAGAGGAGAATTTAACAGCTTGAGACTTCATAGGAACCTTCATAGGAATCTTCTTCTAAGAAGACTTCTTAAAATGGAAATTTGGATTGTGATAAATTATTAAATATTTTCACTTTCTGATAGAGATCAGGGAGCAGGATTCTAAAACTTTTCTTTATTTCGGAAACTTTTTTGAAATATTAACATCTGTTATGTTGTATATTTTCCACAGATATCTTAATGACCCTTTTAAATTAAAGGCCCCATAAGATTGTGAAACTTATCTGTATTAGCAGTTAACTTCCTTTTGCTTATCCCCAATCCCCTCCCACCCTAGCCCTGCCACCAGCACGTGAGCAGCATGTTTAGAGAAGTACAAGTACAAGGAGGGGAATCAATGGAGTAATCAACTGGATGGACAGCTGAGTGACAAGGATTCAGAAATTTTTCTACAAATAATTTCCTGCCGAAATCTGTTATTTTGTTTCATTATTTATGTTATCAGAATATTTAACTCTGGTTCCAGCTGAAGCTGGCAACACAGGAAATTCCTGAACTCACCTTCTCCCACAGACACTTCAAACCTACAGCAACATAAAGAACAATTTTCTCTGAAAAAACTAAAAACTAGCTGAGCAAGTTTTCCAACACCTAGAATGAGTGAGAAAAATTCCACATCAGGGCAGGTAGAAGAGGCTGCAAAACAATCCTGCCATTGTCAAGAAACAGTCAAGGTTAAATCTAACCTGGAGCATCCGCCTAAGAAGGAAAAAGTCTAAACCCCACATCAGGCATACTAACATTTAGTAACTGCCCTTGAGAGATGAGCACACAATACAACTAGATCTGAAAGCCAATGTTTCTCCCATCCAAGAGGAACTAGAAAAGGAAAAAAATGAGGTTCAAAGTTAGCAGAAGGAAAGAAATAAAAACAGAGCAGAAATAAATGGGGACTAAAAGACAGTAGATAAGATCAGCAAAACTGAAAGCTGATTCTATGAAAATACAAACAAAACAAAAAAAACCTTGGCTACATGCACCAAAACAAATTCAAATAAATGAAAGAATTCAGATAAAATCACAAGTGAAAGAGGAAATATTACAACTGATATCAGAGAAAAACTAAGGTTAATTAGATACTAATATTGACAATTATATGTCAATATAGTTGATCACCTAAAAGAAATGAGATAAATTTCTAGAAACAACCTACCAAGACTAAATCATAAAGAAACAGAAACACTGAATACACCAATTACTATTAAACAGCTTGAATTAAGAAATCTAAAACCTTTCACCAAACAAAAGTTCAGGATCTGACAACGTCATCGGTGATTTCTACAAAACATTTAAACAAGAATTGATATAAATTCTTCTCAACTCTTCCCAAAAACAGAAGAGGAAACATGCCAAACTCATATTACAAGCCCAGCAAAACCATTGTACCAACACCACATAAGAAAGGCATAAGAAAATTACAGATCAATATCCGTGGTAGACACATTTGCAAAATTCTCTACAAAATATTAACAAGGCAAATTCAACAACACGTTAAAATGATTATACACTGTGATCATGTGGAACTTATTCCAAGGACACAAGGATGGTTCAACATGTGCAAATCATTCCATGTTATACACCACATTAACAAAATGAAAAATAAAAATCATGGTTATCTCAATAGATACACAAAAAGCATCTGACAAAATTCAACACTTATTTATCATAAAAACTCCCAACAGAATTACAGGAAATGTAGCTCAACATAATAAAGGCCATTTATGACAAACCCACAGCTAACATCATATTCCATGGTGAAAAGCTGAAAAACTTTCTTCTAAGATCAGTAACAAGACAAGAGTGACCACTCACAATTTTTATTCCACATAGTACTGGAAGTCTGAGCTGCATCCATCAGATAAGAAAAATAAATGAAAGATATCTAAATTGGAAAGGAAGAGGTAAAACTGTCTCTGCAGATGACTTGATATTATATGGAAAAAGTCCTAAAGATTCTACCAAAAAAGAAAAAAAAAAAAAAAAACACAGTTAGAACTAGTAAACAAATTCCATCAAGTGGCATGATACAAAACCAAAGTACAAAAATGCTGCCTTTCTATACACTAATCATAAACTCCCAGACACAAAAACTAAGAAAACAATCCCATTTGCAACTGGTTCAAGATGAACCATGTACACAGGAATAACTTAACTGAGGTGGTGAAAGGTAAATTCTTTCTCCTAAATTCTGCACACTAAAAAATATGAAACATTGATGAAATAAATAAGTCACAAAGATCTTCCATGATCATGAATTGAAAGAATTAATATTGTTAAAATGTTCATACTACTCAGCAAACTACAGGTTCATTCCAATCTCTATCAAAATTCCAATGGCATTTTTCACATAAATAGAGCAAATCATCCTAAAACCCCTACCAAACTATAAAAGACTCTGAAATAGCTAAAGGAATTTTGAGGAGGAAGAACAATACTGGAGGCCTCATACTTACTGATTCCAAACTGTATCATACCGTGAACAAAACAGGATGTTATTAGCATAAAAAGACACATATTAATGGAAAAGAATAGAGAGAGGAGCAATAAACCTATGTGATCAATTAATTTACAACAAAGTAGTGGAGACTATATAACAGCAAAACAACAGTCTCTTCAATAAATGTTGCTGCAAAAACTGGAGAGTCACATGCAAATGAATGAAACTAGACCACAATCTTACATCATACACAAAAATTAACTCAAAAGGCATTAAAGCCTTGAACATTAGGCCTCAAAACATATAACTTTTGGAATAAAACATATTCAGTAAGTTTCTTGATATTAACCTTGATGATAATTTTTTAAGTTTTACAACAAAAGCAAAAACAAATATATAGAACTACATCAAATTTGAAAGCTTCTGCAGAGCAAAGGAAAACAATAAAAAGGCAAAATGTGAAGTAGAAGAAAATACATGCAAATCATATATATGACAAGGGATTCATATGAAAAACATATAAAGAATATAGAACTCAAACTGAATAGCTTAAAAAATCTGATTAAAATTTTGGCAGATATGAACAAAAAACATTTTCAAAGAAGACATATGAATGGCCTACCAGGAACGTGCAAAGATATTTAATATCACTAATCATCTGGTGAAAGTAAATCAAAACCACAATGATATCTCACTGCTGCACACTTTGTTAGAATGACTGTCATCAAAAGTAAAGTAGTAACAACTTCTGGCAAAGATATGGAGAAAAGGAAACTTTTGTGTACTGTTGTTGAGAATATACGTTGGCATACCTACCATGGAACAACATGGAATAACGGACTGGATCAAAATTGGGAAAGGAGTATGTCAAGGCTGTCTATTTTCACCCTGCTTATTTAAGTTACATGCAGAGTACACCATGTGAAACGCCGGGCTAGATGAAGCTCAACCTGGAATCAAGACTGCCCAGAGAAATATCAATAACCTCAGATATGCAGATGATACCACCCTAAATGGCAGAAAAAGCAAAGAGGAACTAAAGAGCCTCTTGATGGCGGTGAAAAGAGGAGTGAAAAAGCTAGCTTAAAACTCAACAGTCAAAAAATTAAGATCATGACATATGGTCCCATCACTTCATGGCAAACAGAGGTGGAGAAAATGCAAGCAGTGACAGATTTTATTTTCTTGGGCTCCAAAATCACTGTGGACAGTGACTGCAGCCATGAATTTAAAAGGCGCTTGCTTCTGGACGAAAAGGTAGGACAAACCTAGACAGCAGAGAACTCACTTTGTCAATAAAGGTCTGTATAGTCAAAGCTATGGCTTTTCCAGTAGTTGTGTATGAATGTGAGAGTTGGACCATAAGGATGGCTGAGCACCCAAGAATTGATACTTTTGAACTGTGGTGCTAGAGAAGACTCTTGAGAGTCCCTTGGACAGCAAAGAGATCAAACTAGTTGATCCTAAAGGAAATTAACTGTGAATATTCATTGGAAGGACTGATGCTGAAGCTGAAGTTCCAATTCTTTGGCCACCTGATGTGAAGAGCTGACTCACTGGAAAAGAACCTGATGCTGGGAAAGACTGATGGCAGGAGGAGAAGGGGGCAACAGAGGATGAAATGACTGAATGGTATCACAACTCAATGGACATGAAGTTTGACCAAACTCCAGGAGATAGTGAAAGACAGGGAAGCCTGACATGCTGCAGTCTATGCGGTCACAAAGAGTTGGAAATGACTGAGCCACTGAACAACAGCCATGATGGAAAACATGTGGAGGTTTCTCAAAAAATTAAAAATGCAATCAGTTCAGTTCAGTCGCTCAGTCGTGTCTGACTCTTTACGACCCCATGAATCGGAGCATGACCTAGAGCCAGACATCCTGGAATGTGAAGTCAAGTGGGCCTTAGAAAGCATCACTATGAACAAAGCTAGTGGAGGTGATGGAATTCCAGTTGAGCTATTTCAAATCCTGAAAGATGATGCTGTAAAAGTGCTGCACTCAATATGCCAGCAAATTTGGAAAACTCAGCAATGGCCACAGGACTGGAAAAGGTCAGTTTTCATTCCAATCCCAAAGAAAGGCAATGCCAAAGAATGCTCAAACTACCGCACAGTTGCACTCATCTCACACACTAGTAAAGTCATGCTCAAAATTCTCCAAGCCAGGCTTCAGCAATACATGAACTGTGAACTTCCTGATGTGCAAGCTGGTTTTAAAAAAGGCAGAGGAACCAGAGATCAAATTGCCAACATCCGCTGGATCATCAAAAAAGCAAGAGAGTTCCAGAAAAACATCTATTTCTGTTTTATTGACTATGCCAAAGCCTTTGACTGTATGGATCACAATAAACTGTGGAGAATTCTGAAAGAGATGGGAATACCAGACCACCTGACCTGCCTGCTTAGAAACCTGTATGCAGGTCAGGAAGCAACAGTTAGAAGTGGACATGGAACAACAGACTGGTTCCAAATAGGAAAAGGAGAACGTCAAGGCTGTATATTGTCACCCTGCTTATTTAACTTATATGCAGAGTACATCATGAGAAATGCTGGACTGGAAGAAACACAAGCTGGAATCAGGATTGCCGGGAGAAATATCAATAACCTCAGATATGCAGATGACACCACCCTGATGGCAGAAAGTGAAGAGGAACTAAAAAGCCTCTTGATGAAAGTGAAAATGGAGAGTGAAAAAGTTGGCTTAAAGCTGAACAATTAGAAAATGAAGATCATGGCATCCGGTCCCATCACTTCATGGGAAATAGATGGGGAAAAATGCAATAAGATCAAGCAATTCCACTTCTGGGTATTTATTAGAAGAAAACAAGAATATTGATTTTGAAAGATTTCTTCATTCCCGATATTGCTTCAGCATTACTATCAATAACCAAGATCAATCGATCAATTGATTGATTGATTGATTTATCTGTCTATCTAGAACAGACTATCATGCAGCCATAAAAAGTAAAATCTTGAACTAACAATAACTAAGATCAATTGATCAATTAATTGATTGATTTATCTATCTACAACAGACTATCATGCAGCCATAAAAAGTAAAATCTTGAACAGACTATCATGCAGCATAAAAAGTAAAATCTTGAACTAACAATAACCAAGATCAATCGATCAATTAATTAATCGATTGATTTATCTATCTACAACAGACTATCATGCAGCCATAAAAAGTAAAATCTAGAACAGACTATCATGCAGCCATAAAGTAAAATCTTGACCTTCGTGACACCATGGATGGTCCTTGAGGACCGTAAGTAAAATAAGTCAAACAGAAAAAGACAAACGCAGTATGATTTCATTTATATGTGGAATCCAAAAGAAAAAAGAAAAAAAAGTCAAGCTCAGATATACACAAAACAAATTGGTGGTTGCCAGAAACAAGGAGTGGGGGTAGATGAGTCAGCAAAATGTGTCAAAATGATACAAACTTCTAGTAATTAAGTCCTTGGGATATATTGTACAATATGACAACTCAGTAAGTAATCTTGTATTGCACATTAGACAGCTGCTAAGAGAGTAAACGTGTTGATCACAAGAATAAAGAACTGTAACTATTTACAGTGATAGTTCTTAACTAGACTTACTTTAGTGATTATTTCACAGTGCCTATAAACCAAATCTTTGCTGTGCACCTGAAACGAAGGTAATGTTATACTGTCAGCCCTAGGTATCTGCACAGAATTGGTCCAGGACCTCCATGAATACCAAAATCCAAGGAGGCTCAAGTTTCTTACATAAAACGGCATAGTGCAATTGGTCCTCCATATCTGCCATTCACATCTTCAGATTCAACGAAGCATCTGCTCTTCACATCTCCAGATTCAAGCACAAACTGAATTCCAAGTTTGGTAAAACCTGCGGTTAGGGAACCCAAGGATATGAAGACACGGCTATGTGTCAACTATACAATATTCTTAGGTGTATTTACCTCAGCTAATAGAGAATAAATAACAGGGACATATGAAACCAAGTGTGGAAGTTAGAATGACTCATTAGATATCAGGAGAGTGCTTGTGAGGACTCCCCAGGTGGTGCTAGTGGTAATGAACCCGCCTGTCAATGCACGAGGTGTAAGAGGCGAGGGTTTGATCCTTAGGTTGGGAAGATCCTCTGGAGGAGGAAATGGAAATTCACTCCAGTATTCTTGCCTGGAGAATCCCATATAGTCCATAGGGTTGTAAAGAGTCAGACATGACTAAAGTGACTTCAAAACTCCTTTGCTCTCTTCTCATATATTATTTATATTTATTGGACAATAACATTTTATTTTGCTTTTCTTTTTATGGTAAAAATTTGAAAACTTGGGCTTTTAATATTTAAAAAAAATCTTCAATTTAGTTTCTACTATTTTTGTGAATAGATGGGGAAACAGTGGAAACAGTGTCAGACTTTATTTTTCTGGGCTCCAAAATCACTACAGATGGTGACTGCAGCCATGAAATTAAAAGACACTTACTCCTTGGAAGGAAAGTGATGACCAACCTAGATAGCATATTCAAAAGCAGAGACATTACTTTGCCAACGAAGTTTCGTCTAGTCAAGGCTATGGTTTTTCCTGTGGTCATGTATGGATGTGAGAGTTGGACTGTGAAGAAGGCTGAGCGCCAAAGAATTGATGCTTTTGAACTGTGGTGTTGGAGAAGACTCTTGACAGTCCCTTGGACTGCAAGGAGATCCAACCAGTCCATTCTGAAGGAGATCAGCCCTGAGATTTCTTTGGAAGGAATGATGCTAAAGCTGAAACTCCAGTACTTTGGCCACCTCATGCGAAGAGTTGACTCATTGGAAAAGACTCTGATGCTGGGAGGGATTGGGGGCAGGAGGAGAAGGGGATGACAGGGGATGAGATGGCTGGATGGCATCACTGACTTGATGGACGTGAGTCTGGGTGAACTCCAGGAGTTGGTGATGGACAGGGAGGCCTGGCGTACTGTGATTCATGGGGTCGCAAAGAGTCGGACACGACTGAGCGACCGATCTGATCTGATCTGATTTTTATGAAAACATTTTTTTCTATTGTGAATAAATTTAAAATTCCTATAACCTTCTTTCTCTAAATGTGATGGATAGAAATTTGGTTTTGGTGCCTGGGATTTGAATTAAAGACCTACCCCCTACTTTGGTAGGTAAGGCCTACCACTTTCATGACCTTACAAAAATTAATTAAGCCCAGTGTGTTAATTCCCTTACATGTAAAATGAAAATTCTGATACCTAAACCATGGAGTATCTTTGATTAATTTAATAAATAATGTATGTCAAGTGTTTTCCACAGTGAATGAAACAGAGTAGGTAAATGTTAAATAAGACCCTGTAACTTTGGTGCCCACTTGTTCAGTCGTGTTGACTCTTTCTGACCCCATGGACTGTACCCTGCCAGGCTCCTCTGTCCACAGAATTTACCAGGCAAGAATACTGGAATGGGTTGCCATTTCCTACTCCAGGGGATCTTTCCAACCCAAAGATTAAAACTGTGTCTCTTACATCTCATGCATTGGCAGGCAGATTCTTTATCACTGCACACCCTGGAAAGCTGTAACCTTGGTAGGTAGTAAATGTGAGTTGATTGTCAGGTAACTCATATTTCTCTTTTGTCAAAATTGGTAGCCCTGGAAAAGCTACTCAAATTAACTGACTTATGCAAAGAGTTGAAAGTTTATTATTACTGCCTTATATATAGTACATCCTGGATTTGAAGTTACCCTCAGTTCAGTTCAGTTCAGTCACTCAGTCGTGTCCGACTCTTTGCAACCACATGAATTGCAGCACGTCAGGCCTCCCTGTCCATCACCAACTCCCGGAGTTCACCCAGACTCAAGTCCATCGAGTCAGTGATGCCATCTAGCCATGTCATCCTCTGTCGTCCCCTTCTTCTCCTGCCCCCAATCCCTCCCCACATCAGAGTCTTTTCCAATGAGTCAACTCTTCGCATGAGGTGGCCAAAGTACTGGAGTTTCAGCTTTAGCATCATTCCTTCCAAAGAAATCTCAGGGCTGATCTCCTTCAGAATGGACTGGTTGGATCTCCTTGCAGTCCAAGGGACTCTCAAGAGTCTTTTCCAACACCACAGTTCAAAAGCATCAATTCTTCGGCACTCAGCCTTCTTCACAGTCCAACTCTCACATCCATACATGACCACACTTTAGCAGCGCACTAAACAGACAAGTTCCCCCTTCCCCTCACAATAGAGCTAACATTCTAACAGATGCAGTTAGAGATGCAAAAAAGAAAAAAAAAAAAAACAATCAAATGTAAATCTGATGGAGATATGTAATCTCCAGGAAACAGAGAAGAGGAGAAAATGGCCAGGGGCAAAAATGGAAAGGGAAGCATTTTGCTGGCTTGTAATCAGGCACCTGTCAAGTGCTACACACAACTTTACTCAATTAGTTCTTATTATGATTCTTGAATTGAGTTTCCTCCATTTTTTTGATTAAGAAAAAAAGTTATTTACCTGCAAACCCCCAGTGAATAAAGCTAGTGGTGGTAATACCAGGAGTCAGTTATGTCTTTCTGATTCCAAATTCTGAGTGGTCCTCCAAAAAAATATAAAAAAGCATTCCCAAAGCATTGTTCCTAAGCTGTCTTTGGCATATAGACAATTTTAGTTTTTCATTCTACTAAATTTGTCTAGCGCTCTGCAGTGGTCCCCAACCTTTTCGTCCCCTGCCACTTACCTCCTGCTGCACACCCCATTCCTAACAGGTGCCGCACCTGTAGGTGGCCTAAGGGTTGGGGACCCCTGCAGTGGATTTCGGAGAAGGCAATGGCACCCCACTCCAGTACTCTTGCCTGGAGAATCCCATGGACAGAGGAGCCTGGTAGGCTGCAGTCCATGGGGTCGCTAAGAGTCAGACACGACTGAGCGACTTCACTTTCACTTTTCACTTTCATGCATTGGAGAAGGAAATGGCAACCCACTCCAGTGTTCTTTCCTGGTGAATCCCAGGGACAGGGGAGCTTGGTGGGCTGCTGTCTATGGGGTCGCACAGAGTCGGACATGACTGAAGCGATTTAGCTGCAGCAGCAGCAGTGGATTTACATAAGGTTAAGGTTTATCCTCATATAAAACGTACTGTTAGGTAGAAAGTTAGGCATGAGCAAAAGAGGGGTGGCATAGCTGTAAAAGTTTCAAGCTAAACTCTAAACCCCACCTGACAGGCCTGGTAAGGCTGAGGAAGAGTTCACAGATACTCTACAAAATACCCACAGAAACTTTTCCAACTCCACCCAGCCTATGTGCCCCAGGGCACAGTGGACACAAACTAACCACAGGGACTTTTCCTACCCCACCACATGCTTCCTTAATGCACAGCTGTGTCCTCAAGTATGGGGAAGACATGCACAATAGAGCCTGTTATGTAACTCGCAACTGTCAATCAAAAACGTCAATCCCCGCCTACCTAGATGAATACACAAAAGCCCTGACTTGAAAAACCCTATTCCTCATCATTTCAGGGCAGCGCCTTTATTGGTTTGCCCACTTCTCCTTTGAGGTGTTCTTTCTGTTTTCTTCAATAAACTTATTTCTGCTATGGGTAAGACCTCAGATTCTTTTTTGTGTCTTCATCAAGAATCGAGGCCTGTGAGGATGGGTCCTCTTAGACTCTCCCTATTATCTGCTGACACATACCCTTCAAAATATTGTACGTACATAATCTTTTTAAAATGGAAACCTCAACATAAATTACTCAGAAATGATATGGCAATTTTATGACTTACTGTTTCAGATGAGTATTTTGCTTAAAATATAAATATACGGTTGCAGATTTTACATAGCTCTGCATTTTCCAGGTCTTGTACGCTAAGCTATTCAAGAACATTGTTTATGGGACTGAACACTTAACAGCTGTCTCTGGAAATGGAAATATAACTCTTTGGGTTACTCACAGAAGCATGTGACATTTTTCTTTCCAGAGACAGAGAATTTGGATGGTATTAGGCTACTGATTGGGCTTCCCAGGTGGCGCTTGCAGAAAAGAACCAGCCTGCCAATGCAAGAGACCTAAGAGATACCAGTTCAGTCCCTGGGTCTGGAAGATCCCCTGGAGAAGGGCATGGCAGCCCCAGTATTCTTGCCTGGAGAATCCCTTGGACAAAGGAACCATGGGGTCATAGAGTGGGACACAACACGACTGAAGAGACTTAGCATGCACAGGCTACTGATTAAATAGTGATTCAAGGAACTTCAGTGTCAATTCAAGCATCTATTTATGTGTATTTTTCTGAATTATCTTCCTCTATTAGTGTTCATATTTTCATTATAGTTTAACTAACCTTTCAATATACCTAAGATATGCCATTTTAAAATAGCAGCTGAAATTTTGTGTTAGTGGGCTAATATTGTGTGTGTATGGTGTGTATTGGTGTGTATGGTGTATCTGTGAGAATTAAGGCTGAGAAGGAAATGTATCAAAGCAGCTTAAATACAATAAAATAGATATTCTTAATCAAAATAATTGTTAAATTAGCCTTTATACTACCATCTTACTAATACAACAAAGATACAAGGTCTCAGTTGTAAGGAAATTATCTTTTTAAAATATGTAAACTTTCTGTAAGTTATTCTTAAATGAAAAGTATAATGAGCTTACACAGCCCACTTCTAGTTTAAGTGGTCTGACATTGGAAAAAACAATCCCAATAAACATAATTTTTCTTATAACTTACTTTTACATAAAGCTGTCAGTCAAAATACCCTGGAAAAAGAAAGCAATTCTCCAGAAAAAAAGTGCTTTGGGTTCCTTCCCAGCTGTGTTGCACAGCTAGCAAATGCAAGGAGCCTACACACGGTTTAAATATGATCTAAAGAACTAAATGCATTTCTGCCTACTATTGTCAGGTTGTCTTTCAAGGCTGATTGAGAAGCATTTATTCAGCTGGTCTGTCTATCAGATGAAAGCTTAACCTCTGAAGATTTTTATTTTGCTTGTATGATTGAGAATTTCTTTGTAAAAAATGTGTTTTTCATATGGAGGGTCTTTTATTTCTCCCCAAGTGCAATGCCTTTTCAAGTTAACTTAAGAAAATACTTTTTATATTAAAATATCATCCTAAACAGTAATTCTATTTAAATGTTATTTAATAGTTGTTTTTTTATCTAAAAATCTGAGAGAAATAGTATTTTTGGTTTTCATAGAAGAATTTTGCTGTGGTCATGAAACTTCTGTAAAACTAATAGGAAGTGACAAATGGTGGAAAAAATCCAGTTAGAAAAATAGGTTATTTCCTTTATGACTGACAGTCTCCAATTATTTTCACAAGTGTTACGCACAACATTTTAGATTAATGCTGTATGGAAAAGTGCATTTTATTTAAACTTCATGAAATGAGTTCTGGAAGCTAAATCATACAGGGAAGTGAGACTGTGCTAAGTCTCCCTAATCTGTACTTCTGATCCCTTGGACCTAATTGTGTTGTTTTTGTTCAGTTGCTTAGTTGTGTCCAACTCTTTGCGACCCCATGGACTGCAGTATGCCAAGCTTCCCTGTCCTTCACCATCTCCTGAAGCGTGCTCAAACTCATGTCCATTAAGTCAGTGACGCCATCCAACCATCTTCTCCTCTGCCTTCAATCTTTCCCATCATCACGGACCCAGTTTATCATCTGGAATAATGACTGTGCAGTAAAACAGAGCATATTAGAGCCCACTCGGCAAGTTATTTCCTTATGTCTCTCTGGCCTCTGACTTATTTGGGAAAATGGTTTAAAAAATAAAAGTGCTGCAGAAGGATCTCAGATGGAGGTAATGGGTCATCACCAGAACAGAAAAACAGACTTTGAAGAAGAATGTCAGTAAAAGGATGCAAGTTTCTTTCTTCCTCTCCTTTTAAATTTCTCTTGCAACAGATCACTCACTGAGGCCCGACATATTTTTTTAAGCGTATTTAAACTCACTTTTTTTTTTTTTTTTTGTAATAAGGACTTCAGTGTAGAGTTTTTCTACAAAATAACATTTGGTCCTAAGAATAACTGTCTATTTAAATACTGGAGCATTTGTTTGAAAAATCCTTCTTAGCCTTTTTAAAAGTAAGTCATAATGATTGTTTTTAAATAAAAAGATTTCTGCTTCCCAAATAATAGGAGATGACACTACTATATAAATACTCTTAATGAGTTATAGAACAGCAGCAGCAAGCAGGACATGTTGTCTTGAAGTTATTAGGCTTTTTTAAAAAATTAGGTTTTGTGTTTTCCAAGTTCTCAATCTTACCTTTTATGTTTAAAAATATTGAAACTTTGTCCAACAGTTAATGTCATTTTGCTTGATGTTTAAAGTCCTACGTTTATCTGTAAACATTTGTTAACATTTAATATGATCTAGTATCCATTTTTACTACTGGGGAATTTTCATTGTCTATTAGGCTATTTGAACATGATATTTAATTTAAATTATGAATGAAAACAACCATAATGAAAACAAAAATCATTATAGTAGAATTAGTTCCTATTAAACAACTTGCCATACTTATACCAATATGCTTTGCAATATGTAATCATTAACTAATTATTATTTTAGAGAGTCTATTAGTTTGTTTAATCTTCTATCTTAATTGCACAGATTTTGGTGAACTTGACTTTGTCCACACAGTAATGCAATGTCTATTTTGGATATTCTCTTATTAAGCATTTCTTAATGAACAAGGGCACTTGAATTTCTACTGGAGATAGTGAATTTATTAATTCAAAATAATGATTCTGATTTAAATAAATTATATAAATTATACACAATTTGGTAGAATAAAAATAAACCAAATTTTATATTTTTGGATATTTAGGAAGCTAATTACAGACAAAAACAAATTACTTTCTTGAATGATGATACCAAGTTTAAATAAAGACAAATCATTCTGTAGAAAAAGTTTTAATTTACTTATAGTAAGTATATTCATACATATTGTAAACAATAAATTCTCTAGAGAAAATTTCAAACAATTTCTGGAATTGTCAAGTAACATACTGAAAGATGTTATTAAAATCTTTGCATGTACTTTTTTCAATTGTTTATTATATAAACTAGTAAAAGAAACATTTGTTTTAAATACTCATCCTTAAGTTAACCAACAAATACATTTTTAAAAATCTTTTGTGTAGAGATCCAGTGACACATGGGATAAACTATAAGATAAATTCATTGTGGGACAAGCATGCACTCCTGCAATCTGAAACTGTTTTAAAGTTTCATAGCTCACATCCCAGGAGATTTTACCTCTGGGCCATGCCTTTTCTAGGTGGAGTCTCCCAGGGACTGTAGCTCTATTCACACATGGGAATAATTACAGATTCTTTGGGAACTTTCTCTGATTTTCTGAACTACTTATTGGAGACACTTCATGTAGCTCAGCCTTAGTTCCTACCACCATGTTGCCAACACTGTGCAAAGGCATAGTGCTTATACATTCATTCTAGAAACACTCTGTAGATACGACAGCAAGGAAGAAACAGAAAAATTATATTCTTCTTTTTTTCAAAGAAAGCCCACGTATAGATACATTCTGATTTCTACAAAAGGAATAGAATTTATGATCTATGAACTGACAGGATACAGCTGATCTCCCTACAGATTCAAGAGAAGTATGTGATTAGTGATATCTTAAAACACATTTTTTATTTTCTGTTCTTGATGTTAAGTCCCAATAATTAGTCTTCTTTCCTGCCCTTTTGTTCTCTAAACGTCAGTACTTTAAGCAAGCAATAAATTACTAGAGACATGGATGTTTTGTCTATTTCTTAAGATGAAACAATAAAGAATGAAGTTTAATCTAAAATTAGCAAATAAAATTTTAACATGTAAGAAGCTGCAATATTCTGTTATTAACACTGTTGATATGTTTGTATGTATAAATAATTTCTATCTCATAAACAAGATAGAAAAAAACAAAAAAATATTTTTTTGTTGTTCTAGAATAGTTGTGTAATACACTGCACAACTATTATCCCTCTCAGGACCTCATTTTCCTCATTTGTTTATCTCCAAACCATCTTCAAGTATATATGTATTTCTCTCTTCTTTTTCATTTTAATAATATGTAAAATAAAATAATAGGGCTTCCCTGGAAACTCAGATGGTAAAGAATCTGCCTGCAATTTGGGAGACCTGGGTTTGATCCCTGGGTTGGGAAGATTCTCTGGAGAAGAGAATGGCTACCCACTCCAGTAATTTCCCTGGAGAATTCCATGGGCAGAACAGCCTGGCGGGCTACAGTCCATAGGGTCACAAAGAGTTGGACAGGACTAAGCGACTAACACACAAAATAAAACATTAACAGAATAGAATATACATTTTGGCTCCTATGTTGAATATCATTCTATTTAGCAACTATTATTCTTTCTTCTTTTAATAAGCCATCTTCACAAAACACCAGATATTTTCATCTATTGTAACCTCATTACTGGTAACTATCTTGTAAATACTCTAAGACATGTATCTATGAAATGATTATAAACTTTCCACAGAGGAATTATAGTAAAATTTGTATGTGAAATGATACATATGGTTTCTAAAAAGAAACTGCATTATTAAGAAAATCAGGTAAGCAAGAAAAACTTTTTACCTGCTACAAATAGCTACATTTGAGAGAAGAGTGGGGTCAAACCACATTTTTTTGAAGATGAACATAAGTGAAAGAGCTGTTGGATAGAATGTGCTGAGTAACCTGAACTTTTCTCTTATGTATCCAGTGCATGTCTGACATAATGCCTCGTTCCTGCACTGCTTGAATGAGTAAAACTACAATTGACCTTTGGGAGGGGGGGAAGATTTAAACTTCATGGTTCCAATTTTATGCAGATTTTTTTCAATAAAAGCTAAATTACTGCCCAAACCACAATGGCTGATTGGTTGAATCCATGCATACAGGACACAGATAAGTAGGACTGATTGTATAGTTACAACCTAGATTTTCTACTGTGCACAGGATCCGTGCCTGTAACCCCTCTGTGATATTCAAGGGTCAATCAACTCTATTTGGAATTTATAGTATGAACACAAGTATGACAATGACAGGAATATTTACTCATGGTGACAAGGCACTGAAGCACAATAAATGAACCCAAGTACAGTAATCCCTCCTTTACCGACGGGTGTGGGGGATACATTCCATCACCTTCAGCTTGTGCCTGAAACCACGGATAGCACCAAACCCTAAGTAGTCCCCCATTATTCAAGATTTTGCTTTGCACAGTTTCAGTTACCCTCAGTTGACCTTATTTAAGTGTGGGTACCTGAAACAACAGAAAGCAAAGCTGCTGATGTGATAAAGGAGGAACACACTTATGTGAAATACCCTGCATTTTCTTAGAGGGAGAAAAAAAATGGAAAACTTACATCAAGGTGACAAGAGTGAGTCAGGCAACTCAAAATCTGAAAAAGTACATAAACTCAATTTCTGTCAAAAATACCAGCACATGTATTCAGGAATATTGGGCTTCCCTGGTGGCTCACACAGTAAAGAATCTGCCTGCAATGCAGGAGACCCGGGTTCAACTTCTGGGTCAGGAAGATCCCCTGCAGAAGGGAGTGGCAACCCACTCCAGCATTCTTGCCTGGAAAATCCCATGGACACAGGAGCCTGGTGGACTACAGTCCATGGGGTCTCGAGTTGGACACGACTGAGTGATGAAGACTATGCAGGAATATTAGATTATATCTAATTATATTAATATTATATCTTAGCTTATATATCATCCAGACCAGTATTAGACTAGTAACTAACTATGCAATTCGAAATAATAAATTATTGACACTTCTCTTTTCTGATGAACTTGACTCAACAGTAGTGGGCTGTGTGCACTATCTCACTTCAATTTTAAGTTCAAAGCAGACAGAGGCTAAGCAGTACCCAGGTCTGCCCATGACTTGACATCTCTGGACTCAGGGTCCTTGGATATCTAGTAATGAGTTTTTAGGTTTAGAGAGGGGGGCAATGAAGAACATGTGCCCCCTGTGTCATCCAGTGGACTTTCTTGGGATCTTTTTTCCCCTTGGGACCCTTCCCTGTAGTCCATGGGCTGCGTGAATAAAGGAGAATGATTCTAGGAAAAATAGATTCTCAACTAGGTGATGGCATAAAATCTGAAAAGGGGCAAATATACACACATACATCCATTTTTAGCAGTGACATAATTAAAATTTTTAAATCACTTGTATTCCATCTGTCAGACCTGCAAAGAACATGGAGGTCTTGGGTTCCCACCACTGCTGTAATCAAAATCACTTTGCCTGGTCTTCCGTGTAAGAATTTGAGTGAAGAACCAGTTAAGCTGTTTATATTAAAAACTCCAGATATTATGTTAGCATCTTATGTTACACATAAGGAATTAAGAGGCATAGAGAGATTAAGTGGTGGCAAATCAGCCTCTGGTTTCATTGTCAGGCCACCAGTCTCAATCACACAAAATATAAAATCCTTGTATTTTGATGACTACTTAAGGTATAACATGTATTTGAGAAATGGGGAATAGTCTATGAAATGGGTATTCAATAAAATATTATTTAATAACCCCCCTGAATATGATCCCATTTGTATCTGCACAGAATATCTGGATGACTTTCTCTACTTAGCAATGACAATGACTGTTTACGAGATTATGTTCCATGAACACTTTAAGTGGCTGTAAAATTAGACTTCACAAAGAAGATTCTACCTGAGAATATATAGTCATTATTATCAGGTTTACCTAACTCATTCCATTGCATTATGATAACCCTGGCCAAAGTCACAGGAGGTAGCATGTTGCTCTTCATCTTTCACCCCTAAAGTTAGTAAAAAGCCCACCCTACTTGCTCAGTGACACATAATTTCCGCAGGATAAAATAAGTCACTTGTTTAGGCTTGTGAGTTTTTCATTTACACTTGGGAAAAAAAAAAAAGACACTAATGACCATTTAAGCTTCTTAGCCACCAGGACATCAGTGTGAATCAGTCTGTTCATCCTGATTTACAGTGGAAGTATCCTAAGACAAGAAGCACAAGCTGGAATCAAGATTGCCGGGAGAAAGATCAATAACCTCAGATATGCAGATGACACCACCCTTATGGCAGAAAGTAAAGAGGAACTAAAAAGCCTCTTGATGAAAGTGAAAGAGCAGAGTGAAAAAGTTGGCTTCAAGCTCAACATTCAGAAAACTAAGATCATGGCATCCAGTCCCATCACTTCATGGCAGATAGATGGGGAAACAGTGGAAACAGTATCAGATTTTATTTTGGGGGGCTCCAAAATCACTGCAAATGGTGATTGTAGCCATGAAGTTAAAAGACACTTACTCCTTGGAAGGAAAGTTATGACCAACCTAGATAGCATATTCAAAAGCAGAGACATTACTTTGCCAACAAAGGTCCGTTTAATCAAGGCTATGGTTTTTCCAGTGGTCATGTATGGATGTGAGAGTTGGACTGTGAAGAAAGCTGAGCACCGAAGAACTGATGCTTTTGAACTGTGGTGTTGGAGAAGACTCTTGAGAGTCCCTTGGACTGCCAGCAGATCCAACCAGTCCATCCTAAAGGAGATTAGTCCTGGGTGTTCATTGGAAGGACTGATGCTGAAGCTGAAACTCCAATACTTTGGCCACCTTATGCGAAGAGCTGACTCATTGGAAAAGACCCTGATGCTGGGAGGGATTGGGGGCAGGAGGAGAAGGGGACGACAGAGCATGAGATGGCTGGATGGCATCACCAACTTAATGGACATGAGTTTGAGTGAACTCTGGGTGTTGGTGATGGGCAGGGAGGCCTGGTGTGCTGTGATTCATGGGGTCGCAGAGTTGGACACGACTGAGTGACTGAACTGAACTGATCCTAAGACAGGTACAGGAAGATCTTAACAGATAAAAGCAAAAAATTAACACATTACCATGAAAAATTTTCTAACATTTTTTCTGTCCAAATTTTGTGGAAAGTCTAATTTCCCTTATTTTCTTAGCCACATATGTAATAATTATGAAAAAAAATGATTACTAAAGTGGAAAGAATACTAATAAATTCATAAGAATGATACTACCACAACAAAGCTGTGGAAGGGAAAATGTAAGACCACAACAAAAATATAATTAATATTATACTTATAAGCTTGACAAAAATACTATATGTATGTCTTTTTTGTCTATAGCCTTCATTCTGTTGGCATTTTTGTTTTTCTTGGCTGGGGCATTCTGAAGTAGGGAATATTTGATTAAAAGTTACAAAGCACACCTTGTTTATCAATGTCAGGTCAACTCGATTTAAAAAAAATTCTTCTGTAACCAAAATAGCTCAAATGAGTATGTTTTCAAATGTTAGAATAATAAATTATGTGTTACAATAGGACCTATTCATTCCACTAAGTATTTTCTTGCAATTTTTATGAAATATGCATGTCTCATATAAATATACCAAAGATGAGACTGACTAGATAAAACACATACTCACACCATGTAGTTGATTTTAACAGAATTGGCACAAATCAGTTGCCCATGGCAAAAAGAACTGTATTCCACTCAATGTGTTTTTTATATATATGTGTATACACACACACTACACACGAGATTTGTAAGAAAACAAGGCCTGTCACAGAAGCTAGTCAACAACTACCTTAAATATTTCTTGAAATTCTTTTCACCATTATCTAAAAGGCATTATTAAAAATGAAATTGAAAATAGTCTTCTTAAAACTGCAATATTTTCAAATGTAAGAAAGAATTTAAGCATGAACTAAGTACTCGTGAAAATGAAATTTTCTTTAAATAATGTTTACAATTTTGAGGACAGTAGAGAGCAATCTAGTATTAATTTTATGGACAATGTATTTTCCCAGTTCACAGATGCATTTTTGTTTTAACTGATAGCTTACAATTATTAGAAGAATTGATTCCTTCTGAGACTCATCATATCATTGCCTGTAAAATCTGTATCTTTCTACCTGTGAAGAATGTATAGTAAAAGAAAACACCTGTCACCACACTCGCTTAGCATTTAGAAGGAAAACACATCTGTACACTCGCATTCAGTTTGCAGGAGAACTCCAGGTAGGGTGTGGAAGCAAGACAAAGGGTGCTGCTGCTAAGTCGCTTCAGTCGTGTCCGACTCTGTGCGACCCCAGAGACGGCAGCCCACCAGCCTCCCCCGTCCCTGGGATTCTCCAGGCAAGATCACTGGAGTGGGTTGCCATTTCCTTCTCCAATGCATGAGAGGGAAAAGGGAAAGTGAAGTCGCTCAGTCGTGTCCGACTCTTAGCGACCCCATGGACTGCCGCCTACCAGGCTCCTCCACCCATGGGATTTTCCAGGCAAGAGTACTGGAGTGGGGTGCCATTGCCTTCTCCGGATAAAGGGTGAGGTTACCTATAAGTGTCTCAGGCTGACAAAAGAAGGCAAAAGGTGAGAGTACAGTAAGCACGATTTCCTTAGGTAAGATTTCAGTATGTGAATCATTCAAAGAAGAACATTTTAAAAAGTAGAATTTAAAGAAATGCTCTATGTGACAATATTTATTATTTCTATCACTGGTAGGTAGCTCAAATCAAGAAAAGGGTAAGACCTAGAAAGTTTTCTTTAAAAAAATTATGTATTTATAACTGGCAAAATGATCTGTTTCAGTTGTATGTTTTTCTTGTACTTTGATAATTGTACTGATATTTATGCTTCTGTTTTATGATCTCCTTCCAATGATAGAACCAGACCACTTGGAAACCACCTTCATCAGACCCGAGAGTTTGAAAGAAACAGGTGCTGAATCTTAGCTTTTCCCCTAAACAAGAAATGGGCTGTGATCGAAACTGTGGGCTCATCACTGGTGCTGCCATCGGTGCAGTCCTGGCTGTGTTTGGTGGTATTCTAGTGCCAGTTGGAGACATGCTTATTCAGAAGACAGTTAAAAAGGTACAAGTAGTATCTAGAACATGTCATTGCTTTTAAGTATGTCCAAAGAATATGTTATATGCTTTTTTTGTATACACATATACCATTTTTATTGAAAGATTCTTAAACTCTATTGTGCTTTGAAATTTTCAAGTTTCACATACATGATTTCATATAATCTCATAATAACCATTTTCCCCCTATTTCTGTATTGTTCCTCTCCTTCCTTCTCCTCACTGGTAACCACTAATTTGTTTTCTGTGTCTGTGAGTCTTCTCCCCTTTTTTTTTTTTTTCCTGTTCCCCACCCCCCCCCACCAGTTTGCTGTATTTTTTTACACTCCACATATAAGTGACATCATACAATATTTGTCTTTTTCTGTCTTATTTCAGTTAGGTTAAGGCCCTCCAAGTCCATCTGCATTGAACATGGTTAAACTGCTTTTTTTATAATTGAGAACTATTCCTTTGTGCATATATACCACATTTTCTTCATCCATTTATCTGTTGATGGAACTGAACATGCTTCCACGTCTTGGCAGCTGAAAATAATGCAATTTTGAATATTAGGGTACATGTATGCTCTCAGATTAGCGGGTTTTTCATCTATGTATCCAGAAGTGTAATTTCTGAGTCATATGACAGTTCTATTTTCAGTTTTGTAAGAAATCTCCACACTGTTTTCTACAGTGGCTGAACAAATTTACATTATCAGTGATAATGAATTAGGGTTACCTTTTCTCACCAACATTATGTTATTTGTGCTTTTTTACTGATAGCCATTTTGACAGGTGTGAGGTGATATATCATTGTGGTTTTGATTTATATTTTCCTGACTATTAAGAGGAACTAAAAAGCCTCTTGACGAAAGTGAAAGTGGAGAGTGAAAAAGTTGGCTTAAAGCTCAACATTCAGAAAATGAAGATCATGGCATCCAGTCCCACCACTTCATGGGAAATAGATGGGGAAACAGTGGAAACAGTGTCAGACTTTATTTTTCTGGGCTCCAAAATCACTACAGATGGTGACTGCAGCCATGAAATTAAAAGATGCTTACTCCTTGGAAGGAAAGTTATGACCAACCTAGATAGCATATTCAAAAGCAGAGACATTACTTTGCCAACAAAGGTTTGTCTAGTCAAGGCTATGTTTTTTCCTGTGGTCATGTATGGATGTGAGAGTTGGACTATGAAGAAGGCTGAGCACCGAAGAATAGATGCTTTTGAACTGTGGTGTTGGAGAAGACTCTTGAGAGTCCCTTGGACTGCAAGGAGATCCAACCAGTCCATTCTGAAGGAGATCAGCCCTGGGATTTCTTTGGAAGGAATGATGCTAAAGCTGAAACTCCAGTACTTTGGCCACCTCACGTGAAGAGTTGACTCATTGGAAAAGACTCTGATGCTGGGAGGGATTAGGGGCAGGAGGAGAAGGGGACGACAGAGGATGAGATGGCTGGATGGCATCACTGACTCGATGGATGTGAGTCTGAGTGAACTCCGGGAGTTGGTGATAGACAGGGAGGCCTGGCGTGCTGCGATTCATGGGGTCTCAAAGAGTCAGACACGACTGAGTGACTGATGTGATCTGATCTGATCTGACTATTAATAAGGTTGAGCATGTTACATGATGTTGGCCATCTGTATTTCCTCTCCAAACAATAAACGCTGGAGAGAATGTGGAGAAAAGGGAACCCTCTAGCACTGCTGGTGAGAATGTAAATTGATTCAGCTACTATGGCAAACAGTACAGACATTTCTTTAAAAAACTAGGAATAAAACTACCACACGATCCAGCAATCCCACTACTGGGCATATGTCCTGAGAAAACCATAAATGAAATAGACACATGTACCCCAGTGTTCACTGAAGCACTATTTACAATAGCCAGGACATGGAAACAACCTAGATGCTCGTTGACAAGATGAATAGATAAAGAAGTTGTGATACATATATACAATGAAATATTACTCAGCCATAAAAAGCAACAGATTTGAGTCAGTTCTAGTGAGGTGGATGAATCTAGAGCCTGCTACACAGAGTGAAGTAAGTCAGAAAGAGAAAACCAAATATTGTATATTAATGCATATATATAGAATCTAGAAAAATGGTACTGATCAACCTATTTGCAAGGCAGGAACAGAAACTCAGACATAGAGACTAGACTTATGGACACAGAGGTGGAAGGAGAATATGGGACAAACAGAGAAGAGTACTGAAATATATATATTACCATATGCAAAACAGATAGTTAATGTGAAGTCGTGGTATAATGCAGGGAGCTCCACCTGCTGCTCTGTGATAAATAGATGGGTAAAAGGTGGGAGGGAGGTTGAAGAGGGAGGAAACATGTATACCTGTAGCTGATTCATGTTGATATATGGCAGAAACCAACCCAACACTGTAAAGCAGTTATTCTCCAATTAAAAATAAATTAAAAAAAAAGACACAAGTACACCAACATTCAGTTCAGTCACTCAGTCGTGTTCGATTCTTTGCAACCCCATGAACCGCAGCATGCCACGCCTCCCTATCAATCACCAACTCCAGGAGTTTACCCAAACTCATGTCCATTGAGTCGTGATGCCATCCAACAATCTTTCCCAGAATCAGGCTCTTTTCAAATGAGTCAGCTCTTCACATGAGGTGGCCAAGATATTGCAACTTCAGCTTCAGCATCAATCCTTCCAATGAATATTCAGGATTGATTTCCTTTAGCATTGACTGGTTGGATCTCCTTGCAGTCCAAGGGACTCTCAAGAGTCTTCTCCAACACCACAGTTCAAAAGCATCAATTCTTCAGCACTCAGCTTTCTCTATACTCCAACTCTCACATCCATACATGACTACTGGAAAAACCACAGCCTTGACTAGACGGACCTTTGTTGGCAAAGTAATGTCTCTGCTTTTGAATATGCTATCTAGGTTGGTCATAATCTTCCTTCCAAGGAGTAAGCATCTTTTAATTTCATGGCTGCAATCACCATCTGCAGTGATTTTGGAGCCCAGAAAAATAAAAAGTCAGCCACTGTTTCCACTGTTTCCCCATTTATTTGCCATGAAGTGATGGGACCAGATGCCATGATCTAAGTTTTCTGAATGTTGAGCTTTAAGTCAACTTTTTCACTCTCCTCTTTCACTTTCATCAAGAGGCTCTTTAGCTCTTCTTCACTTTCTGCCATAAGGGTGGTGTCATCTGCATATCTGAGGTTATTGATATTTCTCCTGGGAATCTTAATTCCAGCCTGTGCTTCTTCCAGCCCAGCACTTCTCATGATGTACTCTGCATATAAGTTAAATAAGCAGGGTGACAATATACAGCCTGACATACTCCTTTTCCTATTTGGAACCAGTCGGTTTTACCATGTCCAGTTCTAACTGTTGCTTCCTGGCCTGCATACAAATTTCTCAAGAGGCAGATCAGGTACTCTGGTATTCCCATCTCTTTCAGAATATTCCACCATTTATTGTGAATCACATAGTCAAAGGCTTTGGCATAGTTAATAAGGCAGAAATAGATGTTTTTCTGGAACTCTCTTGCTTTTTTGATGATCCAGCAGATGTTGGCAATTTGATCTCTGATTCCTCTGCCTTTCCTAAAACCAGCTTGAACACCTGGAAGTTCATGGTTCACGTATTGCTGAAGCCTGGCTTGGAGAATTTTGAGCATTACCTTGCTACCATGTGAGATGAGTGCAATTGTGCAGTAGTTTTAACATTCTTTGGCATTGCCTTTCTTTGGGATTGGAATGAAAACTGACCTTTTCCAGTCCTGTGGCCATTGCTGAGTTTTCCAAATTGGCTGGCATATTGAGTGCAGCACTTTCACAGCATCAACTTTCAGGATTTGAAATAGCTCAACTGGAATTCCATCACCTCCACTAGCTTTGTTTGTAGTGATGTTTCCTAAGACCCACTTGACTTCACATTCTAGGATGTCTGGCACCAATGTTCACTGCAGCACTATTTACAATAGCCAGGACATGGAAACAACCTAGATATCCATTGAGAGATTAATGGATAAAGAAATTAAGGTACACATATACTATGGAATATTATATAGCCATATAAAGAAGTGCAGAGAAGGCAATGGCACCCCACTCCAGTACTCTTGCTTGGAAAATCCCATGGATGGAGGAGCCTGGTAGGCTGCAGTCCATGGGGTCGCTAAGAGTTGGACACGACTGAGCGACTTCACTTTCACTTTTCACTTTCATGCATTGGAGAAGGAAATGGCAACCCACTCCAGTGTTCTTGCCTGGAGAATCCCAGGGATGGGGGAGCCTGGTGGGCTGCCGTCTATGGGGTCGCACAGAGTTGGACACGACTGAAGTGACTTAGCATAGCATAGCATTAGCATAAAGAAGTGAAACTGGGTCATTTGCAGTGATGTGGATGAATCTAGAGTCTGTCATTCAGAGTGAAGTAAGTCAGAAAGAGAAAACTAATATGAACACACATACACACATATATATATGGAATCTAGACAAATGGTACTGATGAATCTATTTTCACGGCAGGAATAAAGATGCAGATGTAGGGGAGACTTGTGGATATAGTGGAGGAAGAAGGCAGGACAAATTGAGAGAGTAGCATTTATATATATATATGTATAAAGATATATATTTATATTTATATATATATATAAAATCATGTATAAAACAGATAGCTAGTAGGAAGCTGCTGTGTAACACAGGGAACTCAGTATGGTGCTCAGTGATGATCTAGAGGGGTGGGATGCGGGAGGCAGCGGGAGGGAGAGGACAGATGTATATAGCTGATTAGCACTGTACAGCAGAAACTAATGCAACATTCTAAGGCGAGTGTCCTCCAATTTTAAAATATATCCCATGATAGATGGAAAAGACTATTTAAAAAGAATGTATATTTAGGTATAACTGAATCACTATGCTCTATATGGAGAAGGAAATGGCAATCCACTTCGTATTCTTGCCTGGAGAATCCCATGGACAGAGGAACCTGGAGGGCTGTAGTCCATGATATTGCGGAGAATCAGACACAAATGAGTGACTAACACACACATGCTCTATATAGAAATTAAGAACATTATAAATCAATTATACTTCAGTAAAAATAAATAAAAATTAAAAAATATACTAAGTTCTTTTGCCTATTTTTAAAATGGATTGTTCTGTTTTTTCTTTTTTTATATTGAGTTGCATGAGATATCTATATATTTTTGACATTAACCTCTTACCCATGGTCTTATCATTTTTAAACAGTTTCTCCCCTTCAGTAAGCTGTCTTCACTTCAGCAATCTTTCCTCTGCTGTACCAAAGCTTTTAAGAAAACTGGGTCTCATTTTTTTAATATTCATTTTTATTCCCTTTGCTTTTGGAGACAGAAAGAAAGGGATTTATGTCACAGTGTCCTATCTACCTTTCCTTCTAAAAGTTTCATGGGTATACAGCTTTAAGTTTAGGTCTTTAATCCATTTTGAGCTTATTTTTGTATATGATATGAAGGAGTATTCTAATTTCATTAATTTATAATGAGACTATTCAGCTTTCCCAGCACCAATTGGTGAAGAAACGGTCTTCTTTTCCTGGTGATCAGATGCTAAAGAAATTGCCCGCAAAACAAGCAACCCCGCATTGGTCCCTGGGTTAGGAAGATCCCCTGGAGAAAGGAATGGCTACCCACTCCAGTATTCTTGTCTGGGAAATCCCATGGACAGAGGATCTTAGAGGATTACAGTCCATGGGATCACAAAGAGTTGGACATGACTGAGTGACTAACACTTTCACTTTCATTGTAAGTTCTTGCCTCCTCTGTTGAAGACTGATTGATCATACATGTGTGGATTTATTTCTGGGTTCTCTATTCTGCTCCTTTCATCTATATGTCTGTTTTTTGTGACAGTACAATACTATTTTCATTATTGCAGCTTTGTATAATTCTCTGAACTCAGGAAGCTTGATAATTCCAGCTCCATTTTTTTTTTCTCAATACTGTTTTGGCTATTTGGGAACTTCTTGTTTCTATACAGATTTTCAAATTATTTGTTGTACTACTCTGAAAAATGCCATTGCTACTTAGTAAGGATTACACTGAATCTCTAGTCTGCCTTGGGTAGTATGGTCATTTTAATAATGTTATTTCATCCAATCCAAGAACACAGTATCTTTGTATCTGCTTGTATGTTCTTTATCTGTCTCTCAGCTTTCCAAGTATAGGTCTGTTATCTCCTGAGGTAGATTTATTTCTAGGTATTATATCTTTTTTTGATGCAATGGTAAATAGGACTGTTTCCTTAATTTCCCTTTCTGATAGTTCACTGTTAAGTGTATAGAAATGCAACAGATTTCTGTATATTAATTTTCTATCCTGAATGTTTACTGAATTCACTGAGGAACTCTAGTAGTTTTCTAGATGGCATGTTTAAGATTTTCTATGCATAATATATGTCATCTGTAAAAGTAACAGTTTTACTTCTTCCTTTCCAATTTCCTTTTCTTTCCTTTCTTCTCTGATTGGTACAGCTAGGACTTCCAAAACTACATTGAACAGAAGTGGAAATAGTGTTCATCTTTGTCTTGTTCCTCATCTTAGAGGAAATACTTTCAGCTTCTCTTCATTGAGTATGATGTTAGCTATGATGGATCACGCCTTTATTATGTTGAGGAGGTTACCTCTGTGCCTACCTCCTGGAAAATTTTTATCATAAATGGATGTCAAATTTTATCTAAAAAGTTTCCTGCAACTATTGAGATTATCATACAGTTGTCATTCTTCATTAGTTAATATGGTATATCACATTGGTTGATTTGAAGATAGTGAAAATCCTTCCATCACCAGAATAAATGCCACCTGATCATACGGATGATCCTTTTAATGTATTGTTACATTCCATTACTATATTATTAAGGGTGTTTACATTTATGTTCATCAGTGTTATTGACTTTTGGTTCCCTTTTTTTTTCTTTTACTTGGTTTCTCTGGTTTTGGTATCAGGGTGATGCTGGCCTCATAGAATGAGTTCAGAAGTATTCCTTCCTCTGAAATTTTTGGGACTAGTCTCAGAAGGAGAGGTAGTTACCATGGCTGTAAGTGTTTAGCAGAGTTCAACTGCAAGGCCATCAGATCCTATACTTTTATTTGTTGGGAGTTTTTAATTTGCTGATTCAATTCATTACTGGTAATTGGTCTTTTCATATTTTTTATTTCTTCTTGGTTTAGTCTTGAGATACTGTATCTAGAATTTGTCTTTTCTTAGATTAGGCTGTCCATTTTATTGGCACAGTTGTTCACAGTAGCCTCTTATGATCTTTTGTACTTCTATGGTGTCAGTGATAACTTCCACTTTTACATTTCTAATTTTACTGATTTAGATCATTCCTGTTTTTTCCTTGATGAGTCTGGCTAAAGGATTATCAACTTTATCTTTTCAAAGAGTCAGCTTTTAGTTCCATTGATCTTCTGTATTTTTTAAGTTTCTATTTCTGATGTTTATGATTCCTTCCCTTCTACTTTTTGTTCTTATTTCTTTAGTTTCTTTAGGTGTAAGTTTAGGTTGTTTGAGATTTTTTTCTTGTTTCCTGAGGTAAATTTGTAAACTTTCCTCTTAAAACTGCCTTTGCTGCAAACCACTGATTTTGGATCATGTTTTCATTTTCATTTGTCTCTAGGTAATTTTTTATTTCCTCTTTGATTTCTTCAGTAATCCATTGGTTGTTTAGTATCATACTGTTTAGCTTCTCTGTGATTTTTTAAGAAAATTTCTGCAGTTTTTTTTTCTTCTTTCAGTTTATTTCAAGTCTCATCACATTGTTGGGAAAGGTGCTTAAAAGTATTTAAATTTTCTTACATTTATCAAGGTTTCTTTTGTAACCTAGTATGGAATTTTTCCTGGACAGTGTTCCACATGCAACTGAAATGAAAATATATTCTGTTTTTGAGTGGAATGTTCATATATGTATATACATATATGTACGTCTAGTCAATGCTATGGTTTTTCCTGTGGTCATGTATGGATGTGAGAGTTGGACTGTGAAGAAGGCTGAGCGCTGAAGAATTGATGCTTTTGAACTGTGGTGTTGGAAAAGACTCTTGAGAGTCCCTTGGACTGCAAGGAGATCCAACCAGTCCATTCTGAAGGAGATCAGCCCTAGGATTTCTTTGGAAGGAATGATGCTAAAGCTGAAACTCCAGTACTTTGGCCACCTCATGTGAAGAGTTGACTCGTTGGAAAAGACTCTGATGCTGGGAGGGATTGGGGGCAAGAGGAGAAGGGGACGACAGAGGATGAGATGGATGGATGGCATCACTGACTTGATGGACGTGAGTCTGAGTGAACTCCGGGAGTTGGTGATGGACAGGGAGGCCTTGCCTGCTGAGATTCATGGGGTCACAAAGAGTCAGACACGGCTAAGCGACTGATTTGATCTGATCTGATCTGATCTGATACACACATAATATATCAAGTAAGCCCATTTGGTCTAATGTATCATTTAAGGCCAATGTTTTAGGATTGATTTTCTATATGGATGATGTGTATGATGTAAGAGGGTCGTTAAAGTCCTCTATTATTGTTGTGTTATTGTTGATTTCTCCTTTTATGTCCATTTATATGTGCCTTATATGTTTGTGTGCTCCTATGAGGGATTGGGGGCAGGAGGAGAAGGGGACGACAGAGGATGAGATGGCTAGATGGCATCACAGACTTGAAGGACGTGAGTCTGAGTGAACTCCGGGAGTTGGTGATGGACAGGGAGGCCTGGCGTGCTGCGATTCATGGGGTCGCAAAGAGTCGGACACAACTGAGCGACTGAACTGAAACTGATGTTGGGCAAATATATATTTACAAATATTATATCTTCTTGGATTGTTCCCTAGATCATTATGGAGTATCTTTCTCTGTGTCTTATAACAGTCTATATTTTTAAATCCATTTTGTCTGATATAAGTATTGCTATTCTGGCTTTCTTTTGCATTTCATTTGCATGGAATACCCTTTTCCATCCCTCGTTTTAGTCTGTGTATCTTTAGATCTGAAGTGAATCTCATATCACAACATGTATATGGGTCTGTTTTAGTATCCATTTAGACATTCTATTTTTTGTTTGAAACATTAAGTCCATATATATTTAATGTAATTATTGATATCTAAGTTCTTGTTGCCATTTGTTAATATTATGGATATGTTTTTGTAGGACTATATTTTTCTCTTTCTTCTTTTGCTCTCTTCTCTTATGATTTGATGCCTATCTTTACTGTTATGGGACTTCCCTGGTGGCTCAGATGGTAAAGCGTATGCCTACAGTGCAGAAGAACTGGGTTCGTTCCCTGGGTTGGGAAGATCCCCTGGAGAAGGGCATGACAACCCACTCCAGTATTCTTCCTGGAAAATCCCATGGATGGAGGAGCCTGGTGGGCTACAGTCCATGGGGTCACAAGGAGTCGGACACGACTGAGTGACTTCACTTTCTGACTTTCTGACTTTTTATTGTTATGATTTCCTCCTTTTTCTTTTTCATATGTATATGTGTTTTAGATCTTTGGTTTGTGATTACCATGTGGTAATTGTATAGTAGTCTATTTACATATGCACTATTGTCTTAGGTTGTTGATCTCATTTTCAAATGCATTTTCAAAATCCTGCATTTGTATTCTCCTCCTCTCACAATGACTTTTTGATATATTTTAGATCTACTTATTTTCTGTATCTCTTAACTGATTATTAATTGCTTTTAATTATGTCCACAGAATATACTGATATGTTTTTGAATAAGAAACAAGTAACTGTATTTTGTGACAGTACATTTAGAAAAGTAGCTGTACTCTGGTTAATACTGAAAAAAGTAAAATCACATTTCTTATATATAACTTAAGCATAATTATAGTTAATATTAACACATGAATATCTGGAAAAACTGGTAAAAACCTTGTACTTACCATACTGCTTTTTAAAATACGTGTAATATATGACTGTCTTATTTCCTTTTGATGAAGCTTTAAACTTGACTCCCAGAAAATACTTTCAGAAATGAAATGTAGGACATATCCCATCATATACTTAACAAAAAGGCTATAGTTTTAACTAAAAATACAGTGACTTGATATACAGACTTTGTACAACAACATTTTCTTTAGAGAAAACAGAGTCAGTTCTAACACAGAGTCTATAACTCATATTATGGAAAGTCTTCAGAGTAGAAAAGTCACAATAATCTTCCAGTGCATCATATTTTATATTAAGATTACTTTTCCAATATATAATTGATGATCAATATTTCAACAGTGGTAATCTATTCTTTTATTATTCAAGATAGTATAGACATAGATTCTCATTAGATGACAAGAAAGGTGTACTATCAATTTTCTAGTTCTAAGTTAGCCGCTCAGTCATGTCTGACTCTTTGCAACCCCATGGACTATAAAGTCCATGGAATTCTCCAGGCCAGAATACTACAGTGGGTTGCCTTTTCCTCCTTCAGGGGATCTTCTCAACCCAGGGATCAAACCCAGGTCCTCCACACTGCAGGCAGATTCTTTACCTGCTGAGTCACCAGGGAAGCCCTCTGATTTCTTTAGTGTTTATTTAATATTTTCCCTCTAAATTCACAATGCTAATCCTGAGGAAATAGGAGTTTTCAGACATTAGAAATTTGCTTTTGCATAGAGACTAAGACAGAATAAAATAAATATTTACTTCAAGAAATATCTTTCAATTGGGGGAAAAGTGTATTAGTTAAAAAAAAAAAAGGAGACCTGTGAAATTTTACCATTGAATTCTAAAGTATATAATATGGAAACATAAATGTAATTTATTTGCTTAATATAAATTTATTTTAATTGGAGGCTATATAAATGTAATTTAGAAAGAGAACTTTCTCAGAGCAATAAATAACTTCAGTAAAAATGTGAGACTTGAGTTTAATTTTGAAGTATAAAACTTTGAACATCCAAAGAGGGCTGCAAATAAAGGGGTCAAAGAACAGGCTAATATAATGGATAAAGTAGTGCAAATGTAACTAAACGTTGTGAGAAGGGAAGGACAAGTGTAGAAAATGTGCCAAAAATATAGGCTTAAGAAGAGAGAAGATTAAAAAGAGAACAATGAGGGTAAGATTTAGGATGCTCTGAATATCAGAATAGGTGAAACTGAAACCCCAATATTTTGGCAACCTGACGCAAAGAATCGACTCACTGGAAAACTCCCTGATGCTGAGAAAGATTGAAGGCAGGAGAAGGGGATGACAGAGGATGAGATGATTGGAAGGCATCACTGATGCGGCGGACATGAGTGTGGGTAGGCTCCTGGAGTTGGTGATGGACAGGGAAGCCTGGTGTCCTGCAGTCCATGGGTTTGCAAAAAGTTGGACATGACTGAGAGACTGAACTGAACTGAGTATCAGAATATTTAATTAATGATGGGACAGACAATAGTAGTTGGTGTTTATTTTCCATTATATATTGGATATAAAAATCTGCATTTAGAGATTGATATCAAGGGACGGGGGAGCCTGGTGGGCTGCCATCTATGGGGTCGCACAGAGTCGGACACGACTGAAGCAACTTAGCAGCAGGCATAGTTACCTCAAGAGAACACACTGGCCATAGCAAACACACTTTACCAACAATACAAGAGATGACGCTACACACGGACATCTCAAAATGGTCAATACCAAAATTAGAACGATTATATTCTTTGCAGCCAAAAAGAGAGAAGCTCTATGTAGTCAGCAAAAACAAGACCTGGATCTGACTATGGCTCAGATAATTAGCTCCTTATTGCAAAATTCAGGCTTAAATGGGAGAAACTAGGGAAAACCACTAGGCCATTCATGTATGACCTAAATCACATGCCTTATGATTACACAGTGGAGTGTGACAAATAGATTCAAGAGATTAGATTTGGTAGACAAGAGTGTCTGAGGAACTATGGATGGAGGCCCATAACATTATACCGGAGGTGATTACCAAAACCATCCCCAAGAAAAAGAAATGTAACAAGGCAAATGATTGCAAGAGGAAGCCTTAAAATAGCTGAGAAGAAAAGAGAAGCAAAAGGCAAAGGGGAAAGAGAAAGATATATCCGTCTGAATGCAGAGCTACAGAGAACAGAAAGGAGAACAGGAAAGCCATCCTAAAGTGAACAATGCAAAGTAGAGGAAAACAATAGAACTAGAAAGACTAGAGATCTCTTCAAGAAAATCAGAGATACCAAGGGAACATTTCATGCAAAAATGGGCACAATAAAGGACAGAAATGGCTAGGACTCAACAGAAGTAGACGAGATTAAGAACTGGTGGCAAGAATACACAGAACTACACAAAAAATACCTTATGACCCAGATAACCACAGAAGTGTGATCACTCATCTAAAACCAGACATCTTAGAGTGTGAAGTCAAGTGGACCTTAAGGAACTATTACTACAAACAAATCTAATGGAGGTGACAGAATTCTAGCTAAGCTATTTCAAATGCTAAAAGATGATGCTGTTAATGTGCTGCACTTAATATGCCAGCAAATTTGGAAAACTCAACAGTGGCCACAGGATTGGGAAAGGTCAGTTTTCATTCCAATTCCAAAGAAGGGCAATGCCAAAAAACTTCAAACTACCATACAATTATGCTCCTTTCACATGCTAGCAAGATAATGCTCAAAATCCCTCAAGCTAAGCCTCAACACTACATGAACTAAGAACTTCCTAATGTACAAGCTGAGTTTAGAAAAGGCAGAGGAACCAGAGATCAAATTGCCAGCATCCATTGAATCACAGAAAAAGCAAGAGAATTTCAGAAAAAAAACCTTCTACCTCTGCCTTCTCTGACTATGTTAAACCTTTTGACTGTGGTTTACAACAAACTGGAAATTTTTTCAAGAGATGGAAATACCAGACCACCTTACCTTCCTCCTGAGAAACTCATACACAGGTCAAGAAGCAATAGTTAGAACAGGACATGAAACAACAGACTGGTTCAAAATTGGGAAAGGAGTACGACAAGGCTGTATATCATCACCCTGCTCATTTAACTTCTATGCAGTGTATATCCTGCAAAATGCTGGGCTGGATGAATCAGAAGTTGGACTCAAGATTGCCGGGAGAAATATCAACAACCTGAGACAAGCAGATGATACCACTCTAATGGCAGAAAGCAAAGAGGAACTAATGGCAGAAAGGCAGAAGGAGAAGGGAGTGACACAGGATGAGATGGTTGGATAACATTAACAACTCAACGGACATGAGTTTAAGAAAATTCTAGGAGACCTTGAAGGATAGGGAAGCCTGGCATGCTGCAGTCCATGGGGTAGCAAAGAGTTGAACAACAACAAAAGAGCTTCATTAAATAACCCTAAATTACTTTGCATTTAGTATATTTTGTTTTTCAGTCGCTAAGTCATGTTCAACTCTTTGTGACTTCATGGACTGCAGCATGCCACGTCCCTCACAGACATGCTATTTCTACTACTAACAGCTTCATCCAGAGAACAGAATGGCTACTCACTCCAGTATTCTTGCCTGGAGAATTCCATTGACAGCGCAGACTGGTGGGCTACTGGCCATGGGGTCACAAAGAGTCGGACATGACTGAAGAGATTTAGCAAGCAAGCAATATGCACAAATATTCATCTAGTCTTCACAAATACCTATGAGAACATATTATTATTTTTCCCATTTTACAGTCACAAGAGCTTAAACTGACTTGCACTCTCACCTAGCCAAAAAGAGGATGAGCCAATTTCCAAACGTAGGCAATCTGGAGAGACTAGATACTTTCCATAGTCTCGAACTGTATAATTCTGAAATATAAAGTGTTGGAAATTGAGGAGATTAAAAACAAGAAAACCAACAAAAGTTAGGTAGGACATGATCACTTTCAAGGAGAATTTAAGATTCCCTTTTATAAAGATCTTTGCACAGTGTGTACATAACAAAATGCACTCTGTCTAGAGTGGTGGATATTTTAGAACTAATGGTTGATGAGATGCAATAGGATAAAGGGACTAAAAGGGGAGAGAGAGAGAAGAGTAAAAATAGCAGACTGCAAGATGGCCAATTGTGTTACTGATAGAAATGTATACCTTAGGAGAAAAAAGTTCCAAGGTTTTATAAGCGATTTGAATTAGGCACTCCAGTATTCTTGCCTGGAGAATCCCATGGACAAAGGAGCCTGGTAGACTACAGTCCATGGGGTCGCAAAGAGTCAGATACAACTGGGTGACAAGCACAGGACAAATACTTCCAAAGGTCAGAGCTCAGAGAGATTTAATCTTTACAATAGAGATTACAGATTAAACAGTAAATTTGCTTTACAGAGAATCTGAATGCAGAGACAAAAGAACAGGCAAATTGGTCAACAGTAGGGGTTGCACCTGTGAATTCTGTATAATCCCAGAGCACAAAGTGCCTTACCCCTGCCTTAGGAGCACTTAGATTAATTCTGTTATTTTAAAAATACATACAGTTTAGAACTTGTCAACTTTTATTTACTATTGAAGCCACTGCAGATTACTTGCTTCATTTAAGAAATACCAAATTGAAAGTTATTACCTGTATATAACAGCCATTTTTAAAAAAGAATTAAAGTGCTTAATTATAAAAGATTAGAAAATAATCTCATGTTGTTATCTAATTTTTAAAGTACAGAGTTGAGATTCTATGTTATCTTTTGATTCTAAAAGATGGTACCCTTGAGGAGTTAATTCTTACAGAGGTTGATAATGAGTCTGGGGCCCTCAAGGAGGAGAAAGGGGTCCAGGGCTCTCAAGGAGGAGAAAAAGACAGACTTTTTTCTATATTTCTTTTTCTTAGTCACATAAGACTTTATTTTCTTTAAGCCCAGAGATAATGATTATACAACAAAACAACTCATCTTGCTCAAGGGTATATTTTTCCTTAAGCTCTGTAAAAATGATTATATAACAACAATGTATCTTGCTCAAGGATGTGTTTCTCCTTCTTAACAAGAACTAATCCTGTTACCTTATGTGGGAGTGGGTCTGGTTCAGTTCAGTTCAGGAGCGTAGTCCTGTGGACTCTTTGCAACCGATGGACTGCAGCAAGTCCGGTTTCCCTGTACCTTCCCTGTCCACTTCTGGAGCTTGTTCAAGCTCATGTCCATCAAGTTGATGATGCCATCCAATCATCTCATCCTGTGTCTTCCCCTTCTCCTCCTGCCTTTAATCTTTCCCATTAGGGTCTTTTCCAATGAGTCAGTTCTTTGCATCGGGTGGCCAAAGTACTGGAGCTTCACCTTCAGCATTAGTCCTTCCAGTGAATATTCAGGACAGATTTCCTTTAGGATTGACTGATTTGATCTTGCTCTCCAAGGGACTCTCAAGAGTCTTCTCCAACACCACAGTTCAAAAGCATCAATTCTTCTGTGCTCAGCTTTCTTTACAGTCCAATTCTCACATCCATATTGATTACTGGAAAAATCATAGCTTTGATTATATGGACTTTTGTCAGCAAATTAATGTCTCTGCTTTTTAATATGCTGTCTAGGTTGATCATAGCTTTTTTTCCAAGGAACAAGCATCTTTTAATTTCATGGCTGCAGTCACCATCTGCAGTGATTTTGGAGTCCAAAAAAATAAAGTCTGTCACTGTTTCCATTGTTTCCCCATCTATTTACCATGAAGTGATGGGACCGGATGCCGTGATCATTGTTTTTTGGGTGTTGAGGTTTTTTTTTTTAAGTTCAAAGTCTTTTTTTTTTTTTTTTTAATTTACAATATTGTATTGGTTTTAGTTTTAAGCCAGCATTTTTGCTCTCCTCTTTCACTTTAATCAAGAGGCTCTTTAGTTCCTCCTCACTTTCTGCCATAAGGGTGGTATCATCTGTGTATCTGATGTTATTGATATTTCTCCCAGCAATCTTGATTCCAGCTTGTGCTTCATCCAGCTCAGCATTTCTCATAATGTACTCTGTATACAAGTTAAATAAGCACGGTGTCAATATACAACCTTGACATATTCCTTTTCCAATTTGGAACCAGTCTATTGTTCCATGACCAGTTCTAACTGTTGCTTCTTGACCTGCATACAGATTTCTCAGAAGGCAGGTAAGGTGGTCTGGTATTCCAATCCCTTGAAGAATTTTCCACACTGATGTGATCCACACAGTCAAAGGCCTTTGTGTAGTCAATAAAGCAGAAGTAGATGTTTTTCTGGAACTCTCTTGATTTTTCAATGATCCAGAGGATGTTGGCAATTTGATCTCTGGTTCTTCTGCCTTTTCCAAATCCAGCTTGAATATCTGGAAACTCACAGTTCACGTACTGTTGAAGCCTGGCTTGGAGAATTTTGAGCATTACTTTGCTAGTGTGTGAGATGAGTGAAATTGTGTGGTAGTCTTTGGCATTACCTTTCTTTGGGACTGGAATGAAAACTGATCTTGTCCAGTGCTGTGGCCACTGTTGAGTTTTCCAAAATTGCTGGCATACTGAATGCAGTACTTTAACAGCATCATCTTTTATGCTTTGAAACAATTCAATTGAATTCCATCACCTCCACTACCTTTGTTCATAGTAATGCTTCCTAAGGCCCACTTGACTTCGCATTCCAGGATGTCTGGCTATAGGTGAGTGATCACAACATCATGGTTATCTGGATCATGAAAATATCTGTTGTATAGTTCATCAATGTATTCTTGCCACCTCTTCTTAATATCTTCTGCTTCTGTTAGGTTCGTACTTTTCTGTCCTTTATCAGGCCCATCTTTGCATGAAATGTTCTCTTGGTATCTCTAATTTTCTTGAAGAGATCTCTAGTCTTTCCAATTCTATTGTTTTCCTCTATTTCTTTGCATTGATCAATGAGGAAAGGTTTCTTATCTCTCCTTGCTATTATTTGGAACTTTGCATTTAAATGGGTATGTCTTTTCACCTTTGCCTTTAGCTTCTCCTCTTTTCTCAGCTATTTGTAAGGCCTCCTTAGACAACTATTTTGCTTTTTTGCATTTCTTTTTCTTGGAGATGGTCTTGATCACTGCCTCCTGTACAATGGCACGAACCTCTGTCCATAGTTCCTCAGGTACTCTATCAGATCTTATCCCTTGAATCTATTTGTTACTTCCACTGTATAATTGTAATGGATTTGATTTAGGTCATTCGTGAATGGCCTAGTGGTTTTGCTACTTTCTTCAATTTAAGTCTGAATTTGGCAATAAGGAGTTCATGATCTGAGCCACAGTCAGCTCCCAATCTTGTTTTTGCTGATTGTATAGAGCTTCTCCATCTCCGTTGCAAAGAATATAATCAATCTGATTTTGGTATGACCATCTGGTGATGTCCATGTGTAGTCTTCTCTTGTGTCGTTCCAAGAGGGTGTTTGCTATGACCAGTGTGTTCTCTTGGGAAAACTCTATTAGTCTTTGCCCTGCTTCATGTTGTATTCCAAGGCCAAACTTGCCTGTTAGTCCAGTTATCTCTTGACTTCCTACTTTTGCATTCTAGTCCCCTATGATGAAAAGGACATCTTCTTTGGGGTCTGGTAAGACCTTTCTCGGAGAAGGCAATGGCACCCTACTCCAGTACTATTGTTAGTCCTATTATCTTAAGATGGATATGGTGGGAGTGGGTCTGGTAAGATCATTCTATTGTTAGTAACCAACTGAAAAAGTATATAAGGCCTTGACAAGACTAGCAAGAGGGGCAGTCTCCGGCCCCCTTCTGATGTCTATGTCAGAAGCTTCCTCTGTCCTTTTTCATTGTAATAAACTTCTGCCACACAAAATTCTGAGTGTCTGAAGCCTGGTCCCTTGTTCCTAAGCTAAATCTTCTTCAGAAATCACAAATCCAACATCGTTCACCATAAGAAATCACCCTGACATGAGCATTTGAAATAGCCTAAAATAATCAATACATTTTATTTCATATATATGTATTTATTTACTCTTTATTTCCAATGTAAATTTTTAGGGACTTCATGCTTTTTATGCATTGTATCTGAAAATTTATTTACCAGTATTTTAGACTATGTTTCCTATTATGTTTGTGTAGGTCCAGCAGGTTTATGCAATTTTGCTAGATAAAGTCAAGGACATGAGCTGCCATGAGTGTGGAAAGTAAAAACCACCAAAAGACTTAAGAAAGAGGACAAAGTTTTATCAATATTTTCAAAGAATAATTCATCACCTTGATTTTGTTAATGTCACTTGATTAATATTTAGTGAATACTGTATAAAATAGGCAATTTAAAATAAATTTGATACTGTTGAACACCAAGAAGGGAATTAAATACTTCTCTTTTTCAGCAATGCACAGTCACACATGTACATAATGCCCACACATATGAGAAACATTTTTGAACATGTAAAAACTGCTTGTAACTAGTCCTAACAAAACAAATTTTAGTAGTGAGCAGAGATAATGAAAATTGTTTTCTGTATGATTCTACTTTTCAAGGAAGCTTTGATTTCACTGGATGGCGAGTCAATATTAAAATGACAGCAGACAGCAAAAGAGACACTGATGTATAGAACAATCTTATGGACTCTGTGGGAGAGGGAGAGGGTGGGAAGATTTGGGAGAATGGCATTGAAACATGTAAAATATCATGTATGAAACGAGATGCCAGTCCAGGTTTGATGCACAATACTGGATGCTTGGGGCTAGAGCACTGGGATGACCCAGAGGGATGGTATGGGGAGGGAGGAGGGAGGAGGGTTCAGGATGGGGAACACATGTATACCTGTGGCAGATTCATTTTGATATTTGGCAAAACTAATACAATTATGTAAAGTTTAAAAATAAAATAAAATTAAAAATAAAATAAAATAAAATGACAGCAGAAAAAAGCAGCAGATTAAATAGCAGAAAAAGAAGTTTCACAGGGGCTTTCCTGGTGGTCCAGTAGTTAAGAATCTGCCTGCCAGTGCAGAGGACAGGTGTTCAGTACCTTGTCTGGAAAGACCTACATGCCCTGGGGCAACTAAATCCATGAGCCACGACTAAGCCTGAGAGCCCTTGAGCCCTCTGCAACAAGAAAAGCCACCACAATGAGTAGCCCATACACTGCAACTAGAGAAAGCCCACATGCAGCAACATAGACTCAGTGCAGCCAAAAATAATTTTTTTAAGAAAAGAAAGAAATGTCATAGGATTTTATATGAGTTATTGCCACATGAGTGGTTTATACAGTAATGCTAAGAACAAAGTAGTTAGAGCAATCTGGGAAGTAAATGAGATGAGAATGCTCCCTCTAAAGGTGGATAGGATTTCTATAATAATAGCAGCCAAGGTTTATTGAATGTTTGCTATATGCTAAGACTATACTAAGTGCTAACATTTATTAATTCTTATAACAACATATGAGGATAAATATTTAATTTCACCATATTGCACTGATTTTGACTTTTGAAAATGCTAGTTGTATTAGTTCAACCTAATATTAATATTATATTATTATTATATTATTTATATTAATTGATAATTATTAGTAATTTATTATATTAATATTATTACAGCCATTTTACAGATAAGGAAACTGAGGTACAAAGAAATTAAGTAACCTGCCTAAGTTAAATGCTTAGAATGTGACCAAATCAGGGATCAAACTCATAGCATCTATTTCTTTATTAACCACTTTAATCAAGGCTTGAGTAATAAAGTCAATGTACTTGGTCAGGCTGAGAGTAGGCTAAGGATATCTACTCATGGATTAAAATCTGCTGTATATGATTCTATCCCTCATTACTGTGTAATATCCTTGAAAAAAGGGACTATACATATTTTATGTAAGTATTCTATATACTTAACGCATAGGAAGATATCAAAGACATTTTAACAGTTAAACTAAAGTTGCCTATCATGTGGATGAGTACCATTTTCCCATAAAAGCAATAATCAAGTGACCATGTGACTAGATAGAAGATACTATTCTCTCATAAATCAGCTTTCAATCTAATGGAGCAAAAAGAAGTTTCAAGGTAAATGGCTTTCAACTTAGCTGGAGACCATGCCATGTAAGAGTCATCTGGCTGGAATCTACCCATTACTAGGGTTTTGTTGGTGCTGTTCAGTGGCTCAGTCATGTCCAACTCTTTGAAACACCATGGACTGCAGCACACCAAGCTTCCCTGTCCTTCAGTAGCTCCTGGAGTTTGATCAAACTCATGACTATTGAGTTGGTGATACCATCCAACCATCTTATCCTCTGTTGTCCCCTTCTCCTGTGTTCAATCTTTCCCAGTATCAGAGTCTTTGCCAATGAGCTGGCTCTTCAAATCAGGTTGGCCAAAGTACTGGAAGTTCAGCTTCAGCATCAGTCCTTCCAGTGAATATTCAGGATTGATTTTCTTAAGGACTGACAGGTTTGATCTCCTTACCAGGCTGGGATAATCTCAATACTTAAATTAAGGGAAAGATACTGATGTACGTATTGGCCAAGGGAGAGGATCTTATATTACTTTTGCTGTACATATAATTACCACCTTTGTACTTTAAATTTAATGAAACATTTGCAAAATAGACCAGATATTCCAGGTCTATCAATTACTCTCCAATTAACAATTTAAAAAATAAAATAAAAACAAAATCTCTTAAATTCACAAAAGATGTACAAACTTTTGCTGATTTAAAATTAAAGGAACTTATGATAAAATCAGTCTTAGTACTCAAGTAAGCCAATACAATTTTCTAGTACATGTGGTAGTGTTAGGATCAGAAGGCATTCCTATTCTGACTGCTTCAAAATTTTTTCTTTTGCTCTCTGAAGAAACTGTGGTGGTTTAGAAATTACATAAGACTGGACTAAAATACCTGATTCCATTATCCACCAATAAATTGTCATACAATATTGAAGAAGACATCTGTTTCTCTAGGACTCACTTCTACCTCTAAAAAACATGGATGGGGTTAGATAACCCTAACTCTCACAGCTGATAATTCAATGCATTCATTTCAACTCTTTGTGTTTCAACTTTCTCATTAAAGAAAAATTAAGTATCTCCAGATGAACAAATAAGACAAGATGATTCATGGAGTTTAGAATAAAAGCATGATACACTTACAATGTGTTTCGATATGAAAAGCACAAACATGATAGTGAGGGATTTTTCTGTCCTGCCAAGTACATTCTATCACAGTGCCTTTTCAGTTCCATGAATATATATTGAGTTCCATAAATATATACTGGTTTCCTCTCATTAAGAACTGAAATAAATATATGTCTTGAGAGCTACATGATAAATACTAAATTTATTAGTCATTAAGATTCTATACAGTCAGCAAAAACAAGACCAGGAGCTGACTGTGGCTCAGACCATGAACTCCTTATTGCCAAATTCAGACTGAAATTGAAGAAAGTAGGGAAAACCACTAGACCATTCAGGTATGACCTAAATCAAATCCCTTATGATTATACAGTGGAAGTGAGAAATAGATTTAAGGGCCTAGATCTGATAGATAGAGTACCTGATGAATTATGGAATGAGGTTCGTGACATTGTACAGGAGACGGATCAAGACCATTCCCATAGAAAAGAAATGCAAAAAAGCAAAATGGCTGTCTGGGGAGGCCTTACAAATAGCTGTGAAAAGAAGAGAAGTGAAAAGCAAAGGAGAAAAGGAAAGATATAAGCATCTGAATGCAGAGTTCCAAAGAATAGCAAGAAGAGATAAGAAAGCCTTCTTCAGCGATCAATGCAAAGAAATAGAGGAAAACAACAGAATGGGAAAGACTAGGGATCTCTTCAAGAAAATCAGAATACCAAAGGAACATTTCATGCAAAGATGAGCTCGATAAAGGACAGAAATGGTATGGACCTAAAAGAAGCATAAGATATTAAGAAGAGATGGCAAGAATACACAGAAGAACTGTACAAAAAAGATCTTCACGACCCAGATAATCACAATGGTGTGATCACTCACCTAGAGCCAGACATCCTGGATTGTGAAGTCAAGTGGGCCTTAGAAAGCATCACTACGAACAAAGCTGGTGGAGGTGACAGAATTCCAGTTGAACTATTCCAAATCCTGAAAGATGATGCTGTGAAAGTGCTGCACTCAATATGCCAGCAAATTTGGAAAACTCAGCAGTGGCCACAGGACTGGAAAAGGTCAGTTTTCATTCCAATCCCAAAGAAAGGCAATGCCAAAGAATGCTTAAACTATCACACAATTGCACTCATCTCACACGCTAGTAAAGTAATGCTCAAAATTCTCCAAGCCAGGCTTCAGCAATATGTGAACCGTGAACTTCCTGATGTTCAAACTGGTCTTAGAAAAGGCAGAGGAACCAGAGATCAAATTGCCAACATCCGCTGGATCATCGAAAAAGCAAGAGAGTTCCAGAAAAACATCTATTTCTGCTTTATTAACCATGCCAAAGCCTTTGACTGTGTGGATTACAATAAACTGTGGAAAATTCTTCTAGAGATGGGAATACCAGACCACCTGATCTACCTCTTGAGAAATTTGTATGCAGGTCAGGAAGCAACAGTTAGAACTGGGCATGGAACAACAGACTGGTTCCAAATAGGAAAAGGAGTTCGTCAAGGCTGTATATTGTCACCCTGTTTATTTAACTTCTATGCAGAGTACATCATGAGAAATGCTGGACTGGAAGAAACACAAGCTGGAATCAAGATTGCCGGGAGAAATATCAATCACCTCAGATATGCAGATGACACCACCCTTATGGCAGAAAGTGAAGAGGAACTAAAAAGCCTCTTGATGAAAGTGAAAGTGGAGAGTGAAAAAGTTGGCTTAAAGCTCAACATTCAAAAAACTAAGATCATGGCATCCGGTCCCATCACTTCATGGGAAATAGATGGGGAAACAGTGGAAACAGTGTCAGACTTTATCTTTTTGGGCTCCAAAATCACTGCAGATGGTGACCGCAGCCATGAAATTAAAAGACGCTTACTCCTTGGAAGGAAAGTTATGACCAACCTCGATAGCATATTCAAAAGCAGAGAACTTTGCCAACAAAGGTTCGTCTAGTCAAGGCTATGGTTTTTCCTGTGGTCATATATGGATCTGAGAGTTGGACTGTGAAGAAGGCTGACCGCCGAAGAATTGATGCTTTTGAACTGTGGTGTTGGAGAAGACTCTTGAGAGTCCCTTGGACTGCAAGGAGATCCAACCAGTCCATTCTGAAGGAGATCAGTCCTGGGTGTTCCTTTGGAAGGAATGATGCTAAAGCTGAAACTCCAGTACTTTGGCCACTTCATGTGAAGAGTTGACTCACTGGAAAAGACTGTGATGCTGGGAGGGATTGGGAGCAGGGGGAGAAGGGGACGACAGAGGATGAGCTGGCTGGATGGCATCACTGACTCGATGGACGTGAGTCTCAGTGAACTCCGGGAGTTGGTGATGGACAGGGAGGCCTGGCGTGCTGCGATTCATGGGGTCGCAAAGAGTCGGAAACGACTGAGCGACTGATCTGATCTGATCTGAAGATTCTATAATGTGAAAGTAATCATATGTATGTGTGTATGTTGGTGTATGTTTTTTTCTTTATAAAGTCTCTCAAAATGGGTAAACTAACATAGCTTTCAGTTTCCATATAGGTTCCAGCTATAACATCCTGATCATTTAGGGTAAACATCTTTACATTTAGAATAGCAGTAATTTTGTCTCAATTTTGGGTTTGCTATGGAAATAAAGACTTTTTAGGAGCAAAGAAAAATTTCTTCAAGGATAATTGCTTGTAAAAAGTAAGACAGTCTCACAAAGCTTTAGCAGCTGCAATGCACCCTGTGTAAAAGGATTATGACATCACAGGCGTTTGTACTGGCATTTTAGCTGATACTCTGTTCATCTCTAAGAAATTCCCTTATTCTCTCCATTAAGCAATAAGTAAAGTATCCTGAAGATATGAAACTTAATTTGACTACTATCAACCAAGTGCAGAGATGACAGAAACAAAAAAAACTAGTAAAAGCACAGAGTAAAAGTGGAGTTAACAAAGGGCCAGAGCCTAGGAGCCTTGTCATGATTCTACCTCTACGTATTTGACCCGGTGACCCTTGGCCAGACACCAGGCTTCTCAGAGCCTCGGCATGCTCTCCCAGAAAATGGGCCAATGTTCAATGTCCTTTCCTGATCCCTCCTTCTATGAACTGATGCTTCCTGGTGAATGAAAGGTCAGATTGTCCTGTGTTCATGAGGATTTTAGGCTCAATTTTCTGTGAAACATTGTTCTCCCTCTTCCTCCAGCACTAAGATAAACTGAAGCATTACATCTGGGTACATATTCCTCCCAAGGTACTTAATTGGAAACACTGTCTGCTACAAAGTCACCTTCGTATGCATTAGCTTCTAGAGCTTCCTGGGCTTCCTTCTCAGAGAGTCAAAGCCTTGGAAGGAACCTGGGAGAGCATCTATGATAATTCCCTCCATTGACACATAATGAAATTGACCCATGAGAGTTTGGTGACTCTTTATAGTTTCAACTCCTGTAGCACAGGAGAGATTTCTAAAGCAGGGTTTTCTGATTCTGTCACTGATATTTTCTCTATTTGTATATCGTTACTACAAGGAACATCCATGATTCTTAACATTCTTAATGGATTTCACAAAGAATAATAAGAAACCTTCATTCCCCCTTTTATCTAAAATGTAGTAGCCTAAATGTAATGAATTAGACTGTTGAAGTTTCTGGAAATATGTACTAACATGTTTCTATAAACATACTGAGAATTAGGGAAGCCACACTGAGCAGGATTTTGAAGCTTCTGAAGAAAAGTGAAAAAGCTTCAATACCATCAGATTTTTTCCCTTTCCTTCCTCAATGCAACTCACAGAGGGCAAAAAAGTTAATGTTTGACCAGATAAGAACTTTCTGGAAAAGTTTTGATGAAATTTTCTTAATAATTGTATTATAAGCTTTCACAATACTGTCATAAGGTCACTTTAAAGCTTGCCAATGGTTGGCCTTACAATCACCAGACATGTCTACAATATCACATGATTCTCTTTTTAAAATGTTGACTAAAAGAGACTGCTATCTCAAGTGCTGAAAACATTTCTGTTGCAAGCATGTGGCAGGTTGCCAAGGTTCTCATGAAAAGATACTTGAGTTTAGTCTTTTCACTGGATAATTAAAGGTTTGCAACGCCCACAAATGCCCATACTGACCACAAAGAAATAACCCAAAGTTGTTTTCTGTTTCACAGGAAGCTGTCCTTGAAGAAGGTACAATTGCTTTTAAAAATTGGTTTAAAACAGACACAGATGTTTATAGACAATTCTGGATATTCGATGTATAGAATCCAAAGGAAGTGGCAGTTCATAGCAGCAAAATTAAAGTCAAGCAAAGGAGTCCTTACACATACAGGTGAGTGAGTCCCCACAAAAAGTGGCACTTGATCATATGTATTTCTGAAAAAGCTTTCATTTGACAAATGCTGTTTTATTGAAACATACTCGTCATTTTCTTGCCATTAATATACATTGAAATATTTGTTTCTGCCTATTTAAAACCCTAAAGATACAATGATGATAAGAAATACATATTTTATTATGAGTTTACCAGCATCAATTAACTGCCATACATTTAAAAAGCTATAGGAGTTTTACTTGTGACGTATATTCTAAATAATTCTAAAATCTGCATGTTAAATAGGAAAAAAAATCTATCCAAAAAATGTAAAACCAGAGTATTTTTAAATCCTAAAATTGAAAGTGTGGGTTATAAGAGTGTTCTCAAAGTGTGACTGCTGGACCAGTAACATCAGCATCTCCTGGGAACTATGGAGAAATGCAAATTCTCAGGTCCCACCTTACCAAACATATCAGATACTCCAAGTTTTGGCACCAGTAATGAATTCAAAAAATATCCTGGAGGATTTCAACACATACTCAATTTTGAGAACCTCAACATTAAACTGATTTTCAGTTCAGTACAGTCGCTCAATCGTTTCCGACTCTTTGTGACCCCATGAATCACAGCACGTCAGGCCTCCCTGTCCATCACCAACTCCCGGAGTTCACTCAAACTCATGTCCATCGAGTCGGTGATGCCATCCAGCCATCTCATCCTCTGTCGTCCCCTTCTCCTCCCGCCCCCAATCTCTCCCAGCATCAGGGTCTTTTCCAATGAGTCAACACTTCGCATCAGGTGGCCAAAGTATTGGAGTTTCAGCTTCAACATCAGTCCTTCCAATGAACACCCAGGACTGATCTCCTTTAGGATGGACTGGCTGGATCTCTTTGCAGACCAAGGGACTCTCAAGAGTCTTCTCCAACACTACAGTTTTTACATAACCACAAAACCTGCTAAGGATTTCTATTCAAACTATTTTCCAGCTCTTAAGGGTGTTTTTACTTATTTAATAGTTTCATTCTTATAATTTACCCACTATTGAGACTAAATATTTTATATGCCTTAATAATTCAACATACTTCTGAACCAAACATTAGACTATTAGAACTAGGGGAAAATAATTAGCCAGAACATTTCAATTTTAAATTAAATAAACTGAAACCAGGGGATATGTTGCGATTTATATAAACTTGAGAATTAGTAACTCTAATACTATTGAGTAAATTTCTCCTATCTAGACTGTTTTTTCTAACTATCAAAGAAAAGGGGGGCCAGAGGTGCCCAAAACACTAATTTTATTGTGATATTAGGAATCTATTTATGGTGCCCATATGGGGACAGAGTTAAGTCCTGCTGTATCATTTGTTATAAAAATTTTTATTGTTCCTCAAGAATAATTTCAACTAGTTATATGCCATGGTTAGGTACAAAATATCATATTTTCAATAGTTTCCTCTAATTTATAGTTTTACTTACTTGTTTTAGGTAGTCTGTAATTACATAATTTCTTTCCTTTCTGTGCATTAATATATTTCTATATCAACAACTATATCAAAAACTCACACTCAAATATAATGAAGTAAGAGCAGCTGGGAGGGGATGCCTGCTGCTACAACACATAATGTAAGCTGTGGAGTGCCGGAGTGTCACTCTGTCCAGCAATTATCCCCATGTGTCCTAGCTCCAGGCATATGCCCATGACTATTCACAACTCTCTCACAGATTACCTGGTTTTCTTTGTTACAGAAAAAAATATTACCTTCAAAAAAAAATTTTTTTTCAGAGTCTTACAGTTCTTATGTCATTATCAAAAGCCTATGTAAATATCTTGTTTCAAAAAAAAATGATGTAGCTATGATATGTGCATTTGAAAATCTAGAATTCACATATAACTTAATAAGCATCTAAGCATAACTTTAAAAATCAGAACTGAGTGAACTGATGGCATGTAATAAAAGATAATAGTTGTTAGAATTTGAGAACCTACCATGATTTTTGTTTAATTTTTTGTTTGTCTGGAGAGGTTATGCTTTGACTTTAAAGGATACTAATTGTGGTATAGAAAAACAAACACAATACTGACCCCTCTCCTAGTCCTGCTCTGATAGGTGACAGTTAATATATATTTTATTCTTAGAGCTGTGCACTTCTCTCTTTAAGGGATAAAAGTGAAAAGAGTAAGATGTAATTGATTTACTTGGAGAAGCAAAGAGGTGAGGGTTGGAAAGAGAAGTTAGTTTGCAACTAAAGTACACAAACAATTTTTGTGTTTTGTGTTAGTTTGCAACTAAAGTACACAAATAAATTTGTATATATATAACATGGAAAAGAAATGCAAAAAAGCAAAATGGCTGTCTGGGGAGGCCTTACAAATAGCTGTGAAAAGAAGAGAAGTGAAAAGCAAAGGAGACAAGGAAAGATATAAGCATCTGAATGCAGAGTTCCAAAGAATAGCAAGAAGACATGAGAATGCCTTCCTCAGCAATCAATGCAAAGAAAGAGGAAAACAACAGAATGGGAAAGACTAGAGATCTCTTCAAGAAAATTAGAGATACCAAGGGGACATTTCATGCAAAGATGGGCTCGATAAAAGACAGAAATGGTAAGGACCTAACAGAAGCAGAAGATATTAAGAAGAGGTGGCAAGAATACACAGAAGAACTGTACAAAATATATCCTCATGACCAAGATAATCACGATGGTATGATCACTCACCTAGAGCCAGACATCCTGGAATGTGAAGTCAAGTGGGCCTTAGGAAACATCACTATGAACAAAGCTAGTGTAGGTGATAGACTTCCAGTTGAGCTATTTCAAATCCTGAAAGATGATGCTGTGAAAGTGCTGCACTCAATATGCCAGCAAATTTGGAAAACTCAGCAGTGGCCACAGGACTGGAAAAGGTCAGTTTTCATTCCAATCCCAAAGAAAGGCAATGCCAAAGAATGCTCAAACTACTGCACAATTGCACTCATCTCACACGCTACTAAAGTAATGCTCAAAATTCTCCAAGCTAGGCTTCAGCAATATGTGAACCATGAACTTCCAGATGTTCAACCTGGTTTTAGAAAAGGCAGAGGAACCAAAGATTAAATTGCCAACATCTGCTGGATCATCGAAAAAGCAAGAGAGTTCCAGAAAAACATCTATTTCTGCTTTATTGACTATGCCAAAGCCTTTGACTGTGTGGATCACAATAAACGATGGAAAATTCTGAGAGATGGGCATAGCAGACCACCTGACCTGCCTCTTGAGAGACCTATATGCAGGTCAGGAAGCAACAGTTAGAACTGGACATGGAAAAACAAACTGGTTCCAAATAGGAAAAGGAGTTCGTCAAGGCTATATATTGTTACCTTTCTTATTTAACTTATATGCAGAGTACATCATGAGAAACGCTGGACCGGAAGAAACACAAGCTGGAATCAAGATTGACAGGAGAAATATCAATAACCTCAGATATGCAGATGACACCACCCTTATGGCAGAAAGTGAAGAGGAACTAAAAGGCCTCTTGATGAAAGTGAAAGAGGAGAGTAAAAAAGTTGGCTTAAAGCTCAACATTCAAAAAACTAAGATCATGGCATCCGGTCCCATCACTTCATGGGAAATAGATGGGGAAACAGTGTCAGACTTTATTTTTTTGGACTCCAAAATCATTGCAGATGGTGACTGCAGCCATGAAATTAAGATGCTTACTCCTTTGAAGGAAAGTTATGACCAACCTAGATAGCATATTCAAAAGCAGAGACGTTACTTTGCCAACAAAGGTCCATCTAGTCAAGGCTATGGTTTTTCCAGTGGTCATGTATAGATGTGAGAGTTGGACTGTGAAGAAAGCTAAGTGCCAAAGAATTGATGTTTTTGAATTGTGGTGTTAGGGAAGACTCTTGAGAGTCCCTTGGACTGCCAGCAGATCCAACCAGTCCATTCTAAAGGAGATCAGTCCTGGGTGTTCCTTTGGAAGGAATGATGCTAAAGCTGAAACTCCAGTACTTTGGCCACCTCATGTGAAGAGTTGACTCATTGGAAAAGACTCTGATGCTGGGAGGGATTGGGGGCAGGAGAAGAAGGGGACGACAGAGGATGAGATGGCTGGATGGCATCACCGACTCGATGGACGTGAGTTGAGTGAACTCTGGGAGTTGGTGATGGACAGGGAGGCCTGGCGTGCTGTGACTCATGGGGTCGCAAAGAGTCGGACATGACTGAGTGACTGAACTGAACAATATTAAAGGAATTTATGATTAACTATGAGTCATTTTGTCTCAATAGGTCAATAAAACAGTTCTCAGTGTCTGTTTGCTGCTAAGTCGCTTCAGTTGTGTCCGACTCTGTGTGACCCCTTAGACGTCAGCCCACCAGGCTCCCCCATCCCTGGGATTCTCCAGGCAAGAACACTGGAGTGGGTTGTCATTTCTTTCTCCAATGCATGAAAGTGAAAAATGAAAGTGAAGTCACTCCATCGTGTCTGACTCTTATCGACCCCATGGACCGCAGCCTACCAGGCCCCTCCATCCATGGGATTTTCCAGGCAAGAGTATTGGATTGGGGTGCCACTGCCTTCTCCATAGTGTCTGTTTATATGCCTTAAATAATAGGAAAATGACTGGTTACATTTCAGGAAAAGCTAATAGCTTTTCCCATCAATTAAATCCTGAATACAGTTGAAACTGGAAGTGGAGGAAAAGTGTTGTTTAGTCACTCAGTTATGTCCAACTCTTTGCGACCCCATGAACTGCAGCAAGCCAGGCTTCCCTGTCCTTCACTATCTCCCAGAGTTTGCTCAAACTCAAGTCCATTGAGTCAATGATGCCATCCCACCATCACATTCTCTGTCGCCCCCTTCTCCTCCTGCCCTCAATCTTTCCCAGCATCAGGGTCTTTTCCAATGAGTCAGCTGTTCACATCAGGTGGCCAAAGTATTGGAGCTTTAGCATCAGGCCTTTCAATGGGTATTCAGGGTTGATTTACTTTAGGATTGACTGGTTTGATCTCCTTGCTGTCCAAGGGACTCTCAGGAGTCTTCCAGCACCACTGTTCAAAAGCATCAATTCTTCAGCACTTGGCCTTCTTTATGGGTCCAGCTCTCACATCTGAACATGACTACTGGTAAAACCATAGGAGGACCTTCGGTGGCAAAGTAATATGTCTGCTTTTTAATATGCTGTCTAGGTTTGTCATAGCTTTTCTTCCAAGGAGCAAGTGTCACTGTCATGGTGCAGTCAACTTCTGCAGTGATTTTGGAGCCCAAGAAAATAGTCTGTCACTGTTTCCATTTTTTCCCTATCTATTTCACCATGAAGTGATGGGACCAGATGCCATGATCTTAGTTTTTCTGAATGTTGAATTTTAAGCCAGCTTTTTTTCACTCTCCTCTTTCACCTTCATAAAGAGGCTCTTTAGTTTCGCTTTGCTTTCTGCCATTAGGGTGGTGTCATCTGTATATCTGAGGTTATTGATATTTCTCCCAGCAATCTTGATTCTAGCTTGTGATTCATCCAGCCTAGAATTTTGCATGATGTGCTGTGATGTAAGTTAAATAAGCAGGGTGATGATATACAGCCTTGATGTACTCCTTTCCCAATTTTAAACCAGTCAGTTTTTCCATGCTGAGTTTTTATGTTGCTTCTTGACCTGCTTACAGATTTCTCAGGAGGCAAGTAAGGTGGTTTGGTATTCCCATCTTTTTAAGAATTTTCCACAATTAGTTGTGATCCACAGCCAAAGGCTTTAGTGTAGTCAACGAAGCAAAAGTAGATGTTTTCCTGGAATTCCCTTGCTTTTTGTATGATCCAACGGATGTTGGCAATTTGACGTCTCATTCCTCTGCCTTTCCTAAATCCAGTTTGTACACCTGTAAGTTCTTGGTTTATGCACTGTTGAAGCCTAGATTAAAGGATTTTGAGAATTATCTTGCTAGCATGTGAAATGAGTGCAATTGTGCAGTAGTTTGAACATTCTCTGGCATTGCCCTTCTTTGGGATTGGAATGGAAACCAACCTTTTCCAGTGGAGAAGGATCTCCCTCCTCAAACAGAAGCACAGGCTTATTTAGCTTTGGCTGCTAATGTGAAGTTGATGAAACTCTGGCAGGATGTGACATGGGTCAAAGAATAAAATTATCTACTTTGAGATCTTACTTATGTCTATTCCGATCTACACCAATTCTTTGAAGACCTGGTTAATTCCTTCAGAATATTCTCAGATCCAATATAATTTTTTTTTTTTTTTAAGTTCCTCTGCTTTAGTAGGAGTACACAGAAACCAATCTTGGGCTAAAGTAGAGAGGAACTCCTCCCTTTGATCTCATTAACCAACACTTTCTAGAACCTGTATGTAGTCTAATTTTTACACCAAAATTGAGTGATCATGTTCTCTTACACAATGGAGTATTACTCAGCCATTAAAAAGAATACATTTGAATCAGTTCTAATGAGGTGGATGAAACTGGAGCCTCTTATACAGAGTGAAGTAAGCCAGAAAGAAAAACACCAATACAGTATACTAATGCATATATATGGAATTTAGAAAGATGGTAACGATAACCCTGTATGTGAGACAGCAAAAGAGACACAGATGTATAGAACAGCCTTTTGGACTCTGTGGGAGAGGGAGAGAGTGGGATGATTTGGGAGAATGGCATTGAAACATGTATAAAATCATATAAGAAATGAATCGCCAGTCCAGGTTCGATGCATGATACAGGATGCTTGGGGCTGGTGCACTGGGACGACCCAGAGTATGGGGAGGGAGGTGGGAGAGGGGGTCAGGATGGGGAACACGTGTACACCCGTGGCAGATTCATGTTGATGTATGGCAAAACCAATACAATATTGTAAAGTAATTAGCCTCCAATTAAAATGAATAAATTTATATTAAAAAAAAGTACATTTTAAACACAGACCTCAGTTTAAAGGATTTTTCTCTTAGTGATTGCCATCTACTGGTATAGTGTTATAACTACAACTAAGAAAACAATTTGGGTCAAAACTATTTTGCTATTATTTCAAATATTATACATATATAAATCTTCCTGAAAATTAAAGTATTTTAACAGTAAAATGTTAATAATACGTAATCTAAGTTTAAAATATAATTTTCTAAGAGGAAATAATAATTGAGTAGTAATAGACTATCCTGGCTGCTGTTTTAGATTTTTGTATTCTGTGTCTGCAGTACTCCAAGAATAGTGAACAATAAAGCTTTAATTAAATTATATTAGAAATAAGATATATTTCTATATTTTTGTTAATTCACTTTTTAAAGAATATGAACCGTTATTTATTCATTCTTAAATATTTACCAAGAAATTACCATTTACCAGATACTGCTTGGGCATATAAAACACACATAATATACCTGATTGAAATTACGTCAGGTTTTCTCTGGTTTATTTTTGTTTCCACACTTCAGTTTCCTGTTTTTTCAGTGTTTACCTTAGTCAGATAACAACAGAGATCTACTATAACCTCACATAATAGATATTCTATGATAGAGCAATGAATAATGTATACCTTATTTCATCTCTCTAAATATCTTGTACTTGCAAAAGAGTTTTCCCCCTAAAACCACCCTTGATCTCTTTCCTAAGGGTAGATGGTACTTTGCCTAGAGGTGTTAGAGCGAGAAGCTTAGATGTAATAAGTTTAACAACATATGGGGCAGGGATTGAGGGGAAACGATCTGTAAAGTAGAAAGTATATTTCACTTAGCATCTTTAATTCTCATTAAAACATTGGAAAATATGGAAAAGCCAATACAGGAAAGTCTGTGCACTTTGAACAGTCTTTCTCTTATATGAAAACATGCTCTTACTATTCCCTTGTTTAAAACTCTCTTTCTTCTCCTCACCCTCAGGATAAAAGCTAAACATTTCATTATGGGATGCAACCCTTTTATGGTCCAGATCTTACCTATTTTAATCACTTTATTTCCACCACTCTCCTTACTCCTTAAACCAACCATATTGAAACATCTGAATTACTAAAATAACACATTTACCTAACACATGATATTTTCTATCTCATCTTACCTAAGCTTATTTTTCTCACTCAGAACACTTAATATGGAATTGTATCCTGTCCATTATCCCCACCATAATCCATAGCCCAAGTTTGTACCTGTTCCATGTTTTCTCACAGAACCTGTGTAAACTCCTATAAAGACACATATTCCTTCTCCTCTGCTATGCACACCTAAGATTCCTCTTCTCTAATTTGCTGGAGGCTCAGCATTGGCTTATTTATCATTTTAATCTGCTTGTTTACCCTAATTTCTGACATAATTTATGTACTCAATAATCGCTGCTTAAATGAATGGCATTTGAGAATTAATTTTCATTTGAATAACTATTGTGAATTTTAACTTCTGTTAAAATGAATGACATTCATTTGAAACAACAGTTTTGAGTTTTAGTTCCTCCTGTTTTTCAGAGTTCATTATCTCACCAAGGAAAATATAAACCAGGACTCTGAGAGCCACATGGTCTCTTTCCTGCAGCCCAATGGCGCCATCTTTGAACCCTCGCTATCAGTTGGAACTGAGGATGACACGTTCACCATTCTCAACCTGGCTGTAGCAGTGAGCTCAGTTCAGTCACTCAGTTGTGTCTGACTCTTTGCAACCCCATGAATCGCAGCACACCAGGCTTCCCTGTCCATCACCAACTCCCGGAGTTCACTGAGACTCACGTCCATCGAGTCAGTGATGCCATCCAGCCATCTCATCCTCTGTCATCCCCTTCTCCTCCTGCTCCCAATCCCTCCCAGCATCAGAGTCTTTTCCAATGAGTCAACTCTTCGCATGAGGTGGCCAAAGTACTGGAATTTCAGCTTCAGCATCATTCCTTCCAAAGAAATCGCAGGGCTGATCTCCTTCAGAATGGACTGGTTGGATCTCCTTGCAGTCCAAGGGACTCTCAAGAGTCTTCTCCAACACCACAGTTCAAAAGCATCAATTCTTTGACGCTCAGCCTTCTTCACAGTCCAACTCTCACATCCATACATGACCACAGGAAAAACCATAGCCTTGACTAGACGGACCTTTGTTGGCAAAGTAACGTCTCTGCTTTTGAATATGCTATCTAGGTTGGTCATAACTTTCGTTCCAAGGAGTGTCTTTTAATTTCATGGCTGCAGTCACCATCTGCAGTGATTTTGGAGCCCAAGAAAATAGAGTCTGACACTGTTTCCACTGTTTCCCCATCTATTTCCCATGAAGTGATGGGACTGGATGCCATGATCTTAGTTTTCTGAATGTTGAGCTTTAAGCCAACTTTTTCACTAGGACTTTCACTTTCATTAGGAGGATTTTTAGTTCCTCTTCACTTTCTGCCATAAGGGTGGTGTCATCTGCATATCTGAGGTTATTGATATTTCTCCTGTCAATCTTGATTCCAGCTTGTGCTTCTTCCAGCCCAGCGTTTCTCATGATGTACTCTGCATATAAGTTAAATAAGCAGGGTGACAATATACAGCCTTGATGTACTCCTTTTCCTATTTGGAACCAGTCTGTTGTTCCATGTCCACTTCTAACTGTTGCTTCATGACCTGCATACAGATTTCTCAAGAGGCAGGTCAGGTGGTCTGGTATTCCCATCTCTTTCAGAATTTTCCACAGTTTATTATGATCCACACAGTCAAAGGCTTTGGCGTAGTCAATAAAACAGAAATAGATGTTTTTCTGGAACTCTCTTGCTTTTTCCATGATCCAGCGGCTGTTAGAAATTTGATCTCTGGTTCCTCTGCCTTTTCTAAAACCAGCTTGCACATCAGGAAGTTCACAGTTCACGTATTGCTGAAGCCTGTCTTGGAGAATTTTGAGCATTACCTTACTAGCATGTGAGATGAGTGCAATTGCGTGGGAGTTTGAGCATTCTTTGGCATTGCCTTTCTTTGGGATTGGAATGAAAACTGACCTTTTCCAGTCCTGTGGCCACTGCTGAGTTTTCCAAGTTTTCTGGCATATTGAGTGCAGCACTTTCACAGCATCATCTTTCAGGATTTGAAATAGCTCAACTGGAATTCATTCCATCACCTCCACTAGCTTTGTTCGTAGTGATGCTTTCTAAGGCCCACTTGACTTCACATTCCAGTGAAGTAGCAGTTAGTAGACAACAGCAAAATTACTGATTTTGAAATCCTCTAGAACCCATGATTAAAACTACAATTAGATATCTTTTGTTTTCATTTTTATAAAAATGCTTTCTTGTGCTATTATTTTGAATTATGATCATTTGGAAAGATGACAAGATGATAGAATAAACAACTGAAGACTGATTAGAAGACCACTTAGAGTGTATCATTTTAAAAAGGATTTATGGGGCTTCCCTGGTGGCTCAGTGATAAAGAATCCACCTGATAATGCAGGAGACATGAGTTCAATCCCTGGTCCAGGAAGATCCCACATGCCTCAAAGCTGCTAAGCCTGTGCACTGCAACTGTTGAGCATGTGTTCTAGAGCTGGGGAGCCACAACCACTGAGCACACATGCCTCAGCTACTGAAGTCTGCACACCCGAGAGCCCATGCTCTGCACCAAGAGAAGCCACCACAATGAGAAGCCCGTGCACCACAACTAGAGACTGGCCCTGCTCAAGGCAACTAGAGAGAAGCGTGCACAGCAATGAAGACTCAGCACAGCCAAAATAAATCACTAATGAAATAAATAAGTAAAATTTGTCAAAAAGTAGGACTTAACTTTGAAACTCTTCTTCCTGTGGCCCACACAACCACAGAGAAATGTAATCATTAAGAGATGAAGAAATAATATACTTTTAGTCCTGGCTAGATTTGGCAGTCATTTTAAAGATAGCTAGAAATTGTTTTATTCAGTTTAATTCTTGTATTTATATGTATTTGTTAAGAAAGTGATACTGCAGTTGGTGTCTTAAACCATGATTTTTTTTTTTTTTCAGGCTGTATCACGTCTCTATCCAGATACATTTAAGGAATACTTAGTTCACTTACCAAAAAGTCAAATTCTTCTGTTTCAAAAGAGAACTTTGAAAGAACTATTGTGGGGATATACAGATCCATTCTTGAACTTGATTCCATACTCTATTCCTACCGAAGTTGATGTGTTTTATCCTGTAAGTAACAATTATAAATCTTGATACTGTTAGACTTTTAACTGGATAAATATAATCACATTGACAATTCATAAGTTTATCATTTAGTGTGTCAACCGTATTTCTGATCTCAGAGTACATACTCTAAGTTCTTAAAAGTCACTTTTAAAAGTTTAAAAAGTGAATTGAATACTCAACTCACTTATCAAAAAGTCAAATTCTCATGTTTCAAAAGAGAACTTTAAAAAAACTATATATACTAGTGGGCCTGTAAGGATCCATTCTTGCATTTGGTTCCATACCCTACTACTACAGTTGGTTCATTTTATCCTGTGAGTAACAATACAAATGTCAATATTATTGGACTTTCACCAGATAAATATAATGGCATTGGCAATTCACAGTTTTATTATTTAGTGTGTTAACCCTATTTCTTCGGAGAAGGCAATGGCACCCCACCCCAGTATTCTTGCCTGGGAAATCCCATGGACGGAGGAGCCTGGTAGACTGTAGTCCATGGGGTCGCTAGGAGTCAGACACGACTGAGCGACTTCCCTTTCACTTTTCACTTTCATGCATTGGAGAAGGAAATGGCAACCCACTCCAGCGTTCTTGCCTGGAGAATCCCAGGGATGGGGGAGCCTGGTGGGCTGCTGTCTCTGGGGTCGCACAGAGTCGGACACAACTGAAGTGACTTAGCAGCAGCAGCAGCAGCAACCCTATTTCTTAACCCTATTAGTGTATTAACCCTAATAAATATTCTCACTATTTCAAAGTCTATGTCACATAGTTTTATCTGTCCTAGCTGGGGAAATTTACTTGTCTGAATTTACTAATCAAAATTAAACTAACATTTAATCAAGTTTCCATTCTTTGACAAACATATAAGTTGTCTAAAATTAAGTTGTAGGGTGGAAAAACTTTGAACACTTTCGACTTTGGTTTTCTATCTATGCACAATCAAATTGAATGCCCAGTTTTTATACGAAATGTATTCATCATACCATTCTTCCTTCTCTAGACCTACAAGTTTGTTTTAATGTAAATTTAAAAGTTACCTTAAATTCTACACAACAAGAAGGATAAATCAGCAATGTCATATTTTCATAGTTAGTTGATAAAAACATCTACAAATGTCATGAAGTGACATATAGGAAATTTAAGAAGATGTGAACTTGGTGATGTACTTAGTTATAGTTTAATGTTTTGAACCATGAAAAGAACCAGTTGATTACTGCATTTAAAAATTGAATATGAATTCATTTGGCACTTTATTATATATCTGTTGTATTCTTTAATTATCTTACTTGAGATGATTTTTAGGATTGCAAGGTTATATATCAATTAAATTTAAGTATAGAAGCCTTAAAGGATAATAAATTCAGTTATTATTATTTACCTAAAATACTCAATTCTTTCCTTCGCTAATTCTGTTTTTAATTTTGTGTACCTAAATTTTAGTAACCACATATTAGAGATCATAATATTGAGAAAACTTCAGGAAAGCTGTCATATTTCTCATAGGTTTTGTTAACTATTCCTTCACCTCAATATAACAGGACTAGTGATCAAAATGGCCTTTCTGGCTTAATTACAAGAGTACTGGAGTTGGATCATGTCAGCTTCTGATAGTTGTTTTCTTCCTTTATCTCAGCATCTAGCACTTATTTCTAGGCACTTTTTATATCTTGTTTTTATAAAATATTAAAAATAAGTAATTTTAAAAATTCATCACTTATACATTTCAAATCATATAAAATAATTGTGAACAGCCAGTGTCTGAGAAATGCAAAAGTGAGTTAATTACATACTTTATAATTTGGAAAGCATGGCTTGTTTTAGAAGTAATTTTTTCTTGCATGTATTTCTTCAGTACAACAACACTGCAGATGGAGTTTATAAAGTTTTCAATGGGAAAGATGACATAAGCAAAGTTGCCAGAATAGACACATATAAAGGCAAAAAGTAAGTATACAGGCAAAGTTGTATGTGTGTGTGTGTGTGTGTGTGTGTGTGTATGTGTCACTAGGATGCTTTAAGGCAGGCAAGAAACTTACTTACCAACTGGTAAGGCACAGGCACCAACCTATGGCACAGAGTTGCCTGTATCTCGGCCCTTAGAAACTCCTGGTCTATCAGGCATTAACCTTTTAGTTGTGATGACTGGTCACACTGGTACATAGCTGCTGAGTATCAGCCCCACTGGAGGGTTCACCTTTATGAACAGGTCTCTTATATACAGAAATCTAAAGGGGCCACTTTAATCTGTGTTGCATAACCAGAGTTTTCATGCACACTTCAATTACATAATAGCAAATTAAAAGGAAGAATATCAATATGTCAACTCATCATCCAGGAGCTAGGAAAATATACTGTTTTTTTTTTTTTTTACTGAGCATGAAATAAAATTATTGTTCATTCCAGTGACATGACTAAACATGTCTATAACGATGGAAGCTTAATGAATCCATGCTACAACTTTTATGACTTTCCCCTTCCAAATGTTCTTAAAATAACTCAGCTTTTTTAAAAAGCCTATCATTATAAAAATGGAATTATTATTTCCTGTTTAAAACTGACATACTGAACTTGAAAATAAAAAGCACATATTCTGTGAAGCAGTAGTAGAATGAGATATGTTCACTAGCCACAATTTCCTACTTTTCTCTAACTTCTGCCTGCTTATCTGGAGTACATCTAATCTGTCATATGTCTAAAATAGGAAGAACCCCAATAAATACCAAGGAGAAAAAGACTTTTCTCCTCAAAGTTAAAATGAGTTTTAGATCAGTGATTTTATGACAAAGAATAATCAAAATCAAGAGATGGAACATTTTTATTAATTAAGCAAGCATTACCTCACACTGAGTTCCTATCTAAAATTTGCATAAAACAGTTAAATAGTTACTCATATTCCTTTTTCATCTACAGAGTTCATACTCACATTTTTTTTTACAGGAAAATCTAATGGAGGGATAAAACACATCTAAATGCTCATTTTATGGGATATCATATCAGTGTTCATATATTGAGTACAGTGAGCATTTCTTTAATTTCAGTATTACAGAGAGGTTCTGAGGAGTTACTGAGTGCTCCTAATTGGAATAAGAATTTCACATGAGTTTAAGGTTACTACTGCTGCTGCTGCTAAGTCGCTTCAGTCGTGTCCAACTCTGCGCAACCCCATAGACAGCAGCCTGCCAGGCTCCGCCGTCCCTGGGATTCTCCAGGCAAGAACACTGGAGTGGGTTGCCATTTCCTTCTCCAATGCAGGAAAGTGAAAAGTGAAAGTGAAGTCGCTCAGTCGTGTCTGACTCTTAGCGACCCCATGGACTGCGGCCTACCAGGTTCCTCCATCCATGGGATTTTCCAAGCAAGAGTACTGGAGTGGGGTGCCATTGCCTTCTCCGTTAAGGTTAAGATAAGGTTAATTTAACTGACCACGGCAAGACTGAGCATTATTGACGGCTTATTGTGTTTCAAATAGAAGCAACAGCTTGCCTCGACATCTTACGGTATGATATATTTGGAGGGTGAAAAACCCATTTTCTATCACCAAAAAGTGGCTGAGACTGCAGAGAAACAATCACCATCATTGTTTGTACTGTTTCCAGTTATATGTATATGTATATTTCATGAAAATACCAGAGTATAAATTAATAAACTCCATTCTATTTTAATGTCAGTTCATGCAAAGTTAAAAGAGGGGAAAAGTATAAATTGATTATCTACATTTCCAGTCACTTCTGATCAAACATCTGCTTCTTTGCTCCTCCACACTCCCCTCTTTTCCCTCATACTGAGTTTACATCAGTTACCTACTTAGTATTTTTCTCCTATTCAGTTGAACACTCAATATACTATGTAATAATCCACTTCTCCCACCAGAACACAGAAATTTAATCCTAAACAGAGATCTAAATTTCTGATAAATATTTGTCAAAAAATGTTTAAAAACTCGGTCTGTTCCAAGTTGTTCCTAACAAAATTTATCAGTTTTTATTTTATAATCTGGCCACTTAATGGTATCAGGCACTTCATTCACCTCAGCAAGATGAAAACTTCTAACAAAACATAGACCAAATGATTTAGAGTATTTCTTAAATTTAGCATTTGTCACAACTAGTCTAATCAATGTTTATTACGTTAGCAGAAGTAGGGCTTTCCTGGTGGCTCAGTCGGTAAAGAATCCACCTGTAATGTAGGAAACTCTCTGCAACGCAGGAGACCCAAGTTCAAGCCCTGGGTCAGGAAGATTGCCAGGAGAAGGAAATGGCAACTCACTCAAGTATTCCTGCCTGGAAAATCCCATGGACAAAAGAGCCTGGTGAGCTACAGACTCCTGTAAGAGTCAGACACAACTTAGCAACTAAACCACCACCCCCACCACTTGAACCATAAAAGAAAAATTAATGTGAGATGTGCTCTTGGAATGCAAATGTTCATTTCCTTTCCTTTTTTTTTTTCCCCCTAAGGCATCTCTCCTATCAGGCAAGTTATTGTGACATGATTAATGGTACAGGTAAGGGTATTTGTTTTGTAATAATACCACAATGAAACCCCCTCCTTTTTCCCACAAATCTACCATCATGCCGACGATGTTCTTGATAGGGATGCTTTTACCTATCTTTGTATCCCTACAACATAATTCAGAGTCTCAATTCCAAAACAGGCTTCAGTTCAGTTCAGTTCAGTTCAGTTGCTCAGTCGTGTCCGACTCTTTGCAACCCCATGAATCGCAGCACGCAAGGCCTCCCTGTCCACCACCAACTCCTGGAGTTCACTCAAACTCATGTCCATCAAGTCGGTGATGCCATCCAGCCATCTCATCCTCTGTTGTCCCCTTCTCCTCCTGCCCCCAATCCCTCCCAGCATCAGAGTCTTTTCCAATGAGTCAACTCTTCGCATGAGGTGGCCAAAGTACTGGAGTTTCAGCTTTAACATCATTCCTTCCAAAGAAATCCCAGGGCTGATCTCCTTCAGAATGGACTGGTAGGATCTCCTTGCATTCCAAGGGACTCTCAAGAGTCTTCTCCAACACCACAGTTCAAAAGCGTCAATTCTTCGGCACTCAGCCTTCTTCACAGTCCAACTCTCACATCCATACATGACCACTGGAAACACCATAGCCTTGACTAGATGGACCTTTGTTGGCAAAGTAATAGTAACTATCTAATTTGATGAAATGTCTCAAGATTAATCACTAAGGATAAACCATTACTGCATTCCTAGGGAAATGTTTTGTAAAGACTAATGCTTTGTAATAATGCTTTACAAAGCATCTTTACTACTGCTTTGTAAAGACTAATTAACTGACTTACTGGTCACAGAAGTAAAGAGGTTAGTAGTTACTGTTCACATCTATTGTACATACTGTGTAGATAATAACTTAAAACTGAAAGAATTTAACAATCAACATAATTATAAAAGGTAAAACATTTTTCCGAGTGGAGGTTTCAATATGAAGAAGAATCAGTAACCTTGCAAGGGGAGCCATCTATTTTGAATACGATGATCATAATTATGGAGAAAAGAACAACAGTAGCAACAAAAATAGGGTTATATATGTGTTAACCAATACATACCTGTACTGGATATTGTTACCAACCATGAAAAAACATGCAAAAATGAACATTCTAAACTAAAGTTGGGAAGAAATCATGAAGTTAAAAGTATCTAAGAGAAAAACAGAAGTAAAAATACTAGGAATAGAGGTATATTGGGCAGACCAAGGATTCTGATGGAATCTCTTTGAGACAGATTGTTGGTTACACACTAGGAAAAGAGTGTAAAGAAACGGAAAGGATTCCAATGTTGTTAGCATGAAAGAAGTACTTACTATACCTTCACCAATAAGCTTAAAGAGGTATAAAATTAAAATACTGATTTACACTTGAATGTATTTTAAAAAAAAGGGTCCTGCTAGTATGCACAATCCTAGGGTTATGACACATGGTAATTGCTGGTATCATTATGACAGAATCTTTGATGATATTTAAAGCTTTTCAATGTATTCTTTTCCTTTAATGTTTAAGGTGTTGGGAAGGCAGTTGTAGGCAATGCCCATTCAGAGATCCATCTGGGCATTTAAGCTAATCTTCAATAGCCCATTATCTTAAAGGCAGGATCAAGTTTACTGATTTTCTGTTATAAGTGAAATGTAAGAAGATTCCAAAGTTGGTGCTGTTACTAGAAAAAGAATGTGGTATTCATAATTGAAGGCTAGGTCTTACTGTTTGAACAAACACATTCAGCAGTGGCTCATTTTGCTGATACTCATTTGTGGAGTAAATGGAGGAAATTATCTAGTTATTTCTTCTTATATTCAATGTGTGCCATGGATAATAACCATTGTAGGGATTCAATAAACTCAACAAATGCTTTTTTTGTTTTGATGTATACAATTTCAAACTATTTGCATGAAATCCTGCTTAGAGAAAGAACTTCAAAAAATGATTTTAAAAATGTTAATCAGCCGTAAGTGTAGGTGAATGAATCACAATCAAAAGTAAGAACAACATTCACCAAAAGGACATGTAAAGGAACCTCAAAGTAAGGAAACTGCCACTCTACTGATAGGGTAGGAAAACAATCATAGTTTTAACAACAGGTGATTTGGCCATTAAAAAAAAAAAACTCATTTATGTTTAAACAGTGGGAAAATCTGATACAAAATTGAATACCAATGAATGTGGACAGTATACAGACTTGTTGAATAAGGTAGCAGCTAGTCACCTGTCCATATTAAGTACTTGAAATAGGGTTAGTACAAACCAAAATGTGCCTAAGTACACATGGTATTTTGTTAATTTTATATTGATTATGTGTAAAATTATGTGATTTTGGATATACTGGGTTAAATATAACTGATACTTTTATCATTTTAAAAGGTGGCTATTGGAGGATTTAAAAATTACGTGTATTCAAATTTCTGAATCAACTGGCAGTAAGATGGCAAGGCAGAAAAGTGTGAGTTCACCCCTTCTTTCAAAAACATCCAAATCACAACTAATTGCTCAACAACCATCCACAACATCAGCAAAATGCTAGAATCATCTAAAAAAAAATATTCTACATCCAAAGACAAAGAAAAAACCACAACAAGACAGAAGGAGGGGCAAAGTCACGATCACAATGAAACCAAATTCCGTACTTGCCAGGTTGTATAATTATTTTCCACAAACTGGAAAAAAAAAAAAAAAAAAAAAAACTCGTAGTGGAAGTTCTGGTGAATACCATTTCCTCCCCAAGATCTAGCCCCACACAACATCCTGTAGGCTCCAGTGCTGGGATACCTCATCCAAAACAACCACCAAGGCAGGAACACAGCCCCATCCATCAGCACACAGACTTTCTGAGTACAGCTCTGCCCACCAAAAGGACTAGACCCAGCTCTACCTGCCAGTGGGCAGGAAAAAAATCCTCCCACCAGGAAGCCTGTGCAAACCTCTCAGACTCAGATAGTCTTATCCCAGGGGACAGACAGCAGAGGCAAAGAGAACTACAATCCTAAAGCCTACAGAAAAGAAATTACAATCACAGAAAATTAGACAAAATGAGGTTGCAGAAGAATATGTCCCAGATGATGGAACAAGATAAAACTTAGAAGAACATCTTATTGAAATGAGATAGGTGATCTACCCAAAAAGGAATTCAGAGTAATGAAAGTGAAGATGATACAAGATGTCATAAAAAGATCAAGATGATGTAAGAAATGTTTAAGAGACCTAGAAAAACAAAAGAACAAAAAGAGAGGAACAATTCAGTAACTGAAATGAAAAATCCACTAGAAGCAAGCAACAGCAGAGTAACTGAGGCAGAAGAATGGCTAAGTGAACTAGAAGAACAGTGGAAACCACTGCTGCAGAACAGAATAAAGAAAAAAAATAATAAAAAGAAATGAAGAGAGTCTAAAAGTCTGGGACAAAGTTAAATGCACCAATATTGACATTTATATGAGTTTCTGAAGGAAAAGAGAGAGAAAATGAATATAAATTGCCCCAAATTTCCCTAACATGGGAAAGAAGACAGTGAGTACAGTACAGGAAGTGCAAAGAGTCTCAGGCAAGATAAACCCAAGGAGGAATATACCAAGACACACAGGAATTAAATGGACAAATATTTAAGACAAAGAAAAACATTAAAAGCAACTAGGGGAAAACAACAGATAACATACACAACTCCCATAAGATTATCACCTGATTTCTCAGCAGAAATTCAGCAGGCCAGAAGGGAGTGGCATGATGTATCCAAAGTGATGAAAGGGAAGGACCTACAACCAAGAATACCCTGTCCAAGAAGACTATCATTCAGTTGCAACAGATAAATCAAAAGCTTTACAGAGAACTCATTACCACCAGACCAGATCTGCAACAAATCCTAACTGAAATTCACTACTAGAAACAAAGAAATTAAGAATGGAAAAGCTTACCAGTAAAGGCAAAAAAAGTAAGAAAGGAAATCATCTGCACAAAAATATGCAAAATATGCTATCAAAACCAGTAACTGTGAGAATAAGGGAGCACAAATACAAGATATTGGAAATGCACTTGAAATTAAAACATCAGCAACTTAACCTTGTTTATGTATGGACTGCTATATCAAATCCTCATGGTAACAGCAAACTGAAAATCTACAGTAGATACACACACAAAAAAGAAAAACAAATTCAACACTGAAGCTAGTCATCAAATCACAAGAAAACAGAACAAAAGAGAAAGGGAAGAAAAAAGACCTACAGAAACAAATCCAAAACAATAAAGAATATAGAACTAGGAAGAGACATTGCTAACTAGCTTAAATGTAAATGGATTAAATGCTCCAACCAAAGACATAGACTAGCTAAATAGATACAAAAGCCAGACTTGTATGTATACTGTCTACAGGAGATCCACATCATATCTAAGTACACATACACAATGAAAGTCAGAGGATGGAAAAAGGTATTCCATGCAAACGGAAGTCAGAAGAAAGCCGCAGTAGCAACATTCATCAGACAAAATAGACTTTAAATAAAGACTTTCACAATAGACAGAGAAGGACACTACATAATGATCAAGGGATCAATCCAAAAGGAAGATGTAATAGCTACAAATGTACTTGCACCTAAAATAGGAGCATCCTAATATATAAATCAAATACTAACAGCCATAAAAAGAGAAATCAACAGTAACACAATAATACTGGGGGACTTTAACATCCCACTTTCAGCAATGGACAGATCATCCAGACAGAAGACCAAAGGAAACACAAGCCTTAAAAGAAAGACCAGATGGACTTAATTTATAGTGCACCGCATCCAAAAGAAGCAGAATATACATTCCTTTCAAGTTCACATGGAACATTCTCCAGGACTGATCACAGGCTGGGCCACAAAGTGAGCCTTGATAAGTTTAGGAAAACTGAAATCATATCAAGCATCTTTTCTGACCACAATGCTATGAGATTAGAATTCAACTTCAAGAAAAACACTGAAAAAACACAAATGGGTTGAAGGTAAACAACATGTTATCAAGAAACCAATAGATCACTGAATAAATCAAAGCATAATAATAAAAGAAAACACGTAGAGATAAATGAAAATAAAAGCATGATGATCCAAAACTTATGGGAAGAAGCAAAAGCAGTTGTAAGAACGAAGTTTATAGCAATACAATCTTATCTCAGGAAGCAAGAAAATTTTCAAATAAACAACCTAACCTTACACCTAAAGCAATAGAAAAAGAAGAACAAACAACACCAAAGTTAGTAGAAGAAAACAAATCATAATCAAAAAGGAAAAAAAAATAGAAAAGATCAATAAAACTAAAAGCTTGTTCTTTAAAAAGAATCAAAATGGATAAACCTTTAGCCAAACTCATCAAGGAAAGAAAAAGGGAGAGAGTTCAAATCAATAAAATTAGAATGAAAAAGAACATAATTTAAAACAAACACCACAGAAATACAAAGGATCATAAGAGACAACTGCAAGCAACTGTATGTCAATGCAATGGAAAACCTGGAAGAAATGTACAAATTCTTAGAAAGGTATACGCTCCCATGAATGAACTAAGAAGAAATAGAAAATATGAACATACCAATCACAAGTAATGGAATTGAAACTGCGCTTTAAAAACGTCTAACAAAAAATGTCCAGGACCAGATGGCTTCACAGGTGTATTCTACTAAAACCTTACAGAAGGGTTAAACCTATCCTTCTGAGACTACTGAAAAATTTGCAGAAGAAGGAATATTCTCAAACTCATCCTATGAGGATACCATCACCCTGATACCAAAACCAGACATAGATACTGCAAAGAAGGAAACCATGGGTCAGTATCACTGATGAATACAGATGTGAAAAATTTCAACAAACTACTAGCAAACCAAATCAAATAATACATTAAAGGATCACACAACATGATAAGGTGGGATTTATACCATGGATACAAGCATTTTGCAATATCTGGACATCAATCTGTGTGATATATGATATCAAAGAATATTAAAGAATAAAATTACATGACCATCTCAATAGATGGTAGAAAGAGCTTTTAACAAAACTCAATATCCATTGAGATTTAAAAAAAATCTCTAGAAAGTGGGTACAGAGGAGACCTATCTGAACATAATAAAGGCCATATATGACAAAAATATAGTTAGCATCATATTAAACATTTAAAAGATAAAAGCATTTCCTCTAAGACCAGGAACAAGAAAGGATATTGACTCTCATCACTATCATTTAACATAGTTTTGGAAGTACTAGTCATGGAAATCAGAGAAGAAAAAGAAATAAAAGGAATCCACATTGGAAAAGAAGTAAAACTGTCATTGCTTGTGGATGACATGATACTCTACACAAAGAATCCTAAAGATGCTATCAGAAAACCCTTGAATTCATTTTTGAAGAGCTGTAATATAGTTTCTGGAGAAGGAAATGGCAACCCACTCCAGTATTCTTGCCAGGAGAATCCCATGGACAGAGAAGCCTGGTGGTCTACAGTCCATGGGGTCACAAAGAATCAGACACAACTGAGTGTCTGAGCACAGTAAAGTTGCAGGATAACTAAGTGTGTAATTATTATTATTACAAAATTATTACACAGAAATGTAATCCATTTCTGTACACTAACAATGAAGATCAGAAAGATAAAGAAACAATCCCATTTGCCATTGTATCAAAAAGAATAAAACACCTAGAAATAAAATTGCCTAAGGAAACAAAAAACCTATACTCTGAAACTATATGATGATGAAAGAAATCAAAGATGACACAAACAGATGGAAAGATGTATCACATTCTGGTATTCAAAGATCAACACTGTTAAAATGACTATATTACCCAGTGCAATCTAAAGACTCAATGAAATCCCTATCAAATTACCAATGGCATTTTTCACAGAATTAGAACAAAAATTTTTAAATGTGTATGGAGACATAAAAGACCTTGAATAGTCAAAGCCATCTCGAGAAGGAAAACAAAGTTGGAGGAATCACGGCTCCCTGACTTCAGACTGTACTACAAAGTTACAGTCACCAAAACAGTATGGCAGTGTCACCAAAACAGAAATGTAGATCCCTGGGACAGGGTAGAAAGCCCAGAAACAGCGCACACATATATGGCCAATTAATGTACAGCAAAGTAGGTAAGACTGTATAATAAATGGTGCTGAGAAAATGGGACAAGTACATGTAAAAAAATGAAATTGAACATTAACACCATACACAAATAAACTCAACATGGATTAAGTAACTAAAGACTGAATGCTATGAAACTCTTAGAGGAATACATAGGCAGAACACTCTCTGACATAAATCACTGCAGTATCTTTTCTGAGCCACCTCTTAGAGAAATAGAAATAAGAAGAAATATAAACAAATAGGACATAATTGAACTCAAAGCCTTTTGTACAGCAAAGTAAACCATAAACAAAATTAAAAGACAACTCACAATGGGAGAAAATATTTTCAAACAATGCAACCAATGAGGGATTAATTTCCAAAGTTTTCAACAGCTCATATTCTCTATATTACATATAAAAAAAAATCAAAAAATGGGCAAAAGACCTAAGTTGACATTTCTCCAAAGAAGACATACAGATGGCCAAGAAGTACATTAAAATGTGTTCAAAATCACTATTTACTAGAAAAATGAAAATCAAAACTACAATGAGGTATCACTTCGCAATGGTCAGACTCCATCACCCCAAAATTCACTAACAATAAAGGCTGGAGAGGATGTGCAGAAAAGGAAATTTTCCTATACTGTTGGTAGGAATTTAAACTGGTAACAGTCACAATGGATAACAGTATGGAGGTTTCTTAAGAAACTAAAAATAAAGCTACCATATGATATAGCAATCCCACTCCTGGGCATGTATCTGGATAAAAATGTAGTTCAAAAGGTTATATGCAGACCAGGATTCATTGCGGTACTGCTTACCATAGCCAAGAGATGGAAGCAACCTAAATGTCCATCAACAGATAAAGAAAATGTGGTGCATATGTGAAACAGAATATTACTCAGCTATTAAAAAGGATGAAATAATGCCATTTGCAGCAATATGAATGGACCTGGAGATTATCATACTAAGTGAAGTAAATCAGAGAAAGACATGGATCATGTGATATTGCTTTTTTGCAGACTCTTAAAAAAGTGATACAAATGAACTTACCACACAGACTCACAGACTTCAGACAATGAAGTATAGTGACTGAGGGAAGAAGTTGGAGGAGGAGATGGATTTGGAGTTTGGGATTGACATACATACACTATTAATGTTTAAAACAGATAACCCACAAGGGCTTACTGTATAGCACAAAGAGCGTTACTCAATATTCTTTTTTTCACCTAGATGGGAAAAGAAAAAGAATAGATACATGTGTATGTATAACTGAATCATTTTGCTATACTCCTGAAACTAACAAAACATGGTTAATCAACTGATCCAACAGAAAATTTAATAAAAGAGAAAGGAATGAGAAAAATAAATTTCTGTTTAAAAAATTACATGTAGAATTGCTACAGTTCATATTTCTATCAAGCATGTTGGAATCAAGATTTCTTGATTTAAGACACAAACTGCATCTAATCCCTTGCCACTGGCTCAACTTTTAAACAGATGCAGCTTCATTTCCACCTTTTATTGAGAAGACCCAGGTATTACAATTCTTCTCCTTGGACATTTTCAGGTAAGACAAAGACATTGATGTATTTCTCTAAGTCAGAATTATTTCCCCAAGTGACAAGAGATAAATCAAGAAGACCACACTCAATAATAGTACATTAGAAAAATAAAACAAATTTAAGGAAGTTTTTTGATATATTAATAAATACAATATAGAATTCATAATGTGTTTATTTCTGTAAACTAAAAGATGTAGAAGGGCACTCTGCATAACACAAATCATTTTCTTCTTTGTCATTTCTAAGCAAGAGCTATTTGTTCCTCTCTTTTACTGAAGTGGTAGTATGCTTAATAACAGTCAAGAAAGACATGCCCGATCTTCCTTAAATTGTCTAAAATGATGAGATTCCAGGCACAGATCTATGTTAATGTGCTCTACTGGCATTACGACATCCATTCAAATTGGCAGGGTGCAGTAGCTATCACACAAGCATCAGCACCCACACTGGGCATTGGGTATGCTTGAATCCTTTAGTTTCTAAATTCTTTGTGGTGTGAGAAAGCTTTGAAGATCTCTGAAACTTTTCTTATCTGTAAAATTGAAGAGAGCAGAATTTCTTCAAATAAGGTCATCTGGGTATCAAAAAAAAAAAAAAAAAGTATATAGTGGGATCCAGTACATTGTCGCGGTTATGGTAAAGTGAAGTGAAGTGAAGTCACTCAGTCGTGTCTGACTCTTTGCGACCACATGGCTGTAGCCTACCAGGCTTCTCAGTCTATGGGATTTTCTAGGCAAGAGTACTGGACTGGGTTGCCATTTCCTTCTTCAGGGGATCTTCCTGATCCAGGGATCGAACCCAGGTCTCCGGCATTATAGGCAGACGCTTTATCCTCTGAGCCACCAGGGAAGCCTGGTTATGGTGAATAGCTGTAAATGATGGGCATGTAGAAGGCAAATATTAAACACCAGCATGCACACACTCAAGCTGAACTTCTCTCCATGATTAAGTTTTGGAAGATTGAAACTTTATTTTTATCTCACTTAAATTGGGCACAAATTAAGGATTTGAGAGAGTCATCAATAATTAATACACAGAAGAAATGAACTATGAGAAATGTCTGCTGTATAAATACTCTATGTGGTTAGTCGCTCAGTCATGTCCAACTCTGTGGACTGTAGCCCTGTAGCCCACCAGGCTCCATTATCTGTGCGATTCTCCAGGCGACAAAACTAGAGTGGCTGCCATTCCCATCTCAAGGGATAAATACTCTATTGCAGTTCACAAACAACAATTAATCTCAGAAGCTTTTGAAAACAAAGGTAAGAATATCCAAGTACTGAGTTCTGTTATAGCTTAAAATCTCTCAAGATTTTTTTCCTAAGAATTAAGCAGGAATTCTAGCAAGATTACATAATTTTCCTAAGTTAAAGCAATAATATAAATTTTAAAATAGGAGAAAATGGATCTCCAGAAGGAAGTTCAGTTTCCCAGGATGAAGCTTTTTCGTATCTGTGTTCAGGCCTAGCTATGTTGTGTTCACAGCTGAAACGAATCTGAAAGGAATCCCTGTGTACAGACTCATTCTTCCATCCTTGGCTTTTGCATCTCCACTTCAAAATCCAGACAACCACTGTTTCTGCACAGAAAAACTTCTCAAAAAACTGTACCTTATATGGTGTGCTAGACATTGGCAAATGCAAAGAAGGTTAAGTTTACAGGTTCTCAATGTTACAATCCATGGCATAATTTGCATTATTCTTTAAAATATAAACTTCACCCAGGGTTTCTTTCCACAAGAAATTTAAAGTGAGAAGGCAACAATGGCAGAAAGTGGTAGGCTGTTTTTGTTCTGATTTTCACTGTTTCAAAAGTTAGTTGTTATTAGGTAAAACCACCCTGATATTTTTCTGTGCTACTTTGGAAAATAAATCTTAAGGTTCTTTGCTCATTTTTTAACGGATTATTTTTTTGAGTTGTGTGAATACCTTGTATATTTTGGATATTACTTACTTATGGGATATAAGTTCTGAAAATATTTTTTCCCATCCCATAGGTAGCCTTTTCATTTTTGATGGTGTCCTCTGCTGTGCAGAATCTCTGTGCTCTTTTTAGATTTAGGATAAAATTAAAATAGTTATCAGAATACTTTAAACATCCCAACTTATCTAGCATTTTTCTAACTTTTCTACCCTAGAAAATGGTAAATAAAAATAAGTGTATTTCAGGAAGTCTCCAAAACAAGAATTGACTCAAAATATGGAGTTTATCATATTTTGCTCACCTATTTCATATTGGTGTAGGTGTGAAGAAAGAAAGAATCTCTTTAAAAAATTATCAGTCCATAGGCACATTACTACCTGAAACATGAAGGTATATGGTTGTAACTTTGTGTTCAGCAGCTAAGCTTTGCTGTTGTTGCTTAGTTGCTAAGTCGTATCTGACTCTTTTTGACCTCATAGACTATATAGCCCACCAGACTCCTCTTTTCATGGAATTTCCCAGTCAAGAAAATGGAGTGGTTGCCATTTCCTCCTCCAGGGGATCTTCCTGACCCAGCGATCAAACCTTATCTCCTGTATTGGCAGGCTGATTCTTTACCACTGAGCTACCAGGGAAGGCCAGTTAAGGCTTACTTATAGGAAATAAACACCTAAGGGATAACTGGTTACATTTCTTTTTTGTTATTGTTCAAAAGTGATTAGATGCTATAATTGTCTCTAACCCTCACCATCCAGTTAGTAGTCAAAGCAAACTTTGCATTTCATTTTTAACTTAAAAAGCTTTATCTTCAAGGAAATCTTTTCTGAAAGGGATGTATAATAAGAAAAAGTATTTATATCATTTGTCTTTTAAAACTTGCTTGCAAGAAAACCTGTGTACATTTCACTTCCTCATTTTCTATATGCAAGTCCAGAAATTGCAGAACCTATTGAAGGCGTAAGTCCAAATGAAGAAGAACATAGCACGTACTTAGATGTTGAACCTGTAAGCAACTACATTATTGACCTGTTTGGTTTAACATTATTTTTTAATGAAAGAAAAATTAAATTCTCTCCATTTTCTCACATTTATTGATTATATTTATTGCATCACAATCTTGATAAATTACTTACTTTTATATCAATGAAAATAACTCTTTTTTCCCATTGTTGCTTATGAGATGAAATAATTCTGTTTTAGTTTATAGCATGTGAAATTTTATAGATCTTTTTAATTCTTCATAGGTCAGGGAAAGCAATGATAGACATGATTCTACTTAAAACAATTTGGTATAAAGTACAATTTTATGCTCATTTTATAACAACTGCAAGTACTGCTCACATGAAGGGACATTGTAGATTACAAGCAATTGAAAGATTTTACAGATATATATGCATTTGAGGTAAGATTGATTATACTCAGTGCAGGGAAACATCTATTAAATTTCCTATAGAGTAACAGTTTTCAACTTTTCATTTATTTTAATATTCTCCTATTCAAAGTTTAAATGCTATGCCAGCATTTTAGGAGTCACATGTCAGTTTAAGGAATAATAAGTAGTATTATAATTATATGGATGATACATGGGTTCTGACTGATATATACTTAATCATGCAAAGTTCAGGATTTATAGACAGTATAAATAGTATTGGGTTTCAGTACTATTGTTGTGGATCCCTCAAAACCAGTTCAAATAAATATCTTAAATTTAAATAAAGCCTAGGCATTAGGATGGGCAAAGGAATTTTGTGTGCATATATATGCATGGGTATATACATCTGTATACACCTATTCATGCACACACAAAATTTAATTATGGAGAATTATGTGTGCATGAAGCAATATGTCCAATTAGTTATTTAATAAATTTCAAGTAGTAGAGTTTCACTTTAGGTTTTATGTAACAGTAAAAATAAATTTTGGATTTATAAAATCTTTTTTTTTAAGGAAGTTGATAATTAATTTAGTTTGTTCTGTCTTTAGATAACTGGATTCACTCTACAGTTTGCAAAACAACTGCAGATCAATATACTGGTTAAACCAGCAAGAAAAATTGAGTGAGTCTCTTGAACAAGTTTCATTATGATTTTTAGTATTTTCTTGTAAGAATGAGAGTATATCTATGAAAAGAAGGGGAAAGAATATAAAATTCAACTTCTCTAAGTCAGAAAAATATCATATATTAACACATATATATGCAATCTAGAAAAGGGACACTGATGAACCTATTGGCAGGGCTGGAATAGAGATGAGGATGTAAGAAAGGATGCGTGGACACAGCGAGGGAAGGAGAGGGTAGAATGAATTGAGAGAGCAGCCCTGACATAAACACATGACCATGTGTTAAACAGGTAGTGGGGAGCTGCTGTATAGCACAGGGAGCTCAGCTCAGAGCTTTGTGATGATGTAGAGGGGTGGCAGGGAGGCTGAAGATGAAGGGGATTTATGCATACTTTTAACTGATTCACGCTGTTGTACAGAAGAAACACAACACTGCAAAGCAATTATACTCCAATGTAAAAAAAAAAAATCTGTTTTTTAAAGTAATGTAGATGATCAGAGTTATTTAGCCCAAGGCACTGACCACAGATAATAATGAGTCATGAAAGTAAAAATCTACCTGTACCTCTATAAAACAAAATGTTGGTAAATAGAAATAAAAGAAAGTCTACGGAAATTTAGGTAGCTGGACTAGGAAGACAGACAGTGAATGGACTGCATAAACAAATTTGTATGAGGAAAATATATATGCACAGAAAAAAATGCAAAAGGAGATATGAAAAATTGTATAAGCATGGTTATATCCTTCCATGTTAGCACTGTAAGAGATTTGCAGCTCAATTCTTTCTACCAGCTTTATTACTGATACTCTTAAAAGATTTAGAGATAAGATTTTTTTCTAATTTCTACATAAATTTAGAATATCTGCCCCTTTAGGAATGTCAAAACAGGCTACTAAAGAAAAGCATGACCATTAAATGATTTGAAAACCTATGTCCAAGAATTTCTGACTGAAGAAACTGTAAGCTGTGGATTAAAGTATTCTTTGTCACCATCAGTTCAGTTCAGTTCAGTTGCTCAGTTGTGTCCAACTCTTTGCAACCCCATGGACTGCAGCATGCCAGGCCTCCCTGTCCATCACCAACTCCCAGAGTTCGTTCACTCAAACTCACGTCCATCGAGTCGGTGATGCCATCCAGCCTACTCATCCTCTGTCTTCCCCTTCTCCCACCTTCAATCTTTCTCAGCATCAGGGTTTTTTCAAATGAGTCAGTTCTTCACATCAGGTTGCCAAAGTATTGGAGTTTCAGCTTCAGAATCAGTCCTTCCAATGAATATTCAAGACTGGTTTCCTTGAGGATGGACTGGTTGGATCTCCTTACAGTCCAAGGGACTCTCAACACCACAGTCTTCTCCAACACCACAGTTCAAAAGTATAAATTCTTTGGCGCTCAGCTTTCTTTATAGTCCTACTCTCACATCTATACATGACTACTGGAAAAACCATAGCTTTGATTAGATGGACTTTTGTTGGCAAAATAATGTCTCTGCTTTTTAATATGCTATCTAGGTTGGTCATAACTTTTCTTCCAAGGAGCAAGTGTCTTTTAATCTCATGGCTGCAATCACCATCTGCAGTGATTTTGAAACCTAAAAAAATAAAGTCTGTCACTATTTCCACAGTTCACCCATCAATTTGCTATGAAGTGATAGGACCAGATGCCATAATCTTAGTTTTCTGAATGTTGAGCTTTAAGCCAACTTTTTCACTTTCCTCCTTCACTTTCATCAAGAGTCTCTTTAGTTCTTTGCTTTCTGCCATAAGAGAGTCATCTGGATATCTGAGGTTATTAATATTTCTCCTAGCACTCTTGATTCTAGCTTGTGCTTCCTCTAGCCCAGCGTTTCTCATGATGTACTCTGCATAGAAGTTAAATAAGCAGGGTGACAATATACAGCCTTGACGTACTCCTTTTCCAGTTTGGAGCCAGTTTGTTGGTCCATGTCCAGTTCTAACTGTTGCTTCTTGACCTGCATACAGGTTTCTCAGGAGGCAGGTCAGGTGGTCTGGTATTCCCATCTCTTGAGGAATACTCCACAGTTTGTTGTAATCAACACAGTCAAAGGCTTTGGTTTAGTTAATAATGCAGAAATTTTTCTGGAATTTTCTTGCTTTTTTGATGATCCAAAGGATGTTGGCAATTTGATCTTTAAAACCAGCTTGAACATCTGGAAGTTCACGGTTCACGTATTGCTGAAGCCTGGCTTGGAGAATTTTGGACATTACTTTACTAGCATGTGAGATGAGTACAATTGTGTGGTAGTGTGAGTATTCTTTGGCATTGCCTTTCTTTGGGATTGGAATGAAAACTGACCTTTTCCAGTCCTGTGGTCACTGCTGAGTTTTCCAATTTGCTGGTATATTGAGGGCAGCACTTTCACAGCATATCTTTTAGGATTTGAAATAGCTCAACTGGAATTCCGTCACCTCCACCAGCTTTGTTCATAGTGATGCTTCCTAAGGCCCACTTGATTTCACATTCCAGGATGTCTGGCTCTAGGTGAGTGATCAAACCATCGTGATTATCTGGGTTGTGAAGATCTTTTTTGTATAGTTCTTCTGTGTATTCTTGCCACTTCTTCTTAGTTTTCTTGAATAAACTCATGCAGTAATAATCCAATATGATGAAAAAACATATATAAAATAAAATTTCAACTTTTTTGGCTTAATTCATTAAATCATAAAATGCTAATAACTTTCATTTGCAATTTAGAATTATATCTAGTTTGTATTGAATGTGTGGTATTTACACACATTTTGGAATGAGTGTATAGTGGTATTGCTCATTCCACACTAGCTGTCCAAATATTTCTATGACAGTAGTTTCCAGAATTCAAAGTTTAGTTTTGAAAGGTTGTTGCCAAACCAAAAAAGACTGGGATTCTTGGCCGCCGGAGGAGAAGAATTCAATCCATGGCCAGAGACGCAGCTTAATCGCTCAGAGCTTTTGTGTAATAAAGTTTTATTAAAGTATAAAAGAGGTAGAGAAAGCTTCTGACATAGACATCAGAAGGGGGCAGAAAGAGTACCCCATTGCTAGTGTTAGCTATTTGATGATGATGATAATAATATTTGATAATTATAATTACCAAATATTATAATAATCAAATTATAATTCTCAAAATATTATTATAATTTGATAATTATTATTTTATAATAATTATCAAATTTTTATTGAATTTTATTATTAGTCAAATTAATAATAAGCGAATCAAAACAATGTCTGGAGGTTGTAAAGACCTTACTAGACCCACTCCCATAATTTACATTTTATGATAACAGGATTAGCCAGAAGGTTTTTTTTTCCAGAAACTGTCCTCAAGCAGGTTACATTTTTGCTATATAATCCTAAGGAATATAGAGGATAAAAAAGTTTGTCCTCTCCTCCTCAAGAGTTCCAGACCCCTCTGTCCTTGGGGATCCCAGACTTCTTATCAACCTGCCTAGGAATTTACTCTCTCAGTTTCCTGGGCATCACTTGTTGAAAGGGAAAATAAATGATTAGAAAAAGTGAATCTAATTAGAAATATATATTAGAAAGATTCATAAAGTGATTATAAAACTCAGAAACAGACCTTAAAATTTAAATGATTCATCACGTGGAACAAAAATCAAGGAATTTAACCAAGACACAACAGCAACTAGTTTCTGAACATTCATGTATAGAGATAATTACTAACACTTCTCTTATGCGTGTATAATATATATTTATTTCCATAATTATTTAATATTTTATAATTATTTTCAATGTATATTACAGAGCATTAAAGCATTTGGAGCAGAACTATTTGGTGCCTATTCTTTGGCTTAATGAGGTTAGTATTTTTATCTATTAGTCACTGAAATAGCAAACATCTTTGTATATAGAATAAATCTTGGATGATTGAAAATTGAGTAAGTGTGCATAGTATTTGAAGTTGTATGAGTTTCCATTACTCATGTGGGCAAGTTTATACATTATTAATTATAGAATTAATTATTTTGAGAGAACCAAGCCATGCAGAAATATCAGGATTATGTTAGATTTCAGTGTTTTTATTTTAGAAAGACAAAGTACTTCCTATCATTTAAGATTATTTCCATAATGCGTATATTAAACACTATCTCTTGTCATAGTGCTTGGCATGGGGAAAAGTCATGCAAACATGACATTCCAAATAACTCAGTGTGAATATTGTAGTGTTAATAAAAGCCAACCAAGTTTATAAAGATGAGTTTATAGTAAATGTAGGCAGTTTATCTCCTGATGAGACATTTTTAGTGTAAAAATCATGGAATGGATTAGCCACAGAATTAGGAAATGCATTGTATAAGCCTTTAGAGGAAGAAAACTGCTGACCCTTGATATTTCCCTCTGTCACTAAGAAACATTCTTTGGGAAACTGGAAAATATTTCTGTAAGACCAGTGTATTGAACAAAGAAGTCAGTGTACTGAAGAATGCTATATAACATGTTTAAAGGGAAATGATTGTATTTCTCTAAATATTCCACCTTGGCATTTATTACCTTCTCTGACATGCAAAGAGACTTCCATTAGCTTGTTTTACAGAAAAAAATAACTAAAATTTATGCAGTGTTTTGAAAAAAAAAAAACTGATACATAAATTGAAGGTTTTGAGTATTTTGCTTCACTAAACTACCCCAAAAACACTATTAACTTTATTACAGACTGCCACCATTGGTGATGAGAAGGCAGCAATGTTCATAGATCAAGTAACTGGAAAAATAAACCTCCTTCGCCTGGTACAAATAATCTTATGGAGTATTGGTACAGTGATGTTTGTTGCTTTTATGATTTCATACTGTGCATGCCGAGTGGAGTGTTAAATAAGTAAGTATATAATAAAAATTATATACAGCTGCTATAACATTATATATTGCTTGTTTTCATTTTATCAAAAAGAGGTTATAAATTAGGCTACAAATATTTCTGGATCTGTCTAGTCAACAATTGTTTTTAATGTATCTTTGAAGTTTTGAGATGTTTTTCCAGTGCTCATGTATGGATGTGAGAGTTGGACTGTGAAGAAAGCTGAGTGCCAAAGAATTGATGCTTTTGAACTGTGGTGTTGGAGAAGACTCTTGAGAGTCCCTTGGACTGCAAGGAGATACAACCAGTCCATCCTAAAGCAGACCAGTTCTGGGTGTTCATTGGAAGGACTGATGCTGAAGCTGAAACTCCAATACTTTGGCCACCTCATGCAAAGAGTTGACTCATTGGAAAAGACTCTGATGCTGGGAGGGATTGGGGGCAGGAGGAGAAGGGGACGACAGAGGATGAGATGGCTGGATGGCATCACCGATTCGATGCACGTGAGTTTGGGTGAACTCCGGGAGTTGGTGATGGATAGAGAGGCCTGGCGTGCTGGCTGCGATTCATGCGGTCGAAAAGAGTCGGACATGACTGAGAACTGAACTGAACTGAATGTAAATTAAAACATAAATGAAGGCTGAATGAATAATAAGCCCTAGTAATACCAAGCAGATCACTACATTACATCTTTCTTCTGAGAGGAATGCACTAAAATATGAAGTCATCACTTTTGAAAAGTTAAAATGTTGCACAAAAGCTAAATGTGTTCTAACTTTTCATTTCTTGATTATTTCTAGCTAATTATTTTAAAATCACAAATTAATAAAATCACAGACTAGGAAAGTTTATATATAAATGAAAACGGTAGATATTTGGGGAGACTGAAATTTACAAGAGAAAAGAAAATAGAAAGGTTTATTAAATAAGCTAGAAATTAAGGAGAAATAGAAACTCAATAAATGATGGTAAGAAAACAGGATAAATATGCTATTTTAAGATGAAGATAACATATTAATATAAAGGATTGTAGCATAAAAATATGCTACAATCACAGTACAAAATCAGTGTGTACCCTACCTGTTTAATGTTGAAGTCTTGATGAATTATTACAATTCATGAACTAAAATTGAATACAATAGTATAAAGAATAGAAGAAAAACAAGTCAATACAGTAAAACCAAATTACTCAGAGTTTACAGGAAAAATCAGGTAAATGTGGACAGTAGGAGTTTAAGCAAAATTGAAGACGTGGCTCAGGTCTCTGTGTTTTAGTTATTAGTGCCTATGCCCCCTTGTAAATAGAGGAACATCTGACTCAATCTTCCCTAAATGAAGCCTTTAATAATCATTTGTGGCATTGGTGTGGCCTGGTAGGGTGTGGGGAGGATTTTCCACTTACATTAGGTTCCATCCACCCTTCTTCCCAGGAAAATCAAAAAATATATACAATCAAAATAAAAGCAAATATACTTGCTATGAAAAATTACAACTTCAAAATAAGTCTTCTTACTCTACTTTCAATCAGATTGTTGACTGCATGATGTCTTATACAGAAATTCTGGAGCTGCCACTGATAATGACTGACCTTCTATTGTGCACCAAAATTATGATAACCATTTTACATGAATTATCACAACTAATCTCTATGAAAATTTTATACTTCCAGTAGCCAGGGATTCACCAGCATTCATTCTATCTATCTGTTTGAGACATTACAGAAAATTTTAACAGTGCAAATCTGTTCATTTTCTAAGTGTGACATCAGTCAAACTGAATTATTAAAAAAAAGTAAAACAGGACATACAACAGTATTTTCTGTATGTAAGAATGAGAACTTGGGCTTAGGAAGACCACTCAATCTTTTGTTCTGATGCTTTCTGCCTATATTTATTCACTAAAAAGACTGAATACTTCTGCCTACAATCCATCTGAACAGAATATTCAAAATGCTAATCTAATATATTCACATTGTAATGAAGGAAATATTGTATCACCTTTAAGACCTATCATTAGTCAAGTAACAAATAAGTTATGATTAAACAAAGTAATGCACATGACCATTTATACAACAGAAAAGATTATCCACTTAAAAGCCATATTACAACAAAAACTTGTTCTGGTGGGAAAATATGCTTTTCAAAATGAAGTGTAATAATTGTAAATTTTTCTGTATTCTTCCTTGTAACTGTTATGTGATATATTTCATCAATGCTAAATGAACCCTGAATACCCAGTATCTTGGGGCTCTATGTGGCTAAATTAAGGTAAAAGATGGAGAACTCTCTAACGTGTCACTGTCAACAAGTATATTGATTTTTCTTAAACATCTGATTGTTGCAGTGGAAAGCTACTGCTCTTTACACAATGTTCTTTTTTTTTCCTTTACAAACAGAGAACACTGTTCTCTATAGATTACTTGATTTACTAGATTTAGAAGAATCACAGATATAGATTTCCTTAAACAGGCCTCATGTTGAATATTTAATAATTATGCCTGTGGGCAGATTTATAAACAATTGAAAAATAAGAAGATGGATGTACAGGAGGGAATAAAGCAAAGATGGTAGAGCTAAGGTGTGGTTTTATTCACAGAGAGAATAAACCAGTAGTCTTTCTGAAAGTAGCAGTACATACACCACTAAATGGAGGATGGTCTGAAGGGACAGCAAGGAGTGGAAATGCTCATTCAGAGCAGATTTAATGAGTGACCCTCCTCATCTGACTGCGTGCAGCTCTTGAGAGCTGGGAAGGAGGCTTCATGCTCCCTGGAATGGGAAAATAATTGTCTCATCCATGAAGTGCATCAGAGAATCTTTCTCTCCAGCTTGAGAAGCTGGGCTAATTACTAGAAAATGTGACATCTTCAATCTAAAGAATGTCAGAATTACCTATTTTTTCCACAACTTTTTGATAAGCACTAAGTACTTACTTTCTGCTTTCCAGGGAGCAAATGAGTCTTCACATTCATGCATCGGCTACGTCAGGACCATTCTTAATATCGACCTACAAAATGAAGATTTGATGTGCTTTATCTTTGCAAGCACACCTTATCTTAGAGTTGAAGAACTAGCGGCATTTTTTTGTTTTTGTTTTGCACTGAGCATAAGCACATTTCTAAAGAATTACTAAGATGCCATCCACACTTGGAACAAAAATAGGTACCTTTTAAAATTTAACATACACACAACAACTTGAATTAAGTTTCTACAGATCTCACTTATTCATGATACAAGTATTTTTATTGGATATTGATTTACTAATTGGTTCCCTGGTGGTAAATATGGCAGAGAACTGGACAACCTACACAAATCCTGGATCTTGAACACTTGTCTTCCCCAAAGAGGAAATATCATTACTCTTATCAATGTCCCTGAAACAACACAAACCCCAAGACTGTTGGTACATTGCATTTCACGAGGATCAACTATTTTGAAAGGCATTTAAGAATGGTAACCAAACGCTTGGCCTCTGAACAATTTATTATCCATTACTTCAGTTTCCTTCTTTATGGAATTATTTTTAATCATGCTCTCTTTAACAATATATGCTTATATTTTTGTCAATGATTATATAAATGGGTATGTAAAAGGATTTTGTCATTTTCCATGTTCATCAGCTCTTCTGGAAAACTGAATACATTTTGATCTTTTCACTCAGCTGCATACAACTTATGCTTGGCAATTTCAGAATGCTATGCTAGGAATTCTCTGGTGGTCCAATGGTTAAGAATCTACCAGCCAATGCAGGAGACCCAGGTTTGAACTCTGGTCCAGGAAGATTCCACATACAGCAAGACAGCTAAGCCCAAGTGCTACAATTACTGACGCCCATGCACCTAAAGACCACGCTCTGCAACAAGAGAAGCCACAAGAAGCCCATGTATCACAACAAGTAGCCCCTGCTTACCACGACTAGAGAAAGCCTGCACATAGCAATGAAGACCCAGCACAGCCAGAAAATAAATAAATAAAAATAAAAAGAGTTCTGTGCTAGTGTTAAGAGATGTAAATGAAAATAAAAAGTTTTGGGTGAAAGGGTACAATGAGTAGAATGGGCATTAATGGTTACTTCCTGTAATATTTCTTGCTTTCACAGTCACTGCAGAAAGACTGGTTTCATTCATTAAAAGATGCCCTTTTGTATCCCTGTGCTTTGCCTAGTTCCTGTTGTATCACAAAACATTCAGTCTAATGTTCTGTGTGAAGTAGTCTACTTGAATTTTTATTTCTTTATGCATCTGTCTTTCTTTCTGAAACATTCTTTTTAAATTCAATCTTGACCACATTTTCCTAAATTTTTTATAAGGTTTTTCATTTTCTTTTCCTTTTTAAAATGCATTTCTTAAACTGCTGCATTCAATATGCCAGCAAATTTGGATAACTCAGCAGTGGCCACAGGACTGGAAAAGGTCAGTTTTTATTCCTACCCCAAAGAAAGGCAATGCCAAAAAATGTTCAAACTACTGCACAGTTGCATTCATTTCACATGCTAGCAAGGTAATTGGAGAAGGCAATGGCACCCCACTCCAGTACTCTTGCCTGGAAAATCCCGTGGATGGAGGAGCCTGGTGGACTGCAGTCCATGGGGTCGCTGGGAGTCCGACACGACTGAGCGACTTCACTTTCACTTTTCACTTTCATGCATTGGAGAAGGAAATGGCAACCCACTCCAGTGTTCTTGCCTGGAGAATCCCAGGGACAGAGGAGCCTGGTGGGCTGCCGTCCATGGGGTCGCACAGAGTCGGACACGACTAAAGCGACTTAGCAGCAGCAGCAGCAAGGTAATGTTCAAAATACTTCAAGCTAGGCTTCAACAGCATGTGAACTGAGAACTTCCAGATGTACAAGCTAGATTTAGAAAAGGCAGAGGAGCCAGAGATCAAATTGCCAACATCCTTTGGATCAAAGAAAAAGAGAATTTCAGAAAAACATTTACTTCTGTTTCATTGACAATGCTTAAAGCCTTTGAGTGAATCACACAAATTGTGGAAAATTCTTCAACAGATGGGGATACCAGAGCACCCTGCCTGCCTCCTGAGAAACCTGTATGCAGGTCAAGAAGCAACAGTTAGAACCAGACATGAACAATGGACTGGTTCCAAATTGGGAAAGGAGTACGTCAAGGCTGCATATTGTCACCACTTACTTAACTAATATGCTGAGTATATCATGCAAAATGCTGGGATGGATGAAGCACAAGCTAGAATCAACACTAGTGGGAGAAATGTCAATAACCTCAGATATGCAGATGCCACCACCTTTATGGCGGAAAGCAAAGAGGAACTAAAGAGCCTCTTGATGAAGGTTAAAGCAGAGAGTGAAAAAGCTGGTTTAAAACTCTACATTCAAAAAATGAAGATCATGGCAGTGGGTCCCAACACTCCATAGCAAATACACCGGGAAACAGTGGAAACAGTGACTGACTTTATTTTCTTGGACTCCAAAATCACTGCAGATGGTGACTGTAGCCATGAAATGAGAAGATGCTTGATCCTTTGCAGAGAAGCTATGACAAACCTAGACAGTGTATTAAAAAGCAGAGACATTACTTTACCAACAAAGTCTGTACAGTCAAAGCTACGTTTTTGTGTGTGTGTGTGTGTTTTTTTTTTTTCAATAGTCTTGTACAGATGAGAGAGTTGGACCATAAAGAAGGTTGAGCGTCAAAGAATTGATGCTTTCAAATTATGGTGTTGCAGAAGACTCTTGAGGGTCCCTTGGACTGCCAGGAGATCAAACCAGTCAATCCTAAAGGAAATCGGCCCTGAATGATCATTGGAAGGACTGATGCTGAAGCTCCGATACTTTGGCCACCTGATGCGAAGAGCTGACCCATTGGAAAAGCCTCTGAGCTGAGAAAGATTGAGGGCAGGAGGAGAAGGGGACAACAAAGGATGAGATGGTTGGACGGCATCAAGTCCACCAAATTGATGGACATGAGTTTGAGCAAACTCCAGGAGATGGTGGAGGACAGGGAAGCCCTGGGACTCACAAAGAATCGGACACAACTGGCTGATTAACAAACTTTAATTGCTTTGTTTGCCTACTAAAATCCAAAAGCAATTCAGTGTCCTCACATTAGGTGCCACAGTAAACACTGAAAACCACAAACTGAGATATCACCGTTTCTGAAGGATCTTTGAAAAATCCAAAGTTACTCAAAACATACTGACAAAATGTCTTTTAACTGGGAGGGTTTAAAAGATATTTTCCTAAGCTACAGTAACACATCAGTGTGGTACTGGCACAAAACAAAAAATATCGATCAATGAAAGAGGTCAGAATGCCCAGAAATAAACCCATGAACCTATGGTCAATTAATCTATGACAAAGGAAGAAAGAATATGCAATGGAGAAAAGACAGTCTCTTCAATAAGTGGTGCTGGGAAAACTGGACAGCTACATGTAAAAGAATGAAATTATATCATTCTCTAACACTACACACAAAAAGATATTCAAAATGGCTAAAAGACCTAAATGTAAGACCAAATACTATAAAACTCTTAGAGGAAAACACAGGCAGAACACTCTTTGACATAAATCACAGCATTATGTTCTTGGATTCACCTCCTAGAATAATGAAAAAAAAGAGGGACCTAATTAAATTTGAAGACTTTTCACAGCAAAGAAAACCATAAATAAAAAGACAACTCACAAAATGAGAGAAAATATTTGCAAATGAAGCAATTATCAAGGAATTAATATCCAAAATGTACAAACAGCATATACTGAAGTGACTTACCAGCAGCAGCAGCTCAACATCAAAAAACAAACAATCCAATCAAATATGGGCAGAACATCTAAACAGATACTTCTCTGAAGAAGACATACAGATGGCCAACAAAGCACACGATATGATGCGCAACATCTCTAATTACTGGAGAAATGCAAATCAAAACTACACTGAGGTATCACCTCACATCGTCAAAATGGCCATCATCAAAAAATCTATAAACAGGAAATGCTGGAGTTAGTGCTGAGAAAAGGGAACCCTCCCACACGGTTGATGAGAATGTATATTGATACAGCCATTCTGGACAACAGTATGAAGGTTAATTAAACACTAGAAACAGAGCTACCATATGATCCCAGCAATCCCATTCCTGAGCATGTACCCAGAGAAAAGCACAATCTGAAAAGATACACACACCCGACTGTTCACTGCAGCACTGTTTAGCTAAGACATGGAAACAACCTAAACAATCCAGTGATGGAGGACTGCACAGACAAGATGTGGTACATATACACAAAGCAATGAAAAAAGCATGAAATAATGGCATTTGCAGCAACATGGACGGACCTAGAGATTTCTATACTAGTGAAGTAAGTCACAGAAAGGTGTCATATGGTATCACATAGACGGAATCTTAAAAAAAATGATACAAATGAACTTCTTTGCAAAATAGAAATAGACTCACAGATTGCAAAAACACATTTATGGTTACCAAAGGGAAAGATGGGGGAAGGATAAATTAGGAGTTTGGGATTAACATATACATACTACTGTATATAAATAACTAACAGAGACTTACAGTTCAGTGCAGGGAACTCTACTCATTCTGTAACCGTTCATTTAGGAAAAGAATCTTTTTATTTTTAATATAAATTTATTTAAATTGCAGGCTAATTACTTTACAACATTGTATTGGTTTTGGCATACATTGACATGAATCTGCCATGAGTGTACATGTGTTCCCCATCCTGAACCCCCCTCCCACCTCCCTCCCCATACCATCCCTCTGGATCATCCCAGTGCACCAGCCCCGAGCATCCTGTATCCTTCATCAAACCTGGACTGGTTATTCATTTCTTATGATATTATACATGTTTCAATGCCATTCTCTCAAATCATCCCACCCTCTCCCTCTCCCACAGAGTCCAAAAGACTGTTCTATACATCTCTGTCTCTTTTGCTGTCTCGCATACAGGGTTATTGTTTCCATCTTTCTAAATTTCATATATATGCGTTAGTATACTGTATTGGTGTTTTTCTTTCTGGCTTACTTCACTCTGTATAAGAGGCTCCAGTTTCATCCACCTCATTAGAACTGATTCAAATGTATTCTTTTTAATGGCTGAGTAATAAATGTATCTATATTTATAACTGAATCATTATGCTGTACACTTGAAACTAACATGTTGCTAATCACCTACACTCCAATTAAAAATAAAAAGCTAAAAATAAATTGTAATACTGACACACACACAAAAAAAGACCTTGCCACTTTGGTAGATCATAGCATCTGTGAATTGACTGCCCAGTAACTCTTATTTCTCCTCTGTCAAAACTAGTAGCCCAGGAAAAATTACCTTAACATGGAAATAGCAAAGGGAGGAGATACCCCATGCCCCAAGCCCAAGGCCAGGGGCCGTGGGCGGGAGGAGCTACGCCATGCCCCTAAGCCCGAGGCCAGGGGTGGCTGGCGGGAGGAGCTACCCCACGCCCCCATGCCCCCACGCCCGAGGCCAAGGGTGGTGGCCGGGAGGACCAACCCCGTGTCCAGGGAGATGTGGCTGCATGGGCGCAGGAGGGCCTAGAGGAGCTATCCCACGTTGAAGGTCAGGAAGGGCGGCAGTGAGGAGATAACCCTTGTCCAAGGTAAGGAGCAATGGCTGCGCTTTGCTGGAGCAGCCGTGAAGAGATACCCCACGCCCAAGGTAAGAGAAACCCAAGTAAGACGGTAGGTGTTGCAAGAGGGCATCAGAGGGCAAACACACTGAAACCATACTCACAGAAAACTAGTCAATCTAATCACACTAGGACCACAGCCTTGTCTAACTCAATGAAACTAAGCCATGCCCCTGGGGCAACCCAAGATGGGCGGGTCATGGTGGAGAGATCTGACAGAATGTGGTCCACTGGAGAAGGGAATGGCAAACCACTTCAGTATTCTTGCCTTGAGAACCCCATGAACAGTATGAAAAGGCAAAATGATAGGATACTGAAAGGGGAACTCCCCAGGTCAGTAGGTGCCCAATATGCTACTGGAGATCAGTGGAGAAATAACTCCAGAAAGAATGAAGGGATGGAGCCAAAGCAAAAAGAATACCCAGCTGTGGATGTGACTGGTGATAGAAGCAAGGTCCGATGCTGTAAAGAGCAATATTGCATAGGAACCTGGAATGTCAGGTCCATGAATCAAGGCAAATTGGAAGTGGTCAAACAAGAGATGGCAAGAGTGAATGTCGACATTCTAGGAATCAGCGAACTGAAATGGACTGGAATGGGTGAATTTAACTCAGATGACCATTATATCTACTACTGCGGGCAGGAATCCCTCAAAAGAAATGGAGTGGCCATCATGGTCAACAAGAGAGTCCGAAATGCAGTACTTGGATGCAATCTCAAAAACGACAGATGATCTCTGTTCATTTCCAAGGCAAACCGTTCAATATCACAGTAATCCAAGTCTATGCCCCAACCAGTAACGCTGAAGAAGCTGAAGTTGAACGGTTCTATGAAGACCTACAAGACCTTTTAGAACTAACACCCAAAAAAGATGTCCTTTTCATTATAGGGGACTGGAATGCAAAAGTAGGAAGTCAAGAAACACCTGGAGTAACAGGCAAATTTGGCCTTGGAATACGGAATGAAGCAGGGCAAAGACTAATAGAGTTTTACCAAGAAAACACACTGGTCATAACAAACACCCTCTTCCAACAACACAAGAGAAGACTCTATACATGGACATCACCAGATGGTCAACACCGAAATCAGACTGATTATATTCTTTGCAGCCAAAGATGGAAAAGCTCTATACAGTCAGCAAAAACAAGACCAGGAGCTGACTGTGGCTCAGACCATGAACTCCTTATTGCCAAATTCAGACTGAAATTGAAGAAAGTAGGGAAAACCACTAGACCATTCAGGTATGACCTAAATCAAATCCCTTATGATTATACAGTGGAAGTGAGAAATAGATTTAAGGGCCTAGATCTGATAGATAGAGTGCCTGATGAACTATGGAATGAGGTTCGTGATATTGTACAAGAGACAGGGATCAAGACCATCCCCATGGAAAAGAAATGCAAAAAAGAAAAATGGCTGTCTGGGGAGGCCTTATAAATAGCTGTGAAAAGAAGACAAGCGAAAAGCAAAGGAGAAAAGGAAAGATATAAACATATAAACATCTGAATGCAGAGTTCCAAAGAATAGCAAGAAGAGATAAGAAAGCCTTCTTCAGCGATCAATGCAAAGAAATAGAGGAAAACAACACAATGGGAAAGACTAGGGATATCTTCAAGAAAATCAGAGATACCAAAGGAACATTTCACGCAAAGATGGGCTCGATAAAGGACAGAAATGGTATGGACCTAACAGAAGCAGAAGATATTAAGAAGAGGTGGCAAGAATACACAGAAGAACTGTACAAAAAAGATCTTCACGACCCAGATAATCATGATGGTGTGATCACTGACCTAGAGCCAGACATCCTGGAATGTGAAGTCAAGTGGGCCTTAGAAAGCATCACTACGAACAAAGCTAGTGGAGGTGATGGAATTCTAGTTGAGCTATTCCAAATCCTGAAAGATGATGCTGTGAAAGTGTTGCACTCAATATGCCAGAAAATTTGGAAAACTCAGCAGTGGCCACAGGACTGGAAAAGGTCAGTTTTCATTCCAATCCCAAAGAAAGGCAATGCCAAAGAATGCTCAAACTACCGCACAATTGCACTAATCTCACATGCTAGTAAAGTAATGCTCAAAATTCTCCAAGCCAGGCTTCAGCAATATGTGAACCGTGAACCTCCTGATGTTCAAGCTGGTTTTAGAAATGGCAGAGGAACCAGAGATCAAATTGCCAACATCCGCTGGATCATGGAAAAAGCAAGAGAGTTCCAGAAAAACATCTATTTCTGCTTTATTGACTATGCCAAAGCCTTTGACTGTGTGGATCACAATAAACTCTGGAGGGTTCTGAGAGAGATGGGAATACCAGACCACCTGATCTGCCTCTTGAGAAATTTGTATGCAGGTCAGGAAGCAACAGTTAGAACTGGACATGGAACAACAGACTGGTTCCAAATAGGAAAAGGAGTATGTCAAGGCTGTATATTATCACCCTGTTTATTTAATTTATATGCAGAGTACATCATGAGAAACTCTGAACTGGAAGAAACACAAGCTGGAATCAAGATTGCAAGAAGAAAGATCAATAACCTCAGATATGCAGATGACACCACCCTTATGGCAGAAAGTGAAGAGGAACTCAAAAGCCTCTTGATGGAAGTGAAAGTGGAGAGTGAAAAAGTTGGCTTAAAGCTCAACATTCAGAAAACGAAGATCATGGCATCCGGTCCCATCACTTCATGGGAAATAGATGGGGAAACAGTGGAAACAGTGTCAAACTTTATTTTTCTGGGCTCCAAAATCACTACAGATGGTGACTACAGCCATGAAATTAAAAGACGCTTACTCCTTGGAAGGAAAGTTATGACCAACCTAGATAGCATATTCAAAAGCAGAGACATTACTTTGCCAACAAAGGTTCGTCTAGTCAAGGCTATGGTTTTTCCTGTGGTCATGTATGGATGTGAGAGTTGGACTGTGAAGAAGGCTGAGGGCTGAAGAATAGATGCTTTTGAACTGTGGTGTTGGAGAAGACTCTTGAGAGTCCTTTGGACTGCAAGGAGATCCAACCAGTCCATTCTGAAGGAGATCAGCCCTGGGATTTCTTTGGAAGGAATGATGCTAAAGCTGAAACTCCAGTACTTTGGCCACCTCATGCGAAGAGTTGACTCATTGGAAAAGACTCTGATGCTGGGAGGGATTGGGGGCAGGAGGAGAAGGGGACGACAGAGGATGAGATGGCTGGATGGCATCACTGACTCGATGGACATGAGTCTGGGTGAACTCCAGGAGTTGGTGATGGACAGGGAGGCCTGGCGTGCTGCGATTCATGGGGTTGCAAAGAGTCGGACACGACTGAGCGACTGATCTGATCTGATGCTGCACTATTATATTTCAGACTTTACGTTACTTACAAGCTAATATGTTGGCAGGAGACACATAAAACTCCTGGGACAGAGACAAAAGACTTTGTTAGCGCTCAGTAAAGAGCATGCGTATCAGCCTATCTGCTGTCAGTTTCCCCTGATCTCAAACCTCACAGTGGAAATGCAACAAATTCAAACAGACTATGCACATGATAGGTTTACATCACAGCTGAGGAAGGCTGAATTTCAGGAATCGACCACTTTGAAAGCCAACTGGCAGAAAAGCCTCTTTTGTTTTTTTTCGGTTGTATGCCAGGCTGAGCAGGGTATGGCAGGTTAATTTTTCTCTATTCTTTTTACCTATATGATAAAAAGCTTGGTAAACTTGGGTAAAAGACACTACCTGGTTTCTTCTGGAAGGCTTCTCAGAGCTGTTAATGTGACAGAAAATATACAATAGGAAAAATTACTATTCAGTGTTTCCTTTAAATTTAATGACCATGAATTCATTCTACTTATGAATAACAAATGCCGAGTACATTTTTTAAAAAGTACTGTTGGCTATTACTATTTTGCTTGCCTCTCATAATTCATTTCTTTGTCTTTAAAAAACACTGTACTATACTTAATCTATGCATGAATATGGGCTTCCCTGGTAGCTCAGCTGGTGAAGAATATGCCTGCAATATAGGAAACCCTGGTTTGGTTCCTGGGCTGGGAAGATCCCCTGGAGAAGGGATAGGCTACCTGCTCCAGTAGCCTATCCCTTGGGCTTCCTTAGTGGCTCAGAGGGTAACGAATCTGACTGCAATGCTGGAGACCTGGGTTCAATACCTGGGTTGGGAAGATCCCCTGAAGGAGGGCATGGCAACCCACTCCAATATTCTTGCCTGGGATGTGGCTCCCAGAGGAGCCTGGCGGGCAACAGTCCATGGGGGTACAAAGGGTCAGACACAACTGAGTGACTATGCACAGCACAGCACACACATGAATATAAAGTACTCAGTGCAAAAAGAGACATGTATAAAGTGCTCAGTATTTGAAATGGTTGTTTTCCCTATTCTGTGGCTTTCACTGACATGCTAACCTTAATCATCTGATTATGGTAGTAACTACACTGTTTTAAGTTTTTGTACCACATGACACATTCCTGGACTACAGAGCTACTTACATAAGTGCTAACATTCCTAACTCCCTGCTGTAACTTTCTAAAATTCTTTGCTTACTCTTACATGTGAGATACCTTATTATTAATTGAATACTTCTTTATATTCAATATACTCACATTCTGTGCAAATTCTATTCACCATCCAACTATAGCTTGTGTCCCCTGAATTGTACGATAGATGAATCTATCTGTTAATGCCATGGATATTTTGCTTTAAAAAGGGTGTTATTACCTGTGGCACAGATAGTGGTGGCTCCAAATATTCTGTCCTCTCCCCTGAATCTCTCAGACACCTATAATTAGGAGTGGTTATACAATAAATTCTAGCAGACTGGATGGAAGTGCTATGCAAGACTTCCTCAGAGGCTACAGAGCACTCACCTGCTGCTATACCTGACAACATGCAGAGAGATGGTGGCTCCCATCACCTGACTTCCTGGGTGACCTTGTGGAACACAGCCCTATCAGCTGTCAAGTCTGAAGCATGTGGTATGAGAAGGATATTCCCAGATTATCAGGACTAGGGCATAGGCAGTTTTGGAGGGCCGCACTGCTTATTGCAAATGCTGTCCTCATAGAGGTCTTCCCTGATTACACCATATAAAGGAAGTACTCAGCCACTTTATCACATCACCTTAATTCATTATGCATACTTTTTTCAAAAAGTGTTTTATCACATAGTGTAATGTAAGCTTAATAAGAAATGAGAACTAGAATCTGATGAATAATATTTGGTACTTTGTAGGTGTTCTGTAAATATTTTCTGGCCAAATTTTAAGCCACTAGGTTTTCTAAACTCTTTGTTTATAAAATTCAGGATATATCCTTGTTTGAGAAACCATTCTGTGAACAAGACAATTCTTCTGTTCTCACATATGTACACAGACATATGTAAACAGACACACATACACACACATGTATTTCTGTGTGTGTGCACTTGTACTTCTCTTAGCTTATCTGCTTCAAAGTTTTATATATAACAGGAAATTTTTCTCATGACTGAGAGGTTAAGGTTCAGGGGCTTTAGGCACCTACTTACATAATCTATTCACTGGAGCTTGAGTGTCATCCTCATTTACTTCCCTTCAGTTACTTAGGAGTAAAGCGGCTTCTTTCTTGAGTCAACATGTTTCTTCTTTATTCCTTTAGATTGTACACATTTGTCTGGAGCTCTGAAATATGCATAATCCCTCTGTAACTTAGCAGCCCTATTGAATAGAAGTACTGGACATTTCTTTATGTGAGCTTTCCCACATTAGACTTCTGTGCTGTTACCCTCAGTATTTTAATGGAATATTTTAATGTATCCTTTGGTTACATTAAGAAACACTGGACCCCATGAACCACAGCATACCAGCCTCCCCATTTCCTTCACTATCTCCTCGAGTTTGTGCAGCTTCATGTCCAGAGGTGAGAAGTTAGATTTCTCAACATAGGTTGTCTCACTTTTTAAATAAGGATTTCCCAAGAATTACCAAGAACAAGCTATGTTATGCAGCATTTCTAAAAAAATATTTTTGAAGAACAATCTACTGTGTAGAACGCAGTTCTAGGAAATGGTCATCCAGACAAATTGTGACCCATATTGTAAATGGGAAGGAGCAACTGGCTGAAGAACAATAGACCAGCCCAGAAACAGTCCTGGCAACGACTCTCTGAGTGGATTTCATTTGCTTCCTCTATAAACTGAAGCAACGGAGCTAAACTAAGTGCTATTTATCTTGAAAACACTAATTCTTTAAAAAACAAGAGTATATAACTTACCGTACACTGTTACATAAATATACTAAAAAAGTTGGTAAACAAGAATCACACTGATAATATTTGAAAATAATTTGACTGAAATTATTCAGTAGAGAAAAGCTAAGAAAGTAGAAGGTCCCTGAGCTCATAGCCCCTAGAAAAAACCAAAATCACAAATGTTTGTAGAAAAACCATCAGTGAGAAGATCAGAACCTATAAGAAAGGATCTTACAGAACTAGAGATTTATTTTTAAAAAAGACTAAACAACACAGGGAGGAAAGGCATGCCTGTGATATAGTCAGCTAACATACATTGGCAAGGGCTTCCCCATCAGGCTAATGATTAAGGCTCTGCACTTCCAAACACCAAATGAAAACATGATCAGCATCACACATAATTAGGGAAATGCGTATCAACACTACAAAGAGATATCACCTCCCAATGGACAAGATGGCTGTTATCAGAAGACTACAAACAAATTCTGGAGAGAGCCTGGGAAAAGGGAAGCCTCTAGGCCACTGGGGGAATGTACATTGGTAATAGTGCTGTGGGGAACAGCATTGAAGTTCCATAAAAACCTAAAGACAGAGATACCGTATGATGCAGCACACCGATTCTCAGAACTCTGCCCTGAAAATAACTGTAATCTGGAAACGAAACGAAACACGTGCAGGCCAAGGTGCACCGCAGCACTGTCCACCAGAGCCAACACCAGGAAGTAACCGTAATGTCCACACAGAGATGAATGGATAAAGAAGTTGTGGTAGGTTTATATACAGACAAGGGAATGTTACTCAACCGGAGAAAAAGAACGGAATAATGACTCTCAGCCACATCGTATTATGATTGCTAAGTCCTTCTAAGTGATGCAGGTAAGAGAGAAAAAGATAAATGTCATATGTTATCACTTAAAATCTCAAATTTGACACAAATGAACTCATTTACAAAACTGAAGCAGACTCACAGACTTAGAAAACCCAGTTTAGAGGCACTGAAGTGGAAATGTCGGGGTGAAAAGAAAATCAGGAGATTCGGATTAACACATATACATCCATGTACAGAAACAGATCATCCACAAAGGCTGACCGTATATAATGGGGAACCTATTAAACACTATGAAATCACCTATAGGGGCAAAGCCTCCGAAAAAGACTACATGTTAGGTCTAAAGACATATCCGGTCTATGAATATCTGCAGCTCACTGCTGTACACCTACAAAACCAACATTGGAAATGAACTATACTCCAATACAAATTATTTACTAATCTGGTAAATAAAATGAAATTCCAACTACGTCACCCTCAGTCCTTGGGGACCTGATCTGGGGTCCACATCCCTGGGGCCTGTCCTTGGGCTGAGGGAGCTGAGAAGGACGTGACAGCACATGAGCCCCTCATGGACCTTCATGTTTGTCCCTCTGTACGAACAGACAATCTCCACTCCAGGGTCAGCCCTGAACACACAAGACAAGAATAATGCACCCAAAGGATGTTGGGACCGTTGGGCTAAAATTTTGAGCTTTGAAAATTTATCTACACTCCACAACTCGCAGTGGTTGGCTTCCCACCTCTAGTCTCTTTAGAGTCGCCCCAATCAGGGCGTGCTGCGGTTCATGGGGTCACAAAGAGTTGGACAGGACTGAGCGATGAACTGAACTGAATCAGAGACCACCACATCAGCAGCACAGTAGGTTTGAAGGTTTCAATCCTAAAGGAAATCAACCCACAATATTCACTGAAATATTCATTGGAAGGACTGAAGCTGAAGCTCCAACACCTTGGCCACCAGATGCCAAGAGCCAACTCATTAGAAAAACCCTGATGCTGTGAGAGATTGGAGGCAGGAGGGACAAGGGATGACAGAGGATGAGATGGTTGGATGGCATCACCGACTCAATGGACATGAGTTTGAGCAAGCTCCAGGAGATGGTGAAGGACAGGGAGGCCCAGCGTGCCACAGTCAACTCTGGGTTGCAAAGAGTCAGATGCAGCTGAACAACAAAGGTTTGAAGGGGCTGGGATTTGTCCTGGGCATCGGGGGTGGGAGGGCTAATGCAGAGGAAATAATGAGATACAAATGCTTGTATATGTGTTCTGCCACATGGCACTCTCATTGACAAACCAGAAACAGGACATTCACTAAGGCTCTGGTGCTCTAATAACCAGAGCTGAGGAATGGAAAAATCCTGCCACCTTGTGGTCATTTCTCTAACAACACCTTTACAACCTGTGCTGATGGGAGCTTATCCCTCAGAAGGCCTGAGGGCCTAGAAATGACTGCTGCCATCAAGAAAAGGTTTGGGGTAGGTAATACCATAAAATTTGAAACAGGGCAGGCTTTCAAGAAGGCAATTTCACTGGGTAAGTTTTATTCCAACGGATTTTTTTTAAAAATCACACATGTAAAGATCCTCAGTATCACTCAATATTGCATGCAGGTGGGCTAAGTTGCCTCAGATGTTTCCCGACTCTGTGATCCTATGGCCCACAGCTCTCCAGGTTCCTCTGTCCATGGATTGATTCTCCAGGCAAGAATAAAAGAGTGAGTTGCCATTGCCTCCTCCAGGGGATCTTCCTGACTCAAGGATCAAACCTTTATCTCTTACATCTCCTGTACTGGTTAGGAAATTCTTTACCATTAGTGCCATCTGGGAAGCCTACTATTAGAGAAATACAAATCAAAAATACAAGAAGGTATCACCGCTTCCCTAACAGCTTGCTAAAGAATCTGCTGCAATGCAGGAGACCATGGTTCGATTCCTGGGTCAGGAAGATCTGCTAGAAAAGGGATAGGCTACTATACTTCAGTATTCTTGGGCTTCCCTTGTGGCTCAGCTGGTAAAGAATCTGCCTGCAATGCAGGAGACTTGGGTTTCGATACCTGGGTTGGGAAGATCCCCTGAAGAAGGGAAAGGCTACCATTCCAGTATTCTGGCCTGGAGAATTTCATGGACTGTATCATGGGGTCACAAAGAGTTGGACGCAACTGAGTGACTTTCACTTACACTATCACCGCTCATGGATGAGAATTACCATCATTTAAGTCTACAAACAGTAAAAGCTGGGGAGATCCTGAAGACAAGGAAACCCTCTCAGGGTTCAAATAGAGATAGAATATGGTCCAGCATTTACACTTCGGGGACTCTACAAGAGAGAACTGCAATTTCAAAAAATCACATGCAACCCAATGTTCAACAAAGCACTATTTACAGTACAAAAGACACAGAAGCAACCACAATGTCCATCCATAGATAAATGGATGAAGAAATTGTGGTATTTTTATACAGATGAGGGACTGTTACTAAACCACAAAAGGAGACTGAAATAATGCCATTTGTGGCAACATAGTAGGATGACCACTAGATCCCTCTAATGGGAGAACGAAAAACCTCAGAGGAAGAAAGGTATCATACGGCACCAATTATATGGAGAATCTAAAAATTTATAAAAATGAAATCATATACACAGACGAAAGAGATTCACATACTTGGAAAATTGAGGGGAATATTGGGGACAAGGAACAAATCAGGATGTAGGGATTAACACATACGCATTCACCTACACAAAAGCGCATCATTTACAATGGGCTACACTACACAAAGGGGAATCCCACTCAAATCCCTGATAGAGCCAACAGAGTCAAGGACTCAGAAAAAGGCTAGAAATTGGCCAATGTATACCTGAAGCTCGTTACTGAGCACCTTCAAAAAATACAACATTGGAAATGATGTATATTCCAATAGAAATAATGATTAATTTCACATGCGAAATGGCTACTGTACTTCCCTCAGGCCTGGGTGTTCTGGGTTAAGGTCAGCTCTTTGAGGCATCCCTTGAGGGATCCAAGACAGCACTGTGCCTCTCCAGACAGAGCTGAGGAGGAGGTGGCAGTAAATGACCCCAAATGGACATGTGGTATTTGTCCACTCTGAATGAAATCACAGTCTAGAGATCAGAGTTAGCCTCCACGGGTAAACAAGGATTTGCCCGAGTAGTCACTCAGTCATGTCCGACTCTTTGAGACCCCATGGACTGTAGTCCGCCAGGCTCCTCTATCCATGGGATTCTCCAGGGAGAATACTGGAGTGGGTTGCCATTTCCTTCTCCAGGGGATCCTCCAGACTCAGGGATCAAACCTGTGCATCCTGCGTCTCCTGCACTGCCCATGGAATCTTTTACCACTGAGCCATCAGGGAAGAATAAACAAACGAACCCAAAGAATGCCTGACCTTGGGCTACAAGAGCTTTGAAAATTGATGTGGTCGCCTCCTCTCCAGGTAGCCGCTGGCACCATCCTTCCTCTGTCATCCAACTTTCAGATCGCCCCATCAGCAGGGTGAATTTGAAGGGGTTGGGATTTGTCCTGGGGGTCAGTGGGAGACTAATAGTGGGGAAGGAATGAGAAACAAGCCCTTGGGTGTGTGATTTGGCTCTTATCACTCTCTACAAGTCAGAAACATGACTGTTACTAAGCCTCATATAACCAGAGTGTGGAATGAAGACACGCTGCTGCCTTCTCGCCATTTCATGTAACAACAGCTTTAGAATTGATGCTGAATGGCACTCATTACTCACAAGGACTGTGGGTGTGTAAACAACACCTGCCCTCATTAATGGCCTGTAGTAGGTAATCCCGTAAGAATTCCAAACAAGGCAGGACTTTAAAAAGCCAGTTTAAGTGGGAAAATTTTACTCAAACATGTTAAAAAAAAAAAAGTAGAAACTCTCAGTATCAATCATTACTAAAGAAATGAAAATCAAAAATACATGGAGGTATAACCTCCCACCAGTCATAATGGTCAATTTCAAAACTTTACGAACAATAAATGCTGGAGAGGAACTGGAGAAAAAAGAACATTCCTAAGACACTGGTGAGACTGTAAATTAGTAACAGCCACTGTGGAGAACAGCACGGAGATTCCTTAAAAACCCAAGGACAGAGATACCGTAAGGTCCAGTACCTGCACTGTGGGCCTTTACCTGGAAAGAACTGTAATTTGGAAATGTTTACACAGCACTATTTACAGTACACAGATACAGAAAAAACATACTGTACATCCACAGATGCATGGATAAGAAATTTTATACATTTATATAAGACAAGGAAACACTTAGTCAGTTTAATCACTCAGCCGTGTCTGAGTCTTTGCGACACCATGGACCGCAGCATGCCAGGCTTCCCTGTCCATCACCAATTCCTGGAGCTTGCTCAAACTCATGTTCATCAGGATGGTGACGCCACCTAACCATCTCATCCTCTGTCATCCCCTTCTCCTCCTGTCTTCAATCTTGCCCAGCATCAGGGTCTTTTCCAATGAGTCAGTTCTTCGCTTCAGGTGGCCAAAGTATTGGAGTTTCAGCTTTAGCATCAGTCCTTCCAATGAATATTCAGGACTGATTTCCTTTAGGGTAGACTGGTTGGATCTCCTTGCAGTTCAAGGGACTCTCAAGAGTCTTCTCCAACACCACAGTTCCAAACCACACCAAGGAAATGCTACTCAGTCATAAAAAAGATTTGAAATAATGCCACTTGTTACAACATATTAGGAAGACCACTAGGTCATTCTAACTGAAGGAAGTCAGAGAGAAAAAGACAAGTATCTTATGGTATCACCTATGCAGAAAATGTTAAATTGATACAAAACTGAAAGAGACTCACAGACTTCAAAACCCAACTTAGTGACACTGATGGGATAACACTAGAAGTGAGGAATAAATCAGAAAGTTGGTCTTAACAGGTATAAGTGCATGAGAGCTCACTTAGTCGTGTTCAACTCTGCAACCCCATAGACTGCAGCCTGCCAGCTCCTCTGTCCATGGGATTCTCCATGGGGTGGGTAGCCATTTTCTCCTCCAATTAACATATAACACACTCATACAGAAAAACAGAACATCCACAAGGGCCTACTGTATAAAATGGGGAAAACTACTCAACACTCTGAAATAAGCTAGAGAGTCAGGGTGTACAAAAAAGCCTTGATACTGGTCTACACGTACTCGAAATTTGTTGCTTGTATCAAAAAACATACACAACTTGGAAATGAACTATACGCCAATATAATTAATGATTAATTGCTCAAGTGAAATGTCCACTATATTCCCCTCAGCCTTGGGTGACCTGAGCTAAGGTCACTCTGAGGCCTGAACAATGTTGGAACCCGAGGCTGTACTGTCCTGGGCTGACAGAGCTGAGAAGGATGTGCCAGCAAATGAGCCCAGATGGACGTGTGGTATTTTGTCCACTCTGAATGAAACTACAATCTCCAGACCAAGGTCGATTCTCCAAACTAAACAAAGACCAATGCACTCAAAGTATGCTAGACCTCATGGCTAAAAGAGCTTTAAAAATATACTTCACTCCATCATCCCCAAGTAGTGGGGTATCCACTTAACCCTGTTCCTCAGTGTTGGCCCAATTTCAGACCACAGCAGCATTAAGGTTGATTTGAAGAGGTTTGGATTTATCCTGGGGGTCACTGGGAGATAATGGAGAAGAAGTAATGAAAAGCCCTTGGTTATGTGTTCTGGCATTTTGCACTCGCTAATACAAGCCAGAAACTACTTACACTCAGCCTCAGGTGCTCCAATAACCAGCGTGAGAAGGAAGCTATCCTGTCACCTTGTGGCCATTTCTGGTAACAACAACTTTATGCTGATGCTGTTGGGCCCTTACTACTCACACGACTTGTGGGCTTGTAAATGAGTCCAGCCCTGAAGAAATGGCTTGGGGCAGGTAACGGAGTACGATTTCAAAACCAGGCAGGATTTTAAAAAGCCAACTTCAATGGGAAAGTTTTACTCAATAGTTAAAAAAAAAAAAACACCCATGTAAAAATTCTCACTATCACACAATATTAAAGGAATACAAATCAAAAATACACAGAAGCATCACCTCCAACTGGTCAAAACGGCAATCGTCAAAAGTCTACAAATAAATGCTGGAGAGATCCTGAGCAAAGGGAACCTCATAAGACACTAGTGAGAATGTAAATTAGTAACAGCCACTGTGGAGAACAGCAGGGAGTTTCCTTAAAAACCTAAAGACAAAAACAATATATGACCTGGCATTCCAACTCTCAGGCCTCTACCTGAAAAGAACTATAATTTGGGTAAGACACATACACCCCAATGTTCAACAGTGCCCTATTTACAGTCTGCAAGACACAGAAGCAAACATAATGTCTAACCACAATAAATGGATGAGACATTTTGCTACATTTATATACAGACAAGGAAATCTTACTCAGCCATAAAACATGTTCGAAATAAAGCCATTTGATGAAACACCATAGTGAAGAAGGAATTCATAGGGCCTGGACTCCATCTTAGGCCTGTTCATGCTGATCGTGCTCGGCCACCTTTCCAATGGACTCTGAACTCTGTGTTTAGTGCCTATGAAAACAACTACAGAAGGAAGGATAAGACCCCCTCCAGACCGGGGAACCTTGAAGATCGTCTCTAGGTTACTTATTGCCTAAGAGAAAACATACACTAACCACCCCTTCCTCCAGACAGGCCATAAATTTTTCTGTATCTATCGGAGTGTAACCTCGGGTTTATTGATTATTGGCTAACCGTTTGTTTGAGCACATGAGCACATAGCATGGGAATGATGGGGTTATTGGGACTGTATTTTCCTTGGTTTTTGTAAGTCTCAAGGAATTTGGAGTGGTGGCTTCAGACACGTACACATGGTGTATAAAAGATTTTCACAAATGCTGGTCGGGGTCCTTGGCTGAGAGGAGACTCTGCCTTGGGCCCGCCGGTGTAATAAACTGCACTCCACTGTCTGCATTGTCCTTCTGAGTGAGTTTGTTTCCCGGAACGCGTGGCTACAACAATAGGATGATCACTAGGTCTTTCTAAGTGAAGGATGTCAGGTAGAAAAAGCATATATACCATATGGTATCATCACTTATAGGGAGAATTTAAAGATTGATAAAAATGAACTCAATTACAACATCAAAAGATTCATAGACTTCTTAGTGTATCTTAGTGGCACTGCTGGGGAACACTGGAGGTGAGGAATAAATCAACAGCTTGAGATTAACACATATACACTCATTATACAAAAAATCATCCACAAGGGCCACCTGCATTAAACGGGGAAACATACTCAACACAATTAAATAAGCTCTAGGATCAAGGCCTCAGAAAAAGCCTGATGTTAGTCTATGTACACCTGAAACTCGCTGTGTACCTTCAACAAACACAACATTGGAAATGAACTATACTCCCGTGGAATTAACAAGTAATTTACAACTAAAATCTGTACTATATTCCCCTCAACCCTGGGTGAGCTGGACTAAGATCAATTATCTGAGAAATGAGGACTCTTGGGACATAAGGATACACTGTCCTTGGCCGACAGAGCTGAGAAGGATGTGCCAGCAAATGAGCCCAGATGGACGTGTGGTGTTTGTCCACTCTGAATGAAACCACAATCTCCAGACCAGGGTCAGTCCTCCATAGCTAAACAAAGACTAAAGCACCCAAAAATGCTACATCTTGGGGCTAAAGGAGCTTTTAAAATTGATCTCATCTCCTAACCACGGCGAGTGGGTTACCTCCTTACACCTTGCTTCCTTAAGTGTCAGCCCATCTTCAGACCAACTAATCATTAGCAATGTAGATTTAAAGGGGTTGGGATATGACCTGGGGGTCGGCAGGAGACTAATGGCGAAGAAGTAGTGAGATAGAAGCCCTTGGGGTTCTGTCATTTTCCACTCTCTTACAATCCAGAAACGCAACAAACGCTTAGACGATGGGGCGATAATAACCAGTGGGGAATGAATATATCCTGCCACCTTGTGGCCATTCTTATAATAACAGTTTTACTGCTGATAACTGATGGGCACTTATTACTCCCAAGCCCTGCGAGCCTGGAAATGACTCTGTCCTCAAGTAATGGCCTGGGGTAGGTAAGCGGGTAGGAATTCAAAATAGGGTAGGATTATAAAAAGCAAATTTTAATTTGCTTTTTAATTAAAAGAAAATTTAAATTAATTTAAAGCAAATTTAAAAAGTAAATTTTACTCAAACGCTTAAAAAAAATCTACATGTAAAATTTCTCAATATACTCAATATTAAAGGAATGCAAATCAAAAATTCATAGAAGTATCAACTTTAACTGGTCAGAATGGCCATATCAAAAGTCTACAAACAGGAAGTGCTGGAGAGGGACTAGAGAAAAAGGAAACCTCCTAACACACTGGTGAGAATGGAAATTAGTAACAGCCACTGTGAAGAACAGCATGGAGGTTCTGTAGAAACCTAAAGACAGAGATACCATACGATCTGGCACTTACACTCTTGGGCCTCTATCTGGAAAGAAGTACAACTTGGAAAAGATGCATGCACCCCAACGTTTATGCAGCACTATTTACAGTTCACAGATACAGAACTGACATAATGTCCATCCATGTAGAAATCGATAATACATTTTGGTACATTTATATATAGAGAGGAGAAGGCAATGGCACCCTACTCCAGTACTCTTGCCTGGAAAATCCCATGGACGGAGGAGCCTGGTGGGCTGCAGTCCATGGGGTCGCTAACAGTTGGACACGACTGAGCAACTTCACTTTCACTTTTCACTTTCCTGCATTGGAGAAGGAAATGGCAACCCACTCCAGTGTTCTTGCCTGGAGAATCCCAGGGACGGGGAGCCTGGTGGGCTGCCGTCTCTGGGGTTGCACAGAGTTGGACACGACTGAAGTGACTTAGCAGCATATACAGAGAAGGAAATCTTACTAACCCATAAAAAAATGTCTGAGAAAATGCTGTTTGCTACAACACAGTAGGGAGATCACTAGCTCTTTCTAAGTGAAGGAAGTCACATAGAAAAAGACTATCTGGCCAAATGTATGGTTTAATTTATTTGAATATAATTGTCTCCACTCTTCCCTGTTAACATATCTGTTCACTGAGGTCACGTACCATGTTCCATCCAGTGCTGCGATCCATGGAGCTGTAAAGAATCAGACGCGAGTGTGAAACTAATGAACACTCCCAGTCTCTCAGTGCAATTAACAAACGACTGCAGAAGTAAAATGAAATGTCTAGTATATTCCCTTCAGTCCTGGGTAACCTGGGCAAAGGTCACATCTCTGAGGACTGAGCATCTTTGGGATCCAAGGATGCACTGTCGGGAGAGGGATGTTCCAGCAAATGCACCCCAGATGTCCCCAATGTATTTGTCCATACTGAATGAAACTATAATCTGCAGACTAGGGTTGGTCCTCCATAGCTAAAACAAAGACTAATGCACCCAAAGATGTCTTTATGTTGAGACTAAAAGAGCTTCTAAACTGATCTTACCGTATAGACACTGAGTTTTACTGTACTTAGTGTTGGCCCGCTTGCAAACCATTGCATCACTAGCAAGGTAGATGTGAAGGGGTTTGTCCTGAGGTCTGTGGGAGACTAATGGTGAAGAAATAATGACACACGACCCCTGACTGCATGTTCTGACATTTTCTACTCTCCATTACAAGCCAGAAACATGACTTTCCCTCCACTTCTGGTGTTCCAATGCCCAGAGAGGCAATAAAGACACCCTCCCCGCCTGTGGCCAATTCTGGAAACAACAGCTAAGAACTGATACTGATGGGCACTTACTACCTTGCAAGGCCTGAGGGCCTGTAAATGATTCCTGCCCTCAAGAATTGTCGTGGGGGAGGTAACTGCATAAGAATTTGAAACAGGAAAGGATTTAAATAGTCAATTTCAATGGGTCAATTTTTCACAAAGTGATTTAAAACACACATATACACATAAAAATTCTCAATATCACTGTGTTAAAGGAAAACCAGAAATACACAGAAATATCACCTCAAGTGATTAGAAAAGTTTGTAGACTTTTGCCATCATCAAAAGTCTACAAACAGTAAGTGTTGGACAGGGACTTGAAAAAAGCGAACCCACAAAGACACTGGTGAGAATTTAAATCAGTAACATCCAGTGTGGAGAACAGCATGGAGGTTCCTAAAAACCTAAGACAGAGATACCATATGATCTAGTCCTTTCTCTCTTGGGCCTCTACCCAGAAAGAACTATAAGGTGATAAAGACACGTGCATCCCAGTGTTCAACACAGCACTGTTATAGGACAAAAGACACAGAAGTAATGATAATGTCCAACCACAATGTAAGAAATTTTGGAAAATTTACATAAAGACAAGGAAATGATGGGCTTCCCTGATAGCTCAGTTGGTAAAGAATCCGCCTGCAATGCAGGAGACCTGGGTTGAGAAGATCCCCTGGAGAGGGGAAAGGCTACCCACTCCAGTATTCAGGCCTAGAAAATTTCATGGAATGTATGAATTTCATGGGGTCACAAAGAGTCAGACACAACTGAGGGACCATTACAAGGTCTGAAGTAATGGCATTTGCTGCACATAGTAGGATGATCACCAGGTACTTTCAGTGAAAGAATTCAGATAGAGGCAAATATCACCTGGTATCACTTATACACAGAGTCAAAAACCTGATACAAATGAACTCATTTACAAAACTGAAAGAGATTCATAGACTTCAAAGACCAAGTTAATGACACTGGGCAGTGAAACACAGAGTTCAGTAGTAAATTAGAAGGTTAACACATACACACTCATTCTAGAAAAACAGATCATCCACAAGGGACTACTGTATAAAGTTGGGAAGCTTACTCAACTCCCCAAAATAAGCCCTAGTGTCAAGGCCTTGGAACAAGCCTAGACATTGGTCTACGTATACCCGAACCTTGCTGTACACTTTGCACAAGCATAAGTTTGGAAATGAACTATACTCCAATACAATTAAGGATTACTTGCACAAGTAAAATGAAATGACTACTTTATTCCCTTCCAGTCCTGGGTGACCTGGGCTAACACCACTTCTCTGAGGACTGAGCAGCCTTGGGACCAAGGATGCACGGTCCTGGGTTAATGGAGCTGAGAAGGATGTGCCATCAAATGAGCTCCAGATGGACCTGTGATTTTTACCCACTCAGAATGAAACCACAACCTTCAGATCCAGGTTGGTCCCCTATAGCTTAACAAAGTCTAATGCACCCAAAGAAAGTAGACCTTGGTCCTAAAAGAACTTTAAAACTGATCTTGTCTCCTCGTCATTGGGTAGTGGGATACCCACTTACCCCTTGTTACTCAGTGCTGGCCTGTTTTCAGACCACAGCATCGTTAAAGATGTTGAGATTTGTCTTGGGAGCTGGCAGGAGACTAATGGTGAAGAAGTAATGACACATAAGCCCTTGAGCGTGTTGTAGCATTTTCCACTCTCACTTACAACCCAGAAACTTATGCTCAGCCTCTGGTGCTCCAATAACCAGAGTGGGAAGGAAGACATCCTGCCGCCTTGTAACAACAGCTTTAGCGCTGATGTTGATGGGCACTTACTGCTCACATGACCTGTGGACCTATAAATGAGCCCAGCCATCAAGAAATGGTCTAGGGCAGAAAACTGCATAAGAATTAGAAACAGGGCAGGATTTTAAAAAGCCAATTTCAATGGGAAAGTTTTACTCAAACCATTGAAAAAAACACACCCATGTAAAAATTCTAAATATCACTCAATAATAAAGGAATGCAAATCAAAAATAGAGGGAAGGATCACCTCCAACTGGTCAGAATGCCCATCATCAGAAGTCTACAAACAGTCAGTGCTGAGTAGCGCCTGGAGAAAAGGGAGCCCTCGAAAGACACTGGTGAGAATGTAAATGAGTAATAGCCCTTGTGCAGAACAGCACGGAGGTTCCTTCAAAACCTAGACAGAGACCATATGATCTGGCACTTCCACTCCTGGGCCTCTACTTGGAACGAACTGTAATTTGGAAAAGACACAGGCACCCCATTGTTCAGCATAGCACTGCTCACAGGATGCCAGTCACAGAAGCAACAGTAATGTCCAACCACAAACTGATAAGAAATTCTGGTACATTCTTGCCTGGTACACAGGCAAGGAAATGTTACTCAGCCATTTTAAAAAACCTGAAATAATGTCATTTGCTGTAACACAGTAGGATGATCACTAGGTCCTTCTAAGTGAAGGAAGGCAGACAGAAAAAGACAAATATCCTATATTATTATTTATGGGTAGAATAGGGTCTGGGAAGACATTGGTGGCATTAGTGGTAAAGAACCCACCTGCCAAAGCAGGAGATATAAAAGATTTGCATTCAATCATCCCTGGGTCAGGAAGATCCCCTGCAGGAGGGCATGACACCCCACTCCAGTATTCTTGCCTGGAGAATCCCATGGACAGAGAAGCCTGACAGGCTACAGTCGACGGGATTGCAAAGTCGGACACGACTGAATCGATTTATCACGAACGCATAGGCAGAATCTATACATTGATATTAATATAAATGAACTCATTTACAAAACTGAACGAGAATCACAGACTTAGAAAACCAACACAGCAACACTGATGGGGAATCTCTGGAGGTGAGGAATAAATCAGTAAGATGGGATTAACACATGCACACTTAATATAGAAAATCAATCATCCACAAGGGCCTACTGTATAAAATGGGGAAATCTACTGAGCTCTCTGAAATAAGCTATAGAGTAAACAGTCTGAAAAAGCCTAGACATTGGTCTATGTATACCTGAACCTCACTGCTATAAACCTTCCACAAACAGAACACTGGAAATGAACTGTAGTCCAGTAGAATTACTGATTAATTTTACAAGTAAAATGAAATGCCTGTTTTATTCTTCTAAGCCCTCCGTGACCTGGGCTAAGGTCACTTCTTTGAGGACTGAGCAGCCTTGAGAGCCAAGGCTGCACTAACCCAGGCTCATGAAGCTGAGAAGGAAATGTCCCAGCAAATGAGCCCCAGATGGCCCTGTCCTATTTCCTCTTGACAAAACCACAATCTCCAGAACAGGTCTGGCCCTCACCAGTTAAACCAAGATTAATGCACCCAAAGAATGGTACTTCCTTTGGCCTAAAAGAGCTTTGAAAAACAATCTCCACTCTTTATCTCCTGGTGTTGGCATTCCCAACTCCAGCCTCCTTTCTTAGTGTGACTCACTTCCAGACATCATCCTCCTCAGCAGGTAGAAGTGGGTGGGCCTGATCCTGGCAGTCTGGGGGAGACTAACGGAATAGAAGTAGTGAGACACGGCCCTTCAATGTGTTCTGGCACATTCCACTCTCATTTACAAACCAGCAGCAGGACAAACCACCACTAAGGCTCTCTTTGTGCTCTTTTGTGGAAGTCGCTCAGTCACGTCCGACTCTGCGACTCCATGGACTACACAGTTCAAGGAATTCTCCAGGCCAGAATACTGGAGTGGGTAGCATTGTAGCATTTCCCTTCTCCAGGGGATCTTCCCAACCCAGGGATCGAACCCAGGTGTCCCACATTGCAGGCGGATTCTTTACCAGCTGAGCTACCGGGGAAGCCTGGTGCTCCAGTAACCCGAGAGGGGAATGAAGAAATCCCGCCACCTTGTGGCCGTTTCTTTTAACAACTCCACCAGAACTAGCTCTGATGGGCACTTAGTACTCACAAGGCCTGTGGGCCTGTATAAATGACTCCTGCCCTTAATGTCCTAGGCTAGATATTATTCATAAGGTTGTGTGCCTGTAAATAATTCCTGCTCTCAAAAAATGGCTGTGGTAGGTAACTGCATAAGAATTCAAGACAGGGCATGATGTAAAAAGCCAATTTCAACATGTAACTTTTACTGAAATAGCTTTAAAACACACAAACACATGTGTAAAAACTGTCAATATCACTCAATATTAAAGGCATGAAAATAAAAAATACAGACAGGTATCACCTCCCAGTGGTCAGAACGCCCATCACCAGAAATCTACAAACAGTAAGTGCTGGACAGGGACTGAAGAAATGTAAACCTCCTGACACTGCTGAGGATCTAGGTTACTAACAGCCCCTGTGGAGAACAGCATGGATGTTCCTTAAAAACCTAAAGACAGAGATACCATATGATCTGGTACTTCCATTCGTGGTTCTCTACTCAGAAAGAACTATAACTTGAAAAAGACACATGGACCCCAATGTTCAATGCAGCACTGTTCACAGGATGCAGACACAAAAGCAACCACGATGTGCATCCACAGATGAATGGATACACAATTTTGATACATTCATATACAGACAAGGTAAGGTTACTTAGCCATAAAAAAAAGTTTGAAATAATGTCATTTGCAACAACATAGTAGGAAGATCACTAGGTCCTTCTAAGTGAAGGAAGTCAGAAAAAGACAAATATCGCATGGAATCACTTACAGGGAGAATCTAAAAATTGATACAAATGAACTCACTTCACAAAATTGAAAGAGACTCACAGACTTGGAAAACTGATGGGGAAAGACAGAATGTGAAGAATAAATGAGTAGATTGGGATTAACACATACACACTCATTATAGAAAAAGACGATCCACCAGGGTCTACTGTTTAGAATGGGGAAACCTACTCAACACTTTGAAATAAGCTGTAGGGTTAATGCCTCCAAGAAAGCCTAGACATCGGTCTATGTATACCTGAACTTTATGGCTGTACACCATCAACAAACCCACCATTAGATATGTACTGCTCTCCAATGTGATTAATGGTTAATGTGACAAGTAAAATGAAATGCCTACTGTCCTCCCCTCAGTGAAGGTGGCCTGGGTGAAGGTGACTTCTCTGAGGACTGAGTAGCCTTGGGTCGCATGGCTGCACTGCCCTGGGCTGCTGGAGCTAAAAAGGATGTAGCAGCAAGCGAGCCCCAGACAGACTTGTCTTACTTGTTTCCTCTGGATGAAACCACAATCTCCAGACCAGGTAGCCCCTCACTAGCCCTCACCAAAGACTAATGCACTCAAAAAATGCTCAACCCTCCAGGCTAAAAGAACTTTGAAAATTGATCTCTCTTTGTCTCTAGGTACTGGGGTTCCCACCTCCAGCCTTCTTCCTTAGTGTCACCCCACTTTCAGGCTGCTTCATTCTCAGCAGGGTAGATTTGAAGACGGTGGGACTGATCCCATCTGGGGGAGACTAGTAGGGTAGTAATAATGAGACACAAGCCCCAGGGTGTGTGTTCTGGCATATTCCACTCTCACTTACACACCAGACACATTTTCACTAAGCCTCTGGCGCTCCAATAACCAGAGTGAGGAATGAAGAAATTCTGCCACCCCGTGGCCATTTCCTGTAACAACACCTTTACAACTGGTGCTGATGGGCACTCACAAGGCCTGAGGGCCTGAAAAAGACTCCTGTACTCAAGAAACGGTCTGGGGTAGGTATTTGCATAAGAACTGGAAACAGGGCAAAGCTTTCAAGAAGCTCTTTTCAACCGGCAAATTTTTTTATCAATGGCTTACAGAAAACACACGTATAGAAATTCTCAGTACCCCTCAATATCAGAGAGATGGAAATCAAAAACCCATCAAAGTATTACCTCCCACTGGTCAGAATGGCCATCATCAAAATTTACAACAATAAATGCTAAAGAGGGTCTGCAGAAAAGGAAACCATTCCAGGCTACTGGTGGAATGCAAATTAGTAACAGCCACTATAAAGAACATCACAGTGGATTCCTTAAAAAACCTAAAGACAGAGATACCATATGATCTGGCAGTCTCACTCTTGGGCTCCTACCCAGAGAAAACTAATTCAGAGAAGTCCCACGCACCCCAATGTTCAACCCATCACTATTGATAGTAGCAACCATAATGCCCATCCACAGATGAATAGATAAACACGCTGTGGTACATTTATATTCAGAAAAAAGAGAACGTTGTTCAGACCAAAAAAAAAAAAAGATTGAAAATGCCATTTGCAGCAACACAGTAGGATGATCACTAGATCCTTCTAACCGAAGGAAGTCAGAAAAGGAAGATAGAAATTATATGGTGTCACTTATAGGTACAATCTAAAAATTGATACAAATGAACTATTTACAAAGCTGAAAGAGAAAAACAACTTAGTGATAAGTTCGAAACTTACCACTTTGAAAACCAACTTAGCCATACTGATAGAGAAACACTGGTGGGTGAGGAACGAGTAAGAAGGTTGGGGTTAACATACACACACGTATTATACAAAAACAGATCATCCACAAGGCTCACCGTGTACAACAGGGAACCCTACTCAACCATCCGAAAACCTATGAGGGTAAAGCCTATGAAAACGGCTAGACATAGGTGTATGGATGCCTGAACCTCGTTGCTACACAAGTTCAACAAACACATTAAAAATGAACTATCAGTTCAGTTCAGTCGCTCAGTCGTGTCCGACTCTGCAACCCCATGAATTGCAGCACGCCAGGCCTCCCTGTCCATCACCAACTCCCAGAGTTCACTCAGACTCACGTCCATCGAGTCAGTGATGCCATCCAGCCATCTCATCCTCTGTTGTCCCCTTCTCCTCCTGCCCCCAATCCCTCCCAGCATCAGAGTCTTTTCCAATAAGTCAACTCGTCGCATGAGGTGGCCAAAGTACTGGAGTTTCAGCTTCAGCATCATTCCTACCAAAGAACACCCAGGACTGATCTCCTTTAGTATGGGCTGGTTGGATCTCCTTGCAGTCCAAGGGACTCTCAAGAATCTTCTCCAACACCAAAAATGAACTACACTCCAACATAAATAATGATTAACTTGACAAATAAAATAAAATGCCTACTATATTCAGCCCAGCGTGACCTAGGCTAAGGTCACTATTCTGAAGAATGAGCAGTCTTGGGACTCAAGGCTGCACTTACTTATAAGGCCTGATGGCCTGTAAATGATTCCAGAATTCCTTGCAGCACTGTTTAGAGCAGCCAAGATAGGAAAAAACTATCATGTCTATTTATAGATGAATGGATAAAGAAGTTGTGGTACATTTATATACAGACAAGGGAATGTTACTCGGCCACAAAAAAAAAAAAAAAAGATTGGAATAATGCCATCTGCTACAACATAGTATGATGATCACTAGGTCCTTCTAAGTAAAGGAAGTCAGATAGAGGAAGACAAATACCATTTAGTATAAGGTACAGGTAGAATCTAAAAACGGATACAAATGTACACATTTACAAAATAGCAACAGACTCCCAGACACATAAAACCAACTTAGTTATAGCAAAGAAGAAAAACTGGGGGGAGGAATAAACCAGTACGTTGGGATTAACATATGCACTCTCAGGTACTGAAAATGAGATCACCCACAAGAACCTACTGTATACAACAGGGAACCCTATTCAGCACTCTGAAATAAAATATAGTGAAAAACACTAGATATAGGTCTACGTATACCTGAATCAAGGTATTCCCAGGTTGCTCGGTGCTAAAGAATCCGCCTGGCAATGCAGGAGACGCAGGTTCAATCCCTGGGTCGGGAAGGTCCCCTGGAGGAGGAAATAGCAAACCCACACCAGTATTCTTTGAAAACTCCCATGGACAGAGAAGCCTGGTGGGTTACAGTTCATGGAGTCTCAAGAGTCAGACATGACTGAGCACGCAGGCACAGCTGAATCATGTCTGAGTACACCTACAAACACAACATTGCGAATGGACCATATTCCAAATAAAACAATCATTAATTTGACACATAAACTGAATTACCTACTATATTCCTACTATATATACTATAATCCTCAGCAACAATAAATATTGCCAAAGGCCTAGGGAAGGGGAAACCTTCCCACACTTCTGGTAAGCAAACCACACATCCTTACAATAAAGCTGAGTTCAGATGTGACTCAATTACCACAGTATGAGGTTACATGGACCATGAAACAAATGTCTCACCGCAGCAGGCAATACATGAAGACAACGGTGATATCCCATATGTGAGCGTGAATGCTTATCAGATCTGTAGCAAGTTAGCACAATGTTCCAGAATACCCTCCAACAAATATTGTGGCTAAGTCCAGTGAAGTGTGACCCAAGTGCATGAACTGGGAAGTGACCTCTCTATTCTATGTAAGAAGAGTGGGTTTCCCTGTACAGTCTGAGTAATAAACTCTAAGTTTCAAATAATGAAATATTTATCTGGAATTTACAGGCTCTTTGAAATGTGTGTTCTATCATGAAAACTTTTCTCTGTCCTTTCTGTTCATAGTTTTTCACAATAAGGCTTTAACTTCTCAGCTGTTAATGTCATCAGGATAAGCTCTTGTCCTCCCTTGTGAAGGAGGTGGAGTGGATCCATTGTGATTGCTCTCTGATCACATGCCTCTCTCAATTTCTAGTAATGTCCCTAAACTCAAGCTTTTTCTTTTCATACCTGTCAAATTCAACCTTTCAGATCTGCATTTACACTGAATGGTAAATGCCTGGTAAATTTAGATTATATTAAACATTCCTTCCAAAGCTTTTCACTTCTTAAAGGAATTACAACACGATGAATCAGGAAGAATGGTTGAGATTTTAAATGATTTCTAAGGTCCCTAAAGCAAAACAAAACAAAACATTAGACTGAGCTATCCTAGCATCTTTTACTGGTCTACACAAATGCATTATCTTTCTGCCTTTTTGCTATGAAATTGAGACAAAATGACTAGACAGAGTAGCAACAAATTGGAAGATTATGCTTGGATGATTTGAGTTGAAAAAGGCTACATGAATGCACATGAGTATGTACAGGTTGATACATAATTTTTTATCAACAAGTTATGTATCAAAAAGTTGATAAAGTATACTTTGTAAACAAAGGCTGTATCTAGCCTTTTTCTCTCTCCATGATCCTTCCAAAATTTGGCTTCTCCAGCTGGCTCCCGTGTGGATTCAACCAGTTATACTAATCATTGTTTTGATTTGTTCTCTTTGTTATGAAATTGTTTATGCTTTCTGTCTTTCTCCAGTACAGTACGATCTTACTAATGTTACTAGCTGTATGACTTATATTGTCTATTTTGTAAGATTGTCTCTTGCATTATCCAGTGTGTAAATAGGTCTCCAACAAAATGAATGAAGACCAAAATTCTTGAGGCATTTGATATATTTACATATATGTAAATTTATATATATTCACTTATATATTTATATACATATATATGCATATTCTATATACTTGCACATATATAAAAAATCACTCCATTTAGAATAATTGTAATATTCCAATTCTAATTATGGGAAGAAGCAATAAGGGGAAGCATCTCCTGGATTATCACAGAATAATCAAACAGGTGAAACAGGGATTTTAGATTATCAACAGGGCCTAATGCAAAAATTAACACATTGAGTGGCCTATCAAAAGAATCTCTGCATCATCTAGGAATTAGCCCTCTACATGCTATAGGCCAAAACTGGTCATGGAATGACTCTCAAATGTTAGTTGATTTTACAACCAAGAGGATACACTGCTGACAAAGAATGTCACCTGCCATATCAGTCAACAAAGAATGTTGTCACCATCAAATCATCAGCTACTACAGCTGCCCGCGGACAGTGCACCCTGAGGGGATTCAGGGTATTAGCCTTAAATAGTTAAGGTGCACATCAGAGCATAGATTTCAATGAGCTCAGACTCTTACATCTTCCACACGTAGAGAAGTGCTAAATTCGTTAACCTCAGACGTCTCTTTTTTCTTTAATTAACAATAATCTTTTGATATTCAACCACCTGGTTTTTGTTGCAAAAACTCCTATGCATACCAGCTCCTTCCTTACCTCTTCAGAACAGTCCCTCAGAGCATCAGAGAGGCTGTTTTTCCTCAATATGTCTGCTTAATAAAATATTATACTCATTTTTTAGATGGTTCATTTCTATCAGTCAACATATGGGGCGGAAAGGGGCGGCTGTGTGGCGCTGGAGTGGGGAGCAGCCGAGAGGAGATACTCCACGTCCAAGGTCAGGAAGGGGTGGCCAAGAGGAGATACCCCTCGTCCAAGGTAAGAGAAACCCAAGTAAGATGGTAGGTGTTGCGAGAGGACATCAGGGGGCAGACACACTCAAACCACAATCACAGAAAACTAGCCAATCTGATCACACGGATCACAGCCTTGTCTAACTCAATGAAATTAACCCATGCCCTGTGGGGCCACCCAAGACGGGTGAGTCATGGTGGAGAGGCCTGATGGAATGTGGTCCACTGGAGAAGGGAATGGCAAACCACTTCAGCATTCTTGCCTTGAGAACCCCATGAACAGTATGAAAAGGCAAAAAGATAGGATACTGAAAGAGGAACTCCCCAGGTGGGTAGGTGCCCAATATGCTATTGGAGATCAGTGGAGAATAAACTCCAGAAAGAATGAAGGGATGGAGCCAAAGCAAAAACAACACCCAGTTGTGGATGTGACTGGTGATAGAAGCAAGGTCTGATGCTGTAAAGAGCAATATTGCATAGGAACCTAGAATGTTAGATCCATGAACCAAGGCAAATTGGAAGTGGTCAAACTGGAGATGGCAAGAGTGAACATTGACATCTAGGAATCAGTGAATTAAAATGGACTGGAATGGGTGAATTTAACTCAGATGACCATTATATCTACTACTGCAGGCAGGAATCCCTCAAAAGAAATGGAGTAGCCATCATAGTCAACAAAAGAGTCCAAAATGCAGTAATTGGATGCAATCTCAAAAACAACATAATGATCTCTGTTCGTTTTCAAGGTAAACTATTCAATATCAGAGTAATCCAAGTCTATGCCCCAACCAGTAATGCTGAAGAAGCTGAAGTTGAATGGTTCTATGAAGACCTACAAGGCCTTCTTGAACTAACACCCAAAAAAGATGTCCTTTTCATTATAGGGGACTGGAATGCAAAAGTAGGAAGTCAAGAAACACCTGGAGTAACAGGCAAATTTGGCCTTGGAGTACAGAATGAAGCAGGGCAAAGGCTAATAGAGTTCTGCCAAGAGAACGCACTGTTCATAGCAAACAGCCTCTTCCAACAACACAAGAGAAGACTCTACACATGAACATCACCAGAGGGTCAACACTGAAATCAGATTGATTATATCCTTTGCAGCCAAAGATGGAGAAGCTCTATACAGTCAGCAAAAACAAGACTGGGAGCTGACTGTGACTCAGATCATGAACTCTTTATTGCCAAATTCAGACTTAAATTGAATAAAATACGGAAAACCACTAGACCATTCAGGTATGACCTATATCAAATCCCTTATGATTATACAGTGGAAGTGAGAAATAGTTTTAAGTGACTAGATCTGATAAATAGAGTGCCTAATGAACTATGGTCTGAGGTTCGTGACATTGTACAGGAGACAGGGATCAAGACCATCCCCAAGGAAAAGAAATTCAAAGAAGCAAAATGGCTGTCTGAGGAGGCCTTACAAATAGCTGTGAAAAGAAGTGAAGCAAAAAGCAAAGGAGAAAAGGAAAGATATACCCATTTGAATGTAGAGTTCTAAAGAATAGCAAGGAGAGATAAGAAAGCCTTCCTCAGTGATAAGTGCAAAGAAATAGAGAAAAACAATAGAATGGGAAACACTAGAGATCTCTTCAAGAAAATTAGAGATACCAAGGGACTATTTCATGCAAAGATGGGCTCAATGAAGGACAGAAATGGTATGGACCTAACAGTAGCAGAAGATATTAAGAAGAAGTGGCAAGAATACACAGAAAACCATATAAAAAGATCTTCACAACTCAGATAATCATGATGGTGTGCTCACTCACCTAGGGCCAGACATCCTGGAATGTGAAGTCAAGTGGGCCTTAGGAAACATCACTACGAACAAAGCTAGTGGAGGTGATAGAATTCCAGTTGAGCTATTTCAAATCCTAAAAGATAATGCTGTGAAAGTGCTACACTCAATATGCCACCAAATTTGGAAAACTCAGCAGTGGCCACAGGACTGGAAAATTTCAGTTTTCATTCCAATCCCAAAAAGGCAAAGCCAAAGAATGCTCAAACTACTGTACAATTGTACTCATTTCACATGGTAGTAAAGTAATGCTCAAAATTCTCCAAACCAGTCCTCAGCAATACGTGAACTGTGAACTTCCAGATGTTTAAGCTGGTTTTAGAGAAGTCAGAGGAACCACAGATCAAATTGCCAACATCCACTGGATCATCAAAAAAGCAAGAGACAGAAGAACATCTATTTCTACTTTATTGACTATGCCAAAGCCTTTGACTGTGTGGATCACAACAAACTGTGGAAAATTCTGAAAGAGATGGGAATACCAGACCACCTGACCTGCCTCCTTAGAAACCTGTATGCAGGTCAGGAAGCAACAGTTAGAACTGGACATGGAACAACAGACTGGTTCCAATTTGGGAAAGGAGTACATAAAGGCTGTATATTGTCATCCTGCTTATTTAACTTCTATGCAGAGTACATCGTGAGAAAGGCTGGGCTGGATGAAGCACAAGCTGGAATCGAGATTGCCGGGAGAAATATCAATAACCTCAGATATGCAGATGACACCACCCTTATGGCAGAAAGTAAAGAAGAACTAAAGAGCCTCTTGATGAAAGTGAAAGAAGAAGTGGGAAAAGGTGGCTTAAAGCTCAGCATTCAGAAAACTAAGATCATGGCATCCTGTCCCATCACTTCATGGCAAATAGACGGGGAAACAGTGGAATCAGTGGCAGACTGTATTTTCTTTGGGCTCCAAATTCACGGCAGATGGCGACTGCCCCCATGAAATAAATAGGTGTTTACTCCTTGGAAGAAAATTTATGACCAACCTAGATAGCATATTAAAAAGCAGAGACATTACTTTGCCAACAAAGGTCTGTCTAGTCAGGGCTATGGTTTTTCCAGTAGTCATGCATGGATGTGAGAGTTGGACTATAAATAAAGCTGAGTGCCAAAGAACCGATGCTTTTGAACTGTGGTGTTGGAGAAGACTCTTGAGAGTCCCTTGGAATGCAAGGAGATCCAACCAGTCCATCTTAACGGAGATCAGTCCTGAGTGTTCACTGGAAGGACTGATGTTGAAGCTGAAACTCCAATACTTTGGCTACCTGATGTGAAGAACTGACTCATTTGAAAAGACCCTGATGCTGTGAAAGATTGAAGGCAGGAGGAGAAGGGGATGACAGAGGATGAGATGGTTGGATGGTATCACCACCTCAATCGACATGAGTTTTGGTAAACTGTGGGAGTTGATGATGGACAGGGAGGCCTGGTGTGCCACAGTCCATGGGGTTGCAAAGAGTCAGACAGGACTGCGTGACTGAACTGAACTGACTGATGTAAAATGACCTTGAATTGCCCAAGGAGCACTTTTCAAAGACACAAGCAGGCAGCCTCCAGAGCAAAGTGCACTGGGTTTTAGAAATGAAGGCCCTTGTGACTTCCAGTGGGCCAAGGAGCATCAGAAAAATTAGGATATCTTATATAGAGAAAACACAGTGCTTTTACCTGAAGCCCCCTAAGCTGAGAGTGGCAAGAACAGATCATCCAAAATCAGGTGCTAATATATGCTTTTCTCTTAAGGAACTCCAGAATGTGTGGCAGAATTATTTACACAGACTGAGCAACACAATGGAGGAATGGTGATAAATACATATTCTATTAATAACCTTATTTATTATTATGCTATTATCAAGAAAATGTTAGCATATTAGTACCTGTAGCAGAGTCTAAAGAAATGTAGAATAATTTTTGATAAGTTGCCAACCTTGACATACTCTCTATTTAAACCCCTTAAAGGTATTAGATGGAAATTTAGGACCAGCTGTCGTCTTACCATGTCTTGCTTAAACTGCCCATCATTTCACCCCTAACTCACACAGCAAACAGTCTACTGTATCACTAAACTTTTTACCCAGCAAAATGATCATTTTCAGGTATTGCCATAAATCTTTTTTCATTTCCGTGTTAGTGCAGGAAGCATTCTCTTTTCCTATCTAAGGCTAATTCTTCCACCTGAGCATATAAGCATGCTAAAATACTTCCTATCATTAAACTGAAATAAACCAACAAAAATCCCTTTGCTACTGCAGTATTTTAGCTGGTCAAAGCAATCATTGGCTTTCCCAACTGAAGGACATTTCCCTCCCTGCCATTTTCCCCACTCCCCACCTGGTGTATTTTCAACCAAGGAGTCAGAGTGTTCCTGTTAAAATGTTGATTCATGTCCTTCCTCTGCCTAAAACCCTCTTATAGAGCATAAACTGAAATTCAAGACCTATCCTTCCAGATCCCAGGTGATCACTCTACCATTCACCTTTAACTCTCGACCTTACCTTCTGTTCTTTCTCTCCCTGCATCGCTCAGTTCTAGAAGTAGTGAGTCTAGACTCAATGACTCAACCCCTCACCCATTAAACCTTGTTGCTTTCAAATCACCTTTCCAAGAGGTCTCCCCTAATCACACATTTCATTTTGCACGCCACTCTCGGTTCCTTCATTTTTGCTCAGGAAATACATGTTGAACAAAAGAAACTACCATACTGGTATGGACTAAGAGAGTTGGTAGTTAGCATGGAGAAGAGTAGATAGATTTGAGCAACACACAGGAGACAGAAATGCCAGGATCGGTGAGTAACTGGATATGGCCTGTGAGTGGAGAAAGAGCCATCATAGGAGAAGGGGCAAACAAAAAAGCCAGGGAAGTGAGGACATAACGAGAGGCAAAGGATGAACTCTTCCTGGAGAGTGGGAAACAGTCAGGATTATCAAAGAAGATAAAGACGACAATGTATTCCGTTGGATATGGTGGCATGAAGAACTCTGAGAATAAATTTGATAAAACTCTACACATACTCCAAGATCACTCTTGCATTATGCTTTTCCTCACCAAACAAGCCTCCTCTTCCCTCTTCTCTTCTAATCAGCACACATACATACGAATCTACCCAGCATTCACACAAAGCACACAAATACTTCTTCACTGGGCATGGTGACTTTAACTTACCCACAAATTCTTGGATATCAAGAGGCAGAATCAAATTCTCTTCCCAGTGAGTGGTTTGGGCTTCAGGGACTCACTTCTAACCAGTAGAATGTGGCAGAAGCAATGCTGCATGGCTGTGGAGGATCAAGTCCTACACATTGATGCAGCTTCTTCCTAGCTTTGTCTATTCCAGCACATCCCTTTGGAGCACTAGCCCACGATGTAGTAACACTAAGGCTGGCTACTCTGAAACCACAATACTGGAGAGATCAGAATGAGAAAAGAGGGACAGAGAAATGTCTGTGAAGCCCCAGTGCTTCCAGTCTTGAGCTGTGTGACTCTCCTCAGCCCCCTCCAACACAGGAGAGAGGAGTCTTTGGGGATGAGCCGGGCTTCAAACACCATTTGATAATAACAATAAAACAGACCTGGATCAATTAGCTCAGGCCACTGAAACTAAATACCACAGACTAGGTGACTTAAAGGAAGAAATTTATTTGTTTGCAATCTGGAGGATGGACGTCTGAGACTGGGCTATCGGCATCACTGGGTTTTGGTGAGAGAACCATTTCTTGTTAGTAGACAGCTACCTTCCTGCTGGTGCGGGGAGAGACAGAGCAAGCTGTCTGGTGTCTCTTTGGTATAAGGGCACTCACCTCACAACGAGAGCTCTCTCCTCATGGCCTTATCTGGCCCTAATTACCTCCCAAAGGCCCCATATCCAAATCTTACCACATTGTCAGGTAAGGCTCCAATATATGAATTTTCAGGGGACACAAGAATCAGTCGGCAACAGAAATCCTATTCTAATGCCTCAGGCTGGCTCACACCAGAACCATGATAATAACAACTCATTAGTGCTGTTTTATGCCACTAAATTAGGTATAATTTGACATTCAGTAATAGAAAACCAGAACACTGGTGATTCTTATTCATCTTACAGGCTTCTGCCAGTTATTTCTGCAGAAAAGAATTTTCAGTAGTTTCCTAGCCCATTTCTCCCACTCAGGTTTAAGGTGGCTATTTCTATGTGCTTTCCAGACTCTTATATTTCATTTAAATATGCCATTTATCGCAAATGAGTGTAACTGTCTGTGTCCCCTATGAGAGTCTCTGAGGGTAGACAATATAAAATTTAGATTTTAAAAAAGTTTGTTGAAAGGATAAACATTTAAACCCATGCGTGTAAGGTAACCTTGAAAACAAGCTTGTAGGAAGAGAGGAATTAAGGACACCACCAGATGGGGAAGGAGCAATCTATTGCTCCTAAAGAAAACATCATCAGTATTCCCACCAACTTCATCCCCGCCCAAGAACGTGTGTGTGTGTGTGTGTGTGTGCACGCGTACAGACATAAGGGTGTCATTCTTACCCAAGGTGATCTACGAATCTGGGTGAATTTTAAAGAGGCACCGTCCTAGAGGAGAGCATCATCAGAGGTAGCATGCTTGTTTTTGATATAATTATATACAAATGATTACATGCAGCCACAGATGGTGATTAACATTGCAAACATTGAACAGAAAAAGATCCAAATGTACTCAATTAAAGCATATTTATTGAACATCTGCTATGTTCTTATTTGCTATGAGAAAAATGAGAGAATTATAAGGAAGCCTTCAAGGAAGTAATTATCTAATTAGTGAGATAAGATGTAAACACAAAAGAAATTTAATGTCTGAGGAGATAAATGGCTTAGTTGAGCGTATTAAGATCCAATGCAATCCAGCAGGAAATTACTCATGTAAATAAGTGACCAATGCTTTGTTCAAAAATATTTTTCAAGGCTATGACATTTAAGATTTAAGAATATGAGTTACACTGAGCTGAAAAATAAGAGGAATGACTTATACATTTTACTAATAGCACAATTATAAAAATTAAGAACTCTATTTAATTTCCTAATTAAGAAAAACAGAAGTGGTATCCTTTGGGATCTAACAATCAATACACTCACTGACTGATTTTTCTCTTTTAAATTTGTTTCTAAAGGATATTTACAGATTTTTCCCTGCTGTTATGAGGCCTAGATAATTTTAAAATTTTTCTTGTGACTTACGGAAAAATGCTAAACCAAATTTAATTCAGGCCATCACACAATACAGAAAAGTTCTTGTTGTCTTTCTCCTTGAAATTCTTAAATCCAATTCCAAACACTTATTACTTATTTTTGTAGGCTTTGAGGCTCAATTTCATAATTTTTTCAACAAAAATTGCAGTTTTTAGTTTTATATATAATGAGAAGTTAACATAAATGCAAAATCAGAAAAAAATACACTAGATGCAAAATGAAGAGATTAGAGAAAGCAAATAGAAATATGTTAAATTACCCTTTTCCATCCCATCCCTTCCTTTTATTCTCCATAGTAGTGAATGAGTCCATCATTTATCCCACTGTAAAGGTCAACGTAAGTAGCTTTCAATTAAGTGGGGATACGAATAGGTAAATGTGATGTGATGTGAAGTCACTCAGTCATGTCCAACTCTTTGCGATCCCATGGACTGGAGCCTGGAGCCTGGTAGGCTACAGTCCATGAAATAGGTAAATAGGAAACTGTAATACAATGTTTATTGTTATAATCAGGTTAAGACAGTAGGCTATGTATGGTCAATCAGACTGAGAGAAATGGAAAAAAACAAAACAAAACAGGAAGGATCAGAAAACAAATTGTTAACGAAATCAAAACAGGGAGAATTCTAAGCAGGATTAATATTATAAGAAAACATTTAGAGAGAAGGGAGAAGCAAAAACAAGTTTCATGTGCCCACAGTTTCAAGTGCAAGTTCAATACAGTTCAGTTGCTCAGTCGTGTCCAACTCTTTGTGACACCACGGATGCAACACGCCAGGGTTCCCTGTCCATCACCAACTACTGGAGCTCACTCAGACTCATGTCCATCATATCGGTGATGCCATCCATCCATCTCATCCTCTGTCGTCCCCTTCTCCTCCCGCCTTCAATCTTCCCCAGCATGAGGGATTCCAATGAATCCAATGAATCAGTTCTTTGCATGAGGTGGCTGAAGTATTGGAGTTTCAGCTTCAGCATCAATCCTTCCAATGAACCCCCAGGACTGATCTCCTTTAGGATGGACTAGTTGGATCTCCTTGCAGTCCAAGGGACCCTCAAGAGCCTTCTCCAACAACGCAGTTCAAAAGTATCAATTCTTTGGCACTCAGCTTTCCTTATAGTCTAACTCTCACATCCATTCACGACTACCTGTGGCAGATTCATTTCGAGTTTGGCAAAACCAATACAATATTGCAAAGTTTAAAAATAAATTTAAAAAAAATCCATAGCTTTGACTAGACAGACCTTTGTTGGTAAATTAATGTCTCTGCTTTTTTAAAGTGCAAGTTAGGGACTGGCAAGACTAGGGCTGAGAGATGAACAGTTAAGAATCTGTGAAGCAGGCTAAGGAGTACTGGACATTCTGAGGGCAAATTAGAGATACCGAAGGTTTTAGGTAAGAAATTGACTTGACCAGACAGTATTTTAGGAAGATCATTCTAGCTACTGAGGAGAGAATAAATTGAAGGATGTTATAACAAACTCAGTGAAAGATATTAGTGATCTGAACAAAGCTAGTTCAAGTTTGAAATGAATGTGGAAGGTAGTCAAGACATACTAAGGGGATGGAATTGGCAGGATCTGATGATTAAACTGTGGGCTATAAGATGACTTACCTTAAGTGGTTGGGTAACATGATACGCCAGTCTCTGACACAGGCAACACAAAAGCTGGTGGGGTGAAGTGATGTGCTTAGCCGTAGATGTGCTGAGATTTTCACAGCTGCATATGGAATGTGTAAGTGGAACTCAAGAGATGGAGTCAGAGCTCTAATTAAAGCCATGGAAGTGAATGAATTCATTGAACAGAAGTGCATAAAGTAAATAGAAAAGCTTAAATTAAGTCCCAAGAAACACTAATTTTAAAGGATTGGCTAGGAGAGAAGGCCTTTCCAAAGACACTAACAGGGACGCCAGGAACCACTGAAGGAGAACCACCATGGAAGCCAGGATAAGACTCTGCTTTAGGAAGGGAAGGAAGCATCAGTGATTAGCAGCATCCATGCTTAAGCTGAACCCTGGATGGTAGCAGGGGCAGAGGGTGGTGCTGGAAACCAGACTACCCAAGAGTGAATGAAGTGTTAGAAGTAGAACAAAGCTGTATGTAACTCTTTCAAGACTTCTAGATGAGAAAAAGAGGTCAGCAACTTAACCTCAGAATGTACAGTAATCAAAAAACTTAAAAAAGGTAGCAAGAATGTCGTGACATGTATGTGTGTATTTTGTCACTCAGTCGTGGCTGACTCTTTGCAACCCATGGACTGTAGCCCGCCAGGCTCGTCTGTCCATGAGCATTCTCCAGGCAAGAATACTGGAGTATGTGTGACATGTATAAAATGCATAATTGTCCCTCTATTACCCAGTGAGCATGTTCTCTTCTCTGCAAGCAGACTGTCTTGATGAGTTTTACAAAACTTATCAAGTCCAACTCAGCCCTAATACAGAGGTACACGCTTCTGTATGTGTCTCTCTCATGTTCACCCAACTGAGGCTGCTGTTACTAAACCCTTCTTCTTTCTCTTCCACCCATGCTCAGTCAGAGGTTAGACCCTGCATTGACTGGGGTAAGGTGGTATTTACAAGTGATCACTTAGCTTCGGTGCCTAGATAATTCTGGAGAATTAGAATGTGGAAGTTTTCTAACTGCATGCCAAGAAGATGACAATAAAATGGGAAGTTTTACATGATGCTACAACTTCAATAACTGCTGCTGCTGCTGCTAAGTCACTTCAGTTGTGTCCGACTCTGTGTGACCCCATAGATGGCAGCCCACCAGGCTCCCCCGTCCCTGGGATTCTCCAGGCAAGAACACTGGAGTGGGTTGCCATTTCCTTCTCCAATGCATGAAAGTGAAAAGTGAAAGTGAAGTCGCTCAGTTGTGTCCGACTCTTCACAACCCCATGGACTGCAGCCTTCCAGGCTCCTCCGTCCATGGGATTTTCCAGGCAAAAAGTACTGGAGTAGGTTGCCATTGCCTTCTCCATAATAACTGCACCACATGAAAATAATGGTTATTTCTGGTCAGAGCTGTAATTTTTATGCATTTTCGCAGGCATTTCCAAATGCTGGAAGTGTGATAAATACTGCTGTCATGTCTGTTATAAATTTGTATTTATTATTCCCTAGCAACTCCAGTCTACAATTGAAAACTCCCTGTTACCCAGCTGTCCTCTTCTTGTATATGTAATTGACTCAGTTTGGCCTCTCAGAGTCCCGGGGGTACCCTTTGGCTCTCTGCTCACACGAAGTCCTTCACACATAGCACACTGCACATTTCACTGTCAGGCACACCCACCCGGAACCCTTTCTCCTCCTGACTTACATGTGATACTGCCAACTTCTTCCTCATCTTGTGAGTCACTACTCCCCTGTGGTCTTGCATCTGGCCCAGGGACTTGGAGAATTGGGAGGCAGGCCCAGAATTCCTGGATATCTCCTACTGCCAACTGGGATTAACATCTGGGTTAGCCTAACCATGCTTTCAGCTTCTATGAACTGGGGAGTGCAGTGAACTAAGCATGTCCAGCACGACAGCTGACCAAGTCTTAATCCCCAGGCAAAGGTTAAACCTTCTTCGGTACACAGCCAAGATTTAGATTTCTTAATTTTTATCCTCATTTGATTGCACTAGGACACTCCCATTTTCTTCTTTATTCCACTGCACAACGAAGTTAAAAATGTTTAATATAACTTACAGAATTTTGTCTTATTAGAGGATTAAAAGCCAAGGTAAAATCATTGGAAAGCAATATAGAAGCTTTCTACTTTCGCAAGGCCTATTTTTCTTTGGACATGACTCACTTTTAAATGGTCAAGAGCAGTGTCCTCCAAAACATGACCCTGGAATATTGTTCCCTAAAAATGTTAATGCTATGTACTCAAAGGGAAAAATAAAAATAAAAACGAGTAACAGACTGCGAGAGTAACTCGGAGCAAAGCTGTTGGAGCGCACAAAATTAATCAGGTTGCTTTATTGCAGAACCCTTCAGCTATTAGTAAATATTAGTGCAGTGTGAACACCTAAGAAGACAGGAATACAATGTGCAGCGGTGCCCACTGGAGCTGCTTGCAGGGGGAGGATTCGCGTTCCACAGAGCACAACTAAGAAGAGATGCTCCTATAAGGGCATCAATACTGACAGGCTCACACAGGCCATACACACACATGGGCTACCAATTCATCCACAGCTTTGAATTTGCTTTAGCTCCAACACCGGTGAGGACTGTCACCTGAACTGCTCTCTGGCGCTCTTGTTTTTTCTTGTAGAATGGACAAACTAAGTACACTTGACCCTTGAACACAGGTTCGAACTGGGCACATTCATTTATACACACATTTTAAAAAATACATACAACAGTACTACATGATCCAAGCTTGGTTGGTTGAATACACTGATGTGGAATTGCAGATGTGGAGGGCTGACTGTAAAGTCACAGACTTTTCACTGTGCAGGGAATTGGTAGCCCTAAGTGCTGCATTGTTCAAGGGTTAACTGTAGTTTACTGACTGCATTACATCGTGGGTACCAAAGGCATCATCACCTAATCATACACATATCAATTTCCACTTGCAGTTTCTATCCAAATTGAAAGTAGAGCAAAGTTTATCATCTCCTTGGCCCTACCTCACACTTTAGCAACTTATTGCCCATCATGAGTCCACATAAACAGGGAATTTGACAAAGAAGTTATGTTCAATGAGGTATAATATCCTTTAACAAATAAAAGCAAAAAATTGATATTCCCTACCTAGTGACCAGATTTTCTGTATGTATTTCAAGAAACAATAGGTATGCTGAAAGCACAGTATGAGATCATGGTAAACTATATTCTTTTGGTAACATAGTTGAGTATGACTCATCTTAGAGAGCCACAAAAGTTGAATAGATTCTACTGCCATTCTTATGGTAAGGGGCTGAGCGGTGGCAGGATAGAAGCTGAGGAAGAATCTGCCCTTCCTGTCTCCCAGTGGTGTGCTGTGTCCTGAAACAGAATATCAGGTTCTTCTATGTGTGGAGAGGTTTTGAATTCTTAGAAAGAAGGGTATCTTATTAGCCAAAAATTTTCAAAAATAATTTTGAGAGTGTTCTACTCATCTCATATTTGAGGAACATTGTTCTCTTGGGACTTAACAGTTTGCCCTACTTGAGGACATGGTCAGTCACTCAGTTCAGTTGCTCAGTCGTGTCCAATTCTTTGTGACCCCATGAATCGCAGCACGCCAGGCCTCCCTGTTCATCACCATCTCCCGGAGTTCACTCAGACTCATGTCCATCATGTCAGTGATGCCATCCAGCCATCTCATCCTCTGTCGTCCCCTTCTCCTCCTGCCCCCAATCCCTCCCAGCATCAGAGTCTTTTCCAGTGAATCAACTCTTCACATGAGGTGGCCAAAGTACTGGAGCTTCAGCTTTAACATCATTCCTTTCAAAGAACACCCAGGGCTGATCTCCTTTAGAATGGACTGGTTGGATCTCCTTGCAGTCCAAGGAACTCTCAGGAGTCTTCTCTAATACCACAGTTCAAAAGCATTAATTCTTCGGTGCTCAGCTTTCTTCACAGTCCAACTCTCACATCCATACATGACCACAGGAAAAACCATAGCCTTGATTAGACGGACCTTTGTTGGCAAAGTAATGTCTCTGCTTTTGAATATGCTATCTAGGTTGGTCATAGCTTTCCTTCCAAGGAGTAAGCGTCTTTTAATTTCATGGCTGCAGTCACCATCTGGAGCCCAAAAAAATAAAGTCTGACACTGTTTCCACTGTTTCCCCCTCTATTTCCCATGAAGTGATGGGACCAGATGCCATGAGCTTAGTTTTCTGAATGTTGAGCTTTAAGCCAACTTTTTCAGTCTCCTCTTTCACTCTCATCAAGAGGCTTTTTAGTTCCTCTTCACTTTCTGCCATCAGGGTGGTGTCATCTGCATATCTGAGGTTACTGATATTTTTCCCGGCAATCTTGATTCCAGCTTGTGCTTCATCCAGCCCAGCGTTTCTCATGATGTACTCATCATGATGGTATCCATATACTAATGAGCTGTTACACTCTGAGCACTGGGGTTATTTAACAATGTGCCTCAAAACAGCATCTCCTGCTACAGACTGACAAAAGCATCAATAGTTTCTTAGAACCCAGCAAGCAAAGGGTCTAATTTTCTCATTTCAAACTTAAAGGATATAATATCAAAGAGATAAGAAATGAAAGCTCTCAGACTCAGCCATCATGGAGGGTGGTTTTCTTATCCAGACAATTGATGGAAGCAAGGATGTGAATATTATTAGCTATAATAATATACTAAAATTAATCTATTTGACAGATCCTTTATATAACTCATATAATATAAATATATCCATATAATTTATTCACTATATAACATACACAATTTACACAATATAAGTATTACATATAATACACAATTTAATATATAATAAATTATTATATGCACTATATTTATGAGAAAAATTTTTTAAAATATGATAAAATATGCCATATGTCACCATGAGTATGACATAAATTCTTCCTGACTTTATTTCCCCTCATAAAAAGAACTAATAACTAATCACTTACAAGACACCACTGAGAGAATCCTAGAACATGAGGCTGAGGTAACCATCACACACACAGACCACATCAGAAGAGAAAGAGGAACGGCTACCCACTGACCACACTGCCCCTCCCCCAGGCTGGAACGGCACGTTGAGAAGAGAGCTACCCTAAACCTACGGCTCCTCCAGTTGGAAATGAGAGCCTAGGGTGGACATCAGCTCCCCCAGAATTATAAGTTGCTTCCTTGGAGCTTTCACTCCTGTCTTGCCCCTTAAGAATTGTGGGGGAATTGCCAGAACTTGACCACTAGAAATTTGGTTGTTATGGAGAAGCCATGACAGGCTTGCAGTAACTAGCACTTGGATGGTGGCAGATCAAGTTCCTACCGCCAGGGCCCTTGGTGTAGTCCCAACCAGAAGCTGTATTCATCTGTGGAGCCAAGACAACGGTACAGTCTGACCAGGGAACTCAGCAGGGTGAAGGTCTGCCTGACTCAGGTCCTCAAATAAAGAACTTTGCCAATCCTGACCTGCCCCTTCCCAGGCAGGGGAGCTGAATCTTAGTCCAACCAACTGCTGAGTTTAGCTCCCAGCCCCTGTTGACCAGAAAGCATGACTGGGGACACATGGAAACCACCTACCCTGCAAGACTTGAGTGGCAGAGTCTGTAGGCAGAGCTGATTGTTCTTGAAGCAAAGTCAGTGCACCCATCAGCCAAGGAACTTGGGGAGTGGTTTGGCTTGAGTCAAGACCACAAGGAGTCTTGTTGAGCTTGAAGCTGGCTTCTCCATTCTGACCAGTCAGGGAAACTAATGCATAGCCACAGCTATCACTAAACACAGTTTTCAACTCCTCTGATGAGCACATGGGAAATTGCATAGACCATCCAATAGCCCTGCTCACAGAGGCACCTGAACAGAGTACAGCCCATCACTTTCCCTGTTTACAGGACAAAATCCTTGACCTGTCTGGCCAGGGAACTCAGTTCATAATCTTGCTTGACTTGAGTGCCCCAAACAGTGAGCCACATAAACACACTCCGGGGTTCATTATGTTGAGTAACCCCCACCATGCCCTGGGCAGAACTTATAATTTATAGGCCTACCTATGGTTTAGGACAGTACCAAGTCTGAATATCTAGTAAGCCTAGACAACCTAGAAAAAAATCTAATTATCTAGAGAAGCAAGCAACCATGATGACCATTCTATAGCATTACCTGGACTGGAAACCAAGTCAGCAGACCTATCCAACTATTCTCAACAAACAGCATCCCCCACCTCAGCCCATGAGCTTAGGGCTTAGGCAACAGCCTTGCTCAAAAGTAAACCTCAATAGTTAGCCCCATCTGTCCAAGGGCATTATCATCAGACATGTCCGGAAAACCAAATCATAAAATCTGCAAAAGAAGATGGATGACTCACATGAACAGATACCAAAGTAAGGAATCAAGAATTATAATAAGGGCTTCCCTGGTGGTCCCACGGTTGAGAATCTGCCTTGAAATGCTTGGGACACCAGTTCGATCCTTGGTCTGGCAAGACCCCACGTGCTGTGGAGCAACTAAGCCCATGTGTCTCAACTGTCACAACCACGCAGCCCACACACCCCAAGCCCGTGCTCCACAAGAGAAACCACCACAGTGAGAAGCAGGCGCACTGCAAGGTAGAGCCCCGACACTCGGCACCTAGAGAAAGCAACGAGACTCTCACAGCAGAAATAAATGTGAAAAATTATAATAAATCAGGTAAATGTGACGTTATCAAAGGAAACTAATAAAGCTCCAATAACTGACCCTAAAGCCACGGACATCTAGAAACTATTAGATGAACAACACGGAATAATCCTCTTAAAGGAGTCTAGTGAACTAAAACAATACACAGCCAGTGAGCAAAATTAGAAAAACAGTGTATGACCAAAACATGAAGTTCAGCAAACAGAAACCATTAAAAAAATCAGAAATCCTAAAGCTGAAAATTACAATGACTAAATTGAAGACCTCAATAAAGAGCTTCACAAGCAGACCCAACCATGCAGGAAAAAGAATTAGTAATCTCAAGGACAAGACATTTGATATTACAGAGTCAGAAAAGCAAAAGGAAAAAAGGATGAGAAAAGAATGAAGAAAGCCTAAAGGACTTAAGGAACAGGAAAAAACAGAACAGAACAAAACTAACTAGCTGTACTGTGGGAATTTCAGAAGGAGGTGAGGGGGGAAAGTATTATTTAAACTATTAATGACTGAAAACTTCCTACACTTGGAAAGAGAAATGGACATCCAAATAAAAAAGTCCTGTAAGATTCCCAAAGAGTTTGAACCTAGACAAGGGTGTGCTGAGAAACATTATAACTGAATTATCCAAAGTACAAACAAAGAAAGGATTTTCAAAGCAACAAGAGATTAGAGAGAATGTACAAGGGAACCAATGTAAGACAGTCAGCAGATTTCTCAACAGGAACTTTTCAAGTCAGGAGAAAAGGGGATGACATATTTAAAATGTGGAAAAAAGCACACAAAACCCTGCCAACCAAGAATTCCATTCCCAGAAAAGTTGTTCTTCAGAAACAAAGAAAGACAATGACTTTACTTAACAAACAAAAGCTGAAAGAGACCATTACAAGAAATGCTAAAGATTCTCTGAGTGGAAACAAAAGAAGGCTTACTGACATCATAAAACATAGAAGACAGCAGAAAACGTATTAGCAATACTAAATATATAGTCACATTTAAATTCTTAAATATGGTCCTGATGGTGTATAAATCAGTTACAACTTTTTTTAAAATTAAAAAACAAAGACAGCAAAAATAACCATAGCTACAATAATCTGTCATTGGTTGGATATTAAAATTATGTAAACTGTAACATCAGTAACCTAAATTGTAAAGGGGGAAGGGAGTGAAAGTGTAAAGTTTAGGAATGTTATTGAGGTTAAGTGGTTATGAGTTTAAATACGGCATTATAATTTTTTTCTTTTTTTAAGATAAAAATAAAGTTGCCACAGGATCCAGCAATCCCACTCCTGGGCATATACCCAGACATAACTGCAATTCAAAAACTGCATCCCTATATTCATAGCCACACTATTTACAATCGACAAGATTTTAAAAACAGTGTAAATCTTCATCAACAGAGGAATGGATAAAGAATACATGGTGTATACATATGTGTATACACACACACACACACACACTCATGGCATATTACTTAGCCATGGGAATGGGAGCTAATGAAATAACACCACTTGCAGCATGGATGGATCTAGAGATTACCATATTAAGGCAAGTCAGTAAGAAAGAGAAAGGCAAATACCATATGATATTTCTTACAGATAGAATCTCAATACACAAATTAACATATCTATCAAACAGAAGCAGACTCACAGACAGAGAACAGACTTGCAGTTGCCATAAGGGAACAGAGGCAGGGGAAGGAAGGACTGGGTGTTTGGGATTAGCAGGTGCAAACTATTATACAGAGAATAGAATAAAACAAGGCCTATTGATTCATCACAGAATATTGATTATAGTTACATGTGTTACAGTTCCCTTCATTGCATAGCACAGAGAACTATAATCAATATTCTGTGATGAATCATAATGGAAAAGAATATGAAAAGGCACATATATAAATGAATCACTTTGCTATACAGCAGAAATTAACACACTAAATCAACTATACTTCACTAAATTTTTTTAAAAGAAGATAACATTGACTACACAATGTGGAAATGAATTAGAAAGGGATAAGGTGAAGAGGAAAAAATGTCAGTAGTAGATGATCCAAGGGATAGTGGGTTGATTTTTAAACTGAATGTAAAATTTTCCAAATCAGAGTAAGTCATATCTAAGCTATTCTGGCAGCTAAATCACACCATCTTTGGCTCTGTGTATTTCAGTCAGTGGGGTAACACAGAAAAGCGGGGTCAACAGAAAAGGCAACAGGAACAACCACAGGTTAGTCTGTCTGAATCTGCAGTAAGTGGCTGACCTACAACAGCATCTCTCCATCCTGAAGCTCATCAGAACCACCAGAGAACTTTCAAAATGCTGATGCTAAGACAGAGATACTGATTTAACTTATCTGAGTTGGGATCCTGGAAACATCCCCATGAGGGATCAGCAGGGAGGGCTGAGATCCAACAAGAACCAATGAGTCTACCCCAAACTTCAGGCCTATCTATTTCAGCTTGTTAATTTACGCTTCACAGCCAAAGGCAGATGATCTCAAATTTTAGTAGGCTTCAGAAGTCCATGGAGAGTTTGTCAAGGCTCTGATGGCCCCAATTCTCAGAGCTGCTGATTCAGGAGGCCTGTGTGGGACCTGAAAACTTACATGTATAACAGGTACTAAGGCGCTGCTGCTGGTCCAAAAACCAGACTTCGAGAACCACTAGCCTAAGGTAATCAATTTGGAAATGAGAACTTTAAAAATGATTTTTTTTTTTACTGGAGGAACTGACTTTTCTTATTCTTTCATTACTTTAGATACGTAGAATCTTTTTAGTTTCACACCTTGTATACTGTAAAAACATCAAAATGGAAACAAAAATGAAGAAACTATGGTAGGATTTTATCACAGATGTGAGACGTAAATAGAGCCTTGAAGGATTTCCTCAAAATACAATCTATACTGACTCTTATGGTTTTTAAAAATAATTTAGAATGAGAGAATATATAATAATATGATGGTTCACTATTGTTCATGATTTAGAAAAAGCTTGCCCACCGTAATCATGACTGACCAATGTTTCTGTCTAAAATGAGTCTGCAACTTATGACAAACCCAGCATCTGGGGTTGGTCAGCTATCTCATAACTCAGTCAAACTCTAATCATGTTGATTCATTATTATTTTTGTGATACTATTGTTTTTTCAATTCTTTAGGAACCTTTGTTAGTTTAAAAAAGATTGTTTTTCTCTGGAAAAATATTACCGAAGAAATTTTGATTTTAGTCAAGTCTGATGTGTTTCTCGAATGTACACAAATCATTTCAAAGCTCTTATTAAAAGTTAAACTCTACCTTTACTTTAACTGTATAATCAAATATAACTTAGGTCAGGAATTTAATGGCTCTTCATATAAAATAACTTTCAGTATTTAAAAAAAATGACTTCCACAATGTCAAAATTCTTATTCTTAATACTTTTTCTGCTTAGCACATTAACCTTTCTTATGTCAACTGGTGAATCAAGTCTTATGGATAGCAAGGAATTTTCATATTGAATAATTTTTAAAAAATCACATGTTTTAAAATGCTTGGCATGTTTTGTACAAACTATACAACAGTATTATTTTCAACAATAACAAAATGAAATATACTCAAAAGCCAAAACATACCACCACAGACTTTTATTTCTAAAAATGTACCAGTATCAAACATCACCAAAACTATGAATATAAAAATAAAACCATCAAAATGAAATGATGCTGTTTTGAAATGAAGGAACGGCCTGGTTTTTTCCCAATTAGGATAAAAAAAATCTGGCTCAACAAACAGATTCTGAACTGAGCACTGAAGGCAGACAGACTCGGCTTTATTGGCCCGTGACCCATAGCTCTGGACTTTTCTTGTCATTAACTCAGAACACTTTACCAGGCTGGAATATTCTAGAAGTAAGTGGCTGTTAAATTAGCTTTGGGGAGAATCTTAAAAACTGGCAGGAAAAGCCAACAAACCACACTTTTTATTAACTTATTCCAGATTAAACCACAGAACATGAGAACTCTTAATCAATTTTGGATGCCTGCTTGACTGTACCTTATACACCTGCATTCAGTAAGATGGCCTCTGCACACACCAAAACTCCACTACAAAAGAAACTGTGGTTTCTACTGCAATCTCACAGTTGTTACTTTCACGCTCTTTAGAACTCTTAATTTATCCAGAACAATTCCAGCATTTCATGGCAACGGGAAATTATTTTAAGATACATTAAAACTGTAGACAAAAAGACCTGAAGATGAAGCATCTGTAAGCCCATAGTTGGATTTACTGTTTATAGTTCACATAGTGCAAAGGCATTTTGAAAAATCATTGTTTTGTCAGAAATAATTTGTGGAGTAACTTATAACCATTTAAGAAACATTTACTAACACCAATGCAAGACATGGTATTAACACTTCTCAATAAAAGTGTAGTTTCTCTTTAAGGGTAAAGATTGCTTATCATTATTTATTCATAAGCTAAGGAGTCACATTTAGGTAAAAAACAATCATAAAATGTCTGCATGGTTAAACATATAGTTCCATTAACCATTAAAAGAACATTAGTATAAATTGTATTTTTATAATAAGGAGTATTTGACTAAAATCAGATACTGAGATAAAATAGAAAGCTTGGCATATTATTGACTTTTTGATGTTTTAATATTTTCATTTGGAAGTAAAATCTAATTCAGTTATTTTGTAAGACTGTACAAGAATATGATCATTTTGAATATCTTGAGAAAAAAGAAACAATAAATATGTAAGAAATGGATCAAAGTACGAATTAAATATATATAGCACTCCTGTTTCTTTCCCCTTTGTTTTGCACCAAGAACAGTGACAGATTTGAAATACTTGACTCTATTCAATACAGTAAATAATGTGGTCAAGCAGGAAGCTCAAGGAAAACTATGTAACATGATTTATGGTTCCTGGAAGTGCCTAGGTGTACAGGTTGATAAATACACAATTGTATCAAAACACTTTAGAACAAGAAAGAGGAACTAGAGATAATCTATTTCCACAATCTCATCTCCCCATGAAGAAATTAAAACTCAGAGCTAAGAGCAGCCCTCTTGGTAGGTATCCCTTTCTCATATTTGCGTGTAGTATAAATAGCACATCTAGTTGATACTTTTTCATGTGGTCTAGAATAAACTAGGGAAAACTTGCCTGGTGCCTCTGAAACCTTCATGTGCTGGTGTGTTTGTTGGACAGGACCCACGCCCAGACATCAAGTCCAATAAGTCTGAATTGAGTGCAGGTAGATGCAATTTCAAGTGACTGTGATGAAGTCAACCCAGGTTAGTGCTGAGAAATACACAACTGCAGACTGGCACGTTTTTAAAAGGGATTTTATGTTGAGTGAGCACACTTTTCCAAACAAGTCACAGCTTTTTCATTAAACTATAATGGCTTTTCCTTACCTTTGCAACTCTAAGGAAAAGGGAATGCTTGTTTAATCAAGAAACTGGGAGACCACAGTTTCTACACATGAGAACTACCTGGGATCCTCGTGAGACTACAGATTCACTGGGCCTTTTCCTGTAGAGTGTTATTTACAGGGAGATATGTGATGGGACCCAGGAATCTGTAGTTTTCAGAGTCTTCCCTGGTAATTCTGAAAACCAACCCAGGTTGAAAAATACACCATGATCTGTTGTGTTAAAACAGGCTCCAGCAGTTCTAAACTCTGGTTATAGAATCAACCAGAGGACTCAGGAAAACGCTTACCTCCAGAGCTTCTCGGAGAAGGCAATGGCACCCCATTCCAGTACTCTTGCCTGGAAAATCCCATGGACGGAGAAGCCTGGTGGGCTGCAGTCCATGGGGTCACGAAGAGTCGGACATGACTGAGCGACTTCACTTTCACTTTTCACTTTCATGCATTGGAGAAGGAAATGGCAACCCACTCCAGTGTTCTTGCCTGGAGAATCCCAGGGACGGGGGAGCCTGGTGGGCTACCGTCTATGGGGTCGCACAGAGTCGGACACGACTGAACCGACTTAGCAGCAGCAGCAGCCAGAGCTTCTGGATGGGTCGGTCTGCAGTAATTCTGAGAATCTGCACTGTTTCAGGCTCCCAGGTGATGTTGATACCTTGCGAAACTCTGGGCTGAACTGTGCTCTGCAAACTGAGGCAGAAGATTCACAGGAAAATGCCCAGAAGCCGCTGCAGTTTCTCTGCTGAAACCAGGGCCTCTGCTCCTGCTGCCTGAAGAACATGAAAATGGCGGCCGCAGCCTTTTTCCAAGCCTGGAACAGGTGTTTCCAGTTCCTGAAACCTGAACGCTAACCTCCTGGGCTAGATTCTGTCCCATGGAGTTCCCAGGCCTCTGGGGCGAGATGGGGGAGCACGGCCAGAGTGGAGAGGGGCTAGGGGTGGGAAACAGGAGAGGGGAAATCCTGCTAACCGCCAAAATGAAAGGTAACACAAATAGGCGGGTAGGTTTTATTAGTAGTTTGTCCCCAAATTAGTTAACTCAGTGATCATATTGGAAACAACACGGGGACTTCCCCGATGGTCCAGTGACTAAGACTCCCGGGTCCCAATGCAGGGGAGTTGGCATACAATTGGCATGCCCTATTCAACCCCTGGTCAGGGAACTAGATCTCACATGTGGCAACTAGAGCTCACAGCTGCAAATGAAGATCCGGAATGCAGCAAGGAAGATAGAAGATCCGGCCAGTGGCGGCTAAGACCACGCTTAGTCAAATAAATAAATATATTTTTTTTAAATAATAATAACACAAAGTGTGGGTCAACACACACACACAAATTACCTCGTTTTTCATTGAACTTGTGTAGTGAATGTTACTACATGCTACCCAGTTACCCCTCAGGACAGCACACTTACTTCCTCCCTCCTAGGGTTGGACACGACTGAAGTGACTTAGCAGTAGCAGCAGCAGGGGGTTGCTGGGAGTGATGCCCAGTCAGCAGCCCTCAGCTCTCTTCAGGAATTACACATTTGATGTGAGTCACTGTCCTCAGACCCTGCTCCACTTCAGGAATAGCCAGTATCCAGTGACTGGACATCTGGGGTCCTTGCCAAAACTGAATGATCTTGTAAACTTTAGCGGTCTATGTAGGTTGCCAAGGGCTTTATTGTGATTGCATAAAACCTACCTTCTCTATCTTCCCAATCTTATTTATTTACTTATTTTTGGCTGCTCTGGGTATTCCTTGCTATGCACAGGCTTTTTCTAGTTGTGGCCGGTAGGGGTTGCTCTCCAGTTGGCATGCTCAGGCTTCTCATTGCATTGGCTTCTCTTGTTGCAGAGCTCAGGCTCTAGGCAAGCAGGCTCAGAGGCTGCAACTCGTGGGCTCTAGAGCACAGACTCAGTAGTTGTGGTAACCGTGCTTACTTGCCCTGTGGCAAGTAGGATCTTCCCAGACCACGGCTAAAACACATGTCCCCTGCATTGACAGGAAAATTTTTAATCACTGGATCATCAGGGAAGTCCTGTCTGCTTAATTGCATTACCTTCTCTTCATTCACCCTTTAAGAGAATGACCCCCAAATATTCCTGCACTCAAATCTCCATTTAGATGATCACATAGCATGTTCTATTAATAAGAAAAGCACAAATGAAATTAGATACAAATTATTAAGAAAAAATTTCTACCTGGGGAAAAAAACTAAAAAAAATGAATAAATGCGAAAACTCATAAAAATTCCATGAGAGGATCAATAAAGGAATAAAATCTATTTTTATTAAAATAAAAAAAGGAACAAAAATCTATTAAAATCTAAAAGAGCAATACAATAAAATCTAAGGCTCTTCCCGTCTCAACAAAGAGAAACTGAAAATGTAATGGCAAAATTCTGGGTAACAACAAAATGATTTATCAGCCTAGATATAATTCTGAAAAGTAATATAAAGCACATGATGTACATGAAATAAATTTTGAAATTTATTCCAATGAGGAGGAATGTTTTGTCCTACCAGTTATCAAAATACAGTAATTTTATCAATATTGGATGAGGAATAGATACAATTATCAAACAAGAGTCTAAAACGTGCTCATGAATGTATGAGGATTTAATTTGTGATAAAAGTTGCAACATTTACAAGTGGGGAAAGAATGAACTAGTCTAACAACAGCATTGGAAATGAGTGACTCAGTTCAGTTCAGTTCAGTTCAGTCGCTCAGTCGTGTCCAACTCTTTGCAACCCCATGAATCACAATGCCAGGCCTCCCTGTCCGTCACCAACTCCCGGAGTTCACCCAAACTCATGTCCATTGAGGTGGTGATGCCATGCAGCCAGCTCATCCTCTGTCGTCCCCTTCTCCTCCTGCCCACGATCCCTCCCAGCATCAGGGTCTTTTCCAATGAGTCAACTCTTCACATGAGGTGGCCAAAGTATTGGAGTTTCAGCCTCAGCATCAGTCTTTCCAATGAACACCCAGGACTGGTCTCCTTTAGGATGGACTGGTTGATCTCCTTGCAGTCCAAGGGACTCTCAAGGGTCTTCTCCAACACCACAGTTCAAAAGCATCAATTCTTCCGCGCTCAGCTTTCTTGACAGTCCAACTCTCACATCCATACATGACCACTGGAAAAACCATAGCCTTGACTAGATGGACCTTTGTTGGCAAAGTAATGTCTCTGCTTTTGAATATACTATCTAGGTTGGTCATAACTTTCCTTCCAAGGAGTAAGCGTCTTTTAGTTTCATGGCTGCAATCACCATCTGCAGTGATTTTGGAGCCCCCCAAAATAAAGTCTGACACTGTTTCCACTGTTTACCCATCTATTTCCCATGAAGTGATGGGACCAGATGCCATGATCTTCATTTTCTGAATGTTGAGCTTTAAGCCACCTTTTTCACTCTCCACTTTCACTTTCATCAAGAGGCTTTTTAGTTCCTCTTCACTTTCTGCCATCAGGGTGGTGTCATCTGCATATCTGAGGTTATTGATATTTCTCCCGGTAATCTTGATTCCAGCTTGTGCTTCTTCCAGCCCAGTGTTTTTCATGATGTACTCTGCATATAAGTTAAGTAAGCAGGGTGACAATATACAGCCTTGATGTACTCCTTTTCTTATTTGGAACCAGTCTGTTGTTTCATGTCCAGTTCTAACTGTTGCTTCCTGATCTGCATATAGGTTTCTCAAGAGGCAGGTCAGGTGGTCTGGTATTCCTATCTCTTTCAGAATTTTCCACAGTTTATTGTGATCCACACAGTCAAAGGTTTTGGCATAGTCAATAAAGCAGAAATAGATGTTTTTTCTGGAACTCTCTTGCTTTTTTGGTGATCCAGCAGATGTTGGCAATTTGATCTCTGGTTCCTCTGCCTTTTCTAAAACCAGCTTGAACATCTGGAAGTTCACAGTTTATGTATTGCTGAAGCCTGGCTTGGAGGATTTTGAGCATTACTTTACTAGCGTGTGAGATGAGTGCAGTTGTGCAGCAGTTTGAGCATTCTTTGGCATTGCCTTTCTAAGCATTTACAAAACTGTCAGATTTATAAGTCATATCGTACACTATAAGGTTAACTCTTCACTTACTACTGAATCCTTTAATTCCCGTCCTTCTTTTCACTTCCGCAAATTCATTGTTGATTTTCCTCATCTTTACTATAGGTTCCTCCTCTCCCTTTCTGTTCTGTCAAGAATGAAGCATACTTGTCTTTCCCATCTTAAACAGCTAGTAACAACAGAAGAAAAGCTCTCCACCCCACCTGCTTCTTGGAGCTACCACCATATTGGTTTCCTTGATGGAAAGAGTTGCCACTGTTACTGTCTGTGCTTCTTCCCCTCTGGCTCCCCCTCCTGCAGCAGCCTGCCTTCAGACCCCAGGACTCCCACTGGTCTCTGGAAACAGATTCTGGACTAAAGGGGTTTGAGGACGTTGTCTCAGGAGACGCACTAGTAAAGAATTGAAGGGGCAGGATTGAGCAGAGGGAGAAAGCAACCTACAGTGTATTAATAGTTCCTGCTGAGGCCCCAGTTGATCCTGTGGGGGATCCCTCACTTGGAATCCCTCCAAGTGAAGCAAGGGTGCTAGGCCTTTAAGCCCCCACATCAGACAGTTGCTGGGCTGGGCTGCCTTACGTGTGGTGGTGCCCTGCAACTGAGGACAGCTGCCAATGCAGATGGAGACTCTTGGCTGAGAATGGAGTGACTGGTCCTACAGCAGGGACCTGGGTGAACCACAGTATCTGCTCCATCATTGCTCCAGGGACTCACAACCACTAGCTCTCTAGGTAATTTCTCCCTATCAGGGAAAAAGTTTGCCAGTGGTCTGATTGGCCTGATTTCCTAGAGGGAAAATTATGAGAGAAGGGCTGGTAAGATGAACTACAGCCCCTCAGATCAGCTGAGTCTGATCTCAGAACTAAAACTGATACTCACCATCTCTCTCTCTACCCCCATTCTAGACTCCCTCTTCCCTTAGCCAACACCTCTGCTGGTCCAGGCAGTTTGCCTGGCTGGATGTGAGCTACACCATCATTCCTGGAGGCTGAAGCTCCTGGTTACTATGCCATCTCCAGGCGATGGCTGCTTCTCCACACGCCATTGACACCAGGCGTGGCGGTGCCACAGGCATCCCAGTGGATCAACTGAGGGCTAAACATGTTCATTCCTCCCGCACTGGGTAACAGCTGTCCTGCCTCCCCCTGAAGATGGGATCCATCCCCACTGCTGGGAGGGTGGCTCCTTTCTTTCGCTGCTAGAGGATCTTAGGTGGCAGCAGGAGTCCCTGCTACTGTTACCGGGAATGAGAGCCTCTAGATCTGTGGAATCTACAACTATATGGGTGGAAAACACAGATTCCTTCAAAGTGGATCATTTTGAGTTGTTGTAATCAGAGCCACTCGTACTTTAACCCTTTGGTTCCCAGGCTCCAGAATTCTCCCTACTGTGGACACAGCTCCATGGAATACTAGTTGATTAAGGTTGTAGATGACACCCTGGAAGGTGTAGATGATACCCTGGAAGGTGGTTACATCCTCTCTGGGTGCCCCCTTACCCGCAAGCTGGCACCTCGGCTTATGCTTTTAAGAGGCCAATCCATCTCCATCAGGCTGCTTGGTTCTGAGTTGTTCAATAAAGTGATAGGCCCTGCAGATCCCTTGATTGTGGGCAAGGCCAGGATAGTGTGAAGCAAGAGAGGCATGTGGGGTGCAACGCTCAAGAGGCACCCATCTCAGGCCACATCTTTCCACACAAATTGACTGATCAGGCCCACCAATAAGGGCTCTGCCCATCAGGTGGCCAGCCCTGAAAATTTCCCACAATATGAAAGGGATTATAGTGAAAAGTAATCATCTCCCCTCAGTCTCCATTTTACTTCCCCCTGAAAGATAAACATGATTGTAGATAGCACATATATCTCTAGAAAATCTATGCATATACACGCACATACACATATACTATACACACGTGACCATTTTATCTACAGATTTTTAAATACTTTGTTCATAACCTTAGTTTTAAAAATTTATCATAGCTTAGAGAAGTGATTTCATTGATTATATAGAGCTATCATTGTATATAGAGTGAGAGCGGTCATTGTATATATAGATCACTATAATTTATTGGTGGACATTTAGGTTGTTTCAATCTTTTGTTATGAAAACAGCATTGTAATAGATATGACACAATTTAAGTTTTGACAGATGAATTAAGATTTAAATATTATGGCATTTCAATTTTTGAGTGAGAGTAAGCATCTCTTCATATGTGAAAGACATATTTCCATCTTTGGTGGATGATTGGTTAATATCATTTGCTTATTTTAATTGGTTTATAGATTTTTTCTCTGTTTAGTGGCTCTTTTACTTTATTTTATAATTTGTGTTATAATTTTTGTTGTATAAATTTACCTTTTATGTTTTTATTTATGATGTCTGTGCCCTTTTTGCTAGACTCACATAAACTCATATTTTACTTTAGTATTTTATCATTTCATATCCTACATTTACATCTCTTTAGCATTTTAAATGGAGAAGGCAATGCCAAGCCACTCCAGTAATCTTGCCTAGAAAATCCCATGGATGGAGGAGCCTGGTGGGCTGCAGTCTATGGGGTCGCTAGGAGTCGGTCGTGACTGAGCGACTTCACTTTCGCTTTTCACTTTCACGCAGTGGAGAAAGAAATGGCAACCCACTCCAGTGTTCTTGCCTGGAGAGTCCCAGGGATGGCAGAGCCTGGTGGGCTGCTGTCTATGGGGTCACACAGAGTCGGACACGACTGAAGCGACTTAGAAGCAGCATTTTAAAAATATAAAAGCAGATTGGATGGATACTTTTTAGTTGTTAAACCATCACTTACTGAAAAATCTATCTCTTCCTCAATTATATAAAGTGCCTTTCAGTTCAGTTCAGTCGCTCAGTCGTGTCCGATTCTTTGGGACCCCATGAATAGCAGCATGCCAGGCCTCCCTGTCCATCACCAACTCCCGGAGTTCACCCAGACTCACGTCCATCAAGTCAGTAATGCCATCCAGCCATCTCATCCTCTGTCGTCCCCTTCTCCTCCTGCCCCCAATCCCTCCCAGCATCAGAGTCTTTTCCAATGAGTCAACTCTTCACATGAGGTGGCCAAAGTATCGATGTTTCAGCTTTAGCATCATTCCTTTCAAAGAACACCCAGGGCTGATCTCCTTCAGAATGGACTGGTTGCATCTCCTTGCAGTCCAAGGGATTCTCAGGAGTCTTCTCCAACACCACAGTTCAAAAGCATCAGTTCTTCAGTGCTCAGCCTTCTTCACAGTCCAACTCTCACATCCATACATGACCACTGGAAAAACCATAGCCTTGACTAGACGAACCTTTGTTGGCAAAGTAATGTCTCTGGCCTTGAATATGCTATCTAGGTTGGTCATAATGTTCCTTCCAAGAAGTAAGCGTCTTAATTTCATGGCTGCAGTCATCATCTGAAGTGATTTTGGAGCCCAGAAAAATAAAGTCTGACCCTGTTTCCACTGTTTTCCCATCTATTTCCCATAAAGTAATGGGACCGGATGCCATGATCTTCATTTTCTGAATGTTGAGTTTCAAGCCACCTTTTTCACTCTCCACTTTCACTTTCATCAAGAGGCTTTTGAGTTCCTCTTTACTTTCTGCCATAAGGGTGGTGTCATCTGCATATCTGAGGTTATTGATATTTCTCCTGGTAATCTTGATTCCAGCTTGTGCTTCTTACAGCCCAGTGTTTCTCATGATGTACTCTGCATATAAGTTAAATAAGCAGGGTGACAATATACAGCCTTGATGTGCTCCTTTTCCTATTTGGAACCAGTCTGTTGTTCCATGTCCAGTTCTAACTATTGCTTCCTGACCTGCATACAGATTTCTCAAGAGGCAGATCAAGTGGTCTGGTATTCCCATCTCTTGAAGAATTTTCCACAGTTTATTGTGATCCACACAGTCAAAGGCTTTGGCATAGTCAATAAAGCAGCAATAGATGTTTTTCTGGAACTCTCTTGCTTTTTCCATGCCTTTATCCTATGATAAATTCAGTTCAGTTCAGTCACTCAGTCATGTGTGACTCTTTGCAACCCCATGGACTTCAGGATGCCAGGCTTCCCTGCCATCACCAACTCCCAGAGCTTACTCAAACTCATGTCCATTGAGTTGGTGATGCCATCAAGCATCTCATCCTCTGGCATCCCCTTCAATGTCATCCTCTGTCAATGGTAAATTGACATAATTTGTGGCTCAGATGGTAAAGCGTCTGCCTGTAGTGCGGGAGACCCGGGTTCGATCCCTGGGTTGGGAAGATCCCCTGGAGGAGGAAATGGCAACCCACTCCAGTACTCTTGCCTGGAAAATTCCATGGACTGAGTAGCCTGGTAGGCTACAGTCCATGGGGTCTCAAAGAGTCGGACATGACTAAGTGACTTCATTTCTTCAAAATCTATTTCTGTGATTTCTCTTCTGTTCATTAATCTCTAAGTTTGGATAGATCGGCTGGAGGAGGGCATGGTAACCCACTCCAGTATTCTTACCTGGAGAATCCCATATATAGAAGAGCCTGGAGGGCTGCAATCCATAGGATTGCAAAGAGTTGGACATGACTGAGTGACTAAGCACAGCACAGCACATTACCTAATTAATTTTAACAATGTTTTACTCTTTAATAACTCTCACTCCCACTCACTATAACTTTATGTATGAATGTTCATATTGGCTGACCACTCCATAATATATTTATTAAAAATTTTTTTTCTAGGATACATAAAATGACTTAATATGCAAAGTTATTGAGACAATTTCCTAGTTTAAAATGTAGAGGCAATAGTTATTTTCCTCTTCTTCTGTCACCATTCCTATACTTTCTCACCGTTAGCTAGGACTTCACTCTAGGTCACTTGCTTCTTAAGGTTTGGAACTCTCATATGCTTTAATATTGCCAGTGGGTTTACTGCAATAAGACTCCTCAGCTCTCAAGAAAATACCAGAAGATGATCCAAGGAACCGCATCAATATATACATACCCCATCTTCCCACACTGTGTTGCAGCAGCCCCTCTTTAAGGTATTCAAGACCACGTTCAATGACAATGGTAACTCCTTCCTTTGCCTACTTTCCATCCAAAAAGAAAAATAGAAAAACAAAATACCTGTGAAGAAAGATCAGATCTGTGTTTACTAGAAGCAGGTGTTGAGGAGCGGAAATTGGCTGATGGTGGTCAAAGGTACAAATTTCTAGTTATAAGATAGATAAGTACTGGAGACATAATGTGCAACATGACTACAAAAATATATATATATTGCTGTATTCTATATAAAAGTTGAAGTAAATATTAAAAGTTCCCATCATAAGGGTAAAAAAACACATTTTAAAAATATATGAGATGATGGATGTTAAACTTATTTTGGTAATCGTTTCACAATATACACAAGTCAAATAATTATGTTGTACACCTTACAGCATATAGCATATAAGCAATTATACAATAGTATAGATCAATTAAGGGCTTCCCTGGTGGCTCAGACTATAAAGAATCTGCCTGCAATGCAGGAGACCCGGGTTCAGTCCCTGGCTAGGGAAGATTCTCTGGAAAAGGGAAAGGGAACCCACTCCTGTATTCTTGCCTAGAGAATTCCATGGACAGAAGAGCCTGGAGGGCTATACTCCATGGGGTTGCAAAGAGTTGGACATGACTGAGTGACTAACACACACACGTAGATCAATTAAGTCTCAATAAAACTGGAAAAAAGTAAATTAACAGAAATACAAACCTTAAACATACTTTTAAATGTAATTATTTAGGAAAGAAAGTTAATTTATATAATTGTGTGTGTATGCTCAGTCATGTCCAACTCTTTGTGACCCCATGGACTGCAGCCTGCTAGGCTCCTCTCTCCATGAAAATTTCCAGCCAAGAATACTGGGGTGGGTTGCCATTTCCTACTCCAATTTATATAGGTAATTAACATAATATTAGAGCATGTGCGAGTGTACTAAGTTGCTTCAGTCAAGTCTGACTTTGTATGACTGTATGGACAATAGCCTGCCAGGCTCTGCTAGCCATGGGATTCTCCAAGGCAGGAATACTGGAGTGTATTGCAATGCTCTCCTCCAGGGGGATCTTCCCCATCCAGGGATCAAACCTGTGTCTCCTGCGACTCCTGTGTTATAGGCAGACTCTTTACCTTTGAGTCACTGGGAAGCCCACTAGAGCATGTAATGAATCATAAAGAGCTAAAATTTCCAAGGCAATTTTGATTTCCAAACAAGTCACACAAATCTCTGTAGGGGAAAGAGAGTACCATGCCTGGTTACTTGCTTTGGAGTATGAGGGCCTTCATACTCTTCTGCTTCTAAGAGTGGAACAGCACCCTGAGAACAAAATAAAGTATCTCCTTAATCTATCTTGCCATAGTTGAATACACACACACTTTTAATAGTTCATTTCCCGTACTCATGTAGTTCTATGGTAAGAAGTGTATCATCGGATATGCCACTCATTGGCCTCATGTCCCTGTGACCCGCATTAGCTATCCGAGATGACTGTTTGACCCTGCCCGCTCCCTCCTTTGTCTTGTCGCTCAGTCACTGCATCTTCCTAAGCCGCCACGCCTTGTGCAGTACACCCTGTTCCGCCTTCCACGGGGCCTCGGCTTCACTCTAGCCTCCTGTCTTTCCGGGCCACCATTCCTTCTGAGAGTCAACTTTGGATTTCTTGTGCCACATTTCCCTGTTTGCGTCTTCTGTAAAATTTTCTGTTGCTCTTTCACAAGGAATTTTTTTTGTCTTGGTTACTCTATTTCCTTATAGACTCTGTTATGGTTAATGATCAGAATTACGACATATTTTTATACTTCTAACATAGTATTTCTAACGCTCACTTTGTTGTGGCTATTGCAGAAATTCCAAATGTATAGCACTAAAGATTAGGTTAATAAACTTTTATGATTAAAATGAACTCATTTCTTTTGTACATTAGTCCTCCAGCTATAGTGGTTTTGGGCTGTGTGTGTAGTGGAAACAAAGAATTAATGAAAATTTTGAAACAACTTCTCATTTATGAAAGGAAGTTAAATACTTCAAACTCTATAATGCCTAAATTAAATACCAGGATTATCCCACTATGAAATGGGGCATTCAAATTCCAGTCCTATTCAAGGTACACAGATAAATCTGCATTTTGGAAGTTCTCCCTGAAAAAAACTAGTTGTAAGCAACCATTTGATTGATTAGACACATTTCATACATCAAAAGCACTGACCTAAAAGATCCAGACAGAAAACCAACCTCTTTGAATAATCAGATTGTCTGCTCTGTACTAGGTCCTGGGAAGAATTCAAAATAATCTGAAGCCTTTGCTTTGTATACATACATGAAAAGTTAAATTAAATATATAACAAGCAAGCCAAATGTCAAAAATAGTACCTTTTTTCAGACACATGCTATAGACAGTATTCAGTTGAAACTTGTGAGAAATTAGAAATCACATGAGCAGTTATTCTGTAGGTCTTTTACTGTTTTATTTCAAAAGGTTATTCTTATTGTACTGTAATTTAAACTGAGGTTTAGAATTCAGAGATGTTTTAAAAAGAGAAATGGCAAAATAAGGAGTGGAGAACAGGAGTAATGTAGGGGAAAGCAAGAAAAAGAAGGGGAAGTGAAAGGGACAGAAGTGAATATACAAGGAAGAGAGAGAATGTCATGAGTAAGAGCCTTTCTGCTGAGGTGCATCTAAGCCACAGGTCCCGGGATGCCCTCGGGAATAGGACAGAATGTGGAGGCTTGGATGGAAAACAAGTTCACGTGAGCTAATGACTTAATTTACCTTAGTCCCCATTTTCTTCCTTTCTATAAAGGAAGACTCTGACCCCAATGACCACCAAGACTCCTTTTTACTTGAAAATACTAAAAGTCTATGAGAGGTCACACTCTAAGCCAGGTGGCAGCTGGGCAATTCAAGTATGTGTTTACATTCTAAACATGTTCCAAAAGCACCCTGTAGAGTTTGAAAAGGCCCCTGAATTTGTCCATCAAAAATTCTTAAATATGAGCTGCCCTTTGGACTTTGTCAAAGTGTTTCTTCTTTTGTAACAGACCTCTGTCTGAAAAAGCCATCTGGGAAATATTCACCTCAAGTTTCCTTGTAGGGTGGAAACACGGTTGCTTGCTAACTGCCTAGAATGAATACAAACCCACCCAGTGGTCATCAACTGCCATCAAAACTCTAACTCACTTCAGTTTGGAGGAGACATGTGTGTTGGGATGGGGCCCATTCAATTAGTCTATTTTAGCTGAACTCAAGTGAAGCAAGGCTTAAGCCAATTCTTAACAAATACACCAGATTTTAGCATCTGGAAGGAAACTTATCCAAAACAAATTCTATGATCCATATAACATGTAGCTCTGGTGTGTTATCTGATTCCTGAGCAGTGACCATACTCTGGACAAGTAGGACGAACTTTTAACCCAACAAATGACAATTTAGCAAACAACAGCTGCCCGGCCCTTTCACTAGTAGACCTATAAAAACACAAATAAAATAAATTGTGTTTACACTTATTAAATAATGGCTATTTTTTATTTCTTTTCTTCTTTAGTCTGCAGAAAATAAGAAAGCTTGCAGCAATCACAAGGTTCAGCTCTTCTTCAGGAGATAAACCACGCCTTAGAAAAGCAAATAAGATTAACGTCTTTTCTTCTTTGGCTCAACTGGCTATTTGATTCTATCTTGAGCTCTGCTTTGAATCTTTTCTAAGGCAAAGCAGAATCTGTCTTGGATGGTTTTTTTAACAATGTGGGTTATACTATGTTTTATGACTAATTAAAATGAGACTGAAAACTGCATAATGGTGTCTCAAATTAATTCACCGCCCATTTGGTCCACCCAAGACTTGCCTCAGCAGGTTTTGCCTAATCCTGTAGTCCTAGGCACTGCCAGGTGGTTATTGATTGAATTTGCAGATTTGGTTACAGCAAATGACACTATGTGGCCTGCTTCTTAATTACTTAATGCAGTCTCTATCAGTCATGACAATAGCACATTAAAACAGGTGGCATAAATTCAGCTGCAATGAGCCTGGTGGAGGCAATTTTTATAAAAGCTGTTCTACCCAAATGGGAGGATCTCAAATTCAGTTAGGCAAAGTATTTCAGTGAAAATAATGCATTATCTTAAAAGCCATGTGGATGATTTTATCTGTTATATATGAAATGACCAAATGAAAAAATTAAATTGATAACAACAGCATAAATGTCTATATATTAGGGTCTGGGTGGGCAGGATAGTATTTTGCCTGACAGCAAGCTCCTTTTTAAACTAGGATAAACAGGGGACATGATGTCTAATTATCAAGCAGGATTCAGGGAAGCACGTCTACATACTAGATATGGACGTTGAGTAACCCACAAGGCAGGAAATAAATTTAACTATAGTATCTATCAGTTTTATTAGAGTTTTAATACTTTATTATAATTTGAAATAAATTTACTTTTTGTTTTTTATTCATTTTTGGTTGGAGCTGACTGGTTAGCTGTTTGGTCCAAAAACATTACAAGGAAGAAGCCAATGATGAAGATTTAGTAAAAACGCCCAAAGTCAGCAGTCAGTGTATAGAAAAGGGCTTTAAAAGATTTTCTTCAAGATTGTTAAATGTCCATGAATGGTTGAAAGTTGGGTGCGTTTTCTTACCGATTCATCATGTCATACTGCCTGGATGTTCATGTGCTTCTATTAGGGCCTTTGCCTATCAATCTTGGGTCTTGCATTTTTTGAGTGATAGTCAGAGCCCAGAATCAAAATGTTGTGCTACATGTCACTCAATAGCATATCCATTCCTAGTTTTTCAAAAAATGCCACTGAAACTACAAAAAGAGATCCAAATTGTTTTTTCAAAGGTTAATTATTGCCAGGATATAATTGCTTTTATAGCCTCATTAGTCTAACACTTGGAATGCTTAATATATTCTATTATCAAAGTTATATTTCATATTGATTCTGTGGCATGTAAGGGAGGTAAAAGGAAGGGATGGGTCCACTAGAAGGATAAGGTTACTACTCTTCACTAACCAAGTTTGTTACTAAGAATGAAAAAAAATATCATAGGAACTAGTTTTTGGTCAGAAAGTTATTCACAATAGAGATACAGCCAGCAAGACTTTTCAGACCTTGGTTACTGAGTCAAAGACCAAGTTTTGAAATGTCTGGTGTATTGCTAAACTCCAACAGCTAGGCTTTCTTGCCTACTTATTCATCAGACTCATGTACTCAAGATCATGAGACGATAGCATTTCTTTAAAAATAAAGGAATTGGGCAATTCTCTTGTGGCACATGCAAACCACAGCTCCTGTGTCCGTTGAACTACTCTGCTGAGTGGCTTCGTCTTCAATGGCAGTGACGTACAAGTTCCTCCTCACCGACCCTGCTGCCATCTGTCATCCCGATTCCACCTACAGCGCATTATCTGAGCCACACTGAGCAGGTTTTACCCTGGCCGAGGTCACTGCCCAGCCAATCAGAACTGATGGGGTCACTGCAAATATCCAAATTACTTCCAAATGGAGGTGCTGACAGACACTGTTAATGAGGGCTGTTTTGTCAGACTTGTTGATGACCTTTGACAACACTGCTCTTCCAGACTGCCAAGAGTCGTCTAGTTTTTCTCCCTGTGACATTTAGGTGGTATCTGATACTTAAATGCACTTTTGAGGGTAATCTGAATACAGTGTCCAAAGATAAATTTGCACAAGCGATAAAATCGAGAGTATCGTTATCCATTCATTAGCTAAGAAAATATTTTAGTCACTTTTCTTAAGACAGATCTAAACCTGTACCTCTGCATAACTATTATTAGAGAAGCAGATGTTAGATACTTTAAACTATATAATTGTAAGTGTAGTACAATGATAATAACAGTGCAAATACTTTTACTTCTAAAAAATGTCACATACTTATTTTTCCATTTGTATCCTGTGCTGATCAGTGAGTTTCTGAATATGAGAGAAAATAGATTATTCAAAGCTATAATTTACATTCTAAAATAATGACATCTGCGTCTGCTTGGATATTGTGATAAAACAACCAGGCTTATTACCAAATAGGCTCTTTAATCATAGCCTTGACCTTAACATTAGATAACATTTCCAGTTATCTTTTGTAATAAATCAGCCAAGCCTCAACATTCTCAAGAAGTCACTTAAAATTATAAGGCATTAGAGTGTCTGTGTGTGTGTGTGTGTGTGTGTGTGTGTGAGAGAGAGAAGTTAGGAAACATATATAGGTAGATCAATGACAAGTCTACAGTTCAATAAGACATTCAGCTTTAAAAAGTGTAATATATAATTTTGTTCTTTCATTTTAAAACTATTCTATCCAGAAGCTTTCTATTTATTTCCATATTTTTAGGTATGCATGTCTCTGAGTTCTACTTACATACCACTTTGTTTAATAATTCTTCACACTTTCTTGATTCTTTGTTTTAATTGTCTAAGAGTTTAAATTATGTGAAGAGAGATCCTTGTATAATTCTATTTCTTAGCTTCCAGCGTGGGCTCCATTGCCTGTATTCTGCTTCCTCAACTAAATTTAATCTCTCTTCTCATAAGCAAACACTTAACCACCTCGTGCCTCTCTCAGGATTCTGTCATTCGCCTTTCTTCCAACTTAAATCTGGAAGGTTGCTTCACGACTTTAGATCAAATTATATTTAGTTTCAGAAATTTCCTTACAATAGCCACAACCTAGGAAATACTGTCTATTCTCCCTGAAAGTCACAGATGATCACCTTAGAGATTTACTCTATCAATCCTCTTATTTTCTTTTTTTTCAGTAAAAATTATATCTGTAAACTTGGTCTTTTTCTTTCTTCAAAAAAAGTTTAATGGAGTCAATTTTTATGCTCCCTTTCTTTTGTAGTTCAACATCTATTTTTACAAACCATTTACTATAAAGGACCAAAGACATTTAGAACATGACTTATGATCGAATATCTGGGGAACAAATACAAAATTAGCTATGAGACAAAGATAAATTCAACATAAGACTTAATATAGATACAAAATTCTACAGAAGATGATCATCAGCATTCTTTATCCTTTGTAATTTTCCTTGAGTTATGCCATCCTTCCTTGTAGCTTCAACTCTCTGCTTCTAGAGAGCCTCTTAGTGACTCCTGTGCCAGTTCTGAAGGCTTTTGTATGAATGTCCTCCTGGTCTTGTATCTGATGACCTCATATTGGTAACCATGGTGGTGGTATTTATACCACAGAAATGGGTAAATGCTACACATTAGGGGCTTTGTTCAGAGAAGGCAATGGCACCCCACTCCAATACTCTTGCCTGGACAATCCCGTGGACTGAGGAGCCTGGTAGGCTGCAGTTCATGGGGTCCCTAAAAGTCAGACACGACTGAGCGTCTTCACTTTCACTTTTCATTTTCATGCATTGGAGAAGGAAATGGCAACCCTCTCCAGTGTTCTTGCCTGGAGAATCCCAGGACAGGGGAGCCTGGTGGGCTGCCATCTATGGGGTCACACAGAGTCGGATATGACTGAAGTGACTTAGCAGCAGCAGCAGCAGGGGCTTTGTTGGGTTTCCCTGATGGCTCAGACAGTAAAGAATCCACTTGCAATGTGGGAGGCCTGGCTTGGATTCCTGGGTTGGGAAGATCCCTTGGAGGAGGACATGGCAACCCACTCCAGTATTCTTGCCTGGAGAATCCCATGGACAGAGGAGCCTGGAGGGCTACAGTCCATGGAGTCGCAAAGAGTCGGACATGACTGAGCGACTAAGCACAGCACAAGGGCTTTGTTTTCTTTTTTTTTTTCCTTCTGGAGAGCTAGTTAAAACTTTGACTAGAACATCACTAATTTTAATTCTATCCTAATTCAGATTAAGCCTTGGTGAAAATAACTTTGCCCCCATTTGTTTTTAAAATAAACATACAAAATCACATTAATTTCATGAGTTATTGCTATGAAAAATAAAGTTTCTTGGAGAAAAGTTCTCCCTATATTATACAAAAGAGACAGGTAACTGTATGCAAAGATAAATTGTATACCTTCGAGTCTGCTTCAGTGTCCCAGTTGAAAATTGTTTCTTGTGGTTGGCAAAGAAATGAAGCAATTGTTTCACTGTGAAGCGTGTGGGAAAAGGAGAAAGAAATCAATTGTCTCTTCTCTTCCTCCAAAATCTACCTTCATCCTCTCAACTATCAATTATAAAAGAAATAGAGCCTTACCACTCAAAAGTGTGATCTGCAGACCGGTAGCCACTGGCTTCTCCTACCAATGGGTAAGAAATGCGGCCCTCCAGCACAATCCTATTGAATGAAAAATCTACCTCTTAACAAGGTTCAGGTGATTCATACACTCATTAATGCTTGAGAAGCACTGGAATCAAGGGGATGGAAGTGTATGAGAGGTTGTAAGAGAAAGGAGCTTGGGCTGGTGATGTTGGTTTAGGCCAGAGGCATATCAGTTGGGTTGTCAGTTCATAGCACACTGATTTGTCTACAAAGGACAGACACAACAGACGAGAAACTTGGACTTTTTAAGGACATTTTTTCAGATGACTTTTCTATGCCCTACACCTGTGGTTGCTTGTCCCCCTCCCAGCACCTGTTAAAGCAGGCAATGATGCTGACAAGATACTTTTCAACTACTTCTGAGAAAAGTGGAGAAAGTTGTCATTGTAACCCTGAGGGTGAAGCTCTTCATTTTTTCACCAAGTAAAAAATGTGGACTAAGGAAAAGCGTATTCTTTCATTTTGGCCCTGTTTTATACTGAAGCCATGTGTAGCTGAACAAAGCCAAATGAGACTGACCCCAAAAAATCTGGTCTAGTTAGCACAACTGAACAGCATCCAGACAATCATTTGGAATTCCAGAAACTCAAGTTTTTACTTATTTGATGCGGACAGCCAAAAATAATAATTTTTTGGTCTCATGTCCACTTTTCTGCACTATACAGCCACATCACTAGGTCACATATAAATAGGGAGAAAACCCTACACTGAGAAATAAAAGACCTGCCTTAGTAACAATGTATGTGACCTCTTTATAGATCTCAGTTTTACCATCTGTAAAATGGTTGTATGTGACAACTCTTGGGCCCACCTTGGCCTTTCCACTTGTCCTCACGCATTTCCCCCCAGAGTATTCTCCGCTGAAAGAGCCATTCACTAAGAACATCCATTCTGTAGCTCTGTTTCAGTGTGTCCTGATAGTGTGTTCCCCTTGCCCTAGATTTTTTGAATTCTTGAGCCATACATTTGTCAAATTTGACAGAAAGATTTTATCAACTAAAATGTGCAGAAATATTGTAAATAATTCTACATATGAGTGTTATTTTAACATAATTTTAATCACTGAGTTTTCTTGTGATAAAGTGATGTTCTGAGACACTACAATTGTTGTTGGTGCAATTGGTAGTTACTAGAAATTCTGGTATGCTGAAGCCATATTATCTAAAGAGACAAATATCTAAAAACAGGAAGATAAAGCTGGAAGTCCTCATTAATAGATATTGGTCTAATAATTCCTATTAGAATTTGTTACCAACATTAAAGATCACTTTGAGTGTGACAGAGTACCCATGAATGACATTATAACAGGGTCTCATAGTTTAGAATACCCTATTTAGTCTCTTATTAATGTTAAATTTCTAAATATTTTTATGCCTTGGTTTCATCATCTGTTAGAAGATAAATAATAGTATATAATTCCTGGGTTTGATGATGAGAATTAAAGAAAATAATGTATACAAGCAATACTACCTGGAAGTTAGTGAGCATCCCATTGACATTAGCTATATTGTCATTATAAATAGCAGTGGTAGTAGCAGCAGCAGAATATTTCTCTTATATAAAAAAAACTAAATAAAGCACAAGGTAGGAAATATGCTAATTCATTCAGCAGTTATTCAATTAATCCACATCTAAATATTAATATCAAGGGCTTTCTTAATTTTGACACACTTATGCAATATAAACCTAAGTTTGCCCACTGAGTTATTGAGAAATGATAAATACTAATTATTCTTCTAGAAGGTTAAGCTTATCCATCTCTAATGGTATCCTCTCACTTCAAATTGCCTTGAGAAGCAGCCAGGGCATCCATCCATCAAGCAAAGTAAATGTCTGCCCCTCATTTCTTCCTTCTTAAATATATCCTCAAAAACAAAGAGCAAACCATGTTTATTTCATCATTTACCCCACTTGTGTACATGTCTAACTTTCTCTTTGTTCTTCCATACCTTTGACTCTCAAAATCAATCAATGGATTCTTTTTTGCATATCTATTTGGTTTCCCACTTCTGAACCTCCAGAAATGTCCTTCTTCCTCCACATTAATCCATGTGAATTCTATTCACCACAGTCCATTTGAAGATCTATCTGCAGCCTGGAGCCGCCCCTGGTTAATATAGTGAAGTCTCTGTTCTCTCCAGTGCTTTTCCTTGGGTGGTATGGGACAAAAAGTAAAGGTCATTTTCAACCCCAGTCTAGATGCTTGCCAGCTGTGGAACCTCTGGGCTTGCTTTTTCATCCATAAAATTCATATAACAATGCCTACCAAATCATTACTGCTGTGGAAATTAGATGAACTACTGAAAACATTGGACTCATGGCCAATGGAACACTAATTGAACAAAAACAAAGTAGATTATTTTAATCATGTCCTCTTGTTGCCCCTGTGATATAAATTATTTGACTGTTGTGTGTCATCTTTTATTACTACATATTTAAAATTTGTCTTAGCTTTCTCTTCTAGGATTGAGATGGGGTTATTTATTTCTCACATGGAGGTAGATGGTATATTCCAAATTATTGATCATAAGTTTACGTGTTTAGTTACCATAGTGGATTTTCAAACCAGTAATTTCATATTCTGAAACCTGTATTACAGCATATAGAATTGATCCTCTCTTCATTATATATTAGACTTCAAAATGATTTACTATGTACTATCCAAAAAGGATGACCTTTTGTGTTTAATAAGCACCTACTATGTAGTTAACAATGTCCTAGATACTAAGAACAAGAAATGATTAAATAAAAGCCCACAATTAGCTGGAAAGAGATAAAAATAAGACATTAGAGGTTAATAAATGTGGTAAATGCTGTAATACAGATGGATAAGTCACGGGGAACAGCACAGAGGGATAAGTCAACCTTGGAAAGTGGAAGAAAGCCTCACAGAATTGCAATTTTTTTTTTTCCTGAATAAAAGTGTTATAAGAAAGTCTCCAGAAAAGGTTTTATGACTTCTCTTGATAATTAAAAAAAAAGTAAAACAAATTCTGGTAATCTCAGAAAATGCTAAGTACTTCCTCTACTGTTCTCTGGCTATAAATATTTTTTTTGTGACCCAGCTAGTAGTTTGAGTGGTGGCAGTAAGGGATGGTGCCCCACTGGTGCAGGGTAATGCTCTTTATTCAGAAACAAATGTCTCTTATTACTTCTTTCTTTCCTCAAATTCATCTTCCATAGATATTTTTATCCTCAAATGTCCATAATTTTTCTGTTCCTGAGAACATACCTGAATCCTGTCCATTTTCAAAGCCTCAATGCCAGCTTCCAAAGAAGCCGTTCAAAGGAGTCAGTCCAGAACCCATCTTTCTAACAACACTTAATTTCCCTTTCTAACATGGCAGAGGAAAGCAGTCATCTGAGGTGGGGAAGGGTCGATTATGAGGAGGTGTAACATTTCCAGAATCATTGCTTCAATGCTGACCCTGGTGCCTTAATTAAAGATTTGAGTATCTACATACATTGCATTGTAATTTCACCCTTCTAAAAAAGGATATTTTACCACACACTCCTTTCTTGAAATGGTCCTCTCTCACTTAGACAGCTTGTTTCTAAATGCGGGATGAAACTGTATCACTTGCCAGGTAAATAAAATCAGTATTAAGTAACTGGGTTATTAAGGCAGCTGGTCTTTACAGACTGTTGGTCTCTCAGTCATGTTGCACTGTATCTTCAGGAAGGTTATTTATTTATGGACTCTCATCCATAAAGGTTGTTTGCATCTTCTGCTCTTTACAGCCACTGACCATGTGACCCCAGCTGATCTTAAAACATTCACACAGCATTGTCATTAATGGCTCTTGGATTTTTATCCATGACTGTTTTAATTCTAAGTATTGAGATCTAAGCCACTTCCTCTTCTGGATATTACTGAGTAATAAACCCCTCTTTCTGTCAGTTTCTGCATTTTCTACCTCCAGGACCAAATGTAGGGCTCTCTACAAGCCACCTTTGACTTTTTTCAGTGTTCCGTTTTCCATTTGGAGACATACCATCCCAGCAATTCTTCCTCAACCTCAGAGCATGAATACTCTCATATCACCCTCGCCTTCTTTTTCAAAAGTACACTCCAGGAGGAATTATTACCAGTTGTTTATACATCTCTTTGAGTGAAAGTCAATATTTAAATCTACCAGTTATGTGCTCTTTTATGTCTTTGGCTCCTATTGGTCTTTCTGTTTTCTTTGTTTGCATTCCTTGCTCTGAAAAGTCCTCTGAAATACAGCCAGAGATGTTTTGTATTGAATGTAAATCCCTCATGTAACATCTTGCCTTCATGACTTTTGTATTTATGATAAACCTAAACTTCTCCCTATGGTCATCAGGCCCCATGTGACTGGGTTTCTCTGCCTTTGGGATACAGTCTAATATTTGACTCCTCTTCTTTCACTTGGATCGAGCTATTCAGGTTTTATTTTCTTCCTCAAATCTGCCAGAATTGTTTTTGCCCTACTGGCTTCTTGCTCAGCCTGACATATTCCTTTCCCCTGATCTTTGTGTGAATTTTTCACAGTTAATTTCCTTCATAGAACTTATCTCAGCCTAAGTTTTACATAATTATTTTTGTGTCTGTTGTGTCTTTTCATTCCAGGAAGTCAATTTCACAACAACAAGGATGTTGCTTTGTCAACAGACTGGTTCCAAATTGGGAAAGGAGTACGTCAAGGCTGCATATTGTCACCCTGCTTATTTAACTTACATGCAGAGTATATCATGTGAAATGCCAGGCTGGATGAAGCACAAGCTAGAATCAAGATTGTTGGGAGAAATATCAATAACCTCAGATGACGCCACACTTATGGCAGAAAGCAAAGAAGAACTAAAGAGCCTCTTGATGAAAGTGAAAGAGGAGAGTGAAAAAGCTGGCTTAAAACTCAACCTTCAAAAAACTAATATCATAGCATCCAGTTCCATCACTTCATGGCAAACAGATGCAGAAACAACGGAAACAATAAAAGACTACTTTCTTGGGCTCCAAAATCACTGCAGATGGTGATTGCAGCCATGAAATTAAAATACACTTGCTCCTTGGAAGAAAAGTTATGACCAACCTAGACAACATATTAAAAAGCAGAGACGTTACTTTGCCAACAAAGGTCCGTCCAGTTAAAGCTATGGTTATTCCAGTAGTCACATATGGATGTGAGAGTTGATCTATAAAGAAAGCTGAGTGCTGAAGAATTGATGCTTCTGAAAGTATTGGAGAAAACTCTTTTGACAGTCCCTTGGACAGCAAGGAGATGCAACCAGTCCATCCTAAGGAAATCAGTCCTGAATATTCACTGGAAGGACTGATGCTGAAGCTGAAGCTCCAATACTTTGGCCACCTGATGTGAAGAACTGACTCATTGGAAAAGACCTGATGCTGTGAAAGACTGAAGACAGGAGGAGAAGCGGACGACAGAGTATGGGATGGTTGGATGGCATCAGTGACTTGATGGACATGAGTTTGAGCAAGCTCAGGGAATTGGCAATGGACTGGGAAGCCTGGCATGCTGCAGTCCATGGTGTCGCAGAGTCGGACACGACTGAGCTTCTGAACCGACTGACTGATACCTTCAAAGCCTAAAATACTGCCAGACATATAGTAAGTGCTCAATAAATATTTGGTGAAAGAATTAATAAATGATATTCCCAGTATCAAAACACAGTAGTAAAATGGTTAATACTACCTGTATTCACGTTACATCAAGTCAGTTTTGAGCACTTTACTTAAAGTATCTTGATCTTGATTTTCTTATGAGATTGGCATTATCATAATGATCTCAGACCTGTAAAATTAGGTAGTAGTAAGTTAGAATATCTAATCTAGGCATTCTGACACCATGGCCTGGGCTGTGTTACCTAGTGTCCTATGTTATACTATGAAGGCTGTTGTATATGATTGTTTTTGTAGTGGAAAGACTTCTTTGTGAGATTCTAGGTAATGAGACGTGGAAGATACTTTAAGTTTGGATCTAAACGCTTTATATTTCATACTTTGTGTTCTTTAGAAAATTATTTAACTCAAGGCAAGTAACTAAATGCACTAGATTCTCAGTTTTGCCTATTTATAAAACAGACTAATACCTTCAGCAGATCCTATGAATAAAGCAGATAATTATGTATAGTGTGCACATTTCGGCTCATAGGAATTCTCCCAGAAAAATGCTCAGTAAATAGTTATCTTTAAGAGGATATACTTGTGATAGTTTCATGGTGCTGATGCTGGGAGTTGCCTAACACATAGTTTGCCTTCTTTGCCAATATGAATTCAGACATGATTCAGAAAGAAAAAGCTGCTACATTCACCTCATATATATCTTCATTCAAGATTTTTTTAGTTATTTGTATGTTTAGTGATTTTCAAAATTTGGAGTAGGTTTGTGTTCTTTGATCAAATTTGACAGTTTATAATTTTAACTTAATCTAAAAGAAGAATATTATTACTTAAGAGTTTTAGGGTCATGTGATACTTGAAATAAGATTTTAGATAACAGTAATTAATAGTTTTGAAAATACAAAACTTGTTATAGTAGCATAAAATTGTGTGAAGCAAATAGAATAGAAATATGAATATGGAAAATAGGAATCATTTAAAATTTCTTACTGTTAAAAAAGAGCTTGTTCTTTATGACTTAAAAATAAAATGGTGGGTACCAAATTCTATGTTTTGATTTTATTTTTGTCATTTTAGACAATAATAAAAGTAATATAAATTTTATTTTAAAATGTCAAAATTCATATCTTACTGGAAATCATATCCTTTCAGCTACTTAAAATAACAATTGAGATGTTAATGTAGAAATGTACTCTGGGCTACATAGCTTTTCAAGCTTCTATGAGGGTACTTGGGTATCAAAGGGTGAAATCTCCTCGTCAAGCTCATTAAATATCGTCAAGATATTTAATGATTCATCTTTGTTGCCAGTGGCCACGGCAGTGAAGGGTGAGCTGAGGGGAAGAGATGGTGAGCAAACAGAGCTATGAGTTCTGCATTTCTACCTTGCACCTAGGTTTGTGTCCTGAGAAGGAACAATATCCTGTAAGGGAAGGTAACACGCACACACACACAGTTCCTAGTGATTTTAGTGTAAGTGGACTTTGGCTCAGCTCCCAGAATAGTGCAAGAAGAGCTGAAAAATTCCTATTTCTCTGTGTGTTTGGATGTGGTGGAAAGCTCACCTGCTCTGAAAGACTGTGTCAGCAGCAAGAGACAAAGCAGAGGACAGCTATGAACTGTTGGCAAAAGTTAAGTAGAAAATGACATGCAAATTTATGAAGTGTTCCACATTTTTTTAAAAGGAACAAAATGGTACCATTTGCAGAGATGTGGATATAGACTTAGAAAATGAAAGTTGCTCGGTCATCTCCAACTCTTTGCAACCACATGGACTATACAGTCCATGGAATTCTCCAGGCCAGAATACTGGAGTGGGTAGCCTTTCCCTTTTCCAGGGGGGATATTCTCAACACAGGGATTGAACCCAGGTCTCCCGCATTGCAGGTGGATTCTTTGCCAGCTGAGCCACCAGGGAAGCCCGGATAGACCTAGAGACTTTCATAAAGAGTGAAATAAGTCAGAAAGAGAAACACAAATCTATAATATTATTTATATTACAATATTATATTAAAAATATTGCTTAAATGTATAATATTGAAATCTACAAAAATGATGCATATGAACTTATTTGCAAAGCAGAAATAGAGACAGATGTAGAGAACAACTTTATGGATACTTATGGATACAAACTTAAGGTGGGAAGAAGAGGATGGGATGAATTGGGAGACTGCAGTTGACATATACACCCTACTCTGTGTAAAATAGGTAACTAAAGAGAACTTGCTGTATAGCACAGGGAACTCTGCTCAGTGCTCCATGGTGACCTAAAGGGGAAGGATATCTAAAAAAGAGGGGATATGTGTATACGTAGAGCTGATTCACCTTGCTGTACAGCAGGAACTAACACAACATTATAAAACAACAACTATACTCCCATAAAGATTTAAAAAAGAAAAGAAAAATGATGCCACCACAGACGCTACTACAGATAAACGGCATCAAATATCAGTTGAACCATTTAGATATAATCTGAGGTAAAAGAGGGACAAAAGTTCAAATACTTAAAATAGTTTTGCTCTCCTGATGGAAAAAAATAATAGCATACACTTCTTGAGCTTTTACTGTGTGTCAGACCGTAAGAATTCCTCATGTATTAACTCATTTAATTATCACAAGTACAGGATGTGAAAGGTATTACTATAATACCAATTTTAGAGAAAGCAGCAATTCATCAAGAAAGACATAAACTTCCCAGGCTATATCATTTTTAGTGGAGGAGTTGGAATGGTAACTTGAAGCAGAAATTGAGATTCCTTTTGAAATAATAAAAAACTATTATAGCTGGTTCGTGGATCTCGACGTGCGTAATCTGCGGATACAACACACATACATCTGCATCTGTACAAATATCACTGGGAATTCAGTGAGTGTCTCAGGCAGATGTGGCTTGGATAGTACCTCCTCAGTTATTTTGTTTCCAATGGTTGCTTTTCCTATTCATGGGTCAAGCTGACTCTCAACATCAAACCACAGCTTACAACTGTGAATTCTCAACTCAAAGGTACTATGAAGGTCCTAAGTTCTTTGTTTGATGAGCTATGGTACAGCAGAGATGGGAAGTTGATTATAAATCATACCCTCTCCACCCCTCAAGCCACAAACATGAGTAAAGGGGGAAATAATAAAACAAGAGGTTATAATATCTTTTCCTACATAGAATTGTAAAAATGACATTTTGAAAAGATCTAAGAAAGTAGGAAATTACTTTCATCTTACTGTACCCCCTTATGAGCCAAAGACTGTATGTATATTGAAAAATATTCAGAGAAATGGCTTTTTTATAATAATTCCATCACATATCCATTTGGCCATGCAGAAGTCATTATGCTTTTGATTTCATAAAATGTTTGGATGACATTTTTATATAAATAATTCAGAGGAAAAAATCACTTAAGGAATATAATTCACCCCACTTGTGCACTTGACGTTTGAGAGGTAACCTTATAAAGAATGAAGAGTTTTAATGTGTTTGTTATAATCTCATTCTTCAATAGCACTTTATCTAAGTAACACTCAGGCATGGCAACATAATAGCCCTGAGAAATACACAATTCAACCTGGGAGGAAAGTATTATGAGGTAAATGGACAAATGCATTAGTCAGTAGAGTGAAGATGGCATTTTCTTATTTGGGAGCTAGTTCTTCCAATTCTCAGTATCAGTGCACCAAGAAAGTAAAGTTATGGAATTATAAAAATTGAAACATATACCAGAGGCCCGCTAGGAAAAACAATTCAATGACAAAGTTCACTCAATGGCACGTACACCAAATTTGTTGCAACTGGTTTCAACTTTGCAGAGGGGCTTGTATTCCCATGCAAAAGGTGACTGGATAAAATGACAGGGGGATAAACACCTATAAGGAAGTTATTTTTCACAACAGTCTTCCAGAGTTTTGATACCATGCATAAAATTCAAAGAAGTTCTCAATGCCACTTGGTAAGTAACCATCTTACTTAGTCTGTTTATTTACTTGTCTAGATTAAAGCTTTCAATGGACTTGACTGTGCTGCAAAACAAAGCTGTGACAAGTCTCTCTTTTTAGCCAGAAGAGTAAATACAGGAAATGGTGATTCTCTTATTTTCTTAAAACTTGGGTATGAAATATAAAGCATCAGAAAAATACTAAATTTATAAGAAATGCATTGATTTAAAAAATCAATTTTAAATTCAAATATAAGCAAGATACTGAGAAATGAAGCAATTAGGGAGCAGTTCAAAATCATTGGGTTGAAAGATTTGTGGAGATTACTTTTATTTACAGTTGTTCTTTTCCCTGTGGCTTCCTTCCCCTCACTTTTATAAAGGCTCAAAGTCTTACCCTGGTAAGGTGTCGTCTGATCTACGACCGCAGGCTCCCGGGCCTAGACCACTGGCATCTAACTTGTCAAAGGACACAACTGAAATATTCCTTCCTGTTGCAGCAATAGGGTACTTTCAAAATAAATAAAATATTAAGATATTTATTGAACACTTATAAGTTCTGCCCTAACACTTTACGGGTATTAATTTGGGCAGAGGACGAAAGAGATTCGGCAATTCTCCCGTGATAAGACTTCAAATTCTAGCAGTCTGGCTTCAAACCCAAGCATTTATAAACTATACTTTTTTTTCCCCCAACTGTAGACACAAGTCTGAATAACTGTCCACAGATGTGAGTGGATATAAAATCTCTCTTAAAGAGAAAACAAATATGAATTTGCTTGCTGTGTATAACGTATCATGGAAATATACACAGAAACTGACAATGCTGGGTGTTTCTGGGGCAGGACTTACCTAAACGAGAGACAGAGGTACAAGGAAAGTTTTCAAGTATATCCTACTGGAGATTTTGAAAGATTCAGATGCATTACTTTCACACACACACAAATAAATAAATGGGAAAATAAGAACAATTGTAAGAGTCAGCAGATTCTATCATATCAACAAGAAATTATAAACTCAACATTAAAAAGGAAAATTAAAGACATCTTTGGGGAATTCAATATGTTTTATTTCGCCAGGCACATGATTTCTTCAATATCCAATTAAATATTACTGTGCTAACTACATTTCCTTACACAGAGTGAACATTCACTGTAATGACAGTTTCATCATGCTAAAATCTATTCACAAACCTACACTTTGAAAAAAAGTGCATTTCTAGGAAATTTTATGTACAATACAAATGAAAAACATATCAAGTCATTGAATTGTCAAACTACACAAAGTAAAATCAACCAATCAACCACCAACATTTAGTATGTGTTAACAGTATTTTTGAGAAATAAAATTTTCTTTACATTTGGCAGTTTTGTTCAAGAAGGGTCTCTATAATTTTAAAAGTAAAGTGATAAAAGTATATACAACGTAATAATGTTTAAAGCAGAAGGCATTAAATAGCACAAATAATGTTACAAAACTAAACACCCTTATTGTCTATCAGTTTGCGTTTACATGAAGCAAGGGGACCAGTATAGTTTACTTTATCTAGCCTCTGAGTCTAAAACAATTTTATTTTTAACTCTGTACATAGAATAGATTGACCATGAACACCGAAGATGGTTTCAGCTTTATACACATTTCTATTTGTGCGTGTAGAGTGGAAATAGAGAACTATTTGTATAACAAACTTCTTTAGACGCTACTTTAGAATCATATACACATTTGGAACAATAGCTTTTATTAATACCTTTATTTTTGAAGAAACATTATTTATGTTGTGTTTGTTACTGCTACTTTTGCTCCATTGAGGCTTCCCCTTGTAATATCATAATTTACCATTTAAATAAGTAACTTATATTCTTAGATTCTGATAAGCGATTAGATTCATTTTGACAATGATTTTAGTTCTTGACACTTTATACTATAGTGCTTAGAAAAGTAATATATTTATCTTGATTACTTTATTTATGGATTGGTAACTACAAATAAAACTTTTGTATTAGATTTTGATTAGGTATATTATATAATTTCTCTTTGCACCTGGAAACATGGAAATTGTTAAATGTAAAATGAAACAGCAAAAGTTGTATTTTTAAAAGAAATATGAGGATATGAAGAAAATTTTATACTTCTCTCATCTAATTGGTATTTGGAATACAAAAAATGAATATTAAATTACTCTAAACACAGGATCCAAGTATATAATAAGAAGATAGTTATTTCATTCATCACAGACTTACCACATTTGTATTTATATACCAGTGAATATGATGTACCAACATTCTTTTAAAATAAAGTATGTCTATTTTTGTTCAAATTAGAAATTTTTTCACTTCATAAGATGACTGTCTCTCCAGCATATACAAAAGAGCATTAAAAAAAAAAGAATTGGTGACTTAAAATTCCATAATGGTATCTGAGGTTGGTAAACAAAAGTAAGCTAATCAATGAAATTAATTCCTGAAGTTAAAAATTAGTAGTATTTTTAATAAACTTCTGTCAACAAAATTGATTTTTTTACCTTGTCTTTCTTTTTTCTCCCATTTTGATGGTTAGAGACCTCATACACAAGTTTGGCATTTCAAAAAATTTTTCTTCTTATATTTTTTAACTTGCCATGCAAACTACAAAATTAGAATTAACATATTAATCGATTAAACTGTGTAAGATTATATTCTCTGAGTCTAAAATAACTTAAATATCTTCCAAAAAGGAAAGTGCTTTTGTTTGGAAGATGACTATGTAACAATATAAACTTAAAAGCTTCACTGACATAACTCCAGTCAGATATTAATGGTGAGGGTTTCTTTTATCTTCCTGAAACAAGGGAACAGAGATCAGTGATGGATATCAGCAACTGACAATTTTTGCCATCATAACAATAACTAATACCATATTTCACTGGAAGCATATAAACTCCATATTATCTTTTAATGAACTGCCAGTGTTTTATTCAACTTTTAGATTCCCTCTTCCTTGTCTTTATTTTTTATTCTACGTTTCTTTTGACTCTGTTACAAGCATTTACTTCACTTTTACTATGTAAAAATTGTGAACTTGGCATTTGTTTTTGTATACAGATGACTGTCAATTAGAAATCTAAATCCTTAAAGCAAGGATGGAAGATCTCAGGTTATAGCCCTCATTCAATTAGGGATTTAAGAATTCTAGTTTCATAGCCGCCATATTGATTTTGAAGAAAAGGTACATAAAGATATAAATAAAATCTAGGTTAAGTTAAATCTTTCTATGCACCATGAGGACCATGACATGTCTAGGGTTGTCAATATCATACAAGAAAATGCATACTCATTTCAGTTCATGTAACATTCACCTTTCTCAGTGAGTAACCACCTTCTTCAGGAATTGCCCACGGGTAAAGCACAAGATTCTTTGCTAAAAATTTGATCATTGAAGACAGACCTTTATTAATGGAAGCATAAGCCCCATTTAAGACAACATTAAGACTCTGGCAGCTGATTCCTCCTATTTCTACTTTTTCGGCTATTGATGAGCGCCTTTAACTTGCCATAGTCCCCTCTCATCTTCTGAGATTCTTCTCCCTGTTGATGCTGCTGCCGAGTGTCTTTGCAGTACTGATTAATCATCTGCATTTCTGAGTGGCTGAAAGCCCCCATGATGTCCTTCGGATGGAAGGGTAAAGCCCTTACAGAGCTGGCCCAGGTCCATGGAGACCATTTGTCTGTAACAACTGCCACCATTTCGGAATCTAAAACTTTAAAGTTGATTTTGGCTATGGTCTGCTTGAAGCTGTTTTCTGTTGCAATGCAGTGATACAATCCTTGGTCAGAATCCTGAACAGAGCGGATAAGGAGTCCTTGTGAAGTGGCTATGATTCGTTCATTCAGTTTGACCTAAAACAGAGATATCAAAGTTCTGAAATCCAGCTCTATACATGCTAAAAAGGTATGACTTGTAAAAAGGATTTCATAAGTTTTACAAAAGTACTGAGTACTAATTAACTTCCATCTTAGTGGAGACACATTTTTGGCAAATTCCATTGCCTCTTTATTACTTATTTATTTTTGCACAAGAGATCTGGTTTCAGGGGCACTGAGTGTATTAAAGAGAAAGTAAAGGTATCACCCGTATTGGCCCAAATAGCGTAAAGTGCGTTCCCTTTGGGTAGAAACAGTTTATTCACATCTAAGTGAGAGTTTTGAATGTCTCTAGAATGTAAATTACAGACAACATATATACATGAAATTCACCGTTTAAACTATTTTATCCTGTAGTTGTTGCCTTTTATTGTAACAAAAATACTCACTCATTGAGTAAGAACATGAAGCCATAATTAAATCATTGAATTTTACCTTTTTTTCAATGAATGAATGAATATTCTCCTAACTAATAATTGTATAAGCTGAGGCAGAGTTCTGAACATTATCAAGGGTTTTTTTCCCAATTATGTAACATAAAGAATGACTAAAAATAAGCTGGAACTTATTATAAGTACTCCAAGTGATTTTACTTTCCAAGGAAAAGTAATAAGAATCTAGGAGGTGAATGTTTAATTATTTTACAGGCATATGCTGGAAAAACTATTATTTTCTGGATGTAAGCTAAATTCAGAAATCCATTTCCTTACAGGGCCAGCTATAGTATTATCAGTGAACACACAAAAACCTGAGTGGTAAGTAGTTCCTTCATATATATACTCAGGAATGCTCTTTCATTGAGGGAAAGAAATTTGACCCAAAGAAAAATAAGAATGAATGTGAAATGTTTTTCTAAATGATAAATTTCTATATAAATACATAGTTTATCATTAATGAAATACAAACCAAAAATAGGTTGTTTTAGATAAAAAGTAACTCACATACAAAAGCACAAAAAAGGAAAAATATAGTGCTGAAATATGAACAGAACAGAAGTAGAAAAGAGAGATTAAGAAAAAGGACTGAAACTTATAAAGCAAATCTTTTATGTTCATTCAATTTTTAAAGCTTTAAAATGCCTTAGAAATAGTTTAAATAATGTATAAATGCATTCATAAATAAAAAAGAAAGTTTTTTCTATTTGCATGATATTGAGAAAAATTTTGGAGGCTAATTTGATAATATTCATTAATATTTATATATAAGATTCAGTGCAGATATTTTATTTATAGGAATTTATATAGAATATGTGGTCTAACTAACATGCAGATATTCACCACATGAATTTTTAAAAATTTTAAATTATTTTTTGGCCACACCATACAGCATGCAGGATCTTTGTTCTCCAATTGAATCCATGCCCCCTACAGTGGAAGCATGGAGTCTTAACCACAGGATTGCCAGGGAAGTCCCTACCTGATACTTTTGACAAGAGGAAAAACAAGAAATAATGTAATCAGTAGATAGCTTTAGTAAAGGCGAAGTATGGTCCTATAGTGGAATACTATGCAGCCAAGAAAAATAAGGTAGCTCCATAGGTACTAATACTGAAATGTGTGTGTGTGTGTGTGTCACAGAGAGATACAAAGAAGGAAAGAGAGGAAAATAAGAAAATTATGGAGACTAGTTGGAGGACTATATAATTCTTAGCAGTCTATACTTAGAAGTGGGAATGAGTACTGAAGTGGAGGAGAGGAGGGCTTTTAGTCTTTACGCTATTCAATATGAACTATCTGCAGTTTTCTCTGAAAGTTTTGACCACTTGTCTTACTAAAAAAAAAAATTCAGTATTTACACATCGTAAATGTGAGAAATATGTGTATGTTTGCCTAAACTACTGAGGAAGAATTAGGATAAATTTAATTAAATATTAATAGCTTATTCAAATAAAGTGATAGTGAGTGGAAATGTGCTCTGCTTAAATTCTGGACAGACCAGATTTTCATAATTAGGGTTAAGGTTTTTCATTATCTTAAATTATAGTATTCTTCTGTTTTTGAGATTGGGATAAAAATCAAGATAGCCTTATGTGTCTCCACATTTTTGAAACTTCTGAAGTAAAACATTATAAATATCATGAAAGAGATAAAATACAAGATACATTCCTTTTTAAATTTCATTTGTTAATTTCTGTGACATGTATTCAAGCCTGTATATATTCATGTATTTTAATTTTACACAATAGAAATTACATTCATCCATTATATATTTTTCCATTGAACTTTCTACTGAATAAAAGAACAGCATTTTATCTATGTTAGGTAAGCCCCTGTTTGTGTTGTGGCTTTCCAACTCACATACACATATACAGATTTTCTTTGGAAGGATGGTTCATGTCCACACGACATGTTCAAGCCTAAGAATTCCATTTCTGTATGATAATCATCATCATCATACATTATGACTTCTGCCCCAGAGTAGTTTGTAAGGCAATCATTCTTATGCTCCACACCCATTCAAAACAATTTAAAATTAATCAGACTGCAGATATTTCAGGACTAATTTGATGACAGACTTGATAGCAACAAAACAAGACTCAATATTTTTTGTTAATGAAAAAATTTTAAAAATTTTATGAAATTCTACAGCAAGAAGGGGCCCTGAAGTCCACTGAGCCCATCTTCTCCCCAGATATTTAAGTCTCATCTTATGCAAGTGGTCATCAGCTTATGGTTTAATATTCCTGTGACAGGGAACACAAAATTTCCTAAACAGCTCATAACATCTTTGGATAGGCAGGCCTGAGAGTTGGAAAGAATTTCCTCAAAAAGAGCCAACATCTACGTTAGTAATTCTGATGCAATACTTTGCTCAGGACTGTACCCATTCTATGTAGCTCTCATTAACCTAATATGTAGTATGGAAACTGCGCAACAGAAAACACCCAAGTGCCGAAGGCTCTATTTTTCCTTTCACTCCATCACACTTTGTGATGTACTGTTAATACCACTGCAGTTTAGGCTACTTTAAGGCTTTATATATACATATTTATTTTTCTTATTATCCCCTCATTAGTAAGGACAATGTGACATCAATATTACGGAATTCATTATTTATATTTCACTCTATGCTGTTTTACAATGTTTTCCTTTTAAAACAGCTCTTTATATCAGTGAAAGGTTAATACAAGTGTCCTTTCATTTGAAAGTTGAGGTTTTTTTTTTTTTTTAACCTATCACTTAATAAAGGCAATGGTCCCATAAATAATGATTCCACACATTACCTATAACAAAACCCCAAGAGTTATGAATAATAAAGCAATGGAAGCAGATTACCACACAGCAGAAAAATGCTCTTTACCATAAAGGTTATAGTTAAGTGGAATTTCTTGTTGAGGAAAATTGAGCTTTTTCCAAAGCCCCTTTTATCTTGTGAATCACACAAAGGTGCTGTTGTGTGAGAACTTGGCTTCTGGATTTGTGCACATCTTGTTTCTTTTACAAATGCTTCCTCACATCAGTACCCCAGTCTGAGTGTGCAAGCTCTTGCTTTAATCACTGTGTTGTAGAGGTAAGCAGGCAGATAGGATTTCTAATTAATCCATCAACTCCACAGACAAAGGATTTTAAAGAAGGTGGCACTTGTCATCCCAAAGACATTAAAGGATGTTCATATGTCCTTCCTTTTTTTTGATCTGTGCCTCACTGAGGGATGGTGATTTAATGCTCTTTCAAAGCCCTGATTGATTGCTGCTCTCCTGCATTACTCACCTCTTTCCTCCTGTCTTTGTCTTTCTGTAACAGCCACTTGATAGATGCCTGTGGAGACTTGGGGGCACACTCAAGAAAAGTGGTGTTATTTTTTACTCCATACTGAACAATTTCAGCTGCATTTCTGTATGCTGAAGAGCAAAAATAAAATGAGAGAGAATGAGAGAGAAGCAGTGGAATTTGGATCATATTCCCTTATATGAGAGTTTATTTCTCTATAAAATTGTGAGCAACTAATTTGAGTGAACTCCGGGAGTTGGTGATGGACAGGGAGGCCTGGAGTGCTGCGATTCATGGGGTCGCAAAGAGTCAGACAGTCCAACTCAGCGACTGAACTGAACTGGAAGCAAAAGCCCAAAAGCAGTCTTAATTACTTAATAAGTTGATACATTGTTTGGTGTGTTTAACCTAAAAGGAAGGAGAGAAAGATACCAGCGCATCAACATTTATTCAAGAATTACTTTACAACAAGGAATGCACTTAATATCACCTTGAACATTTAATTATTACAATATCTTTCTGAATTACATTTTCTCAGCTTTCATAGGCTGTGAGTTATTAAAAAACATGTTCTAGGCAAAGAGTTAGTAAGTGCCAGGCAATACCAAGGCCAGGTTCATCCCACCTCTAAACTCCACATTCAGTGTGGTTTAGATGAAAATCAGAAACACTGGGAAAAGGCAGAAAGCAAGGTGCAGTCACAGTGGGATGTAATGGTTGAGAAAATAATCTTTGACCTCAGAGATACCTGAGGTAAAAGCTTGACTTCATCACTACTGGCTGTATAACCTTAGAGAAGTGATTTAACATCTCTGTGCTTCAGTTTTACTTGGTTCCAAAGCAGATATTTTCAGACATTCTTATACTGAAATTCTTAAATTAGGAAGAGTATTCAGTATAGTTATGTGGTAGCTTAGACATGGGCAGAAATCTCATTCGCAAAGTGTGAATAGGAATAGATCCTACTTCAGAATAATTTCTTGAGCAGTAAGTGACATAATCTATTTATAAAAGCACTTAGCTCAGGTTTTGACACAAAAATCAACACTGATATTTGTTCATCATATTTGTTCCTCTGTTGCCAATACTCTTACCACTATGACTACTGCTACTATAAGTGGGAACTGACGTACAGATTTATAAAATATTCAGCAATCAGAGAAATAGTAATCTGGATTTATTCCCTCAGTTAGATGTATGAAACAATTAGGCAAAATGTGTCTTAATTTTCTTCTTGTGGTTTGTGTAGTTAGTGACAAGAATTTCATTATTTAAATAAAAACAAAAAGGCCCATGCTCACAAAGGTTAGCGACAGGAGTCTGTGCTAACAGTGAACTACAGAACCTCTATAGCACCTTGGTAAGCCTCGAGGAAGGTCTCTCTGCTGGTGGGGAGGAGGTGGAGGGAGGGGTTCAGTGGAAAAATTATAACATAGTGTCTCCATGTCAGGATGGGAAGAAAGGAATTAGATTAATCTTAAGACACATGGCCAGACTGCTGAAAGTATATGGTATGGTTGTAAACTGTAAAATTCAGAGCAGGATAATTCATAATAGCTAAAAATTGGAAGCAGTGCAAGTGTTCCTTGATGGATACACACACACACACACACACACACACACACACACAATGGGTTACATTTTTGCCTTAAGCAGGAAAAATATTCTGACACACGTTACAACGTGAATGAACCCTAAATAAGACACTGCTGTTGTCTAGTCCACTAAGTTGTGTCTGGCTCTTTTGGGACCCCAGGTACTGTAGCCTGCTGGGCTCCTTCTGTCCGTGGGATTTCCCACACAAGAATTCTAGGTGGGTTGCCATCTCCTTCTCCCAGGGATCTTCCCAATCCAGGGACTGAACCTGTGTCTCCTAAATTTCAGGCAGATTCTTTACTACTGAACCACCCAAGAAGTCTCGAAGAAGACATTAGGCTAATACTGCTGCTGCTGCTAAGTCGCTTCAGTCGTGTCTGACTCTGTGTGACCCCATAGACGACAGCCCACCAGGCTACCCTGCCCCTGGGATTCTCCAGGCAAGAACACTGGAGTGGGTTGCCATTTCCTTCTGCAATGCATGAAAGTGAAAAGCGAAAGAGAAGTCTCTCAGTTGTGTCTGACTCACAGTGATCCCATGGACTGCAGCCCACCAGGCTCCTCCATCCACGGGATTCTCCAAGCAAGAGTACTGGAGTGGGGTGCCATTGCCTTCTCCAATAAGCCAGTTATAAAAGGACAAATATTGTATGATTCCACTTATATGAGATATTTAGAATATTTAGATTCATAGAGACAGAAATTAGAACAGTAGTTGCCACAAGCTGGAGAAGGGAGAATAAGAAGTTAGTGTTTAATGGGTATGGAGCTTAACTTTGGGATGATGAAAAAATTTCAGTGATGGATGGTCGTGCTCGTTTTACATCATCATCAATATACTTTATGCCACAGAACTTTACACTCTAAAGTGGTTAAAATAGTAAATTCCGTATGCCATTTATCACAGGAAAAAACAAACAAGATGTTTTTTCTTCAGTGGTAAACAAAAATAAAGTACATTTTTTCTTCAGAAAAAAAATAATGGCTAGAAAAATCTATAATAACTATCTTTGTGAAAGACTTACCAAATAACATATCCAAGGATATCTGTGTTCCTGGACTTCTTTACATAAATCTTAGTATACGTACAAATAATATTTAATTTTTAATGATTATACATGAATGCCTCTAATTTGTATAGTGAATCTTTATTTAAAATGACACATTTTGATTTATCACAGATTTCCCTTACTAAAATATGATATGGAGCACTGCTACTCTTTACCAAGTTTGACCACTTTTAATTACCTTTTAGGTTAAATCCTCTGCATTGAGTCAGTGGGTTTCCATGTCTCACATCTTGTCTTCGGCTCCTCCTATGAAGTGCAGAAATATACATGAGCGACTTAGAATTAACATTGCCAATTATGATGTATTTAAAAGATTTCATTTTAAATTATTCAATCTTATGATTGGCTAAGGTTTCATAAAGAAAAAGGATCTGATTATCCATATTTTTTGTTCAGTGCTTCAAATATCATGTGGGCACTTTGTTCTCAATTTGAATGAATTCAGTTTCCCCATCTATCACTCATGATAGATGAACCTCCTATTATATGTACTTCCTGCATAGATGCTAGATTCCAAATTAGTAGGGTAAATTTTTATTTTAGAGACAGTCCTAGAAAATTTTCTAATACAATAACCTCCAAAGTATAAACTTACTAGCATCTTCCACTTTATAATTTTTTCTTACTTTCAAACCATCTCCAGAAACATTAAAAAGTGTCCAGAACCAGAGAGACAAAGAAAATGGGTATTTATATAAAGTTAAGCAAAACATTTCATTTACTAAACTAAGCATTTTCCTTCATGTTTTTATTGTGAAAATTTTCAAGACTATAGAAAAGTGGATATACAAATACAATGAATGGTGGTAACCTACACTCATAAATTGTTGTGTTGTGCCATATTTTTGTTCTCTCATATCCAAGTAGATGTGATATATATACTACATATGCACATATATGACAGTCTTCAGAAAATAAGTTGCAGACATGATAATTTTATACCCTTAAATGTATGTACCATCTAAGAATGACTAATTTCTCTACATAACAATTATACTAACCATATCAATGCTTATTTAATGAGATCATATAAAGTACATTCTATATTGAAATTTCACTAGTTGTGATACTCAAAATATTCCTTATGCATTTTTAAAAGTTTATTCAGGATCCAAACAAGGTTCACTCATTGCATATCATCAACTTAAGCATTTCAAAATTTTAGTTCATCCTTTTAAAATTGTCCACTATTTAAATAGAAGTTTAAAATTATTTGCAAACTCTTGAATTTCTTGTCTTAGATTCACTTATCCATTAGTGTCAATTGTATTACATAATACAACAAATCAAAACAGAGTGATTGAAAGACCTTAGCAGTGAATTATGGACATGAACCTTGTTATACAGGAGAAGGAACAGAGTGTTCTTTATTGTGATTAACAGGGGTAAACTGATTGTCTGTTATCAATTCTGCAAAGTATATATGGATGAGCATATCATTTAACTGGCTAAGTTTCTCTTAATATTTTTATCCTTAATGATAAATTAAAATATTCAGTAAGAGAAGGAAAATATTACACTGGGCTTATAAAATTTGCAAATCATAATTAACCTCAAGGTCAATAATAATGAAAAAAAAAGTTATGGCAAACAGATAACAGTTTATATAATCAAAGGATTATATAAATCTATTTATGAAATATAAACTTTGTGTCATTTAAGGATTCTCTTCCCCCCAAAGCCACATGATCCTTATTCAGTTGTATACTTCTCTACAATTACAAACACAAACTAGTGGAAGTCACTCTTGTCTCAGGAATTATGATTAACACTGTACTTTAGAATAGGTCCTCAGTCAGGTTTTTACTGCATTGTATGTGGTATATTATGAAGTCACACAATTATTTACTAACAGCCAACTTGTGAGTATATATTGTATGAGGACCATGTGAAAGTTCTTATAGTTGAACTGGTCATTTTCAGCCATCTAAGAAGGAAATGGCAACTCACTGCAGTGTTCTTGCCTGGAGAATCCCAGGGACGGGGGAGCCTGGTGGGCTGCCGTCTATGGGGTCGCACAGAGTTGGACACGACTGAAGCGACTTAGCTGCAGTAGCAGCAAGTAAGCAATATTGTTCACAATAGTTTAATGTATTGTCGTATGATCAGCACTATGTTATGGTTTACTCAAGTACATGGACCTTTATGCTTAGCAATCTGAATTTGCAGTATCACATACCTTCCAGACTTTCAAATATAGAAAAACATTGTTATGGCTTTGCTTTAATGATGAGAACAATAAGGCAGCCATCTGAGTCCTCTATATCTGTCACCCAGGGATCAAACCTGGGTCTCCTGTACTGCAGGCAGATTCTTTAAAGTCTGAGCCACGAGGGAAGCCCCTTCTATATGTGTAGATTCCCTTTAAGGTATTTGTAGAACATCGTGAAAGCATGATGGTAGACAGTCATATTACACTGCATGCGGGACTGGGGATTTGGCTCAAGATGTCAAAGTTTCCTTCATTATAGTCTATTCTTTTAGATAAACAATGAAATTATTTTCTTACTGTGTAAAAAGCAGATATTTACTTGAAGGGTAAATTGATTCTCATTTTAACATTTCCAACTACATGTCTATATCCAGAATAAATAACATTTGAGATTAAATTGTATGTAATTATGTATGGATGCGAGAGTTGGACTATAAAGAAAGCTGCGTGCCAAAGAATTGATGCTTTTGAACTGGGGTGTTTGAGAAGACTCTTGAGAGTCCCTTGGACTGCAAGGAAATCCAACCAGTCAATCCTAAGGGAAATCAGTCCTGAATATTCATTGGAAGGACTGATGCTGAAGCTGAAACTCCAATACTTTGGCCACCTGATGCAAAGAACTGACTCATCGGAAAAGACCCTGATGCTGGGAAAGATTGAAGGTGGGAGGAGAAGGGGACAACAGAGGATAAGGTGGTTGGATGGCATCACTGATGTGATGAACATAAAGTTTGAATAGGCTCTGGGAATTGGTGATAGACAGGGAAGCCTGGTGTGCTGCAGTCCATGGGGTCACAAAGAGGCGGACACAACTGAGTGACTAAACTGAACTGATACAAATGCACAAATATTTAATGTGCTTGAGGATAAAGAGGAAAAATGCTTAACGTTGTTTACTATGAAAAACAGTAAAATGTTACTATGAAAACCATGTGTTTTTAAAAAGAGAAACTAATGAGCCAATGACATTAATAACCTTATTATGTCAAAGTACACCCTCCATTGATTTCCAAGTATAGCTGTACTTCTTTGTTTCCATATAAAGGGACATGCTTTTGATTTTTATGCCTATGAATTCCTCTGCATGATCTTTGTCTTCCAGTTAGAGTGCAATCGAAAATAAAACTAAAGTTAGTTAACACTATAAGATAAGATAAAAATACTCCAAATGATCCTTTACATTATTACTATTTAATCTCCAAAGAAAATGACTAGTATATATGGGAATTTAGGAAATAATTCATACAGCAAACATGTTTTGCATTCACTAAAACTGTATGCTTTTAAAAACTTGGGAATAATATGGATAATTTAAATAGTATAGATAGTTTTAATGAAAATTCCAGTATGCTAGCCAAAGACAGGTCAGGGTAGACCAAGTAATACCTTATATATGTGTGTATACACACACACACACACACACACACAGGTCAAAACCATAATGAGATATCACTTCATACCTATTAGAATGGTCTAAAGAGTGGGCGTTCTCTTACTGTCTACATTTTCTTTCAGGAGTTTTGTAGTTTCATGTCTTATGTTCAACTCTTCAATTCATTTTCAGTAAATACTTGGATGTGGCGTATGGCAGTAGTCTAGTTTCATTCTTTTTTGCATGTGAAGGTCAAGTTTTCTCAATCCCATCTACTGAAGCGACTGATTTCCACTGTGTATTTTTTTGGCTCCTTTGTTGCAAATTAATTGACCATAAATGCCTAGGTTTATTTCTGGCTCTCAAGTTTCTTCTATTGATCTATGTACCTGTTTTTATGCCAATCCCATGCTCTCCTGATTACTATAGCTTTGTAGTACAATCTGAAGTCAGGGAGCATGATTCAACCAGCATATTTCTTCTTTCTAAGATTGCTTCAGATAGCCAGGGACTTTTGTGGTTCCATACAAATTTTAGGATTCTTTTTTCTATTTCTGTGAAAAATGTCATTGGAATTTTGATAGGGATCATCTTTAATCTGTTTATTGTTTTGGGTAGTATAAACACTTTGCTGCTACTGCTAAGTCGCTTCAGTCGTGTCTGACTCTGTGTGACCCCATAGACAGCAGCCCACCAGGCTCCCCCATCCCTGGGATTCTCCAGGCAAGAACACTGGAGTGGGTTGCCATTTCCTTCTCCAATGCATGAAAGTGAAAAGTTAAAGTGAAGTCACTCAGTTGTGTCCGACTCGTAGCGACCCCATGGACTGCAACCTACGAGGCTCCTCTGTCCATGGGATTTTCCAGGCAAGAGTACTATTAGGGTCCAATTCCTTTCAATTTATTACAGGAGAATTAATGTTGTTGTTCATAATTCCTTTACCAAATCTAGAAAAAAGAAACTTTGGTCCTCAAGCACTGAACACTTTAGCAGTATTAAATATTCTAACCCAAGAGTATAGAAAAACTTTCCATTTATTTGTGTCTTCTTCAAATTTTTTTCCATCAATGACTTACAGTTTCAATCTTTTATCTCCTTCATTAAATTTATTCCTAAATATTCAATTCTTTTTGATGCAGCTATAAATGGGATTATTCTCCCTTAATTTTTCATTCTGCTGGTTTGTTACTCAGTTCAGTTCAGTTCAGTTCTCAGTCGTGTCCGACTCTTTGCGACCCCATGAACTGCAGCACAGCAGGCCTCCCTGTCCATCACCAGCTCCCGGAGTTCACCCAAATTCATGTCCTTTGAGTCGGTGATGCCATTTAACCATCTCATCCTCTGTCATCCCCTTCTCCTCCTGCCTTCAATCTTTCCCAACACCAGGGTCTTTTGAAGTGAGTCAGTGCTTGGTACCAGGTGGCCAAAGTATTGGAGTTTCAGCTTTAGCATCAGTCCTTCCAATGAACACCCAGGACTGATCTCCTTTAGGATGGACTGGTTGGATCTCCTTGCAGTCCAAGGGACTCTCAAGAGTCTTCTCCAACACCACAGTTCAAAAGCATCAATTCTTTGGCACTCAGCTTTCTTTATAGTACAACTCTCACATCCATACATGACTACTGGAAAAAACATAGCCTTGACTAGATGGACCTTTGTTGACAAAGTAATATTTCTGCTTTTTAATATGCTGTCTAGGATGGTCATAACTTTTCTTCCAAGGAGCAAGCATCTTTTCATTTCATAGCTGCAATCACCATCTGCAGTGATTTTGGAGCCCAAAAATACAAAGTCAGCCACTCTTTCCACTGTTTCCCCATCTATTTGCCATGAAGTGATGGGACCGGATGCCATGATCTTAGTTTTCTGAATGTTGAGCATTAAGCCCACTTTTTCACTCTCCTCTTTCACTTTCATCAAGAGGCTGTTTAGTTCTTCTTCACTCTGCCATAAGGGTGGTGTCATCTGCATATCTGAGGTTATTGATATTTCTCCTGGTAATCTTGATTCCAGCTTGTGCTTCTTCCAGCCCAGTGTTTCTCATGATGTACTCTGCATATAAGTTAAATAAGCAGGGTGACAATATACAGCTTTGACGTACTCCTTTTTCTATTTGGAACCAGTCTGATGTTCCATGTCCAGTTCTAACTGTTGCTTCCTGACTTGTATACAGGTGTCTGAAGAGGCGGGTCAGGTGGTCTGGTATTCCATCTTTTTCAGAATTTTCCACAGTTTATTGTGATCCACACAGTCAAAGGCTTTGGCATAGTCAAGAAAGCAGAAATAGATGTTTTTCTGGAACTCTCTTGCTTTTTCGATGATCCAGTGAATGTTGGCAATTTAGTGTACAGAAACACAATAGATTTTTGTTTCCTGTAACTTTACTAAATTATTTTATTAGTTCTAGCAGAAAACCCATGATACAAGGTTTAATAATGCACATTATATTACAACATTAATAATTTCAAGAATATTTCAGTTCTTTGCTTATTAAGAGCATATGATTAAAATAACAATTTGTTGCATTAGGATGACAATGTGGAATCTATGCTTAAGTACACATTTTAGAAAAGATTAGTGGGAGAATATTAGAACAAATGAGTTAACTCATATCTCAGCAGAAACTTCTATAATGTAAAAAATATCTCAAATATTCAATGATAGTTTTTAAATAAAGTATGGAATTTTAATTGTTAAATAGTTCTTGTTTGTTAAATAAAAGTGCTAAAGTCAATGTCTGAAAATTTTGCAGGGAAGGAGTACTCATTTTCAATTTCTTCACGTCATAGAGAAGGCTGATTTGTGTATAGGACTATGGTACGATTCACTGTGTGGTCCCTATATCACTTTCTTTCTTAGAAAGTGTAGTGCTTCAGTTCCCTTGAGCACTAAATTTGTTTAATAACAGATTGAAGATTGTTTTTCAAGTGTTTTGTTGTTCTTTAGTCCCTAAGTTGTATCTGATTCTTTTGTGACCCCCAAAGACTGTAGCCTGCCAGGCTCCTCTGTCCATGGGATTTCCTAAAGCAGACTACTGGAATGAGTTGCCATTTCCTTCTCCAGGGGATCTTCCCAAAACAGGGATCAAACCCACTTTTCTTGCATTGGCAGATGTATTCTTTACCACCTGGGAAGCCTTCTGGGTGTTAGATATGCCAATTTTTAGAACTTCTTACCAAGAAAAATTAATTATTGCCTTAGTAGTAGTTATGAAAATAGTTTAAAAATATTGCTGCTATCATAATTGTGAGTGAATATATAGTCAAAAATACCACAAGTGAGCACAAAAATCATTTTTTATCTGAGATTATTTAGAATTTGCTTTCCTCATACTTTGTGTCCGGGTGCAGAACTTCAGCACAGTATAGACACATCTCAGGATAACGAGGTCCAGAAATTCTATGTGGAAATGAAAAGAGGCCATAGGCCTCCTGATTAAATCTTAAAATAAAGATGGTGGAATATGGGTCTTTGAAAACAGATACTAAAATCTTCTGGGTAAAGAGTGGGACTTTTCATCATACCTTATGCCTTTAATACAGAAGACTTTGAAATTATCTGGGCCACTTTTCCCTACTCCAGATTCAGATGTCTGCCTATATGACATCTCCACTTGAATACCTTATAGTCATCATTAACTTAACATCTCATTTTCCCCACAAACCTGTGCCTTTCACAGTCTTCTCTTTCCCAGGAAATGACATGCACATATTTCCAACGCTCAGTTCTGAAAAACTGGCTTATTTCTGAGTCCTCCATTTCTATAACATCCCAGCATGTAATATGTTAGCAGATTCTGTGAGCCCTATCCAGAATCAGAAGACTTTTGACCACCTCCAGCTCTACCAAGTCACCATTTTCTCTCACTTTGATCATCAGTTAGTAGTCTAACTGTCTTGCACCTTCTATTTCCTCTCCTCACATTTTCTTTCTATCCCAGGGCTTTGATCCCAGCCAAACCCACCAGATGAACTTTTTAAAACAAAATTCAAACACTACTACTCCTGTGGTCAAAAACCCTTCAGCAGTTTTCCACTTAACTCTAAATGAAAATCCTTTGCTGATTTACTAAATCCTGTGTCATCTGGCATTTTGATCCCATTTCTTCCTACGTTTCCCCCTGCTCATTCCAGTACAGATAGCCTCATTGGTCTTGGTGTTTTTTGGACAATCTTGGCACGCTCCAGCTCTAAGGATTCTGGTGCCTCTCTCTAAAATGCTGTTCTCCCAAATAATGGCATAACACATTCATCCTCATCACACATCCTCACATTCAAGCTTTTGTTCAAATATACCTTGAGTAAGCCTCCTTTGACCACCCATTTAATACTGCAGTCCCCCACTTCACAGCCCCTCTCTCTCTTCCCTGCCCTTCAAAAAGTTATTATTTGATATACCTAGGGTTTCCTTGATAATTGTCTGTATTCCCCCTCTAAAACTTATTCTCCCTAAAGGAAGGGATTTTTGTCTTTTTGTAAGTTTTTTTTTTCTTTTTTTATGTTATATGCCTAGCTCCAGAATACTACCTGGCAAATAGTTTCCCCATAATACAAATATTTTGAAGTAATGCATAAAAGGATCAGAATAATCTTGATATGCAGAAGTGCTAGGTTGTTTTAATCTGTCAAGTCCTTAAATACCTATATCTATAACAGAGAAAAAGGAGTTATAAAACATCATCACTCCAGTGACTTTACTTGAAAGATCACTGGTGCTCAAGGCTAGTCTATTTGCTGTCTCCTGATGACCCCTTGTCACTCATGATGACCCATAATAAACTTTGAGTGAAAATAGCTGTGACTTTGATCCCAAATTCTGCATACTCTTTGCTTTATAATTTCATTACTGGTGTTTCCTTCCAACTTGGTGAAAGTTGGTTCAGAGTTTCCTTCCTAAGTCTTCTCTTGGCTAAAAGGCACTGTGCCTCAGACTACCTGAACCTCTTAATCTAACCAATAATCATACACACACCATTGTAGGGGGTAAAGCATGGTTATCTAGGTTTTGGAAGTATTCAGGGTATCCATTCTGGAGCGAGCTCCTTTTGCCTGAACTGGGACAAGCACTTGATTACAGAGGAATTAAATGGCACAAGGAAACCCTAGGAAAGTTAGAGTTAAGGATATCTGAAGCATATAAAACAAAAAAGATAAACATTGGATAAATGTGAAAGTTAAAATGCTGCTTGACATATTTTAGGGGTTGCAGGTGGAGGATTGTGTTGCAGAGGAACTTTAAAATGAAAAAGGAATTTTTCCAAACTACTGCACTCTAATATTCCTGTGAGAACCGCAAGTTAAAATGTATCCCCTCCCCTGACCCCCAGCCCTCTGTATCCTTTGGTAGCCACAAGTTTGTTTTTTATGAGTGGCCGTTTTCTTTATTTGAAGACTACATATGGCGCTGAACATAGCTACTACTTTTAGTGTCATTTTTCCAGGATACTGCAATAGAACTGATTCCAATAATGTGGAGCATTGCTTAACCGTCTGATGATACTGATTTTGATTTTCAGTTGAATATTGAGTACTCACCGCTTTCCTGTTGGATAGAACCTAGAGCAAGAATGGCCATCCCAGGCACAGTAAGGATCCCTTGCCAGGCAGCAGTCAGCACAGGCTGACCCGTAGATGTGGCAGCGATGCAGAGACACTTGGGCAAGTCCTTCATTGGAGCTCACATACAGCTGTTGCTATCAGAAGAATGACGGTGATTTATTTCAGATGTGGAAGTTAAAAGAGAACTTTCAGCAGGAACCCATAATATATGCCCACAGACCCTTGGATGCATTTTGAAACAGACTGAAAACAAGAAGCCAAGTACAGAAGGGTATAATGCCAAAATAAATAGAATTTCCCTATGTTAATACGCCTATACCATTACTTGACTTGTTTGAAAAAAAAACCACGAAAAACTCAGAGCACCATGTACTCTGAGCACCATGTAATGTGTTTTAGACGAGATTCGTTGTTCTCTCAGGTTTGAGCAGATGTATTACAGATTTAAATTGTGATGCTTGGTTTGTTCTTTGAATGCTGTCTCTTGGCAAAGCACAAGGGAGTGTTCTTATTCTTCAAGTTTGGCAACTCATCACCTTGCAAATTTGAAAAAGTCAAGTCTAGGACATTTTTAAGTTGAGAAAAAATAGTAAGCATTAGATAAAACTTTTAAAACAATTTTCACCTGCTTTTGAAAGTGAATTATTACTCATTAGAGCAATTTTAAAACTATTCAGAAGACTGTGTTTATATTTAGACATGTTTTAAATATTCTGTATGATCCACAGATCTTCAAGAACCTAAGTTATAAAGATTCCATCTTCCTTCATTTGTGTGGTGTCAAGAGCTTATCATGATACTGCCCCAGTTCTCTTGACTATGCATAAAGTGGTTCTCAGGAGTTGAAGGGATAGGTTTCTAACTAGAGTCCTTATTTTACAAAGGACTAATGATGTGTAACTCAAGTTAACACAGAATTTCTAAGTTGGAACTTGAATATATGCACATGTACACAAACATATGTGTGTATATGCACACACACATTTGCAAAGTATATATAGATTCACAATTAAATCAGTGAGGGCATCATTGGTCTAACAGATTCTGGAGGCATGTCTCTGAGATTCAGATCCCAGCTTCCAAAATTTTGCTGGGTAACTTTTCTAAATCTCAGCTTCCTCTTTGGTAAGATTGGGACTATGCAGCACTTACTCCATAGATGTTTTGTAAGAACAATATAAGGAATAATTCCATATAAATTGCTTAAAATTGTTTCTGGCACCTAAGTGTTTAATGAATATTAAGTAATAGTAGTTGTAATAGAGTAAACTACCAGTGAACAAGCCAGCAATTTATACATTTTCAATCCTAATTAATCATTTGAATCACATCTTAGTTTACTGTGCCTAATATAAAATATTTTATTCAGATCAATAAATTTTTCAGAAAATAGGCTGAAAATTACTGATCTCCATTTGAGACGTTCAAGCTATAAGAAAACAATTGTATGTTTCAATAATAACCATTTCCCTAGAAATATTTTAAATAAATGCTTAGTGAATACATTAACAAATAGTTCATCAGCTTCATTAACATATTCCAAGGAAATGTATTTATTTGAGGAAAGGATCCAGGTAATTTCATTCTGTAAATAACCTTTTTTATTAATCTATTTTCTGTCACGGAATGCAAGGATAAATTAGAAAATAGAAGAGTATAAAATGAACAGTAAATTTTTTAGTTTGAGCATTAGAGAAGGTACTAAATTCATGGAATTTAAGTATATATAAAAATACCACTGGCAATTTGCAGTTCTTTCACACTTAAAAAAGAGTGCAATATGTAGTTGTTAAAACGAATTTCCCCCAAATCAGTTACCTTGCCTTGAATATAACTGATTTAACGGAAGATTTTTAATTATCTGTAATATAAGAAGCTGAGACATAGTTAATACTCAGTTTCTCCTGTGTATGTGTGTGTTGTACATTGTAATTTAATGGAGGGGACTGTGTATTACAAGTTTACCAGTTGAATTAGGAGCTGGAATCTATAATTGTATACTGGGCTACTGTGTCATACAAATGGCTTTGTGTCCATTTTGAATTTTGCTCTGATACTTTCTCTTTCCATTAAACTACTTTCAACAAAAGGATTCCCTGCTGACTTCAAAGATTTTCTGACTTGAGATCAGCTCCCTAGGAAATTGGGGAAAATGACAAATGGCTTCTTGCTACTTGGGAAAATGTTTGTTATGCACCATGCAAACATTTTGACAGATGAGATCTTTAGCTTCCTTGTACCCTATTTATTTTTCTTCATAAAATTTCATCAAGTGAAAATAGTACAAGACTGATTGGAAAACTTCTTTATCTATAACAGACCAAATATGGTGAAGAACACCAAAGTTATATCATTAGTTATGCTAACACATAAAAACTTTATTCCATATTCCAAGAAAAATAAGTCTTAGGCTCTTACAACAAGAGTTACTTTATCTTAGGCAATTTATATAAGTTAATTCATTTGTGAGAAAAGCATTACCTTGCAGAGGCAGATGTAGGTCAGTGAAGTTAATAATTTATTTATAATTTAGGGTCAAGTTGGTATTCAAATGCACATCAGTATCATTCTGAAGCCTATCCCATTTTTGACTAAACTGCTCTGCCCCTTAGAACTTTTGCTTTAGGAGATAGTGCCTTTGGGGTCTGGAGAGGTGCATGTTTTGCAAATGCAGAGCCTGGAATTGGGCTTTTTCTTTCCATGATCATTGTGTATCTGCAGGTGCAAATTAGATCAAACATTTCTGATAAAATCAAAGTAAAACATTTATTCCCCAAACCTTGAAGCCTGATATGGCTTAGATTTGAGACATTCAGATTTTTAAGTGACATGTAAACCTTATAAAATAGTACTTTCTTAGAAATAAGCATAAAAGAATGCACTGCACATTTCAAACATTTGACAGTAGCAGGAACTCAGAAGAGGAAAAGAGGATTGATTACGCATTTCAAGTCCCTGAGAATGCTTGTGATGTTATAGTAGCCCAAATATTGTGCTAAATTCTTCCTTCAGAAAGATTATTTTTATTTTGGTTGGCTTCACACACCATAATATTTAAGAATAGAGGATATAAAAAAATTGGAATATCTTGCTGCATACACACACACACACACACACATATATATTCTACTCTAATTAATTTCTGTACAAAAATAAACCTATTTTGTCTTCCACTAAAGCTAGTAAATTCCATATCGAAATTAAATGTGTGGTATATTATGAACAGTATAATTATTTTGCTAATACTAAAATTAAATTTTCAAAATTATAAAATACATTCTTCTACAATAGTAAAATTTTTACATACAAAGAAAATAAACATGGTCTTGTTTTTACCTTTTTGGATGAAATCTTCATTGTTGTTATAGGAGCATGATTCTAAAAAATAAAAAAAAAAATTGTTAGTTGCTCAAATAATCCTTAAAAAGGATTTTATATGAAAATACTTTTTATGCTAAAATTCAAGACATCATCATTTCCCTCTATTTGCACATATATTTTCAAAGTTTAGCAATAATTATCTATAAACTTCATTTTTTCTGTTAAAAATAAGGACAGATTAGTTACACAAATATATGCCTAAACTAAAAAAATAAGTAGAAATTATAACACATCTATCAAGATAGTCATTAGAAATAAATGAAAATTAGCAAAACTTGAGATAATTGAAAAAATTGTACATGAAATATTGAAGGCAATGAATGATTCATGATTGGATCTGGGTGCTTGGGTGGGGGGCAGTGGAATGGTACCCCATTTTATTCCTCCACAACAAAAGCATTTTGCATAAGACACTATAGTTCACCTGTCAAATGCTGCTATGAAAAGAAGTATTTGCCTGAACTAGACATGTATGGGTGTGAGAGTTGGACTATAAAGAAAGCTGAGTGCTGAAGAACTGATGCTTTTGAACTCTGGTGTTGGATAAGACTCTTGAGAGTCCCTTGGACTTGAAAGGAGATCCAACCCTAAAGGAGATAAGTCCTGAGTGTTCATTGGAAGGACTGATGTTGACGCTGAAACTCCAATATTTGGCCACCTGATACGAAGAGCTGACTCATTTGAAAAGACTTTGATGCTGGGAAAGATTGAGGGCAGGAGAAGGGGATGACAGAGGATGAGATGGTTGGATGGCATCACTGATTCAATGGACATGAGTTTGGGTAAACTCCTGGGAGTTGGTGAATGACAGGAAGGCCTAGCATGCTGCAGTCCATGGGGTTGCTAAGAGTTTGACACAACTGAGTGACTGAACTGTACACTTATTAATCCTCTTAGCTGAAAACAAAAGAATATTGTTAGATAAGGTTTTCTTTTGATAAGTGTGAATTAGTAAAAGAACCTAAAAGTTATCTGAAATAGTTATCCTTTTGTAAAATTCCTCTGTTCTTAACTTTACTTCTTACATATCTTTAGTTCCTTTTAAAGATTAAGGATTAGATTTGTGCTAATGTGATAAAGTTTTATGACGCTTCATCTGAGTAACTCAAGCGTGCACATGCTGCCAAAATCAACTTTACCCATAATTATTTCACTTTCTGGAGTTATGTGTTCATACAAACATTTAAAAGAGAATATAGTGATATCTCTAAATACTCAATTGCAACAAATCATGACATTCATTAGAAATGCACACACATACAGGGCAAGATTTGCATTTATATCCACCTAGGGAAATATTAATAGTTGTACTTCGAATTCAAGTTAAGTTTAGGGAAGTTGGACATATTTTCAGAAAAAGTTCTGAAAAGAGGATTAAAGAAGATATTATGGTTCTGTGCTCTTTAAAAACAAAGTGCCTGGTTTTTAAAAGTTACACTGAGTTTTCTGCAGTATATCAGTGTGACACTTAGCTAAGGATTTTTTTCCAATTTAAATGTATTATTTCCTCAAGTACCCATCACAGTGTATCATACACACTCAATTATTTTTACCTCACCTCAAAAAATGTGACACAAACACCATGCTGAAGACAGTAACTTTATTTGGTAACTGTCTCTCTCAGTTTAGCCATATCAATCACTGCCACACACATCCGGAAGAAAGCTCAAGCATCCTTAGTCTCTCTTGGGTTGATTTCCCCCGACATGCATTTTGACTGACTCTGTTTTTCCACTGAGAGTTTATTCTTTATGATGATAACACCAGCATAACTCATATAACAGATCATAAGTAGTTAGCACATGATCAGAATACCTCACATTTTTAAGACCTTTCCATAGACTGTATGTTTGGGTTTGTGTTAAACTCAATTAACATTTTCTGATTATCAAAAAAAAATATTTCAGAATTAAAAATGAAGTGCTAAAATACAATCTTTGTGCTATCTTCAAGAAAACTACTGAATAAGACACTTCATATTATTTTGGCCATTCATGTTGCCCCTATTGAATTGAATGAGAAATGCATTGTTCGGTAAAATGTGATTTTGGTTAATCCAGTGACATTTTTTACAAAGCAAGGCATAGAAATGGCACTTGAATGCACATGGTTAATATTTTGTGAGCACAATATTAATCCATTAGTCACAAGGAACCTGATGCCAAAGTTAGTCTAACATTAAAAATTTTAACTTTAATAACATAATGGGAAATTGCCAGAATTACTCAGATTCTGTATTTGCTTTTTAAAAAATATTTCTTCATATTTAAAATGTATTAGCATAATCTAACATCATTGTATCCTAGTTACTTATGTGCTTAAAATCCAGTATCTTTGGTGACTGTGGGAACATATATTAATACATTCTGAGTTCAGTCAACTGAGCAAGGCAACTTTCTGGATTAGCAATAGTTTGCACTGAGGGGTTTTGAAATGCTGTTTTTACTCCAGTACAAGCTCACTCTGGTCTTTTAGTGTCCATGACCATTGTTTCTTAGTGAGTTTAGTCAGAAATAGAAGTTTGCAGTAGAATTAATTCCATACCAAAGTTTCTTCAAACTCTGGCTGTGCTTTACTCATTTTTCCAAATGCAGGTAAGAGGGATGGTTTGAACTATCAATACGGAGAGAAGGGCTTTCAGGACACCATGTACCATTTTCCAGGCTCACGCATGTGTGCCTGTGTGCTAAGTTGCTTAGCCATGTCTGACTCTTTGTGACCTTATGTAGCCCACCAGGCTCCCACGGGATTCTCCAGGCAAGAATACTGGAATGGGTGGCCGTGACCTCCTCAGGGGATCTTCTCGACCCAGGGATCAAACCTTCGTCTCCATGTCTCCTGCATTGGCAAAGGGTTCTTTACCACTAGCGTCACCTGGCCTGAATTTTCCTCTACGTGCCTTTTTTTGTTGTGTTTTCATTTCTTTTTATCCCAAATTCAAGGACAAAGAGAATAAACAATGCAATTTCAAGACAGAACATGAAGTTCTAAGTTTAAAGAGACAACAATGTTTATTTTACTTAACTAGAGTGACATTTGAATTGAAAGCAATAAAACAAGAGAAAACAAAGCAGTTTTTCTTGAAGTTCCTGGCAAAAAAAATATGAGAAAGTTTTTCTAACAAACAATAATGTGGAATTATGTGGGTCTCAGTGGCTTGTGAGGCAAATGATAAAAGCCCTTTTAGGGCAGATAGTCTAGACCTTGACCATATTTAAAAAAAATAATGATAACATCAAAATTCTTCAAGTTGTGATGATAGCTAAAATACTATTTTTTTTTATTTTGAGATAACTTGAAATGTAAAAAATGACTTCAGAAAAATATTTGTTCTATAGTTCTCATTTTGTCTGGTATTTTCTACTCTCAAAAATTTATAACATTCATTTATTTGATCTTTTATCCATTTTTTTTCCTCCCAAGCTGTCATAAGCTTACAGAATTCCATTTATCATGCATGTGCTGAGGATAACAGAATAGACGTTCAAACCTTAAAGACTTCCAACTCCTCCAGAATGAGCTCACTGCGAGCAGAGCTGTTAGTAGGAAGAACAACCACCTTCTGCACAGTACCCCGATCTAAGAGAAAGAAACAATGAGATGTAGGAAACAAAGGCATTTAGACATAAGACTACTGGCTTAACAATTTACAATATTATTTATATAATTACTTGCTGCTGCTGCTGCTGCTAAGTCGCTTCAGTCGTGTCCGACTCTGTGCGACCCCATAGATGGCAGCCCACCAGGCTCCCCCGTCCCTGGGATTCTCCAGGCAAGAACACTGGAGTGGGTTGCCATTTCCTTCTCCAATGCATGAAAGTGAGAAGTGAAAGTGAAGTCGCTCAGTCGTGTCCCACTCTGAGCGACCCCATGGACTGCAGCCTACCAGGTTCCTCCATCCATGGGATTTTCCAGGCAAGAGTACTGGAGTGGGATGCCATTGCCTTTACCAGCTGGGCCACAAGGGAAGCTATATAATTACTTAGCCATCAAAAATGAGATTGTATACATTGAGCTATTACCATTTGTGATATTCTTGTTTCACTGTAAGTCTCATATGTTTAAATTGAGATCAGTTCAAAAGGAATTAATAGGAACATTTTATTACATTTTGCACGTATGCAGTAAAGCCATTTAACTATGAGAGAAGAAAAGAATGTCCAAATGTTTTATGAAGTCAAAAGTTCTGTTTCTAAACCAAGTATGTGAAATAGTCTTAACTTTAAGTTTAGCCCTTAAGAATATTACTCCTCCTAAACAACAATATAAAGTGACAGTCTCATATTTCTGTTAACATTGACATATAATGATTTGATTATGAGAAAAAATTATTATTTAAAAAATATTATTATAGAAAAAATATTATGAATGCATTTTTATAATAATTGTCTTGTAAATCACTAGTACTAGAAATTGGCATTTGATCTGTAGCTGCAGAGAGTTTAGACAAAGTAAAATGTTTCACTCACAATTCAAAATAATTTTAAAAGCAGAAACATAGCTGTGGCTTTATTTTAGATGTGGGGATCAAAAGCTATGAGAAACCTAGACAGCATATTAAAAAGAAGAGACATTACTTTGCCGAAAAAGGTCTGTCTAGTCAAAGCTATGGTTTTTCCAGTAGTCATGTATGGATGTGAGAGTTGGACCATAAAGAAAGCTGAGCACCAAAGAATTGATGTTTTCGAACTGTTGTGTTGAAGACTCTTTTGAGAGTCCCTTGGACTGCAAGGAGATCCAACCAGTCAATCCCAAAGGAAGTAAGTCCTGAATATTAACTGGAAGGACTGGTGCTAAAACTGAAGCTCCAAAACTGTGGCCACCTGAACTGAAGAACTGACTCATTGGAAAAGACCCTGATGCTGGGAAAGATTGAAGGCGGGAGGAGAAGAGAACGACAGAGGATGAGATGGTTGGGTGGCATCACCGACTTGATGGACATGAACTTGAGCAAGCTCCGGGAGTTGGTGATGGATAGGGAAGTCCGGTCACAAAGAGTCGGACACGACTGAGTGAGTGAACTGATTCATAGAACAATTCTATGATTTTCACAATTATTGTTTTCAGTTGGGCATGTTTCTTTAGAATATTTAAACTATAGTGAAAGTTTCAAATTAGATGGGTCAAATAAACTTAAGTAAATAAAAAGGTACTTGTATTCGGGTCTTCCTTGGTGGTCTAGAAGTTAAGAATCTGCTTGCAACTATAGATAACACAGGTTTGATCCCTGGTCCAGGAAGATCCCACATGCCATGGAGCAACTAAGCCCTCAGGCCACAGCTACTGAGGCAACTGCTGACAGCCGCACACCCTAGAGGTCATGCTCCGCAGCGAGAGAAGCCAGAGCAATGAGAAGCCTGAGCACTGCAACAAAAGGCAACCCCGGCTTGCCACTACTTCAGAAAGTACCAGTGCATCAGTTAAGACCCAGGGCAGCCAAAAATAAATGTTACTAAATCTTAAGAAAGTACCTGAATTTCTCAATTGGGACTTCCCTGGTGGCTCAGACTGTAAAGCGTCTGTCTACAATGCAGGAGACCCAGGTCTCTAATTTCTCAATTAGAGACTGCCAAAACGAAGATGTCTAAGTAAATATAATATATACAGAAATGTTACTTATGTCAAAAAATTTAGTTAAGAAAATTTCATCTGTAACGTAAGCATTTTCTAAACATATAATTATGTTATTCTACCAATCACTTAAATTTTAGGTTTAAAAAAAACTAGTTGCAACTTGGTAATGTGAGGTTAAAGTAAATTTGTGAGTCCTTTGAGAAAGTAAAAATATATTTCCTTACCAAAATATGTTCCTGTTAAAATAACTAATGAGTTGCTTTGTGAATATCAAGTCATGACTCTCTTAAAGTATGAGCATGTCACTGTGAATTTGTAATTTTGACAGGTGCATTATCATCAACAGACACTAAAGCATCTTTTAATTCTGTTGAGAAATGTCACTAAGAAGAGATACTTGAACAGAGTCGTACAGGACTTAACAATTAGGAATCTATTAGTGATGAACTTCCGTTGTGGCTTAGCTGGTAAAGAATCCACCTGCAATGCGGGAGGCCTGGGTTCGATCCTTGGGTCGGGAAGATCCCCTGGAGAAGGGAAAGGCTACCCACTCCTGTATTCTTGCCTGGAGAATTCCATGGACTGTATAGTCCATGGGGTCGCAGAGTCAGATGACTGAGTGACTTTCACTTAAAAGAAAAAACTTGAAACCAATACTACAGGTCCCAAACCTCACATCTAAGCATTACTCTGACATAAAAATTCCATTTATTATTTATAATTTCTACTTTATGAATCTAACTGTACAATAAAATAATTCTTAATAAAAAGTAAACTCTAAGATTTTACCAACTAAAAAAATTAAAACCTACTAAATAAAAATAATGATGTTTATACAGAAAAATAAGGCTTAAGAGATTTTGTCCAAACAATCCTTGGACCTTTACAAGTATACAAAGTTTAAGCACCTGTTAAAGTTTCAAACTACACTCTACAATACAAAATTCACTTCTTAAGCCATACTTAAAAATACATAAAAATCCTAAAGATTTGTAGGCTCTAGATATAATTAAGAAACCTGGACTTTTCTCTGTTTCATCGATTAACTTCTTTAGAATTAGTTCTGTACCAATTTGTACTAGTTTCTTGGAAGATAATTACTGCAGGTATAAACTGGAAGTGGAACAACATTTAGGCATATGGTTCAGAGACACACCACAACTGAAAATAGATGAAGGCGCTTTGAGGTATTCCCTAGTTTCTGTTAACAATTCGGCACAAAGAACAGTGCAAACTTCTATGGGAATAGTATATACCAAAAACCCTAAAATTAAAGCCTTGAAATTATAACACCTAGGGAAGGATTTGTGTGATATTGTGTGTGTGTGTGTGGTGTCTGTGTGACTGGGTAGGTGAAAAATTAGGGTGTAAAACTATCTTTGTTTTAGGTCATGTTATCATAAAGATCATACTTTTATTTTTTTAAGTCACAACAGAGTTTTATGGTTTCCGGCTGAAGCTTGCAAGGACCAGTGTCATCCTCAATTCAGTTCAGTTGAGTTGCTCAGTTGTGTCCGACTCTTTGTGACCCCATGAATCGCAGCATGCCAGGCCTCCCTGTCCATCACATGACAGCAATGACCACTTCTTGAGTGGAGACTGAGCAGAAGCTATGAGTGGAAACTGAGCACAATCCCAAATAAAGCTGCATGAAAGGGAATCTTGATTAAAGCCAAAGCTATCAGCTTTGAAAATAATTTTATTAAGTATTCTCAAATGAGAGAACTGACTACTTTTTTTATCTAATGTTTTAAGTAACTGTGTAAGTGTGTTATTTGCTCAGTCGTGTCCGACTCATTTTGACCCCTTGAACTGTAACCTGCCAGGCTCCTCTGACCATGGAATTCTCCAGGCAAGAATACTGGAGTGGGTAGCCATCCCCTTCTTCAGGGTATGAGAACATTATTTTACAGAAACAATCATTTCTTCTGAAAAAAAAAAAAAAACAACCTATAACAAACATATTTTATTCCAGCCATTTACAAAATATAGCACAATGAACAGCTATAAAAATGGGCTAATGAGAAGCAAAAACTTACTTTTGACTCATTTGTGATGAAAGGTAGAACATTACTTTTATTTATTGTTTGCTTTCCTATTTTAGTTCTTTTTTGTTTTACTGTTAATGTGAGTAGATTTCCCTTGAGAGACTATTAAAAGATAAAAATACATTTTCTACCTAGTAAAGCATCAACTTATCTGAAATTCTTACCAAAAAATCAGTTAATTTAAATATTAAATATCAGTAATATAAATATCAGTTTCTATTGCAAAATTAAGTTTAAAAAAAATCATAGAAATGCAAGATCCCTATAGAGAAACAAATATTTAATGGATGCCTACTGTGTGCCTGGATCTATGATAAAAATACATTGTTCCAGGAAATAAATATGCATTTTAATTCCTGTACTATTGCATATTTATACTTGAATTGACACTTTATGAGGTAGCATAGCTCCAGAGTTCATTATACTGGTTCCTTTTTCATTAGTGTGTCACAAATGAACACATTTGTTCTCATTCTACATAATAAAGCTTTCATATACATAAATTAGAATAGTCATTCAAATTGTGGATTCAAATATGAATGGAATAGTTTTAAATCCTGTGAGAATCATCACTATTAACAATTCAGATTTTATGAGACTTTGAACTTTTATAATAGGGGGACTATTTTAAGAAAGTGAAAGTGAAGTCGCTCAGTCCTGTCTGACTCTTTGCAACCCCATGGACTGCAGCCTCTCAGGCTCCTCCATCCATGGGATTTTCCAGGTAAGAGTACTGGAGTGGGTTGCCATTTCCTTCTCCAGGGGATCTTCCCAACTCAGGGATTGAACCCGGGTCTCCCGCATTGCAGGCGGACGCTTTACCCTCTAAGCCACCAGGGAAGCCCTATTTTAAGTAAGATAATACATAAATACAAAAAGAGGGCTGTTTGGATTTTTCCCAAACACTTAAAACGTGAAAGTGAAAGTGTTAAGTCACTCAGTCCTCTCTGACTATTTGCGACCCCATGAACTGTAGCCTGCCAGGCTCCTCTGTTCACGGGACTTTCCAGGCAAGAATACTGGAGTGGGTTGCCATTCCCTTCTCTAGGGGATCTTCCCGACGCAGGGATAGAACCCATGTCTCCTGAATTGGAGGCAGATTCTTTACCTTCTCAGCCACCAGGGAAGCCAGTTACAAATGAGGAACTCTAAAGTTTATGGTAAGTTCAGCTCTGACAATTAGTCTAGTTTTCTAAAAAAGAAAGTTTTTATAAAACTGGACAATAATAGTTTCTTTAAATTGAAGAATATCTAATTATCCAATGAAACCTTGCCTACAATCTCTTACCACTACAATTTTATCATCCAAGATCAGTTTTCACATGTCAGCAAAAGGTTGGAAAATGTCTTCATTCAGTTCAGTTCAGTCACTCAGTCGTGTCCGACTCTGCAACCCCATGAATTGCAGCACTCCAGGCCTCCCTGTCCATCACCAACTCCCGGAGTTCACTCAGACTCACGTCCATCAAAGTTGAGTGTAAATAGCTCTACCGCCTGTCTGTTTTATTCATTGGCCTTTTTTCTGCAGGGCTTAGATGGTAAAGAGTCTGCTTGCCTTTCTTCTACAGCTGCCAAGAATATACAGTACTCAATCATTTTCTCAGATCTCTCTGAGTATATCTTTATACCCTCCACACTCTGGTCTAAGCATGAACACTACGTTCAAGTAGGTCTTTTTCAAACTCAAAAATCAGATCTTCTTACCTGCCATTCTCTGAACACCCTGCAGTTTTGGATTATCCTATTTAAACTGTGATGCTTAGAATTATATGTGACTATTCAGTTGTTTCACCACTATGCAGACCTTGCTGAGATGGGACTATTTAAAAGACACAGCAGTAGTTTTCCTAGTTGACCAACAAACGTAGGTGACTGGTCAGGATCTCTAGCACTTGTAATCTCAGAAACAGAGATCTCAGCTCCAGGGTGTACACATTGACAAGGCTCCACTCTAGATGTGTTTGTATTTCTGCTCCTCTTACAAACTACCTGACTCCTATAGTCTCCAGTTCAGATTTTCAAGAGACAGATTTAATTTGGTTCAACGTAGTCATGATGAAGGCACACCATAAACCATTGCTTGGTGGACATATCAGCGGTCGAGTGCTCATATGTCATTTCAATCAGTTGTGGAACCAAGCCAATATACATGAAATTCCTCACGGCTACTCTCTAAGCTGGCCCAGGTTAACTGGATAATTTCTCTCAAAATGTATGGTAGACAGTTCTAGTTTCTTTTCCAAACTTATTCACAAAACCTCAGTTCCATATACAGAAGATACTTTTGAGGTATCCTTGGGCTAAATCATTCACTACTAAGTAAATAAATGGATTTAGGTTGTCTTCCACCAATTTTTACTCATCGGCTTATGAAAAATATTACTGATGTCTCAAGAGCTCAAAGTCTAAAATTTGCTTTTTAAAATAATGATTCTTTAATAGTGGGTTCCCACTAAATGTTAGTCATTTAGAAAATATGCATTCCAGAATATCTATAAAATTCCCAATTACTTATGTCTACATAAAGTCATCTCTGAATCTATTAGCTTGAAGATGATAATACAATTAACAAATGTCTTCCATCTGGAGGTAGTCATTCCTTGAACATATACAACATAAATTTTTTTATTGTTCTGAAGGACTGGGATATACAATACCTTATATTTCCTCGTGAAAAGCATCATGCCTGCAATGTAGTTACAGTGAAGCAGAGTATCTTTCTTTTCTCCTTAAGCCTCAGTTTGCTTGTGTGTAAATATAAATTACAATGATAAATTTTGTAATGGGTATCTGTTACTATGGTCTATCCAGAATCACTTTCCCTTTCTTGGAAATAGCACCCTGAGACAACTTTTGGAAACAACACCTCTCTCATTCTCCATCTGCACAGTTAAGGAGTGGAGTATCTCTCAGCCCCAGGGAGATGCACGACTTAGGTCTGTGCAATTAGAACATGTCTTTGCCCCTATGATTCATGCAGGAGTGGGCATAGAAACAAGTCAAGGCTTAGCCCTTCTTGAGAATTAGATAGGTGGGAGCCTCTTTCCATCTGAGATCAGGACTAGTAAAGGCTTGTAAATCTGGAGGTCATTCCTGCCACCACAGGCACAGACTCCATCTGAGAACAAACAATAAGGAGGAAGGCAGAGCTGAAAGATGGTGAGATAAATTCCTGAAGACATCACTTCAGCACAAACTCAGCTATATCTGAGGCTGCCTCCTACATTTCCCAGTGGAGCACACAAAAATTTACTATTTTTAGCTAGTTCAAGTAAAGTGTAAACAAAGTCACTCTCTGTTGAAAAAGTTCTAACAAATCTAAATGAATAACACATGGAAACTGCTTAGTATGATGTCTAGTACATCAGATTAGATCAGATCAGTCGCTCAGTCATGTCTGACTTTTTGCAACCCCATGAACCACAGCACGCCAGGCCTCCCTGTCCATCACCAACTCCCGGAGTTCACTCAGACTCACGTCCATTGAGTCAGTGATGCCATCCAGCCATCTCATCCTCTGTTGTCCCCTTCTCCTCTTACCCCCAATCCCTCCCAGCATCAGTGTCTTTTCCAATGAGTCAACTCTTCGCATGAGGTGGCCAAAGTACTGGAGTTTCAGCTTTAGCATCATTCCTTCCAAAGAAATCTCAGGGCTGATCTCCTTCAGAATGGACTGGTTGGATCTCCTTGCATTCCAAGGGACTCTCAAGAGTCTTCTCCAATACCACAGTTCAAAAGCATCAATTCTTCGGCGTTCAGCCTTCTTCACAGTCCAACTCTCACATCCATACATGACCATAGGAAAAACCATAGCCTTGACTAGATGAACCTTTGTTGGCAAAGTAACGTCTCTGCTTTTGAATATGCTACCTAGGTTGGTCATAACTTTCCTTCCAAGGAGTGAGCGTCTTTTAATTTCATGGCTGCAGTCACTATATGCAGTGATTTTGGAGCCCAGAAAAATAAAGTCTGACACTGTTTCCCCATCTATTTCCCATGAAGTGATGGGACCGGATGCCATGATCTTCATTTTCTGAATGTTGAGCTTTAAGCCAACTTTTTCACTCTCCTCTTTCACTTTCATCAAGAGACTTTTTAATTCCTCTTCACTTTCTGCCATAAGGGTGGTGTCATCTGCATATCTGAGGTTATTGATATTTCTCCCGGCAATCTTGATTCCAGCTTGTGTTTCTTCCAGCCCAGCGTTTCTCATGATGTACTCTGCATAGAAGTTAAATAAACAGGGTGACAATATACAGCTTTGATGTACTCCTTTTCCTATTTGGAACCAGTCTGTTGTTCCATGTCCAGTTCTAACTGTTGCTTCCCGACCTGCATACAAATTTCTCAAGAGGCAGATCAGGTGGTCTGGTATTCCCATCTCTTTCAGAATTTTCCACAGTTTATTGTGATCCACACAGTCAAAGGCTTTGGCATAGTCAATAAAGCAGAAATAGATGTTTTTCTGGAACTCTCTTGATTTTTCCATGATCCAGCAGATGTTGGAAATTTGATCTCTGGTTCCTCTGCCTTTCCTAAAACCAGCTTGAACATCAGGAAGTTCACAGTTCACATACTGCTGAAGCCTGGCTTGGAGAATTTTGAGCATTACTTTACTAGCGTGTGAGATGAGTGCAATTGTGCGGTAGTTTGAACATTCTTTGGCATTGCCTTTCTTTGGGATTGGAATGAAAACTGACCTTTTCCAGTCCTGTGGCCACTGCTGAGTTTTCCAAATTTGCTGGCATATTGAGTGCAGCACTTTCACAGCATCATCTTTCAGGATTTGGAATAGCTCAACTGGAATTCTATCACTTACACTAGCTTTGTTCTTAGTGATGCTTTCTAAGGCCCACTTGACTTCACATTCCAGGATGTCTGGCTCTAGGTGAGTGATCACACCATCGTGATTATCTGGGTCATGAAGATCTTTTTTGTACAGTTCTTCTGTGTATTCTTGCCATGTCTTCTTAATATCTTCTGCTTCTGTTAGGTCCATACCATTTCTGTCCTTTATCAAGCCCATCTTTGCATGAAATGTTCCTTTGGTATCTCTGATTTTCTTGAAGAGATCTCTAGTCTTTCCCATTCTGTTGTTTTCCTCTATTTCTTTGCATTGATCGCTGAAGAAGGCTTTCTTATCTCTCCTTGCTGTTCTTTGGAACTCTGCATTCAGATGTTTATATCAGATGTCTAGTACATAGTATACCCTCAATAAGGGCAAGATATTTTTAGCTCGACCACTAACTAAACTTTTTACATTATTGGAGTCACAACTTTTTCTGAAGACCAACTGTCTTATCTATGAGATATACATAATAGGCATGCCTTCAAAACAATAAAGCACTGTGACATGAATCAAGCAAGACACATAGGAGAGCTGCATAATATAAACTTATATACAAAGATACCACAGTAGATCCATCAACCCATATTAGTGCTCTTAATTTTCTTTTATTTCATTAAATCTTTTAAGAAAATTTCCCAATTTTTTTTCCTGTATTATAAACTTATTTCCTGTATTATATATTGCATACCATCTACAGCTTTTTTTTTCTTTATAGTGCAAGAGATGATGGCAATATTATCTTTAAAATTACCACAGTCTCCAGATAAGAGAACAGCTTGTATTTATAGCATAGTATAAAAAAACTCATTACCAGCAGGTTATGAACAGTCCTGTGTGTATCTATCTACTGAGTCTCATCTAAACTGGTCCTTAGAGGTTTCCCTAGAAATTGTTCTGCCAAACTGCGTGCTTGCCACCGGGCTTCTGGTTGCCTGGGGATTTAGGAGAACTCTGCCTCCTTAATCAGATTTAGTCAGTTTCGTATACCTGGTTGTTATTCTGTAAAAATATTCCAATCAGGTTTGGTTTCATGGTTGTTAGACTTGTTCAGTCACACATATTTCTGTGGTCAGAAGGATTCATACTCAGTTTAATGCTCTGTTGTCACCTCCTTGAAATTCTTAATAATTTTAAATAAGGAGCCCTGGATTTTCATGTTGTACCATACCCTGCAAATTACATAGCCAATCTGATTCTAGGTGTTCAGAATTACTAGCAGTTTGTACCAGGTAAGGACGGACCTCACTCAATTTAGTAAAGACAAACATATAAATTCCAAAGTCAAATACTTAATTCTTTCCTGCTTTTTCTCAATCTTCACCATAGTGTCCCTAAATGTCAAGTAGCCCTCTGCATGACTTCAGAGGTAAATTACTGCCGGGAAATCAATTCTAATATTTATTAATTAAAATTAGTATTATTAAAGATAAAAATTGCTATATTTGATAAATACTTTTTATTTTATTTATTTATAGTTTTCTGCATCAATTTGTATACTGAATTTAAGAAATATATTTTAAAGCTCCCCCCAAAAAAGAACTTCAAAAGCTCGGTTTAGTAAATGAACCCTCTATAGATAATATGATGATGAGAAATCTTGCATTGTTAATCTCTAAATTAGATCTTACAGATTGGCTCCTTTAGTTCATATTAGTTACAGTATAAACTCATAAAAGATTTCTTTTTCCAATTAGGTTATCAACCTGCTGCTATATGCTTTTAATAGTATTTTTAAAATAGTATTTTTAGTATTTATAGTATTAATATATTTTTAAAACTTGAGAATAAAGTTGAACCATAAGTTTATAAAATTTCTATTAGGAGTTTAGTGAATACATCTTTAAGATGTGGTGATTCTATTCATGTATGCCCCCAATTTACTACCTTTATATGTAGTAAATCGGGAGATCGGAGAAGGCAATGGCACCCCACTCCAGTACTCTTGCCTGGAAAGTCCCATGGACGGAGGAGCCTGGTGGGCTGCAGTCCATGGGGTCACTAAGACTCGGGCATGACTGGGGGACTTCCCTTTCACTTTTCACTTTCATGCATTGGAGAAGGAAATGGCAACCCACCCCAGTATTCTTGCCTGGAGAATCCCAGGGAGAGAGGAGTCTAGTGGGCTGCTGTCTATGGGGTCGCATAGAGTCGGACATGACTGAAATGACTTAGCAGCAGCATATATGTATATATTCTTAAACTAGGTCATCTAGCACATTTTCTCACATTTAGCAGAGCTTTTCTCACTCAATAGGCAATTTAAATGCTGTGATGGTGACACATGTAGCTTCAGCTCTTGGGTAGTTAGAGCCCTACTTAATCATCAAAGTCATCTCAAATATCTTTATTTGATGGGAAGTCCTTGGAGAGACTGTATCAACAAATGTTCTCTATTTTGCATCTCCCAGAGTGTGATAATGTTAAAAAGTTTGTAGAGTAAATAAACTTGGACAGTAATTGTGTGCAGTGTGCTCAGTGGTGTCGGACTCTGTGACCCCATAGACTGTAGCCCACGGGGTTCCACTGTCCATGGAATTTTCCAGGTAAGAATACTGGAGTGGGTTGCCATTTCCTACTCCAGGGGATCTTCCTGACCCAGGGATGGAACCAGTGTCTCTTGTGTCTCCTGCACTGACAGGTGGATTCTTTACCACTGCACCATCTGGGAAATCCTTAGTACTAGATTAATCTAAGTTAAATAGGCTTCTTTGCTCTTTACACCAGGACCTTTCAGAATTGTTCAAATACCTTTCTTCATTGTGAAGAAAATATAGTATTCAGTGACTTTCAAGTTTATTTGTTTATACTATAACTTCATTTGTCTCCCAAGCACCTACCACTCATGTTCTTTTAGAAATCAGGTCCTATTTTACAAATAGTTTCTCAAAGTGTGGTTGGTATTCAGTCCACCTCACTCAAAAAATTAGTTTCAAAAAAATTTAGATGTTTATTTACATGTCAGATCACAGATTTATCATTTTTAGATAAAATGTGCTAATTTTAAATAAGCGAATTTTAGTGCTAAATTTTAAATAAGCTAATTTTAAATAATCTAAATTTAGTGCTAATTTAAATAAGCTTTAAAAATAAATATATATCTGCTCAAACATTTGAAAATCACAGAAGATGGACAATGTAATTCTTTCTAACATATTTTATTTTTTGGTAGCTGTCTGTAATTGCCAAAAATGCTGCTAAATTAATTTTCAAATATCTATGGATTTTTTTTTTCTACCTAATTTCAGCTAAAATAACATTTTCTATGAATATGTAAAACTAATGACTAATTTGGAATATACTTAAATATTCTGGGAGAGTCCCCAGGCAAAATTATAATAAAAAGTTTCAGGTATTTTGGAAATCAAAGTATATATATAGTATATAAAGTATACATATATGAAAAAGTACATATGTCTAAAAGTACATAGATCTATATACATGATATTTTAAAAAATTACTTAATCTCCACACATTAAAATAATATTAAACCTAGAGCTGGTATGGATATAAACAGGTATTTTCATACACTTTTGGTAGAAATGCATTTTGAAAAATCTTTCTGGGGGGCAATATGGTGGTTGGTCATGATGCAATGACTAGAATATCCTTCTTGCAAGAAATAACTATAAAACTGGATGAATTATAGAGCTAATACTTTCTAGGTAATGAATAACTGACAGCAAAAGACTAAAAGAAGAAAAAAATTCACAAGGTAGTCTTCATGATTACTCCACCTTCTACCTGGGAACAATTTTTCAACAGAGGTGCAGAGAGCAGGCATCCAAGTAGAGCAGAGCCATCTCACTGAGATGAGAAGGCAGGTACGAGAATTTAGGGCACACAGTATCAAGAGAGGAAGCTGTCCAGAAAAGTGCTTCTAGAAGGCCACGTGGAAATCTCCTTTGGGTCTATAGTTGATTCCTGGGCTATATATTTGCAGGATGACACTCCCAAGGCTTAATGGATTGCAGCTTCTATTAGGAGTATGGAACAGACAAATTATGGGTGCAGCAGCTCTGGAGAAAGGCAATGCTGCATTAAACTGTAGTTCTGGCTCTATCAGAGTATACAGATCACACTGACACCTTGTTAGAACTTCTGGTATCCAGCTGATACACAAAAAAGATGATGCTATAAGAATAAGTGCCATGTTCTAGAGTTAAGATGTACTTTAAGTCTGTCCTGACACTACTTGTAACCAAGATCTGAAAACACATACAAGGGAGAGAATTTGGAGTTTGTGTCCTGCTAAATTAGAGTGACTTACTTGAGCACTAGAATTTTAACAGAGTAAATCAAGTCTTAACAAATTCAAGGTGATCAGCTGATAACTGAATGCTTGAACCTAAAGCCAAGGTATTGTCTACAATGTCCAGGATAAAGAACAACAAAAAGTATTGTACATGAAGAGAGAGAGAGAGAGAGAGAGAGAGAGAGAGAGGAAGAGAAAAAAATGGATGAAACAGGGGATGGTCTTCAGGAAGAAAAAGAAGTAAAATTATCCAAGATGCTGAACTTAGTAAGCAACAACTTTAAAGCAGCTATTATAGATTATCATAACTATGTTTAAAAAATTAAAAGCAAAACAATAATGAAAAGAAGACATGGTCTTAATAAATGAAAAGATATGAAAAACTCAGCAATGAAATAAAAACTATAAAAAGTCAAATGGATATTTTAGAACTTAATTATGATAGCTAAAATAAAATATCAGTTTTATAGACTCAATAGCAGTTTGGGGTAGAAAGTCAGTGAACTTGAAGCCAGATCAATATAAATTGTCCAGTTGCAAGAACATAGAGAAAAAAATTAAAACAGTCTTTTGGGCATGGCTGACATCATCAAATGGTCTTATGTACATGTAATTAGAGTTCTGACAGGAGAATAAGGGAAGACTGGGGAAGAAAAAACTATATGAAAAAAGAATGGCTGAAAATCTCCCAAATTTAATGAAGAATAATATGTTGTAGATTAGGAATTCCATGAGATCTTAGCTAAACAGATATAAAAGTCACATCATATTTAAATTGCTGAAAATAAAATTTACAGAAATAAATCTCTGAATGCAGCCAGAGAAAAAAGGCATTGTGTTTTTATCACAAACAATGGAACCAGAAGATAAAGAAATAATCATTTTTTAATTTCTGAAAGAAAAAAAGTTAACCCATAATTTTATATCCAGTGAAAATATTCTTTAAAAATATAAGATTAAATCAATCATTTTTAGATAAATGAAAGCTTGCAAGTTTTTTTGCCTGCAGACTCCCTACATTTGAAGAAACGCTAAAGGATGTCTTTTAGTCTGAATGGAAATAATAAAAAATAGAAACACAGGTTCATAGGAAGATTAAAGAGAATCCAATATGACCTCTATCCATCAGGGTTGATTGGTCTGTAGATATGTTTTGGAATTTCTGCAGCCATTTGAAAAAATGAGAAAGTTGACCTAAGAACAAAGCTTAACTCTGCCCCCAGCTAAGGAGGACAGAGCCAAAAACTCCAAAAAAAAGAAGCTGGGGCCCTGGTCAAACCACATGTAAAATCAATCTACAATTGTGTTTTCCAATTTTGTGATCCAATAAATCTTTAAGAAAATGTAAATAACAATATTTCTGAGAATCGTGATACTAAAATAAAATACTCCTCCCTTCTCCCCCAAATATGTCAAGCAAAGATATTTGTGATATCTTACAGAGTAAAAAAAATAAAATATTTATATTATAATCCCTCTATATAAGTAGGGGGTTACACTGTATTTTTAATGTGGGCTTATAATCTTTTTTCTGCAGCTCTAAATTTCAAGTTTTTTTTTTTTTTTAATTGCTTTGATGGTAAAATCTGTCCTAACTTGAACTACTTTAGTCACAAAATCTGACCTGCACTTACCTAAGGCTACTTATAACCTGTATTTGTTATACTTGGTTTGAGGATTTCTATGTTTCACTATAGCAACAGTACTACGGACTTCACTGTGATCCAAGGTTGTGCAAGCCATTTTACCTAATATATTAATATATGTGTATATTACCTTTTCCTATTCACATACTTCTGAACACTGAAATACATTTAGTTTCATATTAGGGAATATAAACTAGGCTTGCTTTTTCTTCCTTTTTCTTTTTGTTCACCTATTATTTTCTTGATTAAAAAATTAACATTTAGCTCAAGCAATAAAAAAATAATTTGAGATGTAATTAAGTCAAGCTATAGATTGAAATCATGTTCTGGTTATTACTAAAAAAGATAAAGTAGAATGTAAGTATTTAAAATTAGACCTACTAAAGCTACTATATAATTCAAGACACTGCTGTTGAGTCTGCCTAACGCCATTTACATTAGAAGGAATACAATAAATTAGTACCGTTTTACCATATGCTGAATGCTTAGTACAAGTGTAACTGTGCTCTATGATGGTTCTCTTTTTGCAGTTAGCTTTCAGGAGTAGATAAACATCGCCCATTAACAGCCCAGTTAATGGCAATCTCCACACTACTACTGAAAAGAACATATACCTGTTTCCCCAAACCTGCAATAGTGTCCACTATTCTTATTCTGGTCTTAAACTTGAAAATGGTGTAAACTTGAACAAACCCACCTCCGGTAATCCTTTGTGTTTTTCTATAAAATGTGGATACAGTATTTGCTTTACAAATCTGACAAGGCTGTTCAAGATCAAAGGCAAAATCCTATACAAACCTTCCTTATGAACTTTACAAAGAGTACACTTTTATTCTTAGTGTCCTGAAATTGTCCTTCCTTATTGTGAGTCTTTTTCTGTTACATAAATTACCTACTGTTCTTTTATACCAGGCAGATTCATCTATGATCTGTCATTAAAGGTTTTGCTTCCTTTCTACTTTTCCTAATACAGTGTACTCAAATTTAAGTAATGCTGTAAAATAATTATGCACATATTATTCATAGCCTGTTTCCTTCCACAAGAATACAAACTTTAAAGAGACATTTGTGTATTTTGTTCACTGCTTATTTTAGTTAATGGCATCAGAATTTGCAACAGAATTAAAAAATACTTGTGTATTCACAAATATATATATATGTATATTTATATTCATAGATAGTATGATTGATGTCAATTTATATATATATATATATATATATACTGTATAGATACATACATATATGTACCTGTCAAATGCTTACCAATTGTTAGGCAGTACACTCCAAGTTTTGTACACATCATCATTTAATCTTTAAAATACATCCATAAAGTAGTGCAATTAAGAAAAGCAGGCTTAGAGATGTTATATAATTTGCTCCCAGGCATAAAACTGGCAGATGGTACATAGCAGGATTGAAACATAGGTCTTTTGAAGTTAAAGAATGTTGCCTAATCCTTAGCCTAGTCTAAAAAGTTATTCTGTTTTCAACAAAGTTTAGGAGAAATCCCAAACATAATTGGAATTGGTTATTGTAGGAATATCTTTGGGAATTTTAATTTCCCATTTCACACGACCATGTGTAGGAGCTAGGATGTGTAGGAGCTAGGATTTTACACATGCTTTGCATCCATTACTGCTGTGGAAAGCTTTGGGAGGTACATATTTAGATAAGTTAATGGAGAAGTAGATTTCTAGGGCAAACTTTTAAGACCAATGATTTTACTGAACTGACAATTTTATAAGGAGTGACTAAATTATAAGCTTTGATTTAGTTGAGACTTACCAAGAAATAGAATACAGGAAAATGTGCCATTTAATTTTTTTTAGTTTTTTATTAATTTTATTATTATTACTTTTTTTACTTTACGATATTGTATTGGTTTTGCAATATATCAACATGCATCTGCCACAGGTGTACACGTGTTCAAAATTTTTGATTTGATTATTTTTTCAACTAAAGTTTCTGTCCTCATGCAAAATATCTGTTAATGATATATCTGATGTAACAAAATGTGTTTAATAAGTTACAGTATAATATGTTCTGGTTCTAGAAGCTAATTTTCCCTATAATGATTTAGAAAAAAAATCTAATATTAGACCAAGTGATATTCCATTAAAATATGGCTTATTATAATTATTTCCTGGAGACACAGCTAAAAAGAATACTCAAATAGAGTCTCAGGAATCACTAACATTAATGTTTTAGGATTGTGTAAATTACCAAAATGTACAAATTACATTTCAGTGTCCTTTGTTGTACTGTATTATGGATGTTTTATTTACAATATCAATTTTAAATAAATGGACTTCCATGCAGGTGTATGTCATGCTGCTGCTGCTGCTGCTAAGTCATTTCAGTCGTGTCCGACTCTGTGTGACCCCATAGACGGCAGCCCACCAGGCTCCCCCGTCCCTGGGATTCTCCAGGCAAGAACACTGGAGTGGGGTGCCATTTCCTTCTCCAATGCATGAAAGTGAAAGGTGAAAGTGAAGTTGCTCAGTCGTGTGTGACTCTTAGCAACCCCATGGACTGCAGCCCACCAGGCTCCTCCATCCATGGGATTTTCCAGGCAAGAGTACTGGAGTGGGGTGCCATTGCCTTCTCTGACAATGGAGAAGTGTATGTCATATGCCAGGTTTTATAGAACTGACACAGGATGAAACAACTAAATTTCCAATGATGCAAGGAGCTAACTCTTTCTATTTAATCCTTTAAAATTTGCGGAAAGAATTACTCATCTGAGATTAATGGATTTTATGGTCACTATTAATTAGTTTATTTTCTGCACCAGTTTTACCATAAGATGGGTGTTTCTACAATAGTTTGCAAAGACTAAAGCACATAGAGAAGGTGGCCTGGAACATTTGCCTACGTTTTTGGGTGCTCATGTAAAAAGAGGAGGTTTCCCTCTTCATTTAGTCATCTCTCAATACACTTGCTCATGCTAACCCATTCTTACTTCCTCCTGTTCACAACCCATTCTTTCCACTGAAATGGTTATTCTCCTCTCAAGCTTCACTGGTCCTCAAGAAGACAGGCTAACGAGGAAAGGAACATCTTACAAGGGCCCTCGGACAGAACTGTCACATCTGATGATCCTGGCCACGGCTTTTTTTCCTGCCTGCTATTCTCTTTTCTCGAGGTCACAATGATACTAATTGTTATTTTCCTGTTACTTTATGATCACTTTTTCTCCATTTTCTTAGTAGATGATCTTTACTTTTCCTACCTTTTAAATGAGCTCCCCAGAGTTAAATCCTTATCTGCATAGTTCCTAGAGTGACCTCAAGAACTGTCAAGGATTCCGCTGACACCTATATTGCTAATGACTTCTGTATCTGCATCTCTAGCACAGCCCTCTCTGCTGAAGTGTATCCACAACAACACCCTCTTTGACTTATCCATCTGAGCGGTCCACAGAATCTCTAACTCAGTGGGAGACAGACCTGGGTTGGAATTTAGTTACTGTTTCTAATAGCTTCACAACCATAAGCTAGCCATTTAATTACCAAAGCCTCAGTTTACACGGTTCTAAAATGGGGATAATGATTCTCTCTCATTCGGTTGCTATGAGATTTTGATGAGATAATGTATTTTAGGTGGTAAATTCAACTTCTAATCATAACAGGTCATAGGAAAGGACAGGTGTGCCCTTCAAAAGGAATCCACTACTTTCCAAATCTGATTGCTGATTCTATGTTCCCTTGTTCAATGAATGGTACTTCTTTTCATCCTTGTGACAGACCATATATTTACAAAACACCCTAGGCACTTTTTTTTCATCTGCCTGCTCTTCCCAAATCAAGTTAGTTATTATCAGGTCCTTTCCTATTCCTGAATATCTCTTGATAATCCCTCTCAATCTCTGACTTCTAGCACCTGTTTTAATTTAGGCTCTCATCATTTCTTGCCTATAAAAAAACCAAGTCTCCTAACCGGCCTTTTTTCTCTGTCTGTAATGTATCCTCCCTATCAATGCCAAAGGGAGCTAGCTACATAAATGTATCTGGGAAGTGACTGACCTACTCCAAGAAGAGCCTTACTAAGTCACTCCTTTGTATAACTTCTCCCCTTGAATAAGAGTAGATGTGTGACTTGCTTCTAAAACCACAGAATAATGCTAAATCGGTAGTATGTCAATCCCACAATTATGCTACATTGTATGAGACTCTGTTTTAGTAGACAGAAGGAGCAAACAGGTGTTTTTTGAATGGACAATGGCAGGGAAAGGCAGTACCTCATCCCTGCTTCAGGAAGGAACTTAATTTTTCCAAATACTGTGTGAGTTTGGAAAAGATTTTGAACTCCAGAAAGGAATGCAGTCTGGTTTACACTTTGTGGCTTTGTGGGACCCTGAGCAGACAGAGCAGTTCCCACGGATTAGGAAATAACCTTTGGGGGCCTATTATTGTGCTCACTACATTAGTGAAAGAGAAAATACGCACACAACTAAGGAAAACATTTATGACACTAATAACAGACTCACCTCAGAAAATCCACTTTCAAGCCTTTTTTGTTCAATTCACACTACACTTCATATTCTAAATTAAATCTCTCTTTTCATTTTCAACAATTTGAAAACTTTTCTCCGTTCCATAAAACTTAAAAACAAGATAAAACAAAACTGGCTTTCAACAAAGACCACCCCCACAACTGACACTTGGATATGTACCTCCTCAGGTAGTCACATAGAGAGGGCTGGCCAGGCTGAGTAATGGGCTATGAGACTTTCTCCAAGGGACAAAGGCTGCTAAGTCTGCTTCAGGGAAACTCAGCAGTGCATCAAGAACAAGAACATAGTGTGATTATTTCTTATTAAAACACAGACAAAAGACTTTATAAGTTAATGTCTTTGGGTTAGAAATTTTTCTTACATTCATGAAAAAGTGAGGGTTAAAATGAAGGCAACATACAGGATTTAGGTTTGCTTGCACATGGACAAGGAAATGGCAACCCACTCCAGTGTTCTTGCCTGGAGAATCCCAGGGACAGGGAAGCCTGGTGGGCTGCCGTCTATGGGGTCACACAGAGTCGGGCACGACTGAAGCGACTTAGCAGCAGCAGCACATGTTTTATATCAGTGAATACATAGTAAAAGCACCATAATAAAGAGCATATCACGGCCATTGCACCTGCTGAAAGGCACAAGTTTTAAAATGCACAAAGAGTTAGTAATACGTCGAAAAGTGAGATGAATTACTCTTCCGTTTTAGTACTCCCCTCTCCCCACAAAGTATTACCTCCTTCAACCCTACATACGTGGCGGCTGACATAAAAAGATACGAGATTCACAGGTTAACTGGTTAATTCACATACAAATCCAGTCTGTTCCAGGTTTTCTCTGTCACATTGTAAGATGTATCTCTTTCACACGTACGACTTGGTGACAATGTGTGGATGGGCAAAAGTGAGTGATGTTATTCTAACAAAGCAGTGCTGAGCTAATGCTGAATGTCAACACATCAGCCATATCTCCTGACATATGTGAAGGAAACATTTAATTCACAGTAAAGTGAGACCATGGGGGCTTCCCTGGTGGCTCAGCAGTAAGAGAATCTGCCTGAAATGCAGGAGATGCGAGTTTGATCCCTGGGTTGGGAAGATCCCTGGAGAAGGGAATGGCTACCCACTCCAGGATTCTTGCCTGGGAAATCGCATGGACAGAGGCGCCTGGCGGGCTACAGTCCACTGGTGTTGCAAAAGAGTTGGACACGACCTAGTGACCAAACAACAACAAAATGAAATTACCTTAACTTCATAAAAGGTAAATAAAGTGGTGATGGTAGATGAGGTAATTAACTTGAAGAGGATAAATGCTCATGATGTGAAATCAGATATCAAAAGGTTATATTCTGGTTGTATCATACACTCAATATCAATGTGATCTTCAGTTATCTGAGCTTTAGTTTAAACCTGGTGGAGGATAAGTGCAACTCATCCACTCATTCATTCAAAGAATATCTACTGAGTGACAACTTTGCTGCTGCTGCTGCTAAGTTGCTTCAGTCGCGTCTGACTCTGTGCGACCCCATAGACGGCAACCCATCAGGCAACCCCGTCCCTGGGATTCTTCAGGCAAGAACACGACAGCTTCGAGTGATGTGCTATTCTGAGGATGTACCAATGAATAAATCAGACAAATATCCTTGCTCTCAATGGGGTCTACATTCTCACAGTTCCTCACAGGGTGACTACAAGTTTTGGATGAGATTCAATAACATCCCTGGCAAAAGATAAGCATTGTAAATAACCTTAATTAGCATCACTAAACTAGTAATAAAATAGTTCAAAAACTTGAAAAAGTGTACTTATTTGCATAAGAAGTAGCATATTAAAGAGATAAATGAGTAATTTGGGCAAACTAGCAACACCAAAATTTATATAATGATTATGTGAGATTTCACACAATCTTTAATAAAATGTATGTCTGAAGAGTAGCTTAAAGGAAAAGACTTATGCTTTTTGAAAAATATTTTCAGCAATTATCATATATTTATTCTTAGTAAACTGTCTTTTTAAAATAAACTTTAAATAAGAACATTTGTCTCTAGATTAACAACCACTGTCTGGGCTCTCTTGCATATTTTTCTCTTCACATATTGCCTTTGCTACTCTTCTACATGATCAAGCAATCATCACACCATAATTTATCATCTTTCCCCTTTCAATTCAGTCATCATTCCACTCTGTTCTGTTACTATTTCCTGCTGTGACAATCCCTGTAGAATCCTTGGTAAACTCTCAGATGTTTCTAGATTCTGATTTGGAAAGCAGTGAACCACAATGTTATTAAAAACCAGTGACTTACAAAGGGGTTTGTTCCTTACTTCTAAGCAAAGGGGAAGTCTAGACATTATCCTCAGAGTGACTGACACGCACAGTTTACAACTGATAGTCGTCTTTTCTGAAGTCAAATGCATGGCTCCAGCTATCACATTTTACATCTTGGGTGTTTTTAGTTTAGGTAGTTCTGTAAAAATCAAAATGCCTAGTTCTGCAGTTCATTAGGTATACATTTCAAAAGATGTGACTGTCAGAACAGATTAGTTACCATAAAGGCAGCGATCCTGTAATGCTGCAAGGCAAACATATTAAGGCTTTAGTCACATATGTGGCACACACTTCAAATCTCCACATTTTCAAAGGACCTACTGGAGCCAACAGTCAAACTTAGTAATCATCCAGTTAAACGGAAGCTAGTACGAAGCATGAAACAGTACATACTATACAAGAATTTTGGCAAAGCACTACATGTATCGACTATACATTAAAAAATCATAATGGCATTAAATCATCCTAAACCTCTAACATCCATTCACAAGAATACTCTCTCTTTCATCAGAAACCACATGTCATTCTGATTCACATTTAGTGCTCAAAATGTAAATTTGACAAAATGTGTCTAAACTTGGCCCAGACACTTAACTATTTTCATAACTCCAGAGGCAAAAAGAAAACAGGCAAATCTCTTCACTGTACTTTATCATCAACTTTGAACAAATAGCCTGGATATAAGCAGTAGGTGGCAAAATTAAAACAGAAATGTTAATCCTATGAGAATACTTGCCTGCTATTTTATAGTCTTTCCTAAAGACTGAAAAAAGAGACTAAGGAGCATAAAAATACCCATCAACTTAACAGTAAAAATTAATCTCAAAAACAAAAAAAATCCCAAACCCCAAATTCTACAAAATATCAAATAATACTACCAGATTTTAAAAAGCACTGATTTTAAAATACATTGTTTCAACCTGTGTTCCTTGTTAGGAGCATAGTAGCAGTAATGAATTGCAAAATAATCAAGTAACATGGTTTCTAGTTTAAATTTTAATAGATATAACAAGACATTTTTTACTCAAGATTAAAGAAGATGTTTTTATACGAAGCATCATTATAGATTATTGTATTATAGCTACATCCTAGACAATAGCTTCTTTCAGAAGTCTTAATTTTTCTACAATTATACAGTTATTAAACAAAAGTCATCAAACCTTGTCTGTTAAAGGTCAAATAACAATAAATTTAGGCTTTATGGGCTGAGTGGTCTCTTTGGCAAGTATTTAACTCTTTTGTGGCACAAACTTAGCCGCAGATAAATGTAAATGAATGAATGTGGCTGTGTTCTAATAAAACTTTATTTGTGGGCGCTGAAATCGAAAAATCTTACAATTTTCACTGCTAATGTAATATTCTTCTTGCCATTTTTCTTTCAGTCATTAAAAAATGCAAATCATTCTTAGCTTATAGACCATATTTGTAGCAGGCTGTGGGCTATCTCACCCACAGACTAGACGTTGATAATGCAAACTAAGAAATAAAAGACGACAGGACAAAATTTACTTTTATTTCTCCCTCCCTTCCTCTTCCCTTCATTGCATTTATTGACTTGTACATGTACCTATGTATGTATGTGTTTGTTTATTGTGGCAGCTCACAGTACACAAAAAATAATCAGGCAGTCCCAGAAAAGTAGAAGGCCAGAATACCAGCCTCTCAACCTCAGCCAGAATAGTAAACTATAGTAGACTAAGTGTAACAGTTATCGACAGAGAAGGCAATGGCGCCCCACTCCAGTACTCTTGCCTGGAAAATCCCATGGACGGAGGGGCCTGGTAGGCTGCAGCCCATGGGGTCGCTAGGAGTTGGACACGACTGAGCGACTTCACTTTCACTTTTCACTTTCATGCATTGGAGAAGGAAATGGCAACCCACTCCAGTAGTGTTCTTGCCTGGAGAATCCCAGGGAGGGGGGAGCCTGGTGGGCTGCCGTCTATGGGGTCACACAGAGTCGGGAATGACTGAAGCGACTTAGCAGCAGCAGCTGCAGCAGCAAGTTACTGAGCATTCAGCCTGCACAACTACCATAAAAGTTCTGTGAACTACAAATCATTCCTATTATTCAAAGTGGATACAGTTATAAGATATCCTGTTTGCATTCCAATGACGTGTCCCATAAGTTTTTCCTATGGCAACTTTTTTGACAACCAATATCTTCATCAAATTCCCTTTAATTCTTCATGAAGATCCGGAGAAAAGGGAAGCCATGAGAGAAGCTTGCTTAATTGTGGCAATAATTGAAGCATCATTACTTATTAATAACAACTAAAGGGCTATTTGGTACCTGGGGATTTGACAACACAAAAGACATACTATAATCCTTCCTAAGACATTTAGATACAGAAAGTTAAGAAATTCTGGGAATAGTGAACCATGATTCTCCCAACTTCTATTTCAGAAAAGGCTATTTTATTCGCTTTCAGTAGCAAACAAACATAGAGAACTTTCTTTTGAAGAAATTTCACCAGAAATTCAAGATCTACTCAGGTAGAAAATATATTTCATAACAATATAGTGTTTGTTAGAGTTTCAAGTAAGTTGAAATCAATTACAATGTGATCTGATATAACCATGAGGATTAGGTTCAATGGTTAAGTGAGTTACCATCTATCCAGAAAGACGCTCTTGGCAGAGGCATTTCACAGCATGAATTTTCCTATTAGAATACAATCTTCAAGAGACTTATGTGGCTTTGTAAGCAGTGATTAGTGGAGCTTCCCACTACAATTAAAAACATATGCCTAAATACTGTTTTTGAAAATGACACAAGTGTTTAAATACCAATATAAAAATGTCCGAGTAAAGATGCCAGACACTTTTTATGTAGTAAAAAAAGTCAAAGAACTTGTGCAAAGGCATGTTTCTTACTGCTTTCTATCTAAATGAACATTGTTGGACAATTTTTAAAGACTAGAAAATTCCACCCATGAAACCTGTATATCTTATGTAGACTTTTATGAAAAAACAACCTGAATGTGGCATCAGAGTCCAACTTTAAGAAACAAAAACACTAACAGTAGAATATATCTGCACCCGCATGTTCCCTGCAGCAGTATCCACAAGAGACAAGACATGGAAACAGCCTAAGTGTCCGTCTACAGCTACATGGTTTCTACAGAATAGTATCAATAGGGTATACGCCGTAATCTCAATTTCCCATTCTTCTTGGGGAACTCTACTTAACGTACTAACTGTGGTGACCTGAATGGGAAAGAAATCCAAAAGCGAGGAGATACATGTGTATGTATGGCTGAGTTATTTTGCTATACAGTAGAAATTAACAACACTATAAAGTAAAGCAACTTAACTTCATTCAAAATTCATTTTTAAAAAAGGAAAAATAAGTGTGGTTTAAAACACAACAGAATATTATTTTGCCATAAAAAGAATTAAATCTTGCTGTTTGTGACAACATGGATGGAAGTTGAGGGCATTATGCTAAGCTCTCACTTATATATGGAACAAAAAAGCAAAAACAAAATGAAAAACCACATTCATTACCAGAGGTGGGGAGAGGAAGAATTAAATGAAGGCAATCAAAAGGTACAAACTTCCAGTTATAAGATACATAAGTACTTGGGATATAAGGTACACGTGAGCAGTTAGGGGATGCACTATAGTTATACTGCTGTATGATACATATGAAAGTTGTTAAGAGAGTAAATCCTAAGAGTTCTCATCAGAAGGAAAAATGTATTTTTTCTTTCTTTTTACTGTATCTATATGATATGATGGATACTTAAAATTACTGCAATTATCATTTCACAATATATATATATAAGTCAAGCCATTATGTTGTGCACCTTAAATTTATACAGTGATGTATGTCAATTATATCTCAATAAAACTGGGAAAAGGGTCCACCTTTAAGACTGGCTTCAAAAGGAAAATAAGAAAACAGTCATTTTTTCCTAAGTATTATGAAACATTAAGGACAGGTGTAACTCTAAACGACCAATTCAGGAAAAAAAGTTTTTTTAAAAAATGCAAACTCCACAGTAGATGATCTGAATCAAGGCTAAAAGACTGTAGTTATTTATATGAAGACAACATCTTTTGAAAACAGTTTTTAAGCAAACAAAAATTAGTTTCTGCAATCAGTTATGAATTCATTTCATTGTATGAGAAGCAATGGATATAGTTATGATTTTCAATTCATCTTGACAAATATTTACTGAGTTTACCAAGAACTGTAATATATCTAGAAAGAATGACATATCAAGGAGAAATAGAACCTTGAGAGGAATGTGTAGCAATGAATACAAACACGGGGAACTAGATTAAGCATTGATTAAGCAGTCTTATAAGTGAATAAACTGAGTTTGAAGCATGCTGTTTGAAATGTTAATGGGTCATACAACTTCTGTTACCTAATAATAAATTGTAAATACTAACACTGAACTCATGAAATTGCAACGACTAGAGATACACATTTGGGATTTGTTTGCACAGACTAATTAAAACCAAATGAGTGAATGAGATGGCCAAGGAATATGTAAAAAGAAGACTATGGACAGAACCTCAGTAAACACGTACACTCATGGGGAGATGGAAGCCAGACTAATGAAGGGACTGAGAAGGAACTGTTGAAGATAAAGGAAAATTATGTGACTTATGGCTGAAGTAACAAGTAAAGAGTGATTCTACAATATCAAATGATACAAGGGCACGGAGGCATTTTAATGGTTAAAGGATATTGGACTTTCTTATCACGAGAAAACTGAAGACCTTGGCAAAATCAGCAGTACAGCAGAAGTACAGGCCTGATTTCATATGCTGGCATAAGTTTGCTAAGCCAAGGTTTCAGGGGAGGATGAAATGGAAGAATAAAGTTTGTAATAATGTAATTGATATTATATTGATATTACAAATGCATATCTATGGCTGATTCATGTTGATGTCTGACAGAAAACAACAAAATTCCATAAAGCAATTATCCTTCAATTAAAAAATAAACACATTTTAAAAAAGTAAAACAAAAAATTTTAATTGATAAAAGTCATAGAGATGGCAGGAAAGCATAGATATCTTCATGTGTTTATGAAGAGGTCACAGAATTTGTTTTAGCTGAGAGGATACTCATGCTTAAAAATTCCCATCCCTTCATTTATTTCATTATCTTATTTCACTGTATTAGGTGCCAGGAATTGTTTAAGGTGCTTTACATATGGTAATATTAAGCCATTGGATCCTCCCAACAATCCCATAAAGTAATTTATTTTAACTCCATTTTGCAGATGCAGAAACTGAAACACAGGGACATTTAACACCTAAGAGTCAGACAGAAGCAAACACTGGAGTTTTTCTGATTTCAATATCATGCCCTCAACAACCATGTTCTTTTACTACATATTAAGAGTAGTTTTAGCTAAAATACTTACCTGTTCCAAGAAACAGGACATTGTATGTACCATCAGCAGCATTCACTCGATCCACAGCTATTTTTGTGTACTTATAGTCAGTGCCTATACGAACAATCAAAGGCCTTCTATGTACTGGGTAGATGGAATTGTACATGAGGGGGTGGTTCCGAATAAAAGTGACAACGTCATCTGGGAACTCCTTCGTGGTTCGCATATTGGGTGTAAATGCTCCTCCTGGGCACTAAAAAAATATTTTTAAAAGGACTAAGTTAATGCAATTGTAACTTTATGTTAATAATAATCAAAAGACCTCTATTTTTCAAAATACTTAGAAGCTCAAGTTGTTTTAAGTGTATCTGCTACCTATTGAGAAAAAAACAGCATGATTATACATAGCACGATCTGTAGAAAATAAACATACAATATATGTAACTTGATCATTTAAATAGGCCAAGTCCACATAGCCTGTCCTGTTTGTTTTCAGAGTGAAGCTGATGTCATTCGGTTCATGATAAAACTTATCACCTTTCTCATCCATCACTTTTATATTTATCCTGGGCCAGATTCAGTGTTGCTAGGAAAAAAAGGCTCTTGCGGATACAATCTAATGCTGCTATGTGTTAGTTGCTCAGTTGTGTCTGACTCTTTGCCACCCCATGGACTGTAGCCCACCAGGCTCCTCTGTCCATAGAATTCTCCAGGCAAGAATACTGAAGTAAGTCACATTTCCTTCTCCACCAATGAATGCTACTACTGGCTAGAATAAATTAGATTATCATTATCAAATTCAATCAGAATTCTAAGGCAAGAATTTCATTCCATCTGATCCCCTCCCTACCAAAGAGGACTCTCTGAAGTTGGAGCTTGGATTGGATATGGTCAATACACCTGGTAATTTCCCTCTGGAAAACTCCAGTAACTTCCACTACTCTCAGAATAAAATCCCAACAACTAAGCATGACTATAAGCTCCTAAATGTTTGGGCTGCATCGAGTCTACCACGGCCATGGTTCTTGCTCTTCCTGAGCTTCAAGTCAGCTCCCCATCCAGGATCTTAGCACTTGCTGTTCCCTACCTGGATTACTCTTCTCCAGACAACTCCATGGTTTTCTCCATTGCCTCAATCAGTTCTCAGCTCAAAAGTAACTTCCTTTAAGGTGATGATATATAAAAATAGCTCCCCATCACCAATTCTACCCTCTTATTTCCTTAGCTTGCTTTATTTTTTTCACAGCTCTATATACTATGCTATGCTATGCTATGCTAAGTCACTTCAGTCGTGTCTGACTCTGTGTGACCCCATAGACAGTAGCTTACCAGGCTCCCCCGTCCCTGGGATTCTCCAGGCAAGAACACTGGAGTGGGTTGCCATTTCCTTCTCCAATGCATGAAAGTGAAAAGTGAAAGTGAAGTCGCCTAGTCGTGTCTGACTCTTAGCGACCCCATGGACTACAGCTCTATATACCTGTGTGTAATATATTTGTTGTTTGTATCTTTATTGTCTGTTTCTTCCTCTAGAAGGTAAGCTGTGAATTATTCTCAACTGGGTATGTTTTGTTCATTATTTTACCCTCAGACCTATAATAAAGCTGACAAATATTAGATATTTGACAGAGTAGTTGGATGAGTGAAATACTTTATTATATCTGTCATCCAATTTTGGTGTAGGGGTTATATGGAACAGGGGCATTAATTCTGGTGAGGAAGGGAAAGATTCAGAGCATCAGGTATAAAGAGATAGAGAGAAAGCAATAATGAGACCTAAAAATGACTGCAGGACAGTTTCAGCAGTTCTAGCATGACAAGGATTTCCAAGAAGAGGATTCCATTTACAAGTCACCTGAGGACAAACTCAAGGGCAGACTGGGAGGTGCTGAAGCTTGAAACTTGAACACATGCACTAATAGGAGCTGAGTATCAAGTTATATGAACAACGTATAATCTCTTTTAACACATAAAACATTATTTGTCTAACCCTATCAAACACTGTCAATATCTCTACTTTCAGAAACAAAAATACTTGGTTATATATTTTTTTAAACAAAAGCACTACTGCTCTAGTTTTCAATTATCCTCTTTAGAGAGGTACACATTGAAAGGAAAGCAACAAATCAAGCTTCCTGATCAACAGAAATGGGTATAGCATCTGTGGTAAATAGCAAGATGTGATACAGTCAGTAAGAAATGAAAACTACAGTTTATTCAAATGTGGCAGTGAAGACTTATTTCTAGGTGACTGCTCCTATGCAGGAATATAAACAGTGTGGTCAAATTTCAACAGAAAACAGAAATGTGGAATTTTATATAATGGGAATACCAGACTACCTTACCTGCCTCCTGAGAAACCTGTATGCAGGTCAAGAAGCAACAGTTAGAATCAGATATGGAACAACAGACTGGTTCCATATTCGAAAGGAGTATGTCAAGGCTGTATACTGTCACCCTGCTTATGTAACTTCTATGCAGAGTACATCATGTGAAATGCCGGAGTGGATGCAGCACAAGCTGGAATCAAGATTGCCAAGAGAAATAGCAATTACCTCAGATATGCAGATAACATCACCCTAATGGCAGAACGCAAAGAGGAGCTAAAGAGCCTCTTGATGAAGGTGAACGAGGAGAGTGAAAAAGCTGGCCTAAACCCAACTTTTCAAAAAACTGGAAAAAATGGAAATAGTGACAGATTTTATTTTCTTGGCCTCCAAGATCACTGTGGACCACGACTGCAGCCACAAAGTTAAAAGACGCTTGCTCCTTGGAAGAAAAGCTATGATCAAAATAGACAGCATGTTAAAAAGCAGACACATTACTTCGCCAACAAAGGCCCATCTAGTCAAAGATATAGTTTTTCCAGTGGTCATGAAAGGATGTGAGTGTTGGACCCTAAAGAAGGCTGAGCACTGAAGAACTGATGCTTTTGAACTGTGGTGTTGGAGAAGATTCTTAAGAGTCGTTTGGACTGAAAGGAGATCAAACCAGTCAATCCTAAAGGAAATCAATCCTGAATTTTCATTGGAAGGATGGATGCTGAAACTCCAAAACTCTGGCCATCTGATGTAAAGAGCCAACTCACTGGGAAAGACTCTGATGCTGGGAAAGACAGAAGGCAAGAAGAGAAGGGGACAACAGAGGATGAGATGGTTGGATGGCATTGCTGACTCAATGGACATGAATTTGAGCAAACTCCGGGAGATAGTGAAGGACAGGGAAGGCTGGCGTCCTGCAATCCATGGGGTCACAAAGAGTTGGACAAGACTGAGTGACTGAACAACTGCCAAAATTTTAATGTTATCCCAGTGCAAAAAGAAAAACAACTTTAGGGACCAAACAAAACATGGCAACCTCTGGGTTAAATTCATGCAATGGCTATCCTACAATGTCAGTGCTTCTGGGCCATTACTGCCCAGGCAGTCCTACATTTGCAAATTAAGTCTCCACAAACTGAATGTGCTCTCCCTCATTTGAATTGTATCACCCTAATGCAATTTTTAGACTAGCTTTAACCAGTTAACATTACTAGAATATTTTATAGGACCAGTAAATATAGTTCTCTTTTTGTAGAAAGGCATAAGGAGCAATTAAATGACTTCACTAAAGAGAGATAATGAGACAAGTAATAAAACTAAGCTTCTCATTCATTATCCCATTAACGAGACTTTCATCTAGGGTTCATATGCTTGTCTTTTAGGTAAAAGTATTGTATTTAAATATGCATATTTATAAATTAACTACAATAAAAGACCAAACAAGGACAAACAATTCCATGTGAGTATATTCTAAACTGATGAATGTGTTCCATACTTCTGAAAAACGTAGTGCTACGGGTATTTCCTACTGTCATTTGTCACACAAAGTGGAGAAAGGGAAACACAACAACCAGAAGATGCATGAGGATCATGAATTTTCACTGAATGTAAACATGGAAAGTACAAGTGCACGGGCAATTTACATAGCTCCAGCCCTTCAAAAAGCACCACTTAAAGGATGGTTTCCTGAGCTGTCTCCTTAAATATTTGCAAGTATTGTTTTCATAAATTCAAGGATTATCCAAAAGTAGCGTAGATTACTAGGCAATTTCTATAATCTCCAGCTAGCAATCACTTTCATAAGCTTTTATTAAATTACACGTGTCTAGTTTCCTGGTTTTACTTAATGATAATTGAAATTAAGCTAAAAATTATGTTTCAGTTACTCACAACTATAGTTACTAAATGTTGTGTGTGCTCAGTTGCTCAGTTGTGTCTGACTCTTGGTGATCTCTATGGATTGTAGCCCTCCAGGTTCCTCTGTCCATGGGATTTTTCCAGGCAAGAATACTGGAGTGGGTATTTCCTCCTCGAGGGGAACATCTCGACCCAGGGATTGAACCTGCATCTCGGTATCCTGGGTCTCCAGCATTGTCAGACAAATTCTTTACCACTGAACCATCCAGGAAGGCCAGTTATTAAATAGGTAACCCAAATAAATCAACTGAAATCAATTATTTTATATTCATTCAAATGTTCTCCATGTGGGACTTTTATGTTATATTCACAATAAACAAACTTTTTACTTGGAAACAATGTCTCCTAGTAAAAGTTTATTTTCAAAATTACAGAAGAATTCCTTTAGTCAATAATTGATTTTTTCCATTGATTCATGGCCTAAATCTTGCAGATAAGACAAAGAATGAATGACAGTTATGTGACAAGAACGAAATTGATTACCCTTTGTAGACTATCTGGACTTGTGAGTTTGCTCAGTATAAAACTGTCAAGTATAAATAAGATGCAATTAACATATCCCTCACCTTGTGATATATGAAAGCATGTGTATTGAAACCTCAAGAAAATGTTAATACCCACATGCTACTATAAAGTAATAGAGAAGGAAATGGCAACCCACTCCAGTGTTCTTGCCTGGAGAATCCCAGGGACGGGGGAGCCTGGTGGAAGCCTTTGTCCATTAACTGGGCGGCTGTCTCATTCATAGGAAGGATAATTTTGCTCTACAAATAGTCATTAAGTAATTTTGGTTAAACTTCCCCTTCAGGTATTTGTTTTCCTCTAGTTTTAGCTTTCTGTTTATTAAGTGATGATAAGCATTCCTTTCTTTGTGTAAAGACATTTTAAGTGTTTGGATTACTAAAGTGCTAAAGTGAAATGCTAGGAATAATGAGGATACCATGTATCTTATCAGGAAGTATCTCTAATTTCCTTCCTATTCTCAGGTATTTCTATTATACTGGTTTTCAGCATTAATGTGTTCACATATCAATTCATATGTCAATTTTTTGGATAGCTTTTATTCAAAATGCATTTTGAAGCGCTCAGCAGGGGAATTAAGGATAGGAAGCAACCACTGTCTTCTAGACACAAGTGTTCTACTAAGAAAGATGGACATATTCAAAGTAACATAACAATTGTGACATATAATTTAAGATAAATATAAAATAAAAACAGAGTTTCACTCACAATCAATAAGAACCAATATTTTTAAAATGAATTTATTAGAGAAACTTAAGGCTGCCAGAGTTAGTGAAGAGGTTTAGAGATTTCAAAAATAGTTTGGAATATTCTGGCAACTATAATGCCTGGAGCAATCCTAAATCATGAATCACAAAATGAAGGGAAGAAGTAGGAGTTGACACTAAAGACAAGCAACAGAAAACAAGGGTAAAACGAATTACAGAAGGAGTAACCAGCACATTCAAAAGGAGCTTGACCTAACACTTGAAGGACATATGGCATATGGATAAATAAATGGACATAAATAAATGATATTCTAGAATCTGGGCTAGTTTCTAGATTAGTCTTTGAAACTTGTGTTCTGAAAGAAATTGATCTTATGTTTAAACCCTTGGTAATCTGGGCCCTTTACTTAAAGTCCAAAGAATTAAATAGCTGAAGACTTGAATTTATGCACCAGCTGGCCCTCATTTTTCTGGTATTTATCCTCCATGACTTAAAAGAGCCCTTTGTTCCAGTCCTACTAGCCCATGCAGAGCTTCTAGGACTCACTGATTAATTTCTATCTTTGCCTTGTAATGTACACAGTAACCTTTGCCTGAAACATCCTTCCTTACTTACTCAAATTATCCACATCAACTACCCTTCAGGGCCGGGTCAATCTCACATATTTTTACATGCCTTTCCAAACTAGACTGTCCCATGACAATCTCTTTTTTCTCTAGATTTCAATAATATTTATCATCTGCTTTATTCACATGCCTTGAATACTTATGTGAAACAATATGTAATTAACTTTTCATGTCTATATGCCTTATGTGTTGAATTTGATTGTAAACTATGCTAACAATGTTTTAAAATGTCTATGAGGAACTGAAATGCTTCTACTGTAAAAACAACCAGAAGATGCACACAATTGACAAAAGTATCAGCAAAAAAGTTTCTCTTTTTCTTCTATTAACTATGTAGATCATACATTTTCTGTGTTCTTTTGCTGCACCAGGTTGTATACCTAGTCAAAGCACAGTGAATGAAGCAGATGGTTCTGGTCCACTTATAAACAGATGTTAAAACTGATCTTTTTTTTTTTTTTTTTAAACTTTACAATATTGTATTAGTTTTGCCAAATATTGAAATGAATTTGCCACAGGTATACATGTGTTCCCCATCCTGAACCCTCCTCCCTCCTCCCTCCCCAAACCCTCCCTCTGGGTCGTCCCAGTGCACCAGCCCTAAGCATCCAGTATCGTGCATCAAACGTGGACTGGCGACTCGTTTCATACATGATATTATACATGTTTCAATGCCATTCTCCCAAATCTTCCCACCCTCTCCCTCTCCCACAGAGTCCATAAGACTGTTCTATACATCAGTGTCTCTTTTGCTGTCTCGTACACAGGGTTATTGTTACCATCTTTCCAAATTCCATATATATGCGTTAGTATACTGTATTGGTGTTTTTCTTTCTGGCTTACTTCACTCTGTATAATAGGCTCCAGTTTCATCCACCTCATTAGAACTGATTCAAATGTATTCTTTTTAATGGCTGAGTAATACTCCATTGTGTATAGCTGAATTCTACCAAAAATTTAGAGAAGAGCTAACACCTATCCTACTCAAACTCTTCCAGAAAATTGCAGAGGAAGGTAAACTTCCAAACTCATTCTATGAGGCCACCATCACCCTAATACCAAAACCTGACAAAGATCTCACAAAAAAAGAAAACTACAGGCCAATATCACTGATGAACATAGATGCAAAAATCCTTAACAAAATTCTAGCAATCAGAATCCAACAACACATTAAAAAGATCATACACCATGACCAAGTGGGCTTTATCCCAGGGATGCAAGGATTCTTCAATATCCGCAAATCAATCAATGTAATATACCACATTAACAAATTGAAAAATAAAAGCCATATGATTATCTCAATAGATGCAGAGAAAGCCTTTGACAAAATTCAACATCCATTTATGACAAAAACTCTCCAGAAAGCAGGAATAGAAGGAACATACCTCAACATAATAAAAGCTATATATGACAAACCCACAGCAAACATTATCCTCAATGGTGAAAAATTGAAAGCATTTCCCCCAAAGTCAGGAACAAGACAAGGGTGCCCACTTTCACCATTACTATTCAACATAGTTTTGGAAGTTCTGGCCACAGCAATCAGAGCAGAAAAAGAAATAAAAGGAATCCAAATTGGAAAAGAAGAAGTAAAACTCTCACTATTTGCAGATGACATGATCCTCTACATAGAAAACCCTAAAGACTCCACCAGAAAATTACTAGAACTAATCAATGACTATAGTAAAGTTGCAGGATACAAAATCAATACACAGAAATCCCTTGCATTCCTATACACTAATAATGAGAAAACAGAAAGAGAAATTAAGGAAACAATTCCATTCACCATTGCAACGGAAAGAATAAAATATTTAGGAATATATCTACCTAAAGAAACTAAAGACCTATATATAGAAAACTATAAAACACTGGTGAAGGAAATCAAAGAGGACACTAATAGATGGAGAAGTATACCATGTTCATGGATTGGAAGAATCAATATAGTGAAAATGAGTATACTACCCAAAGCAATTTATAGATTCAATGCAATCCCTATCAAGCTACCAAAGGTATTCTTCACAGAGCTAGAACAAATAATTTCACGATTTGTATGTAAATACAAAAAACCTCGAATAGCCAAAGCTATGTTGAGAAAGAAGAATGGAACTGGAGGAATCAACCTACCTGACTTCAGGCTCTACTACAAAGCCACAGTCATCAAGACAGTATGGTACTGGCACAAAGACAGAAATATAGATCAATGGAACAAAATAGAAAGCCCAGAGATAAATCCACGCACATATGGACACCTTATCTTTGACAAAGGAGGCCAGAACATACAATGGATTAAAGACAATCTCTTTAATAAGTGGTGCTGGGAAAACTGGTCAACCACTTGTAAAAGAATGAAACTAGAACACTTTCTAACACCATACACAAAAATAAACTCAAAATGGATTAAAGATGTAAGACCAGAAACTATAAAACTCCTAGAGGAGAACATAGGCAAAACACTCCCTGACATACATCAGAGCAGGATCCTCTATGACCCACCTCCAAGAATATTGGAAATAAAAGCAAAAATAAACAAATGGGACCTAATTAAACTTAAAAGCTTCTGCACAACAAAGGAAACTATTAGCAAGGTGAAAAGGCAGCCTTCAGAATGGGAGAAAATAATAGCAAATGAAGCAACTGACAAACAACTAATCTCAAAAATACATAAGCAACTCCTACAGCTCAACTCCAGAAAAATAAATGACCCAATCAAAAAATGGGCCAAAGAACTAAATAGACATTTCTCCAAAGAAGACATACAGATGGCTAACAAACACATGAAAAGATGCTCAACATCACTCATTATCAGAGAAATGCAAATCAAAACCACTATGAGGTACCATTTCACACCAGTCAGAATGGCTGCGATGCAAAAGTCTACAAGCAATAAATGCTGGAGAGGGTGTGGAGAAAAGGGAACCCTCTTACACTGTTGGTGGGAATGCAAACTAGTACAGCCACTATGGAGAACAGTGTGGAGATTCCTTAAAAAACTGGAAATAGAACTGCCTTATGATCCAGCAATTGCACTGCTGGGCATACACACTGAGGAAACCAGAAAGGGAAGAGACACGTGTACCCCAATGTTCATCGCAGCACTGTTTATAATAGCCAGGACATGGAAGCAACCTAGATGTCCATCAGCAGATGAATGGATAAAACTGATCATTTTCATGAGGTTCTGCTTTAACAGTACGGGGTAAGCAAACACAGTCACAGTCTTCTACAGAAGCTTATACACGCTGCATCAGAATAATGTTATATGTTAGCTCAGCCACAGAGAGAATCTGCAGTCTTTGGCTGCCCTTTGAAACATACCAAAGGTGTCCTGTTTCTTCCACAAACTTGTATTACTTATGGAAAAACATTATGACACAATTGGCAGGCTTCTTCCTACTGACTTGGGCTTGCTGGTTGGGACAGTTTGCTAACACAGCTATCAACCCTGCTTTACAAGAAACACCTACAGGGAACATTAGAATGAGGGTATCAGATTTCTGCTAGTGTCATTTCCTTAAGAATCCAGTCATACAGTTATGAGGTTGACCCAGCAACTGGACTACATAGGGAATTAAAGTATGAAGATCGTAGTTGATCTTACATTGGGAGGACTTCAGAGGCAACATTCTTAACCCTAGAGAAAAAGGAATGTTTTGGGTCACTTGGCTGTGAGTCTTCTGGCTACATGAATGGATATTAAACCTTAAAAACCTAGGAAAGAGACATATGCAGACTGCTCTGAGTCAGAGAGCTGACTTCATGGTGTTTTGCTCAGTAAAGGGTGGAGGGACTGAATCTTCAGGAAGGTATGCTTTTCCAGGAGGAGTTCCAGAGGTTATTCCTCCACCCAGCCTTTTTTATTCTCTAAGGATCACTCATCTGACAACATTTTTTTTTTTTAAAGGAGCTTCTGTGATCTCAACACCAGATGTAAGCAACCACATTATAGAAATATGTCTCAAGCACTGACAACTCACTCCCTTTTTTCACGGAGTCTGCTCCAGATGTGTCACTAAGCCCTGGCTTATTTCACACTGCTTTGGAAAAGGAAAAATGCTTATGCTTAGGAGCTCAGAAATAATGCAAAGTGGGACTGTTAGCAGAATTTTCTAATTTGGCAGTGGTTTACTTGCTTTACTAAAAGGAATTATCTACTCTCACATTTTATGTACAATAAAAGTTTGACATGAATGTTTTCCTCACTGTCATTCTCAGAGTCTTTTTGAGCTGCCATTGGGTGAAGAGTCTTATGAGGCACTGTGGGACCAAGGTGGGTGGTTTTCTTCAGGGGAAAAAAAAAATCCTAATTAGTAACATCATCAGTTTTCATGATGTAGGACTCCATCCATGACTGATTTCAAATTGCCACTGTGATCCCTTTGACTGAGATGAGGTGAATGCAATCTCTTCTTGTCAGTCAGGTACAAGCTGACTCAAACCATTATTTACTTGGCATGGCTCTCCTTTATGTGTATCTGAGGTGTTTATCTTAAGGATTTATGGGAGAAAATGGGATTTTATTCAGTTTACAAATCAATTGCTCCTGTATTAATCCCACATGTATTTTGTTCAATAGAATAACTGATGAAAACAAATCCAATCACAGCCATCTCTGAATTTTCTGACTTAAGATGAAACAGTGACTTGATCCAATTCAAATAGCAAGTCATTCTCAAAAATATGACATATCTTTGGACACATTATCAGTGAATAATTTAAAAATACATGAACTACAGTCAATGAAATAATGCGAGCCTTGAGTCATGATGGATTTTGAAAGTTATTCAGCTTCCCCTTCTTTTATATAATTCGCTCAGTTGGTAAAGAATCTGCCTGCAGTGCGGGAGACTGGGTTCAATTCCTGGGTTGGGAAGATCCCCTGGAGAAGGAAATGGCAACCCACTCCAGTATTCTGGCCTGGAGAATCCCATGGACAGAGGAGCCTGGCAGGCTACAGTCCATAGGGTCGCAAGAGTCGGACATGACTTAGAGACGTTTATAAACCACCAACCACCTGTTTCTTATCTAATATACTCTAATACCTAAGATGGATATGGCTCTTGATTTCTTTTCCTTGTGTGATACCAAATAGTTAAATGTTTCTTCCATCTTCTGTTGAGCTATAAGCATCAAAGAGAGATCATTTAAAAGGGGACTATACATTCTATGGTAAGATTTTTTTGCCAGTTATGGTTAACTAGCTTTTTAAAACAAAGTACTTTCATGGATAAGTAGCAATTTTGAGTCTTTCCAAAGTTAATTAGAAGTTAGTAATACACATTTGAGCTTCCTAGCCAGGGAACCAAACCTGAGCTCTTTTAATTTTGAATAAACATCTTCTTTAAAGGCTTATTAGCACATTATTTTTCTTGTCAAAAAATTGACAGCAGTATAATTGAACATGATTAGAAAACAAAGAAATAAATATTATATTGCAAATAAAATCTAATAATAATACAAAAATAAAGTGAATCAGTAGTAAGTAAAACTTATAAGTGACAAATGTCTGAAAGCATACTAACAAAGGGAATTTCATATTTAAATAAGAATGAAAAGTATTTTGTTCAAGTAAATATTATTTTAATAACTTTCCTTTGATTTTTTAAAATAAAATCATTCTTTACTTGTATCCAACCCATTTTATAAATATAAACTTATTTTATGAAATACAAGAATATAAGAGAATTATATTCCCTTGACGGTCAATTGTGTAACATCTCCTCTCAGTGAGAGTGATGTACAACATTTTACAGAGACAGAAACCAGTCAATATTCTAGTCTGCAACACAGCAGTATTATAATTCAAATTAAAAAAAATTAGTAAGACTGTGTTAGTTCCTCAGTCATGTCTGCCTCTTTGAAACCCCATGGACTGTAGTCCATGAGGCTCCTCTGTCCATGGAATTCTCCAGGCAAGAATGCTGGAGAGGGTAGCCATTCCCTTCTCCAGGGGATCTTCCGGACCCAGGGATTGAACCTACATCTCCTGCATTGCAGGCAGATTCTTTACTGTCTGAGCCACCATGGTCTTCCCAGGTGGATCCTCTGGAGAAGGAAACGGCAACCCACATCAGTATTCTTGCCTGAAGAATTCCATGGCCAGAGGAGTCCGGTGGACTGCAGTCCGTGGGATCACAGAGTCAGACATGACTTACCACATGCATGTGCGTGTACACAGACACACACACACACACACACACAGTAAGACTATGACCAATGTCCTGGAAAAACTCAGTTCCAATCTGCCTGTACCTTGAGCTGGAAAAGGTAGTTTTCAATCTACCCCTTAATAGAACAATGCTTCAAGACATGGTTATATTTGAATAACTCAAAACTTTTTATTTGAATTATAACCTCACTTTCATTGTCATTATTTGCTCACAAATACCATTTTATTTCCTTGAGAAATATACAATACATAATTTTTAACTAAATATATTCCTAAAATTGAAATAGCTTTGCAGATTGATTACTAAATTAATTCTCACATGAGGATAATTTTATTAAAATAGATGAGATTTCTTAATATAAGAAAAATTGAGAAAAGCAACTTGAATTCAAATTAGTAGACCGCCTCCAAAATGTTACCATTTTCCAAGCTATGGTTTCTATGCCATTAAAATTAGGAAAATATCTCTTCCCTATCTAACATATCCAGCTGTCTTAAAATATAAATGAGATTTTATTATTAATATCAAGAGCATTTAGGAAAAAATTGTATAGAATTCTATAACATGCATATTTGTAAAATCCCAAGTATAAGAACTCATCCAGTGAAACATTATACCAGTAGGTCTATGTTTGTATTTAATTAACATCAACATGATATTCATTTCTCAATAAGCTATATCTTTTTAAAAAGTAAAGTAACAAAAAAAATTTGCTGGATACTTACAGTTCCAGGGCGAGGATACGGAATTCTCCCCTGGTAGGAAATCAGCTGATGATTGGGCCCTTCTTTGTGTGCAAAAGGCCCATTAAACACAGTCTGTATATCAGAGAAATGATACACACATACTGCTGATCCTTTAAAAACTGAGCTGAAAAAAAAAGAAAACAGAAAAATATTAATTTTACTATTTCCTAAATTTAAAAGTGATTGTATTGGTCATAATGTTGTGCGCCTGAAATCATCACAACATTGTCAACCAACTATGCGTGCTCAGCGGCTTCAGTAGCGTCTGCTTCCTTGTGACCCCATGGACCATAGCCCACCAGGCTCTTCTGTCCATAGGGTTCTCCAAGCAAGAATATTGGAGTGGGTTGCCATTTCTTCCCTCCAGGGGATCTTCCAACCCAGGAATTGAGCCCATGTCTCCTTAGTCTCCCATTTTGCAGGTAGATTCTTTACCACTGAGCCACCGGGAAAGCCCAATTGCAATGTAAAATAAATAGTTAACTAATACAATTATGTAAAATTTTAAAAATAAAATAAAATTAAAAAAAAATCTTTAATAGTAAAAAAATAAATAAATTAATTAATAAATAAATAAATGTAAATACAACTTAAAAATAAATGGCAAAATCAATGATAAAAAGTTGAATGTTATGCTACACAAGTTAAGCAAAAAAACTTTTGAAATAGCCATTGATATAAAAAGCATTAAGACATTTATTTATAGTCATCCATGAATACAGTAGACATTAAGTTATAAAAAAGTACTCAATGAATCTGGCCCAAAATATAGAACAAATCAAAATAATTTCTAAGTGGTTTGTCTTGGCACCAAAAAAAGAATTGATGATTTATTAAAAAATATGATTTGAATTCTGTCACTATTGATACAGCCTATCATAATTTAACTCACAAAATAAATCTTACTGATAAGGGAACACTCTATCTCCTTGTCTTAAGATTATTTTAATGTAAAAGTGCTCTTATAATGTCCTAAGTGGTAGTTAGAGAAATTGTTGTAAATGTTCCCTATTAGTCACAGAAGAAAACAACAGGGGTCAAAAAAGTTTCATTAAATTACCCTAAGTCAGAAAAACTCAGAAAATTTATTTGTATCCTTACTGAAAACTATTTCCATTGTCATTGGGCAGATGGACTGAAACCAACATTTTTCTGACTCACATGTTTTTCTTAAATTAGATGCCTCATGGGAAACTTATGTGCCCATTGAAAGAACCAAGATATATTATTAATCGTTAGCATCAATAGAAATGACAATTAAAATTTTCCCCTGTTAGTTATTGGTGTTGGGAAATAACTTTTTTGATTCAAATTTTTTTTTCTTAAGAATTTAGTTATTTTGCTTTGTTAATTCTTAGGGATTTAAATCAAGAATTTTTTTTCCTGTTAATTTTTTTCCCTTTTAAACTCACCACCCCAAAGGACATGTTTTTAGATATCTTATAGGGCAAAGTAAATATGATTTATAATCAATTTTACTTTGAATGGTTCATCAAAGTTGAAAATTATACCATGTTTCCTCCACTAGAGAAGAACAGTAAAATGTTTAGATTTTCATTTTGTGGTTGATTGTCTAAGGAAAAGTACATTCTAAATTGGTCATAAGACAAATGGAGTATGGTACTGAATGCTGGTTAATATTTCTGGCATAAAATAGTACACAGGAAAACATACAGGAAAGGATGAGCATATGCTGGACAGTCTTGAAGTCTGTGATAACTGAGATTGGTATTTCTGATATATTAGAAAACAAGCTATTTTCAAAAATATGAAATACTGTCACATGGAAGATGAAAACTGTTTCAGTGTGTTGATAGTCCACACTTTAGATTACTCCTGAAATAAAAATTAAAATTGAAATGCCAAGTTCTATTTGGATCATGAGTCTTCAAGTTATTTCCTTAAAACAATGTAACTTATATACATTATCTCTGCATTGTAGCTCATATCTTCCTTTCTTTGAGGAAAAAATTATATAATTACTACAAATACTCCATATAAAACTATTTCGAAAGTGTGAGTTCCACTTAAATACATTTAGTAATTAAACAAAATTAATAAAATGAGAGGGTTGCCTCCTAAGTTCTACATAAAATTAAAGAGTTGAAAGAATGTTTTTATAATTACTATTACTCAATAAAGGTTATTGTTTAACTCATAAAATTTATTTGTTTAATAATTACCTTGATGTTGTAAAAATGCCATACACTAGCGTTGTCCTTGGGTTATCCATTTCCAGCAGAAACACATCCTCTGTAAGAGGGAAAAATAATTTTTTAAAGTTTCCAAATATTTAAAAAATTTACCCTAAGAGAACAATTTCAACTATGAAAAGTATTATTCAGAAAGATATTCCTGCAGCATTATTATAATTTGACAGGAACTAAAAGATAAGCACTTGGTAAAATAAATAAAATATTCAGTTCAGTCACTCAGTCGTGTCCGACTTTTGCAATCTCATGGACTGCAGCACGCCAGGCTTCCCTGTCCATCACCAACTCCCAGAGCTTACTCAAATTCATGTTCATTGAGTCAGTGATGCCATCCAACAATCTCATCCATCTCATCCTCTGTTGTCCCCTTCTCCTCCTGCCTTCAATCTTTCCCAGCATCAGGGTCTTTTCCAAGGAGTCAGTCCGTCACATCAGGTGGCTGAAGTATTGGAGTTTCAGCTTCAGCATCCATCCTTCCAGTGAATATTCAGGATTGATTTCCTTCAGGATTGACTGGTTGATGTTCTTGCTGTCCAAGGGACTCTCAAGAGTCTTCCCCAACACCACAGTTCAAAAGCATTAATTCTTCAGTGCTCAGCTTTCTTCATAGTCCAACTCTCACATCCATATATGACTACTGGAAAAACCACAGGTTTGACTAGATGGACCTTTGTGGGCAAAGTAATGTTTCTGCTTTTTAATATGCTGTCTAGGTTGGTCATAGCTTTTCTTCCAAGGAGCAAGCATCTTCTAATTTCATGGCTGCAGTCACCATCTGCAGTGATTTTGGAGCCCAAGAAAATAAAGTCTGTCACCGTTTCCATTGTTTCCCCATCTATTTGCCACGAAGGGATGGGACTGAATGCCATGATTTTAGTTTTTTGAATAAATACAAAAAGAATTTTTGAGGACTATTACCTTATGGAAACATGTTAATAAAATAATATTAAGTAGAAGAGACATAACAGTATTTAATATGAGCTAGAACCATGTAAACCTTTAAACTATACATCAAAATACAAGAAGATGACCAGTGAGTATTTCTGGTTGACAAACCTACAGAAATTTTTATCTTTCTTCTTTTTTTCCTGAAATTTCTAAATATCCTTTAATGATAAAATACTACTTTTTTAATTCAAAAAGTATTACAAATCTCAATTTCTTTTTAACCTAGGGTTAGAATTTGAACATGGAAGAAAAGTTTTTCACAATGACTTTATAAAGTAAGATCTTTTGTCTTTCAGTCAAAATTGCTATAATTATTTTAAACTATATGGAGGCAAAAGGAAAATTACAGATGGTGAGGTGCAAGTGCAACAAATGACAGAATCTGGGAGTAGATTTCTGATAGCAAATCTCAATAATAACCAATTGTTATAAATACAAGAAATATCTGGATTTAGGGACCTTTTTGCAAATAACATTCTTGCTGACCAATACAAAGAAAGATGTATTTTTATTCACAATAAAGTTAGGACATCTTAAGTAATAAAGTGATAACCACTAGTCTCTCTATATGTGAACAAAGGTTGGCACTGTAGCTCCCCCTAAAATAAGGAGAAACTGAAACATTCCAAGTCAGTGAAACATAAACATACAATACTGGTAAAGAATTCTGGAGGAAATAGTGACTAGGTTATAACACAAAATCGTACTTAAAGCCTTTTTTCTAGAAAAACTGAAGTAGAAATTTGTGTTTCTATGATCCACATAATGGCTTTTCAGGAGACCAAATGTCTATTTCAGTTGTTGTAACTGCTAGAACCATATTTGCACATGAATTTGAGCAAACTCAGGGAGATAGTGGAGGGCAGAGAAGCCTGGTGTGCTGCAGTCCATGAAGGAGCAAAGAGTTGGACTTGATTTAGTGACTAAACAACAACAGAATCATATTGTAACACCTTTTTATTACTTACCTCATCGACCATTTTATACATTAATGAATTAAAGCAAAATAAAAATCATTTCTAAACATAACTTGGTCAACATGATACTATGATATGTACCAAGTTATTCTGGTTAAAAAGAGAACTGTTCCTTGGTAGAAAGGAATCAGATTGTCCTTATTTGACTTGGAATATATAACCCTTCTCATGTCGCACACACTAAGAATATTTAGTCCCAGTGTCACTAAGAAGAACTAAAACTGGAGAATAAGTCTAATTTCCACTCTGACACTTCTCTAACCTTTAATTCTATTCATTAACTGTAGTAAAAACGTATAGCTATATTTTCATGAAAATTGATTTTAAACTAGAATATCAGAATTCAAACATGTATGAAATACACAACCATTTTAAAAAACCACAAGCATATTATTACTTATATATAAATTATACAAGTTCTTCTCTCTGTCGGTCTCTATGAAACATATACAAACACACATCCAGAACACACTGATCTATATATCATGGTGGATTCAATGAACTATATGTTTCAGCAGTGCACTTAGGGGTAAGAAAGATTTAAAAACTACTTCAGGAGATTCATGAGTAGTACCCAGATCATTAATTCAGAATTGTAGACTGTACAAACTCTCTTTCAAAATCATTTTAAATCTCACATTTATGTACCTAATTCATCAAAGTGTGTCTCTGGGCCATCTTCATCAGTTACCGAGCACACCAGCCTCGCTTTTAAGAAAGTCGTCCACTTGTTGACAAGGCTGCGCAGTCCACCCGTGTCATTCTGAAATCATTTTGAAAACATATTTCAGACCGCTTAAATAGACACTGAAATGTATTTAAAATTTAATTTAGATTCTTATTATTTGGGGATTTGTTATCATCTGAAGGATGAAAATGTTAACCAAATCTGCATGTCAATAAAGAGGAATAGTTGTTATATGCTGCTGCTGCTGCTGCTGCGAAGTCGCTTCAGTCGTGTCCAACTCTGTGCGACCCCATAGACAGCAGCCCACCAGGCTCCCCCTTCTCTGGATTCTCCAGGCAAGAACACTGGAGTGGGTTGCCATTTCCTTCTCCAATGCATGAAAGTGAAAAGTGAAAGTGAAGTCGCTCAGTCATGTCCGACCCTCAGCGACCTCATGGACTGCAGCCTACCAGGCTCCTCCATCCATGGGATTTTCCAGGCAAGAGTACTGGAGTGGGGTGCCATTGCCTTCTCCAAGTTGATATATAGTAAGTCTTAAAAAATAGTTATACTGTTATTCTTCTATTTTCAGTTCAACTGAAAATGTATCAAAATGAATTGAATAAACACATATATCTCAAAGCTTTCTAAATATCTCACTGTCTTCAACACAAACATAAATTAATGTATACAGGGAATCTGGCTGATTCTACAGTGGTCAGGAGAGTGGGTTTATACTTATGCCAAGTAGTTCCCATTACTTCTATTTTCCTGCCTTCATTTCTTTGCATTATTATTTAATTCTTAGTATTTCAAATCAGATGATTTATATGCATATTTCTCTGCTTAGGGCAGAGAAAACGGTATTTGGATCATTCACAAATAGTCTCTATCTATAATATTTTTTTCTGTACACCCTAAAACCTTTTACGTCAGCAGGTGGTCTTACCGCCTTGTTCCAGATGACTGAAAAGGAGATGAGCTCCACAATCAGTGGAATATTGCAGCACTTTAAATTATACTACTTTAAACATTAAATGCTTTAAGAAATGCTTGTGTACAAAAGATGCTAATCATAAATACATCAGGACAAGCCTTTAATACTCCTATGTGAGAAGACATCATGAGTTTTTTTTGAGTTGCGGGCTCCCCAGATGTCTCAGTGGTAAAGAACCTGTCCTCCAATGCAGGAGACGAGGGTTTGATCCCTGGGTGGGGTTAGATCCCCTGGAGAAGGGAATGGCTATCCACTCCCATATTCTTGCCTGGGAAATTCCAGTTACAGAGGAGTCTAGCTATAGTCCATTGGGTCGCAAAAGAGTTGGACATGACTTAGCAACTAAACAACAACAACAACATGTATACTTACTGTTGATTAACAAGAACATTTTGATCACAGTTTGTAATTAGAACTGTATTTTAATTAAGCATTTAATTAAGCATTTCTTAAGTTCACTATTGTAGACAATTCCTCAATATTTGTCTTTTACTGTTGTTTTGCTGTATTCAGAAGAACTGCTCTATTTCTTTCTATAGTATACAATTTAGCAATTTTTTAAAATATTAATACATTAAATGCAAAAGCAAAATTAATAAAAACTAATAATTTTTATAAAATCATGGCCAAGCTATTTCCTTGTATTGATTTTTTATTGAAATAGTATGCTTATCTCATATGACTAATGTGAAAAAACATTAAGTCTAAATGTATCCTTTTAAGATTTTATTAATTGGTAATAGTAGATAATAAAAATAGGAAGATAAACTTTTGGAAAAAGAAAATGTGTTTATGAAATATTAATTTCTTACTCTTCAAATTAGAACAACTTTAATACTTACAGGACATATTCTAGCAATCATGGAATGAATCTGTTTTGTACTTCTGCTATTGTCAGTCAGTTTCTCTTTGAAGAAGAAATACACCTTAGCATCATTTGGATCAGTCCCATCTGGTATGACATGTGCATCCACAAACATAGGTTCTAGAAAAAAATACAAAGATGATATATATAGTCATGATGAAAACCCTTCTACTCTCCATCCATGTAGACCACAGACACGTGCTTTCTCCATCTTTGGTATAAAGGAACAATTCAACATTCACAGGCGAAAAATCTAAAAGCAATTAATTATATTCCCTAAACATACTGCATTTGGAATGTCAAGTGCCACAAAGTACAGCTATAATATTATAGCTTAAACTATTTTCCTCTGTTTGCAATACATTCTGAAAGTACAGTAATTGCAAAATTCGTGCCTTGATGAGTTTTAAAAAATTGAAGTTTTCTACCAGCCATTTCCCATGGGATCTGATAGCCATTTCACAGAAAAAAAAGTTTGTTTTTAAATGTGTGGCTTTCAATCTAGTGCATATAAATTCAAATTCACAGAGCAGAATGAAGAGTTCAGAGTCCAAGATCTGAAAAACACATTTTTCTTAAAATACAGCATATGAAATGAAGGAGAAACTTTTCAAGACAAAAAATGCAGTCATTTGAAAGCATAGAAGGATTCCTTATTTCAAGAACAAAACGACCTTTAGAATACTCTATTTCCAGATGTACTGGAGGAAAAATTTGAAGAAGTAAATGGACAATCAATGCCTTCTTATGCTGGTCTATGAGTGGAATAGGATGCTCAACTATAGTGATTCATGCTTAACTGTGCAAGGTTGAGTGAATTGCCAAATTTAAGGTCAGTTTAAACTATCCCCAGGGTGAAACGACAAAGATCTTAGCAGTTTCTTCCTCTTCTAAACAATAGCAACTTTTTGGAATTGTTCATTAAAGTCAAATGAGCACTTTTCATCATGTGAATTCCATGTGACCCTCAAATTAGAAACATCTGAATACTGAATATAATAAAATTATCATACTTATGGTTTCCACAAATTATTGGTTAATTTGTGAGAAAAATAGTATATACTACTTTTATAGCTTTAGAATCTAAGCATAAAACAATTAGGAAGAGCTTCTAAATAAGCCCTACTCATTATATCTGTCATAAATTTAGGAAAAAATTTAGATTTGGCATTAAAATATAAAAGCAGACCAAATGAATAAATGACACTTCATTGTAATATGTTACAATTAAACAACTGGAGAAGATTCTTATCTATAGGTACATATGATGAGCATCACTGTCATTTTATTATTAATATATCCTATGATAATTCTATAATTGTTAATAAAAAGTTACAATGTGAAAGCTGGATCATTTCATTCATATATTTAGCCTAAATATTTAAAACCACAGAGTACAAAACTGTTGTCACTCATAATTTTTTAACAATTTTAATGTAATTTTCATTATGAAATTAAACAAAGTAGTTTAAAGTCTGATTCTCAAAAAATGAATAAAGTGTTATTTTACCACTTAGCCATTTGGAATTGTGTTGATCAGTTCTGACTGCATTCCTCTTGGTTAAACTTCGAAAAATAGCTGCATCTGTCCCCATGAAATCTATATACATTCCAGAGAAAAGCTCTTCATCTATGAAAAAGCAAATGTTAACAAAATTAAAAGCAAATCAAATGTTTTAAATGGTATTTTAAAAATCTACTTATTAGATCATGACATATATTACAGAGTGTTTAAGTTACTAATTGCTTTCCATTGTCCACCAAATAAAAAAAACTGGATAAAGTTTAATCTGGTCTCATATATAATGACCAAAACAATGTTTCCTATATAGAGATGAATTCCTCTGCCTGACTTAGCTACACTAAATACCTATGTTCATATAGTGTGTATCAGTAATGGCAGAAATAATACATAAATAAAAAAAGAAATGACTTACTGATTACTTGTTTAATAAGTAAAAACATACTCTAAGAATCAGAAAACTTGATTTCCAATTCTGGCAGGAATTAACAAACTGGAAATCGGGGATAAATCATTTAGCACCCTGAATCTCAATCTTCTATGGGAACTGGATTATGATCAGATAATTCTTGCTGTATATTAAAAACTCTATGATTACACAATTTCATGATTAAAAGTATATGTTTTGTTCTTTGATGCTAGAAGGTTTCTATAAGGTAAACAAAGTGCTACTTTATCAATTGTGACACATAACATATTAACATTATGTTAATAATATAATACAATTTTAATAAGCCATCTACAGCTTAACACATTAACTCATATAAAATAAAATTTAAAGACAAGAAAAGAGATATTTTAAGATTGAATTAATTTATCATTTTTATTGACAAAAATAAGATACCCTAACTTGTATGTGCATAACATTCGACATTTTGTTTCTTTGTTAACTGACTGACATTAATTTTTAGTCTAGTAAGGAGAGTAAATAGCAAATTGGTATGTGTGACTTTTTTGTACAAAACAATAGTTAAGTTGAAAAAATAATAAAGTTTATCAGGTCTGGCCCACTGACCTACCAAGCATCTGATGTTCTAGAATTACTCCCCTGGCCACTTCAGATTGTGGTCATTTTGACAGAACTGAAACATTTTAAAGCATTCTAAGCTCACTGTTTAGTAATAAGCAATACCAGTTGGATTAGGATAGAATGAAGAATGGAATGTTTTCAGTATGTGCTCACCAGGTCACAGACTGGACCCCTACCAGTTAGCAAGTGGGTACGTCAGGCATTGTGCTGCCTTTTTGCTTCCTAGTAGAGAGCTGAAGTCCATGGGAACAGATTATAGGGAGACAACGAAAAAAGGTGTATGAAAGGATTTTGAGCAATTAGGTTTCTTTATAATTTTGTGAACATTTGTGTAGCATCTATGCAAGTATTCTGTAGATACAATGATTGTTAAATTGAGATAACTTTGTAATTAATTATTTCACAGCTTTGTTATATCCAATTATGCCCCCAAAAAGTAGATTATACATTTCTGATATTCAATAGATTTATTAGCACAGCTCTGAATTATAATCTCCTATCTGTTTACAGGAAGAAAAAAAAAAGGACACTCAGAGGATGGTTTATTGTGGAGAGGACTGCTTCTAATCCTACTGCATACCACTCTTTTAGCTTTGTCTTAAACAAAGGGCTTCCTTGGTGGCTCAGAGGTAAAGAATCTACCTGCCAATACAGGAGAATTGGGTTTGATCCCTGGGTTGGGAAGATTTCCTGGAAAAGGAAGTGGCAACCTACAGCAGCATTCTTGTGTGGGAAATCCCATTGACAGAGGAGCCTCAAGGATTACAATCAATGGGGTCACAAAAGAGTCGGACATGACTAAGTGACTAAACAATAAACATTACAAAAGAATTAGATGGCTGATCTGTGTTGTATGGCGGAAACCAAAACAACATTGTAAAGCAATTTTCCTCCAATTAAAAATAAAGAAATGAAAATAAGATTATTTAAAAAGAGTTAGATGGTTAATTGGCTTCATTTCCTGTCATAAATTCTCAGTAAGTTTAACAGCAAGTTAAAATAATAAAGTTTCTGCTTTATTAAATAGTTAATTAATAGTTAATTAACGTCACTTTGGAAATAATTTTAAGAGTGGAAAATTTTTTTACTTGCTCCTTTTAAACTTTAATCCAAAAATACTTTGATTTCCAGTTGTACTTCCACTGACTAAAAAATATCTCAAGAGGTTTTGGATAGGTTCCTTAATAAGAGATGTCATCTGACTTCGATGTGCTACAACAATTACTAAAAATAGCAAAAGAACACTAGCGCGTTGGGCCAGATGCCGTGCTATATTGTGAAATTTGAAATTCTTCTAATTCTCAACATTTCTTGGCACTTTAATATTTTAACCAAGTTATATAGTGGATTGCAATTGAACAGAAATGGTAAAACATCAAATGGCAAAGTGAGATGGCTACACAAATGAAATGCACAATATTGGAGACAATATTACAGAGATAATCAATGGAATAAATAAAATGATAAATACAAGGTTATAAAATTTCATGCTCTTTTTAGTTTCAGCTAAGTTAAGCAAATTGTTTAATGATTTTCTTTGATAGTAAAAATCTTGTTAATCAAAATATTAAAAAGTATAGTACAAGAACATGAGCCTAGGAATCAAAGCCTCAGGTCTTTGAAAAATGAAGACTAATTATTATCTTCATTTTGTAAATGAATCCAACTCTTTAAGGGCAAAACTATTACATGACTTATCATAGTTTAACAGAAAAATTTATAATGTCTTGTTTTAACTCTTTTTTGTCCTAAATAATACTTGAGAAGATAAAATTCTAGTATCAGTGTTAACAATAATGTTGAATTTCTAAGTTTAGAAATTCATAGCATTTAACTTGAAATAAGTGAAAACTTCTTATATTTATCTGCTGCTGCTGCTGGTAAGTCACTTCAGTCGTGTCCAACTCTGTGCGACCCCAGAGAGGGCAACCCACCAGGCTCTGCCGTCCCTGGGATTCTCCAGGCAAGAACACTGGAGTGGGTTGCCATTTCCTTCTCCAATGCATGAAAGTGAAAAGTGAAAGTGAAGTCGCTCAGTCGCGTCCGACTCCTATAGAGCCCATGGACTGCAGCCTACCAGGCTCCTCCATCCATGGGATTTTCCAGGCAAGAGTACTGGAGTGGGGTGCCATTGCCTTCTCCGTTTTATATTTATCTAGAACTATACAAATCATAGTTTCTAAAGGCAAATACTTTCTGAGACATTGCTTCTATTAAATAATATTTAGAAACTTATTTGAAAATACTCTGCATCGGACTTAATTATATATCCTGTAGTTTCAAAGCTTTCTAATTTTTTGTTCTAATGATACACTTTCATTTCCTCCCTGACCATTCTGAATGACTACATGGAAATAATTTACTGGATAATTTCCAAGTTCACATTTTAGTCAATGCTGGAGTACTTATCTTAATTTAGTTTCCAGATCTGAGAAAGAAAGATGAATTGCCTTTTAAAATGAATCAAAGCAAAGTCTGTTGAACACAATAATTATTTTCCCACCTGTTCTTTTGTTAAATGATGAGATTTTACCACTGGCAAAACATAGAGAAACAAAAAGGAAAAAGTTTTTACTATATAATTGGCATACTGAAATTTAAGATTTGTCTTATAGTTAACTAATGTTATGTCAGACGTATTCCAGAAGTGTCCTAATTACATCTTATAATGTCTTAAGACATATTCTAGAATGTCTTTCAAGTGAGCTATAGATAGGCACTGATGACTGCGACTCAAGTACATCGATTTGTTTATGTGTGTGGCAGGGAGCAATTGGGCCTGATTCTTAACTGATATAATTTACAAAATATGAGGAAATAAAAAAGTGACTTTACTAGCACCTGTTTTTTTGTATGAGAACTTTTAGACATTTCATAGAGAATGTACTTGGCTAACATATGCACTTTGCTATTTCTTCACATGGAAGAAATACCAGTTTTAATTGTTTGTAAAAGATAACTAAAACATCAGAAAAACAGAATACACAAAATAACAACTACACTGAAATTTACTTCCTAATATATATTGATATATGTATGCATACAATATTTATTAACATATGTATACATACATACACTTTTCAAATGGTTGACTTACTCTATGAATGACAGTAGTCATATTAGATGAAAAAACACACGGCTATCATTTACTCATGAATATTCTTGGAAATAAGAAATTAGAATTTCCCACAACTTGCTTTCTATTATTTTACTCATGTACTATCATCCACACAACTATTCAAAATGGACATATGGTATAATGTATTTTTTTTCTTTAATTTCCTTTTTTAAACTTCCCCTTTTATTTTCCACTTACTGATCATAACAGACACTGTGTTCACATTGGGGTTGAAAGAGCAGCGTCCTTTTCCAGATTCACACTTGGAGTCAATCATGAAAACTTGGTCCTTTATTATATATAAAATTGAAAATGTAAAAAAAAAGAAATTACTTTATCTTAGTTAACCAATTGTTCTTTAGTAAAACAAAGCATCATCATGAATAACACGCCTTCTACTCAGTTGCTTATGCCTTCCCAATTTTACTATGTTAAAGTTTTCTTGGCCTATATGAAGAATACATCTGTAAGTTATAAACTAACCTTAGCAGGTCAAGTTCTCATCCTATTACACTCCCCATAAAGTTAATCTAACAAGTTCTCAAATCAACATCAATAAAAACACTTGGCTTAGAAAAATGGTACAGATAAACCTATTCCAGAGTAAGAACATAGACGCAGATGTGGAGAATGGACATGCAGACACAGGGGGAAGGGGAGGGTGAGACAAATTGGGAGCTTAGGATTGACATATATAAATTACCACGTGTAAAAGAGAAAGCTAGTGAGAACCTGCTCTAGAAGCTCAGCTTGGTGCTCGGTGATGACCTAGGGGGTGAGATGGGGGTGGAGTGGGAGGGAGACGCAACAGGGAGGGGATGTATGTCTACTTATAGCCGATTCACTTATTGTACAGCAGAAGCTAACACTGTGAAGCAACTATACTCAAAAAAAAAAAAAAAAAATCAACACTTGGAAATCAAGGATCATCATAAACCTGAACTAGATATGTTGAACATTGGCCAAAAGAAGAAAACTGTTCAGAGAAACAATGTGTATAAGGATTATGATTACTTTCAAAATAATCAAGATCTTTTTTAAATATAAAATTTTATGTTACCACTTTGTTATAGAAAGCATTGTACTAGATTTAACAAAATAATTCATAATTTAGTTAAAAATGCTTCATTTACTCATTCATTTACTTAACAAAAATTTGACAAGCATCTACTATGTGCCCAACACTGAAAAAACATTGGGGACAGAGTAACAAAACAGTCAAAAATTCTTACCTGTAGGTAATTTATAAACCAAAGATAGAGAATGGAAATAGAGAATATAAAAAGAATAAACATGCAAAATATTGAATATGTTAGATGGTACTCAGTGCTTTGGAGAAAATTTAAGCAGGGAATGGGGGCAGTGGGTTCAATTAGAAATATAATGGTCAGTGTAGCTTCACTGAGAGGGAGCATTTTGTTGGTATATTTATCTTTTTATTTAAATAAAGTTAGTAAAAGCTACTACTAAAATTCAAAGAAAAAATGATCACATTGTTGATTGTATTGGATGATGGAAGACCTTAATTATTAAGGTGTTTTCTAAAATTAGCCCAAAGAAAATGCAAGCTCAACATTTTTGAGTATGGAATAAAAGGATCAAAACATTGCTTTAAGAAGATTGGACCTTATCTTATTCTTTAAGAAGACTGAGAATGGTGGTTATAAAAACAGACACTGAATTCAAGAAAATAAATTTGTTTTCAACTCAGTAGTCCAGGAATTAGGGAATAATAATCTGACATGCTAGGATCTCTTGGTTAGGGTAAGAGTGGTAAAGATACAAGAAGATCTGTAAAGTGAAAATAGATAGAGCTTGACAATCAATAACTAATTGAATATAGTTCAAGAAGATGAAGAAAATAAAGTTGATTCTGAAGTTTTGACTCTTTAAAGAAAAACTATTTCATTTTTGTTATACTGAGCTTAATGTATTGCAAGAAATCTCTTGAGGTAATGGGAAATCATACTGCTTCAAAAGAATCACAGTGCTCTAGCCTAGAAAGGTCCTACAACTCAATGCTCTTTATGGATTGACTCCAAAGATGAGGAAAACATGGCTTTTCCAAGATCACACACAGATAAATAGTGACAAAAGCAAAATTCAGTCATGTCTGCTTTCCAAGAGGGTGTCGTTTGTATAATGTTGTTTTTCAGTTGCTAAGTCACATCTGACTCTTTGCAACCCCATGAACTCCAGCACAAAAGGCTTCCCTGTCCTTCACTATCTCACTGAGTTTGCTCAAACTCATGTCCACTGAGTTGGTGATGCCATCCAACCATCTCATTCTCTGCACCCCCTTCTCCTTTTGCCCTCAATCTTTTCCAGCATCAGGGTCTTTTCCAATGAATTGGCTCTTTGTATCAGATGGCCAAAACATTAGAGCTTCAGCTTCAGCATCAGTCCTTCCAATGAATAGTCAGGGTTGATTTCCTTTAGAATTGACTTGTTTGATCTCTGTGCTGTACAAGCAACTCTCAAGAATCTTCTCCAGCCTGACAATTAGAAAGCATCAATTCTCTGGTGCTCAGTCTTCTTTATGGTCCAGCTCTCACATCTGCACATGACTACTGGGAAAACCATAGCTTTGACTATAAGGAACTTTGTCAGCAAAGTGATGTCTCTGCCTTTTAACAAGCTGTCTAGGTTTGTCAAAGCTTTTCTTCCAATGAGCAAGTGTCTTAAGTTCGTGGCTGTAGTCACAGTCTGCAGTGATTTTGGAGCTCAAGAAAATAAAGTCTGTCACTATTTCACCATGAAGTGATGGGACCAGATGTCTTGATATTCGTTATTTTGAATGTTAGGTTTTAAGCCAGCTTTTTCACTCTCTTCTTTCACCCCCATCAACAGGCTCTTTAGTTTCTCTTCACTCTCTGTCATTAGAGTGGTATCGTCTGCATACCTGAAGTTGTTGAAGTTTCTGCCAGCAAAGTGGATTCCAGTTTGTAAGTCATCCAGCCCAGCATTTTTCATGATTCACTCTGCAAAGAAGCTAAATAAGCAGAGTGACAATATACAGGTTAGATGTACTCCTTTCCCAATTTTGAATCAGTTTCTTGTTCCATGTCAGGTTCTAATTGTTGCTTCTTGACCTACACACAGATTTTTTAGGAGGCAGGTAAGGTGGTTGGGGATTCCCATCTCTTTAAAAATTTTCCAGTTTGTTGTGATCCACACTTATGTATGAACGTGAGAATTGGATTATAAAGAAAGCTGAGTGCCAAAGAACTGATGCTTTTGAACTGTGGTGTTGGAGAAGACTCTTGAGAAACCCTTGGACTGCAAGGAGATCCAACCAGTCAATCCTAAAGGAGATCAGTCCTGAATATTCATTGGAAGGATTGATGTTGAAGCTGAAACTCCAATACTTTGGCCACCTGATGCAAAGAACTGACTCACTGGAAAAGACCCTGATGCTGGGAAAGATTGAAGGCGGGAGTCTCGGGGACGACAGAGGGTGAGATCGTTGGATGGCATCATCGACACGATGGAGATGAGTTTGAGTGAGCTCCAGGAGTTGGTGATGGACAGGGAAGCCTGGTGTTCTGCAGTCCAGGGGTGGCAAAGAGTTAGACATGACTGATCGACTGACCTGATCTGATCTGACAGTCAGAGGATTTAGTGCAGTCAATGAAGGAGAAATAGATGTCTTTTTGGAATGCCCTTGCTTTTTTTATGATTCAGCAGATGTTGACCATTTGCTCTCAGGTTCTTCTGCCTTTTCTAAATCCAGTTTGTGTATCTGGAGCTTCTCAGTTCACATAATGTTGAAGCCTAGCTTGAAGGATTTTGAGCATTATTTTGCTAGCATGTGAAATGAGCACAACTATATAGTAGTCTGAACAATCTTTGGCATTGACTTTCTTTGGGATTGGAATGAAAACCAACCTTTTCCAGTCCTGTGGCCACTGCTGAGTTTTCCAAATTTGCTGGCATATTGAATGCAGTACTTTTACAACCTCACCTTTTAGAATTTTAAGTAGCTTAGCTGGAATTCCATCACCTCCACTAGCTTGGGTCATAGTGATGCTTCCTAAGGCCTATTTGACTTTGCACTCCAGGAGGTCTGGCTCTAGGTGAGTGATCACACCACTGTGGTTATATGGGTCAATATGATCTTTTTTGTATAGTTCTTCTGTGTATTCTTGCCACCTCTTCTTAATATCTTCTGCATCTTCATAACATTTATCTCCTTTATTGTGCCCATCTTTGCATGAAATGTTCCCTTAGTATCTCTAATTTTCTTGAAGAGATCTCTAGTCTTTACCATTCTATTGTTTTCCTCTATTTCTCTGCATTGCTCACTTAAGAAGGCTTTCTTATCTCTCCCTGCTGTTCTCTGGAGCCCTGCACTCAGTTGGGTATATCTTTGCTTTCCTCTTTTGCCTTTAGCTTCTCTTCTTTTCTCAGCTATTTATAAGGCCTACTCAGACAACCAATTTTCCTTCTTGCATTTCTCTTTCTTGGGAATGGTTTTAGTCATCATCTACTATACAATATTACAAACCTCTGTCCACAGTTCTTCAGGCACTCTATCTGATCTAAACCCTTGAATCTGTTTGTTCCTTCCACTGTATAATCATAAGGGATTTGATTCAGGTCATACCTGAATGGTCTAGTGGTTTTTCCTACTTTCTTCTACTTAAGGCTGAATTTTCCAATAAGGTATTCATGATCAGAGCCAGTCAGCCTCTGGTCTAATTTTTGTTGACTGTATAGAGCTTCTCCATCTTTGGCTGCAAAGAATATAATCAATCTGATTTCACTGTTGACCATCTGGTGACATCCACATATACAGTAATCTCTTGTGTTGCTGAAAGAGGTTGTTTGCTATGACCGGTGTGTTCTCTTGGCAAAACTCTGTTAACCTTTGCCCTGCTTCATTTTGTACTCCAAGGCCAAACTTGCCTATTACTCCAGGTATCTTTGACGTCCTACTTTTGAATTCTAATCCCCTATGAGGAAAAGGACATCTTTTTTTGGTGCTAGTTTTAGAAGGTTTTGTACATCTTCATAAAACTGTTCAGCTTCAACTTCTTCATCATTAGTGGTTGGGGCATAGACTTGGATTACTCTTTAAACAAATAATGATAAACTTGCTGGAAAAAATAAAATTTAGTAAACCTGTATGTGTAGCCAGAGTCATATACCGATTTGACAGTAATAGTGATAGTTGTCACTGCAGGAATTGAGGAGATTCCGTAGTTATCACTTGTTCTCCACTGACTACTTTCTCCATTGCACAGCCTCCTTGGGCTCATACAGTAGAGTTTAAATCTTGTCATCACCAGGAAAGTATGTGGTAGACCCAAATAGTCACTAATTCAAGCATATTGCAACAATTCTTCAAACTCATCTCCTAAGAACTCTTTTTTTTTACAATTCATCTTTCTTCTCCCTTCTTGCTTTCTCATAACCAGTTTATGGTTCATGTTTTTTAATCTTAATTTTTTTTTTTGGCAAAAGTGTTAATTTCCTTCATTCTGTGATTTTTCATTGCAACCACAACCTGTAAACACATGTCTATCTACTTTCTTCATACTTGCCTCCAAACTTCTAAGCATTTTGCCAAAGGTGATCAAACAAGGTACATTCAACATAGTATAGATTTGTGATCATCAACTTAAAATGAATCCTCTACACTTCTTGTATCTTCCAAAGGTACTATGCCAACCGGTTCTTCCATTAATAACTTCAAACCAATGCCACCATTGTCAAATCTCCTACTTTATTCCCAGCTCATATGACTGACATGTTGCTGAGAAAGTGAAGTCCTTAAATGAGACGTCTTGAGTTCATCACTACCAAATACATACACTACTAGAAACTACAAATTAATGTATCCACTAATACACGAGAGGAAATATTTCTCTTACTGTAAGGCCAATCCTTTCACCAATGTTTTAGATCCTCTTATTCAGTCTTCTTAGACATACGTAGGTATACTTTCCATTATCCTTACTCTTTCTTTAATTTTATTAACTGGATCCTTTACAATATCAACAACTCCTTCAGTTCTTAAACATTACTCTCCTTGAGAATTACATTTCTTAGAGACTAACATTAACATACATTTGTCATCATTTCTGACTTCTTACTTTCTTCTCAATTCGTTTCAGTTGGGCATCGAACCTCAGTTGCTCTATTGAAAGTTATTTTGACAAGATCCCTGATGCCTATCATGTATACAATTCAGCACTTATATTTTTAGACTTCTTTCTTGGATCTCAATGGTATTTGGGATTGTTGCTCACTTGTATCTTTTTATAATGACTTGTCTTTATTCACAGCACCAACACATGCTTGTTTTTTTTTTTTTTTTTCTCTCCTTCTCTAGTTTCTTAGTCTTTTTTTGGAGATTCCTTTTCCTCCATATGGCTATTTAAATTTAGAAGATCCTCAAGTCTCAATCATAGTCACTCCTCTCTTTTCACGCTGTATTCTTCCTACATGAATAACTTACACTTTGTTTGGGCTTCAGTTATTCCTGTAAGATAATTACTCAAATATTTATATAGCCAACTTTATACTCAGCTGCCTACTTGATATTTCTACTTGTATCTTTCAATAGTATCTCAGACTCAGAAGAATCATATCCAGGCTAACAAACAAAATGAACAACAGAAGAGTCAATGTAACACAAAATAAAAGTGACAGCACAAATCTGTTCATGACACTTCCTGCTTGAGATTGCTTGAGTTGCTTCTCCTTTGACACAAGACAGAGATCAGTATCCAAAAGGTAGCTTACAAGTTCTGACATGATTTTTTTCTGCCATTAAATGAATATATCTTTGTAGACTGAATCGACAGGAGGAAAAAATAGGACCAGAAAGACAGTACATGGTGAAAGATGAGGAAAAAAGGCATAGCAAAATATCCCATGGCCAAAGATGTCCATAAAGGTGCTGAAAAATAGAGGGCATTACATGTTGTAGCTTGGTCTAGGAGAAAACATGCTGATTAGGGGAGTCAGTATGATCACTGAGAGTCCTGGTTGTTAGGAAAGAGTTTTAATTAGTAGGTGAAAATTAAATTCAGATTAGGAAGGTTTAATGCAAGATAGGGAAAATAGGAATATAAAAGCTAAAAAATAGTTTATTAGTCTGAGAAGTTTTGTGATAAAGTAAAAGAGAGTGAAAGGAGAGGGTTGGAAAAAAGTCACAGGAAGGGAAACCTACCGTTAGAGAAGAAAAAAAGAGTAAATGCAGGGGAAAGGAAAGAAGATGTAAAACAGTGATGAAGGCTAAAGATTAAATAACTTTATTAGTAAGAAAAATGCACAGCTTTTCTTCTGACATGAGAAAAACTACAATAAAATGAAGAAAAAGAAAAGTTTGGTGATTAATTTGCTTTAAAAAGCACAAGGAATAAATTGAATGCCTGTGATATTCTTGATTAGTCAAAGTTATCTGATTAATGAGTTGCAGCATCAGGAGCTTAAACGTATTTATTCACTTATGGGAACTGATGTTATAGATGCATCTGATAAAACCAATCAGAGATGAGATGTAACATTCTAAGACTGCACGGCAAAATTAACCAATAATTGTTTCTTATTAATGTTTTATTCATTATTTAAAGTCATCATTTACTTGTGTCACTTTATTTTTTTTCCAGGACCAGAAGACAGGGGATAAAAGAGAAGAACCATGTTAGGAATCTATGCAGCAAGAACTGTAGACTCTTTGAGAAGCATCACTGAAGGCTCTAGGAAAGCACTGACTCAGTCACAATATAATGGAAGGGCCATAGAGTCTAATAAAAGTATGTGATGTTCCAAACATCAAGCAGGGTTATATAATATCCTTTGAGAACCAACGAATTGCTATTAGACAGACAGGTAAAAAGGTGGTGGACAGTGTCTCAGAAATAAAATGTAATATTTAATGAATGTGCCACCCTAATCTTCATTTTCAAAGTGGCTTCAAGTACAAGAAACATGCCGTATCTTAGTACAAACAGGATGTTAGCAGTAAGTACTGCCTCTGATCACTACAAAATACAATGTTAGTGATGAATAAATAGAACTCTCTCAAAATACAATGTTCTGCATCGTGGCCTTTTATTTTAAACTAAATAAAATAAATACATTAGGTGTTTGATAAAACTGTGCATTTTGTATTTGTATTATTAATTACATATTATAGATATGTAAATATGATGTGGAAAAACACTGACTTAAGTTGACTATTAAGTAAAACATATAAAGCTTAAAATTTTATAACCCTTTTCACACTTAAATATGCTCTTAAGATATTTAAAGAGATTAATTAATGGAAATGCTTTCCCTTTGAAACATATCTTTTGAAGTGAGACTGAAGTAGTTCTTATTTAGTAAAGTGATTAAAATTTGTTTCATGCTGGTTTTCCAAAGGAGATTACTTTTTGGACCGACTTTCCTATTAAGGCTTGAAGTGTATGTTGGGCAATTTGTACATGGGAAAATGATTTTACTTAAAAATCCGTGCTCTGAAAAGTGCTATGCTATCACTGGCCTATGCCATGACTGCACACCCTTCTCAGTGGAGTTTCTGACAGACTGCAGATGTCTGGGGAAGTAGTTTATTTAATCAGTTGATCACAGACCTGTGGTTCTAATGACAAGCTCAATGCAGACAACTGTACTCTTCTAAGAAGCATAGCTTCACTTTTCTTTAAGAATTTTAATATTTCATATCATCTTGAACCACTTGTAAACATCCCACTTTGGGATCAAATATTATCAATACCTTACACTTTAAGTAATTGTGAAATCACACCATCTCCTTTCTTTATTTTCTGCAGCTTGTACATTTAGTTGAAGGAAAAAAGGCTACACTTTAAACTTGCAAATAGGAACCAAGCATATTTTGTGTTTAAAGGGCTTGAAATTTTTTATGTCCACTAATTATATTTCCACGTTTTTACTGTTTTAAGAAATCTTTGACACTGACATCAAAATAAGAATGAATTATTGTTACACTTACCTCTGATCTCCTCCCTCTGTTCAAATAAGCACAGACTGGGCTGAAAGCGCCACTCCCACAGACGTACAAATGCGTGCGGTTGAAAGCCTGAATCACACGGACAAAGTTCCCGCAGCCATGCTAAAAGAAAAGGAAAACTGAGCGGTTAGTAACCCATGACTTTTATTGCTGTTTCTAAGTATTACTGTGACACTTTGCTATGCATTTTTCTTTATGCCCTAACTTTTTAATTAGTTAGGAGATAACAAGAGAACATGGTTTATTCCATGGTGTATTTTAGGAGGAAGGTTGTCTAACAGATAATGAGCAAAATGATATGTCTCTCTCATATTTCAGTATTTTTTATAATGGGTATGTTTTTATGTTCTGAAATTTTATGAACTTACTCTTTATCTGAGAATGCTTAGAAATTGAAAAGTATACCAAACTGTTTCTCAATTTTTCCTCAAAACATTACACACACACACACACACTCATCCGTGTTATATAAAACATGTTGTGAATTAATTGTGCTCATAGAAGGTCCATATGTTATCATTAGTTACAGTGGCAAACACTATTAGCCTTCATAATGGGGCGAATAATACAAATGTTACACAAATGCCAGCATTGTCGCTTTCTATGAAAAATAACGGAATCATGATCTCTCTGCTCTTGGTCCCCTAAAATACTTTCCTCTTTCCCCAGACTCCTTTCTCACCTGCTCCCAGTCCAACCATTGGAAAGGCTGACATTTATTCACTCAATGAAATGAAAAATGATTATGGTGATTATAAGCTGATTATGACCTTGAAGAAATACACAAATATGGTCGGCACCAAATGCAGAGCTCAGTGACTGAATTAACCATTGCATGTTCTATACTTACAGGGTCACTACCTTGCTGAGTACACATTAATCAAGCCTGAGGCTGAATATTGTTCCCTTCACAAAGTCATTGTTCTAGCAATGTTTAATAATATTACACATTAGAGACAAACATTTTTATAAAAAAATATGTCAGACTCAGTGGTTTTCAGATGGGTGTTCATACAGTGTATTTTTTTCTCTTCTAGGTACCACATACTTTATTAATATTTTATAATGCACGTTTATTATATTATTAAAAAGTTTAAAAAAATTGCCAAAATTTAAAGTCAATATTATTTTATATTTTCTCATCATTTTCTCCTTTTATACTCATTATTACTTGCCAGCAAATATATGCTTATTTTCATATGTAGTAACTGTATACATATATATGTTTCTGTTATGCATTTTTATTATTAAATAATCAATCACCAACTCTGCTGTTATATAAATTTAACCTTACAGAGCAGACTATATTCTTTATTTTTATTTTAAGACATTAAGAGTTTTTGTCATATATAGTGTCACTGTATCTTGACACCTGTTTATAGAGGTGCCTAGAAACTGACTACATACTGCAGCTGAAATGTGTTTCTCTGTAGAAAAATCATAGATGAAGTATGGTGTATATACAGTATGTCTATGTTTAAAGGTATATGTGAGCAATGAGACTTGTGTTTATTTTTTTTCATATCCAAGTTCAGTCATTCTGGGATTCTGTACATAATATTTTCCTGCAAAACATGAATTTGATTCAATTCTATTAATAAGAGGTTATGTCTGTTTCATCTTGAGGTTTGCAGATTTTTCCATTATGAATTATTGGTATTGGGATAAAGGAAGAAGTCACTAATATCTCTTTTACACCTCAAATACAGATTATACTTGTTTCATGTATATGTTCATGTATACATATATATTATATATATGTCTTTATTATGGCTACTATTTTTGAAAATTTATTATGCATTAGACACAAGAACAATCATTTTATATACTTAACCTCCAGAAGATTGATTTCTTAACCTTTAGAGATCACATTTATTGAGCAAACTATGTATATTCACTCAGGTTTTCAACTCGGGTTTTAGAAGCACAAAGTTTAGATCTTGTTTAGTTAACTTGCCTAAGGTCATATCGGAGAAGGCAATGGCACCCCACTCCAGTACTCTTGCCTGGAAAATCCCATGGACGCAGGTGCCTGGTAGGCTGCAGTCCATGGGGTCGCTAAGAGTCGGACACAACTGAGCGACTTCACTTTAATGAGTTGGAGAAGGAAATGGCAACCCACTCCAATGTTCTTGCCTTGAGAATCCCAGGGACGGGGCAGCCTGGTAGGCTGCTGTCTATGGGGTAACACAGAGTCAGACACGACTGAAGCGACTTAGCAGTAAGGTCATATAGCTAGAAATAGGTAAAGCAGATTTTCAAGCACAGATGTGTTTAATATAGAATCTTGTCCTTTTAACCACTTTATAATTTGCCATTTGGTAAGAACTCCACAGTTGTTAGATGGAAGTTTTTATAACAGTTACTAATATTTACAAAGCTCTTAATCTTTTGATGTTTTTAATCTTCCCAGCAATGTTCCTATTAAAATATTTAGTCCCATTTTAGTGATGAGGAAATTGAGTCCATCAAAAGGTTAAATGAAGTGCTCTAGGTTTAATAAGTAACTCAGGTATGAATTTAAATATGTCTTAAATATGGTTGTGGCTTCTCTGGTGGCTTCTCTGGTGGCTCATATGGTAAAGAATCTTCCTGCAGTGCAGAAGACCCAGGTATGATCCCTACGTCAGAAAGATACCCTGGAGAAGGAAATGGCTACCCACTCCATTATCCTTGCTTGGAGAATTCCATGGACAGAGGAGCCTGGTGGGCTACAGTCTATGGGGTCCGGACATGATTGAGCGACTAAACTTCAACCATGAAGGCAAATTTGTATACTATCTGATGATGTTTTACTGTGCTCTTCCAAACCCTCTTCAAAGGGAAAAACATAAAAGGAAAAATAAATCAGTCGCTTTAATTATTGAAAATCATTTTCTAGGTCCTTTCCGTTTCCATTGTACTTAGTTTCTATCCACATTATTTCTGAACTAGACCACTGCAGTCGTGTCAATTTCATCCAGAAAATGTTTACTGAACTCATTCTGTGCAAGCATTGTATATGGTGCTAGCAACACTGAAATAAACAGATTCAATTCCCATTTTCAGGGCAAGGAGAGCATATACATCAAGCTGTAGCAGATGTTATAATAAGGTTATTTTTTTTCAAAATGTGCTATACAAGGAAAGAAGAGAAAATGAGTAATACTGAACTGGGTATAAAGGTTTGAGAGTGAATGTCATCTGAGCTGTAATTTGCAGAATAAGCTACAGATTTTCACAGGCAAAAGCAGAAGAAAGGGACATTCCAACAGAAAACAGCATGAACAAAAAAAACTGAAGGCATGAGAGTGCAGGCTTTAGTTAGAGAATAGTGCCTAGAGGGTATAGAGGATTACTACGTGATGAAACTAGAGAGGCAATTAGAACTGGACTATCGTCATGCTGCAGGATGATGGGCAGCAGAGTGTGAATTCTCAGAGCCAGATGACTTAGGTGCAAACTCTGATTTTATCTTTTACTAGCTGTTTGAGCTTGAGATATGTACTTGCTCCTCTGTGCTTCAATCTTCTGCTCTGTAAATGGTGATGATAATATTTGTTGAAAGCATTTACCACTAAAGCCCTTGGAACAGTGTGTGGCGCATAATAAATATACCCAACGTTAGGTATCAGATGTTTTCATATATACTTTCAGTTCCAACTGTCAGTACAAACCCTGTGTAGTGGACAGAAATTGTCCTGCATAAAGTTTAGTACAGGTCCTGACCACAATAGACATCCATAAAAGGTTAGTGGCATGAGACATTAGGAAAATTCAATACTGTGGATGCTTTCTTTTTATTGCTTAATTCTCTTTCAAAACTATTTCAAGGTATAAAGCTAAATGAAAAATGAAGCTTCTAACATTATGGAGAATATAATTCCATTATATATATATATATATATATACACACATACACACACACACACGCACATATACATGTGTGTATGTATATATATATGTATACATACACACATGACCTATACTAAAATGCTGGAAGACTATATCTCAAATTTTTAAGTTACTAAGTTTGGGTAGTATAATTTATTTTATTTAACAGTGTGTGCTAACTATGTGCTATGTACTGTTCTAAGCTCTCTGCAAATGTTAATTCATTAATTCCTTTAGTAACTCAATAAGCTAGGTTTTATGTGTGTATCCATCAACCTAGCTTATTGAGTTACTAAGGGAATTAGTGAATTAACATTTGCAGAGAGCTTAGAACTCTTCTTGGAGAAGGCAATGGCACCCCACTCCAGTACTCTTGCCTGGAAAATCCCATGGACGGAGGAGCCTGGTGGGCTGCAGTCCATGGGGTCGCTAAGAGTCAGGCACGACTGAGCGACTTCACTTTCACTTTTCACTTTCATGCACTGGAGAAGGAAATGGCAACCCACTCGAGTGTTCTTGCCTGGAGAATCCCAGGGACGGGGGAGCCTGGTGGGCTGCCGTCTATGGGGTCGCACAGAGTCGGACACGACTGAAGCGACTTAGCAGCAGCAGCAGCATGAGCTCTTCTGGGCCTTCAAAGATTTCTGTGTTGAACAGGTATTAGTTGTATAACTTTAAAATAGATGTTTTAAAAAAAATACGTCTTGGAGCTCAGATTAATAGGGCTTTAAAAATATGACTCTTCATGGTCCATACTACATTTTTTCTTCTTGGTCTGGGGACTGTATCAAGGTATTTTGATATATGTATTCCTAAAGAAAATACATTTTCAAGTAGTTTAGGGTCCTGTGGTCACAGAAACATGGAAATTGATATTCTACAATTAATAAATCAAGTTTGACATTGTGCATATGTAATGTATATAGGTCTAAATATATGTAACCCTGCTTAATTTTTTTTAATGATCTCTTACAGTATTTACTTAGCACATTCATTATATCCTATCTCATTGGATATGTTTGACAGCATGTGCTATTGTTTAGGGCTCAATTTATTTATAGTATTAATAAAATATCAACATTTGGAAATAAATGGAGCATGTAGGAATGTAAATAAATAGGGGCAGAAAGGGAAATTGGGAGGTAAGTTATACTCTCTTTAGCTGAGGTAGAAAATAAGCTATATTGCTACCATGATATTTTATTTTATTTATAGACATTAGTTTATTATATAGTATTATTGTGATATTACCTTGGGTTAAATTTCAAATTATACTGAATTCTTTTCTAATGAATGAGCATTATTTTTATAACTTTAATTAAAATTAGATACAAGTAAAAATATAAAGAAGTAAAGGATGTTTGTATACTTTTTGATTGCTATAGAAGTAGGAAATCTGTTACTAGGTTATGCTTTTATTAGTAGACAACTAATATAATATTTTAAAGTAAAACATTAATTTAACCACCATATATCTTTAAAATTATACATAATGAATTTATAAATTTAGTAAGCTAAAGGCATTAATAACTCATTATCCACTATGTCCTACTCCCAACATGAGACAATGACTTGGAATAGATTCCCATGCTTACTGCTTCCATTTCTGTTTTTTCCAGATCTTGTTTACATTTTATGAAGTGCCTAGATACAGATCTGGGCACTAGAGATAATGACATTTACTACCTGGCATTTCCAACCACTAAAAATGCAGTGAAATAAGCTCTAGAGGGTTTCAAGTGCACATACAGGGAGGGGCAGCTAGCCTAGTTCTCAGTGGCAACAGAAGATTCTCCAGAGAAGTGACATCTGAACTGTCATTTGAAAGGGTGTGCAGATAATTCCAAGGCTAAAAAGATGGGAAGGTAATTTCTCCTTGGAAGAAAAGCTATGACAAACCTAGACAGAATATTAAAAAGCAGAGATATTACTTTGCTGACAAAGGTCCGTATAGTCAAAGCTATGGTTTTTGCAGTAGTCATGTTTGAATGTGAGTTGGACTATAAAGAAGGCTAAGAGCTGAAGAATTGATGCTTTTGAACTTTGGTGCTGAATAAGACAATTGAGAGACCCTTGGACTGCAAGGAGATCAAAACAGTCAATCCTAAAGGAAATCAATCCTGAGGGTAGGACTGATACTGAAGCTCAAGTTCCAATCCTTAGGCCACCTGATGTGAAGAGCTGACTCGTCAGAAAGAACCCTGATGCTGGGAAAGACTGAAGGCAGAAGGGGATGACAGAGGATGAGATGGTTGGATGGCATCACTGACTCAAAGGACATGAGTCTGGGCAAGTTCTGGAGATGGTGAAGGACAGGGAAGCCTGGCGTGATGCAGTCCATGGGGTCACAAAGCACTGTACATGACTCAGTGACTGAACAACAACAAATCAAACAAGAAGGGAATCACCTGAAGCCTGTACCAAGGGCTGAAAGAGGGAAAGGGTACAACTTGTTTGAATCTCAGTATCACTGAAATAAAAGGGGGAAAAGTTAACATAAGACCTAACATAGCTGCCGCCAAATCTATCAAATTTTTCATAAATACCCCACCTGCAATAAATTTGTCTTTGTCTTTTGTGTGTATGCTTAGCATTTATCATAATCTCCCTAGAGAGGTGGCATGTTTCATCAACTGAGAGCAAAAGATCTAGAGCCATATGTGCTTGAGCCAGACAGAGGCCTCTCACCTGTTAGTAGTGCAGCTTGGGGTAAATTCCTCACTCTCTCAGTGACTCAGTTTATCTATCTTAAAAATAAGGATGATGACAAGGTCCATCTTGTAGCACCGTCACAAGGATTAAAATAAAAAACTTAGAATAGCACCCGGCCCATTCTATCAGGTATTGGCTAATATTAGTTGATAATTACTGTATATATGTCTCATCATCTTTAGTATATATATCTACTCTTAAAGGTAGGAATTCCACTTTAATCATCTCTGGTTTCTTCACAATATCTAACTGATTTGTACAAAGTAAAATAAACAATTCCTGCTTTTAAAAAAATGAAATATTAAGTAATTAGGTGATATTTATTTCAAGAGATCCAAAAGACTCTTAAATATTTGGTCTCATGAGAAGTATAATTAAAACACGTTGTTTGTTCTTCAGAACTTCCATTTAACTATCATTCTTCTACCACTAGTATCTTGACTAAAAAAAATTGTTTATAAGAACCTCACATGTATTAAGTGAGACGAATTTGTCAACATTCTCCTCTCTTGCAAAAAACAGAACATACATTTGAAATTTAGCTTGATTTTTATTTCCTAGGACCCAACAATGTTGGCTCTACTATAACTCTCTACAGTTACCTCTGCTATATATATTAATTGGCTGTTTGGCAAAATATAAAGATACTCATGGATGATATCACACCATGATAAAACTATGTAAAAACATAAGCATGTATTAATGGCTTCATCTAAAGACCTTTAATTATAAGAAAGCAAATAGCAAAGCATTTCTTCCTTGCCAAAGGGAGAAAGGAATCAAATGACTTGGCTAATATCCTTATGAAAATCAACAACATTTTTTGGAAAGAGAATGTGCAAAGGAATATAAATTCTATATATTCTGCTTGTGGAAGTTTGTATGAATGGGAAAAAAAATTGAACAAAGAACAATTAAATATAGTAACTGTAGCCACGGGATATTATTGTGACAAAAGGTGAGACATGTTCATATATGCATCCATGGGAAAAATCTCTACATTAGAGAATTAAAAGAAAATAGTTTACTTCATGCAAAATTATTGGAACAATAGCTTCAGGGAACCAAAAAAAAAGTTCTTTTTTCACAACATTAAGCTTCATTCTATTATTGGTTTCCTAGAAGGCAACTGCAATATACTCTTTTGAATGTTTCTTTCACATTTTTCTGGATTTTTTCCTTTTCGATTTTGGTCCACAAATCTTGTGGGTAGCAAATATGCTCCAGTGAGCTCCTGTCCATTTTGAATTTTCTCTTAGAGGTGAATTATGAAACTGAAACAATAAAACCCTGAGCTGAGTCACTCCTGATAAGTACTCTTGCCAAAACATCATCTAGTGATACCTGAAGATCTTCTGTGGCCCTGCCTTATGGCAGGCTTTTTCAGAACCTTGTATTGATACCCAAACTGAATCAATAAATATAAAAGTTTAAGTTCCACACTTCTTCCATAAGGAAGAAGTCTAAGACAAGAGGTGAAATGAATATAAGCTTCATTATAAACGTTAAATGTGGCAAATAGATCTTACATGCTGCAAGCATGGCAAAAATAAACAAAAAAAAACCAACAAAAACCATTAAATGACTTGTGCACGTAAAGAGTTGCTCCATTTTGAAAATAATATTCAAGAATAATTTAATGTGTCCATTTCAGCAAGCTATTTGTAGAAATAAATATAGATTTATTCCTTGACTCTCTATATGAAATCTCACCTAAAGGAATACATTTTGTAAAAGTGTTGCACACTGAACACTTACTTATTCTTATATCCCTCTTGATTTTTCTTTCTGTGGTTATTTTTAATTACAAAGATACCAGTCATTACTGGTGATTTATACCTCTGGAATGTGCTGGCTAACCATAACCCTTTGCCGAGAATCTTTCTTTGGAAAAGCCCACATCGTATCTGGGAGCTACTCCAGACACTTGAATTATCATTATTTTAGCAGCATGCTGAGAATTCTGAAGGTTGGATCCACTTTGAACAGGGGTTATTACTAAAATCCATCATGAAAAGTGTCAGGGTGCAATAATAAAAGCAAAGCAGGAAATTTTTACCCAGTCAGGAATTCCTAAATTACAGTGTTTAAGAGTTCCGATCATTTTGCATTTACATTTTTTACCATATGTCCTGCAGAGGATTCAGAACACCAACACCCTTTGTCTCACTTTTGGCTGCACTCAAAGTACATGAATTCAAAGACCAAATATTTAAGTTTTGGATTTTTTTTAAGCACTCACTGTGGGATCTTTGCCAGCCATTTTGCACTCTTCGACTTTGATTGCAGATGCTGGCCAGAAAACCTGCTCAGAGAGGAAAACAAAGGTTGCATAATCTCATTTATACATATGACAGCCCAATGTTCTTCATTTGCTTTATGCTAACAGATATTTAAAAGTTATTTCTATATTTATATTTCAGAATTCTTCTTTCATTTATGAATTCAAGTTAATGAAGGTTTTATTACTTTATTCTGGCAATTATGTTTTTGTTTCTTCCAGAATTTTTCCTTTAACAAGTCTTTCTATGGTAAGTGCCCATTTACTAATAGTACAATTTTTCAAATAAGGAAATTATCAATACGCACAGTATAATGTGTATTTCCCTCCTTCTGATTTACAGTACACTTTTCACAACGGGTCATACCACAGTGAATTCATGTTCATATTGCCCTCTCATTTTTTTCAGTAAACTACAGAGCTAGGCCAGTAGATTTACCTGAAATTAGGTACTTCAACAGCTAAAATGACTCGAATAAGGACTCTCTCTGACATCCTGTGACAGCATTCTAAGTTGTTTTAGCCTTGGACTAGGGCTTGTGGGGATGATTATTTTTTTAATTGTCATGTTAAAATAATAAATTCAGAAGTCTCCTTGTTGTAACAAATTTATAATTAATCTACTTTTATTTCTTTACTCCAATGAACCTCATTTTATTTCCTTGCTGTGAAGTATTTAGGTTGGTGCAGAAGTAATTGCAGTTTTGCACTATTGAAATTTGCTGTTTAACATCAGAATATATTCATAAATAAATATGGATATATTGTACAATTTAATGCAAATTTTTTGTTTTATGTTCTTCTTCTAATGACTTATTACTTACTTTTAATTTTATACGTATTTTAGACTATGGAATGGAGAAGGAAATGGCAACCTACTCCAGTATTCTTGTCTGGAGAATCCCAGGGACAGAGGAGCCTGGTGGGCTGCTGCCTATGGGGTTGCACAGAGTTGGACATGACTGAAGTGACTTAGCAGCAGCAACAGACTACGGAAATAATATTAGACACAAAGCAAATTTGAGTGATTTTCTTATTAAATTTCAAAATCAGTTGTAAAGCAGCAGAAACAACTTGCAACATCAACAATGCATTTGGCCCAGGAACTACTAATGGTCATACAGTGCAGTGGTGGCTCAAGAATTTCTGCAAAGGAGACGAGAGGCTTGAAGATGAGCATGGTGCCTGGCCATCGCAAGTTGACAACTACCAATTGACAGTCATCACTGCAAACTGACAGTGACCAATTGAGATCCATCATTGAAGGTGATCTTCTTACAACTACATAAGAAATTGCTGAAGAACTCAGTGTCGATTGTTCTAAGGTTGTCTGGCATTTGAAGCAAACTGGAAAGGTGAAAAAGCTTCAGGGTGCCTCATGAACTCACCACAAATCAAAAAATCATTGTCTTGAAGTGTCGTCTTCTCTTTTCAGTGCAACAACAAATCATTTCTTGATTAGATTGCAACATGTGATGAAAAGTGGGTTTTATATGACAACCACTGATGACTAGCTCAGCAGTCAGACCAAGAAGAAGCTCCAAAGCACTTCCCAAAGCCAAACTTGCACCAAAAAAAAAAAAAAAAAAAAAAGGTCATGGTCACTGTTTGGTAGTCTGCTGCTGGTCTGAACCACTACAGCTTTCTGAATCCTGGCAAAACCAATAAATGTGAGAAATATGCTCAGCAAATCGATGAGATGCACTGAAAACCGCAACTCCTGCAGCCGACATTGGTCAAAGAAAAGGCCCGATTCTTCTCCACGACAATGCCTGACCACGTCACACAACCAATGCTTCAAAAGTTGAATGAATTGGGCTGCAAAGTTTTGCTTCATCTGCCGTTACCTGATCTCTCATCAACTGACTACAACTTCTTCAAGCATCTAGACAACTTTTTGTATGGAAAATGCTTCCACACCCAGCAGAAGGCAGAAAATGTTTTCAAAGAGTTTGTTAAATCCTGAAGCAGAGGTTTTTATGCTACAAAAATAAACAAATTTACTTCTTGTTGGCAAAAATGTGTTGATTGTAATGGTTCCTATTTTGATTAATAAAGATGTGTTGGAACCTAGTTTTAATGATTTAAAATTCATAGTCTGAAAACATAATTACATTTGCGCCAACCTAGTACAATGAAATAGTTAACCCTTGAACAACTTGCTGGTTAGGGACACTGACGTTATATTCCAATTCCACATCTAAAGATTCAGTCAACCATGTAATATATAGTATTTATAGCCCTCAACAATCTGCATGTAATTGGACCCATGCAGTTCTAATCCCTGCTGTACAGGCCACACTTGTTCACAGAACAGTGAATTTAATAATTGTGTTCCTTTCAAGGCTGTCTTGGACTACATACAGATGACAAGGTAGGTTATCCTTTAAACTAACCATTTTTCATGCTATACTCCACGCTTCTCTTTTTTGCATTTGACGTATGTATACATGGGAAGTATTTTCTCACTTAGTTTCCAGTTTTAGATGGTTAAAACTATGAAAGTAGACGTGGTGAACTGAATTTATTATATTTTCAGTCCTTGAAATAAGTACTAACTTTCAACTATTTATTGACATGTGGCCTATTCTAATGAAATCCATAATTTTTTTGTCATATTTGAAAGTTTTAAAGAACAAGGCATCTAGGAATTCAGCACTGCCCTCATGAAGATGATAAACTTACACTCAAAGGTTCTTGACTTATGTTGTTAATATTCAAGGAGAGAATGTGATCTTTGCTGCCCACGTACATCCGGTCCTGATCTTCATCCATTAATAATATCCTGTAGTCTAAAGGGTATTGGGACAGGCTGAAGTATTCAGATGTCTTGGTTTCTCGAAGCTCTGAAATGGTGAATACCACAAGTGAAAATTGAGAATCTTGATCTTATTATTTTAATGAAAATTATCTTACTGAAATACTTACCAAAAAAAGTCAAGATATATTTTCCTCTTACAACAAATTAATTTTAAAACAGTTATCTTATTGGATGTTTTTATTTATTGCCTTTATGCTGAATTAAAACATAAATCAATAAATGCAATGTTAAAGTTTATAGTAGTATTACTTGATTATAAAATTATACACATTTCATAAGATGGTTTTTAGTTTCTCATCAGCTCAAAACTAGTTCAGGTAAATCAACCAAAAACAATTGAGTAGACTGAACAGAAACAAAAGCAACGACAGTGTAAATGTCTTCCTAGCTTCTCTTAATGTTTTATTGTTGGATTCAATATGTTCATCTTTTTAGGACTGCTATTTCCAACTTTAAATATTTATCATATACATATGTATCAAGAGAAAAATATGAATTTTCAAATGTTCTGAATTTTTAGGTTTTCAGTATCTCAATGGTCAGTGACATATGTTCATTTAAATTCTTGTACATTAAATATGTGTCTGTATAGCTTAACTTTCAATACACTGAATGTGCGTGACAGTTAAAAAAATCAATAATCATTGTAGTAGGTTCAATTTTCTTTCCAGTCAAAAAGCTCCTTTGCACAATTAAAGACTTTTCCTCTCAAATGGTTCAAGAGTTGTTTGTTCTTTTGATTATGATCTTAAGAAAGTTAACTCTACAAAACAGTCTGCTTTCAGGCATTACTCTTTCAATGTTGAACTATTTCTAAATTTTAGTCACTGAACAGCAAATACATTTCGAGAAATTCTCACAGGGCTGTGATTTCATTTAAAACCAAATTAAAAATTCTACGAATTCTTATAGGCAGCCATGAACTTCATTCTGTGAACATCCAAGCTCATGTGTGAAGACAGAGAACAACAAATTTAACCTGTTTATTGGGCACACCAGTTCAGAATGTCTGTCATAATGTCTTTCAAGTGGTTTTATATCTAGCCAATGATCTAAAAATACTATGGGAGCAGAATAGTGATTATGAAGCCAGACTGTGGCACCAAACTTCCTGTGACATTGAGCAATTTACTGTACCTCACTGTGCCTTAATTTCTTCATGGGGAAAAAACAACAATAATGGTATGCTCTACTGAGAGTCTATATGAAAATCAATAGAATTGATACATGTAAATATATATCTGAAATGAGTGACAAGCTATTCAATTATAATAATCTTTACTGTTGGTCTGAATAATCTGAATTACTAGTTATAGGAAAGCATGAAATTAGAAAAAAAAGATGCAAATTTTCCTATTTTTTTCTTTTTCTTTCTTTTTTAATTTAAAAAGCTAGATTCCTAAAATTACTAACACATTCTCTTAAATCATTGTCTCTGACATTCTGTCCACTCAGTGACAGTAAAGTGCAAGATTTTTTTATGTGGAAAGAACCATTAACAACTTAGTAAAGTATTTCAGAAGAATTTTAAGAAGTAAATCATGAGAGAAGACAAGAACAAAAGGTATTGAAAGACCATTTAAATAAGAGACTCAGATGACAGACCTTTGGAAATAACAGACATGAGGGTGCAGCATGCTAACCTAGTTACTGAGCCTCACTAGATATCACAGGCAGCCAAGTGATGCAGCTGGTAGTCCTGGTGTAACAGGCATGGAAACTGAAACACCTTCTTTCATGAGCAGACTAAAAAAGAGTGGAGAGATGTCATTCAGGAAAAAAGTCAGTCCTTGGTAGATGAGAGGTTATTGTTGAAATAGGGAAAAGAAAATATCCAAGACTTCAGAACATGGGAGAATATAAAATGCAACAAATGTCACTCAAAGGTTGGAGAAGACACATTCTGCTTAAATTTGCCTAAAATCCAGAGTGTTTAATAAAGCTTGCTTTTCACCCTATGGAAGAGATTCATGATTTCGCAATTTCCCTGTTAAAACATGATTTGTAGGGTTCCAGTTGGGTGCAGGATCGGAGAAGGCAATGGCATCCCACTCCAGTACTCTTGCCTGGAGAATCCCATTGACGGAGGAGCCTGGTGGGCTGCCGTCTATGGGGTCGCACAGAGTCGGACACGACTGAAGCGACTTAGCAGCAGCAGCAGGATAGATTTTCAACAAACACCTCATGAATAAGTAACTCTCCAGTGAAATACATGGACTAAGTAAAACGCAACTGAGTTCATCACATCTGGGATCTAACCACCAGAATCTGAATGTTGGCCCTGCCATTTCATGTATGGATGTACTTGGCAAGTGCCTTTATCCCTCTAAACTCCAGTGTTTTCACCTGTTAAGTCAAGATAATAATAGTTCCTACATCACAGGGGTATTGTGAGGTTTAAATTGTTAATATGCATCAAGTGCTTAAAAGAGTACCTGTCTTATGGTGACGTGGGTTACATGGGTTACGTATTATTATGACTTGGGACAAGACATCAAGCTTCAGCCAGACAAGTAAGAAGGACAATTTGTTACACAGGGAGCAAATATGGAGGGACCACACTGTCTGATTTATATTTATTAATATATATATAAAAGATTTATGCTTTTCACATGTAGAATCTACTCAACTTATTTGAGCAGGACTGTAAAATAATAAACTATCTTTAAGAATAATAATTTGAGCATATAGGATAATTTGGGGGCACGTGAGACTGGAAAACTAGGAGATGCTGTTCAAGCTATGATGTTAATAAAGATCTGACATGCCAGAAATAGATGTGAGGGATACCTGAAGGATTTGGAATGATTTTATATGAAGCTGGCCTTTAGGTATAAGGAAGAGGCAATCATCTTCCAAAGTTGTAAACTAAGAACAGGATGAATTGAACATGGCCTTTACTGCTTTTGAGGGATTTGAAATGGAAATTTCTTTGGTAAAGAGATTGAGTGTTCATAGATTCAATTCAAACCAAAGCAGAAATATTCCACAAGCATGTAAAATTTAGATAACTAGTTTCCCATCAGAAATATAAAATCTTCAGGGAGAGACCTCCAGTTCCTCTCATGGATGATATGAAATTCTGAGAGTATGCAGATCTGAAGAAGTTCTGGGTAGAAGCTCTGAAGAAGAGCAACTATAAGCGAAAAGCAAAGAACAGAGACACATTGATTGTTGGATCCAAAAAGAGTAGCTTTGTAATCAAAATTCAAAGTGTGTCTTGAAGTCCTAAAGCAATGTGATATTGTGGAGAAAGTACAGAACTGGAGTCAAACAGTTCTGAGGTGAAATCCCAGTTGCATCACTTACTAATCTGTTAAAAAAAAAATCAAAAAACAAATTACCTCTTTTCTTCCAGGTTTCGATGTTCTCATCTACATACTGGTTATGTCAGTACACAGCTCAAAGGATGTTGCACTAGCACACGGTAGGAGATCAGTGTGCTGGTTTCAGCAGGAAAGATCAGTGACCCTCTGTCTACCAGACATTTTCTTTTTCTTTCCTGTTGGCAGAACTGGTCTGTGCCAACTACAGTGGATCCCCTAGAAAGCTAGTGTCTAAAATGTGGCCACATGACTAGTTCTGACCCAACAGACATAGAGAAAGTCTTCTGCAAGGTTACTGGAAGAGGGTCTTGGGTCTTAAAACTGACACAAAAAAAGAGGAGACTTCTTTTTCTGTCTCTGGACATTGGCATGTTAGCAAGATTTTTCAGCAGTTGCTGCTACCAAAAAGACTGTTTTCTGAGAATGCAGAAATTAAAAAAAAAAAAAAAAAAAAAACTTGAGTTCTCTAAGAAATCATTTAATGCCCTAACTACCCCTGGAACTGCTCTATTTCAGGACTACTTCTCTCTTTTTTTGGCCATACTGCATGGCATGAAGGATTTTATTCCCCAATCAGGGATAGAAACCATCCCCCATGCAGTGGAGGCTCTGAGTCTCAACCACTGGACCAGGGAAGTCTAAGGACTACTTCTGTTACATATGATTAAAGAAAAAAAAAATCCTTGAATTTTTTAAGGCACCTTGGGTTTCCAGTGTTCACAGCCCCTAACACCTTCTCACTCTTCCTACCATGGTTTGTTGAGTTTGGGCATTTTTTTTTTCTTCTCAAAATATTCTTAATTTTTTCTTTCTTTTTGCCTTATTTTCCTAATCTATATTGAAATAAAACCAAGACTGTTTATAAAACTGAGCTGGGAAAACAGCCTCAACCAAATTTTATTTGCAAGTAACAAACAATGGCAGTTCTCTTTACCTATTTCATTAGAAAATAATCAATTTCTTGCATTAAATTCAAATACCAGAGGGAGAAATAACTGCATTAACTTAAGACCTTTCTGGTCCAAGGATTTTATCTCTTTTTGTGGGCCATAAAGCTATCTTCAAATTTAATTACCTGTAGCTCATTGACAGTTGACAGCTGTTAACCAAGGAAGATTTACTTTAAAAGTACCTCTGTTAGAAGCCTAAAAGCTGAGGTTATTTTTTTAAACTCTATTTAAATTGCTGTTAGTTAGCCAATATTGAACTTTGGTGCCTGGGAAAAACTAAAAAAAATATAAACAAACATTTTTTTTTTCCCCTTAAAGAATAAAGAGAGGAGTTCAAAGCATCCAGAATTTTTATCTATAAAAAGAACAAAGAATTCATCATTTTGACTTAACACAGATCCAACTTAAGTCAACGAATGATTCAATAATTTGACCACAATTACAGAAAATAACTGATACAATGATTTGGCAACAGTGAGAGAAGGAAATCACAATTACTAGTCTCTCATCTAAACAAGTCAAAGAATAGCACTGTCCTGCATCTGTCTCTTTATATCTTAATAATTATGTCATCCTTTTTACAGCATTGAAAGTATATTCAGTTGAACTGTTTCTCAGGACACATTCAACTGATTGAGAAGGAACTTTGAGAGTAAGTGGTATTAGAAAATGCAGTGGCCCCACAAAGGGCAGTATAGGTCTCTAAGTGCCTGGGAAGAATTCCTGGGAAACAGTATTAAAACAAACAAACAACCACAACAAAACCTGCACGTTTCTAGTTTGAAATCCACATTATTGTAGAGTTCAAGGGTAGAAAATTATTGTAATGTCTTCCATGCCAGCGAGGGAAAATTTGTAGCATTATATGCTTACCTGGAATTCCTGTTTTGATATGGAAACCACTGTGAGCCTTAAGAATTTAACCAAGGCTGGGAGAACAAGACGTTTCCCCAAAATATAAACTCTAGCAATATAAATTTCTAGAACCACTTGAATATTGTCAACATCTTAATACAGCAATTAAAACATAGTTTAATATACAGAATGTATTCTCTCTGTTAACAACACTCTTTCCCTAACGATATTAAGAATTAACCTTTGTATACTTGGGCTTCTCTTGTGGCTCAGCTGGTAAGCAATCCGCAGGCAATGCGGGAGACCTCTGTTTGATCCTTGGGTTGGGAAGATACCCTGGAGAAGGGAAAGGCTACCCACTCCAGTATTCTGACCTGGAGAATTCCATGGACTATACAGTACATGGGGTCGCAAAGAGTCGGACATGACAGAGTGACTTTCACTTTGTACTGTTAGTGATCTTAACAATTCCAAGGTGACTAAGTCAATAAGAACGTATTCCTGTGATGCAGAATGTGATCTTGGTGGAGGAAAGATGGGAAAGTCTCGGATTCTCTTCTATGAATAATATATATCTGTTAAACTACTAAGTAGAGGAACTTGTTCCCTCAGAATACTATCTTATCTTTCAGGCTATTATAAATTTCAAAACAAACAAAAGAGTGCTTGATTGAAAAATCAACTCCTAGGAGTCTCTTTATGAAAAGCATATGCAACTGTCGTTTAAAATTATATTAAGTTTAATATCTCATGATGTGTTATTAATTTATATATTCAATGCATATTTATTGAGCCCTTATCACGGCACATGCTTACTCCTTGGAAGGAAAGTTATGACCAACCTAGATAGCATATTCAAAAGCAGAGACATTACTTTGCCAACAAAGGTCTGTCTAGTCAAGGCTATGGTTTTTCCAGTGGTCATGTATGGATGTGAGAGTTGAACTGTGAAGAAAGCTGAGCACCAAAGAATTGATGCTTTTGAACTGTGGTGTTGGAGAAGCCTCTTGAGAGTCCCTTGGACTGCAAGGAGATCCAACCAGTCCATTCTGAAGGAGATCAGCCCTGGGATTTCTTTGGAAGGAATGATGCTAAAGCTGAAACTCCAGTACTTTGGCCACCTCATGCAAAGAGTTGACTCATTGGAAAAGACTCTGATGCTGGGAGGGATTGGGGACAGGAGGAGAAGGGGACGATAGAGGATGAGATGGCTGGATGGCATCACCGACTTGATGGACACGAGTCTGGGTAAACTCTGGGAGTTGGTGATGGACAGGGAGGCCTGGAGTGCTGCAGTCCACGGTGTCGCAAAGAGTCGGACACGACTGAGCGACTGAACTGAACTGAACTATCATGGCAACTACATATCTGCTCACAAAAGAGGACACTAATATGAAAATATCAAGCCTCTATGACAATTATAAATCTTGCTTTGTTCTTGTTTTTCAGTCACTAAATGGGTTATGACTCTTTGCAGCTCCATGAATTGCAGTATGCCAGGCTCCCCTGTCCTTCACTATCTCCCTGAGTTTGCTCAAATTAATGTCCATTGAGTCAGTCATGTTCTCCAACCATCTCATCCTCTGTCACCCATGTCTTCTTTGACATTCAATTTTTCCCAGCATCAGGGTCTTTCCCAATGAGTCAGCTCTTTCCATCAGGTGGCCAAAGTATTGGAGCTTCAGCTTCAGGATTAGTCCTTCCAATGAATATTTAGGGTTAAATAAAGGAAATTTAGCACTGACTGGCTTGATCTCCTTGCAGTCCAAGGGATTCTCAAGAGTCTTCTTCAACACCACAGTTTGAAAGCATAAATTCTTCAGCCCACTCAGCTGTCCTTATAGTACAACTCTCACATCCACACATGACTATTGGAAAAACCATAGCTTTGACTACATGGACCTTTTTTTGGCAAAGTGATGTCTCTGCTTTTTAATATACTATCTAAGTTTGTCACAGCTTTCCTTCCTTCCTCCCAAAGAGCAAGCATCTTTTAATTTCATGGCTGCAGTCACCATCCACAGTGATTCTGGAAAACCAGGACATACATTATGTCACCTCTTCCACTTTTCCCCCTTCTGTTTACCTTGAAGTGATGGGACTGGATGCCACGATCTCAGGTTTTTTTTTTTTTTTTTAATGTTGAGTTTTAAGCCAGCTTTTTCACTCTTCTCTGTTAATTTTGTTTGGTTAAGTCCATCATGACAGTTTCCTTACCATAAACCTCACCTCACCTATCTGCAGAATGCACACCAACAGATTTTAAAGAAAATCCTTAGCATATCTTTTACTTTGGACATTGCTACCCAGGAAACAATTTCCTCTCCTAATTGTCTTATCTCAGAAGAATTTTAAGTAGCGTGCTCTTAAGTGACCCATTCTCTCCTGGAGGCTTACTATCTTGAAACTAGGATAGAAATTGAACTTCACCTACCCCTTTAGGACAAACAGGCAGATAAAGATAAGAGCACTGAAACTTCAGCAGGCTGACACTATAGTTCGCAATTTCTAAGACAAAGAGAGACCAGAAGGAATGTAGTAAAAGTGCATTTATTCAAAAATAATAGTCCCAAATAGCTACCATTTGTGGGATTAACAGTAGGAGTAATTAACTATTCTGGGTACTTAAAAAGCTTATTCCCATTTAAAACCTTTGTGTTAGGCTTTAATACTATTCCTACTCCATATTTAAGGAAACTTTAGAGAGCTTCCCTGGTGGCTCAGATGGTAAAGCATCTGCCTGCAATGCGGGAGACCTGGGTTTGATCCCTGGGTTGGGGAGATCTCCTGGAGAAAGAAATGGCAACCCACTCCAGTACTCTTGCCTGGAGAATCCCAAGGATGGAGGAGCCTGGTTGGCCACGGTCCATGGGGTTGCAAAGAGTTGGACACTTCACTTTCACTTTCAACTTCAGTTAATTTGAGCAATCTAACCAAGGCCATATAGTAATGAATACTGATAGAAGAGGCCAGAGCCAGGAATCAAAGCTTGTGGGTTCCTTCATCTGTGAAGTCAGTCAGACACCCCTTTGCTTTTCAAATGAGACTGACAACTTAAACACTTATTTATTGGGTTTTTATCCAATCATAACTTTTGACCCTCACATGAGTCTGTGTGTTACCTAGTCCAAGCTTGGTCTGCTTGCACCATGACAGGCCAACTAATGAGAGATGAAGTGTTGAGGCAAGGAATATGACTTTATTCAGAAAGTTGGGTGAACAAGAAGATGGCAGACTAACGTCGCAAAATAATCATCTCACAGGGGAAAGATATACTCAATTGAATTGCAGAGTTCCAGAGAATAGCAGGCAGAGACAAGAAAGAATTCTTAGGTGAATGATGCAAAGAAATAGAGGAAAACAATAGAATGGGAAAGACTACAGATCTCTTCAAGAATACTGGAGATACCAAAGGAACATTTCATGCAAAGATGGGCATAAGAAAGGACAGAAATGACAAGGAGCTAACAGAAGCAGAAGATATTAAGAAGAGGTAGCAAGAATACACAGAACTGTACAAAAAAGACCTAATGACCCAGATAACCACAATGGTATGATCATTCACCTAGAGCCAGACATCCTGGAGTGTGAAGTCAAGTGGGCCACAGGAAGCATAACTACAAACAAAGCTAGTGAAGGTGATAGAATTACAACTGAGCTACTTAAAAATTCTAAATGATGATGCTGTGAAAGTGCTGCACTCAATATGCCAGCAAATTTGGAAAACTCAGCAGTGGCCACAGGACTGGAAAAGGTCAGTTTTCATTCCAATCCAAAAGAAAGGAAATGCCAAAGAATGTTCAAACTACTGCACAACTGCATTCATTTCACATGTCAGCAAGGTAATAATTAAAATCCTTCAAGCTAGGATTCAACAGTATATGAACTGAGAATTTCCAGATGTTCAAGCTGGATTTAGAAAAGGCAGAGGAACCAGGAATCAAATTGTCAACATCTGTTGGATCATTGAGAAAGTAAGGGAATTCCAGAAAAACATCTACTTCTGCCTCATTGACTATGCTAAAGCATTTGACTTTGTGGATCACAACAAACTGTGAAAATCCTTAATGAGATGGGAATGCCAGACCACTTTACCTGCCTTGTAAGAAACCTGTATGCAGGTCAAGAAGCAACAGTTAGAACCAGACATAAAACAACAGACTGGTTGAATACTGGGTAAGGAGTAGGTCAAGGCTGTATATTATAACCCTGCTTATTTAACTTCTATGCAGACTATATTATGAGAAATGCCAAGCTGGAATGAATCACAAGCTGGAATCAAGATTGCTGGGAGAAATATCAACAGCCTCAGATAAACAGATGAAATGAAGTGAAAGTCGTTCAGTCGTGTCCAACTCTCTGCGACTTCATGGACTGCAGCCTGCCAGGATCCTCTGTCCATGGATTCTCCAGGCCAGAATACTGGAGTGGGTAGTCATTTTTTCTGCAGGGGATCTTTGCAACCCAGGGATTGAACCCAGGTCTCCTGCATTGCATGCAGATTCTTTGCCATCTGAGCCACCAGGGAAGCCCCAGATATGCAGATGATACCACTCTAATGGCAGAAAGTGAAGAGGAACTAAAAAGCCTCTTGACGAGGATGAATGAGGAGAGTGAAAAAGTCAGCTTAAATCTCAGTATTCATAAAACTAAAATCATGGCATCTGGTCTCAACGCTTCATGGTAAATAGATGGGGAAAAAGTGGAAAACAGTAACAAATTTTATTTTCCTGGGTTCCAAAATCACTGCAGACAGTGACCGCAGCCATGGAATTACAAGATGCTTGCTCCTTGGAAGACAAGATATGACGAACTTAGCGTATTATAAAAGCAAAGACCACTTTACCACTAAAGGTCCATATAGTCAAAGCTATGGTTTTTCCAGTAGTTATGTACCAGTTTGAGAGTTGGACCATAAAGAAAGCAGAGTGCTGAAGAAGTGATGTCTTCGAGTTGTACTGCTGGAGAAGACTCTTCAGAATACCTTGGACAGCAAGGAGATCAAACGATTCAATGCTAAAGGAAATCAATCCTGAATATTCACTGGAAGGACTGATGCCAGAGCTCCAATACTTTGGTCACCTTATGGGAAGAGCCGACTCACTGAAGACGACCCTAATGCTAGGGAAGTTTGAAGGCAAGAGAAGAGGGTAGCAGAGGATGAGATGGTTAGATATCATGACCAACTCAGTGGACATGAATTTGAGCAAATTCTGAGAGAGTGTAGGACAAAGGAGTCTGGTATTCTGCAGTCCATGGGGTTGCAAAGGGTGGGACATGACTTAGCTACTGAACAATATCAACATAATAACAAAAGCAACTGAAAACAAAGGTTAAAGTCAAAGAAAGAGATCCATCATGGAGTCAGAATTGGATCTTTCCTGCAACATGTTCAGTGTCAAATATAGTATAACAAATGTCTTAGTCTCTCAAATTTTCATTATTTGCCAGTTTGATGAGTGAGGGGGCTACATGGGATGAGGGGAGGAGCACATTCTCCAAACAATTGAGAACAGTCAAATTCTCAGTGATGCTATTCTCATTAAATCATTATAGCAAGTCTGAGAGGAATAAAAGTGAGAGCAGTCAGACATAGATTTCTGTAAGAGGTAAAAGGTTCCACTTTTCTGTTTTTGATGGATGGGCATGATTGGCCAAGTGGAAGCAAATTGCAAAAGGGATGAGAGAAAGAGTAAGTGATAGACGTCTATTCTGTGAGTCTGGCCAAGGAAGGGCAAAGGTAAACACAGAATGTATCTCCCAGGCATTGCATCAGAGGGAAAATTAATCAATATAAGGATGAATCTCATCTAACTTGCCCCAAACAGCCTAGTTTGGGGCTGTTTATCAGTATAATGATCAATAGTGCCCTCTTTAGACTCTCAAGAAATTCATGTTTAAATGATCATTTTAATTGTATGTTCTCTTTTCCTGTCTTGAATGGCTTTCTATTACTTTTAGAACAAAATCAATAATTTTTAACATGGCTTTTGAGGCCTGATGTAATCTGGTTCAAGACTATCTCACCAGAAAATCTCAGTCATCACTATTTGTTCACTTCCTTTTGTTCTCCTTCTGATCTTTTCACATCTTCAAACTTGCCTTCCTCCTTTCTGCCTCAGGGCCTTTGTATTAATACATGCTATTCATCCTGCTGACAGGATTTTGCCTGCCTTTTACTAGCTCCTACTCATAACTAAAGCAGTAATTTCTATGTAATTTAAATTGGACTGCTTCATAAAGGTTTTCCTGACCCTCTAGATGATGTCAGGTCTCAGATCTGCTGATAGTTGCTTTATTTCCCTTAGAATTTTCTCTTCTCTTAAAGGCTGCCTGGAAGATCATTTGAAATAGTTTAGATGTCATGGATTAGGGGTTGGAGGACTACACTGTATGACTTGCTAAGACCCACTCTGTCTTCTGTGTAGTTTTGCAGATGAAACTGCCTCTAACTAACAGACAGAATTCTTCATTTATTCACATTCTACCTTCTTTTACTGTTATGTTGAGTTTTATGACCTTTTAATCTCACATGCTAGTAAAGTAATGCTCAAAATTCTCCAAGCCAGGCTTCAGAAATACATGAAATGTGAACTTACAGATGTTCAAGCTGGTTTTAGAAAATGCAGAGGAACCAGAGATCAAATTGCCAACATCTGCTGGATCATGGAAAAAGCAAGAGAGTTCCAGAAAAACATATGTTTCTGCTTTATTGACTATGCCAAAGCCTTGACTGTGTGGATCACAATAAACTGTGGAAAATTCTGAAAGAGATGGGAATACCAGACCACCTGACCTGCCTCTTGAGAAATTTGTATGCAGGTCAGGAAGCAACAGTTAGAACTGGACATGGAACACCAGACTGGTTCCAAATAGGAAAAGGAGTACATCAAGGCTGTATATTGTCACCCTGTTTATTTAACTTATATGCAGAGTACATCATGAGAAACGCTGGGCTGAAAGAAGCACAAGGTGGAATCAAGATTACCGGGAGAAATATCAATAGCCTCAGATATGCAGATGACACCACCCTTATGGCAGAAAGTGAAGAGGAACTAAAAAGCCTCTTGATGAAAGTGAAAGTGGAGAGTGAAAAAGTTGGCTTAGAGCTCAACCAACATTCAGAAAACAAAGATCATGGCATCTGGTCCCATCACTTCATGGGAAATAGATGGGGAAACAGTGGAAACAGTGTCAGACTTTATTTGTTTGGGCTCCAAAATCACTGCAGATGGTGACTGCAGCCATGAAATTAAAAGACGCTTACTTCTTGGAAGGAAAGTTATGACCAACATAGATAGCATATTCAAAAGCAGAGACATTACTTTGCCAACAAAGGTCCATCTAGTCAAGGCTATGGTTTTTCCAGTGGTCATGGGTGGATGTGAAAGTTGGACTGTGAAGAAAGTTGAGCACCGAAGAATTGATGCTTTGGAACTGTGGTGTTGGAGAAGACTCTTGAGAGTCCCTTGGACTGCAAGGAGATCCAACCAGTCCATTCTGAAGGAGATCAGCCCTGAGTGTTCACTGGAAGGACTGATGCTGAAGCTGAAACTCCAATACTTTGGTCACCTCATGAGAAGAGTTGACTCATTAGAAAAGACTCTGATGCCGGGAGGGATTGGGGGCAGGAGGAGAAGGGGACGACAGAGGAGGAGATGGCTGGATGGCATCACCAACTCGATGGACACGAGTTTGGGTGAACTTCGGGAGCTGGTGATAGACAGGGAGGCCTGGCGTGCTTCAGTTCATGGGGCTGCAAGGAGTCGGATACGATTGAGCAACTGAACTGAACTGAACTGAACTGAATCTTGCTAAATTAGGAGCATGAACCAATAAAATGAGAAAAACTGTTATTGAATTTTTAAAAATTAATGTTTTCATGATAATACTTTATTACTATGAAAATTTATAGTGTGGGGGTAGGAGAAAAGGCACAATGTTTAAATGAACCAAGTGGAGCTGAATTTCTAGCTTCACCATTTGTTGACACAGGGCTTGGTTTGCCCCCCTTCACCCAATTACCCCTCTTTCTACTTCCCCGCCTTACATTATGCATCCACAAAATAGAAGGAAGAATGAGAGTATTTATTAACCAGAATGATCTCCAGTGTTCCCTGTGGCAATAAAAATGTCCATGAAACTAATTCCTTTTTATGTGGTTACAAGTATTATCTACTATTGCAAAATATCTATAAAGCCAATGTAATCCTTCTCATTACTATAAATCTGATAAAAAGAAAGAGCCTCTTTAAATATCTATCTTAGAAACATATTTATACACAGTAATACTGTGTCCTTTCTAGAAAAATAAGCTAAACCAAAAACCGAGGCTTCCCCCACCCCCACCTAAAGCATATTCCACTTGTGTTGTGTGATTCAGTCAGCCAGAAACGTATAAATTCTGACTTCTCTTCCTCTAAGCTTACTTGGGAGACATGGAAGCTGACTTCAAACACGTTAGATGCCAATCTTTGGCCCAATGTATGGCAAGTGGTGGCTGGAGTCTATCTCAGAATAAGGAAAATATACAATTTGGGAATGGCTGAGATGTCTTGAGAGTCTTTAAACTAGTCTGGAAAGTAGAACCAAATCTACTGCTAAGCTGTAGAGGACAGCACTGATGAGCTGAAATGTCTTTATCTTTGACATTTCAACTATCAGGAAGGCTTTAGAGTGCCCACTTAAGATGTAAACAAGGGAGATAAACATGTGGAGGAGGAAACACTTCATCTGACACCTTCTTTCTAGAGCTCTTGACACTTTTGGAAAAGCTTCTTTGGGGAAAGTTATTAAAACAAAACAAAACAGTTGGTCCAAGGTGAGAACAGTAGGTAGGGAGACAACAGCTCAGATTCAGATGTTTGCAGTGGGAAGGGGTGAAGAACTCACACTTTAAATCAAGCCAGCAAAATTCCAGGGCAGAGAGAATACAACAGACCCTGCGTTCCTCAACTCTAACCCCCAAGTGAACCACTGCCTACGCAAAGCATCACATGGAAAGGTTTTTACAGTAGCACTTAATACTTGATAGACATTTAATACTTGTCTACCACAACATTTAATCACTCTCAATAAAACATTCTTTGGATACCTTGAAGCCCTCCAGTGGGAATTTCTAGTTAGCATACTTGATTAGAGCAAGAACAGCAGGCGATTCTATGTGTTAATGAAGTCTCTTTTCCTGTCTCACCCCCATAAAGTTCTTTGACCCTTCATGCTACAGTTCCCTATGAAGTAAAGTGAAAGTGGAAGAAAGTGAAGTTGCAACCCCATGGACTGTGGCCCACCAGGCTCCTCTGTCCATGGGATTCTCCAGGCAAGGATACTGGAGTGGGTTGCCATTTCCTTCTCCAGGGGATCTTCCCGACCCAGGGATCAAACCCAGGTCTCCCACATTGCAGGCAGATGCTTTAACCTCTGAGCCACCAGGGAAGCCTACATTAAAAAGATGATGTAAAGCTTACTTTAAAAAATATATATATACACACTCACACATAACAGGTTGTTCACAAAATTCAAACATTTTTGAGGTACATATTTATTCAATCATTCAAGAGACAGTATGTGAGAAAGGGGTCAGTAAAAGATGAAAATTCTTGGTGATGGAGGTACACAAATAACTGTAGTGCAAGATGACTCATGAAGTTAAGGGAGCATTGAGGAAGGAAGATTAGAGCTTTCTGGAAATAACAAGCAAATCTTAAACAGAAGGACATGCCTGACCTTATTTCTTCATTCAACAAATATTAGTTGAGCTACTCTATTAAATTAATAACCATAGTAATAAATGCATGTGTGTGCATGCTAAATTGCTCGGTCGTTTCCAACGCTGTGTGTCCCTATGGACTGCAGCCTGCCAGGCTCCTCTGTCCATAGGATTCTCCAGGCAAGAATACTGGAGTGGGTTGCCATGCTCTCCTCCAAGGGATCTTCTGACCCCAGTGATGGAACCCACGTCTCCTGCAGCTCCTGCCTTGCAGGCAGATTCTTTACCACTGAGCCATCAGGGAAGCCACACAGTATGGTAAAAGACAGGATAAATATTTAAGGCAAGGGCAGTTGCTTTACATCAGGGATCAGAAAAAGCTTCTGTGAGAGTAACATAAGCAGTGATCTGAACGATAAACATGTTAATAAAGAGATGAGTATTTTCCAGGGAGAAGAAAAAGCTTATGTTGAAACACTGAGGTGGGAACTTCAAATATATTTAGAATTTTATAGAGTTGATAAAACAGAGGATTTGGGTGGGCACAAGCAAGGAAACAACCAGGAAGCAAAACTGCAAAATTCTTGAATGTCACGCAAGTAACATTTAAAGATACAAATTCCTCCTATGTCAAACTAAAGTGATTGAATTTTTTCAGAGTTGCTTGAGAAACCAATGAAAAAAATCTAAGAAAGCTCATTACATGATAACTTACAAGATATATAAAGATCATTCTACTAGTAAAGAATTGTCAGGAGTGAGATTATTTTATAATGCAATATTAAGTAAATAAAGTAGAATAAAACCTTTTGTATAACTAAACTATAAGATGCCTGCATAGAAATAAATATGCATGGACAGAAGTCTTGGAAAAAATTCAACTTATTAACATTCTTCTTCATGATATGTTGAGTTAGAAATAAGAGACTGATAATACTGATGGATCAATTCAACATTCTGTCAGTTTAAAGAACTGTAATTACTCCTTAATCAAGAACCAAGCAGCACAAACTTTCTCTACAGACATTTGTAATTTAAATACATTCTCATAATGGACTCTGGTTGCACTGCATATAACAAAACGCTGAACTAGACAAGCAAAGAAATACCAGTTATCACTAACTGGAAAACAGCTATATATTGCCAAAATTTTTCAATCTCTAGATTCTTAGAGCATGATGGAAGACCACCCACAAATTTCAGCAGACAATCTGGAAATTAACCACCCACTTCCTCCAACTTATCAAAATTCTTGAACTCTATTTTCACTTGATGCATCTTTAAACCCATTTTCCTTTGCACACAGGAAAAAAATATAATAAACTGTATACCACAAAGTCTCAAATCTAAAGAACCAGACTTTATGAACAAAGAATACTGAGATGTTTTCCTAAAGAGACAGCTATTTTATCTAAACACTATTTAATTCAACATGACTCATTGTTTAGCCAAGTTACTACATTTGGCTTAAAAACAAAGAAACAACTTTGGAAAAATGTAGAGGACAGAGGAGACATGTTCATTTCACTTTAAACACATTCATCAGTCATTCAAAGCAGAAGCCCCCTTTTCTCTTTTTCTCTTGTATCTCTATCTCCTGACACTGTCTAAAATACAAGGTCAGCGACTGCAGCACTCAGCTGCTGGAGAGGAGAGTTAAACAGTCCTTGGGAGTGTGCCCCTACATAGTAAAAGAGCTACCCGGTGATTCTTTTCAGGAGAAGCACAAAGGATCTGACCAAGTTTCCTGCAACTTTGAAAAGCCCAAGACTCATCATATATACAATGGCTTTTCAATGTATATATAAGAGGTTTCTCTTTACTTCATCCTATATTGGGAAACCTTTTGTTTCCAAATCTCACATGATCCGATTTTGAGATGCAGTGGATGCAGCCTTACTCAATCTTTCAAAATAAAAGATCAGTGTTGCACTTTTCTGCTTTTGCTCTGGGACAAAATATTTATCATTCCTGCACGCACTTCAAGGATAAGAGCAGATTATAGACTCAAAGCTTATTTATTTTACAAAATGCTGTTGCTTCCATGAGGTAAGCATTAGCCAAGGCTGTCTCTTTATTTTTCAGGGTACAAGTAAAATCTTTTGGAGGAAATAAGGCACACTTAAAAGAGGAAGTAACAAGCTATTAAAGGCAAAAGTTTGACCTGAATATTAACAGCTCACTGTCGCCTTTTTAATGTGGACGGAAGTCTGATTCACCTGATTGATAACCATTTTTATCCCTGAATCTCAGAAAGCACAACATACTTTTATTAGGCAAAATGACAGGTGTAGATAGTTGGAATAGTGTTATTTGAGGGATTTCACCTTACACATTCAAGTGACTTAGCAAAACTAAGTCAAACAAGCCACTTAATGTCCTAAAACCAGAAGAGTGGATAAACAGGTTTTAGGTAGGCATTTACCTTTGGCTTATATTCACCAAATATATACAAGTTGTACTTCCCTAATTGGAAAACTCTACAAGCATGATTACTCATAATAAACATGAAAGCAACCAAGATTGTCTTTTAACATCCAAGTGGAAAATTAAGCCAGTACAATTCACACCCCAAAAGTGTTTTATCCCACTGTATGTTGTTTAGTCGCTCAGTTGCGTCTTTTGCAACCCGATGGACTGCAGCCCGCCACACTGCTCTGTTCATGGGATTTCCAGGCAAGAACACTGCAGCAGGCTGCTTGGCACGGGTTACCGTTTCCTTTTACAGTGGATATTTCCAACCCAGGGACTGAGTCCACATCTCTTGCATTGGCAGGCAGATTCTTTACCACTGAGCCACCAGTGAAGCCCAACCCACTATATACAGGTAATTCACTTCTTTTTTAAATGCAGTTTTCTGGAGTAAAAATTGGTCTTTTGGGCACTGCATCTAACTAATTATGTGGCCTGAGGCAACTAACTTAAATTATTAGTCACTAAGTGTCCCCACCTAAATGATGGAAATAATAGTATCTATCTCAGGGGACAATTGCACTAATTGAAAGAGAAAATAAGTGTGAAGCACCTGGAGCATAGGCGCTATCACTCAGCTGTTAGTTTCCATGCCAAGACAAGAGTTTCAGGTTTAAACAGGGTATTTGTACACTGTCATAACTTCAGAGCATTATTCTTCAGTTGTATTCTGAACCAATCCTACTAAATAAAGTTTGTTAACTTAACATTTAATTCACATTGAAGTGCAATCTGTGTACCAATAAAAATGTTACAATGTGTAAAAATTCTAGCAAAATTGATTCTCAAATTCCAGCACAAAAGTAAATGATTTTTGTAGAATACAATTTTCCTTAATCTTTATCCAGTCTGCCTCTATTAAATTATCACTCAACACTACCTACTATCTATTGAGAACATACAAAGTACCTAATTTACTAAGAAAAGTTTATACCATTTCACCTAATCTTCACAACAATCCTATTAACTTGCCCTATTGTTTTCTGCATTAGACATACAGAAAAAATGGTTGATGAATTTTGGGTAACTTTCCCAAGTTTTCAATTTAAGTCTGTAGGACCCAAAGTCCATGTTCTCAAATTCAAGAAGGATAAGAATACCCAGCTGAAGAACCTGGTCTTTTTCACTTTTCCCTGAGTACAGTGGTGGTTTTCAAATTTCAACATACATGAGAGATATATGAAATGCTTACTAAAAGTAAAAAATTACAGGAATAAAATTATTTCCTTCCAGAATCATTTATTCAGAAGGTCTTCACAGATTCATCTGTTGAACACAGTCCAGGGCTCTTGTTAAGCAGACTAATCTGATCTTCCAAAGATTGCATCCTTCTTCTGATTCCAATCTGAAATGACACCAAATCTGGAGGGATAACCCTTTTCACTTTATCTAAGGAACCTGCTTCCATTTTGTTATTTAGGGATTTGTTCTGTTTTTATTATCTTCAAGACCTTAAAATTATTTCTGGCCTTAAGATTCAGATTTGTTTTAAATATTATATGGATGATTGTAGAATTAATAACAATGTGTGACTAGACTGGCTTTTGAGTCTATGCATTTATGTGCTAATTTTTGACAATTTATTTGAAGCCATCTAACAAAGAATTCTGAACTGAACAAAGAATTCAAGATCCTTTAAAAGATGAGCTCACTTTTCTTCAGAAGACTTTGTAAAGATCAGATTGCCCAATTCTCAAAGAATTTGGAAAGAATCTGAAAATTATGTGAGAAGGAAACCGGCAAAAGGGATTGAAGTCTTGTGTGCAACTACGGAAAGCCTGTGCAGAAAAGCTTTTCCCGCAACTCTTGGTACCACAAATCCCAATCTTTTATACAAATATGATCCAAAAGTGAATGAGCAAGCCAATCATTTGAGATCCAAAACTAAATCTTCCTTTGAAAAACCCAATGTTATAAGTTGTACTGAGGTCCATAGTTTTTCCTGAAAACCTAATTGTTGTAGTAGTATTACTAACAAAAATACTGAATCAAAAGTTTGTCTAAGATTTTTCATAAATTACTTCTCTTCATTACAGTCCTACAAGGTTTATAGTGGTACACAGTGAGGCCCTAAGTGCAGAGTGCCAGAGTAAATGATCTCCTTGACACTTCTTGTGTTATCTAGCAAAGTTACTTAATGCCTTGAAGCCTCTGTTTAGTATCTGTAAAATGGGGATAATGATATCATCCATCTCATGGATTTGTTATTGAGTGAGTGAAGTCACTCAGTTGTGTCTGACTCTTTGCAACCCCATGGACTGTAGCCCACCAGGCTCCTCTGTCCATATGATTCTCCAGGCCAGAATACTGGAGTGGGTTGCCATTTCCTTCTCCAGGGGATCTTCCCAACCCAGGGTTCAAACCTGGGTCTCCCGCATTGCAGGCAGATGCTTTAACCTCTGAGCCACCAGGGAAGCCCGGATTTGTTATTAGGGTAAATTAAGTTAATAAAGCAGTAAGAATAGTTACTATCACATTATATTGCTCATAATATAGTAACTGTTATTGTTACTCCTATTTTCAGGAACTAACGGTTAATATTTCTCAGAAAGATCAGATACCTTTTTCAAGATCACACAATCGAAAACAGCCAATGGAAGGAAACTGAAATTAGGTCTTCCTGGCACTAGAAACACTGTCCTTTCCAATTCATCATACCATATTTCTATACTGCTGCTGCTAAGTCGCTTCAGTCGTGTCCGACTCTGTGAGACCCCACAGACGGCAGCCCAGTAGGCTCCCCTGTCCCTGGGATTCTCCAGGCAAGAACACTGGAGTGGGTTGCCATTTCCCTCTCCAATGCATGAAAGTGAAGTCGTTCAGTCGTGCCCGACTCTTAGCGACCCCATGGACTGCAGCCCACCAGGCTCCTCCGTCCATGGGATTTTCCAGGCAAGAAGACTGGAATGGGGTGACATTTCTATACTATTACAGCACTAACCTTTGAACTCTACCCAATCATCAATGAACTGTGTCTTTTGAGGAAATTCATGAAATATGCTAATTTAGTACATCATTGCAATCATTTTCAAGATATATAACACAGCCGTATTGAATATATCCCTTTAAATTCTCTGCATCTGTTCTGAGAAAACCTATCTCTTTGTCCAAAAGTTTCATTCCCTACCTGCTTGAGGAGCAGAACATGCCAAATGAAATCAGAAAGTCAAAATATAAAATAGATCAGCAAGAAATAACTCTTCTTGAGTCTCTAGTAGGAACTCCTAAAGCCTACCTATCCAACCTCTCCTGCTGCTGCTGCTGCTGCTAAGTCGCTTCAGTCGTGTCCGACACTGTGTGACCCCATAGACGGCAGCCCACCAGGCTCCTCCGTCCCTGGGATTCTCCAGGCAAGAATACTGGAGTGGATTGCCATTTCCTTCTCCAATTCATGCATGCATGCTAAGTTGCTTCAGTCATATTCGACTCTGTGTGACCCCATGGACAGCAGCCTACCAGACTCCTCTGTCCAGGGGATTCTCTAGGCAAGAATACTGGAGTGGGTTGCCATTGCCTTCTCCATCTGACCTCTCCTACTTCACTATTTACAAAGCACAGTCATACTGCTCAGCTTTTCACTTCCATTCCATAAGAAGTTTCTGTTCCCTCACACAAAGTCAAAACAGTTTTGTGAGGCAAAAAATGACAAAAAGTCTGAAAATAGGATACAAAAGTAATCGCTCTTGTGGGCACTAGAAACTGAACTATACCCTCTATGGTATCTTTTTTTTAAACATACATTTCTTGAGTACTTCTTAGCTGCACATTGCTAAACCAACTGCTAATTACCATAAAAATTAAAAAAAAAATTCTAGACACTTATAATCTTCTAGAAAAGATGTGGTATGTTCAAAGTAATATAAGGTAGTAAAAGATAACTGCCTTTAAAGAGAGGCACAGATACCAGCATCATTTATTCAACCTATAAACCAGGAAGTCATTCGTAATTCTTCCCTCACAGCCAGTCAGTCAGTTGCTGAGTTGTACTGATTTACCTCTAAAATGTACACAGATCTGACATTTCTTGTCCCATCCCAATTATCACTCTTTAATTCTAGACACTTATCATGTCGTCCCTGACTAGACAATTGCATGAACCTTCTAACTGCTCTTCCTGCCTTTAGTTTTATCCTTGTTTAAATATTTATTGAATGTTGGAGAAATGATGGGCACCATGGGGCAGTCTGTGTGCTGAGAGCTAGGGATAAAAGACTCAGACACCAGGCTATAAGTCAAGTGGGGTTTTCATACCAGCTTCATGTTTCTATCTGAAGTAAGTGCCGTCCAAAATCTAAATGTGATAGTGTCTTTTACACACAGTGCTCCTGTCCCACTTTATTGTCAGTGACTTCCTATTTTCTAAAACACTAGTCATGAGCTAGTTTGTTAGAAGCCATGGGGTACTTTTTTCTCAAAAGTTTCATAAATCATAAAATGTGCAAAACTTCAGGGTGTCAGTTATATGCTGCAATTCCTTCAAGTATCCCTCCATATTCCATGGAGGAAGCGTACATAAGAGGGAGGGGTACGCTCAGATTATCGAAGTCCCACCTAAAGAGAAACTTTGTAACCTCCAAATATACTAAGCAAGACACTCCGTGACCTGACCCTTGCTTACTTCCTCAGCACACTTGGCTTTTCCTCCTTGATCTTTATGTTCCTGCCAGTAGATCTGCCTGTAATGTCTTAAGAATGATCCTCTTAACTCATGCTTCTCAGCTATGTTCATATTAGTCTCTTTGCCTTGATAAATTTTCCTTATTCTTTAAGGTTTAGCCAATACTACACTTTATATAAAGTCTTAGCCAATTCCCATTTTCTCTTGTGATAAAATTTAAATAATGACTTACCTTTTTAATAACATACTATTTTACTGGCACTGAGATATGTGCTTTAATTGTATACATTTAATCTTTGCACTATGAAGTGTACATTTTGTACTTCATGTTCTATACATAAAGAAATAATGCTTAGAGGAGTTAAATGTGATGATGGATTATAGCTGGGGAGTGGTAGAGTCTTGATTAGAATCCAGGAAAGCCGGATTTTAAAGTTTTTTCCATTGTAACATAGTGAATATACATCCATTCTTACACATATTAGACCATACTGGATGCATCTGTCTCGTAACTAGGGATACTTTTAAAAAATGTTATTATTTTTTAGAAATCTTAAGAAGCTTTAGCGAGATAGGAAGACCGTGCTTGTTCAATAAAAATTGCTTAAACTGGCCTTCAATTTTCAACCCAGTTTCTGGGAGAGGGAGGAGAAAGAGAAGAGAAAGAATTATTTGTCCAAGCAGGTGTGTGTGCATGTGCTCAGTCGAGTCCGATTCTTCGCAACCCCATGGACTGTAGCCCATGGGATTTCCCAGGCAAGAATACTGGAGTGGGCTGCCACATCCTCCTCCAGGGGATCTTCCCAACCCAGGGATCAAACCCACATCTCCAGCACTGGCAGGTGGATTCTTTACCACTGAACTACCCAGGAAGCCCGGGTAAGACTGAGTGCTCACTCGGTCACTTCCAACTCTTTGCAACCCCATGGACTATAGTCCACCAGACTCCCCCGTCCATGGGATTGCCCAGACAAGAATACTGGAGCAGGTTGCCATTTCCCTCTCCATCCAATCAGGTGGTGTTGCCTAACTTCAACTATTTGCCATTCACTAGGGAGGGAATTTGAAGCTAGAGTTCTACAGGCTAATCCTTTTCAAATGATTAATGGACAAGTGTTTTGTTTATGTTTGTAACATACAGGAAAAGTGAATGTCTAGGTAAATGAAAATTAAACAACAACTCAATAATACAAAATTCAATCCCAAATTTCTTAACATTAGGTTCAGTTGACATTATAGTACTCTGTCAAGAGGTTGTACTCTTAATTTCTGTATTTACCTCTTTGTGGGCATAACAACTGTGAGCCTTCTCTGCCATTTCTGGAAGACTGAATCTGAACAGTACTAGTACAGAGTAGTTTTTTCTTTTTCCAAAATTAAAAGCAAATTTGCTTGGCATTCTCATTTTGCTTATGAAGCATTTCAGATGAGTCAGCAATGCAGTCAACAAGTCTTCCAAAACTAAATAGTGTCTGAAGTTGACTGTGGCAGCAAGCATGAAAGTTTGTGAGTGTAACTACTAAACAGTAAGCATACACTACGTATAAACCGGGCAATCTAAACATTATTATATTTTGGATGACAACTTTGCCACTTTCATACCTCCATATCCTGAACATAGAATATGGCCAAGGTCAGGTCATGGAGCATGGGTAAATATTTCTTCCCTTACTACATCTGGGGGAAAAGAGGTAGTCTTCTTTAGAGAAGTCTAAAACAACATCTTAGTCTCATCCTTTTTATAGTTTTTGATGTTTTTATTTCTCAAAGGATTTATACTCTGTCTATTCCTCTGTTAAGTATATTTAGAAAACATAGGCAAAATATTCTGAGTTCAAAAATTTCTTCAAACTGAGCATTCTTTTTCATCAACCTTCATTTATCCTATTTTAATGACGTTCTTTCTTTCTTACATATAATTTACTCAGCCTTTGTATTTTATAGAACATTGTCATTTTCATCCATATTTTCTCTTAAAAATTTTTTAAGAAACCTTTTTGTTTTGTATTGGGGAATAGCCAGTTAACAACGCTGTGACAGTTTCAGGTGAACAATGAAGGAACGAAGGAACTCAGCCATACAAAGGCGATCCAACCAGTTCATCCTAAAGGAAATCAGTGAATATTCACTGGAAGGACTGATGCTGAAGCTAAAATGCCAATATTTTGGCCACCTCATGCGAAGAACTGACTCATTTGAAGAGACCCTGATGCTGGGAAAGATAGAAGGCGGGAGAAAAAAGGGATGACAGAGGATGAGATGGTTGGATGGCATCACCGACTTAATGGACATGAATTTGAGTAAACTCTGGGAGGTGGTGATGGACAGGGAAGCCTGGCGTGCTGCAGTCCATGGTGTCATAAAGAATCAGACATGACTGAGCAACTGAACTTAACTGAATACTGATTCTCCCCCAAACTCCCCTCCCATCTAGGATGCCACATAACATCGAGAAGAGTTCCTTGTTATTAACTGATATTCTCTTTTCATTTTTCAATCTATGATGGGTCTATTTGTGACAATTTTTGTTATAGAATTCTGCCTTTTTCTAACTCTAGAATCCCTCTCTTGCAATTGACCATAGTCTCTTACTTGGGGAGATGATAAGAAGATTGCTCTTAAATTCACTTTGCACCCTTCTTCTTATCATGTTTCACAGGAACGCGTTTCTGAATGCAAGAGACTTCATGATCTTTTTCATCCAGCTTTTTAATGTTATATAGAACATCATTCTGTACCTAAGTTTCTAAAGTTAGCTTTAAGTGTGTCTAATTCCACCAAGAGTAGATAATTGCTTCATTTTCTACAGTTACTGTTCTGCATTAAAGATCACACAAGAATATTTATTTAGCCTTCATTTGTATCACTTATAAACAGTTTTTCCACCTAGAGTTTCAAACCAGAGGGGAAGTAGCAAGACTTAAGTCATAGTAATAGTAACAATTAAAGAATGTTGATGCTTTTGTAGAGTAGATATGTAAAAGGAAAAATTACCATTGCTGATATAAAATCTTTTCCTGATTTTAAAGCCTTAATATACCTTTTACACTGATAAACCATATGCTATTTTTACCATGGTCTCTATTCCATGCATAATAAGAAGATCCATAGGCATAAAAGTATATTTTATGGACTCCCTTGGTGGTACAGTATTTAAGAATAACCCATCTGCCAATCCAAGGGACAGGGGTTCGATCCCTGATCCTGGAAGATTCCACATGCCTTGGAACAACTAAAGCCCATGAGCCACAAATACTAAGCCCAAGCTCTAGGGCCCACGAGCCACAGCTACCGAGCCCATGTGCTGCAGCTAACGAAACCCAGGTGCCTAGAGCTTCTCTTGTTCTCCACGACAAAAGAAGCCATTGCAAAGAGAAGCCCAAGCACCACAACAGAGTAACCCCTAGTTGCCACAACTAGAGAAAGCCCGTGTGCAGCAACGAATACTCAGTGCAAACAAAAATAATATTTTTTTTAAAAATACATTTTTAAAGGGGGAAGTGCTACTGAATGTATTAGATAATAATGTACCTTTTCATAATAATTTTTCAAAGAAAAAAGAAAATAAACACTATAGGGGAGGGTACTCTTAATCTCAGTTGGTGAACAAATCCCCTAGAGAACAAAATAAAATACTATTATTATGGCCTTGGGATAGGTCAAATTTCTTTCTTTCTTTTTCTTTTCTTTTGTCAGCATGTGGGATCTTAGTTCACTGATCAGGGGTTGAACCCACGCCCCCTGAATTGGAAGCGCAGTCTTAACCATTGGACCACCAGAGAAGTCTGGGATAGATAAAAATTTCTTAAATAGAGCAAAAACCATGTAAGTCTTAAAGAAAAGAATGATGAATTGTAATAAACTAAATTTGGTATTTTCATTTATACAAAAGCATCAAGTGTGTGAAAAGCAAGCCAAATAATAGATTCGTAAACTCACACATATAAACTATAAAAGGCTGATATCCAAAATGTAAAAGAACTCCTAAAAACAAAGAAGAAAAATATAAACTAAACAAAATAGGCAATGTCTTTTACCCTGCAAGATATCTACATTACCAATAAACATTTGTAAAAAGTGTTCAAATGCATTAGTAATCCAGAGAATATCAATTAAAACTACAGTGAGATACTACTATATTGCTATCAGATTCATTAAAATTTTTGTTTTAATAAAAATAAAAAATAAAGATGACCATTTCCATTTTTTCCACCCAAAATAAATGACAACAAAAATAAAAATAAATAAACAAGTAGGGCTACATCAAACTAAAAAGCTTCTGCACAGCAAAGGAAACCATTAACAAAATGAAAAGTCAATAAATTGAATAAGATAAAATATTTGCAAATTATATATCTGATAAGAAACTAATATCCAAAATATACAAAGAGCTCATACAACTGAACAGTGAAAAAAAAAGGAGGGGCAAACAATCCAATTAAAAAATGAGCAGAGGAATAGATATTTTCCAAAAAAGACATACAGGCCAACAGGCACCTGGGTACCTGAAAAGATGGTCAACATCAATTATCAGGGAAATAAATGCAAATTAGAGCCAAAAAGAGAGATAACTTCACATCTGTTAGAGTGACTATTATCCAAAAGACAAAAGACAACAAGTATTGGTGAAAATATGAAGAAAAGAGAACTCTTGTGTACTGTTCATAAGAATAGACATTGGTCCAGTCATTATAGAAAACATTATGGAAGTTCCATGAAAAGTTAAAAACAGAACTATCATGATTCAGCAATTCTATTTCTGAAGAAAATGAAAACAGTAACTCACAAAGATATATGCACCTCTAAGTTCATTGCAACATTATTTACAATAGCCAAGATACTGAAACAACCTAAGTATCCACTGGTAGATAAATGGATAAATAAAATGTGAGATATATATATATATATATATATATATATATATATATGATAAATATGTGCATGCTAAGTTGCTTCGGTCATGTCCAACTCTGCGACCCTATGGACTGAAGCCTGCCAGACTTCTCTGCCCATGGGATTATCCAGGCAAAAATACTGGAGTGGGTTGTCATGTCCTCCTTTAGGGGATCTTCTCAACCCAGGATCAAATCTTCTCTTATGTCTCCTGCATTGGCAGGTGGGTTCTTCACTTCTAGTGCCACTGGGGAAGATACATATCTATATCTATATCTATATCTATACACACACACCCAGTGGAATATTATTCACTCATTATTTCATTCAGAAAGAGTGAAATCCTGCCATTGACAACAACAAAGGTGAACCTTGAGGGCATTATGCTAAGTGAAATAAGTCAGACAAAGAAAGACAAATACTCATGATCACATTTATATATAGTATATAAAAGCAAGCAAACCAACCCAAAATCAAAGACAGACAGAACACATTGATGGTTGCTTGCCAGAGGTAGAGGGTTGAGGTGGGTGGGAAAAATAGGTCAAAAGGTACATACTTCCAGGTATAAAATAAATAAACCATGGGGATGTAATATACAGCATGGCAACTATAGTTAATAATACTGTATTGCATATTTGAAAGTTAAGAGAATAAATCTTAAAAGTTCTTTTTAAGAACAAGAAAAAAATTGTGTAACTGTGTGATGATAGATACCAACTAGGCTTATTGTGGTGACCACTCTTCAATTATACATGCAAATATTAAATCATCATGTCATACACCTGAAACTAATATAATGTACGTCAAATATACCTCAGTATACAGAGAATAAAGTATGGTCATTTTCACGTGTTGCAAGGATGTGGAACAACTTCATACACTGTTAGAAGAAATATAATTTTGTATAACTACTTAGAAAAATAAATTGGGTTTATCTGTTCAGTTTCAACATATGTGTCCTATATGACGCAGCAATTCAATTCCCAGGTACGTACAAGAGTTCAGAGCGGCTTTATCCACCATCGCCTCGAATGGGAAGTGACACAAATGTCTACAAACAAGAGAGCAGATAAACACACTGTGGCATTTCCTACAATGGCTGATACTCTGGAATAAAAATGAGCCAACTACTTTCAGTCTTAACAGTGCCAATGAATCTCTCAAACAAAATATGAAGCGAAATAAGTCTGACAAAAGGGAAAATGTACTATACAATTTCATTTATATAAAGTTCAAAATCAGGCTAAATTCATCTATGGTGTCAGAAACTGGGACAGCAGATACATCCAAGGGGAAGGGAAAATATATTTATTTAGATGGACAAAAAGGAATTACATATATTTTTCAAGCTGGGTGGTAATTAAACAAGTATGTTCTAACTCATGTGATAACTGACTTTTAAAGAAGGTTTTTATAATTTTTCTGTATCTATGATTTGTGGAAAATTATATTTTTGAAAAGAAAATGTATTTAAATTTACTCATGATAGTTTCTGAATCAAAGTGTGTTAGTTTCCTCATTGCTATAGCAAATTATGATGAGCTTTCTGGCGTAAGGAAACAAATGTATTCGCTCACAGCTTTGGACACCAGAAGTCCAAAATCAGTATTACTGGGCTAACATGGAGGTGTTGGAAGGACCACATTCCCTCCGGATACTTGAGGGGAGAATCTGTTCTTCACCTCTTCTAGTTTCTCTTGACTAGAAACCACCTCATTCTGCTTTCTTCCTCTGTAATCACATTGCCTTCTCCTTTTCTTCTGTGTCAAATCTCTCTTAAAAGCAAACATGTGACAGTATTTAGGGCTCACTTGATAATCCAAGATAGTCTCCAGGTCTCAAGAGCTTACTTAAATTTATTCACATCTGTGAAGTCGATTTTGCTATTAATATATAAGGTGACATTCTTGGGTTTCAAGGATTCAGATGTAGTTATCTTTCAGCGACCCACTACTCAGCCTACCATACCTAGTGCTATTGACACTAATCACTATGAGTTCAGAGGGGGGAAAATAACCAAATACTAGAATAAGCTGAAATACCTCATAAAACAGAAGCAGGGAAACTACACTTTCATGAATAATGGTATTGGAACATGTAGAGAAAAACAGGCCATCACAGTTCAAAAAAATGGCCACAAAGGATGCCAAGTGATAAAGAAAAACAAAGTTTAATGTAGTCCATTATTAGTAAAAAAAATAAAAACACGTGCCTAAAACATGGTATATTTTCATGAACTGAGAGAATATTAATTTTAGCTATGTTTTCATATCAGAATTTATACCAGTGAAAAATTTAATATGAGCACATTTTAATGTGACAAAAGTACTTTTAATATGATAAAATATGATTAAATGTGAATATCATCAACAATTTTCATTTTGGTTTGTTTTCTACACTTCTGAAACCTTTGCCTTTTTTACAGGCCTGTGCTCATTACAGTTAAGCAGAGTTACTTAGGTTGCTAACGCAAACAAAATGAGAGAGTGTTGCTACAGATGAAGTATTTCATCATCACCCTGGCACTGCAACACGACTCAGACACAGTTTGAAAGCAGAAGAACCCTCTCACTACAATCCCTAGTTGGGTCTCTGAAAGCAATCCCTCTGGAAAATCAAGACACTCTCATACGTCTGCTCCTCACGTTATTGTTAGAATTGCAGTTTAATCCCTGGCCTTTACTGATGTCATTGGTTTGAAATGCAGGTCTGTTCCTTCAGGACAGTAGTTGGTGTCACTATACTATCCACAAATTTCTTCAAAACAAAAGGAGATTTTCTTTTGTGACATCCTTACAAAGAAAAAAATAATAATTTTTTTGCCATAATTGAAAACTACAGTTACTACACAATTAAAATTTATTTTACTCTAATATAGTTCAGTTATAAATTAGGCATTAAAATGATCTTTAAAAATAGGTTACATAATTTTAAGTGAGGTTATTGAAATATATTCTTTTAATTCTGCACCCCTACCCCTAATGCTGTCAAAGACAATGACTAAAAGCCTTTCCAAGGGCTTCCATCTGTCCTTTGCTTGAGTAGATCTACAGAGCAGACTCCATATGAACCTACACAAGCTTATGAATTTACATGGAAAGGGCAGACACATTCTCCTTTACCTGATTATGCTTTGGAACAGTTTTCTTATGCCATTCTTTTCCGGTGGGGCTATTAAAGGTATAGTGCAGATACCTCCCATTAGAAAGGTTAGAAGGAAATGGCAACCCACTCCAGTGTTCTTGCCTGGAGAATCCCAGGGACGCGGGAGCCTGGTGGGCTGCCGTCTATGGGGTCGCACAGAGTCGGACACGACTGAAGTGACTTAGCAGGAGCAGCAGCAGCCTTATGCTACAGCCAAGTTATGGCGATCCACAGCTGGGCAGAAATAATCCTCTTTGTTCTTGGATCCTGGGTGAGACAAAGGTTCTTGGGCAGGGCTTAGGCAACCAAACTGAGAAAGGGACACTTAGGGTTTTTTGATATTTTAATACCAGCGTAGGTATACTGATACTTATCAGGTGAACTTCAGACTTGTATCCATTGTACTGAGTGGCCATCTGTGCTCTTTTACATCTTTATGGAGAGGATGTTTATCCAAAAATTAAGCCCAGCTGTATTATGGTTAATGTATAATATATTGTTTGCCTAAAATAACATCTGCTTGAAAGACCAAGACAACTTCCATACATGTTTTCTACCAGTAACATTATTTTTCATATTTGCATTTTATTAATCACAATGAAATTTCACAATGTAGACCTACCAATACAACCACTTTGTTTCTATACTTCTATATAAGACAAGACACAACCAGATTCTTTGAAAATAAGAGTATTTTGGACACCCATGCTACTCCACTCTTCATGTTATTGCCCAGGGCATGTACAAGGCCTGGATTTCCCTTGTCAATTCTGATTTTTTTAATACTGGAAATACATTGAAATTATAATAGACAAAAATTATAATAATCTTACAAGAAATACAATGATCTTACATTTACAGGTAACATTTCTCTAAGCCATTTACATAATTGTTCTGAATATTTACTATAGCAATTTAAGAAAAGAAACTCTATAATTTATCAATTAAAATAGGACATTTTTGAGCGTGAAATGGAGAGTTAGTAATAATTATTTCAGGACAACTGGCATAAATGGCAACTGTCCCTGGCAAACTAATATGGATGCTACCATATATATGAGAATTATTTTTATCCTTACACAGTGGAAGAAACTGGCATTTCAGTTTTTCAGTATTGAAACAGATATTTCAATAATATGCCCACGTTTATAGTATTTACTAAGTGGCAGAATCAGGCCTGGCTCCTTGGGTAGCCTGCCTCCAGGGTCCTTGATCTTAATTGAAATCCTGGAGGACTGTAGTAGCATCAACACAAGGTAAGCTCTAAGGAACTGATAGAGATAAAAGATTATAACGTTAACAATTTCCCTTTGAAATAGTCAGTTGTAACACCAGTTTGATGAGGAGAAAACTTTTTTTATTTGTGTTTAGATTTCACTTCATCATGAAGCTCTTTTTAAAAAAGAGCTTTCTTTTCTGTCACTTACTACTACTACTACTAAGTCGATTCAGTCATGTCCGACTCTGTGCGACCACATAGACGGCAGCCCACCAGGCTCCCCTGTCCCTGGGATTCTCCAGGCAAGAACACTGGAGTGGGAAGCCATTTCCTTCTCCAGTGCATGAAAGTGAAAAGTGAAAGGAAGTCGCTCAGTCATGTCCGACTCTTAGCGACCCTATGGACTGCGGCCCACCAGGCTCCTGCGCCCATATTGTTTTAACTAGATTTGGTACGTTTTTAGCAGTCTTATTTAAATGTATTTACATAAAAGATAAGCCTTTATGAATTTATTTCTTGCTTCTTTAAAAATGGTTTGTGTGTGGGGGGATATCTGGATTAAATATATTCAGTTAACATAGTTTAAAATAGTTTTTCGTAAATTAGAAAATGAATTTCTAATTATTGTTACGAATTTTTAGTTTTAAAATTATAATTACTTCTTAAAAGACTATCCATAAATATGCAGATAAAATATACTGTTCTTCCAATTTCATAAGCATGTCAGGATAACAATGAATTTGATAGATGATCTAAACTTAAAAAGTGACCCCTTCGAGGCTGCATTTTTTTGTTTTTTTGGCCCATTTTTCCTATGTATTACAGGTAAAGCATGTCAAACAAAAAAAGAACAAGAATTTGAATTCACCATGAACTAACAAAATGATAATCTGGAAGAAATAAGAATTAGCATAAGCAAGGGGAGGCTGGCACTATTGGTACTGCACTGCATTCAAAATAACGGTGCCACCCTGACCAGAGATTTTCAAAGGACACACAATCCTACAATGGTTGGGTAAAGTAGGTTAGAAGAAGAATTTATGCCAACATAAACTGTGCTTTAATCTTAGAATTTAAGGATTCATAAACAAAGGAACAATGTGGATATAAATTATTTTCTGGAAAAAATATTATCTTATTATCTTATACTTTTCTGGCTGAGTAAAACTCACAGAGAAAAGATTGAAGGTAAAAGGAGAAAGGCATGGCAGAGGATGAGACGGTTAAATAGCATCACTGACTCAATGGTCATGAATTTGAGCAAACTCCAGGAGACAGGGAAGGAAAGGGAGGCCTTGCATGCTGCAGTCCCTGGGGTCACAAGGAGTTGGACATGACTTGGCAACTAGACAACAACATGTCTCTAATGCTGAAGGAGCTAAAACTGAAAAGAAATAGATCTGATTCTTTACTGGGTCCTATGGCCCCCACCAATGAAACACACCCTACCGCAACACATGCCTCATATGGAGGAAATTCAAAGTGTTAATCAACTTAAAAGGTCACTCCATTTGCCTCCCCTGTGCTTTGGGATGAAAATTAAAGCCTCTGGGGTCTGGGGTTGAGCCTGAAGTAAAAATCAACATTAGCTCCATCCTCCCCTTCCTCCCCTCTTCCTCCCTCGTATTTCATTCTAACAATCACATGCCACTGGATAATGGTATCAGGATGAGCAGTCACTGAGCTCACAAATTTCATCATCAATGTCTTTTAAAGAAAAAGAAAGTCTCTCTTCACCTTCACCTAATAAGCCTTTCATTAAATTGATTCTTGAATTTAATCCATTTTCTTTTTTGCTTATATATGTACTGTATATGTATTCCTTAAATTCAAGTCAAATTCCTAACTTCCAAGAAGAGGATATAAATACTTCAAATGATGTAATCTTTGGTGACAGTGATGTAGGGGTCCTTTACCAAAGGGAATTTGAATTTTTAAGGATGTGCTCATGTGCCATATATTCTTAAATCAACAAAACAATACTTTCATAGATGTCCAGCAGTTCAAAGAAAGGAAAGGACAAGGCAAGAAAAGACCAAAAATGAAAAACAAAACAATGTCTTAATTTCATGACTAATTGCTAAATTAGAATTACTTATCACTAGATAAAATATTTGATTAGGGTATATTCAGTTTAAAAAATTATGCAGATTCTTTACCATCTGAGCCACCAGGGAAGCCCATAACAATTATTACTGATATCAACTTTTTTCTCCATCCAACAATACATCATAAAAAATTAAAATGATATATTTGTGAGTATTTAAATCTATTAAAAACATTTTCTAATGAGGATGGCCAGTACTTCCCTTTCTCCATAGTTCTGGCCACTTGACAACAATATTAAGGGAATATTTTGATTAGACCAACTAGCTTAGAGTTAGCATGATGAATATTTTATAGGAACTAAAGATTCTTTGCTAACTAAACACACTAAAAATTTCTACCAGCTCAAACATTTTTACCAGCTAAACATTTACCATATGACATGCCTGTTAATATCTTGTTATCAATCGTGATATTTCTAAATATGACTAAGGATAGTCTATGTTCACAAAGTTGGAAAGTGAATCAAATAGCCTGATAAGGTTTTCTTCTCCCCTTAAAACTTCTACAATGTTTCCATATTAGACCTTGATATGGGGAGTTCTGTTGTGTTATCTAAGGTATTGCCTTAATTTCACTTTATTTTGTTAAGCATCTAAAGGACTCAACCACACTTACAGCATTGACAAACTGAAAATACCCTTAGGCAGCTGTGATCCTAGATTCTGCAGGCTCCTATATCTATATATAAGGAAGGCTTTAAGGAGAGTCATATAAGAATATGTATCCTGGACTCTACTGTAAACCACTGGATGACAATTCCTTTAGGTGGGGCTCAAAAATGTGCCAGCCTCTCGGTGCCTCAGATGGTCAAGAATTTGCCTTCAATGCAGGATCAAATCAATGGGTTCGATCCCTGGGTTGGGAAGATTCCCTAAGGGAAGGAAATGGCAACCCATTCCAGTATTCTTCCCTGGAGAATTCCATGGTCAGAGGAGCCTGGTGGGCTATCATCCATAGGGTCGCAAAGAGTTGGACAAAATGTATGCTATAAATAAGTCTTCCTGAGAATACTGAAGTTCAAGCAGGTTTGAGACTCACCAATCTATATTATGGGCTTCCCAAGTGGCTTGGCGGTAAAGAATCCGCCTGAAATGCAGGGGATGAAGAAGATGCGGGTTTAGTCCCTGGGTCAGAAAGACTCCACGGAGGAGGAGATGGCAACCCACTCCAGCATTCTTGCAGGAGAAATCCCATGGACAGAGGAGCCTGGCAGGCTGCGGTTCCTGGGGTCCCAAAGAGTTGGACATAACTGAGCACACACACAATCTATATTATGAAAGAATGAAGATATTTGCCTGCAGGGCTTCCATCTGGTTTAACTGATGACTTGACACTAAGTCCCAGAGGAAAAGTTTTAGTTATGCAGATACCCAGATATTTTCCAAAGTGAAAAACCTCTGGGAATACTCTACAGCAAACTAAGGTACTACTCTCAAGAGACTTTGAGATTAGAGTTTTATGCTGTAGTCATAAAAACAAAAAAGCTTTTTGGAGGAAAAATTTCAGTCCCTATTTTTACAAACAATGAAACCATCAAATAAAGTAAACCCTACATTAAGTATTGGTGTTTACAAATCAAACATGCTCAAATGAACTATATAAAATGAATAAAAATAAATTAATGCATGATAGTTCAGTTGGTAAAGAATCTGCCTGCAATGCAGGAGACCCCGGTTCGATTCTGGGTCAGGAAAAATCCCCTGGAGAAGGGCTAGGCTACCCATTTCAGTATTCTTGGGCTTCCCTTGTGGCTCAGCTGGTAAAGTATCTGCCTGCAGTGTGCAGACCTGGGTTTGATCCCTGGGTTGGCAAGATACCCTGGAGAAGGGAAAGGCTATCCACTCCAGTATTCTGGCCTGGAGAATTCCATGGACTGTATAGTCCATGGGGTCACAAAGAGTTGGACGTGACTGAGTGACTTTCACTTCCACAAAATTAAGTAAGAAGCTTGAGATACATCAAGTTGAGCCATCCAATTCATGAATTTGCTAGGTGTAGATCAGAGCCCACCCTTTTTAAATCCTCTCAAACTGCCCTGCAAAGTTTAATTAAACCAGATGCATTTTACCTGAGACTGGGTCCAGTTTTATGTAGAACAAGTATGAATTAGAGGTAACTCTTCATTCCTCTCTTATTTTAGGAGGCTTAGCTAAGAGTCAGAGATGACTGAGTGACTGCACTTTCACTTTCATGCATTGGAGAAGAAAATGGCAACCCACTCCAGTGTTCTTGCCTGGAGAATTCCAGGGATGAGGGAGCTTGGTGGGCTGCCGTCTATGGGGTCACGCGGAGTTGGACATGACTGAAGTGACTTAGCAGCAGCAGCAGCAGCAGCAGTTTAGGGAGAAAACAAATTTTTCCAATACAACTTCAGTTTGAATATAACTGACCCCAAGACATATAGAACTTAATGGTATCTAAAGAGGATGACGTTTGGGCTCCTGACTTAAGAGCTGTATATTTTGTCTCCTTCCCTGCAACACTCAGACTTTATAGGACCTTGTGATTTTTTTAGGCATTTTCCCTCTCTTTCATCTTTTGAAACTTTTATCATTTGAAAATTCTGCCTAAAATTCCCTCCTGAAACAGACCTCCATCACACTTTAATTCTTAGACCAAAAATTACAAGATAAAATAGAGCTGAAAACTCTTAATTCCCCATTTTTCTTGTATGTGAAAATAAGTACATTTATATTATCTATGTAGATGAGGCACTGTCATAATTTGGCCTAATTACATGCTTAGACATGCATATTTAGATAACTTTTTTGCCCCTTAATGTTTATGGGTCTAGAAGTCACTTCCTTTGGTTTTTATAACAAGTGTACTGCTAAGTTTAGGTATGTTTGTCTTAGAGTTTTGGTTGTTTCAGGAAAGTACCCTCTCCAGAAAGGATAACTGATCTTCTACTCTGTCATTTCCAAATTCATCCTAAAGATTTATGTCAAGCCTCAGGTGGGTCTAATGAGTTCACAAATGTTTGCAAGGGCCTCTCTAAGTCAGGGGAACAACTAGTCATCTCATTCCTGGCTACACTCCTGCATGAAGTGAATTCCTTATGTTGAAAACGAAGACATGATCTTTGTCATGTGTATTTTCTATGTTAATTTGTTCAGGAGCATACATTTTGAGTATCAGCACACTTCTGTTCACTGCATGGTAAGCTCCTCTCTGAGACAAGGCATGAGGCCTTATTTGGTGCTGATAGCTCAGCTCCCAGCTCAGCGGCTGGCACAGAAAATGTTTCTGAACTGAACTGAAATTTAGAAATCTCTAACACCTTTTGCATATGTTTTGGCTTAGGGAGTCCCTTTGTAAATCTGCCAGATACAACTTATTTTTTAAACAATCAGTTTTCAAGAACGTCTCATCTATTGGGCTATAAACTTATATTTAAACTTGGGAAAACTATTTTAATGAAGACGTAAAAAAATATAAAAGGCTATTTATACAAAATCCACTTAACTTTTATTAAAATAAGTCTTAATTCCATTGAAATAGTCCTTGTGGTTAAATGTATGGCCAGTAAATGACTATAGGCTAATGTTTTTTATCACACTCATGTTTCAGCAATACTACTATTTTTTAGGAGATATGAACTAGTGTCTTTCTTTTACTGAATACAGTAAACTGTAACTAAAGTCTAACAGCTTAAGTTTATAATCATAAAACTAACCTTTTAAAAAAGGTTATGAATCGTCTATGATTGCCAACTATTTTCTGGCTTCTTCATTAAGATTTTAGAAATGCATGAATACTGTTATTGCTTCGCCAAGATATTTCACCATCTCTATTACAGCCACTTTTCAGAGTGGAACACTGTCATATTTCTGCTAATATGAGGCTCTGGACCTACGATGTTCCAAATGTGTTCCCTGAAACACTGCTACAACACGACAGAGAAAATTGATCTAACTTGGTAAAACCTGTACGTAGCTTGAGCTCTGATCAAAAGCCTGAGTGTTACAGAGACATTAACCTGTTTCTATTTGATAATAACAAAATAATCTGAGTCAGGGAACAAGATGTAGGTTTAACTGGTAGAAACACAAGTGTAGGTTTGAGATCCAAACCTTGCAGAGGTCAAGGGCCCACTGTCAATATTCTTCCAGCAGTGGCAGAGACAGAACCAGGAGCACATTTAATCAAGGGGATGGACAGTGAGTAGAAGGCCACCCACACAAGCCTTTGCTTGCTTGCTTGCATCTTTCCACAGAATAACATGAAGACAGATGCTGTAGGGCTTGAAAAATTCTGTTTGGGGAGAACTACTTCTTGGTGTGTGCGTTTGCTTCTGTAGGTACCTCCAAAGCACAGTTTTGCATTTCTTCTTTAATTGATGTTTGTTTATTTAATGTCAGTAGTGTTGACATAGCTTTATTGTGTGACTTTAAATCAAAGGCAAACAAGATGAAATAATATGGATTTTCACTTAATTAACAAAGACCTTTATCCAGTTGAACAAACATGAGAAAATGAGATCATAGTAATATGAGCATTCTCTGTCATTTATTTCCTGACAACAGCACTTTAGAACAGATTTTAAGTATAGGACATATGAAAAAGAGTTAGTTTCTCCTATATTCAGGAAAACTTTGATTTTTAATTTGTTCATACATCCATTACCCCTAGGCCATAAAAATGCCTATACTTACAAGAAAAAAGATATATATCATAAAGTGTTTTCAGTGAGCACTGTTTCCAGATGAGTTAGTTTTGAAAATTTTTTATAAATATATTAGAAATAATTCAGCCATTTGTAACAATGTAATATGCAGTTGAATTCACTGAGTAGCATGATGTCACAGTCACCTATTTATTTGCAATGGTTTTCAATATTATGGGTCTGCTTTAACTATACAATAAAATACCCCGATTTTATAAATTATGCCATTTTATGGCTATATCACATTTTATAAGAATTATTTGGAAAATATATCAAGTGAAATTAAATGGTTAAAGCCTTTAGAAAGATAGTCTTAAAGTTTAAAAAATGTAGTTATTACTACCATGCAACGTTAATTATTTCAAAGAATATTCTTGAGTGCATATTATCTGCCAACTACTAGGCTCTGACAATACAATGTTGAATTAAACACCATATTTCTCTCCTCATAGAGTTTTTATTTAATGTTTAATTTATTTCTGTAAGAATTATTATGCAGTTACTAAAGAAATCTTCAATTATCCACTGATTAGAGAAAATATTGAGAAAGATTGGATATAATATAGGAGATTTAAAAAATAATAAAGCAAAACAAACAAAACTCCCACTAACACCTTAAAGCCTCCAAAATACAGTTGACCTTTGAGCAACATGGGTTTGAAATGAGGGTCCACTTATATTACACTTGAATTTTCTTTCAATAGTAAATTCTACAGTACTATACAATCCACCACTGGTTTAATCTGTGGACATGAAGGAATTGCATATACAGAAGGCTGACTTTAAGTTATATGTAGTTTTTCCTCTGTGTGGAGGGTCAGCACCCCTAACCCCTGTGTAGGTCAAGGGTTAGCTGTGTATATACTCAGACAATAATACTTAATTAACCTCCTTAGCCATATCATTCATGATAACCTCTAAACTTATCTTTCACTCTGGCCTGCTGCTGCTAAGTCACTTCAGTTGTGTCCGACTCTGTGCGACCCCATAGACGGCAGCCCACCAGGCTCCCCTGTCCCTGGGATTCTCTAGGCAAGAACACTGGAGTGGGTTGCCATTTCCTTCTCCAATGCATGAAAGTGAAAAGTGAAAGGGAAGTCGCTCAGTTGTGTCCAACTCTTAGCGACCGCATGGACTGCAGCCTACCAGGCTCCTCCATCTATGGATTTTCCAGGCAAGGGTACTGGAGTGGGGGGCCATTGCCTTCTCCGTCACTCTGGCCTACTGGTCTATTTAACATAGTACGTGTGTGTGTGCTCAGTCATGTCTAACTCTTTGTGATCCCATGGGCTGTAGTCAACCAGGCTCCTCTGGTCCTGTAGCCTGCCAAGATCCTCTGTCCATGGGATTTCCCAGACAAAAATTCTGGAGTAGGTTGCCATTTCCTTCTTGAGGGGATCTTCCCGACTCAGGGATCAAACCCGTGTGTCTTGCATCTCCTATATTACAAGGTGGATTCTTTACCAACTGAACCACCTGGGAAGCCTCCTATTAACATGCCACAAACACATCCCAATCACTAGATCTCCATGTCTTGAATTTTGTTGTCTCTTTTATCTGGAATGTTCTTTCTCGAAATTCATTTTTATATCTTTAAAGATGCAAACCAAAGATCTAGATTTTCCTGGTCTCTCTATTTCCATTGTCCATAGCACTTAATTTATAGTGCTTTTACTCTGCTTGACATTATAGTACCTAACTATAAATATATTAAGAGGAAGCACTATATTTTGCTTTTCTATCCCTGAGTGTCTAATTCAGTATTTTGCATATAATGTTGAATAAATATCTGTTTCATGACATTTATCAATAGTTATCTAATAGTTGGAAATTATAGGTAATGATTCCAAAACTGCTTTCTGATATTTCCTCAATTAATGTGCATAAAACCTACAGATTTAATTTATGTATAAGGAAGTTGATTCTTAGGTTAAGTTTTTTGTCAAGATTATATAACTGGTGATTATAGAAACTAGCAATGGTGAAACTGATGCCTGAGGTTAAAAGAAAGACTCTTTTCTGAGGAGTTCAGTGTTTTTTTCCATAATATTATGGTCAAAATTCAAATGAAAAGAAATGTATTTGAACAGTTAAAACCTCACTTTAATAATATCTTTACAACACAATTATTTTTACTTCTACTTCTTTTCATAGTTCTTTAAGAAGCAGTCATGCCACCTGGTTAAAGTCTACTTTATCAGTAAATTCCATGTTGATGGCTATGCATAATTATAATCAGCACTCCTGCAAGGTGCTAGGGCAGCCAGATAAGGTGTTTGTTTTGACTGAAAACTAGGCATTCTGAAGAAACAGTAACTTAATGTTGAAGGGGGCTCATTCTTATAATTTTTTGTAACTCTAAAACAATCTAAAATAATCACTCAACATATAAAAAATTTAAAATATATAGAACATTATATGCATTTAGAGACACTGCATTTTAACATAATATTTCTATGGTATAAAAATTAAATAAGACATATTTGCTTAACTAGATGTGCTTAGAGAGAACACAGAGAGTAATGTGACACTGAAGATGTGGAAACAATGATGCTTGTGAACCAACAAAAATGAGTAGGTTTCTGATAAGCAAAACAAACTGAGAGAATTCCAGGGAACGGGTCCTCCTGGAATGCCTGTTTGAGGAATACTTATTTGGGAAGTATTTGTTAATATATGAGATAAACAATAAATTACCAATTTAACATGCTACTGTGAGAATTAGTAATATTTTATGTTAATGGTTGCAGGAGAATATATTGAAATAATCAAAATATGTCCTTTCAAGCAAAGAGAAATATATTTATGACGGTATATACATAAGGCAACTATTTTCATATTGGGAAAATATCCTAATGAAAATGGCAGTATTTGAAAGTATTACAGTTTAGAAATCACTAATACATAAAAATATTGTGAAATTAATTCTACTGTCTTTTGTATACAGCGTTGAGTCCATTGACCTCCCTGTGTTTCCCTTTCTTGTCCCAGGTGCTTTGTGAATGTGATAAATTTGAAACCAGGGAAGAAAATGAGGGTATAAAGTGGCATTATAGTGCTGAGTGCATATTTATCAATTCTTTATATATTCACATGTATACACATACACACACACCCCACACACACACTAGTTAACCTTCTCCCTGAAGAGAATATCATGAGAGGGAAGCATTCTATATCTTTAGAGACCATATATGTAATGCAAATGAGTCAAAAAGGCCAGGAGATACTATAAACTGATGATAAATAGAAACTTTTTCAAATTCTTTTCCCATTTAGGTTATTACAGAATATTGAGCAGTGTTCCTTGTGCTATGTAGTACATCCTTGTTAGTTATTTGGTAATCTAGTTTAAATATAGCAGTGTGTACACGTCAATTCCAAACTCCCAATCTATCCGTTCCTCCCTGCCATTTGCCCCCTAGTAACCATAAATTCTTCTCTAAGTTTGTGAGTCTGTTTCTGTCTTGTAAATAAGTTTATCTGTATCATTTTTGTTTAATTTTGCAGATTTTTTTTAATGCTGTGTAGATCTGTGGGTCAAACTGACCTGCAGGTAGCAAATTGTAACTTCTAGAAGAGAGGATGCTGAACTTCTGTCTTCCAGTTAAAACAAACAAAACAAATGACAGACTGATGCAGCATCAGAAATGGCAATCACTTCCTTTCTCTCTAGATCTCTCCTAATAATTTAAAATGGGATACTGATTACTAATATAGATATTCATTAGTCATATATTTGTAACCAGCTGATGACCATATGCTTTCCTTTCACAGGAAGCAAAGATTATTTATGAAATTTATATGATGATGTCAAAATGTGTTGTTTGGAGTAGGAGGAGGAGAGTTTATTGTAGTAGGCTGGAGAAACTCCACAAGTAGCAGACTGCAGGACTCCATAGCTGATGTCTATGTGATTCTATAGTTGCTATTGTGGCTATTCCAGGTGTCATAAAGGGAACTAGAACAAACAACTAACAACATCATGGAAAATAATTTATTAGTAAATTGGGAATTACCCATATTAAATGCATTACAAGCTTGTTTTGTCAAAGCAGAAGCTATAACACTAAAATATACATTTAAAATTATGATAGACTATTTACTATTCATAAAACCTATGTTAAATGTATATTTAAGAGCATAAAATGCCTGGTATATGTCAAATGGATAAATTATGAGTAACTAAAATTTTAACTACAATGAGGATACAGGAGATTTTTCAAAAGGGTATTTTTATATAAAATCCTGGTATTATTATAACTCAGTAAAATTTTTAGTAATTTAGATGAATGAACTAGAATGCCCCCATACACACACAGATTTGGCAAGCTTGTAAGTAATCACATATGAATTTAATGTTATAATTAACTGTAATTAGCTACCAAGATGCTAATGTAAGTGTGGTTTTTAGCAGCAAAGAAAATCAGCATCTCATTACAAGAGAAGCAGAAACCACTTGATATATAAACCTACTTGTTCATAGATCAATTCTTAAATGTTAAGAGCACAAATTTTCTGTGTTACTTTTAACATTTATAGTCTCATAAAAACTCTCAGAGAAGAAGTAAAAATGTGCAATATATGATGTTTTTCTACAGAGCTTCATCCCTCGTTCTACATTCTTTGCCTTTGCCTTTCCAGACCCCACACCAGAGCCCTTGCACCAGAGCTGGATTCATGTTTATGATACTCTCCATGCCAGGCACTGTGGCATGAGGGCAGGGAATCAGAGGAGCCGTGAGCATCTCACATATGCTTTTGACTAATATGTTTTCCTTCTCCTGGTATTTAGAATCAGAGAATCTATTGCTAGAAGTATTATTTTCTTCCCCCAAACCAGCTTGTCCTTTCTTTTAAACACTATTTACTTAAACGCATCTTTCCAGTTTCTGGGATGCAGACCCCAGTATCATCCTTGACCCTCATTCCTTCATTTCTCAAATCAAAAAAGAGCCTCATGTCCAACGGTTTCATGTCAAGAATCTCCTCATCTGTAACTCTGATTTCAGGTCCCTCTTTCTTCCGGTTACTTTTTTAGACTTTACTCTCACTTCTCACCATTTCTTCCCTTGCCTTGTTAGCATAGTTTATTTTTTTATAGAACAGATGATCACAGATGGTCAAAACCTCTCATGTCCATACATTTTCAAAGTCTCTCTTTTTCTTGAAGAGTGCAAGCCCAGTCTATAACTCATAAGCTTCCATGTTCTCCACGGTATTTCTGAACTCTTTTTCCCCCTATATGAAGTTTCCACTAAGTCACCTCCTATTGTGTGCTAAGTACTGTGCACTCCTCCTTATAGAAAGAGGTTCAATCAGAACCTTTCCTACCTGCAATTACCCTATCCCACTTGAATTGCATAAAACCTTTCTAATATGTCCAAAGTCCATCTGAAAAACTCCTTTCTCTTTCATGTTTTGTCTGATGACAGTAATCAAAACTGCTGTCTTCCTTTTCCATGATTCCACAGCATCTTGTAGATGCCTCCATTAAAGTGCTCTACAGAGGGTATATTATATTAGTTCTTTCCCCATCATTAATTTTTTTAAGAAAGTTATTATTTATTCCTTTCACTCAGCACATCCATTTGTTAGAAACATTTTCTTCCTTTGAACTAAAGTCAGCTGTCTCTTATTTTTATTAATCTAAATTAGATATGCTAAATTACTTAATCACAATTTCTTGGTCATTTAGTTCCAAAGGTAGTTCTCCTTAACACCCAGTCTCCTCTGCTACCCACAATGCCATAACGATAAACACGAACACTGCCAGAGGACACACCACATGTAGGGACCGTACCAATTATCTTTACACGTGTTATTCAGTTCTCACAACAACTCTATTGGTGTCTCTATTTTACAATGCATAAACTGAAGCATAGAAATGTTTAATTAGTTGCCCAAGATCATGCAGCTAATATAACATAGAGGCAGAATTAAATACAGCAGCTTGGTACCAAATTCTTAACGTTCTCTATGGGATTTGTATTTTAAAAGAGCACAGCAGAAAGAGTCACTTCAAAGAAGGTCTCTCTAATGGTAGAGTTTAAACACTTGTGCCCCCTGGGTGGAGGGAGAAAGACCTCCCCTGGAGCCCTTCAAATTACACCACAGATACATCTCCTTGCTTTATATTAGCAGCTTGCCTTGGAGGAATATGTGTATTTTTGCTCCAGTGAGTTCAGACTTTAATACTGTCCACATTTAATTTATGTTCCTCTATAAAAGTCAACATGAGTTTCTGACTATAAATTTGTCATGCCTTACTAATGAACTAAATTGTGTTTTCTGTCAGTGTTCCATTTAAATTGATATGACCTCATTCATTAGGACATAATGTATTTACAGCTGTAAGAAATGTACATGGGTTTCAAAAACTTCCTCCTCAAAAAGCCAAAGGAAGAGTGGGTTGAAGAGTTGATAAAGATGTGTGGGAAAAAGAAAAAAAAATTAAGGATGATTTGACTTCATTTAACTTCTACTATAAAATAATTTCTTAAATATACCACTTACAACTGTTACTTCCTCATTTGCAGACCTTTAATTTTCTGCATTAAGTGCATGATCAGTTTCACAGCCCTTCCTCGTATGCTAGACTTTTTACAGAGCTTGCTCAAACTTATCCTTCTAAACAGAATTCCCATTTGGACATCTTACGTTCATTTACTAATTCACTTATTCCCCATGTTTGCTGAGTTATGCTTCAGGCACTGTTCTAGATGCTGAAGATGGTTGAAGTGGTGAATACAACAAAGTACCTACCCACACTGCACCTGTATTTTAGTGGAAGAAACAAGTAAATAAAAGGCAATTTTTGTGTTTGATATATACAATATCTATAAAGCAACAATTCTCAAAATTTTGGTCTCAAGACCCCTTTCATCCTTAAAAATTATTATGTACGTCAAAGAACTTGTTTTGGGTCTATGTTAAGTGATATTTACTGTAACAGAAATTAAAATTGAAAAAGTTATAATATGTATTAATGTATTAAGAACAACCATAAAGCCCATTGCATATTAATGTTAGTAATGTGATTTTATGAAAATAACTATATTTTCAAAGCAAAAGTTTAATGAGAAGAGTAGTGGTATTTTACATATTTTTCAGATCTCTCTGTCTGAATAGAGAGTAGAATTTTCATATCTGCTTCTGCATTCAGTGTGTTACAGTATCACTTGTCATATGGCTTCTAGAAAATTCCACTATTCAATCATGAAAGAATGTAAGTGAAAACAGAAATAGAAATAGAATGTAATAGAAAATAGAAAGCAAAAACAACACATCTTACTACTACAATGGAACTAGTTTTTACTTTGTGGGCCCTCTTAAAAGGATCATGGGGGTCTCCAGGGATCCCCAGACCACACTTTTGAGAACCAGTGGAAGAAAGGAGGGAAACAAAGGGCAAGGGGTCAGGTAACAGTGTTAGACAGGAGTCAGGAACTACTATTCTAAGGGAGTGAAAGTCTTGCTGAGGTCTGAAGAATGAGAAGGACCCCAAACAACTGAAGACAGAGAAAAGAAGAAGCATGAAGGACCCAGAGTATGGAAGAGATAAAAAATTTTTATAATGTGAAAGGAAGCCACTGCGGTGAGAATGCTGTGAGCAGGAGAAAGTGTAGTAGGAACGGAGGTTGAGGAGCAAGACAGAGCCAGACTGAGCAGAGCAGAGGTCAGACACTAGTGGCCTGGGGTTCTGGTCTAGACATCTGTCTTACAGATGTATTTTGTCTGCACAGTGCTTTTTTTTTTCTTTCTTTCTTTCTTTTTCTTCCACTATTCTTATTGAGCCAAATATTTTCAAAAAGGGATTTCACATAAAAATCTGGATTTCTGGATGCTCTTAAATGGACCAGAATACCAAGCAAAAGAAAAGCTATTTCTACATGGGGCAGCTGAAGTGGAGTAGAACTTAATATAGCATTTGAGGAAGCCACAGGCTCCACCAATTCTCATGGCTTCTTCAAGACTGATGCCCTCCCCAGTGCTATCTGTTCTGGCCTGATTCACTGGTTAAAGTCACCTTTCTCTTCCCACACACACTGTGTGGGTGAGACTTCTCAGCAGGGACTCATTTTGCAGGATTTGGTTCTTGATTCTCTGTGAAGTATAAAATTATTGAATTGTAGTATACAGGGAGAAACACTTTCTCATTTGTTTTAAAACGACAACCAGTTGTTTTGTGGAAAGTAGATCATAAGGGGCAAGAGCAGAAGTTTCAAAGCAATGTTCACCAGGCTCCACCCCTTTCAGCTCTTAAGTGCACAAGTGCATCATGAATTTGGTCTTTGCTTTTGCCTTTCCCAATGATAAAGCCCTTCCTCCCACCTACACCTTACTTTACCTTTTCTTCCTCCAAGATCCACCTCAGAGCCCCTTTCTCAGAGTGGAGATGTTGTGGGAGGTATTCTTAAACCACGACTGCCCCTCTGAGACTCTTATGCTACTCCTTATTTACACTAAGAATTTATAATCCATCATCTTACAATTTTTCACAGTATGAGTAATTTCAACAGTTAGACTGCAAATTCCTTAAGGGCCTGTCTACTGCTTCTACTAGTTAGAATAGACTGTTCCAACCAACGCCTACAAGAAAAAGTCACAATAGCAGTTACAGTTCCTCAAATAGCAGTTACAGTTCCTCAGGTATTTTCCTCACACTGTTTAGGCTCTCACCATCTCTTGCTTAGTGGCTGGTTGATACAATAGGCAAATGAATTATATCTACACAGTATGCAATTGCTTTTACCACAGATGTATCACCTTGTTCTATGCATTATTTAAAATGCTGTGGGCAAGTTACTTCTCTCTCTAGCTTCTTCATCTCTAAAATGAATTTATAATAAACAACACTTTTCTCATGGGCTATTGTGAAGATTAAATGAGATAATACATACACAGTGCCCAGATTTTGTTAACTACGATCAGCAGTATGACTTTTAGATGCCTGTTTTCATGTATAAGAGAAATGTCTGTGCCATTTATAAATCAGAAAAGGAGTTGTGACATTTATATAAAGTCCCCCCACCCCACTAAAAGGCATATGGAAGCATATCTGTTTGGGGATGTTAATTTTTTACTAATAAAAAGCATTTTCAGCATCCTTAGTATATATACATTTATATATACACACACACACACAATGCAGAAGATATAAGAGTCTTGGGTTCAATCCCTGTGTCAGGAAGATCTCCTGGCAACCCACTCCAGGATTCTTTCTTGAGGCTCCATGGATAGAGGAGCCTCTCGGGCTACGGTCCACAGAGTTGCCAAGAGTCAGACACAACTGAAATGACTCAGCATGCATATTTATATATATATATATATATATATGGGCACTTAAAGTGCCTTTAAGTTCTATATATATAACTTAAAGGCACTTTTCTGGAGAGAAATTTATGAGTAATCAATTCATATATTAATACTTTCTCTAATGATCTATTTTTTAGTATCTTTGGAATTTTAGATTATCTTCCATTATGTTTTCAGTATCAAGCCCCATAATCTTCATAGGTAATACTATGCTACACAGGTGGGTTGAGCATTTTAAAGAAACATACAAGACAGCATACGGAGAAGTAAAATGATTAAGAACAAAGACTCCGAAACTAGGTGTCTTGGCTAGGGCCCTTGATCTACCGCTGGTTTTGTGTCATAAATGACTTTTCTGTGCCTCATTCACCACCTATAAATTGGAGCTAATGATAATATCTAACTTATAGGGTTGTTCTAAAGATTAAATTAAATGAGTAATTTACAGTGTATGTCTTAAAATATAATAAAGCATTATCAAGTTATTTAGCAAACAATTTAAATATAATTGATATTGCTTTTTAATCATTAAAAGCATTTTTTTTTCAAAACTGTTTTGAGCTATTCAGCTCTTTCTGCAATATAAATAAAAGACACTCTGATAATATTTAAATTAGGTTACACAGGAAATTGACTTTTTTTTCAATTTTCTTGTCAGTTTGATTTGTCACATGAAAAATACTTATTCTCAGGCTGCGTGAAAACACTTGTCAGTAAAATGAAAATGCTACTGGTCTCAAAAAGCTCCCATTTCTTTGCTCTTTCTATCACTGCATTGCTTCCAGCAGTTTCTGGGGAACTGCTTTCAGTCACGCCAAACTGGACCCAAGAGATTGCAATAATTACATCCCAGTGGTGTTGACATTCAGCTTTGTCCCACAAGCTGCTTAAGACAGGCAGGGCGCCATCTGTCATGTTAGAGGGCCACTAGCTAGCTGTAAGTTGTGGAGATTACATTTCTGATATACAACAGTTTGCTTCTGAGCCAACCCTGTAAAGTCCAAAGCAATTATAGTTATCCTGGAAAAAGATAATGATAAGATTATGAATATATGTTGATCATATACAAAATCTGAGCACAATATCACAGGAAATGTGTAAATCATTCTTAATGATAAACTTTCTCTGCAGAGGCTACCATATATTTCTAACAACCGTTCTAGCTTACTATGCATTCCCAGTTATAATATTTGTTAGTCATGTCCTACTGAATTTTTTTTCAAATTTGGAATGTTTGCCTCATTCTCCTACAACTGTTAAGTTCTTTGTATCCTGAGATTCTTTAACTTTGGCAGAAACACTTTCCTTTATACTAAATGATTATTATTTTTAAAATTCATTTAAAGAGTGATCTAAAGTGTAATTTTAATTACCATATACTCCACCATCTAATCTTATCTCAATGTTATCTTTGGCCATTGGTGATAATGGCCACTGATGTTTCAAACAGTATTTTTACTACATTTTTCTTTAAATACACTTATTAGTTGACAGATGGAACTAAAAACAAAATATATATATATATATATATATATATATATATATACACATACACACATATCTATATATTCACATTGATTTTTCGCTCTTTTCTTAAAATTAAATTTCATTTTTACAGTTTTAGAATTATGTACTTTAAATATTTCCCCATCCTAGTCTTTTGTTCTGCATTAAGAAAACAGATTTAACAAAGTATTTTGTATTTAAAATTGTTTCTCCAAATTAACTCATGGACATTGAAATGTAAAATATAGTTTATGACATGTGAGGTTGGATGTAGTGCAACTGGAAGCAATATGACTCAAAAAAGCAAAGTTTTTCTCAATAGATCTTATGTAATGAATTATCACCAGAAGTGGAATTATTTCTTTCAACCTAAATCACACTTTTGCTTTTGCAATGACAAGGTTAACATTTATACATTATTTGTTCAAATTTAATAACTTTTGATGATTAGAGCCTCTTCCATTAATGTGAATTTTATTTTCATGATGGAATTTATTGTATCTATTTCAAGTTTTATAGAATAAAAATAAACATAATTTCACAAAAGTTTACATTGGGACACAGGCAATTTAGGAAGTTTTGTGTTATAAACTATAAAAATCAAAGTAATTGATCATATAGGGGCAGTGAAAAAAGAATTAAGAATAGTGCTCAAAGAGAATATATTCTGTATGATACTATAGTATGGATATCTCATTATATACTTATCCAAACCCACAGAATAATGTAAATATGGACTTTGGGTGATAATATTGTGTCATAGTAGGTTCACTCATTGTAATAAATATACCTCCCTGGTGGGGGTATTAATAATGAGGAAGGCTGTGCATGCTGAAGAGTATATAGGAAATCTCTGTACCTGACTCTCAATTCTCCTATGAATTTAAAATTGCTCTTAAAAATGGTGCTCAGGTTCTTAACTTGAACATTGGGGTATTTAGGGCTGCCATTCACTAAATATAGGGCAAAGGAGAGAAAGATGTTTGGAAGATGTTTAGAGTTTGACATCTTGAATTTGAGGGTGCCTATGGGATATGGATTTTCACACTGGTATCTAGGACACAGTTCTACATAACTGTGGAGAGAACTCAACTGGAGATACATCTGGGAAGGATGTATCATGAAGTATCTTCATGATACTTCATCATCAGTATCATGAAGGTACTGATGGAAGGTTTGCCAGGAGTTGAGACTGTCCAGAGTGTGGAAGGTGGCCCTACAGACACTGGTATTTATGAAGTTGGTACAAAGGAGGGATTTGAAAAGATTGGAAATAAGTTGCGTTACCTTAAAGGTAGAAAATAACTTGAAATAATATTGTCATTGAAGCCAAAGAAAAGAATATTTTCAAGGAGAAATGGGGTCCATTGCCTCGAATGTTATAAAGAGATCAAATCAGATAAGGAATGAAAAGAACACTAACATAGCAGTAAAGAGGTAGGAGACTCATCGGTGAGATAACAGGGGAAGAATCCCAACTGCAGAGGCCTGAAGATGAAAGGGAAGGATTTGATGTGCAAACAGCACACACAGAAATGCACATAAAGAGCATGGTATTGAACAGGAGAAAACAGTTAGACACTGCTAGAAAACTGGACCTACAAAGCAATAGCTTAATGACTGGAGACATCTGAGCATGTCATTTAAGCAGGATTTGTTGGGGGACTTCCCAGGAGGTCCAGTGGTTAAGATTTCACCCTCCAATGCTGGGGGGTGCAGGTTTGATCCCTAGTCAGGAAACTAAAATCCCATGGGAATTGCAGATAAAAGTAAAAATGTAAAACAGAAACAATACTGCAAGAAATTCAATAAAGATTTTTTTAAAAAAAAGGTCCATATAAAAAAATCTATATAAAAACAGAGAATATGTTGGATACAAGGGACAAAAAGTGACAGAACAAAATCCCTTCACAGACAAAGGCTGTAGAATTTCAAAGAACAGGGAATCTAATAGTACTAGAAAGAGTAGCACTTGATTCTTTTCAGTCAGGGGGCAAGAGACAGAGATATAAAGGCAGCAAGACTGCAGCCACCTGATAATACTCACAAGATGCTGCAGAAGGAAGGGGGGGCCAAGGTGCACAGATTCCAAACACATATAACACTCTTTCAGGACATGTATTAAATTATTCACGAAATGTTATGAACCATAAATATATGCATTTATTCATGAATATTTATTTATATACATGAATATAATTGGTCCTAGAAAAGTTTTTTTTCTAGTCATCCACCCATCCATCTAGTTTTGTGTGCATGTATGTGTATGCACTTTACTTTCACCACCAGACACATCCACACCTGGGCATTGCTTCCACTTTGGCTCAGCCTCTTCATGCTTTCTGGAGCTATACCTCCGCTCTTCTCCAGTACCGTATTGGGCACCTTCTGACCTGGGGAGTTCATCATTCAGTGTCTTACCTTTTAGTCTTTTCATACTATTCACGGAGTTCTCAAGGTAAGAATGTTGAACTGGTTTGCCATTCCCTTCTCCAGTGGACCACATTTTGTCAGAACTCTCCACCACGACCCACTCATCTTGGATGGCCCTACACTGCATGGCTCGTAGTTTCATTCACTTAGACAAGGTTGTGATCCATGTGACCAGTTACTTAGTTTTCTGTGATTGTGGTTTTCATTCTGTCTGCCCTCTGATGGATGAAGAAAACAGGCTTGTGGAAGCTTCCTGATGGGAGAGACTGGCTATGGGGTAAACTAGGTCTTGCTCTGATGGGCCAGACAATGCTCTGTAAATCTTTAATCCAATTTTCTGCTGATGAGTGGGGATGTGTTCCCTCCCTGTAGTTTGGCCTGAGGTCAGTTTTTATTCCAATCCCAAAGAAAGGCAATGCCAAAGAATGTTCAAACTACTGCACAATTGTACCCACTTCACAGGCTAGTAAACTAATGCTCAAAATTTTCCAAGCTAGGCTTCAACAATACGTGAAGTAAGAACTTCATATGTTCAAGCTGGATTTAGAAAAGACAAAGGGACCAGAGATCAAATTGCTAACATCCGTTGGATCATAGAAAAAGCAAGAGAATTCCAGAAAAACATCTACTGCTGCTTCACTGACTATGTTAAAGCCTTTGACAATGTGGATGACAATAAACTGTGGAAAATTCAAGAGATGGGAATACCACACTACCTGACCTGTCTCCTGAGAAACCTGTATGCAGGTCAAGGATAGTTAGAACCCGACATGGAACAAAGGACTGGTTGCAGACTGGGAAAGGAGGACGTCAACGCTGTATATTGTCACCTTGCTTATTTAACTTACATGCAGAGTACATCATGTGAAACGCCAGACTGGATGAAGCACAAGCTGGAATCAAGGTTGCTGGGAGAAATATCAACGACCTCAGATATGAAGATGACACCACTTGCATGACGCAAAGCAAAGAGGAAAGAAAGAGCCTCTTGATGAAGGTGAAAGAGGAGAATGAAAAGCTGGCTTAAAACTCACTATTCAAAAAACTAAGATCATGGCATCTGACCCCATCACTTCATGGCAAATAGATGGGGAAACAATGGAAACAGTAACCGACTTTCTTTTCTTGGGCTCCAAAATCACTGCAGATGGTGACTGCAGCTACGAAATTTTTAAAAGACTCTTGCTCCTTGAAAGGAAAGCTATGATAAACCTAGACAGCATATTAAAAAGCAGAGACATTACTTTGCCGAAAAAGGTCCATCTAGTCAAAGCTATGGTTTTTCCAGTAGTCATGTATAGATGTGAGAGTTGGACCATAAAGAAGGCTGAGCACCAAAGAATTGATGCTTTCAAACAGGTGTTGGAGAAGACTCTTGAGAATCCCTTGGACTGCAAGTAGATCCAATCAGTCCATCCTAAATGAAATCAATCCTGAATATCCATTGGAAAGACTGGTGCTGAAGGTGAAGCTCCAATACTTTGGCCACCTGATGCAGAGAGAGCCGACTCATTGGAAATGACCCTGATGCTGGGAAAGACTGAAGGCAGGAAGACAAGGGGATGACAGAGGACGAGATGGTTGGATGGCATCACGGACTCAATGGACCTGAGTTTGAGCAAGCTCTGTGAGATGGTGAAGGACAGGGAAGCCTGGCGTGCTGCAGTCCATGGAGTCAAAAAGAGTCAGACATGACTGAATGACTGAACAACAACAAATGCGTATGCACATGTGTGCATTCGCTAAAGCCACACCAGCATGGAGTACAAATATAAGAATACTACTACTACTAAGTCGCTTCAGTTGTGTCCGACTCTGTGCGACCCCACAGATGGCAGCCCACCAGGCTCCCCCGTCCCTGGGATTTTCCAGGCAAGAACACTGGAGTGGGTTGCCATTTCCTTCTCCAATGCAGGAAAGTGAAAAGTGAAAGTGAAGTTGCTCAGTCGTGTCCGACTCTGCAACCCCATGGACTGCAGCCTACCAGGCTCCTCTGTCCATGGGATTTTTCCAGGCAAGAGTACTGGAATGGGTTGCCATTGCCTTCTCCGAATATAAGAATAAAAGAAGATAAATCATGAAAAGATAAGTTGGTGTTTAAAATGAATTTGGACACCGTACCAAACCTAATTCCAGATAATCTTGAGCCAAGAGATTTAAAAAGTTTCTCTATCCAGTTTTCAGAAAATCCAGTGCTCTTCTCTGAAAGGCAGTCATCACGGTACTGTCTTAAAAGTATCTGCAGCAACCTGTCCCTTCAAGGCATTTTTACTTTGAGGTGGCTCAGCTAGTAAAGAATCTGCCTGCCCATGCAGGAGATGCAAGAGATACTGGTTTGATCCATGGATTGGGAAGATCCCCTCGAGAAAGAAATGGCAACCCCCTCCAGGATGTATTGCCTGGAAAATTCCATAGACAGTGAAGCCTGGCGGCTACAGTCCACTGGGTCTCCAGGGGTTGGACATGACTGAGCACACATGCACGCATGAACATCGCTTATCTCTCACTCTGCTTCAGTCACACTGGCCTTCTTCTTAGCATATTGCAGGAGTGTGCTCACTCACACCACTGGACCTTTACTCTGGCTCTCTTCCTCTGTCTGGAATGCTCTTCCCACAGATATTCCCTTGGTTACTCCACATCTTCTTCAAGTCTCAGTAAATCTCACAGTCTTAAAGAGGCCTACCCTGACTACCATTTTAAAACTACCACCTGACCTCCCCCATCCCTGCAAAACACCATTAACCTTTCCTTTTTTCTTTTCCATAGTACTTACTACTGTCTAAGATACAAATTTACTTATTTGTCCTTTTTTTTTAATCTGTCCCCTTCCCCAAGAACATAAGGTCCATAACAGAAGGGGGATCTGTTGTGTTCACTGATGTGTTCTAAGTGGATAATAGTGCTAAATAATACACACTTGTTAATTAAATGAATGCATTTGAATGATGCCCTGGAGATTCACTATGTTTAAAAATCACAGTGGTTGCTTATCTTAGAAATACATGCTATATAATTGATTGAAATCTTTCAAAAGATCTGTGCCTTTTAGGGTTTTGAAATGTTTACTCTTATCTCCATTTAAAACAATAACCTTACCCAAATGTAGACCATACTACAGTAAGAAATAAATCAGCATGTCCCTTGCATTGTAAATATTCAATAATAATCATTCTTATGCAATTGTAACTTTTTGATTGCTGGGATGTACAGTGGTGCTCCTTTAAAGAATGATCTTCTACCAAAAAGTTTTAAGCCTGTTATTTTTTATTGCCTGGGGACACAGAGACACACAAGAGTCTCATGTTTATCAATCATTTTACCCAAGAACTCATCAAGACCGACACTATTATTCTTCCAACAGAAACTCAAATATTATTCTATCTATAGTGAAGTGAAGTCACTCAGTTGTGTCCGACTCCTTGCGACCCCATGGACTATAGCCTACCAGGCTCCTCCATCCATGGGATTTTCTAGGCAAGAGTACTGGAGTGGGTTGCCATCTCCTTCTATCTATAGTTCTTAGCCAATCTTGTGTCATATTAAAAAACAACTGGTAAGATGTGGTTTATGATGTCGATTTTTAACATTAACGTAGCAGCACTAGCTTCTAAGAAAACAGATTAAAAACTTTCTCTGAGTACACTCTAAGTTTTACACATTGCTTACAAGAAATAATGGACGAGTTATAGCACCATTGGAAGAGTTCTGCATGTGTAATTGATTAGGAAACAGAATGCTACAATCGCTGTTACATCCCCCAGAGTTGATCTTTTGTAGTATGAAAAAAATCAATCCTCTCTTACATGTGGTATTTATCTTAGTAATCATGGAAAGAATTATTTGCATCTATAATTGGTTTCATAACAGCAGCAGGAGCAGCAGCAGTGAGTTGAAATAAAGTTAGAGAACTGGACTGGTATTGTTCCCTGTGGAGATAACCAATGAATAGGACTAAAGGGCAGGGCCTTGCTCAGTAAATCTTTAATCCAATTTTCTGTGGATGGGCGGGGCTATGTTCCTGCCCTGTTTTTTGACCTGAGACCAAACTATGGTGGAGGTAATGAAGATAACAGTGACCTCCTTCAAAGGGTGCCGTGCACTGCTGCACTCAGTGCCCCCGACCCTGTAGCTGGAGACTCCTGGACACTCACAGGCGAGTTTGGGTCAGTCTCTTGTGGGGTCACAAGCTCCTTTTTCCTGGGTCCTGGTGTGCCCAAGGTTTTTTTTGCATCCTCCAAGAGTCTGTTTCCCCAGTCATGTGTAAATTCTGTAATTTACAGAATTTAAATCCCAACAGCCTCCAAAGTCAAATTCCCTGGGGGTTCAGTCCCTTTGCCAGATCCCCAGGTTGGGATATCTGTTGTGGGTCCTAGAATGTTCTTAACAGTGAGATAATTTATTTGGTTTAATTCTTCTGCAGTTTGTAGGTCTACTGCTTCAAGGCTCTCTGGTGGGGTTAATGGCGACTTCCTCCAAGAGGGCTTATGCCACACACTGTGTGACCCCTGCACCCAGAGGCCCTACCCCTGCGGTAGGCCAGTGATGACCTGTACCTTTGGAGACACTCAAACACTCAAAGGCAGATCTGACACAGTCTATACGGGGTCTCTGGGTCCTGGTGCATACAAGGTTTTCTTTGAGCCCTTCAAGCATCTCTGATGGGTATGGGGTTTGATTCTAGAGGCAATATTGCCCCTCCTAAGGTTTTGCTGGGCATGGCCTCGCCCATCAAAACAAGACCCAGTATCCTCCACAGTCAGTCTCTCCCATCAGGAAGCTTCCATAAGCCTCTTATTGTTATCCTTCAGAGCGCAGACAATGAAAACCACAATCACAGAAAACTAATCAAACTGATCACATGGACCACAGCCTTGTCTAACTCAATGAAAACATGAGCCATGCTGTGTAGGGCCACCCAAGATGGATGGGTCATAGTGGAGAGTTCTGACAAAACATGGTCCCCCAGAGGAGGGAATGGCAAACCACTTCAGTATTCTTGCCTTGAGAACCCCATGAACAGTAGGAAAAGGCAAAATATATGACACCAAAAGATGAACTCCCCCAATATGCTACTAGAGAAAAGTGGAGAAATAACTCCAGAAACAATGAAGAAATGGAGCCAACATGAAAACAACACCCAGTTGTGGATGTGACTTATGATGGAAGTAAGTTTAATGCTATAAAAAACAATATTAGGAACCTGGAATGTCAGGTCCATGAATCAAAGTAAATTGAAAGTGGTCAAATAGGAGATGGAAAGACTGAACATCAACATTTTAGAAATCAGTGGACTAAAATGGATTGGAATGGATGAATTTAACTCATATGACCATTATATCTACTATTGTGGGCAAGAATCTCATGGAAGAAATGGAGTAGCCCTCATAGTCAACAAAAGAGTTCAAAATGCAGTACTTGGGTGTGATCTCAAAAACAATAGAATGATCTCTGTTCATTTCCAAGGCAAACCATTCAATATCACAGTAATCCAAGTCTATGCCCCAACCACTAATGCTGAAGAAGCTGAAGCTGAATGGTTCTATGAAGACCTACAAGACCTTCTAGAATTAACACCCCCCAAAAAGATGTCCTTTTCATCACAGGGGACTAGAATGCAAAAGTAGGAAGTCAAGAGATACATGGAGTAACAGGCAAGTTTGGCCTTGGAGTACAAAATGAAGCAGGGTAAAAGCTAACAGAGTTTTGCCAAGAGAATGCACCAGTCATAGCAAATACCCTCTTCCAACAACACAAGAGAAGACTGTACACATGGACATCACCAGATGCTCAATATCAAAAATCAGATTGATTACATTCTTTGCAGCCAAAGATGGAGAAGCTCTATACAGTCAGCAAAAACAAGACTGGAAGCTGACTGTGGCTCAGATCATGAACTCATTATTGAAAAATTCAGACTAAAACTGAAGAAAGTGGGGTAAACCACTTGACCTTTCAGGTATGACCTAAATCAAATCCCTTATGATTATACAGTAGAAGTGACAAACAGATTCAAGAGATCAGATATGACAGAGTGCCGGAAGAACTATGGATGGAGGTTTATGAAACTGTATAGGAGGCAGTGATCAAGACCATCCCCCAGAAAAAGAAATGCAAAAAGGCAAAATGGTTGTCTGAGGAGGCCTTAAAAATAGCTGAGAAAAGAAGAGAAGCAAAAGGCAAAGCAGAAAAGGAAAGACATACCCATTTGAACGCAGAGTTCCAAAGAATAGCAAGGAGAGATAAGAAAGCCTTCCTCAGTAATAAATGTAACTAAATAGAGGAAAACAATAGAATGGGAAAGACTAGACATATCTTCAAGAAAATTAGAGATATCAAGGGTACATTTCATGTAAAGATGGGCACAATAAAGGACAGAAATGGTATGGACCTAACAGAAGCAGAAGATATTAAGAAGAGGTGGCAAGAATACACAGAAGATCTACACAAAAAAAATATTCATGATCCAGATAACCACGGAGGTGTGATCACTCACCTGAGCCAGACTTCCTGGAATGCGAAGTCAAGTGGGCCTTAGGAAGCATCAATACAAACAAAGCTAATGGAGGTGATGGAATTCTAATTGAGCTATTTCAAATCCTAAAACATGATGCTGCTAAAGTGTTGCACTCAATATGTCAGCAAATTTGGAAGACTCAGCAGTGACCACACAACTGGAAAAGATCAGTTTTCATTCCAATCCCAAAGAAAGGCAATGCCAAACAATGCTCAAACTACCATACAATTGCACTCATCTTCCATGCTAGGAAAGTAATGCTCAAAATTCTCCAAGCCAGGCTTCAACAGTACATGAACCGTGTGCTTCCAGAAGTTCAAGTTGGATTTAGAAAAGGCAGAGGAACCAGAAATCAAATTGCCAACATTCAATGGATCACTGAAAAAGCAGGAGAGTTCCAGAAAAACATCTACTTCTGCTTTATTGACTATGCCAAAGCCTTTGACTATGTGGATCACAACAAACTGTGGAAAATTCTTCAAGAGATGGGAATACCAGACTATCTTAACCTGTCTCCTGACAAATCTGTATGCAGATCAGGAAGCAACAGTTAGAACTGGACATGGAACAACAGACTGGTTGCAAATTGGGAAAGGAGTTTGTCAAGGCTGTATATTGTCACCCTGCTTATTTAACTTATATGCAGAGTATATCAAGCGAAATGCCAGGCTGGATGAAGCACAAGCTGAAATCAAGGTTGCCAGGAGAAATATCAATAACTTCAGATATGCAGATGACACTACCTTATGGCAGAAAGTGAAGAAGAACTAAAAAGCTTCTTGATGAAAGTAAAAGAGGAGAGTGAAAAAGTTGGCTTAAAGCTCAACATTCAAAAAACTAAGATCATGGCATCTGGTCCCATCGCCTCATGCAAACAGGGAAACAATGGAAACAGTGAGAGACTTTATTTTGAGGGGCTCCAAAATCACTGAAGTCATGAAATTAAAAGACACTTGCTCCTTGGAAGAAAAGCTATGACCAACTTAGACAGCATATTAAAAAAGCAGAGACATTACTTTACTGACAAATGTCCATCTAGTCAAAGCTATGGTTTTTCCAATAGTCATGTATGGATGTGAGAGTTGGAATATAAATAAAGCTGAGAGCCGAAGTATTGATTCTTCTGAACTGTTTTGTTGGAGAAGACTCTTGAGGGTCCCTTGGACTTCAAGGAGATCAAACCAGTCAATCCTAAAGGAGATCAGTTCTGAATATTCAGTGGAAGGACTGATCCTGAAGCTGTAATTCCAATACTTTGGCCACCTGAATTGAAGAACTGATTCATTGGAAAAATCTCTGATGCTGGGAAAGATTGAAGGCAGGAACCAAGGGGACGACAGAGGATGTGATGGTTGGATGGCATCACCGATCGACGGACCTGAGTTTGAGCAAGCTCCTGGAGTTGGTTATGGACAGTGAAACCCCCTGGTGTGCTGCAAGTTCATGGAGTTGCTAAGAGTTGGACATGACGGAGTGACTGAACCGAACTTGAACTGAGCCAGTGCACTATCATAAAGACAGTGTGAGGAGAAAATGTCAAGCCACATAAAATTTGCAGTGACAAAGAAAGAGTGCTGAAAATCATAAAAGGCTGAAAAAGTTTGGCCATAAATGAATACAAATATTGTTACCGGCTGAAAATAATGAAATAAACTACTCAGTGATTCTGTTGATTTAATATAATAATAAATATTTTGGAATACATTATATTTAAGTAAAACCTAAATATAACTGTAAGAGGGAAAAATCATAGCATACAGAAACTTTGGGTACCTAGGAAATGACTGTATTCTTTTAAATGTCCTGATCATTTTTTAAATTTGCTGTGATCATGTGAAAAAGAACCACATTCACAGTTGACATTAGTCATTATAAGTGATTGTATACATTACTACATCTAGTTGCCCAAACACTATGATTCAATACTGTAAGGCTTAGAGCGCTAAAATGTTCCTATCCTATCTCAAATAATCTCAATATATGAAATGAGATGTGTTAGTCATGTCTATGAACACAGTCCTCATTTACTGGGAAGTATTTTCACGGCCTAAACTGCAATATGCCTTCTAGTATTTTTATTTTCTCACAGCCTAGACTGCAGCAAGAACTTTGAATCACTGTATAGCACTGAGTAAAATCTCAAAATACATTCTGGAATTTTTAGGAAATGCATTTTTTTTCCTGGTATTTGACATTGTCAACTGTGTCTCATATAATTTACATATTTGCTGAAGTGCGAGCATATGAAGAAAAAGCATTTAACAGAGCTCCTGAAATAGTAAGTATTCATTGAACATTTGGTGATTTGTTAAGCGCTAATGTCAATGAAACATTTCATCTCCAACCAGCACATTAGAAGCCAGATTAGTACTGGCTTCTCCCCTGAGGAGTCACGATTACCTCATGTCTCACTTCAAACAATTTATTTTTCTTGTATGCATGGCTGGGTTCAAGAGTTCTTTCCTTGTTTTAATTGGATATGGTCTTTGTTCCCTTTTCTTGGTATAAGTCCTATAATACAGTAAAGACATCCAATAGACTTCTTTGAGAGTTCTCTGGAAAACTTTTATACACAAATGTTTAAGTTGGACAGTTTCCACATAAAAATGGATCTACACTTATGAAAATTTTAAAAAGAAAAAGATCCTGAATGGAAGGGTCATATCAATAAGTGAAATGCATTTAAACTCATTTTTGAAAAAGGAGGAATGATAGTAAGCACACTTGAAATAAAAGAATGAGGATTCCATGGCCTCACATTCCATGACACTGGGCATTCAGAAAACAAGAAGTTCTCTTCCACCAAGTAACGACTTCTCTCATATTTTACTATTATAATACATTTTTTTTCCTGAGTATTTGCTAATATGCCACAATCTTCTGTATGTACCTCTTTTTATATTTAGCAATCAGTAAAAAAAAAAATGTACAAATTGCTAATCCGAACATTTAGCCTCTTTCTAAAATTAAAAGGGTCCTAGAAAAGTAGATCCTACCTAAGTACATCACAGGAAACACGGAATTTAGAAATTGTTCCAACTCTCAGGGGGCAGAAGCATACACCTTTAACAGCATCCCTTGTTCCAAATTACAAACAGCAGTACTAGGCTAAGAAAGGTCTATGTTTGGACTCTGCCTGATCTGGGGTAGTTTCAAACTGAAGCAGAGGTAACTCACTTGGAATATCAAATAAAAGTAATTCTATAATTCAATGGTATAACCTTCTAAGGGAAAAAAAAATTGATTTTATCCTCATTACATGAACTTTAGAGACAAGACAGCTTATTTCCCATTTTGGTTTCTGCATCCTCAGACATAAGGTCACCACTCTCTTTGGAATGGCATTTTGTGTTTTTGTCCTATGACTCATGCATGCTTCTTGCTGCTCCTTCCACCCCGGACACAAATAAAAGCTCACAATTTTTCCTAAGACATACTTCACAAGCAGCTTTGCAGTGATTCACTGCTCTGTAGCCCTTCACAGTATCAAAGCATATCTTTAAATCATGAGGAAAAGACCCAAGATGTCAACAAAATTACCTCATACCACCATAACCCATAATTTGCAAGAATCATCACTCATCTTTCATTTTCACTTGGTAGTCATTATTTCCTATAAGAAATGTTTCTAGTCCACATTAAGTGTGAGGCACTATGATAAATGCAAGGAATTATACCCTAATCTCTAGGGTCAGTCAGTGTCATGGTTACTTTGTGAGCAAAACTGGCATTTCAGTAAAAAACATCTACTATGTTAATGCTCTTCATTTGAATTTTATTAGCTTCAAATTTAAATTTTAATTCATGGTAGACTTATTTTCCTTTTATAGTCATAAAAAAGTTGTAAGAAAAAGAAATGTACCCCTAATTTTATATTCTGACATATATAAGTAAAATTTCATATATTTCATAAACTTGTTTCCCTTAAAACCTTTGAAATATTTTAGATATAAGGATCCATTTGAATTTTACAAGTAAGAAACACTTTACAGGTGGGAAATTTGAGACTAGTCCAAGATCAAAAGGCTGTTACAGAAAGAATCAAGGTAAATTAACTTTTCAAACATGAGAGGCATTGTAAGAATATCTGATTTTAAAAAATACAACTATGCTATAATATGGCAAAGAAATGAATAAAAACCTGTGTTTTTACAGCCTTTTGCATGGACAATTCTACAGTGAAGAGGAGCAGCAAGTGTCTCCCAGCAATCTAAACAGAAAGCCCTAGCAGAAACTTCAACCTCTGAGGAAAGTGTTGATGGGAGAACATCAGCAGTCTATCCTTACAGATAATGGAACTGTTTTTCATGGAGGCTTGTGCAAGGTAGCCAAGATGTAAACTCTAGCCACATGTTCAGCAGAAATACTGGAGTAACTGTTTCTTTGTAGAAGAATTTCTTTATGTGTATATTACTGCTTCGATGTATACCATAAATTTCTGCTGAAAGGTCACAAGACTGTGTTGAAACATCACAATTCAGGTTGTAATAATATGTTGACTGTAGAGAAAAACTGTGAAATGAACTAGAGAATAATAAACATTAAGGCCAGTGTATGAATTAAAAAACATAGCTTTAGTGACTGTATAAAAGTCTTCTAAGGAAATCTCTGGTTCCCATGAGGAAGTATATGTAAAATAATTTACTGTTGAGTTGAAGTCATTCTTTTTATGAAATCATTTCATTTGCAAGCTTTCATAAGATTACAATATGGTGATAATATTTCACTTTAGAATGAGACAAAGAAGATAATTATTATGATTGAATTTAACTTGTTAAATGTTTTACAACTTGGGATTTTCCCCTCTATATTGTTTCTGAAGCAGACTATTACCTGATATCTTAAGTATACATAGACTTCCTTTTTATTTTTTCAGACATTCGGAACATAGCTTTTCCCCCTATTTGATCCTTAGATTAATTGTGTAAAGAATATCTTTTGCCTTTAAAAGAAAATGGTACATTGGTAAATTCATATAAAATTATAATCGTTTAAAATAAAAATTAACAGCTCTTTGATAATGAGTTTTAAATGCATGAGTAAATTCAAAGTGAGTGTTACATCCATGTAAATTTGTTATGTTTAAAATGTTTTTAGTACTATTTTCCAACACAGGTACCTATGAACTCTGACCCACACTTCTGCCCGGCCCGCTTTCTGCCAAAAAAATACTGCATTTATACAGTTGCACGTCTTGCTGCCCCAGTGATTCTGCCTATGCAGTCATTTAATATAACTGTCTTGTCATGCCTAATAAGCCATTAGCTTATACAAACCTGCTGTGCTAAGCATCTATTACAGCAAACCTGCTGGTGACATATTGATTTTTTTTTTTAAGTTTCAGTTGTTCCCCTTCAGGATTATAGACCAGCTGTGCTTTTTTAAGAGCCCACTCAGTCCAGAGCATACTCACATTACCCATTCAAACTAATTCAAATTGAGGGACAGTTAATCACTACTGAATGCATGTCCTGTTGAAGATGCCATCTAAAGGTAAATGCCAAGCAGCAAATTAATTAATTATAGCATTGCACATATTGTCTATTTTTACTTTTGTGAATTTATTTCTAACAGCTGGTAAAGTGTTTCTAAGTTGGCATTTTTGCAATAAACTTATACTGTCTATGCAATATGTATTGATATGTTCACGTATAAGGCTCAGCTGAGTGTGTTAATACTTACCGTCAGAAATTAAACTTCTTAAAGGATTACTTGCATTCTCAGGCTTTCCCATTGCAAACAACTTTTAGAAATTGCTCAGTGAGCAAAGATTCAGAATTCTAGGAGTTAGTTAAATGTAATATGTTAAAATTTATTGAGCCAGCTTTGTGCTAAAAAGTCACCAGAATTCAGCCTTGCTTTTAATGCTGAAAATATAGTTGAATTTATATAAGTATTTAAAAATTTCACTAAGTCAATATGTTCTTATAACAAGACCAGTACGAAAGTTATTAGAATATTTCTAGGTAACAAACATTGATGGATTTTTCTCTCATTCCAACATTGACCACTAGGGTTTTTTAAATGTGTACATCTATGTGTAAAATCAATAATAGGTTATGTTAATAAAACTATGGCATATGCATTGTCATTCACTCAGTGTTTAGTTTATACTCACAGTTATTGGATAGTTAAGTTAAAATGTCCCATGAAAAGGTTTATATTTTAATGGAGCTATGTAATTTTATAGAGCAGATACAATTTAAAGCATATCAAGTAAATTTACATTTTCACCTGAAATATTTATTTAAATTTATTTAACTATTTAAAATATTTATTTAAAGTAACCACAGTTTTAAATGGACAGAGGTATTGAATATCTAAACAGACTGAACCTAGCAATTTTTAGTTGGTGCCCAAACAATTATTTCAATTTCGTATAACAGAAACAGACAGGTTGAAGAACTAATGTTAATAAATAAAAAAGAGTGACCCTCTGACATTTTATAACTGAGTTTTTGAGTGCCTCTCACTAAAGTTCTATCTTCAGGAAATATACTGAATTTATAATAAGCAGAAGGATTAAAACAATGGTTCAACTCCCTAAACCAAGATTAAATGGATGAGTCAAATCACCAAATCAAAGCACTGGTAGTATGTCTAACAAATTACAGTAATGAAAACTACAGTAGCCTTGAGGCAAAGGTTAGATTATTATCTTCAATCTTTCAAACCAGTTATGAGATGCTGGTTACAGGTTTCACACTTCTGAGTTAATTATAACACAGATTTGAAAGCGCTGCCTATCCGAAATATAAAGAGTAACTGAGATTGTATTTCATGCTATTACATATCTATCGTGGAAAATAATCTTAAGACTCCAAAGATATTCACCTCTCTACAGAAATATTCAAACATTTAACATAATCCAGTAGAGAAGCTTCATGAATATTGATTTTTATGTCATCTTAGACATTCCAAAGCCTATAATTTGAATTTTAGTTCATCAATAGTAAATAGTCTATATACAGAATGTAGTTTGGAGGACAACAATGTAGACTAACACTATTTGTCTAAAGAAGTCTCTATAGGTTTTAAAGATAAATGAATTTATATATTATAACATGAACGAAACATTTTAGAAAGATGTTTACTGGCAATTCTCCCCCTTAAACCACTTAATGGATGATTGCGTAGGTGGCCTCTAGGAAACATAAAATGAAAGAACTCTGAGGAGTCTGATGAGATATTGACATAAAGAGTAAGTTGGTAACACTAATGTAGCCTCCAGGTGGTGCCTATGGGAAAGAAGCCACCTGCAAATGCAGGACACACAAGGGCTGTTGGTTCAATCCCTGGGTCAGGGAGATCCCCTGGAATAGGAAATGGCAACCTACTTCAGTATTCTTGCCTGGAAAATTCCATGAACTGAGAAGCCAAGTGGGCTATAGTCCATGGGGTTGCATAGAGTGGGACACAACTGAGCACGCACTCCTTACACACATTACACACACTATAGATAAAGTAGTGAAGAGATATCTGAAAGGAAGGAGGTATACACTAAATATTTATTTACCCTGTTATTAACAAAGAATGAGGAAGGTCTGATACCATTCTTAGGTGTTTGATTTTTTGGCTACATCACTAATTCTGTTCCATGTCTCAAAAGTATAATGACCCTTAAATTGATTTTGATTATCCTTAGATGGAAACCACATTTTAAGTATTTATAATGACAATTATTTATATTAAATAAATTTATTACATTTAATTAATGAAATACAGTATGCTGTATTTTGTCTCATAGTTTAGGGTGAAAACATATTTTGATTAGACCTTATACTTGAAATACAAATGCAAAGAAATAGAAGAAAACAATAGAATGGGAAAGATGAGAGATCTCTTCAAGAAAATGAGAGATACCAAGGGAACATTTCATGCAAAGATGGGCACAATAAAGGACAGAAATGGTATGGACCTAACAGAAGCAGAAGATATTAAGAAGAGGTGGCAAGAATACACAGAACTGTACAAAAAAGATCTTCATGACCCAGATAATCACGATGGTGTGACCACTCACCTAGAGCCAGACATCCTGGAATGTGAAGTCAAGTGGGCCTTAGGAAGCATCACTATAAACAAAGTTAGTGGAGGTGATGGAATTCCAATTGAGCTATGCTGCTGCTACTGCTAAGTCGCTTCAGTCGTGTCCAACTCTGTGCGACCCTATAGACGGCAGCCCACCACGCCCTGCCGTCCTTGGGATTCTCCAGGCAAGAACACTGGAGTGGGTTGCCATTTCCTCCTCCAACTGAGCTATATCAAATCCTAAAAGATGATGCTGTGAAAGTGCTGCACTCAGTATGCCAGCAAATATGGAAAACTCAACAGCGGCCACAGGAATGGAAAAGGTCAGTTTTCATTCCAGTCCCAAAGAAAGGCAAAGCCAAAGAATGCTCAAACTACCGCACAATTGCACTCATCTCACACGCTAGGAAAGTAATGCTCAAAACTCCAAGCCAGGCTTCAACAGTATGTGAACCGTGAACTTCCAGATGTTCAAGCTGGATTTAGAAAAGGCAGAGGAACCAGAGATCAAATTGCCAACACCCATGGATCATCAAAAAAGTGTGAGAGTTCCAGGAAAACATCTACTTCTGCTTTATTGACTATGCCAAAGCCTTAGACTGTGAGGATCACAACAAACTGTGCAAAATTCTTAAAAAGATGGGAATACCAGACTATCTTAACCTGCCTCCTGAGAAACCTGTATGCAGATCAGGAAGCAACAGTTAGAACTGGACATGGAACAACAGAATGGTTGCAAATTTGGAAAGGAGTACGTCAAGACTGTATATTATAACCCTGCTTATTTAACTTATATGCAGAGTATAACACGAGAAATGCTAGAGTGGATGAAGCAGAAGCTGGAATCAAGACTGCCAGGAAAAACAGCCATTACCTCAGATATGCAGATGACACCACCCTGATGGAAGAAAGTGAAGAAGAACTAAAGAGCCTCTTGATGAAAGTGAAAGAGGAGAGTTAAAAAGTTGCCCCAGAACTCAACATTTAGAAAACTAAGATCATGGCATCTGGTCCCATCACTTCATGGGAAATAGATGGGAAAAAATGGAAACAGTGAGAGACTTTATTGTTTGGGGCTCCAAAATTACTGCAGATGGTGACTACAGCCATGAAATTAAACGACACTTGTTCCTTGGAACAAAAGTTATGACCAACCTAGCCAGCATATTCAAAAGCAGAGACATTACTTAGTCACGAAAGGTCCGTCTAGTCAAAGCTTTTGTTTTTCCAGCAGTCATGGAAGGATGTTACTGCTACTGCTAAGTCACTTCAGTCGTGTCTGACTCTGTGCGACCCCATAGACAGCAGCCCACCAGGCTCCCCCGTCCCTGGGATTCTCCAGGCAAGAACACTGGAGTGGGTTGCCATTTCCTTCTCCAATGTATGAAAGTGAAAAGTGAAAGTGAAGTCGCTCAGTCATGTCCGACTCTTAGCGACCCCATGGACTGCAGCCTACCAGGCTCCTCTGCCCGTGGGATTTTCCAGGCAATAGTACTGGAGTGGGGTGTTAGAGTTGGACTATAAAGAAAGCTGAGCGCTGAAGAATAGATGCTTTTGAACTGTGGTGTTGGAGAAGACTTTTGAGAGTCCCTTGGACTTCAAGGAGATCCAATCAACCATCCTAAATGAAATCAAGCCTTAATATTCATTGGAAGGACTGATGTGGAAGTTGAAACTCCAATACATTGGCCGCCTGATGTGAAGAACTGACTCATTGGAAAAGACCCTGATGCTGGGAACAATTGAAGGCAGGAGATGAAGAGGATGACAGAGGATGAGATGGTAGGATGGAATCACTGACTCAATGGACATGAGTTTGAATAAGCTCTGGGAGTTGGTGATGGACAGGGAAGCCTGACATACTGTAGTCCATGGGGTTGCAAATAGTTGGACACGACTGAGTGACTGAACAGAATTACACTTATGTTTTGAATTTTATGTCCCATTTAATCTCCCAGTAGCCCTGCTTGAAAAAGGGTAGTTATAATTATTTTAATCTCAATATGAGAAAAGGAAAGTTTGTGAAGTTTAAAGGAGTAAGACACAGTAAAATTAAAAGTAGAATTAGGTCTCAATATCTTAATTCTTTATATCCTGTGTTACATATAATCAATCACCTTATGTGTTATAAATAAATTTGGAAATAATTATTATTCATGATTTTCTTTTAGTACCAGTTCTAGTTGAGTTGCTCAATCATGTCCGACTCTTTGTGACCCCATGAATCGCAGCACGCCAGGCCTCCCTGTCCATCACCAACTCCCCGAATTCACTCAAACTCATGTCCATCTAGTCGGTGATGCCATCCAGCCATCTCATCCTCTATCGTCCCCTTCTCCTCCTGCCCCCAATCCCTCCCAGCATCAGGGTCTTTTCCAATGAGTCAACTCTGCATGAGGTGGCCAAAGTACTGGAGTTTCAGCTTTAGCATCAGTCCTTCCAAAGAACACCCAGGACTGATCTCCTTTAGAATGGACTGGTTGGATCTCCTTGCAGTCCAAGGAGTCTCAAGAGTCTTCTCCAACACCACAGTTCAAAAGCATCAATTCTTCAGGCACTCAGCTTTCTTCAAAGTCCAACTCTCACATCCATACATGACCACTGGAAAAACCATAGCCTTGACTAGACGGACCTTTCTTGGCAAAGTAATGTCTCTGATTTTTCATATGCTATGTAGGTTGGTCATAACTTTCCTTCCAAGGAGTAAGCGTGTTTTAATTTCATGGATGCAATCACCATCTGCAGTGATTTTGGAGCCCAGAAAAATAAAGTCTGACAAGCTTTCCCCATCTATTTGCCATCTTTTAGTACAGAACATATGAATTTCCTCTTTCTTATATTACCTCACATTCCTGTTACAGATCAGGCATCTGTTATATTGGCTTGAACTGATAATTTAGTCTAACCTGCAAAATGTATCCTTATTAAGGAATCATGGTTACAAATATATTATGCATTATTAGTTATAATAAATATTCAGTTCAGTTCAGTAACTCAGTCATGTCCGACTCTTTGCGATCCCATGGACTGCTATACACCAGGCCTCCCTGTCCATCACCAACTCCTGGAGTCTACCCAAACTCATGTCCATTGAGTCGTTGATGCCACCCAATCATCTTATCCTCTGTCATCCCCTTCTCCTCCTGCCTTCAATCTTTCCCAGCATCAGAGTCTTTTCCAATGAGTCAGTTCTTCACATCAGGTGGCCAAAGTATTGGAGTTTCAGCTTTAACATCAGTCCTTCCAGTGAACACCCAGGACTGATCTCCTTTAGGATGGACTGGTTGGATCTCCTTGCAGTCCTAAGGACTCTCAAGGGTCTTCTCCAACACCACAGTTCAAAAGCATCAATTCTTCAGTGCTCAGTCTTTATGGTCCAACTCTCACATTCACACATGACCACTGGAAAAACCATAGCCTTGACTAGATGGACCTTTGTTGGCAAAGTAATGTCTCTGCTTTTGAATATGCTGTCTAAGTTGGCCATAACTTTTCTTCTAAGGAGTAAGCGTGTTTTTATTTCATGGCTGCAGTCACCATCTGCATTGATTTTGGAGGCCAAAAAAATAAAGTCTGCCACTTTTTCCGTATTATTTTAGATTAAATAAAATAATCAAATCAAAATAATTATATACATTTCCAAATAGAGCACAGTGTTTTAAAGGCTGAGCTATATTTATCTTAAGCGTAAATATGATGACAAAAATGAGGACACATTCTATTAATATATTGTAAAAAGAAAAAATGATTTATTTGCAGCACCCTCCTAAATAATGCCCAATGATACAAATATTTTTTCATTTATGACAATTTTAAATAGCACAATCACAAATAACTAATTAAGTGAAGACAACCGTGTGGAGTTGAGAGTGGGTGAACAATCATTCATATCATAACTTTGGCAACTTTATGTAAAATTAGAAGGCATATTCTTCATTTTTAAAAAAGGACATTTTTCTATTGTCCTCATAATTGGGAAAAGTAATTAAAATGTGCAGAAATGAATCAGATTAGATGTGTGTTAGGGGAAACCATTTGTTTTTAGAAGTTTGGCATATTGAAGGCATTTACATTGTGGTTAACATGTCTGTTGTCTTTGACAATCTGGGCACTTGTTCAATTTAATCTATCCCATTTTCAATAGATACATTTTTAATATCTGTTGCTATCACTTTTGGATAAAATTTTACAATGTCTCAAGCAAGGCAAAGAAAAAAAGAAAGCTTTTTTTAGAATTTTTATCTCCTCCCTGGTTGATAGGGGCAAATGCTTTCTTAAGGAAGGGTCTTCCAAAGTTACAAAGTATCTTTCCCTTTACTGGTAGCACCCTTTTCTATATAAACCATAAAGCTCAATAAAAATGAATGTTAAGTTTAAGAGTATATAAAGAAATGAAAGTAAGTTCAGAAAACTTAAAATCTTGAAATGGCACTTGGTAAAATAAACTTTGGAAACCACTTTTAAACAACTAAATCTAAAGACTCAAAAATGACCAAAGTTGCTCTTCATTTGAGGTTTGGCTGAGTTATTTTATTATATGTACTTTCTACTTTTTTAATCTGTTGGTTTGAAGGCTGAAATATACATGTTCAGTAGTAAGTGAACCTTCACCAGCTAGTCTGGCACACTACAAAATTCATGGAGTTCCAAAAACATCAAAGAAGAACCAAAAGCTCAGTATCAGAGAAATGTCTCCATAGAGAAAGTATAGATTCTGACAAGGCTTTAGACAAATACTATCAAAGGCCATATGATATTACTAGCATATTATTACTTTCTCCAAACTCCAAAGCTACAGTCAAATGCCTAATGCAGCAAATGTATGCATTATTTAGGTGCAATGCTATTATTTTATGATCATTGTAGTACTGGATGTCAATGTTTCTTTGGGAGGTATATAAACATGCAATCTATATATTACCTGAGGCTTCTCTGCACTTACAACATGTGGTGAATCTTACTTCAGACCCCATGTTTCCGGGGTTGATACAGTTATAAATCTCCTAGGAATTCTACAACAAATTCTCTTGTGTTTTTTCTCTTTCACCTGTTGGTTCAGAACAATCAGCATGCATCTACACTATGTAAATTAAGGCTTGGGAATTTCAACTTTTTGTTGGCTTCCACTGAAATTCTGGACACATTCAGCACCTGTGATGCTTAGCAAATTTACAAATAGTCTATGAGTGATATAGGAGGGGTCTCATCAATCATTGAAACCCTCGGCCATATTTTCTCTGTATCCCTTTTGAGTCCAAACTCCTGATAACTGTCCCTCTTCACCATGCACAACCTGTTGCAAAATGAATCTCCCCACTTTCCCTCCTCCTTATTATATCTCAACTACTTCTGCAATAGTAATAGCCTATAGGACCAGCTTATCTTCATGGACTTCATCCATCACATTACACACATGAAATCTTCAAATAATTTGGGATACAAAGAACGGAATGGGAATGAGGAAAAGAGAACAAAAAAAGCAAAGAAAACAAGAAGGCATAAATATGCTTCCTTTTCATGCTTTTCCCCTTGTTTTAAATAAAGTTCATGAGTAAGATAAATTGATAAAACTATATTCAAAGAAGGAAGTGCCAAATTTCCTTAAAGAACAAACAAAATTATGCAAACTATTTTCTTAAGTTCTGGGAAAAAAATGTCCTAACTTTTCTGCTAAATATAATACTCAAAATCAAACTAGAAATTACAAAGTGACAAAGACTAGTAATTTTGCCTTCTTATATAAAAAACATTCTCCAGATAATTGAACTATTACACTTTCCCTATATGAAGAATATTTCCCCCATGTTAACTAGTAAATGGTATTACTATTACATTTACTCTTGAATGTAAAAAGCATTAGAAATTGTAGTTGTGGAATTCAAGCAACAGTGATCAACTATGAAAACTTATTTTTTCTCTGGTCTTTCTAAAAGTAATATATGGTTAGGATAATAACATTATCAAAAGTCTGAAACAGTTCATATTTTTAAAGTACATATATTCCTCCATTTATTTTTCTATTGGTAATCAAAGTGAAAAGTGTTAGTTACTCAGTTGTTTCTATCTCTTTGTGAGCCTACGGACTGCAGCCCACCAGGCTCCTCTGTCCATGGAATTCTCCAGGCAAGAATACTGGAGTGGGTAGCCATTTCCTTCTCCAGGGATCTTCCTGACCCTGGGATTGAACTGGGTTTCATGCATTGCGGACAGATTCTTTACCATTTGAGCCAGCAGGGAACCCAAAGTAGGCTGTTTCATTTAAACATATAAACACTCAGTATAATGGTACTACTTTAGACTCACATATAAAATAACTGGCTTGTGTAGGTAATATATTTACAGGAGACAATAAACTATCACTGTACAAATTCACTAAGACCACTTTGACATTTAATTTATCTTGCAGTTCTCTGTGATATTTCATAGTTAAAGTTAATTACATATCAGTGTTTTTATAGGAGACAGGACAGATTATTGAACTGTATTTATAAATCAGTTTTAATTTTACCAGTTAATGTGGGTCTTTTTTAATCATTATAATACCGAAATAATTTATATCCTTCACTTACATGGATTCTTTCCTTGGGGGTATATGCACAATATTTCAGACAGTCATGATGTTTTCTTCTTTCCATACAATTCTGTGCTTATTATAGACCTAACTGTGATTAAGTTCAGTGTGTACACTGTCTAAAAGGGAGATAGAAGTAGGTCCTAGACATGATAGGAAAATGATACACTAAAACACTGTGAAACAGAAGGGAAAAAAGAGCAAGATAATATCCCACACCTAATAGATTCTATAGGGACAGTGATCTTTTTTGAGTTGAGGTGTACTAGCCACTAAATCATTTTTCATAAATATAGACTACTGAAAAACATGCTAGCTAACATGCATTTTTAAAAACAGGCATTTCTAATGATTCAGGCATTAAGTACTTTGCTCTTTATCTGCTCAGGTTCCCAACAAAACTCCTACTCTGAATAACTACCTCCACTGTTAAAGTTTGGAATGTGTGGCTATATTATCTATCATCTTCTTCTCCACTTTTTATTTTTCTAACAAGAAAAATATTATATTTCTTGTAATTTTATTCTGAAGGAGTATTTTGACATTGACTATGGATTATTCTACCATTCTCCAGAAAAGGCTGGAAGCTAGGAATGGTGCTGCATTGGACAGTCTGAAGTTGTACCAAACCTTATGAAATCTTTTGTACCTAAACTCTTTCATTAGATAATTCATGAGGAAGAGGCAGAAAATGTGATATCCAGAGATTCTACTTTTTAAAAACCATAATGATCCCTTTCACTAGTTCAATTTACATTGATTTCTTGCCTAGTCCTTCATTCTCCTTTTGTTGTACCTTGAATTCCACACAACTGCCTTGCTATGGCAACCAGCCTCATCATTAGGACCACATATTAGCCAGGTTAGTTTCTCTGGTCCCATTTCATCCTAATGCCTATAGTCAACATTGTTCAAATTCATCACATGATGTCCTAGACTCAAACAGATTGAGTTGAGAAATTGATTTCTATACCACTGTCTATCAGATGCACTCTCTACCATCTTTCTTGGCTATATAGTCTTAAACTGTATTGTTTCTTCAGGCTTCAGGTAAAGCTCAGATTTTATATCCCCACTTTGTTTTTTTCCTTATCTCTTTAGCCTCCAATACTAATCATAAACAATGTCATCTGCCCTATAGTTATTATTCTCTTCAACTTCTTAATGGGATTGTGAATTCCTGGAAAGCAAGGAATCAGTCATTTACTGATATTCTACACAACAGTGGAGATAATGCCTTAAATGTGGTAGGTTCTCAATCAGAATATTTTAAATTAGAAAATATATTGAAAGGCTAAGGGACATGTCAGATTCATATGTACCATTATGAACTGTGTTAGTTTTCATCCTGTATTGATGTAGTCTCTTGTTCTGAGATATCATGAATAATTTAGGTAATTATATTAACATAATTTCCAGAATATATCTGCTAATTCCTAAAAACTAAAGAAAGACCACTCTATCAAAAAATTAACTTAAACTGCCAGTTAGTCATTATGAAACAGCCAAGCACTTTTAATGTAAACAAATCCTTAAAAGTTAGAAGACTTTTAATGCTGTACCATGACTGAAAGGTAACTGAAGACATTTCTGTTCTTTGAATACTACTGCTATGATTCATTTGAGTTTTAGCCTTTGTCACACATGAATGCTGAGAAAACTAATCCTACCTCTCAAAGATAACCCATTTTTGTCACTGTTATGAAATAAATATGCAATTTATAGTACAACAATGAGATAATTTTTCCCTTGGTAGACAGTACAAATACTTCAGACTGGTTTCTGAATGTTGTGAATTACAATTTTCTTGTGGCAGCTGTATAACAGAGTGCATTAGAATATATTGATTTTTCTAATTTAATGTGTTGACATCTATTGGTAAAGAATATTTTAAAAAGCATAGTGAATTAAATTTACATATATGTAAAATAAAGATAAATTCTTTGTGTCTCCCAAAGAAAGTAGAATATAAACTTTATTTCATATGCTTTATAGTTATTTCACATTATTATTGTAGTAGTATGTTTGTTAGAATTAAACTTACACGACTTGTTTTTTTCTGATTCTTTTCCCCTACAATAAATATGTGAATTTTCCAGAAAGGTAGAGATCATGGATGTATGTTTCTACCAACAGATGTTTTGTGTGTGTGTTTTTTTAAGTCATATGTTTCACTAAAGAGAAAGTTTCCAATGTAGAGAGATTTGGACCTTCTCAGATACCAGCTAATTAGCACTTAATGGATTTTTGGAGGCAGATGACTACAAATGCTTTAATTTCATCTTTCTTGAGATCTAATTGCAAATAATAGGTATTTTTTTTTAAATCAAATAATTTTCATTTGTTTTTACTCCAAAAGTTCCTAGTTAATTGATGTCAGTTTACCTTTCACAATTATGTATTTTTAAAGCCTGAGAGGCTCCACTCTTATCTTCTCTCATCTTCCTTCACACTGAATTTCCAATTTCTCCATATACCCCTTTAGAGGATAGGTAGAAAAGAGAGTGATGATGATGTGGGAATGCTATCTGCAATTAACAAGTATACCCAAACTCTACTTATTCTGCCTACTAACCAAGACTTCTAATCTCTTTTATTAGTCTCAGTTATAATATAAAAGGCCAGATTAAGTTATATCTAATTTCTCTTTCAGCAATAAAATTCTAATTCTAAATATAGTAAAGTGATACATATTCTTTCTGGTCACTAGGCTGCTACTAAGCATTTTCACTATAGTTAGTTTCAATTAGCAATAGTCTTGCCTTAGATAAATGTCATTGGCTACAATACTGCCGCTGTGCAAAGCTGCATTTTTACTACAATTAAACTGTACATTTTTACTACAAATAAGACTGCAACAGAAAACATGTCTCAATGACTAATGGCACTCAACCCAACCACTATGATCTGATTTTTTCCTTACTGATTTACCCAGACACACACACACACACAAACTCCATAAATCAAGATTCTCTTTGAAAGTGCCATTTATTTTAGTTAAAACCTTTCCTAAACTAGTCTTTACTAATGGTGCTTAATCTCCATTGGCTTAAAGTAACAAACTAAGGAGTCTGTGTGTGGTGAGCATGTGGTCATGAACAAGAGGAAACCTGAATTTAAAGGGCAGAAAGCAATGGAAAATGGAAGCCAGCCGACTAACTCTGTTTTTCCAGCTGTTTCACTAGTAAAAAAGTTCTAATAAAACAGATAGTATTTCTTTATAGCCTCATTAGTTTTCCCTATGTAAACTGACAAAGCAGGGCAGTGTTCCCTGCATCCAGTGTTCAGATACAGCAATCTTTTAATTTTAAAAATGTATCTCTTTGCTCATAAAGTGGCAAACTTTTATAAAGGTGTTAAATAAAAATATACAGAAATTCTAATCACTGATAAATAAAACAAATCCAAATTTCTAACATGCTCATAAAGCTATACATTAGCAAAGAATGATTAGAAAATTGTAGAGATTAAGTTTAAACAAAAAGGGGTCTAGTAATACATGCAATCTTTTAATTACCTAGATCTAGAAAAATGAGGAACACTAAAAAGCACAGAGCAGAATGCCTAAAAAAGTTTCCTATTAAATATCCAAACAGTTACCTCATTTTCTAAAATATTTCTGTAAACTGGAAAAAGGAAGGATGATTCAATCTAGGGCTATCTAAAGCAAAGTTTATCCTACAGAAATCAATTATTTCAATTACTGTCATTTAAAAAGTTTTCTTATACAATTCACTCTTAAATTAACTGATCTTTAGGCATATGATACTATTATATAAACAAAGTCTGCTGTGTTGTTCAGTTGCTAAGTCCTGGTGGCTCAGAGGGTAGAGTCGTCTGGCAGGCTACTGTCCACGGAGTTGCAAAGAGTCAGACACAACTGAGTGGCTAAGCACATAGTCACATACCTAATGTCAAAAACAGGTATATCTCAGTTTACCTTTTGTACAAGGATCTAAATAGAAAAATATATAGGAAAGCTAGAAAGGGAAAAATAAAAAGTCATCTTACAGCCACCTGGATCAGCCCAATAGTGAACTGGACCTCAACTGGAGTACACTAGTAGCTCTAACAGCTGAATGGATGTCCTCTTTCAACCCTAGTCGTTAGCTGTTCCTTTAGAAGTGCCATTACTTCTGTGTTGTCTACTCTAGTATTGTCATCTTGCAACACAGCTAGCCTGCATCTTGGCTTCTTTTCCTTTTATGCGAACTTTTATTTTCTATTACGCTTCTTCCTGAATTAACCTCTCAAAAATGGAGACGTGATAAGACTCTGTGGTAAGGCAGCAAGGCTTGAGAAGAACATGGCCTTTGGGGAGAGATGGGGGTGAGAAAGACACAGAGTCACACAGACCCCATATGGCAGCATGGGGCTATGCAACCATCCAACAGCTTGCATGGCCCAACTAATCCACTGGCCTATATGCTCTGAAAATAGGTAATTCTCTTCCCTTCGCCTTCTAATTTCCCTTTTCAGTTCAGTTGCTCAGTCTTGTCCAACTCTTTGCAACCTCATGGACTGCAGCACGCCAGGCTTCCCTGTCCATCACCAACTCCTGAAGCTTGCTCAAACTCATGTCCATTGAGTTTGTGATGCCACCTAACCATCTCATCCTCTGTTGTCCCCTTCTCCTCTTGCCTTCAATATTTCCCAGCATCAGGGTCTTTTCAACGGAGTCAATTCTTCACATTAGGTGGCCAAAGTATAGGAGTTTCAGCTTCAGCATTAGCACTTCCAATGAATATTCAGGACTGATCTCCTTTAAGATGGACTGGTTGGATCTCCTTGAAGTCCAAGGGTCTCTCAAGAGTCTTCTCCATCACAGTTCAAAAGCATCAATTCTTCAGTGCTCAGCTTTCTTTATAATCCAACTCTCATATCCATACATGACTACTTCAAAAACCATAACTTTGATTAGATGGGCCTTTATCAGCAAAGTAATGTCTCTGCTTTCTAATATGCTCTCTAGGTTGATCATAGCTTTTCTACCAAGGAGCAAGCATCTTTTAATTTCATGGCTGCAGTCACCATCCGCAGTGATTTTGGAGCCCAAAAAAATAAAGTCTCTTAGTGTTTCCATTGTTTGCCCATCTATTTGTCATAAAGTGATGGGACCAGATGCCATGATCTTAGTTTTCTGAATGTTGAATTTTAAGCCAACTTATTCACTCTTGCACAATTCATTTTAGATCTTTATTTTTTAATACCTACTAGAAGGGAAATTTCCCTTAAAAAAATAAAGATCTAAAATGAATTAGAGGTAGACGAATTATTCACTTTTGATTCCTGGCTTGTCCAACAGTGTATGGGGATATAGGGCACTGAATGGCAATATTAAACTTATGAATTTTCACCAAAACATAAAAGACAAAAAGTTCATTAAAAGTCAACATTTTTTTCTTTTGTTCTTTGAGGAATAAGGAGATACCCAGAGGGAAGGAAGTTTCTCCTTGGGAGGGGGGGGATTGGGGGCTGTAGAAGATTTAGTGGTAAAATGGTTGCTTAGGTAAGTTTTAAACCACAGTCTTCAGACTTAGCTGCATGTCTAGGTCAATTTCAGTCTCCCTGCAAGAACACCAGAGAAGAAAACTGAAGGTACGTGAAAATGAGCGGGTGAGCACATGACAGAGCGCACAGATGGAAAAGGGTGTTCAGAGGTAAAGAAGGGACGAATGAGAATCAGGAAACTCAAAGAGAAGAAAGATAACTAGCTAAGGAAAAATGCTGGAAAATAGTGTGAAGCTAATTAATTGGTTGTAAGATTTGATACTAAGGAAAACAAAGAGTTGAATAGAAATTCAGGCTGAGAGAACAAGACGGCTGCATTTACAGTTTAAAGATTAAACTTATGTGAAACTTTGACTATGACTTTTTAAATTAAGATTTTTTTAGTTTGCTATGCAGTACCTTTACTTATTGATAGTACAGTCAGACAGTACATAAATTACGTTTGAATGAATACATAATGAAAGTTTCTAAACTCTTCATGAACTCAGAAATTGTATTATTTTTCTTTGTACAGCTTAACATACCTTGCTAAAACTCCTGCCAACTGTCATAAAGAATAACAAGGGAGCATTTAGATACAGTTTATGTTGACCATTTCCAAAAGATTTACTTTTTCTAGATAATCTCCAAGATTAAAAAAGGAAAAATATATAAACCCAAATGCTAAACGTGAAATAATTTTTGTTAAAGACGAGTAACACTGAGCTCCACGTATATGAATAGAAACAAAGATAAAGATGTCATAATACTTAATAATAATAAAACAAAAATTTATGTACACATTAAGATACATACGCTCCAGGAAGTGTTATTTTGTCTGGTAATATTTAGCAAAATAACTGTTGTTGAGTCATTCAGTTGTGTCTGACTCTTTGCGATCCCATGGACCGCAGCACCAAAGGCTTCCCTGTCCTTCACTATCTCCTGGAGTTTGCTCAAACTCATGTCCATTGAGTTCATGATGCATTCCAGCCATCTCATTCTCTGTCACCCCCTTCTCCTTCTGCCTGCAATCTTACCCAGCATTAGGGTCTTTCCCAGTGAGTCAACTCTTTGCATCAGGTGGCCAAAATATTGAAGTTTCTGCTTCAGCATCAGTCCTTCCAATGAATATTCAGAGTTGATTTCCTTTAGGATTGACTGGTTTGATCTCCTTGCTGTCAAAGGGACTCTCAAGTCTTCTCCAACTCCACAATTCAAAAGCATCAATTCTTCGGCATGCAGCCTTCTTTATAGTCTAAATCTCATATCCGTACATGATTACTAGAAAAACCACAGCTTCCTTTGTTGACAAAGTGATGTCTCTGCCTTTTAATACACTGTTTAGATTTGTCATAGTTTTTCTTCCAAGGAACAAGCGTCTTTTAATTTCAGGGCTGTAGTCACCATCTGCAGTGATTTTCGAGCCCAAGAAAATAAAGTCTCTCACTGTTTCCATTGTTTCCCCATTATTTGCCATGAAGTGATGGGACCAGATGCCATGATCTTAACTTTTGAATGTTGAGTTTTAAGCCAATTTTTTCACTCTCCTCTTTCACCTTCATCAAGAGGCTCTTAAGTTCCTCTTTGCTTTCTGCCATAAGGGTTGTGTCATCTGTGTATCTGAGGTTATTGATATTTCTCCTGGTAATCTTGATTACAGCTTGTGCTTCATCCAGCTTGGCGTTTCACATGATGTACTCTGCATATAAGTTAAATAAGCAGAGTGACAATATACAGCCTTGATGTACTCCTTTCTCAATTTTGAACCAGTCCATTGTTCCATGTCCAGTTTTAACTGTTGCTTCTTGACCTGCATACAGGTTTCTCAGGAGGCAGGTAAGGTGGGCTGATATCTCCATCTCTAAGAATTTTGTACAGTTTTTTGTGACCCAAAATCATATCACTCTTGCAGCTCACTGTTCAGTTCATCACTCAGTTGTGTCTAACCCTTTGCGACAACATGGACAACAGTATGCTAGGCTTCAGGTGTCCATCACCAACACCTGGAGCCTGCTCAAAGTCATGTTTATTGAGTCAGTGATGCCATCAAGCCATCTCATCCTCTGTAGTCCCCTTCTCTTCTTGCCTTCAATCTTTCCCAGCATCAGAGTCTTTTCTAATGAGTCAGTTTTTTGCATCAGGCGGCCAAAGTATTGGAGTTTCAGCTTCAGCATTAGTTCTTCCAATGAATATTCAGTCCTGAATATTCCTGATTTCCTTTAGGATTGACTGGTTTGATCTCCTTGAAGTCCAAGGGACTCTTAAAAACCATAGCTTTGACTAGATGGACCTTTGTCTCTTTGTAAAGTAACATCTCTGCTTTTTAATATGCTGTCTAGGTTTGTCACAGCTTTTCTTCCAAGGAACCAATGTCTTTTAATTTCATGGCTGCAGTCACCATCTGCAGTACTTCTGGAGCCCGCAAAAATAAAGTCTCTTACTGTTTCCATTGTTTCCCCATCTATTTGCCACAAAGTGATGGGACCGGATGCCATGATCTTTGTTTTCTGAATGTTGAGTTTTAAGCCAACTTTTTCACTGTCCTCTTTCACTTTCATCAGGAGGCTCTTTAGTTCCTCTTTGCTTTCTACCATTAGGGTGGTGTCATCTGCATATCTGAGGTTACTGATATTTCTCCTAGTAATCTTGATTTCAGTTTGTGCGTCATCCAGCCTGGAATTTCACAGGATGTACTCTGCATATAAGTTAAATAAGCAGGGTGACAATATACAGCCTTGTATATATAGCCTTGGAAACTCCTTTTCCCATCTGGAACGAATCTATTGTTCCATGTCCAGTCCTAAATGTTCCTTCTTGACCTGCATACAGATTTCTCAGGAGGCTGGTAAGGTGGTCTGGTATTCCCATCTGTTTAAGGATTTTTCACAGCTTCTTGTGATCCACACAGTCAAAGGCTTTGCCTAGTCAATAAAGCAGAAGTAGATGCTTTTCTGAAATTCCCTTGCTTTTTCCATGATCCAAAACATGTTCGCAATTCGATCTCTGCTTCTGTTGCATTTTCTAAATCCAGCTTGAGCATCTGGAACTTCTCAGTTCACGTACTGTTGAAGTCTGGCTTGGAGAATTTTGAACATTACTTTGCTAGCCTGTGAGATGAGTGCAATTGTGTGATAGTATGAGCATTCTTTGGCATTGCCTTCCTTTGGGATTGAAATGAAAACTGACCATTTCAAGTCTTGTGGCCACTGCTGAATTTTCCAAATATCTGGCATATTGAGTGCTGCACTTTCACAGCATCATCTTTCAGGATTTGAAATAGCTCAACTGGAATTCCATCACTTCCACTAGTTTTGATCATAGTGATGCTTCTTGAGGCCCACTTGACTTCACATTCCAGGATGTCTGGCTCCAGACATGGTGATCACACCATTGTGCTTATCTGGGTCATTAAGATCTTTTTTGTATAGTTCTTCTTTTTGGTATAGTTCTGTGTATTCTTCACACCTGTTCTTAATATTCTTTGCTTCTGTCAGGTCCATACCATTTCTGTCCTTTCTTGTGCCCATCTTTGCATGAAATGTTCCCATGGTATCTCTAATTTTCTTGAAACATCCCTAGTCTTTCCCATTCTATTGTTTTCCTTAAACAATATGAAAAGTATGTACATGATGGCAGAGTAAAAGGATGTGCACTAATGTTTTCCTGCGAGGACTCCAAAATTGCTACTCACTGCTGAACACCCATTGACAGGAATATGTTGAATCTCACCAAAAAAAGATATGTGACATCCAAGAACAAAGGAGAAGACCCAACAAAATTGTAGTAAGGACAAAACTGCATTTATAATCAAACCCCATACCTGCCAGAGATGCTCAGAAGACACTCAGACAAAACCTTGTGTCCACCAGGACCCAGAGACCACACAGAGACTGAGCCAGACCTGCCTTTGAGTGTTTGAGTGTCTCCTGCAGAGGCATGGGTCAACAGTGGCCTGCCACAGGGACATTGCCTCTGGCTGCAGCAGACCTGGGACAAGCAGCCTGTGGCATAAGCCCTCTTGGAGGAGGTCACCATTAGCCCCACCATACAGTCCCTGAGCAGACGACCCACAAACTGCAGAACAATTATACCAAAGAAGTTCTTGCACTGTTAAGTCCTAGGATTCACAACAGATTTCCCACCCTGGGGATCTGGTGAAGGGACTGAGAACCCCCAGGGAATTTGACTTTTGAGGCCAGTGGGATTTGATTATAGAACTTCCACAGGACTGGGGAAACAGACTAGGAGGGCACAAACAAAAGCTTGTGCTCACCAGGATCCAGGAAAAAAGAGCAGTGTTCTCACAAGAGACTGAGCCAGACTTGCCTGTGAGTGTCCAGGAGTCTCCAGCAGAAGCATGGGTCGGTAGAGGCCTGCTGCAGGGTCAGGGGCACTGAACACAACAGTGTGGTCATAATTCCTTCTGAAGGAGGTTTTCTTTATCTTCATTACCCCTGATCATAGTTTGGCCTCAGGCCAAACAACAGAGAGGGAACACAGCTCCACCCATCAACAGAAAATTGGATTGAAAATTTACTGAGCATGGCCCCACCCATCAGAACAAGACCCAGATTCCAGAGTCAGTCTCTCCCATCAGGGAGCTTCTACAGGTCTCTTATCCTTATCCATCAGAGGGTAGACAGAATAAAAACCATAATCACAGAAAACTAACCAAACTGATCACATAGATCACAGCCTTATCTAACTCACTGAAACTATGAACCATGCCATTTAGGGCCACCCAAGATGGACAGGTCATGGTGGAGAGGTCTGACCAAAAGTGGTCCGCTGGAGAAGGGAATGGCAAATCACTTCAGTATTTTTGCCTTGAGAACCCCATGAACAGTATGAAAAAGCAAAAAATGTTGCACAGACATTGTTCAAATGGCTCAAAAATAAATTGTGAAATACTGAATTATTACATTTCATTTCATAACAGTGCACTAAACACTTCTGGCATAATTGGGTGGTAGAAATGAGTCATAGGTTTGCCTGCTGAAGAGGGTGGTACAAAGAATTACCACACTTCACTTTGGTGGATGAACTCCAGAAATGAATTAATAACCTGATGTTATAAGATAGTGAAGCAATTTTTTCAACTATCATTAGAATTAAATGATAATTTAACAGCAATATTCCAAAGCTAACAAAAAAAAAAACCAAAATACTCCAGGAAAAATTAAAACCTACCTTTGAGTACATGACCCCACGATTTAGCAATATGGCTATTTTAGTATTTAACAGAAGTAATTTCCACTTAGCAAAGTGATTTTTCATAACTTTCAGAGAAATACAGTTGGGAAACCTACATTTTGATGCACATGGAGTTGTATTCTTACAGATGTTGATATTTATTCCTGGAAATATTTGAAGCATTTATTTCTTACATGTCAGTTTCCACTTACTTTGCTTTGCCTACGTACTTTGCAAGACCTGCCACAAAGTCCTAAATAATAGGAGCACACTAAATCTAATTCTTTCAAAGGCAAGATGCATACCTTTCCATTAAACATCAATCAATAAAGTTATAGGTGGAAGCATGGAAAGAATGACATCTTAGGTTGATATGACTAGAATTCTAAAATCCCACACTGTCCTAGAATGTAATTTGTTGTTTCATTTAATAAGATGGCTGCCCCCCCTTTTTTTTTTCTTTCCTAAACTGCATCCAAGAGCAAAACATATTTTCTGAACTTGCCCATTTGAGGTACGCTATACATTTTAAAGTGTTGAACTTACAGTGTCCATAAAAAGAGTATTTCTTGATCTCACCTTTAATGAAAGACATCATATTGGTAAGTAAACATATACTACAATGCTCCTGACAATGGCCAAGTAAATTTTTAAACCCATGTCATTTTAATAAGAACAGGTAAACCTGGCATGTCCTTCATACCCAATACTGACATTTTCAAAGATCTAAAGTTCTCAGCTTGTGTTCTGTTTACTCTTGACTGGCCCATAATATTGCTTAGTTTATTTCTACCATAATAACTTGGTATTGAAGGTTAAAGCATATTAAGAAATTTCTCTTTGAATTATTGGCTATTTATAATCCTGAAACATAAAGTTGGAAAGGGTTTTATTCACTATTTTTGTTTCCTGACCTACTTTTGCTCCTTTCCAGTTCTCTAAAACTGCTAATGCAGACATTCATTCATTCTTTTACTTTTAAGAATTAATTAAGCATCTACTAGACATCATTAAAGAGACTGGAAAAAGAATGCTATACAGAAAAAGATCAGGACTTCTGCCATAGGTGATTTTTATTCTGAGAAGAAACCCTCCCTATCTCCCACTCCCACTCTGCCTACAACTGCCATTATAGATGGCCTCTTTGCCTTAGAGAATCTGCTATCCCACATTTAGACACAAATGTGTACAAATGAAATTGTCTGTGAAACAGTACAGATCTTTACTGAATTCTCTTGGCATCAGGCTCTAGGTTAGACCATAACCTAAGTCAAGACTAGCTTAGACTTTCAAGAATCTCACTGAGATGTTACTACATTTCAAAGTATAAAGGAAATAGAAAACAGAACATAATTTTCTAAGTCATGACTTTGACATGACTTTCACATCTTACACAGAAGTAAGCGAAGGGCATCTGCTGACTCAACAGGTGGTGAACACTCAAGCAGCACTGTGGCTACACTAATGATGATTTCTCTGGCAATGAAAATCTCCATTGTTGAGTAAAGTGACTATATTTCAATGTTTAGCAAAGACTTTATTTTGGAAACCATTAGAGCAACAGACTGAATAGAATTATCTTTTATCGTTAAAAGCTCCTTGGAGATTACACATTCTCTAACAGACACTGAATTTGGGGGGATTTGGAGGCAGTGGTCTCTAAACATGACTGCAGATCGGAGCCACCTGGAGTAGTTTAAAGACAATAGTGGCTACACCCCATCCCTAGAGATACTGACTTAATTGGTCTGGGTGTGGCCTTGAAATCAGAATTTTAAAGCTCCCAGGTGACTCAAATGTGTAGCCAACATGGAGAATCACTGTCACAAATTCTCGGGTTTAACTTAGTCAGTGTTTTCAAACGTGTAGACTTATAGATTTTTTTTCCCCTGGTCTAATTTCTTCTGTCTTGTAGTTCTTATGATGAGATGGCAAACTGCTGATGGCATGAAAGCTCAGAGAAAAGAACTTCTGACCTCTAATATGGAATTCATTTTTGTGCATAACAGAAGATATTTGTGGAGAGCTATTTAGTTTGAATCTATTTAGTTAGATGTTTAAGACAGGCTGCTTTATGTCTTTATTCCATCCTTCAAATATGGCCAACATTGTGTGTATGTGTGTGAGAGAGGGAGAGAGGGAGAGAAGGAGGGGGAGAGAGAGAGAGAGATCAAATAAGAGAATGAGAGAGACCTGGAAACCGAGAAATGGAGAAGACTGAACATAGTCCCCGACCCCTACCACCTCTATAGAGAGTCTAGGGGATTTTTAAATGCCCTGGGCCTTTGAGGACAGTTTGGCAAATGGTGCTAATCTATTTGTCAGTATATCACTTGTAACAATTCTTCATTGCACAGGCACTGCTGGAGATTTGGAGGTGAATAACAAGACAAAACAAAGCCTTGCAAAAGTGTGTTGTACCAGAGGCTTAGAGAACCTTGGTGAAGTGTAATAACCTCTCCCTTTGCATTCCAACTGAACTCCCCCTCAATCCGGTTTATAACCATGATAAAACTGTAACCCTGCTTGCAGAATGATTAATAACCACAATGGGTTTAAAGCCAATTTTCAAAACCAACTTAAACGTAATGTTTTTATTTCAAAACTGGCATCTTCTCTCAGTTGTTTGTGTCTCTTTCGTGGCACACATTAGGTAGTGCCTGGTGTAATATTTATATAGTTGGCTTATCTTGTTGACTGAAACAGGTGGTCAGTGAGGACCGGATTTGTGCCATACTTCTCTTTGTACCTCTATATGTAGCAATCACATTGTACAAGGTAGGTTCTCTAAAATATTCATGGAATTCAATGAAATTCTTCGGGTCTCTTTAAAAAACTGAGCAATGTATTTTTAGTGGAATCTCTCCAAAGTAGGGTGGATGAGTGGGGAGTAAAGAGGTAAGAGACAGGTGGATATAACATTCTTTATAAAAGCCTGAAAGCTATTTTCTTAGATGGACTCATAATTTGCCAACAATCAATTCTAACCAGATTTTCAAGCTTCTAGTTTAAGGTAAATATAATGTATGCTATTGGAACTTAATACAGATACTTATATATCTTGAAAAATATCCATGCTTTATTATTAATGGACCTCAGCAAACTTATCTTCAGTTATTGAAATTCTAGTTTTCTTTCTCTTAACCCAGAAGCAATTTTAGAAAAGACGTTAAAATTCTGCTTTAGCATCAAATATTTATTGTAAAATTTAGAAACCAAAGATGGTATTGCTTTAAAAATAATTTCATCTAAGTGTCTATGGCGCTACATTTCATTTCCAAAGCACATATGAATGATGCATCTTAACTCCAGGCCATCTTTAACTCAATTCCTGCTACATGTTCCATCAGAACACTGGCTCTGAGGCTTTCATCATTCTGTGAGTAAGTCCAGGCTAAGCTTCATGATCTTTTTCTTAATTCAATTAAAAAAGGAAAAAAAACAAAGAAGGAATGTGAGGAAAAAATTAGAAAATTTCTAATGTAATATCTGAAATGTCTATACATAACTATAAGTATAGAAAAGTTTCAAATAAGTATCAAAAAAGTAGAAATATATAAGATGAAGTAAATCAGTGAAGATCATTATAAAATATCTATAAAGACAAACTGCTGAAAATAAGCACATTATAAAAAGGACATAGATATTACAGACATGATAAAAAGAGAGATAGTCATTTCCTTCCACCTGAAGTCAGAATATTTTATTATCTGTAGCAAACCGATATGTGATTCTTTGTCCTTCAACAAAATAGAACCTATTGAATGTTCTTTTCCTCCCATAATAGAAAATTGCTTATACCACTCTAGTGAATATAATTAAATGAATAACCAAGGTATATGACTAGCATCAAGATCTATGCTAGATATCATAATAAAAAATATAAGTTTCTGGAACATATGCATTATCAAATTCCCCTGGAAAAATATGTATAATTAGATTTTCACACAAAGGTTTTAAAAATCCAGTCATATCAGCAGGTTTTGAGTACTAATGGAAAATGGAATTGATGCAATTATTTTGAACAGTGGCAGGAAGCATGGCTTTTAGGAGAATCAGCTTAAAGGAAAAAAAAAAAAATCCCAATTGCATGTGCATTAAAGCTGTCAAGACGCTAAGCTAAAGATCTGCTCTCTGTGCCAGCTAAACCCCTACCCGCCTCCGGAAAGTAACTTTCTGAAGCCTTGCCAAGCCCTTTGCTTGAAAATAACATCCTAATTGGTTTCTTCTAATAAAATTCAAAATGCTCTTTTGGTGATGATAATACCTTCATTGTTTTATTCCAGCTTAATGTTCTGGTCTCCTGGAATGTTCTGAGTATTACCATTCAGGGGAAAGAAAAAAAAAATCCATGAATGTGAATTTATGGAGTGACAGTCTGGCTGGATGAACCAACAAAAGTTGGAAACTTTTGATGCCAGAAAAACGGCCTCTAAAAGCTATGGCTCTATTTAAACCTTTAAGACTTGTAAATAACAGCAATGAGATTCCAATCTTTTCCCATTGTCTACATCATTATTACACAATAACATTTAGATATGAATACAGAACCAGTTTGATAATTTTTAGAGAAAGCTTAAGGTTCTTATTGACAACTGACACAATTAATTATCCAGAGAATCTTTCAAATCAAGAGACAATTTAAGGCATGAGGTCTTGTTTTCGCTTGAATTATTGACAACTGGTGTGTATTTAGGGCTTCCCTGGTGGCTTAGCTGGTAAAGAATCCACCTGCATTGAAGGAGACCTGGGTTCGATCCCTGGATTGGGAATATCCCCTGGAGAAGGGAATGGCTACCCATTCCAGTATTCTGGGTCTGGAGAATTCCGTGGACTGTGTATTTAAGAGGCTGGTAAACTTATAAAAAGTGCTTTGAAATATTCACCACATCATATTATCAAAGCTTCTGCATGCCTTGTCATCATCTTCAGTGTATTTTATATAAATAAATATAAATTTTATATAAATAAATACAAAATATTTAAAATTCAGTCCACTGAATGATTTGATACATATAGATATAACTCTTAATTCCATTATGAAATTCAATGGAATGCTTTTTTATACAAGCCAAATTTATAATCACTTCATTAAAAAAAGAGGTCTTGTGTTAAGAATTACAGTTGTGTAGAACTGTAATAGTCTCTACCACTTAAAACAAGGTGCGGCCACATACACAACTTCTATCTGACCCAAATAAGCAAAGAAAAGAGTATTAGGATGTTCTGTTCTATTCCCCTTATGCTTAGCTTCTAATTATGTTAGTAATTAGAGAAAAGCTTCAGATCCTTGTATCCATCATAAAATTTCAGTAATGAATGAAGCCCAAGCTTGGTGTGCTTCACATCTGTTTGTATAAAGTTATGTTTATTTAGAAAAGAAAAAAAAAAGATTTTCTAATACGAATTTTGCAAAGATTTTAGAAAGAGAAGCTCATAATGAAAGATTATGTTTCATATGCTATAATTGGGACTCTGCTAAGTCCTTGGTAATTGATGCTAACCATAGGTAACACTAGCAACTTAGGTTGGAAGACTTAAATTGCTATAAAAGAAGCAAAGGTTGTAAACAAATTTAGGTATTTACTTTATAGTTGCTTTACATATTATTTTTGTTCCATTCACTCCCTTTAAGTTCCTGTTATCTATGCTAAGGATGGATTACTTTGTTCTGGTAGCAGGTCATTTTGTTCCCACCATTACTAGCCATCAATAATGTGAGGGAGGAAATGCTCAAATATATAAGCCACCAATTTCTTGTCCTGTTCTTCAGCCCAACTGTACTAGCTATTACTGTATAACTATTACATTAATATTTAGAGTACTAAAGTGTTTGCCAAGCTGATTATCTGATTATTAAATGACAAATTTGTGGTAATCGCAACTTTAAAATAAGAAAACATATAAGTAATTCATAATAAAAATGGTATCAGGAATACAACTCTTTCTGTTGTTGTTATTACTTCTCAGGTTTTGTTATATGCACTTAGAATGCACACTAAGGAAAGTCTGAAATGATACTGAAATATAACTGACCTGTGAAAGTGAAAGTCGTTCAGTTGTGTGCCACTCTCTGCAACTCCATGGACTGTACAGCCCATGGGATTCTTTAGGCCAGAATACTGGACTGGGTAGACTTTCCCTTCTCCAGAGGATTTTCCCAACCCAGGATCGAACCCGGGTCTCAGACACTGCAGGCAGATTCTTTACCAGCTGAGCCACCAGGGAAGCCCAAGAATACTGGAGTGGATAGTCTATCCCTTCTCTAGGGAATCTTCCCGACCCAGTAATCAAACAGGGGTCTCCTGCATTGCAGGCAATTCTTTACCAGCTGAGGTACCAGGAAAGCCCCTAACTAGATCTTTACCCACAGAGTATGTATATGTATGTGCTCAGTCAGTCAGTCGTGTCTGACTCTGAGACCCCAAGAACTGTAGTCTGCCAGGCTTCTCTGTCCATGGCATTTTCCAGGTAAGAATACTGGAGCGGGTTGCCATTTCCTTCTCCAGGGGATCTTCCTGACCCAGGGATCGAACCACGCTCCTGTGTCTTCTGCATTGTAGGCTGATTCTTTACTGCTTAGCCACCGGGGAAGCCTACGTGTATACACCTATGTGTATGTAAAGACTGTGCATTTATCTTAACTCAGATATATTTCACCTCTCCATAAATAATTTATCTTTAGAAAGTAAAAAGCTGGACTTCCCTGGTAGTCCAGTGGTTAAGAATCTGCCTGCCAATGCAGGGGACATGGGTTCGATGCTGGAAGGGAAGATCCCACGTGCCGTCAGGGCAATTGAGTTCCAGTCCACAACTACTGAGCCCGTGCCCTAGAGCCCATGCCCCTCCAGGAGACTTCTCCACGTTACTACCACAAGAAGTCTGTGCATCACTGGGAAGAGGAGCCCCACCTCTCCACAACTAAAGAAAGCCTGTGTGCAGCAACAAAGACACAATGCCGCCAAAAAAATTAATTAATTTAAAATTTTTACAAAAGGAAAAAGAAAGTGTAAGGCTATAACAAGGGAATAGGAAGTTTTTCAAGAAAGAATTTAACATTCGTTTCTTTAACATTATTATTCCTAAAGAGACTTATGATTTTCATTTTGCATGATCAGCAGTCTGATCCTCTTCTTAGAAGAAATATCAATTACCTTTTGCAAAACTATATTGCTTTGACTCCTTTGGTCTAGCAATTCCATATTGGCTAGAGACTTGACATTAGTTATTACATTATATATACGATTCAATATAAGCAATCACATTCAAAGTCTGGTACCTGGTAATTTTTTATAAGAAAACAGTTTCAGCAAAGTAGTAATTTAGGAATTAATTACATAGAATATTTTACATTTTTATTATCAAGAACCTTAAGTGCTAGAAAACATTAAAGTTGAGAAAGGCAAGAATATTTGGCACTCTCATTGGCGTCACTTCAAGTCAGATCTTAAGATTATTTAAATGATTGCTTCCTTCTAAGATAATACATAGAATACTCTCTTCTAGGGATTGACAAAGGAGAAAATATAATCCTGATGTACACAGTACAGCAAGTGAAACTCCTGACTACAAGAGCAGTAACTCAGAGAAGGCAAGACAAAGAAAGTATGTTCATTAACTTACATAAATTAGAAATAAAAATATGAAGTTTTAGTATTTATGTATTGCCTCAATCTTTTCAAAGAAAATTTAGAGACATTTCTGATATACTATTCAATATATTTGCAACCTGACATATAATAATCCATAAATTATTACTGTAGCCTACCAGGCTCTTTTGTCTGTGGGACAACCCCGGCAAGAATCCTGTAGTGGGTTGCCATTTCCTTCTAAAGGGGACCTTTCTGACCCAGGCATTATTGAACCCAGGTCTCTTGCATCTCTTGCACTGGCAGGCAGATTGTTTACCACTGAAACACCTGGGAAACTTCAAATTATTGCTACAAATCAGTAATTAACAATTTAAGGTAAGTTAAAGCTACAGTGTTGTGTATAATTTGGGAAAGCAAACAGCAGGAGACAAATTTGCTAATATTCAAATTAATGGCCTGGCATTTCTTCAGATTTTGTAATATGCATTTGCAGAATGCCTCTGATTCGTAGGTCCTTAGCCAAGACCTGTAGTCCCTCAAGGACTCCATGCCCACCCGTTTCCTAGGAATTCTGTAATAAATGAGATAACGTGGAAATTCTCTGAAAAGTTAAAAAGCACCTTGTAGAAGTAACATATTACTACTGAGGGCCCAAAGGCAGTTCATTCTTCGTAAACAAGGAGGGAAGGTTGAAATGATTGTTTCTGAGCATGTACCTTGGAAACGCAGTATGTACTTGCCATCTTTTACAGCTCAGCACATTGTTTCATAGTTAGCGCTGCCCTAAAATAGCACATGGCTCAGCACTGAGCTCTGCCTTTTATGTGCCCTTCTTGCCAACTCATACTCTGCCTTAGAAAACGTCTAACCTTTCTGTTCCTCGCTTTTAACTTTGTTTTCATTAACAACAGAGGTTCTAAGTAACACACAAATGAAAAAATAGAAGGCAAAAGAGAGTACGGGAATTTGCCCAAAATTTGCAGCTCTCTTTCTCAATACTTTTATTTTTGACAGTAATGGAACTAAATCAAGATGATTGGATTTTTTTCTACCTCATTATATAAAAGATATTTGGGAAATGAAAACACTGTCTCTCACTGCTACAGTCACTTGACACTGTAATGGTATTCATAAAAAAGAACACATGATTTTCTTTTTCTTTAAAAGAAAATATTGAAGGCTATATTGAACTTATGTAGACACACCCTGATAAACCTGCATAGTGAGGTGAGGAGAGTGAATAATTAGCTTTCCTATCATTTCTGAGTTCGCTCTTAACTTTCAGAGCCACAAAAGGAGACCTCAGCTATAGCAAAAAAATAAACTTGGTCCAGAGGGGTAATTCCCTCATCGTCACCTTGATGACTCTGAAATTGAAGAGGGAATTAGGAATGGTGTAGAGAATGAGTTTTATATCCATTATGTTCATGAAGGTTTGCTGTTTCAACAGGAAAGCAAAAATATACTGACACCTTTAATGTGATAAAGGGAGTTATATGTGACTTCCTCAGAAAATGTTTTTTTCTTTTCATTGTGATTTTTTTGTGGAGCTTAAAACTAATTCTAGCAGTATTTCCAGAAATGGTTCCACACTCTGATTGCTCGTGCTTTATCATGTTCCTTTCCATTCCTGTGACCTTAGACAAGTTACTTTCTCTGTACTTATTTTATGAGGATAAAAATAGTGCCTATTCACAGTGTTGTTAGAGAATTAAATAACATGAAGTGTATAAATAGTGCCTGGCACAAAAGCAATATTAATGTTAGTGATTACTATTATAATGAATCAGTTCAGTACAGTTCAGTAGCTCAGTTGTGTCCGACTCTTTGCGACCCCATGAATCGCAGCACGCCAGGCCTCCCTGTCCATCACCAGCTCCCGGAGCTCACTCAAACTCATGTCCATCAAGTCAGTGATGCCATCCAGCCATCTCATCCTCTGTCGTCCCCTTCTCCTCCTGTCCCCAATCCCTCCCAGCATCAGAGTCTTTTCCAGTGAGTCAACTCTTCGCATGAGGTGGCCAAAGTACTGGAGTTTCAGCTTTAGCATCAGTCCTTCCAATGAACACCCAGGACTGATCTCCTTTAGGATGGACTGGTTGGATCTCCTTGCAGTCCAAGGGACTCTCAAGAGTCTTCTTCAACACCACAGTTCAAAAACATCAATTCTTCAGCGCTCAGCTTTCTTCACAGGCCAACTCTCACATCCATACATGACCACTGGAAAAACCATAGCCTTGACTAGACGGACCTTTGTTGGCAAAGTAATGTCTCTGCTTTTGAATATGCTATCTAGTTGGTCATAACTCTCCTTCCAAGGAGTAAGTGTCTTTTAATTTCATGGCTGCAATCACCATCTGCAGTGATTTTGGAGCCCAGAAAAATAAAGTCTGACACTGTTTCCACTGTTTCCCCATCTATTTCCCATGAAGTGATGAATAAATTATCAAAATATTTTAGAAACATAGAAGGCAAAATGGTAGCACACATCTATGAAGGATGGAAAAATGCATATATTTAGTTCTAGGTATAATTATCTAAATCAAAACTGTAGAGAAAGTCTATGTAACATACACCATTATTCACTCTTGTGAAGAACATATTCACATATTTGATCAATATAAAAAAAGTGAAAATGTTAGCCACTTAGTCGTGTCCAACTCTTTGTGACCTCATGGGATGTAATCCACCATGTTCCTCTGTCCATGGAATTCTCCAGGAAAGAATACTGGAGTGGGTAGCCATTCCCTTCTCCAGGGGATCTTCCTGACCCAGGGATAAAACCTGGGTCTCCCTCACTGAAGGCAGATTCTTTACTATCTGAGACACCAGGGAAGTCCTGATCAACATGCAAACGTATTAAAATTATCTAGCATCACTTGAGCTGTCTTCATTTGATAGTTCAACCACTAATATTCACATGTACCTATGGATAATCATGGAATATAACATCTTTTTTCCATGGAATTGCTATAGATGGTTGACTAACCAGATAACATAAGCTCACTCTTCTGATTTCATTTCACTGAAGCAACCCTCTTTGTTTCCAACTGCAGAAACCTTGTACCTCTAGGAATGGCTTAACATCACAGCATCATCCTTTAGCAACATAATTAAGCTTATTAGATTCTGAGAAAGCTTACCTAGTACAAGAATTGACAGCAATTTACAGGTTTCCAACTTTTTTCTAAAAATCATTTAGAAAGAGATCCACAGCATATCACTGTAATACATTTCTGTACTAATTAATACAATTAATTAATCAATACAATTCTGTAATAATTTATAATATTTCCCAAGAGACATCCTTTGCAATAATTAAAACTTGTCACAATTCAAGGCTATGAAACATATTTGGTCTTATTTGACTACTAGAGTCTCGTGTCAATATATTCCTTACAGCAAAATACACATTTAAATTTTTTGACAATTTCTTCTCATTTTCTATCTCTATAGTATTTTACAACTATTTTAACTTGCTCTTTACATAACAAACTTACTGTTACTCTACTTAAAAATCTTTATGCTTTAGGTAATGTCCAACTCACACTTGTATTCATCAGCCCCTTCCTGAGTTCATTGATTCTCTCAGAGGAGAAGAATGCTAATAGCTTCTTATTCACACAGCACCCCTTGTTGAGTTAAGTTTATTAAAACACGCAGGTGTTATTTAACATGTTTAACTGATATTTAACTGAGATGACTGGAAGGGAAATTAAAGGAAACTGAAGAAGCATAAGTTTTCCCAAGAACTAAATATTTCAGAAGATTCCATACAATCAGAGTGAGCATTCTCTAAGATTAATGGAGAAACCAAGAACAATTGACTTTATTTTTATATCTTGGGCAGCCATTAGACAAACAGTTTTCAACAAATGTGCCTTGCAATGTTAATGCTACCAGAGTTCATAAAGAGGTGATTTATCATTTTGAGTTTATTGTTCAGGAACAATTCATCAGCTTTTAGATTTAGCCTATGAGTTCACAGGGGTCCTTTCGTTTATTGTCTAATTAACTAAGCTTCTTGTCAAATAAGACAGATATTAAAAGAGAAAAGAGGTTCTGTAAACTTCCATTATCTTTCATTTATATATTACCAATGACCTGGAGATTTTAACAACTTATTGATTAAAATATAGCACTGATAGAAGGCAGAAAGAATCACAAGGTAAATAACTGAAAGAGCTTATACTCTTATGCAACCCTAGTCTCTACAGTTAATACACTTGTTTCCCAATACAACTCACACTGACATTTTATGTTTTTAAACTGCTCTCATACATATGTAAATCTAACTGTAAAACTCAACTTTGGACTGGAAAACTAGCCAATAATAGCTATGCATCCAAATAGTAAAAATCTTTATTGAGTTTTAATCTTTTAATTGTCATTTTTCTTTTGAGCTTTAGAAAATTAGTCACAGGCTTAAGTGGGAGTAGAACACTTTAGCAGTGGGAAGTCATAACTATTTTGGTGAACATAAGCAAAAAATTACTAGCAATCACAAATAATTGACTTTTCTGTCATGCATTTTACTATCAGTGAATTTATTTGTGAGCATTGACAGTTTTATAAAGCATTTTAAAATATTTCCATAGGTACCATGATAACTCATAAGAGTTTTTAGCCAAAAGAAAACCTGAAGTAGAGCCAGACAGCTGCCTGTTTAGTAAAATGATATTTAGACTTTTTGAACCCTGTGTATTAATTGAGCACACTTTAGTTTTATCCTACTTCTTTATTTCAGAATATTATCTTTCTAGATTTAAAAACATTTAATAAAAATGATAATCCAGTATTTTTTAGGATTACTTAAAAAATCAAGTCTGATAACTTAGAGGATTGTACTAAAAAAGAATCCACATGATTGAATTATTACTTCTTTGGTAACTGAGGTGAAAGCTACTGTGTGATTTATGATAAGTTAACTTCTGAATTGCAGCTGAAACCTGATCTTAGGGGCCTTCCTGGTGGCTCAGTGGTAAAGAATCTGACTGCAGTATACAAGATGTGGGTTCAATCCCTGGGTCGGGAAGATCCCCTGGAGAAGGAAACGGACAACCCATTCCAGTATTCTTGCCTGGGAAATGCCATGGACAGGGAGCCCGGTGGGCTATAGTCCATGGGGTCACAAAAGAGTCAGACACTACTTAGTGACTAAACAACAACAACAATCCAATCTTAAAACACACACACACACACACACAATCCAAGATACTGTACTCTTTCAGCAATTTAATAATATATATCTTCATTGGTTCATATAAAATTAGCAAATCCAGTAATTCTCAATTAAAATATCAGACTTAAGGTATATTAAATGTTCATATACAATGCAAATATTCCTGAATCAATTTCAAGTACATCAAAAATATGAAAAAAAACAAATAAACTAACAGCCATTGCTTTGAGTGTATGCCCATATTTGTTATTTACATGGGTATATTTATATTTGTGATATTGATTTTATTAGCATCTTTTTATGGATATTTTTATACACATAAATTTTATATCATAGTGCAGAAATGGATCAGGAATCATCCCACATGCTCTCCTTTCTGAAGTTTTATAATACTCTTAAATGCACCAAGAGTGACAAATTGTTGTCTACAATTTCAAGCCACATACTATGTGCCATGACAGTCAAAAAGTAGATTATATTCTTATTAAATTTAAGCTCATCATGAAAAATTGAACTTTAGAAAAACAGAATCTTAAAAAAAATTATTCATTTGGGTCAATACTTCCAAGTTGTAGACATATCTAGATATGCCAAACATGCTAGCATACATAAATGCCAACGACACTGAGGAGTAAGACAATACTATTGGCAGGTTACCTATCAAGGACCTATATGCAGTATCTTTCATTTAACACTGGAAACCAGGCTTCTAATCAAAATGCACAGAAGGTTCTCTGGTAGAAAATGTCTGAAGTTTACAGAGGTTAGATGTCGATGGGGAAGGACACAGAATAATTAGAAGGAAGTTTGAGAATTAACTGAAAAGGGTTAACATACAAAGGTGAATTCCCAGACCACACTGAATCTTTAGCATATAATGTGGAGAGTTTGGAAATAAATAGAGGCTTCCCTCGTAGCTCAGTTGGTAAAGAATCTGCCTGCAATGCAGGAGACCTGGGTTTGATTCCTGGGTCAGGAAGATCCCCTGGAGAAGGAAATGGCAACCCACTCCAGTATTCTTGCCTGGAGAATTCCATGGAGAGAGGAGCCCACCAGGTTACAGTCCACAGGGTCACAAGAGTCAGACACAACTTAGCGACTAAACCACCACCAGAAAACACCTGACCATCACCTGCATAGCAGGGGATGGATCTAAATTCATTAGTGTAAAAAGTAACAAAAATTCCTCTCTCATGCTGTTCCTATTCTAGTGCTATGATGAAGAAATGAGTATCTATTGCATTTTACCTGGTATCCATCAATTTAAAAAAAAAATAAAATTCACTGAAGAGTGATTGTACTGTATCAAAGCTTTATTGGCTGTGGAGGTGTAGTGGTAAATGGGTATCAACTTATGTTAACTCATCATTTATTGAGCAATAACAAATAGCAGTCTCTATGCTAAGTGGAGTGGAATTAAATACAGTACAAATGAAGATCATGCTGTTGTGTTAGTTAGTTGTGTCTGACTCTTTGCGACCCCATGGAGTGTAGCCTGCCAAGCTTCTCTGTTCATGGAAGTCTCCAGGCAAGAATACTGGAGTGGTTAGCATTCCTTCTCCAGAGATCTTCCTGACCCAGGGATCGAACCCAGGTCTCCTGCATTGGAGCAGATTCTTTAACATTTGAGCCACCAGAGGAGGCCAAATGAAGATCATATTTACAAATAATAACTCATGAAAGCCTTCATGTATTATAATAGAATGAACACTACATACAACATAAAACACTTTACAAACTTAACTCATTTAATTTTCAAACTGATTTTATGAAGCAGTATCATCATGTTATAGACTACCCAGGAAGAAGCAAACAACTATGATTTAAAACCAGTAATAAAACCTATGAATTTTTAAAAAATTGTTTAGGTTTCTTTTCTTCCACTTGCCTAGGTTCTTCACACAAAATGTTCTTAAAAATACTAAGGGTATTATTGTGAAAGATTTACTCAAAGGAGGTCATATTTATAAAATAATACTAAGCTCAAATATCATATAATTTTACCAACGGATATAGCAAGGGGTCTTAGAAACAATTTAGTCCAAATTTTTTTGTACCTGATTGAGGAAATCGAGGTCCTGACAGTTTCAGAGTTAATTACAGAAGAAGTAAGGATTGAAACCCCTGAAATATTTATTTCCATGTAAACACTATTCTCATTATACCACAATGTCAATCTAATATTCATACATTTATGTACATAAAAATATTTGTTTAAATACATTTCACAATATTTTATTAAAAATTTCCTCAAGGACACTGAAATCATAACCAATATTTCCCCCACTAAATTATAATTAATTTTTTGTTAATATTTTTCATTCTACCAGAAAAATGAAATTGTTACATTCAGACAAAATACATTTCAGAACAAAAATTACTACCAGGAATAATCAGAGATGTTTCATAATGGAAAAGAGGTAAATTTATCAAGAAGCGTAACGCTCCTAAATAAGTCAGTACTTAATAACAGAAATTAAAAACATGACTATAAAATCACTGCAGATGGTGACTTCAGCCATGAAATTAAAAGATGCTTTCTCCTTGCAAGAAAATCTGTGACAAACCTAGATAGCATATTAAAAAGCAGAGACACTACTTTACTGACAAAGGTCTGTCTAGTCAATGCTACGTTTTTCCTGCTCATATTTGGATATGAAGGTTGGACCATAAAGAAAGCTGAGCTCCGAAGAACTGATGCTTTTGAACTGTGGTGTTGAAGAAGACTCTTGAGAGTCCTTTGGACTTCAAGAAGATCAAACCATTCAATCCTAATAAAATCAGTCCTGCATATTCATTGGAAGGACTGATGCTGAAGCTGAAGCTCCAAGACTTTGGCCACCTGATTTGAAGAACTGACTCATTAGAAAAATCCCTGATGCTGGCAAAGATTGAAGGCAGGAGGAGAAGGGGACAACAGAGGATGAGATGATTGGATGGGATCACCAATTCAATGGACATGAGTTGAGCAAGCTCCAGGAGTTGGTGATGGACAGGAAAGCCTGGCGTACTGCAGTCCATGGAGTCACAAAGAGTTCAACATGACTGAGCAACTGACCTGAATTGAATTTGTTCAGTTCAAGCTAAGAAACATAGGAAGATCCTGAACTCACCATCTCACATGAACACAACCAAATCTTCTACTACAAAAGGAATGATTCCCTCTAAAAAAAAAAAATGAGCTGGAAACTAAACAGCTCAAAGGATAAAAGGGGCAGGACAGGTAGAGATGTTTTCTTGCCAGAAAATCCATCTCTTGTACAGCAACCCACAATCAGCTCACAAATATGGAACATCTCCTTGAGGAGTGAGTGGTTTGTGCCCCATATCAAGTACCCCAACCCTTGGGACTTGCACAGGAGACATGAGCTCCCATAATGTCTGCCTTTGAAATCAAGGGACTTATTTCCAGGGGCTTATGTTCAGGTTCCAAAAGGCTGTTGGAGCCTAGATTTTGCTATTTAAAGACTTACAGACAACTCACCTTGGGACTCAGCAGAAAAGTAGCAGCCTAAAAAGTTCCTAGTCTATACATGAAGGTAATTCATTTGCCAGTCTTAAAGCATCTGCTGGGGTCGGGGGTGGGGCGAAGGGGCAGTGTGGGGGAGGAGTAGTGGATGCTGGGACTCTCTCTGGGGATTGAGGTGTTGGTGAGTGACATTTTTTGTGTTCTCCCCACTACCTGGCTAGTGCCAGTAGGCACAAACAGTCACAGCAGTCTCCTGTTGCTCTGCAATATCTCTGGCATTCGTGACTTGCCCTGTGCTCTCCTGCTGCTTTACTAAAGCTGGAAGTTGCATTACTGCACTCTTCTGCTTCATCACTACTGTTAAAGTCTGCAGATTCATCATGACCCTGAGCTCTCCTGCTGGATCACTAAAGCCAGCAGGTATGCCCAGTCCACACAGAAGGTGCACCCTGATTATCTGGCTTGGTGGCCTGGTGAACTTTTTGGACTAGAACAGAGTCAGTTCTTGGGAGGCTACCACACCCAGGACATTGAACAGACACAGCATAATGAAACACAACCCGACTTTCTGTGGGAAAAAAAAGAGAGAGATACCTATTTTGTTGAGCTTCAGTCTTAGGGGGAGACTTAACATTTGCCACACACTAGAGGCTATGGGAAGTGCTCTCAGGGAATGTAGGCCAGAGAATGCCATGGTTGTACTCTCCTCTGGCCTCAATGCAGCTCACTAGTACCTACCAGAAAATAGTTCATACACTTGTTTGTAGCCCTGAGTTTCAGGGGACACCTTCATATCACCTGGTCTAGAGGACAGCAGGGCTTAAAATTGTTGTCCCACAGAGCTGTATATATTTGCATATTTCAAAAGCTGCTATATGAGGAAAGTCTTCCAATCAGCCTGAAACTAGGTTCTTCCTGAAATCTCTTGCTATGAAACTCTCACAGTCATTGTTACATCATCTGTGACCCGTCAAGAATGAATCAGACTGCCTAGACAATCACAAAGCTTCCTTAGATGATCAAAAGGCTTGCAGAATCTGCCTGCGATGTGGGAGAGTGGGGTTTGATCCCTGCTTTGGGAAGATCCTCTGGAGAAGGGAATGGCAACCCACTCCAGTATTCTGGCCTGGAGAGTTTCATGGACAGAGGTTAGAGTCCATTGGGTCACAGAGTCAGACACGACTGAGCTAAACACTTTCACACTTTCAGACAATCACAAAGGTTTGAAAGACAAGCAAATGTTAGTTCAACGTTGAACAATTAAGGTTCATCTACAAAAGACCATTCCTTCAATACTGAGGGAGGTAGCTATTTCATATAATACACAGAAACAAAGAGTCAAGCAAAATGAGGAAACAAGAATATGCTCCAAACAAAGAACAAAATAAAACCTCAGAAAAAAAAATCTGAATTACATGGAGACAAGAAATTTATCTGATGAAAGCACAAGTCATAAAGATGCTCATTGAATTTAGAAGAAGACTGATGAAGACAATGAGAACCCTGAACAATACAGAAAAGATAAGAAAGTACAAAAGAGAAGTCTCAGAATTAAAGAATATAAAAACTGAACTGAAAAATACAGTAGAAGGGTTCAACAGCAGACAAGATGAAACAGAAGAAAGAATCAGTAACCTGGTGACAGGGCAGTGGAATTCACCCAAACAGGGAAACAAAACAAAACAAAATAAAAAAAAAAAAAAAAAGAAAAGAATTCTAAAAAGTTACGATAGCTTACAGTACCTGTATGACAACATGAAAAGGAGTAACATTTGCTTAACCAGGGTCCCACAAGTACAAGAAGGAGAGAAAAGGCAGGAAATTTATTCAAAGAAATAATGGTTGAAAACTTCCCTAATTTTGGAAACAGACATCCAGATCCAAGAATCCCTGCAAGTTTCAAATAAAAAGAACCCAAGATATCCACACAATGACACACTGTAATTATAAGGTCAAATTTAAAGATCACAAAAGAATCTTAAAAACAGCAAGAAAGGAAAAAAAAAAAAAAAAAAAAGAGCAACTTGTTACATATAATGGGATCCCTAAAGGACTTATCAGCAGAATTTTCAGCAAAAACTTTCAAGCACAAAAGAGAGTAGCATGGTATATTCAAGGTGCTGAAAGGAAAAAAAAAAAACGTCCAACCAAAAATACTATACCCCACAAGGTTATCATCCTGAACCAAAGGAAAGATAAAAGTTTTCCAGTCATGAAAAAAACAAAATTCACAACCAATAAACTGGCCTTATAAGAAAAGTTAATGGGACTTCATTAAGCTGAAAAGAAAGGGAACCAACAGGTAACAAGAAAACATATGAAAATAAAAATCTCACTGGTACATAAAAGATAAGAAAAAAATCTGAGCATAACTGTAAAGAAAGTCATCAAAACACAAAGGAAGATACTCTGTAATGGCCTATATGGGAAAAGAATCTAAGGGGAAAAAAAGGAGTAGATATATGTATACATATCCCTGATTTAATGCACTATACAACAGAAACTAACACAATACTGTAAATCAACTGTCATGTGTGTGCTGAATGGCTCAGTCATTTCAACTCTTTGTTTCCCCATGGACTGTAGCCTGCCAGGCTCCTCTGTCCATGTGATTCTTCAGGCAAGAATACTGGAGTGGGTTGCCATTCCCTCCTCCAGGGAATATTTCTGACCCAGGTATCAAACCTGCATATCCTGTGTCTCCTGCATTGACAGATGGATTTTCCAACACTGAGTCACCTGGGAAGCCCTGTAAATCAGCTATATTCCAATAAAAATTGGAAAAAAGAGCTATCAAGCAATAAAAAAAGAAAGAAAACAACAACAACAACAACAAATGCACAAGGGAAGAAAATGAGAGAAGAAAAGAGAGAATAGCAAGAAAACAGTTAACAGAAAAATCATACATACTTACTTAATATTACTTTAAACATAAATGGAATAAATTCTACAATCAAAACACACAGAATGGCTGAATGGATTAAAAACAAGACCCAACTACATGTTTCTTACAAAAGGTTGACTTCAGATGCAAGGCATACATACACTAAATATTAAGGGATGAAAAAAAAGATGTTCTATGCAAACAGAAACCAAAAGAAAGTTGGAGTAGATATATTCACATCAGACAAATAGACTTTAAACCAAGAATGTAAAAAATAAAACAAAGATAGTCATTATATGATAAAGTTGTTAAACCAACAAGAAGATATAATATTTGTAATATTTATTCATCCAAAATAGGAGTACTTAAATATATAAAGCAAATATTAACAGTCCTAAAGGGAGAAAATGACAGCAATATAATAGGAGAGAATTTTAATATATCCCTTAAATCAATGAATAGATCATCCCAACAGAAAATCAACAGAAACCAGTCTTGAACAAAACATTAAACCACAAAGACTTAACAGATGCATATAGAACATTCGATCTAAAAGCATCATAATCATTCTTCTCAAGGGCACACGGAATATTTTTTCAGGATAGATAGTATTTTAGGTCATATGCATTTAAGAAGACTGAAATCAAATCAAGTATCTTTCTGATCACAATGGTATAAGATTGGAAATCAATTACAAGGAAAATCGGAAAACAAAACCAAAACTCTGCAAATAGGTGGAGATTAAACATGTTACTGAACAACTTGAATACAACTTAGCAGTTAAACAACAACAACTAAACAACCAATTGGTCAATGAAGAAATCAAAAGAAAAATTAAGAAAATATCTTGGGACACATGAAAATGGAAATACAACAAATGGAAATACAAAATCTATCATGCTATGCTATGCTATACTAAGTCTCTTCAGTCGTGTCTGACTCTTTGTAACCCCATGGACTGTAGCCCACCAGGCTCCTCTGTCCAAGGGATTCTCCAGACAAAAATACTGGAGTGGGTTGCCATGAAAATCTATCATAAAGGACACCAAACACACACATAAATTATAGGCCAATATCCCAGATGAACATAGGTGCAAAAATCCTCAATAAAATATCAGCAGACAGAATTCAACAATTCATTAACAGAAGCATACGCCATAATCAATTGGGAGTTATTCTAGGGATGTAAGAATGGTTCAATACCTGCAAAACAATCATCATGATATACCACAGTATCAAAATGAAGGGGAAGAACCAGAAAAACTGATTGTCTCAAATAGACGCACAAAAAGTATTTGACAAAATTCAACATTCATTTACAAGAAATATTAAATGTGGGAATAGAGGGAACATCCTTCAATATGCTTGCTCCTTGGAAGAAAAGCTATGACAAACCTAGATAGCATATTAAAAAGCAGAGACGTTACCTTGTAAACAAAGGTCCGTAGAGTCAAAGCTATTGTTTTTCCAGTAGTCATGTGTGGATGTGAGAGTTGGACCATAAAGAAAGCTGCGTGCCAAAGAATTGATGGTTTCGAACTGTGGTGTTGGAGAAGGCTCTTGAGAGTCCTGATGCTAGACATGAAACTCTACTACTTTGTCCACCTGATGTGAAGAGCTGACTCATTGGAAAAGACCCTGATGCTGGGAACAATTGAAGGCAGGAAGAGAAGGGGACAACAGAGGACAAGATGGTTGGACGGCATCATTGACTCAATGGACATGAGTTTGAGCAAGCTCTGGGACATAGTGAAGGACAGGGAACCTTGCGAGCTGCAGTCCATGGGGTTGCAAAGAGTCAGACATGACTGACTGGTTGAACATTAACAACTTCAACGTAATATTAGCAATCAAAACAAGTTCTGTCTATTTATATACATAGCCTTGCTTTTCCTTATGAACCTTATTGGTCCTAAAGATTTTCTGGAAAGAATATGACAATAATGTTATGAAATATGAATCCATAAACTACTGGTTTTTTTCAAGAAAAATTCAATTCAAACAGAAATAATTTGCATGAACTTTTTATTCATTTGAAAAGCTATTTGGCATAAAATTTTATGAAACACAGTATCTAATAGGAATAACAGTTCTTTTAACATTCAAGATGTATCCAGCACACATAATTACTTAATAACACCTGAAGTATATTCTCCCCTAGGAGTGATAACCATCTAGGTGACCTTGTGCTAGATAACAGGGAAGGCAAATTTGAAGGTCACTGTTTCCCAAATGCTATCACTCCATCACTCCACCACCACAAGAAGGGATAGAATGTGTATGGGAGAAGAGATCTCTTATTTCACACACCTTTAAACTGCCTGTGATTCTTAACTGGACAGTAAGACAAAACTGAAAGGATTCTTCTAATGGGTCACTCAGAAATTTTAAAATATTAATAAATGAAAGAAAGTATATATGTCAACCCTGTACAAAAATTCTATATCTTTAGTAACCTATTCAGTGTGATACTCAGACAAATCATAATAAGATCACTGAGACACTTTAAGTAATAAGAAATTTGGAACAGGATTTCAAACAGGTATAGTCAAATCAGTTAAGAAAATTACTATGACCTAATGATTAAAATTTATACATTTTAAACAACTGGTTTTGCTCAAGATACTTTTCCTATTACATAGTTAATTTTTGGAGGGTTTTTTTTTTGTTATTAATTTAGAAATTGCAGGATTTCATTATCCTTGTTGATATATCTTTTTAAAACAGTATCCAAATTAAGTGAATTCTATCTAGTTATTTCCAAGTTAAGACTCTTGGGAAGAATAAAATAGGAATTATAAGATTTTCAGATAGTTAGCTTATCTAATCATGCTGTATTCTGCATATATTATAAATTAAGTATTATTCTGTAAGATTTTTTTAAATTTCAGAGCACTTAAAATTTTAGATACGCATTATTTTAAAAAGTTCATCATAATTTCCAGTCATGTTGTAAACAGTAGTCATTATCCTATAAGATACTGAAGTCTGGTTTTAAAAGACTGTATTACTTAATTTCCTCTTTAAAAGATAAAATGCAACTGTCTTTTCAAAAACAGACTTGATGAACTATCTCTAGTGACACACTTGTTTTTAACAGTTATATGTTCAAGCTTAAGTTTCAGTTTAAAATTTTTTAATTGGTTTCAGTGTAACAGAAAGCAGGTTTAGATACCTAATCTATGTGATCACTTCATCTTCCTATGCATGCATGCATGCTAAGTCGCTTCAGTTGTGTCCGACTCTGTGCGGCCCAGTGGACAGCAGCCCACCAGGCTCTTCTGTCCACGGAATTCTCTAGGCAAGAATACTGGAGTGGGTTGCCATGTCATCTTCCTACACACTGAGAGAAATACAGAAAACAGGGAGGGAATTGCACTGCTCCTTAATGCCTTTATTTTTTTACTTGATTGGATAATTCATAGCTCTAGGGCTTCCCTGGTGGCTCAGTGGTAAAGAATCCACCTGCAATGCAGGAGATGCAGGTTCGATCCCTGGGTCTGGAAGATTCCCTGAAGAAGGAAATGGCAACCCACTTCAGCCTTCTTGCCTGGGAAATCTCACAGACAGAGGAGCCTGTGGGCTATAGTCCACGGGGTTGCAAAAAGTCAGAAACAACTTAGTGAGTAAACAACAATTCACAGTTTTCATCCTGGAAGAAGAGGTGAAAGCAGCCAGCAAGACACTTCAAAAGGTCTTTTTTCTTCCCAACTAAACTTGATAGCCATGGGTTCTTGAGGGGAATGGCTAATTCAGAAGCTAAGGAAACAATTAGAAGCTCATACACTCTAAGTTCCATATAAGGCTCCTTCAGTGCTTGTGATGACCCTGGGGAAAGTACTGGTGATTTAAGAAACAAGAAAATAGATGGAAATTTGACTCATAAGTGTCAGTCATACTGCTGTTTGAAATTCAAGATAACAGAGTTTCAAAGGCACACAGGTATATAAGGCCTGAGAGTATACCATTTCTCAAATGAATGAAAATATGCCCAGTGACACTAACGTTTATGCAGAGATAAAGCTGAAAGGAGCAATAAAAGTATAAATGACTCTGACTGGCAAGATGTTCTTCCTGATCCATCTCTTATTCCATCTGTCCAATTATTTTGGGTTACGTGACAACCAAAATCATCCATCTCCAAGTCTTCTGAATTATATACATTAAAGCTCATGCACACATTTGGCAAACCATTCCCTTGGAGGACCTTAATAAGCCTTTCATGTTCGTGAATATTTGAAATCACACTCATTTTCCTAAGATTTGGAAGAGAGAATTTGCAAACAACAGCAATCAAAAGCATATTATTTTAGGTCCTTTTCAATTAATTAGGAGAGTTTGCCAACCTCAGGATCTCCTCATGGAAATAGAAGAACACCATTAGAACAATATATGGAGAGACCCAGTCTTGAATTTAAGGCTCAAAATGTATTAGAAAAAATTTCAATAACTAAACCTGCACAGTTCCTCATCAAAGTTAAATGACTACTAAGCTTAAAGATCTTAGGCTTTGGATTCTTCACCATCTCCTCATGCATGTACATGTAAACACAGAAGAAACTTCAAAAAGGGCAGAATCCATTTCAAACGTTTTCATAAACAAATGAAATAGAGGGTTTTGTCTATTGATCAATAATTTAAAACAGCCACATCATCCAAAAAGCAATCCAGTAGACATTTTTTAATGCTAATCAATACTCAATTATTATTTTACTCTCTTTACTAATTTTTTTATCTGCATTAAGAAAAAAAAAAGACTTCAACATTTTTCTCAGATTGTTTATCAACTTTCTTACCATCAAATGTTAAGTAAACTCTTGCTTGGGGCTGAGGCGATCCTTTCACATAGGTAGAACAAACAAATACTCCAACCAAGATGCAAACTGCCTGGAATGCCATTTCTTCAGATCTGCAAGTTAATATCCAAGGGAAAATACCTTTACAATAAAGATCATAAGTTTGTTATATTTTACTTCACATTTTAGGAGCACACACCCACCAAACACGCAAAACCTGCGATCTAGACAGCACCTTATTCACTTATCTGAACTTTTAGAGTCATGCAAACAGTAGGAGGTGCTGTGACTTTCTGTCTTACATGTGAAAATTTGGATTTGATTTCATTTGTGTCTGGAAGTCTTTGTTAAAAGTGAAATTATTTCATCATCCAGCAAAATAATGTGACTATTAAACAAAGCAGCCAGGAAAATGTTGTCAATTTCCAAAGGAAAAACCAATATTTAAACTTGTTATTCTCTTTAAACAACAACAACAAAAACACATTACACTGAAAAGACTTGAGAATGGTGCCAATAGGTATTAACAGATGGAAACTTCTCTTTCTACCATAAAATAGTAGCAGTAGAAAAATCTCACATAAAATTTCACTTCCACACACTCATTAGCTCTTTGGAGTAACCATCTCTGAAATGATATTTCTACACAAAAATCTACCAGGGCTCAATTCCTGATCACTTATATCACTGGAATTAGTTATCTGCCAGTTTATACAGATGACCATACAGCTGTTAAATGATGTAGATGAAGTAATCATGAATTTGTGCCAAATACAAACCAATGACTTAGTGGTGAGCAATCCAGTGAACCATGTATCCCTCAATGTTTTTTAAAATAAATCAACTAGAAAGTGGGCTGTCAAAATTTCAAACGATAAATCAGAGAGACAGGTACTACTGTTTAAAACCATATCTATATAATTGATACATGCTATTAACTAATGTCTGAACACCAGAGATCACATAATGTGTAATATCAAATCTATAGGAGCTCCAGTAGCCACAATATGCAAAATAAACTCAGGACCATTAAAAAAAAATCATTTTGAGTCTAACACAATTATACAATGAGATGACACAACAGAGTTTAATCTATAAATTTATTTTTACAGGTTACAACAATACTGATCTTCAATAGTATGTGGCTATAAAGAAATGCCACTAAAATTTGACAATACAGTACAGAAGCAATAGAGAAACTTCAGTAATACAGAAGCAAAGGAACAATTAAACTGAACATGCCACTGTAAACAAAATGTAAACAAAACTTATATTGATTTCTTAGATGGTACAAATAAGAGGTAGGAAAAAAAAAGATTCTATGCTTCTTTTACCACACAGATGGAGGAAACCCTAGAGATGTTTCTGTTCGTAATTTTCAAAAGAAACACTTTCTTTCTGCTTCCACAACCTCTTCACCTTGTCATCCCTAAATTAACTTGAAAGAAAACCGATTTTATAGGGTGACTTTCCCTTCGTAATTTGCTCCCTGGTTTTGTTGACTTTATAGTTAAATTCCACCACCACCACCCCCCCTCAAATATATAAATATGCCTAAACTTTGCCTCTGTATTAAGCAGGATAATAATTACACATTTTTACATACTGCTATTATCAATATCTTATTTGATATGTCCCCATGAAAGCAACATATGCCACAAATTGCAAAAAATAACATTGGAGATGAAATGACAGGTCAAGTGTAGTGAGTATAAAGAGCAACGTGATTTCAAGCCATCCAGAGATGAGAAGTGAGGGAAAGTCAAGTATCTTATACATGCCCCCGCCCCTCATATTTTATGACTTCTTCCCTTTAACTCAAACACTTAAGACACGATGCTTACTGTTTTCACTTGTGATTGAACACTAATAACATGTAATAAAAGTCCTCTTATAAAATTCTCTCCAGTAATTTTGCCTTAGAAGGCAGGGATACTCAACTTTAAACTCTCCGCAGGTGTCATAACCTAAAAAAGCAATTCCAGCCAGGCTCTCTGCAAGGGAAACACTTCCATGACAAACTACATGCGCTCTTAAGAAAATATCCATATTTGAGAACACGGATGTGTGAAAAGTCTATACACAGATCCAAAGTTGTATTTTGCTAAATTTGTAATGCTGAAAACAACGAATCCAGCTTACCGAGGTGGAAAGAGATCAGCGCGGAAAAGTCGTCAATGTGCTACAGGTTTGGATCCTCGTTTCTAGCCCTTTCCCCCAAAGACCGTAATTTCTAGGGCGTCCCAGCGATGAAATTCTTTCTTTCCTGCCTTCTGAGTTCCTTTGTAAAGGAATCCTCAGCGTTGCAGCGGCGCGGCACCCGGAGCCCTGCTCCGCGTCGCTCAATCAAGCACTCGGGAGTGAATGGAAAGTGGCCGGCGCAAGGGGCGAGCGCTCGGGTGTCCGATTACAGCTACGCGGCGCACGGCTCCGGCTGCCCCGGCGCGCCGCCCAGCCAGCTCACATCACCCGCCCAACAAACTCCGCCGCATCTCCACCGGCCGCGAGGCCCCACCCAGAGCGCGCCCGCGAGAGGGTGGCAGGGAGCCGCCAGGGCGGGGCCGACCCCAGGACAGGCTGCCCTCGAGATACAGGAATGTGCTGCAGCAGGCTAGGGGGCCAACTAAACAACTCTGCTCCTTTCTCACTCCGCGGTGGAGTGAGCAACTTACAGGGTGTGTTCCAAGGTTTTTGTTTGTTACCGGCTGCTCTGGGAAGGCATTCAGGATTAAGCTTGGCCTTAACTATCAAAGTGCAAAGCAGTTTTTGCTAGAAAAGGATCACAGCATCCTTTTAAGGCAAATAGATGGGTTTTTAAAAGGCATGAGTCTCGTCCTTTCCCTGTGGAACGTTTTCTAAAACCGGTCTACATAAAACAGTCTCATCGCAGAAGTTTATCCTTTTAATGGGTATTGTTTCCTACTGTGCTTCCTTAATGTCCCCAAAGTAGTAACTTTGTCGACCTCTCCACGGTCACTCATATACAATACCCTACTTTCCGGGATACTCCCAAAACATAGTTATAAGAAATTATTTCACAGTTGTGTAGAGGAAGCCTGTTTTGAATTATGCCAACAGAGGTTTATGAATCTAGACATCAAGGGTATATATTTCCAGCACTACCTTCAGGTAACCTTGTTAAATTCTGGAACTAACGTTGATGTTTAAGTGAGAATTATTTCTCTGGATCACAATTAATTAGATATTTGTACTTGGGGAGAAATGAGCTTCCACCTCCATAAAATGAGCAGGTACTTGCTTAAAAATCACTGTGAGCTACAGCCCAGTAGATGTCACTATACAGAGAGAACATGGAGTGTAATTTCTCCACCCGTGTTTCTCATAATTTTCTTTATGAAGTAAGTTAGATCACTAAATTCTTATAAACTATCATAGAAAATACTTCTGAGAGTGAAAAATCTTTGATGGAGTGGGACAGCTGAGCTAAATCTCACTAGGAGGAAGAGAAGAAGCGATTAAGACACATCTTTCATGTATCTAAGCACCGCTTCTTATGTAGACATGTTATGGCGCTAACTTTTTCTGTGCAGTGAGATACGAAGGGATTATGCCAAAGAGACACTGATGTATAGAACAGTCTTATGGACTCTGTGGGAGAGGGAGAGGGTGGGAAGATTTGGGAGAATGGCAATGAAACATGTAAAATATCATGTAGGAAACGAGTTGCCAGTCCAGGTTCAATGCATGATGCTGGATGCTTGGGGCTGGTGCACTGGGACGGCCCAGAGGGATGGTATGGGGAGGGAGGAGGGAGGAGGGTTCGGGATGGGGAACACATGTATACCTGTGGCGGATTCATTTTGATATTTGGCAAAACTAATACAATTATGTAAAGTTTAAAAATAAAATAAAATTGGAAGAATAAAAAAATAAAAAAAAAAGAAAATATAGGTACAAATCTTCATGGCAAAAAAATAAATAAATAAAAAAAAATAAAAAAAAAGAATGCAAACTTGTATTCAAAAATTATATACCATGGCCAATATTATCTTCAGACACAAACTATGTTTATGAAATAAATTTCAAATTAAGTAGATCTGTTCTTTTAAAAAAATCTAATACAATTAAATAATTTTTGCGATAATTAGTGAAATAAAAATGTGAGCAGCTCCTTGACATGTCTGTAATAATGAATTTAACTGACAAAACATCTGACAGTATTAGAAACCAGATGTAAACATGAGTAAACACTATGCGTGGTTTTCTCTGAAATACTTCTGAAACTGATTAAGATCCGAGTTATAGTGATCACTATTACTTTCCTACTGATGCATTTGTATATATCCTTCAGCATTTGTAAATCAGGGAGGGAAAGAATAAATCATTAGCAAGAAGAATGCAGTGAGCATTAACAAACTGTATAATCCTTAATTTCAAAATGTGGAGTCATTAGACACTTGCTGCTGCAGTTGCTTAGTCGCTTTAGTCGTGTCGGACTATGTGTGACGCTATGGACTACAGCTCACCAGGCTCCTCTGTCCTCGGGATTCTCCAGACAAGAATACTGCAGTGGGTTGCCACGCCCTCCTCCAGGGATCAAACCCAGATCTCCTATATTACAGGCAGATTCTTTACCGCTGAGCCACCAGAGAAGCCCCATTAGACACTGATTAATCTGTAAACCCAGGGACGGGGAAGCCTGGTGGGCTGCCGTCTATGGGGTTGCACAGAGTCAGACACGACTGAAGCGACTTAGCAGTAGCAATCTGTAAACCTATGCAAAGTAGAATATATTTACACAGGGAACCAAGATAAAGAAATGCAAGGTGGAATGCATGCCAAATTTACTACCAAACTCACTTTACCAAAGCTGCAAGAATCATCTCAATTTTTCAAAAGGCTTTAAGAGGGTATGACAAATAGCTTATATTTAACCAGTCTATGAAACTTGTTCTATGATTCTCTCTTTCTTTGCTGAATAAACTTCTTTCAGTGTATTTAACTGAACAGTATTTGCCCAGTACTGAGACATTAATAGTATTTGCGCAGGACTCAGACATTTACCATTGACCACACCTCAAAATGAGTCATGAAAATATTGATAGGCATTAGTCAAGTCAGATTCAAGCACAAGGACACAATTACTTCTCATGTTTGACTGAAACTTGGGCCATATAGTGAAATTTTAAGAGGGTCAATAGGTGACCATAATAAGATTTATCTCTGCCCCTCTTTTCCCAAACTACTTAGAAGCCTAAAAAACCTTGACAGGACTTATATAAGAAACACTGCTGGCCAGTGCCACTTTTCTTGGATGCAGTTTTTGACCCTGTCCTCATAGGTGGGAAATAACTTGAGCTAATTGAGGGCCTTCCCTCATGTCTCAGATGGTAAAGTATCTGCCTGCAATGCAGGAGACCCTAGTTTTGTCCTTGGGAGGGGAAGACCCCGGAAGAAAGGAATGGCTACTGACTCCAGTATTCTTGCCTGGAGAATTCCATGGAGAGAGGGACCTGGTAGGCTACAGTTCATGGGATCACAAAGAGTCGGACGTGACTCAGTGACAAATACTTTAACACAATCAATTAAGCTAGTTTCAGAAAGGTGAACACTACAAGGATTTACAGGAGTAATGACACTATTAAATTCCTAGGCTACTAATTACAAAGTTTACCCTCATCAAAATGTTTTTGGGAAAAAAAAATCCAAGTTAAAATACTAAAATTGCTCTCATTGAGATGTTAAAGGAATGATGTTATAGACACCTGTACACTGAAGTTTTCCTAATAAAGTATAGTGACCTTTGTTTATTTTTTATATTTTTGGTGGTCCTAAATTTAAATTCTTGGACTGATTTTGAGTAATGTACCCATATTTTCTTTATTAGCTGTATAGCTATGAAATCCATTATTTTAAATTTAAAGAAAGATTATTTTCAGGTTTTCCCCACCATACAGATGAACTATATGAATAAACTTTACTTCAGGAATCTCAATCCTTAAGAGATTGAAAGTTCTCCTCTTATTAATTATATTTAATATTTGTCACAGGAGAAGATGGATCATGTATATTCTAGTAATTTTGCATACTATATGAACAGCATTCCTGAATGAAATTACTATTTTACACATGAGAACAGAGAAGGTTAGCCCAAAGTCTCATGGATAGTAAACACTGGACTAGAAAGAGAAACTCTGGCATGAATGACTTGTCTAATTTTTTTCAATGTGAGTTATTATTGTATGTTTCCTCCCTTCTCTAATTCTCTTCTCCTCTTTGACTTTCCTGCCTCCTAACTTCCTCATTTGCTCAAATTCTAGATGATAGCATTTTAAATCTCCCGAACCATATCTTTAGAACGTTTGTACTGCAAACGGTTATTGACTTTGTTCACATCAGCATTCTCTTTTGGTTGCCTTAGTTGTTCTGAGACCAAGCCAGTCAAACAGGTTTGGTCTAGAAATAGGTGTGCGGAATTGCTATCTGCATGGTTAATAGGCTTTAGTATTTCCTCCATTAAAATCATTCCTTATTTTTCAATACAATGAGTGTATCTCTACTTTCATTCTTAACCCATTGCTAATCTATATCCCTGACCCTTGATCTCTTTCTCTTTTGATGTGTTCTAAACCCTAGGCTTCTCAACTTGTAAAGTTCCTGGCATTAAATAAAATAAACTGGTGATAGTGGTTTGCTCTGGAGAGAGAAACTGCCAGAAAGAAATTGCTGCTTTTTTGCACCTTTTTGCCTGTGTAATTTTATAGCAGGTGGATGTATAAGATTTTGTAAAATGTGAAATCTAGTTCAGCATTACTTTAAATACTTTTAAATTGTTCATACACAATAAAGTTCTATATTTCCCAACTCAGCCAAAATAAAGTATGTTCTCTCTAATGTCTTGGACTGTAGCCTACCAGGCTCCTCTGTCCGTGGGATTTTCCAAGCAAGAATACTGGAGTGGGTTGCCATTTCCTTCTCCAGGGGATCTTCCCGATCCAGGGATCAAACCCAGGTCTCCTGCATTGCAGGCAGATGCTTTACCCTCTAAGCCACCAGGGAATGTCCCTGTCTATATATTACTGTATTTCAAACAGAAGTAGAATGGTAAGGAATTTCAGTAGTAAGAGTCTGTTAGTGATTTTATTTTTTATGTGCACATGACAAGCTTGTAAAAGAGTACTGTGGTCACTCATATTATCATCACAGGGGTAAAATGTGAATTCTGCATTTGTTTTGTCCTTATAGGAATATTTCATGGGAAACTTCATGAGGGGAGTAGTATCTGTCTTCAGGATCAACTATAAACAACTGCAGTTGCGTTTTCATTCTGTTCATGGCAGAAAGTGAAGAGAAACTAAAGAGTCTCTTGAGGAAGGTGAAAGAGGAAAGTTAAAAAGCTGGCTTAAAATTCAACATTCAAAAAACTAAGATCATGACATCTGGTCCCATCACTTCATGACAATAGATGGGAAAAAAGTGGAAACAGTGACAGATTTCATTTTCTTGGACTCCAAAATCACTGTAGATGGTGATTGCAGCCACGAAATTAAAAGACGGTTGCTCCTTGGAAGAAGTTATGAAAAACCTAGATAGTGTATTAAAAAGCAGAGATATCACTTTGCTAACAAAGTTCTGTCTAGTCAAAGCTATGCTTTTTCCAGTAGTCATGTATGGATGTGAGTTGGACTGTAAAGAAGGCTGAGTGCCAAAGAACTGATGCTTTCAAACTGTGGTGCTGGAGAAGACTGTTGAGAGTCCCTTGGACAGCAAGGAGATCAAACCAGTCAATCCTGAAGGAAATCAATACTGAATATTTATTGGAAGGACTGATGGTGAAGATGAAGCTCCAAAATTTTGGCCACCTGATGCAAAGAGCTGACTCCCTGAAAAAGACCCTGATGCTGGGAAAGATTGCGGGCAGGAGGACAAGGGGACGACAGAGGATGAGATGGTTGGATGGCATCACTGACTCAATGGACATGAGTTTGAGCAAGCTCTGGGAGTTGGTGATGGACCAGGAAGCCTGACAAGATGCAGTTCATGGGGTTGCAAAGAGTCAGACAGGACTTAGCGACTGAGCAACAACAACAACTGCAGTTGCAAAGTAAATGATAGTTCCTTAATAAATAGTTTGCTAATTGAATATATGCACACACACACACACACCATCAGACTTTGCTTAAGAAAGGCAAACCGCTTTGCTAGATCTATTGTATCCTGAGCTCTGTTTCTCTATCTGGCAGTATAAAACTCTTTCCCACATGTTCTCACAGGAGAGCTACAAGAGGCCTATGTGAGTACCTCTGATTGTCGGATGTGTGTAACAAGGCTCAAAAATAATTACCAACTGGAGCAATGAGTTCAGGATTGTTAGTTATAGCTGATTCCCATCTACAGTTTTTTAACCTAGTCAAAGGCCTTTTCCACGTTATCTTCTAATTTTACTACTTTTCTATTCTTCATGAACCTTAAGTGGTTGATTAGAAAGTAGAATATTAAATTGTATAAACAACTTTTACATCCTAACAAAGGCAGTTTCATAATGAAAATTACATGACAAAGTCATCTTCTCTACCACTGATCTCTGGGAGATAGAGAAGGCTGTGCAATAAATTTAAAAAGCATCAACTACTTATTAATTTTAGTCATGGTACTTAGTGCTTTGACATTTCAAGTGGCATTTAAAAACTTTAAAGCAGATAAAGAATTTTCATTTTTTAAAAAAAAATGTGACATAAGATATGCAACTTTGGGGTACATTTCAGCAAAATAGCTTTTCTTTGATGGATTGTATCCATTGCAATGGGCTTGTTGAATTTTAGACCAGAAAAAGGAGTATGATTTAGAAGAGAATATGTTATTTAATGAGCTTCCCGGGTGGTCCTAGTGGCAAAGAACCGGCCTGCTAATGCAGGAGATATAAGAGATGTGGGTTCAATCCCTGGTTTGGGAAGACTCCCTGGAGGAGGGCATAGTAACCCACTCCAGTATACTTGCCTGGAGAATTCAGTGGACAGAGAAGCTTAGCAGACTACAGTCCCGGGGGTCACAAAGAATCAGACACGACTGAAGCAACTTAGCACATACGCACATGTTATTTAATAGATATTTTACAAAGACTAGTTCTTTTAAACTCCTTAATGGTCGTAAAAAGAAAATATAAGTGCTTACATTACGCAAACAGAAAGCCAGTGCAAAAAACTGAGTCAGCTGCTCTTACTTGGGGCCTGTCTCTATGCAGTGAATTCAGATCTTCCTGTTTCAGAGTCCACTTCTCACTACTGTTAGTATATTGGTTCAGTCCAGTAAGCAGTAAGAAGTGGAAAACTTTACCTTTCCTCCTAGGCTATTTAGGTCCTGAAGAAGTTTTTTGTTTTTCTTGGATACTAAACACTTTATCTCACACATCTGAATTATAAATTCAGATGTTTTATTATCACCATGAAATTATAGGAAGTTTCCAAGCAAAATCACTATGTATTTCTCCTGTGCATTTATAGAATAGCTAGAACTGTGATGATTAATGAACAGCCTTGAAATATAAATGGAGAAGTATTTCAGGAAATATAGGTAGAAGAAGGAATTAATAATAAATTGACTAGGTAAAGGACCACACAATTATGAAACAAAATTCCTGAATAATTTATCATCTCTCCAAACACATTTATAGTTATATATTAACAAATTAGTTCTCTTCCTTTAAGTCTAGTTTGTTACTTGTGTAAATACAGTAAAAGCCAATCCAGAAACAAATCTGCACAGTGAATTCAAGCCTAAGTAACATGAGGTTCAGTGATATAAGGAAGGTCAAACCTGATTTTTAAATGGCAAGCAAGTTACAGGTTACCTGTTACGCCAGTTGTCACCAGGGTTTCTGAATAGTCTTTTGTTCATTCACTGGGGATAATGTTCCAGCTTATTTTCATGGCTCAGACATTCCCTTTCACTGACTGGTCCAAGATAATCCTGCATTCCCCTCTCACCTATTCCTTCCCCTTGCTCCTTAAACTTCTATGTATCAAATGCCTCGCCTTACAATTATTTGGCCATACTGTACCTCGTCACCTTTTCTGGTTTTCACATGCCATTTCCTCTGTTCTCCTCCATCTCACCCACTTGGCAAATTCTTTCTCATTCATTGAGACTTACCTCAAATCCTCTCCATAGAACACTCCTACAATCCTAGGCAAACATTAGTGAAGCCTTGGATATTATACATAAAATGATAACAATATCAATTTTGATGTCAAAGAGATTTTTATTTATATTATTGATACATTAACTTACTATTTTGAGTATTGTGTGATTTCCAGTTTTATTTTTATTATTTTTAAAATGAGAATTATACCAACTACTGTTAGCTTGATGGTTAATTAGATATTATAATGTATGATAACACCTTCTCTCTCATTATTACCATAAATTTGTTTATCCCTCTGCTGTATACTTTAAAAAAATATGTATTTGTTTTTTGGACTGTGCTGAGTCTCTGTTGCGGTGCTGCCTTTCTTCTAGTTGGGGTGAGAGCGGGCTGCTCTTCCTTGCGGTGTGGAAGCTTCTCACTGCAGTGGCTTCTCTTTCTGTGAAGCACGGGCTCTATGGGCGTAGGCTCTATGGGCGTGGGCTTCGGTAGTTGTGGCGCAGGGGCTGAGTTGCTCTGCAGCATGTGGGATCGTCCCAGACCAGATATCGAACCCGTGTCCCTGGCACTGGCAGGCAGATTCTTAACTATTGGGCGACCAGGGAAGTCTCTGCTGTATATTTTATGTTACCATCACGTGAAAATTTTCTCCACTAACTCCACTGCCACAGGACAGGACATAGACCTCTAGACCTTTTGTAGCCGGGAGCAAAGCCAAGTCGGCACACAGTGACTGCTTGATAAATGGTTGCTCAATTAACTACATCAAACTTTTCTTTTTTTTTTAATTTTATTTTATTTTTAAACTTTACATAATTGTATTAGTTTTGCCAAATATCAAAATGAATCCGCCACAGGTATACATGTGTTCCCCATCCTGAACCCACCTCCCTCCTCCCTCCCCATACCATCCATCAAACTTTTCTTTCAGTAATGTTTTGTGGACCTGAAGAAGCCTAAACAATATATTTTATTGTTACTAATAGTGTTTCATTTCAATACATAGAGTTTCTTACTGACTTTTTAAGTAACTACTTTCCAAGGTTCATAACTTTACTCCCAAAGGTAATTATGTTTGTATTTTCCTCTTCAGGCTGTATTTGAATTTTAATTTGAGTTTGTAAAATCTGTGAGAACATTTGAGTTGGCTTCATTCTTGATAATCAACTGCTATAAGAACATGTGCTATGAATTAATTCAAATTTTAAACTTTGAGGTTTAAAATTAAAATTCAGAAAACATGTTTTGAGTTCTCTGTTTAAAATTTAAAACAAGGTTCTGGGAAACTCCTATCACATTAAACATAAAAATAACAGCATACGTGATTAAAAAGAACTTAGTAGCAGCAATTCTTGACATAGAAAGGGAAAAAAATATCTATTTCCAATAACTGAATATAATTTTGTTTTTTCTCATGTTTTACTCTAGAGTTGTTTCATTTAAGCTTTCTTCTACCAAGGTCTTAATTTGAAGCAACAAGAATACAATATTTTAAGATTTAAACTTCCTACAAATTTTATTTTCATATTCTGTAGATTTCATCCCAATTTCATTACTTTTAAATATATATCATTTAACAAAATATATATTAAATATCTTGGATTATCTAATGCTGTAATAGTAGCATGAGTTTTAAAAACTTACTTTATCAAAGGGTTCTTCAATCTATTCAAAAATTTTATTTAGTTGGCATTCATGTTAAAAGCATATATATTTTCAGAAAATATCTATGGTTTAAATTAAGAGCTATAAAAAATAACACCAATAATACCAATTCAGTTTTAAAATTCTGTGAAGGGTCTTCCTGATAGTGTAGTGCTTAAGAATCCACTTGCCAACGTAGGGACACAGGTTTGATTCCTGCTCTGGGAAGATTCCACATGCTGCAAGGCAACTAAGCCTTCGCAGCACAACTGCTAAGCCCTCCCTCTATAATCTGTGAGCCACAAATTGCTGAAGTCACCATAATGAGAAGTGCATGCACCACAATTAAAGAAAGCCTGCATGCAGCAACAAAGACCCAGCACACCCATAATTAATTAATTAAAAATAAAATTCTATGATGAGTAAACTAATGTAAAACATTTATAATTATAAGCATATTATTTCAGGAACACATGGTATATTATTTTTATTTATCTACAGCAAATTCATATCAGCTAGGAAAAAAAAAGCATTTGTACTTCCTGTATTTTTCATAATAGAAAATATGAAATTTTTATAAAAGATAAATTTTATAAACTTCAAAGATTTTATAAAACTTTTATAAAATGTTATAAAATGTACAAAAGTTTCTTTTTATAAAATCTTATTGAGAGACATTGAACTCCAGCCATAGAATTAAGTGCTAGTGTTGGATATTTTTCTATCGATCCCTTAGAAAGTATAAATATGCACCTGTAACCCCAGAAAATTCATTACATTGTAAGATTTTTATATGGAGAACTTTTCTTTTCAGAATGAACTATTTATTTTCCTGGAGTTAAAAATACCACCTCCCCTATCCCCATACATACCCATATATTTTGAAGAAATATTAAAAGTTTCTAGGAATATTCTGACTCTGGATCTACAGTTTAAGAATAAACACTAAAAGATAATATAATTCTATTAGTACATAGGTATACTGAAGGTATCACCTCAGTTTTGAAAATACAAATTAGAACTTTCATCCAATTATTGATGCTGTCTTTTGTCTATGGATGTATGTATGCTGCTGCTGCTGCTGCTAAGTCGCTTCAGTCATGTCCGACTAGACCAAATATAAAGGTTTCTAAAAGGCAACAATTTTTAACATAAGAAATATTTCATTATTTAATATATAGACCAACTGTTAAGGTTTCTAAAAGGCAACAATTTTTGATATTAGGAAATATTTCATTATTTGACTTCCATTTAAGTCTCTCTTGGGAGCTCCCCTGGTAACACAGCTGGTAAAGAACCCACCTGTAATACAGGAGACCCTGGTTCGATTCCTGGGTCAGAAACATCCCCTGGAGAAGGGAACAACTACCTACTCCAGTATTCTGGTCTGGAGAATTCCATGGACTACGCATGGGGTTACAAAGAGTCAGACATGACTGAGAGACTTTCACTTTCACTCTAAGTCTCTTGAGTGTGCATAAGCTCTTGGTCACAATATATTATTTCTCCATGGACTTTATGTTCTGTATATACTTTAACATGATATGCACATACATACCCTGATACCCTGGGGTATGATTTGGTTGTATATCACTTTTATACGAAATATGAATGTTTGATTCTTATAGTCTTTCATTTTCATTTAAGGCACTCTTAACTCCAAAATGTTCCATTATTTTTTTTTTTTTTTGCATTTCCTCCCTTATCAGATTTTTTAAATTATTTTAGGATTATTATTTGAGTGAAACCAAAACATGATGAGAGTATCTGCAAATTGAAACACAATAATTTACTTATAGGAGAGAAAGTAGCCTTTAGCAATATTTTAAACACTGACTGCTTCAACAATTCACTGGCTAATATTCAGCGAAGTTTTTGCATGTGTTATGATTTTATCTTTTCAGATTTTGAAGGGCAAACAAATGTGCTTTACTTTTAAAGTTTAGCATTTTCCTCATATTTAGACTTAGAAAAAATAACCCGTTCACTGCTCAGTTTCACTATTTTTAAGTTATGATACAAAATCACAGATTGGCATAGATTTAAGTATAAATCTACTTTTCTCAGATTTCAACCTGGTAATTAATCGAGTCACGTAGATGATCCATATTTTACTCAACTTGTCAATTTATATAATAGTTTAACCCAAAGAAGGTCCTCCACTAGTATAAAAGCATTTCTTGAAATGTTTAACGCTCTTACAGTCAGGTACCTTGTCTCTTTTCTCTTCTACTTTTGAGTCAAAACCTCCCTGTCTGCTATTATATATGGATGTCTCTAAGGAAACAAAGTGTTGCTGTGCACAATGCCAAAGAAGGTTGGAAGTCCAGGTAAATGGTGATACTTTCTAACAGAAAGCTGTATGAAGTAAGTTTGCATTTTGCAAGGAATAGCTCTGTTAGCATTTACAGCGTGTTACTTCAGCATATCTTACTTTATAATCTTTACCTAAGATTTAAAAACAAGGAAAGCTAAGCAAGGGAATAAATCTGAATGAAAACAGGAGTAACACTATGTAGTACTCAGGAATCTACATTCCTTTCCACCTCCCTTAGGTCATCACTGTCTGGCCCTGCTACATCCTGTTGGACATCTTTTCTCTATGTAAGTCATGATCACATTGTCCTGACTATAGTTTCAGTGCTTTTTTAAATTATGTCAGCATTACTTGGGAGGAACTGTGGATTGAACTGTACCCCTCAAAATGATATGCTGGTATTAACCCTCATACTTGTGAATGTGATCTTATTTGGAAATAGGGTCCTTGCAAAGATAAGTTGGAAGGAGGTCATTGGAGTGGGTCCTTAATCCAATATGACTAGTGTCTTTAAAAAAAGAAGGTCATATGAATTATGGTGACAGATTGGAGTTACATTACCACAAACCAAGGAGCACCTGGAGCTACCAGAAACTGAAAGGAACAAGGAAGGATTTTCGTATAGAGAGTCCAGAGGAAACGTGGAACTCTCAACACCTTGATTTTGGACTCATAACCTCACAACTGTGACAGAATAATTTCTGTCATTTTTAAATGGTCCAGTTTGAGGCACTTTGTTATAGCAGAAATTTAATGTTAACTAATTTTTGGTTCCTGCTCCTTGCACCGTTCCATCTTCTTTCCTCTGAATTATACTGTTTGTTATAAATTAACATTCTGTGAGGATTTAGACAAGTTCTCTTCTCCCTGAGCTGAAGATTTCTGACTTTAACAATTCTATCAATGATGTTTCCCTCCCATAATTGTATAGTTTAAGCAAAATAAAAAAATATTAAATATCTAACATGTATTAGGAGTCATTGATTATTTCTCTGCTTCACTAATTTCAAACATTTTCTAATTACATATAACATAAAATTCTCAATTTCACATTTATTAATGAAAGTCAAGATGTTTCATGTCTTAAATATTTAGCTAAAAAATTAAGACATATTTACAAAAATATCATTGAGACTGGCTAAGAGTCAGAACTATCACAACAAACTTATATTTGTTGTTGTTGTTGAGTAGCTAAGTCTTGTCTGACTCTTTGTAACCCCATGGATGGTAACGCACCAGTCATATAAATACATAAAAATATGTATGGAAACAGAAGCAGTTATAGATACATATGCAAGATGACTAACTTTATAGGTCAACGTGACTGGACAACTGTGCTTAGATATTTGGCCAGATATTATTCTGGATGTTTCTCTGAGAATGTTTTTGGATGAAATTAATATTTAAATCAGTGGACTGTGAGTAAAGCTGATTGCTCTCCATAAAATGGGTGGGACTCATCCAATCAGTTGAAAGCCTGAATAGAACAAAGACTGTCATCCTTTGAGCAAGAAAGAACTCTGCAGCAGATGACCACTGCTAGTAAACTGCAACACTGGTTCTTCTCTGAGTCTTCTGCCTGCTGGGCCATCTTGCAGATTTTGTATTTGTCAGTCCACATTAACTGCATGAGCCAATTCTTTAAAGTAAATCTCTTTCTATGATACACACACGCTACTAGTTCTATTTTTCTGGAGATCCCTAATGTATATATCCTCAAGGGTTATAGTTGGTATATATATATATGTGTGTGTGTGTGTGTGCGTGTGTGTGTATCACCTAGCTATATACATTGATAAGCAATAACACACAGTAACTGCAAGCACATCCAAGACCTAGATCTTGGCTTCAAAACATTATTTTCCAATAAAATGGTACCATGGATCCTTGGAGAAATAGCTGATTCTAGGATCAGGGTTAAAAAAATAAATAAACCCAAATCATCTTATAGTTCCAAAGAAAAGGAAATGTTCAAAAATGAAAGGATGGAGATACTTCAAAGAGACATGACTAACTTAAAAGAGTTCCCAATGGCTTAAACTAGAATAATTTGAGCAATAAAATTAATAACATGGTGTGTGTGTACTCAGTCATTCAGTCATGTCCCACTCTTTGCGGCCTCATGGACGATAGCCTGCCAGGCTCCTCTGCCCATGGAATTTTCCAGGCAAGAATACTGGAGTGACGTGCTATTTCCTACTCGAGGATGTTCCTGATCCAGGAATCGAACCCACATCTCCTGCATAGGCAGATAGATTCTTTACCACTAGCGCCACCTGGGAAGTCCAAATAGCTGGGTTATAAACTAAACTATAAAATAAGTATACATGAGTTCATGCTGATATAAATAAATGACTGAATAAATAAATAAATGTTTCTTCCCAGAAGAATTCCAAATAATATGTGTAGATACTCCATGCTACAAGAGGTAAACTAATTCCTGTCCCTATCCTAAGTTAAGGCTGGACTAAATAAGAAAAGGAGCACATCAAGGCTGTATATTGTCACCCTGCTTATTTAACTTATATGCAGAGTCAATCATGAGAAATGCTGGGCTGGAAGAAGTACAAGCTGGAATCAAGATTGCTGGAGAAATATCAATAACCTCAGATACGCAGATGACACCACCCTTATGGCAGAAAGTGAAGAGGAACTAAAAAGCCTCTTGATGAAAGTGAAAGAGAAGAGTGAAAAAGTTGGCTTAAAGCCCAACCAACATTCAGAAAATGAAGATCATGGCATCTGGTTCCATCAATTCATGGGAAATAGAAGGGGAAACAGTGGAAACAGTGTCAGACTTTATTTTTTTGTGCTCCAAAATCACTGCAGATGGTGATTGCAGCCATGAAACTAAAAGACGCATACTCCTTGGACGGAAAGTTATGACTAACCTAGATAGCATATTCAAAAGCAGAGACATTACTTTGCTGACAATGGTCCATCTAGTCAAGGCTATGGTTTTTCCAGTAGTCATGTATGGATGTGAAAGTTGGACTGCGAAGAAAGCTGAGTGCCGAAGTTGATGCTTTTAAACTGTGGTGTTGGAGAAGACTCTTGAGAGTCCTTTGGATTGCAAGGAGATCCAACCAGTCTACCCTAAAGGAGATCAGTCCTGGGTGTTCTTTGGAAGGAATGATGCTAAAGCTGAAACTCCAGTACTTTGGCCACCTCATGTGAAGAGTTGATTCATTGGAAAAGACTCTGATGTTGGGAGGGATTGGGGGCAGGAGGAAAAGGGGACAACAGAGGATGAGATGGCTGGATGGCATCACCGACTCGATGGACGTGAGTTTGAGTGAACTCTGGGAGTTGGTGATGGACAGGGAGGCCTGGCGTGCTGCGATTCATGAAGTTGCAAAAGGTTGGACATGACTGAACGACTGAACTGAACTGAGACCTAATAGTTTACTTTCAAAGAACAGAACATCAAAAGGAGAAATAGAGTGTACAGTGGAGAAACATAGAAAACACTACCTTAACCCTAAAAGAATAATGCCATGAATGATGTAATCTAGATAGCATGTACTTCTGATATGGTGTGAAGACAGGGACTCTTCATCTCTGTTGTATCTTTCTAAAACCTTTAGCCTCAGTCGAATTGTCATTAAACAACAGATAAACCAAGATGAGAAGACATTATGCAGAATACCTGACCAGTGCTCTTAAAGACCGTCAAAGTTATAAAAACAAAGACAGGGAAACTGCCACAAACCAAAGAAGACTGGGGAGGCCTGACAACTAAATGCAATGTGCTACCTTGAATCTGAAATATAAAGATGATGTTTATGAAAATCTTGGTGAAATCCAAATAAAGTCTAGAGTTCAGTTAACAGCAATGCACTGATGTCAGTTTTTTAGTTTTGATAAATGTATCATAGTAATGTAAATTATTAATGGGGGAAACTGGTCAAGTGTATATGAACTCTGTCTACTTTTTGCCCCTTTTCTGTAAATCTAAAGTTATTACAAAATAGAAAGTTTATTTTTTAAAAGTGAAAGTGAAGTCACTCAGTCGTGTCCGACTCTTTGGGACCCCATGGACTGTAGCCTACCAGGCTCCTCTGTCGATGGGATTTTCCAGGCAAGAATACTGGAGTGGGGTGCCATTTCCTTCTCCAGGAGATCTTCCTGACCCAGGGATTGAACCCAGGTCTCCTGCATTGTAGGCAGATGCTTTACTGTCTGAGCCACCAGGGAAGTATTTTTTTAAAAGTAGTAACAATTTTAAAAGAAAATAGTAGAGATGGACTTACAATTCTCTGCCCAAGTACTCTCTTTGTTTAGTCCCATTTTAAACACGTATAAAGGCCTATGTTAATATTTCTTAATTTTAGAGATTATCTTTTGTGTTCATGGAATGACTGATTGGTGGAAGCAGAGATCTCAGACAATATTTAATTTACTTTCAATCTTCTATCCCTTAAAAGAGAAACTGCTATCACTTTTTGTTACTCTTTTAGTAACATTTTTATTATAAACTATATTCTTATACTTTCACTCCTTATTCCATCAACAATAGCCAGTATCTCCTGAATCATTGTTTAAAGTTTGTATGTTATTACCACCCACAGCCTCTCCTCCAGCTCTTCTCCAACTTCCTCTCTTCAGTCACTTGAGCATTTTCTTATTTATTGTCAAGGTTGGTTATAATATATTCTGTTCCATAGCAATAAGTGACCCTTCTGGTCTCCACCTATAGCTTAGTTTTAAAATCGAAAGGCAATATGAGGTATTTTTTTTGAATTCATTTTCATCTAAATAGTGTTTACCATGGAACTATGTCATACTGTGAGAACATTTTCTTTTCTACCTAGTTTCATTCATTCTTTCATACCATCATTTATATTTTTCCTGTAGTTTAGGTGACTTTCTTTTTTGTAACTTTTACATTTTCTGTTCTTTAAAATTCTCAAAATATCAAACCTATGAAATCTTCTTTTTTTACCTCATGAAGTAATTTCCTTCTCTAACTTGTTCTTCTTCTCCAATATGGGCTGATTTATCTATAAAACATTTTGGTCCATATCTATATGACTCGATGATTGAACTCTTTATTTCTATATTCCATATGTTTGTTTTCATTTTTTTGATATTAGTTTATTCATTTATTTCTCTTTTTTTTCTGGAACACACACTTAAGGAACCACCTAAAAAAGGGCTATATGGGAAGTAACCTCCTGATAGCTTAATTGTGTGGCAGTGACTTTATTCTGTTCACCATTCTCTCCATGTGGTCCAGGATGAAAACTGACCAAATTTGAAGGCATATATCACTTTATTCCAGATTTCAATTTTGCTGTTAAGAAGTCTGATGGTAGTTTGAATATTATTTCTTTGTAGTTTAAGCAGTTTGACCTTTTAAGAACTCCTTTTTGTCCTTGCTATACTGAGCTTCTATAACACTTTTCTAAATGTGTATCTTTTTCACATACTCTGCTAAACAATTAATTAGTCCTCTTAATCTGTAGACTTACACCTACAGCTTTCAGAAGTATCTGTTAATTTCTTTTTAATCCCTTTCCTTGTATATTCTCTCTTTATGCTTTCTAGAGATTTTTACTAGCTTGATGTTCAGTCCCAAGGATTGATCTTCTCTGTCTTTTATCTCCTTTATCTTCTTGGGAAATTTCTTTGACTTTATCTATTAAGCTTCTTAATTATTTTAGGTGCAATAAATTATTAACTGCTAAGTACTATCTTCTGTTCTCTGACTACTTCTTTGTTATAGAATCTTATATTATGAAAGCAGTATATTGTTTATAAAAATCTAATGACCCTATTAAATTCTTGGATATTTTATTCTCTTTTGTTAATTATCCATTTCCTTAGGGTCATTTATTCATCTGTTCACTTGGCTTTCTTATAGTTCATACTTTTCTAAACTTTCTTGTCAACTTTGGTTATCCATTTATGTGGACTCATGACTATGAGTTTTTCTGATGTGTGAGGTATTTGCTCATTGTCAGCTTGCTTAGGATAAGGTCAGAAAGCTGAATTGTTACATATTTGGATCCTTAAATCAGAATATAGATGGTCTTATTATAGGGTGGCTACTTCCACACATGTAAGAACTTTAAAAGGTTAATTTTTGATCTCATAGTTAAAAAGATAGCTGTCAAGTGTTCTGTATTCAATTGTGAGAACTAGAGTAGATTAACTATTCCATCTGCCATAAATTACTCATCACCTTTTATGGTAACTGGAAAATCCAGTTCCAAAACATCCTGTAGGTTTGTAGCATATATTGACTCTTTCCTAATTACTGTTACTTTTTCCTCATATTATTTAGGCCACAGATTTTTCTATCCTTCTTCAATAGTACCACTTTACCATCTGCTTTCTGTCTTCTAGAAATTTGTCAAAAGCTTATGGGTAGCCCCATTCTGATTGTTTTGTTGTTATATATCAATTTTAAGGTAAAGTTCAGTGGGGAATAATATAAATAAAAATAGTCCATCTACCATTGTAAACAAAGCTTCCCTACTCCCAACTTGCTTTCTGTTTGGAATTACTGTTCTTCCATCTCACCTCAATACTGGTAAAAATTGTTTCACACTGGCAAAATTTATTAAGAAAAATGGAATGCTCATAAAATTGCTTTCTGTAGGCCTTGCTTATTAGATGCTGGTTGTTTTAAGGGCTTAATATATAAGATACTCATTGTTCAGTCACTCAGTCATGACTACTCTTTGTGATCCCATGGATTGCAGCATGCCAGGTCTCTGTCTTTCACTATCTCCTGGAGTTTGCCCAAACTCATGTCCATTGAGTTGATGATGCCATCCAATCATCTCATCATCTGTCATCCCCTTCTCCTCCTGCCTTCAAACTTTCCCAGCCTCAGGATCTTTCCAGTGAGTCAGCTCTTCCCACCAGGCGGCCAAGTATCATCTTCATCTTCATCTTCAGCATCATTCCTTCCAGTGAATATTCAGGGTTGATTTCCATTAGGATTGACCGGTTGGATCTTCTTGCTGCCCACTGGACTCTCAAGAGTATTCTCCAGCACCACAGTTTGAAAGCATAAATTCTTCGGCATTCCGCCTTCTCTACGGTCCAACTCTCACATCCATAGATGATACATGACTATTGGAAAAACAATAGCTTTGACTAGATGGACCTTTGTCAGCAAACTGATGGCTCTGCTTTTAAACACACTGTCTATGTTCATCATAGCTTTTCTTCCAAGGGGCAAGTGTCTTTTAAGTGTATGACTGCAGTCACCATCTTCAGTGATTTTGAAACCCAAGAAAATAAAGTCTGTCACTGTTTCCATTTTTTCCTCATCTATTTGCCATGAAGTGATGGGACTAGATGCCACGATCTTAGTTTTTGAATGTTAAGTGTTAAATAAGCTTTTTCACTCGCCTCTTTCACTTTCACCAAGAGGCTCTTTCATTCTTCTTCACTTTCTGCCATCAGGGTGGTGTCATCTGTGTATCTGAGATTATTGGTATTTCTCCTGGCAATCTTGATTCCAGCCTGTGCTTCATCCAGCCCAGCATCTGCATGTTGTACTCAGTATATAAGTTAAAGAAGCAGAGTGACAATATACAGCCTTGATGTACTCCTTTCTCAATTTTGAACCCGTCCATTTTGAAATACAGTATATGTGGTATAAAGAAGACTATCTTCTCTCATTCAACTCTGGGCCCCAGATCCTCACCTACTGAATTAAAAAAAAAAAAAAAATCTCTGAGTTCTCTTCTAAATTGATTTTATTTTAATTTCATACATAAACTCTCCATTAGAGATTGTTCTCATAATTTTAAATAACATCTCAATAGTATAATCAAACAATATTTTTCAACAGTTTTAAGGAGCTCACAGAAGCAGTTTTGAAATATGAAAGGAAAACATATCTTGGAATTGTCCACGTAAGTCTTCCTATTTAATTCCACATGTGAACTTAAATACAGCTTTATTATACACTATGCTTTCTAACTTGTTAAATTAATAAGGTAAGAATATAAGTACTAAATACATTCATATAAGATTTATCATGCATTCTCTAATCTTGAAGACTACGTAGTTCTCTACATCTTCTTATAATGACTTTTTAAATCACTAGATAGTACAATTACCTTCTCATGTAGAGCAGGGCTATGATTTCAATGGCATTTTAATGGATTATAAGTGGATCTTGACCCTGAACTTATCTTATTTGCGTGTGACTTTCTGTAAACCATTAGGCCTACATCCTTTATTCAATTAAATTGTGTTAAGCAAAGCTGGTACATTCATCACTTGTGATTCATTTATTTTGTCAATGTGATGAAATAATATTTGTAAATGGCTTTTATACAAATGGTGAATTACTGATAAAATTAGATAGTTATTTTAAATTATGGCATAAAAAGAATATTGGTGAGCCAATTTTGGATCAGTACATTTGAGCTGAAATTCCATTTGATGATATTTCCAGTGTCAGGAATAGCCTCTATCTAATGTATGGACATTTTAGTAAGGGCTACACCACCTTGTCTTTCTCCACTAGGGGTATTTAAAAGTTCCTTTATGGGCTGCCCAGTCTCTGAACTACTTATTGTAAAACCCTGGTCATCTTTATTTTTGTATGTAAAGTTAAATTATCAACAGATGTTTTGCTTCCACCATACTCCCACATCCCAGTAAAAAAGGTATACGCTCTCCATTGGCCCAGAGAACTGAAATAAATGCATTAATATGTCAAAGGCTATTTGTCATTTATCATTGTACCAGAATTCATAGAGTCCTGGTATCACAGGATAAGAAAGATCTTAGAGGTCATGCTATATCATGTTAGATTACATTATACCTTCTGTACCCTAGGAGTGTGTGTTATATATCATATTGTATAGGCTTAATATTGATATATTATTTTTGTATTAATTTTGTATCCTATGTATACATTTAAATCTTGATTTTGTTATTCAATTAAAACTGCATCCCCTGGAGCAGGAAATGGCAACCCACTCCAGTATTCCTGCCAAGAAAATCCCATGGACAGAGGAGCCTGGCAGGCTACAATTCATGGCGTTTCAAAGATTTAGACATGGATGTGACTGAACACACACACACACTGAGTTCTATGTAAGCGATACAATGCTTAGCACTTTACATATCATCTAATTTAATTTTCACAATCACCCTGAAAAATTGTCTTATTACCAATTACAGAAAGGGGAGCAATGCTGAAGGAACTGTCTTTGAGAGACTGAACATCCCACTTCATATCTCACAGAGCAGGAAATCAAAGTCAAGTCTATCTTTCTTCATGGTCTGTATCATTAGCCACACTGTTCTTTGGTGCCTCATACTTAGTTCTGCCCCACCAGCACAAGATTCGTCAGAATTTTCCTGCGAGGCCACCGGGGTGCAGGGTCACTGGCCAAGCCCCAGGGTGGACTGGGAATACATGCACACGTGGCTCAGCTGCCGAGCAGCCATGGGAAAATTCCAAAAAAGTCAAAACAAAACACAAAAACCAATACGAGGCAAAGTCAAATTTTCAATCCACAGAACCCGGGTGGTTGGCAGCCTTTGTGCCACTGCCCAAACTGCTGAAGTTGCTCTGGCGCAGACCACAGTAACACATATAAGGTTCAAGGTCAGGACGGGTGGTGGTGAGGAGATACCCCTTGTCCAAGGTAAGGAGGAGCGGCTGCACTTTGCTGGAGCAGCCATGAAGAGATACCCCACGTCCAAGGTAAGAGAAACCCAAGTAAGATGGTAGGTGCTGCGAGAGGGCATCAGAGGGCAGACACACTGAAACCATAATCACAGAAAACTAGTCAATCTAATCATATAGACAACAGCCTCATCTAAATCAATGAAACTAAGCCATGCCCGTGGGGCCACCCAAGACGAGCGGGTCATGGTGGAGAGGTCTGACAGAATGTGGTCCACTAGAGAAGGGAACGGCAAACCACTTCAGTATTCTTGCCTTGAGAGCCCCATGAACAGTATGAAAAGGCAAAAAGATAGGATACTGAAAGAGGAATTCCCCAGGTCAGTAGGTGCCCAATATGCTACTGGAGATCAGTGGAGAAATAACTCCAGAAAGAATGAAGAGCTGGAGCCAAAGCAAAAACAATACCCAGTGTGGATGTGACTGGTGATAGAAGCAAGGTCCGATGCTCTAAAGAGCAATATTGCATAGGAACCTGGAATGTTAGGTCCATGAATCAAGGCACATTGGAAGTGGTCAAACAGGAGATGGCAAGAGTGAACGTCGACATTCTAGGAATCAGTGAACTCAAATGGACTGGAATGGGTGAATTTAACTCAGATGATCATTATATCTACTACTGCAGGCAGGAATCCCTTAGAAGAAATGGAGTGGCCATCATGGTCAACAAAAGAGTCTGAAATGCAGTACTTGGATGCAATCTCAAAAACGACAGAATGATCTCTGTTCGTTTCCAAGGCAAACCATTCAATATCAGAGTAATCCAAGTCTATGCCCCAACCAGTAATGCTGAAGAAGCTGAAGTTGAACGGCTCTATGAAGACCTACAAGACCTTTTAGAACTAACACCCAAAAAAGATGTCTTTTTCATTATAGGGGACTGGAATGCAAAAGTAGGAAGTCAAGAAACACCTGGAGTAACAGGCAAATTTGACTTTGGAGTATGGAATGAAGCAGGGCAAACGTTAATAGACTTGCCAAGAGAATGCACTGGTCATAGCAAACACCCTCTTCCAACAACACAAGAGAAGACTCTACACATGGACATCAGCAGATGGCCAACACTGAAATCAGATTGATTATATTCTTTGCAGCCAAAGATGGAGAAGCTCTATACAGTCATCAAAAACAAGACCGGGAGCTGACTGTGGCTCAGACCATGAACTCCTTATTGCCAAATTCAGACTTAAATTGAAGAAAGTAGGGAAAACCACTAGACCATTCAGGTATGACCTAAATCAAATCCCTTATGATTGTACAGTGGAAGTGAGAAATAGATTTAAGGGACTAGACCTGATAGATAGATGCCTGATGAACTATGGACTGAGGTTCGTGACATTATACAGGAGACAGGCATCAACCATCCCCATGGAAAAGAAATGCAAAAAAGCAAAGTGGCTGTCTGGAGAGGCCTTATAAATAGCTGTGAAAAGAAGAGAAGTGAAAAGCAAAGGAGAAAAGGAAAGATATACCCATTGAATGTAGAGTTCCAAAGAACAGCAAGGAGAGATAAGAAAGCCTTCCTCAGCAATCAATACAAAGAAATAGAGGAAAACAACAGAATGGTAAAGACTAGAGATCTCTTCAAGAAAATTAGAGATACCAAGGGGACATTTCATGCAAAGATGGGCTTGATAAACGACAGAAATGGTATGGACCTAACAGAAGCAGAAGATATTAAGAAGAGGTAGCAAGAATACACAGAACAACTGTACAAAAAAGATCTTCATGACCCAGATAATCACGATGGTGTGATTACTGACCTAGAGCCAGACATCCTGGAATGTGAAGTCAAGTGGGCCTTAGAAAGCATCACTGTGAACAAAGCTAGTGGAGGTGATGGAATTCCAGTTGAGCTCTTTCAAATCCTGAAAGGTGATGCTATGAAAGTGCTGCACTCAATATGTCAGCAAATTTGGAAAACTCAGCAGTGGCCACAGGACTGAAAAAGGTCAGTTTTCTTTCCAATCCCAAAGAAAGGCAATGCCAAAGAATGCTCAAACTACCACACAATTGCACTCATCTCACACGCTAGTAAAGTAATGCTCAAAATTCTCCAAGTCAGGCTTCAGCAATACATGAACCTTGAACTTCCAGATGTTCAAGCTGGCTTTAGAAAAGGCAGAAGAACCAGAGATCAAATTGCCAACATCTGCTGGATCATCAAAAAAGCAAGAGAGTTCCAGAAAAATATCTATTTCTGCTTTATTGACTATGCCAAAGCCTTTGACTGTGTGGATCACAATAAACTGTGGAAAATTCTGAAAGAGACGGGAATACCAGACCACCTGACCTTCCTCTTGAGAAACCTATATGCAGGTCAGGAAGCAACAGTTAGAACTGGACATGGAATAACAGACTAGTTCCAAATAGGAAAAGGAGTACGTCAAGGCTGTATATTGTCACCCTGCTCATTTAACTTATATGCAAAGTACATCATGAGAAATGCTGGGCTGGAAGAAGCACAAGCTGGAATCAAGATTGCCGGGAGAACTATCAATAACCTCAAATATGCAGATGACACCACCCTTATGGCAGAAAGTGAAGAGCAACTAAAAAGCCTCTTGATGAAAGTGAAAGAGAAGACTGAAAGAAGTTGGCTTAAAGCTCAACATTCAGAAAAGTAAGATCATGGCATCTGGTCCCATCACTTCCTGGGAAATAGATGGGGAAACAGTTTAAACAGTGTCAGACTTTGATTTTTTGGGCTCCGAAATCACTACAGATGGTGATTGCACCCATGAAATTAAAAGACACTGACTCCTTGGAGGGAAAGTTATGACCAACCTAGATAGCATATTCAAAAGCAGAGACATTACTTTGCCAACAAAGGTCTGTCTAGTCAGGGCTATGATTTTTCCAGTAGTCATGTATGGATGTGAGAGTTGGACTGTGAAGAAAGCTGAGCACTGAAGAATTGATGCTTTTGAACTGTGGTGTTGGAGAAGACTCTTGAGAGTCCCTTGGACTGCAAGGAGATCCAACCAGTCCATTCTAAAGGAGATCAGTCCTGGTGTTCTTTGGAAGGACTGATGCTAAAGCTGAAACTCCAATACTTTGTCCACCTCATGAGAAGAGTTGACTCATTGGAAAAGACTCTGATACTGGGAGGGATTGGGGGCAGGAGGAGAAGGGGATGACAGAGGATGAGATGGCTGGATGGCATCACCGACTCGATGGATGTGAGTTTGAGTGAACTCCAGGAGTTGATGATGGACAGTGAGCCCTGGCATGCTGCAATTCTTGGCGTCGCAAAGAGTCCGACATGACTGAGCGACTGAACTGAATTGAACTGACTTAATTCTGCAAAACTGCTGACGTTGCTCTCACTTTAGGGTCTTCAGTGTAATGGGTCCCTCTGATGGGATGCTTTCTGCTTTATCCTTGCATAGTTCCCAACTTTCAGTCACTCAGATCTCAGTTGAAATGTCAGTTTTTCAGAGATTTGTTTCTTGTTCATTTATTTATCATATTTTAGTTATTCGTTTTTAAAATGACTCAGACATTTTACTTTATAATCTTACTTGTTATGATTAAATTTTCCATAACTTTTTATGTATCTTCCTTTTTTACTTCTTTTCTCCCTTCATTCCTTCCCTCTCTCTCGTTTTCTATTTCTTTCTTTCTATAGCCCTTTTTAGACATTTCAGTAGACTGTAAATTCATGAAAGTAATACATTTGTCTCCTTTACAACAATTACTTAGTCCAATGCCTGGCATGGGGTAGCTCTCAAAGTTTATGACTTGAATGAATCAATGAACCTATATTTACAGACTCTCAGCATTTTTTGTTGTTATAATTTCATCGAAGGAGTTAATGATATATATTTTAAAATAATGTATTTTAATATACACTATTTCACCTAAGATATGCATCATAATTTACTTATTCTTATTTTTAAAAAATTATTTAATTTCATGTCCTTTTTGTGGGTGTGTGTGTAGATTAAAGTTTCTCAACCTTGGCAATTATTGACATTTTGGCCCAAATAATTTTTTGTTGGGTATAAAGGTAGGATACTATCTCTTGCATTGTAGAATTTTTACTTTGATCTTTACTCAGTAGTAACTAGTAGCTTCTCCATCTCCAAGCTGTGCATACAATAGTGTATACAGATATGGCCAAATCGCCTCTAGATGGGAAACATATCTCTAAATTAGGCTGCAACAAATACCTTTAGGCATAAAACTTTTTTCCATATGTAAAAGTATTTTTAAGGGTTAACAGGTCGATATGTTTTGTAGGTGGAAATGTAGAGGCTTAGAGAGTAAAATATCTTGCCAATGGTAACACTTATGAAGTGGCAAAGTTGGAACTTTATCCCCAATCAGCATGAGTTCAGGACTTTGTGTTTAACCACCATGTTTCAGGATCCCTAAATGAAGGTCCCATAAAGTCTGGTCCCAGACTACAGTATCTTACATTTTGATCCTTTCCTTCACCCTACTTCTACTCTTTTTTGTCAGATTATCCTGTTCTCTCCCATCCTCCTTCTAGTAATATATTTTGCTATTTTGTACTCGGGAGATTCCTATTCTCTCTGTCTCTTCCTTTTCACTCACCTCTCTCTCTGTTTTGGTCAAGTTCCAAAGAAGCAGACCATGAGCCAAGGACATATGTGTAACTGATTTATTAAGGAAATGACCATGAGGGATACTAGTTAAAGAGTTGGAAGAAGCAGGAGAGAGAAGGGAAGGAAGCCAAGCAACAGTGCAGACTCAGTCTAAGGCATAAGTCCTGCAGAAGTTAATGTCAGCCTGATCATGCAGGGAGTCTGGAGTTATATACATTATGCCTTAGAGGTACCCCGACTGAAGGCAAGAAAGCTGGTTTTCACAGCATCTGTCAGTCTTCTGTCATTGTGAAGGAGGTAGAAGATAGGCTGTTGAATACACAAAAGTAATTAACACACCACCACTTCCACACAGAAAAAGTAAAAAGGATCCAAATGAATGTGTGAAGAGCCCCCACACTGATGACTACATACTTCTCAGGTATTGAGTCAACTCTGTGCTAAAATTTACCATCTGCTTAGTGTCCTCTGTTGCTGTTACTACTCTGCTGTGCTGTGCTGTGCTTCATTGCTCAGTCGTGTCTGACTCTTTGTGACTTCATGGACTGTAGCCTGCCAGGCTCTTCTGTCCATGGGGTTCTCCAGGCAAAATACTGGAGTGGGTTGCCATGCCCTCCTCCAGGGGATCTTCCCAACCCAGGGATCAAACCCAGGGCTCCTGCACTGCAGGCAGATTCTTTACCATCTGAGCCACCAGGGATGCCCAAGAATATTAGAATGGGGAGCCTATCTATTCTCCAGTGGGTCTTCCTGACCCAGAAATCAATCCATGGTCTCCTGCATTGCAGGTGGATTCTTAACCATCTGAGCTACCAGGGAAGTCCCCTACCACTCTACTAGGTCCTGGTTAATAAACCAGGAACACTTAAGCTAGCTGTGAGCAATTGTTCTGGAACCAGGAGTTCTAGGATTGTCTCCTCTGAGAATCTTTTGATATGAAGATTCAATACATAGAACTATATCTTTATCACATACACACACAAAAAACTGAGTTTATTTACGTGTGTGGAAATTCACTGGCACTCTAATAAGAGGTCCCTGGACCAAAAGCAGCCTCGTGGGAACTCCCATCTCAAGGCTTTGTCTTAGGCAGAACTGGAATTTTTAGCTTGAGGAAAATGATAATTCCTTTACTTAGGGACAGCTGGAACTTTCATGGGGAACTAAATTTAATTTTACAGCTAGAAACTGATCATCTTTTGATTCATAAATAGGAATTCATTGTTATAAGGAGTGTACCAGGAATAGGCAGAAAGGCCACAGCAAAGCCAATTACTGTTTTATTTCAGAGCCATAAAGAACTTGTCACACGAGCCTTGACATACAAATTCCTACCTACTGAAGATCATGCAACTATTGCCCAATAAAACAGAATGACTGTATTTGGCCTTAACTGTCCAGTTTCTGTAATAAGAAACAGGCACTGAATAATACCATGATACACAACTGAGAGACACATTTTTTAACTTCTTCACATGCAAGACTGTGAACACAATCCTGAAATAAATATCAAACCATCAAAACCCCAATGCAAAATACATATTCTCTGGCATACTGTATCACTTACAAGAAAAACTTATACAATTGATATCCTTGACAAGTGATACAATGTCATTTGATACAATGACAATTGATACAGTTGATATGACAATACAATGACAATTGATAGACAAGTGTCATTTATGACATACTTATTTCATTCTCTCTGCTGTGCTGTTTCGTCACTTTCCTTTTCTCTCTTCTCTTTCCTCTCCCTTTCCCTCCCTGTCCAAGTTAGTGTTTATTGTTTAGGAAACAAGTTTATATATCCTTTAGTTACCTCTTTGCCACCAGAGATATCTCACTTTTCAACTGCAAAAATTAAGGTATTTTCCTAATGAATTCATTCTAAAGAGAAATTCTAAAGTCCACTGATTAAATAATTGTTTTCAATGTGTTTCAAATAAATTGATGATATTTGACTAAGTTATTGTAAGCAGAAGACTTCTTAATACTGTAGTGCTGACAAAAAGTAAGTTTCTATAATCAGATTGTTATTAAAGAACTCTGATTCTGAATAAAAGGCTCAGTTTTCTCTTCTACATCCAAGAAACACTGCCTGATCCATGACTCTTGCCAGGACTCTCATAGCTGCTTCAGACAGCCAGTTGCAGAAACTCTGGCTGAGTCATGTCTCTGCTCAACTACTCAGTAATGAGCCATCTCTAGGGACATTCCTGAAATGTGTCAGAGATGTATTTCTAGTCTCCACCCATTTCTCTGTCATGCCCTAGGCCATGTCCACAATGGTGGCATTTCCAGTGAAATGCCCACTCCAGAGGATAAAAGGAAAGTTTGCAGAATAGCTACTGAATATTACTCAATAAATCAGTTACTGAAGCAGTGAATAGAATGGAATGCAAATTCTTGGCTGCTAGCCCTAAATGGAACCACTTCCTTCCTATGAGCAAGTAGTGGTTATTAGATTGGCTTGGAAAGCTGGGGAGTAGAATAACTCTAGGTAGTTAATTTTACTTTGAAAATATGGAAAACACCCTTTTCTAGGGGAGGAATTATGCTATTTCTTTTCCTTTTTCCCTCTTGGGGCATTGAGTATTTACTCAGATAATATAATCAGTAAATAAATGTTTGCTGATTTTGATTATTAAACAAATTGATTCAAAATAGTTACTGAATGAACATTTTCTGATTTAAGAAATAACATTATGATTCATGTATAAAGTGTATTAGTTAAGTTCTGAAAATACTATATTCTTTCCCTGGAACCAATATTCTACCTTTATCCCACAAAAGCCTCCAAAAGAAAATTGATACTGCCAATCTGGAAAGATAGTCATCTGAGAATAGAAAGTATAAAATGTAATAAAAAGATGTTGGAGACAGTGAATTGTAGAGAGAATGCACCAATAACTCTTCTTTTCTCCCCTATTTTCCTAATAGTCATATCTGCATGAAAACCAAAAGATAGAAATGAACAAATTTTCTTTCAGACTCATAACTGCTTCATATCACTGTTCCCTAATTATCTTTTTCAACATGCCAGACGATGTTAATTTCTAAACTATCTCTAATTTGAGCACTTCATTTGGTGCCCCCCACTTCCGCCTCCCCTCAAATGTTCTAGAGCTGCTAGAACTGCTCCCTCCTGAACTTCACCCTTAATTTACAGATAAAATCTACTTGCTTGAGTAATTGTAGCCATTTATCCTTTTAGTCCATGCTTCGAAATGCCACCAAGTTTTTTGTTTTTTAATATATATGAGTATTCCACGTGCATACGTGTGTGCTAAGTTGCTTTAGTCATGTATGATTATTTAACCCTATGGACTGTAGCCCACCAGGCTGCTCTATCCCTGAGATTCTCCAGGTAAGAACACTGGAGTAGGTTGCCATGCCCTCCTCCATGGGATCTTCCCAACCCAGGGATGGAACCCAAGTGTTTTATGTCCTACATTGGCAGTTGGGTTCTTTACCACTAGCGCCACCTGGGAAGCCCTGAGCCTTCCACTTCTCTGTTTAAACCTTAAATGGCATACCATTTCCCAGAATATAAAATATACACTCTGGCATGGTAAAAGAGCTTTCCAGGGTGACCTTAACCAGCCTTTTCTTTGCTTGCCATATAGTGGGTTCCAAGCTCAGAGTGCTCTAAATCACTCATTGTTATAACATGTGGTTCCCTTTCAAGTCTCTATGTCTTTGCATTTGCTCTTCCCTTTAGCTGAAATAACTTCCTCTCTCACAATACCACTTTTTGTCAGTTTTAGGATTTGGCTTGAATGCTATCACAAATGTGAAATCTTGCCTGAATCTCCCAGAAAGAGATAATTATTTACCTACTCTGTTCTTCAGAAGCCAACAAAAACACTGAGTGTCTAAACTGTCTTAGGTTGTTGTACTAAGCATAAGACATGATTGCTGTCCTTTGAAAGATCATAAAGTACTTGGATCTGTGAAGGCAGTCCAATTATAACTTTTGTTTTTGCTCTGTTTTTACTTTTTTTTTTTTTGATAGTCCTCCCTAACCTCTGAGCTCTTTAAAGAACTGTTTGTCAACACTGAATGTGACGTCTTAGGCAGAAATCACTGGAGGCATAGCACATTGGTTTTGAGAGGCAGAATGCACATGTAAGAAAGAGCATTACAGGATCTTCCCATTACTAGTTGAGTATAGGCCAATGCATTAATTAAAGATAAACATTTCCAACTTTCCAAAAAAGCATCAGGTTTTAAAATTATTTAAGTGGAGCAACAACTGCAGATCTACCTGAGAATAAGCTTGCTATTAATTATCTTTCAAACAGAATTAGAATAGGACTGAGAACAGTAGGCAGTTAAAGAAAGTGGATTATGGTTATCATTTTAGAAGAAAGCCAAGGCATTATATTTACTCCCTTAATAAAGAAAATTTCCTTTGAAGAGGTAACACATTAAAGAGTATCTTTATATGCATTTATTATCTTTTCAAAAAATTTATATTGATGCTCTTCCTCTGTGTAAAAGAAAGTGTTAGAGTTCATATAGCAGATAGATATAATCTCCTATGGAGTTTATATTCTGAGGGCAAAGACAATAAAGAACTAATGTGCACTACTATAAATAATCAGTTAACTATTTCATTGTAATTTTATTTTTGTTTATTTTTTCATTTAATTTCTATTTTATATTGGAGTATAATCAATATAGCTCAGGTGGTAAAGAATCTATCCACCATCCAGGAGATCCAGGTTCAACCCCTGTATCGGGAAGATCCTCTGGAGAAGGAAATGGATACCCATTCCAGTATTCTTGCCTGGAGAATTCCATGGACAGAGGAGCCTGGCAGGCTACAGTCTATGCAGTCACAAAGAGTCAAACACGACTGAGCGAATAACACTTTCACTTTTTTCTTTCATAGTTGGTTTACAAATTAGTGTTAGTTTCACGTGTACAGCAAAGTGATTCATATATATATATATATATATATATATATATATACACCCGTACATACTACTATATATAATCAACAAGGACCTACTACTATACCACACAGGGGAACTCTACTCTCTATTCTATAATAACCTACATGGGAGACAAATCATTGTAATTTTGAGACATAGGTAAAGAAAGAATAGAACAGAATAATGCAATCTAACCTTGTAGTCAGACAACTTTTCTATGAAGACCTGATATCTAAGCCATGATGTGAGGAATGGTGGGACTTTGTTAGATGAAGAGGGAATGACAGAACATTCCAGGCTGAGGGAATCATCTATGCAAATGCTCACAGTTTAATAGTATAGAATGCATTTAAAGGATATGAAGGCAGATACAGTTGGAAAAAACCTAGGGAGAACATGCGTTAAGCTTGGGTGTAGAGAGTAATCAAATTTCGGAGGATCATATTCAGAAGTTTGAATTTCACTATAAAAGCAAAGAGTAGGCATTTTCTCTTACCTCTAAGAGGAAGTGATTTGAATAGAACACTGATCTCATCAGATTTTCTGGCTAAAGAATTATAGCTCAGACTTAGATAATGTTGACATGAGGAGTCTAGGTAGCATGTAAGAAGTGAAAACACTTGAAGTGCATTTGATATAGAATTTATAGGACATGATGTTAGACTGGACATAAAGTTTAAAGGAGAGAGAAGTATCAAAGATGATTATTTGCTTCCTGGCTTAAGCAATTAGGTGGAAGTCCAAGTTACTTTTTGCCAATGGAACAATAGGAGGGAGCCTGCTGGCTATGAGTAGATTGTATGTTTAATTCTGGATACACTGGACATGAGGTAGCTATAGTACATCTGGATGGGGCTGCTGCTGCTGCTGCTAAGTTGCTTCAGTCGTGTCCGACTCTGTGAGACCCCATAGATGGCAGCCTACCAAGCTCCCCAGTCCCTGGGATTCTCTAGGCAAGAACACTGGAGTGGGTTGCCATTTCCTTCTCCAATGCAGGAAAGTGAAAGTGAAAGTGAAATCGCTCAGTCGTGTCTGACCCTTAGTGACCCCATGGACTGCAGCCCACCAGGCTCCTCCGTCCATGGGAGTTTCCAGGCAAGAGAACTGGAGTGGGGTGCCATTGCCTTCTCTGCTGGATGGGGCTACCAGTAGGCAAATGGTTAATGGTAGAGTGAAGTCAGATGACATTATAGGATTCAGATTTCTATTTTAGACTCTTCTACCTACAGTGGAAAAATAAACTCATTGGTGAAGATAACGAAGCCCTGGGAAAAGTGTGGAGTGATAAAGGAAGAAGGCCAAAGAAAGAGCCCTGAGGAACTTCAGCTTTTAAAAGTTTAATAAAGAAAGAGGTGTCAGTTATCAGACTGAAAGTATATAGGAAGTATTTTACCAACTATTAGCCAGATACCAATTTAAGAGGACAGAGCACTTTTACAAAGAGCATACAAAAGACTTAATGGTGTTTTATTATGATTTTTTTTCTGAAGAAAAGAGAAATTACTTTTCTAGCAAATTAGTTATATGACTCCCAACAGTATGTTATTAGAAAAGCATTATAAATGCCTGTGTGCTGTGTTTAGTCGCTCAGTCGTGTGCAACTCTTTGCAACACCATGGCCTGTAGCCTGCCAGGCTCCTCTGTCCATGGGGATTCTCCAGGAAAGAATACTGGAGTGGGTTGCCATGCCCTCCTCCAGGGGATCTTCCCAACCCAGGGATAGAACTCAGGTATTCCACATTGCAGATGGATTCTTTACTGTCTGAGCCACCAGGGAAGCCCATGAATACTGGAGTGGGTAGCCTATCCCTTCTCCAGGGGAACTTCCCAACCCAGGAATCGAACTGGGGTCTCTTGCATTGCAGGAGAATTCTTTACCAGCTGAGATACTAGGGAAGCCCTATAAGTGCCTATAACTATTACAATTAAAAAAAAAAGTTTAAAATGTTAGTCTTGGGAAGAAATGAAGTATTTCATCCCACAGATAAAAATCTGTAAGCTAAAAATCAAAGTTTTATGTTATATGTCACCATTTTGACATTCTCAATTGTTTAATTAATTTTGTCTTTACCAAATATTGACTTCATAGATCATTGCATTTATTTAAACATGAAGTTGTTTTTTTAAATTTACCTCCCTATGATGAGATGGCATCTTTTTCTGAGAACATGGTAATGTTCTTAGAAGTTCCTGATGGAACAGTGAGTTGGTTTTAAATCTACCTGCCTATGATGAGGAGAAGGCAATGGCACCCCACTCCAGTACTCTTGCCTGGAAAATCCCATGGACGGAGGAGCCTGGTAGGCTACAGTCCAAGATATCACAAAGAGTCGGACACAACTGAGCGACTTCACTTTCATTTTTTACTTTCATGCATTGGAGAAGGAAATGGCAACCCACTCCAGTGTTCTTGCCTGGAGAATCCCAGGGACGGGGGAGCCTGGTGGGCTACCATCTATGGGGTTGCACAGAGTCGGACACGACTGAAGCGACTTAGCAGCAGCAGCAGCAGTCTATGATGAGATGGCATCTTTTCTGAGACCATAGTAATGTCCTTAAATGTCTCTGCTGGACTTCAAAGAAGTCCATGCTGGAACGGTGAACTAATGTTGATATGTGTAGAAAATTTGTGTACAAAATTTCATTTTGTTAAAAAAAATAATAACATGATTAAGCATATGTCAGAATACCGTTTGTAGATTTTTATGTTGGAATTTAATCATGTAGTTTAGAAAGTAATTCTTAATAAAATCTAATATTTGATCCACTGACTGCCTTTATAATAAAAAAATCTTCTGAGGATTAAATTTTCCTTTGCAAAAAAGCAAGTAAAATGACCCAGAGACAATGTCACTATTGTCTATTAGTGCCATAGATAGACTTAAACTAGAAAGTAAACGTTGCATTCACAAATTTCTCTAAAGCAAAACCAAATATCCTGGATTTTTGGAAAGCACTTGAAGTAACTCTTGAAATGGGAGACAATTCAGAAATAGGATAGACAAATACAAACAAATCTTCCAAGTCAAGAGGGTTTCTGAACTATTCAAGCAATGAGAAAGAACAATATTTGCTCTTGGAATCATGACAACATGATTGTTAAAACTTTCATTTAGTAGTAAGTGGTTTGAATATTTGAGAACTAGACAGTTCCAGAAATCTACTTCTCTTCTAGAAGAAGTAACTTGTGAGTTATATTTAGAAGAATGAGGGTTTCTATGGCAGAGAATGACAAGAAGGCTGTACTATCTGAGAGAAGATATGAAGGGTATGCGAAAGTGAAAAGATGTTGGAGGAACCAGATGGTATTATGCAGGTCGCGGAATCAGACACGACCGAGCGACTTCACTTTCACTTTTCACTTTCATGCATTGGAGAAGGAAATGGCAACCCACTCCAGTGTTCTTGCCTGGAGAATCCCAGGGATGGGGGAGCCTGGTGGGCTGCCGTCTATGGGGTCGCACAGAGTCGGACACGACCCAGCAGAGCACTGGGTGCCTAAAAGGTACCAAGAGGTTAGGGTGAAATGGAAGGACACTAGACAGACATTATTTGGTCTCCCTTATTCTGAGAAAAGTTGTCTCCTCTCTCAATCATCTGCTCCTCATCTAATTCAAAAATACATGATTCTACTTGGGGTTGTCAATTATGATATATTGCCTGTCTCCCAATCCCATTGATATCGCTAGAATAGAGAGGTGGCTCTTGCCAGGTTGACTGGAATTCTTCTCTAGGATTTTATTTTTTAGTTGAAACAAAGTGAAGCTACATGTTTGTCTTTTCTACAGTTTGAAGAATAGTAACCCTCCAAGATATCTGTGTTCTAATTCATGGAGCCTATAGGTATGTTCAGTTATATTGCAAAGGGAAATTAAGGTTGCAGATGGAGTAAAGGTTACTAATATGCTGATGGGATGGGGAGGGAGAAGGAGGCGCATTCAGGATGGGGGACACATGTACATCCATGGCTGATTCATGTCAATGGATGGCAAAAACTACTATAATATTGCAAAGTAATTAGCCTCCAATTAAAATAAATTAGCTTAAAAAATAAAAATAAAAAAGGGAGATTATCCTGAAGTATCCAGTAGAGCTAAGTGTAATCACCAAGTCTTTAAAGGGGGAAAAGGAAGGAAGAAGTTGTTCAGTCACACAGCCATGTCCGACTCTTTGTGATCCCATGGACTGCAGCACACCAGGCTTCTTTGTCCTTCACCATCTCCTGAAGCTTGCTCAAACTCCTGTCTATTGAGTCAGTGATGCCATCCAACCATCTTGTTCTCTGTCATTCCCTTCTCCTCCTGCCTTCTATCTTCCAGCATCAGGGTCTTTTCAAATGAGTCAGTTCTTTGTATCAGGTGGCCAAAGTATTGGAGTTTCAGCTTCAGAATTAGTCCTTCCAATGAATATTCAGGACTCATTTGCTCTAGGATTGACTGGTTTGATCTCCTTGAAGTCCAAGGAACTCTAAAAAGTCTTTTCCAGCATAACAGTTTGAAAGCATCAATTTTTTGGCATTCAGCTTTTCTTATGACCCAGCTCTCACATCCGTACATGATTGCTGGAAAAACCATAGCTTTGACTATATGGCCCTTTGTCAGCAAAGTATAATGTCTCTGCTTTTTGATACACAAAAGAAGTCAGAATAATAAATACCAGTTTATTTGGGAGCCTTGAGAAACTGTAAGGTCTTCAGGTAATTTAAAATTTCACTATCCCATTCTCCCTTATATTTTGTGTGTCCTTGAGCACATTTTCTTCCTTTGGTGTCCTTGTTAATACAGGGTTAGGTACCATATTTTCTTGGTCCTCTGACTTAAGCTTTATATCTTAAAATATTTATTAGTTTGGGATGCATAGTACCATGGACCCTTGAACAACATGGTTTTGAACTGAAATGGTCCATTTTTACATGGATTTTTTTCACTAAATGCATACCACAGTGTTATAGGCACCCAGGTTGATTAAATTCAAAGATGTGGAACTGCAGATAGGAATGGCGAACTGTAAAGTCAATACTCAAATTTTACACTTCAAGGAGAGTGGAAGTCCCTAACCCCCATATTGGGGGGGGGTGGTCAAATGTATTATCGATATCACATTTAAAATGATACACATCATGCTCCTATTTTTCTTTGAATGCTGTTATCAAATCAATACTCCCTACAACCAATAATATCTTAGAATTGAGGAAATGTGCTAATTAATGTCTAGTTGTCATGAGAATTAAATGAGTTAGTACATGTAAGGCACTGAATAGTACTAAGTATATAACTATCATTCAACAAATGTCAGTTATTATTGTCAATAAATATCATCATGAATTATGCTAGGCAGAATAGTGAAATCATTAGGAGCACAGTTTTTGAAGCCTGAGCTCAAATCTTACTTTGCTAGTTATGGCCTGTGGGTAATGACTAGTTACATAATTTTTTTAAGCTTTGGTTTCTTCTTATTAAAAATGGAAATATAAGGCTTAAATTAAAAAGGCAGTGAGATTAAACGAGACCATCTACTTTATGAACCTATCATAGTGCCTGAAGCAAAGCAAAATCTTAACTCAGGAAATAGCAATCTGCTACCAATTAGCTGCCAATCATTAGAACATTCAGTAATCTGAATCTTGGGCTCTGTTCACAAGACTAGAATTTGTCAGCAGGTGTTTTCAGGAAATGGAGAGAGAAGAGAGAGCAGAATGTATCTGTTGTGTCTGGTCTTGGCTTGCATCCTTATTCCTATATCCAATATCACTGCTTCTGGTTTTAAACTTGATGACATCTCTGGGCCTAAAATGACAGATGATCACAGTCTTGTTGCTATTGTTTATAGAAAGGGATAGAAAATTGTCATGAGATATTCTGATAGTGACCTTGAGTACAAGTTTTCGTAGATTCATGCTGTGACCCTTTGGCTTCTGTGTAGAGGTCTCTTAGTTTGGTGTGTGAGTCCAAATGTTTTCATTGTTGTCATATAATTGGTGGGAAGATGGGTGGTTGGTAAATACGGCATGCTATGTAGACTGGTACTGGCCTTGCAGAACTGATTGTTAAATTCTCAGTTTTGTAAAGCCAGTTGTCAAACACAGTCATTACTGAAAATTAAATTACATGAATTTACAATTAAATTATATTGTAAGCAAGGTAATAAGCCCCTAAACCCACCACTTCCTAATTATTTTTACTACATAATATTATTTATTCTGGTGTGGCTATTTACATCAATTGTATTTGTATGGTGAAATGTTATTTAGTGGTATGCTATTGCACATCACCACTCTTCAACACTGCTCACTGACAGCACTTTGGTAGTCTTAAATGAGCCAGAATGGAAGTATACACTACAGAATAGTGTCTTCTTTCCCAAGTTGTTTCTTAAGCATTTACCAGGACACTACTTGAGTTAGCATAGAGTTGGGCACATTAGAGTTTAATGCAACTATTGGTAAGCAATCATCATGCACAAGGGCTCTTTCTAGAGGGATAAACTAGGAGTTTGGAATTAACATATACGCACTGCTATACATAAAATAAACAGCAAGGTCCTGGTGTAAAGCACAGGGAATTATACTTAATATTTTGCAATAACCTATAAGGGAAAAGAATTTGAAAAATAATATGATTAATTGAATCATTTTGCTTTACACCTGGAACTAACACAACACTGTTAATCAGCTATATTCAATCAAAACAATTTAAAAACTGAACCTATAAAAAACAGTAAAATCATTTATTGCCACAACACATGTATATAATACAATTATATATATATATATTTTTTTTTTTCTGTTGTTTCAATGTTATTCTCTGCATTCCTCTATCATTTATTTCATTTGAATTCTGTCTCCTACTAGGCACCTGAAAACATATTGGAATTTATTTTGTCTTGTTAATGGTTTCAGTCAGTAGGTAACTTTCTTAAGAGGAATAAAAAGACAAAGTAAAATGCTTTGTATTCAGTTTTCTAGACACTACTATGAAATCTACGTTTTACAGAATTTGAAATAGAACTACTTACATTCCAATATATATTCTGAGGGTCAAATTCTAGAAAATAATTTTGAAAGCAAGTATTCATAAATTGGTTGCTATAAGTTTTTTCTTGGTTGTGTTTGGCTTGGGTGATTAACTAATGAATTTCTAATTTTTAGAGATCTAAATATTCACTCATTACCAGCTGAGAGATGAAAACTAACTTATCTTTCTTTAATTACTACTTCATTTATAACACTGAAAATGTTAAAATAAGTTATCTTAGAAATACCAAGTCCAATTAGCTTTAACTTATCTGATCATAAACTAGCTAATAAAAAATACCATTTACCAAAAAAAATATCTGTAGGTATATTTTTAGACTTTTGGAGAATCCCTCTTAGAATATCTTTAAGAGGAGAAACAGTTTGATAATACAGAAGGTCATCAGGACTCTAGTAGTTTATCTTTTAAAATCTCTAGTATAACCGGTTTTGTCTTTCCTATTTTGAGTACGGTGCATCATTGCCAGAACATTCCTAAGGCTTTTGAAACTTTATCCTCAGATTCCAGAGGGTCTCTCACATCACGGAACCGTCTTTGATTTTGTATATCTACTAATCCAATGCCTGCCCAGATGATGTTCCCAGGATAGAACCAGGGGGCCCCATAGTTTGGCATTCAGTTTGTATGACATGGCATGAAGAATTATAAAAGAGAGCAAAGCTATATTTTATCACCTAGAAGACTCACTAAATTTATTTCAATGACAAACTGGATATGATTTATATATTGTATATATTTCACATGATTTTAGAATTTTCCCCATTTTTGAGATTATATTCTATTTTAAGGACCAAGAGCCAGAGCTTAGCTTAGTCGTTGAAATGATTTTGAGTGATAAAGTAAAAACTATGCAAAATCATGAAAATTAATGATTAAATTTTGTGCCATCTTATTTATTCAATATCTATCATTCATGTACTTAGAGTGTGCTGGATATTGAATAGACTCTAGAGAGCAGTGATTTTTTAAAAAGAGAGACATATTTCTTGTTCTCAGGTACTATGGAGTGTTGTGGAGAAGACAGGCACTAGAGAATAATTAGAAGTGCATAGTAAGTGTTACAAGAAGCATAAGGTAAGGTGGTACTCCATAACACAGGACTCAACATACTTTGAAGGAGTTAGGGGATGCTTTGCGGAGGAAATGATGTTTCATGTTGGAAGGAATCAAAGGTGTTAATTAACCAAAGAAAGGGGTCAGCATTAGTGGTTTACAAGCATCCCTCTTTCTCACTCATATTTTATACTATTGTCCTCTTATCACTTGTCTTAGTCTGTTTAAGCTACTATAACAAAATACCACATGGTTTATGATCAACAAACATTTAGTTTTCACCATTCTAGAGGCTGAGAAGTTCAAGACCAAGATGCAGGGCTGGGTGTGTGTGGTGAGGGCCTGCTTCCTGGTTCATAGACAGGCAGTCTTCTTACATGGGGCAGGCATATCCTTACATGGGGGAAGAAGAAAAGGAACTCTCTGGAGTCTTCTTTTATAAGGGCACTAACACCATTCATAAGGGCTATATGTTCATGATGTAATCAACTTCCCCAAATCCCAACTTCTAAAGCGATCATACTGAGAGTTAGGATTAATCATATAAATTATGGGTGAACATAAACATTCAGTTTATAGCACCACTTTTTGAATATTCTGGAGAATATGGCTGTTGAGGGGATTCATTTATAAAGAGAAGTGAAGAGACTACATTTAAACTGAGTGTATACTGAAAATATATATGACTGAGTGTATACTGAGAATACACTTAAACTTATAAACTCCCCTACCCTCCACCCCACGCTGCCTCATACCCATAACCTTCTCATTTTCTATTATTCTGAAATTTAAGCAGGATTCAGTTTAATTCAGGAATCCATTGGGATAACCTAAAAGAAACTGATTTCTGGGGAAGGAATGAGAGTAGTCTACATTATTTACTGTTAATACTTTTCTTTATCCTCTACTCATTTATCCCCTCTCCAATATTTACATATTAAATATAATTATAAGCAAGATGTTTATGTATGCATATATGTTTCCCTCCCCCCCAACAAAGAGAGGCTTCATAGCTAGTCACTTAATTTTCAAATAAGTCTGAGCTTAAAATAATAGGATTGTCAAAAATGTCAGAAAAATGGACTAACTTAACTATCTTCAGTTAAATATTTATCTGTATTTTCTTCTCATTGTTTTGTGGCTTAATGTGAAATTTAATGACTGAAATACATATGGTTTAATTTGGTATATAGTATAAGGCAAATACTGGTTTTATCCTATATTATTTGTAGAATAATAAATGTCCTCATCATCAATTTGCAAGGCATCATTTGTTATGTACTATGTTCCCATATGTTATAAGGTTTATTTTAGGGCTCTTCATAATTATCTTTTAATCTGTATGCTGCTCTTTAGAACAACCTCTTTGATATTTTAAGTCTTAGAGTTTCATACTGAACTTGCACAGCTGATCTAATTCTTTTTTTATATTTTCTTTTTTTTAATGTATACCTTAAAACTGTTCTATCTAGTTACCAAAAACACTCCACTGAGATAGTGATTTGGAGATCTTTTATCTATAAAGTCATCAAGAAAACTAATTACTCTACAAAATCAGACTTCATTCAGTGACCTAGCTTTCACATACACACACACAGACACACACACTCATACACGTATACTTGTATTTCTTACATAGTCTGTGTATTTATTGTTCAAGTTATTTCTAACTTTGTAGATTTTAGATGCTATCACAAATGCAGTTTTTCTTGATGATCACTCTAACAAGTTCATTCTAAAAGATATAAAGTTAATTATTTTTTATATAATATACAAATAATTCAAATGCAAATTATATATATATCTAAATCTGTTTGCTTTAATTTTTATCTTACTATATTTTCTAGAAATCCCAGTGTAATATTAATAGTGCTAGTGACAGTGGACATATTTGCCTTTATTCTGATTATAAAGGAAATAATAACTGTATGAATTGCTGTTATTGTTGTTCAGTCAGTTAATCGTGTTCAACTCTTTGCGACCCCATGGACTTTAGCACGCCATGCTTCCCTGTCCTTCACCATCTCCAGGAGCTTGCTCAAACTCTTGTCCATTGAGTCGGTGATGCCATCCAGCCATCTCATCCTGTCATACCCTTCTCCTGCCTTCCCAGCATCCTGGTCTTTTCTAATGAGTCAGCTCTTCACATCAGGTGGCCAAAGTATTGGAGCTTCAGGTTCGGCATCAGTTCTTCCATGAATATTCAGGATTGATTTTCTTTGGGATTGATTGGTTTGATCTCCTTGCAGTCCAATGGGAGTCTTCTCCAACACCACAGTTTGAAAGCATCAGTTCATGGGTGCTCACCTTTATTTATGGTCCACCTCTCACATCCATGCATGATTACTGGGAAAAACATAGCTTTGATTACATGGACTTTGTCAGCAAAGTAATGTCTCTGCTTTTTAATGCATTGTCTAGATCTGTCATAGCTTTTCTTCCAAGGAAATAGCGTCTTTTAATTTCATGGCTGCAGTCACTGTCCACAGTGATTTTGGAGCCCAAGAAGATAAAGTCTGTCTCTGTTTCCATTGTTTCCTCATCTATTTGCCATGAAGTGATGGGGGACCGGATGCCACGATCTTTGATTTTTGAATGCTGAGTTTTAAGCCAGCTTTTTCACTTTCCTCTTTTGCCTCTAAAAAGAGGCTTTTTAGTTCCTCTTTGCTTTCTGCCACTAGTGAATATTTGAATAATGGTGAATAATCTACTTGTGCTTAAGGAAAATGATATTCCCGGGAGAGGGCACATTTTTCTTTAGGATCGTCTAACAATCTGTGTCTATTCTCAATATTAAAATATTCATTCCACTATAGATTCTCATTCTTATCTTGTAAAACTTGTATGCAGGTCAAGACAACAAGTAACAGTTAGAATCAGTCATGGAACACTGGACTGGTTCAAAATTGGGAAAGGATTATATTAAGGCTGCATATTGTTACCCTGCTTATTTAACTTCTATGCAGAGTACATCATGTGAAATGCTGGGCTGGACGAAGCACAAGCTGGAATCAAGATTGCTAGGAGAAATATCAATAACCTCAGATATGCAGATGACACCGCCCTCATGGCAGAAAGTGAAGAGGAACTGAAGAGCCTCTTGATGAAGGTGAAAGAGGAGAGTGAAAAGGTCAGTTTAAAACTCAACATTCAAAAAACTAAGATTGTGGCATCTAGTCCCATCATTTCTTGGCAAGAAGATGGGGAAACAATGGAAACAATGACAGATTTTATTTTCTTTGGCTCCAAAATCACTGCAGACGGTGACTGCAGCCATGGAATTAAAAGACACTTGCTCCTTGGAAGGAAAGCTATGACAAACATAGGCAGTATATTAAAAAGCAGAGACACTGATTTGCCAAAAAGGTCCATCTAGTCAAAGCTATGGTTTTTCCAGTAGTCATGTATGGATGTGAGAACTGGACCATAAAGAAGGCTGAGTGCCAAAGAATTGAATTGGGGAAGACTCTTGAGAGTCCCTTGGACTTCAAGGAGATCCAACCAGTCCATCCTAAAGGAAATCAGACCCGAATGTTCATTGTAAGGACTGATGCTGAAGCTGAAACTCCAATACTTTGGCCACCTAATGTGAAGAGCTGACTCATTAGAAAAGACCCTGATGCTGGGAAAGATAGGGGCAGGAGATGAAGGGGATGACAGAGTATGAAATGGTTGGATGGCATCACCAACTCAATGGACAAGAATTTGAGCAAGCTCTGGGAGATGGTGAAGGAGAGGGAAGCCTGGTGTGCCGCAGTCCATGAGGTCGCAGAATCTACATGACTGACCAACTGAACAATAATGTAGATTCCCACCCTGTAATCTTTAGTTTTTTGTTTTGTTTTAATAATTTTATTTACTTGTTTATGGCTGTGCTGGGTCTTCATTTCTGCCTGGGCTTTTCTCTAGGTTGGGAGAGCAGGGGCTACTCTCTAGTTGGGCTTCTCACTGCAGTGGCTTCCTTGTTGCAGATCACAGGCTCTAGGGCAAGCAGGCTTCAGTACCTGTGGTACATGGGTTCAGTAGTTGCAGCTCCTGGGCTCATCATTTGTGGCACATGAGCTTAGTTGGCCCGTAGTATGTGGGATCTTTCTGGATTAGGGATCAAACGTATGTCTTCTGTATGGGCAGTAGGATTCTTTGCCAGTGAGCCCTCCCATCCTGTTATCTTTTATATGATTCCAATGTATTTAACAACTCCTAAGATATGACCAACCTAGATATCATATTGAAAAGCAGAGACATTACTTTGCCAACAAAGGTCCATCTAGTCAAGGCTATGGTTTTTCCAGTGGTCATGTATGGATGTGAGAGTTGGACTATGAAGAAAGCTGAGCACCGAAGAATTGATGCTTTTGAACTGTGGTGTTGGAGAAGACTCTTGAGAGTCCCTTGGACTGCAAGGAGATCCAACCAGTCTATTCTGAAGGAGATCAGCCCTGGGATTTCTTTGGAAGGAATGATGCTAAAGCTGAAACTCCAGTACTTTGGCCACCTCATGCGAAGAGTTGACTCATTGGAAAAGACTCTGATGCTGGGAGGGATTGGGGGCAGGAGGAGAAGGGGATGACAGAGGATGAGATGGCTGGATGGCATCACCGACTCGATGGATGTGAGTCTGAGTGAACTCGGGGAGTTGGTGATGGACAGGGAGGCCTGGGGTGCTGCAATTCATGGGGTGGCAAAGAGCTGGACACGACTGAGTGACTGAACTGAACTGAACTGAAGATAGTTACATTCATTCTTATTCAACTGTTGCTTTTTATACATTTCCAAGAAATGCTGTATCTCACTTAAAACACTTCAACTCACGTGTAACTATTATCACATTTTAATTAAAGTGAGTTGCTATGTGTGTGTGTATTTATGAGCTACCATGTACAACGTTGGTGACAACCATGGAATATAGCTCAAATTTCACTTCCTCCATGAAGCTTCTCTTTCCCACTTATATATAAATAATTCTTCCCTTGGAAACTTCTACAATATTTTGTTTCCAACACTCACACAGACTTACCGCATACAATTAAATACAATTTACTTTTATGAATATTTTTCTTTTCATTCCTTTTTAGCAAAGTATAGTGATATCAGTCACAGGGTGAGAAATTAGACTAACTGGTTTCAATTCTAAGCTCTGTTTCTTAACTATATGTGTGACCTTCAGCAGGTTTCTAGTGCAAATTGTCTGATCTCTCTGTACCACAATTCCATCATATGTAAAATAATGTTAATAATATTTATAATTTACTTAAAATTTTAGAGTGTTTTCTAAAAGTTAATGAAATATATTATCTCTTAGAACACTTTCTGGCACATAAAACACGCTCAATTATTTGTAAGTAGATAACAACAGTAGTTGTTTGAAATAGGTCACCTTTGTGTTGTATTTTATTGTTAATGTTTATATATATATTTATATAGTATATGTATATACTACATACATATATACAAATACTACATATATATACCACACTTATTATATATATAATGTTTATACATGTATATATATATACATATACTACATTTCATTTAGTCATCCCAATAAATTCACAAGAAAGTTGAAACTTGTAGAGATTAAATTACTTGCCCAAAGGCACATTCTTAGTAAGCGAGGGAATTGCAATTCCAACTCTTTTGGTCTCATGGTAAAACCTCTGCTCTTTAGCAGCATACAGTTCATGTTCCCAACCAGCACCAAAGGACAGGGGTATCTTCTGTATAAAATTACAGATTCAGACATGGCATAGGAGAAGCCTTATACAGACAACTCAAATATCACAACTGCTAACACACATGCCAGCAGTGCTCAAACTTTGCTGAACTGTAGAATCACTGGGAGAAGGCAATGGCACCCCACTCCAGTACTCTTGCCTGGAAAATCCCATGGATGGAAAAGCCTGGTAAGCTGCAGTCCATGGGGTCGCACAGAGTTGGACATGACTGAAGCGACTTAGCAGCAGCAGCAGCAGCAGAATCACTTTGGGTTTATTTTTTTTTTCCTTTTTAAAAAAAAAATCCCAATGCCCACAGTACTCCTAAACCATTTGAATATGCATCTCTGAGGGTGGGATCAAGGCTTCAACACATTTAAAACACCCTAGATGATTCCAGTACGTAACCAAGATAAAGAACCAGTGATTTAGAATAGTGATTATAATTGGAACCAGTCAAAATTTAGAGAAATCAATCCCCCAGTCTTCCAGAAGGGTTAGACAGGGTTTTACAGAAAAGGTTATTCTTGACTTAATATTTGGAAGACAAGTTTGCTAAGGACTCCTGGGGAAAATGAGTACGGGATTGATATAAATATGAATGAACAGAATGCAGAAAAAGTGCATGGTGTACTGGGGAAATTGCCAGAATTCTGCACTCCTGGCTGTACTGTACCATCCCTTGAATGATCTTGTTTGTGTAATAATGTTTGCAATTCTTCATTCATCATTTTTTATTCTAAAAACATGACTTTGTTTCTTCCTTCCCACTTGCCCTCTGAGAAGCCATCCATGTGTGTTTTGACTATCCAAACTAATCCCAGTCGATTACTTTCTTACATTTTGCTTATTATTTATTTGTATCTGGTTTTAATTAAAGTGATAATATATTGAATTTTTGTCATCTGTGTGCTTGCTCAATCACTTCAGTTATGTCTGACTCTTTGTGATCCTATGGACTGTAGCCCACCAGGCTCCTCTGTCCATGGAATTCTCCAGGCAAGAATATTGGAATGGGTCGCCATGCCTTCTTCCAGGGAAGCTTCCTGACCTGGGGATCCAACTGGCATCTGTCTGTGTCTCCTGCATTGGAGGTGGATTCTCTACCCACTGAGCCACCTGGGAAGCCCTTCTGCAGTCTACTTACTTTAAAATATCAGATAATAGATCTATTCTATTAGATTTTGCACACTTCAAGGTAGAGTAGTTTATTTTTTCAGTAATATATCTGTGTATATCATGCACCCAGTAAATAATTTTTTAGGGACTTTCCAGGTGGTGCAGTGGTAAAGAATCTGCCTCCTCTTGCAGGAGACACAAGAAACACAGGCTTGATCTCTGGGTCAGGAAGACCCCTGGAGTAGGAACAAAGATCATTTTTTACTTAAAATAGTGTTTGTTTCTAGAGAAGGATATGGTAACCCACTCCAGTATTCTTGCAGGGAGAATATCATGGTCAAAGGAGCCTGGTGGGCTGCAGTTCATGCTGGTACAGAGTCAGACACAAACGAGCAACTGAGCACACAGTGTTTGCTTACTGTGGAATTGTTGCCAATAATCTGTTTTGTTTTTAACTTTCACCTATACATCTTTTCCATATTTCATATTTCTATAACTATTAAATATCATTTTTGAAAAGTACAATAGAAAATTTAATGCCTTAAAATGTTGTGTATATGAGTAAATGTATATACATATATAACATATCTATGAGATAAAGTGTTAAGTCAAAAAATATCTGGCATTTTGAAAATGCATTAAAATTTAAGCCTATGACAAGAAGACATTCTGCTCCAATAATTCACATATGTACTTCAAGCTGAATTATTAATGATAAATCAGAGATTTTTAAAAAAAGGTTATAGATGGGATAACAAGTTGGGTGTAAAAGAAATGTTTGTAAGGCCTATTGTTATGCTTCAAACTTATGTGCCAATGACTTCCAAGAATAATGGGTCAGAATGTGATTTGAGTCATAACTTAAAATTCAAAAGAAAACAATTAAAAAAAAAACTAAAATTCTATGCAAGTCTAAGAGGGAAAAAGTTGTTTACTACATATCCAAAGTAGAAAATATAAAGCACTGAGTTTTTTTTTTTTTCCAATGGGTATTAGTAGCAAAATGCAATGTATGGCTTGAAATCACATGGTTGACAGTTTTTGGAATACTCACTGGTTTCCAATATGAAACCAAAAGATAAACATCTCCTGTCTTTAAAATGTAGTAAGCCAACATGTGTCTGAACTATTTAATGAAATTCTGCAGTGTTAACTGCCCCTGTGAGAGAAAAATAATGTACAAGTGGAACTGATAGATTAAAAAGTTCAATGACCAATTTGAAGTGGGATCTTCATAATCTAGTTACAAGTTTCACATATTCAAAAGAAACAGCTGTTGACATGACATTTCAAATAATAGGACAAATTTTACAGGCCTTTGGTAAAGCCTTGGAAATATCCTTTGGATGGAATAGAGTATTCATAAAGTAATTGCTCTAAAACAGTATTCCCTGAAACGATAATTAATAGTTGCCAAATCCATTGTCACCCAGATATCTTGTTCTACAGAAAAAGACAAGGAAAGCAACTGATTTTCATTTTACCTCCATAACACGGTTTCCCAAGTACATCAAAGACTAAAAAAATGAAGATATGACAAATATATATTTTTAAAGGTTCACATCAATGAAAAACGTAAATTCTTAGGACTTCCAAATGCTTGTCACTCTCACAAATAGTCCTCTGCTGCTGCTGCTGCTGCTGCTGCTTAGGCACTTCAGTCGTGTCCGAATCTGTGCGACCTCAGAGACGGCAGCCCACCAGGCTCCCCCGTCCCTGGGATTCTCCAGGCAAGAACACTGGAGTGGGTTGCCATTTCCTTCTCCAATGCAGGAAAGTGAAAAGTGAAAGTGAAGACGCTCAGTCGTGTCCGACTCTCAGCGACCCCATGGACTGCAGCCCACCAGGCTCCTCCGTCCATGGGATTTTCCAGGCAAGAGTACTGGAGTGGGGTGCCATCGCCTTCTCCAAATAGTCCTCTAGAACTCTTCAACTTTATAATCACATTAAAAGATGAATCTAGTATTTTCAAAGCTGACATCATATATTGGCAAAAACAAAGATCTGGGGATCAGATTGTGTGTGTGTGTGTGTGTGCGTATGTGTGTGTGTGTGCTTTCCCTCACAATTTGTGTGACCTCAGGTAAACCATTATATTTTTGTGAGCCTCTTTTATTTTTTCTGCAGACTAGCGATTATACTAGATCAGTGGTTTTCCATTTTTTGGATGTTGTTGTTTATATGCAGTAAAAGGTTAATTTCACTGCTGAGCCAATGCACCTGAGTCTTATTAATAGGGCTTGATTCAGATACATATCCCTGAGTAACAGAATCACTTGTACTAATTTGCATTAATGAATATGCTCAGGACTGAATTTTGTATTAAAAAAATCAAGAAACATAGTGCTGAACTTCACTTTCTTAATTGATAACAACATTTATAAAAAGTTCAAGTACACGCACGAAGATTACTGGAGACACGGTGAGATCTGCACAAGATGAGTTAACTCTGAAGAGAAAGTTAATGTGTTAATGGTACTACAGGGTGGCCATTTAACATAAAATACATTCACTGTGGATGTTGTCTCCCATTCCAAGTTTCAAAGAGTTAAAATACACTTTTCAAAATTTAAATTCTAATTAATTAATTGTAGAGCCCTCCCAAATGCCACAACAGAACTTTTTGTATTTTTAAAGCCATTCAACTAAACAACATTGTCCAGCATTTATGTGATTTACAATTACGGAATTCTAAAAAATTAAAAATATATATTATTGGTTAATAAATTTGTTGCTGGATTGCTTTATTATGGCAGATATTTTGACAGAAGTCACTGCAGTCATGACCAGCTCCTTGCGACCCTAGGTACCATAGCCCACCAGGCTCCTCTGTCCATGGCATTCTCCAGGCAAGAATACTGGAGTGGGTGGCCATGCCCTCCTCCAGGGATCTTCCCAACCCAGGGACTGAACCCGTGTATCTTACATCTCCTGCACTGGCAGGTGTGTTCTTGACCACTAGCGCTGCCTGAGAATCCCCTTGACAGATGTGTTTTGCTTATTTTCTGTAAGACTTTTCTTTGTAAAGGAAACATGTAGAAAAATAAGTTCCATATTTAAGCTTTGTTCCTCTCATGCTATATTGTTGAATTTTTATGTAGTAAAATTTGAAATAATATGGAAAAAATTGGTTACATAACCAATTTCTATGGTGATCCAAACTCATTCTGAGTCCAAAGTGCTTACACCAATGCAAAAATACCTTTTTTTTTCATTTCTAAAAATTGTTTGTCTTCTTGTATATATGTGGGTACAAAGAATATCAGTGGAGGTTTGCACAGTTCAAAACTAAAAGCATTGAGAAGGTTTGAAAATAAGTAGAAAGGCCAAGACTAAAAGAATCTTGTTTTTGGATGTGTTTATAAAGAAAATCTTTCAACAGGTCTTTGACCAGGTATTATTTTGATCTTTTTATTTTCCTCTAACTATGTATAAGTGATTAACCTACCAATTATGCCTTCAGAATATCTTATATATCTGCTTCCTATCTCATTCTCATTGTAGGCCTGGCTACCTGTCTGTATTCCAACAAAAAATATGGTCTCTGTGCCTCCCAAAATTCTGCCTCTTTTCTCTAGTTCTCTAGGTTAATCAATATGAAAATGATTTTATTGTCAATTTCTTTAACAAAAATAATAGAGAAATCCCACATTCCTCCTATGATTATTTCCAAACAACTCACTCAGTGTGACATTCATAACATTTACACACATACACAGTTTTCCAGTCTAATCTACGAACATTCTTAAACACAGTGCTGCATATATTCCAGTCTCCTTAGTGTTTCACCTTTTTCTCTTATTTAAAAATTCCAAGTTTATCTTAAGGTTTAAAAAGATGTATTCTTCCTCATTTCAATAGAATTTTCATATTCTTAACAGTAATGAAGGATTTTCATTTCACTGTATTAATATAATTTTATATTCTATTTATTCTGATTTTATTTCTTCTTTTGAGGATATGGTAATTTCACCTGAGATGTAGCTCTTGCTTCATTGATTTTACTTCCCTGTGGGATTTTTTTTTTTTTTTGGCAAACTTGTGCACTTTTATTTCACAATATAGGAAATACACTTGCCATACACAACAATAATAGGACATTAGCCAAACGATGTGAGAGAAATTGATGTTGGTAATGTTGGTTTAAACTCTCCTACAGTGATTAGCCTTGTAAATACTAGACCCAATTGCAATTTACTCACACGTGCTATATGATTTTTTAGTGATGTTCAATTACTTCCCTGTAATTCATTTGTTCAACAAAGATGCGTTGTGTACTGTTCAAGGTGCTAATGATATAAAGGTGGACAAAGAAGAGACAGCTCCCTACCTCTTTAGAGTTTAGATTCTAGCCTGGAAGAAAGGCAATAATCCAAGATAGTTCAAGTGGATATGACTGGGGATAAAGAGGCACTGTAAGAGCTTACAGTAGGGCTTTGACCTAAGGAGGGATCCCAGGGCACTTTCCCTGAGGGAATGCTTGCACTGAACTCAGAGCAGAAACAGACAGACATTAATTTGTTAAAGAAGGCAGGGAGAAGTATTCCAGCAGAGGATACAGCATTGTTAGAGACCTTGCAGTAGAAGGGAACAGGACTGGTTCTGGACCTGAAAGAAGAGCAGAAAGGTTTAAAAAGGGAAAGTGAGGAGGCAAAGTGCTGGAATTTGAGGCTGGGGAAAGAGATGCAGGCCAGACCCAGTTTGGTGATAATATCTTATAATCAGATTTCTTATCATCCTAAAAGCATAGGGAAGCCAAAGAGGGGCTTTAAACAGGGCAAATGATATATGCAGAAAAAAGACTCATTACTAACTAGTGAATAAGAATATAGGATTTGTAGGGTTTAAGCATTCACAGTAAGAGTAAACACTTGGGAACTGTTAAAAAGCACATTAAATGCTATGCTATTTTGTTTATATTAAACACTTAAGTTACAATACAAAAGCACATTGTTTGTGCTGACATTTGGAGACTGTATGATATATCCAATAAAATGGCAAACCAGAGTCTTTTATAAATAATCCATTAATTAAAGTCTAGGGCTGGCTCAATGTTTTTAAATTAAAATGCTGGAACTAAAGAAGTGACTAAAATGTTTATGTAATAAGATTTTGATGTATCCATGGATTCGTAAGCAATTTTACTTCTATGTTACTGGTTTGCTTCTGGCTTAGGTTAGAAATGACTTGAAATTGTTACCTCTTGACAGCTGCTGACATATTTGAAATTAATCAATTCTAGGCTTAGCTCCTAGAGCAGATGTCCATGTAGTAAAGCCAACCTTCTAGCTGCCACCAATTGGTTTCTTCTTCAACAGAGTCACTAAAAAGGCCGGGATCAAGTTGTTTAATCACATCAATAAGAAGTGGAAGACAGCACTTGGATTATTTTTCCTCATCCCTTGGGACAACAACAACCCTGCTTTCCAGCCTTTATCCTTAAATATTTTGCCTAGTCTGATTTAAATGTATTAAATTTTATGAATTCTTTGCTTCTTTCATAAAGCCTCTAGTCTGCTCTCCTTACCTCTAGTTATCCATGTCTTTGCTTCCTTAGTAAACATATTAGAGAATTCCTGCTTTTTCTCTGTATTCCCAGGATTCAGACAGTAAACAGGGAGGCTCACTTAAGTCATGAAGAAGAAATGAACTGGAGAAATGAACTGCCTAATTACCTCAGTGGGTGGTCCTTGTATATGGAAATACAATTTATCAGAAGGGAGGAACTGTAGTAACTGTGAACTATCCATAACACAGTAACTATGACATGACAATCAAATATTGGCCAAGAAAGAAAATCATTATGAATTCTAAACAAATATAAAATACATTAAAGGTTGGAAAGCAAAATGGGAATCTGTGATCAGGAATATTCTGTTTGCTTTATTTTTGAGGCTGAGTAAAATGCATATGACCGTAACATGTTCATTTTCAATAAGCACACTTTACAATGTGTTAGTGGGTAGGTACTGTTGAAAGAGGTTATCAGATGTGCTGCAGACTGACTCTTTGTGTCTTTCCCCATAATTCATATGTTAAATTCTAACTCCCAGTCTGATGGCAGCATTTGGAAGTAGGGGCTTTAGGTGGTTATTAGGTCATGAGATCAGAGCACTCATGAATGGGATTAGCACACTTGTAAAAAGAGATCCTGAAGACCTCCCTTCTCTTTCCCATTCACCATGTGAAGATACAGGAAGAAGACAGTTGTCTGTGAGTCAGGAAAAGGACATCACATGCACCAATGTGTACTGATGTTGGACAGCCCAGACTCTAGAACTATTAGAAATAAACGTGTTGTTTATAAGCCACTCACTCTATGATATTTTGTTATAGCAGCCCAAATGGATGTGTGTGTGTGTGTGTGTGTGTGTGTGTGCTCAGTCATGTCTGACACTTTGTGATCCCATGGACTGTAGCCCACCAGGCTCCTCTGTCCATGGAATTCTCCAGGCAAGAATACTGTAATGGGTTGCCATTTCTTTCTCTAGGGTATCTTCCCAATGCAGGATTCAAACCTTCATCTCCTATGTCTCCTGCATTGGAAGGAAGATTCTTTACCACTGAGCCTGAGAATCCCCTCCAAACGGACTAAGACAAGATGTATTTGAAATTACCAGAAAAAAAGCATTTCTATTCATTAAGAGTAGGTTTAATCACTTTATGGCAAATAGAAGGGGAAAAGGTGGAAGCAGTGACAAATTTCCTCTTCTTGGGTTATAAAATCACTGTGGATGGTGACTGCAGCCATGTAATCAGGAGACGTTTACTTCTTGACAGGAAAGCTATGACAAACATAGATGTATGTTGAAAAGCAGAGACATCACTCTGCCAACAAAAGTCGGTATAAGCCAAGGCTGCGGTCTTCCCAGTGGTTACATACGGTTGTGAGAGCTGAACCATAAAGAACGCAGAGTACCCAAGAACTGATGCCTTCGAACTGTGGTGTTGGAGAAGACTCCTGAGAGTCCCTTGGACAGCAAGGAGATCAAACCAGTCAATCTTAAAGGAAATCAACCCTGAATACTCATTGAGAGGACTGATGCTGAAGCTGAAGCTTCAGTATATTGGTTACCTGATGCAAACAGCCAACTCATTGGAAAAGTCCTTGATGCTGGGAAAGACGGAGGGCAGACAGAGAAGAGGGTGTCAGAGGATGAGATGACTGGATGTATTACCGATGCAATGGACATGAACGTGGGCAAACCCCAGGAGATGGTGAGGGACAGGGAGGCCTGCTGTGTTGCAGTCCATGGTGTCACAGAGTTGAACACGACTGGGTGACTGAACAACAACAACAACAACAGGTCTTTTCTACATTATGAGAAAATAACTTTTAAAGGTATTCTCATGTTCTTATAATATGACATCATAAGAATTCTTATTTTACAATGTAGGGAACTGAACTTCAGTAGTGTAGTAAGAAGCAAATCTAGAATTAGATTCAGGGATCTTATCTTCCAAAGACTTCTTATTTCCCTTTTATCTTTGGTTAAGATTTTTCTTTTATGGTAGGTTTTCTATCATACATGAAAGCCAGTGAAATGATTCTGAGCTACAACAAAGAAATCTTGAAGTAATGGGTGTAGAAATAAGGAGGGGGAAACCTGTGTTGATGGGCAAAGTATTTAACAGTTTGCTGTTTCGCACATGGAAAAACAATCTTAAGTTCATCTAACACCTGATTTTTCCAGATTTTGATATATCTGGCTTCCATAAACTCCTTTATTTTCCTTTTTGTGTAAAGGATTTTTACTGCTAATTGGCTATGGGGAAACAATGTCAAAGGCAGAAGTACTGTGGAAAATTTACAAAACTCATGAGCTCGATCCCTGATCTTTATCTTTTAACTTCTTTATAGAGTCTAATAATAATTCTAAACAGATATTGTGAACTGTCCATAAAAAGGAGAAAGAAGACATTTAAGAACCAATACTTTCCCTGTAGAAATTGTTCACAGATCTTTAGGATTCTCTAGTGTTCACTTGTTGGGAGAAAATTAATAGAAAAAGTCAGATGACTTTACTACCATGCCATGATGTAGAAAGTCTGTATAATTCCTATTTTGATTTAGATGTTACCAGTATGACTCTACCAAAATTTATCCTCCACAGAGTACCTGGTGAATGAATTGACCTCTTGATCTGTTTTAAAAATGAAATGTTTGGAGGGCAGACTTTGAGTTAATCAATAGAAACAGTAGGTTGTCTAAATCTTAAGTTAACTAGAAAGTATGTCAAAAATAGTTTAAAGAATTAGGTTGTTCTTTGTGATAGAAAATCTTTAGTAACATGTATTGCTTGGCTTGCATTACTGGGAGCATCGTGTCTTAATGCGGCCCACCTTAATGCTATCCCACCCTCACATAGTTCATGAAGATTTCATGTTACTTTTCCTCCATGTTTGATTTTCTATACACACACATAGATTGAAAAATTCCTTGGTTCAGAATAATTTTTAGTAAAATTAAAAATAATAGTTATATCTAATGAAGGAGGAATAAAAATGTGATTATTTATTCACAAAGTATTGTTATTATTGGAGAAGGAAATGGAAACTCACCCCAGTATTCTTGCCTGGGAAATTCCATGGACAAAGGAGCCTGGTGGGTGGGCTGCAGTTCATGTGGTTGCAAAATAGTTGAACATGACTTAGTGACTAAGCAACAACAATTGTTATTACTCTTGTGAAAACTGGTTAAATAACTACTATAAGGTGAATCAAATAAAATATTGTATAAATCCAAATCCAATTAGGAGATAAAACCACGCAGTTATCTGAGCAAGAAAAGTTTACTGTAAACACTTGTTAACTGTAACAGGGGATTGAAAAAACAAGGTATTGGCTAGTAAGAAAGAGAACTCTAATGAATTTGGAAATGAAACATATGGGTATAGTTAGTAGCCTAGGGCTGAGGTAAGGTATCCAAAGAAGAGTCTCCTTTTCCCCAACCCAGGCCTGAGATCTCAGCTCACTGGAAGACAGAGGAGTTATTACGGTGGATCTTGTAGGAATCTGTCCTTCAGAACTTGCCAGTTCTGGTATCTGGGGAAAGTTACTTGCCAGTATCTTGGTATCTGGAGAAAGTTTCTAATGGGGAGATTTCATACCAGAGGCACTCCACTATGAAATCACCCATGGGGTGTGCCAGGGGAAGCTGCTGGTCCCCGAGCGCTGCTGATAACTGTTTGCGGAAGCTTAGTGCAGGGGAAGCCACCAGTTTCAAAATATAGGTTTTGTTACTCAGGATTGGTAATACCAACAAATCAGGAGACTACTGCCTTTGAAAAGATAGTTTATTTTACTCACACATCCCAAGAGGAGAGAGCATGCCGAGGTACCAGTATCAGTGAAGAGGCAAAAAATTAGGAGAAAATAGGGGAAAGAGACTCCATGGGAAGGAAAAGGTAAGGCAGTGTAAGCAAACTCATGATTGGTTAGTTTGAATAATTTGATCAGGCTCTGGACACAGGATCTATCCTGAGTTGTCTGGTACTTGATCCTGGGAATATTAGAGCAGGGGGAGAGTGGCCCAGAGTGTGAGACTGATGAAGAAGATATTTGGGGATATGGGCTCTGGACTGGTTAGTATGTATATATATATATATATATATATATATATATATATATATATATATATGAAATAAGTTATTGAAGGTGAATTGTTTGCTGACTTTGGAAATCAGCTAACCCTGGGAGAAGCAGTCTTTTCAGGGTCAGCAAGGTTCCAGTATGTAAAATCTTCAGTATAGAAAATAAAAGGCATGGTTAATACACAAACCCCCAGTGTAGAATCTGGGCACTAGGAATGCTTCATGCACTGTTAGAATTAGATGGTGGAGAAGCTGCCTTTATCGTTGGAACCAAGCACTGGAGAAGCTGTCACTGTCTAAATCTTCCAGGAGAGCACACTAGAAAACTCCCACCCCCAGTATCTTTTCAGCTCCCTCCACAAAGCTTAACATCGGGCCAGAGGATAACAGTAAATTCTAAAGGGGCCATCTATGTTTTTGCAGAGTAGGTAATGAAATTTGGATTTGGATCTAAAAGCAATATACATCTATGTTCAATTGTTGACTCTGATATTTGGATGTTTCTATTTAAGTTAATGTAACAGACTTTTTAAAAAAATTTATTTATTTTAATTGGAAGCTAATTACTTTACAATAAATATTGTAGTGGTTTTGCCATACATTGACATGAATCAGCCATGGGTGTACATGTGTTCCCCATCCTGAATCCCCCTCCCACCTCCCTTCCCATCCCATCCCTCTGGGTCATCCCAGAGCACCATCCCTGAGCACTCTGTCTCATGCATTAAACCTGGACTGGTGATTTGGTTCACACATGATAATATACATGTATCAATGCTATTCTCTAAAATCATCCCACCCTCGCTTTCTCCTACAGAGTCCAAAAAACTGTTCTATACATCTGTGTCTCTTTTGCTGTCTCGTATATAGGGTTATCATTACCATCTTCCTAAATTCCATATATATGCATTATTATACTGTATTGGTGTTTTTCCTTCTGGCTTACTTCACTCTGTGTAATAGGCTCCAGTTACATCCACCTCATTAGAACTGATTCAAATGTGTTCTTTTCAGTGGCTGAGTAATATTCCGTTGTGTATATGTAGCACAGCTTTCTTATCCATTCATCTGCTGATGGACATCTAGGTTGCTTCCATGTCCTGGCTATTATAAACAGTGCTGGGACACACAGTTTTAAAACCTCATTCATTGAACCTGGACTGGCATCTCGTTTCATACATGATATTTTACATGTTTCAATGCCATTCTCTCCAATCTTCCCACCCTCTCCCTCTCCCACAGAGTCCATAAGACTGATCTATACATTAGTGTCTCTTTTGCGGTCTCGTACACAGGGTTATTGTTACCATCTTTCTAAATTCCATATATATGCGTTAGTATACTGTATTGGTGTTTTTCCTTCTGGCTTACTTCACTCTGTGTAATAGGCTCCAGTTTCATCCACCTCATTAGAACTGAATCAAATGTATTCTTTTTAATGGCTGAGTAACTGGATGCTTGGGGCTAGTGCACTGGGATGACCCAGAGGGATGGTATGGGGAGGGAGGAGGGAGGAGGGTTCAGGATGGGGAACCCATGTATACCTGTGGTGGATTCATTTTGATATTTGGCAAAACTAATACAATTATGTAAAGTTTAAAAATTAAATAAAATTTAAAAAATATATAAATATACAAAAAAAAAAAAAAAGAAAACCTCATTCAGTGAATCAAAATGGAGTTAGAGTGGTCCTTTGGGTCTGTCCAAATTTCAGTTGAGACAGCTGGTCCTTTATATCCCTACATTGATCTGTCTTGGATATAGTTGCCCAAGTAGGGTAAAAACAGGCAGGTTCTTGCATATAATGGTGTTTGAGAAATCTATTTTTAATTCATGTTGTTATTATTATCATTAACACTATGATTTATTATACAATGCAATGGAATTCTTGTTCTATCCTCAGGTGAAAATTTCTCCCACTTTGAGAACCAGGATTTCTGAAACTTTAATAAAGCATAGAATTGCAAGGACAGATAGCACAGACTCCCAAGTGGATCACTGGTAACGATGATAAGTGGAACTATTTTTGCTGCTATCATTTTGTTCCTGGATTATTATTTCTATGAGGAGTAAAGTGCTATGTAAAAATATTTATGAAGAGTTTATACTCTTCTACTGCATTCTAGAAGATAGTACCCCATTATCATACATTATTATAATGTGTCATCTTCATATACCTTTTTAACGGAACTTTAACATGCTATTCTACTGATCTGTTAGGCCAATAGATTTTAGATTTTGAGGTGTATGAAATGATAATTGCCTGTGGTCCAACTCTGAAATTTCCTTTGGTCTAAACTGTGACCCTTGTTCTGATGTCATATTCATGTGGGGTCTCACAAAAGTGAATTCTACAGGAAAGACAAAAATGTACCAGGATATCTGTTTGTTCTTATCAGCATGAATTTCTGGTTGTCCCTTCCATGTTAGAAGAGGTCCAATGTAGTCAGTTTGACCCTTGTCTTATATAAACAATTCAACATTAGTCTCTGTTTCTAGAAGATTGATTTCTGAGGCCCATGCATAAACTCTATCTCTACTTCCACGGCTGCTTTACTCAGGTGCCCATAGTGCCAGCACCAGAGTGATTAATGAGAAAGGCTTGACTAACTACAACTAGACGAATAATTTTGTCTGTTGAGGTGTTTAGTGCCTCTTCTCTGGTAGATGCTCTCTGATGCATATGAATGTGTGACAGAGTTCATACTTCATTCCTACTTCTATATGCACATTCACATGTCTCTATTCCAGAACTTCTTTGTCCTTCTAAGACCCTGATCAGCCAGGCAAGCCTTTGTCCCTGCTGTTGATTTCAAGCATATTCTAATCCATAGTCACTCCTTGTTTCTTACAAAGTGGAAGACAGGGTGAACTTCTCAGAGTACTGTCCTTTGGGAGGACCCTAACCTGCTTTAGATGATTTAAATTCATTTGAATTTACTAGATCATAAGCAGTTGGGAATAAAACTACTCAAACTTCAGACTGGTTCACCTGGAGAATTGTCTCTTGCTCTGAGTCTCATGATTTTAGGATTTCAGTTTTATTTAGAGTGGGCTCCCAGTGGGTTCTTCTTTAACTCAACTAAGTAAGTAAATAATTTACACTTGACCTTGGCCAAAAGGCTGAGAACTGGTAAATGAATAATTTAAATAACTCCAAATTCTACATATTAGCACACTGAATTGTATTTCTGCTAAGGACCCCCCACATCAATAAATTCTGGTCCAACTTACAGTTAGAATCTTCCATATTTATTCTAGCTCCCTCAAAATTAATTTCTACCCACATTCCTCCAGCATTTGTTACTAGCACAGTGCAAACTTGAGAGTAGGATATTTGTGGAAGTAAAATAGAGTTATGGCTCATGCTAATGCAGTTTGCAGGTCTAGAATTCCCATAGCATAGTAGTTTCTAACCAGGGACAATTTTATCCCCATGCTTTCTCCAGGACTGTCACTGTCAGGAGACATTTAAGGTTGTTATAGCTAGAGAAGTGCTAGTGATATCTACTGGGTAGAGTTCAGAGGTGCTACTGGGTATCTATTGGGTAGAGTTCAGGATGCTGTTAAACATCCTACAAAACACACAATAATACACACACACACACACACACTCACACAATTATTTGGCCAAAATGCCAATATTGCTAAGGTTGAGAAACATACTGAACTCAGAGAAGTGGTTGTGTTGAAAGAAGATCCACTGTTGGAGGGGCTGGAAGATAAACCTTTACCAGTAGAAGGCTTTGGTGATGGCTCTCTAAGCCAGGGATGACTGAAAGATAAGTTATTATAGAACTAGAGTCACTGGTGTCAATGGAAACGATAGAACAGTTATTAGCCAGAACCCTGAATATATAATTAGAATAATTGGTAATTGGCACAAATCCACTTTCGGTCCTTGGTCTTTGGGTTAAGAGTTATGATTGTTCTATATTTCTATAGGCATCTACTTCTTTTTCCAAATCACTTTGCTCTCATGGAAAATCTATATGATTAATAGAGGATAAATATGTTTCTAACTAGAGAAGGACCAATAATCAGCAACCTAAGAATTTCAAAAAGATTCCCTCTGATTAGCAGACATTATCTGCAGTTATGTATCTATACCATCTTTCCCTGCTCATAATAACATGGGCTTCTCATTCAGAAGGATCCAGAAAAATAAGAGTTTATTTTGTTTTAGGTGCAGATTTGTCACAATAACACATCAAACAACAACAATAGAAATAAGAACAAAAGGAAACTTGGTTCTGCTTATTCATCTACATACCAAACATACTATATTATTCTTTTACTTTTTCTCCTTAGGTCCAGAGTGACAACATAAGCATATATCTCCAATTCAAATAACTTAGCTGCCACCTAGAGAGTAACGAACTCAGAATTTTATACCCAATAGCAGTCTTACTTGCTTGGGCTTCCCTGGTGGCTTGGCTCAGAGGTTAAAGTGTCTGCCTCCAATGCGGGAGACCGGGGTTTGATCCCTGGGTCGGGAAGATCCCCTGGAGAAGGAAATGGTAACCCACTTCAGTATTCTTGCCTGGAGAATCCCATGGACGGAGAGGCCTGGTGGGCTACAGTCCACGGGGTCGCAATGAGTTGGACATGACTGAACGACTTCACCTTCAGCAGTCTTACAGTTTCATTTTAAAGATAAACAAACTGTGTCTAAGGAAACTGAAATCACTTTCCCAAGGTTGAACAGTATTTCAGTAGGCAATAATCTAGATTTATGTATTTCTGTTTAATGCTAAACAACAAAATATTAGTACCAGAGACAGAATAACTTTGAGTTAATTAAAAATCATGTTATGTAATTCATTTTAAATGAACTTTCTTTACTTGAGCCTAAACAAATTACTAGGCAAAAATTAAGACATTCATAGTAAATATATGCTATATTCTTTATTAGATTAAGCAGTTTATTTGATATGCCCAAAAGACTACTTTTGTTTCTAATGTAATTTTCAATTTTCAGCAGAAGACCAAGAGAGTCCAGAAATTGAGAAAGTGCATATCTGGGCTATTTGCTTTGTTGTTGATAATGAACATGCTCTTGACAATTGCTTTGTTCTTTGTGCTTCTGTTTCAGCACTAATAACTCTGCCTTTGTTCGCCATCTAATCACAGTGGGGTGCAGATAAATAAAAGTTCAGGAGAGTGGTTGTTGGAAAGACAAAGTAGTATGAGATAAAAATCTTAAATAGATTTTTTCTGCTGCATAATTTGAGAGAAACAGGCTAAATAGTGGTTGAGCATGTTTGAGTGAGAGATTTAGTGGAGAAGAGAGGTAAAAGGAGAGTGGGGATTAATAGAACATGTAGGATATTTTCTCTCCCCTAAAGGCTTATGGTATAAACCTCTTTTTCCTGTTTTGCTGTAGCCATTAGTAGTAAGGCAACGGCAACCCACTCCAGTACTCTTGCCTGGAAAATCCCATGGATGGAGGAGCCTGGTAGGCTACAGTCCACGGGGTCGCCAAGAGTCCGGCACGACTGAGTGACTTCACTTTCACTTTTCACTTTCATGCATTGGAGAAGGAAATGGCAACCCACTCTACTATTCTTGCCTGGAGAATCCCAGGAACAGAGGAGCCTAGTGGGTTGCCATCTATGGGGTCGCACAGAGTCGGACACGACTGAAGTAACTTAGCAGTAGCAGCAGCAGCAGCATTGGTAGTAAAGGTCATTGATTTTCATCCAATTCAGGGAAAATAAAACATTATTCTATGAGTCTAATGGTACAAAAAAAACCCCAACAAATGTGAACACTAAAAATGTAATTTCATGGATACTGTCCAAAACCTGACTATAAATGTGAACTGTAAAACATAAATAAAGTAAATATTCCTATTTTATCATAAACATTTTTCTAATACCATCCAAAATGCTGCAGACTGGAATTTCAAACAGGATAAAGAACTTGACTAAAGCCTATGATTTTGCTTGATAAGAGGTATGTCAAAAGCTGCCTTTATTCTGGCTACTGTAGTTCTCGCTCATCTGAATTTAGTTCTAAATTTCTTTATGTGTTTATTGTTTCATTTTCTGCACTAATGATAACAGTATTCATTCTACAAATAGTTACTGAAACACCTTCAAGCCACAAAACTAACTGCTAAATATCAGAGGGGAATTGTCCCTGCCCTAATAAGATCTTACAATATTAAGCAGTAAAATTAACTGCAAGCACAACTCTGTTCAGCAACCTAATCCATGCAATCATGTGGCTGAAGAGAAACTCAAAACTATTTATTATAGTTTGAATTTTCAAATAACCAATTTACCTAAAGAGGCCATTCTACTCAAATTATTAAAAAGCAGATGTCAAAAGATCACTGAAAAAAATTACATATTTTAAATTTCCTCATATAATACACGTCCTGATTTTTAAAATTGTTAATCCCATTCCTCAAATATATTCAAAACTCTTATTTCATATTTGTATTGAAAGATTAGTTTAGAAAGCTCTGTGTGGTTTTATATTTATCCTATTGTAAGTTATTTAATTTTATTGTGGTAGAAGAAGATACTTTATGAGATTAGCATCCTTTTTAATGAAACCCTTTATATTGAATATATTGTCTATTTTAAGAAATATTTCATGTACACTTAGAAGAATATTTCTCCTACAATTTAGGGGTAGGGTCAAAATGGTTGATAGTAATGTTAAATTAATTAATTTGATCAATCATTTACACAGAGATGAGTGCTGAAATATCCAAATACAATTCTGGATTTGTTATTTTCCACCTTTTTCTGTCAAATTTAGCTTTTATCTTTGTAAAGAATGAACTCATTATCTTACAATTCAATCTATCTTTATTTTTAAGTACATGTTTTATACACAGAATATAGCTGAGTCCTTTTTCTTGTTTAAATCATGGGTCTTACAGTATTATCCTTCTAAAAATCTCTATTAACAGAAGGAAGACTATTAATAGAAAAATTCATACGGTTTTATAACCTTGCCATAATATAAAAACTCTATATAATTCTTATTTTGATTTAGGTGTTATCAGTATGATTCTACCAAAATGTATCTTCCACAGCATGTAGAGCAAATGAATCAATCTCGTTATCTGTTTGACGAGTGAAATGCCTAGAGGGCAAACATTGGGTGACTTTCAGTTATAAATGTGTGGAAAAGAAAATATAGTATTTTTTAACACTGCATGGCCACAATGTCCTTTACAGCAAAATGACCTGAGAAATGGATCCTTATATCACAATTTTACAATCAATTATTTTGTAAATGGAAATAAAACGGGATGAAATACCTTATGTAGTCTTTTATGTTGTTGTGTCAGAATAGATCTGTTCAAAGAAAATGTCAGATCATGGTCTAATAGGAAAGTAAGGCAAAAAAACCAGTTTCGTCTGATTTTAATAGAAAGGAGAATGACTTGCTGTTAATTCAGGTGGACACTCTGACTACTCCTCCTCTGCCCTTACATGATGGCACCACTGTTCCTCTGTGGTCACTGCCTGAACCAAGCCTCAGGCTCGTCTGGAAACAAGATCTGACCCCGTCCCCCCAACCCCTCTGCCCCCATCCCCGTCTCTAAGCATCCAGTAAAAGTAATGGTCTCTCCTTCCCCCTCTCAAGTTTTAAATAGCTTATTTAAGTGTTTAATGCATAGTCTTTACTGTATATTTGCCTTTACTGGTGGGATTTTTCCTTTCCTACAAATTCTTACTTATTGTAGCCTATACTTTTCCACTTAGTGAAGAACCTGTAACATCTTTTTAAGGATGATTTACTATTGGTGATTTGCTTGTCTGAGAAGTTTATTATCTTTTCTTCAATTCTGAATAACTGTGGCTGGTAGAGCATACTAGGTGTAATTCCCGCCCCCCCTCCCCCCCACACCCGCTCCTTTCAGCACTTGAAATATATCATGCCACTTACCCCTGGTCTGCAAAGATTTGCAGAAATATCAGCTCATAGCCTTATGGGGGGTCCCTTGCATTCCCTCTTTGTTTTTCTCTGCTGCCTTTAGCACTCTCTGTTTTTCTTAATCTTTGTCACATTAATTGTGATATTTCTTGGTGTGGGTCTCTTTGGGATCATCTTGTTTGGGACTCTGTTTCCTGTACCCGGGCATCTATTTCCTTCATTTGGACTTAGGAGGTTTTCAGTCACAATTTCATAAATACATTTCCATCCCTTTGTCTCTTCTCCTTGGGACCCCTATAATGCTATGGTCTCTTAAACTTTCCTCATTTTTGCCTGTTTGCTTTATATTTTGCTGTTTTGACTGGGTGATTTTCATTATTCTATCCTTCAGATCACTTATGTCTTCTAAATCACCTAGTCTGCCATTTGTTCCCTCTAGTGTGCTTTTCCTTTCAGTTATTTTATTCTTCAGCTCTCACTATTCTGTTTTAATATTTTCTAGCTCCTTGCTAAATTCTTACTGTGTTCATCTATTGCTTTTTCTAAGTTCAGTTAGCATTCTTATTACAAACGTTTTAAACTCTTTGTTTGGTACATTATTATCTGTTTTATTGGTTTCTTTCACAGTTTTTTTTTTTTTTTCTTGTTATTTCATTTGAAACAAATTCCTTTGTCTTCTTATTTTTTTTAAATGTCTCTGACTTTATGTAATTAGGTGAAACAGTTACCTATCCAGCCTCAAAGGGGTGTCCTTGTGTGGGAGTGTCCCTTTGCAGTCTGAATGTGCCCAGCGGCTTTGATGAGAGAGCTGGATCTGAGGTGGGCATGGATCATGCCTTCCCCTAGGTCTTGTTGGTGGCTGTCACCTTGATGGAAGGTAGGACAGAGATGGGATAACTAAAGCCAGAGCCAGTTGTGAGCCGGGGCTTCTATTACACTCAGTACTCTAGCCTTCATTTTTGAAGGACGTTTTCATTGGCTGTAGAACTGAGGGTAGGCTTTTTTCCTCAACATTTTAGTAATGCTCTTCTTTTACCTTCTGGCCTCTGCCATTTCCAGCACTCTTATAATTGCTTCTCTACATGTCCTTTGCCTTCCTCTACCTCTGACTGACTGAAATATCTTTTTTTTTTTTTATTTTTAGAAATTTGATTGTGGTGTGCTATGTGTAATTTTCTTTATATCTATTTGTATTTAATTTAGATGAGCTTCTTGTTAGTGTTTTGCACCACATTTAAGAGAGTTTCAATTATTTTTCAAATATTTGTCTGAGTCTCTTCATGCTCTTGTTTTTACTTCAAGTATAAATATACTGGGTGAATTGATATTATCTTGTGTTGTCACATCAGTTTATTTAATTTTCAAATGTTTTCCCCCTTTCTGTTCTTCATATTAAATAGCAGCTACTGATTCTTCCTCGAGTTTATTAATATTACCTTCTACTATCTCCAATATAATATTAAGATCATGTGATAGACTTAAATTTCAGATAGTATAATTTTTAGTTATAGAAATTCCATTTGATTCTTTTAAAAATAATTTCCATTCTTTCTCTGAAATTCCTCTCTGATTCACTTTAGTTTAGTCGCTCAGTCGTGTCCGCCGCTTTGTGACCCATGACTATAGCTCACCACGCTTCCCTGTCCATCAAACTCCTGGAACTTGCTCAAACTCATATTCATCATGTCAGTGATGCCATTCAACCATGTCATCCTCTGTCATCCTCTTCTCCTCCTGCCTTCAATCTTTCCCAGCATCAGGGTCTTTTCCAATGAGTAAGTTCTTCACATCAGGTGGCCAAAGTATTGGAATTTCAGCTTCAGCATCATACCTTCTGCGAATATTCAGTCAGGATTGACTCGTTGGATCTCCTTACAGTCCAAGGGACTCTCAAGAATCTTCTCCAACAACACAGTTCAAAAGCATCATTTCTTCGGCACTCAGCTTTCTTTATAGTTCAACTCTCACATCTGTACATGGATGTACGAAAAACCATAGCTTTGACTAGATGGACATTTGTCAGCAAAGCAATGTCTGCTTTTTAATATGCTGTCTAGGTTGGTCATAGCTTTGCTTCCAAGGAGCAAGAATCTTTTAATTTCATGGCTGCAGTCACCATAGGCAGTGATTTTTGAGCCCAAGAAAAGAAAGTGTGTCACTGTTTCCATTGTTTCCCCATCTATTTGTCATGAAGTGATGAGACTGTATGCCATGACTTTAGTTTTCTGAAAGTTGAGTTTTAAGCCAACTTTTTCACTCTCCTCTTTCACTTTCATCAAGACGCTCTTTAGTTTCCTTTTTACTTTCTGCCATAAGGGTGGTGTCATCTGTGTATATGAGGTTATTGATATTTCTCCCGGCAGTCTTGATTCCAGCTTGTGCTTCATCCAGCCTGGCATTTTGCATAATGTACTCTGCATATAAGTTCAATAATCAGGGTGAGAGTATACAGCCTTGATATACTCTTTTCCAAATTTGGAATCAGTCTGTTATTTCATGTCCAGTTCTAACTGTTCCATTTTGACTTGCATCCAGATTTCCCAGGAGGCTGGTAAGGTGGATTGGTATTCCCATCTCTTGAAGAATTTTCCAGTTTATTGTGATCTACACTGTCAAAGGCTTTGGCATAGTCAATAAAGCAGAAGTAGATGTTTTTCTGGAATTTTCTTGCTTTTTCGATGATGCAACGGATGTTGGCAATTTGATCTCTGGTTCTTCTGCCTTTTCTAAATGCAGCTTTAACATCTGGAAGTTCACGGTTCACGTACTGTTGAAGCCTGGCTTGGAGAATTTTGAGCATTCCTTTGCTGGTGTGTGAGATGAGTGCAATCGTGTGGTCATTTGAACATTCTTTGGCATTGGCCTTCTTTGGGATTGGAATGAAAACTGACCTTTTCCAGTCCTGTGGCCACTGCTGAGCTTTCCAAATTTGGTAGCATATTGAGTGAAGTACTTTAATAGTATCATCTTTTAGGATTTGAAATAGCTCAACCTGCCTTGCAGGGTTGCCACTTCAGGCAGCTCCATCCAAGGACATGATTCAACAGGGTGCTGTTGCTGAGGCATGCAAACAGGGCGAGGGGAAAGGTGAGCCAACAGTGAGGGGTTGTGGAGTTTGTGAGTGTCCAGGAGTCTCCGGCTGAGGCATGGGTTGGCAGTGGCCTGCTGCAGGGCTGGGGCACTGAGTGTGGCAGTGCATGCACAGGACATTTTGAAGGAGGTCGCCATTATCTTCATTACCTCCACCATAGTTTGGTCTCAGGTCAAACAACAGGGAAGGAACCCAGCCCTGCCCATCAACAGAAAATTGAATTGGAGATTTACTGAGCATGGCCCTGCCCATCAGAACAAGACCCAGTTTCCCCCACAGTCAGTCTCTCGCATCAAGAACCTTCCATAAGCCTCTTATCCTTTTCCAGAAGGCAGACAGAATGAAAACCACAATCACAGAAAACTAATCAAACTGATCACATGGACTACATCATGTCTAACTCAATGAAACTATGAGCCATGCCATGTAGGGCCACCCAACGTGGTCATAGTGGAGAGTTCTGACAAAAGGTGGTGCACTGGAGAAGGCAATGGCAAACCACTTCAGAATTCTTGCCTTGAAAACCCCATGAACAGTGTGAAAAGGCAAAAAGATAGGACACTGAAAGATGAACCCCCTTGGTCAGTAGGTGCCCAATATGCTATTGGAGAAGAGTGGAGAAATAACTTCAGAAAGAATGAAGAGACAGAACCAAAGTGAAAACAATGCCCAGTTGTGGATATGACTGGTGATGTAAATAAAGCCCCATGCTGTAAAGAACAATACTGCATAGGAACCTGGAATGTTAGGTCCATGAATCAAGGTAAATTGGAAGTGGTCAAACAGGAGATGACAAGAGTAAACATAGACATTTTAGGAATCAGTGAACTAAATGGACTAGAATGGGCAAATTTAATTCAGATGACCATCATATCTACTACCGTGAGCATGAAACCCTTAGAAGAAATGGAGTAGCCTTTATAGTCAACAAAAGTCTGAAATGCAGTAATTGTGTGCAGTCTCAAAAATGACAGAATGATCTCTGATTCACTTACTATAATAATAATTTCCTTTAAGCCAGTCATTGAATATATGTACTAGCTGTTTTAAACTCCAAGTCTGATAATTCTGTTATCTAGGTAGTCTCATGTTATGGGTATACTGAACACCTCTTATCTTAATTATAGATCCATTTTTTCCTATTCTTTGTACATTTAATATCCTTTTAAACTGTATACACTAACCACTGTGAATGATATATTATACAGATATTGGATTCTGTTATATTGATCTGAGAAGTAGTCATTTATCTTTTGGCATTTAGTTGAATTATCAACTGATGCCATTAACTTGTAAAAGCTGGGCTTAATACTTTGTTAAAGTGTTTGAATTTTGGCCTTAGTCTTTAGGAAAATTCTTTAAAAACTGTGTGAGAGTGTGTGCTCTCTTGGTTTCAAAGGAAACCCATCTAACCTAGCACATTTCAAATTTCAAACTATGTATATACCAGTTCCCTGCAGTGACTGGGAACTGAAATCTCATTCAACATATGCTTTCTACTTTTTGTACTACTTTTTGTACCTGCTGGATTTCTTGTAGTCTTTCTTGCTAGTCAAAAGGTCAGCCAAGGATATGAGGGGACTTAAATGCAAATTTACAGGCTTCTACATTTGGGCTTCCTAATTTTCTGAGTTCATCTCCTCAATTTGTAGCCATCTGGCAACCCCAAACTCTGTCCTCTGGCACTAGACCGCCAATCAATTATACCACAGTTTTAACTTGATCTTTAATGTTTCCCCTGAACAAGCTGGACTGAGTAATGCCCAGGAAAAAAAAAATGTAACTGTAGACCTCACCCAGAGAGGTTCATTTTCTGAAGCACCAAATTCCATCAAATTTCTGTGTGCTTTGTGCCATTTTCTAGTGCCTTCATTTACTTAAAAAAAATGTACTTTGTCCATATTTGTTGTTTTTAGGAATATTAGTTTTATAAAGCCACTATAACATCAGTAAAACTGGCAAGTGATTTTTGGAATTGTATTCCTTGAAGACCTACTGGGTCCCTGATATTGTTCATGAATAGCTACAGATGGTGAAGGAAAAGTTAGGTGCATAGAGAGCCTCATCTTTCTATTGCTACTTGAGAAACAGATGATCACTAATTTATGTTTCATTTTATTCATCATTGTTGTTCCTTGTAAGATTTTGTTTAGAAAATAAAATCTGCTGAGAGTAAATTGGAAAAATCACTAGGCCCATCATTTATTCAACAAATTTTAAATAAAATCATGACATGTGCTGTAATAGACTTTGAATTTTAATTTCAGTTAATAACTGATGATAAAGTTTATAGCAAAATTTTTAGTAATATAATATATTCCATTTTTGTATGCCTAATACTTATTATTCATATGTCTACAGATACTGAAATGAGTATCACTTCCAGGTAGAAAATAAAAAAAAACAACAGAACTTTTATTTCACATTTTACTAAGGTGTATATTTTATATGTAAGTTTTAGGCCATCACATTTCTTGACCTAAATTGTTAGAGTCTTCCTATTCCAGATTTCTAATAATAGGGATAACTCTTTTGAATCTCCTAATCATACAACAAAAGAAACAATTATGATAAAGTCACTATGAATAAGGCCAATAAATAATTTATTATATAATCAACATAAGCATAGTTATATAAGATGACAGTAAACATTATATAGAAAATTTTGCTATTTAAATTTAAACAGTGACACATATATCTAATTACTTAACTATTGTTTCTTTCTAAATATTTGACCAGGCAGTATAATGTTCTTGTTTTGAGACAGACTACTCCAATACCTTTTTTTTTTTTTTTAAATCAGGAAAGAGTCTCTATCTAAATGAAAAATATAAAGTTCATTTCTAAATAAATGGGGTTTAAAATTTTCAGTTAATATACAAATAAACAGTGTGTTGTAATTAAATTTGAATGTCAATTTAATAACACTTGCTTGGGTGAGAGGAAGTGAATTTTGCATTTTAGCTGAGGAAGAAAAATATGAAAAAAAATTTACCATCATTAGAAAAAAACTTATCTTTTAAGGAATGCTGGGAAGCATATTTTTGAAACTTTTTTTCATCAAGTTGTTTTGCAAAGTAAGTAACTCAACTTGATTTTGCTTAAATACACTATTTTACAAAAATTAAATATACGCCTATGCTGACTACAAATTTTTTGTTAATGGAAAATATATCACAATTGTCTAAATGAGGCTGAAGGAGAATTTTCAGTGTAGTTGGCTGGTGGTGAATTTAACTATCAAAAATATTAAATAATTAAAGCAACACACTAACAGGAAATTACAAAATTGAGAGATCAAATGTTGAGGAACATTTACCAATTTCCCTTGGAATTATCCTTTCAAGGAACAGTATCTTATCCCTCTTCATTTTGTTCTTATCGTGCTTATTCAGCATTGAAACAGAGGATGAGATGGTTGGATGGCATCGCCAACTCATGGACATGAATTTGAGCAAGCTCTGGGAGTTGGTGATGGACAGGGAAGCCTGGCGTGCTGCAGTCCGTGGTGTTGCAAAGAGGTGAACACGACTGAGTGAACTGAACTGAGCATTAAAACAAGAACTATATTTGTACAGTGCTATATCATGAAAAGCAATGAATATATATTCATTTAACCTTATATCAATGCATACTTAAACACATATATTTTTCCAACTTTAAATTCTGTAATTGCTTCCCCTAAAGGATTCATAATGGTGCAGAATTACTCAGAGCACACACCTAGATTAAAAGAAAAACCACACGTTCTATAGACTGTAAATCTGAGACTGTCTCATAGTAATATCATTCCTGAATGTGTTTTAGAAACTTCTGCCAGATCCCAGGTCTGGAACTTGTTACACATACAGGCAAGTGAGCTAAATTTTGAACAAAGGCAAGGAAGAAAAACTGCCAGCACAAATTCAATCCCCAAAGCACTGAAAGATTCTTCTATGTCTAATCACCATCTAGGGAAAGGAGACAGGAGTAGAAGATGAAGTAAATTTGTCTTTGGATCAGCTGTAAGCATGACTTCTTTTGTATAACTTATGCTTTTGTGCTGATGTGGCCTGGGAAAACAAATTGACTCTAAATTCCGTAAACAAATAGTACTTTCTTTTGGAACATAGTGTTTATTATACAAGGCAATTCTTGCTTCATCTTTTATTTGAACCAATTTTTATCTCGTAAACATCAATGACAAAAAAAGAATGCTTGTAGTGGTAGCTGTGAAAAACAAACTGTCAGTTTAAGGACTAGTGACGGAATTACTCAGGCAGGGATTTGTCTTTTCCTGAGCATACTTCTATAAGCCATGTTTAGTTAGGCAAAGATAGACCTCGGCCCTCTTACAAGAATGAGGTGTGTTGCAGATTGTTATAGTAAAACTAAGTTTCTCTACATAATAAATTTAGAATAACCTACAGCTTTCCAAAGCTGCTCATAAAGAGAAGTATATTGCCTGGGATTCTGAAGCAGCTGGAGTTGATGAAGAGAGCAGGTAAGGAAAAGGCCAACAAGACTATAGAAATATGGAGCCATGAAAGAGTCAACTATGAGATACTTTCAGCTTTGAGTATGGTACAAATATTCTGGACATGCATGCCAAATTTTGAATGTAAGAATGGTAGGTATTAGGTTGGTGCAAGCCTAATTGAGGTTTCAGACCATGAATTTTAATTCATTATAACTAGGCTCAAACACATCTTTATTAATCAAAATAAGAACCATTACAATCAATACATCTTTGCCAATGAGACATGCATTTGCTTATTCCTGTAACATAAAAATCCATGCTTTGGGATTTGATGTACTCTTGGAAAGCATTTTCTACATTCTGCTGATTGTGGAAGTGTTTTCCCTGCAAAAAGCTGTTGGGAAGCTTGAAGAAGTGGTAGTCGAGAGGTCAGGTGAACATGGTGGATGAGACAAAACTTTGTAACCCAATTTGTTCAACTTTTGAAGCACTGGTTGGGCAACACGTGGTCGAGGATTGTCATGGAGAAGAATAGGTCCCTTTCTGTTGATCAATGTCCGCTGCAGGCATTGCAGTTTTTGGTGCACGTCATCAATTTGCTGAGCATACTTCCAAGATGCAATGGTTTCATGGGGATTTAGAAAACTGTAGTGGCAGTACTCTTGCCTGGAAAATCCCATGGACGGAGGAGCCTGGTAGGCTGCAGTCCATGGGGTCGCTAAGAGTCGGACACGACTGAGCGACTTCACTTTCATTTTTTACTTTCATGCATTGGAGAAGGAAATGGCAACCCACTCCAGTGTTCTTGCCTGGAGAATCCTAGGGACGGGGGAACCTGGTGGGCTGCCATCTATGGGGGCGCACAGAGTCAAACACGAATGAAGCGACTAAGCAGCAGCAGCAGCAGCAGCAGTGGAACAGACTGGCAGCAGACACGCAACAGTAACTATGACCTTTCCTTGGTGAAAGTCTGGCTTTGGGAAGTGCTTTGGAGCTTCTTCTTGGTCTAACCACTGGGCTGATCATCACTAATTTCATATAAAACCCACCTTTCATCACATGTCACAATCTGATCAAGAAATGATTTGTTGCTGTTGCATAAAATAAGAGAAGATGACACTTCAAAATGATAATTTTCTTGATTTGTGGTCAGCTCATTAGGCACCCACTTACCGAGCTTTTTCACCTTTATAATTTGCTTCAAATGTGCTATGATTGTAGAATGGTCAACTCTGAATTATTTGGGAATTTTTCATGTAGTTGTAAGAGGATCAGCTTCAATGATTGCTCTCAATTGGTAGTTGTCAATTTCTGATGGCCAGTCACTATGCTCCTCATCGCCAAGGCTCTTGTCTCCTTTGTAACACCTCTTGAACCACCACTGCACTGTAAGTTCATTCGCAGGTCCTGGGCCAAATGCATTGTTAATGTTGTGAGTTGTCTCTACCGCTTTATGACTTATTTTGAACTCAAATAAGAAAACTGTTTTAACTTGCTTTTTGTCTAACAATTTCCATAGTCTAAAATAAATATAAAATAAGCAACAAGTAATGTCATTAGCAAAAATATAAATAAATAAATAAAGTGATAAATATGCATTAAAATGATGTATAACGTAACCACATTTATTTAAGAATGTATTCCAATATCAAATAGCAGATTTCAACAGTGCAAAAATCACAATTACTTTTGTACCAACCTAATAGTTATGCTATACTATGTTCTGTGCCCTTGAAAGTAATGCTCCACTGCTCCACATACTTCAACCTTTACTCCTGACTTTTCAGTAAGAATTTTTTTATAAAAAATGCTCCTGTGCAAATATAATTTGAGATTTGTAAGGAGAATATCCCATGATTGAGTTCATGTAGAATAAAGCAAAGGAAGGGCTGCTAAGTCTATTTCAGGCAAAGACTATGACTAGAAGAAATATAAGAACCATTTGGGAGGATTGAGAGTAGTATGTTTCACTATTGGTAGAGGAAAATTTGATACCCTCTCTCAAAATTGCTTCCTGGTGGCTCAGATGGTAAAGAATCTGCAGGCAATGAAGGAGACCCGGGTTTGACCCCTGGGTTGGTAAGATTCCGTTGAGAAGGATATGGCTACCCACTCCAGTATTCTTGCCTAAACAATTCCATGGAGATAGGCGCCTAGTAGGCTACAGTCCATAGGGTCACAAAGCGTTAGACACGACTGAGTGACTAACACTTTCTTAAAATTAATCAAGTGATTAAAAAATAAAATGAGATATGAAAAGTGCTGGAATGGGAGCAGGGTTTTTCTTCAGGCGGTGTGGACAGACAAAACCTCTTTGAGATCATATTTGAGCTAAGGCATAAGTGAGGAGCAGTAGGAAACCAATGAAGAAGTGGAGAAGAGTAGTAGAGGAGGAAGACAAATTTCAGAAAAGAAAGAAGCCAGTGTAGCTAGAATACAAAGGATCAGGTTGACCGGTGACATAAGAAAGGACAGGTAGATTTTGATCAATCACACTGGCCTTGCACATTGTCACAGACAGGTTTCCTTAGAAAACAGACCCTGAGGTACACTTATATGATAACACTGTATTGGGAAGAGGATAATCTTGGGGTAACAAATGTGACTGGGAAAGGAAAATAAGGCAGGAAAGGAGTAAAAGCAAATACAAGTAGGGCTTTACCAAGCTAACCACAAATTGTTGCTCAGTTATGAAAGGCATCTCTGAAGGGCCCATACAGAACACCACGACAGTCCTTTAGGGTAGATGGAAGATGACAAATCTATTTCCTTCCACATTTTGTCTTTCATTTATCAGGTTCTGCCACATGGGGATTACCGTCTTACCTTCCCTGGCCTATGTAGGCACCTGCTGGAGGTACCAGAGACCTTGTGTGAAAGGCTGGGTGAACACCAGGCAGTGTAGTTACAGTGGCCTCTGCTACAAGATGGTAGGATGAAGATCAGGAGGAATCCAGACTAACTTGGAGGGGAGGCTGAGTCAGCTGGGGAAATTAGGAGATAATGTTGTAGACCAGTACCTAGAGTTCTTCAGAGATTTCGGATATTTTTCTAATTTCAAAATTAAGCCAACAGGATTGTTTTAAGCAAATAAACAATATGTTCTCATTTGTGAATTTAAACAATCACTGTCTGCTGTGTGGTTAAAGAGACATGGAGAACAGCTTGATAGTGGGAGACAGATTATCAGCATAGTGTACATGTGTGTGTATTTAACTTGTCAATTCCACTGAGAGTTTGAAAAGATGAGAAATAGAATTTTCAAGTTTTCCCATTATGTAAGTCTTCAATGGTTTTTACATGAAATATTATTGTTAGGTGTTGAAACAAAAGCATGACCAGAGAGAGTCAGGAAAAGAGGGGGTTATAAAGTGAAGGCACTGAAGGCACTAGAGTAAGACTAGGCAACCCTTTGGAGATGTTGTAGGGTAATTTTGTCCAAGACAATGCTTTATTTTTAAAAGGATAATTTAAAGGAATATCTAAGTATCAGAAAAGATCCAATCTTGATACAGAAATCTATGAACTAGGACAAAATGCTGTAACTGTAGGACAATTTCCTAGAGTGTGATGACAGATGAGTTGGGATGGAAATAGAGGAGTTGGCCCTGGAGGAGTAGAGGTGCTTCTGTAATTTTAACATTAAAATTCTGGTCAAGAACTATTTCACATCTATGTGTATGACTATAAAAATGCCCACTTACTTATCAACTTAGAGTTAGTCTTTTAGGAATCACAGAGCTAAGCTTTAGAATTCAGGTCCAGGTTCCATATATATATGTGTATATATATATATATATATATATATATATATATCTCAAGACTGATATTTGCCACCAGATAAAAACTGAAAAGTCTTACATTTAAAAATTGTCAACTGTCCCAGAGGGATGGTATGGGGAGGGAGGAGGGAGGAGGGTTCAGGATGGGGAACACGGGTATACCTGTGGCAGATGCATGTTGATATATGGCAAAACCAATACAATATTGTAAAGTTAAAAAACAAAATAAAAAAAAATTGTCAACTCTCACTATCATTTACAAAAACTAATTATGTGGAAAGCCACATACTCTTTCAAAAGAATGTAATACGAATCTTGCATTCTGAATTGTGTTTTCAGTAAATTTAAGCCAATTACTTTACTGTCCAATATACTCTTCCCAATGAGGATGAACTGAAATGGGCATTTTGATATATGAAATAAAACTGAAGATAAAACTTAAAACTGAAAGAGCCTTGTGAAAAGAAATTTGATCATTATGATATCCATAGCATCAAACTGTACATGCCATTTGATAACAATATGCTTCTTTTCAGAAATGTATCTATGAAAGAAACCTTTAAAATAAGGAGAGAAGTGTATGGTAGAAAATGTTTATTGCACTAGTGTTTGTAATAACAACATACAAGTGATGATGCAAGTATCTAGTAGTAATAATAATAATTGTTGTTGCTCAGTTGTTAAGTCTTGTCTGATTCTTCGTGATCCCACGGACTGCAGCATGTGAGGGTTCCCTGTCCTTCACCATCTTCTGGAGTTTGCTCAAATTCATGACCATTGAGTCAGTGATGCTATCTAACCATCTCATTCTCTGCCACCCCCTTCACCTTGTGCCTTCAATCTTTCCCCAAATCAGGGTCTTTTCCAATAACTTGGCTCTTTGCAACAGGTGGCCAAAGTATTGGAGATTAAACTTCAGCATCAATCCTTCCAAAATATATTCAGGGTTGATCTCCTTTAGGATTCACTGATTTGATTTCCTTACTGTCCAGGGGACTCTCTTTCCAGCACCACAATTTGAAAGCATCAGTTCTTCAGTGCTCAGCCTTCTTTATGGTCCAACTCTCCCATCCAGGAATGAATACTGGAAAAACCATAGCATTACTATACAGACCTTTGTTAGAAAAGTGATGTCTCTGGCTTTCTAAAACACTGTCTAGGTTTATCACAGCTTTCCTTCCAAGGAAGCAAACATCATCTAATTTCATGATTGCAGTCACCATCCACAGTGATTTTGGAGCCTAATATAAAAGCTGTAACTTCTTCCACTCTTTGCCCTTCTGTTTGCTATGAAGTAATGGGACCATATGCCATGATTTTAGTTTTTTGAATGTTGAGTTAAACCCAGCTTTTTCATTCTCTGCTTTCACCTTGATCAAGAGATGCTTAGTCTCTCTTCACTTTCTACCATTAGAGTGGTATCATCTGCATATCTGAGGTTATTGGTATTTCTCCAGGAAATCTTGATTCCAGTTTGTGATGCATCCAGCCTGACATTTTGCATGATGTACTCTGCATATAAGCATATAAGTTATATAAACAGGGTGACCATATACAGCCTTGTTGTACTCTTTTCCCAATTTGGAACCTGTTTGTTGTTCCATGTCCAGTTCTAACTGTTGCTTCTTGAGCTGCATACAGGTTTCTTAGGAGACAGGTAAGGTGGTCTTGTACTCCTATCTTTTTAAGAATTTGCCACAGCTTGTTGTGATCCAGTCAAAGGCTTTAGCCTAGTCCAGGTGTTTTCCTGGAATTTCCTTGCTTTTTCTATGATCCAACAAATCTTGGCAATTTGATCTCTGGTTCCTCTACCTTTTCTAAAGCTACCTTGTACATCTGGAAGTTCTAGGTTCACACACTGTTGAAGCCTAGCTTGAAGGATTTTGTGCATAACCTTGCTAGCATGTAAAATGAGCCTAATTATTTGACAGTTTGAACATTCTTCAACATTGCCTTTCTTTGGGATTGGAATGAAAACTGATGTTTTCCAGTCCTGTGGCCACTGCTGAGTTTTCCAAATTTGCTGGCATATTTAGTGCAGCACGTCAACAGCATCATCTTTTAGGATTTGAAATATCTCAGCTGGATTCCCATCACCTCCCCTAGCTTTGTTCATAGTAATACTTCCTAAGGCCCATTTGGCTTCACACTTCAGGATGTCTGGTTCTAGGTGAATGACCATATTTTCATGGCTATTCGGATCATTAAGACCTTTTTTGTTTATTTCTGTGTATTCTTGCCACTCTCAGTCTCTTCTGTTTCTAAGTCCTTACCATTTCTGTCCTTTATTGTGTCCATCCTTGCATGAAATATTCCCTTGATATCTCCAATGTTCTTGAAGAGATCTCTAGTCTTACTCATTCTATTGTTTTCCTCTATTTAAACTAATAATACATGTTTTAATAATAATATTTAAAAATATTATGCACCTTTTAAGTAGTTTTCTTACTGTTATGTAAGGATATCAATATATCTTTTTAGACTTTAACAAAATACTTGGATCATTTCTAAGACATGACGGCAAGTAGGCACACATACTGCAAAGGAAATAGTAGTTTCTCCACTCTAGTATTCTTGCCTGGAGAATTCCATGGACAGAAGAGCTGGCAGGCTACAGTCCATCGGGTCATAAAGAGTCCCAAATAACTTAGGCGACTTAGCATGCACACACAGGTGCACATATCATTAAATATGCTTGCTGCTGCTGCTGCTAAGTCGCTTCAGTCATGTCTGACTCTGTGAGACCTGATAAGACGGCAGCCCACCAGGCTCCCCTGTCCCTGGGATTCTCCAGGGAAGAGTACTGGAGTGGGTTGCCATTTCCTTCTCCAATGCATGAAAGTGAAAAGTGAAAGTGAAGTCGCTCAGTGTCCGACTCTTAGCGACCCCATGGACTGCAGCCCACCAGGCTCCTCCGCCCATGGGATTTTCCAGGCAAGAGTACTGGAGTGGGTTGCCATTGCCGTCCCCCAAATGTGCTTAAATTTATACAAAAAAAAAGTGCCTAAAATAAAATGTATGCAGATTCACAGAAACATGATACACAGTTACAACTCCATTGCCATTTACTACTAAATATTCTACGAGTTTTTTTGAAAGGACTTTAAAAGCATGTATGTTGTATGTCTGTAACAATTCCCTCAATGCCATTAGACACAATCAGCTGAAGCGCAATGGAAGGTATTGATGTTTACCAAAAAATGAAAAGTCATGCTACTATACATGGATTTGATCTGCACATTAGTAAATTCCAATTTAAGACAGAGAAGCAATAGTGTCTTTTTCACTTACTACCAAGTGTTTCTTTGTTTCTGAGTAGGCCTTATTTGCTACCCAGACTTCACTTTCACTTTTCACTTCCATGCATTGGAGAAGGAAATGGCAACCCACTCCAGTGTTCTTGCCTGGAGAATCCCAGGGACGGGGGAGCCTGGTGGGCTGTCATCCCTGGGGTTGCACAGAGTCGGACATGACTGAAGCGACTTAGCAGCAGCATATAACAAATCTCATGTTCTTGCCATCTCTTCACTGAAATCCCTAACTATGGGATTGGAAAGCTTTTCTTAGACTCATGTTGACTTTTTTTTTCAATCTGGAATTTCTCTTCCAAATGATTATTTTGGGCCCTGCCATAAAAATCCATAAAAGCAATTAGAATGTGGTGTCTCAGTAATTAAGCCACATTCTCCATAAGCTCCCTCTCTTTTTTTAAGAAACACTGAAGTTTAGAGTTCAATGTAAGCAACCAGACTATTTAGAGGCAAAGGAAAAGGAAAAGAAACAAACAAATGGATGATTCCCTTCTCACTAGTTAAATTTGGGAATGATTATTATCCATTACAATCTTTCTTCTTATCCCTGGGAAGTAGTAGAAAACAATGAATCCATTTGTTTTATGCTGACCTAATTTGGAGATGTAATCTTTGCAATATTTCCTGAGGTATCTTCCTTTCACTCCTTTATGAGTCTAATTTTTCCAATTGCCTATGAATAAGGAGGCCAATGGAGAAGGAAATGGCAACCCACTCCAGTGTTCTCACCTGGAGAATCCCAGGGACGGGGGAGCCTGGTGGGCTGCTGTCTATGGGGTCGCACAGAGTCAGACACGACTGAAGCGACTTAGCAGCAGCAGCAAGAAGGCCAAGGTAATTAGGGGTTTTATCACATAAATAGAGTTATTTAAATGCTATTTTCTTTTCACTATATATCAAGTATCATCAAAACAACTCATTACAAGTTACCACACTGGATGGTCCAAGAATTGATAAGGTTTGCACCATCATGTTTTTAAAGATGAGAGGGGAAAAAAGTAATTGTGACAACAGCCATATTTTCCAGAGGATGCTGAGAACTGATGCTTACCCACTATTCTGGATGATTTCTTATAGCTCTTCAAAAGAAAAACATACCAAATTTTATATATCAGCAATATGAAGTGAAGACAGTCAGTGAGAAGCATTAAAGCCATGATATTAAAAATTCCTTCACTGGGTGGGGTACATAGAGTAGATATGTCTTCGTAGACAGATTCTTTAGGGGTTTCTGCAATGATACAAATGTAAAACCCAAGAAATACAATTGTGCAGTGAGAGGGAGAATAAACGTTGCCAAATGATCAATACAATACATAAAAGCATCTGTTTTGAACTACTATTAATGGTTGTAGAACCACCAGTATGTAAAAATAGTAAGAGAAATATCCTATATTTATTTTATCTCATAAGAATCTAATTTTTTAGGTTCTTAGGAAATGAGTGAAAATGATTTCACTAGATACACTTATTTAAATATTCTCTACATATATGTGTTGTTATTGTTGATGATTCTTTGAAAATGCAATATTTTGAAATGTATGAGATATTGAAATTTCATAAAATACATGAATGTATATCCTCTTGGGATAAATTAACTGCTAAAAAATACACTGGTCTTGCCAATTACTATCTATTCTTATCAGTTATTATCTTTTCTCATGAATAAATATCACTTTTGCTTTTTCCTAAAATATTAAACTAAAATTCTAATCTATGTTATATTTGGCCCTTGAACTGCAAGGGTCTACTTATTTGCATCTGAGACACAGATAAAAATTTCTACCTGTGGTTGGCTGAGTTCATGAGGGCAAAGACCCCAATAGGAAATCCCTATTGGGAAGGCCAACTATGGTGCTGAATCATCTTGGATACTAAGGGACAATTGTATATACAATTTGCACATGCAGATAAATTGCCTTCAGAATAACATTTATAGAGCTGAAACTGATATTATTCATTAACTAATTCATTTTTGTTATGTTTCAATAATTGGTGGCATTTAGTCACTAAGTTTTGTCTGACCCTTGTGACCCCATGGACTGTATGTAGCCTGGCAGGTTCTTCTGTCCATGGGATTTTCCAAGCAAGTATAGTGGAGTGGGTTGCCATTTTCTTCTCCAGCAGATTGTTCCAACCCAGTATCGAACCCACGTCTCTTGCATTGAGGTAGTCTCCTGCATTGCAGGCAGATTCTTTTCTGCTGAGCCATCAGGCAAGCCCAGTTCCAATAATTAATATATCATAATTTTTATGACTTTCAGATCAGATCAGATCGGTCACTCAGTCGTGTCCAACTCTTTGCGACCCCATGAATCACAGCACGCCAGGCCTCCCTGTCTATCACCAACTCCTGAAGTTCACTCAGACTCAGGTCCATCAAGTCAGTGATGCCATCCAGCCATCTCATCCTCTGTCGTCCCCTTCTCCTCTTGCCCCCAATCCCTCCCAGTATCAGAGTCTTTTCCAATGAGTCAACTCTTCGCATGAGGTGGCCAAAGTACTGGAGTGTCAGCTTTAGCATCATTCCTTCCAAAGAAATCCCAGGGCTGATCTCCTTCAGAATGGACTGGTTGGATCTCCTTGCAGTCCAAGGGACTCTCAAGAGTCTTCTCCAGTACCACAGTTCAAAAGCATCAATTCTTCAGCGCTCAGCCTTCTTCACAGTCCAACTCTCACATCCATACATGACCACAGGAAAAACCATAGCCTTGACTAGATGAACCTTTGTTGGCAAAGTAATGTCTCTGCTTTTGAATATGCTATCTAGGTTGGTCATAACTTTCCTTCCAAGGAGTAAGCGTCTTTTAATTTAGTGGCTGCAGTCACCATCTGCAGTGATTTTGGAGCCCAGAAAAATAAAGTCTGACACTGTTTCCACTGTTTCCCATCTATTTCCCATGAAGTTATGACTTTAAGTAGTTACAAATTCTATGCTTTCAAACTGTGGTGCTGGAGAAGACTCTTGAGAGTCCCTTGGACTGCAAGGAGATCAAATCAGTCAATCCTAAAGGAAATCAATCCTGAATATTCATTGGAGGGACGGATGCTGAAGGTAAAGCTCCAGGAATCTGGCCACCTGATGTGAAGAGCCAACTCATTGGAAAAGACCCTGATGCTGGGAAAGACTGAGGACAGGAGGAGAAGGGGGCAACAGAGGATAAGATGGGTGGATGGCATCATCGACTCAATGAACATGAACATGAGTTCGAGTAAACTTCAGGAGGTAGTGAAGGACAGGAAGACAGTGTGGTGAAGTGCATGGAGTTGCAAAGATTCAGACATGACTGATTAAACAACAAAAAAGCTCATTACTCTGTAAGTCTCAGATACCTAATATAACTCAAGTATTTCCATTAAACATATATTTTAGCATATTTAAGGCAACTTAAGTGTTTTACATTTTTAGACTTCGAAGCTTTGGCTCTCAACCCACTTCTTTAATTATCTCTGTTGAGCAAACAACAGGGAAGATGTTAGGTAGTTAGAATAGAAAAAGGAGTCCAGAATAGCGGTGGCTAAAAAACAAGGAAGGGAAAAGCCCGCGAAAATAGAACAAAGGAAGGTCTGAGGCCCAGAATGAGGACCTCAGGTAGAACAAACAGTACACACAGCTAGCCCAATTTATGTAGGGCAGGCCCAGGGGGAGGAAAAAAGCGTATAAAAAGAGGAGCCCAAGGGCCGGGGGCCTCTCTCCCTCTCTCCCATTTTCTTGCCCCCTCTCCCTCTCCCTTTCTTTCTCCCCTGTTCATATCTTTTGGGTTGGCATGCCCTCACGCCTTGAGGATATATTTTCCTTTATTTTCTAAATAAAACTGAGCTGTAACACGGAGCTGTAACACTGATCTGTCCGAGAGCTGTGACATGTCAGAGGGCTGTAACACTGGTCTGTTGCTTCAAATTTTTGTTGTGATGAGACAGAACCAAGGAAATTACACACTCCCCTGACAAAAGGGTTCATCTGAGAATGAGAATTTAGGGTCAAACCAATTTGGGATTACTCATAGAAGTAGTAAAAAGAAATGACAACCCACTCCAGTATTCTTGCTTAGAAAATTCCATGGACAAGAAGAGCCTAGTGGGCTACAGTCCATGTGGTTGCAAAGAGTTGGACACGACTGAGTGCCTGAGCACACGCACACACACACACACACACACACACACACACACACAGTAAAAAGAAAGATGTATTTTTGATTTATGGGTTTAATTTAATGCCAAACTAAAAGACAGTTAGGCAGTATTTCTCTATTTCTTACCCTTAGTTTCTTTTGCATATCTAACTTATGTATACATTTTTAATTTAGCTTTTGTTTGTTTGTTTAGATTTTTAAGAATCATAGTTAAATGTGGACTAAGCAAAACAAATAAACATAACCATTCTGCTAATAAATATTTTTAATTTTACAATTCAAATAATGAAATCTATATTAAGTCCAGTTCAAAATAAAGGAAAAACTCAGAAAAACCTAAATGGTTCTGTGTGTGTGCGCTGATCAAATATTCTTGTATAATATATCTGTGTACTTGGGTTGTTTTCTGAATATATATCATCCAAATTCTTGAGAAATGCATGAAGAATAATTATTAAAAATACTTTGGGGAATCAAAATCAAAATCACTGTGAGATATCACCTCAGACCTATCAGAATGGCTATTATCAAAAAGACAACAAATAATAAGGGCTGGTGAGGATGTGGAGCAAGGAGAATCCCTGTGCACTGCTGATAAGAATGCAAATTGATGGAAATGCTATGGAAAACAGTATGGAATTCCTCAAAAAATGAAGAATAGAAAACCACCAGGAAGCCCACTTCTGGGTAGTTTTCCAAGGAAACAAAAACACTAATTCAAACAGATATATGTCCCCACTAGGTTCACTGCAGCATTATCCACAATAGCCAAGATATGGAAGCAACCTAAGTGCCCATGCACAGATGAATATAATATAATATATATTGGAATATATGGAATGCAACATTACTCTGCCATAAAACGGAATAAAATCTTGCCGTCTAGGACAACATGGATGGGGACAGAGGGTTTTATGCTAAGTAAAGTAAGTCAGACAGGTAAAGACCCATACCATACGATTTCATATATATATAAAATCTAAAAATGAAAAAAAATGACCAATATAACAAAAGAGAAACAGAATCATAGATACAGAGGACAAACTGTTGTCAGAGGAGAGAAGGGTAGAGGGATGAGTGAACTAGTTGAGGGAAATTAAGAGATATAAACTTGCAGTTATAAAATAAATGAGAAATGGGGGTGAAATATAAAGCATTGGGAACAGAATCTATAATAATGTAATATCTTTGGGGACAAAGGTGCTCAAAAGGTACAAAGTTCCAGTTACAACATAAATAAGTACTAGGGATGTACTACACAACATGATTATTAAAAGTAAGACATGTATATCATTATGAAAGATATTAAGAGTGTATGTAAATACTAAGAGCTCTCATGAGAAAGAAAAATTATATTTCATTGTATCTATTTGAGTTTATGAATACTCACTATGCTTATTATGGTAATCATTTCATAATATATTTACATTAAAAAATTATGGGATAAACCTTAAATTTAAGCAATGCTGTATTTAGAAAAGGCAGAGGAACCAGAGATCAAATTGCAAACATCCGTTGGATCATCAAAAAAGGAAGAGAGTCCCAGAAAAATATCTACTTCTGCTTTATTGACCATGACAAAGCCTTTGACTGTGTGGGTCAAAATAAACTGGAAAATTCAAGAGATAGGAATACCAGACCACTTTCATTGTCACCTGAGAGTCATTATGCAGCTTAAGAAGCAACGGAAAGAACTGGACACGAAACAACAGACTGGTTACAAATTGGAAAAGGAGTACGTCAAGGCTGTATATTATCACCCTGCTTATTGAACTTATATGGAGTGTACATCATGAGAAATGCCAGGCTGGATGAAGCACAAGCTAGAATCAAGATTGCTGGGAGAAATATCAATAATCTCAGATATGCAGATGACACCACCCTTATGGCAGAAAGAGAAGAGAAACTAAAGAGCCTCTTGATGAAGGTGAAAGAGGAGAATGAAAAAGCTGGTTTAAAACTCAACATTCAAAAAAGTAAGATCGTGGCATCTAGTCCCATCACTTCATGGCAAATAGATGGGGAACAATGGAAGCAGTGAGAGATACTATTTTGGGTATCCAAAATCCAAAATCACTGCAGATGGTGACTGCAGCCATGAAATTAAAAGATGCTTGCTCCTTGGAAGAAAAGCTATGACATACGTAGATAGCATATTAAAAAGCAGAGACATTACTTTGCCAACAAAGGTCCATCTAGTGAAGGCTATGGTTTTACCACTAGTCATGTGTGGATGTGAGGGTTGGACCATAAAGGAAGCTGAGTGCCGAAGAATTGATGCTTTTGAAGTGTGGTGTTGGAGAAGATTCTTGAGAGTCCCTTGGACTGCAAGGAGATCCAACCAGTTCGTCCTAAGGGAAATCAGTCCTGAATATTCATTAGAGGACTGATGCTGAAGCTGAAACTCCAATACTTTGGTGAAATATGAAGAACTGACTCATTCAAAAAGACCCTGATGCTGGGAAAGATTGAAGGCAGGAAGACAAGGGGAGACAGAGGATAAGATGGTTGGGTGGCATCACCCAGATGGACGTGAGTTTGAGTAAGCTCTGGGAGTTGTTGATGGACAGGGAAGCCTGGTGTGCTGCAGTGCATGGGGTTGCAAAGAGTTAGATACAACTAAGCAACTGAACCGAACTGAACTGGATTAGTTATATCACAGTAAAACTGGGATAAAAATAAACTTTAAAAGTACAAGAAAAATAAAATTTGTATTTTTCTTGCTTTTAATGTACATTGTTTTTGCCTCTTTTGGACCAAATATTTTCAGATTCTTTCATTACTATTTTACTATTTAACTTTTTTTTCTCAACAAGAAAATAAAATGGTCCAAATAAATAAAGTATGAAAAACCTCAATATATCTAGTTAATATGATTTCTCTCAGCACCAAGAGAAAATTCTGTTATATCTTATGCTTAGCACTTTTCTCAAGATAACCATTAATATTAATATTTTGGGAAATTTCAAAGTATCAGTTTAAAGACCATGAGTTGTTATTTTTTTTTAATCCATGAGTTTTATCATCAATTCAAATGAACTGGTACAACACAGATAATACTTATTTAGTAACTGATTAAACTAATTTTTTGACACTGAAACTGATCATTCATATACATATTTATTTACCTCAGTTTTAACATGATATTAAAGTTTACCTATTACAGAGCTTTTCCACCTTGTCCTGTACATTTTAGTATGCTTAACAGTGTTCTTGACCTCCAGATTCTAGAAGCCAAGAGTTTCTCTCCAGTGTGACAACCAAATATGAGTTCAAGTTTTGCAAATATTCCACAGTGGGCAAAACTGCCCAGGTTGAGAAACACTCATCCATTCCAATAAGTCATATGATTCTTAAAACTACTTTCTATTCACACTGATGGTTAAGAATCATTTTTCTTTTATGTGTAAAAATATCATTTTATGAGAAAAATTAGATTGAAAAAATGAAGAACAAAATCTTATTATTTTCAGTATATATTTTAATAGCTTGCATATCTGCATCAGTTTTCAGAAAATTTTAGAGATATAGTCATTTTATTCCAATTTAAATATGTCATGTTAATTCTGCACTTTGGGGTTGAATAAGATCTACATAAGCATATTGTAATCTTTCAGGTATTTAGTCATCAAAGTGATTGTATGATAATCATCATACTAATTCTCTTAAGTAGGCTTTTCTTTCAAAATATTTACAAAAGTTTAATGACAACTTTCACTTTAGCTGTAAATACTTTTTCTACTTTAAGTGTTGATGAATAAGCAATCAACCTCTTTTCTCCCACATTGATACACTTGGAGGAATTATTCACAGGGACTGATACTGCATTTAGTGCAAAGATGAGCACAATAAAGGACAGAAATGGTATGGACCTAACAGAAGCAGAAGATATTAAGAAGAAGTGGCAAAAATACACAGAAGAACTGTACAAAAAAGATCGCATGACCCAGATAACCACGATGGTGTGATCACTCACCTAGAGCCAGACATCCTGGAAGGTGAAGTCAAGTGGGCCTTAGAAAGCATCACTATGAACAAAACTAGTGGAGGTGATGGAATTCCAGTTGAGCTATTTCAAATCCTAAAAGATGATGCTGTGAAAGTGCTGCACTCAATATGCCAGCAAATTTGGAAAACTCAGCAGTGTCCACTGGCTTGGAAAAGGTCAATTTTCATTCTAATCCCAAAGAAAGGCAATGTCAAAGAATGCTCAAACTACCACACAATTGCACTCATCTCACAGGTTAATTCTCCAAGCTAGGCTTCAATAGTATGTGAATCGTGAAATTCCAGATGCTCAAGCTGAATTTAGAAAAGGCAGAGGAACCAGAGATCAATTTGCCAACATCCATTGTATTACCGAAAAAGCAAGAGAGTTCCAGAAAAACATCTATTTCTGCTTTATTGACTATACCAAATCCTTTGACTGTGTGGATCACAACAAACTGTGGAAAATTCTTCAAGATATGGCAATACCAGAGCACCTGACCTGTGTCTGAGAAATCTGTATGCAGGTTAACAAGCAGAGTTAGAACTGGACATGGAACAACAGACTGGTTGCAAATCAGGAAAGGAGTATGCCAAGGCTATACATTGTCACTCTGCTTATTTAACTTATATGCAGAATACATCATGCAAAATGCCGGGCTGGATGAAGCATAAGCTTCATCCAGCTTATGGAGTCAAGATTGCCAGGAGAAATATCAGTAACCTCAGATATGCAGATGACACCACCCTTATGGCAGAAAGCAAAGAAGAACTAAAAAGCTTCTTGATGAAAGTGAAAGAGGAGAGTGAAAAAGTTGGCTTAAAGCTCAACATTCAGAAAACTAAGATCATGGCATCTGATGATGCCATCATGGCAAATAGATGGGGCAAGAATGGAAACAGTGACAGATTTTATTTGGGGGGCTCCAAAACCACTGTAGATGGTTACCTCAGCCATGAAATTAAAAGACACTTACTCCTTGGAGGAAAAGCTAGGACCAACCTAGACAGCATATTAAAAAACAGAGACATATTATTTTGCCAACAAAGGTCTGTCTAGTGAAGGCTGTGGTTTTTCCAGTGATCATGTATGGATGTGAGAGTTGGACTACAAAGAAAGCTGAGTGTTGAAGAATTGATGCTTTTGAACTGTGGTGTTGGGGAAGACTCCTGAGAGTCCCTTGGACTGCAAGGAGATCCAAACAGTTCATCCTAAAGGAAATCAGACTTGAATGTTCATTGGAAAGACTCCTGTTGAAGCTGAAACGCCAATACTTTGGCCACCTGATGCAAAGAACTGACTCATTCCAAAAGTCCCTGATGCTGGGAATGATTGAAATTGGGAGGAGAAGGGGATGGCAGAGGAGATGGTTGGATGGCATCACCCACTAGATGGACATGAATTTGTGTAAGCTCTGGGAGTTGGTGATGGACAGGGAAGTCTGGCGTGCTACACTCCATGGGGTTGCAAAGAGTTGGACACGACTGAGCAACTGAACTGATACTACATTGGCCACAGTAGTGAAATAAATGTTACTCACCATTTAAGTAATGAGTATAAAAATGAAAATTAAGATTTTGTGAAAACTTGTTTTTCAAGTGCCCAGAAATTGTGACTCAAGAGCAAGAGGCCAGGGAAGATAGCAGATTATACAAACCATTACATAAGTTCTTAGAAGCCAGAATAAGACTGATTTGGTGAGAGAATTTGCACAGAAAATTGAGTGATTCAAAGGGTCAGAATAAGCTAAAAGACAATCTGTCACTAGTGGCAGAATAAAATACAGATAGAATATTCTGTGTATTCCTTTCCTATGAAAAATTTAAGACAGTGTTCCTCACTCCCTCAAATGTAATGATTAATTTAACTGCAGTCCTGAGAATCGTGGTGGGGGTGGTTTAGTTGTGGTGGTGGTGAAGTTGTGTCTGACTCCTGCGACCCCATGGACTGTGGCCTGTCAGGCTCCTCTGTCCAGTAGTTGATGGTAAAACTAAGGGTGGGAAAGGGAATCTGTGTTACACTCAATCTTTGATTCACTTGACCTTGGAAATCCCCCTCTCTCTGAAACATAGAGAGTCAGATATATCCCATGATGATTGTGTTATTTTAATTAATTCAGACCCTCTTCTCTGAGAACATCAGGAACAAGTGAAAGCTGTATTCCCATTAAGCACAATTCATCAGAAAAGTAAGTAAAACTCTTGGAAAAAGCATGGCACAGGAGCTGTATGGCCAAAGTGAGACAGCCTTGAAGAGCACCATCATAAAACTAGAGAACAAAATGAATCTGCCAATGAGGAGGAGGGGTGTAATAATGCAAAAGCAGAATCTCAGTCCTTCAGCAGATGACAGTACCCAGGGGTGCTGCAGAACTGTGGGGAAACATCATTAGGAATGATGGAAAAAGCCATCACTGTAAGCAAACAGAGCATCTAATTCAGGGTTTTAGAGTTAGAACAGACTAGGCTTCAAAGTAGTATTCAGCAGATGAATTACAAGTGAGAGAAAACAAGGATATGGAAGGCCATTATTTGGGCAATGACAATGCCGGGCTATATGCAGTCCTATGATGCTCACTTGAAGGATGAACTATTCAATGCTTGGGATACTAAAGACTGTGCATGTTCTGTTTCTGTGTTGGAGAAATCTATAGAGTAACAAAAGAAGGATGGCAGGGGAATCAAACATGAGCTCTGATTTAGAATAAATTTTGTGACTGCTCATACAACTTGAAAAGTTGTGAAGGTTTTGGTTTTGATGTCTTAGTGAAATGTCAGGTGAAGAACTTTACTCTCTACCATTAAACTGTATATAATGTATTTCTTGACTACCATGATGCTGTGAGGAAACCATTTCATAGCTCATTTTCAGAAATCATTAGAGACATGCAAACCCATTAATAGTAAATCTAGGATTCACTAGACTCCAAAGGAAAAAAGAAAACCCTAAAACTATTCTATAGACAAATATATTTAGAAATTCAAATCTTCTACCTTTGAGTATAATGTATATGTAAGCTCAAACCATGTGAGAAATTAGAGACTGCCAAGGAATTAGAAGCAGAAGAGAAACAACCCAGAAAACATTTTCTCATTCTGAGGTGACTGGTTGCCTGCCATTTCCATGTGTAGCAGATGGCAAAAAGGCAGTGAGGGTGGGAATGGCTGGCACTTCATAGACTGCCAGGCTCCGTCTGGGCTCTTGATAAATATTAATTAAATGAACTGAATCCATTGAAGAGTGCTGTCCATGCTGCCAATTATGACAACCACTCTTTGTTTTATGTATTATCCTCATGTTAGCATAGCTTTGGTATGTCTTTATAAAGACTGAATGGGCTACTAAGAGGTGACACTCAAAGTCACACACGATTTAAAAAAAAAAATCTACTTTAAAAACATCTTATTAAAACCATATTCTAGTGATATCTTGATTGGCATTTCATTTGCAAATAAAGTTATACTACTTTAGCAAAATCAATCTTTGTGTAGTAGAGACTAGGAGAATTTCAGGTTTTCTCTTTGATTGGCCTGGGCATGTGGTGGACAAGGAAGAAAAGGACACAACACAGAATAAATGCATGAAGGGGATTTATATTCCTGGGTTTCATAATCCATGTAACTTCAAAGTTGTGAAAGTGTTACCTGGGCTCCTGAACTGAAAATGATTTAGAGGGATCTCTGTGCCTCTCTTAAGCAAAGAAGAGGTTATAGCGTTGCAGTTTCCAGGTGATCTGGAGATTAGCAATTCCCTGAAAGACTAGAATTGAGCAGCCACAAAGAAATCTATATGTTAAAAGCACCCCCAAATTAAGGTGTGTTTATTCTATTTTATATGAAAGGATTTCCTAAGTTAAAGTGCCTTAGGAATACACCCTCTTTGTTATAGCAATCTACCCAGAATGTATGCTGACCTCACAAGCCTGTGGGTTCAGACAAGGATTCATTAATATTAATGCCCAAATCCCATGAGCTGTCTCTCAATGGCAAGATACCACTTTCCCTCCTAGTGTGAAATATCTGAAAATGTTGGCTGGTTACTTCTTGGAGCCCTCTGTCTCAGTTCTGTTCCCTTTCCTCTAGCCTCTTGTTAATGAATACTGTCAGGCAATATCTTAAGGGGAGGCACCTGGTCACTGGCATTTTCCCAGAGCTTTTTAAAAGGAAAGATTTAGGCTCCAGAGTTACCTATGGGAATGATGTCTCTTTCCTCTGTTGTGTCCTGTTGTTTGTGCTCTGACATAGCACAGTTAGTGCCTGGAGCCCCACCTGGATGCAGCTCCCTCTAGTTTTGGTTTATCAATAAGAAACATTCAGGAATGAGGATAAACATTGCTTTCCCAGGGAAGCATTTCCTGACTTGTAGAATGTGCTAGAACATGAGAATATTTATGAGCTCATAATTCTCTATACTTCTATCATGGTAGTTAGTAATTTCATTTTCCCTAGCTTCTTGTCTGTCTTCCCCCTCTAAACTCTTTATTTATAAGGGCAGAATCTTTGTATGTTTATATAGCATAGTGTTCCTTACCAGGGCTACCACTGTACGAGTCCAGTGAACGCTATTCACATTGGATTCTCTGAAATTGGGTAGCAAAGGTCCTGATTTCCAGCATTAATAAAACATGGTAGAGATTAATCAGTAATTTTCAATGAGTAAATCCTCTTATGCATTTCTATCTTTCAGCTACAGCTTTATTTAATATCACACATAAAACAAACTTCCACAAATACCAAATAGTGCAGACATTCCTGGGTGATGAGGCCCTTTGGTTGAGTAGACACTTACATTCTGAATTCTAAATTATACTTAGGTAGGACTTCCCTTCCATACATTAAAAAACAAAACTGAGATCATGGCATCTAGTTCCCGCACCTCATGACAAATTAATGGAGGAAAAGTGGAAACAGCTATAGATTTTATTTGGGCTTCAAAATCACTGTGGATGTTGACTTCAGTTAGGAAATTAAGAGATGCTAGCTCCTTGGAAGGGAAGCTATGACAAATATAGACAGCACATTGAAAAGCAGAGACATCACCTTGTTGATAAAATTCCATATAGTCAAAGCCATGGTTTTTCTGATAGTCATGTACAGATGTGAGAATCAGACTATAGAGGAAGGCTGAGCACTGAAGAATTGACGCTTTCAAATTGTGATGCTGGAGAAGACTATTGAGAGTCCCTTGGATGGCAAGATCAAACCAGTCAATCCTAAAGGAAATCAACCCTGATTATTCACTGGAAGGACTGTTGCTGAAGCTGAAGCTCTGATACTCCGGCTATGTGATGTGAAGAGCTGATTCATTGGAAAAGACACTGAACTGGGAAAGACTGAGGGCAAGAAGAGAAGGAGGTGACAGAGGATGAAATGGCTGGATATATCACCAACTCAGTGGACATGAATTTGAGCAAACTCTGGAAGATAGTGGAGGAAGAGGAGCCTGGTGTGCTATAGTCCATGGGATCACAAAGAGTTTGACATGACTTAGAGACTGAACATCAACAAAATATTAATATTTAGACAATGTCTTATGAAGAAAATTCAGTAGAGCTACAAGCTAGAGCATGATACAGATATATGGCTATTTAATATAATTTGGTAAGAAACTAATCTCTGTAAATAAAGAGAAGTGAGCATATAAAGATTATTGGAAAAAATACACTGGCTTCTATTATTATGATACACTCAACAGTTCATAGTTCAGTGGATGGAAAACTGGTATCAAACTGCTCTCTTCCTCCAAATATTGAAAAAGAAATCTACCATTTCTTAAAAAATGTACCAGCAATAATGACTCTATTTGCTGTTTGCACGTCTTCTGCTTTGTAGAAATCACTCGAAGTGCTTTCCCAGGTTCGATCCCTGGGTCGGGAAGATCCCTTGGAGAAGACAGTGGTTACCCACTCCAGTATTCTTGTTTGGAGAATTCCATGGACAGAGGAACCTGGCAATAGGGTCACAGAGTCAGACATGACTGAGTGACTAACACAGCACACTTTCCCATCAATCAAACCTATGGTAGTAGGAATGATTTATTTAACAGATAGGCACTGTAATAGCTGAAAAACAATGAGTTGGGGAGATCACAACTGGGGGAGGATTTTAATGTGAAAAGCCACTCTGAATGTTCCAGCGGGCAGCACCAAACAGAAACATGGTAGATGACAGACGGCAAATATATCCTTGCCAACTGACAACTGCAATTCCCATGGTCACACACTTCCTATACCGTGCAGTTCCCAGGTCAAGGAGTCTTCATTCTACACCTGGGTCAACAGATACCTGTAATTATCTTTAAAACACAAATGTTTTGAGTTATTATGTATCATACTATGTATGTTTCATATAATGAAAATATAAATAATTGTTTAAAAAGTTAAGGTATTGAAAAATCTATTTGATCATTCATACTGTGCTACACTATTCTGGAATGTATTTTAAGTATTGTAGAGTACCAAGTCTTCAGTCTTTTGAAAAAATGTTTTCCCACAATGGAAACTAAAATGGAAAATCATTCAAAAATGTTTTGCCAAGTTACATGCTTTTATGGGTACTGGAATTAGGGAAATGACTAAAACTGTCTAAAGAGAAATTTTTATTTCAAGCTTTTCTGTGTGCAACTGATGTTTTAGAAAAAATTATTTGGTCTAGAGTTTCTCCAGATTTGTATAAATTATATCAGTTGAAATGAAAGTTACTGTGTTTTGTGTTGATACTGCTATGTTACACTTATATAATTCTTTATTCTAATTTGCTAAAAGGAAAAGGATTACCTGTTCACTTAGAAAAGTATGATCATTAGGAGGTCTTCAAATATGTAACAACAGACTAGAAATGCTGACAGTGGTGGTTAGTTCAATCCAAAAATCTCTCTGTATTTCAACTTTTGTATTACATGGAAGTCACATGTTAGTCTCTAACAATTCCTCTGAAAATGGAGATATATACAAAGAAAGGTGACACATCCTATGCCCACAATTGATACTGGTCATAATGAAAAGCACCCACTCCTCCAGATCAGCAGGATTTCCTATGGCATTTTTTCTCATTCACTCTGAGAACAGAACTGAGAAGTTTGGCCAGATACAATCTTGCTGCAACTTGGAAGCTAATGGTTTTCAGTTGCTAATTTACATTAAAGGTTAGCTATGCCAGCCTCAAAAATGAGACTGAATACAAAGCCAGATGACCTTAAATAACCAGAAATGAGCAATCACCTGAGCATTAATAATTTGCATATGACATGCTCCTATTTGGAGCCAAGATACATAATGAAGAGCAGAACTCAGAAATGAGTTCCTCAATTTGTCTATCCATGTCATCATAGTAATCTAATAATTGCCTCATTTCTACATAATTTCCCTTCTATCCGAGTCATAGCCTAGTATCAAGAATGAATCATTGAGATTTCATTTTCTATTGTTATTTCAGAGGACTAATTATTTATATAATTATAATAATTTTTTCAGCAGACTGATGCTGAAGCTGAAACTCTAATACTTTGCCCACCTGATGTGAAGAACTGACTTATTGGAAAAGACCCTGATCCTGGGAAAGATTGAAGGCAGGAGGAGAAGGGGATGACAGAGAATGAGACGGTAGGATGGCATCACCGACTCAATGGACTTGAGTTTGAGTAAACTCTGGGAATTGGTGATGGACAGGGAGGCCTGGCGTACTGCAGTCCATGGGGTCGCAAAGAGTCAGACATGACTGAGCAACTGAACTGAACTGAACTGAATATGTCACCCTTGAAACTTGGTGGTTTAAAATAAGAGCTATTGAGTTAGCTCACAATTTGTTAGGTTGAAAAAATGGGCTGAATTTGGTGGGCAGCTTTCCCACAGGTCTCAGCTAATTTCATTCATGAAGGACTCACCTAGAGATTGATGGGCACTGGTTGATCTGGAATGACCTCAATCAATACATTGGTAGATGGCTGGTGGGTGGCTGGAACAACAGAGGCGGCTGGGTCTTGGATTTCTCTTCATTCAGTAGGCTAGCCTGGGCTCACTTACTTGGTGATTGCAGAGTTTCATGAGCAGCAAGAAAAGGACAAGGCTCAATGCATAAATATTTTCTAATTCTCTGCTCTTCTCATGTCTGCTATTGCCTTATTGGCACAAATAAGTCACATGGCTAAGCCCAGAATCAGAGCATGTGGGCATCCAGAATTCCAGTGAAAGGAAATGTAGATATTGTGGTTATTCTTGCAATCGAACATGCTTATAAGACAAGATCATTTTAACACAGAGAATTGAACTCTGTCTGGGTTTATAGTTTTAGTGATGCTTATTAGAAAACATGGAGAAGGAAATGGCAACCCACTCCAGTGTTCTTACCTAGAGAATCCCGTAGACAGAGGAGCCTGGTGGGCTGCTGTCCATTGAGTCATACAAAGTCGGACACGACTGAAGTGCCTTAGCAAGCATGCAAGGCCAAAAGCTGCCACAGTGCTTGGTTTTCAATAGGTCAAAAAATTAGATAAATGCCTTAATCTTCAAATTTAACACTGAATAACATTTACTGAGCTTTTACTACTTGCAGCATGTCAGCATTTTACCTACATTATTTCATTTTACTGGGAAAACACACAATGAGGCAGGTGAGTACATTATTTATGAGTACAGACTTGAAGTTCAATTACCTTTGTTCAGTCCTAGCTATTACTTATTACCAGTGGGGTTTTGGTTAAATAATCTGTTTCATAGTGCTCTTGTGTTTTCATGTGTTAGTATATACAGAATCTCTTGAACTTTGCCAACATATCATGAGGGTTATATAAGTTACCACTACTATTATAAATTACATACGTATTATCCTCTCCATGTCAGAGGGAAATGGAGAAATTAACTAACCAGCCTAGGGAAATTAACTAAGCAAAGAAACACAACGTATGCATTCAAGTAGAAGAGAGTTTGATTCAAAATTCCATGATTAATCTAATGAATTCTTTTTTTTTTTGTAATGGGAAGATGAATATGGAGAGAGCATTTTTATACCTACATAATGTTTTAAATGTAAATAGTTACCCACTATATTAAAGACTTAAAAAATTCAAACCATGGTATTCTTTTTCTTATTAACATTATGCATATTTTGACCTGAAGAATTTTTGAATAATTGCCTCTATCCTAACATATGATTTTGTAATTAACAATTCCCAGGTTATATTTGTTAAATTTCTATAAAAATAATACATAGTCTTTCGTTCTGAGCATTCTAGTTATACATGTGTACTTTGCCATGTTCTAGTATTAAGGATTGATTAGCCTATTGAAAAGGATGCTGAAAATACCATGTGGTTAAAAATATTTGAGTTTTAATCCCAAATCTTCCACTCATTTGATCTATGCAAAGGCAATTTCATGTGATTCAACTTAGTACACATACTTAACATAGAAAGGACTGAGCAAATTCTAATTATTATTAGTATAATACCGTGAAAAGATGCAATTTTCTTGATTTTTCATTAACTAATTAAAGGCAAGAGCATTTTAGTTAATGTGACATCAAAGTATAAATGAATGAAAAGTGACCTAGAAAGGGAGAGGAAAAACAAAACAAAACAAAGAGACTGGAAGATGCTATTGTTGCTGGCTTTGAAGACAGAGATAGAGGGCAAGAGGCAAGGAATACAGGTGGCTCTAACGTAAAAGTCAGGAAGCAGATTTCCCCTAGAGGCTCTAGAAGAGACTAACCTTGTCTAGACTTTAAAATTTTTGGACTCTAAGAGTACTTGTGTTGATTTATAAGTAAATAAATAAAAAATAGTAAAAACTGGAATTATCTGACATGGAAACATTCTAAAAGAAAAAAAAGAATGCCAGGAAAAATTTCAAATGAATCTAAATACTCTGAAGATGTATTTTCTTTCTCCTCAATATTCCACTTGATTTCATTTTACTCTGAGGAGGCTGATGTTTCTATCAAATAATATAATAACCTTTGCTGAAAAGAAGTAGAACATAAATACACAAAAATAAATGAAGAGGCATCTTCTGAAAATTAATCACAAGTCAAAGAAGCCAAACATTTCTGTTAAACTGTCAATAGACTTCTTGGTAAGTTGTATCAAAACACTTCCTCCCACTCACCTATAAGCACCTTATCTTTGACAAAGGAGACAAGACTATACAGTGGAGAAAAGGCAGCTTCTTCAATAAGTGGTGCTGGGAAAACTGGACAGCTATGTGTAAAAGAATGACATTAGAACACTTCTTAATACCATATACAAAAATAAACTCAAAATGGACCAAAGACTTAAAGGTAAGGACAGAAACTATGAAACTCTTAGAGGAAAACATAGGCAGAAGACTCCGTGACATAAATCACAACAAAATCCTCTTTGGCCCACCTTCTAGGGTAATGGAAATAAAAACAAAAATAAACAAATGGGACCTAATTAAACTTAAAAGCTTTTGCACAGCAAAGGAAATTATAAAAAAGAGGAAAAGAGAATCATCAGAATGGTAAAAAATAACTACAAACAAAGCAACTGACAAAGGATTAATCTCCAAAATACATAAGCAGCTCATACAGCTCAGTATCAGAAAAAACAAACAGCCCAATTAAAAAAATGGGCAGAAGAGCTAAACAGACATTTCTCCTAAGAAGACATGCAGATGGCCAATAAACACATGATAATATGCTCAATGTCAGTCATTATTAGAGAAATGCAAATCAAAACTACAGTGAGTCACACCAATCAGAATGGCCATCATCAAAAAAGCTACAAACAACAAATGCTGGAGAGGATGTGGAGAAAAGGGAATCTTACTGTCCTGCTGGTGGGAATGTAAATTGATACAGGCACTATGGAGAACAGTAAGGCAATTCCTTTAAAAACTAGGTATAAAACTACCATATGATCCAGCAATCCGACTCCTGGGCATACTCAGAGAAAAACCATAATTCAAAAAGACACATGCACTCCAATGTTTACTGCACCACTGTTTACAGTAGTGAAGACACGAAAGCAACCTAAATGTCCATCAACGGAGGAACGGAAAAAGAAGATGTGACACATATAGACAATGAACTATTACTCATCCATAAAAAGGAATGAAACTGGGCCATTGGTAGATATGTGGATGGACCTAGAGACTGTCATACAGAGTGAAGTTAGAAAAAAGAAAAACAAATATTATTTATTAACACATATATATGGAATCCAGAAAAATAGTACCAATGACTCTATTTGCAGGGAAAGAATGGAGACATACACATGGAGAATGGACCTGTGGACACAGCGGGGAAGGAGAGGGTAGGACAAACTGAGAAAGTAGTATTGGCATATATACATTATCATGTGTAAAACAGATAACTAATGAGAAGCTGCTGTATAACACAGGGAGCCCAGCCCAGTACTCTGCGATGACCTAGAGTACTCTGTGATGACCTAGAGGGGTGGAATGGGAGGGGAAGGGAGGCTCAGTAGGGACGGGTATATATAGATAGATAGATAGATATAGGAGATATATATATGTATATATATATATATATATATATACACCTATATGGATGTGTTATATATTGGAGAAGGAAATGGCAACCTACTCCAGTGTTCTTGCCTTGAGAATCCAATGGACAGAAGAGTGTGCTGGGATATGGTCCATAGAGTTGTCAAGAATCGGTCACAACTGAAGTAACTGATCATGCAGGCAGATATATGTATGTATATATACAATTATGACTGATTCGTGTTGAAGGGCAGAAACCAACACAACACTGTAAAGCAATTATATTGCAGTTAAAAAATAGTTCCTATATTTATACATTATATAATAGCAATATTCTATATTTTGTACATGACATAATAAAATTTCACAATATGTTGTTTTTTCATTTGTTTCTGTACCAAGACATCTTTTTCTTGGCTGCCACACATTTGAATGTATCACCTTCAGCTTCTGTGATTTCTTATTATCTACTCCTGGCACTGTAACTACACCTCTTCAATTTTCCTGACCACCACATTCATATCAATATTCTCTAATGAATGGAACTAGGTGATATAATGGTGGCTCAGATGGTAAAGAATCCACCTGCAATGATGGAGACCTGGGTTTGATCTCTGGGTTGGAAAGATCCCCTGGAGAAGGAAATGACAACCCACACCAGTATTCTTGCCTGAAGAATCCCAATGGACAGAGGAACCTGGTGGGCTACAGCCCATGGGGCCACAAAGAGTTGGACATGGCTGAGCTACTAAGCACACACACAGGTGATATACCGTCCCTGACTGTAACTATCTATATCCACTAATTTGTATTGGAACTAATGAATAAATAATGTGAGTTAACGTAACTACTATGATACAAACATACTAAAATGATTTCAAGAACTGGTTTACATATGTGAAGTTGATTGCGTGGAGCAAGAAAAGGGTTTCCTAGAGAAAAGTCAACCAAAGGAAGGAATTATGATAGTGAGCCAGATGCAGACACAGAGACAGCTGGTAGAGCAAAGGAAGTTCAAGCGTAGGTTCATGAGTTATATTAATTCTAACCCAGGTGCCTTGGCATTGTATTTCAGTGCTAGAAGATGGAGGCTCTTTGCATAATTTGAAGAATCTGCTCAAGGTATAATCTTTTAAAATAGAGGCAAATTTGGTTTAGTATGCTGCCAATTTACCAAGTTTAATGTTGCATATGAGTGTTTCCTTACTTTATCAGAGTAGACATGTTGTACATCTGCTACAGGGTCCAAAGGTAGTTTTCCAAATCTATTCCAGAGTGGCACACTTCTGATTTCACCAGGTCCTAGCTAACAGTGATGTCCTCAGAAGGTGAACTGGAAACCATAAGCACTGTGGTTTGGAAAACTGGACCAGCTGCACTCTTCTGACTCGCTTTCTAAGAAGCATTGGCAGAACAGTTTTGATAATTTCTGTAATGTACTTTGTCTTAAGCAAGCTTTTGTTGGATGTCCTAAATGGGCATAACATGGGGAAAAGTGCTCCTTTTTATTTTGGAAGAGCAGAATAAAGGTATAAGATGATGCCTGAGATTTACCAACATCCAGTGTCCTCTTGGGAATGACCTCATAGAAATATTAGTACTGTATCTGTGGATCTCTGGCAGACTTGGCAACTCAAATTCAGCTCTGCTGCTCCTGGGGCAAATTACAATTTAGAGTGACTCACAGGCAGCAATGTTCTTGCAGGTAGGCAAGGTGATTCTGTGAGCATGGAGATTTGTGTATTATTACTGAATGTTTGCAGAGGTTGGAGAGTAAGGCCTCAGTCCATGTTCCACAGGGGTTAAAAAACTGAGGCTCATGTTACAGTTCAAAACTTAAAATTATATACTCATAAAATTTTATAAAATAACTACAAACTTGGTACACTTATTATTACTTCAAATTAACTAACACTCTCATGAATGGATCTAAATATCAGTGTAAATTGTTACCAGATTTTTCTTCTTTCTACCTGGAAAAAATACTATAAAATATGCTTTTTAAATGCATACAATATGGTTTAATAACTTTTGATTCTTGCTCCCTTCTCTTTCCTCCCTTTAGCTCTTGGCTGACCTAACCAAGACTGGAGCCACTCCCTTATTTTCCACCATAAGAATGTGTTCACCCGTCTAACCTACAATAGCCTGATGTTTCTAATCAAATCTAAGGATGTGGAATTTAGTTTGAAAACATCAGCATTTCAGTATAGATGAGTGACTACAAGTGTCACTCTGCTTCTTCCAAGACATTAAAAATAATTGAGGTGATTTCTCCAAGTTCAGATTGTTTTAGTAGTTTTGACTAATTTAATCAGTCAAATAGCATTTGCTTTAAGTATTTTTCTTTTGTAATATTTTAATTAGTATGTGCATAGATAAACTTCTTTTCCTATGGCACAAATTCAACTCAATTTGTTGAAAAGCCAGACTCTCTTTTGGAGGTGGCAGTATTGGGCACCACAGAGTTTTGCTGTCTATTTCTTTAGACTGGAATGTCTTTTACATAATGGATGTTCAGTATACAGTTACTGAATTGAACTACTGAATTGATCTATAATTTAAAATAGTGAAACCAGTATGTAAGTTTAGACAGGCTGACAATTTATACAGCAATTCAAGGGTTCAGAGGCAGTGTCATAGTAGAGGCTCAGTATCTGCAAAAGAATCAGATGATTTCAGGATTCTCCTCTCTTATCCAAGAGAAAGTACATGCTAGTCATAGATATATGCAGGAGCTCTTACTTTTGCTAAGAAAGAAAATATTTGGTGGTTTTCTCTCTCTTATAGTTAAAATGTCAAGAATGCCAAATGCTGCCAGTTTAATGGTTTGTTAGCTACCTCCTTTTAAGAAAGCAAGATTGTCAACTTTCTAGAGTAACATTCAGTATTTAGGCCTCCCTTAAGTAAATGATAGATTCAAGCTTTCAGAATTGAAATTAATTTGTTTAGGTATTTTCAGACTGGGGAATGTTAGCTTTTTCCAGAGTGGCAAATCTTTTTGTTTCACTTCTTTGCAGGGACAAGTGGCAGCTATCTACAGTACTCTTGAAATCTGTTCTAGCCTTCAATTTGTAAGACAGTAGCTGTACTCTTGCCTGGAAAATCCCATGGACAGAGGAGCCTGGTAGGCTGCAGTCCATGGGGTTGCGAAGAGTCGGACACGACTGAGCGACTTCACTTTCACTTTTCACTTTCATGCATTGGAGAAGGAAATGGCAACCCACTCCAGTGTTGTTGCCTGGAGAATCCCAGGGACGGGGAAGCCTGGTGGGCTACTGTCTACGGGGTCGCACAGAGTCGGACACAACTGAAGCTACTTAGCAGCAGTAGCAGTAGCAGTAGCAGTCATAGATAAAGAGCCAGTGCTTCTTTGCTCTGGTGACAGATGCACAGATATTAGACTACAAATTCATTTGGTCAGATGAATCACAAAGAACATATGGATGGCATCAATATTTTGTTAACCATATTAGACATATTAATATTTAATATAAAATATTGGTATAATTGACAATTAAAAGTAGATACGTAAATGGTATCACGAGTCCAGGAAACTGGGAGGCAAGTGAGAATATTATTAAAGTGATCCAGGCTTATTTCACTCAATAATATATTAGATTTTGCCCTGTTCTTCTATGGAACATGAGTTTTGCCTTTTTTAAATTCAGTTTTTAATTGAAGGAAAATTGCTTTACAACTTTGTGTTGGTTTCTGCTGTACAACAATACAAATCAGTCATAATTCTATCTATCTATAATATCTATATCTATCTATCTCTATCTCTATACCCCACCTCCTGAGGAGCTTTGTCTTTTTTAAAGTTTATTTTATAGTATTCCATTTTAAGCACTTACCACAATTTGTCAATTTCAGTATCAATGAACATTTCCCTCCCCAGTCTGGGACTCTTGGGAATAATGATTCTATTAACATCCTTGAACTCGTCTTGTGGTGCACATCTGAATGCAGTTCTGTCAGGTATACATCTAGGAATGGAATCGTTAGCTATGTATAAGTCTAATATTACAAAAGATTGCCAAACAATTGACAGAGTAATTGTTTTCCTTTATTTGCCCATTGGCAGTGTATAAAAAGTCCTACACTATTGAATTTGCACCAACACTTTGTATGGTCTTTTAACTGTACCTATTCTTACAGGTGTTTATGGGTGAAATGCACTTTAAATTTTAATTGTTTATCTCATTGGCAAAGATGTTAAAAAATACTAAATATTTTAAAATGTGAATTTAGTATCCTTCCTGAAGTACTCATATGGTGTTACTTATGAGTATACAGCAGTGACTCAGTCATGTGTATATATATATATATATATAGAGAGAGAGAGAGAGAGAGAGAGATACATACATATGTGGTGGTTTAGTTGCTAAGTCATGTCCGACTGTGTGACTCCATGGACTGTAGCCTGCTTGGCTCCACTGTCCATGGGATTTCCCAGGCAAGAAAACTGGAGTGGGTTGCAATATCAGGGGCATCTTCTCAATCTAGGGATCAAACCTGCATCTCTTGCCTTTCCTGCTTGGCAGGCAGATTCTTTACTATACACATATATGCATATGCATATGTAATTATTTTCCACCATGCTGTGCTGTACTCACTTGCTTCGGTGGTGTCCAACTCTTTGACCTATGGACTGTAGCCCGCCAGTCTCTTCTGTCTATGGGATTGTCCAGGCAAGAATAGTGGAATGCGTTGTCATGCCCTCCTCCAGGGGAATCTTTCCAATTCAGGAATCAAACCCAGATCTCTGGTGTCTCCTTCGTTGCAAGCAGATTCTTTACCCACTGAGCCACCTGGGAAGCCCTATTTTCCACTACTGGTTATTAAAAGATACTGAATATCGTTTTCTGTGCAATATAGTAAATGTTCAAGCATTAGCTTATTTATTTTATGTATAACAGATTGTGAATATTCCTAATTTAGCCCTCCAACCCCTTTCTTCTTTGGTAACCACAAGTGTATTTTCTATGTCTGTGAGTCTGTTTATGTTTTGTACATAGATTCATTTGTATTATTTTTGATTTCACATATAAATGATATGTAAAATTTGTCTTTGTCTGACTTACTTCAATAACTATAGTATTCTCTAGGTCCATCCATGTTGCTGCAAATGGCAATATTTCATTATTTTCTATGACTGAGTAATATTCCATTGTATTTACAAAACATCTTCTTAAGTCATTTGTTTGTTGATAGGCACTTGGGTTGTTTCCATGTCTTGGCTATTGTAGATAGTGTTGCTAGGAACACTGGCATGCATTTCTTTTTGAGTTAGAGTTTTCATCTTTTTTAGATATACACCCAGGAGAGGGACTGCTGGATCACATGGTATCTCTACTTTTTATTTTTTGTGAGGTAACTGCAAACTGTTTTGCATAGGGACTGCACTAGTTTATATTCCCACCAATAGTGTAGGAGGGTTCTATTTTTTGCACACTCTATCCAGCATATTTAATTTATAGACTTAATGACAGACATTCTGAAAGATGTGGGGTGATATCACACTGTGGTTTTGATTTGCATTTATCTAATAATTAGTAATGTTGAGCATCTTCTCATGTGGCCATTGGCCATCTGTATGTCTTCTTTCGTGAAATTTCTACTTAGGTCTTCTCTTCATTTTTGATTGGGTTCTTTGTATTTTTTATATTGAGTTGTAATAGCTGCTTGTATATTTTAGATGTTAATTTTCCTTTTCCTATTTGCTTTTGTAGTTCTTTATTCATTTCTTTCTTTTGTTGGCCCTTTTGTGGCTTGATGGGGTTTTTTGTATCAATAGCATGCTTGAATTCCTTTTGTTTTGTTTTTTTTTTGAATCTTTTGTATGTTTTTTAACTTGTAGCTACTCTGGAGTTCAAGTACGTTGACCCATACCTATATCCACTTGATTTAAACTGATAGTCATATAAGTTCAAGCATCCTAAAAGATCTATATTTTTATATTGTGTTCCCCATTTTGTGATTTTTGATGTTCTGTTTTACATCTTCATGCTTAACCTTCTGCTGCTATCAGTAGTTATAATAACTATTACAAAAATTTTAAATTGTTTAAAAATCTATGTATTGGCTTATTTAAATGCTATTCAATCCTTTTATATATTTGCCTTTCAGATTTGTTTTTTTCCTTTGCTATAGATTCTTGCTTCTTTTCTATTTAGAGACCTTTTCATATTTCTTTTAGGCTATGTGCTGTTCTTAGGCACTGAGTCATGTTCAACTCTTTGCGATCCCATGGACTGTAGCCTGGCAGGCTCCTCTGTCCATGGGGACATTCCAGACAAGAACACTGGATTGGGTAGCCATGCCATTCTCCAGGGGCTCTTTCCAACCCAGGAATCGAACCCAGGTCTCCCTCATTGCAGGCGGATTCTTTAGTCTTATTCCCCAGGGAAGCCCAATATTTCTTTTACATTAGGTTTAGTATTGATGAGTCTTTTTAGTTTTTGCTTTTCTGAGAAATTCTTTATCTCTCTTATTCTAAATGATATTCCTACTGACTAGAGCATCCTGATTTGCAGGTTTTTCCTTTTCAAACTTTGATATGTCATGCCACTTCCTTGTGATATGCAAGAATGCTGCAGAAAAATCAGGCAAAATATAGGGCACTGAAAGACAAACTCCCAAGGTCAGTGGGTGCACAAAATGCTGCTGGAGAAGAATGGAGAAATAACTCCAGAAAGAATGAAGAGATAGAGCCAAAGCAAAAACAACGCCCAGTTGAGGATGTGACTGGGGATGGAAGTAAAGTCCAATGCTGTAAAGAACAATATTGCATAGGAATTTGGAATGTTAGGTCCATTTATCAACTTAAACTGGAAGTGGTCAAACAAGAAATGGTAAGAGTGAACATTGACCTTTTAGGAATCAGTGAATTAAAATGGACTGAAATGGGTAAATTTAATTCAGATGATCATTATATCTACTACTGTGGGCAAGAATCCCTTAGAAAAATAAAGTAGCCCTTGTAGTCAACAAAAGTGTCTGAAAGGCAAACTTGGGTGCAATCTCAAAAATGACAGAATGATCTCTGTTCGTTTCCAAGGAAAACCATTCAACATCACAGTAATCCAAGTCTATGCCCCAACCACTGATGCTGAAGAAGCTGAAGTTGAATGGTTCTATGAAGACCTACAAGACCTTCTAAAACTAACACCAAAAAATATGTCCTTTTCATCAGAGGGGTTTGGAATGCAAAAGTAGACAGTCAAGAGATACCTGGAGCAACAGGAAATTTGGCCTCAGAACACAAAATGAAGCAGGGCAAAGGATTAGAGAGTTTTGCCAAGAGAGCCCCCTGGTCATAGTTAACACGCTCTTCCAATAACACAAGAGATGACTTACCATGTACATCACCAGATGGTCAATACCAATATCAGATTGATTATATTTTTTGCGGTCAAAGATGGAGAAGCTCTATACAGTCAGCAAAACAAGACTGGGAACTGACTGTGGCTCAGATGATAAACTCCTTATTGCCAGATTCAGGTTTAAATAGAAGAAAGTAGGGAAAACCAGTGGACCATTCAGGTATGACCTAAATCAAATCCCTTACAATTATACAGTGGAAGTGACAAATAGATTGAAGGGAGTGGATCTGATAGACAGAGCACCTGAAGAACTATGGATGGAGGTTTGTGAAATTGTACCAGAGGCAGTGATAAAAACCATTCCCAAGAAGAAGAAATGCAAAAAGGCAAAATGGTTGTCTGAGGAGGCCTTACAAATATCTGAGAAAAGAAGAGAAGTAAAAGGCAAAGGAGAAAAGGAAAGATATTTCCATCTGAATGCACAGTTCCAAAGAACAGCAAGGAGAGATAAGAATACCTTCCTCAGTGATCAATGCAAAGAAATAGATGAAAACAAAAGAATGGGAAAGACTAGGGATCTCTTCAAGAAAATTAGAAAAACCAAGGGAACATTTCATGCAAAGATGGGCACAATAAAGGACAGAAGCAGAAGAAATTAAGAAGACATGGCAACAATACACAGAAAAACTATACAAAAAAGATCTTCATGATGCAGATAATCACGATGGTGTGATCACTCACCTAGAGCCAGACATCCTGGATGCAAAGTCAAGTGGGACTCAGGAAGCATCACTACGAACAAAGCTAGTGGAGGTGATGGGAATCCAGGTGAGATATTTCAAATCCTAAAAGATGATGCTGTGAAAGTGCTGCACTTAATATACCAGCAAATGTGGAAAAGTCAGCAGTGGCCATAGGACTGGAAAAGGTCAGTTTTCATTCCAATCTCAAAGAAAGGTAATGCCAAAGAATGTTCTAACTACTGCACAATTGCACTTATCTCACATGCTAGCAAAGTAATGCTCAAAATTCTCCAAGTGAGGTTTCAACAGTACGCGAACCAAGAACTTTCAGATCTTCAAGCTGGGTTTAGAAAAGGCAGAGGAACTAGACATCAAATTGCCAACATCCGTTTGATCACAGAAAAAGCAAAATAATTCTAGAAAAACATCTACCTCTGCTTTATTGACTAAGCCAAATCCTTTGACTGTGTGGATGACAACAAATTTTGGAAAATTCTTCAGGAGGTGGGAATACCAGACCACCTGACCTGCCTCCTGATAAATCTGTATTCAGGTCAAGAAGCAACAGTTAGATCAGGACATGGAACAACTGCTGGTTCCAAACCTGGAAAGGAGTGGATCAAGGCTGTATATTGTCACCCTGCTTATTTAACTTATATGCAGTGTATATCATGCGAAATGCCAGATTGGATGAAACACAAGCTGGAATCAAGATGGGAGGGAGAAATATCAACAACCTCAGATATGCAGATGACACCACCCTTATGGCAGAAAGCAAAGAAGAACTCTTGATGAAAGTGAAAGAGGAGAGTTAAAAAGTTGGCTTAAAACTCATCATTCGAAAACAAAGATAATAATATCCAGTCCCATCACTTCATGGAAATAGATTGTGAAATAATGGAAACAGTCAGTTTTTCTTCTCTTGGGCTCCAAAATCACTGCAGATGGTGACTACAGCCATGAAATTAAAAGACACTTGTTCCTTGGAAGAAAAGCTGTGACAAAACTAAACAGCATGTTAAAAAGCAGAGAGATTACTTTGCCGATAAAAGTCTGTCTAGTCAAAGCTATGGTTTTTTTCAGTGACTGAGCTGAACTGAACTGAACTTAGTTGTCTAGGAGATCTTCTGCCAGTTCCCAGTTGGTTTTCTGTAAGAAATGTTATACATGTATATGTATTTTTGATGTATTTGTGGGAGGTAGTGAGCTCCATATTTTCTTACTCTACGATCTTGATCACCCTCCACATATAATTTTTAATCTTTTATTTTTGTAACTAGGACTCTGCCTTTCCTTTCATGATTGTAGGTATTTTGCTTGTATGTTTTTGTTTGTTTTTAATATACACACTAAATAAAGATTCTTTGTCCTGTTGATACATTGCAAATATCTTCAACTCTAAGACTTACTTTTTCATTGTCATAATGTTATCTCCTGATAAACAGAATTATTTTTTTAATGTTGTTGTTCTGTCACTAAGTCATGTCCAACTCTTTGTGACTCCATGGACTGCAGCACACCAGGCTTCTCTGTCCTTCATTACACCCTGTGGTTTGCTCAAATTCATGTCCATTGAGGCAGTGATGCCATCCAACCATCTCATTTTCTGTTGCCCCCTTCTCCTCCTGCCTGAAATCTTTCCCAGTATCAGGGTCTTTTCCAATGAGTTGGCTGTTCACATCAGGTGGCCAAAGTACTGGAGCTTCAGCTTCAGCATCTGTCCTTCCAGTGTATATTCAGGGTTCATTTCCTTTAGAATTAACTGGTTTGATCTCTTGCTGTCAAAGGATTCTCAGGAGTCTGCAATTTGAAAGTACCAGAGTTCAGCCTTCTTTGTGGTCCCGCTCTCACATCTGTACTTGACTACAGGATAACCATAGCTTTGACTACATGGACCTTTTTCAGCAAAGTGATGTCTCTGCTTTTTAATATGCTGCTTAGATTTGTCATAGCTTTTCTTCCAAGGAATGAGTGTCTTAATTTCATGGCTACAGTCACCACCTGACAGAGACACTGCTCAGAGAATGAAAGCTTCTCCCAGAAAGTCAGCTCATCACATTGCGGTCCACTTCTCTGAGATTCTGGCCCCTTAAGTCCTAATAGCTTTAGCAACTCTCCAGTGACTTCAAACAAATCCCTTCCTGCCTTTGTAGTTTTAGCTGTCTGTTCTAGCCCTTCTCTCTAGGAATGTTAGTCAGCCAAAGCTATTGGGAAATTCCTGGCAAACTGGTTTTGATCATTCAAGAGTTACACATTGTTTTGAGTGTCAGAACGGAGTGATTTAACAAGTATTGCATAAGTTTTAATAAAATCCACAAAAAACAAGAAAAAAATTGCTATATGTGTGAAATCCTTAAATAGGCAACCCAAAAGCACTACACCAATGGAATGGTTCTCATTTCTGAAACATAATTGAAACAGAATAAAAAAAAATCAAGTTTTTCAGAGTCTGAGAATAGATCACATATGATATAAAATGGTAAAAATCCCCCACCTTATCAATATATAGTTGCTTGGATTTAAAATGGAAAGGATATACTGATTGCAGCATAGAGGAACTTCTTTTGCAATCAGTGGAAGTCCTGAAATACTACTACTCCTTAGTTTTCTGACTAGAACAGAGCCAAGAAATAGGATTGTGCTGTAATGAAATGTATAGTGAGTGAAAGCTTCAATGACAAGAAGTAACAATTTTACAGACGTTGAGATGTTGCTTATCATGAGGTTCAGGAACTGTTACTGTTGGACAGACTACTTCAATTTTATTCTGCCAAAGGGGCATTATTAAAGAGCTGGCTATTGCCAACAAGATTAGGACAATGAAAACAAACTTATTAAAATAACTTTAAAATCTTGTAAATCACTTTTGGCTGAAATTATATTTAGGATGCAAATTCAAAAATCCTGTATTCTCTATTTGCTATATTAATTCTTTCAGGACTAGATCTAATACCAAATTAAATGTAAATCAAACCACTCATTCCTTTTCAGAGTTAGGACAATATTCAAATGTTTTAGAGGGGAGGAGAAAATATCTATGCTTCTATTTTATGCAATAGAGTTGTATTTTCCTAAAAATAGTGTTCAAATTTTTAAAAATTTGGAGAAACACTATTTTAAAGTTGTGAAATATATATTTTAAGTCTGAAAAAAATCTATATATAGAAAGTCATATTGCTACAATATTTTTATTACGAAGAATGCATCTATTCATGCTCTAATAATTGGATGTTAACCATAAATTCCTATATATTTTAGAGACATTGTAGAAATTTATAAACATAAATAAAAGCATTACATATACAAACAGCAACAATTGGGAAAGCCAATGAGAGAAATGATTTTATTTCCAGACATGAAACCCCTTTACTATCATGATTTGTAAATGTAGAGGCTGCTGACTCATTGGTGACTTACATACTCATGACAGAGTAAAATTACGACTCAGTTATTCCATTTCTTACTCACCCTTGTTTATAATTTGGTATTATTTAATTCATTATTTTACATAATTTATAAACACTTCTTCATTTTTCATGAATGTAAATCTGTACTTTTATAAACTCTGTATATTTGTTTCCTGTATCTAATTAGACACTTTCTAATGTGCCAAACTCATTTCTCTCTGTTCTTTTATGATTTAACTTCCTATGAATGTTGTGTTGTGGTGTGAAGAATTTATATGAGAATTAGAAAACGCAAAATCTAATCCTTGTTGTCCAACTACTGACTGATTTGGGTTAGGTAAGACACCTTGTAGTTTTTGAGTTGTTTTTAGAATGAAGTAATTTTTTATATATGGTCTCTGAGTTCTAATTCAAATTATATGATTTGACTCCATCTTTTCCCCTTTCATTTAGACTAACCTTACATTATAACTTGGAGAAGGCAATGGCACCCCACTCCAGTACTCTTGCCTGGAAAATCCCATGGATGGAGGAGCCTGGAAGGCTGCAGTCCATGGGGTCGCTGAGGGTCAGACACGACTGAGCGACTTCCCTTTCACTTTTCACTTTCATGCATTGGAGAAGGAAATGGCAACCCACTCCAGTGTTCTTGCCTGGAGAATCTCAGGGACAGGGGAGCCTGGTGGGCTGCCGTCTATGGGGTCGCAAAGAGTCGGACACGACTGAAGTGACTTAGCAGCAGTAGCAGTACATTATAACTTACATTATTCTCAACTGGATAGAGTTAAACATTTATTTCACTGAACTTTTCTTTATATCTAAAACTATTAGACTCCAGACTCTCAGGATATCTGATTAGTTATTTTATAGCTTTGGACATTGTGATTGACTTTGTCTCCCATGTGTATTTCAGGTGAGCTGATTATGCAATAAAAGAAAAAAAAAACATTTTTAAAGAAAACATACTGTCAAAGATTTTACTAACATATGGATGACCAATTGCCCAAGCATCATTTATTCAGAAGTCTTTCTGCATTGATTTGTAACTTCAGCTTTGCCGAAAATTTAGTTTATATTTGTATCCATCTGTTTCAGGGTACAATATTCTATTATATTGTTCACATTATTCATTTTCTTAATTATTACAGTTTCAAATTAAGTCTTGATATCTGGCAAAGCAAATTCAGCCATAGTTTTCTCCTGTTACAGTATTGTCTTTTCTCAACCCTTTGAACTTCCATATATATTTTAGAATTTACAAATAAGTTCTACCAAAAATACTTTTTTGGTCTTGATCAGGATTACACTGACTCATAGATTGAAGTGGGGAAAATGAGATTGTTAAAATATTAAATCTTCCAACTCATGAACAAGGTATATTTCTCCATTAGATAAGTCTCTCATTATTTTATTATATTAATAGCTTTACACAATATGCACACATATTGTGCCCATATTTTGTTAAGTCTAATTCTAGGTCCTTGATATTTGTTTACCTATTTTAAATTATATATATTATATATATATATGTATATATATACATACACACAAACACATTAGTATAATTCAGGTTCATATATTTTTCTGATTGTTGCTCATGATGATCTTTGTATGTATTGTTACTTTTGAATAGACAGAATCTTGTCTATGAAAACACTTGAAGCCTAGGATGAAGATGGGTTCTTTCAGAGAGAATTTATATTGACTTTTTAAAAATTTATTTTTTTAAATTGAAGGATAATTGCTTTATAGAATTTTGTTGTTTTCTGTCAAACATCAACATGAATCAGCCATAAGTGTACATATGTACCCTCCCTTGTGAACCTCTCTCCCATCTCCCTCCCCTCTCCACCCCTCTAGGTTGATACAGAACCCCTGTCTGAGTTCCCTGAGACATATAGCAAATCCACTGGATATCTGTTTTACATATGGTAGTTAAGTTTCCGTGTTACCATCAGTTATCTGGAGGCACTGAGTCTAGGGGATTTTAAAGTAAATTCTTGGCTTAAGGGGTTTTCAGATCACCTTATTGGACTATGTTATGAACTCATTGGAAAAGACCCTGATGCTGGGAAAGATTGAGGGCAGGAGGAGAAGGGGACGACTGAGGATGAGATGGTTGGATGGCATCACCAACTCAATGGACATGGGTTTGGGTGGACTCCGAGAGTTGGTGATGGACAAAGAGGCCTGGCGTGGTGTGGTTCATGGGGTTGCACAGAGTAGGATATGACTGAGAGACTGAACTGAACTGAACTGATGAACTCAGGCTGTCAACCTGTACAATATCTGACTTATGGTTAGAAATCAAGTGATTTTTAAAAAATCTTTTGTGCCAAGTTTTAGGACAGTGTGCTTCCTAGTAGCACTCAGTTTGGGGAAGGGGATTTCTAGTCCATCCTTACAAAACAAGTAAAGATTTTTGGTGGGTGGGCTTTAAAGCAGTCTTCAACTCTATCCATCACCTCAGGTTCTGAAGTTGAGTTTTTGTAGCATCTAAGTTCCACAAGTTTGCAAAAGCGGATGCCCAAATTCAATGAATTAATAAAAAATTCCCCAGGAAAAGGCAAATTTAGTGTCCTTTTAATTTTGGCCTGAATTCTTAATTTCTTGCTGGTTCTTGGGAGAATTTAACATTTTTATACAATTTTTACAGTGGGTCACCTGTGCCCTTGGATATCCATATTAAGTGAAGCAGTGTTTTCACATGTGTATTTATTTAATGTTATTTAATTATATATGAATATTATTTCAATAAAAGCAACATTTAAATTTTTAAAATTAGCACTAGGATAATAATAATTATGATATAATAGATAATTAATAACTACTATTATTGCTATTATTTCCAAAATCTGGTCACTGAAAAATGTCTACAAGCAATGGCATCCCAAAAGGACTAAACATTATTCATACATGATTTGGCCCTCAAATATTACTCCCCATTAAACACAACCATGGATTTTGCAAAAAATACTGATTTCAGCCATGAAACAGAAAACGCACAATGAACCTTGAGAATTTCAGCGAGTCATGAAGTATTTATCAATTGTTATTTTGTGAGAACAACATGGAGTTCAATATAAAAGAGCTCATATTTTCCAAATACCGGGTAATCTGAACATCAAAAAGAATTATTAATGGTAATTGTACAAAGCACATCAAAACTGTATACTGAATTAATAGTGTAGAGAAAGAATATGTGAAAGAAAAACAAAAAAAGTAAAATTAAGAGGAAGGGGTAAAGAAGCTCACTGTACACAACTGGAAGTAACCTGACACCAATTCCCTACTCTTAAAATCAGCAACTAAATATTTAGGAGTATATATAACCATCCGCTGGATCATCAAAAAAGCAAGAGAGTTCCAGAAAAACATCTATTTCTGTTTTATTGACTATGTCAAAGCCTTTGACTGTGTGGATCACAATAAACTGTGGAAAATTCTGAAAGAGATGGGAATACCAGACCACCTGACCTGCCTCCTGAGAAACCTATAGGCAGGTCAAGAAGCAACAGTTAGAACTGGACATGGAACAACAGACTGGTTCCAAATAGGAAAAGGAGTATGCCAAGGCTGTATATTGTCACCCTGCTTATTTAACTTATATGCAGAGTACATAATGAGAAATGCTGGGCTGGAAGAAGCACTAGCTGGAATCAAGATTGCCAGGAGAAATATCAATAACCTCAGATATGCAGATGACACCACCCTTATAGCAGAAAGTGAAGAGGAACTAAAGAGCCTCTTGATGAAAGTGAAAGAGGAGAGTGAAAAAGTTGGCTTAAAGCTCAACATTCAGAAAACTAAGATCATGGCCTCTGGTCCCATCAGTTTATGGGAAATAGATGGGGAAACAGTGGAAACAGTGTCAGACTTAATTTTGGGGGGCTCCAAAATCACTAGAGCGGAGAAGGCAATGGCACCCCTCTCCAGTACTTTTGCCTGGAAAATCCCATGGATAGAGAAGCCTGAAAGGCTGCAGTCCATAGGGTCGCTGAGAGTCGGACACGACTGAGCGACTTCACTTTCACTTTTCACTTTCCTGCATTGGAGAAGGAAATGGCAACCCACTCTGGTGTTCTTGCCTGGAGAATCCCAGGGATGGGGAAGCCTGGTGGGCTGCCATCTATGGGATCTCACAGAGCCAGACAGGACTGAAGTGACTTAGCAAAAAATCACTACAGAGGGTGACTGCAGCTGTGAAATTAAAATATGCTTGTTCCTTGGAAGGAAAGTTATGACCAACCTAGATAGCATATTCAAAAGCAGAGATATTACTTTGCCAACAGAGCTCCATCTAGTCAAGGTTATGGTTTTTCCAGTTGTCATGTATGGATGTGAGTGTTGGACTATGAAGAAAGCTGAGCACTGAAGAATTGATGCTTTTGAAGTGTGGTATTGGAGAAGACTCTTGAGAGTCCCTTGGACTGCAAGGAGACCCAACCAGTCCATTCTAAAGGAGGTCAGTCCTGGGTGTTCTTTGGAAGGACTGATGCTAAAGCTGAAATTCCAATACTTTGGCCACCTATGCAAAGAGTTGACTCATTGGAAAAGACCCTGATGCTGGGAGGGATTGGGGGTAGGAGGAGAAGGGGACGACAGAGGATGAGAAGGCTAGACGGCATCACTGACTCGATGGACATGAGTTTGAGTGAACTCTGGGAGTTGGTGATGGACAGGGAGGCCTGGCGTGCTTCGATTCATGGGGTCGCAAAGAGTCTGACACGACTGAGCGACTGAACTGAACTGAACTGATAACCAAAGATATGAAAGACCTACACTCTGACAATTATAAGACACTCATGAAGGAAACTGCTGCTTCTGCTGCTAAGTCGCTTCAGTCATGTCCAACTCTGTGTGATGGAAACTGAAGATGATGCAAATAAACAGAAATGTATTTCATGTTTGTGGATTGGGTGAATTAATATAGTTAAAGTGATAGTAGTACTCAAATTGGAGAAGGCAATGGCACCCCTCTCCAGTACCCTTGCCTGGAAAATCCCATGGACAGAGGAGCCTGGTAGGCTGCAGTCCATGGGGTCGCTAGGAGTCGGACACGACTGAGCGACTTCACTTTCACTTTTCACTTTCATGCATTGGAGAAGGAAATGGCAACCCACTCTAGTGTTCTTGCCTGGAGAATCCCAGGGACAGGGGAGCCTGGTGGGCTGCCGTCTCTGGGGTCGCACAGAGTTGGACATGACTGAAGCGACTTAGCAGCAGCAGCAGTACTCAAATCAATCTACAGATTTAATGTAATCCCTATCAAAATACTCATGATACTTTTCACAGAACTAGAAGAAATAATCCTTATATGGAACCACCAAAGACTCCAAAGTGTCAAAGCAATCTACTGAAAAAGAACAGAGTTGGAAGTAACATACTCTCTTACACCAGATTATACTACTAAGCTATAGTAAGCAAAATAGTATGGGATGAGCACAAAAACAGACACATAGATCAATGGAACAGAATAAAGGGATCAGAAATAAACCCATACACCTAGATCAATGTCTGACAAAAGAGGCAAACATATACAATGCAGGAAAGATAGAATCTTCAATAAATGGTGCTGGGAAACCTGGAACAGCTACAAGTAAAGAATGAAATCTGAACATATTCTCATACCGTATACAATAGGAAAAACCAAAAAAAATGGGTTAAAACCTTTAATGTAAAACCAGAACTCATAGATTTCTAGAACACACTTTGACATAAATCAGCACGATATTTTCTTTGCACCTGCACTTAAGGATAAGGAAACAAACCCAAATTAACAAATGTGACCTAACAAAAATTAAAAGATTATGCATAATGAAGGAAACCAGCAACAAAATGAAAAGGCAACCTCTTGAAGAAAATATTTGCAAATTATATGACCAATAAGTGGTCAATATCCAAGATATATAAACAGTTCACACAACTCAATATCAAAAAAGCCAATAAAGAAATTTAAAAAAATGGGCAGAAGTCCTGAATCTATATTTTTACAAAGAAGATGTTCAAATGTCCAACAGGCACATGAAAAAATGCTCGGCATTGCTAATCCTCAGAGAAATATAAATCAAAACCACTATGAGGTACTACCTCACCTTTGTCAAAATGGCTATCATCAAAATGTCTGCAAATAACTATTGATGAGAAGGTGCAGAAAGGGAAACCTAGTGTAGTGTAGATGGGATGTAAATTAGTGCAGCCACGATGGAAAATAGCATGGAGATCCCTCAAATAAATAAATAGAATACCATATAAAATACGTTAGAATATAATACTGCATAAAAAAATACCATATAATCTAGCAATTCTACTCCCAGTATATACGTGAAGAAAATGAAAACACTGATTCAGAAAGATACAGGCACCTTAATATACCAAGTAGTGCTATTTACAAGAGCCAAGATATTGAACTAAACTAAGTGCCCATCAACAGATAAATGGATAAGCAAGAAATAGTATACATATGCAACAGAATATCGTTCAGTCCTAAAAAGAATAAAATTATGAAATTCTGCTATCTGCAAAAACATGGATGAATCTAGAGGGTATTATGCTTAGTGAAATAAGTCAGAGAAAGATAAAGTCTGTGTTATCACTTATATGTGAAATCTAAGAACTAAAATGAATATATATAAAAAGCAGAAATAGCCACAAACTAGCAGTTGCCAATGAGGAGAGGAAAAGTGGGGACACCGAGATAGAGCTATGGGATTAAGATGCATAAACAACTATGTATAAAATAAGTAATCCCTATGCCAGCATTTTAACTTTAGTTAAGGCTTCCTAAATTTTGGACATATTTATGTACTTCTGGATTAACAATAGGTGATAAGTGGATATAGGAGATATCCACTCAACATCAGTAAAAACAGATTTAGAGCAGAAACTTTTTCACTAATAAAATAAGTACAGAAACCATTAAACAATGGCTTTTAGTTCCCAGTGTCTGAAGTTCAAAAGAGGAAGGATTAACTTGTACCAAATCATCTATTTTTGTCCAAATCATTTTTTTAACCAAATTTGGAATTTATGAATGGGACTGATATATTTTTATTGGAAGTAGCTGTAATTCTCCGAAGACCAAAACTGTGCGTGTACCTAAAAAGCTTGTGTGGCTTCAATTTACTGAAATATTTTGACTTACCAATTGACCTTTTCATTCTCAAATGCTAAGGATCCCTTGACCTCATACACCAAGCATTCTGGAGTATGAAGTCAAGAGGGCCCTAGGAAGCATTACTATGAACAAGCAAGTGGAAGTGATGAAATACTAGCTGAGCTATTTCAAATCCTAAAATGATGATGCTATAGAAGTGCTGCACTCAATATGTCAGCAGATTTGGAAACCTCAGCAGTGGCCACAGGACTGGAAAAGGTCAGTTTTTATTCCAATCCCAAAGAAAGACAAAGTCAAAGAATGTTCAAACTACCATACGATTGAGTTAATTTCACATGTTAGCAGAGTTATGCTCAAAATCCTTCAAGTTAGGCTTCAGCAGTACATGAACTAAAAACTTCCAGATGTACAAGCTAGTTTAAAAAGGCAGTGGAACCAGAGATCAAATTGCCAACATTCATTGGATCATACAGTAAGTAAGGGGATTCCAGAAAAACATCTACTTCTACATCATTGACTACACTAAAGCCTTTGACTGTGTGAGTAACAACAAACTGTGGAAAATTCTGAAAGAGATGGGAATACCAGACCACCTTCCCTGTCTCCTGAGAAACCTGCAGGTCAAGAAGCAACAGTTACAATTGGACATGGAACACTGGACTGGTTCAAAATTCAGAAAGGAATTGTTTTTGGTTTCATTTTTGAACAAAATTCAGAAATGTTGTATATTGTCACCCTGCTTATTTAACTTATATGCAGAGTACATCATGAGAAATGCTAGGCTGGATGAATCACAAGCTGGAATCAAGATTGCTGGGGGGAATATCAACAACCTCAGATATGTAGATTATATCAGTCTAATGGTAGAAAGCAAAGAGAAACTAAAGAGCCTCTTGATGAAGGAAGAAGAGGAGAGTGAAAGAGCTGACTTACAACTCAACATTCAAAACACTAAGACCTTGGCATCCAGCCTCATTATTTCACAGCAAATAGAACGGGAAAAAGTGGAAGCAGTGACAGGTTTTATTTTCTGGGCTCCAAAATCACTGTGGATAGTGACTGCAACCATAAATTAGAAAACATTTGTTCCTTGGGAGGAAAGCTGTGACAAAACAAGGCAGCATATTAAAGCAGAGACACCACTTTGTCAACAAAGTTCCATACAGTCAAAGCTATGCTTTTCCCAGTAGTCATGTATACACGTGAGAGTTGGACCATAAAGAGCTGATTGCCGAAGAATTGATGTTTTTTAGATTGTAGTGCTGGAGAAGACTCTTGAGAGTCCCTTGGGCAGGAAGGAGACCAAGTCAGTCAATCCTAAAGAAAATCAACCCTGAATATGCATTGGAAGGACTGATGCTGAAGCTGAAGCTCCAATACTTGGGCCAATGGGTACAAAGAACCAACTCATTGGAAAAGACTCTAATGCTGGGGAAGATTGAAGGCAAAAGGAGAAGGGGGTAGCAGAGGATGAGATGATTAGATAGCAATCTCCGGCATAGACAGGAAAATCTTGTGAGCTGCAGTCCATGGGGTCACAAAGAATTGGACAGGACTGATCAACTTAAAACAATAACAAATTTGAGTGAAAGCACAGAACTAGTACTTATATTATATTTAAAGTTAAAATAAAGCTATACAAAGGCTAATATGAAACACTACTAAAAGGATTAGGATACACTGGGTAAGGGAAAATACAGACAGACAAACTTTATATGCATAAACATGATATTTGCATTTAGTGTCAAAATAATAAACTGCATAGTTTAGGAAACTTCTGTTAATAAATCCAAAAATATCATCAAGGATTTAATTTAATCAAAGTCTTCAAGAGATATGACTAATTTAAGACATCTAAAAAAATCTTTAAATGTAGAATTAGAATAGTTCATCTGGTGGGCTACTGTCCATGGGATTGCAAAGAGTCGGACATGACTGAGTGATTAACACTTCAACTTAACTTCACTAAATATAATTATATTATATTGTCCTGGCATATTATTTAGGGAATTGTTTTCTATTCTTGGAGTCACATTTGAAGAAATACTCTAGTAAACTAAATCATGCCAACTAAAGAATACAATGGCAATTATGATGATAAGGGGTTGGGAAATAATTTTACAAACCTTGCAAAGTAATAAACATAACTTTTTGCTTTTTATTTACCCATATGCATAGGCATAAAGCACATGCTTTTTTATTTACCCATAAGCATATGCATAAAACATACACTTTATGATTTTTTATTTACCCATCCCCTGCTGTAGGCTTATTCCCAACATCATTGCAGAATTTAGCCTTAAACAAAAAATTGTCAAAAGATTCCACTTCTCAAAAATCTATAGTGCCTCCACTAAGTGCTTATAAGGGTCTACAAAGCTGTGTACAGTCCTCTCTCATACACCACTCTGATGTCCCTATCTGCTACTATGCTCCTGTTTGTCCACCCTGCTCCAGTCACACTGGCTGCTTTGCTGTGCTCTTTGCCTTGGTTCTTCTTTCTACCTGGAACACTGTTCTCCCAAACTGTCACAGAGGTAATTTTCTTACCTCTTTCAAATCCTTGCTCAATACCACTTAGGTGAAGGCTGCTCTGATAACTATTTAAGATTGAAAATTACATCTATTTCAGTGCCTCCCTCCACTTCCCCCACATTTCTTATTTCCATAGCACTATCAGTGCTTACAAACTACATATTTTACTCATTTATTATGGCTGGTGTTTTGTTTATTTGATTTGTCAGTTTTTGGCAGGTGCCCGTGGCCGAGAGGAGCTACCCCACGCCCAAGGTCAGGGGCTGCGACCAAGAGCACCAGGCTGTGATGGTGCAGGAGCAGCCGAGAGGAGCTATCCCTCATCCGAGGTCAGGGGCAGCGGCTGAGAGGAGCTACCCCACATCTGAGGTCAGGGGTGACGGTGGAGAGGAGCAACCCCAAGTCCAAAGAGCGGCGGCTGCAAAGGAACAAGAGGGCCAGAGGAGCAACTCCACATTCAAGCTCAGGAGGGGTAACCTCGTCCAAGATAAGGAGCAGCGGCTGCACTTTGCTGGAGCAGCTGTGAAGAGATACTCCATGTCAACGGTAAGAGAAACCCAAGTAAGATGGTAGGTGTTGTGAGAGGGCATCAGAGGGCAGACAACTGAAACCATAATCACAGAAAACTAGCCAATCTGATCACACGGACCCCAGCCTTGTCTAACTCAATGAAACTAAGCCATGTCATGTGGGGCCACCCAAGACGGGCGGGTCATGGTGGAGAGGTCTGACAGAATGTGGTCCACTGGAGAAGGGAATGGCAAACCACTTCAGTATTCTTGCCTTGAAACCCCATGAAAAGTATGAAAAGGCAAAATGATAGGATACTGAAAGAAGAACTCCCCAGGTCAGTAGGTGCCCAATATGCTACTGGAGATCAGTGGAGAAATAACTCCAGAAAGAATGAAGGGATGGAGCCAAAGCAAAAACAATACCCAGTTGTGGATGTGACTGGTGATAGAAGAAAGGTTCAATGCTGTAAAGAGCAATATTGCATAGGAACCTGGAATGTCAGGTCCATGAATCAAGGCAAATTGGAAGTGGTCAAACAGGAGATGGCAAGAGTGAACGTTGACATTCTAGGAATCAGCGAACTCAAATGGACTGGAATGGGTGAATTGAACTCAGATGACCATTATATCTACTACTGCGGGCAGGAATCCCTTAGAAGAAAGGGAGTAGCCATCATGGTCAACAAAGGAGTCCGAAATGCAGTATTTGGATGCAATATCGACAGAATGATCTCTGTTCATTTCCAAGGCAAACCATTAAAAATCACGTTAATCCAAGCCTATGCCCCAACCAGTAACGCTGAAGAAGCTGAAGTTGAACAGTTTTATGAAGACCTACAAGACCTTTTGGAACTAACACCCAAAAAAGATGTCCTTTTCATTATAGGGGACTGGAATGCAAAAGTAGAAAGTCAAGAAACACCTGGAGAAACACACAAATTTGGCCTTGGAGTACAGAATGAAGCAGGGCAAAGGTTAATAGAGTTTTGCCAAGAGAACACATTGGTCATATCAAACACCCTCTTCCAACAAGAAGACTGTACACATGGACATCACCAGATGGTCAACACTGAAATCAGATTGATTGTATTCTTTGCAGCCAAAGATGGAGAAGCTCTATACAGTCAGCAAAAACAAGACCGGGAGCTGACTGTGATTCAGATCATGAACTCCTTATTGCCAAATTCAGAATTTAATTCAGAATTAAATTGAAGGAAGTGAGGAAAACTACTAGACGATTCAGATATGACCTAAATCAAATCCCTTATGATTATACAGTGGAAGTGAGAAATAGATTTAAGGGCCTAGATCTGATAGATAGAGTGCCTGATGAACTATGGACTGAGGTTCCTGACATTGTACAGGAGACAGGAATCAAGATCATCCCCATAGAAAATAAATGCAAAAAAGCAAAATGGCTGTCTGAGGAAGCCTTACAAATTGATGTGAAAAGAAGAGAAGCCAATGCAAAGGAGAAAAGTAAAGATATAAGCATCTGAATGCAGAGTTCCAAAGAATAGGAAGGAGAGATTAGAAAGCCTTCCTCAGTGATCAATGCAAAGAAATAGAGGAAAACAACAGAATGGGAAAGACTAGAGATCTCTTCAAGAAAATTAGAGATACCAAAAACATTTCATGCAAAGATGGGCTTGACAAAGGACAGAAATGGTATGGACCTGCAGAGCAGATGATAGTAAGAAGAGGTGGCAAGAATACACAGAAAAATCGTAAAAAAAAAAAAAAAAAAGAACTTCGCAACCCAGATAATCACAATGATGTGATCACTGACCTAGAGCCAGACATCCTGGAATGTGAAGTCAAGTGGGCCTTAGAAAGCATCACTACGAACAAAGTTAGTGGAGGTGATGGAATTCCAATTGAGCTATTTCAAATCCAGAAAGATGATGCTGTGGAAGTGCTGCACTCAATATGCCAGTGATTTTGGAAAACTCAGCAGTGACCACAGGACTGGAAAAGGTCAGTTTTCATTCCAATCCCAAAGAAAGGCATTGCAAAAGAATGCTCAAACTATTGCACAATTGCATTCATCTCACACACTAGTAAAGTAATGCTCAAAATTCTCCAAGCCAGGCTTCAGCAATACGTGAACTGTGAACTTCCAGATGTTCAAGCTGGTTTTAGAAAAGGCAGAGGAACCAGAGATCAAATTGCCAACATCTGCTGGATCATCGAAAAAGCAAGAGAGTTCCAGAAAAACATTTACTTCTGCTTTATTGACTATGCCAAAGCCTTTGACTGTGTGGATCACAATAAACTGTGGAACATTCTGAAAGTGATAGGAATACCAGAGCACCTGACCTGCCTCTTGAGAAACCTATATGCAGGTCAGGAAGCAACAGTTAGAACTGGATGTGGGACAACAGACTGGTTCCAAATAGGAAAAGGAGTATGTCAAGGCTGTATATTGTCACCCTGCTTGTTTAACTTATATGCAGAATAGATCATGAGAAACGCTGGGCTGGAAGAAGCACAAGCTGGAATCAAGATTGCTGGGAGAAATATCAATAACCTCAGATATGCAGATGATACCATGCTTATGGCAGAAAGTGAAGAGGAACTAAAAACCCTCTTGATGAAAGTGAAAGAGGAGACTGAAAAAGTTGGCTTAAAGCTCAACATTCAGAAAATGCAGATCATGGCATCTGGTCCCATCACTTCATGGGAAATAGATGGCAAACAGTGGAAACAGTGTCAGACTATTTTTTTGGGCTCCAAAATCACTGCAGATGGTGATTGCAACATGAAATTAAAAGACGCTTACTCCTTGGAAGGAAAGTTATGTCCAAACTAGATGGCATATTAAAAAGCAGAAACATTACTTTGCCAACAAAGGTCTGTGTAGTCAAGGCTATGGTTTTTCCAGTGGTCATGTATGGATGTGAGAGTTGGACTGTGAAGAAAGCTGAGCACCGAAGAATTAGTGCTTTTGAACTGTGGTGTTGGAGAAGACTCTTGAGAGTCCCTTGGACTGCAAGGAGGTCCAACCAGTCCATCCTAAAGGAGATCAGTCCTGGGTGTTCATTGGAAGGACTGATGCTAAAGCTGAAACTCCAGTACTTTGGCCACCTCATGCGAAGAGTTGACTCATTGGAAAAGACTCTGATGCTGGGAGGGATTGGGGGCAGGAGGAGAAGGGGACGACAGAGGAAGAGATGGCTGGATGGCATCACCAACTCGATGGACGTGAGTCTGAGTGAACTCCGGGAGTTGGTGATGGATAGGGAGGCCTGGCATGCTGTGATTCGTGGAGTCGCAAAGAGTCGGACAGGACTGAGCCACTGAACTCTTTTTGGTTACCTTTCTCTGTTAAAATGAAAATTCACTGGGGACAAGAATCCTTGTTTTGTTTACTACTCTATCCTGGAGTCTCAAAATAGAGCATGAAACAAATAAGATGTTGAAATTTTTAGTTGAACTCAAGTGATTTGTAAGCTGATCTTTCAAATAAAGAAAAAAAATACATAACACTTTAATGTTGGGAGGCCATTTAATACTGTAATAGATTTAGTTTCTTCCGCTCTGGATACAGTACTGTCCAATAGAACTTTTATGTCCTCTACAGTGTCCAGTATTAGGGATGTTCTCTACATTATCTAGTATTGTCACCATTAGCCACATAGGGCTATTGAGACTTTAAATATGCCAGTAACTGTGGCTGTAGAATTCTCAATTTTATTTAATTTTAGCTTATTTTAATTAACATTTATATAGTCACAGAAGTCTAGTGGCAGTCATATAGAAGAGTGAAGCTCTAGAAGGCATAAACTAAAGCTATTGAGTAAACATTAATTGGAAGAAGACTTTTGTTTAATTAAAAAAGTACATTTAAATCAGGCTATATCCAACAAAGAAATTATTATATGATTGCTACCTAAAATTTGTGTCTACAATAACTTAGTGGAAGGGAAATCAGTATTCCAAAAGTAATAAATGGTGTATACTAAAAACAGGTAATTTTTTTCTTTAAATCCTGAATTAGTGAAGGGCTATTGGGAAGAGAGTATATTTATAAAGATGACACAGTGAAATAAATTTCTTGCCAGTACATCTGGATATGAAATGTAAAGAGCATAGACTTTGAAATCATACAGAAACTTGGGAATAGGTATTCTCTGATAGTTGAAGGCCACCAGATGTCCATTAATATCATTTTTCTCTACCTCCATGGTAATAGAATTTGATTTGGATCATGGGTGCCCACCCAGGAAGCACATGTCCCTAAGACCCTGTAGTAGTTGCAGATATATGACTAAGCTCTTGGCACTGAAGTATAAGCAGAAGTGACATGTACAACTTCTGCCTTCCTAAATTAAAAGGGAAACTCTCTCTGGACATCTGATGTTATCCTCTCTTCATTGGCTAGAATGACAAGAATCAAAGTAACTACACATTTTTTAAGAAGTATAACTTATTCAATAAATTAAGAGCAGATCTATTGAAGTTTTAATCTATAGAAACACTAGTTTAAAGATAAACATTAGGCATGTCCCCCAAAGCAAAATGAGAAATGTTTCAGATATTCGGTTTTCTCAGAATCTAATATCTTTCCTGATAGATTAATGTCAGCTTCTGAAATAGAAATTTCAGAAATATTCAGAGGTCAACATGACAAGTAAACTTTTTGACTGCGGCTAGAGCTGGTGACATTTGAAATTCCTCACAAGAAAAGTAAAAGGGTTATTTAAAGCAATGACAAAGATATTGGTGGGTAGGCACCTTTCCTTTTTTTCCTAAATGGTACTTAGTGTTTGACAACAAATACACTTAGATTTTAGGTTGTAATTTTAGATGTAATTTTAGATTCAGAGGATGTGAATCAGTTTCCTGATACAAACCTGTAATTAAAATCGAACAATGAGAATAGTTAAACATGGCATTGCCCAACAGATTGCTTAATGATGGACTTCCTTTTCCCCTAAGTTGAAAGTAGGGGTTCATTACAACTCTTCAGCAATCTAAATACAATGTGTCTCTTAAAATATTTTTTGATAAAAGCTGTAGTCCTCTGATTATATATTGATATTTCCTCATGGGCAAACGTCGAGTTTAATAGGAATTTTATTAAGCAAAATCATTTCCCCAAAAAGCTTTGCCAAAAGTTAAACTGAAATGACTCACTGTTTTACTCCTTATTTTATTTCTGATATAATGAACCTCACAAGTTCATTATACTTTAGGGCACCTCACAAGTAATATCATAATAAATGGGATATTCAATTTATAATAAGAGCAAATATTAAAATTTAGCCAACTTACCCCATAAGGGAGTATTAAGATTTAAAACAAAAAAATCTATTCTGGCTATTTTCTCTTGTTAGTCATAGTCTCAAAGTTTGAGCAAAACACATTCAGTTCCAGCATTCATTAGAAGTTCAAGTTTAAGCACGTTATGGAAATGATGTGTGATTAGGTCTGTTTTGAAAAGAAGAGCATGACATCCTGAAGATTTTCTCAAAGGTAAAAACAATCTGTTACTTAACAAGAGTTACTTGGGAACTCTGATATACATTAATTTAAAAGTTGTAAATAAATATATTGCAATATGTCAGTATACCAAAAGTCAACTTTATAAAACATAATCTTTTTGTTTCCACATAACATAGAGTGATTTCAGAGATTAGAAAGTGGAGGAAGTGAGAAAGATATTTAAATTTTTTATCCTTGTAAATAAGCCAAGTCTTTGCTCTAAACCTCCAAATACCCTGATAAAATGAACAAATTCATTACTTCACTTTCACAATCACTTTATTTCATTCCTAAAACTCTTCAGTAATCCAGCCATATTGAAGGCCACTTCCTAATTTCCCACTTTAAAATTAGTTTTCTGATGCCATGATCTGAAGTCCACGAACAAGAAAACAGAAACGGAGGAAAACTGAAACATGTATAACAACTGTAAATAAAAATGAGATGAAGATTCTGCATTTCATTTTAATTGTCTATGCTTTTGTTTTGCTTCCATTTTTAGATAATTTTTCCTATTAGCACTAGTATTTTAGGTTTTAAGCTTTTTAAAACTGTTGTAGGCAAACAGTCTTTACATTGTCATCTTTAATTATTTAAAAACATTACTTTAAGCAAATATTATTATAGACAGTCTCATTTTATGATATCCATTGAATACAATCTAGATTATAAAATTTTTTTAAAGTGATTTGGTATTGTATACTTATTTTTCAAAGTGTTTTGAAATTAGGACAGATATTCAATCCTTTAAACAGTAAGTTCAGGAATTCCAGCCAAAAAAGACATATAAATTCATTTTTCTATGCTGAGTATGACAATAAAAAACCTTGGAAATAACACAAGAAGCATCAAAGGAGAATTCTGAAAAAAGCAAAATAAAACTTTTTAAAATTTAATGAGGAAGACAGTGTTAATTAAAGACCCCAAGGCTGCAAGAACAATATGGTGGCAGGAGTTGTTTACGAGCCCCACACCTAACAGAAAATCATATCCTATGGCCAGCATTTCTTGACTCTCAAACTAGTAACAAAAAGGTGGTTGAGGTAGATTACTTTCTCCTCCTCTCCAAATGAATATCCTATCATTCAACAGATGTTAAATCAAGATGACAATCATGTTAGGATTACCTGACAAAGATTTTAAAGCACTCATCACAAAAATGCTTCAACAAGAAATTACAATAGATGGGGAAACAGTGTCAGACTTTATTTTTCTGGGCTCCAAAATCACTACAGATGGTGACTGCAGCCATGAAATTAAAAGACACTTACTCCTTGGAAGGAAAGTTATGACCAACCTAGATAGCATATTCAAAAGCAGAGACATTACTTTGCCAACAAAGGTTAATCTAGTCAAGGCTATGGTTTTTCCTGTGGTCATGTATGGTTGTGAGTGTTGGACTGTGAAGAAGGCTGAGCGCCGAAGAATTGATGCTTTTGAACTGTGGTGTTGGAGAAGACTCTTGAGAGTCCCTTGGACTGCAAGGAGATCCAACCCGCCCACACTAAAGGAGATCAGTCCTGGGTGTTCTTTGGAAGGAATGATGCTGAAGCTGAAACTCCAGTACTTTGGCCACCTCATGTGAAGAGTTGACTCATTGGAAAAGACTCTGATGCTGGGAGGGATTGGGGGAGGGAGGAGAAGGGGACGATAGAGGATGAGATGGCTGGATGGCATCAATGACTCAATGGACGTGAGTCTGAGTGAACTCCGGGAGTTGGTGATGGACAGGGAGGCCAGGCGTGCTGCGATTCATGGGGTCCCAAAGAGTCAGACATGACTGAGAGACTGAACTGAACTGAACTGAACACAGAAATAGAAGCTACCAAAGAAAACATTTTAGAACTGGAAAGATAATAATTAAAAGAAATAAAAACTTATGAAAATTGTAATGTGTTCATTATTATGAAAAGCTGATATGGTTGAAAAAAATGAACATGATTAACCTTTAAGATTAGTGCTAAAATAAACTGAAATCTTTCTTGATAAATTGTGACAATAATTTCCATTTATGATGATTTTTAAATACTTAACTGATTTTTTTTTATTTTTCCAGAAGTAAACTAATTCGGTTTTAAAAATGAGTTTCAGTTCAGTTCAGTTCAATCGCTCAGTAGTGTCCGACTCTTTGGGACCCCATGAATTGCAGCACGCCAGGCCTCCCTGTCCATCACCAACTCCCGGAGTTCACTCAGACTCACGTCCATTGAGTCAGTGATGCCATCCAGCCATCTCATCCTCTGTCGTCCCCTTTTCCTCCTGCCCCCAATCCCTCCCAGCATCAGAGTCTTTTCCAATGAGTCAACTCTTCACATGAGGTGGACAAAGTACTGGAGTTTCAGTTTTAGCATCATTCCTTCCAAAGAAATCCCAGGGCTGATCTTCTTCAGAATGGACTGGTTGGATCTCCTTGCAGTCCAAGGGACTCTCAAGAGTCTTCTCCAACACCACAGTTCAAAAGCATCAATTCTTCATCGCTCAGCCTTCCTCACAGTCCAACTCTCACATTCATACATGACCACAGGAAAAACCATAGCCTTGACTAGACAAACCTTTGTTGGCAAAGTAATGTCTCTGCTTTTGAATATGCTATCTAGGTTGGCCTTTGACTGTGTGGATCACAATAAACTGTGGAAAATTCTTCAAGAGATGGGAATACTGGACCACCTGATCTGCCTCTTGAGAAATTTGTATGCAGGTCAGGAAGCAACAGTTAGAACTGGACATGGAACAACAGACTGGTTCCAAATAGGAAAAGGAGTTCGTCAAGGATGTATATTGTCACCCTGTTTATTTAACTTATATGCAGAGTACATCGTGAGAAATGCTGGACTGGAAGAAACACAAGCTGGAATCAAGATTGCCGGGAGAAAGATCAATAACCTCAGATATGCAGATGACACCACCCTTATGGCAGAAAGTGAAGAGGAACTCAAAAGCCTCTTGATGAAAGTGAAAGTGGAGAGTGAAAAAGTTGGCTTAAAGCTCAACATTCAAAAAACGAAGATCATGGCATCCGGTCCCACCACTTCATAGGAAATAGATGGGAAAACAGTGCAAACAGTGTCAGACTTTATTTTTCTGGGTTCCAAAATCACTACAGATGGTGACTGCAGCCATGAAATTAAAAGACGCTTACTCCTTGGAAGGAAAGTTATGACCAACCTAGATAGCATATTCAAAAGCAGAGACGTTACTTTGCCGACAAAGGTCCGTCTAGTCAAGGCTATGGTTTTTACTGTGGTCATGTATAAATATGAGAGTTGGACTGTGAAGAAGGCTGAGCGCCAAAGAATTGATGCTTTTGAACTGTGGTATTGGAGAAGACTCTTGAGAGTCCCTTGGACTGCAAGGAGATCCAACCAGCCCACACTAAAGGAGATCAGTCCTGGATGTTCTTTGGAAGGAATGATGCTAAAGCTGAAACTCCAGTACTTTGGCCACCTCATGTGAAGAGTTGACTCATGGAAAAGACTCTGATGCTGGGAGGGATTGGGGGAGGGAGGAGAAGGGGACGACAGAGGATGAGATGGCTGGATGGCATCAATGACTCAATGGACGTGAGTCTGAGCGAACTCCGGGAGTTGGTGAGGGACAGGGAGGCCTGGCGTGCTGTGATTCATGGGGTCCCAAAGAGTCGGACACGCCTGAGCGACTGATCTGATCTGATCTAGATTGGTCATAACTTTTCTTCCAAGGAGTAAGTGTCTTTTAATTTCATGGCTGCAGTCATCCTCTACCAATGATTTAAAACTTAAGACTATATTTCCCCAAAACCTTTCTGACCTTAAGAGAAAACATTTGCAGAATGTGTTTGTAATTCTTTTCAAACTATCTATTAAGAAACAGTATGCTCTACTCACTGAAACCTAATTGAAGACACTTGGTATCCATTGGGATATTTTTAAAACTCAGTACAATATTTCCTAGTGGAACTTGCTTGTGAAATTACAAAAGAGCCAAACTCTCATGCATATTAGCCTTTAAGGTAATTAATATTATTTAGTGCTAACTGTCTTTCTTTACTGAATGAAATAGGAAAACTTACTCTGAAGAAAACAATCCTTTCATAAGACAAAATTTGTGAGCTTTTTCATAAACTAGCTTTTTTAATTCTCTGAATACTTTCAGATAAGGACAACAGGATGTACACTATTCAGTTTTGTGAAGAACAAAACATGGCATCAAAAGAAAATATCTTACCCAAAGAAGATGAGGGATTTAAATAAATGGATTTCTATTAAGCTAACTGAAAGAATTTGGAAGTGAATTATTGTGCAAAAAGAGATTTGATGATCATTTCTGTCATTCTTCAAAGAAAACTAACAACACTTTCCTTTTTTAAAAAGTAACTTTTGTTAGAGTATAGTTGTTTTACAATGTTGTATTAGTGTCCACTGTAGAGCAAAGTGGATCAGCTGTATGTATACACATATTTCTTGTTTGTGGATTCCTTCCCATTTAGGTCAGCACAGAGCACTGAGTAGAATTCTCTCAGCTACACAGTAGGCTCTCATTAGTTATATATTTTATACATAGTATATTAATAGCGTATATATGTCAATCCCAATCTCCCAATTCATCCCACTCCTTCTTCTCCTCCTTGGTATACATATGTTTGTTCTTTATGTATCCATCTATATTTCTGCTTTGCAAATAAGATAATTTATTCTATTTTTCTAGATTTCACATTTATATATATATATATATATATATATAAATATATGATACTTGTTTTTCTTACTTACTTAACCCAGTATGACAGACTCTAGGTCCATCTACATATCTACAAATGACACAGTTTCATTCCTATTTATGGCTGAGTAATAGTCCATAGTATATATGTATCTCTTCTTTTTCCATTCCTCTGCTGATGAACATTTAAGTTGCTTCCATGTCCTGGTTATTGTAAATAGTGCTGCAATGAACATTGGGGTACATGTATATTTTTAAATTAGGGTTTGCTCTGGGTATATGCCCAGGAGTCAGATCGTTGCATCATATGGTAAATGGAGAAATATAGAATGTTCTTGAATTGTAAGGATCAGTATTGTGAAAATGACTATACTACCCAAAGCAATGTACAGATAAAGTATAAATTGCCAATGGCATTTTTCTCAGAATTAGCATAATGAATTTTACAATTTGTATGAAAACACAATAGCCAAATCATTCTTTTTTTAATTAAATTTTTTTTTTAGTTTTCTGAATGTTGAGGTTTTTTTAAATTAATTTATTTTTTATTGAAGGATAATTGCTTTACAGAATTTTGCTGTTTTCTGTCAAACTTCAACATGAATCAGCCATAGGTATAAATATATCTCTTCCGTTTTCAAGCTCATTCCCATCTTCCTCTCCATCCCATCCCTCTAGGTTGATACAGAGCACCTCTTTGAGTTTCCTGAGCCATACAGAAAATTCCCGATGGCTATCTATGTTATACATGGTAATGTAAGTTTCCATGTTACTCTTTCCGTACATCTCACTCTCTTCTCCCCTCTCCTCATGATCATAAGTCTATTCCCTAGGTCTGTTTCTCCACTGTTGCACTGTAAGTTCTTCATTACCAATTTTCTAGATTGCATATATATGTGTTGCTGCTGCTGCTGCTGCTGCTAAGTCACTTCAGTCGTGTCCGACTCTGTGTGACCCCATAGACGGCAGCCCACCAGGCTCCCCCGTCCCTGGGATTCTCAAGGCAAGAACACTGGAGTGGGTTGCCATTTCCTTCTCCAATGCATGAGAGTGAAAAATGAAAGTGAAGTCGCTCAGTTGTGTCTGACTCCTAGCGACCCCATGGACTGTAGCCCACCAGGTTCCTCCATCCATGGGATTTTCCAAGCAAGAGTACTGGAGTGGGGTGCCATTGCCTTCTTCGATATATGTGTTAGAATATGGTATTTATCTTTCCCTTTCTGACTCACTTCATTCTGTATAATAGGTTCTAGGTTCATCCATCTCATTAGAACTGACTCAAATGCATTCATTTTCATGGCTGAGTAATATTCTGTTGTGAGTATATACCACAACTTCTTTATCCGTTCATCTGTCAATGGACATCAGGGTTGCTTCCATGTTTTAATGATTGTAAATAGTGCAGTGAACAATGGGATACATGTGTCTCTTTCAAATTTGGTTTCCTCAAGGCATATGACTAGGAGTGGGATTGCTGGGTCATATGATGGTTTGATTCATAGTTTTTAAAGGAATCTCCATAGTGTCTTCCATAGTGGCTGTATCCATTTACATTCCCACCAATAGTGCAAGAGCATTCCCTTTTCTCCACACCCTTTCCAGCATTTATTGTTTGTAGACTTCTTGATGATGGCCATTCTGAATGGTGTGAGGTGATATCTCACTGTGGTTTTGACTTGCATTTCAATACTTTGGCCACCTCATGTGAAGAGTTGACTCACTGGAAAAGACTCTGATGCTGGAAAGGATAGGGGGCAGGAGGAGAAGGGGACGACAGAGCATGAGATGGCTGGATGGCATCATGGATTCGATGGACATGAGTTTGGGTAAACTCCGGGAGTTGGTAATGGACAGGGAGGCCTGGCCTGCTGCGATTCATGGGTTGCAAAGAGTCGGACACGACTGAGCAACTGAACTGAACTGAACTAAATAATTAGCGATGTTGAGCATCTCTTCATGTGTTTGTTAGCCACTTGTATGTCTTCTTTGGAGAAATGTCTGTTTAGCTCTTTTTCCCACTTGTTGATTGGGTTCTTTGTTTTTCTGGTATTGTGTTGTGTGAGCTGCTTGTATATTTTGGAAATTAATCCTTTGTCAGTTGTTTCATTTGCTATTATTTTCTCCCATTCTGAGGGTTGTCTTTTCACTGTGCTTAGAGTTTCCTTTGCTGTGCAAAAGCTTTTAAGTTTAATCAGTTCCAACTTGTTTACTTCTGTTTTCATTTCCATTACTCTAGGAGGTGGGTCATAGAGGATCTTGCTTTCATTTATGTTATCCAGTCTTCTGCCTATGTTTTCCTCTAAAAGTTTTATAGTTTATGATCTTACATTTGGGTCTTTAATCCACATCGAGTTTATCTTTGTGTATGGGTTAGGAAGTGTTCTAATTTTATTCTTTTACACGTAGCTGTCCAGTTTTCCCAACACCATTTATTGAAGAGGCTGTCTTTGCTCCATTGTATATTCTTGCCTCCTTTGTCAAAAAAGAGGTAGCCCTAGGTGCTTGGGTTTATTTCTGGGGTTTCTATCTTGTTCCATTGGTCTCTATTTCTGTTTTTGTGCCAGTACCATACTGTCTTGATGACTGTAACTTTGTAGTATAACCTGAAGTCAGGAAGCTTGATTCCTCCAGCTCCATTCTTCTTTCTGAAGACTGCTTTGGTTATTTGGGGTCTTTTGTGTTTCCATATGAATTGTGATTTTTTTTGTTCTGGTTCTATGAAAATGCCATTGGAAATTTGATAGGGATCACATTGAATCTGTAGATTGCATTTGATAGTATATTCATTTTCACAATATTGATTCTTCCTACCTAGGAACATGGAATATCTCTCCATATGTTTAAGTCATCTTTGATTTCTTTCATCATCATCTTATAATTTTCTGTATACAGTTCTTTTGTCTCCTTAGGTAACTTTATTCCTAGATATTTAATTCTTTTTGTTGCAACAGTGAGTGGGATTGATTCCTTAATTGCTCTTAATGATTTTTCATTGTTAGTATATAGAAATGCAAGTGATTTCTGTGTATTGATTTTGTATCCTGCAACTTTGCTAAATTCACCAATGAGCTCTAGTAATTTTCTGATAATATCTCTAGGGTTTTCTATGTACACTATCATGTCATCTGCAAACAGGGAGAGCTTTACTTCTTCTTTTCTGATCTGTATTCCTTTTATTTCTTTTTCTTTTTTGATGGCTGTAGCTAGAACTTTCAGAACTATCTTGAAAAACAGTGATGATAGTAGATACCCTTGTCCTATTCCTGATCTTAGGGGGAATGCTTTCAGTTTTTTACCATTGAGAATAATGTTTGCTGTAGGCTTATCATATATCGCCTTTACTTTTTTGAAGTAGATTCTTTATATGCCCATTTATTGAAGAGTTTAAACATAAATAGGTGCTGAATTTTGTCAAAGGCTTTTTTGGCATCTATTGAGATGATCATATGGTTTTTACCTTTCAATTTGTTAATATGGTGTATCACACTGATTGCTTTGCATATACTGAAGAATCCTTGCATCCCTGGAATAAACCCAATTTCATCATGGTGTATTAGCTTTTTGATGTGTTGCTGAATTCTGTTTTTTAAAATTTTGTTGAGGATTTTTGCACCTATGTTCATCAGTGAAATTGGCCTGTAGTTTTCTTTTTTGTGTGTTGTCTTTATCTGGTTTTGGTATCAGAGTGATGGTGGCCTCGTAGAATGAGTTTGGAAGTGTTTCTTCCTCTGCAATTTTTTGAAAGAGTTTTAGAAGCATAGGCATTAAATCTTCTCTGAATGTTTGGTAGAATTCTCCTATGAAGCCACCTGGTCTTCAGCTTTCATTTTTTGGGAGAATTTTGATCACAGCTTCAATTTCAGTGCTTGTAATTGGGTTGTTCATAAATTCTATTTCTTCCTGCCTCAGTCTTGGAAGATTGAATTCTGTCCATTTCTTTCTGGTTATCTATTTTATTGCCATATAGCTGTTCATAATAGTCTCTTATAATCCTTTGTATTTCTGCATTGTCTGAAATAACCTCTCCTTTTTCATTACTAATTTTGTCGAATTGATTCTTCTATCTTTTTTTCTTCATGAATCTAGCTAAGGGTTTTTCAATTTTGTTCATCTTCTCAAAGAACCAGCTTTTAGTTTTAGTAATCTTTACTATTGTTTCTTTCATGTCTTTTTCATTTATGTCTGCTCAGATCTTTATGATTTATTTCCTTCTACTAATTGTTTTTTTTTTTTTTCCTTCTTCTTTTTCCAGCTGCTTTAGGTGTAAAGTTAGTTTGTCTATTTGATGTTTTTCTTGATGTTTGGATATATTGCTATAAACTTCCCTCTTAGGACTGCTTTTGCTGCATCCCATAGGTTTTGAGTTGTAGTGTTTTCATTGTCATTTTTTTCTAGAAATTTTTTTATTTCCCTTTTGATTATTTCAGTAACCTGTTTGTTATTTAGAAACGTGTTGTTTAATCTCCATGTGCTTGTGTTTATTACAGTTTTTATCTTGCAATTGATATCTAGTCTCATAGCATTGTGGTCAGAGAAGATGCTTGATATGATTTCAATTTTATTCAATTTACTGAGGTTTGGTTTGTGAGCCAAGATGTGCTCTATCCTGGAGAATGTTCCATGTGCACTTGAGAAGAAGGTGTATTCTTCTGCATTTGGATGGAATGTCCTGAAGATATCAGTGGGATCCGTTTCATCTAATGTATCACTTTAGACTTGTGTTTCTTATGAATTTTCTGTTTTGATGATCTGTCCATTGTTGTGAGTGGGGTGTTAAAGACTCCTACTGTCAATTTCTCCTTTTATTTTTGTTCGTGTTTGTCTTATGTATTGAGGTGCTCCTCTGTGGGGTGCATAGATATTTACAATTGTTATGTCTTCCTCTTGAATTGATCCTTTGATCATTATGTAGTGTCCTTCCTTATCTCTTGTAATCTTCTTTATTTTAAGGTCTGTTTTATCTGAAATGCAGATTGCTACTTCAACTTTCTTTTGCTTCCCATTTGTATGGAGCATGTTTTTCCATCATCTCACTTTCAGTCTATATGTCTTTAGGCCTGAAGTGGGTTTCTAGCAGACAGTAAATATTTGGGTCTTGTTTTGTATCCATTCAGCCAGTCTGTGTCTTTTGGTTGGAGTATTTAATCCATTTACATTAAGTAATTATTGATATATGTGTTTCTATTACCTTTTCTTAATTGTTTGGGGTCAATTTTGTAGATCTTTTTTATTCTCTTATATTTCTTGACTATATAAGTCCATGTAGCATTTGTTGTAAAGCTGGTTTGGTGGTACTGAATTCTCTTACCCTTTGCTTGTCTGAAAACCTTTTTATTTCTCCATCAGTTTTGAATGAGATCTATGTTGTGTACAGTAAGCTTGGTTTTAGATTTTTTCCTTTCATTACTTTAAATACATCCTGCCATTCCCTTCTGGCCTTCAGAGTTTCTGCTCAAAGATCAGCTGTTAAGCAAATGGGGTTTCCCTTGTATGTTACTTGTTGCTTCTCCCTTGCAGCTTTTAATATTCCTTCTTTGTGTTTGGTCTTTGTTAGTTTGATTAGTATGTGTCTTGACATGTTTCTCCTTGGGTTTATCCTGTATGAGACTCTTTGTGCCTCTTGCACTTGATTGACTATTTCCTTTTCCATGTTGGGGAAATTTTCAACAGTAATCTCTTCAAAAATTTTCTCAACCTTTCTTTCTCTCTTCTTCATCTGCTGCTGCTGAGTCACTTCAGTCGTGTCTGACTCTGTGCGACCCCATAGACGGCAGCTCACCAGGATCCCCCATCCCTGGGATTCTCCAGGCAAAAACACTGGAGTGGGTTGCCATTTCCTTCTCCAATGCATGAAAGTGAAAAGTGAAAGTGAAGTCACTCATGTCCAATCCTCAGCGACACCATGGACTGCAGCCTTCCAGGCTCCTCCATCCATGGGATTTTCCAGGCAACAGTACTAGAATGGGGTGCTATTGCCTTTTCCGTTCTTCATCTGGGACACCTATAATTCAAATCTTGGTGCATTTGATATGGTCTCAGATGTCTCTGAGACGGTCTTCAGCTCTTTTCATTTTTTTTAACTTATTCTGCTCTTCAGAAATTATTTCCATTTTATCTTCCAGCTGAAATTATTTCCATTTGATCTTCCAGCTCATTGATGGATTCTTCTGCTTCAGATATTCTGCTATTGATTTTTTCTAGAGTATTTTTAGTTTCAGTAATTGTGTTGTTTGTCTCTGTATGCTTATTCTTTAATTCTTCTAGGTCTTTGTTAATTGATTCTTGCATTTTCTCCATTTTGTTTTCAAGGTTTTTGGTCATCTTTACTATTATTATTCTAAATTATTTTCAGGTAATTTTCCTCTTTCCTCTTCATTTATTTGGACTTCTGTGTTTCTAGTTTGTTCCTTCATTTGTGCAGTATTTCTCTGCATATATATATATATATATATATATATAATATATTTTAGTTATTGTGTTTGAGGTCCTTTTTCCCAGGCTTCAAGGATAGTTGAATTCTTTCCTTGAGGAAGGTTGAATTCTTTCTTCCTTTTGGTTTCTGCCCTCCTAAGGTCGGTCCAGTGTCTTGTGTGAGCTTCATATAGGGTGAGATTTGTGCTGAGTTTTTGTTTGTTTGTTTGTTTTTCCTCTGATGGGCAAGGCTGAGTGAGGTGGTACTTCTGTCTGCTGATGACTGGGTTTGTATTTTCGTTTTGTTTGTTGTCTACATGACGCGTCCCTCACAGGGTACTACTGGTGGTTGGGTGATGCTGGGTCTTGTATTCAAGTGGTTTCCTTTGTGTGAGTTCTCACTATTTAATACTCCCTAGGGTTAGTTCTCTGGTAGTCTAGGGTCTTGGGAGTCAGTGCTCCCACTCCAAAGGGTCAAGGTTTGATCTCTGGTCAGGAACGAAGATTCCACAAGTGGTTTCTTATGGCATTCAGTTTAGTTCAGTTCAGTCTCTCAGTCGTGTCCGACTCTTTGCGACCCCATGAATCGCAGCACGCCAGGCCTCCCTGTCCATCACCAACTCCCGGAGTTCACTCAGACTCATGTCCATCGAGTCAGTGATGCCATCCAGCCATCTCATCCTCTGTTGTCCCCTTCTCCTCCTGCCCCCAATCCCTCCCAGCATCAGAGTCTTTTCCAATGAGTCAACTCTTCGCATGAGGTGGCCAAAGTACTGGAGTTTCAGCTTTTGCATCATTCCTTCCAAAGAAATCCCAGGCCTGATCTCCTTCAGAATGGACTGGTTGGATCTCCTTGCAGTCCAAGGGACTCTCAAGAGTCTTCTCCAATACCACAGTTCAAAAGCATCAATTCTTCAGCGCTCAGCCTTCTTCACAGTCCAACTCTCACATCCATACATGACCACTGGAAAAACCACAGCCTTGACTAGACAGACCTTTGTTAGCAAAGTAATGTCTCTGCTTTTCAATCTTATGGCATTAAGGCAGAGTAAAAAAATATCCCCAAAAGAGAAACCAAAGATGAACCCCAGACAAATGGCAGTTACAAAATCAGGCATATCATAATTAAAATAATGGAATATATACATATACACCCATGAGCAAAGCGAAGACAGTCCAACAAAAATAAAGTACAGTAGATTGAGCCGGTAGAGAAAGGAAATAAAAAATTATATTTACAAGTTAAGAACAAAACTAACTTAATCATAAACTGGAAAACAAAACCAAAGTAAAGTTCCAAGTGGGGGAATAAATCAATGAAAACAAAACCAGCAAATATGTTGAGAGGAAATGAAAGACAGAAAAAAAAGAAAGAATAGATATGCAAAGTTAAATGGGGATAGACGAAGAAGACTTATATACATTAAAGATTAACTGCAAGGGGAAAAGAACAGTAGGAAAGGCAAACGAAGGTATTAATGTAGAAAAAATATGATAGGTTTAAAAAATAAAAATTAAAATTATAAAAGAGAGAAAAGAGAAAAAAAAAAAAAGAAGAAAGAAAAAAGGGGAGAAAAAAAAAAGGAAAACTCCACAGAACTGCAAAAGCCCAATGTAGATGCCGAGGTTTATAACAACAATAGAAAGTGTGACTGAATACACACTTATACATATACAACCATAAGCAAAATCAAAACAGTCCAACAAAAATTAAGCACAACAGATTAACCTGGTGAACAAAGGAAGCCAATAATTATATCTACTGAAACGAAACTAATTAAAGCACAAACTGGAAAACAAAGCTAAAGCAATGTGCCAATTGGGGAATAAAGCAATAAAAATAAAACTAACAAATATGTTGAGAGGAAAGGAGAGAAAGAAAAGAAAGAAATGATAGATATGCAAAGTTAAATAGAAGTAGATAAAGAAGATTTATATGCATTAAAGATTAACTGCAAGGGGGAAAGAACAGTAGGAAAAGAAAACAAAGGAATAAATGTAGGAAAAATAATAATTGGCTTAAAAATTTTAAATATAAAAAGATAAAAAAAAAAAAAAGAGGAAAACTCCACAGAACTGCAAAAGCCCAATGTAGAGGCAGAGACAACAATTTTGTTGTTTTATTATGACAACAATAAAAAATGTGATTGAGGGAAAAAAAATTAAAGCTCAAAAGCTTAATTGGATTTGTTAGTGCCAGTAAAATCGACAACTACAACGGCAGGGCGGGGGGGGCGGAGAAAAAATTCCAAAAGAATCTACAGAACAAGTTAAAAAATAAGAATAATTGCTGTCAGAGTCCTTTCTCGGGTTTGTAATCACAGTCCACCTTACCTCCCTAGGATGCCCTCCAACACTGTACTGATCTCTGAACCTGCTGTGGGGCTGCTCAGATTCTAATCTGGTCCTACTCCTGTGTGTTCTTGCCTCCAATATCCACAGCCATCAAAGCTAGTGCGTTTTCTTTTGTGGGAGCTCTCAATGGCCTTTTATACATTTCATAAACACAGAGTCTGCCTAGTTGATCATGTGGATTCAATCTGCAACTTGTACAGCTGGGGGGAAGGTTTTGGGTCTTCTTCCTTAGCCACACTGCCCCTGTGTTTCAATTGTGGTTTTATTTCCACCTCTACATGTGCATCGTCCACTACGGTTTGGCTCCTGAGACTGCCTTGGAGGGCTTGGGTTTGCCTCTGTGAGGGCCAGGTGTGGAAGTGGTGCAGCTGCTTGGTTCGCAGGGGTTCTGGCAGCAGTAGGTACTCAGGGGGGTTGCGACTAGGGCAGCAAGGAACATAGTGTTCTAGAAGGGTATGGCAACCAGTATTGGCCAATACACTCCAGTATTCTTGCCTGGAGAAACTCCCTCCCTGACAGAGAAGCCTGGCAGGCCACAGTCTACAGGGTCACAAAGAGTCAGTCAGGACCGAAGTGACCCTGCATTCATAAACACAAGACTTTTTTTTTCTTTTGCCTGTGGCAGCTCTGTCCCAGTGAGAGTTGAGTATGAAGGTGGTGCAGCTGCTTGGCTTGCAGGGACTCTGGTAGTGCCAATTGTTCAGAACCACAAACCACCTTCATGGCAGGAGTTATGGCCCTATCGGAGTCTTTTTTCAAGCCTGTTGCAGCTGGTAATCAGAAGGCCTCTTTGGCCAGTCTTTCTTGTAGCTCCGTCAGTTCAGGCACTGAGAGGGATCCCTTGCCTGGGGTCCCTCTCTGTTGTTCCGCACGTCAGGCACATAGAGGGGCCCTCCTGACTGGGGTCCTACTCTGTAGATCGGCCCATCAGTCACTTAAAGGAGCACCCTAGGTGGGGTCCTGCTCTGTGGTTCAGTGCATCATGTGTTTGATGGGCCAGCTTCTCTATTGTTCAGCTGCCGACGCTGGTATGTGGGGAGAGGGAGGCTATGCATGGCGCCATACGTGTGATTCAGCAGTATCGTCTGCTTCCATGGCTGCCCGGCTTTCCTCCAGAGGCATTTCCCACCACAATCTCCTCTCTCATATCCCCTCGATCTGTCTCTCCACAGTCAACAGCAGCCCTTGCACTGGGATTGTTCCATAATTCCTAAATTCCAGCTCCTCACAGCTGCCCTGTGCAGGAGACTCATGTCCCTGCCCTCCACATGTATGGCTGTGGCAAGGACTGTCTGATTTTTATTCCATTTAGGCTGCCACAGATCAGCTGTTTCGCTCTCAGCCTTAAATGTTTCTCCTGTGAGTCAGACAATTGCCCAACTGTGGGGATTGGACCTCTGCTTCAGTTCCCCCACCTGCGGAGGGCAAGTCCAGTCCTACTAATACTCCTGTTTTCCCCCTAGTTCCTTCATCATACTAAGTTTTGCATGGTTCTATATATTCTTTTCCACTGGTTAGCTCCTCCTGTCCTCTCTCATCTGATGTTCTGCATGCACTACTGTGTCTGAAGGTATATTCCTGTTGTATCCGTGGAGAGAGATGTACTCCATATCCACCTACTCCTCCATCATCTTGTTCTCCCAATCCTGAATAGTCAAATCATTCTTGAGGAAAAAAAAAACAGCTGGAGGAATCAGGCTCCCTGACTTCAAACTATACTACAAAGCTACAGTAATCAATACAGTATGATACTGGCACAAAACCAGAAATTTAGATCAATGGATCAGGATAGCAAGCCTAGCGATATGGTCCAATGCACTTATGGTCACCTAATCTATGAAAAAGGAGGCAAGAATATATCAATGCAATGCAGAAAAGACAGCCTCTTTAATAAGTGGTGTTGGTAAAATTTGACAGTTTCATGTAAAAGAATGAAATTAGAACATTCCCCAATACCATACACAAAAATAAACTCAAAATGGATGATGACCTGAATGTAAGACCAGACACTATAAAACTCTAAGAGATAAACATAGAACATTCTTTGACATAAATTACAGCAAGATATTTTTGACCCACCTCTTAGAGTAATGAAAATAAGAACAAAAATAAATAAATGGAACATAATAAAACTTAAAAGCTTTTGCACAGCAAAGGAGACCATAATCAAGTCAAAAAAGCAATCCTGGAGAAAATATTTGCAAATGAAGCAACTGACAAAGGATTAATTTCAAAATATACAAACAGCTCATGAAGCCCAAAATCAAAAAACAAACAACCCAAGCAAAAAATGGGCAGAAGATCTAAATAGGCATCTATCTAAAGAAGACATGCAGATGGCCAAAAAACACATGAGAAGATGCTCAACATCATTAATTATTAGAGAAATGCGAATCAAAACTAAAATGAGGTATGATCTCACATCAGTGAGAATGACCATCATTAAAATATCCACAAACAGTAAATTTTGGAGAGGGTGTAGAGAAAAGGGAACCCTCTTGCACTGTTGGTAGGGATGTAAATTGATACAGCCACCATGGAGAATAGTATGGAGGTTCCTTAAAAAACTGAAAGTGGAACATTTTAAAACAGTCTTTATATGCTGGGCAATAAATACATCAAGGAAATCAGAAAAACCTATATTTAACAAATTTAATATGATATCCTCTCTAAATATGAATGTAAGATGAAATTCTTGAAACATACAACTATTAAGTGCCTATAGTGTGTCAGATACCAAGTCAGAATATTTGCTTGTATTTCCTTCTCTCATCAACCCTATGATGTACCTAGTGTTACCTGAATTTGAAGGACTGATGAATTATGACATCAGATTAAATACCTTTCTTCAACTCATACACTTAAGATAGTAGCCAAGTCTGGGGAAAAAAATTCTGTTTTCATCCAGAATCCATCCTATATCAACCCCATCATGCTATCTCAAATTATTGCCAATTATAAATAGGCTGTTCAGGAGTTCAGGTAGAGAAGAGCTAAGACAGATTTTTAACCACACAGCTAGAAGTTGTTCTCAAATTCAGATCAGTGCCATCACCTTTCTTTAGAGCATATTCATTTAATTTCAAAGAATACAGTTGAGAAGAGTGTCAATGATTAGTAGTCTAGACACAGTGTGTGCACAGCAATACTCCTTATCACAGGACAGTAGACACAAGTAAGGCAACATTTCTGATGGAAAGAAGAAAACAAACAAACAAACAAAAACAGCTGTTTTCCCAACTGCTTTTCTCCATTTCCAGCTGTTCTGACCTTTCATGTGGCAGCAGGAATTTAAAGACAGCTGTTGCAAGGATTATGATGATAGGCTTCCTACATTAACTGATCTTCTGGACAGACTAATAGCTTTGATCTATTGCTGTTAGGTCCAACCTAGTGCTGGAAATAGGAAAACTATTCTTGTTACCACTCAACTAAAAGTTGATCCAAAATTAGATATGGAAATAGAATTATCTTCTTTCATTTTATTTAAATTACAGTGTAACTTAAAAAGACTAGCAGAATAAGACTGTATATTAATGGAATATTATTTATTAATAATCTTCACTTTCTAGGAACACAAAGCTATTTACTACAAGAGTAACAGCAATTGGGTATTATATTTCCAAATTCCAGAAAATTTTTAGCAGCTATGTTAAATAAGTCTTAAGTGATAGAAATATTTCTCCAAAAGAATATAAACCAAATCAAATATTAATGATTAAGCCCAAAGTGATTTTGAGAAGAAAATGATGTAATTATAAAGATTTGTCAAGACCATAAGTAGTTTACCCTGAGTTATATTAACTGAAGTTTTATATTTCATTTGGAACAGCCAGTGCATCTTAGAACTGGCTTTTCTAGAACTGTTTAGTTTTCCACAAGGTTTATGTCAAAAGTTTCTACTCTAATCACTGTCCCACAATTATCCCCATTACTCACTCTCCCAAAACCACCTGTTTCCTACTTGGTTGAGAATTTCTATACTCTGAAATTCCTTTATACCCTCAATCTCTCTTAACCTCCAGATTGTTTTTACAAGTTTGCCCATGATGTTATCATTTTCCATGGTTTGAAAGCGTCTAGTTTTGGTCTAGCCTCTCCCACTGTGCTCATTAATTTAAAAACCATTTTATCCACTTTTGTTCTGAGCCAGAAATGTGAGTAATGTCCCCCTCCAGGCACTTACTACCATCTCCACTACCAATTACGTTCTATCCCACTTGCATCACCAGGCTTACACTTTCCATGGATTTGTTTCCCTATGCATATAAAGAAGTACACTGAGAAACAAAAACAAAAAAACAAACAAACAATCTCTCCCTATTTACTGTCCTATCTCCTGCCTTGCTGTTACTTTTCAATTTCTTAGTAAGATTCATAACTATAAAATTTTCATTTACTGATCAACAAATACATCGTTAAACTTAACACTCCTTATTCTATTATACCATTTTTCTGAAATTTACTTGAAAGTCATCTATGGTCTTCCAATGGTTTTCTTTGCAGTCCATTTTCTGTATGGCTTATTTTCAAATTTTTGATAGCTTTTGGAATCAGCCCTTTCATTTCTGGCTTTATGATGCTATTTAAAAAATTTTTTTTTATTTTTTTTATTTTTTTTAGAAAAATTTTATACACACACACAAAAAAAAATTTTTTTATTACTGTCCTCCCAACTTCTATTTTCTTCCTTGTCTTTGCTGACACTTGGGCTTGTAGTTGTTCCCCAAGTTTCTCTTCTATTTTTCCTTATTTTCTACAAACCTTTAATTTTCCTCTTTTTTGGGAGGTAGGGGGTTTAGAAATAGCTAACCTCTTTTAGGGGTCAAGATGTGTGCATCTAAGACAGAGGGTAGAAAGAAGGGTTTGGCAAGAACTCTAGAAACTTTTTCTTTTTATTTACTTTTTTTTTTCTCAATTTAACCTGATGACAGTTTCTTTAAATTATCCAAAAGTTATGCTAAATCAACACTAAGTCCATAATTAATGAAAATATTTATATATGTGATGTTAGCATTTAACAATGGACTGGTTCCAAACTGAGAAAGGAGTACATCAAGGCTGTACAACACCTTGCTTATTTAACTTTTATGCAGAGTACATCATGCAAAATGTGGGGGTTGGATGAAGCACAAGCTGGAATCAAGATTGCCAGAAGAAATATCAATAACCTCAGATATGCAAATGTGACCACCCTTATGGCAGAAAGTGAAGAGGAACTGAAGAGTCTCTGAATGACAGTGGAAATGGAGAGTGAAGAAATTGGCTTAAAACTCAACATTCAAAACACTAAGATCATGGCATCTGGTCCCATCACTTGATGGCAAATAGATGGGGAAACAATGGAAACAGTGGCAGACTTTATTTTCTTGGGCTCCAAAATCATTGCAGATGGTGACTGTAGACCCTAAAATTAAAATTAAAATTGAAATTAAAAGATGCTTGCTCCTTGGGAAAAAAGCTATAACCAACACATACAGCATATTGAAAAGCAGAGACATTACTTTGACAACAAAGGTCCATTTAGTCAAAGCTATGGTTTTTTCAGTAATCATGTATGAATGTGAGAGTTGGACCATAAAAAAGCTGAGCACCAAAGAACTGATGCTTTGAACTGTGGTGTTGAAGAAGACTCTGGAGAGTCCCTTGGATTGCAAGGAAATCCAACCAATTAATCCTAAAGGAAATCAGTCCTGAATATTCATTGGAAGGACTAATGCTGAAGCTGAAGCTCCAATACTTTGGCCATCTCATTTGAAGAACACTGGAAAAGACCCTAATTCTGGGAAAAATTGAAGGTATGAGAAGGGGAGGACAGGAATGAGATAGTGAATGGCATCACTGACTTGATGGACATGAAGTTGAATAAACTCTGGGAGTTGGTGATGAACAGGGAAGCCTGGCAAGCTGCAGTCCATGGGGTTGCAAAGAATCAGACATGACTGAATGACTGAACTGAACATTTATACAGAAGAAAACATTGTATGATAAGTCATATACTTCCAATATCATTATCAAAAAAGAGAGAAGGCTGCATTTTATAGGGAAAGAACCTTTTTAATCAGTGTCCAGATCACAATGATTCAAGAGGTAGACCTTGCCTACAGCAAGGCATTGAGTAGCCTGGGTCAGGCAAGTTGTATTTATTATTGAAGAAAATTGGGGAAGAGTTTGGAGAAGACACAGCACGTATCTGTTCTATGTTCCAGTATGATTTGGTTCAGACTTTTCCATAGGACTTTTTCTTTTAAACCAAAAACATCAGAACTCTCTGATATCTCATTTCAAGACAGGATATTGACATCTTGGTTAACCATAATTTTGCAGATGAACCCACAGAATTGTGAAGTATCATTCTAAGACTAATAAATTATATGTCAAATAAACTGTATCACTTTTACATGTGTTGTTGTTAATATATTTTAATTCCTCTTGGTATAACAAATGCAAGATTTATTTGATTCTTCCTGAGAATAAACTAAATACTTAGTATCTGGCTGCCTTATGTTCTCTCAGAAAATTTCTGCATCATAAAATTAGTCTTTTTATTCTATTGCCAAACAGAAAGACTCCTCAAAACTGTAATCCTATATTATTTTTCATGTGAAACCCTGCCACTTCAAGTTCATGAGATGTTTACTAATGTAAATAAATTCAGGCTCCAAAGGCATATTACAAAGGAATAATAACAAGTTATTTAATTAACACTTAGTTAAATTTACTATTATGTTTATTGTAGCTTGAGTTTCATTCACATAATTAATACTATTCTATAATGATATTTTGCCTAGAAATGTTTTAGTAAACTGATTAATTGGTCTAACAATCTTGAATGCAAATGTTTCTGTTTTCATTCATTTTATCAGTCTTATCTAACATTTTGTGTGAAATATTGAATGTTTTATAGTCTATTAGCTGTAATGATTAAACTATAAAGGATACAGGATGAGATAGTTGGATGGCATCACTGACTCGATGGACATGAGTTTGAGCAAGCTCTGGGAGCCTGTGATGGACAGGGAAGCCTGGCATGGTATAGTCCATGGGGTTGCAAAGAGTTGGACAAGACTGAGCAACTGAACTGAACTGAGCTGTAGCTAAGTTAATTTTTACTTGACTATGTACTACTTTGGACATTCTCTTTGGAATTGATACATAAGTCTGGACAAAAGTTAAATATCATGTTATTCCCTAGGATTAAAAATAAACATCTTTGTTGAAAGTACATTTTTCTTCTTAAAAAAGTCATTTTGATAATAATTTATATATTGTAGATACTTAAGTAACTCTGAAACCTTAGGACATATTTCTTGCTTCCAGAATTTCTGCAACACCAACCCTCCTGGTTATCTGATAAGTAGCTACTATTTACCAACAAATATTTTTCAAAAATCAATCCTTTTTTAAAATCTGTATGTAACATAAAAGAGTAGGAGGCATTTAAGTTAAACATTTGCTTCTTTGACTTTCTTAAATGGGAGATGTATTCAAAGACAACCTGCTTTAATGTGCTTTCAGTTGCCAGCCTTTGTGGAAATAGCCTCAGGTAGGAATTCCAGTCTTAGAAATATGGGCCTGCGGTCCTAAGATTGGATGAATAATGCTTACTGTGATATCATGGGGATATGAATACCACTTTCTTAAAAAGGTGTATGATATACCTGAATCTTAAGGCAGGGTAGAATGTCAGTATGTGGCCAAATAGAGAGAAACATGGTTACTGGAGAGGTCACTATAATAATCCTATCTTGCCCAGTGAGGGTATCCATTATTTTAGGTGACACTGCTTTTGAATTTAGCTTTAAAAACAAACAAACAAACAAAAATACAAAAAGAATGGTTATGGGGAGGCTAGTATAGGCAGGAAGAATTGTATGCTTAAAGGTGAAGAACTTTGTAACATTAAATATTTGGATAGTATTTCAGGTTAGCTTGATCTTCCCAGGTGGCTCAGATGGTAAAGCGTCTGCCTACAACGCCTACCATGTGGGAGGCCTGGGTTCAATCCCTGGATCAGGAAGATCTCCTGGAGAAGGAAATGGCAACCCACTCCAGTATCCTTGCCTGGAAACCCCCATGGATGGTGGAACCTGGTAGGCTAAGTCCATGGGGTCGCAAAGAGTCTAACACAACTGAGCGACTTCACTTCAGGTTAGCTTAATGTAGATGAAGATACCTAGTGCGTAGCTATTAATATATCAATCAGTCAGTTCAGTCGCTCAATTGTGTCTGACTCTTTGCGACCCCATGGACTGCAGCACACATGCCAGGCTTCTCTTTCCATCTATTAATATATAAAAAGCTAATATGGTAACAAGGCTTCTCTGGTGGCTTAGAGAGTAAAGCATCCGTCTGCAACGCGGGAGACCCGGGTTCAATCCCTGAGTTGGGAAGATCCCCTGGAGAGGGCAGTGGCAACCCACTCCAGTACTCTTGCCTGGAAAATCCCATGGACGGAGGAGCCTGGGAGGCTGCAGTAACAGAATATGGTAACAGATTATGTCATGCTCTGTAGATTTGTACTTTGTTTGGTAAGTACAATCATTGGCAGGAGGGAGACTAATAATTTTCCTTTCCCTGATCTTTTTAAAAGATGATATGAAAACAACTTTGTTTTTAAGAAACAAGCAAAGCAGCCACGGGAAAAGAATTTGCAGGTTATGTACTGGGGCAGGGAAACCAGTTTCAAGAACTTATTCTTTTTCTTTCTTTTATCTTTCTCTTTCTTTTTTGGTTAAAGAAGTAGGATAGTGATAATTAAGATAGGGTTATTATCATTGGGATGGATAAGAAAGGATAGAGGGACAGATACTAGCAAACAACAATATATCACAAGAACATAGAAAACAAACAATGTGGGAGAAATGAGAGCCTTTGAGCCAGAAAAGGGACAACAATGCTAAATAGGAACTGGCAAGTGTGGTAGGAGGTGTAGCTCAGAGGTGGAGGGCAAGAATTGTGGACTTGTTTTCAGGTGTGATGAATTGGGGCAAAAGGATAACAACCAGATGAGAAAGTTCAGGGAACATTTTAAAAATCAAAAGGGAAATGGTAAAAGACTAAGATTTGAAAATCATGCGTTACAAAGTCAAACAAACAAACAAAAATATTCAATGTTTTTGCTATTCAATGATATTTATGTTTTAAAATGAGTATTGCACTGCCACACAAATTCTGGCCTTCATGTCTTTTGCATAAGTACATTTCTCAATAATTCAGTGTAATCATTATGGTGCAAATGTTATGCTGTAGCATGGGGGCTGTTCTTAGGAATAAGCTTTAATTGTAACTGTTTGGTATTTTCTATAACCAGCTTTATCTGTGCAAAGTTTCCACTTGTGCTTGAACTTGTCATGCTAGTGCTTTCACCATAACAAGCTGAGGAATGCAGAACACTCCTCCACATCTTACTTTGGCAGAAAAATCTTTCATGGGATTTTAAGCTTAAATTCAGTTGTGTTTGTGATCTCTCAGAACAACATCACATTTAACTGGATTTAATAATTTGTTTTTTTTTTAAATGATGAACAACATGAAATTCAACTAACCTATTAACATAAAAACACAGAGTAGTGAGGGGTAGAATCATATAATATTAATAGAATTTCTAGGAAATATTTCAGAAAGACAAGAACTAGGATTACATAGCAAGTAACTGAGGCTTTTATAGGAATCATATTTTTAACATTTAATAGTGAAGGTAACAGCTAATAGTCAAATGAATGTAAATTAAAATGAGAGATCATGCTTAATCCTATCAGTTTGATAAATAAGTAAATAGATGCAAGAAAATATAAAAATAGATTTATCATTGATACCTAATATTATAGGGAAAATAATCCTCTCCTACATTATTAGAAATTGAAAACTGGTTACATTTTTGCAGGGAAAACTGCATATATGAAAATTAAAAATACTATCTTTTCATTCAGAGTCCCATTTCTAAGAACAAAGGATGACAAAGATAGGGACATTAGTAAAGATGGGCCTGTTGGTCAGTCAAAAATTGAAATTAAAAACTTAGCTTCATAGGAAGGGATAAACAAATTTGGGAACACCATGTAATTAAATATGCAGTCATTTAAACTAACAATTTAGAGGAAAAGCTCACAATGAATTTATTAAATGAAAAAAAAACTATTAATTACAGAAGAAACTCCAGTACTTTGGCCACCTCATGCAAAGAGTTGACTCATTGGAAAAGACTCTGATGCTGGGAGGGACTGGGGGCAAGAGGAGAAGGGGATGACAGAGGATGAGATGGCTGGATGGCATCACCGACTCTATGGACGTGAGTTTGAGTGAACTCCGGGAGTTGGTGATGGACAAGGAGGCCTGACATGCTGCGATTCATGGGGTCGCAAATAGTCAGACACGACTGAGCGACTGATCTGATCTGATGGATGATTCTATACATGCATATATTATATGTTTAATACTATATGCATGGTTTCACTTTGATTAGAACAAAAATGGTCAAGTATTTACAGACTCTGACCCCACAGCCATCAAACCAAAGGAAATTTGTCCCATAAAATAGGCTTTTTTCCTTCTTCTAAATCCTGGCCTTTTTAGATATACATCAGGAACTACAGTCATTGAAGAGGAAAAGCTCTGGGAAATATTCCAGTCTACAATACCAATTTTCAATGATTAAATAAATTTATTTTACAATATTTGGACATTTAGAGAAGGTTTTTATTCCAAAGAACCAACCAATTTGTGCCCTGGCAACCTGGCCTATTCAAAATGGGTTTAGGGATGCCTACAGGTGGGCCCCTCCACCTTTGGTTTGGCACAGTTCTTGGGCTGATCTCCTAGACCTAGCAAAGACTTGTCGTATACCTCAGCATATATTGAAATATTATAATTTACTGAATGTTTTGAAACTTTTAATGTACTTATGCTTCATCTTTCTAACCAGACAGCATCTCTTAAGAGCAGGGACAAGTTTCTTTCAGAACGTACAAGGTCGTATAGAATTGCTGTTGAGAATTTTTGATTTATAATCAGTATAAACACATTATCTTTGCCTGGCATATATGACCTAGGCATATGTATGAATAAAGTATGTCTGTGCCATTTTGTTAACAAAGAAAGTTGTTAAGGTCTCTCCTATTCCCTTGGTGATATCTGTACTCTGTATGCATGCTAAGTCACCTCAGTTGTGTTCAACTCTGTGCGAACCTATGAAGTGTAACCTGCCAGGCTCCTCTATCCATGGAATTCTCCAGGCGAAAATACTGGAGTGGGTTGCCAGTGACCTTCTTCAGGGGGTCTTCCCAACCCCAGGATGGAACCCGAGTCTCATATCTCCTTCATTAGCAGGCAGCTTCTTTAACACTAGTACCACCTGGGAAGTCCTATCTGTACTATATTGTTGAGGAAATCTGTAGAGATGAATTAATGAGGCATTTCATATGTTCAACATGTACTCATATTAAATCTCTTATTTTCCAGCCATCTTTTTTATATTGGTTATGAGTTTAATATTATCCTCTGAGATGAGATTAAGACTAATCAACTCCACCCTGTGCTCAGTTATAGAACGTTCAAAGTTCAAAGGGATCTTAGAAATCAAGTGTTCCAGCACTCTCATTTTACAAATGAAGAATCTGAAACCAGGAAGGTTTGAATTTTCAGTTAAAGAAACATTTGTTGAACATCTGTCATATCTTTAGCCCCAGGGTAAGTCTTGGGAATAAATAGGCAAATTAGATATAATCATATAAGGATTAAACAGTGATATTGTATGTAATGAATGGAACACAGACTTGGCATGAATACTCATTCATCAAACAATATTTTAACATTTTACATTTAATACTGTAGCTCCTAATTTTGCTAGAAGAGGAAAAAAAACTGGATTTGAATGGCATATGAGGATTCCTTAAGGATTTCACTCTCAGTCTAATAAGACATATTCATATTATGACTATTCTTCAATTACATAGCGAGTGACTGAAAAAGGGAATTTAAGTGAGGTGTCTTGATTCCAACTAGTGTTTTTTATCTCTAGTAACACATCTTCTTAAAGCTACACTATGACTTACAGGTTCTTACTATTAGATATGAACATCTCTATATTAGAAAGTAGAGAGAAAAAAAAAGAGCAGTAAGGTGAGCTTTTCTCAACTTTACAATATAGATATACAAAACATGCTATATTAGGATAACATATGTATCATCAGTTTAGTTCAGTTCAGTCACTCAGTCGTGTCTGACTCTTTGTGACCACATGAATTTCAGAACGCCAGGCCTCCCTGTCCATCACCAACTCCCGGAGTTCACCCAGACTCATGTCCATTGAGTTGGTGATGCCATCCAGCCATCTCATCCTCTGTTGTCCCCTTCTCCTCCTGCCCCCAATCCCTCCCAGCATCAGAGTCTTTTCCAATGAGTCAACTCTTCACATGAGGTGGCCAAAGTACTGGAGTTTCAGCTTTAGCATCATTCCTTCCAAATAGGAGTAATCAAAATTATAAGAAAAGGAATCCTACTCCAGACACTTTCAGTGCTCTCTGGACAAAGGGTACTTAAGAAAGGACAGAAGTCATCCATGGTCCTGTTTACCTGTTTTCTTGAGAAGATCATTGGCCTTAATAATTGAACTTGATTGTATTCATCAATGTAGAGGCATAGAAATAAAAAGGGTGAATTACTTTTAATTCAGATTGATGTATTACATTATTAAAGAAATTCTATTGATACTTTCTCAGAAATTATTTTAGGATCTGACTTTTTCTCTATCCCCACTTATGTTGATATACTTCACCCCCAGGTGACTACTGCTCAATGAAGCAGTCACTTATTTGACTATATCTTTTACACCTCTGTCTTCCTTTTTGTTCTTCACATCACCAAATACTATCACCATCAGTTACATTCCTCTTGCAGCCATGAAATTAAAAGATGTTTTCTCCTTGGAAGGAAAGTTATGACCAACCTAGATAGCATATTGAAAAGCAGAGACATTACTTTGCCAACAAAGGTCCATCTAGTCAAGGCTATGGTTTTTCCAGTAGTCATTTATAGATGTGAGAGTTGGACTGTGAAGAAAGCTGAGCACCAAAGAATTGATGCTTTTGAACTGTGGTGTTGGCAAAGACTCTTGAGAGTCCCTTGGACTGCAAGGAGATCCAACCAGTCCATTCTAAAGGAGATCAGTTCTGGGTGTTCATTGGAAGGACTGATGCTAAAGCTGAAACTCCAGTACTTTGGCCACCTCATGCGAAGAGTTGACTCATTGGAAAAGACCCTGATGCTGGGAGGGATTGGGGGCAGGAGGAGAAGGGGACGACAGAGGATGAGATGGCTGGATGGCATCACCGACTTGATGGACATGAGTCTGAGTGAACTCTGGGAGTTGGTGATGGACAGGGAGGCCTGGCGTTCTGCAATTCACGGGGTCACAAAGAGTTGGACATGACTGAGCAACTGAACTGAACTGAAACCATATCCAAACATATTCCTTTACTTCTGGAAAACATCTACAGGCTTTCTGTGATATGTAGGTAAAAACCAAGATTTCTTCATTAGGCATAAAATAAACCATTTGTTCCATAAAATCTCAGAGAATGTAAGCACAAGGAGCGTGAATGAAAGCTTCACGCTCCTTGTTCCCTACCACGCCACTAGAAAGTTTTGCTAATTTTGCTAATGTAGTAACTAAGCATCAGCTGCCATAACAAAATACTACACACTGGATGGCTTAGATGACTGAGGTTTCTTTTTCCACAGTTCCAGAGGCTAGAAGTCAGACCAGGATGTCAACATGACCGAGTTCTGGTGAGAGCTCTCTTCCTGGCTTATAAAACCACCTTCCTCACATGGCAGAAAATAAAAGTAAAGTTCTCCAATCGAGTGAACTCTGGGAGTTGGTGATGGACAGGGAGGCCTGGTGTACTGCAATTCATGGGATCGCAAAGAGTCGGACACGACTGAGTGACTGAACTGAACTGAATATCTCTTCTTTTAAGGGCACTGATCCCTTATGAGGGCCCTACCCTCCTGATCTTATCTAAACCTATCTCTCAAGGGCACTATCTCTAAATACCAATATATTGAGGGTTAGAACATCAACATATGAATTTTGCGCAGAATAGAGTACAGTCTCTAGCACTAAACTTTATCAATTTCAAGCTATTCTTGGTCTCTTATGATAACTACTGCTAAGCAAGAATTACCATTGTTTCCACACATAGAAATACTTAAATGTCAATTTTCAATTATTTGTTTAACCAAACAAGAATCCAGTTAAATAAATACCTTTCATAATCCCACAAGGAAAGAGTATCAAACCCTACATAAATAACGCATAATAGCTTGAAATATCCTTATTTCTCATCAGTTCTTGCGTTTAGATTCTGTAACAATTTGGAAATAGATACAGGAGCTAGATAAGGAGACTATTAACAAAATCATGGTATGTAAAGCTAGATTTCAGGACTGAATTTAAAGTTCAACTGGATTTCTGCTTTTTTCTTCCTGAATGGAACCAAACCACGCATTCACAGGTTGAGTTTCCGGACAATGGCCATATCCCACAACAAGGGCAGAGCTGCCTGGGTGAGATCACAGCATAGAAGTAGCATGGAGAAGAACAAGTGTAGCCTGTGGGTAAGCTCGTTCAAGAGAGTGTCTAAGGTAGCCTCAGATATATCTACGCTGAAACTCTTCCCAGTTTCCCACTCTAAAAATGTCCCTTCTCCTTCTATGTGGAAGAATTAATGATAAGTGGATCAAAGGTAGACACCTATACACAACTAAAACTTTCCCAACTAATGAGCTGAGGCAGAAATGAGAAAAAGTGGGAGAGCTCTTCTGTGTTGTTTTGATTTTTAAAATTTTCTTGTTCATTAGTCTTCCACTCAGAATGTACACACAAAACTCTCAGAGAATAAAAAGCTGAAGTACTACAAGTTCAAGCAACATTTTGCTAATTATATAGAATGATTATTTACTGCTTCATAAGTGACAAGGAAGGACGCGTCAACACTTAAAAGTTATGCATCAAGCAAATGGACAAGGCAAGACTAAGATCCATTAACAATGAAAAGATAAAATAGTCATGGTTGAAATAAAAATTTCTTTAGATGGGAGCTTTTTTTGTTTAGCAAAATACACTGTTAAAACATTTAGAGTGAAAGCCTCTGATAAGAAAAAAGAAAAGTTTTAAACTATTCTGCTTAGAAAATGAATTAAAATGGGATATAGCCTCATAGTAGAGAAGAGACAGGATGGGATAGAGAGAGCAGCAGTTTCACAAAAAAGAATGTATTGTAGTTTGGAGGAATGTTTATTTCTACTATTTAGATTGTAAACTAATTGAGAAATTGATACAGGGATGAGATAAAATCAACATATTAACAGTAAAACTGATATGGAGACTGTGACTTGAATGTGGAGGCAAATGGGACTTCCTACTTCTTCCCTCCCATATTGAACTAAGCCATAAAGAAGCCAGAGAAAAAACGATGGGGCTGGATATACGCAGAGGAAACCTTCTCCCACCTTTAACTGCTGTTCATAGAAGGTGGCAGATATTAAGAAGTCTCAGGTACTGACCTGGTTGCTAAGTATGTGGTGGTTCAAAGGGAAACTGAGAGATGTGGCAGATGTGGTATAGAGAGGCAGATGTGGTAGGTAACTGTTTGTTGATTATGTCTTTTGCCAAATACATGGTCTGGGGGGTGGCTGCTGCTGCTGCTGCTGCTGCTGCTGCTAAGTTGCTTCAGTCGTGTCCGACTCTGTGCGACCCCATAGATGGCAGCCCACCAGGCCCCGACGTCCCTGGGATTCTCCAGATAAGAACACTGGAGTGGGCTGCCATTTCCTCCTCCAGTGCATGAAAGTGAAAAGTTAAAGTGAAGTCCCTCAGTCGTGTCCGACTCTTAGTGGCAGTGGTTGTTAATTGCTGGGTTATACTCAGTAAAGACTTCCCCGGTGGCTCAGACAGTAAAGCGTCTGTCTACAATGCAGGAGACCTGGGTTCAATCCCTGGGTTGGGAAGATCCCCTGGAGAAGGAAATGGCAGTCCACTCCAGTACTATTCCCTGGAAAATCTCATGGACAGAGGAGCCTGGTAGGCTGCAGTCCATGGGGTCGCAAAGAGTCGGACACGACTGAGCCAATTCACTTCACTTCACTCAGTAAAGCAAGCACTGAAGCAAAAATGAATATCTGTCATGAGACAGTAACTGGCTACAGAGTCCTGTGGCCCTTCACATCACTGAGCCTCTAGAAGGACAGAGGATGTATTCTTCATCATTAAGGAGAAGGCTCCAATTGAGACAAGTACACAAATGTTTCAGAGATAGAAGAATGCTAAGTAAATTAAATTGCTTGCTCTGAGCATAGCTAGACCTGGCAGATATCTGTCAAATTCTAAGGCAAAAGGAAAGGGGTGGGAGTTAAATATACTTTCCTCAGTATCATGTTTATAGCTATCTCTAGCAGTCAATCTGAGGAATTTAGACTGTTTTGTCAACTCAGAAAATTAAAAATATAACATATGGTCACTGTCACCATGAGTGATTTGCAGTTTTTGAGGCACCAGCAGAATAAAGACCTTCTAGGAGGTACTGATACAATGGCAATGGTGGGGTCTCTTCACGTTTTAGAACTAAGGACTACAGATGAAAGAAGATGACATACAGTGAGGAGAATTGGGAGGGGGGTGATGAGGTCATCCAGCTAAAAGGACAAACTGGCAAGGTTTAGAAATAATGTTACTGTGACCACAATTTGTACCCACAGTTTTGTTTGGCTGGATTATCAGGTTATATTTAACTTTTTAAATTTACTTTCTCCCTTTTAACCTTCCTCCTGATATGCTCTTCCTGTCCTTGATGACTGGAGAGTAGTGTGACATTTTAAGATTATCCTTCATTCAACATTTTGGAGATGACAGTGGTGTCAAGAAGTCTAAAACTGATGAAACACAGGGGAAAGAAGTGGCACTCTTAGTGGCAGCAGGGTCCATGTGGCAGCAGCAAGAGAAACAATGGCTCATTCATTCCTCAGTGATGTGTCAATGCAGCAAATGCAGATAAAAATAAGTATATTTTAACACTGAGTTCCTTAAGTAGTGCTAATGACTCAGTTCTCTTACAAGGAGCATTATATGTTTATAGAAATAATCACATAGGACCTGGTCCACCTGGGTGTGTGTGTGCGTGTGTGTGTGCGTGTGTACTAGGTTCTGATATCAATCTATAAGTCTTCCTTACTCAGGTAATTACCACTGGCTAGCATGGATAAGAAAATTGCTCTGATTAATCCTGCTATAGTTTTGAAGACCATCCTAATTTGCTCCTGGCAAGCCTAAGAAAGGAATGAAGGAAATTCCCTGTTTTCCATATGCTAGTACCAACTGTTACATAATCTAGTCATGCCATCTCCTGCCAATGTTTTTTTTTTTTTTTTAACTCATTTAAAAACGTTTACTAAGATTTTTTAGGTATAATTGAGAAGATATTATCTTATTTAAAATAGAAATGTTCTACCCTCAAGTAAAATATGAACATCTTAAGTTTCTATGAAAAATGTTCAATGACAAACACATCCATAACTCTCTCCTATGTGCAGTCAGTATTATTTTGGTTATACAACATTGGTTTATTTAGAAATGAACTTACCCTCTCTCATTACATCAAGATGACCATCAAAAATAAATTTTTTTAAAAAAGAAAACAACACGCACTTACTCTATGAAAATATATGCATTTCCAGAGCAATGACATATTGAGGATGCCTTATAATATACCAAGAACTACAAAGCAAAATTAACCAACCTCTTTTAAAATGACTCAAAAAAACCAAAAAAGTGTTTTCACAGTTGTCAGAAGCCCTAGTCAATAAGGAGTCCAGCTGAAAAAAGCAATAGAAAAAGTGGTTGGTAACATGAGTTGACATCAAACGTTTTATGAAATTCCAAGCTTGAGTAAATTTCTTGACAAGAAAGTGTAGAACAAAAAATGAAATAGTATATCACATTGTTCCTTCTTTCGAACTCAAATGAAGTATATTTTAAAGTTTACACAGAAGTTTCAACCACAAAATTCACACTTAATGAAAACCCAGCTTGCTCCAAATGACTAAGAAAAACAAAAAGTGTGAATGTGAGGCAAATTTTATAAGAAGGAAGGTGTTGTAGAAACAGGTTGTGGAAACTGTTGTAGAAACAATCTAATTGGTAGTTAAATCTGTAATAGAAAAGTGGTATTCATATGTAAGAGCATAAAGTGAAATATAAGCTTAGGATCATAAGAAAAAATAAAACAAAGCAAGAGGATATTAAAGCAGAATTTTATAATATTTTAGTTAAGTATTTAAATATTTTGGTTGAATTGGCCAAACTCTGTGAGAAGTTTTCTCAAATTATTTTGGCTAAAATTGTTTTGATCAACTGACTTTCATCTTCTTATAATTGGCAGTTATTTATATCATGGGAAAGAATTTTAATATGTCTTAACTACACAGTATAGATGATAGATATAGACACATGCATACACACATTCATAGGTAGATGGGTTTTTGTCTTTTTTTTTACACTTACAAAAGCATACTTTGGATGTTTGACTTTTCATATAGTATAACCCAAGAAATGAATGCTGTGACAATTTGGACTTCAATTACTATGATTCACGTCACAGCTCTCTCATCATAAATTAAAAAACTTACCCTTGTGTCAGTTATCTGAAGGCCTCTTTATTTCTGAGCACTGAAAGCTGTTTTTGTTGTTGTTGTTGTTTGTTTGTTTTAAGGCGCAGGGCCAGAGTGTATAATCAGTTTTATGTAGTTAGGCCCAGTCAGACTTCAGCAGTCTTCCTATGTGTAAGGTACAGTTCTAGACCAGGCAATGAAGAAAGGAAGATGACCTCAATGGAGACAGGTTACCTTTATTCAGGCAAGGAGGGGCGACAGTTGGTCTAACAACCAGGCTGAGCGTTTGCGGGATCAGGAGGGCTTCATATTTATGGGAAGGTTTTGGGGAAGCAATACGGGAAGATTTAGTCAGGCAGGGCATTCTGGGTAATCTTTTGCTGAGATGGCAGTTTGCGGATGAACCAGGGTGGGTGTTCCCGGGCCACGGTGTAGGGTCCCGGGCTGATGCAATCTGCCTGGAGTATCGGAGTGGGACCTAAAGTTCAGTTTTGTCATCCCTGAAATCAGGTGGTTCAGCAAGGGCCCTTGAGGTCATTATCTTCTTTTTCCAGGCCCAAGGCCTTTGAGGTCTTTATCTTCTTTTCTAGGCCCGAGGACTCCTTCATTCCAGACCGTGAAATCTTAAAAAAGATGGGGAAAAAGGGCGCTGTATCTCTCTGGCTACTTCCTGCTGGGTCGGGGTGACAGCTCTGGATCTGGAATGAAGGACTGTCCTAGGGCCCAGGGTCCCCTTTTTCTGGTGTTGAGGTGAGGCTCTCAAGAAGGAGAATGGTCTTGACTTGATCTCGAGAGATGGCCCAAATCTGATCTTAGAGAAACCTTCAGAAGAGATTGAAGAAACACGGACCAAATAAGTAAGATAATAAGTACTAATGGTCCCAAGAAAGGGAGCAACCCAAGGGAGGGCCAGTTGGAACAGACTTTGGGGAGTGGAAAGATTTTATAACTCTTTTTTGTGGCGTTTGATTCTGTCCCTAAGTTCTCTGACCCTTTCCTGGACTAGGCCTGTTTCCTTAACAAAATAGCAGCTGTCCTCTCCTAGGAAAAGGCAGGTTCCTCTCTTTTCCATGGTGAGAAGGTCCAGGGCTTGTCTGTTTTGTAGGGCCACAGAAGCTAATGAGTTAATTTGTCTTTGGGCTGGAACACAGGATTCCACCACCTGTTCCATATCCTCATTAAGTTCTTGGGATAGCTTGTAGTAGAAATGGGCTGAGGTCGAGATGCCCCCAATCCCTGTGCCCAGGGCTGCCGCAATGCTGGTCCCAATCAGGAGGGGGGCCACGATAGCTCGTTTTTTCCTGTGGGAATGTTCCACTTGGGGGTCAACTATCTGTTGTATCCCTTATTCTTTGAGGATTGTTAGACCCAGGGTCAGGAAGACCAAGATGCAAGGTCTGGGGGTGGGGTGGGGGGGTCAGGGGGAAGACATGAATATGAGTAAGTCCTGCAGAGATTGAAGATTCCTGGGTTGGTGCAATTATTTGTGCTGTTCCAGAGCACCCAAGTGGAACAGAAGGACAGAGCGGAGTTTGTAAGACCAGTGTACTTGGAGCTAGAGTAGTTGATACAGGTTTTAGGTTTGAAGGGGCTGAAAGAAGGATTTTGTCAGAAACTGGCCCAATGAGTTGTGTGGTGTTTTGTTAGGGAGGGGAGGTATAGTTGCCCTGTGACAACCACGTGGAGGGTAAAGGGATTGGTTTGTGTGGTGATGGAGACAGTGATATGCATATCCAGAATTGGGATGTGTGTTGTGTGTGTTGGAAGAATTGGAAGGAGGAGTTAAGAAGGTGGGTCAGGTGTCAGTTGTCAGAGGGAGGATTTAGGAGAGGCCATAGTTGGGAAAGACTAGAGATCTCTTCAAGAAAATTAGAGATACCAAGGGAACATTTCATGCAAAGATGGGCTCGATAAAGGACAGAAATGGTATCAAACTAACAGAAGTAGATGATATTAAGAAGAGGTGGCAAGAATACACAGAAGAACTGTACAGAAAAGTTCTTCATAACCAAGATAATTACGATGGTGTGATCACTCACCTAGAGCGAGACATCCTGGAAGGTGAAGTCAAGTGGGCCTTAGAAAGCATCACTATGAACAAAGCTAGTGGAGGTGATGGAATTCCAGTTGAGCTCTTTCAAATCCTGAAAGATGATGCTGTGGAAGTGCTGCACTCAATATGCCAGCAAATTTGGAAAACTCAGCAGTGGCCACAGGACTGGAAAAGGTCAGTTTTCATTCCAATCCCAAAGAAAGGCAGTGCCAAAGAATGCTCAAACTACCGCACAATTGCATTCATCTCACACGCTAGTAAAGTAATGCTCAAAATTCCCCAAGCCAGGCTTCAGCAATATGTGAACTGTGAACTTCCAGATGTTCAAGCTGGTTTAGAAAAGGTAGAGGAACCAGAGATCAAATTGCCAACATCTGCTGGATCATCGAAAAAGCAAGAGAGTTCCAGAAAAACATCTATTTCTGCTTTATTGACTATGCCAAAGCCTTTGACTGTGTGGATCACAATAAACTGTGGAACATTCTGAAAGTGATAGGAATACCAGAGCACCTGACCTGCCTCTTGAGAAACCTATATGCAAGTCAGGAAACAACAGCTAGAACTGGACATGGAACAACAGACTGGTTCCAAATAGGAAAAGGAGTATGTCAAGGCTGTATACTGTTACCCTGCTTATTTAACTTCTATGCAGAGTACATCATGAGAAATGCTGGGCTGGAAGAAACACAAGCTGGAATCAAGATTGCTGGGAGAAATACCAATGACCTCAGATATGCACATGACACCAAGTAGTTGGGTCAGGCACAACTGTAGTTTGAAGAGTGTCCAGGTCATTCAGTATCTTCTTAGATGGTCGACAGAGGTTGTCACTGGGTGATTTTTAAGGAGGTGGGCTCTGTGAGGGAGACCTGATACGTGTCCGTTAAGGGGAGCAGCACAGAATTGGAGGTAACCCTTTTTAGGTGAGAGAGGGTGTACCCAGGAAGCAACTTTTTCGAGCTTAGCTGCAGTTGGGGTAAGGAGGATGATTTTGAATAGTCCCTGCCACTTTAGGGTTAGGTCACCCTGGGGATTTTTAAACAGATAGACCATGTCTCCAATTTGTAGAAGGGGTGAAGGGGATGGGGGTCAAGAGCAGGCAAGTTGTGATTGACGTATTCCCAGAGGACACTGTGGGATTCTGCTAGCAGAGGGGAGTATAGGGAGTTTGGTATGGGAGGAGGTTTAGGGGGAAGTCTGAGAGGGATTATGGGTCTTCCAAATGTAACTTCAAAGGGGCTTAGCCCAAGGGGTTGATTTCTGTGAGGAGAACCTGGGCCACAATTTGGGCTCTTTTGTTTGTGGTGGGAAATGCTTCTACCCATCCCGAAAATGTGTCTACAAGGACCAGGAGATATGGCTCTCTGAACTGGGGCATATAAGTAAAGTCTATCTGCCAATCTTGTGCTGGGAGACTGCCTTGCATTTGATGGGTTGGAAAGGATGTAGGTTTAAGGTTGGAATTGGGATTAGTTTGTTGGCATGTCTGACAGGAACAGGTAAGGTCATCCAAATATTTTTGGCCAGCTGTCAATGTGGGGAAGTGGTTGTGGATGAACTGTTGGAGTACCTTGGACAAAGGATGGAAGAGTGAGTATAGATAGGAGAGAATTTCTCTGGTGGTGGGAGGATCAGATGGGATCAGGGCTAAGATGATGGGGACTGGAGGGTGGGATGGGACAGGGCTACCTCCTTTGCTTTTTGGTCTGTTGTATTGTTGCAGGATGCTATGAGACTCCCCTTTGATGTCCCCTACAGTGGAGGATGGCAGCTCTGTCTGGCAAGAGTGCAACCTCTAGAAGTTTGGGGTCATATCAGAATTAATAATGGGGGATCCCTTTTATGTGAGGAACTGTTTCCCTCTGTATTAGGATGTTTGAGTGAAGGATGGTACAGGCATATTCGGAGTCTGTGTAGATGTTAACTCTGAGATTTTTAGCCAGGGTCAAAGCTCACCTGAGAGGTGAGGACTATTAGTTCTGCCTGTTGGGAGGTGGCGATGAGGTGGCAGAGGTGAGGCTTCAATTATCTGTGTCCCATGGTTGTGATGAAGGTCTCCCTGGATGATGGCATATTGTGCTGCAAAGGGTGGGGATTTTAAGAGCCGCCATCAATGAACCAGTATGGGGTGTTAGGGTCTAAGATGGGCTGATCTGTCAAGTGTTGGAAGGGACTTTGGGTAAGATCCACTGTTAGACTACAGTTATGCAGGGGAAGGCCTGCTGTAGAAGGTGTGGGTAATACACTGGCAGGGTTAAGCAGGGCAAAGGGAGAGAACGTGAGTTGGGGATTGTGGAAAAAGGCATGTAGAATCTGTATCCTGAAAGTGGGAAGGGAGAGAAAAGCCAGGTGTGATAGTAGGTCTTAGAGGGTGTGTGGAGAACAGACTGTTAAGGGGCCATGCCTAGGGAATTTGTTTGCTTCAGGTACCAGGGCTGCGATGGAAGCCATGGCTTATATACAGGGAGGCCACCCCTTGGTCACCATGTCAAGTTGTTTTGATAAATAAGCTATGGGAGCCCAGGTGTCTCTGGCATAGAAGTCCCAGGGCCTGTCCTTGGTTGGAATGGCCAAAGAGAAAAATTAGATCAGATCAGTCACTCAGTTGTGTCCGACTCTTTGCGACCCCATGAATCGCAGCACTCCAGGCCTCCCTGTCCATCATAAACTCCCAGAGTCCACTCAGACTCACGTCCATCGAGTCAGTGATGCCATCCAGCCATCTCATCCTCTGTCGTCCCCTTCTCCTCCTGCCTTCAATCCCTCCCCGCATCAGAGTCTTTTCCAATGAGTCAACTCTTCGCATGAGGTGGCCAAAGTACTGGAGTTTCAGCTTTAGCATCATTCCTTCCAAAGAAATCCCAGGGCTGATCTCCTTCAAAATGGACTGGTTGGATCTCCTTGCAGTCCAAGGGACTCTCAAGAGTCTTCTCCAACACCACAGTTCAAAAGCATCAATTCTTTGGCGCTGAGCCTTCTTCACAGTCCAACTCTCACATCCATACGTGACCACAGGAAAAACCATAGCCTTGACTAGACGAACCTTTGTTGGCAAAGTAATGTCTTTGCTTTTCAATATTCTATCTAGGTTGGTCATAACTTTCCTTCCAAGGAGTAAGCGTCTTTTAATTTCATGGCTGCAGTCACCATCTGTAGCGATTTTGGAGCCCAGAAAAATAAAGTCTGACACTGTTTCCACTGTTTCCCCATCTATTTCCCATGAAGTGGTGGGACCAGATGCCATGATCTTCGTTTTCTGAATGTTGAGCTTTAAGCCAACTTTTTCACTCTCCACTTTCACTTTCATCAAGAGGCTTTTGAAATGGCCTGGTGTAATCTGGCAGGTGGAGAGTTGGCACTTGGAGGAAGCTCTGAGTGAGCTGGTGAATAGGACAGGCTAGCGAGGAGGGGTTAAGGAGGGGTTCATCTAGGGATCCTTTAGTTGCCTCATAGAGCAGCTTTAAAATGAGGGAGACATTAGGGATCCAGATACAGAAAATGTTTAGGAGGCCGAGGAGAGACAGGAATTCCTGTTTTGTTTTTGGAGGACAGTCAATTAAGGCCTGGATTCTTTCTGGAGGAATGGTTCTTTGTTGGTGGGATAGGGAAAGTCCCAGGTAGGTGACTTTTGCCTGGGCTATTTGGGCCTTGGATCAGGATACCCAATAACCCCAGGGCCCCAAGGAGTTTGGCAGTGTGTTGGAGGCAGAGTTGTAAGGTGGGGCTACGAAGGAGGAGGTCATCTAGGTATTGGAGGAGGTAACTAGGGGCCAGGTCGAGTGTCTGTAGGTCCTTTTGTAAAGCCTGTCCAAAAAAGTGGGGGCTGTCTCTGAACCCTTAGGGGAGAACTGTCCATGTTAGTTGTTGGGAGACATGTGTCTTGGGGTCCTGCCAGGTAAAGGTGAAGAGGGGTTGGGAGAGGGGGTGAAGGGGGATGATGAAAGCATCTTTGAGGTCTAATACCATGAAGAAGGTTGTAGTCAGGTGAATGGTGGACAGAAGGGTATAAGGATTAGGGACTACTGGGAATGTTGGTATGATGGCCTCATTGATTTTTTCATAGGTCTTGGACCAGTCTCCCGGAGTTTGGTCCCTTCCATACTGCCAGGATGGGGGTGTTGTGTGGTGAATGGGTAGGAATTAAGACGGAGGCTTGAAGAAGATAGCCAATGATAGGCTTAAGCCTCTTGTGGGCCTCTGGGATGAGAGAGTACTGTTGTTGGATGATTATAGTCAAGGGGTCTTTTAGGGTGATGTGGACTGGGGGGATGATGTTTGGCTATGGATGGGTGATCAGTATCCCAGACTTGGCGGTCTATGGCGGGTAGGTCTAAGGGGAGATCAGGGATAGGGGACAGGGATGGTCCAGGTGCCATCTGCATGCAGAACACAGAGACTGCATCAAGAGGGGAAATTGTAATAGAAACCACTAATTTGGATAACAAATCTCCCCCTAGGAGCACCACTGGGCACTGAGGCATTATGAAGAATGAGTATACGAGGGTCAAGTTTCCAAGTTGACAGAGTAATGGAAGGCTGATTCTTGGACTCAGGGGGACTCCAGAGACCCCCATGATTGTGATCTCTGAGTTTTGGGTTGGGCCAGAGTAGGAGGTTAAGAGAGAGAAGGCAGCTCCTGTGTCTACTATGAAGGAGATCTTTCTCCCAGCCACTATCCCATCAATCCTGAATTCCGAACTCATGTCTGCGACACGGGCCAGGGGGCTGGAACCCAGGTCCCATCATTGGAACAACTCTCATAGGGTTGGGCTGGGAGTCTGGGAGATGTGGGAACCTCCCCAGGGGCACCAGAGTGTCCCTGTGGACATTCCACCCTCCAAGTCTGGGAGTTAGGGACCTCCCCAGGGGCACCAGGGTATCCCTGGGGACAATCCATCTTCCAGTGTCCCCATTGGCCACAGGTCGGGCATGCTTTTGAGGGGGGCTGTGGGTTTGGGCATGCCTTTGCCTAATGTCCCAGCTGGTTGCATCAGAAGCAAGGTCAGGGGGCGGAATCTTAAGCTCAGGTCTGTGATGACTTGTGCTGGGCTGAATCTCATCCCTTAGTTGCTGCTGCCAAAAAGGCATATTTAGCTTTTCTCTCACGGTCTTTCTCTCTTTTAGCCTCCTCTTCTCTATTATTGAACACTTTGAAGGCTACTTCTAGGAGTTCCTTTGGGGGTGGGGGGGTCTCGGGGCCCTTCTCTAGTTGTTGAAGCTTGTGTCTAATGTCAGGGACAGACTGGCTGATGAACTGAACATGAAGGTACAGTAACCCAGCAGGGGTGGTGATATCTAGGTTGGTATACTTCTGGACAACCTCGGTGAGGCGTGCCAAGAATAAGGCTGGATTTTCATCCACCCCTTGGGTGACTTCCCTGACTTCATAATTGACATGGATATGAGCATTTGCTTCCATGATAGCTCAGACAGTAAAGTGTCTGCTTACAATGCGGGAGACCTGGGTTCGACCCCTGGGTTGGGAAGATCCCCTGGAGAAGGAAATGGCAACCCACTCCATTCATGCCTGGAAAATTCCATGGACCAAGGAGCCTGGTGGGCTACAGTCCATGGGGTCGCAAAGAGTCGGACATGACTGAGTGACTTCACTTCACTTCTGGAGGCAGATGATCATGTGATTGAGTTTCCTAATGCCTGGGTCACCGGGCTGGTATGTCCAGTGAGGTCCTAATTGAGGCACCATCTCATCAGCAACTGGGTTAGCATGGTCTTGGTTATGTAAGTGATCAGCATGGGCTTTTGCCACTTGCCAGATATGTTCTTTTTTCATCTGGAGTGAGAGTGGCATTTAGAATATAATATATGTTACTCCATGTGAGGTTATAGGCCTGGGTGAGCCTCAGGAATTCTTTTCTGTATTTGGTAGGGTTTTCAGAAAATGATCCTAACTTTTCTTCAATCTGGCTCGTGTCTGACAATGAAAGTGGCACATGGACTCGGGTGGGGCCCTCTGGTCCTGTCACCTCTCTCAGGGGAAACAAGTGCTGGGTATGTGATTGCGTGGTAGGGGGGAGGGAAGCGGGGAGGGGGAATTGGAGGAATGTGGTAGTGGGGTTGGGGGAGACTCAGGAGACGTTTCAGAGTCAGTATGTGAGTTCGGTGAGGGGAAAGGCGGGGTTTGATGATGTGACTAGTAGGGAGGGGCTCAATCACAGGGTTGAACTCTGGGGGTGCAGAAGGTCATGGTTGGCTGTTAGTTGAAGAAGAAGAGCCCTTTTGTTTGGGAGGCAAGGTGTATAAAAGGACCTTATAGGTGGAGCAGGCCTTGCATAGGGAGGGCCTGTTCCGAAGGGCCCAAAAGGCCTGGGCATATGGGATATCCGACCCTTGCCATTCCATTTGAGGAAGTTGGTAAGATTTTGAAGGATGTAGAAGTCAAATGTACCAAATTCAGGCCAGTGGTTTTGATTGTCGAATTGGTACTGAGGCCAGATCTGTATGCAGAGCCGTTTCAAGCAGCTAGCTTTGAGTAAGAGTGGTTTGAGATTTTTGAGGATGCAGGCCAGAAGGGAATCTTTTGGGATAGATAGGCCGGACCCCATGATTGGGAGGCAAGCAGAGGCTCCTATTTTGAGTTTGGGTTGTCACCCATAGTCACAATAGGAGTTATGAGAAGAGAGCTCTGTATCGAGGTGGAGCATCCCCCACTGTTGCTTACAGAGTGACCTCATGCCGGGGGTCCCCAGGACCCGGAGAGGACAGTATTCTAGGGTACCTCTAGAACACTATACAGATCTTACCTTAATCTAGGGGCCGGAGTGAGTGGAATGTTGGATGCAGAGTGATCAAATGGCAAGGGTTCCCTGTTGCAGAGGTCATCAGAGAGAGAGAGAAGAGGGGGATAGAGCCGGAGGCCTGGGGTACATGAGTCACCAATAAAACCTTAGGACAAGATTTGCACTGCTTACAAGGCACAGGGTGTCCCCAAAGGGAGCTTATAAGCCCTGGCAGAAAGTAAGCTTGGCAGGTGGCCACGCTCCCAGATTCTGGGATAAGGGAAAACAATGAGAGAGGGAGAGAGGGAGAGAGAGAGGAGGGAGAGAGAGGCAAGTGGCTTGCCCTCTCCCAGGTTTCGGCACCAAAAATGTAAGGTATAGATCGAGAGGAGACAATGATGAAAGGAAAACAACCTCAAGGGAGACAGGTTACCTTTATTCAGGCAAGGAGGAGCGACAGTCAGTCTAACGACCAGGCTGAGCACTTGTGGGAGGTGCCGATACCCGGGATTGAACCAGGGACCTCCTTACACTATGAACACCAGTATTGACATCCGTTTGCTTGTTTGTTACACATTTTTTAACTTATATGTATTATTTACTGTGATTATAGGCTTTTACCACCTTAGACTATAACAGCAGGGCTGCCATATCTATATCTAAACTGATGCTTCCTATACTTTTTCTGCCCCAAGTGTAACATTAGTTGAAAGAAAGGACATTTTCAAACAACCTATATATAGTGTTTCCTTCATTTATTCCTTTATTTAGCAAATATATAGAGAATATATGTTGAGTTGTAGAAATAATGCTCAACACTGACAAAATCAGAAAGAAAGACCAGCTTCTTGGAGTTTATATTCTCATGGCCAGACACAGATGATTAAATACACAACTATTCTGTGATGTTTATGATACTGAGTTTGGTAGGTCAGTAGAATTTTAATAGAGAAAGTGATGTATCAAAATTAAAACAAAGAGAATGAGTAGAATTTCACTAGAGAAAAGAACAAGTGGAGTGGTGGAATAGCTTTTTTTTTTTTTTTTTACAACAGGTATTCTTTTATATGCCATGTGTCAAACTTAGCCTCTGAGGACACAGCAGTAAGCCAAACATACCACATCCTTATTCTCATGGATTTGCATTATTTTTGAGGAGACAAAGAAAATCAACTTAAAAACATATAAGTAAATTATTTGAGATGGCTAGAGTGATATGACGGAGAAGGCAATGGCACTCCACTCCAGTACTCTTGCCTGGAAAATTCCATGGACGGAGGAGCCTGGTAGGCTGCAGTCCATGGGGTCGCTAAGAGTCGGGCACAACTGAGCAACTTCACTTTCACTTTTCAGTCTCATGCATTGATTGGAGAAGGAAATGGCAACCCACTCCAGTATTCTTGCCTGAAGAATCCCAGGGACAGAGGAGCCTAGTGGGCTGCCGTCTATGGGGTAGCACAGAGTCGGACACGACTGAAGCGACTTAGCAGCAGCAGCAGAGTGATATGAAGAATGAAAATTGGGTAGTAATGCAAATTGTTTGCTTCCTCAGCATCTATTTGCTCTGATTTTTGTGTGTGTGTGTGTGGGGGAGCGGGGGTGTTTACTCTTTTATCATACAGCTCATAAACTTCTGGGAAAGCTGACATCTCACTCAGTAAAAGGTATGAACACAGTAATTCTAAAAGTAATTTCATTTCTTTGCAAGGGGTTGGTTAAGCAACCCAAACCTAATTAAAGCAGTTTTTGCATTCACCCGACTTTATGTCATTTCAGGAATAGTAATATAACACAATCATAGCTGATGAAACATGAGGGGAATATTGTGCTTAACTTCTAGGGAAAAAGTTGCTTTACTCTTAAGAGAAATGAAGAGAAATGAAAAAAAAAAAAAAAGGCTTCTTTCTTTCTATGGTTGGGATTCCTATAGCTGGTGCTGCCACTGCCATATCCCTAATGAGTCCAAGATGGAATCTTAGAGAAACCGAGCAATCAGTCTCTAGTTGAATGATGTTGATTTCTACCTTGATGTTCGGTTACATCAGTGACCACAGTTAAATCAATTTAACTCTTAATTTCTATTACTAATCTGAAACCACTATACATGAAACCAGAGAAATGTTTGATATATGTATTAGAAAAGAAGTCATAGGAACAGAGGATAGTGTAGGTACTGCTTCAGACTAGCTGGTCAAGGACTGTCTTTCTGAAGAGGTGATACTTAAGCTGAGATAAGAAGTCAGCTATGCTAAGCCCTGAGAGCAAACCCTTCCAGGAAGCACAAATAACAATTCAATAGTCACAGGATTCAACCAAGAATAAGAAGGTATGACACTAGAGATGAGCAATGTTCTGAAGATACGAGATTTGTGACTCATGCAGACGTTTAAGATTCATTCTAAGAGCCATTAAAGTGTTTGAAGTTTAGGGATGACAAATTATTATATTTTTTTCTAAGTAATATTAAATCTGATGTTTTCAATTACCATTAAAATGTCTTCCATACTTTATGGTAATCATATTTCATTTTAGTGTTTATAAAATTAAAAATTAACAATTAACATTTTTATTATGTGAATTTCTCTTGTAGCAAAGCATCTGATGGCAGGAATTTCTTATAGAACAAATGGCAATTAATAAAATCAGTTAAGAAGTAAAGATCAAAGAGGGTGTAATTTTAATGAAAAATAAATGAAGCTTGGAAAGTTTTTTAAAATTCTTGTAGAAATTAAAATACATTAAAATTGCTGGGAAGCACTGTAAAATAATATTTTTTTTTTTTTGGATTGGGCACAGCTTGACTCTATTGTGCAGTGTTGGGAAATGTGCTTGCTGATCTTAGGTTTTTAAAATTTTTTTTTTTTTTTTTAGAAAATAATATTTTTTAACCTAAAATATAGTACACACACACACACACACACGTATATATACATTTATATATGCAACAGAAAATCATGTAAGACAGAATAAGACAATTTTGAAATAGGTATAAAAATCAATTACAGGAAGATCACTTTTCCTATAGAAGCATAAAAGGCAGGCATTTCAGAGGAATCTTCAAACAAAAGCCAGCTACTTAAAGATGTGGCAGAAGAAATTTTCCTCCCAAGGAGTAAGCATCTTTTAATTTCATGGCTGCAATCACCATCTGCAGTGATTTTGGAGCCCAGAGAAATAAAATCTGACACTGTTTCCACTGTTTCCCCATCTATTTGCCATGAAGTGATGGGACCAGATACCATGATCTTCATTTTCTGAATGTTGAGCTTTAAGTCAACTTTTTCACTTTCCTCTTTCACTCTCATCAAGAGGCTTTTTAGTTCCTCTTCACTTTCTGCTATAAGGGTGGTGTCATCTGCGCATCTGAGGTTATTGATATTTCTCCCAGCAATCTTGATTCCAGCTTGTGCTTCTTCCAGCCCAGTGTTTCTCATGATGTGCTCTGCATATAAGTTAAATAAGCAGGGTGACAATATATAGCCTTGACGTACTCCTTTTCCTATTTGGAACCAGTCTGTTGTTCCATGTCCAGTTCTAACTGTTGCTTCCTGACCTGCATATAGGTTTCTCAAGAGGCAGGTCAGGTGGTCTGGTATTCCCATCTCTTTCAGAATTTTCCACAGTTTATTGCGATCCGAATAAACAATCACATAATTGTCCTTGAGAACATCCAACTGTCTAAACGTTAGATCTGGATAGCATTGAGGTTTAAAACTTTTACTGTGTACAATAGTGCATGCAAATAGAGTTACCACATCTTAATAGGTGCTAAGTCATCTGATACTATTTACATAATCGTTATTTTGTAAAAACAAAACAAACTCTCTTTGCCATTTTGCACATCTATGAGGTTGTGAGGTAAGACATTTTTTTTCATTTACTGATGGAGAAACAATGCTCAGGGATCTTAAATAATCTTCACCAATTAAGTCAATTACAGCCTGGCTTTGAACTGCATCTGACACCAAACTATGATTGCAAACATCTATCCTTCTTTGTGTTTCCTTGAGTGTGAAAATAATTTTAAAGCAATATTATAAGTTCTGTGCATCTTTATATCTCAGCTTATATACAAAACCTTATCCTCTAAACTTCAAATCAGACCTTTTAGAGAAGAGAGAATTTATCTAATTATAAAAGCTAAAGGGTAATGCTGGCAAAATGGAAATGATCTTAAAAACAGTGTAAACAAAACACATCAAAATAGAAAGTTTAAAATTTTGTAGATCTCAAATGATATTCATATATTTTTATAACTTAGGAGCTATATTGTTATAAAATGTGAAATTGTATTCTATAAAGCTATGTACTAATGTAAACTTCCAAGTTTTTTTTATTATTTAAAGCAAGGGTTCCTCTTACAGCACAAAGAAATAGCAAAGCCATAAAATAAGGACTTTGTTTTTATCCACTGAATGGTTTTGCATTGCATATTAGAGGGTCAAATTTAAGAATAACACATATAGGTATTATTACTGTCAGCATGACAATTAGATATATTCGAATTCAAATGTGGGGAAATGGGTCAATCTGTGTTGGGAAAGTAAAACTGATTAATGTAGAATATACAGAATTAGATGTTGCTAATAAGCTGACACAATTTAGGTCTCTATTTCGGGGGAGGGGGAAATCCTTTAGAAATATTATTTAAAGTTAGAGGCATAACAGGTTCTCTTTTGTCATGTCAGCTTCTCAGCAAAGTTAAGAGCTATATGACACACAATGTTGTACACGGTAACTATAAACATGTGAGATAACAGCTGAGCTATTGTCTTGGTCTCCAGGAGTCACTTTAGCAAACTCTTGAGATAAAAATATAGAAGCTGTTACGCTTGGGTATTTAATACAAATATCTTTTTGTCTCTTTCTAAACTTTTAGCTGTTGTCTAAGGCTTTTTCTCTTTAGCTTCTTTTAGATATACTGAGGTCTCAAGGAACAATTAGACAAAACTATTGCATAAATGTGCCATGTTATATGGGGGGTGGAGAGAAGTCTGGGAAAAAAACATAGAATTGTTAATGAAGCCCGTCTTCCCTGCAAAATACTCACTTTCAGTAATCTCAGAGAGCACTGAGTCAATGAATCTGATACAGAACTATGTTTTGAGTAATCTAAATAGTCCGCCATGATGTTTACACAGGAACTAAACCTTTTATAAAATTCAGCATATTTCACCCAAGCACAATCATGTACAGGTCATTTTGTATCCCATTTTGAATCCAGGGCCTTGTTAAGTAGGTAGCTTTAAAAATATCTGCAACAACTCAAAGAATGAAAAGTGAGTTGTCTCTAACATTTCAAGAAGAGAAAAAAAGGGGCTGCAGCAGCAATGGTTTAAGCTGAAGAACCTTTAAATAAAACCACTTTAGATAACTGTTATGATAAATGACTGGATTTCGACGTGTAGGTCTTGCTTGGCTGGCTCGCTTAACTGTGGAAAGGATTTTTATTTCTTAAAATTCAGAAAGGCAGATTTTCACAAAAACAGTTCTTGTGATTTAATTGATCTCTCACAAGGAGTGTGCTCTAGCTCTGGAGGCTATAGTCTATTTTCTGTTGGATTGAGCTAAAGCCGACATTTATGAGTGAATTCTTCCACTCTACTCTCAGCTGCTAGTTGGTTGGAGTTTGCTGCCAGTGAGCCAAAGGTCATGAATTTGATACTTGAACAGATCACTTTGTCTCACAGAGAGAAAGCTTTGTAACAAAGACACAGATTACAGGTTTATTCTTGCCAGTGCCAGCTGAGTTCCAAGTGTGAGGCTATTCCCATAAGAGGGACCAGGCTTATGGGTACCCCAGGGAACAACACATGGATGCTCTTCCATATTAAAAAAAAAAAAAATCTGCCAAAATGTAAAAACAGCCATCCATAAGGACAATAGGATATGACCTTTTATTTTGATATATGAAAAAACAATATTAATGCAAATCAACATTGAAAAAATAATCTCCAAAATTTTAACTACTATATGTATTTTTAAGAGTTTCCCTGGCAGTTTGGCTGGTAAAGAATCCACCTGCAATTCAGGAGACACCAGTTCTATTCCTGGGTCGGGAAGATTCCCTGGAGAAGGGATAGGTTACCCACTCCAGTATTCTTTGGCTTCCTTTGTGGCTCTGAGGGTAAGGAATCTGACTGTGATGCAGGACACCTGGGTTCGATTCCTGAGTTGGGAAGATCCCCTGGAGGAGGGCATAGCAACCCACTCCTGTATTCCTACCTGGAGAATCCCCATGGACAGAGGAGTCTGACAGGCTATGTAGTTCATGGGGTTGGAAAGAGCTAGACATGTCTGAGCGACTTTCACATGTTTTTTTAAAGTTGTGTTTTTAAAAAGTTGACGACTTTTGGGGGGTAAAAATAAGTAACCTATTTCTGGTCTAAGACATTAAAGTTGGGATGCTTAACAAAGAATCAATCATTTTAGAAGAGTGTTTTATTTATTTATTTATTTTTTAGAAGTGTTTTAAAATTATATTCATCTGTGGTAAATTTTAGAAATGTGGGACTTATTTATGTGACAAACTTTAAATGCATTTATCCATTTCCATCTTTGAAACTATTTCCCTTAATTAAATCAGTATGCTGTCAGTTCTACATGGCAGAATGTTGTTTTTACCTTTTATTGTACATTTAAAAATTAATTTTACTTAAAATTGGTGTTAATTACCCTTCCCATCACATAATTGGTAAGTAATCCAATTAATTTTATATCTTATATACCTCTGGAAACAGACATTAGGGCAAAATCGTTCACCTGAACTTAATGTTCTCTTGTTGGTCAGTTTGCTTCTAAAATCACAGTAGTCTTTCTAAAATGATCTTTCTAGAACACAGTTTCACTGGAGGGAAAACATGAGATTCTATGATCCATATTCTTTCCCGTTTTTCTTGTTCGCTATGACCCTATTATGTGAATTGCAGTTTCCTAAATACACATGCCTACTAATGGTTCCACTCATTTACACACTGTCTGAAATTTCTTTTTGTCTTCAATAGACATCCTCATCCCCTTTCCCTTGTAAAACAAAACACAAACAGCAACTGAATTGTTGGTTTCCTGTATACAGTATTTACATACTAGAAACTGAGCAGGGGCCAATAGGCCCCTCCACAGCTCCCAGGAATGAATCATGATTAGCCTACATCCATCATAGTATTTCTCTCTTCTCCCTTCTCTTGCCAGTGGCCACTTTCAGCATAAACATGTGAGTCTCTGAGCCAGAGGGACTGTGTTCTGGAGGCTCCCAGTGAAGTTCCCCTCACTCTGAAAGCAGGGACAAGATAGGAAATTTACTATGTTTCTACCAGTTAGAGTTTGGGGAGGATATGGTAACTCTAAATACTTCTGGGGGAAAAATTCAGGGAAAAAACTGACTCTGAGAATGGCAGAGAAGAAAAGGAAAAGAAACTTAGTTCCTTAATTATGTCCTTAAGCCACTAGATTAACCCTGGACTAAACTTTCAATCTTGTTATAAGAGATGAAAATTTTCACATTATTTAAGCCACTTTTAGATAAGTCTTCTGTTCTTTGCCATCAAAAGCATCCTGATACAAATTCCCATAGCTCCCAAGACACATATCTTTGGTAATACATACCGTACCTTAGCTTATATCCATGTCCTCTGTGAAGTCTTCCTTTAATTCCCACCTCTTAGATTCACCTTCCCTTTTTGCCATTAAGGTAGCAATCTTTTGCTGAGAAACCCAAGACACTTCTTTGTGTGAAAGTGCTAGTTGTTCAGCTGTGTCCGACTCTTTGTGGTCCCATGGACTGCAACAGGCTCCTTGGTCCATAGAATTCTCCAGGCAAGAATACTGGAATGGGTTGCTAGTCCCTCCTCCAGGGGATCTTCCTGACCCAGGGATTGAACTTGTGCCTCTTGCATCGCAGGCGGATCAGTTTGAGCCAACAAGGAAACCTGCTTCTTTGTGTGCTTGGCACCTATTTTGTTCTTGCCATGTGTATGTGAACAACACATAAAAAAATTAGTAACTACTGCAATTAATCAATTTCTTTAGGCACATAGAGTTTCAGGTCTGACCTTCATATACATAATAAGCAAATTATTTTTGTTGATGAAGATAAATGACAGTTCTATATGTAAATAAGTGTTATTTAACCATAAAACACCAAAGCCACAGGGGAAAAATAAATCATATTTTTAAGAGTTTTGATATTAGTAAATGATTTTGTTATAACATCTTATATTGGTTAAAAAAACCTTTGCCCTTCAAAGCTCTTCATATATATAGTTGCATTTTGTTCTTTACAGTACCTTTAAATGTAGGGGAGAGTATAATTTTACATACATCTTCCAGGTAAAAGCCCCTTAGTTATAGAGAGGTTAATTAACTTACCCAAAGGATTGAACCACCTAGAGCCTCTGTAATAGGAAAGAATAAATCTGACTCCATATTGGATTTTGTTTCTTTTCTATTACAGAGGCTCTAGGTAGTTCAATCCTTTGGGTAAGTTAATCCTTTAAACTTTGCATTTCAATACTTTTTCTACAGGTTAATCACTAAATGCATGTTGCCTATAGTTTAAAGTATACATAATTGTCCATCTCTGGAATCCCTGGCTCTCATGCCAGTACCTTTGTTTGGCTTGCGGGAAACATCCTAACCAGGTCAACCTATGAATGGTTGCAGGAAAGAATAAATTAGCACATTCCCTTAGACAAGGACCCTGGAAAAGGAAACAGCAATTCACTCCAGTATTCTTGCCTGGAGAATTCCATGGACAGAGGAGCTTGGCAGGCTACACTCCATGTGCTCAGAGAGTGTTGGACATGACTGAGCGACTAACACTCAGACAAGGAAATATCTGCAGTAACTCATCACCTTTTTTTACCTTACCCCTCCATCCCCCACCCCTCACTTCTATAAAAGAAACTAGCATTCAAACCCAGGCAAGATGGTTATTTGGGCCACTAATCCACCATTCTCTGCTGACGTTGCCAGTAAAGTCTCTTTTTTTCTTGCCCCGATAACTTGTCTCTTGATTTTTGGCCTGTTGTGTGGTAAGCAGTATGAGCTCAAACTAGGCAACACTTCCTTTTCCAAAGCACCCTTAGGCTTACATCCTTTCTTCAGGTCAGTTCTATCTCATTCTATCTGGGTACATTATTGACAGATTGCTACCAATGGATTAGACCAATAGTTCTTACACAGTGCTGATAAAATTTTGGTCCTATACCCCTGCATCAGAGTCATCTGACATTCTTGTTAAAATTGCTAGTCCTGGTGTCTCATCCAAGACCTTCTTAATTATACTGACTGGGCTTTTTGAAGCTGAAAAAACAATGCTTCTGCGAGTGTATCAGGTGATGGAGACATAATTTTCAGAACCACGATTCTGTGGTTTCATTCTTACACTGTTTTACTTGTTTATAGTAGCTATCACCTATAATCCTTATTTTATAATTAATTGTAATTTAATCAATTGTAATTGATTAATTGTAATCCTTATTTTCCCAGGTCATGACTTTTGTTAAAGTAAGACTAACACCAGTCCCTTAAAGTCTGTCTCCATCAAGACAGACTCTTTTAGAAGGGATATATTCTCTGCAGTAATAGATAAGCAGAAAATATAAATACAGACGTTCTCTGAGAGGTTAAATTCATCAGTCTGTATTGAAATATGCAGGACAAAGTTGCTCTCCCACTGTCCATTTTTTATTTTGGCAAATGCTGTGGTGGTCACTATATTCCCACACATGGGGGCTGTATTGTGAGAATTTAATTTATGGGATTCAATTCTCCTTATTTGGTAATAAGAAAAAATTTCTTTACCATGTTGTGCTTAAACCTATTTGTTGGGGCATAGACAGTATTCAACTGCATTTAATTTTTTATAAGTACATATAAAATTACCAAAGATTTAGCAACTCAAAACAATACAAATGTATTTTCTTCTTATTTGTGATCCTAGACTCCAGAATAGCTTAACTTGGTCCTCTGCATAGAGCCTCAGAAGGTTGCAATCAACATGTCATCCCAGAAGCACCCTCAGAAAATAAAAGTTGCCTTCAAGGTCCTGCCACATAGGCCTCCCCCATCCCCCACAACATACAGCTTACTTCTTCAAGGCCAGAGGAATATTCTTATGATCACTAAACTCTTTTTTAAAGGGCACACTTGATTAGGTCAGACTCCCCCAGGAAATCTCACTTTTCATTAACTAAAAGTCAGTTGTTTAGGGACTTTCTATTTACAAAAGCCTTTTATCTTTATCATATAATGTAACGTAATTACAGAAGTGAAATGCATCATACTAATAAGCCCTGCCTACACTTGCATGGGTTGGGAATTATGCAAGTATGTACATCAGGGGACAGAAATCTTGGAGCCCATTTTATTTTATTTATTTTATTTTATTTTTTGCTTGTATAATTGTACCTTGACCAAATCCAATATACTCAACTGAAAAATTTATAAAACAATCAGTTAACATAAAATGTCACTACTAATAAAATTACTAGGAACCCATTTTAGAATCCTGGCTACCACAGCGATATGTATTTGCTTGTTTTGAATTTCTTTGTTTCTGCACTGGTTGTTGTGTTTTATTAAAATCACATGTCTATAAGTCTAGGTATCATCAATGACTTCTGGTCTCCTTCTCTTCGTGTGGGAAATCATATTTTAAATATTCTTATATATGCTTGTAGAATGTTCTATGCATTTAGAACTAATTTTCACATTGCTTTTTTTCACCTAATAATCTCCAAAATATATCAATAGCAGCACATATACATCTACCACATACATATGTATATATATACATGTAATATTTCATTGCATATATGAACCACAAATTATTTAACTAGTCCTGTATTAATATAAATATATTTAATCTTTTATCATTATGCATATTTTTCTATTTAGATCTTTTATTTTTTTTTACTTTACAATATTGTATTGGTTTTGCCATACATCAACATGAATCCGCCATGGGTGTACACGTGTTCCCCATTCTGAATCTTCCTCCCACCTCCCTCCCTTACCATCTTTCTATTTAGATCATTGTGCTTGTGCTCATATATTATGGGATAACTTCCCAGAAGCAGAATTCAGATAGTGCTCTTAATCTTCTGATATATATAGCCAGTTTTTTTTCTTTTCAAAGATGTTGTATAAACTGTATATGGTTTCATTATATTATAATCAATACTGCATTGGAAAAATTTTAGCATTCCCAATCTGATAAGCAAACAATGACACTTCATTATTACTACGTGTTTTCTTAAATATGGGTGTGATTGAGTAACATTTGAGATATTTAAAAATCATCATAGTATCTGGTTCCATTACTCCACAGCAAATAGATGGGAAAAAATATGGAAACAGAGACAGACTTAATTTTCATGGGCTCCATAATTACTGTGGACAGAGACTGCAGCCATGAAATTAAAAGACACTTACAAACTTAGATAAAGTATTAAAAAGCAGCAACATCACTTTGCTGACAAAGGTCCATATAGTCAAAGGTATGGCTTTTCCAGTAGTCATGTATGGATGTGAGTTGGACCATAAAGAAGGCTGAGCACTGAATAATTAATGTTTTCCAACAGTGGTGCTGGAGAAGACTCTTGACAGTCTCTTGGACAGCAAGAAGGTCAAAACAGTCAATCTTAAAGGAAATCAGCCCGGAATATACATTGGAAGGACTGATACTGAAGCTTCACTACTTTGGTTCCCTGATGCAAAGAGTTGACTTATTGGAAAAGACCCTGATGTTGGGAGAGACTGAGGACAGGAGCAGAAGGGGGCAACAGAGGATAAGATGGTTGGATGGCATCACCAACTCAATGGACATGAGTTTGACCAACCCCAGGGGAGAGTGAAGGACAGGGAAGCCTGGTGTGTTGTAGTTCATGGGGTCACAAAGAGTCAGACATGACTGATCGACTAAAGGACAACATATCTTTCTTGATAAAATGTTTACTTATGCCCTTCACTAACTTCTATCCTATAGCACTTCTTGTCCTCTGGAACTTAGTGGAATACTCAAGGAGTAGAACTTATCCCAGTGAGAGAAGCAGAAAGTATAGGCTTCTAATGCCTTCAAAGCATAATGTGTCACGAGAGCTTTTGCATCATCAGGAAATTCTATGATTGGCACATCAATCCATGGGATGATTGTTTTCTTCTCACTCCCTTCTATTGCACTCAAGCACAATCATGTTCACATTATTTTGTTTCTGGGGCCTTGTAAGTAGGTAGCTTTAAAAATGCTTATGTTGAAATAAACAGGCACAAACTCAGAAAAATCTGCCTTTGAACTCCAGTTGTGATATCAGTCCATGTTATAAATCTTTTAACCAGGATAAAGCTCAGTGGTTGTGAGGCTTAAACTATTTATGTGTGAATAAGTTAAAGTATTTCATGAAAACAAGTCCACTCACTTTTGGATACTGGTTTACTATACGATGCCAGCATTTTCTAAAAATTCTAATTTTAATCCACAAATGTTACAAATGATGTAGCACAAATAAATATACACAAATGTCAATCTTCTTTGTTACTTTACTCAGAAGAAAATGAACTATAAGCCCTAACCAAAAAACAATGTTTTGGGAGTTTGAAGTCTACAATGCTATAAAAATACAAGATTTTGCAAAATTTATTTTCTTAAGTTGTTAATAACATTCACCCACTTCATCAACCTGAGTTTAAAAATGCTTATTCTGAAAAGTTTCAAAATAACTAAGTACTACAAAAATGTAAAGAAAAATAACCTTATGGTCTACAACAATATGAACAATATGAGAAATAACAGTGTTCAAATGAAATTAACACCATACACAAAAATAAACTCAAAATGGATTAAAGATCTAAATATAAGACCAGAAACTATAAAACTCCTAGAGGAGAACATAGGCAAAACACTCTGCGACATAAATCACAGCAGGATCCTCTATGACCCACCTCCCAGAATATTGGAAATAAAAGCAAAAATAAACAAATGGGACCTAATTAAACTTAAAAGCTTCTGCACAACAAAGGAAACTATAAGCAAGGTGAAAAGACAGCCTTTGGAATGGGAGAAAATAATAGCAAATGAAGCAACTGACAAACAACTAATCTCAAAAATATACAAGCAACTCCTGCAGCTCAATATCAGAAAAATAAATGACCCAATCAAAAAATGGGCCAAAGAACTAAATAGACATTTCTCCAAAGAAGACATACAGATGGCTAACAAACACATGAAAAGAGGCTCAACATCACTCATTATCAGAGAAATGCAAATCAAAACCACTATGAGGTACAATTTCACGCCAGTCAGAATGGCTGTGATCCAAAAGTCTGCAAGCAATAAATGCTGGAGAGGGTGTGGAGAAAAGGGAACCCTCTTACACTGTTGCTGGGAATGCAAACTAGTACAGCCACTATGGAGAACAGTGTGGAGACTCCTTAAAAAACTGGAAATAGAATTGCCTTATGACCCAGCAATCCCACTGCTGGGCATACACACTGAGGAAACCAGAATTGAAAGAGACACGTGTACCCCAATGTTCATCGCAGCACTGTTTATAATAGCCAGGACATGGAAGCAACCTAGATGTCCATCAGCAGATGAATGGATAAGAAAGCTATGGTACATATACACAATGGAGTATTACTCAGTCATTAAAAAGAATACATTTGAATCATTTCTAATGAGATGGATGAAACTGGAGCCTATTTTACAGAGTGAAGTAAGCCAGAAAGAAAAACACCAATACAGTATACTAACGCATATATATGGAATTTAGAAAGATGGTAACGATAACCCTGTATGCAAGACAGCAAAAGAGACACAGATGTATAGAACAGTCTTTTGGACTCTGTGGGAGAACGGGGGGATGATTTGGAAGAATGGCATCGAAACATGTATAATATCATATACGAAATGAATCACCAGTCCAGGTTCGATGCATGATACTGGATGCTTGGAGTTGGTGCACTGGGATGACCCAGAGCGATGGTATGGGGAGGGTGGAGGGAGGGGGGTTCAGGATGGGGAACACGTGTATACCTGTGGTGGATTCATGTTGATGCATGGCAAAACCAATACAATATAGTAAAGTAATTAACCTCCAATTAAAATAAATAAATTTATATTAAAAAAAGTGTTCAAATGAAATTAAAAGACATTTACTCACTGGAAGGAAAGTTATGACTAAACTAGACAACATATTAAAAAGCAGAGACATTACTTTGCCAACAAAGGTCTGTCTAGTCAAGGCTATGGTTTTTCCAGTAGTCATGTATGGATGTGAGAGTTGGACTATAAAGAAAGCTGAGCACTGAAGAATTGATGCTTTTGAACTGTGGTGTTGAAGAAGACTCCTGAGAGTCTCTTGGACTGCAAGGAGATCCAACCAGTGCATCCTAAAGGAGATCAGTCCTGGGTGTTGATGTTGAAGCTGAAACTCCAATAGTTTGGCCACCTGATGCAAAGAGCTGACTCATTTGAAAATACCCTGATTCTGGGAAAGATTTAGGGCAGGAGGAGAAGGGGACGACAGAGGATGAGATGGCTAGATGGCATCACCGACTTGATGGATGTGAGTTTGCGTGAACTCCGGGAGTTAGTGATGGACAAGGAAGCCTGGTGTGCTGCAGTTCATGGGATCGCAAAGAGTCAGACATGACTGAGCAACTGAACTGAACTGAACTGCACTGAAATGGGGACAACACCTGAAAAGTTACATCAATAGACAGGAATAAAGGTAACTCTTTCTTTGAAAAGCTTAAGAGGATAAATTTGTACTGTCATTAGACTCATGCTTTTACTTAGGCCTAAAGAAAAGTATCACCTTAAAACTTTCCTTAAATGTGCTTTCTAAAAAATTTTATTTAAAAATATAAATGACTATCAGCAAATAGCATTTATTTATTTATTTATTTTTTCCAGGTACAAATAGTCACTGATTTTATTCAGCAGCTCAAACTAGTTCTGAGGCATTTAAAGAGGCGTTTCAAACAGCTCTGGAGCAATTATAGCCTCCCACAAAGGCTGTAAGAATACACTTCTTTTTTTCAGTGAGCCACATAACTTCTGGGATCTGAGTTCCTTGACCAAGGATTGAACCTGGGCCCTCAGCAGTGAAAGCACAGAGTCCTAACCACTGGACAGCCAGAAGATTCCCAAAGTACACATTTATGTATACATTATTTGTTTAAAGTTAGGTTCACGAAACACGTTCCCCTTTCATATACTTCCTTGTAAGTAATAAAACAATATAGTGCTTCAGTACTACTGAATACTTCAGCCTATATTTCTGCACAACTAAGCCCAATTGTGTGAGGTTTGCTTGTTTCTTTTTTATTTTATTTTATTTTTTTATTAGATTTTTTTTTAATTTTATTTTTAAACTTTACATAATTGTATTAGTTTTGCCAAATATCGAAATGAATCCGCCATAGGTACACATGTGTTCCCCATCCTGAACCCCCCTCCCTCCTCCCTCCCCATACCATCCCTCTGGGTCATCCCAGTGCACTAGCCCCAAGCATCCAGTATCGTGCATGGAACCTGGACTGGCAACTCGTTTCATACATGATATTTTACATGTTTCAATGCCATTCTCCCAAATCTTCCCACCCTCTCCCTCTCCCACAGAGTCCATAAGACTGTTCTATACATCAGTGCCTCTTTTGCTGTCTCATACACAGGGTTATTGTTACCATCTTTCTAAATTCCATATATATGCGTTAGTATACTGTATTGGTGTTTTTCTTTCTGGCTTACTTCACTCTGTATAATAGGCTCCAGTTTCATCCACCTCATTAGAACTGATAGCATTTTTTAAACTTCATGTATTAATTTGGGAGGAAATCCTTACTAACTCAGACTTTACACTGGAAAACTCTGAGATCAGAAATACAATGACCAATCTAGCCCCCTGTTCCACCAGCCCTTCAGCCTTCACATTAGAAGGGTGCCTGAATTCTACCTGAAGGTTTATTCCTACCTCAGGTCATTCTATGCTATAAAAACAAATAAGGACAGATTCATGTTTCTGTTGGTCCCTTCCACTGGGGTGAGGAAATGTGTGTAGGGTCGATGGGCATAGAGGCCATGTGAAGGGTTATTCCCTGCTAACCCTGGGCTGGACATTCTCAGTGATGTCAATGTGCTATGCGTGAACCTGACTCTTCAATTACATGTTGATTTGCTCTCAGACCAGGAAGTGAGGAGAGGCTGCCATAAGAACAGTATGTAAGATGCTCACATGCACCTTATAAAAACACACTCAGAAAATATACAGAATTTAAGAACTCCACAGTATGTTTAACTTGGCCAGGATTGCTACTCCATCTGTTTCTGTAACAGTAAAAGTCTAAAATGGAAGGGGGCTATACGCTTGTCTAAAAGTAAAATACTCTGTTGGAAGAAAGGGGAGAGGAGGGAAGAGCTGAGGAAAATCTCTCACTGCAATTAGTGTGGGGTACCCTGTCAGAAAATCACCTACTTAAAGGCAGAAGTTGAGTCAGTCTTGTTCATATTTGTAATTTGAGTGACTGCACTAATGAGCAAAGATGTCAACTTTATATATAATGGAGATTCTGAAACCTGTGACCAGGGAGTAAAGGACCAATGAGGCTATTTAGATGGAAAATTTTAAAAATGTTTAGTATAAAGGGTCTGGGGGTTTATGAAATTTCCCCCATACTGGGTATATGTGATAACCACATCCATAATCTTATACAAAATCTATTAGTTGAATTCATGTCTCCTATCTCAGGCCATTTGACTCTTCAACTCACCATCTTCCAAAGGATCCGATTAAGTTAGAAGCATAAGGTCATTTACTGACTACCTCAGTGCATTAAGCAAGCTGCTTGACTTGCCTGAGTCTCAGTTTCCTCATCTATAAAATGGTAATCATCATATCAACTTCACTGTTTCTCAATAATTTCAGACTACCTTGCATATATGATAAATTGTTATTATTCTGACAGTCATGAAAGCATTTTATCTGGGTTTCTAAAACTCTTTGCTAAAGCCTTCTATCATCTGACACTTCTATTATCTTTGTCCTCACTCTCGAAGATCCTGCCTGTCACCAATGTGTGGATCTCTTTGACAGAACAGGCTTTTCTTGTTGAATTTCCTTGTACTTGCTGCCAGTGAAACCTGTCCTGACCACCTGTATCCAACATCAGCTCCCAAGTGATCTATTAATATCCAGAACCTGGCCACTCCCAGTCTGGCTAGCTCCCTGACTCAAGGTTCCATCACTGGTTTACTGGGTGAACAAATTTTTGAATTTAGCAAAAAACAGTGATAAATTCAACACATATTCCAGTGAAATTCAGTATGAGTGCTTTGTTTGAAATTTCTTCACTTCAGATATCCTCCTTTTTCTAGATAACTTATGAACTCACTTTAAGCTTCCACAATGTCAAAGTGGAAACTGTGAGATAAATTGTCATGACTTAGCATAGTAAAGGAATAAAAATAAGCTAATTTTATTAATATGCCTAGTATATTCTCATGTGGTTGCTTTCAAATGTAATTTGGAGTTTATGCTGAGTTGTGTCATAGAACTGGACTTGTTTGACAGACTCAGAAAATTCAAAATCCCAATTATAGACACAATGTTTTCCAAACTCAAACATACACATACATACTTCATTAGCAAAACCTACTTCAAGTGGTATTCTGTTCACCCATTCTTTAGTCGTTTTGTTATTTAATACTATTTATTATTATTACATAATTACAGTATCACATAGTATTATTACTATTACATAGAAATTATGATTGAATGTTTTCTTATCAGCAAAGAAAATTAAAATGTACTTGTTACACCAGACTCCATGTACTTGAGTTCTGGACTTTCTTCTCTTAGGTAGAAATTGTTTGTTTTTGTGGCTAAATCATGGAAGAGCTTCTTGAAGGCATCCTTTTCTGGTCTCTAACTTGGAATATCTAAGTAAGCTTTTGCATCCAGTCCCATCACTTCATGGCAATTAGATGGGGAAACAATGGAAACAGTGATACATTTTATTTTCTTAGCCTTCAAAATCACTGTGGACAGTGACTGAAGCCATGAAATTAAAAGACATTTGCTCCTTGGAAGAAAAGCTATGAAAAACATAACCTAGAAAAACAAACCTAGACAGTGTATTAATAAGCAGAGACATTACTTTGCCTAAAAACGTCAAAGCTATGGTTTTTCCTATAGTCACATATGGATGTGAGAGTTTGACAATAAAAAAGGCTGCATGCTGAAGAATTGATGTTTTTGAACTGTGGTGTTGGAGAACACTCTTGAGAATCCCTTGGGCTGCAAGGAGATCAAACCAGTCCGTCCTAAAGGAAATCAACTCTGAATATTCATTGGAAGGACTGATGCTGAAGCTGAAGTTCCAGTAGTTTGGTCACCTGATGCAAAGAGCTGACTCACTAGAAAGGACACTGATGCTGGGAAAGATTGAGGGCAGGAGGAGAAAGGGATGAAAGAGGATGAGATGGTTGGAAGGCATCACTGATTCAATAGACATGAGTTTGAGCAAACTCTGGGAGATGGTGAGGGACAGGGAAGCCTGGTGTGCTATAGTCCAGGGGGTCAGAACAAGTTGAACATGACTAAGTTGAACATGACTGAACAAGCTTTTGAAGTTGAACTACTGGATAATCCTTGTTTGAACTTCAGGGAGGGAAGAGACTTACCTGATCCTTGGTGGCTATTGAGATGGTCATGCATTAACTAAGCCACCCCTACAGGTTCCTGAGAATGCTGGAAAGGGAGTTGACAGGTTCGTCTCTGAGAGCTCTAGCCTTGAGGTCCTTGAGGCAGTCAGTAAAGAGGGACACTGTAAGCTAATCTCTGACCAGAGAACAATGCTTGACTAAATAAACATGAGGAGCAATTGTGGTGACAGTGAGCAGCAGGAACCGAAATCAGACATTTTCTCCCCCACTTTCTTTAGCTTGAGCCAAAACCATAAGATTCTTGTGTGTGACAAAGAATGGGTAAGAAGGCTGTACACATGAGCTGCTATTGGGGCTGGAAGGTAAGTTCACAAGTTTTCCCTAACCATAAAAGATACTCACTGATATAACTTGACTTATGATTTCATTTGTTTCATGGATCCATGTCCCTGACCCATTTATGTCTTCACCCCCATGTACTTTAGAAAGACTTGAGAGATTATTCGAGAATTACTGTTTCTGCCTCCATCTGAAGCAAAACTCAGTAATGGGTTTCTATGAAGTCACTCTGTAATGAGCACGTGTGAGTGCAGAATACCTGCACCAGGCAGGAAATATAAAGCACAAGTCGGATATCAGCTATTCTAAGTCGACCAAGCAATTCAGCACTGTTGGTTTTCTACATTCCACATGATGAATTCAGAGGAAAGTCTGTCTGACCCAGCTTACAAAGTCTTGCTTAACTGTCCTCTATGGCATCTCTTTCAAGGTGGATACAATCCACAGACACACATCTTGGTGATGGCATGGAACCTCTGTGCAAAATAGAAAATTATACCCTTTCTCTTACTATGTGGCTGTAACCTAATGGTAAAGTTTTAGGGGGTTGGTAAGCAGCAGGCAAGCTGAATTTCAGCTACCAGTTTCCCCTTCTGGCTGGATACTCTTATATTCAGGACATAAACTGCACAACCCTGTTTGGTAGCCCTAATTCCTTGTTCAGCTTTCTGAAACTAGTGATTCTTGGATAGAAATCAATAAACCTTTTCAATAATTTTAAAAAAAGTTCTCACTTACCTATAATTCCTCTTTTAAAGTATCAAAATACATATATGAGCAGTGGAAAATTAGTTCAATGCACTAAGAGTCACTTACATATATTTCACAAGGCATATTCATCAACACATTACGAATGGTTTTACTGTGAAAATTTAAGAATAAAAATAGAATTGTGTTCTTGCAATTAACCTTAGGAGTAGAAAAACAAATTTTTATAGAAAAGAACGCAGACAGTAGGAAGACAGGATGGTGGTACTGTGGAGGATGACAAAGGATTTGGCAACAATGCCAGGAGGATGGATCCTGGGTGCTATCCACTTAGTTTTGGGGTTTGGAACCCTGAGCTGTGACAGCACCTTCTTGTGAAAGGGTTTCAGAAAATTTAAATATGTCTCTAAGTGACAGATACATCAAAAATACATCTATATGTGGAACAACTCTCACAGAATATCCACTGAACACTTGCAGAAGACCTTAGGCTTCCAACAAGGCAAGACAATCTTCACATAGCTGAACTTCAGTGCTGGATGCCTCATGCCAAACAGCCAACAAGAGAGGAACACAGCAGACCAGCTGTCTGAAGTCAGACCAAGTTCATTTACACCCAAAACACACCACCTGACGTGACCCTGCCCATCAGAGGAACAAGATTCAGCTAAACCCACCAGAGTTCAGGCACCAGTCCCTCCCAGCAGCAAGCCAACACAAGCCCCTGGACCAACCTCACCCACCTGGGGGCAGACACCAGAAAGAAGAACTATAATCCTGCAGCCTGCAGAAAGGAGACCACAAACATAGAAAATTAGACAAAATGAGATGACACAGAAATATTTTGCAGATAAAAGTAACAAGGTAAAAACCTACAAGACAAAATAAATGAAAATCAAACAGACAATCTACCTGAAAAAGAATTTGGAGTAATGATAGTAAAGATGATGCCAAGATCTTGGAAACAGAATGGAGACATGAGTCAAGAAAAGACAAGAAATGCTTCACAAGGAACTAGAAGAACTAAAGGACAAACAGTGATGAACAACATAATAATTGAAATAAAATAAAAAAACAACTCTAGAAGGAATCAATAGCAGAATAACTGAGGCAGAAGAATGGAAAACTGTGCTGGGAAACAGAATGGCAGAAATAAATGCCACAGAACAGAATAAAGAAAAATAAAAGGATGTAAGGGAAAGAGGACAGTCTCAGGGACCTCTGGGACAACATTAAATGCAACAACACTCAAATTACAGGGGTCCCAGAAGAATAAGTGGAAGAGAAAGGGTCAGAGAAAATATTTGAAGAGATTATAGTTGAAAATTTCCCTAACATGGGAAAGGAAATAGCCACTCAAATCCAGGAGGTGCAGAGAGCCCCATTTAGGATAAACCCAAGAAGAAACGTGCATAGACACATATTACTCAAACTAAAATAAATAAATAAAAATAAAAAATACTAAAAGCAGCAAGAGAAAGGCAACAAATAACATAAAAGGGGGTTCCCATAAAGTTATTGTGCAATTTTCAACAAAACTGCAAACTAGAGGAGACTGGCAGGATACATTTAAAGTGATAAAACAGAGAAGCCTACAACCAAGATCACTCTACACAGCAGAGACTTAATTCAGATTTTAAGGAGAATAAAAAGCTTTACAGACATGCAAAAGTTAAAAGAATTTAGCACCACCAAACCAGATTTACAACAAATGCTAAAAGAACTTCTTAAGTTGGGAAACAAAAGAGAAGAAAAAGATCTACAAAGACAAATCCAAAACAACTTCATGTTGATGTGTGGCAGAACCAATACAATATTGTAAAGTAATTAACCTCCAATTAAAATAAATACATTTAAATTAAAAAAAAGAAAATGGTAATAGATACATACATATTAATACTTACCTTAAGTATAAATGGATTAAATGTTCCAACTAAAAGACACAGAACGGCTGAATAGTTATGTCAGTTACTTAGAATACAAAAAGGAGTCCAAAATGGAGGTGGCTAAAAGAAGACAAAAAGAGGGAAAAAGCCTGAAAAAAAGGCAACAAAGGAAAAATTTGCAGACCAGAGTGGGAACCTCAGATGAAACAGAAATGCCCCCTTCCTGATTGGTGACAGGTTCTAGCCCTAATTTGCACTGTGCAGGCTTGGCGGGGGGGTGGGGGGGTATTGTGGGAGGGAGGAGACAAAAAGTATGAAAAGAGGGAGCCAAGACTGGTTGAGGCCTCTCCTTTGGGGTCAGCCCACCTTCACATCCTTTGTTTACTGAATAAAACTCAGAGCTGTAACTGAAGTGTAACACTGGTCCTCCATTTCAAATCTTTGTTGTGGCAAGACAGAACTGAGGAAATTATGCACTCTCCCAACATACCCAAAAGCAAGACTCATATGTTCACTGTCTGCAAGAGACCTACTTCATTTGTAGGGACACATACATATTGAAAGTGAAGGGATGCAAAATAATATTCCATGAAAATGGAAATCAAAAGAAAGCTGTAGTAGTGATACACATATCAGAAAAAAATTGACTTTAAAGACTATTATAAGAGACAAGAAAGGACAATACATAATGACCAAGGGAACAATTCAAGAAGAAGATATACCAATTGTAAATATTTATATGGGGGCTTCCCTGGTGGCTCATTGGTAAAGAATCTAACTGCCAATGCAGGAGATGAGGGTTTGATCTCTGGGTCGAGAAGATCCCCTGGAGAAGGAAATGGCAACCTACTCCATTCTTGCCTGGGAAATCCCATGGACAGAAGGAGCCTCACAGGCTATAGTCCATGGGGTCACAAAAGAGTCTAACATGACTTAGTGATTAAAGAACAAATTATGCACCCAATATAGGAGCAACTCAATACATAAAGCAAATGCTAACATCCATTAAGGGGTAAATGAAGAAGAACACAATAATAGTGGGGAACTTTAACACTCCACATATACAAATGAATAGATCATCCAAACAGAAAATTAATAAGGAAATACAAACCTTAAGTGACACATTAGAGCCAATATAATTAATTTATGTGGCATTTCATATGAAAGCAGCAGAATACACTTTATTCTCAAGTGCAAATGGAACATTCTCCAGGATAGATCACATCTTGGATACAAATCAAGCCTTGGTAAATTTAAGAAAACTAAGAATATATCAAGCATTTTTTTTCTAACCACAAAGCTATGAAGTTAGAAATCAATTGCAGGGGAAAAAAACTGTAAAAATACAAACACAGGGAGGCTAAACAATATGCTACCAAATCTAACTAATGGATCATTGAGAAAATTTAAAAATACCTAGAAAAAATTAAGGATGAAACTCAATGACTCAAAACCTAAGGATGCAACAAAAGCATTTCTAAGGGGGAAGTTTATAACAGTATAACCCTACATCAAGAAACAAGAAAAATCCCAAGTAAACAACCTAATCTTATACCTAAAACACCTAGAGAAAGAAGAACAAACAAAACTCAAAATTTGTAGAAGGAAATAATTCATAAAAATCAGAACAGAAAAAAAAATAGAAATAAAACAATAGCAAAGATCAATGAAACTAAAAGCATTTCTTTGAGATCTATCAACAATGTTGATAAAGCACAAGGAAGAAAGGGAGAGGGCTCAAATCAACAAAATTAGAAATGAAAAAGGAGAAGTTACAACTGACACTGCAGAAACACAAAGGATCATTAGAAACTACTACATGCAAATAAGTATATGCCAAATAAACTGAACAACAAACAAGAAGTGTGCAAATTCTTAGAAAGGGGCAACCTTTCATGACTGAACCAGGAAGAAATAGACAATATGATCAATTACCAGTACTGAAATTGAGTCAGTAATTTAAAGACTCCCACAGAGAAAAGTCCAGTACCAGATGGCTTCACAGGTGAATTCTATCATTTAGAGAAGAGCTAACACACATCCTTCTCAAACTCTTCCAAAAAACTGAAGAGGGAGGCACACTCCCAAGTTCAGTCTACAAGGCCAATATCACACTGATAGCAAAACCAAAAATGTCACAAAAGAGACAGTTACATGCCAATATCACTGATGAAGATAGACACAAAAAACCTAAACAAAATACTAGCAAACAGAATTCAACAACACATTAAAAGGATTATATATCATGATCAAGTGGGATTTATCCCAGGGATGTAACAATTTTTCCATATATGCAAACCAATCATTGTGATACACAATATTAAGAAATTCAAGAATAAAAACCATATGATCAACTCAATAGATGAAGGAAAAACTTTTGACAAAATTTAACATCTATTTATGACTTAAAAAAAAAAAAACCTCTCTAAAAAGTGAGAATATAAGGAACTGCTTCAACATAATATAGGCCATATATGACAAAACCACAGCAAACATCATTTCAATCATGAAAACTGAAGGCATTTCCTCTAAGATCAAAAACAAGACAGGGATATCCACTTTCACCACTATTACGGAACATTCAGTAATCAAGACAGGATGGTACTGGCACAAAAACAAAAATACAGATCAATGGAATAGGGCAGAAAGCCCAGAGATAAACCCATGGACCTATAATCACCTGGGAGAAAGGAGGCAAGAATACTCCAGTATGGAAAAAAGAGAGTCTCTTCAATAACTGGTACTGGGAAAACTGGAGAGCTACATGTAAAAGAATGAAATTAGAACACTCTCAAACACCATACACAAAAATAAACTCAAAATGAATTGAAGAATTAAGTCTAAGCCTGGATACTATAAAACTCTTAGAGGAAAACATAGGCAGAACACTCTGACATAAATTGAAGCAATATCTTTCTTTTTGACCCACCTCCTAGAGTAATGAAAATAAAATAAAAAATAAACACATGTGGTTTTATAAAACTTAAAAGCTTTTGCAAGAGAAAGGAAACCATAACTAGATAAAAAAAAAACAACAACCTTAGAATTGGAAAAAATGTTTACAAATGAAACAACTAACAACTCAATTAAGTTTCAAAATATACAAACAGCTCATAAAGCTCACTATAAAAGAAAAAAAAAAAAAACTGCAACAAAAAACAACCCAATCAAAAAATAGATGGAAACCTAAATGGACATTTCACCAAAGAAGACATACAGAGAGCCAAGAGGCACATGAAAAGATGTTCAATGTCACTAATTATTAAAGAAAACAAGTCAAAACTGTAATGAGGTATTACATCACACCAGTAAAAAAGGCAATCATTAAAAAAAAAAAAAAAACTACAAATAATAAATGTTGGAGAGAATAGAGAGAAAAGAGGACCCTCTTACATTGTTGGCAGGACTATAAACTGATAAAGCTACTATGGATAACAGTATGGAGATTCCTAAAGAAACAAAGATAGATCCACCATATGACTCAGGAATCTCATTCTTGGGCATATACTTGAATAAAGCCATAATTCAAAACCAATACAATATTGTAAAGTAATTAGCCTCCAATTAAAATAAATAAATTTAAACTAAAAAAAAAAAAGATCTATGCACCCTAATGTTCACTACAGCTCTATTTACAATATCAAGGTTATAGAAGTAACCTAAACGTCCATCAACAGTGGAATGGAAAAGATGTGGTATATATACACAATGAAATATCACTCAGCCATAAAAAGGAACAAAATTGTGCCATTTATAGAGACATTGATGGGCCTAGAGATTGTCACACAGAGTTAAGTAAGTCAGAAAGTTAAAAACAAATATTGTACAGTATCATTTATATGTGGAATCTTATAGAGATGAACTTATTTGCAAAGCAGAAACAGAGACACAGACATACAGAACAAAGGTATGTATACCAATGGGGTAAGTGGGGGTCGGATGAATTGAGAGTTTGGGGGTGATATATATACAGTGTGTGTGCTATGTCACTTCAGTTGTGTCTGACTCTTTGTGACCCTATGGACTGTAGCCTGCCAGGATCCTGTCCATGAAGATTCTCTGGGTAAGAATACTGGAGTGGGTTGCTGTGCCCTCCTCCAGGGGATCTTCCTGACCCAGGGATTGAACTCACATCTCTTACATCTCCAGCACTGACAGGCAGGTTTCTCACCACTAGTACTATCATGTATAAAATAGATAACTAACAAGAATGTATCATATAGCACAGAGAAATCTACTCAAGGCTCTGTGGTGACCTAAATTGGAAAGAAATCCAAAAAAGAGAGGGTATATGGATGCAGATAGCTTCCCTGGTGGCTCAGATGGTATTGAATCCACCTGTACTGCAAGAGACCTGAGTATGATCCCTGAGTTGGGAAGATCTCCTGCTACCCACTATTCTTGCCTGGAGAATTCTGTGGACAGAGGAGCCTGGCGGGCAACAGTTCTTGGAGTCACAAAGATTTGGACGTGACTAAGTGATTAACATTTTAACATAGCTGATTCACTTTGCAGGAGAGGAGAAACTAACATAAAACTGTAAAGCAACTATACTCAAAAATCAACTTAAAATAGGAAGAGGCAAGATTTGAATGTGGGGAGCTGAAGAAAAACAGTAAAAATTGTACCAAAAATGAATATGAACTAAGCTGTCTGATTATGTTCATAAATGCAAAAAATTAGTCTGTGCATCTCCAAAAGAATATTACCTTCCCAGAATATCAGAAAAATAGAACACTGTTGGAATTAGGAAATGTTTAAAAAGTTGAAATTACTTGTGATAAAGAGGGGAAGACTAATAAATTTTTATTAATCTTCAGGCATCTAAGTGCATACTAACCCAAGAATCCTGAATAATCATCTTCCTAGAGAACAGAAAAACAATATTTAATTATAAGAAATAACCTCTCTGTAGTTTAAAGGCAATAAAATAAACAATAGTAATTAAAAAATCTAAAGAAAAAAGCACGAGTAGATAAAATACTCATCAATTCCCTATGTGCGTTATCATTCACTTTTGGCTTAACAACAAGTAACCCCAAAATATCAACCAACCCCAAAATATCAATAGTTTTTCACACCATTTATTTTTGTTCACATTGTATAAGAACTACAGGTTGGCTGCAGTTCTGCTGGGTGTGGCTAAGCTTGACTTGACTTGATTGGGCCCTGTGCTTCACTATGCTTTGTTGGGATTGACTCTATTTATGTCTTTTTTTGGAACATAGGCTGAAGGAGTTTTGAGAATATGTTATGAAGGATGATATGAATGATATGAACTGCTTAAAGAGTGAGTTTAAAATTTCTGCTTCAGCATGATACCTATAAACATCTGATTTGTACAACACCAGCCAAAGAAAATTGTATGACAACATCCAAAATCAATGAGGCAGAAAAATATGGTTTATGTATTAACTTAATATGGTTGCTGTAACAAATTACCACAACTGGGTGGCTAAAAGTAACAGAAAACTATTTCTCAAAATTCTGGAGACCAAAGGCCCAAAGTCAGAGTCACTGCGTTGAAATCAAGACATTGGCCAGGTGGAACTCCCTCCAGAGGCTCTAGGGGAGAATACGTTCCTGGCTTCTTTCAAGTTTTGGTGGCTACCAACATTACTTGCAGAAATGGTATGGACCTAACGGAAGCAGAAGATATTAAGAGGTGGAAACAATATACAGAAGAACTATACAAAAAAGACCTTAATGACCCAGATAACCACAATGGTGTGATCACTCACCTAGAGCCAGACATCATGGAATGAGAAGTCAAGTAGGACTTAGGAAGCATCACTATGAACAAAGCTAGTGGAGGTGATGGAATTCTAGTAGAACTATATCAAATCCCAAAAGATGATGCTGTGAAAGTGCTGCACTCAATATGCCAGCAAATTTGAAACACTCAGCAGTGGCCACAGGACTGGAAAAGGTCAGTTTTCATTCCAATCCCAAAGAAAGGCAAAGCCAAAGAATCTTCAAACTACTGCACGATTGCCCTCTTCTCACAGGCTAGCAAAGTAATGCCCCAAATTCTCCAAGCCAGGCTTCAACAGTACATGAACTGTAAAATTCCAGATGTTCAAGCTGGTTTTAGAAAAGGGAGAGGAACCAGAGATCAAATTGCCAACATCTGCTGGATCATCAAAAAAACAAGAGAGTTCCAGAAAAATATCTACTTCTGCTTTACTGACTATGCCAAAGCCTTCGACTGAGTGTATCACAACAAACTGTGGAAAATTCTTAAACAGATGAGAACACTAGAACAACTTACCAACCTTCTGAGAAATCTGCATGCAGGTCAAGAGGCAACAGTTAGAACTGGACATGGAACAACAGACTGGTTCCAAATAGGAAAAGGAGTATGTCAAGGCTGTATATTGTCACCCTGCTTAATTAACTTCTATGCAGAGTATATCATGAGAAACGCTGGACTGGAAGAAACACAAGCTGGAATCGAACAAGACCAGCAGCTGACTGTGGCTCAGATCATGAACTCCTTATTGCCAAATTCAGACTAAAATTGAAGAAAGTAGGGAAAACCACTAGATCATTCAGGTGTGACCAAAATCGAATCCCTTACAATTATACAGTGGAAGTGAGAAATAGATTTAAGGGACTAGATCTGATAGACAGAGTGCCTGATGAACTACGGATGGAGGTTGGTGACACTGTACAGGAGACAGGGGTCAAGACCATCCCCAAGAAAAAGAAATGCTAAAAAGCAAAATGGCTGTATGAGGAGGCCTTATAAGTAGCTGTGAAAAGAAGAGAAGCGAAAAGCAAAGGAGAAAAGGAAAGATATGCCCATTTGAATGCAGAGTTCCAAAGAATAGCAACGAGAGATAAGAAAGCCTTCCTCAGTGATCAGTGCAAAGAAATAGAGGAAAACAATAGAATGGGAATAACTAGAGATCTCTTCAAGAAAATTAGAGATACCAGAGAACATTTCATGCAAAGATGGACTCAATAAAGGACAGAAATTTTATGGACCTAACAGAAGCAGAAGATATTAAGAAGAGGTGGCAAGAATACACAGAACTGTACAAAAAAGATCTTCATGACCCAGATAATCATGATGGTGTGATCACTCACCTACAGCCAGACATCCTGGAATGTGAAGTCAAGTGGGCCTTGGGAAGCTTCACTATGAACAAAGCTAATAGAGATGATGGAATTCCAGTTGAGCTATTTCAAATCCTGAAAGATGATGCTGTGAAAGTGTTGCACTCAATATGCTAGCAAATATGGAAAACCCAGCAGTGGCCACAGGACTGGAAAAGGTCAGTTTTCATTCCAATCCCAAAGAAAGGCAATAGCTCAACATTCAGAAAACTAAGATCATGGCATCTGGTCCCTACACTTCATGGCAAATAGATGGGGCAACAGTGGCAGACTTTATTTTTGGGGGCCCCAGAATCACTGCAGATGGTGACTGCAGCCATGAAATTAAAAGATGCTTACTCCTTTGAAGAAAAGTTCTAACCAACCTAAACAGCATATTAAAAATCAGAGACATTACTTTGCCAACAAAAGTCCATCTAGTCAAGACTATTGTTTTTCCACTAGTCATGCATGTGAGAGTTGGACTATAAGGAAAGCTGAGCGCTGAAGAATTGATGCTTTTGAACTGTGGTGTTGGAGAAGACTCTTGAGAGTCCCTTGTAGTGAAAGGAGATTCAACCAGTCTATCCTAAAGGAGATCAGTCCTGAGTGATCATTGGAAGGACTGATGCTGAAACTCCAACACTTTGGCCACCTTATACAAAGAACTGACTCATTGGAACAGACCTGGTGCTGGGAGAGATTGAAGGTGAGAGGAGAAGGGGATTACAGAATTACAGAGGATGAGATGTTTGGATGCCATCACTGACTCAATGGACATGAGTCTGGGTAAACCCTGGGAGTTGGTGATGGACAGGAAGGCCTGGCATGCTGCAGTCCATGGGGTCGCAAAGAGTCGGACATGACTGAGTGACTGAATGGAACTGAACTGAACTATGGAAAACAATATGGAGGTTCCTCAACAAAACTAAAATCAACTATGATATGACTCACCTATTCCACTCCTGGGTATACATCCAAAAAAGATGAAAACATTAAATGAAAAGCTATGTGCAGCCAATGTTCATACTACCATTATTTACAATAGCTAAGGTATGGGAGCAACCTAAGTGTCCACCAATAGAATGTTAAAAATTTATTAGAGGCCTTAACCAGGCTCAGTTGTGTATACTGTTCAGATGGATTCAACACCACATTACTCTCTGACAGCTATGTTCTGGGCAGCTTATAGCACAGGGAAGGCAACCAGAGTGCATATCTCAAGGACAAGCAAGGGGGTGATGGGCCTCTGATTGCCCTGGAGGTCTAATTCATATGTCAACCAGTTATAATGTCCTTTCAAAGACCTCCTCCACAAAAAATTAATCTTCCAGATTATTTTGGTTTAAGATGCTTAATATGAATTTAAAAACTGGTGAAATATTATAAATGACTTTAAAGGTACAACTTTAAAGATGATTTGATCCCACTTTATTAGCAAAACTGATCCTTAATATAATAATTCAAATAGAATTGAACTGTATTGAAAAATTGAACTGTTTTATTCCAATATGTGTTAATTTCAGCCAAAAAATTAGTTTAGGATATATTCACTGAAGTTTACATTGCTAATCTAAAAAGTGGTTTAACATCATGAAAATAAACCTCAAATTCTATCCTGATAGTCTAAATGAGAAAGAGTATTGAAATGAGATGGTATTTCAGGCTGAAAACTCACAAATAAATCCAAAATCACTTTTTTGTAGACTATCCAGATACTTAATTATGTAGAAATTTAAAAAATTTTATTTTCCCTGTCCTTGATAGTAAAATCCTAGAAACTAGGTTTTTTCCCAGAAACTATAGTTTTATTTTTAAAATATCTTTTTAAATATTAGATCAATCTTATTCCTCACTGTGTTTTAGAAATAGAGCCAAGAGAATATATCTGCTGTGACTATGATATATGAATCCATATAAAGTTGAATATTTAATACAAACATAAGAATTTAGGGATGTCAGATCTGCAACACTGTTAAGATTTTGTAAATGATTAATAGTAAAATTAAAAGTCATTTCCTATATTATTTTACAACACATAAAATGTCACAGTATCTTAACACATATGTATCATGCTGCTGCTGCTGCTAAGTCATTTCAGTCTTGTCCGACTCTGTGCGACCCCATAGACAGCAGCCCAACAGGCTTTGCCATCCCTGGGATTCTCCAGGCAAGAACACTGGAGTGGGTTGCCATTTCCTTCTCCAATGCCGGAAAGTGAAAAGTGAAAATGAAGTCGCTCAATCGTGTCCGACCCTCAGTGACCCCATGGACTGAAGCCCTCCAGGCTCCTCCATCCATGGGATTTTCCAGGCAAGAGTACTGGAGTGGGGTGCCATTACCTTCTCCTATGTATCATGATATATACCTATATATTCATACCTACATATTATATTATGTAATATGTTTATACTTAATAAATTTATATTTAAATGAACTTTAGGTTTGAACATGATCTTTAAAGTCAACTTCTATTTAGTAAAGAGATTCTCTGAAAGAGGTCTTATGATGTTTTTTGAATGGGACAGGGACTTAACTTCTTTAAGCAATTTCATTCATTGTTGAACAACTGACTTGCTATATTCATTAAATATTCTGTCCTCGCATATAGTTGTTTCCCAGCAAATGTATAATGAATTTACAAATTGAAAGCCACATAATTCTTTTTTTAATATAAATTTATTTATCTTAATTGGAGGCTAATTACTTTACAATATTGTAGTGGTTTTGCCATACATGGACATGAATCTGCCACAGGTGTACATGTGTTCCCCATCCTGAACCCCCCTTCCACCTCCCTCCCCATCCCATCCCTCTTGGTCATCCCAGGGCACCAGCTCCAAGCACCCTGTATCATGCATCGAACCTGGACTGGCGATTCGTTTCACATATGATAATATACATGTTTCAATGCCATTCCCCCAAAGCATGCCACCCTTGCCCCCTCCCACAGAGTCCAAAAGACTGTTCTATACATCTGTGTCTCTTTTGCTGTCTTGCATATAGGGTTATCTTTACTTTCTTTCTAAATTCCATATATATGTGTTAGTATACTGTATTGGTGTTTTTCTTTCTGGCTTACTTCACTCTGTATAATAGGCTCCAGTTTCATCCACCTCATTAGAAATGATTCAAATGTATTCTTTTCAATGGCTGAGTAATATTCCATTGTGTATATGGAATATTCCATTGTGTATATGTACCACAGCTTTCTTATCCATTCATCTGCTGATGGACATCTAGGTTGCTTCCATGTCCTGGCTATTATAAACAGTGCTGCAATGAACATTGGGGTACACGTGTCTCTTTCAATTCTGCTTTCCTCGGTGTGTATGCCAAATAGTGGGATTTATGGGTCATATGGCAGTTCTATTTCCAGTTTTTTAAGGAATCTCCACACTGTTCTCCATAGTGTAAAAGCCACATAATTCTTAACTTTCATCAATTAATCCTAGTTCTCCTTCTGTAACTACATAAAATCAGTCCCATCCCCTACTCTGTAATACTTGAATGTAGCTGTTTTGAGCTTCCAAGTCTACTTTTTCAGCATAGACACATCAACAAATAATTTTCCCCAGGGCAAAAACTATTTCACAAAGGATATTCATTACATTCAGATTTTTATTTTCTTCAAATATAACACACACAATGCAACAGCCTAAGTGCAAATGAAACCACTGAAATACACTGTGGGGTTATGTTTCTATTAATGAAAGTCAAGATTTTATTTAGTGAGTCTCAGCAGACTATTAAGATTCACTATTCTTGTGGTTAAAATAATTTCTATTGTTGTAGTTGTTCTTGCTTGTATGTTTGGCTTTCAGTTTTGTTTTGTTTTTAAACTATTAAGTTAATTTTTGCACATCCTTTACTTTTAAAATCAGAAAGGATGAAAACATAGCCCCTATAAAAGACACTGGCCATTAATTACAGTCCTTTTCCTTGCAAGCTTGAGAAGCCAGCTCAGAATTTTTTTCACCTTTCGGTGCTGACTTATAATACTATACTCATTTGTCTACACTTCTAATCTTGATTTCAGGATGTACATTTATATACACAGTTAAACTTTAAACAATGTAGGGGTTAGGGTTGCCAATCCTCCTAGCACTCGAAAATCTGTGTAACTTTACTGTGGGCCCTCTGTTTCCATAGTTTCAAATTCAACCAACTGCAGTCATGCGGTACTGTAGTATGTATTTACTGAGAGAAATTCACATACACACAGACCTGTACAGTTCCAACATGCTGTTCAAGGGTAAACTGTATTACATTTAACTAAGTTAGTCTGTATTGCTATGTTATTTGATATGTTTTTGATTCTCAGTTCTGCCAGTTAACTTATAAGCTACTAAGTTGCTTCAGTCGTGTCTGACTCTGTGCGACCCCATGGACTGCAGCCTACCAGGCTTCTCCGTCCATGGGTTTGATTCTCCAGGCAAGAACACTGGAGTGGGTTGTCATTTCCTTCTCCATACTTATAAGCTACTGTCCCTAACTTGCTCTCTGAAAATAAGATTTTTTTTTTTTGGTCTTTTTCCAGATTGTCCCAATCTGATATTGGTCCATTCTTCTATTGTTTTTGAAATATAGAGTTGGCAGACAATTACTTATCTTATACTCTTTATATTTTTATACTAATAGACCTCATTGTGGGCCTATTAGTTATTGGCCCTATTTTCAACTACTCCTTCCTCACAAACTTTTTTTTTTTTTCCTGAAAATTGCTTCCTTCCCTTTCATTTGATCATAACTATAGAGACAGAAATGTTAACATTCATAAAGACAGAAATGGTTGCATTTGGAGATGATCATTTTTTCCTTGTCCTGTTTAAGAATTTAGTCTATGTAAACTTATAGCCCTTAAAATAATTATGAAGATTCTAACTTTGATCTTAAGTTAGTTAGTCCAGTTTGTTCCATTCTTTATCTCTGAAGATTATTAATCATAACTGAAGAAACAAAAGTCAAAAAAAAATCTTTGTAATAGAAATAAATTTATTGGATGTCCATATTTTAGAGGATTGAAAAGAAACTATTTAGCGTATTAAATTTAATTATGATGGATATTGATTCACTGTTTACAGATTTAAAATATCCTAGAGTGATGAATTTTAAATATTGTCTTTGATACCAACATATTTTTATAATGAGAGCACATTTAGATGATTGTTTATGATGTGTAATCTACAATTTATCTCAATATTCTTTTTGTTTAATGCCCATCATTGTAGGGTTAACATTTTAAATAAAAAATTCAAGATCTATGTTCCTCTATGTGTATCCATCTCTTGAAAAAGTCTATTTCAAAGTATTAAATCATTAATCACAGTCATAAGTTGGAAGTCATCCAATATTGATAAGAAACTCTGGGTCTCAAAATGATTTTTTTCTATCCTCTTCCAGTGTATGGAAATGGCTATTAATTAATTCATTCCTTCTATTATGACTTTTCAGTTTTTGATAAAAACAGAAAAATCACTAAATGGTAAAACACTATTCTAATACCTATTCCCTAACTCTGACTGTTCCAGCTTACTTTAATTCCAGCTTGTTTATTTGCTTCTTCAATATTCATGACTGGTTGGGCTTCCCTGATAGCTCAGCTGGTAAAGAATCCACCTGCAATGCAGAAGATTCCGGTTTGATGCCAAGGTCAGGAAGATCCCCTGGAGAAGGGATAGACTACCCACTCCAGTACTCTTGGGCTTCCCTGGTGGCTCAGATGGTAAAGAATCCCCCTGACAAGGTAGTCCTGGGTTCGATCCCTGGGTTGGGAAGATTCCTTGGAGGAGAACATGGCAACCCACTCCAGTATTCTTGCCTGGAGCATATCTGTGGACAGAGGAGCTTGGCGAGCTACAGTCCATGGGGTCACAAAAGCTGGATACGACTGAGTGACTAAGCACACAGGTCTCTGTTTGGCCCCTTTGGCATTCCACAGACTGATTTTTTAACTTATTTGTTGGTGTTAAATATCTGAGTGATAGGAAAAAACCTCACATCTCTAATAATGAATCATAAAACTATGGAACTTTTAGAATAGACTCTTTAAGAGGCATCCTGGAAATTCTTGGAAGCAAAATGCCTGAACAAAGGTTGAGAATAGGAAGGACAACCATAGCTGCTAAAGTTGGAGCCAGGGATGCTTAAAATCTTCCAGTGGGAAAAAAAGGATATCCAATGCAGTAGGACAGTAACTGTAAACTCAGAATAATCTACAGCAAATGTATAACAGGGGAGACCTGAAGCAACTTTCATCAGACTTAGGGAAAATATTATTATTAAACCAAATAGAACATTAAATTCAGTGATCTCATCTACTTTTGCCAATAAGTATCATTTAAAAATATTTTGTAAAGAGAGCATACTGGAGTTTCAGCTTCAGTATCAGACCTTCCAATGAATATTCAGGACTGAACTGAGTGACTGAACTGAACTGAAAACTATTTTGTAGTATTGCATAAAATATGTAACAATGATTATAGCTATGTTGAAAAATATTTATATTAAAAATAAATTTATAATTGGATTATTTGTACTTTTTCAGCATTCTGATATGTGAAACTAGTCCTAGAGGTATACCATACATATCCTAAATTCAGTTCAGTTCAGTTTAGTCCAGTCGCTAAGTTGTGTCCGACTCTTTTTGACCCCATGGACTGCTGCATGCCAGGCCTCCCTGTCCATCACCAACTCCTGAAGCTTGCTCAAACTCATGTCCATCCAGTCGGGAATGCCATCCAACCATCTCATCCTCTGTCATCCCCTTCTCCTCCTGCCCTCAATCTTTCACAGCATCAGGGTCTTTTCCCGTGAGTCAGTTCTTTGCATCAGGTGGCCAAAGTATTGAAGTTTATGCTTCAGCAGCAGTCCTTCCAATGAACACTCAGGACTGATTTCCTTTAGGATTGACTGGTTGTATGTCCTTGCAGTCCAAGGGACTCTCAAGTGACTTACCCAACACCACAGTTCAAAACCATCAATTCTTCAGTGCTCAGCTTTCCTTATAGTCCAACTCTCACATCCATATATGACTACTGGAAAATCCATAGCTTTCACTAGATGGACCTTTGTTGGCAAAGTAATGTCCCTGCTTTTTAATGTGCTGTCTAGGTTGGTCATAGCTTTTCTTCCAAGGAGTAGGTATCTTTTAATTTCATGGCTGCAGTCACCATCTGCAGTGATTTTGGAGCCCCCCAAAATAAAGTCTGTCACTGTTTCCATCGTTTCCCCATCTATTTGCCATGAAGTGATGAGACTGGATGTCATGATCTTAGTTTTCTGAATGTTGAGTTTTAAGCCTGCTTTTTCACTCTCCTCTTTCACTTTCATCAAGAGGCTCTTTAGTTCTTCTTCATTTTCTGCCATAAGGGTGGTGTCATCTGCATATCTGCATATTAAGTATATATTCCTATATGTTATTGGATATAACCAATAACCTATAGGTTATTGATATTTCTTCTGGCAATCTTGATTCCAGCTTGTGCTTCATTCAGCCCGGCATTTCTCATGATGTACTCTGCATATAAGTTAAATAAGCAGGGTGACAATATGCAGCCTTGATGTACTCCTTTTCCTATTTGGAACCAGTCAGTTCTTCCATGTCCAGTTCTAACTGTTGCCTCTTGACCTGCATACAGATTTCTCAGGAAGCAGGTCAGGTGGTCTGGTGTCCCCATCTCTTTAAGAATTTTCCATAGTTTATTGTGATCCACACAGTCAAAGGCTTTGGTGTAGTCAATAAAGCAGATGTTTTTTCTGGAACTCTCTTGCTTTTTCAATGATCCAACAGATGTTGGCAATCTGATTTCTGGCTCCTCTGCCTTTTCTAAATCCAGCTTCAACATTGGAAGTTTACAGTTTATGTACTGTTGAAGCTTGGCTTGGAGAATTTTGAGCATTAGTTTGCTAGCGTGTGAGATGAGTGCAATTGTGCTATGGTAGTCTGAAGATTCTTTGGCATTGCCTTTCTTTGGGATTGGAATGAAAACTGACCTTTTCCAGTCCTATGGCCACTGCTGAGTCTTCCAAATTTGCTGGCATATTGACTGCAGCACTTTAACATATGTAACTTTAACATCATGGGCATGCATGTGCCGGAGGCCTCACTGTACCATGCCTCAAAAGTTCCTATTCACTATGCAGACATAAAAATTTAAATGTATGTGCATTAAGCAACAGAGATTCAAAATACCCTATATTACTATTTCTTTCTCCAGTCCATTCCCTATACCAACTTATATGTGAAATATAAGCTATTCAATTGAGTTCTGGGCACTAGCGATAAAATATATATTTTGGCATGGGGCACATATAGGAATATATACTTAATATAGGATAGTCCATTCTATCAAATGTTGTAAGATAGGCGATTATTTTGACACTACATTTCTAAGCTAGATTTTGATTGTGATGATACTTTATTGTCTCATTTTAATAGCTAGCAATTTATTCATGTGATATCTGTTTCAACTAAGATAATATTTATCTTCTATGTATAAATAAGTCTCATTTTAACTTATCATTTGTTTTTACTCTAGTGTTCCTCCACCTATTACACAGCTTTCTTGACCATCAATATCTTTGCTATGGAATGGCTTTCTCTTTCTGCTCTTTAAACTTACTTAAAAGGAGTATGAGCATATGATTAATTTATTATATATTCTAATATATGTAAACATGCATTTATGTATTTAAATAATACACAAATTATAAGTTACTTTTTTCATTTTTCATTTTATTTTAGTTGACATTTGATGGTAATTATTTCTAAACTGTGTACATACAGTATAAAATCATTTTTATCTATAATTTCATTTATGAGTAGTAAAGAGAATATACTTGTCACATAGAAAGTATATTGAGTTTCATAGGTTTGAAAACCATTGTCTTATAGTATATAAAAATTTTTGAGTACATGAACACATGTGCACAGAGCTGGTTTCATGGGCATAAGACCTATATAATTATATAGAACCCTATGCTTAGAAGGTCCTCACAGTTAATTTAATGATCTTTATCACCACAGTACAACTTTTAATACATTTCATTTTACTCTGGATCTTGTGAATTAATAAATACAATAATTTGAAGATGGCTCACAGAAAATGCTGATATTGCTTTCTCTGAATGAGCATATTTCTATAGCTACTCTCTTTCTAGATAATTTCATCAAATATCAATTACCAAATTAAAAAATTAAATGATAATTTTCCCAATAATAAATTCTTATTCTTGATTCATTCTTTCTAGAGCTCCATACTTATGTTTTGGAGTGCCCAATAAACATCTCCCCACACATCAAGTCAGCTCTTCCCCAAATTTCCAAGGTTCAGTGACCGATAACATTACATATTAATTCACTGGGACCACTAATTCATTATTTCTCCCCATACCACGTCACCTTCCTCTTCTGTGACCTAATTGAACCTCATCATATTGTAACTTTCTCAACTATTTTGTTTGCAGACAATGTCTTAGATCCATGCATCTACATTATTATATCCTCCTTATTAACCTGCTTTTGATTTCTTGTTTCAAAGAACCATAAGTTTCTCTGGTGGCTCAGATGGTAAAGAATCTGCCAGCAATGCAGGAGACTTGGGTTCGATCCCTGGTTTGGGAAGATCCTCTGGAGAAGGAAATGGCAACCCACTCCAGTATTTTTGCTTTAGAGAATTCCATGGACAGAGGAGCCTGGCAGGCTACAGTCCATGGGGTCGCAAAGAATTGGACATGACTAAGCCACTGATGCTTTCACTTGACTAATTATAAATAGGCTTTCAATGTACACAAACTACTATATGACTATTACAAATTGCAAATAAAATGGGACAATTTTTGGTAGTTTTGTTCACATTCTGCAGGATGTCTATTACCCCTGGCAGGGGTGCTGCTTAATCACTATGAAAGCAAAAGATACCCCCATAAATTTCCAAAACGTTCTCTGAAGTCTGAACTTCCCCCCATTGAGAAGTACTGTTCTAGGCAGTATGTATACAGATAATGAAGATTCATCCACAAGATAGCCATACTAAAATTTCCTCTGCAATCCTGGAGTATTGATGAGGAATTTTCTTTAGCATCTGCATTCTAGAAAAATAAAAACACACTTCTCATAACAAAAATGTGTCTTTATAATGAAATAAAAGTTAAACTCATGAAAGGGTGCCAGGAAAGTGCTAGTAGAGAGATGGAACAAAAATTTATATAGGTCCTAGAATTAACACAATCCAGTGCAAGGGATGGTGTTGGTTTTAGAGGATGGTAGAAGGATGGAGAGAGAATGGGAGAAAGTTTTGAAAGCCATTTTACCTACTTTTACTAAGAGCAATGACATCCATTAAAAGGAATGATAAAATCAGATTTGTATTTTGTAATTGATGTAACTTGGAGTGGGGAACAACAACTGTAACACCTTGGAGCAGGTGGTACAGTTAATTTTCTGATGGCCTCAAGTAAGAGATGTTACTGCCCTGGACAGGACAGGTCCTGTGTATGGAGTAGAGTAGAAGACAGAAGAGCTGTTTAGAAGGCAGAATTTCCCTGACCTGGTGACTGGGTATACAAAGTGAGAGAGAGAAAGAGAGATAAGTCTGGGATTTTTCCTGGGTATTTCGATCTTGAAACTGGGTTAAAGTATTCCACTCACAGTCTATTTTTCTTAAGAATGAGAACGAGACACTTAGTTGAAGGGCAATAAGGACACATGTTGGAAGAAGGTATAAAGTGAGATTAAAGAATATTGAAGGAAAAAGGACCAGCCCACAGTTAGGTATCTACATTTCTTTCTTTCTCTTTCTCCCTCTCTGTTTCTGCTCCATTCCCCCAAACTCTTTTAACTTTTAAAAGAGCACATTATATATTTGTTGCCAAAAATATTTTATTTTTATATACCCCCAATGGATTTTAAAGTCATGACAAATTCACAGATAATAAGATAACATCTGTGCACTTAGTAACAACAAAGTAAACACAAGTCAGAGTAGTATAACTTTAGTGGCAGTATTATTTTGTACACCATTTAGACTCACTAGCCTAAAAACAACAGACTTTAGATAAGACAATTTATACATGAGATAAACAAGAGAAAGCAAGAAGCATTGCTCTGTATAGTCTTTTATTTGCTAGAGAATAAAATCTGATGTCTAACATTGCAGGGCAGGGTGATAACAAAAAAGCTAAAAGCAAGTTTCAGATTTAAAAATTCTAGTACCAGATGGGCAGTTAAAGTGTCCAATTGGCTACAAACAATAAATGATAAAGGAATCTTTTAAAAAGATTTTTAAAGACTTTAACTTCTTTACAAAAAACTCCAAATTAAATGATCTAACATTGAAAATATGCCTCTTAAATATTACAAACAGAATAATAACATCTCCAGGAAAACTTTTACGGAGTTAAGACTAATTGGGATAATATAAACACATGCATTCATTTTATGTTATAAGGCAGTCCAAAGAGGACTTACAAAGAAAATACAAAGAATGATATTCATTTGTTACTTTGTTTATTTAAGCTCTGATGCTGATGAGAGCAATTTTAAGCCAATACTGTTTTGCTGTCTTCTGAGCTCCTGAGGCATGCTGTTAGCACTTTTATTTTACAGCCTATTAGATTTAGTCAGTTTTCACTTTTCATAAGTCTGTGAACCTCTAAAGATCGAAGCTCTTTAAGGAAGAAAACATCTTATTTTTCTATACTCCAGAAGACTAGCACAGAGTCTCCAGAAGACTAAAAGTAAACACTAAAAGAAAGATATATATTAAATCAGTTTGTGTACTGAAGACTGTAATATGAATGAAAACATTAATATCATTCTAATTTAACCCTGACACTTCACAGTTAGCATTTTTACTAGATGTGTTAGATACAGGAATAAAACATTTATTGTTGAAATACTATTAATTGATTCTTGACTCTGATAATTAATGATTTATGGAATAGTTTCAAGGTAAAGAACATGTCAGAGGAACTGGTAAAGTAATTTTTTCTTTTGCTTTGAGATTCAAGATTAAGAGATTTCCAATAGCACATCAGTAGTAATATTCTAGATTCTTATGTTCTGTATTTTAGGTCCCCTGAAGACATATAATATGTTCTTTAGGTGAAATGAAGTTTAAGTAAATAAGATTTGTTTACTCAAACAATCTTTGCTTAGTAACTTGAGTTTCCATATCCAATACACACTTGCCAGGCTGTAGACAATAAAATTCAATAAATGGGATGAAGACATTTCTCATTTTAAAAGTTTGTTTTCATTTTAAACTTATTTCTAAGAAAGGCTTTTGTTAAGCTGTAGTCAGCAGTTGGCCTAATTTGACTCTTCTTCAGTTTGAGAAATGAGGATAAAACTGAAAATTTTAAACTTGACTTACTGAAAGGATGGAAATACAAGTACAACTTAATCCTCATACTCAATAATTTTACAATCCAGCAAGAGAGGAAAAAAAATAATAAATAAACAAACACAAATAAACACTATGAATATTGAAACGTAAAATCAGAACAAAGAAAGAAGCAATCTTTGGGTGAATTTCCCAGTGAAAATTGTATCCTTCTCCTTGAAAAAAATACAATAAAATTGTATAGTTATATAGCTATATTATTTATTATTTGTTTGTAGTGATCTCAAGCTTATATACCTAAGCTACCTGGTATGTATTATCACATATGTTATCTCTACCCCTTACCTTCCAATTTAACATATCCTAACATCTGAAAGATTTTGCTACTATTTGTGGAATCACTCTTCTTACCACCTCATTTCATAAATGTGTCCATACAAGTACTAGTCCTGTGTTTTAAATCACACTGAGAAGGGTTACTTGAAAGTAAAGGTCTCTAACAATATCTGCTGAGGTAACCAAATTTTACACAGGAACCTATCTATTGGACTATTTACAAAGTCTGTGTGCATCTTTTTCATTTAATTTACTTTTTTATTGAAGGATAATTCCTTTACAGAATTTTGTTGTTTTATGCCAAACCTCAACATGAATCAGCAATGCTAATGCTAAGTCACTTCAGTCATGTCCGACTCTGTGTGACCCCATAGACGGCAGCCCACTAGGCTACCCCGTCCCTGGGATTCTCCAGGCAAGAACACTGGAGTGGGTTGCCATTTCCTTCTTCAATGCATGAAAGTGAAAAGTGAAAGTGAAGTCGCTCACTCGTGTCCGACTCTTCGCGACCCCATGGACTGCAGCCCACCAGGCTCCTCCGTCCATGGGATTTTCCAGGCAAGGTACTGGAGTGGGGTGCCATTGCCTTCTCTGGAATCAGCAATAAGAATACATATATCCCCTCCCTTTGAAACTCCTTCCCATCTCCCTCCCCATCCCATCCCCTCTAGATTGATGCAGAGCCCCTGTTTTAGTTCCCTGAGCCATATAGAAAATTCCTGTTGGCTATCTATTTTACATATGGTAATATAAGTTTCATGTTACTCTTTCCATACATCTCATCCTCTCCTCCCCTCTCCCCATGTCCCTAAGTCGATTCTCTAGGTCAGTTTCTCCATTACTGCCCTGTAAATAAATTCTTCAGTAATATTTTTATAGACTCTGTATATATGCATTAAAATATGATATTTATCATTCTCTTTCTGACTCGCTTCACTCTGTTTAATAGGTTCTAGGTTAATGCACCTCAGAACTGACTCAATGTGTTCGTTTTTATGGCTGAGTCATGTTCCACTGTGTATATGTGAAATTTCTTTATCCATTCATTCTCAATGGACATCTAGGTTGCTGCCATGTTCTAGTGATTGTAAACTGTGCTGCACTGGACAATGGGATACATGTGTCTCTTTCAATTTTGGTTTGCTCAGAGTATATGACTAGGAGTGGATTGCTGGGTCATATGGTAGCTTTATTCCTAGTTTTTTAAGGAATCTCCATACCATCTTCCATAGTGGCTGTATCCATTTACATTCCCACCAACAGTGCAAGAGCATTCCCTTTTCTCCACATCCTTTCCAGCATTTATTGTTTGTAGACTTTTTGATGATGGCCATTCTGACTGGTGTGAGGTGATATCTCATTGTAGTTTTGATTTGCATTTCTCTAATAATGAGCAATGTTGAGCATCTCTTCATGTGTTTGTTAGCCACTTGTATGTCTTCTTCGGAGAAATGTCTGTTTAGGTCTTTTACCCACTTTTTGAATGCGTGGTTTGTTTTCTGGTATTGAGTTGTATGAGCTGCTTGTATATTTTGGAAATTAATCCTTCATCAGTTGTTTCATTTGCTATTATTTTCTCCCATTCTTAGGGCTGTGTTTCTACCTTGCTTCTAGTTTCTTTTGCTGTGCAAAAGCTTTTAAGTTTAACCAGGTCTCACTTGTTTACTTTTGTTTTTATTTCCATTACTCTAGAAGGTGGGTCACAGAGGATCTTGCTTTGATTTATGTCAGCGAGTGTTCTGCCTATGTTTTCCTCTAAGAGTTTTATGGTTTCTGGTCTTACATTTAGGTCTTTAATCCATTTTGAGTTTATCTTTGCGTATGGTGTTAGGAATTGTTCTAAATTAATTATTTCACATGTAGGTGTCCAGTTTTCCCAGCACCATTTATTGAAGAGGCTGTCTTCAATATCCCATTGTATATTCTTGCCTCCTTTGTCACAAAAGGGGTACCCGAAGGTGCATGGGTTTATTTCTGGGCTTTCTATCTTTTTCCATTGGTCTATATTTCTGTTTTTGTGCCAGTACCATACTGTCTTGAGGACTGTAGCTTTGTAGTATAATCTGAATTCATGAAGGTTGATTCCTTCAGCTCCATTATTCTTTCTCAAGACTGCTTTGGCTACTCAAGGTATTTTGTGTTTCCATATGAATTGTGAAATTTTTTGTTCTAGTTCTATGAAAAATGCAATTGGTATTTTGATGGAGATCACATTGAATCTGTAGACTGCATTTGGTAGTGTAGTCATTTTCACAATATTGATTCTTCCTACCAAGGAACATGGAATTTCTCTCCATCTGTTAATGTCATCTTTGATTTCTTTCATTAGTGTCTTATACTTTTCTGTGTAGTTCTTTTGTCTCCTTCAGTTCAGTTCAGTCACTCAGTCATGTCCAACTCTTTGCGAACCCATGAATCTCAGCACGCCAGGCCTCCCTGTCCATCACCAACTCCTGGAGTTCACCCAGACTCACGTCCATCAAGTCAGTGATGCCATCCAGCCATCTCATCCTCTGTCATCCCCTTCTCCTCCTGCCTCCAATCCCTCCCAGCATCAGAGTCTTTTCCAATGAGTCAACTCTTCACATGAGGTGGCCAAAGTATTGGAGTTTCAGCTTTAGCATCATTCCTTCCAAAGAAATCCCAGGGCTGATCTCCTTCACAATGGACTGGTTGGATGTACTTGCAGTCCAAGGGACTTTCAAGAGTCTTCTCCAACACCACAGTTCAAAAGCATCAATTCTTCGGCGCTCAGCCTTCTTCACAGTCCAACTCTCACACCCATACATGACCACTGGAAAAACCATAGCCTTGACTAGATGGACCTTTGTTGGCAAAGTAATGTCTCTGCTTTTCAATATGCTATCTAGGTTGGTCATAACTTTTTTCCAAGGAGTAAGCGTCTTTTAATTTCATGGTTGAAGTCACCATCTGCAGTGATTTTGGAGCCCCCCAAAATAAAGTCTGACACTGTTTCCACTGTTTACCCATCTATTTCCCATGAAGTGGTGGGACCAGATGCCATGATCTTCGTTTTCTAAATGCTGAGCTTTAAGCCAACTTTTTCACTCTCCACTTTCACTTTCATCAGGAGGCTTTTTAGTTCCTCTTCTCTTTCTGCCATAAGGGTGGTGTCATCTGCATATCTGAGCTTATTGATATTTCTCCCGGCAATCTTGATTCCAGCTTGTGCTTCTTCCAGCCCAGCGTTTCTCATGATGTACTCTGCATTTAAGCTAAATAAGCAGGGTGACAATATACAGACTTGACGTACTCCTTTTCCTATTTGGAACCAGTCTGTTATTCCATGTCCAGTTCTAACTGTTGCTTCCTGACCTGCATATAGGTTTCTCAAGAGGCAGATCAGATGGTCTGGTATTCCCATCTCTTTCAGAATTTTCCACAGTTTATTGTGATCCACAACAGTCAAAGGCTTTGGCATAGTCAATAAAGCAGAAATAGATGTTTTTCTGGAACTCTCTTGCTTTTTCCATCATCCAGCAGATGTTGGCATTTTGATCTCTGGTTCCTCTGCCTTTTCTAAAACCAGCTTGAACATCTGGAAGTTCACGGTTCACGTATTGCTGAAGCCTGGCTTGGAGAATTTTGAGCATTACTTTACTAGCGTGTGAGATGAGTGCAATTTTGTGGTAGTTTGAGCATTCTTTGGCATTGCCTTTCTTTGGGATTGGAATAGGTAAGTTTATTTCCAGATATTTAATTATTTTTTGTTGCATTGGTGAATGAGTTTGATTCCTTAATTCCTCTTTCAGATTTTTCATTGTTAGTATGTAGAAATGCAGGTAATTTCTGCATATTGATTTTGTATCCTGCAATTTTGCTAAATTCACTGATTAATTCTAGTAATTTTCTGACACTATCTTTAGGGTTTTCTAGGTAGAGTATCATGTCATCTGCAAACAGTGAGACCTTTACTTCTTCCTTTCCAAAATGCTTTCCTTTCTTTTTCTTCTCTGATTGCTGTAGCTAGGACTTCCAGAACTATGTTGAGTAACAGTGGTGATAGTGAACACCGTTGTCTTGTTCCTGATTTTAGGGGGAATGCTTTCAGTTTTTCACCATTGAGAATAACATTATCATATATCTATCACCTTTAGTATGTTGAGGTAGGTTCCTTCTTTGCCCATTTTTTGAAGAGTTTTAATCATAAATGGATGCTTAAAATTTTCAAAGGTTTTTTCTCTATAATGAGATGAACATATGGATTTTATCTTTCAATTTGTTAATATGGTGTATCACATTGACTGATTTGTGTATATTGAAGAATCCTTGCATCCCTGGAATAAACACAACTTGATCATGGTGTTTGAGCATTTGATGTGTTGCTGAATTCTGTTGGCTAAAATTCTGTTGAGGGTTTTTGCATCTATGTTCATCAGTGATAGGCCTATAGTTTTCTTTTTTTTTTTTTTTTTTGTACTGTCTTTGGTTTTGGTATCAGGGTGATGGTGGCTTCAGAGAATGAGTTTGGAAGTGTTTTTTCATCTGTGATTTATTGAAAGAGTTTTAGAAAGATAGGCATTAGCTCTTCTCTAAATGTTTGGTAGAATTCTCCTGTGAAGCCATCTCGTCCTGAGCTTTTGTTTTTTGGGGGAGACTTTTGATCACAGTTTCAATTTCAGTGCTTGTAATTGGGTTGTCCATAAATTCTATTTCTTCCTGGTTCAGGCTTGGAAGATAGAACTTTTCTAACAATCTGTCCATTTCTTGCAGGTTATGCATTTTTATTGCCATAGTTACTCATAATACTCTCTTATAATCCTTTGTACTCCTGCATTGTCTGTTGTAATCTCTCCTTTTTCATTTGTAATTTTGTTGATTTGATTCTTCTCTCTTTGTTCTTGATGAGTATGGGTAAAGGTTTGTGAATTTTGTTTATCTTCTCAAAGAACTAGCGTCTAATTTTATTAATCTTTGCTATTCTTTCATTTATTTTTCATTTATTTCTGCTCAGGTCTTTATGATTTCTTTCTTTCTACTATTTTTTTTTAATTGTTGTTGTTGTTCTTCTTTTTCCAGTTGTTTTAGTTGTAAAGTTAGGTTGTCTGTTTGCTGTTTTTCTTATTTCTTGAGGTATTGCTATAGACTTCCTTCCTAGAACTGCTTTTGCTGCATGCATTTGAGTGGTTATATTTTCATTGTCATTTGCTTCCATGAATTTTTTGTTTTCCTTTTTGATTTCTTCAGTAAGCTGTTGGTTATTTAAAAATGTGTTTAATCTCCATGTGTTTGTATTTTTACAGTTTTTTTTTCTTGTAATTGATATCTAGTCTCATAGCGTTGTGGTTGGAGAAGATGCTTGATATGATTTCAATTTTCTTAATTATACTGAGGTTTGATTTGTGACCCAAGATGTGGTCTATCTGGGAGAATGTTCCTTGTGCACTTGAGAAGAAAGTGTACTCTTCTGCATTTGGATGGAATGTCCTAAAGATATCTATGAGATCCATCTAAGTTACCATTTAGGACCTGAGTTTCCTTTTTAATTTTCTGTTTTGATGATCTGTCCATTGGTGTGAGTAGGGTGTTAAAGCCTCCTACTCTTATTGTATTACTGTCAATTTCTCCTTTTATGTCTGTTAGTGTTTGTCTTCTGTATTGAGGTGCTCCTATGTGGGGTGCATAGGTATTTATTTGCTACAGTTTCCTCTTGGATTGATCATTTGATCATTATGTAGTGTCCTTCCTCATCTTTTGTAATCTTCTTTATTTTAAGGTCTATTTTGTCTGATATGAGGATTGCTACTCCAGCTTTCTTTTGCTTCCCATTTTCATGGAAATACTTTTCCATCATCTCACTTTCAGTCTATATGTGTCTTTAGGTCTGAAGTGGATTTCTTATAGACAGCATATACATAGGTCTTGTTTTTGTATCCTTTCAGCCAGTCTGTGTCTTTTGGTTGGAGCATTTAATCCATTTACACTTAAAGTAACTATTGATACACATGTTCCTATTGCCATTTTCTTAATTGTTTGGGGTTGATTTTGTAGTTCTTTTTTCTTCTCTCATATTTCTTGACTATATAAGTCTGTGTAGCACTTGTTGTAAAGCTGATTTGGTGGTACTGAATTCTCTTAACTTTTGCTTGTCTGAAAAGCTTTTTATTTCTCCATCAGTTTTGAATGAGATCTATGCTGGGAACAATAATCTTCGGTTTTAGATTTTTCCCTTTCATTACTTTAAATATATCCTGCCATTGCCTTCTAGCCTGCAGAGTTTCTGCTGAGAGATCAGCTGTTAAGCAAATGGGGTTTCCCTTGTATGTTACTTGTTGCTTCTCCCTTGCTGCTTTTAATATTCCTTCTTCGTGTTTGGTCTTTGTTAATTTGATTAGTATGTGTCTTGGTGTGTTTCTCCTTGGGTTTATCCTGTATGGGACTCTTCGTGACTCTTGGCATTTGATTGACTAATTCCTTTTCCATGCTGGTGAAATTTTCAACAGTAATCTCTTCAAAAATTTTCTCATACCATTTCCTCTTCTTCTGCGAACCTTATATTTTGAAAGTTGGTGCGTCTGATATTGTCCCAGAGATCTCAGAGACTATCCTCTGTTCTTTCATTTTTTTACATTTTCTGTTTTTCAGAAGTTATTTCCACCATTTTATCTTCCAGCTCACTGATTCATGCTTCTGCTTCAGGTATTCTGCTACTGATTCTTTCAACAGTAGTTTTTAATTTCAGTAATTCTGATGTTTTTAAGTTTATTGTTTTAATTCTTCTCAGTTCAGTTCAGTTCAGTCGCTCAGTCGTATCTGACTCTACTACCCCATGGACGGCAGCACACCGGGCCTCCCTGTCCATCACCAACTCCCGGGGGGTTACTCAAACTCATGTCTATTGAGTTGGTGATGCCATCCAACCATCTCATCCTCATTGTCCCCTTCTCCTTCCACCTTCAATCTTTCCCAACATCAGGGTCTTTGTTAATTGAGTCTTGCGTTTTCTCCATTTTGTTTTCAAGGTTTTTGATCATCTTTACTATCATTATTCTGAATTCTTTTCCAAGTTGTTTGCCTATTTCCTTTTCATTTGTTTGGACTTCTGTGTTTCTAGTGTGTTTCTTCATTTGTGTAGTATTTCTCTGCCTTTTCATTATTTTTTTTTAACTTACTGTGTTTGAAGTCTCCTTCTCCAAGGCTTCAAGGTTGAATACTTTCTTCCTTTTTGTTTCTGCCCTTCTAAGGTTGGTCCACTGGTTTCTGGAAGCGTGGTATAGGGTAAGATTTATGCTGAATTTTTTGTTTATTTGTTTGTTTTTTCTCCGATGGGAAAGGGTGAGTGAGGTGGTAATCCTGTCTGCTGATGAATGAGTTTGTATTTTTGTTTTGTTTGTTGTTTAGATGAGGTGTCCTACTGGTGGTTGGGTGATTCTGGGTCTCAAATTTAAGTGATTTCCTCTGTGTGAGTTCTCACTATTTGATATTCTTTAGGGTTAGTTCTCTGGTAGTCTAGGGTATTGGAGTCAGTGCTCCCACTCCAAAGGCTCAGGGCTTGATCTCTTATAAGTAATGCAGATTGCACAAGTGATTTTTTATGACATTAACCGAGATTAAAACAAATATCCAAAAAGGAGAAAAGAAAGAAGAACCCTATACAAATGGCAGTTACAAAATAAGGCAAATAATAATTAAAATAATGGAATATACACATATACAGATATACCCACAAGCAAAATCAAAATAGCTCAACAAAAAATAAAGTACAGTAGATTGACCAAGTGAACAAAGGAAATCAAAAATTATATTTATCAGTTAAGAACAAAACTAACTAAAGCAGAAACTGGAAAACAAAACTAAAGCAAAGTGCCAAGTGGGGAATAAAGCTATGAAAACAAGACTAACAAACATGTTGAGAGGAAAGGAAAGAAAGAAAGAAAGAGTAGATATGCAAAGTTAAATACAGGTAGATGGAGAAGATTTACATACATTAATGATTAACTTCAAGGGGAAAAGAACAGTAGGAAAGGCAAACAAAGAAATAAATGTGGAAAAAACATAATAGATTTAACAAATTAAAATTTAAAATTATAAAAGAGAAAGTTCAGTTCAGTTCAGTCACTCAGTCACGTCTGACTGTGACCCTGTGGACTGCAGAACGCCAGGCCTCCCTGTCCATCACCAACTCCTGGAGTTTACCCAAACTCATGTCCATTGAGTCAGTGATAACATCCAACCACCCCATCCTCTGTTGTCCCCTTCTTCTCCTGCCTTCAATCTTTCTCAGCATCAGAGTCTTTTCAAATGAGTCAGCTCTTCATATCAGGTGGTCAAAGTATTGGAGTGTCAGCTTCAACATTAGTCCTTCCAATGAACACTGAGGACTGATTTCCTTTAGGATGGACTGGTAGCTCTGTTTGTAGTGATGCTTCCTAAGGCTCACTTGACTTCACATTCCAGGATGTCTGGCTCCAGGTGAGTGATCACACCATCCTGATTATCTGGGTCATGAAGGTCTTTTTTGTACAGTTCTTCTGTATATTCTTGCTGCCTCTTCTTAATATTTTCTGCTTTTGTTAGGTCCATACCTTTTCTGTCCTTTATTGAGCTCATCGTTGCATGAAATATTCCCTTAGTATCTCTAATTTTCTTGAAGAGACCTCTAGTCTTTCCCATTCTATTATTTTCCTCTATTTCTTTGCACTGATCACTGAGGAAGGCTTTCTTATCTCTCCTTGCTATTCTTTGGAATTGTGCATTCAGATGGATATATCTTTCATTTTCTCCTTTTCTTTTCACTTCTCTTTTCACAGCTATCTGTAAGGCCTCCTCAGACAGCCATTTTGCTGTTTTCATTTTTCTTGGGGCTGGTCTTGATCCCTGTCTCCTGTACAATGTCATGAACCTGTGTCCATAGTTCATCAGGCACTCTGTCTATTAGACCTAGTCCCTTAAATATATTTCTCACTTCCACTGTATAATCACAATGGATCTCATTTAGGTCATACCTGAATGGTCTAGTGAAAAAAGAGAAAAGAAAAAAAAAAAAAAAGGAAGAAAAAAGAAAATAGGGAAAAACAAGGAAAACTGCACAGGGCCGCAAAAGCACAATGTAGAGGCAGAGGTATATAACAACAATAAAAAGTGTGACTGCATATACACATATACATATACACCCTTAAGCAAAATCAAAACAGTCCAACAAAAACAAAGTACAATAGATTGACCAGGTGAACAAAGGAAACCAAATATTATATCTATCAGAACAAAACTAACTAGAGCACAAGCTGGAAAAGAAAACTAAAGAAAGGTGTCAACTGGGGAATAAAGTGATGAAAATAAAACTAACAAATATCTTGAGAGGAAATCAAAGAAAGAAAGAATAGATATGCAAAGTTAAATAGAAGTAGATAAAGAAGATTTGTATACATTAAAGATTAACTGCAAGGGGAAAAGAACAGTAAGAAAAGCAAACAAAGGAATAAATGTAGAAAAAGTAGCAATAGGTATAAAAAATTAAAAATTAAAATAAAAAAAGAGGAAAATGCCTCAGAACTGCAAGATGTCAACGGTGAGGCAGGGGTTTATAATAACAATAAAAAATGTGACTGAGGAAAAAAAAAGTTCAAAATCTTAATTAGATTTCATAGTGCCAATAAAATCAATGACAACAATGGAAGGGGGAATAATAGGAGAGAAAAAGAAAAATATTCCAAAAGAATCTACAGAAGAAGTCAAAACGTAAGTATAAATGTTAATCTGTGTCACTGCTGTCAGAGTCCTTTCCCTTGGTGGGAGTCACAGTCCTCCTCACCTCTCTAGGATGCCCTACAACACTGCATTGATCTCTGGACCTGCTGTGGGGATAGCTCAGATTCTAATCTGGTCCTACTTCTGTGTGTTCTTACCTCCAATGTTCACAGCTATCAGAACTAGTGCATTTTCTTTAGTGGGCGCTCTCAATCACCATTTATATATTCCACAGAGACAGAGTCTGCCTATTTGATCTTGTGGACTTAACCTGCAACTTGTATAGCTGGTGGAAGGTTTTTGGGTCTTCTTCCTTAGCCACACTGCCCCTGTGTTTTAACTGTGGTTTTATTCCCACCTTGCATGTGGGTCATCCACTGGGGCTTGCTCCTGAGGCTGCCCTGGAGGGCTTGGGTTTGCCCCTGTGAGGACCAGGTGTGGAAGTGGTACAGCTGCTTGGGTGGTAGGGGTTCTGACAGCACCTGGTACTCAGGAGAGTTGGTGGCTAGGGCAGCCGGAAATATAGTGCTCTAGAAGGGAATGGCAACCAGTATTGGCCAATATGCTCCAGTATTCTTGCCTGGAGAATCCCCCTCCCCGACAGACAGGCCTGGCAGGCCACAGTCTACAGGGTCACAAAGAGTCAGACACTACTGAAGTGACACTGTTCGCATAGACACAAGACTTTTTTCTGCCTGCGGCATCTCTGCCTCAGTGAGAGTTAATCATGAAGGTGGCATGGTTGCTTGGCTTGTGGGTACCCTGGTGGCACCAAGTGTGCAGGGACATGGACTGACTCTGCCTCAGGAGTTTTGGACCTATCAGATACTAGAGTCTTTTTTCGAGTCTCTTGTAGCTGGCGATCAGAAGGGCTCTTTGGCCAGTCCTTCTCGTAGCTTCGCCCATTCAGGCACTTAAAGGGGCACCCTGGATTGGGGTCCTGCTCTGTAGTCGGCTGTTGTGCGTTTGATGGGCCAGCCTCTGTATTGTTCAGCTGCCGATGCAGGCATGTGGGGAGAGGGAGGCTATGGTGATGGCTCCACCCCTTATGTCTGACTCAGCAGTATTGCCTTGCTTCCATGGCTGCAGGCTTTCCTTCACAGGCATTTCCCACCACGATCTCCTCCCTCACATCCCCTCGATCAGTCTCTCCGCAGTCAACAGCAGCCCTCGCCCTGGGATTGCTCCACAATGCCTAAACTTCCGCTCTCAGCTGCTGCTCCTTCCAGGGGACCTGTGTTCCTGTCCGGGGTATGTATGGCTGAGGCAAGGACTGTCTGATTCTCTTTCCATTTAGGCTTCCACAGATCAGCAGTTTCACTCTCAGCCTTAAACGTTTCTCCTCTGACTCAGACAATTGCCCCGATGTAGGGATCAGACCCCTGCTTCAGTTCCCCCACCTGCCAAGGGCAGGTCCAATCCTAGTAACACTCCTGTTTTTCCCCTTGTTTCTTTGTCCTACTGAGTTTTGTGTGGTTCTGTATATACTTAGCACTGGTCAGGTCCTTCTGTCCACTCTCAGCTGGTGTTTTGCATGTACTTCTGTGTCTGAAGGTGTACTCCTGATGTAACCATGGAGAGAGATGTACTCCATGTCCACCTACTCCTGTGCCATCTTGTTCTTCCTGTGTGCATTATAATATGAAATTTCATTTAAGCAGGAATTGTCTTTGCCATGACATTTTGAAGAAAACAGAAACATTATTATTTTTAGCACATAGACAGAAAATAAATAACATCCCAAATATTGCAACCTAGATAGCATATTGAAAAACAGAGACATTACTTTGCCAACAAAGGTCCGTCTAGTCAAGGCTATGGTTTTTCCAGTGGTCAGGTATGGATGTGACAGTTGGACTGTGAAGAAAGCTGAGTGCCAAAGAACTGATGCTTTTGAGCTGTGGTGTTGGAGAAGACTCTTGAGAGTCCCTTGGACTGCAAGGAGATCCAACCACTCCATTCTGAAGGAGATCAGCCCTGGGATTTCTTTGGAAGGAATGATGCTAAAGCTGAAACTCCAGTACTATGGCCACCTCATGCGAAGAACTCATTGGAAAAGACCCTGATGCTGGGAGGGATTGGGGGCAGGAGGAGAAGGGGACGACAGAGGATGAGATGGCTGGATGGCATCACCGACTTGATGGACGTGAGTGTGAGTGAACTCCGGGAGTTGGTGATGGACAGGGAGGCCTGGCGTGCTACAATTCATGGGGTCGCAAACAGTTGGACACGACTGAGCGACTGAACTGAACTGAACTGAGCTGAAATATTACAGAGACTTTTTAAAAACTCTAGGATATTTGGGATAGTCATGAAAAGTGTTTTCTAATTTTTTTCCAATACTATTTTTTATGGATCAGAATTTTTATAAACCATGAAGCACAATTTATTCATTTTGGTTTCTTCTATCATCTGGCTTTTGCTAAACTGTAAGCACCTAGAGAGCAAGACATATTTTTTGCTTCATTTCCTAAAAGCTTACTTCTATTTCATGGACGTGATAGGAGTATATAAATATTAACAAATTATTGAAGAGTATCTAAAAGTTGGGTTTCAGTCTCTTCAAAGTTGAGATTCTTCACTTAAATTAGGCCATTAGGAATATATAGTTTTATTTCCAGGCAATTAAGATTTTTATCAATGTGATTTATTATTTATACTACTAAATTTGGGGCTTCGCAGGTGGTGCTAGTGGTACAGAATCCACCTGCCAACTCAGGAGACATAAGAGATGCAGGTTTGATGCCTGGCTTGGGAATATCCCTTGGAGGAGGGCATGGTAACCTACTCCAGTATTCTTGACTGAAGAATCTCATGGACAGAGGAGCCTGGTGGGCTACAGTCCATGGGGTCGCAGAGTCGGACATGACTAAAGTGACCTAGGACACACACACTAAGTTTTGGTAATGTACTTTCCATTCTCAGGAGAAAAGGTATATAGTGTACAAGTTGAGAGCATACATGAATTTTGCCCTTAAAAAATATGGACCCATGAAGGCAAACTTCTGGAGTTTAATAACAGTATGAATTACCACAGTAAAGCCAGAATTCAAAGCAAAGAATCAATGTGCCACTGAAATTTCAATTTAAACTTTTGTCATGTCACAAATTATGAGAGGTTAAGTTCATTACAGTCATTTAACTGGTATTAAGTCATTTAAACAAATGGTGACTATATTATATTTAATACTTACGACAAAAATATGTGGAAGAAACATTTATTCAATCTTTAATTTACAAAAACTTTCAGTGTAAAAATAACATTTAAATTTAAAGAACAAAATTTTAGAGGTTAACCTGTGAAACAAAGTACAGATGAATTCCCCAAAAGAAAGGTTTTGGTATTAGCAATGAACTGAAATTGTAGAATTTTGTGAGTGTAGTCTGTTTATTTTATTTGGTGGCACAGAACATGAAAATATAATTATTCTCTTAATTTAGGAAAAGAGTTTCCTGAATGATAATCTGTTATGAACTTTAATGTCTTCTGAATTATAGGTTTGAGAAATAAAACAAATATCTGAAAAAGCAAAGTTCCCTATTTCCATGGCTCTGTGACCACATACTCTAGGGTAGGAAAACTATAGTTGTTCAGCACCTTTTTAGCTGAGCTGTCATAATTTTTATAAAGGAAAATGTAATATTCCAAAAAAAAAGTTTTGCACATTGTATCTCAACACTGAAACTGAAAAGAAATGCATTAAAAAAGAAGGATTTTAAGATGCACCAGTGAACGCAACGCCAAAGAATGCTCAACTACCACACAATTGCACTCATCTCACACACTAGTAAAGTCATGCTCAAAATTCTCCAAGCCAGGCTTCAGTAATACGTGAACTGTGAACTTCCAGACGTTCAAGCTGGTTTTAGAAAAGGCAGAGGAACCAGAGATCAAATTGCCAACATCCGCTGGATCATGGAAAAAGCAAGAGAGTTCCAGAAAAACATCTATTTCTGCTTTATTGACTATGCCAAAGGCTTTGACTGTGTGAATCACAATAAACTATGGACAATTCTGAAAGAGATGGGAATACCAGAGCACCTGACCTGCCTCTTGAGAAACCTATATGCAGGTCAGGAAGCAACAGTTAGAACTGGACATGGAACAACAGACTGGTTCCAAAAAGGAAAAGGAGCATGTCAAGGCTGTATATTGTCACCCTGCTTATTTAACTTATATGTAGAGTACATCATGAGAAATGCTGGACTGGAAGAAACACAAGCTGGAATCAAGATTGCTGGGAGAAATATCAATAACCTCAGATATGCAGATAACACCACCCTTATGGCAGAAAGCCTCTTGATGAAAGTGAAAGAGGAGACTGAAAAAGTTGGCTTAAAGCTCAACATTCAGAAAACGAAGATTATGGCATCTGGCCCCATTACTTCATGGGAAACAGATGGGGAAACAGTGGAAACAGTGTCAGACTTGATTTTTGGGGGCTTCAAAATCACTGCAGATGGTGACTGCAGCCATGAAATTAAAAGACGCTTACTCCTTGGAAGGAAAGTTACGACCAACCTAGATAGCATATTGAAAAGCAGAGACATTACTTTGCCAACAAAGGTCCGTCTAGTCAAGGCTATGGTTTTTCCAGTGGTCATGTATGGATGTGAGAGTTGGACTATAAAGAAAGCTGAACACCGAAGAATTGATGCTTTTGAACTGTGGTGTTGGAGAAGACTCTTGAGAGTCCCTTGGACTGCAAGGAGATCCAACCACTCCATTCTGAAGGAGATCAGCCCTGGGTGTTCGTTGGAAGGACTGATGCTAAAGCTGAAACTGCAATACTTTGGCCACCTCATGTGAAGAGTTGACTCATTGGAAAAAGACTCTGATGCTGGGAGGGATTGGGGGCAGGAGGATAAGGGGATGACAGTGGATGAGATGGCTGGATGGCATCACCGACTCGATGGACATGAGTCTGAGTGAAGTCCAGGAGTTGGTGATGGACAGGGAGGCGTGGCGTGCTGCAGTTCATTGGGTTGCAAAGAGTCGGACACGACCGAGCGACTGAACTGAACTGAACTGAAGTGATTCTCTGAGACAGATCTCCAAGCCCCAGCTATGGCTCTGAAGGGCCTGTAGTTCCTAGGAAGACTGGGAGTGAACAGAACATTCAGATACACACATAAGGGTACCTTTCAGAATTGGTGAGCCCAATCTGCTCAAACTCAATTAAACTAGCATCTTCCTCACATTTATAAATAGGGCTGCTTGACACTGCATTATTTCTGAACATAAAAATAAATGATGTGATGAAGGTCATCATCTTTCAACCACAGGACTGAAAAGGACCTTCAGTGTACATCCAGCCTAACAGTTCCCAAAGTATTAAATAAATTCCACTAGTGAGATAATGAAATCCTGGTTCATGTACTGCTGAAGTCTAGCTTGAAGGATTTTGAGCATTACCTTGCTAGCATGTGAAATGAGCACAAGTGTATGATAGTCTGAACATTCTCTGGCATTGCTTTTACTTGAGATCGGAATGAAAACTGAGCTTTCCCAGCCTTGTGACCACTGCTGACATCCGAATTTGCTGGTATATTGACTATGGCACTTTCACAGGAAGATCTTTCAGGATTTTAAAGTCCCTTACCTCCACTAGTTTTGTTCACACTAATGCTTTCTAAGGCCCACTTGATTTCACACCCAGGATGTCTGGCTCTACGTGAGTGATCACACCATAGTGGTTAGACCTTTACAGCACAGTTCTTCTGTCTAATCTTGCCACCTTTTCTTAGAGTCTTCTGCTTCTGTTAGATCCTTGCCATTTCTGTCCTTTCTTGTGCCCGTCTTTAAATGAAATGTTCCCTTGGTATCTCCAATTTTCTTGAAGAGATCTCTAGTCTTTCCTGTTCTATTGTTTTCCTCTATTTCTTTGTGTTATTCACTTAAGAAGGCTTTCCTATCTCTCCTTGTTATTCTCTGGAACTCTGCATTCACTTGGGTATGTCTTTCCCTTTCTCCTTTGCCTTTCACTTCTCTTCTTTTCCCAGCTATTTGTAAGTCCTCTTCAATCAACCATTTTGCCTTTTTTGCATTTATTTTTCTTTGGGATGGTTTTGGTTACCCATACATACAAGCTGGATTTAGAAAAAATAGAGGAACTGGAGATCAAATTGCCAGCATCCACTGGATCATAGAAAAGCAAGTCAATTAAAAAAAAAATCTACTTCTGCTTTATTGACTATGAGGAAGCCTTTGACTCTGTGGATCACAATAAAGTGGGAAATTCTTAAAGAGATGGGACTACCAGACAACTTTACCTGCCTCCTAAGAAACCTGTATGCAGGTCAAGAAGCAAGAGTTAGAACTGGACATGGAACAACAGACTGGTTCAATACTGGGAAAGGAGTATGTCAAGGCTGTATATTATCACCCTGCTTATTTAACTTATATGCAGAGTATATCATGTGAAATGCCAGGCTGGATAAGTCACAAGCTGGAATCAAGATTGCCGGGAGAAATATCAGCAACCTCATATACGCAGATGATACCACTCTAATGGCAGAAAGCAAAGAGGAACTAAAGAGCCTCTTGACAGGGTGAAAAAGGAGACTGAAAAAGCTGCCTTAAAACACAACATCCAAAAAACTAAGATCATGGAATCCAGTCCCATCACCTCATGGCAAATAGATGGGGAAAAAGTGGAAATAGTGACTGAAGTGACTTAGCACACATGCATATGTGCTTTCTATTTGAAACTAATAGGAATGTATTCTTTTTCATATAGAAATTATTTTTTTAGATACAATTGCAGAAAAGGGGACATTGAACATTCTTAAGTTATTGTCTAAATTATGCCTTCCTTTCTCATCTTTTCAACAAATATTTCAGCTAAAGAGGAAAGGACAGCAGATAAGGAGTGCTCCACATTTGTGTCTGTAAAAATGAGAAAGTGGCTGAGAAATAATCTTGACAAACTGTAAATGATTCAGCTCCACCAAATTAGTTATAAGAAAAAAAGACATTTTAATTCTGACATGGTGAAGAATGTCTTTTTATGATACAACATGCTAAACATGCAGAATTTCTTTTCTAAAGAAGGTTCACTGTGGTAGAAGTTAAAGTCTAGGGGTTTTATGATGTGAGAGAGATTTTGGTTGCCAAAAATTTCGATCTTCTCCCCCAGCCACCTACTGCTGCCACATATACAGTCTAAAGTAAAGTAAATAAGAGATAAAAATAAAAGCTGATGGGAGTGGAATCTAGATATGTCACTTGTCTCTCTTCTGCCAAGCCCTCCCCCCAGTATCTATAGGGGGATAATAGCCTAATCTGATTTGAAAAAAAATATATCATATATGTTGTGTGTGTGTATGTGTACACACACATGCTTGGCTGTGTCCAGCTCTTTGCAACCTCAGGGACTGTAGTTTGCCAGGCTTCTCTGTCCATAAAATTTTCCAGGCAAGAATACTGGAGTAGGTTTCCACTTACTTTTCCATGTGATCTTCCCAAGTATTGAACACAGGTCTTCTACGTCTCCTGCATTGGCGGGTGGATTCTTTCCCACTGAGCCACCTGGGAAGCCCCATATATATCCTAGTAACATACAAAGACGGAGAAGGCAATGGCAACCCACTCCAGTTCTCTTGCCTGGAAAATCCCATGGACGGAGGAGCCTAGTAGGCTGCAGTCCATGGGGTCGCTAAGAGTCAGGCACGACTGAGCGACTTCACTTTCACTTTTCACTTTCATGAATTGGAGAAGGAAATGGCAACCCACTCCAGTATTCTTGGCCTGGAGAATCTCAGGGACGGGAAGCCTGATGGGCTGCCGTCTATGGAGTCGCACAGAGTCAGACATGACTGAAGTGACTTAGCAGCAGCAACATACAAAGAAGCATATACTTTTTTGTTGCATTGCTCTTTAAGATAAAAGTAAAGCTTTAACAGATTTCTAAATGCTCACTTAAACTACCTAATGGTTTCTCACCTGCCCTGGGCAAGGGCTATAAATATCCTTCAGGATTAAAAGGGAATAATAAGAATGAAAGGAAAGAAAAAATAACTGTTGACTAGGAAAGACTGATGAAGGTTAAAATTTGATCCAGAGTTGGACATGAATGTTTGACATCAAAACCTTCAATAATTCTTTCAGGATGGAAATACCTAGAGGGTGAATTATTTTACTGAATTCAACTTTGTTGTATTATGCTAACTAAAAAATGTTTATTCTCCTTTACTTTTACTAAAATAATCAATATCACAAACCATTGGTTCATATATTTCAAGAATTCAAGAATTTCCTGCGGTTTTTAAAATAAGTTTGAATAATTTTTTCTTAATCATGTATAACTTGAAGACAGATCTAATTCCTTCAGGTTAGGTACAAAAAGCAAGCATAGCTATACCTTGAAATAAGCTTGGTCTTAGAGATATAGAATTTGATATGCTTAAAAACTCCATAACCAAGGGCTATGATAGAAGAAGAGTAACAAAAATGTTATATTGATAAAATAAGACAGCAAAGAGATATATTGAGTACAATATTTTTATTGGTTTTCCTCAAGGTGTATATTTTATATTATAGCTTTATATTTTATCCTTGTTATTCAGTTACTAAATCATTTCTGACTCTTTGCAACCCCATGGACTGCAGCATACCAGGCTTCCCTATCCTTCACTATATCCTGGAGTTTGCTGAAACTCATGTCCATTGAATCAGGGATGTCATCCAACCATCTCCTCCTCCTTAATCAGCCGTATTTCCCATACAAAGGAAAGTGTTTTCTAATTACTTTTTATCCTTTATAATAATTTTAACTAATTTTAACAGCTACCTATCTCTATATATACTTATATATAAATACTTTACATAGAATAGTTTTCATTTCCCAGTGAAGTTATAACATAGATATGTGTCACTTATTAAAGGTCCAACTTTTTGCAATCACATGGACTGTAGACCTCCAGGCACCTCTGTCCATAGGATTTCCCAGGCAAGATTACTCGAGTGGGTTGCCATTTCCTACTCCAGGGGATCTTCCCAACCCAGGGATCAAACCTAGGTCTCTTAAGTCTCCTGTATTGGCAGGCAGATGGGAAGGCCACAACATAGATATTTTTTATTGCTTAAAGATAAGAAAATATTAGAGAATATAAAGATAATATAATAACATAGATACTATTATTTAAAGATAAGAAAACTGAGACTCAGACAGTATAAATTGAAAGGGAAGTGCCTGACTAGTGAGAGAGTAAACTGTCTGATCTTAACAGTTAATAAAAAGCCATTTATACCATGCTGCCTTTCAAGAATACATGTTTCAGTGAATGGGCTTATGAAATTAATACATTAATCAACAAGGATGGAGTCTGAACAAAAGAAAGAAATAGAAATAAGGGGGAAGGAAGGAGAAAGGAAGGAAAGTAGGGAGAAAGGAAAGAAAGAAAGGTATTTCTATATGAACCTATTAGTTTGAGATAGAAAGGTTATATAGATACATATGCTTATATATAAAGGAGGGGGGTAACCAACCCAACAGTATAAGCATATCAAATATTCATATTTTTATTAGAGGAAAGAGTAGTAATATAATAAATAAAAAGGGATACAAAAATATACATTAAACTTGTTTTAAAATCAAACTACTGGTGTTTGTTCCATATGTTGGTATCATCTTTTTTTCAATGATATTTCTATTTTTAACTCTTCCAACCTTCTGGATTAAGAGTTTGCTTAATCAAAAACCAAAAGAGTTTGCTTCCAGAAATAGCAATGAAAAGGAAAATTGCAAAATTTTGGTGCTATCAGCAGAGAATATACCCGAAATCACATGGGTAAAAACAAAGTTGTTTGGAAGAGTTTTTGTTCAATGTGGAAAGTGAAGGACGCTAAAATATAACTGAGAAACAGTTATATTTTAAATGGGAAGTAGAGTTTTTAAATGGGAAGTAGAGTGGTAAATTTTTAATAAAATATTTCTTCATACTCTTAATTATTCATAATAATCCTAAACTTTCAAAATAAAGGATGAATGTACCATGTTGTCTTACCTTATCAATCAGTATTAATGCATATTTTAACACAATGAAAAACAACCTCTTTTATGAGATTTTTGAATGATATGCTATTTGATAGACCCAAATACTTTAAAGAGTTAATGGGTATTCTTTTCACTTAAAATTTGAAACAAAAATTTTCTGCATGTAAGGTAACAAAAATTAAAGACATTTACTTCTAAACTATTAATATGTTTTGAGTATCAAATGTATATGAAGAAATTTTAGAAAGTATTAAATGCTGTTTTTTTAAATGTTAGGTAATGTAGTTTTCCTTATTTTTCTAATTGATAAACAAGTATCAGATCAGGCAGCTACTTATTTTCCATAATAAATTGTGTATGATTTAAATTAGTTTTCCTGTGTTATTCATATCCTTAATATCTGTTTCTTTCCTTCTGCCATTTAAGTCATTTTTTGATTTTTATGACATACATGTATATGTGTGTACATACATGTGTGTGCTTATGCTTTACAGGTATAAGTACAGTTTATGTCTGAAAAAGTACATTTAGAATAATTTTCAGACTATAACAATATAATCTCAACATCATTTTTGACACTTTATGGATATGCTTTTCAGAAGCATTTTGTAAAATGGCAGGAAGCCAGCAGCAATATATCAAGATTTATGATAGAATGCTAAAATTAATCATTTTAGACTTCATTATTTCAGATCCTTAAATATTTAGAAGTAAATACATTATTGATTTAATTTTACTCTCTTCACGGTTATTTTCTTAGTATGAGTATAGTCTCTTTTTACTCCTAAATAATATTAAAGTTGTAAAAATAAGCGTTTTTATTTAAATTATAGTAACCTTTTGGGCAAAGTTGATGTTGAAAAAAAACTAAATATATGTCATAAGTGTGACCTACTCCACATTTGTTGAGTATATGTAGCAAATGTTACGTCATGATTTTTTTTACAGGAATGATGTTTTAACTGATTAATATAATTCTATTCAAAATCACACAATTGCCTTTATCAAAAATTAGTAACAGACATGGAATAACTTTTCTATTGTTTTTTACAATTTGGTTCCATTAGTAGGTGTGGACAAACTTGGAAAGAAATATCTGCAGACAAGTGTTAATGGTCTCTATCAACATGATAAAAGATTGAAGATATATGGAATGATATATTTGATAGGAACAAAGGTAAAAGAAATATACATATTATAATAAAATCTTTGCATTTCTAAGTACTTTTTAGGGTATTTTTTTTTTTTTTCTGGGGGAGGGGGATGTCCCGGCCTGGTCCCAGGACGGATTGTGAGCTCAGCCGTTTGTTGGCGACCTTCCCCCTACCCCTTTCAGTTAAGACCCCTAGGGTATTTTTAAAATCAGAATACAGAATAATTCCAAGAGCAGACCAGTTGCTTCCACTTATTTTTATATGTAACCCATATGTGTGACTTGACATCACTTAATTTTTAGAATTTACTGTGTATATTTTCAATTCCTGGCTACCTTGCCATATTTAATCATTATTTAGTTTTTAATTATCATACAGCATGCAAAAAAATGACAATCATCTTATACAGATGTGGTTGATCTTTGTAAGTTTCTCTGAGATAAGCAAAGAATTCTCAATTTTTATTGTTTGACTTGCTTTATCTATTTATCCTTTAATTCATTCATCAAACTACAGCAAATATTTATTGAATGTATAAGTCAGGTTCTGAAAATAATTTCAATTAGAATTTGCTTTTTGTTTTCTTAAATTGATCTTTAACTTTAATCTGCTAAATCACTAATTTTTGACTATGTAGACTCTCAAGTTAATTTACATACTTAAACAGGATGAATCATGAAGCTTGCTAAGAAGTGACTGTCATGTTTATATTTACAGATATGATTTGGTTTTCTTCTTTTTAAAAAGCTATTGCTATTTTAGTTACTTTGAAAACTGAGAAGACTGCTAAACCACTCTTTAAATTTTGGTTGCTTGTTTGATCTATTTCCTTGCTTAGACATTACACTAAACTCTGTACTATAGTTTTTATAAGCCAGAATATACTTATGAAAAATATATATTAAAATTTCATTTTACAATTCCCATTCTCAACAGAATTTTCATTTAAATCCCTCTGTGTAGAAGTCTAAGGGCAGACAGAATAGAGACCAAGCCCATGAACTGAGAAATTAGATTTCCTTATTAATATGTGAGCTTTTTTTTTTATCTTGAATGATCTAACAATCTATGAAGTCACTTGCATTCTTTGTGATTTTAATTTGCTAGTGTCACCCAAAATTAGGAAAATAATTTTGTTTTTACTTTGGAATCTAGTTTCTTGATATTTTCTTTATATGAAATGTTAAGGAAAAAAGTACTGCAAGTTGCAACAGGTCATGCTCTCACATAAAGTAACAGGTTAAGTAGAATGAAATCTTCTTATTACCAAATGTAGGAGCAAATGTACTTGAGGCTAAGATAAACACTGTAGGAGAGTCAAAAGCATACTTTAACTTCCTCTTATTTTTTCCTTTCATCACTGCCCAAGATAATATTAGAAGTAAGCACTATATGAACAATAACCTGACACCTTAATGCCTCATGGATTTAGTAGTATTCTTTCATCTTACTCTAAAACATTTTCCATATAATTTATTTGCTAACAATTGATTTATTTATTTTGTCTTAAACAGTCATTCTGTTAAGGAAAACCTGCCTGTCTTATGAAAGGAGATTTCTCAAAAGCCCGTGGCAAATATTTCTAATTTGGGCATTGGCTCTGATTTCTTCCATGACAAGTCAAATTTGTTTTAGCCTTTAAAAATAAATAAAGCAAAGCGAAAACAGAGGTAAAAAAGAAGAGTGAGATGAGGAGGAAAGAAGTTCAAAGTTTATATCATCTTAGTCTACCACCATGATTAACTTCTTATTTCAAAAAAAGAGCTTACCTATAATACTAGATTAAGTCTAGTAGCATCCACACATGTATATATACATACACATGTAAATAAATAAATAGTTTGAATACAAACATTTCCTAATACGAAACAAGTAGGAAGAACAGTGTTTACAATCACAGTAAATTCTTGTGAAATAAGTAAAAACTTTTTATCTTCCAGTCAAACCAACTTGAAAGTTAGAAAAACGATTGGCCAAAATCATTCAAAGGTGTGAGAATTTTGTCACTCTTTTCTTCAGAAGCTAAAACATGCAGTTTTTCACCCAAATATAAAATAATAATAAAAGCCTCGTCCATTTTAAAGTGAATTTTAAAAACTGCATTAATTTGGGAGTAATTACATTAATTACTACTATTATGATAAAGGCTACACAATTTAAAGAACTGCCTCATTTTTATTCTTTCAGCTTCAGATTGATCTTGACATTCTACACATCTTATTTGAAAAAGTGTGAACTTTTCATTGCAGTGTGTATTTTGCCTCATTCTGTACTGTGCTTTTTTTTTTTTTTTTAACTTTTCTCATTATAGATGTATTGTAGCCAGACTAGTATTAACTGTCTGAAACCAGCATATTTGAGGGGAGTGTATCATATTTTCTCCAGTGATATAAACATCTTGCCATTGCCTGTTGCTTAGCAATTGGCATAACTAATTTAGTGCTCAGAAAGAGTCATGTGCACGGTACCAATTAATATAAATAATATATAAGAATAATTGATTATATTTAAAAGGTGCTTCTCCTAAAGCAATTTACTCTAAAGGTTTTACAATGAATGAATGATGGCACTTGAAATGCTGATTCAAAGACTTTCTTCAGGTAGATCCACTACAAACCCCATACTGAAATAAATGTAAAATAAAACCAATCCCTTACACTTAGGTTAAACATAGCATTCAAAAGGGATTACATAAACACTGTATTACTTAAAATAGTTTAAAAGACAGCAAAATAATGACTCAGAGAGTTTCAAGTGACTTTCCAAAGTAACAGATAAAGATATGTCTGAAATCCATGAAGTTTGTTCATTTCACTCAACAGTTACAAAATAATTGAGGTCAGTTTTAAAGTCACAATTTTCTTATTTTTTGAAAAGTGCGAGTAAGGAGTTAACTCCTATTTTTACCTTGTACAAATGCAAATTGCAGCAATGGTTATTTAATTCACCATTCCTGAGAAAACTCACTATATTTAGTGCAATTATCTCCTATAAGAACACAAATCAAAGTTTTCCAGTAGCAGTGACAGATTCATTTCAATCATTTTACCCTGATTGATCAATATAGCATTTGACCCAATTATTTGCCCAAACACATATAATCACAGAATGATATCATTTGGGAATTTGCTTTTAAGGATTTATCATTTGATGAAGGGCCAATCTTTTACTTCTTGACTTTGCTATTTCCCGTCTAGACAACTACACAATGGCATTTTTGAGGATAACAATGCTTTTCTTTCAATTTTGTCTTCAACTTTACAAAATGATGCAGTCGATTTTTAACATCATTAACTTACTGGAGTAAAAGTTTTCTCTAATGATTACAAATATCCATGAGGCAGTCTTGTTCATCCTTTTCCTTGACCCCTATTCCTAGCTCCCTATTCCTTCTCTCTTGCTATACAGTTCATACTCTTTCCACAATTTACATGAACTTTTTGGTGATATTTGTATTGTAGCTAGACTAGTATTAACTGTCTGAAACCAGCATATTTGAGGGGAGTGTATCATATTTTCTCCAGTGATATAAACATTGTCACATCCTCTAATTCTATTAAATAATATATTACATTAGATGTTTGTGCTCGATTTTAAAAAGCTTTAGAAGTCTGGTAGTAAATTCCTAAGAAAAAACACTTCAGAAAATTAAATTAGGTAACCTAAAAAAAAAAAAAAAAGCCAACTTCATTGTACTAAAAAGTTAGGAATGGTCTGATACTATTATAAGAATCAGTACCATGGACCAGGAAGAGTGGTTTCCTACATTTGAGTGGTGTCAGAGTGTAACTCTAGATAGAAGTTGGTTATCTACTTATAAACTACTTCCTTTTAGCACTGTATAAATTTAGGTTTGTTAGGAAGGGGTGATGATGTTTAACTATATGGCTGGTTTCAAATATATGAGTAGCTTACTTGATATCATACTCCTCACAGAGATATTTAAGTTTTATTTTATTCGGTTCTACCTTAGCTACTTATTACTGAATGATACATATATTTCTCATGCAGACTGCTAATAAACCTTCTTCCTTTATAGTTAAACTTCATTTTAGGCCTATAGTGCATAATAAGTAGCTTCAGTTGTGTCTGACTCTTTGCAACCCTATGGACGATAGCCCACGAGGCCCCTCTGTCCATGGGATTCTCCAGGCAGGAATACTGGAGTGGGTTGCCCTGCTTTCGACTCAGGGACTGAACCCATGTCTCTTATGTTTCCTACATTGTCAGGTGAGTTCTTTATCACTAGTGCTACCTGGGAAGTCCAGGCCTACAGTAAGGGAATTTAATTTCTCTTCTGAGAAATCTTTCATGTGTACAGTTTTTTTTTTTTTTTCCCCTCAAGGTCTTATGATGAAAAAAGAAAAATCAGGTAAGATTTTAATAAAACTTGACATAAAATGTTGGTTGTTTTAGCCTAAATGTTATCTACTGAAAAAACAACAGTACTCCATTTCTCAGGTCTGAAAATAGATTAAAATGCAATTAAAAGAGAACTGTGAGATCTAGAACAACAACAAAACACTCAAATTTGTATGCAAACACAGAAGACCTCAAATAGCCAAAGCAATGACAAAGAAAAATGGAGCTGGAGGAATCAAGCTCCCTAACTTCAGACTATCCTATAAGCTACAGTCATCAACACAGTATTGTACTGGCACAAATATAGAAATATAGATCAATGGAATAGGATAGAAAGCCCAGAAATAAACTCATGTACCTGTAGTCAATTAATCTAAAACAAGGGAGGCAAGACTATACAATGTTTGAAAGACAGTCTCTTCAACAAATGGTGCTCAGAAAACTGGACAGGTACAAGTGGAAAAAAAAAGGAAATTAGATCATTCTTTAACACTATAAAAAAATAAGCTCAAAATAGATTAAAGATATAAATATGAGACTGCACACTATAAAACTCCTAGAGGAAAACAGAAGCAGAGATAAATCATAGCAGTATCTTTTTCACTTCATCTCCCAGAAGCATGAAAATAAAAACAAAAATAAACAAATACGACCTACTTAAACTCAAAAGCTTTTCCACAGCAAAGAAAACAGTGAAAAAAAAAACCCTTGAAAAGACAACCACATATTGAGAAAAATAATTGTGACTGATGAGACTTATAAGGGAATAGTCTTCAAAATTTACAAACAGTTCATGAGGCTTAATCTCATCAAAACTAACAAACCAATATAAAAATGGGCAGAAGACTAAATTGACACTTCTCCAAAGAAGATAAATAGATGGCCAAGAGGTACATGAAAAGATACTCAACATCACTAATTATTAGAGAAATGCAAATCAAAACTACAATGAGATATCACTTCACACCTGTCAAAAATAGCTATCATCAAAATATCCACAAAGGATAAACACTGAAGAGGGTATGGATAGGAGGGAACCCTCCTACACTGTTGGTGGCAATGTAAATTGATAAAGCCACTATGGAGAACATTATAGTTTCCTTAAAAACTAAAAATAGAGCTACCATATGACCCTGCAATCCTACTCCTGGGCATATACCCAGAGAAAAACATGATCCAAAAGGATACGTGCACCCCAATGTTCATTGCAGCACTGTTTATTATAACAGCCATGACATGGAAGCAACCTAAATGTCTATAGACAGAGGAATGGACACAGAAGAAATGGCGCATATAAGCAATGGATGTTACTCAGCCATTAAAAAGAATGAAACAATGCCATTTGTACCAACATACATGGAGATTCTAGAGATTATCATATTAAATGAAGTAAGTCAGACAGAGAAGGAGAAATATCATCTGACATCCCTTATTGTTGCTGTTTAGTCATTATGTCCAACTCTTTGCAACCCCATGCAACCACCAGGCTCCTCTGTCCATATTTTCCAGGCAAGAATACTGGAGTGGGGGTTGTCACTTACTTCTTCAGGGGTTCTTCCCAACCCAAGGATGGGACCTGAATCTCCTGAGTTTTCTGCATTGGCAGGTGGGGATTCTTTACTGCTGAGCCACCAGGGAAGTCTGATGTTCCTTATATGTGGAATCTACAAATACATGATATAAATGAACTTATTTGCAAAAGATAAACATGCTCACAGACTTGGAGAATGACCCTATGGTTACTGAGGGGTAAAATGGGAGGAAGAGATAGGGAGTTTGGGATCAACATGTACACACTGCTATATTTAAAATGGACAATCAACAAGGTCCTACTGTATAGCACAGGGAACTCTGCTCAGTGTTATGTGGCAGCCTGATGGGAGGTGAGTTTGGGGGAGAATGCATGCATGTATAAGTATAGCTGAGTCCCTTTGTTGTCCACCTCAATCTGTCACAACATTGATAATTAGCTATATACTAATATAAAATAAAAAGTTAAAAAAAGAAAATGAAACTCTTACAAAAGATAAAAATTAAAAAAAAAATGAAAGAGAACTGTGAACTACCTTTTTTTTTTTTTGAAGGGAAACTGTCCGAAAGTTTTGTATTGTAACATTTGTTAAAGCCAGCACTTTGGATGGTATTACTCATGTTATCTATGGAATGCTAATTAAGTTTCAAAAAAGAAATCAATTAAATGTAGCTTATACAGAGTTATTCTCTCTTTTTTTTAATTTAATTTTATTTTTAAACTTTACAATATTGTATTAGTTTTGCCAAATATCGAAATGAATCTGCCACAGGTATACCTGTGTTCCCTATCCTGAACCCTCCTCCCTCCTCCCTCCCCATACCAGAGTTATTCTCATTTTGTATTTTATTTTTAAAATTAAGATGTATATAATTTACAAAAAAACTATAAACCTACCTATAAAAAACACATTGTGATAATTTCTATTAACCAAATTGATTTTCAATTGCAATAAAATAGATTACAAATGATATATATGTAGGTATGTGTGCATAAATAAATCTCTTTCTTGGATCACAGCCTTGTCATGGCTAAGGAGTTTGCATAACTTAATGAAGCTATGAGCAATGCTGTGCAGGGTCATCTAAGACGGATGGGTCATAGTGAAGAGTTCTGATAAAATCTGGTCCTCTGGAAAAGGGAATGGCAAGCCACTCCAGTGTTCTTGCTGCAAGAACCCTGTGAGTGGTATGAAAAGGCAAAAAGATATGAAACCAGATGATAAGCACACCAGGTCAAAAGGTGTCCATCATGCTACTGGGGAAGAGCAGAGGGCAACTACTAACAGATTCAGAAAGAAAGAAGTGGTGGGGCCAAAGTGGAAACAAAATTAAAAGATGCTTGCTCCTTTGAAGAAAAGCTATGACAAACCTAGACAGTGTTTTAAAAAGCAGAGATACCACTTTGCCAACAAAGGTCCACATAGTCAAAGCTATGGCTTTTCCAGTAATCATGTATGGATGTCAGAGTTGGACCAAAAAGAAGGCTGAGTGCAAAAGAATTGATGCTTTCGAGTTGTGGTGCTGCAGAAGACTCTTTAGAGTCCCTTGGACTGCAGGGAAATTGAACTGGGTCAGTCCTAAAGGAAATCAACCCTGAGTATTCACTGAAAGGACTGATGCTGAAGTTGAAGCTCCAACACCTTGGCCACCTGATATGAAAGCCAACTCACTGGAAAAGACTCTGATGCTGAGAAAAATTAAAGGCAAAAGGGGATATGGGTGGCACTGGATGAGATGGCTAGATAGCATCACTGACTCAGTGGACATAAGTTTGAGCAACTCCGGGAGATAGTGAAGGACAGAGAAGCCTGGCATGCTGCAGTCCATGGGGTCTCAGTCAGACATAATTTAGAGACTTAACAACAACAACAACAATATATATAAATGTATAGATATAAAAACTTATTACTTTTTAAAACATTACCTCATAAGGCTCTAGTTAATTTAATAGACAAAATATATATTTGTATTGGATTATACAGACAAGTGTTAAGCCCAGATTTCTAGGACATTAAAAAACAAACCATTTTATAGTGAGTTTCCATGGTGTAGATTAAAATATTTGGCAATTTTTCAAAACAGAATTTTAAAATGAAGAGACATAGTTCTTATTTTCAGATAGCTGTTAATATTTCCCATTTTTAATAAAATAAATTTGATTGAGTCTCCTTTTGTAAATTATATATATATATATTTTTTTTTTTAATGAGGAAGTAAGAGCCTCTTCATTTTAAGTAGTGATTCTAATTACATCCAAGTTGGACTTACTAAATTAGCAAACACAATCACCCATGTCTGTAATATATAAAAGAAGACTAGAAACTTGAACAGAGAATTCACAGAAGCAGTGAGTAATCAGCTTAGGTAAAGTGCTGTGATGTTTCCCTTTCTTCCTGTGTATACAATCTTAATACAAACAAGAAGTGCTCCAGAAGGGTATCATGCTACTGACTCCGCTCCTGGAAGCTTTCTAAACAGCAGAAACTCACTAGGCTATCTCTGGGGCTACTAGGCCAGAGTATACTGAAATAACTTTGAGCAAGTCTGACATGCATTGCCATAGCTTTGGGAATATTTATGAACAAAACATCTGGTGTTGAATATCATCTGGGTCCACAGGGCAAGGTAAGGAGAAAGTCATGCAGCAAAAGCACCCTGCACCCTAGTAAGCAACATTTGGCAAGGATATAGACTACCCATTGTCCTACCAAAAATGCTGTACAAATAGCCAGGCTTGAACTATCCTGACAGCACCCTATACAAGAGGGAGCTGTGTTGGGGAAAAGGAGTCCAGAAATGTAACTCTATGGAGAGTACTTCCAGGAGGTGGGAAACTGAATGGAACCGTGACATATGCAGAGGTCCATGGGAGTCTCAGAAGTACCATTAATACAACCAATAAAAGAATTCACATTTAGGGCCTGACACACAGAATGCTCAGATGATAATAAAACCAAACAGAAAAGATGTGTTCTCATCTTCTCTCAAAATAATCTGGAAAAGGAAATGAGACACAGAAATAAAGGGTAAGAAGTCGAGAGGAAAGGGTGAAAAATACCATGTTTGCCTTCCCACTATCAGTCCCCAAGCCAAGTGAGATCACAGCTACATTGGTAAGTGGGGAGAGGCTTTGCATTATGAGTTTAAAGTTTTAAATTAAAGTGGACTGGACTTTTTAATACCAAGAGGAGTCAATTTCTAAAATGAGACTTGTTCTTACAACTGACATTTATATCAAAAGATTCTATGCAAGGCTAGGAAGGAAGTATTAGAAATGTTTTAAAGCACTAGTTAGGAAAGGGGGAAAAAAAAGCCATTTCCTTTTCTGTTACTTCACTGGCTTCAATTCTTTTATTAAAAGGGTTAAATGCATGTCACTTCTCCTCCAGAAGTTCATAGTCCAATGAGGAATTAGTTGTGTAAGTTGTTTTAATATAAGGGGAGACGTGAAAAGCAGCATATGCATTCACTAACAGGAGAGGAACCCTATCTAGTGACTTTATGAGAGATTCTGATGTCTAAACTGGAACCTTAAGTGAGAATTTCTTAGTAATGTAACACATGGCAAAAATGGAGTGATGGGTTGTAATGAGTGTATTAGCCACAGGGAGTTCTTTTCAGGAAGATTCCTACGTAAGGAAAAATAGAACATTCTTAGGAACTCAGTCCAGTGCGAATATTCCTCTCTGGAGAAACATCTTTCTCCTCCTCAAAATATTTTGTGGAGAGATGTGTGAGAAACCTAATGGGTAAGAAGGACCAGAACAAACAGTAATTTAAAAGCCCTGTTTTGTTTTGGTTGTTTTAATCTCTGCAGAAACATTTGCTAATCATGGGTAGGAAAAGCAATTAATGGATCTCAAGCCCTTCACCAGCAACCAGCCAAAACGCAGTAACGAGGTACAAATCTCAAATGAAAAGAAATTGGAAGTACAGCTAAGTAACAAGTTCACTTACCAGATCCAGTGGAAGGAAACACCACATCCCCATAGGTACCATAATGGAGGTCAAACTACGTTGGCCAAGACAGCTCTTCCTTCTCAGGCTCCCCGCCAACATCTTGTTTCTCTGCTTCAGGTGTTGCTTCATTTCAGAAGCTCCATTTTCTTAGTCCCATGCGGCGCCGGGCACCAAGGCCTCATGCTTTATAACTTCCTCTTCCAGTTGGGGTTCGCCAGACCTGCTGCCTGTCCAGGTAGCCCCGAGCGCTTTCTCTATGCGTCTGTAGGCCTTAGCATCCAGCACTTTTGCTTTGTGGCCCATTATCTTCTGGAGGTCCTGGCTGAAAAGCACCAACAACTGTGAGGCTTTCAGGTGTCTCTGGGAAGGAGAAGGGCTAGATGCTGCTCAGTGCCACATCAGACTGCTTCCCCATGGAGTGGGTGGTGCGGGTGACCTTCCTTAGGGCCTCCTGTGGCTGGGAAGGGATCTTGTGAAGGAGATGGTCCTGGACAACCTGCAGCCGCCTAGGGCCATACACACTCTCTCAACAGCTCCTTGGTGAAGCCGGGCTGGTTTCTCTCCAGCAGCAGAGGCCAAGCCCAGAGCAGTTTTTGTCTCTAGTACAGAGAAGCCTTTCACCACCGCCTCCGTGTGTACCAGCAGCCAGCCAACCCAAGCATGGCCCAACTTGTGAAGCGCAACCACGTCCCCACCATTCTCTGAGAAGATCCTGCTCGGGGGAGTGGCACTGGTAACACTGCGCTGCGTGTGGTACTGGAGGGAAAACCCGTTTTGGCCGCGAGATCTTCCCCGAACTTCCCGCGAGGGTTCCGTACAGAACTCGGCTACGCTGAGGCGGGACAGCAGCCGACAGACGCGACCAGTGAACACAGCGGGCCCAGGTCAGTGCCAGTCTTTTCAGCTGCTGCTCGAAAACCTCTTGCTTTTCCCACGGTGTGGAAAGGTGGATGAAGACTTGGTCCAGGGGGCTTGGCCTCAGCATTGTCAAAAGTGTCGGTTTGGTTGGTGGACGCCTGAGGGGTGATGTGGCCCTTGGTGCCCGGTCCACCCATTTCCACAGAAACTGGTTCGGAGTACGTTGAACCTGTTGAACCTCTTCCTGTTGAAGCCGGACCTGGTGTTGGGGCGCTTCTTGCCCACGGAGTCAGTCTCCTGGATGTACACGACTCGCAGGGGTGGGGGCGGGCTTCCCTGAAGAGGCTGCACAAATACGCAGAGCTGAGGCCTAGGTTGACCACCACAAACTCCTGACTGGCCAATGCAAACGAAGACACAGGCTTCCATCTCTGCCGTCTTGGTCAGTGGCATGTTCCCACAGTCCAGGAGAACAGCAGTGCACCCTTTGCAACTTCGGCACCGAGCTGAAGAAAGCGCTCCAGCCTCTTCAGATAATCACAAACCCATCTGCTGCATTCCTGCCAAATCTTTGCGACTGACTCTCTTCTGCACCTGTTGTTCACAATCACGAAATGTAGCATTTCAAGCCGATTTAAAGCACTGAATGCTTCCCTCCCCATCACTCCAGTCAAATGGAAACATGCACAGGCAAGCCCATCGCTGAATTCCCCAAGGCGGAGGGGGCATTTCCTAAGAAACCCTGTGCCTGTAAGAAATTGCAGTCCTGGTCTTGCTTCCATATTCAGTTCATCTTCAGCCTCCAGATGTTTCTCTTCTAAACTGTCCATAACTGCCCCTGCATTTAGAACATCTAGGCCAGTTGAGGCGGCCAAACACCAAGCTCCGGCTGCAGGCCGGCTTTCCACCACACCTTCCCCGGGCACCCAGTGGACTCATGGGGCCTCTCCTGTGGCCAGCACCTGATAGACACAGTCGGTCCAGGAATGTTGGTCCCGCCAGTGCTGAGGATCGCAGCAGCTCGGACGCCACAGCGACGGGGACAAGGTAGGGTGGGCCTCCTGCCCCTTGCGCAGTTTCCTCTTCTTCATCTTCAGGGCTCCTCCATCTAGTTTACACAGAGTTCGTTGTTTCTACTTCATCCTTGAGGTGTTAAAGAGGTTAAGTACCACCTAAAAGTCTCCTGAGTCTGACTGGCTTTTGGACTAGGTGTATCAGCAAGAATCCACAGAGCTTGTCAGAGGTCTTGGAGAGCTGACGCACCTGCCAGCTCTGGGGCTTGGCTTCCATCTGTGAAGCATGCTTGTTTCCTCCCTGCCTCACGCCTGCCTGGGCTCCTCACCATCCCCTTATTAAAAAGTTTAGACTGTAACTGCTTTACTTTTGAAGGGGAAGTTATTTTCCATGGAAATTATGTTCTTGATAGAAATTATGTTCTTCTCCTTTAGAGCACTCCTCAAAATATCATGCAATGTGGTATACTTGTTCTAATGATGTTCAAGCTTCACTACCTTTCCAACCAGATATTTGTCCCTGAGCTTGTCTCTGAGAGAAATTCCAAGCCACTGTGTAAATATTATCAACCTTCTAATTGGATTAGATTATAGATTGGAGAATACTAATACAGCTTTCATTTCATTGAATCATACTATTTTAGCTTTTTTGGAAGATTATGGGTTAGTTTCCTGTTTTGTTTTAATGGAAATATAAGTGCAGTGAAAACAACTTGATAAAGGTGTGGAATGATTTAAATTAATAAAAGCCTATATATTTTTTAAGAGACTATATATTTTCTAAGAGACCCAAATACTAGATGTTTGGCCTTCCTATTTCTATGTAAGATGTTGATTAATAGCAGGTACTGCTTTTGCATCTATCCCAAAGCTTAAGAATAACAAACTTTACCTCATTTTGTTAGGCATAAAATGCATGACTTTTGGTTCTTGTCTGGGGATTTACTTGACTTACATTATACAAGTTTTAGAAACATTACTGAAGATTTAGACTGAGTGAATACCCAAGGGCCTAGGTAAACCAGTATCTAAATTGAGTCATTAAGTACTGTTTAACAAAATTACACTTGCATCACCTGGGAATATTTTGAGGTGGCAGCTTGATATAGACTCTATATTATACAGGACAGCTCCTGTAGTTCTACTCACTTTAATTTATTCAAAAGGGAATCAAGTCATAGAAGAGGAAAAAAAAATCTCTTTATTCAGGTAACTGTCACTGCTAACCGGTGATACAATGGACATTTTTTCCTAGACGGGGTTATTGATTTGGAAAGGACAATTCTTTACCTGTGGTATAAGTAAACAAAACTGTCAGGGCTATGCGTGTGCTTTTTTTTTTTTTTTTTTTTTTACCAATTTGTAAACTCTAAAATAAAGGATTGGGCCATTGCATTTTATTTAGAAGTAAAAAGAGAAGGTAAATGTTTCTACAGAATATACATGTTTTATCCCAAATTGTAGCTTCAAAATATTACAAAATTTTAGATACTGACTGTGACTAGGGCATTATATAATTAATATCACTTTTAATTTTTTAAAAATATAATTACCTCATTTAAGGGGTCACATAATGGGGAAATGCTGAATAGAATGTGTTTTCCTGATCTGGAAATGATCTGCTTATCCCTTTTTATAACTGTTCTTTTGCAAAGGCTGATTATAATTTTAAAAGAAAGACAAATGCATATTTTACCTGCTTAAAAAAATATGACTATACGGCTGCTGCTGCTGTTAAGTCACTTCAGTTGTGTCTGACTCTGTGCGACCCCGTAGATGGCAGCCCACCAAACTCCCCCGTCCCTGGGATTCTCCAGGCAAGAGTACTGGAGTGAGTTGCCATTTCCTTCTCCAATGCAGGAAAGTGAAAAGTGAAAGTGAAGTCGCTCAGTTGTGCCCCACCCTCAGTGACCCCATGGATTGCAGCTTTCAAGGCTCCTCCGTCCATGGGATTTTCCAGGCAAGAGTACTGGAGTGGGGTGCCACTGACTATACTGCTGCTGCTGCTGCTAAGTCGCTTCAGTCATGTCCGACTCCGTGCACTATACTAGTCACATTTAAATCTTCAGTTCAGTTCAGTCACTCAGTCGTGTCTGACTCTTTGCGACCCCATAAATCGCAGCACGCCAGGCCTCCCTGTCCATCACCAACTCCCAAAATTTCATCAGGCACAGAAGTCAGTTTTCTGATAATAATAATTTGTTTGCCTGTCATGTTCTTTCTTTCAAAGTACATATTTCTTAATATTTATTATTAATTCTTCATAAGATATTTGAACATTTGGCTCAAATGCTTTACTTTTCCCTCCATCCTCATTGTCTTTCTCCTTGAAAATGGAGTTAATACTCAAAACAAGTAGAGTCTGAATTCCCTCACATCTGACAGTAGACCTTTACTCTGAAGATCAAATTGGTAACAATTCATTTATAAATAAATCAGTAATTTGTGAGGCTTTTGTCTGAGAATTTCTCCTGAGAACAGCATAAAAGACCAAAACAAACATTCAGACACAAAAATAAGTTAACATAGAAGGTACCAGTTTGAGCTCAAAGATGCTGTCATTCATTGCCATCTGCATTATATCAACAATTGCCAAAGTGTTAATTGGTTTCTTTGTGGGCCAAGTATAGACAGTTCAGTTCAGTTCAGTCACTCAGTCGTGTCCCACTCTTAGCCACCCCGTGAATCGCAGCACGCCAGGCCTCCCTGTCCATCACCAACTCCTGGAGTTCACCCAAACTCATGTGCATTGAGTCGGTGATGCCATCCAGCCATCTCATCCTTTGTCGTCCTCTTCTCCTCCTGCCCCCAATCTTTCCCAGCATCAGGGTCTTTTCAAATGAGTCAACTCTTCGCATCAGGTGGCCAAAGTATTGGGGTTTCAGCTTCAACATCAGTCCTTCCAAAGAAATCCCAGGGCTGATCCCCTTTAGAATGGACTGGTTGGATCTCCTTGCAGTCCAAGGGACTCTCAAGAGTCTTCTCCAACACCACAGTTCGAAAGCATCAATTCTTCAGTGCAGAGCTTTCTTCACAGTCCAACTCTCACATCCATACATGACCACTGGAAAAACCATAGACTTGACTAGACGGACCTTTGTTGGCAAAGTAATGTCTCTGCTTTTTAATATATATTTACCATTTTCGCTTTCATGCATTGGAGAAGGAAGTGGCAACCCACTCCAGTGTTCTTGCCTGGAGGATCCCAGGGACAGGGGAGCCTGGTGGACTGCTGTCTATGGGGTCACACAGAGTTGGACATGACTGAAGTGACTTAGCAATTACCATTAAAAGAAAGCATTTTGTAGTTCTAAATTATGAGAAAAATGTTTAGATAAATTTATAAAAATTTACATTTAAGAGAGACTTAATTCCCAAAATATCATTCATGAAATCTTTAGTAAAAAGCTGATGGCTTTATCATAAATACATTAATAAGCTGCCCAGTAACTACCTGTGATAAATATTAGATATTCTAATAGAAAACAGGAATAATGTCAAACATTGATTTCTAGTTTCCCAAAGGTCTAAGAATAAATAGTGTTAGTCTTTGGGATTTTTCAAAAATAGGTTAGAGTTCAAATAAATTCTTCTATGGCTGCAAACATCAAATAAAATTGTATATAAGACTATATAAAATAATATGATTAAAATATCTAGTTTTAATATAAAAATATAAAGTATCTGATATATAGTTTTCCTACTCTAAAAAATGTTCATAATTTTCTTAATTGCCAGTTCTGCTTAGTTGTAGGTTATTTTTAAATGTGACTATTTTAAGTAGCATTAATATAACATCCTAGGCTTATTATCTAAGATATATTTTCCCCTAGAGGTGTAATACAAACAATTTTAAAAAATAAGTAAAATACACGCATTTATAATACAACGTACTTCAAGTTGCAGCTTCTTGTACTGGAAAAAGAGTTCATTTTTCATAATGATTGTATCTGTTTACATCCCCACTGATTGTCAAGAAGTGTTCCATTTCTCCACACTTTAGGTACATAGACTTCTGATCTTAATTTTCTTGTATCTTCTAGTTTCTATACTATTTTTATACCCCTCCATAATTTTATGTTTTCACTCTGTCTTTAAATTGTATTTTTCCAGTGAACTTTGTAATCCTTTCATTTATTCTCATCCTTTTCCCTCATATCATAGATTTTCACTTCCCTTGTTTGGAATTAATTATTTACATTTTTTTTTCTCTATTTAATAATTATACTGCTTGTGGTTCAATTTTTTTCAACAAAAGTGTTAAAGTGAATATAAAAATCTGTGTGTTCTATTTATTCTTATTTTAGTCTCAATGGATTTGAGGAATTTTTTCTTAGTAGCAAATCCATAATTTTTATAATCAAGCATGACATTTCTAATTAATGAGGTGTCTAAAATGAGCAATTTGTTTAAATGAGTTTGTCCTATGCCTATTTTTTCCCTAATTTATCTTATTGAAGTATAGTTGATTTACAATGTCCTGTGCCTATTTTGATAAGAGGAATTCATTACTAACTTTTAAAATCTTTATACAGATACAATAGGAATAGAACTACCGTAAATTAACAATAACATTCTGTATCATGAATATCTGACTAACTTTTTTGCATATATTTTCTGGATCAATTTAAGGACATCCTGAGATTGTTTAAAGAAATACTTTTATGTGTAAAAATGGACAGATCAAATAACCATTCTTATTTTACTAGTATAGTATTACTTTGGTTTCTATTTTATGCAAATATAGTAGTATCTTAATTCATTTGTTCAATCTCTGATTTCCTTTTAGTGTTGGTGAAAGGATCCATGATCCACTGAGTCAATAATATATACAAGTTTAGTAGAAGTATGTACCTTTAGAAGTTATGCATGACAGTATATACTAAATAACTTGACTAGGGTGGCCACTGAACTTAGAGTTTAGATCTAGAAAGCCTATCTCTTTAGGATGATAAAAGAGCAAACCAAAAAGAGAGGCTATGAAAGAAGTTTAGGAGGAATTTAGAGCAATAGTATAGATTGAGCATCTTCTCTGTGTAAAAGATTACTTAGGTGTTGTGGAGGAGGGCACCAAAAAGAAAGAAAGAGAGAAAGAATAAGATTGCTTCTCCCATCTTGAAAGGAATCTAGAGATTCATGGAAATAAAGAGCAATAATAAAAGGAAAAACATCAACAGCATAAATTACACTTTTCTCAAGTGCTCTGCTCTTTTCAGGTACAATTCCTACAGCGTCAACAAATGACTTGCCAATGATACTATGAAAGAAAAGTCAAAGGTCACTCTACTAACTGTTCAACCTTAGTCTCCTTTTACATAAACAGAGGGCTGCTCTTCTATAGGATCTAGGGTTTAAAACTATGTCTCTAAATTTGACTATTGCCAGATATATTCATTTTGTTTTTTCCTTCAACAATATAGACAGTTTAAATGTATTTCTGGAGAAAGCTGGTTAGGGATTCATAGAGATGTGCTTTGAGAAAAAGTACTGTTTCGGAGACCACTAAAGGTGTGAATCAGCAATGGAGATATCAAAAGTTGGAATTATTTTAAATGTGATAAATTAGTTTTAGATGTTCTTTAGGCATTTTAGTGAAATTTTACTTACACAATTACAGGATGAAGGGTCAAGAAAGGGTTGATATATCAATATAAATAATACATAGTGTTTGCACTTAAGTAGCTAAGAGTCTAATCAGAAAGACACTTATATTACTAAATATAATGCACATGTGATGTATTTAGTTAGTGTGATCAAGCCATTAAGTCCAGTGGATTGCAGAAGAAAGATTCCTAGTGGATGGCACATTTGTCTTAGAGTTACCTGAATTTCATATGGTGGGTGTGTTTCATTAAGAAAGATAACCAAAAACTCAAGATAAGAGAGTAAGAATAAATTCAAAGTGTAATAGCCCCATAGTCAAAATGTCTCCTTTAAAGGACACTGCAAATTAAAATAATGAGTTCAATTGATTTGTTTTTAAATTATTAGAACAAGGTCCTTTTAAGATACTCAAGGAAAATAGAAATCTAATTTTTGAGAGTCTCAGTGCAGCATGCTCTCCTCCATTCAGTATTCCCCAGACACATGTGATTTCACAGATCTTAGAGGCAAATGTCACAGTTATTTTGTTCTCATTGATGTAAACTATGTTAACCACACAGCAATGCATATTTATACTAGTCTGTTTCCGGACACACAAATCTGTTCTGTTCTCTTTCCTCTACCCCCACCGCTGATATACAGATGCATGTGACTGCACACAGGAACGTATGCTAAAGAAAGATTTATGTTTCTGCTTGATGACTGTTAAACACAGCCCTTGACTATGTGAAGATCACTAAAACATACACAGGTAGAACATATTTATAGAAAGAGAAGCAGCATCAAATTCAGGAAGTAAATTCTAGAAACTAGCTATCAAACAGGATTAGCTTAGCTTCACTAGAGACTTTTCCTTCACATATTATGCTTTCTTTCCTTCTGTGAAGATTATTATTTTGTACTCCAAACATCCAGAGCTAACTGGACAAAATAACTTCCTTGTCTAGACATTGCCTAATAGACCATGGTGGAGAGGGTGGGAGGATGTGGAAGGTTTACAACAGAAGTAATATCTGTACAATCAGTTAAATGTCTACATGAGCAGATGTTTTCAGAATAAAAGTATTGCTTTGACTTGACATATACTTCTTGTGGAGGAGAATTAATTGACTAAAAGAATATATTCAGAATAGAGTATAGGACACTTCAAAACTTTATTTACGAAAATAGTGAATTTTTAATTTTGGAGAGACAAGTAACATAAGTAAGCAGTAGGAACATAAGATAGTGGATTTACAGGGAAAAAAAAAAAAAGAAAGAAGGTACTACCTTGCTCTGTTATTGTATGTGCACACCCAGAGTGAACCTCTGTTCACTAAACTAACAAGTTTTCTGTTGATGTTGTCTGAAACCTCCTACTGTGATCAAAATGATTTTGAGCAGGCCTTGTATGTACCTCATTGGATTTTAAATTCCCATAACAAGCCCTTTTGTTCTCTCTTAGAGTGTCCCTGCCCTTGACACTGTAAGATAAAACTAAAGCTACTTTCATATTCTATGCATTTCCAAAAAGTTTTGTCAACTATATGACAGAAATGGGTATAATAATTAATGTGTGGATAAACATAGCTTTCCTTCTTTAATTTCAACACAAGAGAATTGTCTACTAGATTAACTGCAGAAATTGTGGAAAATTATGGTTAAAAAGTGAGATGTAGTAGTGTGTGAGAAACAAAGACCCAAGTTTAAAATAAATAGCAAAGTACAGATAAGAGACTATAACCTAAAAAAAGGCAAAAGAATACTGAAACAAGAAGTAGTGGATGAAGAGAGGAGAGTTTGGAGAGTGGATGAAGAATTAATTGGAAGGTGATGACAGTTGTTTCTCTCTTTCCTGCTGTATATGTTTGTGTATATGACTGTAAGAAAGAGAAAGTAGATTTTTAAGAAATTTTTCTATGCTGAGTATTATTGCCTTTGACATTTTTAAGAAAATTCATAAGGGTAACTGACTACATCTATAAATACTATATTTGGGTCTTATCAGTTTTGCAAAATAAAATCAATGCTTTCATTCAAATAGGAAATGAACATATGCCAAATATTTGATTTAACTCATTTGTTAATAAGGGACACAGTTAAATGTTACAAAGAATGGTTCAGGGAGAATTCAAAGTACCACACATATAGGTAAATCAAGAATACCAAAATGGGAGAACAAGATGGCTGAGGAGTAGGTGGACGTGGAGTATATCTCTCTCCATGGATACACCAGGAATACACCTTAAGACACAGAAGTGCATGCAAAACACCAGCTGAGAGTGGACAGGAGAACCTGACCAGTGGAAAAGAATATATAGAACCACCCGAAACTCGGTAGGACAAAGGAACAAGGGGAAAAACAGGAGTGTTACTAGGATTGGACCTGCCCTTGGCAGATAGGGGAACTGAAGCAAGGGTCTGATCCCTATATTGGGGCAATTGTCTGAGTCAGAGGAGAAACATTTAAGGCTGAGAGTGAAACAGCTGATCTGTGGCAGCCTAAATGAAATGAGAATCAGGCAACCCTTGCCACAGAAATTCATCCCCTGACAGGGAGGGAGGTCCCCTGGAAGTTGTAGCAGCTAAGAACTGGAGTTTAGGGACTGTGGAGCAATTCCAGAGCAAGGGCTGCTGTTGATTGTTGAGAGATGGATTGAGGGGTTATAAGGGAGGAGACTGTGGTTACAAATGCCTGTGGAGGAAAGTTGGGCAGCCATGGAAGAAAGGCGATACTGCTGAGTCACAGTTAAGGGGTAAAGCCATCACCAGAGCCTCTCTTTGCCCATACACCAGGGTTGGCAGCTGAACAATAGAGAGGCTGGCCCATCAAACTCTTGAAGCACTGAACTACAGAGCAGGACCCCACCCAAGGTGCCCCTTTAAGAGCCTGATGTGCCAATCTACAGAATAGGACCCCAGACAGCAGGGGGAGTGGGGGGGGGGGCTGGGCCCGGGGCCCTTTATGTGCCTGGTGCGCCGAACAACAGAGAAAAACCCCAGGCAAGGGAGCCCTCTAAGTGCCTGAAAGGGCGGAGCTACAGAGAAACACTGGTCAAAGAGGCCTTCTGAGCACCAGCCAGGAGAGGCTCAAAAAAAGACTCTGATAGGTCCATAACTCCTGTGGCAGAGGCAGTCCGTGTCCCTGCACACTTGGTGCTGCCAGGGACCCACAAGCCAAGCAGCTGTGCCACCTTCACGCTCAACTCTCACTGGGACAGAGATGCCACAGGCAAAAAAAAGTCTTGCGTCTATGCGTACAGGGTCACTTTGACCTTTCTGACACTTTCTGACTCTTTGAGACCCTGTAGATTGTGGCCTGCCAGGCTTCTCTGTCAGGGCGGGGGATTCTCCGGGCAAGAATACCGGAGCATATTGGCCAATACTGGTTGCCATACCCTTCTGCTGCTGCTAAGTCACTTCAGTCGTGTCCGAATCTGTGTGACCCCATAGACGGCAGCCCAACAGGCTCCCCCGTCCCTGGGATTCTCCAGGCAAGAACACTGGAGTGGGTTGCCATTTCCTTCTCCAATGCATGAAAGTGAAAAGTGAAAATGAAGTCGCTCAGTCATGTCCGACACTCAGCGACCCCATGGACTGCAGCCTACCAGGCTCCTCCATCCATGGGATTTTCCAGGCAGGAGTACTGGAGTGGGGTGCCAGCTGCCAACTCCCCAGAGTACCTGGTGCTGCCAGAACCCTATGACCCAAGCTGCTGCACCACCTCCGCACCTGGCCTTCACATGGGGAAACCCAAGTCCTCCAGGGCAGCCTCAGGAGCAAGCCCCAGTGGATGACCCACATGCAGAAGTGGAAATAAAACCACAATTGAAACACAGGGGCAGTGTGGCTAAGAAGATCCAAGCCTTCCTACTAGCTGTACCAGTTGCATGTTAAGTCCACAAGATCAACTAGGCAGACTCTGTCTCTATGGAATATATAAATGGTGATTGAGAGCGCCCACTAAAGAAAATGCACTAGTTCTGATAGCTGTGAACATTGGAGGCAAGAACGCACAGAAGTAGGACCAGATTAGAATCTGAGCTGCCCCCACAGCAGGTTCACAGATCAGCACAGTGTTGGAAGGCATCCTGGAGAGGTGAGGTGGACTGTGACGTCCAGCAAGAGAAAGGAGTCTGGCAGCAGTGACACAAGAAAAACATTTATACTTCTTATGTTTTGACTTCTTCTGTAGATTCTTTTGGATTTTTTTTTTTCTTTTTCTTTCCTTCTTTTCCACTTCTGTTGTTGTTGTCAATTTTATTGGAATTATGAAATCTAAGCTTTTGAACGTTTATTTTTCCTCAGTCACATTTTTATTGTTGTTATAAACCCCTGCCTCTACATTGGGCTTTTGCTGTTCTGGGGAGTATTCCAGTTTTTTTTATCTTTTATTAATTTTCATTTTTAAACCTATCATTATTTTTTATACATTTATTCCTTTGTTTCCTTTTCCTGCTGTTCTTTTCCCCTTGAAGTTAATCTTTAATATATGTAAATTTTATCTACCACTATTTAACTTTGCCTATCTGTTCTTTATTTATTTTCTTTATTTCCTTTCCTTTCAACATATTTGTAAGTTTACTTTCATTGCTATCTACACCAATTGGCACCTTGATTTGGTTTTTTTTTTCCAGTTTATGCTTTAGTTAGTTTTGTTGTGGTAGACATAAGTTTTGGTTTCCTTTGTTCACCTGGTCAACCCATTGTACTTTATTTTTGTCGGATGATTTTGATTTTGCTTAGGGTTGAATTTGTATATGTATACATTCAGTCACACTTTTTATTGTTGTTATAAACCTCTGCATCTACGTAGGGATTTTGCAGTTGTGCGGAGTTATCCTTTTTTGTTTTGTTTTATTTTCTTTCTTCTTCTGTTTTTTTCCCTCTTTTTTATAATTTTAACTTTTAATTTTTTAAAATCTAGTATATTTTTTGACATTTCCTCCTTTGTTTTCATTTCCTACTGTTCTTTTCCCCTTGCAGTTAATCTTTACGTATATAAATCTTCATCTACCTCTATTTAACTTTGCCTATGTATTTTTCTTTCTTTCCTTTCCTCTCAACATACTTGTTAGTATGGTTTTCATGGCTTTATTCCCCACTTGACATCTTGTTTCAGTTTCATTTTCTGGCTTGTGTTTTAGTTTTGTTCTTAATTTGTAAATATAATTTTTGATTTCCTTTGTTGTTGGGGCAATCTGTCATACTTTATTTTTGTTGGACTCTTTTAACTTTGCTCATGGATGTATACATATATGTTTATATTCCATTATTTTAATTATTATTTGCCTGATTTGGTAACTGCCATTTGTGTGGGGTTCATCTTTCTTTTCTCATTTTTGGATATTTGTTTTAATCTCATGTAATGTCATTAAAAACCACTTGTAGAATCTTAGTTCCTGACCAGAGATCAAGCTCTGAGCCTTTGGAGTGGGAGCACTGACTCCAAGACCCTAGACTATCACAGAACTAACCCTACGGAGTATCACATAGTGAGAACTCACACAAAGAAAACCACTTGAATACAAGACCCGGCATCACCCAGCCACCAGTAGCACCCTGTGCAGGTCACCTCATCTAAACAACAAACAAAACAAAAATACAAATCCAGTCATTAGCAGAGAGGATTACCACCTCACTCAGCCTTTTCTATCAGAGGAAAACCAAACAAGTAAACAAACAAAAACTCAGCACAAATCTCACCCTATACGAAGCTTACAGAAACCACTGGACCAGACTTAGGAGCGCAGAAACCAAAAGGAAGGATGGATTCAACCTTTAAGCCTGGGGAAAGGAGACCTCAAACACAATAAGTAAAAAAAAAAAAATAATAATAATAATGAAAAGACAGAGAAATACTACACAAATGAAGGAACAGACAAGAAACACAGAAGTCCAAATAAATGAGGAGGAAATAGGCAAACTACCTGAAAAAGAATACAGAATAATGTTAGTAAAGATGATCAAAAACTTTGAAAACAAAATGGAGAAAATGCAAGAATCAATTAACAAAGACCTAGAAGAATTAAGCCCGAGATCAGGGGTGGCAGCCAAGAGGAGCAACCTCACGTCCAAGGAGTGGTGGCTGCACGGGCGCAGGAGGGCCTAGAGGAGCTATTCCATGTTCAGGGTCAGAAGGGGCGGTGGTGAGGAGATACCCCTCATCCAAGATAAGCAGCAGCGGCTGTGCTTTGCTGGAATAGCCATGAAGAGATACCCCACGTCCAAGGTAAGAGAAACCCAAGTAACACAGTAGGTGTTGCAAGAGGGCAGACACACTGAAACCATAATCACAGAAAACTAGCCAATCTGATCACACGGACCACAGCCTTGTCTAACTCAATGAAACTAAGCCATGCCGTGTGGGGCCACCCAAGATGGGTGGGTCATGGTGGAGAGGTCTGACAGAATGTGGTCCACTGGAGAAGGGAATGGCAAACCACTTCAGTATTCTTGCCTTGAGAACCCCGTGAACAGTATGAAAAGGCAAAATGATAGGATACTGAAAGAGGAACTCCCCAGGTTGGTAGGTGCCCAATATGTGACTGGAGATCAGTGGAGAAATAACTCCAGAAAGAATGAAGGGATGAAGCCAAATCAAAAACAACACCCAGTTATGGATGTGACTGGTGATAGAAGCAAGGTCTGATGCTGTAAAGAGCAATATTGCATAGGAACCTGGAATGTTAGGTCCATGAATCAAGGCAAATTGGAAGTGGTCAAACAGGAGATGGCAAGAGTGAACATTGACATTCTAGGAATCAGCAAACTAAAATGGACTGGAATGGGTGAATTTAACTCAGATGACCATTTATATCTACTACTGCAGGCAGGAATCCCTTAGAAGAAATGGAGTAGCCATCATGGTCAACAAAAGAGTCTGAAATGCAGTACTTGGATGCAATCTCAAAAAACAACAGAATGATCTCTGTTCGTTTCCAAGGCAAACCATTATTACAGTAATCCAAGCCTATGCCCCAACCAGTAACAGTGAAGAACCTGAAGTTGAATGGTTCTCTGAAGACCTCCAAGACTTTTTAGAACTAACACCCAAAAAAGATGTCCTTTTCATTATAGGGGACTGGAATGAAAAAGTAGGAAGTCAAGACACACCTGGAGTAACAGGCAAATTTGGCCTTGGAATATGGAATGAAGCAGGGCAAAGGCTAATAGAGTTTTGCCAAGAGAATGCACTGGTCATAGCAAACACCCTCTTCCAACAACACAAGAGAAGACTCTATACATGGACATCAGCAGATGGCCAACACTGAAATCAGATTGATTATATTCTTTGCAGCCAAAGATGGAGAAGCTCTATACAGTCAGCAAAAACAAGACCGGGAGCTGACTATGGCTCAGATTATGAACTCCTTATTGCCAAATTCAGACTTAAATTTAAAAGTAGGGGAAACCAGTAAACCATTCAGGTACGACCTAAATCAAATCTCTTACAATTATACAGTGGAAGTGAACAAATATATTCAAGGGATTAGATCTGATAGACCGAATGCCTGAAGAGCTATGAATGGAAGTTCATGATATTGTACAGGAGGCAGTGATCAAGACCATCCCCATGGAAAAGAAATGCAAAAAAACAAAATGGCTGTCTGAGGAGGCCTTAAAAATAGCTGTGAAAAGAAGAGAAGCCTAGAGCAAAGGAGAAAAATAAAGATATTCCCATTTGAATGCAGAGTTCTGAAGAATAGCAATGAGAGATAAGAAAGCCTTCCTCAGAGATCAATGCAAAGAAATAGAGAAAAACAATGGAATGGGAAACACTAGAGATCTCTTTAAGAAAATTAGAGATACTAAGGGAACATTTCATGCAAAGATGGGCTCAATAAAGGACAGAAATGGTATGGACCTAACAGAAGCAGAAGATACTAAGAAGAAGTGGCAAGAAACACAGAAAAACTATATAAAAAAAGATCTTCATGACCCAGATAACTATGATGGTGTGGTCACTCACCTAGAGCGTGACATCCCTGGAATGCAAAGTCAAGTGGGCCTTAGGAAACATCACTAGTAACAAAGCTAGTGGAGGTGATGGAATTCCAGTTGAGCTATTCCAAATCCTAAAAGATGATGCTGTGAAAATGCTGCACTAATATGCCAGCAAATTTGGAAAACTCAGCGGTGGCCACAGGACTGGAAAAGGTCCGTCTTCATTCCAATCCCAAAGAAAGGCAATGCCAAAGAATGCTCAAACTACTGCACAGTTGCACTCATCTCACATGCTAGTAAAGTAATGCTCAAAATTCTCCAAGCCAGGCTTCAACAGTACGTGAATCATGAACTTCCAGATGTTCAAGCTGGATTTAGAAAAAGCAGAGGGACCAGAGATCAAATTGCCAACATCTGATGGATCATCAAAAAAACAACAGAGTTCCAGAAAATACCTACTTCTACTGCCTTTTTTACTATGCCAAAGCCATTGATTGTGTGAATCACAACAAACTACGGAAAATTCTGAAAGAGATGGGAATACAAGACCACCTGACCTGCCTCTTGAGAAATCTTTATGCAGGTCAGGAAGGAACAGTCAGAATTGGACGTGGTAGAATAAACTGGTTCCAACTAGGAAAAGGAGTATATCAGTGCTGTATATTGCCACTGTGCTTATTTAACTTCTATGCAGAGTACATCATGAGAAACGCTGGGCTGGAAGAAGCACAAGCTGGAATCCAGATTGCCAGAAGAAATATCAGTCACCTCAGATATGCAGATGACACCACCCTTATGGCAGAAAGTGAAGAGGAACTAAAGAGCCTCTTGATGAGAGTGAAAGAGGAGAGTGAAAAGGTTGGCTTAAAGCTCAACATTCAGAAAACTAAGATCATGGCATCCAGTCCCATCAGTTCATGGCAAATAGATGGGTAAAAAGTGGAAACAGTGGCTGACTTTTCATTTTTGGGTTCCAAAATCACTGCAGATGGTGACTGAAGCCATGAAATTAAAAGAGGCTTCTCCTTGGAAGGAAAGTTATGACCAACCTAGACAGCATATTAAAAAGCAGAGACATTTTTTTGTCAACAAGGGTCCGTCTACTCAAGTCTATGGTTATTCCAGTAGTCATGTATGGATTAGAGAGTTGGAATATAAAGAAAGCTGAGCACCAAAGAATTGATGCTTTTGAACTATGGTGTTGGAGAAGACTATTGAGAGTCCCTTGGACTTCAAGGAGATCCAACCAGTTCATCCTAAAGGAGATAAGTCCTGGGTGTTCATTGGAAGGACTGATGTTGAAACTGAAACTCTAGTACTTTGGCCACCTGATGTGAAGGGTTGACTCATTTGAAAAGACCCTAATGCTGGGAATGATTGAGGGCAGGAGGAGAAGGGGACGACCGAGGATGAGATGGTTGGGTGGTATAAACTCCAGGAGCTGGTGATGGACAGGGAGGCCTGGTGTTCTGCAGTTCATGGCGTTACAAAGAGTTGGACATGACTGAGCGAGAAACTGAACTGAAGAGTTAATTTGTTTTAAAATGAAGTTCTCACTTCCAGGTCCTCTGTTTCAAAGAATTAGAAAATCTACATTAAGTTGTCTAATGATATTGAGCACAAATTGCTGAATAAAGACGTAAGTAATCATAGTACTTGGATGGCCACTAAGTTGAACCTGTACAATTGATTTTCTCCTTTTCTGGGAAGTCCTTACAAAAATAAAATTAATCATTAATTTGAAACATAGGTGATAGATAAAAGTGTTTTACACATTCACAGGTATCATACTATAAATATATTTGTGGTGCTATGCCAGTATCTACTGATTTTCAATTTTTATGCATGGGACTTAAGATTAAAACAATTTAGCATTTCAGTTAAAGCTAAATTGTTGTTATACCTAAGAAAATCATAACAGTTTTTTTTTTAACATTGATTAAAGGCTTAGTCTTCTAACATAAAAGCCAATCTAAACATGTACAGCACCACATCATGAGAATGAGTTACCATACTGCTTCTGGTTTGCTTCATCTATGTTAATAACACTTTCATTTCAAGTATGATGTATATCCCTATTAAAGTGATGTAAATATAGGAAGTTTAGTCTGAGAATTGCTTGTGTAATTTTTCTTGTTTTGTATTTTGCTAGTACCTTGAAAATGAGATTAGTCACTTTAAAATAGTTTTGTCATTTCCTAGATGATTTACTGTGTGTAGATTTTAAGCTTTAGTTTAGGGTTTATACCAAATAAATCACTGAGTCAATAGGAACAAATTTCAGAAATTAGTACATTTAACAACAACAAAACAAAAAAATAATTTGAATTGTTAATTTTAATTAGATTTTTGGATAAAGCTTACATTATTCACCAATCTTGCCTCAAATTGGCCATGGAGAACATAAATTTAATGACAAGAAAAAATTACTACTACGATTTTCCAAGCAAATAGCAAGCATAGCATCATTAGGGGAAACACACATTTAGTAGCTTGTTAACGGCAAATACAAAATTGAAGGTTTTTATACTTTGTCCTATGTTGAAGGGTAAAAAAAAAAGCAATAAAATGGTGCAAGTAATAAAATAGCTGCTGCTAAACATCAAATTAGGCTCAAAGAGACAGCCTGCTTATTAATCATCATTAAAGTTATTATCAGGCGTACACTGTGAGAAGGTTGTAGTTTAAACTCCTTTCTTTCAAACGAGGTACCAATTGAAATTATAGGTACCATATAATGCCTATGATTCTGACCAAGATTCTCTCTTTAACCAAACCTTAGTCAGACTCCTTTGAGCCCCCTTTCAGATGACACTTTTCCTTTGGGCCTTGTCCCCAAGCCCTCCTACCCTGTTTTAGCAAGAATCCTGCTAAGTCATTTTAGACAGACTTTCTACCCTCAACAAAAACAACAACAGAGAAAAAATCCACTCTACCTTTGATGTCTTCTGTTAGTTTCCATCCACTGATACCACCTTCCCCAGCCTCTGTTCAATAGCTGTAAATCTCCAGATGTCCTTGCTGTACTTAGAGTTGAGCTTAAGTTCTCTTCCTCTTGACAGTAATCTTGACACCTATAGCAGTAATCTTCAATAAAGTCTTCCTTATCATTTAACGAATATCAGAATATTTTTTCTGTAACAGATCAAAGGATGTATTTGAGTCAGTTTAGTACTTCATATGTCTTTGATCAATAATTGACAAAATAATGATGATTGGTTTTATTCCAGATACCTATTGCCCTACCTACTATATCATGTCTCTATAAAAGTTTCTTCACTTTGTGATAATAGGATTGAAATGAGTTAATTGGCTTTCTTTCTAGTCATTTGAAAGTCTGAATGAAGATATCATGCCATTTCTTTCCCAGCACTACTTTTGAACCAGAGTACCAAATCTCCCTTTTATTTTTTATTTGGATGCTATACATTTTGAGTCTATATCACTGTTAGCATTTCAACACCACATAATTTACTTCTGTCTCTGTGAATAACTTCAGTTGATTGTTCATATATATATCTTCCAACCAACTTCTACCCTTATTCTCATGATTTCCAAGTTGACATTGGCTATCATTGCAGCTCTTCAAATTCACATCATCTGAATCTCCTCAATAACCCTGACCTTTACTTATCTTTACTCTAGATTGACCACCCAGTAATACGGCCCTGTTCTGAACCACATTAGCATATTCACATTCAGCAACTCAGACTCTGTAGTATAGATAACCAAAACTTCCTGTCTTGCTTTCTTTCCCATTTCCCATTTCTGAAGGCCCACTAAATCTATTCTCTATCTTGACTAAGAATACCAGTTTTTCAAGTTCTGTTTCTTTAATTCTCTCCTTTAAATATATACTTGTGGATTTTTTGCATGTTTTCTCAGAAAACTTTTTTTAAAATCCTTTTTTCTTGGTTCTTTGGACTAGTCTAATTATTTGTTCCAGTTGAATTAATGGTAGCTTTTGTGGGTGAGCCATCCAGAATTGCCTTGTTAATGCCTGCAATCTAAGTCTCATTCTTCAGCCTTCTTTAGATATATGAACACAACTATCTATTGGGTAATTTTGCTGTTATGCTTAAACTATAAAAAAATATCTTTGGTACCATGAATCCTCATAAACATAGCCTATAAAACTCCAGGCCTCACAATAAGCAGTTTAACTTGGCTAGAGCGGAGGGCATATTTGCACCAGTAAGGAAGATAAGACTTGAAAAGAGGTTTGGGAGCTCTCTAAACTAACCTTTTTATCTTTTCTAGTGATTCTAAAATTGGAATTCAAAGTCACTCAAGGGATCTGTGGATAGAAATCTATTTAAGAAAACTGGTTTTCTTAGGGAACAATCAAAGGCAATACTGAGTTTATAACTGCGTTTCAGAGTCCAGAATCTACAGTTGATAAGCAGCAATGACTCCATTGGGATTCTGTGTGGCTTCTTTTGGCATTGAGACTTAAAACTAAGAAACGGGTTATCTCTCCCATATACACCCAATGAATGATGGTAAAGTAGGGCCACAGAACCACACCCATACAAAATTAGTCCCACTTGAAAGAGAATAGGAGTCAAAAAACAGTCAATAGTCTATCTCCTGTCTGAGCTTACTGTGAAGGCCTCTTACTCTGGAGGTCAGAGATTTCTTTAAGGAGGCTATGCTTCTCCCAGAGAGCTGTTTTGTTCCTCTCCTTTATTTTTTCATTATTTATAAAAATAAATTTCATTCTCCTTTATATTTCATTATTCAAAGAGAAACTTCATTTCTCTTTGACCAGACCTAAACTAAAGCTGCATAACTTTCTTAAGCTCACTTCCTGCTCCTTACATTTGAGGAAACACAGTTCAGTTCAGTTGCTCAGTCGTGTCTGACTTTTTGTGACCCATGGACTGCAGCATGCCAGGCTTCCCTGTCCATCACCAACTGCCAGAGTTTGCTCAAACTCATGTCCATCCAGTTGGTGATACCATCCAACCATCTCATCCTCTGTCGTTCCCTTCTCCTCCTGCCTTCAATCTTTCCCAGCATTGGGGTCTTTTCCAATGAGTCAGTTCTTCACATTAGGTGGCCAAAGTACTAGAGTGAGGAAACACAATTTACTGTAATTCCCAAAGAGTCACATGCATTTCTAAGTTCAGATTCATGACTTCTTGGGCAGTTACTACCTCTCACTCTGTTTGGTTCAGATCTATTCATGTGTTGGGATCATCTAGCCTCTTATTAAAAATGCAGATTCCTGTAACTTTACTCAGTCACCATCTTAAGAGGTGAAGTAAGAAGCAGAGTCTGAGAATATGCATTTTACAGACTTGTTAAATAATTTTGCTCCTGTGTAACTTTGGGAATTATTGGGTTAATTTGAATGTGAGTCTTTGAAATAGGTAATGTTTTTGAGTTATTTAGAGGTAAAAAGGTGGGGCCTGGGAGCCTAAAGTAAGGTAATTTCAGAGCAGCTTCATAGAAATAGATTCCAGAAATATTTTGGAGGTAGAATCCACAAAAGCTGGAAACATTTTAGGTAGGGAATATTTATAAAATCAAGGATTCAGGATGAAATTCCAAGTTTTGCATGGGAAAAATCTGGCTTAAAACTCAACATTCAAAAAATTAAGATCATGGCATCCAGTCCCATCACTTCATGGCAAATAGATGGGGAAAAGTGGAAACAGTGACAGACTTTATTTTCTTGGGCTTCAAAATCACTGCAGACATTGACTGCAGCCATGAAATTAAAAGGTGCTTGCTGCTTGAAAGAAAAGCCATGACAGACCTAGACAGCATATTAAAAATAAGCAATATCACTTTGCCAGCAAAGGTCTGTCTAGTCAAAGCTGTAGTTTTTCCAGTAGTCATGTATGGACGTGAGAGTTGGACCATAAAGAAGGCTGAGCACAGAAGAATTGATGCTTTCTAACTATGGTGCCAGAGAAGACTCTTGAGAGTCCCTTGGGCAGCAAGGAGATCAAACAAGTCAATCCTAAAGGAAATCAACTCTGAATATTCATTGTATGGACTAATTCTGAAGCTGAAGTTCTAATACTTTGGTTACCTGACATGGAGAGCCGACTCATTGGAAAAGACCTGATGCTGGGAAAGTTTGAAGGCAGGAGGAGAAGGGGATGACAGGATGAGACAGTTGGATGGCATCATTGATTCAATGGACATGAGTTCGAGCAAACTCCAGGAGACAGTGAAGGACAGGGAAGGCTGGTGTGCTGCAGTCCACAGGGTCCCAGTGAGTTGGACACGACTGAGTGACTGAGCAACAACACAGAGTGCATAGGAGGGTTCTTCATCAAGGTAAAAATACAAAAGAAAGTTTCTCTTGTTGATTCACAGGTGTCTGTGAAGCATGGGCAGGGAGCATCTGTTAATTGAGTGATGAAAAGGTAAAAGAAGAAAGTAGAGTTTGGGAATAAAATGTATCCATTTCTATTACATGTTAGAACATATTATATGTTCTGAAGACAGAGTATTTTGAATGATTCTCTTCCAGTGATTTTCATCTGAGGTTTGACTAGCATACACTTTCCCCAGGTCCTTATACTAAAAAAGAACTAACTCATCGTATAGTCTTTTATACACTGGAAAGAAATTGTAGTTCTTTTAAAGTTTTGAGATTTCCTTGAAAGGATGATGTTCTATGATGTATTTGAGGGAAAAAAAAAAAGACTTTTGCTTGGCAAATTATTTTTGAGCCTTAGCAAGTTCAGTTCTCTTCCATTAACTATGAACCAGAATTTTGTTGACATTCAAAAGAATGTGTTATCCTATCTCCTACCTTATTTAAGACCTTGAAAGCATTACCTCTTTTCAGAAGTAGGTGTTAACAAACATAAAATTAGCAGTTTTTCCACAATTTCAAGACAAAAATCCCCTTGCCTGGAAATTGTACAAACTCTCAATCCATCAGATCCCTGGTTAGATGAAAGGAGAGATAAAATGTGTGGCTGCAGCCATATATGTAAAGTATCTGCTGCTCGTGCTTTTATTTATCAGAGGTATAGAGAGAATCACTCGATTCACTCTGACATAAGTGAACCTTTCCATTTGCTCTGACTTTCCACAGGACTTCTCCATTTCATAAAGATAAAAAAGAAGAGAGGATTCAGAAAATGTGTCCATGCCATAGGAAGATAAAACAAAAATGTCCCTGGAGGCTCTCTCAAATGATTCTGACAATTATAGCAGGGTACTACGGGGACATATCAATGTATCATTGTGTCTCCCAGAAGCACTAGATCAGCTTTCCCCTCCCAAGTGGGATCATTTTGCCTGACCCAAGTACTCTGACCTTTATACTACCCCACTGACTTGTCATCCTTTCTGCCACCGTTCCACTTACCCTGGCTGTGTTTCGAGACAACCTGCAAATTCTATAATGCACCTGTATTCTTATTCTAGAAAAAATTTTAAAAATTAATGAAAAATATGTACTGTTAAAAAATATATATATATTTACTGTTTTTTATCTGCTGAAGATGTATGTATCTGGATACATTTTCAATGATACTCTAACTTATCTTTGTATTTTTTAAAATGTTGTATCCATTTCTATTATATGTTAAGCAATTATGAGCATTTCATTTATTCCACACAAAATTTTGTGTGTGTTAAATAGAAAAGAAAAAATATGTAGGTATTTTTTTGGCTTAGTATAAATCATTTATAGAGTTTCTAAGGACAAAACAAGATTTACTTAGTTTGTTGTTGGTGGTTTATGTTTTTGTTTTTTTATGATTATATAACAGTAGAATGAAATATCTTCACAAATGAGAGGTAAGTATTTATTTACTTTTTGAAAACAAAACAAAACAAAACCTTAAGATCCATTTAAATTTGTCCTTTATCTGAGAGGCCTTGAAATCTGACCTGGAGGTTGAGGTTTGTGAAACCACTCTCCTTGTCTGGTTCTGACATTCCTCACATGTAATAGAGAGAATATTCTGTTTTTAGAATACATTAAGAACAAATAGTTTAAAGCTATATTGAATTATCTGTAATCAGTAGAACACTGATGTGATTAAAAATGATAGATCAGTGGAAAAATTCTTCCAGAGGAGAAAAAGTAAAGTCTTATTGGGAACGATTTTATCTGATAATCTCAATTCACCAGTATTCAAAATATTTTCTTAAACACAGACCTTGTTAATCTCCTGGAAATAAAATACTAAATTTTGAGTCAAGAAAGTATTCTTTGTTGGTGTAACACTTGCATAACTTTAATATCCAAGTAAAGTACAAAACATTTGAAAACTGTTTAGAGAGAAAAAAAAAAAACTGTTTGAAATAATAGAAATGGTTGGAAATATTTTATTCAACAAAGTAATGCAGTAAAAAAATCCATAATGACAGTACATTGATTCAACAGTTTTGATCATTATTAGGAATTTTACAAATATTTATTAAGGGACTGTTTAGATAGTAATTTGGAGATATTCTGGACTATGTTTTTTTTTTTTTTTTATCGTTTCTATGACTGATTATACTTACTAGAGACATCCTAAATAAGTCAATAAGATGGTGTGCTCCTAATATACAAACAGTTTTAGCAGTCTACAAACTTCAGGGGGGTTAAAAAATAGCTATAGATCATTTGAAAGTATGGAAAATAATTTCTTCTGAAACACACTTCACTGCATTTTTTTGTTTATAGCCAGACATGTAATTAATTTTATGCAATTTGTATTTGAGGTTATGTTTTTATTTAACTAAGTCATATGTTCATATCTCATATGTTTGAACTTTAGTTTTATAAAACATTTTTTTAGAAAGAAATAGTTCCAAATAGTTTTCTTAAAAAGTTGATTATTGTTTTCTTGATTTTTCTGAGGTCAAAATGCTAATTTATGGCTATTGTACTTTTTGATGTTAATACTCATTTGAAACTTCTGATGAAAGAGGCAGACAAGGTACTTTGCCTAACCGTAATCTTTAACAGTGAACAAAGAAAATAAAGTAGTCCTTTCCACATATTTTTGGCAAATAATTTTTCAAAATAATTTATTTTGTCTCCCTCACATTACAGCTACTGTACTAGGGAAGATGCTTTGAGTACTGACACTTCTTGTTACTCAAAAGACTGTTCAACCTAGCAGCATTGATTACATATTTTTTCATGCATTTACTTTTTTCTTCTTTATCTCATTCTGTAAAGATAAATATATTGAGCATCTACTATGGTTCAGGCACTAGCACATAGATTACTTATGTAATTTTCATAATAACACTATTAATTTGATGCTATACTTACACTCAGAGAAGGCAATGGCACCCCATTCGAGTACTCTTGCCTGGAAAATCCCATGGACGGAGGAGCCTGGTGGGCTGCAGTCCATGGGGTCGCTAGGAGTCGGACATGACTGAGCGACTTCACTTTCACTCTTCACTTTCATGCATTGGAGAAGGAAATGGCAACCCACTCCACTGTTCTTGCCTGGAGAATCCCAGGGAGGGGAGCCTGGTGGGCTGCCATCTATGGGGTTGCACAGAGTTGGACACGACTGAAGTGACTTAGCAGCAGCAGCAGCATACTTACACTATAGATGAGGAATGTAAGAGTTAGTTCAGTGACTGATCTGAGATCCAAAATTTCCTCAGTTCTTGAAAGTGAAGAACAAACAGTTTTACAGGCTCTTGAGCACACTATTTGTCAATAAATAATGGATTAATTGATTTAGTCTTTATTTGATTGCTATAATTACTCCCTTATAATGTATTCCCCAATATTATTGCCTTGATTTTACATATATAAATAAGTTAACTGAATTTCTTCTCAGCATTTGTTTCAGAAGTTCTCAACCAGGGGCAACAACAGAGCACTGCTTCTTTCCAAACCTTAGAAATGTGTGGGGGTGGTTTTGGTTGTTAGTAGTTGATGGACTCCCCAGGTGGCTCAGTGGTAAAGGAACTGCCTGCAATGCAGGAGACACTGGTTTTAAAGATCCCCTGGAGAAGGAAATGGCAACCAACTCTTTCCTGGGAAATTCCATGGACAGAGAAGGCTGGCAGGCTACTGTCTGGGGTCACAAAGAGTTGGACATGACTTAGTGAATGCCTCACTCACTCACTCAGTTGTTGGGTACTTCTAGTATTTATTATCTCAGGATGCAGAAGAGACTTCCATATAATAAAGGACTGCTGCTGCTGCTGCTGCTAAGTCTGTTCTTCAGTCGTGTCCGACTCTGTGCGAGCCCATAGACGGCCTCCTACCAGGCTCCTCTGTCCCTGGGATTCTCCAGGCAAGAACACTGGAGTGGGTTGCCATTTCCTTCTCCAAAGCATGAATGTGAAAAGTGAAAGTGAAGTCGCTCAGCCCTGGCTGACTCTTCGTGACTCCAGGGACTGCAGCCTACCAGGCTCCTCCGTCCATGGGATTTTCTAGGCAAGAGTACTGCAGTGGGGTACCATTGACTTCTCCGATAATAAAGGACTATTCTTCCCAAAATGCCAACAATAATACTTTGGAATAACACTGAAAGAAAAATCAGCACAAAACTCAAACTGATGTTTTTTGCACTGATGCTGCCATAATGTGATCTGACAGACTGAGAACTAGTTCATGCAATGCTTTTAAATTTGGGGTCTGATAAATCCATTAGTGAGTCATGAAATCAATGTAAATTTTGTGATTGAGATTTTTTAAAATAAACAGAATAGATAGTATCAAATTGTACTGCATATAGTTAAGGTAAGTATTATAAACATCTTTTATTCGTTATATATTTTTTTCTAGTTTTATTGAGATATAATTGCCATACAGTACTGTGTAAATTTAGGGTATATGGCACTATAATTTTGCCTTCATACACCATGAAATTTTAACCACAATAAATTTATTGAACATCTATCATCTCATATAGATACAAAATCAAATAAATAGAAAAAAATTGCCTGTGATGAGAACTCTTAGGATTTACTTACCAACTTTTGTATATAATACAGAGTGTGTTAATTATAGTCATATTGTACAGTACATATCTAGTACTTATTTATCTCACAACTGGAAGATTGTACCTTTTGAGTGCCTTCATCCAATTGCCACTCCCTCTAATCCCTGCCTTTATTAACCTCAACTCTGATTTCTTTTTCTGTAATTTTATTTGTTTTTGAAGTATAGTTGACCTACAAAATTTTATTAGTTCCTGGTATACAACATAGCTATTCAGTATTTCTATACATTTCAAAATGATCACTATAATATGTCTGTTTACCATCTGCCACCAAAGATATTACATAACTATTGACTATATTCTCCACAATATAGTCAATGAATAGATGAATGAAGAATATGTACTTTTCATAACTTTGGCTCATTTATTTTGTAACTGGAAGTTTGTACCTCCTAATCTCCATCATATATTCTCCCCATCCCTTGACCTTCCCTCTGGCAACCATAGTTTGTTCTCTGTATCTTTGACTCTGTTTTCTGTTTAATTATGACTGTTCATTTGTTTTTGTTAGATTCCACATATAAATGAAATCACACAATGTTTGTCTTTCTCTGATTTATTTCACTTAACATAATTACCTCTAGACTCATTCATTTTGTGACAAACTGGCAAGATTTTGTTACTTTTCATGGCTGAGTAGTATTCGTGTGTGTGTGTGTGTGTATGTGTGTGTGTGTGTGTGTGTGTGTGTATCACATATTCTTCATTCATCTGTTGATGGATACTTAGGTTGATTCACATCTTGACTGATAATATAGTTCTATATCTAATATTTTTTAATTTTTTAATATTTAAAAAATATTTTTGAGAAATCTCCATACTGTTTTCTATAGTGACTACACAAATTTACATTCCCATTAATATTTATGTGTAAATGTATGTGTATACAGGGTTACTAGGAACATTTATTGCTTTCTTAGAGTTGGCAAAAAGAAAAAAAGAAACCTTAAAAACCACCTACATAAGCTAAAGTTGGCTTTTTTTACATTATTACATATGCTCTCACTTGGGAACATTAGACAATTCACTCCCAGCTCATTAAATCAGACACCAGTTAAACATGAAATAATTATATGTAAGTCAAAGCAACAACTTAATATTATTGAGAAGATTTTTATGAAGGAAACAAGACTACAGTAACAAAGGAAAATGAAAAATATGTAAATATATTTCAACACAATGGATGTAAGAATTCTGAAAAATAAAGACCAATATGAACTTGAATAGTCAGGATGTTGAATGAACTGTATTTTGAAGGAATAGCAGAATTTTACTTGAGCAAGAAGAGTAAAAAGAAAGAAATTTCTCCTTTCTTGAGAGACTAGAAGAATGTAAGTATATAACTCATTTAGTTTCCAGACTCATTTATTTATTTGAAAGTAACCTGAAAAATTTAACTTGCTCATCTTGCTTTTTAAATTTTTGATACTCTTTAAATTTTTGATACTTGCAAGTTCATAACATATAATTTAAAAATTATTGGAAGCTAACTCAAGTGACTTTCTCTGAATGGAAGTAGACTCTGAAGTAAGTCTCCAAAATAACCTAACAAACAGAAAGTGACCTAGTATGCATGCCAAACATGCGCTTTGTGTTTCCATCATCTTTTCATCACATGCTCAGTGAAGTATGTAGCAGTAGCATACTATTTGGCGTCAGTATAGTGCCAACAAATACTTGTGAAGTAGATGAATGGATGAAATTCATTCATAGAAATTTTTCAGTGTATTAAAACATATATTTAAACATAAACTCTTCAGAATTCTATAGTGAAAGTGACAGTCGCTCAGTTGTGTCCAACTCTTTGTAACCCCACGGACCATACAGTCCATGGAATTCTCCAGACCAGAATACTGGAGTGGGTAGCCATTCTCTTCTCCAGGGGATCTCCCCAATCCAGAGACTGAACTTAGGTCTCCTGCGTTTCAGGCAGATTCTTTACCAACTGAGCCACGAGGGAAGCCCAAGAGCCCAGAACTCTATAAGTAAAATAAAAATGGAAAGTAGATTACTTTTTTCTTTTTTATCTTCTTAAATTTTAAGAACTTTATTAGTGATCATTTCCTCTATTTAAATAACTCAATGTGGTGTTTTCTGAAACAAGTTCATTTTTGTGAGTGAAGTGAAGCCATAAATTGTTTTCATTATAAATATTTCACAAAGTATTAACTTTTGAGTATATAGCTCCAATAATATTTCAATTCATATGCATTTTAATTTGTGAACTATTATTTGGAAAGAATATATATTTATGTGTAAATATATGTGTAAATATGTGTATTTTAACACAAATGATCTAGGAATTCTGAAACAAAATTCTGACACAGCTGTCAGAATTCCTACATTATGAGACAGTCAAAATTATACCATGGATTATTCCCTTCAAAACTCTTGCTTACATAATCCATATGCAGTCACTTTAGAGCCAACAGCTGAATCGCATTCTAGTTTTTGTGGTAAAAACTTTTACAGAAAAAAAAATGAACTTAATTCTTAAAGTTTGTGTTGCCTCTGTAGAACTGAAGAAATTATGGTGGTGTTTGTAATGATTAATGAAAAATTGATAAAAATGACAGCTATTTTACATATTTAATTTGTAGCTTTGGAAAATTATAAATAATTGTTACATACAGATTTATCCATAATTATATTTATTCTAGCTAGGTTTATATTAGGATAGTTTTTTCCAAATACAATATATTACAAAAGATGCCTCAAAGAAAAACTGATATCTTAGAATTTTATACTATTCATGTGATTTTACACAACCATTTTATGTCCTTTTACATAAGCAAACAAATTTATAAAACTCTTATCCTGATTTTTAGATTGAATTTTCACCATTTTTATTTTTGCAAAATCTGTTGCAAAATTCTGTCTCTGGAATAGTATTTTAACTAAATATAAAACACTCCACATTCATTCATACAAGCCTGATATGTATGGTTATTCATCTTTCAGATGTTCAGTGGCTGATGAATAAGGAGTCCATGCCCACTGTAGCATCTATGTTTTTTTCATTACTACCCAGAGTAAGTCTGGGTGGTTAGATTTGTAAAACAGTTTTTCTTGGCTGTAGCTCCTTGGTCTGTGGTTGAGCACCTGGCTCAAAGAAACTCATCATACTACAGGTGAAACTTTTCCAAGAGTTTTAAATACATTGATGGTGGATTCTGAAGTTGAATCGTGATGAATATTGTTAGTTTGGTGTTTTGACAAAGGAAAATAAGTTGCGAGTTGAATTATGGGGATGAGAAAATATTCATTGGGCAGGAAAACCATAGTGTTGTAAAGTGAATGGTATTAACTAACTGAGAGTGTGAGAAAAGGAAAATCGCTATAGCCCTAAAGAGAGAAAGAGGAAATGTGTTATGTTTTATGCATAAGAATGTCTGTACCTCCTGTATTTTGACTTCAAGTTGATATGTTTTAACATTTTTCTATTATTGTTCTGTGTGGGTTTCCATTCTTTATAAGAAAAGAGCTTTGACACAGTATTGCTGTAAATTGACTCACTACAAAATCCTTTTACTTTATGCAGCAAAGGAACAAAGAACATATATATATATATATAGCTTATATATAAATATATATATAAATAAATAAACTATATATAGTTATAGGTAATATAACTGACTAGTTATAACTGTTTCTGTCTATAAAAATAATACCAGGGTAAAGATTACTATAGGATAGTTGCATTTTTTTAATTGCAGTGACATTTAATAGCTTCCAATTAGCAAGGAATTATATTCCCAGGATTCAAATCTAGATATTAAATACCCTGATGTGCAGAACCCTTAGAATAAACTAGCTGGAATTTGTTCAATTAGAATAAATTAGCCAGCCGTTTTTTGAATAATGCCATTCACAAGATCTGAACTTGTGTGCCCTGCAACCATCTCCCGATTCATAAGTTAAAAAAACTAATGCCCAAGGTGAGGTTAATTAGGAGATGGGATCTTCTGCAGGTGATTAGGTACCCCAGATGAAGGCAAAGTGCTCTTAAATGGGACAGAAAGCTCCTACTCGTAAACATTAAATCTCTTTCAAATAACAGTGGACCTACTTTATAAATGTAAAGCAGGATCCATTTGTTTTAACCCATTTCCTAGCCAACTTACTTTGGGCAGCAGTAAGAAACTCTTTCTTCCTTTTTTCATCTATTCCCCAGCTAAAGGCAGTTTACTATGAGAGATTTTTTAAAAATCTAGGAAAAAAAATTTAGGATTAAAGAAGCATTATCTACTGAATTTTTTTGATACAGTGGCTGTGTCTTAAGCAAACACCGACTCCAGTATTCTTGGGCTTCTCTGGTGGCTAAAACAGTAAAGAATCCACCTGCAATGCAGGAGATCTGGGTTTGATCCCTGGGTTGGGAAGATCCCCTGGAGGAGGGCATGGCAAGTAACTCCAATATTCTTGCCTGAAGAATCCACATGAACAGAGGAGCCTGATGGGCTACAGTCCATGGGGTTGCAAAGAGTTGAACACAACTGAATGACTAAGCACAGCACACAGCAAGAAGCAAACACTGAGATTTGTAATTGCAGAATTAACTCCCTGATTGGAGAGTTGAGAATGACTAATTTCAGACATTTTCAGGTAGTGTGCATGGAGAATATATATCATTTTATCTTACCTAGGAAAATAAAAGCAGATTTACCTGTGTACCAGTTTTATTTGTGTAGTGTGTAGTAGTCAATCTGTTGTGTCCAATTCTTTGTGAACCCATGAACTGTAACCTACTAGGCTCCTATGTCCATGGGATTTTACAGGCAAGAATACTGGAGTGGGTAGCCATTCCCTGCTCCAGGGGTTCTTCCCAACCCAGAAAACAAACCCAGAACTCCCACATTGCAGGAGGATTCTTTAACATCTGAGCCAAATTATGTAATAGATACGTATTTAAATCCACAAACTCCACTACAACTTCAACTTGTTATGGTGGGTGATCTTTTTATCCCAGTTTTATTATTAAGGAAACTGTGACTTAAAGAATGAAATATATGGCAAAACCAATAAAATATTGTAAAGTTAAAAAATAAAATTAAATTTAAAAATATATATATATAATTAAAAGAAAAAAAAGAAATGAATTAATTTGAAAATATTAACTAATTCAATGCAGCTTAATTCAGTCACTCAGTCGTGTCCACTCATTGCGACCCCATGGACCCCAGCATGCCAGGCTTCCATGAGCTTGCTCCAGGAGCTTGCTCCAACTCATGTCCATCCAGTCAGTGATGCCATGCAACCATCATCTCATCCTCTGTTGTCCCCCTCTCCTTCCTTCAAACTTTCCCAGCATCAGGGTCTTTTCCAATGAGTCAGTTCTTCACTTCAGGTGGCCAAATTACTGGAGTTTCAGCTTCATCATCAGTCCTTCCAATGAATATTCAGGACTGATTTCCTTTAGGATTGACTGGTTTGATTTCCTTGCAGTCCAACGGACTCTCAAGAATCTTCTCCAACACTACAGTTCAAAAGCATCAATTCTTCGGCTCTCAACTTTCTTTACAGTCCAACTCTCACATTCATACATAACTACTAGAAAAACCATAGCTTTGACTAGATGGATGTTGTCGGCAAATAATGTCACTGTTTTTTTAATATGCTGTCTAGGTTGGGCATAGGTTTTCTTCCAAAGAGCAAGTGTCTTAATTTTATGGCTGCAGTCACCATCTACAATGATTTTGGAGTCCCCAAAATAAAGTCTGTCACTGTTTCCATTGTTTCCCCATCTCCTTACCAAGAACTGATGGCACCGGATCTTAGTTTATTGAATGTTGATTTTAAGCTGGCTTTTTAATTTTCCTTTTACTTTCATCAAGAGGCTCTTTAGTTCTTCACTTTCTGCCTAAGGGTAGTGTCATCAGGATATCTGAGGTTATTGATATTTCTTCCGGCAATCTTGATTCCAGTTTGTGTTTCTTCCAGCCCAGCATTTCTCATGATGTACTCTGTATATAAGTTAAATAAGAAGGGTGACAGTATACAGCTTTGGCATACTCCTTTCCCAATTTGGAACCACTCTGTGTGTTTCATGTCCAGTTCTGTCGCTTCGTGACCTGCATACAGATTTCTCAGGAGACAGAGAAGGTAGTCTGGTATTCCCATCTCATTAAGAATTTTCCATAGTTTCTTGTGATTTACACAGTAAACGGCTTTGGCATAGTTAATAATGCAGAAGCAGATGTTTTTCTAGAAGTCTCTTTCTTTTTCTATGATCCAACAGATGTTGGCAATTTGATCTCTGATTCCTCTACATTTATCTAAATCCAGCTTGAACATCAAGAAGTTCTCTGTTCATGTACTATTGAAGCCTGGCTTGGAGAATTTTGAGCAGTACTTTGCTAGTGTGTGAGACAAGTGCAATTGTGTGGTAGACTGAGCATTCTTTGTCATTGCCTTTGTTTTGGATTGGAATGAAAACTGACTTTTTCCAGTTCTTTGGCCACTGCTGAGTTTTCCAAATTTGCTGGCATATTGAGTGCAGCACTTTCACAGCATCATCTTTCAGGATTTGGAATACCTCAACTGGGATTCCATTATTTCCACTAACTTTGTTCCTAGTGATGCTTCCTAAGGCCCACTTGACTTTACATTCCAGGATGTCTGGCTCTAGGTGAGTGATCACACCATCATGGTTATCTGGGTCATGAAGATCTTTTTTGTACAGTTGTTCTGTGTTTCTTGCCACCTCTTCTTAATATCTTCTGCTTAATATCTTAAACTCATCTTTAGGTCCATACCATCTCTGTTTTTTGTTGTGCCCTTCTTTGCATGAAATGTTCCCTGCTATGTCTAATTTTCTTGAAGAAATCTCTAGTCTTTCCCATTCTGTTGTTTTCCTCTATTTTCTTGCACTGATCAATGAGGAAGGCTTTCTTATCTCCCCTTGCTATTCTTTGGAACTTTGCATTCAGATGGATATGTCTTTCCCTTTCTCCTTTGCCTTTAACTTCTCTTCTTTTCTCAGCTATTTGTAAGGCCTCCTCAGACAACCACTTTGCCTTTTTTGCATTTCTTTTTCATGGGGATGGTATTCACCACTGCCTCCTGTACAATGGCATGAACCTCTGTCTGTAGTTTTCAGGCACTCTATCACATCTAATCCCTTGAATATATTTGATCACTTCCACTGTATAATCATAAGGGATTTGATTTAGGTTAAAAGATCTTCACGACCCAGATAATCATGATGGTGTGATCACTGACCTAGAGCTAGACATCCTGGAATGTGAAGTCAAGTGGGCCTTAGAAAGCATCACTACGAACAAAGCTAGTGGAGGTGATGGAATTCCAGTTGAGGTATTCCAAATCCTGAAAGATGATGCTGTGAAAGTGCTGCACTCAATATGCCAGCAAATTTGGAAAACTCAGCAGTGGCCACAGGACTGGAAAAGGTCAGTTTTCATTCCAATCCCAAAGAAAGGCAATGCCAAAGAATGCTCAAACTACCGCACAATTGCACTCATCTCACATGCTAGTAAAGTAATGCTCAAAATTCTCCAAGCCAGGCTTCAGCAATACGTGAACCGTGAACTTCCTGATGTTCATGCTGGTTTTAGAAAAGGCAGAGGAACCAGAGATCAAATTGCCAACATCCGCTGGATCATGGAAAAAGCAGAAAGTTCCAGAAAAACATCTATTTCTGCCTTATTGACTATGCCAAAGCCTTTGACTGTGTGGATCACAATAAACTGTGGAAAATTCTGAAAGAGATGGGAATACCAGACCACCTGATCTGCATCTTGAGAAATGTGTATGCAGGTCAGGAAGCAACAGTTAGAACTGGACATGGAACAACACACTGGTTCCAAATAGGAAAAGGAGTTCGTCAAGGCTGTATATTGTCACCCTGCTTATTTAACTTCTATGCAGAGTACATCATGAGAAACGCTGGACTGGAAGAAACACAAGCTGGAATCAAGATTGCCAGGAGAAATATCAATAACCTCAGTTATGCAGATGACACCACCCTTATGGCAGAAAGTGAAGAGGAACTAAAAAGCCTCTTGATGAAAGTGAAAGTGGAGAGTGAAAAAGTTGGCTTGAAGCTCAACATTCAGAAAATGAAGATCATGGCATCCGGTCCCACCACTTCATGGGAAATAGATGGGGAAACAGTGCAAACAGTGTCAGACTTTATTTTTCTGGGCTCTAAAATCACTACAGATGGTGACTGCAGCCATGAAATTAAAAGATGCTTACTCCTTGGAAGGAAAGATGTGACCAACCTAGATAGCATATTCAAAAGCAGAGATATTACTTTGCCAACAAAGGTTCATCTAGTCAAGGCTATGGTTTTTCCTGTGGTCATGTATGGATGAGAGAGAGGACTGTGAAGAGGGCTGAGCACCGAAGAATTGATGCTTTTGAACTGTGGTGTTGGAGAAGACTCTTGAGAGTCCCTTGGACTGCAAGGAGATCCAACCAGTCCATTCTGAAGGAGATTAGCCCTGGGATTTCTTTGGAAGGAATGATGCTAAAGCTGAAACTCCAGTACTTTGGCCACCTTATGCGAAGCTTTGACTCATTGGAAAAGACTCTGATGCTGGGAAGGTTTGGGGGCAGGAGGAGAAGGGGACGACAGAGGATGAGATGGCTGGATGGCATCACTGACTCAATGGACATGAGTCTGAGTGAACTCCGGGAGTTGGTGATGGACAGGGAGGTCTGGCGTGCTGCGATTCATGGGGTCGCAAAGAGTCGGACACAACTGAGCGACTGATCTGATCTGAATGGTTTAGTTGTTTTCTATACTTTCTTCAATTTAATCTGAATTTGGCAACAAAAAGTTCATGATCTGAGCCACAGTCAGCTCCCAGTCTTGTTTTTGCTGAACTGTATAGAGCTTCTCCATATTTGACTACAAATAATCTGATTTCAGTACACCCATCTGGTGATGTCCATGTGTAGAGTTTTCACTTGTGTTGTTGGGATAGGGTGTTTGCTATGACCAGTATGTTCTCTTGGGAGGACTCTATGAGCCTCTGCCTTTCTTCATTTTGTACTCCGAGGCTAAACTTGCCTGTTACTCCAGGTATTTCTTGACTTCCTACTTTTGCTTTCCAGTCCTCTATGATGAAAAGGACATCTTTTTTTGGTGTTAGTTCTTGTAGGTCTTCATAGAACCATTCAGCTTCAGCTTCTTCAGCATTACTTGTTGTGGCATAGACTTAGATTACTATGATATTGAATGGTTTTCCTTGGAAACGAACAGAGATCATTCTATCATTTTTGAGATTGCATCCAAGTACTGCATTTTGGACTGTTTTGTTGACTATGAGGGCTACTGCATTTCTTCTAAGGGATTCTTGTCCACAGTAGTAGATATCTAATTAGTAAATGATGAAACTGAGTCTTGAACTCAAAACTTTTGATTACAAAGCTTTGGTTCTTTTCATTCAAGGAAAATGTCATCCTTTAGAAAAATGCTTCACAATATAAAGACCACATACATTTTTAAAACTCCTATCTAGGATGATATCAAATGTGTTTGTTTATTCATTAATCAGAAGAAAATATATAAAAGAAGCAAAATGTTTTACTTATATTATCCATATTTGCCTTACATCTGCTTCTTTCTCAGTTTCTCTTGAGACAAGGGAGACTTTACTCTGTGTAAATCAGATACAGATTGTTTTGCATATTATATACCTTAAAGTTACATTAAATTTTTAATTTGGAAATATTTAAAGTATCAAAAGGAAATGTTGAAGTTGCATTCTCAGATTAAAAAAAAAAAGTGTTGTGAAGTCCAAAATGTAGTCACTAGTTACATGAAACTTAGTGGAAAATAATTAAAATTACATAAAATTTAATTTTATTCACTTTCACTAGCCACATCTCAGGGGCTCAAAAGTCACTTGTAACTAGTGGCTACCAAATTGCACAGCACAGATATAGAACATTTCCTTCAAAGCGGGAAACTCTGCCAGAAAACACTGAGATATAATCTTAGCATTATGATTTAGAGTAAAGTCTGAGGGCCAAACTGGATTTCCACCTGTTTTTGTAAATAAAGGTTTATTGGAGCATGTCCATATCCATATTTTTTTTACATTTTTTTATACCTCTATTCTCACAAAATGGCAGAGTTGAATAGTTGGGAAAAAGACTACATAGCTATAAAAACCTAAACTGCTGCTGCTAAGTTGCTTCAGTTGTGTCCGACTCTGTGCGACCCCATAGATGGCAGCCCACCAGGCTCCCCCGTCCCTGGGATTCTCCAGGCAAGAACACTGGAGTGGGTTGCCATTTCCTTCTCCAAAACCTAAACTAGTAGTTTATTATTCATAGATGAACATTTGCCAGATTCTGAACTACAGCCTCTCTTCTAAGCAGTTGATAACTGGCATGATTTTCTGGACGTGAACTTTTGTCATCTTCCGTCTTCAGTTTCCTCTTCCTTATTCATCTTTTCTCTCATTTATGTTGTTTCAATCATATATTCCTTTACTTGATTTGCAAAGCTTGAATGAAAATCTCTTTATAAATTTCTTAGTAACTTGTTAATGAAAAGAAATACCTAAATCTAGTTTCCTGAATCCTTTCATAAATTTTTAGCCACTCAGACATTACAATAAAAATATAGTAGTGTTTTCAACGAAAATCACAGAGAATATCATTATCCTGACATCTGCATCTCAGATGTGAAAAGGAAGTCATCTTTCTGTTTTATGGGGCTAACTAAAGAAGAAATTTCTTTAGGGGTGTAATCCCATACATATCTCTCTTTGCTTATTTCTTTGCAAGAGTAACTTCGTATTTCCACTATTAATGCATGATACTATTTTTCATTACAGATAGATTTATTTTAAAATTTTCTGAAGACAAGGATAGTCCTTTCTCCTTATTTCTTTCTTATGCAAAAAGATTATAAGACTGTCATTGGCTCTTTCCTGTAATGGAATGAGAATTTTCTTTGACTGATCTCATATGGGACAATAATAGGTACATAAAATATAGGTTTTTATTGTCAAAAACATTCCCTGCTGCTATAGGGTAATTGCAGTTAAAATTTGAATTTAACTACAATCTTGAGTTATGTTGAGTTATGACTAGTCAGTTCAGTCGCTCAGTCATGTCTGACTCTGTGACCCCATGGACTGCAGCACTCCAGGCTTCCCTGTCCATCATCAACTCCTTGAGCTTGTTCAAGCTCATGTCCATCCAGTCGGTGATGCCATCCAACCATCTCATCCTCCGTCATCCCTTTCTTCTCCTGCTTTCAATCTTTTCCAGCATCAGGGTCTTTTCCAGAGTCAGTTCTTTGCATCAGGTGGCCAGAGTCTTGGAGTTTCAACTTCAGCATAAGCCTTCCAATAAATATTCAGGACTGATTTCAATTTAAGTCTGAATTTGGCAATAAGGGGTTCATGAACTGAGCCACAGTCAGCTCCCAGTCTTGTTTTTGCTGATAGAGCTTCTCCTTCTTTACCTCCAAAGAATATAATCCTCCTGTTGATGGGATTGTTGGAGTAGGGAATAAATCAATACCTGTAAAACTCTTAGAACAGATCTTTGATAAACTCTTACTAAGTTTTAGAGAGGTCTGTTTTATAACAAGTAGAAAGATAATGTGCATCAGAATCAGACAGTTTTGTTTTTAATTACCAGTCCTGTACTTCTAGTCATGTTAAATTCTCCAACCCTCAGTTTTTTCATCTTGAGTGTAGTTGCACTTGTCTTAGTAGTTATAGTAAAGGTCAGTGATGACACATGTAGTACGATGCTTGTTATATGATAGATACTTAATAAGTGACAGTTTATATTAATTGTGTAAGTACGAAGATTCCAAATTATTAATAGCTGACTGATTTAGTCAGTCTGGCCAATAAACAAATGTACAATTATAGGTTGATTTACTCAAATCTCCTCTGAGACCTGTCTTGTAAAATATGTTGAATATATGTCTAACTAGTGAATTTCTGCCTACCATTCAAGAAAGGCTTACTTTCTCTTTGCCAGTTTGGGGCTTCCATTCTGGTTGAATAAGCTGAGAATCATGATTTCACAGATTTCATGATAACTGGAAACAGGCTGAAATGTATGTAAGCTAACCCTCTCATTCACAGATGTGGCCATGGAGGTCCAAAAACTTTAAACTATCCCCCAGAGTTGTACAGCTATTTGGTCAATACTTTGTACAGCTATTTCTTCCGGGAAGCTGAACTGACCCCAACCCATGATGTTCCTTCTATTACTTTGTATTTGGCATTTATTACATATACCCTTTGTATATTTGTTTATATATCTTAAGAGTTGCTCTACAGCTTCTCAGATGTACATGCAATTTTTCTCCAAGTTCTAAGGTTCTTGAAAGTGGGGATCTTGGGGTCTTCTCCTTTAAACCTTTCCAAACAAACACAGTAGAGTTATGAAAAAAACAAAACAAAACTGTTTAATCAGTGAAAGAATTGTTATAAGTTCCACAGTAGAGTTAAAATTCTAGCATGTAGGGTATCTTAGACAGCTTGGGCTTCCATAATAAAACACCATAGACTGAGTGGCTTAAACAACAGAAATTAATTTCTCACAGTTGTGGAGGCTGGAGAAATCAGGGTGACATCAACGTTGAGTTTTTTGAGGGTTCTCTTCATGGCTTGCAGAAGAGAACCATATTACTGTGTCCTCAGACAGAGAGAGCCAGCAGGCTCTCTGGTATCCCTTTTTAAAAGAAAACTAATCCAGTCATGAAGGTCTCACCCCTATGGCCTCTATATCTAATCATATCCCTAAGGCCCCATCTCCAAGTCCCATCATTTTGGGGGTTAAATCTTCAATATATGAATTATGGGAGCATACAATTTAGTCCATGGTATAGGGACAAGTTTTCTAATATAATTAAATAAGCATTCCCATTCAGATCAATCTTTTCACATCTAGAAATTTCAGACATTAAAATTCAACAACCACATAAATATGTGACCATAACTTTCAGAGTTGGTTCTATTTCATTGTTCATATTATTTCCCAATTTTGGAATGCTTTAGTAAAAGTTGTTTGAATAGAGAACAGAAAACACATCTTCTATTCCTAAAATTCTTGATATGAACCGGTAGATTTCCTTGCCTCCTATTTTCCAATTACCACAATCATGAGCCAACATATAAGTCATACTGTGATTTTGACGAGGCCATTTTCACTAAACATTAACAAAAGTTAAATGTAAAGCTTTTAAAATTGCTATGTAATGTGTGATCCAGACTTTTTCAGTCCTTTCCTTAGTTAAACATGCTCTTTGATCTTAATCAGTGATAGCTGTTTCTTGGTTTCATGGGTATGTTAAGGTGACGGTTATCTGAGTTAGAAACCAGGTGTAAGGGGGCCAGAACTAAGATCAAGGTAATAGAATGAGCTAATGCCATGGATGTATGTTCATGTTACTGGGGTAATAAAAAAAAAAAATGATTCTACATTGTAACAGATCTGCATTTACTATACCAAACAACTATATCAAATAGACATCAACAAAATGTTTTAGTCAGTACTTACCATTAATAAGAATAGTCATGTCCTAGTATTAGGCTAGAAAAAATGGTTGAAAATATTTCACCTCATTCTCTCTGTAGTTTTTTTCCCACATATTCTCAATGACCTGCACATAGAGTCATTTAAGATTATATATTAATATATTATTGATGTACATATTTATATATCTTGAAAATAAAAATGAACAAATGAATGATTTGTTTTTCTTTCCCAAATTAAGGGACTTGTATTAGCAGCAATTTATTAAGGTCTTATACTGAAGAATGCAGTAATATACAGATTTTCCAAATTATTTAGATTAAGTTCACTTTCTTCTCTGTAAGTACCTGATGTATTCATACACTAATGCTTGTAGATTTCAGGTGTACTTTAAATCTTCTGATTTCTCTATTAAAGATTAGACTAATTTAGACTATATAAATCAGTGTATTAAAAACAATTATCGGGATTACAAATAAGGATTAGAATCTTGTTATCATGAGTATCTGGCTTCCCAGATGGTGCTACTTGTAAAGAACGTGCCTGCCAGTGCAGGAGATATAAGAGACATTGAATTTGATCCCTGGGTTGGGAAGACCCCGTGGAGGAGGGCCTGGCAACACTCCAGTATTCTTGCCCGGAAAATCCCATGGACAGAGCTTCCTGATGAGCTACAGTCCACAGGGTCTCAAAGATCAGACACAACTGAAGCAACTTAGCATGTTCACATGCATCATGAATATCATAAATGTAATTAAGGAAGGGTTATTGATTTCACATAAGTTAAACCAACTCTGATTAGTTTAATGGAAAGATAAATTATTGAAAAGATATTTGTTACCTTCCAGAACCAGCAGGAAGGCTGGGCAGGGCAAAAGGGAGACCAGGCAGCCAGGAATAAAGCCACCAGAACATCATGCTCTCAGCCTGGTTAGAAAATTGTCTCTGGTGCGAGGACCACTGGATATGCCCTGCTGAGTTGCTGGAATTTGGTGAAGCTGCCACTGTGGTCACTGAACTGTGGCTATTTTTATTACCACCACACTGTTTCTGAGGATTTGTAAACTGTCAGTACAGAAGCACTGTCTAGGGCAGGCAAATCTAACTGGTAAAGTGGAGATCCCTGGCTCAGGCTTTGTCACACGCCCATGTCTGAGCTGCCAAGGGTTTATGAGAACATGAATCTGGCCCTTTCAGTTTCAGAAGAAAGACTTAACTAGGCCTTACAAAGAGTCTGACTGCCGAACCCATAGAAGAACCATTTCAATACAAATCAGCAAAAATAGCAAGTGATATCTGTCTCACTGTCTTTTGTTGAATTTAATTTTCTGCCTCTACTATGACTCTAATCTTTGGCCACATAGAAGCCTCAAACAATTGTATTTTTCCCAAATGACTAAACTTACCTAAACAGTTGTTTATACCTCTACCTGAATTTCTCAGACACTGGTGATGATCTTTATTACCAATAATTTTCTTTTGCAAAATTATTCTTCCTACAAATTTCTAAGTTTTATTACAGATTTTCCTTCAGCTTTGACTCACTATCAATAATAAAAAGTTAAATTAGACCAAGGTGACATCTTCTTCATAAGATGACCTTAACTCTATGGATGTGAGAGTTGGACTATGAAGAAAGCTGAGCGCTGAAGAATTGATGCTTTTGAACTGTGGTGTTGGAGAAGACTCTCGAGAGTCCCTTGGACTTCAAGGAGATCCACTGGGTGTTCTTTGGAACGACTGATGCTACAGCTGAAACTCCAGTACTTTGGCCACCTCATGTGAAGAGTTGACTCATTGGAAAAGACTCTGATGCTGGGAGGGATGGGGGCAGGAGGAGAAGGGGACAACAGAGGATGAGATGGCTGGATGGCATCACCGACTCGATGGACGTGAGTTTGGGTGAACTCCAGGAGTTGGTGATCGACAGGGAGGCCTGGCGTGCTGCAATTTGTGGGGTCTCAGAGTTGGACACGACTGAGCTACTGAACTGAACTGAACTCTACTGTATTTAGTTTAAATTGTGGTGAACAAATGAACTAGTATCTGACTAGATAGTTTCTCTTTTATTAGATGTTAGGTGTGGTATTTGGCTGTTACTTGTAAATTCTAACTAAGAATCTGTTAATTGATACACAGAGGAAAATTGCTGTTTGTTGTCAGATATAGTTTGCTCCTCTCTATAGTATTAATAGTAGTATATCAACAGATCTAACACATGCTTATTCCTTTTCTTTCTCTCTTCCCTAGATAATAATCTCCTGGTGTCTAAATGCATTTGTGCAGCTGTTAGTGCTGGCATGCAAAACACACACTTTTACATACACAAACGCATACATCATATAGAGCTTCTAGTTACCAGCAGAACTGTATGCAAGGAAACTGGAAGGAAAAAGAGACCTGAATTCAGCATTTCACAAAAGAAAAAAAAATGTTATGTACATGAATTGTTCATATGAATATTAACCCTTAAAATAAAATTTATATGCCTTCTATATATTCAGCATATCTATCAAGATACTTTACATTTAATATGCTAACATCCTAAATCATTATCTGAAGAGCTGAAAGCACTGTGAATTACTAAGATAGAAGTTACTTAGGGGATATGACCTGGTCTTTTCTATATTATCAAACATACCAACATAGTCTTAAGTTAATAAACTACTCTGTTATTCAACTTCCATAACAGAACCCATCAATATTAATTTTATCCAGATAGGCCCATTGATCTCTCTTTGTTGATCAAGCTTATTTATTATTAGTAGAAAAGCCTATCTATTGGGTAAATGAAAGAAGTTGAATTTATGAGCATTAGCAATTGACAGTAAAGGGGAATATTAAAAATAAGACAAACATACATGCATGTAACCAAATTTGGAAAAAGAAGGGAAAGAGGAGAAGAGTAATGTAAAGTAACTTTTAAATTCAGTGAAAGATCTCATCAGACATGGGTTACATTTAATAAATTATGATACAGTAAAAGCATTCCATTTAGAGCTGTATAGTCTAACTTCTGGAGAAGGCAATGGCACCCCACTCCAGTACTCTTGCCTGGAAAATCCCATGGACAGAGGAGCCTAGTGGGCTGCAGTCCATGGGGTTGCTGAGAGTTGGACACGACTCAGCGACTTCACTTTCACTTTTCACTTTCATGCATTGGAGAAGGAAATGGCAACCCACTCCAGTGTTCTTGCCTGGAGAATCCCAGGGACAGGGAGCCTGGTGGGCTGCCATCTATGGGGTCGCACAGAGTCGGACACAACTGAAGTGACTTGGCAGCAGCAGCAGCAACAGCAGGTGGTTTAAACAACAGAAGTTTATTGTCTTATAGTTTTGGAGGCTAGATATCTGAGATCAAAGTGCCAGTAGTGTTGGTTTATTCAGAGAATTAGGAGGGAAGGATCTGTTTCTGCACTCTCACCTTGGCTTATAGATAGCCATCTTCTACCTATGCTTTCTCATGTGATATTCTCCCTGTGTGCATGCCCCTCTGCCCAAAATGTCTTTCTTATTTTTTTAATAAGAACACAGTCACATTGGGTTAAGACCCATTCTCATGATCTCATTTTACTATAACTAATTACATCTGCAAGGAATCTATTAATATTTCCATATAAAATAACATTTTGAGAGACTGGCAGTTAGGATTTCAACATATGAATTTTGAAGGAGCATAACCCATAACAGACAGTGTAGAAGATTTTTTTATTTGTTCTCTCCAAGTAATATTATATTGCTTTTTAAATTATTATTTTGATAATTTTAAAAGACACATTTAAAAAATAGAATTCCAGAATGTTTTGTGTGTTTATTATGTAATTATATTCTTAATAATTTCAAACTATGGTTTAATGTTACCCACATTTTTTTTAATCTTTAGTGAAAAATGTTTATTATCTGTATCAATAAGTAGATGACTGCTTCCAGATTTGCCACAACAGGTTGTTGCTCCTCTCTTCTAGTATGTTTTTATAATATGTGTTCTATTTTGCTTTGCCTTACCAGTTTGTTTAAATCCTCAAGGCTCCATATATTCACAAAATTATTCACTGCATATACTTAGTCCTCGAACTTGTATCCTACAATAGAAGTGTCTTCAACTCTGAGACTTAAATCATGTACTGTATTTCTGACTTCAGTGCTGAATTGGTGGGAAATCTATCAACTATGCTTCATTCGTGGTGACGCAGATAGAGTGGGAGTTTGTGAGTGATGACTTTTCCAGTAGAATGTGAAGGTAATTGTAACAGTTTGACACACAAGAACAAAGTGACTGCTTTAGGCATGAGGACATAGGGAGCCAACCAAGATAAAAGGAAGACTTGAAAACAAAGACTACATTCTGAACTAGTTCTTTCCAAGTGCTTTACTGTGGAAGAGAACTTGTAAATGAATAACCACTATTGAATAGCTGCCACAGAAACAAACAGAGAGCTATTCTACTATTAGTTGCATTTTCACTCAAAGGTTACTTATTTGTTCCTGAAAACTCAAATATCCCATATCACCCAAAGTATGGAATGGAGAGGAATGCTTAGGTAACCAACCTAGACCAAAAGAAGAGGTAAGAAACGGGAATAATGAAGAAGAAAATCTGACCACAAATGAGGAAGTTTAAAGCCAAGGACGAGAAAGGAATGGAGGAGAGGCAAGCCCACATTTGATGTGGGGAAATGTGTGGTTCATTTTACTAAGCCCCAGAATAAAACATTAAAGTTAACATGATATTAAAGGTTATGTAATGATGGATCATTGCATTCTTAGAAGTACCATTCCCATATAGCAATATTTGTGTGTGTTTTTAACTCTAGTTACAGAGCTTCACGTAAATATTCTTTTGTTTGACATCAGCAATATGATGGAACTCTTAAACATCAATCTCCTTTTAACAATTTCATACTGTATGCATAGTTCTGTGTCTGATTTCTTTTTTTATTTAGAAACAAATTAACTATTTTAATAATTTATTTTATTTATTCTTAATTTTAAAAAGATATTTTATCTCTCATAAATCTGGTTTATTTACTTATTCTCCAGTCAGTCTCTAGTGTTATTTTCTGTTTCCTGTAAAACTTCCACTGACAACTATCGCAAACCTCCCATGAGAAATCACACAGAAAATCAAAGGATTTCACAAAACTTGTGATTTTGGTTAATAACATGTTAGGTAAACAAATTACAATTAACAGTTACATTTATTAAGAATTGATACGTTCAGTTAATTTTTTAAATTTATTGAGTTTTTCCATAATGAATGATTCAATATTAGTTTCTTAAAGACGCCTCTCAAATTTCAAAGATGAGTCAAAAGTTCAATAGAAACTTCAACCTCAGGGGTTCAGGTGTGGAACTATATAATACTATTTATATTTAAAATATAGAGTAAATGGAATTTTATATAAGCAATACTTTACATGCTGTTGGCTTCCAAGAAGCATGACTCACACAGAGTCTAAATGTGTCCTTTATATTCTACTCTAAGTGTCAGTTTGAAGACCTGTTTCAATGTTAATAACTCAAGCCAGGAGGGATTTATCATTTTCCAAGCTTTAAAACAAGTGCATCTGAGAAAATAAAATATTTTTTATCAAATCTCATAAATAATAATTTTAATCTGAGTGACATGCTTCAATCATAAAAAAGAGGAAAAAGAACCAACTACTTTAAAAAATACTAAAGAGAAATGTTCTGATGTGATAGATACTGTTAAAAGCATACATTGCATATTTGATACCTAGGTAGATCATTTTTAAATAATTCTTACATTTACATAACATATCAGTAATAATCCTTTAACAACCACTAATAATCATTTAAGTCATTTTTAAATTCAAAAGCAAACATGAATTTTAAAGAGAATAACATTTAAACTTTAAAAATATTATTCAAATTCAATAAAATATTTTGTATTATTTGAAATATATACTTAATTGCTACTCCCCAAACTACACTGCCCCATCATATGCACTATCTATTTAACCTAAAAAAAAAGTAAATACTCACCTGGTTACATAGAATGGTAGAATTAAACTTACTTTTTTTTCATTTTTATAGTCACTCTGCTTTCACCATTTGCTTGGAATCTGCTATTTTAAATGCAAAACAGTGTAAATACATGTGAGGGATGTAGACAAGATCTTTACCCAGAATGAACTTGAATGATTCAGAAACATTAGGAACTTAGTATAGGACAAACACGTGTCACAGAGTGTGTGCCTGTTTACGTTGAAGAATACAGATGTAAAATACTTGGGAAGAATCTCAAAGTTACTTTCCCAATAAATAATATTTATATGCTCATATGATGTGAAACGTTTATATTTAAAGAGACTACTTGATTTGCTGGGACTTTTTTCAGATCTGTTCAACATTAAAAGCACAGATATAGAAGATTTTTCTTTTTAACCTTGAAAAATGATCTGCTGAATTTGTATTAGGTTATCTGCAAAACTAGATCAGAAGATGCTAATCCATGAGAAACGGTGTCTCCTCCTCCTATTTTTTCCATCCTTTAAAACCAAGAAATGCATATTATTTAACCGTGCTTGCTTTGGGTAATAACCAGCATGGGGTTGCAATGCATTGAGTCTGCTTTCTAAGGAAGTACAATACTTTACATTTTTAATGCATCACTGAGCAGAGGTCAAATAGAGTAGTTCTAACAAAACACATCACAGCACATCAAACTACCCACACTATAGTAACTCAATATGCCCTGTGTATATTTCTCCCACATTAACAAGTGGATCATCAGTCTCAGCCAACATAAGCCCAGCTCTAAATTTATGGTATTATGCTTCCTGACATGTTCCTGCTCAGTTTTTATGATTGTCTCTAATATATGATCACTTGACAAAAAAAAAAAAAAAAAACAACAAGATATTTATTTTTGATTGCCAGATTAACCTAAAATGATTAATGAGAACTTGGGTAAGCCACATAAACTATCAAAAATAGTGTTTGTCCAATAGAAGAGTTATAATTATTCATCTGGTTTTCTTTAAATTTCTTTAGAGCTGTTTAAATAAATTAGTAACCAGGGACATCATCTTGAGTAGATGTAATTCATGTCAGATGGTAGAATTTACATAATCCCTAAACTGAAAATTTTAAAATTGCACAAAAGCAAATAAGATAATTAGAAATCCTATAACTGAGAAAATAAATATTTCACTTAGTGTACATGATAAATAGCCTATATGTAAATATTACCTAAAGGTAGTTCATTCTCCTTGCTGTTTAATATATGTTTGGAGAAATTTATATGTATATATATATATAATTTTAAGAACAAAACTGATATCATATTTCAACTACAAATGAGAATATTTGAAGAGTCTGTGGCTTATTTGAATAATTCTCTCATGGATATATGATTATATTTTCATACAGCAAAATTTTGGGTTTAGATTTTTATTCTATCTTCTTTTCAATAAATCTGAGCATCTAACATGTACATATAACATCTAACACATGTAAATATATGTTTAATTTAAAAACACATCTATTAGGCAATTATTTAATAACATTTGAGCATTATACATGTTTTGAGGATATGAAATGAGTAGTATATGAATCCTAGTTTAAAGAACTTTCAGTCTAGTGAGGAAATAATATTGTTATATAAGGTGTTTTGTTTCTCTTTCAGTTCAGTTCAGTTCAGTCGCTCAGTCGCGTCTGACTCTTTACGACACCATGAATCACAGCACGCCAGGCCTCCCTGTCCACCTCCAACTCCCGGAGTTCACTCAGACTCACATGCATCGAGTCAGTGATGCTATCCAGCCATCTCATCCTCTGTCGTCCCCTTCTCCTCCTGCCCCCAATCCCTCCCAGCATCAGAGTCTTTTCCAATGAGTCAACTCTTCGCATGAGGTGGCCAAAGTACTGGAGTTTCAGCTTCAGCATCATTCCTTCCAAAGAAATCCCAGGGCTGATCTCCTTCAGAATGGACTGGTTGGATCTCCTTGCAGTCCAAGGGACTCTCAAGAGGCTTCTCCAACACCACAGTTCAAAAGCATCAATTCTTCGGCGCTCAGCCTTCTTCACAGTCCAACTCTCACATGCATACATGACCACAGGAAAAACCAGAGCCTTGACTAGACGAACCTTTCTTGGCAAAGTAATGTCTCTGCTTTTGAATATGCTATCTAGGTTGGTCATAACTTTCCTTCCAAGGAGTAAGTGTCTTTTAATATCATGGCTGCAGTCACCATCTGCCGTGATTTTGGAGCCCAAAAAAACAAAGTCTGACACTGTTTCCACTGTTTCCTCATCTATTTCCCATGAAGTGATGGGACCTGATGCCATGATCTTCATTTTTTGAATGTTGAGCTTCAAGCCAACTTTTTCACTCTCCACTTTCACTTTCATCAAGAGGCTTTTTAGTTCCTCTTCATTTTCTGCCATAAGAGTGGTGTCAAAAAAAAAAAAAAAAAGAGTGGTGTCATCTGCGTATCTGAGGTTATTGATATTTCTCCCGGCAATCTTTATTCCAGCTTGTGCTTCTTCCAGCCCAGCGTTTCTCAAGATGTACTCTGTATATAAGTTAAGTAAGCAGGGTGACAATATACAGCCTTGACGTACTTCTTTTCATATTTGGAACCAGTCTGTTGTTCCATGTCCAGTTCTAACTGTTGCTTCCTGACCTGCATACACATTTCTCAAGAGGCAGATCAAGTGGTCTGGTATTCCCATCTCTTTCAGAATTGTCCACAGTTTATTGTGATCCACACAGTCAAAGGCTTTGGCATAGTCAATAAAGCAGAAATAGATGTTTTTCTGGAACTCTCTTGCTTTTTCAATGATCCAGCAGATGTTGTCAATTTAATCTCTGGTTCCTCTGCCCTTTCTAAAACCAGCTTGAACATCTGAAAGTTCACAGTTTACGTATTGCTGAAACACAATTAGGAAGTATGCAATTCAGGCACCTTAAAAACTCATATTCTCTTAATCAATGAGATATAGGTCAAATGTGACCTATATCTCATTGGTATATATGTCTGTGTGTGTATCTCTCTGTGTGTGTATTTGTGTTTCCAGTGCACAAGAAAAGGACTCAGATATTCTTTTTTAGATTCTTTTCCAATACAGGCCATTTCAAGATATTGAGTATAGTTTCATGGCTATACAACAGGTCCTTATTATCTACCTATTTTTTCTATAACAATGTTTATATGTTAATTCCAAACACCAAATTTACTCACCTACCCTTCCATGTCCCTTTTGGTAATCATAAGTTTGTTTCTATGCCTGCGAGTCTAATTCTGTTAGTAAATAAGTTAATTTGTACAATTATTTGAGATTTCACATATCATATGATATGTGATACTTGTCTTTCTCTGACTTACTTCACTTAATATGATAATTTCTAGGCCCATGCATGATGCTGCAAATGGCAATATTTCATTCTTTTTTATTGTTGAGTAATATTCATAATGGTGGGCTGCCATCCATGAGGTCGCTAAGAGTTGGACACGACTGAGCGACTTCACTTTCACTTTTCACTTTCATGCATTGGAGAAGGAAATGGCAACCCACTCCAGTGTTCTTGCCTGGAGAACCCCAGGGACGGGGGAGCCTGATGTGCTGCCGTCTATGGGGTCGCACAGAGTTGGACACGACTGAAGTGACTTAGCAGCAGCAGCAGCAGCATATGTCTTTCAGTTATGTCCAACTCTGCAACCACATGGACTGTAGCCCACCAGGCTCCTCTGTTCATGGAATTCTCCAGGCAAGAATAGTTGGGTGAGTAGCCATTCCCTTCTCCAGGGAATCCTCCCAACCCAGGAATTGGACCTGGGTCTTCTTCATTGCAGGCAGATTCTTTACCTTTGGAGCCACAGGGGAAGCCCTATGTATATATACCACGTCCTTTTTACCTATCCATCTGTCAATAGATATTTAGGTTGCTTCCATGTCTTGACTGTTGTTAATAGTGCTGCTATGACCATTGGTGTGCATGTATGTTTTCAAACTAGAGTTTTCTTTGGATATATGCCTAAGAGTAGGACTGCAGGATGATATGGTAACTCTATTGTTAATTTTTAAAGGAACTTCCATACCCTTCTCCACAGTGACTGTACCATCTAACTCAAACTGTTTTGACATGTTCTAAAGATTCATGGGAAATGGAGTACGTCAAGGCTATATATTGTCATCCTGCTTATTTAACTTATATGCAGAGTTCATCATAAGAGACGCTGGGCTGCATGAAGCACAAACGTGAATCAACATTACTGGGAGAAATATCAATATCCTCAGATATGCAGATGACACCACCCTTATGGCAGAAAGTGAAGAAGAACTAAAGAGCCTCTTGATGAAAGTGAAAGAGGAGAGTGAAAAAGTTGGCTTAAAGCTCAACATTCATAAAACGAAGATCAGGGCATCTGGTCCCATCACTTTATGGAAAATAGATGGGGAAACAGTGGAATCAGAGGCTGACTTTATTTTGGGGGGCTCCAAAATCACGGCAGATAGTGACTGCAGCCATGAAATTAAAAGACACTTACTCCTTGGAAGGAAAGTTATGACCAACCTAGACACATATTAAAAAGCAAAGACATCACTCTGTCAACAAAGGTCTGTCTAGTCAAGGCTATGGTTTTTCCAGTGGTCATGTATGGATGTGAGAGTTGGACTGTGAAGAAAGCTGAGCACCGAAGAATTGATGCTTTTGAACTGTAGTGTTGGAGCAGACTCTTGAGAGTCCCCTGGACTTCAAGGAGATCCAACCAGTCCATCCTAAAGGAGATCAGTCCTGGGTGTTCATTGGAAAGACTGATGCTGAAGCTGAAACTGCATACTTTGGCCACCTGATGCGAAGAGCTGACTCATTTGAAAAGACCCTGATGCTGGGAAAGATTGAGAGCAGGAGGAGAAGGGGACGTCAGAGGATGAGATGGTTGAATGGCAGCACGGACTCAGTGGACATAGGTTTGGGTGGACTACAGGAGTTGGTGATGGACAGGGACGCCTGGCGTGCTGCAATTCATGGGATCACAAAGAGTCAGACACAACTGAATGAGTGAACTGAACTGGAATGAAAGATTCATGGTGGATACCTGACCTGGCCACTGCAAATAATAAAAATTAGGCTATCTCCTGAAAATAAAGAATGTTCTACTCTATAAGAGTATAATACTCTATGTAAAAAGTATTATACTCTATAAATTTGTTTCACTTATAATAAAGCATTGCTAATTTTCATATTGTATTTATGGTCCATCAATTGATGCTTCTGAACTGTGGTGTTGGAGAAGACTCTTGAGAGTCCCTTGGACTGCAAGGAGATCCAACCAGTCCATTGTGAAGGAGATCAGCCCTGGGATTTCTTTGGAAGGAATGATGCTAAAGCTGAAACTGCAGTACTTTGGCCACCTCATGCGAAGAGTTGACTCATTGGAAAAGACTCTGATGCTGGGAGGGATTGGGGGCAGGAGGAGAAGGGGACGACAGAGGATGAGATGGCTGGATGGCATCACTGACTCGATGCATGTGAGTCTGAGTGAACTCCGGGAGTTGGTGATGGACAGGGAGGCCTGGCGTGCTGCAATTCATGGGGTCGCAATGAGTCGGACACGACTGAGCAACTGATCTGATCTGATCTGAAGTAATATTCTACGTATGTAATTACATATTAACTCACAACCAATCTATGAGGTAGAAACTATAAGTATTCTCACTCTACAGATGAGGATACTCACATTCAGAAAGGTTAGATTAATTGTCCAAGTTCATAGGGCTAATAAGTGGCAAAACTGGATACCCAGGTATCATTGCTCTAGCATGTATTTTCTTTTTTTTTTTTTTATTTTATTTTTAAACTTTACATAATTGTATTAGTTTTGCCAAATATCAAAATGAATCCGCCACAGGCATACATGTGTTCCCCATCCTGAACCCTCCTCCCTCCCCCCTCCCCACACCATCCCTCTGGGTCGTCCCAGTGCACCAGCCCCAAGCATCCAGTATCGTGCATCGAACCTGGACTGGCAACTCGTTTCTTACAAGCATGTATTTTCTTAATACAGTGTCTCATTAAGAAGTTTAATAATTTAAAATAAGTGTGTATACTTTTTTACAGTGTTTTCCTGAGATTTCTGTGCTTTTTTAATAATTTAAAATTTTACATACTGTGAATTTTTCTGTTATGTAATTCTATGAATTTTAATATGTTCTTAGATTGGTATAACCACCACCAAAGAACGGATACAGGACAATTCTGTTACCTCCAAATTCCCTCATATTGCCATTCAGTCAAGCACTTCCTTCATTCCTACCCACAAACAATCACTGATACATCTCTTTCTTTAGTTTTTCTTTAAGAGAATGCCATATTCTCTTACATTATACATTATATAATCTTTAGACTGACATTTCCACTTAGCATAATGCAGTTGAGATTCATTCAAGTTGTTTCATGTATCAATAGTTCATTCTTTTTATTGCTAAGAAGTATTTTATTGTATGGATGAACCACAGTTTGTTATATATTCACCAAATGAAAGACATTTGAGTTGTTTTCCTATTTTGGAGCAATAATAAATAACATTATTTGTATGAATAATGCTATTTTTGTAACAAACTTTTCATTTTTCAAGGACAGGGTTTCTCAGCCTCAGCACTGTTACATTTGTACTGGTTAATTCTTTATTATAGGGAACTGTCCTGGGGATTATAGGATGTGTTGTAGTATCCCTGGCCTCTACCAACTAGAGACCAGCAACATAAAGCGGTATGGCAAACAAAAATAACTCAAGACCAAAAATATTCCCTCAACATTATTCTAGGATAAATACCTAAATGTGGATTACTGAGTCATATCAGATGTTTAACTTAATAAAAGTGGTACAACTTTATTCCAGAGTGGTTGTATCAATTTTCATTCCCACCAGCAAAAAGCATCCTCAGCAGCCCGTGACATTGTTAACATTTTTTCTTTTTTCTTTGTTACTTCAAAAAGCATTTAGCCATTCTAATAGATGTGAAATGAGCTAATTCCCTGGTAGCTCAGCTGGTGAAGTATCTGCCTGCAATGCAGGAGACTCTGGTTTGATTTCTGGGTTGCGAAGATCCCCTAGAGAAGGGATAGGCTGTCCACTCAAGTATTCTTAGGCTTCCCTTGTGGTTCAGGTCATAAAGAATCTGTCTGCAATGCGGGAGACCTGGATTTGATCCTCGGGTTGGGAAGATCCCCTGGAGAAGGAAACAACTACCAATGCCAGCATTCTAGCCTAGAGAATTCTATGGACAGTGGAGCTTGGTGGGCTACAGTCCATGGGGTTGTAAAGAGTCCGACATGACTGAGTGACTTCAGTAGGTGTGTAGTGGTACCTCATATTTTTAAATCTGAAATCCTTTATTTTTGTTGGACATCTTTTCCATGTGCACACTTGCCATATGTATATCTTTGGAAAGAATCTGTCTGGATTTTTCACTCATTTAATTTTATTTTTTTATTGTCAAGTTTATATATTCTAGATACAAACAAGCCCTTTGTCAGAAATTTGATTTGGAAATTTTTAATCTCAATATGTGTTTCATTTTTAGAAAAAAAATCTTTTTTGAGGAAAACATTCAATGAACTCCAACTTACCAATTATTTCTTTTACAAATCATGCTTTTGTTGTCTTATTTAGGAACTATTCACCTAATCCAAGGTTATAAAGATTTCTCCTATGTTTTCTCTTAAGATCTTTTAGTTTTATGTTTTCTAGTTATTTTTATGTTCTATCTTGAATAAATATTTTGTATTGAATGAAATATGGCTTGAAGTTCTTTTATTTTGATCCATTCATATGTATATTCAGTTGTTCCCGCACCCCTTGTTAAAAAATATCCTTTCTCCAGTAAATTGGCTATGCACCTTTGGTAAAAATCAGTTGATTCTATTTGTGTGGGTCTAACTCAGTGTTACATGTTCTGTCCTTTCTATATGTCTATTTTTTTTTTTTTACCAATTTCACAATGTTTTAATAACTGTGGGTCAGCAATCAGTCTTAAAATGGGTAATGTGATGCCTCCAAATTTATTCTTCTATTGAAAGATGTTTGACTTTTCTTATACATTTTTTCTGTATAAATTGTAAAACTAGCTTGATTAAATTTATAAAATCATTTGAAATTTTAATTAGGTACTATGAAGCCTCTAGATCAATTTAGGGAAAATTGCCTGTTTTTGGCTTTATCATACTGTATAGAACCACTAATACAGTGTTGAGTAGCAGTGAAAAGAATAGACCAGTTCAGTTCAGTTCAGGCACTCAGTCCTGTTTGACTCTTTGCAACCCCATGGACTGTAGTATGCCAGGCCTCTCTTCCATCACCAACTCCCGGAGCTTGCTCAAACTCATGTCCATCCAGTTGGTGATACCATCCAACCATCTGATCCTCTGTCGTCCCCTTCTCCTCCTGCCCTCAATCTTTCCCAGCATCAGGGTCTTTTCCAGTGAGTCAGTTCTTCTCATCAGGTGGCATTTCAGCTTCAGCATCAGTCCTTCCAATGAATATTCAGGACTGATTTCCTTTAGGATTGACTGATCCCCTTAAGAGCCACAGGGCTCTTAAGAGTCTTCTCCAACACCACAGTTCAAAAACATCAATTCTTCTATGCTCAGCTTTCTTTATAGTCCAACTCTCACATCCATATATGACTACTGGAAAAATCATAGCTTTGACTAGACAGACCTTTGTCAGCAAATTAATGACTCTGCTTTTTCATGTACTGTCTAGGTTGTCATAGCTTTTCTATGGACCAAGAGTCTTTGGAGACTCTTGAGCAAGAGTCTTTTGATTTCATGGCTGCAGTCACCATCTGCAGTGATTTTGACTCAACTCAACACTCAACATTCAAAGAATAGATACCCTTGCCTTATTCTGCTCTTAGGAATAAAACATTCCATTTTCACCATTAATTGTGAAGGTAGATTCAGTTATTTGTTGATGTCCTTTATCAGGCTCAAAATTTTCCTTCTATATCTAATTTCCAGGGAGTTTTTATCGTGAATGGATAATGAATTTTATCCATCTGTATTGAGTTGATTAGATGTTTTTATTTCATTTAATATGTAATATGTGATTTTAATATGTTGGGTTTTTTTAAATGTTGAAGTAACTTTGCAGTTTTGAGATAAACTCCATATGATCATGATGTATCATTCTTTTTTATTTATTGTATTCACTTGGCTAACATTTTGTTGACATTTTGTTTTCATGAAGAATATTGGACTGCACTGTTTTCATTTACTGCCTTTATCTAGTTTTGATATTAAAGTAATGGTTACCTTATAAAATGGTTGGGAAATGTTTTTTTCTGTTTTATTTTTTGGAGGAGATTTTGTAGACTTGGTACCATTTAGAAAGTTATTGGGAAAATATACTAATAAAACCATCTGGTCTTGGAGTTTTATTTTCTTCAAGGATTTTAAAGTATGAATTTAATCTGTCCAATAGAGAATAATTTTATTTAAATTTTATTGAAATTATTTTTTAATCTGTGTCTTTCAAATAATTGATCCAGTTTATCTAATTTGTTTGTTGAATGTATGCTCACAGGTTCTTTAAAGTGTTCTTTAGTATCCTATTGATGTCTGTAATATTCTCCGTTTTGTTTCTGGTGATGCTAATTGAGGCATCTTTTTTACCCCCCTCATTTTGACTAGATCCAGTTGATCTTTTCAATCAAGCACCTTTTGATGTAATGCTTTTCCCTAAGGTTTTTTGTTTTCAGTGTCATCAATTTCTCCTCCTGTTAATATTTCCTTCCTTCTGTGTGGGTTGAGTTTTGTTTGCTCTTTATTTCTAGTTTCTGAGGTAGGAAGCTTAGCTTGTTGATTGATTTCTTTTTCTTTCTAACATAGTATTTAAAATACAGATTTCCTTCTATGCAATTGTTTATCTACATCTCTCAGTTTTGGGTATGTTACATTTCCATCTTTATTCAGAACAGACATTTTATTTTTTATTTCACTTGTGACTTATTCTTTGACTTGAAGATTATTTAGAAATATATTGTTTACTTTCAAAATACTTGAGTTTTAACATATACCCTTCTCTTAAAAAAATTTTTTTTTTCATTATGGTCATGGTATATAATTTTAATCTTTTAAATTTAATAAAATTTGTTTTCTGATCCAGAATATGTTTTTCTCTTGGTGAATGTTCCCTGTGTACCTGAAAAGAATGTGCATTATTTCTGATATTGGGTAGAGTGCTCTTTATATGACAAGTTGGTTGAGGTTTTCCATATTCTTACTGATTTTCTGTCTACCTGTTCTGTTGATTACTCAGAAATAAGCATTGAAATCTGTAATTGAAGTTGTGGTTTTGCCTAATTTCTCCTTTTAGATTAATTAGGTGTTGCTTCATGTATTTTGAAGCTCTTTTGTTAGTGTAGACACATTATTATTAGATTTTTTTTATTTTAATTTTTTTTTAAATTGAAGGCTAATTACTTTAATATATTGTATTGGTTTTGCCATACATCAACATGAATCTGCCACAAGTATACATGTGTTCCCCATCCTGAACCTCCCTCCCATCTCACTTAGATCTTTATGATGAATTGTCAGTTTTATAATTATGTTAAGTGACTGAGCACACATGCATACAATGTCCTTTTTTTATTTCTGCTAGTTTCTCCTTTTTTTGAAACCCACTTTTCAGATATTATAACCACTTCGGCATCTTTCTATTAGTGCTTACATGCTGAATCTTTCCCTATTTTAGTTTTCCTTTAACCTTTTATTATTTTTCAAGGAATTGAGGGCAGCATATATTCTGGTCTTTTAAAATAATTTAACATGACAATCTCTTTTAATAAAATATGTTAGATGATTTACATTTAATAAAATCATTGATGTGGTTGAATTTAGGTCTATTTTTTATTATTAATTTTCTTTTTATACTCTTTTTTCTATTTCTGTGTTCTTTTCTTCTTTTGATTATTTAAATTAGTCAAGTATTTATCTATTGAATTTTTCATTATATGTCTTCTATGGTTTTTATTCATTGCTATAGTGGATTAAAATATACACACCTACCTTCTACTTGAGATAATATTTTACTTGAAGGAAAATACAGTGGTAGAACCATATAGGTCCCTTTACCATTCTTCCTTTATGCTGCAATTTGATATGTATTTTGTCTATGTACCATTTTAATTATAAAACTACTGACGACTCTCTGGGAAGGATTTCCTCACTCTTAAAAAGTACACAAACACATTTCAATTTGCTTTCTTTAGTGGTTCCTGGAAATGTAATGTTTTTAGGACTAATGGAAATGGAAAAATTTGCGAGAGGAAAAAGTTAATATGTGGAAGAAGTAACATGGAAGGAATCATTTTTCCTGTCTTTCTTTTTTTTTTAAAGAATGAGAAAATCCCTACCAGGTAGTCTCCTGCAAGTTTCCTTTATGGCTTATTGGGAAAAATTAGAACTGAATTAGGAATTCATTCCAAAATGAATAATCTTACCCTCATTCTTTTAAATTATTGCATCTTGCAGACTCTCCAGTTTCATATTGTTGTAAAGTGAAATTATTATCTTACTAAGCTGCCTTTATGCTTTTTCTTGAATCCTAAAGCATCCTACATTCCTAGAATTTAGCTGAAATCAAAGGATAATGCCATTCACTTAGGCAAAATATTAGATTGGCACTAACTAATGTATTTATTTACATTATACATTATACATCAGAAAAAGTAGATTTTTGTACAAGGAAATTATTGTTAGGAGTGGAAGGACAGGTTCAGAAACTTCTCTTTAGGAGGATGTATATGTAAAGAGAACTGTGTTTGCCTTTTGTGCGTGAAAAATTTGGATATGTAATAATAATCCCTTTGGGGTTAAAAAGAAGTATCTCATCTAAGTATTAAGCATTATTTCTTTGACACTCACTGTCAGTGCATTTGTAATTTCTAAAATCTCTGTTGAAAATATATTTCTTCATTTGTTTCTAATAGTCTTCAAGGATTATTCTATTATGTTCATGAGCAAGACCTCTCAATTAGACTACAGCAGGGCAAACTATTGCCTGCATACCAAATCCTGTGCAATACCCATTTTTGTAAATTAAAGTGAAAAATGTTAGTTCTCAGTCATGTACAACTCTTTGTGATCCCATGTACTGTAGCTTGCCAGGTTTCTCTGTCCATGGGATTTTTCAGGCAAGAATAATGGAGTGGGTAGCCATTCCCTTCTCCAGGGGATATTCCTGAACCAGGAATCTAACCCAGGTCTCCCACAAGTAGATTGCAAGTAGATTCTTTACCTTCTTGAGTCACCAGGGAAGCCCCTTTTGTAAATTCAGTATTATCCAAGTACAGCCACATCCATTCATGTACCAATTATCTATGGATCCTTTCTCATTACACTGATAGTTGAATAGTTGCAGAAGTGACCATACAGCCCACAGAACCTAAAATATTTATTGTCTGGCCTTTTACAGAAAAGTTTGGTGACCCTGACCTAGGTATCCAGTAGCCATTTTCCTTTATCCTACCTCACACTTATGCAGTGATGTGATTCTCTACATGGTTATCATCCCTGCAGCTGGTACTCACATTATCAATTCAGATATTAATGTTGCTCATTAGTCTAGAAGCCACTAACATAGGGGCCTTTAGAATTACATGTTTATAGCCATGCTGTCAGAGCGCCAGATATGTCTGGTTGTCATTTTCAAGGATATTTGTGTTCATTTGAAATTCTTGACACAATAGAGCTAATCTGTGTTCTCATGCACCCTAAGTGTACATGGCCATGCCAAGTTAAGTATATAAGGAGAAATTATATAAATCTCTCACTTTTGTGATACTGTTTTGAAATTACTTTTTTTCATGTCCAATATATTCAGAATCTTAATGAAACAGCTTGTTTCCAGGTTTGGATTATGTTTCTTTCATACATTGTTTCAAGCTTTGCTCATGATTCATTGGCCAGGACAGAAAATAGATCTTGGTTACCAACACTATTTTGGACACAGACTTTTCTTTCTTTCTAGGAAACCAATGTATTTTTTTTTCTTTACATCTTTTGTGCCTTTCTTTCTTTCCCGCTTGAGAATGAATTTCTTGTAAGAAAGTTGCTTGTGCCTTTAGGTAAATAAACAGCTAGTAGATCATGTTCACCAATCCTCTAGAGGCTTAAATGCATATGTCTGCATTAAGCTGGGCATAATTTAAGTTCTAATTGTGAATCATTTAATCATGAGTCCACTGTACTCAATCCTTAAAACAGCTCTGGAGGAAGATAGTACCCATACTACTATATAATGAGAAAATTAGAACTTAGAGAGATTATGTAAATTGTTCTATTTTAAGCAATATAAACTGGGTGAAAACAGCCTTCTAACTTGTAGTCTTGCTATTAGACCAGAGTGTCAACATCTGGGATAGTCACAAATTTCTTTTTATATTTAATCACTATTTCTATATTTAAAAATCAAAACTACTGGAGGAAGACTAAAAAGTAGCCCTAAGTCAAGGAAATAGAAGAAAAAGGCAGCTTTGAAATTGGGAAAGAACAGTTTCATGATTTACGTTTTGTGACTTAGCGTATTAATTGATTTATGTGAAAGAGCTTCAGAATTTTTTCTGTAAGCACCATCTGCTAGAGCTCTTTCCTTCCTCTGAAGGCTTCTTGAATCAATGATCATGTCCCAAGAGCTTGGCCCCACAGCAACATGGCCTTCCTTCACTAAGCCAGTGCCTTGGTCTATTACATAAGTCATTAAATTTCACTGAATTTCAACCATTTAGAGTACCTGTAATGGGTGGAAAGAAGAACAAAGCACTGTCTCTACATGATCTATTGTTCTGGTCTTTAAAGATAGTATCCTCTCAGACTGGAGAGAAGCAAATGGGCTCACACAGGCAGTCTGTCAAACCTTTCGTGATTAGCTTGATATTCTCCAAAGAAAATTAATCTGCTAGGGGTGGGGGTAAAATATTTAATTTGTGCTTAAAGATTTCTAGTCTTTTGACTGAAACTTTTGAAAAGCTATAAACCAAATAGTAAAATAGCCTGCCAAGTAAATAGTTCCTTGAAATGCCATTTAAAGAATATAATTTATACAGTTATAGTATTCATATAAAATAACAATAAAATTTAAAATTATTCAGAATTTCATTTTAAACACCTTTAAAAGATTTGCAACTTAGTAAAGTTTGCGTCTCTCTTCTATTGAAGCTAAATGGAAATTTATCAAGCACTGACTGATAGTTTTTATTTTGTCTTAAACTGAACATAAGATTTTAAGCATTTTATATATTTTCATGAAGTATGTGAAAAACATCTACAGTGCTTTTCCAGAATCTGCTATTCTGTCCAGGAACTGTCAGTTTGGTTTGTAGCATGTCAGTCTTTCTTTATCTGAACTGTATTATTTATGCTTCTATTTTGCTGTAATTTTGTTGTTCTTAGTTCTTACCACCTTTTTTAAGAAGAAAAAAGCATGATGGTCTAATTTGTAAAGTCAAGAGTTATTTGTTCTTGACTACAACTCTCAGCATGCAAATTGCTTTCATGTCTTGGTACAGAAATGGCATTATGCCATTTTCCTGGGATATTTAATCCAGACAGACTTTTTCCTGAGTAACCTTTATCTTTGTCTCTTCCACCAATTACCTTTTCTCCCATTTTACGATGATCTGTAAACTCTCTCTTTCAGGACACTTGAGAAATGAGGTCTTTAGTTCAGTGGAGTAACCATAGATGGTACAAAAATCATTGATTTTTCAATGGATTAATATAGTGTCATTTCCAGCTCAAGATCCTAGCTTATTCAACTTGTCTTTCGATGATTTCAAAGGCACTTGGAAAATGAAAGTTAAGTAGTCTGCACCATTATCAATATGCAACAGGGCTTCAATTCAAATTCAAAGTGTCTGTTTCTAAAATCTTAATTTTATCATAATTTGACTTAAGAATGAATTACTTACTGTAACAAAGTTATGATCAGAACATTAATTTTACCTTTGGTTTACCCCACACTCTTTTATCTTTCATTATTTATTATTATACTGCCCCACTGTGAACTCATACCACAATCTAAATGCTCTGTGAACACTAATAAAATTTTAAAACAAAAATTCCAGGTCAGGATTCATAGATTCTTAAATTCCAAGTCTACCTTATAGTCTTATATGCAATAGAAATTAAGGTCTATCAAAAGTAGAGAGTCCAAGCAGGAAAAATTAACTATATTTTATCTAATAAGCATTAAACAATCTAATATATGACTTAAGATTTTTGTTTTCTAATCTGCTATAGTCATTCAAAATGATACTGTAAAGAACCAACAACAACGGGTTGTACTTGGAAAGTATATGAGTCTAGCATTTGGGGCTTGGATTAGATTCACCTTAATATACCACAGATATCCTTGTAGAAGTCATATCTCATCTCTCACTTTCAATTTCTCACTGGTTAACAATAGTGTAGACTTGTTACTATGCTTGAAGGGACTCCCTTGTAAAACTTGCTTTGTGTATAGTTTCCTCTCTTAATTAGATGGTTTATGATATACAAAGATATTATACTGCAAGTAAATTCATTAGACTATAAGCTCATGCAGAGCTCAGTCATTAGTCATAGTTCCAGATACATGGTTGATAGTCAACAATTATATTAAAATAAATTCACCTATAAATAAGAAAGCTTCTGGATACTATTTTAGAGTTCACTTATCCCTTATCATTTGAGTATCATTTGTTAAATGATCATCTATCTTGAATTTCCTTAAAAGAGTACAATGGATAAATCATTTGTCTTAGAAATTAGACATTATGAATCAGAAACTGTAGATATTCTGTGATTAGTAAAACAGACAGGCCTCCTTTATAACATAAAATTTTCATTCTAGTTCAGGAGACTGTAAAAATAATTCAAATTAAGCAAAGTATTAATGTTACAAAGAAAACAAATAAGGGACTAGAAAAGGCAATAATAGAATGAGAATTTAGTCACATAGAGTGGTCAAAGAAACAAATCTTCGATTAGATAGTATGGCACCCCACTCCAGTACTCTTGCCCGGAAAATCCCATGGATGGAGGAGCCTGGAAGGCTGCAGTCCATGGGGTCGCTGAAGGTCGGGCACGACTGAGTGACTTCACTTTCACTTTTCACTTTCATGCATTGTTTCACTTTCATGCATTGGAGAAGGCAATGGCAACCCACTCCAGTACTCTTGCCTGGAGAATCCCATGGATGTAGGAGCCTGGAAGGCTGCAGTCCATGGGGTCGCTAAGAGTCGGACACGACTGAGCGACTTCACTTTCACTTTTCACTTTAATGCATTGGAGAGGGAGCTGGCAGCCCACTCCAGTGTTCTTGCCTGGAGAATCCCAGGGATGGGGGAGCCTGGTGGGCTCCCGTCTATGGGGTCGCACAGAGTCGGACACGACTGAAGTGACTTAGCAGTAGCAAGCTGAAAACAAGGATGAGAAGGAACTGATGAGGACAGCTAAGAAAGAACATTGAAAACACACTGAAAAGGGAATGTTTTAATGTGTTCAAACCAGAAAAATACCAATGAGGCTAGAGTGTAATAAATAGAGAAGTATACACAATGAAGTTAAAGAAATAGGCAGTTGCTACATAGTGGAGGTCTACAGCCATGGAAAAGAATTTCAGTATTGTTCTATGTATAGGAAGAAACAAAAAATTTTTAACCGAGAAATGATATAACTTAATGAACTGTAGGATGTAAAGATTGTAAGTGAGAAACTCAGTTTGAGGTTTCTGATCTTGTAAGAAATGGTGGTAAAAGATAGTAGTGGCTTGCGTTTCAGTTCAGTGCTTCATTGTGTCCGACTCTCTGTGACCCCGTAGACTGTAGCACACTGGCTTCCCTGTCCATCACCAACTCCCAGAGCCTGTGTTTGGGTAGTGGCAGTGGAGAAGAACCCATTAGACAAATTTGAAATATATTTTTGTAACTATTATAAACAAGATCTTATGCTGTATCAGATGTTGAGGATGAGGGAAAGTGTGGAATTTATGATGAGTCTTATATATTTAATTTTAACAAATTGATGAATAGTGATGCCATTTACTGGAGTGTGGAATATTGGAAGTGGGTAAACACTTGGGGGACAGGGTTCTGTGACTCTGTGAAGATGTCTGGCAGACAATGTGATGGATGGAATACAACTCAAATACTAACTCTGAGCTTCATATAAATCTGAGTTAAATTTTCAGTAATTTAAAGAGATGAGTATGGATGACATCACCTTTAAAAAAGGATGGCTTTTGTTTGTTTGTTTTTTGGTGAGAAGAAAACCCAGAACTGAATTTTGAAATGCATCACAATTAAGTACTCAAGTAGAAAAAGAAGAACTACAAAGCAAGGAGGAAGACCAACAAGGTATTATTGTTGTTAAATCACTCAGTCATGTCTGACTCTGCAACCCCATGGATTGGAGCACTCCAGGCTTCCCTGTCCTTCACCATCTTCTACAGCTTGCTCAAACTCATATCTATCAAGTCAGTGATGCCATCCAACCATCTTATCCTCTGTTGTCCCCTTCTTCTCCTGCCTTCAGTCTTCCCGAGAATCAGGGTCTTCTCCAATGAGTCAGCTCTTCGCATCAGGTGGCCAAAGTATTGGAGCTTCAGCATCAGCATAAGTCCTTCCAATGAATATTCAGAGTTGATTTCCTTTAGGACTGACTGGTTTGATCTCCTTGCAGTCCAAAGGATAGTGTTAAGAAATTTAACAAGGTATAATGTTAAGGAACTTAAGAAAACATAAGTTCTCAAGTCCTTAAGTGTTAAGGAACTTAATAGAAAACTGTGTTTCAAGAAAGGAGGATAGAAACAGCTATATTAAGGGTAACTGAAAGGTCTGTTACATGAAGAGAAGGTAGTATTCATTGGATTTGGCAACATGGAAGTTTTTAATGACCTTGATGTATACTTTGGAAAAAGTGGTAGAGCTAGAAGACAGACTGAAGTGCGTTAAGTGCATTAAAGGTAACTGGGAAGTAAACAAATGCAATATATTTTCTATGAAAACTGTCAGAGAATTGGAGTTGAAGGCAGATATAGGGTCAGTGGAAGGCTTTTATAATATAGCCTAGAGTATAATATGCTTTCAATAATTTAAATATTATTTTTACAACAATAAGTATAATGTGCTTATTGGAATGCTTCAAAAGATATGAAAAGCCTGATTATGACAGAATGAGAGGAGGCAAACTAAGGTTCATTCATTGGGAAGACAAGTGTAGAGTGGGTCCTGGAAAATTATAGATAGTTCTTTGATAGATGTTGGTGGGTATGGGGGTATTTACTCCATTGTGACATTTGGAAAGAAAATGGAATGTCTATTAGTGTAAGTCTACAAGCTTACCAATGGTAAGGTGAAGCAGTTTGAGTTTAATGTTTTCCATTTTTCAAAGAAGGATGAGTATAGATAATCTGATAGAGACGCTAAGAGAATGAAGGGAGTTTAATAATTGAAGAGGAGACGTGAACTCTTTTCTTGGTATACAAAAAAGTGAGAAACATATTTTCTTGGTAGAAATGAGTATCTGTTTGAAGTTTGTGATTTAACATTTGTATCTGCCTCTGTCTTCACATGGCTTTATCCTCTGTGTTTTCACATAGCCTTCTCTGAATCTCTGGCTTTGATTCCTGTCTTCTCTTTTTCTGTCTTATAAGGATAACTGTCATTATATTTAAGCCTCACATGAATAAACATGAATGATCTCATCTTGAGATCCTTAACTGAATTATATCTGCAAGACCTTTTTTTCTAAATGAGGTCACATTCATAGGTTCTGGTAGACGTATATTTTGGCGGGGGGTATCATTTGACCAATTGCATTAGGGTTTACTGAAGAGTCATTATTTTATTTATTAAACCATCTGATATATTGAAAATACTACATGCTGAATGTTCAAGTATCAGCATGTATCAAGATGTAAGAGAATGTTACCATCTTTCTAAATTCCATATATATGCATTAGTATACTGTATTGGTGTTTTTCTTTCTGGCTGTGTATGAGACAGCAAAAGAGACACTGATGTATAGAACAGCCTTATGGACTCTGTGGGAGAGGGAGAGGGTGGGAAGATTTGGGAGAATGGTATTGAAACATGTATAATATCATGTATGAAACGAGTCGCCAGCCCAGGTTCGATGCACGATACTGGATGCTTGGGGCTGGTGCACTGGGATGAGCCAGAGGGATGGTACGGGGAGGGAGGAGGGAGTAGGGTTCAGGATGGGGAACATGTGTATACCTGTGGTGGATTCATTTCGCTATTTGGCAAAACTAATACAATATTGTAAAGTTTAAAAATAAAATAAAATTATTAAAAAATTAAAAAAAAAAGAAAGTGTCAAGCATGTAAGTAAATCTTAAAGACTATTGACCATAAAAAAAAAAAAAAAAAGAAGATGTAAGAGAATGGACTGTCAGAGTATATGGCTTTATTTTTAAACACTGCACAGAAGTTAATGGACTGAACACTTTTAGGCTCCTCAGTTTTAACATGAAAATAATAGTTTATGTACTTGAAGGCTACGAATCATCAAAAACAATCCTCTGTGTTCTCTTTTGCTTCGAAGACCTCTGTATATTTCACCCAAAGCATCTTGTTTTTTTAAATGATCTTAAGACATGAAGGTGTGGTACCAAATGATAAAATAATACACATTTTTTCCTTCTGAATCACACTATGAAAACATGGGACACCTCCTACTAAAACACACATTTTCACTTAGAAGTAAAGACAAAGAAGTATGCATCATTTATTACTGAAAAATTATTTTGAACTCATGTTCTAGATTGCATGGATATTTTTCTCATAGTTGTCTCTCTCAAAGGGAAAGAAAAGCTATTCTCACATACTTCACTTAAAATATATTAAACTCAACTTATATTTAAAGCAATAGAAAGATCATTAGAGTGTGTATTAGACAATTTTAAAATATATTGTGATTCTATAATATGATCAGCTAAGACAGATCAAGAGCTAGGTAAAGTGAAAAATAAATGTAAATAATCAGAAGGAAAGAGAAATTCATTAGAAATGAGTCTTGGTGAGCTAAGGTCCCTCATCACAATTTTGTCATTACTGTGTGCATTATCACAGCAATCCCCAACATTTATGGCACCAGGGACCAGATTCATGGAAGGCAGTTTTTCTACAGCCAAGGATGGCAGAGGTGGGGAGGGGGTATACTTCAAGCAGTAGTGGAGCGATGGTTCAGGCGGTAATGCAAGTGATGAGGAACGCAGGCAGATTAAGCTTTGATCACTTGCCCGCTGCTTACCTCCGTCTGTGTGGCTGGGTTCCTGACAAGCCTTGGAACAGTACCAGTCCATATCCCAGGGGTTAGGGACCCCTGTGTTATCAGTTTACTGTCACCTGTTATCTGTGTTCCTTCAGGAATTAAAAGACACTGCTCTTCAGGGCACAGTAGGCATTGGGAACAATAAACTCCTATTCTCAGCTATTTATTCTTTATTCTTAAGAATATAACTCTAGTGATGGATGTTAACTAGACTTAAATTGTAGTGATCATTTCACAATATACGCATGTATTGAATAATTATGTTGGAAACCTGATACTAATATAATATAGTTATATGTCAATTATACTTCAGAAAATGTTTAAACACTATAATAGCTCTATGACACACATTTAAGGGAGAGGGAGAACTATTTCTGTACTTAAGAGTCAGCAGCAAGGAGAAATCAAGCCTAGGACTATATAGGATCCCAGGCTCACATCTTTTTCCTCTCTTACTTACCATGTATGAAGGCCAAATCCAGAATAAAGTTTTATATTAACAAAGGGAATTCAGAAACCACTACATTTTATAATGAAGAAAAAATTGACATAATTTAGCAGATTTATTAGATAAATAATAACAGTCACTAACATAAGTTCAATATATACCTTCTACTAAAATTCATGTTTACTGATTACATAAATAAGTAAAGAATTACCTCATTTGATCTTCACAAAAACTCAGTGAATTAGTATTGTTGTTCAGTATTCAAATAAACATTTTAATAAATTTTAAATGAGAAAATATCCTCAATCATATCAACTTAAATATTGTGATTAATGTGCACAAACCTCAATACTTTCTTGTTCATATTGTAATACATTAATCAGAGTGTAACAAACAACTTCCTATTTAAATACTTGTCTGTCCCTGTTGGGTTTCCCAGGTGGTGCTAATGGTAAAGAACCCACCAGCCAATGCAAGAAACATGAGATATAGGTTCAATCCCTGGGTCAGAAAGGTCCTCTGGAGAAGGGCATGGCAACCCACTCCTGTACCCTTGCTTGGAGAATCCCATGGACAGAAGAGCCTGTCAGGCTACAGTCCATAGGATTGCAAAGAATTGGACATAACTGAAGTGACTGAGCATGCAGAGTGTGCCTGTCACTGTTATTTTCACCTTTTAGCTGAAGCCAATATTGGTCAACATTATGTAAACAGTTATTTTATTATTCTTGGTACAAAATTGAAACTGAGAACAAGATAAAAACCAGCTGCTAAAAGTCTGAAGCTAATAGTAAATCAAATGGAGGTACACAGACTATCTCTGAAACTTCAAAATATAAGAGTTTTAAATGTTACCCAAACAAGTACCTGCCTCCTGAGAAATCTGTATGCAGGTCAAGAAGCAACAGTTAGAACTGGACATGGAACTATGGACTGGTTCCACATTGGGAAAGGAGTAAGTCAAGGCTGTATATTGTCACCCTGCTTATTTAACTTGATGCAGAGTACATCATGTGGAATGCTGGAGCTGGAGGAAGCACAAGCTGGAATCAATATTGCTGGTTGAAATATCAATAACCTCAGATACACAGATGTCAACACTCTTATGGCAGAAAGCAAAGAAGAACTAAAGAGCCTCTTGATGAAAATGAAAGAAGAGAGTGAAAAAACTGGCTTAAAACTCAACATTAAAAAAACTAAGATCATGGCAACTGGTCCCATCACTTCATGGCAATAGATGGAGAGACAATGAAAACAATGACAGACTTTATTTTTGGGGGGCTCCAAAACCACTGAAGATGGTGACTGCAGCCATGAAATTAAAAGATGCTTGCTCCTTGGGAAAAAAGCTACAGCATATTTAGACAGCATATTAAAGAGCAGAGACATTACTTTGCCAACAAAGTTCTGTCTAGTCAAAGCTATGGTTTTTCCAGTAGTCATGTATGGATGTGAGAGTTGGACCATAAAGAGGGCTGAGCACCAAATAATTGATCCTTTTGAATGTAGTGTTGAAGACGACTCTTGAGAGTCCCTTGGACTGCAAGGAGATCAAACTAGTCAATCCTGAAGGAAATCAGTCCTGAATATTCATTGGAAGGACTGATGCTGAAGCTGAAACTCCTATGCTTTGGCCACCTGAAATGAAGAACTGACTCATTGGAAAAGACCCTGATTCTGGGAAAGATTGAAGGCAGGAGGAGAAAGGGATGACAGAGGATGAGTTGGTTGCATGACATCACTGACTGGATGGACATGAGTTGGAGCAAGCTTCAAGAGTTGGTGATGGATAGGGAACCCTGGTGCGCTGCAGTCCATGGGATTGCAAAGAGTTGGACATGACTGAGTGACTGAACTGAACTGAAATGAGTAAAAGTGTTACATTTAAATATGCCTATATGTAGGGTTTGAGATACATCCACATTTAAATTAGAACCCAACCAACATATAATCTATTTCCGTAATTCTCCATAATATGAATAATTATGTTAATAATTGAACATAATGGAGATTATAGAAAAAACATGTTTTAATACTTGAGTTTTGTGCCTTATTCATTCTAAATATTGATATCTTGTTGTTGTTGTTCAGTTACTAAATCATGTCCGGCTGTTTGTGACCCCATAGACTACAGCATGCCAGGCTTCTCTGTCCTTCACTATCTCGTGGAGTTTGCTCAAGCTCATGTCTATGAGTCAAATGATGCCATCCAACCATCTCTTCCTCTGTCGACTCCTTTTAATCCTACCCTCAGGATTTCCCAGCATCAGGATCTTTTCCAGTGAGTTGGCTTCTTCATATCAGGTGGCCAAAATTTTAGTTTCACCTTTAGCATCAGTACAGCTTTAGCATCAGTCCTTCAAATGAATATAAGGGTTGGTTTCCTTTAGGACTGATTGGTTTAATCTCCTTGCAGTCCAAAGGACTCTCAAGAGTCTTCTCCAGAAATACAATTCAAAAGCATCAATTCTTTGGCACTCAACCTTCTTTGTGGTCCAACTCTTACATCCACACATGACTACTGGAAAACCATAGCTTTGAGTATATGGACCTTTGTTGGCAAAGTGATGTCTCTGCTTTTTAACATGTTGTCTAAGTTTGTCACAGCTTTTCTTCCAAGGAGCAAGTGTCTTTTAATTTCATGGCTGCAGTCACTGTCCACAGTGATTTGGACCCCAAAAAATAAAATCTGCCATTTTTTCCCCGTCCATTTGCCATGAAGTGGGGGGACCGGATACCATGATCTTAGTTTTTCTGAATGTAGAATTTTAAGCCAGCTTTTTCACTCTCCTCTTTCACTTTCATCAAGAGGCTTTTTAGTTCCTCTTTGCTTTCTGTCATTAGCATAGTATTATCTGAATATCTGAGGTTGTTGATATTTCTCCTGACAATCTTGATTCCAACTTTTGAGTCATCCAGCCCAGCATTTCACATGATGTACTCTGCATGTAAGTTAAATAAACAGGTGAAAATATGTGGCTTTGCTGTATTCTTTTCCTAATTTGGAATTGGTCCATAGTTCCATAACCGGTTCTAACTGTTGCATCTTAACCTTCATACAGGTTTCTCAGGAGGCAGGTACAATGATCTGGTATACCAATCTTCAAAATTTTCCACAGTTTGTTGTGATCCACACAGTCAAAGGTTTTAGTGTAGTCAATGAAGCAGAAGTAGGTTTTTTTTCTGGAATTTCCTTTCTCTTTCTATGATTAAGCAGATGTTGGCAATTTGATCTCTTTCCTCTACCTTTTGTAAATCCAGCTTGTATATATGGAAGTTCTTGATTCATGTACCTTTGAAGCCTAGCTTGAAGAATTTTGAGCATTATCTTGCTAGCACATGAAATGAGTGCAGTTTTACGTGAGGCAGTTTGAACATCTTTCGGTATTGCTTTTTTTGGGATTGGGATGAAAACTGAGTTTGCCAGTCCTGTGACCACTGCTAAGCTTTCCCGATTTGCTGGCATATTGAATGCACTACTTTAACAACATCATCTTTTAGGATTTTAAATAGTTCAGCTAGAATTCGATCACCTCCATTAGCTTTGTTCATAATAATGCTTCCTAATGCCCACTTGACTTCACACTCCAGGATGTTTGGTTCTAGGTGAATGACCACACCATCATGGATATCCGGGTCATTAAAACCTTTTTTGTACAGTTCTTCTTTGTATTTTTGCCACCTCTTCTTAATCTCTTCTGCTTCTGTTATTTCTATCCTTTATTGTGTCCACCTTTGCATGAAATGTTTCCTTGGTATCTCCAATTTTCTGAGGAGATCTCTAGTCTCTCCCATTCTATTGTTTTCCTCTATTTCTTTGCATTGTTCACTTAAGGCTTTCTTATCTCTCTTTGCTGTTCTCTGAAACTCTGCAGTTTGGTGTATCTTTCCTTTTCTCCTTTGTCTTTTGCTTCTCTTCTTTTCTTAGCTATTTATAAGACCTCCTCAGACAACCACTTTGCCTTCTTGGATTTCTTTTTCTTTGGGATGGTTTTGGTAACTGCCTCCTGTACAATGTTACATACTGATATCTTGATATATATTAAAAATTATGCAAATGAGGATCATATGTAATGAGAGTGTTTATTCCTAAAGAGTTCATTGGTGATTTTTATTCAGGAAACAAATGAGGCTTAAGAACCTAGTCCCGGGAAAAAATCAGCCGTAACTCAGTGGTTCTTGTTTCCTCATCCCATTAGAATACTGATTTGGTTTAGCACACCATTCTCAGTCAAGCAGCAAATATTACATGAAAACTATAACAATGGAAAGCAGATCTCTGAGACTCCCCTACTAAGAAGATCTGAGAGCTCTCTTTTTAAAATTCTGTTAAATTCCTAGATTCTTCAATTCTTCCTATGTCACATTTCAACTACCAATTCAAATTTGAAAAAGGAAATTATTCTAAAATATTCAAAAATTGTCTCCTGTGAATGAGGAAGAAAATTTACAACATCAATAGTTAATACTGCAGACCAAAGACAGGGAATGAAAACCAACATACATATTTTAACAATGGAAAGCAGATCTCTGAGACCCCCCTCCTGAGAAGATCTGAGAGCTCTCTTTTTAAAATTCTGTTAAATTCCTAGATTCTTCAATTCCCCATTCTGTGAATGAGGAAGAAAATTTACAACATTAATAGTTAATACTGCAGACCAAAGACAGGGAATGAAAACCAACATACATATTTTAACAAGAAACATATATATCCATGATCCAGTTGTAACCAATTTGTATGTTACCCAGGTTATTTTGTTTTCTAAAATAATCCTGCCTATGATACAATAATGAAGACCATAAATGTGCTCCCCAGCTAAGCCTTATGGCTTGAAATGCATTATAAAATATATAAAAATATTTACTGAATGAGAAGAAAATATTAACATAAAATTTGTATTATTACATTATGAAGCTTGTGATGCATTCCTTTTTTATGCTCATAAAGAAGAAGTCATCTTATGAAGTCATCCTTCATCATAGAGAGAAAGTCATCTTAAAATAGTTTGGGTTTGTCTCCTTTCACATTTTCATACCTAAGTACAATAATCACACACAAAAATCCACATGGGGATTTATGTTTTTCAAAAGATTCCCTTTTCATATTCCTAATTTATAATGTATTTGAAATAGTGTTATTATTTCCTTGCCATTTCGAGCTTTTTCACATGAGCATATGCATTGTGATCTAGAAAAAATTGCTTAAAAACCAGTGAAACATTCTGATAGCTTATTTACTTTCACATGCCATATATTTCTATTGTTAGCTTGTATATAAATTTTGGGTTTGTGATTAGTTCTAGTGGTTGCTAATTTTACTTTTAATAATTTAAACAGTTCCTGGTAAACTTACCTTCTCTGTCTTCCTTTTATATTCATTAATACTCATGTCTTATCAAACACTCCTGAATGAATTTTTTGACTCACTGAGGTTTTACTAAGTTTCTGAGCAAGAATCTATATCAAATAAAGTGACACATTCATCTGTGATGGATTTCTGCATGGATCTGGTGAAATCCTGGAAGGGCCACTGGAATCAATGGATCGTGTTCTTTATGTTCAAGGTACAGATTGCCTAGGTTCATCACACACTGGAGCTCTTGGTTTTGCTTCAACTTGCTTTGATTCAAATAGTCCCACACACATACAAGACAAACACTACCAAGGGATTTATTTTCCTCAAGAAGCTGTGCAATACCAGCCAAAGAAAGCAAACATCAAGGAAAAAAATCTCTTATGATGTAACTAGAACTCACTCTCAAAATTCTATTTCTCCCTCTCCCAGAGAATAATTGAAGGCAGTTCAGTGGTCAAAGGTCAATCTATGCCTAAAAGGATTTATTGCAGAACTTCTTGATTTTTTTTTTCACCACATTTGAAAAATAAGATTAAAAACTCCTTATTTGCCTGAAACAAAAAAGAGTTCCTACATGAGGTCAATAATCTGTCTGTCATTCTTTTCCTTCACATTCTTCATAAAAGTGAAAGAGAAAAGCTACACTGTCTTTGGTACTGGGATTTTTTTATTTCTTTCTTTGAAATAGTCTCATCTATAAAAATGTTATAATTTTTATTCATTTGTTATCAATTTAATGATAATACTGTTTATTAGAAAAGTAACTTTAGCCTGAAGTAAAATTCATTAGTATTTTATAATAAATTTTAATATGAGTAGTATACTTTACTGTACACAACTCCAGGGAGTGCAATATATGTAGATTACAATGTGAATGCCCACCAAGAAATTATGTAACTAATGTAGCACTGTAGCAGTTTAAATAATATAACAAATGACACTATGATGGAACGAAAAAGAGAAAGAGAAAGAAGAAAGGAAAGAAAAAGAAGAAAGGATATACAAAACTTTAAATTCTGTATATATGCCTCATAAAATAATTTCCCTATCCTCAGAATAAAAAAACCTATTTTTATTTCATTATTTTGAGTCTAGAAGGCTTTCTTGGACTAAATGCAATGTGAGCCTCAAACCAAATTCTGTAAAATAGCATATAAAACTTATTGTACAAACAAGTATATTGAAAGAATAAGATATATATACTGTTTTGGATGATAATTTTTCCTGAGAAAATATTTTCATGAGTTAAAGGCAAACTACTTAGAAACATGTGGATTAAATTTTTTCTTCAAATACACAAGGGTTTAAAGAAATATAAGTTTGAGCATTTGGCAAAATACTTGACAAGTTTTTTGAAAAGTTATCTGGCTTAAAATATGACGGGGTTCACCCATCCCTTTCAGAGAGCAGCTGTTGATGTGTCATTAAAGCCGGGAAAAAAATGGTCAGTTCAGCTGTGTCTGCAAGCAGGCGTGTCAGATGTAGATATTTAGGCAGGAGGTCACTTTATGTGTGTGTCTGCATTGCCAAAGAAAGAACAAAAAATATTCAAACTCTAGTAGCAAATTTGTAAACTTATATTGGTAGGTGAGGTATTTACAGAACACAGCACATTCTTTTCAAAGCATACATTTTTGGAATGGAAACAATGAAGAATTTCATCTTCATGGAGAACCCATTTATACATTTTATGGGATGGGCAAATGTGCCAAACCTGCCAGCATGAAATAATTGGCAGCAAGGGTGAGAAAAAGGAAAAAAAAATTCATTTTAATGGTGAATTTAAATCTCAGGAATTCCCAGACTGCTTCTTCCTTAGGGGAAATGCAAGCAGTGTGCCACTTGTTGAATAGAAATCTTCAATGGCTGAGATCAAAAGCAAGCCTCAGCAGTGTTGCCCAGAAGGCAGGGCAGGCTGAGGAAATAAGCAGCACAGGGTTGGTTGCTTAGGTGGTTTGATTTATGAAGCTGCTGAATGACTGTTTATCAGTCAACCACCATCATTCATTATTGTCCTGAATATTAGTTTTAAAAAGTTTATAGTTTAAGCCATTGTAAAACAATTTTAATTTTCCAATTAGTGATTTAGCAGGGGAAAAAGTATAGGATTGCAGATGAATGAGCACTCCCCATAGTAAGCCTTGCTCAATCTACAATTTTTCCAAGATGTGGTCTTGATACAAGGTGGTAGATATGGCCACTGATGTGCTCTATACTCATTATTCAAGTGGGTATTCAGCAAGGTATACTCAGAAAAACCCTAGGTGAGAAAGTAAAGTGCTCTAGTGTGGAAGGTTAAGTAAGGGCCATTAGAAGAAAGGATAGTAACAGTATTATGCCTTTTATTTGGAGGTTTATAATTTTTCAAAACTTTCAAATATATTATTCATGGATTTGATCCTTACAGCAGCCCTAGATTCCTGACTGAACTGAATAGAAATAATAACCATATCAGCACAAGGTGTTTATATGATTTACCTTGATGTTGACTTGTACACCCTGTCTCTATTCAAATTGTAGTAGTCATTCTTCATCTCTCCAGGTTGTTTGCTTACATCAAGAATTGTGTATTAATTTCAGTTTCAGCTAAATGAGCATGTTTGATAGTTTGTTTCAAACTTCAAAGAAAGATCCAAAGTTTTTTTTCCTTGTATATGCCTTACATTTTTTACCCTTAGAAAAATAACTGTTCTTACACAGTCTCCAAGCCATATTCTACTTGATGAGTAATTGGTGAGTCTATTGTATAGATTTTCCTTGCTGCAAGAGAGTGAGAAACGTGTGTGGCTCTGGATTGGGCATATTTAGTTCTGCCAACCTACAGCGTCTATCAGAGACCCAATTCTATAACTCACTGGGAGAATGAGTGGGGCAGTTATGGTCCTATCTAGACTAGTGATGACTATCAGGAGGCTCTCAAGCTCACCTAACTTCATGATATGATTGAAAATTTTATTTCTAATGCTGTCTTTTAGTCATTCAAATTAGAGGATTAGGAAAACTGAAAAAAAAAAAACCCTGGCAACTAGATAGTTTTTTATTTATTTATTTTTTTTATGGCTGTGTTTTTTTTAAATTTTATTTTATTTTTAAACTTTACATAATTGTATTAGTTTTGCCAAATATCAAAATGAATCCGCCACAGGTATACATGTGTTCCCCATCCTGAACCCTCCTCCCTCCTCCCTCCCCCCTCCCCATACCATCCCTCTGGGTCATCCCAGTGCACTAGCCCCAAGCATCCAGTATCATGCATCGAACCTGGATTGGCAACTCGTTTCTTACATGATATTTTACATGTTTCAATGCCATTCTCCCAAATCTTTCCACCCTCTCCCTCTCCCACAGAGTCCATAAGACTGTTCTATACATCAGTGTCTCTTTTGCTGTCTCGTACACCGGGTTATTGTTACCATCTTTCTAAATTCCATATATATGAGTTAGTATACTGTATTGGTGTTTTTCCTTCTGGCTTACTTCACTCTGTATAATAGGCTCCAGTTTCATCCACCTCATTAGAACTGATTCAAATGTATTCTTTTTAATGGCTGAGTAATACTCCATTGTAGATAGTTTTTTAACAAGCCGATTTACTTCCACCTGAATAATAGTTCAAGGGACAGAGAGTGAGGATTGATGGAGAACATCGCTTCATGGGAAGGACCGTATTTTACATCTTTTAGAGCTGGGACAAAAATTCACAGCAGAATGAGGCATTTAAATTCTAGGAACTAGTATGTTAGTTCTCTTTCTGATTACCGATTTTGAACTCCTCTTAAATGCCCAGAAAAAAAGAAAAAACTCTACAGCTTAAGAGATAAAAGTATACTTGGGTACAATAGATAGAATTGCATCTGATTATCTCTGCTTTCACAGTATATAGCAAAGTGTGCTAAATGATGCAGGGAAATATTTCTTGCTTAAGCTCTGAAATTAACATTGTATTATGTCTTTGCACCTCAATTTCCTCTTTAGTTTCTTTGAATGACTGATATATAAGGTATATAAACTCACTTTGAAATTTCAAAATATTACATATATGTTATGAATATATTAGAAATGCTATGAAATATATCCAATTTCTTAATTATACAGACATAATATTTAATAGCTTCAAGTGGTAGGGCTATTCTCCTTGACATCTTCTATACCATAAACAGGTAAAAATATGATTCTTTTTTCTCTGTAAGTTTTAATGAAAGCAATTTCATATTTATTTAAACTATGAGTTTTGAACTTTTATATTTTCTTAATTGGCATTTGTAGAAATGAAGTTTATCAATGGCCTAGAGAAAGAGAAGAGCTTACAAATCAAAAATAATAACATGATGAATACCACTTGGAAAACTCATTATTTTGGTAGAGATTGATGAAACTTCAACTGTAATTCTTAATATAGATACACTTTTCAAGCATTTGCCTTTTTGTTTATATCAGGCATCTGAGCATTTCTGTTTTGGAGAGAATATTCTCCAGTATGAGTCTTCATGAGAAGAAATATTCTCTACCTAAATATATAAGACAAGGGAGACAAATACAGGCTCTTCCTTTCATGAGTAACCGGGGCATGGATAGTGCCCTATACTTGGCTAATCAGATCCTTATTAGAGATTTTGGATCTTAAATTTGTGACACTAAGATGTAGAAACAGTTGCAAAGTCATTCTTGGAAAAGGGGGGATGGTAACAGGTAGCAGTGATGGTAGCCTTCTGAGCCCAGCAATAGTACTGTGTGCCAAGTGGCAGAAATGTCACCTCTGTTGCTACTGATAGTTTATGAAGTTGGCTATTTGTGGGCCTGGCCTTGGTTGTACTTCTTTTTCTCTACTTCTCTTAGCACCTGCCTGTTTACTAAAACATTGTCAGGTGTATCCATCAGTTTGGTGAGCTACTTAATATTGATACAATCTATTGTATTTTGTTTTGTTTGTGGTCATTAGTTTTTATTCTTCACAAGACTCCCACCTGATCCTTACACAGATATCTATGTGAATGTATCTATTCACTAGCATCTTAATGCCACATGTAAAACAAATTCATGCCTTATTAATGATAACTCACCCATGTACTGTACTTTAGTATCTCAGTTCAGTTCAGTCACTCTATCATGTCTGACTCTTTGCGACCCCGTGGACTGCAGCACACCAGGCTTTCCTGTCCATCACCAACTCCTGGAGCTTGCTCAAACTCATATCTATCCAGTTGGTAATGCCATCCAACCATCTAATCCTCTGTCGTCCCCTTCTCCTCCTGTCTTCAATCTTTCCCAGCATCAGGGTCTTTAACAATGAGTCAGTTCTTTGCATCAGGTGGCCAAAGTATAGGAGTTTCAGCTTCAGCATCAGTCCTTCCAATGAATATTCGGGACTGATTTCCTTTAAGATTGACTGGTTTGATCTCCTTGCTGTCCAAGGGACTTTCAAGAGTTTTATCAAACGCAACAGTTCAAAAGCATCAATTCTTCAGTGCTCAGCTTTCTTTATGGTCCAACTCTCACATCCATACATGACTTCTGGTAAAACTATAGCTTTGACTACATGGTCTTTTTGGCAAAGTAATGTCTCTGCTCTTCAATATGTTGTCTAAGTTTGCTGTAGCTTTTTTCCCAAGGAGCAAGCATCTTTTAATTTCATGGCTGCGGTCACCATCTGCAGTGATTTTGGAACCCAAGAAAATAAAGTCTGTCACTGTTTTCATCGTTTCCCCATCTATTTGCCATGAAGTGATGGGACCAGATGGCATGATCTTAATTTTTTGAATGTTGAGTTTTAAGCCAATTTTTTTTACTCTCCTCTTTTACTTTCATCAAGAAGATCTTTAGTTCCTCTTCACTTTCTGCCCTAAAGGTGGTGTCATCTGCATTTCTGAGGTTATTGAGTACTTTAGTATCTACTCTATGATTATTTTAAAACACTAAGAACTTATTCAATAGATGACAGAATGAAAGCTGTGTCTTCCAAAAATAATAAAAGGAACAAGCAAACAAACAAAAACCCATAAATTATATATCATTCAGTGAATCATCTCAGTACTTTGTAAAAATCGAGTAATATGTTAACTATTTGGTTATAACTTTTGTTTTCAAATATTTAAATATTTAAATAAATAACACCATTACCTTTCGGAAAGAATCAGGAAATCATTCAAGTTGAAAAATAGATAAATAAAGCCAATAGAAATATATAGACTAGCATTTCTAGCCTCATTTTTATGTTACATTATTTTTTTCATCAAATAACTTTGTATTTTATATTGGACTATAATTAACAAGGTTGTATTAGTTTCAGGTGTACAGCAAAGTGATTCAGTTATACATATAGGTGATGTATTCTTTTTCTAATTCTTTTCCCATCTAGGTAGTTACCTAATATTGTATTTAGGTTGTTACATGAAATATCCTTGTGCTATATAGTAGGTCCTTGATGGTTATCCATTTTAAATATAGCAGTATGTGCTTGTCAATCCCAAACTCCTTAACTATCCCTTCTCCCCACTCTTCCCCCTGGTAACTAAGTTTGTTCTGAGTTTGTGAGTTTGTTTCATAAATAAGTCCATTTGTATCATTTTTTTTGATTCCACATATAAATGATGTTATACAATATTTCTTCTCCTCTGTCTGATTCATTTCACTCAGTATGATAATCTTAGGCCCACCGATTTTGCTGCAAATGACATTCTTTCATTATTTTTAATGGCTAATATTCCATTGTATTATATATATGTACACATCTTGTCCATTCCTCTTTTGATGGATATTTAGGCTGCTTCCATATCTTGACTACTGTAAACAGTTCTACAGTGAACATTGGGGTGTGTTTCCTTTCACATACATGTTTTTCTCCAGATATATGCCTGGCATTATGTTGTAGAATCATAAGGTATCTCTATTTTTAGGTTTTTAAGGAAACTCCATACTGTTCTAAATAGTGGCTATATCAATTTACATTCCCACTAACAGTGTAGGAGAGTTCCCTTTTCTCCACATCCTCTCCAACATTTATTGTTTGTAGCTTTTTTTTGATGATGGCCATTCTGATTGGTGTGAGGTGATACCTCATTGTAGTTTTAATGTCCATTTGTCTAATAATTAGCAACATTGAACACCTTTTCAGGTGCCTCTTGGTCATCTGTATGCTTTTTGAGAAATATCTATTTAAGTCTCTGCCCATTTTTTTGATTGGGTTGTTTGTTTTGATAACATTAAGCTGCATGAGCTGTTTTTAAACTTTGGAGGTTAATCCCATGCTGGTCACATCATTTGCAAATATTTCCTCCCACTGTGTGGGCTATCTTTTCGTTTTATGGTTTCCTTTCCTGTGCAAAAGCCAAAGAAAGAAAGAAAGAAAAAAATACAGATCAATGGAACAGGATAGAAAGCCCAGAGATAAAACCACACACCTATGGACCTATGGTCAATTAACCTATGACAAAGGAGGCAAGATTACACATTGGACAATCTCTTCAACAAATGATTCTGGGAAATCTGGAAAGGTACATGTAAAGAAATAATGAAATTAGAACATTCTTTAACACCATTCACAAAAATAAGCTCAAAATGGATTAAAGACCTAAATATGAGATGAGACACTACAAAACTCTTAAAGAAAAACATAGGAGGAACACTCTTTGACATTAATCACAGTGATATATTTTTCTGTTTGTCTCCCAGAGTAATGGGAAACAAAAAACAAAAATAAAGAAATTGGACCTGGTTATGTTATATTTCAAGTATCAACTCTGCATCTGATGCTTCCTGTTTCCTTGGGAAATGTATTCTTCTCAGTGGGCTATGTTTATTTAATTTTAAAAAGTAAGTGGTGGATTGAAAGTTTCTAAACTTTTCTTTCAATTTGGAAGTTCTGTGAATATGATATATATATGTAACAGATATTTAGCCAACAAATCTTTCATCCTCTTCTTAAAGGGCATATATTGAAATTGATGGTGTATATATATATACATATGTGTGTGTGTGTGTGTAATTACATAGGCATGATCCTACTAGAAAGCAGTGATCCTGCCATGTGTGAAATAGACAGCTAGTGGGAAGCTGCTGTATAACACAGGGAGCTCAGCTCTGTGCTCTCTGATGACCTAGAGGAGTGGGGTGGGGAGCGTGGGAAGGAGGCTCAAGATGAAGGAGATATATGTATACTTAAAGCTGATTCACTTTGATGTACAGCAGAAATGAACACAACACTGTAAAGTAAATATCCTCTGATTAAAAATGTTAATAAAATTTTTTCAAAAATGTATCCAATGGTGGGGAGAAAAAAAGAAAGCAATGCTCATCAGGATGAACAAGCTAAGATATATCCATTGTAGCATGATTTTTAAAAAATGGAACACTTCTACCTAACCAACATAGATTTCTTCCCTTCATCTCACCAACTGAATTGCTGGCTTCAAACTTTCACAATAAAACTAATCTTAGTAAACATATTTTAAGGCACCTTTTAGTAAGTATAGGCATTGTCAAAATGCAAATTTGGAATCCTATATAAGAATGAGGACAAGAATTTGAGGTTCCTCTCTTTAAAACTTGACCATTCATTAATGTCACTATTTCTGTGAAAATATTAGATATTCATATTATTAGGTATTAATTATTAATAACTATAATGCCTAACATAGTGAGGCTAGAAAATGGTGCACAAAGATAGAAGAGGTGAAGTTCTTATTCTCAGGAAATGTGTAGTCTCAGCTTCACATGAAGAAGAATGTGTAGAATAGGACAGAGCAATATAATTGTATGGCAGATAACTTCTAGATTCAGTACATGGATTTTTGCCACCAACTCAATCTCTGGGACTACATAGGTACTTTGCTTTTGAAAAGAAAAAGCTTATAATGTGACATCAGCACTTCTCATTCTATTTCAGCAAAGCAAAATAAAAATATTATTTACCTTCTAGACTCTTAGTGACTCAGTGAAAGCTGGCAGATGCTGGCCTCTTGGATCTTTCAGCTCAGGGTGAAGTCAGCTTTGGAATTTTTATTATCTGATTCTGGCCTTAAGGGTTGGCTGCAGAAACTGCCTCAGAAGGGGTGAAAGAGAAAACAACTTCTCTTACAGAAAATATCCACCCTTCTTCAGTGAGTCAGGGTTACTGGGTGGATCTTTGGCAAATTAACCCAGAGATATTTGTTGAGTGAAATTAAAAAGAACCTGTTATTTCCAAATTATTATTTCTCAGCTGAAACAATGTGAGAAAATAGAACAAAAACAAAGTATGCTAAAAAGAAATTAGGAAGTAGATTTAAAAGCTGCTCAACTTTTAAAGTGAAATTCACTCAGTAGTGTCCAACTGTTTGCAACCCTATGGACTATACACAGTCCATGGAGTTCTCCAGGCCAGAATACTGAAGTGGGTAGCCTTTCTCATCTCCAGGAGATCTTCCCATCCCAGGAATCGAACCCAGGTCTCCTGCACTGCAGGCAGATTCTTTACCAGCTGAGTCACTAGGGAAGCCCCAAAGTGAGAGTGAAAGGCATTCAACTTTTAAGTAATGCCAAATCACGTTTTAGTTTATCGCTCACTCGTCAAGTATGCAGTTTTTTAATGGAAATGATGCATTTGCATAATTAAAAAGTAAAATTTTTCTCTATAGCTTAAGATAAAAAAACTGAAGTTCATTTAATGCCTCCACTTACTTCCCTGAGGCTTCCCTGATAACTCAGTTGGTAAAGAATCCTCCAGCAATGTAGGAGACCCTGGTTCGATTCCTGGGTTGGGAAGATCCGCTGGAGAAGGGATAGGCTACCCACTCCAGTATCCTTGGACTTCTCTTGTGGCTCAGCTGGTAAAGAATCCACATGCAATGGGGGAGACCTGGGTTTGTTCCCTGGGTTGGGAAGATCCCCTAGAGAAGTGAAAGGCCACCCTTTCCAGTATTCTGGCCTAGAGAATTCCTTGGACTGTATAGTCCACGGGGTCACAAAGAGTCGGGCATGACTGAATGACTTTCACTTTCACTTCCTTCCCAGTGCCTAACTCCCCAGATCCAAGTGTTTTCAAATGTTTCAGCTGTTTCTTCTGGTCTTCACTTTCATATATCTAAATACTAAAAACTAACATCATGGCAACCAGTCCCATCACTTCATGGCAAATAGATGGGGAAACAATGAAAACAGTGACAGACTTTATCTTCTTGGGCTCCAAAATCACTACAGATGGTGACAGCAGCTGTGAAATTAAAAGATGCTTGCTTCTTGGGAAAAAAGCTATGATAAACCTTGATAGCATATTAAAAAGCAGAGACATTACTTTGCCAACAAAGGTCCATATAATCAAAGCTATGGTTTTTCCAGTAATCATGTATGGATGTGAAAGTTGGGCTATAAAGAAGGCTGAGTGCTGAAGAATTGATGCTTTTGAACTGTGGTGGAGAAGACGCTTGAAAGTCCCGTGGACTGCAAGAAGATCGAACCAGTCCTAAAGGAAATCAGTCCCAAATATTCATTGGAAGGACTGATACTGAACCTGAAGCTCCAAAACTCTTCACTTTAATTTGAAGAGCTGGCTCCTTTTTAGAGGCAGCAGGACTGATTACATCAATTATTATTCTCAAAGTGTTGTTCCTTCAGCACCAGTGTTGGCATCACCTGGGAACTTCTTAGGAGCACAAATTTATTGTGCCCTGCCCCAAACTTGTGAACAACTTTGGGGGCGGAGTCCAGAAATCAGTGATTTAATTAGACGTCTAGGTGATTCTGATGTATATTAACATTTGAGACCTATCGTTCTCTTAGAACGCACGTGTACTCAGTCATACTGACTCTTTGCAACCTCATGGACCATACACTGCCAGGCTTCTCTGTCCTTGGGATTTTCCAGGCAAGATATTGGAGTAGGTTGCCATTTCCTTCTCCTGGAAGGGCTCTTTTACATTTGGACCTTATGATGGACTAGTGGAAATGAAATGAAGATGCTGAGACAGATTTGTTAACATATTAAGGTTGATGTCAGAAGACTCAGAGAAGTGGGCATGTTAGAAGAGAATGATTGTATGATATCAGAAACTAAGTTACCCACCTGGCCCAAAGGTCATTTTCTTTCCTAGGATAATTAAAATGAATTAGTAAGAGGACATGAGCATCTTTGAAGATGTTGTCCATGTTGTCATCTATAATATAGTGTCGATAGCAAGAAGTGCTATCCTAGAATTGAACTTATTAACAGTAGAGCTGATCAGTTCCCATAATAGGAAAAAAAAAAAGTGATGATACCTAATCATCAAAGTGTATATAATTACCATAATGGCAAGAAAGGTATGGCAGTCCTGATCCTCCAATCTGTAAGAAGCTATTGTGATGACTAACAGATTATGTTTTTCCCAGTAGTAAGAGATATGAGCTGCCAACTATTGTTTGACTTGTGCAACCAGAAAGAAATAATTAAAAAAAAAATGTCACTAGAAAAATATCCAAGTAAATAAATAAATAAAATTCCTACCATAGCATAAAATCATAATTTCTTGCCCAATTTCTACATTTGAGCCAAATTACAAACTCAGAACTTATTATTCTCACAGTAATATGGGTTCTTTTGAAGAGCTTCATAGTCTTAGTTCAGAACTATATACATATATACTATTCCCATGAAACCTTTCCCAAAGGAACTAGAATATAGGCATCATGAGAATGTAGAAACTCAACCTTCAAGAGTTGTGCCCTACAATTTTTGAACTGAGACTGCCTGTGAATCTGACTTACCTTGATGTACATTGGTTAGGGTGGAGTATTATTATTATCACGGCCAGGTAATAAACTAAGTTCTGTCCCAAATTCATTTCACAGTGATGTCAATGGGATGGTGAATTCATCTGGTGGTCATTTTCCCAGCTCACAAGTATGTAATTGGAAGGGTTATACTAAGAGGCAGGCCTAACTTGCATTGCATCTCTAGTCTGTGGAATAGGAGCTATTAGGATAGTAAAAAATTTCAACTGAATGTCCTTAAAATTTCTCTTCTCCACCTTCTCTCAACATATTAAATCAGAAGCAAAAGCCAGGAGGAATTATAAAGATTGATGCCATCCTCAAAGAATTACAAGTGTGGTTATCTTTATCATATTAATTAATTCACCTCCTGCATCCTGGAAGAAATCAGATTGATATGGAAAATGATAATAGATTACCCTGAACTAAATTTAGTATTAGCTCCAATTACAGTTGCTTTGCCAGGTGTAGTATTTCTGTGTGTTAATATAGCATCTTGCACCTGGTTTATTTGATCTAACCATAAAATATGATCTGAAGCAGCTTGCTTTTATATGAGAGGGACAGCAGTACACACTGCCTTTGTCCAAGGCTTTTGTTAATCCTCCTCCTTGCTATCACTGTATTGTGTAAAGAAGTTAGTTAGTTTTATGTTTTGTAGAATATTCTGCTGATCAAATATGTCCCTGACGATAGGCTAATTTAACTCGGTAGACAAGAAATGCTGAGTTCTCTGAGTCTGCTAATGAGATAATGTCAGAGTATAGAAGCTAAACCCTAGAAAGATCTATGGGCCTACTGTATCAGTGAATATTTTAGGGATCAAATGATCAGGAGCATACCATGGTAAATGACAAGTTACTATATCCTGAATATCCTGACATTGAAAGAGAGACATAGTGCTTTTTGGACCTCTTTGAGTTTTGGAGAAGTGTATTTTCTAATTGAGAATCCTTCTGTGACCTATTTATTCTATGACTCTGAAGGCTACAGATCTTGAATGAAACTGTAAACGAGTCAGGGCTCTGCAACAGGTCCAGAGTGCAGTATAAATTTCTCTGCCACTTGACAGATCTGATAGAGCTAGAGATATCCTTGGAAGACAGGGATAGGTTGATAAGAATTCTACAAGGATTTGTGATCAAACACTATAGGAAATGGCAGTATGGACCTCTAGTGTTCTTGAAAAGAAATAGTAAGATGGTAGATCTATGCTATATCGATAGTTGCAATTCACAAATAGTCCAAATATTCCTATTGAGAAGCAAACAATATAGGCTGGATTGAAGAAAAATGTAGCTATGTACTGCTTACAATAAACACACTTCAAATCACACCAATAAGTCCAAAACAAAAAAGATAGAGACAGATTTATTAGGCTAACAGCTAACAGTAAAAGTGTAGTTATACTAAAGTAGATTTAATAGCAAAAAAATATCATAGATATTAAGGATTCCTCTTTAATAATGAAGAGACCAATTTTTAATGATAACATAATTCCAAATGCTTATATACCTAATAACAATGCTGCAAAATACACTAAGTAAAAACTGATGCAACAGCAAAGAATAAGGGAGCAAACATGCAATGTAGCTGGAGATATAAACAACCTACTCTAAATAGGTGATAGAATAAGTAAATAATCAGTAAGGGAGAGAGACTTGAAAAACGCTATTAACTGGAATTGGCATTTATAGAACTGCCATTTCAAATAGATTGTACATTTTTTCTCAATTGCACACAGAATATTTATCAAAAAATCCATATTTGGGCCCGTAAGTGTATATTATTTTAAAATAATTTAATTAATAAAACATATTGTGTGATCATAATGGAATTAACTTAGAAAACAATAACAAAGATAATTTGGAAAACTACCCCAAACTTGAAAAATTAAAAAACATACTACTTAATACATAAGGGCCAAAGAAAAATTCAAAGAGGATATTAGAAAATATTTTGAACTAAATTAAAATTAAAACACGTAATATAAAAATTTGTGGGCTACAGTTAAAGTATTATTTGAGGAAATTTTATAGAGCCAAATGTAGAAGAAAATGAAGGTCTCATAATAGTGAGTTTAATGACTTTAGCTTCTGTCTTAAAAGGCCAGAAAGGGAAGAGCTGGTTAAACAAAGTGAATGGAAAGAGATGATGAGAGTAGAAAACAAATAACTGGAAAACAAAATAACAGAGAAAAGTCAATGAAACCAAAAACTGTTTCTTTGAAGAGATCAATGATCTTGATAAAGTTTCAGTTGGGTAAGTAGCCTCATAAAGGAGAAACAATGGGAGGATGTACAAAATACAGATATTACCTCAGAAATGGGGATGGTGACATCACTACAGATTTTAGAGGTGTTAAAAGACTAGTAAGAGAATGTTAGCAATACCTTTTTGCCAATAAACTTGACAATTTAGATGAAATTGACAAATTGCTAGAAATATACAAATTAAGAAAGCTCTCTGGAAAATTAATCAATAACATAAATTAGCCCCATGACTATTTAAGAAGTGAATCAGAAGTTAAAACTCATTGCCCAAAGAAAATTGTCACCTCAGATGGCTTTTTGACTTTTACTGGGGAATTCTACATTTAGTACAATTTTATTAAATCAAACCAAAAATTTCCAGAAGTGGGAAAAAGAAACCCTACAACATTATTTGTTGGAAAACTTTTTTTTTTCATGGCCTATTCTTATTTAGAATTTAATATTCTGTGTTTCAATAGATTTCTTATTTGTTTGATCTAGTTTTAGTTGTGTTTATTTCATGTTTAACCAAAAATATCATGTTTATTCATGTAAAGAATCTGCCTGCAACTGAACCACCCCGGTTCAATTCCTGGGTCGGGAAGATCTGCTGGAGAAGGTATAGGCTACCCACTCCAGTATTCTGGGGCTTACCTTGTTGCTCAACTTGTGAAGAATCCACCCACAATGTGAGAGAGACCTGGGTTTGATCCCTGGGTTGGGAAGATCCTCTGGAGAAGGGAAAGGCTACCCATTCCGGTATTCTGGCCTGGAGAATTCCATGGACTATATAGTCCCTGAGGTCGCAAAGAGTTGGACACGACTGAGTGACTTTCACTTCACTTCACTTCATACATGTGGAAACAGATTTATGTAAATACATAGACACATGTAATCTGGTTATCAAAAGACAGTTATGATATTATTCTGTTACAAGCATGATATTTCATAGGGGGAGAGAAGAATCAGTGAAATGAAAGAAGTTTATGAAAAACCAAGACAATATTTATACTAACAGGAATAATACTATTCAAATATGGGCAAGACATTTGTGGAGAAATCATTTATATTTTTGTTTACTGTCCATAGAGAAGAGGTATAGAAATGGATATTTACATTGTATACATGGATAAGAAGATTCAACATTTTTATAATGTTAATTTTCTTTAAAATCATATATTGAGTCAATGCAGTTCCAATCAAAATTCAAATATTTTTAGAATCTTGATGAACTTATTCTAAAGTACATGTAAAAAATAAGAGGTGCTTATATACATAAATTTTAAATGACATTTATCAAGTAGCAAAGATTGCTTTTTCTTTTTTTTTTTTTAAACATGATATTCAATGTGGGTGGTATCTACAGTGTGACAGATGCTCTTAATACTACTGGAGTGTAAGCTGTTATCACCACTTTGGAATATCCTATGAAAATCCTTCTAATGTCTTTGAATGGCTAATATTTCATTAATTTAAAGACTGTAAAACATATAACTAAGTTATGAAACATAAAAATAAAAAATACACCCATGAAACAAGTACTCAGGTTTAGAACTAATCCACTTTTACTAGTGTCCTAGGTACTGATATGATGTGCCTGTATTGCATCCTCTTGTCCTCATGCTATTTCCTTCAAAAATAATTTAAATTTTGGAATTTTCTGTTATGTATTTTTAAATGAAGTTTTAACAAAATAGAAATATATTTTGAAATATATATTACTTATTTTACTGTTTTTATGGGAAACCCTATACAGGATGAGGCCATAATGAGAGATATTAAGAGAAAGATTGACTCTTTAAATTATTTAAATGTTTAAATTTTTATAGTGAATTGAATGATGGACCCCTAAAAGATATATCTACATTTTAATTTCCAGTATCTGCAAATGTTACCTTTTTTGAAAAAAGCATCTCAACAGATGTAATTAAGGATCTAGAGATGAGAGAGACCACCCTAGATTATCTGGGTGGGCCCCAAGATATCACCTGATATCCAGGTATCTGGATACCCCAAAATACCCAGTGCCAAGGGTTTTTAGTGAAAGTTAAACAGAGGGAGACTACACACAGAAGAGAGGCCATGTGATCACCAAAACAGATTGGAATGATGAGGTTACAGAGAAATCCCTGGAGCCAACAGAATATGGAAGAGCAAGAAAATGAATTATCTCTTAAAGCCTCTGGAGGGAGCATTGCCTTGCTGAATTTCAGATTTCTAGCCTTCAGGACTATGAGAGAATAAATTTCAATTGTTTTAAACCATCACATTTGTGGTAATTTGTCCCTGCAGTGTCAGAAAACTAAGTGCAGTGTTTCGAAGTAGTTTAAATCATTTTTTTCCATATGTACTTTTTTTGTCCAAAGTTTCTATAATCAATCTGCTTACAATAATTTTATAATAACATAGAGTAATAAAAATTTTAAAAGACATTTAAGAGGATTCCATAATTGCAAATATAACATGCAAGGGTACTTTTTCTTCTACCTGTGGTTTGGAATGTGAAACTATGACTGCTCAGAAATTACAAAGACAATCTGAAGTTCTTCTGGAGATTAACACAACTCTTCGCTGTAAGGGAGGTCATAGAGTTCTTTTTCTTCAAGCAGTGTCAGATCCCAGTAAGAAATCAGAATAGTTTTAGTACAATAAAGAGCACAAAGGCAGACGATGTAACAGTAAATGGAAGTTGAAATGCCTGGGGAAAGCAGACTGAAAACTTGATGCTAACCTGGGCTGAGATAAAAAAGGCTTATCTTGATTTTAAGAATGAAAACAAATAAGTTTTGGAGCAGGTTTTACTCAAACCTGAGTTAATCTCAAATTAAATTACAGTGATTAAGAATACTTGAAAAAAACTATGAACGGAGCCTAACTTTAGCTATCTTATACTTTTTTTCTAAATTGTTTTGCTAATATTTAAGTACATGATCAGATACTATACTTTAATTTGCTGTTCGAATAGAAAATTTCCTTTCTATAGGAAAAGCCCAAGTGAGATGGAAAGATTTGAAAGCTGAAACTAAAACCAAGGCGTCTCCATGCATTTGTTGGCTGCAAACCGAAATCTAGATCAGTGTATCTATGAAGTGATAGTCTCTGGAATGCTGGCTTTACAACTTCACATCTGTTGGTAAACATCACCAAATGCTAACTAAGGAAAGTAGGATGTGGTCACTGTCCTCTGGATGGCAAGCATATAGGAAGACAGGGACTCTCACTTATTTTAAAACTACATTCCTTTGATATATTGCATGTAAATGTGATTTTGATAAAAAGTTTTATGAAAGAAAAGATACAGGCAATTTTATTAACTTGGCATTCATTTAACTCATGAAAAATTCATGAAATTATAATAAGCAAATTCTAAGTTAGATTAAGTTGATTAATTTCTAGATATCCTCAATTCAAAAATCTTTTCATATAAAATGTGAAATACTTCATATGAAATACTTTTCTTATACTTTGATATTCTTTTCAAAATTAAGCTAAAGTACCTTAATTTATATAAATTAGAGGTGTGTTGGCAACCCACTCTAGTACTCTTGCCTGGAAAATCCCAAGGACATAGGAGCCTGGTAGGCTTCAGTCCATGGGGTCGCAAAGTCGGACACGACTGAGCGACTTCACTTAAGTATGATTGAGGCCATATTTTTTTTTTTCAGATGATTATTTTTGGCACTTGTTTTTGTATAAGACATCTTATTATACATAAGCTAAAGAATACATGGTGAAAACATTTCAATTATGTATGTTTTTCCTTATTGAGTTTTCTATTCAGGTTCCATTCATCTGTACAGGTATTGAATAGAACCTAATTAAAGGAAATATTTAAATATTTCATTTCATATCAGATTTTCATATCATGCATCCCCCTTGTTGACAATAACCGCCAAATGGGAATGTATATGTGTAATCTGGAAATTAGCTATCATCACTATCCCTAAAGGTTTAAATCTCTTTGTATGCATTCTTTTCCCACATCTCTGAAAATCCCAAGAGGAACTTTATATCACCAAGGTCCCTTCTGGCCCTATTTTTCTACTTCTACTTAATTAGTTTAGTGCATAGATTATCTTCCTTTTCCCCATATGTAGTTCTTGTTAGACCTCACATGGACCCAGATGTCAACCTCAGATCATTTTCTTAATGTTCACAGATACAACCTCTTTCACTTAAAACTGTGCTTGTGTGTAGTCCTATGCATGATTCAGTGGAGAGAAAGAGGGAGGTATCATATCTCAGAAACAGAAACAACTTAGAAATAAGAATCGAACACCTTGTCCACAGTAGTGGGAATCCTTTTTTCCCACCATTCTTATTGCCTAGTGCCATCTAACCAGTTTCTAGCTCCGGTTTTTTTTTTTTGTTTGTTTTGTTTTTTTTTAGTTCTTTTCTTCTTCAACCCTTCCAAGCCAACCAAGTAGAAACTTGCTTATTCATGTATGGACCTAAGGCAATGGCTTAATCTGGGGGCTCTAAACTTAGGGGTTTGGTAAAGCCATTGGACTGGCAAAAAAACGAGTGGATAGAAAATAGGCTATAACAGAGGAAAATCCAGCATTTCAAAGTAGAAAAAGAGTGGAATTGGCAAAGGACATTGAAAAAAGTAAACATTGGTGTTGGAGGAAACCCAGTGGAGTGTGCAATCTAGAAATCAATTTATAAAATCATTCTGAAAAGGAGGAAATTATCAGCCATATCAAATGGTGGTAGAATTAAACAAGAATATAATTTAAATTTGACACTCTAAGACGACAAAGAAAAGGTCATTGATAACCATGTCAAGAGCAGTTTTAGTAAAATGTTTTGAATAAAACTTTAGGATTAGTCAGAGGAGAAATTTGGAGGTAAGAAATTAGAGATAAGACATATGGGCCTTTACAAGTTTTTTTTTTTTTTTAATGCAATTTTAATTAGATTTTATTTCAACTAAAGAGAGAGGTAGGATATAGCAGACTTTATTATATTAAGATAGAGAAATTTCAGAATGATTATAGCTGATGGTAATGGTAAATCAGAGGAAGAAAAATTATGATACAAATAAAAGAAAAATTAAGTGAGAGATGTGAGCTATAGAAAGGGTTGAGTTCAGATAGAAGCTGAGAGAATTCATCTCTTTTGATTAGAGTCAGAATAGAGCAGTAGATGAAGACAAATCTCTAGATTGTGATATGGAGTATTTTTTGTTTAATTATCTACATTTTCTTAGTGAAATAAGAGCATATATTATTTAATGAGCCAAGAGATGGGAGATAGTATACTTCCCAAATTGCTTGCTTTAGTATAAATTGTAGCAATGTATGTAGTAGCAAGTCATCTGAATATCATCCTCAACAGTGTTAGGCTTTTTGTATGACTTCAAAATTTAGGCAAAATTGTAAATTTAATTTCTTTCAATTGAATTTGCATATCTTTGATAATCTGAATGTGAACTTTAAAATAAGTATATCCTTATAAAAAATTAAAGAGACTAAACATAGAAAAGGATCGGTTTTACTGAAGGTATGACTTCTCAGGGCTTTCCCAGGTGGTGCACTGGTAAAGAATCCACCTGCCAATGCAGGAGATGCAAGACACATCTTCAGTCCCTGGGTTGCGAAGATCCCCTGGAGCAGGAAATTGAAATCCACTCCAGTATTCCTGCCTGGAAAATTCCAAGGACAGAGGAGCCTGGCGGGCTACAGACCATGGAGTCACAAAGTGTCGGACACGGCTGAGTGCGTGCACACAGACACACGACTTCTCAAGAAATCTGTGTTTGTTTTAAAATCTTTGCGTTATTCTTAACTGTGCTTTGGAACAGAATCCAAGATGCAAGAATGACTGGATCTTACTCAAGACATACCTCATTCAAGAAATTCAGGGTAAATAGCCCTGTGGAAACAATCAACATCAGGATAAGAGTCTATACATTCTGCCCTGATAAATGACCTATTATGACAATATTTCTGGTTTCCTTTTTCCAGTTAATAAAAATACATAGATAATATTATGATATGTTCTATCACCACTCCATAAAATTAAAAGTCAAAAAACTATTAAGCCAGATAAAAACATACAAAACTCGTAACTAGTTTTCCAATACACGGTTATGGAAACTGGATTTATTTACTTTCTAATTTTTGCGTCATGTTGCTTTCCTTAGCCATTGAGAAAAATATCAGTAAAAGAGGGAAAATTAAAGCTAAATAAATGTGGAAGTTTCTTTCCACTTCTGTCGCTATTTATTGGTTCAGTAAAGGATTTCCATGGTGAATTAAGATCAATTCCCTGAAGATTAAGCTATAAAATTTAGACTACATGAACACTACCAGAGGTTAAATCTCTCATGAATAGGTGGTTAGCTGAGGCATATTTAGCCAAAGATCCATTCTGTGAGTTTGAAATTAAGTGTGGTTTGCCAGAGAAAATATTGCTGAAAGCAGCTTTGCCAAAATCTTTTTGGAGTTAAAGTTAAGGTGTGTTCTCCTTAAAGATACAGTTACTTAGGTAGTATATAAACTTCAGTTCAAGATTTTAGGGTTCAATTGTGATTTATTTCCTGCATACTTCCCTAGGCTGAAACCTTTGCATCGGATTAAAGGGATTTAAATATAATAACTGAGAACATAGTCAAATTTATTAGGAATGCATTAATAATGTATCTATTCTTTTTCAATATCCATGAAATAATTTTCCATAATACTTTTTTAAAAAGCAGAACACATGCACATACACATACATACATATAATGTAAATCTCTCTCTCTCTCTCTCTCTCTCTCTATATATATATATATATATATATATATATATATATATATTGTGGGTGTGTTTAAACCTATATACACATGTGAAAATGATAGTCGCTCAGTCATTTCCGACTCTTTGCTACCCCATGAACTATAACCAGCCAGGCTTCTCTGTCCATGGGATTCTCCAGGCAAAAATACTGGAGTGGGTAGCCATTCCCTTCTCCAGGGGATCTTCCTGAACCAGGTTTAAAAGCTGGGTCTCCCACACTGCTGGCAGATTCTTTATCATCTGAGTCCCCCAGGTTCGATCCCCTGGAGAAAGAAATGGCTACCTACTCCAGTATTCTTGCCTGGGAATTTCATGGGCAGAGGAGCCTGATGGGCTACAGTCCATGGGGACACAAAGAGTTGGATATGACTGAGAAAATAGCATTTTCACTTTCATATACATATATATACATGTGTGTATTTGTGTGTGTATGTATTTTACCTCTTCCCAAACTGGTCTTAGAACTTTTGCTTGGGAGTTAATGTTATTAATTAATACAATTCTTAATTTGATTTTTTTTCTATATTTGTAACCTTTCAGTCTCAATGACTTCTCCTCTGTTTTGACCCTCTATTGAACCGGTTACTAAGCCTTATCATTAATCTTTTCTGATATTTTCTATTTAATTATTCCTATCTATTCTTTTATCCATCTTGGTCCAAGTCCATTGTACTTTATGTCTAGATTACCAAAATTGCCTCCTATAGCCCTCTTTCCCCTTTTTCTTGGTCATAGAGCCATAATTCTTTCCCTGCGCTTCTTCATGCTTACATGTGCCATATCACTGATGAACAGACAATGAAATGTAAATGGGAGAAACATGTATCACTTATATCTGACATTCTGCTTTGTTATACTGTATGGATGCTTTGCTGTGAAAGTGCTGCACTCAATATGCCAGCAAATTTGGAAAACTCAGCAGTGGCCACGGGACTGGAAAAGGTCAGTTTTCATTCCAATCCCAAAGAAAGGCAATGCCAAAGAATGCTCAAACTACCACACAATTGTACTCATCTCACAGGCTAGTAAAGTAATGCTCAAAATTCTCCAAGCCAGGCTTCAGCAATACGTGAACCGTGAACTTCCTGATGTTCAAGCTGGTATTAGAAAAGGCAGAGGAACCAGAGATCAAATTGCCAACATCTGCTGGATCATGGAAAAAGCAAGAGAGTTCCAGAAAAACATCTATTTCTGCTTTATTGACTATGCCAAAGCCTTTGACTGTGTGGATCACAATAAACTGTGGAAAATTCTGAAAGAGATGGGAATACCAGACCACCTGATCTGCCTCTTGAGAAATGTGTATGCAGGTCAGGAAGCAACAGTTAGAACTGGACATGGAACAACAGACTGGTTCCAAATAGGAAAAGGAGTTCGTCAAGGTTGTATATTGTTACCCTGTTTATTTAACTTCTATGCAGAGTACATAATGAGAAACGCTGGACTGGACGAAACACAAACTGGAATCAAGTTTGCCAGGAGAAATATCAATAACCTCAGATATGCAAATGACACCACCCTTATGGCAGAAAGTGAAGAGGAACTCAAAAGCCTCTTGATGAAAGTGAAAGTGGAGAGTGAAAAAGTTGGCTTAAAGCTCAGCATTCAGAAAACAAAGATCATGGCATCCCGTCCCATCACTTCATGGGAAATAGATGGGGAAACAGTGGAAACAGTGTCAGACTTTATTTTTCTGGGCTCCAAAATCACTACAGATAGTGACTGCAGCCATGAAATTAAAAGACACTTACTCCTTGGAAGGAAAGTTATGACCAACCTAGATAGCATATTCAAAAGCAGAGACATTACTTTGCCAACAAAGGTTCATCTAGTCAACAAAGACCACAGTTTTTCCTGTGGTCATGTATGGATGTGAGAGTTGGACTGTGAAGAAGGCTGAGCGCCAAAGAATTGATGCTTTTGAACTGTGGTGTTGGAGAATACTCTTGAGAGTCCCTTGGTCTGCAAGGAGATCCAACCAGTCCATTCTAAAGGAGATCAGCCCTGGGATTTCTTTGGAAGGAATGATGCTAAAGCTGAAACTCCAGTCCTTTGGCCACCTCATGCGAAGAGTTGACTCATTGGAAAGGACTCTGATGCTGGGAGGGATTGGGGGCAGGAGGAGAAGGGGACGACAGAGGATGAGCTGGCTGGATGGCATCACTGACTCGATGGACGTGAGTCTGGGTGAACTCCTGGAGTTGGTGATGGACAGGGTGGCCTGGTGTGCTGCAATTCATGGGGTCGCAAAGAGTCGGACATGACTGAGCGACTGATCTGATCTGATGGATGCTTTGAGATGGGAAAAAAATATTTTAAAGCTTAACTTTGAATATAAAACTTCATTGTGATTCAGTGGTAACTTGTTTTGATTATCTCATCAAATGCGTGTGTGTTTTAATCAACTTTGGATTTCTTTTCCCAGAGAATCCTCTAATGTAGATTCAGTGTGCATATACCAGGCACCTTCACATAATTAAAATTTTGTGTAATAGCAAAAAGCTAACATTAACAGAAGGTAAGCAATATTGCCATTTATTTTGTTTCTTAGATTTCAGGTAGTTTCAGTTCTTTGTTTCAGGATAATTTTTTCTTCATTTTTCCATAGTAGAGGCTATATCTGAGGGGTGTAAACAGATAAAACACACAATGCTTTCACAATATGATTTCTTAGATACTATATGAAGAAGCCCTAAGGTAAAATCAGATTGTTCCTAGTTGTCTGCTTGTAAAGTAACAGAACACTCATCATAACAACTTGGAGAAAGTGTATCAGATAGTACAGTTCTCAGAGGCACTTTTTAGGTCAGTAATGCATTTTATTCTCATAAGTTCATTCCAAAGTGAACCAATTCTATTCTAGAAACTCTTCTGTTATATTTATAAATGACATTACAGAAAATCAATCTGTATTTTGGTAGCCACTAAGATTGTCCCAGTAGGAAATAGTCTTATTCTTTTTCTGAAGTGAATAAATTTCGTTCTGCATCTTCCTTAGCCACCCCTTGGAGACTTTCCTACAGTCTTATGCTTCTTTAAATAGAATGCTCATGAACCTTGACTTGCTCCAGACAGTCTTGGAACAAGCCAGTTGTTCTGGAATAACACTTAGATTAGGGTGATGTATTGTCATTTAAAGGTGATGCCTTTAAACCTCGCCTCAATCTTTACCTCCTTTAGGTATGGTCACTGCATATACTATTTTGTAATATAATTCTTTCATATCCTAGTACTATGACACAATGATAAGTATTTAAAAAATCCTTAAGATAGCTTTAGAGCAAGTTTTGTGTCTTATTACTTTTGTATTCCTTAGATACAGATATTCTAGAGCACTTCCTCACATTTCTTAGTGCTCCAAAAGTACCTATTAAATGAATAAGTGAATGAATGAGTGTGAGGAAATTAAGAAGAAAGGAAAACTTGGAGTCTGTTGAGCACAAATAATCAATTAAGTGTCCTTTGTAAGTACTATCCTTGCTCTTGCAAAGGATAACCAATAACAACATTTTCTTCATCAAAAAATGTTTGGATTAAAGAAATATGATGTGATTTGCTTTTATTTTCCAGTTTAATCTTTCCATCTTCTTTAAGAAATTAAGGTTGAAGATGTTAAAAGCACATAGGGATTTTGTAGGGGAATGTTTTCTGTTTCTCGATAATAACTCGTATTTGAATTTTGAAATATTTCCAATAACAGAAATCCTCTGGAAACTCTTTTTCCAGGTTAAAAACTGTTCGCATTTATTTTACTGAAGGTATATTTTCATGTAGTTAGCTCTAGCCATTGACAAAACAGAATTGGCTAAAAATACATGCAATACGAGCACTGCAAACATTTTAGTGAAGCTATTCTACAAATGAGAGAAGCAGCTAGTCTTGTAAAATGGTATTAAATGCACATTTAAGATTCTCATTTTGTATGAAGTACATTTATTTTAAAACTTGTTTAATGAAGAATAAATATAAATTTCCTATGTTCTTCTGTCATGTTAATGGAGTTTATTTCAGAAGCATGTGTTTCTAATACAGATTTGTGAGAGAAAATAAAATTATTTCAACAGATTTTACATTCAGTAAATCAGAACTCATAAACCAGTGACTGTATCCTACACACATGTGAGATGGCTGCTGTAAATACAGTATTTATTAGATTTCTCCTTATGTTTACTTCAATCACATTTTAGCCATTTAGTTTTTTTTTTCTTTTAAATCTATACTGCAAACCATGACATCTGTATTTAAGAAAAACTGTGTTTCAAAGTCTCATATAGTATATGTATCCCACATAGCTTTAAACACTCCATAGTTTTAATTGTTTTTTTCCACAAAAGTTTAAACTATAGAATTTTTCTTCAATAATTTCTTGAGCAAGCCTCACAACTAGAAATATCTTGTTTGTGTAAGTTGCTACATGTATATAAAATTATAATATATCTAAAAAGCAATTCATAAAAATACTTCAAGACCTTTGAAATTAGTATTTATTTTGTGTTGTGTGTATATACTAAAGCTTTCATTGTAATGGAAAATTAAAAACAAAATAAATGTAAAAACAAAAATAATATATGTAGTCTATCATATGTGTTTCTTATATAAAACTTAAATACTTCTGGGAGGTAATATAAAATTTCTTTTCACTACTTAATGAGAAAGATGTTGAAGTCTTAAATGACTTTACAATTTTAAATGTTTTCTTCAATATTAAAGTTCGGAGGTGTTAAATTTAAGATTTAGTCCAAATATGTCTATATATTCCATGTCCTTTATGCTGTATCATGTTGCCTCATTCGTATTGCTACTGAAAATGAGTTTTTAAAATTAAAGTTCATTTATCAAGGATAAAGAAACAGAATTGAAGTTCGAGATTATACAGATTAAATCCTAAAGTTAGATTGCATGAATTAGTTCTCTTAGTAATTAGTTTTAACCTTCTAATTAAGCTTTATGTTAATTCAAAAATCAATATAAATGTTGAGCACTTAGCTAATGGTTAACATTGGTGAGGGTCAGCTCTGCCAACCACTAGGCCATTTGCATACAATGGAATAAGAACTGTCATGATTCCTACATACAGATGAGGAAAATAAGACAGTAAAAGGTTATTTAGCTTGCTCAAATTTACGTAGTGGTACAGTCCGGTTTGGTAAAAACGAGAGTTGTTCCCTAAACATCATGTAGCATATCCTCATCCAGTTACAGTAGTTGATTTTATAAATCAGGCTTTCGGTAAATAATTCTTATGCAAAAGATGCATGAGACAGTTTATTGATGAGACATTTTTTAATGGAAAAAGATCAATGAAATGTATAATTTGAGAGCAGGTAATCCTCAGGTCAGGTTAAATATCCATGTTATGTTTGTGTAATAGATTATGTGTGTTATTGTTGGTCAGTTGCTAAGTTGTGTCTGACTGTTTGTTACTCCATGGTGTGACTCTCGGCAGTGGGCCTGGCTCCTCTGTCTTTCACTGTTTCCCAGAGTTTGTTCAAATGCATGTCCATTGAGCTAGTGATGCTATCTAACCATCTCATCCTCTGCCACCCCCTGCTCCTTTTGCCTTTAATCATTCCCAGCATCAGGATATTTTCCAGTAAGTTGACTTCTCATCAGGTAGCCAAAGTATTGAATCTTTGGTTTCAGCATCAGTCCTTTTAATGAATAATTCAGGGTTAATTTCCTTTAGGATTGACTGGTTAGATTTCCTTGCTGTCCAGGAGACTCTCAAGAGTTTTCCCCAGCAACACAATTTGAAAGCGTCAATTCTTTGGCCATCAGCCTTCTTTATGGTTCAGTTCTCACATCTGTACATGACTACTGGGAAGACCATAGCTTTGACTATATGGACCTTTGTCATACATCAAAGATATATTTGTCATGGCATCAAAAGACAACTCTACTTTTTAAAGTTTTGTCTAGGTTTATCATTGCTTTCCTTCCAAGGAACAAGCATCTTTTAATTTCATGGCTTCAGTCACCATGTGCAGTGATTTTGAAGCCCAAGAAAATAAAATCTGTCATTGCTTCCACTTTTTACCCTTCTGTTTGCCATGAAGAGATGGGACCAGATGCCATGATCTTAATTTTTTGAATGTTGAGTTTCAAGCCAGCTTTTTCACACTCATTTTTCATCTTCATCAAGAGACTCTTTAGTCCGGCTCTGCTTTCTGTCATTAGAATAGACCTGCATATTCTGTTGTTGATATTTCTTCTGGCAATCTTGATTTCAGCTTGTGATTCATACAGCCCAGCATGTAAGTTAAATAAACAGGGTGACAATATACAGCCTTGTCATACCCCTTTCCCAATTTCGAACCAGTCCATTGTTCCATGTTCAATTCTAACTGTTACTTCTTTACCTGGATATAGGTTTTTCAGGAGTCAGGTAAGATGGTCTGATATTCCCATCTCTTAAGAGATTCTTGTCCAGGGCAGTAGATGTAATAGTCATCTGAATTGAATTCATCCATTCATGTTTGTTTGGTTCACTGATTGCTATGTTCACTCTTACTCTTACCATCACCTGCTTGCTGCTACTGCTGCTAAGTCACTTCATCACCTGCTTGAGTATGTGCAATTTACCTTGATTTATACACCTAACATTCCAGGTCTATGTAATATTGTTCATTATAATATTGGACTCTGCTTTCACCATCAGACACATCCACAGATGAGTGTTATTTCCACTTTGGCCCAGCCACTTTGTTCTTTCTGGAGCTATTAGTAACTGCTCTCTACTCTTCCACAGTAGCATACTGGACACCTTCCAGTCTTTGGGGCTCATCTTCCAGTGTCATATCTTTTTGCCTTTGTATTCTGTTCATGGGGTTCTCCTGGCAAGAATATTGGAGCAGTTTGCAATTTCCTCCTCCAGTGAATCACATTTTGTCAGAACTCTTCACAATGATCTGTCTGTCTTGGTTAGCCCTGAACAGCATGGCTCATAGTTTCATTAAGTTACACAGGCCCCTTCGCCACAAGGCTGTGATTCATGAAGAGAAGTATGTGTATGTTATGATCTTATTATAAACTCATTTCTTGTCATTAAAGACATAGTGTAATATGTTTAGTTATAGAGCAGTGTGAATGTACTTAAGACTATTGATCTGTACACTTACAAGTGGTTAAGATGGTAAAATTTATATTATATGTATTCTGCTACATTTATAAAAATGTCAGGTTGGGAAACAACCACCTGTTATGTGCCTCAATATGGGCTGCACTGAAAAATACAAAAGTGTATGGTGAACGATAAAGTATGTATAATTGCTCATTCAAACTTCATGTTAAAGTAGTGAACTAAAAATAAACCTTAAATAAGTGTAATTGAGAGCAATATTTTTCACCACTCTAACAAGAACCTATATTTAATTTTGCATGCAGTTACCATTTACATGGGCTTCCATTTAAATGGACTTCCCAGGTGGCTCTAGTGCTAAAGAATCTGCCTGCTAATGCAGGAGATGTAAGAGACTCGGGTCTCATCTCTGGGTCTGGAAAATCCCCTACAGGAGGCATGGCAACTCATTCCAGTAGTCTGGCCTGGAGAATCCATTGGACAGAGGAGCCTGGTGGGCCACAGTCCACAGGGTCTCAAAAGAGTCAAACATGATTGAAGTGGCTTAGCACACACACACCATTAACATACACAACACACATGCATACAATGTCTTTTCTTCTAATGCTCATGCTCATAGAAATCATTTATTTTTGTTTTTACCAAACTGACAGGAAGATTATATACATATTATCACCAGTTTTTAGGTGTGTCCACTTAAATTTTCAAAATCACTTAATTAGAGAACAGAGGGTGATTAGTTAGATTATATCCTAACCATTTTATGCAAATTCCCAAAATTAAATAATTTTCCTTAATAAGATATCTTTTGAAAAACAGGTTAAAAAATAAAATTTACTGTATAATTATTCATACTCAAATGGGAATAGTGGTATTTTAATGGCATTTTATATAAATAATAAATGAAATCATTAAGATTACCCCATTATCTTTCTAATTATATTTAAAGTTTCATTCCTTTGTTTAAAATTGCTTTGTTCTTGAGCAATTAAAGGATGTAAAGGTTTTAAATAGAATCTTAGTAAACAGCACTGCTTTTTTGTGGGGGAAAGGTATCTTGGGTTTTGTAAACAAATGTGGAACAAAGTTTAGGCTTCCCTGTCCATCATCAACTCCAGAAGCTTACTCAAACTCATGTCCATCAAGTCGGTGATGCCATCCAACCATCTCAACCTCTGCCCTGACCTTCTCCTCCCACCTTCAATCTTTCCCAGCACCAGGGTCTTTCCCAATGAGTTAGTTCTTTGTAACAGGTGGCCAAAGTATTCGAGTTTCAGCTTCAGCATCAGTCCTTCCAATGAATATTCAGGACTGATTTCCTTTAGGATGGACTGGTTGGATCTCATTGCAGTCCAAGAGACTTTCAAGAGTCTTCTCCAACACTGTAGTTCAAAAGCATCAATTCTTTGGCACTCAGCTTTCTTTATAATCCAACTCTCACATCCATACATGACTACTGGGAAAAAAACATAGCTTTTTGGATAATTTAAAATTCACTTATTAAGCTGTTCATTTTTATATGAAAAATGCATGCTTACAAAGTATTTATGCATGTGTGCTTAGTCATGTCTGACTCTTTGCAACTCCATTAACTGTAGCCTGCTAGACTCTTCTGTCCATGGAATTTTCCAGGCAGTAATACTGGAGTAGGTTGCCATTTCTTTCTCCAGAGAATCTTCCTGACCCAGGGAATGCACCCTTGTCTCTTGTGTCTGCTGCTTTAGCAGGCAGATTCTTTACCATTGAGCCACAGGGGAAGCCCTATAAAGTGTCTAGGACAGTTCAATTTCTTTGTTGACTCCAGTGTTACACAGATCAAATCCTCTGGCAAGCACTGTGTAAAGAACTCAAATGTAAAATTATGTAAAATGTATTGATCTTTTGATGTTTTTGTCTTTTAGACATTAAAGAACCAGCAGGATATGTTATTATTTAATATACTTCAAACATGCTTCATAATTTGTAGTAAAAAAAAGTTAATTTGCATGTGACTTCCAGATATAGTTGATTTTTTCATGCCCTTTTGTATTGTTGAACTATCTCAGTCATTTATAAACTGCTCCTTTATACCTAGTTGACCTATGAAATGTGAGCTTATAAATATACCTGAGCTCTAGAGTAGAATATTCTTGCCTTACTTATTTACATATTCATAAATAGTGCTCAGATGGTAGAGCAACAAAATTTAAAAAGGCAGAGAAAGAGATAAAGTGAAAGAAATAGATGGAAAAGTAGATCTTCAATGAGTATTCACTTGTAACTAGAGACAGTGCCCCTGCTACAAATTAGATGGGGCAGGGTTGATCCAATCTAATAGGACTTCTTCTTTTCTTTCTTTTTTTGTCTTGGGTTTCCTTTCTCCATCTCTCTTAAGGAAACTTCCAAATCACCACAAAAATCAGAACAAAAGAAAAACAGTTTTAAGGAGTTCAGGTTATCATATCTCATTTATCAAGAATATCAATTCCAGACTTTCTCCTACATAATACAGGGATCCACTTTTGTTTTTGCCATTATTTAAAATATATTGGGGTGATATTTCAGTAAAAGTGTATGTTGGATTTTAAGTAGAATTACTCTTCATAGAAATGTGAGTTAAGATGCATAGATATCCCCATGCACTCAACGTCTCACACTAGTGTCTAAGAGGTACATGAATTTGATTACAGAATTCTGAAATATATGTACTTTTTTATACTTTTATTTGTTAAGTGTACATTTATTTTGGCTGCTTCTAGTAAGTTTGCTGGGAAATAAGAATACAAATATGCATAAGACAGTGTTTTTCCTTCAGAAACTTGTGATTCAATGGAGAAAATGGAGACTATTTAACACATTTTATATTAAATGATTTATAAACAGAAAGAGGGTACCATGAATTTACATTATCACTTGAGGTATCTAGTTTACACTTATCAATTAATAGGCTTTTTGAAGGAAGAGATACTCGAGATGGATTCTGTAGGCTAAGTAGGAATTCCCCCTAGAAGCAGGAAGAGCTCTTGTGTTTAGAAAAAGCATGTATAGTGAGACCAGAGGGTGGAAATATTTCAACATGGCTGACAGAAGATTATGACACAACTTGTAAAGTATGTTAAGATTGTTCTTTAATCCTAATGCTGTTTAGTACTGTAGCATATTTATATTTGCATGTAAAAACAATCACTCTTTGGCAAGAGAAGAAGTGATCTAAAGGGGAGTAACAGCAGATAAAACAACATCAATTAAGAAGTTTTTCATGGCACTTAAGGTAAACAAATGTCGGTGGCTTGAGTAGCTTCTGAACAAATGGAACAAGTAAACAAGTTGGGGAGAGCATTAAGAAAGACAAGTAAAATGTGATTCCAAAGTAAAGGCTAACCAGGAAGATAGAGGTGGTGGTTCCACAGAAGTAGATGTGAAATCCCAGAAGATGATTTATTTTTAGGTACACTGAAGGAAGAGTTAGAACCAGACATGGAAGAGTGGACTGGTTCAAAATTGGGAAAGGAAAAAAAAAAAAATTGGGAAAGGAGTACATCAGGCTGTATATTGTTACCCTGCTTATTTAACTTATATGCAGAGTACGTCATGCGAAATGCCAGGCAGGTGAAGCTAAAGCTGAAATTAAGAATCCCAGAAGAAATATAAATTATAGCTTCAAATATGCAGATGACACCATCCTAATGGCAGAAATCAAAGAGGAACTAAACAGCTTATTGAGGAAGGTGATAGAGGAGAATGAAAAACTCACTTAAAAAGCTGGCTTAAAATCAACATTCAAAAAACAAAGATCATGGCACCTGGTCCCATCACTTCATGGCAAATAGGGAAAAAGCGGAATCAGTAACAGACTTAATTTTCTTGGACTCAAAAGCAGACGGTGACTGCAATCATGAAATTAAAAGGCCTTTTCTCCTTAAAATAAAAGCTATGGCAAAACTAGACAGCATATTAAAAAGCAAAGACATCACTTTGCCAACAAAGTCTGTATAGTCAAAGCTATGGTTTTTCCAGTAGTCACGTATGGATGTGAGAGTTGGGCCATAAAGAAAGCTGAGCACTGAAGAATTGATGCTTTGGAACTCCTGTGCTGGAAAAGCCTCTTGAGAGTCCCCTGGACAGCTAGGAGATCAAACCAGCCAATCCTAAACGAAATCAACCCTGAATATTTATTGCAAGGACTGATGCTGAAGCTGAAACTCCAATATTTTGGCCACCTGATGGGAAGAGTCAAGTCATTGAAAAAGACTCTGATGCTAGAAAAATTGAAGGCAGAAGCAGAAGGGGATGACAGAGGATGAGATGGTTGGATAGCATCACTGATTCAACGGATGTGAGTTTGAGCAAACTCCAGGAGATGGTGAAGGGCAGGGAAGCCTGGCGTGCTGCAGTTCATGGGTTGCCAAGAATGGAACATGACTAATTGAGTGACTGAACAACAACAACATTGAGCTTGAGTAATGAAGAGAGTCATTATATACTTGAATAAGTATTTCTGACATTTAGGAATGAAAATCAGGTTGAGAACAGTATTTTCAGTCGTTAAAATATAAAAGAGATAGCTCAAGCCTTGTAAATAGATGGCATCTCTCAATTCAAAATCCTGGGAGCATTAATTTTTTTAAAGAGCCTCTAAAGAAGAAGAGCTAATAAAGGAAAATAAAGTGGCCAGAAAGACAGAACTAAGAATGAAAATACATTGTGTATGTGGGTTCAGTTGGTCAGTCATGTCTCTTTGTGACCCCCATGGACTGTAGCCCATCAAGCAACCCTGTCCATGGGATTTTCCTGGCAGAAGCACTGGGTTGCCATTTCCTACTCCAAGGTATCTTCCCCACTCAAGAACTGATTCTTTACCGCAGTGCCACTTGGGAAGCCCACAAATATATTACAAAATGCAAAAATCTACAGAGCATGTTTCAGAAGGTAAATAAGATTGCAGAGTGTCTTTAAATTTAGAGATAACTCAGTCATTAGAGTTTTGCAAACATATTTTGGGGATGATTGTGGACAAATCTATTTTAAACAATGAGTATGTGCTGTGTGCTGTGCTGTGCTAAGTTGCTTCAGTCCTATTAGACTCTTTTCAATTCTCTGGACTGTGGCTTGCTAGGCTTCTCTGTCCATGGTATTTTTCAGGCAAGAATACTGGAGTGGGTAGCCACACCCTCCTCCAGGGGATCTTCCCAACCCAGGGTTGGAACCAGTGTCTCTTAAGTCCCCTGCATTGGCAGGTGGGTTCTTTACCACTAGTGCCACCTGGGAAGCCCAGACAATGAGTATAGATTGAGGTAATTATATTAGCTATAAATGTAAATAGAGTAGTAGCTGAGAGTATGTAGAGTTGAGAAAGGCTGTGTGTTTAATTCTCTTACATATTTTACTTAATAATTCTGTGATGGGACATGTTTATACATGTTTAAAACCTTATGTGAAAAAGCTGATAGGATCAGTTCAGTTCAGTTCAGTCGCTCAGTTGTGTCTGACTCTTTGCAACCCCATGAATCGCAGCACGCCAGGCCTCCCTGTCCATCACCAACTCCCGGAGTTCACTCAGACTCACGTCCATCGAGTCAGTGATGCCATCCAGCCATCTCATCCTCTGTCGTCCCCTTCTCCTCCTGCCCCCAATCCCTCCCAGCATCAGCGTCTTTTCCAGTGAGTCAACTCTTCGCATGAGGTGGCCAAAGTACTGGAGTTTCAGCTTTAGCATCATTCCCTCCAAAGAAATCCCAGGGCTGATCTCCTTCAGAATGGACTGGTTGGGGTTATTACACAGAGAAAATAGAGTCAGATTCAGGTAGTGAAGGCGGATATGAGGATTCAAGAGATGGATGCATTGTGATTTTATCTTTTTTTGTGGTAAGAAAGTGGGTAAAGAATTGTGAAACCTAAGATTCCGTGGGAGGGGAGGTTCATGAGGCTGTTCTTGGTCTCAGTATGACTCCATCTTGATACAACGTGTACACAAAAAGCCTAATGTGCTTTAAAAACAAAACAAAAAACTATCAACCTGATCCTTCTGAGTCCATGTGTGTATGTATGCTAAGTTCTTACAGTCATGTCTGACTTTTGGGAGCCAGGCTCCTCTCTCTGTGGGATTTTTGAGGCAAGAATACTGGAGTGAGTCCATACACAGCTGTTTTCTGAAAAATAAATACCAACTCTTGTGAAAGCTTAGAATCACAATTTCAACAATCCTTTTAGTTTATCTTATATAAAGTTACTCAGCCCTTCCCTTGCTTCTGATCTTAGATGATATCAGAGTTGTCCCTAAAGGAGTGTAAGGACTTGCTCTCCTTGAAGAGTTAGGGAAGATGACTGTCTTATGCTGATCCTTGGGTCTGAGCTATCTGTTGCACATTGGTCATTCCTGCAGGCTAGGTTGTCCTCTGATGCACAAGTCCAACTTGGATGAGCTGTTATTCATTTTGCTCAAGCAATAATGGTAAAAAGTAGTGGGCATTTCTCTCTTATTAATGCAGTTTTCACTCTGTTCTTGCCAGCTCTGGACCCAGGATTAACTACCTCTCTCCACCCTCTACTGTGAGGTCATCACACTCTTCCTTGGAGGCTATAAAGCAGTTCTTCAATAATCAGAGTTCATGTTTCCTAGAGACTGAAAGCAGCTTAGGCAAAGTTAAATTCGTCACACCTTTTATTTATTTATTTATTTTTTGTTCTGACCAAGTGTGCCAAATTGCTGTGTGTCAGGGTTATAATGTACTTTTTTCCCCCAGAATCCAGAAATAGATTCAAGCCCTTTTGCTTTACAGTATGTACTATCCTCACTTATTTAAGAAACTTTCCATTAAAGAGCTTCAATGAGTCAAAGAAAGTTTGTAGATTTTTCTCTCATTCTCTTTAAGAGTTACCTTTTACTGTACTAAATCCTTCTGACTCATTGTTAAGCCTGACTCATTGTTAAGCCTCATGTGTCTCCACTCCACATAAGTGGAGACAGTCCTTTTTTACCCTATAAATAAATTCTAGGAGATGGTCCTCCAGGCTTGTGCTTGATATGATAAATAAGATATAAAAAAAAAATTAGCTACTTTGCCAAGAGATCTAGTACCAGCATTCTCTTGGTCTAAGTAGTTGTTATGAGCATGAATAATGTATAAACACCAACAGACTTGTTATGAGCCTATTATTGGAATGTCCATGGCAGAGCAACTTCCAGAGATAAGTACCAATGATGCATAAGCTGCATCTTCAACAGAAAGTCAGATGTAACAGATTTAGAATAGAGCACCATTGCTTTAGAGTAACATCTGGTTTATTTCCTAAAGCAAAAGGATAATCAGGCAGCCATCTGAGATAGGTAGTAGAGTCAACAGCCCAAATACATTAGTAAACATGTCATGAGACTTTACAAAGGGCTACTAGTCTAGAATCTCAGTCCTGGCTGTATATTAGAATATCTTGAGGGAGCTCTTAGTGATCCAGATGCCCAGGCAATGCCCTATTAGAATCTCTAGGTTGAGGACTCATATTTTTAAAACTTGCTAGGTGATTCCAGTGTGCAGCCTAGGTTGAGAAACACCACATCAGAGGATGAAATCTAAAAAGAGACTGGAGTCATGCTTTTGTGAAATTAGGGGCCTATATGCTTTTGAACTGTGGTGCTAGACAAGACTCTTGAGAGTCCTTTGGACTGCAAGGAAATCAAACGAGTCAATCTTACAGGAAATCAATCCTGAATATTCATTGGAAGGACTGACACTTAAGCTGAAGCTCCAATGCTTTGGCCACATGATGGGAAGAACTGACTCATTGGAAAAGACCCTGATGCTGGGAAAGATTGAAGGCAGGAGAAGACGGGGATGACAGAGGATGAGATGGTTGGATGGCATCACTGACTCAATGGACTTGAGTTTGAGCAAGCTCTGGGAATTGGTGATGGACAGGAAGCCTGGTGTGCTGCAGTACATGGGGTTGCAGAGTCAGACATGACTGAGTGACTGATCTGACTGACTGACTGATGCTGTCATAATCTCTTCAATGTGTACATATATTTTTTTACAGACTTTAAGATATTGTTATACTTATTATTTCCATAAAGCTTGTGTGTAGTGGAAGATATGCCCTTTGCTAGGCTTTTCCCGTGTTGTTCTAGACCTATGATACCTTCCCATACTATTTTCCAAACTGCATTTGTGAGAAACGAGAAACTCTTGGTTAAAATACATGAAAGTAAGTCTGAAAAATTAAATCACAAGATAGGCGATTCATAGTTCTTAATAGAGTTATTTTGACAGAACTTACCACTAAAATTTTCACCTTTATCACTTAAATTAAAAAACAAGACAAAAAACCACATAGTTTCCAGATACAAACTACCAAAGTTCTAAACTCTGCATTTAAGGAAACTAAATTATGTGCTGCTGCTGCTGCTGCTGCTAAGTCACTTCAGTCATGTCCAACTCTGTGCGACCCCTTGGACGGCGGCCCACCAGGCTCCCCCGTCCCTGGGATTCTCCAGACAAGAACACTGGAGTGGGTTGCCATTTCCTTCTCCAGTGCATGAAAGTGCAAAGTGAAAGTGAAGTCACTCAGTCGTGTCCGACTCCTAGCGACCCCGTGGACTGCAGCCGACCAGGCTCCTCCGTCCATGGGATTTTCCAGGCAAGAGTACTGGAGTGGGTTGCCATTGCCTTATCTGAAATTATGTGAAAAAACTATCAATTACAAAAAAATTGTCATTCAGAAGTTCTGGAAAATAGTTCACTAATGTTTGTAAATCAAACCAGTATTTCAGTGCGATGACAAATGTGATATAGATCACTTAATGAATATATTCTCCATGGAACCTACAAAAGCCTTTACATTATTTGATTTCCAACACAGGCCCATACATTGTTTATCACTGCATACTGTCCTTTTTAAAATGACATTTCTTATAATGCAAAAATCATATTTCCTTGTGTAAGTATTAATTCACATATTTCACTGTTGATGTCAGCCTGACAGCATGCATGATGAGAAAACATTACACATTGCCTAATGTGAATGTTAGCCCTGGAGGAGACAGCTCAGGATGAATTCCACCCTTTTGGGTCCATAACAGCCATTGCAAGGAAAGTGAGTATGATTAACAAATTTTGGAGAGATTAATAAGCCTTCATGTCTAAGAGTTTAATAAAATAAAATACTTATGTTTTATTTTATATGTGTATATTTATATGAAGACATACATAGAATATAGGTACTGTATACTAAATAAGAAGTGCGAAGAGGGGAGAAGACATCTGGTAAAGTGTTTGGGTTAGCAAGGATCCAGTTCTGTTACCCAAAATAATATTTTCAAACAAACCACAGGTAAGAAAAAATAAGTACATATATATATATGTACTTATTATAGATTATATATTTATATGTACTTATACATTATATTTATGTATGTATATATATAGATAGATAGATAGGTAGATAAATAGATAGATGGGCTTCCCAGGTGGCACTAGTGGTAAAGAACCCACCTGCCAATGCAGGGGACATAAAAGATATGGATGGATTCAATCCCAGGGTTGGGAAGATGCCCTAGAGGAGGCAGCCCACTCCAGTATTCTTGCCTGGAGACTTCTGTGGACAGAGGAACCTGGTGGGCTATCATCCATAGGGTCACAAAGAGTTGGATAAGACTGAAGCGACTTAGCACATGCATAATCTAATAGATAATTAGGATGTAGTATATTGGAATAGTCCGTAGGTTACTTCAATTGCAATTTTGACAGGTAGTTCCCTTAAGACCTTACATAAATTGTTTATACTTTCTGACAGTGCTAAGAGTGTGATATTTGAACAAATGGCATATATTAAGTGTCCAACCCATATATTATGCTCTAGAAGCATTAGTTGGGTAATTCACAGACTAAGATTTGAGTGATGAGTTCTAGGCAGCACGACTACTCATTGGCATAGCCGAGGCTAGAATCACCTGTTTGGCTCCTCTCAAATATTTTTACTTTTCATCCTACATCTTAAAAAGCAGAAGAGAGATTCTAATTCTTTAGGCTTAGAATTTGCATCAGAACCCGCAAGCTCTTTTGAAGGAACAGAGCACCAAACACCTTTTAATGTAAGATGTCTGGAGATAACTATAGAGATAATTCTCAAATTCTTTAAAATTAGAACTTTGAGGTCATGATAGGAAAATATTTTGAAATACTCATCAATGTGTTTTTAATTTTGAATTTCCCCCCATATGCCCCTTCTCCCCATTTCAGGGAGACTATTTTAGGTTTACTATCTCAAGGAAGAGAAAATAGAGCCAGGAGAAGATTTAAGAAAAAAATAACTTTTTATGTTTCAAATTTCAAAGTATACTTTTGAATTCAAGAGAGACACAACAGTCTTGACCAAAAAGGTTGTAAGTTGCATGATAAGGAGTCTGTTAAGCTTTGAAACTAAGATCTTGACCTAAATAACTGACATAGAAAAATAAATATTCTGTTAGAATGAATTTTTCTCACCTGATACATCTCCATAAAAAATCTGGGAGTGAGATAAGTGAGATAGAAAAGAAAGATAGCTATGGATAAGCACCCTCTTGAAGTAAAAAATATTGAAGTCATTGTACCCCTGGACAGAACAAGAGAACGTTTACCTTCCTGTTTGGGAACCTATTAACACTTAGGAAATTCCTCAAACCATGGTTTCAAGAATACAAAAGTGATGTTTAAATGGGGTTTTTGACTGATAGATATGAGTCCCAGAGCTCCTCTGAGCCCCAACAGATCCTAGAAGTGAGCATTCATATCTTTTTATTTCCCTTGCATTACTCTGAGTGGTACAGCTGTGATCTGGAAAGTCAGCACTCTGGAGGGACAGAGATGAGGAGCCATTGTGGAATGTAGCACAAAAACTTCCAAATATAGCATGAAATCCTCAGCTTGTGTGAAATGGAGGACTAATTACATCCAAGGCATAGACAACAGTGAAAGGCTGCAGAGCAAAGAGATTTGAAACTCTTGTTCTGGAGACCCACTATTATATACAAACTTCAGCTCTGTCTCTTAATTGCTGCCTAAAACTTGGCTCGGTTTTTTAACTGCTTTGTGCATCAATATTTCGTTATAAAAACATGGATAGTAATAACTGTACTTCATTAAAAGTGAAAGTTTCTTCAGTTGTTTCTGACTCTTTGCAACCCTATGTACCATGGCCTGCCAGGCTTATCTGGCCAGGCAAGAATACTGGAGTGGGTTGCCATGCCCTCCTCCAGGAGATCTTCCTGATACAAGGATTGAACCAGCCTCTCTTACATCTCCTGCATTGGCAGCGGGTTCTTTACCACTAGGGCTACCTGGGAAGCCCCAGTACCTAGTATCAGTTCAGTTCAGTCCACTCAGTCGTGTCCGACTCTGCGACCCCATGAATCGCAGCACACCAGGCCTCCCTGTCCATCACAACCCCCAGAGTTCACTCAAACTCATGTCCATCAAGTCGGTGATGTCATCCAGCCATCACATCCTCTGTCGTCCCCTTCGCCTCCTGTCCCCAGTCCCTCCAAGCATTAGAGTCTTTTCCAGTGAGTCAACTCTTCGCATGTGGTGGCCATGTATTGGAGTTTCAGGTTTAGCATCAGTCCTTCTAAAGAAATCCCAGGGATGATCTTCAGAATGGACTGGTTGGATCTCCTTGCAGTCCAAGGGACTCTCAAGAGTCTTCTCCAACACCACAGTTCAAAAGCATCAATTCTTCGGCGCTCAGCTTTCTTCACAGTCCAACTCTCACATCCATACATGACCACAGGAAAAACCATAGCCTTGATTAGATGGAATTTGTTGAAAGTAATGTCTCTGCTTTTGAATATGCTATCTAGGTTGGTCATAATTTTCATTGAAAGAGTAAAAGTCTTTTAATTTCATGGCTGCAAACACCATCTGCAGTGATTTTGGAGGCCCCAAAAATAGAGTCTGACACTGTTTCCACTGTTTCCCCATCTATTTCCCATGAAGTGATAGGACCAGATGCCTGATCTTACTTTTCTGAATGTGGAGCTTTAAGCCAACTTTTTCACTCTCCTCTTTCACTTTCATCAAGAGGCTCTTTAGTTCCTCTTCACTTTCTGCCATAAGGGTGGTGTCATCTGCATATCTGAGGTTATTGATATTTCTCCTGGCAATCTTGATTCCAGCTTGTGCTTCTTCTAGCCCAGCGTTTGTCATGATGTATTCTGCATATAAGTTAAATAAGCAGGGTGACAATATACAGCCTTGACCTACTCCTTTTCGTATTTGGAACCAGTCTGTTGTTCCGTGTCCAGTTCTAATTGTTGCTTCCTGACCTGCATATAGGTTTCTTAAGAGGCAGGTCAGGTGGTCTGGTATTCCTATATCTTTCAGAATCTTCCACAGTTTATTGTGATCCACACAGTCAAAGGCTTTGGCATAGTCAACAAAGCAGAAATAGGTGTTCTTCTGGAACTCTCTTGATTTTTCGACGATTCAGTGGATGTTGGCAATTTGATATCTGGTTCCCCTTACAAATAGCGTTGAAAAGAAGAGAAGCAAAAAGCAAAGGAGAAAAGGAAAGATATAAACATCTGAATGCAGAGTTCCAAAGAATAGCAAGAAGAGATAAGAAAGCCTTCTTCAGCAATCAATGCAAAGAAATAGAGGAAAACAACAGAATGGGAAAGACTAGGGATCTTTTCAAGAAAATCAGAGATACCAAAGGAACATTTCATACAAAGATGAGCTCGATAAAGGACAGAAATGGTATGGACCTAACAGAAGCAGAAGATATTAAGAAGAGATGGCAAGAATACACAGAAGAACTGTACAAAAAAAAATCTTCATGACCCGGATAATCACGATGGTGTGATCACTGACCTAGAGCCAGACATCCTGGAATGCGAAGTCAAGCAGCCCTTAGGAAGCATCTCTACGAACAAAGCTAGGGGAGGTGATGGAATTCCAGTTTGAGCTATTTCAAATCCTGAAAGATGATGCTGTGAAAGTGCTGCACTCAATATGCCAGCAAATTTGGAAAACTCAGCAGTGGCCACAGGACTGGAAAAGGTCAGTTTTCATTCCAATCCCAAAGAAAGGCAATGCCAAAGAATGCTCAAACTACTGCACAATTGCACTCATCTCACACGCTAGTAAAGTAATGCTCAAAATTCTCCAAGCCAGGCTTCAGCAATATGTGAACCGTAAACTTCCTGATGTTTAAGCTGGTTTTAGAAAAGGCAGAGGAACCAGGGATCAAATTGCCAACGTCCGCTGGATCATGGAAAAAGCAAGAGAGTTCCAGAAAAACATCTATTTCTGCTTTATTGACTATGCCAAAGCCTTTGACTGTGTGGATCACAATCAACTGTGGACAATTCTGAAAGAGATGGGAATACCAGACCACCTGATCTGCCTCTTGAGAAATGTGTATGCAGGTCAGGAAGCAACAGTTAGAACTGGACATGGAACAACAGACTGGTTCCAAATAGGAAAAGGAGTTCGTCAAGGCTGTACACTGTCACCCTGTTTATTTAACTTCTATGCAGAGTACATCATGAGAAACGCTGGGCTAGAGGAAGCACAAGCTGGAATCAAGATTGCTGGGAGAAATATCAATAAGCTCAGATATGCAGATGATACCACCCTTATGGCAGAAAGTGAAGAGGAACTCAAAAGCCTCTTGATGAAAGTGAAAGTGGAGAGTGAAGAACTTGGCTTAAAGCTCAACATTCAGAAAATGAAAAAAAAAAGAAAAAAAAGAAAATGAAGATCATGGCATCCGGTCCCACCACTTCATGGGAAATAGATGGGGAAACAGTGGAAACAGTGTCAGACTTTATTTTTCTGGGCTCCAAAATCACTACAGATGGTGACTGCAGCCATGAAATTAAAAGATGCTTACTCCTTGGAAGGAAAGTTATGACCAACCTAGATAGCATATTCAAAAGCAGAGACATTACTGTGCCAACAAAGGTTTGTCTAGTCAAGGCTATGGTTTTTCCTGTGGTCATGTATGGATGTGAGAGTTGGACTGTGAAGAAGGCTGAGCGCCGAAGAATTGATGCTTTTGAACTGTGGTGTTGGAGAAGACTCTTGAGAGTCCCTTGGACTGCAAGGGGATCCAACCAGTCCATTCTGAAGGAGATCAGCCCTGGGATTTCTTTGGAAGGAATGATGCTAAAGCTGAAACTCCAGTCCTTTGGCCACCTCATGCGAAGAGTTGACTCATTGGAAAAGACTCTGATGCTGGGAGGGATTGGGGGCAGGAGAAGAAGGGGACGACAGAGGATGAGATGGCTGGATGACATCACTGACTCGATAGACGTGAGTCTGAGTGAACTCCGGGAGTTGGTGATGGACAGGGAGGCCTGGCGTGCTGCGATTCATGGGGTTGCAAAGAGTCGGACACGACTGAGTGACTGATCTGATCTGATCTGATCTGCCTTTTATAAAACCAGATTGAACATCTGGAATTCATGGTTCATGTATTGCTGAAGCCTGGCTGGAGAATTTTGAGCATTACTTTATTAGCGTGTGAGATGAGTGCAATTGTGCGGTAGTTTGAGCATTCTTTGGCATTGCCTTTCTTTGGGATTGGAACAAAACTGACCTTTTCCAGTCCTGTGGCCACTGCTGAGTTTTCCAAATATAGGGATGTATTAATATTCCATAAATGTTACAACAGTTTTATTTTTAATGGTTGTACTAGCAATGCCTGCTATGGACAAAAAAGACTAGATTCCTACTCCCCACTTTCACAACATCCTATTAGATTACCTATATTCCCTGCAATTTAGAACTTATAAGCAGGTCAAGGGTTGGGGAGGGACAGGAAAGAACTGTAAATTTACTGGGGAAAATTCAGAGGACTATTTAATAAGGTTCAGGTTTCTGCACACAGGTAGAATTATAAATTAAATTTCATATATCTAAATCTATATTCATATATATGTGAGTATGTATTCATATACTCATTTCTTTGACATCTAAATATGTGGTCTATGAAATTCATGCCACCAAAAATTAAAGTTCTTTTAACTGAAAATTGCTTTTTAGTATGGCAGTAAGACATTTGTTACTGATACCTGTATGTCTATATATGTATATATCTCATGTTTGAAGGTTGATGTTATTATTGCAAAACAATTAAAGACTCTGCTAAGTTATTAAGTGTCATAATGGCATAGATTTGAGACTAAAATTATTGATAACAATATTTTTAAAATTACCTGTTTCTTAGCTCTAATTTACTAGCAGGTAATAATAAATGACTATTGTCTATCCGTTGGCAACTCACCAGAGAATACATCCATTTTTCAATTTGTTCTATAATTTTTATCATTACATTTTGATTTCTGATTTAAAAAAGGAAAAATAATATTTTTGACACAATTTTGGTATATGGTAAATATATATGGGAAGACTAAAAGCCAAAATATCAGAAGTTAATCATGTTTTATTGAACATGCTTACCATTTTAAGGATCTAAAACTTGTAACTGGAAAATTCCTAAGACTTTCAGCCTAAATAAAGGAGTATAAAGAATGTCAAGTTGCTTTTAATCTTTACAAGAGGAAAGTGTGAGTACCTCTATTCATTCATGTGTCTAACTGCAATTCTGTGAGCTCCTCAACTCACAAAGAAAGATGTCAGTAATTAAAAGCTTGGTTTTGAGGCTGTAGGAAGTACTGAATTCTGTGGCATTCAATGTGGGAACAGATACATTCATAGGAACTCAGAAAATGAAATAGTTTTAAAGAGAGGATGGCAGTGCAACACAGTTCATGTTTTACGTATTTTATCCAAAAATGTAAGTTTGTTCACCAAATCGCCTTCTCTGTTCCCACTCCCCTCTTCATCTCTATTCTCCTTCCTTCACTTTCCCAGTAGTCTCATTTTAGATTACCTCTGGGCTAACAGGTACACTATACTACACTTGGATGCAGTGCTTTAATGGACAAATAACTTCTAGGTTACATACCAGGAATTTTATAGCTTCAGTTCATTCTGCAACTAGACTTGAGAAAGGAAATGTGGCATAAAAAATACTGGATCACTTTCAATCAGATAAAATTATGGTCTATAAGAGGCAGTGTTCAACAGCTACAAGTGACTCTAAGCATTCATTCATTCTATAGATAAATATTGATCACTGACTGCCAGACACAGTTCCATTACGTGATGATGTTAAATCTTTTCAGCTAAATGCTTCCAAGGTCCATCTTAGTTAGTCAAGATTAATAAATGTCAAGATTATCCATCAGTTTCATGGAACACTATGAATCAGTAATTCATATATATCTTTTATTTCATATACCATACATTTGCCACAGGGAATGTGAAAAAAATAGTGTGTAGAGGCTGATAACTCTCTTTAACACAAAAAGTAAAATATTAGATGATGGTTGTAATCAAAAGAACGTAGGAATAAAGGTCACAGAAAAGCATGTTGGTATAAACAGAGCAGGCAGTGCTAGATTTCACTAACTTGGGTGAAGAGAGTACACTTTTGAGAAGCAAGTGTCAGAATTTGTTAGGTGCAACACTCTTCTGCTCAAAACTTGGCAATGATTAAGATCTGAAGGTGTACTAGGGTCTTAGCCTCCTTGCATAAACAAGTAGAAAACTGGACAAACAATGTCAAACAGTTTTAGATGTTACAGGAAGTGCTAAACTATTATCCTTGGAAAACAAATCACAGTAACTACGCTTGGAGAAAATGTATAGAATGTGGTACAGTGAGGGGAACCTAAACTGATATCAGTGGTTTTGTTATGTTGACAACATTAGAACTGGACTTTTAAGATGCTAAAAAGGACTTTTAGGATGGCTCAGATTTACAATATATAAAACATAAAATGAGAGAGAGAGACACTAAAATGGTTCCAGAAATCTACCTAGGGGCCTTCCTGAATTTTAAGAATTCTAATCTGCATACATTAAGAGTAAAACCCCAAAGAGCAAAGGATATCTTCAAAGGAAAGAACAGTTACCAAGGAGTTATAAACCAAACAGTTCCAAAGATCATACAAAGCTAGGCAGTATTCAAGTTCTAATCATCCAGAGTGGAGACACAGTAATATATGGGACATTGCGTGGAGAAACTCCAGAAGAATCATGCCTTAGTTGCAGGATAAAATTAACACCAGAGGAAATACTACTCTAGACTTCCTCTTGAAAAATTTTAAAAAGCTGTAAAAGGATCAAACTAATCAACAACTTAACTGCCTACTAAAACAATGTCCATTACTCTTTAAAGAAATGTCAACACTTAACAACATAACACAGATGTCAGCACTTAACAACATAACATTCATAAGCATCTAATGCAAAAATTACACACATGTGAAGAATCAGGAGAATGAATCTGGTATCGAGAGACATTCATCAATGTAAATATTCTAAACAAAAAAAAAATGACAGGAATTTGGAAGTTTGCCAACAAAGACTATAACATCAATTACAAACATGCTCAGAGATTTAAAGGAAAATATGAACATAATGAAAGATAAATGGAAAATATAGAATAACTAGGGGCTTCCTTGGTGGCTCAGACTGTGAAGAATCTGCCAGACATGCTAGAGACCTGAGTTTGATCCCAGGATTAGTAAGATCCCTTGGAGAAGGGCATGGCAACCCACTTTAGCATTCTTGTCTGGAGAATTTCTCGGACAGAGAAGGCTGACGGGCTATAGTCCATGGGGTTGCAAAAAGTCAGACACAGATTGAGCAACTAACACTTTCACTTTCAATATAGAATAACCAGATGGAATACTGGACAAAAAACATAAATATAAATCTGAAATGAAAAATTCACTGGGTAGAGTTAGTATCAGATTATACTTTCCAGAACAAAAGCAATATTAGTAAACTTATAAACATGATATCATAAAATGTCACAAAATGAAATATAGAGATTAAAAATGAAAAAAATACAGAGAAAAAGAAACTCATGGAGCAAGATTAATATATGTGGGCAATCTAATATACATGAAATTGGAGTCAAATAGAGGTGGATAGGGTAAGAAAAAAGATGTTATGAATTATGGCCAAACTTTTATAAATTTTATGAATATAAACCCAAAGACCCAAGAGAGTAAGCAAACACCAAGAGAAAGTGTGAAGAAAATTACACCAAGGCAATTCATAAATATTTTTTAAATTAGTAACAACAATACAGAGAAAACCTAAAAAGCCACAAGAGAGAAAGATACAAAGTGGGAGTAAATAAAATATGATCCACATGCCAAAACCGTTATGAAGCCTGTGTTTCGTATGACCCAAAAGATGAAAACTTTTTTATACTTTTTTTGTTTAAAGTAGAATATGCAACAGAGACAGTATATGGCCCATAAAACCTAAAATATTTATCCCTGGTATGGATTAAAAGTGGCTTTCCTAGTGGCTCAGTTGTAAACAATCTGCCTGCCAGTGCAAGAGATGCAGGTTTGATCCTTGGGCTAGGAAGACCCCCTGGAGAAGGAAATGGCAACCCACTCCAGTATTCTTGCCTCAGAAATCCCATGGACAGAGGAGCCTGGTGGGTTGTAGTCCATGGGGTTGCAAAAGAATAAAGTACAACTTAGTGACTAAACAACAACAGTGGAGTAAAGGGAAATATTATTGTAGACTTTTCTTCAGAAATTATTGAAGGCAGAAGACAATGGGATAAAAAGGGAAAAACAAAGAGCTGAAAGAATAAAAACCATCCCCTAAAATTCTTTGCTTAATTTATTTCATTTATTATTCTTAAATATCTTTCATAATGAAGCCCACATAAAACCTTCACAATAACAAAGCTGAATTTCTTTGCAGAACTGCAGTGTAAGGGATGTTAAAGCATTCCCTTCAAGCAGAAGAAAATCAATTTCAGATGGAAACTGATCTCTGCAAAATTGTTAGAGAACCCAAATTGCTAAATATGGTGGAGAGCAGGGACATTTTTTTCTTATTGTTTAATTTATATAAAGATAATAGGTAAGGGTAAAGGATAACACTTCCTTACAGGAGAATATCAGTTAATAAATGTAAACATATGAGGGAAACGCAATATCACCAGTAGGACGCTATAATATTTATTGCAGACCAACGCATGCTAAGGACTTCCCTGGTGACTCAGATGGTAAAGAATCTGCATGCAATGCTGGAGAACTGGGTTCAATCCCTGGGTTGGGAAGATCCCTGGAGGAGAGCATGGCAACCCACTCCAGTATTCTTGCCTGGAGAATCCTCATGGACAAAGGAGCCTGGCAAGCTGCAGTCCATGGGGTCACAAAGAGTTGGACATGACTGAGCGACTAAATTCAGCACAATGGATGCTAAAATAGTAGAACAAAAGTTTAAGGTTAAATATAGTATTTTACAGCTTCAAATTACATCATCCCAAATATTTATTAGTTACAAATGGAAAATAATACTATCTTTATGGTGAAGAAATTTGGCAAACATTACCTTAACCAAGTGGTAAATGTTAGCCTAAATAATACTAAGCTGTATATATATACACCATATTTCCCTGAAGGCATCAAATGGACTTTTCTTCTTGAAGTCCATAACCTCAATTTAATCATGAGAAAACATAAGATACACAAAAAGTGGAGGACATTATACAACATACCTGACCCCCTGTATCAAAGTGTTAAAATCATTGAGGATCAGGAAAGACAGAACTGTCACTGATTAGAAGAGATTAAGACAGAAAACTAAATACAGTGTGGGATCCTGGACTGGATCTCAGAATAGGAAAATGATATTTAATGGAAAAAACGGTGAAATTTGAAAATATGTATACATTAGTTTAGTTAATAAATTATAACAAAGTTAATTTCTTTGTTTCTGTAATTGTATAATAGTTATGCAAGATGTTAAAATTATGGGAAACTGGGTGAAATGTGCAAGAGAACTCTCCATACTACCTTTGCAACTCTCTGTGACAAATCGTTTCAGTATATAAACTTAAAAACATTAAATGCCAATTTAAAATAAAATAAAAACAATATATTTTGAACAAACAGCTCAAAAAACAGGAGGAGGGACAAAAGCCCCTCAAGCCAATTTATATCCTGGCTTTCCCATTGAGTTACAGTATAACCTGGGGAAAATCACTTAACCTTGCTGCAATCATGAATGGAATTCTCTTCATTGGACAGATTAAATTTATTATTATATGTAAATCTATTGATGTATGACCTCCTAGTACTTGGTATACATACTGCCTGACAAATACTAAATAATGCTGTTAGGATAAATATGTGAGGAAAAATAACAGGAATATAAAATTAAAAGAAAATATCTAGCCTAGTACTACAAGATCTTTCAAAATAAAATTAATCAAGTAACATTCTGTTGCAATTACTGTTCGCTGGCTAAATTGTTGTCTGAGGCAGGCAAAAACAACAACAACAACAACAACAAAAAAGGACAAAAATATCTACCAAGTTTGGCAAATAAATTGGGAAATGTAATTTTAAAATTAACTGGTGGGTCTTGTTAAATATACACATCTATCATTTAGTGTACAAATACAAAAAAAAATAGAAATGGAAATTTTATTTATAGAAAGTTGTAAATGAATAGTCTCCTCATTTTGAATCTGTCACAAAGCTAGCAAGAATAGGTTTCTTTTACCTTAATTTTGTTAAATTAGACTACTTAAATGTCAAAATTTTATCAATGAAGATATTTAAAAGAATTATTGATATCAATCATTTCCATGTTTTTAATTATTTTTAAATTTCCAATAAGATTTTTGTCCATGGGCTTTCTTAATAATAATCTAGTAAGAAAATTACATGTAAGTAAGGAAAGATTTTATTTTAAATTTCAAAAACAATGGCAGCATTTTTCAATGCAGTAACTAAATTTTATTTAATGTATATGATTGCCCTGAAGTTTTTGATTTCTGGCCAAAGCTTACATATTATATTACAGAAAAATAACAAACCTTAGTTTTTATCTGCCAAATTCACTACCCTACTTAGGAATTCAAACATTTTTATAGAAATATACTCAAATATTTTCAAGAAATCATCAAAGTACAATAAGGGTAGATGGAGCAGGAAGACATTTCTCTGTTTATTCTATCCTAGGTTGAGAGAAGCCAGAGGGATGAAAAGTAAAGTCAAACATTACAATATACTCATAAAGAGTGTTCTTATTTTAATTAATTAATGAGTCTTTCTTAAAGGAGGAGGTTTGAAAAGATTCTTTTTGAAGTAATTTGTAAAAATGTCAGATTAAAAATATCACTATCCAAAGTAAAGAAAACTAATTCCAAGAAAAATCAGGGTTATGTGCAGTTGTTAAATCCCATACTCTCCAAGTTTCTACTTTGTGGAATTCTTTGTGATCTTTCCTCCACTGTGAATTTGTTGCTTTTGGTATTAAGCCTATACATTTTGATGTTCATTATCCTGATTTCACTTTCTATTTATTCCTCCAATTCACCGACTCACTTTCTCATTCTCTTCTGCCCCTTATTTTCTTGTTCCCAATATTCAGACATTTCCTAAAGTATTATTTTAGGCCTTCCCTGGTGTCTCAGGTGGTAAACAATCTGCCTGCAATGCAGGAGACCTGAGTTCTATCCCTGGGTTGGGAAGAACCCCTGGAGAAGGAAATGGCAACCCACTCCAGTGTTCTTGACTGGAGAACTCCATGAACAGAGGAGCCCAGCAGGCTGCAGTCCATAGGGTCACAAAGAGTTGGACACGACTAAGGGATTAACAGTAGAGTATTATATATCATCATGTTCATAGTAGAATATAGCCTATAAAGTCATTAGAATCTTAGCTTAACAGAGGGAAGAAGGTATAAACAAACATTTCTAGCACTATAAAATCTTCTACATTTGAGGGAAGAAACATAAACTACTGTGGAAAGAAAATTGAATGATAAGTAAATAATTGTTTCCGTGATAGTCTCAAGAATGTCTGGTACAAAGCATGGGAGTCAAAAATGTATATGTATACAGGAACATGTGCACATGTCTTCGCTTTGCGCATGTTTTTGTTTATGTGTATACATGCATTTGTATGACATGTATGTGTGTGTATATGCACATGCTCTCATGCATACATATGTATGTGCAGATACATATTTGTATGTACATGTGTGTTTTCTGATGTCTGTACATGTATAGGTATACAAAAGATATAAATACTGTATTCATGAGCATGCCTGTGTTTTCAAATGATGTGCACACATGAAAATAAGCAAGAGAAACAGTGATTTTTATAGCAGTAATCGACATGAATGACCAGTTGCAGCCACTGAAAACACATAAGGAAGCCTATGAAAGAATATCAAAAGTAATATTTGCCATATTGAGGGTAGGAGGAGAAGGGGACGACAGAGGATAAGATGGCTGGATGGCATCACTGACTCAATGGACATGAGTTTGAGTGAACTCTGAGAGTGGATGATGGACAGGGAGGCCTGGCATGCTGTGATTCATGGGGTCACAAAGAGTTGGACACAACTGAGCGACTGAACTGAACTGACTGATTGGCCATGAGATAACGTTTATTTGTTGGTAAAATGTTCTCTTGGATGTTTAAAATATTTGGATAATTTCTTACTGAAATAAAGAGCAGTTTGTTTTGAGGACTTTTTGTTGTACCTTGAAATGATTGCAGAGATAATAGTTACAATTTTAAATGTATATAGCTGGTGGAACAAAACTGATGTAGAATCTCCAGCAAGTATTTCTAACTCAAGTGTTTTCAAATCGCTGTACACTTTAAAATAATCTGGCTCAGGTCAAAATGTTAATGTTCTTAGACTCTAGACCTAGGGATTCAGTAAATATTGATTGTGTTCCAGAAATCTAAAATTTTATGATGTACCCTGGGTAATTTTTGCAGTTGGCTGATAGGTCACACTTAGAGAAAGAGTACAGTGCTGAAAATTGAATTTCATAATTTTTTCAATATAATAAATTAAATAGAGCAGAAAAATATGAATTTCTGTGTAGGGTGTGCCAAGTAGACAAAGATCCTATAAAGTTACTTCTTGCGTTAAAAATGTTAACATTTGCGGGCATGTGTGTGACTACATGATTTTGGCTAGTATGGGAATTGCATATGTTATGTTTTAGTGTTAAGCAAGTAGTAGGCTATATCAGACTTGGACCCATAGAGTTTCAGGACTCTTTTGATGCATGTTAATTAAATAGCTATATGCTTGTGAGATACCAGAACTAAAGGTAAGAGACAGAGTTATTGAAAACACATTTTTATAGCCATCTGAGAATCCAATCATTAATCATTCATCTACTGATAAAAGTATGGTAGCAGTCAAGTGGAACCCACCTGCTGTACTTCACCTGGAAAAGTCAATCTTGAGGTTGCAACATTCCAGTGGAATGTTGATGGCAGCATTGGCTAAGCATATGTGACAGGAGAGTGCCACTGACTGCAGCTGTCCAAAGAATCCAAGCCACATACTGAAAATGCACATTAAATAACACATTAGACCAAATCTGGTGATTTGGGGCATTCATAGTCTTTAAAACACTATATTATTACTGACTATTCTTAAAGGACACGCTATGCTAGTGGAGATATGGATGTCCTATGCTGCCAATTCTTTGTGTCATTTGCTGTAAACATGAATTCAGACAAGCTATTACTCAACTACATTGTGTTTCAACAAAAGCTAGAAACTTTATTGCTCTGTGTATTTGCCTTTTGTGGAACAGAATAAAGAGCAAGACATATACTAATGAAATATACTGGACTCCTTTGGCCCCACTGTGATGGTCTTTAGATGTATAGCAGTTCATGGGCAAAAGATGAATGTCATATGTTCATTTTGAGGAAGAAAAGAAAGCTGGTCAGTCTCTATTCTGCTAATAACACTAACAGACATATCAATCTTGTCAAATCATATTAAATATAACTAAATTCATGAATGGTCAGTTAATTTGATGACACTCAGAATAATGGGAAATCATGATACAGTATCCATATAAATTATTTATTTTGCTTCTGTGTAAAGCCATTTTAATAAAATGTCTGTTAATTAGAGGAAATCAAGTAAGCAGGATTTTCAGAAATAAAGCCAGCAATACCATGAATCATTTTCATATAGTGATACTCATTAAGAATGTATTCTAACACGATGTTAAGTAAACCACATGAATAAAATTATTTCTTTCATCTCATCATGACATATGGATAGCAGAAAATAGACATAAAATTGTCTAATGGAAATGAATAAATACCAGAAAGAAAGAAACTGAACTCGCTCAGTTGTGTCCGACTCTTTGCGACGCCATGGACTGTAACCTACCAGGCTCCTCCATCCATGGGATTTTCCAGGCAAGAGTACTGGAGTAGGTTGCCATTTCCTTCTCCAGGGGATCTTCCCAACCCAGGGACTGAACCCAGGTCTCTTGCATTGTAGGCAGACGCTTCACCATCTGAGCCACCAGGGAACTGTAGTCAAATAGGAAGCATAAGTTGTGCTTATAAGTGAATATGATTAAAAGTGTTAAAGAATATATCTATATGTTTTATATTTATTTATTCTTAACTTATTGACTTATTCTATAAGGGCAAACACATTCTAGATACTGGTGATATAGCAGTAAACAGGGACAAAATCAGGGACAAAATCCACTGTTCTCATGGAGCCTACATTTTAAAGGTGGTAGGAAGATAAGTAAAATAAAAAATACACAAGCAAAATACAATAATTAGAGGTTTATAATTGTTAGGGGGGAAAATAAGTCAGGGACGTTGCATATATATATATATATATATATATGGACTTTGGGTTATCACTGACCTAGAGCCAGACATCCTGGAATGTGAAGTCAAGTGGGCCTTAGAAAGCATCACTGTGAACAAAGCTAGTGGAGGTGACAGAATTCCAGTTGAGCTATTCCAAATCCTGAAAGATGATGCTGTGAAAGTGCTGCACTCAATATGCCAGCAAATTTGGAAAACTCAGCAGTGGCCACAGGACTGGAAAAGGTCAGTTTTCATTCCAATCCCAAAGAAAGGCAATGCCAAAGAATGCTCAAACTACCACACAATTGTACTCATCTCACACGCTAGTAAAGTAATGCTCAAAATTCTCCAAGCAGGCTTCAGCAATATGTGAACCGTGAACTTCCTGATGTTCAAGCTGGTTTCAGAAAAGGCAGAGGAACCAGAGATCAAATTGCCAACGTCCGCTGGATCATGGAAAAAGCAAGAAAGTTCCAGAAAAACATCTATTTCTGCTTTATTGACTATGCCAAAGCCTTTGACTGTGTGGATCACAATCAACTGTGGACAATTCTGAAAGAGATGGGAATACCAGACCACCTGATCTGCGTCTTGAGAAATCTGTATGCAGGTCAGGAAGCAACAGTTAGAACTGGACACGGAACAACAGACTGGTTCCAAATAGGAAAAGGAGTACGTCAAGGCTGTATATTGTCACCCTGCTTATTTAACTTCTGTGCAGAGTACATCGTGAGAAACGCTGGGCTGGAAGAAGCACAAGCTGGAATCAAGATTGCTGGGAGAAATATCAATAAGCTCAGATATGCAGATGACACCACCCTTATGGCAGAAAGTGAAGAGGAACTCAAAAGCCTCTTGATGAAGGTGAAAGTGGAGAGTGAAGAACTTGGCTTAAAGCTCAACATTCAGAAAATGAAGATTATGGCATCCGGTCCCATCACTTCATGGGAAATAGGTGGGGAAACAGTGGAAACAGTGTCAGACTTTATTTTTCTGGGCTCCAAAATCACTACAGATGGTGACTGCAGCCATGAAATTAAAAGACGCTTACTCCTTGGAAGGAAAGTTATGACCAACCTAGATAGCATATTCAAAAGCAGAGACATTACTTTGCCAACAAAGGTCCGTCTAGTCAAGGCTCTGGTTTTTCCTGTGGTCATGTATGGATGTGAGAGTTGGACTGTGAAGAAGGCTGAGCACTGAAGAATTGATGCTTTTGAACTGTGGTGTTGAAGCAGGCTCTTGAGAGTGCCTTGGACTGCAAGGAGATCTAACCAGTCCATTCTGAAGGAGATCAGCCCTGGGATTTCTTTGGAAGGAATGATGCTAAAGCTGAAACTCCAGTACTTTGGCCACCACATGCGAAGAGTTGACTCATTGGAAAAGACTCTGATGCTGGGAGGGATTGGGGGCAAGAGGAGAAGGGGACAACAGAGGATGAGATGGCTGGATAGCATCACTGGCTCGATGGACGTGAGTCTGAGTGAACTCCGGGAGTTGGTGATGGACAGGGAGGCCTGGTGTGCTGTGATTCATGGGGTCGCAAAGAGTCGGACACGACTGAGCGACTGATCTGATCTGATCTGATCTGATCTGATGGACTTTGGGTGAGGACAAGTTGAAAGTTTAAATAGTGGGCTGGGAAATATGTCATTGAGAAGCTTAGACTTAAGTAGAGATCTTAGGTTATTGAAATTTATGTGGATATCTCTGGGAACATCTTATCTTTGAAAAGACCCTGATGCTGGGAAAGATTGTAGGCGGGAGGAGAAGGGGATGACAGAGGATGAGATGGTTGGATGGCATCACCAACTTAATGTACATGAGTTTGAGTAAGCTCCAGGAGTTGGTTTTGGACAGGGAAGACTGGTGTGCTGCAGTCCATGGGGCTACAAATGGTCGGACATGACTGAGCGACTGAACTGAATTGAACTAGGAACAGCATTCTAGTCAGAGGGAATAGTAACAAATAAGACCAGCATAAGCCAATGCCAAGTGTATTTAAGAAAGATAAGGAAACTGTTATGGGAATAACCAAAGGAAAAATATTCCAGGAAAATAATTCAAAAAAAGCAAAAAGTAAACAACAGAAGAGCTAGGTTGTGTAGTCTTGTAAGATAATGTAAATTAAGGACTTTGGCTTCCTTGGTAACAAGTGAAGGCTTTTGAAGGCTTTCAAATATATCTTAATCATTTGGGAAGGTATAAAATTCCTCTATAACATTTATAGTATTAACTATTCAAAATGTCAGTAAATGAGCTAGAAACCAGAAACATGGGAGTTAAGAAATGAGATGTAGTACCGTCCCTCACTGAGCTGACAATCTGGTTGGAAGATAATCATTTAAAACAAGCACGCTTATTTAAGTAAGGGACTAGGGAGCAATGTGAGGTCTCTTTCAAGAGCACTGTGAGGTCCAATTCTTATGTCTAATCACCTCCCAAAGACCCTAATCACCCTTCTAAATATATTGGGTGTTAACATTTAAACATTATTCATCGAGGGGGCTGTCACAAACATTCAGACAATAACAGAGAGAGTGACTAACTAATGTTTAAAAATAATACTCCCAAGAAGTCAAGTAATTCAAGAATTACAAATCATCTACTATATTTTCTGAGTAGCCATTACTAGAGCCTTGTGGAAAACAGTTTCATTGAAATGGCATGAACTTCAGAGCTGAAAGTATGAATGTGAAGAAAAAATAGATGTAGAAATTGTTATAAACTGGTGTGGTACTCATATACTAAAGTTTTAGAAAGGAGGTTCTATTTTGTCCCATCAGTCAGCATACAAATTCTGAATTAAGTTTACCCAAACAAAGGTATAAAGTTGTTCTTTGCTAGGTGGTAGGCATCAGATCACATCCTGATGTGTTTGGCCCAGAAATAAAAACAGTGTTAACTGGAGAGCAAACCATGCAACTCCGGAGGGTCACTGGACTGCTGCATGGTTTGCCAGTAGCATACCTTACTGAGGGCAAATTCTTCAGATAATTGCAAACACAAAGTCTGCAACTCAAGCCAGGGTTATGTTTCTGAAACCCATCTACAGAGAGTAGGAAACTAAAGTGTGCCAAACACATGGGCCAGGAGTGAAGCCGGTGTTGTTCCAATTGAGTTACTGCCAAGGAAAGCAAACTATAGAGGAACTGGGAGAATTTAAGGATCTAAACTGTCAGAGCAATAGATTATATACAAATGGGTGAACTAAGCAGGAAGACTGGATAATATCAAACACGATGCTAAAGACTAAAACAACGGGAAACCAAGAGACAAATTGTGTCTGACAAGAGAGGAGCAGAAGCCCCATCTGGATTCTGAGTCATGAGCCAGAGCCTTGGCTCTGCCCTTCTAAAATGTTAAAGCATGTTCATGGATTGGAAGAATCAATATAGTGAAAATGAGTATACTACCCAAAGCAATTTATAGATTCAATGCAATCCCTATCAAGCTACCAACAGTATTCTTCACAGAGCTAGAACAAATAATTTCACAATTTGTATGGAAATACAAAAAACCTCGAATAGCCAAAGCGATATTGAGAAAGAAGAATGGAACTGGAGGAATCAACCTACCTGACTTCAGGCTCTACTACAAAGCCACAGTCATCAAGACAGTATGGTACTGGCACAAAGACAGAAATATAGATCAATGGAACAAAATAGAAAGCCCAGAGATAAATCCACGCACATATGGACACCTTATCTTTGACAAAGGAGACAAGAATATACAATGGATTAAAGACAATCTCTTTAACAAGTGGTGCTGGGAAATCTGGTCAACCACTTGTAAAAGAATGAAACTAGAGCACTTTCTAACACCATACACAAAAATAAACTCAAAATGGATTAAAGATCTAAACGTAAGACCAGAAACTATAAAACTCCTAGAGGAGAACATAGGCAAAACACTCTCTGACATACATCACAGCAGGATCCTCTATGACCCACCTCCCAGAATATTGGAAATAAAAGCAAAAATAAACAAATGGGACCTAATTAACCTTAAAAGCTTCTGCACATCAAAGGAAACTATTAGAAAGGTGAAAAGACAGCCTTCAGAATGGGAGAAAATAATAGCAAATGAAGCAACTGACAAACAACTAATCTCAAAAATATACAAGCAACTCCTACAGCTCAACTCCAGAAAAATAAATGACCCAATCAAAAAATGGGCCAAAGAACTAAATAGACATTTCTCCAAAGAAGACATACAGATGGCTAACAAACACATGAAAAGATGCTCAACATCACTCATTATCAGAGAAATGCAAATCAAAACCACTATGAGGTACCATTTCACGCCAGTCAGAATGGCTGCGATCCAAAAGTCTACAAGTAATAAATGCTGGAGAGGGTGTGGAGAAAAGGGAACCCTCTTACACTGTTGGTGGGAATGCAAACTAGTACAGCCACTATGGAGAACACTGTGGAGATTCCTTAAAAAACTGGAAATAGAACTGCCTTATGATCCAGCAATCCCACTGCTGGGCATACACACTGAGGAAACCAGAAGGGAAAGAGACACGTGTACCCCAATGTTCATCTCAGCACTGTTTATAATAGCCAGGACATGGAAGCAACCTAGGTGTGCATCAGCAGATGAATGGATAAGAAAGCTGTGGTACATATACACAATGGAGTATTACTCAGCCATTAAAAAGAATACATTTGAATCAGTCCTAATGAGGTGGATGAAACTGGAGCCTATTATACAGAGTGAAGTAAGCCAGAAGGAAAAACACCAATACAGTATACTAAGGCATATATGTGGAATTTAGAAAGATGGTAACAATAACCCTGTGTACGAGACAGCAAAAGAGACAGTGATGTATAGAACAGTCTTATGGTCTCTGTGGGAGAGGGAGAGGGTGGGAAGATTTGGGAGAATGGCATTGAAACATGTAAAATATCATGTATGAAATGAGTTGCTGGTCCAGGTTCGATACATGATACTGGATGCTTGGGGCTAGTGCACTGGGACAACCCAGAGGGATGGTATGGGGAGGGAGGAGGGAGGAGGGTTCAGGAGGGGGAACACATGTATACCTGTGGTGGATTCATTTTGATATTTGGCAAAACTAATACAATTATGTAAAGTTTAAAAATAAAATAAAATTAAAAAAATAAAATGTTAAAGCAATATGTCAGAAAGCAAACTCAGAAAAATGAATGACTAAATATTAGCTTTCCTGAGTCTCTGTACCCTGTTATATCCTCTCTAGGGTTCTTAATCTTTAGATACTCAGGCCTGAGGATCTATCATAAACAGAGAGAGTAGGGGAAGAGATTTATTATATTTTTTACAAGTTAGTGACAGGATTTGTTGAAAAATTAAAAAGTGTCCTTGACATGTAGAAAAATCAGGCAGATGAATTCAAGTAACAATACATTTAAGAACTATACACTGAAAGAAAATATGAAAACCCATCTATATATGTGTCCAGGCGCAAAATCTGCCCCCTAAAGAAGTAAAGTAATTTAAGGGTAGTCATAACTTTGTCCACTTGGTTATTCCATTGACATCTTGTCACCAGTAAAATTATGCTGGGAAAAGTTCTGATTCTCAAAGTTCTCCTAGGAAGCTGCAGAGTTACATCTACTTCACATTTGTCCGTTATTGTTAAACCAATTTTAAGATCTCACATTAGAAGCCAGTAAGATTAATAGCATTATTCTTCCAATGGGGAAAGTGAAAGTCTCTCAGTTGTGTCCAACTGTTTGCGACCCCATGGACTACACAGCCCATGGAATTTTCCAGGCCAGAATACTGGAGTGTTAGCCTTTCCTTTCTCTAGAGGATCTTCCCAACCTAGGGATCAAACCCAGGTCTCCCGCATTTCAGGCAGATTCTTTACCAGCTGAGCCACAAGGGAAGCTCAAGAATACTGGAATGGATAGCCTATCCCTTCTCCAGTGGATCTTCCCAACCCCAGAATCAAACCGGGGTCTCCTGCATTACAGGCAGATTCTTTACCAACTGAACTATCAGGGAAGCCTTCCTTCCAAAAGGGAAGGAAGTCATATTTTAAATTTAGTTATATTTTTCTTGGTGAATATGAGATTATGCTCAATTTGGAACTACTGTATTACTTGTTATAAAATAGTAAAACATTCTAAAGCAAGCATGGGGGATATATATGTCCAAATAAGGCAAAATTATTATTATCTGGAAATGAGAATAGCAGTTCATAACAGATGCATAATGTATTTTCCCCATGGTGAATCAAGAGAACATGCATAATAAAATACAAGTGACAAATGCTCTTAGCAATAAATTGTTTACATTGAAATAAGAGATCCCCTTGTGGCTCAGCTGGTAAAGAATCCGCCTGCAATGTGGGAGACCTGAGTTCGATCCCTAGGTTGGGAAAATCCTCTGGAGAAGGGAAAGGCTACCCTCTCCAGTATTCTGGCCTGGAAAATTCCATGGGCCATGTAGTCCATGGGGTCACAAACAGACAGACATGACTGAGAGACTTTCACTTTCAAACTTTGAGGGAAAAAATCAAAAGCATTAATAAGGTTATGTCTTATTTCTTCAAGATAAACTAGTTAAGATGAAAGTAACTGTGAATGACTAGTCAGTGAATGGTGTGATAGAGAATAAATATTCACTTCACTAAGTGAGTATCTGACCACTTTGCTTGGCACAGCATTCATATGCTTCTGTTATGACAAAAACATGAGATCATCAAGAATGACTGATCTTTGTGAATATTTTGTATAATAAAATATATAAGTGCATACCTATACATAGAGTTTTGACGACCTAAAAAAATGGACTAGAAATATCAACTATAACTAAAAATTTCCATTATTCTACTAATATAAAGGAAGTATCTCTCTCTTAAGATTTTTACTCACCCCAAAGAATTCCATGGCTTTGCCCAACAGTGTCTGTCCAGTTTATCACAAAATTTTATTCTGCCACACATGTTAAGTTTTAAAACCAGGCATTTGAAGATACTATGGACTGTTCCATTTATGAGCATATACCCCTGCTGTTACAGATCTTTGATTACACTACAGAGTTGCTTCGATCTTCCAACCAAAGCTACATCTGGTTTACACCACTGTACGCTGTACTTTGTTTTTCAAAGATCAGCTGTTGACCTCAGAGCCACAAGGAGTCATCCATAACATTCCATCTCCTCCATCTTGAAATGCTGCCATCAGTTTGAGGTTTACATGTTAACTCTTAACTTCTCAACCTTCTTATTTATGTCCTCTACCAATACTCATTGTTGTTTCACTCACTAATAAGCTTTTGCCTTATAAGCATGTTCTCCCTGCCCAGACAGCATCATTCTTGACAATATCAACATCCATGCGGCTGGCACATCCAGCACCTGATCTTTCATTTCTCTTTAAAATTGTGTCATTTCAATGACTTTTTCTTCTGCCCTATCTTTCAGTCACTCCAATGGTTGTTACCTTCTGGAACTTGTGATTATCAAAAGTTACATTATAACTTAATTTTCTAAAACTGAGATCCCACTTCCTGATTAGTTATTAAAATTTGTTCTGATTTTTGATCCATTGAATTCAAACTCCATATCCTTTTCTACACAATCTTGTTTGACCAAAGATAAGTTTATGTGCTAGGGTTAAACCTACCCTTTTCCCAGTAGCATGCCTCCTGTCTTAAGGATTTTGTTCCACTTTGCCACTCAGTCCTTGTCCAGTATCCCTACAAGATCAAGGCTACAAGATCGTTATCTATCAAAATGTCATATTTCCATCTTAAAAAGCAAAAACAAGTACAGTAAAAAGCTCTTGACCCCACATTCCCTTTGCTGCTATTAAAGCAAAACTCTTCAAAAGATATCTATAGTCATTGATTTTACCTCCTATTCTCCTGTTTCTTCTGATCTCTCTCCAGTTATGCTTTTGCTTTCACTGTTTTACTGAAACTTCTTTTGGCAAATTCCCCAGTGTGGAAAAAGATTTGTATAAGTTATGTGATATTAAATTATCCTTGACTAGAAATTATGATTGAAGCCACAAACAACAGACTTCAGTTAATGTTTTAATGAGGAAACTTAAATAGAATTACAAAGATCTTGACCCAGATTCTTGGAAAAGACAAAGCCCTTACTTAGCCTATATATTATTAGGTTTACATAGATAAGGGGAAAAAAAGTTAGCAAACCATTGCATATTTTTTTCCTCCATAAATTTTAAGTTAAATTTATGTTTTTTTGTGTGTCTTCATAGAGAGGAGTTTCTAAGTGTATTTGCCAAGTAAGGCAGAGTTCTCAAGTAATGCTAAAAGGATAATTTTAATGTTTCTAAACACTGTGCATGTAAACTTTGAAACTATTAAGGTTTTTTACAAGAAATTACATTTGTTAAACGTGTCCTATAAAAATATTTTACTCATCTAGATTGTAAGTATGTTTGTTCTAGGAAATTATTTATAATAGTTAACTTACAATCTGTACACTGACTTTTTTTCTAACTTCATAGTCAAATGGATTGCCTTTACTTATGAATCAGCAAGTATTTGAATACTCTTTGATTTCATTTCTCCCTAAAAGTCCATTGCTAATAAAAATCATGACTCAAAAAGCAATAAAATTGAATTTTTCTCTATCAACAATAACTTATAGTTTGTTAAATCTAATTAATGATTTTCAATTCTCAGATTATATGACTTCTTAGATATCATGTCTACCTTCCCCAAAGGCTTTCTTCATCTGCTTGATGCTCTCCTGATCTTTTCACTGAATATATTGGCTACTCCCTCTCAGGCTTCTTTGTGGAGCCTCTTCATCCTCCCCAACTTCCCTCAGGGCTTTTCTACTCATCCAGTAAATCCAGTACTTTGTATACTTTAAATTTGTATTTCTGGTACTCAACTTTACTCTGGAATATTGAATCATTTGGTGCGTGTGTGTGTGTGTGTGTGTGTGTACACTTAATCAAGTCCAGTTCTTTGTGACCCCATTTACATTAGCCCACCAGGATAGGCTGCTATGTCCATGGGATTGTCCAGGCAAGAACACTGGAGTGGATTGTCATTTCCTTCTCCAGGGGATCTTCCCGACCCAGGGATCAAACCAGCATCTGAATCATTCCCAATTCACTACCTCCTCCTAGCATCTTAGGCAGAACTCCTATTTTTCCTACCCATAAATATCGTAAAATTGAGCCTCCAATCTAAATGACATTTTCTTCCTTTCTTTCAGTTACTCAAATCTAAAATTTAAGTGATATCTCTTACTTTATCTCTCACTTAATATCAAAAAATCTTATCCTCATCCACCTAAAACATATTCAAGTATGGCCACTCCTTCTAAGCTCCAGTCATCACCATGGTTAAGTTGCTGTCATCTGTTGGCTGGACTGTGTGCTCCCATTCAGTCCTTCCTCAACCACACAACCTGAGTGGTACTTTTAGAAAATAAATTAGGTTATTTTACTACTCTTCATAAAACCATCCATGTGCATCCAGACACATTGAAAACAGAAATGTCTTGCTAAGGTCTTGACTGTCTTTTAGATTCTAGTCCCAGCAGTGTTCTTGCTTCTCGTGAGACTGTACTTACTTATTTCCATTGCACTTGTTGTACTGTATGTTGTGAAATCTCCTTTCATAGATATTTTCATTAATGATTCTCTCAATTTTGTCTCTCTTTAAATGTAATCTCTTAAGATTCCTCAAAAAACTAAAAATAGGACTACCATGTGACCCAGCAATTCTACTCCTGGGTATGTATCTAAAAAAAATGAAAACTTGAATTCAAAATGATATAGGCACCCAAATGCCAATAGTAACACTATTTACAATAGCCGAGATAAGGAAGCAAGCCAAGTGTCTTATCAACAGATAAATGAAAGAAGAAGATACACACACACACACACAATGGAGTATTACTGAGGCATAAAAATGAAATTCTGCCATTTGCAGTAACATGGATAGACATAGAGAATATTATTATGCTTAGTGAAATAAGTCAGACAAAGACAAATACAGTTTGATATCACTTAAATATGGAATCTTAAAAATAATACACATGAATGCATTTAGCAAAAGAGAAACAAGTTCACAGATTAAAAAACATATATATATATATATATGGTTACCAGTGGGGAGAGGAAGGTGGGAAAGGGCACATTAAGAATATGGGATTAGGAGATACAAATTACTGTGTGTGAAATAAATAAGCAACAAGGATATATTGTATAGCACAAGGTACAATCTAGGTAACTATAGCCATTACCTTGTAATAACTTTTAATGGAGAATAATCTGTAAAAATAGTGAATCATTATGCTATACACCTGAAACTATTGTTAATGAACTATACTTTAATAAAAACAAATAAGCATAACATTGTTAGAGTGACCTGGTTGAAGCACCATTGCTTAAGCAAACCTAGACCTTTATCTTTACAACCTGCTTTTATTTCCTTAAATGCAATTATTACTCCTTGAATTTATGATTTACTTTATTTGTTTATTTTATGTACATCCCTATCAGAAGAACCTTAGGAACTTTATTGTTTGGTTCACTACTGTATCTTCACAGTTAAACACTTACTGAATTAATGGCATGGCCACCATCACCCTCTAGGCATTCTTATCCCCTCTAAACTGCAACCAGACATGTCTCATTTTAATACTCCTACCTTATTAGTCTTGTGATCTCAGAGTCTTTGACTATTTACTCTTCTCTACCTGGAACAATCTACATTTTCCTTTTTTTTTTTTTTCTTTTCCATGGTTCATTTCATATAATTGAAATCTTGGCTTAAATATTACTTCTTTAGAAAGGCCAAGTAAGACTACCAATATAGCACTCATTCTTCCCATCAACCTGGTATTGATTCTTTTGTTTTTCTTCATATACTTGTTACAATTTACTTTTTCAGTTTTTCATTGTCTATAGCCTCTAAACTAGAATAAACTCCTCAAAAGGAGGGGTAGTATCTGCATTAATCATAATGTGAATAGCATAGTGCCAGGGCAGAAATGGCAAATATACACATGAGTGGAAGAGCCAAAGGTGCTTCTAAGAGTCACCTGCTATGCCAAGATCGGTATACTCCATTCACTCCTAGACTTGTTTTTTCTTTTTGAACCCAGTTTACAAGTTCCCAGGCTTCAGTCTTATGTTCTTCAATTGATTCTTGTCTTTGTCCTTTATTATTCTCCCTTGTCATTGAGTTTGAGGCCACCCAATATTTAGGGAATAGCATTTAAAGTTCTGTCACGTCTCACATAGAAGAATGACATTGTGGAAAGGACATATATCCTTTTCTAGAATTCTGCATGTAAAAAGAGAGAAAGAAATGAAAATGTTTTATCACTAATGAGTGAAAAGTTTTGCCACTAATGAATGCTTTTCCCTGTTTATATGTAACTATAAACACTGCTAAAATGGAGCTTTAGAAAAGTGTTTTTCAACTAGTTTTAGAGGATGTATTGTACCCTTTAATGTATTTCCCTCGCATTTAAAATGTGGTTAGAATCTGCTAAATCAATTTCATGACTTACTAGTGCATTCCCAGCTTCCCTTCTTTTGCATTTGAAAAATATTGCCTTTTAAGATGCAGAAAATCTAGTACTAAAACTGATTTGAACACACACACAATTGCATTTAGTTCATAACACAAGCATACGTATTTATCTAAGCAACAGTCTTTGGAGATCATCTTTTAAAAGAGAAGGTGATGGTGGTTCCAGCATAAAGCCTTGTTAGACTGCTGTTAATATTATTCAAAATGGGAACTTTTTTTTTTTTTTTAATGGCAAAGAATTTCATAGTAGCAGTAAGAATTTGGGGAATGAGCCATAAGGTCTGCCAAGCAATTCCTAGTGAAGACATTGACCATTAAGTTGTTTATAGTTATTTACCCCCAAATTGTTATGAAGTAAACATATAAAATTCAGATAAATCAACTGTAGTTGATGACCTACCCCTAGGCAAAAACACTAATTAAATCTTTTTTTCTTTTCTGTAATTCTTCCAACTACTCAAGCTACATTTTCCTTAAAATACAAGAACCAGCTCTATAGAAGTCAAGGGAAAAAAGAGAATTCATTACAAAGTTTATTTTTAAAGAATGATGATTGTTTATTCCAGAACAAAAGTAAAGCATGTTATCAAAAATCACAGCAGAAATAACACCATTACTGCAGATGGTGATTTCGGCCATGAAATTAGAAGATGCTTACTCCTTGGAAGGAAAGTTATGACCAACCTAGATAGCATATTCAAAAGCAGAGACATTACTTTGCCAACAAAGGTCCGTCTAGTCAAGGCTATGGTTTTTCCAGTGGTCATGTATGGATGTGAGAGTTGGACTGTGAAGAAAGCTGAGTGCTGAAGCATTGGTGCTTTTGAACTGTGGTGTTGGAGAAGACTCTTGAGAGTCCCTTGGACTGCAAGGAGATCCAACCAGTCCATTGTGAAGGAGATCAGTCCTGGCTGTTCTTTGGAAGGACTGATGCTGAAGCTGAAACTCCAATACTTTGGCCACCTTATGTGAAGAGTTGACTCATTGGAAAAGACTCTGATGCTGGGAGGGATTGGGGGCAGGAGGAGAAGGGGATGACAGAGGATGAGATGGCTGGATGGCATCACCGACTCGATGGACATGAGTTTGAATAAACTCCGAGAGTTGGTGATGAACAGGGAGGCCTGGCGTGCTGCAATTCATGGGGTCGCAAAGAGTCGGACACGACTGAGCGACTGAACTGAACTGAACTGAACTGAATCTGTGAAATAAACTCATTTATTAGCCAGACTTAATTTAATATTCAAAATTTCACCTTTAAAGCTTTGCCACTAAAATAAGTACATCTTGTTTAGCTTTTTTGCTCAGGCTCTTTCCCAATTCTCAAAAGTTCTATTATTTATCTATTATTCTGCCATTCTTAGAGTATACTATGATCTGATATGTTTAATTGTAATGAACTATAATTTTAAGATACAAAGTTCAAAACATGTTCAAATTCCCCTGAACTTATACCTTTGGTATTACAACCTCAAAACACTGTATAGATCATAATTTTCAGCCACCTGCCCCACTTCCAAGTTCCAAGTGTTTATTGTGTCACTCGTCAAGGGCCTGAGCTAGAATCTCTTTTCTGTGACAGGAAGTGGATATCAAAGATGAGTACCCACCATTTATGGCCAGAATTCTGCAGAGAATTTCTGAGCTCCTTGTCTAGCAAATGGAGTAAACTGAATAACTTTGGTCCTTTTATATTTTAAATTAATTAATTTATTTTTTTACATTACAATATTGTATTGGTTTTGAAGCAGAGCTTGCTAGATCAAGATAAAACTACTTATAAACAGTCTCATGACACAATAGCATTTGGCCATTAGGATCTTCTGAATTTTCTTTTGCAAGTTTTGGAAAACAAAGGAACACAACCCTCCCTAAATATGTAAGAAAGACATACATATAAGAAGAGGGAGTTGGTAGAATTCCTAAGTTAAAAATCTTTGAATAGGAGTTTGTTTATGTTACTAAATCACCCTCAGTACTTACTGATATATAAATAGAAACTAAGCAAATAGCCCTTTAGGAACAAGAGATTCAGGTTATTAACTCTTCGATTTTTTAAGAAGGAAAATCATTAAATAATCAGTAAATTCAATTTACAACTGGAGATCTTTCTCTGGGACTTCACTTGCCAACTTTCTCAAAATATGTTCACTGGTAAGCCAGTACTTGGTATATTCATAGAAGCATAACAAGAGTTGGTCACTGTAACGCACTAATTCTCACAGAATGTCCAGGAGGCCTCTGGAGTTCCAAAGATACAGTCAGGAGATCCATTAGGTTAAAACTGTTTTCATAACAATCCTAACATATTTTTTACCTTTTTTTCTCTGTATTGATATCTATACTGATTATATTCAAGCTTTCATAGTTAAAACTACAGTGGCACCAAACTGAACCTGTTGGTTGGTTGTAAATACATAAGTGCCATGCATTCGCAATGAAAAAGAAGGTTTTGACTTAAGAAAATCTTTGATGAAGCAGTAAAATACATTAAATCATTGAATCTCAATGCTGGACTGTTAGTTTCTAAATGTTCTGTGTGAGACGAAGAAGTATATATAGAGCCTTACTACTGCGTAGTGAAATACAATGTTTGTATTGAGGAAAAGCACTTTTGTGATTGAGTTGCCATCTAAAGTACCATTTTTTTTCATTGAACAAAAATTTACTTGAAAAAAAAAATGACATAGGCATACTTGGAGACATGGCAGACATTTTGGCAAAATTAAAAATCTAAAAAAGTACACTTGTCTTTTCAAGGAAAACAACTGCCATTGTTGCCAGTGATAACATTTAAGCTTTAAAGTGGAAAATTAGAATTTTGGAAAATGCTTTCCTAATGTTATTACTTACGACTTAGTGGTATGTTTAATTATTTATATTGTACAATAAAATGCTTTGTCATTAAAAGAATAACTCTGTAAATAAATATTTTTAATGGTTCAGTATATGGTATTACAAAAGCATGTTCTATGGTCTGAATGTTTGTGTTCCCCTAAAGTCATACGTTGAAGTCCTGATGCCCAATGTGATGATATTGGAGTTGAGGCCTTTGGAAGATGCTTAGGTCATGAGGATGGATCCTTCATGAATGAGTTTAATATTCTTATAGAAGAAACACCACCGTCTCCCTACCCCTTCTGCTATGAGAAGGCACCAACTTTAAACACAAAAAGGAACCTTTAATAGAATGTGACCATGTTGGAAGTTGATCCTGAACTTCCCTGCCTCCAGAACTGTGAGAGCAAACTTCTATTGTTTCTAAGCTATTCAGTCTGTGGTAGTTTTTATTTCTTTCGTTTTATTTATTTTTTTTTTTTATTACAGCAGTCCACAAGGACTAAAATAGTGGGTACAAATTCAAGATCCATTTAAGTTAGTACTGCTGCTGCTAAGTCGCTTCAGTCATGTCCGACTCTGTGCGACCCCAGAGATGACAGCCCACCAGGCTCCCTCATCCCTGGGATTCTCCAGGCAAGAACACTGGAGTGGGTTGCCATTTCCTTCTCCAATGCAGGAAAGTGAAAAGTGAAAGTGAAGACGCTCAGTCGTATCCGACTCTTAGAGACCCCATGGACTGCAGCCCACCAGGCTCCTCCGTCCATGGGATTTTCCAGGCAAGAGTACTGGAGTGGGGTGCCATTGCCTTCTCCTAAGTTAGTACAGTGGATATTAATATATAGTTGAATTCAGTTGCTCATCGTTTCCAACTTTTTGCGACCCTGTGGACTACAGCATGCCAGGGCTCCCTGTTCATTGGCAACTCCCAGAATTTACCCAATCTCATGTCCATTGAGTCAGTGATGCCATCCAACCATCTCATCCTCTGTGTTCCCCTTCTTCTCCCACCTTCAATCTTTCCCAGCATTAGGGTATTTTCAAATGAGTCACTACTTTGCATCAGGTGGCCAAAGTATTGGGGTTTCAGCTTGAGCATGAGTCCTTCCAATGAGTATTCAGGACTGCTTTCCTTTAGGATGAACTGGTTTAATCTCCTTGCAGTCCAAGGGACTCTCAAGAGTCTTCTCCAACACTAGAGTTCAAAAGCATCAGTGCTTCAGCACTCAGCTTTCTTTATACTCAAACTCTCATATCCATGCATGACTACTGGAAAAATCATAGAAGGACTAGATGGACCTTTGTTGGCAAAGTAATGTCTCTGCTTTTAAATATGCTGTCTAGGTTGGTAATAACTTTTCTTCCAAGGAGCAAGCATCATTTAATTTCATGGCTTCAGTCACCATCTGCAGTGATTTTGTTGCACAAAAAAATAAAGTCTGTCATTGTTTCCACTTTTTCCCTATCTATTTCCCATGAAGTGATGGGACCGGATGCCGTGATCTTAGTTTTCTGAAGGTTGAGCTTTAAGCCAACTTTTTCACTCTCCTCTTTCACTTTCATCAAGAGGCTCATCTAGTTCTTCTTCACTTTCTGCCATAAGGGTGGTGTCATCTGCATATTTGAGGTTATTGATATTACTTCCAGCAAACTTGATTCCAGCTTGTACTTCATCCAGCCCAGCATTTCTCATGATGTACTCTGCATTTAAGTTAAATAAGCAGGGTGACAATATACAGCCTTGACGTACTCCCTTTCCTATTTGTAACCAGTCTGTTGTTCCATGTCCAGTTCTAACTGTTGCTTCCTGACCTGCATACAGATTTCTCAAGAGGCAGGTCAGGTGGTCTGGTATTCCCATGTCTTGAAGAATTTTCCACAGTTTATTGTGATCCACACAGTCAAAGGCTTTGGCATAGTCAATAAAGCAGAAATAGATGTTTTTCTGGAACTCTCTTGCTTTTTTGATGAGCCAATGGTTGTTGGCAATTTGATCTCTGGCTCTTCTGCCTTTTTAAAATCCAGCTTGAACATCTGGAAGTTCATGATTCATGTACTGTTGAAGCCTGGTTTGGAGAATTTTGAGCATTACTTTACTAGCGTGTGAGATGAGTGCAATTGTGTGGTAGTTTGAGCATTCTTTGGCATTGTCTTTTTTTGCGATTGGGATGAAAACTTTTCCAGTCCTGTGACCACTGCTGAGTTTTCCAAATTTGCTGGCGTATTGAGTGCAGCACTTTCACAGCATCATCTTTTAGGGTTTGAAATAGCTCAACTGGAGTTCTGTCACCTCTGTTAGCTGTTCATAGTGATGCTTCCTAAGGCCCTCTCCACTTCCCACTCCAGGATGTCTGGCTCTAGGTGAGTGATCATACCATAGTGATTATCTGGGTCATGAAGATCTTTTTGAATAGTTCTCTGTGTATTCTTGCCACCTCTTCTTAATGTCTTCTACTTCTGTTAGGTCCATACCATTTCTGTCCTTTATTGTGCCCATCTTTGCATGAAATGTTCTCTTGGTATCTCTAATTTTCTTGAAGAGATCTCTAGTCTTTCCCATTCTATTGTTTTACTCTATTTCTTTGCATTGATCACTGAGGATGGCTTTCTTATCTCTCCTTACTATTCATTGGAACTCTGCATTCAAATAGGTAGGGCATATCTTTCCTTTCCTTCTTTGCCTTTTATTTCCCTTCTTTTCTCAGCTATTTGTAAGACCTCCTCAGACAACCATTTTGCCTTTTTGCATTTCTTTTTCTGGGGAATGGTTTTGATCCCTGCCTCGTGTATAATGTCAGGAACCTACATTCATAGTTCTTCAGGCACTCTGTCTATCAGATCTAAACCACTGAATCTATTTCTCTCTTCCACTGTATAATATAAGGGATTTGATTTAGGTCATACCTGAATGGTCTAGTGGTTTTCCCTACTCTTTTCAATTTAAGTATGAATTTGGCAATAAGGAGTCCGTGATCTGAGCCATAGTCAGTTCCCAGTCTTGCTTTTGCTGATTCTATAGAGCTTCTCCATCTTTGGCTGCAAAGAATATAATCAATCTGATTTTGTTGTTGACCATCTGGTGATGTCCATGTGTAAAGTCTCCTTTTTTGTTGTTGGAAGAGGGTGTTTGCTATGACTAGTGCGTTCTCTTGGCAAAACTCTATTAGCCTTTGCTGTGCTTCATTGCCTTTGCTGTGCTCCAAGGCCAAATTTGCCTGTTACTCCAGGTATTTCTTGACTTTCTACTGTTGTATTCCACTCCCCTATAATGAAAAGGACATCTTTTTTTGGTGTTCTAGAAGGCATTGTAAGTCTTCATACAACCGTTCAGCTTCAGTTTCTTCAGTGTTACTGGTTGGGGCATAGGCTTGGATTACTCTGATATTGAATGGTTTGCTTTGGAAACAAACAGTGATCATTCTGTAGTTTTTGAGACTGCACCCAAGTAGTGCATTTTGGACTCTTTGGTTGACTAATGGCTACTCCACTTCTTCTAAGGGATTCTTTCCCACAGTAGTAGATATGATGATCATCTTGAGTTAAATTCACCCATTCCAGTCCATTTTATTTTGCTGATTCCTAAAATGCCAACATTTACTCTTGCCATCTCCTGTTTGACCACTTCTAATTTGCCTTGATTCATGGATCTAACATTTCAGGTTCCTATTCAATATTGCTCTTTACAGCATCAGACTTTACTTCTATCACCAGTCACATCATTCTTTCTGGAGTTATTTCTTCACTGATCTCTAGTAACATATTGGGCACCTACCGAGTTTATTTTTCAGTGTCCTATCTTTGCCTTTTCATACTGTTCATAATGTTCAAAGGCAAGAATACTGAAGTAGTTTGTCGTTCCCTTCTCCAGTGGACCACATTTTGTCAGAACTCTCCACTATGACCCGTCCGTCTTGGGTGGCTCTGTGGCTCATAGTTTCATTGAGTTAGACAGAGCTGTGGTCCATGTGATCAGATTGGTTAGTTTTCTGTGATTGTGGTTTTAAGTCTGTCTGCCCTCTGAGGGAGAAGGATAAGAGGCTTATGGAAGCTTCCTGATGGGAGAGACTGACTGAGAAAAACTGCTCTTGTCCTGATGGGTGGGGCCATGATCAATAAAGCTTTAATCCAATTTTCTGTGGTTGGGTGGAGCTGTAGTCCCTCCCTGTTATTTACCTGTGACCAAACTATGGTAGAGGTAATGAAAATAATGGTGACCTCCTCAAAAGGTCCCATGTACAGACTGCTACACTCAGTGCTCCCAACCCTACAGCAGGCCACTGCTGACCCACGCCTCTGCTGGAGACTCTTGGACACCCACAGGCAAGTCTGGGTCAGTCTTTTTTGGGGTCACTGCTCCTTTCTCTTGGGTCCTGTTGTGCACAAGGTTCTGTTTGTGCCCTCCAAGAGTCTATTTCCCCAGTCCTGTGTAAGTTCTGGCAGCTCTTTGGTGGGGTTAATGGTGACCTCCTCCAAGAGGGTTTATGCCATACCCAAGTCTGCTGCATCCAGAGCCCCTGCCCCTGAGGCAGCCCACTGCTGACCGGTACCTCCACAGGAGACGCTCAAACACAGTTCTGTCTCAGTCTCTGTGGGGTCTCTGGGTCCTGGTGTGCACAAAGTTTGTTTCAGCCCTCTGAGCATCTCTGGCTGGTATGGGGTTTGATTCTAAATGTGATTTTGCCCCTCCTACTATCTTGCTGGGGCTTTTCCTTTGCCCTTGGACATGGGTATCTCCTCAAAGTCGCTCCAGCGCCACACAACCACCACTTCTTGTTAGCTTTTCCTGAAGATCCTGGACAAGCCCCCAAGATGATAGCTTATGTGAATGGTGTCAGTTTAGTGATCTCTGAAGAAGATTTTGCTTCAGGACCAGGGACCAGGCTTGATCACTCAAAAGCTTTTTTATAGCAGAATTTTGTTAAAGTGTGAGAAGGGACAGAAAGCTTCTGACATAGACATCAGAAGGGAGACAGAGAGTGCCCCTTTATATATATATATAAAACTAAAAAAATTTTTCAGAAATCCCAGGTCACTCTAGATAATGAAGAAACAGTTTGCAGAAGAGAAAATCTGAAAGATAATTAATATGAAAAATGTTCAACAAAACACTTTGCAATCATTAGATTTTCAAAATTCAGATAAAGAAAGGATGGGGAAACAAGATGTCCTATGCTGCATATGGTAGTACTCTGGGCATCAGTTAGGCTTTACCTGTAGAATCTGAAAGTACACACACTGCACGTGACCTGTGCAGTGACCCAGTCCTTGGTTTATGTCCAAGAGAAATTCTGGCATATGTGCATGTGAAGACTCCTTATTGCAAGTTTGTTACACGTAATAGTGAAAAATGGGAACTATTTCAAATACCATGTTAAATTTATAGTATAGATGTGTGGTAGAATACTTTAAAGCAATTTAAATTAATAAGATCTTTAACAACATGTTCTTTTCTTACAGTTAACTTTATAATTTATTTATGCTATTAAATTTATTATTAAAAATAAAACTCTAAATATTCAATAGTTGTGAACTTGAAAGTTGATCAAATTTAACTCCTGTCATTTGTTGACTATTTCTTCATTTTGTGCTACAGAAAACTACACTTACATATTTTTAGGGTTCTTGGTGCTGGAGAAATGATACAGTAATTGTCAAACCAAAGCACCAATTATTTTTTATCATCAATGTAACTCTGGTAGGGCTGAGAGATATAATTTTATATTGCTTTGTTGCAAGGACACTGATACTTAATGATAAAAATTTGTCAGCAGAATACTAAGAAATGAAGAAATCAAGATTGAGCATTTTTCCTTGTTCATCTCAAAATTTCTTGCAAGAGTAACTTATTTTCCCTGTTGGTGGTTTTTCTCTTACCCCTTGAAGTAAAAATTCTACACTACATTATGCTGTCAGAGGACATAGACATTGCAAGTTGGTAACCTTTTGTCAGACATCTTTAGCCTCATCTTTTTCTTTAGCATTTGACATTATAGTCTTCCTCTTCTTTAAATAATCCTCTCCTTTGAAATATTGTATCTTGCATTATTTCAACACTCTTCCTACTCATCTGCAGTGTTGCTCTTCTCTGCTGTGTCAGTTCCTTGCCCTCTCCTGCATGGCCTCTGTGACAGGTCCTTATCACCTTTTCATGTTCCCTTTCACGTTATGTCTTAGCAACACTGAGAAGCTTCTGGTTTGAAGAAACAGCATTATGTTATCATCTCTGTGTTGCTGCTCAGTGTGTGCCCGTCTAGCACATATTTTCTCCCTTCTTCCAATGATTACTGTCTGCTCATTTTTTGACCCTTTACTGAGATGTTCCAGTCTCCAGAAAGGCTTCCTTAATTTACTAAAGGAGATATAGTTTTTACTTTGTTTGGATCTTCATTTTAGATTTTTTATAACTTTTAAAAAGTATATTTTGAGAGTTATATTCTGCCAATTCTGTTTCTCTATATACAGTGAGCAACATGGTGCTTATAGTGACTGCTTCTTACCCATTTTATTTTATTTATTTTTTTTAAAAACATCCCAACATTAATTAATTTATTTTTTTATGAATTTTATTTTATTTTATTTTTAAACTTTACATAATTGTATTAGTTTTGCCAAATATCAAAATGAATCTATCACAGGTATACATGTGCTCCCCCTCCTGAACCCTCCTCCCTCCTCCCTCCCCATACCATCCCTCTGGGTCGTCCCAGTGCACTAGCCCCAAGCATCCAGTGTCGTGCATTGAACCTGGACTGGTTCAATGCACAAAGAAAAAAAATGCTATCAATTATACTATGGTGTAATGCTTTCTTATCTCTTAGACATTTTATTTTATACTTCTTTAAAATGATCTTTTAGATTTTATACATAGATTTTAAAATCCCCTTTACATATGTGTGTGTGTGTGCAAAGTAAATTAATGTATTTATAAAACTTAATGTTCAAAGTCTGACAAGTATGAATGATATTTTGACTCAGAGTTGTCAACATTTTTGTTTCATATGTAGATTATAATGTGTGGCATTAAGAGTTTTGGCAGTATAGCAAATCTTAAAAGTGTGCTCCTCTTTTATCTCTTGGACTTTCAAGTCCCAATATCCTTTCTGCTTGTTTTTTTGTTTGTTTTTTAAACTTTTTATTTTGTATTGGAATATAGCTAATAACAAAGTTGTGATAACTTCAGGTGGACAGCAAAGGGATTCGCCATATTAAATATCCATTCTCCCCCAAACTCTCCTCCCATCCAGGCTGCCACATAACAGCAAGCAGAATTCCCCGTACTATACACTAGGACCTTGTTGGTCGTCCATTTTAAATATAGCTGTGTGTGCATGTCGATCCCAAACTCCCCAACTATCTCACGCTCCCATCTTTTCCCCTGGCAATCATAAGTTCATTCTCTAAGTCTGTGAGTCTGTTTCTGTTTTGCAAATACGTTTATTTGTATCGTTTTTTGATTCTGCCTGTAAGCAATAGTTTGTGGTATTTCTGTCTTATTTAAATTATTCAGTATGACAATCTCTAGGTCCATCATGCTGTTACAAATGAGATCATTTCATTCCTTTCAGTGGCTATATAATATGCCATTGTATATATGTACCATATCTTTATCCATTCCTCTGTTGTTGGACATTTAGATTGCTTCCATGCCTCAGTTATTGTAAGCGGCACTGCAGTGGACATGAGGGTGCATGTATCCTTTTATGCCCTGTTTTCCTCCAGGTATACGCCCAGGAGTGTGACTGCAGGGTCACATGGTAGTTCAGTAAATATGGAACACTTCACAAATTGGCATATCATCCTTGCACAGGGCCATGCGAATCTTCTCTCTGCTTGTTTTGATTCACATGGGCAGACAATGACAACTCTGTCATTGGAGTTGACTTTTAGTTGACTCCTGACTGGAGTCATTTTAGGACCCATCCTGATTTCAGAGATGTTTAAATGTGAAAAGAAAATCTTCACCTTAGATTAGGTGAAACATGGCATTTGACTGTATAAAGTAATCATTGAAAACAATCATTAATCGGTTAACATATCTATTGCTCTCTCCATTTCTGTAGTATATTTTTATATGTTAGTGTATATATGCATTATTAAGATAAATACTGATCAAAGATTATTTAAATCAAACAATGCCAGAGGGACTGTTCTAGGCTATTTTGATTAAATTAAAAAAATATTATTGTGTAGTTTCAAAGTTGAATAAAGTAAAATTTCACCTCTTTCTTTAGCAACGTAAGTTTTGTACATTGTTCCAAATGGTGATTAACTATTAAAATTGATAAGTATTAGCATTATGACATTTTATGGTTTTGATCTTTAGTTCCTAGGTTTGTTCATATTTCATTAGCCTAGAAGACTTTATGACACTGAGGGGAAAAAGGAAAAAGAGATGCCATTTATTAAAACTGTATGTTTAATGTTGAGTCCTTAGGAAGAAAATGAAGGGTAGGTTACATGGAATGGAGACAGAGCTAAAATACATTGAGCATTGAAAAGTCAGTAATCTATGCTGGAATAATCTTATTGCTGTTATATCTTTGGAATAATGTTTCTAGTTCATATTTTTATGTGCAGCCATATTTAGGAAATTGAGTTGCCAAGGTTATAAATTTGATATATCGTTATTTTAAACAACATACCATCCTGATATGTCAAATATTTCTTTATAGATTTGATAAAAACACTATATCCAAAAGATGGATGAAAAAGAAAACTTTGAAATATGATCATAAATATGTTACATGAATATTTTAAGACTTTCAAAGTTGTTTTCAAATTTTTGTACACATTTTGATACTTAATTTAGTAAGTTTTATAAAATGCATACCAAGGGCACTTAAGCTATCCTCAGCAGATAGTCTTGAATATTTTCACTAAAACAATTCCTTCCATGTGGGACTAAACCCACATTTAACAATACTGAAGAGATCAATAGAAGCTGTTTTCATTTTTCTTTAGTTATCTTATTTTTAAATTTTTAAAAAAATTTTTACTTAAATAGGGTTGGGGTTTTATACTTCTTGCTTAGCTTTGAAGAGAAGAGTAAATTGCCTCTTAAAGATATGTGAAGACAGACTTTACAGAACATCACAGAGGATCAATAAGGAACGTTGCTTTTACTTAAGCTTACAGTTGTCTATATTATAAACCGTTGGAACTAACAAGCATTTCTTGTACTATTTATGCATAAAGAAGGTGATTTTTAACTAAACTTGTGTTATAATTATGTAATTACCCTTTCCAGTGATTAAATATCAATTTAATTTTCAAATTAAAATTTCAGCTAAATTTTAAACCACACAGTTTTTAAATGTATTTGTTATATCTATTGAAGCTTTCATATATATCATATATACACATATATATCAATTACAAAGGCAGCATGTAAGTTGCTACAGTTGTCTCTGACTCTTTGTGGCCCTATGGCCTGTAGCCCACCAGACTCCTCTGTTCATGGTATTCTCCAAGGAAGAATACTAGAGTAGGTTGCCATGCCCTCCTCTAGGGGATCTTCCCCACTCAGGGATCCATACAACATGCCTTATGTCTCCTGCAATGGCAGCAGTTTCTTTACTTCTGTCACCACTGGGGAGGCCCATAAATTACATATCAGTTCAGTTCAGTTCAATTGCTCAGTCGTGTCCAACTCTTTGCGACCCCATGAATCGCAGCACGCCAGGACTCGCTGTCCATCACCAACTCCCGGAGTTCACTCAGACTCACGTCCATTGAGTCGGTGATGCCATCCAGCCATCTCATCCTCTGTCGTCCCCTTCTCCTCCTGCCCCCAATCCCTCCCAGCATCAGAGTCTTTTCCAGTGAGTCAACTGTTCGCATGAGGTAACCAAAGTACTGGAGTTTCAGCTTTAGCATCATTCCTTCCAAAGAACACCCAGGACTGATCTCCTTTAGGATGGACTTGTTGGATCTCCTCGCAGTCCAAGGGACTCTCAAGAGTCTTCTCCAACACCACAGTTCAAAAGTATCAATTCTTCGGCACTCAGCTTTCTTCACAGTCCATAATTGTATATATTTATGTATATATATATATATTTATATATATACATATGCATATATACACACATATACATATATACATATGCATATATGTGCATATATATATATATACACACACACACATACACACACACACATACACACATATTGGAGAAGGCAATGGCACCCCACTCCAGTACTCTTGCCTGGAAAATGCTATGGACGGAGGAGCCTGGTGGGCTGCAGTCCATGGGGTCGTGAAGAGTCGGACACAACTGAGCAACTTCACTTTTCACTTTTCACTTTCATGCACTGGAGAAGGAAATGGCAACCCACTCCATTATTCTTGCTGGGACAATCCCAGGGATGGGAGCCTGGTGGGCTGCCGTCTATGGGGTCACACAGAGTCGGACACGACTGGCATGACTTAGTAATATATACATATATACATATATATATATATATATATATATATGTTTTCCTGGTGGTTCAATGGTAAAGAATCTTCCTCCAGTGTGGGAGACCTGGGTTCTATCCCTGGGTTGGGAAGATATCCTGGAGGAGGGCATGGCAACCCACTCCAGTATTCTTGCTTGGAGAATCCCCATGGACAGAGGAGCCTGTTGGGCTGCAGTTCATATGATCATAAAGAGTTGGACACAACTGAGCGACTAAAGAGCACAGCACATGTGTGTGTGTGTGTGTATATATATATATATAGAATTGATGCATATATTTCAATAGGGTTAACATGGAGTTAGTTGATGATAGAGTATACAAAATAGGACAGAATATTTTGATTTGGTCTTTAAAAAAAAAAAACTTCTTGTGTCAATTTATGCCTTAAACCACTTAACTCACATACTCAGTGTGTGTAGCAAGTGAAAACACAACAAAAGTTTATATCTTGCTTCATTCCTTAATCTGGGTATCCATTTCAAGCCACTATTTACCACATAGAGTCAGGACCAAAACTCAGTGGGAAGCCTCAGGGATATGGGAAGGAACAATGGACAGAGAGTCAGAAGAACTACAGGTATGTGCTTCAGTGTTATCTTTTATCCCTCAGATAACTTTGGAAGAGACACATCTCAGCAGACCTCAGTCACATGAATTTTGAAATGAGAACAGTGGACTGGTGATATTGTCTATTACTTAATTATGAAATATGATTCATAACCCAATGCAGTTCTTTCACTATTACTAAAAAAGTCAAAGGTGCATCCCAGAAAATGAATATTATCTTAATTTTAATTATTTAAGTCCATTTTTGCACTTCATTTTCAAACCTAATCTACTCAATTCTCCAAATTTCTATTATTATAAATTATATGCCTTTTATGAAATTAACATTGGGAGAAAATGACACCATTATAATCAAGACAATCTAAATGTTGTCAGTTTTAAAGAAAAAATTTGGAAAAATACAAATAAAAATGACCTGTAATAAAAATATCAAAAGACAACCACTCAAAAATAATATTCTGATGATACAATCACAAAGATGCCAGTAGAAATGAGGGGGTGTCTAAAGATCAGCATAGCTGCATTTTGAAAGAAAGAATGGAATCCAGAGATGAGTAAAAGCTTGGAAAATTATGTATTTAGTAAACAAATGAGGGAAAGACTATAAAATATTTAGGCATATTTGAAGGGCTTTTCCAGGCCTGATTTGGTGAATGCAAAACTCCACTGGTGCGCTAGATTAATAGATGACAAAGAGGAAATAGAAAGACTTTTACAATGCCACCCTTGCTATTACTAACTTTCTTTAAGTTGTTGGGTAAATCAAATTTATTTTTTCTCAAATATTTAATAGATTCTGTTCTCTCTGCATATGTGGTTTTCCCTCTCTTTTCTGGCTAATTTTACTCTTCCTTCAAGACTCTGTGAAGTCTTCCTGTTATAATCTTTAAACATCCAATGTAGCTTATAACGTAATTTATTTGCATTTTAATTTTGAATAATATTTGTTTAACCAACAAGACAGAAAAAAATATCTATTTGGAAATAGGAGGCATATTTGGGATAACTCAGTGTCAGCCATTCAGCACTGTACCAGGCACATAAGAAAGAAAAAAGAATATTTGAAAAAATTAAGCAAATGAAGAAAATATGTATGGCTACTATACTAGAGATTGAATATTGTCTCCCTGTAATTCACGCATCCCCTCATCCTTTAGTATAGATTACTTTCAATTTTTCTGACCATTTAGCTGGAGAAGGAAATGGCAACCCACTCCAGGACTCTTGCCTGGAAAATTCCGTGGGCTACAATCCATGGGGTCACAAAGAGTCGGACACGACTGAGAGACTTCACTTTCACTTTCAACTGCCAAGCTAGACATTTCCAGACTCCCTTAGAACTAGGTTTGTCCACATAACAGTTCTGGCAATGATATGTGAGCAGAAAAGCTATAACTCTAGAATTGAGCCCTTAAATGAAAGGACAAGTCCTCCCTTTGCTATGATCTATATATGATGGGAGCTGGTACAACACTCCTGGAACAGAAAACAAAAGCTGTATTTTGAGAATGATAGGACAGAAAGTGAAGGAGCTAGATAAGGTTGTCGAATTAAGTATTAGGCATGGTCCCTTTACCTCAGATTTAGCCATGAGGAAAAAAAAATTAAATTTTCTTAAGCTGTGGTATTATTTGCATTTTTGTTATAGTACTTAAAACCTATATTTTAACTAATACAATTTTTGACAGTGTCATCTAAAATGGATTCCAGGGATGTTTCAATTACTTAATGATAATCAAGTACTGGTACTTGAGAACAAAAGCCAGACTTTTCTTTATCATTCACTGAAGAATAATTAGTGATTTTGTCAGATGGGGGGAAAAAAGCAAATTTAAACAAGAACTGGATTGAAATTAAACCTTTGTTCCTTTTTAACTTTCTTCTCTCATTCCTTTTATGTTGGGCAACATTTCAATTATGGTTTCAGCCTTTGCTATAAAGAGCAATTTTAAACAAACAAATGGAATATGAGCAATAGAATTGTTAAGGGAAAACATGCCAATAGAAAAAACGCTTTCTAAAACTTAAGGCAGAATGCATTTCAAAGGAAGTGTATTAGTCTTAGAAAATATTGAGAATAGTTCAAAAGCTTCTTAGGGTCTGGCTGTTGTTTTTTTTTTTTTTAATCTACCTAAGTAATCTAGATATGAAGACCAGCTGCAAATATATTAATTTGTTGATACCCAAAGATGAAGTCTAGAGTAAGTGTAAGGCAAAATGAATGAGAGATTAGAATCTTCTTGGTAGAGAAATAATATCTTACATGTGGTTAAAGAGAAACTAAACTAAAGAATACAGGATTTGAAATAAACTCAGACTTAAAATACAAATGAAAATACATTATAACAATATCAAAGTATCACCTTTAAGTCATGACTATAAGTTGGAGAAGACTCTTGAGAGTCCCTTGGACTGCGAGGAGATCCAACCAGGCCATTCTGAAGGAGATCAGCCCTGGGATTTCTTTGGAAGGAATGATGCTAAAGCTGAAACTCCAGTACTTTGGCCATCTCATGCGAAGAGTTGACTCATTGGAAAAGACTCTGATGCTGGGAGGGATTGGGGGCAGGAGGAGAAGGGGACGACAGAGGATGAGATGGCTGGATGGCATCACTGACTCGATGGACATGAGTCTGGGTGAACTCCGGGAGTTGGTGATGGACAGGGAGGCCTGGCGTGCTGCGATTCATGAGGTCACAAAGAGTCGGACACGACTGAGAGACTGAACTGAACTGAACTGATAATGCAGTTATAGTAGCTAACTTATCACAAAGTAGAAATGTCCTAGTATAATTAATAACCTAAATTAGTATTCTTACATATGCATATCTACTTGAGACTATAATAATTTGGTAGATATTACTTGGTATCTAATATGATTTCACCAATGGGTATAGTGATTAAACATATGACTATAGAAAAAGGGATGATTTGCAAAGAAGTAAACAAAGCACTGAACACAACTGGAAAATTTAAAACAAGTTATGTACATCAAGGAGCGTTTTTTTTTTTTTTTTTTTTCCTTTCATTTTTTCACAGCTAGTCCTAAATGGTGAGAGTTTTGGCATAGGAGGATTTGAGTTCCTATGACTGATTCTTATGGTGATTTTGGTCAAGTCCTTTTAATATATGTTTTATATTTCAAAATGTGGTACAATATAATTTTTTCAGAAATAACATGAAAAATTAATAAATATATTAGCAGCAGCAAACAGTATTAATCATTTTATGATATTTTTATGTCAGGACCCCTCACTTAGACCATAGCCTTGTCTAACTCAATGAAACTATGAGACATACCAGTAGGGCCACCCAAAACGGATGGGTCATGGTGGAGAGTTCTGACAAACAGTGGTCCACTGAAGAAGGGAATGACAAACCTCTTCAGTATTCTTGCCTTGAGAACCCCATGAACAGCATGAAAAGGCAAAAAAGATAGGACACTAAAAGATGAACTCCCCAGGTTGGTAGGTGCCCATATGCTACAGGAGAAGAGTGGAGCTATAGCTTCAGAAAGAATGAAGAGAAGGAGCCAAAGTGAAAACAGCACCCAGTTGTGGATGTGACTGGTGATGGAAGTAAAGTCCAGTGCTGTAAACAGCAATATCGCATAGGAACCTGAAACGTTAGGACCATGAATCAAAGTAAATTGAAGCTGTCAAACATAAGACAGCAAGAGTGAATTTTAGGAATCAGTGAACTAAAATGTACCAGAATAGGTGAATTTAATTCATATGACCATTGTATCTACTACTGTGGGCAAGATTCCCTTAGAAGAAATGGAGTAGCCCTCATAGTCAACAAAAGAGTCTGAAATGCAGTACTTGGGTGCCATCTCAAAAATGACAAAATGATCTCTGTTCATTTCCAAGGCAAGCTGTTCAATATAACAATAATCCAAGTCTATGCCCCAACCACTAAAGCTGAAGTTGAATGGTTCTATGAAGACCTATAAGACCTTCTAGAATAACACCCATAAGAGATGTCCTTTTCATTATAGGGGACTGGAATGCGAAAGTAGGAAGTGAAGAGATACCTGGAGTAACAGGCAAATGTGGCCTTGGAGTACAAAATGAGGGAAGGCAAAGGCTAACAGAGTTTTGTCAAGAGAACACACTGGTCATAGCAAACAGCCTATTCCAACAATATAAGAGATGACTCTACACAGGGACATCACCAGATGGTTAATACTAAAATCAGATTGATATATTCTTTGCAGTCAAAGATGGAGAATCTCTATACAGTCAGCAAAAACAAGACAGGAAACTGTGGCTCAGATCATGAACTCCTTATTGCAAAATTCAGACTTAAATGGAGAAAGTAGGGAAACCATTAGACCAGTCAAGTATGACCTAAATCAAATACCTTACAATTGTACAGTGAAAGTGACAAATAGATTCAATGGATTAGATCTCATAGGCAGAGCGCCTAAAGAATGATGGGCGGAGGTTCATGACACTATAAACGAGACAGTGATCAAAACCATCCCCAAGAACAGGAAATGCAAAAAAAACAAAATGGTTGTCTGAGGAGGTCTTACAAATAGCTGAGAAAAGAAGAGAAGCAAAAGGCAAAGGACATAAGGAAAGATATATCCATCTGAATGCAGAGTTCCAAAGAATAGCAAGGAGAGATAAGAAAGCCTTCCTCAGTGATCAGTGCAAAGAAATAGAGGAAAAAAATAGAATGGGAAAGACTAGAGATCTCTTCAAGAAAATTAGAGATACCAAGAGAACATTTCATGCAAAGATGGGCACAATAAAGGACAGAAATGGTATGGACCTAACAGAAATAGAAGACATTAAGAAGAAGTGGCAAGAATACACAGAACTATACAAAAAAGATCTTCATGATCCAGATAATCACAATGGTGTGATCACTCACCTAGAGCCGGACATCCTGGAGTGCAAAATCAAGTGAGCTACAAAAAAAGCTAGCGGAGGTGGTACAATTCCAGTTGAGCTACTTCAAATCTGAAAAGACGATGCTTTGAAAGTGCTGAACCTAATATGCCAGCAAATTTGGAAAACTCAGCAATGGCCACAAGACTGGAAAAGGTCAGTTTTCATTCCAATCCCCAAAAAAGGCAATGCCAAAGAATGTTCAAACTACTGCACAATTGCACTCATTTCACACGCTAGCAAAATAATGCTCAAAATTCTCAATAGGCTTCAACAGTTCATAACTAAGAACTTCCAGATGTTTAAGCTGTATTTAGAAAAGGCAGGGGAATCAGAGATCAAATTGATAACATCTGATTAATCATAGAATAAGAAAGAGAATTCAAGAAAAACATCTACTTCTGCTTCATTGACTATGCTGAAACTTTTACTGTATGCACAACAAGCTGTGGGAAATTCTTCAAGAGGTGGGAATACCAGACCACCTGACCTGCCTCCTGAGAAATCTATATGCAGGTCAAGAAGCAACTGTTAGAACTGACATGGAACAATGGATTGGTTCCAAATTGGGAAAGGAGTACATCAAGGTTGTATATTATCAACCTACTTATTTCAGTTATATGCAGAGTGCATCATGTGAAATGCCAATCTGGATGAAGCACAAGCTGAAATCAAGATTGCAGGGAGAAATATCAATAACCTCAGATACACAGATGACACCACCCTTATGACAGAAAGCAGAGGAACTAAAGAGCCTCTTGATGACAGTGAAAGAGGAGAGTGAAAAAGCCTACTTAAAACTCATCATTCAAAAAAATTAAGATCATGGCAAATAGATGGGGAAACAATGGAAACAGTTACAGTGTTTATTTTCTTGGGCTCCAAAACCACTGCAGATGGTGGGTGCAGCCATGAAATTAAAAGATACTTGCTCCTTTTAAGAAAAGCTATGACAAACTTAGACAGCATATAAAAAAGCAGAGGTACTACTTTGCCAACAGAGGTCCATCTAGTCAAAGTGGTGGTTTTTCCAGTAGTCATGTATGGATGTGAGAGTTGGACTATAAAGAAAGCTGAACGCTGAAGACTTGATGCTTTTTAACTGTGGTATTGAAGAAGACTCTTGAGAATCCCTTGGACAGTAAGGGGATCAAACCAGTCAATCCTGAAGGAAATCAGTCCTGAATATTCATTGGAAGGACTGATACTGAAGCTGAAGCTCCAATACTTTGGCCACCTGATGCGAAGAATGGACTCATTAGAAAAGTCCCTAATCCTGGAAAGATTAAAGGAAGTAGAAGAAGGGGAGGACAGAGGATGAGATGGTTGGGTGGCATCGATGGACATGAGTTTGAGCAAACTCCAGGATTTGGTGATAGACAGGGAATACTGGCATGCTGCTTTCCATGGGGTCGCAGAATCGGACGTGACTGAGCAACGAACGGAACTGAACTGAACAGGACCCTTCAAATATCTAGTTGTTAAAATGGCCTGTTTGGGACTTTAATAAAGAGATTTTTATTTTTTTAATTCTGAAGCACATATACTAAAATTCTTTAGTTCCACTGAAACAAGTATAACTGAGGTACCTCAATATATGCTGTACCTAGATGTCACTGTAATAACTGCAATAAATGTAAAGAAATGTTTAAATTCTGGAATTCCTGGAAATACACTTCTCCCTGGAGCAAACTATTTTTCTACTAGCTAAAGTGATTGTGGTGTGTGGTCAGCCACTCAGTAGTGTTTAGCAAATAGAAAGAGAACTCATGTTTGAAATTCAGATAAACAATTGAAAATTTAAAAATATTTGTGTTCCCATACAGTACTTGGGTTACATTTTTTTTTCATTTTATAAAATTTTTATTGGAGTATTGTTGATTTACAATGTTGTATTAGTTTCAAGTATATAGTAAAGTGAATGTATTATTTTTAAAAATATTCATTGTTTATGTGAAATTCAAATTTTGTTAGATATCCTGTATCTGACAATCCTCGTCTCTTCTCATCCCACAGTGCTGGGGCTGATTTTGAGGGCATTTGTCCACAGGAAATTCTACATGAAGGCGGGTTAAGGACCAGTTCCAAGTGGCAGTCTGTAGTGTGTCAATCTGAGGACAGATTAGTCACTTGAAGAACAATTCTAATTAAATTGCTGGCTTCAGACTAGGTAATAATATCAATCCTTTTGTCTTTAAAATGTTTCTTGAAGACACCAAAGAGGTAATCAGACAGCAAGGAACTGTTGGACTGAGATCAGATAATGTTCAATACCATGACATATTAGGACTCAACCCTTTTTCTTGCCATGCTTCCCGTTATTTTTGGAATCCCCTTGCTTTTTCTATGATCCAGTGGATGCTGGCAATTTTATCTCTGGTTCCTCTGCTTTTTCTAAATCCAGCTGGTACATCTGGAAGCTCTGGGTTCATGTACTGATGAAGGCTAGCTTGAAAGATTTTGAGCATATATTTTTCCATGTTAATAGAAGTGAAAACTAAATTTAAATTTTAGATGAATATTATGAAAAGAAGTGTTGCATATTTTAATGAATAACCAATAAAATCATATTGAAAATATAATAAAAATATAGTTTATCCCAGCTGAAAAGAGAATTAGTGAATTGGAAAACATGTCAAAAGATGTTGAAAAACAAAATGATGTACAATATACAAAAGAAGATGAGAAATCAATGATATGTTAAGAAGATATATATTTAATGGATTATAGAAAGAGAGAAGATTCCATGATCAGAGTCAACATTTGCATACATCCCAAATCATGAAAAACTTCATGCCCACAGATATTCAGGAGACAAAGAAATCCCTTGGCAGCATACAGAAGAAGAAATCCAAACATACAGACAGCATAATAATACTGCAGAAAAGTAACACAAGGAAACCATCTTACAAGGACCAGAACAAAAAAATACAGAGATTATTTCAGAGAAGGATAAACTGGCTTGAAGCAATAATGGAAGATAAAAGCAAAAGACTGAAAATAGCTAACACAATACTGAAGAAAAACAACAAATCGAAGTAGCCACACCATTCATTTTCAAGAGTATTTGGTGCTATTGTAGTCAAGACAGCGTGGCATTGGTGATACTAGAATAAGACATAGAGCAATGGAAAACAAGAAATAGGCCCGACACAGACTTACACAAATACGTCAACTCATCCTTGACCAAAGAGCAAAGGGAATTCAGTGAAGAAAGGATATAAATTCAACAAACGGTATTGGAATAATTGGGTGTACACGTACTCAAAAAGAAGAAGGTGGAGGGAGAAGGAAAAGAAGGAGAAAAAGAGGGAGGGGGAAGGAAGAGAAGAGGAAGAAGAAGAAAACGTTTAGACACTTGAAATGGCTTAGCAACTGAACAACAACAAAACGTCTCACACAAAGAAATCAAATATACACCTAAATGAAAAGTGCAAAACTACAGAATTCTAGAAGAAAATATTAAAAAATCTCGTTTCTTAAAAGTTTTGTCATATGATCCAGCAATTATATTCCTAGGAATTTCTGAACTGATTTTAAAATTCATGCCTATACAAAACTTTTACAATAATGTGTCTGACAACTTTCCACAAAAATCTGACAGCAAACAATATGTTTTCAATAAAATGGATAAATAAACTTTAGTACATCCAAACAGTGGAGTAATATTCAGCAATAAAAAGAAATAAGCTATCAAGCCACAAAAAACATGGATAAACTTTAAATGAATATTATTACATGAAAAGGGTCAGATTCAAAAGGCTACATACTATATGATTCTAACCACATGACATTCTTGACAAAGCAAACTTAAAAACAACAAAAAAATGTAAAGAATCATTGGTTTCCAAAACTCAGTGGAAGTAGAGAGGGGGTTGAATAATTCAAGTACAGTATTTCTTAGGATGAAGAAACTATTATTCTGTATTACATTGTAATGGTGGATAGTTGACATTATGTATTTGTCAAGACCTTTTAAACTTTATGGGCTTCCCAGGTGGTACTGCCAATGCAAGAGACATAGGAGACATGGGTTTAATCCATGGGTTCGATCCATGGGTCAGGAAGATCCCCTGGAGGAGGAAATGGCAACCCACTCTAATATTCTTGCCTGGAAAATGGGCATGCATTCTCTCTGCTTTAAACTTTACAGCTTTAAGAGTGAACGATGATATATGCAAACTTCAAATGTTTCTATGGATCGTACATTTTCTGGGAGAAAAGTGAAGATTAGCAGTCAGCAATACCTTTATATACGTATTATGATGACAAAGGTTATTACTAAAAGAAAAGTGTTTGTAAATTTCAAACAAAAAAGGAAAGAATGTGGCATGAGTTAAAAAATACTTTATCAATTAAAAATAAGTACAGAACATACAGGGTGGAGGGTACAATGCACATATAGTCATTGTATATTTAAATTAAATACACAGTAATATTAAATATAGAAAGTATTTCAAACAATAAAAATATGTGCTATTTATATTGAAAATATGTGCCAATTTAAATGAGTGTATACCATAAGGTTGAAAGGAGAAGGAGGAAAAAGTTGAATTATGTAAATACCAAATTAAAAAATTAGTTATATTAATATCAGACAAAATAGTCTTTAAGATGAAAGCATTTGTAAAAATAAGGAATGTCACATTATAATGATAAAATTTGAAAAATCTAGAAAGATAAAATAATTTTGATTAGTATTTGCCCAAACATATGGCAAAACATACACTAATCAAAGACTCAGGATTTGAAATCAAGATATGCACTCATATTGAGAGATTTGAAAACACCTTTGGTGAGGTAGTTTCATACATTTATAGTAAATAGAGAATGTGCTGTCACATTCTGCATTTCATCCTGGATTTCCCTAACCTCTTAAAGAATTTCCAGAAGTCTTTTGCTTTTGCTTGTGGTGCTAGTGGCAAAGAGCCTGCTTGTTAATGCGAGACTTTTGAGATGCAGGTTAGATCCCTGGGTCAAGAAGATCCCTGGAGAAGGGAATGGCAGCCCATTCCAATATTCTTGCCTGGAGAATCCCATGGACATAGGAGCCTGGTGGGCTATGGTCCATAGGCTCGCAAACAATCAGACATGACTGAAGCGACTTAGCACAGCACAGCACATAAACTTCCCAGTTTGCTGATGTTTATGAAGTGTTGGTCGCTTAGTTGTATAGCTTGCCAGGCTCCTCTGTCAGTGGAATTCTCCAGGCAAGAATACTGGAGTAGGTAGCCATTCAGGTCTTCAGGGTATCTTCCTGATCCAGGCATTGAACCCAGGTCTCCTACATTGCAGGCAGATTCCTTACCATCTGAGCTACAAGGGAGGCCCATTGATATTTACAAAGGAGATATAAATTTCAAGTAGATCCATGTGGGATAGTGCTGATCGGGTTAACTGTTATCTTTACCGGCTTTTTTCCTGATTGATCTATTACTGAAAGGGAATGTTGAATATGTTATTTATAATAGTGGATTTGCGTGTTTCTCCTTTTAGTTCTATAAGATTTGTCTCACATATTTTGACATTCTTTTGTTAGTTGCATACATGTTAAACATTTGTTGTGTTCTTAGAAAATTAGCTCCTTTATCATTATGTGATTTTCCTCTGTATCCATTATATGTTTTTGTGTGTTTGATGAAGTGGGCCTTTCCTGAAATCAATATAGGTATTTCTGCTTTCTTTAGATTGATGTTAGTATAGTATGTCTTTCTTCATCCACTTATTATTGATTTGTCAGAATCTTTATATTTAAGGTGGATTTATTGTAGACAATGAGTAACTGGGTTTGTTTTTTTTAATCCATTCTGATTGTCCTTCAGTTTTGCTAGGTTTATGGCATTTACCCTTAAAATTATTCTTATGTTTGGATAAAAATGTTTTTATTCTTATGTTTCTTAATTTAATTCTTAAATTAATGTCAACAAAATTGGAAATCATTTTCTCTTCGTTGGATTTGTTTGTGTTTCTTTTTTCTTCCTCTGTTTCTTTCTCCTCTGGTTTAAGCTGAGCATTGTATATGATCTAGATTTATCTACCCTCTTAGCATACCAATTATACTTAAAATTTTTTTATGACTTCTTTGGGGTTTCCAATATACATTTTAAATTAATGTATAAATCTAAGTCCACCTTCAAATTATACTATGCCACCTTATACATTTCCAATTTCTCCTTCTTGTCATTTGTTGTATTAATTTAACCTATCTAAATATTATAGTCACACAAAATGTTACTGTATCTACTTTAAAAGTTATCATTTGTCTTCTCTTTAAAGGACTTCTCTGAATGTTTCTTGCAAGAGAGATGAGCTGGTGATGAATTCATTGTTTTTATTTCTCTGAAAAACTATTTATTTATCAGTTTTAAAGAACAATTTTATTGCATGTAGACTTCTGGATGTCTTTATTTTTTTTTTCTTTCAACAATTTAAATGTTTCACTCCATTTTCTTCTTGTTTGAAATCTTTCTGATAAGAAGTCTGTCACAATTCTTAGCTTTGTTCTACAAGTAATGCATTCCTTTCTCCCCTGTCCTGCTCTCAGCCCTGACTTCATTGAAGATTATCTCTTTGTCTTTGGTTTTCTGAACTGTAACTGTAATAAACCTAGATACAATTTTAAGAATATTTATTTCGCTTTATGTTCTCTGAGTTTCAGTGGTTTTTGTATCTATCACTAATTTTGGAAAGTTTTAGACTGTTATAAATTTACATATTTCTTTGCTCCCTCCCCTCTTTTTACCCTCTATAGTTTTCCATTTACATATGTTATTGTTGTCGCTGTTTAGTCACTAAGTCATGTCCGACTCTTTTTGTGTCCCCATGGACTGTAACTTCCCAGGCTCCTCTGTCCATGGGATTTCTCAGGCAAGAATACTGGAGTGGGTTGCTATTTCCTTCTCCAGAGCATCTTTCTGACTCAGGGATCAAACCTGCATCTTCAAGATTGCAGGTAGATTCTTTACCACTGAACCACCTGGGGCTTCACAATCTTTTGCAATTATGCTTTCTCCTTTTAGTATTATATTCTTTTTTTTTTTTTGCAATTTAGTTTGAAATGTCTCTACTGATACATCTTCAAGCTTACTGATTCTTTCCTCAGCCATGTCTACTCTAATGATTAACCCATTAAAGATATTTTTAATTTCTGAAACAATATTTTTGTTCCTATTATTTTCTATGATAACTTCTTAAGAGTCTCCATTTCTATTCTGATGTCACTTATGTGCTTTTTTCATTGGATCCTTATGTTAATCACAGTTAATTGTTTTAATATTGTTTATTTTTTGGAGTGCTTTATAGTTAATAGAAAAACTGAGAGGAAAGTAATAAGATTTTCCATAGATCCTCTGATCCCACGTATACACAGCATTAAAATCTCACACCAGAGTTGTGCATTTGTTACCGTTGATGAACCTACACTGACACATTATTATCACCCAAAGACCATAGTTTTACATTAGAGTTCATTCTTGGTGTTGTACGTTCTTGGTTTGGACAAATGATGTGTATCCACCATTATCCTATAATACATAACAGTTTCACCACCCTAAAGACTCTTTGTGCTCTGATAGTTCATCACCCCCTACCCCTTAACCCTTAGCAACCATGGCTCCTTCTACTGTCTAACTGGTTTCATCTTTTCCAGAGTGTCATATAGTTGGAATAATGCAGTATATAGACTTTTCAGATTAAACTCTTTCACTGAGAAATATGCATTGAAATTTCTTCCATGTCTTTTTATGGCTTGATAGCTTATATCTTTGCAGTGGTGAATAATATCTCATTGTCTGTATGGTTCATATTTTATTGTTCTTTTCATCTACTGAAGAACATCTTGGTTGCTTCCACATTCTATTATGAATAAAACTTCTGTAAATACTTGTGTGCAGTTTTCTGTGTGAACATAGTTTTCAACTTCTCAGGCAAAGGAGCAAACTATCGTCCAAAATGATTGTATCATTTTGCATCCCAACTAGCAGTAAATGAGAATTCCTGTTGTTCCCATGCTGGTCAGCATTTGGTAGTGCTAGCGTTTTGCATTTTGGCCATTCCAGTGGTATCTCCTTGTTTTAATTGGCAATTCCTGATGTGATACTGAGTATCTTTTAATATGCTTATTTGATATCTGTATATATTGCCCCACCCAATATACTGAGGTATAGTTGACAAATAAAAATTGTATCTACCTACTATGGTCTGAATGTTTATGCCTCACCAAAATTCTCGTGTTGAAATCCTAATGCCTGATGAAGTGGTATTATTAGTGGACCTTTGTCAAGGGCTTATGCCTTGATGGTGGAACCTTCATAAGTGGGAATAATGCCTTATACAAGTGGTTCCAAGAGAAATGTCTAGTCATTTTTGCCCTTTGAGGATACAATGAGAAGTCTAAAACCTGGAATAGGGCCCTCACCAAAGCATACCAGTGCTATGACGTTGCACTTCCAGCCTCAGAAACTAGGAGCATTTTTGCTGTTTATAAGCTACCTGTATGCTATTACAGTTACACAAACAGACTAAGACAATATTTATGGTACATAACATGATGATTTTATATGCTTGCACTGTGTATCTTCCTTAGCCACATATCTGTTCAAATCTTTTCCCCATTTTCTATGTGAGTTATTTGTTTTCTTACTGCTGAGTTTTAAGTGTTCTTTGTACATTTGGATAACAATTTTTTAATTTAAGATGTCTTCTGCAAATATGCCTTCCCAATATGACCTGCCTTCTTATTCACTTGAGAGCATTTTTCCATAACATATTTTAATTTTAATGAAATCCAGTGTATCAAATTTTTTTTCTTTTGTGAATTATGACCTAGTATTGTATTTAAAAAATCATCACCATACTTAACATTATCACAGTTTTTTCCTATGTTATCTTCTAGGAGTTCTATAGTATTTTATTTTACATTTAAGTCTATGATCCATTTGTGCTATTTTTGTGAAGAGTGTGAATGTTTGTTTAAATAATCTCTTTCTCTGTCTCTCTCTCTCTCTCTCTATTTTTGTTGTGTGGATGTCCAGTTTTTCTACCACCATTTGTTGAAAAGATTATTCTTGCTCCTTGGCGTCCTTTTTCTCTTTTGTCAAAGATCAGTTAACTATATCTTTGTGGAAGTACTTCTTCTTTTCCATTGACCTATTTGTTTATGCTTTTGCTAATACCACATTATCCTGTTTATTGTAGCTTTATAGTAAATCCTTAATTTGGATAATGCTAGTCTTCAAATTTTTGTCCTTCTTTAATATTGTGTGGCTAATTCTGGGTATTTTGGCTATTCTGGGTATAGGAAATGGCAACCCACTCCAGTATTCCTGCCTAGAAAACCCCCATGGATGGAGGAGCCTGGTAGGCTACAGTCCATGAGGCCACAAAGAGTTGGACACAACTGAGCAATTTCACTTTCACTTTCATTCTGGGTATTTTAGCTTTCCATATAAACTTTAGAATCAATTTCTTGCTATCCACAAAATACCTTGCTGAAATTTTGACTGTGATTGTGTTAATAGATCAATTTGGGGAAAACTGATATCTTGGCAACCTTGACTTTCCCTATCCATGACTAGAGAATAGTTCTCCATTTGTTAATTTTTTTTAATTTATTTTATTCATCAGAGTTTTTTAGTATTTCTCACATTGATCTTGTATATTTTTTGTTAGATTTATAACTAAGTATTTAACTTTGGTGTGCTATGATGTTATAATTTTTAAAATTTCAAATTACATTTGTTCCTGGCTTGTATATAGAAAAGCAATTGATATTTTTTATATTAATCTAGTGTTCTGCAAAATTTCTAGGGTGATTATTAGTTCCAGAAGGGATTTTTTGGTCAGTTTTTTGGTTTTTTTTTTTCTTTTAGATTTTATACATAGGCAAACATATCATCCTTGAAAAAAAAATTTGTATGACTTCATTTCTAATATGTACATCTTTTATTTCTTTTTCTTGTCTTCATGCATTACCTAGAAGTTCCAGTACAATGTTGAAAAGAAGTAGTGAGAGGAGACATCTTCATCTTATTCCCAATCTCAGCATAAAAGCTTCTAGTTTGCTTTGTTACCAGTACAATGTTACCTGGGTGGATGTTCTTTATCAAGTTGAGAAAGGTCTCCTTTATTCCAGTTTACTGAGAGTTATTATGAACAGGTGTAAGATATTGTCAGTTGTTTTTCTGTATCTACTGATATGATCACATGAGTTTTCTTCTTTAGCCTGATGTAATAGATTACTAATTGATTTTTGAACATCGTACCAGCTTTACATACCAGGGTCATGGTATATAATTATTTTTATACATTGTTAGATTTAAATTGCTAATATTTTGTTGAGGTTTTCTCAAGAGAAAATGATTTATAGCTTTTTGTTGTTGTTATTGTTGCTATTGTTTTTATGTAATATCTTTATTTGGTTTTGGTGTTAGGATGATGCTGTCCTCACTGAGTAAGTTAGAAGATATCCCCTCTACTTCATTCTTTTGGAGAACATTATTGTGAAGTGATAAAATTTCTTCCTTAAATATTTAGTAGAAATTTCCATTGAACCTACCTGAGTCTTTCTGCTTTGGAAGATTATTAAATTTTGATTCAATTTATTTAATAGATATAGGCCCATTCAGATGCCTATCTTTTCTTGTATGAAGTTGATGGATTGTGTCTTTCAAGCAATTGGTCCATTCAGTTCAGTTCAGTCGCTCAGTCGTCTCTGACTCTTTGCGACCCTATGAATCACAGCACACCAGGCCTCCCTGTCCATCACCAACTCCCAGAGTTCACCCAGACTCACGACCATCGAATCAGTGATGCCATCCAGCCAGCTCATCCTCTGTCGTCCCCTTCTCCTCCTGCCCCCAATCCCTCCCAGCATCAGAGTCTTTTCCAGTGAGTCAACTCTTCACATGAGGTGGCCAAAGTACTGGAGTTTCAGCTTTAGCATCATTCCTTCCAAAGAAATCCCAGGGCTGATCTCCTTCAGAATGGACTGGTTGGATCTCCTTGCAGTCCAAGGGACTCTCAAGAGTCTTCTCCAACACCACAGTTCAAAAGCATCAATTCTTCAGCACTCAGCCTTCTTCACAGTCCAACTCTCACATCCATACATGACCACTGGAAAAACCATAGCCTTGACTAGACGAACCTTTGTTGGCAAAGTAATGTCTCTGCTTTTGAATATGCTATCTAGATTGGTCATAACTTTCCTTCCAAGGAGTAAGCATCTTTTAATTTCATGGCTGCAGACACCATCTGCAGTGATTTTGGAGCCCCCCAAAATAAAGCCTGACACGGTTTCCAGTGTTTCCCTATCTATTTCCCATGAAGTGATGGGACCAGATGCCATGATCTTCGTTTTCTGAATGTTGAGCTTTAAGCCAACTTTTTCACTCTCCACTTTCACTTTCATCAAGAAGCTTTTGAGTTCCTCTTCACTTTCTGCCATAAGGGTGGTGTCATCTGCGTATCTGAGGTTATTGATATTTCTCCCGGCAATCTTGATTCCAGCTTGTGTTTCTTCCAGTCCAGCGTTTCTCATGATGTACTTTGCATATAAGTTAAATAAGCAGGGTGACAATATACCACCTTGACATACTCCTTTTCCTATTTGGAACCAGTTTGTTGTTTCATGTCCAGTTCTAACTGTTGCTTCTTGATCTGCATACAAGTTTCTCAAGAGGCAGGTCAGGTGGTCTGGTATTCCCATCTCTTTCAGAATTTTCCACAGTTTATTGTGATCCACACAGTCAAAGGCTCAGATGACCATTATATCTACTGCTGCAGACAGGAATCCCTCAGAAGAAATGGAGTAGCCATCATGGTCAACGAAAGAGTCCGAAATGCAGTACTTGGATGCAATCTCAAAAACGACAGAATGATTTCTGTTCGTTTCCAAGGCAAACCATTCAATACCACAGTAATCCAAGTCTATGCCCCAACCAGTAATGCTGAAGAAGCTGAAGTTGAACAGTTCTATGAAGACCTACAGGACCTTTTAGAACTAACAACCAAAAAAGATGTCCTTTTCATCATAGGGGACTGGAATGCAAAAGTAGGAAGTCAAGAAACACCTGGAGTAACAGGCAAATTTGGCCTTGGAATACGGAATGAAGCAGGGCAAAGAATGATAGAGTCTTGCCAAGAAAATGCACTGGTCATAACAAACACCCTCTTCCAACAACACAAGAGAAGACTCTATACATGGACATCACCAGATGGTCAACACCGAAATCAGATTGATTATATTCTTTGCAGCCAAAGATGGAGAAGCTCTATACAGTCAACAAAAACAGGACCGGGAGCTGACAGTGGCTCAGATCTTGAGCTCCTTATTGCCAAATTCAGACTTAAATTTAAGAAAGTAGGGAAAACCACTAGACCATTCAGGTATGACCTAAATCAAATCCCTTATAATTATATAGTGGAAGTGAGAAACAGATTTAAGGGCCTAGATCTGATAGATAGAGTGCCTGGTGAACTATGGAATGAGGTTTGTGACATTGTACAGGAGACAGGGATCAAGACCATCCCCATGGAAAAGAAATGCACAAAAGCAAAGTGGCTGTCTGGGGAGGACTTACAAATAGCTGTGAAAAGAAGAGAAGTGAAAAGCAAAGGAGAAAAGGAAAGGTACAAGCATCTGAATGCAGAGTTCCAAAGAACAGCAAGAAGAGATAAGAAAGCCTTCCTCAGCGGTCAATGCAAAGAAATAGAGGAAAACAACAGAATGGGAAAGACTAGAGATCTCTTTGAGAAAATTAGAGATACCAAGGCAACATTTCGTGCAAAGATGGGCTCGATAAAGGATAGAAATGGTATGGACCTAACAGAAGCAGAAGATATTAAGAAGAGGTGGCAAGAATACACAGAAGAACTGTACAAAAAAGATCTTCACGACTCAGATAATCACGATGGTGTGATCACTGACCTAGAGCCAGACATCCTGGAATGTGAAGTCAAGTGAGCCTTAGAAAGCATCACTACGAACAAAGCTAGTGGAGGTGATAGAATTACAGTTGAACTATTTCAAATCCTGAAAGATGATGCTGTGAAAGTGCTGCACTCAATATGCCAGCAAATTTGGAAAACTCAGCAGTGGCCACAGGACTGGAAAAGGTCAATTTTCATTCCAATCCCAAAGACAGGCAATGCCAAAGAATGCTCAAACTACCGCACAACTGCACTCATCTCACATGCTAGTAAAGTAATGCTCAAAATTCTCCAAGCCAGGCTTCAGCAATACGTGAACTGTGAACTTCCTGAAGTTCAAGCTGGTTTTAGAAAAGGCAGAGGAACCAGAGATCAAATTGCCAACATCTACTAGATCATGAAAAAAGCAAGAGAGTTCCAGAGAAACACCTATTTCTGCTTTATTGACTATGCCAAAGCCTTTGTGTGGATCACAATTGGTCCATTACATGTGCATTATCAAATTTGTGACCATAATGTTTGTAATATTCCTGTATTATCCTTTTAAAGTTCATGAAATCTTTAATCATGTCCTCCTAATTTCTTGTATGATATTAATGATTTGTATCATCATAGTTATTTTGTCAGTTTATTTTAAAAATTGGGTAGTATTTAAGTATGGTTCATACATTTGATTTGTCTTTAGAGGCTGCATTTTTTCTGGCATGCCTTGTAATATTTCAGTGAAACTCAGACATGTGATATTGAGGACTAAAAACTGTGGTAAATAGGTCTTAATGTGAGATCTTATGTTAATGATGCTAGCAGTCAGACTGTGTTTGCTATAGCTATAGGGTTACAGAGGCTTTAGTGTCCCCCTATTGTCCTTGTTTTTATCTCCCTTGGTCCTTTGGCACTTGTATAGATACTCATCCTGAAAGGAACTTTGTGTCTTGCATCTTTTTTATCCATAATAATTGTATATCTGCTACTGTACTGTATCCCTATTGGTGTGATGATAAGGTGTGGGGAGAAGTATTCTATGATTGTGATTAAATTTTGTTCTTCTGATGGACCTTTGTCCTTGAGTTGTGATCTTCACTGGTGTTTCTAAGCACCCCCCACCACCAAGGTGAGGTAGAAACGTTACAAGGGTCTGGAGTGGGAGAAATGCCATTCCCCCAGGTAGATTAAAAATATGGTAAGATTATTTTCTCCTGGAGAGGACGCCTTTGTTATGGAAACTGCTCTGGTATCATCATATTGCTTACTCTTCCCTTTTCAACTGCCATACCTATCAGGGGATGTTTCTTAGTTATACATTCTGAAAACCTGATCAGGTTCCTGAGTGGAGCACTTATGAAAGTGTGGGAACATGCTTACAAACATGTTCCCCAGGAGTTTCTCACTCTGAAGATAATCTAAACTCAGCCTTTAGCAATTGTGTCCCTCCCAGTATACAGATAAGCAGATTGTAATTGTGACTTTCTGGGTTTGCCTAACTTTCCAGATCATGGGGTACAGGTTTGACTTGTAAACTAAATTCTCTGATGGGTCCAAGAAGAATAACTGACTTGCAGTTTGTTTAGTTTTTACCTGTAAGGATGGAGTGATGACTTTTAAGTTCCTTACATATCCAAGCCAAAACTGGAAGTATGTAATGAAGTTTTTATTTCTTTTCAGCACAGAGGAACCTGGAAAATGTTTTAAACATTATTAAATGTCTATTGTGAGTTAGATTTTGTGAGTTAAATACTATTTTAAGTTTTGGCCATGTAATATTGAAAAAAAACTGGATTAAAATCAAGTACTATTTCCTTATAATTTCTACCTTCTGGTCCTGTTTGCCTGACAGACTTTAAAAGGAAAAATCATAACAGACACCCTTGATTGCACACAATTTAGTAACTGTTTTTAAGTATGACGTCTTAGAGTTGGAGGTAGGACATAATGGAGATACTGTGGAGTGCCTTTTTTTTTTTTATGAGGAGTATTTGGATTTGAAGCCCACATTTTATTTAATTAGCACCCTGCTTATTCCTACTTTCCTTTCCTCTTCTGCTTTCAACTATGAGTCATCCCAAAAGGGAAGATAGACCTACTTGCATTAGAAAATGAATTCTATTAAGAGATAAGAAATAGAAACTTGGATGAAGTTTCACATATATTGAAATCTGTGATACCAATCATTCAGGACAGCAGATAATTCTTTTTTTTCATTGCAGCATTTATTCAACAGGCACTTCTAAATAGCAGCTTTACTTCAGATTCTGGTTTAGTTGTAACAGTAATTAAAGCATATTCATTACTGCTAAAAAAAAGCTAAGTCTATTAATGGAGATGCATATACTAAAAAATTAGTGTAATACATAATGATAAAGTCTGTGTTAGATCCGTCTACCTACAGACTAAATATTTACAGGAATCACATGTTAGTGCATAAATTTAATTTAAACGATATAGTTCACTTATTAAAATGGTTCACTTGTTAATATATTTTCCAACTTAAGAAACTTCCTTTTCACTTGATTCTTTCCATTTTACTTAAATGTTTACTAAAACATAACTTTAGTGAGCACAGGTAACATTATTTCTGAAAGTCACGTCAGTCCTTAGGAGATAAAGTTAGAAAATAGGCAACTTTATGCTCATGGATGGTATTCCACATTATAATGTATTAGACTTTACTTGCTTAATTCTAACGCTAGAAAAAGTAAATATTCCTATATTTCTGTGTCTTATAATCAGAGGTGTTTTTTTTTTCCCCAAATGGAAACAACATTCCCCAAAATGTGTATATAACTAATGTGACTATATGAGTTTGTATATGAGTATTTTGGAAAGAATGAAAATTGGAAGATGAAGAGAAAGTGGAAAACACTTATATCCATGAGATAATTTCAATACCCTGTTGATTCTGTTTTCTCATATATTTCTCATATATTGTCACTGATGGTATTAATGAAATAATAAGAGAAATTTATAGCTGAGTATCAGAGAAGGCAATGGCAACCCACTCCAGTACTCTTGCCTGGAAAATCCCATAGACGGAGGAGCCTGGTGGGCTGCAGTCCACGGGGTCGCTAAGAGTGGGACATGACTGAGCAACTTCACTTTCACTTTTCACTTTCATGCATTGGAGAAGGAAATGGCAACCCACTCCAGTGTTCTTGCCTGGAGAAGCCCAGGGACGGGGGAGCCTGGTGGGCTGCTGTCTATGGGGTCGCACAGGGTCAGACACAACTGAAGCGACTTAGCAGCAGCAGCAGCATAGCTGAATATAGTTACACATGTTTCAAAGCCATCTGGTTTAAATCTCACTAGATCTCTGAAGATCTTAATTATATTTTAATAATTTACTATTACAAGAAAGTATAGTTTTAATCTGATTTTAAAGGCATGAAAAATATTTGCCAAAACCTATTGTTCTTAATTTCACTGATTTACAAAGTAGGAAAAAATGACGCACACAGATATCATAATCTAGAAAGACCATTTGAAATTTAGTTCAGATTTTGGTGTCAATAATATGACCTTTCCATTGTCTATAATAATATGAGGAAGGGAATGCCATAGTTAGATAGTTTTTTTTTTTTAAAGAAGAATAATATAAAAATATTGAAAATATGTGCTGATAGGGTAAGAAATAATTATAGAAAGAAAATTTAGAAATCTTTCTTAATAATTATTCAGGAGATGGATAATGAGTATCATACTTTATTTGTGATAATAGAAGTAGAGTGAAAGACACATATGCAATAAAGTGAAATTGAAGATAAAGTTGACTACTCTTTTTAAGTATCAGGTGTGTTCCAAAATGTTTGCAAACATCGCTTAATGCTAAAGACAAAAATGATATAAATATAATCATTCCATTTTAGTAGATGTGGGTTTTGACTGTGATCATTATATGATATGTTTACTATATGACTTGCTCACTATGGAACAGTGGTATTGTTGGGAGTCCACCCTGGTCTAAATCCACAAATTCTCAAATAGTGTTTGCCACTGTTGCTGCTGTACTATTTCAAGCCTAAATGACAATAATGCTCTTATCTCTGGCAAGTGGTAAATGAAAAATACCAAGTATACAGAGGATAATAGTAAGTTTTAGCTTGCATTCATTTGAGTTTAAAGAGCTTGTAGATTTTTTTTTTGATTCACAGAAAGCCTGTCTGTTTTGTATATGATTATAGTGGAAAATTCACTGTGATTCATAAGCACATTTTCCCAAAACATGTTTTCCAAAACAAAGAAAATGCAGCTGAATACAGTATGCACTAACGTAAGTAAATATGTGATACTCATTCAGTCTATGCTCCTTTGCATCACATCCTCTTCAAAAGTGCTTTTTTCCTCCCTTTTTTTTTTTTTTTTTTTTATTTTGACATGAATCTGCCTACAACGAAGGACACTTGCAGGAGACATGGTTTTGATCCCTGGATTGGAAGATTCCTTGGAGAAGGAAATGGCAACCCACTCCAGTGTTCTTGCCTGAAAATCTCCATGGACAGAGGAGCCTAGTAGGCTACAAGCCCCTGGGGTTGCAAAGAATAGGACATGACTATGCACACACTGCACTGCATAATTTGGATTCATTCCTTTTTATACTACCATAAGATCACCTTTATGTTTTTAAGGTCAAATCTTATATTTTCTAGAATATTTTTCCATTAATTAGGAATTTTACATCTCTTTTAAACTGCCAACTATTTTTATTGGAATTTTTATTGTTTTGTTAGTACTCTGGCACGAAGTAACATAGTTCTTAGTGGTGTATTCCAGCCACAGTTTTCCCTTAAGCCCCATTATTTTTCAGGCATGATTCTGCAGGATAGGAAGTGTGTTCAGTCGCACTAGGTTGTGGTATATTGTACTATAACAGGATCACTTGAGTGAGTTTTGAGACGTAAAAGTCAAGATTGATACTGATATATAAATTTGGAAGAAATCACCATCTAAGAAGTTGAAGTAATGGCTGTCCTGTTGAGGGCTAGAAGAGAAAGAACTGATGACAGAACTGTGGGAGACATTGAGAGGTTTAAGGAAGAAAGGGTCAATGAAAGAACTGGTTCTTTTTGGCTCCTTTGTTGCTTGTACTATTCATTTATTCAACAAATATTTACTAGGCTATGTTCTCATGGAGGAGGAGATTGTGAAAGTGGCCTGGTTTCTTCTTTAATGCAGTTATAAATTTTAAATAAGCACAGATTACATAAACACTATCGTTAAATCAGATTGTCCTGAATTTTTGCACCAGTCCCTTGTGAAATACAGTTCCTATTCAAAAGGGACCAGAAGCTCTGCCTTTGATTTCCTGTAGAATTTGAAAAACAAGTATGGCTGGCTCCAAGTTGGCTTGAATTTCATTAGTACCAAGGGTAGAAATTGGGATACTTTGCTTGCCTGATTCGTTTTCCAGCCTGTATTTCCCAGGTATAAACACCTTAAAATAAGTCATCATTCCGTTGTGAATTAGCCAAGAGACACAACAGAGCAGCAGAAACTAATTAATTCTGTTCTCTTGACTTTTCTTTGGTTAAGCAAGTCATTAAAGCAAATTGTAAGTGTATTGCATGCACTGATTTAGAGCTTGATAGGGTCATGCTATCTGGCAACCAATATATTTATTTGCATTTATTTTTTTAGTCAGTACTTATAGATCTCACTAGAATTTCCAACCATGATCAGTGTGCTGTTAGAATAAAATCTCTTTTTCAGTCAGGGTGGTCTTTTCACATAAATGTTTCAAGATATACAGCTGCCAATTTCAAGCTATAGACTATCTTTTTATAATTTCAGCTCAGGATATTAAAGTATATTGATGAAATATCCAGTTTTATACAATATTTAAATAAATTATCCTCCAATTAAAATAAATAAATTAATTTTAAAAAGAATTGACAAACTGTTGATAAATATAGTCTATTTGAAATTTCCTAATTTTGGTTTTTAAATTATGGTGTCAGCGTGGTTGCTTAAAAAAGTAGTTGTATCCTCAAAAGCACTCCTCTCTCAACATCAATCTGTTAAAAATCTGGTATAGATTGGTCCCCAGCAATAATGTTGAAAATGATTTTTTAGAGTCTTTAATAATATCAAGATAATTAATTATGAATAGCATAAGTGAACTAGTTTGGTAAACCTAAAAAAGCTTTATTTTTTCCCAGAAGACATGAAATATAAATATTTTGTAAAGCTATATATTTTATATATATATGCATGTTTATACCAATGCATAATACATTATTATATACACCAACATGTAATGTATACCATAATATATATGTGTTTATGTGAGTGTGTATATATGTACATGACGTATATGTAATGTAATGTGTATATGTGTATATATATATCTAAGAGAGAGATTTGTTTACCTATTTGCAAGATTTACTTATTAGCTTTATATTATCAGATATCACGTCTATGAATTCATGCTGAACAATTACAGTTGATATATACTGTCCAAAATAATTTGTATTTTTCTATGCCTAAAATACTTGGAATATTATACATTTGATTTATTTTAGTTATAAAATTGAACTTTATGCTAATTATTTTTGATGATTTCTTTTAAAGTACCATCTTTATGTATAAGGAGCCAGTGAAATCAATGACATTTCATTCAGTTTGAATTTGGTCTACTTGACGACTGATTTTTTTTATACATTCACACATTAATTAATAGAATTAAAATTCACTATGTATCCTTATTCAAGTGGACATTACTAAAGGAAATATTCTTATCATTAAGTGTCTCAAAGTAATTTCGCTCAGTCGTGTCCAACTCTGACCGCATAGACTGTAGCCTACCAGGCTCCTCCATCCATGGAATTTTCAAGGCTAGAGTGCTGGAGTGGGTTGCCATTGCCTTCTCCAGGGGATCTCCCTGACCCAGGGAGGGAATCCAGGTCTCCCACATTGTAGGCAGACGCTTTACCATCTGAGCCACCAGGGAAGTCTATTATTATCATTAAGGTCATATCAGATGACATCTGTAAGAAGTGGAGAGGTTTTTAAATGATATGAAAAACATACTGCAATATTTCATAGACATAATCAAATGTGTTTTCCTTATATTAAGTCATGTTAGTATACAGAAAATAGCTGACCATTTTATATTTTAATTAATAAAAACAAATGAGAGCTACCTCTAGTTAATAATTGCAAAAAAAAGGTAAAAAGAAAATGTTTTTTCATGTTAATAACAGTTAACTTCTAATAGGGTTTATAAAACTCAAGGATGACTCAACTTGTTAAAATATTGAAGGCTCTATAATGTAAATTCATAAAAATTAGAACTTTTTAAAAGATCTAATGAAGAATTAAATACTTTTATATTCAAGGAAAGAAGTTTGCACTGCTTAGTATCTCTTTTATTATAAAGACCAAGAGAGCTTTGCATGTGATGTATTTGGTTGGCAGTGTAAGCTCAGCAAATCTTTACCAACAGATTGTAAGGTAGAAATAAACCTATTCAATTATAAAAAAGAAAACTACACAATTAATTATTTATTTGAATACATTTAGAGTCAAATTATGTGAAGAAATGAAATAAGTTTGTGTTTAATGTTACGGCAGACATACAATAAAATAAGGTAGTTACAGCATTAAGGATACTGATAAAGAATTGGAGTATTCTTATATATTACTTTTAATATTTCCACAATCTATGGTCTTACTTAGTATTTTATTAAATTATTTGACTTGCATAGATCAAATATTATGCAAATGCATTTTCATGCAGCTTTGTATGATATATTAGGGAAATATTGAATAGAGAGAACACATTTATTTTAGATATATAAACTGCTTCACTTAAATATCTTGAATGTACTAGTCAAAAGAAAATGTTAGATTTATACCAGTTGAAAAATACATATTGGAGTGATTTAATTTGAGGCATAGACTTGTCATCACACTTCTCCTTTCACTCTTTCACCTGCTCATGTGTTGTGCATATGTAGAGTGTAATGTATACCTTTAGATCCTATTCACATAGATGCTTGTGTCTGAACAAATATTAAACCTCCTATGTAACCAATTTATTTTTTAAAATGCCACCATTTGACATACAGTAGCTCTTTCACTGCCTTTCACATCTTTTGCAGTTATGTTTGCTATGATACGGAGCTACATATCAAAATGTGTTTGTCAAAATGGATTTGAATATTTCATTGTTGAGTTAAATGGTTTTAAAATATGTCATGCAAAATATTTATAAAAAAATATAAGTCCAGGCTCTGTAGAATATTTTTAAGTATTCAAATACATCAACATTGTAATAATATAAATTCTTCATGTAAAATATGAAAATAGCATAATCTAATTTCTTTGCTTCTTATTGATAAACTTCGAGATATTGCTTTTTTTTGGCTGAATAGACTTATTAAGTAACAATTTTAAGGAAGAAAACTTGAAATATATTTTTACTTTTACAATACTTTCACTGTTTTCCATCCAATTTGTTTACATTTTTAATTTATTTATCCTTGACCTACAGAGTATTTAAAACTGTACATTTTCAGATGTAAAATATTGCTCTCATTTCTCTTTTTTGTTAGATGCCATATATTTCATTATTAGGAATAAATACAGAAAAACTGTGGATTTTTCATCTTTATTAAGGGTTATTATGACATTCTAAGTGTTTTTATTGTGTGATACTTCATCTGGTATTAAGATGCTAACAAAATTTTTGCAATCTTTTCCATGTTAGTAAAACTTAAATATCCAGGTACTCATGACACTTAGTAGTCATTCTCAGTAGGGTGCATCACCTTACAGGGAGGTTTCTTAATACATACGGAGAGTTTTCTGGTGGTTACAATGAACAGTCCTTATGACATTTAGAGATTGGAGGAGTTAGATTAGCAAATCCTAAAATGTTTGACAAGGCAGTCCCTTATTATGTTCAAATTTCCTTTGTAATATATATGTAGGTAAATAATTTACTTACATGAGCCTGGGCTCTTTTTTTATTTTCCACTTAAGCACAAAATAGGTTTTATACATTTTGTATATACACTAAAATTTCCAGAAATGTAAATATTATGTATAATGAAGGGAAGATCATAATTTTTCCCCTTTTGACTTAACCTGAATTCACCATTGTCCAAACCACATCACTAAAGGCAATGCCATGCTGGTTTTACCTGTCTACACAGTTAAATCATTTGGCATTGATAGTATTTGCATTTACAATTATTAAACACAAAAGTTCAAACATTTGACTGCTTCAGTATGTCTTCCAGTTAATCATCTCCAAACACTAACATTTTGAAATATCTTACTTTATTTTTTACTTTATTTATATTAAATTAGACTAACATTTTTCTGTAGTTTGTATTTAGGTTTATTATAAGAATCTCACAGTTGAGTAAATTTCTGTTTTAAAAAAGTGTATATTGCTTTTGAAAACTCTGTGACTAACAATGGAAAGTTATGCTTTACATAAGGCTTTGCTGTAAAATGTTTATATTGAGGTATATAATATACATGAGGGCTTCCCTGGTGCTTCAGTGGAAAAAAATCTGCCTGCCAATACAGAAGATGTGGGTTCTATCCCTGAGTCAGAAAGATCCCTGGAGAAGGAAATGGCAACTCAGTCCAGTATTCTTGCCTGGGAAATCTGATGGACAGAGGAGTCTGGCAGGCTCCAGTCCGTGGGGTCACAAGAGTCAGACACAACTTAGCAACTAAACAACAAAAATAATATACATACAATAATGTGATGGATTTTAATTTATAAACATTTATAAATTTATAAACATTTACAGAATCTCAGTCAATATACCGCTGAAAGAGATAAACTCTTGCCTTCATTCTTAATTCTATCACCAACACACTAGAGATATTAGTATTAGTTAGTATTTCCTGTTCTTGAACTTATTGATAAATGGCCCTCACATGTTTGTATATAGATTTTCCATTTTGAAACACTTTTCTGAAGTTTCTGCTTAGGTTTTTTTGGGTTGTTTGTCTTCTATTACTGATTTGTAGAAATACTTTATAAAGGTAAAATACTCTAAATGAGTCTTTTATTGAAGATTTTATATATATATATGTGTGTGTGTGTGTGTGTTAATTCAGTTTCAGTCATGTCTGACTCTTTGCAACCCTATGGACTGTAGCCCACCAAGCTCGTATGTCCATGGGATTCTCCAGGCAAGAATACTGGATTGAGTTGCATGAAAGTGCCATTTCCTCCTCCAGGGGATCATCCTGACTCAGGGATTGAACCCACCTCTCTGTTAGATCTCCTGCATTGGTAGGAGATGTAACCTACCAATAGCACCACATTGGTAGGAGATGTAACCTACCTACCTCTAGCACCACTTCGGAAGCCTATATATAGATATTTAGGTATATTTAAATATATATGATGTTATACTATGATAAATATTCTCACTAAGTCTCAGTTATGCCTTGTCATTCTCTGAATGCTGTCTTTTGATGAAAAAAGCAAGAGCGTTCCAGAAAAACATCTGCTGCTGGTGCTGCTAAGTCGCTTCAGTCGTGTCCGACTCTATGTGACTCCTAGGACAGCAGCTCACCAGGCTCCCCTGTCCCTGGGATTCTCCAGGCAAGAACACTGGAGTGGGTTGCCATTTCCTTCTCCAATGCATGAAAGTGAAAAGTGAAAGTGAAGTTGCTCAGTTGTGTCCGACTCTTAGCGGCCCCATAGACTGCAGCCTACCAGGCTCTTCGGTCCATGGGATTTTCCAGGCAAGAGTACTGGAGTGGGGTGCCATTGCCTTCTCTGAGAAAAGCATCTACTTCTGCTTTATTGACTATACCTAAGCCTTTGAGTATGTGGATCACAATAAACTGGAAAATTCTTCAAGAGATGGGAATACCAGACCACCTGTCCTGCCTCCTGAGAAATCTGTAAGCAAGTCAAGAAGCAACAGTTAGAACCAGACATGGAACAACAGACTGGTTCCAAATCGGAGAAGGAGTACGTCAAAACTGTATATTGTCACTGTGCTTATTTAACTTAAATGCATAGTACATCATGAGAAACACTGGGATGGATGAAACACAAGCTGGAATCAAGATTGCCAGGAGAAATATCAATAGTCTCAGATACACAGATGACACCACCCTCATGACAGAAAGTGAAGAAGAACTAAAGAGCCTCTTGACGAAAGTGAAAGAGGAGAGTGAAAAAGTTGGCTTAAAATTCAACATTCAGAAAACTAAGATCATAGCATTTGGTCCCATCACTTCATGTCAACTAGATGGGGAAACAATGGAAACAGTGACAGACTTCATTTTGAGGGCTCCAAAATCGCTGCAGATGGTGACTGCAGCCGTGAAATTTAAAGACGCTTACTTGCTCCTTGGAAGAAAATCTATGACCAACCTAGACAGCATATTAAAAAGCAGAGACATTATTTGCCAACAAAAGTCCATCTAGTCAAAGCTATGGTTTTTCATGTATGGATGTGAGAGTTGGACTATAAAGAAAGCTGAGTGTAGAAGAATTGATGCTTTTGAACTGTGGTTTTGGAGAAGACTCTTTAGAGTCCCTTGGACTGCAAGGAGATCTACCAGTCCATCCTAAGGGAGATCAGCCCTGAGTGTTGGTTGGAAGGACTGATGTTGAAGCTGAAACTCCAATACTTTGGCCACAGGATGCGAAGAGCTGACTCATTTGAAAAGACCCTGATTCTGGGAAAGATTGAAGGCTGGAGGAGAAGGTGATGACAGAGGATGAGACGGTTGGATGGCATCACTGACTCAATGGACATGAGTTTGCATAAACTCTGGGAGTTGATGATGCCAACTCCAGGGAGGCCTGGCATGCTGCAGTCCGTGGGGTTGCAAACAGCCAGACGTGACTGAGCGACTGAATTGATGAAAGCAAATTATACATTCATTGAAGGAATTTATGAATCATTTATTTTATGATTAGTTCCTTATTTTACCCTCCTTAAGGGTAAAATACAACTCCTTTACAAACTCCTTAAGAATTGTTTGCCTAGTAAACATTAGGAAGGTAATCTATATTTTTCACTCGTTTTATTGTTTTGGCATTAGCATTGGCCCGGAGTACTATTGCAGTACACTGTGTGAGAATTTATGCTACAGGCATCGGAGATCGTCTATTCCATTCCATTTGACAAATGTTTATTGAGTACCTTGCTGTGCAAAATGTAAGAAGGATATTTTAAAAATTGAAATCTGCTCAGATCCTCCCCATCCTCAAGGAGCGTATGACATAATATGGAAGGCAAAATAGATAATAAGTTTAAAGCATAGTAAACTGACTTCTTCATTTAAATAATTTACTGTTTGAATATAAATGTTGACCCGGAAATCATTGAAAGCTGCAAAGTTGTGCTTGTATTTAAATTGGAAATAGACAGGTGATAAATAATACAGTAAGGATATAAGAATACTTAAGTATACCTAAAGCCAAGGAGTGATTGGGCACTTTAAGAAACGTAGGTTATATTCCATTGTATATATGTACCATTTCTTCTTTTTCTGTTCATCTATCAGTGGACATCTAGGTTGTTTCTGTGTCCTGGCTATTGTAAATAGTGTTGCAATGAACATTGGGTACATGTGTCTTTTTGAACTGTGATTTTCTCAGAGTATATTGCCCAGTAGTGGGATTGCTGTCTCATATGGTAGTTTTATTCCTAGTTTGTTGAGGAATCTCCATACTATATTCTCCATAGTACCTGTTAAAATTTACATTCCCACAAACAGTGCTGTAAGTTTCCCTTTTCTCCACATCCTCACCAGCACTTATTGTTTATTATTGGAGCATTATTCAGCCATTAAAAGGAACACATTTGAGTCAGTTGTAGTGAGGTAAATGTACCTGCAGCCTGTTATACAGAGCAAAGTACATCAGGAAGAGAAAAACAAATATTGTGTATTAACACATATATATTAAATCTAGAAAAATAGTACTGAAAAGTGTATTTACAGAGAAAAAATGGAGATGTGGCTGCAGGGAACGCACGTGGACACAGCAGGGGAAGGAGAGGGTAGGACAAATTCAAAAGAGTAGCATTGACATATATACATTATCATGTGTAAATTATAGATAAGTAGCAGGAAGCTTTTTGTAACACAGGGAGCCCAGCGTGGCACTCTGTGGTGACCTAGTGGGGTGGAATGGGAGGATAGGCTCAAATTATGACTGATTTGTATTGACGTATGGTAGAGACCATCACAACATTGTAGAACAATTATCCTCCATTTAAAAATAATAGAAAGAAATGTTGGTTAACAGAAGGATATAGATAAATTAAGATAAAAAGATAATTTGAACACTGACAATGACTATGTAAAAGACTCTGGATTTTATGCTTTTGGCAGTTGATGTAAATGAAGCTCTCCATATTAGGGAGTTAAATAATTTGAGTTATGTTAAAATTTTAACACAAGGAAGGGATGGAGATGCCAAATTGAAGACACTTAAACAGGCCAATTGAGTGACCTAGACACCAACAAAAGCAATTGGAGTGGAAAACCAAGACAGAAGGGACATTGATTCAACTCACAAATATGGGTTAAGTAAAAGTTTCATATGATTAACTTTTGCAGCTAACCAGATATGTGGCTTGTGGTAAGAGACCTGTTTAGAGATGGTGAGAGAGTATATGTTTTAACTAAAATAACTAAATAATGTGGCTTACTCCAACAAACTAGAGAAGAAAAAACAAAAGTATATTTTAATGTAAATCAGAAAATAAAGTCAGATCTAATGAATTGGAAACTCAAGGTTGGCTATCTCTGTAATGTGTGTGTGTGTTTACTCTGTCCTGTCCAGCCGTTTGTGATCCCATGGACTATAGCCCACCAGACTCCTCTGTCCTTGGAATTTCCTAGGCAAGAAATACTGGAGTGGGTTGCCATTTCCTACTCCAGGGGACCTTCCAATCCAGAAATTAAACCTGTATCTCTTGCGTCTTCTGCATGGGCAGGCAGATTCTTTCTGCCATTCTGCCACCTGGGAAGCCTATCTCTGTAATAATGACAACCATTAATTTATAACCAGCCTGCTTTTTGCTTGGTATGCATCATCTTGTTCAGTCCTCACAAAGTAACACTATGAGGAGGACATTAGTATTAACATTAAACAGATAAGAAAGCTGAGTCTTACAGAAGTCATGTAATTTGTTCAGTTTGGTACTAACTCATTACCTAGGTAGTAAGTGGCTGAATCAGGATTCAGTCCCATTTTTCTGTGACTCTAAATGCCATATTCTTTCCACCGATAGTCACTTTGCATAATTGCCAGTTGCTAAATTAATACTTAACTGAAATACTCTTCAATATATGAGTGAAAGTGAGAGGAATGACTGAAGCTTAAACAATCACCATAACCCATTCACTACGTTCTCTCTAAATAAAACTATAGATCTATGGGAGACCACGTAAAAAAGTTAGGAGGATAGTTACATTATGTGTATAGGAACCCTACCTTTCATCTTAACTCTATTCTTTTTAATTCTTTACCAGAGAGCTATTGGTTACATAGGTATGTAATTTTGTTTCTTATCAGATTATAAGAAGGTACTGTTTCATTGAAAACCATAATTTCTGTGCTAATCTTTATTTTATTGTTCCTTTATAACCAAATAATACATACACTTTTGACTCCCTCTCTTCACCACATACGAGACCCCCTGAACACCCCAATTGACTCAGCCCTGTCATCATTATCTGTCTTCATTTCCTGGATCAGTAAGGTACTCTAATTTCATAAGCTTTGGTGACCTAGAATCAAATTCACTATATATTGAGTCCAACTCTGAACTTATACATCATATCTAATAACTGGGCTTTGGGATTGATTTTCTGATGATAACAGTCCTTTCCTTTAGTTTCTGGGTCTTAATTACCTAATTCATATGCTGATGCTTTAGTTCCTACCTTTGTAACCCATGCTTTACCCTGATTTCTCCAAGACTGGGGTCTTTTCTTTTTTTCCCAAAGCCCTAATCTACTGAAATCACAGTACTTCTAGGCCACTTGTCCTTCATAGAACATATTGACTACTTCTGTGTCACTATTTAAGATCTGTTCTTGGGCTTTCCATTACTAGTCAGAGTTCATCTGCAAAGATACCTAGATGTTACTATGTTTTGAACAAACTGCTATTTGGCTGCTGCTGCTGCTGCTGCTGCTGCTAAGTCGCTTCAGTCGTGTCCGACTCTGTGCGACCCCATAGACGGCAGCCCACCAGGCTCCCCGGTCCCTGGGATTCTCCAGGCAAGAACACCGAAGTGGGTTGCCATTTCCTCCTCCAATGCATGAAAGTGAAAAGTGAAAGTGAAGTCGCTCAGTTGTGTCCGACTCCTAGCGACCCCATGGACTGCAGCCCACCAGGCCCCTCCATCCATGGGATTTTCCAGGCAAGAGTACTGGAGTGGGTTGCCGTTGCCTTCTCCGGCTATTTGGCTAGACTGCTGCATATCACAGGTCCCACCATTCCATTTCTTTGTTTCGAGCTTGCTTTCATCATTACTGAAGGCAGGAAATACTTTTTCTGAATCTTTAGTTTCCCATAGTTTCATATGCGTTATTACTTATGTATTTTGTACAAGTGTTTGATATTTTTATTTGTATAATTTGCATAGTAGAAATATGTATATAATTTTGCCTGATTGTAGAAAAATTTGAGTTACAATCTCATTCTCTCACTCAAACCTTCAGTAGGTCAAACTTAATGGCCCTTTCTATCTAATGTAGAATTAAAATGCCATTTTTGCCAGCAAAGCTCAAAATACTATATGAGCATAAATTAGCTTTGTTTGCTTAATAAACAGTTACAGAAAAACTTAAATATTAGTTTCTCACTTGTAAAATGGGAGAAAGAATTTCTACCTCATTGAGTTTTTTAAAAAGTATTTATCTATTTCTGACTGTATTGGGTCTTTGCTGCTGCTCATGGGCTCTCTCTGGTTGCAGAGAGTGGGAGCCACTCTCTACTTGTCGTGTATGCATGTCTCATTGCAGTGGCTTCTATTGTTATGGAGCACAGGCTCTAGGGAGCTTCCCAGGTGGCGGCAATGGTAAAGAACCCACCTGCCAAGGAAGGAAACATGAGAGACATGGGTTTGATCCCTGGGTAGGGAAGATGCCCTGGAGAAGGACATGGCAACCCACTCCAGTATTGTTGCCTGGAGAACCCTATGGACAGAGGAGCCTGGCAGGCTACAGTCCCTAGGGTCACGAAGAGTCCTACATGACAGAAGGGACTTAACATGTCTGCAAGCACAGGCTCTAGGGCATGTAGCCTTCAGTAATTGTGCTATATGGACTCAGTACTTGCAGCTCGGGAGCACATGCTCAGTTACTAATGCAGCAGTTTAGTTGCTCCATGACATGTGGGATCTTCCCAGACCAAGGATAGAACCGTGTTTCCTGCATTGACAGGTGGATGCTTTACCACTGAGCTACCAGGGAAGCCTCCTCACTGAATTTTTATCATAAATTGTGTTAGTACCACTAAAGAGCTTAGAATAGTGCCTATTATTGAACATATTAAAAGTTTGATAAAGTGAACTTGTTTGATTTTTACTAATCAACTATTTGATTTTATTCAGACTTGCATAATAATGGGTTCTTTGCAGATAGATTCATAATAAAAACTAGTGTTATTTAATCATTTAAAAAATAAAATTAACATTAGGGTATGCTTTATATTGATTATTTTCAATTACTATTAAAAAGGAGAAGTTCTAACAAGTGAAAAGTAATCCCAACCTCTTTTTCTTTTATATTAGAATTGTATATGCCAAAATATATATGAGGAAGAAAGTGAAAATATGGTAAAAGAACCATTAAATTGGTTTTACTCAAGTTGAATGTTAAAGATTCACTATTAGTTCACTTACACACTGTAAACCATGGTTGAATTTATTACCATTTACTCATAAGAAGACTTTATAGGTTGATACTTTAATCTTGGTATTCAGTTCAGTTCAGTTCAGTTCAGTCACTCAGTCATGTCCGACTCTTTGCAAACCCACGGACTACAGCATGCCAGGCCACCCTGTCCATCACCAACTCCCGAAATTTACTCAACTCATGTCCATTGAATCTGTGATGCAATCCAACCTTCTCATCCTTTGTCCTCCCCTTCTCCTCTTGCCTTCAATCTTTTCTAGCATCAGGGCCTTTTCAATGAGTCAGCTCTTGGCATCAGGTAGCCAAAGTATTAGAGTTTCAGCTTCAACATCAGTCCTTCCAATTCAGGACTGATTTCCTTTAGGATGGACCGGTTGGATCTCTTGCAGTCCAAGGGACTCTCAAGGGTCTTCTCCAACACCACAGTTCAAAAGCATCAATTCCTCAGCGTTCAGCTTTCTTTATAGTCGAACTTTCACATCCATACGTGACTACTGGAAAACCATAGCCTTGACTACATGGACCTTTGTTGGCAAATAATGTCTCTGCTTTCAGGATACAGGAAGCTTGGGGCTGGTACACTGGGACGACCCAGAGGGATGGTACGGGGAGGGAGGAGGGAGGAGGGTTCAGGATGGGGAACACGTGTATACCTGTGGCAGATTCATGTTGATATATGGCAAAACCAATACAATATTGTAAAGTTAAAAATAAAATAAAATATATAAAAAAAATAAAAAATAAATAAAAAATATGCTGTCTAGGTTGGCCATAACTTTTCTTCCAAGGAGCAAGCGTCTTTTAATTTCACGACTCCAGTCACCATCTGCAGTGATGTTGTAGTCCCCAAAAATAAAATCTGCCACTGATTCCACTGTTTCCCCATCTATTTGCCATGAAATGATGGGATCAGATGCCTGATCTTAGTTTTCTGAATGTTGAGCTTTAAGCCAACTTTTTCACTCCCCTCTTTCACTTTCATCAAGAGGCTCTTTAGTTCTTTCTCACTTTCTGCTGTAAGGGTGGTGTCGTCTGCATATCTGAGGTTATTGATATTTCTCCCAGCAGTCTTGATTCCAGCTTGTGCTTTATCTAGCCCAGCATTTCTCATGATGTACTCTGCATATAAGTTAAATAAGCATGGTGACAATATAAAACCTTGACAGACTCCTTTTCCTATTTGGAGCCATTCTGTTGTTCCATTTCCAATTCTAACTGTTCCTTCCTGACCTGCATACAAATTTCTCAAGAGGCAGGTCAGGCGGCATAGGTCTTTGGCATAGTCAATAAAGCAGAAATAGGTGTTTCTCTGGAACTCTCTTGCTTTTTCGATGATCCAAAGGATGTTGGCAATTTGATCTCTGGTTCCTTTGCCTTTTCTAAAACCAGCTTGAACATCTGGAAGTTCACGGTTCACGTATTGTTGAAGCCTGACTTGGAGAATTTTGAGCATTACTTCACTAGCGTGTGAGATGGGTACAATTCTGCAGTAGTTTGAGCATTCTTTGGCATTGCCTTTCTTAGGGATTGGAATGAAAACTGACCTTTTCCAGTCCTTGGCCACTGCTGAGTTTTCCAAATTTGCTGGCATATTATGTGCAGCCTTTTCACAACATCATCTTTTTGGATTTGAAAGAGCTCAACTGGAATTCCATCACCTCCACTAGCTTTGTTCCTAGTGATGATTCCTAAGGCCCACTTGACTTCACATTCCAGCATGTTTGGCTCTAGGTGAGTGATCACACCATCTTGGTTATCTGGGTCGTGAAGATCTTTTTTGTACAGTTCTTCTGTGTAATTTTGCCACCTCTTCTTAGTCTCTTTTGCTTTTGTTAAGTCCATACCATTTCTGTCCTTTTTGAGCCCATCTTTGCATGAAATGTTCCCTTGGTATCTCTAATTTTCTTGAAGAGATCTCTAGTCTCTCCCATTCTATTGTTTTCCTCTATTTCTTTGCACTGATCAGAAAATAATTCTTCTTTACATGTAGAGAAAGCAATGGACGTTACAGTTATTAATATAATGAATGTACTAATGTATTGTCACTTTTATAGAAGCAAGACTTTTTACTATTCTTTACCTAGATGGTTTAAAGAAAAAAAGATTTACCCTGTTAATTTATTTTCTGTGATAAAAATATGAAAAACATTATAGCTTCATAAAATTCATAGACTCAATTAATGCATTTGTATTTTGTATATCAGTATAAAATTGGAAATAAATATAAAACAATGTATTAAATTTTCTCCTCCAAGATTTGCTTTTACCTCAAACTTTTTTTATTTTATAATATTTTTCTCCTTTAGCTTCAAGTAGTCTAAAATGTGAAATGGATCTATAACAATAATGATGGCATCTGGAAGACATTTTTAGCAATAGACAAAGCCAAAAGTCAAAGGAATGCAACATGTGGAGAAAATATTATAACTTTAGCTATGTGGTTAGGTATTTAAATGCCCTTGGGCAGTTGATGCCTTTCCTTTGATATGCAACTTTAAAATGCTAATGCTAATACTGCACTGTTATTTCCAAAATATTGACATATTTTGATATCTATCATCCACTTTCATTACTCTCCAAGACTTGAACTAGACTGCATCATATATGATGAGAGGAATCCTTCATTTCCTTTAATATTATTTGTGTGAATTAAATCTCTTGAACATCCACAAATTCTATGGTATTAAATAATTGTGGGTAAATATTTCAGGAAATAGATTTATTCTCTGTTATGCAAATCAAATGCAGGGTATCAGAGTAAATTCAAACCATTAGATTAAGAGGAAATAAAATGCAGATATGCTGTCTATATCTGCCCTTTGAATATGTGAGAGATTCTTAGACTGTCCCAGAGAGAGAGTGAAAAAGGAAAGAAACGGAGTGCACTTAATGTAAGAATGAAATTTGTTCTATAATTTTGAATGTCTAAATTTTAGTCTTTTATTTCATTTCCTTTGGATATCTTAATTTCTCATCATAGAGTGCTCATATCTCTTTTTATCAATTTTCTACTCTCTGTATGTGTAAATGCATATGTATAATGTTTGTAAATATGTATGTGTGCATATATCTTTCTACCTACTTACTTACCTACCTACCTACCCAGACTATGCACAGAGAATGAATTGAAATGGAATATGAAAACTGCTAGAATCCACGTAATACAAACATAGTTCTGTAATTGTGAAAGGAAGATAAAATAATTTTAAAATGTGACCTTCTGAATAAAGCAGTAGCTTCCAAGCATCTGTCTAATTCTTCATTTAACTTTCCCTATTTTAAGAAGGATCCTCCTCTTCACTTGCATCCCCTACCTTTCTCAGTGTTTACCTCAGCAGATTAATCACAGGGACAGTCTTGCAATTCTTCTTGCTTCTAGTCTTAATATTTTATTAGTAGAGGCTGAGCTATTCCAAATAGGACCTTCTAAGCAGTCTCATATCTTAAGGATATGAAGACAAAAGTAGTATTGGCTCTTTCTTTTCCTTATACCATATTTCTAAAATACTAAACAAAATTCTTAACCCCATGGTAGATGATTACAGCTTTTCTCTTTGGACCGCTGTGAAGCACATTCAGTGTATAACTCAGTTCTTAATTCATGTACTGTTAATCTTCTGGTTCATTTTATTCACTGAAGAAGAAGTGTATTGTTTCAAGACCATGTCTATATTCTTATAGGAGAAGTTCTCCCACTTAACTGCCTAGCTCTTGCAAACATAAAGACTCATCTTTTGACTGATAGGGTCAAAGATGAGATCTGGCATTGAACTGTCAAGTGACGGATCTGGCATTGAACCTGAAGTGTGATTCTATATGCTGCACAGTTAAACATTGAGTTCCACTACTTTCTTGATGAAAATGATCATTTACTTTTCCTAGAACAGCACAGATGTGAGCTATGTGAGCATCTTTATATTAGTACACCTAAAAGCACCACAATTCATCAAGGATGTTACTCAAAACTGTTTCCTTGAAATCACTGAATTGTGAATTATTTTACTGTCATTTATCTTCTAATTTCTTCAGCTCCAAGGAATATAAAACCTATTTTTCAAATGTTAATAACCCTGTGTACTCTAGAGTTATAAAAATCTAGTTCAGAAAGGGAAATGATTTTTTCTTACCAGATTGCCATGAAGATCAGAGAATATGCTGCTTGTTTAAACAAAAACAGAGGTTGTATGCATTTTACAATATGAAGATAAATTGAAATATGAACTATATTTGAGGTGATCTCAATTCTTATAAATGAACTTTCTATGTAAGCACTCAAGTCTAGATTTTTGCTTTCCCATTTATGTGTAAATGAGTCTAATATCATAGAAGATCTAATTTGAGAAAAGTTATTAATGAAATTTAAAATTCAAGTACAATATAGTATAACATATAATATATGGCCAGTTATTTTTAATATTCTGTATACTGTCTTTCCTTTGAGATGAGTCACACCAGTTTTCAGCTCTCCCTGATACTTCTTATCTAAATCTTCCAGCAAAGAAGACACATATACTTCAAATTTTTCTTCTCCTCAGCAAAATGCACTGGTATTATGTCTTGTTTCCCAGCTTTGTTCTCTTCTGGGGTATAAATAGGAAGTTTATGGTTAAGTTGCATATACTAATGGGTAAATGGATACTACTGGCTAAACTTGTGTTCTTTCTCAAGAGATCTAATTGCATTTTAACAGAGCTTTCTAATTTTCTAGGATTTCTAATGTCACAGACCAAGATATTGAGATGAAAACAGTAATAATTTTGAACAACCTTCAAGTTAATGGGATAAATAACTTCCAAAATTTAGATTGATTACTGCCCAAATCATCTGATACAAAGACATTTTACAGTCACTATTAAATCTAATTATTCGGAGAAGGCAATGGCACCCCACTCCAGTACTCTTGCCTGGAAAATCCCATGGACAGAGGAGCCTGGTGGGCTGCAGTCCATGGGGTCACTAGAGTCGGACAGGATTGAAGTGACTTAGCAGCATTAAGTCTAATTATTAGCACTCTTAGAAAGTCATAAGTTTCAATATTTTTAGTAAAATACACTACTCTTTAAATAAACAGATTAAACCATATAGCTATGAAAGGTTGAAATAAATTTAGCTATTAATTTATGATTTACTTTGATTTTCTTTAACCATGAATAAGGTATACAATAATAATTGAATAATTAGTGTTTGTTTTCTAAATTTTTAAGAGAAAATATACAATATTCATATGGAGAAGGACATGACAACCCACTCCAGTATTCTTGCCTAGAGAATCCCATGGACAGAGGATCCTGATGGGCTGGTATCCATAGGGTCGCATTGAGTCGGACATGACTGAAGTGACTTAGCATGCATGCATGCATTGGAGAAGGAAATGGCAACCCACTCCAGTGTTCTTGCCTGGAGAATCCCAGGGACAGAGGAGCCTAGTGGGCTGCCATCTATGGGATCACACAGAGTCGGACAGACTGAAGCGACTTAGCAGCAGCAGCAGCAACATGCAATAATGAGGTATGTGGAATTAAAAGTAGGCTTTTGAGGTAAGAAAGAGAGAGACAAACACAAAGAGACAGATAGATTATGTGTTTCAGTGGGAGTGATTCTGAAAAAGTCACAGTCTTTTCTACAAGTTTTTCAATAGAAGATAAGTTTTCCTGTATAAGACCAATTATTTAGAGAGTTTGTTATTTTATTTCTTCTGCTCTTAAGTGTCACTGAAATGGAAATTTTTGCAGTAAGACTGACTAGTGATGATAACTCTGGTCAAAATTGACCTTTACTCACTTGATTCATGACAGTCTAACAAGTCTTGGTCTTTGTTAACAGCAATGTATTCAGACAGATTCTCTAAAATTGGACCACAAAACTTTATTTTATTTAATTATAACTGATTTCTCTTATCTTGGTTTTACATACAAAGAGAATGACAAGAAAAGAGAAGGAAAAGTTTTGAAAAATATTTATAGTTTTCTTTTCCTGACTCTCAATTTTAGAATAGAAGTACTTATTTTTGAAGTATTTATTTTGAAAATTAATTCATGTAACAAATATTAAGACTTTATTGTGTTTTAAGAACAAACCACAAGCTAAAAGGACTATACCATCAATATGTAGGTGACTGACTGTCCTATTTTGTCAAAGACTATCTTGCTTTTAAAACTGAAAGTCGCATATCCTGGGAAACTTCTTTAGTCCAAGGCAAACTCAAAGTATGACTCTTTGCACACCTACCTCTAATAGAACTTAATTGTAAGAAAAAGTAACTTCAAATAATAAGCTTTATATCATTGTATACTTTTCATTTATCCAGAACTGTAGCTCATTGGCTAATTTGTTTTACAGATTTGTTTTGCTTGGTGTGTTTTTTTTTTTGTTGCAACATAAAAAATTGGCCCAATACCAACAACACACAGTTATTATCTCAGTTTCTATGGGTCATGGATCTGGTCATAATTTAGAGGTTTGGGACTGAAGACTTCATTCCTCCCTTGCAATTGTTTGGAGGCCACCACCCTCAGTTCCTTGCCAGTGGGGCTCTCCAGTGTGCTAATTTGCTTTATCAAGGGCAGCAAAAGAATGGGTCTGCTTGCAAGACAGAAGTCATAATCTTATGTAACAAACACTAAAGTAATTTGCTGTATGTTGTTCTTTAAAAACATGTCAATAGGTTCAATCCACATTCAAGGGGAGGAAGTTACATAAGAACATAAATAGTAGCAGGTGGGGATCAAGAAAGGCATCTTACAGTCTATCTATCTTACTTGGCTGTCAGGGAGAGCCAAGTAAGAGAAATTAGTTATATATATATATGTGTGTGTATATATATATATATACTTTGTATATATAAATTTATATATAAAGTTAAATATATGTTTATATATATATATTAGTTTTATATATATACTTAAAGAAATTAATTACATATATATATGCAAAACTATATATCATCATTATATAGCATCATATTCTATGTTTATAACACACCACCCCTTCTAGTCATCATTCTTCCTTCCAAAGTTAATGATTTTTCTGAATTCAGGCACTATTTATTGCTTCCATCTCTGTCTGACCTTCATATGGGTGAAAACATACAGTAAATACTGTTTTGTTTCTAGCTTGCTTTATTCAATGTTTTTTCTTTGAGCTTCATATATATCACACATATATCATCAGCTTATTTTCCACATTGTTATCCAATATTTCCTATACTAATATCTCATGATTTACTTATTTATTTATTTGGCCTTACTGTACAGCTTGTGGTTTCTCAGTTCCCTGACCAGGGACTGAATCCAGACCGTGGCAATGAAAGCCTGGAATCCTAGCCACTAGGCCACCAGGGAATTCCTAATGTCTCATGATTTACTGATACATTACACTGTCTCAATTAAGGAGTAGATGTTATAAGGAATCATATTGCATTATAAACTTTTAGTCCTCCATTTCCTTTTCTAAACCTTTTCCCTGCTTCAGGTTTACTTCTCTTCCAGTCTTTCATGTCCTCATGGTGTCCTAGCCTTGCATGGTGTTCCTGATTTAATGTTGCCATATTTTGTAAGATTTAAGGAACTTTTAGAATAATATCTGCATGTTAGTGGAAAACACCTCCTAGCTGAGAGGATAATTAGGGAGGAGGAGGGTATCTGTTAAAACACACCTGACTAAATATATTCACTTCATCTGTTGTGAAGAGAGGTTAGACTTTCAAGATTCTTATCATACAGTAGTTACAGTTGAGAAATAATTTCTTTCACAGAATATCAAATATGATTATAGGTGATAATGCGATATCAAGGCCTTCACCATATGTGCTAAAGTAAGGTGTGTATTCTCTAAGTATGCGTGCGTGCTCAGTCGCTTCAGTCATGTCTGACTCTCTGTGACTCTGTGGACTGTAGCCTGCCAGCATCCTTTGTCCATGGGATTCTCCAGGCATGAATACTGAAGTGGGTTTCCATTTCCTTCTCCAGGGTATCTTCCTGACCCAGGGATTAAACCTGGGTCTCCTGCATTGCAGGCAAATTCTTTACCACTGAGCCACCGGGGAAGCCCATTCTCTATACCGAGGTGGTACTGAAATAAAAACAGAGACGCACATGTACTCTTGAAGAGAAGATGTTGGAGAATGTAGAAGGAGAAAAATACATTAGCTAAAAATTCAATAATTAGTTATTTGAAGTGTTTTAAAATTTTTAAGCCCTTTATGCAATTCTTTAAAGCTTATTAGTGTGTTGAAAGTATCACAGGAACTTCAAATTTATCCCCTGGAGAATACTGAACATGTTTCCCAAATTCTCCCATTTATTTGCTCCAAATTCTGCCTTTCTCATTCATGTTTGGTGAGTGATTTCCATTTTAATGGTTTTTTTAATTTTATTTTATTTAACTTTACAATATTGTATTGGTTTTTCCATATATCAAAATGAATCTGCCACAGGTATACATGTGTTCCCCATCCTGAACCCTCCTCCTTCCTCCCTCCCCATACCATCCCTCTGGGTCGTCCCAGTGCACCAGCCCCAAGCATCCAGTATCGTGCGTTGAACCTGGACTGGCGACTCGTTTCATATATGATATTATACATATTTCAATGCCATTCTCCCAGATCATCCCACCCTCTCCATCTCCCACAGAGTCCAAAAGACTGTTCTATACTTCAGTGTCTCTTTTGCTGTCTCATATACAGGGTTATTGTTACCATCTTTCTAAATTCCATATATATGCGTTAGTATACTGTATTGGTGTTTTTCTTTCTGGCTTGCTTCACTGTGTATAATAGGCTCCAGTTTCATCCACCTCATTAGAACTGATTCAAATGTATTCTTTTTAATGACTGAGTAATACTCCATTGTGTATATGTACCACAGCTTTCTTATCCATTCATCTGCTGATGGGCATCTAGGTTGCTTCCATGTCCTGGCTGTTATAAACAGTGCTGCGATGAACATTGGGGTACACGTGTCTCTTTCGTTCTGGTTTCCTCAGTGTGTATGCCCAGCAGTGGGATTGCTGGATCATAAGGCAGTTCTATTTCCAGTTCTTTAAGGAATCTCCACACTGTTCTCCATAGTGGCTGTACTAGTTTGCATTCCCACCAACAGTGTAAGAGGGTTCCCTTTTCTCCACACCCTCTCCAGCATTTATTGCTTGTAGACTTTTGGATCGTAGCCATTCTGACTGGCGTGAAATGGTACCTCATGGTGGTTTTGATTTGCATTTCTCTGATAATGAGTGATGTTGAGCCTCTTTTCATGTGTTTGTTAGCCATCTGTATGTCTTCTTTGGAGAAATGTCTATTTAGTTCTTTGGCCCATTTTTTGATTGGGTCATTTATTTTTCTGGAATTGAGCTGTAGGAGTTGCTTGTATATATTTGAGATTAGTTGTTTGTCCGTTGCTTCATTTGCTATTATTTTCTCCCATTCTGAAGGCTGTCTTTTCACCTTGCTTATAGTTTCTTGTGTTGTGCAGAAGCTTTTACGTTTAATTAGGTCCCATTTGTTTATTTTTGCTTTTATTTCCAATATTCTGGGAGGTGGGTCATAGAGGATCCTGCTGTGATGTATGTCGGAGAGTGTTTTGCCTATGTTCTCCTCTAGGAGTTTTATAGTTTCTGGTCTTACGTTTAGATCTGTAATCCATTTTGAGTTTATTTTTGTGTATGGTGTTAGAAAGTGCTCTAGCTTCATTCTTTTGCAAGTGGTTGACCAGTTTTCCCAGCACCACTTGTTAAAGAGATTGTCTTTAATCCATTGTATATTCTTGCCTCCTTTGTCAAAGATAAGGTGTCCATATGTGCGTGGATTTATCTCTGGGCTTTCTATTTTGTTCCATTGATCTATATTTCTGTCTTTGTGCCAGTACCATACTGTCTTGATGACTGTGGCTTTGTAGTAGAGCCTTAAGTCAGGCAGGTTGATTCCTCCAGTTCCATTCTTCTTTCTCAAGATAGCTTTGACTATTCGAGGTTTTTTGTATTTCCATACAAATTGTGAAATTATAGACAGGAAACACAAAAAGGGTGTATAAATTCGAACCCCAAACAATAAAGTAAATGGCAATGGGATCATACTTATCAGTAATTACCTTAAACGTAAATGGGTTGAATGCCCCAACCAAAAGACAAAGACTGGCTGAATGGATACAAAAACAAGACCCCTACATATGTTGTCTACAAGAGACCCACCTCAAATCAGGGGACACATACAGACTGAAAGTGAAGGGCTGGCAAAAGATTTTCCATGCAAATAGGGACCAAAAGAAAGCAGGAGTAGCAATACTTATATCAGATAAAATAGACTTTAAAACAAAGGCTGTGAAAAGAGACAAAGAAGGTCACTACATAATGATCAAAGGATCAATCCAAGAAGAAGATATAACAATTATAAATATATATGCACCCAACATAGGAGCATCGCAGTATGTAAGACAAATACTAACAAGTGTGAAAGGAGAAATTAACAATAACACAACCCCACTCACACCTATGGATAGATCAACAAAACAGAAAATTAACAGGGAAACACAAACTTTAAACGATACAATAGACCAGTTAGACCTAACTGATATCTATAGGACATTTCATCCCAAAACAATGAATTTCACCTTTTTCTCAAGCGCACACGGAACCTTCTCCAGGATAGATCACATCCTGGGCCATAAATCTAGCCTTGGTTAATTCAGAAAAATTGAAATCATTCCAAGCATCTTTTCTGACCACAATGCAGTAAGATTAGATCTCAATTACAGGAGAAAAACTATTAAAAATTCCAACATATGGAGGCTGAACAACACGCTGCTGAATAACCAACAAATCACAGAGGAAATCAAAAAAGAAATCAAAATTTGCATAGAAATGAATGAAATTATTTGTTCTAGCTCTGTGAAGAATACTGTTGGTAGCTTGATAGGGATTGCATTGAATCTATAAATTGCTTTGGGTAGTATACTCATTTTCACTATATTGATTCTTCCAATCCATGAACATGGTATATTTCTCCATCTATTAGTGTCCTCTTTGATTTCTTTCACCAGTGTTTTATAGTTTTCTATATATAGGTCTTTAGTTTCTTTAGGTAGATTTTGATATTTTGCAAAACTAATACAATTATGTAAAGTTTAAAAATAAAATAAAATTAGAAAAAAAAAAATAAAAAATAAATAAATAAATAAATAAAAATAAAAAAAAAAAAAAAAAAAAAAAAAGAAATGAATGAAAATGAAAACACAACAACCCATTTTAATCTTAAAACTCAGATGTATATGTATGTGCTGATTTTCAGAAAAACAAACTGAATATTCAGTTATGGGTGTGGTAACTTTCATGTTTGCACATTTGGAATTTCCCATGTGTTGAAATCCTTGTTTTGCTTTTAGTTTTGGGAGTATTCATATCTTCCGAATAATCTCAATCAGCATGATGTATTGAGGAGGAGAGTGGGGCACTCCCTTAAAGTTATGTGCCACTAGGAAATTTCAACAGTTTCACCATCTAGCTTGTTTCAAATAAAGAAACAAACAAACAAAAAAAATGGAAGTGGTTCACGCATAATAAATCCCTGCTGTGCTATGCTGTGTTTTCATGACTAATTTCTTCACTAACCACAGCTTTGCAGCCCACAACTTTAAAACACCAGGAGTTCTTTATAAAAACATGGGCTTACTGTTAGGGTTGTGCTTTTTCCTGTCCACAGACTCCCCAGTGACTTGTTAACTGTCCAAACATAAATGCCTTCAAAAGACTATGAAAAATGCAATTGTAAGATATTTTTGGAACCATAAAGGAACCTTCCTATTATAGAGTCAGAAACTAAAATAACAGTAAAGAATAAATTATTACCCTAAGAATTGATTTGATACCTTTAATTTCTCTTCACAGAAATATCAGTTCTGCTAGAAACATTGAGGAATTATCTAGTCATTTCCCATGATTAAGCCGAATGACAAACCATCTCAGTTAAGATGTCTGAGTGAGTTACCTGAGGCTAAGAGCAGAATTTGAAATAAGTAATTGAACTAGTATTTGTTTTACCTCATATCTGCTTTATGACTACTTTAAAAGAAAAAAAAAAAACAGAATCTCCAGTCCCAAATACTTGTCTAACATTTTCTACTTTCTTTATTTCCTGTTAGCTCCACTAGATATTGTTAACATCTCTTGAATATTTTTGATTTTACAGGAAAAAAAAAAAATCTCTTCATTTCAAGTGAACTCTAGTTCTTTAGCAGTGAGGTCCTGGTCAAAAGCAGGAATCTTCTCTGTCAAGCTTCTCTGTTCCCAGTAACATAACCAAGGTTGTTCTCAAATTTCAGATAAATATCTTGAAATTTGTAATTTGTTTTTCTCCTTTAGCATTCTCCATGATTCAGGCACAACCTCTTCTTTACACTGTCACAGGCTGGGAATCTCTTTCAGTTCAGTTCAGTTCAGTTGCTCAGTTGTGTCTGACTCTTTGTGACCCCACGAATTGCAGCATGCCAGGCCTCCCTGTCCATCACCAACTCCCGGAGTTCACCCAGACTCACGTCCATCGAGTCAGTGATACCATCCAGCCATCTCATCCTCTGTCGTCCCCTTCTCCTCCTGCCCCCAATCCCTCCCAGCATCAGCGTCTTTTCCAGTGAGTCAACTCTTCGCATGAGGTGGCCAAAGTACTGGAGTTTCAGCTTTAGCATCATTCCTTCCAAAGAAATCCCAGGGCTGATCTCCTTCACAATGGACTGGTTGAATCTCCTTGCAGTCCAAGGGACTCTCAAGAGGCTTCTCCAACACCACAGTTCAAAAGCATTAATTCTTCGGTGCTCAGCCTTCTTCACAGTCCAACTCTCACATCCATACATGACCACAGGAAAAACCAGAGCCTTGACTAGACAGACCTTTGTCGGCAAAGTAATGTCTCTGGCTTTTGAATATGCTATCTAGGTTGGTCATAACTTTCCTTCCAAGGAGTAAGCGTCTTTTAATTTCATGGCTGCAGTCACCATCTGTAGTGATTTTGGAGCCCAGAAAAATAAAGTCTGACACTGTTTCCACTGTTGTCCTCGTCTATTTCCCATGAAGTGATGGGACCAGATGCCATAATCTTCGTTTTCTGAATGTTGAGCTTTAAGCCAACTTTTTCAGTCTCCACTTTCACTTTCATCAAGAGGCTTTTGAGTTCCTCTTCACTTTCTGCCATAAGGGTGTTGTCATCTGCATATCTGAGGTTATTGATATTTCTCCTGGCAATCTTGATTCCAGTTTGTGTTTCTTCCAGTCCAGCATTTCTCATGATGTACTCTGCATAGAAGTTAAATAAGCAGGGTGACAATGTACAGCCTTGACGTATTCCTTTTCCTATTTGGAACCAGTCTGTTGTTTTATGTCCAGTTCTAACTGTTGCTTCCTGACCTGCATACAGATTTCTCAAGAGGCAGATCAGGTGGTCTGGTATTCCCATCTTTTTCAGAATTTTCCACAGTTTATTGTGATCCACACAGTCAAAGGCATTGGCATAGTCAATAAAGCAGAAATATATGTTTTTCTGGAACTCTCTTGCTTTTTCCATGAACCAGTGGATGTTGGCAATTTGATCTCTGGTTCCTCTGCCTTTTCTGAAACCAGTTTGAACATCAGGAAGTTCACGGTTCACATATTGCTGAAGCCTGGCTTGGAGAATTTTGAGCATTACTTTACTAGCGTGTGAGATGAGTGCAGTTGTGCGGTAGTTTGAGCATTCTTTGGCATTGCCTTTCTTTGGGATGGGAATGAAAACTGACCTTTTCCAGTCCTGTGGCCACTGCTGAGTTTTCCAAATTTGCTGGCATATTGAGTGCAGCACTTTCACAACATCATCTTTCAGGATTTGAAATAGCTCAACTGGAATTCCATCACCTCCACTAGCTTTGTTCGTAGTGATGCTTTCTAAGGCCCACTTGACTTCACATTCCAGGATGTCTGGCTCTAGGTCAGTGATCACACCATCGTGATTATCTGGGTCGTGAAGATCTTTTTTGTACAATTCTTCTGTGTATTCTTGCCATCTCTTCTTAATATCTTCTGCTTCTGTTAGGAGTCTGCTGATTGTGCAAATGAGCAGCAGGGTTGAACTAAGGTACTGACTGAATAAGTAATGAATACAGATTTTTAAAGTGTCAATTAATGGAAATATACTAAAAAGTAAATTCCATGAATCAATGCCCTGACCTGAGGGTATAAATAATATTTCACAGAGGATTTTTGTTTCATATCTTCATCATTGATATATTAGATATCATACAACTGGATTTCAGAGCTAGAAGCAATGGCTGGCAGAACACACGTTCAAATTTTAAACTGGTCTTCATTATCTTTAACAGGATTATAAATACACGTAATTGAATTAAGTTACAAGATCATTGTAATACATCTTAGGGTGAACAAAAGAACTGAATAAAAGAGGACAAAAATGTAATTTTTAAAAAAGCAGCACGATTGTTCAATTCATACTTTATTTAATAGTCCACTATTTTAAACAGAATAGGATAAAAATAATTTACTTAAAATTACTTTTTTTCGCAGAAGTCTCTTTTAAGGTTATTTCCACAAAACACTTAATGGTAGATAGTTTTGTATGAAAATACAGCATGGAAATAAATGATTAGATGTGTAAATACTTACATTATTTCAAAATTTATTTATTTCAAATTACTTAAAAAAGGATAGTGTGTTCCAAAATACTTTTTTTATCTTCTATGGGTAAGTACTATTCCATGACATGAGGATACAACAGTTAAAAACAGACGAAATTCCCCACCCGCACAGAACTTTACATCCTAGAAAGAGAAGAAAATGCAATTAATACATAAGTATAGTACTAATGACTCTGGAGAAAATTTAAAGCAGAAATTAGGAGACTGTGATGACACAATTTCAAATAACATAGTGAGTGGGATCACAGAGAAAAAAGGATCTGAAAAAGGAGAGGTGAGGTACTATGAAACCATTTGGGGAAGAGCAGAGAAGGCAGTGGCAACCCACTCCAGTACTCTTGCCTGGAAAATCCCATGGACGGAGGAGCCTGGAGGGCTGCAGTCCATGGGGTCGTGAAGAGTTGGACATGACTGAGTGACTTCACTTTCACTTTTCACTTTCATGCATTGGAGAAGGGAATGGCAACACATTCCAGTGTTCTTGTCTGGAGAATCCCAGGGATGGGGGAGCCTGGTGGGCTGCCGTCTCTGGGGTCGCACAGTCGGACACGACTGAAGTGACTTAGCAGCAGCAGCAGTCAAAAGCCCTAAAGTCTTGAGCTTGTGGATTTTAAAAAAGAGAAATGAGGCTAGAGCAGTTGCAATTGAGTAAGTTAACAGGAAGAGCACACAGGAGACTGAGAAGTGATGGTGACTTGGAAGAGGTTATTAGCAGTGGAGATGGCGAGGTGGGTATTGCCCTATTATGGATATACATTTGACCCTTGAACAACAAGTGTTTGAACTGCTCAGGTCCACTTATACTAGGATTTCTTTCACTAAATATATACTATATTACTCTAGGATCTGTGGTTGTTTGAACCCAGGAATGCAAAACTGGGGGTAAAAGGGCCAGCTGTAAAGTTATATTTAGATTTTCAACAGTGCCTATGGTGGTGCCCCTATGCCCAAAGCTGTTCAAGGATTAATTCAACTTTGAAGTTCTACCTAATGGGATTTACTGATAATTAGGCGGAAATTGTAAGAAAAAGAGAGAAATTCAGGGTGACCAGGATTTTGGTAGAGAAACTGGATTATTTATCTGTGTGTTGTTGTTCAGTCACCCAGTTGTGTCTGACTCTTCACAACCCCATGGACTGCAGGACCCCAGGCCTCCCTGTCCCTCACCTTCTCCCAGAGTTTGCCCAAGTTCATGTCCATTGCATTGGTGATGCTATCCAGCCATCTCATCCTGTGACATCTTCTCCTTCTGCTCTCAATCTTTTCCAGCATCAGGGTCTTTTCCAATGAGTCAGCTGTTCACATCAGGTGACCAAAATATTACAGCTTCAGCTTCAGCATCAGTCTTTCCGATGAGTATTCAGGGTTGATTTCCTTCAAGATTGACTGGTTTGATATATGTCTGTAATAATGAGTAAAATACTATTGAGGTCTAACTTTATGTATTTTTATTGTTCCATTGAATTTCTGGAAATTCTGACTGAAGGTATCAGAAAAAATTATTAATAAGGTGAAATAACTCCTTTGGCATTATATGATATTTCCCTTTATTACTCATGACTTTGTAATATTTAAGATATGTTTGGTTTATCTTTTCTTTCCTGCTTTGAAATTTTGTTTGTTGTACATTAACTTTTCAAATTCTCAATTTAAAAATTTCACTGTTCTATACTATCATTGATTCACCACTTATCTGACTGAAATAGGGCAAAATCTTCAAGTTAAGGCTAAACTAGTATGACCACTATGGGCTGCCTGGGAATCTAAATTGAAACACCTTTATTAATAAGCATTTATAACTCATGTTGTATTCAGTTTTAAATATTTAATCCTCATTATTCACATCCGTGTTTTGTAGTAGATAAAACATTCCCTAATGTAAAGTATAGAAAATGGAGTCCATATAAGTTACTGCACCCAGGGCTATGCAGGTGTTAAATTGTGAACTAGTATGGAAATAAGAAGTAGAGAAATATTTCAAGTCTATATTATTGATACACAAACCCAAAGTGCTTTGTTCACTACTTAGGTAGTCACTGTCTGTCTTCAAGTGTGGAAAGCAATAGAGCACAGGAACAGTAATTGACAAATCATTTTAATTTGCTGGTAAGATGAATAGCTACACATTTAACATAATTAAATTTTAGATATCATGTCCCTAGATCACTTTTACCAGTTGGTATATAAATTATACAATTTCTTGGCAGTCTTCCATTTCTCATTTATGACTTACAATTTCATTTGAAAACAGTGCTAGACTTATAATCAGGGGGCCTTGTTTCAATCCCAGCTCTACAATTTGCTGGATTTGTGATATTGAACAAATGTTATATATTCTGTGTCTCATTTCCTCATTAGTAAAATAGAAAAAAAAAAAAATTGTTTCACAATTTGTCATGGGGATCAAATAGAATAGATTATGTGAAAAACTTTGGAAAGTTAAAAAACCTCTATTGTTAATCTATAGAATATTAAAAAATTTTCCATTGAATTTTCCCTGGAGACTTAAAATATTTTGTGGAGCTATATTAATTTCTGATATTTCCAGTTGCTAGCACAACTACATCATGCAACTCTGGCCTGATTTCCTCCTCCAGGTGTAACCATTCTTTGCTGGTTACTTAAATTTTTAAAGTTGAAGTCTCAGAAAAACCTTTTGCCTTAATGAGATTTGGCTCCCAATTCCCTCTCAGAAGAAGAATTTCCTGTCAGGAAATGACTCACAAATTTATTTAATTTTATTTAGAATTTACCTACCTGAAAATTCTGCTGTCTCTGTTCACTGAGAGAGCTGAGTCCTAGTCCAAGCTATTCACTTTCAGAGTTCAGTGGCCTTAGTAGTTTGCTTTATCCTTGTAGGTTGCATTTTCTTAACTTCCAGAAGTAATCACTAATAAAAGTATTTCTCACATTGTGTCACTCATCTTTAGAGTGTCATGTTTAACTGTGGTAGGAAGGAAATAATTTGTTATCAGTCAGAATCTACTAATTTTCAGAAATAATTTACTTTTATTTTTCAAATAAATTAGAAAATTTTCTGTTTGTTTCCCTAAGTGGGAAATAAAATGGTTCCCAAATGTGGTGTACAAACTGTTACATCTATATATGTGTATTGCAGTGGGAAAATATGAGACTCACTGGTTTAGAAAAATGACTTCTCAATACTATGACTCTTTATTTAAATTTTTGAAATAATTTTTTTCTAAAATGTTCATTTCTTAGGGCACCTAAAAGCATCAAAGTATAAGTGATATCTGAATATTGGTTGTGAAATGGGATTAATTAGAAGGTAAGTAGTACCTACGTGCCCCCATGCAGGCTGAGTGAATGTCAGGTGTGATTTTAGACATGAAAGCAGAGACTGGGAGGAACATGGCAAAGAGGGATTTGTTCAGTTGTTCAGTCATGTCTGAACCTTTGTGACCCCGTGGACTACAGCACAGAAGGATTCCCTGTCCTTCACCATCTCCCGGAGATTACTCAAACTCATGTCTATCGAGTCAGTGATGCCATCCAACCATCTCGTCCTCTGCCATGCCCTTTTCCACTTGCCTTCAATCCTTCTCGGCATCAGGGTCTTTTCCAATGAGTTGACTCTTCACATCAGATAGCCAAAGTATTGGAGCTTCAGCCTCAGCATCAGTCCTTCCAATGATTATTCGGGGATGTTTTCCTTTAGGATTGACTGATTTGATCTCCTTGCTGTCTAAGGGACACTCAAGAGTTTTCTCCAGCACTACAGCTTAAAGGCATCAATTCTTCATTACTCTGCCTTCTTTATTGTTCAGGTCTCACATGACTACTGGAAAAATCATAGTTTTGACTATACAGACGTTTGTTGGCAAAGTAATGTCTCTGCTTTTTAATATGCTGTCTGGGTTTGTCATAGCTTTTCTTCCAAGGAGCAAGTGTCTTTTAATTTCATGTCTGCAGTCACCATCCACAGAGATTTTGGAGCCCAAGAAAATAAAGTCTGTCACTGTTTCCATTGTTTCCCCATCTATTTGCCATGAAGTGTTGGATTCGGATGCTTTGATCTTAGTTTTTGAATGTTGAGTTTTAAGCCAACTTTTTCACTCTCCTCTTTCACTTTCATCAAGAGGTTCTTTAGTTCCTGTTAGTCTCTGCCATAATGGTAGTGTCATCTGCATATCTAAGGTTATTGATATTTCTCCCAGCAATCTTGATTCCAGGTTGTCCTTCATCCAGCCCAGCGTTTCTCATAATGCACTCTGCATATAAGTTAAATAAGCAGGGTGGCAATATATAGCCTTAACGTACTCCTTTCCCAATTTTGAAACAGTCCATTGTTCCATGTCCACTTCTAACTGTTGCTTCTTGACCTGCGTACAGGTTTCTCAGAAGCCAGGTAGGGTGTTCTGGTATTCACATCTCTTTTCTGTGGAGAGAATTTTCCACAGTTTGTTGTGATTCACAACACACAGATTTGACACAGTCAAAGTCTTTAGCATAGTCAATGAAGAATAAGTAGATGTTTTTTCTGGAATTCTCTTTTGCTTTTTTCTATGATCCAATGGATGTTGGCAATTTGAGAACCCCCAGGGAATTTTACTTTGAAGGCCAGTGGAATTAGATTATAGAACTTCCACGGGACTGGGGAAACAGGATTCTTGGAGAGCATAAACAAAACCATTTGTGTATCAGGACCCAGGAGAAAGGAGCAGTGACCCCACAAGAGATTGAACCAGAATTGCCTGTGAGTGTTTGAAAGTTTCTGCTGGAGGTGTGGATGCAGAGTGGCCTAAAGAGGTCAGGAAACTGATTGCAGTGATATTGGGAGGCATGGTGTGCAGGTGTAAGTCCTTTGGAGGTGATCATCGTTACCCATTTGTGGTGTAAGATGGTGGAGTAGAAGGACATGCACTCAGCTTCTCCTGCGAGAACTCCAAAACTACAACTCACTGCTGAACAACCGTCTACTGGAGAATGTTGGATCCCAACAACAACAACAAAAATACCCCATGTCCAACCACAACAGTGAAGCCCCAACAAGATGGTAGGAGGGGCAAAATTGCTTTTAAAATAAAAACCTATACCAGCCAGAGATGCTCAGAGGGCTCAAACAAACCCTGTGCACACCAGGACCCAGAGACCCCACAGAGACTGAGACAGAACTGTGTTTGAGTGTCTCCTGTGGAGGTACCGGTCAGTGGTGGACTGCCTCAGGGGAAGTGGCTTGGTACAGCAGACTTGGGTAGGGTGTGGCACACTTGGATATGGCATAAACCCTCTTGGAGGAAGTCGCTATTAACCCCATCATAGAGCTCCCAGAACTTACACAGGACTTGGGAAATAGACTCTTGGAGGGCACAAACAGAACCTTGTGCACAACAGGACCCAGGAGAAAGGAGAAGTGACCCCACAAAAGACTGACCCAGACTTGCCTGTGAGTATCCAGAAGTCTCTGGTGGAAGCGTGTGTTGGTGATGGCCTGCTGCATGGTTGGGAGCACTGAATATAGCAGTGCCTGCATGGGACCTTTTGAGGAAGTCACCATTATCTTCATTACTTCCACCATCAGATCAGATCAGATCAGATCAGTCCCTCAGTCGTGTCCGACTCCTTGCGACCCCATGAAATGCAGCACACCAGGCCTCCTTGTCCATCAAAAACTCCCGGGGTTCACTCAGACTCATGTCCATCGAGTCAGTGATGCCATCCAGCCATCTCATCCTCTGTCGTCCCCTTCTCCTCCTGCCCCCAATCCCTCCCAGCATCAGAGTCTTTTCCAATGAGTCAACTCTTCGCATGAGGTGGCCAAAGGACTGGAGTTTCAGCTTTTGCATCATTCCTTCCTAAGAAATCCCAGGGCTGATCTCCTTCAGAATGGACTGGTTAGATCTCCTTGCAGTCCAAGGGACTCTCAAGAGTCTTCTCCAACACCACAGTTCAAAAGCATCAATTCTTCGGCACTCAGCCTTCTTCACAGTCCAACTCTCACATCCATACATGACCACAGGAAAAACCATAGCCTTGACTAGACGAACCTTTGTTGGCAAAGTAATGTCTCTGCTTTTGAATCTGCTATCTAGGTTGGACATAACTTTCCTTCCAACGAGTAAGCGTCTCTTAATTTCATGGCTGCAGTCACCATCTGTAGTGATTTTGGAGCCCAGAAAAATAAAGTCTGACACTGTTTCCACTGTTTACCCATCTATTTCCCATGAAGTGATGGGACCAGATGCCATAATCTTTGTTTTCTGAATGTTGAGCTTTAAGCCAACTTTTTCACTCTCCTCTTTCACTTTCATCAAGAGGCTTTTTTGTTCCTCTTCACTTTCTGCCATAAGGGTGGTGTCATCTGCATATCTGAGGTTATTGCTATTTCTCCCAGCAATCTTGATTCCAGCTTGTGTTTCTTCCAGTCCAGCGTTTCTCATGATGTACTCTGCATAGAAGTTAAATAAGCAGGGTGACAATGTACAGCCTTGACGTATTCCTTTTCCTATTTGGAACCAGCCTGTTGTTCCATGTCCAGTTCTAACTGTTGCTTCCTGACCTGCATACAAATTTCTCAAGAGGCAGATCAGGTGGTCTGGCATTCCCATCTCTTTCAGAATTTTCCACAGTTTATTGTGATCCACACAGTCAAAGGCTTTGGCATAGTCAATAAAGCAGAAATAGATGTTTTTCTGGAACTCTCTTGCTTTTTCGATGATCCAGCAGATGTTGGCAATTTGATCTCTGGTTCCTCTGACTTTTCTAAAACCAGCTTGAATATTTGGAAGTTAATGGTTCACATGTTGCTGAAGCCTGGCTTGAAGAATTTTGAGCATTACTTTACTAGCATGTGCTGCTGCTGCTGCTAACTCACTTCAGTCGTGTCCGACTCTTTGCTACCGCATAGACGGCAGCCCTCCATGTGAGATGAGTGCAACTGTGTGGTAGTTTGAGCATTCTTTGGCATTGAGCTTCTTTGGGATTGGAATGAAAACTGACCTTTTCCAGTCCTGTGGCCACTGCTGAGTTTTCTAATTTTGCTGGCATATTGAGTGAAGCAGCACTTTCACAGCATCATCTTTCAGGATTTGAAATAGCTCAACTGGAATTCCATCACCTCCACTAGCTTTGTAGTAATGCTTTCTAAGGCCCACTTGACTTCACATTCCAGGATGTCTGGTTCTAGGTTAGTGATCACACCATCATGATTATCTTGGTCGTGAAGATCTTTTTTGTACAGTTCTTCTGTGTATTCTTGCCACCTCTTCTTAGTATCTTCTGCCTCTAAGGTCCATACCATTTCTGTCCTTTATCGAGCCCATCTTTGCATCATATGTTCCCTTGGTATCTCTAATTTTCTTGAAGAGATCTCTAGTCTTTGCATTCCGTTGTTTTCCTCTATTTCTTTGCACTGATCGCTGAGGAAGGCTTTCTTATCTCTCCTTGCTATTCTTTGGAACTTTGTATTCAGATGCTTATGTCTTTCCTTTTCTCCTTTGCTTTTCACTTCTCTTCTTTTCATAGCTATTTGTAAGGCCTCCTCAGACAGCCATTTTGCTTTTGTGCATTTCTTTTCCATGGGGATGGTCTTGATCCCTGTCTCCTGTTTAATGTCATGAACCTCTGTCCGTAGTTCTTCAGGCACTCTATCAGATCTAGTCCCTTAAATCTATTTCTCACTTCCACTGTATAATCATAAGGGATTTAATTTAGGTCATACCTGAATGGTCTGGTGGTTTTCCCCACTTTCTTCAACTTAAGTCTGAATTTGGCAATAAGGAGTTCATGATCTGAGCCACAGTCAGCTCCTGGTCTTGTTTGTGCTGACTGTATAGAGCTTCTCCATCTCTGACTGCAAAGAGTATAATCAATCTGATTTTGGTGTTGACCATCTGGTGTTGTCCATGTGTAGAGTCTTCTCTTGTGTGTTGGAATAGGGTGTTTGCTATGACTCGTGCGTTCTCTTGGCAAAACTCTATTAGCTTTTGCCCTGCTTCACTCCGTATTCCAAGGCCGAAGTTGCCTGTTATCCCAGGTGTTTCCTGACTTCCTACTTTTGCATTTCAGCCCCCTATAGTGTAAAGGACAACTTTTGGGGGTGTGAGTTCTAAAAGGTCTTGTAGGTCTTCATAGAAGCGTTCAACTTCACCTTCTTCAGCGTTACTGAATCAAGGCAAATTCAGTTCAGTTCAGTCGCTCAGTCATGTTCGACTCTTTGCGACCCCATGAATCACAGCACGCCAGGCCTCCCTGTCCATCACCAACTCCTGGAATTCACCCAGACTCATGTCCATCGAGTCAGTGATGCCATCCAGCCATCTCATCCTCTCTCGTCCCCTTCTCCTCCTGCCCCCAATCCCTCCCAGCATCAGAGTCTTTTCCAATGAGTCAACTCTTTGCATGAGGTGGCCAAAGGACTGGAGTTTCAGCTTTAGCATCAGTCCTTCCAAAGAAATCCCAGGGCTGATCTCCTTCACAATGGACTGGTTGGATCTCCTTGCAGTCCAAGGGACTCTCAAGAGTCTTCTCCAACACCACAGTTCAAAAGCATCAATTCTTCGGTGCTCAGCCTTCTTCACAGTCCAACTCTCACATCCATACATGACCACAGGAAAAATCATAGCCTTGACTAGACGGACCTTTGTTGGCAAAGTAATGTCTCTGCTTTTGAATCTGCTATCTAGGTTGGACATAACTTTCCTTCCAAGGAGTAAGCGTCTTTTAATTTCATGGCTGCAGTCACCATCTGCAGTGATTCTGGAGCCCAAAAAAATAAAGTCTGACACTGTTTCCACTGCTTCCCCATCTATTTCCCATGAAATGATGGGACCAGATGCCATAATCTTTGTTTTCTGAATGTTGAGCTTTAAGCCAACTTTTTCACTCTCCACTTCCACTTTCATCAAGAGGCTTTGTAGTTCCTCTTCACTTTCTGCCGTAAGGGTCGTGTCATCTGCAAGGCAAATTGGAAGTGGTCAAACAGGAGATGGCAAGACTGAACATTGACATTTTAGGAATAAGTGAACTAAAATGGACAGAAATGGGTTAATTTAACCCAGATGACCATTATATCTATGACTGGGCAAGAATCCTTTAGAAGAAATAGAGTAGCCATCATAGTCAACAAAGAGTCCAAAATGGAGTACTTGGATGCAATCTTAAAAAGGACAGAATGATCTCTGTTCATTTCCAAGACAAACCATTCAATATCACAGTAATCCATATCTATGCCCTAACCAGTATGTTGAAGAAGCTGAAGGTGAATGGTTCTATGAAGGTTTACAAGACCTTCTAGAACTAACACCCAAAAAAGATGCCCTTTTCATTATAGGGGACTGGAATGCAAAAGTAGGAAGTGAAGAGATACCTGGGGTAACAGGCAAATTTGGCCTTGGAGTCCACAATGAAGCATGCCAAAGGCTAACAGAGTTATGCCAAGACAATGCACTGGTCATAGTAAACACCCTCTTCCAACAACATGAGAGACGATTTTACACATCGACGTCACCAGGTGGCCAATAAAAAAATCAGATTGATTATATTCTTTGCAGCCAAAGATGGAGAAGCTCTATACAGTCAGCAGAAAGAAGACCAGGAGTTGACTTTGGCTCAGATCATGAACTCCTTATTGCCAAATTCAGACTTTAATTGAATAAAGTAGAGGAAACCACTAGATGATTCAGGTATGACCTAATTAAAGTCACTTATGCTTATACAGTGGAAGTGACAAATAGATTCAAGGGATTAGATCTGATAGACTGCTTGAAGAACTATGGTTGGAAGTTCATGACATTGTACAAGAGGCAGTTATCAAGACCATCCCCAAGAAAAAGAAATGCAAAAAAGCAAAGTGGTTGTCTGAGGAAGCCTTGCAAATAGCTGAAAAAAAGAGGAGAAGTTAAAGGGAAAAGAAAAAAGAAAGATATACCCATTTGAATGCAGAGTTCCAAAGAATAGCAAGGAGAGATGAGAAAGCCTTCGTCAGTGATCAATGGAAAGAAATAGAGGAAAATAATAGAATGGGAAAGACTAGAGATATCTTAAAGAAAATTAGAGATACCAAGGGAACATTTCATGCAAAGGTGGGGACAATAAAGAATAGAAATGGTATGGACCTAACAGAAGTAGAAGATATTAAGAAGAGGTGGCAACAATACACAGAACTATACAGAAAAGGTCTCCATGACCCAGATAACCACGATGGTGTGACTACTCACTAGAGCCAGACATCCTGGAATGCGAAGTCAAGTGGGTCTTAGCAAGCATCACTACGAACCAAGCTAGTGGAGGTGATGAAATTCCAGTTGAGCTACTTCAAATCCTAGAAGACCATGTTGTGAAAGTGCTGCACTCAATGTGCCAACAAATTTGGAAAATTTAGCAGTCACCACAGGACTAGAAATGGTCAGTTTTCATTCCAATCTCCAAAAATGGCAATGCCAAAAATGTTCAAACTGTTACTCAATTGCACTCATCTCAGAAAGTAATGCTCAAAATTCTCCAAATCAGGCTTCAGCAATACATGAACCATGAACTTCCAGATGTTCAAGCTGGATTTAGAAAAGTCAGAGGAACCAGAGATCAAATTGCTAACATCCATTGGATCATAGAAAAATCATGAGAGTTCCAGAAAAACAAGTACTTCTTCTTTGTTGGATACACCAAAGCCTTTGACTGTGTGGATCAGAACAAACTGTGGAATATTTTTAAAAAGATAGGAATACCAGACCACCTGACCTGCTGAGGTATCTGTATGCAGGTCAAGAATCAATAGTTAGAATTAAACATGAAACAACAGACTGGTTCTAAATCAGGAAAGGAGTATATGTCAAAGCTTTATATTGTCACCCTGCTTATTTAACTTACATGCAGAGTATATCATGTGAAATGCCAGGCTGGGTGAAACACAAGCTGGAATCAAGATTATTGGAAGAAATATTAATAATCTCAGATATGTAGGTGACACCATCCTTATGGCAGAAAGGCAAGATCCAAAGAGCCTCTTTATGAAAGTGAAAGAAGTAAGTGAAAAAGTTGGCTTAAAACACAACATTCAGAAAACTAAGATCATGGCATCCACTTCCATCACTTCGTGGCAAATACATAGGGAAACCATGGAAACAGTGACAGACTTTATATTCATAGGCTCTAAAATCACTGCAGATAGTGACTGCAGTCATGAAATTAAAAGACATTTGCTCCTTGGAAGAAAAGCTATGACCAACCTAGACAGCATATTGAAAAGCAGAGACATTACTTTGCCAAGAAAGGTCCATCTAGTCGAGGCTATGGTATTTCCAGTAGTCATGTATGGATGTAAGAGTTGGACTACAAAGAAAGCTGAGCACTGAAGAATTGATGCTTTTGAACTATGGTTTTGGAGAAGATTCTTGAGAGTGTCTTGGATTGCAAGGAAATCAAACCAGTCCATCGTAAAGAAATCAGTCCTAAATATTCATTGGAAGGACTGATGCTGAAGCTGAAACTCCAATACTTTGGCCACCTGACTGAAGAACCGAGTCAATTGAAAAGACCCTGATGCAGAGAAAGATTGAAGGAGGGAGGAGAAGGGGACGACAGAGGATGAAATGGTTGGATGGCATCACCGACTCCATGGACATGGGTTTGAGTAAGCTCAGGGAGTTGATGATGGACAGGGAGGCCTGGTGTGCTGCAATCCATGGGGTCGCAAATAGTCTGATATGACTGAGCAATGAACTGAACTGAACTGAAAGAACTGTAAAATATGGTGGTTACCATAATAATTTGATGCCTTTTAAGAATGTAATTTGTTGTTCACCTTTATTTTTATGTATTTTTAAGACATTGTAATGCACAGTCAAGTATGTCAGAAAGAGAAAGAGAAATACATTGCATTAACACATATATATGGAATTTAGAAAGATGGTACTGAAGATCCTATGTGCAGTGCTGGAAAGGAGACACAGATGTAAAGAACAGACTTTTGGACTCATTGGAAGAATGAGAGGATGGGATTATTTGAGAGAGAAGCATCAAAATATGTACATTACCATGTGTAAAACAGATAAGCAGCACAAGTTCAATGCATGTAGAAGGGCACCCAAAGCTGGTGCTCTGGGGCCAAGCAGAGGGATAGGGTGGAGATAGAGGTAGGGGGAGAGAGGAGGGTGGGGTTCAGGGTTGGGGACACAGGTATACCTCTGGCCAGTTTATGTTGATGTATGTCAGCAACCATCACGAACATTTTTAAATTAAACAAATATAGATTTTGCCACTTAATGGCTGTTTGACTTTGAACTTTAGTTTATTCATCAGTAAAAAAAGGAAAATTTAACATCAGCTCTTTAAGATTGCATACAAATCTCTTTAAAACTTCTGTATACTTAAAATTCCTTTCACATACCTGTTTATTCATTAGGAAAGAAGCAAAGTAAGGGTAACTGACTATTCCAAAGCAAGTACTTTATAAACTGGGATCTCTGTTATGCTGGCTTCTTTTTTAGGGTCTTCTTGTCTTATTATTAATAAGATTTCTATTTGAGAATATTCCTGCAGTCATAACCAAGTATTTAGCTCTCTTTGCTGTTCTCCATTATAACATTATTTTAAAACAACTGTCTGTTGTTTTCCAGTTGTAGGCAAATGATATGAAGCATTGAATATATTAAGTCATTCGAAAATTGTTCCATCACTAGAAAGAGGTTTGTAATTAAGTTGTTTACTTACTTTTTTTTCTTATTTATGAGCTTAAAATTATTACCTTTTCTAACAGTCATCTGCACAATTGCCTAGATGGATACTAAAACCCCTTTTCACTCCCTGCAAGTTCCCATGGGGCTGAAATTCATCTGCTTTGCATTATTATATATCCCTGCCACGTGGATAGTTTACATCATGTTAACTTTAAAAGGGACTGAAATTGTGCTTTGCAGATAAAAAGGAGAAAGGAATTGAATCAAAAGTTTAGAATAAACAAATGATATCCTAACATTTAACAGAGTTATTTTAAGTTATTCAGTTAAAATTACCTATGTGCATTGAGAGTATCACATGTAATTTTTATGTACTATGTAAACATTGGTTATGTGTGCCCAAAAAAATCAAATTGCATAAAATAAAAAAATTAACTAGAAAAGATAATTTGCTTCATTTATTGTAAACAGTAAATTTCTATGTCTCTGAAAACACAAATCCAAAAAAATACAAAAATTTCAAGTTAAAAATGAGTGAAAGACACTAATAAACAGTCCAAAAAAAGAAAAACAAAGTCAGTTAGTACTTGAAAAGATATAATACAAATACAAGTTAAAGCAAAATATTTTATTTGTATTATATTGGCAAAATTGTTAAGAGGTTACCAAGGATGCAGAGGAAAGATTATCCCCCTATGCTTTCAGTGAGGGTATAAGATAAAAGGCAGTCCTTTCAAGAAGCAAAAAGAAAAGAGAATGTGTGAAAAGCGACACACACACACAAAATGTTTCTTAATCTAAAAGTTCTAATTTCATATAATTATTCTGACACTATATTTAAGAATAGGAATAATTTTTACACTGTTGTTTATAATAGCTATTAAAATAAAGCTTTTGATTTGTATCTATTATCATGGAAATATGAACATTTTATGCTCTTCATTTTTAAATGATCAAAAATATATTCAGAATAATCTGTTTGTTGGAAAAAAGACTATGCATACATACATACGTATATACATACACACACATAAATGTATACACCTACATTCAGTTCAGTTCAGTCACTCAGTCGTGTCCGACTCTTTGTGACCCTATGGACCGCAGCATGCCGGGCCTCCCTGTCCATCAACAACTCCGGGAGTTTACATATCTTTTCACTTAGTGTTTTCATCTTTTTTGGATATATACCTAGGAGTGGCATTGGTGAGTCATATCATAGTTGACTTTAGTTTTACTGAGGAGCCACCATATTGTTTTCCATAGTTCAGCTCAGTCACTCAGTCATGTCTGACTCTTTGCGACTCCATGGATTGCAGCAGACCAGGCCTCCCTGTCCATCACCAACTCCTGGAGTTTACCCAAACTCATGTCCACTGAATTGGTGATGCTATCCAACCATCTCATCCTCTGTCATCCCCTTCTCCTCCTGCCTTCAATCTTTCCCAGCGTCAGGGTCTTTTCAAATGAGTCAGTTATTTACATCAGCTGGCCAAAGTATTAGAGTTTCAGCTTCAGCATCAGTCCTTCCAATAAATATTCAGGACTGATTTCCTTGATGGACTGGTTGGATCTCCTTATTATCCCAGGGACTCTCAAGAGTCTTCTCCAACCACAGTTCAAAAGCGTCAATTCTTCAGCATTCAGCTTTCTTTATAGTCCAACTCTCACATCCATACATGACTACTGGAAAAACCATAGCTTTGACGAGACGGACCTTTTGACTAGATGCCTATATAACAGGTTGTTTATGAAATAATTCTCTTTAGGTGGTAACATTGATGAATTTAATATATTATTTCATTTACTCATTGTTTTAGTGAATATAGTGTTTAATTATAAAGTAATACAAGCTCTAATAAATTATGTTAAGTAAAGTTGTAGGTGAGGATAAAGAAGACAAACACAAGCAAAACAAAAATAATTAATTTATACTATGAATTCTAAATACCTGATCACTGACCATCATTGATATTGTATGGATTCCTCATTTATGTTTGCTATAGTCCTGTCTGTTGGAAAATATTGATGAAATATTTTTAGTCTAAATTTTAATAAACCTATTATAGACTCCCATAATTTCAAACCCCTATATTAATCTTTTGCACATAGGGATTAAATAAAAGATGACACATGCCCAACAGTTCTTCTATCACTGTTGAACGCAAACGTTCCTTTGCATCTGAAGCTTAAAGAACCTCTGATTTGTGATTCTGCATTTTTGCTTTGTAAAATACTCACCTGCGTCTACTTTCTGCATAAGTTGACACGTTGACTGCTCAATTCCCCATATTCCTTTGGCCTATTAAATAATGTTAAGGTTACTGTCTCTTTATTGCATTGTTTTTGAAACTTGGAAAGCTTCTTGCCCCAAACTATTTTCCATAAGTATTTATTTAAGATTCTAACAGCAGGCCTTTCCCATTTTACTATATCTTTGGTTTCTGGCTTGGCAGATTGGTTAGGTTATGTGACTATATTTTGGGTTATCCTTTTTGGTATTCAATGTTTACATATGATTCATAGGTGGCTTGATTTTTAAAAGATATGTGCAGAATATATGAAAGGGGTGTTTTGAAAGGGTTTCTTAGTATGACGTAATAACAATAGAAAAAGGGTTCTATGGTATAACATAATAAGAAAAAATAATATTTGTTGAGATACAAAAGAAAGTAGAGTTATATTGGTGATAATACATCTTAACAGAAGGACATACCAATCAGTGTTTTCAATTACACAAAATTCTTCCATCTGGTACAATTCTAGCAAGAAAATAAATATTAAGGTGGAGTACTGAATTTCATTTTACAGGGTTAATAATAATAATAAAGTAGAGCATAAAAAAAGTCTATTCTCATGTGCTCATTTCTTTTGCAGCAGCATACAGCTGGGTTCTATCTTTTATTGTATATATTATTTAAGAATTCTATTTCTTTAAACTTTGATCATGTAGTTTTCTTACATCTGGTTTTATTTGGCACTTGTTAGAAAGAGTGTATAAAAGGTTAGTTGAACATGTATATTCATCTATAGTAAAAAGAGGGTGACTCTTTTATAAAATATACATGTATAATATTTATACACAATTTAATTTCTATTTATATTGACTTAATAAACATCTGTCAGTATGGTTTAAAGTAATCGAAACTAGTTAAAATAAGATTTTATTTTAATTCTAAATCTCACTTTTGGTTGTTGCTACCAATCTATTTCATATATATTTAATCTACTACCATGTATATATTAAAATATGTTTATTTTTTCTGTAACTTAGCATTGATTGTGAAACAGTGTAATTACAAATTGAGATTTCAGATTCTGCTCAACTCTGTGACCCTGAGCAAGTAACCAAACCTCTCATTGACCCAGTTAACTTAGCTGAAAAATGGGTTTAATCATAACATTTACCTCACAGTGGGATTATAAATATTCAAAGTGATAATGCACATAAAATATTAGAATGGTAGCTGGTATGTAAACACTCAAAAATGTTTGCTGTCCTTCTTATATTACCTTTACCATTATGTTGCTTCTGTAAGAATTTGCTCTCTTTAGAATAATTATTTTAGGATAAAGTGAATCAAATAATTATTATCAAAACAGTATTATCTAGCAAAGTTTATCATTATTGAATTCCAAATGTTACTCAAATGTTGTATTATTTTTTTCCAAAGTAATTGTTCTAGTCTTTATTCATTGTAAGGGCATTTATTTGAAAAAAAAATAAGGTACACAAGAACAGAGAAAAGTAGAATGGTATCTTTCTGTTGTAAAAAGGGGAAACAAGAGTTTTCATATATATTAGATACTAATTTAGAGCCTCTTAAATATTTTGTACTAAACTCCATGTAAACTAGAGTACCACTGCATACATATTTAATGACTTTGTATGCTTTTTTATTTGTTGATAAAACCTTGGATAATTAAACAAGTAACTAATTCAAACTATTAATAAAGAAAACATTGCTTTCTGTACCAAACTACCAAAGGTGATACAAGAACTTTGGAAAAAAACAATGCTATGCTTTCATACCTGATGAAAAGTGCAGTTCTTCTTTCCCCCACATTTGATAGCCTAAAAAATAAACATCTTTTTCAACAGTTTCTGTGGGACAAGAATCTGGGAGCAACTTAGCTGGGTGGTTCTAGCTCAGGGTTTCTCAGGGCCTTGCAGTCAAGCTGTCAGATGAGACTGCTGTTATCTCAAGGCTCAGCTAGGACTGGAGAAACTGCTTCCAAGCTCACTTTTGGGGTTGTTGACCAGTTTCACATTATCCTGGCTATTAGATGGAGGTCTCCATTTCCCCCTACATCACTTACATCATTTACAAGGTTGTGATTGGCTTCCCCCAGAAGAAATGATCTAAAATTGAGTGCACCCTAAAAATGGAAGCTGCAGTCCTTTTATAATCTAACCTTGGCAATGATATAACTCATCACTTCTGCCACCTTCTATTAAAATCAAGTCACTAAGACCAGTCCACACTCAAAGTTAGGGGAATTAAGGCCCATTTCTAAAAGGATAAAGCATGAAAAAAAATTTGGAAATACTTTAAAAATATCTCACCTTCAGAATAAAATCAGTGAGTTGTCCTTTTTCTCTTTAACATATCATAATTCAAAGTATCAGGTAAGGTGACTGTGGATGAGAATTAATCTATAATAAACAATATAAAGAGCACTATCCCACTTGTACATTGTAGTATTACTACTGGTTAATCACTAATATGAAATTTCCAGCCTTGATAGATTTTTTTTGTTAGATGTGAATAATATGATTTTGATCTATGTAATTCCCTTACAACTGAAACATTTTTATTTTTGCCCATCAGTCAGCATAGCACTTTGGAGAATATTTTACATCTATTTTTTTTTTAGAGAAATTGAAACCTCTAACCAAAGACTTCCACACATTTTCATATTTCTGCACTTGTATTTTATCTTTCACATTTTGAAGTTGATTTGAAAAAATATATATACATATGTATATATAGTACATACATTTGTATATTTGGATAGGAGTAAATACTTTAATATTGATATATGAACACTAAATATTTAAAATTATTCAAAATTAAAATGGTTATTTATAAAATTACCATAATTAAATGATACTCTCTAAATACAAACATTTGAAGTTTTATTTAAAATTCCTATAATTCATCTCTATTCACAGGTTTCAAATTGAATCATTTTTCATACCTATCATAAGTTAGGCAAAACTTTAATTCAACTAATGCATTTTTATCTCAGGATATTTTTATTTAGTAATTTATATTAGTATTTTCTGCTTTATGGCACTTATGCTATTATAATGTCAACTATTTTCCTGAACTGCTTGTTACTCTACTTTTTCTTTTCAACTTGGGGAAAGTACATCATGATGTTGCTATTGTTTTAACTATACATCCCTGACTCCTTTTCATCCCCATATCTATTCCTTGTCCGTCATAGTTTGGTTTATATAAAATTTGGAGATAATATTGAAAAAAGAAATATAAGCAATTACTATTTGAAACCCTTAAGTTAGGATGTCTCAAATAAATATTGACCTGAACATTAAAGTAGGAAATCTAAAGGCATAAAATATCAAGGAAACCAGGAGGAAGAAAGGGAAAACAAAGTAGTATTTCAGCAGAATTATATGATTGGGAAATGGATTTGAACCAAGGGAAGAAGGATAATCCTAGTCTTAAGTTCATTAAAAGAAGGGTTTCTCATACTAAGTTACTGAGGTTGGGAGTTAGAGGGAAGAAACCCAGGAGCTGTTTTACTGGATCTTCAGTAAAATACCTATTCAGTGCAACAAAATAACATATTCATTGGCTTGATCAGGTCTAGAGCAGTTAGATTAATTGGGCTGCTGTATAAACCAACCGCTGAGTTAGGGATTTTAAATATTTATAGTATACATTTAAATATAGAAGGTAATGTACTAGACTGAGAGCAGGAAGGACTAGTTTAAATTTTAGATATGCTACCAATTTTATATGGTATATCCAAATCATACAAATATTCATATTATTTTGGTAACATCTAGAGACTTTCTAACATGCTTTTCTGACCTATGTCAGAGGTTGATTGTCACTCCTTTCTGCAATCAGAGCCCTATCATAGCTATTTGCACTTAGCACTCAATGTCTACAAGCTTCTCTGCATACTCCCATGGAATGTAAAGAAATTAACAGAGAAAATATTTGCATATCACACTCCCTTTATGACAGGATTTTTTTTTTCTTTGTCTACACAGCTGTGTTAGCAGGCAGCAGCCTCTTGCCTAGTTCTCATTGCATACAATTTCAGTGGTATTTTCTGCCTGGCTGACTTGGATAGGTAGGATTTTTCCAACACCCACTCTAAATGGTATGCTGGATGCAACACATACTAGCTTGTAAGGGCTGATTGCTAAACTTTCAGAAAATTTACCAAATGGTAGTTAAATTATCGGTAGCTTGAAACTGGCTATAGTGGGATATCAATGTCTTTCCTCTCTCCATTCTCCACCTGGACCTCCAAATTTCAGGAGCATCCTGCACTCTATCACAGCCAGTCTGAGATCTGCTTTCTCAGCTGGTCTTTCCAAAAAGCTTAAGTTTGAGACACTGGATTGCAAACTTCTTTTCTCTCTTTTCTTAAAAAATGCTTTTGTTGAATTTAAATGAATTAAATTTAAATTTAAATTCAATGCTTTGCTTGAATTTAAAACACCCTCTGAACTCTTCTCCCTTGCACATCATACATGACTACAACTGGAATTGTGTAGATTCCTTGTGTCCTTCATTAATTCTGCTTCATGATTGTTGGTTTTCCTCTTCATTTTCGTATATTTTTTATCCCTTCCTACTTGTCTCATCAAAATTCAAGTGAGACCTGAGTGTCAGAGGATGCTCCTGATAGCTAGTGTTAATAGAGATAAAACTTTTTTTAAAAAAGGGATATGTGTGGGAATTTGATTCTTTGATGCTCCAATGCACCTTATTTTCTGACATGGCTTTAGAAATTTAATTTTTGTAATCTGTGGAAATGGAGACAGTTGGACTCATTGTGCATTTAGAAATCCAGCCTCTAATGGATCTGAATTATATGGATCATTAATTGGGAATGTGAAAAAAAGTTTCCTTGGCACTATAACAAAATCCTATTTGAAAAGTTGTGGCCAGACTGTCAGCATGACGACATGATGTCATAGGAATTGACTTGGATTTGAAAAGTACCTGAATCAGCCATTTATTCTAAATTTAGTTAGTAGTGTGATGATTGCCAACAGAATTTGTAGCTGAAAACACTGAATACCTACACTTATTTGGCATATATATTTCTCTAGTATAATTTAATGTTACCTCCTTCAACATATTATTACTTTCATCAATAATCTAATTAATTTGTGAATATTTTAAAAGTATTCAAATAATTTAGAAATATAAAGATACACTAAAGCTCTATATACCTCTCAATCACAAGTATATGGTCTTCTCCAGAAGAGTTACTGCAACAATTTAATCTAAATCCTATTATGTAAATACCTTTCATTTTATAAACTTAAGTGCTTTTCATAAGTATGACTTTATTATGCAAATTATTTTATAATCATTTCATTAAAATGTGTATTTTTGAAATTTTCACTTCATTATATATAACTCTTCTTAATTGGATTCATGGTGTTTTATTTTAAAACAAGTATATACCAAATTTATTTAATTATTTGCTTTTTGATTTTTTGTTGTTGTTTAGATGCTAAGTCATGTCCAACTCTTTGCTAGCCCATGAACTTCAGGACTCCAGGCTTCCCTGTCCTTCACCGTCTCCCAATTTGTTCAAACTGATGTCCATTGAGTCAATGATGTCATCCATCTATTTCATCCTCTGTTGCCCACTTCTCCTCTTGCCTTCAGTCTCTCCCAGCATCAGGATCTTTTCTAATAAGCCAGCTCTTCACATCAGGTGGCCAACGTATGGGAGCTTCAGCTTCAGCAAGAGTCCTTCCGATGAGTATTCAGGGTTTGTTTCCTTTAGGATTGACTGATTTGATCACCTTGCAATCTAAGGGATTCTCAAGAGTCTTCTTCAAAACCACAATTTGAGAGCATCAATTATTTGGCATTCAACCCTCTTTATAGTCCTAACTCACATCTGTACATGATGACTGGGAAAATCATAGCTTTAACTCTGTGGACCTTTGTCGGCAAAGTGATGTCTCTGCTTCTTAATATGTTGTCTAGGTTTGTCATAGCTTTTCTTCCAAGGACCAAATGTCTTTTAATTTTGTGGCTGCAGTTACCATCCACAGTGATTTTGAAGCCCAAGAAAGTAAAATCTGTCAATATTTCCACTTTTTCCTCATCTATTTGCCATGAAGTGATGGGACCAGATACCATGTTCTTAAGTTTCTTGAATATTGAGTTTTAAGTCAGCTTTTTCACTCTCCTCTTTCACCCTCAGCAAGAGGCTATTCCTCTGCTTTCTGCCACTAGAGTGGTATTGTCTGCGTATCTGAGGTTGTTGATATTTCTCCTGGCAATGTTTTTCCCATTATAAAAACTCAGAGCGAAAACTTGCAACATAAATGTTTGTATGTACTTTTGTAAAATAAATATCTAGAAATGGAATTACTGGATTAAAATGAATATCATGTTAAACTGTGAGAGATACTTCCAGATTGTTCACCAAATGAGTATGTACACTTGTCCTCCTGTGAAAACTGTATAAAAATATCCATACTCCACTTTAAAATGATCAATATCATATTCTAAAAACATTTTAATTCCAATTATTAGTGAGAACATGCCATCTCATATATAGTAAAAGTAATGGTCTTTCTAGTAGTCGTGTATGGATGTTAGAGTTGGACCAGAAGGAAGGCTGAATGCCAAATAATTGATTCTTTCAAATTGTGGTGCTGGAGGAGACTCTTGAGAGACCCTTGGACAGCAAGGAGATCAAACCAGTCAATGCTAAAGGAAATAAATCCTGAATATTCATTGGAAGGACTGATGCTAAAGCTGAAGCTCCAATATTATGGTCACCTTATTGAAACAGCTGATTCATTGGAAAAGACCCTGATGCTGGGAAAGATTGAAGGCAAAAGGAAAATAGGGCAGCAGAAGATGAGATGGATGGATGTCATCACTGATCAAATGGACTTGAACTTGGGTGAACTCTGGGAGATGGTGAGGGATAGGGAGGCCTGGAATGCTGCAATCTGTGGGGTCACAAAGAGTCGGGCACAACTTAGTGACTGAAAGAACAGTAACAACCAATTCATAAAGGCAAATGTAAATGATGATATGAACTTATCATTGATTTTCTCCTCTCTACTTTTTAAGGAAAAAGACATCCTGTATCATGGGGGAAGGTAACAGAATGGAAAAATCCAATATTTGGTTGACCATTTGGAGGATAGACAGGAATGTGAATAATCTACAATTAAAATGACTGGAAGTAAGTGCTGCCTGGGAGGGACATATGTAAAGAGAAAGATGATTGATAAATAATTAACACAGAAAGAAATAACACTTGGCCATTACTGATGGTTTTTCAAAGAGATATCATGCACATAGTTAAAGTTTCAGAATAATGATGAAGAGAGGTGAGGGTAGAAATGAACCTGGTCAGTTGTAGTTTGGAAAACACTGAGCAGAAGGAAGCTTATCTGTGTGTGGAGAAATTGAGACTTAGCCATGAGGAATTCCCAAAGAACTTCCACCTCCACGAACTGGATATTAAAACCCATATTGTTATATAAGAACCAGGATGGATTAATGGATTTAATGAAAAATTGGAAAATGGTCATGCAGGATAAATACAAAAGTTCAGTTCAGTTCAGTCGCTCAGTCGTGTCCGAGAGCTAGGTTAAAATGCAATAAAAATATTCTTAAAAGGGAGATTGCTTGTAATAATATCTAGGGTGATTTGTTGAAAAGACTTCTTTTCCCATTTGTGGTCTTGGCAACTTTGTCAAAGATCAACTGACCACAAATTTATGAGTTTATTTCTGGACCTTCAGTTCTATACCATTTGTCTGTATATCTATCCTTATGCAAAATCTTGATTACTATAGATTTTAGTAAGCTTTGAAATTAGGAAGTGTGAGTACAATTTTATTCTTCTTTTTCAAGATTTCTTTTTTTTAGCCTTTCTGTATCCTTTGACGTTCCATATGGATTTCGTGATTAGCTTCTATTCAATCAATTTCTGCAAAAACAACAAAAAGTAGAAATTTTGATAGAGATTTTGTTGCAAGTATAGATCAATGTGGGGAGTATAGCCATTTTAGCATTATTAAATTCTAACTCAAGGACATAAGATGCCTGTTCGTTTATACAGATCTTGCTTACCCTCTTTCAACCATGTTTTATAGTTTTCAGTGTACACATCTTGCATTTTTTCGGTTGAATTTATTCCTAAGTAATTTATTCTTACTGATACTATTGTAAATAGAATCGTCTTTAAATTTTCATTTCTGGGATTATTTATTGTTACTGGAAAAAAATGAAACTTTTTTTCTATTAACTGTGTATTCTGTAATTTTGCCAAGCTCATTTGCCAATTGTTTTGTGTGTAGGTGTGTGTTTGGATTTTTTAGAATGTTCAGCATATGAGATCACATGATCTGTGAATATAGAAACTTTCACTTCTTTTCTTCCAATCTGGATGCCTTCTATTTCTATTTCTTGCCTAATTTCCCTAACTAGAAAATTCAGTCGAGTGTTTTAATAAAAGTGGTAAAACTGGACATCTATGCTTTGTCCCTGATCCCTGGGGAAATTTTACAATGTTTCACTGTTGAGTATGATGTTAATGTAGATTTTTAACGAATGCCACATATTATATCAAGCAAGTTCCCTTCTATTCATAATTTGTTGAGTATTTTTTTTCTGTGTGTGAAAGGGTGTATGTTTTTTTATCAAAAGCCTTTTCTGTGTCAATGAGATAATCATGTTGATTTTTAGACTTTGTTCTACTAATAACATGTATTATGTTGATTAATTTTCATCTAACAAACCACCCTTGTATTCCTACAGTAAACTTCAGTTGATCATGATGTATCATCCTTTAGCTATATTTTTGGATTCAGTTTCCCAGAATTTTATTGGAGAATTTACATCTACATTCATAAGGGACATTAGCTTGTAGTTTTCTTGTGATGTCTTTGACTGGCTTTGGTGTCAGGATGATCTTGGCCTCATAGAATGAAGCAGGAAGTTTCCATTTTGTTCTGAAAAAATTTGGAAAGGATAGCTGCTGATTCTTCTTAAGTGTTCAGTAGAATTCCCAGTGACACTATCTGGTCCTCAACTTTTTTTTTAATTCAAGTTTTTTGTTGTTGTTGTTACAATTTATTTACTTGTTACAAGTCTATTCATATTTTCTATACCCTTTTGAGTCAGTTTTGATAGGTTTTGTGTTTATAAGATTTTTTCCCTTTCATCTAGGTTGTCTAATTTGTTGGCTGCTTCAAGATCAGCAGAAGATGAGACCTTAGCACCACATAAGGTCTTTCCTGAGCTTGCAAACAGCTCTAAACATGCATGTGACTTTCCAGGTTTCCAGGAATATGTTGGAGTTTTTCAAAGCCCTTAATGATATATCATTCCTCAGCCTTTTCTCCTAAGCATGTTGATTGTTTTGTTACTTAATAAATTGTTATTTATTTCCTCTGGCAGCAGCATCTAAGAAATTAAAATTAACCTATAAGTATTTTTGAAAAATGACCACCCACTGCCCTCTGGAAGAAACGTTAGCACTGGAATAGTTCTAAATCAGATGTTAAAAAAAAAAAAAAAAAAGTTAAATCTTTTGAGCTGTTCTTCCAAGGAGCTACCAGCCAGTTCAGAATAAAAAATTAATTGATTCCTTATGAGTGAGGTTCATTGGGGTCCTGATTCTTTCAATACCAGAAATGTGCACTGTTATTTTTTGACCACTGTTAGGCACAGGAGTGGAAGATGGGACTAGATGCCAAATTTTTACTGTTCTTACTTGGAATCAGCTGTTTTCTAGAATGGGTATTACTTTTGTTACTGTAAACTTTCGATAAATGTCAAGAGGTGTGTTGATTCAGATAAATTTTTCCCCTTTCTAAAATTACTTTCATGGAATGCTGTATTTTGGAGGACCCTTCTCTGCTGGTTTGGTGATGTCACTCTTTCAATTTTGAAGCCCTAGCAACTTAACAAACACAATAAATGTTGGTTGGTTGAATGAACACTTTAACACATGAATAAATTTCAGGTGGCACAATGCTTCATATAAAAAAAAAAATGAGTTCTTTATAAGCTAAATAATATTTCAGTGAAATAGGAAGTAAGACATAAAATTATTTACTTACCAACATTTTATTTCCTAAAATGATATTTTCCATGAAGGTTGCATATTTTCAAGGCTGTCATTATGGATTGTTCTGACAATACAATACCAGTTCTATAGTTATATTCTGTTGCATAGATATTCCTAAAATCTTTTTATAAATAGCATGAGGTCAATACAATAGGAAACATAAGAAAACATGGTCAATTCTTAAAAATGAAAAGAGAAGACTAAGCTATGCATCATCCAGCAAAAGGAAATATAGCTGTAATCTTGAAGCATACAATTAAAAATAAATTCTGGCAAGAGTTTAAAGAGAAGGCTTATGCAGTGAGCATGATACTAAAAATATTGTTTTATAATTTTAAAGCTCAGTAATTCTATTAAAAGTATTGGTGAAGAAACTTCTAGGAGGTATACAGATATCTCAAAATAAATCTATCTATTGTGTAGCTATCCTGGTACCAATAATATTCAGATTAAATAGTTGATTGTTTTTGCTAGAAAGAACAATAGCTTTGGTATAACTAAGTTTTGCCATTTAATACCTTTGTAATATTAGGCAAGACATTTAGTGTCTTAATTGATAACATTTTATATTTAATATGGGAATAAAGATAATTTATCAGTTTGATGTAAATATTGAATGCGACTGAGAATGGAAAAACATTGCCTGACATAGAAGACACTCAAAAAATGTTTCATTTTTATTTTTCAAACTGAAATAATATATCTATAACATTTTTTATTTGTACTAGTTGAATTTTTCCAATCTCAATTAATAAACTTCTTTGTACTATCTAATAAATATTATTTGACAGTTTTGTTTTTGTGTCTCTTTTACCTAAATGATGGTATATGAAAACCATAAATAATGTGGAAAGAAAGAAGGCATTTATCACAGCAAGAAAATGCAGTGGTGATTAGCATCTGGATACCATGCCTGAAAAAAAAGTATTTTAAGTGTTTATTTTATCTATTCATTTACTTTTTTGTTAAAGATAGTTGATTGACAGTATTATATTAGTTTCTGTTGTACAACATAGTGATTCAATATGCACAAAACAATGTTATTGACTAGGGTCCCTGTGCTGCACATTACACCTCTGTGACATTTATTTTATAAATAGTAGTTTGTACCTCTTAACCCTCTTCACTTATTTCACCCATTCCCCCATTCCCTCTCCTCTGGCAACAACTAGTTTGTTCTTTGTATCTGTGAGTATTTCTGTTTTGTTTTATTTATTCATTTGTTTTGTTTTGTTAGATCTCCCATGTAAGTGAAAGCATACAGTAATTGTCTTTCTCTGTTTGACTTAATAAAAATATATTTGGAAAGACTAAAATATGAATGTTTGAAATATGATTACTTTCAGTGTTTTATACAATTAGAGTCTTCTAAGAATCAGTTTTTTAACTGATGAATAAAACTATGTAACCATGTAAAAACTTGGCACCAATAATAGGTGAAGTCTGATTTTAGTTGAAAATGTTATAAACTGTGAAAAATTCTTTCAAGGCTAATTTTAACTATATAGTCACTATTTGAAAACTCCTAGTTTCCTAACCGGAGATGGCAATGGCACCCCACTCCAGTACTCTCGCCTGGAAAAATCCCATGGACGGAGGAGCCTGGTGGGCTGCACTCCATGGGGTTGCTAAGAGTCGGACACAACTGGGTGACTTCACTATCACTTTTCATTTTCATGCATTGGAGAAGGAAATGGCAACCCACTCCAGTGTTCTTGCCTGGAGAATCCCAGGCCGGGAGAGCCTGGTGGGCTGCCGTCTATGGGGTCACACAGAGTCGGACATGACTGAAGCGACTTAGCAGCAGCAGCAGCAGCAATTTCCTAACAATAGAGATCTGCCTGCTCTCAAATCAAAACATGGAATCATTATTCCATCATTCAAACATAAATTGATGAAGGTTCTTTTATTGTTTTTCATTCTGTAATGGATAAGCCATATTCCTATTATTGATCCTGTCATGTGCTACATTAGAGGCTTAAAATCATTGAAATGTAACATCCTCCCCCTATCAATTGTTGCCTAGAATATATGATCAAAGGAATAGATAATATGCTTAAATGGGATATCTTTATACTTATAGTCAATCTTACTGGCACTCTTCTGCAAGTCTAATTTAATAACTCAGTAAGAGATATTTTGTATTGTTTCTATATTGTTTTAATATGGTTCACACTGACATATCAAGCAACTCTCTCTATATACTGTTGCTGTTCCTGGAAGCCTCATATATAATGCAAAGAAAAAATTGAGAAGATAAACAATTTAAAGGCAATACCTGCCCATGTAAGGAAGCAGCATCTTCTTTCATGCATATGAAAAGCAGCAGCAGAAGCATCTAATCAGATGTCCTTCTTATGTTGCTTTTCACTATGTTGTGAGAAAGTCTAAAAATATGCTTGAGGATGTAGCTGATAGATAAATTAAATGCTGGGTAGAATTGAGTGAAAGAAGCAATACTCATGCTTTTCACACAGTGGTAATTAAGATAATTAAGACCATCCCCCTAAAAGTATAAGGAAATTGGAGAGCAAAGCTATTAATATTTATAGTTCTAGAGAATAAAAATCCACTCAGGTGTAGCTTCCATTGGGCTTCCCTGGTGGCTCCGTGGTAAAGAACCTGCATGCCAACGCAGGAGATGTGGATAAAATCCCTGGGTTGAGAAGATCCCCTACAGTAGGAAATGGCAACCTATTCCAGTATTCTTGATTGGGAAATTCCATTGACAGATGAGCCTAGCAGGCTATACAGACCGTGGGTTCAGTTCAGTTCAGTAGCTCAGTCGTGTCTGACTGCGACCCCATGAATTGCAGCACGCCAAGCCTCCTTGTCCATCACCAACTCCCAGAGTTCATTCAGACTCACGTCCATCAAGCCAGTGATGCCATCCAGCCATCTCATCCTCTGTCGTCCCCTTCACCTCCTGCCCCCAATCCCTCCCAGCATCAGAGTCTTTTCCAATGAGTCAACTCTTCGCATGAGGTGGCCAAAGTATTGGAGTTTCAGCTTTAGCATCATTCCATGCAAAGAACACCCAGGACTGATCTCCTTTAGAATGGACTGGTTGAATCTCCTTGCAGTCCAAGGAACTCTCAAGAGTCTTCTCCAACACCACAGTTCAAAAGCATCAATTCTTCAGCACTCAGCTTTCTTCACAGTCCAACTCTCACATCCATACATGACCACTGGAAAAACCATAGCCTTAACTGCTGCTGCTGCTGCTGCTAAGTCGCTTCAGTCTTGTCTGACCCTGTGCGACCCCATAGACGGCAGCCCACCAGGCTCCCCCATCTCTGGGATTCTCTAGGCAAGAATACTGGAGTGGGTTGCCATTTCCTTCTCCAATGCATGAAAGTGAAAAGTCAAAGTAAAGTTGCTCGGTCGTGTTTGACTCTTAGCGACCCCAGTGACTGCAGCCTACCAAGCTCCATCATCCATGGGATTTTCCAGGCAAGAGTACTGGAGTGGGGTGCCATTGCCTTCTCCTATAGCCTTGACTAGACGGGCCTTTGTTGGCAAAGTAATGTCTCTGCTTTTCAATATGCTATCTAGGTTGGTCATAACTTTCCTTCCAAGGAGTAAGCGTCTTTTAATTTCATGGCTGCAATCACCATCTGCAGTGATTTTGGAGCCCCAAAAAATAAAGTCTGACACTGTTTCCACTGTTTCCCCATCTATTTCCCATGAAGTAATGGGACCAGATGCCATGATCTTAGTTTTCTGAATGATGAGCTTTAAGCCAACTTTTTCACTCTCCTCTTTCACTTTCATCAAGAGGCTTTTGAGTTCCTCTTCACTTTCTGCCATAAGGGTGGTGTCATCTGCATATCTGAGGTTATTGATATTTCTCCCAGCAATCTTGATTCCAGCTTGTGCTTCTTCCAGGTCAGCATTTTTCATGATGCACTCTGCATATAAGTTAAATACGCAGGGTGACAATATACAGCCTTGACGTACTCCTTTTCCTATTTGGAACCAGTCTGTTGTTCCATGTCCAGTTCTAACTGTTGCTTCCTGACCTGCATATAGGTTTCTCAAGAGGTCAGGTGGTCTGGCATTCCCATCTCTTTCAGAATTTTCCACAGTTTATTGTGATCCACACAGTCAAAGGCTTTGGCATAGTCAATAAAGCAGAAATAGATATTTTTCTGGAACTCTCTTGCTTTTTCCATGATCCAGCAGATGTTGTCAATTTGATCTCTGGTTCCTCTGCCTTTTCTAAAACCAGCTTGAACATCTGGAAGTTCATGGTTCATGTATTGCTGAAGCCTGGCTTGGAGAATTTTGAGCATTACTTTACTAGCATGTGAGATGAGTGCAATTGTGTGGTAGTTTGAGAATTCTTTGGCATTGCTGTTCTTTGGGATTGGAATGAAAACTGACCTTTTCCAGTCCTGTGGCCACTGCTGAGTTTTCCAAATTTGCTGGCATATTGAGTGTAACACTTTCACAGCATCATCTTCCAGGATTTGCAATAGCTAAACGGTGTTGCTGCTGCTGCTGCTAAGTCGCTTCAGTTGTGTCCGACTCTGTGTGATCCCATAGACAGCAGCCCACTAGGCTCCTCTGTCCCTGGGATTCTCCAGGCAAAAATACTGAAGTGGGTTGCCATTTCCTTCTCCAATGCATGAAAGTGAAAAGTAAAGTGAAGTCGCTCAGTCGTTCCTGACTCTTGGCGACCCCATAGACTGCAGCCTACCAGGCTCCTCCATCCATGGGATTTTCGAGGCAAGAGTACTGGAGTGGGGTGCCATTGCCTTCTCCACAACTGGGTTAGTAGTAACTAAACTACAGCAATAAAAGCTTCCATTAGGCCTAAAGCAGCTGAAATAAATTTATTTGATTGTATCCTGTGTCGTGAGTACTGTGGGTATGTTAACCCCTCTAGTGTCATTTTTCAATTTAAATATGTCACCTTATAAATAGAAGGATCAGATCAGACATTTATGCTTGTTTATTAACTAATTGTTCTGACTGAAAACTACTCATACAAATATATTTTAATAAAACAGCAGAAGAGCCACAGACATAAAGAACAGACTTTTAGATGCAGTGAGAGAAGGAAAGGGTGAGATGATTTGAGAGAATAGCATTGAAACATATACATTATCATATGTAAAATAGATGACCAGTGCAAGTTCCATGCATGAAGAAGAGCACCCAAAACTGGTGCTCTGGGCCAACCCAGAAGGACAGTGTGTAGAGGGAGGTGGCGAGGTGGGGGGAGTTCAAGATGGGGGTGGACACATGTATACCTGTGGCTGACTCATGTTGATGTATGGCAAAAAATCCATCATGATATTGTAAAGTAATTATCCTCCAATAAAAATAAAGTAATTAAATTAAAAATTTTATTAGCTTTTGTCATGTGCTGTATGCTGTGCTAAGTTGCTTCAGTCATGTCTGACTCTTTGCGACCCCATGGGCTATAACCTGCGAGGCTCCTCTGTTCATGGGATTCTTCAGCCAAGAATACAGGAGTGGGTTGCCATGACCTCCTCCAGGGGATCTTCCCGACTCAGGGATCAAACCCACGTCTCTTGCATCTCCTGCATTGGCAGGTGGGTTCTTTACCACTAGCACCACCTAGAAGCTTTTGTCATAGTTGTGGAATAAAAACCATGATATTTGAAACTTGCTAGATAAGTGATTAGGGAGATTCGTGAGACTAGAGGGGATAGGTTGGTTTTTTGGACAGGAGAGTAGCCTGAAGTTTGTAGTATAATTAGTTGAATACAAAGTAAGTCTAAAAGGCTGCTTGAATATGAATAAGGTGTATTTTTAAAAATATGATTTGGTACCAGGAAGTACCAAGCTTCTACTCTAAGTGATTATTTCTTTTTTTCTTTTTATTGGCAGCTATTGTTGGTTCTCCAAGGGTAGGAGAACATGTATATCTGATTCTTCAGGGTTAGATTATTTTCCTTTCTTATTACAAGCCTGCCACATGATCACTTCCTTGAGAATGTCCATTATCTCATTTTTTCTTAAAACTTTTCTGAATATTAATCCAAACTTCTTCATCTATTTACTTCCAAAAACTTTTACAAGTACTGCAATGAATGTGATATTGTTTTTCTACCCTAATTTTAATAATTTGTGTTTATGGCTCAACACTTCTTATCTCTCTCTCTTTCGATCTCCGGTTTTGAAACTGGGATGCAATCTCTTTAAAAAAAAATAGGGATTTATTACATCAGCAAAAATATTGACATTTCCATTGTGAATCACAATGCCTCTAGGAATCAGCCAGATGCTGATTGTAGTGATTTCAGAGTTGCACCATATGTAAAGAAGCAGAGCAAGGGCCAGATGATTCATAATCATGCAGAAATATTTAGGTAATATTGCTATATCAGCTAGGTCAGAAACAGTTCCAATAGAATCTAATTATTTGTCTATCATCCATCTATCTGCCTCAAAATGAAAGAAAGATGCATTGTAAGGGACTGGCTTATGTGATTGGGACAGGGGTAGGGGGACTGACTAAGCACATTCAAAATCAGAGTAGGCTGTCAGGAAGAGCAGGCTGGAATTCTTTGACAGGAGCTAATGCTGTTGTCCATAGAAAGAGTTTCCTTTTCAAAGAAACCTCAATTCTGCTCTTATATTCTATCAAGACCAAGCACTCCCAGATAATCCAAGATGATCTCCTTTAAGGTCAACTGATTTTTAATGGTAATGATATCTAAAAAATGCCTTTACAGCAAAACCTATAATAGTGTTTGATTGAGTAATTGGGTAGTCATAGGTTTTCCAGGTTTAAAGATTAAAGTAGCCATCAAAGTTCCCAAATTTGCTTTTTTAAAGAAAAACCTAAAATCCTGACTTTTAAAAATGTCAAATAATCTGATTTTTAAATGTTGTTTCAGTTTTAAATGAAACAAAATGTTTTCATTTCAAATTAGATGACTAACTCTCTTTATTTGCTCAGGACTATGATTTTTTACTGGGACATTAAGACTTGCAGTGCTAAACCCGAGATTGTCCAAACTGAGCAAACTAAGATGGTTGGTCACCCACTTTCAAACAAACAAAATTTATGTATTTTGAGATTGTCTCTTTGAATTTAAGGCCATCCTAAATTCCCAGAAGATAAAGAGGTGCCAATGCAACAAAATAACTCTGAGCAGATGTTATCAATGTATTATCTGTTCCAGCCCATCTTGGGAACACAAGGTGTTTGCATCAGTAACACTTTCACCAAGATTGTATCGGTCAAGGCAAGGGATGAGAGTTTAGGGAGTGGAAGTCCCTAGTGGAATATTTATTAGAAATTCCATGGAGGTACATTTAAGGAAAAATTCTCCTTTGATTCTAATATGTATTTCTGTTTCAGTGGGCAAAGTGAAGTAGTATGCTATGGAAATACATGGTCTTACAAAGTTAGTAAGGCCATCACTAAAGAAAGTTAAATGTAGCATGAGAACTTAAGAGTGAGGATAGAGTTCTACAAGTGAAAACTTAGAGGGAAAATGGAAATGAGAAGGCATATGACCTACTTGGATAATATATGTCTCAACAATGTTTGCATCTTCTGAATACAATGTGAATTTTCTTGGTTAGTTATCAAAACATCTTTGGATGTAGGCTGATAAGATAATATCAAGCTCAGTTAAATAATATACATTTTATAGGATATTAAAAATGTGTGTTCCAAATACAAGATCCCTTGATGAGCTCAGTATATTCAACTTAAGGCTTATTCCCACTTAAGAAAACTTGAAGATTTAACCCAAACACATTTTTCAGTAAACGGCTACCCTATTTCTGTAAGTAGATGCACCACCACCTGTATGGACATGTGAGAAGCATTCAAAATTCGTTAGATGCACTTTCTTTGATTTTTAAAATAATAAGTAATCCTAATTTGGGAGTTAGTTTTTGATTATTAGATATATATTTTGAACTTGGCTGTGTTGATTCTATTTAGAACAGAAATCTGAGCCTCATTTCAACATAATTTGTTTGTCCTTATCTTGTGTATTATTAAATTAATCCACAGAATGAATATCCTAAGAAATATCTAGAACTTTAATTGATTCTTTTGTCAATAAGCATCACTATATTGTCCGGTTCTTCTGTGAAGTCTGCACAGTCTTGACTTATTTACTTTAGAATGGCTTTCTATGTTCTGGAAAAGGCTCTCTCTTACTTACAAAACTTATGTGGAAAATAAAATGTGAAGAAAACATAGCTGTAAGATAGCCCAAATGTACTACTTTAAATGCTTAACTGAACTCAAATTAATAGTTGTTAAGCTTAGGACTATGTGAACGTTTAATTGTTTCAGCAAAATCAAAAAATTGTCAAAAATTACAAAATGAAACCTATGCCAAAGACATGAATGCAAAACTGACAGAAGAAAGGGAATCCATAATCAAGTCTTTGGGTATTGGAAATGACAGCTTGGGAACTGAAAGTGAATTTTGTTCCAGTGTTCTTTATGCTGCCTTGCGTATGAATGAGTCCATTATGTTTGAATTTATAATTGAATTAACTGTGGATTAATGATCAGATTGAAGATAATTTTAACTTTTTAATGGTATTTCTGTAGACATATCTATTTGCTGTAACTACTTAAAACCAGTAAGAAATTCAATATCTTTTCTGATATAGGCTTTGTATAGTATGATGAGCTCATTTTATAATCCATGCCAAAACATTATTCAGTATCACAGTAGACTCTCAAGGGGTAGTAAGAGTACAGCATGAAGCCATGTATAAAGTATGCTTTTTTAAGAATTCTTTTTCTTCGGTGTTATAATTGAGACATATGGGATACATTTAGAGCTAGTTTGCTTGTAGTAACACTTGTCTAATTTTGACAATTGTTGAGAGCAGGCACCATTCTTATAATTAAAAGCTGTTTATTGTTCCCAGTTGTAATGAACAATTGGTACAAATAATTGTCTCCGTTTCTAGTAACTAGAAGTTGTATACCATCACAAATTAAAGAATCTCAATTTTAGAGTTGTATTCTATTACTAGAATACCTTCTCTTCAGCAAGTTAAAATCTTTAGATGAATATATTATTAATGGCTTTAGAAGCCAAATCACACATGGAGTATTGTGTATTATAAAGTGAATTCATCAAAATACAGATGAATTTGGTTAATTAATTAGTACTAAACAGTTATTTGGCTTCCCTGGTGGCTCAGAGGTTAAAGCTTCTGCCTCCAATGCTGGAGACCTGGGTTCAATCCCTGGGTCGGGAAGACCCCCTGGAGGAGGAAATGGCAACCCACTCCAGTACTCTTGCCTGGAGAATCCCGTGGAGGGAGGAGCCTGGTAGGCTACATACAATCCATGGGGTCGCAAAGAGTCGGACACGACTGAGCGACTTCACTTTCAGTTTTCACTTTCAAACAATTATTTAACTTTAATAAACTCCTTGGCAGCTGTGGGATTCGAACCCATGCCCCGGAAGGGACTAGAGCCTTAATCCAGTGCCTTAAACTGCTCGGCCACACTACCTGCTCAAAACAGCAGAATAATCTCTATTCGTTTTCAACACAAGCCATTCAATATAACAGTAATCCAAGTCTATGCCCCAACCACTAACGCTGAAGAAACTGAAGCTGAATGGTTCTGTAAGGACCTATAAACCCTTCTAAAATTAACACCAAAAAATATGTCCTTTTCATCATAGGGGACTGGAATGCAAAAGTAGTAAGTCAAGAGATACCTGGAGTAACAGGAAAGTTTGACCTTGGAGTACAAAATGAAGCAGGGCAAAGGCTAACAGAGTTTTGCCAAGAGAACACACTGGTTATAACAATCACCCATTTCCAACAACATAAGAGATGACTTGATTCTACACATGGACATCACCAGATGATCAGTACCAAAATCAAATTGATTAATAATAAAAATGCTTGAAAGGAAATTATATAGTATATATATATATATATATATATATATAAAATGCATACTGTGAATTATAGGTTATTAGGGAAAGAGACACGTGTACCCCAATGTTCATCACAGCACTGTTTATAATAGCCAGGACATGGAAGCAACCTAGATGTCCATCAGCAGATGAATGGATAAGAAAGCTATGGTACATATACACAATGGAGTATTACTCAGCCATTAAAAAGAATACATTTGAATCAATTCTAATGAGGTGGATGAAACTGGAGCCTATTATACAGAGTGAAGTAAGCCAGAAGGAAAAACACCAATACAGTATACTAACGCATATATATGGAATTTAGAAAGATGGTAACAATAACCCTGTGTATGAGACAGCAAAAGAGACACTGATGTATAGAACAGTCTTATGGACTCTGTGGGAGAGGCAGAGGGTGGGAAGATTTGGGAGAATGGCATTGAAACATGTAAAATATCATGTATGAAACGAGATGCCAGTCCAGGTTCGATGCACGATACTGGATGCTTGGGGCTGGTGCACTGGGACGACCCAGAGGGATGGTATGGGGAGGGAGGAGGGTTCAGGATGGGGAACACATGTATACCTGTAGCGGATTCATTTTGATATTTGGCAAAACTAATACAATTATGTAAAGTTTAAAAATAAAATAAAATTAATTAAAAAAAAAGAAAAAGGTAAATTGCTAGCCTACATGAGGATGCAGCTACTCATACTAGATACTTTTTCACTCTAGACAATCTCTGACTGTAAGGAGCTCTTCCTTGAAAGTTATAGCAATGCTTTAAACATGTTCAGATTTTTTTAGTGTAAAGTTTGTTTTGAAATAATGTGCAATAATGTATTAGACTATTTGGCATAAAAATGATTGTTTATATAATGGATATATTTTTTTATTTTTTATTTTTATTTATTTTTTTTTATTTATTTTTAAAAGAAAATTCATCCTGAACCCTCCTCCCTCCTCCCTCCCCATACCATCCCTCTGGGTCATCCCAGTGCACCAGTCCCAAGCATCCATCATTGTGCATTGAACCTGGACTGGCATCTCATTTCATACATGACATTTCACATGTTTCAATGCCATTCTCCCAAATCTTGCCACCCTCTCCCTCTCCCACAGAGTCCATAAGCCTGTTCTATACATCAGTGTCTCTTTTGCTGTCTCGTATACAGGGTTATCGTTACCATCTTTCTAAATTCCATATATATGCGTTAGTATACTGTATTGGTGTTTGTCCTTCTGGCTTACTTCACTCTGTATAATAGGCTCCAGTTTCATCCACCTCATTAGAACTGATTCAAATGTATTCTTTTTAATGGCTGAGTAATACTCCATTGTGTATATGTACCACAGCTTTCTTATCCATTCATCTGCTGATGCACATCTAGGTTGCTTCCATGTCCTGGCTATTATAAACAGTGCTGCGATGAACATTGGGGTACACGTGTCTCTTTCCCTTCTGGTTTCCTCAGTGTGTATGCCCAGCAGTGGGATTGCTGGATCATAAGGCAGTTCTATTTCCAGTTCTTTAAGGAATCTCCACACTGTTCTCCATAGTGGCTGTACTAGTTTGCATTCCCACCAACAGTGTAAGAGGGTTCCCTTTTCTCCACACCCTCTCCAGCATTTATTGCTTGTAGACTTTTGGATCGCAGCCATTCTGACTGGTGTGAAATGGTATCTCATAGTGGTTTTGATTTGCATTTCTCTGATAATGAGTGATGTTGAGCATCTTTTCATGTGTTTGTTAGCCATCTGTATGTCTTCTTTGGAGAAATGTCTATTTAGATCTTTGGCCCATTTTTTGATTGGGTCATATATTTTTTTATATAAAGACCCCAAATGAATTTAATTTTAAATTGCATTGTGGTTATTTGTCGGTATATGCGATTAGGAAGACAACACAAAGTATGATGATAAAAAAGAGCTGAAACATCTTAAAGCATTGTACTTTCTCATTACTCCATTTTTTTGAAAGTTTTCATCATTCTCTGACTGATAAATCCTTTTATATTTCTAGAGTAGGATGAAAGCTCTAAAAATTGCTATATTAAATATAAAGAGTCATTCTGAAGTAATCAGTCATATAGAAAAGATTTAAAGTTTTAAATTAGGAGTTAGTGACTAAAGATTTTTTAAAACACTATAAATGTTGACTGTCTTTTCTAGCTGTTCATGTTAAGATTTATACGTTTAAACTATTTGAATTTTAATGTTTAGTTTTACTTGGAAATTTTTTGCCTCCTGATGTAAGTCAAGCACTGTTTTAGGTTGTACTGTGGGTACTTATGATGATATGATACTAGCAAAAATTATATTATTTATATTTTTATGAGGAAAATATTTTTTATTATTCAGAGTGACAATATTATATCTTAATAATATTATTATTAGAAAGATTATATAAATATTAAATTTAATATTTCAGAAACTTTTCTTTTTACATTTAAGAATAATCTATACGTCAAAGAAAGTGGCACCATATTGCATATTCTGAGTTTTTCTATGCACTAAACAGAATGCTGAAGCCAGAGATATGATTAATATTTCCTGTAAATGAAAGAGAAAAATTGTCTACATTCGCAAGGTTTTTTTTAGAGCCAATGTTTACGGTAACTTGAGAGGAAGGTACAGACCTTTCTCATATATTCACTATTTTCATACATGTGCAGCTTTCCCCATTAACAACATCACTCAACAAAGTGGTGCATTTGTTACAAGTGGTTACTTGTATTGAAATATCTTAATCGTCCAAAGCCCATATTTACATTAGATTTCTTGGTGTTGAACATTCTGTGGGTTTGGATAAATATATATATAAATACATGGAACCATTCTTAAATCATTTTCACTCCCCTGAAATTGTGCTCTTTGTCTTTATCCCACCAGACTCTGGCAAGTATTGATCATTTTATTGTCTCCCAAGACTTATTGTCTCCCAAGATTTGTCTTTTACAGAATATCATTTAGTACTTGAAATCATATAGTATGTAGTCTTTCCAGGTTAATTCTTTCACTTATTAATATGCATTTGAGTTTCCTACATATCTTATATGCTTCCCTGGTGGCTCAGACAGTAAAGCGTCTGCCTGCAATGTGGGTGACATGGGTTCAACCCCTGGGTTGGGAATATCCCCTGGAGAAGGAAATGGCAACCCACTCCAGTACTTTTGACTGGAAAATCCCATGGACAGAGGACATATCTTATCATGTCTTGAATATTCATTTATTTTAACATTGAGGATTATTCCATTGTCTGGATGTAACCACCTTTTATTTATCCATTCACCTATTGAAGGACATCTTTGTGGCCTCCAGTCTTGGGCAATGATGAATAAAGCTGCCATAAACATCCATGTACAGATATTTGTTTGTATATAAATTTTCAACTCTTTTGAATAAATATCAAACCCAAGAAGTTGTATAGGAGCAATATTATTAACTAAGCTAAAAAATAAAATACCTTAAATATATAGCGCAATGGATTTTCACAAACTGAATATACTGGGTAATTTCATTCGTACAAAGATAAAAAACAGGCAAAGTGAATCCATGTGGTTGGAAGTTAGGATGCTTATGGGGGGAAGGTGAGATGACTGGTGAGAGCGTGAAGGCATGCTTTTGGGGTACTGGTCATCTTCTAAAGAATTTGTTTTAATATCTTGCAAGGCAGTTTTTACTTCTGCTGAGAATCTCTGCTCAAGGGAGGCATGATGCCACATACTCACCCGTTTCTCTCTTGGGGCAGTGGTTTGTCCTGTGTCTTCACCTCTCTTATGAATCCAAGAAAAGTTGGTTCTGTTCAGCTTTATTCTTGTTGTTAGGACAGAATGGTGATTTCTAAATCCCTTACTCATGAAGCCAAAAACCAAAATCCATTTAGAGACTTTTTACAAATCTTTATTTGTGTTATTTATATATAGTCAGCACCCAATATAGAACACTTTAAATATAAAATCATGTTACATTTTTGTTTAGTTATGAAATACATTTGAAAGTGTAAATGGAATGGAATTCTACATTATTTATTTAAAGATCAAATATTCTTGGAAGGAATTTGGATAAATCAAATTCTCTGATTAGTGTCCAAAACAAAATCAGAGCTATGTAATTTCCAAACATATGTATCTTTCTTCTTAGCAATATTTGGCACAGGAAGATTATGTATGTGAGCAAATAATATAGTAAACAAGTAAGAGAAAAACATAAGTAAGCAAAACAAGAAATTAGTACTACTTCTGAATTCAGATTTTAGAAGCTAATTGTTCCATATCTGTTTTTATCTCTTATTTTTATAATCAATTATCAAAAAAATATAACTTGTCAAATTAATAGGGACAAAAAAATGCCACTTACAATGATAACTAGTTCTAAAAGAATAAAAACTGCTTTACCAAGATTGTACATAGACTGGATCAACATCACAGATCATTCTAAGTGTATATAAAAAATCTGGAAAAAAATAATCTTATTCAGTTAAAGGCAAAAAGAGAGGCATTGGCATAGAATATGATGTTTTGCTTTTATGACGAGCAAATTATTCATGTCATACCCTTTATCTAACTCTCATATTAGCCTTATATTTCTAGAGTGCTGATTTTGTAATCACTCTCTACTCTTCTCTTTTAAAATTTATTGGTATATGAATGAAATGTAAAATGTGCTCATAGGATGAGGTGGGTCATGAATAATTTTCACAGTCTGCTAGTTTTTATTTTCCTAAAACTTATTTTCTTATTGTTTGAAGAATTTGGTTCATTTACTCTTTGGAAATATAATATTAAATTGACCTCAAGCATTTCATGTGCAACTTGTGAACAGTCACTTCTTATTTTTACATTTAAGATGGAAAATACTGTACTTAGTAGGTACTGTACTAAACTGTACGTCTTAGTAGGCTTATGGAAATCATTAAAGAAAAGCTGACATTTCAGGATAGAGGAGATACCTGAAAAACTGATATCTTCAGGTAGTCAGGAAAAGAGTGGGATTTAATTAGTGAGGTTGGCTTATATGGGTTTTAAGAATCGTTAAAGTATTAAGAGTGCAGTGGAAAATATGCAGCAATTCTCTTTTGATTGCTTCTGAGACTAATTCATGGGTTGAGAGTAAGGAGAAGGGAAGGATTACCAGGTATTTGAGAGGGAAGGAGAAGCTATGAAATTAAATCATAGAGAGTCAGAGAGCAAACTGACTAAGGAAATTTAGTTGGATTACTTGTAGCAATAAGAGCAAAATTGATGTCAGGTAATCATGACTTTAAAATCATGACTTTATAATGGTATAAAGTGTTTGGCAAGGGAGTTGAGGAGGCGTTTGAGGATGTTATTACAAAAAGGGACCATGGAACCAAGGACGTGTCTGGAGGGTTTAGGAGCAAAACAGATGTGAGAAACAGTGAAAACTGTGTAGGTCCTGGAAAAGTGAAGACTGCATTTAGTAAAATCTATCTTGTAACCATGGAAGTAGATGCCTGAAGAGAGGTTGGGGATGACATCATTGGTAGGAAGGAGATAAGGAAATAGTGATGTGAGATTGGAAGCATCATTTCCAAGCATACTGAAATCACCAAGAACATTTACAGGACTGATTAAGAGAGAGGAAGTAATTGTTTTTTTACAAATCTGTGGGTGTTGGTGACTTTCTAGGAGAATGACACTCACTGAGGGTCACTGTTTTAGTCAGCCTCTGATGGCAGAATTGAGTTCAATAGAAGGTGGGTAACACTGAAAGCATAAGAATCTAGATAGAATCACTCAAATTATGATGAATTATTAATATAGGTATAATATTGCCTAATAGATTCGTCTGTATTCAATTTTGCTGTTTAATTTTAGTTCCTAAAAGTTCTTGATAAAAATTGCTCATTAATTCAGATTTATAATTCTTTATATGTTTCTGATAAAACAGAGGAAAAACTTTTAAACATTTTCAAATAACCAAAAGCAAGGTCAATTTTCATTTTCTATTGATTGCAGAATTCATACCAGACTCCAGACTGTAAGTATGCACATGAGCCTCACAATGGCCAAACATCGTGCTGTTACTATGCAGCTATCTTGGTATTTTAGCCTTTAGGCTGAATGAGTGCATGCTTGGTTCCTTAGTTGTGTCCTACTCTTTGCAACCCTGTGGACTGTAGCCTACCAGGCTCCACTGTCCATGAAATTTTCCAGGCAAGAATACTGGGTGGGTTGCCATTTCCTCCTCCAGGGGATCTTCCTGACCCAGGGATTGAACCCAGGTCTCCTGCTTTGCTGGCAGATGCTTTACCCTCTGAGCCATCAGGGAAGCCTTCCTAGGTAGCTCAAATGGTAAAGAATCTGCCTACAATGCGGGGGACCCAGGTTCGATCCCTGGGTCACTAAGATCCCTTGGAGAAGGGCATAGCAAAACAGCCCAGTATTCTTGCCTGAAGAATTCCGTGGACAGAGGAGCCTGGCGGGCTAGAGTTCATGGGGTCGCAAAGAGTTAGACATGACTGAGTGACTAACACACAATGATTTCTAAGATTGTGAGCAATTTGTCAAGTAGAGTTCCATTGAGACAATCTTCTTCAGAGTGCATTTTCATCTATTAATTATATACATTTTTAAAAGATAACCATGAGTTGAACTAAATGATAGTAGAATAACATTCCCCAAACAGTTTTACACTATGCTTTAAGGACAAAGTCATGACTTCTTTTTCTGAAGTAGAAAAGGAAGTTAAATTTTCTCCCATTTCAAGGTACTGAGACAGGGCCATCTTTTGAGAATATAATGTGAATTAATATTGTGTCATCGTGAAGTTGCTCAGTCATGTCCGACTCTTCGTGACCACATGGATTGTAGCCCACCAGTCTCCTCCATCTCGTGAATTAGTATGCTATTGCTGCTGCTAAGTCGCTTCAGTCGTGTCCAACTCTGTGTGACCCCATGGACAGCAGCCCACCAGGCTCCCCCATCCCTGGGATTCTCCAGGCAAGAACACTGGAGTGGGTTGCCATTTCCTTCTCCAATGCATGAAAGTGAAAAGGGAAAGTGAAGTTGCTCAGTCGTGTCCGACTCTTAGCGACCCCATGGACTGCAGCCTACCAGGCTCCTCCATCCGTGGGATTTTCCAGGCAAGAGTACTGGAGTGGGGTGCCATTGCCTTCTCCATGAATTAGTATAATTATTCTTAAATGATAAATGAAGTAATGTTTAGTAGCACATGTTAGTAATCTCTCCACAGAGATGGAAGGGATCTTATCTCAGTTAAAAGATTGGACATGGAGGCTGATGTCACTTCAAACAGCAAAGAATTTGAAAGAAGGTTTATTAGTCACATAAGGGACTTCTGGAGAGAGAAACATATGTGTAAGCCAGGGTGGAAAGGCATGTGCAAATAGCAGAGAAAGGATTGGGTCCTCATGGGAGCTAATGAGTGGGGTTGGACAATGATTCCATCCAAGGCAAGGCCTGGAGAATTCAAACTTGCCACCAGTGACTAGTTTTGTATATACAAAGAAAGTATAAAAAAAATTTCTGTGTGTGTATTAGCAGAGAAAGGAAGGGTGCAAGTCTAAATGTTTTTGTTAATAAGTAAATAGTTGAACATCAAAAATGGAGTTAGGCTCTTACACCAAGTTAGGAAAAGTTTTGATACTGTGTGTGTCTGTATTTGTGATTTTGCAACACTCCTTGTTGCTCATAAAATGACATGTTTAATATCTAGCAAATTTTCAGGATACTGGTACCATAGGATTTAAGAACTTAAGACTTTGAAATCATCTGGTTCAATTCCTCCATTTTATAAAGGATACTAAAGTTTCTGAGTTTCAGGGACTTATTAAAGATAACCCAGCTTGAAAGTGTCCAGAGGTCCAGGTCAGTCCCTGGGCTACTAATTTCAAAACCAGTACACTTTCTAGTTCCACATAATTACTGCTTGCAAAGAAACTAACTTGGTAAGAAGACACTCTTAATTGAAGAAACTTGGTATGAAGAAACTCTTAATTATGTAATATTTCTGATAAAAAACTTGAAAAATATTGTTTCCAATTCCAATATACCATGAGACTATTTAAATTTGACTCTGACTTATTTTATATACATCCACTGTACTACTTCCTGGTGTATATGCTGCTGCTGCTGCTGCTAAGTCACTTCATTGGTGTCTGACTCTGTGCAAGCCCATAGATGGCAGCCTACCAGGCTCCTCCGTCCTTGGGACTCTCCAGGCAAGAACACTGGAGTGGGTTGCCGTTTCCTTCTCCAGTGCATGAAAGTGAAAAGTGAAAGTGAAGTCGCTCAGTCGTATCTGACACTTCGAGACCCCATGGACTGCAGCCTACCAGGCTCCTCTGTCCATGGGATTGTCCAGGCAAGAGTACTGGAGTGGGTTGCCATTGCCTTCTCCGTGGTGTATATGAGAAGTTTCATAAAAAACTATATAAGGGAATTAAGCATAAACTCTGAATATATATATAATAATTAGACTTGACTCTGTCTAGTCTAATTGTCAGTGTTTTCCTTTGTCTGATTCAGGGTGATAGGATGCTATATCCATAGAGGTCCCAGGCAGCCTCTCAAGATCAGTCCAGGTTCGATGCACCATACTGGATGCTTGGGGCTAGTGCACTGGGACGACCCAGAGGGATGGTATGGGGAGGGAGGAGGGAAGAGGGTTCAGGATGGGGAACACATGTATACCTGTGGTGGATTCATTTTGATATTTGGCAAAACTAATACAATGTAAAGTTTAAAAATTAAAAAAAAAAAAAAAGGCATATGTCCCTGGATTGTGTTCTAAAATAATCACTCCTGGGAAATGTTCCAGGAACCACATGCTCTTGGGTAACTGAAAAAGCTCCCTTTATATTTAGAAGTCTTTGCTGCTCTTCACCACACTGAGGAATTTGTTTTAGACAACTTGAGAGCAGGTGAAAATTATAGCAATTCCAAATTATTAAATAATTATGTATTATTTATATAAATGCAGCTTATGGATAGAAACTAAACTTCTATTATTAATTTTATGATTAAAATATTTGGCAAACATTTAAAATTGCATTTTAAATCTCTGTTGCTACTCAGCACCTAGATCTTGGTTTATAAAACCATTCTTCAGTGAAAAGAACCAGGGCTCATTGTAGAAATAACTGAGTGTAGGATAGGGGACAGGATCATTTTGTGTACCAGAAACTAAGAATTGATCATAAATGTTAAAACCTGCAATGATGGAGTCTATCAAAGGGCTATAAGGGGCATCCAAAACAGTTGTCAATGACCAAAGCTGGAAGAATTTGAGCAAGAAAATAAGTAAAGTGCTATTGGATTATAACCCAAAGTATAAAATGAATATCCATAAAATTATACTCATATAAACTAATTATACTCATATAAACTAGCTAGTGAATAATGTAGGATAGATAAACCTCCCATTTAAAATAATACCAAATAATTTATATAGGTATTCAATTCTTCAGGCTTAAAGATGGGTAGCATAATTCTTTCCTTAAGTTTTAACTTCATTTAGACTTTCTTCCAAAGTGTACAGTACGAAAAGTAGAAAACAAAAGAATAACTTGACATGGAAAAACCAGACAAACACTACATCAAACTAACTAATCAGGGTTAACAAGTGATAAGTGATAACTCATCTGATACTCTACCCTTGCTACGATGTGATGAAAACGGCAGTTGGCCTCTGTCGTCTTCCTCCTTAAAACAAATTACCCCTGTGTACTCATGTCCCAAGTTGAGGGGTATTCTACAAAAAAAAATCTGACCAGAAATCCTCAAAATTCTCAAAGTTATCAAAAAACAAAGAAAATCTGAGAAAATGTCATAGTCTGGAGAAGGCAATGGCAACCAACTCCAATACTCTTGCCTGGAATTTCCCGTGGACGGAGGAGCCTGGTAGGCTGCAGTCCATGGGGTCGCTAAGAGTTGGGCACGACTGAGCGACTTCACTTTCACTTTTCACTTTCATGCACTGGAGAAGGAAATGGCAACCCACTCCAGTATTCTTGCCTGGAGAATCCCAGGGATAGAGGAGCCTAGTGGGCTGCCATGTATGGGGTCCCACAGAGTCGGACACGACTGAAGCGACTTAGCAGCAACAGTAGCAGAGAAGTCTAAGGAGACAGGACCATTAAATGTAATCTAGTGTCCTGGATAGAATTCTGGAATCAATAAGAACAGTAGGGGAAAACTGAAGAAATCTGAGTGAAGTATGGACTTCAGCTAATAACAGTGATTCAATATTGGTTAATTAATTGTACCACACTAAGGTAAGATATTTGGGAGTGGGATAGATGGGAACTCTCTACTATCTTCACCTTAATTTTGTAAACCTAAAATGATTCTAATATAAAAAGCTCATTAAAAATACTTTTGAGGAATCTCCACTCTGTTCTCCATAGTGGCTGTACTAGTTTGCATTCCCACCAACAGTGTAAGAGGGTTCCTTTTTCTCCACACCCTCTCCAGCATTTATTGCTTGTAGACTTATGGATCGCAGCCATTCTGACTGGCATGAAATGGTACCTCATAGTGGTTTTGATTTGCATTTCTCTGATAATGAGTGATGTTGAGCCTCTTTTCATGTGTTTGTTAGCCATCTATATGTCTTCTTTGGAGAAATGTCTATTTAGTTCTTTGGCCCATTTTTTGATTGGGTCATTTATTTTTCTGGAGTTGAGCTGTAGGAGTTGCTTGTATATTTTTGAGATTAGTTGTTTGTCGGTTGCTTCATTTGCTATTATTTTCTCCCATTCTGAAGGCTGTCTTTTCACCTTGCTAATAGTTTCCTTTGATGTGCAGAAGCTTTTAAGTTTAATTAGGTCCCATTTCTTTATTTTTGCTTTTATTTCCAATATTCTGGGAGGTGGGTCATAGAGGATCCTGCTGTGATGTATGTCAGAGAGTGTTTTGCCTATGTTCTCCTCTAGGAGTTTTATAGTTTCTGGTCTTACGTTTAGATCTTTAATACACACTGAGGAAACCAGAAGGGAAAGAGACACGTGTACCCCAATGTTCATCGCAGCACTGTTTATAATAGCCAGGACATGGAAGCAACCTAGATGTCCATCAGCAGATGAATGGATAAGAAAGCTGTGGTACATATACACAATGGAGTATTACTCAGCCATTAAAAAGAATACATTTGAATCAGTTCTAATGAGGTGGATGAAACTGGAGCCTATTATACAGAGTGAAGTAAGCCAGAAGGAAAAACACCAATACAGTATACTAACACATATATATGGAATTTAGAAAGATGGTAACAATAACCCTGTGTATGAGACAGCAAAAGAGACACTAATGTATAGAACAGTCTTATGGACTCTGTTGCAGAGGAAGAGGGTGGGAAGATTTTGGAGAATGGCATTGAAATATGTATAATATCATGTATGAAACGAGTTGCCAGTCCAGATTTGATGCGTGATACTGGATGCTTGGGGGTGGAGCATTGGGACGACCCAGAGGGATGGTATGGGGAGGGAGGAGGGAGGAGGGTTCAGGATGGGGAGTACATGTATACCTGTGGCAGATTCATTTAGAGGTTTGGCAAAACTAATACAATATTTTAAAGTTTAAAAATAAAATAAAGTTAAACTAAACTAAACTAAAATAAATAAATTTATATTGTAAAGTAATTAACCTCCAATTAAAATAAATAAATTTATATTAAAAAATAAAAATAAAAAAATGAAAAACTTTTGAATGAATGATACACATATATTTAAATATGTTTCAATAATATATGCTATTATGAGGTTTGGATATAAATATGTATTTATTCTCTTAAGAAAAAATAAGATAAACACCTCTTTATATTTTATTTATATGTAGATATTTTTCATATTGATCTCACTATGATTACCTGGTTTAAAAATAGCTAGCTCTGTACTTGGAGAAGGCAATGGCACCCCACTCCAGTACTCTTGCCTGGAAAATCCCATGGATGGAGGAGCCTGGTAGGCTGCAGTCTATGGGGTCGCCAAGAGTCAGGAACGACTGAGCGACTTCACTTTCACTTTTCACTTTCATGCATTGGAGAAGGAAATGGCAACCCACTCTGGTGTTCTTGCCTGGAGAATCCCAGGGACAGAGGAGCCTGGTGGGCTGCTGTCTACGGGGTCAAACAGTTGGACACGACTGAAGTGATTTAGCTTAGCTTAGCTTAGCTCTGTACTTAAGGTTTTTTTTGGACAAATTTTATAATTAAACTTTTTTAATTGTAAAAACAAATTTATAAACTAAATTATTTACATTTAAATACAGTTAAATGAATTGGATTTTTCCGTAGGGAACAGATATATTGTATCTGATAACTCCTTTGATTTTTGACCTTACTTTGAGTACAATATGGGAATCTTTGTAGTAGTATGATTATTAATTCTTGTAATGAATAATTGTAAAGTATTCACTGTTCATTAGAAAGGTATTTCTTAATATCAGAGAAGAAAGCACAGGGTATTTTTAACTGGTTTTTATTGTTGTTTTCTTCCAAATGTTACAGAATTTGGAGTTTTTTTCAAATGTGAAACAGGTTTGTAATTTGGAGAAAAACCTAGCACTTAATTTATGCAATATGTATGTCTTGTATGTAGATGAATGTATGTGTGTCATACGTGTATTTATAAGTCTGAATATCCTGTTCTTTATACAGATTTAACTTATAAGTCCTTAAACTGCAATGTGTTTATTTATTCAGATGCAAACATTTAGGGCAATAGATCATAGCCATTTTTAGGTAAACTGACTACTGAAGCTACAGTTCAGTCTTTCTTGATTCACAGAGTAGAATTAACTAGCCTGGTGGAAAATTCTACAAATAAGGTGTTAAATAGAAGAATCTTACATCATCAAACTTGAGTGAAAATACACATTTTTCTGGTGCGAGCACACTGATTTGAACTTCCATTCCTCTATAAAATATCTGTACTCTAAATTCCTATAGTTAATTCTTCTACATTTATCATTAACAATGTCCAAAGCTTCTGCTTTCATACTTTTATGATTAATTTTCACTCAATAAAAATAGATATTGGGGAGAGTCATCAAGGGAGTTTATACATAATTTAATTCTAGAACAGTGGTATTTTAAAGTGATAATCTAAGTTTGGCTGAACGTGTATTTGAAACTACTTTGTAACTACCCTGTAGGGTGTGAATAGTTCTTATTTGTTTCTTTTTACTTCTGTTTTTGTTTTTTAACACCTACTGGATGTCTTCACTGCATTTTCTCCTATTCAATAGTACCATCAAAAATGACTAGAAAAGAAAAAATGATCATAAAAATGTAAAACTTACATCAGATCAGGTCAATCGCTCAGACGTGTCTGACACTTTGTGACCCCATGAATCGAAGAACGCCAGGCCTCCCTGACCATCACCAACTCCCGGAGATCACTCAGACTCATGTCCATCGAGTCAGTGATGCCATCCAGCCATCTCATCCTCTGTCGTCCCCTTCTCTTCCTGCCCCCAATCCGTCCCAGCATCAGAGTCTTTTCCAATGAGTCAACTCTTCGCATGAGGTGGCCAAAGTACTGGAGTTTCAGCTTTAGCATCATTCCTTCCAAAGAAATCCCAGGGCTGATCTCCTTCACAATGGACTGGTTGGATCTCCTTGCAGTCCAAGGGACTCTCAAGAGGCTTCTCCAACACCACAGTTCAAAAGCATCAATTCTTCGGCACTCAGCCTTCCTCACAGTCCAACTCTCACATCCATACATGACCACAGGAAAAACCATAGCCTTGACTAGATGAACCTTTGTTGGCAAAGTAATGTCTCTGCTTTTGAATATGCTATCTAGGTAGGTCATAACTTTCCTTCCAAGGAGTAAGCGTCTTTTAATTTCATGGCTGCAATCACCATCTGCAGTGATTTTGGAGCCCCAAAAAATAAAGTCTGACACTGTTTCTACTGTTTCCCCATCTATTTCCCATGAAGTGGGGGGACCGGATGCCATGATCTTCATTTTCTGAATGTTGAGCTTTAAGCCAACTTTTTCACTCTCCACTTTCACTTTCATCAAGAGGCTTTTGAGTTCCTCTTCACTTTCTGCCATAAGGGTGGTGTCATCTGCATATCTGAGGTTATTGGTAGTTCTCCCGGCAAACTTGATTCCAGTTTGTGTTTCGTCCAGTCCAGCGTTTCTCATGATGTACTCTGCATAGAAGTTAAATAAACAGGGTGACAATGTACAGCCTTGACGAACTCCTTTTCCTATTTGGAACCAGTCTGTTGTTCCATGTCCAGTTCTAACTGTTGTTTCCTGACCTGCATACAGGTTTCTCAAGAGGCAGGTCAGGTGGTCTGGTATTCCCATCTCTTTCAGAATTTTCCACAGTTTATTGTGATCCACACAGTCAAAGACTTTGGCATAGTCAATAAAGCAGAAATAGATGCTCTTCTGAAACTCTCTTGCTTTTTCCATGATCCAGCAGATGTTGGCAATTTGATCTCTGGTTCCTCTGCCTTTTCTGAAACCAGCTTGAACATCAGGAAGTTCACGGTTCACATATTGCTGAAGCCTGGCTTGCAGAATTTTGAGCATTACTTTACTAGTGTGTGAGATGAGTGCAATTGTGCGGTAGTTTGAGCATTCTTTGGCATTGCCTTTCTTTGGGATTGGAATGAAAACTGACCTTTTCCAGTCCTGTGGCCACTGCTGAGTTTTCCAAATTTGCTGACATATTGAGTGCAGCACTTTCACAGCATCATCTTTCAGGATTTGGAATAGCTCAACTGGAATTCCATCACCTCCACTAGCTTTGTTCGTAGTGATGCTTTCTAAGGCCCACTTGACTTCACATTCCAGGATTTCTGGCTCTAGGTCAGTGATCACACCATCGTGATTATCTGGGTCATGAAGATCTTTTTTGTACCGTTCTTCTGTGTATTCTTGCCATCTTTTCTTAATATTTTCTGCTTCTATTAGGTCCATACCATTTCTGTCCTTTATTGAGCCCATTTTTGCATGCAATGTTCCTTTGGTATCTCTGATATTCTTGAAGAGATCCCTAGTCTTTCCCATTGTGTTGTTTTCCTCTATTTCTTTGCATTGATTGCTGAAGAAGGCTTTCTTATCTCTTCTTGCTATTCTTTGGAACTCTGCATTCAGATGTTTATATCTTTCCTTTTCTCCTTTGCTTTTCACTTGTCTTCTTTTCACAGCTATTTGTAAGCCTCCCTAGACAGCCGTTTTGCTTTTTGCATTTCTTTTCCAAGGGGATGGTCTTGATCCCTGTCTCCTGTACAATGTCACGAACCTCATTCCATAGTTCATCAGGCACTCTATCTATCAGATCTAGGCCCTTAAATCTATTTCTCACTTCCACTGTATAATCATAAGGGATTTGATTTAGGTCATACCTGAATGGCCTAGGGGTTTTTCCTACTTTCTTCAATTTCAGTCTGAATTTGGCAATAAGGAGTTCATGGTCTGAGCCACAGTCAGCTCCTGGTCTTGTTTTTGCTAACTGTATAGAGCTTCTCCATCTTTGGCTGCAAAGAATATAATCAATCTGATTTCGGTGTTGACCATCTGGTGATGTCCATGTATAGAGTCTTCTCTTGTGTTGTTGGAAGAGGGTGTTTGTTATGACCAGTGCATTTTCTTGGCAAAACTCTATTAGTCTTTGCCCTGCTTCATTCCGTATACCAAGGCCAAATTTGCCTGTTACTTCAGGTGTTTCTTGACTTCCTACTTTTGCATTCCAGTCCCCTATAATGAAAAGGACATCTTGTTTGGGTGTTAGTTCTAAAAGGTCTTGTAGGTCTTCATAGAACCGTTCTACTTCAGCTTCTTCAGCATTACTGGTTGGGGCATAGACTTGGATTACTGTGATATTGAATGGTTTGCCTTGGAAACGAGCAGAGATCATTCTGTTGTTTTTGAGATTGTATCCAAGTACTGCATTTCGGACTCTTTTGTTGACCATGATTGCTACTCCATTTCTTCTGAGGGATTCCTGCCTGCAGTAGTAGATATAATGATCATCTGAGTTAAATTCACCCATTCCAGTCCATTTCAGTTTGCTGATTCCTAGAATGTCGACATTCACTCTTGCCATCTCTTGTTTGACCACTTCCAATTTGCCTTGATTCATGGACCTGACATTCCAGGTTCCTATGCAATATTTCTCTTTACAGCATCGGACCTTGCTTCTATCACCAGTCACATCCACAGCTGGGTATTCTTTTTGCTTTGGCTCCATCCCTTCATTCTTTCTGGAGTTATTTCTCCACTGATGTCCAGTAGCATATTGGGCACCTACTGACCTGGGGAGTTCCTTTTTCAGTATCCTATCATTTTGCCTTTTCATACTGTTCATGGGGTTCTCAAGGCAAGAATACTGAAGTGGTTTGCCATTCCCTTCTCCAGCGGACCACATTCTGTCAGATCTCTCCACCATGACCCTCCCATCTTGGTTGCCCCAGGGGCATGGCTTAGTTTCATTGAGTTAGACAAGGCTGTGGTCCTAGTGTGATTAGATTGACTAGTTTTCTGTGAGTATGGTTTCAGTGTGTTTGCCTTCTGATGCCCTCTTGCAACACCTACCATCTTGCTTGGGTTTCTACCTTGGGCATGGGGTATCTCTTCACAGCTGCTCCAGCAAAGCGCAGCCATTGCTCCTTACCTTGGACGAGTGTTATCTCCTCACCGCTGCCCTTCCTGACCTTCAGCATGGGATAGCTCCTCTAGGCCCTCCTGCACCCACGCAGCCACGGCTCCTTGGGCGTGGGATTGCTCCTCCCAGCTGCCGCCTTTGGCCTCGGGCGTGGGGGTGTGGGGAGTTGGAATTTTAGAAGACAGAATTTCAAAGAGATTCTTACTGGAGGACAGAGTCGCAAGGAAATTAAGTGATGCCTATGTACATTGGAGAAGGCAATGGCACCCCACTCCAGTACTCTTGCCTGGAAAATCCCACGGATGGAGGAGCCTGGTAGGCTTCAGTCCATGGGGTCGCTAAGAGCCGGACACAATTGAGCATCTTCACTTTCACTTTTCACTTTCATGCATTGGAGAAGGAAATGGCAACCCACTCCAGTGTTCTTGCCTGGAGAATCCCAGGGATGGGGAAGCCTGGTGGGCTGCCATCTATGGGGTCTGCACAGAGTTGGACATGACTGAAGCGACTTAGCAGCAGCAGTATGTACATAAAACTGCAGGATTGGAACCTGGAATGTCTTTTCACTCCTGGTCCAGTACTCTTTCTGAACATTTGCATTATTTCTAGGTAATTTATAGAGTATAATCTTTCATACACCTTGTGCATGCACGCATGCATATACATAAATATCACACAGCAACAGCTCTGTTTTCTTTTTTTTCTTTCAGACTGATGTTTAAAAATGCTTTACATTGATGCCAATTTTATATTTACAGCCATGTAGTTTAATTCTTAGAAAAGAAATATGAATGCATTCTTTAGATAGCAGTCAAAATTATATATGTTCTGTTTGTGTGTGTGATTTGAAATGTGTTATTTTACATTAAAGGATCTGTAGTTAACAGACTTACTTTGGGTAATATCAGGTCCCTTGATCACTTCTCTTGCTTTTTTCATCGAAAAAGAAAGAGAGTTCCAGAAAAACATCTACTTCTGCTTTATAGACTATACCAAAACCTTTCACTGTGTAGATCACAACAAACTGTGGAAAATTCTGAAAGAGATGGGAATACCAGACCAGCTGACGTGCCTTTTGAGAAATCTGTATGCAGGTCAGGAAGCAACAGTTAGAACCGGACATGGAACAACAGACTGGTTCCAAGTTGGGAAAGGAGTATGTCAAGGCTGTATGTTGTCACCCTGCTTATTTAACTTATATGTAGAGTACATCATCAAAAACGCTGGGCTGGATGAAGTACAATCTGGAATCAAGATTGCCGGGAGAAATATCAATAACCTCAGATATGCAGATGACACCACCCTTATGGCAGAAAGTGAAGAACCAAAGAGCCTCTTGATGAAAGTGAAAGAGGAGAGTGAAAAAGTTGGCTTAAAGCTCAACATGCAGAAAACAAAATCATGGCATCTGGTCCCATCACTTCTTGGCAAATAAATGGAGAAACAGTAGAAACACTGCAGACAGTGACTGCAGCCATGAAATAAAAAGATGTTTACTCCTTGGAAGAAAAGTTATGACCAACCTAGACAGCATATTAAAAAGCAGAGACATTACTTTGCCAACAAAGGTCTGTCTAGTCAAGGCTATGGTTTTTCTAGTAGTCATGTATGGATGTGAGATTTGGACTATAAAGAAAGCTGAGCACAGAAGAATTGATGCTTTTGAACTGTGGTATTGGGGAAGACTCTTGGGAGTCCCTTGGATTGTGAGGAGATCCAACCAGTCCATCCTAAAGGAAATCAGTCCTGAATATTCAATGGAAGGACTGATGCTGAAGCTGAAACTCCAATACTTTGGCCACCTGATGTGAAGAACTACCTCATTGGAAAAGACCTTGATGCTAGGAAAGATTGAAGGTGGGAGGAGAAGGGAACGACAGAGGATGAGATGGTTGAATGGCATCGCCGACTCAGTGGACATGAGTTTGGGTAAACTCCGGGAGTTGATGATGGACAGGGAGGCCTGGCGTGCCACAGTCCATGGGATCACAAAGAGCCGGACACGACTGAGCAACTGAACTGAACTGATCACTTCTCACTGCTGTCCACTTTCAAAATTGGTCTCAGTCATTTAAAGAGGGATTAATCCACAATTCCCTAGTGTGTGCTCTGTTTAAGTAATTTTTTAAAAAATGTTTCCTATCTGCAAAAAAAAGTTTAATAAGTTGATTATTTTCCAATCCTCAATGCTATCCAACATTTCTTGGTGGTAGAAGAGTTCTAGAATACTTAATGAGCTGTTTTGTTTTTTTCCTCCCTTTGGTGTGTATATGTGTTGTATGTGAGGCAGGAGGCAAGAAGTGTGTGTGTGCTCACAAATAATAAACAATGAAAGAAAACTCTTACTAAATATATGAAATAGTCTGCTTAAAGGGCAGAACATTTATGAGGTGTTGGGGAATGTATCTGAGAGTTCACAATTTTTCTCTTAATTCTTACAGTTATGGTTTATAGAGGCAGGCCAAAAGCTAATGTGGAAGGAGTAGTCCATTTGGTTATAAAGCATCTAGAAAACACAATTAATTTTAGTTAGATACACAGTCTGATTCATGCATTCTAAGCTGATTACAGTCTTATTCTAGCATACCAAACTCATATTTCTTTTTCTTTAGAAGAATATTTTATAATAATGAAATTGAAGCCATAAAGAATGAGATAATTAAGAGAAGAAACTTTAACATCACCTTCTGCCTAATGCCTTAGAGATGCATTTTCATCAAAACCCCACCTAAAAGGGTACATGTTTTAAGATTTGGCTATTTTCCTTTCAAATGCAGTGGAATGTATTACTGGCTTATTACATTTTTGCTTTTTATGAGCTGTGTGCTCCCCTCCCTAATCTCATACAATTAAATGTCATATCCCTGAGGATTCTGAAAATATTATTAAAAGTTGGCACAAATATTAAATTTAACCTCTATTTCTACCTTAGTTATCATAGCCATTCTAGTAGTTATAGAGGAGAAAGGGCATGCCTTTGTCCACAAGATACCTAAAAGTCTTGTGGACTCTAAATTTGTAGGGCATCCTACAAACTCAGAAGAAAAAAGTCACATTGCTTCATGTCTTCATTTTTACAAAACACACACACTATCACACACATTTCTAAAGAATTGTGATATATATGTATTGTGTGGAAACAAATTTTTGTTGTTGTTCAGTGACTAGGTCATGTCCAAGTCTTTGAGACCCCATGGACTGCAGCACACCAGGCTTCCCTGTCTTTCAGTCTCCCAGAGTTTGCTCAGATTTATGTCCTTTGAATCAATGATGTTATCTGACCATGTCATGCTCTGCTTTCTCCTTTTGCCTGCAGTCTTTCCCAGCATCAGGGTCTTTTTCAATGAGTTGGCTCTTTACAGCTTCAGAATTAGTCCATCCAGTGAATATTCAGGGTTCACTTCCCTTAGGATTGACTAGTTTGATCTCCTTGCAGTCTAAGGGACTCTCAGGAGTCTTCTCCAAAGCCACAGTTTGAAAGCATCAGTTCTTCAGCTTTCAACCTTCTTTATGGTCCAACTCTCACACCAGAAACAGACTACTTTAGGGGAAAAAAATGTAGTGAACAATACTTGAGTTGAGATCATCTTTAAGTTTATCAAGTAAATAAAAATTTTCATATTTAATAATCAAACTTTTATTTTATTTCCCAGAAAGAGGGATATATACCACTATGTAAAGGATTTACCCATTCCAGTTGGGCAGGCCTGTTAACTAATCTTCACTCAGCCACAAAGGAGTTGTAAAATCTTGGGCAAGTTTTTTTTTAATTTTTGGTGACTCAGTTTTTTCTTTCCTAATAGAACTAGCAGGGTTGTTTTGATTGTTAAATAAAACATCATGCATAAAAGGCTGGTACACTTATAGCATGTACTTAAATGCCAATGATTAAATGACAGCTATCCTTGTTGAGAAATAATTTTGCTATCATAATGACATTTTTAGTTAGCATGCTTATTATTAAAATGCTGTCTAGATACTGTAAGTAATTTGAGGGTAGGTCCATATCAGTGCAAGTTGAATTAAATTGAAATGATTTTACAAAACTTTTGCAAAATATATGTTAACTTAAGCGACTTTCTTCCATTTAAAGTATAGTGAATTTCTTTTTCATTTCTAGGGCAAGTGAAATTCATGCTGGATACAATAATTATTAATTAGATTTAAGCAGTCTGTCAATCTAGGTTTGTGACTAAAGTCCCACACAGAGAAAACTTCAGCGACAAAAGGGAAATAAATAAATGATGAGACTGTTGAAAATTGAAGTTGTGTACAGAAAGATATTCCAAGGTCTTCAAATTGTTTAAATACCCTAGGCTTATTTGGAAATGATCTGTAAATTTTATAGGCATAAAGAGTTATTCCCACTGTATTTAAATCAGAAGAGGACAACTTATTCTAATTTAAGTGATGCTTTTATATTTGGATCTTCCCCAGATTGAATGGATGACTCAAAATACTTAATCACTAGACAATTCTAAAAGAATTTACAGACACATTTTGTTCACTCTAATGGTCACAATGAATACTGAAAATCAGTGTTCATTTCTGGTATACAGGGAGCTGATTAAATAATTGAACTCTAGTAACATGTTCTGTGAGATTGATACAAGTCATTCTTGTAATAAATTTTGTGTTATATTTTTATAAAACCAGAAATGCAAACCAGTTTTACTTAAAATAAAACTGGAATACTTTCTATTTCCATGCAGAATAAAAACCTTAAATGTATGTGTAAAATTTTAAATATTATATCTGAGACAATTTCCATAGTGATTTTTTTAGCCTAAAATTTAGGGCCACTGAAGACAGTCAGGTCATAGTGGAGAGTTCTGACAAAACGTAGTCCACCGGAGGAGGGAATGACAAACTACTCCGGCATTCTTGCTGTAGAACCCTACCAACAGTATGAAAAGGCAAAAATATATGACACTGGAAGATGAAACCCCCCGCCCCAGGTTGGAAGGTGTCCAATATGCAGAGGGCCATTACTGATCCAGAAAGAATGAAGCATCTGGCCCAAAGAGAAATGACACTCAGTTGTGGATGTGTCTGGTGGTGAAAGTGATGCCTGATGCTGTAAAGAACAATATTGCTTAGGAACCTGGAATGTAAGTTCATGAATCAAGGTAAGGTGTAACTTTTGTCTTATGTTGATAAGAACTGAACATTTCTCAGTCTGGGCTATAGTCCACGGGGTTGCAAAGAGTTGGACATGACTGAGCACACATGCACACATGGAGTTTAAATCTCCTAGATTTTTTGTAAGCTTTATATCTACTAACAGTATCTAGTCTTAAGGGTAATCCTCTACCTCCCAGAAATGCAATTATAGATAGTTCCTACCATCATAAGTATATGTTCTCTTGAGTCTAGAAAATCCTACAAGAGGCTTTAGTGTACTATGGGCTTTGATGTGGAGAGTCTTGACTGTAAAGGAATGGCATGCCTCTTCAATCCCTCCTCAAACTTCCAGTGGTTGGTTAATTACTGGATGTAATACACACACACACACACACACACACACACACATTTGGTGCCTAGATGATTAAATAGAACATTTTAGAATGTTTACAATTTACTAGTCATTACTTTGATGCAAGTTTGTAATGATTTAAATACATTGTTCATCTTCTAATATTACCTTGATATTTTATGACTTTTATCTTGAAGAGGAAGATGGTATAATTGTAAACTAGATAACCTCCGAAATGATTAAAGATTGTGTGTGTGTGGGGGGGGGGGGGCGGGCACGCGAGTGCACACACGCGCACACTCAGCGCGATGGGAGAAAATGCAGATATTTCAGAAAATAAGAAGTCTTTTATTTTTTGTTCTGTCTTCCTAATTCTTTTTATTAATTTAAATTTATTTATTTTAAATGGAGGCTAATTACTTTACAATATTGTATTGTTTGCCATACATCAACATGAATCCGCCATGGGTGTACACATGTTCCCCACCCCCGTACCATCCATCTGGGTCATCCCAGTGCTCCAGCCCCGAGCATCCTGTATCCTGCATCGAACCTGGACTGGCAATTCATTTCTTATATGATATTACATGCTGTATATTGTCACCCTGTTTATTTAACTTATATGCCGAGTACATCATGAGAAACCCTGGACTGGAGGAAGCACAAGCTGGAGTCAAGATTGCAGGGAGAAATAACAATAACCTCAGATATGCAGATGACACCACCCTTATGGCAGAAAGTGAAGAGGAACTCAAAAGCCTCTTGATGAAAGTGAAAGTGGAGAGTGAAAAAGTTGGCTTAAAGCTCAACATTCAGAAAACGAAGATCATGGCATCCAGTCCCATGACTTCATGGGAAATAGATGGGGAAACAGTAGAAACAGTGTCAGACTTTATTTTTCTGGGCTTCAAAATCACTGCAGATGGTAACCACAGCCATGAAATTAAAAGATGCTTACTCCTTGGAAGGAAAGTTATGACCAACCTAGATAGCATATTCAAAAGCAGAGACATTACTTTGACATTACTTTGCCAACAAAGGTTCATCTAGTCAAGGCTATGGTTTTTCCTGTGGTCATGTATGGATGTGAGAGTTGGACTGTGAAGAAGGCTGAGCACCGAAGAATTGATGCTTTTGAACTGTGGTATTGGAGAAGACTCTTGAGAGTCCCTTGGACTGCAAGGAGATCCAACCAGTCCATTGTGAAGGAGATCAGCCCTGGGATTTCTTTGGAAGGAATGATGCTAAAGCTGAAACTCCAGTACTTTGGCCACCTCATGCTAAGAGTTGACTCATTGGAAAAGACTCTGATGCTGGGAGGGATTGGGGGCAAGAGGAGAAGGGGACGACAGAGGATGAGATGGCTGGATGGCATCACTGACTCGATGGACATGAGTCTGAGTGATCTCCGGGAGTTGGTGATGGACAGGGAGGCCTGGCGTGCTGCGATTCATGGGGTTGCAAAGAGTCGGACACGACTGAGCGACTGATCTGATCTGATCTGATCTGATACATGTTTCAATGCCATTCTCCCAAATCATCCTACCCTCTCCCTCTCCCACAGAGTGCAAAAGACTGTTCTATACAGCTGTGTCTCTTTTGCTGTCTCGCATACAGCGTTATCGTAACCATCTTTCTAAATTCCATACATATGCGTTAGTATACTGTATTGGTGTTTTTCTTTCTGGCTTACTTCACTCTGTATAATAGGCTCCAGTTTCATCCACCTCATTAGAACTGATTCAAATGTATTCTTTTTAATGGCTGAGTAATACTCCATCATGTATATGTACCACAGCTTTCTTATCCATTTGTCTGCTGATGGGCATCTAGGTTGCTTCCATTTTCAGGTTTTAGAATCTCATTAAGCATTATCATCTTTTGATCCAGTACCTTCTTCCGCTCTGTCAGATCATTCTTTCTTGTTGTTTAGTCGTTAATTTGTGTCCAACCCTTTTGCAACCCCATGGAGTGTAGCCCACCAAGCTCCTCTGTCCATGGGATTCCCAGGCAAGAATACTGAAGTGTGTTGCCATGTCCTTTTCCAGGGGATCTTCCCGACATAGGGATCGAACCTGCACTCTTGCACTGTCAGGTGGATTTTTTTTACCACTGTGCCACCAGGGGAGCCCTGATTCTCTCTTACTTCTATCCAGTTTAACCCAAGAAAACAAGAATATGTACCACAGCTTTCTTATCAATTCATCTGCTGATGCACATCTAGGTTGCTTCCATATCCTGGCTATTACAAACAGTGCTGTGATGAACATTGGGGTACACGTGTCTCCTTCAATTCTGGTTTCCTCAGTGTGTATGCCCAGCAGTGGGATTGCTGGGTCGTAAGGCAGTTCTATTTCCAGTTTTTTAAGGAATCTCCACACTGTTCTACATAGTGGCTGTACTAGTTTGCATTCCCACCAACAGTGTAAGAGGGTTCCCTTTTCTCCACACCCTCTCCAGCATTTATTGCTTGTAGACTTTTGGATAGCAGCCATTCTGACTGGTGTGAAATGGTACCTTATTGTGGTTTATAATAGCTAGGACATGGAAGCAACCTAGATGTCCATCAACAGATGAATGGATAAGAAAGCTGTGGTACATATACACAATGGAGTGAGTATTACTCAGCCATTAAAAAGAATACATTTGAATCAGTTCTAATGAGGTGGATGAAACTGGAGCTGATTATACAGAGTGAAGTAAGCCAGAAAGAAAAACACCAATACAGTATACTAATGCATATATATGAAATTTAGAAAGATGGTAACGATAATGCTGTATGCGAGACAGCAAAAGAGACACAGATGTATAGAAGAGTCTTTTGGACTCTGTGGGAGAGGGAGAGGGTGGGATGATTTGGGAGAATGGCATTGAAACATGTATAATATCATATATGAAACGAATTGCCAGTCCAAGTTCAATGCAGGATGCTGGTTGCTTGAGGGTGGAGCACTGGGACGACCCAGAGGGATGGTATGGGTATACTTGTGGCGGATTCATGTTTTGTATGACAAAACCAATACAATATTGTAAAGTAATTAACCTCTAATTAAAATAAATACATTTATATTAAAGAAAAAAAAAAAACAAGAATACACTGAGGACACTCTCACTGTGTGTATTTCTTCTGGTTAACATCTAAATAAATCACTCCACCACCTGAAGTTTCATTCTGTTTCTTCCTGTTTTATTTATCAAGGCCTTTCCTGAACTGTCTGAATCCAAAACAAATGACCATCCTGTCACTTGCCTTTCCCTATCTCTTGCTGCTGCTGCTAAGTCGCTTCAGTTGTGTTCGACACTGTGCGACCCCATAGACCGCAGCCCACCAGGCTCCGCCATCCCTGGGATTCTCCAGGCAAGAACACTGGAGTGGGTTGCCATTTCTTTCTCCAATGCATGAAACTGAAAGTGAAAGAGAAGTCGCTCAGTCGTGTCCGACTCTTCACGAACCCATGGACTGCAGCCTACCAGACTCCGCCCATGGAATTTTCCAGGCAAGAGTACTGGAGTGGGGTGCCATTGCCTTCTCCATTCCCTATCTCTTAGGATCTTCCTATTGATTAGGCAAGGCTATGAAAGTGATCCTCAATATACTTATCTCCCACTCCAGTGTTCTTGCTTGGAGAATCCCAGGGACAGGGGAACCTGGTGGGCTGCAGTCCATGGGGTCGATAAGAGTCATGACTGAGTGACCTCACTTTCACTTTTCACTTTAATGTATTGGAGAAGGAAATGGAAACCCACTCCAATGTTCTTGCCTGGATAATCCCAGGGATGGGGGAGCCTGGTCGGCTGCCATCTATGGGGTCGCACAGAGTCAGACACGACTGAAGCGACTTAGCAGCAGTAGTAGCAGCAGCAGCAGCAGCAGGCACATTAGTGGAGCTATGGAATTATTTTATAAAGGATGAGTCTTTAATCCTAAATTAAAGATGAAATTTCTAAAAAATACACCAAAACAAAACATTTTATGTAGTTCACTGCTCTGTTTTTGCTTTCGTTCTATAGCCTATAGGTTCTATAGGCTTCGTTCTTTTGCTTGCTCGTTCTATAGGTGTCATATGCAAGAAATCATTCTGAAGAACAATTTTAGGAAGTTTTTCCCTATATTTTTTTCTGGAGTTTTATAGTTCCTGGTCTTAACATTCAAGTCTTTAATCCATTTTGTATATTTGTGTATTTTTGTATATGGTATAAAATATGAATGCAATTTTATTCTTTTGCAAGTGGGTATTCAGTTTTCTCAATAACATTTGTTGAAGAAACTCATTTTTTCATTGTGTATTCTTAATATTTGTATAAAAATTAACCATATATGTGTGTGTTTCTTTCTTTTTTATTGGAGGAATATTGCTTTACAATGTTGTGTTGGTTTCTGCCATACAAAAATGCAAATCAGTCATGTGTGTATGTATATATATCTCCCCTCCTTTTGAATGCCTGCCCACTCCCCCAATCTCACCCCTGTACATCATCAGAGAGCTTCAGGCTGAGTTTCCTGTGTTATATAGCAACTTCTCACCACCTATCTGTTTTACCCATTTTAGTATATATCTGTTGATGCTACTTGACACACACACAGATTTAAAGTGTATGTAGTAAAGTGGACTACTTCGTCCCACTCTCCCCTTCCCCCTAGTGTGTCCACAGGTTCATTCTCTGTATCTGCATCTTCATTCCCTCCCTGCAAATAGGTTCAACAGTACCGTTTTTCTAGATTTCATATATACAGTATTTGTTTTTTCTCTTTCTGAGTTACTTCACTGTATAACAGGCTCTCGGGTCATCCACCTCACTACCACTTTTCCTTTTTATTGATGAGTAATATTTCATCACATATATGTACCACATCTTCTTTATCCATTCATCTGTCTGTGGACATCTAGGTTGCTGCCATGTCCTGGCCTTTGTAAATAATGCTGCAGTGAACATTGGGGTACATGTGTCAAAAATTGCAGTTTTCTCAGGGTATATGCCCAGTAGTGGGATAGCTGGGTCACATGATAGATTTATTCCTAGTTTTTATTTTATTTTATTTTTTTTTGAGGAATCTCCATTCTGTTTTCCATAATGGCTGTATGAGCTTACATTCCCACCAACAGTGCAGGCAGGTTCCCTTTCTCCACATCCTCTCCAGCATTTATTGTTTGTAGATTTTTTTGATGATGGCTATTCTGACTGATATGAGGTGATTACCTCATTGTGGTTTTGCTTTTCAGGTCTCTGATAATGAGCATGTTGAGCATCTTTTCATGTGTATGTCTTCTTTGGAGAAATGACTGCTTAGGTATTCTGCCCATTTTTGGACTGGGTTGTTTGTCTGATATTGAGCAGCATGAGCTATTTATATATTTGGAGATTAATCCTTTGTCAGTTGCTTCATTTGATTTTCTCTAATTCTGAGGGTTGTCTTTTTATCTTGTTTATGTTTCCTTGGCTGTGCAAAAGTTTTGAAGTTTAATTAGGTCCCATTTATTTACCTTTGCTTTCATTTCCATTAGTCTGGAGGTGGGTCAGAGAGAATCTTCCTGCTATTTATGTCTAAGAATGTACTGCCTATATTTTCCTCTAAGAGCTTTATAGTTTCTGGCCTTACATTTAGGTCTTTAATCCATTTTGAGTTTATTTTTGTGTATGATGTTGGGCTTCCCTTGTGGCTCAGCTGGTAAAGAATCCACCCGTAATGCAGGAGACCTGGGTTCGATCCCTAGGTTAGGAAAATCCCATGGAGAAGGGAAAGGCTAGGCATTCCAGTATTCTGGCCTGGAAATTCCATGGACTGTACAGTTCATGGGGTCACAAAAAGTCAGACACAACTAAGCAACTTTCACTTCACTTATGATGTTAGAAAGTTTTTTAAATTTCATTCTTTTACATGTAGTTGTCCAGTTTTCCCAACACCAATTATTGAAGAGGCTGTCTTTTATCCATTGTATATTCTTGCCTCCTTTGTCAAAGATAAGGTGCCCATAGGTGTGTGGGTTTATTTCCAGGCTTTCTATCTTGCTCCATTGATCTGTGTTTCTGGTTTTGTGCCCCTGCCATACTGTCTTGATGACTGTAGCATTGTAGTATAGTCTGAAGTCATGAAGGTTGATTCTTCTGTTTTTCTTTCTCAAGATTGCTATGACTATTCAGAGTCTTTTGTATTTCCATACAAATTGTGAATTTTTTTGTTCTAGTTCTGTGAAAAATGCCATTGGTGATTTGATAGAGATTACACTGAGTCAGTAGGTTTCTTTGGGTAGTATAGTCATTTGAAAAATATTGATTCTTCCAGTCCAGGAACAGGGTGTCTCTCTCCGTCTGTTTGTGTCATCTTTGCTTTCTTTCATCAGTGTCTTACAGTTTTCTACATACGCGTTTTTTGTCTCTTTAGGTAGGTCTATTCCTAGATATTTTATTCTTTCTGTTACAATTATAAGTGGGATTGTTTCCTTAATTTCTCTTTCTTATTTTTCACTGTAATGTATAGGAATGCACGGGTTTACTGTGTATTAATTTTATATCTTGAAACTTTACTAAATTCATTGATTAGCTCTACAAAATTTCTGGTGGCATCTTTAGGGTTTTCTATGTATAGTAACATGTCATCTGAAAACAGTGAGAGTTTTACTTCCTTTTTTTTTCTAATCTGGATTCCTTTTATTTCTTTTTCTTATGTGATTGCTGTGGCTAAGACTTCCAAAACTGTGTTGAACAATAATGGTGAGAGTGGACACCTTTGTCCTGTTCCTGATCTTAGAGGAAATTATTCACTTTTGAGGATAATGTTTGCTGTAGGTTCATTGTATATGGACTTTATTATTTGGAGGTAGGCTCCTTCTATGCTTATAGGAAATAAGAAATCTATGTCAAGATAAAAAGGCATTTTAAAAAGTTGTACTTCCATACATTAGTCAATCCCTTAATTTAGAAGAAACTTTGCTTGGAAAATTTTTAAAAATCACTACAATGAGAAAATATTTCTGCTGAATCCAGGATACCAGGCTCTATTAGAAGGGAAATACCTTCTGAGCCATAATTCTGCATCATTTTATGGCTTAGATCCATAGAAAATAGTTCATTTAAAAATAAATATCTGCCTTGTTGTTAGCAGATTTTTCTGATGAATCAGCTGGTTTTGGCTTTGTATAAAGCTCTGATCTATAGAGTTACTCAGCTTAAAAGTCACCAAATATTTTCTTAGCAGTGTGGAAACCAAAGAGCAAAGGAAACAATCATACACTATATCCTTTATACCCTTCATAAAAAAATATTATTACATAATCTAATCATTTGATTTTGCTTAATGTTAAGTTTATATAACTTGTATTCCTTATTCCAAAGTTTTGATATCAAAACTTATATAATATGGAAAAGAATATAAAACTCAGAAGTAGTAAGTAAATGTCTTCATAGCCAAAATGTAATATACCTATTACTTTCTGAGCTTAATTTTTTTTATGAAAGACGATTGTTTCTATCTTATTATAGTATTACAATCTCTCATTTAAACACAGGTAATTTTAGGAAAGAAAAATAAACTTTGCATATTATTTTAGAACTATTTCATCATTGAAATAAAAAGGTTATAAAAATTTGAGATTCTTCAAATTAAAAACTTTTTTCATGGCACATCTACCCCTCTGAATTATTGCACCAAAGTTACTTACTCCCACTTAAAGAATATTAAGTTGTCTAAGATTCATATTCCTAGTTCAGTTCATCTAATACCCATTTCTACTTTGAATATTTTTTATCTTGTTCCTTGCAGCTTGTATCATCCTGAGACCAAAAATTTAGTAATTTCCTCACTTATTGTACAAATATTCATATTCAATACTTATATACATAATATATAACAGTGAAACAGATATTAATTGTTGTGTTACCAAGTTATATAGTATCTAAAGTTGAACAGTTTTGAGAGTGGGTTGGAAAGATGATAATAAATGCTCTCTGGACGTCAGGAGTAAACTGAGATTTGTTTCCCCAGGTAAACTGCCTTACTTGACCATCCTAATTATGTAAATTGATTGAAGGTCAGAAGCACAGAATGTTCGAGACTTTTTAGCTGGAGAAAGGAAATAAATACAAAAGGTGAAAAAAATTGTACCATGGTGTATTTTATTGAGGACTTAAGTGTTACAGTTTATATGTGTTCTCACAGGTGGGTTTCCCTTATGGTTCAGCTAGTAAAGAATCTGCCTGCAATGTGGGAGACCTAGGTTCTACCCCTGGGTTTGGGAAGATCCCCTGGAGAAGGGAAAGGCTACCCACTCCAGTATTTTGGCCTAGAGAATTCCATGGACTGTATAGTCCATGGGATCACAAAGAGTCAGACACGACTGAGTGACTTTCACTTTCACAGGTAATAGATACAAGCATTTGTGTTTTCAAATCTTCAATGTCAAAAATGAAAATGTTAGATATTTTGATTGTCTGGCTAGATGGTGAATATGCAGAGGAGACAAAAAGAAGAGTAAGGAAAGAAAATGCAGTATCAACATGAAATTTGAAGTCACTGACATCAGTCTATTGAGTCCCAGGCATTTTACTATATACTGCAGACTAAAGATTATATTTCATTCACTGTCCTTGAAAGGCTCACTCTGGTGAGAAGACCAACACACAATCAAATATTTAAATACATGGCAAGTGTTATAATCAACATTCATAAAGTTGTGTAAAACATATATGATGGGTAAAGTATATCTTTGAGAATTAGGGAGATGGTTCAAAAATGTCTTTTGCTAGATACAGATGAAGGACAGTGGAGGAGAGTATAGGCTAACTATATTCCCAGAAAATGAACAGAATATTCTAAGCCAAAAAATGCCTTTGGTTATGGTTGTAGTATAGAATACATGTTTGAAGATAGTGTAAAGGTGGAGATGGTTGCAAAGGTCATGACATGAAAGATTTTTGTATATAAAATTTGGAATTGTACTGAGTTTAGTGAATGTGATGAATGAATTTTTTTTTCCCCGAAATTTGTGGTAGGGAAGTTTTAAATAGAGTTACCCTTGAACTTCAGAAATATTACTCTTATGCTGATTATAAGAATGGATTAGGAAGTTACCATACCAGAACCAAGAGGACAATTTAGAAAGATTTTGAAGCAAGAAATAATTGAGATCTACATTAAGGAAATTTAGCAAAATATGCAACAAGAAAAGATAAATTAAACAGATATTAAGGAGGTCAGATGGGGTGAGTTGGTTAAAATGACTTTAATGAAAAATTCAGGGTTCTTAGGAAGAATGGAGATCCAGAATGCTGTGGCATTTCTCAAAAAAGAAAGGTTGAGGCTGAAAAACCTACAGAATATTTAGGTGGAGATATCCAGTAGAAAATTAGAAACCTAAAGCTCAGGATTAAAAATTAGGATAAAAATCAGGATAAAAAAATCAATTGAAAACTATACTTCATATGAATTTACCTACCATATATTTCTGAATATTATCCATCACCAGCCAGGATCATCTTCCACTCTGATGATTTTTTTTTTCAATTAACTTATTTTTCCTCTCCATCTTTTATTGATTTTTCAAGATTCTAGTTAATATGCTTAGTTATAGACACTACTGAATTTCTGCCTGGGGGAGGGGGAAGCACTATTGTAAGAAATAAATAGAAAACATATTTTACTGTCAGCATAAACAATTTTTTCATGATTAAACAAAGATTTAAATTTGGGTCAACAAATATTTATTGAATTTATCTCCAGGCACAATGCTGGAGATAAAGAAAATGTATACTATCACTGTCAGTCATCAAAGAGTTTGCAGTTAAATCAAAGAGAATTGAAATTTAGATATATCAGTGTAAAAACAAAAGTGTGTAAGGTATCCAGGTGTTACAAAGAACCATTGATCAAATCTATCTGTGGATAGAGTTAAGTTCAAAATGGACTTGACACATAATGGTTCTAATTTTTTCGTTTATTTTAAATAATTTTATTTAAACATTAAAAAATACAACTAGAGAAGAAGACATGTTTCTTAGAAGTGTCCCCTAAATTTGTCTTAAAGTTTATTGACTAACCACTAGGAAAATGAAGCTTAATAGTCATCTATGTATAATATTAATCCATAACATTTTGTTGCAGATCATGAAAAATGCATTCATTGAAACACATGTCTTAGGTTGGTTGTTTTTTTTTTTGTTTTTTTTAATGCTGGGTTAAGTTTTATCAGCATTCTCTTACTCCACTAAAGGAATCTGAGAGCATGCATATAACCATATGGCTTTTCTCTCATCTCAAAATAATGGTTCACATGGATTTTTATTATAAAAATAAAAACAATTGGCTACAGAGTAAGTGGTTTCTCAGAACCACACCTAACAATGATATAATATTATGAGATTTAAGAAGAAAGTAGCCAAGTTTTTCATAATGAATGCCTTAAATAAAAGAAAAAAATCTTTTGTTCCAAAGAGAATTCTGTTTCACTTTTTCACATAAACATTCTCTCCTGTTGAAATCCAAAGTAACTTAGAAAGTTGACATAATTGTTAGTATTTGCAAATTAATTATAAAATATTTTTTGTGCAAACATATGTAAATGGATTTAAAATTCTCTTATTGGTTCTATAAAATCAAATAAACCATTCTGTGTCTCAGGTCTATAACAGAAATATCAAATAAACCATTCTGTGTCTCAGGTCTATAACAGAAATATCAAATAGTGAGATTGGATACACTGTGCCTCTAATTGAATTCTCAGTAAAATTGCCTGTTAAAGTTGTAAGAAGTATTTTTGTATTATGAATTACATAGGATAAAACCAAAACACAATGCTACTTTTTACAATATACATTAGAACTGTCATAGTTCAAATATGATTCTAAATGTACTTTTAGGAGAAAAATCAATTTTAAATATTGTTTATTATGGTTAAATTTATTTAAACTATTTGATTTTATATTTGTACTTAATAGTTAATAAAAATTTTGTTTTAATGTTTCTTACAAAGCCCTTTTAACTTTTTTAAAATCCCCAAAGAATCTCATGAATTTATTCTACTTATGTTTAGAAAAAAATTAAATAAATGTTAATACTCAGAATCAATTTATAAAATAGAATGAATGCTGCAGTTGATGGATCTTCTTATTGTAAATAAATAAAGAAGTTATTTAGGCTTCAAATTGGTAGTAGAATTGTTATAATTTTCATACCATTAGCTCAGCTCCAATAATTCTGTACAGGATTACAATTGGAGACAGATGGTTCTATGTCTCTAGCAATTGATTATATGATTTTGTAAACAGATAATATCAACCTGGCAGAAATCATAGGCACAACCTTTCGTTAGCATTTCAGAAAATTAGCCCCTAATCCAGTTTAGGTAGATCAAATTTAATGTGGGAGAGGACCTTTTAACCTTGCAAAAGAACACAGGCAAGAGGAAAGAGCTACTGCCAGAACAGATCTTGCATGTTAACCCATACAAATTGTATCTTACCTTTACTTTTCATGTGAAGAAGTAAAACATGAATATTAATAGCACCTATTTTGTAAGCTTGTCATGAACAGTGTCTGTTTTGTAGGTAAATACCATGTAAATTTTATGACCCCATTTCTCCATTTTCTTTCTCTGATAGTTCCTAGGAACTCCAGATTCTTCTCACTCTATTATGCAAAGTAACTAAACTCCTCAGACTCTTACATCTAGGTTTTTTTTTTATCTCTCTTAAATGTACCTGAAATATACTGATTGTATTCTGATATAATACTTAGACTCTGATGAAGCTGTTAATTAATTACCGTTCTGTAAGACCCAGTTAAGACATGAAATGTGAATGTCCTAATTATAGTTGTATGTCAAGTAGATAACACTGCTCTATTTAAGTAGAGAAGAGAGAGAGGAAGGCAGGCCAGCAAACTACTCCAGCTATTAATTCATCTAAGTGCTACTACCCAAGCCTTCATTTACTTAATTCTAAGCTTTATAATTCATTTCACTATAGATCCAAGGGGCTTTCCAGGTGGCCCTAGTGGTAAAAGAACCTGCCTGCCAATGGAGGAGATGTGAGAGAACCAGATTCGATCCCTAGGTGTGGCAGATACCCTGGAGAAGGGCATGGCAACCCACTCCAGTATTCTTGCCTGGAGAGTATCATGGACAGAGGAGCCTGATGGGCTACAGTTCATAGGTTGCAAAGAGTTGGACACTACTGAAGCAACTAAGCACAGACACATAGATCCAAAAATGTTTAGACCCTTTCTCGTCCCTCTTGGCAACAGATGAGTTTCAAAATTCAAATTTAAAAATACATTTTAAAAAGTTATTTATGTTATTTTATGGAATACTTCCTTACCGAAGTGTACCCAGAACTACAATTAAAATATTAAAATAATGGCATATGAATATTTAAACTAACAAGTAAAATATTGTAAATAGCCTCATAACAATCTAAATCTCATCCACTTTCTTTCTTTGTCTTCATTTCTTCCTTCTTCCTATCCTTCTATCCTCTCTCTCTCTGTTTCTTAACAAGTGAAAGGTTTCCTCAGTTTTCGCTACTGATAGGATACATTAAAAATAGGTTTTCAGAAATTTGGGGATTTGGGAATGGCAAGTAAAGGATGGTAAACTTGTATAAGAGTGGTTAAGAAATTACAAACTGAAAATTTCACTTGGACTGAAGGACAAATATTAGGATAAAATTATTTAAGGAAAGTTGTGATAAAGATTAGATTTTTTTAAAGTTCTCTTTGAGTAAAAGGCTTTTCATATACTAATTGATATATATATATATATATATATATATATATATATCTGCATGTAAGCCTAGTTCATTCTCCACATGGAATGGAACAGAGACTGAACATTTGGTTTACTATAACTCAAAAAGTCAATTGTTAACTGAATAACCTCCATGCTTTACCTGCTTAGGATGGTCTTACCTTATCAGTTATATACAAACACCTTTGATTTAATAGCTTATGCCAGATCTCCTTTTCTTCTCTTAGGGAGTACCTTAGCATTAATTCATATCTTCTCTTATACCCTTCTGAAACACTACTGGGATTCCTCTCACTTTTCTTTAACTTTTCAGTCTTATTCTCCTAAATAGCCCCATATAGCAAGCTGCTCTTTCAAGATTTCACATAAGCTAGAAGCTACTTTGTCTCTATCACTGCTTACAGGACCACAGAGCTTCCTTGTGACCTCTGTTCATGCCCGCAGTATGTTACATTGTCCTGGTTAATCAACATTACTACACACCAACAGGATGGTACTCTTTCTCTTAATTTCTTTGAAGGTATTCCACAAAAGAATTGCTTAGACTTCTTATTCTTTAGAAAAATTATGTGTGTGTATATATATATATATATATATACATACACACACACACACACACACACACACACATATATATATACCTTTTCTCTCAAAGAGTGACAAGGGGTTATCCACAATGAACCTGAAAGTATTTTCTCCCCTAGATCTTGTCAGGGCTAGTCCATCAGACTGAATTCTTTCCTTTATGATGGAGATTTTCCAAAGGTATTTCATTGTTAATCATATGCCTCACCCCAGCATGGCTCTATGTTAAATTTTGCTTTTCAGTGCCTCCCTCCTCCTAGATATGTGGCACACTTGTACCTGCCTGAAACTATCCACGTTAATTATTGCATTTGGTTCAACTTCTCTGACACATCATAGCCCCAAATTTGATATGCCAGAGACTCTCACTATTAACATTGCCATACTCAATACAGGGTGAGAATGGGAAGAGTAGGTAGGTGGAAAGCTTAGCATTAGTTGGATAGTTGTTTTCATTCCATGCTTTGTTCATGAGAGCTGGCTACAATCCCGTGTAAGGCAATGTGTCTCTCTTCCATCCTACAAAGAATCATGCTCTTAAAGAGTAATTGCTGTTGATGGAAGTGCAGTCTATTGGTGCTTTAAAAAGACTGAAAAATCAGTTAACCAGCTGTTGAGTAATATCTGTAAAGTGCTTTACTTTGTCTAAAATTATGGACTCTTGGCTAGCTACTTAAATAATTCAGTTTTCCACCAATAATACCTGTACTTTTCTACCAAAATATGTCATACTGTGCATTTGTAACCTTAATTTTGATATGAAGAATCAATACATATAACTATAAAAAATAAGTTTTAGAGTCTAGCTAGGTAAAATTCTGGACATAAGTGATCTATTTTTTCTTATGTCATTATAAAATATGTTTGTGATTTTTGTTAATTATTAAAGGAATCAGATAACAAAATCACTCCTTTTGTCTTACGCTAGTAAAACAAATGTATGATGAAAAGTGTATTTGCTTACATTAAGTTATTTAGTCCTATACTTATTACCCCTGAAGTTTAATGTAGAATTAAAAACAAAACTATATAACTGGCATAATTAATTGCATAGAAGTATATTTCTATATACAAAAAGCAGATAGTTATTTATATATGGCTGGTAGTCTAGTTGCTAAGTTGTGTCCAACTCTTGTGACCCCATGGACTCTAGCTTGCCAGTTTCCTCTGTCCGTAGGATTCTCCAGGCAAGAATACTAGAGTGGATTGCCATTTCCTTCTCCAGGGGATCTGCCCAACCCAGGAATCGAACCTGGGTCTCCTGTCTTGCAGGCAGATTCCTTACTCTCTGAGCTAGGAGGGAAAATTATATTTGGCTAATACAACATAATTCTTCAGGATGAACTGATTAATAATAGCTTTATTTACCCCCAGTTTCACAAAGAGCATTGTATTTCAGAGATTAATAGGAGTATTAATAGGATAACTAATTTGTCAGCACCTGTCCTTATTTAGTTATAATTATTTAGTTTCAGATAATAAAACATTTACATTTCTTAAAGACAAATATTTCATTTTAAATCTAGAGAACAAAATCTAGAATAGTTGTGCATAATGCTTTTAAAATGACACTGAAGAACAAATAAAATCAGACTCAGGTGTTTCCAAAATCTTAAGCAAATCTAAATACAAAATTCAGATTGACCTTTTTTCATATACAATGAATATTAAGATATTTAAGATAGCAGATTAAATGAAGCATTCAAACTGCTTCATTTCAAGAAATATGAGATTGTAAATACATGATTTAGTGCCATAATTTTGGTCAAGCAAAACCTGCTTTTTAAGACAATATAAACTTTAGAGGGAGGGGGGTTCAGGATGGGGAACACGTGTATACCTGTGGCAGATTCATGTTGATGTATGGCAAAACCAATACAATATTGTAAAGTAATTAACCTCCAATTAAAATAAATTTATATTAAAAAAACAAAAACAAAAAAATAGAAAAAAAATCAAAGTGAATTTATTTGAAAGGTTAAAATTCAAAATGAGTCTCAGAAAGGCAATGAGTCAAAATAACAAATAAAATACAGTCAGGGGAACTGGTACCCAAGTATATACTGAGTATATACCCAGCTGGTACCCAAGTATATACTGAGAGACCAGAGCTCAATAAAGAGTAACAGATAAAATCCAAGAATTGTTAAGATTCAGTTTCTTTTCAATGCAAAGACCAATCTGCTTTCATTAACGTCTAAGCTTCACCACTGAGTACAATTTGATTCCCATGTCTTATTCTAGTCCTTGACTATAAATAACATTATTTATAGTCGAGGGTTCTAAGGAATCAGAAACCCAGTGGTATGACAACATGCCAGCTTCCCCTGCTCCCCTAATAACTCAAAGCCAAACTTGAGTACACACTTTCTCACTGTCTTTCTTGACAAAAGCAAGACATTTTGAGGCTTGCTTCAATAAACTTGGCCTCATTTATAAACTTTAATGAGTACTTAATTTTTTAAAAATAAAATTGCAGTCCTGCTTTGCTTTCTTTAGAGATGAGGACATTGCCTCTGAACCTTGTTCTTTAAGATTTTTGGTTATTGTTACCAATTACAAGATAGAGTTGCCAGATAGCACGCAGTACACTCAGTTAAGTTTGAATTCAGATAAACAATGGAATTTATTTTTTTAGTATAAGTATGTCCCAAATGTTTTTTATGCTAAAATTTTTTGTTGTTTATCTAAAAGTCAAATCTAACTGGGTATTTTTACTTGCTGAACCTACTATCAGGCCTTCATGGCATTAGCATCCAGTTTAGTCCTCAGGTTATTACTAGAACTCACTTGGTGGGCCAGTCAACTAGAGCCAGCTAATATCCCCTGAACATTGTCATCAGTGTTACACTGTATCTCTAGAAAACTAAAAGTTTCTCCTGGGACCTTCTGTCTTTATCTATCCTACCACACTCCTAGCCTGACAGAACTTTATTTCAAAAGTACTTTAAATTGCTGTAGTAAATAACTCTGATGGTCTTTCTAACATGGGCAATTGATAAAGCTTTAAAATTAATAATAAAGTTGTTTGAAGAATTTATCTTAAAAATAGATTATGATCAAAATAGGATTATATGAATTATTATAAGCTATTATATGAAGACATGACTTTGGTCTAATTTTGCCTATGTTCCCTGCCCTTGCCAGCTTAAATCTCAGGGGTATAGAAGTATTATATTACAGTTTAATATAGTTATGTACTGTAACTAAAACAAGAATATTGAATAATTTTTTTTGGTTGCAGTACTTCAGTAAAAAATGTGCTAAAAGTGACAGAAGTTTCAGATAAAGGAAACAAAAACCTTATTTTTCCTGTTTAGGACATCTGAGAACAGATTTAAATACACACACATATATGCATGAAAACTAGATCATATATGGAATGATAGCTATCAGACAGAGCTTAATTTCAGCCTATAATGTCTATGCTATTTTAAGCAGGCAATTTATTAGAGATAATTAAATAATAAATTATAGAATCTTTGGGAAGACTGAACAAATATAATCTGTTTACCTTCTTGGAATGACTACCAAAGGCATACCATTCAATTCCACCACAGAGGTGGGCAGTACCACTGCTACTGTTAGGAAGCTGCCACATCCAGAATCACACCCTCACAGCCAAAATCAGGAACCTGACATAGGAAGGTTGCATAATGAGGAAGCTCTGGCTGCTGTAGATGCTATTTACATAACTACGTCTCACTTATAAATCACACTGGTAAAATGGATGTCCCACACTATGCCTCTTGACACTCAATACTGGATACTGAAACCACTGTTCATTTGCTTCAGAAAACTAAACACCTTCTTATCTGCACTTGCCAGCAGAAATGGCATTTGCATCAAAAGTTGGTTTCTGCTCACATCCATTTAACAATATCATGTAAGCCCAGTCTTATTGCCTGAATGTAAATCCCATTTGGAACCCCAGTTCCAGAGGTCTGGGAACTGCAGTCTGTAGTTTTCCATCTAAATAAAAAAGATACTAGAAGTAGAGTACTTATTGAATGCCAGTCTACTATATCCATACAGGGTGCCATAATATTTTTTAAACCTGAACCATATGTTTGTGTCATATCCAACAGCCACCAGACTACAAAATGATGACATTAAATAAAATAATTTTAAGTTATGGTATATTAAACTTAATTGGTTGTGACAAATGCTGAAAAGAAATGCAGATTGGAAATTTAGAGCTTCAAGAACTGCTTAGGTGCATTCATAGATAAATGATAGGTTTTTTACTGAAAACTAAGGATGTTTTGGAGAAGGCAATGGCACCCCACTCCAGTACTCTTGCCTGGAAAATCCCATGGACGGAGGATCCTGGTGGGCTGCAGTCCATGGGGTTGCTAGGAGTCGGACACAGCTGAGCGACTTCCCTTTTGCTTTTCACTTTCATGCATTGGAGAAGGAAATGGCAACCCACTCCAGTGTTCTTGCCTGAAGAATCCCAGGGATGGGGAAGCCTGGTGGGCTGCCATCTATGGGGTCCCACAGAGTCGGACACAACTGAAGCGACTTAGCAGCAGCAGCAGCAAGGATGTTTTAGATTTTGTGTTTATAATCTTTTGAGATTAATGTTCAGGACAGCATCTCTCAACTCACGTGTGAGTGCATGCTCAGTCTCTCAGTCGTGTCCGACGCTTTGCAACACCATGCACTGTAGCTTGCCAGTCTCCTCTGTCCATGGAATTTTCCAGGCAAGAACACTGGAGTGGGTTGCCATTTCCTACTCCAGGGGATATTCCTGACCCAGAGATTAGATCGAGCCCATGTCTTTTGCATCTCCTGCATTGGCAGGTGGATTCTTTACCACTGTGCCAAGTCTGTAATCACTTAAAGAACTTTAAACAAAATGCCAGTATTCAGGCTACTTTGATTTATTCAGTCAGAATTTCTGTGTGCTTAAAGATCCATGGGTTAATCTAATACGCATCCAGCTTGAGCATCACTTGCTTCACATGAAAATCAGTCCTTCTGGAGACACGTCTCCGTTAACTTAAAATATAAAGGCTGTTGAACCCATGGGTCTCATCTAGAATAGTATTTACTATGATTATTAAAAATGGAGTATATATAGAGATATAGGTTTTATTTTTACGTACTAATCACTAGATTACAAATGAGAGCTATATATTTTATGATCACAGATTAGACTTGATTTGGAATTAACTTCAGAAATGGAAATTCTGATTTTGCATGGACTAATATATACATTGATTTAGATGAAAGGCATTACATTTTGTGGAAAAAACAAATTTTCCTTAAAATTATTTCCTTATAATAATTCTGTGATTTAAGGAAAAAATGATTATATATCACTAATAAAATATAATCTGTTAAAAATAGGCTGTATAAAGCTGTATAGTCTCATGGTCATTTTTTATTATTACACATAAAATATAAATACATATTTTAAAATTATGACACAGTACAAGAAAATTGTTAACATTTTGTAAAAATTAAATATGAATTCTTCTGAAATTCAACATTTAGCATGGTGTTGCACACTATAAACATCTAATAAACTGTTTTTTAGTAGATTCATATTAGAATTATGCAGCAGGGGAAAAGAAAATCACTTCCAGGAGAGAAAAAGCACATTACTCATCTTCTTGAAATTCTCTTTACACAAACCAAAGCGCGTTTCTACACAGTATTAAGTAGTTTTCTGGGGTGGAGTTGCATTCCTTGTATTTTTCTGCATTCCATCATCATTTATCAAATGTCCCAACTTGGATTTTGGAAATATTGATCATACACATTGCTTAATAAACCTTTCAAACTTTATGAGTAAATAGGCAAAAAGGGAAAAGATTGCAAATTGCAAAATTAAGGGGATGGTACAGTGATGAAAGATAAAAGAATATCAATGTACTGGATCTAAATAATCTCTTCAGTGATTTATAATATTAAAGAAAACAATTAAAAATAATACAAACCTCACGTTTTTCTTTAAGTTTTGGCTTATTCTTATTTTCATCCATTTTTTAAATGCAAAAACCTGAAATTTTTAACAGCCTAATTTAAAAAGTACCTACTTTTCTACCTAGTTTGATCTAGTCAACAGGGTTCCTCATGGCAAAAACAAATAAGCTTTAATATTCACAAGTAGGGGCTTCCTAGGTAGCTCAGCTGGTAAAGAATCCACCTGCGATTCAGGAGATCCCAGTTAAATTCATGGATTGGGAAGTTCCCCTAGAAAAGGGATAGGCTACCCACTCCAGTATTCTTAGACTTCCCTGGTGGCTCGGATGGTAAAGAATGCACCTCAGTGTGGGAGACCTGGGTTCGCTATCTGGCTTGGGAAGATCACCTGGAGGAGGGCATAGCAACCCACTCCAGTATTCTTGCCTGGAGAAACCCCATGGATGGAAGAACCTGGTGGGCTACATTCCATGGGGTGGCAAAGAGTCAGACGTGACTAAACACTGCACAGCAGCATTCACAAGTATGTCTATTTGAGCTTTGATGATTTATTGGCTTTTGTCACTATGTTCTTATTCCCCCCTGAAAAAATATTTACAATATTTAGGCATTTGGACTATTTTGATTACATTCTCTCCCCCTTAGACTACTCTATGTAAACAAGTAGCTGATATGAAACTAAAGTTTTCCAGAAGACGTTGTGGGTTGGGTTGCTCAATATCCACTCAACTCCCTTCTAGCATGCCATTCTAAATATGGTCAATGTTTGAAAAACAAAAAGTAAATGTAAGAGACTCCTTTGCAGCCACTGTTTTAGACTCTTCCAAACAGAAAATCTAGTAGAGAATTAGGAGAAGGAACAACTTGAGCTACAGGAGTAGATAGGTACAATGTGTGAATATGTAAAAGCAGGCATTTTGTTATGTGACAGCTCAAGCAGAGATTCTAGCATCTGGTTCTTGTTGTCGTAGATGCCAAGTGGCATGAGCCAAGGCCTGTATGGTTTCCACCAGAACAGCCTTGCAGCTGAATGCTTACCTTGGCTGCCTTTGTTCTAGCTGCATCTAGCCACTCTCCCGCCTCTAACTACTTTAAAGTTGCTATCAGTCACACAGCATGTTCTGATAATCTTTTTGTGCTTAAAATAGTTGAGCCCAAAGTTAACCCAGTTAAAATGGATTTTGTTGTCTTCTTACTGAAATGCTAACCAAAGAATCAGCTAAAGATGTTTGGTAGCAGTTCGTACTTAAACACTTTAGGAAACTGGGAAGATGGCACAGCAAAAAAGGCAGTACAATTACTCTGAAACATAGTCTAGAAGTAGTTGCATTTTGACTTGTGATATCTCAACAGAAATTTCTCCCATCAACTTCATTGTCTTACAGGAGTTTCTGTCTTTAAGTGACCTCACCCATAAAATTTTCCTTGGTTGTGTGTTCAACCTTAACTAAAAATAGGCATGCAGGTTTTTTCAGCACTGTTTACTTGACAACAGACAGGATTTGAAGTCTCTTTGCCTCAAGTCTTTTCAGTCAGTGAGTGGAATCACCCACAGATTTATTCATTTATTCACTTTAGTCCCAATAAGAGACTTAGCTTTTGATTATAATTTGGTTTGACTCCATATGTTGGGTTAGGTGCCTACATAAATCCCCTTACTTTAGGACCTAGTTTCTCTAAAACTAGGTCTCTTTCTCTCTTTTCTTAGAGAAAATAGAAATTATATTATTTTCTCTTTTGGCCACTGAGGCTCTTTTCTACAAAAGTTGACTCATATATCTTATGCTATCATTTTTATAGAGCAAAATTTTTAAATAGAAATAACTGTTACTTCAGTTGAAACAATAAGTTTAGTTGTTAGTTGCCAATGTAATATAATAAAATGGCAAATTATTTGTGTATAAGCATGATTTGCATGAATGCTTGGCAACTCTTGATAAGGGGCATGATCATACTTACTTAGCTCGATATAATCAGTGATGCTCTCTACATATCTCCCCAGCTCAGATTTCCATAAATAAAAATAATCCAAGTTTTTAGTGGATAATTAATCTATCAAGTCAACCTGATCCTATTATGGCTATGATTGCATTATAGTTGTTAGTAGCAGCAAATACAAAATAAGACAAGATAGTTTATCACTGTAAAATTATAGCAATGGGAGCTAAAACTATCCTTAAAATAATATAGTATACATTTATAAGGGGTTTAAAAGATACAGAAACTAATGAGACACCACAATTTCCCTCTGCCAATCTTGCCTCACCACATCTCAGTACATATAATCTCTACATCTTTAGTTAAAAGATGTAGTAAAAGGCAGCTCTCCTTTTCAGAGTCTGTATTATTCTAGCTGTAGCAAACAAACTGAAGAGGACAGAATATTGAAATATTACACGGCTACTCTGTTGACTTCCTTAGCAAGTGCTATCCCAAACTTGATGTCCTATAACCCTGAAGATATATGTCTTCTAGTGGCATTGGGGTTGGAAAGCCACCCCTGGCGTAATAAGATCAAGTATGATCAGTGTGATTGTGACATTCTGGCCCAGCTTCACTCAAGGTCTTGTATGACACAGACTCCACAATCTCAGTTAAAATTGAAAACCACGGTTTAATGAATTTGTATTTTAATACTTAGAAAGAACATGATCCATGGAGTAGTATTATCTGTACACTCACAAGGAAGTTATTAAAGTTACTTTTTGACGAGAAGTTAAAATATTTAGGAATGTTTTTATTTTGGAAGAATGTACTCCTAATCTAATTATAAGACTATGTTGCTAAAATCATGGCTGGGTACCAGGTAGTTCCTACACGTCATTATCTATTCTGATAACTGTTAGACAGGAGAATGTATTAAAAGAGGTCAGGAGATATTTTCACTTCACTTCCAAATCTGTGAGAACACATCTAATTTCAGTCTATGTCTCTAGCATCCTAACTTTAAGAGATTTTAAGAGGTAAATTTACAGTTTGGCACATCTCTGGAACTGGCAGGCAGTCTCAAGGAGGATAATAGTGAGATTGATCAAATTAATATGCAGTTTTCACACAAGTTGTTGTTCTTCCAGTTGCTCCATCATGTCTGACTCTTTGCAACCCCATGGACTACAGCATGCCAGGCTTCCCTGTCTACCATTTCCTGGAACTTGCTCAAACTCATGTCCATTGAGTTAGTTATGCCATCCAAACATCTAGTCCTCTATCATCCCCTTCTCCTCCTGCCTTCAGTCTTTCCCAGCATTGGGTTCTTTTCTAATGAGTCAGCTCTTTGTATCAGGTGGCCAAAGTTTTGGAGCTTCAGCTTCAACATCAGTCCTTTTAATGAATATTCAGGATTGATTCCCCTTAGGATTAACTGGTTTGATCTCCTTGCAGTCCAAGGGACTCTGAAGAGTCTTCTCCAACACAACAGCTCAAAAGCATCAATTCTTTGATATTCAGTCTTCTTTATGGTCCAACACTCATATCCATACATGACTTATGGAAAAATAAAATTTCACACAAATAGTATTAATATCTATAGCCTAGCCCCTAGACTACAATGTGCATGTCTATATAATGATCATTGTTAACATCAGTGAAGATTCAGAATTTGGAAACCAAACAATTTGCATTCCAGGAGCACCCGCCAAGTGTGAAGTCCACACCAAGGAACATCCAAGCAATGATAATATAACTCAGGAATTTACTACTTTTTGTAGAATAAAAATGTGGGAGGTCTGAAATGTTACATTAGAATCAAGTGTGCCTGTAAGACAAGGTGAATAACAATAGTATTGTGCTGGAGGTTGAAAATGTAATTTTCAGTGTTTTAATTTATTGTTTTTCTTTTTATATCAATGGAATATTTTATGTAACAGTGTTAGGAAACCCTAAGAGTTCACACTCTGTTAATTTCTTTAACCATTTAACATTCTTAACAAATGAATGTTAAAAAGTAATCAGACTTCAAACTCTTCAATATACTTCTAAGTATGTATATTAGTCAGAAAGCCTGTTTATGTTTCATAGTATGTTTCATTAGCTCACTACAAGTAAGTTACAATGAGTTATAGACAATTCTTACATATTCAATAACATAAATACACTCTCAGTATCAAGTACTTACTGGCTAGTAACAGTAAATTGAAAAGTAATAAGCAGGCCTTCAATAAGACTGTATTTTATTGTTGTAATTTTACTCAAGGATGTTCTCACCATGAAAGAAAAATTTAAAAAGTAAAACTACAACAATCCAAGAGCAATTGACTTCAAACAAGATATAGAACAAATAGAAAACCAACTTTGAACCACAGTGCCCCTGGCATATAGAATAGGCTGTAAGTGGATTTTTAAAATAAGCATCTAAAATTTTTTGATTTAAAGGAAAGATCTACTTCAGAATTGAAGAGACATTGCAGGGACAACTGGATAAAGATACGTGTCTCTGTTCTGGGACACTCAGATGTGTTAAGACTGACTATTTTGAATGTGCCTATTTAGCATGTTTGGGTATGAAAGTGAGATATCAAGATAGTGTATATATGTTCGCATCTCTCCCAAGAACAAGCATTTATTCTCCAGGACAATTAAAAAAAAAAAAGATAGTGTATATAACAGTTATCACATAAAATTACTAAATAAAAATAACATACAACAATTCTACTTCTGTCATGGAGTGGATCAAATAAATTCATTTTTTTCTGTTAATATTTTATCATATACATACATGTTATTTTAAGATATTATTAAATTAGACATCAGTCTGTGTGTGATGGTATTTAATCACAAGATAAATGCTGTATATATATCCAGTCCCATCACTTCATGGCAAATAGATGGGGAAAAAATGGAAACAGTGACAAATTTTATTTTCTCGGGCTCCAAAATCAGGTGACTGCAGCCAGGAAATTAAAAGATGCTTGCTCCTTGAAGAAAAGCTATGATAAAACTAGACAGTGTATTAAAAAGCAGAGACGTCACTTGGCTGACAAAGGTCCATCTAGTCAAAGCTGTGGTTTTTTCAGTAGTCATGTACAGATGTGAAAGTTGGACCATAGAGAAGACTGAGCACAGAAGAATTTATGCTTTTGAACTGTGGTGCTGGAGAAGACTCTTGAGAGTCACTTCAACAGCAAGCAGATCAAACCAGTCAACATTAAATGAAATCAACCTTGAATATTCATTTGGAAGGACTGATGCTGAAGATGAAGCTCCAGTACTTTGGTCACCTGGTGGAAAGAGCCAAATCATTGGAAAAGACCTTGATGCTGAGAAAGATTGAGGGCAAGAGAAGGGAGTGACAGAGCATAATACAGTTGGATGGCATCCGTGACTCAATGGACATGAGTTTGAGCAAACTTTGGGAAATAGTGAAGGACAGGAAAGCCTGGTGTGCTGCAATTCATGGGGTCACAAAGAGTCGGACATGACTTAGTGACTGAACAGCAACATCTCAATATGGTTTGATAGTATTCAAGTATTAAAACATATATTTGCATCTCTAGGAGACTTTTAAAGTAAAGTATTATATAACATGAAGCACTCAAAATGAGAAAGGAAGGCTTGACAGAAGAGATGTAATCATAAGCTTGAGAATAAAATGACTTTGCTGAGGGATCAGAAAAGCTGTGAGATACAGGAAAGTCTGATAAGTGGATTCTTCTGCAGGATACTTAAAAGGAGATATAATTAGTGGTATGAAATACCAGGATACAATTTACCAAGAACGTGATTCTAAGAAAATAGGACTTTTATAATCAGGCAGAAAGCTGCTAATAATTACTATGACCAATATATATGCCATGAGTTGTAAAATATCTGCCCCTGTTGAAATTTGTATCCTGTAGATGTCAGCAACCTTGTGAATTTATAAAGGATCCCTTTGAGCTGGAATGGAAAAAAAAAAAGCTTCAGACCATATACCCTGGTTCTCAATTGCCTCAGTTTAGAAGGTGATTGTTTTAACAAATTAAACTGTCTTGGATGATCTAGTTTCTCTTATTTCAGATCAGGAACACCTACAAATATTATTGTGCATATGTGCTGTGTGCTCATTCCTGTCTGACTCTTTGTGACCCCATGGAGCCCACCAGGCTCCTCTGCCCGTGGAACTTTCCAGGCAAGCATACTGGAGTGGGTATGATTTCCTACTCCAGGAGATCTTCCCGATGCAGAGATAGAACCTGTGTCTGGCGTTTCCTGCATTGGCCACAGATTATTTACCACTGCACTATGTGGAAAGCTCAGAAATCGTGTGTCAGTGTGTGTGTGTGTTTGTGTGTGTGTGTCAGTGTGTGTGTGTGTCTGTGTGTGTGTTTGTGTGCTCAGTCATGTTCAACTCTTTGCAACCCTTTGGACTGTAACACACCAGACTCCTGTGTCCGTGGGATTTTTCCGGCAAGAATGCTGAAATGGGTTGCCATTTCCTCCTCCAGGGGATCTTCCTGACCCAGGGATCAAATCCATGTGTCCTGCATCTCCTGCATTGCAGGCAGATTCTTCACCTGGTGAGGCATCGGGGAAGCCTAGCTCAGAATAATTACAAGACTCACCTAACCACAGTTAGGATTAAGTATTAAAGCTAGGTATTAGTCTTTCTGCCCCCTAATTTAGAGATCTTTTTATTGTACCACATTTGAGAGCAGCCCTGCAGACCTGAGAAATACCTATGTGGAAAAAATATTTTTTTCTCTGTCTACAGTCCATTTACAGTATATGTTGATATTCCTGCCTGAAACAATTGACTATCAATTTACTCATGTAAATTCATTTGAGTTCCTATGAATCTTATATCTCTCTTCTCACTTTTGTTTTATTAATTATTGAATATGAATTGATTCCAATGAATATCAAATATGTGAAAAGTATAAACTATTATACAATTAAAAGCTGTAGGTTCACTGTCCATTTTAAGGAAACTTCAAATAAAACCATTGCCTGGAAATTTTTTAATTTCTGTTCCTTGGCTTTTCTTTAATATTATGCTACAAAAGTTAATATTACAAAATAAAATCTTATTGGAATTACACCTTGGGGGCATAATTTAACAGTCTATTTTGGAATGTTACAATTTATTAATCTAAAATTGAAATCATTCCAAAAACTGGAAAAAGTATTGATTAAAGAGGCCTTTTAATATTTCTGTATATTTGTTCTATGAAATTAAGTTGGGCGGGTTCTGTGTGAAATGAAGGTTGGGAAAAATAGAAAAAGAAGAACAAAAAAAAACACAGATAGTGCAGTATTTCAACCTGTGAGATAAAAAAAGGCCAATGAGTAAAGTCAAAGTATTTCCCTTGCTCTCTGAAGGGACTCACTTTCCCAAGCACAACATTAGGAGAGGGTAGCCAAATAGTGCACAGTGATCTTGCTGAGGGGTGAAACAGATCACCACTACTGAGCTGGCTAGAATGTGCTTAGCAACATAACAGAGAAGGGAGCTGTGTATAAATGAAGCTCCAAAATTTTACATAAAGGTCCCCTTGGGAATTGTTACTGAATAGTAGACTGTATATGTACAGGGAGAAACTTCACAAATTTAGGCAAAGAACAACTACTGGGGAAAATGTATCAAAAGAAAGAAAGAAGAAAAAACTATATGGAACTGTAAACTGAAGAAATACCTGAGCTCATACAAACCTTGGCTATGTTTAATACTGAGATTCCAGAGTGGAGAGACACCATCAAAAACTCAGATCACTAAGAAGTGAGCTCAGGCAGTCCATATCTAAATAAAGAGCTAATCTGTTTTAAAGTAAAAGCTATCAGTTCAGTTCAACTGCTCAGTCATATCCAACTCTTTGTGACCCCATGGACTGTGGCATGCCAGGCTTTCATGTCCATCACCAACTCCCAGAGCTTGCTCAAACTCATGTCCATTGAATTGGTGATGCCATCCAACCATCTCATCCTGTCATCCCCTTCTCCTCTTGCCTTCCATCTTTCCCAGCATCAGGGTCTTTTCTAATGAGTCAGTTCTTCTCATCACAAGGCCAAAGTATTGGAGTTTCAGCTTCAACATCAGTCCTTCCATTGAATATTCAGGACTGATTTCCTTTAGGATTGACAGGTTGGATCTCCTTGCAGTCCAAGGGACTCTCAAGAGTCTTCTCCAACATTACAGTTTAAAAGCATCAATTCTGCGCTCAGCTTTCTTCATAGTCCGGCTCTCACATCCATACATGACTACTAGAAAAACCATAGCCTTGACTAGACAGACCTTTGCTGGCAAAGTAATGTCTCTGCTTTTTAATATGCTGTCTAGCTTGGTCTTAACTTTTCTTCCAAGGAGCAAGCATCTTTTAATTTCATGGCTGCAGTCACCATCTGCAGTGGTTTTGGAGCCCAAGAAAACAAAGTCTGTCACTGTTTCCATTGCTTCACTGTCTATTTCCCATGAAGTGATGGGGCCAGATTCCATGATCTTAGTTTTCTGAATGTTGAGTTTTAAGCCAACTTTTTCACTCTCTTTCACTTTCATCAAGAGGCTCTTTAGTTCTTCTTCACTTTCTGCCTTAAGTAAGGGTGGTGTCATCTGAGTATCTGAAGTTATTGTATTTATTGTATTTGTATTTATTGTATTTATTAAGTTATTATATTTCTCCTGGCTAATTGAATCCAGCTTGTGCTTCATCCAGCCCGACATTTCACATGATGTACTCTGCATATAAGTTAAATAAGCAAGATGGCAATATACAGCTTTGATGTACCTCTTTCCCACTTTGAAACCAGTCCATTGTTCCATATCCTATTCTAAGTGATGGTTCTTGACCTGCATACAGGTTTCTCAGGAGGCAGGTAAGGTGGACTGATATTCCCATCTCTTTAATAATTTTCCATAGTTTTTTTGTGATCAACATAGTCAAAAGCTTTAGCATAGTCAATAAAGCAGAGTAGATGTTTTTCTGGAATTCTCTTGATTGTTATATGATCCAACAGATATTGGCAGTTTGATCTCTGGCTCCTCTGCCTTTTCTAAATCCAGCTTGGACATCTGGAAGTTCACGATTCACATATCGCTGAAGCCTCTCTTGGAGAATTTGGGGCATTACTTTGCTAGTGTGTGAGATGAGTGCAATTGTGCGGTAGTTGAGCATTCTTTGGCATTGCCTTTATTTGGGATTGGAATGAAAACTGACCTTTTCCAGTCCTGTGATCACTGCTGAATTTTCCAAATTTGCTGACATACTGAGTGCAGCGCTTTCACAACATCATCTTTTAGGATTTGAAATAGCTCAACTGGAATTTCATCACCTCCACTAGCTTTGTTTGTAGTGATGCTTCCTAAGGCCCATTTGAGTTCGCATTCCAGGATGTCTGGCTCTGGGTGAGTGATCACACCATTGTGGTTATCTGGCTCATGAAGATATTGTTTGTATAGTTCTTCTCTGTATTTTTGCCACCTCTTCTTAATATCTCCTGCTTCTTTTAGGTCCCTACCATGTCTGTCCTTGATGGAGCCCATCTTTGCATGAAATGTTCCCTTGGTATCTCTAATTTTCTTGAAGAGATCTCTAGTCTTTCCCATTCTATTGTTTTCCTGTATTTGTTTGCAATGATCACTGAGGAAGGCTTTATTTTCTCTCCTTGCTATTCTTTGGAACTCTGCATTCAATAGGGTATATCTTTCCTTTTCTCTATTGTCTTTAGCTTCTCTTCTTTTTCCAGCTATTTGCAAGGCCTCCTCAGACAACCATTTTGCCTTTTTGTATTTCTTTTTCTTGGGAATGGTTTTGATCCCTGCCTCCTGTACAATGTCACGAACCTCTGCCCATAATTCTTCAGGGACTCTGTCAGATTTAATCCCTTGAAACTATTTGTCACTTCCACTGTATAATCATAAGGGATTTGATTTAGGTTATACCTGAATGGTCTTTGGAGAAGGAAATGGCAACCCACTCCAGTGTTCTTGCCTGGAGAATCCCAGGGACGGCAGAGCCTGGTGGGCTGCCGTCTCTGGGGTTGCAGAGTCAGACACGACTGAAGCCACTTAGCAGCAGCAGCAGCAGCATACGTGAATGGTCTAGTGGTTTTCCCTACTTTATTCAATTTTAGTCTGAATCTGGCAATAAGAATTTGATGACCTAAGCCACAGTCAGCTCCTGGTCTTGTTTTTTCTGACTGTATTGAGCTTCTCCATCTTTGGCTGCAAAGAATATAATGAATCTGATTTTGGTATTGACCATCCGGTGATGTCCATGTGTAGAATCTTCTCTTGTGTTTTTGGAAGAGAATGTTTTCTATGACCAGTGTATTCTCTTGGCAAAACTCTGTTAGCATTTGCCCCTGCTTCCTTTTGTACATTTTGCAAAACAAATTTGCCTGTTACTCCAGGTATCTCTTGATTTCCTACTTTTGCATTCCAGTCCCCCATAAGGATAAGGACATCTTTTTGGGGTGTTAGTTGTAGACGTTCTTGTGGGTCTTCATAGAAGTGTTCAATTCAGCTTCTTTAGCATTACTGGTCAGGGCATAGACTTGGATTACTGTGATATTGAATGGTTTGTCATTTTTAAGATTGCACCCAAGTACTGCATTTCTGACTCTTTTGTTGACTATGATGGCTACTCCATTTCTTCTAAGGGATTCTTGCCCACAGTAGTAGATATAATGGCCATCTGAGTTAAATTCACCCATTCCAGTCCATTTTAGTTTACTGATTCCTGAAATGTCGACATTAACTCTTGCCATCTGCTGTTTGACTGCTTCCAATTTGCCTTGTTTCATGGACCTAACATTCCAGGTTCCTATGCAATATTGCTTTTTACAGCGTTGGACTTTACTTCCATCACCAGTCATATCCACAATAGGGCATTATTTTTTCTTTGGCTCCATTTCTTCATTCTCTCTGATGTTATTTCTCCACTCTTCTCCAGTAGCATATAAGGCACCTACCCACCTGGGAAGTTCATCTTTCAATGTCATATCTTTTGCCTTTTGTACTGTTCATGGGGTTCTGATGGCAAGAACATTGAAGTGGTTTGCTATCCCCTTCTCCAAAGGACCACGTATTGTCAGAACTCCCCACCATGACCTGTCTGTCTTGGGTGGCCCTACATGGCATGGCTCATAGTTTCATTGAGTTAGACAAGGCTGTTGTCCATGTGATCAGTTTGATTAGTTTGCTGTAATTATGGTTTTAATTCTATCTGCCCTCTGAGGAATAATGATAAGAGGCTTATGGAAGCTTCCTGATGGGAGAGACTGACTGTGGGGAAAACTGGGTCTTGTTCTGAATGGCAGGGCCATGCTTGGTAGATCTTTAATCCAATTTTCTGTAGATGAGCCGGGCTATGTTCCCATGTTGTTTGACCTGCTACCAGACTATGGTTGAGGTAATGATGAAAATGGGAACCTCCTTCAAAATGTCCAGTGCGTGCACTTCACACTCAGTGCTCCAGAACCTGCAGCAGGCCACTGCCAACCCATGCCTCCACCAGGGACTCCTGGACACTCACAGGCAAGTCTAGGTCAGTGGACTCTAGGCAAGTCCAGGACCCAGGAGAAACCCATGTGTCCTGGTGTACACATGGGTTTCTCCTGGGTCCTGGTGTACACATGGTTTTGTGTGTGCCCTCAAAGAGCCTGCTTCCCTAGCCCTGTGTAAGTTCTGGTGGCTCATTTGTGGGGTTAATGGCAACCTCCTCCAAGAAGGCTTAGGCCACCTCTAGGTCTACTGCACCCAAAGCCCCTACCCCTGTGGCTGAACACTGCTGACCCATACCTCCCCAGGAGACACTCAAACACTCAAAGGCAGGTCTGGCTTATCTCTGTGGGGTCTCCTGGCGTGCATAAGGTTTTGTTTGAGCCTTCTGAGCATCTCTGGCAGATGGGGTTTGATTCTAAATGTGATTTCGCCCCTCCTACAGTCTTTCTGGGGCTTCATCTTTGCCCTTGGACGTGGGGTATCTTTTTTTGATAGGATCCAACATTCTCCTGTTGTTGATTGTTCAGCAGTGAGTTGTAATTTTGGAGTTCTCATAGGAGAAGATGAGAGCACATCCTTCTACTCCACCATTTTGTTGGGTGTCAAATTGCTTCAGTCATGTCTGATTCTGTGACCCTATAAACTGTAGCCCACCAGGCTCCTCTGTTCATGGGGTTCTTCAGGCAATAATATCAGCGTGGGTTCCCATGCCCTTCTCCAGGGGACAAAGCTATTAAGAACCCCCCAAATCAAAATTAAAAACAAACATAAAACTGTTCAAGCTGATTCATAAATAAAGTAACAGCTTTCCAGAAAAAAGCTCAGCATTCTGGAGGAAGATAATAAAATCCAAATACTTAATAATTAGCGTAGCTATAACCAACCATGTATAATCAACATAGTAGTAGTAAAGGAGTAATAAAATGTAACATATAACTCAGATAAAAATATCAGTTACTGCTACTAGAATTAAAAATAATAGATGTTATTGACTATCTAATGGAAAAGCACAGATTTTTATAGATATAAATAGATAAGTTTATCTTGCTATTGTTTAGTCATGTCTGAGTCTTTTACAACCCCATGGATGGTAGCCCACCTGGCTCCTCTGTCTGTGGGGCTTTCAGGGAAGAATACTGAAGTGGGTTGCCATTTCCTTCTCCAGGAAAATATGTTTTTAGGTAAAGATAAATGCTATTATATAAATATGTAAGCTATTATAAATATATCTCAAGAACTTGAAGCACAACAAGAACATAAAAAGCAAATAGGAAAATATCAGTAGAGAAATGGAAACCATATATTTACAAAAATTAAAATTCCAGAACTGAATATATCACATCTGAATGAAGCATTCACTGAATGAGCTCAACAACCGATTAGGCACTTCAATAGAAAAGGTCAGCGATCTTGGAGAAAATAAAATAGGAACCATACAAACTAAAGTGTAGAGAAAAAACACCTGAAGAAAAAAAAGGACGAGATTGGCAGGAAAATATCAAGTAAATGAATGCATATATAATTGGAATGCCAGAGGAAATTCATAAAGAAGAAAATTTTGGAGAACTATCAGTTGAATGCTTTCTAAATATGATAACAGAGATATAATATGAGCGGTTTCCCTGGTGGCTCAGTAGTAAAATCTCCACTTGCCAATGCAGTAGATAATGGGTTCCATCCCTGGTTCAGGAAGATCCCACATGCCACGGAGCAACTAAGCCCAGGAGCACCACAACTACTGAACCTGTGCTCTAGAGCTCAGGAGCTGCAGCTACTGAGCCTTCATTCCCTAGAGCCCATGCTCAACAATAAGAGAAGTCACTGCAGTGAGAAGCTTGCACACCACAACTAGAGAGTATTCCTCTCTTGTCATAACTAAGGAAAAGTCTATGCAACAACAAAGACCCAGCATAGCCAATAAATAAATAAATTTTAAAATAACCTCAAATTAAAGGAAAAATAAGTAAAAATAAAACCACAGCAATACATATTATAATCAAATTTAGAAAGCCAGAAAGAAAGTAAAAATTTATGTTGATGTATGACAGAAATCAAACCAATATTGTAAAGCAATCATTGATCAATTAAAAATAAATAAATAAAAATCTTAAAGCAACTAGAGATAAAACAGATGTATTATCATATCAAAGATAAGTGTTCCCTGATTTTTCCAGAGAAATAATACAAGCCAGAAGAAAATGCAATCACATCACTAAAGCATTGGAAAGAAATAATATATATCCTACAAATTATAAGGCCAACACATTTTCAACAAATAAATATATTGTCTAAAGTCCTGCCCTGTAAGAAATGATAAAGTTTTTGAGAGTAAATGAAAATGATATCAGATACAAAACTCAGATCTATATAAACAAATGAAGAGTGTCAAAGTAGTAAACTTATGTATATGTGTGTAAATAATTCTCATTTAATTAAAAAAATTTTCTTATTTCTTAAATCTTTCAAATGAATTTTAAAATATTTGATAGTAATATATTTTAGGGTTATGTGTATAATTAAAACTTCTGACATGAAGGACAAGAGTGAGAAAAATGGAAATATACTCTTTTAAGATTTTTAGATTATGAAGTTACATAATATTTAGAGGGTTTCCCAGATGGCTCCACTGGTAAAGAATCTGCCTGCCAGGCAGGAGATGTGGATTCAATCCCTGTGTAGAGAAGATGCCTTCGAGACGGAAATGGTATTCCACTCCAGTATTCTTGCCTCGGAATAATGAATAATTGAAAAATGAAATACATTTTATATTATTTTTGGTAGCAAAACCTCTATACTAAAACTACAAAAGATTGAATAGGAAAATTTAAGACCTAAATAGTTTTAACAGTGAGGTAGCATTTGAGGGTAAAATATGAGTAGAACTGATAAAGGTAACGAGGTTGAATGGTCATCAAGGGCACTTGCCACAAGAAGGTTGCATGAGAGGTTACTTTTCTTGCATGAGAGGAGATTCATGATATAAAGTTTTTCTGTTTCATATTAACACGGTTCAGCAGATCATTGTGTATATGCATATTTTCCTGTCCCATATACACTTTTTTTTTCCTAAGCTTTGTTAAACTCTCTGTATACCTCTTGTCTTTCAGCTCCTTAACTTGCAGCTGATATCTCCCGAGCTATCTCATCCTTCACCCCACCTTTTCTCTATTCTTTAGCATCAGATCTAGTTCTGCACTGAAGTGTTTTGTAGATATACACGTGCCAAGGCAGCCATATTTCCATGTATTTAATGAGAGACTTGGCTGATATATATATATATATATATATATATGGTTTCAGGAATGACTGATATATTTGTGAGGCATAATTTCTAAATTAAACAAAAAGAAAGGTACTTGAGTGTGTACCACTGACTGGTTCAAAATTGGGAAACAAGTACAACACCCTGCTTATTTAATTTATATGAAGAGTACATCATGGAAGATTGTGGACTGGATAAATTACAAGCTAGAATAAAGATTGCTAGGAGAAATAACAACCTCAGATATGCAGATGACACCACTCTTACGGCAGAAAGTGAAATGGAACTGAAGAGCCTCTTGATGAAGGTGAAAGAGGAGAATGAAAAGTCTTGCTTGAAACTCAACATTAGAGAAAATTAGATCATGGCATCTGGTCCCATCACTTCATGGCAAATAGAAGGGGAAAAGCAGAAGCAGTGACAGACTTTCTTTTCTTGGACTACAGATGGTGACTGCAGCCATGAAATTAAAATATACTTACTCTTTAGAAGAAAAGCTATGACAAACCTAGATAGCATACTTAAAAAAAGAGTCATTATTTTGCTGAAAAAGGGTCCATATAGTCAGAACTATGGTTTTTCCAGTAATCAAATATGGATGTGAGAGTTGGACCATAAAGAAGGCTGAGCACTGAAGAATTGATGCTTTCAAATTGTAGTCCTGGAGAAGATTCTTGAGCGTTCCTTGAACAGCAAAGAGAACCAACCAATCAATCTTAAAGAAAATCAACCCTGAATATTCATTGGAAGTACTGGTGCTGAACCTGAAGCTCCAATACTTGGGCCACCTGATTCAAAGAGGAACTGACTCATTGGAAAACACCCTGATCCTGGGAAAGATTGAAAGCAAAAGGAGAAGGGGGAAGGAGAGGATAAGACGGTTAGATTGCATCACTGACTCAATGGATGTGGATCTGAGCAAACTCCAGGAGTTAGTGGAGGACAGAGAAGCCTGGCATGCTACAGTCCATGGGGTCACAAAGAGTCAGACACGACTCAGTGATTGAACAACAACAACAGCAACTTGGATGTGTATGCTAATCTTTCCTTCAGTAACCTATAGTGCTTCATTATAAAGTGACTATGGGTTTTAGACCAACCAGAAAAAAAGTACTATAGTGAGTTTTGGCCCAGATCAACTTGCAATGTGTCTTGAGATTTTGCTTTTTCATGCCACACTGATTTTGACTTGATTTACTCTCCATTTCCTATTTCCTACCTTCTTGTTATGTTTTGAGGTTTGGGGATTTTTTGGTTGTTTTAGGATATAGCACAAACTTTCCAGGCCATCTACCTTGATAATATTACACTCTAATGAAACTCAAATTACTCTTTTAAAAAGCTCAAAAGTCACTTTATAGTGAAATTTTATCACTTTATTGTGAAACTCAATGATATTGATTTTATTGTATATTAGGACTATTCAGAAAACTCAGCAGTGGCCACAGGACTGGAAAACATCAGTTTTCATTCCAGTCCCAAAGAAAGGTAATGCCAAAGAATGCTCAAACTACCGCACAATTGCACTCATCTCACACACTAGTAAAGTAATGCTCAAAATTCTCCAAGCCAGGCTTCAGCAATACATGAACCGTGAACTTCCAGATGTTCAAGCTGGTTTTAGAAAAGGCAGAGGAACCAGAGATCAAATTGCCAACATCCGCTGGATCATGGAAAAAGCAAGAGAGTTCCAGAAAGACATCTATTTCTGCTTTATTGACTATGCCAAAGCCTTTGACTGTGTGGATCACAATAAACTGTGGAACATTCTTAACGAGATGAGAATACCAGACCACCTGACCTGCCTCTTGAGAAACCTGTATGCAGGTCAGGAAGCAACAGTTAGAACTGGACATGGAACAACAGACTGGTTCCAAATAGGAAAAGGAGTATGTCAAGGCTGTATATTGTCACCCTGCTTATTTAGCTTATATGCAGAGTACATCATGAGAAATGCTGGACTGGAAGAAGCACAAGCTGGAATCAAGATTGCTGGGAGAAATATCAATAACCTCAGATATGCAGATGACACCACCCTTATGGCAGAAAGTGAAGAGGAACTCAAAAGCCTCTTGATGAAAGTGAAAGAAGAGAGTGAAAAAGTTGGCTTAAAGTTCAACATTCAGAAAACTAAGATCATGGCATCTAGTCCCATCACTTCATGGGAAATAGATGGGGAAACAGTGGAAACAGTATCAGACTTTATTTTTGGGGGGCTCCAAAATCACTGCAGATGGTGATTGCAGCCATGAAGTATAAAGACGCTTACTCCTTGGAAGGAAAGTTGTGACCAACCTATATAGCATATTCAAAAGCCAAGACATTACTTTGCCAACAAAGGTCCGTCTGGTCAAGGCTAAGGTTTTTCCTCTGGTCATGTATGGATGTGAGAGTTGGACTGTGAAGAAAGTTGAGCACTGAAGAATTGGTGCTTTTGAGCTGTGGTGTTGGAGAAGACTTTTGAGAGTCCCTTGGACTTCGAGGAGATCCAACCAGTCCATTCTGAAGGAGATCAGTCCTGGGTGTTCTTTGGAAGGACTGATGCTAAAGCTGAAACTCCAATACTTTGGCCACCTCATGCGAAGAGTTGACTCATTGGAAAAGACTCTGATGCTGGGAGGGATTGGGGGAAGGTGGAAAAGGGGACGACAGAGGATGAGATGGCTGGATGGCATCACCAACTCAATGGACATGAGTTTGAGTGAACTCTGGGAGTTGGTGATGGACAGGGAGGCCTGGCGTGCTGATTCATGGGGTCGCAGAGTCAGATACAACTGAGCAACTGAACTGAAGTGAACTGAGGACTATTCTAGTGGGAACTTATCATATTGTAATATAGTCTTTTTTGTATATCATTTGAAACAATTTTGTGCTCTTTTCTACCCTGTTACAAACTCTATTTGAGTTTTAGTGAAGAACACAGATTTAATGCAAGTGTTATCCAATTAAAACAAAAAAGCCCTCATATTTTTGCTTGTTCACTAGAAAGTTGTGTCAACCAATGTATGTTATATATTTGGGTTGGCCAAAGGACTCATTTTGGATTTTCCATATGATCGTTTAGAAAAACCTGAATGAACTTTTGGCCAACCCAATATAAGAGTTTATTTTGAAATCTTAGAGGGGGAAACATATTCCTTTATTACATTATTTTATTCTAGAATTTCAACTGATATATTTCAAGTGTAATTGAAGTATGAATTAGACATTTTAAAACAAGATTTAAATGACTTACCAGAAACATTGACTCATATTTTTGGCTATAGAAAGTTTTCCAGGTGTTTGGTTAGGCATTGGAATGGGAAGAAGGAACAGGCAAGTTCTGAATTTGAAAACTTAAATATGAATTGTTTGTAGTGTATTTTCTTTGTTATTTTCATATTACAATTTTATAGAATAAACATGGGAGAAAAAATATTTATCTGCCAAATATTCAAGTGGACACATATTTCTCTCTTTAGTAAGTAAGTTGCAATGTTTTCATATTATTTTGGTTAAGGAATATTATGAAATACACCTTATTTTTTAATTTAATGCCTATTTTAATTTGCTAGCAGTATTACAAATATTATAAGCAAGAAGGAGATTTATTGGACATGTAATGTAGTAGTACCTCATCAAATTAAGACAGATGAGCAGGAATTTCACCCTCTACTTGCCGCTCAGTGACTGGAACTGTGGGCTTGAATTTCATCTGGATTTTTCTCTCTGTCTCTGATTTCTGCTTTGCTTCATGCTGTCTTCATTCTCTTCTAGTTTACATAGGCTTTCATCACCCTAAAACCGTGTTGGTAGGCGGTGTTAAACTAACATTACCTAAGATTTGTGTCAAGTGAAAAAAATACCTATGTGTATATATTAGCTCCACATAGAATATTATCTAGGAGAGTTCTCTGATTGTTTCAGGCTGTATCAAGTGCAATCCCTGAACCATCTGCTATGGCCAACATGACAGCAGGCTAGGCTAGGGCCAGAGAAAGGAAGAAAGTAAAGGGTAGTCCTGGGCTGAAAAAAATATCACATACAGCTTAGGGGACATTTCACTATTTGTATTATTTTATTTTACTTAATAATTGTTTGTTAAGACATGTATTTTCCAGAAAAATATGTGGCACTTATAAGATATTGTTATTCAAAAAATGGGGATCTCTGGAAATAATTTTGAAATATAAAAATTTATGTCTCAAAATATTGTTAGCTCATTGTCATGTTTGATAAATTAGTTTAAATTTAAATTTATTACATGTTTTCTTTACAAAGGTTGTTAATAGTTAAAAACACAAGGAAAAAACCTATCATTCATTCCATTTAGAAATATAAAATATGTTAATATTTTGCAGACTATTCTTTTACTATTTTTATAAAATATTAGCTTCCTTGAAAATTTGCTAAAATACATATTTTGATCTTTATAAAAATTTCCTTTTATATTATAAACATATGGCCACATAATTAAGTATTTTACTACAAATTCATTTTTTGGATGCATGCTGCTGCTACTGCTGCTAAGTCATTTCAGTCATGTCCGACTCTGTGCGACCCCAGAGATGGCAGCCCACCAGGCTCCCCTGTCCCTGGGATTCTCCAGGCAAGAACACCAGAGTGGGTTGCCATTTCTTTCTCCAATGCATGAAAGTGAAAAGTGAAAGTGAAGTCGTTCAGTCGTGTCTGACTATTAGCGACCCCATGGACTGCAGCCCACCAGGCTCCTCCGACCATGGGATTTTCCAGGCAAGAGTACTGGCGTAGGGTGCCATTGCCTTCTCCATTATTGGATGCATATTATCTCATAAAAATTGTACTCATTTCACATACAAAGTTAATGTTCAAAATCCTTCAAGCTAGGCTTCACCGATACATGAATGGAGAACTTCCAGATGTACAAGCTGGGTTTAGAAAAGGTAGAGGAACCAGATATCAAATTGCCAACATCTGGTGGATCATAGAAAATGCAAGAGAATTCCAGAAAATAATCTGTTTCTCATTTATTGACTATAACAAAGTCTTTGACTATGTGGATCACAGCAATAGTGGAAAATTATCAAAGACATGGGAATATCAGAGCACATTACCTGCCTCCTGAGAAACCTGTATGCAGGTCAAGAACCATCAGTTAGAACAGGATATAGAATAACAGATTAGTTCCAAATTGGGGAAGGACTACGTCAAGGCTGTATATTGTCACCTTGCTTATTTAAGTTATTTGCAGAATATATCATGCTAAATGCTGGGCTGAATGAAACACAAGCTGGAACCAAGATTGCCAGAAGAAATATCAATACCCTCAGATATGGAGGTGTCACCACCCTAATGGCAGAAAATGAAGAGGAACCAAAGAGCCTCTTGTTGAAGGTGAAAGAGGAGTTGAAAAAGCTGACTTAAAACTCAACATTCCAAATGGATAAGAAAGCTGTGGTACATATACACAATGGAGTATTACTCAGCCATTAAAAAGAATACATTTGAATCAGTTCTAATGAGGTAGATGAAACTGGAGCCTATTATACAGAGTGAAGTAAGCCAGAAAGAAAAACACCAAGACAGTATACTAACACATATATATGGAATTTAGAAAGATAGTAACAATAACCCTGTATGCAAAATAGCAAAAGAGACACAAATGTATATAACAGTGGACTCTGTGGAAGAGGGCAAGGGTGGGATGATTTGGGAGAATGGCATTGAAACATGTATAATATCATATGTGAAACAAATCGCCAGTCCAGGTTCAATGCATGATACAGGATGCTCAGGGCTGGTGCACTGGGTTGACCCAGAGGGATGGTATGGGGAGGGAGGTGGGAGGGGGGTTCAGGATGGGGAACACGTGTACACCCATGGTGGATTCATGTTGATGTATGGCAAAACCAATACAATATTGTAATTAGCCTTCAATTAAAATAAATAAATTTATATTTTTAAAAAATCTCCCCCCCCCAAAAAAAGAAACAAACTATAGAAAGCAAGCATACCTCGGAGACCACACAGGTTTAGTTCTGGACCACCACGATAAAGGGAATATTGCAATTAAAAAAAAAAACAAAACTCAACATTCAAAAAAACTAAGATCATGGCATCTGATCCCATCATTTCATGGCAAATAGTTGGGGAAACAATGGAAACAGTGATAGACTTTATTTTCTTGGGCTCCAGAACCACTGTAGATGGTGACTGCAGCCATGAACTTAAAAAGACACTTGCCCTTGGAAGAAAAGCTGTGACAAACCTAGACAACATATTAAAAAACAGACATTACTTTGCCAACAAAGGTCCATATAGTCAAAGCTGTGGTTTTTCCAGTAGTCATGTATGGATGTTAGAGCTTTAAAATAAAAAAGGCCAAGCACCAAAGAAATGATGCCTTGAAACTGTGATGCTAGACTCTTGAGAATCTCTTGGATAGCAAGGGGATCAAAGCAATCAGTCCTAAAGGAAATCAATGGTGAATATTCAGTGGAAGGACTGATTCTGAAGCTGAAGCTCCAATACTTTGTCCACCTCATGCAAAGAGCCTACTCGTTGGAAAAGACCTTGATGCTGGGAAAGACTGAAGGCAGGAAGCAAAGGGCAGACAGAGGACAAGATGGTGGGATAGCATCACCAACTCAATGGATGTGAGTTTGAGTAAACTCCAGGAAATAGTGAAGGAAAGGGAAGCCTGGAATGCTGCAGTCCTTATGGTGCAAACAGTCGAACACTACTGAGCAACGGAACAACTGAATAATTAATGAACATCATTAATTATTGCATCATTAACAGCAACAGCATCATTAACAGCAATCACCTTTTGCTGCATATTGACATATATACATAGTATTTTGATAAATAAATAGCCTTATAGATAAGTATTTCCACATGTTTAATATTGTTTCCTTTACACAGATTTCTAGAAATAATCAAAAGATGAAGTAATTTACAAGTCTTTGATACATACAGCAATACATTCTATTAGTTAAAAATGTGTGGCTAATCATGTCAGACAATTCATAAATAAAAATCAGGCTTGTATTAGATGTTTCATCACATGTCAAGTAGAAACATTTTTCTGAAATCACAGTTTCAAAATGAAACATTAGGCAATATGCATAATAATAGCGATACATGCTATTAAATACTAATTTAATTTCTACTCATCTGATCCTGTAGCATTGTCTGAGAGTCTGATATTTTACATTGAAAATAATTTATACACTTCAGGGAGGAATGTTATGACACTGACAGATAAGGAAAGTATACTCTTGGGAGTCAAGATTTTTATCTTCATTTTATCCTTGAAGGGACTAGCCAAGTCAGAAATCATAAGGTGGCAGCAGGCTGCAACTCAGGCAACAGTGAATGCTGCAGACTTGATGCAGAATTTCTTCTAGAAAACTCAGTTTTTGTTCTTAAGGCCTTCACCTCTGGTTGAGGCTCCATCTACATTATTAAGAATAGCTTCCTTTGGAAGATTTAAGATTTTCTTAAACTGCATTTTATATTAAGTTACATGCACAAAATATCTCCCCAAGAACTCCTAGATTATTGTTTGATTAAATAATTGGATATGATAGCCTGATCAAGTTTACATAAAAACAAACCATTGCAAGGACTTTTGACAAATTTCAATAATTAGAATAAATAAGGACCAGATAATGATTTCTAGAACCCTAGAAGATCATAAAATAAACTGGTGTTGTCATTTCTAAATATTTTCTAAACCTGTAGCACTTAAGCATATGCTATGTTTGAGTATATTTATTCATTTAATAATGTTAGTGTTCACACAAATGCTTAATGGACTTAGGCTTTTATGTGAATCCCTAATGCTTTGTATTACAGTAATTCCCTCCTTATCAGTGGGGAAATATCTTCCAAGATCCCCAGTGGATGCCTAAAACCATAGATAGTACTAAACCTATATTATATGTACTATTTTTCCTATGCATACATAACTATAATAAAGTTTAATAAATTTACAATAAAATAGAACAATTATAATAATATACTGTAATAAACTTATGTGAATGTGGTATTTCTCAAAATATCTTATTGTACAAATCTAAAGCCTTTTCCATCTTTATTAAGCACTTATCATGCACTGTGGCCATAAGTATTGTAGTAGGATATGTGATAGCAAAACTGGTACAAATTTACTTTTTCTTCTGCCCAGTTTGACAGAGAAAATTTGTTCTTACCATAGATCTTAGCAACCTCAGCTTATGATTTTTTTTTCTTTATCAAGTCAAGAACATTCACCTTTTCACTTAAAAGAAACACTTCATGGCTTCTTTGTGGCATAGCAAAATTAGGACATGGACATCTTTAGGGAGCCATTATTCTACCTACCAAATATTCATATAATAATTTGTATTTATTATCCTGAAAAAGGTTGTTTAAATAAAGTATGGACATTTATGGTCATTGCATGTTTAGTCACAATTTTAGCATATTGCTTTCATAAGAAGATAGTAAGCATTATTAAAAGATAATGTTCAAAGGTAAAATAATGACGTACAAATATAAACTAAGTATATATCAAAGATATACGTTAGTACATTAATTAAACCAGTAAAATGTTATAGCTATTTCAAAAGAGAATTCAAAGCAAACTACACTTACATAAATCAATTAGGAATGATCAAGTTAATTCATAAATAGATACAAAACTGGCTTTTTCCATAAAGGATCAAGGAAAATCAATTGCTCTCCACTGGATGGAATTATTTTTTCGTCTGAATATAAGAATAGTTTACATTTCTACCAGCTTCTCTAACTCAGTTGTAAAATAGCTCAAAGAAAATGGTGTAAATGCCTTCAGTTCAGTTCAGTTCAGTCACTCAGTCGTGTCCAACTCTTTGTGACCCCATGAACTGCAGCACGCCAGGCCTCCCTGTCCATCACCAACTCCCAGAGTTCACGCAAACTCACATCCATCGAGTCAGTGATGCCATCCAACCATCTCATCCTTTGTCGTCCCCTTCTCCTCCTGCTCTCAATCCCTCCCAGCATCAGAGTCTTTTCCAATAGCAGATAAATTGGAAGGATATAATTTAAAGCCTTCACAGTTTTCCATTTGAAGACAGCCAATAACTTTTTCGGAGAAGGCAATGGCACCCCACTCCAGTACTCTTGCCTGGAAAATCCCATGGGCGGAGGAGCCTGGTGGGCTGCAGTCCATGGGGTCACTAAGAGTTGGACACGACTGAGTGACTTCACTTTCACGCATTGGAGAAGGAAATGGCAACCCACTCCAGTGTTCTTGCCTGGAGAATCCCAGGGACGGGGGAGCCTGGCTGGCTGCCGTCTATGGGGTCGCACAGAGTAGGACACGACTGAAGTGACTTAGCAGCAGCAGTAGCAATAACTTTTTGGCCCATTTCAAAGACTTTCACAATTTTTTATGACTTTGTTTACTAAATTGAGTAATTTATCAAGAGGCAGGGTAGAAAAAACTACAATCTATCTCATCTTAACTTTTACACTAAAAGTCAAACTTAAGAAAAAGTCAAGAATGACAGTAAATGTAGTATATAAACTTTATGCTTATATAATGTAATTGTAAGGGTAAAATAATAACTAAATAGTTTTGCCTAATGGCTACAAAATTCTACATTTTGCTTTCAGTAATATGATTATGTTCATTTAGTGATTCTGAAAAAGGAAAAATTTTATTCACTTATATCTATATAAGTCCATTATTTTTATTTTAGCTTTTTTTCACAGTGATGAAGATTTTTGCATTCATTTCCAAACACATCAAAAAGAAACAAAATCTATTACTTCAGAAGAAGTGCATTAATTACTGAAATTAAAAGTATTTTATATAATTATGTTAATTTTTTATTGCGAGTTAGATTTTATTTAAAAGAACTGCTTCACCAGGGTTTGGGGATTAGATTGCATTTGAGTGAGACTAACAAGAACACATGGAGAAGGCAATGGCCTCCGACTCCAGTACTCTTGCCTGGAAAAATCCCATGGACGAAGGAGCCTGGTGGGCTGCAATCCATGGGGTCTCTAGGAGTCGGACACGACTGAGCGACTTCACTTTCACTTTTCATTTTCATGCATTAGAGAAGGAAATGGCAACCCACTCCAGTGTTCTTGCCCAGAAAATCCCAGGGACGGGGGAGCCTGGTGGGCTGCAGTCCATGGGGTTGCACAGAACCGGACACGACTGAAGTGACTTAGCAGCAGCAGCAGCAACAAGAACACAAGGTTGCACATATTCCTAGAAATAAATTAAAACTTCAAAAATGCCAACATTTGTCAATTCTATTCTATTATTAGTAATCACAGATTTATCTATGCAAATATATTCTGTATGTATTCCTTGAATAAAGTCCTTTATTTTCCAGTTAGCTCTGCCTAACTTTTATAAAGTCATTTTCCACTCACAATCTATGTTGTATAACCATCCACTCAGGCCACAGCTTTAGTTATACAGACTATGAGACATGGCCTTCTAATGAATTAATCTTCTTTATTTTTCTTCTTCTTTTACTCCTTTGCAGCATTTTCGTTCTAGAATGGCTTTTTGTGTTAGTTCGCTAAGACTATAGTAGCAAAATCTACTCACTAGGTATCTTAAACAGCAGAAATTATTTATTCATAGTTCTGGAGACTGAAAGTCCGAGATCAAGGTGTTAATTAGGTTTGGTTTTTCCCAAAGCCTGTTTCCCTTACTTGCAAGTGGCTACCTTCTTGCTGTATCCTCACAAGGCCTTTTTTCATACCACTGCTGTCATTTCCTCTTATTATCAGGACACTGGTTTTATTGGATTAGAAACTACCCATACGACCTAATTTAACATTGATCACCTCTCCAAAGGCCTTATCTCCAAATATAGTTACATTGAGAGTTAAAATTCCAAAATATGAACTTAAGAGGGACACAATCCAGTATAAAACAACCCCTTTGGTTCTTATTTTGTGTGCTATCTATGTATATTATATTTCCGATCCCATCTTCTCTTGTTTCTTATTTTCACTCCTGTTTTCTAAAAGTAAATATTTCCAAGTGCCTCTCTTTATTTTCCTCTCTTTTCTATACTCTCTTTCACTTCTCTTTCATTCCTATGTTCCTGCTTTGGTCAATCTTATCACCTCTTCACACTTTCTACAATAGTTCCATTAATATTGATACCCTAATTTATATTTCTTGTTTCATTTTTTGTGTGTGTGAAATGTTATTAAATATTTGTATTTTAGGTACAAAAACATTATATAATACATTTAAAATATGCTGTTTTCTTCAAATACATTCCATTAAATGTTCTCACCTTTTATTCACAATCCTTGAAATCCTTTCTGTCTTTTTATATGGACCTGTTGCTTTATGTTTCCTTTGAACAGTGTCTGTTAACTGATTCCCTTTTTTGTCTGCTTTATGCTTTGCTAAAGCTAGGGGAAGGCTGTTATTCCTGGTTTTTTGATATAAAACAGTAATTTCCAGATATTGAACTGAAAACAGATCTTTAACTGTAAAGAAATATGGATGCCATTGTGTTACCCAATAAAATACCCTCTCTTTCTGCAGAAGCTTGAAATTTTATTGTTCAACCTTCTGTATCCATTAAGTGGGTTGACTTCACCACAGATTTGAAAGGAGAAAAAAAAAAAAAGCATGGTCTATTCAGGAAATAGAGGGGATGTTTTGATGGCTATACCATATGAGTGGGGAAACAGTAGAAGACAAAGACAGAAAGCAAATTATGGGCGTTGTGATGGTCTACTCTGAAATATATGCTAAACATTCCTACATTATTCACAGTAGACAGTGCAGACCTATTGAAAGATTTTCAACAGGAGAGCAACATTTTTAGATTTCACCTTTAGCTATATCATTCTGATAGAGGAGCAATTAGTTTTTAAAAGGTGACATTTGTGGAAATAAGTAATAAATTTTAAAAAGGTGACATTTGTAGAAATAGCAGCAAGTTAGAAACTACTCTGAGTATTTGCTTGAGAGTATGTATGTGAGATGCTGACGAGGCATTCTTGACACAGTATATTTTAATACTGGAGCTTTTGGACTAGGCTGGTGACTGACACATTAATGGTTTGATTGCTTGATCTTTCTAGGTATGTATACACACGTATACATATATGGATGGATGGATATAGAGAGAGAAACTAATTTACACTCCTTATTTCTTGTTCTATCTCTTTGATTGGAAATGGTTTTTTTGACCACATGTGACAACTCTCAAGCTCACCTCCTCATTTAATGTTGATGTTTCTATATTAAAACATAAGAAAACAAAACCTATTTTTAACACTATATAGCATGCATGTTGTAGGTCTTAAGTAAAATAATTATGAACACTTGAAACACATTTAAGTATAGCTGGCTCAAATAAATGATTGAGATCATAGATCATAGCCAAAGCCCTTTATTTCCATCTTATATTTATATTATGAAAGTACCATTGTCTACATTGGCCAAAAAATACACAAATAAACAAACTGTGATTTAGTTAGTCTTTGATAAAAATTAATAGAATTATGAATTCTAACTATTGGGATACTTGAAAATTAAATGATTGGACTCTATGAGTTTATCTTCATCTGGAAGATGAAGATATGAACCTATGAAAAAGTGGAACTGTTACCTCAGAAGTTTTCAAATATGTGAAAAAAATTCTTTGTTTAAAAGAGAATGGTGAATTTTCATAGATAAAGTTGGTGCTTATCTGTTGTTGTTGTTCAGTCGCTCGGTTGTGACTGACTCTTTGTGACCCCATGGATTGCAGCACGCCAGGTTTCCCTGTCCCTCACCATCTCCCGGAGCTTTCTCAAACTCATGCCTTTGAGTTGGTGTTGCCATCCAACTATCTCATCCTCTGTCATCCCCTTCTTCTCCCGCTTTCAATCTTTCCCGAAATCAGGATATTTTCTAATGAATTGGCTCTTCGTATCAGGTGGCAAAAGTACTGGGGCTTCGGCTTCAGCATCAGTCCTTCCAATGAATATTCAGGGTTGATTTCTTTTAGGACTGACTGATTTGATCTCCTTGCAGTACAAGGGATTCTGAAAAGTCTTCCTAACACCACAGTTCAAAGGCACAGTTCTTCAGTGCCCAACTTCTTTATAGTCTAACTCTCACATCCTTACATGACTACTGGAAACACCATAGCTTTGACTATACAGACCTTTGTCAGCAAAGTGATGTCTCTGCTTTTTAATATGCTGTCTAGGTTTTTCATAGCTTTTCTTCCAAGGAGCAAGCATATTTTATTTCATGGCTGCAGTCACCATCTGCAGTGATATTGGAGCCCCTCAAAATAAAGTCTGTCACTGTTTCCGTTAATTAGTTTTATATAATCTGCTTTTGCTTTATGTGGGTTTAGAGAAAGGCACCAATGAAGTAGAGAGAGAAATAGGGAAAGCTTAGGCTTGTAGAAAATGTAGGGTCAAGGAGATCTTCTGTACAGCCAATTTGGTGATTTTAAAACAACAACAAACCAATACCCTCATATTTTAATTTTACTGTGTTGGCTGCTAAATGGATGCATCAAGTTAGCAGGAGATATTGTGTTGCTTCAGATGCAGATTTAGAATCAAGGTAGTGAAAGTAAGGAGAAAGAAGAATGCGAAGATAAGGAGGCATTGTTCAACTGAGAAAATAAAAAGTGATAGATTTGATATGGAAGTTGAAGAAGGAGAAGTTGAGAGGGCCAAATAACTCCCAGGTTTCTGATTTTGGAATTAAAATGATTGGTTACCTTTATTTTACTGAGCATCTGCTGTGTGCCAAAACTATTCGAGATATTGGTGATAGTTTGAAGTAGATAAGCCAAGTCTTTATTTTCATAGAAATTTTATTCTAGTTATAGAGATAGTTATAATCAAATAAGCCCAAAAAAAAGGCTCTTTTTAAGCAAAAATAAAGTTTGACAATGAGACAGAAGTAAAAGAAAGGGGTATAAGAAAGAGCTGTTTTCAGAGAAGAAGTAGGATGGCTCACTGAAAACATGACATCTGAGCCAATACTTGAGAGAAGTGAGAATATCAGTGAATGGTATTTCTATTACCTTTGGCCTAATTATATCCATATCTGGACTTTGGGGCAGATTCCAATTCCAATTTCCAATATATTCTTTTTTTTTCTGCTTTTTTACAATGCAACTCGGGAGCTACTTTTCATCACTTGTTAAGCCAAGTTTTGAAACCAGTGCAGCTGGCAGGCTGTCTTAATGCTTTCTGTTACAGTATTGCTGGTAACTTCCTTTTCCAAACTTTTCATGCTGTTCTATACACATTTTATTTAAATAATGATCCCCAGAGATGGATAATCATTTCTTGAATTCCAGGAATGTCGAATCTCTAAAATAAGGAATCAGGGTATTAATCATTTCTCATCTCTCCCAATCACCACCATACAGGTATGAGCTTAACTTAGTCTTACATTAAGATCACAAGCACACTGCTAGTTTCCTCCTCTAGAGGTTTGTTCAGATTTTTTAAAACATCTTGTCAAAGCTCTGAAATTTTCACATGGTTCTGGCTGTGAATGAAAACAAACAAAAAAAAACCTTTGTTGTAATATGTTTGTCCCTGCTACCCATTCAGTGATTTAAAGAGAATAAAGAACAGTTACAGCTAAATTTAAGTTTGTGTTCATGTTGTTATTGATGGGGTTAGAAGACATGTATAGTACATATATATGTGTGTTTTATTAATATATGCATATGTACATACACTATATTATCTAGATATGTATATGAATTATAGATGGAATCACATGGATAGACGAATTCATATCTTTCATTGTCACGAAGTAGCTTGGGCTTCACAGGTGGCTCTAGTAGTAAAAAACCCACCTGCCAATGCAGGAGACTGACATAAGAGACCTGGGTTTGATCCCTGTGTCAGGAAGATCCCCTGGAGGAGGGCATGACAACCCATTCCAATACTCTTGCCTGGAGAATCCAATGGATAGAGGAGCCTGGCGGGCTACAGTCCATGGTGTCGCAAAGAGTTGGACACAACTGAAGCTACCTAGTACAGCAGAGCACAGCATAAGTAACTTTCATGAAAATTCCTATATTTCATCTTATTTGAAGTTCATCAGTGAATTACTTTAAGTGTTAGAAGTTGTGCTTCTTTCAACCCGAATTCCTCCTAAAACTAAAGACATAAAATCATCCAATATGATTGGACTCTGATAATAACAAAGCAAAATTAGAAATCATATTGATACTACATGAATAATATTACTTCTCCTCCATTACTCTGCTATTTCTTCTGCCCCTCTCTCTTTTTTATGATCTAATGTTCATTAGGTCTGAGGATAATAATATTCTCAACAAAAAGATGTAGCACATACTAGAAACATCTACATTCCAGGGATGAAAGCTGCTTTACAAATAATTTAATTAATATGATGCACTTCTGTGCAAGGAATACATCTATTGCTGAGCTCTATATAGCTCATTTATCTACACTTTATGAATTAAAAAAATAAATGCTTAACATTCTAAGCAGCTTTATTTCAATTAGTGTACAAACCGGAAGAAAAGAACATTTACCAAGGAAAGTTTGTAACCACTTTTTTCTATTATTACACACCATGAAAAATTCATCTTATAGTGGTTCAGACTTAGTACTTATTTACGTACACATTTGTTTCATGCACATATACTTCTGCATGTTTATATAAACTCAAACACCTTCATTCACATATTTTTAAAATATTTAAATGGAAATAAAAGGTTTATGAAATGAAATAACCTTACTACAATTTGTTATTTATGATACTGTAATATTTTCTTTTTCTTTCCACTCTTTTTGTTTGTACATTTTTAATTTTTGAATTTTTAAGGCTGCTAATAATCACTGAATTGATTTTATAAATTGCTAATGGGTTGTAACTCACAATTAGTAAAATATTAGTGTACATTATATAATTGATATGAAAATAATAAATAATGGAAGAAAGAGAAAGAAGAGGAGGGAGAGAAGAAAAGAAGAAAGGAAGAAAAACAGCTCTGAATACAAATACATGCTCTATAGTCTTATGAACATAAAAAAATATGGAAGAGTATAAACACAATTATTAATCTTGATTGCTTTGGAGAGGTAAGGATAGGAATCAAAAATGGAAAATATTTGAGGTCTCAGTATAAGTGTTTTATTTATACAACTTCTTTTCACTAGATTTCTCTTATATGTGTGTATATATATATGTATATATTTATATATGTGTGAGTGTGTGATGTTTTTGTGTTATTTTAGTTGATAAGTCATGTCCAACTCTTTTGCAACTCCATGGACTGTACCCTCCTGGACTGTAGCCTGAAATCCTCGGTCCGTGGGATTTCCCAGACAAGAGTACTAGAATGGGTTGCCATTTCCCTCTCCAGGGGATCTTCTCGACCCAGGAATCAAACCTGTATCTCCTGTATTAGCAAGCAGATTCTTTACCACTAAGCTACCAGAGAAGCCCCATGTGCGTGTGTGTGTGTGTGTGTGTGTGTGTGTGTATAAATATATATAGAGAGAGAGAGAAAGAGAGAGAGAGATGAGAGATAGTATTTTATATATACAGGACATATGTATATACATATATGGAAATATGCAATAGTGCAATATTTATATATGTATGAGAGAAAGATTTTGAGGTAGAGATAAATACAGACAGAAATTTTCAGTGTTGAATTTAATATACTGTCATATATTTAACATTGTCACTTATTTTGCAAAAAAAAAAATCATTATGAATGCCTTGACTTTTGCAAAGTTTAAAATACATCTCATGTTGGTTGCCACATAAGAGCAACCAACTCCCTGACAAAAATTTACTTGGCACCCCCATACAAAGAATCCAAGCCTGACCAAAGTGATCAGAGGCTGCTTTGGTTAACATGCACATCTCACTAACAAGAATATGTGCAAAGAGTGTTTTCATGATTTGCCCAAGAAAGGGCCGTAGAAACAGATTTACTAATTTCCTTGTAAGATTTTTTTTTTTTTTATTGCACCAGTGGAGAATTGACTAAGATTTAATTTGAGTCATTTAATAGGTTTCACTCTAATTCATGCTTTTACCTCTGAAGACTTTTTTGTCTGTTTCCTTACAGAAACTTGTAAGGTTTTGCCAAAATACACAGAATGGTAAGAATTGAAAACATCAAAGATACTTTAAAGTTGTTTTGAACACCAAGATGATGACCATATTCATACTGAGAATTTCCAAATTCACAGAAATACTTCTACATTGAATTAGTAAATTTATCAACTTCTTTCTGTCTCCTGTGTGGAATCATTTATGTCAGTATAAAAAGGCTTTTGATTCTTGATTTGGATGCTTACATTAATGGATGGTAAATTAGCCAAGAAAGATAGTTAAAAGCATTGTTTAAATTATTTATGTGTAGTTAAAAAGATATTTTGGAATATATTCTTTAGTTCCTTAATGATATGCTGCTATTTTCAAAGGCACCTCTTTCAGATAAGCACTGAGTGAGAGAGAAGCTAAACTGTGAATTAACTTGACAACACTCATTTTATTCTTTTTCTTTCTAGAAATAAGTCATGAAAGCACAGAAGTAGAGACAGATTTTGATCAATCTAGAAAGCTTCTTATTTTACAGATTTCTAATTACTTTAACCTAATTTGTCTCCTATTCTTAGTAAAATTAGTGTTCGAAGTGAACATTCCTACCCTTTTTGACAAAATTTCAAGTGAAAAGTTTAAGCATACTACCTTAGTGTCAGAAAACAAACATCATTTTATGTCACATTTAAATTGTGTCATATTCTTTAATAGTGTACTCTTTAATACACTTGAATATTTAATAGTATATTCTTTTTAATATCATGTGTAATATCTGTCAAATATAGATGTCCCATAAATATTTGTTGAGTTAATGATTAATACTTGAATTATTAAATTGATTTCAGCTAGGCAAATAGACATTTAATAGTCCTTAGTTGGATACACTTCCAGAGGAATTTTTAGAAATTACCTTGGTACAGAAGTTATTTTCTGAGTAGAAAACTTTAGAGACCCCTTACTTGTGCAATTTTAAGCTTGAAAACTGGTCCACTATCCTTTATGATACAACTTACAAGACGCCTTGTATTATTGCTGTATTTTGTTTTGGCAAGGATAACAATCAGATCTCAAGCTAGGTAGAAAATAGTCTTCGTACCAATTTCTCACAGACACTAGTTTAGGAAATTTTTAAGAATTCTGGAAAAATGATGAGAATTTTTATATAGAGGCCAAGAGGACCTCAGTAAAAAGGGGCAAAGCATAGTCAAAGCTATGGTTTTTGCAGTAGTCATGTATGGGTATGAGAGTTGGACCATAAAGAAGGCTGAGGACAAAAGAATTGATGCTTTCAAATTGTGGTGTTGAAGAAGACTCTTGAGAATCTCTTGGACTGCAAGTAGATAAAACCAGTCGATCCTAAAGGAAATCGACCCTGAATATTCACTAGGAGGACTGATGCTGAAGCTCCAATTCTTTGGCATCTGAGGTGAAGAGCCGACTCATTGGAAAGGACCCTGATGCTGGGAAATACTGAGGGCAGGAAAAGGGGGCAACAGAGGATGAGATGATTGGATGGCATCACTGTCTCAATGGACATGAGTTTGAACACACTCCAGGAGATAATTAAGGACAGGAAAGCTTGGCAACCTGAAGTCCATGGGGCCGCAAATACTCAGACATGACTGAGCGACTGAAAAATAACAGCAAGGATCTCTACCTTTCCCCTTTGAGTTTCTACTTCATTAGTCTATTTCTATCTTAATTATCCTGGCTAATCACACAGGAAGGAAAGTAAGACCCCAGGGAGATTTTTACTCTCTTAGAAGATGTCTGAACCAATTGTCATGACTGTTTAGATCAGAGCCTAGGTGGAAGTAAAGGAGACATAGGTTTGATGACTCAAAGGAGCCAATACTGGAATATCTTCTGATCATGCTACAGGGCCCTGATCACATAACTATGCTGTGAAGGAAAAGCTGTTTGTATAATCAGAAACAGTGAGGACATTAGGAGCCCAAGTGCACTTGGGTCTGAGAACACCCTAGCTGATTGTTAGTTAGTTAGTTCAGTCGCTCAGTCATGTCCGACACTTTGAGACCCCATGGACTGCAGTACGCCAGGCTTCCCTGTCCATCACCAACTCCCAGGGCTTATTCAAACTCAAGTCCATTGAGTCAGTGATGCCATCCAACCACCTCATCCTCTGTCATTCCCTTCTTCTTCCTGCCTTCAATTATTCCCAGATTTAGGGTCTTTTCCAATGAGTCAGTTCTTCACATCAGGTGGCCAAAGTAGTGGAGTTTCAGCTTCAGCATCCATCCTTCCAATGAATATTCAGGACTGATTTCCTTTGGGATTGACTGGAGTTGGATCTCCTTGCAGTCCAAGGGACTCTCAAGAGTCTTCTCCAACACCACAGTTCGAAAGCATCAATTCTTCAGCTCTCAGCTTTCTTTATAGTCCAACTCTCACATCCCTACATGACCACTGGAAAAAACATAGCCTTGACTAGACGGACCTTTGTTGGCAAAGTAATGTCTCTGCTTTTGAATATGCTGTCTACGTTGGTCATAACTTTCCTTCCAAGGAGTAAGCGTCTTTTAATTTCATGGCTGCAGTCACCATCTGCAGTGATTTTGGAGCCCCCCAAAATAAAGTCTGTCACTTTCCATTGTTGCCCAATCTATCCGCCATGAAGTGATGGGACCGAATGCCATGATCTTAGTTTTCCAACTGTTGAGTTTTTTTTTTTTTTTTAATTTTATTTTATTTTTAAACTTTGCAATATTGTATTGGTTCTGCCATATATTTCGAAGTGAATCCGCCACAGGCATACACATGTTCCCCATCCTGAACCCACCTCCCTCCTCCCTCCCCATACCATCCCCCTGAGTTGTCCCTGTGCACCAGCCCCAAGTATCCAGTATCATGCATCGAACCTGGACTGGCGACTCGTTTCATTTATGATATTATACATATTTCAATGCCATTCTCCCAAATCATCTCACCCTCTCCCTCTCCCACAGAGTCCAAAAGACTGTTCTATACATCAGTGTCTCTTTTGCTGTCTCGTATACAGGGTTATTGTTACCATCTTTCTAAATTCCATATATATGCGTTAGTATACTGTATTGGTGTTTTTCTTTCTGGCTTGCTTCACTCTATATAATAGGCTCCAGTTTCATCCACCTCATTAGAACTGATTCAAATGTATTCTTTTTAATGGCTGAGTAATACTCCATTGTGTATATGTACCACAGCTTTCTTATCCATTCATCTGCTGATGGGCATCTAGGTTGCTTCCATGTCCTGGCTATTATAAACAGTGCTGCGATGTTGAGTTTTAAGCCAGCTTTTTCACTCTCTTCTTTCACTTTCTTCAAGAGGCTCTGTAGTTCTTCTTCACTTTCTGCCATAAGGGTGGTGTCATCTGGATATCTGAAGTTATTATATTTCTTCCAGCAATCTTGATTCCAGCTGTGCTTTATTCATTCCAGTGTTTCTCGTGATGTACTCTACATATAAGTTAAATAAGCATGGTGACAATATACAGCCTTGATGTACTCCTTTCCCAATTTAAAACCAGTCTGTTATTCCATGTCCAGTTCTAACTGTTGCTTCTTGACCTGCATACAGATTTCTCAGGAAGCAGGTCAGGTGGTCTGGTATTCCCATCTCTTGAAGAATTTTCCACAGTTTGTTGTGATCCACACAGTCAAAGGCTTTGGCATAGTCAATAAAGCAGAAGTATATGTTTCTCTGGAACTCTCTCACTTTATTGATGATTGTAGCACTGATTAAAAACTTTATCTGTCCCTCTTCTGCCCAAACTATTGAACCTCTTGGTTTGCTGGTCTTAGTGTACCTTCATTACCCCTTTGATTCCTTCACAGAAAAAAATCAGACCCTAGACTCCAGAGTTTTGTATTCACAACTGATGAATTAAGAAACACAAGTTATAAATATAGTCATTCAGATTTAGAATTTGAATGCAATAAGTTAATGAGGAAGCAGTGTGAAGTTTCTTAAAATGAGGAATGCGGAATAGACTTTTTCAGTTCTAGGCATTTCTTAAAGGGGCTGCTATGTCCAAGAATTTTAGTGGTAAAGGTTGATCCAATTAATAGTAGAGGAGAGGGACTATTTGGGGTAATAGTTTCTTTTGTTTTGTTCTTGTACTCTTACATTCAAGCCCTCACAGATACTGATCTCATTTCAAGGACTTTGTCTTTTCTCCTATGCATGTCTGGAGGTTTTCTTATTTAGAGTATCTGATGATCCCACTCTCTATAGTCATCTATTGCTGCATAACAAATTACTCTAAAATATAATGCCTTTAAACAAGAATCAGATTCATTATGATATTTGGCAAAACTAATACAATTATGTAAAGTTTAAAAATAAAATAAAATTAAAAAAACAAACAAACAAGAATCAGCAACCTGGCCTTTTGTATAGTTTGTGAGCCAGTAGTGGTACTTATATTTATATGTGGTTGACAAAATAAAAATAAGTGTAATATGTTCTGATATGTAAAATTTATATAAAGTTCAAATTTCAATGTCCATAAAGACATTTTTGCTGGAATATGCCCATGCTTACTTGTTAATTATTGTCTGTTAAGGCTACTTTGGAAGAAAAGTTATGACCAACCTAGATGGCATATTCAAAAGCAGAGACATTACTTTGCCAACAAAGGTCCGTCTAGTCAAGGCTATGGTTTTTCCAGTGGTCATGTAGGGATGTGAGAGTTGGACTGTGAAGAAAGCTGAGTGCCAAAGAATTGATGCTTTTGAACTGTGGTGTTGGAGAAGACTCTTGAGAGTCCCTTGGACTGCAAGGAGATCCAACCGTTCCATTCTGAAGGAGATCAGTCTGGGATTTCTGTGGAAGGAATGACGCTAAGGCTGAAACTCCAGTACTTTGGCCACCTCATGCAAAGAGTTGACTCATTGGAAAAGACTCTGATGCTGGGAGGGATTGGGGGCAGGAGGAGAAGGGGACGACAGAGGATGAGATGGCTGGATGGCATCACTGACTCATTGGACGTGAGTCTGAGTGAACTCTGGGAGTTGGTGATGGACAGGGAGGCCTGGCGTGCTGTGATTCATGGGGTCGCAAACAGTCAGACACCACTGAGCCACTGATGTGAACTGAACTGAACTGAAGGCTACTTTTATGCTAAAAGAACAGAATTGAATATTTGCAAAAGACACCGTATGTTCTGCAAAGGCTAAAGTTTAATCTATCTGGCCATTTACAGAAAAGTTTTGCTGTTCAGTTAAGTTCAGTTCAGTCACTCAGTCGTGTCCGACTCTTTGCGACCCCATGAGTCGCAGCACGCCAGGCCTCCCTGTCCATCACCAACTCCCGGAGTTCACTCAGACTCACGTCCATCGAGTCAGTGATGCCATCCTGCCATCTCATCCTCTGTCATCCTTTTCTCCTCCTGCCCCCAATCCTTCCCAGCATCAGAGTCTTTTCCAATGAGTCAACTCTTCCCATGAGGTGGCCAAAGTACTGGAGTTTCAGCTTTAGCATCATTCCTTCCAAAGAAATCCCAGACTGATCTCCTTCAGAATGGAACGGTTGGATCTCCTTGCAGTCCAAGGGACTCTCAAGAGTCTTCTCCAACACCACAGTTCAAAAGCATCAATTCTTTGGCACTCAGCTTTCTTCACAGTCCAACTCTCACATCCCTACATGACCACTGGAAAAACCATAGCCTTGACTAGACGGACCTTTGTTGGCAAAGTAATGTCTCTGCTTTTGAATATGCTGTCTACGTTGGTCATAACTTTCCTTCCAAGGAGTAAGCGTCTTTTAATTTCATGGCTGCAGTCACCATCTGCAGTGATTTTGGAGCCCAGAAAAATAAAGTCTGACACTGTTTCCACTGTTTCCCCATCTATTTCCCATGAAGTCATGGGACCGGATGCCATAATCTTCGTTTTCTGAATGTTGAGCTTTAAGCCAACTTTTTCACTCTCCACTTTCACTTTCATCAAGAGGCTTTTGAGTTCCTCTTCACTTTCTGCCATAAGGGTGGTGTCATCTGCATATCTGAGGTTATTGATATTTCTCCCAGCAATCTTGATTCCAGCTTGTGCTTCTTCCAGCCCAGCATTTCTCATGATATACTCTTCATATAAGTTAAATAAGCAGGGTGACAATATACAGTCTTGACATACTCCTTTTCCTATTTGGAACCAGTCTGTTGTTTCATGTCCAGTTCTAACTGTTGCTTCCTGACCTGCATACAGATTTCTCAAAAGGCAGGTCAGGTGGTTTGGTATTCCCATCTCTTTCAGAATTTTCCAGTTTATTGTGATCCACACAGTCAAAGGCTTTGGCATAGTCAATAAAGCAGAAATAGATGTTTTTCTGGAACTCTCTTGCTTTTTTGATGATCCAGCGGATGTTGGCAATTTGATCTCTGGTTCCTCTGCCTTTTCTAAAACCAGCTTGAACATCAGGAAGTTCACGGTTCACGTAGAGCCCCTCTTAAAATGATGATGACCATTTATAAATGCTTGTGATTTCTGTTCATAAGGATTCAAACAGCCAATTCAATAGTTCTGCTTTATGGTTTCTTATGAAGTTTAAAATCAGATGTTGGCTGAGGATGCCATTGTCAAAAAGCTTGACTGGAGTTAAACAACATCCCCAGCCGACCTCTGACCATGAGGCTAACCGCCACAGTCCACCCTCTTTCCTTCAAATATTCATGTGACTTTTGTAGAAAAAACAGATTCAACGCCATCCAAAGGCCCTAAAGTTTCCACCCTACAAATCATGAACTCAAATGCAAGGATCTTATCTTCTATAATAGTTCCAGGTATTCCCTTGCTTCCTTGGAACCGTTTCCTCCTGATCTGAAGGCCTGTGAACAAAAAGGGCCTAGTTATGTGTTCCATATACTCAGCATAGGATAGTGGTACCAGCAGAGTGAAACTATACAGAACAGTCCTGATCTAAAGGAAGGAGGGAGGCACATAATGAATCAGTCAGTAGCACTTCTGAAGTCCAGCTGGCACAGTTGCTACAACTACATAGGTCTCATTAAAGCCAACTAAGACCTGGGCAGCCAGCTCTTACAGTAAGGGAGGGGTACACTTATAGTCTCCAAAAGCATCAGGTGTGCAAGCTTGTTTGAGAAATTTCAGGAAACTGAACTTCTTCAGGAGCCTAGAGGAATTTGAGAAGAAATTTTTAAATCATTTTAATTATGGTTTAAAATTTTTAAATATTTATGGTTTAAATATTTTAAACCATTTGAAATATTTATCAAAAAGTGAACAATATAGATGTATAATATAAAAAGTGAAGCTCTTCCCTCATTCTTCTCCATACAGAAGTAACCACTTCTAACCCCCTTGTACAGTTCGGTCTGACTGGTTTTTGTACCACACAATATTTGTTCCTTAATAGCTGGTATTACTAAATATATTGTTATACAACTTACATTTCTCAGTTTGAAAGCCCAGAGATCCTATTTTTTTCATGTGCATGCATGCATATACGTTCGCCCATTCCTTAATGACTCAAATCATTAAAAGTTCAATCCACTTTACCCAGACCACATCTCCCATACCAAATAATGTGAAATGACCTTAATGTTTCTTTGATCTCCTATACACTATGGTCTAGATAACAATTACTTTAGAATTATTTTCTTATTTATTCCCCTCATGACTTTATGACTCCTCATAATTTGTTGGACATATGGTAAGTGCTCCATAAATATTTATTGTTTTATGCTGCATGCCATTTAAACTGAGCTAGAGTCAGGTCACTGTAAAATTAAGAGCATTAGCTTTGGCCAGAAGCATTTGGGTTCAGGCCCAGGACTTGCCATTTTCTAGCTAATATATCATCTTGGGCAAGTTACTTAACTTATGGGTACTGCCGTGTCCTCATGCTCACCACAAAATGGTGCCGATTATTAGTTTTTCCCTTCTCTATTTTTATTTTCCCTTATTGTCTTAGAAACACCTCATCTCTCTCAACACTTCTGGCTGTCTCTTCTTCCCCTGGGTAACCAAAGTAACTATAGAACCAGCACCCCCACCCCCTTATTCCAGTTGCATTAGAATAGCTTCCCCAGAATCCTCCATGACAGAGCAGTGGAAAACATTTGGGATTCTCCTACCACTTTCAGACTCAGGTGAAGAGCTGCCTTGTGGTATGAGCTCATCTTAAAGAGCTGGGGATTTAATAACCTATGGAGAGAAATTTGACCAGTGAGAAATAAGACACAGGAGGTGTCCACAGATCAATTTGTTTCTATTACTAAGAGTTAATGTGAGAACTAGTACTAGAAAAATACCTGTACTTAAAAAATTTGTTGCAAATTATATTTTAATGGTATATATAAATAAGTGGTTTGTGTGTGTGCTTAGTTGTTCAGCCATGTCCAATTCTTTACCATCCTATGGAATGTAGCCCACCAGGCTCCTCTATCCATGGGGATTCTCTAAGCAAGAGTACTGGAGTGGGTTGCCATGCCTTCCTCCAGGGGATCTTCCCAAACCGGGGATCAAACCCAGGTCTCTGACATTGCAGGCAAATTCTTTACCATCTGAACTACCAGAGAACCCCAAGAATACTGGAGTGGGTAGCCTAACCCTTCTCCAGAGGATCTTCCCAGCCCAAGAATCGAACTGGGATCTCCTGCATTGCAGGTGGATTCTTTATCAGCTGAGCTACCAGAGAAGCCCAAACATATGGTATGGGATAGAAAATATACTTTATTTAGGCATAAGATATCATTGGTAATCCATATGTAATAACTTACAAATTATTCTTAGTCTATTCATAAAGTGAATATATTCATATTCAGTGTCTTCACTTTTAGGCCCAATAGTTGAACCATCTTTTAATTGCTGTCATAACTGAATTCTTGCTGTCTTAATGAATCTTTACTTTTATCTATAAGTATTTTATCCCCCCCCTCCAAAGTTCTATTATAACGTATCCAGATGTACACATAATATGAAAATAACAGGATTTTATATTCCCCAATACTTGCTTTTATAACCCCCAAGGAAGCATCATTGTCTAGTTGAAAAAAATAACTAAACCAAAAGACAGAATTCTGAACTCAACTCACCATGCCAGTGTATATTACTTGTTAGAAGTGTAAGTACAGCCAGGAATGTTCCTCTTTGAATGACATGAGCTACATTAGATGGCTTCTAAAGGGCCTTCCAGGCCTAATGCATTATGAGTTTTTTTGCAAAGTGAGTGTATACATATCTACACCCACACACGACTCCTACACATAGCCCAGTGTATTTATCTTGACCCCTACATAGCTCATTCAACTTGATGTTTATTCTATCATAGTTTTTAAAATTTTTATTTCACTTGGAATTTCATTTTTTCTACTATACATCAAATATGTGTCAAGTAACTACAATTGTGTCTTTCATTGAAAGGTGTCAGGGATATGATGGTAAGTGAAACACGGATCCTGCCTTCCCAACTAAGACTACTTACATGGTTCCTTGGAGCAGTAATCTTCAGTTTGCTTATGACTTCTTGCTGGTGATACTCAGATGTGTCCCCCACAGCAAACCTTTGAAACTGCTGACCTCTGAGCAACCCCTCTTTTAAGACTGGGATGCATCTAGTCTCTCCTTGTAACAGGTGCTAAACTAGAGACCTGATGTCCTTGGCTGGGATCCAGATAGTTGAGGCAGCTCAGAGAAATATGGTTTGTAACCACTGTGGCTGTTCCTTGCTGTCTACAGTGTCATCACCCCCAAGTAGTGCTTATTTTCCAAGTCTTGGTGGCTTGACTGTGGTGATTTTGTAAATGTAACTTTCGTTAAGGTTTATAATACAGTAAAAAACTCCCTTTGTCCCCAAAATTGTAGTTTTAGTAATCCACCTTTGAATGTTCATATGCAATAGCATATTCCCAAAGTGTGTCAGGGACAGACAGATGGCTGTATCAGGAGAATTTTTCTTAATTAGCACATGGTGACTCTTGATGCAGTCTATTCTTCTGGAAAGTAAAGTGTGATAATTTCTATAGTCAGCGATGGCCAGAGAATTGGTATCTAAATCAGACAGAAAGGAAGGAAAAAGTTTAGCACTTAATGAATCCTGAAAATAATTCAATAGAGCTGAGCATCTGGAATCAACTTGAACTGAACATTACTATTCTAGACTTCAATAAAATGGCATGCAGGGCATTGTTCAGCAAATTCCTAAATAAAATTAAAATATTACTTTTTCTCATGGGAGTCAATTGTTTAAGTTTCCAATGTCAATTATTTTACAATACAGAAGCATTGATATTCTAAGATGATAGTAATAATAATATATTATTTTGCAAGCATATGTTTATGTGTATGTATGTACACAAAAGCACATTGTAGTATTTAGCACTCTGTTGTGAACCTCTATTACTGTGTTTATCAACATACTTTTCATTTGTTGTTTGCTTTTCTGTTTCCTCTGTGGATTCTAGACAAGGATATATAGGGACTGTATTTATTGTCCAGTGTTTCATTTTGGTAAAAATGCTTGACAGAATCTGCTAAAGCTAAGTATACATGTTCTCCGACTCAGAACTTTTATTCCTTGGTATATATTCAACACAATGGCATACAGGTATGTATCAACAGATTGGCACATGAATATTCTCAACTAGATGGTGTTCATTAAATACTTATTGTGTGACCTAATGCACTGATGTGTTTTATTTATGACAATGTACAAACAAAAATGTTAAAGTATAGAATTTGAATACTATTTCAAAATCTTATGACATCTCACCAAAATAGTTTTGCCTGCTTCTAAAGATAAATCATATCTAAGGTTTTTTTGTTTAATGTAAAGAAATAGATTAATTGGAAATGTATTAATATTCATTTCAAATGCTTAGTTTTAATCTGACAATTTTATGTATGATTGACTATTTCAGAGAACAGATCCAGTCTGAATTCACTTTTCAAAACAAAAATATGGAAATTACTTGTCATTTATCCTTTACTTATTGAAAATATGTTTGTTAGATTTTTAAAAGGATATTAGAAATGTAGAGTGAATGCTTATTAAAGTGATCTTTGTGCCTTGGATATCAATGTAATATAAAATTTCTGACAACATTCAAAGAAAAATATGAGACCAAAAATAAATAAATAAATAAACCAAAAACTTTACCTTCAGTAAGAGCCAAGTGATTTCTTTTTTATATAATTTTTATTGGAGTACAGTTTAGTCAAAATGTTGTGTTAGTTTCTGCTGTGCAGTAAAGTGAATCAGTTTTACCCACTCTTTTTTTAGATGTGTTTCCCATATAGGTCATTAGAGAGGATTGAGCATAGTTTCCCGTGCTACACAGTAGTTCCCATAGTTTATTTTATATATAGCAGCATATATGTCAATCCCAATCTCCTAATTCATCCTTGTCCCCCATAACCATATGTATGTTTCTTACATCTGAGACTCTATTTCTGTTTTGTAAATAGATTCATATGTACCATTATTTTGTAAGATTCCACATATAAGCAATATCATGATGTCTGTCTCTCTCTGTGGACTTACTTCATTCAGTATGACAATCTCTAGACCCATCCGTGTTGCTGCAGATGGCAGTATTTAGTTCTTTTTATGGCTGAATAATATCCCATTGTATGTATGTACCATTTGTTTTTTATCCACTCCTCATTGATGAACATTTAAGTTGCTTCCATGTCCTGGCTATTGTAAATAGTGCTGCAATGAACAGTGGGGTTCATACATCTTTTCAAATTATAGTTTCCTCTAGACAGATGTCCAAGAGTGAGATTGGTGCATCATCAGATCAGATCAGTCGCTCAGTCGTGTCCGACTCTTTGCGACCCCGTGAATCGCAGCACGCCAGGCCTCCCTGTCCATCACCAACTCCCAGAGTTCACTCAGACTCACGTCCATCCAGTCGGTGATGCCATCCAGCCATCTCATCCTCTGTTGTCCCCTTCTCCTCCTGCCCCCAATCCCTCCCAGCATCAGAGTCTTTTCCAATGAGTCAACTCTTCGCATGAGGTGGCCAAAGGACTGGAGTTTCAGCTTTAGCATCATTCCTTCCAAAGAAATCCCAGGGCTGATCTCCTTCACAATGGACTGGTTGGATCTCCTTGCAGTCCAAGGGACTCTCAAGAGTCTTCTCCAACATCACAGTTCAAAAGCATCAACTCTTCGGTGCTCAGCCTTCTTCACAGTCCAACTCTCACATCCATACATGACCACAGGAAAAACCAGAGCCTTGACTAGACGGACCTTTGTTGGCAAAGTAATGTCTCTGCTTTTGAATATTCTATCTAGGTTGGTCATAACTTTACTTCCAAGGAGCAAGCGTCTTCTAATTTCATGGCTGCAGTCACCATCTGTAGTGATTTTGGAGCCCAGAAAAATAAAGTCTCACACTATTTCCACTGTTTCCCCATCTATTTCACACGCTAGTAAAGTAATGCTCAAAATTCTCCAAGCCAGGCTTCAGCAATACGTGAACCGTGAACTTCCTGATGTTCAAGCTGGTTTTAGAAAAGGCAGAGGAACCAGAGATCAAATTGCCAACATCCGCTGGATCATTGAAAAAGCAAGAGAGTTCCAGAAAAACATCTATTTCTGCTTTATTGACTATGCCAAAGCCTTTGACTGTGTGGATCACAATAAACTGTGGAAAATTCTGAAAGAGATGGGAATACCAGACCACCTGATCTGCCTCTTGAGAAATTTGTATGCAGGTCAGGAAGCAACAGTTAGAACTGGACATGGAACAACAGACTGGTGCATCATATGGTAGCTCTATTTTTAGTTTTTCTAAGGAACCTCCATACTGTTCTTCATATTGACTGTATCAATTTACATTTCCACCAACAGTGTAAGAGCATTCCCTCCACATCCTCTCAAGCATTTATTGTATGTTATTTTTTTGGTGATAGCCATTCTGACTGGTGTGATGTGCCTTCATTGCAATTTTGACTTGAATTTTGCTAATAATTAGTGATGCTGAGCACCTTTACATGTGTGTTTTTGCCATTGTATGTCTTCTTTGGACAAATATCTATTTAGATCTTCTGCCCATTTTTTGATTTTTTTTTAAGATTGACTTGCATGAGTAGGTTTTATATGTTGCAGATTAATCTCTTGTAGATCAGTTCATTTGCCAAGATTTTCTTTCATTCTGTGGATTGCTGTTTTGTTTTGTTTATGATTTCCTTTGCTGTGCAAAAGGTATTAAGCTTAATTAGGTCTCATTTGTTTATTTTTATTTTTGTTTTCATTACTCTAGGAAATGGATCAAAAAAGACCTTGCTGCGATTTATGCCATAGAGTGTTCTGCCTATGTTTTCTTCTAAGAGTTTTATAGTTTCTCATCTAACACTTAGGTCTCTAACCCATTTTAACTTTATTTTTATGTATGGTGTTGAAGAATGCCCTAATTCCATTCTTTTACATGGAGCTGTCTAGTTTTCCTAGCACCACTTATTGAAAAGACTGTCTTTTTTTCCCATTTTATGTTCTTGGCCCCTTTGTCATATATTAGGTGATCATAAGTGCATGCACTCATTGGTAAACTGTCTATTCTGATCTGTTGATCTATATTTCTGTTTTTGTGCAAGAACCTACTGTTTTGATTACTGTAGCTTTGTAGTATAGTCTGAAGGCAGTGAGCCTGGTTCTTCCAGCTCTATTTTCTTTCTCAAGATTGCTTTGGTTATTTGGGGTCTTTTGTGTTTCCATACAAGTTGTATTTTTGTTGTTTTGTTGTTCTAAGTCTGAAAAATGCTGTTGGTAGCGGTTACATCGAATTTGTGGATTACTTTGGGTAGTTTAGTCATTTTAACAATAGTGATTCTTCCAGTCCAAGAACATTGTATATCTTTCCATCTGTTTGTGTCATCTTTGATTTCTAAGACCAACTAATTTCTTAAAAGCAAATGTCTTGATATTTCAAGTTTATTTTCCTAACTTTATTTGTATTCCTACTTGCACACCATAATAGAGTTAATTATCATGTTTCACGATCATAATTATCATGATTACATTGTATAGTGGGTTTCAAATTAATATTTTTAATGCAAGATATCTTGTGAGAGCAAATACTAAGTATTTGTCCAAGTTATGAACACTAGATCTAAACACATTTATGTGTATAGGGTATTGACTACTGTTTCTTTTTTCTTAATATAAATTTATTTATTTTAATTGGAGGCTAATCACTTTACAATATTGTATTGTTTTTGCCATACATCAACATGAATCTGCCACGGGTGTACACGTATTCCCCATCCTGAACCCCCCTCCCACCTCCCTCCCCGTACCATCCCTCTGGGTCATCCCAGGGGATGATTTGGGAGAATGACTACTGTTTCTTACCCTTCAAAATTTTTCTTAGCTTTTGATTAGTATAGAATCTCAGTTCAGTTCAGTTCAGTTCAGTCGCTCAGTCGTGTCCGACTCTTTGCAACCCCATGAACCACATCACACCAGGCCTCCCTGTCCATCACCAATTCTGAGAGTTTACCCAAACTCATGTCCACTGAGTCAGTGATGCTATCCAACCATCTCATCCTCTGTTGTCCCCTTCTCCTCCTGCCCTCAATCTTTCCCAGCATCAGGAACTTTTCAAATGAGTCAGTTCTTCACATCAGGTGGAAAAAGTATTGGAATTTCAGCTTCAACATCCGTCCTTCCAGTGAACACCCAGGACTGATCTCCTTTAGGATGGACAGGTTGGATCTCCTTGTAGTCCAAGGGACTCTCAAGAGTCTTCTCCAACACCACAGTTCAAAAGCATCAATTCTTCTGCGCTCAACTTTCTTTATAGTCCAACTCTCACATCCATACATGACTACTGGAAAAACCATAGCCTTGACAAGATCTAGCACATAATAAATATTTAGAAAAGTCCCTAGTTGCTATTGTCGTTGCTCTTGTTATTGTTGGATAAGATAAACTATTTTTGCATTTGTTATTTTAAATTAAACTTTTCATTGAATATAACACACACATAAAAGTTAGCAGATCATAAGTGAACAGTTTGATAAACTTTCAGAAACAAAAGAAACCCCTTGTAACTTTCACCCAAATAGAGAAATAGAACATAGCAGTAGCCCAAGAGCCTTAGTCATACTCCTGATTGGTAAACAGTCCTAAAGTTAATGATTACCTGATTTTTTAATCAATATAGACTAGATTTCTTGTTTTTGAACTTGAGATAAATGGAATTATGCAATTTACTCTCATTTGTGTTTGGTTTATATTGTTCAACACTGAGATTTTCCATGTGTGTCAGTGATTCATGTGTTTTAATTTCTTTGCAATTATTAAAAGAACATTAAAAAGATGCACAAATTCTTAGTCATTAGGGAAATGCAAGTTAAAAGCATAATAAGATACAACTATACATCTATTGGGCTTCCCAGGTGGTGCTAGTGGTAAATAACCTGCCTGCCAACTCAGGAGATGTAAGAGATGGGGATTTGATCTGTGGATTGGGAAGATTCCCTGGAGAAGAAAATGGCAACTCACTCCAGTATTCTTGCCTGGAGACTCCCATGGACAGAGGAGCCGGAATGTTACAGTCTATGGGATCACATAGAGTCAGACATGACTGAAGCAACTTAGCATGCGTGCACACATCTATTAAAATGTTAAAATTATAAAGATTTTAACTCTACCAAGTGTTGGTGTAGCTATGGAACAACTTGAACTTGCATACATTGCTATAGTTTAAAGTGGAACAAATACTCTGGAAAAAGTTCATTTTTCTTAAGAACTTACTGTATGATTAGTATAACTTACTGTACAATTCAGCCATTCCAATCTTAGGAATTTACCCAAGAACACTGAAAGTATTTGCCCTTAAGAAGGTATATCACAAGATTGATGATACCAGATTTACTGTTGAGAGTCCCAAACTAGAAACAACCCAAATGTACATCAACAAGTGAACAGATTTAAAAATTGTGGTATGCCCCTACAATGGAATATTACTTTATTACATTCAAAATTCAAAAGGAATGCATGATTTTTATGTAAAGTAACAAAGAATTTCAACATAATTATACTTAATAAAAGAAGTCAAAAAAGAGTATGTACTGTTTTATTCATTTTTGTTTCTTTTTGAAAAATATTAAGTATTACATGGGAAAGAGTATAAAGCAGTGGTTGTCTGGGAAAGTGGGAGCAAATAGTTAAAGGAGAGAGGGATTGCATAAAGATTTGAGGAAACTTGAGGGTGATGGATTCATTTGATATCTTGATGTAGTTATGGTTCTGCAGATGCATGATGTGTCAAAGCTTATCAAATGAGTATTTTGATTACATGCAGTTTTTGTATACCAATTATACTTCAATAATGTGTTAAAATATTTTCCTTAATAATTTAAAAAAGTAATTTGCTTCCCATTAGTAATTATAATCATTGAAAGAGTAAATAAACTGAAACATTCATCTCTAGTGTTCTAAAATTTTGATTAGCTTCCTATCTACTTGGAAGTAAATGATGCATCTCATTAGCTGAATAAGGAATTAGTATGGGTTTGAGAAGTCCATTTACATAGTTCATGAGGTGCTCACAGCAGGTATACTGGGGTGTTTAGCCATTCCCTCCTCCAGTGGATCACGTTTTGTCAGAACTCTCCACTATGACCCAACCGTCTTGGCTGGCTGTACATGGCATGGCACATAGCCTCACTGAGTTGCACAAGCCCCTTCACCACAACAAGGCAGTGATCCATGAAGGGGATCTTCTGATGAAACATCTACCTCTGTTTCATAGACTATTCTAAAGCCTTTGAATGTGTGGAACATAACAAACTGTAGAAAGCTCTTAAAGTGATGGGAATACCAGACCATCTTACCTGTCTCCTGAGAAACCTGTATGTGAGTCAAGAAACAACAGTTCGAACCCTGTATGGAACAACTGATAGGTTCAAGATCGAAAAAGGAGTATGACAAGGCTGTCTGCTGTCACCCTGTTTTTTTAACCTATATACTGAGCACATCATGAAAAATGCCGGGTTGGAGGAGTTTCAAGCTGGAATCAAGAAAGACAGGAGAAACAACAACCTCAGATATGCATATTATACCATTCTAATAGCAGAAAGCAAAGAGGAACTAAAGAAACTCTTGATGAGGGTGAAGGAGGAGAGTTCAAGAGCTGGATTAAAACTAAATATTAAAAAAAAAAAAACTTAGATCATGGCATCCAGCCCCATTACTTCAAGGCAAATAGAGGGAGAAAAGGTAGAAGTAATAGATTTCTCTTCTTGGGCTCTAAGATCACTGTGGATGTTGATTGCAGCCTCGAAATCAGAAGATGATTGCTTCTTGTCAGGAAAGTGATGACAAACCTAGACCGTGTGCTGAAAAGCAGAGACATTATTCTGCTGACGAAGGTCTGTATAGTCAGCACTATGATCTTCCCAGTGGTCATATACAATTGTGAGAGCTGGACCATAAAGGCAGCAGAATGCCAAAGAATTGGTACCTTCAAACTGAGGTGCTAGAGAAGACTCCTGAAATTGCCTTGGACAGCAAGGAGTTCAAACCATCAATCGTAAGGGAAATCAACCCTGAATACTCATTGGAAGCACTGATACTGAAGCTCCAGGTATTTTGGTCACCCGATGTGAACAGATGACTCATTGGAAAAGTCCATAATGCTGGGAAAGATTGACTGCAGAAGGGGACGGAAGCGTCAGAGGATGAGATGACTGGATATCATAACCAATGCAATGAACATGAACCTGGGCGAACTTTGGGAGATGGTGAGGGACAGGGGGGCCTGACATGCTGCCATCCATGGGGTGGCAAAGAGTCAGACCTGACTGGGTGACTGAACAACTGAGAAATCCAAAGGATGATAAGTAGACATACTTTTATCTGCTGTTGCACAGATACTAATTTTTACTTGATATGTGCTACAATTTAGGAGTTCCAAATGCAGAAAGGAACAGATAAAACGCCTCTCCTCAAGTTGAATTCTATTGAGAAACAAGTAAGCCTGAATTTCTGCTCTGGTTTGTGTAAAGTTGTGATGTGAATATTTTGTTACAACTGTGTTTTTTGAGGGAGAGGTCCTGCCCTGTGATGAACAAGCACCCGTTATTTTTTAGGTAATCCAGAGGAGAGAAAGTTTTCAGAACCAAGCAGAAGTAGTGAGAGAAATAAATTTGAGGAAGAACTCCAGTTAGAAATTATTATGGTGCTTAATGTAGTACCACATAATATGAGCTTATGGGGTCTCTGGTTTATGCTGGAAGTTGGGATCATGGATTTTCTCTTTTTTCCTTTATTTTTAATTAATTAATTTATTTTAATTGGAGGCTAATTACTTTACAATATTGTGGTGGTTTTTGCCATACATTGACATGAATCAGCCATGGGTGTACATGTGTCCCCGCATCCTAAATCCCCCTCCCAACTCTCTCCCCACTCCATCCCTCTGGGTTGTCCCAGAGCACCAGCTTTGAGTGCCCTGCTTCATGCATCAAACTTGTACTGGTCATCTATTTTACATATAGTAATATTCATGTTTCAATGCTATAGTATATCGAGGGAACCAAGTGTGTGGACTATGTAGTTTAGGAAAAGGGCATACAGGGAAAAAATAGGCTAAGAAAGGTTAAGGTTAACATTCGTTATGGCCCTAAGAAAGACAGCAAGCAAAGGGTCTAAGTAAGGTCAGTCAAAGGATTGCGTAATAAACAGAAATAAAATGGAGAGAAGAAATATATATCACAATAAGGACATATTTGAAGTTTAGCTATGGAAAGCATATTTAAATGGTTCTGCTAAAGGGGAAATGGCATGCAAAGACCTTTTTGTGTTGAAAACTTGGGCCAGTCTATATATTCCAATATTTAAAAAAGTTAATTCCATGGAGGTCAAAAGTTTACACAAATATAAATTGAATAGCAGTGCAATACAAAAACTTGATGTTTCTATGCATTTATCAGATTTTCTTTCTCATTATCTGACTCAAGTATTAGCAACTATTTGTTTTTGATCAGATGTTTAAAACCTGTAACATTAGAGACATTTTCCTACTAATTTTATTTTTATGCCTAAACATTTCCTAGTGCTAATGACGGAGAAGGCAATGGCACCCCACTCCAGTACTCTTGCCTGGAAAATCCCATGGACAGAGGAGCCTGGTAGGCTGCAGTCCATGGGGTCGCGAAGAGTCAGACACGACTGAGCGAGTTCACTTTCACTTTTCACTTTCCTGCATTGGAGAAGGAAATGGCAACCCACTCCAGTGTTCTTGCCTGGAGAATCCCAGGGACGGGGGAGCCTGGTGGGCTGACGTCTATGGGGTCGCACGGAGTCAGACACGACTGAAGCGACTTAGCAGCAGCAGCAGCAGCAGCAGTGCTAATGAATGACTGAGATGAATGTGGCTTTAAAAGCTTCCAGGATTTTACTAGTTCTTTTCCAGGTGGAAAATCCAGCTGACACTTATAAAATAAAAGAATTAGAGGAGAATGAAAAAGTCAAATGCCAAAAAAGTTTGAGTGAGTCTCAAAAGCATTTTCTAAGAAAGTGGCACAAAGGAAAGTAACAGTATTAAAATAAGAACTAATAGTTTTAGTAGCTTCAAAATCTTGAACTGAGAAAAGAATAGCTATCTTAGAGTTTAAATCAAAATAATTAAAGTTGAGATAATTTGTGTCTTTATTGTTAAAGTACAGAATAATTGTGATCCCTGTTTCCCCCAAATAAAGAAATAATAAACTACAGGAAACTAGAATTTCAAATTCATTTATATCTTCTGAATGGGATTTCTGAACTGTTTTTCCCCAAAATACTCAGTGTGTTTTAATTTTATGAACACAGGGGAAAATGGGAGAAAATTACAGTTGTTTTTTTTTTTTTCTGCAAAGAAAGAAGTAACTTGGGTACAATTGCCATTGCTGAACAACATATATATACATATGTACATATATATATATGTGTGTGTGTGTGTGTATATATATTTACTACATTAATAGTTACTATGTGATATTTATATGTTCTTGTTTACATATGTCATGCCTTTCACAAGATGTATTAAATTGAATGTCTAGGATAAGCATTTTAAACTATATGTTTCAGAAATATAGGCTTGTTTACAGAAGACCAAATGTCAGGACTTCTTACAAAAATGTTTTTAAAGAAATCATTTTGCCATTCACAAAATCATATCACTATTATGAAAATGAAATGTTTGACATTTTAGACATAAAAATTTTACTATGAAATGATATTTGGATTAGATTAGAATAAACAATTCTGTATGGTATGGATTAAACTCTCTTTACTACAAATATGGCTTTAAAATCAAGGTTCAGTTATTCAAAATGCAATAAAAAGAGAATTTGAGGTTCTGCCAAGCAGATTTGCTGCTCAGCTTTTCCAGATTTCAGAGCCTTATGAATACCTGTCTGTGTCTCCAAATGGAAACAAGCCAGGCAAGAGGTGAAATACTGTTTATGACTGCGGTTCCAATTGTTTCAGGAAACACAAAACACTGGTCTGCTGATGAGGGAGTTTCACATCACTTGCAATAATTTGAAAACATTTGAATATGAAGATAACTATTCAAACTATTGTCCTATGAAATCCATCTCCCTCTCTTTCTCATGTCTTCTGAAACTGAGAATGATGCTACCTTTTTCATTTACCTCAAACATCTCAGTATTATGTTTGATATTCAATGTGTCTGAGTTTTGGGGCATGTAAATTCTATCTGTCCATTTAACATCCAGGGAAGCCCCAAATTTAAACCTACATTTACCTGATTATTCATATTGCAGTTTTTAATATGAAGGGATCAAACTGAAAAGCAGTGAAAGCAGATCTGTATCTACTTCCAAGATAACACATACGTAAATATTTCAGAATGAACATTGGAAAGGATTATTTAATATACCATGATACTCATAATATGGATTTATAGACCCCTGGAAATATTGCCTATTGTAATCTTTCAGTACCCCTTGAAATAAATTATTTCATGGCAATTTCAATGAAGCACCAGGAAGGATAGGGCATTATTTTAAATACAATCCTAACATCACATTTTTAAGTTCTTTTTTTCCCCCCATGGCAAATATGGAAGGGTATACAAGGCAAAGTGGGGCATGGGTATAGTATAGGAGCAAGAGTTTCTCTAAAGGGAATCATCTGTCCTCTTAAATAGTTTGAAAGGTCTCAATGTGTTGGTCTAAACAGTTGTTTATGTTTTCAGGACTCTCTGGATCAATGTGTGTTTGTGTTACATTTGTCTATATATGTGTGTATGTGTGTGTATATACATGTATATGTATATATATATGTATATGTATATATATACATATGTATATGTATATATGTATACATAAATAAATCAAACATAAAGTCAACATTTATATGTCCCCCTGAGAGATGTAGTATAGAGTTTTTCCTTTGTACATTATATATACTATGAAATATATGTAGCACATACTCATATACATAACTATATGTATATATATACATGTATATACACATGAGTTATGTATATGCATATGTGCTGCATATATTTCATAGTATATATAATGTACAAAGGAAAAACTCTATCCTCCATCTCTCAGGGGGACATATAAATGTTGACTTTATGTTTGCTTTATTTGGTCAAGTTTAAAACAACTTTTACCCTACTTTATGTTGTTCTTCACAGTGATATTTGCAATTACCCTCAAATCTGTGTTCCTATAATGTTTGTCTATCTTTTCCATAAAGTTTGCTATGTTTCTAGAAAATACAGGTATCTCTTTCACTGAACCCTGATGTCCCATGAAATCCATTCAACAAAATTTGATACTAGCTGTTTTTTTTTTTTTTTAATTTTTATTAGTTTTTATTTCTCTTGAACACAGTTCATAGGACCAATAGAGTAATGAGGATGTGGTGGGTACATAGTAAGCATATGTTTATTAACCAAATGAGCCCTTTTAATGACAATCAATGGTTGGAAGGCATCACCAACTCAATGGACATGAGTCTGAGTAAGCTCCAGGAGTTGGTGATGGACAGGGAATCCTGGCATGCTGCAGTCCATGGGGTCACAAAGAGTCAGACATGACTGAGCAACTGAACTGAACTGAACTGAACTGAACTGAATGACAATAAAAGATGTTAAGACAGGAACGAAGTAACTTCATGGTTATTATTTTTTAGATAAAAACTACAAGCAAAGGAAGACTTGTTCTCTAAAGGCACAGACTTATCACAATCTCAGCACTGAAATGTAAAAAACTAGAACTTTGATGTCAAAATATAAAGCACATGATGGAGCTTAGGCTTATATTGAGTAAGAAGATTTGGGCCCTTTAAAAATATACTATATTTTATATTACATCATCTGAGAAAAATAAGATTTATTGGCCTTAGACAAAATTTTATAATTTACTGAAATCATGATATTGCTCCTTTTGTTCAATTATTAACTTCCAATAATGTGGTTATTTTCATATTGTTTTGGGGTTTTCAAGGCAAGAATCATATTGTTCATGGGGTTCTCAAGGCAAGAATCACTTTACAGCAAATAGGTGGGGAAAAAGTGGAAATAATGACAGATTTTCTTTTGGGGGGCTCCAAAATAACTATGAACAGTGACTGAAGTTACACAAGTAAAGGACATTTGCTGCTTGAAAGTAGAGCTTTGACAAACCTAGACAGCATATTAAAAAGCAGAGCCGGCACTTTGCTGACAAAGGTCTATATAGTCAAAGCTATGGTTCTTCCAGTAGTCATATATGATGTGAGAGCTGGACTGTAAAGAAGGCACTCAGCCTTCTTTAGGGACCAAAGAAGGCTGAGCACCTTTCAGATTGTGGTGCTGGAGAAGACTCTTAAGAGTCCCTAGGACAGCAAAGAGATCAAACCAGTCAGTCCTTAAAGAAATCAACCCTAAATATTAATTGGAAGAACAGACAATGAAGCTGAAACTCCAGTACTTTGGCCACCTCCTGGGAAGAGCTGACTCAATGGAAAGACCCTGATGCTGGGAAAGTTTGAGGGCAAGAGCAGAAGTGATGGCAGAGGATCAGATGGTTAGATAGTATCACTGACTCAATGGATATGAGTTTGAGAAAACTCTGGGAGATAGTTAAGGGCTATAGAGAAGCCTGGCATGCTGCAGTTCATGGAGTAACAAAGAGTTGGACATGACTTGGCAGCTGAACAACAATGTGATTATTTCATGTCTTGTAAAAATATTAATATGTACAAAATCCCTTTCATTTCCATGATTGTTCTGCACTCTCTCAGTATGGGTCTAGGTTTTTATTCAAATCATTATTTCTTCCTACAATTTAAATATCACAGAGTCCAGGTCCCAGCTTAGTCAGCCTAAAAATATTTTTCTAATTTCTTATACTTTAGCCTAAAGAGCATAATTCTAAAGTTAGCTGACTTCAAATAATAAACTCCCAAATATTTATGAATATTTTCCATTGTTAACCAAAATACAAAGGACAAAAAAGTGTAAATTGATTCATTACCAAGTTGTATATGTTTTCAAGTTGCATAGCTTATCCATGGTGTATTAAGAAGATAACCATCGATGTAATGTTAGTATGTAACTTTCAATATTTAGGAGATATTTTTTATTTCAGAGATATATTATCACTGCCTGCCTGGTAAATTGCTTCAGCCATGTCTGACTCTTTGCAACCCTATGGACTGTAGGCTGCCAGGCTCATCTGTCCATGGGATTCTCCAGGCAAGAATACTGGAGGGGGTTGCCATTTCCTTCTCTAGGGGATCTTCCTGACCCAGGGATTGAACCGCAAGAGTTGGAAACGACTAAGAGACTTAAGAACACATTTTTGTACTTTCTAGCAAACAAATTAAGTTGCTGATATTTTACAGTAATTTTTATGTTTAGATGGTTCTCTAAACATAGAATGAAAAGATAATGCAATTCCCAAACTAGCCTTCAGGCAGATTGATAAATCCGTGTTTACCAACCGCATCTGGGTCCTTGACATATCCAAGAATCCTGTAATATGTATGTAAGCTCTGTTGCTCCCTTTCTCCTCCATTAAATACTATTTAAGAAGTTCTCCATTCTCAAGTCTAACAACCTTCCAATAATTTCATCTTTCTTAGCTATAGATATCACCTCTTTCCTTACAGAGAAACTAGTGTCATTGCTTTCCATTACAAAATCTAAAAATCTGCTAGTATCACTAGTGTTATAATGATAACCTGTTATAACAAGATTTCTCCTAACAAAGGTCCCTATCTTCCTTTCTTTTCATAAACATTTTTCTACAAAGATGAGCTTTGTCTCCTATATGTCTCCTTTGTTTTCTCTTTCCTCATACTGTCTTATAAACAGCATTTAATTTTGTTTTTTTCATACTAAAATTTACTGGACAACCTCTTCACCTCATGTCTTCTAGCTACCATCCTGTAGCTCCTATCCATAATTAGTCAGACAAATTTGTTGACAGACAACTGTATTCAATTTCTCCATGTCCTCACCTACTCTTTCTTTTTCAACCTAAGACTAACTACCTGCCATGTTCATCATTCCACTGAGAACTATACTTGCCAAAATAACCTGTGACTTGTTTGTACTTAAGTGCCAAGTTTCCTTTCAGGATTTATGTAACCTGGCCACTCAGCAGCTTGGAGACTGATTATCCCCCGCTTCTCTCTTGAGATGTTCTTTTACCCTGGCTTCTCTGCCACCGTGGTTCTTTGCTTTTCTTTCTATCTAGCGGGGTTCTATTCATAACCACCTTGCACACTGTCTCCTGCATGTGCTATTTAATATTGAGTTTTCTCAGTCTTCTACTTTAGGTCCTCTTCTTTCCTCACTTTAAATATTATTTTATTCTTTAAAATCTCATTTATAGACCCAACTGTTTATAAGTTTCCCCTGGACAATTTCTTAAACAATCCTTTTGATCTCTAGATAGGAATACAGGTTGTTTACAATACTCTTAGAAGGCAATCTGTCCAACACTGAACTCATCTTTCCAACAACAAATTATGTGCCAGCTGAATAAACAGAACCAACATTTAAATAGTTGTTCAGGTTGAATGTCTTGGCATAAACTTTCTTTCTTCTTTTCTTCACCACCAAACCAATTCAAAAATTTATTGGTTTTATAGCAACAGTAAAACTCTACAAAAATTTATCAGATTCATCAATTTCTCTATATTAGCAATATATTATTATATTTTCCCTATTACCTCTTAAACTCTTTCATGAGCCTTCTAAGTAACCTCTTTTCTTCTATTCTTTTTCATTATTGTTGTTTGATGTTTAAACACTTTCTAATTTTATTTTCCTCCATTCCATTTGAAAAAATGCAAGCAGGTTTGCTTTATGACATACAAATCTGACAGGCATATGTAAAACACTTCAAGGATTCTCATTAGCCTTAAGATGAAGAACAAAATTCCTATTAGGGTTTTTAAGTTAATAAACTTCTTAGATAGTATTGTAACTCTCTAAAGTTAGTTCTCAATTCTTCAGCCATGCTTTATTTCTTAATTGCTCCAATCTCTTTTTTACTTCAGGTTATCACATGTTCCCAGTAATTCCTTCTGCCTAGAATTAATCTCATCCATCCCCAAGTTGCTCTTCATTTAATTAATCCTCACTTATTATTTAAGTTTTATCTTTAAAACCATTTCCTCTAGGAAAACTACCCTAATTATCCACAAAAATATCATTCATCAGCTTCATGCTCTTTTTTCATACTGCAGTTGGACTTCAGGATAGTCCTCTGAACTCCAGTGTCATATTTTCTACTTCCTGTTTGATACATTCCCTTGGGTAATCTTATAATTAACAACTCCAAAACTAAACTTTTCTCAGAACATGCTTCTCACAGTTTTCCCCACAAAGTAATTGGAAAGTCTGTGTGTTAAATGTTTTTCCAGTAGTTTTTCATGTAGTCATGTTCAGATGTGAGAGTTAGACCATAAAGAAGGCTGTAAAGCTGACTCATTGGAAAAGGTCTTCAATGCTGGGAGAGATTGAGGGGAGGAGGCGAAGGAGGAGACAGAGAGTGAGCTGGTTGGATGCATCTCTGACTCAGTGAGTTTGAGCAGATTCTGGGAGATGGTGAAGGACAGGGAAACATGGCGTGCTGCAGTCCATGAGATTGCAAAGAATCAGACGTGACTTAGCAACTGAACATCAACAACAAATGTGATAAATATCTTAGGATCATTCTTGAATCCTCTTTCCTTTCTACTGCGCATCAGTGGTGGTTGTATCTTTATATTTCCAGATCTCAGCAGTGTCTCACTGTTTCCACCATGCTCTCCTAGTCCAAGCCATTGTTCATCTGCAATGGATGACCCTAGCTGCTAGACCTATTCCCCTGCTTCTGCCCTTGCTTCTTTCAGTCTTTTTCTACCACAAGGAGAGGACATAGGTAAGGTTTGACTTTAGAGGCAGAAAATTGTAGAATTTTGTCTGTGAGATGAGAGAAGAGACCAAGTGATTGGTTGGTATAAGATTTAAAGAAAATAGGCAATAGTTCCAACAGTAATTGTGGTAAGTGTATGATTGGTATTGATGACCTAGTTGTGAATAATATTTGGAAAATTGTAACGAAAATGCTAATAGCAAGCCTCCAAACAGGGTAGGAAGAATTGTAAAAACAGGAAGAGTTATATTTGAAATAATGAGTTTGAAAAAAAGAAAAAATAAATAATAAGTTTAAGGGTTAATAGGAGTCCTGGTAAAGTCAGATAATAGGCATTTAGTAATGACCTATAGAACAAGAATAAGAAGTCTAAGAGGTGTTTGGATTTGTGATTTCACATGCAGAGCAATATCTGTTGCTGCATGGCCATTAGAGAAGTCTATGAAAAGAAAAGAATGGTCTTTAATCCCTACTAGGAACTGGTAAATAAATTTGAAAAAAAAAAAAAGACATGGTATTCCCTATGAAATAATTTTGTATTTAATAAGTGATGGGATAAATATGCATATAATTAAAATGTAATAAAACACAACCTGTAAAAGAACTAAAGAATACATTGCTCAGGATATAACCAGTTCATTAAACTGGTAAAAGGAAGCACAGTCTCAAGAAAAGGAAAACTTCTTTTATAGTAAGTCTCTTCAAAGCAGACTAATCAAGGGCAAAGAATTTTAATAGAATTAATAGGGAATCAACTTAAAGTTTTAAAAACTTAGATATTATTCAATGCTTGATAAAGTTAATCACAAAGAGTATGAACTATCTTATTTCTTTGCTATTCACAATGCAACATACAGATTCTGTGAAATAAATAGGAAGATCGTTTTGGTAATAGTTAAAATCCTCCTTTGATAGCGAGCATTATTCCAAGATACCTGAATTTTCAACTCAACAAATTAATTTTTGCATATATCTCTGAATAACTAAAACCAACTAAGTTAAATTTAAATATGAATTTATTAAAAATTAATCTGTCAGCATTAAGTTATATGTTGGATGGCTAATAATATTTTTTAATTGATTTATTATTTCTAGATGTAACAACACCATGCCTAAAATGGTTTGGTTTGGTAGCACTTCCTATAAAAGTACATGTGGTTAGATGGCAGTTTAGTTCAGTTCAGTCGCTCAGTCGTGTCCAACTCTTTGCAACCCCATGGACTGCAGCATGCCAGGCCTCCCTGTCCATCACCAACTCCCGGTGTTTACTCAAACTCATGTCCATTGAGTCGGTGATGCCATCCAACCAGCTCATCCTCTGTCATCCCCTTCTGCTCTCACCTTCAATGTTTCCCAGCATCAGGGTCTTTTTCAAATGAGTCAGCTCTTCGCATCAGGTGGCCAAAGTATTAGAGTTTCAACTTCAACATCAGTCCTTTCAATGAACATTCAGGACTGATTTCTTTTAGGAAGGGCTGGTTAGATCTCCTTGCAGTCCAAGGGACTCTCAAGAGTCTTCTCCAACACTGAAGTTCAAAAACATCAATTTTTCAGCACTCAGCTTTCTTTATACTCCAACGCTCACATCCATACATGACTACTGGATAAAGCATAACCTTGACTAGACAGACCTTTGTTGGCAAACTAATGTATCTGCTTTTTAATATGCTGTGTATGTTGGTCATAACTTTTCTTCCAAGGAGTGAGCATCTTTCAATTTCATGGCTGCAGTCACTGTCTACAGTGATTTTGGAGCCCCCAAAAATAAAGCCAGCCACTATTTCCACTGTTTCTCCATCTATTTGCCATGAAGAGATGGGACCAGATGCCATGATCTTCGTTTTCTGAATGTTGAGCTTTAAGCCAACATTTTCACTCTCCTCTTTCACTTTATTCAAGAGGCTCTTTAGTTCTTCTTCACTTTCTGCCACAAGGGTGGGGTCATCTGCATATCCAAGGTTATTGATATTTCTCCTGGCAATCTTGATTCCAGCTTGTGCTTCCTCCAGCCCAGCGTTTCTCATGATGTACTCTTCATATAAGTTAAATAAGCAGGATGACAATATACAGCCTTGATGTACTCCTTTCCCTATTTGGAACCAGTCTGTTGTTCCATGTCTGTTTCTAACTGTTGTTCCTGACCTGCATACAGATTTTTCAAGAGACAGGTCAGGTGGTCTGGTATTCCCATCTCTTTCAGTATTTTCCACAGTTTATTGTGATCCACACAGTCAAAGGCTTTGGCATAGTCAATAAAGCAGAAATAGATGTTTTTCTGGAACTGTCTTGCTTTTTCCATGATCCAGCAGATGTTGGCAATTTGATCTCTGGTTCCTCTGCCTTTTCTAAAACCCCTGGAACATCTGGAAGTTCACAGTTCATGTATTGCTGAAGCCTGGCTTGGAGAATTTTGAGCATTACTTTACTAGTGTGTGAAATGAGTGCAATTGTGCTATAGTTTGAGCATTCTTTGGCATTGCCTTTCTTTGGGATTGGAATGAAAACTGACCTTTTCCAGTCCTGTGGCCACTGCTGAGTTTTCCAAATTTGCTGACATATTGAGTGCAGCAGTTTCAAAGCATCATCTTTTAGGATTTGAAATAGCTCAACTGAAATTCCATCACCTCCACTAGCTTTGTTCATAGTGATGCTTCCTAGGCCCACTTGACTTCACCTTCCAGGATGTCTGGCTCTAGGTGAGTGATCACACCATCATGATTATCTGGGTCGTGAAGATCTTTTTTGTATAGTTCTTCTGTGTATTCTTGCCACCTCTTCTTAATATCTTCTGCTTCTGTTAGGTCCATACCATTACTGTCCTTTATTGAGCCCATCTTTGCATGAAATGTTCCCTTGATATCTCTAATTTTCTTGAAGCAATCTCTAGTCTTTCTCATTCTGTTGTTTCCCCCTATTCCTTTTCACTGATCGCTGAGGGAGGTTCTTACCTCTCCTTGCTATTCTTTGGAACTCTGCATTCAAATGGCTATATCTTTCCTTTCTCCGCAGACTGGGCCAAAAAGAAGGACCATTTATTCAAATGAGGTATTTGCCAACAAAGGTCTATCTAGTCAAAGCTATGGTTTTTCTAGTAGTCATGTATGGATATGAGAGTAGGACTGTAAAGAAAGCTGATCACTGAAGAATTGATGCTTTTGAACAGTGATATTGGAGAAGACTCTTGACAGTCCCTTGGACTGCAAGGAAATGCAACCAGTCCATCCTAAAGGAAATCAGTCCTGAATATTCACTGGAAAGGTCTGATGCTGAAGCTGAAGCTCAAATACTTTGTGCCTAGATTCATTAAAGTCAAATATTCCACATATGTGAAGCTTAATCCTTTTAGTCTTGCTTTTCTTTAATAGCATTTTTAAAAAACGTATATGATATTGAACCAACTAACTTATCTTAGGCCACTTGATGCAAAGAACTGACTCATTGTAAAAGACCCTGATGCTGGGAAAGATCGAAGGCAGGGGAAGGGGATGACAGAGGATGAGATGATTGGATGGCATCAGCGACTCATTGAGCAAAGTCATCACCGATGAGTTTGAGCAAGCTCTGGGAGTTGGTGATGGACAGGGAAGATTGGTGTGCTGCATTCCATAGGGTTGCAAAGAGCCAGACACGACTGAGTGCCTGAACTGAACTGATAGAAACTTAATTTTTTTATTTAAAAAATATAGACATTCGAAATACTATAATAAAGACAGTTGCTAACAAGACTGCTCTAGTAACAATTTATATTCAAGACAAAAAAACTTACCAATGGCCACTAGCAAAGCTTATTTTATTCTCTGCCATGTATTCTGCCAGCTTTCATCTGTACCAGCTGCTTTACAACATTGTCAAACACATGCTTCTAGAGTTGCGATATGTCTTCAAGCCACAGAGTAGTAGAACTGATAAGATATCTGCAAAACTTTAAATTTAGTAAATATATCTGATTTCTGGGCCTGACAGGGGAAAAAAAAAAAAAAACATACACACAGCTTTAAACTCATCAGTGAAAACAAAATTACTGATCACATATTTTTGATTGTATAATGAGTTTTTAATTACTTAAGATATTTTTGGAATCTTCCTGGAGTTAAAAGTAAATAATGTCTTATTGTAGTAAGACATTAAAAGAGAGGCATGAGGTGAATCATTTTTCATCATTTGTTTTGTCATGAATTGTTAAAAAAAAACATATGAAAATATTGTACATTCAATCTCTCATCCATGGGGGTGGTAAGGGTAATACAGATACTGCTCAGATAGTTGGTTCAGTATCATATACAGTTTTTAAAAATGCTATTAAAGAAAAACAAGCTAAAAGGATTAATCTTCACATATGTAGAATATTTGACTTTTATGAATCTAGGCCTTTTAAAAAATATTTCACCAGCATTTAAAATTTTCCATCCTGTGTTGGTCAAGTGGCTATGAAAATAATCTGTATGATGATATAAACTTTAAAGAGATTTAGAAAGTCAAAAATGTGGAATTAGATTCAAGTGAAATCTTTAAAGAAATCATATCTGATGTTTCAATTCTTTGGTTTCAACTGATATTTAAATACAAAACCTAACGTGGATCTGAGTTTTCTTTGACACTAAGTTCTCCAAGCCAGGCTTCAGCAATACATGAACCATGAACTTCCAGATGTTCCAGCAGGTTTTAGAAAAGGCAGAGGAACCAGAGATCAAATTGCCAACATCTGCTGGATCATCGAAAAAGCAAGAGAGTTCCAGAAAAACATCTATTTCTACTTTATTGACTATGCCAAAGCCTTGACTGTGTGGATCACAATAAACTGTGGAAAATACTGAAAGAGATGGGAATACCAGACCACCTGATCTGCCTCTTGAGAAATTTGTATGCAGGTCAGGAAGCAACAGTTAGAGCTGGACATGGAACAACAGACTGGTTCCAAATAGGGAAAGGAGTACTTCAAGGCTGTATAATGTCACCTTGCTTATTTAACTTATATGCAGTGTACATCATGAGAAATGCTGGGCTGGAAGAAGCACAAGCTGGAATCAAGATTGCCGGGAGAAGTATCAATAACCTCAGATATGCAGATGACACCATCCTTATGGCAGAAAGTGAAGAGGAACTAAAAAGCCTCTTGATGAAAGTAAAAGAGGAGACTGAAAAAGTTGGCTTCAAGCTCAACATTCAGAAAACGAAGATCATGGCATCTGGTCCCATCACTTCATGAGAAATAAATGGGGAAACAGTGGAAACTGTGTCAGACTTTATTTTTTGGGGGCTCCAAAATCACTGCAGATGGTGATTGCAGCCATGAAATAAAAAGATGCTTGCTCCTTGGAAGGAAAGTTATGACCCGCCTAGCCAGCATATTAAAAAGCAGAGACATTACTTTGTCAACAAAGGTCTGTCAGGTCAAGGTTATGGTTTTTCCAGTAGTCACGTATGGATGTGAGAGTTGGACTATAAAGAAAGCTGAGCACAGAAGAATTGGTACTTCTGAACTGTAGTGTTGGAGCAGACTCTTGAGAGTCCCTTGGTCTGCAAGGAGATCCAACCAGTCCATTCTAAAGGAGATCAGCCCTGGGTGTTCATTGGAAGGACTGATACTGAAGCTGAAACTCCAGTGCTTTGCCCACTTGATGGGAAGACCTGACTCATTGGAAAAGACCCTGATGCTGGGAAAGATTGAGGGCAGGAGGAGAAGGGGACAGGACGACAGAGAATGAGATGGTTGGATGGCATCACCGACTCAATGGACATAGGTTTGGGTGGACTCCAGGAGAGGGTGATGGTCAGGGAGGCCTGGCGTGGTGTGGTTCGTGGAGTAGGAAAGAGTCGGACAGGACTGAGAGACTGAACTGAACTGATAAACTAAGAAACTAATGGAAAGTCCAGATCACATTTATGGCTGTTATTTTGATGTAAATAATTATAATCTTGGGCTAAATTTTGACCCCACAGAAAGGTATGTATACTTTTATTAAAATCATATTGTCATGAAGGAGAAGGAAATAAAAAGTAATAGCAGTTGAGCTGTTTTTCAAATTAAATTTCTATGCTTTTAACTTCTTTTCCTATACAAGGGGAAGAAATGTTTTGTTTACATGCCATATCAACAAGGCTTAAACCAACCCAATGAGACAACAAAGTAAAATCATTCAGATTTGATCCAGTAAAAATAAGACTGAATAAAGTATTTCATGTTAATTTTGGAAAATATTACCACCAAACTGGATAGGTTCCTGAAATTCTGGGCCATTTTTCCTGTCTGGCACTGTGGTCAGAAATCTGTTCCAAGTGTAGCACTCAATCCCACTGGCCCACCAACTTTTTGAAAACCACACTTTCTAAATAGTTCTCATGAATGAGAGAAGAACCAGACATTCTATCAATATGTTGACCATCAGGACATCTTCGTGTTCTTATTTGTATCTACTTACAATCTTCAGTGTTGTTTAAACTTACTTCTGTCTCCTTGCATTTCTTACGCTTTTTTTCTCTGCAAAATTATTTAAATACTTTACACACAGGAAGTTAAATTCTAATCTGAATACATTTTGACAATGCATTTTTAAAATGTGGCCATACATTGCTATTTCACTGACTTAGTGTATATAGAAGCTCTTGGCTATTGTACTGACATTTATTTATAAATAGTATTGCCCTATATCCAACTATCTCATTATCCCTTTTATTTATTCTTTCAATAAAGGAGTACGTAGAATGGATTAATTAAATAAAATGTTTTAAAAACATGTCAGCAGCTAAATTTTCACTGGGAGTACAGTCAGTAAGCTATGGAATGGACCTTTATAGTAAAATGTATTAGCTTTGATTTATGCAATGTTTGAAATCAGAAATTTGTTTACTAGGCCACTGAACTTCATTTTCCTTTGTTCTAAACAGTTAAATAGTCCAACATTTGGGGAAGAGATGAGGGCCAATGATAAAAACATTTTAGAGCTGACAGTTGTATGCCATATGCCAGGATCCTTTTACAAATGGAATACTATTTAAATTCAAAATCAGTTTGAACACAATGTTGTTTTTTAAGCATATCCATTTAAATATTAACCTGTGATTATTGGGGGGAAAAGAAACTAACAGAATATTTTTGTCTTCTGCAGACTCCAGTCAAAACTGCATTTTTTTTTTTTTACCACATTTGCTGTCTTATTGGAGTACTGTTAGCAATTAAAGACAAAATATTAAAAATCACTTAGACTCCTTCTTCTACCTTTACTCCAGTGTCAAATAGTTCTCTGTTTTATTTCAATTTTATTTCTTAACATTTCACCATGCATCCTTAGTATATCAGTTTAGGGCCTCATAAATATTGCTTGTAGGATACAGCACTACCAGTAGAGTTTGAGAATGGTGTCCCTAGAGCTGTATAGGGCACAACCTAGTGGGCATATGAGGTGATCATAATTGCAAAAATAATTACTGGTACCTCCATACTATGCATGGAGAAGAGAATGGCAACCCACTCCAGTGTTCTTGCCTGGAGAACCCCATGGACAGAGGAGCCTGGCAGGCTATACAGTCCATGGGGTGGGGTCGCACAGAGTCTGACACAAATGATGTGACTAAGCAGCAGCAGCAGCCACTCTATGCAACTGTCCTCTAGCCCTCCGTTAGAGTTTTGGTTTTTTTTTTAAGTGAAAATTGTATTTATAACATCCGTAGTATCTTTCTTTTAGTGACTTCTTGTGTGCTCAATCACTCAGTTGTGTCCCACTGTTTGTGATCCCCTGGACTGTAGCCTGCCAGGCTACTCCTCCTCTGTCCATGGAATTTTCAAGTCAAATGGCAACGGGAACGGGTTGCCATTTCCTCCTCCAAGGGATCTTCCTGACCCAGGAATCAAACCTGCATCTCTTGCATCTCCTGTATTGGCAGGCAGATTCTTTACCACTGTGCCAGCTGAGAAGCCCAGTTACTTCTTATACAGAATGATTCTCATCACCACCTATGATTCCACCCATTTCCTCCATGAATGCAGTTTTTGCCATGGCCTTACCAAACTACTTTGAGTTCTCTAAATATGTTTATTGCCTCTATTAGGCCATGTTACCTGGTCTGAAATGTCAGTTGCACACTTGTCGTAGCAAAAAACACAATTCATCCTTCAACTTTATTCAGTCTCTGTCCTCATACAACTTTACTTTTCTGATTCCATACTAAATATAATCATCATTCTTTCTTCTATGCTTAATCTGGGGGCTTCCCATGTGGCATTAGTGGTTAAAAAAAAAAATTCACCTGCCAATGCAGGAGGTACCTGAGATGCAGTTTCAATCCTTGGGTTGGGAAGATCCCCGGGAGGAGGAAATGGCAACCCACTCCAGTAGTCTTTCCTGGAAAATTCCATGGACAGAAGAACCTGGCAGCTACAGTCCATAGGGTCACAAAGAGTCAGACACGACTGAAGCAACTTAGCACTCATGCACCTGCCTATTAAATCAATGACATATAAGTATTTATCTGTTGTATGAAAAGGTAAGAGATAAAGCCAACATACAAAATAATCTCTTTTAAAAATTGTAATTTTTTCAAGCCAGTTGATTATGCATTTCTTAAAATTTCAGTTGTTTGAAATCTAAATTAAATGTTGATTTTGTCACTGTTTAGTTTGCTATGGTGTGGTAGTTAAGCAGCACAAACTGGGTGGCTTAAACAACAGTTACGTATTGCCTCACAGTTCTGGAGGCTAGAAGTCCAAGGATCAAAGTGTCAGCAGAGTTGACTCCTTATGAGGACTGTGAGGAAAGAACCTACTCCCTGCCTCTCTGGTTCCTGCTGGTTTGCTGGCTATCTTTGGCATTCCTTGGCTTGTAGATGGGCTTGTAGAAGCATTACTCTTAACTCTGCCTTCATCTCCACATGACATTCTCCCTGTGTGAGTCTGTCTCCAAATTTCCCTTTTTTTATGAGGACTTGTTGTACTGGATTAGGGTCCATCCCAATGACCTAGACAGCATATTAAAGAGCAGAGACATTACCTTGCTAACAAAGGTCCGTTTAGTCAAAGCTATGGTTTTTCCAGTAGTCATGTATGGATGTGAGAGTTGGACCATAAAGAAAGCTGAGCACTGAAGAACTGATGCTTTGAACTGTGGTGTTGGAGAAGACTCTTGAGAGTCCCTTGGACTTCAAGGAGATCAAACCAGTCCATCCTAAAGGAAATCAGTCCTGAATATTCCTTGGAAGGACAGATGCTAAAGCTGAAGCTCCAATACTTTGGCCACCTGATGACAAAAGCTGACTCACTGGAAAAGACCCTGATACTGGGAAAGATTGAAGGCAGGAGGAGAAGGAGACAACAGAGGGTGAAATGGTTGGATGGCATCACCGACTCAATGGACATGACTTTGAGCAAGCTCTGGGAGTTAGTGATGTAATGGGGAACCTGGTGTGCTGCAGTCCATGAGGCTGCAAAAAGTTGGACATGACTGAGTGACTGAACTGAACTGAACAATGACCTTATTTTAGCTGAATCCCCTCTATAAAAACACTGTTGCCAACTAAGACCACATTTTGAGATACTTGGGCTTAGCTCTTCAACATACAAATTTTGGGGACACATTCAAATCAGAATTAAGCCATCATATGGAAAAACTAGAATATGTGGTGTGGAAAACTATATGCCACAAAAAATAAAAGGACTTAAGGCAATTTATGAACATCAATGTAAAGGCAGAGTACCTGTTTGGCAGAGGCTAGGTGTATAAGGTATCTCCAATGATAGAAAACTGTAAGTAGGATATTTCTCCTGCATGTTGCAAAAACAATAGATGTTTCTTTGTAAAAAATGTTTTATTGATTCTGTAATAGTTACAATTACATGTAAGTAAAACATGAGAAAAATTAATGGGCAAAAGGAAATGAAAGGATAGTCAAATTGACTGACTGACTGACATGGTACATATCTGGTTTTTAGAAGTTTCATTTTTCTCTTAAATTGATTTGCATTTGATAAAAATTAAAACATACTTAACCTATATTTTTAGGCTAACCATATTTTTATTTTCTATTAAAAAGAAATTACCATTAGAAATATGTAAGTTAAACACTTCATAGCTTATTTTTCTGTTATCTCACCATCCGCTTTTCTTTTTCACCCAGTAAACTACTTTTTCAAAAAATAATCTCTCTTGGTTACATTAATAAATTGGAAATAGAATATTTTCCTTGTTATTTCCACAAAAGTACAGTCAGTAAGTTCAATCGCTCAGTTGTGTCTGACACTTTGGACCCCGTGGACTGCAGCATGCCAGGCTTCCCTGACCACCACAATTCCCAGAGCTTCCTCGAACTCATATCCATCGAGTTTATGATGCGATCCAACCATTTCATCCTCTGTTATCCCCTTCTCTTCCTGCCTTCAATCTTTCCCAACATCAGGGTCTTTTCTGATGAGTCAGTTCTTCACATCAGGTAGCCAAATATTGGAGTTTCAGCTTCAACATCAGTCCTTCCAATGAATACTCAGGACTGATTTCCTTTAGGATTGACTGGTTGGATCTTCTTGCAGTCCAGGAGATCTCAAGAGTCTGCTCCAACACCACAGTTCAAAAGCATCAATTTTTTGGCATTCAGCTTTCTTTATAGTCCAACTCTCACATGCATACATGATACTGGGAAAACCATAGCTTTGACTAGATGGACCTTTGTTGGTAAGGTAATGTCTCTGCTTTTTAATGCGCTAAGATAATCATAACTTTCCTTCCAAGGAGCAAGTGTCTTTTAATTTCATGGCTGCAGTCACCATCTGCAGTGATTTTGGAGCCCTAAAAATTAAAGTCTCTCAGTTTCCATTGTTTCCCCATTTATTGGCCATGAAGTGATGGGACCAGATGCCATGATCTTCGTTTTCTGAATGTTGAGCTTTAAGCCAATTTTTTCACTCTCCTCTACACTTTCATCATGAGGCTCTATAGTTCTTTGCTTTCTGCCTTAAGGGTGTTGTCATCTACATATCTGAGGTTATTGATATTTCTCCTGGCAATTTTGATTCCAGCTTATGCTTCATCCAGCCCAACATTTCACATGATATACTCTGCATATAAGTTAAATAAGCAAGGTGCCAATATACAGCTTTGATGTACTTTTATATAATTTGACAGCCAACTCATATTCTTTTGAAAAGAAGATGAAACATAATACATTTCAAAACATTCAAAACATATATCAAAATATAAATTCTTATCCCTCAAAGTACATCTATTTTGTTCTGTATTTATTTTGGTATATTGAAAAGAGAGCTTAAGAATTAGTGGGAAAGCTATATTATCAGCAAACATTTAATCCAACCAGTTTATTAATAAGGATTAATCAAGCAATCATTGCATGTATAAGACAGCATATGAAACAGAAGACATGATTCTTGCCTTGAAGATCTTAGCATATACTTGAAGAGACATAAGGAATACGTTTAGAATGTGAGGCAGACTCTAATCTACATCTGCAAAATGTGTTTAGTGCCAACATAGAGCAATAGTAGAATGTTACACTAAAGCTTTTATGTTAAATTCAGAATTTTTTCTAAGCTTCAAAGTCTAACAGGATAAAAAGCCAAGCCATACTAGAGACTGAACTGAAAGTGAAAAAATCTGTAACACATTGTTTTTCTTTAATTTTTTAGAGTGTATTATGGAATTTTGGCGTTGTTATTTTAAAAATATCACATTAGATATACCCTGATTATTGAAGGTTTTGCTATTCTCTTAAATTTTGCACCCAAGTTGAGTACTTTACTATGCTTATCCTATTCCCAGCCCTGCATACTTATGCTAAATACTCCTTTGTCTTGTATACCTTGTATATCATCAGAGATTTCCTAGTTTTTTTAAAAAAAATGCATATGTAAACATGGAGTTTGTATTTTTAAAAAAAATGTTCCCTGCCTTTTATGAGCTACTATACCCCACCAACTTAGAGCAAAGAAGACTTTTACTGACAAAATGGACGGTTTAGATTAATGCTAACATCTCAGCTTTCACTTGATTTTTGTGTAGTCTACTTATTCACGTGAAAGCCTTGAGCATAGCCACTAAGGCATGTTAATATCTTTGTCAGTTTTGATTGTAAAATGTTTGTAAAATATGTTTTGGAAAACATGACTGGGGTATCTTAGGGGGAGAAAGGTGGCTTATGAGAAGAAAATGTATGGATTTGCTTATTGTTCAGCTTATAGTCTGTAAGCCTACAACATACAGCCTTTCAGTCAGGAAACTGTCTTTGATGCACAGTATGAGAATACATGCAGTAGAAAAATTTAGTACTAATTTAGATCTCATATATTCCTGATGTAAGTCTGAATTGTTGACTTACCATCATTCAGTAATATTTAGAGGGGACTTTATGCTTTGGCTGGAAGTCATCTTGGTGGAAGAAAAGCTCAAGTGATCATATGCCCCTGTCTGAGAGGATATTCATCCTTACCAAATTGCTGTGTGTCTTTTCTCTCCTTGGCATTCCTGCTAAAGACTGCACCGGCATTAAAAGGCAATTATTTCCCATTCTTAGAATCCTATAAGATTTCCAGTGCCACATCACCAAGAGGCATACAGGCCCCCTACCAGCACTGTGCTTATGGGATTATTTAACAGCACAGATTGGACTAATAGTATAGCCTGCAGGACTCCTGGCTTTTTTGGTGTAAGGAGAGTTTCCAGCAATTAGTATAAGTTAAAAAAAAAAAAAAAAAGCTTTCTCCTTACTCTTTAAGATCCTTTTAAAAAATATTCTAAAAATATTGTCTTAAAAATGATTTTTGAAATACTTATTGCTAAAAGTGCCTATTTTGGAGAGCTTTAAAGTGAAGTAAATGCACTGATAAAATATTTTACCAACCATTGCATGGTACATGCTACATTTTTCAGTCATATAATCAGAACTTTATAAATGAAGAATTTTTTAGAAGTCATCCAGCTAAATATTCTTATTTTTAAAAGAGAAAACTAAAGCATCAAAAAACTAAATGACTTATGCAGTGGCTCTTAGTCTGGGATTAGTCTGCTTAGTAACAGAGCCTGTACTAGAACTGAGCTCTCCTGTCTGTAACTGCATTGATTGCATTTCCAGGACAATTGAGTGAAAATCTCAATAAAACTTCATCAATAATTAAAATGTTTAAGGGAAAGATGTCCTTATCAACAAAAGTTTTTTGTTTTGCTTTTTTTCTGGCTGTAGTGTAGCCATTAAAAATAGTAGCTGCTATAGACTGAATGTTTGTGTCTTCCCCAAATGTATATGCTAAAACCTTAATCCCCAATGTGTTAGTATTTGGAGGTAGGGCCTTTGAGGAATAATTAGGGTTAGTTTAGGTCATAAGGATAGAGACCCCATGATGGGATTAGTGCGCTTACAAAGAAATGAAGAAACCAGAACTTTTTCTCTCTGTCATGTCAGGATACAGGGAGAAGGTAGTTGCCTGTGAATCAGAAGGTGGGCCCTCACCAAGAACAGGTCCTTATTGACACCCTGATCTCAGTCTTCCAGGCTTTGATACTGTGAAAAATTAATTTTTCTTATCTAAACCACTCAGTCTATATTATTCTGTTAAAGTACTTTAAACTGACTGAGTTAGGAAGAGAAAATATTTATTGGTAAAATCACAAGGATGTGGGACCTCTTAAGCAAAGAACTTTAGCTCTACTCCATGTAGAATAAAGGGACATGAGGAGTTTCAGTCTAGAAAGGGAATATGGCCCTTTTGTTTAGGATCATGTCAACTACATGGGGTGAAGATATTTCTCTACCTTTTTCCTACTGTCTTTCATCTCTGCTTCCTATCTCCTGTAGATAACTCTTTACCCTGATACACACTTATAGGCATGTATGTGTGCATTTACCCCAACCACACATGCAAACAAACACACATACACCGTCACCCACCCCTCACTGCTTCCATGAATAATACTCTTCAGAGATAGTAGTATCAACATATGTATTTAGAATAAAAGGGGGAAAATCCCATAAACCCAAAATAATACATATTTCTCTCACTCTTCAAGAAAGCAGTTCTACACTCCAGTGTTTTAAGTCATAGTCACTACTTAAGAGATCAGTAGAAAATTCACAGTTTTTTCCCAAGAACAATGAATGAGAAATCACTTTGTATTTATATAATAAAAGAATAATTCTAGGGATTTTTCCAAAACAAATTGAAACTCTAAATTTTGGACAAATTTTGGACAATTGCTGTGTCCAAAAAAATTGCCAGCAGTTTTAAAATTACATTTTGAAGCTTCATAGAAATTATTTATATTCCAAATTACCTGGATATATAATATTCTTAAAGCAAGACTCAATGATTAATTGATATAGTGTGAAGTGAAGTGAAAGTCACTCAGTAATGTCTGACTCTTTGTGACCCTATGGACAGTCCATGGAATTCTCCAGGCCAGAATACTGGAGTGAGTAGCCTTTCCCTTCTCCAGGGGATCTTCCCAACCCAGGGATCGAACCCAAGTCTCCCAGGTTGCAGACAGATTCTTTACCAGCTGAGCCACAGGGGTTAAACATTTTTGGCTTGGACAAATGTGATATCTATAAGGTAATCCAGAACTTATTTCTATGAAACAAGTTGGAATATGATGCCTATTAGAAAACCCAGAACTTGTTTTCATGAAATTAGTGAGTATATGTGATTCTGGAATTTAGGTGAAGGAAAGGGGATAGAAAAAAATACTATTGGATTCCTCAACATACAGATGGTAAGCAAGGCCAAAGGAGTAGACAAGATAATAAGGGGAGAGTAGGCAGATTTAGAAATGATGGGTGCAAGGACTATGCCCTCAGTATCACAAACTTTTAAGGCACAGATTTATAAAGAGACCAAAGGGTAAAAAACATAGAATAGGATGCAGGCAATTGTGTTTTTACAAGATTAAAAAGAAACTCCTTCACAAAAGAAAAGTAGGTCAATAGTATCAAATCTTACTAAGAAAGCAAATGAAATATGGTCTGAAAGTCTTCTATACTTTTAGGACAAAAGCTATGACCAACCTAGATAGCATATTAAAAAGCAGAGACATTACTTTACCAACAAAGGTCTGTCTAGTCAAAACTATTATTTTTCCATTGGTCATGTATGAGTGTGAGTTGGACCATAAAGAAAGCTGAGCACTGAAGAATTGATGCATTTGAACTGTGGTGTTGGAGCAGATTCTTGAGAGTCCCTTGGACTACAAGGAGATCCAACCAATCAATCCTAAAGGAGATCAGTCCTGCATATGCATTGGAAGGACTGATGCTGAAGCTGAAGCGCCGATACTTTGGCCACCGTATGTGAAGAACTGACTCATTAGAAAAGACCCAGATGCTGGGAAAGACTAAAGGCAGGAGGAGAAGGGGATGACAGAGGATGAGATGGTTTGATGGTGTCACTGATTTGATGGACATGAGTTTGATCAAACTCCCGGAGTGATGATGGATAGGGAAGCCTGGCATTCTGCAGTCCATGGGGTTGCAAAGAGTCTGACATGATTGAACAATTGAACTGAACTGAACATGTTTAGGAGTAAGGCAATAATGATCACATCAACTTTGTGGAGGACAGTTTCAGTGGTGTATGACAGGGCAATATAAATGGTAATATAAATATAAGTAAACTAAAGGTAGGTGAAATGTGTTCACCTTGAACAGTAAGTGTTTAGATTTTTTTTTTTGTCATTTTTAATTTAGGTTTGTTTTATTTAATGTTAATACATGCTGTGTTTCAGTAAGAACAATACAGATTCTGTATCTGTGGCTCCAGTCAGATATCCAGTAGTACAAATTAGTTTCAAGTTACACATACTGAACAAAAGAGGTTACATCAGTGAAGGAGGGGACGGGCAGGGCCCAGGGGGAGAGGGAAGGAGAAGAAACAAGGAATTGAACACTCATGCAGGCTTTTCCATTCCACCTTCAATGCTAACCTGTTTCAGAGGGAGAGGAAAAGCAGACAAGAATGAACAGCCACAGATTGTTGAGCTGTTACCAGCACCATGCTTTTCAGCAACATTTCAGCAGAGTTTGAAACACTTTTTTTTTACAGCCAAGCCATTACAACAAACTCCCCAAACAACCTTTTACCACCTCAAGCTAACATCCAATTAATTTTAAACATTGGTATAAAATTCAATTTAAACAATTAGAAAAAGGGAAAATAATACCGTATACACCTCTATAGTGTGATTAACCTCTCTCCGAGATGCTTGCATAATGTAAAATTCTAATGATTTTCAAATGTAATTTCCATTTCTAATGGTGATTTGCCACTGTACAGTAATGCTGAAAAAAGCCTCTATGCAGTCCTGTTAGTGTTCTTAAAGAACCTAAAAGCTGGAACCAGTAAAATCCACAGAAATTTACTCTTGCCTTTAAGAACTTTTGAAAACTGTTAAAAAAAAAAAAAAAAAAAAGGAAAAAAACCCAACAGGGAAGGAACTTAAATACTGAGACCAAATGTGAAAGTCAGATTTGCTGGTTCTCAGTGACAATAGGGGAATTTCCAAGAGGGGTGAGATGGAAAGGTCTAGGGTTGTGGCTTTTATATCTCACTGATTTTCATCTTCCACATCCTGCAGTGCTTCTTTATTCTGCTCTTCACCATCACCCTGCATGTCTGAAGTCCTTAGTGTCAGATTATCACATAACAACTGCATGGTAAGTGTAGAGTCCTTATAGCTTTCTTCACTCAGTGTGTCCACTTCTGCAATTGCATCATCAAAAGCTGTTTTAAATAAAAGAACCCAACAGACTTGTACTGAAAGCGGAGGGGTTTCATGAGGGCGTGGTAGATCAAGGTTAGGTATTTGGACTTATTTCATGCTGTTTATCCTAATATGGAAATAGTTTGTGTCTGTTGAAATGTAAACGGGAGGTAGAAAAAGGAAAGGGAGAGATTGAAAATCCCAGAAAGAAAAGAAAATCTATTTAGTGAAGCCTCTGGAAAGTACAACCCAAAACACAGGCCATAGATAAGGTAGGAAAGTTTTTCCAGACAAGGAGAAAAGGAGAGTTATGCTTGCATATCAGTTTGTGAGATAGGTTCCAAGCAATTCGGAGGCTTCCTTTTGACGATTAGGTCTGCAAATAAAGAGGTATGGCGATTTTCTAAGAATGGGGTGAGCGATTATTGAGATGAGAAGTTAGAGCTCTATGTATGTGTGTGTGTGTGTGTATAAATGTATATATATAAATGTAATATGTAAATGTATATATGTGTATATATATAATATATATACATATATTTCCTCAGATATCTTTCCATAATGTAAAAATGTAAAATTAATTCTTTCAAAATTATCCTTTATTTCGTCTTTTTTTTACTCTTTCTATAATATTCAATTCTACAGACTTTCTAGCATTTTTAGACTCCTTTCTCCTTCTTTGTTTCCATTTCCTATATACTTTTAACACCTCCATGAAGTCACCAGTCTCATTGTTTCTTTTTCCTAGTCTTGCATTTCATTGTCCATGTCTCTTTAACCATAGTGGTATTACATCTATAATCAGTAAATTCCTGTGTCATTGGTATAGCTTTCCTGGCCTTAGCAGCTCTTCTTCTTTTCCCATCATCTCCTGCATTGTTGGCAGATTTCTAAAACACTGCATCTATTTGTCATTTGCTTACTAAAACTTTCATTATTTCCACTGTGCTGACAGGATAAAATCCAGTCTTTTATCATGAAATACAAAGCTCTTTATTATGGGCCTCAAACTACTTGTAACAATTTATGTTCAACTAAAGCCAACCAAATTGGCAACTCTGACAATGACAAAAGCTCTATTCTTTTATCCATATCTAACTTGAGAATTCATAGCACTGTTTTTGTCATATTCCTTAGTTTGGAATGCAGCCTCAATATGACCACTTCTATAAAAAACTGACCTGTTATGTACCTTGTATCCTAAGAAATCTATCTAGACTATCTCCCATTCATCTCCTTCCTCTAACTTAAATAACATTTATATTAATATGTACAGATGACCAAGAAGCACCTGAAAAGATGATCAATATTATTTTATAATTATTAGAGAAATGCGAATCAAAACTGCAATGTCATATCATCTCACACCAGTCAGAATGGCTGTCATCAAAACTTCTACAAACAATAGATGCTGAAGAGGGTTTGGGGAAAAGGGAACCCTCCTACACTATTAATGGGACTGTACATTAGTCTAGTCACTATGGAGAACAATATGGGGATTCCTTAAAAAACTAAAAGATTCCCTATGATCCAGCAATCCTACTCCTGGGTGTATATTAGGAGAAAAACATGGTTTGAAAGGATTCATGTGCCCCAGTGTAGCACTGTTTACAATAGCCAAGACATGGAAGTTACCTAGATATCCATCAACAGACAAATAGATAAAGATGAGGTGTATATATGCAATGGAATATTATTCAGCCATTAAAAATAATGAAATAATTCCTTTTGCAGCAATATGGATGAACCTGGAGATGATCATACTTAGTGAAATAAATCAGAGAAAGACAAATATCATGTGATATTGCTTATATGAGGAATTAAAAAAATGATACAAATGAACTTATTTACAATATAGAAACAGATTCACAGACTTATAGAATGAATTGATGGTTACCAGGAGAGAAAGGTGAGGGGGAGGGATAGATGAGAAGTTTGGGATTGATGTGTACACACTGCTATATTTAAAATAGATAACCAACAAGCACCTACTATATATAGCACAGGGAACTCTGCTCAATAGGTTGAAATAATCTAAATGCGAAAATAATTTTAAAAAGAATAGGTACATGTGTATGTATAACTGAATCAATTTACTGTACACCTGAAACTAACACAACATTGTTAATCAACTCTATTTTGATATAAAATACAGTTTTTTTAGAAAAAATTAGAAACATTAAAAAGTTAAAAGTAAAAAATAATATGCTATTTATCATTGATTTGGCAAACATTCCAATGTTTATTTTTATTATATGTACAATGATATATGTTAAAGTTTAAGAGCCAGGGTTCAGAAGTTAATTTCCATTTAAAACTCAGTTCTTTTTAAACTTAGTGACTTTGGTAAGTTTTTCAAACTTCTTTGTACCTTAATGTCTTCATCTGTAAAATGATTTGTGAAAATCAAAGAAAATTTATATAATTTTATGTATTGCTTGCCAGGTATCTTGAACATGACAAATGCTCAGTATGTCTTAGAAGTATTTCTTGTTGCTGTTACTACCACTATTTTGTGATTTTTAACATTTCATTTTTTCTCAAATGAAATTTGATGACTTTTGTAGCCCCTAAAGTGAAATATAGTCCCTTGCTTAAACAGGTGTTCAGAAAATACTCATAGCAACATATAATATAAAACATCATGGTATTTCATTAATCTGGCAGTACTTAGTAGTTTTTATATACAAAGTATAATGGTTAATTCAGACAGAGCTCTCTCTTTGTACACAGATATGCACATATTCTCCTGTACATACATAATCCATACATATAAGTGCAGTATGTGAAAAGTGAATCATGGTATCTATTTGCCCATCAAACCTGCTTTTTTTGATTTTGCTGTCATCTTCCCAAAGACTGCAGACAGGAAATTAGAATTTTAGAGATCCTTAACTTCTCTCTTTTTAATCCCCTGCTTTCTCTGTTCAGTTCAGTTCGATCGCTCAGTCATGTCCAACTCTTTCCAACCCCATGAACCACAGCATGCCAGGCCTCCCTGTCCATCACCAACTCCTGGAGTTTACCCAAACCCATGTCCACTGAGTTGGTGATGCCATCCTACCATCTCGTCCTCTGTCATCCCCTTCTCTTCCTGCCCTCAATCTTTCCCAGCATCAGGGTCTTTTCCAATGAGTCAGCTCTTCGCATCAGGTGGCCAAAGTATTGGAGTTTCAGATTCAACATTAGTCCTTCCAATGAACACCCAGGACTGATCTCCTTTAGGATGGACTGGTTGGATCTCCTTGCAGTCCAAGGGACTCTCAAGAGTCTTCTCCAACACCACAGTTCGAAAGCATCAATTCTTCAGTGCTCAGCTTTCTTTATAGTCCAACTCTCACATCCATACATGACCACAGGAAAAACCATAGCCTTGACTGGACAGACTTTTGTTGGCAAAGTAATATCTCTGCTTTTGAATATGCTATCTAAGTTGGTCATAACTTTCCTTCCAAAGGGTAGCGTCCTTTAATTTCATGGCTGCAGTCACCATCTGCAGTGATTTTGGAGCCCAGAAAAATAAAGTCTGACACTGTTTCCACTGTTTCCCCATCTATTTGCCATGAAGTGATAGGACCGGATGCCATGATGTTAGTTTTCTGAATGTTGAGCTTTAAGCCAACTTTTCACTCTCCTCTTCCACTTTCATCAAGAGGCTCTTTAGTTCTTCATTTTCTGCCATAAGGGTGGTGTCATCTGCATATCTGCAGTTTCTCTGTACCCCTTCCTAACCACATGTTCAATCAATATAACGATCGGAGTCTGTCAAGTTTAGCTCTGACATATCTAGGGAATCTGACCCTCTTCTTTATTCCCATGTTTTGTCACCTATACTCTGTGATATCCTTTTAACTTCTCTTGCTGCATGTTGTAAACTCCACATACTCCGTCTTTCACAGCATCTCTAAGTTTATTGTTTGAACTCAAAGCAGGCACTTAACACATATTTGTGGAAGGTGTTAAAAGACCAAAATAGAGTTAGCCTCTGATTATGTTACCTGAAAAAAACTTCTAGTCCATTTGGTGCCTTCGCGAGAATTAAAGAAAGCTCTCCTTTCTCTAGTATAGACAAATAAATGCAAATATATATATATATATATATGCATATATTAATTAAACTTAGAATATTATTGCACAGTGTAATATCCTGCTGCTGGGGAGCTTTTCAGAGCCCATATTTCCACGTGTGCCCAGACTTGCCTACTCACAATGCCTCTCACTTGAAGGATCACAGATACTATCAGCAACAAGCACACTCCATATCCTACTTCCATCCCACATAATATCATATTTACAGCAGGAAGAAATAAAAGTAATGGTGGGAATATCCAAAGGATGGCCCAGACACGGAATATCTGATATCACTGACTGTGCCAATGAGTCTCTGTGTCTGTGCTTTTCTGAGTGTGTGCCTGATGACATGTACAGCATAGGGTTATAGAGTATAGGGTTATCTCTCGTGTGAGAGCTGGCACTATTCCTGCTTACTCCTAAGCTCTCACATGTCTAGGGTGTGAACATGCCTAATAAAATGACATCCATGAAGTCATGAAGCCCTTGTGCAGGGCACAACCCAAACAGACACAGGAAGAGCTTTTATGTTACCCTTCCATTTCTACCCATCTTACTTCAGGATAAAATCTAAACAATCTGTGGCATTTAAGTTACTTGTCTGGGCTTCCCTGGTGGCTCAGATGGTGAAACGTCCATCTGTCTGCAATGCGGGAGACCCAGGTTCAATCCCTGGGTTGGGAAGATCCCCTGGAGAAGGAAATGGCAGCCCACCCCAGTACTCTTGCCTGGAAAATCCCATGGGCAGAGGAGCGTGGTAGGCTATAGTCCATGGGGTCACAAAGAGTCAGACACAACTGAGTAACTTCACTAAGTTACTTGTTGCTTTGGGTCCTATATCCCCAGCCTTATCCCCTTCTACTCCTATATACAAAGAAAATTTCAGTCTTGAGAAACTACTTTCAAATCACCAAGTAATGTTATAATATAGTATAGTGATATGGTAATATAATAATAAAATCCCCACTTCAATCATGTACTAGCTCTGTGATCTTAAACATGTAACATATTTCATCTTAGTTTAACTTCATAGAATTTCATTTTTATCATATGTTCAAATTTATAAGATTTCTTTTGGGTAGAATAAAATTGCATCCTTTTGCTTGTTTAAAATTCCTACATATAGTTAAAGTGAGCACACTGAGTGAATATTGATAATACAATCTGAAAAATAATAAGGAGCCATTAAACAATTTTACTTAAAATTGAGTGGTAGATAAAAATCATGAAGGTAATCATAGAGGGCTTTAAGAAGGAGGTGCCACTTAAGATGGGCCTGAAACAGGATAAACAATAAGGAGAAAGGTCACAAGAAGGGAGGTTTCTATTGAGACAAAAATATATTGAAATAGAAAGTCTTGGGATTTGTAAAAGGAAAGAGATTATTGCTTTTCACAGAATCATGAGATATGAGAAAAAAAAAGGAGAAGAAATAATATAGAAAGATTGTTTAACCCAAAGCTGTGGGTTCTAGTTTAACAAGGTTGGCCTTTGTTTTATGGATTATAAAAGGCCCTATATATTTCTTGAGGAGAAAGTAGACATAACCAGAATTGTACTTGAGGAAAATTTATCTGATAGTGGCAAATGAGATGAGTAGAATCGTGTGGAAGGAGCTTATATAACTTTCTGTCCTGCTTGCACTTACTTTCTCTCTCTTTTATTTCCAACATATTGCTACTCCAAAATTTTCTTCATGGGAATGAATGCTGTTCATCAGTCAATACACCACCTCCGTCTCCTACTATACCCACCAAATTAGTTACCAATTCTTGGCATTTCTTCTTAAGAACAAAGTGCCTCAAATAGTACCTTGCTTACATTAAGTTTGTTAGGATTGATCAAAATATTGTGATCTGAGCCATAGCTATCTTTCTCCAGAATTACTGTAAACATGCTCCTAATTGGTCTCCCTGTTTCCATTACTAACCCTCCTGAGTCATTCCCCAGGAAGGGACCTTCTTCCCTGTGTCTTTCAAGCCAATAGATCATGACCCAGATCAGCTTAGAAGCAAAGGGAAGCTTTTTTCTTTGAGAAATGTAAGATCTAGAGCACATGCTATCCAGAGAGACTGGGGGCAAAGCTGCTTTTATTTTTTAAATTTTTAATTGGAAAGTGATTGCTTTACAATGTGTTGATTTCTGCCATACAACAATGTGAATCACTGATAAGTATACAATTGTCCTCTCCCTCTTGAACCTCCTTCCCACCCTCCACCCCATCCCACTTCTATAGGATGTTACAGAGCACCAGGTTGAGCTCCATGTGTTATACAAGCAACTTCCCACTAGCTGTTTTACATATGGTAATGTGTATGTTTCAATGCTACTCTCTCAATTTGTCCACCTTCTCCTTCCCCACTGTGCCCACAAGTGTCTCTACATCTGCATCTCTAGTCCTGGGCAGGGGCTTCCCTGGTGGCTCAGATGATAAAGAATCTGCCTGCAATGCGGGAGAGACAGGTTTGATCCCTGGGTCAGGAAGATCTTCTGGAGAAGGGAATGGCAACCTATTCCAGTATTCCTGCCTGGAGAATCCCATGGACAGAGGAGACTATGGGGTTCAGTCCATGAATTGGCAAAGAATCAGACATGACTGAGCAACCAACACTAGTCCTGGGTAGGGCTGCTTTAAAGGAATCGGGTCAGCAGGAGGGACCAGAGTTCCCACGGGGGCAGGGCAGGCGCATCTCTGCTGTAGGCTGAGGCTCTAGATCGCAGTGCCCACTGCAGCGTCTCTGCACATGACCGGCCCACACATCTTGAATTGAGGGTCCTCCACGGAGCTTATTCATACAGCTGGAAGAGCTGGGGTGTAGTTACCACAGCCGTTTCTCTCCAGGAACTCGGGTCTGAAGTGCCAGTTTACAGTTCTCTATGTGGGGCACTCTGTGAGCAAGTCAAACTAGACTAAGCACAAAGGAAAAAAGGTTAGACTTTATTCTATTCCCCAGATTCTAGTTTTGTTCCCCTGGATTTTTTTTTTAATATTTATTTATTTATTTTGGCTGCCCTGGGTCTTCGTTGCTGTGCAAGCTTTTCTCTAGTTGTGGTGAGCAGGGTGCACGGGCTGCTTATTGCAGTGGCTTTTCTTGTTGCAGAGCTCGGGCTTCAGTAGTTTCCGCTCTTGGGCTCTAGAGTGTCATATTTCTTTTTTTTTTTTTTTAATTGGAGTATAATTGCTTTACAACCTTGTATTCCTTTGTGCTGTACAACAATGTGAATCAGCTGTAGGTATACATATACCCACCCCTTCCTCTGAACCCACCCCTCCCAATGAACCTATTTGCAGGGCTGGAATAGAGATGCAGACACAGAGAATGGACATGCAACTCTTCATTCTTGAGGGGCGCCAAGGGGCACAGTTCGGATGTCTGTAACATCTTCTGGCTAAGTGTCAGCCTCATCATAACCCAAGTAGAGGAGAACTTTTTCCAGTTGTTCTTAGATGGGTTTGATGGTCACCAGGACTCAGCCCTAACTGTACCCCTCAGCAACCACAATTTGTCTAACCTTTTTGAGACAAAGGACACCAATTTAAGATGCCCAAATATTAGCAAGGAAATAATGGTTACATGTCAAATTTCTAAAAATGAAGGTATCTAGGTTTGTTGTTTGTAGGCAAGTGTTCCCTGAGGTTGAGGTCACTGCTGTGGCTTGAATATCCCTGGTTACACTTTGGTTGTTTTTCAGAAGAGAAGCTTGAAGAAGAGAGAGAGTCACATGAGTAGTCAAGGAAATCCATTGCCAAAGGTTGTCTCTTGGGAGGTTGGGGATTGGGGGCCCTCTTAAATCCAGTGTGAACTCTCTCCTGCAACTTTGGAGAAGAATTGATGGTTAGGATCACTAAATGGAATCTGGTCCACTTAGGTGAGCTGACTTTGTGGGTTGCTTGTTTTCCAGGTTTTTAGGTACACCCCATCTCCTGGCTGGAAAGGGTGGAGGGCCGGGTTGATGGGCATGGGCAGTACCTGGTCATCATATTCCTTGAGAACTTTCCTCGCTTATTGGGCCTCCCTGATGGCTTGACAAGCTGCAGTTTGGGGGAAGAAGTATGGCCCATGTTCATTAACTAGACACCCATGGCTTCCTAGATTGAAGCCCAATTTTGTGTTTTTATCTAATCATCCCTTTGAACAGATTGGAGAGTAACTGGATGGATCTTGCCTTTAAGGTGTGAGGAGGACTAGTTGCCAGGTCACTGGCTCAAGGTGGCCCTTTTAGCAGTTGCATCTGTCTGTTGTTTTCTTTTGTTGTCTCTGCACCCTCCTTTTTGGTAAATCCTACAAGGAATCACTGCCACCTTTTTTGGAAGCTGAACTGCTTCTAAGAGCTTCAATATGCTTTAAGTCATGTTTCATCTGTTAATTCTTCAAAGTAACTATGGGCTTCCCCAGTGGCTCAGCAGGAAAGAATCCAGCTGCAATGCAGGAGATGCATTCATGGGTCGGGAAGATCACCTGGAAGAGAGCATGGCAACCCATTCTATTATTCTTGCTTGGAGAATCCCATGGACAGAGGAGCCTGGCGGGCTTAAAGTCCATGGAGTCACACAGAATCAGACATGACTGAAGTGACTTAGCATGCACTTACACACATGTATGACGTCATACACATTTGGGTAATCTGTATAAGCATTTAAGATACTCTCTATTGCAAGCACTAAGGCTCAGGTGATGGCTGTCAGCCCCACTTTATATGCAGAAGTCCCTGAGAATAGGGTTCTTGCTTTTATGACTTGTATCTGGGAGGTCAGTGTGTATTGCACCAGGCTTTTCCCCCGCTCTCATAAAACTCCTCCCCTCTGTGAACCATTCCTGTTCAGCATTTAGGCAAGACTCACTTCTTTGGTCAAGTCAGGACATCTGTAATAGATGTGCCTATGGTTCCTAGAAAGTCATACTTCAGGGTCCCTGTTTCTCTGGGTAGTAGGTGGCCTGATTTAGTGTGTGACAGGTTTTTATGGTAGCCACGGGGTTGTCTAAAAGCATAACGTGACCTTGAATGGACCTTCTGGGGGATAGCCATTCATTTAGAATTTTTTACACCTGAACCTACTGTGGAGTCCATATAGTAATTGACTGACCGATCATTGACTTTTCATCTTCCTTCAGCAGGGTTGTAATAGCTGCTTCTGCCTGTAGGCAAGGAGGCCATCCCTTAGCAGTTTGATCTAATTGTTTATAGAGAAAGAAGCAACAACCAAGAAAAGTGGTCCCAGTTTTTGAGGCTGATTTCCCTTCTCTCATGAATGTAGAGGTCAAAGGATTTAGCTAAATCTGGGAGGACCAGGGTAGGAGCCTGAAGACATTGCTTTTTCAATGGTTTAAAGGCTGCTTAATATATAAATTTCATTCACAAGGATCATCATTCTTTCCTTTCAACTTTTCATGTAGAGATCTAGCTATTAGGCATCAGGAATTCAGATGCAGCAAAACTCAGCCAGTCCCAGGAATCCCCTAAGCTGTCTTCTAGTTTTAGAAAGGCAAGGCTGTAAGTGGCTTCTTTCCTTTCCTGGTATAAGCCTCTCTGGCTTTATGTGAGAATGAAGCCTAGATAGGTCATCCCAGTTTATGATATTTGGGCCTTTTACTTGGACACCTTATATCCTTTATTAGTTAAGTGATTAAGGGTGGTTACATTATTTTTGTCAGAGGCCTTCTTAGTAGGTCTGACTATCAGAATGTTGTCTACATACTGGAGGAGGATTAGGTCTTTAGCTAAAGTTTCTCAGAATATGGTGGGAGAATTTTTAAATCCTTAGAGCAGGACTGTCTAGAAGTGTTGTTTTTGTTGTGTGTTTGGGTACTCCCCAGTGGATTTCTTTACCAAAAAAGTGAGGTTATAGGCTGATTGACAGTCTAAAAACACCCTGGTCAGTTAGGCCTAATGGATCTATGAATGCCCATTCTTGGGCTTTCCCTGATATACCCATAGCTTTACAACTCTTGTGATCAAGTTTGCCTGCACTGGTGTTCAGTACTGAGTAATCAGTACTGAACTGATTACTGGCATCAGTATCAACTAGGAATTCTATAGGCTTCCCCCCTATATCCAGTGTCAGCTGGGGACTCTCAAGGGTCAATTGGAGTGCCAACTAAGGGTTAAATGGCACTGACCAGCCCCATTGTTTTTTGTGTCTGTTTGGACCATCTGCCTTTGAGTGTCCAGGATCTGCCATTTCCATCTCCCTTCAGGTGTGGCTAGGTCATTTGCTCTTCCATTCCTCTTGTTTATGTATGGGGCACTGATTGCCTTCTAGTTTCCTGGGCTTGTTATCCCACGGTGGTGACTGGGACATCCCATTTCACAGTAAGATCTGTTAGAGTTCTTAGAGTAGCTAACAGCGTCCTATATCATCTAGTTTCTCTCTCTCTCTCTCATACACACACACACACACACCTTGCCTCCTACTCATCTCTTCACCTCGCTGATGCAACTCTAGTCAAACGAACCTTCTTTGCTGTTTCTCCACACGTCCAGGCATTTCCCCCTACTTTAAGACCTATATATTATCAATTCTTTCTGTCTGGAATCTCTACATATGTCTCTCGCCTTTATAAGACCTGGTCTGAACATTCTCTTTAAAATTTCAACCTGTTCTGACCCTGAAACTATTTATCACATTCATCTGCTTCTACATGTCACCTTTCTATACACTCTTAACATTTATAAAAGTATTATCTTTAATTTAATTATTTGTCTATTCCTTCTAAAATAGTAGGTCCATGAGAACAAAAATAGTGTGTTGTTGTTATTATGTCTAATGATATATCTCAGTCCCTAGAGCTTTGTAGGCATATAATAGGTATGAGATAAATATATATTTATTGAATTAGTGAATTAATTTAGGTTTACTTTGTGAAATGACTTTACAATAATATTGAAAAGACAATCAGTAGAAGGCACTGATTTCCCATAATAGGAAATTCAACCTAGGCACTTTATTCTAATTTGAATAAAATAAGTAAATAAAATAAAGCATTTTACAAATAGAAGGGCTTTATTTTATTGGAGTGCAATTATCTTTTCAATGTTAGCATCCCCAGTAAGTCCAGTATTAATACTAACATTGAAAAGATAATTGCACTCCAATAAAATAAAGCCCTTCTACTTGTAAAATGCTCAATCATCCATGCTCAGTCAAGGGGAGTTGATAGAACCATTAATGAAATTAAATAATTATTAAAATATTTATTCAATATCTATTATGTGACATGTGGTTTTCTGAAACTGGCCTATAGAAAGGGAACACGATAAAAAGATCCCACTACCATAAAGGTTAACTCTAGGGAGAATACAGGCAAAAGATAATCAAATGATCATGAAAGTTTTAGGAAATTTCGATTGCTATTTAGAAATAGCTATTTAGAAAATATCAATTGCTATTAAAACAGTAAAACAGAGTAAAATTATAGAAAGCAAATCAATGAAGCTAAATAGAGAATGTAGTCAGGAAATGAAATTTGAGCTAAATCCTAAATAGTGAGATGTCACCAGTGTAGATATTCAGATACTTGGGGAAGGAAAGTCACAGGAGAAGGATACAGCAGTGCCTAAAGCTCCTGAGAGTAGCTGGCATATTTGAGGTACAAACAGAATGCCTGTGGATGAGAGTGAAGCATGTTGTGAGGTCAAGAGGTAAAAGAGCTGGGGTTATGAAGATCACTGTAGACATCTCATTACTTTTGGAAAATCATTTTTTTCCAGCATTTATGAAAAAGAATAGCTTGAAACACTTTATTTGGACAACTATATATGTTCAATAATATACTTGGAGTCATTATGAAACAGATATAATTAATGTTTTCTTGTTAGACTTTTATTTTTGACATGTTTTTCTTAACTTCTGAAATTAAACAGACTCTCCACCTTAAATATTTTTTCTTAAGCTAAATTTACTTTTCTGTGGCTAAAATGTTCTCCTTTATTTGATATTTTCCCCCCAAATGTAGCAAGAAAGTCAGTCCTTTACTGTATATAACTATTTTTCTGAGGTTTCAAAAGAAGACATTATGCTTTAATACCCTGAAGATTTATTTGTAAAACTTCTACAAGGAAAGAAGGGAAACCGCAGAAAATTTTGAAGCAGGAGATGAAAAGTCATACAGTAGCTTGTTGAAATATGGTTGGCAAATGATGAGGTGAACTGTAGAATAAGAACTAAGAATTCTCTTCAGGCCTGGAAAGTTGTTGGAGTTATTAAGAACCCATGAACTGATAAGTCAGGGAGGGAATGTTTCAGTTAAAGCAAAATAAATAGATTCCAAGAGAAAAGGAAACTTGTGAATCTATTCCATCATGAACTATCAAAAACATATAGTTATTTTCATCTCTTCTTCTTTTAAAACATTACTCAAATGTTTAATACTTAACTTTAAAAATGAGCTTTAATCCTCAGTATTACCAAATTATAGAAGGTGATTAAAATATATATATTTTTTGTTGATGACCCTTGGTTTCCTAAAAACATTATCTTGAGTTATAACACTAGTTTTAGTATTTAAAAAGTTAATAAGAATGAGAATCGTTTAAAAAAAAAAGAAATATGTTCGTGTCTAGCTATTTTAAACTTGTAAGTTAGTTATTTAAAAAATGAAGCTCACCCCAGTTAGGTTTTGCTAAGAAAAATCTATTTATGATCTTATTTTCTCATTAAGTATTCTTTTAGAACATATATAGAGAAACTACATTAGGCAAACTACATATGTCCAGACAATAAATCTTTAAAACTCACATATTTTCTAGGATATACCTGTGTAAACTAGAGTACTTATAGAGTAGATCTAGCTATACAATATACCTGGACATTTTATGTATTGTTCTTTAATTCAAACTGTTTAAATATATTTTTTTTACACATTGAAACAATTAAGATCTCAGTATTTTTTTTTCTCACTTGTTCTTGAACTGCCCTGCTTCTCTAAAATATCTTTACTCATATTTAGCTCATATATAATGCAAATGTTAAGAGTAGTTAACTTTAGTGCTGTGAAACTAAGGATAGGGGACAGATGGAGGGTGGAAAGATTCTCATATTTGGCCCTTTATACTTAAAAGATTGGTTGAATCTATTGTTCATGTATATTAATTTGTTATATTCTTAAGGATGAGTACAAATATTTCTGTTTAAAACAAAACAAAACAAAACCCAGAATCTGTACACAGATGTTTATAGTAACTTTTTTCATTCATTGCCAAAACTTGGAAGCAACAAACATGCCCTACAGTAGGTGAATGGATAAATAAAATGAATGGAATATTATTCATTGCTAAATATAAATGAGCTATCAAACCATGGAAAGACATGGAGGAAATTTAAATGCATATTAATAAATGAAAGAAGCCAATCTGGAAGGCTACATGTTGTATGATTCCAACTATATGACATTCTGTAAAAGGCAAAACCATGGAGACAGTAAAAAATTCAGTAGTTGACACACATAGGAATTGGTAGAGGAAAGGGATGAATAAACAGAGTAGAGAGGGTTTTTAGTTCAGTGAAAGTATTCTGTATGATGCTACAATGGTGGATACATGTCACTATACATTTGATCAAACCCATAGAATGTTCATCATCAAAAGTTAACCCTAAACTAATGTATGGACTTTGGATGATTATGACATATTCACGTATGTTCATCAGTTGTAACAAGTATACCAGTTTTGTGAGGAATATTGGTAATGGGGGAATTATACATGCATGGGGGAAGGGAGTATTTGGACAATCACTGTACTTTTAAAATTTTGTTGTGAATCTAAAATGACTCTTAAAAAAATAAGCAAAAATATCTTTAAAAAAGAGATTTATGAAATGTAAAAAATATATTTAATCTTTGTCTGAATATAGAATAACTTTTTAAAGATGTTAATTTAAAGACTGAGAAAAGCAGTCTAACTTGGGGGGTGAGGGGAAATCATAATTTGGAGACTCTTAGAATGACTTGTATAAGAACGTGCACATTCTTAGCTATACAATGATTAAATCCCCAAAGAAAAGAAACCTCTTTACTGGGGTTAATTCTTGTTGGAATGTGTAGAAGTACATTATGAGGACTTCATGGTGATTTTGGATAATAATGATGGGAGAATAAAATGAAACTCAAGATCATTCCAATAAAACTGTAGGTCTAGCCTCTCTACAGAAAATAAAATATCTCTGACATCTACAACTAGAAAACATTTTGTTTAAATAATAAATTATTTTAAAAATAAATTTAAAAATTTAAATAATAAATAAAAATTTGTTTTAAATAATAATAATAAATTTTAAGTAACCCTGACATACAACCATGATTGATCTGATAAACTGTATATACAATGTTTTTTTCAAATATGGAAAATAATTTTTCATCTCTGAAATCAATATCCAAATTGGAATGCTTCATATATGTTTACATGTTGAATTACAGGAGGTTCTATATTTTTAAATATTCTGCTATAATTCTAAGCCTGAAAGACCTTGCAAATCACTTAGCAATTGAAAATCTTCCACATACACAATGTTTTTTTTCAAATATGGAAAATAAGTTTGCATATCTGAAAATAGTATCTGAATTGGAATGCTTCATATATGTTTATATGTAGAATTAAAGAAGGTTTTATATTTTTAAATATTCAATTTCTAACTGTGAAAAACCATACAAATCTCTTAGCAATTGAAAACTCTCCATTTTATATTTAATTTTTTCTACAACAGAATGAAAGACTGATAATTATTCAAATTGTAACTAGTGTTATGGAAGCATGTAATAATTTACATTCTTTAAGTAAATGTGGCTTAGTACTTATGTTCCAAGTCTTGCCCAATTCCATCCCAGTAATCACGAGTTTTAATTTGTGAAGATAATGTACCCTAATCCTATTTACTTATGCTTCACCATGGGATAAAATGCGAAGGCAAGAACTGTCTGAGTATGAATATTGGCCCTTCCTTCAGTTCAATTCAGTCAATCAGTTGTGATTCTTTCAGCCCCATGAAATGCCGCATGCCAGGCTTCCATGTCCATCACCAACTCCAGGAGCTTGTTCAGACTCATGTCCATCGAGTCGGTGATGCTTTTCAACCATCTCATCCTATGTCGTCCTGTTCGCCTTCTCCATTCAATCTTTCCCAGCATCAGAGTCTTTTCCAATGCATCTGCTCTTCACATCAGGTGGTCAAAATATTGGAGTTTCAGCATCAGCACCAGTCCTTCAAATGAATATTCAGGATTGATTTCCTTTAGTATTGATGAGTTTGATCTCCTTGCAGTCCAAGGGACTCTCAAGAGTCTTCTTCAACACCACAGTTCAAGAGCGTCAATTCTTCGGCACTCAGCTTTCTTTATGGTCCAGCTCTCACAACCATACATGACTACTGGAAAAACCATAGCTTTGAGTAGAGAGACCTTTGTCACCAAAGTAAGGTCTCTGCTTTTTAATAAGCTGTCTAGGTTTGTCATAGCTTTTTTCCCAAGAAGAAAGAGTCTTTTAATTTCATGGCTGAAGTCACCATCTGCAGTGGTTTTGCATCCCAAGAAAATAAACTCTGTCAGTTTCCATTGTTTCTCCATCTATTTGCCATGAAGTGATGGGTCCAGATGCCATGATCTTAGTTTTCTGAATGTTGAGTTTTAAGCCGGCTTTTTCACTCTCCTCTTTCTCTTTCATCATGAGCTCTTTAGTTCCTTTTTGCTTTCTGCCATAAGGCTGGTGTCATCTGCATATCTGAGGTGATTGATATTTCTCCCAGCAATCTTGATTCCAACTTGTACTTCATTCTGCCCAGCATTTTGCATGTTTTACTCTACATACAAGTTAAGTTAGCAGGGTGACAATATACAGCCTTGAATACTCCTTTCCAATTTGGAACCAGTCCATTGGTCCATGTTTGGTTCTACTGTTGCTTCTTGAGCTTCATACAGATTTCTCTGGATGCAGGTAAGGTGGTCTGGTATTCCCATCTCTTTAAGAATTATCCATAGTTTGTTGTGATTCACAAAATCAAAGGCTTTAGCATAGTCAATGAAGCAGAAGTAAATGTTTTTCTGGAATTTTCTTGCTTTTTCTATGATCCAGTAGATGTTGGCAATTTGATCTCTGTTTCCTGTGCATTTTCTAAATCCAGCTAGAACATCTGGAAGTTCTCTGTTCACATATCATTGAAGCCTAGCTTCAAGAATTTTAAACATTACTTCTCTAGTGTGTGAGATAAGTGCAGTTGTGAGGTAGTTTGAACATTCTTTGGCATTGCGTTTCCTTGGAATTGGGGCTTCCCTGCTGCCTCAGCTGGTAAAGAATCTGTCTGCAATGTAGGAGGCCTGGATTCAATCCTCTTGGTTGGGAAGATCCTTTGGAGTAGGGAATGGCTACCCACTCCAGTTTTCTGGCCTGGAGAATCCTTGGACTGTATAGTCCATGGGGTTACAAAGAATCGGACACAACTGAGTGACTTTCACTTCACTTCACTTCTTTGGGATTGGAATGAAAACTGATTTTTTCCAATCCTGGGGCCACTGCTGAGTTTTCCAAATTTGTTGGCATATTGCGTGCAGCACTTTCACAGCATCATCTTTTAGGATTTGAAATAGCTCAACTGGAATTCCATAACCTCTACTAGCTTCGTTCATAGTAATGCTTCCTAAGGCCCTCTTGACTTCATACCCCATGATGTCTAGCTCTAGGTGAGTGATCACATCATGTTTATATGGTTTATTAAGATCTTTTTTTGTGTAGTCCTGTGTATTCTTGCCACCTCTTCTTAATATCTTTGGCTTCAGTTAGGTCTATACCATTTCTATCCTTTATTGTGCCCATCTTTGCATGAAGTGTTCCCTTGGTATTTCTAACTGTTTTGAAGAGATCTCTAGTCTTTCCCATTCTCTTGTTTTCCTGTATTTCTTGCACTGATTGCTGAGGAAGGCTTTCTTATCTCTCCTTGATATTCTTTGGAACTCTGCATTCAAATGGACATATCTTTTCTTTTCTCCTTTGCCTTTAGTTTCTCTTCTTTTCTCCGCTATTTGTAAGGCCTCCTCAGACAACCATGTTGCCTTTTTGCATTTTTTTTCTGAGGGATGGTTTTGATCACCACCTCCTGTACAATGTCACGAACCTCCATCCATAGTTCTTCAGGCACTCTGTGTGTCAGATCTAATCCCTTGAATCTATTTGATACTTCAACTGTATAATTGCAAGGGATTTGATTTATGTCATACCTGAATGGTCTACTGGTTTTCCTACTTTCTTCAGTTTGTCTGAATTTGTCAATAAGGAGTTCATGATCTGAGCCACAGTCAGCTCTCGGTCTTGTTTTTGCTGACTATATAAGCCCTTCGTTAAAGACTCCCAAAGTGAAATTTCCAATGCTTCTTTCTACTTCTTCTTTAGAGAACAGTTTGAAGTCTTTTCATCTCTCTCTTTAGCCAGTGGTAGATCTCCTCAATCTTCTCTGGGTTGCTGAAATTACTGTAAGAGACTTCATATTTATTAGAAAACCTCAAATCAATGTGTATGCAAATATTCACACTCATTGTTTCTGTTTCCCTGAATGCAGGGTAGAATTAATCTTAAATATTTCTTCTAAATGTGTGTCTCTTTGTATGTGTGTGTATGTGTGCATGGGGGCAGATGTGTATGTGTGTTTGTGTGTGTTTACATTGTTCTAATGAAGAGAATAAAGGAAAAATAAAATAGTTGAATTATATTGAAAAATCCTATTGTCTGTAATTTGTTACCTAGAACATGACCAATTAAATGTTCTAGGTAACATTTTATTTAAGAATTAAATTAAAAGAGTATTTGTATTGGATCTTACAAGAGTATTTTTATTGGATCAAGTTGGGTGGGGAAAATTTACCAAGCTATTATGATGATATAAATATATGAAACTATGGAAGCATGTAAACATGATAGGAATAATTTAATAGGAGCACATGGTCACTAGTTTTTAACCAGTTAAAATTAAGAGACAAATGTGATTATTCACCTTGGACAGAGTCTATGTATTTTGCATCTGTGAAGATTTAGTCATTCATTTAACAAATATTTGTTGAATATCCCTAGCACTGAGAATAAATAGACAAAACACTAGTGGTCTTTATGCATAAAAAAGCTCAGAGTTTAGGAGGACCTTAAAGCTACTGGAGGGCTAGTTAATAATATCATTTTGAGCAAGTATCTGCTTACATTTAGGTGATTCATTTCCAAGGCCCTGTGGTAACCTCTGCTCATTAGTAAAGGGACATCTCTTAGAGGGGGGCAGGGGGGAATCTTACTTTTAAAATAGGAGAAGCTGTGGTAAAATCCTGAGTGGAAGTCTTGTTTCACCTTCCCTTGGGTTCACATACAAGGCAGAACTCTGATATTGTCAAAAGGGCAGGAAACCTGACTTTCTGAGCACCTTTCATAAGACACTTTCTTCAGTTATAAATGTAAAGAAGTAGAAGGAATCTGAGACACTGGAGAGTCTCTCACTCTGTAATTCACTAGTAATATGGTGGCCCATTTTTATTTAAATTAATTTAAATTATCCTATCAAATAAGTTACGGTGGAACTTTTTTTGTATTTTTTGTTCCAAATTATATTAAATTTCTATTCAAAAATTCACTCCCAAGTCACTGTCTGGTGAGTCAGCGTTTGCTCCAAATTACTGGCTGGGTGGAGGTGATTCTAGAAATGAGCAACTTGTCACCGATTTCCTGGAAATGTCTCTCATTCTTTCTTTTTTTTTTTTCAAAGCAAATGTTTTGTATTTCCTTTGCAACCATTTTGTCCCACACGGTTTTTTTCATATTTATCTATGTCTACTTGTACATTTTCTTCATTTTATTTTTTTGATTGTTGAAATTCATTTTTTTTTTAATCTGTCATTGGGGATATGCTGATTTTTTGTTTGTTTGTTTGTTTAATTTATTTTATTTTATTTTTTAACTTTACAATATTGTATTGGTTTTGCCATATATCAACATGAATCTGCCACAGGTATACACATGTTCCCCATCCTGAACCCTCCTCCCTCCTCCCTCCCCATACCATCATTCTATTATTTCATGATTTTCTTTTCGAATTGCCAGTGAGCTGAAATTCAGGACCAATGAATGGTCTCCCATCTAGCTTTCCATAAGTCTCTCCTGATTTGAGTGTTTTACTTTTCACTCACAATCTTTTCCGTAGACTGTATCTTTATAATATCAACTAAATAAGATTGGAAACAAGTAATAAAATTCAACAAGAACTCTAAATTGAATAGATAAGAGTCTACTTTCTCTTACCAATGATGTTTGCCCAAGTCTTAGTTGAAATAGATAAGCAGAGTAGATGTCCAGCAGCTTACTTTTCAATAGCTATTTGCATTTTAGACCTTTAATCTGATCCTTTTATAAGCAGCTTTCACATTAACATAGCTGACATTCTTATCTAAAATCCAGAAAGCCCCTTCACTGGGAGAGTGAAGGGTAAGGAAAATCATTTTGAGGATACCACTTCTTTCTCTTGAAAGTAATCAAACCTCTAAAAGATTTTATGCAAGTAACTTAGTGAAAAGCTCACTTATTTGAGGATTGTGTTTGTTTGTTTGTTTTAATCCAAAACCCAAAGGTAAGAGTAATTTATTTCGCTTTATTTGTTTTTATTTACTAGTTGATCTTTAGTATCCTAAGTGCCCCCAGGACATTCAGCTTTCAAGGCTTTCTGCTTTCTGGCCATATGGATGTACAGAAAAATAGAATATTAAATATATTTGTACCTAAAATTAATTGGTTCTTGATTAGAACTTTCCAATATATATATTTGGCAGCCCCCTTAAAGGGCTTCCCATATGGCACTAGTGGTAAAAAAAAAACCCTTCCTGCCAGTGCAGAAGGTGCTGGAGATGTGGGTTCAGTTCCTGGGTTGGGAAAATCCTCTGGAGGAGGGCACGGCAACCCACTCCAGTATTCTTGCCTGGAGAATCCCACAGACAGAGGAGTCTCGTGGGCTATATCCATAAGGTCACAGAGTCAGGCATGACTGAAGTGACTTAGCATGCACACATGTATGCAGCCCCCTCAAAAGGGTGAGGTACATGTAAACTGTGGCATTCTCTATATTTCAGTGTCTTCTAATTATATGTAATTAGTCAAAAGGCAAAAAAAAAAAAAAAATATTTCAGACATGTGTCTTAACTGAATTAATTTTTATTACATTTATTAATGAATGCATTGCAAGGAGATCCAACCAGTCCATCCTAACGGAGATCAATCCTGGGTGTTCACTGGAAGGACTGATGCTAAAGCTGAAACTCCAATACTTTGGCCACCTCATGCAAAGAGTTGACTCTTTGGAAAAGACCCTGATGCTGGGAGGGATTGGGGGCAGGAGGAAAGGGGGATGACAGAGGATGAGATGGCTGGATGGCATCACCGACTCGATGGACATGAGTTTGGGTAAACTCTGGGAGTTGGTGATGGACAGGGAGGCCTGGCATGCTGTGATTCATGGAGTCACAAAGAGTCAGACACGACTGAGCGACTGAACTAACTGAACTGAACTGAAAGTGAGCTTCCAAATGATAATATAGTCATTATCCAAATATTACTGAGTAGATTCTTTGACTCTTTGAGTTTTTAACAAAGATTATAGACAATAAGCTGCTGCTAAGTCGCTTCAATCCTGTCCGACTCTGTGCGACCCCAGAGACGGCAGCCCACCAGGCTCCCCCATCCCTGGGATTCTCCAGGCAAGAACACTGGAGTGGGTTGCCATTGCCTTCTCCAATGCATGAAAGTGAAAAGTGAAAGTGAAGTCGCTCAGTCGTGTCTGACCCTCAGCGACCCCATGGACTGCAGCCTTCCAGGCTCCTCTGTCCATGGGATTTTCCAGGCAAAAGTACTGGAGTGGGGTGCCATTGCCTTCTCCGATAGACAATATAAGCCAAAGGAAATAGGATGAAAGATTCTACATATTTACACTAAATAAGATACTTGTCCCAGAGAAAGAAGACAAGATCTGCTTGAAACTGTTTAAGCAGATGAGCAGGTCCCATATTTGAGGAAGGTTGTGTTTAGAGACAAAGGAGATCAAACCAGTCAATCTCAAGGGAAATCAACCCTGAATACTCATTGGAAGGACTGATGCTGAAACTGAAGCTCCAGTATTTTTTTTCACCTGATGCAAACAACCGACACATTGGAAAAGACCCTGATGATGGGAAAGATTGAGGGCAGAAGGAAAAGAGGGTGTCAGAGGAGGAGAAGGCTGGATGGCATCATCGATGCAATGGACATGAACTTGGGCAAACTTTGGGAGATGGTGGAGGAAAGGGAGGCCTGTCGTACTGCAGTCTGTGGGGTCAAAAAGAGTCAGACATGACTGGGTGACTGAACAACAACAGCAATGTTTATACTTGCCGTTCTTTACCTTTGTTGAGATACAGAGCTTCCTGTGATTTACAAGTACTATTGTTTCCCTTCCTTAAGAAAATAGGACATAGATATACACACATAAAATGCTCACCAATCTCATTTTATCTCAGATTATCTCATTTTGAAAAAAAAATGAAATCAAATCAGATACACAAAATGTTTTCTGATGCATGTGTATAAGTTTTGCATCTAAAGAGGATATGAATTCCAACGGCCCTCAAAACCATGTTATTTTCTCAATGGGTTATTTACAGTTTTAGTATTGATAAAGAAACCTAACACTTAAAAGTAACTTTAAAGATTATAAGTTGGACTATTTTGGAAAGCAATTTGGAAGTAAGGGTCACTGACTTTTGAATGAGCAAATGAATGAGTATTCATATACAAAAGTCATAGCAGTGCATATGTGCTAACTCACTTCAGTCATGTCTCACTCTGCGAGTCTATGGGCCATAGTCTGCCAGTCTCCTTTGTCCATGGGATTCTCCAGGAAAAAATCCTAGAATGGGTTGCCATGCTCTCCTCCAGGGGTCTTCCTGACCCAGGGGTCGAAACCAGGTCTCTTATGTCTCCTGCATTGACAGGGAATTCTTTACCTCTAGTGCCACCTGGGATTAAATTCTAATATAAGCTAGCATGTCTTTAATACTTTCTATATACTGAGCTCATGCTTTTCTATGGGTTTTAAGTCACTTAGTCCTAAAAGCAATTGCCATTAGATACTATTTATTATCCATCATTTTAAGAATGAAAAAGAAAAAATACCCTGAAGGTTAGAAGTATTAATGACTAACCCCACAGCTCAAGTAGTAAATGGCATAGTTGAGACATGATCCAGGTCTGCCTACACTTATGCTTTTACTAGTGCACTTTTCAGGGTATGTGAAAGTGAAAGTGAAGTCTCTCAGTCGTGTCCGACTCTTAGCAACCCCATGGACTACAGCCCACCAGGCCCTCCGTCCATGGGATTTTCCAGGCAAGTGTACTGGAGTGGGGTGCCATTGCCTTCTCCATTAACAGCGGCTAGGCATATTATATTTACTTAGAGCTGGTATACTTGGTGACAGCCTTAGTGCCCTCGGACACGGTGTGCTTGGCCAGCTCCCCAGGTAGCAGCAAGCGCATGGCAGTCTGGATCTCCCTGGATGTGATAGTCGAGCACTTGTAATGCGCCAGGCGTGATGCCTCGCCAGCGATGTACTTGAAAATGTCGTTGACGAAGGAGTTCATGATTCCCATGGCCTTGGACGAGATGCCGGTGTCCGGATGGACTTGCTTCAGCACCTTGTACACGTACACGGAGTAGCTCTCCTTGTGGCTGTGCTTGTGCTTCTTGCCGTCCTTCTTCTGGGCCTTGGTCACAGCTTTTTTAGAGCCCTTTTTAGGGGCAGGAGCAGACTTAGCCAGTTCAGGCATGTCTATAATGACAACACCCAACAACACAGAAAGGGTATGGATTATGTTAATGGAAAATCTGAGACGGCCTAAATATTCAATAATAAAGGAAAGTTTAAGCACTCCATAATTATAAATATAAGATGGAATATAAGAAAGACAAAAATTAAATTTAACCAAATATAGTAATGTGGTGGAAATGCTTATAATAGGAAATTAAGTGTATGAAAGTAGTGTAAAAAAATACTCATGTTGGAAATATATATGTGCAATATTAAAATAATTTTGTATGCCACTTGACAGAATTAACAGGAATTCCTTAAATTTATACTACTAAACAATTTATAATTGTTTATAGAAAACATGTATTCCTCTTATAATGATAAAAATAAATTTTGAGCTATTTTTGTAAATGTTACTAATTTCAAAGTTTGTCACCTGTTACTAGGACTGCTTAAAACTATAAAAACAGAATTTAGTGCGATCTCTCTGATAAGAAAATACAATATGCCCCCTAGTGGTCACCATGTTTTGTAAATTCTTTGTTGCCTTTTTCCTGTGAGGAATTCTGGTTTAACAAGGCAATGGCACCCCAACTCCAGTACACTTGCTTGGAAAATCCCATGGACGGAGGATCCTGGTGGGCTGCGGTCCATGGGGTCTTGAAGAGTCGGACACAACTGAGCAACTTCACTTTCACTTTTCACTTTCATGCACTGGAGAAGGACATGGCAACCCACTCCAGTGTTCTTGCCTGGAGAATCCCAGGGATGGGGGAGCCTGGTGGGCTGCCGTCTCTGGGGTCGCACAGAGTCGGACACGACTAAAGCGACTTAGCAGCAGCAGCAGCAGCAGCTATTTAATGATGGTGGGAAGGGAATTGGCATCAAAATACCAGGAGGAATGTCAGTGGTTTCTAATTAGGATCTGAGTTGTTTGGAACATGTTTACTTGTACCCCACTTTGGAGAAATATTTAAATTAAATCAATCAACTTGAATATTTTGCAATATTTTAAAAATGTGTTTATTTCTCTGTTTATTTTGCCTGCTAACATTTTGAACCTGTATTTATTTTTTAGGATTTTCCATTTTTTTTATTTAAATTTATTTATTTTAATTAGAGGCTAATTACTTTAAAATATTGTGTTGGTTTTGCCATATATCAACATGAATCTGCCACGGGTATATACGTGTTCCCAATCCTGAGCCGCCCTTCCACCTCCCTCCCCATATCATCCCTCTGGGTCATCCCAGTGCACCAGCCCCAAGCATCCTGTATCCTGCCTCGAACCTGGACTGGCGATTCATTTCTTATATGATATTATACATGTTTCAGTGCCATTCTCCCAAATCATCCCCCCCTCCCTCTCCCACAGAGTCCAAAAGACTGTTCTATACATCTGTGTCTCTTTTGCTGTCTCGCATACAGGGTTATCATTACCATCTTTCTAAATTTGATATATATGCGTTAGTATACTGTATTGGTGTTTTTCTTTCTGCCTTACTTCACTCTGTATAATCAGCTCCAGTTTCATCCACCTCATTAGAACTGATTCAAATGTATTCTTTTTAATGGCTGAGTAATACTCCATTGTGTATATGTACCACAGCTTTCTTATCCATTCGTCTGCTGATGGACATCTAGGTTGCTTCCATGTCCTGGCTGTTATAAACAGGGCTGCGATGAACATTGGGATACACGCGTCTCTTTCAATTCTGGTTTCCTCGGTGTGTATGCCCAGCAGTGGGATTGCTGTGTCGTGTGGCAGTTCTATTTCCAGTTTTCTAAGGAATCTCCAGAGTGAAACATAGCTTTACATTTACATAGGCTAACTTCCCTGCCATTTAATAAAGTACTTTATTTCTGAAACCAATTTATTCACTGTTTTAGATATGTTTTTACATGTCAATACACACACACACAATGGAATATTGTTAAGCCATGAAAAAGAATGAAATCTTGCTGTTTGCAACAACATGGAGGTACCTAAATGGTGTTATGCTAAATGAAATAAACCAAACAGAGAAAGGCAAATATTGTATGATTTCATTTGTATGTGAAATCCAAAAAAAAAAAACAAAACAAATAAGCAAGCTTAAAAAAACAGAAACAGAGTCATAGATACAGAGGTCAAACAGGTGGTTGCCAGAGAGAGGAGGGGATCAGGGAGAGAAAAGAAATGGGTGAAGCAGATTAAGAGCTATAAACTCCCAGTTTCAGCATAAATGAGTCTGGGATATGAAATGTAGTGTGGAGAATACAGTCAATAACTATGTAATATCTTTGTATGGTTACTATATCATAACTAGACTTAATTTGAAATGTTTAGAAATATTGAATCACTTGTTATATAATAGGAGCTAGCATAGTCAGATCAGATCATATCAAATCAGTCGCTCAGTCCTGTCCGACTCTTTGCGACCCATTGAATCACAGCACGCCAGGCCTCCCTGTCCATCACCAACTCCCAGAGTTCACTCAGACTCAAGTCCATCGAGTCAGTGATGCCATCCAGCCATCTCATCCTCTGTCGTCCCCTTCTCCTCTTGCCCCCAATCCCTCCCAGCATCAGGGTCTTTTCCAATGAGTCAACTCTTCACATGAGATGGCCAAAGTACTGGAGTTTCAGCTTTAGCATCATTCCTTCCAAAGAAATCCCAGGGCTGATCTCCTTCAGAATGGACTGGTTGGATCTCCTTGCAGTCCAAGGGACTCTCAAGAGTCTTCTCCAACACCACAGTTCAAAAGCATCAATTCTTCAGCGCTCAGCCTTCTTCACCGTCCAACTCTCACATCCATACATGACCACAGGAAAAACCATAGCCTTGACTAGACGAACCTTTGTTGGCACAGTAATGTCTCTGCTTTTGAGTATGCTATCTAGGTTGGTCATAACTTTCCTTCCAAGGAGTAAGCGTCTTTTAATTTCATGGCTGCAGTCACCATCTGCAGTGATTGTGGAGCCCAGAAAAATAAAGTCTGACACTGTTTCCACTGTTTCCCCATCTATTTCCCATGAAGTGATGGGACCGGATGCCATGATCTTTGTTTTCTGAATGTTGAGCTTTAAGCCAACTTTTTCACTCTCCACTTTCACTTTCATCAAGAGGCTTTTGAGTTCCTCTTCACTTTCTGCCATAAGGGTGGTGTCATCTGCATATCTGAGGTGATTGATATTTCTCCCGGCAATCTTGATTCCAGCTTGTGTTTATTCCAGTCCAGCGTTTCTCATGATGTACTCTGCATATAAGTTAAATAAGCAAGGTGACAATATACAGCCTTGACGAACTCCTTTTCCTATTTGGAACCAGTCTGTTGTTCCATGTCCAGTTCTAACTGTTGCTTCCTGACCTGCATACACATTTCTCAAGAGGCAGATCAGGTGGTCTGGTATTCCCATCTCTTTCAGAATGTTCCACAGTTTATTGTGATCCACACAGTCAAAGGCATTGGCATAGTCAATAAAGCAGAAATAGATGTTTTTCTGGAACTGTCTTGCTTTTTCCATGATCCAGCAGATGTTGGCAATTTGATCTCTGGTTCCTCTGCCTTTTCTAAAACCAGCTTGAACATCAGGCATTTCACGGTTCATATATTGCTGAAGCCTGGCTTGGAGAATTTTGAGCATTACTTTACTAGCGTGTGAGATGAGTGCAGTTGTGCAGTAGTTTGAGCATTCCTTGGCATTGCCTTTCTTTGGGATTGGAATGCAAACTGACCTTTTCCAGTCCTGTGGCCACTGCTGAGTTTTCCAAATTTGCTGGCATATTGAGTGCAGCACTTTCACAGCATCATCTTTCAGGATTTGCAAGAGCTCAACTGGAATTCTATCACCTCCGCTAGCTTTGTTCATAGTGATGCTTTCTAAGGCCCACTTGACTTCACATTCCAGGATGTCTGGCTCTAGGTCAGTGATCACACCATCGTGATTATTTGGGTCTTGAAGATCTTTTTTGTACAGTTCTTCTGTGTATTCTTGCCATCTCTTCTTAATATCTTCTGCTTCTGTTAGGTCCATACCATTTCTGTCCTTTATCGAGCCCATCTTTGCATGAAATGTTCCTTTGGTATCTCTGATTTTCTTGAAGAGATCCCTAGTCTTTCCCATTCTGTTGTTTTCCTCTATTTCTTTGCATTGATTGCTGAAGAAGGCTTTCTTATCTCTTCTTGCTATTCTTTGGAACTCTGCATTCAGATGTTTATATCTTTCCATTTCTCCTTTGCTTTTTGCTTCTCCTTTTCACAGCTATTTGTAAGGCCTCCCTAGACAGCCATTTTGCTTTTTTGCATTTCTTTTCCATGGGGATGGTCTTGATCCCTGTCTCCTATACAATGTCACGAACCTCATTCCATAGTTCATCAGGCACTCTATCTATCAGATCTAGGCCCTTAAATCTATTTCTCACTTCCACTGTATAATCATAAGGGATTTGATTCAGGTCATACCTGAATGGCCTAGTGATTTTCCCTACTTTCTTCAATTTCAGTCTGAATTTGGCAATAAGGAGTTCATGGTCTGAGCCACAGTCAGCTCCTGGTCTTGTTTTTGCTGACTATATAGACCTTCTCCATCTTTGGCTGCAAAGAATATAATCAGTCTGATTTCAGTGTTGACCATCTGGTGATGTCCATGTGTAGAGTCTTCTCTTGTGTTGTTGAAAGAGGGTGTTTGTTATGACCAGTGCATTTTCTTGGCAAAATTCTATTAGTCTTTGCCCTGCTTCATTCCGTATTCCAAGGCCAAATTTGCCTGTTACTTCAGGTGTTTCTTGACTTCCTACTTATGCATTCCAGTCCCCTATAATGAAAAGGACATCTTTTGGGGGTGTTAGTTCTAAAAGGTCTTGTAGGTCTTCATAGAACCATTCAACTTTAGCTTCTTCAGCATTACTGGTTGGGGCATGGACTTGGATTACTGTGATATTGAATGGTTTGCCTTGGAAACGAACAGAGATCATTCTGTCGTTTTGAGATTGCATCCAAGTACTGCATTTCAGACTCTTTTGTTGACCATGATGGCTACTCCATTTCTTCTGAGGGATTCCTGCCCGCAGTAGAAGATATAATGGTCATCTGAGTTAAATTCACCCATTCCAGTCCATTTCAGTTCGCTGATTCCTAGAATGTCGACATTCACTCTTGCCATCTCTTGTTTGACCACTTCCAATTTGCCTTGATTCATAGACCTGGCATTCCAGGTTCCTATGCAATATTGCTCTTTACAGCATCAGACCTTGCTTCTATCACCAGTCACATCCACAGCTGGGTATTCTTTTTGCTTTGGCTCCATCCCTTCATTCTTTCTGGAGTTATTTCTCCACTGATCTCCAGTAGCATGTTGGGCACCTACTGACCTGGGGAATTTCTCTTTCAGTATCCTATCATTTTGCCTTTTCATACTGTTCATGGGGTTCTCAAGGCAAGAATACTTAAGTGGTTTGCCATTCCCTTCTCCAGCGGACCACATTCTGTCAGATCTCTCCACCATGACCCGCCCATCTTGGGTTGCCCCATGGGCATGGCTTAGTTTCGTTGAGTTAGACAAGGCTGTGGTCCTAGTGTGATTAGATTGATTAGTTTTCTGTGAGTATGGTTTCAGTGTGTCTGCCCTCTGATGCCCTCTTGCAACACCTACCGTCTTACTTGGGTTTCTCTTACCTTGGGCATGGGGTATCTCTTCACGGCTGCTCCAGCAAAGCACAGCCAATGCTCCTTACCTTGGACGAGGGGTATCTCCTCACCACCGCCCTTCCTGACCTTCAACGTGGGATAGCTCCTCTAGGCCCTCCTGTGCCCGCGCAGCCACGGTGTGGGGTTGGTCCTCCCCGCCACCGCCCCTGGCCTCGGGTGTGGGGTTGCTCCTCCCACCCGCCGGCCCTGGCCTCGGGCTTAAGAGTGTGGGGTATCTCCTCCCGGCTGCCGCCCCTGACCTCGGACGCTGGGTACCTCCTCTCGGCTGCCCCACCTGACCTCGGACGTGGGATAGCTCCTCTCTGCCGTTCCTGCGCTGTCGCAGTCTGGCACTTTTGGCTGCTGCCCCTGGCCTCAGACGTGGGGTAACTCCTCTCAGCTGCGCTTTAGTGCGCCCGTCGCAGCCGCCTGCGCTTTAGCGCGCCCCTCGCAGCCGCCAGCATAGTATTGTATATCAATTATGTCTCAAAACTAGAAGAAAAAAAATTAAATGAAAAAAAGGATTAAGTGATCCATAAGTATAATATATAATTATATATTTAAGGAGTTATACATTTACAGAAGAGAATTTGAACAAATATAAATCAGGTTGTTAATTGTGTTTGTTTCTGTGGGATATAATCAGGTAGGAAAAGGGATTTTCTTATATATCTTTAGATGGTCAAGGAATGTGTTAATTTTATTATGAACTAGCATATGCATGAGAAATAAGTGGAATGAAGAAAGGAACTGACAATTTCAAAAAAAACTTGGCATTATTTTTTAACATATGACTTGAAACAATTTAGGAATTATGTAAATATGGAATAAGAAGATAGGAAAAATTGCCATGACTCAGGCAAACAATTGCATTGTTTTTATACATGTATAAAATATTTTACTATTTTTTGTTTTATTTTTAGTTTATTATTGTTTTTATATTTTATTGTTTATTTTTGCTTCTATAAATAGATATTTCTGTGTATGTGTATTATAGTTATTAATTCCTATCCAATCTGCTTCCTTGTTGTTCCTGGAATCCGCCGCTACCTTTCAGTCATCACTAATTGCCCTAGCCGAGTCAAGGAAAGACAAAATTGTCTTTGGGACAGATCATGTGCACAGGCAAAATTTGTTCAAACCAGATACTGTAGTTAAAATGATAAATTAGTTAATAAATCATAAAATTACAGACTTTTTTTTGCCTTTATCTATAGAAGGCACCCGGAGAAGGCAATGGCACCCCACTCCAGTACTCATGCCTGGAAAATCCCATGGAGGCAGGAGCCTGGTGGGCTGCAGTCCATGGGGTCAAGACGAGTCGGACACGACTGAGCGACTTCACTTTCACTCTTCACTTTCATGCATTAGAGAAGGAAATGGCAACCCACTCTAGTATTCTTGCCTGGAGAATCCCAAGGACGGGGGAGCCTGGTGGGCTGCTGTCTATGGGGTCGCATAGAGTCGGACACGACTGAAGCGACTTAGCAGCAGCATAGAAGGCACCAGCTTTGCTTCCTCCCTCCAAGGTGAGGACTTGGTAAATCAGGAGTATCAGGGAGCTCCCTGAGTACTGAGCTATAACTGCTCCAGACTTCCCTGTGGCATCAGCAAGCATTTATCTCCAGAGGAAGACAAGGTTGTTGACTCAGTTCATATCCTATATGTACATCTTCAACCCCAGTTGCCTGAGGAAGTGTCTCTGTCTGATGTACTTTCACTTCATTTAGGGCCAGATAGCATAGTGTCTAGGACTTGGACAGACCAAGCCTTCAATAAATGCTGACTGTGAGTACCTACTCACCCTTGTGGAAAGAATATCTCACAACGTCATCTCTACCTGTCTGTAACCCACAGCTGCAATTTGCTATTTTCAGAATATTCTACATCTGCTATTCAGGGCTTGGTATTCCTTGATAGTAAGAAATGAGAGAGCTGTCTTCACTGCATGTAGAATTCTATTCACCTACACAGTATTACATTTTCCACAGACCTCATTGGGAGATCAGGCATGAAAAAAAGTCTTGAAACTATTATATCATAATGTTTTGACTGTGGATGATTAATAATCTGAAAAGAAATGAGTTGTTTACAGGTTTGAAATTAGTGAACAGTGTAATGAAATGGCTAAAAGAGCTCATGAATATTAAGCTGACTTAATTGGAAGAACTGATGCTGAGACTGAAACTCCAGTACTTTGGCCACCTCATGCGAAGAGTTGACTCACTGGAAAAGACCCTGATGCTGGGAGGGATTGGGGGCAGGAGGAGAAGGGGATGGCAGAGGATGAGATGGCTGGATGGCATCACCGACTTGATGGACATGAGTTTGGGTAAACTCCGGGAGTTGATGATGGACAGGGAGGCCTGGTGTGCTGCGATTCATGGGGTCGCAAAGAGTCGGACACGACTGAGCAACTGAACTGAACTGAACCGATAGAAGGCAATGGCACCTTACTCCAGTACTCTTGCCTGGAAAATCCCATGGGCGGAGGAGACTGGTGGGCTGCAGTCCATGGGTTCGAAGAGTTGGACACAACTGAGTGACTTCGCTTTCACTTTTCACTTTCATGCATTGGAGAAGGAAATGGCAACCCACTCCAGTGTTTTTGCCTGGAGAATCCCAGGGACGGGGGAGCCTGGTGGGCTGCCGTCTATGGGGTCGCACGGAGTCGGACACGACTGAAGCAACTTAGCAGCAGCAGCAGCGGCAGTTGTTTCTGGAACTGAGTAGATATTTTCCTTAGATATAGTGTGTGGTCTCAGTTTTCCATAGTTCTAACCAGCCCTGTTTCACTCATTTAAGTTACTTACTTGAACTTTGATACTGACCGTCATTCTTGTGTCTCTTCAAAGTATTATTACAGCCTCAAAAACTGGTCTGGAGTTACTCCAAGCTGCCAATCCTGTTCTGTTTGCCAAAGATAATCATGTCACTCTTGACTTTAGATGAGACATTTGCAAATCTGCCACCATTTCTTCTCCATCACTAGTTTTCCTTGTATGTCCCTTGCTGTGTCTGGAGTTCCTGTTTTTGTTTTTAATCCCATTTCCTCTATGCTACAAATGCACACCTCCTATCCTAGACTTCCACCTGCTGCTTCATCTTATTATTGCATATCACTTTTTATAAATCATATAAATTTATTAAGAATTCAGTCTTTGAAGGATAAAAGTAGCTTATTAAATGCACCATTGTAAGTTTAATATCATTGTAGTATCATATGATTAATATTCTCAATAACATATGTAATCTTAAATTTAGATATTTTTAAAAGATTTTCTAATCTGAAAAATTAAGGGTAAATCAAGAAACTTAGCACTCTATTTATCAGAGCATCCTCAAGTATAAAATGCAGTTTTATAAATATATCACAATTATACATTTATTATATAATTTTATATAGATACGTGCACATTTTTCTTTCCTAAGTCAATATATGTGCATGTACTCAGTCAATGTATATTTTGCATGTTTTTCATTGCATTTTAAGTCATGCTTTCCAAGTAAGAGAACAACTCAAAGATAGAATGGAGAAGGATTCTAGCATTAAATGATCTAAACATTTTTAGAGGACCAATAAGAGCTTCAAGGCAAAAATAGAAGAAAATATGCCATGGGGAAAAAAAAAGGGATTGTTTAAGCAAGAAACGGACAGGTGTTTGTATGTAATATAATATCTGTAAGAAAATCAGAGAAGCTGAAGCATGGTGTTGGTGTCAGAAAGTAGGGAGAAAAAAAGTGATGATGTATATCTGAAGACTCTTAAGTATCTAAGCAAGGAGTTAGTTTAGTTTTATATGGAGAAAGTACTCATTTTCAAGTGTAAAAGTGGATTATGTGTATGTGTAATATTATTGGTAGTAGTATTTTTGGAGGCAGAAGGCTTAATAGACTTTGACTTTCAGTGTGCTTATGGAGAAAATGAAATAATGCATCTTATACACAGTTTATTACACATATGTGAAGTATTGCATTATCCATGATGGCAGGTTGACATGCTGTGGCTGAAAGAACAAGTTTATTGTAGCTAAGCAGACCTGAATGTGAATCCTAGATATAAGTTGAGTATGTTCTCTGACCTTTCCAAGTTTTTATATTTTTCCCTTGTGCATGAGTATTTGTTTTACAAATTTCATCACATGCCTAAATTCCCCATGAATCTTGTCCACAGACGATTTAACTTTCCACCATCTCCCTATGTCTCCTCTTCTAATTTAGGGTTTCTAGACCTCCTTGTTGTCACCAACTCCCATGTCAGGATGGGCTCTGCATTTCCAGTTGAAGGTTAACTTATTCCTCAGAAATGCCCTGCTATACATTCTCTACCTTCACCTGTGCCAGTCATTCCTTCTCTCTTCTGTACTCCCCTTTCTTATGCTCATATGTATTTTGTTGTTACCTAAATATTCCTAAGCACACCATGTTTCCCAAAACATGAATATCTTATTTTTATCTTAGCTGACCCAATCATTCATTTTTTTAAAAAATGATCTCATTACTAATGCTTTGTAAGAGAAATCTACGCAGCTCACTTCTATCAGAATCTTTCCATTGGCGTCCTTTCTTGTGTCAAAATGAGTATGTCCAAGTGTGTACTCTAGTGAAGTTGTAGTCATTTTTTGTTAGCTTCATAGGTTTGAACAAACTTCCTTACATGATCTAACCTTAAACTGTCATCTGCTCTAGAACAACAGCCTGTTAACACAGATGCTATGACTTTTTGACACGTTGCTGCCACATCTGGCCATCATGTGCGCTTTTCTCTTTCTACCCTTAGCTGTCAGGACCACATGGTTGTCTTGTTTCTATCTTTTTTATTCTCCTGGAAGAGATAATCTCTTTCTATGACTGCGGCTGTCCTATTAGAGCCATTCAGTAAAGCATTACATAAAGAAAAGGAAGAAAATTAAATTTTAAATCTGATAAAAATGCTCTGGCATTTTCAAGCTATCATTATATTACATTCTAATAAAATTATGCAGTAGTTTAATGAGCTTGAAGGACTCTTTGACTGAATATATTATTCTGTATTGAATTAATCTCAGAAAGGGTTGTACAGCTAGGCGTTTTCCTTGTTGTCCTCTCCTTTCTGATTCTCTTTCCTGTGAATTTTTACCAAGTTGAGCTTCCTGAATTTCAGCTCTGTCTCATCCATTTAACTCCAATCACCAGGCTTTGTTTAAGTTCTACTTCTTAGTGCTGTGAACTGAAATTGGAGACAATGAGCTGGCAATCTATTAAAGGGCTGATTTCTTGTTTCCCTTCCCCCAGGCATCACTGTTCTGAACTGCCTGTTCTCCAGTGTGTCAGAAAACAATTGCATCATATATTTTGTCTTGTTTCTTTTTTTTTTTTTTTTTAATTCAGGTGTGTAAAACCAGTCCTGGCTACTACATTTTGAACAGAAGTGAGTTGAGAATTTATGTATTTTAACTATAGTAATTAGCCTAACATAATTGAGGTTTCCAAAACAGAACAAACTGAAAATATTATAAGCCCTGATTATGTAGAAATGACATAAATAAGAAAAGAAGGAAGGGAAAGTGAAAGTGTTATATGGAAGTTGTTTCTCATGTTTTATTGTAAGGAGTAAATACCAATTATATATACATACATATGTATATATGTATATATATTTATCAAATAATAGAGATTATCTAGGTAACCAAAAAAAAAAAAGTCAACACAATTAACTAAAATGGGAAGGTACAGATGAGGAAAAAGAGAGGGGAAAGTAGAATGTATTAGTTTCATCATTGCTAATAGTATGGAGTCAATCACTAATGTATAAATAAATAGAAATTTAAGTGTATTATACTTTATAGTTATAATGTAACTACTAAAATGAACATACAAACCACTCAGTTATCAAAATTTACACACAAGGATAATGCAAAAAAAAGGGGGCAGAAGGAGGGCTACAGTCCATGGGATTGCAAATATCCAGACACAACTGAGTGACTGAGCATGCACACAAATATTGATTGGCTAAAATTATAAATTGAAAGAAAAAATACTCTCTCACTGTTATAAATTATAAAATAACATGCTATGCAGTTGAAGGAAAGTTCAACAAAATCTTGAAGTAGCCATGGGCCAAGTTTCTGGCCCAGTTCAGTTCAATTCAGTCACTCAGTCATGTCCGACTCTTTGCAACCCCATGGACTGCAGCACACCAGGCTTCCCTGGCCATCACCAACTCCTAGAGTTTGCTGAAATTCATGTCCATTGAGTTGGTGATGCCACCTAACAATCTCATCTTCTGTTGTCCCCTTCTCCTCCTGCCCTCAATCTTTCCCAGCACCAGGGTATTTTCCAGTGAGTCAGTTCTTCGCTGGTCCAGTGAGTCCCTTTTCTACCAGGAGTGAGGAGAAGTCCCTGGTCTCTCAGGGCCCCTGCTGCTTTCACTCTTGGCTGGGAGCAGTTCCTGGGAAGTGTGCCCTGAGCACACATACTCACTGACAGATTCCAGAGTACAGACACTGAGCCCTAGGTCAATTAAGCTCCCACAGTTGGAGGTTTGTGAGGCCATTCTCATGTACAGATGGCTGTAAAGAAGCATTGTTTTAGAGACTGAATACAAACAAGATACTGTTTAACCTCCTGAAACCATAGATCGTTTCGTGTGATGGTTCCTCCTCAAAATCTCCTAATACTTTGTTATTCCCCTGTGGCATGTTTCACACTTAATGTTTATGATGTATGTAAATTAATAAATTTTATATTTGTCCTTGGCTTATTCAATTATCACATAAATAGCCAAAGCAGTTGACATACAAAAACACAGGCTTTCATTTTATTGGGGGACAGTGGGAGGGATCAAAATTAATGTTTATTACAGCTTTTTTACTATATTCCTTGATTCTTTACCAGTGTTACATGAAAAAAAAATGAAAGTTAAAAAAATTGGAAAAGAAAATCATTAGAAATTATTAGAAATTAAATGCAGCAAAAATAATGCTATAAATATTTTTAGAAAATTATATGCATTGTCTTTCTAACCAGCAAAATATACTACCACATACAATGGAACACTCAGCCATTCTTTTTCCTTTAAGAGAGAGAAATGCAAATTTATATTCCAAATATTGTGGGTATATAAATGTTTCTGTAAAAATAATTCTTCTAAGATATTACAGAATGTGCTACCAATACACTTCAGATTCTGAGGATGAAATGCATTGTGATGTTTTTAATTTCTATTATAGGTGCTATAGCCACAATTACTTTTTAAAAATTCACAGAAATTCAAAACAAAGAACAAAGTCAAATGAGACTTTCATATATCATAGCAATGTTTGATATAAATCAAATTTCAATACCATCCACATGGCTTCTAAGCTTAACTTCCAAACTCTTCATTGTTTGACATGAATGAATAGAGTTCTTCATGGGGATGGTAAATCATCATTGTCTTTGAAAGAAGTAAATCTTTTCTTATAAATGCTCCCTGTATGTGTAATGGCATCTCTGTCTTCACATTCCGTCTTTCATAGCATTTGCTACTTTATCCCATGTAGTACTAACATTACCAATTTCCATAATCTTGAACTCTGTAGTGATGAAACGATGCTTCAAAGGATGGTTAGAGTATTTAGTCTAAGAAGATCAGATCACTTCTGTCTCTGCTATAAATTAAATGTTAGTTATCCTTTTCATTTTTTTCTTCTTTTCATACTGGCCAATATCATCCTTAAATAATCAATGTTTATTAATTAATTCATATTAATTAAGTCATCCATAAATAAATGGATATGTTTGTTCAAAGCCTTTAATTCTTCTGCATTACCAAATTTAGAGATCAGGTGCAGGATTGCTTGCCAAGTTTTGCTTTTAGTATTTTTAAAACATTACTGTTGCAACTGGATTTGCAATCTCCTGATTAATTTCTATTTCCTCATCTTACAGTTTAGTAGTAGGAGTGATTTATGGTGCCATATCTGCACCTTAGATGAACTTGATCACACCTAGGCTTTGATTTTTAATCAAACTGCTTGTCACTCTTCCTAATGCTCTTGGGTCTCTTGGGTGGGTACTAGGTTCTGCAAAAGTAATCATGGTTTTTGTATTGTTGAACTTTGCCATGTGATATTGGAATACATTCTTAAATAAATACACATTTCTTGCTTTTTTCTGCTATTTAGTTATTACTTGCAGTTTATTTTATATGTATTTTAAACTATGGAAATGATGTTAGACAAAAAGCTACATTTAGCAATTTGCTTGTTGGAGTTCAAAATGGGTTTTGAATAAAGCAGCAGAGACAACTTGCAACATCAACAACGCCTTTGGCCCAGGAACTGCTAAAGAACATACAGTGCAGAGGTGGTTCAAGAAGTTTTGCAAAGGAGATGGAAGCCTTGAAGATGAGGAGCATAGTTGCTGACCATCTGAAGTTGACAGCTACCAACCGAGAGCATCATCAATGCTGATACTCTTACAGCTACATGAGAAGTTGCCCAAGAACTCAACATCGACCATTCTACAGTTGTTTGGTATTTGAAGCAAACTAGAAAGTGAAAAAGCTCAGTAAGTGGATGCTTCATGAGCTGACTGCAAATCAAAAAAAAAAAAAAATCATTGTTTTGAAGTTTCGTCTTTTCTTAATCTTTCCGGCAACAATGAAACATTTCTCGATTGAATTGTGGTGTGCAACAAAAAGGGGAATTTATATGACAAAGAGCAGTGACCACCTATGTCACTGGACTGAGAAGAAACTCCAAAGCACTTCCCAAAACCAAACTTGCAACAAAAAGTAGGTCATGGTCACTGTTTGCTGGTCTGATCCACTACAGCTTTCTGAATCCTGGTGAAACCATTACTTCAGAGATGTATTCTCAGCAAATCAATGAGATGCACCAAAAACTCAATGCCTGCAGCCAGCACTGACCAACAGAATGGGCCTGATTCTTCTCTGCAACAACAGCCAACCACATAGCGCACAACCAATGTTCCAAAAGTTGAATGAATTGGGCTACGAAGTTTTGCCTCATCTACCATATTCACCTGACCTCTTGCCAACTGACTACCACTTCTTTAAGCATCCTGACTTTTTTGGCAGGGAAAATTCTTCCACAAACAGCAGGATGGATAAAATGCTTTTTAAGAGTTCACTGAATCCTGAAGTACAGAATTTTTTTCCTACAGGAATAAAACTTTCCAGTTGGCAAAAATGTGTTGATTGTAATGGTTCCTATTTTGATTAATAAAGATGTGTTTGAGCCTAGTTATAATTATTTAAACTTCAGGGTCCATATGGCTGATTCATGTTGATGTTTGATAGAAAACAACAACATTCTATAAAATGATTATCCTTCAATTAAAAAGTAAATTAATTAAAAAAAGACTTCCAGTAAAAAAATAAAATTCAGGATCCAAAATCACTATTACTTTTGCACCAACTTATACAGACAATGATTTATGTACACCTTTTTGGAAATGGTTAATGATTCTCCAGAAGCTTTTTGTAAGTCAGTGAGGTATACATAAATCAATAGAAAATTGGTCTTGCATTTACATAGGTGACAGAGTAATTTGTAAATAATATCATCTCATTTATAATATTGTAATTATATACCACATGCATACATCATTTTTTACAAAATTAATTAATCCTTTTCAAAATTTTATAAATGCAGAAACATACCTCAGAAACATTTTTTAAAAGAACTTTTATTTTATATGGTTTTATATTTACAAAGTTATAAAGATAGATCAGGAGTTCCAAATACCCTCAACTCAAGTTTTCTCTGTTTTTGACATCTTATATTGTATATTTGTCATAACTAATAAGCTGATATTGATATATTATTATTAATTAAAGGCCATATTTCATTCAAATTCTCTTTGTTTCTACTGAATGCTTCCAAGGACTAGAGTGAATTCTTCCTTTCAGCCACTGCCTGATATGGAGAAGCAACCCCTATCTCCTCTTGTGTATGATCTAGCAAAACAATATAGAATCAGGAGGAAATGGGAAATCATAGCTTTAATGATGACTCAGAGGGCAGTGATTGTACCAGAAGAAGTAAATTCCTAGCACAAGGGTACCACCTGCCTGCAGCAAATAAATTCCTTCTAAAACGGATTGGAGGACATGGGGTAAGGGAGTTTTCTCTAGCTCAAGCTGAGCACCTGAAACTTGCCAGTTTTTAGTCTCCCAGATTAACTGGTATCCCCCATTTTAGGGTATTTAATATCAAACTCCATGACTAATAAAAATAGGTCCTAGCAAGCCTTGCTTATCAAATGGAAATGGGATAACCAGCCTGACCCCAGTGGCATCTTGGTTTTATAAGAGAGGGTAGCTACTCTTTTAGACTGAAATGGTCTTGGATAAATCATATATGGCAATTAACACTGGTACTCAGTGATTCTTCCCCTGTGAGTTAATTTAATGAATTTAACTGATCCAAGTTAAGTTTAACAACAAATCCTGAGCCTCTGCAGATAGAATTTGTATGTAGGGAAGATTAGCAATGGAATGTTATTCCTTTTTGGCCCATGCATTACTGGTGCAATCATTGTCAATAATAGTAAACAATAATAAAACCCCTATGGTGAGTCTTTATATGGTGAGACTTCCCTTATACTATATTCTGTATCTCTTTTAAGACTTTACAGTATGAACTTAACTGTTTCTAGGCTTAACTCTTGACATATAAACCCAAGTCTTAACAGGTAAAACACTTTTATCTTTTAAAAAAATCATTTTATCTTATGTTTTCAGAAATCAGATTAAAAAATCATAGTTGAATAAGTACTTCTTTGTTCTACCATGGTATTCACCCTTCTGGGAAATTAAGCATACCTTTTGGGCAGTAAACTAAATCACACTGATGGAAAACTACAAAGTAATGTGATTCATGGGGACTTTTTTTTTTTTTTTAAGTCATTGGTTTCCTCTCTTGAGGGACAGTGGCTCAAAGAGCATGTCCTGTGAAGAATATATTTTCTGTGAAAGAGAGGGTTCCCTCAGAGTTTTTAAATCAACCATATGTTGATAAAGGGAGAAAAGAGTAGGGAGCTGGGGCCAACAGGAACAGCATGACACTAAAAGCTGAAGTCCCCGGGACTCTTAGGCGCTGAACTTTGAGCCAGCAGTGAAAATGTGAGTTTAGTATACAATCTGTGCAACATCAGCATAAGAAAGTTAAATTCAGTACAAAAAGTGACTTTGAGAAAACTAGTTTGCAATATGGTGAGAAATAAAATTGTTTCCTCTTACTTGTGAAAAGTAATTCCTAGATTGTTTAAAAACTAAGCAAGAAAATTACATATAAGGTAAAATGAATAAATAAGAAGTATTTCTTAGACATATCAGAAACTACAAACCATAAAATGAAAAAATTTAGTAGATTTGACTACATAAAAACAACAACAACAACAACAACACTTTCTTTTAAAGATAAATTTTACAAATGTTCAAAGGGCTGTCAAAAGATGTGTATACCTCACTGAAGAAGAAAGAAGACTTGTCAATAGGTATGGTCATCTTTAGAGATGTCCAACTTCTTTAGTAATAAAAGAAAATTCAAAAATGAGGTATTACTTAATATCCATTTTAGAGGCAATGGATACAGTTCTGGATAAGCCAATATTTATGATGGTGTGAAATGGAAGCAAAAACTTGGAAAGCTAGAGTGCAATCTTGAACTATGAAGTGAAATTAAAGTTGTTTACACCTCAAACTCCTTTAATATCTCTTCTGACATACATCTTACCTAGACACACTCTTGCACAGATGCATTAAGGGATATATATAAAGACATATTTTACCATAGTTTATGTAGTAATTCTAGGCAACATAGCTATCACTAAACAAATATGTAATTGCATTTGCTGACTGCATGAGAAAGAATATTATTTAGATAAAATATTAAAAACATCAATGTGGAGATATATATATATATATATATATATATATATATATATATGAAGCAGTATTCATGGTTCTTAGCAATAAGGAGTTCATGGTCTGAGCCACAGTCAGCTCCTGGTCTAGTTTTTGCTGACTGTATAGAGCTTCTCCATCTTTGGCTGCAAAGAATATAATCAATCTGATTTCAGTGTTGACCATCAGGTGATGTCCATGTATAGAGTCTTCTCTTGTGTTGTTGGAAGAGGGTGTTTGTTATGACCAGTGCATTTTCTTGGCAAAACTGTATTAGTCTTTGCCCTGCTTCATTCCATATTCCAAGGCCAAATTTGCCTGTTACTTCAGGTGTTTCTTGACTTCCTACTTTTGCATTCCAGTCCCCTATAATGAAAAGGACATCTTTTTTGGGTGTTAGTTCTAAAAGGTCTTGTAGGTCTTCATAGAACCGTTCCACTTCAGCTTCCTCAGAGTTACTGGTTGGGGCATAGACTTGGATTACTGTGATATTGAATGGTTTGCCTTGGAAACGAACAGAGATCATTCTGTCGTTTTGAGATTGCATCCAAGTACTGCATTTCAGACTCTTTTGTTGACCATGATTGCTACTCCATTTCTTCTGAGCGATTCCTGCCCGCAGTAGTAGATATAATGGTCATCTGAGTTAAATTCACCCATTCCAGTCCATTTCAGTTCGCTGATTCCTAGAATGTCGACATTCACTCTTGCCATCTCTTGTTTGACCACTTCCAATTTGCCTTGATTCATGGACCTGACATTCCAGGTTCCTATGCAATATTGCTATTTACAGTATCGGACCTTGCTTCTATCACCAGTCACATCCACAGCTGGGTATTCTTTTTGCTTTGGCTCCATCCCTTCATTCTTTCTGGAGTTATTTCTCCACTGATCTCCAGTAGCATGTTGGGCACCTACTGACCTGGGGAATTTCTCTTTCAGTATCCTATCATTTTGCCTTTTCATACTGTTCATGGGGTTCTCAAGGCAAGAATACTTAAGTGGTTCGCCATTCCCTTCTCAAGTGGATCACATTCTGTCAGATCTCTCCACCATGACCAAAAACTAGACCAGCAAAAACTACATCAGCAAAAACTAGACCAGGAGCTGACTGTGGGTCAGACCATGAACTCCTTATTGCCAAATTCAGACTTAAATTGAAGAAAGTAGGGAAAATCACTAGGCCATTCAGGTATGACCTAAATCAAATCCCTTATGATTATACAGTGGAAGTGAGAAATAGATTTAAGGGCCTAGATCTGATACATAGAGTGCCTGATGAACTATGGAATGAGGTTCGTGACATTGTACAGGAGACAGGGATCAAGACCATCCCCATGGAAAAGAAATGCAAAAAAGCAAAATGGCTGTCTGGGGAGGCCTTACAAATAGCTGTGAAAAGAAGAGAAGCAAAAAGCAAAGGAGAAAAGGAAAGATATAAACATCTGAATGCAGAGTTCCAAAGAATAGCGAGAAGAGATAAGAAAGCCTTCTTCAGCAATCAATGCAAAGAAATAGAGGAAAACAACCGAATGGGAAAGACTAGAGATCTCTTCAAGAAAATCAGAGATACCAAAGGAACATTTCATGCAAAGATGGGCTCGATAAAGGACAGAAATGGTATGGACCTAACAGAAGCAGAAGATATTAAGAAGAGATGGCAAGAATACACAGAAGAACTGTACAAAAAAAATCTTCACGACCCAGATAATCATGATGGTGTGATCACTGACCTAGAGCCAGACATCCTGGAATGTGAAGTCAAGTGGGCCTTAGAAAGCATCACTACGAACAAAGCTAGTGGAGGTGATGGAATTCCAGTTGAGCTATTCCAAATCCTGAAAGATGATGCTGTGAAAGTGTTGCACTCAATATGCCAGCAAATTTGGAAAACTCAGCAGTGGCCACAGGACTGGAAAAGGTCAGTTTTCATTCCAATCCCAAAGAAAGGCAATGCCAAAGAATGCTCAAACTACCGTACAGTTGCACTCATCTCACACGCTAGTAATGTAATGCTTAAAATTCTCCAAGCCAGGCTTCAGCAATATGTGAACCATGAACTTCCTGATGTTCAAGCTGGTTTTAGAAAAGGCAGAGGAACCAGAGATCAAATTGCCAACATCCGCTAGATCATGGAAAAAGCAAGAGAGTTCCAGAAAAACATCTATTTCTGCTTTATTGACTATGCCAAAGCCTTTGACTGTGTGGATCACAATAAACTGTGGAACATTCTGAAAGAGATGGGAATACCAGACCACCTGATCTGCCTCTTGAGAACTTTGTATGCAGGTCAGGAAGCAACAGTTAGAACTGGACATGGAACAACAGGCTGGTTCCAAATAGGAAAAGGAGTATGTCAAGGCTGTATATTGTCACCCTGTTTATTTAACTGATATGCAGAGTACATCATGAGAAACGCTGGGCTGGAAGAAGCACAAGCTGGAATCAAGATTGCCGGGAGAAATATCAATCACCTCAGATATGCAGATGACACCACCCTTATGGCAGAAAGTAAAGAGGAACTCAAAAGCCTCTTGATGAAGGTGAAAGTGGAGAGTGAAAAAGTTGGCTTAAAGCTCAACATTCAGAAAACGAAGATCATGGCATCTGGTCCCATCACTTCATGGGAAATACATGGGGAAACAGTGGAAACAGTGTCAGACTTTGTTTTTCTGGGCTCCAAAATCACTACAGATGGTGACTGCAGCCATGAAATTAAAAGATGCTTACTCCTTGGAAGGAAAGTTATGACCAACCTAGATAGCATATTGAAAAGCAGAGATATTACTTTGCCAACAAAGGTCCGTCTAGTCAAGGCTATGGTTTTTCCTGTGGTCATGTGTGGATGTGAGAGTTGGACTGTGAAGAAGGCTGAGCACCGAAGAATTGATGCTTTTGAACTGTAGTGTTGGAGAAGACTCTTGAGAGTCCCTTGGACTGCAAGGAGATCCAACCGTTCCATTCTGAAGGAGATCAGCCCTGGGATTTCTTTGGAAGGAATGATGCTAAAGCTGAAACTCCAGTCCTTTGGCCACCTCATGCGAAGAGTTGACTCATTGGAAAAGATTCTGATGCTGGGAGGGTTTGGGGGCAAGAGGAGAAGGGGACGACAGAGGATGAGATGGCTGGATGGCATCACTGACTTGATGGACGTGAGTCTGAGTGAACTCCGGGAGTTGGTGATGGACAGGGAGGCCTGGCGTGCTGTGATTCATGGGGTTGCAAAGAGTTGGACACGACTGAGCGACTGATCTGATCTGATTCATGGTTCTTAAGAAAATAATTGTAAGTTTAAAACAGCAACAGAATGAGATTTATAGTATAATTTCATTTATGGAAATTAAAATATACATATAAAATATCATTGTGTATTTTTCAATTTGAATACTTATATTAAACACATTACAGTTGCCCACTCTTTTAGGAAGAAGAATGAGAGAAGGCATGGGTAATATGGAGAAATTAAATGATATAAAGTAAGGAAAAGGCCTAATGCAGACCTTTAAATTATATGATTATTGTTTTCATGAAGCAAAATGTTTGGTAAACTCAGTTTTTCACTGTAGTGAGATTCAAATATGGATTGGGGTATTGCCAACCACAACCTCCCCCCAAACCCCTAAATTTCCAAGGAGCAAGATAATAGAGGCTTTCAATGTTTTAAATCAAATATTGATTAATTTGTAGAATTCAAAATAATAAAATATTTTTATTATTTTGAAGAGGGAAGTTTTAAATGTTTCCAAGTATATACCTCTCTTAAAGTTGACAAAACAGTTTTAAAAAGACAGTTCCTAATATATTTATCTTAATATTTATTCTGACGCAAGAATTCATCATAAAAAAATCGTACCAATTTTATATTATTTCATTTAAAACAACCTTGTAACACTTAAGTATAACATTCCTCCTTTGAATTATGTAAAAGTAGTTTTGTATATAAAAGCACCTTTATTAAACCTTCATAATTTATTTTGTCAGAAAAAATAGTATATATAAGCAGTTATTTTTTGAGTTGTGGTGAAATTGGGGTACAATTTAGTATAGCCCCCTCATATATTTTCAGTAGCTTTATTCATGATTGCAAAAATCTGGAAGCAACCCATATGTCAATTTTTAATAAAGATAAACTTAAAAAAATAATCTTGCATTTACTGAAATGTTAGGACATTTATGTTTTTAGCTATGATTTTTTTAAATATCTGAATCATAAAATAAAATATTCTCTTCCATTCTTATGTTCTATATTTTCAAATTAATATAATACTAATTCATATTCAAATCAAGATGTGTTTCTTTTGTTGTTGTTTTGTTTCTGTTATTGTTAACTCTTTTTGTACAAGCTCATTTGAGTTTAGGGTAAAAGTATGTTCTAGTTTCCCCTAAATGCTGTGCTCTCTGATACTGTCATTTACATATGATCATAGTTAGCAATCACTGAAAGTCTGTTACTTCCTAATCATTTCTGATTGTATAGTTCTGCGTGACATATGCAGGATAGGAAGAACAGAATTCCAATTCCAATTCCAATGTAAAGTAACTATTACAAAATAAGCATACCTCCCCTTTACCCATTAAAATGTAATTCAGTTTCTTCAGTACCAGTCTGTAGAAATGTCTGTGGGATTCTTAAAATTTATTTATAAATAACTTTCCCTCCAGCTTTATTTTGGAGGTATAACATCATCTTTGATCTTTATTATTTCTCTGCAGAGGTGATTTTCTTCTTATAGAGCTAGTCATTTTCTTAGTTCGCCTGGCCACAAGGCAAAAAGTAGAATCATCATGTGTTAGGTCCTTGTTTCAGAGCACAGGTCCAAGTTTGTCACAAAAATTTTCCATCTCAAATGTGAGGCATGAGGAGTGGGAATGATCAATGCTTTAATTCAAAGATGTGATATATGTTAGACAAGACAGCTGTGCACGTTGTAAAGAAAGATATGGCAAGAAATTCCATGAAGATGAAACTCAAAAGCTTTTTAATTTTGTATATTTTTAAGAAAAACTATAGTGTGAAAACTGAACTAGTTTCTAGATATTTTTCTAAAATTTTCACAGTTTATCTACTATATCACCTTAAAAGCATATTTGTATTAGTATGCCATAGGAGGAAAAGGTTTCTGGTTTGATAATCATGAAGTTGTGTTTCTTGAGTGAGAATTCAGGCTTCAGTAATTTACATTATGATTTAATGACATGATAATCGTAACTTTCTTATAACATTTCACCCATAGGACAGTGCTTTTTAAGAGCTTTAGGAGAAATTTTTTGTTTTGCTCTCCCCACAGAATGACATATAAGCAAAAACAACTGAATCCTGTTAAATACTGAGAAATGAAGACTGTAATCAAGAATTTATGTGCAATTTATTTTATTGCCACTAGATGGCGGATGTTAGCTGTGGATCTCACCAACTACACGAAGTTCAGATTTAACATGACTTGTTTCCCCGGAGTATCTACTACACTTTCCCAACTATCTTCTCTTTCATCCTGGATCATTTTGAGATGTTGTTTTAGATTAACAAACTTTTACATATTTTTAAAATACTAAAATCTGGTGCAATTATTTAATAATTAATATCACATGATTATTTCTATATCAAGTTAAAATAGAGGTTTTTATATAGATATTGTTTAATGTATGAATTATGCAGGGAAAAAACGGTGCTCCCTCTTGATACTTCCTTGGGGGGAAACCCTCAAACATTTTCAATATGAAGAGACTAATTTGGGTGAAGTCTTGAAAAATAAATCACATGTCTGATCAGATACTACAGGAGATAAAGGGAAGCTTTACTTTTTTTGAAATAATCACATTAAAAGATTATCATCTGGGTAATAATTACCAGGAAATCTTTTGATGATTATTTACTTTGAATGAAGTGACTGTCTCTATTTAGGAAATAGCCATGTGTGTGCCTCCGTGCTAAGTTGCTTCAGTCGTGTCTGACTCTTTGTGGCCCTGTGGACTGTAGCCCCCTTTGTCCATGGAATTCTCCAGGCAAGAATACTTGAGTGGGTTGCCATGTCCATAAAACCCAAAATCTGAGAGGAACTTCCCTTAATAATAAGTATTAGCATATACAAGAATCAAATAAGATAATTCTCACCCATCTTGAGAGAATAAAAAAGAAGAAATATTGTACCTGAGCTTGGTACTTTGTTGAAGTATAGATGGGACACCATTTGAAACTTCCCACCTGTCATATTTAGCAACCAGAAGTCGATAAAACCAGGCTCAGGCCCAGAGTATATTTATCAAGGTAGTGGAGCTCCAGTGAAATTTTAATTCTCAATCCATGCAGGTCTGATCCACCAAGGTCAGCACCTTGACTGGGAAAAAAAGTAAAACTTGAAATCAAGACATCTGGGATGATAACCTTGATGAACTTGAAACAAGGTCTCCTCCAGGCCTGTAGAAGTGGCCCATTCCTCCCTGTAAAAAATGAGCACTCCACATTGGCTTGAAGACAACATCTTGCGATTTAACTTGCAGGTCATTTAGCATCAGTCCCCACTGCCTCAGCTAACTACCAGACCAATAAATACTGTCAAATCAAATCATAACTGAACAAGTGCTAATTCTGCCAGGGAAGGAAAACCATTGTGTCCCAGAGAAGCTGCAGAACTTAGTATCTTAGTCCACTCTTAATGAGATAACAAAATACTATGTTAATTTTGAGAAGACACAAATAATCAGACTGAAGGAAACGGCAACCCACTCCAGTGTTCTTGCCTGGAGAATCCCAGGGATGGGGGAGCCTGGTGGGCTCCCTTCTATGGGGTTGCACAGAGTCGGACACGACTGAAGTGACTTAGCAGCAGCAGCAGCAGCACCTAGCTAGTACGTGCCATCAGAAGCTGCAAAGTGTATAGGACACTACATCCTGAGGGTGCTGATATTGATGAATCTAGAGCCCTGGAACATAAAATTATTAAGGGATAATTCACTGATATGACAGTGGTGATTAATAGCCTGGCAAGGACCACAGGAAATAGGGTTAGTATGTTGTTGGAAGCTTAGAAAAATAAAGAGCCATACTAAATGAAGTAAAAATTGTATAACTTTCTTGGTTCAGGAAGGGACCAAGTGGCATTCTAGAGGAGATATATTATACAAGGGCAGAAAACTCCCAGATATTATCCACAGGAGATCCCAGAGAGCACTGTATTTATCAATCAATAATGTATCTGTTGGTGAGATGACATCCCTTTAAGAACCTCAGTGGTGCCTGTTTTTTATAGGCTGATCTGACAGTAAGAGTTTTGTTACAGAATTAAGCACTTTTACTGTGATGCAGGGATTTCCCAGGTGGCACTAGTGGTAAAGAAGCCGACTGACAATGCAGGAGACATAAGAGATGCGAATTCGATCCCTGGTCCAGGAAGATCCACTGGAGGAGGAAATGGCAACCCGCTCCAGTATTCTTGCCTGGAGAATCCCGTGGACAGAGGAGCTTGGTGGGCTACAGTCCATGGGGTCTCAAAGAGTCAGACAGGACTTCGCACGCACACATTGTAATGGAGGTACTAGGATATCAATGTGAGGAAACGTGTGCACCTAAGAGCCAGAAACAAGAAACACTGTAATGAGCAACATGGTCAGAGCACCAGCTGCTAACGCCTGCTTTACAGAGAGTTATAGAGGTGGTTATTAGGACACATTATTCCATGTATAAGATATATGGACAGCTAATTTGGGTATTTCACAATTTGTACAATTGGAAGGATTAAAACATTCATGATCTGGAAATTTTGGGCCAAAATTTCAATAAGTTATGAGCCCATGCCCAGTACTCAGAGTGAGGTATTCTGAAGATCCAGAGCCCATTATCTGAAGGAGTGGCTGCATCCTCATGGGGAAGCGGAAAAAAATAATACTACAGAATGTATACATGGCAATAATTCCCCAATAGGTCTTTCTCCAAAGAAAACTTAGATCATTTTCTTTTGCAGGTTATCAGTGTAAAAAAGGGAAATCAGGTATTTTGATAACAGCCAAATACAGAGTTCAAGTTAAAATTAATTACTAGGGTCTGAAACTTCACCACGTCTCAGCTTTAGGGCTTACAGAGGCCAGGTGAAATAAATGAAGTCCTAGCTCAGGTCAGATAGTGACTGCAGCCATGAAATTAAAAGACGCTTACTCCTTGGAAGGAAAGTTATGACCAACCTAGATAGCATGTTCACAAGCAGAGACATTACTTTGCCAACAAAGGTCCGTCTAGTCAAGGCTATGGTTTTTCCTGTGGTCATGTATGGATGTGAGAGTTGGACTGTGAAGAAGGCTGAGCACCGAAGAATTGATGCTTTTGAACTGTGGTGTTGGAGAAGACTCTTGAGAGTCCCTTGGACTGCAAAGAGATCCAACCAGTCCATTCCGAAGGAGATCAGCCCTGGGATTTCTTTGGAAGGAATGATGCTAAAGCTGAAACTCCAGTACTTTGGCCACCTCATGCGAAGAGTTGACTCATTGGATAAGACTCTGATGCTGGGAGGGATTGGGGGCAGGAGGAGAAGGGGACGACAGAGGATGAGATGGCTGGATGGCATCACTGACTCGACGGACGTGAGTCTGAGTGAACTCCGGGAGTTGGTGATGGACAGGGAGGCCTGGCGTGCTGCGATTCATGGGGTCGCAAAGAGTCGGACATGACTGAGCAACTGAACTGAACTGAACTGAACTAGCTCAAGTCTCCCTCACTTTTGGTCTAGTCAGTTCACTCCCACTTTGTAAGAATTTCCATGATGATCTGTTTCCACACTGGATATATTTGGTTGTTGGAAAAACTACTTTAGTTCCTTGGACTATTGCAGAGGCCAAATGTTAGTCTCTGAAATTGCCCTTTCCCTGGCAAAGATGGTAACTAAAAAACAATATCATAATCTAGGAGTAGGTAGAACATAACAGGGGTTAGTGCTACCCTTAAATCTATGAATGATGGTGGTGGTTCCCATACAAGCCTCATTTAGTTCATAAGTCCTTCCTTAATAAAAATTATATGGCTTCTTGTAGATTAGAGGATGCTCTCAAACTCAATCGAGAAGTATCTTCAGTTTTAGCTGTTGATTTGAATGTAGTAACTACTACAGCATATCAGCATAGTCTCAGTTAAATTATGTAAGGACATTTATTTAGTGAATAAATTTTTATCCATATGAGAAATGAGTTTACCTTCATGGAATAGACAATAATACACATTAATATTTATTGTCTTGTTTGGGCTTCCTTGATGGTTCAGTGGTAAAGAACCCACCTGCAATACAGGAGATCCCTGGGTTGGGAAGACCCCGTGGAGGAAGAGAATGGCAACCCACTCCAGTATTCTTGCCTGAAAAATCTCATGGGCAGAGAAGCCTGGCAGGATGCATGGGGTGGCAAAGACGTGGACAAGACTGAAGCGACTGACCACACATTGTCTTGTTCAGGTTAGGGTTATTCTCTCACTTTCTGTCGTAATATTCTCCAAAGGGTCCAAGATTGTCTGGACATAAGATCACAGTGTTCTATTATGTCTGTGTCATCATATCAATTACAGAGATGAAAACAAAATGTAAGAAAGTTGGAGGCCTTGGTAAGACACATGAACATCAGAGGATGGGGAATGCATCTTACAGACTCATGGGCAGGCTACCTTAGTAATTTTTGTTTCTAGACTTCTCATATTTTGGTGTAACTGAGACATTCCCCCTAAAGTACAGGAAAATTGTTTCACTTTGTACTTCTCACACTGATCTATCTGCTATGTAACAGTAAAAGCTAACAAATACGAGTGAGACTAAGAGTAAGAAAGGGCTCTGCAGCAGATATTGGCTGTAGGGTAAGCAGCCCTGCCTCTGCTCTAGGTGACCTAGCTTGACTCTATAATACAAAAAGAATCGGTGGTGAGAAAAGCAGCATGTAGAATTTGTGCAAAGCCTCAATAAAAGAATGAGAATGTAAACCCATAGTGTTTAATGGCAAAGCCATTTCATCTGTGGGAGAAAGCCCCCAGCCCCATTCAGAAAAACAGTTCTTGGTGAACTAGAGATAATTTCACCTGTCTGATCATGGAATACTAAGTGACTATGGGGCTACATGGAGAAGGCAATGGCAACCCACTCCAGTACTCTTGCCTGGAAAATCCCATGGACAGAGGGGCCTGGTGGGCTGAAGTCCATGGGGTCACTAGGAGTCAGACACGACTGAGCGACTTCACTTTCACTTTTCACTTTCATGCATTGGAGAAGGAAATGGCAACCCACTCCAGTGTTCTTGCCTGGAGAATCCCAGGGACGGAGGAGCCTGGTGGGCTGCCATCTCTGGGGTCGCACAGAGTCGGACAAGACTGAAGTGACTTAACAGCAGCAGCAGCATAGGGCTACAGCTGGCCATCATGAGCTAAGTTCTGTCAGACCAATCAAGTCAAAAGCTGAGTGGAACCAACAATTCAGGGTAAAACTTAAGAACATCTATGATCAGGCATGCACAGAGCCAGAGGACAAACGTTAGCTGCTTGATCTGGTGGCCCAGACCTTCTCGTCTTTTACTATTGTTGCACAGACACTGCTCCCTCAGCTCACATCTAAGGCAGGATGTGTTGGAGGAGCAGAAAGACTGAGTTTACTTCACTGATGAGCTAGCTGAGTATACGGATGCAATCAGGATAGGGATTTCTGTTGCAAGAGTTGATCTGAAAGTCACAACTGTTATTTCATCACCCACTTCCTTACTACCTATTCTAGATTCCTCTCTAGGCTGGAGCCTCTGAGGAGTCCTCTGTTGAAGCGTATCATAATTCTACTTCTTTCCTCATTGCTTTAGGTGTTATTCCCCAAAGCACTCCTGCAGTGTACCTCTTGCAAACAAATTTCTACTTGAGAATTGTTTTTCAGGGAACTGAAAAACAAGAACTCTCTGACATAGGAAAAACCTATCCAAGTGCAAACTTGCTTTTTTTTTTTTTCCTTTCAGTATTGCTACTCTCATAAAATACCACTAATTTTGTGGTAGAGCTCTAAAGCTTTTGAAGTATATTAGAATACTTAGCATATGTTTTGTCTCAAAATTTATCAGACAAGTTCATCATCTTTTAAAAAAGGATGAAATTGTTTACCATTTAGATTTTTGATCCTGTCCCTTGAAAAAGAACATCAAATCCAGTTTCTGAGTAGGCTAATAAAGAGTTCAGTCTGATTTCATGATATATTATTTACTTAATAAATAATTTCATGTGAATGCGTTCTATTTTTAAATGTCTTCATTTAATGTTCATTTTTGAAATACAATCACAATCTGAGTACAAGTGGAATCCTCAATTTATTTTCTCTTCCTTATTAGTCTATTATAAATTTTTTAGCTAAAAAATTAACATATCTATAGCACATAAACTTTAGCATAATTTCAACATTAAAAATCAGATCTATAAAAATATGACAGTTATGTTGATAAAAAATAAACATTGTTTTATTGTTAAAGCTGCATTTTTAGAAGACCTTTTCAAATATAGCAAATGACATGATGATATGATGACCTTTATGCTGGTGAAAGTCAAATGTTTTCCACTGGAATCACTTTCTTTTTTTAATTGTTCAGCATCTTGACATCTTCTGTCTGACTGTTGAATAGATACTGCATTTCTGTCACTGAAAAGAAGGGAAAAATACTTTGTTAAATATTTATAAAAGCTTTAGTGACTGTTAAAAGATAGAAATGTAGATTTGGCCAATAAAAGTAATAGATATGTAAATACTTTATAAAGCTAATGTTTTGGAGGAGATAACTTATGTAATTAACCATTGATCCAGGATCTGTATATGTGTGACACCTGGTACATCAATAATTAACAAGATCTCAGGTTCTTTACAACTTATGAACAAAGAGAGGAGGTAGGGGTTTGGATTAGTATATATATAATGCTTATCTCTCCACTACACTAATGAATTTCCCTGACTCTCTTCTAATAAACCTGACATAGCCACTCCATATTCTTTAATGCTTTCTTATCTTTTTGAGAAATTATGTTTTCAACTGCCACTAACATCCGTTGACTCCATCTCCCAAGACTCTGAAGAGATTTCTCATTGAAAGAAGTGAAATCTTTAAAGTGGTGCAAAGTAAACACATGGTCCAGCTGTCCATGGCTGTGCTCCGTCACGTCCAACTCTTTGCAGTCCTGTACATAGAAGCCCGCCAGGCTCCTCTGTTGATGGGATTTTCCAGGCAAGAATATTGGAGTGGGTTGCCATTTCCTCCTCCAGGGGATCTTCCCAACCCAGGGATCAAACCCATGTCTCCTGTGTCTCCTGAATTGCTGGCAGATTTCTTACCTGCTGAGCCATCTGGAAAGCCCTAAACAATAGTAGCTGTACTCATATGCACACCCAAACACTACCGTGAATCATTTAAATAGTCTAATTTCCATTCGCTCATTCACTGAATATCATCTTGGAGAGACTGGGATTGTAGGCTCTGGAACTGATCACTGGGATTTTAATCCTATCTCTGTCATTTACCATTCATATAACATTATGCAAGTTATTTGACCTTCTACTGCTTCATTTCTTTATATGAAGAATGGGACTAGAAAATAAAACACCTATCTCCCTGGCTAGAAGTGAACATTAAATGAGTTTAGGCATATTCTGGTACATAAAGACTAATCAATAATCTAGAATTTTTGTTCAGTTGCTAGGAGAAGTTTTCTTCTCTTGTGTACATATTGTCCTGTGCAGCTACTTACCTTCGAGACTTGAAAGGTTTAACTCTATATACCTTTAATGAAGAAATTAATTAAGCAACAGAATGGCAGAGAGTGAAATCGAGAAATAATAAGACGAAGATTGAGAAAGCAGTGAATTTACACTTAATATGGCAGATGCTATCCTAGAATCGGTGGCATTCACTGAATGAACACTTTATGGAGTTGGAGTGGCTCAATTTCTTTGTAGAATGTACCCTGGCATTTAGTATTGGGAATCATTCTTTTTCCTTCCTCTTGAAATGGTCATAAAATGATACATTTTAATAGCAAATATGGTATACTTAACACACCCCTTCACTTTCGTTAATTTTTTCCCACGTAAAGGTCACAGCTGTTCACAAAGGTATGGATTTATGTAAGAGAGGCCATGGTGAACAAATTCAAAGATGAATGATTTGTTGTCTAACTAAAGTAAGGATTGTATGGGTGAGTTGGCCCCCACTGGGTGAGGGCAATCACTTCACCAGTTATGAAAAATCAATTCAGAAGCTGCTTTGCTCAATACAAAAATGTGCACACACATGCACAATTATAAAGATAAATGAAATAACCATTGGTCTTTAATAAGACAGCATAATTCCAGTTCTAATTACAGTGAAGGAAAATATCATGATGGAAACAAGATTATTGTAATAATTGTTCCAGTTTACACAAGGAGATAGATGGATAATTCTGGAAAGGAAATCTTTGGGGGGAAAAAAGTTGTTTTGGGATTGGATTCTATATAACAGGCACAACTAGAAATAAAATTAATGTGGGAAATTAAAACATTATTTTTTGGTCAGTAAGGAAATAAAAGTTAATTAGAAACCCTGGCAAAAGCAAAAGCTTTTACTTTAAGTCATGGTTCAAATATAAAACACACTAAAACATGCCTTTATTATAGAAATGGATAGAAAGTAGGAAAAATAGTGATTTGACTTTGATGATATATAATGGCCTCCTATACAGCACAGGATCTGTAGAGTAATGGCTCCAAGGCTCGGGAAACCCATGACAGGGGATATGCAAGACAATCCAGTGTCTGCAGAAAGTTTGTTAGAAGATTTTTTTCTTATTTTAAAATATTTTCTTTTCTATATTTTTGATGCACATATAGTACAGTACCACACAGAAATCCATATAAAATATGTAAAAAACATTTATTGGAGTTGTTGCTCTACATTTATTTCCTTATAGGATCACATAATGAAAAGGTTTGGAGAATAATAATGCAACAAAATGACATCATTGTATATTATTTGGCTTTTCAGTAAAGGTATTGATATAATCACAATATAACATGGCTTATAGTTTATTAAGTTTTAGAATTGAGTTATTAGAATGAAATTATGGTTACCACTAGAGACTGGGACTGAGATGAGTGGTGGGTGCCACGGGACCAGGTAAAAGACTGCTTTTTTTCATTATAAGCTCTTACATACTAAATTAGTTCCATCATGGTTGTATATTATGTAGAAATTTCAAAGAAAACTGTTGTTTACTTCCTTAATTGAGTTTAAAGTTGGCTTTTGTGCTGTAATGGTGACTCATGTGGTATATTAGCTATATATAATTAATGTGATATGTGCATCAAGAAATTAGGCAATTATTCTGATTTAGTGACTGAGTAACAAATTTCCCAACTATTCCATTCATTACAATGATTCAAAATATTTGTTAGAAATATACAATTCCAAGTCCCCTCTTGTAAAGATATTTATTTAGGCAATGCGGGGCCTAAATAAGTTTAGGTAGATAATCTTCTGATTAGAAAAACTTTGGAAACATTTCTCCTGAATACACAATGAATTCTTAATGGAAACCTGAAATTGTTATTTTGACAAATTTTCTGTGGGACACATGATGCCTAATCTAGATTTGTCAGTTAAATTTAAAATTAACATGATACTTTTAATTATACATGTCATATTCAAAGTATGTAATGAATAAGATAAGTAGTAGATATGCTTTATTGTTTCATTTTTGGTTTTATTTACATTTTATTCCAAACTCAGCCAATGTAATGCTTCTCTCCACCTACATACCAATTTTTTGATGCTTCTCTTCAAATATAGTTAGCATCCAAGGAAAAAACAACTTATTCTTACTTTTGCTTCTCTCATTATTAGATCCTGTTTCACTTCTTTCACCTTCACCCTTCAGAGTTCTGCTCACTTGTACCTTCTGATGGGATACACTGACTATTCATAAGCTAGTAATCAGTACTTGAACAAGAAAGATATTAAGTCTCGATCCCTTTTAATAGGGCAATGCTTCTTAACCCTGGTTGCAAATTATAATCATCTAAGGGATATATAGGGTTTTAACACACTTCAGTCCTGGTGAAGGAGATCTTCTTTGAGTAGGATATGGACATCAGCATGTTTAACATAAGACTGATAACTCTTATTTACAGATGAAGAAACTCAGGTTCAGATGGACCGAATGCTTTCCCCAAGATTATATTGAAATTAAATGATGCTATGACTAATTTACCTCTTTAGCTCAGATGGTAAAGTGTCTGCCTACAATGCGGGAGACCCGCATTCAATCCCTGGGTCAGGAAGATCTCCTGGAGAAGGAAATGGCAACCCACTCCAGTATTCTTGCCTGGAAAATCCCATGGATGGAGGAACCTTGTAGGCTACAGTCCATGGGGTTGCAAAGAGTCGGACACGACTGAGCAACTACACTACTATCACTACCCTAACCTATATTCTTCCATGTCTTTAATACCTGAAAAAATATCATCTATTATTTATTCCATCTATGATTCTGGTAAAATTTTCCCTCTAACTCATCATTACACACACACACAACACACACATGTGAAAGAGATACCAATGTGCACAAGTCTCCTCTATTCTAGAATAAAAATATTTTGTAACTGTCACTTGAATATCTTTATGTTGTTCTACTATCCCATCTCTTTTTTTCACATATTTAGAAAAATCTCTGGAAGGAATATTTTATGCCTGATTACTCATTTCCCTTGTCATTGTATGGCATGGTATTTACCTTCTGAAAGGTTACCAGCACTAAACCTTCTGTTAAGCAAAGATAATTTGAGTGCCTGGTATTTTATTGGCACTGGAGATAAACACTGAATTAATATTTCTAGCTCCTCCAAGAAGTTTATCGTAAGAAAAAGAGAGAGAGATCAATGATATTATATATGATAATAGATGTTTTAGGAGTAAATGAAACTTCCATTCAAGGAAGTTTATTCAAGAAATGTGATGCCTGAGTTATCTTGCTTTGCAACTAGGAGTTCTTGAAGAAGGGTGAAGAGGATCAAAAAGGGCATAAAGCAGAGAGGTGTATGAACTGAATATATTCAGTCAAGTCCCATGCAAAAGAATAAGGGCATGACAGACTTAGTGAGCTACAAGTGTTGCTATAATCCCAGGATTAGTGATATATAGCTGAGATTCTACATCTTTAGGGATAGTGAAGATCATGATCACTTTTATTAGCTAAGAATTTGAAATTTTGGCAATGTGAAATTGGCCCCAGGTCTTTATCTCTTTATAGATTAAATGTACAGGTTTCTTTGTAGGTTACTATTATGCACCAGGCCTGGCACTTAGTACATGCTTGCACAGTGTTGTTCATAAATAGTTTACGTCATTGTATAGTAGCAAGGGAAGCAGCATGTGAAGATTTGAAAGAAATGTAGGAAAGAAACAGTGAGGCCAGTTAGTAGTCTATTGCCTTGGTAAACAAAAAGTGGTTAAAATTTTTCAAGTAATAATGGAGATTAATGGAGGTTAAAGAAGGCATTTGAACCTACTTTGGATGAGGTTATATAGTTAAGAAAAGTTAAATAATTTTTATCAATTCTTTATTATAATTATAATTAACAAAAATTAAAGTAATGAATATTTGAATAGTAGACCACTTATTATAATGTACTTGGATCTTTAAACAAAAACAAGCATTTATAATTCCCTTAATTTAATCATAGTTTGCATAATTAAAACTTGACAGTGTAATAATTAATCATTCCATAATGCTTCTCCTCAATATTGTGAAACCTTTTATACTTTTAGAACACTTTTGTGCTTTTAGACATAGGAACATTAATATCGTATTCTGCTTCTTACCTGGATCAATTGCATGTCCATCATGAAGTCCTGATGCATGGAAGAAAGTAAATTTACAATTATTATTCAATGCTAAATTTATATTCATATAAATATATATATATATATATATATATATACTACTTTGTCATTCACAAAATCACTATACTAGGGCCATTTATTCAACAAGAAACCTAACAACTGATTAAAATAATTGTCTTATTTACTCCTAATATTATGTATTAAGCAAATACTTATGCTGAACATTTCCTCATAGTGTCATAGCATTTTGCTTGTTGATATTAAAGTTTACTCAGGCGTATCCAAGACACTGGTCACTAGTACACTGTGTCCAGGACAGCTAGAAAGAATGAGTACTGTTGCCTTTCTACTGACTCCTTAACAAAAGCAATAGACTTAGAAAAATCACAATTAGGCCACATCTCCTCTAAACTGTAGGTCATTGAAGACATTGATAGGTGTTGTTTCGATGGAATGTTAGAGAAGAAACCTTTGGAATGAAGAAATAGATATTTGGCAGCAAGAAATTGTACATAGCCAAAATAAATAACTCTTTCAATGGTCTTATTATCAATAACAGAAATGAAGTGGTTACTCAAGGGAAAATGGAGTCGAGGGAAACATTTTGAAAGTAGAATATTATAAGTCATGTCAGGCAATGTGAATGATCTAAGAAGAAGAAATGGAGGGAGGTTTAAAGTAAGAAAGTAAAAGAGGGAGAATTTTTTCTCATGAGAATATTGGAGTCATAGGTACTGAAAACATAAGTGGAAGGATTGGCCTTAGAGAGGAGCAGGGAGATTTGTGGACTGGAAAGAAGTCAGGTCGCGTAGTACCGATGCAGGCAGGTTTGTGGGGTTGGTTCTGGAAGTCTGAGAGAGTTTGCAAATATAATAGTGTCTTTTTTGTTTATGAAATGTGATGAGATTTCACAGTTCATTGCGAAAAGAGATACAGGTATTAGAGATTTGAGAAAGCAGGAAAGCCTTGAAACTGTCATCACTGAAAATGGTAAAGTGAATTTATTAGGGATACATAGACAGTTATGACTGTATTGAACTACCATTTGAAATCATGATCATAAATCTGGAGTCCAGAATGCATAGTTTTATTGTTTTCAATAGGAGCATAGTGCTGTTTAGGTAGTTATAGAGCAGACAATAGTTGGTTTAATCAGAAGTGAAGTTTGTTTTTTTCTTCCCCCTAAGTGAGTTTGAAGGAGGCCAGCAAATGTTAAGTGTTTACAAAAAGAGCAATAATTCTGGACAATGAAGGATTGTCCAGACATGGAGGATTTTAGATAAATAGGGAAATACCTAAATATTTTTGATTAAGCTGTGTAAAGACCAGAGCGGGATAGTTGTCATCTAGATTTCCTAATGTGTTACAACTATTAACGATGACAAAGTCCTGAAGGTAACCATGAGAGTGGTTATCTGGAATAAGAAGGACGAAGAGTAGGGGTAGAGGAGTTAAAAGAACTGATCAGGCATGACACTGGTGGATCATTTTTGTGGAAGTTCAATATGCCATAAAATATACTTGGAACAGTGATGGAAATAAACCCAATAAAGTCACTGATGAATTTGAGGATAACAGTAACAACAATTAATTCCTGTTAAAATATGGTGAGAGTGAAGTCGCTTAATCGTGTCCAACTCTTTGTAACCCCATGGACTGCAGCCTACCAGGTTCCTCCATCCGTGGGATTTTCCAGGCAAGAATACTGGAGTGGGTTGCCATTTCCTTCTCCAGGAGATCTCCCCAACCCAGGGATTGAACCCAGGTCTCCTGCATTGCAGATAGATGCTTTACCATCTGAGCCACCAGGGAAGCCCTTAAAATATGGTGATATACACCTAAAAGGGCAGCAATTTGGGAAAGAAAAGAGACATAGGCCAAAAAAGAAAGAAATGGGGGTAAGCCATTTACTCCATTTCTAGGCTCTGAAATATTATTACAATGTGTTTGCCAAAATAATATCCACAATAGTGTTCTTAAAGGTAAATATACATATATATATATATATATATATATATATATATTCAATTCATTCAAGAAGGTGAAAGGAGTACCATGGTGAAAGAGACTGACACATGCATTTTAATACAGTGTCAAAAATGCTATGATGATGATGTATGTATACATAGGTTTCTATGTAGTTATTCAGTTGCTGTCATGTCTGATTCTTAAGTTTCTATAGATGCATCTAACTTATACTATGTAATGTGATGAAGAGGGTTGCAGTGAGGGTATCTGAGTATAGTTCCAAAGTATCAGAAAGGCAAAAAAGGGAAAGCTGGTTCAGTTGGAGAGAAAGCTTGCGAAAAGACTTTTAGTTTGTAACATCATACTTAATGTCAAGTGCAACCTCCTCTCCACTGTTCTTCATCTATAAAATGATGCATATTCTTCATGTGAATCCCAGTGGTAATTCTTCTACAGCTTTTCCTCTGACTGGTCTAGCTCACAAAGACCTCACTATTCTCTGAATAACTATGAAGCTTATTATTGCGTGTTGTACGTGTGCTCAGTAGCTCAGTCGTGTCTGACTCTTTGCATACCCATGGAGCCCACCAGGGTTCTCTGTCCATGAAATTTTCCAGATGAGAATACTGGATGGGTTGCCATTTCCCACTCTAGAGGACCTTCCCAACCCAATGATTGAACCTGAGTCTCTTGTTTCTCCTGCACTGGCAGGCTGATTCTTTACCACTGCATCAATTGTATGCATGTTGGCAGCAATTAATAAACTGCCATACATTATCCCCTAAAATATTTTACTCATATTTTTTTCCCATATGAAACAGGTTCTTGGTGAATGAAGACCATGTTTTATACTTCTTTAAATTCTTCCAAGTAATCTGCAGTTAAGCCTTCCATAAATGACCGTTGAATAAATCTCATTTATTACACTAATTTAAGTGGAAATTGCTTTGGTATTAACTGGAAAGTATCTTAATTTATCCAAGTCATTGAGCCAAATATAATTTTACATAAAAATTAGTTCTGCAATTCAGTAAAACCTTATTCTTTAGTTTTAATGTTTTACCTCCAATTTGAAGTAAATATATGCTAAATGAATATTGCAATGGAAGAACCACTATAAAACAGTTTGTCCTGTGGCATATATTTGTTTGAATATCTGAGTAGTATAAGATATCATTAGCTATACCTGCCCAAATTATCTGTGTAACCTAACTTTTTTTGAAGGGAAGAAACAAAGAAAGAGAAATAGAAATTTGAAAGCCACCTCACCAATATACACAGTCAATTTATTCTACCATAGATATATCAGCATTAGAATATTATTTTCCTTATCACTATATCAAGAATGTCAGTAACTTGAAATTGAGTGTTAGCTTGTTTCTCCTTCAATGTCTATTTCCATAAACTCTTTCATTACTCTTTATGAGTTACCATTCACTGTAATTTATTTTCAAGTACTTTTTATTTTCTGGATGGTATTAAAAATGAAAATGTAGCTATTATAATATCTATGATATGGTGTTTCTCTTTGCCCTTACCTGATGATTTCCAAGCACCAGATCTGCCTTTGTGTTTGGTTTGGGATCATTGTTCAATAACTTTCCATGCCTATAAAAGACATTGACGAAATAATGGGAATATTTGTTTTCATCTTTAATACAAATATATATAATTTTTAGTGCTTATATGCATAAGTAATAAATAATTCATCAATTCAGTTCAGTCTCTCAGTTTGATTCTTTCAACCACGTGGTGCAGCACACCAGGCTTCCCTGTCCATCACCAACTCCCGGAGCTTACTCAAACTCATGTTCATGGAGTCGGTGATTCTATCTGACCATCTCATGCTCTGTTGTCCCCTTCCGCTCCAACCTTCAAACTTTCCCAGCATCAGGGTCTTTTCCACTGAGTCAGTTCTTCACATCAGGTGGCCAAAATATTAGAACTTCAGCTTCAGTCCTTCCAATGAATGTTCAGGATTGATCTTCTTTAGGATGGACTGATTGGATCTCCTTGCAGTCCAAGGGACTCTCAAGAGTCTTCTCCAACACCACAGTTCAAAAGCATCTTTTTTTCAGTGCTCAGATTTCCTTATAGTCCAACTCTCACGTCCATACCTAACCACTGGAAAAACCATAGCTTTGATTATACAGACCTTTGTTGACAAAGTAATGTCTCTACTTTTTAGTATATTGTCTAGGTTTGTCATTGCTTTTCTTCCAAGGAACAAGTATCTTTTAATTCCATAGCTGCAGTCACCATCTGCAATGATTTTGGAGCCCACGAAAATAAAATCTCTCACTGTTACCATTGTTTCCCCATTTGTTTGCCACGAAGTGATGGGACCAAATGCCATGATCTTCGTTTTGTTTTGTTTTTTTAAATGTTGGATTTTAAGCTGGCTCTTTCACACTCCTCTTTCACTTTCATCAAGAGGCTCTTTAGTTCCTCTTCTCTTTCTGCCATAAGGGTGATGTCATCTGTGTATCTGAGGTTACTGATATTTCTTGATTCCAGTTTGTACTTCATCCAGTCCAGCATTTTGCATGATTTACTCTGCATATAAGTTAAATAAGCAAGCTGACAATATACAACCCTGACAATATACAACCAATATATTCCTTTCCCAATTTGGAACCAGTCCACTGTTCCATGTCCAGTTCTAACTGTTGCTTCTTGACGTGCATACAGGTTTTTCAGGAGGCAGGTAAGGTGGTCTGGTATTCTCATCTCTTTCAGAATTTTTCAGTTTGTTGTGATACACACAGTCAAAGGCTTTAGGGTAGTCAATGAAGCCGAAGTAGATGTTTTTCTGGAGTTCTCTTGGTTTTTCTATGATCCAAAAGATGTTGGCAGTTTAATCTCTGGTTCCTCTGCCTTTTTTAAATCCAACTTTAACATCTGGAAGTTCTCGGTTCACGTACTGCTGAAGTCTTCAGCAGTGAGACTGCTGTATGTTTTGTATGTTATTTTGCCAGTGTGTGAGATGAGTGCAATTGTGTGGTAGTTTGAACATTCTCTGGCATTACCTTTATTTGGGATTGGAATGAAAACTGATCTTTTCCAGTCCTGTGGCCACTGCTGTTTTCCAAATTTGCCGGTATATTGAGTGCAGCACTTTAGCAACATCATTAGTTTACATTTATAAATTAGTAGTCAAGAACTATGGAGAAGGCAATGGCACCCCATTCCAGTACTCTTGCCTGGATAATCCCATGGATGGAGGAGCATGGTAGGCTGCAGTCCATGGGGTAGCTAAGAGTCGGACACGACTGAGCAACTTCACTTTCACTTTTCATTTTCATGCATTGGAGAAGGAAATGGCAACCCACTCCAGTGTTCTTGCCTGGAGAATCCCAGGGATGGGGGAGTTGGTGGGCTGCCATCTATGGGGTCCCACAGAGTCGGACACGACTGAAGTGACTTATCAACAGTTAGCAGTAGCAGTCAAGCACTATATAATGTTATATTTAAATAAGACTTTAATTGGCCCTTGATAACATCCCATGTGTAATAAATAATAATCATTTATTTTTATATTTATAATCATTTGTAAATATTATAAACACATTTATATTCATTTATGTAAAGATTAATGGAAATTTAATTATTAATAATAGTTTCAGATCTCTTATTCCAGAGAGAGATGGACGGATCTTGATACTTTTCTAAGACAAAAATTTATATATAACATTTTACATTCTTGAAAAAAGTATATGTATTTTTATTCCTGTGGCATTTATGGCTCCTCAGCATTAAACAAACAAGTTCAATAGAAAATAGTTATAATATTATGCAACTGGCAATTTAGAATGCCTGTAGTACAGCTTAGTGCTCATCTGTAAATCTGATTTTTTTTCCTGCTTGTCCTTATGCCCACAATATTTTTAGGTAGTCAGTAAATACCATTAACTGAATATAGAGCTACTTTAAAAATATTTTGATAAAATATTTATAGTTGAAATTAAACCATTAAAATGCAAATCACCATTTTATGCTGTAGACCTGAAATTTAATGAAGCATAAAGAATGCATATTTTAAGGCCTAAAATTTCTTTTTTAAGGCATCAAGTTGACTTTTACCTTGGTACTTGCCCATATTCCTTGGTAGTGAAATCTGGTTGGGTCTGTTGATGTTTGTGACAGAGGGGAAAGAGTTTTAAACAGGCAGAAATACTATAGATAAGGGAACAAGAAAAAAGAAAAATTAAAAAAAAAAACTGAGTGCCTATTTTGTAATCAAAGTTGTCAGATTATCAAAATCAATTATCTGCTTTGATATTAATCAAACAGCATTGAGCTTCTCAATTAACACTGTGCATGCATGCATGCCCATGCTGACACACACACAGTGTAATGTAAACACAATGACAATAAGTATTCCTTTCGTATATGAAAGTGCAAATAATATCCTTAAACCATTCTAATAAAATTTCCATTAGAAAGTATAAGTTCCTTACATGCTGAAGATATTTCAGATTGCTTTGCCATTTCTGCAAATGAGGGGGAAAAAAAAAACTGTGAATATGGTAGATGGTATTGTAATACTTGGAGAGATGTTTCTAGTTTAAAAGATGCTATGTTGTAGCAATATACTTGGTCATTCTCCTCTTGTTGATAGCACATCTTCACTTCCTTTCATATGATGGAGGATTTCAGATCAGAAATCTATTATATGGAGGGAAATGGATGGAGAACACTTTTAAGTCCACTTATTACACTTTCTTAGTTTACGTTTTTTCAGACAAATGGCTTTTAGTTTGAATAGTTTGATTGATGCCTTAAGGAAAAGAGTATTATTTTTGGAACCAGAAGATCTTTGTTAGCATCTTATCAGTCCAGTTCAGTCGCTCAGTCGTGTCTGACTCTGCAGCCCCATGAACTGCAGCACACCAGGCCTCTCTGTCCATCACCAACTCCTGGAGCCTACCCAAACTCATGTCCATTGAGTCGGTGATGCCATCCAACCATCTCATCCTCTGTCGTCCCCTTCTCCTCTCACCTTCAATCTTTCCCAGCATCAGGATCTTTTCAAATGAGTCAGCTCTTCTCATCAGGTGGCCAAAGTAATAGAGTTTCAGCTTCAACATCAGTCCTTCCAGTGAAGACCCAGGACTGGTCTCCTTTAGGATGAATTGGTTGGATCTCCTTGCAGTCCAAGGGACTCTCAAGAGTCTTCTCCAACACCACAATTCAAAAGCATCAATTCTTCAGTGCTCAGCTTTCTTTATAGTCCAACTCTCACATCCATACATAACCACTGGAAAGACCATAGCTTTAACTAGATGGACCTTTGCTGACAAAGTAATGTCTCTGCTTTTTAATATGCTGTCTAGGTTGGTCATAATTTTCCTTCCGAGGAGTAAGCATCTTTTAATTTCATTGCGGCAATCACCATCTGCAGTGATTTTGGAACCCCCAAAAGTAAAGTCAGCCACTGTTTCCACTGTTTCCCCATCTATTTGCCATGAAGTGATGGGGCTGGATGCCATGATCTTAAGTTTTCTGAATGTTGAGCTTTAAGCCAATTTTTTCATTCTCCTCTTTCACTTTCATCAAGAGGCTCTTTAGTTCTTCTTCACTTTCTGCATAAGGCTGGTGTCATTTGCATATCTGAGGTTATTGTTATTTCTCCTTGCAATCTTGATTTCAGCTCGTGCTTCCTCCAGCCCAGCGTTTCTCATGATGTACTCTGCATATAGGTTGAATAAGCAGTGTGACAATATACAGCCTTGACGTACTCCTTTTCCTGTTTGGAACCAGTCTGTTGTTCCATGTCCAGTTCTAAATGTTGTTTCCTGACCTGTTTCTCAAGAGGCAGGTCAGATGGTCTGGTATTCCCATCTTCTTCAGAATTTTCCACAGTTTATTGTGATCCACACAGTCAAAGGCTTTGGCATAGTCAATAAAGCAGAAATAGATATTTTTCTGGAACTTTCTTGCTTTTTCAATGGTCCAGCGGATTTGGCAATTTGATCTCTGGTTCCTCTGCCTTTTCTAAAACCAGCTTGAACATCTGGAAGTTCACAGTTCACATATTGCTGAAGCCTGGCTTGGAGAATATTGAGCATTACTTTACTAGTGTGTGAGATGAGTGCAGTTGTGTTTGAGCATTCCTTGGCATTCTAAATCTAAAACAGTGATGCTGTTGTATATCTCTCACCTTTTGTGTGATTATCAGCAGGGATAATGTATGAAATGCATAAAAGTAATAGATGCTCACTACATTTCCCCCCCACTCTTCCCTCCACTTCCACCATGACCTTTTTAAGACATCCTTGATAGTCTTTTTGAGCAATGAGCAAATTTAAATAGAAGGAGCAATCCACATCTTACTCTTTGATGACGCACCATGCTATAGCATAGAGACACAAAAAGAAATCCTTTTAGTTAACACTGCAGGATTGCAGTTATCTGGGCTCCAATAACATAAATCTTTATTAAGACAGAAGTAGTAATCTGAGAAATATAATAAATATTAATAGCAGTGTTGTACACAAAAATGAAGAACAATATACACTGAGTAATGTCCTTTGCACATTTCAGTTTCTTTTTATAATATGAAAATAATATGCTGATACTTGAAAATGAAAAACACAAACACAGCAAGGCATAATAAATGAACACCCCTTTCCACCAACCAGTAAACAAATGTCTTTCTTTAAAACAGGTATCTTTGTTTACAGTAGTACCACTGACTGAAATCCTCTTCCTTGTCATGGTACGCTCCTGGTGAATCCCTGTTCATTTAATGGGGTTATCCTCCATTACTGCCTTTGCAAGCCTGATTTCTGGGTAAACATTTCCACACCTCTTTGTTCAAATATCCACTGTAATAAATAGAATAAATTACTACATTTATATCCTTTAATCATGACTCTTCTAGTGGGAAATAAATTCCCATTACATAAGGACTATTACTTGCTATATATTGATATGGATTGTACAGAATTCCTGGCCCAGAAAAGATATTGATTAATTTTAGCTAAATGACTCAGTGGATCAGCAAGTTATTTACAGAGTAAAGTGTTTTTACTTTACTTAAAAATATATTGTTGCCTTTTCTTGTTCCCTATCATAAAAGCACAAAAAGATTTTTTTATCAGATAAACTCTCATCAAATATTGCCATTAAAGAAGCGAGTAATAAAAAGTTTGATGTCAAACAAAGCTCATAATATTCCCAGCAGATGGCAGCATAGGATAGGATTAGTTTTGTGATCATAGGCAGTAAGTGTGTCATTTCTTAGGCGACAAAGTCAGGGGACTGATTTAACAGAAATGAAAAACAAACAGAACTTTGAAAACAAGTATCCATCAACAGAGATCGTAACAGAGATAGCACTACTTATGTAAGTCAGGAAGAGTAATCTTGTTTACTTTGTTGAATTTTGGTAATTGTTGAGATTACGTATTACATGATTAAACCTTCTATTTTATACTACAACAATCTGGGCATGTCTGGACAAAGAAAGTTCAAGCAATTACTCGGTTTTAGTAGTGGCCTAGTTTTCTTACACAACTGAAGCTACTTAGCATGCATGTATGCATTGTAGAAGGAAATGGCAATCCACTCCAGTATTCTTGCCTGGAGAATCCCAGAGCCTGGTGGGCTGCCGTCTATGGGGTCGCACAGAGTCCGACATGACTTAACAGCAGCAGCAGCAGCAGCAGTTTTCTTAAATAAGCAATATACCATATTTCCAAGGAGTAAACAGACCAAAAATATGCTGTTGGTTATGTCTTTAATTATCTAGCTCTACTTTTAGCTCATTAAGATATATATTCCTACCAACCACATTGAGTTTGAGGAAGCTCCAGGAGTTGGTGATGGACAGGGAAGCCTGGCGTGCTACCGTCCACAGGGTCACAAAGAATCGGACATGACTGAGCGACTGAACGGAACTGAACAAAACACGTTTGGAAAGAATGTTCCAAGCCTAAATCTGTTAAGTTAGCTAGCTTGCTTTCTTTTTCTTTTTTCATCCAACCCTCCCAGCTCTCTCTCTCTCTCAAATATTTATTGACTGCTAATTATATTGCACGTACCGTGCATCAGAACTGCCACACAAAGGAAATAGAAAACATTAAACCTGAAAAGGATAGAACTATCATTTATTTAGCATCCAATCCATTGTGTCCAATCCACTGTGTGACATGACTTTAGCTACATTATTTCAATTTCTTCTAAAGCCAGTACCAAAAGAAAAGTGTCTGCTGCTTCCAGCTTACACGAAGAAAAATTGAGTTCCACATAAGTAAGTGGCAGATAGTTCTGTCACTCAGTTGTGTCCGATACCCCATGGACTGCAGCACACCAGGCTTCCTGGTCCATCACCAACTCCCAGGGCATACTCAAACTCATGTCCATTGAGTCAGTGATGCCATCCAACCAGCTCATCCTCTGTCGTCCCCTTCTCTCACCTTCAATCTTTCTCATAATCAGGGTCTTTTCCAATGAGTCAGCTCTTCTCATCAGGAGGCCAAAGTATTGGTGTTTCAACTTCAGCATCAGTCCTTCCAGTGAATATTCAGGAATAATTTCTTTTAGGATGGACTGGTTGAATCTTCTTGCTGTCCAAGGGACTCTCAAGAGTCTTCTCCAACACCACGGTTCAAAAGCATCAATTCTTCGGTGCTCAGCTTTCTTTATAGTCCAACTCTCACATCCATACTTGATTACTGGAAAAAACATAGCCTTGACTAGATGGACCTTTATTGGCAAAGTAATGCTTCTGCTTTTTAATATGCTGTCTAGGTTGGTCATAACTTTTCTTCTAAGGTGCAAGCGTCTTTATTTCATGGCTGCAATCACCATCTGCAGTGATTTTGGAGCCCCTCTCCTGAAAAAAGTCTGTCACTGTTTCCATTCTTTCCCCAGCTATTTGCCATGAAGTGATGGGACAAGATGCCACAATCTTAGTTTTCTGAATGTTGAGTTTTAAGCCAACTTTTTCACTTTCCTCTTTCACTTGCATCAAGAGGCTCTTTAGTTCTTCTTCCCTTTCTGCCATAAGTGTGGTGTCATCTGCATATCTGAGGTTCTTGATATTTCTCCTAGCAATCTTGATTCCAGCTTGTGCTTCATCCAAGCCAGCATTTTTCATGTACTCTGCATATAAATTCTTTGTACTCTGCATATAAGTTAAATAGTAGGGTGACAATATACAATCGGTGTCCCTGGTGGCTCAGATGGTAAAGAATCTGCCTGCAGTGCAGGACTCCTGGGTTCAATCCCTGGATTGGGAAGAACCCCTAGAGAAGGGAATGGCTATCCAATCCAGTATTCTGGCCTGGAAAATTCCATGGACTATACAGTCCATTGGGTCGCAAAGAGTCGGACACGACTGAGTGACTTTCACTTTCACTTCTCGATTTGGAACCAGTCTGTTGTACCATGTCCAGTTCTAACTGTTGCTTCCTGACCTGCATACAGATTTCTCAGGAAGCTGTTCAGGTGTTCTGGTATTCCCATCTCTTGAAGAATTTTCCAGTTTGTTGTGATCCACAGAGTCAAAGGCTTTGTCGTAGTCAATAAAGCAGAAGTAGATGTTTTTCTGGAACTTTCTCGCTTTTTCGATGATCTAGCAGATGCTGACAGTTTGATCTCTGGTTCCTCTGTCTTTTCTAAATCCAGCTTGAACATTTGGAAATTCACAGTTCATGTACTGTTGAAGCCTGGCTTGGAGAATTTTGAGCATTACTTTGCTAGCATTTGAGATGAGTGTAATTGTGCAGTAGTCTGAACATTCTTTGGCATTACCTTTCTTTGGGATTTGATTGAAAACTGCCCTTTTTCAGTCCTGTGGCCACTGCTGAGTTTTCCCAATTAGCTGGCATATTGAGTGCAGCACTTTCACAGCATCATCTTTTAGAATTTGAAATAGCTCAACTGGAATTCCATTACCTCCACTAGCTTTGTTCATAGTGATGCTTCTTCCTAAGGCACACTTGACTTCACATTCCAGGATGCCTGGCTCTAGGTGAGTGATCACACCATCGTGACTATCTGGGTCATGAAGATCTTTTTTGTATAGTTCTTCTGTGTATTCTTGCCACCTCTTCATAATCTGCTGCTTCAGAAGGTCCATACCATTTCTGTCCTTTATCGAGCCCATCTTTGCATGAAATGTTCCCTTGGTATCTCTAATTTTCTTGAAGACATCTGTAGTCTTTCCTATTCTATTGTTTTCCTCTATTTCTTTGCCTTGATCTCTGAGGAAAGCTTTCTCATCTCTCCTTGCTATTCTTTGGAACTCTGCATTCAAATGGGTATATCTTTCCTTTTCTGCTTTGCCTTTCACTTCTCTTCTTTTCACAGTCATTTTTAAAGCCTCCTCAGACAACTATTATTCCTTTTTGCATTTGTTTTTCTTGGGGGTGGTCTTGATCACTGCCTCCTGTATAATGTCACAAACCTCTGTCCATAGTTCTCCAGGCACTCTATCAGATCTAATCCATTGAATCTATTTGTCACTTCCACTGTATAATTGTAAGGGATTTGATTTAGGTCATACCTGAATGGTCTAATGGTTTTCCCTAGTTTCTTTAAGTCTGAATTTTGCATTAAGGAGTTCATGATCTGAGCCACAGTCAGCTCCTGGTCTTGCTTTTTTTCTGGCTGTCTAGAGCTTAACTGCAAAGAGTATAATCAATCTGATTTCAATGTTCACCATCTGGTGATGTCCATGTGTAGAGTCTTCTGTTGTGTTGTTGAAAGAGGATGTTTGCTATGACCAATGTGTTCTCTCGGCAGAATTCTGTTAGCCTGTGCCCTGCTTCATTCTGTATTCCAAGGCCAAGTTTGCCTGCTGTGTCAGGTATTTCTTGACTTCCTACTTTTGCATTCCAGTCTGCTGTAATGAAAAGGATATCTTTTTTGGGTGTTAGTTCTAGAAGGTCTTTTAGGTCTTCATAGAACCATTCAACTTCAGCTTCTTCAGCATTATTTGTCAGGGCATAGACTTGGAGTATTGTGATATTGAATGGTTTGCCTTGAAAACAAACAGATCATTTTGTTACTTTTAAGACTGCATCCAAGTGCTGCATGTTGAACTCTTTTGTTGACTATGAGGGCTACTCCATTTCTTCTAAGGGATTCTTGCCCATAGTAGTAGATATAATGGTCATCTGAGTTAAATTCACCCATTCCAATCCATTTTAGTTTGCTGATTCCTAAAATGTCGACGTTTACTCTTGCCATCTCCTGGACCTGACATTCCAGGTTCCTATGCAATACTGCTCTTTACAGCATCCGACTTTACTTCCATCACCAGTGATATCTGCAACTGGGCTTTGTTTTGCTTTGACCCCAACTCTTCATTCTTTCTCTAGTTATTTCTCCACTGATCTCCAGTAGCATATTGGGCACCTACTGACCTGGGGAAGTCATCTTTCAGTGTCCTATCTTTTTGCCTTTTCATACTGTTCATGGGATCTTCAAGGCAAGAATACTGAAGTGGAAAAAAAAAAAAGAATACTGAAGTGGTTTGCCATTCCCCTCTCCAGTGGACCACGTTTTGTCAGAATTCTCCACCATGACCCATGCGTCTTGGGTGGCCCTACACAGAACAGATCATAGTTTCATTGAGTTAGACAAGGCTGTTGTCCTTGTGATTAGATTGGTTAGTTTTCTGTGATTGTGATTTTCATTCTGTCTGCCCTCTGAGGAGAAGGATAAGAAGCTTATGGAAGCTTTCTGATGGAAGAGATTGACAGAGGGGGAAACTGGGTCTTGTTCTGATGGGCAAGGCCACGCTCAGTAAATCTATGTTTAGGCTGCTAACCAGAAAAAAAAAAAAATCAAGAGCATGTACTTTTGTCCATAGTTTCTTAAGGTTCAAGTATAAGAATTGCCTAAACTTGGTATATAAGGCACCCTATTCCACTTTTTTCTTAAGAGAACTCTTTCCTTTGGTTTCTTGCAGTTTTTCAGTGAGTCTGTCCTTTGTCTCCTCCATCTTCTCTGTGAGGAGCTCCTTTGTCTCCTCCATCTTGAACTGGTGTTCTTATCTAGATTTGTATATCTCTAAAGGCCATTTTCTTTCTAGTAGGCAATACTACTTTCTAAGAAAATGAGAACATTGTGGGAGATTTGGAAAAAATTCAATTCCTACATCACATAAAAGTAATTACAATTTTTTTTCCTGGAAAAGGCATTAGTATAAATCCAATTAAAGGTATTTGAAAATTGCTTAGGGGTTAGAAGAAAGGATCATCTTTATTTCTTGTATTTGATTTGTCTGACTAACAAGTGTAGATTTTCAAGTTTCTTTATCCTGTCTTTTTTCCTTCCTTCTCTCATGCATACAGATCAAATATGAAGTTTTTATTAAAAAATAAAGTGGCAATTTAAAAATATTTTGAAGTAAGATAGGCTACGTTATTACTTTTAAAGGACTATGTAAAATGACAAAATCTTTCTATAAGGGTTGAATATAATATCAATGGGTTGTATTTATAGAATATGTTTATTATAATATCTTTCATATCTCCTGTATCTTTTGATCCTTTTCCTTTGTACAATACGAAAAGCTTTTCTAATTCCTTTAGTAATACTTACACACACAGTACATAGTTAAATGTTTGTTATTTGAAGACTTACCTCTCTCAATTATATACTGTTTTAGTTGGTGATTCAAAACAATAAATAAATTTAAAAAGTCTGAGGCTTAGAGTTTGATACTTCCAGGCTCCCATAGTTTACTACATTATTGCCTTCTGTTTTCTTTCTTTCTTTCTTTTTTAACTTTTTGGAGTGCCCAGCACTAATAATCATGCAGACTAGGACATTCACTCTTCCTTCTTGCATTAGCAACTTAACTGGTCTTGCTGTCCCCATCTTTTCCTCTTCCCCATTCTTTCATCCTGAAGTTATTCATTTGCACTTCTCAGAAATATGAATTGGCTTTGTGTTGTCTATAAAACAAAGCCCCAAATCCATTGCATTGACTCCAGACATTATCTGTCTACTTAATATCTACTTTCCTGGGCTTACCTCTGGCCAACCTTCCCCACATATTCTAGACACACTTGGCTTTTCTTCTTTTAGAAGCAGGCCATATACTCTCACAACCTATATTCCTCTATTTCTACCAATTCTAAATATCTTTGCTTCTCATTCTGTCTGTAAAGTCCCATATACAATTCAGATATTTCTTCTTGGAACTTTGCATATTCTCCAAGTCAGAATCAATGGCATTGTCTACTACCATACATTTGTTTACTCTTCCTTCTCAACACTTGTCATAATGACATGTCATTTGATTAATTGGAAATAAATCTAAATGTTTTTGTGGCTTATAAGTTTTTACATGATATGACTCCTGTCAATCTCTTAATTTCGAGTTTTTCTCTAACTCATCATACTAGTCAGAAGGTTGCTCAGATCATAGCCATTTTTCTTTTTCCAGTTTTATTGGTTCTATCACTTAAGATCTTGGATTTGGGAAAGTTTATTTAAATACCTGGAATGTCAGTTTTCTCCAAGTAATATGGATAAAAGTAATTGAACTTTGATTAAATCATGTTAATGTTTTTTTTAAACCATGTGAAAATTTTATGTGTAGATAGACATACATTTATATAAATTTATAAAAATAAATTTAGAGTAGGTAGGAAGTTTTCTTAATATATTAATGATACTATTTTCTCATAAGAAAGAATTGTTAAAATTTTATTAATTTGTGGTATCCTAAAATTTCTGGAAATCACTTTAGATCATATATATATATATTATTGTGCAAAATATCCCCTTTTTATATTTACATTTTAAATATGGATTGAAACTTCTTTATTGTTTATGGGCTTCCTTAAGCAGAAACCATGAAGATAGTCTTATAGTTGAACAATTGAGCCATTACCCTTCTCTGTCACAGACATGAGGAGTGAAGAAAAACATAGTTAAGGGTTGACAAGATACTGGACTATGTATGTCATCAGACATTTATCTCACCATTAGGTAAATCACCAGTGAAAACAAAAGAATTTCCCATCTGTTATTTGGTCACGTACTAAGCTTCTTACAGCTGTGTGCAGTTAATTTGGTTTGATTCATAACCTTAATTACTTAATTTGTTATATATTACAGAAAAGACAATAATAATAATCTTCCCCATCATGAACTCTTTTGTCAGTGGGTATTAGAGGCAAAGCAGATGTGCAAGGCTATAACCTATTAAAGTACAATTTGCATATTTCTGCTGACTTTAAAATTATTAAGTTAAGTTAATAACTTTCATCAAGAAGAGGTTTTAAAATTATGCCAGTATGAACTTCTGATTCACATGTATACGATAGTTGCTTCTTATGATGTGCCTAAATACTTTAAGCTGCATATAGACCAGACTTCAAAAGAAAATAAGTAATTTTCAGTGGCAAGACATTAGTAATTTAAAGAGATATGGTGTTTTTACCCATTTGCCAAAAAGTACTACAAAAGTTAGTACATACTATCATTTTTTTAAAAAATCAGTATTATAAAGAAAACATGGATATTTTTCTTTTTCCTTTGTGTAAACTGCAAGAAAACTAATTTTCCCTTTACCCTTCTAGGTTTTTATCTGAGACACCCCTATAATAATAAAAGACAAGTTAACAGAAAAACAAACAGAAGTTTAATAACATGTATCCCTCCTGTATACCTGGGAGATACCCAGGAAAACTGAATTACTCTCTGAAATGGGCCAAGCCACCATCTTAAGTACTGCTGCTGCTCCTGCTAAGTCGCTTCAGTCGCGTCTGACTCTGTGCGACCCCATAGACGGCAGCCCACCAGGCTCCTCTGTCTCTGGGATTCTCCAGGCAAGAATACTGGAGTGGGTTGCCATTTCCTTCTCCAATGCATGCATGCATGCTAAGTCGCTTCAGTCGTGTCCGACTCTGTGCGACCGCATGGACAGCAGCCCACTAGGCTCCTGTGTCCACAGGATTCTCCAGGCAAGAATACTGCAGTGGGTTGCCTTTTCCTTCTCCAATCTTAAGTACTGTCTTCAGCTAAAGACAAAAGAAGATGTTGGGATGTGGAAGCCAGTTGCGGGAGGCTAACCAAAAAGGCACAGTAAACAAGGGTGAGGTTGCTATGCAGATTTAGGTCCTTGCCTTCTCCACTGACAAGTTTCTAGATATTAGGTCATCCTCCTCTACTTGGTACAGAGAGGGAGACACCTTTAGAGATGGAAATTTGTCTTATAGATGTAAATATCTCTTACTAAAAAATGGCATTCTGTTTTCAGAGCTTTTCCTGTCTCTGCTGTTTCTCAAAAATAATCAGGCAAAAATGCTTCTTACACTAAAGAAGCACATTTTGGAGTGACATATTCTAGTCCCCTTTAACAGGTTTGATAACCATATCTCCCATCACTTAAGACTAATGTTTTCAAACAAATATTTTCTGTGTTTTCAGCCAATTAATAAATATTTATAAAATAATTAATGTAATTCTGCTACTTATTTATCAATTAGTGACAATCATTAACCACTACTACTGTGTCATTACTGAAACGATACTCACAGAAAACTAGTCAATCTAATCACACTAGGACCACAGCCTTGTCTAACTCAATGAAACTAAGCCACAGGAGACAGGGATCAAGACCATCCCCATGGAAAAGAAATGCACAAAAGCAAAATGGCTGTCTGGGGAGGCCTTACAAATAGCTGTGAAAAGAAGAGAAGTGAAAAGTAAAGGAGAAAAGGAAAGATATAAACATCTGAATGCAGAGTTCCAAAGAATAGCAAAAAGAGATAAGAAAGCCTTCTTCAGCAATCAATGCAAAGAAATAGAGGAAAACAACAGAATGCGAAAGACTAGAGATCTCTTCAAGAAAATTAGAGATACCAAGGGAACATTTCATGCAAAGATGGGCTCGATAAAGGACAGAAATGGTATGGACCTAACAGAAGCAGAAGATATTAAGAAGAGATGGCAAGAATACACAGAAGAACTGTACAAAAAAGATCTTCACGACCCAGATAATCACGATGGTGTGATCACTCACCTAGAGCCAGACACCCTGGAATGTGAGTCAAGTGGGCCTTAGAAAGCATCACTACGAACAAAGCTAGTGGAGGTGATAGAATTCCAGTTGAGCTCTTGCAAATCCTGAAAGATGATGCTGTGAAAGTGCTGCACTCAATATGCCAGCAAATTTGGAAAACTCAGCAGTGGCCACAGGACTGGAAAAGGTCAGTTTTCATTCCAATCCCAAAGAAAGGCAATGCCAAAGAATGCTCAAACTACCGCACAATTGCACTCATCTCACACACTAGTACAGTAATGCTCAAAATTCTCCAAGCCAGGCTTCAGCAGTACGTGAACTGTGAACTTCCTGATGTTCAAGCTGGTTTTAGAAAAGGCAGAGGAACCAGAGATCAAATTGCCAACATCTGCTGGATCATGGAAAAAGCAAGGGAGTTCCAGAAAAACATCTATCTCTGCTTTATTGACTATGCCAAAGCCTTTGACTGTGTGGATCACAATCAACTGTGGAAAATTCTGAAAGAGATGGGAATACCAGACCACCTGATCTTCCTCTTGAGAAATTTGTATGCAGGTCAGGAAGCAACAGTTAGAACTGGACATGGAACAACAGACTGGTTCCAAATAGGAAAAGGAGTACGTCAAGGCCATATATCGTCATCCTGTTTATTTAACTTCTATGCAGAGTACATCATGAGAAACGCTGGGCTGGAAGAAACACAAGGTGGAATCAAGATTGCCGGGAGAAATATCAGTAACCTCAGATATGCAGATAACACCACCCTTATGGCAGAAAGTGAAGAGGAACTCAAAAGCCTCTTGATGAAAGTGAAAGTGGAGAGTGAAAAAGTTGGCTTAAAGCTCAACATTCAGAAAACGAAGATCATGGCATCTGGTCCCATCACTTCATGGCAAATAGATGGGGAAACAGTGGAAACAGTGTCAGACTTTATTTTTCTGGGCTCCAAAATCACTGCAGATGGTGACCACAGCCGTGAAATTAAAAGACGCTTACTCCTTGGAAGGAAATTTATGACCAACCTAGATGGCATATTCAAAAGCAGAGACATTACTTTGCCAACAAAGGTTCATCTAGTCAGGGCTATGGTTTTTCCAGTGGTCATGTATGGATGTGAGAGTTGGACTGTGAGGAAGGCTGAGCACCAAAGAATTGATGCTTTTGAACTGTGGTGTTGGAGAAGACTCTTGAGAGTCCCTTGGACTGCAAGGAGATCCAACCAGTCCATTCTGAAGGAGATCAGCCCTGGGATTTCTTTGGAAGGAATGATGCGAAAGCTGAAACTCTAGTACTTTGGCCACCTCATGTGAAGAGTTGACTCATTGGAAGACTCTGATGCTGGGAGGGACTCTGGGCAGGAGGAGAAGGGGACGACAGAGGATGAGATGGCTGGATGGCATCACTGATTCAATGGATGTGAGTCTCAGTGAACTCCGAGAGTTGGTGATGGACAGGGAGGCCTGGCATGCTGCGATTCATGGAGTCGCAAAGAGTTGAACACAACTGAGCGACTGATCTGATCTGATCTGATCTGACTGTGTCATTATTCCTTCATATTAGAAAGAGACAAAGAATAACAATGAGATTTAGTTCATTTAGTTTAGAGAGATGAGAGATGTTGAGTGATTATAAAAATACCACAGTGAATCCCACTTCCTAGGCATATAAGGCAGAAAGGCTGTTAAAACATAGCTCACAACAAGTGATATATTTCCCTAATTTTTTTCTGTAATTTTGATGGATATAAAAAGTAAAGACTAGACTCAAGTCAGCAGAAAGTACTAGTGGCTTTCATGGATAATCTGACCTAATAAAAAATATGGCTTTAATCCATATTGTGCCTTGAAATGAGAAGTCAGAAAATAAAGCAAATTAGCTATTTGCTATTGTTAAAAAAGCAATTTTGCCATTTTATGATGGCTGAATTTTTGCTTATCATACATATGTATTTGCTAATTCCTCTGAAATCTTCTTCCTGCCTTCTTTAAATTTCTTCTTCCTTCCTAAATCTGCTGAGGTATAAGATGGACAGATCCAGTATTATACTGGTCAACAAACTCTTAAAAAATAAAATGTAAAGGAAGGAAGGAAGAGAAGAAGGAAGAAATGAAGAAAAGCTAGATCCTACTATATCACATTTACCAATTTCGCAGTGTTAGTATTCCCACTATGACTGATTTCAAGCTGGCTTAACAACTGGCCTACAGAATTTATGAATATTTAACAAGAAGTTGTCATTAACTTAAATAAGGCAACTCCAGCATGCCACTGTTTCACATTATCACTGAAAACAAAATTTCAGACATATTTGGTTGTAAATTATTTTATGAGGTATGTGCTAGTAAAGGATTGGTCTTTGATAAGTCAAAATCAGCCTTGGGAAAGTAATATGCCTCTGTGGTGAGCACAATTGTGTAGAAATATGTGAGGTTATAAAGACATAAGAATTCATCTCTAACCATATGACTCTAAGCAGCCATAATATCCTTAAATTGAGTCTTTAAAATTCAGATTAAGTGAAAGAAACTGAATAGTTCTAATTTTCTCACTCCATGTATCTAATGCCTTTTTTTCAACTCCTCATTAATGGGTTCAACATTTCATTATGCTGATACATATCATGAAACATGGATGAGCTACTAGAATGAGTTGATTGATGGAAAGACTGGACAGTTACTTATAAAGATGCCCTTCTTTCTATTCTTTAACCATGCACTGTTTATGTAAATCAGAGTTTAAAAACATAGTTATAAATTAGTATGATTTAAAGTTTTACTATCTTCTATATTTTGAAAATTGATTCTGGGCTTTTTATTATGAACTCAATTTGCTGCATGCAGATAGTTTCAGGAATTTTGATTCATAATTCTTTGGGGATATATTTGCAGGAAATGGTGTCTAGCCAGTTACCTCATTGTCTCTTTAGCCAATCTAGACTTGAATTGGACAAGTTTAATTCTATTCCTGAAATGTGACTTAGTTTCTCCCTTCCTGCCCTGAGAGGGACCTCTGAATAAACAGGTATGGGTTCAAAGACAAAGGTTGATCAAGGGACAGTTTGCAACAGTTCTCTTTATTTTTCTTCATTTAAAGTTAAGCTTATTTATTACTAGCTTCTTTGATTACATTCTACATTAGAGATAAATGGGTTTTTTATATTTTTCTAAGCTTTAAGATATTATTTTACTTATTGTAATGTCTAAAGGAGCATGCCAAGTATTAACATACTTAAGGAATATCTTGTGTAAAATTTTCTCTATAGTTATTTTAGTGACTTACATTGCTTTGTTTATAACAATGGAAATATATTTTGCTCATGGAAGCATTTTTCTCTTTTCACACAAATTGAGAAGAAGTAACAAGCCCTTGTTTTCCATATAAGTTCCTTAATCTGGATTGTATGAATGAGTTTTACAAGCCTCTAAAATCAAATATAAAAGTGTATGTACATCAACATGTGTACATGTGTACATTTTTCTAGAGAGAGAGACCATAACTTTCACCAGATTTGCAGCAGGTCATGAGTTCCCATCTCTCAATTAAGAACGTTCACATACCTTTTGTATAACATATGCCCTTGTCCCTAACCCTTTACGTATCAAGTACCATACTCTGCATCATAAAAGATGCAAAGGCCTTATTGAATGCCTAAACTAGATTGCAATTTGTGAGATGCCCTATATATATTTTTTCAAGAGCATAGAAGAGTTTTTATTGCTATTGTTAAAAATAATCTGCCTTTATAGGTTATTTCATGCTGAAGATATTTCCTATAGTGTTTATTATATGGTTGAATTAATTTTTAATTACTTTGAGTTTTTTCATCTTAGGCCTTAATTTTTTTATAACTCATACACACACATTGTTAACAATTTGGCTTGAAGAATGTTTTATTTTTGTAATGAAACTTTATAGTTTTATCTTCAGTTCAGTTCAGATCAGTCGATCAGTCGTGTCCGACTCTTTGCAACCCCATGAATCGCAGCACACCAGGCCTCCCTGTGCATCACCAACTCCCGGAGTTCACTCAGACTCATGTTCATCAAGTCAGTGATGCCATCCAGCCATCTCATCCTCTGTCTTCCCCTTCTCCTCCTGCCCCCAATCCTTCCCAGCATCAGAGTCTTTTCCAATGAGTCAACTCTTCGCATGAGGTGGCCAGTACTGGAGTTTCAGCCTTAGCATCATTCCTTCGAAAGAAATCCCAGGACTGATCTCCTTCAGAAGGGACTGGTTGGATCTCCTTGCAGTCCAAGAGATTCTCAAGAGTCTTCTCCAACACCACAGTTCAAAAGCATCAATTCTTCGGTGCTCAGCTCTCTTCACAGTCCAGCTCTCACATCCATACATGACCACTGGAAAACCCATAGCCTTGACTAGATGGACCTTTGTTGGCAAAGTAATGTCTCTGCTTTTGAATATGCCATCTAGGTTGGTCATAACTTTTCTTCCAAGGAGTAAGCGTCTTTTAATTTCATGGCTGCAGTCACCATCTGCAGTGATTTTGGAGCCCAAAAAATCTGGCAGCATAACCATTTAGAAATGTTTTTAAGTTTTCATCTCATTCAACATTCTAAATGGAAAGATCTCTCTTATTATTAAAAAAAAAAAAACTACAGTCTAGTAATAGTGTCTAAATCTTATGAGAAATGCTATTTCCCATGGCATATTGTAACACAAAAATTTCAAATACAGCAAATGGTGAATTTGACTATTTGTGTGTATTTCATATCAGCACTGTATCTCCACATATTGTACCACTGCCTGATTTTAGGGTCTAACTCTCTTATCTAGAAGAAAGTAAAATCCAAATTGGTTTCACGGGCACTTCATTCACCAGTCTTTGTGTTTTCACCAATACCTTTGTTTTCTCTACACACTTATTCTAAAATAACTCATACTTATCAGATATATCTGATCCTATCATCCTTCTCCTGCATTTTCTCTTTAGATCCTCCCTGATTGGAGGATAAAATTCATATTCCTTAGGAAGGTACACAGAGATCTTCACACTTTTGCCTTAATAGTCCACTGATTTTCTGAATCTGAGTCTATCTTCTTTAAGCCATTTCAAGTTGGATATTCTATTATTTATAACTAGAAAGTTTTTCTCTGACTTGCTCAGCTTTGTACTCTAACACCTAACATGAGGCTTGGCCATGCAATTGATAAATGGATATCTGGAGACACAGGTAATATTTACTGGGTAATTTTGTATCAGTTAAGTTCAGTTGCTCAGTCATGTCCGACTCTGCAGTCCCATGGACTACAGCACGCCAGGCTTCCTTGTCCATCACCAATTCCCAGAGTTTACCCAAACTCATGTCCATTGGGTCAGTGATGCCATCCAACCATCTCATCCTCTATCATCCCCTTCTCCTCCTGCCTTCAAGCTTTCCCAGCATCAGGGTATTTTCCAATGAGTCAGCTCTTCACATCAGTTGGCCAAAGTATTGGAGCATAATTAAATATGAATAACAGCTAGTCATTAATACATTAAACTTTCAGAAATATATTTTAAGACCCACCTTAAAGCAGGAAGGTATTTTGTGTGTCTGTTTGCTCACTCTCAAGAAAATGGATAAATGGATGTTACAATCTGTGTGGGTATCACTGCTGCGCAATGAATGAATTAAGCTATAGAATTCCTGAGGTTACTTCTGGTTTGGTAATACTTTTTGCAAAGAGAGGGACATATATCTCCCTGTAGAGATATGTGTATTATATAAATGCTTGTGTAAACATAAAAGCTGATATGGCTTATGGATCATAGCAAAGACCATTTGCCACAGTCTTGGGGAGTAAATTCATAAGGCACAGATTGTGAACCATTTCCAGGCAGAATTACTTGATTTGCTTCTTTTAGCAGCCCAATATAGTTTGCCAAAGGATTTATGAGGATTATGATACTACTCAACTACAAATCTAAAAAATCTTTTACATCTTGCTGGATAATTTGTTTATTCTGTCTATTATGTTTTATTATAAGCCTTCTCCTTTGGAGGATTTTGCTTTTTTTTTCTTTCAGATTTATTGATATGTAATTGATATCACAACATTGGATAAGTACATGACATAATGATTTGACTTATATACATCATAAGATGATTATTACAATAAATTTGGTGAATATCCATTATCTTACATAGATACAAAGTTAAATAGAAAAGAATTTTCTTGTTAAGAAAACTCAGGATTTTCTCTCTTAACTTTCATATATAACATACAGCAATGTAAAGTGTATTTATCATGTTGTACATTACATTCTTCCTACTTATTCTTCTTATAAATGAAAGTTTGTACCTTTTGCCTACATTCAGCCAACTACCTCTGGTAACCACAAAATCTGATCTTTTTCTGAGTCTGTTTCTTTGTTTTTAGGGTATAATTGACTTATAACACTGTGTTAGAATGTTACACAGTGCAGTGATTCAATACTTCTGTACATTTCAAAATGATCACCATGATAAGTCTAGTTATGATTTGCCACTGTACAAAGATATTACATAATTATTGACTATATTGAGCTATTCCAAATCCTGAAAGATGATGCTGTGAAAGTGCTGCACTCAATATGCCAGCAAATTTGGAAAACTCAGCAGTGGCCACAGGACTGGAAAAGGTCAGTTTTCATTCCAATCCCAAAGAAAGGCAATGCCAAGAAATGCTCTAACTACCACACAATTGCACTCATCTCACACGCTAGTAAAATAATGCTTAAAATTCTCCAAGCCAGGCTTCAGCAATATGTGAACCATGAACTTCCTGATGTTCAAGCTGGTTTTAGAAAAGGCAGAGGAACCAGAGATCAAATTGCCAACTCCACTGGATTATGGAAAAAGCAAGAGAGTTCCAGAAAAACATCTATCTCTGCTTTATTGACTATGCCAAAGCCTTTGACTGTGTGGATCACAATCAACTGTGGAAAATTCTGAAAGAGATGGGAATACCAGACCACCTGATCTGCCTCTTGAGAAATTTGTATGCAGGTCAGGAAGCAACAGTTAGAACTGGACATGGAACAACAGACTGGTTCCAAATAGGAAAAGGAGTACGTCAAGGCTGTATATTGTCACCCTGTTTATTTAACTTATATGCAGAATACATCATGAGAAACGCTGGGCTGGAAGAAACACAAGCTGGAATCAAGATTGCCAGGAGAAATATCAATAACCTCAGATATGCAGATGACACCACCCTTATGGCAGAAAGTGAAGAGGAACTCAAAAGCCTCTTGATGAAAGTGAAAGTGGAGAGTGAAAAAGTTGGCTTAAAGCTCAACATTCAGAAAACGAAGATCATGGCATCTGGTCCCATCACTTCATGGGAAATAGATGGGGAAACAGTGGAAACAGTGCCAGATTTTATTTTTCTGGGCTCCAAAATCACTGCAGATGGTGACTGCAGCCATGAAATTAAAAGATGCTTACTCCTTGGAAGGAAAGTTATGACCAACCTAGATAGCATATTCAAAAGCAGAGACATTACTTTGCCAACAAAGGTCCGTCTAGTCAAGGCTCTGGTTTTTCCTGTGGTCATGTATGGATGTGAGAGTTGGACTGTGAAGAAGGCTGAGCACCAAAGAATTGATGCTTTTGAACTGTGATGTTGCAGAAGACTCTTGAGAGTCCCTTGGACTGCAAGGAGATCCAACCAGTCCATTCTAAAGGAGATCAGCCCTGGGATTTCTTTGGAAGGAATGATGCTAAAGCTGAAACTCCAGTACTTTGGCCACCTCATGCGAAGAGTTGACTCATTGGAAAAGACTCTGATGCTGCGCGGGATTGGGGACAAGAGAGAAGGGGACGACAGAGGATGAGCTGGCTGGATGGCATCACTGACTTGATGGACGTGAGTCTGAGTGAACTCGAGAGTTGGTGATGGACAGGGAGGCCTGGCGTGCTGTGATTCATGGGGTCGCAAAGAGTCGGACACGACTGAGCAACTGATCTGATCTGATCTGACCACACTGTAAATTTCATACTTGTGACTTATTTATTTGCAACTGGAAATTTGTACCACTTAATCTACCTCTGCTGGATCATTGAAAAAGCAAGAGAGTTCCAGAAAAACATCTATTTCTGCTTTATTGACTATGCCAAAGCCTTTGACTGTGTGGATCACAATCAACTGTGAAAAATTCTGAAAGAGATGGGAATACCAGACCACTCATCTGCCTCTTGAGAAATCTGTATGCAGGTCAGGAAGCAACAGTTAGAACTGGACACGGAACAACAGACTGGTTCCAAATAGGAAAAGGAGTATGTCAAGGCTGTATATTGTCTCCCTGCTTTTTTAATTTATATGCCGAGTACATATTGAAAAATGCTGGGCTGGAAGAAGCACAAGCTGGAATCAATATTGCCGGGAGAAATATCAATCACCTCAGATATGCAGATGACACCACCCTTATGGCAGAAAGTGAAGAGGAACTCAAAAGCCTCTTGATGAAAGTGAAAGTGGAGAGTGAAAAAGTTGGCTTAAAGCTCAACATTCAGAAAACAAAGATCATGGCATCCGGTCCCATCACTTCATGGGAAATAGATGGGAAAACAGTGGAAACAGTGTCAGACTTTATTTTTCTGGGCTCCACAATCACTACAGATGGTGACTGCAGCCATGAAATTAAAAGACACTTACTCCTTGGAAGGAAAGTTATGACCAACCTAGATAGCATATTCAAAAGCAGAGACATTACTTTGCCAACAAAGGTCCGTCTAGTCAAGGCTCTGGTTTTTCCTCGGGTCATGTATGGATGTGAGAGTTGGACTGTGAAAAAGGCTGAGTGCCGAAGAATTGATGCTTTTGAACTGTGGTGTTGGAGAAGACTCTTGAGAGTCCCTTGGACTGCAAGGAGATCCAACCAGTCCATTCTGAAGAAGATCAGCCCTGGGGTTTCTTTGGAAGGAATGATGCTAAAGCTGAAACTCCAGTTCTTTGGCCACCTCATGCGAAGAGTTGACTCATTGGAAAAGACTCTGATGCTGGGAGGGATTGGGGGCAGGAGGAGAAGGGGACGACAGAGGATGAGACGGCTGGATGGCATCACTGACTCGATGGACTTGAGTCTGAGGGAACTCCGGGAGTTGGTGATGGACAGGGAGGCCTGGCGTGCTGTGATTCATTGGGTTGCAAAGATTCGGACACGACTGAGTGGCTGAACTGAACTGACCTAATCTACCTCATATATTTCTTTCTTTACCGTATCTCACTCCCTTCATAGCTATGACTTGTTTATTCTACATATCTAAAAGTCTGTTTCTGTTTTTTTGTTCACTTTGTTTTTTACATTTCACATGTAAGTGAAATCATACAGTATTTATCTTTTTTTGTCTGACTTATTTCACTTATTTGCTCTCTGCTGCTAAGTCGCTTCAGTCGTGTCTGACTCTGTGCGACCCCATAGACGGCAGCCCACCAGGCTCCCCCATCCCTGGGATTCTCCAGGCAAGAATACTGGAGTTGGCTGCCATTTCCTTCTCCTATTTGCTCTCTAGGCCACCCATATAGTTGCAAATAGTAAGATTTCATCATTTTTTAAATGACTAAATAATATTCTAGTATGTTGTTGTTTTTTAGTTGCTGTCATATCTGACTCTTTTTGCGACCCCATGGATTGTAACTCATAGGCTCCTAGGTTCATGAGATTTCCCAGGAAAGAATACAGGAATATGTTGCCATTTCCTTCTCCAGGGGATTCCTGACTCAAGGATCAAAGCCCGGTCTTCTGCATTGCAGGCAGTCTTTACCACTGAGCTACCTGGGAAGCCAGTATTCCATATATACCACATAGTCTTTATCCATTCATCTACTGATGGTCACTTAGGCTGCTTTCATATCTCGGCCATCGTGAATATGCTGCAGTGAACATAAGGGTGCATATACCTTTTTCAATTAGTGTTTTCATTTTCTTTATATTAGTAATTTTCTTTATTAATCATGAATTTGGATGGTAGAAGTCCATGTGTTAATGTAGGTTAGACTTTTTTTTCCACCATGGTACAAGCTAAAACTAATCTCTCTCAAAGGAGCAAGATTTGTCAAGAGACTGACTCAGAATAGGTAGGTGAGATTCATGCTGAGCCAAAAATGAAAAGCAATACACTTTACTTGTTTCAAATGTTGGTATACTAGCTTAAAATTACTGATGTTATAGCTTAGTCTTAGACAATATTTACCTGATTTATAAAATGATTTGAATATATATTTGTGGAATGTGAAAGAAAGTTCTATGGCCATATATCCTGGGGTGGAGAAGGGGCTAAGAACTAGTTCACTGAGTTTACTAAATTTACCAGGAGCAGATTCATGCCCCAAATAATAAATGATAGCATTTGACTATGAAACACATGTTTAAAGCTACAAAGCAGTTTTAATGAAGCTCCAGGCTGAGGGTATTTAATATGTGAGGTTATTTGGGGAAAAATTTACAGTATTAAATGCTTATCACTTGACAAAATAACAGGCTTCTCAGATTATTTCCCTTTTTGTTATTTTACAACTAATTTTTGTGATACCTACATATATGCAAATGTATAAAATAATAGTCCAATAACTCTCCAGATACCTGTAACACAATCTTAATAATTATCAACTTGTGCCCAGTTTTGTTTAAACTTACTTATACTCAGTCTTCTCCATTGAATTATTCTGAAACAAAAAAATCACATAGTCAAATATCCTATCATTTCCTCCATAATACAAAGTTCTTAGATAATATATTCAGTTTTCCAAAATTTTTCCTTATGGTTATTTTTTGTGTTATTTGAGAAATATTTCCCTACCCCCAAATTATAAAGATCATCTCATTTTTTATAAAATTTATTTATTTTGATGTTTAATTGGCATACTAGTTGCCCAATATTATTTGTTGAAACTGTCATCTTTTTACCATGGCAGTATATTGCCACTTTTGACATAAGTCATAGATCCGTATGTTGTGGATATTAGCTGGACTCTTTATTCTGTTCTCTTGTCTCTCTGTCTTTCATGTACCCATGCTACACTGTTTTAATTATTGTATTTTATATTAAGTCTTATTTTGGGGCACAGAAAATCCTCACACCTTGATTTTCCTACATTGAATATATCGACAAGGTTGTTCATAATACTCTCTTGCATCCAAACTAAGTCACTTCAGTTGTGTCCAATTCTTTGCAACGCTATGGACTGTAGCCCGCCAGGCTCCTCTGTCCATGGAATCTCCCAGGCAAGAATACTGGAGTGGGCTGCCATGTCCTTCTCCAAGGGATTTTCCTGACCAAGGGATGGAACCTATGTCTCTTTGTCTTCCGCATCAGTAGATGGGTTCGTTAATACTAGCAACCACCTGGGGAGCCTGTAATATAATGCTCTCTTGGGATTCTCTGTTTTTTCATTTTTGAAGCATTGCAGGACCTAATGATGTTCCTTTTTCATTCCTCACAATGGTAAAATGTGCATTAACTCATCTTTATCAGCTTACTCAGAGTAATGTAGACTTTAGTATTATTTTCAAGTTACTGACTATGGGCTTTACTTTTGTATGTTTACTTTCTAATTCTTTTTCTGACTTCAAATGAAATGCAGTTTAAAATAACATGCAGGGGGAAACAAGAAATTTTGAGGAGTTAGGTAATAATTTTAAATGAACAATGACAAAAATACTACATATTAAAATTTGTGAGATACTGTTAAAAATGGTACTTAGGGGAGATTATATAGCTTTCAATTTCATTTTAACTGCATCTCATGGTTCCATTATTAAAAAATATTCTCTATTCCTTTAACTTCTAAAGATATAGGGAATATTCTAAATAATTATTTGTTTTGATCTCTAGCATGATTATTGATATATAAGATTACAGATAATATTCAGCATGTTTTCATCAGGATGTTTTCAACCCACTGAAATCGGTTGAGACTTGCTTTATAGCCCCTAATAGATAATCAAATTTTGTAAATGTTCACATATGTTGGGAAAAAGGTATATTTTCATTAATCTTTGAGTGTAGTGTTTACATCGGAGAAGGCAATGGCACTCCACTCCAGTACTCTTGCCTGGAAAATCCCATGGACAGAGGAGCCTGGTAGGCTAAAGTCCATGGAGTCGCTAGAAGTCGGACACGACTGAACGACTTCACATTCACTTTTCACTTTCACTTTTCACTTTCATGCACTGGAGAAGGAAATGGCAACCCACTCCAGTGTTCTTGCCTGGAGAATCCCAGGGACGGGGGAGCCTGGTGGGCTGCCGTCTATGGGGTCGCTCAGAGTCGGACACGACTGAAGTGACTTAGCCTAGCATAGTGTTTACATATTTTGTAAGTCAATATGGTCAAGTTTTAGTTTCCATTGTGTTTTTAATTTCCATATATTTGATATATTTTCATATATCCTGTGTTACTTTTATAGTATTCACTGTGCATACTTGCTAAGTCACTTCAGTCGTCTCGGACTCTTTGTGACCCTATGTACTGTAGCCTGCTCCTCTGTCCATGGGTTCCTCTGTCCGTGGGATTCACCATGCAAGAATACTGGAGTGGTGGACATGCCCCTCTCCAGAGGATCTTCCTGACCCAGGGATCGAACCTGCAACTCTTACATCTCCTGCATTGGCAGGCAGATTCTTTATCACTAGCAGCACCTGGCAAGTCCGTAGTATCCAGTACTCTAACCAGATTTCAAATTTGGTTTATACCTCATAATTACTTTACATTTTATACTTAAAAATTGCTGTAGTTTCCATGTTTCTGCTTTTTGTGGTTTTGCTGCTTCTTGGTTATGGTATCTTATTTTCTCACATTATATTTAATCACATGGTGCTTACTGGATTGGAAAATTGTTAGAAATAATTGGATGTCTAAGTTACTATGGGCTTCCCTTGTGGCTCAGCTGATAAAGAATCCACCTGCAATGTGGGAGACCTGGGTTCAATCCCTGGGTTGGGAAAATCCCCTGAAGAAGGGAAAGGCTACCCACTCCAGTATTCTGGCCTAGAGAATTCCATGGACTGTATAGTCCATGGGGTCACAAAGAGTCAGACATGGCTGAGCAACTTTCACTTAGGTTACTATTACCATCCCACAGGGAATCTTTTAATTTCCTTCTGCTGGGCATTTAGAAGGATTACCAGTTTAATCCAAGTGGATTTTTTGAATTAATAATATTCAGATTGTCTTATGATGATTTTATATAGCTAATGTAAAACTTCTTACTGTGAAGTCAAACAATGGAAGCAACTTTAAATAATGTTTTCACAAATGGCTATTTTAATTCAAATAGCTTTCATAGTGTTAACTCAGTTATATGAAGAGCCATAAAAAAAAACACCATAATAATGTTACTGAGGGCATGGATGTCAATAACTACTTGACTGTTCAAACACCACTTGTTTGAAATCAAACAAATCCATACAAATCAATCCCATCCTCTCATTGATATTTCTCTTTGTGTTTATATTAGCAAAGTTTATGAGGTATTGTAAGTCTGTCTTTCCTGCTTGCAAAATGTTACAACTTCCTTCCTTCAGTAATCATCCAAAAATTTTTTTCACATATAAGATATGTCTATGCTCAAATATGTTACAAGTGTACCATGAACTTCATTTTTCCTAACATTAAAACTAGACTTCAGCTTCACTACCTTCTCAGCATTCCCCAGAATATATTTTATTCTTTCTAGCATAATTCTATACCTTTTCTCTGAAAAGCACTTCTTTTATATTTACATGGAAAAAAATCTGTTTTTAAAGAACTGCATTATTGTTTTCTTCCTCTTTTTATAGACAATTTACTACCTCAGCCCAAATAAATTTACCTGCTTTTCAACCTCAAAGTTATAACAATTATACTATCATTTGACACTGACTAGTATTATTTAAGTTGTTCTAAGTACTTATCTTCTTTTCCAGTGGGACTGTATACTTTTAAGGAAACAAGTTTGTCAAATATTTGTTTTTAAAACCTTATGTGGTGCTTGCACATAAGAAATCTTCAGGAATATTCGGCCAATTATAGAAAAGTGTACTATGATGGGAATCAACAGAATTACTAAGAATCAAAACTAAAAAATAGCAAAAGGGCCTAAAAAATTATCAACATTGATATATTTACCCTGATTCAAAAAGACTAGCATCTATAATATTTTTTCCTTATTTTAATGATGGAAATTTTAATGTGTTAAAGTAACTGTTTTATTGATGCCTTTTATTGCCAAAATATAAAGACAACTCCTATGAGAGTTCCCAAATACTTCTATGCTTATGACTAATTCAACTACTTTAGAATTATATTTCGTTACTAAGTACTTACTTTACTTGTAGTTGTTTTTGTGGAAGAAGTTGGCTCTGTTGTGGTCCAAGGAAACGCATGAATTATGACTGTTGTAGTGGCTGACAGCTGACTAGTTTTATTCCCACCTAATTCATCAGTAACTTCAATAAGTAGCTGGAACGTCATAGGATCTTGAATCCCTTGAAATACATCATTCTGGAAATTCTGAGTGGTAGCCAGATAAGGAGGATCAACGCCTAGTCTCCAAAGTGTGAACTGATTGTTTGTATTTCCTGAAAATGATTAGGTAATAAAACAGAAATAAGACTACATTGCATATTATTTTATTTCTATTGTTGAAGTTCTTATTTAAAAATATCTTCTATGATAATATGTTTTCAACAGCTATAAAATATCTCATATAGGGTATCTTTTAAAAGAGCATAAAAGTGAATTATTTCAAATTATGTCTTACCTCCTACAATTGAATAGCTCTGCTGTCTCTGTGGAGAATCTTTGTCTGAACAGTTGAGAGATGAATAAAAGGAATATTAGTAGTGGAGTAAATCAGAGTTTCCAAAAGAGGTTCATCACTCATATTCTATAACACAAGAATATTATCTGTTTTAGATTGTGTCTTAAAAATCTCGCCATATGTAATCAATTGCTTGTTCAATTTTTATTATTCATTATTTTCATCTTCACAATATTTCTCAGGTATACTTTTACAATTTATCTTACTTATTTTACATTTGAAGACTATATTTAGGTGTTTCATCATGCAAAATTTGTTTTGATGTTACCCATCAATATAGTTTATTGCCTCCTCTTAATTTATGAGCAAGGAATCTATTTTTAATAAATGTCTATAAGCTATATAATATTTCTGGGACAGGAACTTATGACAGTCATGAGATTATTAAGTTTTACAATCAAACTGAAATTTGTTATATACTCTAATTACTTTCCTTTAATCTCGATGCTATATGTCATCAGGTGGCACTAGCAATAAAGAATGTGCTTGCCAGAGCAAGAGACATAAGAGACGCAGGTTTGATCTCTGGGTCAGGAAAATCCCCTGGAGGGGGAAATGGCAACCCACTCCAGTATTCTTGCCTGGAGAATCCCATGGACAGAGGAGCCTGGTGGGCTATAGTCCAGGGGGTTGCAAAGAGTCAGACACGACTGAGCAACTAGCATTTTCACTTTCTTTCATATATCATCATCTTATATTCAACATTTCCTCAAAAGGGATACTCACTGTATAAAAGGAAGCATATTTCACCATTGAGAAGTATTATTTATTAGAAATATTCATTTTTATTGATCTCAAGGGGTTTTTTTGTCTGCACATTCAACCTACTATTTCTAGCTTTTGTTCAGAAAAACTCAAAATCTAGTAGAGCATGTGGCTTAAAGTTGAAACACCTGGAGATTCCAGCAATGAGATTGAAAAAAGAACTATATTATCTCTGGGAATGTTTAGATTCTAAAGTTCTTTGACTCAATAATCTAGGATAGAAAATATCTGATAAACTACTTGCCATTATTACAACCTCCTTCTTTCTTATAACAGATATTGTCATTCCATCCACGCCCCCATAAACATGACCTCAGAGATGTTATTAGAGTAGTCCTCAGTGAAGAGACTATCGATTCATCAGAATAGAATGTGAAATGGAACCAATTTATGTCCTTGATTTAGGAAAATGAAGTGTCTAATATTATCTAGGCTCTCCTTTCTGCCTTTAGTAATATTTCTTGACTATTCTTGGACTCTACCTTGAACAGTCAGTTCCTTAGAATCCACCTGAGAGTAGAGAGCAAATCCATTCTTTTTTGTTTTTCTCTCCAGTACAGTGCAGTTTGGTTTGTTGGGTTGCCCACTGGGGGCCACAAGGGGACACTTGCTAATACTTAAATGCTGTCTCACTAATTAAATACTAATTTCTTTAAGATTAAAGACTAATTTCTTTAATCTTTCAGATTAAAGATTCATATATATCTGAAAATGAATCATTAGTCTCCTTCCACACATAGTTCAAAAACAGGAAAGATATTATTTATTCTTTCACAATTTCTCTATAACTGCTTTTGTAATAACTACAGCTAATATTTACTGAATGAATAATATGTGATAGACTCTAATTTACCTACATTAGTATATATTCAACAACCCAATGAAAGTGAAGTATTGTTATTCTAAAACAGAAGCTGAAAAGAGATGAAATAGCTCAGACAGCTATGAAGTGTGCAAGTGTCAGAATTCAAAAATAAGATTTTAACCTATGTGCTATACTGTCTATTTATGACTGCATTCTACTTAATCATATCATTTTATACTACTCTGACACTAGCCTACTCTGTTTTGTGTTCTTTTCATTTTATTGAAGTATAATTGCTGTACAATGTTGTGCTAGTTTCTGTTGTACCGCAATGTGAATCAGCTATATGTATACATACATCCCATCCCGTGTACTCTTTAAAAGATATTCTGAGTGATTTTAATTCATTAAAGGGGGACATTCCTTTATTTTTTTAATGCTGATTTGGTTTAAATGCACTCTTAAAGCATTTCTGGATCTAAGAAATTGTGTATTTTATGCTTTATAACTTCTTCATATATGGTCTGAAGTGAAGTGGAAGTCGCTCAGTCGTGTCCGACTCTTTGTGACCCCATGGACTATACAGTGCATGAAATTCTCCAGGCCATAAAAGTGGAGTGGGTAGCCTTTCCCTTCTCCAGGGGATCTTCCCAACCCAGGGATAGAAATCAGGTCTCCCGCCTTGCAGGCAGATTTTTACCAGCTGAGCCACAAGGGATCTGAAATTTTTATAAAATCCCAAATAGGTTTGGCTATTCAAATACTATTTTTCTTTAGACCAACACATTTTAAACACTTTAAACTGAAAATTACCTATAAAATTCACTTTAAATACAAATATAGGTGTCTATGTAGATGGGGAAACAGTGGAAACAGTGGCTGACTTTATTTTTGAGGCTCCAAAATCATTGCAGATGGTGACTGCAGCCATGAAATTAAATGATGCTTACTCCTTGGAAGTAAAGTTATGACCAACCTAGACAGCATATTAGAAACCAGAGATGTTACTTTGCCAACAAAGGTCCATCTGGTCAAAGCTATGGTTTTTCCAGTAGTCATGCATGGATGTGAGAGTTGGACTGTGAAGAGAGCTGAGCACCGAAGAATTGATGCTTTTGAACTGTGGTGTTGAATAAGACTTTTGAGAGTCCCTTGGACTGCAAGGAGATCCAACCAGTCCATCCTAAAGGAGATCAGTCCTGGGTGTTCACTGGAAGGACTGATGCTAAACCTGAAACTCCAATACTTTGGCCGCCTCATAAGAAGAGCTGACTCATTGGAAAAGACCCTGATGCTGGGAAAGCTTGAAGGCAGGAGGAGAAGGGGATGACAGAGGATGAGATGGTTGGATGGCATCATCGACTCAATGGACATGAGTTTGGGTAAACTCTGGGAGTTGGTAATGGACAGGGAGGCCTGGCGTGCTGCAGTCCTTGGGGTCACAAAGAGTCAGAATGACTGAGCACCTGGACTGAACTGAACTGATGAAAAGAAAAGTTATTGCCTAGTACTCGACCTAACTTTTCATTTTTATCTGTTAATTTTTTCCATTTTTGTGGAAATGAAAAATAATAGGTATACAGATATACTTGGGAAAAATGCCTTTAAAAGGCTAGATATAGAAATGATATTGGAAGCACAAAAGAAAATATTGCAGAAATGGATACTAAATACACATAGTAAGAAGTAGGTGGAAATTATGCCAAAATAAACTTTTTCCATAGCATTTTCTGTTTTATTGTATGTTCTTATAGTCTGATTTTCTCCTGAAGTATAATAAATCATTCAGAAAAACTTGTTTCTTTTCGGTAACAGAAATATCATGTTAATACTCAGGTACACTGAACTCCACTCAGTCATTTCTAATACCATCATGTGTACATTTTATTCCAATTTCATATTAGCTTTAAGATCCATACTAGGAAGATGATATTCCTTCCATGTAATGGATGCTTACTAACCTAACTTTGGGTAAGTGAAGAGAGTCCTTCAGGGAACCATATTATCTGGACCAAGTGATCTATATAGCTTTTTTCCTTTTGGGAGTGAGACTGCTCAATTCTATAGATAATTTGATGCATCTACATAAATCAATATGTAGTATATTTATGTAGCAATATACCCACTTGTGCATATCTATATCCAGTGGCTCAGATTCTATGATTGATGAATACCTAAGGTGATTTATTTAAATGCTCAAAACTGGAGTTTCTCACCTCTACAACTTTGCATAGTATGCTCTCTTCACAGAAAATTCCTGTTACCTTTCCTATTGGACTCATTCATTCACTTACCTTTTCTTCTATTTTCATGTTACTCATTTGTGAAAATCCACTCCAGTACTCTTGCCTGTTAAATCCCATGGACGGAGGAGCCTGGTAGGCTGCAGTCCATGTGGTAGCTAAGAGTCAGGCATGACTAAGCAACTTCACTTTCACTTTTCACTTTCATGCATTGGAGAAGGAAATGGCAACCCACTCCAATGTTCTTGCCTGGAGAATCCCAGGGGTTGGGGAGCTTGGTGGGCTGCCATCTATGGGGTCACATAGAGTTGGACACAACTGTAGTGACTTAGCAGCAGCAGCAGAATTTATGAAAATAGACATACTTGACTTCTAATAATATTGATTTGAATATGCAGTAGCTCTTTCATAAAAATTATATAGGAAAATATATTACTTTAAAGTGTCTCATTCTAAAGTATACCAGTTAAAAACCCTGATGGTTTTATTCTGAATGTTTTAGCTTAGTACTATAACTGTAAGGATACTGTGAAATTATGCAGAGACAACCAGAACTTAAAAAGAAAAAGCACTTTTTGGTTACTAAGGACAAGATCCAATGAAAAGGGCATGAGTTTATTAAATGTGTTGACATTATTCTTTAATTTTACTGTGAAGTTTGTTACCTTTAAAAGTCAATCCTCCTCATAACTTTAGTGAGAAATTAACAAACCTAAAGAGTAAAAGCATTACTAAGAAGGATAGAGGATTTAGGACCCACAGACAGTTCTCAGCTAGAAACGGTTTAAAAGCTTTCAGAAAAAAAATTATATATGTCGTTTGTGGCTTTTATTTATTGGTGGCTTCCAAATTCATCACTTGGCCTTATTTTCTAGACCTGTAATTTTCAGCAGTCATTTTGATATCTCCATTGAGAAACATGTTGGAAGGAAGAATTCTTTTTTCTCCAACATTATTATGACGAGCCTTTTAGCTAGTTCTTAACATTGAGTACAGGAGACTCTGCCAAGCTTGAATCATCAGCTCCTATTTCTGGGGTGCTGTTTCTATGGCCTGACATTTAATATACAATGCCAGTGTTGCTTGTCAGAATAATTTTGGCCAAAGACCATTATTATCCTGACTGAGTCTCCAATTATGGGATAATGTAACACATTTACTGCTCTAAATGTTTCTAGTTAAAATATTAGAAATACAGCTATCAGATTATGGAAATTTTTTCAATACAAATTCTACGAGAGAGAGCAAAACTAAGTTTTGGCTGTTTGTACATTTCAAAGGTTTAGAATTATTAAACTTGTGGAATGGTAATGGCTGAACAAGAAATTCTTTTCACTAAGAAAAAAAGGATAGGTAATGTTTGACTTTTCTTGTTACTTGCAATATAAAAATGTAAATAATAAGGCAGTTCAGTTCAGTTCAGTCGTTCAGTCGTGTCCGACTCTTTGCGACCCCATGAATTGCAGCACGCCAGGCCTCCCTGTCCATCACCAACTCCCGGAGTTCACTCAGACTCACGTCCATCGAGTCAGTGATGCCATCCAGCCAGCTCATCCTCTGTTGTCCCCTTCTCCTCTTGCCCCCAATCCCTCCCAGCATCAGAGTCTTTTCCAATGAGTCAACTCTTCGCATGAGGTGGCCAGTACTGGAGTTTTAGCTTAAGCATCATTCCTTCCAAAGAAATCCCAGGGCTGATCTCCTTCAGAATGGACTGGTTGGATCTCCTTGCAGTCCAAGGGACTCTCAAGAGTCTTCTCCAACACCACAGTTCAAAAGCATCAATTCTTCTGTGCTCAGCCTTCTTCACAGTCCAACTCTCACATCCATACATGACCACAGGAAAAACCATAGCCTTGACAAGACGGACCTTTGTTGGCAAAGTAATGTCTCTGCTTTTGAATATGCTATCTAGGTTGGTCATAACTTTCCTTCCAAGGAGTAAGCGTCTTTTAATTTCATGGCTGCAATCACCATCTGCAGTGATTTTGGAGCCCCCAAAAATAAAGTCTGACACTGTTTCCACTGTTTCCCCATCTATTTCCCATGAAGTGATGGGACCAGATGCCATGATCTTCGTTTTCTGAATGTTGAGCTTTAAGCCAACTTTTTAACTCTCCACTTTCACTTTCATCAAGAGGCTTTTGAGTTCCTCTTCACTTTCTGCCATAAGGTTGGTGTCATCTGCATATCTGAGGTTATTGATATTTCTCTGAGCAATCTTGACTCCAGCTTTTGTTTCTTCCAGTCCAGCGTTTCTCATGATGTACTCTGCGTATAAGTTAAATAATCAGGGTGACAATATACAGCCTTGATGTACTCCTTTTCTTATTTGGAACCAGTCTGTTGTTCCATGTCCAGTTCTAATTGTTGCTTCCTGATCTGCATACAGATTTTCAAGAGGCAGATTAGGTGGTCTGGTATTCCCATCTCTTTCAGAATTTTCCACAGCTTATTGTGATCCACACAGTCAAAGGCTTTGGCATAGTCAATAAAGCAGAAATAGATGTTTTTCTGGAACTCTCTTGCTTTTTCCATGATCCAGCGGATGTTGGCAATTTGATCTCTGGTTCCTCTGCCTTTTCTAAAACCAGCTTGAACATCAGGAAGTTCATGGTTCACATATTGCTGAAGCCTGGCTTGGAGAATTTTGAGCATTACTTTACTAGCATGTGAGATGAGTGCAATTGTGCAGTAGTTTGAGCATTCTTTGGCATTGCCTTTCTTTGGGATTGGAATGAAAACTGACCTTTTCCAGTCCTGTGGCCACTGCTGAGTTTTCCAAATTTGCTGGCATATTGAGTGCAACACTTTCACAGCATCATCTTTCAGGATTTGAAATAGCTCAACTGGAATTCCATCACCTCCACTAGCTTTGTTCACTCCAGGATGTCTGGCTCTAGGTAAGTGATCACACCATCATGATTATCTGGGTCGTGAACATCTTTTTGTACAGTTCTTCTGTGTATTCTTGCCACCTCTTCTTTCTATCTTCTGCTTCTGCTTCTGCTAGGTCCATACCATTTCTGTCCTTTATTGAACCCATCTTTACATGAACTGTTCCCTTGGTATCTCTAATTTTCTTGAAGAGATCTCTAGTATTTCCCATTCTGTTGTTTTCCTCTATTTCTTTGCATTGATCGCTGAGGAAGGCTTTCTTATCACTTCTTGCTATTCTTTGGAACTCTGCATTCAGATGTTTATATCTTTCCTTTTCTCCTTTGTTTTTCGCTTCTCTTCTTTTCACAGCTATTTGCAAGGCCTCCCCAGACAGCCATTTTGCTTTTTTGCATTTCTTTTCCATGGGGATGGTCTTGATCCCTGTCTCCTGTACAATGTCACGAACCTCATTCCATAGCTCATCAGGCACTCTATCTATCAGATCTAGGCCCTTAAATCTATTTCTCACTTCCACTGTATAATCATAAGGGCTTTGATTTAGGTCATACCTGAATGGTCTAGTGGTTTTCCCTACTTTCTTCAATTTAAGACTGAGTTTGGTAATAAGGAGTTCATGATCTGAGCCACAGTCAGCTCCTCGTCTTGTTTTTGTTGACTGTATAGAGCTTCTCCATCTTTGGCAGCAAAGAATATAATCAATCTGATTTCGGTGTTGACCATCTGGTGATGTCCATGTAGAGTCTTCTTTTGTGTTTTTGGAAGAGGGTGTTTGCTATGACCAGTGCATTTTTTCTTGGCAAAACTCTATTAGTCTTTGCCCTGCTTCATTCCGTATACCAAGGCCAAATTTGCCTGTTACTTCAGATGTTTCTTGACGTCCTATTTGTGCATTCCAGTCCCCTATAATGAAAAGGACATCTTTTTTGGGTGTTAGTTCTAAAAGGTCTTGTAGGTCTTCATAGAACCGTTCCACTTCAGCTTCCTCAGCGTTACATGTTGGGGCATAGACTTGGATTACTGTGATATTAAATGGTTTGCCTTGGAAATGAACAGAGATCATTCTGTCATTTTTGAGATTGCATCCAAGTACTGCATTTCGGACTCTTTTGTTGACCATGATGGCTACTCCATTTCTTCTGAGGGATTCCTGCCTGCAGTAGAAGATATAATGGTCATCTGAGTTAAATTCACCCATTCCAGTCCATTTTAGTTCGCTGATTCCTAGAATGTCGACATTCATTCTTGCCATCTCTTGTTTGACCACTTCCAATTTGCCTTGATTCATGGGCCTGACATTCCAGGTTCCTATGCAATATTTCTCTTTACAGCATCGGACCTTTTTCTATCACCAGTCACATCCACAGCTGGGTATTCTTTTTGCTTTGGCTCCATTCCTTCATTCTTTCTGGAGTTATTTCTCCACTGATCTCCAGTAGCATATTGGGCACCTACTGACCTGGGGAGTTCCTCTTTCAGTATCCTATCATTTTGCCTTTTCATACTGTTCATGGGGTTCTCAAGGCAAGAATACTGAAGTGGTTTGCCATTCCATTCTCCAGTGGACCACATTCTGTCAAATTTCTCCACCATGACCCACCCGTCTTGGGTTGCCCCAGGGGCATGGCTTAGTTTCATTGAGTTAGACAAGGCTGTGGTCCTAGTGTGATTAGATTGACTAGTTTTCTGTGAGTATGGTTTTCGTGTGTTTGCCCTCTGATGCCCTCTTGCAACACCTACTGTCTTACTTGGGTTTCTCTTACCTTGGGCATCGGGTATCTCTTAATGCCTGCTCCAGCAAAGCGCAGCTGCTGTTCCTTACCTTGGACAAGGGTTATCTCCTCACTGCTGCCCTTCCTGACCTTCAACGTGGAATAGCTCCTCTAGGCCCTCCTGCACCCGTGCAGCCACCACTCCTCCCAGTTAAAGCTAAATAAATTAAGATTATCATCAAGTAAAGATCATTTTCAATTTCTTGTTAGTGAAGAAAACAAACTACCTATATTTTTATATTTGATAATTATGAAACTATTGTTAATGTAGAAATTATAATTCTTGATAATATTATTTTTTTATTTTATCTTCTGGCCAGGTAATATTCTTTTAAGTGTAGAAAATGTATCAATTGTTAAAATAAAATTAATTGGTAGATCATTTATTCAGGTATGAACCATTTTATTAATATAAATAGAAATTAATTGAAAAATGTCAAATACAAATTTAAATTAAGCAAATTTTCTGATAGTAAAATGATATGCTATCATGAGTACTCTACACTGATTCTTATTATACAGAACAGAGTACTACATAAATAATAATGAAACTAGTTATTCTGCAAGAGGAAATTGTAAGCTCCAGTGTCTTTAGACAGGGCAGTCTCTCACAGAAATGTTTAAATCAGATATGAGGTTTTAATATCTAATTAAAAAGAATAGCCAACTCTTTATATGAATGTTCATGAAATTCATAAAGAGACAAATGAGGTTTTATATTATCCAGTGTTTTAAAAATCTTTCTCCTCACAGGTGGATTAAATAAATTATGATAATAGGAAATAGCAAAGACTTTTTTGTAATTCCACAAACTGTAATCCTACAATGCAAGTTTGTGACAAGTTTTTTAAGTTTTCACTTTGGTGTTTAAACATTTATACCCTCCACCCCAATTCCACCCCCGAAAAAAATAGAATTCTGTATTTATCAAGTGAGGCAAAGCTATTTGCAAATTTTCCAGTTTACAAAATGATCAGTTCTAGTGATAAATCATGCTGTATTTCATGAATTATACTTTACATAATACCTGACAAGAACAAATCCATCTTCAAAAGTGAAGGACAATTATACCTTATAAATATTACAAATATAATAATTCTTGCATTTATATATTTCTCATTTGAGTTTAAGCATTCTTTAAATTTTTAGTTAACATAAACTAGTCTTTTTCCATTTTGGTTGAAATTATTCCTTAAACTAGTCAATTTCTGTTATATAGTGATTTAATGTTTTAGTTTTAAATATAACTTTAATAATCAAAATTAGTCTATGACATAGTACCTAAACTCAAGGAGCTTATTTCTATTAGGTTAAAACTGTGAAACATGAAGAGAAAAACTCTGCTAAACAATGTGTTATTATTAAAGTTTAGAAGACATAGTGATAATCGCTGGAAACACTTTATAGAAGAGATAAGGAGGCAATACAGTTCAGAAATTAAAGCCACAATCTCATAAAAATATTTGTGACTTGTTGGCATTTTGAATAATTGGGAAAGAAAACCTCTAGAAAATTAGGATTTGACTATGTAAGTTAGTGTTAGTCACTCAGTCATGTCTAGCTCTTTGCGATCCCATGGACTGTAGCCTGCCATCTCCTCTGTCCATGGAATTCTTCAGGCAAGAATACTGGAGTGGGTTGGCATTCCCTTTTCCAGGGTATCTTCCCACACAGGGAGCAAACCTAGGTCCCCAGTATTGCAGGCAGATTCTTTACCATCTGAGCCACCAGGGAAGCCCTAAAAATAAATATATGTGCAGTTATCAGTTAATGGAAACCCAAAATATTTCATTGATTTTGAAAGAAGAAACTTAGAGATTGTCTATATTAGAAGTCATCAACTTGTCTATACAGAAAATTCTGAGTTGAACTTTTATATTTATTTTAGTTATTTTATTTTTAATTGGAGGGTTATTGCTTAACAATATTGTGTTAGTTTCTGCCATAAATCAACATGAATCAGCCATAAGTATACATGTGTCCCCTCCCTCTTTTACCTCCCTCTCACTTCCCACTCCATCCCATCCCTCTAGTTGTCACAGGGCACTGGATTTGAGCTCCCTGAGTCATACAGCAAATTTCTGTTGACCATGTGTTTTACGTATGGTAATGTATATTTTTCAAAGCTACTCTCTTAATCTGTCCCTACCTCTCCTTGCCGCGCTACGTCTGCCATCTACCTCTGTGTCTCCATTGCTGTCCAAGAGATGAGTTCATCAATAAATGCCATCTTTCCAGATTCCATATATATGCATTAACATATGTTGTCTTTCTCTTTCTGACTTACTTCACTCTATATAATAAGCTGTAGGTTCATCCACCTTATTAAAATTGAGTCAAAATGCGTTCCTTTTTATGGCTGAGTCACATACCATTGTGTGTATGTACCACAAATTCTTTTTTAAAATTAATTAATGTATATATTTATTTAAATTGGAGGCTAATTACTTTACAATATTATATTAGTTTTGCCATACATCAACATGAATCCACCACGGGTGTACACGTGTTCCCAGTCCTGAACCCCCCTCCCACTCTCTCCCCATACCCTCCTTCTGGGTCATCCCAGTGCACCAGCCCCAAGCATCCTGTTTCCTGCATCAAACCTGGACTGGCAATTCGTTTCTTATATGGTATTATACATGTTTCGCTCAGTCATGTCCAGCTCTTTGCGATCCCATGGACTGTAGCCTGCCATCTCCTCTGTCCATCGAATTCTTCAGTCAAGAATAATTGCCTGAAGAGCCTTAGAAAGCATCACTACGAACAAAGCTAGTGGAGGTGATGGAATTCCAGTTGAGCTATTTCAAATCCTGAAAGATGATGCTGTGAAAGTGCTGCACTCAATATGCCAGTAAATTTGGAAAACTCAGCAGTGGCCACAGGACTGGAAAGTTTTCATTCTACAGGCCACAGGCCACGGTTTTCATTCCAATTCCAAAGAAAGGCAATGCCAAAGAATGCTCAAACTACTGCACAATTGCACTCATCTCTCACACTAGTAAAGTAATGCTCAAAATTCTCCAAGCCAGGCTTCAGCAATACGTGAACTGTGAACTTCCAGGTGTTCAAGCTGGTTTTAGAAAAGGCAGAGGAAGCAGAGATCAAATTGCCAACATCTGCTGGATCATCAAAAAAGCAAGAGAGTTCCAGAAAAACATCTATTTCTGCTTTATTGACTATGCCAAAGCCTTTGACTGTATGGATCACTATAAACTGTGGAAAATTCTGAAAGAGATGGGAATACCAGACCACCTATGCAGGTCAGGAAGCAACAGTTAGAACTGGACATGGAACAACAGACTGGTTCCAAATAGGAAAAGGAGTATGTCAAGGCTGTATATTGTCACCCTGATTATTTAACTTCTATGCAGAGTACATCATGAGAAATGCTGGACTGGAAGAAACACAAGCTGGAATCAAGATTGCCAGGAGAAATATTAATAACCTCAGATATTCAGATGACACCAACCTTATGGCAGCAAGTGAAGAGGAACTAAAAAGCCTCTTGATGAAGGTGAAAGAGGAGAGTGAAAAAGTTGGCTTAAAACTCAACATTCAGAAAATGAAGATCACGGCATCCGGCCCCATCACTTCATGGGAAATAGATGGGGAAACAGTGGAAACAGTGTCAGACTTTCTTTTTGGGGGCTCCAAAATCACTGCATATGGTGACTGCAGCCATGAAATTAAAAGACGCTTACTCCTTGAAAGCAAAGTTATGACCAACCTAGATAGCATATTCAAAAGCAGAGACATTACTTTGCCAACAAAGGTCCGTCTAGTCAAGGCTCTGGTTTTTCCTCTGGTCATGTATGGATGTGAGATTTGGACTGTGAAGAAGGCTGAGTGCTGAAGAATTGATGCTTTTGAACTGTAGTGTTGGAGAAGACTCTTGAGAGTCCCTTGGACTGCAAGGAGATCCAACCAGTCCATTCTGAAGGAGATCGGCCCTGGTATTTCTTTCGAAGGAATGATGTTAAAGCTGAAACTCCAGTATTTTGGCCACCTCATGCAAAGAGTTGACTCATTGGAAAAGACTCTGATGGTGGGAGGGACTGGGTGCAGGAGAAGAAGGGGACGACAGAGGATGAGCTGGCTGGATGGCATCACTGACTCAACGGACACCAGTCTGAGTGAACTCCAGGAGTTCGTGATGGACAGGGAGGCCTGGCGTGCTGGGATTCATGGGGTAGCAAAGAGTGGGACACGACTGAGTGACTGAACTGAACTGAACTGAATACTGTATTGGTGTTTTTCCTTCTGGCTTACTTCACTCTGTATAATAGGCTCCAGTTTCATCCACCTCATTAGAACTGATTCAAATGTATTCTTTTTAATGGCTGAGCAATACTCCATTGTGTATATGTGCCAGAGCTTTCTTATCCATTCATCTGCTGATGGACATCTAGGTTGCTTACATGTCCTGGCTATTATAAACAGTGCTGTGATGAACATTGGGGTACATGTGTCTCTTTCCCTTCTGGTTTCCTCAGTGTGTATGCCCAGCAGTGGGATTGCTGGGTCGTATGGCAGTTCTATTTCCAGTTTTTTAAGGAATCTCCACACTCCTCCATCGTGGCTGTACTAGTTTGCATTCCCACCAACAGTGTAAGACGGTTCCCTTTTCTCCACATCCTCTCCAGCATTTATTGCTTGTAAACTTTTGGATCGCAGCCATTCTGACTGGCGTGAAATTGTACCTCATTGTGGTTTTGATTTGCATTTCTCTAATAATGAGTGATGTTGAGCATCTTTTCATGTGTTTGTTAGCCATCAGTATGTCTTCTTTGGAGAAATGTCTATTTAGTTCTTTGGCCTATTTTTTGATTGGGTCATTTATTTTTCTGGAATTGAGCTGCAGGTGTTGCTTGTATATTTTTGAGATTAGTTGTTTGTCAGTTGCTTCATTTGCTATTATTTTCTCCCATTCTGAAGGCTGTCTTTTCACCTTGCTTATAATTTCTTTTGTTGTGCAGAAATTTTTAATTTTAATTAGGTCCCATTTGTTTATTTTTGCTTTTATTTCCAATATTCTGGGAGGTGGATCATAGAGGATCCTGCTGTGATGTATTTCGGAGAGTGTTTTGCCTATGTTCTCCTCTAAGAGTTTTATAGTTTCTGGTCTTACCTTTAGATCTTAATCCATTTTGAGTTTATTTTTGTGTGTGGTGTTAGAAAGTGTTCTAGTTTCATACTTTTACAAGTGGTTGACCAGTTTTCCCAGCACCACTTGTTGAAGAGATTGTCTTATTTCCATTGTATATTCTTGCCTCCTTTGTCAAAGATAAGGTGTCCATAGGTGCATGGGTTTATCTCTGGGCTTTCTATTTTGTTCCATTGGTCTATATTTCTGTCTTTGTGCCAGTACCATACTGTCTTGATGACTGTGGGTTTGTAGTAGAGCCTGAAGTCAGGCAGGTTGATTCCTCCATTTCCATTCTTCTTTCTCAAGACTGCTTTGTCTATTTGAGGTTTTTTGTATTTCTATACAAATTGTGAAATTATTTGTTCTAACTCTGTGGAGAATACTGTTGGTAGCTTGATAGGTATTGCATTGAATCTATAAATTGCTTTGGGTAGTATACTCATTTTCACTATATTGATTCTTCCCATCCATGAACATGGTATATTTCTCCATCTATTAGTGTCCTCTTTGATTTCTTTCACCAGTGTTTTATAGTTTTCTATATATAGGTCTTTAGTTTCTTTAGGTAGATATATTCCTAAGTATTTTATTCTTTTCATTGCAATGGTGAATGGAATTGTTTCCTTAATTTCTCTTTCTGTTTTCTCATTATTAGTGTATAGGAATGCCAGGGATTTCTGTGTGTTGATTTTATATCCTGCAACTTTACTATATTCATTGATTACTTCTAGTAATTTTCTGGTGGAGTCTTTAAGATTTTCTATGTAGAGGATCATGTCATCTGCAAACAGTGAGAGTTTTACTTCTTTTCCAATTTGGATTCCTTTTATTTCTTTTTCTGCTCTGATTGCTGTGGCCAAAACTTCCAAAACTATGTTGAATAGTAGTGGTGAGAGTGGGCACCCTTGTCTTATTCCTGACTTTGGGGGAAATGCTTTCAATTTTTCACCATTGAGGATAATGTTTGCTGTGGGTTTGTCATATATAGCTTTTATTATGTTGAGGTATGTTCCTTCTATTCCTGCTTTCTGGAGAGTTTTTATCATAAATGGATGTTGAATTTTGTCAAAGTCTTTCTCTGCATCTATTGAGATAATCATATGGCTTTTATTTTTCAATTTGTTAATGTGGTGTATTACATTGATTGATTTGCAGATATTGAAGAATCCTTGCATCCCTGGGATAAAGCCCACTTGGTCATGGTGTATGATGTGTTTAATGTGTTGTTGGATTCTGACTGCTAGAATTTTGTTAAATATTTTTTCATCTATGTTCATCAGTGATATTGGCCTATAAATTTCACAACAGACAACACATAAATACAAAGGATCATAAGAGACTATTATCAGCAATTATATGCAATAAAATGGACAACGTGGAAGAAATGGACAAATTCTTAGAAAAGTACAACTTTCCAAAACTGAACCAAGAAGAAATAGAAAATCTTAACAGACCCATCACAAGCATGGAAATTGAAACTGTAATCAGAAATCTTCCAGCAAACAAAAGCCCAGGTCCAGACGGCTTCACAGCTGAATTCTACCAAAATTTAGAGAAGAGCTAACACCTAAACTACTCAAACTCTTCCAGAAAATTGCAGAGGAAGGTAAACTTCCAAACTCATTCTATGAGGCCACAATCACACTAATACCAAAACCTGACAAAGATGCCACAAATTCTTTATCCATTCATCTGTCGATGGACATATACATTGTTTCCATATCCTAGCTATTGTAAATGGTGCTGTGATGAACACTGGGGTGCATGTGTCTTTTTTGATTATGGTTTCTTCAGAGTATGTGCCCAGTAGAGGGATTGGTGGATCATATGGCAGTTTTATTCCTAGTTTTTAAAGGAATCTCCAAACTATTCTCCATAGTGATGACTTCAATTTGCATTACCACCAACACTTGAAAGAGGGTTCCCTTTATCCAAAGCCTTTCCAGCATTTATTGCTTGTAGATTTTTTGACAATGGCCATTCTGACCAGTGTGAAGTGATATTTCATTGTAGTTTTGATTTGCACTTCTCAAATAATGAGTGATATTGAGCACCTTTCATATGTTTATTAGCCATCTGTATGTCTTCTTTGGAGAAATGTCTGTTTAGGACTTCTGATCACTTTTTGATTGGGTTGCTTGTTTTTCTGGTTTTGAGCCCTATGAGCTGATTGTATATTTTGGTGATTAATCCTTTGTTACTTTCATGTGCTATTATTTTCTCCTATTCTGAGGGTTGTCTTTTCACCTTGTTTACAGTTTCCTTTGCAGTGAAAAAGCTTTTTACCCTTCCCACTTGTTTTGTTTTTATTTCCATTTTTCTAGGTGAGCTGAACTTTTAGAATGTAGCTACTCAAACCTTTTTCTAACCACTCAGGTCATCTCCCTGACTAAATTTGTACTTATGGTGCAAAAGCCTTATTATTAAAAAAAATTCAAATTAATGTGTTAAAAAACCCAAAGGAGGGATATATAAACATATATACATAAAATATATGGAGAGGATGCTACAATAAACAAACAAACAAAAATTCACATTGTTATTGTCCAGTTTAGGAGCTTGAGAATTAGGTTTTTTGATCTCCTGCATACAACTATACCTTATATATATATATATATATATATATATATATATATATATATATCTATCTATCTCCCACATGCGCGTGTGTGTGTATATATATATGGCTGCTGCTACTGCTAAGTCACTTCAGTTGTGTCCGACTCTGTGCGACCCCATAGACGGCAGCCCACCAGGCTCCCCCATCCCTGGGATTCTCCAGGTGAGAACACTGGAGTGGGTTGCCATTTCCTTCTCCAATGCATGAAAGTGAAAAGTAAAAGTGAAGCGCTCAGTCATGTATGACTCTTAGAAACCCAATGGACTGAAGCCTACCAGGGTCCTCCATCCATGGGATTTTCCAGACAAGAGTACTGGAGTGGGTTGCCATTGCCTTCTCCAATATATACGGCTAATAAATTCTAATTTTAAAACACCTCCAAAACACTAACCTATATTTTAAAGGCATGGTAAAGCTAAGTAGTGGAAATGTTTTTGTGAAAAGCCATGGATAAGGATCCTGTTTCTCAAAACAAAAGATAATATTACACTTACTATACCTATCGCGAGGAAGCTATAATCTCTGGAAAATAACATAAACCAAGATATGGAAAAGAAAGAGATCCCAGAAGCCATATGAGGTACAGTTGTATGCAGTAGATCAAATGACCTAACTCCCAAGCTCCTAAACTGGACAATAATAATGTGATTTTTGTGTGTGTGTGTTTATTGTAGTGCACTCTCCATAAATTAAAAAAATAAATTGAAATATAATTGCTGCATTGCTTGTACATAATTATATATATGAAATCAATAAGATTATCCACTGAAACTCACATTTATATACTTTTAAATAGTGTTCTACTAATTGTGTGAAAACATGATAATATATGGCATTAGTCCCTAATCCCAAGAATCTAGCTATAAGATAAAATGGTTTTATAGGAAATCTATAGGAAAAAAGTATGCTAAATTATGAGGTACTGTTACAGACTTTTAAAAGACAGGGAGATAGTAATTAGAAAAGAATTCTTACAGGAAGAAGAGGAAGAACATAGTTCAAAAATTTATAATAGGCCAGAAAAAATATAGGCATGTTGTTTTATTGTGCTTCATGTATACTTTATTTTTTGCAAATTGAAGGTTTATGGCAACATTGCATCTAGCAAATCTATTGGCACCATTTTTCTAACAACATTTGTTCAATTCTAGTATCTGTGTTATGTTTTGGTAATTCCCACAATATGTCCAACTTTTTTTATTATTATATTCATTACAGAGGTTTGTGATCAGTGATTTTGATGTTACTGCTGAAAAAAAAAATTATGACTTGCTGAAAGCTAAGTGGTAGGTTAGCAGTTTTTAGCAATAAAGTATTTTCTAATTAAGGATGTACATCATTTTTTTAAACTGTGCTACTGCATACTTAATAAACTACAATATAGTGTTAACATAATTTATATGTGTACTGAGAAACTTAATTTCATGCAATTCAGTTTATTGCAAAATGCCCTTTATTGCCAATGTCTGAAACTAAACCCAAAATATCTCCAAGTCATGCGTATAGTTTCTTTGCTTTGTTTTGCCGTTGTGAATGGTCTGATTAGTAATCCTCTCCATAATTGTGATTTGGAGACTTTATTGTTTATCTTCTCAAAGAACCAGCTTTTAGTTGTATTGATCTTTGCTATTGTCTCCTTTATTTCTTTTTCATCTATTTCTGCTCTGATCTTTATGAGTCCTTTCCTTCTACTATGACCCACCTCCTAAAGTAATGGAAATAAAAACAAAAATATATAAATGGGGCCTAATTAAACTTAAAAGCTTTTGCACACCAAAGGAAACTGTAAACAAGATGAAAAGACAACCCTCAGAATGGGAGAAAATAATGCTAATTAAAAAACTGACAAATAATTAATCTCCAAAATATAGGAGCATCTCATTCAGCTCAATACCACAAATACGACCCAATCAAAAAGTGGGCAGAAGACCTAAATAGACATTTCTTAGATGGCTAATAAACACATGAAAAAATGCTCAGCATCATTTATTATTTGAGAAATGCAAATCAAAACTACAATGAGATATCACTTCACACTGGTCAGAATGGCCATTGTCAAAAAATCTACGAATCAAAAAATGTTGAAGAGGCTTTGGAGAAAGTGAGCCCTCTTACATTATTGGTGGGAATGCAAACTGATACAGCCACTATGGAGAATAGTATGGGGAGTCCTTAAAAAACTAGGAGTAATACTGCCATGCTGCTGCTGCTAAGTCGCTTCAGTTGTGTCCGACTCTGTGCGACCCCATAGAGAGAAGCCCACCAGGCTCCCCAGTCCCTGGGATTCTCCAGGCAAGAACACTGGAGTGGGTTGCCATTTCCTTCTCCAATGCATGAAAGTGAAAAGTGAAAGTGAAGTTGCTCAGTCGTGTCTGACTCTTAGCGACCCCATGGACCGCAGCCCACCAGGCTCCTCCATTCATGGGATTTTCCAGGCAAGAGTGCTGGAGTGGGGTGCCATTGCCTTCTCCGAAAACTGCTATGTGATCCACCAATCCCACTACTGGCCATATACCCTGAGGAACCCATTATCGATACGCACCCCAATGTTCATCACAGCACTATTTACAATAGCTAGGACATTGAAGCAATGTATATGTCCATCGACAGATAAATGGATAAAGAATTTGTGAAACATAAACACAATGGAATGTAACTCAGCCAGAAAAAGGAATGTATTTAACTCAGTTAAAATGGATGACCTTGCAGCCTGTTATACAGAGTGAAGTAAGTCAGAAAGAGAAAGATAAAAATCATAGATTAATGCATATGTATGGAATCTAGAAAGATGGTATGTATTGACTAACCTCTCTCTAGGACTGCAGTGGAGACACAGACGTAGAAAGCAGACACAGTGCAGCAGGGCAAGGAGAGGGAGGGATGGATTGAGAGAGTAGCATTGAAACCTATACATTACTTTGCCAGTGGAAATTTACTGTATTATGCTAGGAGCTCAAATTCAGTGTTCTGTGATAACCTAGAGGGGTGGATTAGGGTGAGAGGTGAGAGAGATTTTCAAGAGGGAGGGGCATACATATACCTATGGCTGATACATGTTGATATATGAAAGAAATACAATATTGTAAAACAATTATCCACCAATTAAAAATAAATTTAAAAATTAATATATGCCTAATTATTGATTAATGAAGGTATCCAAGTTATATCATAGAATTTGAATGCAAGAATTAAGTTAGAGATCATCTAGTTTAGAGTTCTCAAATTGTTTATTCTAAAATTACCTGAAAATCTTAAAAACTAAATTTTTTAAGCTCCATGTTTAGAGATTTTACTTGTGTATCTTTTGTGAATTCCAAGAATCCCTGTTTTGAAAAAGCTGCTTGTGTGATTGTGGTGTACACTATGCATGAGACCACTGATGCAATGAAAAATTTCTAAGTCAATAGGGTTCTAGATTCAAAACATAGTTACATATTACTAAGATTTTTCACTTTCTCAATTGAATTTTAGGACTAAGACTTCTATTTATTGTTTATGTGCATGTCTTTTGTGAAGTGACAAAAATTTCAGTATAAGCTACATTTTGTGAATGCTTTATGGGTTTATTTTCTCTAATGCTATTACAATGGTTGACAATGTTATACCCTGAGCTTCCCTGGTGACTCAGTGGTAAAGAATCTGCCTACAAGGCAGGAGACATGATTTCGTTTCCTGAGTTGGGAACATTCCCTGGAGAAGGAAATGGCACCCGACTCCAGTATTCTTGCCTGGAAAATCCGATGACCAGAGGAGCCTGGTGGGCTACAGTCCATGGGATGGCAAAGAGTCAGATGCAAATTAGCAACTAAACAAGAACAATAATGTTATATGAATACAAGTTAAGATTGAATGTGGCATATTAAGCTAAATCAATAACTATATTAGCAATGAAAGTGAAAGCCACTCAGTCGTGTCTGATTCCTTGACACTCCATGGACTATAGAGTCCATGGAATTCTCCAAGCCAGAATACTGGAGTGAGTAACTGTTCCCTTCTCCAGGATAAATGAGTTAGTGTGTGTTAGTCGCTCAGAGGGTCTGACTCTTTGCGACCCACCAAGCTCCTCTGTCCATGGGATTCTCCAGGCAAGAATACTGGAGTGGGTTGCCATTCTCTTCTCCAGGGAATCTTCCCAACCCAGGGATTGAACCCAGGTCTCCTGCATTGCAGGCAGATTCTTTACCATATGAGCCACCATTAAAGCCCATATTAGCCGTGCTGTTATTAATACGAAACCTTTCATTTAGGATAAATCAGGTTTCAGTAGAGTGAATTATTTGTTGTTCCCACAAATTTATGCACTTGAATTTAGCTTCTAGTTTTTAATAACTTAATTCAAAATAAAAGATTTCTTTTATATATATGGCAAAATATTTAGGTAGCTGTTTAAAAAATAATCATCTAGAACAAGCATCAAAATATCTCTTCAAGTTGAATATCATTATATTTTTAAATGATGTTTAAAAATCCCAAATGGAAACTCAGGAGAAAAATAAAATGATGACCCTCATCAATTTAAAATTAATGACAGTGATGAATAGCTCTTAAACATTTTAATCAAAATGCAAAAAATTTTCCCTGAAATATGCTTCAGTGCCTTGACTGCATACACCAATAATTAGCCTTCAAGTTTTTACAGAATCACCAGCATATATTAATTGCATTTAAGTAATCAAAAAGTCAACGGGCAATACTGGAGTGGGTAGCCTTTCCCTTCTCCAGGGGATCTTCCCAACCCAGGAATCAAACCGGGGTCTCCTGCATTGCAGGTGGATTCTTTACCAACTGAGCTCTCAGGGATCCCTGATAATGCTCAAAATTCTCCATGTCACGCTTCAACAGTACATGAACTGTGAAATTCCAGGTGTTCAAGCTGGATTTTAAAAAGGCAGAGGAACAGAGATCAAATTGCCAACATCCGTTGGATCATCAAAAAAAAAAAAAAACAAGAAAATTCCAGAAAAATATCTACTTCTGCTTTATTGATTTTGCCAAAGCCTTTTACTGTGTGGATCAGAACAGACTGTGGAAAATTCTTTAAGAGATGGGAATACCAGACCACCTTACCTACCTCCTGAGAAATCTGTATGCAGGTCAAGAAGCAACAGTTAGAACTAGACACGGAAAAACAAACTGATTCCAAATTGGGAAAGGAGTACTGAAGGCTGTATATTGTCACCCTGATTATTTAACTTCTATGCAGAGTGCATCATGTGAAATGCTGGCCTGGATGAAGCACAAGCTGGAATCAAGATTTCCAGGAGAAATATCAGTAACTTCAGATATTCAGATGACACCACCCTTATGGCAGAAAGTGAAGAGGAACTAAAGAGCCTCTTGATGAAAGTGAAAAAGGAGAGTGAAAAAGTTGTCTTAAAATTCAACATTCAGAAAACAAAGATCATGGCATCCAGTCCCATCACTTCATGGCAAATAGATGGGGAAACAATGGAAACAGTGACAGACTTTATTTTCTTGGGCTCCAGAATCACTGCAGATGGTGACTGCAGCCATGAAATTAAAAGATTCTTGCTCCTTGGAAGTAAAGCTATGACAAACCTAGACAGAATATTAAAAAGCAGAGACATTACTTTCCTGACAAAGGCCCATCTAGTCAATGCTGTGGTTTTTCCAGTAGTCATGTATGGATGTGAGAGTTGGCCTATAAAGAAAGCAGAGTGTCAAAGAATTGATGCTTTTGAAATGTGGCATTGGAGAAGACTCTTGAGAGTCCCTTGGACTGCAAGGAGATAAAATTAGTCAATCCTAAAAGAAATCAATCCTGAATGGTCATTGGAAGGACAGATACTGATGCTGAAACTCCAATACTTTGGCCATCTGATAGGAAGAACTGACTTGTTGGAAAAGACCCCGAAGCTGGGAAAGATTGAAGCAGAAGAAGGAGTGAAAGACAGAGGATGAGACAGTTGTATGACATCACCAACTTGATGGACATGAATTTGAGCAAGCTGCAGGAGTTGGTGATGGACAGGGAAGCTTGGCATGCTGCAGTCCATGGGATAGCAAAGAGTCAGACATGAGCGATTGAACTGAACAGAATCAAAAAGTCTACTTGAGCAGCTGCTCTGTATAGTGAACAGACAGTTTCTCTGAAGATCCGTGCTTCTACAAATAAATAGATTTTATTAGTTTGGTGTAAAACTAATTGTGGCTTTGCATTGTTGAGCTTTGCCTTTGTATGTTGGAATACATTCTTAAACGTGGTTATGTTACACATCATTTTAATGTGCATTACTTCCTATGATTTTGCTAATGATTTATGACTTGCTGCTTATTTTATAGGTATTTTAGACTGAGGAAATGATGTTAGACAAAAAACAAACTCGAGAAATATTCTTATTCAAGTTCAAAATGGGTCATAAAGCAGCAGAGACAACTTGCAGCATCAGCAAAATATTTGGCCCAGGAACTGCTAATGAATACAGTGCAATGGTGGTTGAAGTTTTGCAAAGAAAAGGACAGCCTTGAAAATTATGAGTGTAGTGCCTGGTCATTGAAAGTTGACAACAACCAATAGAGAAAAATCATCAAAGCTGATCCTCTTATGACTATAGGAGAAGTTGCCTAAGCACTCAATGTCAACCATTCTACAGTCATTTGACATTTGAATCAAATTGGAAAGGTGTAAAAGTTTGATAAGTGGGTGCCTCAAGAGCTGACCAAAAGTCAAACAAATTGTCGTTTTGAAGTGTTGTCTTCTCTTATTCTGTGTAACAATGAACCATTAGTTGGATTGTGATGTGTGATGAAAAGTGGATTTTATACAACATCTGGTGTAGACCAGCTCAATGTTTGGATTGAGAAGAGGCCCCAAAGCACTTCCCAAAGCCAAACTTGCACCAAAAAACTTATTTCTGTTTGGTGGTCTGCTACCCTTCTGATCCACTGCAGTTTTCTGAATCCCGGTGATACAATTACATCTGAGATGTATGCTCAGCAGATCGATGAGATGCACCAAAAAATGCAAGGCCTGCAGTAGGCATTTGTCAACAAAAAGGGCCCAATTCTTCTCTCCAACAATGCTCAACACGTTGCACAATCAATGCTTCAAAAGTTGGACAAATTGGGCTACGAAATTTTGCCTCATTTGTCATATTCACCTGACCTCTTGCCAACTGACTACCACTTCTTCAAGTATCTCAACTTTTTCCAGGGAAAATGCTTCCACAACCAGCAGGACATAGAAAATACTTTCCAAGAGTTTGTCAAATCCCAAAGCCTGTTTTTTTTTATGCTATAGGAATAAACAAACATTTCTTGTTGGCAAAAATATGTTGATTGTAATGTTTCCTATTTTGATTAATAAAGATGTGTTTGAGCCTAGTTATAATGATTTAAAATTCAGGGTCCAAAAAGGTAATTACTTTTGTGCCAACATAGATAAAATACGATGATTAATGCATTGATGGCCTTTAGAGAATTAATATTTTATGATAAAGAGAGATAAACTGGAATTTAACTTTGTAAGTAAATGCTAAATCTGACAGTGATCATTTTGGTATGTGATCCTGAGACTCGTATTTGAAACCAGGAAAGCTGAAACTAAGATATTTATGTTAAGCTGCATGAAGGAGACTGTAGTAGTTTTTAGCAGGTAGTGAGTCTTTCTCAAAGCAGAGGTAAAAAGTCAACTCTTTTTGAAAGAACGCATTCTCAGTTTCATTTCAGTGCTACTTTATGGGAAGATTATTCACATATGAGTTAAAACCAAGTATCCCATAGAGGAAAAAAGTCTAATGAGTGAGCATTTGCTGATACAAGCAATAAGAGGGCATTTCCAGTAGTTGCTTATTGTTGGCAGAGATCCTGACCCATCTCAGTGCTTTTGGGCTTCCCTGATATTGTCAGAGTCCTATTCCACCCTAGGGAAGAATAAGCCTGCCCGACCTTCCTTCTGTTGTTAGGTTGAAGTTCAAGAAATAACGGATCTGGGTTACTCTCTTCTGCTGGGTGGCCGCTATATAGTTCCTCAAGTCCTGGTGTTCTAAACAAGTTCATCTTCTTCTTAGAACCTTTGAGAACTCTTCTTTGATTGTGTCTCATGTTATTTCCAAGGTTTATAGTTGTACTTAGCAAGGAGTAGGAAGAAAGGGGACTACACCATCTTGAGTTAATCTACTAGAAGCTTCCCTGGTGGCTCAGTGGTAAAGAATCCACCTGCCATGCAGGTGGCATGGGTTCGATCCTTGGTCTGGGAGGATCCCACATTCCACAGGGCAACCAGGCCCATGTGCCACAACTATTGAGCCTGTGCTCTAGTGCATAGGAGCTGCAATTACTGAGCCCACATGTGTGCATGTTCAGCTGTGTCCGACTCTGCCACCCTATGGACTGAGGCCCGCCAGGCTCCTCTATCCATGGACAGGCAAGATACTGGAGTTGGTTGCCATTTCCTCCTCTTCTAGGGTATCTTCCTGACCCAGGTATTAAACCTGGGTCTCTCCTACATTGACAGGAAGATTCTTTACCACTGCACCACCTAGGAAACCCAACTGAGCCCATGAGCTGCAACTGCTTAAACCTGCACACACTAAAGCCTGTGCTCCACGACAAGAGAAGCCACACAATGAGAAGCTCACACACTGCAACTAGAGAGTAACTCCTGATCCCTGCAACTAGAGAAAAGCCCGCGTACCCTTGAAGACCCAGCACAGCCTAAATAAATAAATACAGTTATTAAAAAAGAAGTTAACCTGCTACTTAGAAAATACCTTAATAACTAGTCTATTCTTCAGAACCCCCAGGCTAGGGAGAAGTCAGGGAGAATATTCTGAAAGTTAGAGGGAGTAGATTAATTTACAATCAGTTTCAGAGCACTCTTTGTCCATGTAGCAATTGTAAATTTCCCAGATAGTCACCAAAGACTTGATTAATTTTTCCTCTCTCTGGGAAAAAAAAAGGTGAGAATAACATTTTTTTTTCTGTTACAGTAAGTCCCCTACATATGAATAAGTTCCCCTCTGAAATCATTAAGTCCAACAAATTTGGCCTATACAGCAGTACAGTACAACAGCTGGCACCTCTTAACATTACCAGCTACACCACTGCTGCTTTTGTGCTTGCTTCAGGACATCCTGGGCATGAAATAAACACATCGTACAGTAAAGTGCACAGAAAATTTTGTAGAACATCTATGCACATGACAATATATGCCAGACATGTGAACTAACTTAAGTGATTACGCATGCAAACTCATGTTTGCATCTTTGAAAGTTCCCAACTGAAAGGTTCATATATAGGGGACTTACGGTTTTTATCTTTTCTCTATAAAATCATATTTTCTTCACCTTTCTCAAAAAGCTTGACTTAACATTATTGCCACAGATGCTGTTTATTTGTCATGAAATGATGGGACTGGATACCATAATCTTAGTTTTTTTTAAAAGTTGAATTTTAAGCCAGCTTTTCCATGCTCCTCTTTCACCTTCAACAAGAGGTGCTTTAGTTCTTCTTCGCTTTCTGCCATAAGGGTGGTGTCATCTGCATATCTGAGGTTATTGAAATTTCTCCTGGCAATCTTGATTCTACCTTGTGATCCATCTAGCCCAGCACTTCACATGATGTACTCTGCATGGAAGTTAAATAATCAGGGTGACAATATGCAGCCTTCAGTATTCTTTTCCCAATATGGAACCAGTCCATCGTTCCATGTCTGGTTCTTGCTGTTGCTTCCTGACGTGCATACAGGTTTCTCAGCAGGCAGGTAAGGTGGTCTGATATGCCCATCTCTTTAGGAATTTTCCACAGTTTGTTGTGATCCACACAATCAAAGGCTTTATCATAGTCAATGAAGCAGAAGTAGATGTTTTTCTGAATTCCCCTTGCTTTTTCTATGAGCCAACAGATGTTGGCAATTTGATCTCTGGTTCCTCTTCCTTTTCTAAATCCAACTTGAACATCTGGAAGTCCTTGGTTCATGTACTGTTGAAGCCTAGCTTTGAGAATTTTGAGTGTGACTTTGCTTGCATATGAAATGAATACAATTGTGTGGTAGTTTGAACAATCTTTGACATTGCCCTTCTTTAGGATTAGAATGAAAACCTACGTTTTGGAGACCTGTGGCCATTGCTGAGTTTTCCAAATCTGCTGGCATGTTGAGTGCAGCACTTTCACAGCATCATCTTTTAGGATTTGAAATAGCTCAACTGGAATTCCATCACCTCTACTAGTTTTGTTCATAATGATGTTTCCTAAGGCCCACTTGACTTCCCACTCCATGATGTCTGACTCTAGGTGAGTGATCACACAATCTTGGTCATCTGGGTCATTAAGATCTTTTTTTTTTGTATAGTCGTTCTGTGAATTCTTGCCACCTCTTCTTAATATCTTCTGCTTCTGTTAGATCCATACTGTTTCTGTCTTTTATTGTGCCCATCTTTGCATGAAATATTCCCTTGGTATCTCTAATTTTCTTGAAGAGATCTCTGGTTTTTCCCATTCTATTGTTTTCCTCTACTTCTTTGCATTGTTCACTTAGGAAGGCTTTCTTATCTCTCTTTGCTATTCTTTGAAACACCGCATTACATGTTATTTTGAGTTGGAAAAAAAAAATCTGCATCTAACCATGTAGTGTTTCCTACTTGTACCATCCTATTCTTACAGAAGTTCTCAGATATCACCAAAGGCAAACTTCATCCTGCAGTTAGTAGTCAATAATATCTTGCTTTGTTTTGCTTTCATGACTTTTGAAAGTGAGCACGTGCTGCGCTCTGTGCTGTGTTTAGTTGCTCAGTTGTGTCCAATTCTGTGCGACCCCATGGACTATAGCCTGCCAAGCTCCTGTATCCATAGGGATTCTCCAGGCAAGAATATTTGAGTGGTTTGTCATGCCCTCCTCCAAGGGATCTTCCCAACCCAGGGATCGAACCCAGGTCTCCCACGTTCCAGACAGATTATTTTCTGTCTATGCCACCAGGGCAGCCCAAAAGTGAGCATAATAGTGATATCCACTTTTGGAGCTTATTAACACTTAACAGCTTATTGTTAAGATTCATGTATATGACAGGGTCTTACTGTGAATTATTCATTTTTACTGCTCATTCAAAATCATTCGTTTTGCCCACTGTTCTACCTTATCATCAAGATCTTGAGTATTATTTAGTGATAGTCTTGAACATACTAATTATTCAAAAAGATAAGTAAAAGCAGGCTGCAAAAGAACAATGGTAAGAGTTATGAATCATGGATTACAAAAGTATCCAAGTCTGTGCACCTGATGTCCTATTTTATAAAATAAATGCAAAGGTCCTTTCAGATTTCTAGGAAAGTAAGAGGAATATCTTCTACTACGAACTGACTAAAATGCCGAATTTGAGCCTACTGAATTGAATTTAGAAATAGAGGGAAGTCCCTAAATGCTATCCAATGAAAAGGAAACTAAAAGGCAGAGCAATAAGCATACAAACTCATTCTGCCCCGATCCTGGAGGATCATCAGATTTGCATAAGATCTAAATAGTAAGAATAGTAAGAATCTTGAAGTTAATGTCTGCACAGTGGTGATGGAAGAATACATCTGAAACTATCTGAGGCAAAGAGTTGAAAGTGAAAATTCTGTGCAGAGTCAGAACTCATGAAAGCTGGTAGTTTCATTTGGAGTAGAATACATACATTCTATCCACAGCAAGAAAACTTTTTTCTCCCTAGGGATCTGAAAGGGAAAAATGAAAAGTTTTTTGGAATAAATAAATACCACAACACCGTATTTGTTCTGGTAGGGAGTTCAAATTTACCCTACTGTGGGAAATCTTGGTAAGAGTAATATAAAATTGGATCCAGAACACATGATATTTAGAGAGTGCAGAGCAGAAATAAAGGCAAATCTGTTCTAGAGAGATAATTTTACAAGACAGTCAGTGGACTTTCTATCAAAAACCAAAATCCCTGCAAAAAGATAAGTGCACAATGCAAAATAATAAAACACAAATAGAAGTAATCCTCCAGCAAATGGTAATTATCTAGAAGGAACAATTAAAGTAAGTATTCTTAAATTGACTGAAGTAAATTTTAAATATTATAAACCATAAGGAAAGTATAAGGCCCTATGAAAAATATAAAATTTTATAAGATACAATTATTTTTCATCACTTCCTGTTTCATTTGGAATTAATAGTAAAAATCATGTAAAATATTTTATATAAGGATGGAGTTTATGCTAATTGTAGTTTATACTCTCACCATTGAACTCTACTCTGCCTTACTAATTATAAGCAAATAAAATGAATAAATAAATACCCAAAATGCAGAGATGATTTATTTTCTCCCTATTTATCGGGAGACTCCTTACAACTTAAACAAGATATACCTTTATTTGAAAGAAAACATAAACAGTAACCCAAAATAACTTATAGTACAGGAAATCAATGAAAGTAATCATATCTTTCCTTTGGAAAAATGGGTTATTTTTACAAAATGTATCAGACTGTAGCAGGCTTGCTAAGATAAAAAGAAATGACACTTGAGTTACTAATCAAACGATCCCTTTTAACTAAACATTTTTTAATTAGGATGAAAAGCAGGACTATATCACTTAACTGGCATAGTGGGATTCAAAAGATATTCCTTTATTGTTTTTCTTCTTAGTTTATGGGATCAATTTTCCATATGGTAATTGTAGTTCTTACAGGCAAGTTTGTATTTTGGCTTTCTTTCTTGTAAAGCACATGTTCTTGAGTTCTTGGAATCTGATTGAACATCCTCTCTCTCAGAGGATGCCCATAAAGCCATTTTTATGTTATCTCCAGGGTTTATACACATACAGCCTCCAGCCAGAAACTGGACTTTAATTACTGTAAAAACTAGGGAGCGTTTTCCAATTGTGGGTGGGCATAGTCATAATTTTCCCCTTGCCTTTTTTTTTCCACACTCATTCTTTGAGCCAAAATAGCAAAAGATGTAATAATAATGTTTCCCACCCATACTTTCATTATGCTGTTAAGATTTGCTGCATTGTAAAAAGGAAAGTGAAATCATTTGGACTAAACAACAACAGCACTGAAAATAGAAGCAAACTCATATTCTGGTTCAAACAAATAGCAAAAATAAACCTCCAAACCCTTCCGGCTTTATTTCTGCATTTTCTTATTTCAGCCAGTGAAGCAAAAGCAAAAACTCAGAAAGGAAAACTCTGTGTGGGTATACGTGTCCAAAGTTGTTGTCATCCTAATGTTCACATTCTCACGAGAAATCTGTTTCCATAGTGAGTGGAATTGTATGTCTGACACACTAATAGAAGATGGTATGAATGTTGACAGACTCAATAGAAAGCAAAATGGCACTGAAGCCAACATAAGAGTATCTGCTAAATCATAATCTGGAATTTCCTTTGTTATGGTCTGGCAAATGTCCCATTATCCAACTAGGGTAAAAATAGTAGAACTACTGGGGATCATCTGGTATTAACTTGTCCAGAACTTTTTTCCGTCTCTTATACTTCCAATGTGTAGCTCTTCCTTTTTAGTATATGACCCCATCTACATTAATGAAGTAATCAAGGACATTCAAGATTAAGCCACTTGATTTTCATCCTCTTAACATTCTTATGTCCTTTTGTCTATTTTTTTATGAGAAATATTCTGCATATCTGTCATAGTTTAACTTTCATAAAGTACAATTTCAAAATAGCCCTAAAATTTAGATGGGAAAGAAAACATTGTGGCTGTTTGTTGAATAAGGAAATGGAGAGCAAAGTAGTAAATGAGTTGGATAAGTTATCAAACAGGTCTCTAATTATAGGCTTCTGTCTACCAGCCTACACAATCAGGAGTCAGAATTTTGGGTAAAATTATGTATCTGTGGCAGGTTCCAGCATAAGAAATCTCTCAGTTCCTTGTAAAAATAGGAATAAAAACTGCCTAACTTTTAGATTTTGTGAGAATTAAAATATATATTGCATATAAAACATTTAGAAAAACACCTATGTTATCCTTAGTAAAAGTTAACTATTCTTATTTCCTGAACTCAATGATTTTTTTTTAAATTGCCATACTAATACCCCTACTTTTTTTTCCTTTTCCCATTTCAGTCTATAATATCCTCATATCCTCCCCATTTGAATATTCTCCCCATTTAAATAATCTACCCGCTGTATACCTTGGATTTTTTCCTTTCTCTCTACCAGCATAATCAGACCTTCTAGTTCATCACACTTGTTTCACAGGTTAGGCACATATCGCTCAGAGAAGCTTGTGGTTTCTAAAAGGAAACAAGGCACCTACCTGTAGGAGCAGACCAAAGTCTGAAGGGAACAGGTTCTCCAAAGGGAGCAGTGCTCTTTAATATCTCCATTTCTACACCCCAATTTATTAATCTGTATCCTGCCTTTTGGATTTTTGCCCCAAAACTCTTCTTAAAATGAAGGTTTTGTCTCGCTCTCTTCAACATGTAAAACTTTTTATTTCTTCTTATATCTCTGCCATCCACTATAATGAGCATATTGAGTTTCCTATTTTAATTCTGTTTTTTTTCATGGTTTTTCTTTTTTTATTTATTTTTGTTTATTTTTAAATATAAATTTATTTATTTTAATTATGGGCTAATTACTTTACAATATTATATTGGTTTTGCCATACATCGACATGAAAATGCATTCTTTTTTTTCTTTCTATCTGAGTGAGATGCCTTATCAAATTCATTTCAACTTTATTTCTCACTATACTTCCACCTAAATTCTCTCAATTGGCTTCGATCATAACATCACTGCAAATCATTTTCAAATGCCTTCATCAGTTCAACCTATATTTTTCAAACTCTAATAATGAGTCATGGCCTCTGCTACACACAGAAAATGGAATGAGAAGGATGTCTGGTCAATCTGAGGTTTCAGAGATCTTACTGGTGCCCTGTTGTTTAACAGTTGACTCTACATTCCTCCCCAAAGGACTAAAACTCTGATTCATAGAATTTTCCATATTCCATGGTGTGAATACTTCCACCATAACTGATGTTAAGTGACCTGCAAGACATTACTGAAGGCAGAGTTGGGAAGAGACACTAACAATGCACTCTTGTGAACCAGTGTGAGCTGTCTCTAGCATCCATGAGCTTATGACTGTTAAAAATAAAAACCCAAATAAATAAATAAATACTTACAGACTACATAAATTCTGTGTCCAACTTTGATTTCTTACATAAGGATTTACAAAGAGCCTAGGTTAATTTTTCCATTATAGACCATGGATCCTCATAACAGTCATCATATGTTTGTTCCTTCCTCTTATTTTAGAAAAAAGTACAACTGTTTCTACAACTATTCTTTGGAAGTAAGTCACACTTTCATCTGTGAACAATTTGTTTTAAATTAATAAACTTTAAGGTTTAGAGTTAGACTCATTTAAGATCAGGTTTAGACTTATTTAAGTCTTAAGACTCAAAATACTTTGGCCACCCAATGCAAAGAATTGACTCATTTGAAAAGATCCTGATGCTGGGAAAGATTGAAGGTAGGAGGAGAAGGGGATGACAGAGGATGAGATGGTTGAAAGGCATCACCAACTCAATGGACATGAGTTTTAGTAAGCTCCGGGAATTGGTAATGGACAGGGAAGCCTGGCGTGCTGCAGTCCATGGGGTGGCAAAGAGTTGAACATGACTGAGCGACTGAACTGAACTGAACTGAAGGTTTAGAGAGGTGGCGCTGGTAGCAAAGAAACCACCTGCCAGTGTTGGAGACATAAGAGACATGGGTTCATCCCTGGGTCAGAAAGACCCCTAGAGAAGGAAATGGCAAGCCATTTCACTATACTTGCCTGGGAAATCCCATGGATAGAGGAGCCAGTGGGCTATAGTCCATAGGGTTGAAAGAGTCGGACACGACTATAAAGTGATTGAAACCACAGTTTAGAGAAGTTTAGGTTTGTGGCAAAATACAGAGCAAGGTATAGAGTTCCCGTATAACCCTGTACCTGAACACACAAAACCCCTTCACAATTAACACCTTGCATCAGAGCTTCTGTCACATTCAAGGCACATATATAATGACACATCATTATCACCCTAAGTTCATAATTTATATTAGGGTTTACTGTTAGTGTTGTACATTTTATGAGTATGCAGAAAGTATAATGATAACTATTCCTTATGTATTATCATACAGAATAATTTTTCTGACCCCCAAAATCCTCTATACTCTATTCATCTCCCCCCACTATAAACCTTGACAACCACAGATACTTTTCCTCTATCTGTATTTTGTCTTTCCCAGAATGTCAAGTAGTTGGAATTGTATGGTATGTAGCCTTTTCATATTGGCTTCTCTCACTCAGTAATATGCATTTAAGTTTACTTTATGTCTTTTGGTTCAATAGCTCACTTCTTTTAGTGCTGAACAGTATTCCATCATCTGGATATTTCACAATGTATTTATCCATTCACATATTGAGGCATATCTTGGTTGCTTCAAGCTGTGACAATTATGAGTAAAGCTACTATATTCCAGATGAATTATTTCAAATGCTAAAAGATGATGCTTTTAAAGTGCTGCACTCAATATACCAGCAAATTTGGAAAACAGCAGTGGCCACAGGACTGGAAAAGGTCCATTTTCATTCCAATCCCAAAGAAAAGCAATGCCAAAGAATGTTCAAACTACCACACAATTGTGCTCATCTCATATGCTAGCAAAGTAATGCTCAAAATTCTCCAAGCCAGGTTTAAATAGTATATGAACCATGAACTTCCAGATGTTCAACTGGGATTTAGAAAAGGCAGAGGAACCAAGATCAAATTGCCAACATCTGTTGGATCATTGAAAAATCAAGAGTTCCAGAAAAACATCTACTTCTGCTCTACTGACTACGACAAACCTTTGACTGTGTGGATCACAAAAGACTGTGGAAAATTCTGAAAGAGATGGGAATACCAGACCACCTGACCTGGCTTCTGAGAAATCTGTATACAGGTTAGGAAGCAACAGTTAGAACTGGATATGGAACAACAGACTGGTTCCAAATTGGAAAAGGAGTACTAGAGGCTGTATTCTGTCACCCTGGTTATTTAACTTATATGCTGAGTACATCATGCAAAATGCTGGCCTGGATAAAGCACAAGCTGGAATCAAGATTTCCAGGAGAAATATCAATAACCTCAGATATGCAGATGACACCACCCTTATGGCAGAAAGTGAAGAGGAACTCAAAAGCATCTTGATGAAAGTGAAAGAGGAGAGTGAAAAAGTTGGCTTAAAACTCAACATTCAGAAAACGAAGATCATGGCATCCAGTCCCATCACTTCATGGCAAATAGATGGAGAAACAATGGAAACAGTGACAGACTTTATTTTCCTGGGCTCCGGAATCACTGCAGGTGGTGACTGCATGGAAGTAAAGCTATGACAAACCTAGACAGAATATTAAAAATCAGAGACATTACTTTGCTGACAAAGGTCCATCTAGTCAAAGCTATGGTTTTTCCAGTAGTCTGCATGGATGTGAGAGTTGGCCTATAAAGAAAACAGTGCTAAAGAATTGATGCTTTTGAAATGTGGTATTGGAGAAGAGTCTTGAGAGTCCCTTGGACTGCAAGGAGATCAAACCAGTCAATGCTAAAAGAAATCAGTCCTGAATATGCATTGGAAGGACTGATTCTGAAGCTGAAATTCCAATACTTTGGCCACCTGATGCGAAGAACTGACTTATTAGAACACCCTGATGCTGGGAAAGATTGAAGGCAAGAGGAGAAGGGATCACAGAGAATGAGATGGTTGGATGACATCACTGACTCTATGGACATGAGTTTGAGCATGCTCCAGGAGTTGGTGATGGACAGGGAAGCCTGGTGGGCTGCAGTCCATGGGGTTATAAAGAATCAGACATGACTGAGCAACTGAACTAAAACATCCATTTGCAGGTTTTCATGTGGAGATGTTTTCTGCTCCTGAGGAGGGCATGGCAACCCACTCCAGTATTCTTGCCTGGAGAATCCCCATGGACAGAGGAGCCTGGTGGGCTACACTCCATGGGGTCACAAAGAGTTGGACATGACTGAACGATTAAGCACAGCACAGGTAAGTACCAAAGAGAATGACTGTTCAACTGTAGTATAAGAGTATATCTAAGTTTTGTGCTATATGTTGAATGTCAAACTGTGTTCCAAAGTGTTTGTATCATTTTGCTTCCCTGCCATCAGTGAATGAGAGTTCCCACCCACCACTCCACGTCCTTGCCAGTATTTGGCATTGTTAAAGTTTTGGATTTTGACCATTCTACTTGGTGTGTAGTGGTATCTCAGTGTTATTTTAATTTGAAATTCCATAATGATAACATGCTGAACCTGTTTTCATATGCTTACTTGCTATCTACATATCTTCTTCAGTGAGATGTTTGTTCAAGTCTTCTGGCCATTTTAAAATTAGGCTACTTGGTTTCTTCTAGTTGAGTTTTAAGAGTTATTTAGACATATTATATAACAGTTATCTATTGGATATATCATTGTCAAAGAGACTTTTACAGTATATAACTTGTCTTTTTATTTCCTAGACATTGTCTTTTGCAGAGCAGATATTTCTAATTTTAATTAAGTACAACTTTCTAAATTTCTTCTGTAGATCATATCTTATGTTATATCTAAAAGTCATCACCATACTCAAGGTCATTCAGCTTTTCTTCTTTATTATCTACTAGAAGTTTTATAGTTTAGGGTTTTAGTTTAGATTCATTTTAAGTTACTTTTCATGAAAAGTGTAAGGTCTGTGTCTAAATTCCTTTCTTTGCATGTAGATGTCAAGTAGTCCTTATCAAAGATCAGTCCAAAGGTTTACATCGGTCTATTCCTGACCTCTCTGTTCTGTTCTGTTGATCAATTTGTCTCTTTTTTCACCACTATCACACTATCTCACTTACTATAGCTTTATTGGAAGCTGGTTGTAACAGTCCTCAAATGTTGTCCTTATCCTCTAATATTGTGTTGGCTATTCTAAGTCTTTAGCTCTCCATATAAACTTTAGGATTCACGTTGTTCATATTCATAAAACAACTTTCTGGGATTTTGGTTTGGATTGCACTGAATCTATAAATCAAGTTGGGAAGAACTGACATCTTGACAATATTGAGTCTTCCAACCAAAACATTTTGTTTGTAGGTTTTAGTGTTAATAATTTCAGCAGCAAAATCCCTAAAAACAATATCTAATGTTATTCTGAATACTGTAATAAATAAACTTTTTAGATGTATTAGTGTTAAAAGTATATGTTTAAGAGATTAGATTGTTCACTAATATCTGTATTATTTAAGCCACATTATTGTACTTTGTTTTTTGCTTTTATTTTACTCTCAATTATCTATTGCTTGTCTACATTATCTCTCAATGCATGTTCTAAGGAATGTACCTTTCCCAAGATACACCATAAAAATTTGGTTCATGGAGGCACTTCCCTGGTGGTTTGGTGATTAAGACTCTGAGCTTCCAATGCAGGGGTTGTGGGTTTGATCCCTTGTCAGGGAACTAAATCCAACATGATGTGTGTAATATGGACAAAAAGAAAAATATTCATGGAAAGTGAGTTTGGAAACTACTATATAATATTACTTTCAACCCCCTCACAGATTCAAACTGCATTTTAGCCTATTAATACCCCATGAATTTGAGCAGAGGATAAAAAATGTTTGCTGTTACTGATTGTATATTTTCTTATATCTACCTCTATCTATCCATTCATCTATCTATATCACATTTTCTTTAGTTCTAAACTGATCATTGTCATTGAATTCTGGCCAAATTTTTCAAATAGCCTTTACCAAGATGTATGTTTATTATATTAACTGGTAAATAAACACGATATTGTAAAAGGTAGAGAGAATTTCAGTCTCTCTATGGAACCATTCCATGAAACTTGTTCAAAACTCAAGTAGTCGTAGTAATAGGAAGAACAGACACTGAAATTTCCTTTGCATTTACTATATCCCTGGCACTCTTCTGGATATAAGCTAAGCTAAGCTAAGTCACTTCAGTCGTGTCTGACTCTGTGCGACCCCACAGACAGCAGCCCACCAGGCTCCACCGTCCCTGAGATTCTCCGGGCAAGAACACTGGAATGGGTTGCCATTTCCTTCTCCAATGCATGAAAGTGAAAAGTGAAAGTGAAGTTGCTCAGTCGTGTCTGACCCTCAGCGACCCCATGGACTGCAGCCTACCAGGCTGCTCCGTCCGTGGGATTTTCCAGGCAGGAGTACTGGAGTGGGGTGCCATTGCCTTCTCCGATTCCTAAAACCTTTTATGTGTGTACTATTGTTAGCACATGTTCCTTGTGAAGAAACTGAGGCCCACAGAGTTAAGTAAGTCTCTTAAGGTATATAGTCCATAAAGGCAAAATGTGATTACTAACAAGTTTATCTAATACCATGATCCTATCTATGATTTTAAACATCCTTCTCAAAATAGAATTGACTAAGATGATATATGTGACTGTTATGGGTTGAATTGTGCAGCCCCCAAATACATGGTCAAATACTTTTCCCCAGGTATCTGTGAATATGATGTGTTTTTGGAAATAGAGTCTTTCAACTGTAATCAAATAAAGACGAAGTCATATTGGAGTAGAGCAAGCACTTAATACAGTGTGGTATTGTAGGAAGAAGAGGAGAAGAAACACAGAAAAGAGACATATGAGAAGAACTGTATATTAGGATGAAGGTGTAGATTGTAGAAATGTAGTTACAGGCTAAGAAAGGACAAGCATTGCTATTGACAGCAGAAGCCAAAAGAAAGGCATGGAACAGACTATCCCCTAGAGCATTCAGAGAGAACATGGCTCCGGGGACACCTTGTTTTCAAACTTCTAGTCTCCAAGCTGTGAGAGAATAGACTTCTATTGCTTTAAGCCACCTAGTCTGTGTACTTGATTGTGACAGTCATAGAAAACTAATAGCAGTGAACATGTATACTCAGTATTTAAATCTAATAGGATACACACATTGCTTATATTTGCAGAAATATAAGCAGAGTTATTAGGAAAGGTTAATATAGAATATAAATCTCACCCCCAAGATCACAATGTAATTTAACATAATTAAAACCATTTTCAAGCTAATGTATCTAAATTATTGATAACATAAAAATTTTAATTGAGGAAATAAATATACATGTTTTCATTTAAAAATGGGTCATATATGCTTGTGTGTATGCTCAGTCATTTCAGTTGTGTCTGACTCTTTGAGACCCTTTAGACTGGAGCCTCCTCTGTCCATGGGATTCTCTAGGCAAGAATACTAGAGAGGGTTGCCACTTCCTCCTGCAGGGGATCTTCCTGACCCAGGGATCCAACTGAGTCTCTGTGTCTCCTGCATTGGCAGGTGGATTCTTTACCACTAGTGCCACCTGGGAAGCCTACTTGTCATCACTTACCCTAAAATTTAAACTACATAAAAGATTTTTCATTTATCATAAGAACATATTGTCAGAAATAAGTCAAGCGATTTATTTCTCCTCTTCTTGACCATGTAATACTTAGAGAAGACTTTTAAATTGTCAACACAGGAAATGTCATTTTATATTCACTTTTATGTCTTTTATAATTTTTGTTTAAAGTAATTGTCAAATTATCTCTCTCAAAAAATTGTTTTCCCAGGAATACACTGGTTTCTTATTTTATATATACATATATATGTATATGTATCATACAAAACATCAAGTCATTGCTCTCAGGACAGTTATATTCCAGTAAAAATAAAAGATGAGAGCAAATAAGAGACAATGTTCATCTCAAGAAGTTTATCCCATAAATCATATAATACTGGAATAAAAATCCCAATATCGGTAATACATTTTAGAATTTCACAAATATTTATCTCAATCTTTGTGATTTTGAAAGATTTATTTTTGTTGTTATTTTTGTTATATTTATTTCTTATTGTTGAAACTTAAATTATGATTGCTGAAATAATGATTAAATTTTATCCAGAACCTTCTGAGTTTCTCTTTATCATTCACTAACACTGGAAAAATTATGAAGCAATTAGTTAAGCATGTACTTTTACATAAAATTAACTGATAAACATTTCTATTGATTTTTCTGAGAAAAAGTTTCTTATGTAAATGTTTATGTACTTTTATAACCTAAAAAACCATGAAAGTGTGTCTTATAAAAAGGTTGTTGGTTAGTCTCAAAGCCACAGGAACATAGAGATGGAAAGAATTTGTGAGAATTCCAACGATTTGGGAAAATCCAACTGTCATCCAGAAAAATTCCACATAAAGCACAGTAGGCTAAACTATGCTGCAGTAACAATTAAAGCATGAAATCTGATTGATTTAACATGAATAAGGTTAATTTTTGTCCATGTTACAATCAAACATTTTAGGTGGGTCTTCTTGGAGGCTCTTTTTCATGCAGTGACTTCCATCTTGTAATTTTTTTTTTCCATATTTAAAAGATGGGTTTTGAAAATCACCTTGCACAAGGGTAGTTAATCATATTGGAGTTTTCACAACCGGGCTTGGGGAAGGGGTTCAGCCTACATACAAATCACATGGCAGCAATCTCACTGAAAAGTAGCCAGAAAATGTAGTCTTGTGTACTCAGAAAACCAAACAGGATCTGGTGAGCAAAAGCAATGTGTCTGCCATTATCTCAACTACAAACTACACATTTGGGGAATCTTTGATAATTACAATGCTTTTCAGCTTCAATAAGGTAAGTCTCTTTTGTATAAAATGAGAGAAGAAAAAATACAAGGTTTTTCTTAGGTTTTCTCCAGCCCTCAAATTCTCATACTGAATGACATGTAAGTACTTAGGCTCTTTCCCCTACCCCTCCATTCAGAATTCCAATTGAATTTGTAGTCATATATATATATTCAGTAAATAATTAATGAAACATTATGCTTCAGTTCAGTCACTCAGTCATGTCCAACTCTTTGTGACCCCATGAACCACAGCACACCAGGCCTCCCTGTCCATCACCAACTCCTGGAGTTACCCAAACTCATGTCCATTGAGTCGGCGATGCCATCCAACCATCTCATCCTCTGTCATCCCTTTCTCCTCCTGCCTTCAATCTTTCCCAGCATCAGGGTCTTTTCAAATGAGTCAACTCTTTGCATCCATGGCCAAAGTATTGGAGTTTCAGCTTTAGCATCAGTCCTTCCAGTGAACACCCAGGACTGATCTCCTTTAGGATGGACTGGTTGGATCTCTTTGCAGTCCAAGGGACTCTCAAGAGTCTTCTCCAACACCATAGTTCAAAAGCATCAATTCTTCGGTGCTCAGCTTTCTTTACAGATCAACTCTCACATCCATACATGACTACTGGAAAAACCATAGCCTTGACTAGACAGACCTTTGTTGACATTCTGCTTAAATGCATAGGAAAAAAAAAAGAAGAAGGGCTTTCCTGGTGGCTCAGCTCATAAAGAATCTGCCTTCAAATGCAGGAAACCCAGCTTTGACCCCTGGGTCAGGAAGATCCCCTAAAGAATAAAATGGCAACCCACGCCAGCATTGTTGCTTGGAGAATGCATGGACAGAGGAACCTGGCAGGCTACAGTCCACAGGGTCACAAAGAATCAGACACAACTAAGCATCTAATACACACACAAGAAAGAATTCAGAATACAAAAACTTAACAAGTTAATAGAATAAAAAAATAAAGAACAGTTTTTACTATCTAAGTCAGAAAGACTTTGATGACAAAATATAGACATAAAAACTTTAGAACACTAAGAAAGTATAATTGATTTTTATTTTTATTTTTTCTTTAATTTTTTAAAGTATAAATTTATTTTAATTGGAGGCTAATTACTTTACAATATTGTATTTGTTTTGCCATACATCAACATGAATCCGCCACGGGTGTACACGTGTTCCCCATCCCGAACCCCCCTCCCTCCTCCCTCCCCGTACCATCCCTCTGGGTTGTCCCAGTGCACCAGCCCCAAGCATCCTGTATCCTGCATCGAACCTGGACCGGCGATTCTTTTCATATATGATATTATACATGTTTCAATGCCATTCTCCCAAATCATCCCACCCTCTCCCTCTCCCACAGAGTCCAAAAGACTGTTCTATATATCTGTGTCTCTTTTGCTGTCTCGCATACAGGGTTATCGTTACCATCTTTCTAAATTCCATATCTATGCGTTAGTATACTGTATTGGTGTTTTTCTTTCTGGCTTACTTCACTGTGTATAATAGGCTCCAGTTTCATCCACCTCATTAGAACTGATTCAAATGTATTCTTTTTAATGGCTGAGTAATACTCCATTGTGTATATGTACCACAGCTTTCTTATCCATTCATCTGCTGATAGACATCTAAATTGCTTCCATGTCCTGGCTATTATAAAGAGTGCTGCGATGAACATTGGGGTGCACGTGTCTCTTTCAATTCTGGTTTCCTTGGTTTGTATGCCCAGTAGTGGGATTGCTGGGTCATAAGGCAGTTCTATTTCCAGTTTTTTAAGGAATCTCCACACTGTTCTCCATAGTGGCTGTACTAGTTTGCATTCCCACCAACAGTGTAAGAGTTCAGAGATCTACTATAATTGTGTGGGTGAGATGGTTAATTTTAAGTGTCAGTCTGACTGGGTCATGGGATATCCAGATATGTGTGTGTGTTTCTGGATGAGATTAGCATGTAAATCGTGAGACTGAGTAAAGCCTTCCCCAAAGTGAGTGAGTGAGCATCATCCAATGCATAGAGCTGAACAGAGGAAAGAGAAATTGCTGTCTTTGCCTGACTGATAAGCTGGACATGTTTCTTCTCCTGCTCTAAGACTGGGGCCTGTACATTGGTGCTCTTAGTTTTCAGACCTTCAAACTCAAACTGGAACTACACTCAGTTTTCCAGAGTCCAGTTTGCAGACATCAGAACATGGAACTCTACATCCTCCATGATCATGTGAGCCAGTTGCTTATAATAAATCTCTTTATATAGAAAATAGATAGATGAATAAATGCACAATAGATATAGAGATATATACTTCTCTAGAAAAAACAATGTTTTTTTTTCTTTTGTTTCCTTCAGCTTGAATTGTTTAAAATTTTTCTCAAAATGTGATCTCATACATCTTATAAATAAAATCTGTAGTAAGTTAGTTCTTTATGCTATATATTAAAGTTCTTTAAACCATGTCATATTTAGTACATGAAAGAAATTGATTTACAGTTTCAGTTTCATAATATAAATAATGCAAGAAGTATTATGCTTTTTAAAATATGCAAGCTTAGTGATTTTCATGCTGTAGCATTATTCTATATCTACAAAAAATAACATTTTGAAGTGCTTATCCATCATATTTAAATGGTTTCTGGCCTTTGTTTAATGGTTAAATGATAAAAATCCAAACTTAATCAAGTATATAGACTCAATACAACAATAATCTCCATCCTTTTTTCCCCAGCTGTGAAAATGCTTCTAGTTTATATGTTTACCCAACACTCATATGTTGCTTACGATGAGACAGTCAGTGCATTATAAATACTTTTTAAAATCTCGTCTCTGCCTTCTGGGATAGGCAATGTTATTTTCATATTTTAATGACTAAGCAAGGTTTCAGCAACTTGCTCAATAAATTCAATAACATGTCCAAGTTCACAAACACAGCTTAAACACCATGGAATGGCATAAAAATATTTGGAAACACTGTCATCTCTAAATATATATGAATATAGTTTCTGGCTCCTGTGGTTAATAGACATTCAGGTTAAAAAGATATACAGGTCCAATATATTTCTTTGGGATCAAGAGCTCTCCAAGAGAAAAATAGCCATGGAGAAGCAATCAACTCTTGGTAATGCGTTGTCATCTCAAGTGATTATTTCTGTTTTTTCTAACACCTTTCTGTTATAAAAGTTAGTAAAATTTGCCTAACCAATAGACAGTTTATTTATAAAACCAGATAAATTAAGTGTGGCCATTTCCATGCTCTTGCATTCTAATTCCTTTAGAACTGGAATAGGTTCTAAAAGTTTGAATAGTCTTATAATCATATTCAGGGAAGGACAAAGATTAATCTGTATGTATTCCACTATTACTATTTTAGTGGTAAAGAAAATAGCTTATATATTTACATGTTCTAGAAATGAAGTAAGCATCTGGCCAGGGGAGAGCCACTGAACTCTGATTTGGAAAGACAGGGAATATGCTTGGTAATAGTTTCTTCAAAAGAATCATGAAGAAGAGACAGTGATGATTTCGAATCTATTCTCTGAGGAAATATATCATGCGCTTTGCAGGAGACAAAACAGCCTTCGGTTTTGTAGGCACATTCTTGTCAGCGAGTACACAACGGTGCAATAGACAATGTATGATCATGCTATGAAATTGTTTTCACTACTTTTTTTTTTTATTTTTTACATAAGTAAAAAAATTCCTGGTTTGTTGCACTTCAGATCCAAGCAGGAGTGTTACTTGTGAATATTGGTTTACTTACTTTGAGTGTCATATGTGCAAACATTTTGACTCTGGCTAGATAAAAGCACATTTCCTTTTAGCTATATTCTTTCTTCTGTGGTCACTTTCTAACTGATACAAAGCACAGACTAACAGTTGACTGAAGCTACCACTCAGGCAGGTTGTATTCACCTGAAAGGACTGGTGTTTCTATCTTTTCAAAAACTCGTTTCAGATATGATGTTCCAGCTCATAAATTACCATTTGATGAGAAAACTTGTTGAAACTTCTTTGGTACATCTAGTCTCAATGCCATTCTTCAGTTTTCTAATATTAGTTTACTAGTGTGGTTTCCTAGCTTTTTAGGTACTACGTGGGACTCCTTGTCACATAAAACTGCAACTTGGTTGGAAGCTTATAATAACTTCTCAATCAGGACATTACTAAATGACCTCCAGCTTCTATCATTGTAATAAAATAGTGCCCTTCTAAATGTCAGGAGCATATCTAAATTTTTTACTACTGTCAACTTTGTTAAAATGTTCAGAACACATTGGTAATTTGAGACCAGGTGCCATGTAAACATTATAGTCACTAAATTCTGTTTTTATCATATAAATGATCTAATAAGAATATAGTGAAAACAAAACAAAGAACCAATATGTTATTTTCCAGGTAAGTTCCTTCCACAAAAGACATCTCCAAATATGCCAATGTTACCTAGATGTGGTATGCAGATTCAGTATGAAGTAAACAGTGTACAATGTGTTAATAATTAGTAACCAAATGATGTAACAATTGGCTAACTAACATAAAGCAAAACAGCATTGTCAGATCATCACCTGTGCGTAAGTCAGAAATAGACTCTATAACACAAGGAATCAACCCTCCCCTGGTCGTGGAGCTACCTCATAGAGGTGTGCTGGCTGCACGGGTCACCCAGGCTCCCATCATCCCAGCTGACATTCCAGCTAGTGAGCCGGGCATGAAATACTGTGCACTGGTGAAATTAGTACTCTACATATTGTGACCTCTTTCTAAAGAGTTTTAGATTGTACAGTCTAAGCTCATATTTAACCAAGTTTTATCTGTAAGATTTTTTTACAGTTCAGGTGTAGGTTAGGGCTCTCTTGAGAAATTTTGATTCTCTTTCTGCCAGAAATTCCTCAAAACGAAACTTTCAGGACCACTTTTTCTGCTAATGTCTAGTCTTGGGTTTTCTGATATCTAACAGTGTGCATAATTCAAACAGACTAAATTTGCTTTGAATTTCGGGAGCATGTTTTTCCACTTAATTTAATCCCAGGTCTCGATGAGCAAGCCTTGTTCCCTTCTGCAGGCCAGTATATTAAAATGTTATTTCATTTTTGACCATTTAAAAGGCTCCATTGCTATAAGGGATTCCAATTCTCTGCCTTGTCCCCAGATTTTATTTCCTGTCCAAGTAGCTGTGAAAATGCAAGCTTTTTCTTTATAGAGAATAAAATGGTTCCAGGACAATTGGCAGCTTTGAATAGCTTCTTCATTTTTTGCTTCCAAAAATTTCCCTTAATTTCTTTGGAGGTCAGTCTTCTAGCTTAAAGACTTATGTGTTAAATTTTATCACACATGTCAAGCTGTTTTGTGCCAGAGGATTCTTTGAGGGTATTTCCTTTATCTTACAGGTGAAATAGAAATAAATGGTAAACTGTATAGATTGGAATCCTACTGATCTGGGAACTCCTAGACTGAATAGCAGCAAGAAGCAGCATCAATTTTTTCTTTTACAGATTAATTTGTATTTTCTGTAATTTGCATTCTGAACAAATCTGTAGGTGTCACAATCCTGGAGGGAACATCTTTTATGATGGTAGCTTAGTGAGCTATGTGCATCCTAGTTAAGAATAACTGGTCCTGACTACAAACTCCTAGAGAGCAGAGAAACGAGTTCAACTTTGAGTATAGACCTGACCTAACAGTTCACACAATACTTGCATTTCATTTAAAAAGTAAGCCTTCTAGAAGTAATATATTGGAATTTGAAAGACATGTAGAATAGTAATAGATACAGAATAAAGTATAGGACATATTAAATTGAGAACACAATTTAGAAGCCTGGAAGCATATGTTATAGTGTATTTGTTGTTCAGTCACTCAGTAATGTCTGACTCTTTGCAACCCCATGGACTGCAGCACGCCAGGCTTCCCTGCCCTTCACCATCACACAGAGCTTGTTCAAACTCATGTCCATTGAGTCGGTGATGCTATCCAACCATCTTGTCTCTGCGTCCCCTTCTCCGCCTACCTTCAATCTTTCCTAGCATCAGGGTCTTTTCAAATGAGCCAGTTCTTCGCATCAGGTGACCAAAGTATTGACACTTCAGCATCAGTCCTACCAGTGAATATTCAGAACTGATTTCATTTAGGATTGACTGGTTTGATCTTATAGTCCAAGGGACTCTCAAGAATCTTCTTCAACGCCACAGTTTGAAAGCATCAATTCTTTGGTGCTCAGCCTTCTTTATGGTCTAACTCTCACATCCATATATGACTACTGGAAAAGCCATAGCTTTGACTATACGTACCTTTGTTGGCAAAGTAATCTCTCTGCTTTTTATGGACAATAGTAGATATTCATCTACTGGATAACAGTAGATGTCATTAGGTAATGCCTGTAACCTAGAGAGATTTTCTAATTTCCTTGGGAGGCATGGTGCTTAGGATTTATCTTTCTATAAAACAGATAATAATTCTCTATAGAATGAGAATGAGATTCTTTCTAAAATGGTCCTAAAAATTTGGGGCTCAATTTTGTCAAAGTAAAAGCATGTCTCTACAACTTTTACTTCTATGGAACATAGCATGTTCCAACAAGCCAATTTATCCTCATGATGCTGTTTATTATCATAATTTATGAGTTCTCTTGGAATCATATGACCCAAGAAGTTAATTATTCCATAAAAAAGGAACTGCAGATGAACTAATCAATTGATAATAAATTTGAATCTGGCAATAGATGATGATGTTTATAAAATTCATCTCACTACAAAAGTTTGGCATGTATTTTGAAACTGATTTATCTTGAAAGATATAGCAGGAGATTGTTTACAAGCTTTTAGAGCATTTCAATGGGGAGTGTTTTTGATTGTCCTTTTTTTTACAATTTTAGAAACAAAGATAAATACTCTGTACTATAATTATTTCTATTAAAATTTTAAAATGACATAGATATGATGGCAAGAAGAATATTTAATGACATGGAAATATATCTATGGCATATTTTCAAATAAAATACCATTTAAAAATGACATATATGCTATGATTTGAAATAATTTTCCATTACAGGAATTGCAAATATGTATAGTCTTTGTATTGATGCTTTTGAAAAAATACTTGAAGAGTTCAGTGATTAAAAGTTTAAGAACTGACTCTTCTTTTGATAGCCATGCTAGTCTGAGGTTTATTAACCTCTGTGAATATTAGCCTCTTCACATTTGAAATGTGAATTTATAGACATTCCCAAAAAATGCTTCAGAAAAATTATGCCAATTTAAATTCCCAGAGAAATGAGTTTTCTATATCGTATATTATTTCCAACACAAAATATCATCTACTTATTCTCTCTTAGCTAATTTAATATGCAGAAGTATATTAGTTTTCAAAAATTTTTCATTCTTTAGTTTACTTAGTAAAGTTGCTTTTCTTATGATTATAATAATCTTATTGACTAAAGATATAAATAATATTTTCTTATTGACTAAAGATATAAATATTTGAAATTCTGTTATAAATGCTATGAATATATTTTTGTCAACTTTCTATTTGCCTTTCAGTTTGCTTTCTGCTGTTTTTGAAATGCACGCTGTTTTCATGTTTTGTAGTTAGATCTAGCTATCTTGTCCTATATGATGCCTCCTTGTCATAATACTTAGTGGAAGCCCTTCCTCAAGTTCAAGATTTTGTAAATGCTTACTTATTTTTCTTCATACATATATATATATTTATTTATAGCTTATTATTTTGCATTTATTTCTCTAAGATTCCTATTTAAAATAAGAAATAGCATTCATTTTTGCCAAAACTTTTTTGTTAGTTATTCTAACACAGTTTGTATAAGAATTTATCATTAACCTACTATCTTATATCTTGCATCCCAGATTTCCCAGTATGTTACACAGATATAGCTATGTATCTATTATTTACTGGGAATATATCTTTTAATATTATAGTTTATAACATCTTTGTGTTTCTTTAAACAAATTATATTTGCTTTAGTATGCTTGGGATATAACAAAATTCTATAGGCTGAGTTGCTTAAATAGTAGAAGCTAGAAAGTCTAAGATCAAAGGCAAGCAGGTTTTAGTATCTTGTGAAAGCACTTTCTGGTTTGCAGATAGTCAGCTCCTTGCCATATCCTTACATGGCAGGGAGGGAAAATAAGCTCTCGGATATCTTTTCTAATAAGAAAATAATGTCATCAGACAAGGGCCTCATCCTCATGACCTAATCTAAAAGGCCTCATTCTCAAATGCTGTCACAGAGAGGATTAGGGCTATAACTATATGAATTTTGGTGGGACACAAGCATTCAGTACATAACAATGTTCATCGTTCATTTTATAAAAGATACAAATTTTTCTTATTTGTTTTTACAGATGAAATTTAGATATAGTCATCTAATTTTAATTTAAGTAGTATTGTTATGTGTGCTCATCTTTTGTATGAGCTTCAGTCTTTCTTGGGAAGAATTGTAGTATAAAAATAATTACATTGTACAGAGAATTTTGGCCTCAGTTTATTTTTCTGAGTAAAACATTTTTATACCTTCCTCTCAAAATTTGGTTGGAAGTACCCTTCTTTAGAGGAGGGGTATCTGAATTCAGTGTCAACGTCTTAGGCAAAAGTTTACCATACTATTTGATTGTGGGAAATGTATAGCATTTTTCCTAGTGCCAAGAAACCAGATATTCATTCCTAAGTGAATCTTTCTAGCCCCACAAGAAATGTGAATGCTTTTAAAGCTGAAGAACAAAGATATTTTGTTCTATACCAATCCAAATATAAGAATTAGCAAACAAAATGAAAGTGGAAACAATCAGTTTTAGAAGCACAAATGCAAAAGACATCTATTGAAACTTGTAACTTAAAGTGCACTTGGAGTATATTACTGAAAGCTTACAGAAAGACTGCAGGTTCATTAGCTTATGATATCCTCTGAGTCATGGCTGAAACCACTCAAATTACTTCATTAAATTTTTCTCCACAAAGATTTTTGGCCTTGTTTATCATGCTTTCCAGACATAATGATCCTATAGTGGGGATTGTGACACTGAGTCATGGGCTCCAGTAAGGATTTTAGCTCACCAAGAACACATGTGAAAATGTCTGCTGTGTAGGGGTATGCATAGACTCTAAACAGTGTTTGTGGTTTTAAATCATCTCATTAAATTCATTGCCTGCTTCATAGAATCTCCTGTTAGAATTCTTACTGCTCTCAAGTAGCAAGAAAGGGCACAAATAAAGTCATAATATAAAGAAAATTTAGCACTATCTATAAAAGAGAATTTCTCCTTTTGTATAGTCCTACCAATATAAGTAGTGTACAGTCCTACCAATATTAGAAGTGTACAAACCAAGTCAAAATGTTTTTACTTTGAATATTTAAATAGTATTTATTTATAAGTTGGAAGTTCTTGCCTCTATGGTTCATGTTTGTGAACTTCTAATCTCTCAGAATCTTCGTTATGGAAAATATTAAAATATTGCTTAGGTGAAAACTAGAGAGGGATAGGGCAACCAAATGAGCATAGAAACAGAGTTTGTTTTTATTTAATATCAAACAGAGTGACCTCCTGAAACTCTAGAATATATGTGTGTTTCTTTATGAAACTATATGTGACAAGGGGATGATTCTTCCAACTTCTTACATAACAACTTTAGGTATCAGGCACTCTAAATAAAAGTTCCGACTTGTGTGTGTGTGTTAGTCACTCAGTCGTGTCCGACTCTTTGTAACCCCATGAACTGTAGCCCACCAGGCTCCTCTGTCCATGGAATTCTCCAGGCAAGGATACTGGAGTAGATTGCCATTTCCTTCAGGGAATCTTCCCAACCCAGGGGTTGAACACAGGTCTCCCGCGTTGCAGGCAGACTCTTTACTGGCTGAGCCATCATGGAAGACATCTGATTGTCTCAGATTTGTGAGACCATCAGATTCAGAATTCACACAGATTAGTTTGTATATAATGGCAGTTTTCTCATTGTGTGTTACCATTTTTGAACCCATGTATCACTCTCTGAATTGGGTCCATGCTGAGGGGACTGAATTGAATCATTCATAATTTTCTCATTTTTAGTTCCCAAGAATATGTCTCCTAAGGGATAACGCTATTACAAGTAATGATTCATTCTTACCAGAACGCTAACAGTCACCTGCGCAGTACTGTTTCTCTGTCTGAGGGGGTCAGGAACAGCGTCATTATCCAAGTCTCTTATTCTCACATCTATCTTGTACTGTGTTTCAGATTCCCTGTCCAGTGAATCCAATAGCTTTTTCATTCCTGACAGAAAAATGAAAGGAGAATGATTGTCCGGGATCACTGAATGTCAATTAATGCTAAATTATAAATTATATGAATGAACTAATCATTATAATAACAAATGGGAATGAATTAATACAAATCAACTTTCATAGTCCCAGCATGCATATCCAACAGCAAAACTATTGTAGACATTAATTCACACACCATTTTAGTTACCTATTATGTATTCTTAGATACATGGATGACATACATGGGCATAGGCTTTCTGAAGATCTGTATACCAAAGATTCAGTGCTTTTCCTGTATTTATGGATACAGCTAACAAACCAAGGTAAACATTTATAGGTAAAGAGAAAGCTGTTTAAAAAAAAAAAAAAAACAATTTCCACTATCAACTGTTTCTCAGTAAAATGCATTTTAAATGAGTATATATGATTTCTTTATTTTTGTTACTGATACTAGCATTTTTACAGTACTTGTGTCTGGTCCAATGTAAAATATGGGAGATGATCCTAAATTTCCTCCACCAATTGTATATTTTATATTATTAAACAGCCAGCCTCCACCTGTAAATGTAAGTTTTCCAACTAGAGTATCAACTGAACTGTTTTCAAATACAGTGAAGGTAAATGCCAATGTAGTACCAATTGAATTTAATTCATTTATGCAACTCACCCTTATAATAACTGTAATAGATGCTATGAAGAAATAAGTACATAAAGATGTAACTAAGATGATCATGTGCCTTCCATAATTCTCATAGTTTCTTTTCTTTTTAGTTAACATAATATTATATAAGTATATAAATTATACACATATATCTATATTATTAAGTTTTAGTTATTAAATTATTACCTTTTAAATATTATATAAGTATATAAATTATACACATATATCTATATTATTAAGTTTTAGTTGTTAAATTATTACCTCTTAAATTATTAAACATTTGAAAATAAGTTTAGGATTAAAACACTCTATTAACTGATTTTAAAGCCTGTCAAAACAATTACATTGTATAATATATTTATACATAATGGTACTATTGTGATTTAAAAATTATAGTTTCCAAAAGCAATTCAATTTCTAATTGAAATATGATTATAATACTTCAGCAGGACAATATAATAAAGAATATGAAGTGCAATTTCTATAAACATTAATATTAATATTTTCTCTATGGAAAAATAAATTAATTCCCTGAGATATCCTTTAAACAACAAATATTTAAGAAAATTTCAACTTTGACATTGTCTTTAAATAGCTGCAACATGCTGTAATAGCATTTGGACATCATTCTCTCACTTACGTTCCAATTTTTATTTGGACTTTCTTATTTAAATAGCAGTGGATATGCACTAAATAAATCAATATAAGTAATAATTTGTATACTTTATTATACCAGATCATCAGAATACTTAAAAGTATAATAAATTTCTAATTTCTTAAATTACTTGTTATAAAATTATATTTTATATAACTAAAACATTTTAATATGTCAAACTAGTAACTTCTCACTTGAGACTACAGGACTTCCTTCAACAGATACTCTCACAAGTAATGTTTATTTGAATTGCATTTCTGCAAAAATAGCATTATTATACTCTAGATGTGTAGATCCAATCTGCAGATGAAAAATAATCATGTTGATATTTTTAAAAGTAAACACCATGTTGTCAGTTACATGAATCTTAAACTAAGACTTGTGAAACCTTTGGTAATAAAAAATAACTGAAAATAACATTCTTCAGCAATGGTATTCAGTGGGGATATATTTGATAGTAAGTAAATCATTGGATCACAACAGACTGTGGAAAATTCTGAAACAGATGGGAATACCAGACCACCTTACCTGCCTCCTGAGAAATCTGTATGCAGGTCAAGAAGCAACAGTTAAAACTGGACACGGGACAACAGACTGGTTCCAAATAGGAAAAGGAGTACATCAAGGCTGTATATTGTCACACTGCTTATTTAACTTATAAGCAGAGTACATCACAAGAAATGCTGGGCTGGATGAAGCACAAGCTGGAATCAAGATTGCCAGGAGAAATATCAGTAACCTCAGATATGCAGATGACACTACACTTATGGCAGAAAGTGAAGAAGAACTAAAGAGCCTCTTGATGAAAGTGAAAGAGGAGAGTGAAAAACTTGGCTTAAAACTCAACATTCAGAAAACTAAGATCATGGCATCTAGCCCCATCACTTCATGGCAAATAGATGGGGAAACAGTGGAATCAGTGGCTGACTTTATTTTTGGGGGCTCCAAAATCACTGCAGATGGTGACTGCAGACATGAAATTAAAAGACCCTTACTCCTTAGAAGGAAAGTTATGACCAACCTAGATAGCATATTCAAAAGCAGAGACATTACTTTGCCAACAAAGGTCCGTCTAGTCAAGGCTATGGTTTTTCTAGTGGTCATGTATGGATGTGAGAGTTGGACTGTAAAGAAAGCTGAATGCCGAAGAGTTGATGCTTTTGAATTGTGGTGTTGGAGAAGACTCTTGAGAGTCCCTTGAACTGCAAGGAGATCCAACCTGTCAATCCTAAAGGAGATCAGTCCTGGGTGTTCATTGGAAGGACTCATGTTGAAGGTGAAAGTCCAATACTTTGGCCCCCTGATGCAAACAGCTGACTCATCTGAAAAGACCCTGATGCTGGGAAAGATTGAGGGCAGGAGGAGAAGGGGATGACAGAGGATGAGATGGATGGCATCACCAAGTCAATGGACATGGGTTTGGGTGGACTCTGGGAGTTGGTGATGGACAGGGATGCCTGGCATGCTGTGGTTCATTGGGTTGGGAGGAGTCAGACACAAGTGAGCAACTAAACTGAACTGAACTGAACTGAGCGACTGAACTGAACTGAATGTGAATCATATATGTAATTTTAAGTTTTCAGGAAGCCATGTTACCATCACATCAACAGGCTAAAAAGGAAAGAAAAAAAAAATCAAATTCATAATAAAAGCTCGCAGTACACCAGAATTAGAGGAAAACTTCCTCAGCTTGATAAAGAATATATACAAAGAATTACATCTAACATCATATGCAGTAGTGAAAAACTCATAGCTTCCCACTAGGCACAAGACAAGGTTGTCCCATGCCATCCTTCCTTTTTGACATTGAACTGAATGTTCTAGTAGGCACATTTTTAAAAAGTAAGAAGAAACAGGAAAAAAAATTGTGTTTAACAAAGTATTTTATTTAATAAAAATGTCTAAAATACTATCATTTCAACTTGTAATAACAACCAAAATTTATTAATGGGATGTTTAGCACAAACATGCATTTGTTTGTGTTAATTCTCTGAAATTCATTGTTTACTTCGTACTTGTATCATATCTCAGTTCAGACAAGCCATGTTCTAGGTGTTCAAAAGCACAAGTAACTGATAGCTTCCATACTGGCAAGCAAAGCTTTATAATACAAAATCTATAAATTTATTACACAACCTAAGATTGTATTATTGTATATTATGGCAGTTTGTAATCATTATTTCATACTGTGAAAGTATACTGATAGCAAAACTAGGCTTCTATATTTGATATGCATTTATTCACACTGATTAATTTGCCATACATTGTATTCTTCCTATTTCATACATCCTCTTCATAAATAACTGCTCTGATGTATAATTAAGATTCGTAAAATGTAGTTGTCATAAATTTATTTGCATTCTTAAAAAGTGAATTAGCTATGAGTTAGTATTAGCAAGAATAATCTCTCAGAAGCAAGCTTTAAACTGCAAGCTTTGAAATGCAAAAACAGAATTTGAGATCTACTCTGTGTGAGAGATCAAACATCTCACATAATCTGTTTTTCACTTTACTCTCCTGAGAGGGATGTGCAGGGCATCCATGATGCATTAAGGATCTTTCCTCAACAAACAGCCAACACCTATTAGGGAGGAAAGTTATGTGTAGCAATGAGGTGATAAGTTGGTGCAGAAAAGCATACGTGAAAAGCATTGTTTCCTTAGGATTCTAAGATGTTCTTACAATGCTCTAAGAATTATAGAAACCAAGTACTGAGAATGAATTGTCCAATTGGGAAAAAATGTTTCTGCATGAATAAAGTATAATATTATGTGTTTTCTAAACTACTTTTCAATGATAAAATTCTGTAGTCTATATTCTAATTAGGTAAAGAGAGGTGATGTGATGACCACTGAACCAGACTATTAGTTAAGAAGTTAATAATCCACAGAGGTAATGCTCCTGTTAATTTGCTGTGTGCTTTTTTCATCCTATTTACATTAAAATAATATTAAAAATAGAAATAAATTGAGCACTGAAAAGAAATACAACAACAAAAAAAGAAAATAACAGGTGCACAAAAATACATGAAAAGTTATCTATGTCCAAGTTGGCAGTGCAGGTGACTGTAGAAACATCACTGCAAGTTGGTATTACAAATGGTGAAAAAATCATTGAAATCCCTACTTCACTTCAAACCACAAAATCAGTTCTCCTGTATTTAGAAAACTTATGTATGAAAATCCTCTTGTTAAAATATTTAGAGAAAATGAGATATTTTCCAGAATGTATTGTTTGATTCAGTAAGGAAAACAAAATAAGAATGGATAAATATATACTTTGTGTATCACACAAAGGAAAAACAAGTATTTCAAGTTTTTTCACTCAATTGATTAATATATGAAGAAATGTTTAGCCTCATGGCTAATCAGGCAAAAAATATGTTAAACTATGCAAGAGTACCTGTTATTATGAGAAGGATATTGATCAAGAAAATCCTTATACATTGCTGGTGAGAGTATAATGTGATACAACCAGTTTGGAAAATAATTTGGCACTGCTGCTGCTGCTGCTAAGTCACTGTAGTCGTGTCCGACTCTGTGCGACCCCATAAAGGGCAGCCCACCAGGCCCCACCATCCCTGGGATTCTCCAGGCAAGAACACTGGAGTGGGTTGCCATTTCCTCCTCCGATGCATGAAAGTGAAAAGTGAAAGTGAAGTCACTCAGTCGTGTCCGACTCTGAGCGACCCCATGGACTGCAGCCTACCAGGCTCCTCCGCCCATGGGATTTTCCAGGCAAGAGTACTGGAGTGGGGTGCCAGTGCCTTCTCCAATTTGGCACTACATCATGTAACTGACCATTTACATACAATATGGCAATATCGTCTGTCCTTAAGTAGATACTCTTCCAAATGTGTTGCGTGTAGGCACCATGAAAAACATAAAAGAATATTTATTGCAACCTTAAGTGATATCCAGGAAGAAATCCAAATTCCAATGGGAAAATGGTTATAGTCACACAATGGGATATTAAAGCATGTAAGAGAACATTATAGCAACTAGGTAGGTAGGTAGATAGAAGATAGATAGATAGATAGATAGATACAATACACAAATGACTCTTCATTCTGGAAAATATATCATTTTCTGTAAATATTTTAACAGAGTTCATTTTAATGCTATGTGTCATAGCTTGAAAATATGTTATCTTATAAATACCAAATATTACTTCATAAAATAGTATTAATAATTAAAAATGAATTGACTAATAAAATATTTTGGGATGATGTTTTAGGAATACTCATTAAAGAGAAATGACCTAATAAAATATGTGATTAGCAATACTAATATAAAGAAACCTTTATTTTTAAATTATTTTATTAATAATTTAAATATATTACAAATGAAGCAGTTTGAATTAATTATATAATAATTGATTATTCAACATCCAACATTAAATTCACATAGCTACCACCAGTACCCTGGTGAACATCACTATTCAGTGATTTAAGATAAATTTAGAGTTAATGGTATCTACTAGTTTATGAGAGATTTATTCATTACTTTAACATAAAACTCAATGAATATTGTAAATCTCAGTTTTGAGGGAATGCTATGACTGTTTTTTTCTCCACTTAGTAAAATACACTGCAAATGTATAGCCATCTTGGAACAAATCAATTTTATTTTTTAAAGTTAGAATCTTAATTATGTCCCTTTGTGGGTTTAAAATTAAGACATTGTTGAAAAGCCAAATTTGTGTTCTATGTTCTCTTAATAAAGTTTTTATTCACTAAGCATTAAAATTATGTCAGTTTCTTTTCTTCTATCATCTGGCTTCTTTTGGCTTGTCTGCTGTAGCAAGATAAGACTGTTGCCATTTTAATAACCTTTTTTGAACTTAATAACCTTTTGAAAAAAATATCCTCTTGTTCTCATTCAAATAATCTAATAATGTTTTTTTTTTTTTTTTTTTAAAGGGAGGTGTACTATATACCTGTGAGCTCAACATTCAATAATATACAGGAAAACGTAGGAAAAGTCAGCATGGGTACCCTGATTCAGTGATTTTGCTTCTAGGAAATTTATGTGGCAAGTTTTATGGGTTTTGTCAAAATGAGAGCAGGTAGAGTGCAACAATCTGTTACTGTTTGTTCATATATTTTGTGAGCTTATTTTATTTACTATTTTTTCAAGGAAATGTTATAAGTGCTATGATCTGAATACTCCTAATGAAGAATGTTTTGATATTGCATTATTTTTTCATCATTATCAGGTACAAAGTAGTATATATAGTTTATAAAATCTGTTTTCACATTCTAGTCATATTAACAATAACTTCTAGTTGCAAAGAATTGTGAAAATGTAGTATTGGTGCATTTGGGTATAATTTGTTACTAAATCCTTTCAATGCCTTACAAACTTTTTTCAGTTTAATTTTGTTCACTTATAACTCATTAATTCAGTCATTAATTAACATATATCAAAGAAGTACTGAGTATGTGCCAGGCACTAGTTTAATAACAGACATTTTTTCTTTCCCTGTTTATTTGGGCATACAGAGATGTGATTAGGACTTTCATGGGAGATATACAAAGTGCTGTGAGAATGCAAAGTATCACCCGATACAGACAAGAGAGAGAATAAATACCAGGGAAGCCTTCTTAAAATAAATGTCTAAACAAAGTTATGAAGACTGTGCAAAAGTTTGTGGGTAACAAAGTGCTGGAGCATTTTTCTAATGGTACAAACTGTCTACCAAGACTAAAAGAGCTGACAGACTGTGTTTAATGTTGTGGAAGTGATTCTGTGCACCTCTATTACAGAGTGAGGCAGCGAACAAAAGGGTATTAGAGTTAGTATTGGAGAAGGAAATGGCAACCCACTCCAGTATTCTTGCTTGGAGAATCCCAGGGATGGGGGAGCCTGGTGGGCTGCCGTCTATGGGGTCGCACAGAGTCGGACACGACTGAAGCGACTTAGCAGCAGCAGCAGCAGCAGTTAGTATTAAATGCAACGTGGGGCTTGGATAGGAGTCCAACTGCAAGAGATTATATCAAATCAAAGCCAAAGAACTGAATATTAACTATCTATGTCTTATTCAGACCGTGTCCAATGTCTTAGCCAACTTGTCAAATGAGCAATTTTTTTATCATAATGATATCCACACATTACCCACAAATCCTGGATGAACACAATACTTAACCAACCCTATCAATTCTATTAAATATATATGAATATAGCAATTTATAGCCTGACTTTTGTCTCAAAAAATTGTTTAAAATAAAGTTTAGATTTACTGAATTGTTAAAATATTTAAGCTATTTTATTTCCAAGATGTAGTAATAAAATATGCATATTCTATTTTATATAATGCTCAATAGTTGTTTATTATATTTATTCATGGCAATTATGGTAACTTTAACACATTCCAAAAGAATAGCCAGTACTTTATCACAGAACCATTTGTCCTAGGAAATTTATAAACTTCTTAGTTCAGTTCCCAAGATCAAAATTGCATTCCAGCATTCATCCTAAACTAAATATTTTGTTGGCAATTTAAGGTTCAGTTGAAAATACAGGAACAGATTCTGCCATCAGCTATTTGAACTACTGTAGTTCATTAAGAATTTTACAATAATAAAAATAAAATGTTTTTCTTAGTTCAGTCACAAGGCCACAATAAGAGAGAATTTTTAGAATACCAACTTTCAGTTCATTGTTTGTGAGGATAAAGGTTTCATTTGAAAAAGTATCCATAATCAAATGATAAGTTATTTTGTTATCTGGGACAGTTTTGTCCTTATCTGTACAAGTTAAAGAGACTAAGAGTTTTAGCTGGAATATTTTCAGGAAGTTCAATTCTGTAATAAGTAAAATATGAGAAAAAATGTGATATAGCATGTTAATTTAGATTTATGCAAATGATAATACTTAATTTCAAATATTTTAAAAATATATTCTTTTAGATAACTACCTTTGCCAATTATAAAATTATAATGTTGGGGAACAAATGTTAAAGATTAAAAAAATATTTGGCATTCTTGCTTTAAGGCCTAGGAAAAATGAACAGCTATTATGTTGGATTAATAAGCAGCAACTTTAGTAACATACACACATATATTATCATTGAAGAAATGACAGTAGTACCCCAGCTTCATAAATTTTTTTATTTATACATCCTACAGCTAAAACTGATCTGAAATTACTTGCTCCATGCTCTTGCCCTTAGGCACATAAGTTATCATTTTCCCCATTTTTAAAACTAGGATGTTGAGAACCAGAGTAGTTAAATGACAATTAAAAAGACTGAAGGAAAGAATGAACCTTTGAATTTTTGCCTTCCTTGCACTATTATTTTCTTTGTGTTCTTGGTATTTAAAGCTGTCTTTTTAAAGAAATTTCCTAAAATTAATATTAGACTTGAAAATTAATATTGCTTTGATCACTCTAGGCACAGTTCAAGCTGTAGTAGTCCTGTTACTGTCTATTAAATTTGCTTAATGGTTAGCAGGGACTGCTAATTTTTATCTATATTCTTATGCTGCTTGCTGTGTCCCAGTTTTCCAACAGCTTCTGCAGTTGGCTTTGGGGGTCAGGAGGAAGAGAGGATGTGCTTAAAAATGAAATGTAAGTTGAAAGGCTGTGTTCAGTCTAGGCAAAGTGATTAAATATGTTGGATACATTCCACACGATCTCTCTGTCCAAGTGGTTAGAAGCAAAAGGCAACAATAGGACCAGGACGGAAGTCCAGGACTCAATAAGCCAGGATCCCTGAGCCCCAGCAGAGAGAAAGGAGTGCAACACCCTAGGGCCAATCAGCCTTTACTACTGTTCGCAGAAGGGGCAAAGAAATGCTGAATGAATTTAGCCACTGATTAAAAAAAAAAAATTGTCACTGGTATTACAGAAACCAGTGTTAAATATCCTGACCAATAAAAACAGATTTGTATTTTTAAGAGAATATTTCTCATTTTAATTACTTAAAATACTTTAAGTTTGAAAATTAGATGGAATAAAAAGTGAGTTGTCAAATTTGTTGACAGAATGTTTTAGAGACCAAAAATTCTAATATTTTTCCAGTAAGATTCAGTAAACTACTAGCTATAATGGGAAATGAAAGCAAACTACAATTGGAGTATCCACAGAATTATTGTTTATTCTTTTCATCTCAGGTTTTTAATAAAATATATTTCTGGAAAAAAGTTTACAAACTAGAAATTGATTTTTGAAGTAACAGTAGTATAATGGCACTATTTCTATATGTGGATTTTGGATTACGTTTCATTTCTACAAAGTTATCAAATATATGTCAGCAGAAGTATTTCTAAAATATTATTTGAATGGTTTAAGTAAGTTATTCAAGAGCAGACCACCAAACAATTCTATAGGATTGTATAAATATTGTTTGGGCTCTGTAAGTTAAAGGTCTGATTAAGCAGGGGCTGCTTCTATTGCTCAGCTTGCAGGCAGGACTGTCAAAAGTTCTACTCCATGTAGTTGATTTTAATTCCATCTAGATTGTCTTCTGTTACTTGATGATATAAAGCACACGTATCTATGGTTTTCCTCAAAGGTGGATCACTGAATACACTGTTGGAATGAGATATGCGACGAGAATACCAAAGAGTATGTTACCAGAGTTCTCCCAGAACAGATTAAGAATTTTCCAAGCAATCAGATATTCTGTAGGGGAAAATGTACTAGGGATCAGGAAATCTGTGCTTCAGTGAATGAAATCTGACAAATTTGGTACACCTTTTATATAATGGAAATAATTTCTCATGCCTGCACCTTAAAATCTATATGTAATTAAAAATCTATTTTTATGTAGCTTTAGATCTATCTGTAAATTAATGCCAAAAATATTTTTTAAATGAATGGTGGCGCTAATGATAAAGAATCTGCCTGCCAACACAGGAGAGACGGGTTCCATCCCAGGGCCGGGAAGCTCCCCTGGAGGGGGAAATGACATCCCTCTCCAGGATTCTTGCCTGGGAAATCCCATGGACAGAGGAGCCTAGTGGGCTACAGTCCATGCAGTCTCAAAGAGTCAGACACCACTGAGCATGTGTGGGCACATGCACACACGCCCGCACACACACACACATACACACACACACACACACACACATCCATACACATATATAATTTTTAATGTGATAGTTGTTTTACCTCCCTGTAATCAAGGAGTTAGACAAATGTCACTTTTTGTGTTCCTTTCTAGCTTTATTTTTATAATAATCTGAGTCAAAATAAAGCAGGTCTAACTGTACCAGAGATGCTGAAAATTAGTTAATAATACGGTAAAGAGGGAAGGAAGGACTTATTCTTCATTCCAGGAATAATATGTTGTTTATACATTTATTTTTCTTTCAATGCCAAAATCTGAACAATTTTGCTATAATAACTTACATGTAAATATCCTGAGTTGCATTGAGGGGGATTGTCATTAACATCTTGTAGAATCACTGTGAGTATTCCAGTTGTGGAATATACTCGTTCATTGTCATAAAGTATAAAACATAATACCCAAAAATGTGGGGTGGCTGCATCTTCATAATCCAAAGGATAGACAGTTGTAACCTCTCCTGAATCTAAAAAGCAGACCATGCATATTTGTTCAACATTCACAAGGTGAAAACATAAATTAAAATAGTGATATGGAGAAAATAGTTCTGCAGATAAATTAAAGGACAAAACAGTTGCTGATTTGATGAGGCTTATAAATCAGTCACCATTCAGTATCTATGGGGAATGGTTAGTGACATGCAAGGGAAGACCTCCTGAACTACATAAGTCAGAAAGCATTTCATAAGAGGGTCATGTTGGGAGGGGTGATGGGTGCACGATGAAGCCTATACTGAGTGCTGAAAAACAAGCACAGGAAATCCAGATAAAGAAGACTGGTGAGAGTGGAGGTTGCAAGGAGAGAGTCATGGTAAAGAGAAGCCAAAAGAGAAGAAGAAATAGGATGTACACTCCAGATAAATGGAATAACACATGGAGGGGCAGAAATATGTACAAGAACAGAGTATTTTGAGAAAAGCAAATTGCACTGCTGAGGACTGGGTGAGAGTTTGAATTATAATAGTGATGGAAAAAAAGGATTTTAATCTGTATTTAGCAGATAGAATTGATAAACATATTCTAGCTGATTAGGCATCTGTCTTGGAAAGAACAACAGAAGTAGAGTGAAAACAATAAAAGAAATTCTTAATAATTTTACTATATCCCATCCACTTTTTTTAAATTTATTTTTCTCACAAGTACCAAATTTATTTCAAGGCTTTTTAATGTATTTAAAATGTATTGCATGGGAGGAAAATTGAACTATTTTAAAAGATTGTCAAATATATAGATATTTTATAAGGATGGATTTAGAAATAGAAAAACTTTCAAAATGAGCACGTTGAAAAGATTTGAGATAAATGCAACTCCAAAAACTTTGCTAGAAAATGTAGTTAACAAAAACTGTTTATTCACTAGACTTCTGTAATACTTTCATGCCTTTTAATAGGAATTATGTTCATGAAGCACATTAGTAACACAGTCTTGGTTAATAAAGTCTTTCACTGTTTCCAGTTTCCCCATCTATTTGCCATGAACTGATGAGACCAGATACCATGATCTTAGTTCGTTGAATGTTGAGATGTAAGCCAGTTTTTTCACTCTCATCTTTCACTTTAATCAAGAGGCTCCTTAGTTACTCTTTGCTTTCTGCCATAAAGGTAGTGTCATCTGTATATCTAAGGTTATTGATATTTCTCCTGGCAATCTTGATTCTAGCTTGTGATTCAACCAACCCAGCATTTCACATGATATATTCTGCATTTAAGCTAAATAAGCAGGGTGACAATATACAGCCTTGACGTACTCCTTTCCCAATTTGGAACCAGTCTGTTATACATGTCTGGTTCTAACTGTTGCTTCTTGACTTGCATACAGGTTTCTCAGGAGGCAGGTAAGGTGGTCTGGTATTCCCATTGCTTTAAGAATTTTCCAGAGTTTGTTGTGATCCACACAGTCAAAAGCTTTGGCATAGTCAATGAAGCAGAAGAAGATGTTTTTCTGGAATTCTCTTGCTTTATCTATGATCCAATGGATGCTGGCGATTTGACTTCTCCTTCCTCTGCCTTTTCGAAATCCCTCTTGAACATACATTATATATGCTTTAAGTATTCTTAATACTTTTATAATTTTTTAGATACTGGTTTTCTAAATGGCCAGCTCTACTGAATTTGAGAAGTTACAATGCTCTAACCCATGTCAGATAGTTGACAAGTTGTATTAAATTTATTTATTTATTTTTGGATTCTCTTCTTTGTTGTTAATTTTTTGAAGGATAATTGCTTTATAGAATTTTGTTGTTTTCCGTCAAACCTCAGCATGAATCAGCCATCAGATCAGATCAGATCAGTCGCTCAGTCGTGTCCGACTCTTTGTGACCCCATGAATCGCAGCACGCCAGGCTTCCCTTTCCGTCACCAACTCCGGAGTTCACTGAGACTCGCGTCCATTGAGTCAGTGATGCCATCCAGCCATCTCATCCTCTGTCGTCCCCTTCTCCTCTTGCCCCCAATCCCTCCCAGCAGCAGAGTCTTTTCCGATGAGTCAACTCTTCGCATGAGGTGGCCAAAGTACTGGAGTTTCAGCTTTAGTATCATTCCTTCCAAAGAAATCCCAGGGCTGATCTCCTTCAGAATGGACTGGTTGGATCTCCTTGCAGTCCAAGGGACTCTCAAGAGTCTTCTCCAACACCACAGTTCAAAAGCATCAATTCTTCGGCACTCAGCCTTCTTCACAGTCCAACTCTCACATCCATACATGACCACAGGAAAAACCATAGCCTTGACTAGACGGACCTTTGTTGGCAAAGTAATGTCTCTGCTTTTGAATATGCTATCTAGGTTGGTCATAACTTTCCTTCCAAGAAGTAAGCATCTTTTAATTTCATGGCTGCAATCACCATCTGCAGTGATTTTGGAGCCCAGAAAAATAAAGTCTGACACTGTTTCCACTGTTTCCCCATCTATATCCCATGAAGTGATGGGACCAGATGCCATGATCTTCATTTTCTGAATGTTGAGCTTTAAGCCAACTTTTTCACTCTCCTCTTTCACTTTCATCAAGAGGCTTTTTAGTTGTTCTTCACTTTCTGCCGTAAGGGTGGTGTCATCTGCATAGCTGAAGTTATTGATATTTCTCTGAACAGTCTTGATTCCAGCTTGTGTTTCTTCCAGCCCAGCATTTCTCATGATGTACTCTGCATAGAAGTTAAATAAACAGGGTGACAGTATACAGCCTTGACGTACCCATTTTCCTATTTGGAACCAGTCTGTTGTTCCATGTCCAGTTCTAACTGTTGCTTCCTGACCTGCATACAAATGTCTCAAGAGGCTGATTAGGTGGTCTGGTATTCCTATCTCTTTCAGAATTTTCCACAATTTATTGTGATCCACACAGTCAAAGGCTTTGGCATAGTCAATAAAGCAGAAATAGATGTTTTTCTGGAACTCTCTTGCTTTTTCGATGATCCAGCAGATGTTGGCAATTTGATCTCTGGTTCCTCTGCCTTTTCTGAAACCAGCTTGAACATCAGGAAGTTCACGGTTCACATATTGCTGAAGCCTGGCTTGGAGAATTTTGAGCATTACTTTACTAGCGTGTGAGATGAGTGCAATTGAGCGGGATTTTGAGCATTCTTTGGCATTTCCTTTCTTTGGGATTGCAATGAAAACTGACCTTTTCCAGTCCTTGGCCACTGCTGAGTTTTCCAAATTTGCTGGCATATTGAGTGCAGCACTTTCACAGCATCATCTTTCAGGATTTGGAATAGCTCATCTGGAATTCCATCACCTCCACTAATTTTGTTCATAGTGATGCTTTCTAAGGCCCACTTGACTTCACATTCCAGGATGTCTGGCTCTAGGTCAGTGATCACACCATCGTGATTATCTGGGTCATGAAGATCTTTTTTGTCCAGTTCTTCTGTGTATTCTTGCCATCTCTTTTTAATATCTTCTGCTTCTGTTAGGTCCATACCATTTCTGTCTTTTATCAAGCCCAGAATCAGCCATAGGTACACATATATTATCTCCCTTTTGAGCCTACCTCCCATCTCCTGCCCCATCCCACCCCTCTACATTGATACAGAGCTCCTGTTTGAGTTTCCCAAGTCACATACTAAATTCCCATTGGTTATCTATTTTACATATGTTAGTGTAAGTTTCACTGTTACTCTTTCCATGCATCTCACCCTCTCTTTCCCTCTCACCATGTCCATAAATTTATTCTTTATGTCTGTTTCTCCACTGCTGTAAATAAATTCTTCAGTACCATTTTTCTAGATCCATCTATATGCATTAGAATACGATATTTACCTTTCTATTTCTGACTGACTTCACTCTGTATAATAGGTTCTATATTCATACACCTCAACAGAACTGACTCAAATGCATTCCTTTTTATAGCTGAGTAATATTCCATTGTGCATGTGTACCACAACTTCTTTATCCATTCATCTGTCCATGGACATTAGGTTACTTCCATTAGGAAGTACATAATGTTATTGTACATAGTGCTGCAATGAAAATGGGATACATGTGCCTTTTTCAGTTTTGGTTTCCTCAGGGTTTACGCCCAGGAGTAGGATTCCTGGGTCATATGGTGGGTTTATTCCTATTTTTAAGGCATCTCCATACCATCTTCCATAGTGGCTGTATCAAGTTACATTCCAGCCAACAGTGCAAGAGCATTCCCTTTTCTCCACACCCTCTCCAGCATTTATTGTTTGTAGACTTTTTGATGATGGCCATTTTGACTGGTGTGAGGTGATATTTCATTGTAGTTTTGATTTGCATTTCTCTAATAATGAGTGGTGTTGAGCATCTTTTCATGTGTTTGTTAGCCATCTGTGTGTATTCTTTGGACAAATGTCTGTTTAGGTCTTTGGCCCATTTTTTGATTGGGTAGTTTGTTTTTCTGGTATTGAGTTGTATGAGCTGCTTGTATATTTTGGAAATTAATCCTTTGTCAGTTGTTTCATTTGCTATTATTTTCTCCCATTTGGAGGGCTGTCTTTTCACTTTGCTTATAGTTTCCTTTGCTGTTCAAAAGATTTTAAGTTTAATCAGGTCCCACTTATTTACTTTTGTTCTTATTTCCATTACTCTAGGAAGTGGGTCATAGAGGATCTTGCTTTGATTTACATCATGGAGTGTTCTGTCTAAGTTTTCCTCTAAGAACTTTATAGTTTATGGTCTTACATTTAGGTCTTTAATTCATTTTGAGTTTATCTTTGTGTATGGTATTAGGAAGTATTCTAATTACATTCTTTTACATGTAGCTGTCCAGTTTTCCCAGAACCATTTATTTAAGAGGCTGTCTTTGCCCCATTGTATATTCTTGCCTCTTTTGTCAAAAATAAGGTACCCATAGGTGCATGGGTTTATTTCTGGGCTTTCTATCTTGTTCTGTTGGTCTATATTTCTGTTTTTCTGCCAGTACCATAAGGTGACTGTAGCTTTGTAGTATTATCTGAACTCAGGAAGGTTGATTCCTCCAGCTTCATTCTTCTTTCTCAAGACTGCTTTGGCTATTTGGAGTCTTTTGTGTTTCCATATGTGTTGTGAAACTTTTTGTTCTAGTTATGTGAAAAATGCCATTGGTAATTTATTGGTAATCTAATAGGCATCACATTGAATCTGTAGATTGTGTTTGGTAGTACAGTCATTTTCACAATATTTATTATTCCTACCCAGTAACATGGAATATCTCTCCTTCTATTTATGTAGTCTTTGATTTCTTTCATTCAGTTCAGTTCAGTTCAGTTCAGTCACTCAGTCGTGTCCGACTCTTTGCGACCCCATGAATCACAGCACGCCAGGCCTCCCTGTCCATCACCAACTCCCGGAGTTCACTAAAACTCACGTCCATCGAGTCGATGATGCCATCCAGCCATCTCATCCTCTGTCGTCCCCTTCTCCTCTTGCCCCCAATCCCTCCCAGCAGCAGAGTCTTTTCCAATGAGTCAGCTCTTCGCATGAGGTGGCCAAAGTACTGGAGTTTTAGCTTTTAGCATCAGTCCTTCCAAAGAACACCCAGGGCTGATCTCCTTCAGAATGGACTGGTTGGATCTCCTTGCAGTCCAAGGGACTCTCAAGAGTCTTCTCCAACACCACAGTTCAAAAGCATCAATTCTTCGGTCCTCAGCTTTCTTCACAGTCCAAATCTCACATCCATACATGACCACTGGAAAAACCATAGCCTTGACTAGATGGACCTTTGTTGGCAAAGTAATGTCTCTGCTTTTCAATATGCTATCTAGGTAGTGTCTTATAGTTTTCTGTGTACATTTCTTTTGTCTCCTTAGGTAAGTTTATTCCTAAATATTTAATTCTTTTTGTTGCAATAGTGAATGGGATTGATTCCTTAATTTCTCTCTCTGATTTTTCAGTGTTAGTGTATAGAAATGAGAGTGATTTCTGTGTATTGATTTTGTATCCTGAAACTTAGCTAAATTCAATGATTAGCTCTAGTAATTTTCTGATACTATCTTTAGGACTTTCTATGTATGTATCATGTCATCTGCAAACAGTGAGAGCTTTACTTCTTCTTTTCTGATCTGAATTCCTTTTATTTTTTTTTTCTTCTCTGATTGCTATAGTTAGGACTTCCAGAACTATGTTGATTAATAGTGGTGAAAGTGGACACCCTTGTCTTGTTCCTGATCTTAGGGGAATGCTTTCATTTTTTCACCACTGAGAATAATTTTTGCTGTAGGAAGAAACACAAGCTGGAATCAAGATTTCTGGGAGAAATATCAATAACCTCAGCTATGCAGATGACACCACCCTTATGGCAGAAAGTGAAGAAAAACTAAAAAGCCTCTTGATCAAGGTGAAAGTGGAGAGTGAAAAAGTTGGCTTAAAGCTCAACATTCAGAAAACGAAGATCATGGCATCTGGTCCCATCACTTCATGGGAAATAGATGGGGAAACAGTGGAGACAGTGTCAGACTTTATTTTTCTGGGCTCCAAAATCACTGCAGATGGTGATTGCAGCCATGAAATTAAAAGACGCTTACTCCTTGGAAGGAAAGTTATGACCAACCTAGATAGCATATTCAAAAGCAGAGACATTACTTTGCCAACAAAGGTTCGTCTAGTCAAGGCTATGGTTTTTCCTGTGGTCATGTATGGATGTGAGAGTTGGACTGTGAAGAAGGCTGAGCGCCGAAGAATTGATGCTTTTGAACTGTGGTGTTGGAGAAGACTCTTGAGAGTCCCTTGGACTGCAAGGAGATCCAACCAGTCCATTCTGAAGGAGATCAACCCTGGGATTTCTTTGGAAGGAATGATGCTAAAGCTGAAACTCCAGTACTTTGGCCACCTCATGCGAAGAGTTGACTCATTGGAAAAGACTCTGCTGCTGGGAGGGATTGGGGGCAAGAGGAGAAGGGGACGACAGAGGATGAGATGGCTGGATGACATCACTGACTCGATGGACGTGAGTCTCACTGAACTCTGGGAGTTGGTGATGGACAGGGAGGCCTGGCGTGCTGCGATACATGGGGTCGCAAAGAGTCTGACACGACTGAGCGACTGATCTGATCTGATCTGTAGGCTTATTATAGATGGCCTTTACTATGTTGAGGTAGGTTCCCTCTATGCCCATTTTTAAAGAGTTTTAATCATAAATAGGTGCTGAATTTTGTCAAAGGCCTTTTCTGCATCTATTGAGATTATCATATGGTTTTTATCTTTCAATTTGTTAACATGGTATCACATTGATTTATTTGCATATATTGAAGAATCCTTGCATCCCTGGAATAAACCCAACTTGATCATGGTGTATGAGCTTTTTAATGTGTTGAATTCAGTTTGCTAAAATTTTCTTGAGGATTTTTGCATCTATGTTCTTCAGTGCTATTGGCCTACAGTTTTCTTTTTCTGTGTTGTCTTTGTCTGGTTTTGGTATCAGGGTGATGGTGGCCTCATAGAATGAGTTTGGAAGGGTTCCCTCTAAAATTTTTTGAAAGAGTTTCAGAAGAATAGGCATTAGCCCTTCTCTAAATGTTTTATAGAATTCTTCTATGAAGCCATCTGGTCCAGGCTTTTGATTTTTGGGAGATTTTTGATCACAGCTTCAATTTCAGTGCTTGTAAGTGGATTGTTCATAATTTATATTTCTTTCTGGTTCAGTCTTGGAAGACTGAACTTTTCTAAGAATCTGTCCATTTCATCCAAGTTATCCATTTAATTGCCATATAGTTGTTCATAATAGTCTCTTATAATCCTTTGTGTTTCTGCATTGTCTGTTATAACCTCTCCTTTTTCATTCTAATTTTGTTGAACTGATTCTTCTCTCTTGTTTTCCTTGATGAATCTGGCAAAGGCTTGTCAATTTTGTTTATCTTCTCAAAGAACAGCTTTTAGTGTTATTAATCTTTATTATTGCTTCTTTCATTTCTTTTTAATTTATTTCTGCTAATACCTTTATGATTTCTCTCTTTCTACTCATTTTGGGTTTTTGTTGTTGTTGTTGTTGTTTTTCCAGTTGTTTTAGGTATAAAGTTAAGTTGTCTATGCATTGTTTCTCTTGTTTCTTGAGGTAGGATTGTATTGCTGTAAACTTCCCTCTTAGAACTGCATCCCATGGGTTTGAATTCTCATGTTTTCATTGTCATTTGTTTCTAGAATTCTTTTTATATCACTTTTGATTTCTTCAGTAAGCTGTTGATTATTTAGAAAAGTGAAAGTGAAGTCACTCAGTGGTGTCCGACTCTTTGAGACCCCATGGACTGTAGCCTACCAGGCTCCTCCATCCATGGGATTTTCCAGGCAAGACTACCAGAGTGGGTTGCCATTTCCTTCTCCAGAGGATCATCCCCACCCAGGTCTCCTGCATTGTAGGCAGACGCTTTATCATCTGAGCCACCATGGAAGTGGTTATTTAGAAATGTGTTTTTAATCTCCATTTGTTTGTGTTTGTAACAGTTTTTTTTTTTTCTTCTTGTAATTGATATCTAGTCTTATAGCATTGTGGTTGGAGATGCTTGATATGATTTCAATTTACTTAAGTTTCCTGAGGTTTGATTTGTGACCCAAGTGTGCTCTATCCTGGATAATGTTCCATGTGCATTTGAGAGAAAGTGTATTCTTCTGCATTTGGATGGAATGTCCTGAAGATATCAATGAGATCCATCTCATCTAATGTATCATTTAAGATGTGTTTCCTTGTTAGTTTTCTATTTTAATGATCTGTCCATTGGTATGAGTGGGGTGTTAAAATCTCCTACTATTATTGTGTTACTCTCAGTTTCTCCTTTTATGTCTGTTAGTGTTTGTCTTATGTACTAAGGTGCTCCTGTGTTGGGAGCATAGATATTTACCATTGGTATGTCTTCCTCTTGGATTGATCCCTTGATCATTATGCAGTGTCCTTCCTTATCTCTTGTAATTATCTTTATTTTAAGGTCTATTCTGTCTGATATGAGGATTGCTACTCCAGGTTTCTTCTGCTTCCCATTTGCATGGAATATATTTTTCCATCGTCTTATTTTCAGTCTATATGGGTCTTGAGGTCTGAAGTGGGATTCTTGTAAACAGCATATACATGGGTCTTGTTTTTGTATCCATTCAGCCAGTCTGTGTCTTTTGGTTGGAGCATTGAATTTATTTACATTTAAAGTAATTATTGATATAAATATTCCTATTGCCATTTTTTTAATTATTTGGGGTTGATTTTATAGATGTTTTTTCTTGTCTTGTATTTCTTGACTAAATAAGTCCCTTTAACATTTGTTGTAAAGCTGATTTGGTGGTGCTGAATTCTCTTAACTTTTGATTATCTGAAAAACTTTTTATTTATCCATCAATTTTGAAGGAGATCCTTGCCAGGTACAGTAATCTTGGTTGTAGGTTTTTCCCTTTCAGTAAGTTAAGTATATCCTGCCATTGCCTTCTGGCTTGCAGAGTTTCTACTGAAAGATCAGCTCTTAAGCATATGAGGTTTCCCTTGTTTGTTGCCTGTTGCTTCTCCCTTGCTGCTTTTAACATTCTTTTTTTGTGTTTAGTCTTTGTTAGTTTGATTAGTATGTGTCTTGGTGTGTTTCTCCTTGGGATTTATCCTGTATGGGACTCTTTGTGCCTCTTGCACTTGATTAACTGTTTCCTTTTCCATGTTGGGAAAATTTTCAACAGTAATCTCTTCAAAAATTTTCTCATACCCTTTCTTTTTCTCTTCTTCTTCTGGGACCCCTATACTTGGAATGTTGGTGTGTTTGATATTATCCCAGAGGTCTCTGAGACTATCCTCAGTTCTTTTCATCCTTTTTATTCTGCTCTTCAGAAGTTATTTCCACCATTTTATCTTCCAGCTCGCTGATTCATTCTTCTGCTTCAGATATTTTGCTACTGATTCCTGCTAGAGTATTTTTTAGTTTCAGTAATTGTGTTGTTTGTCTCTGTATGTTTATTCTTTAATTCTTCTAGGTGTTTGTTAATTGATTCTTGCATTTTCTCCATTTTGCTTTCAAGGTTTTTGATCATCTTTACTATCATTATTCTGAATTATTTTTCAGGTAGTTTGCCTACTTCCTCTTCATTTATTTTGACTTCTCTGTTTCTAGTTTGTTCTTTCATTTGTGTAGTATTTCTCTGCCTTTTCTTTTTTTTTTTTAACTTATTGTGTTTGAGGTCTTCTTTTCCCAGGCTTCAAGGTTGAATTCTTTCTTCCTTTTGGTTTCTGTCCTCTTCAGGTTGGTCCAGTGGTTTGTATAAGCTTCATGTAGGGTGAGATTTATGCTGAGTTTTTGTTTGTTTTTCCTCTGATGGGCAAGGCTGAGTGAGGTGGTAATCCTGTCTGTTGATGATTGGGTTTGTGTTTTTGTTTTGTTTGTTGTTTAAATGGGGCATCCTGCACAGGGTGCTATTAGTGGTTGGGTGATGCTGGGTCTTTTATTCAAGTGGTTTCCTTTGTGTGAGTTCTCACTATTTAATACTCCCTAGGGTTAGTTCTCTGGTAGTCTAGGGTCTTGGAGTCAGTGCTCCCACTCCAAAGGCTCAGGGCTTGATATCCAGACTTGCTTGTGAGTGTCCAGAGGTCTCCCTAACCCTAACCCTAACCCTAACCCAGCAGAGGCATGGATCAGCAGTGGCCTGCTCCAGAGATGGTGGTACTCAGTGCAGCAGTGCATGCATCTGTATTAACTTTAGATGACTGTGATACATATTTTATTTTGCAACATTTGATGGTAGCAAGTTCTAAGCACCATTTATCATATAAAGTGGATGACAGTAGGGTGGTATCTAGATGCAGAAGCACAAATATAAATAATGGAACTGAAGAATCTATAATAAGTTACTCCGTGGTGACTCTGGAGGAAGTCAGTTCTCTCACAGACACACCAAATCTATAGATATGTGTGAAATACATCCTCTGCCCCAGAGCCCAGTATGGAAGAGCATGGAGGGAGACATGCCCAGGCATCCTGTAGAAGGCACTCACTTGCTCACTTTGGAGTGTCAGCCTTCCATCCAATTTTTAAATTGTGTTGTTTTACAGATGCAGTTTATTGCATTTGAAAGTATATTTACTTTTATTAAGATAGGGCATATATTTTCCTGAATAAAACATTTTAGTTAAAAATTCACATGTATTAAATCCAAGATCATTTCAGTTCAGTCACTCAGCCATCTCAGACTCTTTGCAACCCCATGAGAGAATAATGGAATAAACTCTTATGTACATATCACTAGCCTTGACAATTACAAATTTATGGCCAATTTTATTTCATCTATAGCATTGCCTACTTTATCTCCTACTTGAATTATTTTGAAGAAAATCCCAAACTATATGTTATTTTATTTGTAAATATTATATTATCTATTCTTAAAGGCAAAAGACCCCTGTTTTAAAATATAACTATGATATAATTAGCATACCTAGGGAATCACATTAAATCCTTAGCATCTGCACCTTAATGCCACAATCTCACCTCTAGAAAATATCTCAAAGTACACTGGCAAAAACATAAAAAAGATGTATGCAGATGCCATTCTTTGCATCATTATTTAATAGCAAGATTGAGAATATCCATAGGGTAATGACTGTATAAACTGTAATAATAGACAATGGAATATGTCCACAGAAATAAGGACTCTTTATATATTATTTATATTATATATATAAATATCTCAGTGTAATGGTCTCTGAGATACTAGAGGTGGAAAGGTGGAAAAAAGTATGCACAGTGTGTTACCATTAAACTTATCAAGGAAAGAATATACAACTAGATAACAAAATTTTTTAAACCCTGAAGAATTTTGTAGAATAGAGAGAGTTATATTTTAAAACACCAGCTTGGGGCTGGTGCACTGGGACGACCCAGAGGGATGGTATGGGGAGGGAGGAGGGAGGAGGGTTCAGGATAGGGAACACATGAGAAATAAAATTTAAAAAATAAATAAATAAATAAATCCTTAGCATCATCATATATTCAGTAATTATAACATTTTTTATTGTCTTATTAAGTTTTATTGCTTTTCAAATCATTATCTAAGTTCACACTTTTTAATTAGTTGATATGTCTCTCAACTCTCTCTATTCTACAAAATTCTTCAGGGTTTAAAAAATTTTGTTATCTAGTTGTATATTCTTTCCTTGATAAGTTTAATGGTAACACACTGTGCATACTTTTTTCCACCTTTCCACCTCTAGTATCTCAGAGACCATTACACTGAGATATTTATATATATAATATAAATAATATATAAAGAGTCCTTATTTCTGTGGACATATTCCATTGTCTATTATTACAGTTTATACAGTCATTACCCTATGGATATTCTCAATCTTGCTATTAAATAATGATGCAAAGAATGGCATCTGCATACATCTTTTTTATGTTTTTGCCAGTGTACTTTGAGATATTTTCTAGAGGTGAGATTGTGGCATTAAGGTGCAGATGCATATGCAGTTTTCCTAGATTCTACCATATTTCTCTCAGTAAGGGTTGTAGTATTTTTCATCCTCCCCAATACTTATACAAGGCCTGTTTTACACAGCATTACCCAAAGAAGATATTGTCAAACATGAAATTTTGGTAATCTTACAGGTTACAAAATATGTGTAGTATTGTTTTAATTTTCAATTTTATTATGGATAAAATAGTGCATATTTTCATATGCTTTAGAGTCATTTGCAGCTCCGCTAAGTTGTTGATTCTTATCTTAGTTCATTTTCATATATGATTGTTTTAGTTTCTAATATGCAAATATTTTCCCATTTTCTCACTTGTATTTTTACTTTTATTATGGTGATTTTATTTGTTTGTCATAAAAATGTTATTGTTATTGCTGTTGCAGTTGTGATGATAGTGATGATGCTGATTATATCATGATTTTGTCACATTCGTGAATTTATTCCCATGTAGTTTCTGGATTTTGAGTTGCAGTTATAAAAGTTTTTCCTATTCCCAAATATAAAGAAATCCATTTATATTTTGTTCTATTATGTGTATGATTGCACTTTTTAAAAAATGTCTAATCAATTTGATTTTCTCTGCTCCACAGTACAAAAATGTTTTATTTTTCCTACTGCTATCCTGTTATTGCATAGTTTTAAAATGTCTATCTTTTCTTCACTTTTAAGTTTTCATGAATGTATTCTTACTCTTATCAAGATTATCAAGTATGTATCAAGAGATACATACTCTTATCAAGATTATATATTATGTTTCATATATCTATATGAATAGTCATTTATCTATCACACTTTTGCGATTTAGAGGCGTTAATATATGCTAGTTTCCCCTCATTGCACCTCTGTTCCAATTTTTTTTTCCCCTACTAATTCACAGTTTTAGTTCTTCTGGCTTCAGGCAGAGTAGAGTTAGGTTAGGGATGTGTGTGCCAAGAAAAATACCTAAGCAATAACAAAAATCAGCAAAAGTAAAAACTGGTAATATTTTAATTAATAGTTGCTTTATAATTTAATTTATTTATATTTGCAGCTAATGCAGCCCTTATGTGTAGTAAATAAAAAGTAAATAAAAAGTTTTTAATTGTTATTTTTGTAAATAAATAATGTATCTGTCTTTTACCGTCATTTCTTCTATTGATAATTCTCCAGTTATTTTGATTATCTAGAGTTCATTCTCTAGCAAATTTCTCAGGAAGAACTCATAGGAATAATATTTCCTTGGTGTTTCCGTGTTCCTAAAATTTTATTTGCCTTCTTTATCTATGGGATCATTTTCATTTGTATAAATTTTTAAAGTCACAATTTGTGTCCACAAGTTTGCTAAACATGTAACTCCACTAAATGTGGGAAAAGTCTTATGATAAAGTCTTCTTACGATTTGATTATCACTCTCTTATATGTAACTTAACCTTATTGTGTAGAGTCTCAAATATTTCCTTTCTTCTTTCATTAATATCTAATGGTTTACTAGAAAAATATTTCAGATTCAGCCACTCTGTATTTGTCTTCCAGAAACCTAGAAACCTTCTTTAACTGTGTGGCCTCAAAATTGCTTTTATTTTAGAAATATTTTCTTGAGTGTGACTTTTCAGTATTCTGCTCTACTGCTTTTATGCGCTTTTTCTGGAATTTTTATAGTATGATTTAAACCCATTGCCCCTTTCTACCTGTCTTCAATATCAAATTTTCTTTCTTTATTTCTGTTTTTTAGTCTTTGTAAGAGTTAAATATTTTAAATAATCATAAACATGTAGGAAATTTTTTTCCTAACCCATTTGAGAATAATTTGCTGACCTGATGTCTCATCATCTCCAAATACTTTAAGGTATATTTGCTAAGAGCATCCCCCAACATTATCACAATAAAAGTAACTAAATCCATAAGTTAACATCAACATACATAATACTGAGACTTCCTTTCAAGTTTTAGTAATTGTCTTAATAATATTTTTATAGCAGAAAGACTGGGTTGTCACATTCTTTTAGTCTCCCTCAATCTCAAAAGTTCTTAAATCTTCTCAAGACCATTTTGAAGATTAAAGGTTGGTAACTTTTAGGAGAATTATCCTCAAATTGGATTTGCCTGATGTCTGCCCATGATAAGATTTGGGTGCCAATTCAAGCTAATTTCTGAATGTGTGTGTGTGTGTGTGTGTGTGTGTGTGTAACATACCCTCAATATTCTTTGAGCCTGTTTTTGTTTTCTGTCACAACCAAATATTTCCAAGTTCATCTTATATTTTAACCCTATCAGATTCAAAATGAGTTTTTTCTCTAAGGAACTCTTGTAAGGTAAAATGGTATATAGAAGTCAGTATCTGAGTATTCAGTGTGCTCGTTGCTACTGAGGTATCATCCTCCTAAGTTCTTTCACTCTTTTAGTAAATATAACTATAGAAGTGTATCCATGTATAGGTGTGCCTGTGTGTACAGTTACATCAGTATTTATGTAACTATATATGCACACACATGCATGCATACTTCTTGTACCTAAACATATAATGAAAAACATGATTACTCTAACACCTTCAATTTTCATTTATCCTCATATTGTTCATTATAGTTTTCTCATTCTCTGCTTTTGTAATTCACATGTCTGACAGGAGACACCAGCTTTAATTTATGTTTAACAAGTAGATTTTACTACAATCATACTGTATATAATGAATCTATTTCTGCTGCCACTCTCTTCCCATCACTCCTGACTTGAACATCTTCTCCCTTTGCTATAGCTCTGGCTTGCCATAGGTGGCTCTTCCCCTCCATGTCCCCTTACTCACCAAAAGGTGAGTAAGGGGAGATTCCACTCCCATGTGGGACTCTTCACCAATATGACAGACACTGTGTTTTTAATAGTGCTCTTTTTATGCATACCAAATGTACAATACCTCTTAAGAAATGAAAAAACATTTCTTTATCCCATTCCTTTTTTTTAATGCCTAAATTGTTAAAGGCATGAATTCTTTTTTTTTTTTTTGTAAATTAATTTTTTTTAATTGCAGGCTAATTATCTTACAATATTATAGTGGTTTTGCCATACATTGGCATATATTAGCCATGGGAGTACATGTGTCCCCCGTCCTGAAACCCCCTCCTCCCTCACTCCCCATCCCATCCCTCAGGGTCGTCCCAGTGCACCAGCCCTGAGCGCCCTGTCTCATGCATCGAACCTGGACTGGCAATCTATTTCACATATGGTAATATACATGTTTCAGTGCTATTCTCTCAAATCATCCCACCCTCATCTTCCACAGAGTCCAAATGTCTGTTCTATACATCTGTGTCTCTTTTGCTGTCTCGCATATAGGGTCATCGTTACCATCTTTCTAAATTCCATATATATGAGTTAATATACTGTATTGGTGTTTTTCTTTCTGCCTTACTTCACTGTATAATAGGCTCCAGTTTCATCCACCTCATTAGAACTGATTCAAATGCATTCTTTTTAATAGCTGAGAAATATTCCATTGTGTATATGTGCCACAGCTTTCTTATCCATTTGTCTGTCTATGGACATCTAGGTTGCTTCCAGGTCCTGGCTATTGTAAACAGTGCTGCAATGAACATTGGGGTACATGTGTCTCTTTCAATTCTGGTTTCCTTGGTGTGTATGCCCAGCAGTGGGATTGCGGGGTTATATGGCAATTCTATGTCCAGTTTTTTAAGGAATCTCCACACTGTTCTCCATAGTGGCTGTACTAGTTTGCATTCCCACCAACAGTGTAAGAGGGTTCCCTTTTCTCCACACCCTCTCCAGCATTTATTGTTTGTAGACTTTTTGATAACAGCCATTCTGACTGGCGTGAGATGGTACCTCATTGTGGTTTTGATGTACATTTCTTTGATAATGAGTGATGTTGTTCACCTTTTCATGTGTTTGTTAGCCATCTGTATGCCTTTTTTGGAGAAATGTCTGTTTAGTTCTTTGGCCCATTTTTTGATTGGGTTGTTTATTTTTCTGGAATTGAGCTGCATGAGCTGCTTGTATATTATTGAGATTAATTCTTTGTAAGTTGCTTCATTTGTTATTATTTTCTCCCATTCTGAAGGCTGTCTTTTCACCTTGCTTATAATTTCCTTCATTGTGCAAAAGCTTTTAAGTTTAATTAGGTCTTATTTGTTTATTTTTGCTTTTATTTCCATTACGCTAGGAGGTGGGTCATAGAGGATCCTGCTGTGATTTTTGTCAGAGAGTGTTTTGAAAGGCATGAATTCTTATCTTGCAGTCATATAGAATGTACTTAGAGTTATAGGTCTTATATTCAAGCAGACTGAATTCAGATGCAGGTTCTGATATGCAAATTAGCTGCATGAACTTGGACAAAGTCAGAATTCTCTCCAAGCATCATATGTTAGATGAGAATTAGGACAGTAAACAAAGAAGTTATTATATATGCAAAGTGCTTATGAGAATGTATAGTGAAAGTGAAAGTCGCCCAGTCGTGTCTGACTCTTTGCAACACATTTTATAATATACTCTATAAAATTATTAGCAACAAAAATTATTATACCTTCATTTATTGAAAATTCTCTTTGTATACCTATAAATTCATAATGTACCAAGTCCCCTATGTCTCTATCAGTTACTGTTGGCTTCACTAGCTTGTTCCAACAGGCAGATTTTCATAAATATTTATAGATGCATCTGGTATATATCTGTGGGACAAAAGGGATTTTTTTAATCACTTAGTGTAGACAAATGTCTCTTTTCATCTGTCACACAACAAATATTTTAAATCATACTTATTTTGTAAGAGTCTCAAGTCCCTGGCTTCAAAATTCTTTTTGTTTATAAATTACTACATGTATTAGGGAATGTTTAAGTATTATAAAGTGCAGTTGAAAGTTTTCACCTATCTATGCCCTTTCTCTAGTCCTTCTAGTGACCAGTAAATTATATCTTTTTGTTATTCCAGATAACAAAATTACTACAAACACTTTGGAAATCACTGTTTCATTTCATATTTAGGCGTGCTCCATTTATTGCATTTACTTTAAACCATTTTGCAGATATTGCATTTTCTTACAAATTGAAAGTTTCTGGCATTTGCTCATTTCATGTCTCTGTATCACATTTGGGCTTCCCTGATAGGTCAGTTGGTAAAGAGTCTGCCTGCAATGCAGAAGACCCCGGTTCAAATCCTGGATTGGGAAGTTCCACTGGAGAAGGAATAGGCTACCCACTCCAGTATTATTGGGCTTTCCTTGTGGTTCAGCTGGTAAGAAATCTGCCTGCAATGAAGGAGACCTGGGTTTGATCCCTGGGTTGGGACATACCCCTGGAGAAGGGAAAGGCTACCCACGTCAGTATTCTGGCCTGGAGAATTCCATGGACTGTATAGTCCATGTGGTTGTAAAGAGTAGGAAACAACTGAGCAACTTTCACTTTCACATCACATTTTGGAAATCCTCATAATGTTTCTTTTTTAATTATTATTATTATAATATTGATATTTGTTATGATGATCTGTGATCAGTGATTTTGATATTACTATTATAATTGTTTTGGGACACCACAAACTATGCCAATATGAGACAATGGACTTGGATAAATATGGTGTGTTTTCTGACTGCTCCACTGATTGGCCATTCCTTTGTCTCTTTTCTCCTTGTCCACCCTATTCCCTGAGACACAACAATATTAATTACCCTACAGTAGTGTCTAAATATGCATAGGAATGAATGACATCTCTCTCAATTTAAATCAAAAGCTAGAAATGATTAAACTTAGTGAGGAATACACGTAGAAATAGGCTGAAAATAGGCTGAAAATAGGCTGAAAGCTAGGCCTCTTATGCCAAATAGTTATCCAAGTTCTGAATGCAAGGGAAAAGTTTTTTAAAGGAAATTAAAAGTGCTGCTCTAGTGAATCACTAGTGATAATAAGTGAAACAGCTTTATTTTTGATATGGAGAACGTTTTAGTGGTCTGGATAGAAGATCAAACCGGCCACAATATTCCTGTAAGCCAAAACCTAATCCAGAGCAAGTTCCTAATTCTCTTCATTATGAGTGTATCCGTGTGCATCTCCTACAATATTTTACTTATTAAGGAATGTTTACAATATATTACTTAACAGTTAAGTAGAAAACCTTGAATTCTTATTCCATAAAAATTGACTCTCTTCTGTGGTTTCAAGCATAAAAAATGAATGAGGTTTACTTCACTGTGTGTAAAGAGAGTTACAGTGTAGAACTAATAGAGGTTTGCTTCTGGGTTACTTTGAATATTTATTTAAAAAAATGACAATGGAAATAATAGCAAAACTCTGATATTTATTCCATTATAAAAAAGTTTCAGTTGTAAAATCTAAATATTTAGATTAGTCATTATTCATGTAAGAATAGGACTCTCATCATTAACATTCCTGATGTTTAAAATGATGTTGCCAACGCATGAATCCAGGGACAGGTTCTCCCTGTTTTTAACAGCAACCACTATTTGGAGATGCTAAAATAAATAATACATGACAGAATATGTTTTTTTTGAGTCCTTAAAATATGCAATTTCCCTTTACAAAAGAGCACTTTATATATACAAGTGAAAAGTGCTTTAAAAATTGCTGCTTAAGAATGTAGGTCCATTCCTAAAGAAAACAAAAATAAATAAAGATGATTTGTCAAAAGGAGTATCTTTTGTACCCTCATATAGATTTCTGTGTTTAAGCTACCTACTAATTGTTACAGAATTTTGACAATGTTTTTAAACTTTAGGTTTGGTATGCTACATTTAAGGTAACATAGTCAAATTTGTTGAAATAGCAAACTAAAAGAATAACTAAGTTTCAGTATTTAGGAAAAAAACTATGTGAAGCTAAACAGCTATCTTATTTTTTGAAAAAAAAAAAAGAAAAATAATGCATACTTTAGAAACCTCATTAAAAAGTTGTAAAATTTCATATAAAAAGTTGATATTCAATTGTCATAATAATTAAAAATGTGATCTAATGTGATAGTTAAAAGCTTGATGAAGTCAAAGAATGATTTTAATTTTTGTTTTATCAAACTTAATTATATAATTAATAGGCAGAATATGTAGAAAAAACAAATCTAAGTGCTTTTAGTTATAGAAGGATATACCTTATTGCGGAGAAGACAATGGCACCCCACTCCAGTACTCTTGCCTGGAAAATCCCATGGATGGAGGAGCCTGGTGGGCTGCAGTCCATGGGTTCACTAAGAGTCAGACACGACTGAGCGACTTCACTTTCACTTTTCACTTTCATGCATTGGAGAAGGAAATGGCAACCCACACCAGTGTTCTTGCCTGGAGAATCCCAGGGACGGGGGAGCCTGGTGGACTGCAGTCCATGAGGTCGCTAGGAGTCGGACACTACTGAAGCAACTCAGCAGGAGCAGCAGCATATCTTATAGAGCCCTCTATTTCAAATAAATGAGAAAAAACCTGAAGATTACAAGGAGTATGTAACAAACTGTGGCTTGACCAAAAACATATTACCATTGAAGTAAATTATTATTCAAAAAATGTAAAAACTGCCTAAACAACAAGTGAAAAGGGTGATTTAAAATGAAAAGTTTGTCCTCACATATGTCAATTTTCTGTTCATTGAAACTGTCTGAAAAAGTGGGATTTCCTATGACAGCACAGCTCTTCTGAATTAATCATTCAATCACTTGTTCATTCATCCTTAGTACATCATTTAAGTACCAAACACTGATATTTAAAATAAGCAGCACACACAGCTTCTGCATACACAGAGATTACAGCAGAGCATGAAAGTATGAGGAGGATAGTAACATCTTTTTAGAAGAGATGAGAAGCCAATAGTGGCAAGATAGCAAAGTGGTGAAGAACCCATGCTAAAGTTAGGCTGCTTGTGTTGAAATCGTTATTCATCCATTTACCAGCTGGGTGATCTTGAGTAGGCTACTTATTTATTAATGTCTTCATCCATAAAAATGGAGGTTAAAATGGTATCTACCTCACAAGGCTTTCATAAGCATTAAGTTATAATTTATGAAGCACCTTACTGGTGCCTAACACATACTCAACCTAATGCAAGTATTTTGCTGCTCTAGGAAAAAAATAAACATGTGATGTCTTGAAAATCAGGGTAAGTGTTCCAGTACAATACTTGGCAATTCAAAAATGATTTCAACCTAATGAATCTATTGTTTCTCATTGTTTTAAGTTTTAACAAAATACATGAACTCTTGAAATTAGAAGAGAGAGTTCATGCTTTCATTCAATAAATATTTATTCAGCACTGATTATATGATGCAACAGCACAGTACACCAGTGTGCAAAGTCACTTCAGACACGTCCAACTCTTTGTGACCCTATGGAAAATAGCCTACCAGGTTTCTCTGTCCATGGAATCCTCCAGACAATAACACTAGAGTGGGTTGCCATTTCCTTCAGGGGATCTTCCGGACCCCAGGATTGAACCGTGCCTCTTAAGTCTCCTGCACTGGCAGGCGAATTCTTTACCATCAGTGCCACCTGGGAAGCCAGTACATCAGAGATAAGCACTAAATTAGAAATAACCTCACTATGGAGGAAATCACATTCTAATGGGGAAGACTAATATATAGATCAAAGAAAGAGAAAAGTTTATCAAATGAAGGTTTTTTTTTTTTTTAAGAGCAGATTGGTGGACAGAGTAAAATCATTTGTCATAATCCTTTCAGAATACCACTGAAATTAAATCATAGAAGAAAAAGAAAAAGAGAGAGAGAGATTCATAAAAGTTAGGCTTTACAACACATTTGATTCAGGAATAGCCAGGCTATTCAGTTCAATTCAGTTCAGTCACTCAGTCATGTCCAACTCTTTGTGACCCCATGGACTGCAGCACACCAGGCTTCCCTATCCATCATCAACTCCCATAGCTTACTCAAACTCATGTTCATCAAGTCAGTGATGCCATCCAACCATCTCATCCTCTATCATCCCCTTCTCCTCCCGCTTTCAGTCTTTCCCAGCATCAGGGTCTTTTCTAGTGAGTCAGTTATTTGCATCAGGTGGCCAAAGTATTGGTTTCAGCTTCAGCATCAGTCCTTCCAATGGATATTCAGGACTGATTTCCTTTAGGATGGACTGGTTGGATCTCCTTGCAGTCCAAGGGACTCTCAAGAGTCTTCTCCAACACCACAATTCAAAAACATTAATTCTTCAGTGTTCAGCTTTCTTTATAGTCCAACTCTCACATCCATACATGACTACTGGAAAAACCTAAGCTTTAACTAGACGGACCTTTGTTGGCAAAGTAATGCCTATGCTTTTTAATATGCTGTCTAGGTTGATCATAGCTTTTCTTCCAAGGAGAAAATTAAATTAACATATAAAGTCAGTGATGTCTTAGCAATGCCAAAAGTATATCCTTTTGGAGAGACAATTGGTCAATACTGTTTAAATGTGTAAACGTATAGAAGCTCTTCTAAACATAAGCTCATATGTTGGGGGAAAAAAATGAGAGAACAAACTGCCTTGAACTTTAGTGTACATGGAAAACAGAACATCTAGGTTTGGAATCCCTAAATTAAATTAAAAATTAGCAAATTGAATAAAGTAACCTATACTGAAAACTACCTCATATGGAGTAGGACATATCCCAGAAAGACAAATATGATATAGTAGCATAAAATGTATTAAAGTAACTTGGAAGTTTAATAAATTTAAAAAAGAGCCATATAATTTTGTAAGCAAATGGAAAAAAATATAATAAAATTCAATATCAACTTCCTGATAGAAGCCCTTAACAAACTAAGAATTTAAAAATACTTGTCTTATTTAAAAAAAAAAAAATCTGCTATAGCCCTATAAGAAATACCATTATTTGAAACCTTTAAGCAATACCTTTTAAAATCATGACAAAACAACGATGCCTCCTATTACCACTTCTAGTAAACATTGTTCTGGAAGTCCTCATAAAAAAAATAAGTCTTGTGGCTTAATCAGTAAAAAACCCAACTGCCAATTTAGGAGACAAGGATTTGATCCCTGAGTCTGGAAAATTCCCTGAAGAAGGAAATGGTAACCTTCTCCAGTATTCCTGTCTGGAGAACCCCAAGGACAGAGAAACCTGGTGGTTTACAGTCCATGGAGTTGCAAGAATGGGACATGACTTAGCAACTAAACCACCATCACCATGATATAAATAAAAAGCTATAGCAAAGAATTAAGGAGAAAAAAATGTCATTCTTGACTGTCATTTTAACTATGAATGTTGACACATAGAAAATGAAAGATCATATAGAAATTATCTGAATTAATACAAGGAGTTAGCAAAGCTGCCATTAAATATCAAGGTATAAATACCAAGTTTCCTCCATAACCTTGAAGAACAATTAGGGAATGAATATTTAGCAACAAAACTCAAGTTGCCTGGGAATGTAATAAATATTAATATAATGTGTAAAAGTAAATTCTTTTGTGGAGAAAATGTAAAATATAGGGAAGGAATTAATGAAGTTCAGAATAAGTTAATAAATCATCCTGCTTTATGAATAATAAGAACGCTAATTTTCTTCTGTCTAATTTATAAATTCAGTGCAATTAAAATAAAAATATGAATCAGGCTTTTTTCCTAAAGTTAATTTTTAACATTATTTGAAAGAGTGAAGAAGCAAATAGAACAGAGGCACTTTGTTTCAAACAACAAAATTGAATATATGAGAGAGATCCTACAATACCAAAGTTAAAAGTAATGTTAGAGACTATTAGCCAATTGTCCTAGAGCACCAGCTGTTGCTTTATTTCTTTCTTCTGTCACACAGTGAGAAAATCCTGGTCAAAATATTTGCAACTTACAAAAAAATTTTTTTGCAGCTTATAAAGGCTTATTTTAGGTAATATGATGCTTTTTTTTTTTTTTAATGTGCCTGATAAGTCTACTACTGGAAATTTTGAGAAATGTTTAAAGACACTGGTAAACATTTGAAATTTAAGTGGTCCCATTTCCCAGAATGACTTTGTAGGAAAAGTGATTTGTTATGCTTTTCCTTTCCTTTATACCTCTCTCTTCTTTCCAAATATTTGCAAATTTGAAATTTGACCAGGACATTGGGGGGAAAAAAGACTTAGGGCAGATTTCTGTAGTCAAGTAAAGCCAAGGATAAAGGCAACACTCCAGATAAATCGTGACTGTAAAATAGGGCAATTTTATTTAATTACCTAGAACATTGCTTAAGCTTTATGCTTTTGAATATGGAGGGAGTCCCTTCTCCAACTTTTTTATGTTTTTCAATATGGAGATAATCCCTTCTCTCTCTTTTATATCCACTTAAAGAAGCAAATACAAAAATGAAATGTTATTTTTAAAAAGTCTAATGGAAAAAGTACAATAAATCAAATAAACCTCTAAATTTATTTTCTTAAAGTGAAATTTTGCTTGATCTATGTGAATATGAAAATATAATTTACATGAATTTGGTGTGTTTTGTTTTCACAAGTTATTCTTATTAAATATATTGAAAATTATTCATAATGTAGGGCATTTAAATATATTTATTATTTTAATATAGTTTCATATATATTCTTACTTTAGGATTTGTTTCATAATCCAAAAGAAGTTTCATGGTATTAGAAATGACACCATTATGGGAATCCAAAGCAAGGTAGACAGTGGCATTAACTGAAGAATTTGATATTAAAAACTTTTAAGAAACACACACAAAATAATGGTTAATGTATTATTGAAAAAGCATGAATTTTGAACTGACAGTTTTGATCAATTATTTGGCATACCTAACTAAACCAAAATTAATTTTGTGAAGACAGTGCCCATAAAATAAAAGCTAAACTTTCTTTTCCAGACTTCAAAAGCAATCTGAAATTTTTTCAGTATTTTAGGTTTTTTTTCCCCCAAGATTTTTATATTTAAATATTAGAGCATGTTTGGTAAACATCCATTATTGGTTTTATAATTAGTTTATTTCTAGTGTTGCAATTTACAGATTTTTCTAATATATAAATAAGCCATTCCTTCTTGTATACATGCACTGAATTATTTGGAAAAATCCATCAGACATCATCTCTGTATTGATTTTCTGTATGGCACAATAAAATATTGCCTTAGACAGATATTTTTATGGGCATCATCACATTCCTCACCATTGTTATCACTTTGCTTATAAATAGACTCAGTTTCAAGGATTTAGTAAAGATATCATATTTTTTTAAAATTGTTTTCCGAAGAAAAACAATAAGACCTGGGAGACATTTCCAATGCCATTTCCAAAAAGACATCACAGTCATTTTGATGGGTATACTAACTGATTTTTATTTGTCTATAAGTGAACAACCAAAGTTGGCTTATGTTAGACTAAAATCCATTAAATGTTCTTATGGGAAAATCTCATTTGCCTGTTTCTCCCCATGTTATTATACTTTGGGATTTGTTTTAAAATTTATTTTCCAAGTCTTTGTTTTTCTTTCCCAGTGACTTTTACATTATAATTCATATAATATTTAGTTATGAAATATATACATGGAAACACATAAAATTATAATTGGTATTTATATAGAAACCCCATCCTTCTCCTATATGGATATAATCCTGGCCTAAATCCCCATATATATCTACACACCCTAAATGCACATAATATATATTTCCAGACCCTATCCTCCCACAAGCATTTACACATCCATATAAATGGAGCTTCTGAATTGAGTAAATACGAAATTATGTTTTTCCTGTGTTATTTTCTTTCCTCAATCTAAAATTCACATGAGCAAAAAAATGAAATTGGGACTATTGATCAATGCATCACTGTAATCATATCACCAGAAAAACTGTATACAGACTAAATTTTCCAACAATGCCCCTATCGCTTCAGCCTTATTCTTCAAACAATGTTTACAAGCCAGTTGCTAGAGTAAATATGAGCAAATAGAAAAAATGCAGTTAGCTCTAAAGAGAATTAGAGCAGAATAGTCCACTGTACTAATATGATTTATAATTCTATAATCAAAAAATCAATTTTTTCTTGCAATTAGAATATCATTCATATGTATACCATAAAAAATTCCTGAGAAAATCTAGACTAATTATCCTGAATTTCTTCTTCTTTACTGCTTCTTAATATAATTATTTTGTCATCTATTATTTATTAAATCACTATTATTGTTTGGAGAAGGCAATGGCATCCCACTCCAGTACTCTTGCCTGAAAATACCATGGATGAAGAAGTCTGGTGGGCTGCAGTCCATGGGGTCGCTAAGAGTCGGACATGACTGAGCGACTTCCCTTTCACTTTTCACTTTCATGCATTGGAGAAGGAAATGGCAACCCATTCCAGTGTTCTTGCCTGGAGAATCCCAGGGACGGTGGAGCCTGGTGGGCTGCTGTCTGTGGGGTCGCACAGAGTTGGACACGACTGAGTGACTTAGCATCAGCAGCAGCAGCATTATTATTTATTTTTGTAACTAGAAATTATATGAAGGTATATTGGGTTGTCCAAAAAGTCCATTTGGGAACTTCTCTGATGATCCAGTGGTTAAGAATCTGCCTGCCAAGGCAGGGGGTACAAGTTTGATCCCTGGTCCGGGAAGATTTCACATGCCATGGGGCAACTAAGCCCATGTGTCACAACTACTGAGCTCATGCTCCAGAGCTCGTGAGCAGCAACTACTCAAGTATGCACGACCTAGGACCTGGGCTCTGCAACAAGAGAAGCCACCACAGTGAGAAGCACACTACCACAACCAGAGGTATCCCCTACTCGCCACAACTCAAGAAAGCCAGCGTGCAGCAACCAAAACCCGTCGAAGCAAAAAAACAAAGCAAACCAACAAACAAAAAACCCAGTAAGTTCATTCAGGTTTTTCCATAACATTGTACAGAAAATCCCTAACAGACATTTTGGCCAATCCAATAACATATCATTTATTCAAATTATATGTGTAGTAAAGAAATTATTCCTGATCTAGGATGAATAAAAGGTAATAAACATGAAAGGATACTCTCTCAGCTGTATAAATATCATCAAATAAATGTATGCTCTAGTTTTTCTAAATACCTTTTAGAGTATCTTGCAAGGTCTATTACTTTCATTTCCAAGTCATCATTTTTAGAATGTACTTATTCAGAGGTTTCTTTCACTTCACTGACTACCATAAGATAATAAAGATGACATTAATTCAAAGTCTGATGAAATAATTTTTTGCTCATTGAATATTTGACCACTTTTTAAAAAGTGAAAGTTGGAAAAAATTAATAGATAATAACGAAATGCTTACCTCAACTTCTTGTCCTGGATCTGGATCTCTTGCAAGAATCATATATGTAAAAGCAGATGCAGGAACATTTTCAGGAACAGACATGGAAACACCTATAAAATTACATAAACCATGAGCAGTAATTTAAATTCAAACATTCTTTTACCACGTTTTGTTTCATAATGGTTCCATAAATTGTCATGCTGTAAGAATTTCTCCCTATGGTAGTTTTCTTAATGATATTTATTTCAGAGAAAAACAATCACAAATAATTTTTCAACTAACATTCATTTTAAGAAAACCAACATATTTCTACATTTAAATTTTGAGCTAGTGTGTGGAATAGGATATAATTGCTCAGTGTCTGGCACAAAGTCAGTGACCATTAAGATATGCTTTCAACTCTGATTCCTTTGTTTGATAATTGGTCTTTTATCTCTTTTCACAATAATGTACAAGAAATAGAGCAAAAGCTGTGGAGTCAGGAAAAAATAGTGTTGAATTTCTAATCCATCAATAATCTTATCTATATAAAAGGATAAGATATATTCTCAACGTTAGAGTAGTTCTGAGGATTAAATATTATGCATAATGCATCTCACAAGTGATCAATAAAAGTTACTTTCCTTTCTTCAACTACTGCTTCTTATCTTTCTTTCAGTGTTACCAATTGTGATTCTGTCTCACCTCAAAACCAAATTACACAAACACACACACATTAAACCATAGGAATTTTTTTCACCTATTGTATGATTCTACAAATGATACTCTTTTAAAATTATTTCTGCTTTCTGTTCACTTGAATATTGAATATAGTCTATAAACTAGACTAGGAAGTCCTGAAAAAGCCTCATGTAATTTGACTATTTCTAAGAATGTAATGGAACAATTGTTATGTGAACAGGTCTTGCTTATTTTGAACTCATTGTTTCAAACTCGACATATAAACGGATTCCCTAATTTAGTGGTTTGCTCTAGTTAATTAAAGCCATTGGATACCTTATCTTAAGAAATCTCACAGAGAGCAGCAGATTTACACTATTTTAGATAGAAGGTAGAATTTTATTTTCTCCTACTTCTCTGTCACAAGGTCCATGAACCCACATGATGGAAGAGAAGAGAACCTGATCTTGATCCTGCCGAAGCAGTTTATGCTGGTTCAGCCAAGTCTGTGGGAGAAATTGGGTCAGAATGACCTCCTTGTGATCCATGTGTATCTTTTTAAAGCTTTCCATGATTTGGGGGAGACCAGAAGAGTAAATTATGAAGAACATCAGTTCGATTGTCTCAAAGTGATCCAAAAGATAAAGTTTTTATAAACACCAGGCCTATAAGGTGATTCATTGCCAAGGCCTACTAGGAGGTTTTTCTTTCTGAGGTTTAGCATCTATGAACAAGTCCCTTTAACACAAATTCTTATTTCAGATAGATTTATAACATACCAGAATATATGTTTTAGGTCAAAATAAGATGGAGGTACACACACACACACATACGTGTGTGTTTTGGAAAATTTCCATTTCTTAAAGGGTGATATTTCTTTAAGAATGGAGAAATGATAACAATGGCTGTGTGAAATGAAAACAAAGCAATAATGGACAGGAATTTTTTTTTTAAAGCAAAAACAAACTGTTTTAATAAAGCTTGCTATGTTCCATTTACCCTCAACTTTATTATCCTCTCATTGTTTCCTGGTTAACTGGATAGTTTCTCCTAATAGAAACAGCTAGAAAAAATAAAGGAGTCAGAACAGAGAAGACAGAAACAGGAGAGAGGGTTTGACTATGATAGATAAGCAAGCAAGTAAGATTAAAGATACATGAAAGAAAAGACTGGAGAGAGTAACTAGCAGAACAGATATAATTAAGGAGTTGAATTGACCAAACCAAATTCAAACCAAACCAACTTGGATTTTCTGAGATCCTACTATGTACAAAGTCTCAGGTATTAATGTATTTAAATGTTTAAAAGTTTTATTTTCAGGAGGTCTTTATGAAAAACATAAACACATATACTGCTAAAGTCAGAAAACAGTATGTGAAGTTGTGATTTGTTTGGTGCTATTGAAAACATAATTCATTTTCTTATGCATTGACAGTATACTGATTTTAATTAACATATTATGAGTGTTTTTTAATGAGTGAAATTTTTAAGATGAAATACACTTGACAAAATTTTAACTTATACCAAACTTTTCAGGAGCATCTATTTTACTCATACTGAAGGGTTCCTTCATATATTACTTTAAATATCTATTCTATTGCAATTTATATAATTGAAAACCTATTTTAACCAAGTACTCTTTGGGGAGCAAGAATATCAGTTGAGATAGCTACAAACTATTAGGAGTATGATGGTGATTATTCAAGAAGTTGAAGTTTATAACCATGGCTAGAATTTTAACTTGAGAAACATTTTAAAAATTAACAATAGATATATTTTTTAAAACATTTATGAAATAAAGAATAGTTTTTGTAACTATACAAAAATAGAGATAAATATGATCATATAAATAAAATGATATTTACAATTATTGGCTAATATCATATAGCATTGTATTCAATATAATTAAGAAAACTTTTTACAGTTTATTTCGTCTCATGCTTTTTATTTTTTGTAAAGACAATTTTTAATTGCTAGGTAACATTTCATCAAATGGATATACTATCTTTTAACCAATTTTCTGTTGTTAGACATTTTGTTTCTTTCAAATGTTGCTATTTTTTAGTCACTAAGTCATGTCCAACTCTTTTGCGACCCCTGAACTGTAGCCCACCATGTTCGTCTGTCTATGGGATTTACCAGGCAATAATAGAGTGGTTTGGACTTCCCTGGTAGCTCAGACGGTAAAGCGTCTGTCTATCAATGAGGGAGACCTGGGTTCGATCCCTGGGTCTGGAAGATTCCCTGGAGAAGAAAATGGCAACCCACTCCAGTACTCTTGCCTAGAAAATCCCATGGACAGAGGAGCCTGGTGCAGGCTACCGTCCATGGGGTCGCAAAGAGTCAGACACAACTGAGTGATTTCACCTTAATAACATGCTAAGGTTAAAGCATCTGCTTGGAATGCGGGAGACCCAGGTTTGATCCCTGGGTCGGGAAGATTCCCTGGAGAAGGAAATGGCAACCCACTCCAGTACTCTTGCCTGGAGAATCCCATGGAGGGAGGAGCCTGGTAGGCTATAGTCCATGGGGTTGCAAAGAGTCGGACACGACTGAGCAACTTCACTTTTTCAATCTCTTAATACAGTGGCTTGCCATTCCCTTCTCCAAGGGATATTCCCAACTCAGGGATCAAACCCACCTCCCCTGCATTGTAGGCTGATTCTTTACTGCTGAGCCACCAGAGAAACCCCTCTTAAACACATGCTTTCATTTTATTTTACATGTTGCCACATCTTTGTATTTGGGACATTATGTTTTGTGTGGCTTAGAAAGAACCTGAAACACTTTATACATGTTTGAGGATTAAAAAATAAATATTAAAATATTATGTTACTATAAGTTTTGCCCATAAACCTTGAATACATGTCTAATTCTGTAAAAATAAACCAAGAAACAAAAATAATGAAATGAAGATAATAATTTTAATACTCTTTATAAGCAGTTACTAAACAATACTTTGGCCACCTCATGCGAAGAGTTGACTCATTGGGAAAGACCCTGCTGCTGGGAGGGATTGGGGGCAGGAGGAGAAGGGGACGACAGAGGATGAGATGGCTGGATGGCATCGCTGACTCGATGATGTGAGTTTGAGTGAACTCCGGGAGTTGGTGATGGACAGGGAGGCCTGGCGTGCTGCGATTCATGGGGTCGCAAAGAATCGGACACGACTGAGTGACTGGACTGAACTGAAATAGTATTTTAGATTGCTATTCAAAATTTTGCTTTATGAAGTGTTAATTTCTTTTTTATTGAAGTATAGTTGATGTACAGTATTATATGTTACAGGTATATAATATAGTGATTCATAGTCTTCCCAGGTGGCTCAATGGTAAAGAATCCACCTGCCAATACAGGAGACAGAAGATGTGGGTTTGATCCCTGGGTCAGGAAGATCCTGTGAAGTAGGAAATGGAAACCCACACTCCAGTATTCTTGCCTGGAAAATTCCATGGACAGAGAATTATGGTGGGCTACAGTCCATGGGGTCACAAAGAGTTAGACACAACTGAGCTACTGAATACGCACACATGCACTTCATTTATAGTTATTATAAAATATTTGCTATATTCTCCATGTTGTATAATGTATTCTTGTAGCTTCTTTTATACCTACTAATTTGTTCCCCTAAATCCCTTCCCTTTATATTGTCTCCTCTCTAACTGCACTCTTCCCACTGGTGGACACTAGTTTGTTCTCTAGATCTGTGAGTCTGCTTCTCTTTTGTTATATTCACTGTATTTTTTCCAGTTCCACATTAAGTCATATTATACAATGTTTGTCTTTTTCGGTCTGACTTATTTCACCTAACACAATGCCCTGCAAGTCTATCCATATTGCTGCAAATGTAAAAATCCATTCTTTTTTATGTCTGAATAGTACTGCATTGTGTTAATTTGTTTATACCTTAGTCAGCACTGCCTTTCCCCCCAATTATCTTAAAGCCTTGGTCAATTTAGAAGATGGAAGTTGTATTTTATAACTTAGATTTTCACATATCTTAATATTGTGAAGCTGCCTGTTAACTCATATGTTATGATAAACTTAAAATATGTTTGTAACTGTTCCTATGTCCAGTCTGCCACGTAAAGACCCAATTATTTGAATGTTATTTTAAATCACACCAACTCTAGTTGTTTTTTTTCTCTTTCATTTCATGAATGTTATCAATAAAATAGACTTGTAGTATACCTGCTCCTGTTGAAAAACTTGGGTCACAGACAATAGGATCATCTACATCCTCCACAAAAACTGAAAACACATAAGTACTTGTATTATTCGCATTATCTATGGCCTCAATTTCCAAAGAGTAGGTTTTAGGATTTTCTGGGTTGTCAAGATTCAAAGGCTGAAGAAGAGTAATTATGCCTGTGACTAATGAAAAGAAATAAAGAAAAATTACCAAACTCAAATAATTAAGCAAATGTCAATTTATTCATATTGATAGTAGTTTAATTCATTTAATAGTGTATATGTTTAGTGAATAAGAAAAGTGATGTTTAGCAGTTCTATATTCAACGAAAATATTTGTTTAGGAATGCTCACTTGCTTTATACTTACCTTTAAAATATAATTTAATATTAAAAAATGATTTTATCATATTGTTACCCAAATCTCTAAATTGTAATTTATGGATATGCCAAGCATAGGTAGCATCTGTACTTTAAAATACTAGATTATAATATTTTATTTTAGTTATAATAATAAAAATTTATCAGTGTTTTTGAGCCTGAAAAAAAACTATGTTAAAATCATAATCAGGTATTGTTTTTGCCATCTCACTTAACTTATTCCTTTTTTTTAAATTTTTATGAGAGTATAATTGACTTCTAATATTTTATTAGTTTCAGGTGTACAGAAAAGTAAATTAATTACACATATACATATATCCATCTTTTTAAGATTTTTCTCATATAGGCCAGTACAGAGTATTGAGTAGTATTCCCTGTTCTGTAGTAAGTCCTTGTTAGTTATCTATTTCATATATAGTAGTGTTTATATGTCAATCCCAATCTCCCAATTTATCCCTTTTCCCTTTACCCTTTGATAACAATAAGTTTGTTTCTACATCTGCTTGTGTTTTCCGGTCTACCCTTAATCTCCTCTACTTTATATCCATCTTCCCTCCTGATTTCTGGGCCTGTGAACCTCAAGCTCCCTGAATCAGACAGAGAGAGAACAGTCTTACACAGTCTGCCTAAGAAATTCTCAGAGTGCTGTTGCTGGTGGTGTTTTTTTTCCTCTGGTTGAATGCTTGTCAAATACTATGACAAGCCATAAGAAAGCGGTATCTTGGAGTGGTAATTCTGTCTACATCAGTCAATTCAGTTCAGTTGCTCAGTCGTGTCCGACTCTTTGTGACCCCATGAATTGCAGCACGCCAGACCTTCCTGTCCATCACCATCTTCTGGAGTTCACTCAAATTCATGTTCATCGAGTCAGTGATGCCATCCAGCCATCTCATCCTCTGTCGTCCCCTTCTCCTCCTGCCCCCAATCCCTCCCAGCATCAGAGTCTTTTCCAATGAGTCAACTCTTCGCATGAGGTGGCCAAAGTACTGGAGTTTCAGCTTTAGCATCATTCCTTCCAAAGAAATCCCAGGGCTGATCTTCAGAATGGACTGGTTGGATCTCCTTGCAGTCCAAGGGACTCTCATGTCCACATATATTGGAATATATCTATAATCAAGTATTCAAAATATAATTGTTAAGGAAAAGTTCTGATTTTCTCAAGAGAAATTAAAGAATTAGATATGACTTATCTGTCCTATAGTCTACAGAGATTTCACAGAAATATTGTGTTGATTGCTTCTGTAAGCCAATAGCCAGTTATAAAAATAAGTTATTATGACAGTCATTATTTCACAAGGTCATTTTTTCAAGTAGGAAAATAGCAACTGTGAAATACCACACATTTTTGGTGTTTCCTTCTTCATATTTAATTTTGAAAGAGTAGTTTTACTAGGCCAATTTCTAAAAGAAATACAGATTAGATAGTGAATGCTTAAATAAAGAAAGCTAAAAGTATGTATCTAAAACTTAAAAGAGTCCAAAACAAACTTTTCCTGCTGTGTTCTAAAGGAATAATTGACGCTGTTGTCTTCATCTCGATCTGTTGCTTTTACTCTTGCTATAATTCCTCCAACAGGGTTTTTTTTTCCAGTCGCATTAATAGAATTCAGAAGAAATGGTCTACAAAATATAGTGATCAAAGGATGTTGCAAATGCAAATCTGTATGCACATACCTGCCTAGTTCTGATAACTTGCAAAGAATCTTTTGGATTTGTAATAGTACTATGTTCACTATGTAAAGAATTTGAGTTCCAAAGGTAATCAAATGTTAAGAAAATCCTTTTCTGGCATTAAGTTGTGTAATCTTTGCATAAGCAATAATTTTTAATGATTTAGTCTCTGGAATCATGACAGATAGCAAAGATAATCATGACATCAAAGAAATAAAGCTGAAAGACAGAGTGAAATAGTGCACCTCTATATTCCAAATATCAAATGCATGGAACAGTTGGCAACTGAACATAAGGGATTAAATATTTTCATTTTCATCTTGTTATCTGGTATATTGAAATGATTTCCAAAGTCAGAACTTATTAAAGCAAGTTATCAGGACATTTATTTTAAATGTATTGTTCATCTATTTAAAGTATATTTCAAATCCCTGATCAATTTCTAGAACATTTCTGAAACTTAAATTTCTTTCTTATTAAAACTTCCATTCAAGCATCAGACATTTATCAATAACCTACAGTATATTATTCTGATTTATACACATGATAAGCTGGTTTCTGCTTATTAGATCTCATTGCTAGTGGTGAACATGTATATAAATAAATACAGTACTGTGTAATAGATACTATAACTTTGCTGGATATTTTAAAGGAAAGGCTAAATCTGGGGTCAGAAGAGAAGTTCAGTGGGATTAAAGGAAAAGGGAGGTGAGTGGGTGAGGCCATTCCTCTGAGCAACTTTCTTGACCACCACAATCTAATGTGGTTTCTCCTTTACAATGTGATTTCTCCTTTTACCACAGTATAATATAACTCACAATATCTACATGCTGTACCACTTTGCATCATTTTCTTTTCTGTTTCATTAATTGTGACTTAATATACTATGTCTCTTAAGAAATGAAAACAATATTTTGCAGCCATACCATATTTTCAAAATTTTGATATTGCTTATTATCTAACATTGAAATCTACTAAGCAAGTAAAATAAATTTATGCTTATAAAAAGCATGCAGGTGACAAAAATTATTTTAAAAATTGATAATACCTCTAGCCCAAATGTACGTAGGCAGGTAGGGTAACTAACCCAAGAAATAAGAGAAAAGCTAAGAAATAAAAGCTCCATATTTGCTTTTATTATTCAGATAATACAAAAATGAATTTGAGGACTGCGACAATGTCACTCTTCTTAGTCATCTGTAGAGATATAACTTAGGGGTAGAAGTAAAATAGTTTGAATATTACAATGTTGCTTTTCCTCTTCATCAATCTAAGAAGTATTTAATTTTGCTTAGATTGTAGTAATATTTTTGTTTACAACACTTTAACCTAAAGAAAAACATCTAACAGTCATTCATAATCTGAAAATGTTTTTGAAAGCTACAGTTATACCTGAGTACGGAAGTTAAGTAGTTTAAATTAAACATTTAAAACTACATTTTAAGGTATACTTTTCCTATAATTTAAAATTAATATATAACAACCAGACAACATTACAAAACTTTTACAGAAGACAACCGAAAGACACAAAAGTGCTTTCACCATATTACAATATTGTTCACTTCTATATTTATTTTCCAATATTTTACAAAATGTATTTTACTTTATATTGCTACATATATCAAATTTGTATATAGTAATATGTTTTACTATAATATAGTAATATATTTTAATATATAGTAATATATTTTAATATATGTAAATATAACCCTATATTTATATATTTTAATATATTAGTAATATATTTTAATATAACCCTATAATATATTTATATGTAGTTACATAATCTTTATTATTATTATTTATAATATATGTGAAAAATTTAGTTAGGTATTCTCTTATGGTTACACTTTAAAATAAATCAGTTCAGTTCAGTTCAGTTCAGTTGCTCAGTCGTGTCCGACTCTTTGCAACCCCATGAATTGCAGCACGCCAGGCCTCCCTGTCCATCACCAACTCCCGGAGTTCACTCAGACTCACGTCCATCCAGTCGGTGATGCCATCCAGCCATCTCATCCTCTGTCGTCCCCTTCTCCTCCTGCCCCCAATCCCTCCCAACATCAGAGTCTTTTCCATTGAGTCAATTCTTCGCATGAGGTGGCCAAAGTATTGGAGTTTCAGCTTTAGCATCATTCCTTCCAAAGAAATCCCAGGGCTGATCTCCTTCAGAATGGACTGGTTGGATCTCCTTGCAGTCCAAGAGACTCTCAAGAGTCTTCTCCAGCACCACAGTTCAAAATAAATATGCTTACTCAAATTGAGATTTCTCATCATTTATGTTTCTAATTGTGATAATCAATGTCTCTTGACAGAACAGACCTGTTGAATATGTTGCTCTCAGTGTAAGCTGGAAAACCTGGAAAAGAGTTAAAAATTATACTATTTAGTAATACATATATATCTTTATAGTATGTCTCCTGTTAGATTTTTGTTGTAGTATTCTCCAGTTAGATATAGACTTATTTTTCTCCTAGGCGATTAAAAGAAATACATGTGCTTTCTCAGTTAATTAGATTAATTGTATATTTCAAAATAGCTTCATTTCATATGCCATTAAGCCTCACTCAAATGTGTAGCTTAGATGTATGCCTAGATATAGACGAAACTGAACAAAAAAGATAATGAATGAATCACGGAGTCAGTTATTAACTAAAAGTACAATGCACTTAAAATATTCACAAAGCAAGCTGTTTAATTCTAACTCCTGGAAACAGAACTATGAGTTACTCTTGGGATCAAGAACAGGAGATAACTTCTAAGAATGTCATCAGATCTCGAATATTTTCCTCATTATCCTGTCACACATCTTACCCTTTAGACATTATTTGTTCAGACATACAGTAAGTGTTCTTTTGAAAAGAAAAAAACACTCCTGAGGCAATAAGGTATCTATTATACTTTTCTTAAGCAAACATTAAATGAGCCCTTACAATGCACAAGAGCCTGTGCTAAGTGCGGAGTTGTCAACGATTGTTCTTAAATCTCTTGGATAGGTACTAACATATAAAATGTCATAAAGTTAATTGGTTAGTTACATAGTAGAAAGATGAGGTAGGTCTTAAAGGACTTACTAGAGGTTTGGTTGAATACGTGAGTCAAGGCAAGCAAGGGAGGTGAGGTAGGGAATGAGCACAAGTATGGAGCTCAACTGCTTAATATGTATGTAGCTCGTATGTACAATCTTCATTTTTCTCACCTAATTTTAACCTCATATTGTAGTCCTAACACTAAGATCACTTAAAAGATAGGTATCATCGGCTTCTCCATCCTTCTGTGACATTTAACATTTCCAAATTTAAATGGAAATCATTGGCTTTCTTCTACCCTTTGTATTCCTTGGGCTAGAAGGTTACGATTATCTTGTTATTAATACTTCCTTCTCCTAAATATCTATTCAGCAGCAAATTCACTATTTTTTCTATAAATTCTTGCATTCGCTCTCTATGACTATTTTCTCAACCACATTATTTAAATAATACATGTGGAGAATTTCTGAAAATGAAAATGTTTTACCAATGCCAATAATAATAATTTATCCCTTATTTCTCAAATTTCACAGTCCATTTCTGTGTGCATAGGGTACCACTATAGCCATCTAGCTCTTTCCTTTCCAATCAGTTGTTCCTACTAATACATCATTCTCTACTCAGAAAAATCTTCCCAAAAATGCTTTTCTTATTTTTCTCATGGAAAATCAGATTTTTCCCCTTCTTTCCTACCATATTAGCGTCAGAATCATCTATAAAGTGAATACCTCATCTTTCCTTGGGCTACCTGTGTGTTTTGCCATTCTAAGTGGGACAAGATATGAATGTTCAATAAGAAACTTGTTTCAATAAGAAACTTGACTTTTAATTTTTTTTCATCAGTGATGTTCAGAATAAATGTTAGTGTATTGATTTAACTTTACCTAATTAGAAAGCTATTTAAAATCTTTTTTATGAAACTTCTTTCGCTAGATATCAAAAAAAATTAAGACACGACCTGTATGCTTTGATATCTGCAAAGACTGGATCTTTTGATATTTGGTTAGCTGCATAATCCTTATTAATGGATCACATACTATTACTCTTCCTTTAAAATAATAGTGTGTTTTTCAGGCAGAGTTCAGAGTTACAAATAACCTTGTTGCTCTGTAAAATAATAAATATATTAATTACATGGTATCCAGAATCAAAGTCCAAGAGATCATTGCCTCTCACACTAACAATGCCAATTATAGAATCCGCTCCAAAAGAATTTGCTCCTTCCTTTGGTCCAGATAACTGTGTCTCAATGGAGCAGTAGAAAAACAAAATAATACATTAATCACACTGAAATGAAAAGGTATGTGGAAGATCACTAAGATACAACAATGGTGCAAATATACAGTAGTAGAAAGTTCTTTATTTTCACATTAATTTCTCTATTATCTAAGCCTGTATTAAAACTATTGGAATATATTGATGCAGAATACAAGAAAACTAAGTGTTGTTTAGTTCATTAACCCAACCAAAAGATTTGTTTTATTTTTATAGAGCTACATAACACTATACATATTTCTTTATGAGAATTCCAAAAATAACATCTGATTTTGCAAGTTAATATACCTCTGAAAGAATGTACAAAATAAACTCACCGTCACTGTTTGACTTCTTAGAAACGAAATAAGAATTATAATGATATAAACTAATTTCAAATACTAATACAGTTGAATACAGTTTATAATTTGTCTTTCTTCTTGATCACACTATTTATTTATTTGCCACCATGTTTGACAAGAGGTGAGAGTAGATAAATCTTTCTTAAAAGTGTCTGAAAAAATATTTGAAATTAGGTTAAATTTGATTAAAGAAAAGTTCAATTATAACCATATATTTTTAAAATGTGTTAAGGATCTAGACTTCACCAACATAACTCTATGTATCCAAATATTAAATTTTAAAATACACCGGCTGGGCTCTGTTCTTGCAGATGACACAGTTGGTAATAACTATTTTCAACTGGATCATAGGTTATTTTTTAACCTATGGGAAAGATATTATCAAATAGGAAAAGTCTCATATTTCTTAACGGTTTCATATTAATGTTATACTGGCTGGTCTACAGCAAACAATTTTTAAGCAGAGCTTTTGAGTACCTTGGCTAACAGCAGCCCTGTATCACTGGAGGTTAACTGGAAATCGAGGGAACAAGGGATTAAGTGACTTCCCCAGGATTAAAGCGCTAGTTAGTGGTAAAGTCCTAACTTGACCCAAGTCACCTGAAGCACCATTACTTCACCCCCATTCAGTGCTCCATCACTTCATACTATGAATTGCTAAATTGGAAGAAAACTCTTTCAATACATGTTTAAAAAGAACAGCTGCAGAGCAAGCATGCTGACTTTTGTCATCCAATGTACCACTAGTCTCCATTTAAAGATTTGTAGGTTCTTTTTATTTTGCCAAATCTCTAAGAGACTTTACAACCATGAGACAATTATGAGAAAAGCAAGTTTCTTTTAGTTAGATATCTAGTAATTAGGATAATGAAAGATCAAAAAATATAATCACATTCACATGTGACATTGGAATAACTAGAAAAATGGAACAGTTCTGAATACAATCCCAAAGGCAAAGCGCCAGTTTCAGCTCAGTGTTGACATCTTTCTTGCAGCTGTCCACCTCAATTAGAAGTTATATAATTTTCTTATTTTCATCAAGAAAAATTCTTCTTATAAAAATGTTATTTCCAGCATTAATGTGAATATTATGTTAGAGTATTTGCCAAATTCATTGTGCTCTCTTTTAATTATCAAATTAAATATATTAACCAATCTTAAAAAATATCTTCAAAGCATAGCACTGTGCTCAGAAAAGTTCCCAGCAATGCTTTCCTGATTTTCTTCATGGAAATAACAGAAATTGTTCTTTCCTACCACATTAGCTTCAAATTTATATATAAGGCTTATATCACATCTTTCATGTGTTTTGCCATTCTAAGTGCATGCTGAAGCGATATATGTTTTTCACCCAATGATCACCACCTACCATCAGTCTATCACCATTTGAAGAGTCCTCATCTGTGGCTGTCACTCTATAAATGGACTGATATATGAATAGTTGTCATCAATTTCTAAGGTAGCTGTGAAACAAAAATCAACATGTATCAAAAATTAGCATATATGATGCTTTCATTAGGTCTTTATGTAATAAAAACAGGACAACATTAATTTTAGATTTTAGGGTAGGGTTGGGATAATATTTTAAGATAGGGATCTATTTTTTCTTATTTTTGTTTTTTTCCCTTTAGCTTCCTGCCATCTTTCTTGCTCCTTTGCCTTACTTCCTAGCACTGTCCGTGGCAACTATAGCTTAAACAAAAAGAACATGACATATATACTGACAGATTACCCCAGGAGAAGCCAGCCAGGTTTGCTATAAAAGATTTTTGTACTCCAGTTTCTAGAACTGATGGAGCTATGTGTGGAGGAACTCTTTCTTACAGAAATATGTCTGTGGACATTTGCGATTGTTGTGGTTGATCTCCAACTCTCACACACCTTCTAAAATCTCCCCAAAACCTTGACCAATTGGGTTAAAAAAAAAAAAAGAAAGCCCACAACTACAATGTAACATGGGTAGAGTGACTTCAGGAAAGATGTAGGTTAATTGTTTTACTTATTTATTTTCTGGTGTTTTGTGCGTCTCATATATGTTTGTGTGTGTGTTTATTACAATCCATAGAGTAGAAGTTTGGAATAGAATTTAACACAAAGTGTAAGACATTTGCAACTTTTCTGTTTCTTACACACCTATGTTTTTTAACTAAATTTATACATCATGATACATTTTAACAGGTTGGCCAACTAAATTTAATTATCTTTGTTTTTCTAAAGCTAATTGAATTTCTAATTGTTCAGTCAGCAAGTCATGTCCAGATCTTTTCAACCCTGAGGACTGCAACACACCAGGCTTCCCTGTCCCTCACAATTTTGTAATATAATTACATTTAAAGTGAGTGACCAAGAAATGCCAGGGTACGTGAAGCTGAGATAATAAAATAATGGTAGCTGTCTTAAAGCATGTAGCCAATAATTTCTCCAAAAGCAATACAGTAATAAGGAAGAAATTTGTCCTCAGAGGAACCAGGAGATAGAATGTGACCAAACTTCATATTTAAAAAATAAAAGAAAGAAATGAAAAAGTTTAACAAATCCTGGCAAATAATATCACAGGTGTTCATCCCACCATGAGGCTTGTGTCTAGCAAAGGATGATGCAGAAAAGTTTCTGGTAAGAGAAAAGATAAAGCAAACTTCGGGCCTAAGATTGATGTAAAATTACCATCAGAAAGAGAAAGTAAAAATGTAAAAGAAAAGCCCTAACTTCTATTACGTTGAAAGCACCATGCTTAGTACTCTAAGGAAATGCATAATGAAAAAAGCAAGTTTCATATCCCCCACTTTTTTTCTTAAAGGCAAGTAATAATAAAAACAAAACTTGTTTTAAGATATAAATATTTTTGAACAGAACAGTGAATGAAGTAAAATGTACGCTAGAGATATACTGGGGGCTTCCCTAAAGGCTCAGCGATAAAGAATCTGTTTGCCAATGCAGGAGGCACGAGTTTGATCCCTGGGTTCAGAAGATTCCCTAGAAAAGGCAATAGCAACCCATTCCAGTATTCTGGTCTGGGAAATTCCATGGACAGAGGAGCCTGGCAGGTTATAATCCACGGGGTCCAAAGAATCAGACACAACTTTGACTAAACAACAACAACAAGATAAACTGGCATCTACACACTATCTCAATCAAAAATTTGCACTTAAAAGTTGTTTTTTTTTTTTAATTTTCCAACATTTAGACAAAAGTCAGATTCTGTAACACATCATATGTATAAGCCTGAACTATTTATTGAAAAGAAAATTAATATATAAATAAGTGCATTGGCCTCTCATTGCTGTTAAGCAAGTTCTATTCTATTTATTATTCACCTTTCTACAAAAATTACTTCAAACTTTAGCCTTTTGCCCCAAACCTCTTACTCCTTCCTGTCTGTCCTACTTCCCAAAGACAATCTCTCTTCTTAAACAGAGTAAAGAGAAACTGTTAGACTAGTTTCTCATAAGATCTATAGTCCCACTAATATCTGCATCATTTCCCTTTGTTTCACAGTAAAAGGATAGAACTGCTTGTTATTAATGATAATCCCTGTCCACTGGAAGGTATCTTCCCCTTCTTATTTCTCAGGAACTTAACTCTATATCCCTCTTTCAAATACTCCCTCACTACTGTCTACTTTGTATTACCACTTAAACATGCTCAAATCTCATCCTTTAAAAAAAGCGAGTTGCCAGTCCAGGTTCGATGCACGATGCTGGATGCTTGGGGCTGGTGCACTGGGACGGCCCGGAGGGATGGTATGGGGAGGGAGGAGGGTTCGGGATGGGGAACACATGTATACCTGTGGCGGATTCATTTTGATATTTGGCAAAACTAATACAATTATGTAAAGTTTAAAAGTAAAATAAAATGGAAATTGCTTGTGGAAAAAAAAAAAAAGCAGCCTAATTGTAAACTCACTTTAGCGATGCCCCTGTCTCTCTACTAGAATTTTGTGTATTTCTTCACCTCCCTCTCAGTCTTTAGTCCAGTCTACTAGAGGTTCTGCCCGCTATGAACATCAATCTTGTTTTCTAAAATGTCAGTAAAAGTCTATATAGATAGAGCAATCATACTCACTGTCCATCTTATTTCATTTCTCTCCGACCTTTATACAGTTGATGCTTGCTTTTCCTCTTGGCAGAAAAACATTATTGCAAATCAATAGGGTGTGCTCTAAAATTTTCAATATCTTTGGAAAAATTGCCCTGGAAAATTAAACTTGGCATAGTTCCTGAAGAGCCATTAAGTTCTCAGATTAGACAAAATACTTGTACAGCTTTTCAAATCTGAATCAACAACTTCTAAATAACCTGAAGTCTCCTTTAACTACCACCCTAATCTATAATCCTTGAGTGTACACTTTTCACCACCTCATATCCTGAACCTCATATCCTGGGCAGAGCCAGCACTAGGAACAGAAACAGTAAGGACTCGAGTGCCCTCAGTATGACAGAGAAGGAGGCTGAGAGCCCAGGGGAGCTTGGGAAAGATTATGTAGTCTTAATACATTGATCAAGAGAGAAAGGAGGGGGGGAACTATGAAGGGATCCTAGTTAATTGTTCACATCCATAGCCAATATCATTATTGAACTTGTATATATTTTTCAATTAGTTTTATTGGAGTATAATTTCTTTACAATGTTGTGTTCCTTTCTTCTATATACCAAAATGAATCAGTTATGTGTGTGTGTGTGTGTGTGTGCACGCTCAGTTGTTCAGTTGTGTCCAACTCTTTGCAACCTCATGGACTCATGGACTGTAGACTACCAGGCTCCTCTGTCCATGAAATTTTCCAGGCAAAAATACTGGAGCAGGTTGCCATTTCATACTCCAGGGGATCTTCCAGACCCAAGGATAACCCAAGTCTCCTGCATTGGAAGGCAGATTCTTTACTGCTGAGTCAACCAGAAAAGCTTATATGTATAACAGTTTTCTTCTTCCAATTTAGAGTCCTTTAATTTATTTTTCTTCTCTGATCACCATGACTAGGACTTCTAAAACCATACTGAATAAAATTGGAATGGATATACTTGTCTTATTCCTGATCTTAGAGGAAATCTTTTCATTTTTCATCATTGAGAATGATATTTTATGTGGATTTGTCATATATTGTCTTTATTATGTTGAGGTATATTCTCTTTATGCCCACTTTCTGGAGAGATTTTTTTTTTAATCACTAATGGGTGGTGAGTTTTGCTAAAAGCTTTTTCTACATCTATTGAGATGGTCGTTTGGTTTTTATTCTTCAATTTGTTAATGTGGAGTATCACATTTCTTGATTTAAGTATATTGTTGTATCATCCTTTTAATGAGTTGTTTAATTTGGTTTCCTAGCATTTTGTTGAGTTTTTTGATTTTTCTTTCTTTTGCACTTATGTTCATCAGTGATATTGGCCTGTAATTTTCTTTTTTTGTGTTATGATATCTTTGGTGGGTTTTGATACTGAGGTTACGGTGGCCTTGTAGAATGAGCTCTTCCTCTACAATTGTTTGGAATAGTTTGAGAAGGATAGGTGTTAACGCGCCTCCAAATTTTGTTTGAAAGACTGCCTGTGAACATGTGAATGTTTTTGTGTTTGTATGTGTGTGCAAGTTTGTTTTGAAAATTAATAGCACATGGTATCAGAGAACTTTAATTGTGAAAATTAGAAAGAAGAATGCTTTTGAGTCAAAATAATAAATATTACATTTCTGAATGTAATCAATATGGTGTAATCTACAGCTTTTAAGAAAATGAATGTGATATTTGAGCACAATATAGTCGAAATGTGTATAAAAAAACTTTATATTTTTATAATTAACTTTCAAGATATGCAATAAGACAGTTTAATTAAATAAATAATAGATTTTGGCTTATGTGGTCCAAACTTCAAAATGGTAAGTTTAATATTTCTTTAATATTTTTAAAAGAAATTTATAATTTACATTCATGATTCTTCAGAGAAAAAGATAATAATCCACGTTTCCAAAATACTATCTATTTCATTATCCAATATAATTGATATATAGCACTGTATAAGTTTAAGGTGTACTGCTTGATGATCTAACATACATCATAAAAAGATTATTACAATAAGTATACTGAACATCCATCATTTCATATAGATACAAAATTTAAAAAAATTTTTTTTAATTGTCATGAGAATTCAAAACTTTCATATATAATAGACAGCAGTGTTAATTATGTCTTCATGTTGTAATTTACATTCCTGGAAATTATAACTGGAGGTTTGTACCTTTTGACTGTCTCTATCCAATTCTCCCTCCCTCCAACTCCACCTCTGATAACCACAAATATAATCTCTTATTTGTGAGTTTTTTTGAAACATAATTGACCTATGACACTACGTTTGTTCCCGTTAATCAACATCATGATTTCTATACATTTCAAAATGATCACCATGATAAATCTTACCATACAAAGATGTTGCATAATTATTATTTTTAAAAAATTATTATTATTATTATTATTTTTTACTTTTCGATATTGTATTGGTTTTGCCATACATCAACATGCATCTGCCACGGGTGTACATGTGTTCCCCATCCTGAACCCCCATCCCACCTCCCTCCCCATACCATCCCTCTGGGTCATCCCAGTGCACCAGCCCCAAGCTTCCTGTATCCTGCATCGAACCTGGACTGGCGATTCATTTCTTATATGATATTATACACGTTTTAATGCCATTCTCCCAAATCATCCCCCCGCTCCCTCTCCCACAGAGTCCAAAAGACTGTTCTATACATCTGTGTCTCTTTTGCTGTCTTGCATACAGGGTTATCATTACCATCTTTCTAAATTCCATATATATGCATTAGTATACTGTATTGGTGTTATTTTTTCTGGCTTACTCCACTCTGTATAATAGGCTCCAGTTTCATCCACCTCATTAGGACTGATTCAAATGTAGTCTTTTCAATGGCTAAGTACTTTGGCCACCTCATGCAAAGAGTTGACTCATTGGAAAAGACTCTCATGCTGGGAGGGATTGGGGGCAGGAGGAGAAGGGGACGACAGAGGATGAGATGGCTGGATGGCATCACTGACTCGATGGATGTGAGTCTGAGTGAACTCCAGGAGTTGGTGATGGACGGGGATGCCTGGCATGCTGCGATTCATGGGGTTGCAAAGAGTCGGACACAACTGAGCAACTGAACTGAACTGAACTGAATACTCCATTGTGTATATGTACCACAGCTTACTTACCCATTCATCTGCTGATGGACATCTAGGTTGCTTCCATGTCCTGGCTATTATAAACAGTGCTGCGATGAACATTGGGGTACACGTGTCTCTTTCAATTCTGGTTTCCTCGGTGTGTATGCCCAGCAGTGGGATTGCTTGGTCATATGGCAGTTCTGTTTCCAGTTTTTTAAGGGAAAGAAAGACCATGAGAAAATACTTGAGGAGATAATAGTTGAAAACTTCCCTAAAATGGGGAAGGAAATAATCACCCATAATTATTGACTATATTTCCCACACTGTGTTTCATACCCGTGAGTCATTTATTTTGCAATCTGAAATGTGTACCTCTTAATTTCCCTCATCTATTTCTTTATTCCCTCTTTGGCAACCGCCTGTTTGTCTCCATATTTATAACTATTTTTGATTTGTTTATTCATTTGTTTTGTTTTTTGTATTCCATATACAAGTGATATCATACAATATTTGCCTTTCTCTGACTTATTTAGCATAATATACTCTGGGTCCACTCATGTTGTCACAGAGAGCAAAATTTATTTTTTCATGCCTGAGTCATATTCTATTGTACATATATAGACAACAGCTTCCTTATCCATTCATTAATTGACTGTTTGGTTCCATATCTTTGCCATATTAAATATTAATAATACTCCAATGAACTTAGGGGTACATATATCCTTTCTAATTAATGTTTTTGTTTCCTTTGGATACCCAGTAGTGAAATTGCTGGATTATATGGTAATTCTATTTTTAAATTTTTGAGGAATTTCCATACTGTTTTCCATCAGTTCAGTTCAGTTCAGTCACTCAGTCGTGTCCGACTCTTTGCAACCCCATGAATCGCAACATGCCAGGTCTCCCTGTCCATCACCAACTCCTAGAGCTCACTCAGACTCACATCCATCGAGTCAGCGATGCCATCCAGCCATCTCATCCTCTGTCGTCCCCTTTTCCTCCTGCCCCCAATCCCTCCCAGCATCAGAGTCTTTTCCAATGAGTCAACTCTTCCCATGAGGTGGCCAAAGTACTGGAGTTTCAGCTTTAGCATCATTCCTTCCAAAGAAATCCCAGGGCTGATCTCCTTCAGAATGGACTGGTTGGATCTCCTTGCAGTCCAAGGGACTCTCAAGAGTCTTCTCCAACACCACAGTTCAAAAGCATCAATTCGTCGGCGCTCAGCCTTCTTCACAGTCCAATTCTCACATCCATACATGACCACAGGAAAAACCATAGCCTTGACTAAACGAACCTTTGTTGGCAAAGTAATGTCTCTGCTTTTGAATATGCTATCTAGGTTGGTCATAACTTTCCTTCCAAGGAGTAAGCGTCTTTTAATTTCATGGCTGCAGTCACCATCTGCAGTGATTTTGGAGCCAAAAAAATAAAGTCTGACACTGTTTCCACTGTTTCCCCATCTATTTCCCATGAAGTGATGGGACCAGATGCCATGATCTTCGTTTTCTGAATGTTGAGCTTTAAGCCAACTTTTTCACTCTCCTCTTTCACTTTCATCAAGAGGCTTTTGAGTTCCTCTTCACTTTCTGCATTAAAGGTGGTGTCATCTGCATATCTGAGGTTATTGATATTTCTCCCGGCAATCCTGACTCCAGCTTGTGTTTCTTCCGGCCCAGCGTTTCTCATGATGTACTCTGCATATAAGTTAAATAAACAGGGTGACAATATACAGTCTTGATGTACTCCTTTTCCTATTTGGAACCAGTGGCTGTAAAAACTTACATTCCTACCAATGGTGTACCAGGGTTCCCTTTATCCACATTCTCATTTCCCTGAAGTTTAGTTATGCTGAGCATCTTTCCATGTGCCTATTTTGCATGTGTATGTCTGCTTTGGATAAGTGTTTATTCAAATCCTCTGCCACTTTTAAATAAGGATGTTTGTTTTTTTCTTTTTTTTTTTTTTTTGATGGTGAGTTCTATGAGTTCTTTGTATATATTTTTTAATTTTATTTTATTTTTAAACTTTACATAATTGTATTAGTTTTGCCAAATATCAAAACGAATCCACCACAGGTATACCTGTGTTCCCCATCCTGAACCCTCCTCCCTCCTCCCTCCCCATACCCTCCCTCTGGGTCGTCCCAGTGCACCAGCCCCAAGCATCCAGTATCGTGCATCGAACCTGGACTGGCGACTCATTTCATACATGATATTATACATGTTTCAATGCCATTCTCCCAAATCTCCCCACCCTCTTCCTCTCCCACAGAGTCCATAAGACTGATCTATACATCAGTGTCTCTTTTGCTGTCTCGTACACAGGGTTTTTGTTACCATCTTTCTAAATTCCATATATATGCGTTAGTATACTGTATTGGTGTTTTTCTTTCTGGCTTACTTCACTCTGGTTCCAGTTTCATCTATCTCATTAGAACTGATTCAAATGTATTCTTTTTAATGGCTGAGTAGTACTCCATTGTGTATATGTACCACAGCTTTCTTATCCATTCATCTGCTGATGGGCATCTAGGTTGCTTCCACGTCCTGGCTATTATAAACAGTGCTGCGATGAACATTGGGGTACACGTGTCTCTTTCCGTTCTGGTTTCCTCAGTGTGTATGCCCAGCAGTGGGACTGCTGGATCATAAGGCAGTTCTATTTCCAGTTTTTTAAGGAATCTCCACACTGTTCTCCATAGTGGCTGTACTAGTTTGCATTCTCACCAACAGTGTAAGAGGGTTCCCTTTTCTCCACACCCTCTCCAGCATTTATTGCTTGTAGACTTTTGGATCGCAGCCATTCTGACTGGCGTGAAATGGTACCTCATAGTGGTTTTGATTTGCATTTCTCTGATAATGAGTGATGTTGAGAATCTTTTCATGAGTTTGTTAGCCATCTGTATGTCTTCTTTGGAGAAATGTCTATTTAGTTCTTTGGCCCATTTTTTGATTGGGTCATTTATTTTTCTGGAGTTGAGCTATAGGAGTTGCTTGTATATTTTTGAGATTAGTTGTTTGTCAGTTGCTTCATTTGCTATTATTTTCTCCCATTCTGAAGGCTGCCTTTTCACCTTGCTAATAGTTTCCTTTGTTGTGCAGAAGCTTTTAAGTTTAATTAGGTGTATTTTGAATATCAATCTCTTATCAGATATACCACTTCCCAATATATTCTCTCATTTAGTTTGCATTTCATTTTGTTGATAGTTTGCTTCACTTGCAGTAGTTTCAAGTTTGTTGTAGTCTAATTTGCTTATTTTGACTTTTATTTCCCCTGAGGAGGCATATCAAAAAATATTCCTAAGATTCGTGTCAGAGAGCATATCTCCTATTTTTTCTAGATATTTTATGATTTCAGATCTTACATTTAAGTCTTCAATTTACTTACAGTTTATTTTTGTACATGTTGTGAGAAAGTAGTCCAGTTTGATTCTTTTTTATGTAACTATCTAGTTTTCCCAACACTATTTATTGAAGAGACTGTCTTTTCCTCATTGTATATTCTTACCTCCTTTGTCATAGATTAGCTGACTATGTAAGTATGGGTTAATTCTGGGCTCTCCATTCTGTTTATTAATCTATGTGTCTATGTCTGTGCTAGCACCATACTATTCTGATGACTATAGCTTTGTAGGACTGTTTGAAGTAAAGGACTGTGATACTTCCAGCTTTTTCTTTTTCCTCAAGATTGTTTCACTGTTTATAGTGTCTTTTGTGTTTCCAAACACATTTTTATATTATTTTTTCTAGTTCTGTGAAAAATGCTATTGATATTTTGATAGGAATTGCATCTAATCCATAGATTTCCTTGGATAGTATGGTCATTTTAATAATATTAATTCTTGCACTTCATGGGCACAGTGTCTCTATTTGTATTTTTTTAGTTTCTTTTATCATTTTCTTACAGTTTTCTGAGTACAGGTCTTTTGCTTCTTTAGTTAGTTCTATTCCTGTATATTTGTCCCTCTTGACTCAATAGTTAATGTGACTGTTTTCTTAATTCATTTTTGTAATGGTTCATTTTTAGTATATAGAAATGCAACAGATTTCAGTATATTGGTTGTGCATCCTGCAACTTTACTGGATTCATTGACGAGCTTCGGTAGTTTCTTGGTGGCATCTTGAGAATTTTCTGTGTTTAATATCATGTCATCTGTGAACAGTGACAATTTTATTTTTTCCTTTCTAGTATAGATTACTTTTATTTCTTTTTCTTGTTTGATTGCTGTTTCTACCTCTTCCAGTGCTATTTTGAATAAAAGAATGGGCATCCTTGTCTTTTTCTTAATCTTAGAGGAAATCCTTTTGGCATTTGAGCACTGAATATAATTTTAACTGTGGACTTATTATGTATGACCTTTATTATATTGAGATATATTCCATCTATACTCACTTTGTCAAGTGTTTTATCAAAAATGGATGTTGAATTTTATCAGATCTTTTTCTGTATCTATTGAGATGATCATAGGATTTTAATTCTTCAATTTATTCACTCTCAATTAATGTGGTGTACCACTGATAGATTTGTGGATATTGAGAAAAACCCTTCCATGTCTGGGATAAATTCCACTTGATCATTGTGTGTGATTCTCTTCTGTGTTTTCCATTTTATTGGCCTATAATTGTTTACAGTAATCCTTTATGATTCTTTTCATTTCTGTGGTGTTGGTTATAACTTTTTTTAAATTTCTGATTTGATTAATTTGAGTCATCTCTGTTTTTCTTGATGAGTCTGGGTGAAGGTTTATCTATTTCATTTATGTTTTCAAACAGTCTCTCTTAGTTTTATTAATCTTTTCAAGTGTTTTTAGTCTCTATTTTTATACATTTCTGCTCTCATCTTAATTATTTTTTTCCTCTTATTCAGGCTTCCCTAAGAATTCAACTGATAAAGAATCCACCTACACTGCAGGAGACCCCAGTTTGATTCCTGGTTTGGAAAGATCCCTAGAGAAGGGATAGGCTACTCACTCCAGTATTCTTGGGTTTCCCTGGTGGCTCAGATGGTAAAGAATCCACCTGCCATGCCAGAGACCTGGGTCCAATCCATAGGTTGGGAAGATCCCCTGGAGAAGAACATGGAAACCTATTCCAGTATTCTTGCCTGGAGAATCCCCAAGGACAGAGGAGCCTGGCAGGCTACTGTCCATGGGATTGCAAAGAGTCAGACACAACTGAGCAGCTAAGCACAGCACAGCACTCACTCTGAGTTTTGTTTGTCCTTATTTTTCTCATCCCTTTATGTCTAAGTTTAGGTTGTTTATTTGAGATTTTTCTTGTTTCCTGAGTTAGGCTTGCATCATATAAATGTCCCTCTTAGAACTACTTTTGTGCTGCATCCCATAGATTTTGGTTTTCTGGGTTTTCATTTGCATTTTTGAAATGGTATTTTAAAAATTCTTCTTTGATGTGTTCAGTTATCCATTGAATGTTCTTTAGTAGCATGTTGTTTAGCCTATATGTTTGTGTTTTGCAAGTTTTTTTTAATATATAATTTATTTCTAGTCTTATAGTATTTTGGTCAGAAAGATGCTTGATAGTATGGCAGTCTTCTTAAATGTATTGAGATTTGTTTTGTTTCCTAGAGTATGATCTCTTCTGGAGTATGTTCCATGTGCATTTGAAAAGAATGTGTATTCTGCTTCTTTTGGATAGACTATTATGAATATAAGTGTATTCAGCCTCTTTTGTATAGAATGTTCTGTATGTATCTGTTAAGTTTATTTTGTCAAATGTGTCATTTAAGGCTGGTGTTTCCGTCTGGTCAATCTGTCCATTGATATAAGAGGGGTTCTAAATTAAGGGATAATAATGTGTTTCCAAAATACTGTATTTTAATTGGATTGATAAAGAAAATTTCTGTCAGGCACGTGATCAAATGAACTGGTACCTTCAATTCACTCATTGATTTCCAGCGATTAGAGTTGTAAGTACATTCTGAAAGGAGAAAAGTTAAAGCTTCAAGGCATTGTGAATTATGAAATATGAAAATGAATAGAAAATATAAATAGTAGTAGTAAAAAAGAAAAGCAAAAAGTGCTTATGTTATTTTATAAGACCATGCCCATTCGTATGTGTGCTGTGCTTAGCCTCTCAGTCATGCCAGATTCTTTGTGACCCTAGAACCACAGCCCATCAGGCTCCTCTGTCCATGGGATTTCCAGGCAAAAATACTGGAGTGGGTTGCCATTTCCTCCTCCAGGGGATTTTCCCAACCTAGGGATTGAATCCATGTCTCACGTTTTCTGCATTGGCAGGAGGGTTCTCTTTACCACTAGTGTCACTTGGGATTAATGATTGATTAATTACACCTGGGCTTTGATCCCACCTGTCTTTTACTTTTTCATGTATCTTCAATCACCAAGTCAAGTGGATTCACCCCAGTTCTTTGTAAATTTACCCAAGCATCATCCTTTAAAACCAAATGCCCCAGACAAAGCTTTTATCCATATAGTTCTGCCACTGACTTCTCTACAGTTTCATATGCAGGTTTCTAAAACATGGTTTCAATTTTCATGACCCCAGTCCTAATTCTGCTCCATTCTGGTTTCTTCCTCTAAAACACCAATACAATAGTTCTCACTAGATTCATTACGTTTCATTATCCCCATATCACTAAATAAGTGCAACGAACATTTTAATATCATCTTACTTGATTGTAGAATTCAAGTCTACTAACCAAGGGCACTCTCTTTCAAGAACTTCTCCCTTTGCCATTCAGGGCATAACTTTCTCTTTTTTATACTACCACTTTAGCTGCTCCTTACTCTCCTTGGCAAGCTAAGCTTCTCCCCCACGTCATTAAGTGTAGGAGTTTCTCAAGGTTTGGCCCTATGCCTTGCTTTCTTCTAATTCTATACTCTCTAGCTAAGTAATTTTATCCCAGTTCATGTTTTCAATTACAAAACATTTATAGCCCTAGGCAAGACCTGTGAGCTTCACTGCTTACTTAAATCTATCCTTTGATATAACAAAGGCATAATTAAGCAAAATGTTCAAAAGTGAACTCATAATTTTTCTCCCCAAATTTGATCTATTTCTAGATTTTCCTAATTTAACTGAGAATCTCCAAGCTACTTATGCAAATCATAAACCTGAGTCCTCTTCACTTCCTTTATATTTAATTCAGTACCAGATATATTGACTGGTAAATAAATTGTTTATTTACCCTTTACCTATCTCAAGACTATCTTTTTATCTCCATCACCTTCCTTGGTCAAATTATACCATCTCTAGTCTGAAACAACCTGATAACTGGACTTCCTCCCTATTCTCCAAGGGTCTTCAAACTACTGCTCATAAGTCAAATCTACACTGTTGCCTATTTCTGTATGGCCTTATGAGCAAAGAATGTTTTTTTCATATTTAAGTGGTTTTATAAAATCAAAAGAAAGAGTAATATCTGTGGCACTGAAAGTCCAATTTCAGGGTTTATCAAGCATTAACAGAACCCATGTATTCTTGAGCTTCCCTTGTGGGTCAGCAGGTAAAGAATCCACCTACAATATGGAAGACCTGGGTTCAATCCCTGGGTTGGGAAGATCCCGTGGAGAAGGGGAAAAGCCCCACTCCAGTATTCTGTCTTGGAGAATTCCATGGACTGTATAGTCCATGGGATTGGAAAGAGTTGGACAAGATCGAGTGACTTTCACTTTCACTTTCTACAGAACACATACACACTCACTTGGTTATGTAGTGTCTGTTGCTGCACTTTTGCTATGCTGGTAGATTTGATAACAGAAATAAAGAGCATAAATGATGCTCTCTCATCACTTCATATAGTATAAAGTGCAGTAATCCAGTCACAATAGCATTCCGAGTACCATGTTATTTTTTTGTTACCATGCCTACCCATCATGGCTAAATAAAAGAAGAATAGAAATGTGGACTTTGAATGCCATACTTTAAAGGTATGAGGGAGTGGATTACTTTCAAAGCACAATGGATGTGGCAAAGCATTCTGCTTATTATACAAAGTGTTATCTGTTCAGTTCAGTTCAGTCGCTCAGTCATGTTCGACTCTTTGTGACCCCATGAATTGCAGCATGCCAGGCCTCCCTGTCCATCACCAACTCCTGAAGTCTACTCAAACTCATGTCCATCAAGTCGGTGATGCCATCCAGCCATCTCATCCTCTGTCGTCCCCTTCTCCTCCTGCCCCCTATCCCTCCAAGAATCACAGTCTTTTCCAATGAGTTAACTCTTTGCATGAGGTGGCCAAAGTACTGGAGTTTCAGCTTTAGCATCAGTCCTTCCAATGTTCTCCTTTAGAGTTCTCCAGGAGTGTTCTCCTTTAGAATGGACTGGTTGGATCTCCTTGCAGTCCAAGGAACTCTCAAGAATCTTCTCCAACACCACAGTTCAAAGGCATCAATTCTTCGGCACTCAGCTTTCTTCACAGTCCAACTCTCACATCCATACATGACCACTGGAAAAACCATAGCCTTGACTAGAGGAACCTTTGTTGGCAAAGTAATGTCTCTGCTTTTGAATATGCTATCTAGGTTGGTCATAACTTTCCTTCCAAGGAGTAAACATCTTTTAATTTCATGGCTGCAGTCACCATCTACAGTGATTTTGGAGCCAAAAAAATAAAGTCTGACACTGTTTCCACTGTTTCCCCATCTATTTCCCATGAAGTGATGGGACCAGATGCCATGATCTTCGTTTTCTGAATGTTGAGCTTTAAGCCAACTTTTTCACTCTCCACTTTCACTTTCATCAAGAGGCTTTTGAGTTCCTCTTCACTTTCTGCCATAAGGGTGGTGTCATCTGTATATCTGAGGTTATTGATATTTCTCCCAGCAATCTTGATTCCAGCTTGGCTGATAAAAAAAATACAATATATAAAAGAAGTATAAGGCTAAGTATTCATCTCTATATTCCCATTTGACACAAAAACAATGGTCAGAAAAAATGGTAAATGTGTAACAAAATATCTCATCATGACAGCTTTTATTCACAAAGATAAAAATGAAGCTGCCACCAAAATAAGATTCTGAGTGGCTCACTTGTCATCTAAGCAAGGAAAACTATTCACTGATGTTGACTTATTAAACCTTTTAACAATTAAAAGGGAACCTTCCCTTCCAAAAATGAGTACATTCTTCTCAGTAGTATATTTATGTTAAAAATTGTAACCAATTATTAGTATTATTATATTTTAAAATTTAATTTCTTAATAAAAATTTATACAAACTTGTTTCCTTCATTGTTACATAAGCCCAACATAAATGCTATTTTTGATCTTACCTTTTAGACTTTAAAACCCAACTTATTTACTATCTGACCCTTCACAGCATCTACTGATACCTATTCTACCTTTGTTGCCTTCAAATCTTTCTCTCCCCTCAAACAGATGGATCTTTTTAAAACACCTATCTGCATATAATATTTCAAAGAATTCCCGCTGCCTTTAGGGGAAAGATAAACATTCTTAAAATGCCTGTATCACCTTTCAGTATTCATTTTGTGTCATAATACTTAGTGATGTCTCATTTTCTGCCACTAAATTTTCAGTTCTTGCCTTGTTCTGTACTGTCTCAAGGCTTTTTACATGTAGTTCCTTCTACATGAATATACTCTTCCCTCTCTTGTTTATTTACTGATATCAGAGTTTTGATCTAAAGTAAATTATCAGTTCCTTAGAGAAAGCTTCCCTAAAAGTCTGACTTGATCAATGCCTACACACAAATGCACGCACATGCACACACACACATTATGGGCTTTCATAATATGAAAATATCCTTTGAACATTAAGGGTAGTAAAAGTAAATTACTCTGAGGCATTTTCACAAACAAGAGTTTAAATTTATGTATTAAGTTGTCAAGACCCATTATATATATTTTTTTCTGTCCTGCCTTGCTCTTCTTGATGTAAGTCTTTTTAAGAATCTGTATTTCACCTATAGGGATTGTGGGAAAGAGCTCAAGAGGGAGTGGATATGTATACTTATGGCTGATTCACATTGTTGTACAGCAGAAACAAACACAATATTGTAAAGTGATTATCTGCCAAATAAAAAAATAAATCAATATAAATTTGCAAGCCACCCAAGATGGACAGTCATGGTGGAGAGTTCTGATAAACAAGGGTCCACTGGATAAGGGAACGGAAAACCACATTGCATTCTTGCCTTGAGAACCCCATAAACAGTATGAAAAGGCAAAAAGATATGACACAGAAAAGTGAACCCCACAGGTCAGTAGGTACCCACTATGCTGCTGAAGAAGAGCAGAGAAATAGCTCCAGAAAGAATGGAGAGGCTGAGTCAAAGTGGAAACAATGTCCAGATGTGGATGTGTCTGGTGGTGAAAGTAAAGCCCAATACTGTAAAAAAACAATTATGGATAGTAACCTGGAATGTTAAGTCCATGAATCAAGATAAACTGGAACTGACCAAACAGGAGATAGCAGGAGTGAACATCGACATTTTAGGAATTATTGAACTAAAATGTATGGGAATAAGCAAATTTAATTCAGATGACCATTGTATATGATACTGTGGGCAAGAATCCCTTAGAGGAAATGGAGTAGCCCTCATAGTCAACAAAAGAGTCCAAATGCAGTACTTGGGTGCAATCTCAAAAAATGACAGAATGATCTTGGTTGGTTTCCAAGGCAAACTATGTACAATCAAAGAAACCCAAATCTATGCCCCTACCACTAATGCTGAAGAAGCTGAAATAAAACAGTTTCATGAAGACCTAAAAGAAAATTAGAGATATCAAGGGAATATTTCATGCAAAGATGGCCACAATAAAGGATAGAAACAGTATGGACCTAAAAGAAGCAGAATACATCAAGAAGAGGTGGCAACAATACACAGAAGAACTATACAAAAAGATCTTAATTACACAGATAAGCAGGATGGTGTGATCACTCATCTACAGCCAGACATCCTGGAGTGCAAAGTCAAATGGGTCTTAGGAAGCATCACTATGAACAAGGCTAGAGGAGGTGATGGAATTCCAGCTGAGCTATTTCAAATCCTAAAAGATGATGCTGTGAAAGTGCTGCACTCAATATACCAGCAAATTTGGAAAACTGAGCAGTGGCCAAAGGACAGGAAAAGGTCAGTTTTCATTCTAATCCAAAAGAAGGTCAATGCCAAAGAATGTTCAAAGTACCACAAAATTGCACTCATTTCACATGCTAGCAAATTAATGCTCAAAATTCTCCAAGCTGGGCTTCAACAGTACATGAACCAAGAAATCCCAGATATTCAAGCTCGATTTATAAAAGGCAGAGGAAACAGATCAAATTGCCAACATCCGATGGATCATCAAAAAAGCAAGAGAGTTCCAGAAAAACATCTACTTCTGCTTCATTGACAATGTATGTGTTAGTATACTGTAACCTAACTCTACACCTAAAGCAAAGAGTATCTTTTAAAGGGAGTGAAATATTTTGGATATTCTTAGAAAGCCATGAATCACTAAGGCTATTGAATTAGAGGTAGAAATAGTATTCTTAAATTTGGAAAAGTCACTATTATTGATAGGCAACACTTTTTAAAAGTATGTACCAAAAAATCATAGCTAATGAATTTAACATAAACAAAAACTATTCTGTAACAAATTAATTTCTTTCAATGTTTTGTATTTTCTTTTTCATTTTATGGAATGATGTGTCAATTACAATTAGATCATAAAAAGAAACAGTAATAACCCAATGTAGAACTTCTTTCAAATTGAAATAGACGTTACATATCCCTTCCAAAAAGGACAATAAACAATCTCAAAGTATGCTGGTAGATGAAACCTACAGGGAATATTAATAGATTTAACCATTGCATGGTTATTTATTATAATGTTTACTAAAAAGTATCTTACAGCCATATTAATAGAAGTGAAACTTAACTGAATAATTCTCTAATTCTCCTTGATCCCTCCAGCTCAAGAAAGATTTTTTTACACCTTATTTTGGCATGAAGAATATAAAGGAGAAAGAGTTCCAGTATCAGTATTAACAATATGTCAATTTTTGGTTCAAGTTAATTGGTTGCACTCATCTAGGGACTCGTGGTTAGTCTCGGTTTCAGAGGATAAGCTGGTTTTTCTTTTGAATAGATTTGAACATACCCTTGGAATTCAGACATAAGAGCAAACTAGGCAAAAATAGCAGATGAATCATTCAGCCAACCCACAGAATTTTGAGAAATAAAACAGTGTTGTTTTAAGCAACCAAATTTTTGAGTGATTTATTTTGCAGAAGTGGACAATTGAAATAAGAGGCATACAAAGAGTTGGATTAAGAATTAGAAATACAACCAAGTGTCTATTAGTGTAGGAACATTCATAGAGATACAAAATCAGGAGAGAGAAAACGGAATCGGGCATAGGCCTTGTGCTCAAGAGATTGAACCAGAGAAGAAATATTGCTGCAAGTGATAGCAAAGAGAGATAACAAAGTCTTCCTCAGTGATCAATGTGAAGAAAGAGAGGGAAACAATAGGATGGGAAAGAATAGAGATCTCTTCAAGAAAATGAGAGATACCAAGGGAACATTTTATGCAAAGATGGGCACAATAAAGGACAGAAAAGTTATGGACCTAACAGAAGCAGAAGATATTAAGAATGGGTGGCAAGAATACACAGAAGAACTGTACAAAAAAGATCTTTATGACCCAGATAATCAGGATGGTATGATTCCTCACCTAGAGCCAGACATCCTGGAATGTGAAGTCAGTGGGCCTTAGGAAGTATCACTATGAACAAAGCTAGTGGAGGTGATGGAATTCCAGTGGAGCTATTTCAAATCCTAAAAGATGATGCTGTGAAAGTGCTGCACTCAATATGTCAGCAAATTTGGAAAACTCAGCAGTGGCCACAGAACTGGAAAAGGTCAGTATTCATTCTAATCCCAAAGAAAGGCAATGCCAAAGAATGCTCAGACTACCACACAATTGCACTCATCTCACACGCTACCAAAGTAATGCTCAAAATTCTCCAAGCTAAGCTTCAACAGTACATGAACCATGAACTTCCTGATGTTCAAGCTGGATTTAGAAAAGGCAGAGGAACAAGACATCAAATTGCCAACATACGCTGGATCATAGAAAAGGTAAGAGAGTTCCAGAAAAAACACCCACTTCTTTATTGACTACACCAAAGCCTTTGACTGTGTAGATTGCAATGAACTGTGGAAAATTCTTCAAGAGATGGGAATTACCAGACCACCTGACCTGCCTCCTAAGAAATCTGTATGCAGGTCAAGAAGAAACAGTTAGAACTGGACATGGAACAGCTGCCTGGTTCCATATCAGGAAAGGAGTACATTAAGGCGTATATTGTCACCCTGCTTGTTTAACTTATATGCAGAGTACATTATATGGAATCCCAGGCTGGATGAAGCACAAGCTGGAATCAAGACTGCCAGGAGAAATATCAATAACCTCAGATATGCAGATGACACCACCCTTATGGCAGAAAGTGAAGAGGAACGAAAAAGTCTCTTGATAAAAGTGAAAGAGGAGAGTGAAAAAGCTGGCTTAAAGCTCAACATTCAGAAAACTAAATCATGGCAACTGGTCTCATCACTTCATGCGAATAGATGGGGAAACAATGGAAACAGTGGCTGACTTTATTTTTGGAGGCTCTAAAATCACTTCAGATGGTGACTGCTGCCATGAAATTAAAAGATGCTTACTCCTTGGAAGAAAAGCTATGACCTTCCCAGACAGCATACTAAAAAGCAGAGATATTACTTTGCCAACTAAGGTTCGTCTAGTCAAGGCTATGGTTTTTCCAGTAGTCATATATGGATGAAAGAGTTGGACTATTTAGAAAGCTGAGCACCAAAGAATTGATGCTTTTGAATTGTGATGTTGGAGAAGACTCTTGAGAGTCCCCTGGACTGCAAGGAGATCCAACGAGTCCATCCTAAAGGAAATCAGTCCTGAATATTCATTGGAGGGACAGCTGCTGAAGCTGAAACTCCATTACTTTGGCCACCTGATGGGAAGAGCTGACTCATTTGAAAAGACCCTGATGCTGGGAAAGATTGGAGGGAGGAGAAGAGGATGACAGAGGATGAGATGGTTGGATGGCACCACTGATGCGATGGACATGAGTTTGAGTAAGCTCTCGAATTTGGTGATGAACAGGGAATCTTGGTGTGCTGCAGTCCACGGGGTCGCAAAGAGTCAGACAGGACTGAGTGACTGAACTGAACTGAATTCATGTAAAAATACATAAAAAGTTCATTTTATGAAACCAGATCAGGATGTATACTGAAATTTCTTCCTGCAGGGAATTATTTCTTAACTAGTGCCTGAAAAATGTGAAGAGGTTGGTCACATGAAGCAAAATGAAGAAGGAAAAAGACATGATATGTGTAAAGGCACACAGGCAGAAGACAGTTTTTGCCTTAGGAAATGCTGCACATATGTGTGTATGTGTGTGCTCAATCATGTCCAACTTTTTGCAGCCCCATGGACTGTAGCCGGCCAGTCTCCCCTTCCTTGGAAATATATAGCATGTAATGGAAAGTGATTCCTTTGAATATGGAGAAATAACAGGAACCATATCTTAAAGAGATTTGTATGTCAATTTAAAGAGTTTGGGTCTTACCTTGAGGGAATAGAACTGTCAAAGATTATAAGTGGAATAGCATTGATAAATGGTAAATGATAGATAGCAAATAATCAGTGCTATTGATCTATTTGTACCTTAACAAGATTACCAGCTCAATGAAGGGAAAATTGTTGAATCGGTCTGGAGATAAGAAGACAATGAGGAGGTAGATGCAAAAATCTGGAGAAAAAGTTAATGGGGAAGTAACTTCAAATAGTGATAATGGGATTTGGATGCAATACCAGATTTAAAATCCAGAGATTTTGGTGATAATCAGAGTTGGAAGGTGTGACAAAATGATTCAATAAGTCATGCATATCACAAAGTTTTTTGAAAGGTAGATGGCAACAAATTTATTACATATAAAGGTGTTTGTGATGTCCTACAAAATAGTAGATGATAATTAGAGGTTCAGAATTCTTTTCCTCATTGTTTGACTGCCTCTGCTCCCTAGTTTACTTTAGCACAAAAGTTAAAGTAGTTTAGTGGGTAAAAAACAGTCCAGGTTAGAATAACTAAATTTAATATTATATGTGACTATTTCAGTAAATTAAATATATTAGTCTGAATTCTAGTCAGAGTGTTTGAGTTTGTATATATACTTGAGTATCATCAGAATATATGTTGTAATTGTAGTCAAGAGATAGATGAGATTGCTCAGAATATGAAGCGAGAGAATATGAAGAGTTTGAAGAAAAGGAAACCTTAAATAGCCTTGAAACACATCAGATCAGATCAGTCGCTCAGTTGTGTCCAACTCTTTGCGACCCCATGAATCGCAGCACGCCAGGCCTCCCTGTCCATCACCAACTCCTGGAGTTCACTCAGACTCACGTCCATCGAGTCAGTAATGCCATCCAGCCATCTCATCCTCTGTCGTCCCCTTCTCCTCCTGCCCCTAATCCCTCCCAGCATCAGAATCTTTTCCAATGAGTCAACTCTTCGCATGAGGTGGCCAAAGTACTGGAGTTTCAGCTTTAGCATCATTCCTTCCAAAGAAATCCCAGGGCTGATCTATACATGGACAAAATAAATAGAAGAAAAATATATGTCAAAAAAAGAACATAGAGAAAGAGTTGGAAAGACAGGACAATCAAAAGGAGGATCACAGGGATGGGGGAAAACCACCAGCAGAATGCAGTGTCATAGGAATCAAAGGATGAAAGTGTTGCAGAAGAATAGAATGCTACTCAATGTTCCAAATGCTAAAGGGAGATTCTGCGAGATGAGGGCCAAATACGGTACTGTATTTAACAATGAGTATGACTGGTACATATGGTGACACGTCTCAGTGGCGTGATTCGTCAAAATGCACACTGAACTTTGTCCAAGAATAAACGGAGGGGCTGGAGTGGTAAAAGTGCTGTAGAGAATTGTTTAAAGATGTCAGGGCAGTTGGAGGAGGAGTGAGACACTTTATAAAAGGTCAGAAGGAAGACAAAGGAAAGAGACAGCAGTCAGGAGTGGATTTTATTAACATGGGTGGGGAGCTTAAGAGACTACTAAAAACTTAATAGAAGGGAACCAGCAGAAAAGAAAATACATAAGAAAAAGGGTATCAACTCTATAGCAAGATGTCTGAAGAGGGCAAAAAAGTCGAATTCAGAATAAAATTGAACTGAATGGAAGTACATGAAAGCAAGTTTGCATCTTCCTTTATGAAAAGAGAGCAAAAAGAAATAGATCAGAAAGAACCATCTGTCTACACATATCGATAGAAGAATATTTCTTCCTCATTGCTTTTGCTGCTAAGTCGCTTCAGCCGTGTCCGACTGTGTGTGACCCCATAGACGGAAACCCACGAGGCTCCCCCGTCCCTGGGATTCTCCAGGCAAGAACATTTATTTTCCCCGAAATACAGTTGAATTTATCTGATAAGACAAAAAATTTAACTGACTAGAAGATTTGAGATGAGACTGGAGAACATTTTAAATAGCCAAGTTGGCAATGAAAGAAAATTTGACTAAAGGAATTTTGAAGGATTACCATAAAGGATGAGTTAAGTGAAAGTTAGAGTTAATATGCCATCTTATGTAATTCTAACAATACTCATTAGCCCAGGTGTAGTGGGAAATATAAGCTGTTGGATTTATCTCATGTTGAGTTTTCCTGGATAAAAGGATAGAATAACAAGGCAAGTTATCTAAGGATATTATCATGGAGAGGTTGAAAGATGGGTTCTAATGCTATATAGAGAAGTAAAGAGGTGAATAATTGAGAGAAAATAAATCAGTGGATGTGTACCCTTGGTGATGCTGATGAGACAGTACAGTAGTAAGGATAACTGAGTAAAGGAGGTGAAAAGAACATCAGAGTGAGATGTCCAAGATTAATAGTGCAGAAGTGGAATTGTTCTGGTTGCTGAAAGAAGCGCTGGCTGCAGCCATGGGAGGGTGTGGATGGAAGTAAATTTTAAAGTCACAAGGCTTTAGGTTCCAAGATTTACACTAGATAATGTAGAGGGGTTGTGCTTGTGGAATGCTGGCTGGGCCATAATGTGAATATTGAAGTAACCTAAGAGACAGTGGTAGGACTTGTTATTGGGAGAAACACAGAATGATGTATTCAAGTCCCCAAGGCTTGAGGGACAGTGATTAGTATACTTGGTAAGGAGCCAAATGTCCTGAGCTCCAAATGAGCAAGGGAATTTCCAGAGAGAATTGGAATAATTGTAGGAATCAGCTTGGAGAATGAGAAGAATGCTGAATTCCCACTTGGTGAACCAGAGATATGAGATGTGTGGGTGAATGAATAACATCAGCTTGAGGCATGCTGTGATTGTCCTACAAATAAACAAAGTTCAGTTAAAGCAAGAGGTAGAGAAATGTCACAAAATAAATTGAAAAGAAAGAGACTTGTTTGTTTGCTGCATAATGGGGATTTCACAATCCATAAATGAAAGGTGTGAGAATGTAAGAAGAATGTGAGGTTAGATTAGGGGAAAGGAAGCCTGGAGTTGTATGGAGATGAAAATAGAAAAAAGAAAAGAGGATAAACATATATTTGTTTATCTTAGGGAATTACCAAGGATAGCAGGGATATGAGAAATAGGATACACATTTAAGTATATACACATTAAGTGGATACACATTTTTCATATAATTAGGTTCAGATATTTCCATATTATTAAGAAAGCAGTGTATAAAGATGATGAGGAATTCTTCTGGGATTCTAGCCAAGTTTTGTGATGTCATTCCCAGCAAAGGTCAATTTTTTAAAAAAAAATTTTAGGACCAAGTGGCAGGCAATCAGGAAGCCTAAGGAGGCAGGCATTATTATAGTTTGACTATGAGGAATCAGAGCTCTCCCACCAAAGGAAGTCTTCCAGTATCTTATACCTTGTAGGAGAGAAGTGGAAGGTCTAGGATTATTCAGATATTATTCAAAATTTGGAGATTTTGAGCAAAATCTTAGTTATTAAGAAGAAGTGTGTAGGCAAGTCAACATAATTTAGTATTGACTTCTGAAGAAAGAGGCTGGGCTTGTTATCAAAGTGTGGTACTGTACTGAGCCACAAGCCTCATTGTCCAGTGAAGTGCAGTTATGCAATGAGTGAGACAAAAAACTGTCTATTCCTGTTTTCAAAACCATTTTCTTAAATTTATAAAAATCATGTCTGGCAATGTTTTAACATTTCCTGAGCGTACCACACAAATATATACACAATATTGCCAGTGTTTGAAATGTAGAAAACAACTATGCTATTTTAGGTCTTAGTTTAGAATTAGTATATAGTTAATTGCACTTTAGGGAAATCATGGAGAAGGCAATGGCACCCCACTCCAGTACTCTTGCCTGGAAAAACCCATGGACGGAGGAGCCTGGTATGCTCCAGTCCATGGGGTCGCTAAGAGTCAGGCGCAACTGAGCGACTTCAATTTCCCTTTTCACTTTCATGTATTGGAGAAGGAAATGGCAACCCACTCCAGTGTTCTTGGCTGGAGAATCCCAGGGACCGGGGAGCCTGGTGGGCTGCCGTCTACGGGGTCGCACAGAGTTGGACACGACTGAAGCGACTTAGCAGCAGCAGCAGTAGGGAAATCATAACCTGAGTAAAGAGCAAACTGGTAAGGAAACAAGTGGACCCTATTTCGGAGGAATTCAGAAATAGCATTTGTATTTATGACCGATCCTGTTTGAATTATAATTGTGAAAGCAAAGGATTTTTTAATTTGGATTTTAACTGAGAGACGCCATTCTGCTTTTTCTTTGAACTCATTGAGGACCTACTGCATAGGCCACTGCTTTGGCTCAGGATGCTATGGGCAACACAAGGCACGACATGTATTTCCTGTCTTAACTGACTCATTTATTAATTCTTCCTTTTAAGAAACTTTTCAATTCACTTGGCCAGAATTATTTTTAATTATTTTCTTGAAATTAATGCAAAATATATATTCTGGATGATTTTTCTTATTACTCAAAGAACACTTTTTCTCTGAAAAGCATAGGATGACTCTCATGACAATTTAATAACCAAAGTTTTTATTTCTTTTGAAAATGTTTGTGACAACACTTGAATTATGAATTAGGGCAGTAACAAGAAGCTTCTCGGGGAATTTTGTTTATATAACTATCTGCAGCAGGTTTTAACCAAGAAATATAATATAACACTTAGGTTTAATTAAATATTTTTCTTTAAACTCTGAATCTTAAAAGCCTAAAACAAATAAATAATGCTGAAATTCATTACTTGTGTCGATGATAAAATCCTTTGTTTTACTCAGAAAGTAATAGATATCAGCATTTCCAGCTACATCCTTGTCATAAGCTCTACTTAGCTGTGTCCCAGGAAGCATGTTTTCAGGCAAATACACTGGGTTAATTAAGAACTGAATTTCTGCTGCAGTATGTGAGAACACTAAAGAGAAAACACAGATTTTTAAATAAAATGAAACATATTAAAATTAACAGCTTTATCAGTAATTATTTCACATATTTGCCCCTATAAATTACATTTACAAATGAAATTATAATTTTGAAAAAAAGTTTAATCTAAAACTAAGTCATTTTTTTTTTCTTTTAACTCATTTCAATATTGTTCTTCTGTGGTATACTATGCAGAGCAAAACTATGAAAAATTTGAGATACCAGCTTTACTACAATTTTATTTTAGACCTTCATTGAAAACTGTAATATAGAATGGTTATTTCTGTTAAAAGCAAGTTTCGTTAATTCCCTACTTTAGCTTATTTATCTTTTCCGTCAAATCATTTTGCATATTTGAAAAAGTAATATTTTTCATGTAAACGTTTGTTGTATTTTATTTTAAAATGCTAGTTGAAAAAAATCAGTGAAACATTCTTTCTGCATTAATTTATTTAGTTATTTTTTACTGCTTTTATTTCTGTTAGGAAAAAAGAGGCTCTGTTTTTGCTTAAGTTGTGACTCATTGTAAATTGTGTTATGCTGCACCTCTAGAGTAAAAAGCAGAAATAGCCATATCCTGTAACTCACTCCCAGGGTATGTAGTGTGACTAAAAGGCAATATAAATGATATTAAAAATAGAACAATATTAAAACAATAGTTAAATATTTTATATAAATTTTGTTATATAATAGAGTTTTTATATAGCAAATTACTCTAGGGAAAAGAGGACTCTAAAGGTAAAAAATAATACCAAAAGTAGAGTCTTGTTTGAAATAATCAAAGAATAAGTCCTGAGTTTTCTTTTTCATTTAAATACACAAACATACACACACAAGAGACAGAGTGAGAGAGTAAGAGAAAATAATATTCAGTGATTGAAAAGGATCTCAGAAGGAATTCAAATTCCTTAACTAACATTTAACCTCAACTTTCTTAAGAGCTAAGGAAACATCAGAAGTTAAACAAACCTGTGCACATTAATAAAATCTTAAGGATGTTCATATCTAGACCTGCTTGCCTAACGCCCATAGCAATACCCACTAGCAAATGCATGGCTTTGTCTATTTATACAAATTCAGTCTTTACTAGAATTTAAGCCAAAATGTTAATAAATTATTACTCAACATTGAAACCAATAATGTTATTCTGTTTAACTAAGTGATTAAGCACACAGGTCATATTTCAGCTTCTGTTTCTGTTTCCCATATATATCAATGAGAATACTATCAGCAAAGCCAAGATCATTATGTAACATCAGTTTAAATTACAAGTATTTGAATTTGAGACGAGGTATCCTAAGGAGATTTTTTGTCAAGCAGCCCAAGTGATTTGCAATTTAATCCCTCTTTACCTAAGAGAAAATGCTCTATAATAGGATAAAGAATTATTTCTAACAAGACTCTGTATATATTTTTATACCCTAAGACAATTCAGTCCACATGTATTTCTGAGAGGCACTATCAATGGACTCAGTACCTGTTGATGTCTGAGGAGCTCCAGAGATGAGCAAGAACCATTCTTAGGTTTTCTGTTACCTAGCAAAGATAATGGAGTGTTAAAATTGCTACACCACAGCAGAGTGGGTGATATGTTTCAGTAAAATAGTATCAAAATTCAAGAGACAGAGGAGACACTTCCAAAGAGCGGAAAAAGAAGAAAGCTTCAAGGAGGAGGTGACTTCTACAAAATGAGACTGTCAAGCATCAAAGTCTTTTGCTCTTTCTAGTAAAATGGTTTCAGTGGGTATCTATCAACATATGTACTTTTATATATTTATAAAGTATTTATATCAAAAATGGCATAATATATAATATGGTATAAAATATAAATAAAATTTAGAATAAATTTAAAAGAATGATATAATATATTATATATGTAATGATATAATATAATATAATGATGATTTCCATGTAGTGTTATACATAATGTGTTACAATGATCATAAATATTATTGTAATCCAAAATGACATGAATATGCTACAATAAAAAGCTTTTCTTTCTTTAAAATATTATAAATAACATAAATTACTTTTTATGATTTTATTAATAATATTTCATAATGAGGTAAAGAATCAGCTGGAGAAATCAAATATTTCTTTAAACTCTTATTAATCATATAAGATACATTTCACATATTAAACTCTTAATTTTATTTTATATAAACTATACAAATATAATGTTGATTGTTATTTAATAATACTGAAGACTGAGAGCAAATGAATATGCTTCATTATTATTGACAATCCAATTTTTGCATTTTGTGATTATTCAGAGCCAGGGTCAATGTTCCATTTATGTTTAACTTCAGTTCAGTCACTCAGTCGTGTCTGACTCTTTGTGACCCCATGAACCACATGCCAGGCCTCCCTATGCTATGCTATGCTAAGTCACTTCAGTCGTGTCCGACTCTGTGTGACCCCCATAGATGGTAGCCCACCAGGCTCCCCCGTCCCTGGGATTCTCCAGGCAAGAACACTGGAGTGGGTTGCCATTTCCTTCTCCAATGCATGAAAGTGAAAAGGGAAAGTGAAGTCGCTCAGTTGTGTCCAACTCTTAGCGACCCCATGGACTGAAGCCTACCAGGCTCCTCCGTCCATGGGTTTTTCCAGGCAAGAGTACTGGAGTGGGGTGCCATTGCCTGTCCATCACCAACTCCCAGAGTTCACTCAAACTCATGTCCATGAAGTCGGTGATGCCATCCAGCCATCTTATCCTCTGTCATCCCCTTCTCCTCCTGCCCTCAAACTTTCCCAGCATCAGGGTCTTTTCAGATGAGTCAGTTCTTCACATTTGGTGGCCAAAGTACTGGAGTTTCAGCTTCAACATCAGTCCTTCCAAGGAACACCCAGGACCGATCTCCTTTAGGATGGACTGGTTGGATCTCCTTGCAGTCCAAGAGACTCGCAAGAGTCATCTCCAACACCACAGTTCAAAAGCATCAATTCTTCAGTGCTCAGCTTTCTTTATAGTCCAACTCTCACATCCATACTTGACTACTGGAAAAACCATAGCCTTGACTAGATGGACCTTGGTCACAAAGTGATGTCTCTGCTTTTTAATACACTGTCTTGGTTTGTTATAGCTTTTCATCCATGGAGCAAGTGTCTTTTAATCTGTGGCTGCTGTCACTGTCCATGGTAATTTTGGAGCACGAAATTTGAAATCTGACACTTGCCACTTTTCCTGTGTAAATTTGCCACGAAGTGATAAGAAGACCAGAAACCATGATCTTCTTTCATGAATGTTGTTTTAAGCCAGTTTTTTCACTCTCCTCTTTCACCTTCATCGAGGTCCTTAAGTTCCTCTTCACTTTCTGCCATTAAAGTGGCATCATCTGTATATCTCTTTTTATTTCTCCTGGCAATCTTGCTTCCAACTTGTGGGTAATCCAGCCCAGCATTTTGTATGATGTACTCTGCATATAAGTTAAATGACCAGGGTGACAATATACAGGCTTGATATATTCTATCAATCCCTTAAAAATAAATGTGGCATTTGGTGATGAATAAGAAAGCAACTGCTTTCTGAAAAAAATTCAAGCTATGAAGATGTGTTTGTAAATGTTTCCATCATTCTGTGATTCAAATCACTGAAAGCATGCCACCTACAAAAGTTCTTATGTCAGCCCACTTGTACAGGAAAACAGAATTTTCTAATCGGTTTAAAACTATTTCACCTGAAAAACTCAGCACATTTTAAAATAATTGACTAAAGAATGTAAAATGCAATACTGTTTTATTAGTTTGAAATATCAGATTTGCATCAAAGATTAAGAATATTTTATGCTATCAATATTCAATCCTTTTGGGAACTGGCAGATAAAACTAAAAGATGCCTTCATATTTTAACTACAAAATTATATACCTCATCCATTTAGTTCTACACATATTTGCAAGGTTACACATATTTGTGAGGCATCTGCAGCATCTTTTCCATCTTTAACAACCACCAAGTTAAGTAAACTATCGTGAACTTCCAGATGTTCAAGCTAGTTTTAGAAAAGGCAGAGGAACAAGAGATCAAATTGCCAACATCTGCAGGATCATCAAAAAAGCAAAAGAGTTCCAGAAAAACATCTACTTCTGCTTTATTGACTATGCCAAAGCCTTTGACTGTGTGGATCACAATAAACTGTGGAAAATTCTGAAAGAGATGGGAATACCAGACCACCTGACTGGCCTCTAGAGAAACCTGTATGCAATGTCAGGAAGCAACAGTTAGAACTGGACATGGAACAACAGACTGGTTCCAAATAAGAAAAAGAGTACGTCAAGACTGTGTATTGTCACCCTGCTTATTTAACTTATATGTAGAGTACATTATGAGAAATGCTGGGCTGGAGGAAGCACAAGCTGGAATGAAGATTGCCAGGAGAAATATCAATAACCTCAGATATGCAGATGACACCACCCTTATGGCAAAAAGTGAAGAAGAACTAAAGAGCCTCTTGATGAAAGTGAAAGTGGAGAGTGAAAAAGTTGGCTTAAAGCTCAACATTTAGAAAACGAAGATCATGGCATCTGGTCCCATCACTTCATGGGAAATAGATGGGGAAACAGTGGAAACAGTGTCAGACTTTCTTTTTGGGGGCTTCAAAATCACTGTAGATGGTGATTGCAGCCATGAAATAAAAAGACACTTACTCCTTGGAAGGAAAGTTATTATCAGCCTAGATAGCGTATTAAAAAGCAGAGACATTCCTTTGTCAACAAAGGTCCATCTAGTCAAGGCTATGGTTTTTCCAGTAGTCATGTATGGATGTGAGATTTGGACTATAAAGAAAGCTGAGCACCGAAGAATTGATGCTTTTGAACTGTGGTGTTGGAGAAGACTCTTGAGAGTCCCTTGGACTGCAAGGAGATCCAACCAGTCCATTCTAAAGGAGATCGGTCCTGAGTGTTCCTTGGAAGGACTGATGTTCAAGCTGAAACTCCAATACTTTAGCCACCTAATGTGAAGAGCTGACTCGTTAGAAAAGACCCTGATGCTGGGAAAGATTGAGGGCAGGAGGAAAAGGGGATGACAGAGGATAAGATGGTTGGATGACATCACCAACTCAATAGCCATGGGTTTGGGTGGACTCCGGGAGTTGGTGATAGACAGGGAGGCCTGGTGTGCTGCAGTCCATGGAGTCACAAGGAGTTGGACACAACTGAGCGACGGAACTGAACTGAATACCAGCAGCAAGCATGCATATCCAGTGTCAATTCCTGCTCCCCCTATGTTTTGCTTCATTCTTGTCTCATTGAATTTAAATTTATTTTTTAATTTTCAAAGTGAGATTTAATTTAAGCAAAATGATATAATTTATAAATTCACTTTAGTCATATTTACGTGATGTGCAAATGATTGCAACATGCCAGATGTGAGCAAATATCCCTTGTTTGTACAATGGCCTTCCTACTCTGGCCTTCATGTGACTTGTGACTGTTTGACATGAGGATCCATAAGAATACCACTGCCTAAATAAATATAAAAACTTTGCTTCTCTTTTATATTTCAGATTTAAATGTAATTAGAAGTTCTAATGTTTCCTTATGGAAGTACAGTAGGTTATTTTCCATATTTCCATGTGTGTGAGAGTACCTCTAAGAGAATGTTATCTTAATTTACTTCATTTATATGAAATATGTCACCAGTAAATATTTGCGAGTTTTTGCATTCATGTAATAAAGGGAAGAGGAAAAGGGGAGATTGAGACATTTGTGGTGAAGGCAGTATGAGCACAATTAGGATGTTGGAAAATATTTTTGTATAACAAAATAAGCTGTGGCATGACTACAGATGCATTTTAGAAATATTTATATAAGGGACACTAAGTGTTGACTAGCAACGTGAGAAAGATGAGGATACAATGGTAAAAAGTCTTTTATAGCTTTCTAATGCTGGGAGGGACTGGGGACAGGAGGAGAAGGGGACGACAGGATGAGATGGCTGGATGGCATCACTGACTCGATGGATGTGAATTTGAGTGGACTCCAGCAGTTGGTGATGGACAGGGAGGCCTAGCCTGCTGCGATTCATGGGGTCACAAAGAGTTGGACACGACTGAGCGACTGAACTGAACTGAACTGACGTAAGATATAATGAGTATCCAAAATAAGTTGTCAGAAATATAGAAAGATGCTTATTCTTTATACTTATAGAATAATCTCTGGTCTGTAGAATATATATTAATATTATAAACCGTTTTATATGTACACACATATATAGATAGGTAATTTAAATTGATGAATATTTATTTGATTCACTGTATTTTAAATGAGAATAGAAATGTTTTCTTTGTAAAAGAAAATATGTATCCAGATTAGTTTGAATAGTGCGCTTGCTTTCTTCTTATCATATAATTTAAGATACAGAATAGAAATCTTTTCTGTGCCATGGCAAATTGTTCTATTTCTTTCCAGATTGGATCAGCCTCCCATACTTTATCCTATGTACTTCCAATGTCTTTGAGATTTCCTTTAATGTGAAGTTTTTGACAATGTCAATACCTCTGGGACAGTTTCATCCTTTTGGCACAATTGTTGTCTTCATTTATGGTGATAGGTCACCTTCACTGTGTTCCTCTAGCTTCATATCTATAGAGTTTCTCAAAAGGTGGCAGCATCAATATTTCCAGTCTTTTATTTCTTCTGTTAACTTCATCTATTTTTGATTGGAATCCTGCAGTTATTTGCAAGTGTGGTAAATGTTTTGCCGAATTACATTCATATTCTTTGCTATTCCTTCTTTCCTGGATGCGCTCATGATTTTCCATTCATGCTTTAACTCATATTTTATCCAAAAATCAGATAAGGAAATTGCCTGATCTTCAGTTTTTGTGTCAATAGCCTGTCTGAGAATCCATCTAAGGTTACAGACTTTACAAATTGAAATAATTTCTTGATCTATTGACTGGAAAAATTAAATTGTATTTGGTAGTTAAAAGAAAAATTTCACATTTTCATTCATGACTCTGAGAGAATCAGGATCATCTATATGAGAAGTGCTTTAAATTTTAGATTATTTTGCCAGCAGTGACTATCACCAAGAACAAACACGGTTATATATGATTCAACCAGTCACAGTGCTAGAAAAATTCTTTCAAGCACATTCTCCTTTAATGATGATATCAAAGTCTACCAAGGAATGAGTGTTTTCTATATTAGATTAAAAATCAAACTAATACAATATTGTAAAGTTTAAAAATAAAATAAAATTAAAAATAAATAAATAAATAAAATAAAATCTCTAGCTAAAAAAAAAAATCAATTCCATACAGCCTTATTAATAATGAATTGAAATCCGAAAGTTTCTGTATAGCTCTGGCAGTGGAACTGAACTTGGTTTGGGCTGTGTGTGCTAAGTCACTTCAGTCAGTCACGTCTGACTGTGCGACCCCATGGACAGTAGCCCACCAGGCTCCTCTGTTCATGGGGATTCTTCGGACAAGAATACTGGAGTAGTTGCCATGATCTCCTCCAGGGGATCTTCCCAACCCAGGGATCAAACCACAGTCTCCTGCATTAAGGCAGATTCTTAATCAGCTGAGCTACCGGGGAAATTTTTTAGGAAATGTTTGCATCCCAAAGGTGCCATGGGATTCCAGGTATGTAAGGTAGAAATGGTGGTTGATTAGACTTCCTGACATATACTCCAGCACAGTTGCCTTTTGAGTGAGATCCGAGGAGACTATTCTCCATGGGTTTCTTACACTTCTGTTTATCTTTTAAACTCAGAACTTGACCACCTTTGTTCTAGACTATCTTTAAGGATTTTTGTGTAGGGAACAATTTTGAAAGAATGAAATGGTATATCTAAAATAAGGGATTAGTTTGTTTACTGTCTAGTATAATAAAGTCTCTCTCCAATGCAAAAGTCATGCAGACGTAATAATCCTTAGAAAAAACCTGAGATCCCTAAACTCTAAGGTCCTCTCTCATAACCCAACCTGTGGCAATATATCAGGCATCACATGGCCTCTTTAAATCGCTCTTTGAAATTCAGGACTTAAGATCCAGTGTGAATGCTGACACTGTGGCATCTATAGTTCCCTTGAGTAACAGTTTCTTTTGTCTCTGACCCAAGAAACTCATGTCTCCTACCGTGAGCAATCATGGTTCTCACAGCAGCAAGCATGAAGCTAGGAGAAGCAAACCTCTCTGCTTGTAGGTGTCGCAAAATCTCATGCCTTTCACAAGTTCTTGCCATGATAAACCTCAGTGTATCTTTCTAATCACTCAAACAGATCTCAGTGCATACAACAGAGCAAGTTCAAAACCTATAGAAAGGAAATATTTCCAATGTGTATTATCCTTTAATGGCAAACTGCTAGAGATTCTTATACAATAGAGGTCAGATTTTCCAGGAAGTAGTATAGCAAAGCACTTGCAATCAAAGGTACCTAATTCCAATAGAAGCTTTACATCTAAGGATGTTATTTAACCTTCCTACTCATCATTTCCCTCATTTATAATATGTGGAAAATTACGTAACTACCTCAGAGCTATTATGGAGAGTATATGAGGTAATCCATAAAAGGAAAAAGCACAGTACAGTACAGGATATATGAGAAGCACTCAACAAATATTTTATATTGCTTTAAAGTTACTTAGGATACCTCATTAAATAGCTCAAAATCTAGAACAGAATCGTGCAGACCCTCACATTGTACACTCCCTGGGATTGTGATTTGAATATTTTCAGAAGTAATCTATCCTATTCTGAAGTTCTGTTCAACATCAACACTTGCAGTAAGATTCCTATGTAATGTTATAAAGCCTTCCCTAAAGAACGGAAGCATCTTTATACATGTATCTACAGGGATCTCTTATAAACAGCTGGTAAATGTAGAAAGTTGCTTAAATAGTACATTCATTCTCCACATCCACCATCAAACAGTTCTAATTTATAAACCTAATTATGTTAGTTTTCTACTGAAACATTCATATGAGTCCAAACAACTAAGCATACAGTATTTCACATTTTACTCATTTCTCCTTCCGCCCTCTCATGCACCACATATCTAGTAAAATCAAGGCACTATCGTATTATCTTCAAAATCTCTGTTTTTCCAGATATGATTCTGTGCCCAGAAAAGCCTGTCCCTGCTTTAGTGCTTGTAAAAGCTTACTCATTCTTCAGCAACCAAATCAAATATCACTTCCTCAGTGAAGAAATTCATGATTTTCCCAGGATGGTTAGTCATCCAACTTACTATCATCTAAAAGAGTTTTGTACACACTGTGTTATGGTTCTTACAAAGTTTAAAGATGTGCTTCCAGAAGTGTCTCCTCATTGTCTAACTCATGTTTGTGTTTCCAGTGCTCAGGACAATGAAAGGTGTATTACTTATCGTTTGGGCTTTTAAATAAATGAATGAACAAAAGATTCTTGTGTCAACTATGATATTATGGATTAAATTATATCATGAGAATTTACTTCCTTTGCATCTTAAGGATGTATATTCTTACAGAATCTTAAAGTCCAAAACTCTCTAGCACACATCCTAACAGAGTGCTGCCTTTGAAATGACCATTCTCTCTGCCTGGAACATTCTTCCGCTGGATGTTCACATGTCTCGATCCATTATCTCCTTCAAGTTTTTGCTCAATTATCATTTTCTTTTTAAAGTTGGTAAACTTCTGACATAAAGAGCAATTCTTCATTCTCCCCTTCCCCTGTCTTACTGTTTTCTATAGTAATCATCCTTTAACATGTGCAGTTGTTCATAGTATCAGTTGTCCATTTCCACTCACTGCAATGTAAACAACATGAGCTCAGGGACATTTTTTCTCTCTTCATCAAGGAGTCATCTCAATAACTGGAAGAACACTAGGATTGAGGATTATTTGAAATAATTACTGTAAGGGACAAACTATAGACAAAATTTTCTCATTGGATTTTTTTTTTTTTTCTGAATTCAGCCTATTATAGAAACTGATTCAGAGAAAAGTAAAAGGATTTGGTTTAATATATTGAAGTGAACCTTAGAATGCCTCCATTACAGATTTCATATTTCCTCCCAGGACCAGGATAGATGTATAGATGCTGCTGCTAAGTCACTTCAGTCGTGTCCGACTCTGTGCGACCCCAGAGACGGCAGCCCACCAGGCTCCCCCGTCCCTGGGATTCTCCAGGCGAGAACACTGGAGTGGGTTGCCATTTCCTTCTCCAGTGCAGGAAAGTGAAAAGTGAAAGTGAAGTCGCTCAGTCGTGTCCGACTCTTCACTACCCCATGGACTGCGGCCCACCAGGCTCCTCCATCCATGGGATTTTCCAGGCAGGAGTACTGGAGTGGGGTGTCATTGCCTTCTCCAGATAGATAGATAAATATAAATTTATGTGCTTATATAATATTTTAATCTTTCAATGAGTATCTGTCAGTCAACTCCTCAAATATAGTTTAATGTGTGAAAAAACTGTAGTTTTTTAAAAGCATCTTTGAAAGACAAGAACTAAAATAAGCAGCAGACGGGCATGCTGAAAGCAGTTAATTAATTTGTGTGTTTTGGCTAAGCAGGGGAGAACTGAGGAGGTGGATGAAGAATAAAGAGGACTGGTCTGCGTGTTACTCATCCTGTGAGTCACTGGTTGTGTGTCTGAAAAATACAGATCTTTCATGAGTAATTCAAACTCTTTTTAACTAAAAGCTTAAGTAACCCTTGGAGGAAATGAGAGTTTATAACTGGTTTACCAGATCCTATCTAATCTTATAACTGGAGCAATCCCCTTAATACATAAATTCTCTGATACAGGATATCAAACTGACAGATACAGGTTTTATACAGTAGTAGTCTTTATCTTGTTGATCTGTTTATTTAGGATCATATAATTTAGTTTAGTAAGACTAAAAGAAACATTCTGGTATTTGCCTGTTATTTGGTGGTTTGGTGGGTTTTTAATTACCTTCTATTCATAAATCTCCCAAAACATTTTAGTCTTTTTTTTTTTTTTTAATTGCTAATTTAACTGGTGGAAAAGGTGTACAGAAAAAAGGCACTCTGGTTTGGGTTTTGTTTTTCCTGAATAGAATCTTTATGATAACAAGGAGATAATGAAGAGAAAAAAAGCAAGGACAAATTAAGTTTTTTTTTTTTTTTTTTCTTTTTCTTTCTCTTTGCTTCCTTAAAATGTTCCTTTGAAAGTTTCCTTGTTTATATAGTTGGGAGTAGGCAGGCCTTGAAGTCTTAAAGTTATCTACCAGTATATGGGTCATGCCTAATCAATCTGTCACAAAATAAAAACTGGAAAACATTTTGCTGAGATTTAAACAGTCTTAAAGAATCAAAGTTAATTACACTAATCCCTCTATTTCCTAAAGTAGTGATAAAAAATAATTTATTATTATACTTTAAATATATGAACTGAACATATGAAAGCAATCTAAATAAGTGATGAATCTAATAGAATAACATGGGGCAATCTTTTCTGGAACTAGAGAGAATACAATCTTGACTTCCAGAATCTTTTTTTGCACCTAAGAGAACCAAGATCGCAAAGGATATGTTGAACGTTTCACTCCATTCTTAGAGAACTCTATTTATATACAGGGTTTGATTTGAAAAAGAACTGGCAGGCTGCTTACCACTTAATAGCTCTCTTATTTATAACTTCTCCAAACACCCTCACTTTTTTCCTCTTTAAAATGAAGAAATCTTCCTCACAAAGTTTAGAATTTATTATCATATATATATGACATACATATGACATTTCTCAGATCATAGGATATTAAAAGTCTTCATCTCCATAGCTTCTTTCTTTATCTTCCACTCACCATCCCAAATTTGTTCTCTGGAGCTACATTAAATGAACTTTGTTGACTTTCTTTTTATTGCTTGATTAATTTGAAAAGGAATGTCAATATTTTCCTTAAGTATTCAATGGTCCTATTTTGTACTTTAAACATCACTGCTGCTGCTAAGTCACTTCAGTCGTGTCCAACTCTGTGCGACCCCATGGATGGCAGCCCACCAGGCTCCCCCGTCCCTGGGATTCTCCAGGCAAGAACACTGGAGTGGGTTGCCATTTCCTTTTCCAATGCATGAAAGTGAAAAGTGAAAGTGAAGTCGCTCAGTCATGTCCGACTCTTAGCGACCCCATGGACTGCAGCCTACTAGGCTCCTCAGTCCATGGGATTTTCCAGGCAAGAGTACTGGAGTGGGGTGCCATTGCCTTCTCCAAACATCACTAGACCTGTCATTTTTTAAGGTAATATAACCTTAAGTGTTCTCCAACATGTAGTTATTTTTTCCAAAGACAGGTCTGAATATTTCTGAAATGTGATATCCTGAACTCTATTAAAACCTGCAAAGGAGGGTTGATTGGTTCCAAGTAGAATGCAATTATACTGTGATGTACATTATACTCAGAGAAGGCAATGGCAACCCACTCCAGTACCCTTGCCTGGAAAATCCCACGGACGGAGGAGCCTGGTAGGCTGCAGTCCATGGGGTCGCGAAGAGTCAGACACGACTGAGCGACTTCACTTCCACTTTTCACTTTCATGCATTGGAGAAGGAAATGGCAACCCACTCCAGTGTTCTTGCCTGGAGAATCCCAGGGGCAGTGCAGCCTGGTGGGCTGCCATCTACGGGGTCGCACAGAGTCGGACACGACTGAAGTGACTTAGCAGCAGCAGCAGCATATATTATACTTTATTAATAATCAGAAAACCAGGATTATGGCATGAGGTCCCATCACTTCATGGCAAATAGATGGGGGAAAATGGAAACAGTGACAGACTTTATTTTCTTGGACTCCAAAATCACTGTGGATGGGGACTTCAGCCATGAAATTAAAAGACACCTACTCCTTGGAAGAAAATCATGACAAACGTAGACAGTTTATTCAAAAACAGGGACATCACTTCGCTGAGAAAGGTTCGTATAGTCAAAGCTATGATTTTTCCAGTAGTCATGTATGTATGTGAGAGCCATACCATAAAGGCTGAACATTTAAGAAGTGATGCTTTCAAACTGGTGCTGGAGAAGATTGTTGAGAGTCCCTTGGACAGCAAGGAGGTCAACCAGTCAATCCTAAAAGAAATCAATCCTGAATATTGATTGGAAGGACTGCTGCTCAAGTTCCAATACTTTGGCCACCTGATGCAAAGAACCTACTCATTGGAAAAGACCCTGATTCTGGGAAAGATTAAGGGCAAGAGGAGGGGGTGGCTGAGGGTGAGGTGGCTGTAGGGCATCACTGACTCAATGGACATGAGTTTGAGCAAACTCTGGGAGACACTGAAGGACAGAAAAGCCTGGCATCCTGCAGTTCATGGGGTCACAGAGTCAGACAGTGACTAAACAACAATAAAAGAAGACAATGCTATTTTATTCTCTAGTAACTTTTGTTTATATTCTTTTATATTTGAGAACAACACGTTTATAATTATATTCAGAGTAACTTGGGTTGGAACACTAACTGCATAGTCACAAAGCCTATTTTTTATACCATAATCTCTATTATATTAGTTTGGGAAGTACTGTGTTTAAGTTTCTCTGGTCTTTTTCATAAAATGAGTATAATAATATTCATGTTATAGGTTGTGTTAATTATTGTATCTGGCATGTTCAGTTCAGTTCAGTTGCTCAGTCATGCCCGACTCTTTGTGACGCCATGGACAGCAGCACACAGGCCTTCCTGGCCATCACCAACTCCCAGAGTTTACTCGGACTCATGTCCATAGAGTCGGTGATGCCATCCAACCATCTCATCCTCTGTCGTCCCCTTCTCCTTCTGCCCTCTATCTTTCCCAGCATCAGGGTCTTCTCCAGTGATCAGTTCTTTCTATCAGGTGGCCAAAGTATTGGAGTTTCAGCCTCAGCATCAGTCCTTCCAATGAATATTCAGGACTGATTTCCTTTAGAATGGACTGGTTGGATCTCCTTGCAGTCCAAGGGACTCTCAAGAGTCTTCTCCAACACCACAGTTCAAAAGAATCAGTTCTTAAGCACTCAGATTTCTTTATAGTCTGACTCTCACGTCCATACATGACTACTGGAAAAACCATAACTTTAACTAGATGGACCTTTGTTGGCAAAGTAATGTCTTTGCTTTTGAATATGCTGTCTAGGTTGGTCAGAGCTTTTCTTCCAAGGAGCAAACATTAATGAAACACACATAATTAATTGTGATATTAGCAGGTTACTATCATGTCATAATTTTATTTTTTCATCAACATTATAGATTGTTCTAGGAAGCCTCATGTCTTTTAGCTGATTTTACATTTTGTTTCTTGAAAGGAACTGAACTTGAAATTATAGAGTTGAAATATTCCCTTTCTTTATTAGCCACAAAAATTTTAAGGTGCGAAGTCTTTTTGTCGAAGTTGAGGAAGTTCATACGTTTAAGGTAAAGGAAATGTCTTTAATCATGCTCAGTGCTTTTTGTCTTGGCCATCACACACATTTAAATGGCATGATCATTTTCCCCAAGAAAACATTGTCACTTAATCCTTATTCTTTCAGATTTAAATTTAACATAGCAGTTCTACTAGTCACTTCTTGTACTTTCTTGAGATAAGAAATAATCTCTAGACAAAACAAAAATGTAATAAGTGCTCATCTTTTAGTAAAGTAAAATTTATATTTGCTGTATGAATTATCAAATTCCTATATCACAAGTAGTTATTTCCTGTGACTCAGTTTTGTAATCAAATAATATGCCAATGAATGTAGTTGTAATGATAAAGATCAGTGTTACTATTTAGCAGTATTATAAGTACTGTGTCAGGTTTTGTTTATTTTCACAAATCTGTATTTTTTGTTCCTACCACTCCCAATAGCATCTTCTGCTCAAGCCATATACAATTTCTGCAGGTTTTACCACCTGTATTCTGCTGTTTTAAACCACCTAGGCTTTCCGGACATGGCAACCCATTCCAGTTTTCTTGCCTAGAGAATCCCATGGACAGAGGAGCCTGGTAGACTACAGTCCACAGGGTTGCAAATAGCCAGACACGACTGAAGTAAATGAGTGTGCATGCAGGCTTTCTATACTATTTTTTCCATGCCTTTTCTCCCTGACAAACTCCCACTTATCATTAAATGTCATCCTCAGAGAGTTACCACTCCTTTTATCATTAATGCACTTATAAAAAGGGATTTTAATTGGTTGTTAGTATGTCTCTAACAAGACATACTTGTTATGAGCGCCTTCCAGGCAAGGATGATTTATTTTCGACTTAGTAGAGTGTGTATTGCACATAGTACAAAATTTGTTGAATAATGGAATAGTAAATGAATGTACAAACTGAATGAATGAGTAAAGCCATAAATATATAATGATTATTAAATCTGGAACACAACCAATATGGAGAGTGCAGTCTCTCTATTTCACACCCATAAATATAACTAGAGGGTCAATAGGCCCTCACTCAGGCATTGCATATTAGAAACTCAATTTTTAAAAGTGAGTAAAATGACAATAATTAAAAATCTAGAGATTGCACATAAAAAATCCAAATTCCTAACGTCCTTGGAAAATAATAAAATTTGGCAATAGATTGTATGCATTTCATTATGACAACTATTGGCTCAAGTTAGATGGTAGCTGCCCCTTCTAGTCTGGCACATATAATTCCTGTCCCTCTATTCTCACATACAGATTCTCTCATTCACCACTAGTCCATGAATTTGACCCTGGGATTCAGTGGGTTTTATTATACTTTTTAAAAATTGAGAATTTTTCTAAATTGAACACCACTATTCTCAGTAAAAAAAGAATGATAGACATTTTAGAGGGGGGTGGGGAAGAACAGAAAAATATGAAAAGGTAAAACTCTCATGTGAAAGATTTCTTCCCTATACCAAGAGGAAAGAAAGCTTATCATTGGAGAGGGGAAGCCAAGAGAAAATTGTATGACTAAACAATGCCAAATTGCTTTTACCTTGCTTTAGTCTTCCCATATATTTTTGTTATTTTTCCACAATCATTACTCTTTTTAACAACCTAGTATACCATTTATAAACACTTGGGTCTATTGTCTTTTTAAGTATTTTCCTGTGGAAGCTTCCATATACATGTAAAAATGTATATGCTTTCATCTTGTTGATCTGTTTTATGTCTAATCCCAAGACCTAGACAGAGACTCTAAAATACTAGAGTAAAATTTTTTCTTCCTTACAAGTGGGTACACCTCTAACAGCCTTTTTTCCATTTTGCAACTGAACATTGTATAAATTTGACAGCACAAAGGTCTGTGCTGTCTTGTCTTTAAATGTGCATAGTTTTCGAGACACAGCACACTCTAGAAGATGACCATCAGTAGATGGTGGCAGAGGTTCCAGTAAGGGGTACAAGATGTTTGAAAACAGTAGAACACAGCAGTTGCTAAGCAGATAAAAAGTGGTGTGGCAGTAGTGGATGTGTTCATGTAGCCTATGACACATTTTCAGAAGCACATTTGAGGGTTAATTTATAGGTAGCTGATATTCTTTGTGAAAAGGAGAGACAAAGTTCAGTGACCCTGTTCTGATATGTGCATGAGACATAATGAAACTTAAAATGCTTTCTTTTGATATTTCAAGAGCTTTCTGTTTAACTCCATTCCTGAGTACAGCAGACACAGCTTTGCCTTTACCAAAACCTGTATACTGTATGTCCTGCTACACAGGTAGATGACAACTTTGAGACTTCCTTTCACTAGGTATGGCCAATAAGATGTGGACAGCTTCAGACCTAGCATGGGAAAATATCCAGCATACTTTTTAAATTCTTTGATTATTCAACATAGAAAAACCTTCAGTAGTCTTTGAGCCCTACAGATTGGAAGAACCACTTGCCTGAAAGAACCTAGATCTAAAAGACAATATAGAAAGCTGCCCACCAACCGGAAACATCTGCATTAAACTTGAGTGAGAAAGAAACTTCTACTCTTCTTCTTCTACTTCTACTTTAAGCCATTGTTATTTGGGGATTACCCACGCTAACAAACGGTCTTCCCTGGTGGCTCAGATGGTAAAGAATCCACCTGCAAAGCAGGAGATCCAAGTTCAACCCCTGGGTCAGGAAAATTCCCTGAAGAATGAAATGGCAACCCACTCTAGGATTCTTCCCTGGAGAATCCCATGGAAAGAGGGGCCTGGTGGGCTGCATTTCATGGGATCACAAAGAGTTGAACATGACTGAGTGACTAAGCATGCACGCACACTAACAAACTTAGTCAATCAAACAGTCCGAGATGCTCTCTCTTCACATCTTTTTAGCTGATTATCTCTCTGTGTCAATGTAAAAAAAAAAACTATCTGAAACCAGAAACCACAAGCAGTCTTTGTCCACAAATAAGGAGCTATTTGATCTGCCCCACAACCATCATTATTTCAATCCTTGCATTGTCTACCTGAGAACTATCAAAAGCACTGTCTGTCATATTTTGTTCCTTGTCTGGGAAAAAAAAATAGACATATTCAAACTTCCATGGCCATTCCAGTAGTATTGTTTAAAAAAAAATCACTGCACACTTATAAATCTGTACTTTCCTTCTTAAAATAGGGTGTTGACCTCAAACAAAAACAGTTCTAAGCTACATCTACATTGGTGACCATGTGTGGCATAAAATAGATTTTCCAGCATGCGTTTATTTGGCAATGACTTAAAAGTACAACCAGATGTTTTTATGGAGAATAGCTCTTTTACCCACAAATGTTTCCAATTTAAATACGTTTGTTTTGACTCTATTTTGCTACAGATGGAAAGCATCCATTTTCTTTCTTTCCAGTGGGGATAGACAGTGAACACTGGCAAATATCATAGAGAAAGATTACCAGTGTAGACAAAACTTCAGTGAAAGCTTGTATTTCCATAAGGAGAATTTTTAAAAGACAATTTTGCATTTTAAATAGTTGGCTTTTTAAAGAACATTTCCCTTCCTCTAATTTGTACCATAAGTCTTAAACCTTGTATGTGTTTGATCCAAAGGGAACTACTTTACTTTTAAGTGATAAGTTAGACAGACCTATTTGGAATGACAGCATAGCTTCTGGGTGTGCCATCAGTGGCTACTGCAAATACATATTTCAGAATCTCTTATCAAAAGGTGTGTAATAAATAAACTTCTTATCAAATTTTATTTGCAATTCGCAGGCTGAAAAATAACAGAAATTTTAAATATCATTAAAAAATAACAGAAAAAGTTTTTCTTATTTTTTTTTCAAAAACAGACTACTGTGTATGTGACAAAGTAAAAAATAATCTTGGCAAAAATATAGTTTTCTGTTTTAAGAACCTAGTTTTAAGTCATATAGTATTTTCTTTAACCAAATTATTCTTAACATTGCTCTTAACCTATGATTTGTGAGGAGTTTCCTGAAAGACAAGAAAATATTTAAGATTGTATTCCCTGTCTTAGGTATCAAAATGAGTAAAAGTAAGTCTAAATATTCTTTTAAGTAGCAAAATTATAATTATTATATTTCCATTGAAAGAGTATATCTCTGTCATCCACAATATACCTCCATAGTCTGAGCACTGTGATATATAAATGTTATTTTAAAAAAGAAAGCTGTTAAAGGCGATTACAATGCTAAAGTTAACATTGATTTTTTACTTTACTCATTAAATTGATACAGAAACAATTATTAAAAAAACAAGCAAACATTATTTGTTTCTTCCCCCATGACTTTCCACATTCAAATGTTTTCATTTAAAATATCATTCTTTGGGGAAACTATTTGTATTTATGTTATATAAAATTTTCTTCCAGGTAACATTAATTCGTATATGTTAGATATCTTTTTATTATTCTCTTCTCTCCCTGATTAGCCAATGAAATTCATTATTCAAATAACGGTCATGTTTCTAAAAATACCAGTCTATATGGTAAAAATACCATTGTATGTTAATTGCTTAAGTTTTTGCCATATGATCACTCGGCTTCATTTACAGGATATTGGTCTTTCAATGGCTACATGTTAGGGAAAATCTGGGGCTCTTCTAGAATTCAGTTGAGGGAAAGACCCCTGAGACCTTGACCCTGTTCCAAAACTGATCCAGTGGCCCTCCCGGTTTGATATCACTGGGGTAAAAATTCATTTTTCCATATCATAGAGCTGGACATTGTCCTGAGAATGTGGAATAGTTATAGATTATCTAAATGACCTATTGGAACTGGCTATTGGCTGGAAAAAAATATGGATTAAAGGCAATTTTTAGCAGTAGAATGAAATGTATGTTTAGAAATATTTTTGTGTTGTCTAGAAAAGGAAAAACAACACTTCTCCACTTATATTTTTCCTTAATAGCAGTATTCTGTTTTATTTGCAATTTAAATGATAAATAGAAAATATGAACCATTTTACTATTACCTCAATCATATATTCTTGTGTATGTGCAGTCAATTCAGTTGTGTCCGACTCTGTGTGATCCTATGGACTATAGCTTACCATGCTGTTCTGTCCATAGGAATTCTCCACACAAGAATACTGGAGTGGGTTGCCATGCCTTCCTGCAGGAGAATTGTTCCAACCCCGGGATCAAACCCATATCTCTTACATCTCCTGCATTGGCAGGTGGGTGCTTTACCACTGTCTCCACCTGGGCAGCCATGTGTGTGTGTGTGTGTGTGTGTGTGTGTGTGTGTGTATGGAAGTTTTAATGAAAGAATAAAAGAATAGTTCAAACAGAATAGATGATTTTATACTACATTTAATTAAGATATGCTACATCTCTATATTTTTTTCTGAAAGTTGTACTGTTTTAAAGTTATAAAAGCCCTCTTGGTGAGGAACATTGCATATTATCATGAAATATCATCCCTTCTTTTTAATTTGTTGAAAATTGCTGGAATACCTATCTTGGGTTCAAGCATAGTTTTTTCTGTTTGTTTTATGATATGATGACTTAATACCTCTGTGTATTTTAAAATATTGTTCAGAATATTTCTGTCTTAAATTTCATATGTATCAGCATACACATTTTTATATTAAATCCAGCTTATCTTTTTCCAATTTTATTAACATAAAATTGTGTAAGTTATACAATGTGTTGTTTTGATACACTCATATATTACAAGACAGGCACTGCTATGGAGTTAGCTAACACTTCCTATCATTTATTTTGTGTGGTGAGAAATTTAAAATATACCATCTTATCAGCTTTCACGGAGAAGGCAATGGCAACCCACTCCAGTACTCTTGCCTGGAAAATCCCATGGACGGAGGAGACTGGTAGGCTGTAGTCCATGGGGTCTCGAAGAGTCGGACATGACTGAGTAACTTCACTTTCACTTTTCACTTTCATGCATTGGAGAAGGAAATGGCAACCCACTCCAGTGTTCTTGCCTGGAGAATCCCAGGGACGGCGGAGCCTGGTGGGCTGCCGTCTAATGGGATCGTGCAGAGTTGGACACGACTGAAGCGACTTAGCAGCAACAGTAGCAGCAGCAGCAGCTTTCAAGTATATAATACAGTTTTCTATGTATAGTATCATTCATCTGCAAATAGTGAGTGTTTTACTTCTCTTCCAACCTGGGTTTCTTTTATTTCTTTTTCTTTTCTGATTGCTGTGGCTAGGAATTCCAAAACTATGTTGAATAATAGTGGCAAGAGTGGGCACCCTGTCGTGTTCCTGATCCTACAGGAAATGCTTTCAGTTTTTCACCATCGAGAATAATGTTTGCCATGGATTTATCATATATGGCCTTTATTATGCTGAGGTAGGTTCCTTCTATGCATATTTTTGAAGAGTTTTTTTATCATAAATGTATGCTGAATCTTCTTAAAAGCTTTTTCTGCATCCATTGAGATAATCATATAATTTTTATCTTTCAGTTTGTTAATATGGTGTATAACATTGATTGATTTGCATACACTGAAGAATCCTTGCATCCTGGACATAAACCTGACTTGCTAATGGTGTGTAATGCATTGCTGGATTCTGTTTGCTAGAATTTTGTTGAGGATTTTTCATTTATGCTCATCAGTGATCTTAGCCTGTGATTTTCTTTTTTGTGATGTCTTTGGTTTTGGTATCAGAGTGATGGTGGACATGTAGAATGAGTTTGGAAGTGTTCCTCCCTCTGCTATTTTTTGGAAGAGTTTGAGAAGAATAAGCATTAGTGCTTCTGTAAATATTTGATAGAATTTGCCTGCACTGTTCTCTTTCAGTTGCATGCAATATCTTTTTCCATCTCCTCACTTTGGGCCTATGTATGTCTTCAGGCTGAAGTTAGTCTCCCATGGGTAGAATGTAGTTGAATCTTGCTTTTTTTTTTTTTAATCCAGTGATTCTGTGCCTTTGATTGGAGAATTCAATCCATTTACATTTAGAGTTTAGAGTAACTATTTATATATAATGAAAGTGTTAGTCACTCAGTCATGTCCAACCCTTTGTGACCCCATGGACTGTAGCCAGCCAGGCTCCTCTACCCATGGAATTCTCCAGGCAAAAATATTGGAGTGGATAGCCATTCCCTTCTCCAGGAGATCTTCCTAACCCAGGAATCAAACCCATCCCTTTTATGCTTTGATGTCACAATTTACCTCTTTTTATATTGTACAGTTATTAACATTATGTTAAGATATAACTATTATAGTATTCTTGGAACTTATAAGTTAGTCTCCTGTGAATTAATTTTTTCATAGAATGTTTGCATTCTATATTTCATGTGCATTTAAGAATAAATTGAGATAGATTTTAGGGTTTCTGAATCCATTTATATAACTTTCATTTATTTATAAAAATGTATGTGTACCCTTTTAAAATCAAAAATTCAAAAAGACCCAGTTGGTACTTTAATGTTACAAATGTAGTGAGAGCAAAGGTAAATGACACTTTAATGATTATCTGTGCTACAGTAATCTCTAAAGAACACAGATGTTGAAAGTCAATCTTCCATGCTCTATGAAAATGAAAATAACTTGATTTTAGGAATTTCCAATCAGAGTATACTTGTGACATCATTTTCTTTTACACTAAATTTAGAAAGCCATATTGAAATATATGATACCAAAAGACTACAATGACTAATTCATAGACAATAGTTTCCTTTCATAAATGGTCTTATGGGCCTATGGGAAATTGCTAGGTTCTGCATCTGATAAATGGTAACTAAGACTGAGCAAGCAATTTAGAAGATCTTGATTCAGTAAAATTGAATAAACTTGAGGAAGTTAAAACTTCTTATAGCAACTCAATGTTAGAACACAAAAAGCATGGTCATATAAATCAAAGAACATTTTTTTAAAAAACTCGTTTAATAAATTTTTAACAAATATATTGGAATCTACAGAAAAACAAAATCCCTATTACTTTCAGCACAAAGAATTACTTAAAATTCAATGTGTCAGGAGCCATGATCTAAAACATATAAAGTGGTTCCTAATAAATGAAATTAAAAAAAACCCTCAAATGATAACTGAATAGATAAACAATAGACTCTTATTTTATGACTCATCTCATTAATTGGTGATTAATACCTCAGTTCAGTTCAGTGCAGTCCCTCAGTTCAGTTCAGTTCAGTTCAGTCGCTCAGTCATGTCCGACTCTTTGCGACCCCATGAATCCCAGCACGCCAGGCCTCCCTGTCCATCACCAACTCCTGGAGTTCACTCAAACTCACGTCCATCGAGTCAGTGATGCCATCCAGCCATCTCATCCTCTGTTGTCCCCTTCTCCTCCTGCCCCCAATCCCTCCCAGCATCAGAGTCTTTTCCAATGAGTCAACTCTTTGCATGAGGTGGCCAAAGTACTGGAGTTTCAGCTTTAGCATCATTCCTTCCAAAGAAATCCCAGGGCTGATCTCCTTCAGAATGGACTGGTTGGATCTCCTTGCAGTCCAAGGGACTCTCAAGAGTCTTCTCCGACACCACAGTTCAAAAGCATCAATTCTTCAGCGCTCAGCTTTCTTCGCACTCCAACTCTCACATACATACATGGCTACTAGAAAAACCATAGCCTTGACTAGACAGACCTTTGTTGGCAAAGTAACGTCTCTGCTTTTGAATATGCTATCTAGGTTGGTCATAACTTTCCTTCCAAGGAGTAAGCGTCTTTTAATTTCATGGCTGCAGTCACCATCTGCCGTGATTTTGGAGCCCAAAAAAAGAAAGTCTGACACAGTATCCACTGTTTCCCCATCTATTTCCCATGAAGTGATGGGACCACATGCCATGATCTTAGTTTTCTGAATGTTGAGCTTTAAGCCAACTTTTTCACTCTTCTCTTTCACCTTCATCAAGAGGCTTTTTAGTTCCTCTTCACTTTCTGCCATAAGGGTGGTGTCATCTGCATATCTGAGGTTATTGATATTTCTCCCGGCAATCTTGATTCCAGCTTGTGCTTCTTCCAAATTTATGCAAATTAAACTTTGGACAAAATAAGAATAAATTAGTAAGCCCATCAGCCAATTAGTAGTAATCTTAGCATATTCATCATATCTTTTCTTGTATCCTCTGCCTCTAAATGGGAAACATAGGAGCTTACATCCTTGAGGTAGGTGATCATTTTGTAATATATACATATATCAAATCATTATGTTTTACCTTTGAAACTAATATAATGTTTTACATAATCTGTATCTCAAAAAGTAGAGGAAAAGAAAAGGTACCCAATTAGTTCATAGTAATTTCATAAGCCAGGCATGTGCACAAACCAGTTACTTAAATTGGGCTCAGTCTTTTTTCCTGAACGTAATTCTCTGCAGCATGTGGCTCTGCCTTGTTCGTGTTCACATTTGAGTTTGATACTCACAGCATTAAAAACATATAAAGAGCACGATTTCTTTTATATTGTGTTTATCCCCTTCAGGGCAGACTGGTAAAATTCCTTTAAAAACATCTCTTTAATGCATGATTCATAATTCAGTCCCTTAGACAAAACTCGTAACTCCAAATTCTTCCACTTAAGTCTTTCACTATTTTAGGCGTCACAATTTTGAGACTGCTGTATGAAAAGCCCTTAGAATTCTTACTCTCTAACAGTATCTGCAGGAGAAGGTAATGGCACCCCACTCCAGTGTTCTTGCCTGGAGAATCCTAGGGACGGGGGAGCCTGGTGGGCTGCCGTCTACGGGGTCACACAGAGTCGGACATGACTGAAGTGACTTAGCAGCAGCAACAGTATCTGCAAGGTCTAACTCTAAGAGTGTTAGAAGACCTTATGACTTTCTGAAACATCTACAAGAAAGCATCTTAAATCTCTCTGGACCTCAACGAAGAAATTTTCTCTCAAACGTTGCCTTCATTTCTACTCTGAGGCCATGTTTTTTTGACAGTACTGCAGATTTTATTTTATTTATTTATTTTTTCAATCTTTCTTTCTTTGAGTTCCATTTGCAGGCTATAAAGACTGTCAAAGAAAAGAATTTTTTTTTTTTCCTTGAGCTTCCAATAACATTTTCCTCAGTTTCTTTCAATCTTCCATAGACATGCTCTTTAAGGACTGGTGGGAGTCCATATGTTTACTCCCCAAATCAGCATGTCATAGGCTTTTTATGAAACTCTCCAAATTTTTGGTCCTGTGCCCAAATTATGGTCTGGTTTTCTACCTCTTAAATGTCAAATCACCAAAACACAATCATTTTATTTTGCTTATGGTATTATGGGTTAAGATTTAAAATAGAACAGGGTGAGGATAGCTTGCCTCTGAATCATAAAATTTTTAATCTCAACTGGAAAAGCCAAAACAACTGGAAGTAACTCAAATGGCTGGAGATTGAAATGATTTGGAGGCTTCTTCACTCATTTATCTGGCACCTGGACTGGGAAGACCCAGTGCATAGGCTTAGCTAAAAGTGTTGAACAGACTTCTCCCTTTGGTTTGGCTTATTCATGTCATGGACTTTTCCGGGTAGTCAGATTTATGTGAATACATGTTTCTAAGAGTGAGTGTTGCAGCAAAAGGTGAAAACCATGCAGTCTTTTATTACCAAACTTGGAAATCACATAGAATTATATTTCTGTTATATTCTTATGGATGAAGAAAAACAAACAGACACAAAAGAAAAATTTAGAACCCACCTCTCCATAAGAGAATTATCACAAAATGTGGGACTGTGTTCTAAAGCAAACATAATAATATATAAATAATAAGCAAATAACAATGACTGTTATCTTTGGTAATAGGAAATAAATATTTTTAAAAGTTCTGTATATTAATTCTGAATTTGTTTGCTTCATATATTTTTTAAACTCTAATATAGATTTCTTGTATAAATATCCGTTTTAAGATGGATATTTAGTTTGTATTTGGTTCGAATGGTTATGAAATATATTTTCTAATACTAAATTGATGAAAATGTGAATATCTAGAATAAAAGTAACTTAATAGAATCATATAAATTATAAGTTGTATAGACTGGCAAATTTATCAGAGAACAAATTAACTTTAAAACTTCAAAAGTTTGCAAAAGATATTGCCTTTTATTTTTATTAATTTTTCCAACAATTAAAGTATATATTTTTTCCCATACTAACTTATTCAACAGTAAGTTCTTTTATATTATATTGACAATTGAAAAAATAGAAATTTTAAAAAATAAATTTTGGACAAATGTAACTTTCACACCAATTTTATAATTGAAATGTCTTATTGAGGCATTGGATAACTAGAATTTCAAGGTATAATACAGAAGAGAAAATAAAAATAACTTAAGAATTTTCTCCTCTCCTCACAGCAAATTTTTATTCTGAAAGCTAAAGGTGAGAAGCTGAGTAGCTAAGCATTTCTTTCAGTAGAATTCAGACCTTCTAAATAAGAAGATACTAGTAAATTCAACATTTTTTTCAGATAAGACCTTTAAACTACATGACAGGAGTCAGAGTATAATGCAATAGAAATTTACCAGATTTCACAAGGTCTAAGGCCCAGGTTTGAAAAATTTTGCTAAATAGAAGGTATAATCACAAAATAGGAAACTTAAAAAATGAACTCACTGCAAAATTAAAAATTGAAAAAATGAAATAACTGAAATTAAGAAATTGATAGATGAGATTATATAAAGTTGAAGAGACTGAGTGAATGGGAAGATAAAGCAGAAGAATATACCCATCCTATAGTCATAGATGAATGTAGGTATGGAAATTGCATGCCAAAAAAAATACAGAAGACAGTTTTTAAAAATAATACTACATGTGTAATTGTTTTTACAAAGGAGGAGAAAGGATAGAATTGTAAAGAAACAGTATTGCAAGAGATAATGGCCAAGAATATTCCAAAGAAGAAAAAAGATAACAAGCCACAGATTGAAGCTATACTACATCAACCCAAGTAAAGTAACTATAAAGAAAATCATATCTAATTTCATTACATAAAATTCATATACATTAACTTAAAACCTAGATACAGAGAGAAAAGTTTTAGGCAATCAGAAAAAAAGACATATTATCCTCAAAGAAGCAACAGAAAGCCTAATCAGTAACTTCTTAATAAGAATATTGGACACTACAGTAAAATGCAATTATTGTATTTTCAAAATATACTTCTAAATCATACATATCCATGAAGCTTCTAAAAGAAAATGCAAGAAAATAACTTCATGGATTTTTTTGTAGACATTTTTATAGGTTACAGAAACACAACAATGAAAAAGTTTTAACTGAACTTCATCAAAATTACAAATTTCTATTCATGAATAGATACCATTAAGAAGTGGGTTGACAAGATATGTCATTAGAAAATGTTCATTATAGGTTAATCTTTCAAAGAAATTTTAAGAACAATACATCATAAATGCTAATAGTAAGTAATAAAAAAAGACAAGCAGCACATGTAAAATTGGTAGAAGTCTTGAACACACACTTTATAAAAGATTTTTGAGTGGCCAAAAATCCTAAAAGTGTGATAACAATTTAGGCATCAGGTAGATGTAAATTAAAAACACAATGAAATTCTATTTAACACATTGGAAAGCCCCTCCCCCAAAAAAAAATCCAAAACAATAAAGAAACCTGACATTTCCAAATGTTGGAAGATGTGAAGGTGCTAGAGTATGCATACATCGTGTGGGAGTTAAATTTGATACATCTTTGAAAGTCTGATCGGAGCTTCCTATAAGCTTAAGCACATGGACTTTTCTGGTGGCAGAGTGGTAAAGAATCCACCTGCCAATGCAGGAACACCAGTTCAATCCCTGACCCAGGAAGATCCACTGGAGAATGAAATGACAACCTCTCCAGGATTCTTGCCTGCGGAACCCCATGGATACAGTCCATGTGGTCGCAGAGAGGAGGACACAACTTAGCAACTGAACAACAATAGCAATTAAGTTAAGCACACATTTGCCAATGACCCAACAATCCTTTCCTGGGTATTTACCCAACAAAAATATATTTACACACAAACACCTTTTATAAAAGGTCATAATGGTCTATTCATGATAACCATAAACTGGGAAGAACCTAAATGTCCATTATCAGATAACAGATAAATTGTGATATATTCATATAGTGGAATAAGACTACATGCTAAAAAAGGAATAAACTACTCATATATACAGTAACATGGATGCATTTGAATGACATTACATTAACAGAAAGAAGGCAAAGGTCAAAGGATGTATTCTATATCATTCCATTTATATGAAGTCCAAGAACAGGTAAAGTTAATCCAAGGACACAGAAATAAGAAATTTATTGTATCCCAGGATGAAAGTAGGAGAGTTATCAGGGATTGCTAGGAAAGGACACAAAGGAATACAAAGTTGGATATATAATGTTATTAAAATTCAAGGAACTTAACACTAAAGATATAGACATTTTAGTATGTATATGTTATACCTTAATAAATAAATAAAAATGACATAAACATTTTGTACTCTTTAATCATTAAAGATACTGAGTAAGAAATTACTCCACCTCCAACAAAATTAATTCCAATTTACACACTCTCAACAAAAATAAGAGTAACACTTAATAGCTTGGTTTAAGACTATCTTAATACCAAACCTGACAAAGACAATGTAAGAAAATGTAAGTTCCAGCCAATCTCTCCCATAAATATATAGGTTTTAAAAATCTTAATGTAACATTGGCAATTCAAATTAAATTAATTGTGTGTGTGCATGCACACTTATGTATGTGTATAAAATCACAAGCAATTTGGATTTATCCTAGGAATACAAATTTATTTTAACAGTTCATTAGTACAATTTACTGTATTACAAGGATACAAAAAGAAAGGTCATTTTATGTGCAAAAAAGGAATTGATAATATTCACATTCATTGCATAATAATGTAAACCAGAAAAATAAAGGAATTTTCTTCAAAACTCCATGGCAAACATATACCTAATGATGAAATTTAATTAATTACTTACTAAATTATTAGCAATGAAATCTTTCTATTTGAGTTCGGAAATTCTCCAGGTCAGAGTACTGGAGTGGATAGCCTTTCCCTTCTCCAGGGGATCTTCCCAACCCAGGGAACAAACCCAGGTCTCCCACATTGCAGGTAGATTCTTTACCAGTTGAGCCATAATGGAAGCCCAAGAATACTGAAGTGGGTAGTCTATTCCTTCTCCAGAGGATCTTCCTGACCCAGGAATCAAACTGGGTCTTCCGCATTGCAGGCAGTTTCTTTACCAACTGAGCTATCAGGGAAGCCTCTCTTGGGAATGAAGCAATACTATATCATATCATTGCTTCTATTTCATATTTTTCCTGAGGCAGTTTCTATCCAATGCCATATATCAAGTAAAATAAATAATCAAAAAGAAGAATAATTGTTATTTCAGATGGCATGAATTTGCATGAGATAATCTATACTGAATTATTCAAATAAATACATAAATTTAGCAAGTTTGCACTGCGGAAAAGTTAATGTATTTACATAAACCAACACAATTAGAGGCTGAAAAAAATGTTTAAAGGTTTATTAACCATTACAACAAAAAGCATAAGGTACCTAGAATGAATCTAACCAATGTTTTGTAAGAGTCCATAGAGAAAACAACAAATCACAGGGATATTGAACTGCAAAAAGTCAAAAGTAAAGAAAAATATCAAAAGAAGGAAATTAGAGGATTTAGTCTACATTATATCTAGTGTTATTATAAAGCTATAATAAGTAATATTTTGTTATCTTGTTAAAATATTAGATAGCTAAGACAATGCAGTATTATAGAACCCAGAAATAGATGCAAATAAAACAAAAGTAGACAGAAGAACAGTAGGGGGAAGGATAATATTTTCAATAAACAACCTAAATATCTGTTAATTAATAGAAAATATTAATAAATTATATGTATCACATAATGAAGTATTTTACAATACGGTTGTTCTCAGAGGGTAGTTGGGGAAACCCTAATGGGCCCTGAGGTTCTTGCAGGTGTTTTACAAAGGCAAAACTGTTTTCATAATAATGCTGTGATGTTATTTGAACTTCACTTCTGTAGTCTCTCAACTATTCAGAATCAGATTCCACTTATATGAAGTCTGAAACCAGGAAAAAATAGTATAAAGTGGCAGAAATAAAGTATTTGTTGTATCTAGGGGTGGAAGGGGCTTCCCTGATAGCTCAGCTGGTTAAGAATCTGCCTGCAATGTAGGAGACCCCAGTTTAATTCCTGGGTGAGGAGATCCCCTGGAGAAGGGATAGGCTACCCATTCCAGTATTCTTGGGGTCTTCCCTAGTGATTCAGATGGTAAAGAATCTGCCCACAATGCAGGATATCTGGGTTCAGTCCCTGGGTTGGGAAGATCCCTGGAGGACGGCATGGCAACCCCCTCCAGTATCCTTGCCTGGAGGATTCCAGGGACAGAGGAGTCTGGTGGGCTACAGTCCATGGGGCTGCAAAGAGTCGGACATGACTGAGCGACTATGCACAAGCACAGGGGTGGAAGAATGGGAGGTATGAGGGGTGATAGTTTCAGTTCCACATTCTAATGTACCTTTAAGAAATTACCACTTGTAGAGCTTTTCTGTTGTGTCAAAGTTAAATATATGCACAATTATTGAAAAAGATATTTAAACATCCTTTCCTTCCAAGTACATGCTTGCATGAAATTACATGTCCTTCAAAATATTCAACTGAATAGCATATAGCAAAAAAAATGCAGAAACTGATATAAAAATCCAACTTGCTTCTACTGATACACTTATTAAGGAATTTTGGAAAATGTGAAACAGTGACACACTTCTTATATTTTTGTTTAGAAAAATATAGTTATTTTACATAAAAATATAGTTATTTTGCACTATTTATATTACCTTTAATGATTTTATTATTATATTAATAAATATTTTATGTTTTATTTTCAATTTTAATACATTGATGGATATATATCTGTTTGTAATGTGATGATCCCTGTACACTTACGACATGTGTACTTTTATATCTGTCTACGGTATTTAATTGTTATTCAGTCCCTAAGTCATGTCCCACTCTTTGTGACCCCATGAGCTGCAGCACAGCAAGTCTCCCTGTCCTTCACTATCTTGTGGAGTTTGCTCAAACTCATCTCTATTGACATAGTGATGCCATCTTATCCTCTGTCATCTCCTTCTCCTGCTCTCAATCTTTCCCATTATCAGGGTCTTTTCCAATGAGTCAGCTCTTTGCCTTGGGTGACCAAAGTATTGTAACTTCAGGTTCAGCATCGGTTCTTCAATGAATATTTAGGGTTGATTTCCTTTAGGATTGACTGGTTTGATCTCTGCTTTCCAAGGAACTCTCAAGAGTCTTTTCCACCACCCCAGTTCAAAAGTATCAATTCTTTGGTGCTCAGCCTTCCTTATGGTCCAATTCTCACATTTGTTTGTGACTACTTGACTACTGGAAAAACCATAGCTTTGAATATAGGGACCTTTGTTGGTAAAGTGATGTCTCTGCTTTTGAATACGCTGTTTAGGTTTGTCATAACTTTCCTTCCAAGGAGCAAATATCTTTTAATTTTATGACTACAATCACTGTATGCAATGATTTTGGAGCCCAAGGGGAAAAAACATCTGTTACTGTTTCCACTTTTTCCCCATCTATTTACCATGAAGTGATGGGACCAGATGCCATAATCTTAGCTTTTTGAATGCTGAGTTTTAAGCCAACGTTTTCACTTTCCTCTCTCACCCTCATCAAGAGGCTTTCTAGTTCCTTCGCTTTCTGCCATTAGAGTGGTATCATCTGCATATCTGAGCTTCTGTACGTTTCTCCTGGTAACTTTGATTCCAGCTTGTGATTCATCCAGTTCAGCATTTCACATGATGTACTCTGCATATTCCCTGTTGGCTCAGATGGTAAAGCATCTGCCTACAATGCTGGAGACCCAAGTTCAATCCCTGGGTAGGGAAGATCCCCTGGAGAAGGAAATGGCAACTGACTCCAGTACTCTTGCCTGAAAAATCCCATGGACGGAGGATCCTGGTAGGCCCCAGTTCATGGGGGTCGCAAAGAGTCAGACACGACTGAGCAACTTCACTTCACTCTGCATATAAGTTAAATAAACAGAGTGACAATACACAGCCTTAATGAGCTCCTTTCTCAATTTTGAACCAGTCCATTCTTCCATGTCCAGTGCTAACTGTTGCTTCTTGACTTGCATATAAGTTTCTCAGGAGACAGGTAATATAGTCTGGTATTTCCATCTCTTTAAGAATTTTCCACAGTTTGTTTCCACTAAATCAAAGGCTTCAGTGTAGTCAATGAAGCAGATGTTTTTCTGGAATTCCCTTGCTTTCTCTATGATCCAGTGGATGTTGGCAATTTGATCTCTGGCTCCTCTGCCTTTTCTAAATCCAGCTTGTACATCTGGAAGTTCTTGATTAGGCTTCTTGTTGAAGCTTAACTTGAATGATTTTGAGTATTACCTTGCCAGCTTGTGAAATGAGCTCACATGAGAATTGAGCTCATTTCACATTGTATTAAAAAAAAAAAAACACTTTATCAAAATATAAAAATATTTTATTGGCAGTAATGATTTTATGTGATAGGGTAAATGAATCTGGAAATGAATAGAATCTTTACTTTTAAGTTTGGAAACATCAACTTTATTTTCTCTTCATTACTCCTCTTTTCCATATTTAAACAGAGATGGAGACTAAAAAAGTATTTACCAAAGTTCTCATGATTTTTAATGATGTAACTGTTTGGCTTTCCTTTAACCATTCTGTTATCTGAATTAATAAAGCAATCAAACAGTTTTTGTAATTCAATTTCAGACTGGTTGGATAAACTCACTCAAGATGATTACCAGCAGTGAAGATATTATCTCAATACAATCAAAAATTACCAAAGGAACTCAGAAATATCTGCCTAGTTTTTTAGGTCCTAGTCTAAAGATGTCAAGGAGAAGGAGCTGAGGTTTTGGAGAAAAAAAAGAAAGATGAAGTGTTAGAAAGAATGGATAACAAATATTTGTTATCTCCTACTATGTACAGGAACTGTTGATTTTTATAAGATAGGTGATTTTTTGTTGTTGTTGTTGGAAAATAACATATCAAAGATATATGCTTTCATGTAACAATCAATGATAAAATCAGAGGGCAAAAACAAGTCTGTCTAGTGCCAAAGTTGGTGGCTTTCTAATTATCATAAATGCATCACAATCACCAGAAGTTGTTTAAAGATGGTAAATCTCTATTCATAGAGTTATTATTCCATATTAATCTATTATTCTAGTAGTTGCTAGAATTACACTCCTAGAGAAGTAGAAACGAGCTTGACTGTACTTGACGAAAACATTATTCAATAAGTCAGCCCATTTTAGATATCTTTGGTGTCCCCAAAATGATCCATAGATAAAACATATGAAAAATAATATTCAAGAAGATATTTCCTTAGCCAAAACCCTGTCTACTTTCATATAATCACATTTCAACAAATTTATCCTTTGGATGAACTAATTCTCTCTGGATATAAGTGACTCTTCACTTGAGTCTCCTGATTTGGACACACTTATAAAGGTCATATATCATATTTCATTTTTAATGTATAGGAACTTGACCAGTAAGATTAAAGAAGGAGAGGTAAAAAATAAAAATAGGAAAACAAAACTGTTCTCCCCACCCCCACCCCCCAAGACTTTCAACTTTTTCTCTCAGGATCCAGTATTAACTTTCACTTTCACAGCAATCTCAAAAGTATGCCTCTTAGTCAGTTCCCTAGAGAAAATGGTAAACCAGTAAAAACAGAGACAGTACAGTCATTTTTGGCATGAGAGCATAACTTATTTGAACGTATCAGGAAGCGTTAATAAAATGTAGTGACACAATATAAATGGAAATGTGATATACTGTAGAGTTATAGATTAAAGAGTCTCTTCTCCTAATATAAATGTCAGTCTAGCAAGGGAATGGTCTAAAGCTCTCTGGTGTCTATCAGGCCAAGGGGTCATCCTGGGAAGATACAGTCCAGTTCGTGCAGAGATCCACAAATAGAACACTGCAAATAGGCAAAGGGATTTATGTCTTTATGCATTTCAAGAGATAATGTTTCAATTGGATAATTATAGTGTTTAACTTTGTGGAATATCAGAGTCCAGATTTGAAAAATATCTTAGTTGAAGCAGCCATTTATGAAAAATAGTTAATTCATTGATTTAGAAAAATTTTAAAAGAAAAGCAAAAAAAAAAAAAAGAAAACACCATATATTATACTCCATTTCAAGTAATAGCCAAAATAATAAAGTTCTCTGAGATAATATCTATATGGTAGGTAAACTCTCAAACCCTTGATTTATATCAAAATTATTATTAATAGTTTGTATTTTGTTAAATGTGTTCTTTGTGTCGTTTTTTAAAGTGGAACATTTACTAATTTTATCTTTTGAAAGTAGTATATTTAAATATATAGATTGATAAATAATATTTGGCAGACTCCAATTTCACCTTATTTTTAATATTACAGTATTACACTGTAACATAATAATATACTATTATTAAAATGTCTGTAATCAAAGAAAGAAAGAACTAACAAATATAAAGATTATTCCATTTTTCGTACCATTTAAAAAATTTTAAGCCTTAAAGCACTTCAATTGTGCATTTTTCCCCAAGGCAACATGTAGTACATATATTTGTTCAATTCAAAATGCCCACAATTATTAAGGACCCACCACCTACCTCACTACTGAACCAAGCACTTAAGGAAGGGAAGATGAATATGATACCATCCCCTCCCAAAGGGAATTATAATTTCATGGGGAAATGAAAAGACAAAAATCATTTAAATCTATTATAGTAATTTAGGTGAGGGATTAAGTTTAAAAACAATTAGAATACTCCTCCCTCAGTAAGTAATATAAGAGTCAAGTCTAAATGCATTATGTATTCTAACCAAGAAGTGAAAGGAAGTCTGTCCCGGGAAAGGAAATGATATGGACAAACAGAAGTATGTAATGATATAGTACCTTCTGTTCTCCATCTGTGTGTGTGTGTGTGTGTGTAAAAAATAGAAAAGGAAGTCAGTTCAAATAATGAATAAAGTGTGAAGAAGGTCATGACAGATGATGCACCTTGAATAGAAGTTGTTAGGTGATGACTTTTTTTCAAGCATGATATAATCAGATGGCAATGGCAATCCACTCCAGTACTCTTGCCTGGAAAATCCCATGGACGGAGGAGCCTGGTAGGCTCCAGTCCATGGGGTCGCACAGAGTTGGACAGGACTGAAGCGACGTAGCAGCAGCATAGTCAGATGTGTGTTTTAGACTCATTGATTTGAGTGTGTTGCAAAGTTTTGAGGGGTAAAATCCAATACACAAATCACATGGAACTCTGTTGTAGTTACTCAAGTGATAATAAAGATCCAAGCTAAGTCAACATAAACACAAATGGAAGAAAGGCAGACAGCCTTTTTTTGTGCTCGGGTTTTCTAGTCGCACCAAGGACTGCCCTGGTGGCTCAGACGGTAAAGCATCTGCCTACAATGCAGGAGAACCGGGTTCAATCCCTGGGTTGGGAAGATGCTCTAGAGAAGGAAATGGCAACCCACTCCAATATTCTTGCCTGGAAAATCCCATGGATGGAGAAGCGTGGTAGGCTACAGTCCATGGGGTTACAAAGAGTCGTACACGACTGAGTGACTTCACTTTCTTTCTCTCTTTCTAGTCGCAGAGAGTTGGAGTTACTCTTCTCATTGTGGTGGCTTCTTGTGGAGCACAGGCTCTAGGTATGAGGGCTTCCGTAGTTGCAGCAGACTGGTTCAGTGGTTGTGGTGCAGGCCCTAGAGAGTGTAGCCATCAGTAGCCGTCACATGCCGGCTCAGTAGTTGCGGTGCACGGACTTAGATGTTCCACAGCATGTGGATTCTTCCCAGACCAGTGGTTGAACCCCTGTCCTCTGCACTGACAGGAGGATTCTCAACCACAGCACCACCACGGCAGTCTAGGAACAACGTTTTTTTTTTTGAGAACTAAAATTATATGACATTTTTATTTTAGGATGCAAAAACAAAAATGAGCAAACAAACAAACAACAAAAAACTTGAAATAGGCTTGTCAAATGATATAAGTTCATCCTTTCCATGGAAGCAGAAGGTAGATCAGTACAGGTTATCCTCAGGCCTCATACATCCTGCTTCACTGCTGCTTGCACTCTGCTGGGTTTTGATCCTTCTTTGGGTCATAGTCTGGATCATTTTCCTCATCTCCTTCTTCTTCCCCTTCCTCATCGGCTTCTTCACCTTCTTCATCATAATCATCATCATCATCTTCAATAGCTTCTCCAGTAAAGTATAACACTGATCTTGGGATTATATGCTCATGTAAAAAGTGACCAATTTCAAAGTCTGCAGCGAGGATAGCTTCAGAATCATCATCCAGATCTCCACTCTCAGGAACTTCAGGAGGGGCAAAAAAATTACAGAAACAGTCATTAGAAACTGTTTTGGTCACAGTACGAACTGTCCCACGTCCCTTGTGTTTCTGCTTCTTCTTAATCGTTTTCAAAGTGACATTCTTCCCTTTTTTCCAATCTATCTGGCACCCTGTACAACCCATAATTTCTGGTCCCTCAAAAGAAAAGGGATCAGAATCATCTGGTTCTGACCTCATCCTATATGTCTTTGTCAACACTTCATTTGTGAAATATTCATTGGGTTCAAAGTGAAATTCTAAGACAAAACTCATAGGTTGACCAGCATCTGAGAACTTCACTTTAATATCTTTCAAGTGCTACAGAATAGGTTCATCATGTTCCTGAACCATATCACTGAGCAAGTCAACATTCTTAAAAACGGTCAACCAAACCTCAGGAATTCCCTTGGGATCTTCTTTTTCTTCATCCTTTTTCTCATCTTCAATCTTGGCCTTTTCTTTTAGCTCCTCCGAAATTTCATCTTCCTCATCTGGTTTCCATTCACACTCTTCTTCTGTAGGTTCATAAATGGCATTAATTATCTCAAATCGCTTATCAAACAGAGGCTGATAAAGAACAGCATACTTTCTTTCAAGATCATGAACTTCCTCATAGAATTTGGCTTCTATCTGTGCACATCTAGCTTGAAGGTTTTTGAGAGCATTCACTCGTCTTTTAACTACCCTAGGCAAGCTTTCAACGTATCCTGTTGGTGTTTCTACCAGACCATCAAGTCTTTCTTGAAGGGCTGCAAGAATCTGAGGATTTTGCATCATCTGAACAGTCAGCTGATGCGCTTTGATTTTTGTTTCTTCACCAGTTTCTTCTTCTTCTACTTCTTCAGCATCATCCAAATCTTGATCAAGTTCAGACTGTTCTTTGTTGTCGATGTCTGCCATGTTGTACAAATGCCAAATATCGGTGGCGAGCACGGGGAGCCGAGCGGCCCGAGCTGCCCAGGCAGTGACTCAGGGCGGCGGCGGGAGGAGCAGGAGCGGAACTACCTTTTAAATTGTATGTAAATGATGAAATGGTAGATGTGGCTAGCAGGATTAAAGTGTAGCCTGACTGGCTCCACAAAGTCCTATCTTGGGTATTATATAGATGGAGGTGTTATTAAGTAATATGAGAAATGCAGAAAGAACACTGGGACATTGAGAGCAAGGAGAGAGTAGTGAATGAGTTTGGGTCACATGTGAAACATCCAAGTAGTTATTCACTAGGTAATTTGTATAAATATTTTTCTAAAGTTTAGAATAGAGATCAGGTCAAGAAGCATAGAAAACAGCACACATTTTTAAGAATACAGCACACTTAAAAAAAAAATCCACTATTTAAGAAGTCTTACAAAGACAATACCACAATGGAGGATGGTAAAATATGATTTAAAAATATAAAAGACAAAATAAAGAAGGGTGAGCACTGAAGAATTGATGCTTTCAAATTGTGGTACCAGAAAAAACTCTTGAGAATCCCTTGGACAGCAAGGAGATCAAACCAGTCAATCCTAAAGGAAATCCACCCTGAATATTCATTGGAAAGACTGATGCTAAAACTGAAGGTCCAATACTTCGACCACCTGATCAAAGAGCCTACTCATTGGAAAAGACAACATTGCTGCCAAAGACTGAGGGCAGGAGGAGAAAGGGGTGGCAGGGGATGAAATGGTTAGATAGCATTATTGACTCAATGGACATGAATCTGAGCAAACTCCCCAAAATAGTGAAGGACAGGGAAGGCTAGCTGCTTCAGTTCATGGGGTCACAGAGAGTCAGACACAACTTAGCAACTGAACAAGAAGAAGACAAAATCAGTAGAAAGATTGTCAAAATGTTGAATGGGAAGGGTGACTTGTAGATTTCACTCACAAGAACTCCTCTGAAAAGGGAGAGTGGATGAGAGAAGGGCAGAGAACAAGGGAAAGAATGATTAAACAAGCAGAAAGAATTTTGTTTGAAACAATCTTAAAACTGAAGAATAGATACAAAGTTATTTAGAATAGGAGGAACTTGAACAATGCAGCTGATAGAGAAGAGCACCAATGCAGATAAGCATCCGTGTGGTGCTTCTTAAGAAGAGATGAGATGGAATCAGGAGCCCAGAAGTAAGAATTGGCATCCTTCTGTAGAAGAAGGGGAAGACCTCTCAAGTATTGAGGATAGAAAAAAAATATAACCATAGGGCAATGTAGATAAATTGACCTGTACGAAGGGAGTGAAGTTCGGTTCTTTGTGATTGTTCATAATTTCTTGAAGAAAAATAGGATGTAAGCTTGTAGGGGTTGAGGAGAACAGGTCTGAGTAGATGGATTAAAGAAGGCAATGAAAAGTATGACAAGGAATCTAACAAAAGATAAGAAAGGTAAAGAAACACAGTATTGTACATTGTTAATTAGAAATTGACTGACGATGTTAAATTCAGTATACAAATTCAGCCCATTCCATCTATCCAAAGGCTAACTGTATATGAAATGGGCTGTAATGTAATGGCTTAGAAAACCTAAAAGGGAACCCTAAGCAATCTGAAAATTTTGAGAAAATGCTTGAAGATGTAAAACAAATGGAATTGAATTACAGGAGAAATGGAAGAAAGAATATTGTAGCTAAAGTAAATGAAACATATAAGAAAAAACAAGAAGCATAGCAATAATTACCTTACCCCAACTTATTCCTAAAATAACAAGTTTGTTCTCAAAATCAAAGAACAAATAGTAATGAGAGGGCAGCGTGAGTGACCATTTCACTATACAATATTTTATTTGGAAAGATTCAATCTCAAAAGATAAAGATTGCATGATTTATAAGATATCCTCAATAAAAAAAAATATTATTTTATACAAGAATCCTTTTATAGATATAAAATTATAAAATCTGTAAGTTCAAAGTGAAATTTTTAATTCAGAGTGTATTAAATACAGTTAAAGCTAAAATAATATCTAGTTTAAAAAGGATTAGATGTATGGTAGAGAGAATTTCCTCTAAAAGAAAACATGAAATTTTATCAGCTTTTAAGAATCATTCAGATTATTGTTGCTCAGTCACTCAGTCATGTCCGACTCTACAACCCCATGGACTGCAGCATGCCAGGCTTCCCTGTCCTTCACCATCTCCTAGAGCTTGCTCAAACTGATGTCCATTGAGTTGGTGATGCCATCCAACCATCTCATCCTCTGTCATCCCCTTCCCCTCCCACCTTCAATCTTTACCATCATCAGGATCTTTTCCAATGAGTTGGCTCTTCATGTCAGGTGGCCAAAGTATTGGAGCTTCAGCTTCAACATTAGTCCTTCCAATGAATATTCAGGGTTGATTTCATTTTGGATTGACTGGTTGGATCTTCTTGCAGTCCAAGGGACTCTCAAGAATCTTCTCCAACACCACGGTTCAAAAGGCATCAATACTTCGGCTCTCAGCCTTCTTAATGGCTATATGAATGGTCATTCAGATAGATCAATTTAAAAATTTCAGAGACAAGAAAATATTGCAAGAAAATTTTAGATGTAAGCAACTATCTTGGATCATTTTCTTACACACTAAAAATGAAGTCTGATTCTTATAATTTCCTTCTTCAAAAGTTATTATCTCTCCTGCCTCTAGAAGAGTATTTTTAACTTTGATTTCTTAGGTTCATTAAGAAATACTATTATATTTTATATACTTTACATACTATTATATGTAAAAATAGTACATATTTATGTTTTTCTGTGCAAAGAATGCATGGACCTCCCTAGTATTGTCAGGTATTTGACCTGCACTAAGCACTCAATGGAGAAGGCAATGGCACCCCACTCCAGTACTCTTGCCTGGAGAATCCCATGGACAGAGGAGCCTGGCAGGCTGCAGTCCATGGGGTCGAGAAGAGTCGGACACGACTGAGCGACTTTACTTCACTTTTCACTTTGATGCGTTGGAGACGGAAATGGCAAGCCACTCCAGTGTTCTTGCCTGGAGAATCCCAGGGACAGAGGAGCCTGGTAGGCTGCCATCTATGGGATCGCACATTTGGACACGAATGAAGCGACGCAGCAGCAGCAGCAGCAGCAACATATAATGGAGTTAGAAAAATTTAATTTCACCAAATTATGGATTTATTGTCCACTTAAAATTTGAATGAAATCAGTGAATGGAAAAGAAAAAAAAAGTTCTCATCTTATAATGACCACTGCTTTTAAATAGCATTGTTTAGATCTATGATTTTTTTCGTATAATGTGTATGTAGCAGCACTATGTATTTTGGCAGTGCTATACACTCCCTGTTATATCATCACAAAGTACATAATACCTAGTTGTTCCATTTTTGATGATGTTAAGAATGATCAAAGGAATTGGGAAACTGAGACTCAGGTACAAGCCATGCCAATTAAATCTGCATATCCATGGCTGAGAATCCTCAGTGGTTTTTAGAATTCACCAGGTAATGCTGCTAATGTGACAAAGTTTGGGATCCAGTGGATCAAAGTGATGCTAACTTAATCTATGTATTTACTTAACTCTGTTTTAGTATAATGATCATTGCTTAGATAGTCCCTTGGACTGCAAGGAGATCCAACCAGTCCATCCTGAAGGAGATCAGCCCTGGGATTTCTTTGGAAGGAATGATGCTAAAGCTGAAACTCTAGTACTTTGGCCACCTCATGCGAAGAGTTGACTCATTGGAAAAGACTCTGATGCTGGGAGGGATTGGGGGCAGGAGGAGAAGGGGACGACAGAGGATGAGATGGCTGGATGGCATCACTGACTTGATGGACGTGAGTCTGAGTGAACTCCAGGAGTTGGTGATGGACAGGGAGGCCTGGCATGCTGCAATTCATGGGGTCACAAAGAGTCGGACACGACTGAGCGACTGATCTGATCTGATCTGATTATTTTATCATGGTACACAAATGATGGGTTTTTAAAATTCTATCATTATTTCTGAGATCATTTGCTGGACTTTGATAAAGAAAATTTTCTCATTAACTCTTTGGTTAAGGTAAAGTACAGTTTCTACAAGAAATCTAGATAAAATTTGTCATATTTATCTTGACTTTCTTTAGAAGTGGTGTTGGTAACTATAGTCTATGTACTGTATATGGCCCATGCCTCTTTTTGTGTGGCCCATAAGCTAAAATTATTTTGTACATTTTCCACTGGATATTAATAAAAATAAAGGAGAACATGCAACATTAAGTAGACTTTTTGAAGAAGAAGGAGGAAGAAAAGAAGAAGGAGAAGGGGTAGGAGAGGGAGAAGAAACAGAGACTGAATGTAGACCCTAAATTCTAAAATATCTACTTTGTGGTCTTTTACAGAAAATTTGCCACCCCCTGGTTTAGAATAAAGAGTGTGTGTCCTAGCAAATCACCAAAGGTAAAGATAAGCAATAAGATTTTTAAAATATATATGTACTCATGAACTTTAATATAACTTGTGGTTTCAATCATTGCAGTTACTGTTTTCTTTGACACTATAGTTTTCCTAATATTAAGCAGTGGGAACACATTCAGTGGTTTCCTAGTTTTTTTAGTTAGTTTTGTTTGGAATGTTACTGGATTCCAGTGATACTTGATAGTGTCCTTTGTTTCTGGCACAAGATGTTCCAGGACCATCTTGTACTTTTCTTGCTCTAGACTTGTAACCAACCATTTCTTTAAGAGTTTTGGTTCCTTTTAGTGGGGCATCATAATTAGAGATCCAAACCTGGGTGTTAGTGGTGTTAATTACTATTGAATCATCTATGTTTGTAGACTAGCTTGTTATTTTTCTATGCTTTTTCAATAAGTGGAGTTTGAAAGTAGTTATTTGTTTTAGAAATATAAAAATAAAGTATTAAATCTTTCTGATATTCCAAAATAATTTATAAAACTATAAATATTTTTCATAACATTTGATTTTATTCAATATCTCCTTTGTGTTGAAATCTTAATTGATAATATCAGCATAATTTCTTGTTTTATCTATAATATGTTTAAAAATAATACTATTACTGAATATAGTTAAAATTATGTGTTTTGTTTTCTGTGTATTTTTGTTTAAAGACACATTATTTAATGTGTATGGTTGTTTCATTAACACTGAACTCAAAGCCAGCAGCACTGTTATTTATTTTAAAAGTAACTTTTCTGAGTTACAGATACATTTTCTCTGTAAGGCACATAACAGCCTACTTGCACTTAGGAATACTAGATACCACTTTAGCACTATGCTTGGGGTCCATTTTAAACAGCAAATTCACCACCAAAAAAAAGCACAAAAATGTGGACAACACACACTAATGAGATGGTGACGAGAACACATTTTTATAGTACCTGAGCTAAAGCAAGGCAGTGCATCACCTTTCTGACCATCACTGAGAATTTGTACATTGGGGAACTCAAAGAACATGAATGGTTGTGAAAGATCTGTGAGTATTGATTTTGTGGTTACAAATAAATTATAGCAACTAGACAGATTCTCAAATATGGAATCTGTGAATATTGTGAATCTGTATGTGAAAGATTCACAGGTAACATATAAATAGGGAAGAGATATGATATAGGAAGTGTAGGAAAAGGTTATATCAGATTGACTCCAAGCTTGGAAATTTTAACCTGGAAGAATCTATGAATGAGACAAGAGCATTACAGATTTTATGCTGCCAAGTGATAAGACTGTAGTTTGGTTTTATAATGATCAGTCTATTTATGTGGTGGGGGAGAGAGGTGTGGTGAGAAAGAAGTTAGAGACAGATCCAAAGCTATAACGCTAATCCTGGTAAAAAATTGTAAGACCTATCTATAGCAAGGAAGTGGCAGTGGCTCAGTGTGAAAGGGTGGACCTGAGGACTGACTCAGTGAAAGAGAAATAAAAAGGCTGACTTTATGTGTGAGAGGTATGCCATGTATATCCCTCTTTATAAAGAGCCAATTTCTAGAAGAAAAACTGGAGAATTAAGTTTAGTCAGTGTAGGGGAGGACATTTTTTTCTTTACTCTCTTAGTGCTTAAAAGTAAACTGACATAAGACAGATTAACAGAAAAAAACCATTAAAGGTTTTTTCTTTTAACATATACATGGGAACCTTTACCAGAAATATGAAGATTAAAAAAAGCAGAATTAAAAGCTTACACTGAGTTGGACAAAAAGTAGTAATCTGTGAAAATGTGACAAGGCAAAGGGACTTAGGCTGGGGTAGTTAATTGATGGAGAAGTCACCAGGAGGATAAAGATTAGTTTAATAAGGTTTGTGAAAATTTTTCTTGTTTTTTACCTCCCATCCTTGGTAATGAGAATGTTTCTTTCCTTCTGATATAGAGAGGACACTTTTTACATAACAATTTCATCTACTTTTAAGAAAAATAAGGAAAGTCAGAGTGTCATTCTTGCATCTGATGCTTTTCAACTATATTTGACTCAAAATAGTCAATATGCCAGAATGGCATATTTTGAGATAGTGCATTCTATGCTGCTCCACTATGTTGAGTTTTAGTTGCCTATAAGATATCCAGGCATAGATTTCCAGAAAATACTTAAGACATATGAATTAGCCTTTCAATGAAATTAAGTAATGACAACTGCGCTGAGGGCTGAGTTCAAAAACAAAACAAAAACAAAATACAACTAAGAGGTTGAATGATATGGAAAAGTATGTGAAAGAAGCAATTTTTTAAAAATTGGCCAGAATGTTAAGAAGGAAACATAAGGTGTTTTCATGGAAGCTGAACAGGAAAGAATTTCAGCAAAAAAGTAGGTAATGATGTTAATTGTAGTAAAGAAGTTAAATTCAGAAAGGCATCCAAGAGATTTGTGGAGAAGGCAATGGCACCCCACTCCAGTACTCTTGCCTGGAAAATCCCATGGACTGAGGAGCCTGGTGGGCTGCAGTCCATGGGGTTGCTAAGAGTCGGACACGACTGAGCGACTTCACTTTCACTTTCCACTTTCATGCATTGGAAGAGGAAATGGCAACCCACTCCAGTATTCTTGCCTGGAGAATCCCAGGGATGGGGGAGCCTGGTGGGCTGCCGTCTATGGGGTCGCACAGAGTCGGACACGACTGAAGCAACTTAGCAGCTGCAGCAGCAAGAGATTTGGCAATTAGGAAAGACTTGATGACCCTATCAAAGAGAGTTTTACTGTAATGAAAGCCAAATTGGCTTAGATTGAGAGGGAAACAGGTGGTAAAAAATTCTAGGCAGCCTGTTTATGACCAAGCACAAAACAGGCTTCTCAAGGTTCAAATCTCAATTGTGCCACTTGAAAACTGTGTAGATTTGGAAATTAGTTCAGAGTCTCATGCTGTTGTTTTGTCATCTGTTTGATAGATTTGATAATAGTACTTATAGAATATTGTTCTGAAAATAAATGAGTTAATGCACTTGTGTTTAGAATGTTGGCATGTGTTTGTATGCATGCTTAGTCACTCTCTCGTGTCCTACTCTTTGCGACCCCATGGACTGTAGCCCACCAGACTCCTCTGTCTATGGGATTCTCCAGGCAAGAATACAGGAATGGGTAGCCATTCCCTTCTCCATGGGATCTTCTTGATCCAGAGATCAAACCCAGGTCTTGCAGGCAAATTCTTTACTGTCTTAGCCACCAGGGAAGCCTAGAATATAGGCATAGAGTATGTGATTAATGAACTAATACATTGTATTCTGACCCTACATTTTTATATTTACTAAACACTGTTAAAAAAGACAACAATCAAAAGGAGCCTCTATATAATTTTCAATCTATTCATTGAAAACAGAAGACTTGCAAACACTACAAATATCTTTAAAAATTGGGAAAGTCCTTGTTTACTATTAAGCAAGAACAGACTGTAGAAAATTTGTTATACATTGCAGTTTCACAAAACCAAAGTTTATTTCTGACTTTGAGATCAAGTTCTCTTTAAAGAATCTTTACAATATTTCTTATACATATTTAACTTTAGCGTTTATCATTTTAAAGTGTATTTTGTACCATACTTTATAATGTTTTACATCTTAGTTCTACTTAGGCTTAAAAATATATTAAATTTCTGTATTAAAAAATTAGTAAGAAGAAAAAAATGTACCTTTATTTTATTTGATTTCCAGTTTAATCAAAATGTTATGTTTTATTTATTTATCCTTTCCCATCATGAAGTGTTGAAAATTTTTTAATGTTGTGGCTTTCTTGGACGTTGCATTACCATGAAACTGCAATGTTTTAAGTGTGAAAGCATTAGAGTCTCAAGTTTGATTTGGCAGGAATACTTTTCTTTGGCAAAACTTCAGCTTCAAATATATACATGCCTATTTGTGGTTTCTTATGGTTTTAGGCCTCTGGGGAGAAAGAGATTGGCTTAATATGGTTAAAAATATCTTTGTGGATTGCTGGCAGGTAAAAAGGGAAACAGACAAGAAAAAAACTGACTACATAAAGGATTCTCAAAAGATGTCCCCAAAGGAAAAAAAAAAAAAAGTATTCTGTTAACTATGTTAAACAAAATACCCATATTAGGTATAGTTCATACTTGACAAAATTGTGCTAGATATTTATTTTAGCTAGATTTGCCTTGGTATTAATCCCAGCTATTCAGTTTTCTATTTCTGGAACTTAACTGTTAGAATTGTCTTTACAGTAGAAAATGTCTCTTCTCTCCTGAGCAATTCACAGTTGTCTCACCAGATCCTCGAGCTCAATTTCCCCAAATACATAATTATCAGTTCTCTACTATCATTCCATTTCCTCCTATATGAGTCGATTTTTATCATTTTGGAGGGTCCAGGATTCCTTTCATTGTTCTAGCATAATTCAACAAAAAGTTCTGGGTAGCTAATATGTGCTGTATATTATTTATATGTTCTTGTGACTGAGAAATGAGGAAAATATGTACAAAGATCCCAGTATGAGACCTTCAACTTAGAGAACAGTCAAGTCTACAGTACTTATTTGAAGTCATTATAATCAAATATTTCTAATGATAACAATTAATTAGAAGGCTTAAACTCTCTTGAAATCAGAAAATAAAGCCACACACTAGAAGTGAAAGCAGAAATAAGTAGATGTGAAGTCTTTAGGGAATAATGTTCTCATGGCATTTACAAAACTATAAAAAGACCAGTAAAGCTGGAGTTTGGTGAAGGAAATGGTAACCCACTCCAGTATTCTTACCTGGGAAATCCCATGGACAAAGGAGCCTGGTGGGCTACAGTCCCTAGGGTCACAAGAGCCAGACACAATTTAGGGACTAAACCACCCCCACCAAGGCTGGAATTAAAGCTTGGTTGGAAAGCAAGCATTTGGGATGAATATGAAGATGAAGGAAGGGGTTATACTATGCAGAACTTAAAACTTGTTAACGTATTTTTTGAGTGCTTTGTATAGATATTGTTTTAACTTTACTATTATTTAAATTCATTCAGTTGTCATAATCATTTCATAGTGTTGATATATATACAGTGTGACTGTATAGTACTCCAGTCATATTTTTTGCTGGTAGACCCCTGGAAACAAAACACAGATCAGTGTATTCTTTTGTCTTATTCTTTCAACTGTGATTGAGTTGTTTTTAAAAGACAGATTCTCCTGCAGTGAATAAATATAAAAGCTATAAACATTTTTTTTAATAGCTATTGAGAGGCATTAGAAAAGTACCTGAAGGCAAACAGGACTTGAGGAACTAGGTTGTTAAGACAGGACATAAAGATAAGTCCTAAATTCTTCACTGATTTTAAACCCAAGGTGTTAGCATATGTATAACTTAAGCAGGCTGATGTGTAACTTATACAGGCTGATCAGTAGCTCAGTGCTTTTGTTAAACTGAAGAAAGTGGGTAGACGAAACAATGGAGTTGAGGATTACAAACTGTTTCTACAAATTATAACTACAAGTTACAACTAAAGGGCTGACATCACAAAACAAAACTATAGGGAAATAAGTGTGGAATCGTGCCATGCTTTTTCTGGAGTATTTCCTAATCCCTCTGTTGCATAAGGTAAGTGACCAAGAAGCCAAGTTAAGCAGAAGAATCTGAAAAACTAGCACAACTTCAACAGGGACATAGTGCTTCTTTTTCTGTTGTATTCACTCACTTTTGTGTATTCTTTAGATTCCACATATTAATGATGTCATACAGTTTGTGTCCTTCTCTGTCTGACTTGTTTCACTTAGTATAATGAACGCCCTCTAGTCTATCCATGATGCTGCAAATGGTAAAATTTTGTGTTTTGTATAGTTGAATAGTATTCCACTTTCTATATAAACCACATCTTCTTTATCCTTTTTTTCTGTTGGACACTTAGGTTGCTTCCGTACTTTGGTAATTGTAAATAATGCTACTATGAATATTGGAGTGCATGTATCTTTTCAAATTAGATGTAAATTAGAAGTAAAAACCTGTCACTGTTTGCAGGTAACATTATACATTAAAAAAATATATACCCTACAGATGCCACCAGTAAATTATTTGAGCTTAACAATGAATTTGGTGAAATTTCAGGATACACAATTAATATACAGAAATCTGTTGCATTTGTATATACAATGAAGTATCAGAAATTAAGGAAAGAATCTCATTTACCACTGCATCAAAGAGAATAAAATGTCTATGAATATAGCTACCCAAGGAGGCAAAAGCCCTAAACTCTGAAGAATGCAAAACACTGATGAAAGAAACTGAAGACAATGCAGATGGAAAGATATACCATGTTCTTATACTGGAAGAATTAATACTGCTGAAATGACCATACTACCCAAGGCAATCTACAGATTCATTGCAATCCCTATCAAAATACTAATGAAACTTTTCACTGAACCAGAAAAAAATGTTCTAAATTTGTATGGAAGCACAATAGGCCCAAAATAGCCAAAACAATCTTGAGAAAGTAGAACAGAGCTAGAGAAATGACTCTCCCTGACTTCAGATTACACTACAAAGCTGAAGTCATCAAAACAGCATAATACTGGCACAAAAGCAGACACATAGATCAATGAAACAGAATACAGAGTCCAAATCCACACACTTATGGTCAATGAATCTGGGACAAAGGAGGCAAGAATATACAATGAATAAGACAGTTTCTTCAATAAGTAATGCTGGAAAAACTGGACAGTTGCATGTAAAAGAATGAAATAAGAACAATCTCTAACATCATATACAAAAATAAACTGAAGATGGATTGAAGACTCAGATGTAAGACTGGGTACTATAAAACTGCTAGAGGAAAATAGAAGTAGAACATTCCTGATGTAAATCACAACAATATTTTTTGATCCATCTCCTAAAGTAAAGGAAATAAAAGCAAAAATAAATGAAAGACCTAGTTAAACTTAAAAACTTTTGCACAGCAAAGTAAACCATCAACAAAATGAAAAGACAAACTCCTGAATGAGAGAAAATATATGCAAAAGGTGTGACTGATTAATATCCAACATATATAAACAGCTCATGCAACTCAATGTCCAAAAAATAAGCAACCGAATTAAAAAATAAGCAGAACAATTGAATAGACTTCTTCACTACAAGGAAATGCAGATGATCAACAGGCACATGAAAAGATACACCTCACTAATTATCAGGGAAATGCAAATCAGAACCACAATGAGATATCTTCTCACACCTGTCAGAATGGCTATCATCAAAAAGAACACAAATAACAGATATTGGTAAGGATGTGGAGAAAAGGGAATGCTTGCACACTATTGGTAGGAATGTACATTAGGCAGATGCTGTGGAAAACAGTATGGAGCTTTCTCAAAAAAGACTAAAAATAGAGCTATCATATGACTTAGCAATTCTACTTCTGGGTAAATATCTGAAAAAAGAGAAAACAATAAAAGGTAAGATTCTATAACTAAAAAATAATTTGTAAAAATTTAATGAAGGTGTTTTTCTCTTTGAAAATAGTTATCTGTCTCCATCCCTGTGTTTCTAAAAAAAAAAGTACCTCATGATAAAAGATTGAAAGCAAATGAAAGATGTTTTCAGGGAAAAAACAAAACAGAGAATTTAGTTTAAGCAGAGGCTTCCCAGGTGGCCCAGTGGTAAAGAATCTTCCTGCCAATGCAAGAGCCGCAGGAGCCCCAGGTTCGATCTCTGAGTCAGAAGATCCCTTGAAGGAGGCAACCCACTCCAGTATTCTAGCCAGGATAATCCTGTGGACAGAGGAGCATAGTGAGCTAAAGTCTATGGGGTTGTGAAGAGTCAGACACGACTGAGCATGCACACACTTCTAAAAGACCTCTTCAAGTAGAGGGAAAATTACCTATAACAAAAGCGTAATATTTGCAAAGGAAGAAGAACATCAGAATGAGGAAATAAATAGGCAAATGTGAATTCATATTGATTGTGTAAAATATTATGAGCCAATATATTTAAAAAAGCACAAAGAACAAAGAGAAGTAAAAGAAGATCTTACTAATCTAAGATCCCTGCACTGTCTTAGAAATGATGAAAATACTAATGTACATTACACTACAGGAAGTCAAGGATGTATATTGCTATCTCCAAAGTAACCATAAAGATGAGAGAGTATCATGATAATCAGAAGAAAATTGTTAATAAAAGATGAAGAAAGGCAAAAGAGATATAGTAAAATGGATATAAAACCATTAGCTGTAAAACCAAGTGTATCACTAATTGATTACAAGTAAATAGATTAAAAAGTACCAAGAAAAGAAAAGATTGCCAGATTTCATTAACAAATCAACAATTACGTACTGCTTAAGGAGATGTGTGTGAAATCTAATGATGTAGAAATATTAAATTTTTTTTATATTTAAAAGTTTATTGTATGAACACTACCCGCAACTACTAAAATGTTGAATAGCCATACAATAACAGACAAAGACTCTGGCAAGAAACATTACTAGAGATGAAATAGATATTTAACTGTGATAAAAGACTCTATCGAGACAATATGAAATCCTAAATGTGCTTATATCTGATAGCATAGTCACAAATTATATAAAGCAAAAATCTATGTAATTATAGAAACATAGAAAAGTCAACAATTATTGTGGAAATTTTTAATAAATATTTCAAATAACTAGTACAAGATATAGAAGATATAGATTTGAATAACACCATTAACAAACTAGCTCTAATTAACATGTATAGGTTCCCATGTCCAATAATTGCAGCAAAATGGCTATTTTCAAGTGCAAATGGAACATTTACCAAAATGCTGGAAGGAAGTCTGAATACATTTCTAGGGATAAAAATAATAGAGAATATATTTGTAAACTAATTGAATTAAACAAGAAAGCAATAGGAACAAGATGACAAAAATATTACGTAAACTTTTCAAAGAATGTAAAAAGAGGGGAAACTGTTATTCTTCATGACATGAGCATAAGCATGATACAAAACCCTGACAAGAAATACATCAATAGAAAGGGAGGTTATGAGTCAGTGTTTCTCATAAGCAACATCACAAATGTCAAAATAAATATTTGCTAATTGAATCCAGATATATATATATATATTTATGAGAATTTCTGAATATTCAGAAACAAGCAATTAAAGAATATATTCTTAATGTGAGATAAAACATCTGCAATACAAAAACCTTCAGAAAATGTATACCACATGACCGAGCAATTCCAACCCTGGGCATTTATCTGGAGAAAACCATAATTTTGAATAGATGCATACACGCCAATGTTCATTCCATCACTATTTACAATAGACAGTATAATATATAAAATAGATAATTAAATGAGTACTTATTGTATAGCAAAGGGAACTCTACTCAGTGCTCTGTGGTGATCGAAATGGGAAAGAAATCTAAAAAAGAGTGAGCACAACTGATTCATTTTGCTGTACAGCAGAAATTAACACAACATTGTAAAGCAACCGTACTCCCATAAATACCAGAAAGCATGCATACTTAATTTTTTTGAAAAGAAGACATCTATATTTTTGAAATACTGGAAATATCCCTCACACTCCAATTTATAAATAAGGCAAGAATACGCTTTATCATCATTTCTACTGATCATTGTTCTGAATATCTTAGCCAGTAAAAAATAAGAAAGGTAATTTTACTACTAAAATAAATATATTGGAAAGGTTAAAGATAAAGATTAATATGAAAATCAAATGTATTTCTATGGTGTTATGTATTGATTACATATTTGTAAACAACTGCTGGGAAAGATTGAGAGCAGAAGGAGAAGAGGGCATCAGAAGATGAGATGGCTGGATGGCATCACCAATGTGATGGACATGAACCTGGGCAAACTTTGGGAGATGGTAAGGAACAATGAAGCCTGGTGTGCTGCAGTCCACGGGGTTGCAGAGTCGGACATGACTGGGTGACTGAACAACAGAGAAGAACCTTAAAAAGTGATAATATATACAGCATGTCAGTAAGATATTAAAATTTCCCAACATTTAACCTTTATATTACTTGCTGCTACTGCTGCTACTGCTAAGTCGCTTCAGTCGTGTCCGATTTTGTGCAATCCCAGAGACGGCAGCCCACCAGGCTCCCCTGTCCCTGGGATTCTCCAGGCAAGAACACTGGAGTGGGTTGCCATTTCCTTCTCCAATGCATGAAAGTGAAAAGTGAAAGGGAAGTCGCTCAGTCGTGTCCGACTCTTAGCGACCTCATGGACTGCAGCCTACCAGGTTCCTCCGTCCATGGGATTTTCCAAGCAAGAGTACTGGAGTGGGGTGCCATTGCCTTCTCTGTTATATTACTTAGGAAAACTAATTATACAGAATGTACAGTGGTAATAAATATATGTAATAACTAACAGAATCTCCATATTTGTTTCCAAACCCATGGAATAAGGACTCTTGTGATAGGAAACAAAAAGCATCATCCCCTGGAACCACTCCCACCCATTCCAGTTAACACTGAGTTAAAAAACAAAAGCAATACCATGTCTCTGGGCTGTGCAAATCAGGCTATTAGGTTACACCTAATTTCCATATGAGCTATAGGACACTGTGTCTGAAGTTCCAGTTTCAATTGTTAGTGCCATGTTGTCAGGCAATGCTAGACTAGTTGCTTGCTACTTGGAAGAAAAGTTATGATAAACCTATACAGCGTATTAAAAAGCAGAGACATTACTTTGCCAACAAAGGTCCCTCTAGTCAAAGCTATGGCTTTTCCAGTAGTTAGGTATGGATGTGAGAGTTGGAACATAAAAAAGGTTGAGCACCAAAGAATTGATGCTTTTGAAATTCATTGATGGAGAAGACTCTTGAGAGTCCATTGGACAGCAAGGAGATGAAAACAGTCAATCCTAAAGGAAATCAACCCTGAATATTAATCAGAAGTACAGATTATGAAGCTGAAGCTCCAGTAATTTGGCCTGATGTAAAGAGCTGACTCACTGGAAAAGACCCTGATGCTGAGAAAGATTCAGGGCAGGAGGAAAAGGGGACAACAGAGGGTGAAATTGTTGGATGGCATCTTAGACTGAATGGACATGAATTTGAGCAAATTCCAGGAGATAGTGAAGGACAGGGAAGCCTGGTGAGCTGCATTTCATGGGGTCACGAAGAGTTGGACCTGACTCAGCGACTGAAGAACAACAACAATGATTTTCTCTGCTATATAAAAGCTTGTAAGTTTGACTAGGTCCTTTTTGTTTATCTTTTATTTTTATTCCCATTGCCTTAGAAGACTGACCTAAGAAAACATTGGTATGATATGTCAGATAATATTTTGTCTATATTCTCTTTGAAGAGTTTTATGGTGTCATTGTCTTGTACTTGTCTTGAATTCATTTATTTATTTATTTTTTTTTTTGCTTTGAACTTTAATTTATTTGAAAAGTCTGCAGCTGCTCCTTGAATTCATTTTGAGTTCATTTTCTGTATGGCATAAGGGTGTGTTCTAACTTTATTGATTTATATGCAGCTGTCAAACTTTCCCAATACCACTTCCTGAAGATATTATCTTTTCTGCATTGTATATTCTTGCCTCTTTTGTTGCAGATTAGTTGATCATATATGTGTAATTTTATTTCTGAGCTGTTCCATTGGTCAATATGTCTGTTTTTGTGCCAGTAACACACTATTTTGATTACTGTAGCTTTGTAGGTTTTTCTGAAGTCTGGGAAGGTTATTCCTCCTGCTTTGTTCTTTTTCCTCAGGATTGTTTTGGCAGTTCTGGGTCTTTTATGGTTCCATATAAATTTTAGGATTATTTGCTTTAATTCTATGAAAAGCTTATGGCTATTTGATAGTGTGTGTGTGAATGTTTAATCACTCAGTTGTGTCCAACGCTTTTTGACACTATGAACTGTAGACCACCAGGCTCATCTGTCATGAGATTTTCCCAGCAAGAACACTAGAGTAGGTTGCCATTTCCTCCTCCAGGGGATCTTCTAGATCCAGGGATTGAACTGGCATCTCTTGTGTCCTGTGCATTGCCTGTGGATCACATTAAATCTGTAAATATTATGGCCATGTTAGCAACTATTAATTCTTCTAATCCAAGAGGATGAGATGGCTGGATTGCATCACTGATTCAACTGACATGAACTTGGGTAAACTCCAGAGATGGTGAAGGACAGGGAAGCCTGGCATGCTGCAGTCCATGGAGTCTCAGAGTCGGACATGACTTGGTGACTGAACAACAACAACAATCCAAGAACATAGGATATATTTCTATTTCTTTGAATCAGGAATCAAGGACATTTAAGTCTCAAACTCAGCCCAGAGAAACATTATACTTGTCATCTTGAATTCATTTTGACATGAATTTGGGCAAACTCCAGAGATGGTGAAGGACATGGAAGCCTGGCATGGTACAGTCCATGGAGTCACAGAGTCGGACATGACTTGGTGACTGAACAAAGAAATATTTTTATTTCTTTGAATCAGGAATCTAGGACTCTTAAGTCTCAAATTCACCCAGAGAAACATTATAGCTTTCCTCCATGAACAAGTAAAAGGAATGTAGATAAATATTATAAAGGGAATATACAATTTTTTGGTTAAAATCAAATGGTTAAAATTACTCAATCATACACATAGAAGGGTAATTAAACAGGGCTTTGATAAAACACTGCCTAGCAATCAGGTTTCCTCAAAGAGAAAATATGGTGATTTGCAAAAGATGCTCAACTGAAAAGGAGTAGTAGATGAATAAGATAAAAAGAGAACAAGTAAGAGAAGGAAGGAAGGGGCAGAAGATGGAAAGGAGGAGCAAGAAGGAAGATATGATTCAACTGGAAGAAGAAAGATATCGTTTTGGAAAAGACCAATCCAATATTTAGAGATATAAATTGGAAAAATGATATATTAAAAGGAAAAGTTAATGCCTTCAGATATAATTACCCATAAAGAGATATATAAAGGAGGAAGATATATTAGTTGTTACCAATTCATATTGAGTCTCCAGTGGAGCAAATTCTGGAAGAATAGGTTGGATCATTCTTCCAAAGCAAGCTAAGATTCAAAAAAATAATTGAGAGATGCTTCTTAAATTTCCATAGTAAGAGTAGTTTGGAAGCTGTCTCCTTAAAGATTGAGACTTTAGGCTACACAGTTATAAAAAACAATTCACTGACTTGAGAAGGGATGACTGGAAATATTGAAATAAAATATTCAGGCTTTAATAATTGATTTTCAAGGTATTATAAGTGGAGCTACAGATACTGCCTGTGCCTAAGGGATGTGTAAAATAAGACTTCTCAGGGAAGGTCCACAAAAAGAGACACATTAAACATAGACGACAGAAACGGAAAGAGACAGATTGATTCCAGGCCTGGCTAAAGTTTTGATGGGAGAATATCCTCTGGGTGTCATTTTTCCAAATCAAGAAGAATTTAAAGACGAAATTTTTTTATTACTTGCAAAAAAGCAAAATGGCTGTCTGAGGAAGCCTTACAAATAGCTGTGAAAAGAAGAGAAGCGAAAAGCAAAGGAGAAAAGAAAAGATATACCCATTTGAATACAGACTTCCAAAGAATAGGAAGGAGAGATAAGAAAGCCTTCCTCAGTAATCAGTGCAAAGAAATAGAGGAAAACAATAGAATGGGAAAGACTAGACATCTCTTCAAGAAACGTAGAGATACCAAGGGAACATTTCATGCAAAGAGGGGCTCAATAAAGGACAGAAATGGTACAGACCTGACAGAAGCAGAAGATATTAAGAAGAGATGGCAAGAATACACAGAAGAACTGTACAAAAAAGATCTTCATGACCCAGATAATCACAGAGCCAGACATCCTGGAATGCACAGTCAAGTGGGCCTTAGGAAGTATCACTATGAACAAAGCTAGTGGAGGTAATAGAATTACAGTTGAGCTATTTCAAATCCTAAAAGATGATGCTGTGAAAGTGCTGCACTCAATATGTTCTCAAATTTGGAAAACTCAGCAGTGGCCACAGGACTGGAAAAGGACAGTTTTCATTAAAATCCCAAAGAAAGGCAATGCCAAAGAATGCTCAAACTACCACACAATTGCACTCATCTCACATGCTAGTAAATTAATGCTCAAAATTCTCCAAGCCAGGCTTCAGCAATACATGAACCATGAACTTCCAGATGTTCAAGCTGGTTTTAGAAAAGGCAGAGGAACCAGAGATCAAATTGCCAACATCTGCTGGATCATCAAAAAAGCAAGAGAGTTCCAGAAAAACATCTATTTCTGCTTTACTGACTATGCCAAAGCCTTTGACTGTGTGGACCACAATAAACCGTGGAAAATTCTGAAAGAGAATACCAGACCACCTGACCTGTCTCTTGAGAAACCTGTATGCAGATCAGGAAGCAACAGTTAGAACTAGATATGGAACAACAGACTGGTTCCAAATAGGAAAAAGAGTACATCAAGGCTGTATATAGTCACCCTGCTTATTTAACTTATATACAGAGTACATCATGAGAAATGCTGGGCTGGATGAATCACAAGCTGGAATCAAGATTGCCAGGAGAAATGTCAATAACCTCATATATGCAGAGGACACCACCCTTATGGCAAAAAGTGAAGAGGAACTAAAGAGCCTCTTGAAGAAAGTGAAAGAGGAGAGTGAAAAAGTTGACTTAAGCTCAACATTCAGAAAACTAAGATAATGGCATCTTGTCCCATTGCTTCATGGCAAATAGATGGGGAAACAGTGGAAACAGTGACAACTTTCTTTTTTTGGCTCCAAAATCACTGCAGATGGTGATTGCAGCCATGAAATTAAAAGATGTTTACTCCTTGGAAGGAAAGTTATGACCAACCTAGACAGCATATTAAAAAGCAGAGACAACTTGGCCAACAAAGGTCCGTCTAGTCAAGGCCATGTTTTTTCCAGTAGTCATGTATGAATGTGAGAGTTGGACTACAAAGAAAGCTGAGTGCCAAAGAATTGATGCCTTTGAACTGTGGTGTTGGAGGGACTCTTGAGAGTCCCTTGGACTGCAAGGAGATCCAACCAGTCCATCCTAAAAGAGATCAGTCCTGGGTGTTCCATGGAAGGACTGATGTTGAAGCTGAAACTCCAATACTTTGGCCACCTGATGCAAAGAGATGACTCATTTGAAAAGACCCTGATGCTGGGAAAGATTGAGGGCAGGTGGAGAAAGGGATGACAGAGGATGAGATGGTTGGATGGCATCACCGACTCAATGGACATGAGTTTGGGTGGACTCTGGGAGTTGGTGATGGACAGGGAGGCCTGGCGTGCTGCAGTTCATGGGGTTGCAAAGAGTCGGACACAACTGAGCCAATGACCTGACCTGATCTTACAGGAGGTAACACATGACAACAAATAGAACATTATGAAAGTAGAGATCTATGCAGATATTACAGTAAGAAAGAAAAGGGGAAAGGAAAATGAAAGAAAACATAGACTCAATTTTATTCCAAGTGCAGTAAAGATGGAAAGGAAAGAACTGGAACTTGTACTCACTCAATTAAATTGTCGTAAAAAGGATAAAAATATAGAGATTTTCAATATTGTAGGCATTATCTACTCTTGCTACTCAAAGCCTTAAAGCTACACAAGCCTTTAAAATGCTGAAGAAAGATAGTGCCTAGGAAAGTACATGTAGAGCTACTGGTTCTGATTTAACTAAGCAGTTCAAGAAGTATCAGCTGCAACCTCAGTTCAAAAATTTCTTGAGAACAAATATATTACTGAAACAAATTTGGAGGTGAGTCCAAACCTTTCCTAGGAGTCAGGTGTCAAGTGAAAGCCTATGGAAGACAAGTCATCCCCAGAGACCATATCCAGCTCAGCATAGGAGGAACTTATCAAGTAGGAGAGTTTGACATGTTGGATGTGCACATTAACTCTGGGCTGGCCAAAATGTCATTTTCTGAGAGGAGAGAGAATATGTATCAATGACTTCTCCCTCAACAGGAACGTGTGTGTGTGTGTGTGTGCACGCTTGGTCACTTGGTCGTATGCAACTCTTTGCAACCCTATGGAGTGTGGCCCACCAGGGTCCTCTGTCTGTCTATGGGATTTCCCAGACAAGAATACTGCAGTGGGTTGCCATTTCCTACTCTAGGAAATCTTCCCAACCCAGGGATCGAACCCGTGTCTCCTGTGTTTCTTGCATCAGCAGGCAGATTCTTTATCACTGAGCCATCTGGGAAGCCCCCAACGGGAATATGCACAGTGCTAAACTGACCACTTGAAAGAAGTTTTCCAATTAAGTCTAATACCTCAAGTTGTACACTCCAGATGACTAGCACAGAAAAGCTAGCATCCATTGAGGCAAAGACAAATTTTCTCCATATACTCTCCTTATGTGAAACACCTCTACATCTCCATTCTATATATTAGAGTCATTCTCGAGTCTTGTGTTTACCTGAAATAATTGCTTTGCTGGCTAAGGCTTGACATTTTTATTGTTGTTGTTGTTGTTTTTAATATAGGGGTGAGGGGCCAGTGTATGATCATCTTCATCATTCTGCTGATGCAATCACTGAGGATATGGTCAGAAAAAAAGAGCAAGGTCTCTGCTCCCCTAGGGACTACATTCTAGAGAGGAAAATGCATAGTAATCAGGCAAACATAATAATAAGATAATTTTTGTTAGTAAATACTTTTTAACATTAGTTTTCTTTGTTATGAATTAAAAATGCTGCCCTCTTTATGGCTATTGCTGTTATGGTTTTTCCAGTAGTCATGTATGGATGTGAGAATTGGAAGATAAAGAAAGCTGAGTGCCGAATTGATGCTTTTGAACTATGGTGTTGGAGAAGACTCTTGAGAGTCCCTTGGACTGCAAGGAGATCCAACCAGTCCATCCTAAAGGAAATCGGTCCTGGGTGTTCATTGGAAGGACTGATGTTAAAGCTGAAACTCCAATACTTTGGCCACCTGATGCAAAGAGATGACTCATTAGAAAAGACCCTGATGCTGGGAAAGATTGAAGGCAGGAGAAGGGGACGACAGAGGATGAGATGGTTGGATGGCATCACCGACTCAATGGACATGAGTTTGGGTAAACTCCGGGAGTTGGTGATGGACAGGGAGGTCTGGTGTGCTGCTGTTCATGGGGTCACAGAGTCGGACACGACTGAGCGACTGAACTGAACTGAACTGAACTGAGATTAAATAAGATAATATGTGGAAAGCATTTACTGCAGTAAAAATTATAGCTCTACTACAACTGTTTCAATAGGAGTGCATGTTTAACTTCTGTTTGACTCTCTCTGTAGAGTTTTTTTCCTTGCCTATAAAGTAGCACATGCATACTTTAACAAGATTTAAACAACGTAATAATTTCTTGACCGTAACACAATGAGAATTTCAGTTTAACTTCTAGAATCTAGGCCTTCAGTATCCCAGGGTTTGCAATATTCTATTGTCTGTGTAAAGTCTTTGCCTTCATTAGTAGCTTTAAGGAATTTAAGATAAACATTTGCATACGAAAGAGTATTTGTTGAAATGATCCCAAATCAACATATGCTTTGTTATTTGCAGTATTCCCCCTAGGAAGTAGGATGAATAATAAATGGCCAGACAGATGTAGAACTTATTTAAGTACTTCAAAAATGTTTATGTTTCAGGCATTTAACCATAACCTAACTTCAGCTGTGTTTTTGTCTTGAGACACATTTTTTTTTTTTTCCTAATTGTATGCATACAAAGACCTTCAAACATCTACTGTCTATTTTGATTCCTTTTTTTTTTTTTTTTTTTTGCTCTAGCAGAATTCGGTAGTAAGAATAATTAAATGGGGTAAAGAATACAATTTTGCTTTCATCTGATAAGTTGTGTTGCTCACAAGGAAGCACCTATAGGTCAGTGGTTGATTAATATGAGTATGAAAACATTGTAAAATAGTCCTTAACCTTACATACAAAATATTCTAAGTTTATACAGTAAAAACAAGCAGATAGTTTTACTGTTCATTTTTAAAAATAAATATACTGAAGGCTTTAATTTAACAGCCATTTAGTGGCACTTACTGTATGCTGGGCAATGTTTAAAGCAATTTACAAATATTAACTATTTGTAATACCTAGTAAGAACTAATGAATAAGCTTCTAATACAGCCTCTATTTTGCAGTTAAAAAAACTAGGGCAATAGAAATAAAGTAAATTTCCAAGTTGCACAGCTAGTAAGTAACCAAGCCAGATTCAGCACCAGCAGATAGGCGTCTGAGTCAGGGTTCTGAACCTTAGGCCTCTGCTGCCTCTTGCTTGAAAGGCATGTAGACAAGGTCACTTATGGGTTGTGAAAGAAAAGTCAAAGCTGGTTTTGTTTAATATTATAAATCCCTGAGCTTGTGCTATCTCTTTTTAAAAATATTATTTTTTCTAATATTAAGTAATAGTATTCTAAGATAATTCTTGTATTTCTCAATAGTTACTTGATCTACATAGTTATTGAATTTGGCATGATTCTGCAAAAAGGAATGGATTGTTATTTTCTAGGGAACAAGAGATATTCCCACACTAATAGAATGTTCAGATATGTTTTATCAGACTTTTTTACATTCTTGGTAAAAAGTAGGATGCAAGAGTTTTTATATATAACACCAAATACATAATGGATTTTGTGAGGGTTGACAAATAGTATTATCTAAGAGAGTCATATAGTGTGTCGCTGCTACTGCTAAGTCACTTCAGTCGTGTCCAACTCTGTGTGACCCCATAGACGGCAGCCCACCAGGCTCCCCTGTCCCTGGGATTCTTCAGGCAAGAACCCTGGAGTGGGTTGCCATTTCCTTCTCCAATGCATGAAAGTGAAAAGTGAAAGTGAAGTCGCTCAGTCATGTCTGACCCTCAGTGACCCCATGGACTGCAGCCTACCAGGCTCCTCCGTCCATGGGATTTTCCAGGCAGGAGTACTGGAGTGGGGTGCCATTGCATGTAGAGAACAGTAATTATAAGGAGTTTATTTCACTCATACTATATCCAAAAGAAGACTGTATATACTTGGATTGAACTTTCAAGTTCTTTTTTATTAATTTGTGACTTATCTTGTGTCCTAGCAGACTTTAGTTATGATATGTAACTATCAGCAATAATATAATGAAGCCAAATGTTTATAGTATTAGACACTAAAGGTAGCTCTGGTCCACCTACTAATTACTTGAAAACTCTGGAAAAAAGAAAAGGAAAAAAAGTCATAGAAAAAAAAAGGGCACATTTCAGCTAATTCATAGAGGAAAAATGAGGGATTACTGCGTTAATGACATCTCACACTAAATTTGGATAATTTTATTATTCTAAATAATATTCTGAATATATTAAATAATATTCTAAATAGGAATGAAATTGTTATTAGCTACTAATACCTTGAATCTTTTAGCATAGCAACGTAGCTAAACCATTAATCATATGTAACTTTTTCCCACTTCGAGCTATCATGTTCTGCTGTATTGTAATTCCAAATATGTGAATGGTTCTTCCCAGATGGCACTAGTGATAAATAACCCATCTGCCAATGCAGGAGGTATAAGACTCGGGTTCTATTCCTGGGTTGGGAAGATCCCCTGGAGGAGGACATGGCAAGCCACTCCAGTATTCTTGCCTGGAGAATCCCAAGCACCTAGAAGCCTGGCAGGCTACAGTCCATAGGGTCACAAAGAATGGGACAGTACTGAAGAGATATAGCACACACGCACATGATTGGCTCTTAATCCAGGGCAACTGCTTTCTAAAGCACAAAATCTCCAGAGTAAACTGACAAAACTAAATAGCTCTACAAAAATACTCCGAACTTTAATCTTAAATTTCTTTCACTTAATGTTTATCAAAAGTTCATTATTGAACAGTGGCTGATGAATTTGCATCACAATCCCTTTTCTAAGTCAGTCACTGGACTAATCTAGAATCTGGATGACCAGAGAATAAGCTGCATGCTCAGTCACTTAATATTTAATAATTAAATTTAATTAATCAAACTTATACTGAGTTTATACCTTTCTCAGTTCAGTCACTCAGCCGATCCGACTGTTTGCAACCCCCTGGACTGCAGCATACCAGGCTTCCCTGTCCATCACCAACTCCTGGAGCTTGCTCAAACTCATGTCCATCAAATCGGTGATGCCATCCAACTATCTCATCCTCTGTCATCCCCTTTCCTCCTGCCTTCAATCTTTCCCAGCATCATGGTCTTTCCCAGTGAGCCTGTTCTTTACATCAGGTGGCCAAAGAATTGGAGCTTCAGCTTCAGCACCAGTCCTACCAATGAATATTCTAAAGTGATTTCCTTTAGGATTGACTGGTTGGATCTCCTTGCAGTCCAAGAGACTCTCAAGAATCTTCTCCAACACCACAGTTCAAAAGCATCAATTCTTCAATCACTTCAGTTATGTACAATTCTTTGCAATCCTATGAACTATAGCCCACCAGGCTCCTCTGTCCATGGGGTTCTCCAGGAAAGAATATTGGACAGGGTTGCCATGCCCTCCTCCAGGGGATCTTTGACATAGTGCTCTAACCTGTGTCTCCTGCAGCTTCTGCATTGCAGGTGGATTCTTTACCAGTGACCACCAACCAGGGAAGTCCAGAGAATAGTCTATCTGGATTATATTGGGTGCATTTTCCTTTTGGAAAAGATTCCTCTGAAATGATTTTTTAAAACTTTCCTTTACCCTTTTCAGTTCTTCTGGCTGGTCTAAGAGTCAAATTGACATGAGATAGGTTGACAAGAGAAAATCACATTTAACTTAATATGTAAAAGAATTCCACATACATGAGAGATTCAGGGACAGAAAGGTGAATGAAGTTTACATGCCATCCAAAGCTAAGGAATGGGAAAAGGACATGGGTCTTCCAAAGATAGGAGGGTCAGTCACAGGAATTTAAGAAGGATAGGTATTTGATAATAAGGTATTTACCCTGTAATGTAGATGGGACCATTAATTTATCTCCAGGTCCAGGAATAACTCTTTGTATGTAACAAAAAAAAAATCCCTAATTTACAGTCACCTAGGTAGTTAAGGAAGGGGCAGTAATTTCTCTTGAACCTCTAGATTGTGTTTGGCTCAAAATAATCCTCATGCAAAAGGGGATCACTTTAAAGAAGCTCTTTCTGAACCCCTACAGTTCCCTCCTCTGAAACATCTCTGGAAATTTCACATATAAAAAGCTGAATGGTGACTATGAGGTCTTCCCTGGTGCTCAGACAGTAAAGAATCCACCTGCAGTGTGGGAGACCTGGGTTTGATTTCTGGGTTGGGAAATTCCCCTGGAGAACAAAATGGCTACCACTCCACTATTCTGGCCTGGCAATTCCTGGAGACCCTGAAGAGGAGAATGGGTAAGTAGAGTCCTCTTTTTCATTAAAATAGTCTCTTAGTTCTGAAAGCAAGTCAGTTTAGTAAAATAGTTGTATCTCATTTCAGTAAGTAGTGATGCAGGTGCACTTACAAAGCTAGGCCTCTAGCGCAGGTAATCAGGTATTTAATAAAAGGCATTTCTATAAAAACAAAAGAAAACAAGTTAGTGATTAGAGTTAACCATAATCCCAGTTTTTGAGTTCTGAAGCTACCCAGTCAATAAGAACTGTAGATGACAGTCTCAAAGCATTCTCAGGCTGAGCAAACGCAGGCAGTGACAATTTACAGGTTTTCCTAGGTTGTGGTTTGAATGTCTTCGGTGATCTTTCTGATCAGCCCATATAAACAGGTATGAAGATTGTCCATACATAAGGTTATTTCTCTGAAACTTATATCAAGTTATCCAACTTCAGTTTTCATAGCTTCAGAAAAGGGACAGCTTTAGTTCTCATCAGTGATTCTGAATAAGAAGGATAGGAGAAAAACTGGGAACATTAGTCTGAAGAGTCATAGCCAGATATTGAAGGAAACTAGAATTCAAGATCTTATCCATTTGGCAAAACTAATACAATTATGTAAAGTTTAAAAATAAAATAAAATTTAAAAAAAAAGATCTTATCCAGTTTACCAGTAGAAAGTTTAAAAGACAATGGACAGCTCTAAAATCTAATATTCACAAATCTGAATTACTGAAGTTAATTTACCTAATATCCACAGATATGTATTACTGAAGTTAATTTTTTCTCTATAAAATGACCCTTTTTTTTCTATCAAAGATAGCCAAATTAAGATTAAAACTTTTTGCTAAATAAGTCTGGTTTTAATAAACTTGTCCTGATTATTTACAAAGATGTAACAAGAATAGGAACTGATTATATAAGCTTTAAAAAATTTGCTCTGCTGGAACTTTTCCTAAGGAATCTCTCATTAAATATTTAAAAGCTTTTCAAGGCCAGGAAAGCTAAGCCAAAAACTTGCTATCAAACTTCACCTGTAATACTTATACATTGGGTTGACCAGAAAGTTTGTTCAGGTTTTTCTGTAATATCTTACAAAAATATTTGGGTGAATTCCTCTCTTTTTGAGATCATCAAAATATCTTGAGGTTCCAGCACCTGTCAGGAAATGACTTTTGTTACTCACATGGTAAGGCTGCTGGGAACCCTATAAGCAAAGTACCAAGCTCTTTCCCTGAGGGGCTTTGTTGGCTCCATAAAGTCAATCTTAGTTTCTTAAAGCTGACTGGTCATATCGGATTTTATGCATGTTCCTAATATGATATTCCAGCTAAAACCTTGGTATTAAACCAGTGTTTCTAATTGTGTCCTATTATAAAGAGAACAGATTCTTATTGAGCTTAAGCAAATAACTATATAGCCATCATAGTAACAATACTAAGAGCTTCCAAATTCTAAGCAGATCAGGTAGAGAGAAAAAGATAAGTATTTTAACACTGCTTATAAAGGTATAAGGGCTCCCAGGTGGTGCTAGTAGTAAAGAACCCACCTGCCGATGCAGGAGATGTAAGAGACCTGGGTTCAATCCCTGGGTTGGGAAGATCCCCTGGAGAAGCACATGGCAACCCATTGCAGTATTCTTGCCTGGAGAATCCCATGGACAGAGGATCCTGGCAGGCTATAGTCCATGGAGTCAAAAAGAGTTGGACACCACTGAAGTGATTTAGAACGTATGCACATAGCTGTATAATTTACCAAATTACTGTGAGTTATGTGTAGCTTAGGGAAAAAAACCTCATATCTGGAAAACAAAAGATTTTTAAAATATTAATATTGGATTGTTGAGCTTTAAGCCAACCTTTTCACTCTCCTCTTTCACTTTCATCAAGAGGCTTTTTAGTTCTTCTTCACTTTCTGCCATAAGGGTGGTGTCATCACTTCATGGGAAATAGATGGGGAAACAGTGGAAACAGTGTCAGACTTTATTTTTTGGGTGATTTATTTATTTTTCAAAATCACTGCAGATGGTGATTGCAGCCATGAAATTAAAAGACGCTCACTCCTTGGAAGGAAAGTTATGACCAACCTGGATAACATATTGAAAAGCAGAGATATAACTTTGTCAACAAAGGTCCATCTAGTCAAGGCTATGGTTTTTCCTGTGGTCATGTATGGATGTGAGAGTTGGACTGTGAAGAAAGCTGAGCGCCGAAGAATTGATGCTTTTGAACTGTGGTGTTGGAGAAGACTCTTGAGAGTCCCTTGGACTGCAAGGAGATCCAACCAGTCCATTCTAAAGGAGATCAGTCAAAGCTGAAACTCCAATACTTGGGCCACCTCATGCAAAGAGTTGACTCATTGGAAAAGACCCTGATGCTTGGAAGGATTGGGGGCAGGAGGAGAAGGGGACAACAGAGGATGAGATGGCTGGATGGTATCACTGACTCAATGGACATGAGTTTGAGTGAACTCTGGCAGTTGGTGACGGACAGGGATGCCTGGCATGCTGTGATTCATGGGGTCGCAAAGAGTCGGACACGACTGACTGACTGAACTCAACTGAACTGAACTGAATATTGGATTGTATCGCAGTAGGGAAAGACACAAATGAACTTTTTGTATAATCCAGTATTTTAGATAAAGTCACAAAAGTATAATCATATTCATTAGTTCATTCAGTTCCATATAATTAATTCTTGTTTGCTTGAGTCCAGTTTTTCCATTAATTCTGTTGACTTTGTCTGATTATTGAAAATGATAAGGACAGTGATAATTCCAAGAAGTTTACAAGGCAGCAGAACAATGCTTCAACCCATCAGGAAAACATACATACAATTAACAAGAAGATTTTAATAACTTATACTATGAAAGTTGAATGAGGTTCAGCTGCAGATGTTCAAAGGACCTGGAGAGAGGAGGTCTGAGGCCTTTGATGACATAAATATTTTTCCAGGGTTATGGCCTTGATAGGTCAGAGAGTGCTAGTAGACAGTTTTCATAATTTTATAGAAATCTTTCTGGCAATGTCTACTTATAGTTTCGGTTAGGTGGCATTTGTGGTAAAAACAAAAAAAACAAAAACAAAAAAACCCATCTGCCAATGCAGGAGATGCAAGAGACTGGGGTTCAATCCCTGGGTTGGGAAGATCCCCTGGAGAAGGGCACGGCAACCCACTCCAGTATTCTTGCCTGGAGAATCCCATGAACAGATGAGTTTGGTGTGCTACAGTCCATGGGGTCGCAAAGAGTCGGACATGACTAAAGCGACTTGTCATGCACACATTTACAACTTGAGTTTCTTAAATGCTTCCCTAGTGGCTCAGTGGTAAAGAATCCACCTGAGATGCAGGAGATACAAGAGTCATGGGTTCGATACCTGTGTGGGAAAGATCATCTGGAGGAAGAAACGGCAACCCACTCCAGATTGCCTGGACAATCCCATGGACAGAGGAGTCTGGCAGGCTACAGTCCATGGGGTTGCAAAGAGTTGGACACGACTGAGCAACTGAACACAGGCATACAAATGCACTATGGTCAATGAAGGAATGCCAAAAAAAATGGGGTTCACCAGGAAGCAAAGAAGAATCAGTGGCCTTCTAGGAATGTCTATAATCTGTTTAATTTATAGCTATTATTTACCCATCATAATGACAGCTTATGGTGAACGATGTCGGATTTGTGAACTCCGAAGAAGAAGATTTAGCTTCGGGACCAGGGACTAGGCTTGATCACTCAAGAGCCTTTGTGTAGCAGAGTTTTATTAAAGTAAGAAAAGGGACAGAGAAAGCTTCTGACAGAGACATCAGAAAGGGGATGGAGAGTGCCCCAGACCCACTCCCACAACAAACATCTGAAATTAACAAGATTATAATGAACAATAGAAAGATCTCACCAGACCCAATCCCATAATATACATTTTAAAATGACGGGATTAGTCAGAAGATTCTTGTTAAGGAGAAACATGTCCTTGAGCAAGATACATTGTTATATTGACTAAGGCAAAGCAATGTAGGGAAGAACTGTTTGTCCTTTTCTCCTTGAGAGCCCCAGACCCCTTTCCAAGCCTTCTCAAGGCCTCCAGACCCGTTTCTCCTCCTCAGGAACCCTGGACATCCTATCAACCTTTCTGCTGCTGCTGCTGCTGCTGCTGCTGCTAAGTCGCTTCAGTTGTGTCCAACTCTGTGCGACCCCATAGATGGCAGCCCACCAGGCTCCCCTGTCCCTGGGATTCTCCAGGCAAGAACACTGGAGTGGGTTGCCATTTCCTTCTCCAATGCATGAAAGTGAAAAGTGGAAGTGAAGTCGCTCAGTCGTGTCCGACTCTTCGAGATCCCATGGACTGCAGCCTACCAGCCTCCTCCGCCCGAGGGATTTTCCAGGTAACAGTACTGGAGTGGGGTGCCATTGCCTTCTCTGATCAACCTCTCTAGGAGTTGACTATCTCAGTAATTTCTCTGATTCAGGAGCAGACTGACGCCCTGTTACAAAAACATCAGGTTGACCAAAGTCTGACAATGAGGGGTCAATTTGTTTTTTTGCAGAAGTGGGATGGACTTCATTCACATGTGACACAATGTTTACAGATTCTGCTCCTACTACCTTTACATGCAAGTCATCTAGTGTATTTTACTGATACACAGATTCAATCCTTCTTAGGGTTTGTCCCAGATTTGATGATAGATAACATTTTATGTCAGGACACATCAAACTTCCAAGAATTGCACACAATTTCTGAAACACTTGATAACCTATACCTATACAGATGCAATTGAGAAGCTGTAACATTATTTTTTTTTAATTTTACTGGGATATAATTTACAATGTTGTGTTAGTTTCAGGTGTAGAGCAGTCTGTACATATAGCCTCTCTTCTTTAGCTTCCTATCCCATGTATGTCGTTACAGAGTATCGAGTTCCCTGTGCTATGGAGTAGGTCCTTAGTTATGTGTATGTGTCAATCACATTCTTCCCATTTGTCCTTCCCTCTCTTAGCCCTGGTAGCCACAAGTTTGTTTTTTATATCTCTAACTCTTTCTATTTTGTAGATAAGTTCATTTGTAGCCTTTTTTTTAGGCTATACATGATACCATATGATATTTGTCTTTCTCTGACTTACTTCTCTCAATATAAGAATCTCTAGGTTCATCCATCTTGCTGCATAACATTATTTCTTATTTGAAAATATTTCCCATGTAACTAAACATATCTAATATATCTAATTAATATAATACCCATCTTTTTTATAAGGAAAGATAACACATTTTTTAAGATATGTCAGAGACTTTCTGAAAGTATCTCATATCTCAAAGTTAGTTCTAAATCAAAAAGACTTCATTTACAATTTGACTTTGGGAAGTTTGTCAAAAATATCCAAAAGGTTTTAAAACACTTTGTCAGATAGGATCATAGGTCACTGTGAAACAATGCTTAGTTAGCCGTTTAACCAAAATGACAGTTAAAGGCAAATATAGAAGTTTATATGGTTCTGAGCATCACTTAGCTCTTTTAATATAGAACAGACTAGATTTACTTAAGTATTCAAAGACAACACAGAACATAAGTGTTTGTTTTCAGAAGACAAAATATATATTTTTTATAGTTGGATTACTTAATACTAAAGAAAAACCTTTCATAATCTTCTATTATCAAGAGCAGACCAGTAGGTAAAAATAAAGCAACTTTGTTTTCTAACAGAGAGAAAACCAAATTCCAATTTTGTGCCAGTTTACTCTTGATATTAAAACTAATTTGCTTGGTTAAATTCATTCCAGTATTATCCAGTCCTTACAACACACAAAATTTATTTTCAAAGACTCCTTTTTCATAAATGTTGTTTTACCAAAACACCCATCTTACTTTCTTGCATACAGAGGTGCCCCCCTCCTTTTTTACCCTTAGAAAGTTGTAGTTTCTAGTGAAAATCAAGAACTAGGCAATTATGAATTGCATTTTACATTATAGCATTCTGTAGATTGGCAAAAAATAATTTTTTTAATTTCCAAAACACGTTTGCTCATAGAAAACTTCTCAGTGTGGCTCCAAACATGTTTATTAATAGTTCTGAATATCTTTAGTTTCTCTGTAAAAGAGAAGTCTATGTTTAATAATTAATTGTTTCAGTATCTCATTTGGGAATGATCTAAATATTCAATGAATTTCATTTAATTAATCATTAACTTAATTTAGCAAAACTCTAATGGTGAAAATTACCAGAGATTCAGGAAACTCTTTTAAGTAAATAGCTCAGAAAACAATTAGGCTTCCTTGGTGACTCAGCAGTGAATAATCTGCCTGCAGAGCAGCAGACATGGGTTCAATCTCTGGGTGGTTTAGCTGTTTAGTCGTATCCAACTTTTTCGACCCCATGAACTGTAGCCCATCAGGCTCTTCTGACCATGGAATTTTCCAGGCAAGAATACAGGAGCCATAAAAGTTCGCTGAAGAAGGAAATAGCAACGCAGACCAGTATTCTTCCCTAGTAAATCCCATGGACAGAGGAATCTGGGGGATTACAGTCCATGGAGTCACAAAAGAGAAGGACATGACTTAGTGACTAAACAACATAAAACGATTATTGTTAAAAAGTTCACCTAAAAATGGTAATCAGTTCAGTTCAGTTCAGTTCAGTTGCTCAGTTGTGTCTGACTCTTTGCGACCCCATGAATAGCAGTACACCAGTCCTCCCTGTCCATCACCAACTCCCAAGTCCACCCAAACCCATGTCCATTGAGTCGGTGATGCCATCCAATCATCTCATCCTCTGTTGTCCCCTTCTCCTCCTGCCCTCAATCTTTCCCAGCATCAGGGTCTTTTCTAATGAGTCAGCTCTTTGCATCAGGTGGCCAAAGTATTGGAGTTTCAGCTTCAGCATCAGTCTTTCCAATGAACACCCAGGACTGATCTCCTTTAGGATGGACTGGTTGGATCTCCTTGCAGTCCAGGGCACTCTCAAGAGTCTTCTCCAACACCACAGTTCAAAAGCATCAATTCTTCGGCACTCAGCTATCTTTATAGTCCAACTCTCACATTCATACATGACTACTGGAAAAGCCATAGCTTTGACTAGATGGACCTTTGTTGACAAAGTAATGTCTCTGCTTTTTAATATGCTATCTAGGTTGGTTATAACTTTCCTTCCAAGGAGAAATGTCTTTTAATTTCATGGCTGCAATCACCATCTGCAGTGATTTTGGAGCCCCAAAACATAAAGTCTGCCACTGTTTCCACTGTTTCCCCATCTATTTCCCATGAAGTGATGGGACCAGATGCCATGATATTCGTTTTCTGAATGTTGATCTTTAAGCCAACTTTTTCACTCTCTTCTTTAACTTTCATCAAGAGGCTCTTTAGTTCTTCACTTTCTGCCAAAAGGTTGGTGTCATCTGCATATCTGAGGTTATTGATATTTCTCCTGGCAATCTTGCTTCCAGCTTGTGATACTGACATTTATTTTATTCATATGTTCTTGACATATGCTTAAATTACCTGCCAAAAAAAAATCTTTATTAGGCTTTAGACATCATCAGTCATCATCCTTAATTATTTTTTTGGCTGACAATTTTTGTTACAGAGCCTATTTGACTTTAAGTAAACCTAGTTAGAATAGAAGTTTTATACTTAATGGTGACAAGTCTAATGACATATAGGTTTTACATAAACCAATAACCTTAAATTGTCTTTTATTTACTGAAGGCTAATCCTAAAACATACAGACCTGAAAAACATTTGAGTCAATTTTTATTATATTTTGAGAGTATATATATATATGAAAGTCACTCAGTTGTGTCTGACTCTTTGTGACCCCATGGACTATACAGTCCATGGAATTCTCCAGAATACTGGTGAGGGTAGCCTTTCCATTCTCTAGGGGATCTTCCCAACCCAGGAATCAAACCTCAGTCTTCCACACTACAGGCAGACTCTTTACCAGCTGAGCCACAAGAGAAGCCCATATGTGTGTGTGTATATATATATACACACACATACTAGATTTATATAGGGCTTGTTTGTTAAAACAATTAAATAGAACTCTTTTACAAAATAATTTTATCAGTGCCATCAAGAGGTATAAAAAGAACCCCACATGTTTACAAGACATGTATATATAGACACACATGAACATGCAGACAAATAAAAACAGAGGTCTTATCATTTTTTTGTTTAAAATTTTTCCTTGAGCTAGATTTTTGGTAAGGGTGCTTCTATAGCAGTTCATATATTTAAAAAGACCCCTTGCTCTGTCTGTTTGTTTGTTTTTCAGTCTTAGTAATTGAAGATGGTCTAGATCAGTGTTCCTGAAGAGGTTAGAAGCCTTTTGAGATAAAAGGGGGAGGTCTGAGGGTTCATGAAGGAATGGGTAGAATTTGAACTACCTCTTAAGCTACATTTCTGGTTTTGCAAATATTTGCAAGATATAGTTTAAATGGCATCATGGATTGATCCACCTGTCCAACTACATTATCTTCAATTTGCTTTTTTATATCATGGAGGTTTCCTAGATGCAAGCTATAACGTTTTTATGTTCTGCTCAGGTAATATTTTTGTTTCCTTTAACATGTCCAATTAAAATTGCTTAAAGAATAGATGTGCATGTCTTCTGTTTCATAATACTAGGTAGGGGAGACATTCCCCAGTGAAATACAATATCCATCCCCATGATAGAATCAGATACCAGAAACACAACCTTTTATATAAAGACTGTTCAAATATACCAACTCTCCTATAAACTTTTTGGCTTAATTCTATCAACTCTTACATTTCTAACTGTAGCCCCCATTAGGACTTCAAAAATAACTTTTGGTTATGCAGTATTGTTCAGGAGAAAGTATTCACAGTCAGATATACATATCTATCCCATAAAACATTCAAGTAAAATTGACATAATTTTGTCAACACTTACATTTCTATTATATATTCTTTCAACCTAATTTTAGCCTGAATCAGCTTCACCAATGAGTTTTGGTACCACAGTTCATGGGATTCCGATATCAAAGGGTCCTGGAAATTTCACCTTTCTCTCTCCTGCCCATTTTACCCACTCTTGTGCAAAAGGCTTTGCATCCCCAGTGAAGAGTCAGGCCAAAGGATTTTGCCTCTTTTAACTTAATTAACCATCCTACTAAAGTTGAGTCACTTTGGCCCACCCAGCCTTTTGTATTTCTGTATTAAAACCTTTATTTTAATCCCATCAGTGTTCACTTTATTCATCTCATTTCTTTGATCTTTTTTAATTTATCCATTAATCTCAGGAGGTAATCTGTTTAAAAAATGAAATTTCTTTTTAAGGATTGTCCCTGGGTTTAAGAAAAAACTTGTTTCTTACATGCAGGACCAGCTGTACTTCCAATGCCCTGTTTTGTTTGTTTTTACAAGTATGTTCAAGTATTTGAAGGCAAATAGAAAGGGATGTTAGTGGATTTTGATTTTTGTTCTATTGTCTATCTTCAATCTTATTCAAGGAGTCCTAACACCTAGCCTTTATACCAATATTAGAGCTATCAGTATTTGTTTTTAATTTAACCAATTCAAATAATCCATTATGTGGCCATTATGATGAGTAGTATCTGTTAATCTTAACAGCAGCTGAGTCCAATAAGCCTTTTTGTGGCTAAACCATGTAGGTAAGTGCTATACTATAAAAGAGTAGAAATATTGCAGCCCTTACAAGATCCAGGAAGTTCACTCTCAGAGTTAAACCTAAGAAAGTAAAGGCAGTAACTATGAGGGGCTCTGTTTTTAAGCAGCAGAGAATCGCAGATTTTCCCCCCTATTGAACAGAACACAGTGACTCACCAACCCACAAGTTATCCATTTCTTTAGATCCACAGCCTACTCAGCTGCCCACCAGGTGCACACGTATCCTCTGACTGGCAGCGATCAGAGAGAAAACAGTGACCATCTCTGGCAGGAACAAGATCAACAGAAAACCTGAATATAACATCCAAATATTTTCTAGGGTCCTTTTAGCCCAAAGAACTAGCTCCACGTATACTTTCTTTTGCTAATCTGAATTTATTTATTTTGGCTGTGTTTCTTTTTTCTTTTTTTTTTTTTTTACATGGGCTTTTCTCTAGTTGCAGCAAGCAGTGCCTGGGCTCAGCGACTCCCAGGATATAGAGCACTGGCTCAAAAGCTGTGTCACATGGGCTTAGTTGCTCCGAGGCATGTGGGATCTTCTCCGACCAGGGATTAAACCTGTGTCTCCTGCATTGACGGGTGGATTCTTTACCACTGATTCGCCAGGGAACTTGCTTATCTCAATTTAGGAAAGAGAGAGGGGGTCAGGGGGGAAAAAAAGACAGTTCTTACCACTTTCACTTCTAATGTACCCTACAGCATGCTGAAATCTGGGAAATTGATATGGCAAGAAATGCCACCTTATTATGCCTGCTGTTGTCAGATGTCCCAGAATCTATTCATCTGCCATAGTTTTTGGGAGAAAGCAGTTTTCCAGCCAGTGAATGCCCATGTTAGGTACCAAAACTGTCAGGAAGGAGAGAAAGAAAACTTTTCTCTACCCTTCTAGGTTCTTCTGGCTGGCCTAAGAATTAAACTAACATGAGACAAATTAACAGTAAAGAATTAAACTTAATTTTGTACATATGGGAATCTAACACACATGAGAAGTTCAGAGACAGAAAGATAAAATTATATATATATTTATTTATTTATTTATATATGGCATTCTTGTCTAAGGAATAGGATAGGAGCCCAGGGATTCCAAGGACAAGAGGGTCATTCACAGAATGATAAGAAAAGCAGATGTTTGGTAATTAGATCTTTGCCCTGCCATATAGATGGAACCACTTAGATAAAATTTGTCTCTAGTAATAATTATTTTTCTTGGAAAAATCCACAATTTAATTTCTTCTAGGTAGTTAAGAGATAGGCAGTAGTTTCTCTTGAACCTGTAGCTAGGTTGTCTTTAGCTCAAAATAATCTTCTTGCAAATGTGATACATTTGGGGGAAAGCTTGTTCTGAACCCCTACTGTTTCTTGTTCAGTAGTATTCTTTTAGATTTCTAAAAATCATGAAGAATGAAATTCATCACTACAAGGATTTTGAGGACAGTATTCTTTACTTTAAACTCTTTTTGTTACAAGACGTAGATCAAACTCATTTCTTGTTTTGGCATCAAGAAAGGTCTGCCTCTTCTGAGTAATTTTTGTCTCTGTAAACTATATGGTTACCTGTACATTACTTTTAGATTTGTTGGTAAGGAAGATTTTTAAAATGGCTGCCTCCATTTATAATTTACTAAAATTTTATTGCACTTCTGCATATGCTTTAGCTGGGTCTCAGCTATCAGCTAGGATTGCCTGGGGCACCACATGGGACTTGCGGGGATTTGCCATAAACGTTTCTCCAGGAGGAGCCAATGTTGTGGCTGGACCAGCCCTTCTGATTCTTATTATGATTGCAGGATGCACCTCAGCAACAACTATCAGGAAATTTTGAAAAACAAGTTTTATTACTCACAGGTCCTGGAGGGTACACACTATGCCCAGGGCCACACAGCTAAGTCAAACAGAAAGACAGAGAGAAAGCAACAACATGGGGTTCTGCCTTTGTTGGGGTCATGGGTGGGGTCCCCGGGATTTTGTGGGTTTACTCTTTACTAGTTAATTTAAAACATAAGAGTAGGAATGAGAGCATGGGAATAGAAGAGTGCTCCCTCAAGAGGTCAGTAATCTAGGTCACTCGGGGCTTTCTAAAAGTAACTTTATGGGTAGAGTGGTCTGAATCTTTATTTAGTTGTATAGCTGGCAATATGTTTATTTGAGATGAGTGTCTTTGAAATGGATGTCTCAGCCATCAAAAGGTTGATGTCAGTCACTTACATTACAATCAAAAAGCTGATTGTCAGGTACTCACACTAAAGGCAATGGCACCCCACTCCAGTACTCTTGCCTGGAAAATCCCATGGACGGAGGAGCCTGGTAGGCTGCAAACCATGGGGTTGCAAAGGGTTGGACATGACTGAGCGACTTCACTTTCACTTTTCCCTTTCATGCATTGGAGAAGGTAATGGCAAGCCACTCCAGTGTTCTTGCCTGGAGAATCCCAGGGACGGGGGAGCCTGGTGGGCTGCCGTCTATGGGGTCGCACAGAGTCGGACACAACTAAAGCGACTTAGCAGCAGCAGCAGCACACTAAATTAGGGCTTCCCAGGTGGCCCTAGTGGGAAAGAACCCTCCTGCCAATGCAGGGGACAGAAGAGGTGCGGGTCAATCCCTGGGTTAGAAAGATGCCCTGCAGAAGAAAATATCAACCTATTCCAGTATTCTTTCCTGGGGAATCCTCCTGGACAGAGGACCCTGGAGGACTCCTCTGCAGTCCATAGGGTGCACAGAGTTGGACACAACTGAAGTGACTTAGCATACACAGTAAATTATACTAACCTCATCTTTGCTCAGTGTTATGTTCCTATCATTTCTTCCTCTGAAATTTCTCTAATACACTCCTTTCTGTTTTTTTCCCCCCTCTCTGGGTCAGATAAGCTAGCCTCCTTCAGGGAGAGATATCACAGATGTCTTCTCTATTTTAGTAGTGGTACTCATAGAAATCACCAGCCCCAATTATGATGAAAACTATGGCATTGCAGAAAGCCACCTGAAATAGCAGCTGGAGAGTAGGACCTGGAGAGAAAGGAGGTTCAGAGGTGAAACAGTGCACCTCAGATTGGGACTTGAACTCTGTCTAAACCAGATTGGGACTTGAATCCATGGTGTCTTTTAATTGAGATCACATACCTGGTCTCAGGACTTAATGTAACTCAGGTTCTTTATGTCTTACAACAGAGAGAATTCGGTGAGAGATACAGTGATAAGTAAGAAGTGGATTTATCTAGAGAGATACACATTCCATAGACAGAATGTGGCCCATCTCAAAAGGCAAGAATGGCCTTGGTAGAAACACACACCACAGAGTGTGGGCCATCTCAGAAGATGAGAGGACCTCAAATATGGGGTGCTTAGTTTTTACAGGCTGGGTAATTTCATAGGCTAATGACTGCGAGAAGTATTCCAACTATTTCTGGGGAGGGGCGGGGATTTCTGGAGAAGGGCAGGGATTTCTAGGAATTGAGGTGCACCTCACTTTTTGTTTTTTTTTTATGGTTTTATCTCAGAACTGTCACAGTTCAGGTGGGTATGTCATTTAGAATGCTGACATATTTCAATGAGCATATAACGAAGTTCAAGGTCTGTTGGAAGTCAAATCTTCTGCTGTCTTGGATCTAGTTAGCTCTAGCCAAAGAATGCTCAAACTACTGCACAATTGCACTCATCTCAGACACTAGTAAAGTAATGCTCAAAATTCTCCAAGCAGGCTTCAGCAATCCGTGAACTGTAAACTTTCAGATGTTCAAGATGGTTTTAGAAAAGGCAGAGGAACCAGAGATCAAATTGCCAACATCTGCTGGATCATGGAAAAAGCAACAGAGTTCCAGAAAAACATATATTTCTGCTTTACTGACTATGCCAAAGCCTTTGACTATGTGGATCACAATAAACTGTGGAAAATTCTGAAAGAGATGGGAATATCAGACCACCTGACCTGCCTCTCAAGAAACCTATCTGCAGGTCAGGAAGCAACAGTTAGAACTGGACGTGGAACAACAAACTGGTTCCAAATAGGAAAAGGAGTTCATCAAGGCTGTATATTGTGACCCTGCTTATTTAACTTATATGCACAGTACATCATGAGAAACACTGGACTGGAAGAAGCAAAAGCTGGAATCAAGATTGCTGGGAGAAATATCAAATACCTCAGATATGCAGATGACACCACCCTTATGGCAGAAAATAAAGAACTAAAGAGCCTCTTGATGACAGTTAAAGAGGAGAGTGCAAAAGTTCTTAAAGCTCAACATTCAGAAAACGAAGATCATGGCATCTGGTCCCATCACTTCATGGGAAATAGATGGGGAAACAGTGGAAACAGTGTCAGACTTTCTTTTTTGGGCTCTAAAATCACTGCAGATGGAGATTGCAGCCATGAAATTAAAAGACGCTTACTCCTTGGAAGGAAAGTTATGACCAACCTAGACAGCATATTGAAAAGCAGAGACATTACTTTGCCAACAAACATCCGTCTAGTCAAGGCTATGGTTTTTCCAATGGTCATGTATGGATGTGACAGTTGGACTGTGAAGAAAGATGAGTGCTGAAGAATTGATGCTTTTGAACAGTGGTGTTGGGGAAGACTCTTGAGAGCCCTTTGGACTTCAAAGAGATCCAACCAGTCCATCCATCCTAAAGGAGATCAGTCCTGGGTGTTCACTGGAAAGACTGATGTTGAATCTGAAACTCCAATACTTTGGCCACCTGATGCAAAGAGCTGACTCGTTTGAAAAGACCCTGATGCTGGGAAAGATTGAGGGCAGGAGAAGAAGAGGACGACAGAGGATGAGATGATTGGATGGCATCACCAACTCAATGGACATGGGTTTGGGTAGACTTCGGCAGTTGGTGATGGACAGAATGGCCTGGCGAGCTGCAGTTCATGGGATCACAAAGAGTCGGACACGACTGAGCGACTGAACTGAACTGAACCAGTTTTTGTCATATCCAATAGCTATGTCATTCTTTTAAAGATTGTGCCTTGCCCTCTTCCCTCTTGTTGAAGAAGGACCTTGGAAAGCCAGTAATTCCTGGAGCCCAACCTGGGTAAAGAGGGAATCCCAATGGAACCTGTTGTGTGATACAGACAGCAAGTGTGGAGTGACCTTTAACTTCTGGACCTGGTTTTAACCACAGTCCTTCCATGAACTCATCCAGTAGATTACACCCTGTTTCTCTTAAATAAAGGCCGTAACTCTAGCCAGTAGCTAGCTGCTAGAAGCTGGATATACACCTCATGGGGACATCACATGTATCAATTATTACATTGCCCTAGTCTGTTCTTCACAGCGAGGCTGGCCCCTGTAGCCTACACTTCCCAGCTTCCCTCAACTGGATTCCTACTATTTTCTGCCTATAGGAGGCTCTTTTGGAAGAGAGGATGGAGTCCACAGGATGGTAGAAGCCATAGTACTTCTTAGCTCTTTCTCTGCAGGCTTGCAGTCAGTAACTACTTCCTCCACATGGACCTGGCTCCTTCCTGTCAGACATACCTGCAGTGGGTTTAGTTCCTATGAGGAGACTCTAGTCCTTAATCCCTAATGCAGCTTTATTTCCCCGTCCCTTCAACTGAAGATGGTAGCTACTTCCTGTTGTTTATAAATTCTCTGTTGCCTAGTGAATTTCTGTTGCCTAGTGAATTCTCTGTTGCCTAGTGTCCCCTATTTGGACTCTCACCAGTTTAATCAGATCAGATCAGTTTAGTAACCCCTGGGTAAATAATTTCTGTCATTAAACTAACTGTTTAAAACACAGAGCAGTTTCTGTATTCCTGGCTCGACCATGACAATGCTCTTGGTGAATTTCATGTATTTCCATATAAGGGATCTTAAATACTTTTGGGACACAGCAGAGTCTGGATAGACAGGAAGCAAAGGACAGAGAGAGTCAAAGAGAGACACAGATTCAGAAAGAGAGGCCATATAAATATTATGTTTGTAATGATTGTAAACAGATTTCTAAGGCACAATTGCTTTTGAACTTGTATTTTATTTTGTAATTCATTCTGTTTTTTTAAATTCATTTTTGCTTTCTTTATGGTTGTAAAAGGATGTTAAGGAATAAGATTGTTGTAAAAGGATGTTAAGGAATACAATTTATAAGAAGAATCAATTAACTTTTTTTGCATGTCTATGCTGAAAATAACTGTAATCTTTTAATATTTTTCCATTTTCATTTGGATTTAAGACATCCTTCAGTCTTTCATAAAATAACACATCTTACTTACTCTTATCAGTTCAGTTCAGTTCATTCACTCAGTCATGTCCAACTCTTTGCACTCCATGAATCACAGCACACCAGACCTCCCGGAGTTCACTCAAACTCACGTCTACTGAGTCGACGATGCCATCCAGCCATCTCATCCTATGTTGTCCCCTTCTCCTCCTGCCCCCAATCCCTCCCAGCATCGGGATCTTTTCCAGTGAGTCAGCTCTTCACATGAGGTGGCCAAAGTACTTACTTTTATAATTTGAGTCAATTTAAAATTAATATGCAAAGTCTCATGTTTTTCAAAGACATACTTGTTTTCTTTTTTATATCATGAATATTAATTACTCTGAGAAATCTCTGATATTTATACATGGGGATTATAATAGAGATATTATAAATCTGTTTCACCTTTAAAAAGCAACCTAACAGCTGTCTTATTCCATATGTGCTCCAGATATTTTTCTAGAATCTTTTAATGAGACATAATTATATTATTATGTACCCATGATTTTAATATGTTTGATAGGAGCTTACATTTTTTTATTTTTCATTTTTTTAAACATTCCTTTCTGACATGCTGCTTGTCAAGAAAAGACATATGATGTGTAAGTTGCAGCTCTTCAATAGCAGATGTATACCATAAGAGACTTCAAGTTTCTTTTTGATAAATATTTATGTGACTTTAACACCACAAATTAAACTCTAAAAGGCCACACTGATATTTTTCCTCTAAAAAAAAATCTTTAGATAATAAATACATTGACAAAGACAACTACTCTCTATTTTGACAAATATTAATTATCATAAAAAAAATTAGCAGTTATTACTAATTATAAAGTTTAACTTTTGAGACAAAGACTCTTTAAAATAGAAGCTAACATTTTGCATATTGGTAATTATGAATTCCATTAATAATTGTGGTATATATTACATGGAAGTATTTATTTTTTTAACAATGTATTTTTTTTTTGCCTGTCTAACTTATTCAGTGTAATTCTTTCTTTTTTTGAAATATAGCAGATTTACAGTATACTGTTAGTTTCAGATGTACAACACATTGCTTCAGATTATGTGCACATATATATGTGTGTGTGTGTGTTCTTTTTCAGATTCTTTCCCCTTATAGATTATTACAAATGTTATTACAAAATATTGAGTGTAGACCCCAGTGCTGTACATTATTAGGTCCTTGTTGGTTGAGAGGTTAATCCCAACCTTCTAATTTATTTATACCCACCCCTTTACTCTTTGGTAGCCATAAATTTGTTTTCTATGTCTGTGAGTCTTTCTGTTTTGTAGATAAGTTCCATTGTATATATATATGTATATATTTATATTCTACATGTAAGTGATATCATATGATATTTCTCTTTCTCTGCCTGGCTTACTTCATTTAGTATGATAATCTCTTAAATGAATCCACATTATGCAAATGAAATTATTTCATTCTTTCTATGGCTGAGTAGTTGTCCATTGTGTATGCCTGTGTTTGTGTGTGTACCACATCTTTATTCATTCAAATATCCATCAACATTTAGGTTACTTCTATGTCTTGTCTATTGTAAACAGTGCTACTATGAACACTGGGGTGCATGTGTCTTTTTAAATTATTGTTTTCTCTGAAGATATGCTCAGGAGAGGAATTGCATAGTCATATGTTAATTCTATTTTTAGTTTTTTTTAAGGAACCTCCGTACTGTTCTCCATGGTGACTGTTCCATTCCCACCAAGTGTTCAGTTCAGTTCAGTCACTCAGTCGTGTCCGACTCTTTGCAAGCCCATGAATCGCAGCACGCCAAGCCTCCCTGTCCATTACTGACTCCCAGAGTTTACCCAAACTCCTGTCCGTAGAGTCGGTGATGCCATCCAGCCATTGTATCCTCTGTCGTCCCTTTCTCCTCCTGCCCCCAATCCCTCCAGCATCGGGATCTTTTCCAGTGAGTCAGCTCTTCACATCAGGTGCCAAAGTATTGGAGTTTCAGCTTCAGCATCAGTCCTTCCAATAAACACCCAGGACTGATCTCCTTTAGGATAGACTGGTTGGAACTCCTTGCAGTCCAAGGGACTCTCAAGAGTCTTCTCCAACACCACAGTTCAAAAGCATCAATTCTTCGAGCTCAGCCTTCTTCACCATCCAACTCTCACATCCATACATGACCACTGGAAAAACCATAGCCTTGATTAGACGGACCTTTGTTGGCAAAGTAATGTCTCTGCTTTTGAATATGCTATCTAGGTTGGTCATAACTTTCCTTCCAAGGAGTAAGCATCTTTTAATTTCATGGCGGCAGTCACCATCTGCAGTGATTTTGGAGGCCCAAAAAATAAAGCCTGACACTTTTTCCACTGTTTCCCCATCTATTTGCCATGAAGTGATGGGACCAGATGCCATGATCTTCGTTTTCTGAATGTTGAGCTTTAAGCCAACTTTTTCACTCTCCTCTTTCTCTTTCATCAAGAGGCTCTTTAGTTCCTCTTCACTTTCTGCCATAAGGGTGGTGTCATCTGCATATCTGAGGTATTTGATATTTCTCCCAGCAATCTTGATTCCAGCTTGTGCTTCTTCCAGCCCAGCGTTTCTCATGATGTACACTGCATAGAAGTTAAATAATCAGGGTGACAATATCCAGCCTTGACGTACTCCTTTTCCTATTTGGAAACAGTCTGTTGTTCCATGTCCAGTTCTAACTGTTGCTTCCTGACCTGCATATAGGTTTCTCAAGTGTTAGGTCAGGTGTTCTGGTATCCCATTCTCTTTCAGAATTTTCCACGGTTTATTGTGATCCACACAGTCAAAGGCTTTGGCAGAGAGGATTCTTTTTTCCCACATTCTCTTCAGGATTTATTATTTGTAGACTTTTTTATTGTGGTCATTTTTGATTTGAGCCTTTTGATTATGATCACCATTATGAGGTGATACCTCACTGTAGTTTTGATTTGAAAGTGAAAGAAAATGAAAGTGTTAGTCACTCAGTTGTGTCCAACTATTTGTGACCTCATGGACTGTAGCCCACCAGGTTCCTCTGTACATGGGATGCTCCATGTAAGGATACTGGAGTGGGTAGCCATTCCCTTCTTCAAGGGATCTTCCCAACCCAGGAATTGAACCCAGATCTCTGGCATTGCAGGCCAATTTTTCATCATCTGAGGCACCAGGTAACTTCCTTAAAAATTAGTGTTGTTCAGCATCTTATCATGCTCATGGTTACCATGAACTTACATGTTCTCTTTGGAAAAATGTTGATTTAGATCTTTTGCCCATTTTTAATTGGTTTTCTTGGAGTGTTTTCTTATAGTCACAATGTATTTATCTCATCTCAATTTACTTATGATGATTTTTATCCTCCAATAAGATTTTGGGAAGAAGAAAATCAAATACACAGTAAAAGGGGGAAATGTTATGAAATTTAAAAATAAATGTAAGCCACAGATATAGGAGTTGTCAAGCCCTAGATTAAAAGTTACCAATATTGTGATAAGTGATTATACATCTTCTGAAAATTAAGGCCAAAGAAGGCAAACAAACACTATGCCACTCACAAATTATACTAATTCACATGTAAATACACAATTCCCCCCCTCAGAAATCAACTGGGAATTTGCCCTCTATGACACTTAACAACAGAGTAGAAAATATCTTTAACTACGACAAAGGTATCTTAATTAATTTTAATTATTCTAATAATACCTGTTTAAATAAAAATTTTCAGAAGATGCATAATCACAGTTTTATGGTTAATACTTAAAGAATTGTTTTATAAACTGCAGGTTATGATATTATATCAATATAGAAGACTGAAACAGAAGGCCCAGACGCTTTTTTAATGTCCTTTTACATAATACTGGGATAGAACTTGGAAAATATTTTCTGATAGATATTAAAATGTCTGCTAGGCTGTCCTCAATTGTCAGTCTTAAAGGAATCTTTGGCAGGTACTGAACGGCAGTAAGACATGAATGAATCCCTTGATAAGTATATATCATTTAAATATGTTGCTAAAGTGAAATTCAATTGCTTTATATGGCAGAAGCAAGGGAGAGAAAGTCATTACACTTTGAACTTTTAATAACTGGATGTTTAATCTCAAAGACAATTCAATTGATGCAAGCATTATGCATCAGCAGTTAGGTGCAAATTTGTACTCAAAGAAGAGTTTTGTCTTTTAAGTGCTGTGAGAGGATGTTAGAAGCGTGAACTTTAAACTACAGGAGATGTGACAAAGTGAAACAAAAAATAAGGAAGTGTTAGTACCTCTGTATAACTCATCAGTTAAGTTCAGTTCAGTAGCTCAGTCGTGTCTCACTCTTTGCAACCCCATGAATCACAGTACGCCAGGCTTCCTTATCCATCACCAACTCCCGGAGTTTACTCAGACACATGTCCATCGAGTCGGTGATGCCATCAGCCATCTCATCCTCTGTCGTCCCCTTCTCCTCCTGCCCCCAATCCCTCCCAGCATCAGAGTCTTTTCCAATGAGTCAACTCTTCGCATGCGGTGGCACAAGCACTGGAGTTTCAACTTTAGCATCAGTCCTTCTAAAGAACACCCAGGGCTGATCTCCTTCAGAATGGACTGGTTGGATCTCCTTGCAGTCCAAGGGACTCTCAAGAGTCTTCTCCAACACCACAGTTCAAAAGCATCAATTCTTCGAGCTCAGCCTTCTTCACCATCCAACTCTCACATCCATACATGACCACTGGAAAAACCATAGCCTTGATTACTTTGTTGGCAAAGTAATGTCTCTGCTTTTGAATATGCTATCTAGGTTGGTCATAACTTTCCTTCCAAGGAGTAAGCATCTTTTAATTTCATGGCTGCAGTCACCATCTGCAGTGAATTTGGAGCCCCCAAAAATAAAGTCTGACACTTTTTCCACTGTTTCCCCATATATTTCCCATGAAGTGATGGGACTGGATGCCATGATCTTCATTTTCTGAATGTTGAGCTTTAAGCCAACTTTTTCACTCTCCTCTTTCTCTTTCATCAAGAGGCTTTTGAGTTCCTCTTCACTTTCTGCCATAAGGGTGGTGTCATCTGCATATCTGAGGTATTTGATATTTCTCCCAGCAATCTTGATTCCAGCTTGTGCTTCTTCCAGCCCAGCGTTTCTCATGATGTACACTGCATAGAAGTTAAATAATCAGGGTGACAATATCCAGCCTTGACGTACTCCTTTTCCTATTTGGAAACAGTCTGTTGTTCCATGTCCAGTTCTAACTGTTGCTTCCTGACTTTCATACAGATTTCTCAAGAGGCAGATCAGGTGGTCTGGTATTCCCATCTCTTTCAGAATTTTCCACAGTTTGTTGTGATCCACACATTCAAAGTCTTTGGCATAGTCAATAAGGCAGAAATAGATGTTTTTCTGGAACTCTCTTGCTTTTTCCATGATCCAGCGGATGTTGGCAATTTGATCTCTGGTTCCTCTGCCTTTTCTAAAACCAGCTTGAACATCTGGAAGTTCACAGTTCACGTATTGCTGAAGCCTGGCTTTGGAGAATTTTGAGCATTACTTTACTAGCGTGTGAGATGAATGCAATTGTGCGGTAGTTTGAGCATTCTTTGGCATTTCCTTTCTTTGGGATTGTCCTTTTCCACTCCTGTGGCCACTGCTGAGTTTTCCAAATTTGCTGGCATATTGAGTGCAGCACTTTCACAGCATCATCATTCAGGATTTGAAATAGCTCAACTGGAATTCCATCACCTCTACTAGCTTTATTCATAGTGATGCTTCCTAAGGCCCACTTGAGTTCACATTCCAGGTGTCTGGCTCTAGCTGAGTGATCACATCATCATGATTATCTGGGTCATGAAGATCTTTTTTGTACAGTTCTGTGTATTGTTGCCACATCTTCTTAATATCTTCTATTTCTATAGGTCCATACCATTTCTGTCCTTTATCGAGCCCATCTTTGCATGAAATGTTCGCTTTGTATCTCTAATTTTCTTGAAGAGATCCCTAGTCTTTCCCATTCTGTTGTTTTCCTCTATTTCTTTGCATTGATCGCTGAAGAAGGCTTTCTTATCTCTCCTTGCTATTCTTTGGAACTCTGCATTCAGATGCGTATATCTTTGCTTTTCTCCTTTGCTTTTCACTTCTCTTCTTTCACAGCTATTTGTAAGGCCTCCCCAGACAGCCATTTTGCTTTTTTGCATTTCTTTTCCATGGGGATGGTCTTGATCCCTGTCTCCTGTACAGTGTCACCAACCTCCGTCCATAGTTCATCAGGCTATGAACTCTGTCTATCAGATCTAGTCCCTTAAATCTATTTCTCACTTCCACTGTATAATCATAAGGGATTTGATTTAAGTCATGCCTTAATGGTCTAGTGGTTTTCCCTACTTTCTTCAATTTAAGTCAGAACTTGGCAATAAGGAGTTCATGATCTGAGCTACAGTCAGCTCCCGGTCTTGTTTTTGCTAACTGTATAGAGCTTCTCCATCTTTGGCTGCAAAGAATATAATCAATATGATTTTGGTGTTGACCATCTGGTGATGTCCATGTGTAGAGTCTTCTCTTGTGTTGTTGGAAGAGGGTGTTTGTTATGACCAGTGCGTTCTCTTGGCAAAAGTCTATTAACGTTTGCCCTGCTTCATTCCATACTCCAAGGCCAAATTTGCCTGTTACTCCAGGTGTTTCTTGACTTCCTACTTTTGTATTCCAGTCGCCTATAATGAAAAGGACATCTTTTTTGGGTGTTAGTTCTAAAAGGTCTTGTAGGTCTTCATAGAACCATTCAACTTCAGCTTCTTCAGCATTACTGGTTGGGGCATAGGCTTGGATTACCTTGATATTGAATGGTTTGCCTTGGAAACGAACAGAGATCATTCTGTCGTTTTTGAAATTGCATCCAAGTACTGCATTTCGGACTCTTTTGTTGACCATGAAGGGGTCTCCATTTTTTCTAAGGGATTCCTGCCCACAGTAGTAGATATAATGGTCATCTGAGTTAAATTCACCCATTCCAGTCCACTTTAGTTCGCTGATTCCTAGAATGTCGACGTTCACTCTTGCCATCTCCTGTTTGACCACTTCCAATTTGCCTTGATTCATGGACCTGACATTCCAGGTTCCTATGTAATATTGCTCTTTCCAGCATCAGACCTTGCTTCTATCACCAGTCACATCCACAGCTGGGTATTGTTTTTGCTTTGGCTCCATCCCTTCATTCTCTCTGGAGTTATTTTTCCACTGATCTCCAATAGCATATTGGGCACCTACTGACCTGGGGAGTTCTCTTTCAGTATCCTATCATTTTGCCTTTTCATACTGTTCATGGGGTTCTCGAGGCAAGAATACTGAAGTGGTTTGCCATTCCCTTCTCCAGTGGACCACATTCTGTCAGACATCTCCACCGTGACCTGCCCTTGGGTTGTCCCAGGGGCATGGCTTAGTTTCATTGAGTTAGACAAGGCTGTGGTCCTAGTGTGATTAGATGGACTAGTTTTCTGTGAGTATGGTTTCAGTGTGTCTGCCCTCTGATGCCCTCTTGCAACACCTACTGTCTTACTTGGGTTTCTCTTACCTTGGACTTGGGGTATCTCTTCATGGCTGCTCCAGCAAAGTGCAGGTGCTGCTCCTTACCTTGGACGAGGGTTATCTCCTCAGGGCCGCCCGTCCTGACCTTGAAGGTGGTATAGCTCCTCTCAGCACTCCTGTGCCCACGAAGCCACTCCTTGGACGTGGGGTTGCTCCTCTTGGCCTCCGCCCCTGACCTCGGACATAGGGTAGCTCGTCTCAGCCACCACCCCTGACCTCGGACATAGGGTAGCTCCTCTCAACCGCTCCTGTGCCGTCACAGCCTGGGGCTCTCGGTCGCCCCTGACCTTGGGTGAGGGGTAGCTCCTCTCGGCCACCCTTCTGCACGTCCGTCTCAGCTGGAATGTCTAAATTGTATAAAGGATTATACTAGAGCATAATAAACTGTAAAACTGAAGTAAAATTTTGATACTATCATTTAAGTCTACTGCTTTAAATGTTGGAGAATACATATGGAACAGACACCATTTTTCATTGATGCTGAGATGCTTTTCCAGGCATGAATCAGTCATGAAGCCCAATTTCAACACAAATTCACTACAAAAATGCAATAAGTATGAAGGTGAAGTTTTGTCCTTTTCATATTTTCATAGACTTAAGGTACATATTCTTTTTTTTTTTTTAAGGTACATATTCAATTCACTGATAGAAATAGTAATGATAATAGATTAAATAGTAAAAGTATATGAGGAAACAACCATTTGACAATTTAAAGTTGGATTAATATCTGAATATAGGTGATATGGTAATGTAAACATTAAAGGTAACTAGTAAAACTTGAAAGAATAAGTAAAAATTGTGCAGGAAAAAAATGAGAAAATTAGAATCAATGCTTAAAGAACCATCTTGATAAACTGCACTGTTAGCTAACTCTGGAAACTAGTTCAAGAGATAGGGGAATTATAATTAAGCAGAAGACAGTGACTAGCTTGTAATGTTTCCAAGAGTAATTTTGCTTTAAACACAAGGCTTTATGTGGTTGTTGTTGTTCACTGTTGCTCAGTCACTAAGTCCTGTCTGACTCTTTGTGACCCCATGAAATGCAGCTCTCCAGGTTTCCCTGTCCTTCACTATCTCCCAGAGCTTGCTCAAACTCATGTCCATTGAGTTGATGATGCCATCTAACTGTCTCATCCTCTGTCGGCCCCTTCTCCACCTGCCCTCAATCTTTCCCAGCATCAGGGTCTTTTCCAATGAGCTAACTCATTGCATTAGGTGGCCAAAGTACTGGAGCTTCAGCCATAGCATCAGTCCTTCCAATGAATATTCAGCATTGACTTCCTTTAGGATGGACTGGTTTGATCTCCTTGCTGTCCAAGGGACTCTCAAGAGTCTTCTCCAGCACCACAATTTTAAAGCATCAATTCTTTGGTGCTCAGCCTTCTTTATGGTCCAACTCTCACATCTGTACATGACTACTGGAAAAACCATAGCTTTGACTACATGAACCTTTGTCAGCCCTAAAGTATGTTGTTCCACAAACTAAATTCTAACTGCTGTGAAGGAGTGAAAGAAAGTAGACCAGTCCATTAGGGTGGATAAAACTGTTTTAAAACTATATTTACTTTATCATTATAACTCACTAGCAATTTTCCTCTTTGAAGATCTCTATTTTGTAATGAAGTAATTGGAATTGGTATATACTTAGTACCTTCAGAGAGTATGATTATTCAGTGTGGAGGCAGGATGTTAAGAAAAATCAAGTCCTTTTGGGGGAGGGGAGAATGCTACAATTTAATGAAGAAAATTGCTTTACCAGCTCAGTTTTGTTGATAGTAATTCTTAAAGACTTCTCTTTAAGAAATGATTCTGGCTTTCTTTTTCTTGAATAAATTTACTTGTCTTCCAGTAAAACTTTGAATTACCTCCACCCAATCCAACTGGAACAGAAGTGCCTCACCCCTTCACTGCTATCTGTTGTCACTAATCATTTGAGTGGGAAAATCATAGCTATAAAATGCATGGCTGTGCCAAGAGAAATATTTCATAATTTTAAAGTAGTAGTATTACTTGAATTCCTCTATTATATATTTCCTTCTATGAAAACTGGGACCACAACTAAAATATGATACCAGACACAAACTCTTATTCAAAGATTGTAGTTCTCCCAATGGATAAAGATAAACCAAACTGATAACTTTAATCTCAACATCAACTATGAAGGAGAGTGATTAGTAATAAGACAGCTGAATTTACCCAAAAAAAAAAAAATCCCTAGAGTAGAAATTATTTGTTCATATCAGTCAGTCAGTCAGTTCAGTTGCTCAGTTGTGTCCGACTCTTTGCGACCCCATGAATCGCAGCACCCCAGGACTCCCTGTCCATCACCAACATCCAGAGTTCACCCAAACTCATGTCCATTGAGTCAGTGATGCCATCCAGCCATCTCATCCTCTGTTGACCCCTTCTCCTCCTGCCCCCAATCCCTCCCAGCATCAGAGTCTTTTCCAATGAGTCAGCTCTTCACATCAGGTGGCCCAAGTACTGGAGTTTCAGTCTCAGCATCAGTCCTTCCAAAGAACACCCAGGACTGATCTCCTTTAGAATGGACTGGTTGGATCTCCTTGAAGTCCAAGGGACTCTCAAGTGTCTTCTCCAACACCACAGTTCAAAAGCATCAATTCTTTGGCACTCAGCTTTCTTCACAGTTCAACTCTCACATCCATGCATGACCACCGGAAAAACCATAGCCTTGACTAGACAGACCTTTGTTGGCAAAGTAATGTCTCTGCTTTTGAATATGGTATCTAGTTTGATCATAATTTTCCTTCCAAGGAGTAAGTGTCTTTTAATTTCATGATGAAATCACCATCTGCAGTGATTTTGGAGCCCAAGAAAATAAAGTCAGCCACTGTTTCCACTGTTTCCCAATCTATTTCCCATGAAGTGATGGGACCGGATGCCATGATCTTAGTTTTCTGAATGTTGAGCTTTACAGTGCAAAATCCTTGCATTCCAAATTTCTAACAAAATTTCCACTAATTCGAAAGGAAACTTTAAATTTACAGATCAAATGTCTTTCTTTAAGCGAAAATCGAAAAGAATTAGAAAGTACTACAGTATTTTGGAAGTCAAACTTGGTGACTTCCATTCTGCAAAACTACAGGAAAATGATTCCTTGCTACTTAGATTCATAGAGGCATATATTATAGTCTAACTACCACACAATTGCACTCATCTCACATGCTAGTAAGGTAATGCTCAAAGTTCTCCAAGCCAGGCTTCAGCAATACGTGAACCATGAACTTCCAGATGTTCAAGCTGGTTTTAGAAAAGGCAGAAGAACCAGAGATCAAATTGCCAACATCTGCTGGATCATGGAAAAAGCAAGAGAGTTCCAGAAAAACTGGTTTGATCTCCTTGCTGTCCAATTTCTCCTATTTCTGCTTTATTGACTATGCCAAAGCCTTTGAATGTGTGGATCACAATAAACTGTGGAAACTGTCTGAAAGAGATGAAATACCAGACCACCTGACCTGCCTCTTGAGAAATCTGTATGAAGGTCAGGAAGCAACAGTTAGAACTGGGCATGGAACAACAGACTGGTTCCAAATAGGAAAAGGAGTACATCAAGGCTGGATATTGTCACCCTGTTTATTTAACTTCTATGCAGAGTACATCATGAGAAACGCTGGGCTGGAAGAAGCACAAGCTGGAATCAAGATTGCTGGGAGAAATATCAAATACCTCAGATATGCAGATGACACCACCCTTATGGCAGATAGTGAAGAGGAACTCAAAAGCCTCTTGATGAAAGTGAAAGAGGAGAGTGAAAAGGTTAGCTTAAAGCTTAACATTCAGAAAATGAAGATCATGGCATCCAGTCCCATCACTTCATGGGAAATAGATGGGGAAACAGTGGAAACAGTGTCAGACTTTATTTTGGGGGGCTCCAAAATCACTGCAGATGGTGACTGCAGCCATGAAATTAAAAGATGCTTACTCCTTGGAAGGAAAGTTATGACCAACCTAGATAGCATATTCAAAAGCAGAGACATTACTTTGCCAACAAAGGTCCGTCTAGTCAAGGCTATTGTTTCTCCAGTGGTCACGTATGGATGTAAGAGTTGGACTGTAAAGAAGGCTGAGCACCGAAGAATTGATGCCTTTGAACTGTGGTATTGGAGAAGACTCTTGAGAGTCCCTTGGACTGCAAGCAGATCCAACCAGTCCATTCTGAAGGAGATCAGCCCTGGGATTTCTTTGGAAGGAATGATGCTAAAGCTGAAACTCCAGTACTTTGGCCACCTCATGCGAAGAGTTGACTCATTGGAAAAGACTCTGATGCTGGGAGGGATTGGGGGCAGGAGGAGAAGAGGACGACAGAGGATGAGATGGCTGGATGGCATCACTGACTGGATGGACATGAGTCTGAGTGAACTCTGGGAGTTGATGATGGACAGGGACGCCTGCCGTGCTGCAATTCATGGGGTTGCAAAGAATTGGACACGAATGAGCGACTGAATTGAACTGAAGGGAATTTAGCTTAATTAGCCATTTATCTTTATATGATTTATTTTAAATGTATATACATACATATCTTATATTAATTTATTTATAAAGAAAAATATTTTACGCTCAACTGTGGTAATGATCACTTTTGCTCTGATGAACAGAAAGGAAAAACAGAAAAGAATAAAAGGAAGGAAAGAAGAGGGAAAGAAATTTGAAAGTTATGTTAATGAAATAACTTGAAAATACACGCTTTATTATATATCACCCTGGTATTTGTGCAAGAGAAAAAAATTGTACCTACATATGCCAAAGAATAATCATTAAAGAAAGGGAAAAAAAAAAAGCCAATTTGTGTCAGCAATTAGATCAAGCACATCAGAGCCCTGAGCTAATTGGAGCAAGGAAGGCAACAAATTGGGATGACAATTTTCAGATTTAAAATGTACATGTCCGTCCCTCATAATACAGAAATAGTTGTTTATTTACTGCCTTCTTCACCGTTAGGATTTATCTTTTTCTCTTCTTCCATGAAATTCTTTTTCTTTCTGTAGTCCCTTCTGAAAAGGAATAGGAATGCTGATCTTGAACTGTGTTCCTCCATCAGGAGCCACTGTACTCTAAGAACTTTCAGGGGAATTCCCACTTGATGAGACATAAGTTAAAATCTAGCAAATGGATTTACCAATTGTTAGAAAAATAAAATATTGGTGTTTATAAGCTTAATAGCTTGTACTACAACATTAACACTACTTCCTTGATAATATTAATGGCACAGAGTGGCCATTATTTCAATAGCCAGCTTAGTTCAAAGCCAAAAGTACTTAATTTATAAAATGGCTTTGTATTTATAACAGATTAATGTGCGGGACAGTTGCATTTGTGCTTGATTGAAAGCTACATTGAATTATATGCCATTCTTTGGAGAGAATTCTACTTTTAGATTTATTTTTTGGAAACAAACAGCTGCTTTTAGTTTAAATAGTTTACTCTTGCTAAAAGTGATGGCAGTCCAGAAACATTTTTCTATCAAGGTTTATCTCCACTTGTTAAAGTTTAGATAAGAGACTGCCAGATTTTCTGCTTCAAAAGAGATAAGAACAACTGTAACCACAGACACTGCTCATTTATCATTAGTGCATATGGTTTTACAGAACAAAGTAAAAATGCATCTATCTCTGCTTAGACAGAGGATACATTCGAATTAGACCAAGGAAGAAATATTGGATATTTAATTTCAAAAGATAGTGACACGGTTTTTGTATGGGAGGAGAGAATAATTCACATCTAATACAATAATGAAATTTCAAAGATAAAGTTGATAAGTGAGTTTTGAACTCCACTGGTTTCAGGTGTTTTAAAGGTTTTGCAGAAGACTGAATGTTCAAAATAATCATTTATTTTTATTCTAGTGTTCAGAATTGAAACAGTGGTTTTTCTATTCAAGGAGATTTGCAAATACTTTTCATGACTACATAGTATCCTTTTTCAATTTAGCCTTCAACATTTATGTAGACTTAAATTATTGAAGATTACTAATTACTATCAGAGAAGGCAATGGCACCCCACTCCAGTATTCTCGCCTGGAAAATCCCATGGACGGAGGAGCCTGGTGGGCTGCAGTCCATGGGGTCGCGAAGAGTCGGGCACGACTGAGCGACTTCTCTTCACTTTTCACTTTCATGCATTGGAGAAGGAAATGGCAACCCACTCCAGTGTTCTTGCCTGGAGAATCCCAGGGATGGGGGAGCCTGGTGGGCTGCCGTCTATGGGGTCGCACAGAGTCGGACACAACTGAAGCGACTTAGCAGCAGCAGCAGCACTAATTACTAAAAACAAAATAATTATCAGGAATTACTATGTAGGTAGTATAGTCTAGGTATGATGCTAACACAGAGGATTAAAAGAAAAGAAATAAAAGAATTCCAGAGGGAGAAGTGCTAGAAAAAGTACAAATACTCATAATGTAGTATGATAGGGATTATGGGAGAATAATGAATAATTAATTTATTGATAAAGCAAGATTTGTGGAGAGGAAAGTATTGGACCTAGGATATGAAGAATAATCAAGTTTATGCCAGAGAATGAGAAAGGGAGAGGCATACTCTTTAAGGGGCATACTATTTAAGTAAAGGCACTGGATCATAAAATATCAGGGGTTTAGGGACAGAAATACAGTATGACTTGATCATATATTACTAGGTGCTGAAATGGCCTGATAGAAAACATGGAGGAGATATAGATTTGGGCCAAATAATCAAGAAAACATAATTAAAACTTTGACAAAAGTGCGTCATATATTTTTGTCATGGCAAATGTGTCACTATGGCTATATCTTCGAGTAACCAAGGAAAGAAGAAGCAGATAAAAAAGACTAGAGAGATACGTTTGCAGCACATTGACAAGCACATCATGTCATACTAAAAGGCTTATATTTAACTTCAGGCAGTGAATTTAAGCTGGGAAGTAACATGATGAGATGTTAATAGAGAAAAACTCCACTGATGCTGTATAGTATAAGAATGTGAAGGAACTAAATTGCTTAAGACCAGAGTCACATTAATTTTGCCTTCCCATCACTCTTCTTCCCCTTTTTAGTAAATGCACTTTCCCTTTTTTTTTTCTGAATGTAGAAGGAAAGAGCATCCTACCTTATCTTGACTGGGTTAATGATAAATAATAACCATTTATCCATGACCACAGTGAAAGGAACAGAGAAGAGTATATGCTAGCTGCCTGAAAATTACAGATTACAGCTGAACAGAGAAAAGAGTTCTATCCTTATGTCTAATCTTCTCTGAAAATAGCTTCATCCCATTTCTAAGTTTTGTTTATATGAGTATAGTATATTGAGTGTGAAAATGGCACCAAGTCTTCCTCTGTCTCTTTACCTGTGCCCTTTGCAGTGTGAATTTTCATCTCCTTCCTTGAAAATGCAGCATCTATTTCTCCATGCCTTATATCTGGCATATCTGTGACTTGCCTTGGGCAACAAAATGAGGCAGAAGTGCCTATGTTTCAGTTATGAGCCTGGGCCTCAGAAAGCCTAAGACAATTTGTTCTTTAGAAACCCTGCCATTGCCATAAGAACAAACTGAGGGCAACATGCTGAAAATTGGGAAACCATATAGAGAAAAGTTGAGTCAGCCCAAATACAAGGCAGCCGACCTGCCAGTCTACCTCAGACACATAAACTAGCCCAGCCAAGGTTATTCAAACCAGTCCAATCCACATACTGCTCACCTAATTCACAGACTTACAGAGCAAAATAAATTTTAGTATTATATTTCACAGAGATTTTGTTTTATTTTCTGATGCAGCATTATTGTGGCAGTTCATAGTTGGTACCATAAGCCAACAAATCCCACCCCCCTTCCCCACTTTTTAAAGTAAGTTACCTGGATTTGAGATTCTGACACAAGACCTTAAGAAGGCATTTTGATATCAAGGTGAGAGTTCAAGCCAGAAATACTGTGGAATGCACAAGACATTAACATAAAAAATCAATCTAATGAGTAATGGCCAAAACTTTTATGCAGTTGGATATGGTTTGGGACAAAGTGGGCATTGTTAGGAAATATGCTAAAATTTATGTCTAGAAAAATTGGGTGATTTATCATTGAATGGGGAATAAAGACGCAGACCAGATAAAGGTGGTCTAGGAAAAGAGTAAGCATAGCAAAGGTATTTTGCATCCGATGACCTGTAGCTTGGGGTTATTATGGATAGTGCTGCTATAAATATTTTAGTACTCATCTATTGGTGAACATGTTTATGAATTTCTATTAAGTATATATCTAGGAGTTGAACTGCCAGGTCACAGGGCATCAATATGCTCAGCTTATTTTATAAAACTAGTTTTCCAAAGGGGCCACACCAACATACACTCCCCCCAGCACAGATACAAGTTCTAGTTACTCTATACCCTTTCCAACACTAAAAATTCCAAGCTATTTCCCTTCTTTTATACTGTAGTCATTTTGGTGGGTATATGGTGATATCTTAGTAAAGTTTTAATTTTTGTTTCCTGGCCTTCCATTCCTACCCTCGTGTCTTCCCAAGACAGTTGACTGAGACCTCAGACCCAGCACAGCTCTCACATGACTGCACTATTTTATATCCCATAGTAATAGTAAGCAATTAGTAAATTTAAGTCTTGCCCCACAAGAACAGCCCAGAATTTCATGGATTAATTGGTTAATTGCATTTACAGAATATATAACATCAACACTTCAAAATTTTTTTGAGAAAATAGAGGAAAAAGCAACACTCTTCAACTCTAGGAGGCCATATTACCCTGATATGTAAGCCATTAAAAATATATTATTAAAACAAGAAACAAATATTCCTTATAAATATAGATTTAAAATTTTTCAACAAAATATCAGCAAATGGAATCCAGCAACATATAAAATAATTATACCTCATGACCAAATGAAGTTTATTCCAGTGATACAAAACTGCTACAGCATTCAAAAATCAGTCAATGTAATCTACATACATTGTAGATTACATATTACATATTACAACCTAAAGAAGAAAAATCACATGAAATACAGTTGAGTAAAACTTTATTAAATTTATTAAATTTCCAGCAGGCTTTATTCCCCCAAAATTGATAAATTTCTAATCCTCAAATTTATATAAAAATATAAAGGACCAAGAATAGCAAAAAAAGCATTGCCAAAAAGCAAGGCAGAAAACAGCTGCCTCCCAATTTCAAAATTTTTAAAAACTACAGTAATAAAGACACTGTGGTACTGGCATGAAGTAAATTCTCCATTTGGATGAGCAAGTAAATGAGTACTCAAGCAAAACAAGACAAACAAAAACCAAACAACAACAAAAACACAACAGTTTGCCTGAATGCAAAGTGTTGTAAAGTTATATGGAATATGATCAAGGAATTTCATCAGCTTGATTTTGCTGGAGCATAAATTGTGCTATGGAAGTTGCAATCAGTGAAGTCAGGAACAAAAACACAGTCCAGATGATGAAGACCTCTATGCATTCCTAAGATTGGGATTTGTCCTATAAAGAAGCTTAAGGGTGGATGATGCTTAAGGCAAAGGGCTATAGGATCAGATTTTTATTTAGAAAGATAACTCAGGGGATAGTATGGAGACAGAAAGAAGTAGGGATAAGGCTAGGGTATAAAGACAGTCCAGGTAGCATACTTTTCAAATATCAGTTATTCCCATAAAAGTCTTCAAGATTTTTTGCATTTAAATGTATGGCCTATCAGACATGACTGAGCGACTTCACTTTCACTTTTCACTTTCATGCATTGGAAAAGGAAATGGCAACCCACTCCAGTGCTCTTGCCTGGAGAAGAGACCAGAAAAAGGTGGTCTAGGAAAAGAGTAAGCTGGTGGGCTGCCGTCTATGGGGTCGCACAGAGTCGGACACGACTGAAGCGACTTAGCATAGCATAGCATAGCATAGCATATGTCTTTTACTTAATCCTTACTTTTATATCAACTTGCTTTAAATTTCAAACCTATTGATTCAGAAAGAAAATTTATATATCTTAAAATAAAATAAATAATGGCTCCTTTTTAAAATTTATCCCTACATGCAATCTAAAATAATCTTCCGTACTGCTAGTGGCATGTGTACAATTTGGAAAATAATACTCTGTCATTCAGGGGTAACACAAAGGAGAGGATAGAGTTAAGAGATACCAAGAGAAAAGATTTGTCAAGACCTAGTAACTGATTGGATGATGGTGGGAATATTATCTAATCTTATATTAGATAATTAATATATGAAGAACTGTACAAAAAAGATCTTCACGACCCAGATAATCACGATGGTGTGATCACTAACCTAGAGCCAGACATCCTGGAATGTGAAGTCAAGTGGGCCTTAGAAAGCATTACTACGAACAAAGCGAGTGGAGGTGATAGAATTCCAGTTGAGCTATTTCAAATCCATAAAAGATGATGCTGTGAAAGTGCTGCACTCAATATGCCAGCAAATTTGGAAAACTCAGCAGTGGCCACAGGACTGGAAAAGGTCAGTTTTCATTCTAATGCCAAAGAAAGGCAATGCCAAAAATGCTCAAACTACAGCACAATTGCACTCATCTCACATGCTAGTAAAGTAATGCTCAAAATTCTCCAAGCCAGGCTTCAGCAATACATGAACCGTGAACTTCCAGAAGTTCAAGCTGGTTTTAGAAAAGGCTGAGGAAGCAGAGATCAAATTGCCAACATCTGCTGGATCATCAAAAAAGCAAGAGAGTTCCAGAAAAATATATATTTCTGCTTTATTGACTATGCCAAAGCCTTTGAATGTGTGGATCACAATAAACTGTGGAAAATTCTAAAAGAGATGTGATACCAGACCACCTGACCTGCCTCTTGAGAAATTTGTATGCAGGTCAGGAAGCAACAGTTAGAGCTGGACATGGAACAAACAGACTGGTTCCAAATAGGAAAAGGAGTAGGTCAAGGCTGTATGTTGTCACCCTTATTTAACTTATATGCAGAGTATATCACGAGAAACGCTGGGCTGGAGGAAGCAAAAGCTGGAATTAAGATTGCTGGGAGAAATATCAATAACCTCAGATATGCAGATGACACCACCCTTATGGCAGAAAGTGAAGAGGAACTAAAAAGCCTCTTGAAAGTGAAAGAGGAGAGTGAAAAAGTTGGCTTAAAGCTCAACATTCAGAAAACGAAGATCATGGCATCGGTCCCATCACTTCATGGGAAATAGATGGGGAAACAGTGGAAACAGTGCCAGACTTTATTTTTTTGGCTCCAAAATCACTACAGATGGTGACTGAAGCCATGAAATTAAAAGATGCTTACTCTTTGGAAGGAAAGTTATGACCAACCTAGATAGCATATTCAAAAGCAGAGACATTACTTTGCCAACAAAGGTCTGTCTAGTCAAGGCTATGGTTTTTCCAGTGGTCATGTATGGATGTGAGAGTAGGACTGTGAAGTAAGCTGAGTACCAAAGAATTGATGCCTTTGAACTGTGGTGTTGGAGAAGACTCTTTAGAGTCCCTTGGACTGCAAAGAGATCCAACCAGTCCATCCTAAAGGAGACCAGTCCTGGGTGTTCTATGGAAGGACTGATGCTAAAGCTGAAACTCCAGTACTTTGGCCACCTCATGCAAAGAGTTGCCTCATTGGAAAAGACTCTGATGCTGGGAGAGATTGGGGGCAGGAGGAGAAGGGGACGACAGAGGATGAGATGGCTGGATGGCATCGCTGACTCAATAGACATGAGTTTGAGTAAGCTCTGGGAGTTGGTGATGGACAGGGAAGCCTGGCGTGCTGCGATTCATGGGGTCGCAAAGAGTCGGGCACGACTGAGCACCTGAACTGAAGTAAACTGAACACAACTGTAAGCACTTTACCCTATAAGAATACCATTATCATTTCCATTTCATGGAGGGAAGGTTTCAGTGAGAGCTTTGCTCTTTGACAAAGACCTGAAGAAATTAAGTCATGATATAACCAAAGTAACAATATTCTAGTCAGAGATGGAGAATAGGAGCTGAAAGTATTAGCTAGAATTTACCCATTTCAGTTTAGTTCAATTCAGTTGCTCAGTTGTGTCCGACTCTTTGTGACCCCATGAATTTGCAGCACGCCAGGCCTCCCTGTCCATCACCAACCCCTGGAGTTCACCCAAACTCACGTCCATCGAGTCAGTGATGCCATCCAGCCATCTCATCCTCTGTCGTCCCCTTCTCCTCTTGTCCCCAATCCCTCCCAGCATCAGAGTCTTTTCCAATGAGTCAACTCTTCGCATGAGGTGGCCAAAGTACTGGAGTTTCAGCTTTAGCATCATTCCTTCCAAAGAAATCCCAGGGCTGATCTCCTTCAGGATGGACTGGTTGGATCTGCTTGCAGTCCAAGGGACTCTCAAGAGTCTTCTCCAACACCATAGTAATGCTCTGCTTTTGAATATGCTATCTACGTTGGTCATAACTTTACTTCCAAGGAGTAAGCGTCTTTTAATTTCATGGCTGCAGTCACCATCTGCAGTGATTTTGGAGCCCAAAAAAGTAAAGTCTGACACTGTTTCCACTGTTTCCCCATCTATTTCCCATGAAGTGATGGGACCGGATGCCATGATCTTTGTTTTCTGAATGTTGAGCTTTAAGCCAACTTTTTACTCTCCACTTTCACTTTCATCAAGAGGCTTTTTAGTTCCTCTTCACTTTCTGCCATAAGGGTGGTGTCATCTGCATATCTGAGGTTATTGATATTTGTCCCCGAAATCTTGATTCCAGCTTGTGTTTCTTCCAGTCCAGTGTTTCTCATGATGTACTCTGCTGCTGCTGCTGCTAAGTCGCTTCAGTCGTGTCCGACTCTGTGCGACCCCATAGACAGCAGCCCACTAGGCTCCTCTGTCCCTAGGATTCTCCAGGCAAGAATACTGGAGTGGGTTGCCATTTCCTTCTCCAATGCATGAAAGTGAAAAGTGAAACTGAAGTCTCTCAGTCATGCCCGACTCTTAGCAATCCCATGGACTGGAGCCTACCAGGCTCCTCTGTCCATGGGATTTTCCAGGCAAGAGTACTGGAGTGGGGTGCCATTGTACTCTGCATATAAGTTAAATAAACAGGGTGACAATATACAGCCTTGACGTACTCCTTTTCCTATTTGGAACCAGTCTGTTTGTTCCATGTCCAGTTCTAACTGTTGCTTCCTGACCTGCATACAAATTTCTCAAGAGGCAGGTCAGGTGGTCTGGTATCACATCTCTTTCAGAATTTTCCACAGTTTATTGTGATCCACACATTCAAAGGCTTTGGCATAGTCAATAAAGCAGAAATAGATGTTTTTCTGGAACTCTCTTGCTTTTTCCATGATCCAGCAAATGTTGACAATTTGATCTCTGCTTCCTCTGCCTTTTCTAAAACCAGCTTGAACATCAGGAAGTTCACGGTTCATGTATTGCTGAAGCCTGGCTTGGAGAATTTTGAGCATTAATTTACTAGCATGTGAGATGAGTGCAACTGTGCGGTAGTTTGAGCGTTCTTTGGCATTGCCTTTTTTGGGGATTGGAATGAAGACTGACCTTTTCCAGTCTTGTGGCCACTGCTGAGTTTTCCAAATTTGCTGGCATATTGAGTGCAGCACTTTCACAGCATCATCTTTCAGGATTTGGTGTCACTAGAACTAGTTAATTAGAAATGAAGAAGGTACAGCTATCATGAAACACTTCTGGTACCTTTAAAAGGAGGCCAGGAGAGTCTTTCCTTAGTTCTTCTTCCTGTGGTCAGCAAAACAAAATACATGATTGGGACTTAAGATTGTAGTACACTCTGGCAATATCTTTTGGCTTCTTTAGTTATCTTATAAAAGAGATGTCTGTACTGTGTTCTGACCTTTTTCATGATCAATTCTAGAGTAGAATAGGCCACAAAAGTAATGTTTTACACCATGATTAGTATCATCTATGGTTTTTCCAGTAGTCATGTATGGATGTGAGAGTTGGACTATAAAGAAAGCTAGCACCGAAGAATTGATGCTTTTGAACTGTGGTGTTGGAGAAGACTCTTGAGAGTCTCTTGGACTGCAAGGAGATTCAACCAGTCCCTTCTAAAGGAAATAAGTCCTGAATATTCATTGGAAGGACTGATGTTGAAGCTGAAACTCCAATACTTTGGCCACCTGATGCAAAGAACTGACTCATTTGAAAAGACCCTAATGCTGGGAAAGATTGAGGGTGGGAGGAGAAGGGGACGACAGAGGATGAGATGGCTGGATGGCATCACCGACTTGATAGACATGCGTTTGAGTAAGCTCTGGGAGTTGGTGATGGACAGGGAGGCCTGGCGTTTTGCAGTCCATGGGGTCGCAGAGAGTTGGACACAACTGAGCGACTGAACTGACTGACTGTCATCTGCGTGGTACAGACATACAGCCCCACAAAAGATGTAGATTTACCTTTATTAAATAGTCTTCTTATAGATTTAGTGATTTCTTAGTCTGTTTTCAGAATTGGTATATAACCTTAAAGTAATTATTTCGTGGGATTTATTTAGCTTTCATTTCTTGAGCACTAACTATTTTAACCAATGGACTAGACTGTTGGGAAGACAAACAGTAGCCTCAAACAGTGATCCTACTTTCCAAAAGTTTGTGTTCTAGTGAAAATATAAGCATAGTCATACTATCTTATGATATGTACTATGGTAAAGGTATATAAAAATTGTTTCAGAGGTTCATAGTAGGAAATGATTTTTTTCTCTGAAGAAGTCTGGGAAAATATCCCTGAGGTCGTGACAATTCAGTGGCATGTGAAATATGAATTTAAGTTCACCATTTGTAGGAATAAGTTGAGATAACATGTGAGAAAACATATGCAAAGTTGTAAAACAGTATGTCATGTTTAGTGAGTGAAAATGAGTTCTGCACGATTATGGTATAGGGAAGTGAAGTGAAGTGAAAGTCACTCACTCATATCTGACTCTGTGACCCCATGGACTATACAGTCCATGGAATTCTCCAGGCCAGAATACTAGAGTGGGCAGCCTTTCCTGTCTCCAGGGCAACTTCCCAACCAAGGGATTAAATCCAGGTCTCCTGCATTGCAGGTGGATTCTTTACCAGCTGAGCCACAAGGGAAGCCCAAGAATACTGGAGTGGGTAGCCTATCCCTTCTCCAGTGGATCTTCCTTAAGTAGGGGACAAAACAAGTTTGAATGGCTTTTTAATATTCTTGTTAATTTAAGCCTAGATCCTTTAGAGAATTTGAAGCCAATGAAAGTTTTTAAGTATGATTATTAAATTTTATTTTCAAAGATAAAATGTGGAGCAGTGTAAAACAAATGTTATTTATTATGAACACTTAAATAAGTGACATTAAATGGCTTAATGGAAAGATTAAAGGCCATGTGTTTATACAGACATGTTCATATACTATCACAGTCATTTATCACCTTTACTTTTTAAAATGTAGAACCAGTTTTCCCTCCCTTTTGTAAAATGATGATTATATATTTAACTTGCATGATAGCTGGAAATCACAGAGTATCAGGTACATGGTAGATGTTCAATAGATATTTTATCACCAATGGCTTTTATTCGCAGGGTTGTTATGAAGATAAAAAATAATTTATACAGTTAAAGTTTCTAGTATAATGCTGGCATATGTAAAACACAATGTTTTATTTCCCTTTTTCTTTCTTTTTAAACTGAAATAGAGATTTTTCATGGTGTTGTTCATGAGAAAAAGCAAAAATAAATTCATTTTGAAGGTACCGTAAGGAAATCTTGGGGACTGAGTAGTGTGATTAAAAAGAAAAAGTGACATGACAAAGTTATGTGATATCCATTCAAACAAAAAAGTAGTAGTTTTTAATTGAAATGCTAACAACAATGTACAAACTAAAAATATAGAATGATTTCAGTAATGAGAGAAAGAAATTGTTTATAAATGTGATCACGGGAAGATGCACTACCCTATAATCTTGAGCACACAAAAGTGTATATATATATGTATGTAATATAAATAGATATAATTTAAAAGATATATGCCAAACTGTTAATATAATTTCTATGATGATATGTCACTTTCAGTTTTACCGTATATTGTTACATTGTTCTGCATCTTTTGCTTTTGTTCAGGCATGGATGATTTTTTTTTATGAATACAAAACTTGATAAAACAAATGCGCACACACACACACACAAACACAAATTTACACTAAGATAATACCCTTATGGCAGAAAGCGAAGAAGAACTAAAGAGCCTCTTTATGAAAGTGAAAGAGGAGAGTGAAAAAGTTGGCTTAAAACTCAACATTCAGAAAACTAAGATCATGGCATCTGGTCCCATCAATTCATGGGAAATAGATGGGGAAACAATAAGAGACTTTATTTTGGGGGGCTCCAAAATCACTGCAGATCGTGACTGCAGCCATGAAATTAAAAGATGCTTCCTTCTTGGAAGAAAAGCTGTGACCAACCTGCTGCTGCTGCTGCTGCTACGTCGCTTCAGTCGTGTCGTGTCCGACTCTGTGAGACCCCATGAATGGCAGCCCACCAGGCTCCCCCGTCCCTGGGATTTTCCAGACAAGAACACTGGAGTGGGTTGCCATTTCCTTCTCCAATGCATGAAAGTGAAAAGTGAAAGTGAAGTCGCTCAGTCGTGTCCGACTCTATCGACCCCATGGACTGCAGCCTACCAGGTTCCTCCATCCATGGGATTTTCCAGGCAAGAGTACTGGAGTGGCGTGCCATTGCCTTTTCTGGTGACCAACCTAGACAGCATACTAAAAAGCAGACATATTACTTTGCCAACAAAGGTTCATCTATTCAAAGCTATGGTTTTTTCCAGTAGTCATGTATGGATGTGAGATTTGGACTATAAAGAAAGCTGAGCACAGAAGAATTGATGCTTTTGAACTGTGGTGTTGTAGAAGACTCGAAAGTTTCTAGGACTGCAAGGAGATCCAACCAGTCCATCGTAAAGGAAATCAGTCCTGAATTCATGTATGGATGTGAGATTTGGACTACAAAGAAAGCTGAGCACAGAAGAATTGATGCTTTTGAACTGTGGTGTTGTAGAAGACTCGAAAGTCCCTAGGACTGCAAGGAGATCCAACCAGTCCATCCTAAAGGAAATCAGTCCTGAATATTCATTGGAAGGACTGATGTTGAAGCTGAAACTCCATTTCTTTGGGCACCTGGTGCGAAGAACAGACTCATTTGAAAAGACCCTGATGCTGGGAAAGATTGAAGGCGGCAGGAGAAGGGGACGACAGAGGATGAGATGGTTGGATGGCATCACCGACTCGATAGACATGAGTTTGAGTAAGCTCTGGGAGTTAGTGATGGACAGGGAAGCCTTGTGTACTGCAGTCCATGGGGTCACAAAGAGTAGGACAGGACTGGACTGAACTGAAGATAATACACCAAAGATAGCATTAAAGAACAAAACACCAATTCCTTTTACAAAGGGATCCAGCTCACAAAAATGCAAAGGGGAAGTGGTGGCTTTATCTCAATGATAAGGCTGACATTGAGAAATTCCAGGGGAAAGTAATTGAAGAGACATGCGGAGCCTTGTCTCCACTCCTTTATGGTTGGTTACTAATTACTAACACCGCTGCCTCACAAGGACAGCAGAGGAAATCTGTGAGGCTTACAATTAAATAAGTAAAGATAAATCTCCCCCTTTTTCTACACTAAATTAGAGGCAGAAAGGGTCAGGGACTGAGGTGATAAATAGCATGAAATTAAACTTTAGCAAATGGCACCTACAGTGACACAAGATATGTCTTTGGAGACTCAGCTAGAGTTAAAGTTTTCATCATTTTCAAATGATAAATTGATGGTATAAGATTATGAAGTGGATTAATATGGAGCCATGAAAAGTCTCATTATGTGTTGCACTAAAGAATGTTGGCAATGTTAAAGGGGAAAATGCTATTTTTCATGTAGATGAGAACTATGATTTTCTCTTTAAAACACTTACTTTATGAACATTTTGCATTTGTATATACTATGTTTTTCTGCTTAGAAAGACCATGGCTGAGAGGGAACATCTGGAAAAACAAGCTAAAGTTACCTGCTAATTCAATACATAATATTTAATTTCTTTTCACCTTCAATTGAATCTTGTCTTCCTAAGATATAACACTCAACGTAACACTGAACTTTCCAAATCCTACAACCCCTGTTTCTTCCTTTTTAAACTGTGGATGCATGCATATACTATAAAGTAGTAAAAACTGTACAAAGTAGCAAGACTAATTTGAAATCCCTTCTTTGTTCCTCATCCTTTGACTATAGTTGTCACCATTTTGGTTTCTTGCCATCCCATGGTTTTCTCTTTCATTTTTTACTTTTACTATACTATATATAGACTTCACAAGCACGAGCATTTTACACGTAACCTCAGCAATGTAGTGTATTTTCATAGCAGCAAAATATATCTATGAGTTTGTATTATACATTTCATCATTCTAAAGCTGGCCATTTACGGTCCTTCAGAGTTGAAATATTGTAAAATTGCTATGCTAAACATATTTACATGCTCTCTCTCTCTCTCTCTATCTTGGCCATACTGTCAAGAATCAATAATAATATGTATAAAAATGACTCCCTGACACCACTTACCCTGGTGCAAACCAGAATGGCCTATGAGAAACAGGTCAACTCTAAGTCAACACCTCTTTATTTAGAGTATCTGCCTAGCTGAATTTTAATTTTGTCTTCATACATGAAAACCATCATTTGTTTTCTCATTCCATAGAATCTTTTCTTTTTTTTTTTTTCAGTTTTATGGAGGTATAATTGACAAAATTGTCCTGGATTTTTTTTTTTTTTTTTAAGGATAGGGCGAGTGGATAAGTAGAGAACAGGGTATCCCTTTTTAAAATTTAATTATTTGTATTTTTGGCTGCGCTTGGGCTTTGTTGGTGTGCATGGGCTTTCTCTAGTTTCGGTGAGTGGGGGCTACTCTTTGATGTGGTACACGAGCCGCTCATTGTGGTGGCATCTCTTATTGCGGAACACAGGCTCTAGGCACGTGGGCTTCAGTGGTTATAACACGCAGGCTCAGTAATTGAAGCTCATGGGCTTCAGTTGCTCCACAGCGTGTGAAATCTTCCTGGACCAGGGGTCAAACCTGTGTCCCCTGAATTGGCAGGTGGATTCTTATCCACTGTACCATCAGGGAAGGTTCTGTCATTGAATCTTAGTGCTTATTGTATGCTGTTGTTGATCGACCTCCAAGTAGGGGGTCTTAGTGTATCCTAGTTGTAATCCTCAGATGCATAATTCTATCAGTCAAGATAGGCTAGGTTATGTCATGGTAATAAACAGAATGAATATCTTAAGTGGTTTTCAAAACAAAGTTGTTTTTGTTTTTTTTTTCATCTCCCATATGCTAGTGGAAAGAGCATGGGAAAGGACATCTTAGGAACTAGAAAGACTTGCAGGGGCGTTCAAACTCTAGCTCAGGAGTCCCCAATCTCTGGGATGTAATGCCTGATGATCTGAGGTCGAGCTGATGCAATGACAATAGAAATAAAATGCACAATGAATGTAATGCACTTGAATCATCCTAAAACCATCACTTGTCACCCCTTCCCTCCCCACCCCATTTGTGGAAAAATTGTCTTCCAGGAAACCAGTCCCTGATGCCAAAAGGTTGGTCTAGCTCCTTTTGGAAATCAGAGTAGAAGAAAGTGTTCCTACTGTGCTATGTGAAGAAATGAAAACACATGAAGCTAGAAAACAAACTACTAATTATACTCCAGTGACACTTAAGTTTTCATATGTTGTCGATGAAAGTTTAAATTCATCCTACCTATTTTGAAGACAACTAGATTATATGTGAAAAGCTTCTAAAATAATTATCTCAATAATCCAGCAATTATTTTTCTAGAGTTTTAAACAAATAGAAAATTTGACCTGTGTGTTTGATGGATATGTTTGTTTCTGAAATAGCTGGAACTTTGGTAGGTTTCTTTTTTCTTTCTTTCCTTTTTTTTTTTGCAAAATTTAGAAAATTTACTTAAAATTATGTGATTAAATTATATGCATATTTGAGATTTATCTGGTGGGGAGGGCAAAAGACCCTCAAAGTGACATCTATTGTGATGCATTATGTTTTTATTCATAAACGTTCATTCACACTCCATGGGGAAGGATTACACCATCCGTCTCATAGACGCGGGCTCAGCCACATGACATGCTATCATCAATGAACTGAATCCAGAAGTGAAATGTGTTGCCTGTGGGCAGCAGCGTAAAGTCCTTTCTACAGTGATGACTGGAAGGAGTCTAGACTGAAACTTTTCCATCAAGCTGACTAGGTGGAGCTTCCTATTACATTTAGAATAAGCTCAACCCCCTCACCATGGCCTACGACAAAGCTATAGATGATCTGTCTCCTTTCTGCATCCAAACCTCATCTTTCTCTATTCTCCAAATCCTCTTCTAGACACTCAGGCTTTCTTGCTGCTCTCATTCTACAAGAATCTGATGTCTCATGTCTTTTATTTTCTCTGCTCTCCCTGTGGAGCACATTGTTTTCCTCCCTATATTCTCTTCCTCTACTCGGATATGATCTTCATGAAGAAAGAGGTCTTCCCTGATTATAGATCTAATACCACAGAATTTTCTTATCTTCCTACTCTTTTATTTAAAAGTTCTAAAACCATTATTCTTATATTTTTAAAAATCTGTTTACTTGTTTATGCCTGGATTCACTGCTATGTTCCCAGTGCCTAGAAAAGTACCCAACACATGACATCTGTTCAATAAATATGTGCAAGTTAAATTAATTAACAAATGTTGTAACTTACAGCAGGGCCTAGTTTCACATTCTTGAATAAATGGCTTGTTGTACTGCTTCAAGAAATTTTCATGAGTATCAACAAGCAAAAAATAATTGCCTTGACATATGTACTTAAAAACCAGGAAGGCAGACCATAGAAATATAGCAACAATACTAGTTTATCTGTCAAAATAGATGTTTTAGCTATTTCATCCTGGTATTCTGAAATAATGAGAATAAAGTGCATGTCATGGTAGAGGAAGATGAAAAAAATCTGTGGTTAAAAAGCACAAATTGGATGTGAACATTCAATCGCTATCAACCATACCTACTTTCTAATATTCCATTAACTTTCAAGTAAAATGAAGATATACAGATATTTTTAAGTATTAAATTAGAAATCTGTATTCATTTCTCACTCTAGTGTCTGTCATATAAGAAGCACTCAATAAATACTAGCTGTTTAATTTTTAATAAATATACTTTATATTTAGGGTATATAGCACATCACTTCTTTGAAGTAGATTACCAAATCATAAATATTTTTCAAATCAAACATCTATTTGATAATGAAAAAGTAGGCATTGCATTGGATATACACTTTAATGTAGAATTTGGCATTGTAGAATAAAACTTTCTTCCTCATAAGTACATAGACTCCACATAAATTTATGTAGAGTATCAGGCTTTGGTAATATTTTTAATCTACATGTTTTATCATGAGAATATAATTATGTTTATTTAAATGGAGCATGCATAAAAAGTATTATTCCACTTTCTCCTGTGCATAAAATCCAACTCTTTCATAATTATCCAATATACAATGGAATCACATGAGTTTGCCTGAATACTCATGACAAGATGATAAAAACAGTTTTGTCTTTCTAATTTAAACAAGATATTGTTTATCAGGCACAGAGGGAACATACCTTAACATAATACAGGTCATATATGACAAACCCACATTTAACATAATACTCAACAGTGAAAAGCTGAAAGCATTTCCTCTTAGATTAGGAACAGGACAAGGATGCCCACTCTCACCACTTTTATTCTGCATAGTTTTAGGAGTCCTGGTAATAGCAATCAGAGAAGAAAAATAACTAAAAGGAATCCAAGTTGGAAAGGAAGAAATAAAACTGTCACTGTTTGCAGATAACATGAACTACACATAGAAAATTGTAAAGACACGACCAGAAAACTACCAGAGCTAATTAGAGAGTTTGATAAAATTGAAAGATACAAAATCAATATACATAAATCAGTTTCATTTCTATACACTAACAATGAAAGATCAGAAAGAGAAATTAAAGAAGCAATCTCATTTACCATCACATTAAATACCATAAACTACCTAGGAATAAACCTAACTAAGGAGGCAAAAGACCTGTACTGTGAAAACTATGACTCTGATGAAAGAAACTGAAGACAGCACAAGCAGATGAAAAGGTGTATGTATTCATGGATTGGAAGAATCAATACTGTTAAAATGACCATACCACCCAAGACAAGCTACAGATTCAATGCAACGGCTATCAAAATACCAACAATTGTACACTGTACATTCTTCCCCACAAAATTGTTTACAATAAAAGTATACATAGTGAAAATTAAACTGTTTTAAAAAGTGAAATTTCAGGGCTGTGATCAGATGAAAACAGTAAAAGAATGAATATAAAAGGAGAATGTGAGGGGATGTGAATTTTCTTCAGCGTATATTCCCATTCTCAGTCTAAATAACATGGAGTACTTATTTGAACCCCTTACAAATACCTGATTGTCCCTTTATACAGCCTGATCCTGTCATTTAAAGAGAATGTTATTATTACTAGGTGAGTTACATAATTGTCACTACTTCCTCTAAGTACGTCTTCCTCTAAGTATGTACTTCCTCTTAGCATGCCTACTAAGTTGCTTCAGTTGTGTCCAACTCTTTGCGACCCCATGGACTGTAGCCTGGCAAGCCCCTGTGTCCATGGGATTCTCCAGGCAAGAACACTGGGGTGGGTAGCCATGTCCTCCTCCAGGGGATCTACCTGACACAGGGACTTAACCTGTGTTTCTTATGTCTCCTGCATTGGCAGGAGGGTTCTTTACCACTAGTGTTACATGTATAATAATACTGATTTGTTATCTTTCCACCCTTTTCCTCTAAGCCCCACTACACAAGGAAGAGAGAGTAACTACTGACCCTAGGTGTAACCTTCTCTTGTCCTTCATCCTGACCAGCTGACTGGCTGGATCCCACTTTCTTGTTCAGTTTCTGCTAGACCTGTTGGCAGAGGGGTAACAACTTATAAGTTAAGTAGTCACCTAAAAAATTTAAATGTTTTGTTTAAAAAAGTAAATCTTCCCATCACATAGTTTGCTCTTAATAGCATTCCCCCAAATTCATTCTCCACTTCTTCCTTAAAAATAGCATCCACAATATTTACTTGGGCATATGGAGCCCAAGAGTCTACCAACTCTTTCAGCTAAAGTTTGGCCATAAGACTAAGTTATAGGCAGGGGACTCCTGGGAAGTGATCTCAAATGGAGGATGTCCTTCTAGCCTTCCTTTCTTATTCCTGCTGTCTGGAAAACAGACTTAATGATAGAACTCTGAGCAACTACTTTGGACCTGAAAAAGAACTGAGTACTGAAAATAATGCAGCAATAAAATAGATTCCTTGAGGATTCCCTTAATTTACCATGCTAACCCTGGACTCCTACCTCCAGATTGCTTTTATATGAAACAGGAATAAAATTATTATTTTGAATTTTTGTCTATTGTAGCCAAACCTAATTTTAACTGAAAAACCCACCGCTGTGGGATTTTTGTTTATATTACTGTCAGAATACTTAATATTACAAACTATAACAACAACAACAAAAAAACCCCACAAAAGTATAGATGGAAAGTTAAGTACTGATACTTAACTGAAGACTTAAGGGGATCCAAACTACTATTGATTAACTTAAAATCTAAAATTAAAATAAACCCAAGGTCATAATTATTTTTAAAATCACTTATGTGTGTAGTTTTCTAAATTCCATTTCATAGAAGGGAAAGCAAAATATCAGAATCTGTGGTTCATTGATAAACACCTGTTCCCCCTGCAGTCCTGAGTGTATTAGGTGACACTTGATGTGGAAGCAGAAGCTCCAAGGAAGAGGGATGAACTGTGAGAATAACATCACAGGAGTTTTACATGTGACTGTTGTTCAAACTCCAAAGGATTAGTCCCAGCTAACAACCACAGAACTGAGATCCTGTTGCCCCAGGGAAAGTATCTTCTTTAAGGATATTCATCTAAAAACAGATGGAATTGATTTAGAGCAGTGTTTTGCTCCCAGACAACAGGTCTGGCAGAAACTGAACAAGAAAGTGGGATCCAGCCAGTCAGCTGGTCAGGATAAAGGACAAGAGAAGGTTACACCTAGGGTCAATCTCAAAACTTATGAAGTTAGCAACTAATAGAGATGGTAGGCAGAACTACATCAGGAAGACAGAGACCATGAAATAGTTATTGAGGGAAGAAACAGAGGAACAACTGAAAAGAAACAAATGGTAAAACAAATCACCATTTTTTCAAGCAGCTACCATGATATCTGTTTGCATGAAGCAGAGTGAACAAGGAGGGAAGAGGTATGGAGTGAGCTCTGAGGTCACTAAGAAGGTTGGTGTCTACATCCTGGCAGATGGAGAGGCATATTTATGATCTGCCCTTGTCATGTGTGCCTTTTAAAAGGATCACTCTAACTATGGAAGAGGATGGCTTAAGGCAGAACCAATTTGTATTTAGCCTTTTACGATACTGAGGCAGTGGAGGGAAATAATGAGGGCTTCAACTAGGGGAGAAGAGGTAAAACGGAAGAAGAATGAGCCTTTTCAAGACACAGTTAGATGTCAGAATCAGCACAGCTGGAGACCTGAGCTGTAGGGAGCAGGGAGAAGAATGGTATGAACCAGGGCTGTCGCTGTAAGAGCCAGTGCCCTTGTTTGGTGGGTTTGCAGATGGTACTGCCATGACTGAAATAGAAAATATTGGAGGAAAATCAGGTTCAGTGGGAAATAACAAATTCTGGGTTTGGTAGAGTTTTATCTTTTTAGTAAATCTCAGAAGAGCATTTTGGACTCTAGATACATTAAACTCAAAGCATAGCATGGCAACCCACTCCAGTATTCTTGCCTGGAAAATCTCATGGACAAAGGAGCCTGGCAGGCTATAGTCCATGGGGTTGCAAAGAGTCAGACACGACTGAGTGACTTCACTTTCTTTCATTTTACTTCATAACACTGTAAGAAAAAAAATCAGTTGACTAAAACGTAGGCCACATTATTATGAGGTTAATAAAAATAACCTTTATTTTTAGGTTATTGTTACTATTACCAAAAAACCCCACAAAATCAAGCTTATCCACTGGACATCATTGACCATATACTTAAGTGATAAAACTTGAAATGATCCAGGGGCCACATTTGCCAACACTACTCCTTCCGTCTTCAGGACTATAACATCAGGGAATGAGACTGCATGGTTCCCAGACAGGATCACTAGACTACAGTAGGCTTTGGGTATGTTTTTAGACAGATAAACATCCTGAAAATGCTCACTAGGTACATAGAGACAGAGTTTGAAAAATCAAACTGGTGAATTAAGGTAGCTGAGCAATATATAAATCATGTGTATAATGTTGAGAACTATAAGTACTATTTCAATAAGCCTTTAATCTCAGGGTATGACCTTGTATTTGGGAAATTTAAAGCTAGAGTTTTAAACTCATCTCCTTCAGGTTGCACAACCACAGAACACCACTGACTCCACATGAGGAACTGAAAGTAATTCTAATCTGCAAGTAAAACCAAACTTTTAAAAACTGCTTTTAAAAATAAAATCCCTGGGTGAGGAACTCTTGCCAATTTCTGAATTGGTTATCCCCAGGAGGTTTATTTACCCAGGGGTTAGGAAGAACAGTCCTATGCACATCATTTCGTTTTATGCTACTGCTTGTTAGCATATGTTTTTGCTGCTTCTGCATTTCAATTCTGTTTCTGCCAAAAAACTAACACATCCCACTCCTCCCCCCGCCCCACCCCAGCTTGTCCTTAGAAGGCTTCTTCCCAGTCAGAGATGGGATCAGATCACAGACTGAGACAGGGAAGGAAGCCTGATGACACCCACCTTGGCTTATTCCTTAGTAGGAGTTTGCTGTATCTCCACCTAGTACTGGGCCTCTCTGCCAGGAATTAGGCCAGATTCCTTTAGGTTGTAAAGTAAATTGAACCTCACTTTTGTCTGGACAGCATTTTAAGTTTTTATTAACCCTTCTTTTTAAATTACTATTTTTTTAAACTATGGTTCTTTTGAGGTTTTGACTAAATTTCAGTATTATGTATTTTTTGATCTTGGTTCAAAATAAGTAAATAATAAAACCAAAGTTTTGAATTTTAAAAAGGAGTAGATTTGTTTCTGGAACTGGCTCTGCCTCTAGCTATGTCATAGCTAGTTATGTCTAGCTATGACATAACAGATAAGTCATTCTGTTTTTCTTGTTTTTTCCTCTGTAATTTGAAAATGTGACTTTTAGTATAGCTTTGCGGCTGTGAAAGTCTTTGATTCCACATGTGTGCTGTCATTTCAGTCTTGTCCGACTCTTTGCAACCCTGTGAATGGTAGCCTGCCAGGCTCCTCTGTCCATGGGATTCTCCAGGCAAAAATACTGGAGTGGGCTGCCATGCACTTCTCCAGGGGATCTCCCATCCAGAGATTGAACCCATGTCTCCTGCATTGGCGGACAGGTTCTTTACCACTAGCACCACCTTGCAAGCCCTTGATTCCATGTAATATAATGCAAAAACATAAATGTGTAAATCAAGTTTTTCCAAGGACTGCAGTGACCATTTGTAAAAGATTATAATTTCCTTGGGAGCTTTTTCCCTCTTTCATATAGTACTTACAGGGCAAGCACCATTACGCCTTTGCTTTAGAATAAATTCTGAGTTTTTCTCCGCATTGGGACCCTTTTGAATTCTTACCACCACATGTTTCTCTATGATTTTTATTACTTGTCTCACAAGGCTGTTGTACTATTTTTGTCAATAGCTATTATCCAACTCTCCCCTCAAAGATAAAGAAACCTCTTCTGTGGAACTAGCTCCTTACCCCTCTGGCCTTCAACTCCACCATAAGTAGCAATACAAGGAACTCATCTTTTAGTCATTTATTTAAAGGTGAGAAGGGCATGCTCTTTTAGCTGATGATGACTCACAGAACTTTGGGGAAGGCCAGCTGAAAAGCAACTGTCCCTGGAATAGCTTTTTGCTCATATCCTGTCCAGATGATGGCAGTGTTTTCTTGTTTAAATAAGTTTCCCTCTTTGCCCTACTTTGCTAGAAAATAATTAAATATACATTAGATAGGCTAGAAGGGAAGAATCAAGCAGAATTAATACTGAAAATCTGCTCCTGTGTTCTTTTTACAAGTTATTTGAACATCTCCTTTTCTCTAAAATTAATATAATTATGAAAGTGAAGTTGCTCAGTCACGTCCAACTCTTTGCGACCCCATGGACTGTAGCCTAGCAGGATCCTCCGTCCATGGAATTCTCCAGGCAAGAATACTGGAGTGGATTGCCATTTCCTTCTCCAGGGGATCTTCCCGACCTAGGGATCAAACCCGGATCTCCTGCATTGCAGGCAGACGCTCTACCCTCTGAGCCACCAGGGAAGGCCAATATAGTTATAGAACCTGCCTATGTAACATTGCGATGCTGATTAAATGAGATAAAACAGAGTCTGACAAATAAAAAGCGCTGAATGGATGTTATCTGTTATTAGATCATCTTCAAATATAATTAAAAAGTTATCATGATAAACTTATCAGTCTTGCACTAGCAAAGGAAATCTTTATACTTTTTCTTTTCTTTCTTTCTTATTTTTTTTAAGGCAGAGTGGGGACTAGCTTGGGGGTGGGGTGGGGGTGGCCAGGCGCTCTCTGCCCAGAGGAAAAGATGCTTGTGGTTTCTTTGAGTGACAGCCAGACATTCACTACATGGAACAGGATCTGAAGAAACCTTTATAATTTCATCTCTAAAATTTGTTAGTGTTCTTTCCCTTTGAGAAGTTACATTATTCCTTTGATAATAAATGCCTAAACCTCTTTGAATCTACCAAAAGCATCAGAAGATTCTTGGGAATGTAAGGAAAAGGGTGCAGAATTGAAAAGATTATTATCCTGGAAAACTGATTAATAAGGGAGAAGATGGGAAAAAAAAAAAAAAAAGAAACTCTGTACTTAGTTAAATAATTAGTAATGCAATGAAGGAAATGTTCAAAAAATAGAATAAAACTAATATTCAAATTGTCAGGATTTTAGACTACAGCAGTACAGAAAAATTAAGGGAAGATGAACAAAAAGCTCAGTGAAATCTTACCATATCCTTCTGAAGTTATTCACACTTCCAGTTAACACTTTCAGGTCCTTATCTTATGCTTATCTCCCAAACTTGTCTGTATTTATAATTAAAGTAGAAGCCAAATTTTATTTATTCACTATTATATTTCCAGTACCTAGCTCTATCACAGTAGGTGATCAATAAATATGAGCTGACATGAAATAGAAGCATGTGACAGAGGCTGATAGAAACCTCCTCCTTAACACTACTACTGAAGAAATTTGGAAGTGTTATTATTTTAATAGCAAACAAAATTTAGAATTTATGAAATTGGAATTGATTGAAAAATAAAATATCCTGCAAGCAGATAATTACTGATACATTTATTTTAAAATATTATCATGTAATACTTAGTTGGTACTGAAGATACATGTGTGAAGAATTTACTTCTAGCCCACATTCTCAGGGAGCTTACAATCTAGGAAGAGAGACTATGCAAATAACAATTTAATTAATGGAGATAAATGTTCTGAAATAAAAGTGCATCATACTTTGAGATGTGTAACTGGGTCTGGAGCAGTGGTGAGGGGACAATTTGTGACATTTAAGTTGAAGGATGAAGTAAGCATTAGTCAGGGAAAAACTGGTGGGTGGAAGGTAATTCCAGGCAGAAAGAATAGCTGATACAAAGACTTTGAGGAAGTAAAGAGTTTAACATACTCCCACAATGGAAAGAGTCTGATGTAGCTGAAATATAGTGAGCAAAGAGAAGAGAGTGGATGGTGGATGAGTTAAATAGTCATGGACAGTTCATATAGACATAGTAGGCCAATAGGAATAAAGGAGTCTCTGGATTGTGATTTGGGAAAGCCAGATTGATGTGCCTTTTGAAAACAAGATTGAGGGGAAAGGAGGGAGTAGTCTTTAGTTTTGGAGTCATTCAGTGTAGATAATGAGAGTGCATCTGAGGAGTGATGTCAAGTGGGCAGCTGGACTTTTGCCTTTGTGCTTCCATTCGATACCTCGGTTCTTTACTGTTGTGCAATCTTCCTGAAGTTCCAGCCATGTTCATCTATTTGCTATGGCAGAGGAAAGATACTGAAGCCCTTGAAGGTGAGAAGGGTGTTATAATATTTTACAGAGCAATATTAATATATTGAGAATTTTGTTTTTCCTTATTGGATCATGGGTATGATGTAATTGAGGGAGGCAGCAAGTAAAAAAGGAATGGAGAAGACGAAAGAATAAAAATGGAACCCTGACTATGAATATAGAAGATCTATACTCATACTCTATATTTGTTAATTTTAGGGTCACTCCTTATATTTAGTTTTTACAAGTAGATTTAGAAATACAAATGACTGTGACAAAGAAGGAAACAGACTAAAAGAGAAAAATGCTTTACATAATTTTCTTGACTTTACTTCCAGGGACATGTAAACAACCTCCAGAAAATTTTCCCAGCTCCCTTCCAGATATTTTTTTTTTCCTTTTTCTCTTTCTTTTCCTTTTATAATCTTTTCTTGTCTTTTTTCCCTCTTGGTTTCCTCACTTCCAAATAATTTCAGCAGATGAGAGGATACTGTGAGCACTAGTAAAATGGGGGGAAAATGGGCTATTTTCTTTTTTTCTATTTTTAGTTTTGGATGGTAAAATATTGTTATCTTATAATTTTGTTATCAATTCTGCTTTCATATTAATGATATGAGAGATCAGGTAAGTGGTACACATATACCAAAAGTATATTCCTAAACTCCCCCTAAGTGTCTAAATTTTACTCAAATTAAGTACAAAGGGCAAATCATGTAAAAAAAAAAAGAAAGATAGATTGATCTGGAAAAATTTGCCAAATGGAAAGATTGCTGAGAGATGTTTTTTGGGAGACAGAAATTACTGTAGATTATTAAAGACAATAGAAAACTCATACTGTATAGTTACTACTTCCTCTGGTTCAGAAAATATGTAAATCTTTTCCTATACTTCATTTATCAGAACTTTAATGAGAGAGGTATAAATATCATCTTCATAATTGTAAGGAGGTTTTGTAGTACAGTAAATTTGAAAAACATGCTATACCATACTCCTTTGTGTAGCTTCAAAACACGTTATGAACATCTGAAGGCCCTTGACAACTGTGCAGCTAAGTGACCTATTTAAAGCATCCGAGCATCTCTAAAACTTATTCAAACCCCAAACACTTTGTTCTCAGCACAGCTTTTAGTATCCTACAGAATGGCAGTCCATAACAGACTAGTCTGGGTAAACTTACCTAAGTCAATGAGGAAACATTTCCTATTTTAAGAAGTGTCCATAGTAAGAGGTTCTGAGGTTTCTTATTCATTTTTGTATTTTATAGTCTTCAGAATTATGGAGCCCTACCTGATACTTAAACTGACATAAATATCAATCTTACTTTCCCCAAATTCTTACTTTCTTAATCAGAAATATCTAAGCATTATTTTCCTCTCAGAATGACACTTTGAACAACCAAAGAATATGTTAAATCATGTGTGTATCTTCTCTGATAGACAGAGTGCCTGAAGAACTATGGATGGAGTTTTGTATCATTTGTATATAGTACAAAAATGAGGAGGCAGGCATCAAGACCATCCCCAAGAAAAAGAAATTCAACAAAACAAAACGGTTGTCTGATGAGGCCTTACAAGTAGATGTGAAAGGAAGACAAGTGAAAGGCAAAGGAGAAAAGGAAAGATATATCCATTTGAATGTCGAGTTCCAAAGAATAGCTAGGAGAGATAAAAAAAGCCTTTCTCAGTGATCAATGCAAAGAAATAGAGGAAAACAATAGAATGAGAAAGATTAGAGATCTCTTCAAGAAAATTTCTAATCTCAAGAAAATTAGAGATACCAAGGGAACATTTCATGCAAAGATGGGCACAATAAAGGACAGAAATGGTATGGACCTAATAGAAGCAGAAGATATTAAGAAGAGATGGCAAGAATACCTGGAAGAACTGTACAAAAAAAATCTTCTGCTTCTGCTTTATTGACTATGCCAAAGCCTTTGATGTGTGGATCACAACAAACAGTGGAAAATTCTGAAAGAGATGGGAATACCAGACCACCTGACCTGCCTCTTGAGAAATCTGTATGCAGGTCAGGAAGCAACAATTAGAACTGGACATGGAACAACAAACTGGTTCCAAGTCAAGAAAGGAGTACCTCGAGGCTGTATATTGTCACCCTGCTTATTTAACTTATATGCAAATACATCATGAGAAATGCTGGACTGGATAAAACACAAGCTGGAATCAAGATTGCTGGGAGAAATATCAATAACCTCAGATATGCAGATGACACCACCCTTATGGCAGAAAGTGAAGAACTACAGAACCTCTTGATTAAAGTGAAAGAGGGGAATGAAAAAGTTGGCTTAAAACTCAACATTCAGAAAATGAAGATCATGGCATCTTGTCCCATCACTTCATGGCAAAGAGATAGGGAAACAGTGGAAACAGTGACAAACTTTTTTGGGGGGGCTCCAAAATCACTGCAGACGGTGATTGCAGCCGTGAAATTAAACGATGGTTACTCCTTGGAAGAAAAGTTATGACCAACCTAGACAGCATATTAAAAAGCAGAGACATTACTCTGACAACAAAGGTACATCTAGTCAATAAGGTTTTATAGAAAGCTGAGCACAGAAGAATTGATGCTTTTGAATTGTGCTGTTGGAGAAGACTCTTGAGAATCCCTTGGAGTGCAAGGAGATCCAACCAGTCCATTCTAAAGGAAATCAGTCCTGAATATTCATTGGAAGGACTGATGCTGAAGCTGGAACTCCAGTACTTTGGCCACCTGATGTGAAGAAGTGACTCATTTGAAAAGACCCTGATGCTGGGAAAGATTGAATTCAGGAGAAGGGGAGACAGAGGATGAGATGGTTGGATGGCATCACCAACTCGATGGACGTGAGTCTGAGTGAACTCCGGGAGTTGGTGATGGACAGGGAGGCCTGGCGTGCTGCAGTGTATGGGGTCGCCAAGAGTCGGACATGACTGAGCGACTAAACTGTACCTTCTCTTTTGAGAAGACTTTATTAACTTTTAACACTCCATGGTGTCCAATTTCTACTTATTAAATATTTTATTATTATTATTTTATAAAAAATAAAGGTTTAGGGTATAGTCATATTCCATACTTTCATTGAATTTGAGTTTAGCCACGTGAAAAATAAGATATATGAAAACTAGACAATATTTTGTAAAGCATTAAAATACATGGAAAAAAAACAACTAAAATCCAAATCTGCCTTTTCTGTTTCATTTTATTGCAACATTTTATCTGAGATTTCTATCAGTTAAGAAAATTCATCAAATGAGGATCTTTTGCTAATTGAGTAACAATATTGTGAAACTTTCAATGCACAGCAGATGGCATATTTTAACATAAGTCATAAGTGGACTATTCTTGACTCAGAATATTTTTGCAATAACTGACATAATCCCTTTCCCCTAAAAGATATGACATCAACATTCCCGCCCCCCCAACACACACACACAAAATCAGACCAGAAAATGTTTACCAACATAATCTAAATTATATTAGGTTGTATGAAGTAAATATCAGTGTCCATTAGTAAACTAAATTCTCTTTTCCATTTTCATTTTAATAACTACATTTATAAATTTACATATAAAACTCTTAAATAGTTCCTCTCTTTTCTAGTTGTATGTTCTAGTATTGAAATACAATAAACATTTTAAAATAACCCCAATTACTAATTCAAATTAATAATGCAATTAAATATAAAACCCCAAATTCTTAACCTTCAGTGTGAGTTGCACAATTTGTATAAACACTTTAAATCTCTGGATGATACTGATAAGCCTTCAAAAAGAGAATGGACTATAAAATATTAATAATTATATGACTGGGATATTATCATGTGAAAACATTGTAGAATAAAGGATATACAAATATTAATGACAAGATATTGCCGATGCCTTCAAGGAATTTAAACTGAGTGGAGGTAGAATGTACATTGAAAACAAAGCAGAAGGTGTCCAGTGACTTTCTAGCAGAAATATTGCAGGCCAGGAGAGAGTGCCACAATACATTTAAACTGATGAAGGGAAAAATCTAAAACCAAGAATACTCTACTCAGCAAAACTGTCATTTAGATTTGAAGAAGAAATAAAGAGGATTACAAACAATCAAAAGCTAAAAGAATTCAGCCGCACTGACTTTACCACAGCATGAAAGGAATTTCCCTAAGGGGAAAAGTCAGGGGAGAAGAGGGTGAGATGTACAGAAAGAGTAATGGAAACTTGTATTACCATATGTAAAACAGATAGCCAATGGCTCAGGAAACTCAAACCGGGGCTCTGTATCAACCTAGAGGGGTGGGATGGGAGGGAGATGGGAGGGAGGTTCAAAAGGGAGGGGATATATGTATACCTGTGGGTGATTCATGTTGAGGTTTGACAGAAAACAGCAAAATTCTGTAAAGCAATTACCCTTCAAAAAATTAATTAATTAAAAACAGCAACAACAAGAAATAATAGAAAAGGTCAATGAAGCTAAGAGTTGGTTGTTTGAAAAGTTAAATAAAACTGATAAACCTTTAGCTAGCTTCATCGCTTCACTTCATGGCAAATAGATGAGGGGAAAGTGGAAACAGTGACATTTTATTTCCTTGGGCTCCAAAATCACTGCAAATGGTGACTACAATCACAACATTAAAAGATGCTTGTTCTTTGCAAGAAAAGCTGTGTCAAACCTAGATAGCATATGAAAAAGCAGAGACATCTCTTCGTCAACAAAGGTCCATCTAGTCAAAGCTATGGTTTTTCCAGTAGTCATGTATGGATGTGAACGTTGGACCGTAAAGAGGGCTGAGTGCCAGAGAATTGTTTTCAAACTGTGGTGCTGGAGAAGACTCTTAAGAGTCCCTTGGACAGCAAGGATATCAAACCAATCAATCCTAAAGTTAATAAACTCTGAATATTCTTTGGAAGGACTGAAGCTGACTCTCAATACTTTGGCCACCTGATGCGAAGAGCTGACTCATTGGAAGAAACCATGATCCCGGGAAAACTGAGGGCAGGAAGTAAAGGTGGTGACAGAGAATAAGATGGTTGGATGGCATCACTGACTCAGTGAACGTTAGTTTCAGCAAACTCCAGGAGACAGTGAAGGACAGGGAAGCCTGGAGTGCTGCAAGTACATGGGGTCGCAAAGAGTCAGACCCAACTCAGCAACTGGACAATGAATAACAAGATTCATAAAGAGAAACATAATGATTTTTCCAAATCAATAAAATCAGAAATAAAAAAGGAAAAGTTACCAGAAATACCACAGAAATACAAACAGTAAGAGATTACTATGAACAATTATATGCCCCCAAAAATGCACAGCCTAAAAAAATGGATAAATTCCGAAAAACAGACAATCTCACAAGACTGAATCAGGAAGAAATAGAAAATATGTACAGATAAATTACCAGTAATGACTGAATCAGTAATAAAAATCAACATCTGAACAAACAAAAGTCTAAGACCAGATGGCTTCCATGTGAAGTCTACCAAACATTCAAACAATTAACACTTACCCTGCTTAAATTATTCCCAAAAAACGAAAGGGTAGGAACACATCTGAAGTCATTCCATGACCAGATAAAGACACCATGAGGAAAAAAAAAAAAGAACTTGCTCTTTATAGTGCGTTTGTGCCTGCCTGCTCAGTCGCGTCAGTCATGTCCGACTCTGGCATCCTATGGACTGTAGCCTGCCATTGAACCCACATCTCCTGCGTCTCCTGCATTGTAGGCGGGTTCTTTACTCACTGAGCCACCTGGGAAGCCCGTTCTTCATAGTACTATAAAATGCTTCCGAATTACCTTACATATAGTTTTATCTTAAAGTTATTAAGACTTTTAAAATCAGCTTTCCCAAACAACACATGCAATAGAGATATTTGCAAATTCATGAACCAAAAGAAAAATTTATACTGGCTAAAATAAGACTTTTAATATAAGTTATACATGAAAGTGGTGTGACTTGGTGAAATGATGTGGAGAGCACATCTAGGGCTGTGTAGATTAAGGATGGTGCCTGTGCAATGGAATAATGGAGTGAAAGAAAGTGAAGTTGCTAAGTCATGTCTGACTCTTTGCGACCCCATGAACTGTAGCCGACCACGCTCCTCCATCCATGGATTTTCCAGGCAAGAGTACTGGAGTGGGTTGCCGTTACCTTCTCCAGAGCATGTTCCCGATCCAGGGATCGAACCCGGGTCTCCCACATTGTAGGCGGATGCTTTACCGTCTGAGCCACCCGGGGAAGTTCTAATGGAATAGAATGGCAATATACTCCTGGATTAAAACACTGAGGAATTGCAAACCAAGGTGATTCTATTCAGAACACTGACAAACGGTGACTAATTAAAGCATTATAATTTGTAAGAGTAAATGAATACATTATATTAAGAAGCCAGCAAAAATATTGTCCAAGCTCTCCTTCTCAGATTCCAGATATTATTACAACTTTCTCACTTGTTCTCTCACTTCACTGAGTATCCTATTATAATACCATCTCTCAAAGGAGCTTTTCTGGACTATTCTACTTAAAATAGCACAATATAGGTTTAGGATGAAATGGAGTTTTAGAAAAGAGTGAGAAAAAATAAAAAATTAGAAAAATTAACAATATATACATTTGAAATGTTCTTATTGACACCAAAAATGAGTGAATACATATATTCTACTTGGATCATAACCATTAAAAAGATTAAATATTTTATAATGGGCTCTAGAATTAGATATACTAATCACCGCTTGAGATGAGTATTTATGCCAGAAAAATTGGTAAAGCAACCTTTTTGAGGGATAGACAGTATAATATAACTTGAAATAGTCAATGGTGTTATAGAACTCTTTTCGTTAGACCAATTGATAATTAGTTCTTCCAATTTTGCCTCCAATTTGAATGAAAAGAGTGAATTTGATTCATATTTATTCTGAATTTAATGTATACATTGAAGATAAATTCTAAAGTGATTAACTGATTTATAATACCCTTTGTAATATATAGTAACATAGTAAAGGAATTCAGATGATCATTCATGACAACTTGTATCAGAGCATCACTCTAGCAAATATGAAGAATGAATAATTCTATTTTGCAGTGGAAAAAATTGAAGTCCATAGAAATTAACAGTTTACTGAAGATCACTGATATTACCGTAGATAGAAGTTGTAACAGAATAATAACTTTTGTCTTGGTTCTATACACAAGTTATATAATCTTTCTTGCAATTAAGCATATATAATTTCTGTCAATGAGATCATTGTTGTTTGTTTTCTGCATTAACCCCAGAGCAGATTCAAATATGTCCACTTATATAACTAAAATGAAGAGAGCATTTTGATAAAATATTTTATTAATAATAATAAGCATGGTTATAAAAATAACAACTTTATTAACTACAGAAAATTTATATACATGTCATAACCACAGTGTTCCCCTTTGGGTAAGCATCCAGCTATACCACTCAATAGGCAGCTTATCTATTTCCTATTTACATACAAGACAAACAGTAATAACATCCACAGTATTCCATTTTCAGTTTCCTAAAGACAGAAACTTTCTGTGCAAATGGAAGTGAACCTACTGAAAACCACACTGTCAATATTTATAGGGTCCAGAGAATTTTAACTTTTTTTATATTAGCAAATTCTTAGTTCAAAATTGTTGAATATTGAAAGATAAATTCTTTTGGATTTTATTATGAAACATAATTTATTCACATAAAGATTATATTTCATTCAAATTAACTTTATTTCTCAAATGAGTTTGTCTATATATATGGGGTATAATTGATTGAAAGTAGTTCTTTTTTGGACTTATGTCAATTTAAAATATTTTTAGTGTGAGTTTATTAAAATTCTTCACCACATGATCCTTATATTGCAAAGCCAGTATTTTTTTTTTAATGTTTAGAAAAAGCAAGAAAATTCCTGACAGCAATTTCTTATTTCTTGACAGTGTTTTTTTCAAGAGAATGTTGTGGCTATAACATTCACTTTCTACAGTACCATTGGTACCAACAAGAAATATTCACAGGAATAAGTGAAATACAATTTTGTTATCACATGTCATTATTGTTATTTTTCTTGCCCTCCAGTGTCTCACATTTCCCATAGTTTGAAACACTTAGATAGCAAGCAAGAGCCTGTTAATACTAGAGATTCACTCAATATAAACCATTTTACTGAGGACCTGCCCACAGCAGATAGGTAAAAGTCATTACACATTTCACAATAAAATTAAAGAAGTACACAAAAGGATTATCATTCCTTCTGCACGGCAGAGGCATTATGACAAATATTTTAATTTTACATTACTATTCCTGGTAGACATAAGAAAATGTCCACAATTATAACAGCACATAACCATTATTCAAACAGCCAAAATAAAAATATCATTGAAAACTTCTAATTTAAAGATTTTTTTTCCATGACTCAAATGAAATGGATTTTTACATAAATTGGATTTTTTATTTTTTATTAAGAAAAAAGAATGCCCAGGAAATAGTATTTTTCACCAGAGAAAAATGACATGGTTATTCCCTGTTGCACCACCTAAAATAACATGAGTCTTGTTCATCTTGCTTTTATATCTATTCCACCAATCTCCTATAAAAAGGAAACTCCCAAAGAAAAGAACTGCTTTTTACACATGTCTGATAGTTTATTGGTGGTCTTGTTTTATCCTTATTAAAATGGAAAACACTGAGTTCAAAACATCTACAAAGTTAGCTTCATTTTGTATCTATGTCATCTCTACCCTCAGTGGAAATTTAGAGGAAAAGACATAAAAGAAATATTTTTAAATGTGAGTATTTAAAAGAATTGCAATTTAGTGTTTTACAAATATAATTAATATGTGACAATAAAATTTTGTCATTTAGCGAGAAGAAACTGAAAAATACTTTAATATCTAGACAATTTACCTTGGAAATTTCTGTTTGATTATAATGGTATATTACATAAGGGAGAGAAAAATACAATACACTGTTATGTACTAGCAACTTGTTGGATTTCTCTTCACTGTCACCGTTTCTTGATACCAGCACATATATTATTACAAAAAATAAAGAAAATGGCACAATTTTGAAAAGAATTTTGGATTTGCTGCCCATAATCTGAACTAAGTTCTTGAGTAAAATTAAAACCCATTTTACTCAAGATTGAACAGTGTCTTCTGGAATTTTTAGGGCATCATTTGGATCCGTGGCCTTAACTGAGATCATCCAAAAGAAACAAGTTAGAGAAATGAACATACTAGATTCAAAATGTTCAAATAATTATTTTTAAAGAATTCTTATACAGGAATATTTTGTGAAACTTCAGAACATATAATAATTACTCTTTGTTATTTCTTGACAAATACATGATCTTTAGCTAATCATGACTAATACAGTAATAAATATGGTCTGGTTATTATCATACAGAATACAAAATCTGAAATTTCCCATGCATTAGGAAAGATCTATGTAAAATTAAGTAAGATAAAATAAAGGTATTTTGATAAAATACCTCATTCAGCAGATTTAACTGTACTTTAAAAAATAATCAAATACAGAGTTTAGACAAACTAGTTCCTTTCCTTTTACATTTTTTCCTTTACTTGAGTAAAGTTTGATTAGACTAAAACACCTCCAGTTATACAAAGTTATTTTTATTTCTTTCTTCAATATATATTTTAATGCATAATTTGATGAAAGGCTATTTACAAATTTTAGAGACATGGGAATTTTCCTCTTAAATATTTGCTTTTGAGTTAAAGAAGATGAGAAAGAAGCCAATCACAGCAGCAAGTCTTAGACTTAGATCCTTAAATACATCTTAAGGACCATAACACTTTTAAATTTCAATTAGTTATCTCTCACGATTTTAACTACTTTAGGAAAAAAGATCTAAAAATACCTTGCATAAATAAGTGTCCCTAAATTTGAAAGAAAGAATACTAATAAACAAATAGCCTATTCCCTTTAAGAATCAGAAACTATCTAAAATAACTTGGATAATAAATATACGTAAGCACCTAGGTTAGGTGTTATTTAACTCTGTGTGTCATGACCACACCTCAATTGCCAAGGAGTAGAGGCCATCTGCAGATTATATGGAGGATGATCTAGTCACTTCTATCTTGCACTTTTCCTTAATATTCCTACTAGTCTTTAGAATTCTTTTAATATTTTTCTTAAGGAAAAACTATAAATATACAATTTCAGCATATTTAGGGATTACATTAGATACACCACAGTTTGAACTGTAGTGTATGCACATGTGTACCCATGTATTTGCATATAGGTATATGTTTTTGTAAAAAGTATATGTACCAGTATTACAGGATACATGATGAGGAGAAATGAATGAACTATAATGTATAGCATATTAAAGGTAATATAATTTAATATAGAGTTACAGTTTAAGGACACAAGATATAAATTGTTTTTGTGAGGTTGAAATAATGTTTAACTTATGGTTTATTTATTATTATGAAACTAACCTTGGAAAGCAGCTGAGAGAAATTAATTGATCTTTTCCATTGTATCTTTAGCATCCAGCAATTATACCTTTGCATTTTTTAGTTCATTCAAGTATCTTCAGGAGATATGTTACTACACTTGCATGTACCTTAATTCACTTCAACATTTACAAAATAACACTGACAAACAAAACAACAGCAAACGCCCATAAATATTAATGAGTATCTTAACAAACATGACACTCAAGTAGTTGTCTCAGGATTTTTAAGTTACATTTTAATTCCATGTGCTCCAAAATCTTCATGTAAAAGAGACTTGTGTTATTGGAAGCTTCAGACAGTTATACCAGCTACGACTGTGGTGCCTTATACGTTAATATGATTTTGTGTATCCATTTTGCATAATATGCCACTCGGACAAAAATACCAGGACGGTTTGGAATGGCACAGCCACGACCAGGAACAATGACACCAAGAACCATTCTCATTTTATGTTGTTCACAAACAAGTGGGCCACCATAATCTCCCTAGGAAGAAGACATCAATAATAACAACAAAGTATTATTTTAGAAATAAAAATTAACAAATCATTAACATTTCATATATCAATTTATATCTCAAATATATATATGTAAAAAAGAGAATAACTTCAACTAAAATATGAAGACATTCAATTGATGTACTAAACCATTGGTTGTCTTTCTATTAGACAACTCAAGACTGAGATAAGTACAAAGGTTCAATAGTGTTCTATCATGTGTAGTAATCATTTAAGAATGATTTGTCTTTTCCAAAATAGTCACTCATATTTTAAAGTGGTTTTTGCTTTTGTTCCAAGCAGACTAATTAATACATAACCACTGATAGCTTTTTAAGAAAGTAGATTTTATATTCATTCTGGTTTTCTTCTGGTGTTCTGAGTATGTTCAATATAGAAAAAATGGAAAATATAGACAAATACAGTATCAAAAAAACCTCACCTGTAATCATACAGTTTAAATGATTAAGCCACATTAACTTTTATCTAATTTCTTCCCTTCTCTCAACCCTGCCCCCAAAATGATTTTAACAAGTTAAACAAAAACTTGTAGGCAGTAAAATAATTCTATTTACTGTTTAGAAATTGCTTTTCTGGGCCTAAAGAAGGAATGTTCCTGCACTTACTGTTAGTATTAGTAGTTAACAGAGTTATATTTATATTTGTCTTACTCTTTGTGGAAAGGTTGTATGGTAACCCTGTTGTATGATCATATCTTCATAAGTGATAGATGAAAGATGAATAGATTGATAAAAAGATTTGCCTGTATATTTTTTTAATATAGATGTTATGTTTATACCATTGTTATATGTCATCATTAAAATGTGCTGCATCACTTTTTTTATGCCAAGCAGCCTCCTGGGATTGTAGTGACTGACTTTTGGTATCTTTGTATCTAGAAGAGTGCTTGGGACTATCTTCATTTTCCCTCAACAGTGATGAGATAAACTAAACTACTGCAAAATTTAATTCTGTAATACAAGTAGAAAGAAGAGAGCTATCAACATTCTATGATAGATAAAATCAAGGTGGGGGTGACACAGAAGATAAAATACTAAGGAAAATAGTTTATTCAAAGAGACTTGATGCAGAAGTACAGAAGGGACTTGTGGACACAGCAGGGGAAAGAGAGGATGGGACAAACTGAGAGAGTAGCGTTGACATACACACATTACCATGTGGAAGATAGATAGCTAGTGGGAAGCTGCTGTAGAGCACAGGGAACTTAGCTTGGCGTCTGTGATTACCTAGAGGAGCAGGATGGGGTGAGGTGGGTAGGGATATATGTATACTTATAGCAGACTCATGTTGTACAGTAGAAACCACAACATTGAAAGGCAATTATCCTTCGATTAAAAATAAATGAATAAATAACCCACAAAAAAGTGCAATGAAGTGAAAGTCTTCTGAATGCCAAAATTCATCATAAACAATGTTCAAATAAAGCCATAGATTGAAAGAACATTTGAAACTCCTATAAATCAATTTGAAAAAGACAAATGACTTAACAGATAAATTTGCAAATGAATGAAAAAGTAATTACAAAGTATGATGAAATAGGAACAGATGCTTAAATATGTGAGCAATAAAATCTGATCAAACAAAAATGAGATAAATTTTGAACTGGCTTCCCTGGTGGCTCAGACAGTAAGGAATCTGTCTGCAATGCAGGAGTTCTGGGTTTGATCCCTGGATCAGGAAGATGCCCTGGAGTGGAAATGGCTACCCACTCCAGTACTCTTGCCTGGAGAATTCCATAGACAGAGGGCTACAGTCCATGGGGTCATAAAGAGTTGCATGTAACTGAGTGACTAGCACTTTCACTTCTTCATTTGTACCAAAATATTAAAAATTGATGATACTGAGTCTTAGCAATGGGAAAAGGGGGCTTCTTTTTCATATAGTGTTTCTGGAAGAATAATTGATATAAACTTTTGAGGGCAATTTGACAGAATGTATAAATTATCTAAATTTGCTTTAATGTTGTCATTCCATGTTAAGAATCTATCCTAAAGAACTTATGATTCAGACACATGCAAAAAGATTTCGCTATAGGAATATCAGTTTTGCTGTGTGTTTAGTCTCTTAGTCGTGTCCAACTCTTTGCAACCCCAAGGAGTGTATTCCACGAGGCTCCTCTGTCCATGGGGATTCTCCAGGCAAGAATACTGGAGTGAGTTGCCATGCCCTCCTCCAGGGGATCTTCCCAATGCAGGGATCGAACCCAGGTCTCCTTAAACGCAGGCGGATTCTTTACCATCTGAGCCAAGAGGGATAGCTCTGCTAATAGTAGCAAATGATTAGAAACTAATAACTGAACTGAAGTATTCAATAAAGAGTAGGGGTTAATTTTTTAATTAAAAATAAAAAGAGGATATATGCATACATATAACTGGTTGACACTGCTGTACAGCAGAAATTAACACAACATTATAAAGCAGCTATATTCCAGTGATTTTTTTTAAAGACTTGATTAAACTCTGCCACATGAATTTATCTGGTTTTTAAATTAATGCACCAGTGTTCACTGATACAAATTGTTCAAGTCAATTACATTTTTAGAGACTTTCACTAAATGTGATACTATTGCTACCCTACAAATGTTTAAGAGATTTCTTTTTCAAGTGTTTAGATTTCAGTGGTTTGGTGATTAAATTATCATTTCAAATAACAGTGATATAAAAAAAAATTAAGCATTTTTAAGAAGTGGCTGAATCAATTTGAAGCAAATGGATAAAAAATAGCAAATATGTGATAATATGATAAATTTTTCAGTGCTAAAGTTAGGAATCTAAGAGTATATAGATGATAAACCAGATTACAGGCTATCCAGAAGAGCAGTTGTCAAAGTAATAATGGCAGTAGAACTTGAATAAGTGTAAACTTCCTAACTATCTCAAAGACTTGGTTTAGCTCAACATTTTTGTATTTACAGAGCTCTTTGGGGAATAAATAAATAGATAAAAAATATTCCTCATAAATTTTCATTTGTTATAATAGACTTAATGATGTTAGATTTACTGGAACAAAAAACGCCAAATTCCAAAGTGGTTATAAACACATAATCAGTTTCTACTCATATTATTTTCAAGCAATTTAAACTTTTTTTTAACTTAAAAATATTTTATTTTCTTTTCAAAGATGAAATCTCAAAGCAATATATACATAACATATGGACTTTAATACAAATTTATGCTCCATACATAGGACATTTTCCTAAAAGTCAAAAGATATTTCACTATTACTGAACTCATTCCATATTTTACTACACATAGTATTCTATAATTCCAGAGTTCTCAGGGTTGGAGAACTTGTCTCTTGCATTGAAAATACATCTAAAATAGCAGTTTAACAGCTTGTTTATGTTAAATAGGGATAGGAACACTGCCAAGTAAAAAGAACAGTTGCCTAAGAAATGAACATGTCCAAACTCTTAAAGTCACAAACTTTGACCTTCTGGTTTTTTAAAATAGAAGCGCGCACGCACACATACACACGCACACACAGACACATACACACATACACACACACACTGGCTTAACCAAAAACACATTTAAAGGTTTAAAACCAGGCATGGATCTCTTACTAAAATTAATAGAGTTAGCTTAGAATTTGGGAAGATCAGATAAATTTAGAAAAACATTAGAAAAAATGCAAGCTATGGTATCAAACTGCACGTTGGCTACTTCTAATTTGAACAGCTTTCTCTTAGAGTTTTGGCTGTATTAATTTCTTGCTATATGAGAGATGAATGGCATCTTAGTTTGCTGCTAATGAAACATGGATTGTTCACTGTTTAGCTAAAAGAGATATACAAGAACAATAAGGGTTATATTTTCCAATTCCTTTCTCTTACAACAGGCAGATGTACAATGATTCTTACTTGAGAAAAATAGAAAAAAATTATAAACAGGAAAAAATATGCTATCTATCACGTGTTACTTATTTTAAAATCCCCCTTTTTTACCTCACATGGTCCTGATACAATATTTTCAGCCCCAGCACATATTTCAGACTCATTCAGAGTCACCTTCCCTTGATGATATTGGCTGCATTTCTCATTCCCCATAATATAGAGATGTGCTACTCGTAGTAGACCATCTGAGTTGATCACTGGAATGGTGCAAAATATGTATGGTTAATGAGCATAGGGTAAAGTGAGAAAATAAACAATTACCAAATATTTTTGTAAAATAAATATGATATTGCCTTATCTTTTAAAAAATAGCTTACATCCAGTGTAGCCCCAGCCATAAACACTGCAAGTGGTTTTCTCAGGAATTGTGCACCCATAATTAGGTAAATCAATTGTACTAACAAAATCATCCAAAATAGCAGGCCTGAAAAGAGAAAATATAATGGTAAGTACCTTTGACTGGATTAAGCACAAAATAAACATATTAAAATATAGTGTAAAAGTTTATTATACTTCATTTAGAAAGAATAAACAATTTTGCTTCAAGTAGGTAGTAGAGAAATGAATATTTGAAAATATTTAAGAGTAAATGGTCATTGTGATTTTTAAGTCATTATTTTACCTGTTAAAAGTTACCATATAATTGCTCACTAAGCTTTGGTTTTAGAGCAGGCTAACCGTATTGTTGGCCCACTTTCATTTATTCACATATGAACAATTTGAAAATGCCCCTCTCTTTGCCTCTGTATGCATACACACACACACACACACACATATGACATGTGACATATGCTTTATAATATATTTACATGAAAGTGAAAGTGAAGTCGCTCAGTCATGTCCGACTCTTTGTGACCCCATGGACTGTAGCCTATCAGGCTCCTCCGTCCATGGGATTTTTCCAGGCAAGAGTGCTGGAGTGGACTGCCATTGCCTTCTCCAGGGGATCTTCCCGACCCAGGGATCGAAGCTGGGTCTCCCACATTGCAGGCAGACCCTTTACCGTCTGAGCCACTAGGGAAGCCCATGAGAGAGAAAGAATAACCACACAGTTGAATAAAAAGATTCAACCATTCAAGTGTATGTTAAAAATATGAAACTATCTAAAGGAACTAACCTAGCAAGCTTCAGTAATACCAGATCTGATCCTTCAGGCCCATATACCAGTTGGGTAACATTTAGAACCTGTTTGCGTTTCTCATCTCCTCTCCCATGGACATCATGAATTCCAAGCCAAGCTTCATAATCTTTCAAGTCCTTGTTTCTAAGTAAAAAATTAAAATATAAAATATAACTTTAAATTATGTAATATTATTTATATGTATTGTTATATTAGCTTACAAGGGCAGATAAATAACCTAAATTTAAAGTTTAAAGTATAATAAAGAGCAACACATTTTTTATTGGAAGATTCTGAATACTACAAGAACATATAAGCAGGAAGAGCCTTTAAATTGCTGAAATTCTGAACGGCTATTTTTTCAACTTGCTTATTCTTGCTAGAGAGTAGGTTATTTATGAAAAATTCTCAGGTAAAGCATATTACAAGAATTATAATTTATTGCAAGTTTTCCTCTTTATCTCAAAGGTGTATATGTTTGCCTTATTAATAAGGATTGAAGATTTATACTAACAAAATCAGTATAATCTTGATGAGAATCAAGAAGTAAGCTAACAAATGCTATTTCTTTATCTTTTCCTTAAGGCTAATTTACTCTGAAAATCATTCTCAGTATTATTTTGAGGCTGGCTGTACATAAGAAAGAAGTGAGGACTGAAAGAAGTTTGTTGCTAATTCAGAAAAAGAATTTCTCTCTAGAAATATAGAATTCAAGAAGGAGGTTAGGGTAAAAATTATTAACATAATTCTAGCAAAATTTTCTCCCAGATGAGCATAGTGCTAATCGTGGAAAGAGGTAGGCAGAAGTAGTACTCATAACTATTAAGTCAGTTTCATAAGCTAAATCTAAAATAAAAATAATTTGTTCACCCCATGCTGGTGAATATCTGTTAAATGACTATACATTCTAGGGGGAATCTAGGGGGAAGCCATACATATTTTTAAATGCTTAAAACAAATATTGGTTTCACTTTACCGAGAAGGGAAACACTGTCTTGCAGTAAGAATCCAACTTTCCTTTATCAATGATCCTCCGCAGATATGTTTATTTCTAAAAGAAAGAGGAAAGAAAAACAAGTAACATCTGTACAGAAAGAGTGCTTGCCAATTAATGCAAAACCTATGGCTCTATTTGTTAAGCATGAACACATTGAGAGGAAACTGTAGATATTAACCCAAATAGAATAAATGAGTATTTTTTTATCAGAAGGATGATACTTGATGATGTAGCATTAGAACTTGTTTTTCAAAATGTGATTATAATTTTATATAATCAACTTTACTGATTCATTACCAAACACATGTTCACATGTGTGTAGTCTATCCTTATAAAAGAAAGTATGTGCTATAAACATAGGATTATTAGACCTAATTTAAATTCAATGTTTGATTATGAAAATGGCAAATTTGAGTGTTTATTTAAATTCTGAAAACCATCTTGTGGTAACCATATATAATATTTATGCACTATTTGCTTCTTTCATTACCATTATTTAGTTCCGATACATTAACAGGATATAACAGTAAATTTGTTTGTCCAGCTTAATATCAACAATATAACATTTTACTTATCAAATTAAAACAGTTTTTCAAGATATATCATCTAGGAAATTATAATATATTTGTAAAGAATAATAAATACTAGAATATTTATTTGATGATATCCAAAATCTGTAAATGTATTCTTTTTTGGCAAACACATGGGAAAAAGTACAACTACTCACAATTTACATTTCCAAAGAGTACAGATGTTCAGTGCTTCAGAGAGTAATAGAATAAGATTCCCAGACTAAGACCACATTTATTTACGGCCTATACCACACAGGAGGATAAGAATATATAGAGAGTTTTAGTTTCTATTCCTCTCTATGAGTTTTGGAACAATAGATAAACAGCTGTTGTTACTAAGAACTTAGATTTAAAAGGAAAAGAGTACTTTTTAAAAAAAGTTTATACTACACTGATCTGGTGAAAAACAGTTTCACCTACTTCTCCAAAGATGGCGACTTCAAAAGGAAGTCTCCTATAAGTAAGAATAAATTCAAAAGTATTTGCCTTTTCTTCTGGAGTAATGAGATTTGCAGAGATCCTCTAATGAGCTCAAAGATGTAGATTATTGGAAATTTTTCTACAGTAAAGAAAATACCACCCTCAAATTTTACAGCCTTCATTATGTCTTCACATTGCATGATTAATATTCTGGTGAGTTTCATAACTCTATTTTAGTTACTACCCTGCAATTATCAGCATAAAGATTTATAAAAATTGATGTTAATTCCTTGAAAGAAAGACACACTAAGGGAACTCTAGGTCAGTTTCTACTTGGTGTATAAAGAATATAAACTTCATGCTTATTAAGAATTGACTTATTCATTGAAAGAAAAATAACCAATTTCAAGTTGTCCCTATTCTACTTTAATATCACTGTGAGTTAATTATAGTAAAAATGAATTTTATTCCTAAATTCTAGGAGGCTAGAGTTAAAGAAACAGGGAAGGTTTAGAAAAAAAGGAGATATTCCAGTTTGTATTTAAAACATACAAATTTTGTAGGCATAAAATATGGAGGAAGAAAGCTCCAGCAGCACAAAGGCTGGAGGGAGAAACATGGAGGGTCTTGAAAACAAGGGAAAATGAGGCTAGAATTCAGGTGCACTTTGGGGTATGTTTCATGATGACATTCCAATAGAGATAGATATAGAAAAAAAAAATTTTAACGTTCTGATTACCATGCAGTATAATATGTGTAGTATATAGAAAGTTCTAAGATCAGGTTTTAAAGCTAGCTCCTATTTTCAGTATTTACTTCTTATAATAAATAAGAGGGATGGTATGGGGAGGGAGGAGGGAGGAGGGTTCAGGATGGGGAACACATGTATACCTGTGGCGGATTCATTTTGATATTTGGCAAAACTTATACAATTATGTAAAGTTTAAAAATAAAATAAAATTAGGAAAAAAAAGGAAAAAAAAATAAAAAATAAAACTTAAAAAAAAATCTTAATTTTGTATAATAATATATTTTGAAAACCTATTTTACATAGAACATGGCATTTATTTTTACACTAAGCAATAGACATGTCTTGTCATATCAAATATTATAATTTCAAGACTGTTAAACTATCAGTATAATTTATACTTTTCTTAATGATAAAATATTCTAGTATTTTAAATTATTGCCATTTTTCATTAGAATGACAATGAAAAAGTCAAAAATTAAAATCAAATATAAATGTTTTGCTATGATTGTGCATAAACATGCTAGAAAATAATCTCATAATATCCTTAATTGGGAAATTAACATAAGTATTACAACTACCATGATTATATCAAGGTATAAGTAGGTTTCCTGTGTAGTTGTCTTTTGCTTAACAACTAAAATGTCACATCAGGGACAATGGCAACACATATGGGACCTTTGTAAACATTTAAAACAGCTCTATCTCTGGAGGCACAAACTGCAAAATCCAGGGATGTTTGGCAAGCAGAATGTGATTCGTCCCTCTTGTGTCCCCCTCATATGGGTGTCTTGTGCAGGGCACAACCTTCACGGCTGCATATGGCCATACTGCTGGGAATACAACTATTTGCAAATAACCCAAATATGTGTGATTTGTGTCTATTAATAATTACCTGTATTTCAAACTAACCATCCATCCTACATTTGTTCGTGTTGGAATTCCATTTACAACTCGCAACTGTTTTGTTTTGGCGCAAGATATTACTGGATCTAAAAAGAGGACCAAACAACATTTTGACAAAACATTCTGAAACAACCTGTGCCTCTCAACTTTCTCAAGCATTTGACGGTCACTACACAAATGTACCTACTGTAACTGTGTCAGAAGTACATTTTGGAAAAAAGCAAAGGTAAATAGTGTGACTATAGTGCCAGATCAGACCCAAAATGTTTGCTCTCCTCATCTAAGTAGGTAGATAACAAAGAAAAAGTAATCAACTCAAGGTCAGCAGAATTGACATCATAGTGACAGACTTTGCTCTCTATGTACAAGTTCTTCAGGTCTAACAGCAACTGTATTTTCCTTACCAACCTCAACACGACAGAATGATGCTATTTACAGAGCTGTTTTTCCTAAATATCAATGGAAAGCCCCAGTGGGGGAAAATATATATATATTTGGTTTATTACTTCTGAATTTGTATAGTAAGAATGTAGAACTGTTTTGCAAGGTGTTAACCAAAGTGATCTTGATTGAAATGTTATCCAAATGACATAATTATGTTTAAATCATGATATCCAAATGATATAACACAGACTCTTTGAAGTAAACTTTTTCCTGACCCTCGTCAGTGTTCTTTGCTTTATCCTATCTACTCTTGTCCATGGTCTAAAATAGATTTCCATTTGCTTCTTCAGACACAGCAGGTGGTCTCTCAAACCAAAACATTTGAGTAACTTCCTTCAGCCCAAGAAATGTGTGATACAAGCAGCTCCTAAATGCAGTTTAGATTTTCCCAAACTGAGGATTAACTAAACCTTTCACATTGTGTCATCTTTTGCCTCATAGAAAATGCAAAGAGCTTTAAAGATAGAGCAGGATAAAGACAGTGCATAACTTTCCAACCTTCTAGTTTCATTCTTTCTAACTTTGGCATCCTGATTTAATTTAAAGGATGGTGAAGGTCCACTGGATATATTCTGCCCCAAGTTAAAAGCACTATACATGCTTTTTCAAAGTTTAATATAATATTTTCTGACAGAGCAATGAATTTTGATATTTAGCATGCAGCTGTCTGTAATACCTTTATACATTCACACAGGACAAGTGTTCAAATAAAACAATTTATGATGGAAGTTTATATAATGATATTTTTATGAAGTAAATAATGATCATTATGACACATAGATACTAAGATATAATAAATTCTTTTGAAGGATTACTTACGGTCTAAATTGACTATTGTAGGTGTGGTATCGCCCTCACCTGTAAAAACAAATATATACATATATACATAATTCATGTATACATATTTCTGTATGTAAAAATAAAACATACTATTCAATAGTACATCATTTTGTATTGAAACCCAAATATCCATGAATTGATAATTTAAGACAATTCTTTACATTTATTCAAAAATATAATGTAACAATACCCTTTTGAATAATTCTGTATCACTTTTCTCAGACAAAGTTGAAAGTATGGTAGTGGGTGATGTGAGGAAAGCCCTGTTTTATGATTTTTGAAGACTCTCGGACATGTGGTTTGATGATGTTGGCAGTCCGAATTACACTGCTGGAACCGAGGAGCTGCCTCATTCTCCCAACATGCCAAACACTGTACACAATGAACATTCCACTGCTTATTATTGTTTGTTTGGGCCATTCATATAAACTATATAGCTTTACTGTAATTTTGGCCCATTTACATTATTGCTGAAAATTACTTTTATCTTTTATATGATTAAGGATAATTGAATCTTCCTCTATGTTTCAGAAAACTTTTTTTAATAATTTGAGAATATAAAAATCCACCTCACTCATGGAAAAAGAGGAATAACAAAATATAATTATGTTTTGTCAGAATATTTCAAAGATTGGTTTTTCTAGGTAGTAAAGGGAAAAGTATAAAAAAAAGAGTACTTGGAAACTGCAAATAAATTATGACTAACACTTCATACTTAATTCTTTTTTATAACCTCTCTACTGAGTGAGGTTTAACTGCTGCAAAGACATTGGCTTGGAAGATTCTAGAATTTAAAAATACTTAAGTAGTAATGAATGAGGCCCAAGACATTTCCTGGATTTTAATGTGTGACTGTTTAGAATTGATGACATAGAGTTTAGTCAGACATTGTTTAGACCCAGCTGGTTGTTAGTCCTTAGAAGTGCCCTGAGCTCAAATAAACCAGCAACGAAACAAAAATGGCATATGGATGCCTTTGTAATAGATGAAAAGTTGATTTTCATTTAGGGGGAATTTTGAGAAAATTAACACATGCTAAAGCTTTTTTGTTTATGTTCATTTTCCAGATCTAGATATTTTAAGTGAATGAGCATAAAGGTGAACTATAAATTTCATCATTTCCCTTTCCTTTTAGTTTATCCCGAGGGAGAGTTTTGTCTTAGAGTCAGCTGAGGTAATTGTTTTAGTTCATAGTATAAATGTGGTCATTAAAACATCAAGGATATTGGTTTTTCCACTTAATTTCTAAAAATTCCAAACTGAAAAGCTGTTTATTTCTTATATTGTTGTGGTGAGAAAAGACTAGACTATTCATTGTATTCTTTTTTTAAATAAATGTTTAATAAGATAACATTTGGGATAGAGCCTAAAGGGCACTTAAAAAAACAAAACAGAGAACTATAGTTCTTAAAACAAAAGAGTTTAATCTCCAAAATTAAAAACTTTCGAGGCACTGTGATTGATTGCATATTCATTGTATTGTTAATTGCGTATCAAGTTTCCTACTTTTAAGCATCAAGCTAATAGTTCTGCAAAGTATTCAGTTTGTTATTGTGCCTCATTAAAATATTTAAAATTTTTTAAATGTTTAGATATTATAATTTAGAGGCTTTAATAATTATATATATATATATTTTTTTTTTTTCTGTAAGCCAATATTTAGAAAAGCTGTAATACCACTTAAAGTCAGATTTCTAAATATTCTGGGTAGTTTGTTAGATTGCAAATTGTTAAAAAGCTTCTTAACTAGCTTTAACTAGCTTCTCTAGTTTCTTCAGCTTTCAAGGCCTTTTCCCTTTTCCCTTAAAATACTATTTTCACTTCACTTCTTTTACTTTTCCTTCATATCTCTACCATAGTACTCAAATCTGAACAACTATATATGATAGAAATCTTGTTTATATTGACTCAACTTAACTTTGAAGAGGGAAAACTTGTCAATGATAAAAGTTTTTCCTGTGGAACAGTAGAGATATATGTGTCTATGTGTTGATATATGGCCTCAGAAAAAACATGGGCTCTTAGTGAAAGCATAAAGAAAACTTTCTTTTAATAGATCCTTAAAGTTTCAACTCAAATTCAAAACTTTATGAACAACGCATATTTTCCAGACTGATATTTGTATTCCCATTTCATTATATATTTTAATATTAACATGTATGTGTTTAAATGACTGTATTTGTGATTAGGTATGTAGCTCTCTCCTCTCTACATTGAAAATGATTTGAGTACAGGAGACATTGTTTATATTTTCTATACCTAAAATGTTATATAGGGCTTTGCACACAGTAGCAGCTCAATTTAAAATTATTAATAAATAAATAAGTAAATGCAAACTGAAGTGGAAGAAATTTACCCAAGGCACTTAAAGTGTTAGAACTATAATTTTTACCTAGGAAGTCAGAGTTGCAGCTCTAAACCACTGCATTCTCTTAACACTTAGATACTGAAATATATATCTAATTAATACTTAGATACTATATAAATAGATATATATCTATTTAATACTAAGATATAGTGTGTGTACATGTATAGACAAATACAGACATTTCTACAGTTTTACTTTTGCATCTTGATAATCTTAAAATATATAACATATCATTTTGTAAAACTTTTTAAAGGAATACAAAAAAAAGAAATAGAAACCTTTGCATGTTTTGTAATGCAAATGTACAGTGTGAAAATGATATATACAATCTCTGAAGTTAAATAGATAAGAAATCAAATCTTCTGAAGATAAATATTTTTAGCCTTTCACTAGTGATAAAATATAAAGAAATCCTGGTTATATATATAGTTAGAAAAATGACAGCAAAATATTTGCTGAAATTAATGTTCAGAATGCATTGAAATAAATGTTATCTGCAATAGCATTTAATCAAATACTAGTAACACCCCCAAGTCTTTCAATACCACATTACTATTTTTTAGTTTAAAAATGTTAGTTGACCATATGTTTAAAAACTTCTTTAATTAGCGCTTCCCTGGTGGCTCAGTGGTAAAGAACCTGACTGCCAGTGCAGGAGACATGGGTTCAATCCCTGATCTGGGAAGATCCCACTTGCCAAGGAGCAGCTAGGCCTGTGTGCCACAACTATTGAGCTTGTGCTCTACAGCCTGTGTGTACGTTAGTTGCTTAGTCGTGTCTAACCCTTTGTGACCCCATGCGGTGTAACCCGCCAGGGGCCTCCGTCCATGGGATTTCCCAGACAAGAATACCGGAGTGCGTTGCCATTTCCTTCTCCAGGGGATCTTCCTGACCCAGGGATCGAACCAGGGTCTCCTGCATTGCAGGCAGACTCTTTACCATCTGGGCTAATAGGAAAACCAAAAAAGTGAAAGTTGCTCAGTCCTGTCCAACTCTTTGTGGCCCAGGCCAGAATACTGGAGTGCTTTTTCCCTTTTCCAGCAGATCTTTCCAACCCAGGAATTGAACCAGGGCCTCCTGCATTGCAGGCAGATTCTTTACCAACTGAGCTATCAGCAAAGCCCCAAGAAGACTGGAAAGGGTAGCCCATCCCTTCTCCAGTGGATCTTCCTGATCCAGGAATTGAACCGGGGTCTCCTGCATTGCAGGCAGAGTCTTTACCAACTGAGCTATGAGGGAAGCCCTCCTGAATCAATATATATTGCTAATATCAAGTTTATTGATGGTGGGGCAAGGCAGTCTTTCTAGCCCAGTCAGAACCATGGCCATGTATTGCTTCTGGATTCCAAATAGGAATCTTTCGAGGGAGGAAAAATCTCTTTTAAAAGGTCAGCAAAATGTCTCTTTGTCTAGAGGAGAGATGAAATTGTGTGTATATGTATTGCTATCTGGAGTGCATCCTTATTTTGGGATCAACTCTAGCCCTCCTGTATTACTTCCACCTCCAATTGAATTATCATTTTAGGGCATGCAGTATACTTAAAATAATTCACCTGAAAAAGATCACAAAATGTACTTACAACGAGAAATAGGGCAATAATCCCAAGGAATGAGAGGATTCCCTGTGTAACACCAGGGACCGTGGGCATCGTCATCAGGATTCCGACAGTAATTCTTATTCAGCTTAGTAGCATCTGGTTCCCAGAAGATATGCCTGCATAAACAGCAAACTCGGAACATCACAAGAAGCACACATCTTGTCCAAGAGAAACAAAACAAGAAGATACAACCCTAGCACATAATTTTCATTACAGGCACAACACAAACTACCTGCTGTGAACTTTTCTTTTTTATTTTTTGAGACTTTGTTGTTGTTCTTGCAGTTTGGAAGCATGTTCTTTAACTGAGGAATAAGGCTGAATAATTAGCATAGATAAAATGATAAAAAAATTTATTACATTGTTTCTATTAAATAATTATACTGGGAAGGTAACAATGCACCATGCAAGAAAGAAGCAGATGATAAAGATCTAAGTTATAAAATGTATAAAAATATAAGCTATTGCAAAAATATTTATTTTTTCATGTTTCAGAAACATGTAAACAAGCTTCATTAGCAACACTGCTATGACAACATATAAGAAGATACACTGAAAGCACAGTGTGCTAATAAACATTAAATTTGAGAATTTCACTGGTCACTTAAGATATAGTTTTTGAAAGATAACTGAGTAACATTTCAGGCTATCTCATTTTACATCTTAACTAAATTTAGTACAAAAGAAAAGCAAAAAATGCTGTGTATTATTTTATTAGACCATGCCCACTCATATGTGTTCTGTGCTTAGTCTCTGAGTCATGCTGGACTCTTTGTGACTCCATAGACTGCAGCCTACCAGGCTCCTCTGTCCATGGGGATTCTCCAGGCAAGAATTCTGAAATGGATTGCCATCCCCTCCTCCAGGGGATCTTCCCAACCTAGGGATTCAACCCAGGTCTCCTGCATTGCAGGTGAATTCTTTACCATTTGAGCCACCAGAGAAGCCTGCCCACTCATATAACATCAACATTAATTAACCATCATGCTTGAATTTAATTAATGTGTCATTTTTAAAATTTGGGAGGAACTTCAACATAGAAACTTAGACTGTCTTTCCAAACTCAGGTTCACTTTTTGGACCAATAAAACAAGAAAGACATGCATGTAACAGATTCTACTATGTAGACTTGCATACTTACTTAGACCAACCTGATGAGACAGGCTCTAAGATTATGCAACTTTGTATTTGAGGAAATTGAAATCCACAGAGAACAATTAATTTGTCTAGGGTCACATATTTTTTCAGCTGTAGATCAGGTGTTTGAACACGTAGCATTTTCCAGAGTCTTCGTTCAAAATCATCACATCGCATTACCTCTTCACGCAGTCACAGATTTGTTCTTAAACCAAAATGGTACCATGCAACTTACTCATTCATCAATAGCCTACAAGTTCTTTCCAAATGACTTTTAACTATTCCCAAAGGCAAATCAAAACACAGTGAATTTAAAGTTATAATAATTGTAGTTCCTGAATAAATATGTTGTAAATTTCCAGTGATATGTTGATAAATATTTAGCAACTGGCATTTTGAAATGTGTATGCAGGGAGTCTTTATTTGCTGTCCTTGCAGATTTCTGTAGCATAACTACTTCCACCATAAAACTGTCAAGCATCTAATGCTGGAATCACCGAAGGCAGAGTTGGTTACAGTTATTTCTCACAAGCAGGTAAAGAGCTCACTCTACCCCATCATATTTCTAAAAATGATTTAAAACTACCAGTGTTAAAATGAGCATTAGTTTTGGCCATGCCAATTCTTGCTAAAATTCTTAATGGACCCATATGGGCTTAGGATAAAACCCAAACTCCTTAACAGAGGTTAAAGGGCCTGTATGGCTTTGCCACTAGAGAATTTCTTCTCTATGCCCACTGACCAAATGAAACTGCTTAAACCTTATGGTTAATAAAAGTATTTCCGATTTTCAAACAGTTCAATTTAAAGAGCTTTTGGATAAGTTGTTTCTTCTGCCTGATGTGTTTTTCCTCCTACACTTCTTTGACCAACTCCTACCAATTATGTGTATCCTACCAATTATGTCCCTTCTGCTAGGAAAGCTTCCTAACCATCTAAGTCTGGCTGGCTTCTTTGCAGTCCCATAACATAAAATGTGGTGTTTTCATGGAAAATTCTTAAAGAGATGGGAATACCAAACAACCTTACCCACCTCCTGAGAAACCTGTATGTAGGTAAAGAAGCAACAGTTAGAACCGGACATGGAACAACAGACTAGTTCCAAACTGGAAAAGGAGTACATGAAGGTTGTCACCCTGCTTATTTAACTTATATGCAGAATACATCATGTGAAATGCTGGGCTGAATGGAGCACAAGCTGGAATCAAGATTGCTGGGAGAAATATCAGTAACCTCAGATATGCAGATGACACCACCATTATGGCAGAAAGTAAAGAGGAACAAAAGAGCCTCCTGATGAAAGTGAAAGAGGAGAGTGAAAAAGCTGGCTTAAAACTCAACATGCAAAAAACTAAGATCATGGCAACCAGTCTCATCACTTCATGGCAAATAGAAGGGGAAACAATGGAAACAGTGACAGACTTCATTTTCTTGGGCTCCGAAATCACTGCTGATGGTGACTGCAGCCATGAAATTAAAAGATGCTTGCTTGCTCCTTGGAAGAAAAGCCACAACAAACCTAGACAGCATATTAAAAAGCAGAGACATCAGTTTGCCAACAAAGGTCCATCTAGTCAAAGCTATGGTTTTTCCAGTGAGAGTTGGATGATAAAGAAAGCTGAACACTGAAGAATTGATGCTTTTGAACTGTGGTGTTGGATAAGACTCTTGAGAGACCCTTGGACTGCAAGGAGATCCAACCAGTCCATCCTAAAGGAAATCAGTCCTGAATATTCATTGGAACAACTGATGCTGAAGCTGAAACTCTAATACTTTAGCTACCTGATATGAAGAACTGACTCATTGGTAAAGACCCTGATGCTGGGAAAGACTGAAGGCAGGAGGAGAAGGGGACAACAGAGGATGAGATGGTTGGATGGCATCACTGACTTGATGGACATGAGTTTGAGCATGCTTCGGGAGTTGGTGATAGACAGGGAAGCCTAGCATGCTGCAGTCCATGGGTCGCAAAGAGTCGGACACGACTGAGTGAATAACAACAATGGATTTTTTAAAATATGGCATTGGCATTGCTGTTTCAGCCATTCCATACTACAGAGTAAGATCCATGATGGCAGAATTCTACGTAATTTTGGAGTCCTAGAACTGCAATTTCCAACAGAGTAACTACTAGCCAAATGTGGTGACAGACAAAGTAGTACATGACCTCTCCAAATTGAAAGGTGATGTAATTATAAATACACACCAAATTTTGAAGCTTTAATATAAAATATAAAATATCTCATTAGTAATTTTATATTGAATACATATTGAAATGAAAAGCTTTAGAAATGCTGAATAATATAAACCTATTATTTAAAAATCAGATTAATTACATCTTTTGCAGCCAAAGATGGAGAAGCTGTCTATACAGTCAGTAAAAACAAGACTGGGAGCTGACTGTGGCTCAGATCCTGAGCTCCTTATTGCAAAATTCAGACTTGAAGAAAGGGAAAATCACTAGGCCATTCGGATATGACAAGCCAAATTCCTTATGATTGATTATACAGTGGAAGTGAAAAATAAAACGATTAGATCTATGGATGGAGGTTTGTAACAGGAGGTGGTGACCAAATCCATCCCCAAGAAAAAGATGCAACAAAACAAAATGGTTGCCTGATGAGACCTTAAAATAGCTGAGAAAAGAAGAGAAATGGAAGGCAAAGGAGAAAAGGAAAGATATACCCATCTGAATGCAAAGTTCCAAAGAATAGCAAGAAGAGACAAGAAACCCTTCTTAAGTGAACAATGCAAATAAATAGAGAAAAAACAATAGAATGGGAAAGACTAGAAATGTCTTTGAGAAAATTAAAGATACCTAGGGAATATTTCATACAAAATGGACACAATAAAGGACAAAAATGGTATGGACCTAATAGAAGCAGAAGATATTAAGAAGAGGTGGCAAGAATACACAGAAGAACTATACAAAAAAGGTCTTAGTCACCTGGATAACCACAATGGTATGATCACCCACCTAGAACCAGAATGTGAAGTCAAGTGGATCACAGGGAGCATAACTACAAACAAAGCTAACGGAGGTGATGGAATTCCAGCTGAGCTATTTCAAATCCTAAAAGATGATGCTGTGAAAGTGCTTCACTCAATGTGCCAGCAAATTTGGAAAACTCAGCAGTGGCCACAAGACTGGAAAAGTCAGTTTTCATTCCAATCCTTAAGAAGGTCAATGCCAAAGAATGTTGAAACTACCCCACAACTGCTCCCATTTCACATGATAGTAAGATAATGGTCAAAATCCTTCAAACTAGGCTGCAGTAATATGTGAATCGAGAACTTCCAGATATAGGAGCTGGCTTTAGAAAAGAGAGGAACCAGAAATCAAATTGCCAACATCTGTTGTGTCACAGAAAAAGCAAAGGAATTTCAGAAAAACATCTACTTCTGCTTCATTGACTGCACTAAAACCTTTGTGTGGATCACAACAAACTGTGGAAAATTATTAAAGACACGGGAATACCAGACCACCTTACTTGCCTCCAGAAAAAACTTGTATGCAGGTCAAAAAGCAACAGTTAGAACCAGACATGGAATAACAGACTGGTTCAAAATGGGAAAGGAGGACATCAAGGCAGTATATTGTCACCCTGCGTATTTAACTCACACCCAGAGTACCTCATGCAGAACGCCAGGCTGGATGAAGCACAAGCTGGGATCAAGATTGCCAGAAGAAATATCAATAACCTCAGGTATACAGATGACTCCACCCTAATGGCAGAAAATGAACAGGAACTAAACAGCCTCTTATTGAAGGTGAAAGAGGAGAGTGAAATCACTGGCTTAAAACTCAACATACAAAAAACTAAGATCATGGCATCTGGTCTCATCAGTTCATGGCAAATAGATGGGGAAACAATGGAAACAGTGACCGGCTACTATAAAACTTAAAAGTACAAGTGCGGCTTACATATTTGAATTGCATATTTATGTTAGAGAACACTGCTTTAGAACTATTACTGTTCATGGCAGTAAATCAATCAAAACTGTATAATCCACTAGTGAGTAAATTTTGAAACAGAATAAGAACTTTAAAGTGGAACCGGGAGCAAAATGACTCAACTTCTCTAGATCCTTAAATTCTTATACACACATATAGAACTATCTTCAGTATACAATTATGATGGTCAAATGTGATAACAACTCATATAAAGCAACCATGTTGTAGATACTTTGTTAAATGACACTACCTTTTTGTTCTCTTAATCCTTTTGCATATATTCTGGGATATTTAATAAAAATCTCTTCTATGTGATAAATATGTCTCATAATTCTTTTATTATTGCAAACACACTAGCGATTTGCTGGGGAAAGATAGTGGAAGGCAACTGCTTTTTTGTGAATGTATTCAATGTCAAAATCTCATTGAAATATATGGGTTTTCAATTCCATATCTATTCCATTAATTATAGAAAAATTGTGTGTCAAAATAAAGGTATACAAGGAAACATATCTCAATAGGTTTTTAGTAAAGTGGAATTGTAAGGTATCTAAGTACATGAAGATGATAACATCAATTTTATAAACTACTATGAATAAATAATTATGAGAATATAAACATGTAATGTACTATATGAAACACTAGATTTGACATTTAATTATTCATGTCTTATCAAGTTGTATAATTGTTTTCTCAATAGGAACATATCCTGCTTAAAGGTGAAACCAAAACATATGTCTACTTTTTGTTAATGTCCCCAAGGCACCTTTTATAGACCAGAACACACAGTAAATGCTCAATAAATATTTGCTGGTTTGAATTGTTTGCCACATAGGGAGAAAATATTATATTGAGTTACATTGAATAATCAGTCTAAGGTTTCTATTAGGTTACTAAGATACGTAAATGAATAGAAAGAAATACCAATGCATCTCCATACATGTATCTGCTGCTATCACTACATACTATATATTTAAAGAAATAAATTTACATACCGGTGTAAATCTTCCATGTTCTTATCCCACATCGAACATGTTAGTCCAGATCGTGTTTTGGATAAACTGCCCATATAGTTTTTGCCATTCCCACGATAACAATCTAAACATAAAATATATGAAAACTAATGAATCCTAGGGAGTATTCTTAAAGACATTTTTACAAACATATGCATTCATGAAAATCAACATAAAAATGAAAGCAACACACTGAAATATGTGCAAAGCAAACGGACTTAACTATCTCTAATAAAACATTTTTTTAGCCAGATTTCTTCTTCATTAAAATGGAAGTTTGTACATCAAATTACAAACTTAAAAAAAATCCAAAGAAAAATTAAATAAGTGCCTCTTAGGGACATCAAAGAAAGAAAAACTTTGTGCTGTTTATTCGCTCAGTCGTGACCAACTTTTTGCAACCCCACAAACTACAGCACACCGGGGTTCCCTGTCCTTCACTATCTCCCGGAGTTTGCTCAAACTCATGTCCATTGAGTCAGTGACGCCATCCAACCATCTCATCCTCTGTTGCCCCCTTCTCCTTCTGCTCTCAATCTTTTCCAGCATCAGGGTCTTTTCCAATGAGTAGGTTCTTTGCATCATGTGGCCAAAGTGTTGGGAGTTTCAGCTTCTGTATCAGTCCATCCAATGAATATTCAGGGTTGATTTCCTTTAGGATTGACTGGTTTGATCTCCTTGCAGTCCAAGGGACTCTCAAGAGTCTTATCCAACACCACAGTTCAAAAGCATCAATTCTTGGCCACTTAACCTTCTTTCTCACATCCGTACATGACTGCTGGAATAACTATGCTTTGACTAGAGGGACCTTTGTCAGCAAAGTGATGTCTCTGCTTCTTAATATGCTGTCTAGGTTTGTCATAGCTTTTCTTCCAAGGAGCAAGCAAGCATCTTTTAATTTCATGGTTACAGTCACCATCTGCAGTGACTTTGGAGCCCAAGAAAATAAAATCTGTCACTGTTTCCACTTTCTTCGCATCTATTTGCCATGAAGTGATGGGACCAGATGCTATGATCTTAGTGTTTTGCATGTGAGTTTTAAGCCAGCTTTTTCACTCTCCTCTTTCACCCACATCAAGAGGCTCTTTAGTTCCTCTTCCCTTTCTACCATTAGAGTGGTATGATCTGTATATCTGAGGTTGCTGATATTTCTCCTGACAATTTTGATTCCAACTTGTAAGTCATCCAACCCAGCATTCCACATGTTGTAGTCTACATATAAGTCAAATAAGCAGGGTGACAACATATAGCCTTGACGTACTCCTTTCCCAATTTCGAACCAGTCCATTGTTCTATCTCCAGTTCTAACTGTTGCTTCTTGACCTGCTTACAGGTTTCTCTGGAGGCAGGAAAGGTGGTTTGGTATTCCTATCTCTTTAAGGATTTTCCGTGTTTATTGTGATCCACGTGGTCAAAGGCTCTAGTATAGTCACTGAAGCAGATTTTTTTTTTTTTTGGAATTCCATTACTTTTTCTGTGATCCAACAGATATTTGCAATCTGATCTCTAGTTCCTCTGACTTTTCTACACCCAGCTCCTACATCTGGAATTTCTTGGTTCACATACTGTTGAGGTCTAGCTTGAAGGACTTTGAGCATTACCTTTCTAGCATGTGAAATGAGCTCAATTGTACAGTAGTGTGAACATTCTTTTGCATTGCTTTTCTTTAATATATATTTTCCAACGGAAAAATTTTACTCCACAGAAGAGTCACAAGAGATATAATGACTACTCATGTACCAGTCACATTTGTTGACTTATTATTTTTGTCTTACATGAGGTTGACATTCTGGGTCATCCAAGCCAGCTGTCTCGCAAACACTCTTTAATTTTGTCTGATTATCCTCATGAATGAAATCAAGTTAAATACAGAAATATTATATAAGGTGATATTTTGTTGCATTTATAGCATTATTTCATGTAACACATGATGTCAGTTTTTTCAATTATTGGTGATGAGTTTGATAACTTGGTTAAGTGATAAAAAGGAAAAACTTCATATATAACAAAAACAAGCAAATAAAAGTTTTGAGACCTTTGAGACTGACAACATCCTATTCCCAAACAAAGTTTTTAAAAATGGCTTAGGAATACTTTGTTTAATATTGCATAAATCAGTTATTACTGTGTTGGTTTTAAAATATTATCTTTCTTTCTTATATTTCTTTCTTTCTTGGTATTCTTCTCTAACACAGAGTTTTACCTTTTCCCCCAACTCCCTTCATTTAAGTATTATTAAATACTTCTAGTAGTAATACTAGCAATGGTATTGGCAGACCTACTAGTAGAAGTAGTAATGTAATGACGGACTCATGGATCCTCTTTTTATTCAACATGATATATAATCTATTCCTGTTGTTCATTTTAATGCTCAAGTTGTTACAAATTTAGCCAATGGAAGCCATGTTAAAATGATTCCTGTGCCTTTTATCATGCCCCATGTGAGTTTTTCACTTTTTTTCAACTGAGCAATTTGCATTCTGTTAAACATTGATAGGAGTGACCATATTCTTAATTTTAAAATTAAGAAAAAGAAGTTAAGTTCTTTCTAATATATATGTAGCAATTTCTGCATTTGAAAAAAAGCACTACATATTCTTAAATAATCTTGTGTATTTTAAAAGTAACTAAAAATTCTGATTTTTATGTGAATAAATATGATAAAAGACTATAAAATGTTACCTAGAAATGTACATCAACATTATTTTCTTTTAAATTTGGTAAGCCAAAGAATATTATCATTGGTTTTAAATATGCTATGTGATTAGAATAAATAATAGGTGTTCTGTGCTTAATGGTTCAGTCATGTCCGACTTTTTGTGACCCCATGGACTGTAGCCCACTAGGGGCCTCTGTCCATGTGGTTTCTCCAGGCAAGAATACTGGAGTGGGTTGTCATTACCTCCTCCACGGGACCTTCCAACCCAGGGATCCAACCCAGGTCTCCCACATTGCAGGCAGATTATTTACCATCTGAGCAACCAGGGAAGCCCAAGAATACTGAAATGGGTACCCATCTTTTCTCCAGGGGATCTTCCTGACCCAGGAATCGAACCAGAGTCTCCTGCATGGCAGGCAGAATCTTTACTAGCTGAGCTATCAGGGAAGCCCCAAAATAATAGGTAGAAAGCTTAATAAAATTTTTAAATAAATTGTCCAGGAATTAATTTAGTAAAGTATATAATTTAGTAAACTATATAAATTAATTTACAAAAGTATATATAAAATATACTGTAAGTATATTCAATAGCTATGTTTTGGTATTCATGATTTAAACTTAAATATACAAATTCAAATGATATGGGATTTGATACAAATAATATAGCAATCATTACAATACACAATAAAATTGTTTACAGAAAGCATAATTTTGTAAAATCCAATTATTGTACATATGCAGAATGTATTAATTAAAATTTCCTCTGACAATGCTATTTTTTCCTTTATTATGTAATCTTAAACCTTTGGCTGTTAAATAGTAAATTATTTAAATAAGCTCTCATTGAAGAAAACAATTGTGCAATGCAGTATATGGTACTGCTCTTTAATACATTTTTCATTTTACACCTATGTTTTCTGTATTAGAGAAAGAGGATGATTTATAAGCTAGGCTTTTTTTTTCTTAGTAAACTTTATATTCTAGAATAGCTTTTAATTTACAAAAAAACGTGTAAGTTTGTACAAAGTTCTAATACACCACATAGTTTCCCCTACTATCTTACATTGGTACGATGGTTTTAACGCCACTATTCAACATTATTACTAACTGAAGACTATTTCGCTCCAATTTATTCATAGTTTTTACCTAGAGTACTTTTTGTGTTCTAGGATGATACATTACATTTAACTGTCATGTTTTTTCGGCTCTTCTAGATGTAACAGTTTTTTCAGACTTTCTTTTTTGATGATCCTAAGAGTTTTAATGAGAACTGTCATGTTATAAAATGTCCATCAGTTGGGTTTGTCTGATATTTTCTTCATGATTAGATCTAGGTTATAAGTTTTTGAGAGGGAGACGTGAATTTTTGAGCACTTGCTAGCTTTCTAGCAAAAGATACTCCAGCCTTACTTTGTGTTTTTCTTGCCCTAGGCATGGATTCTTCAATTTCACCAGAGAGCCATTGTTAGTGATGAAAAGTAAGAAGACGAGAAACAGGTGTGCTCATTGCTATTTGCTACCATTTTTTCTGGTCCCTTTCATTTGATAGAGCCAAGCTGTGTGTGTGTGTGTGTGTGTGTGTTCATGAGTAACTGATCACTTCTAACTCCAATCTAGTACAAGAATTTTTCCTCTTCTCTATTTTAATGGTGTATTTCCTTTCTCCCATAGTAAGAACACTGATTGTAGGTACATGAATGTATTTCTTCATTTTCTAAATTCTTCAATGCACACAAGATAATGTCAAATCTCCTAACAACAAATTTATATTTTAAAGTTCAAAACACATTTATAGTTATCTACTTTTAAATGTATTTCAGTGAGGCTATATATAAAAAAATACGTTTAAAAATCATTTTGAAATTTATTTCCAAATTCTGTAGTAATGGTATCTCTTTGATACACAGATAGGCATATTTCTGTGCTTTTTCCCCCATCTTTCTTGAGATTACTTTTTGAACATTTAAAACACTATTAAAACATTAGTTTTGGTATATGAGAGTATGTATTCAGACTGTTCTCATTTTCCCTCTTGCTTCTGTGTCATATTTCTACTCACTGCTACCCACCATTAGGGTAACCAATTTCATTAGTTTTTTGTTTATGGTGCTTGTGTTTCTTTGTTTTACTTTTCTGGCAAAGATACACACATATATACATATGTAATATGACTATAAATTATATGTATATGTTCTATGTATATATTATTATATCCCATTTTTTTATTACTAGGAATAAATAACTTTTATTAATAGAATACCAAATATATATTTTAGTGGCTTTTTTCATTAATAATATACTTGAAAATCACTTCATATTAATTCAAAAAAACTTTATCATTCTTTTTGCAAATCCACAGTGTTCCATTGTGTGATTTTGCCAGAGTAGATTTGTGTTGTTTTGCTAACAAAAAAAATGCTGAAATCAAAAACTCGTGCATATGAGTTTCCATATTATTGGAGCTATATATTCAGATAGTGTATTGTTAGGTGAAAAGATGGATGTATATGTAATTTAATTATTGTAATATTCCATTCCATATGGATTTTACCATTTTCCATTCCCAAGAACAAAGTGCGAGAGTTCATATTCCCATACAGTTTTGCCAAAAAATAGTGTTGACAAGATTTTGAATCTTTGTGAATTTATATGTGAAAAACAGAAGTCCCATATTTATGAGATTTATGAAAAATCTCTACTTATATTTTAATTTTTTCTTGTTACATGTGACTTTAAGCATAATTTTAATGTTCTCTAAAGAAATGTTCATATGTTTTGTCCATTATTTAATTTTTTGGTCCTATATTTTTCACTTTCATAGCTTTTATATATTAGAAATATTTCTCTTTATCTGTGATATACATTTTAAAACTTTTTCCAAATTTGTCATTTGTCTTTTGAATTTAAAAATATAGGTTTGATTATGTTTTTGTCATGACACCTTTTGTAGCTTATTTTTTTTCTTTTATTGTCTTTAGAATTTGAGTGTTAATTAGAACCCACATTGCTACATCTAAGAAATAAAGTATTTTTCCAAGTTTACTCCTAGTATCTATATGGTTTCCATTTTTATGCTCATATCTATTATCCATTTGAAGTTTATTTTCAGGTATGGTGCAAAGCATGGATTAATTTTATTATTTTTCCAAATAGAACTTTATTGATCCACTATTATTTTTTAATTTTTACCCAGTGACATATAGTGCCACATTTTAAATATAATCTCAGTAAGGAGTCTATTTTTAGATCCTGTGTTCTGTTCTAATTGTCAATTTACTCTTGGGGTAGAACTACATTTTTAAAATGATAAACTCTTAAAAAAAATAAATAAAATTATAAACTCTTTAATAATATTTTAGTATCTGATAAAGTTTTTTACCTCTAATCATTTCTTTTTCACATTTTCCTTACTATAGTTACATGTTTATTCTTCTAGGAAAGATTTAGGATGCATTTGTTTGATATCAAAAAAGACAGTAATCTATTTATTAATATCACACTAAATTTACAAATTAGCTTAGGTGAAACTGATGTATTTGTGATATTGAGATCTTATATCAACAGCAAGTGATTTTTTCTACATGTTAAAGTACAACTTGGGACTTTCAGTAGTAATCTGAAATTTAATTACATAGATTTGCATATCTTTTCTAAGTTTACTCCTAAGTTTTCATCAGTTTTATTTCCTATTACAGATGTAGTTTTCTCTTTAATTATATCTTCAAACGCATATGTGAATGCTATTAATATTTGTATATTAATCATATATCATGCTACCTTAGTAATTTTTTTTACTATTTGAATTTAGATTTCCAAGAATATTACTATTATATAATTTGTGCAAAGATCTTTTGCCTTTTTACTCAGTCAATAAATATGCCTTCTAATTGTATAAAATGTCAACATTGCAATGTCAAAGAAAATATAATGTTAAAATATTTATATTAAATAGTAAGGGAGATAGTGGCCTTCCCTGGAGTCTCAGTAGTAAAGAATCTACATGCCAATGCAGGAGATATGGGTTCCATCCCTGGTTTGAGAAGATATCCTGGAGAGAGAAATAGCAACTAACTCCAGTATTCTTGCCTGGGAAATCCAATGAACAGAGAAGCCTGGCAAGCTATAGTCCATGGGGTCGCAAAGAGCTGGACATGACTGAGGATGCTATATATATATATACATACACACACATACACACACACACACACACACACACACATACACATATATATATACAGATATATGGGTGTGTAAGTTTGTATGTATACTGAATATTTTTGAGTATTTTTATGAAGAATGCATGAATTTTTGTCACAGTAATTTCAGAATCTGTTGAGATTTGTTATATGGTTGCTTTTCTTACAACTAAGGTGAATTATATTAATGGGTTTCTAAAACTGAACCATTTTTGTACTCAGACTATATTCAACCATTATGTATTATTTTCTTAATTTCTTTATTAAACTGTTCATTCAAATTTCATTTAAGATTTTACATTAATATTTACAAATGATATGAATGTATAGTTTTCTTCTCTGATTCCTTTATCATATTTAGGATTCAATATTATAATTTCATCCAGAAATAATTTGAAATTTTATTACATTTGTTAAGCTATAGGATAATTTATGTAGCATTGTGATCACTTGATCTGTGAATTCATCAAGGCATGATGTGGTTTGTGGTGGAACAATTTATTATAAATTTCCATGTTTCTTCTATAGGAATGAGTCTAAATTTTCTTTCTCTATCAGGGTCAATTCAACTAACTTGAATTTTCCTACTGTATTATTCATTTTATTTTCATTTTCAGTTTTCATATAAGGTTGTATAAAATAATCTCATGTTTTCTAATTTTCCAGTTCATTGGTTATCTTTACCTTCATAATTATTGTTTTATATATTTACCATCTCTCTCGAGTCAGTTGGCTAATGGTTGTCCATTTTGTTAATTTTTTCAAAGAATCATCATTTAGCTTTATTCATTAGTTCTACTATTTTTTCTTTACTTTTATAATGTCTGCTTTTGTCCTAGTTGTTTCCCTTCTTCTGTTGCTTTTGGTTTACTTTTTTTACACTTCTTGGAGTGGGAAATTTCATTCCCCTCTCTTTATCATATATTATTGATATAAATATTTAAAATGTCAATTGTTTGTTTTCTACCTTAAATGTACCTTATATAATCTAATACAGTGTTTCATCAGTGTTTTTAAAGAAATTCTACAATTTCGATTTTTTTAACAGTTATTTAATATCCAAATGGAAAAGCTTTTATATATATGCTAATTCAGATGCAGCAAAATTTGAGCAAAAGTTTTTAACTCATCAACCTATATGTAAAATTTATGTTTCCTGTTATATACAGAGGGATAAGAGCACCATCCTTTAATGTGTGTGTGGGGGGGGAGGGTTGGACAGGTATGTGTATATGTGTGTCTCTCCATGCATACATATCATATATGTAACAATGCCTACTATTAGCTTGGCAGTATTATACAGTAATATAACTGTCTGATAAAATTTCACAACTCTGTTGGCTAACTGTCTCAATACAAATTGCCCCATAGGACCCTGCAGATTGTTGCATATCAGGTATATTGTTAAATAAAAAGATTATAATATATTGTTAAAATATTAATGAAAAGCAGAAATCATGGGGGTAATGGAAAGGTAATTTTAAGGAGAATTCAGGTAAATCCTAGTTGTGTTAGTTTGAGAATTTAGGCAAGTTACTTGAATTCCACAAAACTAATTTCTTCATCTATTAATGTGTAGGTTTATTATATAAGCAATAACATCAACTTTGCTTTCAAAACCAAAAATCTATATTCTATTACCTGATCCTTTGATAAGTGATATATCTGTACATAAAAGCATCTTAATACACACCAGAGGCTTACAAAACAATTATTCTCATTTGCCTCTGTCACTCAGAAATTAGCAGTAATTGTTTAAATGAATAAAGCAGGGACAAAATAGATCCAGCTGGTACCAAACCTTCTTTAATCATTGTTTTCAACTTTATTTCCAACTGACCTTTAAAGTCTGCCCAGGAAGAGTGAAATTGATTGAAAAGGGATCTTCCCTCTACAACTGTTTTTGGAGTTGTTCACGAAAAATGGCACTGAGGGAAAGTCAGGGGATGGAAGAAGTATGTATAGGGCAATAAATCCATGAAACAAAGCTTTAAATTTGGTTTGGACTTTTTAGAATGATTTAGAACTGACCATGGCCATGACCATCAAAAGTAAATTTATGTGGAAGAATATGATTATTAAAAATCATAACTCCCAATTCATTCTATAGCAATAAATGCCCAGAGGCCAACATTATTATTATTGTTTGACAAATGATTTTTTAAACCTGTTTCAATGTGACTTTTCTTAACCACTGCTCCCTAAAACAATTCTTTGCGATGGTTGTCTGTGTTTCCAAGTACAATGGTGATTTATCTCAAAGCCCACTGTTGCTTATCATCTCTACTGCTAACACTCCTGTCCACATCACTCTCCTTTCTTGCCTAGATTACCGAAACAATCATTCAACTGATCCCCTTGTTTTGGCCCTTGTCAGGAGCTCTGGCTATTTTTCATAATGCAGCCAGAGTCATCCAGTTAGAATTGAAATCAAACAGATCATTTAATTTCCCTTCTCAGAATCCTACAGCAGTCTCTTCTCTTTCAGAATAGAAGTGTAAATCCTTCCAGTTTTTACAAGACTTATGAAGTTTTAGCTCAGCTGCTCTCTAACCTCATCTTCTGCTACTCTCTACCTTGCTCATTCTGTGCTGTTTCTTTCTTTTAACTTTTCAAGCACTTTCCCATCTCATCTCATTTTCATCTGTAATTTCCTCTCCCCAGAATGCTCTTTACAATTATGCACATGGTACATGCTGCTCTCCCACTCTTTCAGGTCCTCCTTAAATGTTACCTTAATATGTAAGATATTCTCAGACCATTAAAACGTAAAATAGCAACACCCTCCTCTCTAACTCTGGGACATTTATCTCTCTAGCACTTACACAAATTAGCTTACTATCCCCACCTCCATTTTAATTTTGCTTGTTTTTTATTTGCTGGACATTAGTTCCATGGGGCCAGAGAATTTTGTTTACTGGTATATCCACGGTGCCTAAAATTGTCCCTGGCACTAGTATACGGTCACATAAATAAATGGATATTGAGCAAATTAATATAAAAAAGAAATCCAACTTTGGACTTTGTGATTTTGTTTGCTAACGTGCAATAAGAAATAGCTCATCTCCTATAAAATGTATACTCCCTTTAGGCATTTCCACTGAGTTTAATCATGCCCACACTGCAAAATGTCAGCTATTACCTTGTCCACTTGACACGTCACATTTTGGAATTTGGGAGCAGTAGCCAACTCGGATGTTTGGATCAGTGGTAAAACACCACGGTGACTCAGCCCCATCTGGATTTCGGCAATAATTTTCTCTTAGGTCCCTATTGAGAATAAGCACGTTAATGTAAATTGCCAGGGTTTCTTACATTGGTGAAGTCAGTGTTATTACATTTCTAGAATCCCAGAATGTATGCATTCTATAAATAGAACTCTACACTTTAGATCTGGGATAGTTTTAACAATTTAGAATTCAATATACACAGCTGACAATGCCCACATTACCGAAATAAATGCTGTCAGATGTCAGAATTCTTTTACTTCCACAGACCTGGAGTTTCACACAAATACTACTGCTTCATGAAAAAGAGAAATAATACCACTTCATTATTCTCACTCATTTTTAAGACTTGGACTCTCAACTGTTACAATTTTTAAAGTCTGGTCTGTTACTCATTGTATTTTCATGAATCATAGATAATGTAGAAACAACATTCTCTTTGCAGAAGAAAGACTATTATAATTAACAGTCTTTAATTACTTTGTTAAAAATGAAGTTCTACCTATTCAAACATTTGCCACGAAAAAAATATTTATCCTTTAAATTCTGTATTTCTTTTATTTATTTAATTCACCACATAGATTTCTTTTAATTACAAAGTAGTTCTTTCTTGATTTAGCGATATTACCTGAAATTTTATATTTCTGTAAAATTAAGGCCTAATTACAATATAGAAAACCTACCTATAGAAAAAGTTGTCAACATAGCACATGTACTTCCTTTATTTTATCAATGATACAGTTAGACATTTGGAGCTTGTGATAAGGAAAAAGTCTAAATTAATATTATCTGTATGTAAAAGGATTTTACCTTTAATACAAAGTTCACATTAAATAAAATGGGGAGTTCATGATTTGTTCCCCTGATAGTGGTCTCTAATTTGAAGAAAGCATGCACTTTCTTTCCATAGATCTCTTTAATAATTTAACAAAATTAATATTCATTCTATAGGAAGGTATGCTATTTCACTTAGGCCCAATTAAAAATACGACACATTTAATACTAATCAGTTGGCCATTAGAAACTGAAAACAATTTTTTAAAAAAGCTTGAGTTTGGTTATAAAATCAACAAGTAATAGTTTATCAAGCCAAAATAAGTCCTGACATAAACTATGTTATTTAAGGTTGTAAGAACAGTGAGTGCCAATAGATTTGACCATTCTATAGCAAATGTTCTTATTTATAACCCACATTTAAACCTTTACTCTTCTTATAAAATCATAAAATTATTAACTGGAGAGATGAAGAAAATCTTTTCTCCTAACTAGTTTATACTCAAATTTTAAAAGATTATGTCAGTACAATGTATGTGCACTGAATTTTATATAAAGTGTATAGAAATTTGCAATTTTAAATGAATAATTGCTTAGTTAACTTTGAGTTGTAATTTAAGGCAAGATAATTAAACATATCTAAGGCTATCAAAAAACTTAAAGTTCCCCTTTTATAATCTATATCTAGAAGCACCTCATTAATCTAGATTAAACCAGAAAGTCATGGTTTGCTCAAATATTTTTTCTAAGTTTATTCACCTCACTTGAAGAATCAGTTACAATTATTAAAACAAATTAATGATTGTATGATTCATGTACATCATCACAGGCAGTATTTTTTAGTTATAGTGCTCTAAAAATTGTCATTTGTAAGGAATCTCAGTACTGGGGCAAACAGTGTTTGGTACAACCAGAGACACCTGACCAGAACTCCATTCTTTGCTAGCCCACAAACAGTAAATGCATCAATACTCTGAGCAAAAATGATGCATCAGATTTTATGTGTTTAATAACACAACTCACTTTTCGTTTTTTCATATTTATGTTTATCTTGACCAAATAACCAATTAAGAAAGAATAGCTTGGTGGTTGTGGTGGTTTCGTCACTAAGTCGTGTTTGACTCTTGCAACCCCATGGACTGTAGCCCGTGATACTCCAGGCAAGAGTAATGAAGAGGGTTGCCATTTCATTCTTCAGGGGATCCTCCCAACCCAGGTATTGAACTCAGATCTCCTGCATTGCAGGCAGAGTTTTTACCCACTGAGCTACAAGGGAAGCCTTCCCCAAAAAAAGAATAGCTTAAATTCCAACAATATATAGCAACTAAACTTTTGATCATTTTTTATTGTGAAACGTGTGGATTCAATTTCTGTAATGAATTTCTTTTTCTTACAGATGAGGTTAATTTGGATCACATATACAATCTTGAGTATTACCAGTCATTAGAACCAGAAGTGTGCATGGCACTGATACTGTCTTCTTTGTCTCTCTTAACTATTCTTTTCTCATTTTATTTGTTCTCTCTACTTTTATGTTTATTTCTGAGGTGTGAAACACATGGGTCAAAAATAGAGTGAATTGCTGTGAAAAAAATGAGGGAAATAAAAAATAAACAGAGTGGCAACAATACATTTATTATAAATATATTTTTAAATACAACAGGTGAATATTTAGTATCTAAGCAAAGAACTCTGAATTGGTTTAAAAAATTTAAATCATATAAAAAACCATAAACTATATCCCCTCTCCAGTGAATGGGCCAACTAATGTTCATAGATCTCCATCTTGAAATGTTAAGCCCTCTTATTAAAAGTCAGTTACATAAAGCCAATATATGTTATTTATAGGTGCTATTTCAGCAAAGCCACTATGAATGACACGTGTGTTATAAATTTGAAAAGCAATCATTTTATGTTCCTAATAACAAGGTGGACAATTTAAAAACACATGGCACTGTGGCTGTCCAACAAAATTCAAGTGGTGAAGAAAAGCAGCCATGGGGAAGAACATAACAAGTATATAACTGATATACAAGGGCAGTTTCTTCAGCTTGATTCATCTATACAATTGTTTTACTTCCCTACTTGTTAAATAAAATGTTGAAACAATAAAAAAATTTCATATAAAACTATAAATTTTTTTCAAGGCTGAAATCTCATCAGTTTACAATGTTGACTTAAGGTATGCCTTGTAATCTCCCCTCAAGTTAATATGAAAATTTAAGGAAGCACTAGTTTGAAAGTTTCCTGGTTATAGTTACCACTGATTTGTTCATTAAATAGACCTGCAAGAACAAAGCTGTGATCAGAAACCTAAAGATGTGTCTCCCAAAGCACGGATGGTACATCAACCATCTGATTCAGAATCAACAAGAGTGGTTGCTAAAATGTATTATTTGAGGTCCAAATTTCAGACCTGAAGAATCAAAAATTTGGGGTGCATGTATCTGCCTTTTAATTGCTAAATTTTCCCTAGGCACACTAAAGTTTAAGGATCACTAACATAGAAATTAGTAAAAATCAACCATTCTGCCTACTGAAATTTATAATTTCCCTAATTTACTCACTTGCACTTGAAATTTTCAGGAGTTATGTCATGCTGGTGAGGATACTGGGAATCCCAACGCTGACAGGGAATTCCATTCCAAATGGTATTGATGGTGCCCCGGTAACCTTCTCCTTGACCTTGAATGCATTCAGTCGTTTGCATAGGGACATCTGTGTCATTCATAGTACTGTGGGCTATTGGTAAAAAGAAATATAAATTTAAATAAAATAATTTAATTTGTCATCTACCTCTTAGAGTTCACTTGCATTTTATTTGTAGGATTTTCTGTCACATAAGTTTTTACAATAATTGAATGAAATAAAAAATTCAGTTTATCACTATTACTATCTCATTCAACCAAAAGGAGGATTAAAATGGTGGACTCAACTTGTTGACATTTTAAAAATATTGCTTGCCTCTAAGCAGATTTATTTATTGCCTTTTTGTTTGTCCAATTTCAGTGCTTACCATACCTGATAAAGATCCTGAAAATCTCAGTAAGAAAATATTTAAAGTACAAAATTAAACTTATAAAACTTGAGCTCTCTGTCTTAAAATATACTCACTTATACAAAATATAACTCAAAGCATTCTGGAGCAACTAAAATTCATATACCTTCTCAAAACATGCATGAAAATGTTTATGTTTCCATGTAAACTCACCCATTACCTTTAACCTAAATGGTTATTCAAGATGCCTCTGGATAAAACTCAAGTTGACACCGTCTAGGATAGTTTAAAAAGTGAATAAATGTCTTTTATTCATCTATTCTGGAATTTGATGTATCATTTCTCCAAAGGAGAGGTCAGAATTAGACATGTCTTCAGAGGCTAGGGATGTGTATAAAAATGTAATATATTTAACAGTGTAAATACTTTAAAAGTGGCTCTTTAGCTTCATTTTGAATTTCTTTCTTTCTTGCAAATAATTATTACCTTATGTGGCTGAATGCTTTATTTCATCGAGTTCCTTGCAAAGGTAGTAGAGCCTAAGTTTGGAGTTGTTCTATGAAGCTTTGTGAAAAATAAGGATTAATTAATGACCATCTCAACCACTAGAACATTTTAAACACAAATTTTTACAAACTGCTCATTTAGTAATTTTTATTTTAAAAAAACTTCTTCTTCAGCTCATCTTAAAATGTGTTATTTCTTAGGCATCTGCTTTAGGGAATACAAATGCAGCTTAGAAACATCCTAAATTAAAAAGAAATCCAAATGGACATGAGGAAATGTCCACAGATTGACCCATAAAATGGACATTGAGAGTGGATGACTTAGAAATTAGTATCTGTTGATATTGGCAATTTTTATTGTCAATGTATATCAATGTATATTGATTCAGAGGGCTTCCCTCATAGCTCAGTTGGTAAAGAATCTGGCTGCAATGCAGGAGACCCCAGTTCGATTCCTGGGTTGGGAAGAGCTCCTGGAGAAGGGAAAGGCTACCTACTCCAGTATTCTGGCCTGGAGAATTCCATGGACTGTATAGTCCATGGTTGCAAAGAGTTAGACACAACTGAGCAACTTTCACTTCACTTCATTGATTCAGGAAGAACAAAAATTTTGAACTGAGAAAGTACTTGTATAGAAGTTCATACTATTTAAGTTCATTATGATTTTAATACTACCTGAAGTTCTTTGATGAAATAGAAAATATTAAATTTCATAGATTCTGAGGGTTAGAACTATATTTCATTAAAACAAATGCTACTAAGCTATTTTTTCTGATAATTTGAGTGGATTGTTAAATGATTTGAGGAGATTGGGTATGTGCCGGAAGTCTTTAAAGGGTGACAACTCTAAAACAGGTACTGACATATACATCTAATTATAAAACTATGATGTGAAAAAAGACAAAAGGAATGTCCCCAGGAATCTGTCACTTCATTAGCTTAACATTTTAAGAAGAAAACTTTTGATCCCCCACTTCTTGGACACAAGCTCCTGGGCAGTAAACTTGTGACCTCAGTCAGGTCTCAGATTACTGACAATGGCAACAAGGTCAGAGATAGGGCAGCCAGAGCAAAAACACTTCCTCTACTCTCATGGACTTCATTGCCTGACTTGGGTACTACAGCTCTCTTACTTTCTTAGTTATGTGTGTGTGTTGTTTTGAGTGTTAGTGATCCATCCTTCTCAGTATCATTTTGGCACTATGAACTTGCAACTGAAGAATCCAGGCAGCCAGGGCCACCTTTGGCTAGATAATGGGCCTTGCACGCCCATCAGAGGTTAACACACTCTAGTCCTTGTACTACACTATGATTGTCTAGACATCAACCTAAACAATGTAAAAAGAGGAATGATAAAATTTAAAAGCTAGTAAAAGATAAATATTTTTCTAATTTGAGGTTAAGTTTTCAAATTTTTGGAGTCCTGGTGAAAAGAATTATCTATATTACAAAAACTCTAAGTCAAAGAAAAGACTACCTGTATAAGAATATGGAGGAAAATATTTCTTTGCTGATCAATGCATTAAAATTTCAGTGTCAAGTTCAGAGACCTGAACTGTTTTACTGACCTTGCACCTCAACTGCAGAGGTTCCCAGAAAGTTTTAAAGAATTTGTTTTCACTTTAACTATCATAAAATCCTCATTTGAACAATAATGCTAAATACTTTTTCTGAACTTTTATTATTATATTTTAAAAATGATATAAACTTATTATAAGGAGTCACTATTGGACAGGGAGGCCTGGCATGCTGTGATTCATGGGGTCGCAAAGAGTCGGACACGACTGAGCAACTGATCTGATCTGATCTGATTATTCACTAAAAGACAGTGTAATTTAAAATGGTTAGATTAAAAACTAAATTTTTGGATTTGGATTAAATAATTGGATTATTGAACAGATTCTAATTTGGAGGATTATTGAACAATTCCTAATTTTTAAATTATAAAAATTTATAGAATACAAAGAATTTTTGCACACTAGTAAAAATACAATATTGTACAGAATAAATATAATTTCATTAGGTCTTGTAATAAACTGAATATTTGTGTCTTCCTCAAATTCATATGTTATGGTACTAGACAGTGGGGCCTTTGGCAAATGTTTAGTTTGTAAGAGCAGAGCCCTCATAAATGGGATTATAAAAGAGCCCCTGCAGAGCTCCCTTGCTTCTTCTACCATATGAAGACACAGGGAAGAGTTAGCCATCTATGAACCAGGAATCAGCCCCTCTAGATACCAAACCTGCTGGCACCTTGACCTTGGACTTTCAGCCTCCAGATCTATGAGAAATATGTTTCTGTTGTTTAGAATCTACCAAATCTATGGTATTCTCTTATAGCAGCCTGAAATAAGTCTGGCCCTATCAAGATATAAAGAATCTAAATAATATTATTGTTTTTGACTCTTATTTTAACAAGCATCTGTAGCTTACATTTTAAAGGAGATCAGTCCTGGGTGTTCATTGGAAGGACTGATGCTAAAGCTGAAACTCCAGTACTTTGGCCACCTCATGCAAAGAGTTGACTCATTGGAAAAGATCCTGATGCTAGGAGGGATTGGAGGCAGGAGGAGAAGGGGACAACAGAGGATGAGATGGCTGGATGGCATCACCGACTCGATGGACATGAGTTTGAGTAAACTCCAGGAGTTGGTGATGGACAGGGAGGCCTGGCATGCTGCGATTCATGGGGTCTCAAAGAGTCGGACACGACTGAGTGACTGAACTGAACTGAACTGAACTTTGAAATATGTACCCTGAAACAACTTGATGATATGTTTTAACTCAGTAGAAATATTTCTTGTGATTTAACTACAAACTATCAATATTTATATAGTATTTTTATTTACTTAAAAAGTACCCTCTGAAGTCAGTATTTATCCATTTCAGCTGCTAGAAGAGGCCCCATAAACAAAGCTACATAATTCTGATGGCAATTATATTCTATATATTTGAATTATATTCTATATATATATAGAATATAATATATAATATATATTCTATATATATATTATATATATTTATTTATTAAATATATATATTTATTCTATATATAGAATAAATAATATAAGCAAAAAAAGATATATTAGTACAACAAGGTAACTACATAGCTTTTATTAATTAGTAACAGTTATTGTGAGATTTTATGCAGCTATTTAATAAATAATATCTGAGGGGGACCATGAATGTCCATAGACCATTTAACTGATATAAATGATCTCTGCCGCCTACACAAATACTTATGATTCAAACAAAAGGAATTATTCCTGGTCTGCAATAAAATAGACTCCCTCAGCTGTCCTACTATATAAACATCAAAACTTGGAGCAAAAACAAAACAAATGTTTCATGCTATTTGATTTGAAAGGGCTGTTAAATGTTGGGAAATCTATTCTTTTGGACTTAATACTTAAACATTAGACCTGAATAAGGGAAGGCTTTGAAGAGTCTCCAGTGGCCTAGCAAAGCATTAAAGAAGCACAGAAACACCCCCAGTATCAGCTGAAGATTACCAAGTTTAGCCAAAGCAACATGTTTTTAAAATATTGCATCTCAACATCCACAAATTTTTCTGCAAGTATGTCTACCAGGCTTACACCGAAAATACCAGGAACTCTTCTGAGAGTTTCTAACAAATAAAACATTTTGCCAGGGGTGTAAGTAGTGGTCACCCTTTGGAAGCAGAGGCAAAGATATCTGTATGATCCTCAGTGGCCTATGAGTGAAGGAATGTTTTTCTTTGATGACTGACACAAAGTTTTCTATTTGGAAATGCTTTAAGGAAAAAAAAAACAAGCGCTATTGAAAAATTTCACTGTCTTGCTAGAACATGATCAAATACAACGGGTTTCTCTTGGAACATTAATTTCACTTTGCTGGTATGGATGTGCTGTGATCTTATTATTATACTATTTGGTAGAGAATTTTAAGGTCTGAATAGATTTTTTGAGAGAATTAGCATTAATTGTTATGTAATTGCTAGGAAAGCCCTCTTGCCTCCAAGACAATGTATAATAAATTGACGCTTTTTCTCTGTTAAAGGCTAGCTGAGTCCTTGCGGAGAGGCCACGAGGCCCTGACAGAGGCCTGTGAAAGGCAGTGGAGAATGTGAGTACACACGTATGTGACAGAAAGCCACACCCATGGCTCCATAACTTTTACATAGACAATTAGTAAATCCACATTTACAGTCCCCTTAGCCCTCCAAAAAATCTGGATTTCTTAGTGGTGAAAAGCTATTGCATTCTTTTGCCTATAGCTAAGAACAAGTTGCTTCATAAGCCATTGGCTAAATACCTGATTATTCTTAGAATAATTCAACCCAACCTACTTCTTATTCCCAGCTACTGAAGAGCAATTGAAATGTAGGATTTACTTTACGATGGTCCCTGGATATTTAGAACAATGTGTAAAGCTACTCTCCCATCATCAGACTTCTGCTCTTTGGGCCACAAAGGGCAGGATAAAGCTCAATGTAAATTTAAAGAGCTCCTTGTTTTAAACTGTTGTGAGAGAATGATATAAAGACCTCCAAACCCAAACCTCAAATTGCTTCCATGTTTTCTTTCCATGTGAACCTGGAATTCATGTCTGAAACTTTCCCCTGGACTTTATCCAATTCTTTTCTGTTGTAAAATGCTCAGGAGACAAGAATTTCATGAAAGGTCTTCAATTTTATTCTCTTGTTCCTTAGAAGATGACTTGGAAAAGACCTCCAGTACAAGATCTTTCCCTTGAGAAAGGATATTGATAGCAATTTTTTCCTGACACTGAATACAATGAGAGGACTATATTTCTATGAATCTCTGTTCCGGCCTTGAATTAATTAATAAAATTTAGACAAATAATTAGCTTTCTTTAAGAAAGAAAATGATTTGCTAAAGTAAGTTTCCCAACACACAAAGACATGGAATTTTAAAAGGTTATATATTGATGCCAATGTACATTGGTTACTAGGAGAAAGGATTCTTTTAATTTAGTACCAATGGCAACATATCTTCTCAAGTCACCATAACAAAATAAAACTGGGTGGCTTAATCAACAGTAATATATTTGCTTATAATTCTGGCAGCTATAAAGTCCAAGATTAAGGTGGTAGCCAGTGATTCCTGGTGAGAGTTCTATTCCTGGCTTGTAGATGTAGGTATAGACATACCCTTTTGGTATATCTTCATATTGTAGAGAGAGAGATTATGCTCATCCCCTACTTTTAAGGCCACAAATCCTATTGTTTTAGGATCCCATCATTATACTTCATCATCCTTAATTGTCTCCTAAGAACCCAACTCCAAATGCAATAAGGGTTTAGACTTCAGCGTATGAATTTTGAGTAGAACACAAGTCAACCCATAATGATAATTTTGATAGAAATCTTAGCTATCAGAGATCTGCCTAGGCCACACTTCTGCAGTGGGGAGTTGTTCAACAAGTATAAAGTTTCAGTTATGCAAGATGAGTAAGTTTTAGAGATCTATGATATGACAGAGTAACTATACTTGACAATACTGTGTTATATACTAAACGATTGTTAAGAGAGTACACCTCAAGTTGTGTTCTTACCAAACACACACACAAAAAGGCAAGGGAAGTCAGGAGGAAACTTCTGAAGGTAAGTAATATGGTTATTATCTTGATTGTGGAGACAGATTCATAGACATACATTCAAAGCTATCAAACTGTGTTCATTAAATATGTGATGTTTTTAAACATCAGTTATAGCTCAGTAAAGCGCTTAAAAATATAAAATGGCTCTGGACACATATATCAGAAGTTTAAAAAATAAGAGGGAAAAGAAAAAGGAGGTGAAAAAATAGGGAGGACGTCACAAGCTTTGTTTATTTTATTGAAGGAAAACCCATCAAGACAAGCAGCAAAGGTGCAAAACTAGCTCAGGGAAGCATGAACTCTGACAGTGAGTTGAAGTGATGGGAAGAAGCTAAGAAGCAAATCTTCCTAGTTGGAAATGTTTGGGGAAAGCCTGTTTTTTACATGAAAATCAAAATGCATAGTATAAATTCCAAGAGACATTAAAAGAAAATGAAAAACTACCACTGATTAGGAAAGGAACAGTCATTCACTCAACAAAGACTTGTTGAACTCCTGTCACAGGCAAGGCAATGTGGTAAGTCTCTGGGGTACAAAAAAAGACATAGTCCTTACTCTTTTGGAGCTTAAAAATTTTGATAGAGAGAGCTATTAACCAAATAGCTTCAAAAGTAAATGTGGAAACCAAACTCTGAGAAGTACATGGAAGGAGAGGTTTATGTTGCTATAAATATACAGTAAGGAATTTGACCCAGTCTGGGAAGTCAAATGAAGAAATGATAACTGACTTGAAATTTGTACAATGGGTAGCTGTCAATTAGGTTAGGAAGGAAGAGAACATTTTTTAAGGCCGAGGACATGGCAGGGGTTGAAGGAACTATAATAAGAATATGGAAGATATGAGGCATAGGAAGAAACATATTCTGGCTGGTACAGAGAGCATTGAGAGACGTGTATATGAGGCTGGAGAGTCGGGTGGAGAAGTAAAAGATGGTTTTATTTTGTCTGTGTCCTAAGATCAAAGGCAGTGACTGTAGAGTTTTAAACTGGTGTGTGTGTGTGATATGCTAGGCATAGGGAATGATATATTCAGATTTTTTTTTTTAAATAGTCTATTTGCCAAGTGGAGAAGGAGTTGGAGGGGAAAAGCTTGTGAACATGGATATAGCTCCACTCAGAAGTCCATCCGAATATTCAAGAAAGTTCAAAAATAATTCTGCTTAGATAAAAGGGATGAAGTGAAATGGAGATTTGAGAGCTACATAGAAAATAAAATTTACAGGCCTTATGATGTATCAAATGTGAGACATGAAGGAAAGAGCATGTTTAGAATTATTTTAAGCTTTTGGATTTTAAACTGTGTAAATGGTGGTATCAGTCATGAAAAAGAGAGCATACAAAGCAGATTAGACCAACCTACAGGATAAAGAGCGCTGAAGAATTGATGCTTTTGAACTGTGGTGTTGGAGAAGACTCTTGAGAGTCCCTTGGACTGCAAGGAGATCCAACCAGTCCATCGTGAAGGAGATCAGCCCTGGGATTTCTTTGGAAGGAATGATGCTAAAGCTGAAACTCCAGTACTTTGGCCACCTCATGCGAAGAGTTGACTCATTGGAAAAGACTCTGATGCTGGGAGGGATTGGGGGCAGGAGGAGAAGGGGACGACAGAGGATGAGATGGCTGGATGGCATCACTGACTCAATGGACGCAAGTCTCAGTGAACTCCGGGAGTTGGTGATGGACAGGGAGGCCTGGCGTGCTGCGATTCATGGGGTCGCAAAGAGTTGGACACGACTGAGCAACTGATCTGATCTGACAGGATAAATGAAGAAAGTCCAAGAGAAAGATAATAAGTGATAGAAGTCTCCAAGAAGGCAAGTTGCTGGTGATGAAGGGTGGGAACGGATATACAACAAGTATATCCTAATTAGAGTATTTTTATGGGACATCAGCCTTACATGTCTGACATGGAGCAAAAAGTTCTCAGAGGGATACCTGGCATTCTGGAGATCTTTGCAGGAATCTAGGAAGCCAAAACTATTTTCATAACCATGCTAGAATGCCACTTGTCCTTTTTACAGTGGTATATCCAGGTGCACTTTGATGTGTGATATCCATCCCAAAAGACTGAACGCAGAAGCAAATACAAGACACTCAGCTATCTTCTTACAATTTAGGTAACATTAAAGAAATTTACAAAAAAAAAAATCTAAACCATTATTAGCATTTTTCTATTTTTCTGAAAAAAGTTTTTTTTCCTTTAAAATGTTATATTTATTAACACTGAATGAGCTTATCATGTCTAATCAATTAATAAATGTTTTTAATTTATGTTTTAATTTCCAATACATTAGATATTGACTCATATAACTCACTCAGACAATTTGGTGTTCTCAATAATGTGTAAAGATATCCTCAGTTTAATTGATTTAAATAATCAATGGGATACCTAAGGGACATCAACCACATCATAAGGGACATAAACCACAAGTTAGTTTTTCAGTTGCAGAGAGCTACTAAAGTTCACTTCAGAAAAGCACAATTAGTCCCAACACATATTTTATTTCTCTCTGAAAAGCATGGACTAATACATAAAACAAACTTACTCAGAATACAGAGTTATTGTTATAGGGAAAAACCATTAAAAAATAAGTACTTCATTTAAGCACTACACGGGACCTTCAATCTTACTACATGTTTGCAGTGTTTTAAAATTCTTGGAAGTCTGTTAAAGTTATATAGCAGAGTATGTGTAGGCTGCTGTCATCTGGGGAGAAATCACCTTTTGAAGAATATGGTGTGAAGGGGGACTGACAAGGCCTCTCCCGGAACAGCCTGGTACACGTGTCAGGTGATGAACTTTCACTGATACACTGATTTCAAGATGAGAAACTCAGAAGCAAAGTGACAATTATACATTTATAGTTCATTCAGCTTTTTTTTTTACTTTACTAGTTTATGATAAAATTATGAAATTGCAATTTTATCATAGATTTTGCTCTGTTTTGTTCACTTCTCTATCCCCAGAATCTAAAAAAATGACATATAAGAGCTACTCAGTAAATATTTGTTTAATGAATTCTATATAAAAGGGGCAAATACCCCTCTTTATGCTCTCTCTACAGTGGCAACCCACTCCAGTACTCTTGCTTGGAAAATCCCATGGATGGAGGAGCCTGGCAGGCTGCAGTCCATGGGGTCGCTAAGAGTAGGACACGACTGAGTGACTTCACTTTCACTTTTCACTTTCATGCATTGGAGAAGGAAATGGCAACCCACCCCAGTATTCTTGCCTGGAGAATCCCAAGGATGGGGGAGCCTGGTGGGCTACCATCTATGGGGTCGCACAGAGTTGGACACGACTGAAGCGACTTAGCAGCAGCAGCAGCAGCAGCATGCTCTCTCTATGCTTCCTCGGAGTGCTGCTATGTCCAAGGCTTTTGATTTCACTATTCACTTCTGATTTTGCATGACATTCATGGAAGACTGAACTTAAATATGCTTTGAGCACTGACATGAAGCACCTGCATCTCAATATAAAGAGAACCAAACTTAATATCTTTCTCCTCAAATTTATTCCTCTTAAATATGCATCATTTAATCAATTTAGGGAAAAAACCTTTAGACTTTACCTTTTCCCTATCTCATTCCCAAGTTGATCCAACTTGTCATTATATATGGGACACTTTATATCATCATTATATATTTGAACTCTTTAATATTGTTCACATCCTTCTTCACCTTGTTATTGTCACTGTTTACTGCCTTAGTTCACATTCTCTTTCTTACTTTACTGTTAAAATAAGCTCTTATGAGATGCACCTGCCTCCTTGTTCAACACTATGCTGCTGCTGCTGCTAAGTCAGTCGTGTCTGACTCTGTGTGACCCCAGAGACAGCAGCCCACCAGGCTCCCCCATCCCTGGGATTCTCCAGGCAAGAACACTGGAGTGGGTTGCCGTTTCCTTCTCCAATGCATGAAAGTGAAAAGTGAAAGTGAAGTTGCTCAGTCATGTCCAACTCCTAGCAATCCATGGACTGCAGCCTACCAGGCTCCTCCATCCATGGCATTTGCCAGGCAAGAGTACTGGAGTGGGGTGCCATTGCCTTCTGTGCAACACTATGCTAACCACCCAGAATATATAGTAATTCTTATGGATCAGTTCAGTTCAATTCAGTCGCTCAGTCGTGTCCAACTCTTTGCGACCCCATGAATTACAGCACGCCAGGCCTCCCCGTCCATCACCAACTCCCGGAGTTCACTAAAACTCATGTCCATCAAGTCCGTGATGCCATCCAGCCATCTCATCCTCTGTCGTCCCCTTCTCCTCCTGCCCCCAATCCCTCCCAGCATCAGAGTCTTTTCCAATGAGTCAACTCTTCACATGAGGTGGCCAAAGTATTGGAGTTTCAGCTTTAGCATCAGTCCTTCCAATGAACACCCAGGACTGATCTACTTTAGAATGGACCAGTAGTCTTCAAATGTTGGCATTTTTTTGTTTTTGGGTTTTGCTCTTGTTACTAAAATTATTATGAAAAATTACTTCTATTCCCTCTCATGTTTTTAAGTTGCCATCTACATTTTTATGCTAAGTTTAAATAGCTACAAAAGATGTGATTTCTAGCATGTTTTAATTATTGACAGTATTAAAACAAAAAATTGTATATCACTCTTTTGAATGGATTTAAGGTTCTCTAAATACCACGGGGATTTACATCTACCTTTTTCTTGATAAAACGTACATTATCAAGTTCTTTTTCTCGTCAAATCATTTTCTATTCCACTTTAACCATAGGATGTTACTTTAGTGTAATGTATTTTATTTTATGTTGGAGAGTCTTTTATTGCTCATTTCTCATACTTTGCTGAAAGATTTTTATATATTTAAATCATATAAAAATCTCTTGTGACTACAAAATTCTGAGACAAATACACACTAAATACATGCACAGGCATAAATGTACAAATACTACACACATATATATGTGTGCATGTTATGAATTGTTCTTGCTGTTTAAATGCTAAGTCATGTCCAACACTTTTGTGACAGCATGAACTGTAGCCCACCAGATACCTGTGTCCATGGGATTCTCCAGGCAAGAATACAGGAGTGGATTGCAGTTTACTTCTCCAGGAGATCTTCTCAACCCAGGGATAGAACCCACATCTCCTGCATTGCGGGCCTATTATGTGTATTATGGATTGTTGTTCAGTTGATGAGCTGTGTCTGACTCTACAACTCCATGGACTCCAGCATGCCAGGCTTCCTTGTCCTTCACTATCTCCCGGAGTTTGCTCAAATTCAAGTTCATTGAGTCAGTGATGTTATCTAACCATCTCATCCTATGCTGCTGCCTTCTCCTACTGCCCTCAGTCTTTCCCAGCATGAGGGTATTTCCCAGTGAGCTGGTTTTTCACATCAGGTGGCCAAAGTATTGGAGCTCCAGCTTCAGCATCAACCATTCCAATGAATATTCAGTGTTGTTTTCCTTTAGGATTGACTGGTTTGATCACCTCGCTCTCCAAGCAACTCTCAAGAGTCTTCTCCAGCACCACAATTTAAAAGCATTGATTTTTTAGACTCAGCCTTCATGATGGTCCAACTCTCACATCCATAAATGACTACTGAAAAAACCATAGCTTTGACTATATAGACCTATGTCAGCAGTGATGTCTCTGCTTTTTAATACACTGTCTAGGTTTGTCATGGCTTTTCTTCCAAGGAACAAGCATCTTTTAATTTCATGTCTGCAGTCACTGTCCACAGTGATTTTAAAACCCCAAAACACAAAATCTGTCAGTGCCGTGAAGTCATTGGACTGGATGCCATGATCTTAGTTTTTTGAATGTTTAAATGTAAGCCATTTTTTTCACTGTTCTTTTTCACCCTCATCAAGAGGCTCTTTAGTTCCCCTTTGTTCTCTGCCATTATTGGTATCATCTGCATATCTCCTGACAATTTTGATTATAGCTTGTGATTCATCCAGCCCAGCATTTCACATTATGTACTCTACATAGAAGTTAAATAAGCAAGGTGACAATATACAGCGTTGACCTACTCCTTTCCCAGTTTTGAACCAGTCCATTGTTCAGTGTGCCTGGTTCTAACTGTTGCTTCTTGACCTGCACACAGGTTTCTCAGGAGGTAGATAAGGTGGTCTGGTATTCTCATCTCTTTAAGAATTTTCCACAGTTTGTTGTTATCCACATACAGATTTTAGCATAGTCAATGAAGCAGATGAAGATATTTTTTTGGAATCCCTTTGATCTTTTTATGATCCAGCAGATGTTGGCAATTTGATCTCTGGTTACTATGCCTTTTCTAAATCCAGCTTGAACATGTGGAAATTTTTGGTTCATGTACTGTTGAAGCATAGCTTGAAGGATTTTGAGCATTACTTTGCTAGTATGTGAAATGAGTACAATTGTACAGTAGTTGAAACATACTTTGGCATTGCTTTTCTTTGGGGTTAGAATGAAACTGACATTTTCTAGTCCAGTGGCCACTGCTGAGTTTTCCAAATTTGCCGGCATAATGGGTGAACTTTAACAGCTGCATCTTTCAGGATTTGAAATAGCTCAGCAGGAATTCCATCACCTCCACTAGTTTTGTTCATAGTTCAGTTCAGTCACTCAGTCGTGTCTGACTCTTTGCGACCCCATGAATCACAGCACGCCAGGCCTCCCTGTCCATCACCAACTCCCGGAGTTCACTCAAACTCATGTCCATCGAGTCGGTGATGCCATCCAGCCATCTCATCTTCTGTCGTCCCCTTCTCCTCCTGCCCCCAATCCCTCCCAGCATCTGGGTCTTTTCCAATGAGTCAATTCTTTGCATGAGGTGGCCAAAGTACTGGAGTTTCAGCTTTAGCATCATTCTTTCCAAAGAACAACCAGGGCTGATCTCCTTTAGAATGGACTGGGTGGATCTCCTTGCAGTCCAAGGGACTCTCAAGAGTCTTCTCCAACACCACAGTTCAAAAGCATCAATTCTTCGGCGCTCAGCTTTCTTCACAGTCCAACTCTCACATCCATACATGACTACTGGAAAAACCATAGCCTTGACTAAACAGACCTTTGTTGGCAAAGTAATGTCTCTGCTTTTCAATATGTTCATAGAAATGCTTCCTAAGACCCACTTGACTTCACACTCCAGGATATCTGGCTCTAGGTGAGTGACCAAATCATCCTGGTTATCTGGGTCATTAAGACCTTCTTTGTATAGTTCTTCTGTGTATTCTTGCCACCTCTTCTTAATATCTTCTGCTTCTGTTAGGTCCTTACTCTTTCTGTCCTTTATTGTGCTCATCTTTGCATGAAATGTTCCCTTGGTATCTCTAATTTTCTTGAAGAGATCTCTAGTCTTTCCCATTCTGTTTCCCCTCCCCACCTCCTACCCCCATTTCTTTGTATTGTTCACTTAAGGCTTTCTTATCTCTCCTTGCTATTCTCTGGAACTCTGCATTCAGTTGGTATATCTTTCCCTTTCTCCTTTTACTCTCACTTCTCTTCTTTTCTCAGCTATTTGTAAGCCCTCCTCAGACAACAACTTTACCTTCTTGCATTTATTTTTCTTGGGGATGGTTTTGGTCATCACTTCCCATACGATGTTATAAACCTTTGTCCATAGTTCTCAGGGACTCTGTCTACAAGATCTAATCCCTTGAATCTACTTGTCACCTCCACTGTATAATCATAAGTGATTTGATTTAGGTCATATCCGAAAGTGGTTTTCCCTATTTTATTCATTTTAAGCCTACACTTTGCAATAAGGAGTTCATGATCTGAGCCACAGTCAGCTCCAGGTCTTGCTTTTGCTAACTCTATAGAGTTTCTCCATCTTCGGCTTCAAGGAATGTAATCTGTCTGATTTCAGTACTGACCATCTGGTGATGTCCATGTGTAGAGTCATCTCTTGTGTTGTTGTTTGCTATGACCAGCATGTTCTCTTGGCAAAACTCTGTTATCCTTTGCCTTGCTTCATTTTGTACTCCAAGGTCAAACTTGCCTATTATTCCAGGTATCTCTTGACTTCCTACTTTTGCTTTCCAATCCCCTTGATGAAAAGGACATTTTTTTTTTCCTGGTGTTAGCTCTAGGAAGTGTTGTAGGCTTTCACAGAATTGGTCATCTTCCACTTCCTTGGCATCAGTGGTTGGGGCACAGACTCGGATTACTGTGACTTGAAAATTTTGCCTTGGAAACAAACCAAGATCATTTTGTTGTTTTTGAGATTGCACCCAAGTACTGCATTTCAGACTCTTGTTGACTATGAGGGCTACTCCATTTCTTCTAACAGATTCTTGCCTGCAGGAGTAGATATAATGTCCTCTGAATTAAATTTGCCCATTCTTGTCCATTTTAGTCCACTGATTCCTAAAATATTGATGCTCACTCTTGCCATCTCCTGCTTGACCACTTCCAATTTACCTAGATCCATGGACCTAACATTCCATGTTCCTATGAAATATTGTTCTCTGAATATGTGTCCCATATATTCCTATGAAATATTACATCATCAGACTTTACTCTCACCATCAGGCACATCCACAGCTGAGTGTTGTTTCTGCTTTGGTCCAGCGTCTTCATTCTTTCTGGAGGAATTTCTCCACTCTCCCTTCCGACTTAGGGGGATCATCTTCTGGTATCATATCTTTTTGCCTTTTCATACTGTCCATGGGATTCTTGAGGCAAGAATACTGAAGTGGTTTGCCATTCCCTGCTCCAGTGAGCCACATTTTGTCAGAACTCTCCACCAAAACCCATCCATCTTGGGTGGCCTTGTACGCCATGGCTCATAGCTTCACTGAGTTACACAAGGCTGTGATCCATACAATCATTTTGATTAGCTTTCTGTGATGGTGGTTTTTGTTCTGGAGGCTGTGACATTTAAGTTCTTACTTCTGTCTGCCTTCTGATGGATGAGAATAAGAGGCTTATGTAAACTTCCTGATGGGAGGGACTGGCTGTGGGGAAAACTGAGTCTTGTTCTGGTGGGCAAGGCCATGCTCAGTAAATCTTTAGTCAAACTGTCTTTGGATGGGAGGGCTGTGCTCCCACCCTGTTAGTTGTTTGGCCTAAGGTGAGTCCTAGAGTGTATAGGCTCTATGGTAGGGCTACTGGCAACCTCCAAAAAGGACTTATACCCAACACATGCCTCCCAGAACTGTTGCTTCCTGTGCCCCTGTTCCCACGGCAGGCCATTTCCAACCCACGCCTCTGCAAGAGACCCTCCAACACACACAGGCAGGTTTGGCTCAGTCTCTTGTGGGGTCACTGCTCTTTTCCCCTGGCTCCTGGTGTGCACAAGATTTTGTGCCCTCCAAGGGTCTCTGTTTCCCCCAGTCTTGTGGGAGTTCTGGAATCAAATCCACTGTCTTTCAAAGTCGGATTCCCTGGGGAGTCCCTTTGCCAGATCCCCTGGTTGGAAAGTCTGATGTGGGGCCTAGAACTTTCACAACAGTGTGAGCAGTTCTTTAGTATTATTGTGATATTCTTTGGTATTATCTGTTATGGATGGAGTTATATAATTATTAGCAGTATGTAGATGATAAACAGTATGAATACATAGTATTTTCAAAGGTCTCTTTGTTTAGTGTCCCCAAGATTTTTACACCCAGGACAATATACCCCATTAATATTCAGGTAGGATTGACAGTTTACCTTTTTTCAGTACAGTAGCAAGAGGCAGTTGTCAGTGGACAGGTAGGATATTGAATTTGATTGACCCCTTAGCAACCCATGCACCTCAAGCGAAAGATTTTGAGAAAGAATTCATATGGAAAAAGAGGAGCTGAAATTCGAGGCTTTTAACCTATTCATGCCCTTAAATCCCTAGGACAGGCTTTGTGTTCTGCTGGGTTTCATGCACACTGATTTGGAAGCTACTGTTCTAGATGACGAACAAGATCATTCTCCCTGCTTAATTTTTCAGTGTTTGTCATGGCAACTAGCTGGGATACTCAGATTCTACTTCATCTGCCTCACATTAATCTAATTTTCTCATCTCCTTCCTTTTCTCTGTCTTTATCACATCCTTATCTATATCAACCTAATTACCATGTCATGAATATTGCAGTCTGTGCCACTGATCATGTCTTTGCACACCTTTCATCACTGCCTACCTAATCACAGCCATTTTGAGATAGAGATTATTGTTAATAGATGGGAAGCACCTTTCAGCAGATGTTAAATAAATAATAGCAGTTATAATTTTCTTATACAGTTGTTACATAATAAAACAAGAGTTTCAAAATCTGCCTTCAACTTTAGAGAAGACAAATGACACAATCATAAACTCTATTCTTTTCTTCAAACATATTGAAAGCTCAGAATGAATTCAAGCAGTTGAGACTGAGAGATAACCAGAGATAGCCAGAGAGATAACCCAAGAATCAAATGATATAAGTAATGCATAATAAACCAATATTCTTTTACAGCCAGTGCATATAAACCTGTGTTGGTATACAGGATTCTAATACAGCCCTTAAGATTTCTGCCCATTGATGTATGTTCTGTAATCCCCTCCCCTCTAGTATGGGTATAAATTGTGAATAGCCACCTGGGAAAGCCACTCCTGTAATTAGTTTATGTTGTACAACAAAAGTGAGGAGACTTTTTTAGATGTAATTAAAGTTCCCAATCAGTTGATTTAAATTAATTAAAGGAAGACTTCCTTGGGTGGGCTGACCTAATGAGGTGAGCTCTTTAAAAGGGTGCAGAGCTTTCTGTATCAAATCATACAGAGTGAGGGCAAAAACTGACCAGTTATTTTTCAATCATTGTCCCCAATAAACATATACAATTTTCCCAGGAAAAATAAAACACGGTTATTTTTGCCTTTCACAACTCTGTGTTAAGATGAAAGAAATTATATAGAAGCACTAAAAGATATAATTTCCTAACAGGTCCTTTTGAAATTCATCCCTAGTGCAGAATCTTGGAGAAAGTTGGCTTATAAAATTTTAATAACTTTGAAAAAAAAATCTTAGTAAATAAATGAAAGCGGGCGCAGACACCAGAGGTTCAAAGTAACAGAAAGCTATGCTATTGGTCTTGGAGAAGTAAACTGCCGTATTTTGAAGAGGGCCATGTGGAAGAAAACATCAGGGAGTTTCTAAGAGCTGAGCACCTTAGCACTACAACCACAAGAAACTGAGTTGGAATGGGGACACTCAGTCTTAGATGAGATAGTATGTCTGGTGGGCACCAGGACTGTGGCCTTGTGAGATCCTAAGCAGGGAACACACCTTATTTATGCCTTGACTCCTGTCCCACAGAAAACTTGAGATAATACATATGTGTTACTTTAAGCTACCAAGTTTCTGATAATTTGATAGTTTCTGATAATTTGTTATATAGCAATAGAAAATTAATACACAATTGAAACCATTGCCAATTTTCTTAGTTTTTCATTATAGGCTTATATGTACAAGACAAAATATCTGGAAGAAAGTATCTGTTACATTTTCCAAAATTCCTAAATGCCAGTTTATTTCACTAATTTTGATAAAAGTATAGTCTCTCTATATAAGTTTACAAACTAAAACTTAAATATTTTAAAAATATTCCCAAACCCTTAAAATAATTTTATCTTAACTACAATTGATCCTTGAACACCATGGATTTGAACTCTATAGGTCCATTTATATGCTGGTTTTTTTCCTATGGTAGATGCTATTACCTATTAGTACTACAAGATCCCACAGTTGGTTGAATTCACAGATACAAGGGGAGCCAGGAGAGTCAGTGCCACCTAATCATCATGTTGTTTAAGGCCCAAATGTATAGAGGGTTGGTTCACAAATTCTACCACCATTTTCTTGGAATTAGCATCCTATAAACACCACCCTCTGTTTAATAAATCCATCAGAATTGTTGCATGTTGTATAAATAGTCAACTCTGGACAGAAGAGAAAAAAAAAATCTACCTAACAGAAGTGTCATATTCATTGTATTTTTTTTCCTCTCCCAATGTCTTTTAAAAATAGCCAATCTTGCGCATGCCAGTTGAAAGGTGAATGTGCCAGTCAATATGCATGTGTGTGTGTGTGTGTGTATGTGTGTGTGTGTTACTACTGGTCTTATTCCAGAGACAATTTATGAGTGCCTAAAATACACACACACACACAAGGAAGGGAAACTACTGGTTTATTGTACCTGCCTGGTCTAGATAATAAACAGATTAATAACATTTAAAAAGTCAATGAGTTGCACTAACCCAATCTATACAGAGAAACACTGTCACAAAAATCATCCTTTATTGTAAAGGACCAAACAGATGGTTCAGTTTCCTTGGAACATTGAGAGCCTTCCAGATTCTGCAGTTATTTCACATATGCCAGACATGTCTTTTTTCTATGGGTTTTATTTGAGTTGTCCAAAACATTTCTTTTTATTAGCAGCTTTAAGTGGAGAGATATTTACCTTGGCAGTATCACTGTGTAGATAATACTGAATAAGTTTGTTCAAAGAAACAGTCTCATCATGCCAATCTAAGGAAATATGCAAATCCCTATGCATAGCCTAGTAATTGTATATTTATCATTTGGTGTGCTGGCACCTGATTATCTGTCTTTATATTTTTCTCTCCATATATACATATTTTTATATTAGCAAGACAATTTATAACATGATTACACTTACTACATTTTTGCAATTCTACTGATTTGAAAGCATTTTAGCATCTTGTTGAAAAAAATAAGACTTCTTATACACAGAAATAAAAGCATATCTACATCTAATTATTATCCAGGATAATTTTAGAGAAGAGTAAAAATGTGTGAGCTAATGAAGAAGAGGACCAAGTGTACAGATTTAAAGAGATATCACAAAGCAAGTAAGAAAAGAAGCCTTATCATAAACTCAGGAGAGTAGGGTAAAGGCCAGGATGCAGAAGGGCTATAGGACTGCTAAAATACAAGGTGAAAGAGAATGCAGGCTGTGCACAAGGACAGCCAGAGTGGTGAAAATTAGCTGCTAGAGATTAAAGATGTCTGTAAGAATCTTCTATCAGACTTAGTTTTCTGCATTGCCGCCTCTATCATTCACCAGAAGAGGTCCATAGTCGGTTGACTGCTCATGTTATGTCTAGGAGGATAAGTTAGGGAAAGGATCCAGGATTGGTAGGTAAGAGTCTAAGGTCTTCACTCTTACAGCCCTAATGACATTATGATACTGCACATAATCCCTGATCTTTTTCTCATTCTGTTTTTTTTTCTTCCTTTTCCTTGATAACATGAGAATGTGTAGGCCTTTACCATGAGTTTGTTTTGTGTGTATGTGACACTTACATGTGTATCTCAAAATAATGGCTCTCTGAAAATGCAATAAGTTTATTGCATCTGAAAATGCAATAACTTATCTGAAATGCAAAACTTATCTGAAAATGGATAAGTTTACGTAACACATTCTTAAAACCTATACGCATTAAAGTATCAAACAGTTGTTAACCTGTCTCACTAATAATCGCCTGCTTAGATCCAGTCTGTGAGAGGAAAAGGAAGCAATAAATTTGACCCTAACTTACCGCACATTTTAATTGCACAGTACTCCCAGGGGGTGTCAGGGTCAAGAGTATAGCACCATGGCCTCGGCTTGCCATCAGGATTGCGGCAATAATTATCATCAAAGCCCTTGTCAGGATATCTGCAAACCACACCAAGAAAAGTGTCATGTAAATCTTCCTGGAACATTACCCAGCCCTCAGCTCACAAAATAACTTTTGACTTAGCTCGGATACTATTTTAACTGGTGAAAGAAGAGATTTTTCTATGTTTTGCCTTACAAGGACTGCTCATCATTGACTGCTGAGTGTATTAATGTGCATATAGTAGTAAGGCTGGAGTACCATCCCCTTCAATAGTAAGTTAGGTCCATTTGGCACCTGTACACCAGTTAGGTCTCAAACTGAAGCCCCTTCTCACAAGCCCAATTAAGGACCGGTTACATACACGTTGACCTTGAATAGATTATTTATTAAGAAAATAGGTCCTCTGCTAGAGCAGGCTTAAAGTTCAAACTGAAAGTTAGGTTTCAATAGCTATGTTACTAATGGTAGCTCAGTTTTGGAGCTAGAGCTGTCTAGGTCATGCCCTCACCTCCACCAGAGTAAAAGACAAACTCCATCACACCTCTTTTTCTATACCCACCTCCCTTTAAATTAACAGGGTCCTGAATTGGTGGTTTGCTTTTAATTACTACCATATCCCTTCTGATCTCACTTGAAAGATGAGAAATGCGTTTTAAAATAAAGCAGTTTTAATTTCATCTAAAAAAGCAACAAACAAAAAAGAGAAAATATAAAGAAAAAACACCATTTGGCAATTTCCAGAGAAAGGGGCAGAAAGGCCTTCTTCTGTATTTATTTGTATTTTCAGTCTTTATAATAAAAAAGGGAAAAGTTTTTTCAACTAAAACGTTGCCTATGAAATTTATAGACCAAAATACACATAATTTTTAAACTCAAAACATTCTCCTGAGGAGAAATGTAAACTTGGTTGCCTGACTGCCACATAGGCAATTTAAAAATCTACCATAAAAAAGCAGCCAAGGAATTGTTTGTTCCACCTTTAGCCTGTGACACGGTGTCATACAATGACCCCACTTTACCTGAGTCACAGGAAGGTATGGCACAAGGAGGAGATTGGCTTTTGGTTAACAATAATGCCACCCTCCCCAGCTTGGACCTGTCGAAGTGGTTATTATTGAATGTACTTTTATCTTTTTTGCTGCCATGGAAGAGAAAGAGGAAGCATCTGTTAGTGTTTTCCTTTTGTACCCACTGATGCTCCTGTGTTCAGGACCATCCTGATTTCAGGGACTCTCAACCTAATCAGCCAAGACCTGTGCTGTAGTCAGCACTCTCATGTACCTCATCATAAATCCCTCTGTCCCAAGACTATCAGGAAAACATTATAGAAAGAGAGTTTCCATGTAATTTGTCATGGGACAAATTACAGTTTGTAAAGAGGATCACTTGGAAACGTGATTTGGTGGTATTTTACCTTTCTGGCAAGAATTTGTGCCGGTGTGGTGTCTGATGATCCCAGCGCTGACAAATCTTGCCTGTTTCTGTGTGATCCATGGGACCTCGGTAACTTTCCCCATTGCAGGTCATGCATTCAACTAATAAAATCAAAGCATGGCATATTAATTGCTTCTGACAGCAAAATCAAGAGCACCACTGTTCCATTTAAAGAACAGTAAATCACCTAAACAGCAAGGATATTTTTAGGAAAACTTATATACTATTTTAACTTAAAATTAGGGCTCAATGTCCATCAACAGTGGCATAAAATACTCCCTACAGAACTTTTCACACAGTTTAAATGGAATTTTTGTAGTTAGTGTCATACAAAATTACCACAGGGCCAAGATACTACCTTCCTAATTTTTGATAACTATCTGAAAGGTACCTAGAAACTGAAAAGTCTTTGGGAATTTTCCCTGTGTCGGTCTATAATGCCAGGGATCTCAACATCTATACTGTCAACATAATAGTGCTCCTCTTTCAACTTACCCTCCAATACATACACAGAAAATGCACAGTTTGAAATGAGTACACATCATACTGCTACCGTTAATGCAAAGATCAGGACCACACAGATTTGAGAGACCAGCTTCAAATAGTAATCTAGTACTATTTAAAGAATACAAATATTTTAAAACAAAAAATCACAGTTCCTTTCTATTAGTGAGCATCCACATCGAATAACCGAGCAGACTTACATTCTTATCTAAAGCTTAGGATGGAATATGACCTACTATTGAACTTCTTGTACTCACTATTTTTAAAAATCTATAAACTGATCTAACTATGCTAAATATTACTGTTGATTCTCTGAGGTTAATTAATAGTTTTCTGGCTGGCACCTTAGGCCACACTGAAAACTCTGAATCATATCAACTAGCTGAAAATGAGACTTCTCAAATGGACAGGTTGATTTGATGTAGCACAGCAGGCACCCTGTGGAATAAATCATTGCTTGGCTTTCCTACGAATCCGGCAAACTTCCCCAAACACATCATTTGTATCTTGTGATTACTGATCATCTAACATTAGCTGAAGTGGGAAAAGATATCAGGGTTTCATTTTATCCACTGGGATCTAGGCTAATGAGTATTTATAGTAGTTTGGGATATACTATTAGAATCATCACTTTTGAAACTTTAATTTTTATAATCTAATAGGACATTAACAATTAAATCTCTAAAACATGAAACCATTTGGCCTGATCTATCTACTTCTTTTCATGTAAGTTAATCTATGAAGTAAGAAAAGAGACAGATTCAGCTTCCTCTCATTTGATACTAAGCTCCCCCAGACAACAGTCGGTAACACCTGAGGGGGTCCAAGAGCATGTAGATAAAAGCGCTCTGGCTGGCAAAGATCAAATCCGCATAGGTTACGGATCATCACATTTCCGCTTTCCATCTGAATAGGATTACAAGCTTACTTAGTCTCCATTTTGAAAAGAATGTAAGGTTTGATAGGTTCACGTATCATCGATCATTGTCGTTTGCTCCTTTGTATTGAATGAAAGCATATAATAGAATCCTACAATCACAGATAAGGAATAAATATACACATGTACAATTTCTAATCTTTAATAGTACTTAAGAATCAGAATACACCTATTTTGTGTCCATTAGAAAATGCAGTTTATAAGAGTATATCCTTTTCAAATTAGAGCAAATAAAATTATTTTTTGGGAAATTGTTGTGGAGCATTATTAAAAGAACGTTTCTCCTGAAACTTTAGAATTTTTAAATTTCTAAAGGAAAAATAGCTACACAAATGAAACAGGTGATTCTATAAGATGACCACTTTCCAGCATGAGTGGTAGATAGAGCTTCTCCAGACTTTAATGTGCATAAACGTTACTTTGAGATCTTGTCCAATAAAGGACAAGTTCTGACTCGGTGAATCAGGGTTGGGGCATTAATAGCAAGCTCCCAGTGGATGCTGATGCTTCTGGTTCTTGGACCTCACACCGAGTGACAAGTTTGTAGATAATCTGTTCAATTCTGAAAGTTCTTAGTGTTTGGCAGTAATAGCTTTTAGGAGAGAATGGATTTTCCTTAGACCTTGAAGAATGGATGACATGTGGATAAACTATAAAGGGAGCAAAATAACCTAAATGGTTCCCCAAAAATGAACTAGTATGCTATGTTTATAGTATAGTGAAGGGAGAGTTATGAATGCAGGTGCAAACCTAATGAAGTTGAAAAAATAATAAAACTTAACATGAATAATGTTCAGTTTTGGAAGGCAATGAAAGTTGCTGTTGGGGTAGGAATTAAATGTATCCTGTGAGGACTGAGATGCTAAAAATATAGTTACATATTCTTTGATTATTCAGTATTGTGAACATGTAAGAAATCATTTGATCCTTGCAGTGAGGAAAGCAAAGCTCACAAAAGTTTTAAGGGACTTACCTAAAACAGAAAATGCCAGATCTGTAACTAGAACACAGGTCAGACCCACAGTCCAGTGCTCTCTCCATTCCCCTAACTGTCTATCCATCCTATATATTTAACTTGTTTCCTATACATTCTAACTGGCCAAGATAGACCAAAAGTAAAACTTTTAGAAGGTCAGTCTCCCTGTCTTTTTTTAATATTGTCCTCATTACCCTCTTCCCTCTTTTTACAGCCATCAGTTGTTCTCCTGTTGGTTTCTCACCTATTGGAGGTTACAAGAAACTTATCTAAGGATAAAAAATGTGTGGTTCTTCCTTTGCATCAAACCATCCGGTTAGTCATAAAAATTACTTTGAGAAAGGCAAATTTTGATCTCATATTTACTTCTCAATCTTTGAGAATTCTAAGACTCTTCTAAGTTTTCCCAGCTCATAGTCAAGCCATCCAGGTGTAAACCAAGTCCATCTAAGGACTCAGGTGAGGGCATTAACTAGATAATAGTTCAAGAAGGTAAGCATTGCATCTCCTGTTCTATGCTCTTTTGACTCTCTCTGTTATAGCTAATGTATTCCTTAACCATTCCAGAAAGCTCTCCCCTTAAAATTAAAAAAAAAAAATTATGTCCCAGTTCTCATAAATTCAAACAAAATCTCTATTCATAAGTAGAATATTTTTTCTCATTATAGTTCTGCCCTAATTGATAATACAAAGGTACACACACTATACATTAATCATAAGTAGGATTAATTTAACATCTTTCTGGTATACTAACCAACTAAACTCGAAAGTTGCTCTGTTCCATTTTTCTCAGTCATAAAGTCACAAGTGATCTGAGTTTACAGACTAAAACTATTTTGAAAGTATCTCTCAGATAAATCCATGCTGGTGATTACTTCAGCAAAACAGAATGTTTAAAATATGAATAGTCTCACAAATCCCCATTTATAAATAATAGTTTTATTTAAATCTTTGTTTTTAAAAGTCTTTTGCCACACAGGAATTACACATTTAAAGTTATGGCAGAATTATTTGGTATTTTATGTGTAAGTATTTAAAAATATAATTATGTCTTAATAAAATGCATTTACTTGAATATTTATCATTTAAAAAAACCTGTTTCAATGACAAATGATTGCTTTATTTTAAATCCCAAGCAAATGTTAAAGCAAAAAGTCAGATTTCATATACCTCAATTTTCCATAATCTTTGAATTAAACATTAATGGTAGTATTTTCTTTACATAGTTATGTAAGGTTTTAAATGTGATAAATGAGTATTCATTTTCTTTTGGAATGCTTAATATACTTCAAAGGTTTAACTTATAAGATAATAACTTTAATATCAGATATATTTTTATGAACCAAAATTTCAAATTTCAGATAATTATTTAAAGCAAAAATTTTAATACAGTTAGAAAGATTTCAAAATATATAGAAAGATTTCAAAAAATATATATTGTTTTACTTGTCCTTTTCCAAATAGTCCAAAGTTGATTAAAGGAACTTTAATTTTAAAATATACAAAATGATGGCATCTTTAATGTTTCATTCATATAAATAACCTTTGGAACTTGACATTTGCAATATCCATCTATTAAAATGTCTCACCCATCAAACTATTTAAACATTGTGAATTTTGAGGCTTTTTCCCTCATATATATATTTTAATAGAATTTACATCATATGTACATTATTTTGTATATTTTATATTATCCATTTTGTAAATAACTCTTTCTCTATTAATGTTTGACTATGCTTCTTCTTATTTTAGAGCCTCTTTATTAAAATCCTTCTAAAACATTGTTCATTTTAGTATGAGCTTAAATATCAAAGCTCAATTCACAGTCCTGATATATATTTAGCCCACAGGACAGGTGTTGGTTTACTTCTCTCACAGGAGAGTTTTGCAAGTACTGTCAGACTAAGTAGTTTCCAGAAAAGTATACCCACAATCTTTGATGCCATGGTGACCAACAGCATCAAGTGCCATTCGTGCTACTGAACAAGGTCCTTTTCTAAGGGAGGTGTGATAATCTCAAATCATTGAAAAAAAAATATTCAAGATGTATACCCTAATAAGAATGACCAGAAATTTTCCCAGTCATTTATTTTTTAGCACATTTATTTTTTGCCTGATAGTTTAAATCTGTGTGAATATATTTCGATGAAGTTTCTTCTTATAAATCAGGGGTTGAAAAATCACATTCCCACAAACTAGGCACACAGAAAAAATGCTAAACTGTTTAAAGTTTGACCATTTTGCCTTTCCTTGAAAACACTGTCCCAGGTCAAACAAAACCAATAAATAAAACTCTTTGCCAATAATTTCCAACCTCAAAAAACTGTGATAGCAGAGAAATCCCTAAAAGTAGAGTTTTCTTCCATGTGCAAACTTAAGACAGATATTAAATACAGACTTATTCATACAAAACAGACTTATTCATAACGTTATCACAGATCAGTTTATTATTTTTAAAAGAAAAGAAAACAATGAATAAGTTATAGTGAACAGAATATGATATGGAATGGAAAGTAAGAATTTACAAACAGAGTTGGGACTGGCTCTAGCACATTAATTCAAGAATTTTAAACTAACTAACAACAAAAAACAAAATTTGACTTCTCTGTGACAAATAGCTAACAACGGCCTTTTTACGTGATAAATATCAACCTAATATTTAATGAATACTATGGAAGAAATAGTTCAAAGGTATTTGATTAATAACAAACAAGCAAGATATCCTACTATAAAGATTGGACAGCATTCCAGCAGTAACCCCCACCCCAAGCACTTCAAAACCCTACCAAATTTTTATCAGAATTTAATCCATGTTTCATTGTGATTTTTAGAATTTTAGTTTCGGACACCACTAAAAAGCCAGCTATTACGTAGCCAGAGACTAAGAAAACCGAGTACAATGCTGAAACGGTTACTTTTCCTTGTCTTCGGTCATTCATTTTCCACTGGAAAAGTAAGGAAGGGCCCTTTCATGCTGTGAGAGGAGATGAATACGCGGATGTGGAGTGGCTGCCTTCAAGACAGCTGGAATCTATAGATTTGAGCTCTTCAGATAACATTCTGAATGGTACTTAGTTCCAGACTACGTGTCAAATTTGGTTCTAGACACATATTCACCAAAACACATACAGGGCATTCAAAATTTCAGTTACCCCCTTCTTCATTCTCTTCTGGTTCTGTATACCCTTGCCACACCACTTCAATACAGATTTGACAAAACTTCTGCAGAAGCAGGTTCTGAATGTATAGAATTAGTATTACAAGTAAAGGGCTAAGTGTCATTTGGCTCCTTTCCGGTGAGGAGATTGAGGGAATAGATTGAGGTATATGAGCTCAAAACAGTAGATGAAGAAGCCCAAATTTTACTCTACCCAGAGAGATACCTCAGGCTCCTTTGAAATTCAAACTAACTCCCTCCATTACTTTGCATTAATTTGATGATAATCAGTTTTTAATTTTTAAAACATCCTATAAAAATGCTCAAATAATGATCTACAGTTGCATTTGCATGGACAGCATATTCATTGTGATTTAATTCAATTCCGTTAACCTTTAATGTGAGTTGCAGTTTTACACAAAGGGGGAACAGAGTGCCCCACATGGCACTCAGGTCATTTACCTTCTGAACACTGAGGAATGTCACAGACTTCGTAGCGTACCTCTGGATTGCTTGTGAAACACCAAGGTCCCCCTTCTTCCCCTCGAGGATTTCGACAGTAGTTTTCCTGTAGGTCTTTACCCCGATAGCTCGAAGGCAAAAAGCTAGTTTTAAAATGATAATCATTACAGTATAAGAGCATGCAACTTTGGGGGGCCTATTAATTTTACTAACTAGTGGATATATTTTCCTGAAAGTAGAGAAATTCTTTACTCTATCTCAGACAGCCATATATATTAACTTGAATTCTATCACTTCCATCCATTCTTAAAATACTTTAAATTTTATAGACATTTACCTAACTGAATTCTCGTATTCTGCACCAATAAGAATGATTCATCTCTGACTTTGCTAATCATTCTAGAACCTAATTGACACTGTTTGAACCATAGTTTCAAAGTTCCCCTCAAAGGTAGCAAATGATAGAGGAGAACCCCTGAGGACAGGCACTGACATCTCACTATTACATTGTTTATCTGAGATAATTACTTGTTTTTTACATATTTTCTTATGAATAATACCCCCCCTTTTCTTCACAATTGATAAACAAATTGATGAAGTAACAGAAACAAAGATTTTACACTCAAACTAAAACCAGACTCAAATTTCAGCTCTATCTTACTAACTGGAGACCCCAGTGGGCAATGTAGCCTCTTTCAGCCTGTTAGCTTACCTGTACACCGAGTATAACCATAACTTGTAACATCTTACACCTCATGTGGTTGTTTTGAGAAGTTCAAAGAGACAAGAGTAACTGAGACTTAATAAATGCTACCTATTATTAAGCACGCTCCACTTAGTTTTTAGATGTCATAGTAAAAGACAGAAATGCCATTCTCTTTAAAATTTTTTAAAGTTTTCACTGTGACTGGAGCGTGGTGCTTTCAGGCTTAGTTCATAGTATTTGGCCATAGACTGAAATACAGGACCTTTGTTTAAAATTTCTAATGCCCTAGTTATAATTTTGTTATCAGCATAAGGTATTTCAACATAAAAGCAAAAAAGTCCAAAGCTCTTTTTATTCTTTTGCACTGCTTGTGACCTTGGCCTCAGTGATACTGCATGTGTCTCCTAGACTGCACACATAAACAGCAGAAGTAAACAATATACATCTGTAGGTAACATTTGTAAGCGCTTTTTTGGAAAATCCAACTGTATTTTCAATATTCAGTACAATGTTTTCCATAAAGCTTTATTTCTACTTTTACTGATCTCGGAGTTCTAAATGGTACTTAAACAACAGTCAAATCCAAAGCTTTTAGTCTGTCAGTAAATGCTATTCAAATATGTTTTCTATGCACTTAAACTTTTAGTTAAGAAATAATGGTTTTTCATTATGCTGTAGCACATAATAAATAGAAACATGCCTTGGGTACCAAGCAATATTTTGCAAAGAAATCATTTACTTTGGACGTGAAATACAATAAAGTCCTCAGAAAATATAAATTATTGGTCAAAAATAGTCTAAGAGACTTACTACTAACTAAACAATTTCAAGATATGAATTAAGCATCATTAACATTATGAAATGTCAAAATAGTTTAATTCTTATTCCACTAGCATTTTAAATACTGGGGAATAATAATTAAACATTTGGTCTTATGATTGATACAAATTATAATTAAAGTTTATCATGACTTTACAGTTCTTAACAGTATTTAAATTTCAAAGAAAACAATGTCATCTTTTGTCTTAGTTTTAGCTCTATTATTCCAGAATAACTTAAGATAATCTTTGTGCCATTGCATGAAATGTATTTTCTTTTCATTTTTGCCAGTTATCTAATTTTTCATAGTAAATTTATAATGAAATACTCATTTTTCTGATAGAATCAAAACTGAATTTTACTTTATATTTTTTTCATAAAGCATTGCTTTTACCAAATCTACCTAAGAAAACCCCCCTGTAACTCTACTTTCTTAAAAGTTTGGCTTGTTATAATAATAAGAATAGGTTATTGTTAATCATGAAAATCTACATAGTTGCCCTATACATTTCACTCGACTAGTATACAACACTAGTCCTTAGGCAATTTACTTGCTTTTTGGGTTTTCAACTTGACTTACAAAATGAATGGAGTGAATTAGATTATTATAAGGTCCTTTATTTTTATCCTTCTATGTATTAAGTTTAAAAGGCTAAGTGATGATTTAACACGTTAAATGCACACATTATAAAATACCTGAAGTTTTAGAGATTTTTGTTACACACACACACAAAACACATACACGTATACACTATACATACACAAACATAAACTATTCCAGTAGATTTGTAAAGTGAAAAAGAAGCTGTGAAGAAGTAATGAATGCATAAGTCAACAGTTTAGTAGGAAAGATGCAAGTTGGAAGGAAGAGAGATAAAGTAAAAATCTAAAATAGGTATGGTTAAAAGAATAAAGTTTTCCCAATAGAGTTAATACAAATGAAAAATGAAGAGAAAAATATGTGCTGCTTTCCACAGTTCTGTATCAGTGCATATCAAACTCCTCTTTAGGACAGGTAGGGTAAAGAGCAGTCTAGGTCATCTCTTCTCTTCATTCTTTGGTATATATAACTTTTACCCAAATTAACTGGCATTCTTCAGTGTTCTGAGGTTTTTAGTGTGCTTTTCTTTAATATATCATACTTGACCAAGTGATGAAGCCTAACCCTGTTCTTTGTTCTTTTGTGTTCATTCAACACATATTTATGAAAATCTATTACACCTCTTCTCTTCATTCTTTGGTATATATAACTTTTACCCAAATTAACTGGCATTCTTCAGTGTTCTGAGGTTTTTAGTGTGCTTTTCTTTAATATATCATACTTGACCAAGTGATGAAGCCTAACCCTGTTCTTTGTTCTTTTGTGTTCATTCAACACATATTTATGAAAATCTATTACACCCATGCCCTGTGCCAGGCAATAAGCTCTGTAATAAACTTTTACTCACATGCATACTATTTTTGGTTCTTTGTCCTTGTGACCAAAGCTTTATTTTTAGAAAGATAAGTGAAAGAAAATGTAAAATTGATTTATATCCAAATATACTTGGAAATATAACTTAGATCTTCTGGGTGCTAGCCACCCTTTGTTTTCTTTTAATATGAACTATGTTTATAGGAAACTTGATCCATTCCATCATCTGCTTCTTTAATGAATGCTGGGTGGCCAGTGAAGGATACAGATGGAGATATCAGGTCACCTGATTTTCTAGTTAAGCTTCTATACTAATTTCATCATCTATCATCATCTTCCCATTAAGCCACTTGTAAAATATTTCAATTTAGGGAGTCCGCAATAAATCACCCTTCTAGACAGAGTCATATATAGATATATATTTATTTTTCCACTTTCCATACAATTAATCTTTAGTTATCACTTTAAAAGTGTTAACCTATCATTTAGATATTCCAAATAGCCGCTAATTGATGAAAATGTGTTGCTCCCATTGAATACAAAAATTGATTAACCTATGAAGTCTTCTCTTCCTTAAAGCTCTATATCACAAGGAAATGTTTGTTGATAAAATAGCTGATTGGACTGGGAAGCTAGTTCCCAGGGAGATCTATTTCATATGTACTCCTGTAGCAGAGAATCATAATCATAGAGAATTTGGGTTGAAATAAGACCTTTCCTGGGTCAGTCCAGTGCGCTGTCCTTGACTACAGTAGGATTGATTTCAAACACTATTCCTTTGTTCATGAAATTCTTAGATCCATCTATTTAAGCAAAATGTTTTCCTCACTATGCAGGGACTGGCACCATGCAAATCCTATGAGAGGACAAAACCAATTATATTGTTTGCTTTGTACTATAATGATAAAACTATTTTTTGGAGGTATTCATGCATAATTATAAGTAATGAATTTGACAAAAATAATTAGTTGCTTTCTGTTATTCAAACACTGTAAAACTGATTCACTTGGACGCTTGCTGGTTGGCATTAACTAGACCAACATCAAAGATTTCATCCCAGTGTAGACCAACCAACTCTTTTTCTTTATATGTGGACCGATGAACTCTGTTTACTGAAGTAAAATCATCTTGCATGGTTATTCCCCACCAAATGAAAGAAAATGGACAAAGTGGGTTCATCAAGGCAAGTAAATTACCACTATTGCAAAAAGAAGTCACAGTATGTATCCTGATTTGCTGAGTGTTTAAGGCCCGAAAGTTGTTAAAAGCACAGATTTTAGAGTGGCATTGGCAGGCCTCAGATTCTGGATACACGACTTGCTAGCTGTGTGTGACTTTGAAAACTTACTAAGATCTTCGCCATTCAGTTTCACCGTATAAAAAACAGAACTAATAAAATCACCTACTGTGTGGTTCTTGGGGGCCTCCTAGATGGTGCTAGTGATACAGAATTCACCTGCCAATGCAGGAGACACAAGAGACATGGGTTCGGTTCCTGGGTTGGGAAGATCCCCTAGAGTAGGAAATGGTACCCCACTCCAGTATTCTTGCCTAGAAAATTCCATGGGCTGAGGAGTCTGGCAGCCTACAGTCTATAGGGCCGCAGAGAGTCAGACACGACTTAGTGACTGAGCACACAGGTGGTTCTTGAGAGGATTAAATGAGATAACCTAGGTATACTGTTTAACAAGGTACTAGGCACATGGTAATATAAATCTTCCAGTGCGTCTAATAACCAGGTAGAGCTATTTTAAAATACTGCTGCTAAGTTACTTCAGTCGTGTCCGACTCTGTGCAACCCCATAGATGGCAGCCCACCGGGCTCCTCCGTCCCTGGGATTCTCCAGGCAAGAGTACTGGAGCGGGGTGCCATTGCCTTCTCTGATTTTAAACTAGTTCCTGTTAAAATTATTTCCAGAATAAGTCTTGAAAAACTTTGGCTATATATAGCTCTCCAATGAGTAGATATCTGTTTCTCCTCCATGATGTTTAAAACTCTCAGACTAATGAGCCTATGGATATTATATTTACTCATCTTTAAATAGCATTCATCTGTTAATAATGAACACAATCTTTCTCTTAACTATAGATATTTAATTTCCAAGAAATAAGTTTTCTCCAGTCATTAGGTGCTAGGTGAAAAGGGAAAGGTGGTCATCTGAGACACAAATGTTTAGCAAAGCTCTATAGAAAAACTGGTGGCTAGGTTATTTCCCCCAAAAGATTCTGATTTAATCAGTCCATACTGACACCCAAGTGGTAGGATTCATTAAGGGCTTTTAGCGATTTTAATGTGCAGCCAAGTTTGAGAACCACCATGGTTAAACAACATTTGGCCCCTGGGGAAGATCAGAATTTCTCCATCTCCAACTTAGCACAAGCAACCTCTCCACTCCAGCTGCAGAGTGCTGTGCCTTCTCACAGGCAAAGAGAAGGAAAAAAAATTTTATTACTTTTTTATTATTTCTTCCCAAACACCAAGATCTATAAATTGAGGTTTTGTGGTGAAATAATGTTAGGCTACATCTTAATGATATATATTTTTTATTCTTTGGCTATCAGTTATTAATTCAGATAAGCCTTAGACTAATACATTTCAGCAAAGTTGGCTAAACTATTACAGAACTGTAGGATTAATCTGAAGGACTAACCTGGGCCTGCTAACAGACCCGTCCAAGAAAGGCTCTATCCTCCTTTCTTCGTGTTGGTCTTACCTGTGTTCGTGTGGTATCATGGAATTCCAGGGCTGACATTTGATGCCACTTTTAGTGATAGATACCGTCCCCTTGTAGCTACCGCCTTTACCAATGATACAGTTTCTAATGTAGTCTATTAAAAGAAAGCAGAAAAAAATGTTATAACCATGTGTAATATACGCTGTATATATTAAAAATAAAAATTATAAAATTCCATTTGAATCTTTAAGTAATTAATGCTTATAAACCACCACAAATACTGCAATTTCTTGCCTAAAACTTCTAATATTTTCAAAATAATGCATTTAGAGTAAGCCAAAACAAACAAAAACAACAGACCATTGAGAAGTTTTAATTTTGTGAGTATATACCTGGGAAACTCTAGAGATTAGTCTACCTGTTTAACACAGATTATTCTATATACTCAATTGACAAGGCAAATTTAATTTGGCCCAATTATTTGCTTAAGTGCAGAGACCATTTTAAGAAAATATTAAAAATAAAAATTTGTAAACTTATTTGAATTCAAGCAGTTACTTTGAGGTAATGGAAATAACTGATTATTTTGATATAAGTGATCTGATTCATTTTTTTTTTAATTAGAGGATAATTGTTTTACAAAGTTGTGTTGGTTTCTGCCATACAACAATGCAAATGAGCCATAAGTGTATATGTATCTATATGTATATCCCCTCCCTCTAGGTCACCACAGAGCACCAGGTTGGACGCCCTGTACTATTCAGCAGCTTCCAACTAGCTATCTAGCTTACACATAGAGTGTATATATGCCAATGCTATTGATTTGCCTTTACATCAGTAAAATCGTGTGAGTTTTTGTGTATGTGTGTGTATGTGACAATTACATTATTCTGATTATTATTTTCCATATTTTTTCTAACAGATTGGCTGCTAAATTATAGGACAATCAAATAGAAACAAGCTGTATATTCCTATCAAATAACAGTATATTCAGTTAGCAACCTAGAAGACTGAAGATGGTTTTACACTAGATTATGAATCATGTTTAGGATTTATAGAATTATTGGGGTGCATAGAGATCATCTTATTTTCTAACATGAATTAATTTTAATGTAATCTAAGCATTTTCCCTATTAACAAAGAAATGTCTATGTGTATTACTAAATAACTAAATTTATGAAAATATGATACAACAAAACATTAAAATTGAGACACATAGTATTATAAAAAACATAACTCATGATTATTATTTTGTGTGATGAGAGATTATTTTATTGATATAAATCTGCTTTTGAGCAAAGTAAATGCCTTGAGAATACAATATCAAATTACCAGCATAGACAAATTAACAAATAATATGGTCTCAATTCTTTTAAAGATTTTTTTAAGTATATAACTAGCAATAGATCCAATTAAATTTTCAAAACCTCCATATTTTATTATTATCAGCCATCATAAGTATAACTTAGATTAATTATCCATAGATTAAAATTTAGTTATTAGAAAAAAGTTGTTAAAATTTAGAATACTGTATAAATATACATTTATATATTTATATATATAAAATGTCTTAAACTAATATAAATATATAAAACCAATACAATATTGTAAAGTAAAAAAATAATAATAAATAATAAAAATAAATAAATAAATAAAAGCTGCACCTAATTATACCCCCCCAAAAAAAAAATAAAATAAAACATCTTAAACTAATAACTTAAGGTGGCACATTCTAAAATGAATGTGGAGAATATCAGTCCCAGGAGATGTTACTAGAAATAAACAAAGAGAGAGGGGGTAATCTAATTATGGAAAATTTGGGACAAGCTCTTTTTAAAGGGCCACACTGAAAACAGTCAAGGCGTTAGTGTCATCTGTCTTAACAGATGAATTGACTGCATAACAGATCAGGATATGATGGAAAAATCAGAAAGAACACTGTGGCAGGTAATTACATATACTTTATTTCATTATGAAATATTTAGAGAAAAGCCAGTTACCTTTGTTTTCATAGAGGTCAAATTCATGGCCAAACTCTTTTTTTACTCCACTTGACATGCTATTGAAAGGGAACCAGAGGCATCGTTTTCTTGCTTTATCAAAAACAAAGGCCCTGAAAAAAATATCTGAATGAAAAGAAGGAATACTATTTATACAGCTTTTAAAGAATAGGTACATGGTTTAACCAAGGAAGATAATATAAAAACAGATGAATTATTACATATACAGAAAAGAGGATATTTGAACCCACAATTTTGATAGTGAAATGAGACAGAACAAAATTAAATTTTTATAGCTGTAGATTTAAATACCAGATAGACTAGAACTTGAAATGGTGTCATGTTAATCTACATGAAATGTAGAAAAATGAGGGCTTCAACAAGCACAATCAATATACAACACAATTATTTGGCTTATTTATGAAGATTTTATTATTTTTGTAAATACACAGAAAGTTGGAAGGTTTTTTTGTGGTTATATACAAATGATTATATTTGAAGTATCATGATTAATTTCCAAAGTTTATAATTATAAAAAGCACATTCTAAACTGACATGTCCTAAAATGCAATAGACAAATCACAACCCCAAGAGATCCCGCTAGCAAAGAAGGATCTGAAATCAAATGTTTGGGAAATTTTACATACAACATCCTTTCTTGTTGAGTTATAAAGCATTGAAACTTATTAAAGGCTATGAAAATCCCTCTATTAGTTAGCTTTATATAAGTCAATGTTTCCTAAATAGATTTGCTTGCATAAGCATTTTTAATTTTTAAGAAACTATTAATATAATAGAGAATATGCTTCTAATATATCATCTTGACAAAAATAATTAAAATGTGTTAACTCTTAAAATCATCATTCCTACAGCTAAGTATTATATTGGATTTTTGTTGCTCATTAAAAAATATATTTCTAAAAAAAAATATGTTTCTAAAGCAGAATGATAAATACAAAAATCCCTTAACTGAGAACAGTAAAGTACTTAAAATTTTCAACACATTAAGTGTTACCATTTTTTACAATACAAAAAATAAAGTTAGAACCTGAATTATTTTCTTTCCATTAAGAAATAATATTAAAACTCCTTCTTACCATGTTCATGCTAACTATAATGCCACCATGTATAAGCATCAAATTAAGAGAAATACACAGATTTTCTAAGAATAAAGATTTTTCACTCCCAGGCCATATATTTTGAAACCTCAATTTTCTTGCAATTTTAGATAGTTCAAGTTAATCACTTATTTCTTTACATTTCAACAGCTTTTAAATAATTTTAAATGAGGGGAAATAACTTTTATAAAACAACTTTTAAAATGATGCTATAAAATTATTTAAAATATTTTATCTATTATTATATTTTTACATAGTACATTTTAGTCTATAGCTAAATAACTTCAAAAATTATATATATAAAGTCTGTGCTTTGGTTTACATGTAGACATTTTCAAATATCCACCTACAAGAACATTTTATACCTGTAATAGCATTAGAAAACAAACATAAAAATATATTGTTGCAACTGAGAAGAAATAATAAGAGAAAAACTGACTAATGATAGATTTGAATTTTGATCTGGAAGATAGTAAATTTATGCAATACGTGTTACATTTTCCTATTGTAGGGTGTTCGGAAGAGAGTGTTAAATGACTTTGAAAGTGTAATAATTAGATAAAGAATACACATGAAGATAAAAAACTAAACAAATACCTAAAAAGAAATCTTAAAATTACAAAATCAAATACCTGCCCCTTAACTTCACCTTAAAATTAAAATGTACCACACATACATGTACTACTTTTCTGTCAATAACAGGGCAGGTGACTCATTGAACCCCATCAAGAACATGTAAGATTGCCTATTTCATTCACCATTTTCTCACAGTCCATGGCAATTCATCTACTCTCAGAAAACTGTTTTTGCTCATATCATTTTACACCTCTATATGGACTGGATCCAAGCTAACAAATTCCATGAATTGCATATCTTCTTTTAAGTTTGATTTTAGGAGTCTTTATCTTAGTCATATTTTTAACTACCATCTTCCTTTCAAGAATTCATTATGTTGAGTTGTTTATGGCAGGAATGCACTTTCAATACCATTTACCCAGTCGTAGTTAGAAATTTTCATCTCTTAAGTCAGTTCTTGAACGTAAATCTTCTGAAAAGCTTAGAATCAGGCATTCTGGTCATCTTTCTCGTACAGCAAAAAAAAAACTTTCAGTCTCTATAAAATCAGTATTGTTGACACTTCCTCAGAGGAAACAGTGTTTGAGACTTCCACCTCATGCCCACTGAATCACAGATGCTTTCACGCAGCACTGTTGGTATTTTCCAAAGGTTTTTGTGTAATTGCCATTGTTTTTTAATGATTCTAGTTCATGTTACAAGCTGTAAAAAGATCTTCAATTCTTGAAGAACTTACTTTTAGAGTATTACAGTATGTCCATTCTATTCTGTATGGAATCACTAAATATATTACTTAAATAGGTGTGTGGCCTCCCTGTCCATCACCAACTCCCGGACTTTACCCAAACTCATGTCTATTGAGTCGGTGATGCCATCCAACCATCTCATCTTCTGTCGTCCCCTCCTTCTCCCGCCTTCAATCTTTCCCAGCATCAGGGTCTTTTCAAATGAGTCAGTTCTTCGCACCAAGTGGCCAAAGTATTGGAGTGTCAGCTTCAACATCAGTCCTTCCAATGAACACCCAGGACTGATCTCCTGGTGGATGGACTGTTTGGATCTCCTTGCAGTCCAAGGGACTCTCAATAGTCTCCAACACCACAGTTCAAAAGCATCAATTCTTTGGCGCTCAGCTTTCTTTATAGTCCAACTCTGACATCCATACATGACCACTGGAAAAACCATAGCCTTGACTAGACAGACCTTTGTTGGCAAAGTGATGTCTCTGCTTTTGAATATGCTATCTAGGTTAGTCATAACTTTCCTTCCAAGGAGTAAGCGTCTTTTAATTTCATGGCTGCAATCACCATCTGCAGTGATTTTGGAGCCCAAAAAATAAAGTCAGCCACTGTTTCCACTGTTTCCCCATCTATTTCCCATGAAGTGATGGGACCAGATGCCATGATCTTAGTTTTCTCAATGTTGAGTTTTAAGCAGACTTTTTCACTCTCCTCTTTCACTTTCATCAGGAGGCTCTTTAGTTCTTCTTCACTTTCTGCCGTAAGGGTGGTGTCATCTGTATATCTGAGGTTATTGATATTTCTCCAGCAATCTTGATTCCAGCTTGTGTTTCTTCCAGTCTAGCGTTTCTCATGATGCACTCTGCATATAAGTTAAATAAGCAGGGTGACAATATACAGCCTTGACGTACTCCTTTTCCTATTTGGAACCAGTCTGTTGTGCCATGTCCATTTCTAACTGTTGCTTCCTGACCTGCATACAGATTTCTCAGGAGGCAGGTCAGGTGGTTTGGTATTCCCATTTTTTCAGAATTTTCCACAGTTTATTGTGATCCACACAGTCAAAGGCTTTGGCATAGTCAATAAAGCAGAAATAGATGTTTTTCTGGAACTCTCTTGCTTTTTCGATGATCCAGCGGACGTTGGCACTTTGAACTCTGGCTCCTCTGCCTTTTCTAAAACCAGCTGGAACATCAGGAAGTTCACGGTTCACGTACTGCTGAAGTGATGCTAGGTCACTTGTGTCACTCTCTGTGACCTAATGGACTGTGACCTGCCAAGCTCCTGTGCCCATGGCCTTCTTCAGGCAGAACACTGGAGCAGGTTGTCTTGCCCTCTTCCAGGGGATCTTTCCAACCCAGGGATCAAACCCACGTCTCTTACTTCTCCTGCACTGGCAGGTAAGCTTTTTTCCACTAGTGCTGTCTGGGAAGCCAATATATATTTAGGATAGACAAGTGTGAAGGATGACACCATTTCTGAGCAGAGAATTTTGGTCGTACACTGGTATTACCACAAAGTGGTTTTCTGCACAGGTTGGCTTAAATTTGGTGACTAAATATAACTCAACCAGAATATGGCAGAAAAGTGTGAAACCTCATATACATGGGATATGTAGAGATTTATTAATCAGGTCACATGTCTTCTCCAACACAACAAAATCATTTTAGTTTCTCCTAAATAAAACAAAGGGAAGTCTGTTTTGTTTTTTCTAGCCAAAGGGCTGACTAGTGTAAAACTTGAGGCTTACCAGTACTTTCCTTATTTGTGGACCCAGGAGAGTGCATTTTCAGATTCAAAGTTAAAAATCAACAATGAGATGTGGTTCTTCTCCCATTCCCTTTGCCCTGCCCTTCTAACCCTGAGAGGGAAAAATACAATAAATCCAACCTCCTCAATTGCCAGAAGAACATCTCCATAAATCTACACAGCTGAGATGTTGATTGAGAGTAATTTTCTCTATTTTTTTTTTAATATCAAGACTTTTCTAGGAAAGTCAGAAAAAGATGGAATTATCATATGAATTACTTGCAAAGTTAATTCCCCACTCCCTGTGCCAGGAAATATCTCCCAGTAAGTGCCAATTTGGCTATAATACTTCTAGAGGAGATATAAATGAAAAGAAAAGAGATAGTCTGTCTTCCCACTAAATCTATGGAAGACTTCCTCTGACTATGTCCTTTCTCCTCAGACCCATAACACTTATTTCCCTGAGAAAGGCAATTTAAATATAGGAATTCTGGCCGTGACATTCCTAAAATCTGTGTTCACATCATGTGTCACAAGCCAAATGTAATAGAGTAGACTTCAAAAGTGACAGGCGGCCCTGTGCAGTGCTATTGAAATGGAATGAAATAGGGGAAAAAACAATGAAAAGTGAGAGGAAGGAATGTTTTTTGCAGAACTAGAACATGAATTTTCTTCGGGCAATTTGGAAGACTATTCAGATGAAATTGTCACCTTCATGGCCCCAAACTCCAAGTTTTATGCTCTGAGAGTACTGACAAAGTGGGAATGAATTTTCCTGGAAGGTGCAGAAGAACTTTCAAAAGATGAGACAACTCCCGATTTGAGTCCCGTCGTGCCTCCTTGAATTGCTCCATCACTTTTCATCTAAAACTTCATCACACTACCTCCTAACTACTTTAAGAGGCTGTTTAAGCTTTTGCTGCTGACACCAATACCCCTAGGTTTTTAATCTAATTATATCAACACTTTTTATTTCTAGCCCTAAAGACAATATGTTGCAGTAAGTTTTGACTGTTGCCCAATTTATATTCTGAAAATTCCTCCACTCCTCTTGTGAGGAAAATAAGAAAAAGTTTACTCTGAACAGAATATTTTAAAATATCAGAAATAAAAAGTTAATCTAATTGGATTTTAGTTCCTAAAGTTCAATCGTTCATAAAATGAGAAAATACAAATTCCATAACTAAAACCACTGAATTCTAAACAATCTTGTGGCTCATGTGTTCTCCCTTACACATATTTCCATCAAATGAGAGCTAAGTCTTCTGTTATAATGAGTTAAAACTAAAATCAAGCTTATAATTTTAAGAGCACATCCCATTGAATTCAAAACCAATGATGATAATGAGCACATTCTATATTTGGAAAATTATTCTAAGAACAAAATGAAGCAACTTACTTGCAAGTGAATGGAAGTCCTTTATTCCTAATACATCTATTGGCACATTGGTCTGCAGTGTTCATTTTTTTTGTTTTTATCTTCAGTAATGGGTCCTCTTTAATTAGAGTAGTCTTTGCTGACCTTTTGAATTCATGAAGTGTGTTTCTTCTTTTCTTCTGTCCTTCTATTAATAATAATAATTTTTTAAAAACATAGGGGAAAATATTTTAAGGGTCATATAGTAAAATATCCTTTAAGAATCATCTACAAGATAGTGATTTTGACAACATACCGGACCTCCAGGGCTTGGAGGTAGAATGATGTGGGGAATTATACTCTCAGATAATTAAGAGCAAGAAAGGAATACTTAATTGTGAAGAAAAAATAACTTCTCCTACAGAGTCACTTATCTACATTCTTTCAAATGAAGGATGCTTTTAAAAATTAGGACAGAGTTCACTCTTAAGAAATAAGTAACATGATATTCTCCAAACAGTATGAAAGCAAGTGCCAGGGCATATCATGTCATATCATGTTCTATAATTTAATTTGTCATTTCCTTCTACAATTGATCTTATGTAACTTATAGTATTAATACTAATTACATAAGCCAATTCAATGACAGGTGAGAAACTTCTCCTTAAAAATGGTGCACTGGATAAATACTTGACTTGCTCTTTAAAATATTTCATTCTATTCATATTTTAGTCTTTCTCATTTCCTACATAACAGTTTTCTGTGTTTGGGGGCACTATTTCTTAGTATCGCTGAACTGCTTGTTTTGAAATCAAGCCAAAAACTATAAATCAAATGAATGTAAAACTTCATCCTTTAATGAAGCAATATCATTTTTCTTCATCATAGTATTCTACCAGGCCCCTAGATACATGAAGCCTCCTACTAAAAACCCAAAGAGCAGAGCCAAAGCATCCCAAAAGACTTAATCTTTGAATAATTTTGGAATATGAAGAACTTCTTCATTCTTAATTTATCCAAAGTTACCTGGTCTCTAATGATAATCTCCTCTTCACAATGAGGATCAAATTGTCTAAGAGACAGTAGCTATTTTATAAAGGATGGACATAACTGTGCCCCTCCCCTGCCTGTCCAACTTTCAAATACCCTTATAACAAAGGTAGCAATAAATTTTTAAGATAAAGAAACCAAGATACAGGGGAAAACTGACAACTTAGATGATCTGATTCAAAATCCAGCTGCCTGGATTCAGAACCCCCACTCTTAAACACTTACAATGCCATCCTCCTCTAAGATTTGCTAAGACAGTATATGAAAATATGGCTTATATATAGTTTCTGAAGATTTGGTTAAAGGTATCAATAGAGAAATAACTTGCATGTCAGAAAAAGAAATCATTTCCGGTCTTTAAACATGGTGAAATGTGTCAAGAAAAGAGGATGAAAATTTTTGTGCAGGAAATTTGGGAATATGGCTTAACAGAGTGAGATAACAAGAATAGCATCATACTCTGAAGCTTGCCAGCAACCACTAGTTGCCACCAGTCATTTTATTAAACATGCAAATGCTACTCGCTAATATCTATCCTAACATGAAGTCCACAAGAAACAGGAGGAAACATGAATTCCTCTGAATTTCTGGTTCTCTGTAAAACCCCAGAATAAAATCCCCAAAAGACTGGAACTAATTTCTATAATAATGCTTACATTTTATTTTCTTTTCTTCAACTTTTCTTTGCCCTACAAGATGAAATGGCTATGGTAAAAGAGATATAACTTAGAAGACATTTTAACATAGAAACTCAGTCAACCAAATAATCTATCAACATGTTACTCATTGAGTGTGGACCGAATGCCTTGCATAATGTTGGCAGACTGATGATAATTCTGGCATTCTTATTGACTTTCCAAGTGACTTTGTTTTATTACCTTAAATGCTAATATCCCATTATTCAATCTATTGATACAAAATAAAAGTTATAGTTGAACTAAAAGGAGTGATTTAAACTGTAATCATATGGAAATCAATTTGGATTATGAAACATTATGAATATGCAAAATTTTACTTTTGTTTTTGAAATTTCATCCTTTAATTTCTGGCATAAGAGAAGAAATCATTATTCTCCCAAGCTAAGAAGTGGTATTATTCTTTTCAAATTTTGATATCTGCCACATGACCATGTTAATGGGAGCTAAGTTTCACCACTAAGAGTTTTTCCTTCCTTTGACCCTGGTGCACTATTTCATAGATGCACTATTTCTTCAGATGATTTCATAAAAATCATCTGAATTTCTGTATAAATTGGAATATTTCTTAGAGACAAATAGTAATAGATGCAAAAAATATATTCAAAAAACTATTACCAAAATGGAAAAAATATGTTATATATATATATCATCAATTAAATTAACTAAAAGTACAGAACTTAAATTGGCCTAATGTATATTGCATTTATTACATATGTTTAAGTGTGAGAGAAGAATGTAAAACTAAATTTAAAAAGTCTAAGACAAACACTGAGTTCAGATATGCGTTTTACTAATTACAAAAAATAGCACCCCTGGTCAGTGCTCTGTTTTGTTTTCTCAGAACCAGACAACAGAAGGAAGGCATTGAGGATGACTATAGAGAAAAGGGGTTTCTGTGGGATCATTGGTTATGTTTAATTCTGCAGATCCTCAGCTGACCTATAGAAATGTGTTAATGTGTGGCTGTACCTCATAAAAATAGTCTACTCTTGCTTGCTGACAAACTTTCGATCACTACCTTTCATCTAAAGATCAAAAAGTATCCTGAAAAACAAATAAATCTATAATTTCCCTTTACTAGATAATAAATAGGAGAGAAAAGCTTGTCTGGGGTTACAAAGCTAATCAGAGGCAATCAGAACCAGATACTAGGATTCCTTCTTCACTCTTTATTTCTACTGACTTAGAAGCTTTCCCTTATAATTCAGTCATCTCTACTAGGTCAGTAAATGATTACTCAAAACTGCAAAGTTCAAGCTAGTTGTACATCATGTAATCCACACACCTATAAAATTAATTCCTTCTTCAATAAAAGAAAAATTTAAAACAGGAGTCATTCAAAAACAGCATCTGAAAATAAAATTCCTTTGCTGAAAATACTTTCTCTTCCATATGTATTAACAACTGATGCTTGTTTTGCTAAAAACAGTTAAAACACAAACTTAATTTTGGAGGAAACTCAAAAATATCTTTGGATAAGATTTTCCCTACTATTTTTTTGTGCATGACTGTTAGTTGAAGTTTATAAACAAAATACTGAAATGAAATCAAAGGGTAAGAGATCACTGCAACTTTGTCATACTTTCCTGTATTTTAAACTGCAACTCCTTTGCCCTCTTCCCTCAGTATGGGAAAACATTCTCAAAGCTATATTTCCTAAAAAAAAACTTAAGTCCCAGTTTTAGAATTGAAATCATTAGGATCTTAGTGAAAACCTACAAACAGAAAGTAGGGTCAAATGTATCAAGGTGCTTGAAGAAAGACACATTTCTCCCTCTGGTCCCCAGGCCTCACACTCATTTCTCTCAGTACCTCATATATTTCTTCTCTGTATGGACTAACCATTGACTTCAAAGGAAAATCATGCAAAGGAAAGGATTTGCAGGGTGTGGAAAGAAGCAGGAATCTGGCTCCACATATTCTGAGAAACCTACCCACGTGATTAGTGATTAACAGCTTGAAGTGGCAAGATGTTAAGATGAAAGTACACAAATAATTAATGGAAGGGAATGGTGGTGACTGGAAATTTACTTCCCAGAGGCAAAAATCATAAAAACAAGTCCAAATCTTCATTTCTATTATCTAGGACTTGGATTCATAAGCAGACAATTTTCTCCCCTTCTTTAGAGAAGTGAACAATATCACAAGTAAAGATATCAAGAAAGGATCAAATCAGACTTCAATCAAATGTTAGTATTTGAGAAGCAGCGTAATTATCTCTTCCAAAAAGTTTTACAAATGAAATGATGTTCAGTATGAGTGTAGGACCCTCCCTAGGCATCTCCTTCCTTCTACTTCATTCCACTTCCTCCTTCAGCCTCTTCCTGGTCTCTTGCTTCATTGTCTGTTTCTTTCTACAGCTCTCCTCCACACCCCAGCCAAAGCAACCACACTTCATCCATGTATTTGTGAACTCAGAACCATCCATAATGTTTAAAATAATGTAATTTAGTGTGATGTTCAAGCATACATATGCACCACGCTCAGTCGTGTCTAACTTTTGGTGACCCCATGGGCTCTAGTCCACCAGGTTCCTCTGTTCATGGGATTTTCAAGATAGGAATACTGGAGTGGGTTGCCATTTCCTCCTCCTCCAGGGGACCTTCCCAACCCAGGGATTGAACCTGCATCTTTTTTGTCTCCTGCATTGGCAGGCGGATTCTTTACCACTGTGCCACCTGGGAAGCCCATATACATGCTAGTCTATTTTTCCAGACCTAGGTCATACTCCTCCTCCTCAGGCACTCAGTACACCACCCCTACATGATTACCTGTCCTTTGATATACTTGCTTATTTCAGTACCTTCAGCCACTTTATGTTTCCCTGACTTAAGTACTGAGCATACTGCTACCTATATTTTCATACTCCACTCGGCTATTACATACCCCTTAAACCTTATTTGATCTTCTAAGCTAGAAATGAACTCTCAACCGTAACATAATACTACTTTTAACACAGAATCATCCTTGTATTACTAACTAAAGTAGATTTTTTTAAGTAAGTTTTGATTGATTTCACTGCTTCTGTTTTCAATATAAATAAAAGGAAAAAATGCACATTGCATATTTCATTCACGTAGATTTAGGTAAGAATCTCAGTTCTATCCATTATCTAAGATAATAAGACAAAATAATTAAGAGTTTAACTTCAGTTTCCTTCTGTAAAATGAGTCAATCCAATAATGCCAATCTTATTAGAATTAAATAAGCTTTGTTTTAGAACCAGGTCCATAACAGTTGCTCAACAAATGCAGGTCTTTTTGCCATTTGTTCATCTGTAAATCTTGCACAGACTCCTTGACAATAGGGGCTCCTTTAATGTTCCTTTGTTGTTGTTAGAAGGAATTGGATATTTGTATCCAGTGCAGGTGGGATGATGGAGGATAATCCTATGAGGACTAGTTTCTTATAAAGATGGCTTGGGTCTGTAACAATCAATATTTCTTCAAGTTTTTTGAAGCTTTTCTAAAAATATCTCCATAATACATTCTGCTCATAACTGGTTATCAGCTCATTATAATACCGACTTCATTTTAAATATTGTGTTATCTCACAGTATGTAAAAATGCAGAGTCATCAGATAAATCAAAAAAGTATAACCTAAGCAAGTAACAGCAATAACAAAGTTCTCAATGTTCCATTTTAGATGTTATAAAAAAGAACAGACTTTCTTTGTATGTTCTAAGAGGGCGAGCCATGTTTTCTACTTTGAAGAATGTTATGTTTTTTAAAAAACTATCAAAATAAACTTGACAAAGGGAAATCCTCTTTTGGATAACAGTTTTAACATTATCCACTCTAGGAATTATTCTATTATCTGTAATTCCCAACTGTCTTCTTCTTGCTTGCAGCATTCTCTTGGGTTCCATTCTCCCTATATTCAGGAAATGCAGTCATTTCAACACTAGCCAAAGTGAAATATAATTGCAAATGTATATCTCCTGCCAAAGTTTCAAATGCATGCCAAAAGCAGATAGACATTGTCTATGGTTGATCTACTGTTTGGGTTTTCCACGCCGCGATCCCCATGTATTAGCACAGATGACTCTAGGTAACCATATTCTACATCAGCCCATCAACATTTTAATTTTAGAAATGAAAATCCTCAAAATGTTAGCCATCATTTCAATTTAGGCTCAAAATCCCCCAAACCAGCAATGTCATATAAGAATTAATTTTAACACGACACATCTCAAGGGTGATAACCTGTTAGATTGATACATTTTTCCGATCTCTTTAGAAATCTAACATAAATGTTTTCAAACTGACCCTTTCCACACAGTGTTGTTTTCCAAAAAGAACACGTCACAAAATCAAAGAAAGCCAGGTAGGACTGAATGACTTTTCTTGTCACTTGCAAATTCTTGGTGTTTTCACCCTTTGGATTACATCGAAAACTAGATCAGAGGTCTGATAAATTTCATATTTAACTTATCTCAAAAAATATAGCCAGTTCTCTGTCTTGTATTATTTTTTAAAAAACCATGTCTACCATCTGGGCATTTGTTCTATTCCTTTATTCCCCTGTGCCCACCTCTGATGCTCACTACCCTCTCCTGTTGGCATCCCAGCCACGACAGTGATAATACAACCAAATACAGATGTTTCCTCTTGCCCTGATAACAACAGAAAACTTCCCAAAGCAGCAAATGAAAGTCTAAACTTCCAGACAATATGAATTCCCAAGCAACTCCTTCCCAACCTGTAAATTCTGGGGAGAAAGCAGGACACCAAAAGGAGCAGTTCTGCAGCTATAATCAAGTCACACAATTTTTGCCTCCTTTGCACTGCAGTGTCCAAAAGGCAGGCTTCCATACTCAGAAAGAATAAGACCTTAGAAGAGAGGCTTTCTCTTTCATTTTTATAACATGCATATACTCAGAGTTTAATCTGCCTTCTCCAAATGAAAACCTGTATTAAGTCATAATTTGGCCCTGAATGTTGACTGAGTGATGTGGGATAGCGGACTGTCGTGGAAAATTGTCTCTGGAAAAAAAAAAATTGTGTCCCTGCTGTACTGACCATCACTGTCCCCGTTCAGATTAGACCCTCTGTTCAGCTTTAAACTTCTCCAAGCCTGTGTTAGCACTCCATTCCCATTCCACCATCCAGGACTATCAGGCTAAGTGAGATGGGGCTGGATCAATGGGAAATGGGTGGAAACAACAGGGGGGATGCTAATTATCATTTTAAATGCTTTTCAAACAGCAAAAGCATGTCAAAAGAAAGATAAATGAGAGGTTTAAAAAAACCTTACCACAAACTGAGTTAAGGAAGGATGCTGGGAGTAAGGCAAAGGGAGAGCTAGGGAAAGCAAAGGTTAGCAAGAGAGAGTGAAATAATAATATTAAAGGAGAAAACTAACCTGCATAGGGGATGGCGATGGGAAGCAGGAGGAGGTGGAGGAGGACGTGCTGCAGCAGCAGGACTGGCAGAAGTCTGGTCACCCACATGGTCCTGCTGGGTGTGCTGGCGGATCCCACTGGAGCAGATGCCTGGGTGAAAGAACCCTCTTCCGACTCAGAGCCTAAAAGAGCCCGTCGGCTCTGAGCTGCTTTTTATTGCGATGAGCTAAGTTTGTTGTGTGATTAACTGGAAAGATCTAGGTCTGAACTCCCTCTTACGGTAAGAAACTGTTTAACAACAGCCCTTTACTCTCTCCCACCCCCCCTCCTCTCCTCACTACCCCCCCACCACCCCCCCTTCGCCCACCACACCACCAAACAGATCCCAGCTCCCCACCCCCCCACCCCCACTCTGCTTAGGAAAGAAACTTACAAAGAAAAGGTCACCTGGCCTGAGGCCAGCTGCAATTTGGAAGTTGGAGCTCCAGATCCCAGTGGCTCCTATCCGAGTAAGGAAGGGAGGAGCAAGGCTCAGCCCAATAGCTAAATCAAGGCACAGGCAGAGGACCAATTCGCTAAGTTTAAACAGGAAAATACATGTGTTTACATATCTATTTGGGAAAAGAGGAAGGGGAAGCAGCATAAGAAGAAAGCAAAGCACTGCCTTTCTGTTAAATGTGCTTCAACTCCTAATCTGTCTAGTTGCACTGCTATGAGCAATCTAGGGATTCCAAACACTGAGGCAGTTTCCCTAGGGTGTTAGAGCCCGGGAAGGAGCTGGGAGGCAGTCTGGGAGGCAGACGGCAGACAGGTCCAAGCCCAGGTAGAAAGAAGTCCCATGAGAACAGAATATGATACTGTGGGGTAAAAAGAAATGAACCAACAAAACAAAAACACCCACCATTGTCAGGCAGAAAAATTGCCCCTATTCAATGGGCTCAGAGCAGGTAACTTTTTTCAGAAGCTCAGCTAAGCTCCCCAGTTACAGCAAAGGTACCAAAAGCACATAAACTTGTCTGATGTGGGGACTGTGATACAATTTGGTCATGCCCTCTTCTTAAAATGTCTAAAACATTGAGATTATGCACTGCCTTTCCCTGACAGATAAATGTGGCATGGATTCCATGTTCTGCCTCCCCCCACCCTCCTCTTTTCTAGCTCCATCCCATATGCATGCACTTCCCAGCCTCCCTCAAAGTGGAGGGGATGAAGGGTTTGCACTGGGGAGGAAGGGAGAAGATAAGGGATGGACACTCCTGATACAGAGCTTTGTCTTTGCACCTGGAGGTAGTGCTTTGATTATTTTAGGTAATAGCTTGCGCTATTTTTAATGAATTTGGGGTATAGTTGCCCCATGTGTTTCTGAAATGGATACAAATAAGAACAATGTCTCTGTCTACAGAGGAAGGGAAAATGGGCATAATGTGGCCTGTCTCTGGAGCTGTAGAGAGATGGTAGTGGGCAAAATTAAAGCCATCTTCAAAACAGCCTTTCCTCCACAGCTCTCATTCCTCATCCTTCAGTTCAGCCCACCCCCACCTCCTGAAAGGACTTGAACCTGAGGAAGAGCGTGAAAGTGAAAGTGAAGTCACTCAGTCCTGTCCCACTCTTTGACCCCGTGGACTGTAGCCTACCAGGCTCCTCTGACCATAGGATTCTCCAGGCAAGAATACTGGAGTGGGTTGCCATTTCCTTCTCCAGGTGGATCTTCCTGACCCAGCGATCGAACCCAGGGATTGAACCTGGGTCTCCTGCATTGGAGGCAGACGCTTTAACGTCTGAGCCACCAGGGAAGTGCTAGCTATTAAGAGAACTAGTCTTGAGGAATCCACTTCATCTTACCTTTTCCTATTTTTAATCCTTTTCTTTTCTCATTTTCTCCATATAAAAACAAAACCAAGCAAACACACAAATAATTTGTCAACCTTTCCTAATGTCCTAAGTACTCATCTTACTTTACTTTTTAGTCCAACTCTTAGCAACCCCATGACTGTAGCCCACCAGGCTCCTCTGTCCATGGGGTTTTCCAGGCAAGAATACTAGAGTGGGTTGCCATTTCTTTCTCCAGGGGGTCTTCCCAACCCAGGGATCAAACCGGGGTGTCCTACATTGAAGGCAGATTGTCTATGGTCTGAGCTACCAGGGAAGCCCACACGCTTTCTATTACACTTCTTGCAAATTCTCAATTTCAGTATGTTCTTGTGTGACCATGATCCTGATTTGCCCCATGGTAACTCCTGTGCTTCACTAGGGATTCAGGCTCCTTTTAAAGAAGCTAGATTTTTTGATAAGTAAATTCTGTAGGTAAACAATGAAGGACCAGTCTTCCTATTTGTTTTCTCTCTCTCAGAGAAAGCAGAATCAGGACTATAAGCATAATTGCGATTATCATTATAGCTTGGGGCAAAATCTATCCTGGATAAGAAACTTAGGGCACCAAAAAGAAACTGAACAATCTTATTTAACAGGTCACACATTTTCACAGTTTTTATTGCCACATTAAATATAATTTATTTAGAATTATTATTTATATTTCTATTTTGACAGGTTATTTGGTTTATCTATATTGAAATGACAACTAATATGCATTGAATTTTTGGTGTATGCTAAGCATTGTACCAAATACTCTTAAACAGATTCTTACTAATCCTTACAATAAACCTACATTAAAAAAAAAAAAAATCCCCATTTATAGTTGAAACAGCTTAAGTAAATTATTTTTATTCTTAAATAACTTGCTCTAGATCCCAAAGGAATAAAGATTCAGGTGGGAGAGCTGAACATTGTTGATCACAACACATGGGATGGGATAAATTTCTGTAAACCTTATAAGAACAAGACGTTAATCACTAAAATTATCCTGAAACCAAACATATAGGAGGTGCTTAACAATAATTTATGAAATAAATGAAAGTATAAATAATTTTTAATCTCCCAAAAGTATGATGAAATACACAAAGTAATGAAACATGCTATTATTTTACTTGTCTTGATAAAGATTCTCATTATTTTTTTCAAGTCATAATCACATTTTCCCCATGCTCTGCTCTTCCTTTATACTCCTTAGTTGTTAAACTGTATAAATCCCCAAAAGTGTGAAAATTGTTTGATAAGACAGAAAATTTTATGAAGACAATATTTTAAATGCTACAACTTGTATAATTCCTTAAATACAAGATGGATCCTCATTGCCTACATAATATCATTTTAAATCTTTCATAAGTTTAACTCTAGTATTCCACACGAACTAGATTGATTGAATGGGGAAAAAAAAGTACAAGGGCACCGCTGATGTTTTTTAAAAGCCTATACTTGATCCCCCCAACTCAAAAAAAAAAAAATCCCTGTCTTCAAAAGCCTCATGTTTCTCAATCACAAGTGGTGCTTGAGTCCATTTACATTAGAACGAAACTGATAGGAATTTGTGTTCTGTAGACCACTAAAGAGCTCTACATTCGTGGACAACCCGTCTCATTTATTAAGTAATAGGCACATATATTGTGTCATTCTGTTTGCTTCTACTACTTTGTAGACTCAGTTTAGTCCTATGCCTGGTTTCAAATCCCAGTTACTATCTTGCCAAAAGTTTTACTTTCATTTCAGTTTCCAAGGATTAATAAACAAAAAAAAACACTCATTATACACAAGTAAACAATTTCAATATTTAGTAGGGGATTATTTAATTTCAATATACAACCATTAAAAGAAAAGCAAAATAGACACAATGGAGTTAACAACCTCATGTGCATCACCAAATTGCGTCAGTCAACATCCAGACTTGAACAGCACATGCTGGGAATTCCCAAGGAACAGTGGTCTGGAGTCCCAGTTGGGAAAAGGTCTAATGCAGCACATCCGCTCCATGGGTGAGACTTCAAACTGCAGTTTTGGGGGTTCCCACTTATAATCCTAGGCCTCAAACTGATATCATCATCACTGTGCATGCAAAAATGCAGCTCTGGTTTTACTTTAACATTTTTACAGTGTTGTTTGTTTTATCTTGTGAGTCATAGGATTTCGTTAAACTCCAGGCATGGTTGGCCAGACCTCCAGGGGCTCAAGAATTCCAAGACCCACTCCCTTTCTTATCTAAAGTGCCACCTGACTAGCTGTGCTTGTGGGCAGGCATGGAATCTGGGCAGTGTCCAAGCAGATCAGAAGCAAGATCAGAAGACTGCTCTTCTGCTTCTGAAACCTGAACAAGACTTCCTCCATTTTAATTTTCCTTACAGTCAGCCACAGGATTGTTGAGGCTGAAGAACATAGGAATAAGGCAATATAACATGAGCAGTCTTGTTAATTCTGTAGGTCAAATAACAATTCCAAACAGCCCAAAAGAAACAAGATAATTAAAGAAACAAGCAAGGGGTTAAACAATATAGAAAACCATTTCTGAGTGGTAGGGGATGTTGTAAACAAAAAGTTTCACCATGAATTAGAAGTAAGATTTTGTACATTAACTCCTATTTCAATTAACTTATTGGCTGTAATAGCAGTAACAACAGAATGTTCTATCAAGGAATGATTCCTTTTTTCTATGAAATTTTGTAATACTTTAGTTCTTTGCAAAATCTTACATAGGGGTGCTAAGGAAAAGCTAATATTAGCAACAGACAAAGTAGGAAATAGCATGTGAGTCAGTTCAGGTCAGTTCAGTCGCTCAGTTGTTTGGTTCTTTGTGACCCCATGGACTGCAGCATGCCAAACTCCCAGAGCTTGCTCAAACTCATGTCCACTGAGTCGGTGACATGGACATTTGAGTCAATAATACCTGAATTTTCATGGAGAGAAAATAATAGATGGTCCCCTTCCAATATAAATGATCAACACGTGTTAGACATCTGGAAAAGGCTTCCTAACAGATACATAGAGAGACCGTTTACATCATCAGTTACAATACATACTAATTCAGGGGCTATTTCAAAAAACATATCATAGGTTTTAGGGAAAACAATTCATTCACAATAGTTGATGGGTTCTCCAATAAGTGGAGTTCCCCAAGTGCAAGAAGTTGGTCCACATAGTGGTCTCTCATTACTCTTGTCACAGTCTATCAGTAAGTTGTTGCGACAATTACAGTGACACAGGAAATTCTCACATAATACTTGTGTTAAAGGCTTGAGCTGAATCTTTACCAGAGCTGTGTAATCTAGCTGCTGCTGCTGCTGCTAAGTCACCAGTCATGTACGACTCTGTGCGACCCCATAGACGGCAGCCCACCAGGCTCCGCCGTCCCTGGGATTCTCCAGGCAAGAACACTGGAGTGGGTTGCCATTTCCTTCTCCAATGCATGAAAGTGAAAAGTGAAAGTGAAGTCGCTCAGTTGTGTCCAACCCTCAGCGACCCCATGGACTGCAGCCTTCCAGGCTCCTCCATCCATGGGGTTTTCCAGGCAAGAGTACTAGAGTGGGTGCCATTGCCTTCTCCGGTATAATCTAACAGACAGATACATTTTGTCTATGGAAAGGTAAAGTTAAGAAAAGACTGGCTTTGAAGTCTTTTGGGCAGATGAAGTTATCCTGAGTTCTGGTCTGGCTCTGCTTTCTCCAGCTAAAGATTCACCAATAGCTTTCTTCATGTTTTTCCTTTAATTGTAGCATATCCTTGAAGGTTGAGCCATGAAGGACAAGCTGCATTATAGCCAGGCTTCCAAGAATAATCTATTCACGAGAATAAAAACTCATGGGCTAATTTTCTCATACTCAATTGTTTCAGGATGGAAGTCTATTTTATGAGTTGGTTAAGTTTGAAATGCCCATTCTCATCAAAGGTGTTTCTGATTCTCCTATAGGTTTATTATTTAAAATATTGAGAGCATTATTTAAGTTGTGTGTGCGTGCATGCTAAGTCACTTCAGTTGTATCCGACTCTTTGCAACCCTAACAATCAAAGCCCACCAGGCTCCTCTGTTCATGGGATTCTCCAGACAATACTGGATTGGGTTGCCTTGCCCTTCTCCAGGGGAGCTTTCTGACCCAGGGATTGAACCCACGTCTCTTGCATCTTCTGCATTGGCAAATAGGTTCTTTATCACAAGCACCACCTGGGAAGCCCCATATTTAAGTTAGTCCTCCAGTTCTTATAAGAGCCATCTCCAAGTTTAATTAATTGCTGTTTAAGCATACCATTCATTCTATCAGTCAAAGGCAGCTTGAGAATAATAAAGAATATGAAAGACCCAATGTATATTATGTTCCTGAGCAAATTTTTATATTAATTTACCTTTAAAATGTCACCCATTGTCACTCTGAATTTGAAGTGCAACACCATAATATAAATTAATTATCTCCAATGTTTTAATAGTTATAGTCTGATTGGCTTTCCCAAAAAGAATAGCCACTAAATATTGAGAATAGGTGTCCATAGGAGTACACACTTACTGGCATCCTTTATCTCAGAATTAATGGATCAACAATTGCACTCATCTCACACGCTAGTAAAGTAATGCTCAGAATTCCCCAAGCCAGGCTTTAGCAATACGTGAACCGTGAACTTCCTGATGTTCAAGCTGGTTTTAGAAAAGGCAGAGGAACCAGAGATCAAATTGCCAACATCTGCTGGATCATGGAAAAACCAAGAGAGTTCCAGAAAAGCATCTATTTCTGCTTTATTGACTATGCCAAAGCCTTTGACTGTGTGGATCACAATAAACTGTGGAAAATTCTGAAAGAGATGGGAATACCAGACCACCTGATCTGCCTCTTGAGAAATCTGTATGCAGGTCAGGAAGAAACAGTTAGAATTGGACATGGAACAACAGACTGGTTCCAAATAGGAAAAGGAGTACGTCAAGGCTGGATATTGTCACCCTGATTATTTAACTTATATGCAGAGTACATCATGAGAAAAGCTGGGCTGGAAGAAACACAAGCTGGAATCAAGATTGCTGGGAGAAATATTAATAACCTCAGATGTGCAGATGACACCACCCTTATGGCAGAAAGTGAAGAAGAACTAAAAAGCCTCTTGATGAAAGTGAAAGTGGAGAGTGAAAAAGTTGGCCTAAAGCTCAACATTCAGAAAATGAAGATCATGACATCTGGTCCCATCACTTCATGGGAAATAGATGGGGAAACAGTGGAAACAGTGTCAGACTTTATTTTTCTGGGCTCCAAAATCACTGCAGATGGTGATTGCAGCCATGAAATTAAAAGACGCTTACTCCTTGGAAGGAAAGTTATGACCAACCTAGATAGCATATTGAAAAGCAGAGACATTACTTTGCCAACAAAGGTCCGTCTAGTTAAGGCTTTGGTTTTTCCAGTGGTCATGTATGGATATGAGAGTTGGACTGTGAAGAAAGCTGAGTGCCAAAGAATTGATGCTTTTGAACTGTGGTGTTGGAGAAGACTCTTGAGAGTCCCTTGGACTGCAAGGAGATCCAACCAGTCCATTCTGAAGGAGATCAGCCCTGGGATATCTTTGGAGGGAATGACGCTGAAGCTGAAACTCCAGTACTTTGGCCACCTCATGCGAAGAGCTGACTCATTGGAAAAGACTCTGATGCTGGGAGGGATTGGGGGCAGGAGGAGAAGGGGACGACAGAGGATGAGATGGCTGGATGGCATCACTCACTCGATGGACATGAGTCTGAGTGAACTCGGGGGGTTTGTGATGGACAGGGAGGCCTGGCGTGCTGCGATTCAAGGGGTTGTGAAGAGTCAGACATGACTGAGCAACTGAACTGAACTGAACTGATAGAAAATTTAGCATATTTCCCCAGGCAGCTTGCCACATGCCAATTTTCCTTTAACTAATTGTGGAAAGCTTCCAAGCTTGCTATGTTGACAAATTAGACATTGTAAAGAAATAGATTTAATGAGATCCGTAGTTAAGGAAATCTTGATCCTGAGCCTACCTGTATGTTGCTTTTTCTCTCAGATGGCCACATTATTGGTGTGCCCGCAAAGTAGAAGTGTTCAACTCTCTGGAGTCTGAATAGACTTCTACTGCTTGGATTTGGGTTTGCTCATCTATAATAGAGATATACTGTTGTTCCATAAAATTTGGAACACTCTGAGCATCAACATGAAAGACTGAAACATTAGTAGTTTAAACAATTTCCCAAACATCAGACCATAATTGCTTTCTCCATACTCTTCAGAGTGAATTTGCCAGTTAATTTTTACCCATAGGGGAAGTAAGGTGGCCGATCCATTGGCTACTGATAAAAAATCTGTGTATATACAGCATTCAGTTAAATTATCTTGTACTACCTGATAAACAGCATATAACTAGGCAAATTGGCTGCTTTTACTTTCCTCAGCATATGTCAGCAATTTAGTAGTGACCGAGTTATGTGCCACCACTTTCCAATAGCAAGTGAATCCTATATATTTAGCTGATCCATCAGTGAATCATGTGTGGTGTTTTTCTTGTGCAGTTAAAGAGTCAAAGGGCTTTCCCATTTTATAGACAGCTCAGTTCTCATGTGTAACTATAGCCTCTTGCTCATGGCCTTCAATAGGAATTTCAGAAATCTCTTCATTCAAGGCAGTAACCCCATATGGCACAGATATGGCTTGCTCATGAATATACCATTTCCATTTTATTATGCTGGACTCCTGAACTTACCCAACCCTGTGCATTTGGGGTAAACTTTGTACCCATTGCATGATTGGCACTTGATGTCTTAATATTACAGTATGATCTATAGTCAATTGTTCCATATCAATCAAAGCCCGATAATAAACCAATAGCTGTTTTTCAAAGGTAATGTAATTTCTCCCAGCCTCTGGAAATTTCCTACTCCAGAAGCCCAAAGGCACTCATTTGCCATGCTGTTTATGCCATAAGCTTCAATTAGCATATAGTTCATTGATAAATACATGTAATTTTATGTCCCCTGGCTATAGTTCATGGGGTATCTGATCTCCATCCAAAGATAGATTGCAGAGATAAGCTTTAGAATAATTCAATTAAACTTTTTAGCAATAAAACATAACAGTCAGTAACTATCTGGGAAGTGAGTCTTGGTCAACATAAATTTCAGTTAGTTAAGCTAGAATTTAATAGTCAGTAAAATACATAATTGTGTGTAGAGGGGTAGGAGGTGGGGCATTAACCCTGCAGTCAGGGAAGGTTTTATAAAATACAAAATGAAGGTTTTGACGGAGCCAGGAAAAAGCAAGTGACTGTCTTGGATTTCCCACAGCACCCACTGTTTTGTCTTTTATTATTTATTTATTTTTACGTTTGGCTGTGCGGGCTCTTTGCCGCTGCTCTGCATTTTTTCTAGTTGCTGTAAGTGGGGACTGCTCTCCAGCTGGAGTGCTCAGCAGGCTTCTCGTCGCGGTGGCTTCTCTTCTTGTGGAGCATGGGCTCTAGGAGCACAGGCTGTAGTAGCTGTGACCTGTGGGCTCAGTAACTGTGGCTCCTGGGCTGCGGAGCACAAGCTCAGTGGTTGTGGCACACAGGCTCAGTTGCTCCATGGCGCGTGGGATCTTCCTGAATCAGGGATCAAGTCCATGTCTCCTCCATTGGCAGGCAGATTCTTTACCACTGAACTACCAGAAAAGGCTCCAACTGTTGGATTTACAGCTATTGTTTACGCATTTTAAATTCCTTGATTTAGGAGTAGACTGTTGCCATTTTCTAAGGACATCAGGATAGCAAAAGTCTGACAATGAGTGGTTAATTTTTTGTAGAAGGAGAATGAGCGTTATCTACGTCACAATCTTCATAGATCATTGTGAAATAATATTTACCTTACCAAAGTAACAAAAGATTTGAAAAACAAATATAAATAACTTAAAGGCAGAGAAATCACATTGTCTATTATCAATAGCCACATTGCAAGAACACTTTCTCTCTCTCTCTTTTTGTTTTTTTTTTTTTAATGTGGACGATAATTGCTTTACAATGTTGTGTTGGTTTCTGCCGAACAATATGTGAAACAGCCATAAGTATACATTTGTCCCCTCCCCTTGAACTTCCCTCACATGCCTCCCACCCCATCCACACACACAGAGCACCAGGCTGAGCTCCCTGTTTTACACAGCAACTTCTCACTAGCTGGCTATTTTACATATGGACTTATATATGTTTTAATACTACTCTCTCAATTCTTCCCACTCTCTTCTTTCCCTACTGTGTCCACAAGTCTGTTCTCTATGTCTGTGTCTCTTTCCCTGCCCTGCAAATAAGTTCATCGGTACCATTTTTCTACATTCCAAATACACGTGTTTATATATGATGTTTCTTTTCCTCTTCTGACTTATTTCACTCTGTAAAACAGGCTCTAGGTCCATCTGCATCACTAGAACTGACTCAAATTTGTTCCTTTTTATGCTGAGTAATATTCCATTGTATGTATGTACCACAACTTCTTTATCCATTCATCTGTCAAGGGGCATCTAGGTTACTTCCATGTACTGGCTATTGTAAATAGTGCTGCAATGAACATTGAGGTATAGATGTCTTTTTTAATTATGTTTTTTTTTCAGGATATATGTCCAGTAGTGACATTGGTGGGTCATATGGTAGCTTTAGACTTACCTGGTGGCTCGGATGTTAAAGAATCTGTCTGCAATGCAAGAGAGACCCAGATTGGATCCCTAGGTCTGGAAGATCCCTTGGAGAAGGGAATGGCTACCCACTCTAGTATTCCTACTTGGGAAATCCCATGGACAGAGGAGCCTGGCAGAATATAGTCCAGGGGTTCGCAAAGAATCAGACATGACTGGGTGACTAACACTTCACTTCACGTCATCATGGTACCTTGACTCCTAGTTTTTAAAGAAATCTCCACAGTGTTCTCCACAGTGTGGAGAACAGTGCCTGTGTCCGTTTACATTCCCACCAGCTGTGCAAGAGGGTTCCCTTTCTCCACATCCTCTCCAACATTTATTGTTTGTAGATTTTTTGGTGATGGCCATTCTGACTGGTGTGAGGTGATATCTCATTATTATTTTGATTTGCATTTCTCTGATAGTGACGGGCATTTTTTTCACGTGTTTATTGGCCATCTGTGTGTCTTCTTTGGGGAAAGGTCTGTTTAGGTCTTCTACCCGTTTTTTGATTTGGTCGTTTATTTTTCTGATATTGAGCTGCATGAGCTGCTTGTATATTTTGGAGATTAACCCTTTGTCAGTTTCTTCATTTTGAAATATCGTATCCCATTCTGGGGGTTGTCTTTTCATCTTGTTTATGGTTTCCTTTGCTGTGCAAAAGCTTTTAAGTTTAACTAGGTCCCTTTTATTTATTTTTGCTTTTATTTCCATTACTCTAGGAGGTAGGTCATACAGGATCTTGCTTCAACTTTTGTCAAAGAGTGTCAAGAAAACTGTTCTCTTAACCCAGAGAGAAAAGATAATTCCAGTCTGATACCAGCTTATTGTTAATAAAAAATTTTGTTTATCTAAGTAATCTTAATTATCTTAGATTTAGAAAGTCCTTTCTGTAAATCTTGAAGAGGTGATAGTAATTTATTTTTTTTTTATGCAAAGGCATCAGTGTGAAACTATAGCTGCTGATGACAAAAGGCTTAAGAAGGTACATTTAAAACCTGATTATATCCATGTGACAAAGTAACTTGGTCACTGAGGTGACATGTAACAGTTTAATGTAATAACTAGAATTATGACTGATAATATTTTACCAGGACCTATCAGAACTTTATGAATTCTGTATAATTTCTAGAATATCTGTATTAGTAACATTTACCATATAATATAAACTTATTGAAAAGATTTATGACTTATTTGACAGTATTTCCCATATAACTTTAGCATACCAAATGAACCTAATTAGTTTAATATCTTTCTTTGGGATGGTTCAAGGGCCCTCTGAGGTACCACAAAGTTAGTTCAGTTCAGTTCAGTTGCTCAGTCGTGTCCGACTCTTTGCGACCCCATGAATCGCAGCACGCCAGGCCTCCCTGTCCATCACCATCCCCCGGAATTCACTCAAACTCGCATCCATCAAGTCGGTGATGCCATTCAGCCATCTCATCCTCTGTCGTCCCCTTCTCCTCTTGCCCCCAATCCCTCCCAGCATCAGAGTCTTTTCCAATGAGTCAGCTCTTCGCATGAGGTGGCCAAAGTACTGGAGTTTCAGCTTCAGCATCGTTCCCTCCAAAGATATCCCAGGGCTGATCTCCTTCAGAATGGACTGGTTGGATCTCCTTGCAGTCCAAGGGACTCTCAAGAGTCTTCTCCAACACCACAGTTCAAAAGCATCAATTCTTTGGCACTCAGCTTTATTCACAGTCCAACTCTCACATCCATACATGACCACTGGAAAAACCATAGCCTTGACTAGACGGACCTTTGTTGGCAAAGTAATGTCTCTGCTTTTCAATATGCTATCTAGGTTGCTCATAACTTTCCTTCCAAGGAGTAAGTGTCTTTTAATTTCATGGCTGCAATCACCATCTCCAGTGATTTGGAGCCCAAAAAAATAAAGTCTGACACTGTTTCCACTGTTTCCCCATCTATTTCCCATAAAGTGATGGGACCGGATGCCATGATCTTTGTTTTCTGAATGTTAAGCTTTAAGCCAACTTTTTCACTCTCCACTTTCAGTTTTATCAAGAGGCTTTTTAGTACCTCTTCACTTTCTGCCATAAGGGTGGTGTCATCTGCATATCTGAGGTTATTGATATTTCTCCTGGCAATCTTGATTCCAGCTTGTGCTTCTTCCAGCCCAGCGTTTCTCATGATGTACTCTGCATAGAAGTTAAATAAGCAGGGTGGCAATATACAGCCTTGACGTACTCCTTTTCCTATTTGGAACCAGTCTGTTGTTCTATGTCCAGTTCTAACTGTTGCTTCCTGACCTGCATACAGATATCTCAAGAGGCAGGTCATGTGGTCTGGTATTCCCATCTCTTTCAGAATTTCCCACAGTTTATTGTGATCCACACAGTCAAAGGCTTTGGCATAGTGAATAAAGCAGAAATAGATGTTTTTCTGGAACTCTCTTGTTTTTTTGATGATACAGCGGATGTTGGCAACTTGATCTCTGGTTCCTCTGCCTTTTCTAAAACCTGCTTGAACATCTGGAAGTTCACGGTTCACATATTGCTGAAGCCTGGCTTGCAGAATTTTGAGCACTACTTTACCAGCATGTGAGATGAGTGCAATTGTGCGAGAGTTTTAGCATTCTTTGGCATTGCCTTTCTTTGGGATTGGAATGAAAACTGACCTTTTCCAGTCCTGTAGCCACTCCTGAGTTTTCCAAATTTGCTGGCATATTGAGTGCAGCACTTTCACAGCATCATCTTTCAGGATTTGAAATAACTCCACTGGAATTCCATAACCTCCACTAGCTTTGTTTGTAGTGATGCTTTCTAAGGCCCACTTGACTTCACATTCCAGGATGTCTGGCTCTAGGTGAGTGATCACACCATCGTGATTATCTTGGTCTTAAAGATCTTTTTTGTACAGTTCTTCTGTATATTCTTGCCACCTCTTCTTAATATCTTCTGCTTGTGTTAGGTCCATACCATTTCTGTCCTTTATCAAGCCCATCTTTGCATGAAATGTTCCCTTGGTATATTTAATTTTCTTGAAGAGATCCCTAGTCTTTCCCATTCTGTTGTTTTCCTCTATTTCTTTACATTGATCACTGAAGAAGGCTTTCTTATCTCTCCTTGCTGTTCTTTGGAACTCTGCATTCAGATGTTTATATCTTTCCTTTTCTCCTTTGCTTTTCACTTCTCTTCTTTTCACAGCTATTTGTAAGGCCTCCCCAGACAGCCATTTTGCTTTTTTGCATTTCTTTTCCATGGGGATGGTCTTGATCCCTGTCTCCTGTACAGTGTCACGAACATCAGTCTATGGTTCATCAGGCACTCTATCTATCAGATCTAGGCCCTTAAATCTATTTCTCACTTCCACTGTATAATCATAAGGGATTTGATTTAGATCATACCTGATTGGTCTATTGGTTTTCTGTACTTTCTTCAATTTAAATCTGAGTTTGGCAATGAGGAGTTCATGATCTGAGCCATAGTCAGCTCCCAGTCTTGTTTTTGCTGACTGTATGGAGCTTCTCCATCTTTGGCTGCAAAGAATATAATCAGTCTGATTTTGGTATTGACCATCTGGTGATGTCCATGTGTAGTAGAGTCTTCTCTTGTGTTGTTGGAAGAGGGTGTTTTCTATGACCGGTACATTCTCTTGGCAAAATTCTATTAACCTTTGCCTTGCTTCATTCCGTATTCCAAGGCCAAATTTACCTGTTACTCCAGGTGTTTCTTGACTTCCTACTTTTGCATTCCAGTCCCCTATAAAGAAAAGGACATCTTTTGGGGGTGTTAGTTCTAAAAGGTCTTGTAGGTCTTCATAGAACCGTTCCACTTCAGCTTCCTCAGAGTTACTGGTTGGGGCATGGACTTGGATTACTGTGATATTGAATGGTTTGCCTTGGAAACGAACAGAGATCATTCTGTCGTTTTTGAGATTGCATCCAAGTACTGCATTTTGGACTGTTTTGTTGACCATGATGGCTACTCCATTTCTTCTAAGGGATTCCTGCCTGCAGTAGTAGGTATAATGGTCATCTGAGTTAAATTCACCCATTCCAGTCCATTTTAGTTCGCTGATTTCTAGAATGTCGACGTTCACTCTTGCCATCTCCTGTTTGACCACTTCCAATCTGCCTTGATTCATGAACCTGACATTCCAGTTTCCTATGCAATATTGCTCTTCACAGCATCAGACCTTGCTTCTATCACCAGTCACATCCACAACTGGGTATTGTTTTTGCTTTGGCTCCATCCCTTCATTCTTTCTGGAGTTATTTCTCCACTGATCTCCAGTAGCATATTGGGCACCTACTGAGCTGGGGAGTTCCTCTTTCAGTATCCTATCATTTTGCCTTTTCATACTGTTCATGGGGTTCTTAAGGCAAGAATACTGAAGTGGTTTGCCATTCCCTTCTCCAGTGGACCACGTTCTGTCAGTTAACCACAAAGTTAACTAGAGGTCAAAAGAAGTTCATTGGAATTTGATTTTAGGAGATTCTGTCAAAATGCGTCAAAGGGTTTAGAACACTGTCAGATGAGATCATAGGTCACTATGAAACAATAGTATTCACTTAGACAAAGTAACAATAAAGATTTAAGAAGCTAATACAGAACATATCACTTAAGAGGTAAAGAAACTTAATATCTGTTGTCAAAGGCAGTTCAACATCCCCAGAAAACTTGTACCATGCATAGAACTCTGTTCTCAGGATCCACTTTTCACAAACCTTTTTTATCACTCTGTATTCATCACTTTATTTTCCCATTCAGAAACAGACACATGTAAGTCAGATCTACTTTCTTGTTCCTTAATAAAATGCAGTTCCATTCTTCATGATTTATTTACTCAAAACATACATCTGCTTTCCTTAAGCAACTGTAAACTGTCCTTTATATTAGCATTCTGCTGATTGGTGAACATAAATGCCAGTGATAATTTCTAAAACTTTTTTGCTTTCTTATAAAGAACATCTCAGGATGATACCAAACATATCCAGTAATAGTTCTAAGTGTTTTGTTTCTCTGTTTTAAAAAAAAAAAAGCCAGTGTTTAGTAATTATTGGTTCAGCATCTTATTTTATTTGGAAATGGCCTAATTATTTAAACTTCCATCATTTAGCTTAATTAAGTACAACTCTAGAAATGCAGGTCACCAAAACCTGGAGAAACTATTTTAGGTAGAAATTCATAAAGCATAATTATCCCTACACCTCTTCTCTCATTTACATTTTCTTTCCTGAAAAGTTTCTTCACACCAAGTTACTTTGTAAAGTGGGTTCAATATCTGGCCCAAATATGGAATATGCTGTTGCCAGAAACCGATTGCCCTTACATTTCTATGTTCTTTAGCCCATTATATTCCCAAAACTTTATAGTCTGGGTGGGTCCATGAATTTTGGAAGGATTAATCTCCCGTCCCAAGCATCAGGGTCCCAGTCTACGCCTGCTTTAGGTATTACCAGATGAACTTTCTTTTATGTTAACCTTGCTGTGCCACTTTTGATATCTAGCTTACATAACCTTTATGGTGGCTTTTTCAGCTGCCAACTTAAATGTGGAGACTAGGTCAGCTAAAATATAATTTTGACAAGGACAGTTGTCTTAGCAAATCACATACTTATTTTTGCAATTGTGACTTCTCTTCAACCAATTTTAATTTTTGGTTTCATGTACCTTACAGTAGCCTAAGAGACACATTCTTGTCCTTTCTAAATTGATGCACACCCCAAGCATACAATAACTTCAAAATGTTCAGCCCGCTTTAATTCAGAGTCCCAATTTTCACACAATCCAGTGAGGGTGCCGTATTCAGTAGTTAATGAGCACTAAGGGAAATCTTCCCATTCGGGAATGAAAACTTCATTAATTTTAGCCTCTTTCCTATTAGAGTGGCATTTTGTTTCACAAATCCTTCTCACAGTGATAATTTATGTTTTGCCAAAAGTTTTACTTTTGTTTCAGGTTCAAAGGATTCATGAACAAAAGAAACCACTTGTTACACACAATTTCAATATTTAATAGAGGATTATTTAACTTAATTTCAATATACAGTCTTTAAAAGAAAAGAAAAATAGAAACAATAGAGAAGAGTAAGACCACATACATCACCAAATTGGACCAGTCCTCATCCAGCCTTGAACAGCATGCTGGGAAGTCTCAAGTAACAGCAATCTGGAGTCTCAGTGGGGAACAGGTCCCATGCAGTGTGTCCGTCCACAGATGAAACTTCACATTGCAGTTTGGGGGGTTCTAGCTTATAATCCTAAGCTGCAAACTGATATGCACATCATCAGTGTGCATGCAAAAATGCAGTTCTGCTTTTACTTTAACATGTGTACAGTGCTCTTTGTTTTTTCTCATGAGTCATGGGATTTTGTTAAACTCCAGGGAAGGCTGGCCAGACCTCCAGGGCTCAAGAATTCTAAGACTCACTCCCTTTCTTATCTAAAGTGCCACCTGACTAGCTGTGCTTATGGGCAGGCATGGAACCAGGGCAGTGTCCAAGCAGGTCAGAAGCAAGGTCAGAGGCCTGCTCTCCTGCTTCTGAAGCCTAAACAAGATTTCATCCATTTTAATTTCCCTAGAGTTACTAATTCAGAAAGTTAATCTCCCTAAAACTCAGCTTCCTCACCAGTAAAATGGGACACTATGTGGCAGTACTTTGCTTAACATTTCAAATGCATTCTCACCCACGCACCCCTGTACAGAAGCTACGTAAGATGTATTTGTTATTACTGTCTCTGATTTACATATTAAAAACTGAGATTTAGAGACGACAAGTAACTTGCATTAGTTAAGCTGCTAATAACATGTGATTCTAAGCCCCACCTGTCTAGATATCAAGTCATTGCTATCAAATAGTATACCACAGGGACAGAGATCCAGATTGAAAGATTAGCAACCTTCTTCCTAGCTTTAAAATTTGACTATTCTACTTAATGGTCACTATACTTTTATATAATTCTGATCTTTCCACGTGAGAAAAAAGTTCCTATGTAATCTTTGAGATGGTTTATCTTTCCCATACAACCATATCTTCTCATTCTTCTGCCCTCTTATATGTTCCACCTTCTAAATGGTAATTTTTCAAATGTAGGCCTCACCACTGATAATCATGTTGACTACATATAATATAGGAAATATTACAAACTTCATTATGAGTTGTATTGATTTTCTTTCAATAATACAGAACATGTACATAAAATCTTGATCAATATATCAATTTGCCTTCACTTATATTCAAAGTGCTACTACCTGAATGTTTTTGCTCCCTCCCAAATTTAATATGGAAATTATAACCCCCAAAATGATAGTATTAGGAGGCAAAGTCTTTGGGAGGTGCTTTGGGAATGGGATTAGTGTCTTTATTAAAGTACGAAAGAGCTCCCTTTCCTCTTGCACCATGTGAGGATGAACAATAAGAGGTACCATCTATGGACCAGAAAGCAGGCCTTCACTAGATACCAATCTGCTGGTGCCCTGATCTTGAAATCCCAGCCTCCAGCACTGTGGGAAATAAATTTCTGCTCTATCAACCACCCAGTCTTTATATAGCAGCTCAAACAGGCTAAGACACAGATACTATATCAGTAGTTCCTAATGAAAAAGGAGTATATGTTCTAGGGATAGAAAATGATTATTGGGTAATTGCTGTTCAGAAAACAAATTTAAAGTTATGTCTAATGTACTTAAGTCTCAGTACTCAGTCTGAGTACTGAGTCTCATGTCTAATGTACTAAAGTCTCAGTACTCAGACTCAGTACTAATGTCTAAAGTACTCAGTCTAACACTGAGTACTGCTGCTGCTGCTGCTAAGTTGCTTCAGTAGTGTCCAACTCTGTGTGACCTCATAGACGGCAGCCCACCAGGCTCCCCCATTCCTGGGATTCTCCAGGCAAGAACACTGGAGTGGGTTGCCATTTCCTTCTCCAATGCATGAAAGTGGAAAGTGAAAGTGAAGTCGGTCAGTCGTGTCCGACTCTTAGCGACCCCATGGACTGCAGCCTACCAGGCTCCTCCACCCATGGGATTTTCCAGGCAAGAGTACTGGAGTGGGGTGCCATTGCCTTCTCCAAACACTGAGTACTAGTGCAACTAAAACTGTGGCCCAGACAGAAAACATTTATAAATAAGGGAAGCAGAATCAGAAAACAACATGATAAAAGTAGGCATGATGGCATATTTATTTGAAAATTTCTCCAAGACAGGATACAATGGCCACATAAAAACCTTTACCTTACCCTGTGCTGTCAGCATTGGGCACAAAGCCATATGTTGCTACGTAAAAACTTATATTAAGTAAAATTAATACTAAACTTTCAAAGTTGCATTAGCCATGTTTCAAATGCTTAGCAGTCAAATTTTTGTGGCTCCCATCATGAACAATGCAGATATAGAATATTTCCATCATTGCAGAAAGTTCTATTAGATAATATTGATCTAGTCTAAGATGTCATTTAAATGTGATTTTGGACTCAAGCAGAGGGGTAAACAATGACTGTTAAAGATGTAAGAAAAATAGAATACTAAAACATAATTTGTATGTTGGTGACATTTATTGATACTTTGAAAGCCCCCCACTTTCTATTAGTATTTTATATTGTTGGAACAAGTATAACAGGACTCCAGTTACTTTATCTTTTGAACATAAAATAGCTATGATAGAAGACAGCTCGACAGCTCATTGTTTGGAGACTATGTCAGGCACACAGGACAGACACACACACACACACACACAACACTTTGTCATGAGAAAAACTTTTAAAGTTAGCTATATTTGTAACAAGACACCTGTCTACTATGGAATGTGATACAATCCACACCTACTGAGAAAGTGACCTGCAAGTTTTTGTCCATTACATTTTTTTTAATGACCTAATTGAAAACGACTGGCAGGACTTAATGATACATTATAGATGTGATGTAAGGTGCTTTAAATTGATTCAACATTGCTTAAACACTAAAGTGATTAATGATTATTCAATCAAATCATACACTCATCCCTCACCCGAATTTTTGCTGCCCTCCCAGGAAATCTGTTGCCAAATTTGTGGTAAGACCAACCACAAGGCAACATCCAGAAAAATGACAATAACATCATCACAAGGTAGGAATCGTCAAGTGTGTAAAAAAGCAGTGTTATTTTTTTTTTTCCTCTAGAAATGTGTCATACATCACTTTTCTTTGTGAAGTTCATTAATGTCTATAAAGCAATAGCACAGTGGATTTAAACAATTCTTCTAAAATCAAAGGATAGTCATATGATTAGAGCTGTTCCTTGTCTTTGGGGAGTAAAGAGAAGATAGGCATTGAGAACACCAGGAAATCTGAGCTAAAACTAAACTCTATGATGTTGCATTTTCAGTTTTGTTTTCTGAGCCACGAGGGGCCATTCTTTGAATCTAGGGGGCCTAGTTAACTAACACTCATCACCTTGTGCTTAGAGGCCAGCTTTTATGTATTTCCAGCTGTTGGCTGCTTTGTTAAATCTGGGAGTGCCCCCAAACTTATAAACCCTAAGCATTCCACACCTGGGATGTTGGACACTAGTATATTAGTAAAATGTATGAATTTAGGGAATCCATGTCTTTTCTCTGAATTTAGAATCCAACAATGATTAAATCATAGTGTAAGAAAACTGAAATATTCACAATGAGGTATTTTTCAAAGCAACTGTTTAATCCATTTATTTTACATCTTAAAAGCCACGTAATAAAATGGAGGTTTCCTTTTTTATTATATGTACACGTTGCATGTTTATTGTGGTCTTGGGGATAACTGAGGGCAACTCCATTTACCAGATGGCACTCCATACCAGGAATTACATTTCAAACTAGAGAGAAAAAGTCTTCACCCAGCCGAGTACTGCTTTTGCGTGAATGTGTATGTGGGCAGGTGGGTGGGGGTGCTTTTTGCTTATACTATACTGTACATAGCTCATCTGGTCTATTGACTCTACTTATGAATTACTTAAAGAGACATCTAACTAATGCTATAGTAGCATAGTCCCATATAACATACTAACGGTAATTTTTTTTAAATGACTGAATTTCTATCTAATTTAGTTGTAAGGCAATACAGTTTCGGTTGTTACATAAGCTTACCCTTAAATTCCTAATCTATGAGCCTGGGGCTTCTTTCTCTATATGGTAGGGTCCTTGGCTGATTTGCCTCTCTCAAGTTTGGCAGTATTGAGACCCCTACAGACTTTATAGAGCCAAGGGACAACCAAATCCATCAGAAATATCATTTTTCACTGGCCACTCAATGTTGAATGAATATGTGGAGGCAATTCAATTCATGGTTCCTAAAACTATCTATATTCTTTACTTGTTTAATCTTGCTAAAATTTACATGCTTTTTCAATTCACAACAATGTTTGGGGGAAATAGCAAACTTACGTAAAATGCCAGGCTTAAAGAACAGATGAAGGATGTTACTGGATGTTTTAATCTAATACTGAATGAAGGGAGAAAAAATAATTCTAGAGTGAACCAAATGTTGTCACCCTGAAACTCTAAAACAGAATTCTACCTCAATTATTGAATAGGTGATGACATTTAGCAGAATACCCATAATGGAGAACACTAGATTGCAGTTACTTTAAACTTTTATTCTTTATGAATAACCTTTTAAAAATAAATAAAATATTTTCTTTATTCCATCTACCCTCCCCAAACAATATATTTATTTTAACATTTCTTATGTTTAAAGATTTTATTTTTCAGGTTTTGGGTTTTGGATTTTTTTTGTTGGTTTTTTTTTTTTTTTTTCCTTTCTTTTTTTTTTCCCTGTGTTTTTCCTCAGAAATAACTTCCTGACTCTTTCAAGTACTCTTTCACATTATGGTTATTCTGCATCATCTGACAACTTATCAGAAAAAAAAACCAAAACTGTGTCTTGCTTAATTTCTAATTCAGGATTTCTATACAATATATAACCTTAATGCCCTACAATTTACCATTTTTTGTTATAGATTTATTTAATTCTTTCTTAATGTATGTCAACAGTGCAAAGTTAAGACCAGCTAATTCAAGTCCTAATTATCTAACTTACTGAGCAAACCTGGAAAAATTAATTCATTTTACTCATTGGCAAAATGTAAGGGTTGTAATAATAATTTTTTTTAAGTGAAAACAAATTTATTCAGGAAGATGCACACTTCGTAGGCAGTGTATGGGCTATCAGACAGGGTGAGAGGCCTGAGACATAGGGTGATTAGTTTTTATGGGCTGAGTAATTTCATAGACTAATGAGTGGGAGGATTATTCCAACTATTTGGGGGAAGGGAGGAGATTTCCAGGAATTGGATCACTGCTCACTTTTTGGTCTTTTATGGTCAGCCTTAGAACTGTCCTGCTGCCTATGGGTGTGTCATTTAGCATACTTATATATTACAATGAGGCTGAAGTTCTACGGGAAGTCAGATCTACCACCATCTTGGGCCTGGTTGATTCTAATCACTTTTTGTCATATCCTCAATGGCTAATAGTTGTGCCATGCTGACTTCCCTCCTGTCTCATTCCTCGCTCGAAGATTTTACTCCCATAATTTTATGGGAAGCAGAAGGACAATGGTTTTTTAGAGCCCACAACAATGTCTGAAATATCCTGCTGCTGCTGCTAAATCGCTTCAGTCGTGTCCGACTCTGTGCTACCGCAGAGACGGCAGCCCACCAGGATCCCCCATCCCTGGGATTCTCCAGGCAAGAACACTGGAGTGGGTTGCCATTTCCTTCTCCAATGCAGGAAAGTGAAAAGTGAAAGTGAAGTCGCTCAGTCGTGTCCGACTTTAGTGACCCATGGACTGCAGCCCACCAGGCTCCCCCGTCCATGGCATTTGCCAGGCAAGAGTACTGGAGTGGGATGCCATTGCCTTCTCCACTGAAATATCCTAGTGACTAACAAAAGCAATTTAGATTCTGAATAAGCTTTATGAATTTTTACCTAACGTATCGAAAAAATTTTGATATTTTTCTTCAAACAGCATTACAAATAGTAGTAAAATTCACCATTTGATTTTATGCACTTAGGCACACATATACACATGAGTACATTAAAAAAAATTATGTTGGCCAAAACTACCATAAACTCCTCTAAGGAAAGTCAGGTTACCATTTAGTAGACCGCTGGATTTTTAAGTAAACCAAAGTCTATCATTTTACAGAATAGAAATTTAAGCTGAAAGCAAAGTTCTGCTTTTGTAGAATACTTAAAGATCCCCTATTATCTGACATACATCTTTAGACATTGATTTATAACAAAAACACAAGATCTATGTCCATTAATACTCTATTGAGATTGATTTCAGCTCTAATAAATGCTATCTTAATAGTACATGATCAGTAATAGTGAAACTTAGAAACTATTACATGCATCAACATTATTTTTCATAATTTCACAAAATTAAAATTAAAACCAATGGTATATTTATAGGTGTACTGTTACTCTCACTTTTTCACTCTCCTCTTTCACTTTCACCAAGAGGCTCTTTAGTTCCTCTTCACTTTCTGCCATAAGGATGGTGTCATCTGCATATCTGAGGTGATTGATATTTCTCCCGGCAATCTTGATTCCAGCTTGTGCTTCCTCCCGCCCAGCATTTCTCATGATGTACTCTGCATATAAGTTAAATAAGCAGGGTGACAATATCCAGCCTTGATGTACTCCTTTTCCTATTTGGAACCAGTCTGTTGTTCCATGTCCAGTTCTAACTGTTGCTTCCTGACCTGCATACAGGTTTCTCAAGAGGCAGGTCCAGGTGCTCTGGTATTCCCATTTCTTTCAGAATTTTCCAGAGTTTATTGTGATCCACACAGTCAAAGGCTTTGGTGTAGTCAATAAAGCAGAAATAGATGTTTTTCTGGAACTCTCTTGCTTTTCTATGATCCAGCAGATGTTGGCAATTTGATCTCTGGTTCCTCTGCCTTTTCTAAAACCAGCTTGAACATCTGGAAGTTCACGTTTCACATATTGCTGAAGCCTGGCTTGGGGAATTTTGATATATACAGAGCACATCATGAGAAATGCTGGGCTGGATGAAGCACAAGCCTGAATCAAGATTGCAGGGAGAAATGTCAGTAACCTCAGATATGCAGATGACACCACCCTTATGGCAGAAAGTGAAGAGGAACTCAAAAGCCTCTTGATGAAAGTGAAAGGAGAGAGTTAAAAAGTTGGCTTAAAGCTCAGCATTCAAAAAACGAAGATCCTGGCATCTGGTCCCCTTACTTTATGGCAAATAGATGGGGAAACAGTGGAAACAGTGACAGACTTTATTTTGGGGGGCTCCAAAATCATTGCAGATGGTGACTGCAGCCATGAAATTAAAAGACGCTTGCTCCTTGGAAGAAAACTTATGACCAACCTATACAGCTTATTAAAAAGCAGAGACGTTACCTTGCCAACAAAGGTCTGTCTAGTCAAACTATGGTTTTTCTAATAGTCATGTATAGATGGGAGTGTTGGACTATAAAGAAAACTGAGCGCCGAAGAATTGATGCTTTTGAACTGTGGTGTTGGAGAAGACTCTTGAGAGTCCCTTGGACTGCAAGGAGATCCAACCAGTTCATCCTAAAGGAAATCAGTCCTGAGTATTCATTGGAAGGAATGAATGTACTTCGTAGCAGTACTGCTGTGAAGAACTGACTCATTGGAAATGACCCTGATGCTCGAAAGATTGAAGGCAGGAGGAGAAGTGGATGACAGAGGATGAGATGGTTGGATGGCATCACCGACTCAATGGACATGAGTTTGAGCAAGCTCTGGGAGTTGGTGATGGACAGGGAGGCCTGGCATGCTGCAATCTTTCATGGGGTTGCAAAGGATTGGACACGACTGAGCGACTGAACTGAGGCGAAAGAATTGCTCCTAAAGATGTCTCTGTCCTAATCCCTCAACCCAATGAATGTATATAGCAAAAGAGACTGTTCATATGTGATTAATGTTGAGGATATTTTTATAGGAAATTATTTTAGATTATCAATGTGGACCCTATCTCATGATATGTCTTTTTTTTCCCTTTGTGACGTTTTTATTTAATTTTTTTAACTTTTTATTTAATAAAATACTTTATATTTTGTAGCTGATTAACAATAATGTGATAGTTTCAGGTGGACATCAAAGGGACTCAGACATACAAATACATGTATCCATTTTCCCCAAACACATAAGTGCTTTAAATCAGAGAAACTTTCCCAGCTGTTTCAGAGAGAGCCATGATGACTGATGAAGAATCAGAGAAATGCAAATTGCTGACTTTGATGATAAAAGGGAATGGGACACAAGCTAAGGAATTAGGACAGACTCTCCCCTAGAACACCCAGAAAGAACATTGCCCTGTTGTTACCTTGATTTTTTTCTAGTGAAACCCAAGTCAGACTTCTGACATACTAAGAAGATAACTAATTGTATTGTTTAAGCCAAGATTTTGTAGTTTTTGGTTTGTAGTTATTGGTTACAGCAAAGATGAAAACCGGTGCATATGTTTATGTCTAACCTCCCTGAGTAGTCTGTAAAGTCTTTAAAGGTAGGAGTTGAGCCTTATATTTCCTTATTATTTTTCCAAATTAGCTTTGGAAAGGTAATTTGAAGAGATGCTTTCACTTAGTATTTTCACTTGGTAAGTATTCAAAATGTTTTGATTGAATGATATAATAAGGAAGTTAAAAAAAAAAAAAAGTTTGTACTAACCAGTTTGTGATGGCAATCTTAACCTCATTTTGGTTTCTGCCTTGCCCTTTGCAGTGATGCACTACTTGCTCTCTGAGAGAAACATTTTGCAATGTGCTGTTTATTCAAGTAATTAGGAGAAAGGAAATAAAGACAGAAAAAGTCACACTTGACATTGCAGGAAGATTAACAAACAATAGTGCTGTTTTGAAAGACAAAGATCTGTATCTTTGAAACGGGAAGTTGCAAAACTGTCTTTTCCTTTATCTATTCAGATTCCTAAGGAAGGAGGATTTTACGACTAGTCTTATCCTTGTTGTAGACGCTTTAATATGTCTGGCACTCCTCCAGTCCAAGTTTATCTGATACCCTAAGACTTCCCAGAGCCTCCTCTGGGATGTAAATCCAAAGTTCTTGTGCAAAAAGTAACTGAAAAATTGATGTAGCAGTGCAAAGAAAAAGTCAAATAATTTATTTTAAAGGAGCAGAAAAATAGTTATAGGAATTACACGAAGTCTGTCAAACACAGGTGGGTTTTGCTAAAAATCCTGGCCACATAATCTTAGACCTGTGTGTGTAAAGTGGGTAATTGAAAGTACTTTTATCCCCCAACCTCGTTGGCCCATTTACTTTTCTTGGATGACTGTTGTATTTACACATCTTATTACTAACATAAATCATTTATTAAAACCTACTCCAATTCTTGCACCTGCTGGGAAATGACATTAATAATCGTTGAGTGCCCAATGTACTAATAAATGTGAGATCATACAAAGGGATAGGAGACATGATCCCTTCCAAAGGATGAATTATCTACCAATAAGCCTAACAATGATAACCTGAGAGAGCCACTAGAGATATACTGCATTATTTCATGTATTTTTATATTTAATTTTGTGTTTCCATTCTTTGTATTACATTTCTTGTGATTTTTAAACTGTTGAGTAAGCAAGTAGAACTAGGTTTATTTTCTTTGTTTCTTTCTCACTTATCATAGATTTTGGTGTTGATGATCATTCATTGCCAGCCTTATTATTTTTACAGTATTTTCTAATTTAAAAATAACTAGAAATACTGTTTTCACTAATTTAAGAAATGTGCCTGGGAAATCATCTGGTTATCTCCCTTATTGATTTTGCAGCAAATAATTTAAATGCATTAACTCCAGATCATAAATAATAGTAAACATTTCTGGAGCACTATTCAATACACAATCTACATTTTATACTTTTAAAATATCTTTTAAAAAAATCATCAAAACAGAGATAGGGATAGGTACTATTGTTATCTCCACTTTACAGGTGAGGTTCTGAGTTTTACTATATACAACTAGTATATGGCAAATATAGGATTGGCCAAGCATTCTGCTTCTGAAGTCTATATTGCTAGCCTATCTTTAACAACAAAAAAAAAATAGAGTAAAATACTGCACAGTAGCCTAAGAATAGAGGGCAAAGAATTTCCTCTCTTTGAATTTGAATTAAGGCTGGAAAAAGGGAGAAACCTGTCCATTAATATAACTGATATCCCCGTCTGGTAGGTGACAGTATGGACTAGCCTCTTCTCTTAATCATTACTCAGAACTTCCTCACTCCTGTATACATCTATATAACTTTCCTTTTTTTTTCTGAACTCTTTCAGTGGTTACAGATTTACGGATATTGAAATAAAATATTGATTCCAAAATCCTAGTGGCCCATTCTTGCAAATAACACGTGAACTAGTAGTCATACTATCTCTCTTATTTCTTCGAAGACTAGAAATCTACCATCATTTTAAGTAGCTCTTTCTGTTTAGCATTTGTGCTGTTAGATAATTCGCTTTCGTCTTGATCTGAAGTCTACCACCTTATAACTTTCATGTATTTGGCCCTATTTCTGCCTCCGAGAATGGGAAAGACTAGAGATCTCTTCAAGAAAATTAGAGATACCAAGGGAACATTTCATGCAAAGATGGGCTCAATAAAGGACAGAAATGGTATGGACCTAGCAGAAGCAGAAGGTATTAAGAAGAGATGGCAAGAATACACAGAAGAACTGTACAAAAAAGATCTTCACAACCCATATAATCACAATGGTGTGATCACTCACCTAGAGCCAGACATCCTGGAATGTGAAGTCAAGTGGGCCTTAGAAAGCATCACTACGAACAAAGCTAGTGGAGGTGATGGAATTCCAGTTGAGCTATTTCAAATCCTGAAAGATGATGCTGTGAAAGTGCTGCACTCAATATGCCAGCAAATTTGGAAAACGCAGCAGTGGCCATAGGCCTGGAAAAGGTCAGTTTTCATTCCAATCCCAAAGAAAGGCAATGCCAAAGAATGCTCAAACTACCGCACAGTTGCACTCATCTTACACGCTAGAAAAGTAATGCTCAAAATTCTCCAAGCCAGGCTTCAGCAATATGTGAACCGTGAACTTCTTGATGTTCAAGCTGGTTTTAGAAAAGGCAGAGGAACCAGAGATCAAATTGCCAACATCTGCTGGATCATAGAAAAAGCAAGAGAGTTCCAGAAAAACATCGATTTCTGCTTTATTGACTACATCAAAGCCTTTGACTGTGTGGATCACAATAAACTGTGGGGAATTCTTAAGAGATGGGAATACCAGACCATCTGACCTGTCTCTTGAGAAATTTGTATGCAGGTCAGGAAGCAACAGTTAGTACTGGACATGGAATAACAGACTGGTTCCAAATAGGAAAAGGAGTACGTCAAGGCTGGATATTGTCACCCTGCTTATTTAACTTATATGCAGAGTACATCATCCGAAATGCTGGGCTGGAAGAAGCACAAGCTGGAATCAAGATTGCCAGGAGAAATACCAATAACCTCAGATATGCAGATGACATCACCCTTATTGCAGAAAGTGAAGAGGAACTAAAAAGCCTCTTGATGAAAGTGAAGGAGGAGAGTGAAAAAGTTGGCTTAAAGCTCAACATTCAGAAAATGAAGATCATGGCATCTGGTCCCATCACTTCATGGGAAATAGATGGGGAAACAGTGGAAACAGTGTCAGACTTTATTTTTCTGGGCTCCAAAATCACTGCAGACGGTGACTGCAGCCATGAAATTAAAAGATGCTTACTCCTTGGAAGAAAAGTTATGACCAACCTAGATAGCATATTTATAAGCAGAGACATTACTTCACCAACAAAGGTCCATATAGTCAAAGCCATGGTTTTTCAAGTAGTCATGCATGCATGTGAGAGTTGGATGGTGAAGTAAGCTGAGCACCGAAGAATTGATGCTTTTGAACTGTGGTGTTGGAGAAGACTCTTGAGAGTCCCTTGGACTGCAAGGAGATCCAACCAGTCCATCCTAAAGGAAATTCGTCCTGGGTGTTCATTGGAAGGACTGATGTTAATGCTGAAACTCCAATACTTTGGCCGCCTCATGCAAAGAGTTGACTCATTAGAAAAGACCCTAATGCTGGGAAGGATTGGGGTCAGGAGGAGAAGGAGATGACAGAGAATGAGATGGCTGGATGGTATCACCAACTCCATGGATGTGAATTTGAGTGAACTCCGGGAGTTGGTGATGGACAGGGAGGCCTGGTGTGCTGCGATTCATGGGGTCGCATAGAGTCGGACACGTCTGAGCGACTGAACTGAACTGAATTATAAGGTTATGTCAGCTCATATATTTACATATGATGATTATTTAATATTTACAGATAAATATTTGGTAATAGAATGTTTATCTTTTTTTCAAAATTAAAATACACCATAATAGGAAAAAAATGCATGTCATTAAGAGAAAGCTGTTTGAAACATAAAAATTAAAACAGCTCTGCAGAAAATATTCATAAATCACAAAGAAAAGCCTTTGAAATATTTACCCACATTTAAAACTAAATATCCTGCTTTTTAACTGAAATAAAATTTAATTATGATACCATTAGGATCAGGAATAACTGTCCAATAATGTGTTTTAAATTAAGCAAATGACACCTTACACTCTTTCACATCTACTCTAGGAACCCCTGATCTTCATAGTTCACAAAAATATAAACAGACTTGTCAGACCTCACTAAATTTATTAGTGAGGTTTGGCAGAATGCCTGCAGGAGAAAAAAAATTATATTGCAGATTAAAGTTTAAAATGAGTAAGAAAAATAACCTCTTGAAAGTAAAGCAGCAGAGCAAAGCAGGTTGAAGCTAAATGATGAAATAATGAGTTCCTTTAGTATTTATCTATCATATGCTTACCATTCTTTTGCTTTTTTTTTTTTTTTTGAAATAAAGTTCTAAAATAGATTTGCTGCAACCTGAATTCTACTCATTCTGGCAAATGTTATCAAAATCTTACTGAAGTAAACGTGTCATGATAATGAGTGAGAAAGATGAATATAAGCATATTAACTAGATGATTCTGTCACATACACTGATCTCTTAAATTTGTTTTCATCTAAAACTTGAATTTAAATAGAACCTTGGTATATAGAACTTTGATCATCCTTGTATTACTGGACTTTAGGCATGGAATATTAGGCTGTGGCTTTTTCAAAAGAAATAATAAAACAATGGATAAGAAGTATTTTTTAATATTTATAGAAATAAAATACATCTAAATTACCATTCTTTATTAAAACAAGAAAATATTAATGAAACATGAATGCATATATATATATAAATATTTTAAATGTGTGCAGAGAAATTACTGTGTTGCTTTTATTTACAAAGATTTTGATAGCTATCCATTAAAAATTTCTGGAAGTATAGTATTTTTAAAAGACAAATCCATTTTAAAATTTAAAAGTGAGTCAAAATATTTAGGAATGAATTGTTGTCAATAGGATAAAAGTTACCCAAGGCCTTACTGATGTGGTACATTAACTGTGTTCATGATTAACCTAATTTTCTTCTGCTATGGTTAAAATGTATATAGGATATAGTTATATAAATAGAGAATGTGAACCTTCTAAATGGACCTATAAGTGATTGTTAATGACAGAAAGGAAAATGACTTTTGAAAAAATAGATTTGTTTTATAGATTCTTTGTTTTATTTTAATTCTTGAAATAAAAACAAAGAACCTCAATTTTTTTTCACTTCCCATTCAATATATCATAAAAACAAAAACGTTCAAGATAAAATAGTCAAAACTCAAACAAATTTGGAGACTAAACTATTAAGCACATGATACCCCATGAGCTACAAATTGAGTATAACTTTAACTAAAATAAAAATTTTAGTGGTACTAATTAAAATGTAAATTTAATTTTCTGCCAAGAGAAATACTGTTTTCATTCTTGCTAATCTTTTCCAGCTATTGAACTAGCACTAATGTTACACTTATCTCCAAATAGGGCCACTGATTTCAGAGGAAAATGATGATATGTAACAGGCCAAATAATGTGTTCTGATGTAGAGAAGGATAATTCCATTTAACTGTTCAGATGTACCAACTGTTTGCTATTGTTCTTAAATACTTATTATACTATGTAAATGTGATCCAAAACCACATACAAATTTGTATTGCAGACATCATCATTGAAACATTTCAGGAATGTTTGGAACAAAAAACCAAATTACTATACATTTTTAACATATTGGGTTGGCCAAGAGTTTTTCTGTAGGATGTTATGGAAAAACCTGAATCAACTTTTTGACTAATCCAGTATTACTTATCTTTGAATAAGACTGAAAGACTGAAAGGTAGAGTTAGTAAGTTAGCATCTAACTAGGCCCTACATATTTTTCCTATCTCTGAAGTTAATCAGTGAATACAATTTAATTTGTTATCCTATTATCACAAATATTCACCACAATGAATTTTCTCTTATGGTTTTTATATTGTTTTATCAGATTCTTATTATATATTTTTCATTTTCTTTTTCCTTGCATCAGTTTTGTCTCATACACCGTACCTTTGGCTGCTCTCCAGAGTTAAGTCTTTCATTTTGTCTTTATAGCTAAATACTTTCTCATAGAGAAGTGTTTTACGGTCATGGCTTAACTCCTTAACACCAAGTAATAAGCTTCACTAAATTATGAATCCTCGGTATTTAACTCAGAGACACGCATACATTTCAGCTTAATTATTTGCAGTTATTCCTTCTTTCACTTTTTTTGTATAAAAATTTATTCATTGTCTACTTTCTTCCAATAAAAGTTCTAGGCTCTGAAGATACACTGGTAAACAAGATAAGCAAAGGCCCCTGGTCACCTGGATATATTTTAATGGGAAAAGACAGCAAACAAGTAAATAAAAAAATGATTAAGGCTATTTCAGAAATAATAAGTGTTATGAGAACATAGAACAGTGACACATAGGTAGAAATATAGATTGAATTAAGAAAGACTAAGTGGGAGAGGTAATAAGAGAGTTAAGACCAGAATATCTAAAGGAAATAGGAGCTATAATTTAAAGTTGTATTTCCAGAGTAAGCTTGTCACGTGACCTACCCTCTTAATTATCTTTAGTTACCTTCTGGTCATCTCAATAAATATTTGGATGTCAACTCAGAGTCAGTTTAGCAGACCACCTTATTAACTTCCTCTTTAAACTTGCTAACCCTTTACCTTTAAAATATTTTTTGGTGATGTTACCATTTTTGGTATCAAGTTCAGAATCTTGGGGCTTCCCTGGTGGCTCAGATGGTAAAGAATCTGCCCACAATGTGGGAGACCTGGGTTCAGTCCCTGGGTTGGGAAGATTCCCTGGAGAAGGGCATGGCAACCCACTCTTGTATTCTTGCCTGGAGAATCCCATGGACAGAATCCCATGGTGTTCCACAGTCTGACATGACTGAGCAACTAACACACTTTCAGAATCTTGAGTTAGCTGACACCCACTTCCTTTCTTTTCAGAAAGCATCAGTCAATATTCTTTGGTCATGCTCTCCCATCTCTTTCTTCTTACTTTCCTGCAGGCATCAGCCTAGACTAATTCCATGACTTTCTCAAAACAAAGTTTATTCTGTAAAGCAAAGGTAATAACTGTATATACTTCTAGAGGAAATAACATGGGCTTTGGAGAGAGCCAAACAAATTTAAAATGTAGCTCACCACTTATTAGCTATGACCTCAGAAATGTAATAATTTAGTTGTTTTTTTTTTTTTTTTTTTTGCTTTTTTGTGGCAACTGATTTACTTTTTAATTTTTTTCTTATTGAAGTATAGTTGATTTACAATGTTGTGTCAGTTATACATATAAGTATATCCATTATTTTTTAGATTCTTCTCAAGAATAGGCCATAACAAAGTATAGAGTAGAGTTTCCTGTGCTATACAGGAGGTCCTTATTAGTTATCTGTTTTATATACAGCAGTGTGTATGTGTCAATCCCAGTCCTCCAGTTTATCCCTCCACTTACCACCACCCCCGCCAGTAACTATAAGTTTATTGTCTATATCTGTAACTCCATTTCTGTTTTGTAGATAAGTTCAGATTTTAGCTCTCTTAAAGATTACGCATATTAAAAAAATAATAAGATTACGCATATAAATGATATCATATGGTGTTTTTCTTTCTCTGTCTGCCTTACTTCACTCAGTATGACAATCTCTATGTCCATCTATGTTGGTATAAATGGCATTTCTTTAATCCTTTATGGCTTAGTAATATCCCGTTTTATATGTGTACTGCATCATTTTTATCCATTCCTCTTTTGTTGAACTTTTGGCTTGCATCCATGTCCTGGCTATTGTAAATAGTGTGCAATGAACATTGGGGTGCATGTATATTTTCAAATTATAGTTTTCTCTGGATATATGCCCAAGAGAGGGATTGCTGAATCCTATGGTAGCTCTATTTTTAGTCTTTTCGAGGAACTCCATACTATTCTCCATAGTGGCTGTATAGGTTAATATTCCCACCAACAGTGTAGAAGAGTTCCCTTTTCTCCACACCCTCTTTATGTGACAACTTACTTTAATCTCAGTTTCCTTATCTTAGAGAATTCATAAAGTAGATATGGTGTACTTGCTTCACAAAAATTTTGTAAAGGATAGGGGAAGATATCACACCAAAAACCTAACAAGTATTTAGTTAATGTTAAGCAGACTTCCTGTCCCTTTTGATTGTGGAACTGAATGATTTAAGAAACTATTTTATTGATGGTATAAGATATTTTGTCAAATACTTCGTTGGTTTCTTTTTTATCTTTCTTGCTCTTGCTTTCCTAATGTCACTATCTGATTCAAATCGTCATCTCTTCCCAGTTGAATTTTTCTCTAATCTTTGGCTAAGTGAAAAATTCAGAATCCTTGTGTCTTTACCTCTCTTATCTAGCAAATGGAAATTGTTACATTGGCACACACAGCCTGGAGATTTGACTAGAATTGATTATAGGAGATGAAAACTGTCATTGAGAAGAGCTGTGACAGTTCAAGTATCATTTGATTTCCCTCTACCAGAAATAGTCCCTTGGGAATGAAAGCCTAAGTCTGTGCAAGATAGAAGGAGGGTTCCAATCTCCATCAGAGGGAGAAACTTCTCCATTTAACTGTGACTCCTGGGTGGGTCACAGGTCTTATTTACCTCAGTATCACCCGTGCCTAGTTTCTAGCATAGTTCCTAGAACATGGTAGGTGCTTAAAATGTATTTATTTTCAAGTGATGCTGATATGGTCTTGAGTAAGTTTTCAATAAGAGAAGGATATATTACTAAATATAAAACTTCATCACACTTCCCATGATTGAGTTTCTAAGGGTGCAGAGATTCACATGGGGAAATCTGTGACCCCTGGCACTGTGTGGTTTGACTGACTGGTTATTCTGAAAGGATTGCAGTCATTGAGCCAATTGGGAAGAGAGTCCGTGCCTAGTCCTGTAAACCCCACACCACCCCCTGTGATCAGGAGCCTGGCAGCTTACTCTGCAGATTTTGCCAACAGAGTGACTATAATATCATAAAGCAGGTCAAGCCCTCAAAGATCAAGAGAGGATCTCTTTTTGAAACTATCATTCCCTGCACTGGGAGGTCCAGCAAAGAGGGTCTTTTGCTGTGGTTGCTTTATTTGGTTTTGGTTTTGGTTTGTTTTTGATTTTTTTTTTTTTTTTTAAACCAAGTTCAAGGCCAAAGAAGTGTATCACCCATAAAGTAACCCCAGAACTTCATGCCAGAGGAATTTCTGACAAAATGAATGGTTTCAAATGCAACAGCTTGCTACCAAGTTCCCAGCTTGCAATCTCCCTGGAATCTGCAGTTTCAGATTAACCCTCTGCTAAAAGCCCCTCATTCTGATGCCTCTGGCATCCAATTGTCTGCTCCAACTCTGGGGACTCTCCAGGCTGGATAAGCTAATTTGGACAACTAGATGTTTGGTCATCCTTAAAGGCCATTTTGTTCTATTCCTTCCAAATACATATATATGTGTGTGTGTGTATTTATATTTTTTAAAGAATGTAAGGAAAAAGTGCAAAGCCTCTTTAAATAAATTCAAAACACAGCAGATGGAACACAGGAAGTTTTACCAAGTAATTGAAGTGATTACATTCAAAGCCCTTTCCCATAATCAAGGAGTTTCAAAGGAGGGTAGAGAGTGATTGACAGTGTTGGCCACCCTTGAAACTACATCCTGATTGGAGGAAATAATTACAAACAGGGAAAAAGGGACCCAGTCTCTACATTCTTTATTTTCAGATCTAATCTGGCAGAAGAGAGCCAATAGTGGAAAATAAACTTTCAAAAGTTTAAAATCTTGTTCTTGGGGAATAAGCAAGCAGGAGTTCCTGATATACCTATAACAGATTTCCTTTTCCTTTTTCTTTCTTTATTGTTCTTTTAAAATTCATTTACTGAACATCTACTGTGTTCCAGATTGTAAGAAAGATGAGAGGATATGATGCCATGAAAGCTATTCATGTGGATTGTAAACCTAAAAACAGACATAAGCAGTCAGTGTGGCTGTTAACTTTTCAAATAAAGTGATTAGGGCAAAGAGACAAGCTGTAAGGATTACTTGCTAACTGTCTGCTGGAAAGTACACGTATGTACAAATAGTGAAAATAGGTGCAGAGCAACTTCAGTTGAAGCAGGCATGGCATTACTTGACTCCAGGAATTTTAGAGTTCAGGAGAGCACTTGGAAGCCACTAGGCTAGAAGAGCATTGATGCATCTGTCTGCTCTTGATACTTTGAGCCTTCAGAAGGAACAAGGCTCTTTTCTTGATGTCTTTGAAATGCTTCCTCCTTTTCCCCTTTCCCCTCTAACTTGTTCTTCCATTAAGTGCTCCCACCTTCAATTCTTTTTTTTTTCTTTTCTTCCTTTTTTTTTTAATGTATTTTCTAAAAACTCAAAAACCTGACCATCTTCCCTGAAGATTCCCAGATTCACATTTACCTTTTGATTTCCCTCATTTGCCTGTGGTAACTACTAAACGCATAGGACTTAATTGTATATGTTTTTTTATTACTTACTCAATGCATGAATTCTGGTAAGTCCCAAGAAGGTTATGAGATAATTACATATATCTTTTAAAAAACGTATCACGAGTGCCCAGTCTTTGGAGTCAGCTTTCAAATGCTAGAATCCTGGCTCTACCACTTAATTGCCACGGCCCTGTAAATAAGCTGCTTACCATCTCTATGCTTCATTATCTTCATCTATAAAAGAGTGATAATACCAGCATTTAATTTTTATGGTTGTTTTAAGTGTTACAATAATAAATGTGCAGTGTTTAGCATAGAGCTTCGCAGGTACTACATACTCAGTACATTTCAATTACTACTATTACTATCAGCATTATGATTATTTTCTCAGGAAAATCAAACTAAATGGAATTCTTTTGAATAAAAATTAGAATAGGTCTAATTTCCACATTCTTTCCCAGAGAGAAAAATGGAAACTTTTCAGAATGTCACCCATTCACAAAACTGCATTGCTGCAGCCAAATGGGAAGGAACTAGAAAATCCTGAATGGAACTGGCTAAGCAGAAAGTATGTTGGGCTAAACAGCAAGACTGGTGATGTAGAGGAATAAGCCATTAATACAAAGAGCACTGGCTTTGAAACCCCTGATCACCCATGGTCACACTGGTAGAGCAGGAAGCGATGTGGCTCAGCTGCCTGCCTCACCACAGCTTTGTCCATGATGCAATCATTTTCTTATCACAGACTGAATATCAACAGTATTTAATCCAGCTCTCAGGTATTCCTTTCCATTTTACAATTAATCATTCTCTAAGGTCCTTGGTGGACTTTTTAAAGTAATTATAGGTGGCAGAGTTTAATTGGTCTAGAACCAAATGTGGAACTTGGATGTTTTTACAGAATCAGATAACCAACTGCACTCAGTGAAGGAACTGGACCACCAGTTCTGCTGAGTGCTTTTTAATTGTAAGAAAGTTATGAACCATTCATGCTGAGCAAAATTTTACATATATCAAACAAAAAGCAATATGACATTGACAAAATGAAGTATTTCACAAAAGCATATACAATGAAGCACCTTAAAAGGATATATCTTTTTAATCATGTTTAAGTAAATTATTTAATCTTGTACATTTTTCAAATTTGGTTGGCATTCTCTCAGAAATCTTGTTAGCTAAATACCTTATCTATAAGTTCCAACCTTATCTATCTATTCACACCATCTTATGTGTGAAAAAAGCTACTTTATAAATAACTGAAATTTTAATTATGTCATCCTGAATGTGGCATACATATAGGATTAAAAAGCAAATTTTAAAGTAAATAAGTTATTATTTGCATCAATCAGTCAGTCAGTTCAGTCACTCAGTCCTGTCCTGCTCTTTGCAAACCCACGGACTGCAGCACGCCAGGCCTCCCTGTCCATCACCAACTTCCGGAGCCTGTTCAAACTCATGTCTATCGAGTTGGTGATGCCATCCAACCATCTCATCCTCTGTGTCTCCTTCTCTTCCTGCCTTCAATCTTTCCCAGCATCAAGGTTTTTCCAATGAGTCAGTTCTTTACATCAGGTCGCCAAAGTATCGGAGTTTCAGCTTCAATGAATGTGCAGGACTGATTTCCTTTAGGATGGACTGGATGGATCTCCTTGCAGTCCTAGGGACTCTCAAGAGTCTTCTCCAACACCACAGTTCAAAAGCATCAATTCTTCAGCTCTCAGTTTTCTTTATGGTCCAACTCTCACATCTATACATGACTACTGGAAAAACCATAGCTTTTTGTTGGCAAAGTAATGTCTCTACTTTTTAATATGCTGTCTAGATTGGTGATAGCTTTTCTTCCAAGGAGCAAGCATCTTTTAATTTCATGGCTGCAGTCACAATCTGCAGTGATTCTGGAGCCCAAGAAAATAAAGTCTGTCACTGTTTCCATTGTTTCCCCATCTATTTGCCATGAAGTGATGGCACCAGATGCCATGATCTTAGTTCTTTGAATGTTTAATTTAATTCACTGAATACATTTTTGCTCTTAAAAGTAAGTAATTTCCCCAGACTCAGTATATAATGGACATTAATGGGGGCAGAATAGAACAGATAGTATTTTTAATTTTTATTTTTAATAATTTCAGTTATTCTCCCTATTTTTGAAGCCAAAGAATCAGGACAGAATTCAACCACTCATTTAACATGTTGTTGAATACTCTCTATGGCTCTAACAGTTATAATCCTCTGGTAAGCAAAAAATTATTTATGTTTTATTATATACCTAAATTAAAAGACGCTTACTCCTTGGAAGGAAAGTTATGACCAACCTAGATAGCATATTGAAAAGCAGAGACATTACTTTGCCAACAAAGGTTCATCTAGTCAAGGCTATGGTTTTTCCAGTGGTCGTGTATGGATGTGAGAGTTGGGCTGTTAAGAAGGCTGAGCGCCGAAGAATTGATGCTTTTGAACTGTGGTGTTGGAGAAGACTCTTGAGAGTCCCTTGGACTGCAAGGAGATCCAACCAGTCCGTTCTGAAGGAGATCAGCCCTGGGATTTCTTTGGAAGGAATGATACTAAAGCTGAAACTCCAGTACTTTGGCCACCTCATGCGAAGAGTTGACTCATTGGAAAAGACTCTGATGCTGGGAGGGATTTGGGGCAGGAGGAAGAGGGGACAACAAAGGATGAGATGGCTGGATGGCATCACTGACTCGATGGACGTGAGTCTGAGTGAACTCCGGGAGTTGGTGATGGACAGGGAGGCCTGGCGTGCTGCGATTCATGGGGTCGCAAAGAGTCGGACACGACTGAGCGACTGATCTGATCTGATCTGATCTGATGGTGTGTGCGTGCTCAGTCACATCAGTTGTGTCTGACTCTGTGACCCCATGAACTGTAGACTCCAGGGTCCTCTGTCCATGGAATTTTCCAAGCAAAAATGAGTGGGTTGCCATTTCCCACTCGAGGAGATCTTGCCAACCCAGTGATCGAACCAACATCTCTTGCGTTTCTTGTACTGCAGAAGGTCTCCTGCATTGCAGGCGAATTCTTTGCCAACGATTCACCAGGGAAGCACTATATACATTAACATGTATATATATATATGTGCGTATATGACCCTCTGACATGTATATATAATAAATATATATGTATGTAACATAAAAATATATGACAAGTGAAAGTTGCTCAGTCATGTCTGACTCTTTGCGACCCCGTGGACTATACAGTCCATGGAATTCTCTAGGCCAGAATACTGAAGTGGGTAGCCTTTATATATTTATATATAATAAATATATATAAATAAACATTATATTTATATATATATATCGGCCAGCAACTACAGAGCTCTTTTTATGTCTTTCTGTGCTGGAAATTGCTTGAAGCACTTTACCCACTAATACTAATGCAATATGTATTATCTCCCATTTTGTAGATGAGTAAACTGAGACACAGATGTTAAACAAGTGTCCTAAACTCATATAACTATATTAGTGCCTATAAATTTGGATAACACCTATTCACAGAAGATGGGTGAATAGAAAAACCTAACTGTGAAAAAAAGTTTTAACAAGGAGAAGAAGAACAGAACAGTACATTTGTTTTTGCCAAGTTATTAGATGTTGATGGCAAAAGTTTCCTTTCTTCTGAATTTGAGCAATAGGAGTTGATTTTCAAGAGAAACATTTTAATCATTTCTGATAAAGCTGATTTCTCTTCAGTCCTTAAATCTTTCTTGAATTGGTAATATAATAGAGAGAGGTCTGGACCATAACACTTGCATTTATATGTAGTTTATTAAGGATTATTTTTTAATAGTTGTAACATTCCAAAACAGAAATTTTTGAAAAAGATTCTTCAGCTCCAGTTTGAAATTTTACTTGCTTTTTTTTTCATTAAATCAAATTACTTCCCAAGCAGCAAGGCAAATGTCATTTTTTCCATTTAACAGATTCGAAAACCATAGAATAAAGAGGTCAAGGAACTTGAAAAATCCCATTACACCAAACTGAGATGAGTCCTAAAGTCAAATCATTTCTACTCCTGTTGTCCAGCCACTTCATGTTTCCCCTCACATCAATTGTGCCTAATTTTCTAGAAACAAGTGATAGATAACCGCTGGGTTTAGACGGTTAGGATGATGTCATCCTCCCACCCAGCATGTCCCTTCTCATCCACCCAGTTCAGTTCAGTTCAGTTCAGTCGCTCAGTCATGTCCGACTCTTTGTGACCCCATGAACCACAGCACGCCAGGCCTCCCTGTCCATCACCAACTCCCGGAGTTCACTCAGACTCAGGTCCATCGAATCAGTGATACCATCCAGCCATCACATCCTCTATCGTCCCCTTCTTCTCCTGTCCCCAATCCCTCCCAGCATTAGGGTCTTTTCAGATGAGTCAGCTCTTCGCATGAGGTGGCCAAAGTACTGCAGTTTCAGCTTTAGCATCATTCCTTCCAAAGAAATCCCAGGGCTGATCTCCTTCAGAATGGACTGGTTGGATCTCCTTGCAGTCCAAGGGACTCTCAAGAGTCTTTTCCAACACCACAGTTCAAAAGCATCAATTCTTTGGCACTCAGCTTTCTTCACAGTCCAACTCTCACATCCATACACGACCACTGGAAAAACCATAGCCTTGACTAGATGGATCTTTGTTGACAATGTCTCTGCTTTTTAATATGCTATCTAGATTGGTCATAACTTTCCTTCCAAGGAGTAAGCGTCTTTTAATTTCATGGCTGCAATCACCACCTGCAGTGATTTTGGAGCCCCCCAAAATAAAGTCTGACACTGTTCCCATTGTTTCCCCATATATTTCCCATGAAGTGATGGGACCAGATGCCACGATCTTCGTTTTCTGAATGTTGAGCTTTAAGCCAACTTTTTCACACTCCTCTTTCCTTTTCATCAAGAGGCTCTTTAGTTCCTCTTCACTTTCTGCCATAAGGGTGGTGTCATCTGCATATCTGAGGTTATTGATATTTCTCCTGGCAATCTTGATTCCAGCTTGTGCTTCTTCCAGCCCAGCGTTTCTCATGATGTACTCTGCATAGAAGTCAAATAAGCAGGGTGACAATATACAGCCTTGACGTACTCCTTTTCCTATTTGGAACCAGTCTGTTGTTCCATGTCCAGTTCTAACTGTTGCTTCCGGACCTGTATATGGGTTTCTCAAGAGGCAGGTCAGGTGGTCTGGTATTCCCATCTTTTTCAGAATTTTCCACAGTTTATTGTGATTCACACAAAGGTTTTTGCATAGTCAGTAAAGCAGAAATAGATGTCTTTCTGGAACTCTCTTCCTATTTCGATGATCCAGCAGATGTTGGCAGTTTGATCTCTGGTTCCTCTGCCTTTTCTAAAACCAGCTTGAACATCTGAAAGTTCACGGTTCACATATTGCTGAAGCCTGGCTTGGAGAATTTTGAGCATTACTTTACTAGCGTGTGAGATGAGTGCAATTGTGCGGTAGTTTGAGCATTCTTTAGCATTGCCTTTCTTTGGGATTGGAATGAAAACTGACCTTTTCCAGGCCTATGGCCACTGCTGAGTTTTCCAAATTTGCTGGCATATTGAGTGCAGCACTTTCACAGCATCATCTTTTAGGATTGGAAATAGCTCTACTGGAATTCCATCACCTCCACTAGCTTTGTTCATAGTGATGTTTCCTAAGGCCCACTTGACTTCACATTCCAGGATGTCTGGCTCTAGGTGAGTGATCACACCATCGTGATTATCTGGGTCATGAAGATCTTTTTTGTACAGTTCTTCTGTATTTTCTTGCCACCTCTTCTTAATATCTTCTGCTTGTGTTAGGTCCATACTATTTCTGTCCTTAATTGAGCCCATCTTTGCATGAAATGTTCCCTTGGTGTCTTTAATTTTCTTGAAGAGATCTCTAGTCTTTCCCATTCTGTTGTTTTCCTCTATTTCTTTGCACTGATCGCTGAAGAAGGCTTTCTTATCTCTCCTTGCTATTCTTTGGAACTCTGCATTCAGATGCTTATATCTTTCCTTTTCTCCTTTGCTTTTCGCTTCTCTTCTTTTCTCAGCTATTTGTAAGGCCTCCCCAGACAGCCATTTTGCTTTTTTGCATTTCTTTCCCATGGGGATGGTCTTGATCCCTGTCTCCTGTACAATGTCAGGAACCTCTGTCCATAGTTCATCAGGCACTCCATCTATCAGATCTAGTCCCTTAAATCTATTTCTCACTTCCACTGTATAATCATAAGGGATTTGATTTAGGTCATCCACCCTTCCACTGTGTAATTTCGCTATCAGTGTTCAGCATCTGTGACTCTTCATCTGAGGGTGACTGTAAGGACTTAGATATTGTTATCTCTAAATGGTAAGCAAGCCTGAAAGTTTCCAAAGCACCCTTGCCTGGAGGAATAACGCCTGAGGCAAGTCTTAAACTTCTGAGTTCCTCTACACAGTCATGGTGAAGCTACCCTCTGGAGGCTTTGCCTGAGATGCTCCTTGGTTTGGCTTATTTCCCTTCCCTGTTTTGCTTCTCCATCCTTTCCCACATTACCTGGGGTGACTCCTTCATAAATCACTCATACGTGTCCTTGTTTCAGTCTTGTTTCTGTTCCAACGTCTCTGTGGAACTTAATCTAAGACAGATGGTATTTATTTATTTATTATTAATATTATTATAATTCTCATCTTTTCTTTTTGCTTTCTGTACAGCCCAATGACTACAATACTGTTACTTTACATCTCTGCCTCTCCCTGAGATATAGTTTTGAGCTTGTAATTACTCAGCACCATCTATGTGAACATTTTTGAAAGTCCTTCTAATATCCTAAAGTGACTTCATTATCTTCTCCATACACCCTTACTGCCTTCCCATCTTATCTCCAGTAGTGGGAATTTTTTAAAGGAAGAAACAGCTATTATTTTCATTTCTTCTGCTTTGTTTAACCTTTTTGTATTAAATAAGTCCCTGCTATCTACCTGTTGACTCATATTTTTCAAATAACCTTTATTACTCTTTTTTTCTACTTATTTACATTCTTATCACTTTTTTCCTTGTACTACTCTAATAATGTTCTACATTTCTCCAGTGTCTCTATTATCTATCTCAAATTTATTCTACACCAGAATTATCTCAAAACATGGTCATGACATTTATTTGCCTGAGAAACTGATGTGAATGTTGTTATTTTAACTTTAACAGACCACAAGTTATGATCAGCTTTCAGTGAGTATGGCTTCAATGTCAGCTTCTTTTTCAAAGCCTTTTCAGTGCTGTTCTTATCAACTCCATGTATGTATCACCAGTGGCCAGCCTGCCATCTTGGTGGTGGTCTGTCTCTGAATTCAGCTCTCAAAGTGTAGCTGGCTGTTAGATTCACATGTACACTTGGTGGTGAACCCAACCCAGTTCCAATCAAAATCTCCAGCTCCATCTCATGGCAAATTTCTCCACTCAAGGAAATGTCAAAGGTCACCAGAACTATTGGCAAGCTTTATAAATGTTCTGTGCACTTAACCCCAAAAATGCCCATGGAGGACCCCTTCTACTTAGAACACATTTTTCCCAGTTTATCTACCTCATGATCATTCATCATTCCATCTTATAATCCAACACCTTTACTGAATTATCTTCTCCGTCTTCACCAGACAAAAAGTAGCTCCTTCCTCTTGATTTGTACATAAACTGAATAAAATATTTATCACATGACTTCTCTCTCACTTTTGGCTCTTGGCTCCTTGAAAGCAAGGCCTTTATTAACATCGTGTATTTTTAGTTTGAAGCACATACTAGAGGAATACAATATGAATGTTGAAAGAACAACTGCTAAATATTTGTGAATACAGAAGAGTATATGTTTTAAAGTTTCCTACTAATTCTGAGGCATAGGTCAGTAGAACTGCTAAATTACTTTCTTGAATTCAGAAGTTTGTTGAACGCACGTGCCAATTCCAGCAAGCTCATACACCAGTGTCCCAATTATTCATGGTTTGTCCACAATCTGCTTGGAGACAATATTTTGGGTTTAATTTCATTGTTTTCATATGGGGGTAATTATATATATCTTACAAATAATGTGTGAAACAAACAACAAAAATAAAAATTCAGACATTAATCAGATTTTACAAATTCAGATGTTCAGTGTTGGCACTAAAGAGTAACAGCAAGAGAAGAAATGACCATTGAAAAAGTGTCCATTGGAAAGCCATTCCCAAAATTTGTCAATTATATTTGAACAGACCCCCCCCTTTTTTTTAAACCCCTTCTTTTTTGAGAAAGCTTTAATTCCACATTACAGTAAACAGTGCTCATCCTCTTAAACTGCTAATGGAAATGTCATACAGTACTCTTTCAAAAGACAAAAAGTTAACACCTCTTAAGCCTCCAGAATCTTTCTGTTCAGTTCAGTTCAGTCGCTCAGTCGTGTCCGACTCTTTGCAACCCCATACACTGCAGCAGGCCAGGCCTCCCCGTCCATCACCAACTCCTGGAGTTCACTCAAACTCTTGTCCATCGAAACAGATATGTGATCCAACCATCTCATCCTCTGTTGTCCCCTTCTCCGCCCGCCTTCAATCTTTCCCACCATCAGGGTCTTTTCAAATGAGTCAGCTCTTCTCATCAGGTGGCCAAAGTATTGGAATTTCAGCTTCAACATCAATCCTTCCAATGAATATTCAAGACTGATTTCCTTTAGGATGGACTGGTTGGATCTTCTTGCAGTCCAAGGGACTCTCTAGAGTCTTCTCAAAAACAACAGTTCAAAAGCATCAATTCTGTGCTCAGCTTTGTTTATAGTCCAACTCTCACATACATACATGACTACTGGAAAAACCATAGCCTTGACTAGACAGACCTTTGTTGACAAAGTAATGTCTCTGCTTTTTAATATGCTGTCTAGGTTAGTCATAACTTTCCTTCCAGGAGTAGGTGTCTTTTAATTTCCTGGCTGCAGTCGTCATCTGCAGTGATTTTGGAACCCCAAAAAATAAAGTATACCACTGTTTCCACTGATTCCCAATGTATATGCATGGAATGATGGGAACGGATGCCATGATCTTCGTTTTCTGAATGTTGAACTTTAAGCCAACTTTTTCACACTCCTCTTTCCTTTTCATCAAGGGTCTTTAGTTCCTCTTCACTTTCTGCCATAAGGGTGGTGTCATCTGCATATCTGAGGTTACTGATATTTCTCCTGGCAAACTTGATTCCAGCTTGTGCTTCATCTAGACCAGCTTTTATCATGATGTACTCTGCATATAAGTTAAATAAGCAGGGTGACAATATACATCCTTGACATACTCTTTTTCCTATTTGGAACCAGTCTATTTTTCCATGTCCAGTTCTAACTGTTACTTCTTGACCTGTATACAGATTTCTCAGGAGGCAGGTCAGGTGGTCTGGTATTCCCGTCTCTTTCAGAATTTTCCACAGTTTGTTGTGATCCACATAGTCAAAGGCTTTGGCATAGTCAATAAAGCAGTTTTGTTTTTTTTTTAATTCTCTTGCTTTTTTGATGATCCAGCAGATGTTGGCAATTTGATCTCTAGTTCCTCTGCCTTTTCTAAATCCAGCTTGAACATCTGGAAGTTCACGGTTCACATATTGTTGAAGCCTGGCTTGGAGAATTTTGAGCATTACTTTACTAGCGTGTGAGATGAGTGCAATTGTGCGGTAGTTTGAACATTCTTTGGCATTTCCTTTCTTTGGGATTGGTATGAAAGCTGACTTTTTCCAGTTCTGTGGCCACTGCTGAGTTTTCCAAATTTGCTGGCATATTGAGTGCAGCACTTTCACAGCATTATCTTTTAGGATTTGAAATAGCTCAACTGGAATTGCATCACCTCCACTAGCTTTGTTCATAGTGATGCTTCCTAAGGCCCACTTGACTTTGCATTCTAGGATGTCTGACTCTAGGTGAGTGATCACACCATTTTGATTATCTGGGTCTTGAAGATTTTTTTTGTATAGGTCTTCTGTGTATTCTTGCTACCTGCTTCTGCTGGGTCCATACAATTTCTGTTCTTTAACAATAAAGAACAATACCCATCTTTACATGAAATATTCCCTTGGTATCTCTGATTTTCTTGAAGAGATCTCTAGTCTTTCCCATTCTGTTGTTTTCCTCTATTTCTTTGCATTGATCACAGAGGGAAGGCTTTCTTATCTCTCCTTGCAAGTCTTTGGAACTCTGCATTTAAATGGAAATATCTTTCCTTTTCACCTCTCTTCTTTTCACAGCTATTTGTAAGGCCTCCTCAGACAGCCATTTTGCATTTTTGTATTTCTTTTTCTTGGGGATGCTCTTGATCCCTGTCTCCTGTACAATGTCACAAACCTCCATCCATAGTTCTATCAGATGTAGTCCCTTAAATCTATTTCTCACTTCCACTGTATAATCATAAGGGATTTGCTTTAGGTCATACCTGAATGGTCTAGTGGTTTTCCCTATTTTCTTCAATTCACGTCTGAATTTGGCAATAAGGAGTTCGTGATCTCAGCCACAGTCAGTTCCCAATCTTGTTTTTGCTGACTGTATAGAGCTTCTCTATCTTTGGTTGCAAAGAACATAATCTGATTTTGGTGTTGACCATCTGGTGATGTAATGTGTAGTCATCTCTTGTGTTGTTGGAAGAGGGTGTTTGCTATGGCCAGTGCATTCTTTGGCAAAACTCTGTTAGCCTTTGCCCTGCTTCATTTTGTACTCCAAGGCCAAATTTGCCTGTTACTCCAGGTGTTTCTTGACTTCCTACTTTTGCATTCCAGTCCCCTATAAAGAAAAGGACATTATTTTGGGTTGTTAGTTTTAAACTGTCTTGTAGGTCTTCATAGAACCGCTCAACTTCAGCTTCTTCAGCATTACTGGTCAGGGCATAGACTTGGATTACCATGTTATTGAATGGTTTGCTTTGGAAACAAACAGAGATCATTCTGTTGTTTTTGAGATTTCATCCAAAAAGTCTGCATTTGAGACTTTTTTTGTTGACTACGATGGCTACTCCATTTCTTCTAAGGGATTCTTGCCCACAATAGTAGATGTAATGGTCATCTGAGTTAAATTCACCCATTCCAGTCCATTTTATTTCCTGGATTCCTAAAATGTCGACATTTTTGCTGTCTTCTGTTTGACCACTTCCAATTTGCCTTGATTCATGGACCTAACATTCCAGGTTCCTATGTAATATTGCTGTTACAGCATCAGACCTTGCTTCCATCACCAGTCACATGCACAACTGGATATTGCTTTTGCTTTGGCTCCATCTCTTCATTCTTTCTGGAGTTATTTCTCCACTGATCTCCAGTAGCATATTGGGCACCTACTAACCTTGGGGAGTTCATCTTTCAGTGTCCTATCTTTTTGCCTTTTCATACTGCTCATGGGGTTCTCAAGGCAAGAATACTGAAGTGGTTTGCCAGTCCCTTCTCCAGTGGACCACATTTTGTCAATCTCTCCCCCATGACCTGTCCGTCTTGGGTAGCCCTACACGGCATGGCTCATAATTTCATTGAGTTAGACAAGCTGTTGTCCATGTGATTGGATTGGTTAGTTTTCTATGATTGTGGTTTTCAGTGTGTCTGCCCTCTGATGCAGAAGGATAAGAGGCTTATGGAACCTTCCTGATGGGAGAGACTGACTGAGGGAGAAACTGGATCTTGTTCTCATGGCCATGCTCAGTAAATCTTTAATCCAATTTTCTATTGGTAGGTGGAGCTTTGTTGCCTCCCTGTTATTTACCTGTGGCCAAACTTGGTGGAGGTAATGAAGATAATGGTGACCTCCTTCAAAAGGTCCCATGCATGCACTGCTGCACTCAGTGCCGCCAACCCTGCAGCAGGCCACCACCAACCCACGCCTCTGCTGGAGAGTGCTCAACACTCACAGGCAAGTCTGGGTCAGTCTCTGGTGGGGTCACTGCTCCTTTCTCCTGGGTCCTGGGTGCACAAGGTTCTGTTTGTGCCCTCCAAGAGCCTATTTCCCAGTCCTGTGTGAGGTCCGGCAGCTCTGTGATGGGGTTAATGGCGACCTCCTCCAAGAGGGCTTATGCCATACCCAGGTCTGCTGTACCCAGAGCCCCTGTCCCTGTGGCAGTCCACTGCTGGCCCGTACCTCCACAGAAGATGCTCAAACACAGTTCTGTCTCAGTTTCTGTGGGGTCCCTGGGTCCTGGTGCATACAAGAATCTTCAGGGGCTATCAATTACTTGAGACTAAATCATCCAGGATATGCCATTAGATGACCAACAGGGTTACTGTAGATTTGGTTGTTTCTAGATTTATCATAAGTAATTCTACATTAAATATCTCATTTCTAACATATCTTTTCATTAAGAAACAGGTTAAACATTGTAGATTTTTTCTTCTGAAATGTGATTTATGTCTAACAGAATGATATCATTGCTTCTAAATATTCTATGGCTTCATTTAATTATTTGATCCCATAAAAGATAAAAATTGAATATTGAAAAGTTCATGGAATTCTCCAGGCCAGAATACTGGAGTGAGTAGCCTTTCCCTTCTCCAGGGGATCTTCCCAACCCAGGGATCAAACCCAGGTCTCCCACATTGTGGATGGATTATTTACCAGCTGAGCCACAAGGGAAGCCCCAACAAAGGTCTGTCTAGTCAAAGCTATGGTTTTTCAAGTAGTCCTGTATGGATGTGAGAGTTGGACTATAAAAAAAGCTGAGTGCTGAAGAATTGATGCTTTTGAACTGTGGTGTTGGAGTAAGCTCTTGAGAGTCCCTTGGATTGCAAGGAGATCCAACCAGTCCATCCTAAAGGAAATCAGTCCTGAATATACATTGGTAGGAATGATGCTAAAGCTGAAACTCCAATAGTTTGGCCACCTGACGTGAAGAACTGACTCATTTGAAAAGACCTGATGCTGGGAAAGATTGAGGGCAGGAGGAGAAGGGGACGACAGAGGATGAGATGGTTGGACAGCATCACCAATTAGATAGACATGAATTTGAGTGGACTCCAGGAGTCAGTGATGGACAGGGAGGCCTAGTGTGCTGCAGTCCATGGGGTTGCAAAGAGTCAGACACGACTGAGCGACTGAACTGAAGATAGAGGTAGATATACAAATTTGTCTGTACATATTGATTGCAAGTACAAATATTTGCTTTGTTAACTCAAAATGCACAAGAACGTTTAAAATTTACAGATTTAAATCCTGGTATATTTAGTCATGCCTATAAGATTCTTTCTATAATCCCTACTTCTGATTTAAAAGAACTTTAAAATGTATGTATTTACAAATACTTAGATACTGTAATAAAATTCCCTGATTGATCTTTATCTCCCTAATAATACCTTAAGGAATTGTAATGCATTGTTACAAAGAATGCAAATATTTTCAGGTGAATTCTATAACGCACATTGTCCAGTGATGTTCTTGAGCTGGTAAGAACTTTAAATTACTCCTGATGGAAATGTAGATATAGGTTAGAAAATAGTCAAGGCTCAATAGGAAATATGTTTACCTTAAAATGTAGTGTGTATATTTCTTTATGTTTGGGAAAATAAGTAGTAGTAATTTTCTTCATTGTGTTATAACCCTATGTTGAAAAGGTTTCTAATAGATTCTAACTAGTTAGATAATGGCTAAAAAGAATATTTGTATCGAATTTTAAATCCATTTACCAGTGTTGGTTAGAAAATCTCCACCTCTATTGCCAATATGTGAAATCAAAATGTAAATAAAGATCAAAGGCTTTGCACAGCTGGCGATGGTGGCCACTCAATTCACACCAGGCCTCACTGAGCAGTTAACAAAGTCATGTTTAATAGTTATGCTGAGGGTCAGTGTCACCCCCAAAGCAGTGTATAGTTGGAGATCAGGGGAGGTAAATGGAGTGGGGGTTGTAAGAGAAACTGAAAATATTGGCAAAATCCCCAGGAAAAACTTGCTCTACAGAGAAGAAAAGTGATTTGGGCTTTAAAATTATTTCATCTTTAATAAGCTGATTAATTTTATACATACTTTTCCTAAACTGTTTTTGAACTAGTAAATATTTTGATTTTCAAACAAAACCACAGGACACTATCAAGTAACCTTAAATAAGATTTGACACACTGTACATCATCAATTCCTCTCTTTAATTCAGGCATGCAAATTCCAAGTCACTTGCTAGAGATCAGGAGTGAATTATGTCTTGCTTGTATAAGGTTGCTCTATGCACAGAATCTTCATTCATGGATTCATTTCAAAGAACATGATGATGAATATGAATTGAATTCTTCTAGAATGAGATTATTATGCAGAGCAACAGTGGCTGGATCCCACAGTTTGAGAAATGGATCATTCCCCCACAACACCGCCCCAGCCAATTTCTCTTTATAATGCCCTTTAAAGTCTGTCTCTAATACATCTGGTGTTTGTTCTCCTAGACTGAAAATAACTAGTAGACCACCAGTAATTTAAATTGTACCCTGTTCCAAGTATATTTGACATGTGGTCCCTTTGGAAGAACTAATGCAAAAAACTGGCTCTAACCCTGGAAATAAGGTTACCATAGACTCACAGAAGGTTGCAATTAACCAATATCAGGAAGGTTAACCTGCGAATTTTTCTCTCAAATACATAGTAATCTCATTTGTAAACCATTTTATGCAGTTGCAAAGAATGAAATAATAAGGGTTATAATGTTTAATTCTAAATTTGATTTCTTTTCTCTGAAAGGAAAAATAAGAAGGAAATGTCACATTAAGTTAATAGTTACCAGTCTACCAAGGAACACACACATACACAGTGAATTTTATTCAGTGCCTAAAATTTATAGATAGATCTGAGAGAGAGCCTTCTGAAGACTATGAAAACTGTTTTATTTCTATTTAAACATGTTTAAAGGAAATAAATAGAACTTTATAGTTTTAAGTCTTTCTCATCATTCTCCATCATTGTGATTTCTTAGTGAAGTGGGAGAAAGAATAGACTCATTAGAATATTAGAGCATAAAGAGTTAGAAATTATGTAAATTAACCATTGCACTTTGTAGATCAGGAAACTAAAGCCCAGATCACTGGAGTGATTTGCTGCGGTGTGCACTGACAGTTACTGGCAAACACGAGCTAGAGATCTGTTTTCCTGATTCAAAGACCAGAACACTTTTTTTACAATTCCATAGTGTCTCTCATAAAATATTCTGCATGTATATCTGCAATTGACCAAATGTGTGCATATTTAACTAGATGTTAAAATGGAAGCATATAAAAGTAGGTGACAAATTTAAATAAATTCTTGTGGAAAGAAGTTTTCATTTGAGATTTTTTTTTAATGGAGGAGAGAAAAGGTGTGAATTTCTGATAAAAAGAAGTAACCTGTTTATTTGATCCTTATTAAATAAAAGAATCTGATCATGAAACAATTAAGACTTATGTGTACTTTAAAGAATTATTTTAGTTTGGTGTTGACTAATTGGAGCAAAGTCCATAAACTGAAATAGGGAGGAACATTACTATGTACCCTTTGAGTTGTGATGCTATCTATCCATGCATAATCAGATCAATAGAATTCCTGTGATATTTTTTCTTTTCTTACCTCTGTTGCTTAAGAAAGCATGTTACAGAACCACACACCAACTAAAAAAATCAAAATAAAATAAAAATGGAAATGGACATGAAGTATTAATTTATAAGACAAAAATAGATTTGTCTATGAAATAATATAAATTATTATTTAATCACCCCGAGAATAAGTAAGTTATGGATTATTTCAGTCATTTAAATTTTCCTTATAGCCCTGCAGCACCATCTCCCCAGTGACCACTCTCTTATGCCCTCCAGCTCTCTTTTTCCCTTGGCTGGTTTATCTATTGAAAAGTGGATCTTTCATTTATTTCTTCTATGTGAATATTAAATACTGAAACATAGCTCATAACACCACTAAACCCGAAAACCTTAAATACTGTTGCACTAAAATCATTATTTAAATATACAATATATTCAAAATAAACAAAATTGAAAAAGTTGACACTAAAAATGTGAACAATTTGACTGAAGTGCAAATCTTCAAAGTGGGAAAGGAAGCAAACATTTGAAGAACTTGAAACAATGTCACTGATAATAAAGTGAATAATGGAAATAAACTCAGCAATATCTACAACTGATACTTTTACAAAGGGAAATGAAAAGAAAAAAAAGATTATTTTGCAAAGTAAAAATGTTAAAAAATGTTACTTTCTGATTGTGAAATTGTGACATGCTGGACAAATTTTACTCCTGGAAATTTGATCTTGAAAAGTATCAGAAAGTCAGGAAAGATATCAAATTTGAGTAAAAACAGTATTCAGTAACTCCTTCATATATCAAGTTAATTTCCAAAATAAGCTTAGGCTACAAAGGAATATATCAAATTTTATCCTCAATTTCCCTTCAAAACTAGAAAGAAAATCTTGTAGAAGGTGACATGAAAAAGTAGCTATGAAACCACAGCGATTATCAGTGTGATTCTCTTCGGTTTCCTGAACCACGCTTTTCTCATCTGAAAAATATGGAAACTAATAAATGTCTTGCAGAGTTGTGCTGAGATTCACAAATAGCATGTGTAAAATGCCTGATGCAGAAGAGGAGTTTAATAAATGATAGCCTGTGCTATTTATGTGATTAGAGGACATAGGTCCAGCCAAAGCATGGGAGAAACTTCAGACAGAGGACAGGAATAGAAAACGCCACAGTTTCGCTAGGTTTGGCTCTATTTAATATCATCTTGGCAAAAGCAAATAATTTGTACAGTGCAGGATTTTTTATGCAGGTGTAAATGCATGATTTATACTCTCGTAAGTAAATCTGGCTTTACACATGGCTGACTATACATATAAAATTGGGCTTTTTTTTCCAGAGAATTGTGATCATGGTATTTCTATATAAAAGAAAGTGGAATTATTACTCATAACAATAGGAATTGTGGAAATGATGTCAGGAAAAGACTGAAATACTCGCATATAATTCTTTTAATGCCATATGCCCAAGCCCACGTTCATGGTTCATGTTTTAGAAAATAATATCTAAAAGAAGTTCAAAATTAAATCATATGCAGTGTGCTATCCATAAAGATCTATATGGAGGCGATTGCTAAACAAGTGGTAAATTTTCAGTTATTCACTTGATATTTGTTGGGCCACAGATAAAACACTGAACACATTGTTTTAGTAACAATAATGCAGGTCAGTGTCTCACTGGCTTTTTATCATCTTATTTTGTTTATTTAATTTTTTTTTGTTTGTTTAATCATCAAATCCTTACATCAAAAGATATCTTACTCATATGCCTGCTATCTAAGAAACATAAAACTCCATCTTCTCTGATTGAAGTGGAGATGGTACTTTGGCATTCTTTCAGCTTCGAGCAAAACCTACATACTCTGATCCCAACCATCTTACCATCTTAATGTACCATGGAACCCAGTTTGAAACAATCTTTTCAGGAATTTTTTCATAGTTTTTTTTTTTTTTTTTAAAGTCTGATCCAATGAATCCTTAACAACAATGACTACACTTTTAAGTAGTCTTTTCCATTTATTTAGAAAAATATTTTATGTGAATCATCCATCAGTTTAGTTCAATACAGTCACTGTCATGTCCGACTCTTTCCGACCCCATAAACTGCAGCATGCCGGGCCTCCCTGTCTATCACCAACTCCCGGAGTCCACCGAAACCCATATCCATCGAGTCAATGATGCCATCCAACCATCTCATCCTCTGTTGTCCCCTTCTCCTCCTGCCCTCAATCTTTCCCAGCATCAGGGTCTTTTCCAATGAGTCAGCTCTTCGCATCAGGTGGCCAAAGTATTGGAGTTTCAGCCTCAACAGTGGAAAATTCTGAAAGAAATGGGAATACCAGACCACCTGGACCTGCCTCTTGAGAAACCTGTATGAAGGTCAGGAAGCAACAATTAGAACTGGACATGGAACAACTGACTGGTTCCAAATAGGAAAGGGAGTATGTCAAGGCTGTATATTGTCACCCTGCTTATTTAACTTATATGCAGAGTACATCATGAGAAACGCTGGGCTGGAGGAAGCACAAGCTGGAAATCAAGATTGCTGGGAGAAATATCAATAACCTCAGATATGCAGATGACACCACCCTTATGGCAGAAAGTGAAGAACTAAAGAGCCTCTTGATGAAAGTGAAAGAGGAGTCATCCATAGTTATCCTGAAAAGACACGTGGTATGAAATAACAGTGGATTTTGAGCAAAAAAAATCTGTATTGGTTCTGTTTGCCTCCGTTTTCAGCATGGGTGACCTTGGGAAAATCTAACTACTCTGAGCCTCTGTGCTCTCAAATATCTAATGTACGTGATGATCTCTACTTATCTCAAATGATTGTTGTATCCTTTCAATAAGATAAATATATAAAAGTGTTTGTAGTATTTATAGCATTCATATATGTACTATGACACTGATTTCCATATTCAAATTAAGAATTTTTGTTCAGTATTCAAATTGGTTGCTGATTTACTTCTCACTTTAGCTGTTTGAAAGTTAACTACATTTCTTATGAAAATGCAGATTTATACAGGCATCATTAAATATTATGGCATTTTTACACTTGTAATAATAAATACATAGTTACACTTAAATTACTAATAGAATTCAACATATGAAATACACAAGAATCTTTTACTCCAAAGAAAGTAAATACTCACATGTGAAAAATAATTCTGAACTGGAGGGCCTGTTACTTTTAGTGGCATTGATATGCCAATTAGAGTTCATGGGAATTCAGGTGCTTTTCATATGCACGCATGCTCAGTTGCTCAGTTGTGTCTGACTCTGTGACACCAGCGACTGTAGCTGGCCATACTCCATATCTATGGGGTTCTCCAGGCAAGAATACTGGAGTGGGTTGCCATTTTCTCCTCCAGGGTATCTTCTCAACCCAGGGATTGAACCCACATCTCCTGCATTGGCAGGCAGATTCTTTACTCCTCAGCCACCTGGGAAATCAACTTTTCATATACAAGCTGAGAAATGCCAAAATGACAAGGAAACATTCACCTTTTTGACTTTCCAAAAAGTGAGGCTGAAACCAAAGCCAATTAGCAGAAGTAGGCCAAATAAAAAGTGAAGGGAAACTTTGGTGCATCTCTCAGTTAAGTTCAATTGCTCAGTCGTGTCCAACTCTGTGACCCCATGGACTGCAGCACACTGGGCTTCCCTGTCCATCACCAACTCCTGGAGCCTGCTCAAACTCACATCTATCAAGTCAGTGATGCTATCCAACCATCTCATCCTCTGCCATCCCCTCCTCCTCCTGCCTTCAATCTTTCCCAGCAGCAGAATCTTTTCTAATGAGTCAGTTCTTCGCATCAGGAGGCCAAAGTATTAAAATTACAGCTTCAACATCAGTCCTACCAATGAATATTCAGGACTGACTTCCTTTAGGACGGACTGGTTGGATCTCCTTGCAGTCCAAGGGACTCTCAAGAGTCTCCTCCAACACCACAATTCAAAAGCATCAATTCTTCAGTGCTCAGCTTTCTTTATAGTCCAACTCTCATATCCATACATGACTACTGAATAAACCATAGCTTTGACTAGACAGACCTTTGTTGGCAAAGTAATGTCTCTGCTTTTGAATATGCTGTCTAGGTTGGTCATAACTTTCCTTCCAAGGAGCAAACATCTTTCAATTTCATGGTTGCAGTCACAATCTGCAGTGATTTTGGAGCCCAATAAAATAAAGTCTGACACTGTTTCCATTGTTTCCCCAACTATTTGCCACGAAGTGATGGCACCGCATGCCATGATTTTAGTTTTTTGAATGTTGAGTTTTTGCCAGCTTCTTCACTCTCCTCTTTCACTTTTATCAAGGGGCTCTTTTGTTCCATTTCACTTTCTGCCATAAGGGTGGTGTCATCTGCATATCTGAGGTTATTGATATTTTTCCTGGCAATCTTGATTCCAGCTTGTGCTTCATCCAGCCCAGCATTTCACATAATGTACTCTGCATATAAGTTAAATAAGCAGGGTGACAACATACAATCTTGACATACTCCTTTCCCAATTTGGACACAGTCTGTTGTTCCATGTCCAGTTCTAACTGTTGCTTCTTGACCTGCATACAGATCAGGAGGCAGGTCAGGTGGTCTGGTATTCCCATTTATTTAGGAATTTTCCACAGTTTGTTGTGATTTACACAGTCAAAGGCTTTGCCATAATCAATAAAGCAGAAGTAGGTGTTTTTCTGGAACTCTTTTGCTTTTTTGATGATCCAACAGATGTTGGCAATTTGATCTCTGGTTCCTCTGCCTATTCTAGATCCAGGTTGAACATCTGGAAGTTCACGGTTCATGTACTTTTGAAGCCTGGCTTGGAGAATTTTGAGTATTACTTTGCCAGCATGTGAAATGAGGGCAATTGTGTCGTAGTTTGAACATTCTTTGGCGTTGCCTTTCTTTGGGATTGGAATGAAAACTGACTTTTTCCAGTCCTGTGCCCTCTGCTGAGTTTTCCAAATTTGCTGGCATATTGAGCACAGCACTTTCACAGCATCATCTTTCAGGATTTGAAATAGCTCAACTGGAATTTCATCACCTCCACTAGCTTCGTTCATAGTGATGCTTCTTAAAGCCCACTTGACTTTGCATTCCAGGATGTCTGGCTCTAGGTGAGTGATCACACCACCATGTCAAAAAAGACAAGAAGGTCTTTTTTGTACAGTTCTTCTGTGTATTCTTGCCATCTCTTCTTAATATCTTCTGCTTCTGTTAGGTCCATACTATTTCTGTTCTTTTTGTGCCCAACTTTGCATGAAAAGTTCCTTGGTATCTCTAATTTTCTTGAAGAGATCTCTAGTCTTTCCCATTTTCTTGTTTTCCTCTATTTCTTTGCATTGATCACCGAAGAAGGCTTTCTTATCTCTTCTTGCTGTATCTCTAAATGTATTTAAACATCTCCTTGGTTCATCTCTAAATATATTTAAACTTCATGAGTTCTTTCTTGTCTCCTATTTTTTTCCCCTTTATTATGTCTTACTGTTGGTTTGTGGAACTGGTTATCATTTCAAATCTCTCTGAGGGTAGCCCATAAAGATTTATTCAAGTTGTTTCTGTGTTTTAAACAAGGAGGGTCTGCTTCATGGGTAGGCAACTCTGCGTATCACAGAGCCCTGTCCTTAGAAGATGTCTCTTGGCTTCATGCTCTGCTATAGCCATCTTGGAATCTTTAATAAATTTTGAACAAAGGGTCCCCAGTTTTTTTTCACTGGGCCCTGCAAATTATATGATTGTGTTCCCGATCCTAAGTCTGCTCTTCCTTCTTGGGCCAGTGTTATTCTCATTGTTTGCCTTGTCCTGCTTCTTTTCTATGACTCTTCAAACCTCTTTGGTTGCTTGTCCAGTGTTTTTAAGATGAAAAGATTAAAAATGCTCTTGGTATTCCTGTGTACACAGACAAGGGCTTTGCTCTGTCTTAAAAGTGCTCAGTCAAGGAGCCATCCGCTTCTGCAGGGATTTAAAGCTTCTTCTTGGGACATTCAATTTCTCCATGGAACAAATGTCTAATTAAGTGTCATACTGATAAAATCACCTTTCAATCTAGGGTCACACCAAGGTAAAAATGAAAACAAACCCATCTTTATCTTTCCCACATGTAGCAGAATACAGCTCTATACATTATTTTCCCAGGAAAATCCATCTCCTTTGATGATCTTCTTATAATTTTATAATCAAACGCTTAACAAATGATTCATTTCAAGAGTTAAACAGTAGAAAATTTTACAGTTGACTTAATGGAAGTAATGCTGTTTGAGTAGCTAAAGGACACTCCATTATATGAAGTTGGTTCAGGCACAGAAGATAACAGGTAACTTCAAGATAAGATTCTTTAGTGTTTATTGTGAACTTGAGAAAATGTTAAGGCCTCTGTGTCCCATACACACATATGTGGGTATTTCATCCTCTATCTTTTTAATTATAGAAAGAGTTGGTGCATTAATAAGAGTTAGAAAAGTTTAGAAAATCCTATTAATACTGAGAAAAATTAGTAAAATCAAGTTTCATTTTAATTGTCACACTGACACTCACATCATATTCAAAGTCTTGGTAATTTTAAAATTTGAAAAATATGCCAAAGTGCAATTTTTCTAGTAGCAATTTCTAGTCAGTAATTTTTCTCAAAATGTACTCAAAGAATAAAAATTCACTGTATCATTTCATTCTATGTGACAGAAACACAACTTGAACTTGTACAAAATAAAATATGATTTTGCATTAATAATGTAATATATAAAATATAGTATACATAATCTATTATATATTGTATATATTAGTATATTATCTAATGTAGAATATAATTGGATATCATTGCAAGTCATATTTCCTGGTTTAATTTCTCAGTACACATTTTTATAAATCAGTTCAGTCAGTTCAGTCACTCAGTTGTGTCCGACTCTTTGCGACCCCATGAATCGCAGCACACCAGGCCTTCCCGTCCATCACCAACTCCCGGAATCCACCCAAACCCATGTCCATTGTGTCAGTGATACCATCCAACCATCTCATCCTCTGTTGTCCCCTTCTCCTCCTGCCCTCAATCTTTCCCAGCATCAGAGTCTTTTTTAATGAGTCAGCTCTTCTCATCAGGTGGCCAAATATTGAGTTTCAGCTTCAACATCAGTTCTTCCAATGAACACCCAGGACTGATCTCCTTTGGGATGGACTGGTTGGATCTCCTTGCAGTCCAAGGGACTCTCAAGAGTCTTCTCCAACACCACAGTTCAAAAGCATCAATTCTGTGTTCAGCTTTCTTTATAGTCCAACTCTCACATCCATACATGACCACTGGAAAAACCATAGCCTTGACTAGACAGACCTTTGTTGGCAAAGTAATGTCTCTGCTTTTGAATATGCTATCTAGGTTGGTCATAACTTTCCTTCCAAGGAGTAAGCGTCTTTTAATTTCATGGCTGCAATCACCATCTGCAGTGATTTTGTAGCCCAGAAAAACAAAGTCAGCCACTGTTTCCACTGTTTCCCCATCCATTTCCTATAAAGTGATGGGACCAGATGCCATGATCTTCGTTTTCTGAATGTTGAGCTTTAAGCCAACTTTTTCACTCTCCTCTTTCACTTTCATCAAGAGGTTCTTTAGTTCTTCTTCACTTTCTGCCATAAGGGTGGTGTCATCTGCATATCTGAGGTTATTGATATTTCCACCGGCAATCTTGATTCCAGCCCAGCATTTCTCATGATGTATTCTGCATATAAGTTAAATAAGTAGGGTGACAATATGCAGCCTTGACGTACTCCTTTTCCTATTTGGAACCAGTCTGTTGTTCCATGTCTAGTTCTAACTGTTGCTTCCTTACCTGCATACAGGTTTTTCAAGAGGCAGGTTAGGTGGTCTAGTATTCCCATCTCTTTCAGAATCTTCCACAGTTTATTGTGATCCACACAGTCAAAGGCTTTGGCATAGTCAATAAAGCAGAAATAAATAGGTTCTCAAATTTTAAAAAAGACTAAATTAAAATGAGAAGTGTTACCATAAAATTGCCTCCTGAGAAATCTGTATGTAGGTCAAGAAGCAACAGTTAGAACTGGACATGGAACAACAGACTGGGTCCAAATTTGGAAAGGAGTACAACAAGGCTGTATATGGTCACCCTCCTTATTTAACTTATATGCAGAGTACATCATGCAAAATCCTGGGTTGGATGAAGCATAAGCTGGAATCAAGATTGCCAGGAGACATATCAATAACCTCTGTTATGCAAATGCTGCTGCTGCTGCTAAGTCACTTCAGTCGTGTGCGACTCTGTGCGACCCCATAGACCGCAGCGCACCAGGCTCTGCCATCCCAGGACTTCTCCAGGCAAGAACACTGGAGTGGGTTGCCATTTCCTTCTCCAATGCATGAAAGTAAAAAATGAAAGTGAAGTCACTCAGTCATGTCCAACTCTTCGTGACCCCATGGACTGCAGCCTACTAGGCTCCTCCATCCATGGGATTTTCCAGGCAAGAGTACTGGAGTGGGGTGCCATTGCCTTCTCTGAATATGCAGATGACACCACCCTTATGACGGAAGTGAAGAGGAACTAAAGAGCCACTCGTGAAAGTTAAAGAGGAGAGTGAAAAAGCCGGCTTAAAACTCAACATTCAAAAACTAAAACCATTTCCTCCAGTCCCATCACTTCATGGCAGATAGATGGAAAACAATGGAAACAGTGACAGAACTTATTTTCTTGGGCTCCAAAAGCACTGTAGATGATGACTGCAGCCATAAAATTAAAAGACACTTGCTCCTTGGAAGAAAAGCTATGACAAACCTAGACAACATATTAAAAAACAGAGAAACTGGAAAAGGAAATGGCAATCCACTCCATTATTCTTGTCTGGAAAAGTCTGTGGACAGAGGAGCCTGGCAGACTGCAGTCCATGGGGTTACATGACTGAGCACATATGTATGAGGAGGGTGGAGGGATATGAAACTGAAACTGAAGTCCCTCAGTCATGTCCAAATCTTCACGACCCCATGGACTGTAGCCTACCATGCTCCTCCATCCATGGGATTTTCCAGGCAGAATACTGGAGTGGGTTGCCATTTCCTTCTCCAGAGGATCTTCCCAACCCAGGGATCAAACCTGGGTCTCTTGCATTGTAGGCAGATGCTTTACCATCTGAGTCACCAGGGAATCCCTGGAGGGATATGGGTTGATAGCAATAAACTGGTAGAACTAAAAAAAAAAAAAAAGAAAGCAGAGACATTACTTTGTCAACGAAGGTCCACCTAGTCAAAGCTATGGTTTTTCCAATAGTCATGTATGGATGTGAGAGTTGGATTATAAAGAAAGCTGAGCACCAAAGAATTGATGTTTTTGAACTGTGGTGTTGGAGAAGACTCTTGAGAGTCCCTTGGACCGCAAGGAGATCCAACCAGTCCATCCTAAAGGAAATCAGTCCTGAATATTCATTGGAAAGACTAATGTTGAAGCTGAAACTCTAATACTTTGGCCACCTGATGTGAAGAACTGGCTCATTTGAAAAGACCCGGATGCTGAGAAAAATTGAAGGCTGGAGGAGAAGGGGATGACAGAGGATGAGATGGTTGGATGACATCACAGACTTGATGGACATGACTTTGAGCAGGCTCTGGGAGTTGGTGATGGACAGGGAAGACGGGCGTGCTGCAGTCCATGGGGTCGCAAAGAGTCAGACACAACTGGGTGACTGAACTGAACTGAACCATAAAACTATTGTCACTAGAATGACTTTATTATACAATTAATGCCCCCAATCATTTATAGACTTGTGGGAAGTACATATGTCTATATGAGTCTGATGAGTCTGTGTTCGTGTGTATTTGTGTGTATGTGTGTGTGTGTGTGTGTATTTTTCCCCTGAAAGAAAGAGACAAAGAAATTCCAGAATTATCAAATCCTCCATGGATACGAATGTTGACAAAGTTAAAAAATCATTCTTTTTTGTGAAACTAAGAATACAGAGCAGTGACAGAGTTTGGGAAAAGTAGAAGGATATCTTTCTTCAACTTCTTATCCTTGCCACTCCAATAATTTGATTATCATTGTTTTGGAGAAAAATGAAAGATATGTTTAAGATTTGGTGATATAGAATTTCAATTAATAGGTTTCTCTGGCTCTAATTCTGAGATAGAAATCCCACAGCCATCACAGAGTCTGCCTGTTTTATTGTGAACAAGAATGTTTTAAAAAATGATACCTCCTACTGTTTTCATCTAGGGAATGGAACTGGTAGAGGATTTGGGCATCAGTGACAAGGAACTTTTTCTTTGAAAGTAGGAAATATGTAAATTTTTATTAAATTATTGGCAATGTATTTATTACTGGTTTTCCTTTTAAAAATACACAAGTAGCAAAAACAATTAAATTACCCTATTTAGATTAGAAAGATATGTTTTCAGGAAAGCTATTTTAAACTGTCTACCATATAAAAAAATATTTTTCTAAAATAATACTGACTTTCCTCTATGTGTCATTTACATAGCCTTATTTTCGGTATGTACTTGATACCACAGAATTTTAAAAATAATATATTTAACATGTATTTTCAGAATACATTTGAATACACACATTATTTTCAAAATCTCTGATTTTATATTTATTTTTATGAGAAGCAGCTGTATGGAAGCACTTTCTGCATCTATTTTAAAACAGCTATTGATGGCGTCCATAGGGATTAATAACATGAATCCAGAAGTAGGATTTGAATCCTAATGCCATCCCTTATCATCTGAGTGTCTCTGGCAACTTATTTATTAAAATTACAGTCATCAATTGGTATGCCATCTTCATAGGGAGATTGTGAGGATGAACAAAGGTAAAGCATCTCAACAGTGCCAGACAGATAACAGGTCCTTACCGAGTGTCAGGTCAGCTACTATTGCTATTGCTCTTGCCACTGCCATGCATGATGAGCATTTGGATTTGGATACATTTGGATTGATTGCCTAGCAATCCATTTCCCCTTTCTAAAGACAATACTGATCTTTGTTGGGGAATTTCCACTCCCACACTTTGTGTGGCTTGAGGAGATTGTAAATTCAGCACCTTCTTTCCCACTAGGGAAGCCAGTGTGGTCCCTGAAGGCTCCTTACTTCAGAGCCATCCTCTCTCTTTCCATATAGCAGTTGTAAGTTACTGTATGTCACCAAACTCAGCCAGCCACTCCCGTATGGGAGTTTATCCTGAGCTCCTTACCCATATGAAGCCATTAGAAAAAATATCCAATATGCTTCTTTGCTTTCGTGGGTGCAGCCTTATATCTCTCCTTCCCAGAAGGCGATAGGCTTACTTCCTCCCACTCCTTCCTTCTGCACTCTGGCCAGGGGGCAGGGGTGAGGAGGAACAAGACTAAGATTCCCATTTAAAGTGTTTCATTTTCTCCTGAAAACTTCTGTCTCTGGGAGCAATGACCTGTAGTCTTATCAGATTATTAAATTTCACTCTCATTTCAGTGCAGTATTCCCTCTCCCCTCAGAATAATTTGCTTAACCATATTTATCTTGACCTGACAGGGCTACTAGCTACTGGCATAATGGGATGGGGTGGAGGTTGACATTGATGGCAAGAGAAGGAAAGCAGTTATAGAGTTTGAGTGACTGCCACAATTAAATGCCTGTTATAAAGGCAAACGTAATGGAAAAGTTGGACTCGTTCGTTAGAGTGACAGTGCCTGGGAGAAACTGTCAAATACTTTCTACTATTGAGACAGGAGTCACCTTGTTATAGTAATAGACTCAGGGAGAGCAGGAAAGTGGTACTTACTGAACTGTTATTGCCTGAGAGTGGCTGTCAGATCGTTCCAGCTGTTGAGACTCTTAAAAGTTTGCTTCCTCTGGGGTCCGAGTCTAGTTTTTTCTACTGTCCCTTTGAGTCTGCAAGCTGCATCATATCTTTTAGAGAATTCCTCAAGTTACCCAGAGGTGGTTTCTGCTGTTTGAAGCTGAAGACTAACTGAATCAATGATGTAGAGTGTCACTTATGAGATAAACTCCTGAAAATTAGTGGTAGGAGAAAATTTGCTTTCCTGGCATTCTATCTCGTGCTTCTCATGAGATAATTTATTCTATTCCTCTTTTTGCCTAGCCACTAGGAACTTTAGGACCAGAAATAGTTCATGACTATAGTGGTTATCTTTAAGCTAGGATTTTGAGGAAAATAATAATGTCTTTTTTCTGCTAATAGTACTTCTTTACCTTATTTTTAAGTTTTTTTTTAACTTACTTTAAATTTCAACAAAGGTTTGCCTTGTATTCCAAGTTGCTCCCTTTATGTTTAAAAAATAAATCAAAAATAGAGATGGCACTTATCTTTTATATCAGACTCTAAAGCATTTTCATCTACTCTGCTGCTCTCCTATACATAGCCCTAAAGAATCAAATGGGAAGATATAAATTTTTATTCAATGTAATAAATTAGTCTTTAAGTTTATCTTATCAGATTTCCTTTAAATCTGAAATTTGCTGCAAGGTATAGTTATGAAACTTTAGTATCAGTAAGACAGATTATCATAAAAATTTGCAAGATTCCTTTTTGCTCTGATATTTAATGTCATTGGATCCTGTTTTTTATATTTAAACTCCTCAGTGACACTCACTAATGATTAATGACCCACTGGCTCGTGCTGCCTTATAACATGAAAGTCACCGAAATGCCTTTTCCTCAGAGAGCAATTATTCTATGGAACAATATCCCTTACCTGGTGCACTGAAGTCCCAAAGGCTGGCTGTTAAACTTGCAGTTGTAATTCGTGAAAAAGTCCAGAAAGCCAAGTTTTGAACTGCTGGGGATTTTATGCACAGTTTCATTTTACTAGAACAATTTGTTTCTTTTCTGCCTTTTCTTGCAAAGATTTTGAATAAGTGGCGAGAGTGGCAAAGACTTGGTTTAAATATTTTTCTATTTAAGTCCAAGAATACCTAGCCAGGAGCTGTGTGTATCTTCCAGTTTTTTGATTCGTGACAATATACTGCTGACATGAAAAAAATGCAGAAATTCAGGCCATGCATATGTGTTCAGATGCACAACCATTTTGATATTTCAATAGGGAAAGACAATTAGAAAGAGGATGTATCTCAGACATTAGTTACATTTTGTAATAGTGAAGAATGTCCGTATGTAATTCTGCCTGTAAATCTCTGGTCCATGAAATAAACGATGCATCTTATTCTGATACTTCACTTGTCAGCAGAATATTCAGAGTAGCTGCCTCATGATAGGTATATAAATAAAGTCAAAATGGTTAGACTTGTAAAATCTAAAGAAGTCACTGACCTCTTTGAGATATTTGATACTGAGGGGTACCTTGCCAGCTTTTCCTACCTGCTTATAAAAAATAATAATGTACGTTTAGTGACTTAGCCTGGAGAAGGCAATGGCACCCCACTCCAGTACTCTTGCCTGAAAAGTCCCATGGATGGAGGAGCCTGGTGGGCTACAGTCCATGGGGTCGCACAGAGTTGGACAGGACTGAAGCGACTTAGCAGCAGCAGCAGCAGTGAATTAGCCAATTAGTATAATATCACTTCTATGTGACTTGAATTGTTTTGGTGCTATGAAAAGTGCAATTAACATTGAAGTGAAGTTGCTCAGTCATGTCCGACTCTTTGCGACCCCGTGGACTGTAGCCTACCAGGCTCCTCCCTCTGTGGGATTCTCCAGGCAAGAATACTGGAGCGGGTTGCCATTTCCTTCTCCAGGGGATCTTTCCAACCCAGGGATCAAACCTGGGTCTCCCGCATTCCAGGCAGACGCTTTAACCTCTTAGCCACCAGGGAAGCACAATACGTATGTATAGTCTCTTTGGTAAAATAAACATACCATATCCATTAGAGCACAATGAAGGACCAAAGCAAATGATACTGATGAGAATCATGTGAATTCAGAAAATGGAAACATCATTATGAACTTCCTTGATCATAGAAGATGGGGGACAGTGCTTTTGAGGTGGCCCTCCAAGTGTGGTTACAGTTTTAATAAAAGATAAGAAGGAAGGAAGATAAAGTATTCAAGCTAAAGTTTTGAAGGAGAAAGGTGACTTTGTGCAGGAGAATGTATGGAAAATGGCTTCCCTTGAGCTGAGAGTAAAGGTTAAGACTTTCCTAGAAAATAAACTTAGATTAGAAAGGTCCCAAATCCCAGAAGAAGTGTTTGGACGAGCTAGTGGCTGTGCATACTGACGGCCACTGATCTGAGGCCAGAGTGGCAGATGATGGAGTGTAGGCAAGGGAGTCATCCTGAAGGCTCTTTCAGTAATTTAAGCCTGAGGTGATGAAAACCCCTAGTAGTGAGGTAGCTGAGGGAATCCAGCAGGGGAGGCGAAGATGAAGGTATGATAACTCTTGGGGACAGATTGTAATTAGATGATGAAGGAGCAGAATGAGTAAAAGATGTCTCCAAAATTTCTAGTCTCATTCAGATGACTAGAAGAATAATAGTATCTGTGAGAGATATGATGCAGTTAGGACTTGATAAACTTAATGCAGTGGCAAACAGTTCAATGGCAATACCCTAAAAGTGGTTGGAAATATGACTCAGGAGAACTGCTGAAAGTTCTGATATATATCTCTTGAGATAAAAGTGTTTATATATCTCTTGAGATATAACTGTTTCTATGACACTCAGATGCATACCATCGAAATTAGTAAACAGGAAATTGGGAAACAAATTCATTTCCATTCTGGTATAAGTAAAAACAAAATGCTATATTAAGAAATCTTATTTATTCAAACTTACTATCTGTCAACCCCAGATAAGTGCTGCAGCCACTTTGCATATCAGTCTCCTTATCTGGATGTTGGGGATAATAACCTTGGCCTTTCCAAGAACATATATCAAAAGGACAAATATAATTTTTTAATCTAAAAATGCTTTATATTTACCTTTAAAAAAATCCCTACTTAGTCAATTGCTGTGCTGTGCTGTGTTCATTCGTGCCTGACTCTTTGCAACCCCATTGACTGTTGCCCACCGGGCTCCTCGATCCATGGAATATTCCAAGCAAGAATATTGAAGTGGATTGCCCTTTCCTACTCCAAGGGATATTTCCAACCCATGGATCAATCCCATGTCTCTTGCATCTGGTTAACAGTTAGCCAACAAGTAAAAAAATTCTTGTGTTTTTTTCCTTTGGTGCATGTGTGTGTGTATTTGATTTTGTTCTTATCTCTTAGTGATATAAAGATATTTACATAAGATATAAAATATATATGGCAATTAATTTCTGACTACTACACACATCTGTGTTGGCTACTTACAGATAGCTACCTCAACTGGCCAGCCAAGGGGCTTACCCTATGTGTTATTGTAAAGTGTAACACTTACCTTACCCATCTGATGGGGAACATGACCCGACTGATGTCTAACAAGTCTACTGCAACCCACCACAACTGTCTAACACCATTTCTTTCTGCTTACCTCATTCTAGAAGCCCATGGAGCAGTGGGACATGGCTGCCCTGACAGTTGAGGAGAGGGGAAGCCTGAGAAGAGTGCCCTGTGCCCCAGATGTCATTAGGTTGTTAGTAACCAGAGTATTCTACAGCTCTCCTGCTGCAGCAGAGAGGAAGTGAAAAGGAAAGAGGACAAAAGAGAAGCCAAGAATGAAGTTGAGAAGGAGAGCATAACATAAGAAAAGAAGAAAACAGAGTAATTTTTAATCACCAGCAAATGTTCTAGTGAAGCGAAGTGAAAGTCACTAAGTTGGGCCCAACTCTTTGGACCCCTTGGACTGTAGCCCACCAGGTTTCTCTTTCCACGGAGTTCTCCAGGCAAGAATACTGGAGTGGATTGCCATTTCCTTCTCCAAAATGTTCTAGAACCCCTCTTGAATGCTTCACTCCTATTTCTTGGTCCCTAACTTCTGATAGTCAAGGTTGTATATTGTCACCCTGCTTATTTAACTTATATGCAGAGTACATCATGCCAAACACTGGGCTGGAAGAAGCATAAGCTGGAATCAACATTGCCCGCAGAAATATCAATAACCTCAGATACACAGATGACACCACACTTATGGTAGAAAGCGAAGAACTGAAGAGCCTCTTGATGAAAGTGAAAGAGAAGAGTGAAAAAGTTGGCTTAAAACTCAACATTCACAAAACTAAGATCATGGCATCTGGTCCCATCACTTCATGGCAAATAGATGGGGAAACAGTGGAAACAGTGAGAGACTTTGTTTTCTTGGGCTCCAGAATCACTGCAGATGATGACTGCAGCCATGAAATTAAAAGATACTTGCTCCTTGGAAGAAAAGCTATGACCAACCTAGACAGCATATTAAAAAGCAGAGACATTGCTTTGCCAACAAAGGTCCGTCTAGGCAAAGCTATGGTTTTTCCATTAGTCATGTATGGTTGTGAGAGTTGGACTATAAAGAAAGCTGAACACCGAAGAATTGATGTTTTTGAACTGTGGTGTTGGAGAAGACTCTTGAGAGTCCCTTGGACTGCAAGGAGATCTAACCAGTCCGTCTTAAAGGAGATCAGTCCTGAATATTCATTGGAAGGACTGATGCTGAAGCTGAATCTCCAATACTTTGGCCACCTGATGCGAAGAACTGACTTATCTGAAAAGATCCTGATGCTGGGAAAGATTGAGGGCAGGAGGAGAAGGGGACCACAGAGGATGAGATAGTTGGATAGCATCACTGACTCAATGGACATGAATTTGAGTAAACTCCGGGAGTTGGTGATGGACAAGGAGGCCTGGCATGCTGCAGTCCATTGGGTCGCAAAGAGTTGGACATGACTGAGCGATTGAACTGACTGAACTTCTGATACTTGAGTTCTGCTGTGTCTCCTCCAGCCTCTACCTGGAGTCCTTTCCAGAATCTCTAGGTCCAGAGTCTTGCAGACAGTGCCATTGGCCTACTGTTGGGGTAAGTGTTGTTTTTCACCATCTCTCAACATCTAGCAGGACATAAAAGGGACAGAACAGTAAGAAATGAGACAGTTTTCTGCCTTTACACTGTTGTGCCATCACAATGGTGACCTTCTTGACCTCAAAATTCACTATTATAAAAAGAGGTTGATGTCACTGAAGGTAAAGATTTTATATTCCTTTTGCTTTCCTGTCACTGTACACAATGCATTTTCAAAGATTTCTTAACATTTAAGCCTTGGGAAATCTATTTTCCATTGTTCTGTTCATAATGTGTTTGTTATAATTTTTTAATCTCTAAGTGAGTTTCAATCAATGATAATTTCTGATTTCTTTTTTAATGAAATATTTGGAAACTTCTCTATATTTTTGTATGAAAAAAGCACTGAACTAAAATCTTTATTTATTTAAATTTTTGGTAACGCCAAGCCACTTGCAGAGTCTTATTTTCCTGACAAAAGATCAAACCCACTCTTATGGCAATGGTAGCACTGAGTCCTAACCATTGGACTGCCAGGGAATTCCCTGAACCAAATTTTTTTTTTTTATCTTATCCCCATTCTGCCTCAGGAGCCTTGGGCAAATCACACTGATTTCAGTCTTTTTAAATGTATGTCATCTCTGAAATTTAGTTCCCTCAATGTAAATTTGAGATGATAATATTCATCTCACTGGGCTCTTGTGACCTTTAAAGTAAGTAATATACTTAGAACATTTGTTAACTATTAGTTTTTGGAGATAGCTTTGAAGTTCTATTTTTATTACTTTTTAATGAGAGAATCACAAATGTTTGGCAATATGGGATGACATCAGTAATAGATTGAATAAAGAAATTTAAAAAACAAGTTGTATAATGAATTAAACATCTTTGAATTATCTTTAATTCAAAACTCTTGGTTTTATGAAGATTTAAATATCCTTTACAAATAGAGAAAAAGGTTGCCTTTTAAGAGAAAGGAGAGTTGGATAAAAATAGTATTAATAGATGTTTAGAACTTCAAACAAGTAGACAGACACATGTGCTGTTGAAAGATTGAGCATTCCCGACCCACTGACAGTTTGCTACTGGCAGAATTTTCCTTTCCCAGTTGCGACCTACACTGTATCTAAATAACATTTTAGGCTCATCATCAAGGCAGGGTCAGGAAAACAGGTACAGAGGGAATCATCCAGGTGCCTACTTTCACAGATATAACAGAAAACAAGCACGGACGATGCTCATAATGCTATTGCTAATAAATTTGTGAATATATATTTTAATTTAGCTTTAGTTTTTATTGATTATTAGAATCATTAAGATTAAATAAAAATTTTAATTTAAATAAAAAATAACCTCATACTAGAAATAGCTTTAAAAATTTATAACTTGCATATTACAAATACATCTCTTTTCTTTCATTATATATTAATCCATTTGGGCACTAAGCTTATTTTATGCAAGTGAAATTATAAATTGCATCTGTCTTCAATTAAAATTTAAATAAATATTTTAATAATAGAGCAATATAATATATGTGTATTTTCCATTTAAAGAAAATTTTCCTCAATTTTGATAAACTTATGAACTTCCTACAGGCATTTCCCTGTTTAATCAGTGAAATGTAAAATAGTATGTTTATTCATCTGAAAGTCAGTGATATTTTTCTCTATTCACTCACATTCTGAGGGAAACTCTCATGTTTTGTGTTGTGATTCCTATCATAAAGATACTGCACAAATCATTCACAAGAATTCTGCTATATTCCCTGGCACCAGCAACCTTCAGTGGAAAAGATTCCGTTTCCTTTATTCCAGAGTTTGGCGTGTAGAATTCTTTTCATAAAATATTTTTTAGTTTCAGAGGCTTGGTCTTTACCATACCCAGAGATAACATCAAATGTATCTAAACACTAAAATAAGACAGAGTTCGTCAAATATCAGCTCAGCTTCCAGGACAAGTCATTTCATTTCCCTTTGCCTTTTCTGTGAAATAGGGCTAATCAGGCCTTTCTTTCTAGGCTGTTAGGAACAATCAATGAGGCAACCCTTACAGAGACAACATAAAACCTAATAAAACTGTTAAGCACCCCACCATGCTTGGCACTGTTCTAGGGAACAGAGGTTAAGGGCATGAGCTTGTGTACATGCAGTACACATACAAACACACACACATACCACTCTCCTTGGGGCTGAAAGATGCAGTGGCACTGTTCTGAAAAGCCTCTGTTTATTGTCTTCTAACAAAACCACGGTTTATAAATACAAGCTTGGCGCATACTAACACGAACTGCAATAGAGATGAGTGCCTACTCTCCTTGGACCTCGAGTACGTTGCTCTACCACTCACCACTCAAGAGAATGCAGTGGGGACGAGGTTTACTCTCCACCCTGGACTGCACAGCTGCAAAGAGGCATCGTCTCAGCCTCCTATCAGCTGGTTTATAACAATCTCCACTCAGGTCTCACTTAGAAGAGCTCAAATCCAAGGGAACGTCATTCTGTTTGAGACACTTCCCAAAACATTAAACTGAGCATTAAAACAAGTTTTAAAGGGAAACGAAATCTTAGAAGCCCAGCTTGAATGCCTGTTTGCTATGCTGCTTTGGGGTTATTGGCAGCCTGCTGCAAGACACCTTACGTGCTCATGAGAAAAACTTAGATGTTTTTTTAAAAGTTTCATCTATAACTTGATCCCGTTAGTCATAAGCACCAAGTGGGGGAAGTGAAGTTACGTATGTGGTCACACCAGAAATACCAAAGTTAATTTAGGGAACTGAGCAAGAGTTTGTGACATAAATATATTTATAGTGGTATAATCTTTACATTAATCTTTACTTTTTGATACTTTCCAGAGCTGGCATCGCCATGCTTAAAAGAGTTTGGTTTTAACTAAACATTAGAGCAATGGCCCTTTACAGATGAAAAGAGAAGCAAGTGATACTGTCTTAAGAAGAAACCTTAGTCTCTTAGGGATCTAGAATGAAGAAGACTGCAAGCCTTGCTTACAGTGGTCAGTGAAAGACTCTGAACTCCCACCAGTCTACATGGTCATGTGGTCCACCAGTCTTGTGCTGACAATATGGGGATTGCTTGCTGAGGCAGCAGGATTATTTTTAAGCATTATTTAATGGTCTTGAGTTCATTGTTTTTTTAAAAAAAGCAAATGAGAGAAAAATTCCTCTTTTTATTCCTAAGAAGGCAATACATACATGGAGACTCTGACCAAATCACCAACACCTGATGCAGCAAAGTCAACCATGTGAAATAAAGTTCCACTTCTCAGCGGACTGCTTGGCACCACACAAAGCCTACTTTAGAGACAAAGAAAAGACAGCAAATTCTGTAATATCCATCCAAGATGGATATTACATGGAAATTACTGTACAGGAATTTCTGAAATTCCTGTACAGAACTTTGTGAAGAAAACCAGACACTGAATGAATAGGTCAGCCCAGTAGACCCTGATACTGAGTGACTCTTAACTACACTAACTGAAAGTACGTGTCTGTGAACACAGGACATGGAGTCACGGTGGCCCGCACTGCTGGTCTTTGGGGATACGGCAACTACGCTGAGATTGGGTTCAGCCAGCTATGTGACTTTCTAAAAGGCTTCACCGTTTGACAGTTCCCTAAGGGAGTTATACAATCTTCATAATTAAAAAGTGTAGAAATTTTAGTCACCACACCAGAAGTGGTTTAAAGCAAATATATTAATCTTGTTCACAGTAAACTCTGGGTAAACCAGAATGACAATTATCAATCTACAGCAAGAAATACACAGTTGTGTGGGAAATTGAAAACCTTGCCCATGTGACCAGCTCATTTTCTGTATTTGAGAGACTAACATTGGGATCCAAACCAAAATTCAGGGTGAAGCACAAAATCAGAACAGAGAGAATTACATTGGCAGCATCTGGATCATAAGCTCAAGAGCTTGCTTAAAAGTATAGATTATCTAACCATTCTCTGGAGATGATGGGTGGGGAATGGGAATTGTACTTTGAAAGTAGCTCAGTTTTGGCACCACTTTGCATGTGATGTAGAGACCATCCAACGTGCACTGGACTCGCTCTACGTCAATCAAATGTGCTGACCTCCACATCAAACACATACCAGCCTTCTGACTAAACAGCTCATATCCTTTTCTCCTGTCTCCTGGCTGTAAGTAAATGAGCACTGCCAGTGAAATTCCTTCTCAGAATGTCTATTGCTGAGGAACTGCTTTTAAAAGCAACACCCTCTTTGTTTATATACATTGTTACCTCCCTTTGATTTTGGTATCACCTGGGATCTATTCTGTTTGCTCAAAGGCAGATTTCTCCATAATAGTTATATTTATGGAGCACCGATTTATTATGTACAAGACCTAATTAGTTCACACATATTTTCTCGTTTAATTTTCACAATTGTCCTCATAACTTACTCCTATTTTACTAATAATGAAAATGAATTTCAGAAAATTGAACTGATTTGCCCAAAGTAAAACTAGTATAAAAATGTGGTGAGACTCAAAATCAAATATATTTTGGGTTAATTTAAATCTCAGTGCCATAACCACCAGGCATATTTCCTTGTACTTAGTTTTATACTTCAAGTCACAAAGGATATTACAAATCCAAACAATTGCTGTCCTCTAATTGTTTTCTTTTTCTCAGACATGATATCTGAGAAATGTCTAACAATGCATTTGCCTGGTTCAGACAAAGGATTCTGAAATTTTATATATTTATTTATGTTGTCCCTTTCTTCATTCTACTCATAGGTTCAGTGAGAAAATATTTCAGTTCTACTAATGAGCACACCTTGATTTTAATAGAATGTTGGAAGATGTCTAATATCAAGGAAAAGATCTTAAGTAAATTTTTATTATGGGATTTAATAATATGTAGTACCTTGGATGGCAAGGAGATCCAACAAGTCCATTCTAAAGGAGATCAGTCCTGTGTGTTCATTGGAAGGACTGATGCTAAAGCTGAAACTCCAATACTTTGGCCACCTCATGCGAAGAGTTGACTCGTTGGAAAAGACCCTGATGCTGGGAGGGATTGGGGGCAGGAGGAGAAGGGGACGACAGAGGATGAGATGGCTGGATGGCATCACCGACTTGATGGACGTGGGTTTGGGTGAACCCCGGGAGTTGGTGATGGACAGGGAGGGCTGGCATGCTGCGATTCATGGGGTCACAAAGCGTCAGACACGACTGAGAGACTGAACTAACTAGGAATTTTTATTAGGAGAATATGCACATGTATGACGGAATAGGAAATGGCTAATAAATATTGAAGAAAATACACTCTTAATTCACCATCAGTCAGTCAGTCAGTAAGTTCAGTTGCTCAGTCATGTCCAACTCTTTGCGACCCCACGAATCGCAGCATGCCAGCCCTCCCTGTCCATCACCAACTCCCGGGGTTCACCCAAACCCACGTCCATCAAGTCGGTGATGCCATCCAGCCATCTCATCCTCTGTCGTCCCCTTCTCCTCCTGCCCCCAATCCCTACCAGCATCAGGGTCTTTTCCAATGAGTCAACTCTTCACATGAGTTGGCCAAAGTATTGGAGTTTCAGCTTTAGCATCATTCCTTCCAATGAACACCCAGGACTGATCTCCTTTAGGATGGATTAGTTGGATCTCCTTCCAGTCCAAGGGACTCTCAAGAGTCTTCTCCAACACCACAGTTCAAAAGCATCAATTCTTCGGTGCTCAGCTTTCTTTATAGTCCAACTCTCACATCCATACATGACCACAGGAAAAACCATAGCCTTGACTAGACGAACTTTTGTTGACAAGTAATGTCTCTGCTTTTTAATATGCTGTCTATGTTGATCATAACTTTCCTTCCAAGGAATAAGCGTCTTTTAATTTCATGGCTGCAATCACCATCTGCAGTGATTTTAGAGCCCAGAAAAATAAAGTCTGACATTGTTTCCACTGTTCCCCATCTATTTGCCATGAAGTGATGGGACCAGATGCCATGATCTTCGTTTTCTGAATGTTGAGCTTTAAGCCAACTTTTTCACTCTCCTCCTTTACTTTCATCAAGAGGCTTTTTAGTTCCCCTTCACTTTCTGCCATAAGGGTGGAGTCATCTGCATATCTGAGGTTATTGATATTTCCCCTGGCAATCTTGATTCCAGCTTGTGCTTCTTCCAGCCCAGCATTTCTCATGATGTACTCTGCATATAAGTTAAATAAGCAGGGTAACAATATACAGCCTTGACGTACTCCTTTTCCTATTTGGAACCAGTTTGTTGTTCCATGTCCAGTTCTAACTGTTGCTTCCTGACCTGCATATAGGTTTCTCAAGAGGCAGGTCAGGTGGTCTGGTATTCCCATCCCTTTCAGAATCTTCCACAGTTTATTGTGATCCACACAGTCAAAGGCTTTGGCATAGTCAATAAAGCAGAAATAGATGTTTTTCTAGAACTCTCTTGCTTTTTTGATGATTCTTTAAAAACACATTTCTTAACTTTGAAATTCAGGAGGTCAGGATACTTCCCTCCTCATTTTTGTCCCTTCCCTTCTTCACCCATGGTGTTAAGATTAGGGCAGAGGATATCTTTGGTAAGAGGAGGACTATACCATCAATGGCATAGTTTACTTAGCTTTTGTGATGCTCCAATTGTAAATATATGAAATATTTTAAAACTCTTCCAAAAATGACAGGTAAGGCACCCCTATCTACCTTCAGGGAGCATAACACAGAGTCTTCATTATTGGAAGGATATCTCTCCTAAGTCATGAGCTAGGTGACTTGACAGAGAAGTGAAAATGTTGGAAGATAATGAGAAGAGAGAAGACAGTAAAAGAATAAGGTCAAAAGATTTTATAACATTGGAAAAGTCCTAATTGAATTAAAAATTAACTCAATAGGGAAAGGAAATAAATGTTTAGACATCGGGTGGCCTCTAGATTTTACTAGAATTCTGTGTCACCTAAAATGATTTTCTTCTTTCAAGCAGAAGACTGAATCTACATGTCCTGCTGGATGCTGAATATATAACAAAGAGATTAGCTTATTCACATTTTCTTCTAGCAGCTTGTCCAGAAATTAAAATAACGTCATTAAACTTCAAATTCTTCCAAAGTCCTCATCTTTAATTTTGCAAAATATCATTGTAATTGACAAATGTTCATTCTATCTCCTCCATAATTTCATACTTGATTTGAAAATTGTTTAACTTTTTTTCACTCATCAAACTTTTATTGAATAAATACTACCAAGGAAATCAGTCCTGAATATTCATTGAAAGACTGATGCTGAAGCTGAAACTCCAATACTTTGGCCACCTGATGTGAAGAACTGACTCATTGGAAAAGACCCTGATGCTGGGAAAGATTAAAGGCAGGAGGAGAAGGGGATTACAGAGGATGAGATGAGATAGTTGGAGGGCATCACCAACTCAATGGAGATGAGTTTGAGTAGACTCCGGGAGTTGGGGATGGACAGGGAGGCCTGGCGTGCTGCAGCCCATGGGGTCGCAAAGAGTTGGACATGACTGAGCAACTGAACTGAATTGAACTGGTCAACCTGTGGATTAAAACTTTACCAGTTTTTGTTGTCTTGAGTTCATAACAAATACCTTCCCAGGCTGTTTAAAGCTTCTTTACTTTCCACTTAAGGTCTGTCTTCTTGCTGTCTCTTCTTGCATGTCTTACTATAACAGTATAAACATTAAACATCTTCTTTATATTTTAAAACTCAGGCCTAAATTTACCTAATCTCATAAGCCTTTCTTGACCCCTCCCATCCCTCTAGAATTCCTGACACCAATTCCTTTGTGCTCTGATTAAGCTCTTCTCTATTTCTATAATAATACCTAAGTTATATAGCATATCCTTAAAATATTCATCACAAACATATTTTACCTTCTTAGATACTTTTTGGAAAGTTATTTCTCCTCATTTTGGTCACTACAGTTCGGGCTGAGCTGATTTCACCTTCCTGCTCACAGGATAGACACACAAGTGAATCATAATACAAAATTCCTCTGGCCACAATGAATAACTGAGGAAGAACAAATGACCCAAGAGGTAAAAGCCAGATTCCAGTTTAAAATTGATATTGACACCTGAAAAGAAAGGCCTCTTTTCTGAGATTGCAATTGCTAGGCATCATGTAAATTTGAGGGTCGGATTTTCCCCCATTTATTGGAAGCATGCCTGAGAGTGAAGTTATTAAAAAGTAAAGAACAATCAAGAAGTCAAGAGGAAGAGAATGAACAGTAAAATGCTATTTTAGTGCCAGGATTTAGCTTTGGCTGAAGCCATTTGTACCCCCTGGATATTCCAGGTATGCTTGCTAATGGACATTACTCTCAGCTAGTTTAGGCTGAGTTTTCATCATCTGCAACCAGAAGAGTCTGCATTATTACATCATGTCTGTGTCTGTCACTACACCGTGATGTAGAAATTGCCTCTTCTATTCTATGAAAGGACTTGGAACAAAGCGAGTACTCAGTTTATTTACATTAAGAGATGAAGAAATGAATGGATGAATGAAAGAAAGAAGTGAAGTGTATCCTAGGAATACAGGCAAACACACATTTTTGTTGTAGTTCTAGCACACCAACAATTTGGTGCCCTTCTCAAAAAAAAATTCCTGAGTAAAAATTATTTTCAGACTATTGTACTGCATGGTACTGGGTGACAGTGATGTCTGATTCTGGAAAAAAAAAAAAACATCCTTAAAGTGGCTTACTCAAGTTTGATGGATTTAGTAAATATCTCAGGATAATCAAGCCCTTTATTTACTTCTTAACACCAAATGACATCATCCAGGTCCTAAAGTTACTTTAAATGACACATAAGATGGTGCCTTTGTCAGTCCCCTTGGGATTGAGTTTCATGGTTTAATCAGACTCACCATTAACAATCTTCTCCTGGACAGAAATGGAGCTAATATAGTGTGATGAGAGAGTATTGGCCAGTGGCTCAACCAGCTCTGCAAGTCTGCACATGTGGATTCTATTTTCAAACCTATGATTGATTTACTTTCTGACCATGGCAAACCACTCCGTTCTCCCATATGATGCTTATCAACAAATGGTGTCTGCTCAACTCATTTATTGAGAAAATATAACCGCATTTCAAAAACTGGAGATTATTTCCCATGACTAATTTTAGTTTTTTTTTTACCACATTGTTATTCTCCATGTGTGATTTACTACCTGATCAAAATAGAGTTATTTTGGGATAGGGATTTAAAATTTTAGGAATTCATTATTTTCTTTTAATAAAGATATTGACCTTTGTAGATAATTTGATATTTCTCTTATCTCAACTTACATGTCATTTACAATCTCTACTGTAAAAAAAATACCTTTTGAGGATGCATTCTTTTTAAATGTTCTCCAATTGGTTCTTTACAGATTGTAAACTACTTAGAGAGGAATAGGTATTGAACAAATATTTGTTGATTTGACTTACTGACTTGAACTTGAGGCAATAATCATCAGTTTCACATATTCATATGCAGTGGTGTGTGTGTGTGTGTGATCTCCAAATGCAAACCACTAGAGGGAAGGACTATTCACTTGGGATTCATTTTTCTTTTGATGTTAAACAAATTTGAGCCGGCTTGTGAGCTTGTGATGGGAGAAATGGTATGGGAAAAATAATTACAGCTTCTAAACTACTGCTGTACCTTACACTCATGAGTTAGGACAGATGACTTAAAGGGAGTAATTTAGTTATTTGAAAACTGATACTAGACAATAGGAGAGATCATATAAGATATTCTCATGCGTAAATTTTCTATAAATTTTTAAAAATCTGTATGTGGATTTATGTTCAGAGTTATGTTATTATACTTACTTGTCTCCGTGTTATGGAACCCACTAAATATCAGCATTGTCTATTCCTTCAAGGATTGAAGAAGAAAAGTTACCTGGGAAATTATCTAAGACTGACACTGCATGGAATATTAACCCATGGCAATTTGTTTCCATGGGTAACTGTTTGCTCAGTGTTCTCTTTTCTAGGATCACTTTGGTGTTGTTATTTTGTTTTTGTTTTTTAGTTAATTATGTAGTAGTGTTAGTCGCTCAGTGTCTGACTCTGTAATGCCATGGACTGTAGCCCACCAGGCTCCTCTGTCTGTGGAATTCTCCAGGCAAGAGTACTGGAGTGGGTTACCATTTCCTTCTTCAAGTTAATTATGTACTTTGGCTTTTATTGCAGAAAATCTTCCATTTCTTCTGTTTCTGCATTCATTTACCTTTACTTTTGCAAAATAGGGCACTAAAAATGGTTTACCTCTGTGTCTGTGCCTTTTTACTTTCCAGGTTTTATGATTGTGTAACTATGTTTTGTTTCTTTATATAAATTATTTTATCTAAAAAATTTGGTTCTTCACTGTATTTTTTCTATTTGTTAATTAATGTATTGCTGCTTTTAACTCTATTTGTTCCCTTCATTAATCTTCTGTTAGTTTATTTTGTGATCTATTTTGTTGTATTAAATGTTTACTCTTCTGCATTATTATATATCGAATTAAGTAGCATTAATCTGTAAAGCTCTAAATTTTTCATCTAAGACCTAAGTTTAGCTCTTATCATATATTTTGTGTATGTGGTGATTTCATTTTGGATATTTTCTGTCTATTCTGAATATTAAGTATAGTCACAAACACAAATATATTCCTATATATATATATATGAGAATGTTATCCAAAATATACTATTTTGGGGAAATGTTATAAAATAACAAGAAGTCTTACTTTAGTGCCACAATATTTTTTCATACATATATTTGGATCAATCTTCTTTACAACTATGTACATTTATAATGTTTTGTTTATCTACTTGTTTTATCTGGGATTATAGGATTTCTTGAGTTACCCTCTTATTTGTCCTGTTTCTATAGGTTTGTCTTTGCAAATCTGCCATTCTTGTTTGATATATAGTTGACCCTTGAACAATATGTAGGATAAGAGCACTGACCTTCTGCACATTAAAAAATCTGTGTATAACTTAGGCAGCCCTCTGTATCCATTCAAAGATTCAACCAACTGCTGCTCCTGCTGCTGCTAAGTCGCTTCAGTCGTGTCTGACTCTGTGTGACCCCATAGACGGCAGCCCACCAGGCTCGCCCGTCCCTGGGATTCTCCAGGCAAGAACACTGGAGTGGGTTGCCATTTCCCTCTCCAATACATGAAAGTGAAAAGTGAAAGTGAAGTCGCTCAGTCATGTCCGACTTCTAGCGACCCCATGGACTGCAGCCCACCAGGCTCCCCCATCCATGGGATTTTCCAGGCAAGAGTACTGGAGTGGGGTGCCATTGCCTTCTCCAATGCATGAAAGTGAAAAGTGAAAGTGAAGTCGCTCAGTCATGTCCGACTCTGTGCGACCCCATGGACTGCAGCCCACCAGGCTCCTCCGCTGTGGGATTTTCCAGGCAAGAGTACTGGAGTGGGGTGCCATTGCAGTACTATAGTGTTTACCATTGAAAAAAAGTCTGTGAATAAGTGTAAGTGTACTTTGCAATTCAAATCTGTATTGTCAAGGGTCAACTGTATTAAATGATTCATTCTCTAGTTCAGTAACATTAGGGACATCTCCTAGAAGTTTAGTTTTAATTCTGTGCCCAATATAAACTATCTTTAGCTGTTTTTTTTTCCCCCCGCCCAGGCTTCCCTGGTGGCTCAGACAGCAAAGAATCTGCCTGCATAGCTGAAGACCCAGATTCAATCCCTGGGTCAAGAAGATCCCCTGGAGAAAGGAATGGCTACCCACTCCAGTGTTGTTGCCTGGGAAATCCCTTGGACAGAGGAGCCTGGCAGGCTATAGTCCATGGGGTTGCAAAGAGTTGGACATAGCTGAGTGACTAACACTTTTACTAACTACTTTCTATGTCTTTTTTTAATGTCATTATTTTAGGTTTTAGATATACATATTTATTTATTTTTTCCTAATAGTCACTTATTTGTTCATTCTGTAATGATATGTTTTGATTCTCAATTTGTTTTCCTAATTCCACCATTTCAACATATGTCTGTCTGAGGTTTCATTATCTTAATTTTGATTTAATTTTTGTTTTATTGATTTCATCTTTCTTAGTATGTCATCTCGGAGAAGGCAATGGCACCCCACTCCAATACTTTTGCCTAGAAAATCCCATGGACAGAGGAGCCTGGTAGGCTGCAGTCCATGGGGTCACTAAAGTTGGACACAACTAAGCGACTTCACTTTCACTTTTCATTTTCATGCATTGGAGAAGGAAATGGCAACCCACTCCAGTGTTCTTGCCTGGAGAATCCCAGGGGCAGGGAAGCCTGGTGGGCTGCCGTCTATGGAGTCGCACAGAGTCGGACACGACTGAAGTGACTTAGCAGTAGTATATCATCTGTATTTGAAAGTATTTTTTAAGAAAATCTTTTTCAGTATTTGCGTAAATTCCATAAGAAATGTTTTTAAGCTTGTATTGCATTTTATCTTCTTAAATTGTGGTGGCATTTTTTTTCCATAGTGGTCAGTGTTTTTCTTTTCATCTTTCTCATATTTAATGTGGGTAGTTATGTCTGAATATTTTTCTGCAGATATAGTTTATATAATTCCCTGTGATTCTTTTACTTTTTTATCTGAATTCTTTTGGTGTTCACCCCAGACTATCATGAAATTTGAGGGCTGATTATTTTTTGCTTTGTGTTCTGTCTGTATTTTTGTGCTCTTATTTTAGATAGGAGGCATGGATTCATCAGGAGAGGCTATGTGTTGATATGATCGGTACATTTGTTCTCTGATTTTTTTTTTATTAAAAGTTTCATACCATCTACTTACAGGTTTCTCCTAGGGCAACAGGAGACACATTTGAATATTGAAGTCAAATTATGAAGATGCCATCTCTCAAGGACTCAGTCAGAGGAGTTGAGTTCTGCACTTCTGCCAAACTTTCCCCAGCAGCTCTCCACCTCCTTTCTTAGCCAGAGGACAGAAAACTAGACACATTTTGTAGCGCTCAAATAGAGCTTCCTGTGAGGCCCTTCCCTTGGGTTCTTACACAACCTCAGAGATTCTCGTGTAAGTTACTTTCTCATGTTTCTGTCTGGAAAATTCCATCTTTATTGTTGTTGCTTCCATGCCCTTCTACCTGTAAGAAGACAAACTCATTCATCTTCAGTCAATAATTCTTATGATGATGATGACATTTGCCTTTTCTTCTCTTTAGCCATCTGTCTGCAGATAAAATTAATTATTCTGGAAGTGAGGTTTGCCAATTATTTAACCTGAAGTAATCCCATTTTCCACAGCTCAGTCAAAATTCTGGGAGGTAGGTAAAACTTATGAAACAAATGTTCTTCATATCAACTATGATCAGTCCACCAGAATACTCATTTTCTTCTGAAAATATTCATTTTTACCTTTTGTAGCTCCATAATGATGAGATATGCAAATTTTATAAACATTTTTATTTTTTTTAATTTTAATAGTTCTATTCCCTGTGATTTCTACAACTAAAGACAAGGCTATTTCTTTAGCATTGCCACACTAATTTGTCCTGGTCAAGCCAAAATATCATTTTAGTTCATGTGGTATTTAATTGTGAACAGCAATGGCTGGAGGATTTTAAGGGTCACTAGGTCCAGATGTTTGGTCATTAGTCACCACCATATAACCCACCTTCAATATAATAAATATGGATAAAATAAGGAAACACTTCAGCCGTCAACAAGATTAGTGTTCAAGACTAATAGGAGCCTGATTTTTGCTTTTTAACTTTGTTAACATTTAACCCTTTGAGGGCAGAGGATTTCACTTGAAGTAAATCTCTCCTCGCACACTCTGCTCTTATTTACTGAAGTTTATATACGTTCATTAATGACACGTCCATTCACCAAAGAAGTGCAGGCATGCTTTTAAGTACTTTAATACTTAACATCACACTTCATATCTTTTTCTTAACAACATATTGGAATGTTTAAGAAGGTGGTTTTGTTGGACAGTCAATTAATTGTCTGATAAAGTGACCTATGTCTGTGGCTATAAGCAGCCTTTTTAGAAGAATTTATTGGACTGATCTGGACTCCCACAAACAATAGAGATCCTTTCAAAACCTTCTTTGTATGTTTACTTGTCTTTTTCGTATTTGTATAGAATGAATACCAAATATATTATTTGTTTTTATTTCTAACGTATTGAATAGTATTTCTCACCTGCTGCAGTAGAAGTAAAAATGTGCAACCATATGGTGCAGACCTTGGATTCTAGCTGCCCTGGAAATCAGCAGGTTTCCCTGCAGAAAATTGGGAATAATAATATACTAATCAGGTAGAGTTGTTGTTTGGTTTTAATTTTACATAAGTAATCTTTCAATTAATGTTAATTCTGTCTTTCTTATTTGCATAGATGTCATGCAATATTCTGACATATATACTTGTGAATCAAATATCTACTAGGAAAAGTAGATGAGAATATTGTCCACAAGGTCAAAGTATCCAGATTGGATACTTTTGCTGATATTTTGCTGGCATTTTGGCATTATGTACTTCTTACAATATCTATTATTTTATATCTAGCCCTTTTATAAAAATTCTTATACTATATTATCAGATTAGGTATCTTGTTGATTCCATATTAGGGTAAGTTTTTCTTCCTGTCAAATCAATCCTCATTCTGTACTATTAATATGTTGCTTAAATTTTAGCTTTATATTAAAAAGACTTTAAAAAAAGAAAACAAAGAAAAATATATACCTCTGGCTAGTTGATTCAGTTTATTAGCATGTATTTTTAACAAAGACAAGATGGCGATAGTGATATCCACCTTGAGTACAGATTATTTTTGTTCTATTCCACTGCTCCTTAACCCTAGGGCTGGCCCTGGTAAAATCATAGCTTGCCTCCCCAGGACTTTGAATCCCTTTTTCCACTTGTCACAGGAACAAAGTGGCAAACTCCAGGTAAAAATAATAATTGTTCAACTGAGGAAAGCAGTGGGAAAACAACGGATCATCTAGTCCAACCAAGAAGTGGGGATCCATTGATTCAATCGCAAAACAGTCTCAGAAATTCTTCCTCTTTTTATGAATTGTATGCTTTTCTGTTTCCTGCTCTCGCTACTCCTGCTTCCTCTTTTCTCTCTTTCTAAAATTTATTCATTCCTCTGTTCTAAACATTAAGAAGATTAATTACATTCCATATGGTCTATCCTCACATTCCATTTTTTTGAAGACAAAAAGCAAGCAGTTTATTTATATACCAATTTTGTGATCATAAAAAGACATTTTTATATCCATCTATGTAATAACTATCTGAATTATTCACTTTTTAATGAAATATTTTAATTTTGAAAACTCAGTAAATAAACTTTTGGTTTAAAGTAAATAAAACTTTTGGTTTTATTTACTTAGTTAAATGTTAACTTACCCCTAACCTTTATTTTTCAAGATGAATTCTCAATCAAAATATATGAAGTGGCTACATTTAGCATGTGTGTGTAGCACATGCATGAATAACTATTATTGAATAACTTTATGTTGTTCACACCAGTATATACATATGTACACCTAAATATACAAATTAATATGTGTATTTGGATGCATTTGCTCCTGAAAAAATCTAGAAATATGCTTTACAATTCTTATATCTATCCCTATGAATCTGGGAACAGTATCACAATTTATGTCATACACTGCTATGAAGCTATGGAGAAAATATCCAATTTCTTTTTCAAATGTCAACCAAACACTTTACAGACTTTTCCCCTCCATCCCCTCCTGTAACTCCTTTAGTTAAATTAGCACAGCTGTCTAAAAACTCAGATGTAAAGCCTTCAAACGTTTTCTTGGTTTTAGAACAGATGCCTCAGGAGACTTTCCACCAGGCAGGGTACTTTGGATTAGCACAGCCTGCTTTCCTACTACATTCTTTAAACATAACTGACAGTCCCAAAATAAGAAGGAGGACAATTTATTTTTAGGATGTGTATGGAATTTCAAGAGAGAGCAATTTTTACCATACCAGTATGAATGAGACCAGCATAGGTTTTTTAGGAAACAAGTTCACACCATTTCAATGAACAGTAAGAGGTCAGATAAGATACTTAAACGTGGCAGGCTTCTATTACTGAAATGGATGCTTGCAAAATGAGAAGAAAGGTTTGATGGTGAAGACAGTTAGTGTGTCAGCTTAGTAGAGCTATCACTCCAGGCATGATTCTGTGCTAAGGATACTTGACATATGATGGCATTCCTGAGTGTGCACACTATGATCTGGTTTTATTGGAACACACACATCAATAGAAGCCATGTTTATTGATTAGGCAGAAATGAGACATCATGAGATCCGAGACAGAATATGCTACCCCTCAAGAGAAGAATAGGTTTAGCAAAGAATGGAGCACCTGCTGCTTCTCACCAAGTGCGATTTAAGGATTTTTTTTCCTCTTTACACTGAACTGAGAAAGTAGACTTTGATAATATAAGAAAATTAGAAAACACAACTCCAAGATGAAAGGTAAAGTTACATCACAAATTATAGAGAGCTGACTCCTGAAAAATAAACAGGAAGTATGAGCAAAACAAAAATAATTCTCTTGCACTCCTCCAGTTATTTGTGTGTTTGGTGAGGGGGAATGAGTCTGAGTATAAACCTGTGTTTTGGGCTGCAATGCTGTTCCTTTTCCACCAAGGAATTTTCCATCATGAAATAGTAGCTTTTGTATACTGCATTCTAGCTTCTGACTTACATTATACAGACACTGATTATGCTAATAGTGTTATTCAAATAATGAGACACTTTACTACACAGTGAAGACCAACAATTCCCACACAAACAACCTGCACATCTATTTTCACTTTATTATTTTAATAACAAAGTACACATTTTTAAAGAAACCTTTTTATTTTGTATTGGAATATAGCTGATTAACAATGTTGCAGTAATTTCAGGTAAAGAGCAAAGGGATTCAGCCATATATATACATGTATCTATTCCCCCCAAAATTCCCCTCCCATCCAGGCTGCCACATAACACTGATCAGAGGTTTATGTGCTATATAGTAGGTCCTTGTTGATTATCCATTTTAAATATAGCAGTGCCAAAGTGCACATTTTAATACATGTGAGGCAAAAATGCACCTAATTATGACTTTTCTAATTTTATATTTTAGAAAGTTATGCAAGATAGAATAATTTTATTTAAAGAAACAAAATGGTAGACCCTCAACAACAAAATAATTATATATATGGTAAAGGTAAAAAGAAAAATATAAAATAGATAAGAGATACAATGCTTGCTGAGTATTTAATATGAGCCAGTTGAATTTTGATTTCTGATCCACCATGGCAACAGCTTGGTAGTCATAATTCACATCCAGGCATGAGAAATGCTAAACGAACTGAAAATCAAGAAATCTTAGATACATCAGAGAACTGAGGCTGTAGCTCTGTTACTCTGACCACTAGAAAGACAGACAGGCAGATACAGAGAATCACTACTTAACCTGAAGCAGACTCACTGGAGCAGAATCTGTAATGGAGCTAGTATCAATAGGAAGACTCTAAGCTATGATTAATGAATTGCTGGAGACACAGTGAGATTTAAAAACTCAGAGTTGGGGGCTTCCCTGGTGGTCCAGTGGTTAAGAGTCCACCTTGCACTGCAGAGGACACTGGTTCCATCCCTGATCCAGGAAGAACACACAGGTCTTGGAACAACTAAGTCCGGGCACCACCAAATACTGAACCTGCGTTCTAGAGCCCATGAGCCACAATCACTGAAGCCTGCATGCCTAGTTTTGTGCTCTTCAACTAAAGAAGCCACCAAAACGAGAAGCCCGTGCACTACAACAGAGTAAGCCCCGCTCGCCTCAACTAGAGATAGCCCACATGTAGCAACAAAGACCCAGCACAGCAAAAAAAATGATAATAATAATACTAACTAAAATAAATAAATAGAAACTAGTCTTCATTAAAAAAAAAATCAGAGGTGGCACATTCTTGGTGGGAGAGGGGCACGCTTTCATGATTTTTACTCCCAGTTGCCTTATCAAATTCTGTGAAGATTTGAGAAAAAGTACTTCATGTTTGCAGCAGGGGGCAGGAAAAAGTAATCTTTCTAATATATTTTCAGAGTTCTCTGCTCCTGGCCCCAAGGAAACTATTTACCAAAGTCTAATTGATTGAGGTTCTATCAGAGGCTACCCACCTGGAGGAAAATACCCAACTCAAGCCTCATCTAGCCTTTGACATTAAAGAAGGGAAATACCCAACTGAGACTCACTTTAAAAAAAAAGAGAGACTTAATTATGGTACTAGAGATAACTTTTCTTCCCCTACACCTTACCACCATATCAACAGGGTTCCTGTATAATAGCAAGAACACAACTAAAAGAAGTTGAAACCTCAGACACTATTAAGAAGTCTCTAGGAAAACTCAGAATCACAGGAGAGGCAGAAACATAGACAGTAAATGAAATGTTAGTCTCTGAAACTATGGATACAGCAAGCATACACACAACCTAAGCCCTGGACAGAAAGATATAAAATCTCATACTAAAAGTCACGCTACCTCATTTCTTTTGCCTGATAGTCATGTCTAGCTTTCAACAAGAAAATCACAAGGCCTGGTAAAGATAAAAATACACTCTGAGAAGCAAAGTAAGTGTCAGAACCAAAGCCAGATATAATGGAGATTTTTAAATTATCACACTAGGAATTTTAAGTAACGATGATTAATATTCCAGGGGCTGGAAAAAGCAGACAACATGCAGGACCAAATAGGTACTGTAAGCCAAGAGATAAAACTTCTAAGAAAAACTCAAAAGGAAATAGTAGTGATCACAAGATGAACAGGAAAAAGAATGTCTTTGGTGGCAATCTCATCAGAAGATTGTACATAGCTGTGGAAAGAATCAGTGTTTAAAGATATGTCAACAGAAACCTCGGAAAATGACATATAAAAAAAGATAAAGAAAAAAAAAGCTAGCCCCAGGCAAGGCTTCAAAGATTGTGGCCCCAGCAGTCATCTTTCCTGCAACTTCATGAGAGACCCTCATCAGAACCTCTCAGCTAAGCAGCTGTCATAGATCAACATTGCTTCTTCAACTCCCAGTAAGTCTTTCCCAAAGATAATTTCCACTGGTTTTGTTTGAGTTATTTATTTAGGTGCTTGTGCGTTTTACTTGTGATTTGAATTTGCCTTTTGGGTATACAATTCCCCAATTAAGTTAACATCCATCTTCTGGAAAATCACTTGCAAACAAGGTCATTATTAAAGAAAAAGAATCAGAATTTGAAAAACAAAAAGAAAAAAAAAAGAAAATGATGAAACAGACTATCCAACAATTGATGAATGATTATAAAAATTGTAACATGTGTATAATGGGAATACCAAAAGAAGAAGAAAGAAAAAGTAGAAGAAAATTTTGAAAAAATAAATGGCTGAGAATTTTCCAAAATTAATGATGTCACCTAATCACAGATATAGGGGAAGCTCAAGAAACACCACGCAGGAAGAATGCTAGAAATTCTATACCTGAGCTCATCATATTCAAATTTTAAAAATCAAAGACAAAGAGTAAGACTTGATAGAAGCCCAAAGAGGAGAAAACTGCATTATCTACAGAGAAAGAGAGATAAGAATTGCACTGGACTTCTCTTCAGAAACTGTGCAAGTAAGATAAGAAATGGAATGGAATATTTGAGGTGTTAAGAGAGGGAAAAAATGCCACCCTAAAATTCTGAATCCAACAAAATTATCCTTCAAAGGAAAGGAGAGTACTTTGGTGATTATGATGTGTCTGTGTTGGTTCACCACTATAACAAGCATACCACTCTAGCAGGAGATGTTGACGGTGGGGGAGGTTATGCATGTGTGAACAGAGAGTATTTGGGAAATGTCTGTATCTTCACCTCAGTTTTGCTTTGAACCTGTAACTGCTAAAAAATAAAGTCTTTGAAAACATTGCATTTTTATATTTAGAAAAAAGTGAAGCAGAAATACTTTCTCAAACAAACAAAAATTCAGAGACTGCTGCCTCTGGATTTGCCTTGCAAGAAATATTAAAAGAAGTTCTTCAAAAAGAAGGCAAATTATACAGATCAGAAACTCAAATCTACATGAAGAAAGGAAGAGTATGAGAGAAGGATAAGCGAAGGTAAAATACCTTATTCTTCTATTCCTAATTGATCTAATAGATAACAGTTTGTTCAAAATAATGACAACAACATATTTGGTGATTATAGCTTGTGGATAGGTGAAATGAATGATAGCTATGGCTTAAGGGAAGGGAATATTCTGTTATAGGTACTTGCACTGGGGCTTCCCTGATAACTCAGCTGGTACAGAATGTGCCTGCAGTGGAGGAGACCCTGATTCGATTCCTGGGTTGGGAAGATCCCCTGGAGGAAGGCTCCAGTAATCCCCACTCCAGTAATCCTGCCTGGAGAATCCCCATGGACAGAGGAGCCTGGTGAGCTACAGTCCATGGGGTCACAAAGAGTCGGACATGACTGAGCAACTAAGCTCAGCACTCAGCACAGGTTCTCGCATTACCCATTGGGAAATATAGTATTTGCACATGAATTTGGATTAGTTGTAAATGTGTATTGCAAACTGTAGGCAAATACATATCAGTCATTTGACATGGTTTAGCTCCCATGATTCCTTCAACTCTGTAGTAAATACTGGTATTCTATTACAGATGTTAAAATTAAACATAGTTTGCAAAAGCAAACTAAATATTTTGTAGATGAGAAAGCTAAGACTCATAGAAATTAGTTAAATCACATTAAGAGGACTCACAATTTTAACCCATTTCCATCACCTTTCAAATCTTATAATTTCCACACAGTTCATGATGCTTCTCCTTTGTGAGCCATCTTTAAAAGATCAAGGAGCAAATTCATAATTAAATGATAAAAACAAAGCAAAAAAATAATATTTTTCTTAAAATTTATATCAATATAAGACATATGTTTGGAAGTAGTAAATCTGTTTGCCACGTTAAATAAAGGGTAATAATGGAAAATACATATCCAAAGAAGTCTCAAATTTTTTACATTCCTGAGACAGTACTATCATCAACCAACTTAAAGATATATGTATTGTCAATACATAGGATGTCTTCCTATGTCCTAGAGAGGCGTCCAAATCTTATATCCCAATGCAATTCAATGGTTTATTTATTCCTTCAATAAATATTTATCCACCAGGTGCAGCATGCCTTAAACAAGAAGATGCTCTGACGTTTCTGTGCCAGAACAGCTCTAATCATTAGAAAGTCTTTTATTACATTGTATGAAAAGCTGCCTCATTAGTCCTAGTCCTGTTTTTCAAATAACCATTACATTTTCCACACAGTAGTCTTAGACATATTTGAAGTATGTCTCATGACTTGTCTGGACTAAACATTATGGTGTTTGTCCTTTGTGGGGAGAAAAGTCACAACTTGCATTCTTCTAGAGGCTACCCTGAGGAACAGAGGCTACCCTGAGGAACAGAGGCCACCCTGAGGAACAGGCTACCCTGAGGAACAGAGGCTACCCTGAGGAACAGAGGCTACCCTGAGGAACAGGCTACCCTGAGGAACAGAGGTCACCCTGAGGAACAGGCTACCCTGAGGAACAGAGGCCACCCTGAGGAACAGGCTACCCTGAGGAACAGAGGTCACCCTGAGGAACAGGCTACCCTGAGGAACAGAGGCCACCCTGAGGAACAGGCTACCCTGAGGAACAGGCTACCCTGAGGAACAGAGGCCACCCTGAGGAACAGAGGCTACCCTGAGGAACAGAGGCCACCCTGAGGAACAGAGGCTACCCTGAGGAACAGAGGCTACCCTGAGGAACAAGGCTACCCTGAGGAATAGGCTACCCTGAGGAACAGAGGCTACCCTGAGGAACAGAGGCTACCCTGAGGAACAGGCTACCCTGAGGAACAGAGGCTACCCTGAGGAACAGGCTACCCTGAGGAACAGAGGCTACCCTGAGGAACAGAGCCTACCCTGAGGAACAGTCCCGTGTGTGCAGAATATTTTTCTTGGCCCATTACATAGCTAAAAAAAATTAGCTGCCAAGATTAAAAATCAGAAGATAACAGACACTAATAAATATATCTCACAGTTTGGTAAATACTTGAAGATCCCAAGATCAAAGACCCCTGGAGTGGTAGCCCCTTGACGGGTCATGCACCACCCAGCTCACCATATGCTTTGCCTGTTCTAATTTCCTGAGGGTGGCCAAACAGCAGTTGCCATTTAACATCTTGCTCCCTCTTTCTCTTTGTTCCTCTCCACCTTTTTTTCTCCTTCCTCCTTTTCTCCCTTCCTGCCTTCCTTTCTTCTTTCTTTCAGTTCTAGGTCCACTTAACTTCTTTACAATACATACCTGGTACCTTAAAAGCAATTAAATTTGTTCCTAAATTGTATGTCACTAGCCCTCATAAAACTTTACATCCAGAACTAAGCACAATACAGAACTTTTTAGACCACTCTTATTATGATGCTATATTCTTATATGACAACTACATTATATTCCTAGGTATCCAAAATTAGCTTATATTGAATTCACAGTCAAGTAAAATTCTCAAGGCTGAAGCAGTAATCTCTATGCAGCTGGAATTCCTTGCAAACCACCGGCAGGCTCAGTACTTCCTTACATCCTAGAGGGATACTTGGAGCTCTAGCTAACTACCAGACTAAACAGAAGTCACCCCTGCAATCACCCACAGCTATGTTCAGATAACTCAGCTTTTACCTTATTCTCACTTGAATCTCTATTCTAATAACTGAGTCACTGCATATTTATTTACCTGTGCAGAAGCTCCTGCTTGGAACCTTGGCATTCCAAAACATGTGCCTAGACCCTAAGCCCTAGCACAGTAACTGATGCTATTACTGCCTTTAGACAAATGGTAAGTTGCTTGTATCTCACAAAGAATCTGGCTGTTGTGTTTCCCTGCTATCCCAGCATCCTCATTTGTAATTGTTCCTGTACTACCTGTTGTATTGATTTGTGTGCTTCTGCTTAGGCTCTGGATCCCTTAGTGTCAACTCCATGAGAACACAGGGCCAAATTCAGGTCCCACTCCTGGTGATCTACATGATCTGCTAAGCATTGGTAAGTCACAGCTACTTTCATCTTTTTTAATGTAAATAGTAGTTAACTGAGTGTTGTGTAACAGTTTGAATTATTTTTAGTCTTAATAATAGTATTTACTACCCATATAATTGATGATGTAAGTTTGTGACCATTTTTAAATTAGCATAGAGTTATAGTCCCAAAACATTCACAAAGGGCCTTTAGAGTGTTCATGTTTTCTGTTTGTTCTTTCCTTTTGGTTGCTCCATGTTGCTTGTTTTAGCAATAAACTGTAAGTTATAGTTCACTTTTTGAACCTCAGTATAGAACACCCAGGTGCTGCTAGTGGTAAAGAACATAAGAGACACAGATTCAGTCCCTTTGTTGGGGAGATCCCCTGAAGGAAGTCATGGCAACCCGCTCTAGTGTACTTGTCTGGAGAATCCCATGGACAGAGGAGCCTGGCAGGCTGTAGTCCAAAGGGTCACAAAGAGTCAGACATGACTGAAGTGACTTAGTACATAGAAGACCCTGAGCTTCCCAGGTACTGCTAGTGGTAAAGAACCCACCTGCCAATGCAGGAGACATGAGAGACCCAGGATCTACCCCTGGGTTGGGAAGATCCCCTGGAGAAGGAAATGGCAACACACTCCAATAGTCTTATCTGGGAAATACAATGGACAGAGGAGCCTGGCAGGCTACAGTTCATGGGGTCGAAACAGCTTGACACAACTTAGCAACTCAACAACAAAAATAGAACTTCACTAGTGTCTCTACTACATTTGCCTAGTTAGATACATCATTTCATGTTTAAACACCTTTTCAGCCGTAAGTTACACATATGCATTCTAGTTTTAAAGCTTCTGAAAAAAATTATAATTATCCCCTTATATCTACTAAGTAACTAAAGCAAACTTTGGACAAGTCAAGTGTAGAGACTTGCAGCTCTTTTATACAGAAAATTCTCTGAGTTAATACGTTCCATAATTTACTAAGTCTTTAGTAACTCTATGAGTTTTAGCCCTTCCCTTCTTGCTACTATAACATTGATGTTGTTAGTAGTTGGAAAATATTCAACAAATAAATGTGTATTCTAGCATTTAAAATTCATAGTTAAAATTTCTTTTTCATTGGTAAAATACAAATATTTCAGGTAGAAATAGTAGGTATCTGATATAAAAGATATAAGTAAATATTTGAGTGTAGAATCTGCAGAACTTGGGCTAATTCAAAGTGAATTTTAAAAAAGGGGAGGCGGAATCTGTGTTGTGTGTGATGGAGTATATGCAGCACTGCAGCTGACAGAGGATGGGACTTAGGAAGAGATAACTACAACAGTAAATGTTATTGTAGATGTGTGGTGTGTCAGGTACCAGTGGGATATCCAGACATGGATGCAGAAAGCATAGATAGATATGTTAATCTGGAGCTCTAGAAACTCTAGAGAGGAGAAAAAGATTTGGAGTTCATTAGTAAAACAGGCTGGAGAAGGCAATGGCACGCCATTCCAGTATTCTTGCCTGGAAAATCCCATGGACGGAGGAGCCTGGTGGGCTGCAGTCCATGGGGTCGCTAAGAATCAGACACAACTGAGGGACTTCACTTTCACTTTTCACTTTCATGCACTGGAGAAGGAAATGGCAACCTACTCCAGTGTTTTTGCCTAGAGAATCCCAGGGACGGGGGAGCCTGGTGGGCTGCCGTCTATGGGGTCGCACAGAGTCGGACACGACTGAAGTGACTTAGCAGCAGCAGCAGTAAAACAAGCATGGTGTGACACCATAGGGAATGATGTACTTGCTCAAGAAAAACATGTAGATGAGAAAGAAGAGCATGCAGAAGAAAGAATCATAGGAGAGACATCTATGGGAGACATCACAGGACTTGGTTAAACTGTGACATTAACTACCCAACTGGAAAGATAATATTTTAAAAAACTAAGCAGCTTCCTCCAAACTCCATACAACTCCACATGAGGTACCAAATTCAAATGATTCACAGAGAAGTTTCACAAACATTAAAATTTTCCAAAGCATACACCGGTGGATTTCAACCAGGGAGCAGTTTTTTTTTGCGAGGAGACATTCATCATTTTGGGCGACATTTTTGATTGTCACAACTGGGAAAGGGACTGGTGTAAGGAGAGTATTCTATTGGCCTCTAGGAGGAATAGGTCAGTTCACTTCAGTCACTCAGTCATGTCCAACTCTTTGCAGCCCCATGGACTACAGCACAAGCTTTCCTGTCCATCACCAACTCCTGGAGTTTGTCCATACTCATGTCTATCAAGTTGGTGATGCCATCCAACCATCTCATCCTCTGTCATCCCCTTCTTCTCCTGCCTTCAGTCTTCCCAGGATCAGGGTCTTTTCAAATGAGTCAGCTTTTCTCATCAGTTAGCCAAAGTATTGGAGTTTCAGCTTCAGCATTAGTCCTTCCAATGTACATTCAGGACTTCTTTCCTTTAGGATGGACTGGTTGGATCTCCTTGCAGTCCAGGGGACTCTCACGAGTCTTCTCCAACACCACAGTTCAAAAACATCAATTCTTCTGTGCTCAGCTTTCTTTGTAGACCAGCGCCCACATCCATACATAGCTACTGGAAAAAGCATAGCTTTGCCTAGACGGACCTTTGTTGGCTATGTAATGTCTCTGCTTTTTAATATGCTGTCTAAGTTGGTCATACCTTTTCTTCCAAGAAGCAAGTGTCTTTTGATTTCATGGCTGCAGTCACCATCTGCAGTGATATTGGAGCCCAAGAAAATAGTCTGTCACTGTTTCCATTGTTTCCCATCTGTTTGCCATTAAGTGATGGGACCAGATGCCATGATCTTCATGTTTTGAATGGAGTTTTAAGGCAACTTTTCACTCTCCTCTTTCACTTTCATCAAGAGGCTCTTTAGTTCTTCTTCACTTTCTGCCATAAGTGTGGTGTTATCTGCATATCTGAGGTTATTGGTATTTCTCCCAGCAATCTTGATTCCAACTTGTACTTCATCCAGTCCAGCATTTCACATGATGTACTCTGAATATAAGTTAAATAAGCAGGATGACAATATATAGCCTTGACTTACTCCTTTTCCTATTTGGAACCAGTCTGTTGTTCCATGTCCAGTCTAACTGTTGCTTCTTGACCTGCATACAGATTTCTCAGGAAGCAGATCAGGTGGTCTGGTATTCCCCATCTCTTTCAGAATTTTCCACAGTTTATTGTGATCCACATAGTCAAAGGCTTTGGCATAGTCAATAAAGCAGAAGTAGATGTTTTTCTGGAACTCTCTTGCTTTTTCAATGATCCAACAAATGTTGACAATTTGATCTTTGATCCCTCTACCTTTTCTAAATCCAGCTTAAACATTTGGAAATTCATGGTTCACTTAGTGTTGAAGCTTTGTTGGAGAATTTGAGCATTACTTTACTAGCGTGTGAGATGAGAGCAATTGTGTGGTAGTTTGAATATTCTTTGGCATTGCCTTTCTTCGGGATTGGAATGAAAACTTTTTCCAGTCCTGTGGCCACCGCTGAGTTTTCCAAATTTGCTGGAATTTTGAGTGCAGCACTTTCACCGCATCATCTTTTAGGATTCGAAATAGCTCCACTGGAATTCCATCACCTCCACTAGCTTTGTTCGTAGTGATGCTTCCTAAGGCCCACTTAACTTCACATTCCAGGATGTCTGCCTATAGGTGAGTGATCACACCATCATGTTTATCTGGGTCATGAAGATCTTTTTTGTATTGTTCTTCTGTGTATTGTTGCCACCTCTTTTTAATATCTTCTGCTTCTCTTAGGTCCATACCATTTCTGTCTTTTATTGTGCCCATCTTTACATGAAAATTTCCCTTGGTATCTGTCATTTTCTTGAAGAGATGTCTAGTCTTTCCCATTTTATTCTTTTCCTGTATTTCTTTGCATTGATCACTGAGGAAGGCTTTCTTATCTCTCCTTGTTATTCTTTGAAACTCTACATTCAGATGGGTATATCTTTCCTTTTCTCCTTTGCCTTTAGCTTCCTTTCTTTTCTTAGCTATTTGTAAGGCCTCCTCAGACAACCATTTTGCCTTTTTGTATTTCTTTTTCTTGAGGATGGTCATATTCCAGTAGGAAAAGGCATAGGTCAAAATACTGTTAAACATCCTACAGTATACAGGACTGTCTTACAGCAACAAATTATTAGCCCAAAATGTCAAGAGTGCCAAAGTTGAGAAATTCTGAAATAGAATAAAAAGTTGCAAAGTGCCAAAAGCTTATTCTTGGTTTATATTTGAAGAGAAAAGAAATTTGAACTATCAAAGATAGTTGTGATCAAATTATTAATAAAGCTTGCTTCCAATGGTTGATGCAGTTATACCAATAAAATATGAACAAGGCCTGTTTTTATTAAAATAATGCACATGACAGAGAAGGCTTTATTTCAGAAGTGCATGGCTGATTCAACAAAATCAAATCTGGCAATATTTAATCTCAAAAATAATAGAGAAAAACTACATTTCAACATATCCCAAATAGTATTCAAAAAATTTAATATTCAATCCATATAAAAAATTATAATCCTATTCTAGTGAATGAAAGAAACTTTCTTAACTTGGCAAAAAGTATACATTAAAAATTTTAATATCTTATTCAATAGTGAACTACTAGAGTTATTTCTAATAGAATTAGGAAAAAGAAAAGCATGACATATATCACCATGTTGGATTATTCTCTATATCATAATAACATAAGAAAAGATATAATAATAATTTTTCAAATGGAATAGAGAAAGTAATCATTATATATTTTGAATGCTTAGAGAATTCAATAAAAATGAAAAATATTCAAATTACTGAAAATATAGAAAATTTTCTTAAAGCAAGATTAAAAAATAATTTAATACCAGAAATAATCAACTAGTCATCAAATTAAAACTGTTATTCTATTCACTCTAGTAATAATGATAATAAGCTTAAAATAGAGTCTACTTTGGCTTTTGGCTACCCACTGTCTCTTCCTCCTTTTCTGTAAGCAGACTCCTCATTCTATTGTGAGGATCTCGAGATGCCCATTACATGCTACTGTGTGGGTCCCCAGCTGGCCATCTGCTTTGTCTGAATCCATTATTTTTCTTTGTTTGTTTTTACCCTATAAAGGTTCAGTTGACTTGAAATGGTTTGTTAGAGTAGTTTTATTGCTCTCAACCAAAGAACTAAAAAACTAAGTATAAAGGGCCAAAAGAAAGAAAAGTTCAATCACAAAAGAAAAGAACACATGAGCAATTAGGTGTGGGTTGCTCCTGGATAGAGAAACTCAACCAGTAAAGATTTACGTTTTCTTCCAAATTAATTATTATAATTCTCCGTAATTATGATTCCACTGTAAGGGTGTGACTCAATTAATTTATTTGAAAAACAAGAAAATAGGACAACTTTACAACTATAGTTCAGTGGATCATCCTATCAGTTAAAAAAAAAAAACAAGCTCTGTTTGTTGTAGGAAGGAATAAGAATAAACACATGCATGAACAAACATAAAAGAAATTCTGGCAATAACTTCATAAATGATAAAATTCAAATTTAAAACTAGTAACAAGTTATTCAAACAAGTTATATACCCCCCCCCCATATTATAAAAACACACTCACAGGCTCCAGTTTAATTAAAGGTGTAAATTTAAAGTATAGAACCATAAAAATTTAAGAAACATTTAAGAGACTATTTTCATCATCTTGGTGTAGGGAGGGTCTAAGTTTAGAAAAAAAGAAGCTTTGAACAAAAACCATAAAGGAAAGAACAGATATATTTGTTTACATAAAACATAATAACAAAAGTTACTACACAGCAAAAGTCACCATAAACGAAGATTGGAAATTCATTTGACAAGTGAATATGTACTTTTCCTTATTAGTAATCCAAGAATTTATTAAATAGAAATATTTTGACAAGCACAAAAAATATGATATATGTTTGATCCTTTGAGCATAGTAATAATAACTTGGAAACACCCTGAATGATCAACAGTGGTGGATTATTCACACACACACACACAAATAAGCAAAACCATGCAGGGAAATATTTATTATACAGTCATTAAATATTCTCAATTATGACAAAGTAATAAACAGATGTTCATAAGACATCAAGTAATATAAAGCAGATTACTATATTCAGTTTGTGTCTACACTATGGAGTATAATCCCAAAATATTAAGACAAAGTCTGGAAAAATATACATCTAATAATTAGAATGATCTCAAACTACCACACAATTGCTAGTAAAGTAATTTCACACGCTAGTAAAGTAATGCTCAAAATTCTCCAAGCCAGGCTTCAGCAATATGTGAACCGTGAACTTCCTGATGTTCAAGCTGGTTTTAGAAAAGGCAGAGGAACCAGAGATCAAATTGCCAACATCCACTGGATCATGGAAAAAGCAACAGAGTTCCAGAAAAACATCTATTTCTGCTTTATTGACTATGCCAAAGCCTTTGACTGTGTGGATCACAATAAACTGTGGAAAATTCTGAAAGAGATGGGAATACCAGACCACCTGATCTGCCTCTTGAGAAATTTGTATGCAAGTCAGGAAGAAACAGTTAGAACTGGACATGGAATAACAGACTGGTTCCAAATAGGAAAAGGAGTTCGTCAAGGCTGTATATTGTCACCCTGCTTATTTAACTTATATGCAGAGTACATCATGAGAAACACTGGACTGGAAGAAACACAAGCTGTAATCATGATTGCCGGGAGAAATATCAATAACCTCAGATATGCAGATGACACCACCCTTATGGCAGAAAGTGAAAAGGAACTCAAAAGCCTCTTGATGAAAGTGAAAGTGGAGAGTGAAAAAGTTGGCCTAAAGCTCAACATTCAGAAAACGAAGATCATGGCATCTAGTCCCACCACTTCATGGGAAATAGATGGGGAAACAGTGGAAACAGTGTCAAACTTTATTTTTCTGGGCTCCAAAATCAGTGCAGATGGTGACTGCAGCGATGAAATTAAAAGACACTTTCTCCTTGGAAGGAAAGTTATGACCAACCTAGATAGCATATTCAAAAGCAGAGACATTACTTTGCCAACAAAGGTTCGTCTAGTCAAGGCTATGGTTTTTCCTGTGGTCATGTATGGATGTGAGAGTTGGACTGTGAAGAAGGCTGAGCACCAAAGAATTGATGCTTTTGAACTGTGGTGTTGGAGAAGACTCTTGAGAGTCCCTTGGACTGCAAAGAGATCCAACCAGTCCATTCTGAAGGAGATCAGCCCTGGGATTTCTTTGGAAGGAATGATGCTAAAGCTGAAACTCCAGTACTTTGGCCACCTCATGCAAAGAGTTGACTCATTGGAAAAGACTCTGATGCTGGGAGGGACTGGGGGCAGGAGGAGAAGGGGACGACAGAGGATGAGATGGCTGGATGGCATCACTGACTCGATGGACGTGAGTCTAGGTGAACTCTGGGAGTTGGTGATGGACAGGGAGGCCTGGCGTGCTGCGATTCATGGGGTCGAAAAGAGTCGGACATGACTGAGCGACTGATCTGATCTGATCTGATCTGATCTGATGGAAGATATGGAGAAGGTAATGGCACCCCACTCCAGCACTCTTGCCTGGAAAATCCCACGGACGGAGGAGCCTGGTGGCCTGCAGTCCATGGGGTCGAGAAGAGTCGGACACGGTTGAGCGACTTCCCTTTCACTTTTCACTTTCCTGCACTGGAGAAGGAAATGGCAACCCACTCCAGTATTCTTGCCTGGAGAATCCCAGGGACAGTGGAGTCTGGTGGGCTGCTGTCTATGGGGTCGCACAGAGTCGGACACGACTGAAGCGACTTAGCAGCAGCAGCATGGAAGATAAAAAATTTTAGATTTTTACCTCATATATTTTTGTACTGCTTGAAGTTTTCACACAGATCAAAGATTATTTTTATAATTACAAAACATTAACATAAGATCAATTTTGAAAGAAAAGTTGGAGCAGAAAAAAGTCATACATTTGGACTCAATAATCTCACTTATTCTAGTTAATCCAAAGATAATAGTTCAAAATAAGAAAAATCTACAGAATTAGTTTATTTATAAACTATAATTTATGATTTATAATTGTTAAATATTAAAATAGCAAATGTGTACAACAATAAGAGAATATGCTATTTGATGTGAAGTTGTGCAGCCATTAAAAAAGTAATTATGAACCTTTATAGGAACTTGACAGAGCATATTTAACAAAAATAACAAGTGAAAAAGCAAGATCTAAATTGTGTGTGTTTAATAAATATCCAAGTGTGTGCAACAGAAAATAGATTTAAATGGGCATTAAGTTCGATAGTATGTATGTATGTTTAAATTTTAAACTCTTAGCAATATTATTTAATTTTATTTCATGAAAATACTTAAAAATAAGTATGCTTTGTTTCTTTCCATTAAGTCTTCTTGGCTGTTTTAGTTAACTCCAGGAGGCAATCAATTTGTTTTGCCATTGATTCTTCACTGCTATTTCATATCATTTATCATAGTTTACTGGTTTTCAATCCTTTCAAATTTAATCATATATTCATAAGTTCTATTTTTTCCCATTTTACTCACTAAATTCTAAGGAACATGAGGGCAACTACCACATGTTTATTTATACTGTTTTCTAGTAAATATATTGTAAAGATTCCACATTTACCCCTAAATTTTATTAACCTTTCAGAAAATAAAAGCTGCCCAGATATGAGAAATAGATCTATAAAAACGATAAAGGGGGAAAGGACAATAGACAACACTTACACGGTCCTTCTTGGGTGCCAGGCACTGTTACAGCTCTTTACAAACATTAGCTCCTTCAGTCCAGATTGTTCACTGTCTGAGCCACCAGGGAAGCTCAGTGAATCTATGAAGTAGGTACTATTGACAAACTATTTTATAGATAAAGCTAAATTATAAAAAGTTAAGGACTACATAAATCCTGGATATGAACTTAGGCAGTCTGGACACGCTGGCTCCAGAGTCTGCAATGCTTTACCACTAGTGTTATCTAACATGGCTCTTTGGAACTATTCTTAAATATGTCAACCAACCAGTGGAGGACAGGGAAGACTGGCATGCTGCAGTTCATGGGGTCACAGAGTCGGACATGACTGAGAGACTGAACAGCAAAATCAACTAATATCATGTGATATGCACATTGAATAATTCATTTACAGAAAACTGTTGAATATACACATATGTGGTGCACATAGTATTGTCAATTGGAGGTTTGGGAGGTTTTTTGAGCATTTTATGTACTTATAGGAGTTGGTCTCAAGGAACCCACTAAAATCTATCTAAACTTTATTTTTGGTCTAATTAATAAAAAGTTCCTGGTAGGGGATTTGAGGGGAGAATGTATACATGTATACATATGGATGAGTCCCTCCGCTGTTCACCAAAAACTATTGCAACATTTTAAATCAGCTATAGGCCAATACAAAACAATGTCTTTAAAAAGTTCTCTCTGAAAAACTTTCTGATAACATTCCTTTTCTCTAATTCTAAGGTGTTATTTAAAATTAAGAAATGAAATTGCATATATTTAACTTACACAGAATCTAGACTATTTGGGAAGTTCATCTGTCCTCACTGGTTTTTTGAGACAGAGTAAATAAATTAGTAAAATTTTTTGTTGTTGTTGTTCAGTCCTTCAGTCTTTGCCTTGTCCTTCACCATCTCCCAGAGTTTGTCAAACTCATGTGCATCGAGTCAGTGATACCATCCAACCATCTCATCCTCTGTTGTCTCCTTCTCCTGCCTTCAATCTTTCCCAGCATCAGGATCTTTTCCAATAAGTTGGCTCTTTGCATCAGATGGCCAAAATATTGGAGCTTCAACTTCAACATCAGTCCTTCCAATGAATATTGAGTTGATTTCCTTTAGGATTGACTAGTTTGATCTCCTTGCAGTCCAAGGGACTCTCAAGAGTCTTCTCCAACATCACAGTTCAAAAGTATCAATTCTTTGGCATGCAGCCTTCTTTATTGTCCAACTCTCACATCTATACATGACTACTGAAAAAAACATAGCTTTGATAGATGGACCTTTGTCAGCAAAGTGATGTGTCTGCTTTTTGATACACTGTCTAGGTTTCTCATAGCTTTTCTTTGAAGAAGCAAATTATAAGTGTCTTTTAATTTCATGGCTGCAGTCACCATCTGCAGTGATTTTGGAGCCCAAGAAAATAAAGTTGGCATTTACATTGTAAAATATGGTTCCTCAAATTTTCCCAAAATTATCTTGATTGCTGGCAGTGGAATAGGACTTTCCATTATATAGAAAGGAGCAGTCATGTATTCTACTTAAAGCCAATGGCTCGAAAGATTTGGTCAAAAAATGTTGTAAGCTCATTTGCAATGCAATGCTAAATGTATTTGCAGGAAAACAAAATGATTATGTTTAGTAGGTAGGGTCTTCCACGTGTTAAAAATGTGTTCTTCATTGGTACTTCCTAAGTTCTTGGTGAACTGTGAATTTTACAGATTAACCTTTCACCTGCTATCAATGCCATACAAAGTCAAGATATTTAAACTGTAAAAATGATTAAATTATACACCTTAGAGAGAATGCTTTACAAACATATTCATAAATTTATAGTTCTATTTTTCTCCCATTTCAAAATGGACTATTGATAGCTATACTTACTTAGGATGGTCCTATCTCATCTAATGTTATTGTTTTGGGTACATTTGACAATAAGGTACATAGGTATCGTTTTCATAGACTTGGCAATGGTACTGTGAGACATTAACAATTAAAAAAAGCAAAATACTTAAAAATGTCATACCTCTTTTATGTCAAGCAAAAGGATAATAATGCTCTACAGTTTTGTGATATATGGCAATTTTTGTTTTTTCTTATTTTTAAGTGTCCCATGGCTTTAATAGAGAGTGGATCATACTCCTCAAACCATGAATGTAAAACAAGATAATATATGCAAAATCACCATGGAAAGTGTAAACTAGGTATTCTTCTTCATCATTCTTACATCTTTTTTTTTATTATTACATTATATCTCCCTCTCCCTATCCTTCCTCCTAAGTATCAAAATGCCCTCCCTTCATTCCACACAGGGTAGATTTCTGACTAGTTATTAATCAATGAAGCCATTATATAGAGTATGGTCAGGAAACTGACCATATGTCATATTCCAAAATTTTAATTTGCTATGTTTAAGCAATGGGAAGAGATGATGGCACCATAGTGCCATTTTAAAAATCCAACATTTCTAGTTAAAGTGTCTGTGATTTGATACTTCCTTGCGGGTCTTTAAATTCCTATCTCCACCTCCCTCCAATAGATCCTAGTTAGATTCACAGTAGGAAACACCAGGTGAAATTAAACACATGAACTCTGGAGTCAGTGGAGTCAGACAGAACTGGGCCCCCATTCCTAGTTTGTTATTTTGTGTTTGTGGATTTACCACTGAACTCACCAGTGAACTACATAATTTTTCTCAATATCAGTGTTCATAGCTGTCTAGTGAGCACAGAAATGAAACCTCTTAAATTGTTATAAAGCTTAATATGCAACCTACTACATTTAGTAAACTATGCATGAGATTTAGTACATTTTCCGATAACAATTAAGGTCAACTTGTATTTGGAGAGCTATTTATTTTTAAGTGTTTTTTAATGGTACCCATGTCATGTACAAAAATATTGTCTTGCTATGGAGTACACTTGAAAACTAATAAAATATTGTCAGTCAGACTTAATTTGAGAAGAGTGGGGAGGGAGAGAAACTGGGGTGAGGAAGAGGAACAGGGGAGGAAGAAAAAGATGGATTGCCTTGGGGGGAGGGGAGATAAAGGATAAAGAGTGGACACAACAGTCAGCTGAGTGCAAAGGGTAAAGAAAATTAGGCCAACGAATACACTCTGAATGGTGGCTTTGTAAGTAAAATATCAAGATTTGGTTATCACAGTGCCATCAAGCACAGAATGACACACAGGCCTCACTTGACAGGGGAGTTCAGGACCATCAAATGACACTGAAAGCTGAAGCTGAAAAAGAAGCCATCAGTTTCATCCATGGCTGAAAAATACCATGGTCCCATGACATTCAGATCCTATAAAAATATTTTAAAACTCTCTTACTCACCGTTAAAAATGTAGAGAACATAAAAGGAGTGAAAGTATGGTGGATGGATGGTAAAGAATCTGCCTGTGATGCCGAAGACCTGGGTTTGATTCCTGGGTCAGAAAGATCCCCTGGAGAAGGGAATGGCAATTCACTCCAGTATTCATGCCTGGAGAATCCCCATGGACAGAGGAGTCTGGAGGGCTACAGTCCATGGGGTCACAAAGAGTCAGACACGAACAAGCAACTAACACACACACATGTGATAGGAGCTGTAAACTCTTTGCCTCTTTGTCTTAACAGGAGTGGCCAAATTATATGTAAACCAAATATTCTAAAAAGTTCAAAGTGATATGGTATTTGTTTGAGAATTAGATGTATCTTACAGACTAATTTGGATTCTTGATGTTTAGTTTCCTCTTTCATTCTGCTTACAACCCAGATGATAACTGAAAAGAGATATAAGAAATGTTTACAGTTTAGTTTATCCTCTCGTGTTCTTCATTAACTTACTGTGGGTGTTCTTTTAAAAGGCCAAGGTTCACGGTTCTGTTTTTTAATTGCAATTCACTCTTTCCCACTTCTTCCAGGAGCTTCAGCTTTATCATTGTTGTGAGATTTACAGCACTTCCTTCCATCGTCAGCTTGCTAATAGGCAGTGGTTGAACTCCCTGGAGTCTAAACTAGGAAATATGAGCAGTATGTAATTGCTATGGCTGGAATCGCATTCCACTTCAGAAGCTTCTTAACAGCATTCTCAGATGTGTGAATATACATTAGTGACCCAAGGGGATTACTCCCTGGCACCAAGTTTACCTTTATGAGGGGCCTGGATGATGAGACCTTCCCTCCCATAAGCAGAAGGTAAGGAGAGGCAAAGGGCTCTGATGAATTCAGAAGAAAATGCATGGGAAAAGAGAAAGCTTTTAAAAGACAGAAATTCAAAAGAAAAACTATAAAATTTTGCCTTGGGGTATGTAAGTTTAGTATTTATATTGACTAAATAGCTAACATGTTTATCAAAACATCCAAGGGCAATAAGGCTAAATAACATGACTTGATCTTCCTGTGTCTGTTTATGTGGATGGTAATTGACAGTAACCAACACTGAACTTTCACTTCCTGTTCACTGTAACTAGGACAGACAATACTGGGAGGATGATTCAGTTGCTCCAGCAGTAACTGCCCTTTGAAGAAAAAGCTTCCTGATTTCACCATGTCTCTTTTTAAATATTTCTGCCCTTCCTGCCCACCCCCAACACCTCTTCAGCTTCTCTTTTTGCAACGTCTCTAACCACTGTCCCCTAGAGGCCATAGCTATCAAAAAGGCTACCCTTCAGTTTTTAGAGCAAAGATTTTTTTTTTTTTTGCATGGATGTGCCTATTTCACAGAAGAGGGTCACAGGTTTTCTTGCAAAAACAATGACTGCATTATCACATATGCACAATCAGTGTGAAAGTCTACTGTATACTCAAGTAATATGTACAGTAAAAGGATAAGCAAAGAGAAAAGTATGGGGTTAAATTGAAAAAACCCATGGTATCAGCAAAGTGAGGAAAGAGTTCATTCAAAATATCAGACTCTGGAAAGTATCTAGCCACATTGTATAGCCTTTTACAACTCCTAGTAGAAATCTTTGGTTCTAGTAATAAATACACTATTTAGTACAACAAATACAGGATTTAATAACATATGGTTTAAAATTATAAATTTTGAGTGTATATATGAATGAGTGAATGAGTAAGGATAATTTAATTAGAATTAGAAGTTTCCTAGGCCAAACATAATGGCTCATCTAGTTCACGAACATTCGGGTGTTCAGATTTCATCCATTAGAGTGTGTTTCACAACCCTGGCTATACATTAGAATCACCTAGGGAGCTTTTAAAAAATGCTGCCCGAGTCCCACCTCCAGAAATGCTGATTTAATTGGTCTGTGGTGGGCCTAGGCATGGGTATTTATTGAAAACTCCCCAGGTGATTCTAATATGCAGCCATGGTTAAGAATCACACCATTACAGCCTCGTAGGTAGGCTTTCGGAATAACTTGCAGATTATAGGAATGAATATCTCTCACTGATCTCTTAGAGTGAGGAAGCTGTGGAAGAGATAGAGAAAGAGGGAGGGATGTGGAAAAGGAAAAAGAAAGAGAAAGGAAGGAAGAAAGGGAATAAGAAAAGTAAATTCTGGCTATTCCACATTAATATTGAGTTCTTACCAGATATCTGTTAAATATTGACCCTATAATAATGAATACAAACAGACTATTGTGGAGCTTATAGGCTATTGACAGAAAACAGACATAAGTAAAACAGAAATGCCTATAAAATTATAAACAAAACCTTGAAACAAAAGATACATAGTGCTATAGGAAAGAGTTTTTCTCTACTGTTTGGGAGGCAGGGGTTTCTCAATGAAGTGATTTTAAACTGAGATCCTAGTCACAAGAAAAGATGAGAGAATGAAGTGATGTAAGACAGAGGGAGAGGCTTCCCTGGTACCTCAGCTGGTAAAGAATCCCTCTGCAATTCAGGAGACCCTGGTTCAATTCCTGGGTCAGGAAGATCCTCTGGAGAAGGGATAGGCTACCCAATCCAGTATTCTTGGGCTTCCCTGGTAGCTCAGATGGTAAAGAAACTGCCTGCAATGAGGGAGACCTGGGATCAATCCCTGGGTTGGGAAGATCCCCTGAAGGAGGGCATGGCAACCCACTCCAGTATTCTTGCCTGGAGAATCCCCAAGGACAGAGGAGCCTGGTGGGCTACTGTCCATGGGGTTGCAAACAGTTGGACATGACTGAGCAACTAAGCACAGCAAGACAGAGGGGACTGCACGTGCAAAGGCTCTGAGTCTCCACTCTTTACTGTAAGGAAACCCGTAAGGTTCCTCTATAGGGAATTTCAGTCTCTCCACTGGAGGACACAGAACTTTATTCATCCTTACATCCGTGGCAAAGCTTGGTAGAATATCTTCCACATAGTAGACTACCCTAATAACTGAAGTAAGGAGTCCATATGTAGGAATAATTTCCCAGAAGTGGTTAATTTCACCAATTCTTACTCTCACATCTCAGGACAATGGGAAGCACAAGATGAAAATAAAAAGAACAGTTGTAATCAACTTTCCAGGAGTGCTCACAACCACATATAAACTTTTAAACAAGGTTCAGTCACAGTTTAGTTCAAACCAATACATTTGTAAGTGAGTTTCTTTTGCTACAGCCAGTGCTCATTCTGTATATGCCAAGTCCCTGATTTTAGTGTTTTCCCTGATTTTATAGTTCCTATAGTTTCAAAGTCCTAAAACTGTTAAGCTTTTTATGTTTTATCATGCAGAAATTAACTATGGAACCTACTTTAAAATTGAAAATGTAGAATTGCATATCAAAATATATTTTAAATATTCTCTAATACTCTTGCTTTCTGAAATATTTTAGGCAAATGAAAAAAGCATTATATGCTAAGGTATGCGTATGCTAAGGTATAGCATCCAGTCCCATCACTTCATGGCAAATAGATGGGGAAAAGTAGAAGCAGTGACAGAATTTCTTTTCTTGGGCTCCAAAATTGCCGTGGATGATGACTACAGACATGAAATTAAAAGACACTTGCTCCTTGGAAAGAAAGCTATGACAAATGTAGACAACATATTAAAAAGCAAAGACAGTATTTTTTGACAAAGGTCCATGTAGTCAAAGCTATTGTTTTTCCAGTAGTCATGTACAGTTATGAGAGTTGGACCATTAAGAATGTTGAGCACTGAAGAATTGATGCTTTTGAATTGTGGTGCTGGAGGAGACTCTTGAAAGCCCCTTGGACTGCAAGGAGATAAAACCAGTCAATCCTAAAGGAAATCAACTCTGAATATTTCCTGGAAGGACTGATGCTGAAACTGATGCTCTAATATTTTGGCCATCTGATGCAAAGAGCCGATTCATTGGAAAAGACCCTGATGCTGGGAAAGACTGAAGGCCAAAGAAGAGGGTGGCAGAGGATGATATGATTATATAACGTCACTGACTCAATGGACATGAATTTGAGCATAGTATATTGAAGAACGGGGACGCCTGGTGAGTTGCAGTTCCTGGGGTTGCAAAGAGTAGGTAGGACACAACTTAGTGACTGAACAACAACAACAAAAATACATAAACTAATAGAAAATAAAACAGAAACTTCTAGTATATTCATTATTAAGAATATAGAATATTATAGAATATAGGATAGGCATTTCTGAGTTATGAGTAATACTCAAGTATGTTTACTATCAATCAAAAAGAGGAAAGGAAAGGAAAGAACGGGAAAAAATAGATATTTGTAGGATACAAGAAAAGTATGTTTTTATGTATATTCAAATACATGTGGAATTTTATGAAAATGTGATATATACATTTGGATATAATTCTGCTACTCTGAAATACTAAATTATATGGATCTAGGTGAGAAGGTACTGGAACAAGTTTTCAGGAATTGAACCTGTTCTGCTACCATTACCTTGGGAAATTAATTTCATGTAGATTTCAATGTGAAAAAATGACATAATAATAATACCTGCTACACAGTGTTGTTCAGAAAACCAAATTCTGTTTCAAATAGAGAAGTTAGCATAGCACCTGACTCAATATGGCCCAAGCATCTAAAACTTATATTAAAATATTCTGCAGTGTAAGGAATTATTATTCACTTTTAGTTGTCATAACTATATTATGGTTATGTTTTTGTTTAAAGAGTATGTGTCTTTTAGAAATTTATTGATATACATATAGATGAAATGATACAATATCTCAGATTCACATGAAAATAATCTGGAGGGATACAGTAGGTAAGATAATTAGATATATTACTGAAATTAGAATATACATATATGGGTTTCATTTTACTATTCCATTAATTTATGTATGAATTTCAAAAAATTCATAATATAAAAATAATCAATAAGATTAATTGATTGAACTACACTTTCTTGTGCTTTAATTCTTATTTCTAGTCTCTGGAAAGCCCAGCTCTCAAGCAGGCCTCTGCCTTGCTTATATGTCCACAGCATCAGTGACTCCCAAGATGACCAAAGTTTCCTGAAAGGTGAAGAAAATGCTTGATTCTGGAGCGCCCTTCTAATAGCAAGTAGGTTTATTCCCCCTCCCTGTCCATACGTACATACAAATAAAGGGAAACTGTATGCAAATAGCATATATTATATAAGAATGAACTGATTTTTCAGTAAATATGAGTAAGAACAATACTTTTTTGAGGCTCAAAGATTCAAAAGCCTAGTGGATTTACTGTAGAGTTGTATGTATAGTTGTATAAACTCTGTATAGTTGTATGAAGCAAATCTATATATGATAAGACAGGAAGGAGGAAGGCAATTCCAGGATAAAGTTATATCAGAGTAAAGAAAATATGCTAAACGTTGGCCATACAACAAATTTTCCATGACTATAAAAATGTGAATACTTTTCCAAACTTTTGCAAGCCCATCCTTATGGAAAACCTTTCTAAGTAACAAGATATGCTCTATGAGAATCAGAGGGAAAATGCAAATATAACATTGAACTTCATTTAGCCTAACTAAATCCCACATAATTGATAGAAGGCAGTTTTCAAGAAATCTCAAAATAAATAAATTTATCTCAAGATAAAAAAGTATACATGCATTTGTTCCACTTAAATCTAATTTTGGCAACCTTCCTTATTGGTTAGGTTTTCATTATAATTATCAGAAAAAGATTGCTCTTAATCGTAGTAATTATTTTTCATTTAATTCATTGTTAGATCATTGTTGTGATGAAGGCAAATGTTTGACTCCAAATGAATTTTTATGATAAGGAGGTATTGTACTTCAGAGTAATGTTGTAAAGTGACTTTGGTAACGGATGTGCTTTAATTAGACCTACTCTTACAAATGTCTTAAAGAAGCCTAGATTTGTTTGGTTTTATCCTTTAAAAATATATGACTTACTGACATCCAGATACTGGTAATTAAATATAGACCAAGTGTAAACATGAGAAGCCATAAATCATAGTATCTTTTCAAAACTAGCTTACTTAGCGCACCATGTAGACATTTCAGAAAACCTGAAGCACCTTAAGCTTGCTCAAAAAAGCAAATAAAACCCTGCTTATTGCCTTTGAATTTTATTGTTTTTATTGTGTGGTGATTAAGAAAAGCAATGGAGACAAACTTCTGATTCATGAAAACTGAGGGGAAAAGCCCTCTGGTTTAACCTCAGAAGAACTTGTTCTGACTTATCATCTAATTCTGATGATCAGACTATTGAAAAGGAGTCACCTTCTGTTAAAAAGGAAAAGGTTATACTGAACAATGTCACTTTTTAAAATAAATAACATTACAGAGTATGTTCTTTCAGCTGAATTTATTAATATGCATGAACAGAATTCATGGCATTTTCCTACTTTAATGATTATTTGCATACGGTTTGATTTATGTGCAAAGGATACATTTAGAAAGCACACAGGTTATCACTTTTTTTTAACCTTACATTCTTAAGTTTATGGTAAAAAATTTAGCATCCACAAGTATTTTCCTCTAATTTTAAGCTTATGCTAATGATATATGAAAGGAAATAAAATATGTCCAGATTAAGTTTCCAGAAGAAAATGCTTCAGGTTTTACAGTTTGGGGATACATTTGCTTTTTTTTTTTTTTGAAATGTACAAAAGCCCTCCTTAGCTCACATGGAATTATTATAGGATGTTGCTGACCATTGGTGATAACCCTTGACTTTTGTCGTGCTGTCGAGTGGTAGGCTGTAAAAACAAATAGATTGTGATACAATTGCCCACTTTTCAGCTGGATTTAGACAGTATTAGTGTTAGGTTACATTGCATTCATCATGATGACATAAATACGAATGATGTAGTATAGGAAAAGACACTTGACCCACACTTTTGAACTAAGAGTCATTCTCCTTTGCCTGGGTGCTTCTTGATCCATGCTCTAAATAACAGATCAACCCTTCAGTTTGCCTGACATGCTAATCAAACCTGAGCATACAAGTGCATCAAATGTCTCAAACCACATTTCAAACTTTTTGTATTCTTACATTTTAAATTGTATTTTATCTTGTATTTCATTAACTTACATTTTTTTTCCTTTGTGTACATATCTCCTGATATGAATTGGTATTTGGGAGTAGCCCCTGAAATCAAAGTATGTTCTTATAATAGAAGGAAAAATTGGCCAAAATGTATTTAGCATTTGTCATAAGCATTATTTTAAAGGATAGGGAAAGAGAGAGGGAGATGTAATACAATAAAAGAGACAAAAATTATGACATAGCATTTAGGTCCACATGAGTCTTGAAGGAAATACATTACCACTGATGTGAGGCAAAATGTTATTGCTCTTTGCTTTTTCTAATAGGTGAAGTATGTTTTCTAAGTTTTATGAAGCTCTCAATACAGGAAGGAAAATATGTAATATATTCTTGATGTTTTAAAACTAAGATTTAAAAAAGTATTTTTAAGGAAATTTTGCAAAGGAATTGAACAGACATATCATAAGGACTATGTAAGCCTATGATCACTAGATTATACAAGCAGACAGAAATTTTAAGGTGTAAGTTTAATCGTCATCATTATAGCCCAAAGGATTATTGCACAGTTTTGCAATATAATTAGCATAAGTATTTTAGTGCTAAATCAATGTGACAGAAAAATATGTTTAATAGATATGAACTCTATGAGGTTACTAACGGTATGATTATTGATCAGAGGTTATTTATTTGTTTCATTTTAAACCTATAATTCTTTCTCCTTATCCCTCCAAGGTTCCCCCATCTATTTCCCATGAAGTGATGGGACCAGATGCCATGATGGTGACTGCACCATGAAATTAAAAGACGCTTACTCCTTGGAAGGAAAGTTATGACCAAACTAGATAGCATATGCAAAAGCAGAGACATTACTTTGCCAACAAAGTCTAGTCAAGGCTATGGTTTTTCCTGTGGTCATGTATGGATGTGAGAGTTGGACTGTGAAGAAGGCTGAGCACCAAAGAATTGATGCTTTTGAACTGTGGTGTTGGAGAAGACTCTTGAGAGTCCCTTGGACTGCAAGGAGATCCAACCAGTCCATTCTGAAGGAGATCAGCCCTGGGATTTCTTTGGAAGGAATGATGCTAAAGCTGAAACTCCAGTACTTTGGCCACCTCATGCGAAGAGTTGACTCATTGGAAACGACTCTGATGCTGGGAGGGATTGGGGGCAGGAGGAGAAGGGGACGACAGAGGATGAGATGGCTGGATAGCATCACCAACTCGATGGACGTGAGTCTGAGTGAACTCCGGGAGCTGGTGATGGACAGGGAGGCCTGGCATGCTGCGATTCATGGGGTCACAAAGAGTCGGACATGACTGAGCGACTGAACTGAATTGAACTGAATCCCTTCAAGGTGTGAATAATTTTTCAGTTTTGATATCTACTGTGGGTTATAAAGGCAGTAGGTATACCAGTGTTTTTCATAAATCCCAGAATAATTTTTCCATCTACAACCTTGGTAATGGTAAGCCCTTTCCTCAGAAAATATGGTTTTTTGTTGTTTTTTTTTGGTCCAATCCCTAGTGGAGAATAACTCTAGAATGATGAATTTTTTATTAGGGGTCAAAAGATCATAAATAAAATTTAAAATATATTAAATTTAAAACAAAGCAGGGAACCACTTTCTTGCTTTAAACATTTAAAATTTTATTGAAGGAAATTCTCATTTACTACTTAGATATTTTACAAATATAAGTATTATACTACTTATTAACAAAGTAGTATAAGGAGTCATATAATTCTAATGAAGATATAGTATCATTAACATTTCAATGTTGTGAATTCTAGACTAGAATTATAGTGAGTTACATGGTAGCAGTCAAAAGATATGATTGTATCCTAATCCCAGAACCAGAGAGTGTGATCTTCTTTGAAATAAAAAGTCTACTAAAATAAGGATGTCAAAATTAAATGATTATGCATTTATCGGAATGGGTCCTAAATCCAGTGATAAGTGTTCTTAGAAGAGACACACGAAGGAAAGACATACAGGGAGAAGGAGAAAAGCCAGGTGAAGATAGAGTCGGAAATCATGGTTCAGCAGCCACAAGTGAAGGAATATCAGTGGCATCAGAAGCTGGAAGAGGTGTGGAAGGATTGTCCCCTAGAGCCTTTTCAGGGAACTTGGGTCTGCTGATACCTCAGTTTCACACTTCTGACCACCGAAACTGTGAAAATATACATGCTGTTGTTACAAGCCACCTACTTTATGGTCATGTGTTTTGGCTGTAGGTGCTGTGCTGTGCTCAGTCATGTTCCACTCTTTGCAGTCCCATGGAAAGTAGCCCGCCAGGCTCCTCTGTCCTTGGAATTTCCCAGGCAGGAATACTGGAGCAGGATGTCATTTCTTCCTCCAGGTCTCCAGATCTTCCTAACCTAGGGATCAAACCCACGTCTCTTAGCAGGTGAATTCTTTACCACTAGCGCCACCTGGGGAGCCCAATTTATTTTGGTAGCCCTAGGAAACTAATATAGTATCCAAGATTACAAATTGAAGAAAACACACCCTTCAGTTGTGACTACTGACCGTTAAATAGGCGCAGGCACCACCAAATGCAGAAAGCCAGGCACCTAGGAGGTGCTCAATAAATATGTGTGCTAAGTGGCATCCAACTTCTCTTTTAATACCACAATTCACGTAGTGCAAATCATGTGAAGGACAAAAAGTAAAGCAAAGGTTTATCCCATGGGTTTTTAAAATTTCATTAATATGATGGGGAAGCAAATTTTTAATATTTCTAATGTTAGCATGGAATCAACATGAATCAAAAAGCCTGAATGAGAACCTCACTCCTATCCTTCCTGAAAATACATTGTGCAGTGTGTATCTTTTTCATGAAGGGAAAGTTTCATTTGAAAATATTTGTGATTTATTATACCTTGCTTTTGCCACAAAACCATGAATGAAACAGCACAAGAGATTTAAACTGTTTCTAGGTAATATGAGATGCATACAAGAGAAACAAGTATTAAATATTTAAAATATGGTATGAAGCACAGTGAGCTTCCCAGGTAGGACTAGTTGTAAAGAACCCATCTGCCAATGCAGGAAACGTAAGACGGGTGGGTTCAACCCCTGGGTCAGGAAGATCCCTTGGAGGAGGGCATGGTAACCCACTCTAGTATTCTTGCTGGAGAATCCCATGGACAGAGGAACCTAGCAGGCTATAGTCCATGGGGTTGAAAAGGGTCAGAGTAACTTAGCACACACAGATGAAGGACAGTAAAAGAGCAACCATGAATCCATTCCCCACTTCATTTAAGACTTAGAACATCGAGAATAAGGTAATTTTTACCTTGTTGTCTTTCTTGGATTCATAACCCTTCCTCTTCCATCCACTCTACCTGTTTTATCTTTCTTTTGCTTTAGAAAAAAAAAAATAAGCCAACTTAATGGCTTAGAACAATGCCCATGTATTATCTCAGAACTTGAGTTCTCTGCCTCATGAAAAGATTTAAGTCACCTGGCATCATTAATAAAAATCTGCTGTCTCCCTATACAATTAATTGGACCCCAAATGCTAGTTTTCTTAAGACTGTTTCTCAAGTTTTCTGACCCAGCATGCCAAGTGTATACTAAACTGATTGAGAAATAGATACAAGGATCAGATGGAACTTCAGATTTTCTCTTTATTTCCAGTAGAGCTAGATTAGAAAATGAGATTCAACTGCCAAACAAACTCAGAAGTCATGCTATTCCTTCTGCAACTGAGTTACCACCCAGCCAGAAGGACCAAATGATAAACAGCAGAGCCCATCAACATAAGTTTACCATGAAGAACAGAAAGCATTAGGAAACACACAGCCTGTGAAAGGCAACTTATCGATTCACCCAGGAGCACAGTCTTTCAACTTCTTAACTTTCCTGAATAGTAGGCAGCTTCTTGCAAGTCCCTGGCTCCTTCTCACTGCCCATCCTCACACTGGTGTCTGCACTAACTGTTGCCTTATCTTAGCCTTCTCGCCTCCAAACGAGTTTACTGTAATGTCACCATCCTCCAGCGCCTCAGCCACCCAACAGGTCCTGTCCCTCAGTGTATTATAAGAAACTTGAGCTAGAGCATGTAGACTCTGAGAGTATGATTGCAGACTGAAAGCCACATTGAAATGTGGGTAAAATATAGTGGCCACAAATGAAGAAGCACTCTCAAATGTCCTTGTAAAGAGAGAAGAAGATATTGAAATATTCATTAATTTGATATATTCCTTAATATTTGATTGCTTTTTATTCCTTAACAGATTGCTAGCACTTTGTTCAAATAGTCATTGTAGCAATTATGTTGTATTATATATATATTTGGGCTTCCCTGGTGGCTCAGTGGTAAAGAATCTGTCTGCAATGCAGGAGACTCAGGCTCAATCCCCGGGTTGGGAATATACCCTGGAGAAGGAAATGGCAGCCCACTCCAGTATTCTTGCCTGGAAAAATCCCATAGACAGGGAAATCTATGGGGTTGCAGAGGAGTTGAACATGACTTAGGGACTAAACAACAATGATACATGTATTTACATATCTATTACTCTGATTAGATTATGAATATCTCAGAATAAGACATCATTCTTACTCATGTTTCTCTTTATAGTACTCAGTGTTATTGCTGGCTCTATAGGTACTCAAACAGTTTTGAGAAATGAAGATATATTATGAGCTATGAAACTTTATAAGTGAACTTGAAGAAAAAAGTCTTAGCTACAGTGCTTAAGAAAAGATAATGCCAGTATTGTCAGAACTTTTTATTAAAGCAGTTTGGAGATCTGACCTAGAGAATCTCTTTGATTAAAGAAGATGCCCAGCAGACCCAATTCTGTCATCCAAATGGATATGATCCACATAGGTTTGATTTTGACTGGCCTTTCTGTTGAAGGTAGCCTGATTTGGTGGAGGAAAACCCAACAGCTGAAATCCTCAAGGAATCATATTACTTTGAGTAGGGGGCAATGTTACTGATCAGGATATCAGTTCATTTTAAAATAGTATGTCAGTCAGCAAATGAAAGTACAAAGAGTAGAGAGCACAGGACTCATCTTTTCAATCCAGGTGTGGGCCTCTGAGTAAGCCTTAAATCTAATGAGGAAATTGCAGAGCTAATTAGCAATTGGAATAAGCTGAGTTGTAGGGAATGACTAAGAGGATAAGAGAAAACTCTGGATTAGTGGGTTTTCTGGTGTCCAGAGTTCAATCACAGAAACTTCTGTACATAAAAGTTTCAATATTAAATAATAGTAAGCATTTTATAAAGCTAGCCTTGGCCAGGAAGCTTCACTTTCAGGTTAAAAGCAGGTGTGCATAAATTTGAAAGATACTTTAAAAGATGAGAACAGAATAGAACACTAAAAGCTTTAGAAGAAACATCAATAACTTGAAGCGGTGTAATATTTAGCTCCCTTAAGAAACGGCAATATAAAATTACACTAGTCATCCATTGTTTCATAAATCTGCATTGCTGAAAGAGAATTATGTTTTTTCTGTGATCTTAGTTTTCCTTTCAACAAGGCAAGATCAAAAATGAGATATATTTGGTGGTGGTTTGTTTCTGAATATATGCCATTTGTGAAATCTTAATTTCCTGCATTCCTCTCAGTGCACAGATTTAAGGAACTGTGCTATATTTGGCTATCGATCTCTTAGAGAACCTGTAAATATAATGACATAGACACTTTATTAGCATCTCCTGGGGATCTTCCTCACTTCACCTATTGGGATACAGCCTGATTACTCATATCTACTTCTCTTCCTAGGAATCTAGGAAGCTTACATTTCCACGATCCCTTCAAATTAAGTTTGGACCAAGTGACTGGCTTCTCCTGCATTGGCTGTGGCCTCTTTAGGCCTTTGTGTTTATCCTCACTCCACCTATTTCAGTAGTGATCTGGGAGGCCATACGATCAAGAGGGCAGGATCACAGGTGAAAGAAATTGGGCCCCTGAGTCACCACTTGCTCAGACTATTATCTTTTTTATTATATGAGCAAGAAATAAACCTTCAGTGTGTTAAACCATTGAATTTGGATGGTTATGCATTATAATCACATGCACTAATTAACTTGAGTAATACTTCTAGCCTGAGTTTAATGTCTTCCATTTCACTATAGTAACATCATATTTATACATCACATAACTTTTGCCTCAGTAACTTTCCCCTTGCCTCTCTCTTTCTCTCCCACCCCCCGTTTTGCTTGAGATATAAACATGAGCCAAACTAGCTAAAAACATTAACCAGTAGTAACTACTATGAATGGTTGAGTTTTGTTTTGTTTTGTTTTTTTAGCATAGCTGAACTGTAAAGAAAATGAAACTTGAAGCTTTCAGAAGGAAATGTGAAGCTTCATTTCATCCCAGTAATGAAGAGGGAATGTCAAGGCAAATGGAAAATTCACTAGTTCATACTTCAGCAGGAGAATTAGGCCCCAATAAAGAATCCACGTCTAGAGAGCTGCAGTTTTATAAAATTGACAAGAGAAAAGGGGTATTGAATCTGAATGAGGTGTAGAGTTGGAAATAAGACTTCGAAATACATCTGGAATTCACAACATTTGTCCACTTAAGACAAAGAAGAGGGCCTAGAAAAAATAATTCTCCTTGTCCCAGGGTCACCACAGGGAAATTTTGCCTATGTCAGGATTTGGGTATTGAAAACAGTCTTTCATACAAAGTAAGAATTCCAAGCTTTTACATAGCGCTGTGCACACGGCATCCTTTGGTGGAGGGTTGGGATTGTGATGAGGGAACCTGACAAATATAAATTAGAAAGCCACAGTTAGAAAATATCTGCCATAAAGAAGAACCAGGAAATAAGAGGTCTGTCAGAACAGACCCTCAGATGGATCTGTCAAAGCAGACGTGCCAGACAACAGCTACTCTGCCACAAACATAAGGAAAATGGCTTCTCCTCACTATTATGGAGAGACATACATCTTTAAAAAGCTATATAACTATAGACATTTCTTTTTAGGTATTTATTGTATTACTTTTCCAAGGCTGCTATAACAAATTGTCACAAACTGGTTGGCTTAAAACTACAGAAATTTGGAGGCTTAGTTTAGGAGTCCAAAATCAAGTTGTTGGCAGGGCCATGATCCCTTGAATGACTTTAGGGGAAAATCCTTTCCTGCCTCTTCTAGTTTGGGGCTCCTAACTATCCCTATCATTCCTTCATTTGTGGTAGCCCAGCTCCAATCTTTGCTCTGACTTCAGAGGACCATACACCCTGCTATCCTCTGTATTTCTGTATCTCCAAAGCTCCCTCTCCTTATTAAGAAATGACTCATTGGGTTTAGAGCCCACTTTAATCCAGTATGACCTCATCTTAAATTCATTAATCTGCAAAGGTCTTATTTCCAAATAAGGTCACATTCACAGGTACCTGGGATTAAATCTTCAACATCTTTTTGGGACACAATTCAACCCATGGCAGATATATACATACTTGTGATGATTTAAAGAAACAGACATTTCATAATGTGCTATCAAAGATTTGGCAACATTTCTGGAGGAAATTTAGCAGTAATTATTGAGATGTAAAACGTTCATATTTTTGGCACAATAATTTCACTTTGAGAAATGTATTCTCTAGAAAATAGTTGGAAGTATGTTAAAAAAAATAAGTACAAAGCTATAAAGGCTTCATTTATGATAAAAATTTAAGTATATATTATTTACATAGTAATAAAGCATTTATGGGCTTCCCTGGTAGCTCAGTTTGTAAAGAATCTGCCTGCAATGCTGGAGACCCCAGTTTAATTCCTGGGTTGGGAAGATCCCCTGGAGAAGGGATGGGCTACCTACTCCAGTATTCTTGGCTTCCCTGGTGGCTCAGAAAGTAAAGAATCTACCTGCAATGTGGGAGACCTGGATTCAATCCCTGGGTTGGGAAAATCCCCTGGAGGAGGGCATGCAACCCGATCTAGTATTCTTGCCTGGATAATCCCCATGGACAAAGGAGCCTGGTGGGCTACAGTCCATGGGGTCCCAAAGAGTCAGACATGCCTGAGTGACTAAGTAGCAGCAGCAAAGCCTTTATATTAAATGATTTTTAATTGATAGTAAAATGTCAATAAAATAATGTTAAAATTATGTACCACAGTTTTTTGAGGTATTCATTTGTCAAAATGTATTTTTCTAGATGCCACTTTTTTTTTCTTTTTACATATTTATCTTTTTTTTTTTTTTTAATTTTCTCTTGTAGTCATATCCATGTGTTACTTTTACAAATCAGGAAAAAAAATAAAACAATGTTATTTCAAAACCCACCTATTCTGTGCTCATTCCAGCTATAGTGACCTCTCAGCCTGCAGTTATAATAGATTATATCTGTTCATCTGCTTTTTTTGTCTTTTGTTATTCTGAATTGTAATCACATCTTTCCTCAAACTCTTTTGATCAGCATTGCTATTGTTTTACATATCCTACTGAAATAATACTTTACTGGTGTGATCACAGACCTGCTGAGGTAAATAGAAAATGATTTTGAAAAACAGCTATTTAAAAAAATAAGAATGCTACAAAAATCTCTCATCCACACATTTAGCAAATACACAACACTCTAAAACATGATGAGAAGTTATGCTATTTCACAAATATGGCAGAGAAACATCAATAAAAAGGTAGCAAAGTAACCCTACGAGGAAAGAAAAGGAAAAAGAAAGTCATAATAATCCAGAACTCAGAAACTGAACAACTGAGTGGCTAAGATACACCTGGAATATTCACATTATTTCAATATAACAGAGGATTTTCAATACCGTTGTGTTATCCTTATTTTAATAAAAGGTATATCCTACCTAGCAGACTCTAAAGTTCAGAAATGAGCACATGTTTATAATACTTTAAAGCCCAATGTGTGTCAAGCTCTGCTGCTGCTGCTAAGTTGCTTTAGTCGTGACCGACCCCATAGACAGCAGCCCACCAGGCTCCTCCGTCCCTGGGATTCTCCAGGCAAGAACACTGGAGTGGGTTGCCATTTCCTTCTCCAATGCATGAAAGTGAAAAGTGAAAGTGAAGTTGCTCAGTCGTGTCTGACTCTTAGCAACCCCATGGACTGCAGCCTACTAGGCTCCTCTGTCCATGGGATTTTCCAGGCTAGAGTACTAGGGTAAGTTGCCATTGCCTTCTCTAGTATTGAGCTCTATGGAGACTTAATCAGTCCATCCACTCTATTGGTCTGTGATGTAGGAATTTATGATCTCATCAGGAACAACCACTTGACATTTAGAACACTGCAGAAAATGTTAGATTAACTTTGAAAATAACCTTTCAGAATACGAAAATAATATAAAGTGATGAACTGAAAAGAGATAAATTAGACCAGAGATCATAAATTTTAAGTTGAAAATTGAGGTCAAGAAAAGCACCAAGAAAAAGTCAAAGGTAGGGAAACTTGAAGGGAAGAATAAGCTATGGCCCAATAATATCGCTGTTGTAAATATGTGTCTTCCTGGCGTCCAAGGGGATAAGACTGAACTGTTGATATACTTGATATAGCAGTAACAGAGGATTACTGAAACATCTTGGACTCCATTTGACTTCAGTCTTCCTCTAAAATCCTCATGGATGATAGAAGTTTTCAGATGTGTATATATAATATTTTAGTGAACTGAAGTCATATGTGGATGTTGCAGAGATATGTGATTGCACAGAGGTGCCACTATTTCTTAATCTGTTATGCACTTATTCTTACATTAGATTTTTTTTAGCTATAAGCAATTATCAGTGGATCTTTGGGAAAAGGCAATGGCACCCCACTCCAGTACTCTTGCCTGGAAAATCCCATGGGCGGAGGAGCCTGGTAGGCTACAGTCCATGGGGTCGAGAAGAGTCGGACACGACTGAGCAACTTCATTTTCACGCATTGGAGAAGGAAATGGCAATCCCATGGACTTCAGCATACCAGGCTCCCTATCCATCACCAACTCCCGGAGTTCACTCAAACTCATGTCTGTTGAGTTGATAATGCCATCCACCCATCTCATCCTCTGTCGTCCGTCCCCTTCTCCTCCTGCCCTCAATCTTTCCCAGCATCAGGGTCTTTTCAAATGTGTCAGCTCTTCACATCAGGTGGCCAACGTATTGGAGTTTCAGCTTCAACATCAGTCCTTCCAGTGAACACTGAGGACTGATTTCCTTTAGGATGGACTGGTTGGATCTCCTTGCAGTCCAAGGGACTCTCAAGAGTCTTCTTCAACACCATAGCATCAATTCTACAGCACTCAGTTTTCTTTATAGTCCAACTCTCACATCCATACATGACTACTGGAAAAACCATAGCCTTGACTAGATGGACCTTTGTTGGCAAAGTAATGTCTCTGCTTTTCAATATACCATCTAGGTTGGTCATACTTTCCTTCCAAAAAAGTGTCTTTTAATTTCATGGCTGCAGTCACCATCTGCAGTGATTTTGGAGCCCCCCAAAATAAAGTCTGGCACTGTTTCCACTGTTTCCCCATCTATTTGCCATGAAGTGGAGGGACTGGATACCATGATCTTCGTTTTCTGAATGTTGAGCTTTAAGCCAACTTTTTCACTCTCCTCTTTCACTTTCATCAAGAGGCTCTTTAGTTCTTCTTCAATTCCTGACGTAAGTGTGGTGTCATCTGTATATCTGAGATTGTTGATATTTCTCCAAGCAATCTTGATTCCAGCTTGTGCTTCTTCCAAGCCAGCGTTTCTCATGATGTACTCTGCATATAAGTTAAATAAGCAGGGTAACAATATACAGGCTTGACGTTCTCCTTTTCCTATTTGGAACCACTCTGTTGTTCCGTGTCCAGTTCTAACTGTTGCTTCCTGACCTGCATACAGATTTCTCAAGAGGCAGATCAGGTGGTCTGGTATTCCCATCTCTTGAAGAATTTTGCACAGTTTGTTGTGATCCACACAGTCAAAGGCTTTGGCATAGTCAATAAAGCAGAAATAGATGTTTTTCTGAAACTTTCTTGCTTTTTCAATGATCCAGCAGATGTTGGCAATTGTTCTCTGGTTCCTCTGCCTTTTCTAAAACAAGCTTGAACATCTGGTGGTTCATGGTTCACATACTGTGGAAGCCTGGCTTGGAGAATTTTGAGCATTACTTTACTAGCGTGTGAAGTGAAGTGAAGTGAAGTTGCTCAATCGTGTCCAACTTATTGCGACCTCATGGACTGTAGCCTACCAGGCTACTCCGTCCTTGGGATTTTCCAAGCAAGAATACTGGAGTGGGTTGCCATTTCCTTCTCCAGGGGAATCTTCCCAACCCAGGGCTCACACTGAGGTCTCCTGCATTGCAGGCAGATGCTTTACCGTCTAAGCCACCAGGGAAGCCCACTCGCGTGTGAATTGAGTGAAATTGTGCGGTAGTTTGAGCATTCTTTGCCATTGCCTTTCTTAGGGATTGGAATGAAAACTGACCTTTTCCAGTCCCGTGGCCACTCTAGGCACTGAGAATACTGCAAAACAGGGAAATTTATGAAGCTCTCATTATAATAGAAGAGACAAATGATAAGCAAAATAGGTAAGTAAACTATAGTTTATTAAATATGACAGTGTTATTTGGGAAAAATTAAGGAGGGAGTGTGCAGATTTTAATAGGGAGGTCAGAGTTCAGAAAGGATGCTAGTTACATCCCTTTGCCTATTTAAATCCATTCTTCACACTTCTGTGTCCTGTCTTGTGCCCCAGAAAAATGATCACTATGACTGTATGTATCATCCAGTTCTCTTGTCCTCTGGACTTCTAGTTGAATTTGAGCAAAGAAGTTACCAGTAGGAGATATGAAGTGAGAGAAATCTGATTATTCTCCCAACCAGCCACCATGTTTCATCTCTTTGGTGCACTAACCTAACCATGGTTACTGCTGGGAAACTTGTATACTATGGAGATAGCTCTCAAGTTTCTCTTAATAGTTTCCTACCTCTGTCTGTCAAGCCTAGGTGTTTTAAGGGATTCTCATCAGTGAATCTTTCTGGGTGCAATGCTATCTGCTATTGCTTCTCTTTGGGCTTCCCCTGATGGCTCAATGGTAAGGAATCTACCTGCAATGCAGAAGCCACAGGAGGTGTGGGTTTGATTCCTGGGACAGGAAGATTCCCTGGAGGAGGGCATGGCAACCCACTCCAGTATTCTTGCCGGAAAATCCCATGGACAGAGAAGCCTGGCAGGTTATAGTACATAGGGTTGCAGAGTCAGGAATGACTAAAGTGACTTTGCACACATGCATTCATTACTTCTCTTTATTGTCCTTCAGTTTAGTTCAGCCGCTTAGTCATGTCCGACTCTTTGTGACCCCATGAATCACAGGACGCCAGGCCTCCCTGTCCATCACCAACTCCCGGAGTTCACTCAGACTCACGTCCATCGAGTCAGTGATGCCATCCAGCCATCTTATCCTCTGTCATCCTCTTCTCCTCCTGCCCCCTATCCCTCCCAGCATCACAGTCTTTTCCAATGAGTCAACTCTTCGCATGAGGTGGCCAAAGTACTGGAGTTTCAGCTTTAGCATCATTCCTTCCAAAGAAATCCCAGGGCTGATCTCCTTCAGAATGGACTGGTTGGATCTCCTTGCAGTCCAAGGGACTCTTAAGAGTCTTCTCCAACACCACAGTTCAAAAGCATCAATTCTTTGGTGCTCAGCCTTCTTCACAGTCCAACTCTCACATCCATACATGACCACGGGAAAAACCATAGCCTTGACTAGACAGACCTTTGTTGGCAAAGTAATGTCTCTGCTTTTGAATATGCTATCTAGTTTGGTCATAACTTTCCTTCCAAGGAGTAAGCGTCTTTTAATTTCATGGCTGCAATCACCATCTGCAGTGATTTTGGAGCCCAGAAAAATAAAGTCTGACACTGTTTCCCCATCTATTTCCCATGAAGTGATGGGACTGGATGCCTAAATTGTTTCTCAACTAAACTGTTGAAATTGTTTTGAGTATATTGTGTCCTGCTTGGCTAATTTCTAATATTATAATTTTTAGCAAATTTTGGCATCCCCAAATAGAACTTCTACATTAGATTTGGAACTATTGCTCACATATTGAAAGATGCAAATGAAGAATCTCCTTGTAGGAATAAATGGGACACAATTTGTGGCTTGCATTGTATTAGCATTACTCAGATTAATACTGGTAGTGACATGGGATGGAACGCTGGTGGAGAATAAGGCGTTTGCAAATCTGTAGTAGTAAAGCCTTCAGTCACTCTGATGACGATGATAAAGAACTGTGGGATGAGCTAGTCATTTCTGAATAACTTAAAAACATGAAAACAGAGAGATATACTGAAAGCCCCATTATATAGTCAAGACCTAGCATAATCCAGAGATTAGGCAATATAAGTCAAAATTTTTTACAAGAGTATAGGAAAAAGTAGGATAAAATATTGATTTATTGATTTTGGCTGAACTTAGGGAAACTGGGATGCATCTTACATGTTAGCTTGAACACTTGGTAGCAGGGTTAACAGTGGCTTGATTCATTAACCCAGTGAAACTGAACCCTCTGGTGAAGTACTGTCAATGAAACTGAAATGACAACACTACCTGGCATGCCAATGAATGGGCGGGAAAGCCTAAGGATGTTGCAGTGGATCTCCATGTGCTACTTGCGTAAGTTGCTCAGCCACATCCTGTCTTCTTGGAAACCCAGAAGTTATGCTCTTTTCCAAAGCATTAGTGAAAGCTGTGGGATGGCGGTCCCCTCTAGACCAGAGATAATGATGGAAATGAAATCTTCGAGTTTAATTTTAATATAAAACTCCTGGTCAAATGTGCCAGAAACAGGCTAAACCATTAAAGACAATAGACCTTAAGTATTTGAAAAAGGACACTGCAATGTGGCCGCAAGTTATACCACGAATCTTTCTTGCAGTCTTCTCCAAATGGAGGGAGGGGGTGGTAGAACTCTATACCAGAGAAGAAAACGCTGTGTTTTCAGAAGCTGTTAGACTTACACAGGGCCTCTTCACTAAAGCTAATCCCTATAACTCCAAAATGCCACTATAGCTACAGCTTAGAGTGGAGCTTTATCAAAGTACAGTGATGGAGTCTTGATCTGAATCTGTCTCACGGTGAAACCAATAATCCATCCTGTGGTTATTTGTCTAGTCCAAGCACGCTCAGTAAGAATGCATATACTAATTAGCAACTGGCCAAACTCCCCACATTAATTACCTGACCATAGAGTAAGGGCTGCTGCTGCTAAGTCACTTCAGTTGTGTCCGACTCTGTGCGACCCCATAGACGGCAGCCGACTAGGCTCCCCGGTCCCTGGGATTCTCCAGACAAGAACACTGGAGTGGATTGCCATTTCCTTCTCCAATGCATGAAAGTGAAAAGTGAAAGTGAAGTCTCTCAGTTGTGTCTGACTCTTCATTACCCCATAGACAGCAGCCCACCAGGTTCCCCGGTCCCTGGGATTCTCCAGGCAAGAACACTGGAGTGGGTTGCCCTTTCCTTCTCCAATGCAGGAAAGTGAAAAGTGAAAGTGAAGTCGCTCAGTCGTGTCCGACTCTTCGAGACCCCATGGACTGCAGCCCACCAGGCTCCTCCGTCCATGGCATTTTCCAGGCAAGAGTACTGGAGTGGGGTGCCATCTCCTTCTCCAATGGAGTAAGGGCTAGTATGATAAAAAAAAAAAGTCCAATGGAAGCCTCTATAAATGTTGCTCTACACCCAAAATGGTACATTCAAAGCAATACTGCATCTCTAGGAGAATTACACAGATTAGCACTATCATTAAGGTCTTGAAAAATGCATGGTTTGTAATTCCTCACAGATCCCTGTTTAACTTGTCTCTTTAGCCATTATAAAACCAAATGTTTCTTGAATAATGACCGGATTTTCTTGAGGATGGTCAGTAGCTTGGGCTAATCACAGCTGCTTTTCTTGATATAATTGCAGCAAATCAGTTCTTGGTACCTGATATATAGCTATCGATGAGGCATCACTTTCTTTTCAATTGTCACCAACACAGAGAAGGAGCTGACTTGCATCTGGAAAGGTGGAAGATTTGCCTGCTGGATGTGACATGCGAAGTCGCTTCAGTCGTGTCCGCCTCTGTGCGACCCCAGAGACGGCAGCCCACCAGGCTCCCCCGTCCCTGGGATTCTCCAGGCAAGAACACTGGAGTGGGTTGCCATTTCCTTCTCCAATGCGTGAAAGCGAAAAGTCAAAGTGAAGTTGTTCAGTCGTGTCCGACTCTTCACGACCCCATGGACTGCAGCCTACCAGGCTCCTCTGTCCGTGGGATTTTCCAGGATGTGACATGCAAGCACATTAGGTACTGGTAGGATGTCATTATAATGAGCCAGGAAGATGACTGTGGTTCCTCTGGACTATAATACAACAGAGAGACAAGCTGGCATAACCCCGAGGTAAGCAGTGAGCACAGACTTCTGATTTTTCCAGGTGCAAGCCAATTACTTCTATTTATCTTTCTTGGTGGGAAAATGCCAATTTTGTGGCATGTAAAGTATTTTGTTGGTACGGTTATTATTTTTTTTGAAAAACAGTAGATTCTGGGAGTGGGAAAGGGATGAACACCTGTGATTATTTGTCATTTTACCCATCAGATCTAGTCTCTCTCTTTGCCCCCACTCTGCGCTCTTAGAGTATATATCCAAGATTCCCTCACTCTTTGGCTTTTATTGAAATACAGCAAATGTAAGGTCCACCAGTCAGTCATAGGATGAGAAGAAAGAGAGATCGGCATATTTATTTCCCCTTATTCTCTCCCTGATGAAGTATAGTTTGTTAGTGCCTTTACTTTTCTATTTACAGGTGCAAGCTTCTATCAGGTAACTTTCCTCTTAATGTTACAGCTCTTACTACTTTCAGATAAGAGTCTCTCTCCTTGGTGCTCTCACCTAGGGATGGTAATGGCTTACAGCTGTTGCTAATTTTTGGCTGCTTCACCATCATTTTGTAGTTTGCTTAAGCCTTTACACAGCTTTTGCGAATAATCCCTGATGATTACAAATTTAAGCTACCATCGCATTTCTGCCAGGACGCCAGCCGACATGGAAGGTCTGATGGAAGTATGAGAAGGTAAGATTTGCAAAAATATTTTAAGAGGGAGCTAGCGATATGAATATGTTTGGAAAGAGTATTCTGTATTGAGAGAAACACTAAGGCCTTGAGGCAAGAGTATGACCATTTTCCTTGCTTAAGAAGCAGCAAAGAGGCAAGTTTTGATGAAGCGGTGTAGGCAAGAGACCTGTAAGAAATGAGATTAGGAAGAGAGGAGCTTGGATGAACTTAACATTTGTTGTAGGAATTTGGATTTCCCTCTGTAAAATGGGGTGCCATTGGGAGGTTCAAGTGTAAAAGATAAGTTATTTAATAGGATCATGCTGTCTGCTGTGATGTGAGCAGACTGTAGGGGCACATGTGGCAGAGATAGTTGCAATAATCTTAAAATAACTCAGGCTAGAGATGACTGTGGCTGGGATCAAGTGATAGCTGTGGAGGTAATGAGAAGTAGTCATATTCTCAGTGTATTTTGGAAGTAAAACTAACAATATTTACTTACGGTTTGCATAAAGAGTGTGAGCGAAATAATAGGAATGTCTACAACTGTTTTGTCTGACCGGTGAGAAGAACAGACTCACCATGAATTGAGATGAACTTTGAATTGTTTTGAAGGAAAACAGAATACTCATTTTTATCAATTCATTCATTAACCCTTCTGAAGAAACTCAATATTTTGTCTATCTGCTTTATCTTATAAAATATAAAATATGCTACAATATTGCTTTTCCTATTAAATGACAAATTTTGTAGTGCTATACAATTTTCAAAAGTTTCACACACATGATTTCATGTAATTCTGAAATAATCCTTTTCTTCTCCTACCCTTATTTTGCCCCTCTCCTGTTCCCTCTCTCCACTGGAAATCACTTGCTTGTTTTCTGTATTTGTGAGTCTATTTCTTTTTTGTTTTACTCACTAGTTCCATCTTTTATATTTCACATATAATGGACATTATACACTTTCTCTGACTTATTTCACTTAACATAATGCCCCCCAAGTCCATGCAAACTGCTGAAAATGGCAAGATTTCATTGCTTTTATGACTGATTAGCACTCCAGTGTGTGTGTGTATGTGTTTGCCACATCTCCTTTATTCATCTATTGATGGACATGTTGTTTCCATGTCTTGGCTGCTGTAAATAGTGTTGCTCTGAACATTGGGGTGTATGTTCTTTCTGAGATATTTTTGTTTCTTTTAAGATATGTTACATATTGTTTTATTGTTGTTGTATAAAGATTCCCTAGTTCAGCAGTCCCCAGCCATTTTGGCACCAGGGACTGATTTCGTGGAAGACAGTTTTCCCACAAACCAGGGATCTGGGGGATGGTTTTGGCATGATTCAAGTGCATTGTGCACTTTATTTCTAATATAATGCCGTCACTGATCTGACAGCAGGTACTAGTTGACATCCCAGAGGTTGGAGACTGCTGATATAAATAGCAAACTAGTTGAAATTTTCACAACTTAATTTATTCATTTTAAAATACACACGTTTTCATGCTTTATTTTCATAACACAGTGTAAGAGGCTATATAAACCAAAAACTAATTTTTTGATAATGTCTACTCAATGTTTAGAATCACTCATCTTTTTTCCATGTAAATGATGTACTTATATTACTTAGAAATTCTTGTCTGAAAGCATTTCTGGGGAATGGCTAAGACATCAAAGATCGTAAAATATGCTGTCAAGGACACTTTAAAAAGTGTTGCAAGAGAAAAATAGTACATGTGGTTAGGTCACTGGCGTCAAAGCAATGATGTGTCTCACAAGTACAGCTTCAGGGTTTTTTTAAATTGCATAAATTAAACTGTTTTCTTAGAAGTGTTTCAGTTTACAGTAATTAGAATCTGATGTTTATTTAAAAGAATCTGAAATTATTGCTATAACTGATCCTACCATTTGCATAAGATAAAAACAAACAGTATCAATGAATTGTTAAGATAGTCAAGACTCTATATTTTTAAAAAGGATTTATTGAAACTTACAAAGAGAACTTTATTAAGTTTTTATGCAGAGATAATTTAACGAAGTTAAACATGACTAAACAAATACTCATTCTGCAAACACAGATGCATTAAGGAAAAATGCAAAGGAAGAGAATGTTGCCTTTGATTCCTTTCGGTGCAAGCTTTGATGTATTCATTAGAGAACTATTTTAATGATAGGCAACTAAAAGATTGTGTCTTAATCGTTACAATTTCAAATGTAAACCTGACAAGGGCAAAGGTCGTAGAAAAAATCATATCTGAACGTCTGAAATAATAGTAATAAGAGTAAAAAATCACCATTCCAATGTTTCCAATAGAGTAGTATTTAATTAGGGGTTCAGAATGATGATGCCTTTCATAAATGAAATTATATTGATTCATGTCTTTCTAACAATGACCCCATGGTGGGCAATCTAATTAACTTGTGCATATGTGCACCATGACTTGTACTTCCCTGGTGACTCAGATGGTAAAGAATCTGCCTGCAATGTAGGAGACCCAGCTTCGATTTCTGGGTCGGGAAGATCCCCTGGAGACTGGAATGGCTACACACTCCAGTATTCTTGTCTGGAGAATTCTATGGATATAGGAGCATGGTGGGCTATACAGTCCATGGGGTCACAAAGAGTGGGACATAACTGAGCAACTTTGACTTTTCACACCATGACTTAGATGACAAGAATTCCCTGGAAGGGACTTAGAATGGTGGGTTTTTGAGGACTCAGTATCTTTTTAATCTTTCTCTGTGTATAGTCTTTTTTATAGTAACCTGCCTGATGGCATTTCCCAACTGTTGAAGTTGATCAAGTATCAGTAATTCTTTCTTCATGTCTCTTGAACTGACCTATGCTTATCTTTGCTCCTTATTTCTCCTAGCCTCCCAAACTCTACCTCTAGAATCCAAATCCCAATGAGCAAACAAGCCAACAATGAAACAATCCTCTCTGCCCTTTGTCTCCGTCATGCTGATTTCCTTGATCATTTATTTTCTGAATTGACCACAGTCCCCCTCCTTGCCTCCAGTCTTTGTACATGCTTTTGTCTCCACCAATTTTTAGAATAATTTAAAAATTACCTTTCAATAAGCCTTGTTAGACCCTCCTGTCTTTTTTTTTAATTTTATTTTATTTTTAAACTTTACAAATTGTATTAGTTTTGCCAAATATCAAAATGAATCTGCCACAGGTATACATGTGTTCCCCATCCTGAACCCTCCTCCCTCCCCCCTCCCAATACCATCCCTCTGGGTCGTCCCAGTGCCCTAGCCCCAAGCATCCAGTATCGTGCATCGAACCTGGACTGGCAAATCGCTTCATTCATGATATTATACATGTTTCAATGCCATTCTCCCAAATCTTCCCACCCTCTCCCTCTGCAACAGAGTCCATAAGACTGTTCTATACATCAGTGTCTTTTTGCTGTCTCGTACACAGGGTTATTGTTAGCATCTTTCTAAATTCCATATATATGTGTTAGTATACTGTATTCGTGTTTTTCTTTCTGGCTTACTTCACTCTGTATAGTAGGCTCCAGTTTCATCCACCTCATTAGAACTGATTCAAATGTATTCTTTTTAATGGCTGAGTAATACTCCATTGTGTATATGTACCACAGCTTTCTTATCCATTCATCTGCTGATGGACATCTAGGTTGCTTCCATGTCCTGGCTATTATAAACAGTGCTGCGATGAACATTGGGGTACACGTGTCTCTTTCCCTTCTGGTTTCCTCAGTGTGTATGCCCAGCAGTGGGATTGCTGGATCATAAGGCAGTTCTATTTCCAGTTTTTAAAGGAACCTCCTGTCTTTTTAAGGACTGGTTTAGATGGTCTTCTTGTCACACCATAGCATCCCCATCTATTAATCATTTTATTTGTCTCCTCTAATTGGAAGTTGCTTAAATATGTTCTGTATTTTTATTCTCAATGCTTAGTGGATCCCCCATCTAAAACATAAAATTGATTTGATGCAATCAAATTTAAATTTTTTGTGGAAATTTTATTTTATTTGAAGTCATCAAATAAAAGTTGCTAGCACAATAGAGACTAGGCAAAAAATAATAAAAATTACAATTGTTGGAGTCCCCAGTTCATTCTGCAGACCTGCTCACCTAACAGCAGTCTTAACATAATAGATATGGGGCAGTTCCAGAGATAATTTAAAACAAAAATAAACTCTTTTACCTCTTACATAGTCTATAAAGATTTATATGATCCAACCCCATCTCCTACCACTCTCAGGCCTCCTCAAGCCTCTACAGCTATCTTGGAGATTTCTGGACCCTGGATCCTTTCCTTAGATCCTTATACATGTAATTCTCTCTGTCCTGAGTTACTCATACAACCCCCCTCCCTCATTTAGGGCTTGCTCAAAAAACACCCAGAGAACAGGCTAATCTGTGCACCGTGTCTAAAATACCAGTGTCTTCTATGTCATTACTCTCTTGCTTTATCCTAATAGCTGTGCTTTATTCATAACTCTTTTTAATATCTGTTTTGATTTGCATTTTTTGGATTTATTACTCTTCTAATTATAAGCTCAACGATAACAAAGATTTGTCTTATAAACAGCTCTATTTCTAGCACCTGGACAAGGGCCTCACACTGGGTATAATTTCGATGAGTATTGCTGGAAGGAAGGATAGATTAAAGATTTTAAACCATTAATTTTCAAGAAAAAAGTTTATTCATTGCTTCAAATCAAATTGAGGAGATGACATTCTCATATACTCAAACTAGGCATGTAGTCATCTCTCTCTTGGTTCATCTCAAATAGCAACAATAGATTGATTAAATGGTGGATTTAGTGATTATGTAGAAATAATCTTGTCAGAATTAGTAAAAATCATTGAATACATTTTAATTCATTTTGTCTACAGAGAAAATTTATATATATATACATTGTAAAATTACAATAATTACAGTTTATCAACACAAGATGTTTCTTAAGTACTTGGGCTTTTTTCAATGTTACTATTTTAACAAAGTTGTCTTTGGGATGGTAATTCCATAAATACTTGTTGAGAATTTTAAGGCACTGGAGATAGAGCAGGAACTCCAGCTGTATCACAAATGATATTTTATTCTCCCAGCCATAGTGGTTCATGTCAAAAAGTGCCCAAATTGGCCCTTTTGAAAGGCAGATGGTTTTGGAAATTGTTGTGTTTTTTTTTTTTCAAGGGTTTTTGAAAGTATTTGGGTACAGAGTTGTAGATGGCTACTTCCACCCCCATCTTGTAGAGAAGCCCATCTATGGTTAAGATAATAAAGGCGACCCACAGGAAGAAATAGAAACCAGTGATGGACAAAATCTTACAGGAGGTTGTTGGGTGATTTGAACTGGTCTAGTTTTGAAGCTGTTTTCTCTACGATTTGGGTGTTTAGCTTTTCTTTCAGGTCTCTGTGCTACCTCAATATGTCCAATACACTGCTTATTCTTGATAAGCTATTACCAACTGATTTCTGTCTTTGTAACTAATAAAATTTCTAACCAGCATCATTATTCATAACAATACTTTTTTTGAAAATTAGTATACTTGAACCCTATGAAAGTTTATGATGCTGTTAAAGAAAATAAAGATACATAAATACTTGGAATTTGCCTCAGTGCATTATAAGAACAAATTAAAAATAGTTTATATCATAAATACCATTGGGACTGAAGGCTGAGAGTATTGAGGGGGAAACTTTATACATGGCATATTATAATTTTTGGTCATTTACAATATTTGTTAAGTTTATATTTTTAATAAAATAAGAAATGTAGAAATATTTTAAAAGTAAAAAATAAAATTTAAAGCAATTCAACTCCAACTGAGAATACTAAGCCTGTGTCTATACCACTAAACCATGTTATGTGTATTTGTTAGGCTAAATTTTTGTCTTGTCTTTAAGAGTGTACTAGTAATCTGATTTTGAAAAATTTTTTGACTGCTATAAGCCACCAGTCATGATAAGGCAACTTCTTAGGTATAAATCATGTTTCTAAGATCAAGTCAGTGCTTATTCAAGTTGTTTTATATATTACTATACTGTAAGAGTTTAACAATATGAAACAAAAGATACATAACAAAAGAAAAAATCTTTCTATAAATAATTGAGAGAGGAATCACAGAGCTAGTGTTACATATAGATTATTTTGTGTATAGAGAATTTGGACCAATATTCTTTAACTGTATTATTATAGACAGAGAATGAAGCTGCTAGCCCTAGGGCTCACCTGCTCTGTGGTTTCCTAACAACAGACACAGACGCAAGAATTGCTCTACACTTCAGATGGTAGCTTGGACGGTAAAGCATTTGCCTACAATGCGGGAGACCTGGGTTCGATCCCTGGGGCAGGAAGATCCCCTGGAGAAGGAAATGGCAACCCACTCCAGTATTCCTGCCTGGAAAATCCCATGGACTGAGGAGCCTGGTGGGCTACAGTCCATGGGGTCACAAAGAGTCGGACATGACTGAGCGACTTCTCTCTCTTCTCTCTTAGATCTAGAGTCTCACAGAATTATGATGTGACTTTCTAGCTGCTGGAATGCATTAACTTCACATAGAATATACATGATTCTTCTCCTCACATCAAGCACTGATGTCACATATGTGTCACTTGAACTAATTTCTGATTCAACATTGCCTGGATCCTTTTCATCAAGTAAAGATGATGCATCATAGTGGAAAAGAGTAGGACTTTTGAGTCATTCAAATCTGGGTTTGAAATCCTAATTCTCTTACTTATAAGCCTTGGGATTTAGGCATATTACTTAACTGTTTTATACACAATTTCCAAATAGAAAAAATGGGCTGCTAATGTTGAACATACAGATTTTTTGTTAATTTTAATTGTGAGCAGTTTGACACAAATGTTGTTGTCGTTCAGTTGCTCAGTCATGTCGGACTCCTTGCAACCCCAAGGGCTGCAGCACACCAGGCCTCCCTGTCCTTCTCCACCTCCCGTAGCTTGCTCAAACTCATGTCCATTGAGTCAGTGATGCCATCCAACCATCCCATCCTCTCTTGTCCCCTTCTCCTATAGTATCTCAATTATTTATAGGCATTGTTACCATTACTCTGTTCAACATCCAGTTCAGTCTCACCAAAAAGCTGTTTGAATAAAAGCCTTATAACAAATAATGACAGAATAGAGGGAAAGCCTCTTGTAATATTTTGCTATGAGCAATTAATTTAACCTTCATCAAATAGAATCATTGTTGTTATTTTAAAATACACTTTGCTCAGACTATTAAATTTCCCTGTGTCAGTTCTAGTAACAATATAATAAATTCATTATGACTATAATAAAATCAGCATAAATCCTAAACTCTCAGGGATGATGTGTATGGTGAAATTATCTGGAATTGCACACACAAAAATATTCATTCTTTCTGGAATGTATCTAAAATGAACTGCCCAAATGTGCTTGTAAGATTTTATTGAAAGTTTATTCCAATGTATACTTTACTCTATAGTCGTGGTTAACCCTTAAGAATTTACAGGGTTTAAGCGTTCTCTTGAGAATAAAGATTAAAAATAAGGTGAATTGATTAAGCAGCAAGACAACAAAAGACGTTTTTTTTTTTTTTTTTTTTGGAGACTCGGGAAATTGTAACCCAAGTCTCTTCTGAGTGTTTGCTATAATGTAATCCTAATTGTTGTTGTTTAGTTGCTTAAATTGTGTCCTACTCTTTGAAACCCCATGGACTGTAGCCTGCCAGACTCCCCTATCCATGGGATTTTCCACTCAAGACTACTGGAGTAGGTTGCTGTTTCATTCTCCAGGTCATCTTCCTGACAGTTCAAACCCGTGTTTTCTGGACTGGCAGGTGGATTCTTTACCACTGAGCCACCAGAGAAGCCCAGTCTAATTATGTGAGTTATATGATTTTTCAATAACTTCTGAATTTGCACAGACAACAAAGCCACCAAGTGTGATTTCCTTAAATGTACAGACAAGGGTATAGTGTCAATTTTATGAGTAACAGTCAATACTAGAGGACAGAACAGGTAACAGGCCAATAGTGGGAAAATAAAAAGTGGCAAATAGGGTTTTATGCCTCCATTGGATCAGGCCAACTTCTGATTGGTTCAATTGGATCAACTTCTGATCCTTTAAATTCAAATATTTCAATAAATATTGTAATCTATAGGCATAATTTTTTTCTTAATAAGAAAAATATTTTTATTAAGAAATAAAAGAAAAATATTTTTATTTTATAAAATAAAAAGAAATCTTTTTATTTCTTAATAAGAAAATTCATGGTGATCCACAAGCCATCCTAGGAGAGCTTTTCATTCATATGTTTTATGTAACATTCAGTTCAACTCTTTATTTACAAACTTCAACAAATATTCATTCCACACTAGACCTCTACATCCCTGAACAGATCTTCTAGAAATTAACTTGCCTCTCTGCTTTCTCTAATAAATTGAGAGAATTATTCCCACAAGAGCTTTTTGGATACTGCTGCTGCTACTGCTAAGTCGCTTCAGTCGTGTCCGACTCTGTGTGACCCCATAGAAGGCAGCCCACTAGGCTCCTCTGTCCCTAGGATTCTCCAGGCAAGAACACTGGAGTGGGTTGCCATTTCCTAGATATCAGCAAAATATACTATATTATTCAGAATCTCAATATTGTATGGCTCTGATACATCAGTATCTTACCTATAAAGCACATTTTAAAAATGAATTGTAATATGTGATATTTTAGGAAATACAAGATGAAGTCTTATCTCCTACAAAATAATAATAGCAGCAAAATCTAGATTTGTTCAGATTTTTAAGTATAAATTATGAAAACAAACTGAAAGGAAATACAATTAAAGCAAAGTTGACCACACAAAAACTGAATGTATCAAAGCCTTAGAAATGATCATCATTTAGGACCCTATGATTTTGCTACAAGGAATTATAAGTGAGTTATCAGTGATACACATATACACAATTTGATGTACAGAGATATTTATTGCAAATAGATGGATATTAGTAAAAAATAAAAACAAAACCTAGAAATCAACTCTAGGTCTAACAATAGAAGAATGACTAAATTTCATTTGTTATAACATAAATAATACATTTTCACACAATTTTAGGAGTTGGGATAATGCTCATGATACAATATTAAGTGAGATTTTGACACGTACCCTATGCAGTCCCATTGATGGAAAACAACAAAAGGAAATATTTAGAACTATTTGGAGTGGTGGAATTGGGATGATTTTTCTCTTTTGTTTTCGATGTTAAAAGGTCATATAGTAATTTCTGATTTTAAAAAACATCATCATAAACTAAATAATACAGACAGATGGCATATATAAGACTACATATGACTGAGTAAAGAATCTACCTGCAATGCAGGAGACACAGGAGATGTGGGTTTGATCCCTGGACTGGGAAGATCTCCTGGAGGATGGCATGGCAACACACTCTAGTATTCTTGCCTGGAGAATCCCATGGACAGAAAAGCCTGGTGTGCTACAGTCCATGGGGTCGCAAAGAGTCAGACACAATTGAAGTGACTGAGCACTCAAGCACAAGTGTCTAGCTTCCTTTCATGTATGTGAGGAAGATGCTCTACATCTTTTTTTGTCTTCCTATCCAGTTCATATTAGCTTTTTAAATCTTACCTATCCAAAGAGAGTTCATTCACAGTTAAAAAAAATCCAAACAAAAACTAAGAGAAATTCCTATAAATGCCCATTAAATGGTCAGTGAGATTAATGAAGTTTGCTCATGACAGCTTTCACTGAGGAAATTGTAATATACAGCACATTTTACTTTTGATCATCATATATGATTATTTTCTGAAAATAAATAATTTGATAACAGTAGTACATATAGGGTAGTTTTTGAATATTATATGTAAATATGTATATATAAGAACCTTAGAACAATATCCCCTTAAATGGAAATAATACAGGATTTTGTATGCTGTCTTCCTCAAGAATATCCACTTGCCTTGCAGGGTAAAATGATGTTTGTTCTTCCAGTATGAAACAAGTTTTGGGAATATAATACAAACTTTAAATCTTCTTAAAAATATTTTATGTCATATTGGAGTATAGTTCATTTACAATGTTGTGTTAGTTTCAGATGTACGGCAAAGTACATATATACATATCCATACATATGTACGTATATACATATCGATTTTTAAATTATTTTCTCATTTATACTATTTGGTCTTTGCTGGTTATGTCAATCTCAAAATCCTAATTTGTCCCTCCCCTGACCTTTCCCCTTTGGTAAGCAAAAGTTTGTTTTCTAAATCTGTGAGTTTCTATTTTTTAGACAAGTTTATTTGCATCATTTTTTAGATTCTTCATATTAATGATATGATATTTAGCTTTCTCTGTCTGACCTATTTTACTTAGTATGATAATCTCCAGGTCCATTCATGTTGCTGCAAATGGCAATTTTTTTTTCATTTTTCTTTGTAATGGCTGAGTGATATTCCATTGTATGCATATACCACATCTTCTTTATCTCTTCCTCTGTTGATGGACATTTACATTGCTTCCAGGTCTTGACTGTTGCCAATCATGCTGCAGTGAACATTGTTGTTGTTCAGTCACTCAGTTGTGTCCAACTCTTTGTAACCCCACGGACTAAAGCACATTAGGCTACCCTGTCCTTTACTATCTCCAAGAGTTTGCTCAAACTCATGTCCATTGAGTCAGTGATGCCATCCAACCATCTCATCCTCTGTCACCCCCTTCTCATCATGCCCTCACTCTTTCCCAGCAGTGAACACTGGGGTGCATATATCCTTTCGAACCATGGTTTTCTCCAAATATAGGCCAAGGAATGTGATTGTTATATCATATGGAAGCTCTATTTTTAGTTTTTCAAGAACTTCCAGGGCTTCCCTGGTGTCCAGTGGTTAAGCATCTGCCTCCCAATGCAGGTGACACACATTTGATCCCTGCTCTGGGAAGGCTTCATATATGGCAGAGCAGTTAAGCCCGTGCACCACAACTACTGAAGCCTGTGTGCCTAGGGCCCGTACTCCAAAACAAAAGAAGGTGCCACAGCAAAGAGTAGCCCTGCTCTCTGCAACTAGAGAAAGCCCTCACATAGCAACAAAAATCCAGCACAGATCAGATCTGATCAGTCGTGTCCGACTCTTCGCGACCCCGTGAATCGCAGCACGCCAGGCCTCCCTGTCCATCACCAACTCCCAGAGTTCACTGAGACTCACGTCCATCCAGTCAGTGATGCCATCCAGCCATCTCATCCTCTGTCGTCCCCTTCTCCTCCTGACCCCAATCCCTCCTAGCATCAGAGTCTTTTCCAATGAGTCAACTCTTCACATGAGGTGGCCAAAGTACTGGAGTTTCAGCTTTAGCATCATTCCTTCCAAAGAAATCCCAGGGCTGATCTCCTTCAGAATGGACTGGTTGGATCTCCTTGTAGTCCAAGGGACTCTCAAGAGTCTTCTCCAACACCACAGTTCAAAAGCATCAATTCTTCGGCCCTCAGCCAAAAATAAATCTTAAAAAAAAAAAAAAAATCTCCATATGCTTCTCCACAGTGGCTGTACCAACTTACATTCCCATCAACAGTCAGAGGATTTCCTTTTCTCCACATCCTCTCTGCTGCTGCTGCTAAGTCACGTCAGTTGTGTCCAACTCTGTGCGACCCCATACATGGCAGCCCACCAGATTCCCCCGTCCCTGGGATTCTCCAGGCAAGAACACTGGAGTGGGTTGCCATTTCCTTCTCCAATGCGTGAAAGTGAAGTCGCTCAGTAGTGTCCGACCCTTAGCAACCCCATGGACTGCAGCCTACCAGGCTCCTTCGCCCATGGGATTTTCCAGGCAAGAGTACTGGAGTGGGGTGTCATTGCCTTCTCCGCCACATCCTCTCTAGCATTTGTTATTTGTAGACTTTGGGATGATGGACATTCTGACTGGGGTAAGGTGACATTGATTTGCATTTCTCTAATAATTAGCCATGCTGAGCATATTTTCATGTGCCTATTGGCCATCCATAATATCTTCTTTGGAGATATGTCTATTTAGATCTTCTGCCTGTTTTTTAAGGTTTTTTTTGTTTTGTTTTATATTGAGCTGTACGAGCAGTTTGCATATTCTGGAGATTAATCCCTTGCCAGTCACCTAATTTGCAAACATTTTCTCCCATTCTTTGGATTGTCTTTTCATTTTGCAAACACACACATCTGTGGTAATCAGTCTACAATAAAGGAAGCAAGACTTTACACTGGAGAAAAATACCGTCTCTTCAATAAATGATGCTAGGAGAACTGGACACCTGCATGTAAAAGAATGAAGCCAGAACATTTTTTAACACTGTACACAAAAATAAACTCAAAATGGATTAAAGGGTCTAAGTATGAGGCATGATTCTGTAAATGATAAAACAATTAGTGGAAAAACATAAAACAATTGAGGAAAACATAAGAACACGCTTTGATGTAAATTGCAGCAATATCTTTTTTGATCCATCTTCTAGAATAATGGAAATACAAAGCAGAAATAAACAAATGGGGCCTAATTAAGCTCAAAAGGATTTCAACAGTAAAGTATAAATCTTTTCTATTTAAAATCTTCCCTAACTCTGAGAATCCATTCCATCCAATTGTTTACACACTAACCAGATCTTCCACTCACAGTACAATGACTGATTTTCTTCATTTACAAGCACATTGCAGTGATAGAATGTTTAGCGTAATATTTTTAATTGAGGTAAAATTGGTATATAACATTATATAACTTTCTGGTGTCAACGTTATGATTTGACATATGTATTAATTAAAAGGGTCATCACCAAATTCTAGTTACCATGCATCGGCATAACTTGATGCTCTGTTGTTCAGTTGCTTGGTCACTTCCAACTCTTTGCATCCCCATGGACTGCAGCACACCAGGCTTCTATGTCCTTCACTATCTCCCAGAGTTTGTTCAAACTCATGTCCATTGAGTCAGTGATGCCATCCAGCTATCTTATCCTCTGTCATCCCCTTCTCCTCCTGCCCTCAATCTTTCCCAGCATCAGGGTCTTTTCCAGTGAGTCAGCTCTTCACATCAGGTGGCCAAAGTATTGGAGCTTCAGCTTCAGCATCAGTCCTTCCAATGAATATTCAGAAATTATTTCCTTTAGGACTGACTTGATTGATCTCCTTTCTCTCAAAAGTCTTCTCCAGCACTACAGTTTGAAAGCATCAATTCTTTGGTGCTCGGCCTTCTTAATGGTCCAAGTCTCATTTCCATACATCACTGGAAAAACCATAGCTTTGACTCTAGAGATCTTTGTAGGCAAAGTGATGTTTCTGCTTTTTAATACACTGTCTAAGTTTGTCATAGCTTTTCTTCCAAGGAGCAAACATCTTTTAATTTCATGGCTGCAGTCACTCTTCATAGTGATTTTAGAGCCCAAGAAAGTAAAGTCTGTCAGTGTTTCCATTTTTTCCCCATCTATTTGACATGATCTTAGTTTTTTCTGTCTAGTCAAAGCTATGATTTTTCCAGTAGTCATGTATGGATGTGAGAGTTGGACTATAAATAAACCTGAGTACTGTAGAATTGATACTTTTGAACTGTGGTGTTGGAAAAGACTCTTGAGAGTCCCTTGGACTGCAAAGAGATCCAACCAGTTCATTCTAAAGGAAATCAGTCCTGAATATTCATTGGAAGGACTGATGCTGAAGCTGAAGCTCCAATACTTTGGCCACCTGATGTGAACTGCCTCCTTGGACAAAACCCTGATGCTGGGAAAGATTGAAGGCAGGAGGAGAAGGAGACAATGGAAGATGAGATGGTTGGATGGCATCACCGACTCAATGGGCATGAGTTTGGGCAAGCCCCGGGAGCTGGTGATGGATGGCATGCTGCCGTCTGTAGGGTCACAGAGTCAAACACGACTGAGCAACTGAACTGAACTTCCACTCTACTCTTTCACTTTCATCAAGTGGTTCTATAGCTCCTCTTCACTTTATCCATTGGGGTGGTGTCATCTACATATCTGAGGTTATTGATATTTCTCCTGGCTATCTTGATTCCAGCTTGAGCTTTATCCAGCCTGGCATTTCACATGATGTACTCTGCATATAAGTTGAATAAGCCGGATGGCAATATACAGTCTTGATGTACTCCTTTTCCAATTTTGAACCACTCCATTGTTGACCCCCTAAATCATTTACAAAGGGAATTTCAAGACTAATGACATCTTTTGATAGTTTAATGTAGGCCATTATATATGAGACAACACAAATGATAGGTACTATATAATTTTTATCAGATAATGGCCTACATTAAATATATATATATATATGCAATAGGTTTCCAGACGTGTTTGTGTGTGTTTCCTACTCTCATGACAAACATGAGTTTCTGCCATTAGTATCTAACTTCCCTCAATCTTCTATGAAGTAATGAAGACAGTAACATCTATAAATGTAAGTTTTATTAGGAAAATAAGTCATGAATTGTTCGGGGGTGCATAATAAATAAATGAGATACAACTGATTCATCCATCAGGAGACTATTAAGATAATATGACTGGCTTTCAGAAATTCAACCCTAGTATAATAGAAAAAAGAGCACAGGCTTGATTCTAGCTCATACTCTATCCCTTCCTAACAATGTGGATGTGGGAAAAATAATAACCACCCTTCAGCAAGGAGTTACCCTCTCAGGTTATCATAAATATATTTTTCCTAATCATTAAAAGTAGGTAAACAAACTTATCAGTGACTAGCATAGAGTAGGAACTAAGTATTTATTATTATTAGCTTTAAATATTTATGTAGGTTCGAAGAGAAAGTCTCACATGACACATAAAGATATCAATTTCACCTGCCAAGTCAAACATGAGCAAACGTGTTTTATACAAGTGTGTTTAAAACAGGCAGTAACATTTCAAATGTTCTCTTCAGCTCTAAAAATTGTCCTGTCTTTCTTGTGGAATTTTTTGGCCTTGAACAGTTCTAGTAATGTTATTACGGCCTGTCCTCATTTCACTTTCTCCCCAGGTCTAGTGGATACCATCACAACTCTCTGTCAACCATAGATTTTTCTTTGCTTTTAGTCATTTTACAAAATCTCCATCTTCACAATTCTCACAGCGGCTCCTTTTGACAATCTAGTTCTTGTACCACAGCTTTTTGCTGTTTAGTCACTAATCACGTATCCAACTCTTTGTGATCCCATGGACTGTAGCCCACCAGAGTCCGCTGTCCATGGGATTCTCCAGGCAAGAATACTGGAGTGGGTTGTCATTTCCTTCTCTAATACTACATCTTAGAATCAGGAAAATAGGATCAGGTATAAACTGACCACTGAAACAATTTTCATTATTGAAAACCTAAGATCTATTGGACACTATGGGTGTTACTGAAGATACCCACAAAGATGGTACTCATACTGGTTGCAGAATGTTAAAAGACTTTTCTTTGGTGTTGCACTTTTTCTCATACGCATGGTCCACAGAGGCAGAAAAGTCCATGTTTTATCTATAAACCTACAGATAAGTATTTTCAATTTTTTTCTATAGCTTAAAAGCAGAGAAGTTTTTATTTTGATGCCACTATTTTGTTTCAGATGATCAAAGCTGTTGACAGGAAAGCTTATACTGTCATGCTTGTTACGCTGGTCCCAGCTTACCTACAGTCTTTCAAGTTTTCTTGCTTAGAGACGCCAGTTTCCTGGTCTTGTGAAAGTATTGTTTCTGCAGCACACCCTGATCTCTGATAGGCTTGATGTTGCCATGATTTCTCGACCTTGTCCTTCAGAGAATCTCCACAGAGGTGACTTTTATATGGTTCTTCAGATTTCTTATGCGAGAAGGCAATGGCACCCCACTCCAGTACTCTTGCCTGGAAAGTCCCATGGATGGAGGAGCCTGGTGGGCTGCAGTCCATGGGGTTGCTAAGAGTCGAACATGACTGAGCGACTTCACTGTTCACTGTTCAGATTTCTTATAAGCAGTGTTAACATTCATGTATAGTGATATTCCTCAGGTTTTCCTTCCACATGACTTTTGCTCAAAGCTCTTCATTTTCTCACTGTGTTTGGTCATACCAAATTTTTCACAGCTTCCCTCCATTTTCTTTTTGCAATCATAGTCTTGGGCTACCAGATCCAACCTGGATAAGAGGTCACTCAATATGAAAGATAGCATCATTCATTCTAAAAACCAAATCTAAAACTGTAGATAAAGCTCTGATTATATCAATAAATCTCTTCCCAATAACTAATTAATTCCCACTTGATCAATAAGGAAACTGAAGTGCAGAAATGTTAAGAAACAAATCTACCTAACAAGCAGAAGTAACACCACGACCCACTGCCAGACCTTAACTGATTTTAAAGGCTCTGCTCTCGATAGCCAACAGCTACCGTCAGCAACCACATGACATTCTTGCTGTCTTATAATTGATCCTGAGGCTGGGGCAGATGCTAATGGACCCTTTCTAGCACCCTTTCCAGCCAAATCTGAACTTAACTCTCAGTCTGTCTCAAAAGAAATTTGCACACAAGCACTAGCAATTGGCTTTAGTTAGCATTCAAACACAAAGCTATTTTCTATCACAAAGTTAGAATGAATTCTCCCCTTGAAATAATTTAGGTGTTTGTTTATTTATCTGCAGAATGGGGCATTTGAACAGGAAAATCTCTAAACATTCTGCCACCCTGAAATTTTTATGAAGTCCACCAATCTATATGTCCCCAGAGATTACATAATTTAGGAATTCCTAGGTGTTTTCTATTGAAAATATATTTGGAACACAGTATGTTTACAGTAGAAAAGTAGTTTTATCCATGAACTTACATTCATTTTGCACCCTTCAAATATTTTTCCTCAGGGTGGAAATTTCTCATGCTTGATCACAACCCAAAGATAATTTGGTCCTGGAAAATACACACACCATATCTTTATTCATCTAGAAGGTCTATCCTGTATGTGAAGAGAAAGGAAAAAAAATGAAGAAGAACCACACACAGTTGAAATATTCCATGTGTCTGGTCTTCACTGAGGCATATTCTCTTGAGAATAACCATTTGAAATATGTTTTACAAATTGAATTTTTAATGGAATATATGTAGTATGAGGTCAGGAGAAATTCTTTGTTATTTCTTTGAAGTTTAATGTTTTTAAAATGAGCCAATACAGATTTAGGAATCTTTCAAAATTACATAACTGTGGTTTAGTCTTACTTTTTAACCTAGAGGTATAATCTTTTTTTCCCCTTTTGAAAGACATCAGCAAAGCACTGCTTTGAGAAATCTCTCCCTTTCCCACCCCCTTGCCTTTTGGCCAAAATTGTGCTCGCATCTGTCCAGAGCAGAGGAAGTCCCGGCCACCACATGCAAGCCTTTGTGCTTTCAGCCTGCAGCCCAGGAAATTACTACCTGTGTGGGCAGATCCTCAGTGCATAACTGTGAGGTCCCACAAAACTGAGGACTCAGCAAAAAGAAAGAGGGGGAAGCAGAGGCGAGGGGCAAAGTGGAGAGAGAGACAGAAAAGAGGAAAGAAAGAAATTTCTGCAATTTCACCAAAATACCATCTTTTAGGGTTTCATAGCCAGAGCTGCACACAAAGCAGAGAGCCAGGAGTGTATGTTCCCTTATAGGTGAAAACAAAAAACACAGAGCACCCTTAATGACATTTAAGAATATTTCTACAAAAGTGAAAAATAATATATTTACCAAATGAAAGCTCTGTGCCAGAGTTTACCTATTTACTCATCACCTCAAGTCTATTTTTTGTTTGTTTGTTTCATTTGCCGTGACTCAGACGGTAAAGCGTCTGCCTGCAATGCAGGAGACCTGGGTTCGATCCCTGGGTCAGGAAGATGCCCTGGAGAAAGAAATGGCAACCCACTCCAGTACTCTTGCCTGGAGAATTCCATGGACTAAGGAAGCTGGTGGGCTACAGTCCATGGAGTCACAAAAAGTTGGACACAACTGAGCAACTTCACTTTCACTTTCACTCTTAAGTCTATTTAGTACAGATTATTATCTCTGTTTTGTACATAAAGAAATTGAGGCACAGAGAAGTTAAATAAATTATCCAAAGTTCTAGGGCTTAAGTAGTGGTGCTGGAAGTTGACTCATGGGTCTCCTACTCCCACAAACTAGGACCCTGTCCTGTGCTGTCCCATCACTAGAATAGATTTATGCATGAGATCCATATATCTTTTTTTAGAATTTTCATAGTACCATAGATAATAAAGTATTATAACTATTTTTTTAGTTTTTAATAAGAGAATATGGAAGGGATCTGCTGTTTTGTGGGCCCATAACTTCCACAAAGTTTTCAACCCTTAACACATACTATTTTAGATTCTCTCCTCAGTGACATCCCAAGACTCCCTCCTCTATAAGCCTATGAGGTGCCACATGACTCAGCCTCTTTCATTCTCTCACTCTTTAACAACTAATCAGATGATTTACTATAGTACATGGCAGGGCAATGATACTGAATCTGGAAATTCTCTTCTTTAAAGACTCTGCAGTGCCCAACATCCCATAGTATATTGGATGGGTATGTTCAGGGGAAGGAGTGTGACAGACATATGGAGAATAATCACTTCATGTCATTGTTAGTGTTTTCCCTAGAAAACATCCCTTCCAATTTACTATTCTGCTAGATATAATAAAATTCTTTGAGAAATGTAAAAGCAGTATTGTGTGGTAGTCCAAGTTGGCATTAATATATTTAATATATACTTAAAGTAGGATGTGCACATATGATGTTTTCCCACTTTGCATATAATGCACTTACTATTTAAATTATAGTTTAAATATCTAAACAGTCAGCATTAAACAGCCTCAGAGGTATCTAAAAAAAAACAAACCAAATTTGTCTCAATCATTCTTGAGTTTTTCTTCCTCCCTTCCCTACACTGGAAGTGTTCACGAAAAGGGTGGTAGCCTACCTTCCAAGACAGTAATAGACAGAATACCTTAACAGAGTTTGGATGAGATAGTTCAAGAGCACATTCTGTTATTAGCATTTATGATTCTGGGATATTATATTGTTTTTCTATATTAGGAATATAGAAAAGCATATAAATCTTAATTATGAGTCCCAAATTATTTAGAATATAATTTAAACCTAAACCAATTTCCATGTGAGTGGTGGTAAATTGAATTAGGTTTTAAAAAAATACTCTGGCTAGATTCCCTGCAGCTAATCTATATGGTTATGCCATGTGGTTGGGAACAGGAAACACCTGTCTCTCTGCTTGCTAGCACTCACTTAACATGATCCCTGGCAAAACAGTTTTTTCAGCCCCAGTCCAATTCACCAGAGGTCATTTCAGTATGGACTATTTCAACTTGCATTACAAACCATCAGTGTTTAACAATTTTCAAGCACTTTCTGGATATGAATCATTATATAGTTACCAGAGCTTTTTAAACTATTGTCCTGAGGTCCTCTGAAAGAGATCATTTGCAAATTCCAAATTCATTGGGATTTCAACACATAAAATACCTTATTTTTACATTTTTATTGTCATAGAGAGACTGTATCTCACCTTGCAAAATGGAATGTGTATTTCTAGTTCTTTGTTTTTAAAAAGCATAATAATAAAATCTATTGTAAGAGTTTCAAATGTCAGTGCAATATATTTGCCTTAGGGCTTTTAGTTTCCTTTTTTGCCTTTTACAGTGCTTGAGAACAGAATCCTCATATTTAATATCCCACTCAAGTTCTGGCTTTGAGTTTTGCGATGCAAAGTTTGACAGTTACCACCAATACAGATGCTTCAGATATGCTAGCAATTTCGGCTTTGGGAATGAATATCTAGACTTTTCCCCCCCACATTTCCATGGTTTCATAATTGGCAGTCTGCCTGGGCTGACCAAGAAAGCAACTAGTATGGGCATTCTCTCTGGCTGTGAGTATACTCATTTTCAAAAGAAGGAGATTAGAATAAATAGATTAGACTTGCTTTTTTCTCTAGTTTGGAAAAGGTTAAGAGGCAAATACTGACTTAAAAACAGCAAATTGCTGAATATGTGTTATAAAAAACAGCCCACAAATATTGTGCTATTTAGTCAGTCATTCTATAGAGCTATTTGGTTGCTTAAGAGAGCTGTTTTCTTTGATGTAACTACTTTTTTTCTCCTGTGCACCAGACAAAAGTATTTGATATCCCAAATAAATACTATATAGGTCTAGCTCTGAGTTATTTATGGTGCTACCTATCTTAACCCCTAAATTATAATCTGCTCTTTATCATATTTTACAATCTGTTCTGTTGAAAGTCAACATGACAAACATCAACTTAAGAGCAAGTATCTTCAATAGAAACAAAAATAAATTATACATATAGATTAAAATTTGGAGGCCTACTTGTGAATGGTTTATGGTCCATTTACTTGCCTTTATATACAGGCAACTGTATATAACTAGTTAAACCTAGATTAAGTAATCAGGCAATAAGGCAAAACCAAGACCAAGGGTCGATATTGTTTAGTTGCTAAAGTTGTGTCTGACTCTTTGTGAACCCTTGGACTGTAGCCTGCCAGGCTCCTCTGTCCATGAGATTTCCCAGCCAAGAATACTGGAGTGGGTTGCCATTTCCTTCAATGGTTGAGGAGGTTGGTAGAATTAGAAATGCTGGCAGAGGGCCACCCCTTTGTAACATCACCCAGCTGCATGCCATCTTCACTCCACAGTACATAGAGAAGCTTTTGAGCCATCAACTGTTCCAGTAATGAGGTTAGTCCATGAAAAAAAGTGGAGTTGGAGGTTACCAGCAACAATGTATCAGAAACAGCTGCCCATGAGTTCTCTGGGTGTAAGTCCTGCCAATACATGTAGAAATAGGCAGCCATATGTTAACTTCTTTTCAGGAATCGGTTTCTATCAATGAAGATGTTTCTCTGCTGCTGCTGCTAAGTCACTTCAGTCGTGTCCGACTCTGTGCGACCCCATAGACGGCAGCCCACCAGGCTCCACCTCCCCTGGGATTCTCCAGGCAAGAACACTGGAGTGGGTTGCCATTTCCTTCTCCAATGCATGAAAGTGAAAAGTAAAAGTGAAGTCACTCAGTCGTGTCCAACCCTCAGCGACTCCGTGGACTGCAGCCCACGAGGCTCCTCCACCCATGGGATTTTCCAGGCAAGAGTACTGGAGTAGGGTACCATTGCCTTCTGCGGATGTTTCTCTAGACCAAGGGAATCTCTGACAACTCTAAATTTATTGTGTAACTTTAAGAAATACATTACACTTTGGGAGCCATATTACCAAGGGAACTAGAATTCAGGTCAACAGGTAGCTCAGGAAAAGAAGAGTAGGCTTTTTCCTTAAATCAAGAATCTACCAATTCCTATACATAAATATGTCAAGATTGAAATAAATTCTTAAATTACCCTATTTTAGCAAAACTCATGAAAATCCATTTCCTGAAATATCCTTTAAACTGTAAGCAAAGTTTCCTTGTCAGGATGACTCAGCACATTGTAGCCAATCAGTAATGACCTAAGTAAAGTGCTTGGCCAAACCAATGAGAATTAAGTTCTATGAACTTCTTTTTTTATACTCCATAAGCCTTACTGTAACCTTCTTAAAACAAACTTCCTTCCAGTTTTGATTTTGAAACTTCCTGTTCAAGAACAATTTGTCTTTCATCCAATAAAATAGCCATATCCTGAATTTTCTTTTGACACCTTTTACACATAAAAATCAAGAAACACCTGGAGTAACAGGCAAATTTGGCCTTGGAATACGGAATGAAGCAGGGCAAAGACTAATAGAGTTTTGCCAAGAAAATGCACTAGTCATAACAAACACCCTCTTCCAACAACACAAGAGAAGACTCTACACATGGACATCACCAGATGGTCAACACTGAAATCAGATTGATTATATTCTTTGCAGCCAAAGATGGAGAAGCTCTATACAATCAGCAAAAACAAGACCAGGAGCTGACTGTGGCTCAGACCATGAACTCCTTATTGCCAAATTCAGACTTAAATTGAAGAAAGTAGGGAAAACCACTAGACCATTCAGGTATGACCTCAATCAAATCCCTTATGATTATACAGTGGAAGTGAGAAATAGATTTAAGGGCCTAGATCTGATAGATAGAGTGCCTGATGAACTATGCAATGAGGTTCGTGACACTGTATGGGAGGCAGGGATCAAGACCATCCCCATAGAAAAGAAATGCGAAAAAGCAAAATGGCTGTCTGGGGAGGCCTTACAAATAGCTGTGAAAAGAAGAGAAGTGAAAAGCAAAGGAGCAAAGTAAAGATATAAACATCTGAATGCAGGGTTCCAAAGAATAGCAAGAAGAGATAAGAAAGACTTCTTTAGCGATCAATGCAAAGAAATAGAGGAAAATAACAGAATGGGAAAGACTAGGGATCTTTTCAAGAAAATCAGAGATACCAAAGAAACATTTCATGCAAAGATGACCTTGATAAAGGACAGAAATGGTATGGACCTAACAGAAGCAGAAGATATTAAGAAGAGATGGCAAGAATACACAGAAGAACTGCACAAAAAAGATCTTTATGACCCAGATAATCACAATGCTGTGATCACTCATCTCGAGCCAGACATCCTGGAATGTGAAGTCAAGTGGGCCTTAGAAAGCATCACTACGAACAAAGCTGGTGGAGGTGATGGAATTCCAGTTGAGCTATTTCAAATCCTGAAAAATGATGCTGTGAAAGTGCTGCATTCAATATGCCAGCAAATCTGGAAAACTCAGCAGTGGCCACAGGACTGGAAAAGGTCAGTTTTCATTCCAATCCCAAAGAAAGGCAATGCTAAAGAATGCTCAAACTACCGCACAATTGCACTCATCTCACACGCTAGTAAAGTAATGCTCAAAATTCTCCAAGCCAGGCTTCAGCAATATGTGAACTGTGAACTTCCTGATGTTCAAGCTGGTTTTAGAAAAGGCAGAGGAACCAGAGATCAAATTGCCAACATCCACTGGATCATAGAAAAAGCAAGAGAGTTCCAGAAAAACATCTATTTCTGCTTTATTGACTATGCCAAAGCCTTTGACTGTGTGGATCACAATAAACTGTGGAAAATTCTGAAAGAGATGGGAATACCAGACCACCTGATCTGCCTCTTGAGAAATTTGTATGCAGGTCAGGAAGCAACAGTGAGAACTGGACATGGAACAACAGACTGGTTCCAAATAGGAAAAGGAGTACATCAAGGCTGTATATTGTCACCCTGTTTATTTAACTTATATGCAGAGTACATCATGAGAAACGCTGGACTGGAAGAAACACAAGCTGAAATCAAGATTGCCTGGAGAAATATCAATAACCTCAGATATGCAGATGACACCACCCTTATGGCAGAAAGTGAAGAGGAACTCAAAAGTCTCTTGATGAAAGTGAAAAAGGAGAGTGAAAAAGTTGGCTTAAAGCTCAACATTCAGAAAATGAAGATCATGGCATCCGGTCCCACCACATCATGAGAAATAGGTGGGGAAACAGTGGAAACAATGTCAGACTTTGTTTTTCTGGGCTCCAAAATCACTACAGATGGTGACTGCAGCCATGAAATTAAAAGACACTTACTCCTTGGAAGGAAAGTTATGACCAACCTAGATAGCATATTCAAAAGCAGAGACATTACTTTGCCAACAAAGGTCCATCTAGTCAAGGCTATGGTTTTTCCTGTGGTCATGTATGAATGTGAGAGTTGGACTGTGAAGAAGGCTGAGCGCCGAATAATTGATGCTTTTGAACTGTGGTGTTGGAGAAGACTCTTGAGAGTCCCTTGGACTGCAAGGAGATCCAACCAGTCCATTCTGAAGGAGATCAGCCCTGGAATTTCTTTCGAAGGAATGATGCTAAAGCTGAAACTCCAGTACTTTGGCCACCTCATGCGAAGAGTTGACTCATTGAAAAGACTCTGATGCTGGGAGGGACTGGGGGCAGGAGGAGAAGGGGACCACAGAGGATGAGCTGGCTGGATGGCATCACTGACTCGATGGACGTGAGTTTGAGTGAACTCCAGGAGTTGGTGATGGACAGGGAGGCCTGGGGTGCTGCAGTTCATGGGGTCGCAAAGAGTCGGACACGACTGAGCGACTCATCTGATCTGATCTGATTTGACACACAAAAGTCATTTTCCAAGTAAGTATTTTAAACTCTTTATTATGAAATATAGCGCATGCCCAGGAAAGTGTAAAGCATAAATGAATTATCACAAAACAACCATAAGCAACCACCACAACTACAGTACCCAAAGAAACTTATAAACTCCTACAAATCCTGTCAAAGTAACTGCTTTTCTGAACTTTTCTTAAATTCTTTTTTTTTTTTAATATATTTCTTCATAGGCATGCATCTCTAAATAATAAAATACCATATTATCTGTATTTTGAATTTTTTATTAATGCAATTATACAATGTGTAATCTTTTGAATCTGGCTTCTTTCACTCAGCATTTTGTTTGTAATATTCACCCATGTTGTTGAATGTAGCTCTAGTCCATTCTTTTTTATTAATTCAAGTATAGCTGATTTTAATACTATATTGATTTTTGATATAGAAATAGTAATTCAATATTTTATGGATCATACTTCATCTAAAATTATTATAAATTATTGACTGTAATCTCTGCTGTATAATATATCCCTGTATCTTATTTTATACATAATAGTTTATACATCTTAATCCCTTACCCCCATTTTTCCCCTCCCCCATCCCTTCCCCTACTGGTAACCATTACTTTGTTCTCTGTATCTGTGAGTCTATTTCTGTTTTGTTATTCTCATTGGCTTTTTTTTTTATCCCACACACGAGTGATAACATACAATTCTCAAACTTCACTAAGCATAATACCCTGTAGGTTCATCAATGTGGTAGCAAATGTCAGAATTTCATTCTTTTTTATGGCTAAGTAATGTTGCATTATATATATATACACACACACACACACACACTTTATATATATGATTTCAAATCAACTATCCCTGTATAAAAATATAACTACCATGTGATTCAGAAATTTAACTCCTGGATATGTACATATAAATGAAACAAAAATATTAATTTGAAAAGATATATACACTGTGAAAATCTTAATTTGAAGTCAAGAAGGGAAAAAGGGAAGAGGAGCCAGGAAGGCAACACATTTTATGGAAAATTTGGATGAGATAAAAATAAAATTTTGACTCTGATTTGTCTTCAATGATAGCCTGAACAACTTGAGCCATCTCCCTGAACAGAAATTTAGTGAGATTTTCCTGTTGTTGAACATACTCCAGCCATAGGATGATTATAAAGACACAGAAATAGTTAGCTTATAATTATTATCCCTCCCAAAAGATTTTAGGGAGGGTATTTTTTAGGTCCTAATAATAATTGTCCTAAGTTGTTTTTTTTTTTTTTTAAAGATCCAACTAAAATTCCCCCTTGCCCCCAATCCTAACCTCTTCTCTTCTCTTCTCTTCTCCCCCCTCTCACCATGAGTTCACCAGAAATGGAAGCTCTTGTGAGTAAAAGTTCGTGTTGATTTTGAATTGACTGATTGAATGTTTCTTAAGTTTTAGAAATCTGTTCAAAATAATCTGATTTCTCTTGTGAGGAAAAAATAAGGCAGAACATTTTCTCAGTGGTGATTTCTCTAAGCAAGTCTGGCACGTTAAAATCCTTGTTATAAATTTTTGAAATAACTGGGAAACATGCTTCATGTTGTAATTTGAAATCCAGAAAAAAGTCTACCAAGGCAAGAGTCTGGGGGACTTTGTTTAAAGTAGTGGAATATTTTAATCTAATTTTTGGGAACTCTAGGAAGGTCTTAAGAAAGGAAGAGCCATCAAAGACAGCATAGAGACATAAAGGCAATTTTTTTCTTTTTAAGTCCTTCTCATGGACAAGTTTCTAAAATGACTCATTCCAAGAAGAATCCTACAGAACTTTAAAGGGACAATTCTCTGTCATTTACTAAATAAAGTTCGTATGCGCAAAGGCATAAAATTGAGTTGTGATGGGTAAAGATGGGAAAACTTTAGGCATCTCTGTATTAACTCTGCTATGTAGTATTTGGAGAAGGCAATGGCACCCCACTCCAGTGCTCTTGCCTGGAGAATCCCATGGATGGAGGAGCCTGGTGGGCTGCAGTCCATGGGGTCGCTAAGAGTCAGACGCAACAGAGCGACTTCACTTTCACTTTTCACTTTCATGCATTGGAGAGGGAAATGGCTACCCACTCCAGTGTTCTTGCCTGGAGAATCCCAGGGACGGGGAGCCTGGTGGGCTGCCATCTATGGGGTCACGCAGAGTCGGACACAACTGAAGTGACTTAGCAGCAGCAGCAGCATGTAGTATTTACACCAGAATAGTAACATTTCCACCTCCTTTCCCCACAACATAATATGATATTTCATGAATGCACCATGGGGCAGGGGATATATTAGATCTGCCTCATCTTTGCATAAAGGAGGTAAAAGCTGAGACTGTAGCTGTAGTTTGGGAACAAGGTATTTTATCAGAGAGGTACCCTTGCTAAACAGCTGAGAGTATTGCCAGAAAACACCAAGACTGGTAAACATAGGTAAATGTCTATTCTATAATCTATCCCAGGATACTTCCCAGAAAAATGGGGTAGTGCTTCTCTCCCTACCCCCACTAAACTCCTTGAGGTCAGTTTCTTTTCCAATTAAGGGTTCACAGAATTCAAAGGAAATTCTCCATTTTCTGAACTGATTTCACTTAACATGGGTTTTTTTGGTGGATATTTTTGCCTTGGCCTTAGAGGCAATATTATGGACTCTCCTAAAGTATTTAGTTTATTTATATAAGTTGCCACTTGAGGAGGAGATGGGAGATCAACAGTATGTGAACGTTCCAATGCTGGAACTATTTCTGCAGAACAGAGTCAGGAGTCTATATATCAATTTCACTAACAGCAAGAATCTGAAGACACCTGGGAGCCCTGCAGCCTTCTTTTGAAGATAACTGCTGCTCAGACAACCTCAGAATTGAAATGTGGATTTCTTTATTCATTTCTTGCCTGACAGAGACAACATCAGTAAGGTATACCTTGCCAAAGATGATGTCAGCCTTGAAGACGAAAGAAAAGATTTGACATGATTTCAAAGAAATGTCAGAGATTTCTGGGTTTCCTTAACATAAGCCGCCCTTACCTGGGGAAGTGGCTATGATAATTCACTGTTTCTGTTTGCTAACACATACTTTTATGAGTGTGGATTTTCTGCAGTTTTCTGTTAAATAGAAAATGGTTGAAATTAATTGCTTGTCAACAATAGCATGTGCATTACCATATGAAAGACAACCCACCAAATCAATTTATTATTCATACCCACAATGGCAGTCTTCATATTGAGAGTTACTTGGAGCAGAATTAAACTAATTTGCACAAACTGAACTTAGTGCCATTTTTAAAGAAAATGGCTGTAGGCTTTGTAGCAAAATTATTGGAGAAAGACCTTAATTTTTAAAATATGATTTTTAAAATTTTCATTGTGAAATTAAAATTAATTTCTAATGCAATACAATTAATCTTAAGTTTTTTTTACTACGAGTGTTTATACATATTAAAATAAGCAGAGAAGGAAGTTTTATAGATTTCTTCAGTCTTAAAAATTTTGAGTCACTTTTTATAGGTTGCTTCTTTTATTGTTATATTTTTTCAGTATTTAGCAATCTATACATTCTACCTGTATGAATTTAAAATTTCTCTTTATTATTATTATTTTTTTTTGATGAGCAATGACAAATCTGACTTCCATGTGTGTGTGAGTCACTCAGTCATGTCCGACTTTTTGCGACCCCATGGACTCTAGCCTGCCAGGCCCATCTGTCCATGGGATTCTCCAGAGAAGAATACTGGACTGGGTTGCCAGTTCCTTCTCCAGGTACATAAATATTCAGTCACAAGAAAGGATGAAATTTAATCATACATTAGATTCATTAAAATAACTCCTGAGTGAATTAGGAAATTTCAAGTAGTCAATCAACATGGAGAGAGGAGGAGATGGGATGCAAACCTAGATCTGCCTGATGCCAAATGCTTGGTTTCCTAAGGACTGTTATTGACTTTTGTCAGTATTTTGTCAACATTTTTTGTCAGTCATAGAACTACAAAGGACATGTGTGATAAAAGGTCTAGCAAATTATCACTTTATTTCTATGATTCATTTACTTTCCATTATTTGAATTTATGTCCTTTAGAATACAAGTATATCACATTTTTATCTTTTATCTATTATGGTTCATTTATTAGAAATTACAATAATGACAATTTTTCAAATATGTTCTACCCTATTCTTATTTGTACTCTGAAATGAGACTTTGAGCAAGCTTTGGGATGGTAAAATAAAGATACTGTTTACTGTAATTCTGATTAACTTCCCTCCTTTGCAATAACAGTTAACAATCATCTGAGCAGTGATGATACATCAAGCATTTTCTAACTGCCTTATGCCCTTGCATCTGTGCTCTGACCTAGTAATTCATGTAACGTTCATTTTCCAGTCAGAAAAGTAAAGCACAGAGAGTTTAAGTAACTTACTTGTTCATAATAGCCGGTAACAGTGGAGCAAGGATTTGAAAAGTGGCAGGGCTGCCTGAACTTATCACAACTACATTAGCCCTACTCTCTGTCTTAATTAAATATCTATTAACTCACTCATTAAATATATATTTACTGAATGCCCTCTGTACTCATCAGTGGAGATACAGAATTCCTAGACCCAAGGGGTGACAAAAGAGGAAGCACAACAGCACTAGAAAATGTCACTTCAGTGCAATAAGAGCTAAATTTAAGCAAAAGAAGAAACATTCAACCCAGAGACAAACTGTGGAAGGTAGAGAGAATGAGCTGGGAGTGGTGCATATCAGAGAGACTAAAATCTGGAAAGGTTTTGTGGAGAAACCATGTGTAAGGATAAGTAGCTCACCTGTTGAAGAATATAATGAAGGGTGTTGAAGGTCAGGCCACGGTGTGTAGGCATTCAGGAAAGCTAAGTGTGAGCCCCTCTAGAGAAGGAAGAGGGGAAGCAGAGGCTGTGCTGGAACACAGACTCAGTCTCACTTTGAAAATAATGAGAATTACATCCTGAAGGGGAGGAGAAATGAGTATGGAATTTGGTGCTGCTCTTGTTTAGTTGCTGAGTCACATCCAACTCTTCTGACCCCATGGACTATAGTCTGCTGGATTCTTCTGTCCATGGGATTTCCCAGGCAAGAATACTGGAGTGGGTTGCCATTTCCTCCTCTAGACGATCTTCCTTACCCAGGGATTAAACTGGCATCTCGGGCATTGGCAGGCGGGTTCTTTACCACTGAGTCACCAGGGAAGCCTTATGGAATTTGGGACAGGAAAATGAATTTTTTTAATCTGAAAAGGATGACTGGCTGTAGTATGGAAAATGAAGTGAATCAAAGGGCAGTGGGAATCTAAAGCAAGAGGACACACAGAAACACAAGCCAGAAATGATAGAGATAGTGATGAGAACCAGGGCAAGACTTCTTAAATGTGCTTTAAAAAGGGAGATCTGCAATGAATGAAAAGGAACTCTCTAAGTAAGGCATGGTATATTCTGTGCAGGATATAATGTCCAAAAACATTAATCAAGGACATGATAAAAAGTACTGACATCACTTATTAAAAAATCTGAAATATATCAATGAATATTTTAACATACAAAACAAAGACTACCAAAAAGAATCTGGTAATGACATATAAAACTAGTATACAAAAGAAGTATGCATTAATGTTGTCAGTATATTTCATATTAAATCTTTCTCCAGTGTTTTTCCTTTAATAAATCCTATGGTCCCACATAATGTCTCTTTATCATATGACTTTTTTACTAGAAATAAAATATACTTTCTGTTTATTCTCCAGACAAGGTTTTAGAGCAGTTTCCCTGAAGCTACTGAACCTTGAATTTAGTATATACCCATATGGCTAAGAAACATGAAGTCAAAATATTTTCTTAAGTGACAGGGTTTTTTGGGAAAGGAATGCTGTTCTTCCCTACAACTCAATTTGATGAGTAGCTTCCATATTATATTAAAAACTAACTATTTTATAAACATAGTACATGTGGGTGCTAAGTCGCTTCAGTCATGTCCAACTCATTGCGACCCTATGGACTGTAGCCTGCCAGGCTCCTCTGTACATGAAATTCTTCAGGCAAGAATACTGGAGTGGGTTGCAATGCCCTCCTTCAGGGAATCTTCCTGACCCAGGAATGAAAGCCATGCATTTCCTGTATTGCAGGTGGATTCTTTACCGCTGAGCCAGCCGGGAAACCCCAAACATAGTATATAAACATTAAAAACACTTCAAATTGGGGCCAAATAGTTATTTCCTCTATTGAATGTATTTTTCACTTCTAGATCCTGTTTGTTAAGTAGTATACTTTTAAACATCTATGAAGTAGGAAGGATTATTTTTGTAGTTGGCCTCCCACTTTGCAATCATATTTATTAAAATTATTCAGAACGCTATGTGCTTAAATGCTTCAATATCTAACTGCTAGTGCTTTTATTTTCCTGTTTTTAAATATTTTTTATATGTTGAGAATATGTGTTAAATCTTTTTGAGCCATTTTCATATCTGAGAGAAACTGTAATTTCAAACATAAAAAATTCCAACTACAGATGAAAATTTTATTTGACAACATAACCCTGTATACGAGACAGCAAAAGAGACACTGATGTATAGAACAGGCTTATGGACTCTGTGGGAGAGGGAGAGGGCGGGAAGATTTGGGAGAATGGCATTGAAACGTGAAATGTCATGTATGAAACGAGATGCAAGTCCAGGTTCAATGCACGATGCTGGATGCTTGGGGCTGGTGCACTGGGACGACCCAGAGGGATGGTATGGGGAGGGAGGAGGGAGGAGGGTTCAGGATGGGGAACACATGAGAAATAAAGGAATAAAAATTTAAAAACATACTGGGAGAAAAAAAAGAAAAAAAAATTTTAGAACTGAAGTGTTTATATCATGTTCTAAATCATCAACTTCAGTTCCAGTTTGATTTTTGTTCAATTTTGAATAATTTTTACTCTCCTTTAAATGTACATTGCAGAATGATATAAAAATTTTTATTATATTGCTTTAATTTAAAATGTATTTGCTAAATTTTCACAACATAAGGAAAGCCTGTTAGTTTTCTGAATAGCTAAGTATCTTTTCAAGTATAGAGTTCATTACATATTTTGTTGTTAATGGATTTTTATATCATGTATAATTTTGTTACTTTATCAAGAATTTTCAAACACTGATTCCTTTTCTCTCTGTTCTCAATATGTGTATTTTTTTTTAAGTGTAACCTACTTGTCCATTTACACTTCATTATAACACTACACTGAAACAATTTCTTAGATTTTTTTGTCTACTTAATTTGTATGCTATCTACCCTATGTACCACCTAAAATATAAATTTTTACATGGCTACCAGTATTTAAGTTGTTAAAAGATTATTTTAAAAATCTTATTAATGAATAATAAATGTTTTACATAAGAGAGAATATCCTTACATTGCTTCTTATTTTAGAAGGAAAGTACTTGGAATTTCACCACTATGGATAATGTTTCCTTTAGGTTATTCAGAGATACCTTTTATCATATTGTGCAAATTTCCTTGTTACTAGTTTAAGAGTTGCTGTTATGAATTGTTGTTGCATTTTCTCTTTTTTTTTTTAGTTTGTAACTTTTTGATCCAATTTTATTCATTTCCCCTAAACTCTATGCCCTGTGCTGACAATCTTAAATCTGTTCTCTATATTTATGAATTCAAGGCGTTTTTTTAAAATTCTATATATAAGTAACAGGATAAAGTATTTGTCTTTCTCTGACTTATTTTTCTTGGCATAACATCCTCAATGTTCGTTCATGTTTTGCGTGCCAAAATTTTCTTCTTTTAATGGCTAAATAATATTCCAGTGTGTGTGTATGTCACATTTTCTTTACCTATTCATCCATTGATAGACACTTGACTTGTTTCAGTGTCTCAACTATCATACATAATGCTGGAATGATCATGAGGCACAATTATGCTTTTGAGAGAATGATTTTCATTTACTCAGATTAATACTGAAAGTGGAATTGAGGAATACTATGATAGTTCTATTTTATTTTTTGAGTAACCTCCAGACTGTTTTCCATAATCACTATTATTCCTACCATGAATTTACAACAGTTCCTTTTTCTCCGTATTCTCACCAACACTGAATATTTCTTATCTTCTTGATAATAACAATCCAAACATGCACGAGGTGATATCTCATTGTGGCTTTGATTTGTATTTACCTGATGAGTAGTTATGTTGAGCACCTTTCATTTACCTGTTAGCCATTTGGATGTTTTCTCTGGAAAAATGTCTATTCAGTTCCTCTGCCCATTTTTAAATTCAGATTGTTTGTTTTTTGGGTTTTGTTTTTTTTTTTTTTACTGTAAAATTGTATGAGTTTTTAAAAATATATTTTGGATATCCACCCTTTATCAGATACATGATTTGAATATGTTTTCACCCATTTAATAGAAGGAGAAGGCAATGGCACCCCACTCCAGTACTCTTGCCTGGAAAATCCCATGGGTGGAGGAGCCTGGTAGGCTGCAGTTCATGGGGTCGCTGAGAGTCAGACATGACTGATCGACTTCACTTTCACTTTCCACTTTCATGCATTGGAGAAGGAAATGGCACCCCACTCCAGTGTTCTTGCCTGGAGAATCCCATGGATGGAGAAGCCTGATAGGGTGCAGTCCATGGGGTCGCATAGAGTCGGACACAACTGAAGTGACTTAGCAGCAGCAGCAGCAGTAGCAGCATTTAATAGAATAGCTTTGTTTTTTTAATGGTTTCTTTTGCTGTTTAAGCTTTTTAGTTCGATGTAGTCCCACTTTATTTTTGCTTAACTTGCTTTGTTTTTGGTGTCAAATCTAAATAATCATTGCTTGCACCAATGTCAAGGAGAATACTACTGTGTTTTCATCTAGGAGTTTAATGGTTTCAGGTCTTACATTCAGTTTTTAATGTGTTTTGAGTGGATTTTTGTATATATGATATAATAGGCCAGTTTCACTCTTTTGCATTTTTTTCACTCTTTTTGCATCTTTAGTGACTTCCATTCTTTCCAACACCATTTACTGGAGAGACTGTCCTTTCCCATTTTATTTTCTTGCCGCCTTTCTTGTAAATTAGCTGATCATACACATCTAAGTTTATTTCTGGGCTCTCTATTCTCTATTGATCTATGTCTTTTTTTTTTTAATGCTTTACAAAATTTTGTGGTTTTCTGTCATACATCAAGAATCAGCCATAGGTACACCTATGTCCCCTCCCTCCCAAACTCCCCTCACATCTCCCTCCCCATTCCACCCTTCCAGACTATCACAGAGCCCCTGTTTGAGTCCCCTGAATCACAGAGCAAATTCCCATTCAGTTCAGTTCAGTCACTCAGTCATGTCTGACTCTTTGCAACCCCATGGACTGCAGCATGCCAGGCCTCCCTGTCCATCACCAACTCCTGGAGTTCACTCAAATTCCTGTCCATTGAGTCGGTGATGCCATCCAGCCATCTCATCCTCTGTCATCCCCTTCTCCGCCTGCCTTCAATCTTTCCCACCATCAGGGTCTTTTCAAATGAGTCAGTTCTTTGCATCAGGTGGCCAAAGTATTATTGGCTATCTATTTTACATAGATATTGTAAATTTCCATGTAACTCTCTCCATACATCTCACCTTCTCCCTCCTCCCTTCCCCCTGTGTTTATAGATCTGTTCTCTATGTCTGTTTCTTCATTCTGCCCTGAAAATAAATTCATGAGTACCATCTTTTTAGATTGCCTATATATGTGTCAGTACACAATATTTATATTTCTCTTTATGACTTACTTCACTCTGTATAATAGGCTCTAGGTTCGTTCGCCTCATTAGAACTGACTCAAATGTGTTCCTTTTTATGACTGAGTAGTATTCCATTGTATATATGTACCACAACTTCTTTATTCATTCATCTGTCTATGGACATCTAGGTTGCTTCCATGTTCTAGCTATTGTAAATAGTGCTGCAATGAACATTGGGGTACGTGTGTCCCCCCCATTGATGATGGCTATTCTGAGTGATGTAAAGTGGTATTTCATTGTAGTTTTGATTTGCATTTCTCTAATAATGAATGATGTTGAGCAGCTTTTCATGTGCTTGTTAGCTATCTCTGTGTCTTCTGTGGGAAAATGTCCTTTTAGGTCTTTTTCCCACTTTTTGATTGGGTTGCTTGTTTTTCTGGTATTGAGTTGTATGAGCTGCTTGTATATTTTGGAAATTAATTCTTTGTCAGTTATTTCCTTTGCAATTATTTTATCCTATTCTGAGGGTTGTCTTTTCACCTTCTTTGTAATTTCCTTGCTGTGCAAAAGCTTTTAAGTGTAATTAGGTTCCATTTGTTTATTTTTGTTTTTATTTCCATTACTCTAGGAGGTGGGTCACAGAAGATCTTGCTTTGATTTATATATTCAAGTGTTCTGCCTATATTTTCCTCTAAGAGTTTTATAGTTCCTGGACTTACATTTAGGTCTTTAATCCATTTTGATTTTATCTTTGTGTATGGCAAAGTTTTACCAGCACCACTTATTGAAGAGGCTATCTTTGCACCATTGTACGTTCTTGTCTCCTTTGTCAAAAATAAGGTTACCCCTAGGTGTGTGGGTTTATCTCTGGGTTCTCTATCTTGTTCCTTTGTCTATATTTCTGGGTTTGTGCTAATGCCATACTGTCTTGATGACAACTTTATAGTACAGTCTGAAGTCAGGAAGGTTGATTCCTCCAGCTCCAACTTCTTTCTTAAGACTGCTTTGGCTATTTGGAGTCTTTTGCATTTCCATATGAATTGTGAAATTTTTTGTTCTAGTTCTGTGAAAAATGCCATTGGTAATTTGATTGGGATTGCATTGAATCTGTAGTTTGCGTTTGGCAGTATAGTGACTTTCACAATATTGATTCTTCCTACCCAGGAACATGGAACGCCTCTCCATCTGTTTATGTTGTCTTTGATTTCTTTCATTAGTGTCTTATAATTTTCTGTTTACAGGTTTTTTGTCTCCTTAGTTAGGTTTATTCCTAGATATTTTATTCTTTTTGTTGGAATGGTGAATAGGATTGATTCCTGAATTTCTCTTTCTGATTTTTAATTGTTCTTATATAAGAAGGCAAGTGATTTCTGTGTATTGCCATAGCTAGGACTTCCAAAGCTATGTTGAATAATAGTGGTGAGAGTGGACACCCTTGTCTTGTTCCTGATCTTAGAGTGCTTTTAGTTTTTCATCATTGAGTGTAATGTTTGCTGTGGGTTTATCATATATGGCATTTACTATGTTGAAGCAGGTTCCTTCTATGCCCATTTGTTGATGCTTTTTTTTTTAATCATAAATGGGTGCTGAATTTTGTTGAAGGTTTTTCTGCCTCTATTGAGATGATCATATGGTTTTTATCTTTCCATTTGTTAATATGGCATATCACATTGATTGATTTGTGTATGTTGAAGAATCCTTGCACCCCTGAAATAAACCCAACTTGATCATTGTGTATGAGCATTTCAATGTTTTGGTGAATTCTATTTGGTAGCATTTTGTTGAGGATTTTTGCATCTATGTTCATCACTGATCAGTCAGTTCAGTTCACTCAGTCATGTCTGAATCTTTGTGACTCCATGGACTGCAGCACAACAGGCTTCCCTGACCTTCACCAACTCCTGGAGCCTGCTCAAACTCATGTCTATTGAGTTGGTAATACCATCCAACCAGCTCATCCTCTGTCGTCCCCTTTTTTCCTGCCTTCAGTCTTTCCCAGCATCAGGGTCTTTTCCAAGGAGTCCGTTCTTTGCATCAAGTGGCCAAAGTGTTGGAGTTTCAGCTTCAGCCCTTCCAATGAATATTCAGTACTGATTTCCTTTAGGATTGACTGGTTTGATCTCCTTGCAATCCAATGGACTCTCAAGAGTCTTCTCCAACACCACAGTTCAAAAGCATCAATTCTTTGGTGCTCAGCTTTCTTTATGGTCCAATTCTCACATCCATACATGGAATACTGGAAAAACCATAGCTTTGAGTAGACGGACCTTTGTCAGTAAAGTAATGTCTCTGCTTTTTAACATGCTGTCTAGGTTGGTCATAGCTTTTTTTCCAAGGAGCAAGCGCCTTTTAATTTTATGGCTGCAGTCACCATCTGCAGTGAATTTGGAGCGCCAGAAAATGAAGTCTGTCACTGTTTCCGCTGTTTACTGGCCTATAATTTCTTTGTTTTGTCTTGTCTTTTCCTGGTTTGAGTATCAGGATGATTGTGGCTTCATAGAATGAGAAATGGAAGTATTCCTTTCTTTGCAATTTTTTGGAAGAGTTTCAGAAAAATAGGCATTAACTCTTCTCTAAATGTTTGACAGAATTTCTATCTATCTATGTGAAGCCATCTGGCCCTGGGTTTTTGTTTTTTGAGAGATTTTTGATCACTGTTTCGATTTTAGTGTTTGTAATTGGGTTTCATCATTTCTATTTATTCCTGGTTCAGTTTTGAGAGATTGAATTTTTAAAAGAATCTGTCCATTTTCTTTAGGTTGTCCATTTTATTAGCATATCAGTTCAGTTCAGTCGCTCAGTCGTGTCTGACTCTGAGACCCCATGAATCGCAGCATGCCAGGCCTCCCTGTCCATCACCAACTCCTGGAGTTCACTCAAATTCATATCCATTGAGTCGGTGATGCCATCCAGCCATCTCATCCTCTGTCGTCCCCTTCTCCTGCATATAGTTGCTCATAATATTCTCTTGAGATCCTTTGTATTTCTGTGTTGTCTGTTGTAACCTTTCCTTTTTCATTTCTAATTTTGTTGATTTGATTTTTCTTCCTTTTCTTCTTGATGAGTCTGGCTAGTGATTTGTCAATTTTATCTTCTCAAAGAACCATCTCTTAGTTTTATTAATCTTTGCTATTGTTTCCTTCATTTCTTTTTCACTTATTTCTGCTCTAATGATCATGATGTCTTTCCTTCTGCTGACTTAGGGGGTTTTTAGTTCTTCTTTTTCCAGCTGCTTTAGCTTTAGAGTTAGGTTGTCTATTGATGTTTTCCTTGTTTCTTGAGATATGATGGTATCACTATAAACTTCCCTCTTAGAACTGCTTTTGCTGAATCCCATAGGTTTTAATATCTTCCTTATAGCTTATATGGTAAAGAATCTGCCTGCAAGGCAAGAGACCTGGGTTCTCCTTTCTGATCCCTGAGTCAGAAAGATCCTCTGGAGAAGGGAATGACAAGCCACTCCAGTATTCTTGCCTGGAGAATCCCATGGATAGAGGAGCCTGGTGGGCTATAGTTCGTGGGGTCGCAAAGAGTCAAACATGATTGAGCGACTAACACTGCTACTGTTATAGGTTTTAGGTTGTCATGTTTTCATTATCATTTGTTTCTGGGAATCTTTTGATTTCCCTTCTTATTTCTTCAGTAGCCTCTTCTTTATTTCGTAATGTATTCTATAATGAGTTTGCATTTTTAATGCAGTTTTTTTTTTTTCCTGTAGTTGATACCTACTCTCATAGCATTGTGGTCAGAGAAGATACTTAATACAAATTCAGTTTTCTTAAATTTACTGAGTCTTGATTTGTGGCCCAAGATGTGGTACATCCTCGAGAATGTTCCATGTGCAGTTGAGAAGAAAGTGTACTCTTCTGCATTTGGATGGAAAGTCCTAAAGAAATCAGTTAGGTCCGTTTGATCTGATACTTTAAGATTTGTGTTCCTTATTAATTCTCTGTTTTGATGATCTGTCATTGGTGTACGGGGGGTGTTAAAGTCCCCTACTATTATTGTGTTACTATTATGTCCCTGGTGGCTCAGGGGTTAAAGCATCTGCCTCCAATGTGGGAGACCCGGGTTTGATCCCTGGGTCAGGAAGATCCCCTGGAGAAGGAAATGGTAACCCACTCCAGTATTCTTGCCTGGAGAATCCCATGGATGGAGAAGCCTGGTGGGCTACAGTCCACAGGGTTGTAAAGAGTCGGACATGACTGAGTGACTTCACTATACTATACTATACTATACTATACTATACTATACTATACTATTATGTCTGTTAGTGTTTGCCTCATGTATTGAGGTGCTCCTATGTTGGGTACATACATATTTACACTTGTTATATCGTCTTCTTGGATTGACCCCTTGATTAATATGTACTGTCCTTCTTTGTCTCTTACGATATTACTTATTTTAAAGTCTATTTTGTCTGAAATAAGGATTGCCACTCTGGCTTTCTTTTGGCTTCCATTCACATGGAATATCTTTTTCCATCCTTTCACTCTCAGTCTGTATGTGTGTCCAGGTCTAAAGTGGGTCTCTTGCAGTCAGCAAATATATGCATCTTGTTTTTGTATCCATTCAGTCAGTCTGAATCTTTTGGTTGCTGCATTTAATCTGTTTACATTTAAGGTAATTATTGATACATAGGTTCCTATTGGCATTTTCTTGATTGTCTTGGGCTTGTTTTTGTAGGTCTTTCCTTTCTCTTGTGTTTACTGGCTATGTAAGTCCCCTTAGTATTTGTTGCAAGGCTGGTTTGGTGGCACTAAATTCTCTTAACTTCTGCTTGTCTACAAAACTTTTGATTTCTCCATCAGTTTTGAATGAGATCTTTGCTGGTGTAGTAAACTTGGCTGTAGGTTTTTCTCTTTCAATACTTTAAATATATCCTGCCATTCCCTTCTGCCCTGCAGAGTTTCTGCTGAAAGATCTGCTGTTAATTGTATGAGTTTTCCCTTGTACGTTATTTATTACTTTTCCCTTGCTGCTTTTAAAATTCTTTCTTTGTGCTTAATATCTGTTAGCTTGATTAATATGTGTCTCAATGTTTCTTCTTGGATTTATCCTGTAAGGGACTCTCTGTGCTTTTTGGACTTGATTGACTATTTCCTCTCCCATGTTTGAGAAGTTTTCAACTATAATTTCTTCCAAAATTTTCTCAGTGCCTTTCTTTTTTTCTTCTTCCCCTGGAACCACTATAACTTGAATGTTGGTGCATTTAATATTGTCCCAAAGTCTCTGAGGCTATCCTCAATTCTTTTCATTCTTTTCCCTTTATTCTGCTCTTCAGCAATTATTTCCACCATTCTATCTTCCAGTTCATTATCCATTCCTCTGCCTCAGTTATTCTGCTATTGGTTCCTTCTAGAATATTTTTAATTTCAGTAATTATATTATTCATCTCATCTTATTTATTTCTTCTATGTCATTGGTGATTGTATTAGCTGTATTAGCTGTGTTTCTTGCATTTTCTCCATTCTGTTTTCAAGTCTTGAGAGCATCTTTGTGTATTTCTTCTTTGCTTACTTGGTCTTGTTAGTTTCTACCTTGCTCCTTTATTTGTGCTGTATTTTGCTGTCTTTTTATAATTTTTTTTTTCCCCTAACTTGCTCTACTTGAGGTCTCCTTTTCCCAGGCTTTAGGGTTGCATTCCTTCTTCCTTTTGGTTTTTGCCCTTGGAGGGAAAGGTTGGTTGAGTGGTTCATGATGATTTCTTGTTAGTGGTGGCTTTTGCCTGTGTTCTGCTAAGCCCTGAGCTTGCAGTCTCTCTGGCCTCAGGAGCTGCTGGGTCCATCCCTCATGGAGACTTCAGTCTTCATTTGAACATTTCTTTGTCCAGATCCAATCTGGAAACCTATGTGTCTGTTTTTATGACAAACTCATACTGTTTTTATTGCTGTAGCTTTGTGGTATAGTTTAAAATCAGGAAATGTGGTGCATCTAACTTTATTATTTTTTCTCAAGATTGATTTGGTGATTCTAGTCTTTTGTGCTTCAAAACAAAGTATAGGATTTTACTTTTCTATTTCTGTGAAAAATGCCATTGGAATTTTGTTAGGGGTTACATTGAATATTTAGATTGCATCTGTTCTTCAAACTTTCAGGTTACAGGTTTTTTACCTCCTTGGTTACATTTAATCCTAACATTTTTTATTCCTTTTAAAATTTATTTTATTGAAATATAGTTGATTTGTTGCTTTTGTTTTTTAGTTGCTGAGTCATGTGTGACTCTTTTGTGACCAAATGGACTGTAGCCTGCCAGGCTCCTCTGTTCATGGGATTTTCCAGAAAAGAATACTGGAGTGCAGTGCCATTTCCTTCTCTAGGGGATTTTTTCCCACCCAGGGATGAAATCTGCATTTCCTGTATTGCAGGCAGATTCTTTACCACGAAGTCATCTGGGAAGCCAAAACAAAAACAAAAAGATCCCATGCTGTTTAGGGTACAGTCTGCATGCTGGGGGCCTTTCAAACATAAAGAGCCAGTTTAGAGATCAATCCAGTTTCTTTCTTTAGGGCAACAGCATTTTTTCCTAGCTGGCTATGTCTCAATAGGAAAGGTGTATAGTCAGCAGAATTCAAACCTGTGCAAGGAAACCCCAATGGGTTTCTAGTCAATAGCCTTAACCACTCAGCCATGGCTACTTAGATAGACATAGTCAACTTACAATGTGTTAGCTTCTACTGTACAGCAAAGTAGTTCAGTTATACATACATATGTATATGCTCTCTTTTATATTATTTTTCATATTCTGTATGGTTTGTCACAGGATACTGAATGTAGTTCCCTGTGCTGTGCAATAGGACGTTGTTGTTTATCCATTCTATATATAATAATTTGCATCTTCTAATCCCAAACTCCCAATCTCTCATCCACATCCTTTGCCCTTTGGCAACTACAAGTTTGTTCTCTATGTCTCTTGAGTCTTTTTCTGTCTCATAAATAGGTTTATTTGTGTCATATTTTAGATTCCACATAAACACAATATCATTCTTTTTCTGAGTTATTTCACTTAGTATAACAATCCCTGGCTTTTATCATGGTGAGATATGTTCACTCAAGAGCCACTTTAATAGATTTTATCATGAATGGATAAAATTGGATATTAAATTTTATCAAATGCTTTTTTCTGCACTGTTGAAATGATCATATTTTTTTTGCCTTTCCCTCTGTTGATGTGATGTATCACATTGATTTGTATATATTGAACCATCCTTGTGACCATAGGATGAATTCAACTTGGTGGTGGTGTATGATCTTTTCTGTGTGTTGCTGGATTTGGTTTGCTAGTATTTTACTGAGAATTTTTATATCAATACCTGTCAAAGAAATTGCCCTCTAATTTTCTTTTTTGGTAAAGTCTTTGTCTGGTTTTGGTATCAGTGTGATAATAGCTTCATAGAATGTCTTTGGGAGTGCCCTTTCCTCTTCAATCTTTGGAAGATTTTGAGAAGGATCCGTATATGTTCTTTTTTGTAAGGTTGGTAGAATTCACCTGTGAAGCCATCTGGTACTGGATGCTTATTTTTATGGCATTTTTCCCTTAAAAATACAGATTTCATCCCACTTCTAGTGATCTGTCTGTTCAAATTATCTATTTCTTCCTAATTCAATTTTGGTGGACAGTATGTTTCTAGAAATTTGTCCATTTCTTCTAGGTTGTCAAATTTATTGGCATATAATTATTCATAGAATTCTCTTATATTGTGTAATATTTCTGCAGTATCAGTTGTTACTTCTCATTTTTCATTTTATTTGGGTCCTCTCTCTTTACTTCTTGATAACCTGGCTAGAGGATTTCTTTCCCCTGGTCAAATTTCTTTCCCCTTTCAAAGAATCAGCTCTTGATTTTATTGATATTTTTTCTATTGTTTTGTGGATCTCTATTTTATATATTTCCTCTCTGATCTTTATTATTTTCTTCCTTCTGCTGACCTTAGATTTTGTTCTTCTTTTTCTAATTCTTTTCAGTGATAGGTTAGATTGTTTATAAAAAAGGTTTTTTTGTTTGTTTTATGAGAAGGGCATGTATGGCTATTACTTCACTGCATTCCATAGATTTTATATAGTTGTGTTTGTATTCTTTTTGATATAATTATAAATAGGATTATTTTCTTAATTTATGTTACTAATACCTCATGGTTAGTGTATAAAATGCAATTGATTTTTGTGTATTCATTTTATATTTCTGATACCTTTACTAAATTTATTAGTTCTAACAGCTTTTCAGTAGAGTTCTAAGGATTTTCAATATGTAATACCTTGTTATCTGCAAAAAGTGACAGTTTTACTTCTATTATCATTTGAATGTATTTTATTTTTTTATTTTGCCTAATTGCTCTGGCTAGGATTTCTAGTACAATATTGAGTAAAGGCAGAAATGGTAAGGATCCCTGTCTTGTTGAGGATTTTAGAGGAAAAGCTTTCAATTTTCACCACTGAATATGATGTTAGCCACAGGCTTGTCACATATGCTCTTTATTATGTTGAGGTACATTACCTGTATAATCACTTTATTGTAATTTTTTTAATCACAAATTGATATTGACTTAAGTGCTTTGCATCTATTCAGATTATATAATTCTTACCCTTCAATTTGTTAATATTGTATATCACAGTAATTGATTATGAAAAATAAACCATGCTTGCATTTCTGAAATGTATTATTCTCAATAATGTTATATGACCCTTTTAGAGTATTATTAAACTTGGTTTGCTAATATTTTGTTGATAATATTTGCATCTGTGATCATTGGGCATATTGGCTTGTTATTTTCTCTTTTTTAAATTAATTTTTATATGATATTATAGTTGATTTATAATGTTCTATTAGTTTCAGGTGCAAAGCAAGTGATTCAGTTTTACATATGCATATATCCATTCTTTTTCAGATTATTTTCCCATATAGGTTATTAACGAATATTGAATAGAGTTCCCTGTACTATATAGGAGGTCCTTGTTGATTATTAATTATATATATAGTAATGAGTATATGTTAATCCCAACCTCAATTTACACCTCCCTCCACCTTTCCACATTGGTGACCATAAGTTTATTGTCAAAGTCCATGAGTCTGCTTTGTAAATAAGTTCATTTATATCATGCTTCTTAGATTCCACATATAAATGAAATCATATGCTATTTGTCTTTGTCTGACATACTTCACTTATGACCATCTCTAGGTCCATGTGTGTTTCTGCAAATGGCATTATTGCATTCTACGTTATGGCTGAGTAATATTACATTGTATATATGTATTACATCTCCTTTATCCACTCATCTGGAGATGGACATTTAGGTTGATTCCATGTCTTAGCTCTTATAAATAGTGCTGCAGTGAACATTGGAATGCATGTGCTTCTTTGAATCATGGTTTCTTCCAAATATATGTCCAGGAAAGGGATTGCTGGATTAAATGGTAGCTTGATTTTTAGTTTCTAAAAGAATCCCCATGCTGTTCTCCATACTGGTTGTACCAATTTACATTCCTACAAACAGTGCAGGAGGGTTTCCTTTTGTCTACCCCCTTTCCAACATTTATTATTTGTAGACATATTGATGATGGTCTTTTTTTAAAACTGGAGAATAATTTCTTTACAATATTGTCCTGGTTTCTGCCATACATCAACATGATTCAGCCACAGGTATACACATGTCCCCTCCCTCCTGAACCTCTTCTCCCATCTCCCACTCCATCTCACCCCATGTGTATGAAATCTAGAAAGATGTTAATGATGAACCAATTTGCAGGGCAGTAATGGAGACGCAGACATAGAGAACAGACTTGCAAACAGTGGGGGAAGGAGAGCGTGGGATGAGTTGACAATAGCATGGAAACATATACATTACTGTATTAAAGTATATAGCAAGTGGAAATTTGTTTTGTGACACAGGAAGCTCACTGAAGTCTTGATTTACATTTCTATAATAATTAGCAGTGTTAAACATCTTTTCACATGATATTGGCCATCTATCTGCATGTCTTCTAGTGGTTTTCTGGTGTATCTTGAGAATTTTCTATTAATATGTACAGTCTCATGTCATCTGCAAACAGTGACGGTTTTACTTCTTCATTTCCAATGGGGATTCCTTGCATTTCTTTTTCTTCTCTGATTGCCTTGCCTAGGACTTCAGAGAAGTTTAATAAAAGTTGTAGAGTGGCCATCCTTGTCTTGTTCCTGATCTTAGAGGAAATGCTCTCAATTTTTCACCACTGAGAATGATGTTTGCTATGGGTTTGTCACATATGGCCTATGTTATATTGAAGAAGATCCTCTTTATGCACTTTCTGGAGAGTTTTTATCATAAATTGATGTCGAATTTTGTCAAAAGCCTTCTCTGCATCTGTTGAGATGATCATATGGTTTTTATTCTTCAACTTGTTAATGTTGTGTATCACATGGATTCATTTGGGGATATTGAAAAATCCTTAAAATCTTGGGATAAATCCCACTTGATCAGGGTGCATGATCCTTTTGATGTATAGTTGATTCAATTTGCTAGTATTTTGTTGAGAATTTTTGCAACTCTGTTCATCAGTGATATGAGCCTGTGAGTTTATTTTTTTGTGGTATCTTTGTCTGCTTTTGAAATCAGGATGATGGTGGCCTCATAAGTTTGGGCGAGTTCCTTCTTCTGTTTTTGGAAGAACTGCAAAAGAATAGGTGTTAACTCTTTACATGTTTGATAGAATTCAATCGTGAATTGAATTAGTAGTCCTAGATTTTTTTGATAGAAATTTTCAAATTGCACTTTCAATTTCAATACTTGTGATTGGTCTGTTCATATTTTCTTTTTCTTCTTGGTTTAGTCTTAGAAGGTACCTCTTAGGTACCTGTCTAAGAATTTGTCCATTACTTCTAGGTTGTCCATTTTATTGGTATATAGTTGCTCATAGAAATCTTGTGATCTTTTGTATTTCTGTGGTGTCTATTTTAACATCTTTTTAATTTCCAATTTTACTAATTTGAGCTCAGTCCTTTTTTTTCTTAATGAATATAGCTAAAGCTTTATCAATTTTGTTCATCTTTTCAAAGAACCAGCTTTTAGTTTTATTGATCTTTTCTATTGTATTCTTAGTCTCCATTTCATTTATTTCAGTTTTGATCTTTGTGATTTATTTCCTTCTAGTAACTTTTGGTTTTGTTTGTTCTTTCTCTGGTTGCTGTATGTGTAAGATTAGGCGAATTATTTGAGATTGTCCTTGTTTCCTGAAGAAACACTGTATTGCTATAAACTTCCCTCTTAGAACTACTTTTGCTGTGTTCCATATGCTGTGGATTGTCATGCTTTCATTTTCATTTGTCCCTAGGTAATTTTTATTTCCTCTTTGATTTCTGCAATGATCAATTAGTGATGTATTGTTTAGCCTCCATGTGTTTGTGTTTTGTTGATTTCTAATCTCATAGTGTTGTAGTCGGAGAAGATGCTTAATATGATAAATATCCTGAGGTCTGTTTTGTGGCCCAGCTTATGATCTGTCTTGGAGAATGTGTATTCCACTTGTTTTGGATGGAATGCTGTAAATATCAGTTAAGTCCACTGGGACTAATGTGTCTTTTAAGGCCTTTGTTTCCTTATTGACTTTCTGTCTGGATGATCTGTCCACTGATGAAAGTGGGGTGTTAAATTTATCCACTATTATTGTGTTACTGTCAGTTTTTCCTTTTATGGCTGTTAACATTTGCCTTATATATTAGGGTACTCCTACATTGGGTACATATATATATTTAAGATTATTTTCTCTTCTTGGATTGATCCTTTGATAATTATGTAGTAACAGTATTTTGTCTAATATGAGTATTGCTACTCCAGCTTTCTTTTGATTTTACTTGCATAGAATAACTTTTTCCATCCCCTTACTTTCAGTCTATGTATATCCCTAAACCTGAATTGGGTCACTTGAAGACTGCATATATACAGGTCATATTTTCATATCCATTCAGCCAATCTATGTCTCTTGGTTAAAGCATTCAGTTAATTTACATTTAGGTAATTATCAATATGTATGTACCTATTTCCATTTTTTAAATTGTTTAGGATTTGTTTTTGTAAGTCTTTTTTCTTCTTTCCTCTTTTGTTTGCTTCTCCTGTGATTTGATCACTAACTTTAGTGTTGTTTGGGTTGCTTTTCCTTTTTTGTGTATCCACTATTGACTTGCAATTTGCATTTACCATGATGCTCTGATATAGCAGTCTATATATATACATTGTTTTAAGTTCCTGGTTTCTTAATTTCAAAATGCATTTCCAATATTGTACATTAGAGGTTTCTCTTTTTCTCACCACTGCTGATTTTGGTATCATACTTGTATGTGGATGATTAACTTCCTTTACTGTATGTTTGGCTTTACTGGTGAGCTTTTCCATTCATAATTTTCTAGTTTATAGTTGTGGTCATTTATTTTTCATCTAGTGAAGTTCCTTTAACACTTGTAAAGCTGGTTTGGTGGTGTTGAATTCACTTAGCTTTTATTTGTCTGTAAAACTTATGATTTCTCTCTCAAAACTGAACAAAAGCCTTGCTGAGTAGAGTATTCTTGGTTGTAGGTTCTTCCCTTCTATCACTTTAAATATATCATGCCACTTCCTTCTGGCCTGTAGAGTGTCTACTGGAAAATCAACTGATAACCTTATGGGGATTTTCTTGTCTGTTATTTGTTTCTTTTCCTTTGTTGCTTGTAATATTTTCTATTTGTCTTCAATTTTTCTCAATTTGATTAATATGTGTCTTTGTGTGTTGTTCCTTGGATTTATCCTGTATGGGACTGCTGAGCTTCTTTGACTTGAATAAATGTGTTTCTTTTCCATGTTAGAGAAGTATTCAAATATTTTCTCAGGCCTTTTTCTTTTTCCTTCTTCTAGAATCTCTACAATGTGAATGATGGTACATTTAATGTTGTCCCAGAGGTTTCTGAGACTGTCCTAATTTCTTTTCATTCTTTTTTCTTTGCTCTGCAGGAATGATTTCCATAGTTCTGTCTTCCAGCTCACTTGTCCATTTTTCTTCCTCCTTTATTCTGTTGATTCCTTCTAGTATTTTTTATTTCAGTTATTATATTATTCATTTCTGTTCTTTAGTTCTTTAAAGTGTCTAGCTTTTTATTAAACATTCTTTTTCCTCTTGGTCTTTGCCACCAGCTTTCTAATAAGATCTTGGTTCATCTTTATCGTCATTACCATGAATTTGTTTCAGGTAGACTGCCTATCTTAACTTCACTTTGTTGTCTTTCTTGGGTTTTATCTTATTCCTTGTCTGGAATATAGTTTTCTGTCTTCTCATTTTGTCTAACATTCTGTGTTTGTGGTCTCTGTTCCTCAGGCTGCAGGATTATAAATCTTCTGGGATCTGATGTCTATCTGACAGGTGAAGTTGGTCTAAGGGCTTTTGCAGGCATCCTGATGGGAGGGACTGGTTCTTGCCCACTGGTGTGAAGTGGGTTTTCTCCCTAGGTGGGCAGGGCCATGTCAAAGGGTTTGTTTAAAAGCAGTTGTAGGGTCAGCTTGACTTTAGGCAGCCTGTGTGCTGATGGGTGGTACTGTGTTCTCAATTTTTTGGTTGTTTGGCCTGAGGCCTTCCAGCACTGGAAATGGCAGGCTGTTGGGTGGGGCCAGGTCTGGTGCCAAAATGGCTACCTCTGGCAGAACTCACATGGATGAGTTCTAACCTTCTTGAAGTTCTAACCTTCTTGAAGACATCTCTAGTATTTCCCATTCTTTTGTTTTCCTCTATTTCTTTGCCCTGATCATTGAAGAAGGCTTTCTTATCTCTCCTTGCTATTTTTTGGAACTCTGCATTCAAATGGGTATATCTTTCCTTTTCTCCTTTCCCTTTCCCTTTCTCTCCTCTTCTTTTCTCAGCTATTTGTAAGGCCTCCTCAGACAGCCATTTTGCTTTTTTGCCTCCTTTTCTTGGGGATGATCTTGATCACTGCCTCCTATATAATGTCATGAACCTCGATCCATATTTCTTCAGGGACTCTATCAGATTTAATCCCTTGAATCTGTTTATCACTTCCACTGTATAATCATAAGGGATTTGATGTAGGTAAATACCTGAATGGTCTAGTGGTTTTCCCTACTTTCTTCAATTTAAGTCTGAATTTGGCAATGATTTGACCAACAGTCAGCTCCTGGTCTTGTTTTTGCTGACTGTGTAGAGCTTCTCCATCTTTGGCTGCAAAGAATATAATCAATCTGATTTTGGTATTGACCATCTGGTGATGTCCATGTGAAAAGTTGTCTCTTGTGTTGTTGGAAGAGGGTGTATGCTATGACCAGTGCGTTCTCTTGGCAAAACTCTATTAGCCTTTGCCCTGCTTCATTTTGTACACCAAGGCCAAATTTGCCTGTTACTCCAGTATTTCTTGACTTCCTACTTTTTCCAGTCCCTGTAACAAAAAGGACATCTTTTTTGGGTGTTAGTTCTAGAAGGTCTTGTATGTCTTCATAGAACTGTTCAACTTCAGCTTCTTTAGCATTACTGGTCGGGGCATAGACTCGGATTACTGTGCTATTGGATGGTTTGCCTTGGAAACAAAAACAAATCATTCTGTCATTTTTGAGACTGCACCCAAGAACTGCATTTCAGACTCTTTTGTTGACTATGATAGCTACTCCATTTCTTCTAAATGATTCTTGCCCACAGTGGTAAGTATAATGGTCATCTGAGTTAAATTCACCCATTCCAGTCCACTTTATTTCACTGATCCTAAAATGTTGATGTTTACTCTTGCCATTTCCTATTTGACCACTTCCAGTTTACCTTAATTCATGGACCTAACATTACAAGTTCCTATGCAATATTGTTCTTTACAGCATCAGACTTTACTTCCATCACCTGTCATATCCACAGCTTGGCTTTGTTTTCACTTTGTTTTCATAGCTCCATTTCTGCATTCTTTCTGGAATTATTTCTCCACTCTTCTCCAGTAGCATATTGGGTACCTACCAACCTGGGGAGTTCATGTTTCAGTGTCCTACCTTTTTGCTTTTTCATACTGTTTATGGCGTTCTCAAGGCAAGAATACTGAGTGAGATGCCATTCCCTTCTCCAGTGGGCCACATTTTATCATTACTATGGACAAAACTAGTGGAGGAGATGGAATTCCAGTTGAGCTATTTCAAATCCTAAAAGATGATGCTGTGAAAGTGTTGTAATCAGTTTAGTTCAGTTGCTCAGTTGTGTCTGACTCTTCGCAACCTCATGGACTGCAGCACGCCAGGCTTCCCTGACTATCACCAACTCCTGAGCTTACTCAAACTCATGTCTATTGAGTCAGTGATGCCATCTAACCATCTCATCCTCTGTCGTCCCCTTCTCCTCCTGCCTTCAATCTTTCCCAGCATCAGGATCTTTTCCAAAGAGTCAGTTCATTGCATCAAGTGGCCAAAGTAATGTATTGGAATTTCAGCTTCAGCATCAGTCTTTCCAATGAATATTCAGGACTAATTTCCTTTAGGATGGACTGGATGGATCTCCTTGGAGTCCAAGGACTCTCAAGAGTCTTCTCCAACACCACAGTTCAAAAGCATCAATTCTTCAGTGCTCAGCTTCCTTTATAGTCCACCTCTCACATCCGTACATGACTACTGGAAAACCATAGCTTTGACTAGATGAACCTTTGTTGGCAAAGCAATGTCTCTGCTTTTTAACGTGCTATCTAGGTTGGTCATAACTTTTCTTTCAATGCACAAGTGTCTATTTTGCAGCTGCAGTCACCACCTGCAGTGATTTTGTAGCCCCAAAAATAAAGTCTGTCACTCTTTTCCATTGTTTCCCCATCTATTTGCCATGAAGTGATGGGACCAGATGCCATGATCTTAGTTTTCTGAATGTTAGCTTTAGGCCAACTTTTTCACTCCCCTCTTTCACTTTCATCAAGAGGCTCTTTAGTTCTTCTTCATTTCTGCCATAAGGGTGGTGCCATCTGCATATTTCTCCTAGCAATCTTGATTCCAGCTTGTGCCTCACGCAGTCCAGCATGTCTCATGATGTACCCTGCATATAAGTATTTGGAAAACTCAGCAGTGGCCACAGGACTGGAAAAGGTCAGTTTTCATTCCAATCCCAAAGAAATGCAATGCCAAGGAATGTTTAAACTACCACACAATTGCACTCATCTCACACAATAGCAAAGTAATGCTCATAATTCTCCAAGCTACGCTTCAACAGTATGTGAACCGTGAATTTCCAGATGTTCATGCTGGATTTAGAAAAGGCAGAGGAACCAGGGGTCAAATTGCCAACATCTGTGGGATAATCAAGAAGGCAAGAGAGTTCCAGAAAAACATCTACTTCTGGTTTATTGACTATGCCTAAGCCTTTGACTGTTTTGATCACAACAAACTGGAAAATTCTTAAAGAGAAGGGAATACAAGATCACCTTACCTGCCTCCTGAGAGACCTGTATGCAGGTCAAGAAGCAACAGTTAGAACTGGACATGGAACAGCAGACTGGTTCCAAATTGGAAAAGGAGTACATCAAAGCTGTATATTGTCACCCTGCTTATATAACTTATATGCAGAGTACATCATGTGAAATGCCAGACTAGATGAAGCATAAACCTGAATCAAGATTGCTGGAAGAAATATCAATAACCTCAGATGTGCAGATGACACCACCCTTATGGCAGCAAGTGAAGAACTAAAGAGCCTCTTGATGAAAGTGAAAGAGGAGAGTGAAAACTTGGCTTAAAACTCAACATTGAGAAAACTATGATCATGGCATCCAGTCCCATCACTTCATGGAAAATAGATGGAGAAACAATGGAAAGTGACATATTTTATATTCTTGGGCTCCAAAATCACTGCAAATGGTGACTGCAGCCACAAAATTAAAAGATGCTTGCTGCTTGGAAGAAAAACCATGATCAACCTAGATGGCATATTAAAAAGCAGAAACATTGCTTTGCCAACAAAGGTCCACCTAGTCAAAGCTATGGTTTTTCCAGTAGCCATGTATGAATGTGAGAGTTAGACTATAAAGAAAGCTGACAGCTGAGGAATTGATGCTTTTGAATTCTGGTGTTGGCAAAGACTCTTGAGAGTCCATTGAACTGCAAGGAGATCCAACCAATCCATCCTAAAGAAAATCAGTCCTGAATATTCATTGGAAGGACTGGAAGCTGAAACTCCAATATTTTGGCCTCTTCATGCGAAGAACGGACTCATTGGAAAAGACCCTGATGCTGGGAAAGATTTAAGGCAGGAAGAGAAGGGGATGGCAGAGGATGAGATGGTTGAATGACATTGCCGACTTGATGGACTTGAGTTTGAGCAAGCTCCGGGCATTGGTGAAGGACAGGGAAACCAGTCATACTGCAGCCCATGGGGTTGCATAGAGTTGGAGATGACTGAGTGACTGAACTGAATTGAACTAATTCTTGGCTAGCAGTTTGTTGTTTTTTTTCTTTGAGCAAGTCTAATGTATCTTGCTCCTCCCTTCTGTGTTGCAGTGTTTACACTGAGAAATCTGCTGATACCCTTAGGGGGTTTCACTGTGTATAACAAGTTGTTTTTCTCTTGCTGCTTTTAAGATATTTCTCCTTATCTTTATTTTTGACGATGAAATTGTAACGTGTCTTTATGTCAGTCTCTTTGGATTTCTCCTGTCTGGAACCCAGGTTTCTGGATCTAGATATTTTATTTCTTTCCTCAACTAGAGAAGTTTTCAGCCACCATTTCCTAAAGAAACTGCTGTTATCTGTCTCTCTTCTCATTCTGGGATCCCTATACTGTGAATATTGGTTTGTTTTATATTGTCCCATATGTCCCTGGTGGCTCAGCTGGTAAAGAATTCACCTGCAATGTGGGAGACCTGGGTTGGATCCCTAGTTTGGGAAGATCCCCTGGAGAAGGGAACAGCTACCCACTCCCGTATTCTGGCCTGGAGAATTCCATGGACTGTATAATCCATGGGGTGCCAAAGAGTCGGACAGGACTGAGCGACTTTCACTTTCATAAGTCCCTTAAACTATATATTTTTTTTATTTCCTACCCTCCTGATTGTAGGAATCTCACTGCTTTCATCATTTGTTGATTGTTTCTTATGCTTCATCTAGTTTGCTGTTAAACCCTTCTTGAATTTTTCAGTGCAATTATTGTATTCAGCTCTGGCTTTGTGGTTTCTGTTTTGTCTTTTCTTATATTTTCTGTCTCTTTATTGAAATTCTCACTTTGTTCATGCATTGTTCTAACATCAGTAGGCATGTCTGCGAGCCTTATTTTGAGCTCTTTATCAGTGAAGCTTTCTTCTCTGTTTTATTAAGGTCTTTTTCATAAGTTTTATCTTTTTGTTTTTTTCAATTTGAAACATAGTCCTCTGTTTTTTGTTTGTTTGTTTTTTTATTTTCCTGACTCAGGTTTCAATACATTTATTAAATAGCCATCCCTCCCAATTAGTCTTGTTTGGGGAGATGAATCGTGCTGTTCAATCCTGACTTAGCTCTTAATTGTTCTCAAACTTTTGTGATTGCCCAAGCAGCTACCTTTTTTCTTAGTGATGTCCAGTAGCTCAGAAGATCTGAGCACCTAAATGCAGGTAGATTGGAACCTGAACACTGGGCAGAAGATTTTAAGTAGGCAAATATGCTTCTTTTAGAGGAGATAGGTATTTTTATCTCTTCCTATTTTGCACTGAGATCTGGGGAAATAGCCAAAAAACAAACAAACAAAAAACCTATTTTTCACTACCAACCCAGTGAACTTGTGAATACAAGACTCACTGGTTACCATAACCAGGCTATCAATCACAAATCCTCTAAGTGACAACTGCAGTAGCTGGGGTGCCAAACATGTGAACCAACTCCTTTAATGGAGACACCAATCTGCTGATCCAAGACAAAGGGAAAACATCAAAATGTTATCTGCTGGCCTCATTAATCTCTGGAGAGGATTGCAGTCAGACCCTGTATGTATGTTAAATTAGAAGCCTGACCTTCAGGCTTCTGTTTTTAGGATCTTTAAAGAAATCTCTTCCACAGAAATACAGGACATTTTTGTCTATTGCCTCTGCACTGGGCCGTGATGAGTTCCCATGAGCCTGTTAAGACTAATTTTTTTTAATGTATATATTTTATTGAAGTATAGTTGACTTAACAATATTTCAGGTGCACAGCAAGGTGATTAAGTTATACAAACACACATATATTATTTTTGAAATTATTTTCCATCATAAGTTTTTATAAGATATTATCTCTAGTTCCCTATGCTATACAATAAACCTTTGTTGCTTTTTGCATATCTATGTATTAATTAGAAATCTCATTCTATTCATACTAAGTCAAACAGGTGAAATCAAAATGTCATAATTTTTTTTAGTTAGGCAAAAATTCATGTTTTTAAAAAATATGTATTATATATATTTATATGTATATGTGTACAAAAGCTTTTCTACTATACTTAATAAAGGCTTGAATTCTGTTCAGTCACTCAGTCATGTCTGACTCTTTGTGACCCCATGAACTGCAGCACGCCAGGCCTCCCTGTTCATCACCAACTCCCAGAGTTCACCCAAACTTATGTCCATTGAGTCAGTGACACCATCCAACCAATTCATCCTCTGTAGTCCCCTTCTCCTCCTGTCCTCAATCTTTCCCAGCATCAGTGTCTTTTCAAATGAGTCAGCTCTTCACATCGGGTGGCCAAAGTATTGGACTTTCAGCTTCAACATCAGTCCTTCCAATGAACACCCAGGACTGATCTCCTTTAGAATGGACTGGTTGGATCTCCTTGCAGTCCAAGGGACTCTCAAGAGTCTTCTCAACACCACAGTTCAAAAGCATCAATTCTTTTGCGCTCAGCCCTCTTTATAATCCAACTCTCAAAGGCTTGAGAGAGAACATTAAAAAAAAAAAAAAAGATGGAGAAATTGGAGAACATAAACTAAATGAAGTGGGAGCACTGAATATGAAATAGAAAAAGTGAAACAAATGATATAAAAGAAAAGATCATCATATAGTCCTGTTGTTTTTAAACATGGTTGCTCATTAGAAATATATCTGGAGCTCTGGAGGAAAAAAAGCGATACCTGAGCATTTGTATTTTTCAAAAAATTTCAGTATAATTCTATATGCATCTGGATTTTAAACAGTGATTACAGGTTTCTCTATTAGATCCTACTTTTGGTGATATAGAGTTCTATCATTTTTCTGTTGACCAATCATGATACAATGGTATTGAGTAATTACATAATCACAATAGTAAAAGATGTTTATCAGTTTTCACAATCAATAGCTAGACAAAAAAATAAAAGATGATTACAATTGGAAGCCATAATAGGCCCATGATTAACTCAACAACATAAAATAATTGCATACAATTTGGGGGGGCGGGGGTCAAGCAGAGCAATGTGGTAAGTGGAAGTGCATGCATACACGTGCTTTCATCCACCCAGTCAGTCTATGTCTTTTGGTTGGTGCATTGAATACATTTACATTTAAGTTAATTATCAATGTGCATGATCCTATTACTGTTTTCTTAATTGTTTGGGGTTTATTTTCCATAGGTCTTTTCTTTCTCTTGTGTTTCCTGCCTAGAGAAGTTTCTCTAGCATCTGTTGTAAAGCTGGTTTGGTGCTGCTGACTTCTCTTAACTTTTGTTTGTCTGGAAAGCTTTTGATTTCTCCATCAAATCTGAAAGAGAATCTTTCTGGCTAGATATTCTTGGCTGTAGGTTCTTCCCTTTCATTACTTTAAATATTTCATGCCATTCCCTTCTGGTTTGCAGAGTTTCTGTTGAGAAATCAGCTGATAGCCTGATGTGAGTTCCCTTTGTATGCTATTTATTGTTTTTCCCTTGTTGCTTTTAATACTTTGTCTCTGTCTTTAATTTTTGTCTGTCTGATTACAGTATGTCTTGGTGTGTTCCTCCTTGGGTTTATCTTTCCTGGGACTTTCTGTGCTTCCTGGACTTGGTTGACTATTTGCTTTCCCATGTTTGGGAAGTTTTCACCTATTATCTCTTCAAATATTTTCTCAGGTCCTTTTTCTTCTTCTGGGACACCTATAATGCAAATATTGGTACGTTTAATGTTGTTCCAGATGTCTCTTAGGCTGTCTTCATTTCTTTTCATTCTTTTTTTCTGTATTCTATTCTGTGGCAGTGATTTCTACCATTCTGTCCTCCAGGTCATTTACCCTTTCTGCCTCAGTTATTCTGATATTAATTCCTTCTAGGGTATTATTCATCTCTGTTTGTTTTTCCTCTGGTGGATGAGGCTAAGAAGCTTTTGTAAGCTTCTTGATGGGAGGGACTGGGTCTTCCTCTGGTGGGCAGGGCCTTGCTCAGTAAAGCTTTAATCCAATTATCTGCTGATGGTTGGCATTGCACTTCTTCCCTGGTAGTTGTTTGGCCTGAGAGGACCCAGCCCTCGGGTCTTTCAGTGCCCCTGTCCCAGTGGTGAGTCCTTGCCAACTCATACCTCCCCAGGAGGCCCTCCAACACTAGCGGGTAGTTTTGGCCAGTGCCCTGCAGTGGCTGGGGGTCACTGCTCCTCTCCTCTGGGTTTTGATGGATACAAAATCTTGTTTGTGCCCTCCAAGACTGGAGTGTCTGTTTCCCTCAGTTCTCTGGAAGTTATATAATCAAATCCTGCTGGCCCTCAAAGCCAGATTCCCTGGGGATTCCCAGGCCTTTTGTCAGATACCCAGCCTGGGGAGCCTGATGGGAAGTTCAGAACTTTCATAACAGTGGGAGAACTTCTTTGGTATTATTGTCCTCCAGTTTGAGGGTCATCCACCCAGTGGGTATGAGATTTGATTTTATTATGATTTAGCCCCTCCTACAAGGCCTGGCGTGCTGCGATTCATGGGGTCATAAAGATTCGGACATGACTGAGTGACTGAACTGAACCATCATGCTGCACTTTTCTTCTTTGTCTTTGGACTTGGGGTACCATTTTTTGCTGGGTTCCAGCATCCTCCTGTCAGTGAGTGTTCAACAGCTAGTTACTATTTTGGTGTTCTCACAGAAGGAGATGAGCACATGTCCTTCTACTCCACCATCTTGAACTAGCACTCAAGACTGTTTCTTAATACTCTATATCTCTGTGACTCGAATGGGTGCAAACCCTATTGGCTTTCTTAGGTATTTGATTTGGAGAATTGTCTCTGGGTAAGAATCCTAAAAGCTGGAGCACCACATATGGATCCAACCAAACCCTTCATTCCTCAGAGAAAAGCTGGGATTTGTTAATTCCCTTCTAATTGTGTGTCACTGTATCTGAAGTGGAGTGTATGGTAAGAGTAGGTCTCAGCCTGTTATATAAATTTCAACATGGGGTTTTTCTCATTCACCCAGTGTGTAGCAGTTGCTAAACTAGTTTCTAAATCTTTCTAGGTCTTTTTCAGGGAGAATTGTGTATATAGCTGTATATTTGGTATGTCCATGGGAGGAGATTTGTTCAAGAGACTCTGATGGCACACTCCTGAAGCAGAAATCCCCTTTGCCCTTTTAAAAACTGTATTGTATAGTACTTGCTTATGAGTTGAATGGATTTCTTGTGTATTTTTATATTTTATATATTTTATAATTATTTTTTAGATACACAGTTTGCGAGTATTTTTACCCATTCTGTAGGTTGTCTTTTTGCTTTGCTGGTAGTTTTTTTTTTTTTTTCTGTGCAGAAGCATTTTAGATGGCTATAACATGATTTGTCTATTTTGAATTTGTCATCTGTACTTTTTGTGTCATATTTAGAAATTAATTGCCTAGACAAACATCAAGCAGCTTTTTATCCAGGTTTTGTCTAGTATTTTTATGGTTTTGGCCTTATTTTTATTCCCTTAATCCATTTTGAGTTGATTTTTTTGTGTGGTATGAGTTAAGGGTTCAATGACATTGCTCTGAATATGGATATCTAATTTTTCTACCACAATTTCTTGAATATAATATCCCTTCCACCATTGTGTGTTCTCAGCACCCTATTCAAAGATCTGTTGAATATAGGTGTGGGGATTTAGGTCTGAACTCTGTATTTTGTTCCACAGGTCTGTATGTTTTCTATCTGACATACAGTTTTGACAGCTATAGCCTTATAAATACATTTTGAAATCAGGAAGTGCGCTACCTTTAACTTTGTTCTTTGTCAAGATTGCTTTGGCTATTTGAATTTTTTTATTATTCTTCATGAATTTGTTTTCTATTTCTGTAAAAAGTGTAATTGAGATTTTGATAGTAGAACCTGGTGTGGCATGAACACTTCAACAGTATTGATTCTTCCAGTTCATGAGCTTGAGATTTTTTTCCCCATTTGTTTGTGCCTTCTTTAATTCTTTCATCAGTATTTAATCACTGTAAGTGTGCAAGTCTTTCACTTTTTTGTTTCTTTTTTCTTAAGTATTATTTTTCATTACAATTGTGAATGGAATCATTTACTTAATTTCTCTATAGAATGGTTGGTTGGTTGTGTATATAAACATAATTGATTTATGTGTTCCAATTTTGTATCTTGCAGCTTTGCTGAATTTATTAGTTCTAGTCTATTTTTTTTTATTGTTGCTGAGTGTTTTCTATGCATATGATCATGTCCTCTGCAAGCGGAAGTAATTTTTTGTTTTCTTTTTCTGACTGGGATGTCCTTTATTTCTTATCTAATTGCATTGAATAGAATTTCCAATACTTTGTTGAATGAGTGGCAAGAATGTCTATCCCTGGTTTGTACCAGATCTTTAAAAGGAGACTTTCCATCTCCCCCTGACCCCCACAAACACTTCATTAAGTCTGATATTTCCTGTGGGCTTTTCATTAGGGCCTTTATTATGTTGAAGTATGATCATTATCTTGCTATTTTGTGGAGAGTTTTTTTCCATAAATGAATTATAAACTTTGTCAGTTGATTTTTTTCTTCCTCTATTCAAAATATCCAGTGTTTTTATTTATTTTGTTATGTATTGTATGTACCACATTAATTGTTTTTCATATGTTGAGGCATTTCTACATCGATGGGATAAGTCCCATTTGATCATGACACAGAATGCTTTTAATGTGCTGTTGAATTTGCTTTGTTAGTAGTTTATTAAGGATGTTTGCATCTGTGTTCATCACAGATATTTGCACATAGTTTTCTTATAGTGTCTTCTTTGTTTTGGTATCAGGATGATATTGTCCTCATAAAATAACTTTGGAAGTGTTTCCTCTTTTTTTTTTAAGTTCAGTAAAAATTGGTATTAATTCTTTGAATGTAACATGCAGCCATCATATCATTTGCTTTTCTTTAGGAGATTTTTGATTACTTATTTAATCTCCCTCTCCCTCTTCTTTTTTCCTCTGATACCCTCAGGCTTAATATTTCTTCTTGATTCAATTTTTGTAGGTTGTATGCGTCTAGAAATTTATTCATTTATTCTAGGTTATCCAATTTGTTGGTATATAATTATCCATAATAGTTTCTTATGTTCTTTTTTAAATTTTTATGGAATTCATAGCAGTGTCTCCCATTCATTGCTGGTTTTATTTATTGAATCTTCTTCCTACTTACTTACATTGACAGCATCTTAGCTGTATTCCCTGGAGAAGGAAATGGCAACCCACTCCAGTATTCTTGCCTGGAGAATCCCATGGACAGAGGAGCCTGGCAGGCAGACTCCTCTGTCTATGGATTTGCAAGAGTCGGACACAACTTACTGACTAAACTACTAACTAGCTCTATTATTTTAAAGACCAACCTGGTTTTATTGATTTGTTTTCTTTTCTTGGTGGTGTTATTCTGTATTTGACTTATTTCTGCTATAATCTTTATTACTTCTTTCCTTCTGCTAAATTTGGACTTAGTTTGTCCTTTTTATTCTAGTTTTATGAGATGTAAAGTTCAATTACTTATTAAGAGTTTTTCTTTTTTTTTTAACATAGACAAGTATCACTGTAAACTTCCCTCTTATATTTGTTTTTCCTATATCTCATAGGTTTTAGGGAAGCTTCTCAAGTGGTGCTAGTGGTAAAGAATCTGCCTGCCAATGCAGGAGACACGAGAGATGTGGGTTTGATCCCTGGGTTGGGAAGATCCCCTGGAATATGAAATGGCAACCTGCTCCAGTATTCTTGCCTAAAAAATACAATGGACAGCTGGTGGGCTATAGTCCATGTGGCACAAAGCATCAGACGTGACTGAGTGACTGAGCACAGCAGCATAGGCTTTAGGATATTACATTTTTCTTTTTGTCTGCCTTGAGATATTTTAAAATTCTGTTTCTCAAAAATGTTATTTGGTGGTTTTGTGGCTGTGCCCTCTTTGTTCCTACATTCAGGCTTCCTCTAGTCGTGCAGAGCAGGGGTTACTCTCCAGTTGTGGTGCATGGGCTTCTCATTGTTGTTATCCTCTTGTTGTGCAGCATGGACTCCAGGGTGTGTGAACTTCATGAGTTGCTGCACATGGACTCAGTAGTTGTGGCTTGTGGGCTCCAGAGCACACGCTCAGTAACTGTGATGCTTGGCTCCGTTGTCCCATGACACGTGGGATTCCCCCGAGACCAGGATCGAACTGGTGCCCCCTGCATTGCAAAGAGGACTTGTAACCACTATACCACCAGAGATGCCCTGAAATTCCCTTTTATTTCCTCTTCAATGGTTGTTCAAGTATGTGTTGTTTTGTTTACATGTGTCTATGAATTTTCCTGGTTTTAGCTGTTACTGACTTCTAGTTTTATTATATATATTATATTACAATTTTATAATAATAAAATATATAATATATACATAATGTTGATATTTCTCCTGGGAATCTTGATTCCAGCTTGTGCTTCTTCCAGCACAGCATTTCTCATGATGTACTCTGCATATAAGTTAAATAAGCAACAATATACAGCCTTGATGTACTCTTTTTCCTATTTGGAACCAGTCTGTTCTTCCTTGTCCAGTTCTAACTGTTGCTTCCTGACCTACATACAGATTTCTCAAGAAGCAGGTCAGGTGGTCTGGTATTTCCATCTCTTGAAGAATTTTCCACAGTTTATTGTAATCTACACAGTCAAAGGCTTTGGCATAGTCAATAAAGCAGAAATAGATGTTTTTCTGGAACTCTCTTGCCTTTTTTTTATTCCAATGGATGTTGGCAATTTGATCTCCAGTTCCTCTGCCTTTTCTAAAACCAGCTTGAACATCTGGAAGTTCACAGTTCATATACTTTTGAAGCCTGACTTGGAGAATTTTGAGTATTACTTTGCTAGCATGTGAGATGAATGCAATTGTGCGGTAGTTTGAGCATTCTTTGACATTGCCTTTCTTGGGGATTGGAATGAAAACTGACCTTTTCCAGTCCCGTGGCCACTGCTGAGTTTTCAAAATTGCTGGCATATTGAGTGCAGCACTTTCACAGCATCGTCTTTTAGGATTTGAAATAGCTCAACTGGAATTCCATCACCTCCACTTGCTTTGTTCGTAGTGATGTTTCCTAAGGCCCACTTGACTTCACATTCCAGGATGTCTGGTTCTAGGTGACTGAAGACACCTTCGTGATTATCTGGGTTGTGAAGATCTTTTTTGTACAGTTCTGTGTATTGTTTCTATGTCTCCTTAATATTGGAGAAGGCAATGGCAACCCACTCCAGTACTCTTGCCTGGAAAATCCCATGGACAGAGGAGCCTGGAAGGCTGAAGGCCATGGGACCGCTGAGAGTCAGACACGACAGAGTGACTTCCCTTTCACTTTTCACTTTCATGCATTGGAGAAGGAAAGAGCAACCTACTCCAGTGTTCTTGCCTGGAGAATCCCAGGGATGGGGAGCCTGGTGGGCTGCTGTCTATGGGGTCGCACAGAGTCAGACATGACTGACGCAACTTAGCAGCAGCAGCAGCTCCTTAATATCTTCTGCTTCTGTTAGGTCCGTACCATTTCTGTCCTTTATTGAGCCTATCTTTGCATGAAACATTTCCTTGGTGTCTCTAATTTTCTTGAAGAGATCTCTAGTTTTTCCCATTCTATTGTTTTCCTCTATTTCTTTGCACTGATCGCAGAGGAAGGCTTTCTTATCTCTCCTTACTATTCTTTGGAACTCTGCATTCAAAAGGGTACATCTTTCTTGGAGATGGTCTTGCTCCCTGTCTCCTGTACAATGCATGAACCCCATTCCATAGTTCACCCTTACAGCAGAAAGTGAAGAATTAAAGAGCCTCTTGTTAAAAGTGAAAAAGAAGAGTTAAAAAGTTGGCTTAAAGTGCAGCATTCAGAAAACAAAGATTATGGCATCCAGTCCCATCACTTCATGGCAAATAGACGGAGAAACATTGGAAACAGTGGCAATCTTTATTTTGGGGGGCTCCAAAATCACTGCAGATGGTGACTGCATCCATTAAATTAAAAAACGCTTACTCCCTAAAAGAAAAGTTATGACCAACCTAAACAGCATATTAAAAAGCAGAGACATTACTTTGCCAACAAAGGTCTGTCTAGTCAAGGCTATGGTTTTTGCAATAGTCATGTATGGATGTGAGAGGTGGACTGTAAAGAAGGCTGAGCACCAAAGAATTGATGCTTTTGAACTGTGGTGTTGGAGAAGATTCTTGAGAGTCCCTTGGACTACAAGGAGATCCAACCAGTCCATGCTAAAGGAAATCAGCCCTGAATATTCATTGGCAGGGCTGATGCTGAGGCTGAAATGCCAATACTTTGGCCATCTGATGCAAAGAATGGACTCACTTGAAAAGATCCTGATGCTGGGAAAGTTTGAAGGCAGGAGGAGAAGGGGATGACAGATGAGATGGTTGGATGGCATCACCAACTCAATGGACATGAATTTGAGTAAAATTCGGGAGTTGGGTAATGAACAGGGAGGCCTGGCATGCTGCAGTGTATGGGGTCGCAAAGAGTCAGACACGACTGAGCGACTGAACTGAATTGATGCTATAGCTCCAATACTTCAGCCACCTGATGCAAAGAGCAGACTCATAGGAAAAAACTCTGATGATGGGAAAGATTGAAGGCAAAAGGAGAAGAGGGCAGCGAAGGATGAGATGGTTAGATAGCATCACCAGTTCACCAGACATGAATCTGAGCAAACTCTGGGAGATAGTGAAAGATGGAAAACTGGCATGCTGCAGTTCATGGAGTGGCAAAGAGTCAGACATGACTTAGCGACTGAACAGTCACAATAAAAATATATTAATTCTTCTCTAAATGTTTGGTAGAATTCATCTATGAAGCCATCTGGTTCTGGACATTTGTTTTTTGGAGTTTTTTAAAAGTACTATTACTGATTCAGTTTCATTACTGGCAGTTGGTTTGCTCTAGGAAACAGAAGACATAGTCTACGTGTTCCTGCTTCAGTTTTATGAAAGTGTAAATGTCTAAGAATTGTCCATTTCTTCTAAGCTGTCCATTCATTGGTGTACAGTTGCTCACGGTAACCTCTTATGATCCTTCGTATTTCTGTGGTATTGGCTGATGATTCCCCCTTTCCATTACTGACTTCATTGATTTGGGTTGCCGCCCCCGCCTCCCCACCTTGGTGAATCTGGTCAGAGGTTTATCAAGTTTGTTTATCTTTCCAGAGATCCAGCTCTTACTTTCATTGATCTTTCTTACTGTTGTTTGTTTGTTTTTTAGTATCTATATCATTTATGTCTGTCCTTTTTTATTTCTTTCCTTCTACTAACTTTGGATTTCATTCTTTTTATAGTTCCTTTAGGTATAAGTTTAAGCTGTTTCTTTGAAATTTTTCTTGTTTCCTGATAGAGCTTGTATTGGTATAAACTTCTCTCTTACAATTGCTTTTCTGCATCCCATAGATTTGGGGTCTTTGTGGTTTTGTTTTCATTGTTCTCCAGATATTATTTTATTTTCTCTTTGATATGTTCATTGGCCCATTGATTGTTTAGTATCATATTATTTAGCCACGTTTTTGTTTTTCGCAGTTTTTTCTTATAGTTTATTTCTAGTCCAGTAGTTTTATGGATACATAAGATGCTTTATAAGAGTTCAGGTTTCTTAAACTTATTGAGACTTGTTTTGTGGCCTGCTATTTAAAGCTGTGAGACTTCAGGGGTCTTGGGATTGGTGTCCACATGCTGGCTCAGGTATCCTGGGGCTGGTACCTGCCCACCAGTGTGTGAGAATGGTCACAGGGCTAGAGCCAGCCCTCTGGTTTTGTGATAGGGCCTTAGGCCCTCTGATTTAGAACAGGCTCTTGGGCCTTCTGTTGGACAGGGCTGTGTCCCAGGTTGGCTGAGTCAGGGCAGCCTGTCTGCTGGTGGGTATGCTGTGTCCCTGTTTAGCTAGATGCATGGCCTGAGGCTTCCCATTGTCGGTGCCAACAGACTGGTATTGGGGACTGGTTCCCGGTGCTAAATATGCCAGAAGCAAGATTCCAAATGGCACTTGACAGCACTAGTGTCCACATGACAGAAAGAGCTTCCAGAAATGGCACCAGCAGTGTCTGTGTCGTTAGGGCAAGTTCTAGTTGCTTCCTCCTTCTCCAGGACACCCTCTGACATCAGCAAGTAGGTCTGACCTAGGCTCCTTTCAAATTATTGTTTCTTTCCTGGGACCTGGAGCTTATAAGATGTTGTATGTGCCTTTTAGGAGCAGAGTCTATTTCCCACAACACTCTGCACCTCTCAGAAGTAAGCCCTGCTGGCCTTCAAAGCCAATCATTCTTGGGGCTTATCTTTCTGTTATAGGACCCCTGGTCTGGGAAACCTGATATTTGTCTCAGAACCATTGTTCTTTAAGGAAAACCTCTGTAATTGTAATTATTTTCACATTTGTGATAAGGATCTTGACTATACTCTGACTTTGCCCTGCCTCATCTCATTGTAATTCCTTTTTATGTATTTTTTGTAGAAGATATTTTCTGCTAGATTTTAGTCTTTCTTATCAATATATGCTCTGTAGATATTTGTAAATTTAGTGGGCCTATAAGTGGAGGGGATCTTTAACAGACATAAGACTATTTGACTTATCTATTTCTTCGATTTTAGGTATTCTGTGTCTATCAAGGAATTTATTTTCATCTAAGTTAGTGAATTTATGGACATAGGCTTTTTTGGGGAGGGGTAGCATTTTTTATTCTTTTAATCAGTAGTTTTATCTCCATTTGATTCATGATATTGGTTAGTCTCCTTGCTTTTCTTCCTGGTTAGAATTCCTAGGTAGAATGTAGGCTTCACCTAATAAGACAGTGTGATTTATGGAGAGATACAAGGTTTTAATTTATATTTTTCTCTAATAAAGCAGGAAGATAATTAAAGAAAAATAGAGGCCAATATAATTAAGAAAGTAGATCTAATTTATATACAACAAACTGTGCTATAAAAGTGAAATTATCTTCTTTTGCAGAGTTCATAGAGTAGTCATAAAAATTGACTATATAATATTTCACAAAGAAAATGTTCTAAAAGTACTACTTTTATAGTAATATTTTATGTAGTATATTATATACTACCTATATGGTAGTACTACTATATGCAACATTTTCTGGTTACACTACACAAAAACCAAATGTTAATTAATGACAATTACCATAAACGACTATGGTAGTACTAGTTTTATTGGATAATAAGCAAGCTGTAGAAGAAACTGAGTAAATCAACTATATTTCAGTAAAAAGGATAAGAAAAATCTAGAATTGTCTTGCCTTGCAAAACAAGGCAAAATGAAACTAAATAAAGCTAACAAAGATATGCAGCTTCCCTTTGAAAAATTGCTAACTCAAACAAAATGGTCCTGGTGCATGGAACTATGTAAAAATTGTTGTTTGCTAGTAATGAATAGCATATTTAAAAATTTTAAGTTCTTACACATTTTTTGTTTAAGAAGGTCTTTGCACAACATCTCTTGGTTTGTGTCATGAATGCATAATTCTGTTTTAAAACTTTAAAAAATTTATTCATTTTTAATCAAAGGGTAATTGCTTCACAATATTGGCTTGATTTCTGCTATACATCAACATGAGTTAGCCATAGGTGTACATATGTCCCCTCCCTCTTGAATCTCCCTTCTACCTTGTACCCTTTCCCACCCATCTAGGTTGTTACAGAGCCCAAGTTTAAGTTCCCTGAGTCATACAGCAAATTTCCGTTGGCTATCTTTTTTACATACGGTAGTGTATATGCTTCCATGCTTCTCTCTCTATTCATCTCGCTGTCTCCTTCCTCCACCCTGCCCTTGTCCATAAGTCCGTTCTGTATGTCTGTGTCTCCATTGCTGCCCTGCAAATAGATTCATCAGTATCATCTTTCCAGATTCCATATTAATATATATATGTTAATATATGATATTTGTTTTTGTCTTTCTTACTTACTTCACTCTGTATAATAGGCTCTAGGTTCATCCACCTCATTAGAATTGACTCAAATGTATTCTTTTTTATAGCTGAGTAGTATTCCAGTGTTCTTGCCTGGAGAATCCCAGGGACGGGGGAGCCTGGTGGGCTGCCATCTATGGGGTCGCACAGAATCGGACACGACTGAAGCGACTTAGCAGTAGCAGTAACAGTATTCCATTGCATATATGTACCACAGCTTCTTTATCCTTTCATCTATCAATGGACATCTAGGTTGCTTCCATGTTCTAGCTATTGTAAATAGTGCTACCATGAATACTGGGGTACATGTGTCTTTTTCAGTTTTGGTTTCCTCAGGGTATATACCTAGAAGTGATATTGCTGGGTCATATGGTGGTTTTATTAAACACCGTTCACTGAAGGCCTTCTTGTCTCTTCTAGCTATTCTTTGAAACCACACTTAATTGAATGTGCCTTTCCCTCTCTCCCTTGTTTTCCTCTTCTCTTTGTTCTTCCACTGTTTGTAAAGCCTGCTCAAATAACCGCTTTGTCCTCTTGCTTTTCTTTTTTTGGAAATGGTTTTGTTTGCTGCCTCCTGTACAATATTACAGACCTCAGTCCATAGTTCTTCAGACACACTGTTGTCCAGATCTAGTCCCTTGAATCTATCTATTACCTCTACTGTGAATTCATGTGGGATTTGATTTAAGTCATACATGGCTGGCCTAGTGTTTTTCCTGGTTTTCTTTAGTTTAAGCCAGAGTTTTGCTATAAGAAGCTGACAATCTGAGCTACAGGCAGTTCAAGGTCTTGTTTTTGCTCACTGTATAGAGCTTCTCCATCTTCAGCTGCAAAGAATATAATCAATCTGATTTTGGCATTGACTATTTAGTGATATCCATATGTAGAGTCATCTCTTGTGTTCTTAGACAAGAGTGTTTGCTATGACCAGTGCATTCTCTTGGCAGAATTCAGTTACCTTTGCCATGCTTCATCTTGTTCACCAAGTCCAAACTTGCTTGTTATTCCAGGTATATATTGACTTCCTACTTTTGAATTCCAATCCCTGATGATGAATAGAGCATCTTTTTTAGATGTTAGTTCTAGGATTTCTTCTAGGTCTTCATAGAACTGATCAACTTCAGCTTCTTTGTTATCAGTGGTAGGGGCATAGACTTGGATTCAGTTCAGTTCAGTCACTCAGTCGTGTCCGACTCTTTGTGACCCCATGAATTGCTGACGTCCATCGAGTCAGTGATGCCATCCAGCCATCTCATCCTCTGTCGTCCCCTTCTTCTCCTGCCCCCAGTCCCTCCCAGCATTACTGTGATGTTGAATGGCTTGCCTTGGAAGCAAACCGAGATTGTTCTGTCATTTTTGGGGTTGTACCAAATACTGTATTTTGCATTCTTTTGTTGATTATGAGGGTTATTCCATTTATTCTATGGGATTATTGCCCTCCCTAAAGGAGGATGTCATCAAAGTTTTGCATTCATTATGTCAGCAAATCTGGAATACCCAGCAGTGGCCACAGGACTGGAAAAGGTCAATTCTCATCCCAACTCCCAAGAAGGGTAGTTCCAAAGAATGTGCTAACCATTGGACAGTTGCACTCATCTTCCATGCTAGGAAAGTCATGCTTAAAATCTTGCATGCTGGGCTTCAGCATTATGTGAATCAAGAACTTCCAGATGTTCAAGCTGGGTTCAGAAAAGGAAGAGGAACTAGAGATCAAATTGCCAACATTTGCTGGATTGTAGAGAAAGCAAGTGGAGAAGGCAATGGCAACCCACTCCAGTACTCTTGCTGGAAAATCACATGGACAGAGGAGCCTGGTAGGCTGCAGTCCATGGGATTGCGAAGAGTCAGACACGACTGAGCGACTTCACTTTCACTTTTCACTTTCATGCATTGGAGAAGGAAACGGCAACCCACTCCAGTGTTCTTGCCTGGAGAATCCCAGGGACGGGGGAGCCTGGTGGGCTGCCGTTTATGGGGTCACACAGAGTTGGACACAACTGAAGCCACTTAGCAGCAACAGAGAAAGCAAAGGGATTTCAGAAAAACATCTATCTGTGTTTCATCAACTACGCTAAAGCCTTTGACTGTGTAGATCTTGACAAACTGTGGAAAGCTCTTAGAGAGATGGAATCACCAGAACATCTTACCTGCCTCCTGAGAAACCTGTGTGTGGGTCAAGAAGCAGCAGTTAGAACCCTGTGTGGAACAATTAATTGGTTAAAGATTGAGAGAGGAGTATGACAGGACTGTCTGCCATCACCCTGTTTGTTTAACCTATACTCTGAGAACATCATGAGAAATGCCAGGCCTGATGAGTTACAAGCTGGAATCAAGATAGATAGGAGAAACATCAACAACCCCAGATATGTGAATGATACCACTCTAATGGCAGAAAGCGAAGAGGAACTAAAGAGCCTCTTGATGACAGTGAAAGAGGAGAGTAAAAGAGAAAGGTTATGACTAAATATTAAAAAAAAAAAAAAAAACAACTAAGATCACTGACACAATGAACATGAACTTGGGCAAACTCTGGGGAATGAGGGACAGGGAGGTCTGGCGTGCTGCAATCCATGGGGTCACAAAGAGTCAGGCATGACTGGTCGACTGAACAACAACAACAGTGGTGGTTTTATTCCTAATTTTTTTTAAGGAATCTCCATACTGTCTTCCATAGTGGTTGTATCAACTTACTTTCCCATCAGCAGCACAAGAACGTTCCCTTTTCTCCACACCTCTCCAGCGCTTGTTGTTTATGAGTTTTTGATGACCATTCTGACCAGTATGAGGTGATATCTCATTGCATTTTTACTTGCATTTCTCTAATAATGAGTGATATTTAGCATCTTTTCATGTGTTTATTAGCCATGTATATGTCTTCTTTGGAGGAATGTCTGTTTATATCTTCTGCCCACTTGTTGATTGGGTTGTTTGTTTTTCTGGTATTGAGTTGCATGAGCTGCTTGTATATTTTCGAAATGAGTCCTTTGTCAGTTGCTTCATTTGCTGTTATATTCTCCCATTCTGAGAGCTGTCTTTTCACCTTGATTATAGTTTCCTTTGCCATGCAAAAGCTTTTTAAGTTTAATTAGTCCCCACTTGTTTATTTTTGCTTTTATTTCCATTATTCTAGGATGTGGGTCATAGAGACCTTGCTATGGTTTGTGTCATATAGTGTTCTTCCTGTGTTTTCTTCTAAGAGTTTTATAGTTTCTGGTCTTACATTTAGGTCTTTAAACCATTTTGAGTTTATCTTTGTGTATGATGTTAAGAAGAGTTCTAATTTTATTCTTTTACATGTAGTTGTTTGATTCTCCCAGCATCACTATTGAAGAGACTATCTTTGCCCCATTGTATATTCTTGCCTCCTTTGTCAAAGATAAGGTGCCCATAGGTTTGTGGGTTTATCTCTGGGGTTTCTATCTTGTTCCATTGGTTTGTATTTCTGTTTTTGTGACAGTACCATACTGTCTTGATAACTGTAGCTTTGTAGTATAGTCTGAGATCAGGTAGGTTGGTTCCTCCAGTTCCATTCTTCTTTCTCAGGATTCCTCTGGCTATTTTTGGTCTTTTTTGTTTCCACACAAATTGCAAAAATTTTTGTTCTTCTTCTGTGAAAAATGCCATTCATAATTTGATTGAAATTGCACTGAATCTGTAGATTGCATTTGGTAGCATTTTCACAATATTGATTCCTCCAATTCAGGAGCATTGTATATCTCTCTACCTGTTTATGTTGTCTTTGGTTTCTTTCATCAGTGTCTTGTAGTTTTCTGTATACAGTTCTTTTGTCTCCTTAGGTAGATTTATCCTAGGTATTTCATTCTTTTATTGCAATGGTAAATGTGATTGATTCTTTAATTTCTATTACTGATTTTTGTTGTTAATATATAGGAATGCAAATGATTTCTTTGTATTGATTTTGTATCCTGCAACTTTACTAAATTCACTGATTAGCTCTAGTAATCTTTGGGGTTTTCTATGTACAGTATCATGTCATCTGCAAATAGTGAGTTCTACTTCTTTTGCAGCCTGGATTCCTTTTATTTCTTTTTCTTCTCTGATTGCTGTAGCTAGGAGTTCCAAACCTATGTTGATTAATAGTGGCAAGAGTGGGTGCCCTTGTCTTTTTTCTGATCTTAGAGAGAAAGCTTTCAGTTTTTCACCATTGACAATAATGTTTATTGTGGGTTTGTTGTATATGGTCTTTATTATGTTATGATTGGTTTCTTCTATGTTCATTTTTTAAAGAATTTTTATAATAATTGAGTGTTAAATTTTATTGGCAGCTTTTTCTTCATCTATTGAGATTATCATATGGTTTTTTTTTATCATATGGTTTTGATCTTTCAATTTGTTAATATGGTGTATCACATTTATTGATTTGCTTATATTGAAGAACCCTTGCATACCTGGGATAAACTCAAATTGATCATGGTGTATGATCTTTTTAATGTATTGTTGAATTCTATTTGCTAGAATTTTGTTGAGAATTTGTGTTCATCAGTGATGTCTGCCTGTAATTTTCTTTTTTGTGTAATGTCTTTGATTTTGGTATCAGGGTGATGGTGGTCTTGTAGAATAAGTTTGGAAATGTTCCTTCCTCTGTAATTTTTTTGCAAGAATTTCAGAACGATAGGCATTAGCTCTTCTCTAAATGTTTGATAGAGTTCACCTGTGAAGTCATCTGGCCCTGACCTTTTTGTTTTTCAGGAGATTTTTAAATCACAGTTTCTATTTCAGTCATTATAATAGACTTGTTCATAATTTCTATTTCTTTCTGGTTTAGTCTTGTAAGGTTGAACTTTTCTAAGAATCTGTCCATTAGCTCTAGGTTGTCCATTTTATTAGCATATAGTTGCTCATAGTCTCTTATGATCCTTTGTATTTCTACATTGTTTGTTTTAATCTCTCCTTTTTCTTTCCTAACTTTGTCGACTTGATTTTTCTCCCTTTTTTTCTTGATGAGTCTGGCTAACAGTTTGTCAATTTTGTTTATCTTCTCAAAGAGCAGCTTTTAGTTTTATTAATCTTCACTATTGTTTCCTTCATTTCTTTTTCAATTATTTCTGTCTGATCTTTATGATTTATCTCCTTATACTAACTTTATGGGGTTTTGGTTCTTCTTTTTCCAGTTGTTTTAGGTGTAGAGTTAGGTCGTCCATTAGATGTTTATCTTGTTTCTTGGAGTACGATTGTATTGCTATAAACTTCCTTCTTAGAAACGTTATTGCTGTATTCCATAGGTTTTGAGTCATCATGCTTTCACTGTCATGTTTCTAGGAATTTTTTAAAAATTTCCCTTCTTATTTCTTCAGTAACCTGTTCAATACTTAGAAACGCATTGCTTAATTTCCATGTGCTTGTGTTTTTTAGTTTTTTTCCCTGTAATTTATATCTAGTCTCATAGTGTTGCTGTCAGAAAAGATGCTTTATACAATTTCAATTTTCTTAAATGCACTGAGGCTTGATTTTTACCCAAGATGTGGTCTGGATATGTTCCATGTACACTTGGGAAGAAAGTGTATTCTGCATTTGGATATAAAGTCCTGAAGAGATCAGTTAGGTCCATTTGGTCTAATAATTCATTTAAGATTTGCATTCCTTATTCATTTTCTATTTTGATGATCTGTCCATTGGTGGGGTGTTAAAGTCCCATACTCTTTTAGTGTTTGCCTTATGTAGTGAGGTGCTCCTACATAAGGAGTATGGCTGGTGTTTCCATTCAACCAGTATGTGTCTTTTCACTGGAGCATTTAATCCATTTACATTTAAAGTAATTATTGATATATATGCAATTCTCCAAGCCAGGCTTCAGCAATACATGAACCTTGAAGTTCCTGATGTTCAAGCTGGTTTTAAAAAAGGCAGAGGAACCAGAGATCAAATTGCCAACATCCGCTGGATCATAGAAAAAGCAAGAGAGTTCCAGAAAAACATCTATTTCTGCTTTACTGACTATGCCAAAGCCTTTGACTGTGTGGATCACAATAGACTGTGGAAAATTCTAAAGAGATGGGAATACCAGACCACCTGACCTGCCTCTTGAGAAACCTGTATGCAGGTCAGGAAGCAACAGTTAGAACTGGACATGGAACAACAGACTGGTTCCAAATAGGAAAAGGAGTACGTCAAGGCTGTATATTGTCACCCTGCTTATTTAACTTATACGCAGAGTACATCATGAGAAACGCTGGACTGGAAGAAACACAAGCTGGAATCAAGATTGCTGGGAGAAATATCAATAACCTCAGATAGCAGATGACACCACCCTTATGGCAGAAAGTGAAGAACTAAAGAGCCTCTTGATGAAAGTGAAAGTGGAGAGTGAAAAAGTTGGCTTAAAGCTCAACATTCAGAAAATGAAGATCATGGCATCCGGTCCCACCACTTCATGGGAAATAGATGGGGAAACAGTGGAAACAGTGTCACACTTTATTTGGGGGGGCTCCAAAATCACTGCAGATGGTGACTGAAGCCATGAAATTAAAAGACGCTTACTCCTTGGAAGGAAAGTTATGACCAACCTAGATAACATATGCAAAAGCAGAGACATTACTTTGCCAACAAAGGTCTGTCTAGTTAAGGCTATGGTTTTTCCTGTGGTCATGTATGGATGTGAGAGTTGAACTGTGAAGAAGGCTGAGTGCCGAAGAATTGATGCTTTTGAACTGTGGTGTTGGAGAAGACTCTTGAGAGTCCCTTGGACTGCAAGGAGATCCAACCAGTCCATTCTGAAGGAGATCAGCCCTGGGATTTCTTTGGAAGGAATGATGCTAAAGCTGAAACTCCAGTACTTTGGCCACCTCATGCAAAGAGTTGACTCATTGAAAAAGACTGTGATGCTGGGAGGGACTGGGTGCAGGAGGACAAGGGGACGACAGAGGATGAGATGGCTGGATGGCATCACTGACTCAATGGACGTGAGTCTGAGTGAACTCTGGGAGTTGGTGATGGACAGGGAGGCCTGGCATGCTGCGATTCATGGGGTCACAAAGAGTCGGACACGACTGAGCAACTGAACTGAACTGATGCTTTTATTGGCATTTTCTTAATTGTTTGGGGTTTGTTTCTTTCCTTCTCTTGTGTTTCCTGTCTGTATAAGTCTCTTTAACCTTTAACATCTGTTATAAAGCTGATTTGGCACTGCTAAATTCTTTTAACTTTTGCTTGTCTGTGAAGCTTTTGATTTCTCCATTAATTTTGAATGAGATCCTTGCCGTGTAGAGTAATCTTGGTTGTAGATTTTTTTTTTTCTTTCAGTACTTTAAATATATCCTGCCATTCCCTTCTGGCCTGCAGAGTTTCTGCTGAAAGATCAGTTGTTAATAGTATGGGTTTTTCCTTGTATGTTACTCATTGCTTTTCTCTTGCTGCTTTTAATAGTCTTTCTTAGTGTTTAATCTCTATTAGCTTGATTAGTATGTGTCTTAATGTGTTTATCTTTGGGTTTATCCTGTATGGGGCTCTACACTTCTTGGACTTGATTGACTATTTCCTTTCCCATGCTGGGAAAATTTTCAACTATAATCTCTTCAAACATTTTCTCAGACCCTCTATTTTTCTCTTCTTCCTCTGGGACTCCTATAATTCAAATGTTGGTGTGTTTAATACTGTCCCAGAAGTCTCTGAGCCTATTCTCAGTTCTTTTCATTCTTTTTGCTTTATTCTGCTCGTCAGCAGTTATTTCCACCTTTCTATCTTCCAGCTCACTTTTTCATTCTTCTGCCTCACTTATTATACTACTGGTTTCTTCTAGAGTATTTTTACTTTTGGTAATTGTGTTATTTGTCTCTATTTATTTCATCTAGGGCCATGTTCATTTTTGTTCATTGGTCCTTGCATTTTCTCCACTCTATTTTCAAGGCTTTGGAACATTTTTACTATCATTACTCTGAATTCTTTTTCAGGTAGTTTGCCTATTTCCTCTTCATTTATTTGGTCTTGTGAGTTTCTACCTTGTTCTCCATTTGCACTATATTTCTCTGTCTTTTCTTTTTTCCAAACTTACTCCATTTGAGATCTTCCTTTCCCAGGCTTTAGGGTTGGTCTATTCCTTCTTTTGGTTTCTGTGTTTTGGTCCTTACCCACCACAAAGTGGTTTGTGTTGATTTCCTTTTGGGGGTGACTTTTGACTGTGTTCCAGTGGGAGGAGGTATTTTCTTTTTTCCCTCTGAGGGGCAGGGCTGTGTGAGGTGGTATATTTTGGAATGTCTGTAGGAATTCTGTCTGCTGATGATTGGTTTTGTGCTTTTGCCTTGCGTGTTTGGGTGAGGCATCCTGCACTAGGTGCTGTCAGCAGCTGGGTGATACCGTGCTTTGTATACGGGTGTAGGCCTTTGTGGAAGTTGTCACTAATTAATACTCCCTGGAATTAGGAGTTCTCTGGCATTCTGTGGTCCTGGACTTAGTGCTCCCAGTTCAATGGCTCAGGCCCAATCCCTGGTCAGGAGACCAAGACTCCACAGTCATTCACTATAGTATTAAAGGGGATTAAAACAAACACATGAAGACAACAAGCAAAACATAACAAGAAACAAAGGATGAACCCAGACAAGTGGTAAATACAAGATCAGACATATAAATACAAAAACAATGGTATATACACACAAATATAACCAAAATATTCCAAAGAAAAGAAAGTACAAGAGATTGACTTGGTGAGCAAGGAAAGCCAAAATGATATCAACCAGTTAAAAACAGAGCTAAATAAAACTTAAACCAGGAAACTGAGCCAAAGCAGAGTGCCAACTGGGGAATAAAGCAAAGAAAACACAACAAATTAACAAACATGATGAAAAAAGAGAGAGTGAAAGAAAAGAAAGAAAAAGGGAAAGAAAGAAGAAAAAAGCAAGGGAAGGATGACAAAAAAAATAGAAAAGCAAAGCTAAATAGAAGTATATATAAATGATTTTTATATATGCATATTAAAGAATAAGTACAACAGGAAAAGGACAATAAGAAAAACAGTCAAACAGAACAAAAAACTTGAAAAAAGAAGAAGAAAAATTTTAATTATTTTTAAAAAGGGAAAATCTATAACATCATAGAAGGCCAACATACAGGTAGAAGTATGTAAGGGGAATGAACAGTGTGATTTTTTAAAAAGATAACATTTCCTAAGGTTATAGTTCTTCTTAGTTGTGGTGTCTGCCCCCTGTGGGTGGGGTTGTACTAGTACCCTGTGATGATTTCCTGGTTTGGGGGACTTATACCAGTGTTCTAGTCAATGGGGCTGGATCTCATTTCTCTGAAGGGCACTGCTGTGTCCAGCAGTAGGTTTTAGGGTGTCTGTAGGATTGGTATGGCTTTGGGCAGCCTGTCTGCATTGTGTAGCATTGTATTTCTATTTTGTTGAACAATTGGCATGGGGCTATCTGGGCACTGGTGCTTGCTGACCTTTAGGTGGTCTTGGTTTTGGTATTGTCATAGAAGCCTTTTGGAGGGCTCTTGTCTATTAATGTTCCCTGGTGTCAGGAGTTCTCTAGTGGTTCAAAGTCTTGGGCTTCTCACTTGAGGAGTTCAGGTTCAAAGCCCACTGAAACTCTAAGACCTCACAAGCCACACAGCACAAAATACAAGTTCCTAATACTCTCAGTGAAGGCAATACTCAGCCCAGAACACCCAGAGGCTTACACCAAAGTCCTCTAATATTTCTAGGAAGGTCTCTGGACCTGTTGTGGGAGCATGGGGTCAGTTCAGTTTCAGATCTAATCTTATTCCAGCTTGTAGTTGCTCCTAAGGTTCACAGTTGCCCCTAGAGTCCACAGTGTGTTCCCCAACTGTGCAAAGGCCAAAGTTCATTAGGGCTCACTAGCTGTCTTGGGCTGGGGAGAGGGGAGGATTATGGTGGCTACAACTGGGATGTACTGGGGAGCACCTGGGGCAATAGAGACCTGTTAGAGTTCTTACAGTCTGGGTCAGGTTGTGATTTCTCCCAGAGAAAAAGGCCCCAGGTCGTGGGTCCCTAGAACTCAGCTACTTAAACTCCCAGCAAGGTGCGGGCAGTAACCTGTACCTGCACACAGCCTGGTGGTAGCTGCAACCTCTGGGGTTAGGACTGCATCAGTGGTGTTTTGTTCACTGCCTCTGGTACCCTTCTGAGCTTTGGCAGTGGTAGTCATGTGTATTTCTGCAGCCATGCTGAAGCAGCCCTCTCAGCACATCCTCACGGCACCAGCCCCCTACCTCTTCCTGGAATCTTTGCTGGAGCCTCCACCCCCGGTCCCACCCTCTGCTGCAGGCCTAAGCTTGCTAGCTACTTCTCTCAGCTCCCCACCCTGACCCTCTGGTCTAGGCTGAGTCTTGTGAGCTGCTGATGGGCTGATAAGTGTGATAAGTGGTATTCTGCAGCTTTCTCTGTATTTTGCCTTTTGAGTCCCCACTGTTGCATGCCACTTTGAGGTTCCACAGCTCGCCCTTGGTCCCACCTGTGGGGGAGTATCCTAGTACATGGAAAACTTTTCCTCCTTCATGACTCCCTCTCTCTCTTGGGGCACAAGCTCCTGTCCTGAAGTCCTCTTTTTTTTTTTTTTTTTAATTATTAATGTCTTTATCTTTGTCCTACCTCAATCCAAAAAGATTAGCTTGTCATTTTGGAGTCCTGGTGTCTTTTGCTATCATTTAGAAGTTGTTCTGGAGGAGTTGTTCCATATTTTGATGACTTTTTGATGTATTTAAGGGAAGCCCACTTTCTTTTCACTGACGTCATCCTAGAAACACTGGGAGAAGTAATATGTTTTATTAACAGTCTCAGGTGGCACTAGTGATAAAGAATCTGCCTGCCAGTGCAGCAGACATAAGAGAAGCAGGTTAAAACCCTAGATCAGTAAATCCCCTGGAGGAGGGCATGGCAACCCACTCCAGTATTCTATTCTTGCCTAGCAAATCCCATGGACAGAGGACCCTCATGGGCTATAGTCTATAGAGTCACAAAGAGTCAGACACAACTAAAGTGACAGGCTGGCATGGCATTAATAGATTCCATAGCTTATCTTAAAATATATCCATGTTTGTATTAATATAATGGAAACATTTGAAATTTATATAATTATTATTACTTTTTTAATGGCTTAGAGATAATGGAGATCCATGTACTAACTTGAGGTCAAACAATTTTTAAGGCATAGTACATGTATTTAATCCTGTACATTGAAAAATGTTAATCTTAAAATACTATAAAATTTTTCTGTACTAACATCTGCTATCATAAAGCTATCTTCAACATGTTAAGACTTGTATTGCATGATATATGCTACTGAAAGAAAAGTAAATCTCTCAAGCTTGCTAGAATTTTATGTCTGAAGAGAGTTGATGATATGTTAATTTCATGTTTGATACACTTATAGTGAATTTTCATTCTAATTAAAAATTTTTTCCCATTGGCTTAGTATTTTATTTTGAAAGGATACAAACAATATCAAGAACAGATCAGCAGTTACACTAAGAAAATCTGTTTGAAGCAGGATGATTGAATAATGTGTGTTATGACAAATAATTCAGACCTTACTGTCATCGTTATGAGACTATTGAGATTGAATAAAAAGATTTTCTATTGCAAAAATTTTTTTAAAAAGGGTTCCTGTCAATTTCATACTACAAATTAGTGATGACAATTATTTATTTAAGTTTCCTCAGACTTCTTTAGAGGCTGTTTTAATCCTACAGATTTTTCAATTCAAATGCAAATTTGGAAGAGGGTCAAAATGCATATTTGTTTCAAGAAGCAAAACAAACCCAACCTTCCCCTATATCTTTTTACAGTTATTCTCTGAAAAACACATTGGCTCACTAGTAACATAACATGCTTTTAATGCCATTATCTCAATTCCTGTTTAATTCATCAAGGTTGGTTTCTGTCCTTAACACTTCATTGCAGTCACAGTCATTAAGGTCAGTCGTTTGCTGTTTTATACCTACTTTGTTTAATCTCATCAACACCATTAACCTAATAGGTTACTTTATAGTCTCTCCCACATCCCATTCCTTCTCTCTTCTTTCTGTTCCTCTTTTTCATGGCACTTTCCTGATACTGGGCATGAAATAAATCTTCAGTGAAAAAGTTAAAAATAATAATTTGCCATCTTCAGATAAACTGTATGTGCTGTGCTTAGTCACTCAGCCATATCCAGCTGTCAGGCGAGTGTGTAATTTCCTTGGTTCTGTCTTGCTGCAGCATAGATTTGAAATGGTGGACCAGTGAAACAGCTCTGTTACAGCTCAGAGTTTTATTCAGCAAGCAAAGGAAAATACACCCTCAAGACATGAGAGTGGGCCAACCCCAAAGGAGAGGCCTTAATCCATCTTGGCTTCCTTTTATACACTTGTCTCCTCCCCCTACCTTGAGCCTGCCCTATGCAAATTGGGCTAGCTAGGAGGGCTGTTTGTTTGTTTCACCTGAGGTTCTCACTCTGGTCCTTGGATTTTCTTTTGTTCCACTTTCGCAGGCTTTTTCCTCTCTTTGTCTTAGCCACTGCCATTTTGGACTCCTTTTTTATATTCTAATTACCTAACATTCCCCTCTCAAGAGATGGGAGGCCCGGGAGGCCCAGGCCCAATTCTTTGGGAATAGGGGCGTCGAAGTCTCTCTGGCTACTTCCTGCTGAGCTGGGATGGCAAGGGGCATTGGGCGTTGGTTATCTGTGACAAGTGAACTGGCTGGAGTGGGCTGCTTCAGTCCTGTTGAACCATTGTGAGGGAAGGCTTGGCACTTGACCTTGAGGCTCTTGGGTCCCAAGGGCACAGTGCCACCCAATGTCCCAATTGATGGCATTTGTAGCAAGCCATTTTAGGAGACTTATCATGGTTTGGACACTCTGGCCCAATGTCCCACCTGTCTACAGATTAGGCATTTGCCTTGTGCCTTGTCCTTCAAGAACTAGGGTTTTGCTATAGGGCTTCCCTGGAGGGCAGCCAGCATCTGGGCATGCTTTGTCTCTCTCCTTCTCTTCCTTTCCTGGGCCTTGGCCTCCCTCTCCTGTTCCATTCTGTTGCAAAAGAGAGGCTGTCTGGACCATCAGACAGAGGCAGCAGGGTCCTGCTGCCATAGCTGTTGTAACTTTATCCTGATGTCTGATGCACATTGGGACAGGAATTTGTCCTTTAAAATCACCTGTCCCTTGTAAGAGTCTAAGTCCAGATTGGTAAACTTTTGGAGGGCCTCTTTTAGCCTTTCCAGAAAGCCAATAGTGTTCTCATAGGACTCCTGAGTTATTGCTGAGACCGGGCACAATCCCTCAACTAATATTCTTCCTTCTATTTCCATGGGTAGACTTCCTTAGAGGTGAGTCTTTCTGAAGCTTATGCTACCCACTACTGTTGCAACCTGAGAGCCAGGCATCCCTGGGTCAGGGTGAAGATCCCCAGGCAAGTTAGGCGTGACAACCTCCAGGAGATATAATCCCTGGGCAGGATGAGGCATGTCAGCCTCCTGAGAATGGGGTCCTTGGGTAGGTCAAGGCATGTCAATCTCCTGCAACCCCTGGACTGGAGGATCCCTGAGCAGGTTGAGGCATGAAAACCTCCTGGAGACCAAATCCCTAGGCAGGTCAACTTCCTGGGACCCCAGGCTGGTGGATCCCCAAGCAGGTTGAGACGTGATGACCTCCTGGGGACTAGATCCCTAGGCAGGTCGACTTCCTGGGACCCCCAGGCTAGAGTTGGGCATCCCCAAGTTCTCCTGTATGACTAGTGCTGGGGAGGATTAAGGGGTTGTAATCTTAACTCATTGCTGGTTTGTCCACCATGGATGGGAATAGATATTATGATGTAAAGCAATCCAAGCCCCATGCATTGAGACTGGGAACCTGGCAAAATAGCTGTATCCTCTTATAGCTCTGAGGTAATATAAGTCACTGATTTCCTCCCATAGTCCTCCATAAGAACAGTTTAGGGGGTTTCCAATGGTAAAAATTTCATTGTCATAGACCCACTCTAGGTAATAACTGAAGTAATGACAAAGGAGTGGGTTATTTGGTATTGTTAGGGGCTTTAAGAGTATTTTAATAATAAGCGGGGTAGAGCAATGTTGCCTACAAGGGGGCAGGGTCCTGGTTGTAGGAGTTAGTAAGTGGCTTAAGGACAAATTGATGAGAGGCAACAGACCAGATGTTCCATAAAAGTGGAGTGTAGATTTGATCCAGGGGATATGTTTTTAACTTTAGGAGAAGGGTGGTAAGGGTTTGGGCCCAAATGGCCTGCTGAGCTAACCCCCAAAATGGCAAACATTGTCCCTGAAAGCCCAGTTGCCCTTGAAGGGATGCCACCAACCGATTGACTTCTAGCAGGCATTGTGTTCCTATCACCTACCCTAGCAGGTTCACTAAGAGATACTGTTGACGCACATGTTGTAGGAAACATAGAAGCTGAAGGCCTGAATATCTAGAGGGATTGGATATTTTACAGTATTTCCCTCTCAAGGGTCAGCTATCTTCTGGTTGTCCCTCTAGAAGATTGTAGAGGCAACACTGTGGCCCCGGACAGGGCTCACAAAAAGAGCATGAAACAGGAGGGAAGGGGGCGGGCACAACATTTGAAAGAATGACATAGCCCAAGTGAGTAACATAAACCGATTAAAATCAAATGGGTCCAAGATGGCAGACAAGTCAAATTCAACCAAATCTTGGTCCTCAATCTGCAAGCTAAATGGCACACCAAGAGGTGCCATGAAAGTTCCAAGGCACTATCAAAAGACCAAGGAGTGAGTGGTTCCCCAGTTATTGGAATGATCCTCCCACTCATTAGCATATGAAATCATCCAGCTCACAAAAACTAACCACACGTTTCATGGCTGCCAGATACACCCTCTGTGATGGCACATGCTCTGTGGACTGTGCTTCTCTCTCAATCCAAACAAATCTACCTCTTACCTTTCACTGTGTCTCTCACTGAATTTTTCTGCAATGAGACCTCAAGAACCTGAGTTTCATTAGGTCCTGAAACCACACTCTGTGGGTTTTGGCTGGGTTTAAGTCCCAGTCAGACATGACTGACTGACTAAGCACAGCACAGAGTCCCTGCCAGATGGATTTGAGTCCCAATCTTAGGTAAACAGTTTCAAACACAACTTTCGGAAATAGAAAGATAATGAGCTGCCCAATACGTTGTAAACGGTGGCATAGATGGAGAGAGGAGCTGAAGGACAGGAGAAAAAAGCAATGAGAAAAATGTGCCAAGGAACCCCTTTCACAACTTGCTGGGAAAACTACTAAATGCCTGACCTGTGCCCACAATTCTCATTGGCCTGATCCTTGGCACAAAGGAGGTTAAGGAGAGAAGAACCCACTTGGGCGACAGTCACTAGGGCGCAGCTGATAATGGAGACTTTGGGACACACTGGGGAGCAGTCCCTGCCAGAGTCCCTCAGTTGCACACACTGCCACTCACCTGTTCAAAGGATATTTGAGGAAACAAGAAACAAGAGATTGTTAGCCATATGTCCTTCCAGCCATAGGGACGAGGACCTCCTACCTTAACCAGAAGTCTTCTGGAATCTGAGACTGAGCAGTGTGAGCTTTCTGCCGAGTTTGTTGTCATTGTCCCAGTTTCCAGCACCCTGGGCTTCTTGTCACTTCCACCGTGCTTGGGTTTCCTTCACGTCCAGCTTCCACAGCATGAGCTTTCATCGAGTTTGGCTTCTGTGCTTGGTCTCCGCCTTGCTAGGGCCAAGCCGAGGTTCTTTCAGCTAGGTTAAATCCAAGACATGGCACCAGATATGTTGGGGGTGTGTGTAATTTCCTCGGTTCTGTCTCACCACAGCAAAGATTTGAAATGGTGGACCAGTGTTACAGCTCAGTTACAGCTCAGAGTTTTATTCGGTGGCAAGCAAAGTACACCCTCAAGGTGTAAGAGTGGGCCAACCCCAAAGGAGAAGCCTCAATCCCTCTCGGCTTCTTCATTTTATACCATTGTCTCCTCCCCCCACATTGAGCCTGCCGTTTGCAAATTGGGCTAGCTAGAAGGGCTGTTTGTTTCACCCGAGGTTCTCACTCTGGTGCTTGCGTTTTCTTTTGTTCCATTTTCACAGGCTTTTTCCTTTCCTTGTCTTTTAGCCATTGCCATTTTGGACTCCTTTTTCCTATTCTAACTACCTAACACAACTCTTTGTCACCCCATAGACTGTAGCCCTCCAGGCAAGAATACTGGAGTGAATTACCATGCCCTCCTCCAGCGGATCTTCCCAACTCGGGAATCAAACCAGGGAGACCCTGCATTTCAGGCAGACTCTTTACCACCTAAGCTACCAGGGAAGCCCAAACTCTGTGTGCATTGTGGCAAAAATATTCCAGAGGTGTAAAAACCTTTCATATGATCTTAATGCCATTTATAAAATTCATTTGAAACAATATGCCTTTTCTAAATTATATCATAAAATGCACTTCAGTGATAAATTAACTGTATTGCTCAAAGGGTGTAAAATGAAAAACTTCTGAAACAAAAATGAATACATACAATACAGGTGTTTTGTTAATTTACACATCTTAAATATCATTTTTCAAACTGTTTCAGTGGCCTGGAGCCAAATTCTATGCTTCAGATGAATAGAAATCTATCCTTTTTAAATGAACACTGTGGGGTGACAGTTCACTTAGAGGAAAGAAATGTTTAATATATTTTCTCTACTATAACTATCAATAAAGATATAGATAAACTATAAAATATAAAAGAACTTCTTTGTAAAGCATAATCTTTGTGTCACCCCTGTATGGATATATATGCAGTTTGTACTCACAGAAAAAACAAAACTTTAAACTAAAATGTAGTACCATGTCCCATCAGTCTTATAAAGCTTACTTATGTCTCAACCATATGGATGAACATCAGACAAAAATAATGTCAACTAGATATATATTTTTAGCAAAAAAAAATTGTGTTTTCATTTTCTGACTTAAAATATTGCTGTTCTAAATGTTTTCCCCAAAACTCATGAATATACCATACATCTGAAGTAATACAGTAAATTATGAAACTGTAAACTAGTCAGTGTTTGAATAAATTAATAATGGATCTAAAAGTATGGAATAAATCCATGTAGCATGCAGCTAATAATTTTTAAAAGCTAATAATTTTTAAAACTCTGAAAGCAGATTATTTTCCAATAAAACATGTCATAACAATTTGATTGTGATAAGGACATTAAGATTCAATAAATAGTGATATCATCAAAGTTTATTGAATCAGTATGTAAAGACAAGCAACAGTGTTCTTATCTTCATTACAGCAAATATAGGAATGCTTAATACTTTCAGTTACAGTTAAATAGAATGGATTCAAGTCTTGTTTCTCTTAGAATCTACAGGAAGGAAATATATGATTTGGAAAACTGAAGGATGGAAAAAATGAGGTCAAGGTAGGGTAAACTTGAGGAGATAGGAGGAAGGTCTTAGGAAAAATTCAAAGATGAAAAATGTGGGTCAGATCAGAAGACTACCAGTGTTATGTTGTGTTCTAAGGAAGTGCAATGTTTTATTAGATTTAGTAAAAAGAATGAAACTGATGAACTACATAAATGCCCCCTATATCAAATGAACCTTGAAAGCCTAGTTTTTATATATGGATTTCTGAGGAAGAAGTGGTCAGACTTCTGTCTGTGATTCATCTGTGATGGAATGACTACTAATCAGTACCTTCATCCAGAAAATACTTCCTGCCTGGACAAAAAGCCCTCTTTTTTCATGCTGTCTCTGCTAGGCTCAGTCACATCCGACTCTTTGCAACCCTATGGACTGTAGCCATGGGCTTCACTGCCCATGGGATTTTCCAGACAAGAATACTGGAGCAGATTGCCCTTTCCTTCTCCAGGGGATGTTCCTGAGCCACAGATGGAACCTGCATCTCCTGCATTGGCAGGCAGATTCTTTACCTCTTTGTCACCTGGGATGCCCCATGTTTTTCAGTCTTTCCTTTTCCTTGATGTAGTCTTTTCTAGACAACCAAAATATTCTTAATTTTCTTTTTTTAGCTTATGAAAAATTAATATTATTACAGGTATCATTGTCCTTATGAATTTTAAAATTAACATGTTTAAAAAATGAATTCCTATTACATTTTTTGTGCTAATTTAAAAAATTAATTTAGGGATAACTGATGTCTTTATTACAGATTTTCTAATCATGCTCAAAACACACTTTTCTAATTATTCATTTAAGTTCTTTTGTAGCATTTATTTTTAAACATGTTTTTCCACATTTCCTATTATCTTTTTCCCCTAGATATTTAATCTTTTTATTCCTACCTTCCAGTGTATTGTTTGTATTGAGGAAAACTCCTAATATTGTATATTAATTTTGCACCTGTGAATTTATTATATAACTTAGTATTTGTGTTATTCTCGAGTTTAACTATTACCATTTCATCAAAGATTAATGATAATTTTATGTTCTCCTTTCCAACTTTTAAACTCATTTACTTTTTTCTTTCTTGTTGCATTATTTATATAGTATTATTCAAGATGAACGTGAACGTGAAGTCGCTCAGTCATGTCCAACTCTTTGTGACCCCATGGACTGTAGCCTACCAGGCTCCTCTGTCCATGGGATTTTCCAGGCAACAGTACTGGAGTGGGTTGCCACTTCCTTCTCCAAGGGATCTTCCCAACCCAGGGATTGAACCCGGGTGTCCCGCATCGTAGACAGACGCTTTACCATCTGAGCCACCAGGGAAGTCCATTATTATTCAAGATAACTTGAGCTAAATTGTCATAATTGCATTAGGTCATTTTTCAGTTTTTTGTGAAAGAATGTTTTGAAATACTGATAAACAGAATAAATGAGAATGTAACTAACAGGGTAATATTTTGTGAGAAGCTTCTGAAGTGGAACAGATGACTGATAGGGACACTAATGTTGCAAAAAACGATTTGTCAACCTCATGTTGCTGATGTAGTGATCACAGCAGGAGTATCTGGCTTTTCCTTTTTCTTTTGGTTTATCTAGCATCATTCTGTTTGCTTTTCTCTCCTAAGCAGTTTCTAATGCTGACAGTATATATAGTGCTTAGTCACTCAGTCAAGTCTGACTGTTTGTGGTGCATGGCCTGTAACCTGCCAGGCTCCTCTGTCCATGGGATTTTCCAGACAAGGATACTAGAGCAGGTTTGCCATTTCATGCTCCAGGGGATCTTCCCAACCCAGGGATCAAACCCGCATCTCTTGCGTCGCCTGCATTGGCAGGCGGATTCTTTAATAGTACTGCCACCTGCAAAGCGAAATAGGGCTTCTTCAATCTACTCAGGCCATCACCTCTCTCTACTCTGTGGTCTTTCTTTAGTACTGAGGGCTAAGTGTGGTCATCTCAAATGTGCTACCAGTTACATGTGAGATCCACTGTCCACTTGGGTCCACTGATCACTCATGTTAATCCTGGAGTGATAGCTCTGCCTACCCTTTGTTCTTTATTCCTGTTTCAAAGCTTGACTTCACTGAGGGGACTGAACCCCAGTCCATTGTCCTGTGACCTGCCACTTCAAGGACAAAACTTTAAAATGACCATGTAATCCAGTAGTTCCCAACCTTGAATGCATTTAAAATTATCTGTGGAGCATAAAAAATGTATACATGTCTCTGTTTCAACCTCAGATGTCTGGATTTGAGCCTTAAATATCCAATTTCAATAATCTAGAGTGGGCTCACCCACCAGGTAGTAGTCTGAGAACTGTGATCCTATTTGACTGTAATGAGAACTATGATCCTATGATCCTACTTGACTGTAAAATGTTATCTGCCCATCTTCTCTGTCTAAATGACATTCTACCAGTACTGGACACCTACAGGGGACTAGGGCCTTAGATAAGCCTGGGTTTATCAATTTTTTTTGACCACTGTTCTCTGTATTATCTCCCTGGTAGATGCTCTTTTGTTACCCTGGCTCACCTGTTAGCCTGTTGAAATCTGGTAAACTGTTTCCTTTCTCCATATGCAACCTAGACTGTAGGGAGCCAGCATAATTTACATTTAAGTGTTGCTTACACGAGAAGTTAGCAGTAAGGCCAGGGCCTATAACCAGGTGTACTGACTTCTAGACATCTGTTCTTTGCATTATGCCTGAATGCCTTTAATTTAGTTCATTATTTACTTTGCCATGTTCTAGATTCTCCCTCTTTTCCCACATTTGGGTCTAGTACACTCAATAAATATAGATTAGTGATTATGTATTTTTTTTACACATTTTCTCCCTTTGTACACATATCTCATTTTAGACAATGCTGAAAAGATCATGATTCATTATTCCACATAGTAACTAACAGCTGGAGTCAATTAAAGTGAGTCTAACTCATATACCACATGGTACAGAAGCTGGATGAAGTTTTTATTGAAGATAGACATTGGTAATGTAATATGTAATGTATATCGACCCTTTATCACATTTCATTCCACATTTCCTTGAACTTAGATGTTATAAAAAGACATGATCAGCTGATGAGAAATTATGATATCTTTTTTTTTTTCAAAGGCATAGGTCCCCACAACTATGTTTTAAAAAAAATTGGTAATACAAATTACTTTTCACACTCTAATACTGAAAGAATCTTGAAATAAAATAGCAAGAATGTGACTTAAATCATTGGTTACTGATGTATCTTGTAAGAAGTCATAATGTTCATATCTTTTTTCCCTCTTTACTTTTTGTCATTGATATTAGTCTTTAAAACCATTCTTAAGGATCATATTTCTGTAAATAAAGCTGTCATACTAGATACGCACATCACGTTATAGTTTGCCCTTTGACCAGTAAAAACTTAAAGAAGTATCTATTTGTCCTACAAGAAATAATAGCAACTGTTATGTTTTCAAAGTTATGTTATCAAATACAGGTGTACCAAAATGAAAAAAATCATGAACTTTACATTTTAATCATAAGAAACCACATTCAAGTGGCTTTGTATGTGAATCCCAGAGACATTTATAAATTTTAAAGGTCAAAACAGAGCCTTAGATCACTTTCTCTAAGTATCAGGTTACATTAAGGGCTGAAGTTTATTCTTATCCATTCACTGATCATGGCATGTCTAAATGATGGAGAGTAAAATTGTACCCACCACATATGATTAAGCAATGGGATCAAGATCTTTGGAAAAGACTAAGCTTAGAATAAAAGTTTCTTCTCAATGGAAATGCCTAAAACTATATGCTAGTCTAAATTTAATTTTAATTGCTTTTTATAAATAAAGCTTTCTTTCTCTCATTGATTCTGTGCAAAACTTTAATTTCTTTCATCTCTAAATCTCATTAGCATCTTCACACCAGTCACATAATTGATTTACACACCCTTTAGTATGTACCCAGTACATAAAAGCATGCTTGCAACTGAGTGCCAAAGCATAGCTGCAACTTAGATATTCATGGCTGTCACCAACATGAAGAAGACTGGGAAATTTCTGAGTGTAATGCAAAATGTAGCTGGCATTTCGAACCAGCATGCCTGCTGAGAATTCATGGTGGAATGAGGTAAAAGGATCTTGTAGCTGAGGCTATACAAAGATAGTCCAGGCTGTACTGGGAGATGGCTGAGTTTAGAACATCAGTCTTTGCAACAAAGACTAAGATGGAACCCAGATTGACAGGAGGAGAACCAAAAAGCTCCAATTCAGAAAAAATAGTGTATTTTTCTTATGAAATTAGAGACCATAAGTTATTCCATCTGGAACAAATTATTGCAATGGAGACAGTCACCAACGTCCTAGGCCAGACGCGGGAGGCTATCAAGGATAGACGTCAGCACTGGGAGCAGACATAACTCTCCTAAGGACCTCCTGTTCCCACCAATCCCTTCTAGTAACAAGAGAAGCAAGACAAGAGTCTCAAGAGCCCGAGCTTAAAAACCCTAAGTATCTGAGTTACTGTGAATGGCCATATAGTAATTTCTACTGCCAAACACTATTTGGGATTCATGAGCTAAAAACAAATTTCAGTTTGAAAGAAATATGGACACTCTAAATGGACACTGCAATTATGTTCATTTCATAACTGTAATCATTTAAAGCATATTATAAGCTCTGAGTAGTTGCCCTACTCTCTTCTCACATTGAGAATTGCTCTTTTAGTCTGAAAATTATTATAGTCAACACTTATTAACAACTTATTAGGTCTAAGTACTGCACTAAACACTTTAAATTCTCACTCATAAACGGTAGAAACTATTACTCCCTCCATTTTATAGTCAAAATAACTTAAACACAAGTTAAAAGTTGAACAAGTTAAACAAGTTAAATAAGTTGCCCCAGTCACATGGTTAGTAAACTTCAGCTCCTGACTCTAGACCTCATTGCATAGATACTACATCACTCAGACTCATGACAGGCATTTTCTCATTGCTTTCTGAGTGGCTTTAAAAAAAGTGTCTTTAGAAACTTTTAATATATTCTCTTTTATTTTTATGTATGAGTCTTTTAAAGAGATGGGCATCCGATGAACCCCTTTATTTCTGAAAAGATGGCACAAGTGGTAAAGAACCCTCCTGCCAATGCAGGAAACTTAAGAGATGTGGGTTTGATCTTTGGGTCAGGAAGAACCCCTTGCCTGGAGATTCTTATGGACAGAGGAGCCTGGCAGGCTACAGTCCATAGAGTTGTATAGAGTCGGATATGACTGAAGCAACTTGGCAAGCACTCATGTGTCTCCTCCCCATCTTTTCTGTCTATTTTGTGTGAGCCTCCGGAAATGGGAATGATAAGGGCCAAATTCCAGGGTAAAATATCCACAATAAAAGTCGTGGATTCTCCCTCCCCCCACTACCAATGTTTGGATAGTACAATAGGCAAGATAAAATTAGTTTAGATTTTGCTGAGGTGATGACACCCCACTCCAGTACTCTTGCCTGGAAAATCCCATGAGCAGAGGAGCCTGGTAGGCTGCAGTCCATGGGGTCGCTAAGAATCGGACACGACTGAGCGACTTCACTTTCACTTTTCACTTTCATGCATTGGAGAAGGAAATGGCAACCCACTCCAGTGTTCTTGCCTGGAGAATCCCAGGGACGGGGGAGCCTGGTGGGCTGCCGTCTATGGGTCACATAGAGTCGGACACTACTGAAGCGACTTAGCAACAGCAGCAAACAAATCAAAAATTTTAGTGATGTTAGCAACAGTAGAGACTGGTACTTTTGTTCCACATCTCTTCACTCTGGGTGTAGGCTGATAAAGCCACCAACATCTCAGTGTTGCTGGCCTGTGATTGATGGATACAGAGTACTGCAAGGCTAACAACTAAATGATCTTGTCCTCAAATGGACACGTAGCACTATCTCTGATAGTTCCTTGGCCATAATTAGTCACATGGTCCTGCACAACCAACAGTGAATTTGCTTCGGAATGAATATGTATTGTTTATAATTTGTGTGTTCAAGATTAGAGAAAGGTCAGTTATTCAAAACTGACAATTTCACTGAATTTCAACCCTATTTTTAAATTTTATGTTTTAGTACAACTCCGCACTCTAATGTGAGAGCTTCCGATAGTTTCCATATGAAAACTTGTTCCCTCCTTCTTGCTTCCCTCCTAGTTTCAGTTGCAGCTTCTCTCCCTCTTCAACAAAAAGGTTGATCTTTCTCCTTGGTCAGTGGTGCTCACTCTACTCTTTTTTTCTTAGTGTTATACTTTTTCTTTTTTTAAATTTAATTTTTATTTTATATGATAGTTCATTTACAATGTTGTTTTAGTTTCAGGAATACAGCAAAGTGATTCAGTTATTCCTATGTATTTATCTATTACTTTTCCATTTTTTTTCCCTCTTCAGGTTGTTATATAATATTGAGCAGAGTTCCCTGTGCTATACAATAGGTCCTAGTTGGTTATCAATTTTAAATATAACTGTGTGTGTATGTCAATCCCAAACCCCCTAACTAACCCTCCCCCCATTACCCTTTTCCCCTGGTAACCATAAATTCATTCTCTAAGTCTGTGAGTCTGTTTTTATTTTGTAAATAAGTTCATATGTACCACTTTTTTTAGACTCCACATATATGATATCTTAAGATATTTGTCTTGCTCTGACTTCACTCAGTATGACAATCTCTAGATCCATCCATGTTGCCCCAAATGGCATTATTTCATTATTCTATTTAATGGTTGAGTAATACTCCATTTTGTGTGTGTGTGTGTGTGTGTATGTGTATACACACACACAACACATTTTGCTTATCCATTCATCTATCAGCAGATACTTACATTGTTTCCATGTCTAGGCTATTGAAAACAGTGCTGCTGTGAACATTGGGGTGCATGCATCCTTTTGGACCATGTTTTTCTCCAGATATATGCACAGAAGTAGGGTTGCAGGATCAGATTGTAGCCCTCTTTTTAGTTTTTTAAGGAGGCTCTATACTGTTCTCCAGAGTGGCTATACCAGTGTACTTTCCCCCAACAGTGTAAGAGCATTCCTTCTCTCCACATCCTCTCTAGCAATTATTGTGGATTTCTTGATGATAGCCATTCTAACTGGTGTGAGGTGATATCTTATTGTACTTTTGATTTGCATTTCTCTAATAATTAGTGATGCTGAACAGTTTTCCATGTGCCTCTTGCCATTTGTATGGCTTCTTTGGAGAAATGTCTACTTAGATTTTCTACCCTGTATTTGATTTGGTTCCTTGTGTTTATGATGTTAAGCTGTGCGAGTTGTTTGTGAATTTTGGAGACTAATGCCCTGTCGGTCACATCATTTGCAAATATGTTCTCCCATTCTGTGGGTTGTCTTTTTGTTTTGTTTGTGGCTTTTTTTGCTGTGGAAAAGCTTCTGAGTTTAATTTAGAGCCCTTTTGTTTATTTTTGTTTTTATCTCCATTACTCTGAGAGGCAGCTCATAAAAGATACTGCTGCAATTTAGGTCAGATAGTGTTCTGTCTATGTTTTCCTCTAAGAGTTTTATAGTGTCCAGTCTTGATTTATGTCTTTAATCCACTTTAAGTTTATTTTTATGTATGGTGTTAGAGTGTTCTAACTGCATTTTTTTTAACATGTAGCTGTCCAGTTTTCCTAGCATCATTTATTGAAGAGACTGTCTTTCCTCTATTGTATAGTTGATTGGCACTTACAGTGTTTCCATATCTTGATCTTTGTAAATACTACTGCTATGAATATAGTAGTGCATATATATTTTCTACTTAGTATTTTGGTTTTCTTCTGAAATACACCCAGGAGTGGAATTGCTAAGTTATGAGGTGGTTCCCTTTTCAATTGTTGGAGGATTCTCCATACTTTCTCCCTACTGGCTGCACCACTTTGCATACCATCAAAAGGCTCCAGCACAAAAGTTCCCTTTCTCCATATCCTTGCCAACACTTGTTATTTGTCAACTTTTTGATAATAATTAAATTCTGACAGGTGTGAGGTAATATCTCATTGTGGTTTTGATTTGCATTTTCCTGATGATCAGTGATATTGAAAATCTTTTCATTTGGCTGATGACCATCTGTATGTCTTTGCAGGGAAAATATCTATTCAGATTCTCTACTTATTATTTAATCAGGTTGTTTGTTTCCTTGATGTGGAGTTGAATGAGTTGTTTGTGTATTTTGAATATTAACCCCATATAAGTCTCATCATTTAAAACTGTACTTTCCCATTTAGTAGCTGGTCCTTTGGTTGATAGTTTACTTCACTGTGCAAAGGCATTACAGGTTGATGTAATGCTATTTATGTTTGCTTTTGTTTCACCTGTGTGAAGAGACATAATCCAAAAAAAAAAGATGAATACTGTGAGGGTCATTGTCAAACAGTGTAGAAATGTACTGCCAGTTTACTTCTAGAAATTTTATGGTTTCATTTGAATTTATTTTTATGCATAGTGTGACAGAGCAGTCCAGTTTGACTCTTTTGCATGTGGCTGTCTAGTTTTCCCACTGCCATTTGTTAAAGAGTCTCTTTTTTTCCCATATGTTCTTCCTTCTATGTCGTAGATTAGTTTTCTATATAAGTGTGAGTTCGTTTCTGGAATCTCTATTTGATTCCATTAATCTATGTGTGCTTTTTGTGTGTGCTGCTACAGTTTTGATTACTGTAGCTTTGTATTACAGTTTGGAATCAGGAAGTCTGCTACCTCCACCTTGGTTTTTCCCTTCTCCAGATTATTATGGCTATTCTGAGTCTTTTGTGTTTCCATACTAATTTTGGAATTATTTTTCCTAGCTTTGTGAAAAAGGCCATTCGTATTTTGATAAGAATTGCATTATGTGGGATAGTATGGTCATTTTAACAATATTCTTCCAATCCATGAATATACTGTATTTTTTCCATTTTTATTTTATATGCAATTTCTTTCATTTATGTATTAGAGCTTTTGAAATACAAGTCTTCTACCTCCTTACTTAGATTAATTCCTAGGTTCTTTATGATGTCATAGTAAATGGGATTATTTTCTTTTTATTTATTCTTCATATTGATCCACATTTTAATATATTAAAACTAAGTTCTGATTAATTCTGTCATTCACTAAACTTCAGAATTTTATTTGTTTCTGAAACATCATATGCAATAGTTATTTAATATAAAAATTTTAAAAATGCTAATTTGAAGATTATAAATTAGGGTAGAATAGCATTTGGTCAGAGAACATATACATGTTAGAATTCAGTAAGATCTGATCTATTGAGTGGTTGAACATTGTTCTTCATGACTCTCTTAATTATAATTCTGAATCCATTACATAGACTGTACTACTGTGGAAGTACTTGTTAAATGTTTGACAAAGGTAAAAAATTATAAGACACTAATGAAAGAAATCAAAGACGACCTAAACAGATGGAGAGATAGTCCATGTTCCTGAGTAGGAAGAATCAATATTATGAAAATGACTATACTACCAAATGCAATCTACAGATTCAATGCAATCCTTATCAAATGACCGATGGCATTTTTCACAGAGCTAGAACAAAAAATTTCACAATTCATATGGAAACACAAAAGACCCTGAATAACCAGTTGAGAAAAGAATGGAGCTGGAGGAATCAACCTTCCTGACTTCAGATTATACTACAAAGCTACAGTCATCAAGACAATATGGTACTGGCACATAAACAGAAATATAGACTAAGGGAACAAGACAGAAAGCCCAGAAATAAACCCATGCATCTTGGGTACAATAGTACCTTATTTTGACAAAGGAGGCAAGACTATACAATGGGGCAAAGACAGCCTCTTCAATAAATGGTGCTGGGAAAGCTGGACTGCTGCTGCTGCCACTAAGTCGCATCAGTCATGTCCGACTCTGTGTGACCCCATAGATGGCAGCCCACCAGGCTCCCCCGTCCCTGGGATTCTCCAGGCAAGAACACTGGAGTGGGTTGCCATTTCCTTCTCCAATGCATGAAAGTGAAAAGTGAAAGTGAAGTCACTCAGTCGTGTCCGACTCTTAGCGGCCCCATGGACTGTAGCCCACCAGGCTCCTCCATCCATGGGATTTCCCAGGCAAGAGTATTGGAATGGGGTGCTATTGCCTTCTCCAGAGAAAGCTGGACAGTTACATGTAAAAGAATGAATTAGAACACTTCCTACACCATACACAGAGATAAACTCAAAATGGTTTAAAGACCTAAATGTAAGACCAGAAACTATAAAACTCTTAGAGGAAAACATAGCAGAACACTTGATGACATAAAACAAAGCAAGATCCTCTATGACCCACCTCCTAGAGTAATGGAATTAAAACCAAGTAAACAAGTGGGACCTGATTAAGCTTAAAAGATTTTGCATAGCAAAGGAAACTATAAACAACCCTCAGAATGGAAGAAAATGATAGCAAATGAAACAACTGACAAAAGATTAATTTCCAATATTTACAAGTAGCTCATACAACTCAATGCCAGAAAAACAAACAACCCAATCAAAAAGTGGGAAAAAGACCTAAATAGACATTTCTCCAAAGACATACAGATGGCTAACAAACACAGGAAAAGATGCCTACCATCACTTATTAGAGAAATGCAAATGAAAACCACAATGAGATATCACCTCACACAAGTCAGAATAAGTAAGTAAATGTTAGTCACTCAGTTGTGCCTGACTGTGACACCATGAACTACAGCCCACCAGGCTCCTCTGTCCATGAGATTTTCCAGGCAAGGATACTAAAGTGGGTTGCCATTTCTTCTCCAGGGGATCTTCCCAACCCAGGGATTGAAACCGGGTCTTTGGCACTGCAGGCAGATTCTTTACTGACTGAGCTGCAAGGGAAGTCCCAAGTCAGAATGGCCATCATCAAAAAGTCTACTAACAAACAATAAATGCTGGAAAAGGTGTGGAGAAAAGGGAACACCATTGCACTGTTGGTGGGAATATAAATTGATACAGCCACTATGGAAGACGATATAGAGATTCCTTTAAAAGCTAGGAATAAAGCCACCATATCACCCAGCAATCCCACTCCTAGGCATATACCCTGAGGAAACCAAAATTGAAAAAGACACACGTATCCTAGCAGCACTATTTACAATAGCTAGAACGTGGAAGCAACCTAGATGTCCATCAGCAGATGAATGGATAAAGAAGTTATGGTACATACACACAATGGAATATTACTCGGTCATAAAAAGGAACACATTTGAGTCAGTTCTAATGAGGTGGATGAACCTATTACACAGAGTGAAGTAAGTCAGAATGAGAAAGATAAATATATTCTAATGCATATATATGGAATCTAGAAAAATGATACTGAAGTATTTATTTACAGGGCAGCAATGGAGAAACAGGCATAGAGAATAGACATATGGACATGGGGAAAGGGGAGCAGAGGGTGAGATGTATGGAAAGAGTAACATGGAAACTCACATTACCTTATGTAAAATAGATAGCCATGGGGAATTTGCTATATGGCTCAGGAAACTCAAACAGGGGCTCTCTATCAACCTAGAGGAGAGGGATGGGAAGGGAGATGGGAGGGAGGTTCAAAAGGAAGGGGATATATGTTTACCTATGGCTGATTCATGTTGAGGTTTGACAGAAAACAACAAAATTCTGTAAAGCAATTATCCTTCAATAAAAAATTTTAAAAATGACTGAAATATATTTTTAATCACTACAAATTTGCACATTCTAGATTTCACTTCTACATTCTTTTTTAATCTTCATACATACATGTGTGAATTTTATATCCTATAATTTTAGACTACTCTAAAATTATAATTTTAGAGTATAATTTGTAATTTCTAACTTTTTTTCTGTATAGTTGATTTACAATGTGGTCTTAGTTTCATGTGTACCACTAAGTGATTCATTTATTCATGTATGTATATCATATATGTATATATTCTTTTCAGATTGTTTCCCATGGAGATGACTACCGAGTATTGAATTTATTTCCCAGTGCTATACTTAGAACCCTTTTGATTATCTGTTTCATATATAGTTGTGTACATATGTTAATCCCCAATCCTAATTTATCACTCCCTGACATGTTTCCTCTTTGGTAACTATAAATTGTTTTAAAAGTCCGTGAGTCTGTTTATGCTTTGTAAGTGAGTACCTTGGTATCATTTTTTATATACCACATATAAGCTATATCATATATTCGTCTTTCTCTGATCTACTTCACTTAGTATGATAATCTCTACGACCATCCATGTTACTACAAATGGCATTGTTTCATTTTTTTATGACTGTGAAGTAACCCACTGTATACATGTACCACATCTTCTTTATCCAGTCCTCTGTCGATGGACATTTAGGTTGTTTTTAGGTCTAGGCTACTGTCAATAGCACTGCAGTGAATACTGAAGTGCATTCACCTTTTTAAATTATGATTTTCTCTAAATATATGCCCAGAAGTGGGATAGTTGGATCATGTGATAGTTCTATTTTTAGTTTTTTTTAAGAACTCCCATATTGTTCTCCATACTGGTTGACCAACTTACATTCCCACCAACAGGGTAGGAGGAGTCTGCTCTCTACACTCTCCAGCATTTATTGTTTGTAGACATTTTGGTGACAGCCATACAGACTAGTATGAGGTGATATTTCATTGTAGTTTTGATTTGCATTTCCTCTAATAATCAGTGATGCTGCCCATCTTTTCATGTGTGTCTTGGCACATCTGTATGTGTCTCACTGCCTTTTGAATGACTTTTTAAAATTGTCTTTAGATGATTTTAATATCTTCTCTTTATTTTTCTTAAGTGTGATGAAAATACATCTAGGTTTGAGCCATTTAAAATGATGAATATTTGATAAACTCTTCATTCTAAAAATGTATCTCCTGTCAAATTTGTTTCTTCCTCTCATTCATGTGAATTTCCAAATACTAGAATTATAACGGATAAATGCTGGGGTACCAATATCCACAGAAAAGGCTTGGATTTCCCACTCCCACCACCCCAACTTATAGATAAGATGACATGCAAAATAAGAAAAGATTAGATTTTGCTGAGATAGCAAGCAAGCCAATAATCTTAGTGACTTTAAGATAGCAGAGACTGAGATCTTTGTCCACATATCTTCACTCTAGGTGTAGGCTGATAAAGCCACCAACATCTCAATGTTGCTCTTCTGTAATTGATGGAAAGAGAGTCTGGAAGGGTAGTAATTATGATCCAGCCTGCCAAAGTACATATGTCATTTTTCTGATTGTTCATACGTCATAACCAATCACATAGTCCTGTGCAAACGTCTGGACCAGTTCTTGGGAGTGAACATGGATTGCTGGTGATTTGAGTGTTCAACTTTGAAGAAAGACGAATGTGCTAAGGACAGTTATTCCATACTGACACTTGCAGTGAACTTCAGCTCTGTTTTCCATTTCTGCATTTTAGCATACCCCCTCACTGTCAGGTGAGAGTTCTGGAGAGATGCTCCATGAAAACTTGGTCCTTCCTTCTTCCTTCTAGCCTATGCTCGGTTACATCTTCTATTCTACTTCAACAAAAGTTTTGATATTTATTATTGGTCAGTAATACTTCCACACCTCTGGATTCTGTGTTTTCCAGAGGACTCTCATTGAGACTTGGAGCAAAGCATCTGTCTGCTATGCGGGAGACCAGGGTTCGATCCCTGGGTTGAGAAGATCCCCTGGAGAAGGAAATGGCAACCCACTCTAGTATTCTTGCCTGGAAAATTCAATGGATAGAGGAGCCTGGTAGGCTACAGTCCAAGGGGTCACAAAGAGTCAGACATGACTGAGCGACTTCATTATGTATTATCTGGCATCTCAATCAGAAGCTGAATAGCAATTTTTCCCCTCTGTTCAGGCTCAGGTTTTCACTGAAACACACCTAAATGTATGAGAAAAAATACATAGAATGCTTTATGATCACCTCTTTTTACATATCAAAATTATATTATGAATCTGTTCTTACTAGAATTATGGGACAAATATCAGGCTTTTAATTGCTGTCACAATGAGATTACAAAAATAACCCGCTCTTGTTTGGAAAAGGTCAGAATTTATCACGGAAGGATGAGAAATAAACACATACAGTGTTGTTATTTTAAAATAACAAAACAACTAGGAAATTAGAGAATATATATATATATATATATATATATAAATTCCTTTTCCTGTTAAATGAATGAGAGGCTGCATGCTTCTCCGTCCATGGGATTTTCCAGGCAAGAGTACCTTCTCCAGGGGATCTTCCCCACCCAGGTATCAAACCCAGGTCTCTTGCATTGTGGTCAGATGCTTTACCCTCTGAGCCAAGAGGCTGCATAGAAGTAATATTTGAAATGAATATTCATCCCCTTCTTCTTCCACCCAGTCCTTTACTTCTCTTTCCATATTCTGGATTTTTCCACTGCTGTAAGATCATTTAAGCCAAGTATGGAACACATTCAATTTCTTCATAGGAATTTACGAAAAATTCTACTCAGTATTTAGTGTTTACTTCTCATTTAATCTAAGACCTCAGACATAGCTTCTCTATAAAACTTACCTAAACAGTGAGAAATTACAAACATACCTGTGAAAATTAACACCTTTCTTTAAAACATCCATGATCCTTTAAAATTCTATCTTTGTAAGAAATTTAAATAAATAAGATTGGCACAAACTATAGTTTAAAGTGAAAGCAGTCATTAGAATAAATACATGTTTATGGCCAAATATTCTTTTTATATGCCTGGCTTTCCACATATAAACTGATGACTTCAAGTAATATTTATAAATGGACCCCTATTTATAATATAAAAATATATTTTATAAAATATAAAAAAAATTACATTTTTCCCTATGCATTTCCTGCTGAGTCTTATCCTATAGCTACATGATACCTTGTTATCTCTTGGGCACATATAATGAAACCTTGTCAATTGATACCTCTCCTGACTTGCCTTACTTAGTGAACGGTTCCATCATGTATCTAGAATCATGGTTCAACTTAGTCCATTTGTTTCCATTAGGGTTCTTTTGCTTCAAGAAACAAAAGCTGACTAAAATCTGAAGAATTCTTTAATTATTACTTAATCACTGTCTTTTTAACACACTGGTGAGAGAGGAGTTCACCAGCCTAGAGTTAGAGGGATGTCTGTACACAACCTCCAACACTGGGCAGATGAGACTGACGGCAGTTCAGGTGATTAGTCACATACACCCACAGCCTGGGTTAGGAGGACACAGTACAGACCAAGAGTCCACCTGGGGTTACACTTGAAAATACAGTGTACCACCAGACATTAGAGGAGGCTTTGGGGTGTCAGGAAGATAAAAGCTCTAAATCCAATAGAGAATGTGATGAGCTTCCCTGAAAAATTCCATGTGCTAACAGTGAACTGAAACTTGTTACAAGGGTAACAGCAGAAACTGTTCTTTGTATGTTTGATAAAGAGACATCTTATCCACAGAAGCAGAGTTGGGAGGAGAAGTTCCCATTGGGCCATTCCAGTTTCACAGGTCAACCTGGCACTTAATATTCAGACAATTTTAGTTAGGCCTTACACACCTATTTTGTGTTCTTTTTTCATCCAGTATTATTGAGATATAATTGACATAGAATTTGTATAAGTTGATGATGTATAGCCTTTTCATACTGTTTGTTCATGGGGTTCTCAAGGCAAGAATATTGAAGTGGTTTGCCATTCCCTTCTCCAGTGGATCACATTCTGTCAGACCTCTCCGCCATGACCCATCCGTCTTGGGTGGCCCCACATGGCATGGCTTAGTTTCATTGAGTTAGACAAGGCTGTGGTCCACGTGATCAGATTGGCTAGTTTTCTGTGAGTATGGTTTCAGTGTGTCTGCCCTCTGATGCCTCTCGCAACACCTACCAACTTACTTGGGTTTCTCTTACATTGGACGTGGGGTATCTCTTCAGGGCTGGTCCAGCAAAGCACAGCCGCTGCTCCTTACCTTGGAGGAGGTTGCCCCTCCTGACCTTGAACATGAAGTAGCTCCTCTCAGCCCTCTCACGCCCACACAGCTGCTGCTCCTTGGACTTGGGGTTGCTCCTCTCAGCCACCACCCCTGACCTCGGGCATGGGGTAGCTCAGCTAGGCCACCGCCCCTGACCTACTACCAACAAAGCAAGTGGAGGTGATGGAATCCAGTTGAGCTATTTCAAATCCTGAAAGATGATGCTTTGAAAGTGCTGCACTCACTATGCCAGCAAATTTGGAAAACTCAACAGTTGCCACAGGACTGGAAAAGGTCAGTTTTCATTCCAATCCCAAAGAAAGGCAATGCCAAAGAATGCTCAAACTACCTCACAGTTGCACTCATCTCACACGCTAGAAAAGTAATGCTCAAAATTTTCCAAGCCAGGCTTCAGGAATAAGTGAACCGTGAACTTCCAGATGTTCAAGTTGGTTTTAGAAAAGGCAGAGGAACCAGAGATCAAATTGCCAACATCTGCTGAATCATCAAAAATGCAAAAAAGTTCCAGAAAAACATATATTTCTGCTTTATTGACTATACCAAAGCCTTTGACTGTGTGGATCACAATAAACTGTGGAAAATTCTGAAAGAGATGGGAATACCAGACCACCTGACCTGCCTCTTGAGAAATTTGTATGCAGGTCAGGAAGCAACAGTTAGAGCTGGACATGGAACAACAGACTCCTTTTCAAATAGGAAAAGGAGTACGTCAAGGCTGTATGTTGTCACCCTGCTTATTTAACTTCTATGCAGAGTACATCATGAGAAACGCTGGGCTGGAAGAAGCACAAGCTGGAATCAAGATTGCCGGGAGAAATATCAATAACCTCAGATATGCAGATGACAGCACCCTTATGGCAAAGTGAAGAGGAACTCAAAAGCCTCTTGATGAGAGTGAACAAGTTGGCTTAAAGCTCAACATTCAGAAAATGAAGACCATGGCATCTGGTCCCATCACTTCATGGGAAATAGATGTGGAAACAGTGGAAACAGCATCAGACTTTATTTTTGGGGGCTCCAAAATCACTGCAGATGGTGATTGCAGCCATGAAATTAAAAGACGCTTACTCCTTGGAAGGAAAGTTATGACCAACCTAGATAGCATATTCAAAAGCAGAGACATTACTTTGCCAACAAAAGTCCATCTAGTCAAGGTTATGGTTTTTCCAGTAGTCATGTATGGATGTGAGAGTTGGACTGTGAAGAAAGCTGAACGCCGAAGAATTATGTTTTTGAACTGTGATGTTGGAGAAGACTCTTGAGAGTCCCTTGGACTGCAAGGAGAACCAACCAGTCCATTCTGAAGGAGACCAGTCTTGGGTGTTCATTGAAAGGAATGATGCTAAAGCTGAAACTCCAGTACTTTGGCCAACTCATGTGAAGAGTTGACTCATTGGAAAAGACTCTGATGCTGGGAAGGATTGGGGGCAAGAGGAGACGGGGACAACAGAGGATGAGATGGCTGGATGGCATCACTGACTCGATGCACATGAGTTTGGGTGAACTCCGGGAATTGGTGATGGACAGGGGAGCCTGGCATGCTGCGATTCGTGGGGTCTCAAAGAGTCAGACACAACTGAGCAACTGAACTGAAGTGATGATGTACAGGATAATGATCTGACTTACATACGTTATGAAGTGATAGTCACATTAGTTTAGTGAATATCCATCACCTCATATAGATACAAAATTAAAGAAATTCAGGGAAAATTATTTCTTTGCCTAATGAGAGCCCTAAGGATCTACTCTCTTAAAAATATTCATATGTAACATAGGGCAGTATTATATTTATCATGTTGTCTTACATCCTTGGGACTTATGTATCTTATAACAGGAAGTTTGCACATTTTGACTTTCTTCAGCCAATTCCTATCCACACCTCCTTTCTGATAACTACAAATCTAATCTCTTTTTCCCATGAGATTGTTTGTTCTTTTATTTTTGAAGTATACTTGATCTTCACACTGTGGTAATTCCTGATACAGAACATAGTGATTTAATATTTCTCTATCTTGCAAAACGATCACCACAATAAGTCTCATTATGATACATCACCATATAAACCTGTTTTATAGTTTAACTATATTTCCATCACTGTACATTTCATACCTGTAACACATTTATTTTGCAATTGGAAATTTGTACCTCTTAATATTTATCTACTTCTTTCCCTTTCGTAGCAACCTCTCCTCTATTTGTTCTCTTTATGATTCTGTTTCTGATATACATTTATTCATTTATTTTGCTGATTTATATTTCACATATAAGTGAAATCACACTATTTGTCTCTCTTTGACTTTTTTCACTTAATAGAATACCCTTTAGATTCATCCGTGTTTTTGTGAATGGCAAGCTTTCATTCTTTTTCATGTCTAAGTATATTATGTTTACCCATTCATTTATTGATGGACACTTAGGTTGCTTCCATATCTTGACAATTGTAAATAAGGCTGCAATGGACATAGGGGTGCATATATCTTTTCTCCTCAGTGCTTTGGCTTTCTTCTGATATAGCCAGGAGAGGAATTTCCTGTTTATATGCAGTTCTCTTTTTAATTGAGTACTCTCCCTACTATTTTACATATTGGCTTCATCAATTTACATACCCCCCAATCCTCCAGCACAAAGGTTCCCTTTCTTCATATCCTTACCAACACTTGCAATTCATTGCCTTTTTGATAATAGTTATTCTGACAGGTGTGAGGTGATATTTCATTGTGGTTTTGATTTGCATCTTCCTGATTATTAGTGATGTTGAAAATCTTTTCATTTGACTGATGACCATATTTGTGAGGAAAATGTCTATTCAGATTCGATACCCATTTTTTTTAATCAGGTTTTTTGTTTCACTAGTGTGGAGTTGAAAGAGTTGTTTGTATATTTTGGGCATTAATTGCATATAAGTCACATCACTTAAAAATATTTCCTCCCAATCAGTTACTGGTCCTTTTATCAACAGTTTAGTTGTCTGTGCAAAGGCCTTATAGTTTGATGTAATCCGGTTTGCTTATTTTTGCTCTTGTTTCACCTGTGCAAGGAGACATAGCAACAAAATTAAAATATTGTGAGAACCAGGTTCAACATGTATATTGCCGGTTTTCTTCTAGGAGTTTAATGGCTTCATTCTGCATTTAGTTTTGTTCATAGTGTGATAGAGCAGTCCTGTCTGAATCTTTTGCATGTAGCTCTCCAGTTTTCCCACTGCCGTTGGCTGAAGAGTCTGTCTTTTCCCCACTGTATATTCTTGCCTTCTTTGTCATAGATTAATTTTCTATATAAGTGTGAGTTCATTTCTATAATTACTATTTTATCCCATTAATCTATGTGTTTGATTTTCATGCCCAGCACTGTTTTGATTATTTTTGCATTATAGTTTGAAATCATGGAGTGAAGTACTTCCAACTTTGATTTACTTCTCAAAATTGTATTGTTTTGTCTTTTGTGTTTCCATACAATTTTGGAATTCTTTGAAAAATGTCCTGATACTTAGATAGGAATTTCATTGAATCTGTACATTGCCTTGGGTAGTACGGTCATTTAAATGATATTCTTCCAATTTAGGAACAGTTTATTTTTCCACGTTTGTGTTGTATAGAATTCCTTTCATTCACATTCTAGAGTTCTTGGAATACAAGTCTTTAACCTCTTTGGTTTGATTATCCCTAGGTGTTTTGTTTGTTTTAGGCTGATGGTACAAGGGATTGTTTCCTTAATTTTTCTTTTTTTTTTCTTTTTAACTCATAGCACTCATTGAATAATGGAAAAGCTTGAACAAAATTCTGGGTGATTATGTCATTCAGTAAATTTTGGAATTTTATTTATTCAGTGTATGGGAGATCATTTATAATAGTAATGGAAAACTTTGTCTATTATTTAATTTTCATTTTATATAAAAATGAATTTATTTTATATAAATTTCATTTTTCTTTTTCTTTAATACTTTATATTAAAGTATAGTTGATTTACCTTGTGAGATTAGTTTCAGATATATAGTTAAGTATTCAGTTGCACAAATACATGCATTCATTCTTTTTAGATTCTTTTCCCATATAGTTTACTGAAGAAAATTGAGTAGAGTTGCTTGTACTGTACAGTAGATCCTTGTTGATTATATATTTCATATAGAGTAGTGTTTATACCAATCTCCTAATTTATCCCTCTCTCTCCTCCAAGCTTCCCCTTTGGTAACCGTAGATTGTTTTTAATGTCTGAGTCTGTTTCTGTTTTGTAAATAAGTTCATTTGTATCTTTTCTTTTAAGATTCACATGTAAGTGATGTCATGTGATATTTATCTTTCTCTGTCTTACTGACTTCATTTAGTATGATCATCATTAAGTCCATCCATGTTGATACAAATAACATTATTTCATTCTTTCATATGCTGAGTAGTTGTCTTTTGAATATATGTAACACATCTTTATCCATCCCTCTGTCGATGGACTTTTAGGTTGCTTCTAGGTCTTAACTACTGTCGATGGTATTGCAGCAAACACTGGCGTGTATGTATCTTTTCAAATTATGTTTTTCTCCTAATGTATGGCCTGGAGTGAGATTACTGGATCATGTGGTGGCTCTATTTCTTAAGGAACCTCCACACTGTTCTGCATACTGACTATTCCACTTCACATTCCCATCAACAGTGTAGGAGGGTTCCTTTTCTCCACACGCTTTCCAGCATTTATTGTTTGTAGGCATTTTCATGATAGCCATTCTGACCAGTGTGATGTAATGCCACATTGTAGTGTGGATTTGCATTTCTCTAATAATTAGAAAAAGTTGGCTTAAAGCTCAACATTCAGAAAACGAAGATCATGGAATCTGGTCCCATCACTTCATGGGAAATAGATGGGGAAACAGTGTCAGACTTTATTTTTCTGGGCTCCAAAATCACTGCAGATGGTGATTGCAGCCATGAAATTAAAAGACGCTTAATCCTTGGAAAGAAAGTTATGACCAACTAGACAGCATATTCAAAAGCAGAGACATTACTGCCAACAAAGGTCTGTCTAGTCAAGGCTATGGTTTTTCCAGTGGTCATGTATGGATGTGAGAGTTGGACTGTGAAGAAAGCTGAGCACCAAAGAATTGATGCTTTTGAACTGTGGTGTTGGAGAAGACTCTTGAGAGTCCCTTGGACTGCAAGGAGATCCAACCAGTCCATTCTGAAGGAGATCAGCCCTGGGATTTCTTTGGAAGAACTGATGCTGAAGCTGAAACTCCAGTACTTTGGCCACCTCATGCGAAGAGTTGACTCATTGGAAAAGACTCTGATGCTAGGAGGGATTGGGGAAGGAGGAGAAGGGGATGACAGAGGATGAGATGGCTGGATGGCATCACTAACTCGATGGACGTGAGTCTGAGTGAACTCCAGGAGTTGGTGATGGACAGGGAGGTGCCGGGAGCCGGCATATTGCATATTGAGTGCATATTGCATATTGAGTGCAGCACTTTTCAGGATCTGGAATAGCTCAACTGGAATTCTATCACTGCCGGTAGCCAGCGTGAGGAACTCCGCCCATGACAAAGGTCATGAGGAAGGAGGCTCGGCATACGCAAAGGCGGGATCAAGCCTCAGGAGTCTCCCTGGAAATTCTCGAGCAATCTACCCCCAAAACCAGAGTCTGCCTACTTTCTGCTTTGTGCTGTCACCTACACCTCTGACTTTACGGGGGGCTGTCCCCCACTACCTCTCTCTGCAAAAAGAGTTAGCTTACAGCTCCAGTTAATAATTCTTGGGTGTGACAGTGTTTCAACCTACAAACTCCTTTGGAAGTCCTCTAGCCTGCCTGAATAGGTTTTTTCCGGCAACATGTGATTGTTCAGAGCCTCCCAACTGTGAGAGGCAGGAGATGTTCTAAACTGTCTAAACACAGATTCCTTTGAGTAGTTAAAAGATTGATTAGAAATTGTATTGGTGAAGGGTTTTTCACTTGTTGGGCCAATGTTTGCTGCTAAGTCTCCATATCCCTTACCTACTGTGTCCTTGGCGGTGTATTGATTGATATAATGGGTGTATAGAAATGTAAGCAGTCGCCTCAATGTTTATAATCTTGGACCCTTGAGTTAATTCTTTTCTTGATTGAGCCCACCTCACCTTTGCCCTATAGGAATGCAACTTTCTCCAATGCTTTTTGGAGGCTGGCGCCTGACTTTAAAATAATCACCTTTAGAGAAAAATAAGTTTCTTAAAATGTTAACAGGCTTCCTGGCCAGAAGATGATGTAAATCACCTAAACTTTTGCATATGATAAGTTTGAAAGCCTGACTTCGATAAGGATCAGGAACTGCTGTCTTTGCATGCCTCTACCCCTTCCCCCATTATCCTCTATGCACAACTTAAGGTATAAAACTGCTTTGGAAAATAAAGTACCTCCTTTTTTGTTCACCGGAATTTGGTGTCCCCATGTCGTTCTTTCTTTCACCTTCTAGCTAAATTTTTCCTCTGAGGCAGGGAAGCTTGTCAAGCCTACTAATTTTGCCTGGGCTTCTAAGATCCGACCGGGGAGGCCTTAGTGTCTCCTCTCCTTCGGGAGAACGGGAGGACGCCTGCGGCCTTCGTAGGTGACATTAATTCCCTGCTTTGGAATTTTATTCAGTCTCTTTTCTTCAGTGAATTTTCCTACTGAGCTATCCTTATTTCAGCCTCTTTTCTTCACTGAATTTTACTGAGCTATCCTCATTCTATTACTCTTTATATCCTTAATTAACGTTTAATTAAGCAATTGTTTCCTGATCTTCGCCTACGCCGTCTCTCCTTCGAATACCCTGGTTCAGCCGGGGCTGGTCCCCGGCAGGTGGCGCCCGAAACAGGGACTTTCGAAGGTAAGCTCCCCAAAGCAATCAGAGCCATCAGCCCTATTGCTCCCCGTTCTCGGAACAACTGGGTGACCAGCCCTCTTGTTCCCCCACGGAGCAGTTTGGGTGACCAGCCCTACTGCTCCTCCCTTGGAACAGTTTGGGTCACCAGCCTACTGTTCCTCCCCCGGAACAATCTGGGTCACCAGCCCTATTGTTCTTCCAGTGTTCGGGACGGCTAGGACCCCACTCAAGGGTGCCGCGGACCCCCCTGTAGGATAGACAGGGCGAGAGGAGTGGGAAGTGTTGAAAGTGTTAAAGAGTTAGACTTAGAGAAAGAAAACGGTTTTCTGAAGTTAAAAGGCCAAAGAAGAGCCTGATCTTTTAAAAAGCTAAAAGCTTTATCTTCTATTATATTTAATTTTCTGACATGGGTAACACTGAATCAAATGAAAGACAGCTCTTTATAGGAGTAATTTTACAGTTATTAAATAAAAGAGGAATCAAAGTTAAAAAATCTACCATTCAATCATTTTTTTCCTTTGTACAAGAGCATTGTCCCTGGTTTCCAGATGAAGGCTCTGTTAACTTAGATGTCTGGGAGAAAGTAGGAAAACAGCTAAAAACTTACCATGCCGAACATGGCTCAGAAAAGGTGCCTAATGACACCTTTTCCTTATGGAATATCATTAGAGATGTCTTAGACCCTGCCCCGGATTCAGAAAAAGTACATCTTAAAAGGGATAGTGAAGAAAATGCTGTAGCTAAACCTGCCCCTGAATCTAAAAGAGTAACCGTTAAAGAGGAAAATGAGGCTGAAACTGTAGTTAAACCTGAGGAAAATGAGAAAAACGAAGACCCGCCTGACTATCGGCAACTAAGAAAAATGTTAGCAGCCATGACTACTCAGGAACAACTTAAAGACAGGGATGAGAAAGGAGATCAGTCTTCCCCAAAAGGAAAAGAGAATTTAGATGAGATAACAGCTAAATATCACTCCGATGAAGATTGGCATCTCTTAAACAAAGACGCCCCAAAAAGCCTAAGAGAAACTTCCCCTATCAGGCCATCTGCTCCAAGGAGCCTAAGGGAAATTTCTCCTATCAGGCCATATGCCCCTAGGAATTCACAGGACACCTTCCCAGTTAATCCATTTGTAACCTCTGAATACCAAACAGTCCAAAGAGCTCCAGAGTACAGAGCAGGAAATACGGAACCTATGTCTTTGCCACCACCTCCCATACCAAGCCAAGCAGGTCCCATACCGAAGGACATGAAATGCAGGCCACAAGATATTAAACCCATAACACTTCCGCCACCTCCTTATCGAAGTGGGAATGCTCCACTATCGATTCCACGGAGACAGAGACGGGTCTTTTCTGCCCCTGGCGACAAATTCGATCCCCAACTCCAGGCTTGTTTCCCTTTAATTTTTGACAATGATGAAGACGAACAAAAGGCTCTCGGCTGGGAGCCCGTTTCTTTTCAATTGGTAAAAGAACTTAAAAATGCATGTGTCTCGTATGGGCCTAAAGCCCCATACACGATGCAGCTGGTAGAAAATTTAGCAGGTCAATGGTTAACACCTCGAGAATGGAAAACAATTGCTAGGGCCTGCCTGTCTGGAGGACATTTCATACTCTGGAAATCTGAATATGATGATCTCGCTCGCATGTGTGCTCTTAGCAACCAGGAGGGAGAGCTTCAATATATCACTGAAACTATGCTACTTGGACAAGTTGACTACCCCTCGCTTAATGAACAGATGAAATTAGATAAAATTGCTATACGACAGGTAGCTAATTGTGCTTTTACTGCCTGGCGTTCATTGCCCGATGGTAATGCATCAGGTACTGCTCTATCTAATATTAAACAAAAGTCAGAAGAGCCATTTGAAGACTTTGTCTCACGGCTTTCAGAAGCTGTCCAGAGAATAATTTCTGATTCTGAGGCAGCCAAATTATTGACTAAACAATTGGCCTTTGAAAATGCTAATTCTACCTGCCAGGCTATTTTACGCCCTATAAGAAGATCTGGAACTTTAATTGATTATATAAAGCAGTGTGCAGATGTAGGACCGTCAATGCTACAGGGTGTTGCTATAGCTGCAGCAATGAAAGGGAATTCCTATCAGCAAGCAGTCCAATCCTTTTTTACTAATAAGAATAAACCAACACAAGGCGATCCCAATAACCAAAATAGGAATGCATTGCCTAGAACTTGTTTTTCCTGTGGTCAGGTGGGACACATTTCTCGTGCCTGCCCTCAAAGACCACCTAGTTCTTATCCGCCTAACCCTGCCCAACCAGTCGTGTCTGCTCTGCAAAATCCTGCCCCCCAGCCCACGTATCCTAGGTCTCTCTGTCCTCGCTGCCAGAGAGGATATCATTGGGCAAGGGACTGTAGGTCAAGATTTCATAGAAATGGAGTCTTTTTAGGCCCCGACCAGCAGTCGGGAAACGGGTTGAGGGGCCAGCCCCAGGCCCCGACAACGATTGGGGCAGCCTCACTGAACCCATTCATTCCCTTCGTCCCGTCGCAGAGCTCATCAGAGCAACCCCAGGCAGTGCAGGACTGGACCTCAGTTCCACCACCTCAACAATATTAACTCCAGATAGCCCCACTATTAAAATCCCTACAGGAGTTAAAGGCCCATTACCAACTGGCTTGGTAGGAATTATATTAGGCAGAAGTTCCTTAGCTATGCAAGGTCTTACAATTATTCCTGGAGTAATTGACTCAGATTATACAGGAGAAATTCAGATAATGATTTCACCCCCAACTAAAACTTTCCAAATACATCAGGGACAGAGAATAGCCCAACTTTTACTTTTGCCTTATCATACTGCAATTGGGCAAACAGCCACCCAAAAGGAAAGGCAGGACAAAGGATTTGGATCTAGTGACATGGCTTTTTGGGTAACAGAAATTACTAAGAAGCGTCCTATGAAATCTATTTTCGTTAGTGGCAAGTCTATTGAAGGACTATTAGATACAGGAGCAGACGTTTCTTGTATTTCTGGGAAAGACTGGCCCAGTTCCTGGCCCACACATACTACTGAAAATGATTTGGTGGGCATAGGAAGAGCTCCTGCAGTAGCTAAAAGTGCAAAAATTTTAGACTGGCAATTTGAGAATACCCGTGGAACATTCCAACCATATGTGATTCCTTCGCTCCCCTTTTCCCTGTGGGGGAGAGATGTGCTGTCTCAAGTGGGCATGTTACTTTTTAGCCCTGATGATAAAGTAACTTTTCAAATGCTACAAATGGGCTATGACCCTTCAAAAGGGTTAGGTAAACAGCAGACAGGAATAACTGAGCTGATTTGCCCTGCTCCTCGAAAGTTCCGTGCTGGATTAGGGTATCCAAATTTTTGATGGAGGCCATTGTTTTTGCTGCCGACCCCATTACTTGGAAATCTCAGGACCCAGTGTGGGTAGAACAATGGCCTCTGACTAAAGAAAAACTACTGGCAGCCAAAGCGTTAATTTCTGAACAACTAGAATTGGGACATATTGAGCCCTCCAATAGCCCCTGGAATACTCCTATTTTTGTCATTAAGAAAAAATCTGGTAAATGGAGACTTTTACAGGATTTAAGAGCCATTAATGCCACCATGGAGGACATGGGGGCCCTACAACCTGGACTCCCTTCCCCTGTAGCCGTCCCAGAGGGATATAATATAATCGTAATTGATTTACAAGATTGTTTTTTCACCATCCCCTTAAATGCTGAGGATAAAAAGCGATTTGCCTTTAGTTTACCAGCAGAAAATTTTAAACAGCCTCATTTAAGGTTTCAATGGAAAGTGTTGCCCCAGGGAATGAAAAATAGCCCTACTCTATGTCAAAAATTTGTTAATGCTGCTTTAGAAGATGTTAGAGCTAAATATGAACAGGTCTATATGATTCACTATATGGATGATATTTTAATAGCTCACCCTGATAGAGCTCATTTACAAACTGTCCTCCAGGATTTGACCCTGGCATTAACAGACAGAGGCTTAAAAATTGCCCCAGAGAAAATTCAAGTCAATCCGCCCATAACTTACTTAGGACGGGTTATCAATTCAGAAACTGTGACTCATGCCCCATTAAAATTGAGAAAAGATCACCTTGTTACTTTAAATGATTATCAAAAACTTTTAGGCGACATTAATTGGATCAGACCTTATTTAAAATTAACCACTGCTGAATTAAAACCTCTTTTTAACATTTTACGCGGGGATCCTGATCCAACTTCTAAGAGACAATTAACTGCTGAGGCTCAGGAGGCCTTAGAGAAAGTGGAAGCAGCTTTATCTGATAGCTATGTAAAAAGAGTTAATTTACAAGCAAACTGGCAATTCCTTTGCCTAGCTACTCCAACTGCACCTACGGGAGTTTTATGGCAAAGCGGCCCCCTAAAATGGGTCCATCTCCCCACCCAAGCTAAAAAGGTAGTAGCTTCTTATCCAGGACTGATAGCTACGTTGATATTGAAAGGAAGAAAGCGGAGCATTGAACTATTTGGCAAAGAGCCAGCAGAGATTGTAATTCCATATAATAAGGAACAACTTGATGCTCTTCTAATGTTTGATGAGGATTGGCAGATTGCCATAGGAAATTATTATGGTCAATTTTTGCATCATTTACCCTCACATGTTTTGCTGAATTTTATGTCCAAACATCCAGTTACTTTTCCCGTCAGATGCAAACAGTCTCCTATCCCAAATGCTCAGATAGCCTTTACTGATGGGTCAGCAAACGGTAAAGCCTCCATAGTTACTAAAGATCACCAAAAGGTTTTACAAACACAGGAAACTTCAGCTCAAAGAGCTGAAATAACAGCAGTCATAGAGGCTTTTGCTATGTTTGCAGATGAGGAATTTAACCTTTATTCTGATTCTCAGTATATTGTCAGGTTGTTTCCACACATTGAAACTGCGGTTTTGCCTGAAAATAAAACTACCATATTTCATTTGTTAACTAAATTACAGCAACAAATTTGGAAAAGAAATAAAATATTTTTCATTGGACACATTCGGGCTCATTCCAGATTGCCCGGCCCTTTAAATGCCTTTAATGATTTGGCTGACTTGTTAACCAGAAATACAGTGGCTACTGTGATTGAGGAGGCCAGAGCCTCTCACTCACTTCATCATCAAAATGCTACTGCTTTAAGATATCAATTCCAAATTCCCAGAGAGACTGCTCGAGAGATAGTGCGTTCTTGCTTACACTGCCCCACTGTTTATAATAGTCTACCTATGGGAGTTAATCCTCGCGGTCTTAAGCCCAATGCACTCTGGCAGATGGATGTAACTCATATCTCTTCATTTGGAAAATTGTCTTTTGTTCATGTAACTATAGATACTTTTTCTCACGTTATTATTGCAACTGCTCGTACCGGAGAGGCAGTTAAAGATGTGATACAACATCTCTTTACTTGTTTTTCATATTTGGGCCTACCAAAAGCTTTGAAAACTGACAATGCTCCTGCTTATACTTCTAAGTCTTTTCAGGAATTTTGTATGAAGTTTCAAATTAAACATAATACAGGCATCCCTTATAATCCCCAGGGACAAGCCATTGTGGAAAGAGCACACCAAACATTAAAAATCCAAATTCAAAAATTAAAAGAAGGGGAGTTTAAGTATAGCTCTCCCCATCAAATCTTGCAACATGCTCTTTTTGTAATAAATATTTTAAATGCTGATTCGGCCGGAACTACTGCAATGCTTCGCCATTGGTGCCCGGAGCAGCTGAATGCAAAACCATTAGTTAAATGGAAGGACCTCCTTTCCGGACAATGGAAAGGTCCCGACCCATTGTTAACCAGCGGTCGAGGATATGCTTGCATTTTTCCACAGGACGCAGATTCTCCAATTTGGGTTCCCGACAGATTGATTCGCCATGTCTCAGCCCCTCGGATACCGGATTCCCCGGCTGCCGCGACCCCGAAAAAGGAAGGGACCTCCTCTGCCTTCACTCCCCGCGCCAGCACGGGAAACGCCGCCGGAGTCGGGACAACTGACAACGGAGATCCCGGATGAACAAGGAACAGATCCGCCCACCAAGCAGATGTCTCAACTTCACATACAAGATATTGCTCCCCCCGATCCTTTGCCTCACAAAAGGGTGTCAGGCCGCCTGACTCAGGCGACCCAGAATGCCTCCATACCTACTTGGGGACAAATAAAAACACTCTGCCACCAGGCACGGGGAATAGCTTCCTTACAGGGATCTCCAGCTTCTCCTGAGAAAACGTTTATTGCCATGCTTGCTTTGCTTTCCTGTCAGGTAAGCGCCTCTCCTATTCCAACCAAATATTGGGCGTATCTCCCAGATCCTCCAACTTTCCAAGTTGTTACTTGGGATAATGAGCCTATACGGGTCAACACAGACCAACCTCAGCTCTTGGGAGGATCCTATACTTCTTACACTAGAGATAAATATCCTATTAACTTCAATTATACCTTCAGGGGATTAACAGGTGATTTCCCTGTTTGCTTTAACTTCCCCAATGACCCTAGAAGCTTTATTACCCCCGCCAAAGAAGGATGTGTTGGGGCCTCTAAAAAAATAATTATAACAGATTCCTGGTCTTTACATCATCGGTCAGCTTGGGTATTATTGGCTCGTATGCCCGGGATTCTTGACCCCTATGTAACCCTGCATTTCAAATCTCCACCTAAATATCCGAATTGTTATAAGGTTGCTCCTTCAGACAAAGTATGGAACACCATAGACAGTCATACAGGATATCCAACTTGGACATCTTGTACTTATGATTCAAGGATTGATTATAGGATACCAGGAGGTAGAGATTATACTATTCAGGACTGGAGCAACCCGAATCCAGGTGAGGATCCATTAGCCAATAATACATTTGAGGGCAGATTTGAGAATTGGGATAGGATTCCTCTTCCTTGGCCAATACATGCCACTAGAAGGCATCGTAATCAATTTGTTCCTCCTATGCTGTCTTATACGACTAAGAAACAGACCTATTGGCAACCTGAAATTTGGAAAGCCCTTGCTGCTACTGCTCCTGTTTCCTTATACCGCCCAGATAGCAATTCTACTTATTCTGTTTTAGCTTGTCTGCCCTCCCCTTATGTTTTTCTTTTTACTAATGACTCCAAGAGACTTAATGTACGCATGAATTATTCAGGTGGACCTAATATAGTAACCTGTGAACAATGTATGCTTTCATCTTGTTTGACCCCTCAATATAATGTTTGCTCTTTTGTGGTGTTACAACGCCCACCCTATCTCATGATACCTGTGACAGTGACTAGCCACTGGTATGACAATTACGGCCTCGCCGTGTTACAACAACTACAAGATTTAATGCGACAACGGCGATTTGTGGGCTTACTTATTTTAGGAATATCAGCTTTGATAGCAGCAATTACTTCTGTTACTGCAGCAGCGATATCATTGACTCAACAAGTGCATACTGCCCAATATGTTAATGCTATGTCTAAAAATGTCTCTTTAACTCTAGCAACACAGGAGGTTATAGATAGAAAATTGGAGATGAGAGTAGACGCCTTAGAAGAGGCAATAATGCATATTGGGACTGAGTTACAGGCTTTAAAAGTGAAAATGGCTCTGTCTTGCCACGCTGATTACCGGTGGATATGCGTGACATCTTTAAAGGTAAACGAGACAGATTATGAATGGGAAAAAATCAAAAATCATATCTCAGGTGTTTGGAACAGCTCTGACATTGGCCTGGACTTAGGGAAACTTCATAATCAAATACAGACCCTGGAACACTCTCAACTGGATTTTACTGCCGCTGGAGCAGCTAATGACTTTTTTCACACTTTCTCTAACTTCATTTCAGGAAAAAACATTCTGTCTAATATCCTTGGATACATCGCTGCTGGTGCTTTAATTTTGCTTCTCATAATCGTTCTTCCTTGTATTGTCAGGATTCTTCGGCAGAATATTCAGAAGCTCGCGACTGAGCTGCATCTGGCTGTTTTAAGAAATAAAAAAGGGGGAGATGCCGGGAGCCGGCATATTGCATATTGAGTGCATATTGCATATTGAGTGCAGCACTTTTCAGGATCTGGAATAGCTCAACTGGAATTCTATCACTGCCGGTAGCCAGCGTGAGGAACTCCGCCCATGACAAAGGTCATGAGGAAGGAGGCTCGGCATACGCAAAGGCGGGATCAAGCCTCAGGAGTCTCCCTGGAAATTCTCGAGCAATCTACCCCCAAAACCAGAGTCTGCCTACTTTCTGCTTTGTGCTGTCACCTACACCTCTGACTTTACGGGGGGCTGTCCCCCACTACCTCTCTCTGCAAAAAGAGTTAGCTTACAGCTCCAGTTAATAATTCTTGGGTGTGACAGTGTTTCAACCTACAAACTCCTTTGGAAGTCCTCTAGCCTGCCTGAATAGGTTTTTTCCGGCAACATGTGATTGTTCAGAGCCTCCCAACTGTGAGAGGCAGGAGATGTTCTAAACTGTCTAAACACAGATTCCTTTGAGTAGTTAAAAGATTGATTAGAAATTGTATTGGTGAAGGGTTTTTCACTTGTTGGGCCAATGTTTGCTGCTAAGTCTCCATATCCCTTACCTACTGTGTCCTTGGCGGTGTATTGATTGATATAATGGGTGTATAGAAATGTAAGCAGTCGCCTCAATGTTTATAATCTTGGACCCTTGAGTTAATTCTTTTCTTGATTGAGCCCACCTCACCTTTGCCCTATAGGAATGCAACTTTCTCCAATGCTTTTTGGAGGCTGGCGCCTGACTTTAAAATAATCACCTTTAGAGAAAAATAAGTTTCTTAAAATGTTAACAGGCTTCCTGGCCAGAAGATGATGTAAATCACCTAAACTTTTGCATATGATAAGTTTGAAAGCCTGACTTCGATAAGGATCAGGAACTGCTGTCTTTGCATGCCTCTACCCCTTCCCCCATTATCCTCTATGCACAACTTAAGGTATAAAACTGCTTTGGAAAATAAAGTACCTCCTTTTTTGTTCACCGGAATTTGGTGTCCCCATGTCGTTCTTTCTTTCACCTTCTAGCTAAATTTTTCCTCTGAGGCAGGGAAGCTTGTCAAGCCTACTAATTTTGCCTGGGCTTCTAAGATCCGACCGGGGAGGCCTTAGTGTCTCCTCTCCTTCGGGAGAACGGGAGGACGCCTGCGGCCTTCGTAGGTGACATTAATTCCCTGCTTTGGAATTTTATTCAGTCTCTTTTCTTCAGTGAATTTTCCTACTGAGCTATCCTTATTTCAGCCTCTTTTCTTCACTGAATTTTACTGAGCTATCCTCATTCTATTACTCTTTATATCCTTAATTAACGTTTAATTAAGCAATTGTTTCCTGATCTTCGCCTACGCCGTCTCTCCTTCGAATACCCTGGTTCAGCCGGGGCTGGTCCCCGGCAGGGAGGCCTGGTGTGCTGCAGTTCATGGGGTCACAAAGAGTCAGACATTACTGAGCAACTGAACTGAACTGAATAATTAGCAAAGTTGGTCATCTTTTCATATGCCTCTTGACCATCTATATATTGCTTTCTGAGTCGATTTTTAACAAATGTCTTTAGAAGCTTCTAATATCTCCTTTGTTTTTCTGAAGTTTAATGAAAATATGTCTAAATGTGAGCCTTTTAAAATTACAGTGATGATCATTTGATGAACTTTCATTTAAAAAGTTGTGTCTCATGTCAAGTCTATTGGAGAAGGAAATGGCAACCCACTCCAGTATTCTTGCCTGGAGAATCCCAGGGACGGGGGAGCCTGGTGGGCTGCCGTCTATGGGGTCGCACAGAGTCGGACACGGCTGAAGTGACTTAGCAGCAGCAGCAGCAGCAGCATGTCAAGTCTGTTTTTCTCCTAGCCACATCATGTTTCTGTATTTTGTGTGAACCTCCAAATAATAGAATAAGAGGTAAATTCTGTGGTACAAATGTGCAACCTAGACACTTGTATTTTCCACTCCCCCTCCTCCAATTTTTGCATAAAATGACATGCAAAATAAGAATAGATTAGACTTTGCTAAGATAACAAATAAGGCAAAAAACTTAGTCACCAGTCCAGGTTCGATGCAGGATACAGGAAGCTTGGGGCTGGTGCACTGGGATAACCCAGAGGGATGGTATGAGGTGGCAGGGGGGTTCAGGATGGGGAACACGTGTACACCCGTGGTGGATGCATGTCTATGTATGGCAAAACCAATACAATATTGTAAAGTAAAAAAAAAAAAAAAAACTTAGTCACTTTAACAACAGTAGAGACTGAGTTCTCTTTTCTTCATTTCTTCACTCTGGGGGTAGGCTGATAAAGCCACCAACATCTCAGTGTTGCTGGCCTGTAATTGATAGAAAGAGAGCTCTGGAAAGGTAATACTTAAATGATTTAGCCCACAAAAGACAGATGCCATTTCTCTTGATTGTTCATTCATTGTAACTAATCACATGGTCCTGTACAAGCAACAGGGCCATTTTAATTCCTTGTGATTTGTGTGTTCAAGTTCAGAGAAAGGTGAATTGTCATCAAAGGACAGTTATTCTGTACTAACACTTCAGCCCTATTTGTCATTTCTGTGCTTTAAGCATACATCCTCACTCTGAGACGACAGCTTCGACAGTTTCTCTGTGAAGACTTGCTCCTTCTTTCTTCCTTCTGGCCTAGGCTTGGTAGCGGCTTCTCCTTCTCTTCATCAAAAGTTGATCTTTCACATTGATCAGTCAGCTGTTCTCCTTGGGGTTCTACTGTTTTCTTCCTCATAATTCATTCCATCTATTCCAAAGGAATCTGACAGAGAAGGGGTACAAACTCTATGAATGAACTGACATCTTAAGCTAGATTCAGAATAGTTTTTTTCCCCCATTTAGCTTCGTGTTTTATTCTTTCTCTGAGACACACACACACATATATGGAAAAATATGAGTGCTTTGAGATAACCTCTTTTTATACACCAAAAGTATATTATAGATGTGTTCTTACTAGATTTAGTGGACAAATTTCAGACTTTTAATCTTCCTGTCAGAGTGGGATTACAAAGATAACTGGCCCTTATTTTGTGGATGCTCAGGATTTATCACAGTGTCAGGGTGCGAAGATACATAAATAAAAATACACTTTTTTTTTTAACAAAACAACTAGCGAATTACAGAAGACAAATACATTTGTTTAACCTGTTAAGTGCAAGAAAATTGTACAGAGGAGAAGAAGTATTTGAAATGAATGTTCCTCCTCTTCTTTACTCACCCAGGCATTTACTTCTCTTTCCATATTCTAGGTTTTTGGTTTTTTTTTTTAAGCTGTCTCATAAATTTATTTAAGCTAAGTATGGAACACATTCAGTTCCTTTATCAGAATTTGAGAATATTCCTACTAAATATTTACAGTGTGTTTCAACTATGATCTAAGACCTCAGACATAGATTTGTTGTCAAACTTAATTAAAATGCAAGAAATTATTTGCAAATTAACACCTTTCTTTGAAACATTTGTTACATGCTTTCAAAATCTAAAAGTTTAACAAATTTTTATATATAAGATTTCCACAAAAGAAAGTCAGTCAAATGATTCATTAGAATAAATACGTGTTTTATTGCCAAATTTTCTTTTTATTTACCTGAACTTCCACGTCAAAACTAGTGACTTCAAAAGCTATTTATATACTGACACTCCACATATGTCTACTTTCCTATGAATTTTCCTGCTGAAATGTAGACTCATATCCTACAGCTAACATATACTTGGTTCATTATGCTTCAGTTAGGTGCATTTGTTTTGGTTAGGGTTCATTAGATTCATAAAACAAAAATTTAAAGGATTTATAATTGTGGTTATTGTAATTGTTGCTTTTTACCACACTGATGAGATGAATTCCCATGCTAGAGGTTTAGGGGTGTCTGAACACAATATCCAATACTGGGCTGATGAGACTGATAGCAGTTGGGTAATCACATACACCCACCGCCTGGGGTGGGAGGACTCGGTATTCACCAAAAGTGCTCCTGAGGGCTGCGCTTGAGAACAGCACAAACCACCAGGCGCTGGGGGAGGCTTTGCAGTATCAAGAGAGTAAAATGTCCTCTGGATTCATTAGGTGATTATGATTGGCTTCCTTGAATAAGTCCATGTATTAACAGGAAACTAAAACTTGTGACAAAGTTATAAGCATAAACTGTCCCTGGCATAGTTGATAAAGAAATATCTTGTTCACAGGAACAGAGTGGGAAAGGGAACTTGCAATTGGGCCATCCCAGTTTCAGATGTCGATGGAGTACTTAATATTCAGATAATTGTAGTTAGGCCCTACACAAATATTAAGAGTTGTGCTCTTTTTTCTTCCAGGTGTATTGAGGTATAATTGACACATAGCTCGTATAAGTTTAAGGTATACAGCTTTGTAAGGATTTGACTTACATACATCAAGAAGTGATTATCACGGTAAGTTTAGTGAACATCATCTCATAGATACAGGTAAAGAAAAATAAAGTTTCTTTGGTTGATGAAGGCCTTAGGATTCACTCTTAATAACATTCATATATAACACAGGGCAGTGTTAGTTATTTTTATCATGTTGTAGGACTTATGCGTCTTATTACTGGAGATTTGTACATTTTGACTGCCTTCATCCAATTCCTTCCAAAGCCCCCCTTTCTGGTAAACACAAATCTGATCACTTTTTCTAGGAAATTGTTTGTTCATTCATTTTTGGAACATAGTTGGCCTACAACACTGTGTAAGTTCCAAATACAGAATATATGATTTGATATTTTTATGCATTTCAGAATGATCACTGCAGTAAGTCTAGTTATACGTGTGTGTGCTGCTTTGTTCAGTCATGTCCAGCTCTTTGCAACCCCATGGACTGTGGCCCATCAAGCTTTTTTCTCCATGGCATTTCCTAGGGAAGAATACCAGAGTGGGTTGCCATTTCCTGCACCAGTGGAGCTTCATGACCCAAGGATCAAACCTGTGTTTCTAGTGTCTCCTGTGTTGGCAGACAGATTCTTTACCACTGTACCGCCTTGGGAAACCTTAGTTATGATATATTATTATACAAACATTTATATAGTTCTAGAATATATTTCCATCACTTATTTATTTTGACTCATTTATTTTGCAACTGGAAATTTGTACATCTTAAACTTCTTTACCTACTTCTTTCCTCCCCTCAACAGCATTTCCTCTAGCAGTCACCTGTTTTTTTCTCTGTAACTATGACTCTATTTCTGTTTTATACACTCGTTTGGTTTCTTTATGTAGATTTCACATCTAAGTGAAATCATGCATGATTTGTCTTTCTTTGTCTTATTTATTTCACATAGCATAATACCATACAGGTCCATTCACATTGTCATGAATTGCAAGATCTAGCTCTTTTTTCGTGGCTAAGTAATATTCCATTGTATATATAGAGCATATCAGTTTTACCCTTTCATTTATTGTTGAGCACTTAGGTTGCTTCCATATCTTGATGATTGTAAATAAGGCTGCAGTGAACATAGGGGTGCATATATGTTTTCTACTTAGAGTTTTGGCTTTCTTCTGATATATACCTAGGAGCAGCATTGCATATGGTTATATGGTAGTTCCATTTGTAATTGAGGAATCTCCATACTATTTTCCATATTGACTACACCAATTTACATACCCTCAAATGTTCCAGCAGAGAAGGCAATAGCAACCCACTCCAGTACTCTTGCCTGGAAAATCCCATGGATGGAGGAGCCTGGTGGGCTGCAATCCATGAGGTTGTGAAGAGTCGGACATGACCAGCAACTTCACTTTCACTTTTCACTTTCCTGCATTGGAGAAGGAAATGGCAACCCACTCCAGTGTTCTTGCCTGGAGAATCCCAGGGACAGGGGAGCCTAGTGGGCTGCCATCTATGGGGTCACAGAGTCAGACACAACTGACGCGACTTAGCAGCAGCAGCAGCAAATGTTCCAGAGTGAATGTACCTTTTCTTTATATCTTTGCCAACACTTGTTATTTGCTGTATTTGGTAATAGTTATTCTGACAGGTATGAGGTGATATCTCCCTGTGCTTTTGATTTGTATTTCCCTGATGACTTGGAAGGTTGAAAATCTTTTCATTTGTATGATGACCATTGTATACCTTTCAGGGAAAATATCTATTCAGATCCTTTGCAAATTTTTTAACTAGGTTTTGTTGATGTTGAGTTGTATGAGTTTTTTGTATCTTTTGGATATTAACCCCTTTTAAGTCACGGACTTTGCAAATATCTTCTCCCATCTACAGTGGGTCCTTTTGTTTTGTTGATAACTTATTTCCCTGTGTAAAATCTTCATAGTTTGATGTAATCCTATTTATTTTTAGTTTTGTTTCACCTGTGCAAGGAGCTACATCAAAAAAGAATATTGTGAGGACCAGTGGGAAGAAGTGTAGTGCCATTTTTTTCTAGAAGTTTCATGGCTTCATTTTGAATTGATTTGTGTGCCTGGTGTGGTAGAACAGTCCAGTTTCACTCATTTGTGTGCAGTTGTCTGGTTTTCCCACTACCATTTGTTGAAGACTCTATCTTTTCCCAACTGGGTATTTTGTCCTCTTTGTCATAGATTAATTTTCATTTACATGTGGGTTCGTTTGTGGGAATTCTGTTTTGTTGCATTGTTCTGTGTCTTTTTTTTTGTACTTTTGTATTATAGTGTGAAGTCAGGGAGTTTGCTACATCTAGCATTGACTAATCATCTCATGGTCGTTTGTGCTATGCAGGGACTTTTGTCTTTCCAGATAATTTTGGAATTTTTTGGTTCCAGCTCTTTGAAAAATGCCATTTATATTTTGATAGGAATTTCATTAAATCTGTAGATTGCTTTGGTTTTTATGGTCATTTAAACAATATTCTCCAACTTATGAACAGACTATCTTTTTTCCCTGTTTGTGTCACACGCAGTTTGTTGTTTTTATCGTCATGTCTTAGAGCTTTTGGCGTACAAGTCTTTTAGCCCTTTATTTAGATTCATTCCCAGGAATTACAAGTTTTTATGATGCGATGGTAGGTAGGAATTCTTAATTATTTTCTTTATTTCTAATTTACAGTCCACATTTTACTGTAGTGTGTTAGAAATCAGTTCTGGCTGATTATGTCTTTTACTAAATTTTAGAGTTTTATTTGTTTACTATATGAGATATCATTTGAAAGACTAATTTAATATAAAAATCACAAAAATATGATAAATCAAGGACTGTAAATTAGGGTAGAATAATATTTGTTCAGATTAGAGCACATACATGTTAGAATTTCAGTCAAGATCAGATCTATTGAGTGGGGAAGCATTGTTCTCCATGACCCTTTTAATTATAATTTTGAATTTGTTACATAACTAGTACTACTGTGGAAGTACTATTTAAACATTTGATAATGGTAACAAAACTGAAATATATATTTTAGTTGCTATAAATATGAACATTCTAGATTTCATTTTTCAACATTCTCTTTAAAATTTGACCTTTACATATTTGTATTCCATATCATAGTCAAAGTATTATTTGAGCTTTCTTTTAAATTTAATTTTTATTATATATTGCAGTATAGCTGATATACAATGTTTTAGTTTCAGATATACAGATAAATGATTCAGTTGTACATGCTGCTGCTGCTAAGTCACTTCAGTCGTGTCCGACTCTGTGTGACCCCATAGATGGCAGCCCACCAGGCTCCCCCGTCCCTGGAATTCTCCAGGCAAGAACACTGGAGTGGGTTGCCATTTCCTTCTCCAATGCATGAAAGTGAAAAGTGAAAGTGAAGTTGCTCAGTCGTGTCCGACTCTTAGCGACCCCATGGACTGCAGCCCACCAGGTTCCTCCGTCCATGGGATTTTCCAGGCAAGAGTACTGGAGTGGGGTGCCATTGCCTTCTCCGCAGTTGTACATATACACATATTTATATACCCATTCTACAGAATATTTAGTAGAATTATCTGTGCTATACAATAGATTCTTATTGATAATCTATTTCACATATAATAGTGTATGTATGTTAATACCAATTTCCTAATTTATTCTTCCCTTTACCCCCTTGTTTACCCTTCGGTAAACATAAGATTGTTTTTTGAAGACACTGAGTCTGTTTTGTAAATAAGTTCATTTGTATCTGTTTTTTCAAGATTCCACATATAAGTGCTTTCATATGATACTGTCTTTCTCTGTCTGACTTACTTCACTTACTATGATAATCTCTATGTCCATCCAAAGAGCTGCATATGGAAAATTCATTCATTTTTTGTAACTGCGTAGAATTCCATTATGTTCTACATATTGTATTCTATGCATTCCATATACCACAGTTTCTTTATCCATTCATATGTCAATGGACTATGTCTTGACTCTTGTTAGATGTGCTGCAATGAATATTAGGGGCATGTATCTTTTCAAATTGTGGTTTCTCTGGATATATGCTCATGAATGGGGTTGTTAGATAATAACTTAGTTCTAATTTTAGTTTTTTGAAGAACCTTCATATTGTTCTCCATAATGGCTGTACCAGTTTACATTCCCACCAACAGTATGGGAGGGTTCCCTTTTCTCCAAACCCTCTCCAGCATTTATTGTTTGTATACTTTTGGGTGATAATGTTCTTGGCACGTATGAGGTATATCTCACTGTAGTTTTGATGTGCATTTCTCAAATAATTAGTGATGTTGCCCATTTTTTCATGTGCCTATTGGCACATCTATATTTCTTTCATTGCTTTTTGAGTGACTTTTTAAAATCTGTCTTTAGAAGCCATTAATATCTTCTATTTTTCTGAAGTGCAATGAGAATATGTCTAAGTGTAAGCCATTTAAAGTGATGCACTCTTTCATTCAAAAAATTTTATTTCCTCTCAGATCTGTTTCTCTCCTCTCCTTTGTGTGAATTTCCTAATTCTAGATCAATAAGGGATAAATGCTAGAGTACCAATAGCCACAGAAAAGGCTTGGATTTTCTACTCCCCCTACACCAACTTAGAAATAAATTCAGTTCAGTTCAGTCGCTCAATTGTGTCCGACTCTTTGAGATCCCATGAATCACAGCATGCCAGGCCTCCCTGTCCATCACCAACTCCCGGAGTTCACCCAGACTCACGTCCATCGAGTCAGTGATGCCATCCAGCCATCTCATCCTCTGCCGTTCCCTTCTCCTCCTGCCCCCAATCCCTCCCAGCATCAGAGTCTTTTCCAATGAGTCAACTCTTCGCATGAGGTGGCCAAAGTCCTGGAGTTTCAGCTTTAGCATCATTCCTTCCAAAGAAATCCCAGGGCTGATCTCCTTCAGAATGGACTGGTTGGATCTCCTTGCAGTCCAAGGGACTCTCAAGAGTCTTCTCCAACACCACAGTTCAAAAGCATCAATTCTTCGGCACTCAGCCTTCTTCACAGTCCAACTCTCACATCCATACATGACCACAGGAAAAACCATAGCCTTGACTAGATGGACCTTTGTTGGCAAAGTAATGTCTCTGCTTTTCAATATGCTATCTAGGTCGGTCATAACTTTCCTTCCAAGGAGTAAGTGTTTTTTAATTTCATGGCTGCAGTCACCATCTGCAGTGATTTTGGAGCCCAGAAAAATAAAGTCTGACAGTTTCCACATCTATTTCCCATGAAGTGATAGGACCGGAAGCCATGATCTTTGTTTTCTGAATGTTGAGCTTTAAGCCAACTTTTTCACTCTCCACTTTCACTTTCATCAAGAGGCTTTTTAGTTTCTCTTCACTTTCTGCCATAAGGGTGGTGTCATCTGCATATCTGAGGTTATTGATATTTCTTCCGGCAATCTTGATTCCAGCCTGTGCTTCTTCCAGCCCAGTGTTTCTCATGATGTACTCTGCATATAAGTTAAATAAACGGGGTGACAATATACAGCCTTGACGTACTCCTTTTCCTATTTGGAACCAGTCTGTTGTTCCATGTCCAGTTCTAACTGTTGCTTCCTGACCTGCATACAGGTTTCTCAAGAGGCAGGTCAGGTGGTCTGGTATTCCCATCTCTTTAGAATTTTCCACAGTTTATTGTGATCCACACAGTCAAAGGCTTTGGCATAGTCAATAAGGCAGAAATAGATGTTTTTTCTGGAACTCCCTTGCTTTTCCATGATCCAGCGGATGTTGGCAATTTGATCTCTGGTTCCTCTGCCTTTTCTAAAACCAGCTTGAACATCTGAAAGTTCACGGTTCACGTATTGCTGAAGCCTGGCTTGGAGAATTTTGAGCATTACTTTACTAGCGTGTGAGATGAGTGCAATTGTGTGGTAGTTTGAGCATTCTTTGGCATTGCCTTTCTTTGGGATTGGAATGAAAACTGAACTTTTCCAGTCCTGCGGCCACTGCTGAGTTTTCCAAATTTGCTGGAATTTTGAGTGCAGCACTTTCACAGCATCATCTTTCAGGATTTAAAATAGCTCAACTGGAATTCCATCACCTCCACTAGCTTTGTTCGTAGTGATGCTTTCTAAGGCCCACTTGACTTCACATTCCAGGATGTCTGGCTCGAGATGAGTGATCACACCATCATGAGTATCTGGGTTTTGAAGATCTTTTTTGTACAGTTCTTATGTGTATTGTTGCCATCTCTTCTTAATATCTTCTGCTTCTGTTAGGTCCATACCATTTCTGTCCTTTAACAAGCCCATCTTTGCATGAAATGTTCCCTTGGCATCTCTAATTTTCTTGAAGAGATCCCTAGTCTTTCCCATTCTGTTGTTTTCCTCTATTTCTTTGCATTGATCGCTGAAGAAGGCTTTCTTGTATCTTCTTGCTATTCTTTGGAACTCTGCATTCAGATGCTTATATCTTTCCTTTTCTCCTTTGCTTTTTGCTTCTCTTCTTTTCACAGCTATTTGTAAGGCCTCCCCAGACAGCCATTTTGCTTTTTTGCATTTCTTTTCCATGGGGATGGTCTTGATCCCTGTCTCCTGTACAATGTCACGAACCTCATTGCATAGTTCATCAGGCACTCTATCTATCAGATCTAGGCCCTTAAATCTATTTCTCACTTCCACTGTATAATCATAAGGGATTTGATTTAGGTCATACCTAAATGGTCTAGTGGTTTTCCCTACTTTCTTCAATTTAAGTCTGAATTTGGCGATAAGGAGTTCATGATCTGAGCCACAGTCAGCTCCTGATCTTGTTTTTGCTGACTGTATAGACCTTCTCCATCTTTGGCTGCAAAGAATATAATCAATTATATTTAGATAGAGATAAGACCAAAGCCAAAATAAGAAAAGATTAGATTTTTCTAAGATAACAAGAAAGCCAGTAAACTCAGTGATTTTAAGAACAGCAGATATCTTTGTCCATATCTCTTTGCTGTGGGTGTAGGCTGATAAAGCTGCCAGTGTTGCTGGCCTGTCTTTGATGGAAAGGCTCTTGAAGGGTAATAATTAAATGATCTGGCCTGCCAAAGACATGTCATTCTCTGGTTGTTCGTACATCATAACCAATCACACTAACCTCTGCAAACGTCTGGGCCAGTGCTTGGGAGTGAACATGGATTGCTAGTGATTTGCGTGTTCAACACTGAAGAAAGGTGAATGACCTTCTGAGGACAGTTATTCCATACTGACACTTACAGTGAATTTCAGCTCTGTTTTCCATTTCCATGCTTAAGCATACCGCCTCACTCTCAGATGAGAGTTTTAGAGAGACTCTCTGTGAAAACTTGCTCCTCCCTTCCTTCCATCTAGCCTACGCTTGGTTGCATCTTCTATCCTACTTCAACAAAAGTGTTGATATTTCTCATTGGTCAGCAATTCTCCACCCCGCCTCCTATTCTCCTGGGTGTTATACTTTTTTCTTCCTTGTAATTCATTCCATGTTTCCCAGAGGAGTCTCACTGAGATGTGGAACAAACTCTATGTGTTATCTGGCATCTCAATCTGAAGCTAAATAGTGTTTTCCCTTAATAGTGTATAGTTTGGCCTTGAAAGACTAAAGTCTTTCATTGGGACACACCTAAATATATGAGGAAAAATAGATCAAGTGCTTTCCAATCATCTCTTTTTACATATCAAAACTATATTATAGATCTCTTCTTACTAGATTTATGGGACAAATATCAAACTTTTCATCTTTGATGTCATAGTGAGATTTCAAAGATAACTGGCCCTTGTTTGGAAGATCTCAGGATTTATTAGGGAATGATGATAAATAAATACAACTATACAGTGTTTTTTTTTTTTTTAAGATAACAAAACAAGTAGAAAAATTACTTAGGAATAAATTCCTTTTCCTGTTAATGCTAGAAAGTCTATGTAGGAGAAGTCATATTTGAGATGAATGTTCCTCCTCTTCTTTTCCCACCCAGTCCTTTGCTTCTCTTTCTATATTCTTTTTTTTTTTTTTTTTGCTGCTGCCATAAGTTCATTTAAGCCAAGTGTGGGACATGTTCAATTCCTTCATAGGAATTTATGAAAAATCCTTCTCAATATTTAGTGTTTATTTCTTATATGATCTAAGACCTCAGACATAGCTTCTCTATAAAATTTACCTAAAAAGCTAGAAATTATGGACATACCCATGGAAATTAACACCTTTCTTTAAAACATCATTATGATTCTTTAAAATTCTACCTTTATAAGAAATTTGAGTAAATTGGCATGAATAGTAGTTTAGAGTCAAAGGATTCATTGCAATAAATACATGTTTATTGCAATTTTTTTTAAATTTGCCTAGCCTTCTACATGTAAACTGATGACTTCAAGTGGTATTTATAAATGGAACCCTCACATTTGTGTTTTTTCCTATGCATTTTCCTGCTGAGATGTAGACTCTTATCCTACAGCTACATGATACCTCATTATTTCATGGCACATATAACCAAATCTTGCCGGTTGAACTCATGGTTTCTCCTCCAATCCAGTCCTCTCCTGACTTCCCTTACTTAGTGAATGCTTCCGTCATGTGTCTGGAATCACGGTTCAACTTAGTCCATTTGTTTCCATTAGTGTTCTTTTGCTTCAAGAAGCAAAGGCTGATTAAAATCTGAAGGATTCTTTGTCTTATCTACTTGATTGTTTAATTGCTGCCTTTTTACCACACTCATGAGAGGAATGCACCAGCCTAGAGTTATAGGGATGTCTGTACACAACCTCCAACACTGGGAAGATGAGACCAACAACATTTGACTAGTCACATATACACATAGTCTGTGGTAGGAGGACACGGTGCACACTAAGAGTCCACCTGGGAGCTGTGCTTGAGAACAGAATGAACCACCAGACACTAGGAGAGGTTTTCGAGTATCAGAAAGGTAAAACTGTATCTGAGTCCAGTGGAGAATGTGATTGACTTCCTTGAATAACTCCAAGTGCTAACAGTGAACTGAAATTTGTTACAAGGGTATAAGCAGAAACTGTTCCTTATATATTTGATAAAGAGACATCCACAGGAGCAGAGTAGGGAGGGGAAGTTCCTGTTGGGCCATTGCAGGTTCAGAGGTCAACCTGGCACTTAATATTCAGACAACTTTAGTTAGGTCTTAGACATCTGTTATATGTTCCTTTTCCCTTCCGGTTTATTGATGTAATTGACATAGAGCTTGTATAAGTAGAAGATGTATAACTTAATGATTTGACTTACATATATCATGAAGTAATTATCACAGTAAGTTTAGTGAATATTCATCATCTCATAGTACAATTAAAGAAATAGGAAAAAACTTTCATCTGGTAAGAATCTTAGGATTTTCTCTCAGTATCATTCGTATTCAACACTAAACAGTGTTAGTTATTTTTATCATGTTGTACATTATATTCCTAGTTCTTATTTACTTTATAATTGGAAGTTTGTATATTTCAACTGACTTTATCCAATTCCCATCTACTGTCACCCTTTCTGGTAATCATAAATCTGAACTCTTTTTAAGATTATTTGTTTGTTTTAAGTATAGTTGCCCTACAATACTGTGTTAGTTACTGACACACAACAGAGTGATTTGATAATTTTGTACATTTAAAAATGATCCTCACACTAAGTGTAGTTATGATGTCACCCTACAAACCTGTTAAACAGTTCTGAACTATACTCCCATTACTGTACATAGTATACCTGTAATTCATTTATTTTGCAACTGGTAGTTTGTACATCTTAAATTTCTTTACCTATTTCTTTACCCACCACTGTACCTTCAGGTAATCACCTGTTTCTTTCTGTAACTATAACTCTGTTTCTGTATTATGCTTACTCATTTGTTTATGTAAATTTCACATATAAGTGAAATTATGCACTATTTTTCTTTCTTTGATTTATTTCACCTAGCATAATATCCTTTAAATCCATCCATGTTGTCATGAATGACAAGATCTGGTTCTTTTCCATGACTAAGTAATATGCTAGTGTACATAGAAACCACATCTTCTTTACCCACTCATGTATTGATGGGCACTTAGATTATTCCATACCTTGACAATTGTACATAATACTGTAATAAACAGTTTTGGTTGTTCTTGTTGTTCAGTCTCTAAGTCATGTCCAACTCTTTTGTGACTCCATTGACTATAGCGCAACAGGCTTCTCTGTCCTCCACTTTCTCCCAGAGTTTGCTCAGATTCATGTCCATTGAGTCGATGATGCTATATAACCATCTTATTCTCTGTCACCCACTTCTCCTTTTTCCTTCAATCTTTCCCAGTATCAGGGTCTTTTCTAATGAGTCAGCTCTTTGCATCAGGTGGCCAAAGTATTGGAGCTTTAGCATCAGCATCAGTCCTTCCAGTGGCTATTCAGGGTTGATTTCCTTTATGATTAACAGTTCTGACCTCCTTGCAGTCCAAGGGACTCTCAAGAATCTTCTCCAGCACCACAGTTTGAAAGCATCAATTCTTCAGCACTCAGCCTTCTTTATGGTCAAACTCTCACATCTGTACATGACTAATAGAAAAACCATAGTTTGACTATATGGACCTTTGTTGACAAATTAATGTCTCTGCATTTTAATGCACTGTCTAGATTTGTCATAGCTTTCCTTCCAAGGGCCAAGCATCTTTTAATTCCATGGATGCAGTCACTGTCTGCTGTGATTTTTCGAGCCCAAGAAAATAAAATTTGTCTCTGCTTCCACTTTTTCCCCTTGTATTTACCATGAAGAGAGAGAAACAGATGCAATGATCTTAGTTTTTTAATGTTGAGTTTCAAGACAGTTTTTTCACCTTCAGCAGGAGGCTCTTTAATTCGTTTTTGCTTTCTGCCATTAGAGTGGCATCTAATGTGACATCTAGAGTGACATCTCCATATCTGAGGTTGTTATATTTCTCCCTCCTACCAATTTTGATTCCAGCTTGTGATTCATCTGGTCCAGCATTTATCATGATGTACTCTGTATATAAATTAAATAGGGTGACAAGTACAGCCCTGTTGTACTCCTTTCTCAATCTTGAACCAGTCAGTTATTCCATGTCCCAGTCTAACGGTTGCTTCTTACCTACATATAAGTTTCTCAGGAGACAGGTAAGGTGGTCTGGTATTCCCATCTCTTTAAGAATTTTCCACAGTTTTTTGTGATCTACACATTCCCAGTTGGCACTAGTGGTAAAGAACTCACCTGCCAATACAGGAGACATAAGAGACATGTGTTTGATCCCTAGGTTGAAAAGATTCCCCTGGAGGAGGGCATGGTAACCCACTCTAGTATTCTTGCCTGGAAAATCCCATGGACAGAGGAGCCTGACAGACTACAGTCCATGGGGTTGCAAAAGAGTCAAGCATGACAAGTGACTTAGCATGCATGCCTACACAAAGGTTTAGTGAAGTCAAGGAAGCAGAAGTAGATGTTTTTCTGTAATTCTGTTCCTTTATCCATGATCCAACAAATGTTGACAGTTTGATCTCTGCTTCCTCTGCCTTTTCTAAACTCTTCTTGTACATCTGGAAATTCTTGATTCACATGCAGCTAAGCACAGCTTAAAGGATTTTGAGCATTACCTTTGCTAGCATGTGAAATGAGCACAATTGTTTTGTAGTTTGAACGTTCTTTGGCATTGCCTTTCTTGGGATTGAAATGAAAACTGACCTTTCCACTGCCGAGTTTCCCAAATTTGCTGACATATTAAATGCAGCACATTAACAGCATTATCTTTTAGGATTTGAAATAGCTCAGCTGGAATTCCATCACCTCCACTAGCTTTGTTCATAGTATGCTTCCTAAGGCCCCCTTGACTTTGCACTCTAAGATGTCTGGTTCTAGCACGTGATCACACCATCATGGTTATCTGGGTCATAAGACCTTTTTGGTAAAGTTCTTCTGTGCATTCTTGCCACCTCTTCTTAATCTCTTCTGCTTTTGTTAGGTCCCTACCATTTCTGTCCTTTATCATGCCCATCCTTGCATGAAATTTTCACATGGTATCTCCATCTTGAAGAGATCTCTAGTCTTTCCCATTCTATTGTTTTCCTCTACTTCTTTGCATTTTCCATTGAAGAAGTCCTTCTTATCTTTCCTTGCTGTTCTCTGGAACTCTACATTCAGTTGGATATATCTCCCTTGCCTGTCACTTCTCTTCATTTCTCAGTTACTTGTAAAGCCTGCTAGACAACCACTTTGCCTTCTTGCATTTGTTTTTCTTTAGGACTGTATCAGTCACAGCCTCCCATACAGTGTTACAAACCTCTGTCTGTGGTTCTTCAGGCACTGTGTCTACCAGATCTATTCCCTTGAATCTATTCATCACCTCCACTGTATAATCATAAAGGCTCTGATTTAGGCCATACCTGAGTGGCCTAGTGGTTTTCCCTACTTTCTTGAATTTAAGCCTGAAATTTGTAATATGGAGCTGATGATTTGAGTCACAGTCAGTTCCAGATCTTGTTTTTGCTGACTGTACAGAGCCTCTCCATCTTCGGCTGCAAAAAATATATCAATCTGATTTTGGTATTGACCATCAGGTGATATCCATGTGTAGAGTCATCTCTTGTGTTCTTGGACAAGGGTGCTTGCTATGACCAGTGTGTTCTCTTGACAGAACTCTGTTAGCCTTTGTCCTGCTTCATTTTGTACTCCAAGACCAAACTTGCTTATTACTCCAGATATCTCTTGACTTCCTACTTTTCCATTCCAATCCTCTGTGATGAAAAGGACATCTTCTTTTGGTGTTAGTTCTAGGTCTTGAAGTCTTCATAGCACCAGTCAACTTCAGATTCTTCAGCATTAGAGGTTGGGGCATAGACTTGGATTACTGTAGCCTTGGAAACAAACTGAGATCATTCTGTCATTTTTGAGATTGCACCCAAGTACTGCATTTTGGACTCTTGTTGACTATGCACGCTACTCCATTTCTTCTAAGGGATTCTTGCCCACAGTAGTAGATATAATGGTCATCTGAATTAAATTTGCCCATTCCATTTTAGTTCACTGATTCCTAAGTTGTTGATGTTCACTCTTGCCATCTCCTGCTTGACCATGTCCAATTCATCTTGATTCATGGACCTAACATTCCAGGTTCCTATTCAATACTGTTCTTTACATCTTCAGACTACTTTCACCACCAGACACATCCACAACTAACTGTCATGTCTTCCTTGGCCCAGCCACTTCATTATTTCTGGAGCTATTAGTAATTGCCCTCTGCTCTTCCCCAGTAGCATATTGGATACCTTCCAACCTGCTGGGCTCATCTTCCAGTGTCTTTTTTTTGTTTTTGTCTCATTTATATTCTTCCTGGCATTCTTGCGGCAATAATACTGAAGCGATTTGTAATTTCCTCCTCCAGTGGACCACATTTCTTCTCTATAATCTATCTTGGGTGGCTCTGCATGGAATGGCTCATTGCTTCATTGAGCTATGCAAGCCCCTTTGCTACAACAAGGTTGTGATTCATGTAGGGGAACCATGCACCAATTTACATACTCACAATCCCCTAGCATGAAATTTCTGCCTTTTTTCATATCCTTACCAACACTTCTTATTTTATGTCTTTTTAATAATCATTATTCTGACAGTGTGAAGTGATATTTCATTGTGTTTTTTTAAAAGATTTTTTAAAATGTGGACCATTTTTTTAAAGTCTTTGTTGAAATTGTTATAATACTGCTTCTGTTTTATGTTTTGTTTTTTTGGCCATGAGGTATGTGGATCTTAGCTCCCTGACTAGGAATTAAACCCACTGCCACCTGAATTGGAAAACGAAGTTTTAACCACAGGACAACCAGGGAAGTCCCTTCACTGTGGTTTTGACTTGCATTTCCTTGATAATTAGTGATGCTGAAAACTTTTTTATTTGCTGATGACCATATATCTATTCAGATCCTCTGCCCATTTTTAAATCAGAGTGTTTATTTTCTTGATGTTGTGTTGAATAAGTTCTTGGTATCTTTTGGATATTAATCCCTTATAACTCACATCATTTACAAATATCTTCTCACATTCTGTAGCTGATGTTTTTGTTTTGTTGATAACTCATTTCTCTGTGCAGAAGCTTCATAGTTTGATGTAATCCTATTTGCTTATTTTTGCTTTTGTTTCACCTGTGCTGGGAGACATATAAAAATATTTTGTGAGGACCAATGGCAAAAATTGTACTGCCATTTTTTTCTAGAAGTTTTATGGCTTCATTTGTGAATTTATTTTTGTGCATGCTGTGATAGAGCAGTCCAGTGTGATTCTTTTGCATGTAGCTGGTCATTTTTCCCATTGCCATTTCTTGAAGAGTGTCTTTTCCCCATTGTATATTCTTGCCCTCTTTATCATAGATTAATTTTCCACATAAATGTGAGTTTGCTTCTGGAATCTCTAATCAGTTCCATTAATCTACGTGTCTGTACTTTTGAATACTGTAGCTTTGTAGTAGAGTTTGACATCATGAAGTGCAATCCTCTCACTTTATTTTTCTTCTCTAGATCGTTTTGGCTATTCAAGGTGTTTTGTGTTTCCATATAAATTTCAGAATTATTTTTCCTAGCTCTGTGAAAAATCCCATTGGTATTTTCATAGGAATTGCATTGAATCTCTAGATTTCTTTGTATAGTATGGTCATTTAAACAATATTCTTCCATTTTATAAATGAGTATATTTTCCCATGTTTGCATCATATATAGGTGTTTTTTTTTTTTAATTCATGTCTTAGAGTTTTGGGAGTACAAGTATTTTATCTCTTTAATGGGATATGTTCCTAAGTATTTTGTTCTTTTTGATGTAATGGTAGATGGAGTTGTTTTCTTAATTTTCCCTCTCCTTTTATTTAATTTTAATTTCTAATTGACATTTTACTGGAATGTGTTATAAATGAATTCTGGTTGATTTTGTCACTCACTAAATTTTAGAATTTTTGTTCAATATATTGGACACAATTTATAGTAGTAATTTCATAGATCACAATGCTAATTTGTGGATTATATATTCAGATAGAATAATGTTTTTTCAAATTAGACCACATACATATTAGAATTTCAGTCAAGGTCAGATCTATTGAGTTGGGGAGCGTTGTTCTTTGTGACCCTTTTCATTATAATGTTGAATCCATTACATAGAACTACTCTGGAAGTACGTGTTAAACATTTGATAAAGCTAACAAAATGACAGAAATACATTTTTAATTACTACAAATTTGCACATTCTAGATTTCACCTTTCAGATTCTGTTTTAATCTTAACATTACATGTATAAATTTTATATCTAGTCATAATTAGGTATAATTTGCCACCTTTTAAAATCATTTAATTTTATTAGAATATAGTTGACATACAGTATTCTGTTGGTTTAAGGCTTGCAGCTCAGTTATCAGTAAAACAGATACATGTATCCTTTCTCTTTCAGATTCCTTTTTTTGAGGCATTCCAGTGCTGGAGCCTGCAGGCTGTTAGATGGTGCCTGGTCTTTGTGCCAAAATGGAGACCTTCAGGTGAGCTCAAGCCCATCACTATGTCCTGGGGCCTCTGCTGCCAGTGCCCTTGGCCCTTCAGTGAGCCACAGCCACCAGGAGATGCTCCAGGACCCAGAGGCAAGTCTAACTCAGTCTCCTATGGAGTCACTGCTTCGTGCTGGGTCCCAGTGCACGTGACTTCTCACGTGTGCCCTTCAAGAGTAGAATCTGTTTCTCCCAGTCCTTTTGGATTCCTGCACTCAAGCTCTGCTGGTCCTTAAAGCCAAATATTCTGGGGTCTTCTCCTCCCAGTGCCAGACACCCAGGCTGGGGAGACTGATGTGTGGCTCAGAACTCTCACTCTGGTGGGAGAACCTCTATGATATAATTATTTTCCAATTTCTGCCTTGTCCATCCAGTGGGTATGGGACTTGATTACATCGTGAAAATGCCTCTACTGTTGTCTCATTGTGGCTTCTTCTTTGCCCTTGGATGTAAAATATTTTTGGTTGATTCCAAGTTTGTTTGTTTGTTTTTAAATCTTTTAATGTATGGTTGTTCAGCATTTAGTTGTGATTTTGCTGTTTTTGTGAAAGGAGGTGAGCTCAAGTCCTTCTAATCTGCCACCTTGTCTGGAATCGAGCAGCTGCTTTTACTTCGGATGCTTGCTGACTCTTTCCTCAGTGTGTCCCGGCCGTTATTCCTCTGATATGGGTTGTGCAGGTGTGGCAGCCAGTTCTTGCTCCCCAGAAGGCCGTGTTAGTGGTGGCGCTGCTTGAGCTGTCCCAGGACAGCAGGGTCAGTCCTCGGTGTTGCTCGCAGGTTCCCTAGCAGAGGCAGTTGCCTGTACCCGCTCCCCGGAGCTTCTGTAGGTGGTGTCCTGTTTATAGAGAACACACACGCAGGGAAAGAAGCTCCTCGGGTGGTCTTGCCCTCTCCTCATGCCCACCTCTCTCCCCTCCCCCGCAACAAGGGCACCTTTCTACTCTGTGCGGGCACAGACCCCTCTGACTGTACCCTCACTGAAACACTGCAGCCTCGTCAGCCTGCCTCTGTGCAGCCAACCTGAGTCCTTTCCCTGGGTCTCATCTCCAAAGGCTAAGCTTCAGTGCCCAGCCCCCACCCACACCCATGGGGGAACATCTCAGGCTGGGGAGTGTGTGATGGGAGTGCGGGCCTATAGGTCAAGTGTTTTTATCATTACAGGGTGTTGTATTGTTGTCAAATGACTTTTTTCTACATATATTGAGATGATAATATTTTTATATTGTATGCTATTAATGTGATTAATTTATTAACATATTTAATTATCCTTCTATCCTAAGAAAAATAACTACTTTGTCATAGTGTATTATCCTTTTAATGTGTTGTTAACTTTAGTTTGCTAATATTTTATTGGAATTGTTGCATCTATAGTCATCTGAGATATTGGTATAGTTGTTTTTGAGATTTGGATCAAATACCCGGGACAGTTTGGATCTTCCTTCTTCCCAGCCCTGTAACTAAACCCAATTCAGTTTCCATCTGGCCCTGTTCTCTAGTTTGCTATTTGTCTCTTATTACCAAGATCTTTTATTGCAATGATTTTTTAGAGCTAGTAATAATATATTTATGTGAATTTTTGGATGAATTTTCTCCCCACATTCTTCTATAGCTTTTGCTGTTTGTATTTCTCATCAATGTCATCACTGTATCCATACTATCCAGCAAGTAAAAAATCTGAAGTTCTTGCAGTATCCCTCACACCTTAGAAATCTTAATGCCAAGTTTCTCTAGGCACTCCTGAAATCATCAGCATCAGAATGATTGAGCTTCTGAAACAAGAAGCAGAGGCTGGACAGCAATTAGATAGTGACTATTAATTTTATACACAAATATTTGTGGAGTCAATAGTATAAATAAGACTGATATATATAACAGTTAGAGGTGTTATATAACATGCACATGTTGGGGAGTTGGGATGTGGACCCAGGTAGTCTAACTGTGGAGCCTGGCATCTCCATTATGTACCTAATGGTCTTGCTTCAGTTAGAGCTCTTTGAGGTTCTGTGGAATAGATGAATGGGGCAGTCTGACATCAATCTGAAGCACTTATATTTTTAGTGGAATTTTAAAAGTTTTGGTTAGCTTTTTATCAGGGAAAACATCATTTAATTAAATACAGTATCTATAGAAACCAGATTGTTATGTTATTTCCTAATTTTATTCTGACTTGCAGTATCATTTCCATAAGAATGAACCTTATTGACGGAGTTCACTGATAATATTTATAGAAATCTGTGGTTCAACTCTGAGACATTTGATATCATCAATATGACTAATAGGAATAGAATTTCCTCTGGTAGAAATCGTCTTAATGGTGGTCTTGTTTATCAACCACAATCAATGAAAACTTTATTGGTTATCAGCTATGTACAGATACAGAATCTGGATTAGAAGAGAAAATAAAACCTTAAGAAGTAGTCCTCAGAAAAATTGCAATTGAGTTGGAATCATAGGGTATGTTGCCAAAAAAGTGCTCAAAAAGGGGGTTAATTTAAAATTGAGCCAGTAACATACATCTAAATTGGGTTTGAAAAGTCTAATTCAGATAATCTGCACCAGAATTGTCACACCTGTCGTTTAACACCCGCCAGTAGTGTAGTGGTGACTGCACACTAGAAATACCTGAGATTCTGAATTAGAGTGCATCCTGAGTCAGTATTTTAAAGAAAATGAACTAATAAAACCTCCAAAAAGGGTTTCTAAATAAGTCCGTGTTAAAAATCATTATTCTGGAGTATACATTCCAGGCACTGGAGAATGTATCATCTTTGTATCCTCAGCACCTTGCAAAAGATCATTGACAATATTTCTTTTTTTTGTTGTTGTTTCTATATATATTCTTTAATTTTATTTTATTTTTAAACTTTACATAATTGTATTAGTTTTGCCAAATATCAAATTGAATCCGCCACAGGTATACATATGTTCCCCATCCTGAACCCTCCTCCCTCCTCCCTCCCCATACCATCCCTCTGGGTCGTCCCAGTGCACTAGCCCCAAGCATCCAGTATCGTGCATTGAACCTGGACTGGCAACTCATTTCTTATATGATATTTTACATGTTTCAATGTCATTCTTCCAAATCTTCCCACCCTCTCCCTTTCCCACAGAGTCCATAAGACTGTTCTATACATCAGTGTCTCTTTTGCTGTCTCGTACACCGGGTTATTGTTACCATCTTTCTAAATTCCATATATATGCGTTAGTATACTGTATTGGTGTTTTTCCTTCTGGCTTACTTCACTCTGTATAATAGGCTCCAGTTTCATCCACCTCCTTAGAACTGATTCAAATGTATTCTTAATGGCTGAGTAATACTCCATTGTGTATATGTACCACGGCTTTCTTATCCATTCGTCTGCTGATGGACATCTAGGTTGCTTCCATGTCCTGGCTATTATAAACAGTGCTGCGATGAACATTGGGGTACACGTGTCTCTTTCCCTTCTGGTTTCCTCAGTGTGTATGCCCAGCAGTGGGATTGCTGGATCATAAGGCAGTTCTATTTCCAGTTTTTTAAGGAATCTCCACGCTGTTCTCCATAGTGGCTGTACTAGTTTGCATTCCCACCAACAGTGTAAGAGGGTTCCCTTTTCTCCACACCCTTTCCAGCATTTATTACTTGTAGACTTTTGGATCGCAGCCATTCTGACTGGTGTGAAATGGTACCTCATAGTGGTTTTGATTTGCATTTCTCTGATAATGAGTGATGTTGAGCATCTTTTCATGTGTTTGTTAGCCATCTGTATGTCTTCTTTGGAGAAATGTCTATTTAGTTCTTTGGCCCATTTTTTGATTGGGTCATTTATTTTTCTGGAGTTGAGCTGTAGGAGTTGCTTGTATATTTTTGAGATTAGTTGTTTGTCGGTTGCTTCATTTGCTATTATTTTCTCCCATTCTGAAGGCTGTCTTTTCACCTTGCTAATAGTTTCCTTTGATGTGCAGAAGCTTTTAAGGTTAATTAGGTCCCATTTATTTTTGCTTTTATTTCCAATATTCTGGGAGGTGGGTCATAGAGGATCCTGCTGTGATGTATGTCAGAGAGTGTTTTGCCTATGTTCTCCTCTAGGAGTTTTATAGTTTCTGGTCTTACGTTTAGACAATATTTCTAAAGAGGAAGCCCTCATTTTCTCCTCTGGTTTTGTCTCACCTGTCCCTATTTCTAGTACCCTCCATTCTTTCCTAACTTGGGGGACTGTATTATTCCACACAATATTAAACTTCAAAAACCTGGGAGTAACTGTACATTTTGTCCTTTCTTTTTTAGTACAAGTAGATCATGAAATTCTTTCCCGTTTCCCTTCTGAATACTTCTAAAATCAGTCCGCTTTTTCTATCTAGCTTCCTATATGCCAATCAACAAGTTTCTCACCTTGACAATAGCCTCTTAATTGGTTCTTTCCTGTAGGTATTCTACCAATAACCCATATTCCATCCAGGTTTTCCCTGAAATGCCAATCTCATCAAACTGTTTTCTGCTTAAAAACCTTCAGCAGCTTCCAGTTACCTAACCCCATGTCATCTGGAGGGGGCTCCAGGCTATGGTCCTTTTTATCTTCAGCGTCATCTTCCACTTCATATTTAGCTACTTATCACCCTACCCCCAAGCCATACTGAACTCATAATCAGCTCCCTCCAGGTTCTTGCATGCGCCCCTCAGCTTTCACATACTCTCCACTCTTGTAATTGTATTGCTGCCTCTTTCCCTTAACTCAGTATCATGGCAACCTCCTCTGGCCACTCAGTCTAGCTAGGTTATCGTATTGTAAGCTCCCACAATATATATATTTTATTTCTTACATCAGAGAAATAATTCATTTCTTATTTCTATAAGAAATAAATGTGGGAACAATCATTTCTTATAGCACTTTATTGTAAATTCTTGTTAAATTTTCAATATTCCTACCCAGCAGTTCCATTAAGGAAGGTGCTGCTTTTTATTTTAAATAAGGCTCTACTTCTAACAGTTCAGTTGAATAGAGAATCAGTAAGTATCTTAAATGACAAATGATGCAGTTAATTAGGATCTGAAAAGCTCTAGGTCAAAATGATGATGCTGGCTGGGAAGATGATTATGGTAACAATATATAATAATCATGGAGACCATTGCTGAGAGCTGACAGTCTGGGCCCTATATATTAATTATATCATTTAGTCATCATTACCATCCTACTGTGCAGTTACTATTACTTTTTTAAGGATGAGGAAACTGAAGCTTGGAAACATCACATAATTTGCACGGGGTTACACAGCTATTAAGTAGTAAAGTCAGAAGCCAAATCTAAACAGCAGATTGCAGTTACTACGTGGCACACTGCTCTCCTAAGGACTAGGTCAGTATCTATCAGGTTTAGGAATTTTACAGATCAGTATAATTTTGCAATTATAAAAGGAGGGATTAGAGTGCAGATAAAATGGTATCTAACCTAAGTTTATTAACAGTTTCACTATTTACAATAGTTATCAGCTATCCCATAATTTCACAAAAGGTCAGTTTTTCTTAAACAATTTGAGAAAACAGTCCTCAATATAGAAAATTGCTATTGTTATTCCAACCTTGGTACATTATATTTTGTCCTTATATCAGTGAATATATTTTACAAGTAAACTTTAAAGACATGTGAGGGTCCTGAGATACTGAAAAATTACTATGATAAAGTAGTTTTGAAAAACTAAACCCATGCATCCAAGAAAACTCAAACTTTGAAAAACTTCACGAGTGTGCGTTTTGGTAAATATTTTAATCCACTACTACTTACAATATATAGTCAGGTGACTGAGTCCAGATTTAATCTTGAAAACATTCATGGCAGCAACAGAGAAACTGCCTAATTTATCATTACAATAAATGTGTTGAAGAAATGTTAAATCTAGCACACTTGACACTGGTGTATGCTTTTTTAAAATTTATAATAGATATGAACGTGTGACATGATTACTAATTATAGCAAATTACATTGGTTTTCCAGTTACATAGTAATGTTAAATTTTTAAAAATATGCTTATTTAAAATAATCTATTAAATAAAAATATTATTATATAGTATTGTTGATTATATACCAATTTATAGAAAACTGTATTGGTGCTTTGTGAATAATGACCCAATTTTAAGATATAAAGAATTTGAGAATCAAGAAGTGCCCAAGACCTTGAAGTTATCAGACCTTCATATAAGGAACTTAAAATTTTCAGCACTAACCCATAAGGTCAGAGAGAACAAGCTTTTCATATCTAAAATTCTAAGGCCTCGTTGAGATATTGCAAAGAATAAATGTTAAAATACACACACATATTTTTAGTGTTATACTTGAAGTAATGGGGCAACTGTGCAGCAACGGATAGTTGATTTTACTTTATTGTTGTTTAGTACTGAGTCGTGTCTTAAGTAGAGGTGTTCTGAATGTGTTTGCAGGTAGAGGGAAGAAAGTCTGTAGAAAAGGGAGACTGAATATGCTTGAGAAAGGAGGATTGATGAGGCGTGGTCCCTAGGGAAGAGGTGGGGATGGGATCAAGATGATTGATAGAGGAAATGAGGGTAGCAGGGAGTAAGAGGATTGATTGAGGGGATAAATTGGTTCAGAATGAAGCCAGATGTTCAAAAAGCAAATGTTATTCACCTTACCCTTTTTACTAGTTTCCCTGTTAAAATGCCTTGATCAGAAACAAGGAGTCAGATTTTCCAGTAATCACCATCACTGGTAGCCCACATACTACATTCCTCTTCCGTGTAGGTATTCTTGCTCTCTTTCTTAAAGAGTTCCCAAAATGAAAAATAGGCTTACATTATATTAGATTCTACAGAATACCAGGCTCATTACTTAATAGGTGAGCATAGGAGGGCAGGTGGTAAGCTGGTCTAAATGTAAAAGGCATATACAAGTTAAAAAATTCTGTATATTATATTTCACTGTGTCAGCTTTTATTTGCTATAACGTAGCTATCAGCTAGGAGGGATAGTTGTGTTAATCACATGTATAACAGTTATATGCATTTCATATATTTCACTTGTTTCTTTCAAACTATTTTCCCACAGTCTTTAAAGAAGCATGGAAACATTATTTTTGTACAGAAAAAAATTTCTTACGTAAGTCAAAAGTTTGTTTTAATAAGTTCCTAACTATCTTGATGGCAGAAGCACATGTGAGAAGGGTCAGAGTTATGCAAAGGAGTTGCAATTAAATTTGTTTGTGAGTTGAGGTTGAAACTGTAAAAGCACTTTTATAATGCCAGATTTTATTTTCACAATCTACAATTCTCTCCACTGGAAAGCCTGCTTTCTTAAACTGTATGTATGACAGAGACCTCTGGTTCTTTGAACTGAATTTTAAATAATTAAATAATCAAAGCTGGTGACTTTAAATGATAAACTTTTATTCTGAATATACTGTTTTTGCACAAGATTTAACACAACATTTTCTGGGATTATAAATATTTTTATAACAGTAATATACAAATTTTTACAAAAATGTTTTTATCAGGCTAATTTCCACAAAAGTGTCAAGAGAACATAATAAAGGGGAGAAAGTATCTTTTGTTCACAAAGCCACTTGGCCTTTTTCATGGATGCACACTGAGCATTTCAATAAAAGTATCCCTAATAGAAATGATCCAACAACATACAGCACAACAAAAAAGACAGCTCTGTCAGGTCACACTGTAGACTTAATTGGCATCTTTTCAAGACAGTATCCCATTAGTCTCAGAATTTCTTTGAGTTAATCTTGTGAATTAGAAATAAAGTAGATGAAACTGTTGGTAAAGGTTTTCTAAGACTTTAACATCCTGGAACTTTTTCAAGAAATCAAGAAACTTCATACCTTTGCTTTATTGATTTGTTCTTTACAGAAATGTACATGGAATAATAGCGGTATTAACATTCTGTGCTATGGGAAAACAACACAGGTCCCGGCTCCAGATAATTGTAACATATTTGAAACTGTGGGCAGGTGAGACCATCATTCTACTGTATCCTCTGAGTCACAACATCCATTTTGTTTCCCTAGGTCAGCCTCTGTACCTCTAGACACTTTAATGTCAACTAACATGATTAATGGAATAGTTCAGAGTTTAAATTAAGACATAGAATTTAAGCTTTGGTGGAGAGAAAGATTTAAATGAGATGTAAAATACAAAAGAGCATCAAATAAGCAAGTAACACTTGAGTTGCAAAGGTCACTTAAAAGGGATACTGCCTATTTGAACCCAGTAAGGCCAGTTTTAAAGTTAATAAAAGGAATATTATAGGAAAACTTACAAATGGCAGCAACACTGTCTAGATTTTTCCAAGTTAAGCAATAATGCCTCAGGCATTAGAAACATGAAAAAAGATCATACTAAAATCTTATTAGACCCAGGACCTAAAAATCTCTTCAGTCAAACTTGCTAACTATGTCATGTTAAAAACCTGTTACAAATATGGACCACGATTGGTGTTTGGCAGTAATGCTGGTTGTTCAAATGAAGAAAATATAAACAAATCATTAATGCAAAATCCATTTCTGTTATTCAACTCCAATACAAGACTTATTTTGGTTTTGTTTTAGTGAAAACTACCCAGCTGCGTGAGCATAGCAAAACATTAGGTAAGCAAAAGGAGTTCAAAAGCTTTTTTCTTGATCTCTTGTACTATTAAGTCTTTGAAAATTAATATTATAACAGGCTATGATTTAAGTTATTGTTCAACAATCAAAACTCAGAAAAATCCTAAAGTAAACATAATAATTGGATGGGATGAGTGTTATGGTCTTTCAAAATGCATGAAGACTAGTATTAGGTATGAGAACAATTTTTAGTCAGAGAGCATGTTCTTACCCAATTTATTAACATATATGTGGCTGTCATAATATATGTTTAATTTATAACAGAAAATAAAGGATCATGGCAAGACTCATATACATAAATATATTTTGATGGCAAATGAAATCAAATAGGACCCTGCCAGGAGATGCCAAGTTTCACTGTGATGAACACAACATGTAGTTGATGAAAACACACTTCAGTGACATTAGCCATGAAAATATATTTAATAGATTTTAAAGATAATTTTAAGGTAGTCTGTTGTATGCTGGAAGCAATTTGCTTGTTTTAATGTGCGTCGTTTATGTACACAAGCTAACATAACTATATTTCGATATCCCCTTCTCAACACTTTCATGATTTAAAATAGTCTAGCAAAAGTTAACAATAAGTTTTAAATATTTAATTAACAAACAACATGATTTAAACATATTGTTACTAGAGTGAGAAGTTCCATATTTTTTTAAATCACTTTGGTGTTTTCTAAAATGTCAATACCAGTTACAAATGAGACTACAAAATCACAACAATGTATTAGAAATGGTAACTGATGTCAACTCTTAGAACGATAGTTGGCAAAGTGATTCCATTTCCCCCTAGCCCCGTTTTTAAATAAAAAAATATTTTAAATAAGGAAATGTACACAAGTGGTGCCTAGGGTATATTAGTGGTGAAGGGAATTACAAATGTGTGCAAAGCTAAAAACAAAACAAATATATCTTTTAAACTATGCTAAAGAATTGGTTATATCTTTGATATATGAAGCATATTAAAGCATACTGGATAATGTTAATAAGATTTTTACTTAAAAATGATATATAAGAAAATTTCCAGCATAGACACATACCAGTTTCTGGCATGTTTGAAAAAAGAGCAAATATCTGCATACTTCCAGCCTTCAGCAGAATTATTCCCTATAATTGTTACACATTCATTGTTTTTATCCTTTCTTCAAATACTGTTTAACCCTGAAAATAATCTTTTAAAGCATAAATAAATTCTACCATATTACTCTATAATGAAATATCTGATTTAATACACTAACCATTTTCACTAATGAGGTTGTATAAAAACAATTTTGATTATTCACAATCAAGTATTCATGTGCATACATAGAGATTCAAGGTTTCCTATTTGTTCAGATTATTGTAAAACCCTCATCAAACTGTGTGGAAATTTTGGTCAAGTGCTCGTATCATTTAAAACGGAGGCAACAAAAGCAGCAGCGAGTTTGGGATTGTACGTGCTACTATTCCAGCGAACAGAGAGGAAACCTAGGATGTCTCTTCACTGAGAACATATATGTACTCTTCAAAAAATAAATGTGTCAAATCTGATTTATGTACTTAAAATATCTGTACATAGGTTTTCAGGCAAAAGCACGAATCTGTATAAAATCCATTAATTCCCATTTCACCATTTACCTAATCCAATCATTCAGCATTTACATTGCACAGTATATTCAGAGTAGTTTAAAGACATTTTAAAAGATGACTTAAGTGCATTACACTGCAAGGTTCAGATTCTTACATAACAATAATGTCACTCAGTTAACTTTTCAATGGACTATACTCTACAGTAAGAGAGAAACAAACCGAAAGTTAAAATAGCAGCAGCATCATGCAAAATACCCTTGGTAACCAAAGTTCATTTATCACAAGAAAAAACATTTCCCCTCCCCCCAACAAGCTTTTCTTAGAGCATTTTGAAGTTTCTGGCTAGCACTACGGAACTTTACTGTGAACAAAAAGGACATTACATCAAAGCGTTTATTAAGGGCTCACATATATGAGGACATATGTCGCATATTAATTCTACCCTCAAGCACCTTTAATTTAATTTCTTAGTTATTATTTTCAAACAATCAATCCATTATACCCACCAAAACTTGGCCATCATTTGTGTTATATTTCTGGCAGAGAAGCCATTCTTCATAAGGCATTTTATTCATGGCATTTTTTTTTTGTAGAAAATAAGCCATTATTTCTATTTTGTCAGATTATACCAATGTTAATTCTTTCTCCCTCTGTGTCTCTCTATATATTTCCAATAATAACTACTCAAAGCAGGAAATAATTTTTAACAGAAGAATAAGTGAAGGAAAATAAAGCAACTCTTTTCCCCAAGAGATTTTCTTGGTAAAAGAACAAGGATTGCAGCAAGTCAAAATCAAGACAATTTGCATGATCCATAAACAACTGTGTGGGGAGCCCTTTAACATGTAATCACCAACAATGCAACAACAAGTTTTCAAATTTTCCAATAGAGCATGTATAGAATTCTGCTTCGATGTTATACATAGATGATGCAGCATTCACACAAGTTGAAGGATCTGACACCCTGACATGCAGCCAGTGGGTGCCTTATGAGTCTGTGTCTTAGATGGATGCCATGGGGTGGGCCCAGCTAGTGGTCTGCTGAGTTTGCAGTTGACCCTATTTTAATGCAGTTGAGGGCTCCTGTTTCAGCAGGGTCTGGAGTTTAATCTGCAGATTTGGTTTGAGAAGGTCATAACTGGTGGTGTCTGCTGCCAGATAAGAGCCAAAGTAGCACACACTGGATGCCGATGATGGACCACAGGGAGGGGTTTAATCCAGAGACACCACCACAGTCGGTATAATCCTCCTGTTGGAAAGAAAAGGGAAAAGAAAACTCCTGAAAAATATTTCCTAAGACATCTTTCCAAGTACCCTAGGCTTAGTCCACTCACCTTAAAATGCTGCTTTGCTTTGAATCCAGATAAATTACATTGTCCTATATTTCACTATTCAACAATTTTGGATTAATCAATTTTCCCAGGACCATTTGAAGAATGCCTTACATTTTTAGTTGTAGAGTCTGATGATTATTAAAGGAAATACTTTAATAATAAATGCTGAGTTGAGTGATACACCAATTTCTGAAGTAAAAGAAAACCCTTACTTTCACAGTGTCAAGCATCCTTATATATTTATAAATATAAGATATAAAAATGTAACAGTCTGTTTTATAATTCCAAAGAATTAACATATTAGCAATTATGCTCTATAAGGCAAAGTTTGAGACTGGTAGAATAAATAAATAAATTTGAAAAATGAGCATTTATTTTCCATATCCAGTATCAAAGGTTGTACATGTAGCATCTGGACCTTCGTCAAGAATTAAACAAACAATAATGTAGTTGAACCCTCAAGGAAGGACACTTTGAAAACTTATATCCAAAATAAAGAGCTAAGCAAGCAAGAGAGATTTGTTCTATTCAGAGAACCATGAAATATAAGCTACCCATTTGCTCATTTGCATCCCCTATTGTCTACTCGTGGATCATTAGATTCCTTGGTAACACAAAATTACTTTTATTCCTAGGTTCTGTATTCTGTAATATTTTTTGCATCCTTTGATTCCTTTATGAATTGCATTTTAAAAAAACTTCCTATCTTAAGAGGTAAAATGACTAGGCATAAGATAAGCTACAAGGATATATTATACAACACGGGGAATGTAGCAATATTTTATAACTATAAATGGGATAAAAACCTTTAAAAATTGTGAATCACTATATTTTACACCTGGAACTTTAATATTATAGGTCAATTATACTTCAATTAAAAAAAAAAAACTCCACAAGAAAATCCCTTATCTCATTGTTTTCCTAAACATCTTTTAAGAATTCACTAATCCAAGGTTCATCTGTTATAATAGTCAGAATAACAGGTTATGAAAGAATATAGTAAGAATATTTTTACAAAGACTCTGAACTCCCAGACACTAAAACAATGGCTCTTTTTGCTCAGTAGCGTTTAATACAGTGCCTGTCACCGAGCATATAAATTTCTTCTTGAATTGTATTTTAAGGCAGTAGAAGTCTGTTAAAGGTAAATCTGAAGCAAAATAATCCACTAAAGAACATTTTGTTTTTCACATCTCAGAGGTGGGATTCCTGGATCGTATAGTAATTATATTTTTAATTTTCTGAGGAACCTCAATATTGTTTTCCATAGTGGCTGCACCAATGCACTCTCCCACCAACAATGTGTAAAGATAGTCCACAGCCTTGCCAGCATTTATCTCTTGTCATTTTGATAATAGCCATTCTAACAGGTATGAGGAGATACTCATGGTTTTGACTTGTATTGTTCTGATGTTTAGTGACATTAAGTATCTTTTCATGTACTATTGGACATCTGTATATCTTCTTTGTAAAAATGCTTACTGAGATCCTTTGCTAATTTTAAAATCAGATTATTTCTTTTATATTGAGTTATATGAGTTCTTTATAGATTTTGGATACTGGCCCCTTATCACGTACACGAATTGCAAACATTCCCTCCCATTCTATGGGCTATCTTCTAATTCTGTTGTTTTCCTTTGCTGTGCAGAAAATTTTAAGTTTGATGTTATCCCACTTTTTTGTTGTTGCCTTTGCTTTTCCATGGTGACAAGTCCAAACAGTCATGACCAAAACCAGTGCCGAGAAGATTACTCCCTGTGTTTTCTCCTAGATTTATCATGGTTTCAGGTCTTCAAGTCATTAATCCATTTTGAGTTGGTTTTTGTGTATGGTGTTAAGATAGTGGTCCAGTTTCATTCTTCTGCATATGGCTGTTCAGTTTTCCTGTTACTGCAGCTGCTTAATATAGTGAACAGCTATACATACATATAGTAAACATAATATAATGAACAGCTATATATACATCAAATCAAGATGTTATCATGCATCCAACTTTCTCCTTCAAGATTGCTTTGGATATTTGGGTCTTCTATAGTTTCATATATATATTTTAGGATTGTTCTAATTCTGTGAAAAATGTCATTGAAATTTTGATGGTGGTTGCATGGAATCTGTGAATTACTTTGGGTGGTACGGATATTTTAACAATTCTTCTAATCTCTGAGCTCTGAATATCTTCCATTTATTTCTTTCATCTCTGCCTTATAGTTTTCAATATATAGGTCTTTCACTTCTTTGGTTAAAATTATTCTTATTCATTTTGATGCAATTTTAAGTGGAATTACTTTCTTAATTTCTCTGAGAGTTCATTATTATTATACAGAAATATAAATGTTCTTTGTACATTAATTTTATATTTTGTATTTTTACTTAATTTATTAACTCAGTTTCTTGGTTGAGTCTTTAAGACCTTCTATATATAATATCATGTAGTCTATAAATAATGCCTTTATTATGTTGATACACATTCCCTTTATATCCACGGTTTTGAGAGTTATCATAAACGGGTGTTGAATTTTTGCTGAATGCTTTTTCTGCATCTGTTAAGATGATCGTATGATTTTTAGCCTTCATTCTATTAATGTGTATATCACATCAGTTGATTTTGTGGTTTGTGAACAATCATTGCATTCCAGGAATAAATCCCACTTGATCATGGTGTATGACCTTTTTAAAGTATTGTTGAATTAATTTGATAATGTTGAGAATTTTTCATCTATTTTCATCGAGGATATTGACTTGCAATTTTCTTGTAGTGCTCTTGTCTGGTTTGGTATCATGGTAATAAGACTGGCTTTGTAAAAATGAATTAGGAAGTATTCATTTCTCTCTTATTTTTTTGGAGTTTAGAAGGGACAGGTATTAATTGTTCTTTGAATGATGGTAGAATTCACAAGTGAGGCCATCTGGTTGTGGACATTGTTGGAAGGTTTTTGATAACTGATTCAATCTTCTTATTAGTAACTGGTCTGTTTAGATTTTCTATTCCTCCATGAATGGGTCTTGATAGGTTGTATGTTTCTAAAAAATTATCCATTTCTTCTAGGTTGTTGGATTTTTTTGCAATTTTAAATTGTATTACTATTTCTTCCTTTGTCTGTTAATATTTGCTTTATATATTTAGGTGCTTCTATGTTAGAGAAGGAAATGGCACCCCACTCCAGTACTATTGCCTGGAAAATCCCATGGACAGAGTAGCCTGGTAGGCTACAGTACATGGGGTCGCAAAGAGTTGGACACGACTGAGCGACTTCACTTTCACTTTATGTTGGGTGCATAAATATTTACAAAATGTTTATATCCTTTTGTTAGATTGACCTTTTTTATTATGTGATGATCATGATGTCTCTTACTACAGTTTTTGTTTTAAAGCCTATTTTGTCTACGTATATACCTATCCAGCTTTCTTCTGGTTTCTATTTGTATGGAATATCTTTTTCCATTTCAGTCCGTGAATGTCTGTAAAGTTGAAATGGGACTCTATAGTTATTATAACTGTTATAAATATAACATGTTTATTTAAACCTCATAATATTTAGTGCTATATATACAATAAGTTATAACATCTTACCGACTTATTTTGAGACTTAAATTCAAATGTATTCTGAAACTACTCTTTTCTTCATGTTCTGTGCTTTTGATTTCGCAATTTACATATTTTTCGTCTGTGTAACCACTGGTTATTGTATGATAGCTATTTTTACTATATTTGTTTATGTGATTAACCCACTGTCATTACAATATTAGATTATTCTGAATTTATCTATTTTTACCAGTGAGATTTATACTTTGATATGTTTTCCTGTTACTAATTAGTGCTGTTTTGTTTCAGTTTAAAGGAGTGCCTTTAACATTTCTTGTAAAGTCAGTCTAGTGGTAATGAACTCCAGTATTCGCTTGTCTACAACTCTATTTATCCTTCGAATTGGAAGGACAGTTTACTAGATAAGAGTATTTTTGGTTGGTAGGTTTTTTTGTCAGTACTTTACATACATCATGCTACTCACATCAGGCTCGCTCATTTTGGTGGAAAGATACTGGTAGCCTTAAAGGTCTCTTTGTTTGTTACAAGTATTCTTGCTTCTTTTAAGATTCTCTTATTACTTAAAAAAATTTTTAATATTTATATTAGAATATAGTTGATACAGATTGTCATGTCAGTTTCAGGTGTACTGCGAAGTGATTCATTTATACATAGACATATATCTACTTTTTGGGATTATTTTCTTATATAGCTTATTACAGGAGAAGGCAATGGCACCCCACTCCAGTACTCTTGCCTGGAAAATCCCATGGACGGAGGAGCCTGGTGGGCTGCAGTCCATGTGGTTGCTAAGAGTTGGACATGACTAGCGACTTCACTTTCTCTTTTCACTTTCATGCACTGGAGAAGGAAATGGCAACCCACTCCAGTGTTCTTGCCTGGAGAATCCCAGGGACGGGGGAGCCTGGTGGGCTGCCGTCTATGGGGTCACACAGAGTCGGACACGACTGAAGTGACTTAGCAGCTTATTGTAGAGTGTTGAGTGGCGTTTCCTGTGGTTTACAGTAGATCCTTGTTGATTATCTATTGTAGGTATATTAGTGTGTATATGTTAATCCCAATCCCAAAATGTATACCTCCCTGACATTTCCCTTTCGGTAACGATAAGTTTGTTTTTGAAGTCTGTGAATCTGTTTCTGTTTTGTAAATAAGTTCATTTGTATATCATATTTTTAAATTCCACATATAAGTGATACCATATGCTATTTGTCTTTGTCACTTACTTCACTTAGTGTGATAATCTCTAAATCCATCCATGATATTGCTGCAAATGGCAATATTTTGTTCTTTAATGGCCAGATAATACTCTGTTGCATATATGTACCCCAGGTTCTCTACCTATTCCTCTGATGATTGACATGTAGGTTGCTTTCATGTTCTGTCTATTGTAGATAGTGCTGTGATGAACACTGGGGTGTCTGTCTCTTTTCCAATTATAGTTTTCTCCAGATCCAGGCCCAAGAGTGGGAGTGTTAGATCATACAGTAACTCTATTTTTAGCTTTTAAGGAACCTGCATATTGTTCTCCACAGGGGCCACCTTCCCAGCAACAATGCAGGAAGGCTCCCTTTCCTGTGCACCCAGTGTTTTGTGGACATTTTATGATAGTTGTTCTGATTGGTGCAAGGTGACACCTCATTACAGTTCTGATTTCAATTTCTCTAGTTAGTGATGTTGAGCATCTTTTCATGTGCTTTTTGGCCATGTATGTTTTAGTTACTTATAATTAATTTTTATTAGTGTATAGACGATTTGCAACATTGTTGGTTTTCTCTAGATAGCAAAGTGAATCAGTTATATGTGTGTATAGATAGACAGATAGAATGATTGATTATGTCATATATGATATGACAGATAGAAAAGAATGATTCTTTTCCCATGTAGGTCATTACAGATTATTGAAAAGAGTTCACTGTGCAAACAGGTTTCCATAAATTATTATAGTATATAATAATATTTTAACAAGTTTAAATTATTTTGTATAGTCAGTATATGTCATTCCCAATCTCCCAATTCACCCCTCCTGCCCCCTTTCCCCCTTAATAACCATGTTTGTTTTCTATATCTGTAACTCTGTTTTTGCTTTGTAAATAGGTTCACTTGTACCATATTTTAGATCCCACATGTCATCTGCATGTCTTTGGAGAAATTTAGATCTTCTGCTCATTTTTGATTGCATTGTTTATTGATATAGAGCTGCATGAGCTATTTGCATGTCTTGGAGAGTAATGTCTTGCCAGTTGATTCACTGCAAGTATTTTCTCGCACTGTGTGGACTGTCTTTTCATTTTGTTTGTGATTTCCTTTGCTGTGAAAAAATTCTTGAGTTTAAGTAGGTTCCATTTGTTTGTGTTCATTTTCATTACTCTAGGAGGCTGATCCAAAAAGATAGTGCTGTCATTTATGTCAAAGAGTATTCTGCCTGTGTTTTCCTCTAAGAGTTTTATAGTATCTGGTTTTACAATTAGGGCTTGAATCCATTTTGAGTCTATTTTTGTGTGTGGTATTAGAGAATGTTCTAGTTTCTTTCTTTCACACATGTAGCTGTCCAGTGTTCCCAGCACCATTTGTTGAAGAGGCTGTCTTGTCTTCTTTGTCATAGATTTACCAGAGATTGTCTTGCCATCTTTGTCATAGATTTACTCTTGAAAATTTAGAGACCAATACAAAGACACATTAATTAAAACATATTAGAAATAAAACACTATGTAAATTTAAGGCATACATGTTAATTTGATAATTTATGTACTGTAATATAATTGCCATTGTAGTGATAATTAGCACCTCTATTATATTACATAAATATCCTTTTTTTTAGTAGTTGGAATAATTCATTTATTAGTCTCTTAGCAAGTTCGATGACTACAGTAGTTTTCTATATTCAGTGTACTGTGCATTAGCTCTCTAGAGCTTATCTACTACCTGTTCTAAGATTTACCCTTGAACAACATCTGTCTTATCCCCTACCCCCTATTCCATGGTAACCACCATTTATTCTGTTTTTATGAGTCTGGCTTTTTAGATTTTACACACGGTACTTGTCTTTCTTAATTAGCATAATATGCCCAAAGTCCACCCATGCTGTTGCAAAGGGCAGTTTGCACTTTCTCGTGGCTGAAAAGTATGTTGTTGTGTGCCTATATGCACACATGAGCATAAATGCCACCTCTTGTTTATCTGTTCACTGGTTTACGGACATCTAGGTTGGCTCCATATCTTCTTCTTTTTTTTTACTTTTATTTTATTTTTAAACTTTACATAATTGTATTAGTTTTGCCAAATATCAAAATGAATCCACCACAGGTATACCTGTGTTCCCCATCCTGAACCCTCCTCCCTCCCCATACCATCCCTCTGGGTCGTCCCTGTGCACTAGCCCCAAGCATCCAGTATCGTGCATTGAACCTGGACTGGCATCTCGTTTCATACATGATATTTTACATGTTTCAATGCCATTCTCCCAAATCTTCCCACCCTCTCCCTCTCCCACAGAGTCCATAAGATTGTTCCTGACCATTGGGAATAATGCTACACTGAATGTGGAGTATGGTTATTGCCTCAAAATCCTGTTTTCATGTCTTTTGCATATATACCCAGAAATAGAATTGATGGATCATAATACTAGATTTATTTTTATCTGAGGAACCTCCATATTGGTAGCACCAATTTACATTTCAACCAACAATATATAAATGTTCCCTTTTATTCGTATTTCACCAATACCTATTGTCTCTCATCTTCATGATGATATCCATTCCAACAGGTGTGAGGTGGCAGGTCACTGCAGTCTTGTGTTTCCTTGAAGAAAGGTCTATTTAGTTTTTCTGCCTGTTTGTTAGTTGGATTATTTTGTTTTTGAGTTTGAGTTTTTTATATATTTTGGATTTTGGAGATAAAATCCCTTATCTGATACATGGTTTGCAAATTTTTTCTTGAAATCTGTTGCTTTTTCATCTGGTCAGGTGTTGATTTTGCTGTGGAGAAGCATTCGAGTTTGATGTAGTCTCATTTGCTTATTTTTGCTTTTACTGCATGTACTTTTGGTGTTACATCCAAAAATCATTGCCAATAACAATGTTGAGGAGCTTCCTATGTTTCTACTAAGTTTTATAGTTATTAGGCTTTATTTTTAAATCTGTTATCCATTTTGAGTTAATTTTTGTGAGTGGTGTAAGATAGGAGTCCAATTTCATTGTTCTGCATTTGTTTATCCCATCTCCCCATCATCATTTGTTAAAGAGGCTATTATTTCCCATTGGGTGTTCTTGGCTCCATTAGCAAATATTAGTTGACAGTGTATGCAGGGATTTAATTCTGCTCTGTTCTGTTCGTCTCTGTCCATTTTTATGCCACTACCATACCTTTAAAAATAATTTATTATTACTGTAGCTTTGTAGTAAAGTCAAAAACAGGACATGATACCTCCGGCTTTGTTATTTTTTCTGAGAAATGCTTTGACTATTTGCAGACTTTGTCACTTCATATAAATTTTGAGATTTTTTTTTTCTGTCTGTAAAGAATACCATTGGTATTTTGATGGAGATTGTGTTGAATCTACAGTTGACTTTGAGTAGTATAGATATTATAACAATATCAATACTTATGATCAATTAATATGGGATGTCTTTCCATCTGTTTGTGTTGGCTTCATTTCTTTCAGGAAAGTCTTGTAGTTTTAATTTAATAGAGAACTTTCATTTTGTTGGTTAAAGTTCTTTCCAGATAGTTCATTGTTTTTGATGGCATTGTGAATGTGACAGCTTTAGATACTTCATCTTTTGTGTAGAGAAATACAACTGATTTTTGTATGCTGGCTTTAGACCCTGAAATTTAATAAAATTGTTGATTAGTGAGAGTTTTTTGGGGTAGTTTTTATATACAGAATCGTATCATGTGCTATATGAATTTGGAGGTATTTCCTCTTCCTTACTTGGTTTGCATGTTATTAGGATACCTCTTATCTGTAACTCTCTAGGCTTCCTAGATTTGGATAGCTGTTTCTTTTCTCAGGTTAGGAAAGTTTTCAATCATTATTTCTTCAAACAGTTTTCTACCCGTGTCTGCCTTTCTTTTCCTTCTGGGACACTAGAACGTGAATTTCAGTCTACTTGATGTTGTCTTGTAAGTTGCTTTAGCTTCACTTTATCTTCACTTTCTTTATTCTTTTTGGTTCCTGATGGAATGAATCACTGCTCTGTTTGGGAGTTTACTGATACTTTCTTCCACTTCATCTAGTCTGCTATTTGAACTCCTCTCTATTGGCCTTACTGTATTTGTCAGCTCTGTGACATTTGTTTGATACTTTCTTGTATATTCTTTGCTGAAATTCTCAGTTCATACATTCTTTTCCTGATATGGTGACCATCCTTATGACCGTATTTTGAACTCTTCCTCATGTCAGTCACTCTTCTCTGTATCATTAAGGTCTGTTTGTGGAGTTCTCTTTCTTTTAAAACATATTTTTCTGTTTCTTCACTTTCCTTGACACTCTGTGCTGTGGTTTCCCTTGCATCCTAGTAGTTGAGGGTGTGCTAACATCTGTCAGTGTCCCAGTGGGAAAGATCTCGGTCAGCACTCAGAAACAGGCTGATTGGAGGCTGGATCCTCAGGCAGCAGCTTCCAAAGTATGCCAAAGCACCTCTTTCAGGGAAAGACTGCAGGATGGGCATTTCTGTCTGCTCCCTCTGTGCTGAATTCTGAGGGGACAGGCATTTGAGAACTATTTGTTTGCTATGGTCCTTTGATGGACGTGAACGCGAGCCCTGCCGGCTCTCAGAGCCAAGTGACAAAAGGGTGTGTCCTTTGGGAAGCTACCTCAAAAGTCAAGGTGCCAGATGGGATCACAAGCTTCTTTTAGGAAGATACCACTGACCTGGAGTGAGTCAGAGGGTCAGTGGGCATAGTCTACCCCTTCGCCTGTCTCCAGGGAGTCGTGAGGTAAGTCCCTAAATGTGAGCTAAATTAGAAGCCTTACTTGCAGGCAATCTTTTAAAGTATGCAAATAGCCTCCCTAAAGGAAAGGTGGGGAGAAGTGCGTTTCTCTGCTCCCTCTTCTGAGCTTTGGAAGGATAGCCACAGGGAGTCCTTGCAAATTTGTTAAAAATTGTTTCTTTGTATTTGTAGTCTTGTCTGTCATATGGACACAAGCCCTATTAGGCTTTCAAAGCTAGAAGTTTTGGGGGCCCATCCCTCAGGTTAGAGTCTTAAAAGTTGGGGTGGAGAGAAGTTGTTGTACATATATACAATGATTCCATCGCTTAGCCATAAAAAGAAAACCAAGTAAAGTAAATCAGAAAGAGGAAAACAATTATCTTATATTGATGCATATATAAGGAATCTATAAAAAGGGTACCAATGAACCTGTTTTCAGAGCAGACGGAGATGCAGAATGGATGTGAGGATACAATAGAGGAAGGAGAGGGTGGGATGAATTGAGAGAGTAGCACTGACACATATGCACTATTATGTGTAAAATAGACGACTGGTGGGAAGCTGTACCGCACAGGGAGCTCAGCTCGGTGCTCTGTGATGACCCAGATGGGTGAGATGGGGGCAGGGGTGAGTGAGGCTCAGAGGGAGGAGGGGATATACATACATTTATAGCTGATTCATGTTGTTGCACAGGTGAAACGAACAACACTGGAAAGCAATTATCCTCCAATTAAAAATAACAATTTTAAAAATTAAAAAAAAAATTGGGATGTTAGATGTTCAACCTAAACCCTGCACTGCTCAGGTCGAAGCTGGAAGTTGTGAGTTCCTTTCTAATTGTATGTTGCTGTGCCGAGTGTGTGGTTTACGGAGACAATGTTCCTCAGCTTTTCCTACTCATTTGGATGCGTATTACATTCACTCAGTGCGTAAGAGTCGCTCATCTACTTGCTACATTTCTCTCAGAGGGTATTGCTCTTTTTCTAGCTGTAGGTTTGTTAGGTCTGTGAGTTAAGGTGAGTTTTAAGTCTACTCTGTCACCATCTCGGACCAGAAACTCAGTAACTCACGCTTCTAAACCTTTACCCCTGAATGCGCCTCTGAGCTCCACATGCATTGAGCACTATCACCTCTCCTTTTGATTCTCAGAAATATCTTAAACTTGCCCCTAAATATTATTTTTATGAATGATATTTCTAGGAGTAATGAAGCAGGTCAAAGACAACACATCATCTGTGAGTCTTCCTTTTTTCAAATCTAATCTATCAGCCTGTCCTCTTAACTCTAGTTTCAAAATATATCCCCAGACCTACTACTTACTATGTCATGTCCAGGTTACTATTACTTGCGGCCTCCCTTGACTCACTGCTTCTATTCTTGCTCTTTAACAATTTTCTCTCCAAAAAGCAGCCTTCTTAAAACCAAATCCTTTCATGCCCTTTTTGAAATTTCTCAGAACAAAATCCCAATTTCTTATAAAGGCCTACAAAGCCTTATGTGATGTGCAGCTTGGCTGCTTCTCTATCTTCATCCTCCTCTATTCTTCCCCACATCACATTGCTCCAATAACACTTTCTCTGCAACAGGTAAAGGTATTTGTTATCTTAGGACCTTTGCATTTCCTCTTCTCTTTGTTCAAATAGCCTTCCCTCTAGGTAGATTAACCAGGTGAAAAAAACAGGATGCTGAATTACATGCGACTTTGAGATAAAAATTTACAGTTTAGTATCAATGTGTCTTAATCTCAGGGATATAATAGTGGCCTGACACATAGGTGGTGTACTACGAGTACTTGATAAATGAGTACTCGTACTCAAATAAAGCAGTGGTTGGTTGATTAGTTAGGAACACTACAAACATAAAATACCAACTTAAAGGCTTAACTGTCACTTCATTAGGAGAGCTTCCCAGTTCTGGTTAAGTATTAATTTGATAGAATGCAAAATTAGCAAACATACGAGACCCGTTGACGTATTAACGCAAAATACATCTGTATGTTCTAGAAATGTTATGGAAAGAAAAATATTCTTTCTGGCTCTGCTGCCATTGTTTTTATTTTTATATTTCCAGTGTTTTTTTTGAGGGGGGGGGTAATTTCCTCTGTGTGATGATGAGATATGTCTGTTCAGTCTGGGAGGTGGTAGTTCAGATAACTTATTTGGAGTCCCTGAAGTCTGCATGTTGATCCACACTGAAAAATCTGTCCCTTCAGTTTCCTGGATCATGTTTTCTCAAATGTTTTGCATGGGCAACCACATATACCAAGACTTGAAATTATTATATGAAAATAAATTATGAGATACATTCTAAAAACATTCTAAATCACAAATGCATAGATGTGGGAGAAACCTCAGCATTTTTTTTTCCCTATCTTAGAGAGACCAAAATCCCACTAACACCATAACCAGATAAATCAGTCTGATTTTTAAAGGTTAGTGGAGAAGATAACAGACTGGTACCTTGTTTCAGCTTTAAATAGTAAAGGAATAAAGTGCCAAAATTATTTACATATATTTTAAGATATGAAAGAATAATTTTATTTCCTTCTAAGGACCTGTCTCAAAATACTCTTCAACTAAGAATCCCTCATTTTTTTTTTTTTTCTGTCCCATTACTACTCAAGGAAAAAATATCTAAACCGTATTCTTGCCCTGAGGCTTACTTTTTCATGATTTTGTCCCAAGGCTTACTTTTTAAGACCAGATATACCAGTAAGTATATCTGTATATGCGACACTATGGACTGCAGCCTGCCAGGCTCCTCTGTCCACGGGATTTTCCTGGCAGGAAAACTGGAACGGCTTCCCATTTCCTCCTCCAGGGAGTAAAGCTCAAATCATTGGTAAAAAGCATCCACTAAATATGAGCTATCTGGAATTTAGATAGCTCTATACTTACGGAGAAGGCAATGGCACCCCACTCCAGTACTCTGGCCTGGAAAATCCCATGGACGGAGGAGCCTGGTAGGCTGCAGTCCATGTGGTCACTTAGAGTTGGACACGACTTCAGTTTCACTTTTCACTTTCATGCATCGGAGAAGGAAATGGCAACCCACTCCAGTGTTCTTGCCTGGAGAATCCCAGGGATGGGGAGCCAGGTGGGCTGCTGTCTATGCGGTCGCACAGAGTCGGACACGACTGAAGCGACTTAGCAGCAGCATACTTACATCACCCACAGCAGCTTCAAAGAAAATGCATATTTAAAATTATTTACGCAGGTAGATACCACACATAACTCTCTTAATAGGAATAAGGTCCCTAACAAATGATTTCCTACATAGCACCTTAATACATTTAACCACATTCAATCATGAGGTAGGTTTAACGTATGTGTATGTATACACACATATTTCTTCTACATATTCATTTTTCGTGTTCTCAATAACATGTATTTACCAATTATGTTTGCATAAAATAATGAACTTCCTCAATAGTACATGTTATTAATTTGCTGTTTTTCTTTACCACTTAAATTCAAAAGCATTATTTTATTATCCCAGAACATTCTGACACTCCCTCTGCTATTCCACTTTTCTCTCCTTCTGATGAACTCACTCTTCAGTAATGGCCACATCTCCATCTAGTGGTTTCCTAACCAAAGACTACCTGGACAGCAATGAAGAAAGAACACAACGAATGCTGTCTAGTTACTACATTCAGGATTCCAAAACATCAAAAAAGAAAAGAAAAAATGTAATGGAACTCTGACTATAAATTCAGGCCCTAAAATATCTATTCAGTCGTACTGAGTATGTAATTCGGAAATTTGTCAGAAAATAACAAATAATGATAATCCTAGCCTAGATAATGTAAATAATAGTAAGTAAAATTAACTTAGAAATTAGAAGCACTTAGTGATACTAAAATATTTCACTAAAGAAATGCTGTGTAGACAATATCCATTTATATGGAAAAGGAAAAATTAGGATAATGAGCTTAGAAGGTACTGAATAATGCTTGATAAAACTGAAATATTTCATTAATTTTATGTTAACAACTTTTGAAACAAAACTTATGACCGTCTCTAATAATTGTCCTTAGGGTATTTCTCTTAAGTAAGACATCATGAAGAATGTATACTTTTTTCCACATTGACTTAACCTTTAGTAAAACCTTAAGAAACATTTCCAGGCAAGAATACTGGAGTGGGGTGCCATTCCCTTCTCCAGGGTATCTTCCTGTAAGAGGCATAACTAATTTTTAACTAAATATAGGAAACTGATATGCTCTGTTCAGGATTAGAAACATGTAATATTTGAACGTTGTTATTTACAAAACAACATTACTACTGGCATTTTAATAACCTGGTTTCAGGACATTTATTGTAGTGGATTTAGGGATATGGATTACTTTTAAAAATTTCAAGCCAAACACAAAAACAAAGAAAAATTCGAGAAAGTGACTGACCATCCACAGCACATGAAAACTTGCAGAAAAATGAAGATAGGAGCTGACATCATGGTACAGGCACGACTCGTTGTGCATACAAGTTGATCCTATTAATAACGGGCAAAGTAGCAAGTACAGGAAAAGGAAAGAAAACACAGAAAAGAAGACATACAAGATGAGATTTCATGCAATTTGCTGGCAGTTAGCAGTTTATGTGAGCCTCCATTCAGAGCAGATTCACAGTGACCATTGCAAATAAGCATTACCAAAATACTCCAGTGCTAAAAAAACACAAGACATTATTAGCACGTTGAGCTACGGAGCAAGAGTTGTACTTTCACACACAATCCATTTTACAATTTATAGGAACTTTAATATTGGAAATTTCTGTCTTTGTAAAATCTTCTTCTTGTCGTGATCAAAACATACAGTTTCCGACGGTGAAAATATTTTGGGTAATAGGTTTTTATATGATCTTGGAAGTGCACCTGAGTAAATTTAATCTGTCTTTGGTGACAAACAGTTGACAAGTGAAGTTTCCCTAATGAGTGACACTAGCCTTGGGTCCAAAAATAACATTCTTTGGGGAATAATTTGACGCGGCAAAACTCCTTACGGTAGAGTAGACAGAACAAAAGAGTCCTCGTATCTGGGTCTTACGTAAGCCTCACTTAAAAGAGGAAAAGGTCAAATAGCTCTAACTTTGAATCAGTTTTCCCCTTCAAAGGCGAACTGATCAACAGTCCTTAGGGAGGTAAAAGGATTTAGTGGCTAAAACATTTTGGGTTTTCACCCTTATTCCCCATCACCAATTTTACTTCTCTGCTCTGCTTCTAATCTGTATTATGTACGTGCATAATATGTAACTATGGAAATTTTTATTCTTTTCTGAAACAAATGTGATTATGTGTATTTGAGTAAATAAGTACACAATAGGTAAATCAGTTCTAAATAAATAACTTCTAGAAATGCACATTACTGAATAAATGATCTGACATATTTTATAATAAGCAATTCCTAAGATGATGATGCTTTCTTTGCAAACCTTCATACAAAGAGACATGAAGACTGGAGAATTGAGAAATATTAAAGAAATGTAGTTTTTATAAGTAGTGAGCACCTTTTATATGGGGTTTGATTCAGAATAAAGCTTATTAAAAATTAAATTAATTTGAAAAGTATAAAGCTACTTATATATACAGTAGTCTGGATAGTGCTTAGGAAAGGAAGACAGCTAACCTATAGGAAAAGGACTACTCATCTCAGATAACATACATTAAATATGGTGTGTAAAATTTTACCAACTTAATCCTGTGTTACTAACCTAGTCTAATTTCAAACAATATAAAAAGTAATTAAGAAAAATAATACAAAGCTAATAGGTGATAGAATTACAAAATAAGGGGACAACAGCGATTTAACAAGTTTTTAAATATACTGAATGAAGACTAAACAAATTAATAAAATACTATAATAACAAATGAAGGTAGGCAACTCATATACTATTAGTAACATTTACAGTCAGTTACTATTTATTAGAAAGGCTTTAAAATCATTAATGATCTTGGAACATTACTAAACTGGCATTGTGTTTGAAAGTACAATTTCTGTGGAAAGGACAGATAGATAGAAGAAGCAACTGTTAAGCTTATGCTAACCATGAAGAAATATTGAAATGAAAAAATCTATATACCAGCAAGTATGTCGTGTTAATGAGAATACTATGGTTAAGACATTATGTTGGAATTAAAACTGTAATTTGTCCCCTGAAATTCTTTGGACACACTTACCAAAGCATTGTTATCAAAGCAGACATCAGGCCCTTTTCGGTATCTGGGTTGCTTCACCATATCACAAGGATCTGGACCATCAGCTAAAAAAACTTGTTAAGGGATATGAAGTTATGTTTCCCCCCCCCACAAAACTGAAAAAATACAATGCCATATATTTATTTCTCAAAGCAAGCAGGAGAAACCTATGACATTATTCTAGTGCCATACACTACTATAGGCTTTAAGGAACTAAACTGCCACAGATTTTCTTTTGTTAGCCTAGGGACTGTGTGAAGAGATCAACTTTTTATCTGTACTGTGCACAGCATGGTTGCTGGCACAAGAAAGTACTCTGTAAATATTTGTAGAATCTAAGTGGTTGAAATGTGCAAATGATGCACCTGTAAGACAGAGTCATTCACATAAGACCATAACAGAGGACCCTGGTGCCTCCTATTCAGCAAGATAGAAATAGAAACTAATTCTAGTAATAAATGTCAGTTCCAAACATAACATATGGGAGAACTATCTTCCCAGAAACAGCAAAAACCAGAGGCAGTCTACCAAAATTCGGCCTGTAATGCTTGAATAGTCACTGCATTGCTATTTAGCATATTTACTCGCAGAAGTATTTTTAGCATTGCTGCCATCGCAGTTGTAACATATGACAGGACTTACCTTCTTTTAAAGGCCGAATAATATTCCGTTGTGGGTACAGACCACATTCAATGTCATTAATGATGACTGGCTGTTGACAGCTTTCAAGGCACAGCAGACCCTTTTTCCCTTCTGTCCTATACCTGGGCGAGCTGACAGGGAAGACAGAGTACTCCCTCATCTGGCACCGTGTGGAAGTTTGGGCCAACAAGCCCCAGGGAGCACTGGCAGAAACCTAGCATCCTCCCAACCACCACCAAACCCCAAGCCAGGCATTCCCTGGTGCTCTCTAGCCATCTTCAGAGGCCCTTGGGAATCTGCATTGCTCTCTCCACAAAGACTCACTGTGCAAGTGAGAAGCCTCTCGCCTTCTCTGAGTGCATGTGTGTAGCATCATGAGTCTTGACATCCAAATGAAATTTTGTGTGACGGGTCCATGCTGCCTCTGTGAGGCGATCTCAGCCCTCTGTGGTATTTTTCTCTTTCTGGGCACGAGCAATGTGATGTGGTTAAAAATGCATGGCTTTAAGATGGAATTTTCATTCCAAACCTCTCCAATGTGAAAGGATACAAGTCTGCTCTGCTTGTATGAGCAACCGTGTGTCACAGGGACAAGTTCCTTTGCTCTCAACCATTATGAATATTAAGTTGGTGTTCATAAGTTTTTCTACATGGAAGATTCTGTAGAATATTATAAAAGATTAGAGAAAATGTCATTTGAGAAAAAAACAGTTTTCAAAGACTGTTACATATTAAAAAGAAAAGAAAACAAGACTTTTGAAACAAAGCATCACATGCACAAGCAGTAAAACTGAATGAGAATGCGTTTTGGAGAGAGAGTAACATGGACATATTATCTCTCAAACGAATACTAAAAAATTCCAACAGGAGATGTTTCTTAAGCAATAAACCAAATGCAAAATAAGTACCACTCTGTCGTTTAGAGTTGTAAGAAATGTTTTAGTTTATATGTTTAAGGAAGTGTGGTATTTATCACTAAAAATGTCCCAGAGGTGCCTTATTTTACAGTGAAGGAAACTAGGAGTATAAAATGACTCAGCATTTGCCCAAGCTCATGCCAGGCTGAAGTCTAGATCAGGCTGTTAAACAAACCTTCTGGGAAGACAGAAATGCCGTCCACTTTAACCAATATGGTAGACAAACGCTTGCCACAGGATGCTATATTGAGCACCCGAAATGGTGACTAGTGTTGCTGAGGTACAAAACTGTACTATTAATTAGTTGCAATGACTAATGACTAGATGACAGAAATTGCCATCTGTGGCTGGTTACTACTGAATTAGGACAACACAGGTCTAGACAGAATTAAGGGCTTAGAATTCCATGTAGTGTTTTTTTCCCACATCTTAAGCTGTTTCTACCTTTCACAATAAAAATGTAGGTCTGTTGTTAAAAAGTAATTGATTTTTCAAGGAAGCAGGGTTTTCTTTTTTTCTTAACCTATTTAAGTTGGGACACAAGCATAGAGCAAATCAAAAATAACCATGGTTCAACTTATTATACTGGTCTTTACATTACAGTTTAACTTAGTCTTTTTTTTTTAATTTGATTTTATTTTTAAACTTTACAATATTGTATTAGTTTTGCTAAATATCGAAATGAATCCGCCACAGGTATACCTGTGTTCCCCATCCTGAACCCTCCTCCCTCCCCTACCCTCCCTCTGGGTCGTCCCATTTTTAAAGTATACATTGCTACTCTTGGACATCAATTAATGAAAGACCAAAGACTCTAAACTGATAAATCCACTTAACTTGCCACAGTTCTATTTTCTGAAAGTGAGGTCGTGATATGATAATCTCTAAACAAGATGGTCTGCTTTTTGCTGATTACATGCCGGACTCCACCCCTTTCCTCTCCTCTGCATACCCTCCACCTCCTCGTAGGACATGGAGGTTTAATAAAGTTAAGTCAAAAAATCATACTGACCACATGGATTAAAAATTTGTGCTCGTTGCAGTTAACCCCTTCCTGAAAATACTTAAAAAAAAAACAAAACCTGTTATAAACTTCTTTTCCAAATTCCCTAGCAACCAACTGTTCCTGCCCTGTCACCTGCTCAGATTACCTCACCTCCTCATATTTCCTCTTCTCTCTGTTAACATTTCTTCTAGAATAAGCTGTCCTAAGTTACTAAAAACAAAGTATTCCATGTGCCTTCCTGCTCTGTTCTCAGGGATACTGTGACATAGATTATCCCTTTCCTCTTAAAATTTCAAAAATCTCCACCCTGCCGTTCATTCTTTCTCTCGATACAAATAAAATTTTCCATTTCTTCCAAAAATTTTTCAAAGTGTTTTATGGACCGTGATGACCAACACTGACCTTGACTTCAGGAAATATGTTCTTAGTTTTTTCAGTTTCAAATCAAAGATAGATAAGTGAATACTACAACTAAAACAATTTCCTGCCCAAGGATATGTCTGTTAATCTGTTTAGTAAGTATAATTCTAATCAAAATTAATATTTCTGAAACTAGCTCTACATTAGAAAAAATTTAATATGGATTCTTTTAGACAAATTCCTTTATATTCTGCCTAAAAGTGGGCATAATTTTCTTGATTACACAATTACTAAAATAAGTTGAAGGAATTACAACTTATCGAAGTCAGAATTAACGTTAAAAACCTTCAGAGAAACTGAAGATCTGTGGTGTTTTCAATGTAAAGTAGTTACTCCTCTCTCTCATACTCAAATGACAATCTCTGTTATTTTCTGTAATGATTATACAAGTGAGTACAATTTCTTAGGGAAGCAAGACTAGTCCAGAATTGAAGAAACGAATTACCTGGAACAGTTTCCACAATCTAATACACCACTAAATGATTTACTATCGTTATCGAAAAAATACTGAGTTTGTTCAGTAATGCAACTCTGCTTTGACAGAGAGGCCGTAAAGTCATCATCTTCCATCTCAACTGTGGGGAAAACAAAGACCATTATTATGAGGGGTCTCCCAGAGCCTCCATTTCTCAAAGAGCAAAACAAATCAATCAGTATAAGGGCAGGCACCATAATTGGCTAGTTACTCCATGAGGTACAGTGGCAGCTCCTAAAGGTACCCATTAACTCTCATTAGAATAAATGAATTTGAATATATAACAGCTGCAAAACAGAAATCAATGTGACCTAGGAATGTTTCTAAGGCATTAGGAAAGTTGTGACAAAAAGAATTTAACCTACAAAAATGTTAAATGGTCGATCTCCCTCTCTCACACACACACACACACACACTCAGCATACCCAAAAAGAAAATTTTAAGTTATTATGATAGCATCTGAGCTATGACATACCTGCCTCAAGAAGTCGTGGAAAGGTCAAACTCAAGAGAAACTGCTGTAGAATAGACCTAAATTTTAAATACAAAAAACTATTGATAAAAAGCTAGGTGTTTTATTTTATAAATTATATCATAAAAACCAGAGTATTTTTGCATGTACACATACACATATTTCTTTTTTCATCTTTCTGGAAAAACTGAGAATTTGCAAGCATTTTTATAGAAGTGTTTTTAAATTATATAAGACATTGTAAATTTCTTTCTGTAAAAGAAGTCATGAAGTCAGTTGTCTTCAGGACCCTGTGAGGGACACATAATGTGTGAAGACACTTAATATAAAATCTGAGTGAGGAGAAGTGATAACTCTAGGGAGAATGTCATCATTTTAGTGCATAGTTTTGACATTCAAGATTTTATCCTTATTTTCAATATTGAAGCTGTATTATGGTAGGGAAAAAACACCACAAAACAAACAAAAATGACTGTGTACCATGGGTTTATTAACTATTTACGTAAGGTGGCATAAAATAAAATGCATAATGTGGCATTCATGAAATATACCTTTAAATATAGGACATATGGCACATTTCAGTTTTACAATAAATGACAATTGAGCCAAATACTGGTAAAAACTCATTTGGAACTGAGTTTAGTTAAAACAAAAGTGGGGAGAAGGGAAGGGGAAGTTGAGGAGGAGGGATTTTCTGGCCAGAAAATAGCATAAAAACAAGTATTTCAGGATAACTATGAGATAGGCTTTGTAAAGCCTATCTAAAATAGCATTTGACAACAGAAAGTACCATTTTTCATAATTTTTAAGAAATCAGATTTTTAATCTAAAATCTTTGCTACTTTAATAAAATGCATAATCATTTAATTTTAGCTGGGAAAGCCTCAAAATCAAGTGAACCTTATGTATTGACCTACATGGAACAAAACTTACACAACCCAGTTGGGTAATGGTACGAAAGAGAAACACGGAGGAAGGGGGGGATGGACCCGGACATCACAGGGGGATTAGTTACTTGACTGACCAGACCCAAACAATGACAAATTTGATCTTCCAGACTTTCCACAGTGCCTCAATAAGCAATTTAAATGTCTTCTTTTCATTGGTGGCAGGATGTAGGTAGAGGGGAAATGGGAGGAAGGGTAGAACTGGTGAAAAGAATTAGATCCATTTCAGGAATATGATGCCTCTAAAACGAGGCCAGCCTTTGTATGAAAAGTGAAGAAGTAGAAAGAGAAGTCATCATATCATGAATCTGATGGATGAAGACATTTAACGTGGGTATTTAAGACAATAACTAGTAAATTTCTGTAGATCAATGTGATGCCTAAAATTTAAGGACTGAGTACAATATCAACACAAAATACCAGTGAAAAGAATTTCAACAGATCCATAGATAAAAGGATCCCCTGAAGAGGCTGAAGTTTGCATAAAACTGTTTTCATAGAAAAAGCTGAATAACTATAATGGTTTTATACTGATCATTTAGGAAAAAAATACTTATGACTGTTAACAATATGTGCTGTAGGAAATAATGTAGTTCCCATAATAATTATCTACATGTCTGTATTTTCATCAAATTCTTTCCTATTTTACAACACTTTTTGCTCATTACCCATAAAACTAAAATTTGGACTTACCAGGCAGCAGCAGTGGCCCACCAGCCAATGTGTAATACGTCGGCTATTGATGGCTATAAAACAGGATAAGAAAGTATTACACTAATGAACCCTGAGTGTCCCTCTGACACAACGGGAAGCCGAGTGGATATTACTGACCACATATGCTGAGCGATGCCCTGCTCCTTGTTTTGGTGCAGCTCCTGGCTCACACACTGACTGATAATCATAAGACTTGTTATAAGCATAAACTGATATATTAACCAGGTGTCTCATCAAACTTGGATCAATCTCTCCAAAAAATCTTCCAATCTGGTACAGAAAAAAATAATTAATATTTGGCTCACATTTGAAACTTTATTAACACTTGAATCAGTACAAAGAAAAGAAATGATACAAAGAAACTGAACTAAAACCACTGAGGAGCTTAAAAACAAAAGCAAGTAATAAATGAGTATATGACACTTTGAAAGAACTCCCATGAGATTAGGTGTTTTCATCTGTTTCAAACCAGTTTGTATTAAGACTCATATTATCAACAGACTAATATGTGAAATTTCTCTAAATTCCCGAGAGATCAAAAATAAAACAGTTCATATCATGTTAAAATCTTTAGCAAATAAGTTTTAACAGAAACAATACCAGAAAGTAAAACTAACAAGTAAAAGGAAAACTATTTCTAGGATGTATTTTTTTATGGTTTCTATTACATTAAACACTTTGGTTATCAATTTTTATAGTGGTTTGGAGGAGTTTCATAATGTTGATCAGGGAAACACACTTAGGAAACTCTACCCCTTCCCACTTTAGGTACATACCTGGTTAGTATAATCATCATGATTTGCCATCAAAAGGAACCCACCATCATCTAGAATAACACAGTCCATTACCTATCAAAATAAAAACAGCAGTTAATACATTTTTAAGGAAGGTTAAGTTACATTATGACTCCATTTTATGTAGATGATTATAACAATAAAAATAGGAGAAAAGCTTAAATAACTATATCTTATCTTGAAGGTATGTGCTCAGGAGATTCTGATGAAATCAGGGTATGCATAGATTGCTATCAAACCATCAGGGCTTGAAATTCCACCACCATCCAGCCATTAAAATTGTCAACTCAGTCCCAACAATACATAAGAACAAATCAGAAAAAATCCTTTTGCCACTCTGTGGTCATCTTAATGAACCAGGAAACTGGATAAATCAAATATTTAATAATGTATCATTATTTTTATTATATTTAAACACATAATTAAGATTTTGACAAGAAAGACATTTTAAAAAATCCACTTGGGGCACTATCCATCACAGACTTAAAAAGAAAAAGCAACACCATGAGGTTATTTATAATTGTTTTATATTAAAATCTTTTGGGTAATTTGGGATGTAAAAGCAAGAATCAAGGGGAAAAAATACCTTTAAGGAAAAATAATCATATATCCTAAAATGTTCCCAGTTTAAATTATGCTTAAATATATCAATCAATTTAATAGTTTTACTGTATGAAATTACAATCAAAAGCATTGTTTTCAGAGTTCAGGACATAATACATTCTGTTTTCCTAATATGGAAGAAGCTTGCTAAAACTTTTGCTCTAAAAACAGCTGATACATAGTCTATGTAAAATGAATGTTACTGGCTATGGCTTCTCAAGATTTAGGAGTGATAAAACGATACAAAACTCCTGCTTCCCTTGGAAGCATATAGACATACATACGAGGACTCAAAGAAAATAGGGGGATTCATCCTTCTTATTGAGGATAGGCATAACTTAGCTCGTATCATTCGTACAACATCTTAAACTGGAAACAAAAGGTTCATATTAGCTTTTTCAATTTCTCAAACAAAAATGGAAGTGATAGAATCCAATCCAGGCAAGTAAAACTTTTTTACAATTCTAAGGTTCAGTTAAAAGAAACTTTCTCACCACTATAATACAGCACAAAAATATTCAGATAAAATGCAAAAGATGAGGGAAGACTGCATTGATAATAAGTATGTTTCAGTTAGAAACCATGGTCAGAAACAAAGCTGAAATAAAGATGTGCAAAAGAATCTAATACAATTGGGTCCAAAGAGAATATAGTTCATATTGATATGGCTTTTAAATGAATATTTTTAAATGCTTCTAAAGTTTAAATTTAGGAATTAAAAGCATATAATTCAAATTCTCATCAGTGAATAAGTTCACCATTCCATACAATATTGTTTTGGTATCTGATGAAAACTTCCTGCATTTTTTTACCATTAGTCTTAGAAAGAGTAACACAAAAAGTTGTATTTAAAAATTCCATTTTAAAGAGTTTTCTTACATCACTGTTTCTTTTACAGTCACAAACTGGACCCGCACACTGAAAGACAGAAAGTATAATTATCACCTCACATTTTCTTAATAACTGGATTTTAATTATATCATTTTAATTATTACCATAAAAGATTAAATGATAGTCTAATCATTAGTTTTACCTTTATAAATTAGAGAATATCAATAAATATTTAAATAGGCATTTTAAATTCTTACGTTGATAATATTTTTAATATTGGTTGACTAAACAAAAAAAAATCTCTGAAAAAAATAGGAATTCATATTATGCTTCAGTGTAGTAGCATTAAAAGTTGATTTTGCCACTATATTTGATTTTTTGAGACTAGTAAATGTAGCATAGGAATTAAAAAAAAAATCTTACCGGATCCCTGATTGATGTTTTGGTGAAATTCTCTATCCAGGAATTTACATCAATTTTAATTCCAACAACTGAAAAACCATGTAAAGAAAAATTAACACAAAATTTTAAAGAAATGTAGCCATAATTGTCACTTATCTTTACTCTCACATTTGAAAATTCCTAAGGAGGCAAATGTAAGTTCCTTAAAAAAAAAAAAACCAGAACATCCATTTAATTGCAGATACACTGAGAAATGCTGATTCAAATTTATGTAAAAGGTTACACATTTAATTAGCTAGATATAGACTTTGCTATATGATAATTTAGGTAATTTATAAAATAGCATTACATTGAATATAATGTTAAAATTAGAGACATATTTCTTGAGGTTTTCATTAAGAAGTAATATTAATAGCTCTTAAACTATTACAAAAACTTCTTTATATTCATAATTCATTTTCTACAACCTTGCCAATTAATACAATAAGCTTAAAAATTGATAGTGTCAGGAATAGATTTATAAATATGCAGTCATTTGAAGGGAGAGCTTGAAGGGGCTTCTCTCACCTAACCAGTACATGCAGTAGTTGCTGAAGAAATGTTTGCTAAAGCGTGGAAACACGAGCGCATGAGTAGGTAGGTGAGTGGGTGGGAAAGGGCACGTGAATGAGAGACTGAAAGAGTAAGACTGGATGAGTAAATAAGCAACTGCGAGAATGCAGGAAGGAGCAAATGAGCTGGTCACTGCATGAGCGACAGAGTGAATCCATGTAGTTGAACCACTGGAGGCTAAAACTGCCCCCAGGAGCAGAAAGGGATTTATCTGCTTCTTCAATATGGCCTCTCTAAACCCTTTATAGAATGCAAACAACACTGATTTACACAATACGTTTTTTCCTTAACTTTTATTTATCTGTTTACTCTAGTCCACTTCTAACTCTCCCACTGATGCTCAGTTTTAAGAACTTTTGCATTTGCTTGACTTAGTTTACCAAAAATTTCATAGTCTTTATTCTAAGCTTTTAAAAAAGATCCCTACTTTTTAACAGATATATAATATAGATATGACATAATTTATCTTTCTCAATGATGTAAACAACTTTTTATGTTTAAAACATCACAGACATTTACATCCTTGGCGATGTCTACTCTGCTACATGGCATGTGAGATCTTAGTTTCCCATCCAGGGATCAGACCCGTGCCCTGTGCAGTGGAAGCGTGAAGTCCTAACCAATGGACTGCCAAGGAATTCCCTCTACTTTTGTATATTTGAAATACTTTATAGGTTAGATTTCTAAAGTGAGATTGCTACATCAAACATTTAGAATTTTGATATATAGTATAAAACTGACTCCATAAATTTGTGTCAACAGTGTATAAACATATACACACTTCTTTCAAAAATCTGTCAACTCTTTATAGTATCAATTTAATTTTATCCCCAGTCTCATAGGTAACTGTGTCTCATTTTCTTTTTCACACTCGCATGTCTTTGACTGTATTTTGGTTGAAGCTTACTGATAGCCTTCCTGATAAGTATTGCCAGTTGATATTAGAAAGAGTAGGTCACATTTAATTTCAGTCCTGTGTATGTGGATAGTATATATGCTTACCTGCAGGTTTAAGAAGTTTTCCTTGGATGTAAATTTCTACAGCTTTGCTTACCATAATGCCTGATTCATAAGCACCAGGTCCACTTTCTAAAAGAAAGAAAAAAAAAGGAAAACAAACCACTCTAGCTAAATCAAATAATATTATATTTCTTTTAATATATATAGGAAAACAGTATTTTGCTTAAATATTCTAGCATAGATATGTTATCAAGGAATGAGTGCTCTCCTCTTCCCTTTTCTTCCTTTTTATACCAGGCTAATTGGAGTGTCCATGAATTGGTTGCATTAATTGACTTTGGAATGGGACTTATTAGCTTGGCTGCATCACTCTCACAAGTTAAAGGATGCACACCAAATCTCTGGTTTATGATACCTGCTAAAATATTGAGGAGGCTATTGAAGTGAAGCAGAAAGATTGATCTTAGATTCATGAAACTGCTGTAAAAGATACATGTCCCTGGAAAAAACTGAAATGCCCTGAACTTCAGTTTCCCCATTTGTAAAAATGATGGTAATAAGCCCAACCTCTAGAAAGGCTGAAGGATTAAAATAGAAAGTTTTAGGGAAACAGCCCAATAGAATATTTTTAAAATATAGACTAGTAATAATTTGTACAAATATTATGCAGCTAATACTGATTAAAGCAGAGTAAACTGATTAATTCCATTTTTAAAAATTCACTAAACATTCTTCAGTGTATTTGCAGTTGGTGAAATTAGGGATTGTCTACATCTGTTTCACTGTACCGTGCATGCCTGTAGATATGCTGTATTCACATTACTGGCTGGCTGATTTCCTGTAGATGCATTTTACTTCTTCAACTAAAGGGATACTTCAGTCTTTTCAGTGTCATGCATATGGTATATAATTAATAATGATTGATCTGAGCAACTATCATAAAATATATTGTTTGGTAGGAAAGCAGGTAGGAGCAATAATTTATTTTAAAAAGGGGAATTGAGATGAATGAATTGTAAAGTAGTACTTACTGTTAAAGTAGGGAGCAGTGAAAACATAGTTATCGTTATCTAGACTTCTTTTATAGAAGCTGTCCTCATATGTTTCTGGGTTTTCTTGCCAATTTTCTCCAGCCCTAAGGAGGAAGTGGCTCATCATTTTTATTCTTTAATCTATGTGACAACTTACTTTTCCATTTGCGGACATCACTGAACTTTACAGATGTGTCTGCATCTCTGGTACGTGTAAGGAAGTTAGTGGTAATTGATGGTGTAAATGACATTCATTACTAAGCAATAGATCAGCACAGAGTTAAATTAAGGAGCAGAAAAAGCTGACTCCAAGTTTTACTCTGACGTTTACTAGCCAGGTAATTAAGGACAAGTCAGTTAGTAAGTCAATTAATATTAAAAAGCCTACAGAGCCCACTTTATGGACTCTTCTAAAGATAAACACAGATAAAATCCATACATGAGTGAAAATAATGAAGTGCTATGCAAATATTGCCAATAGTCATATTCATAATAACATTATGTTCATTTAACCAGGTTAGTTATATCTACAAAGAGAAAAATCTCTTTTAAAACTTCTTAAATTTTGTAATATAGGTGACAAGGAAAAATACAATTGAAGGATCATAGCATGTTTTTCAAGAATGGAGTTTTTTAATAATTAAGTACTTTAAATAAACTCTAATTTAATAGTGATCAGTTTCTCTGAAGAACAGCTTCCTAATACAGTAATGCACAGATCCTTGGAGAAGTCCTCTGTAATGTACTAACTTTTACAGATGTTATTGGAACTTACTCTTTCGGATAAACTCTGGTAATCCCACCATCAGTCACAACAAATCGTGCTTTCACTCCCTTGCTGAAACAGAAGACAGAAGAAGCAAAGTTTCGTTCAACTGAGTCTTTGTACAATATTTAGATGTTGGTGGTACAAAGAGAAATAAAATGGGTTCCTAAGACAAAGCTGAAACTCCAATACTTTGGCCACCTGATGCAAAGAGCTGACTCATTTGAAAAGATCCTGATGCTGGGAAAGACTGAGGATAGGAGGAGAAGGGGACGACCAAGGATGACATGGTTGGATGGCATCACCAACTCAATGGACATGGGTTTGGGTGGACTCCGGGAGTTGGTGATGGACAGAGACGCCTGGCATGCTGCAATTTATGGGGTCACAAAGAGTCGGATGTAACTGAACTGAACTGAAGACAAAGCAAGCCAAGGTAAATATATGAATAGATGCACACTACAGTTTAACAGTTAAAATGTCTAAGAAATAGTTAAAGAGAGGATCTTCGAGGAAGACATTTCATAAGAAACAATGATATAGTTGCATTTTGAAGACAAAATGGGACTTAACAGAGATGACAGGAAGACACCACATGTGAAGCACTGAGTACACGTGAGGGGAAGCTAGTGGAGAGCGGTAGCGTTTGGTGCACAAAAGCGTAAGGCATGAGATGACAAACAATAGGAAGTAAAATTCCACGTATAAGCTTCTGAAGAATGGTCAGCTCATGTATGATCCTGAAATCCAAGCTGGAGAGCCTGCTTCACCTTTATCCTGAAATTAGGACTCTGTTTTAAAAGTGAGACTCTGGCAAGTCTGTGTTACATGGAGAATAGATGGGACGGGGTTGTGGGCAGAGAAATCAGAAGCACTAAAGGCAGAAAAATCACCTGCTTGTGATGTCCTAGAAATGGAAAAACATTAGAACCTTGAGAATGAAGAAGAGAGGAAAACTTTTTTAGAAAAAAATATTTATCATTTGGTGGTTGATTAGAAATGGAGTAGAGAAGAGACTGGAAGAGAACAATCGTCAGATTTCTCAATTTCTTGACTGGGTGTTCTGCTGCTGCTGCTAAGTTGCTTTAGTCCTGTCCGACTCTATTCGACCCCATAGACGGCAGCCCACCAGGCTCTGCCGTCCCTGGGATTCTCCAGGCAAGAATACTGGAGTGGGTTGCCATTTCCTTCTCCAATGCATGGAAGTGAAAAGTGAAAGTGAAGTTGTTCAGTTGTGTTGGACTCTTCCTGACTCCACAGACTGCAGGCTACCAGGCTCCTCCGCCCATGGGATTTTCCAGGCGAGAGTACTGGAGTGGGGTGCCATTGCCTTCTCCCTGACTAGGTGTAGGGCAGTACTATTAGAAACCTAACTGAACATTCACTAGAGATCCTATTTTACCTCAAACACTGAGACCCATGCAAGCACATCAATTTAATTTGGTTATTCACAGTGAGGTGTGTAAATATGTAAAGCTGAGTAACAGCTGATGTTAGTCCTGACATACACCCAATACTAAAAATTCAACAACTGCAAAATGGTTTTCTTGAGAAATTGTTATTAAAGATAATAAACTTTAAATTTATATATCTTTTTATTAATAAGAACAAATACTTACATGTTTTTCTGCTTACTCCAGTAATTTTGGACAAGTTCATTTGTAAAGCCTGCATCCAGCAAGACTCGATTAATCAAGTCTGTGTTGCCTAACACAGAAAAAGGAGAGGCTTAATTATACCCACATAGTTTAATTAGGATAATAATGAAACAAATGTATATTTTAAGTTTCCAAAGCAATTTAGAGTGGATAATATTTCTATGAATTTAAAAATGTACCCTTATTAATTATCTGCATTTTCACGTGTGTTCCTCTTCCTCCCACTTTTCAGGATATGGACATAATTAGAAGTGGAAAAGCCAACTCTACATTAGGCAAGTTATTTTCTAAATGTTATCAAAAAAATAGGGATTTCAAAGCATCATAATTTCATAGACTTCATTTCAATTCACTCTAGGAAAGGAGACCATTATTTTAATCTATAATATATATAAATCAATGTTGCAAGTAATTTCATAATTTCTTTTATATTTTCATTATGTTCTAAGCCTAAAAATGGTTCTTCCTCTCATTTCCTATGATCTCTGCATTTTCTGCTGATATTACATTTTAGTAACTAGGGTATTTTTAGGAAAAAAAGAATAGTTAAGATTTTGAAATGTTTTAAGAGCCAAGAATCCATAAATCTCTATGAGGTTTCATAGTAAAATGATGTAAATTTATCTAAAAGACAAATAAAATGGTTAAAAACTAACTAGTAAAATTTATCTATTCCAACTTGATTTACTTCATAAAATGGAGAATTATAGATCCATACTTTTTAAGATTAAAGTTAACTGTGATAAAAATAGAATATCAAGGAGAGAAAATTATTAGGTGTTATATCTTTATTTAGTTTTATGTTTATACTATCTATATTAAAACTCATTATATGAATTGGAGGATATAAATAACTTGATAAAATTGTGTTGTGTTTTCCTCTACATAGCAAGAACAATGCAATGAAAAAAACCTTCAAAAGATCATTCCAAATTAAATTCCTCAAATTTGAGAGGAGTAAAGGTAAGCCTATCTTATTTACAGCTGACCATTTGCAAGTATTTAATACCTGGCTTTGAAAATTAAAGTTTACTTAATAATGGCATGAAATTTCTTTAATATATGCAAAAAATTGAGTCAAATTATTTCATTTTACCATTAAAAATTCAAAAAGTAAATAAATAAACCAGCATAGCAACAAACTGAACCAAGATTTGACCACTTTGAATATAAACACAGTGAAACAATGATTACATATAAATGCATACTTACATGATGGGTTGTTTGGAGTTTTTCTATCAATAAACTCATTAAAATTTAAAAGAAATTCGGTGTTATTATCTGATATTTTAAGGTCATTGCAGTAATCTCTGAAAAACATATTTTGGATATTAGGTGTTAAACTCAAAACTTTAAAAATATGTTCACAGCAATCATAGGTAGTGGAAACAATTTTTTTATTTTTAGTTTTATTTTTTTAGTTAGTGCATGATTTTGTAAGCTGTTGAATTGTTATCTCCATCTTATCTCTATAATAGAACAATATTTTTTCATTAAGTGCTAAAGATTATAGACAATATATATTAAGCTTTTGACCTCTGGACCAAAAGATGCTCAATAAAAATTAACTTCTGTTATTTCTGTGGGTTTGGTGGTTAAGTCACTAAGCCATGTCTGACTCTTGCAATGCCAGGGACTGTACCCCTCCAGGCTCCTCTGTCCATGGGATTCTCCAGTCAAGAATACTGGAGTGGGTTGCCACTTCCTTCTCCAGGGGATCTTCCCAACCCAAGAATCGAATCCAGGTCTCCTGCACTGCAGGCAGATTCTTTACTGACTGAGCTATTATTGAATGCTGTAGGTTAGTGATTTACATTTATAAATTAACATCAAGAAATTAAAAAATTAATATCAAGAAATTAAAAAGCATTTATTTATTAAATATCTCAATAAACACATCACATGATAGCACTTTTATGAGAAATTACTGAATTTTCAGAAAATAATCTACTAAAAACAAATGTCATTGATGTGCTTATTTACAAATTTCTGTAACTCCTGACTTAATAGAAGACAATCGTGCCTCTGCATTCAAGTGACTGCAAGATTGTTTTGGCACATGAAAAACATCAGTCCTCATAAAAATAACCAGTTGGAAAAGAGAGAATTATTTTAATTGTCTTCTCAGATAACTGTCACTATGCTTTAACACTAAAACTTGATTATTTGTAATTTCTTGCTTTGTGATTTGTGATACAGAATCTGAAACAATACCAATGAACTTCTCTACCCTGTTATATTAAAATTCGATGCACAATCTTACATTTTGAGTGACTCTTTTACCCACCCATGATTTTCTCACATCATAAATTGGTTATTTGGAAAATGTGAATAATGTAGATCTTTCAAACAATGACGCATTTCATTATACTATACTGAAAATTCACATTCATAAATTATATCACTGATCTCATTAGATAAGTCTATAACTACTGCAAAGCAGTCCTGCTTATAGTAATAAATATAACTTTGCTAAAATTCTAACTTCTGTTTTAAAGTTCAGATTTTGTCATTGAGAACAATTACTTTCAGTCGTATTCTTCAAAGTAAAAGGCTCACTTAATGGATTTTTGCAAAAATGCCTGCCATCCCAAGTCTGAATAAGCATACTTCATCTGTCATTCCTTCTTTCTAATAAACCATTTCATGAAAAAAATCAAGACACTCTTACTTTAGCTCTCAATTCAAACAATCACACAAGTGCTTTTCTTTCTTTCTTTCTTTTTTGGAGTCAGCCAAGTTACTCTAGTATACAGTAGATTTCCATTTTCTTTATTCAGAGTATTAAAAGATACATGCTGAAGGATATTTTAAAGTGACACTGGCTTTTTCCCCAATGCGAGTGTCTTGCATTGAAGATTAAGTGACTACCAGTACACTTTAGTACAACTGCCTTGACTCCCAATGCAGTAACAGCTCACCGTTGCTTTTGTACTGTCACAGCACTGCAAACATCAATACGATGAAAAAGACAAATGCCACTTAACACTGTTAGGAAAATAGCTTTGTCCTTGTGAATTCTTGGAAAGAGTGTTTGGAAACCATTGTTTGGGCTTCATACTTTGAAAACTGCTGTCCTAAGCGCTTTGAAAATGCAGAATAAATGTAAGGTCCCATAAATATAAGAAGACTGCAATCATAATAACTAGGTTAATACAACTAACAGGCTAAACAATCAAATATTCAAGACAAAAATGCAATTAAAAAGTAAACATTTTCAGATGCAAGCCCATGATTTAAAACACAAAGCCTCAGGGAGCAGAGAGCAACAGAATGTCATAACTTCTTGTTTCACTGAAAATTTTAGTTTGGAGGCAAGGTTTAAAAAGTTTTCATAATTGATACTCAGTTTTTGACAGAGCTAAAATCGACTTCTTCCCACAGTGTTATGCTTTTTGGGAAATAACACTAGCCTGCAAGTCAAAAGGCCAATATATTGAAGTAGCATCTCACAGAATTAGAAGCTGATGGCAAGATTTTAGAAGGATTAAGTACAATGTTGTAGAAAGACTAAATAAAATAATTATTAATAAAGATCATTTAAAATTCCATGTTATTATTTAAAAGGCATTTCTAAAATTATCTTTTCTCATTTAATTCTAAAAATAATTTTACCAGGAGATAATTTAATATTTCAATGGTGAGGAAACTGAGATGTAAAGATGTAAAAAGATTTATCCAAAGGCACCTAACTGGCAAATGGTCAAGCCCAGAGGTGAAGCCAGTCTTCAGATCCCAAATTAGTGTTTTAACACAATATACAATGTGCTTTAAACTTTTACTTCATGAGCTTTTACACCCACAAAGCTTCAAACCAAAAGCAGGTTCAACCTCTATCAACAGAAGGCTGTTCTGAGCAATTAATTTAGACAATGTCATAATGTTTTGCTTTTGTTTTTATCCTCACTGGCTGGATTATACCCAATTTTGAATTAGTCTCAAGATATTATTGACTTGTTGATGTATTCTAATGGCAAAGCAGTGAAAAGTGTTGGAGCTGTCATTAAGGAGACAAGCTGAATTAGGATAGGAGCAGAAGTAAAAAAAATTGCACAACAGAAATGTGAGAAAACAAAGTGTTGACTGTGTCAGAAGAATGAGTTGTCCAGTAATAAGAATGATCCTGGACAACAGAAAGTCACCCCCCAAGGCAGCAAGCAATAAGCAGCAGTAGCCTGACTTAAGTATCTGAGGTGTGAATGTGTGGCTAAACAGCACCAACATCAGTTGCCTGTTAGCCTAACCATTGTTTAAGCACATGGCTGGGAGCTTGACACTGAAGATAATCGCCACTTCCTGTTCCAGAGGAACCACCCCAGGCAAGTCTGTGCAGGCAACATACTGCGGTTACCACAACTGCTGACTTCCCCTTAGGATGAGTTGGAAAACTCGCTGGCAAACGTTCTAAGATGCTCTGTTTTCCTATGAGAGATCTGGTTTACACGCTTTGGATCATAATTTTTCTGAGAATTTTTTTTTTTTTCTTCTAAAAAAGATTAGCAAGATGGAGAAACCTTTGGATGGGTTTTGACCAATTTCCATTTCCTGAAAATACCTTCATAATCTGAAAGCTAAAAATGATCTCATTTGCTCACTTTGTGTTTCCGAGCAAATGAAATTTGTAACTTAAATTACTTTGAAACTAAAAGATCTTTGGTATTAGAAATTTGCCAAATTATTTCTAAAATACTGCTTGTTCTCATTCTATTTCACTTACATAGGTCATACATCACAAATTAGTCTTTAACTACTGGGGATCACATACTTTTATTTCTTTCTCATTCCAACATATCTTTGAAGTGCTTTCTTATTTCTGATTATCCCAGAAAGATAGAAAAATTAATTCATGTTTCATCCCTCTGACGGTAATTCTCATAAAGGGAGGAATAATGCTACATGCATCTGTATTCTCAATGCTTTCCTTTCCAGTAGTCTTAAGACTGAAGGAAAAGTTAAAACTGAGTACTAATCAGGATCAAATAGTATAATTATTTAGGAATTAACAGAAATGGTTCTACCTCTAAAAATTGCAAGCTTTTGCCTTTAAATTATTTTAAAATAACTGCTTTTTAACATTCTTTGTTAAATAGCACTCCCTCTTCCTACCTCCACTAGAACCATAAATAATAACTAATATTTATTTAGAGCTCATCTCTTACCAAGAACTATATTAAATATATATTACTTAAGTAATAAACTTACAAGTATATATTACATGTAGTATTATCTCATTTAAAGTTTATAAAAACTCTATAAGATAGGTATAATTGTTAGCACTATTTTTCTAGTAAAGAAACTAAGATGCAGGAAATCTGAGTAACAGCATGACAATGAATATCTGGGAAACAGACTCTGATAGTGTTGCTCTAATTTGCTTCACTGTTCCCCATTAATAACAGTGACAAAAACATATGCCTGATATCCTGGGTAACATAAATGTCTGTCTTTCCTCACCATTTTTTTTTTCTTTTTCTTAATTTTTATCAGTTTATTTTCCACAAATCTTTGAATATACATTCAATGCCCACTTTCCCAGGAAATGTTCCCTACAAAAATATTTGCTCAGCTGTACTGGATGTTCTTTTGAAATTCCCTAAGTATTTACATATTCAGTGTAGATATTTATACCTTAGAGTAGCAAGGAAATGGATTCAAATCCCTTATTATTTACCACCTCTAAAACTGTTTCTTAATCCATGAAATAGGATAATAATACTAATTTATTATATTCTTTTGAGGGGTAAATGTAATCATAGCATGTAAAAGGCTTAATATGTTAACTGAGGGAGACACTCATTGATTTATCCTACAAGCTACAATGTGTCTTTCTTTCTCTGGTATTTACTCCTTCCCTAAATTTTAGAGGCAAATTCCACTCTTCCAGCCATGATGCTGAACATACTTAAGGCTGCAGCAGTGGTCCATATGCTAATCTTTGCTGAATTAAACAAAATTGATTGCCTACAAATTGGGATTGAGAGATATATTCATCCTCTCCAGGAGAACTTGGACATTTACCATGCTTTCTACTTTGTTTAAGAGTGAAGTTGAAAAAGCCAATCTGCGTGGTCTGCTATTTAAAAATTGAGAGAAATGAGTCAAGAAGCTACCCAGAGAAAATCACAGATCTGAGATGGAGGGAGAGTCTCATCAACAGAGCACACTCAGTATCGCAATGCCATTTCATCTCTGTGCTATACAGTAATATTCTGCTTTCCATCTCCTACTAGTTTCAGCAGTTTAGTGGTTCAAAGTTACTTGTAGCAAAAAACTGCTTATAAGATTGCAGGCATTATTAACATGATTTTAAAAATACTTTTCATATATTTATAGATTCTCCAGTCACCAAATATTTACAAAGCCCCTACTGTGTGCCAGGCAGCAGATGTGATATTGAATATTGAATGGTAAGCCAAAGAGAGCCATCATCTCGGCTGGGGAAAGTAAGTAAAGTGAAATGTGGCCAGTGCTCTACTATGGGAAATATAGGACTCTGTGAGGCAGTCAGCAAGGATGTCTAATCCAGAGAGGACAGGAAAGAAATTCCCAGGTGGAGGAGCTATGAAGTTGGAGTGTGGAAAGGACTGGTGGTGGGTGTGTTCAAACCAGAATAGAAGGTTAATGTAAGCAGGATAAAACACATTTAGGAACTAAAAAAATTTAGTGTGGCTGGACTTTAAAGCAGAGGTTGGTAGACTGCTTCTTAAAGGGTAGGAGAGTGAATGATTCAGGTTCTGTGGGCTAAAAAGGTCCAGGTTACCACCAGAGACAGTACCTCAACAGATGGCCATGGCTATGTTCCAGTAAAATTTCATGTTTAAAACAGGCAGCCAGTCTCCAGGCCAGTTTGTCAGCCCCTGATTTAGAGCATAGGGTACCACACTGGTAAACTGGTATCTAGTGACAGGATGTTTGAAAGCCATCCTGTGCAGAACAGACCATCATGAGGACAGTGCTAAGCCACTGGCTAGTATTTAGCAGATGAGAACCAAAACTTTATTGAAAGTTTAGAAATTCCCTCTAGTTATAAAAAGGAGACAGAAATAGGAAGTAAGGGAGAGATACTGGAGGCAGGGAGATCAATTAGGAGGCAGCCTTACTAGTTTAGGTGAGAGAAAACACCAGGCTGAACAAAAGCAGCAGAGTCTGACAGACATACTGGATACTCATAAGATAAATCCTGCTTGGCAAGACTTATTGATTGACCAGAAGTTAGACATCTTTGCTCCCTTTCTTTGTATCTATCAGCTTTCAAGAATGGCATTTAGAGAGGACAGTATTTTTGTTACTGAGGCAACATGGAAAGAAGAGCTCCCCCAAAAGAAGACAAACGTTCAGGAGATACTGACTTTGAAGGACCTTGAAGAGAGATTCCCATCATGTTCCACAAACATGAACGTCTCATATTGAAATAGGTAGGATATACATGAAGTCTAGAAATTGGTATACTGTTTGATCTTCTAATGTAAGGTTAATAAACTACATATTATATCTGTTGTGTTTCTGGATGATATGATCATCCTGGAGACGTGGGAGCTGTCAGCCCAAACCAAAGCATAGAATACTTGAGAGTCTGTGGTGTATCTATCGACGCACATTACGAAGATAAGAGGGTCCAGCAGCTCATGTGAGTGATGTGCACAAGAAGGGAAGCTCATGGAATAGACTGAGCATGCAGCTGGGGAGGGAGGGAGAAACCTAGAAAAGTGCGTCAACAAGCAAGAGGAGGCAAGTGTCGAAAGAGATGGGATTAGCAGTGTCCACACTGAAGGAAATCCAAGCAAGAAAGCCGCTCCAGGGCAGTCACTTACAAAGCAGGAATATGCTTTGTTAATACAGATTTCTGAAAAGTTTTATATATATCTGTGTGCATATATATATGTATATATTCCTTTTTTCAAGAAGAGAAAATTCAGATATGCTTATGCAGAAATAAAATGAAAGAATAACTGAGACCAATTTTTAGGAACCTTCTGAAAGGAATTTCTTTAAGATGGAAAAGATGAGAGGAGAGAATACTACAAGCTTCTGAATGTATTTTATTCAATAATTTAGCCTAGGGTAATAGAAATTATGTTGATATGTACTATTACATGTGTCTGCTAGAGACTGGGAGTCAAAAACTAAGGAAAGAAATAGAAATAAAGGATAATCTTGGATTCATGAATGGAGTCCCAAATAATTATATGAAAATAGAGGTAGAGATACTCTGAGGTATACACATTCTTGTGTGTATACACACACATACAGGTATATATCTGTACATATCTATCTGTATGTGTATATGTATACAGAGCTGTATGTGCATACACAGCCACAAATGCAAATATACAACTCTCCATTTCTGTTGAATACACTGTTGGCTCCAACAAAATCAGAACCTCCATCTGTCCCAGTCACCACCTGATCCCCAAGTCGGCATCCTGTTTAGCACAATGCAGCAGCTAAGTACCTGAATGGGTGAATGACTGAACGAACAGAATTCTCCTTCAGTTTTAAACTTACTGTTTCCTTTGGTTCCATAATTAGACATGGCATAACCCAGAGCAGTCTTGACCCCCAACTCTGACCTATTCTTGAAGGCCTATACATCCACAATGAGCCTTAAAAAAGAAAACCAAACAAAACCTACCTTGGTGCTATGAACGTATAGCCAGACTCTTCAAAATTATCCGGTTTCAGAGTTTCTGAATCTGAAAATATAATATTATAGGGTTAGATAAGAATCAGAATATGCATCCTGATATTTGATGTCAATAAGGCGTTAGAAAGATAACCTAATAAGGAAAAACATAGACTTTCATCCTAAATTGAAACACATAAAGATTCCCCAATACTTCACAGTAATAAAATCAATTTTAATTTCATAACATGGATTACAATGGTCATATCAAAGATAATGCTAGGTCTATAATTTTCCCATTTACTAACTAACCCTACGGTAACCAAGATATCCTTTAAAAAACGACTTAGGTCAGCGTTACACCAGAGGTATTAATTTAAAATATCAACATAAATATTTTACCAATATTGTAATAAAATTATTTCAATAAACCCATTAATGCCCTAGTGAATTAACGGCATTCTTCATATTAGTATGAATTAGTAAGTGGAAGGATAAACACACAAGTATCCAAGTTTAAGAAAAAAACAGAAAGTAAAATAGGTTATATATGAAAACACAAGCATATTCTTTCCCCCTTTTCTGCTACTAAGGTCTGAGTGATCATGGAGGAAAATCTAGCAAATGAGAAGCACAGAGGATAATATCCAATAGGAATGGAAATACCAGTGGAAATGTCAAGTGTACTAAAGAAAAAGAAATTGAGCAACAAGAAAATACTTGCCCTTCATTCTGCCCTTTTTGGCTGTGAAAATCCATCAGAAAGAGAAAGCAGGGAAACAAAAAAAAAGAGGGTAAAGCAAAGGGGGTCACAAACAATATTTTATTCAATGACTTTCTTGAATAAAAATATTGTGCATAGATCAAAGGTTTATTTATGTACAGCTGTAGTTCTGGAAAAAAAAGACACATATTTTTGAAGACTGGAAAGTATGTCCTGTCAATTACTACTAGAGCACCCTCTCTGTACTGTGGTTATTTCAAGGGTCTATTTTGCAAAATGGCTAATTCAAGTGCAATCCCAATGATGCTAGCCTATACACAGAAGCATTTACCAATCATCAAAGACCCACTAGTCATCCCCTCATTTATCAAGTGACGAACTAGCTCATGCAAAGTCAGTGGTTGTTAACAGACCATCATATCTATCAAGTGAAAGCAGAAATACAAATGTCTAAATTACTACAATTTACAATGAGAACTAGGACTGCGGAGAGCAAAAAGAGAACTGACATAGAAACAAAAGAAACGGCAGTTTCTGTAAGGTCAGATATAAAAAGTATATACGTATATATATACACATTTTTTTTTTTACTTTATCATAACAGGAAAAATTTCGGTGGTTAGGAATACTTGAGTGATATGTAAAGGATATGATGGTCACTTTACCTTGCTAAATCTAGCCACCCAAAACAAAGATTAATAATGACTTGAAATATGCGTTAGTGTTAATAATTACTCCACATTACAAATGATGTTTTAAAAAATTAATCCATTTAGGTTACTGAAGACATTAATTTGGATAATTAGAAGGGAGTTAATTGCTAAACCAAAGCCAAAGACCAGTGCAATTTATTCAAACAATGTTGCAGATGTGGAGCATATCATTTTTCTGAATGCAAAAACAAGAAGAAAAGAAAGAAAAAAAATAGAAACTTTACTAGCAGAGTGCCATGAGTAGAGACTATGTGAAACATTTTGCGCCAGTTAGCAGACCCTTAAAACAACAGCAACAGAGGACAACAGCACCGCAATGATTCTATGAGCACAAAGCAAGGCAGGGGAGAGTGGTGGGGACTGCCGGTGAGGCTGGAGTACCTGCTCATATTCTATCCATGTAGAATATTTCTTGTTCCTTGCATGTTTGGAATGGGTTAGAATCATTGCTGTTGATTTGGTAATAACACCTACTAAAAGGTATAAGCCTTGGGTATTCAAAAGTCTAGACGTATTTAAACCTCTGGTACTAGGAGATAACAAATAGACCCTGAAGTCACTTTCACAGTACTTACATCTGGCCTGAGTTATTGTCTCTTCTATTTTGGCTTTTATATAGTAAAAACTGTAGGTTGGTAATACCAAGGCCAAACTGCAATAGAAACAAGAGAAGCATAAACACAAACAAACAAAAATGAAACATAACTTAAAAAAAAAAAGACACATCAAGTTCACGGGAAATCCAAAGATCTTCCTCGCGGGAAGGAAAAGACATTACTTTGACAGGAAAATGCTTTCAGCAAATAAGGCACTTAATTTGTTTTGCCATCCAGAGTTATCCAGTACTCTACATTGTGGGGAATTAGAATAGACACAAGGAAAATTAGCTACTAAGAGTGCCCATAAATGAGCTGAAGAAAATGTCATGGATACTATATTTCCAGAAAAGTATATTAAAATACTTTGTGAAAAAAAACATAATAGTAGGGATATGTTTAGGCAAAGTAATTGCATCATGCACATTGGCTATACCCTCCCTAATGAATCATACATAACGTTACACTGCTTGCTAGCAAATGTACACTATTAACAATAGCAAATATAAGAAGTATTATTAGTATTATACAATGCACACAATCATTTGAAATATTTTCTTTTGAAGGATTAAATACCTACTATTATCGAACTCATCTCTTTGCAATTTCCCCTGTGTCTTTTGAAGGGGAAATTCAGATTCCTTTGCATCCCATTGGTTCTTATCCAACAGTGTAACTGTATTTATTTCAAATTCATTAAATGTGGATATCCCATATCATTTGGTAGATTGTTATGAGGTACAATAGGAGAAACATCGTGATTTTTATAGTTTACAAGAGCCACGGGACTACTCTAGTCTTGTGGTAGATATACACATTGAAGGCAATTTCCAGTGCAAATTTTAAGCAAGATTCAGAACATTTTAGACACAAAGACTGTCAAGCCTGTCGTCCAACCTTGTCTTAATATGACTGTAAAAATTAACACACAGACAGGCAGATAACCCAACTCATTTTGAAGATGCCAATTAATGAACATACACACAAGAATTGTTTTAAAAAATCATAATATTATGCAGTTTCCAGTAACAATTGCATACATGCAATTCTTCTACTCTCACAATGGCTGACACACATGTGCAGAACATAATTATTCCTTATCCATACTTACAGTTGCAAATGACCTTTGCTATCCTTTGAATACAGAAGGAAACTAATGCCAAAAATGAGGTAATCTCTTAAGATTCCCAATTAAACTATTATTTAAAAATTTTAAAAAAGTGATGCTTGATTAAAGTCACCAATTGAGTTGTTCAGATTCATTTTTACAATTTAACCCCTAATTTAGCAATACAGAAAAATGTGTCCATTTCTAGGCTTCTGAGATTTCTAGGTATTTGTAGAAGATCATCTTTTACATCACTCAAGCCTCATGTTTCCCAGGTTCTGAATACAGATGTCCAAACTGTAATCCCATTATGCATTTTTAACGAACAATATTGAACAGGACAAAATATAAAATTCCAGGTTTTTCTTCTCATGAATATATGTTAAAAATTTATTCCATGAAGAGGAAAAAAGCAAGGGCTGATTTGCTACAGTTTAATTATGCAGTCAAGATAGCAAAATAATTGGATGCTTGTTACCTCCAATTCCCAAATCTTTCTCCATCATTAAGTAATTCATAGACTTCCCTTATGGGTAAAGGTCAGAGAAACAAAATGTTATGTAGATCTAATGAAAATCTCTACATTCATTTTAAAGGTAACTTCCTTTAAAGTAGAAGAGATTAAAATTAAAAAAAAAAAAAACAGTGCAATTAGTCTGAAAGTAAGATGACCTTTCATGATTCACTTGCCATTTATAAAATGTAGCACAGAATTAGTGAGCATTTGAAGATTGTCTCCCACAAATTCCTCTCAAGGGAAATTACGACATTTTAATGCCCCATCAGCATTTATTACTAAGAGAAACTTCAAATTAAAACTGATAACAATATATCATGTGGCTGCTACAGTGTCACACTGCAAGCTTGGGTTACAGCTCACGTACCATAAAAATTAGTGTGGAAACCCATGAGGAACACAGTAGAAATTTTAAAATTGACATATCATATATACATTTTATTGGCCTGCAAGTCTCAAGTTGCTATTATTAATAATATCTATATTTTATAGAAACATATAGTTACACATAATGATTTTTTGTCTTGAGGCAATAGTTATTTTTTCAACCTATAGCCGATAAGATCTTTAATCAACATTCCAAGTCAATGATGCTGCCATATGCAGTCTTTGTTGTATTTCTCCATATAAAACCAATTGACTAAGGCTGCTTTATTTTCTCCAAGGGATTAAAATCTAATAAAGGCAGTGGGCACCAGATGGATGGTACAGCCCAAGCAATATTTTTGCAACTCCCAAAAACATGGTTAACATAGTTAAATGGAATATAGCACACTTTTCTATTCCATCATTTATATCACCATAAAATCACTCTTCATTAAAAAGAAAATATTCTATTAAAATAATTTCTATACTTCAAAATATGTTATATCAAGTTATATCAAAGCTTAAGGAGACAGAAATCACTAAGTAAAATTTGGTATCTCATACATTACATAAAAACACTTCCACTTTTTTCAATTTAGATGTAATGTTTTGTTCTACTTTGTTATTTGTGAATTTCTTTGCACAGAGATTCAAGGGAGTACTTACAATGAAAATAAATTCAATCTGTCCCAAAGTTATAGATTTGTGAAGGGACTGTGTGAAGAAAACATGCAAAGATGATGAAGTTGAGGCTTGTTCAGAGAATAGCGGTTACTGTGGGGAGGATGGTGGGGCAAATGACAGGGCAGAAAGGTTAGGCTAGAGATGCGTGATGTGAATTTCAAGCCTGTAAGTCTGAACTCGAATGAAAATGGAAAGAGACTAAAGTTCTGTGAACAAGGAGAGAAATACTCAGAACTGAAGAAAAGAACATTAATCTGGTTACCTGAGTTATGACTCGGGGTGGGAGGGGAAGGGGAGGAATATCAGAGACATTTGTGAGATTATTAAAAACATTTAAGGATAATAATTTTAAATTCCCCCAGAGTGTAATTATGACTGCAGTAGGACCAACCATCAGAATGACTCACTGTCAGGGTCAAAAAGAAACCATTTTTCTAACTTGGAATTTATTTGTCTAACCAACAGAGGCAAAGAGCACATTCCTATCATGAAGTCATCTCTAAAGAGACAGGACTCCCAGATTTCCTCTTGGCTATTACACCCTTTGTCAAGTTATTGTAAAGTTTAAAAATAAAATAAAATAAAATAAAAATATCAAGCTGGCAATAACCATGAAAGAGGAAGGAAAAAAAATGACCTATGTATATACTGATACATAAAGATGGTATATGTATAAAGAAATGCCTAATAGCAATGAGAGAAACCAAGAGATACATACAAGTAAAACAGTCATACTGGTATTTTTCAGTAGATTCAAAATTATGGGAAAAACTAAAACAATGGAGAAATATTGGCATGTAGTGGTGTATCATGACATTACTATCCATGGGCTCCTCTTCTAGATTGAGTCTGCATGCCATCCTAGCAACAGAAAAGGCAATGGTCCCCTGTGATAGTATTACAGCTTTAAGAGAAGCCCAGCACTCTAGATTCTCCGGCAAAGTCAGGCGTATGCTCTGAGACAGAGGCAGGAGGAATATAGTTTGGTTTTATTAGGAAATGAATGGTTGAGTCTGCCACAGCCTATTAATTGGGCTACATATTAATCATACATTAATATGTAGTCAAAGAATCCTTCATATTTGAATATTTCAATGGAAGTTTGGACACTATTATTTGAATTCGACAGAAAGAAACAAGTTGAAAATCTACTTAACTGTCTAAAGATATATAGAATGTCTACTGTGTGCCCCTGTCTTATAATCTGAGGATTCAAAAGTAAACGAAGCAGGCAACAATCTTATAATCTCAGAATTTAACAGTCTTAGAATGTTGCTTTCTTAGAACTTAACAGTGAGGGGGAGACAATAAACAGTAGAAAAAATTTCTTTATATATGCTTCATATATACATGTATATATATACACATATATATAATGTACATATATATATATGTACACACATATATATAATGTGAAATGATGAGGCACTTTACATCCTCAGAGAAGTAAGTTAGGTGCAAAGGTCCTGGGGCAGAGTGGTTCCAGGTTTATGAGGCGCAGCAAGGAGGATGGAGATGAAGGTGGTTCAGCGAAGAATCTGAGACGACAACTTCAGATGACTGATGGTAAATGAAGTCATATGCTGTAAGGCTTCTAGTGGCTGTGGCGAACCTTACATTTTATAAATATTAAGACAGCAAATTATTGGAGTATTGTGGATAGATAAATGAAACAATACAACTCAAGTATTAATACTATGACTCTTGTGAAATATGACCCTTGTGTTGTGAAAAGAAATAGATAGGAGATGGAGAAACAGATGCTAGTAGTTATGTTCTATGGTGGTAGAAGGTCTCTTTTGATTGCTTCCTATTTCACTGAGAAAAATAGAGGTTCAGATCAACAGAGAAAATGGATGGGAAAGAGATGGGTTTGAGGAGTGAAGCTATCAAAAGTCATCTAGAAGCCTCCTAAATTTATTGGACTATTGAGATCAAAAGGCGCGACAAAAGTCTACTTGAGGTTTAGAGGTTTTAGACATTATCAGTCAAGGAATATTTTATTTTCCCCATCTGTAGCTGTGCCAATGCTGGGTGGTACTGGTAATAATTTAACTAGGATTGAAATTGGTCAAACTACTCTTTGCTATACTTGAGTACGAGTTGATGGCATTTTATGAGAGAACATAAGATCCAATGAATTTATGCTGAAATAACAGGTACACGCACATGAGGAAGACAAGGACAATGAAAGGTCTCAGGAGTTGATGGATTTCAGGTCTCAACTGAGTCAAAGGATTGCTGCAGTTAGGCTATCAGAAGGAGGGGATGGAAAGCTAAAATGTAGTCATCTGACAGTTGGATTAAAAAAAAAAAACACCTCAGATTAAGACTATGAAGGACTTGAAGTCTGAATGTTAGAGTTGCAGGACATGACTTTGAAGCAGCTAGCTAAGATGGGATTGACAAGATCATCAGAGAGAAGGAGACAGAAAAACCGAGTCCAGGCACCAGGAAAATCATCTATGCCAGTGGTATTCAAAGTATGTCCAGGGAACCTGGTCCCTTTGCAAACTACCCATTACCAGGTCATGAATAGTTAAATATAGAAAATGAGAGTAAGCATTTAGAAATTTTTATAGTAATCTGACAGACTAATTTTATGTCTATGAAGTCCAATAAAAATTGTTGTCCACTTGACTTTTCATCTTTTAGTGTTTATTTTAGTAAACATTTTTTTTTAATAACTGTGGTTATGTCCCAAATAGTTTGAGAAACAGTGATCCACATGAATGGAGGAGAGGGTGGCAACCAGCCCAGGAATCAAAATCCCGGAAATGAGAAGGGGATGACTCTTTAAAGGGAGGAATGGTAGGTGGTATTGTCTGGTGACATGAAATCCAAAGGTGGGGATGTGATGGAGGAGGAAGAGAGAATGGATAAGCAGGACGTAATCGTATCAGCTTCAGTATTACGAGGCTGTAGGAAGCAGGACCACAGGGAAAGAGGTGACTTTAAAGTTAGAGCAAGCAAAGAAAATGCTCAGCAAGTGTTGAAGAATGAAGAATTTCCAAGAAATTTTAGGGTATTAGTCTGTCCAGTTTTTCAAAGTCCAGTCAACTGCAAGAATCAGTATATTACAGAATTTCTACTCATGGGGTTAAATTATATCAGTTGAGCATTTTATATTAGATTATATGATGATGTGAGAAGTTTTAAGTTAATTTGCAGCCTAAATTTAAGTACTGTAAACTACATAATAATTTAATGAGGAAGTCAGTGGAGGTCATGACTACAAAGTAACGGGATTTTGTCAACTGTTACTAACATAAATATACAAAATATCAAATATATGTATATCATACAAATTTTCATTTCTAAATTTTATATTTCCAGCTTTCCATTTTACCCATTTTGAAAATAATGTATAATTTTAATGCATTTTAATGTTGGAAAGGATAATATTTCTATTTTAATTACATTGAGAACAGCTTGAGAATATATAAAAACAATATTCATCCACTGGAAAAACAGATACTAAAAATAGTTAAAAGATACTGAACTGAATATTTTTTATAAGCACACATATAAATATGGTTAATTACCTGTAATCTGTGCCATTGACAGGAGTCCATGTATATGTCCTGTTTCCTTTGTCAATATATCTCTAAAAAAGAGTTGGACTTGATTATGATCACTTTTTATCCTATGTTAATTTATAAGAACAGCAGAACATTAGGCTCTATTTATAAATTCAGTGGTGATTCAATACCCTTCTTCACAAATGTCTGATCTATTCCACTCTATAATTATTTATTTTGTTATGTGTGTGTGTAAAGCAAAATTTTAGGAAAAAAAGTACCCACATGATCAATTTTAAGGACATGTAAGTGGAAAATCTTAATTTAAAATCAGTAATTAATGAAATTACTAACATCAAAACTTTAAAAACATTTCTTAGAAAAATAAATTTTAATAATGAAACATGATTGAAATGTTACATAACACTCAGGTTTTTCCATAGTAAAGTATGTTTAAAATAAATTGGTAATATCAGGAATTTAATGCAGTGTCTAGATCCAAATGTATGATTAGCATATTACTCTTATGATTAGGGCTTCCCATGTGGCTCAGTGGTAAACATCTGCCTGCCAAGCAGGAGACACAGGTTCCATCCCTGCTTCAGGAAGATACCCTAGGGAAGGAAATGACCATCCACTCCAGTAATTCTTGCCTGGAGAATCCTGTGGACAGAGGAGCCTGGCAGACTACAGTCCATAAGTTTGCAGTTAGACACAACTGAGTGACTAAACAGCAGGATTAGCAGTAGCAGTTCTTATTAAGGTATTATTACAGTATTTATCTTAGATTCTAATTACTTAATATTTTTGAAGGTTAGAAAAACAACTATATCCACCAGGGAAAGGAAGAAAGAGCTAAATGATTTCATATATATTGAATCTTTCTTATGTAGCTATTGAAGGGTAGTAAAGAAATTATCATTCCTTCTTCTATTAGATTCAGTGATGATACATAAGCATCTTTTAATATTTTCAGTTATCTCCAGTGTCATCATCCTCAGCAGAACAATAATATTCACTAAAGTTATTACTTGATATTAGGCAATACACAAAACATTTTTCAGTCCTTGTCTCATTTAGTCAAGCCCCTGGAGTAAATGAAATACTATTCTTTTCCACAATTTACTGATTTGGAAAATTAATCTTCAAGAGGACTTTAACTAGCAGGATGAAGGAAAATGCATGATTCCAAGTTTATTTTCTAACAACCACACAATGTTGTTTTATTAATCAAATATCCCCATGGCTTTATTTATGTGTGTGGAAGATGGGGGAGAGAGGACAGGAAACGCACAGGAAGTTTCTGGACTCATAACATTCCTAAAAGAATAATTAAAAAAAAGTTTATGTATTTAATATTACTCCTAAAAAACCAGGGCAAACTAGTATTGTTCTACAAGATATTAAAAAAAAAAAAGAGTATCAAAAACCGTATCAGATTAGAGAAATAAAGACACAAGACACCACTTTATTCAAGGTAATTAATACGAAAAGTCTATGGAGGGATATTGGTCAAAAAAAAAAAAAAAGAATTTACAGTAAGTTGGAGGAGAAAAATTAAAAAGTGACTTAATAGAAACAAAATGGATTTATACGTTGAAAAAAAGAAGGTACAGGTCAAAGAGTTCTTTTTGGCAGATCAACAGAGAGAAGTGGCAGAACTGCTGAATGGTTTAGCTCTTCTTTCAGAAAAGTGAAGGTATAAACAGCATGGCTAAAGTCTAAGTAAACAGAGCTGACATTTCAAATCTCAAGACTGACACTGATGTGTCCCCCTTGTGTTCTGGTAACAGGGACTCCTGATTAAAGTGAGAAAGGGCAGGTGCTGATGAAGTTATATGTTTGGATCCCGGCTTCATCTTAGGGAAAAAATTCTGCTGATTCAGATTCAGGAGATTTGTTACACTTAAAATGGATTTAACAAACTCAGGAGAATTGTTACACTTAAAATGGATGAGATTATGAGGAAATAAGACTTACATTATACATAAAAGCTTAAATTAAATGTCTAGGCTCAAAAGCTTGTGGGCTCTATGTATTTTTCAAATACCCAAATATACAAACACATATCCCCATGTGACTGATAATGGAGAGACACACTTTCAATACACAAGGAACTTCCCAACGTCATTATAAAACAATACAAGCATTACATGGTTGTACCAGTGATTTTAAAGTGGTAGCTATGTTTTCTCGATTTAATTTCAGATTTAAATGCAGGGCAATCATACAGAAAGAGTAAAAGAAAATAAACCCAGCCAGAAACAAGTAAACAAGTAATGAAAAAAATTAATATATGTAACTCAACAATTAAAACATCTGCATACACAAGCCATACAAAACATACAGCTATTAAGTACTGACTTCAAATTGTATGACTGAAATGGCCTAAAAGAACATGGCAGGCAGGACATTATATTGTGTGTTCTATTTCTTATTGTGATAGAAAAAATGGAGACATAAAATACTATTTTTGAAAACCAACAAGGACCTACTGTAGAGCACAGGGAACTATATTCAACGTTATGTAATAACCTAAAAGGAAAAGTATCTAAAAAGAATATGTATGTATGTATATGTATGTATCGGAGAAGGCAATGGCACCCCACTCCAGTACTCTTGCCTGGAAAATCCCATGGGCAGAGGAGCCTGGTGGGCTGCAGTCCATGGGGTCGCTAAGAGTCGGACACGACTGAGCGACTTCACTTTCACTTTTCACTTTCATCCACTGGAGAAGGAAATGGCAACCCACTCTAGTGTTCTTGCCTGGAGAATCCCAGGGACGGGGGAGCCTGGTGGGATGCCATCTATGGGGTCGCACAGAGTCGGACACGACTGAAGCAACTTAGCATATGTATGTATAGCTGAAACACTATGCTATATACTTGAAACATATTGTAAATCAACTATGCTTCAATAAAATTCTTAAAAATGTAATTTTCAAAAATATATTATTAGTGATATAAGAATACATTAAGAAACCTATAGCAACATTATTTTATAAACGTTTCAGATTTTAAAATCTTACTGAAAATATCCCTCCAGCAAGGAGTGTTTTAAATAAATCTGTTTACTAGAAACATCTGTTTGATAAATAAATATTGTTTTACTAGATCAAACTGACCACTAATGTCAATTATTATTATTAATATATACATTTTATTTAAGAATAAATCTGGCTTAATTCTTACCTCATCTTGAGATTTAACCAGAGTCCTGAATGTTTTTTCTCCGCTTTCTCCATCTATCATTTTATTTCGAATCTAAGGGAAATTGAAACAGTTACTTTATGCAGACACTCAACAGACCAACCAAGTGTGGAAATATTCTTTTTAAAAGTTACTGCATTATTGTTATTTTAGGTCATCCTGTCAGAATACTTTACAACAGATATTCATTGTTTACCTAAAATATCCCAGCATGAAGCCTCAGTCTAAGGTAATTGTAATAAATAGACTTTATCGTTCTACACTGAGGGAGTAAATGTGTAAAATGTGGAAAGCAAGTACAAATGTGTGACAAACTGTAAAAGAAATACGAGAGTCTTTGAATAGATAAGAGACAGAGTTAATCCACTTGAAAGAATCTGAGAAATCTCTGCTCTGGCACATGAAAGCCGGGTTCAAATTCTGGTTCTGCTACTTACTATTAATAGCTGAGTAACTGGAGATAAGTTATGTAACGTCTTGTACCTCAAATAGATCATCGGTACAACAGACATAATAATAATAGTAGTAATAACAACAAAAACAATGAACCTATTTCAGAAGCTCTTGAAAAGCCATGACTGACACATATCACATACTCAATATGTGTTATTATTAATAATTATCTTTATTATTATGGAGGGCTTCCCTGGTAGCTCAGATGGTAAAGAATCTGCCTGCAATGCAGGAGACCTGGGTTCTATCCCTGGGTCGGGAAGATCCCCTGGAGAAGGAAATGCCAACCCACTCCACTATTCTTGCCTGGAGAATCCCACGGACAGAGCAGCCTGGTAGGCTACAGTCCATAGGGTTGCAAAGAGTTGGACACAACTGAGCGACTAACACTTTCACTTTTCACTTTATTATTATGGCAGGTCCTCTCAGAGGAAGTGGCATGCAATGTTGGTTTTGAAAGAAAATAGAAATTTTCTGAAATAGAGTACTAAGAAAAACATGGCAGCTTCTTTCCTCATGTTGCTTATTGAGTGGTTAAATTCTCTGAAAATTTTCTTTCAATTCTATGGCAACATCCTCCTCCCTATGTTTTTTTAATTGAAATTTACAAGTTATATTTGTATTGAAATACACAACTCTACCTGTGGAAGGAAAAAGAAAGAAAAAACTAAGGTCACACCCAATTTTAAATATTTATTCCTTTTCATATGATCTTTTGGATCAGAGAGCCTAGGATCTGGAAATTTTTAAAGACAAAAGACAGTCATCTTTGTGCATATAGTCCAAAGAGAGAACCAACACATGAAAATGCTCAACAAATCCTGTGGACTGGAAGAATCCCAGCATCTGATAGGAGGGTGTTGTTCAGGCCAACTGCACTTACCTCCACTTTAATATCGTTCTCTAATTCTGCATCAAGGAAATCCAAAGTTACTGGCTCCTGAGATTTGGGGTTCTACACAGAGAACAATTAAGCATATAGGACATTGTAAAATGCTGTATAGAGAATAATTCAAGGGATATTTAAATATATAATTAATTCCATAAAAGTTACTTACCTAAGTTATATGAAAAAGCTGACTAAATAATTGTATAAATGTAGATTCTTTCATATATATTTTAAAATTATAATAAGTAGGCTAGGAATTTGAGCCTTAATTGTGGCAAATTCTGATTATCACCAACTGAAGATACTTATATTTTGAGTCCTGTGTTAGACGGGACATTTATAATCACAAATCCTGTGGGAATATGACTTCTGAAGATCCACTTACAGCTTTTTTTTCTTTAATCAGGATGTGAAATGACCACGTGACATTAAAAAAATTTTTCTTAATCATAAAGTAAGGACCTCAAAATATTTGATAAAGAAACATATACTATTCTCTTGTAACACTAGTAATGCAACATGTTGTAGTAGAATTTCAAAGTTCACTAGAACATAAAATCATAATACATGTCTAAAATTTTACAACTTTAAAAATTTAGAAACTGGATTTTAATGTTTACTAAATTAGATACCATCAATATGTTATAACTAATTAGATAGAAGTAATAAACACAAATTATGCCATATTAGTGGAAGGTCACTGGAAGTTAAAAAATTACAGCCTCACAGTCTCTTCTAAAATATATTTGAATCATCATTATTTTAAACACTGTTTTACAAATGCTGACTACCAAAGACAATGCCAAACATGAAATATATTAAAGTTAAATATTTATATCAAATGCTGAATAACACAATATACATAGCATATATTCATTTTATAATAATGACAGAAATGCCTTTAGGGAGTAATTCCATTTAAATAATGAAAAATATATAATTCCCATGGGTTTTAATGAATGGGAATTCTTAAAGAAAAAAAGAAAAAAAACGAAAACAAACTGTGCCTGGCATGTCTATTAAAAAAAAATTCACTGCTTATGAAACTGATATCTAAATTCAGAAGGTTCTAGACTATTGAAAATAAGTATTGGATTGTTCAACAGGTTAAAATACTGATTTTTTTTTAGGCAGCATTTTACTGGTTTGGAAGTAAATACCCTTTTGAAAAGTAACATGTTTCTGAAGAAGAAAATAAAAATCAGCATTGAAAATAATTCTAGTCCTTTGCTTAAAATATGAAATTGTACACATTTCTATCAAAAGGAGACTCTAAAGTTGACAGTTATTCTAAATTCCTTACTTAAAGTCATATGAAATAAATTATCTTTACACAAACACCCTATCAGCATGACAATTTCAACTCACTGCAAAACAAAGTCAAAATAAAATGATAAAATATAAACATAAATAAGAATATCATCTTACATGCAATGGATAATGCATAGCATGACCAGACCCAAACAGCATGCATGGAGGAGGCATTATCAGGAAGAATTGGCAATATGAAGATCATGTCCCAATCCAACATATAAAGACACAGAAAGGAAAAGGAAATCATAAAAGAAAAATGTCAACGCACCACTTGTACTTTGTATATGGCAATCTGGCTGACCAGTTTTTAAAAGACTCATCACAAGTAAAGTGACAGAAAAATTCAAAAGCAGACTCATATCGAAAAGAACCAAGAGACGCATGAGAACTGAATCCAGTCCCTGCGTTCCCAACACTTTCATTATTTAATATTTTTCATTTTTCAAATATTTTAAAATGTTTTAAATATCCAACAATCCTCATTTGAAAAATTTAAATATCAACTAATAAAATGATTAATACTATTTGTGGAACTAAAATAAAAGGCAGAATGTAATGTTCTTAAATTTTAAATTGAAATAATTAACAGCATTATTAAAAATACTACATAGTTCAAAAAATATTTTCTAAATTTAGAAGTCTTGTGTGGTTGCTAGTTTGCCATTTAAAGTTTCCTTAAAACAAAAATAAACCATTTTCCAGGTTGTTTTTTTTTTAAATTATATCACAATATCTACATGCAATATTTAAAAGTATCGCAAAACTAAAAGTTCGCTAAAATGCACATGACTGCAATGAGTATAATTTAAGGTAATAACACAAAAAGAAACATGCAAAAGGAGTAACATAAAACAGTTTAATAAATCAAGAAAAGGCAAATTTTAACTGTAGAGGAACCATAAAAGATATGAAGATTGACACAGCAACATGAAATTCAGATTGTTACAGAATTTTAGAGCTAGAAGGGAACTGAAGTTTTTATTAATCCAAAGGCTCTGTTCTTTAGAATCCCTGGGAATCTTTAAAACTATTCATAAGCCTAGGGCCTATCCCTGGCCAAATTAAGTCAGAATTTTCAGGAGATGGAGCTGGGGATCTATATTTAACTTCCTCAGAATATCCTGTGTAGGATAGGAAATTATTATTAGTTGAATCTTCCTACTTTTCAGATGAAGAAACTGAAGTACCATGGGGTTTAGTGCACTACTCAAGGATACAGTGTTGGTTATAAGTAGAACAAACTGGAGTTCAGTTCTACAAATGCATACTGTAATGATCCATTAATATCACACTACCTCTCTATTACAATATCACCATTTTTTAAAAAGAAATAGGCTTACATATAAAACCTTAAGTCACGCTGAACTTTCTTCAAAATTTTGAAATGCTCTTACTAAATTTTACTAAACTATAGGAAGAATCCTTTCACGATGATTATTTTTAGTGTTAATGTTTTAAGTTATTTTCCCACCAGAGGAAAGATTTTGCAAGTGAGTTTTCCAGACAAGATTAATTTGCAATTTTGGACATTTTTAATTAGGTGACGTGAACTTTCTCTAACTGCTAACCTGAAAATATACTTTTAGAAATTCCCCAGAATTTTTGCTTAAATTGTGTGATTCATAGAAATTACACATCAGAATTTTATTTTTATTTCTACTTAGAAGTTAATTTTACAACCAATTGTTAGGATTACACTGATTTGACACTGATTTCACAATAATATTTAATAACAAACCTAATTTTAATTTTGTGATTACTCTGATTATCATTGTTACATAATTTGCTAGCAGTCTTTAGTCAGCAAATGCATACCCTCTGCCATCATTAATAACATTTTTGCTCTAATTTATTGAAAAATGATGCTCATCTCCATCTCATGCTCTGGAAGCTTGCTATCAAGAAAGGCGGCATTAATCATATGCTTTTAGGAAAAGAAGCTTGATCGCAACTCTGATTTAGCAAATTTGAAGGCACTGCTAACTTCAGTTACCTGAACATTGGGTCTCCTTTTTCTTAAATTAATTGTTGGTATACCTAAGCCAATAGGCTGAAGCAACAGAAAGACGGTAATTCATCATACTACATATCAACCTGGGTAAAGGTTCTACCTTATCATCAATTTTGGTCAGATATTTCCTCAATCAGAAACAGGTATCATCAAGTTCATGATGAGTTAATAAACGAAAGTTCAAAAATATTTTTAGTGAAAAAATATGTAAAGCTAGTAAAATTACGTAACATTTAAAGAAAAATTACTAATATTTTCCTTTTATTCCTAAAAAAAAAAAGTAATAAAGTAGGAAAGGAGAAAGATGCTTTCTCTCAGACAATTCTTATGCTGATTTATTTATTTATTTATTTTAGATTTTATTTTATTTTTAAACTTTACAATATTGTGTTAGTTTTGCCAAATATCGAAATGAATCCGCCACGGGTATACATGTGTTCCCCATCCTGAACCCTTCTCCCTCCTCCCTCCCCATAACACTGTAGGTTCATTTTAAATATTTTAAATATTTTAAATGTAAATTATTCACAATTTCCTATACAATAAATATTCTTAAGACTGATAAAAAATGAGATATCTAGTAAGTATACCTAATCTGGTTATGTCAATGAAACAAAATGAGGGAATTCTAAATTCTATTTTGGAATAAAGGAGGATACATAATTCAGCATTTGTCAAAATATAGTCATGGTAGAGACTCTGAAGAGTCACTTTGAGAAGATAAGTAATGATTCCTTAGGAAATTAGATAAGCAAAAGATTCACAGCTATTTTATTTTCCATTATTCTTGGCTTTAGGATACTTTTTCTGCCTTCTAAAAACTTCAGAATTGTACTCAAATAAGTTGAATTAAGATTATAGTTTCAGGAGGAAACACAAGGCATTCAGCAAAGAATGCCTGCGTAAGATTAAATGTTGATCTTGCTAAATAATAATGGATACTATGGAACATGGCATTATTTTTCTATATTTTCACTGGTGAATTTTGAATGAAAAAGATTAAGATTAATTTGGCTAGCATGCTACTCTAACCATATTGGTCCTTTGTATTTATCAGTTTCTAATACACTATATTATACTTTATCAGGTTCTTGTATCTATCTGTATAACTAGTAACATCACCCACAAAAAGAAATTAAAATATCTAACCTGTTAATAATGAGAATAAGCATATTTAATTCAAAAGCATGAACTTCAGAAAAAATACACTGATAGTTTAAACATTTTAAATGGTTCTCTAAAACTATTCTTTTAATAATTTCCTATATAAAAATATGAAAAAATAACATAATCCTGAAGAAAAATCAACCACTTGGGCTTTACTATGAATTTATAAATAATTTATATTTTGTTTGTAGCTTTCAAAATTTTAGTAAATTAATTATTCCAAGTATGAGCCAGAAACATGTTTAAAGCATTCAAATAGTAATAAAATATTTTCCACATAAATACTGGTTATTAGTACAAGAATGTAGAAAAGGGAAAAATTTTTCAAATAATTACCTCTAAATGATGGATTTATATATTTACATATATTCATTATTCTCATTATTCTTCTTTATTATTTTGTCTATGATATATTTTAGTTCCTTTGGGGAAGGAGTTTACACTCACAATCATGAAATGTCCAGCTACATAAAAGTAGGGCTCCTTCACACTCTTCAGCACATTATATTATTATAGCATTTAAATCATGTTACTTATGGGAATATAATTTAAATATATTGGCTATACAACATAATACAAAATAATACTATAAAGTTTTTACAAATCTTAAGATTCAGAAAGATCAAAATTTTCAATTATAAAAAATCATAATGTTAGCCAATCATAAACAACTCTATTATAAGAAACTTGACATGTTTTTAAAGAGCTGTGACAGACTAATGATAACATGTGAAATGCTTATCTCATATTTACATTAAAGTAACAACTTTAAAAATAATTCAGTGTGATCAGTAGCTATAAATAATTAGTAAATATTTAGATAATGATGGATTTTGTATGGAAATAATTTCCAGAGTGAGAAATAAAATGCAGATATTAGTTATAACAATAAATGTTTTTTAATATTCAATATTAATGGTTCTTAATTATTACTTTTTGAATAATTTTTAATGACCCTACTTGATACACTAAAATATCTCTAACATTAAATATCTATGCCTGGGGAGAAGGAAATAGTATGTGTAAGTCTGCATAGATTTCCCTGAAGCATGGTTTAAAGTATCCTTAATATTATCTTCAAAGTTAAATAATAACTTGAAGCTGCTTATAAATTAAAAATAAATAAGGTTTTGCCAGCTTTACATATAGATACATAAGTGCTTTACCTGTGAAGCATTAATGAAAAGTGAAATGAATTGGATGAGATATTTAGGAAAGTAGGAATAAAGATTTGGATAAAATCTTTAATGTATGGCATTTTATAACTTTCATATAACTCACTGATTAATAACCCCTTCCCAGTTATGAAGTCCATCTCACTGAGTTTTACTTACTGCATTTTATACATATCTTTATAAGTCTGGGAGAGGGAAAGGAGAGATAATTACCAGAATCAAAGAGAGAGAGAAATGGCCTATGCAGAGAGGAACATGAATAATGCTCTCAGGTTTATGCCCATCCAGGCAGCGGCCTTTACTACCTTACAGCCTAATTAAAACACCAGGAGGATGTGCGAAGCTCAGGCCCAGAGGTGACAATGACTGCCTCCGAGACAGGACTCCTGGTTAGCTGGACACTGGATAGGAATATTGCAGAGCTAAGCTGGTAAGCGAAAATGAAAACTGCTTTCACTCTTCGCATAACTGTGGCTTTGTCATGTATTATTAACATTACACATAAAATGCTTTTTTATACTTAGTGCTATATAGTGAATAAAAAATGATGAACCTAATAAGAACATTAATCACTAATTTTACAGAACACTATCACTGTAAACAAATTATAGACATACCTTTGGCTGAAGATTTGGATGTAATAAAACATAACCATTAGGATCAATTGCAAAATAATAGCCATTGGGGCACAACTGAAAAATAATAATAATAAATTATTAAATACATATTTTAAAGCATAAAGAAAGGTAACATGATATTATAACATTCTTTTAAGAATTATTTTAAATATTTAGTAACTTTGCAAAGATAAATGCACAATTTTTGAGAATTTCTTAAGTGCCTTAAAGACAAGCTAAATTAGTACAGTTTTAAAATAAAAAAGATATCAAAAGAGAAAATTGCATCTTACTGTAAAACGTGGTGTTAGTCTTTTAATATCTTCCAAGGACACATCAACTCCCATCACACCAAGAATCAGCTGATTCTATAATAAGCAAAAAGGCAGTATATTTTTACCAAAAATTTGCACATTTCTATACAAAATTATAACATACATTCCTCCTTTTGCTTGACAATGCTTGTATTTCACATTAGGTTAAATATATATATATATGTTTTTTTATGTGTAAGCGTGAGGCACTTAAGCTATCAGTTTGCAGTGATTCTCAGCTGTGATTTTTCTTTTCCCTCAACTGTATTGTTATTAGGTTAAAAGTGAAATCTTGATTATTAGAGCTAAAATACAAAAATATATGAAATTTTAAATTTGTTGCTTTTTGTACTAATTACCCTATAGTTTAATTGATACTATACAGTCAACAGCTCTAAGTGGGGGTTGTATGTATATTTGTGAGTATAAACTGACTTTGTGCTATAATACAATTCAGAAATCACCACTTAAAATTAATTAGACAATACCAAATAAAAAAGAACCATGTATTTTTGCTGCTGATAATACTAGTGTATATGTGAAAAGTATGTGATCTTATGTGTAATAAAATGGAAACTCTCACAACACTATTTCTGCTTGCTGTTAACTTCTAAATACCAAACAATGGGCATCATAGTTTTAGTTGCAAATCAAAGAATCCATGTGGCAAATTGTTATCATAGTCTTTTATGGGACATAAGGATGGTAATGGTGTTAAAATTTGGAATCAGGAATCTGTTTTAAATATAATTAAATTATAAAATAAAATGTTACACAGGAAGTCATTAAATCCAGTCAACAGTTATTATAAGCACATTGTAAATCCTGTGTAGGTACACACAGAATGAGAAAGTTAGGTCAACAGCTATGCTGTTTTCCCATGAACCAACCCAGAGCCAACTCAGAGCATGTTCCCCAAATTTAAGCAATCCCTTACACAGTCTATATGAGGAGTTAAGAGAATTACTCCCTTCATGAGTTACAATAATCAGAACCAGCATATATTTAAGAATGGTAATGAGCCCCCAAAGAGGAATAACCAATTTTCTCTATGGCCACATTATTAAAATAAGGATTTCAACTGAAATTTATAATAAGTGAACAAATAATGCTTAAGTGCAACATTCATTATATTATAAACTAGAAATAAATCTCCCTCAAATCAGGAATGTCAGCCAAAATATAAAATCAGTATTTAGTATTTAAAAATCTTAATTCTCCTAGATTTTTAAATTCCTTCTAATGCAAGCTAAGACAAAGGAATGCAAACCTACTTTAAATCAAAAGTATTTTTTAAAATGAGATAATTTAACAAGCACAAGATATATATTTTTCAACATTTGTAGAACTTTAAGTTGGTAGCATTGACAATGCCAGAGCTATAGAAATAAGTATTTTTATGAGACTCAGTAAGCATTTTTTCCTCAATCTTAAAAAAGAGAAAAACAGAAAGAGAACTATTCATTTAAATCATATCCTTAAGTTACATGATAATTAAAAAAAAATAATTTATTGTATGGGACTGGGAGGATGAGCGATCCTAAAAAGGTACCTATATATATCTGATACAAACATTACCATGTTATTTTTATTTTACCATGAACTCCATGGGTATCTTAGATGCATTTAAAAATGTGCACACAGTAGTACTGCCCATTTATCATGTATTCTGTAACATCTTACGGGAAACCCAAATGAACTTTCTGGTCCAAGCAATAATTACTCCCAGATCCTGAACTTGTGTTCTTGTCAAGTCACAGTTAGATAGAGTTAAGTTGAATCTTGTCTCTGGGGGAACTGAGAATTTGTCCTGCATTTCCTTTTTCCCAGGTGGTTATCACATAGACAGCTGCTGACTTTTACTTTCAGCCTCATGAGACAGTTACGTTGTATTATTTCCTTATAGAAATATCTTATCCACAATGAGCTTCAACGTCATAGTTTATCATTTATTATTATTAATTTTATCAATTAACTTTTAACCTTTAAGTTTGTCTTATTTTCATTTTGGCCGGTTATGTTGAAGACCGGAAGAGTTCCAGTAATGACAAGTCCCAGTTCCTAAAAATAGATTCACAGAAAAAAGTCAAATTCAAATAACAATTTAAACTTTGTCATTATGCATTAGTTTTTGGATATCTGACACTGTATTTTAGTTGCTTTATAAACAGTCATAAAAATTAGAAATTTATTTTGAAAGCTTATTTAAAAGTCAATGAAATAAATGCCTTAGAAATTAGTAGTATCTATTAGTCAGTTCTTTAAGCATGCAACATCTAAAATAACACTCTCAAGAGAGCATTGCAATAACTTTAAAAGTCAAATTACACTAAGCCTTGTAGTAACCCTGTCCATCTACTCTTTTTTTTCACAGTGAGTCCACCTAATATCAGAGGCCACTATGAACAGAGTGATATTAAAATATTGTTTCAAATGATTTAACTTTGCTTTTTTTTTCAGCTCCATTCTTAAATTTTTTCATGCCCCAAGCCAAAGGCTTCAGGCTAAATCACAGATGTGTAGCAAAATAATATTATAAACAGAAAAAACATGCTACTGATAATACATTTCTAGGATATTCTAGGTAAGCATTATGATGTTCAAAAGAAGCAACACTGCTTCTATATGCTCTCCAAAATGAACGTTTTGACAAACTGAAACGATGCAGACAAGTGCAGTAATCAAATATGAAAGTCCAGTCATGAAGCAGTTCAGTAGAGTAAAAATAATCACACAGTATTAATCAGCATGTAGATAATTTCATATGTTACATTAATCCACAGAGATTAGTTGGAAAAAAACTGATTTTTCAGGTCATAGGCTGCATTTTATGATTGTCATCTGCAACAATTATATTTCTGTTACAAATATTTCATGTCAGAACTACATTTTTAACAAAATTACTCTTTAAAATAGTTTAAAAATTATTGTTGAAAATTCTGAATTTACTGAGAAATTATTAGTAATCTTTTTGTGAATAATGATCCCAAATCCAAATTTATTGACTCTTGTTCTAATTATAGAAACAGCACAGTCTTATAAAGAAAATGGTTTAGGCTATGGTTTATTATTAATCATACACATGGGAAGCTCAGAAACAGTGGAAACTGAATTAGTGGGAAAGGACAATCATACACTTTCAGCAGAACAAGGTATCAAATTATTTGGGACCAAGAAAATTAAGGAAATGATGACACATAGTTGGCTGCATGATAGGTATGTTGACTTTGTATTTAGTATTAAGGAAGAAAATTTGACCATGAAAACATCCTTAATTGAATATGTGAATTAATATCTGCAATGAAAACTTTCCACCTCAAACAGTGTCATATTATAGATAATTTATAAACCTAGTATCCAAAAGACACCAAAATCCATGGATGTTCAAGTCCCTTATATAAACTGGGTACTATTTACATATAACTCATGCTCATTCTTCCAGACTTCAAATCATCTCTATATAACTTATAATACCTTTTACAATGCAAAAAGGTAAAGTAAAGTGGAAGTCGCTCAGTCATGTCCGACTCTTTGCAACCCTATGGACTGTAGCCTACTAGGCTCCTCAGTCCATGAAATTCTCCAGGCAAGAATATTGGAGTGGGCTGCCACTTCCTTCTCCAGGGGCTTTTCCTGACCCAGGGATCGAACTGGGTCTGCTGTATTGCAGGCAGATTCTTCACCATCTGAGACATCAGGAAAGCCCCTTACAATGCAAATACCACGTAAACAGTTATAAGTACAACGTAAATGTTATGTATACATTAAGCCAGTGCCTGGCAAAATCAAGTTTTGCTTTTTAGAACTTTCTGAATCTTTTTCCTAAACATTTTCAATCTGCAATGGTTGTTCCTATAGACACAGGACACAGATATGGAGGACCAACTCTGTATATATTGAGTATATGCACAGTTTTAGGAATGGTAACATGGCTTAAAGCTTAACATTCAGAAAACTAAGATCATGGCATCTGGTCCCATCACTTCATGGGAAATAGATGGGGAAACACTGGAAACAGGGTCAGACTTTATTTTGGGGGACTCCAAAATCACTGCAGATGGTGATTGCCGCCATGAAATTAAAAGACGCTTACTCCTTGGAAGGAAAGTTATGACCAACCTAGATAGCATATTCAAAAGCAGAGGCATTACTTTGCCAACAAAGGTCCGTCTAGTCAAGGCTATGGTTTTTCCAGTAGTCATGTATGGATGTGAGAGTTGGACTGTGAAGAAAGCTGAGTGCCAAAGAATTGATGCTTTTGAACTGTAGTGTTGGATAAGACTCTTCAGAGTCCCTTGGAGTGCAAGGAGATCCAACCAGTCCATCCTAAAGGAGATCAGTCCTGGGTGTTCTTTGGAAGGAATGATGCTAAAGCTGAAACTGCAGTACTTTGGCCACCTCATGTGAAGAGCTGACTCATTGGAAAAGACTCTGAGGCTGGGAGGGATTGGGGGCAGGAGCAGAAGGGGACGACAGAGGATGAGATGGCTGGATGGCATCACCGACTCGATGGACGTGAGTTTGAGTGAACTCCGGGAGTTGGTGTTGGACAGGGAGGCCTGGCGTGCTGCAATTCATGGGATCGCAAAGAGTCGGACACGACTGATCGACTGAACTAACTAACATGGCATAATAGAAGCAATCTTTTTCTTTGCATCACTTTCACATTTACACAGAATACCATAAATTTTTTCTAAATATGGTAATATGTGCTCCCAAATGAGATACAAGGCTTCTAACATATTAGACAAACTTATAAACTGCACTCAATTCCAAGGCACTGTGCAAGTTTCTAGAGAACTAAGAAGAGAAATGAAACAAGATATCTGCTATCTTGGAATTTATTTGATATTGAGTTTCCAGAGTGCAATTCTTTTCCTCTAAAGAATCTTATTTTATCTCTCAAATAAAATGAACCTTCCACAATACTGTCCCAGTCTTGGTTCTAGTCTTACCTTCCATTATCTGCAAAAGTGACCAAAGTATCATCCTTTCAATATACATAGCACTTGTCCAATTTTCATACTGCTATTCCTTTCTGTAATTTCTCTGCACATCAATTGTAGAAACCTTACCTAGACTCATATATTTAGCTAAAACAATACCATCTTTTTAACCTTATTCTGTCACCAAATATGTGGCCTCTTTCTTCTGATTTTTAGAGTTCTTTCCATTTTTCTCATTATGTTTTTGTCTTGCAATATTTTTACCTTTTTTAAAAAAAAAAAGAAAAAAAAACTGTGAATCTGACCAGATTATTTTTTGAATGTGCTATGTGCAAAGACTATAAACAAGTAACTGGAAATAAAAATGGGTCATGTTTGAGTCTTAAGTTAGAAGAAAGAATGCACTATGTATCCACTGACCAGTCAATTAATATGTCTCATTTTGTTCTTTTTTTTTTACATTTAGTCTCAGCTAGCAGAACAGCAGATTCAAAACTAAAATTGCTTCCTAAAGTCATTTATGCTATCTGCAAGAACCTCACCAACAATGCAGACATGCTGGTTAATGAACTTCTGGTTCATAGGAAATACAAGAGGGAATAATTATTGACTCCTCCTATCATACTCTGTCCTGTGATGGATTTGAATGCGTGAAACATTTTGACCACAGCTTCAGATGACCATGTGACCTTAAATAAATATGTGATGTCAAGAAGGAACACTGGACAGTAATTTTAGCAAGGGCTTGAGGTAAGCAAGCTTCATTTTATCATTCTTAGCGTGCAAGGCTGCTGCTAATAGTGCCTGTTTTTCTCCTAAACTTCCTGTATTTGTTTATTTTACAAGAACCAAATGATAAGTAATTCTTTCTAAATAGATTGCATTCTGCCCTGTGGGTTCATCACTGTATTCAGGAAAGTAGTATCAGCATATAATTAAACTCCAAGTAGGAAAAGGGGTTACTGAATCAGCACCTATTTTTCAGAGCTTAGTATTGTAAGTCTCTCTGATGTTACACTAGCAAAATTGTTAATTAAGTCTTCTCTAATTAAGTTAAGCATATGAATAAATCTTATTACTATTTATAAATTTCATATTAGGAAAGAAAAAGTTATACTAAAATATGATTTCTCAATATCAGCCCTATTGACATTTTGAGCTGAATAATTCTTTGTTTTGTGTGTGTGTGTGTGTGTGTGTGTGTGTGCACGCGTGAGTGTGTTGGGGATGTGTGTGATTCTCTTGTACATGGTGGGAATGTCTAACAGCATCCCTTATACCTATTCATTGGATGCCAGTAGCAAACTCTATCCCAGTCATGACAATCAATAAAACCTATAGATATCTCCAAGTGATCTGAGGGGCAAAACTGCCCCCAGTTGAGAAAGAACCACTGCTCTGAAATACGATGGCATGCCTGTACTACAATTCCCACTGTGCAGTGGGCAACTTAACATGTTTGTATTTGTTACTTCACATCAGACTGGATCACTTCAATGGGCTATTTCCATAAGTATTTAAGGTTGACTCTAAGCAAGAACTTATAATATGAAGAGGTGATTAGGTTTGTGATTGTTCCAGGGTGGGATAAGGTATTTGTTTATCTAATTGCAAGTACTTCTGAGTTTTGTTGAGTCTGGTTTGAGATATGGAGGCTATCTCAAATATGGAGGAGACAGCAGACAGACTCCTGCTAGCTGAAAATATGAAAGTGTTAGTTGCTCAGTCATGTCTGAGTCTTTGCGACCCTGTGGAGATTCTCCAGGCAAGAATACTGGAGTGGTTGCCATGCCCTCCTCCAGGGGATCTTCCCAACCCAGGGATCGAATCTGGGTCTCCAGCACTGCAGGCAGATTCTTTACCATCTGAGCTACAAGCTTCTGCTAGCTGAAATCTACTTTAAAAATAGTTTCTTCACAATTGTTCAAAATCTACTAATTCATGTGACTTTAGGATTTTTTTTTTTACATAAAACTTCACAAAATTATTAGAATGATCTTAAATTCAAGATTGGAGGTTTGAAACTCTATATCCTCAATGACAACTGAAAAATAACACTTTACATCTCTGGTTCTCTATTGCACACAAGTCTAGATTTTTAAGTAAATTATGTAAATTCTAGCAAAGAAGGTTGTGATAGAAGGAATTCTGAAAGGGTTTCATGAAGAGAAAAAGAGAAATGGAAGCTAGAGAGAAATAGAAGTTAGCTGTGTGCTTTTGTTATAACAGTCTTTGACTGAACAGCCTAGCTTACCAGTGCATCCAGGTATACGTTTGTCCACTGGACTTGCTTAGCTTTGTCTCCAGCTAAAACCATTGGTCTTCCCAGAACATCCAAATATTCCTATATAAAAACACATTAAAAAATTTAAGTCGTTGATAACTAGGAATGCAGTTCTTAAAAAAAAAAAAAAAAACTCCACAGAGAAAAATTTACCTAGAGGTAAAAATGAAGATGGAATTAAAATTATTAAGAGTGTTAAGCATATAATCATTCAATTTCTACTTTGGGTACTCCATAAATGGTATGTCTGCATACTCAGAATTAACAATATTTGACTTGTATTATTTATACAATGTATCTACCCCAGTTTTGTTTTTTTTTTTCCTCCTAACAAAACATTCTCTTTCTGAGGTACAGCCAAGGATAAGTGAAATAAGTTCCCTGTGAATTGTTTTATGTTAATCTAAACTATTTAAGGCTCTGTGATTTACTGGATGGAACTGCACAAATTTGAAATACTAAAGCAGCCACATACTTGTTTTCATATCACAGATTGTTTGGCTGAAATTCAAAACTACATTTAAACATATCAAAAATAAATGAAATACTGTGCCAAAACTAGACATCAGACTTGAATGCAGCTGCTGTTTCATTTCAAAACTCAACATATTCAGTATTCATTTCCACAAAAGCCATGTTATTTGGGCTAAATTTTGACTTAGTCTATTTTGTAGACTTTCAGTTATGTTTAAAACTGAATAAATGATTTTAAACAGCAATTTATGAATATTAAATTTATATTTAAATTAACTTATTGGTTCAATCTACCTATTTAACAAGTATGTTTTCAACTGAATGGCTGTACAAAAACCATCTCCTTGTTGTAAGTTGCAAATAATTATTGTTTAATTTTCTGTGTTGAACCTATAATTTGGGAAAACTCAGTTAAATGATTTGCCGTAGAAACAAGTTGAAATTATATGATGAGATTGTTACTAAATTGATTTTATTTATTTTCTATGATGTTTTTAAAATAGGAGAATACAAACATAATTACACATCTTTGTCTGAGTTTCAGATATTTAAAAACATTTGGAACTTTAATGAAATAAAAACCAATACATTACCATGATACTCATTACAAATAAAATAGTATGAATTATTTATTCATGTAATACATCAAGCATTTATTCATTTTCACCTATTTTCTTCATATTGAGCATATTTAAAGTAGCAGAGAAATAATTTAGTTTGAAAAAACAGTTTAAACAAGTTTTAAATAACCATACCTGAGTATTGATTCTTATTGCTCCAATGGAAGGAATTTCGTAATAATAACCTGAAATATACACATATATACACAATAGATTTATATGTTTACATATTATGATATAATAAAATACACAGAACTATTTTATGGCTTTCTAGGAGAAACCGAGTACTTCTAATTCACCAAACACTAAAATATCAATACCACTGATCAGTTTGGAAAATGTGTGATTAATGTAAACTCATAGCAAATACACAAGCTTTATCAGAAACTTCACTAAATTTCTTATATTGTATAAAATAAATGTCATTGTTCTAGAAAGCAGTAGAAAACCTGAAAAATTGTTTTCATTGGAGAAATAATTAAAAGTATACAATGATGGATATCTAATAATTTTATATCTGCCAAAATATAACTTTGAGAATAAATCTAGGCTCTTGCTATTGTCATGTGTCATTGTTCAAACAACATTTTTTTCTGAGTATAAGTGAAATATAGGTTCACTATACAAAGTCTGAATTATCTAGGAATGTATAAGACATTTAAAAAAATAATTTAGCCACTCAGGAAAAATAGTACCATATAATGTTACACTTTCTGATAGCTAAGTTTTACACAATTCAGATATTATTTGATTCTTAATTCTTCATGAAGTTATATTTGATGAGAGTCACTAGCATAATTTAATAAAATATAACAATAATGTCAAAGTAATACTATAATGTAATGTAACACTGATGTCAAAGTTTCTCGTGTGTCTTCTCTAGAGAAAACATATCTTATTCTTGCCTCGATTTAAAAATTAGCTACAACTTTAGAGTATTTTAAATGATAATATGTGAAGTAACAACTATTAAATTCATCTTCTTATAATAAAATGTGGTCATGTAAACAGACTTGTTACCTTTATTTTCACAGGCCATCCACTGAATAGGTCCTCTGTCATAATTATGTTGACCAACTGAAAATGTGAATACACGGACCTGGTGAATTTAAAAATGGGTATCTGTTAGTCTGCATAAAATTTAATTGAAAGGCAAAACAAAAGAGCTAAAATAAAAGATAAATAAAAGCATGTTTTTCAGTTAATTTATGTGACAAGAAAATTGAGGCCTCTAAATCACTTGGAAGGCACCAGAGAGAAACCACATAATCTACTCTAAATATAGACTTTAGTTACTAAATTTAAGTTAGTACTTGGGTGCTCTGCATCATATCTCAATTCTGTGGCAGGATCATGACTAAGGTTTCATTAGCAGAAATGGCATCTTTCAGATTCAACTCAACATCAGCGGTCTCACCTGGTGAAAACATTATTCACATATCTATCTAGTCACTGCCAAAAAAAAAATTCTACTTAATAGGTACAAGGTTACAAAAATCTATATAGAAAGGAGGTCACTCTACGTTTAGTTGCTTAGAGCATTATACTTAATGATGGTTTCACTACTTTTCACATCATGAAAATATTTAATATGCATATGCATGAGTATGATGTTAGTCATATGACTTACTTTCTATAAAAGATGACTGGAACATATAAATAAATATTTTAAGCTCTGAGCATTTTTTAAAAGAATTAAAATATTGACTGCTTCTAATATGCAAATATTTTAAAATATAATTGCGATACTGTTTAATTATTGTAATTTATATATTCATTGGAAGGTGCTGAATTTAAACAGTATAAAAGCATAGAAAATAAATTCAATGAGGTCAACAAATATTTAATAAAATGGTTACTTGAATTACACTGATTTTTACCAATTTAGTAATCAGAGTAAACCAATACTCTAAGTTCAACAGTTTAGCTTTTTCTAAAGATAAACATGCAGAAAAGCACTTTTCCATGAATTCATGGTCTGGTTTGAACTATGTTAAGAGCTTTTCCCTAATTCATGTCGATTGACTGTTTGAATTGACATTTTCTAATTGTTTCATCTGTTTCATCTTTCGCACATGACTGCAGAGCACAAATCTCAAGAGATTCTACATCTGGTCTCTGTTCTTTTGCTGGTCTTGGCCACACAGAGATCACATCATAACAACCCTTGCCCCAGAAAGTACACTGGGGAGGTGGTTGTTTCACTTGTAAAGTTTCACTCAAGCCAATCATCCAGGTTTGCCTTGGCTAGTTATGCAAGAAGCCATTTGGTGAATACATCAGAGTTTTAATCACCCCAAACTGTAAAGACAGGTGACTGGTTCTAGCTTAACAGAAGTTGGTGTTATCCTCTCTTGCTACCCGCTCTCCCTATCCTGGTGTTACCCTCTCTTGCTACCTAAGTTGGTGTTACTTACTACCCTCTCTCCCTTAGTCCTTCAAAATACAAAAATCTAGTTTCATTTCCTAAAATCTTCAATTGGTCATTTTGGGGGATATGCATTTTAGTGGAGTGTTACTACTTAACAGAGTTAAAATTACTCCTAAATGGATTATTTTTACGAACGGGTTGGCCACCCTACTGATGATTCAATTTAATTGCCATACCTTAAACAATTGTCATGTGAATTCAGGACACGGAAACAATCCAGATGTTCTAGAAAGCACCTGGGGATCACTTTCATGATTAACATTTGAAAGCATGTCTCAAATTTTCGATTTAAAGCACTGCTTTGTCTGTTGTTTCTCTTACCACAACAGTATTCCATAAAATGGTTTCCATAAAGTACTTTTCAGTACAAGGACATAAATGAATAAGACTAAATGAATTATTATTACATATCTACATCCTTAGAAATCAAGCATTTCTAACAACATAGAGGCTAGACATACACAGACATACACCATGTGAATATTTGAATGATGTTATTCAAACAGTCCAAATAAACACAACACAGGCAAAAAACACACTAGTAAAAAACAACAACAAAACATATTGCTTTATTTGTTTTACTACAGTTTTGCCTGACCCTAATTGTTGGCCTACATGGAAACCTCAGATATTGTTCAAATTAAAGAATTTAGAATCAGAGCTGGGTGTCAAAGTATACACTGTCATAATTAATTGTAATTTAATAAAAGTTTAATACACTTTTTTTTTTAACTTTTTCTTCTCTATCTTTATTCATTTATCTCATAGGCCCTTCCTTGTCTATTTGAATATAGGTAGGATGCATTAACTGATTTGAAAAGACTATGATGCTGGGAAAGATTGAGGGTAGGAGGAGAAGGGGATGACAGAGGATGAGATGGCTGGATGGCATCACCAACTCAATGGACATGAGTTTGGGTGAACTCCAGGAGTTGGTGATGGACAGGGAGGCCTGGCGTGCTGTGGTTCACTGGGTCTCAAAGAGTCAGACATGACTGAGCGACTGAACTCAACTGATTGAATCATTCCCATATTACAAATGTATAATTTTTAACTCACTTTTAAAATTATATTTGCCTTGTGATAGATGTTTTTAAAGACATTTTTCTGAAAACATCCTCCCAATGGTTACTAAAATCTTAAAAATTACAAATTCAACCTTTCTATAGTTTCAGCAACTGTCTTACCATTACAATAATTATAAAATCTTTCTAGTATATTTAAAATACTTATTTTGTCTCTTGGTAGATATACATACACACAAAACATATGCATGTAAATAATTAATGATTTTATAGATTACCTTATAATTTTCCAAAATGACTTGATAAATATTATATTTGATTGAGAAAAGTTTAATATAAATCATATCAAATATAAAAAGTTTAATATAAATCAGATATAAATTTTTAATTCTTTCTATGACAATGAAAAATACACATGAATATTATACTTCAATCCCAGGTGCTGTACCACGCTGACTTTTGTCTTTGCTTTAAAAATTTGAACTAATTATGTAATAAGATTTTAACTAGATTGATTTCATAATCAGGTGTGATATTCAACATTTCATAGTACATATATACAATGAATTGATAGTTTAAAAAATAATTTTTGAACTCTAACTTTCCACTTGGGAGATTTACTTTCATTCTCCTATTCCGCACTATGTGACTGCCACCCTGTGGATGAGTTAATGAACTAACCCCAAAGCCAAGTTTACAGAGAGGTTTGCTGTCCCCGCAGTCTGATGTTTTTCACCTCTTTAAGTGTTCCATTCTTCTTTAGCTATAAATTTGGGGAAATAAAATAATAAAGTGATTCCTTGAAATAGGCACAATTTAGAGATTAAGGTAAATTACATTCTCAAAGATGTGCATTTTCAGAGGTCTTTTCTTTACGTGGCCTTACAAAAAACCAAAATGACATTAAAAAAAAAAACACAAAAAACCTTGAAACACTTAATGTGCAGTCACACAAGCTAAATATTTCATCTAAAGTCTCCATTAAGTAAATTACTTTAAATCAGGCCTCCATGAAAGCAAAGTCAGCTTTTATGGAGAAAAAATCCCATTACTTAGGCCTAGTAGTGCATTTATAATCACAACACTAGATCCATAGAACAAGTACATACTGAAGACTCACTGTTCTAAGTGTAATATTCCTAGATAATTTGCTAAATGATCCTGAACTGGTTGATGTTAGATAGGCTATGTTTTAGAATGTTCACTTCTGTGAGGGTCATATATGAAACATACATAGCTATAGATGGCTTTGAAAAATATTTTTCACATTGCTGGCCAGATCTCTAACAGAAATAATATGGGAAATTAGAAATTGAATAAACACTGGACTGGGTTGAAACAGTTTCAGGATTGCACTATTGTATCTATTATAGTACTTTACATAGATATTATGAAAATAAGTATTTATTAAATGAAAAAAAACTGAATAGCTGAATGAGTGGTCTTCATGTTTTCCCAGAGGGATATAAGACACACTTTGATATCATCTGATATATAAATTAGTTCATTATAACAGAGTAGAGCCAAAACCAGAGTGATAGAAGCCTTGCATTCATAATTGCATTCAAAGCCTTGTTTCATTACACTTATATCATGGCAAATTCGTAATCTTTTTTTTGTTGTTGTTACATAGTCTTTTTATAAATGGAGATGAGCAAATTTCTTCAGGAAAGTTAAGTATGTATAATACACATATCATTTATATGCTGTATTATTCCTAGAAAATAAATAATTATTGACTCATGTTTAGTTATATAAGAATATTCACAAAATAAACTGTAATTTGAGAACAAGTTTAATAAAATTAAACTTAACTAAAAATCAGTCTCTATTATTAGTTGCAATTTATATAATTTGGCCTTCACTTGGTCCAAAAATCATTTTTCTCTGAACAGAAAATTATAATTCCAAAGTGTAAATTTGAATTAAAATTTATATGTTAAGCCTGGCCTATTTGACCAGAGAAAACTTTTAATTACCAGCAAACTGGGTTACTCATTTGCTTCCTATAATACACTACTGATGTGTCCTTTAGTTCTAGACTTCTGTTACTCTGCTTTTTATTTTGTCTTGTTTGTTGAAGACAAAAATACTTGTCTTCAATTAAGATTTTTCCAAAACCACAGGGTCAACCTATTTTAAAAGTCATAGGAATTTCTTGTTTCCCAGCAGAACCCAGTTACTGGAAACTGTCACCTTAACAATTATCAGTTACCCAGAGTTCAAGTTTAATTTACAATAGGCAAATCTCCAAGGAATAATGGAAATGAGACTATAAAGAAAGAAAGCCAATAAAACTAAAATAAAAACTTCAGCTATCGAATCATGTTAGAAAAATGATGTCAGAAACGGGTTTTATTAATTTACTGTGTGTACTAAAATTTTTGGCAATAAGCCTATAAAAATACTAGATTGGACTGAATATTTTAGGAGAAAATTCTACAGTCGTTTTCATAATTCACAAGTATACCAGGATCCACAGCATTTAAAATAACCCACATCTCTCGGTTTATAGCATTATGAAATAAATAAAAGTGTCCAAATGTACCTTTCACACTTAATTTATTTTATAAAGCCCAGTGATCTGAAAGGTTCTTGCAAGTCTGCAAAGATTTGATGGCTTAGTTTAATCCATTTTAGCTTCTTAAAGCTGTGGGAAGCATGTTCCTTAGTCGTGAAATCTTGCTATCCAACTAGAAGGAAGGATCCTGGGTGGGCAAATGATGACTGGCATGGCCCCAAGGCTGCCCTGGAGAGAGAGATGCAGGACTAGCCAGCACACTCCACATGAGGTTATGAAATTTGGACTGCAGAACATTTAAATGATTGATTTTGCCACTTAGTAGCTGTATAGCTTTCAGCAAGCTCGTTAACTTCTCAAATTTTGGTTTTCTTATTTCCAAAATTAGGATGATGTTGATGGTGATAAAAACCTTTTTATCATATGGCTATTACAACTGTAAATGAAGTGATACATGAAAAGCTTTTGTATTATATGGAAAATTATAAGCACAATAAATATTAGGGGCAGTAATAAAGATGACATGATGATGACTACAATGTCTTCTATAGTCAAACTATCAGAATTCAATGAGGTAACATTTTCCATTTTCATGCCTCAAAAAGAACACAACTTGAAATAATACCTTCCCAGAGGGACAAATTTGGTTTGCTTTACTGCATTTAAGAATAAACTCCAAAGAAAAAGATACTGTCTAAATGCCGCTGTGTCCATATAAGATATGCCTGTATGGAATTTCCCAGGGCCTGACAAAAGAACAAATTTAGTAAGTGACCAGTGAGTTTGTTTAAGTAAATCACACCAAGCAACTTTAAAAAGGAAATAGAAATGCAGTAGTTTTTGCTTACATGATCTTAAAGACCTAGCTGATATTTCTCTTACATGTCTTGCATGTGGGTATATAACAAAGATACATGCCCTTGGGATTATGTTGGTGTTTAAAAATGTTAACAATTACAATGAATCATCCTTGCATATTAAGATTATAAGGGAGTAAGTTCAGGTTCCCCTTCTATCTGCATGCACTGACAGGATTTGATAACAGAGGAAGAAGCTATGGATACATTTCATTTCTAAGCAATTTAGCTCTGCAGAGACTATTGTCAGCGGAGAGGTCACAACATAAGTGATATACTTATTTCAGCTGTTCCTCTTGGGTAAGGCTACATACTTCACTGACACAAATAATGAGAATGCTCATGAAAAACTATGTGTTGGACTGATTAGTATGAAAGGAGAGGTGCCATCAGTACAATCATTTTTTATATGAACTTGCTGCTGCTGCTGCTGCTAAGTTGCTTCAGTCATGTCCGACTCTGTGCGATCCCACAGATGGCAGCCCACCAGGCTCCACTGTCCCTGGGATTCTCCAGGCAAGAACACTGGAGTGGGTTGCCATTTCCTTCTCCAATGCACGAAAGTGAAAAGTGAAACTGAAGTCGCTCAGTCGTTTCCGACTCTTAGCGACCCCATGGACTGCAGCCTACCAGGCTCCTCTGTCCATGGGATTTCCAGGCAAGAGTGCCATTGCCTTTTCTGTTATATGAACTTAAGTCTCCCTAATTCTTACAGTGACATATACGAGGGTGGAACATTAATTTTACTCTACATTCCCTTTACCTTCTCATACTGTTTATGGGGTTCAGAGAATGTTCAGACTACCACACAACTGCACTCATTTCACATGCTAGCAAGGTAATGTTCAGTCCTCCAAAGCTAGGCTTCAACAGTAAGTGAACCGAGAACTTCCAGATGTACAAGATGGATTCAGAAAAGGCAGAGAAAACAGAGATCAAATTGCAACATCCGTGGGATCATAGAAAAAGCTAGAGAATTCTGGAAAAACATCTACTTCTGCTTCACTGACTATGCCAATGCCTTTGACTTTGTGGATCACAATGAACTGTAGAAAATTAAAGAGATGGGAATACCAGACCACCTTACCTGCCTCCTGAGAAACCTGTATGCAGGTCAAGAAGAACCAGACATGGAACAATGAACTGGTTCAAAATTGGGAAAGAAGTATGTCAAGGCTGTATATTGTCACCCTGTTTATTTAAATTCTATGCAGAGTACATCATACGAAACGCTGGGCTGAATGAAGCACAAGCTGGAATCAAGATTGTCGGGAGAGACAGCAATAACCTCAGATATAAAGATGATATCTTTATATGGCAAAAAGCAAAGAAGAGCTAAAGAGCCTCTTGATAAAAGTGAAAGAGGAGAGTGAAAAAGCTGGCTTGAAATTCAACTAAGATCATGGCATCCGGTCTCATCACTTCATGGCAAATAGATAGGGAAACTATGGAAACAGTGACAGACTTTATTTTCTTGGGCTCCAAAATCACCGCAGATGTTGACTGTAGCCATAAAATTAAAAGACACTTGCTCCTTGGAGGAAAAGTTATGACAAACCTAGCAGCATATTAACAAAAAGACATTATTTTCCCAACAAAGGTCCATCTAGTCAAAGCCTGGTTTTTTCAGCAGTCATGTATGGATGTGAGAGTTGGACCATAAAGAAGGCTGAGTGCTAAAGAACTGATGCTTTCAAACTGTGGTTTTGAAAACTCTTGAGAGTCCGTTGGACTGCAAGGAAATCAAACCAGTAAATCCTAAAGGAAATAACCCCAAATATTATTCATTGGAAAGGCTGATGCTGAAGATGAAGCTCCAATACTTTGGCCACCCTGATGAGAAGAGCCAACTCATTGGAAAAGACCCCGATTCTGGGCAAGATTGACGGCAGGAGGAGAAGGGGATGACAGAGGATGAGATGATTGGATGGCATCACCGACTCAATACGAGTTTCAGCAAACTCCAGGAGATGGTGAAGGACAGGGAAACCTGGCACACTTCAGTCCATGGGGTTTCAAAGAGTTGGACACAACTCAGCAACTGAACAACAACAACAACATTCCACTTATAAGGAAAAAATATAATTTTAAATTATATTCTTGTAAAAGGTCAAAGCTATTGAGTATCATATATGAATGTTTTATATATAGTTTACTATCAGTTCAGTTGCTCAGTCGTGTCCAACTCTTTGCGACCCCATGCATTGCAGCACGCCAGGCCTCCCTGTCCACCACCAACTCCCAGAGTTCACTCAAACTCATGTCCATTGAGTTAGTGATGCCATCCAGCCATCTCATCCTCTGTCGTCCCCTTCTCCTCCTGCCCCCAATCCCTCCCAGCATCAGAGTCTTTTCCAATGAGTCAACTCTTCCCATGAGGTGGCCAAAGTACTGGAGTTTCAGCTTTAGCATCATTCCTTCCAAAGAAATCCCAGGGCTGATCTCCTTCAGAATGGACTGGTTGGATCTTCTTGCAGTCCAAGGGACTCTCAAGGGTCTTCTCCAACACCACAGTTCAAAAGTATCAATTCTTCGGCGCTCAGCTTTCTTCATAGTCCAACTCTCACATCCATACGTGACCACTGGAAAAACCATAGCCTTGACTAGACTTAGTTTACTATCGGAGATTATTTATTGCATATTTACATTTATTCATTTATGTTGGGCATCTTCAGTAATTACTCAGCAACCACTGTGCATCAAGCCCTTCTTAGCCGCTAAGGAGTCAATGGTAGGTTTACAAGCTGATACAACCCCTACCTCTTCGAGCTTTTAACAGAAGGGAGTTCAAGATAATGTAAATAAGTACATAATTGAAATGATTTTTTTAAAATGGTAATCTGGGAGAAAGAAAACAAGGAGGAAAGATGGTACTGAAATAGAGAATAATGAGGTGTGTAGGAAAAGGGGACCACCCTAGAAAATCTGAGCAGGGAAGATCTCTGTGTGGAGCTACATGGCAAGCAGAGCTTTCAATCTGAGAAGACAGCCTCAGGAAAAGCAGGACAGAATGCCCTTCCTGGTACTGTGATTTCACATCAACAAAAGGCAATCACAATGTTATGTGGCACAATTCTACCTAGAAATTATTTCAAGTGTATTTGTGGCACTCTATAGCCTATATCATGTAATATACTTTCTGTTTAATGTAATACTTATTCTCACTTTTCAATGGATTTGTTCTAGCCATCAAATTAAGGACTCTGTAAAATGTATGGAAGTAGTGTATTAACTACTCAGACCCAAAGAAAACTGTTCCTTAGTTTAGGTAATGAATTATCAATACTAATTTCATTCTAAGAAGACAAATGTAAACAAACCTGTCAGAGAAGGACACTACACAGATGCACACGACCTGAATTTTAAGTTGATCATCTATTGGCAGGGCCAATATTACTGAAAATTATTGTTTTTAGTTATATCTTAATCTAGCACAAGTAATATATTTGGTTTTTATGAACACAGCTATAGTTCCCATTCTAAAACTGAAAATCCTTTGGAAATGGTTGAAAGTGCCAAATTACATGAAAATTTTTAAAAGCAGTGCATTTCTAAAGAGTATTAAATATTCTACAAGTCTAATATACTCTATTATAAGAGGATTGAACATTCCTTCCAAAGGTTTCATTCTTGCCTGATGGAGAAGCCAGGCAGAGACTACCAAGAAGGCAATGAATTATTTCCCATGAATTATTTTTCCTACCATATGTTGAAAAAGTAGTTGATGATTTTCACTTTTACTGTATAAAACTCATACACAGATTTAGCCGTTTGTGATTTGCTTTCGATTTTTGTAGACTACAGATTATTTCTCTTCTGGATCTGACAAAAAATAGAAAAGACTGCCAATCAAATTTGAAAGAATCTAAAAAATAGAGCATCTGTTGTCAGGCAATTATAATTTTTTAGCTGTGCATTCTTTATTTTACAAAATTAGTCCACATCTATCATATGCATTTTTTCATTTCTTCTTCTCATTTAGTTTACTATTTTGAAATTTTCATCTTATAGATTTTTGAATGTCTTTTTATTTTTGATTAATTCTGAGAATTAACCTAAAAATCCAAGAACAATTTTATAGCTGGCTAGACAATCTTAAGTGTATATGCTAACCAATCTCTTTGCTAATCTACAGAAAATTAAATATCTTTACTTTTGCTAGACCTGGGAATTATCTTTCAACTCTGTGTCTGGTGTCAGTTTCCTTTGTTCATTTGTTTGGAATCTGTGATAGAGTTCATTTTGGTTTTGGCACCATTTTTAAGGCAGTCTCATACACATGGTTGAGCCCTAAGGAATGGCAGAGTTGCAGGTAAAGATTAGAAAGTGAATGCATTTTAATGTGGAACAGCTGTGTGAGGAGATTAACATGGACTCGGTTTTAAGCTGTACCTATCTATAATCAGGTAGATTAATTCCCACGAGTAATACATTTCAAAAGAACCCAAACATTTTGTTCTAATTCTCAAACCTTTTGGCCTCATTAAATTGTGCTCTGTATCTGCAGGCTCATTCATCAGCTCTATGGGTGGACCTCATCACACCTATCTGGGTTGCTCTGAGTGATTTCTAATGTCATCTGGGTGACAAATGGGTTTAAATGAAGCATTCAGTCACATTCATGCCAAGCAAGAGGCCTGGGGAGAAAGTAGGATTCAAAAAGAGGTTTTCAGATTTTTTTTCTTTAAAAGCTCTCCAAACTTTGTGACTTTGCAATTTCTATATTTTTAAGCTACAAGTGAATGTCCATCTTAAGGGGCATGTTTTAAAGTAAAATTATAGTTGAATATAGAATTTTACAAGTATTGAAAGTTTATATTTTACTACCTATCAAATTTCAGTTTTACATATTGGCCATTTGAAAGAAAATGTAGCTAGTTAAGTTCTGAGTTGATAAATTTATTGCATAATAAATATGAATTTTGCAGGTAAATAACTGGTCATACACATCCTTAGATGACACAGATAGACAAGGATCTTCCATGCATCCACATGTCTGAGGGTGGCAAATCTCTCACACTGGGTGGATGAGTGGAAGGTAGAGAAGTCAGAATAAGCAGAGAAAGTGAGAAAGGGTTTGACAGTTCATCCCAAACCATTTTGAAGATGGAGGAAAAATCTCTCTTATACACACTAGTTGCATACATACACCCTTGGCATAAACAATTAACTGTATAATGTTGTCTTGACAAAATACAAACACACTCAAAAGCATAAGTGACTTAAAAATCGTCTGCTATCATCACTGTTAGTGGATAAGAACATGCAAATGCCAAGAGACAAATTTTTGGTCTAACATAGTTTTCCATGTTAGAAAATTTAAAAAGCCATTGAACTTGGAAGCAGAGTGCAATGAAATGTGGCACAACAATGTTTTCAGAAACACAATTCCTAATTGTCTAATTCACAAATCTGTGCTCTCTCTCTCTCAATCCCTCCTCTTTCAAGGATCACCATCAATTATCCTTTCTTTGTTTTGTATCTATAAGCTTTATCTGTCTGGATATCCCTTTACTAACCTTAAGTTAAAATAATGACTTAGCTCTTCCATTGTTAAAAAAACATGTATGCATGCACACGTATGTGTGCAAAACTTCACCCAGAGTTGACTGTCTTGATTTTTCCTATTTTTTCTTAGCAAATTTGCAAAGATTTTAGAAAAAAATTAGTTTATGTTCAGATTTCTATTTCCTCATTCCTTGATCACTTCTTAACCACTTGTCAGTGGTCAAAATTTACTCATAGCACTTTACATAAGAGAGCTAGCCATAGTTCCACACATGGTCCCTTGTTTCTAGAGATATGATTGACAGAATCAATGTCCATTTAAAACAGATATAAACGTGTGTTCATATACTTGTGTATGTAAACCTGTATGCATGTATAAGTGTGTATCACGGAACTTTGCTATAGCCCCTAAATTAGACTCCCATTAAAAAAAATGTAGTTTCTAATTCCAAGGACATCTTAATTTTTCTTAGCTAACTATACATTTATTTCAAAAATCATGGAAAGCACTGACTACTTAATTTTCAAAGTTTCTTTGGAATTCACAAAAATTCTATGTCCTTAGGAGAAGTGTGTGTACTTACAGCAGAGAGGTATTATTAATAGGCAAACAGCAAGATTGTTGAGTAAGATTAGATTCATCAGTTTTAAAAAAGTGAATGTGATATGAATCATTTCTTATGTGGTTTAGAATGTCACAAAATGACTTTGTTTAAAACGTGGAGTTCCTATAAAAGGTGAAGGAGATGAGAAGGAGTGTTACAAGATAGTAATATTTAGATTGGACATTTTTTGGATATATACATAGAAAAATGGCTTTCAACTAGTAAATTCTTCATTTATTCAATCAACTAGACAATTTGTGAAAATGGAGGGTAGGATACAGTTGTTTTCCTTATGACATAAAATCTCTTTTATGGAAAAAAATAAAATTATGATATGCCCCCAAGACATGTTATTGTGTTACTTCTGCATGCAAAAAGAGTTTTCGGAGAGGAAAAAAATAAATAACAAGTTTATTGTTTTTCTCTTTTTATACATTTAAATTCTTTTATTCAAACTTGTTAAACTTTTTTGTACTCTGAAATTAAAATATATCTCTGGCACAAATTGCAATACAGAATGCAATATTTATTGCCATATTTAAGAAACTTTCTTTTTGAAGAAAAATATTTAGAGGTGAATGATATTCCTGCTTGTCAGTTTGGATGATATCAAAATCTAAGAAAAGATGATTTAACTAAACTTATATTCATTAAAAAATGAAAAGCACTGGGGCTTGAACTTATGCACCTCTGTCATAAGACAATAAAATAAGCTTATGACTAGAAGATGCTAAAAAGTCCTTTCCAAATTATCAGTGCATGATTAATTAGAATACTGAAATAAATGTATTATATTAATAGAAATGAATTTAGATTAAATTTATTTTATTACATTTGAATTCTTCCAAACATGGTAATTTTATATGACTGAGAATATTTAAATAAGTGAAATATTCTTTAACCCAGATTATTTTTTATGATTATGAATTTGTTCTATAACAGAAATTATGCTTCCAACTTTTGTTAGACACTCTCAAGTTTTATTTATTGCCATGTATTGAGAATTAACTCTGAATCTGTGCTTCTTGTAGGATGCTGAGAGTTCATAGTTAAACAACACAAAGGCCTACTCATGTGGGACCTTGGATCCAGAGGGTGAACAGAGAAAAGACCTCACGGGTAGCATAAGTGTGAAGAGACGTGGAGGGCTCAGACACTGTGCTGTGGGATCAGAGCACAGGCGCCTGAACAAACATGAAGTGGGAGGAAAGGATGTCAGGACATCCTCCAAGGGGTGGCGGCTGCCCTGGATTTTGAACGATCAGTCACAGTTACTAAAAAGTAAGAAATGTACATTATATCTTAATGCATCTGTATTTTCCCATTACTTTTCATTCTAATGATATTTCTGAAACAAATATTCACAATAACAAGATACCACTCAAAACATTTATAGGCTATTAACAGTTCAGTCCATTTATCAACTTTTCCAAAAGGAATGGCTCTTCTATATAATCAGAGTCACTAGATGTTTAAAAAAACTTAACCCTCACATTAAACTTATGTCATATGACATTATACTTTAATAGCATATGCAGTAGCATAGAGTTGAGTATTAAAACATTTTGTAAACAATTCAAAGTTACACATGTGTGTTGTCAACTCTGAAAGTACTGGTATTTTTGAAATGTTTCAAAATTTTTCATTAATACTCTACCCTATTATCCACAGTATTTTGCCTGCCAATATATAACTTATGTATATTTACCTAAATGTATTAATTTAATTTTTCCTTCTTTTTAATCCTTCACAAAACAATTCTTTAGCATTAATGATGAGTCAATGATGAAAGTTCTAATTAAAAGCAAAGTTGATAGGTATTTTACCCTGAAGGGTGCCTTGTGAAATATATAATTTTTGTTGAAGTTCTGAAAGCATAAGACGTAAGCTATAATTTTTCATTACTTATTTATGGATTCTTGGCATTTTAGGAAATTAAGTTGAGAATCATTGTCCTCTCATAAAATATGGAGAGTATCAGAAAATTAAAATAAGCTGACAGTAGGAGTGATAGAAAAAATAGTTACATTTGATATCTTCCACAATATCAGTAGGTTCAGCTACACTGGTGAGCTTTCAAAACAGGCCTGTGTACAATACTTTTCTCTGCACTAAAGCAATCAAAGAAACAAATATATTCTATATAGGCCTCTATACAGGCCTCTATATAGGTTCAAATTATTTTATTAATAAATTAGCCATAAAGTACTTGTGAATTTCACAAAAGATATTTGACATTTAATTCAGTGATTGGCATATAATCCATGAGCTGTATGGCTTTATAGTCAGCACACTAATGTTTTAACCAAAAACATCTTCCCTTACCACTTTTGCTGTATTCTCTCTTAAAACCACCTAAATTAATATTAAATTTAAAATATCAGAAAAATTACACTCACCTTTTTGTCTTTGTTGTATTTGGTAAATATCTCCTGAGCTCTCTCTTCTCCTCCATCCGTGAACAACATGATAATCTTATTGCAGTTGGCTCTAGACACATTATACTGTAAAATATATCAATAAAATTGTATATCATTCATAGTAAAAGGGAGGGAGTATAAAAGCAAAATGGAAAGTGTGTGCAGATTGCAAGTGATGACTGAAGTATCTGTTCAATAGCCAATTTTAAGAACAGGTTCCTGGATCAAGCAGGCCTGTGCCTGCCTACACAGGCTCTGCCTCATTTTCAACACCCACCACTCTCCCTTTCTTTGGGTTTCTGATCAAATGTCACCTAACCTTTGAGGACTTTCCTGACGACTGCATTTTAAATTGCAATCTGCCCTCCCAAGGTGTATTCTTCTTTATAGCATTTCACATTTGTTATATGCAGTATATAATGTGTTTGTTTTTTATTACTGACTTCCAATAAAATATTAAGTACCAAAAAGGTATAAAGTTTTGTCTTTTTTGTTCAATAGTTTCCTTGTCTGAATGAATGCCTAATACATAATAACCTCTCAGGGTTTAATTAATACATGGGTTTTAAAGTGATTAATGGACATGGTATCAATTCTATACCTCTATAATATATACCAGAAACAAAAAAATATTAATAAAATGTACATATCTTTTCATGTATGTTTTCAATCCATTTACAAATATTTGTTCCTCTCTTTACTCCTCCTTCCTCCTACTTTATTCAGTTTACATTTCTGAAATTGTAATGCTGATCCCAACACACAGTGCTCTTTCATATTTTGGTAAATGTCAACAATTATTTCCAGAATATTGTCTTATCTGCTCTCAACCTACTACATATATTCTAATTCTGAAAGGCTCAATTCCAATGTTAAATCCTCTCTTACATTTTCTTTAAGGTCCCTCAAAGAGCTGGACTTAGGAAAACAATGGATTAGCATCAAAGGGCCACATGAAATATACAAAGTTGAGCTTCTTTGAGGCCTGAAATTATCATCTCAGCCTTCCTAATGTTGTAAAATATGTCTGCAAAATTGCTGAGAATAAAAAAAAAAAAACACTAATTTATGACTGCTCAGCTTCTTTGAAAATGTCAGCCTTCTAGTTTAGTGATATTTAAAGGTGATAAAATCTGAAGCTAATTTGTAATTTTATCCCTCTAATGGCCACATTAAAAAATATAAGAAGAAATATCTGAAATTCTAATAATATATTTTATTTAACTCAGTCACTCAAATAGTCAATTCAACATCAAAACAATATAAAAATTGAGAAAATAAATATTTTTTTCTTTCATGGTAAATTCTAAAATCTCAGTGTATTCTTATAACACATTTCAATTCAGACTATGCACACTGCAAGCACTCAACACCCACTTGTGGTTATGGTTATACTGGACAACACAGTCTAAAAATCACTAATTCTCCAATAGTGTTGGAGTTTATTGAAGGTCCTTATTTCTATTTTTCAAAAAAGGTAAATCACATTTCCTGTTGGAAAAGGTAATGAGGACAACATGTTGTTTTATCTGATGAAAAATTCCTGTTTCATATATTCTTACTCCACTGATTAGGCCATTAGCCCAGTGGCAGTTAAAGCTTTTAACTAAGCATTGTGAAAACTCAAGTAGTGACTAATTCTATTTATCACATTCAAAAACCATTCTTATCTTGGAAGGTAATTATCTGAAAATTTGACCATAAAATAGTTACATATTTTATCATCAATATACTTTTGTGAAAGGTGTTGAAATCCCTGAATCGAAAACTAAATTCTCTGATGACTTATCTTTTCTATCTGCATATGTAAAATGGGCAAACTAATATTTACCTAAAAGACCGTCTCAAAAAAGTGACAGTTTTTAGCACAGGACTTGGTTTCATTTTTTAAAACAGTGGGGGTATTATTATTATGGAATATAAGTACCAAAGTTAGCACACTGCATCTTGCTGTTCATTTTTAGTACACTCACAAAAGGAGAAATGAAGAAATGTTTTGTTTTCAACATTTTTTTTCTAAGTCGACTTCTCAGGACTTGGGGTAGAATAGTCTACCTCAGCAAATTCTCACTGGATTTGCAACTATCTAAAGAATCACACTGTCACAACAAGTATACAAAACTGGCTTGGAAGGAATTAAGGCAAGGAAAAACTTGATTATGTCAATAAAAACACAATGGCTAGGGTTGGTAATTGACTTTCGTGGTATTTCATAGCACACTTGGCTGTATCTCTGTAGCTTGCAGCACAGCATCTATTACATACACACTCAAAATTTTGTTTGAAAAATCCATCTCATATATTTGTCAATATTTTATGAAATGCTAACTGAAGACTAATTCAAATCAATGTCTAATTCTATTGGACACTTGATTCAGGAATCTTAAGGGTAAACCGTGCCAGGACCGACAGAAGACAAGGAATGGTACTGTGTGTAAGAAAAAGACAAAGCATGCTTCAGCTCAACAAGGCATGCTGTGCATTTGGGAAAATTATTTTTAAATGAAGAATTGTAATACCTAAGGGACATGTGGAAAGCAAAATATATGAGATTTACTACAGGAATAACTGAGGACATGTTAAAAATCATTTACAACTCACAAAGGCAGTAGGAGAGGCCAGTAGAAGTTCGACCATATTTTATAAGTAACTAATAATGAATGTGGGAGTTAACCCGGCCCCTCTATTGTGACTGTCTCGGAAGTAGTACATCAGGCTTGAGACGCCTCATCATTCCACAACAGAAACTTGAATATGAGGGAATGAGTGAGGCCAACTGACAACACTAAGAATAATTAAAATGCTAAGATCTAGAAAACTTGATTATTGACTCGAGAGAAAAATTAGTTATGAAAAGCCCTCACATTCCTTTACTGCAGAAAGGATATATCCTATTTTAGTAATCACCTGTGCTTGAATTTCAAAAGTTTTGAGTTTTCATTTTTATTAATGCACATACATCATTTAATAATCACATGAATTTTAGCAAAGATAATTTCCCCGGAAAACTGCAGTGCTGTATTTCTTTGCCTTTCTACTATTTACTTGCTTATCTAATTGTACCTAAGAAAAATATTACTTCAAATTCCAAATAATCGAAAATTCTACCCTCACATTCCTTTAATGTAGACTCCTAGGCCACCCTCCGCCTTGTTTTCCAGTTCAGAGAACTTGGAGTCACCCCCACTCCCTTCTCAGCAACCCCTCCTATCACTCCAATAGTTACTAGGTCACTTACCTTAACATCACTTCTAATCCAACACCAGGATTACTAAAATAGCTTCTTAACTTAAAACACTCATCAGACTGTATCATTCTCCAACCACACACTTTCCATTTGCTCTTCCATACCTCACTTAAGGATAGCTCATGGCCTTTCCATTCCCATCATTTCTCCTCTACTGCTTATGGCCCAGCCATGCCAACAAACCTGCAATTTTTTCAATGTGCACAACCCCTCATGCTTCTGTGCCTTTTTAATCTCTGGTGTTCTTTTTTTTTTTTTTAATTTTATTTTATTTTTAAACTTTACATAATTGTATTAGTTTTGCCAAATATCAAAATGAATCCGCCACAGGTATACATGTGTTCCCCATCCTGAACCCTCCTCCCTCCTCCCTCCCCATACCATCCCCCTGGGTCATCCCAGTGCACCAGCCCCAAGCATCCAGTATCGTGCATCAAACCTGGACTGGCAGCTTGTTTCTTACATGATATTTTACATGTTTCAATGTCATTCTCCCAAATCTTCCCACCCTTTCCCTCTCCCACAGAGTCCATAAGACTGTTCTATACATCAGTGTCTCTTTTGCTGTCTCGTACACTGGGTTATTGTTACCATCTTTCTAAATTCCATATATATGCGATAGTATACTGTATTGGTGTTTTTCCTTCTGGCTTACTTCACTCTGTATAATAGGCTCCAGTTTCATCCACCTCATTAGAACTGATTCAAATGTATTCTTTTTAATGGCTGAATAATACTCCATTGTGTATATGTACCACAGCTTTCTTATCCATTCATCTGCTGATGGACATCTAGGTTGCTTCCATGTCCTGGCTATTATAAACAGTGCTGCGATGAACATTGGGGTACACGTGTCTCTTTCCCTTCTGGTTTCCTCAGTGTGTATGCCCAGCAGTGGAAGCAAAAATAAACAAATGGGACCTAATTAATCTTAAAAGCTTCTGCACATCAAAGGAAACTATTAGCAAGGTGAAAAGACAGCCTTCAGAATGGGAGAAAATAATAGCAAATGAAGCAACTGACAAACAACTAATCTCAAAAATATACAAGCAATTCCTACAGCTCAACTCCAGAAAAATAAATAACCCAATCAAAAAATGGGCCAAAGAACTAAACAGACATTTCTCCAAAGAAGACATACAGATGGCTAACAAACACATGAAAAGATGCTCAACATCACTCATTATCAGAGAAATGCAAATCAAGACCACTATGAGGTACCATTTCACACCAGTCAGAATGGCTGCAATCCAAAAGTCTACAAGCAATAAATGCTGGAGATGGTGTGGAGAAAAGGGAACCCTCTTACACTGTTGGTGGGAATGCAAACTAGTACAGCCACTATGGAGAACAGTGTGGAGATTCCTTAAAAATCTGGTGTTCTTTTAATCTGAAATGATTGCCCGCCCCCCTCATCATCTACCTAGACTCTACTCATTCTTCAAAATCCCATTTTCAAGGAAAAACAACCACTTTCTGACTTCTTTGGGTAAGTTGAGCCACTTCCCCGAGACACTCTGAGCAAACACACTATGAATACCCCGTAACAGCACTACATGTTATATGAGAAATGATGACTTAGCAAGTTATGCTCGACTTTCTTGACAACAAATGGTCTTTCTTGTTTATTTCTACAATTTCATCAATGCGCTATGACAGGAAATTGTGAGGCATTGGGTAAATATTGGCTGAATGAACAAATGAATGAGTCATCATCCAATCAGAGACCTTGAAAACTGTTTAGAAGATCCACATAGGAAATAACAAAATAAAGAGCTTATTCAATGACTTAGCAAATTTGATAGGAATTATAAGCTGATTCTGTACCAGCCTCATGCTATTTATGTATTAATTCTTCACCAACCCAATAACTACACACTCATGTGGTTGGCTATATCTGCAGATTCTATGGACATTCCTTCTACAACCCCAGTGAGGGAACCAAGGCAGAGAGAGGTTAAATCTGTATTCTCAACCACTGCAATAATATCGCCTTATGAGAGATATAAATCCGAATGATAGCTCTTGCTTTCAAACAGTTCAAAATGAAACAGACAACATGGCCATTTGAAAATATTAGTCTGTAGTATGAGATTCATGATATAATATTGTTATGATATGGGGTAGGGAATAGGTGTGGAAAATATAAAACACTATAGACATCAATGACTCATTCAAAGGAATTTTCACTTTGGAAGGAATCTCTGAGATTTATCCTTCTGTCCACTTTGATCTTTATCATTTGGACCTTTCTATACATTAGGAACAACCTAAAGACTCAAAACCTGATGTTTAAAACTAAAACTAAAATATTTCATCAGAAACCATTTGATGATTGAAAGCACAAGTTTCCAAATAAATATAGTACTAATTGAGATAAGAAAAAATAAATGATATTCTAAATGTGTCAACTAAGTTTCCAGTGCTTATTCAAAGTTAAATTACCCAACAAATGTGTTTTTTAAATATAGTTTGGGGAAAAAAAAGTATGGAAGAAAAGATACAAAAGAAAAAAAAAAATCTACATTTGAATTTTGGATTTAAAAATGTTTTAAAAAGCTTGGAAGATTTCTAAAGCCTGGATATATATGCTTTCTAAATGAATGAAAAATAGCACTATTACTTAATCCTACAGAGCTGTAACTACCAGGATATTGAAATTCAGATACTATAACTCAATAATAAAAGACAAAGGGGATGGTACGGGGAGGGAGGAGGGAGGAGGGTTCAGGATGGGGAATACGTGTATATCTGTGGCGGATTCATGTTGATATATGACAAAACCAATACAACATTGTAAAGTTAAAAATAAAATCCTTAAGTCTCCAGAAAAATAAAAAAATAAAAGACAAAGGGGACAGCATTGATACTTACATTAAGCAGCTGTTCAAAAGCAAAACTAAATCCCTTCTTATAATCTGTGATTCCTTTTGCTGTGATATTATTCACTGCATCTTTCAGCACTTTCTTATTTCTCACATTTGCTTGGACAAGGTGCTGAAAACAGCTTACATCCTGGGCATTGCTGTTAAACTGCAAAAGATAAAAAGGTAAATATATAAATGAACATTAAAATCAATCATGTAATTTTCACTGAATTCATGTTATACTTCTCAATCTTAACGCACTGCTTTCTCGTTCAGAAAGAAAAGTGAATAGACTGGTAACAAAAGTGCACTACAGATCAAACAGTAATTTCATCTAAGCCCCAAGTCCTATTGTAACAGTAATTAAGCCGCTCAGTTACATTCCTGAAGCTAGCTTGGTTTCCCTGATGATAAATTTGGGATTTGAGTTATGCGAGGTCCCTTCCAGCTCTCAAATTTTATGAGCATTTAGATTAAAAAAAAAAACAACTCAACAATGAAATAAATTCAGAATCCAGAAATGATATGATGATGCCTGCAGAGAATACAGGAGAAACTGAGCATTTTACTTGCCTCGCATAAGGAAAAGCTTAATGGAAATGCAGTACATGGAATGATAGGAATGGGGGTTTAACATATTTGAAATTTGATGGCAGTCTCACCATGAGTGAAAACAGGACAGTAATCTCAAAGAATCAAGAACAACAAGTGGCCTTTCAGCACTATCACTCTGGAGGTTCTACAAGGAAAACAGCTGAATCATGGAGCAAGACAACGGGCAGGCAGGTCACTGCAGAGCTATTGCTGTGAGCGATAAGGGCCTGAAGTCCAAAGAGGCTGCAGGAGGAGAAAACAAGCTCTAACAATATCTGCCCAAACTGAAAATTTAAGAATGATCACCAAAGTAATTTCACCAACCACATACAAAGTATTTATATAGTTCACAGGATATTTCCAAAAAGATAGAAACAATAAGATTTCAGCAAGAAGACCAGGGAGCTGCTATGAGGGGATCATCCTATCATTTATTACCTCTGCTGTGCATACAAGCCCCTTAGGCTCTTGGGGCTAGACTGTCATATCTGCAATACAATAATAATAATAACAAAAACATTCTTGCTAAAAGGGGCTGGACAGATCAAATAATGAAGATATTCTCAGGTCAAAAACATAGGTGTGGGAGGGGGAGGGAGGTTCAAGAGAGAGGGGATATATATATATAATTATGGCTGATTTGTGTTTTACTGTAGAACCAACACAATACTATAAAGCAATTACCCTCCCATTAAATAATAAAAGTGTATCATAAGCCAAAACATAAATTTTACATAGTGATTATATACTCTTACAATATCATTCTTTTTTCTCTGAAGGTCCTCCCTGAACACTGATATGATGAACTGTACACCTCACCACTCTATGAAGCAAACATTCGCTGGCAGCCTGTTGTATGCCCCGGACTGCACGTGCCAGCTGAGAGCCCTGTGCCTTCAGACGTGAGGTAGATTATCCACACACATAGACAAGGTTTGCTTTGTGCTCCACTGACTATCTTCTCTACAAATATTAAGCATTTATGCTTTTGAAATGATCTACAATTAAGTTATTATCCACGAGAAACCTTAAGCATAGTTAAAAGACTTGTCCATACTCACATAGGAAATAATAGAGAGTCAGGATTCAAACCAGCACTGTGGCAGGAGTCTGGGATTTTAACTACTCATGCAGCACCTCTCAAAATATTACAATAAATCATGATGTGTTCTGTAAAGCAATATAATATTAAGCTCTAAGAGATAATGGGTTCTAATTCAGACTGTGAGCAGTTGGAGGAAAGTTTCCCCAAGAAACGGCATTTCCTGTGATTCCAAAGAAATGTTTCCTTGAAAACAGTAGAGGAAGAACATTCCAGACAAACAGAACACATGCAAAAATGCCCTTATGTGACATAAAGAAAACAAAAAAACCCTCTTAGGGAAACATGAAAATGGAGAGTTTAGCTCAGCCACATAAAAATGACCTCAGGCAGGAAGCAGGGATGGACTGTGCAGTGTCTAATGGAAATGCTGAACAATTAGGAACGTATTTTCTGTTGAACAGCCAGTCACAAAAGGTTTTAAGTCAAATGTAAAATAATTTAAACTAGAACTTAAATAGCTCACCGTAGCTGCTGTTTGGAATGTAGTTTTAAGGTGCTGCTGCTGCTGCTAAGTCGCTTCAGTCGTGTCTGACTCTGTGCGACCCCATAAATGGCAGCCCACTAGGCTCCTCTGTCCCTGGGATTCTCCAGGCAAGAACACTGGAGTGGGTTGCCATTTCCTTCTCCAATGCATGAAAGTGAAAAGTGAAAGTGAAGTCGCTCAGTCGTGCCCGACTCTTAGCGACCCCATGGACTGCAGCCCACCAGGCTTCTCCATCCATGGGATTTTCCAGGCAAGAGTACTGGAGTGGGGTGCCATTGCCTTCTCCAAGTTTTAAGGTGAGCGAAATGTAAAGGATGAAAAATAAGCAGAAGGCTACTGTAGTAACCTAGCTTACTAGACCAGGGATTTTGTTATTCATGGAAGTGGTCAAAGAGAGGGATTCAAGACTTATTTTGGAGACAGAATCATTAGGCAGTGGTGGTGGAGACTAAGAAGAGTGGTGTCTTGAATGACTGCCAGGTTTCTGACATGGGTATCTGGGTGGCTGGAGAAGGGATGGTTCAGGGACACTTGAGGATTAGAGAAGAGAGGCAGAGAGTTCAAGTGCGGGTGAGATTTCAACATGTGAGATACACAAATGAAAATGTCAAGAAATCATCATGTTAAAAGCAACAGGCTCAAAAGAAGTCTTGATTAAATATTTTAAAAAAACGGAGAGCTTCAGCAGAAAAATTTGGTTTAAAACCATGTGAATAAAAGTGAAGCAGAGGAGGAGTCCTTGAGAAAACTGAGTGGGAGTAAGTTCCCATGGAGGCAGGAAGGAAATCAGGAGATGGGACTGTCTTAGATGATGAGAGGGGAAAAATAACAACGGTCTCAAGTAGAACACATTGTGGTACAGAGACAGAAAAGATGAGGACTTAAAGGAGCCCGCTGAACTCATCCAGTTGCACAGGCAGCATCTGGAGGTGGGGTGGAACATAACTGGAACGATGGAGGCACTGAACAACAGTGACAAGGACTGGCCTTGCAGAGCAAGTGTTCAGAGCACCTCGGCTGAGAGGCAGAGAAGGAAAAGGGTGGGCCCTACGGGGACAGACTAGGGTCAAGGAAAGTCTTCAAAGCGAAGGGTCATCAGAGCAACAGAGGATATATATTGAAGAGAAAAGGAAGAAAATGATGCGGGAAACAGAACAGAGGTGAAAACCAAAGCTCTTGCAAAGATGGGGAAGGATGGGATACGGATGGCTTGTAGAGGAACAACCCTTTAAGAAACCATGTACAGTGTCCACTTCATTGTTCTAGGAAAGAAGACTGAGGGCTAAATATAGACAATGGGTGTATGGAAATTCGATGTGGGAGGATGACACTGTTGCTTGTGGCTTTTGTCTCGAATGGACTATGAGGCAAAGCCATCAGGATAAAGGCAGAGGTGGAAGGTTTGGAGAGAGTATAGATAAAACAGGAAGTAAAATGTCCTCATTAGAAAAGACCCTGATGCTGGGAAAGATTGAGGGCAGGAGAAGGGGACGACAGAGGAGGAGATGGCTCAGTGGACAGGAGTCTGAGCAAGCTCCAGGAGATGGTGAAGGACAGGGAAGCCTGGTATGCTGCAGTCTATGGGGTCCCAAAGAGTTGGCCACAACTGAGTGACTGAACAACAACAAAAATGTCCCACACAGATAAATACTCAGTTCTTTGTCAGTTTTACTTTGAACGCTACGTTCAGGTACATCATATATATGAGAACAAAGCTTTGATATACTTGTTTTCTGGTGTTAATAAATTCAAACATTGAAAATACCGTATCTTTTATTATTATTATTTTGTCTGTGCCACAGAGCATGTGGGATCTTAGTTCCCTGAGAGGGTATCAAACCTGTGCCCCTGCAGGAAAGAGTGGAGCCTTAAACACTGGACCAACAGCGAAGTCCCTGAATATTATCTTCAGATCTGAAATGCACTGCCTTTTTTCTCACATTATTTGATAATCTGACACAATCTTAATCTACATTCTGTTCTGAAAGTAGAAGAATGTGAGAATTCCCATGTTAGAAAGTAAATGAAATAAAATAAAATAAAGCAAAAGTAAACAATAGATTGTCAATACATTAATAGTAAAACATCTGACCTTAAAAAATAATTAGAAATTATTACAGGGAATGTTATTATGTGATTTAGTTAAATCATAAAACTTGATAAAGTTACAAGATATATAAAAAATGAACATTGAATAATATATTGCCCTGAGTCTTTCAGTTGACCTTGACCTGCTTTTAACACAGAAAAGGAAAGTATCTCATTAAATCACTTCAACACAAACTGATTAAATGTAAATTTGATTCATTAAATACAAATTCAGTGATGTATAACAGAAATATCACAATTAAAAATGCATAAATAATGCAGAGAAAAGAATAACTTACAAGGTATAAGTCCCTATGGCAAATTTTATTCTCAAAGAAAGAGATGAGAAATGTGAAAAGTTCCAGCTTAGGTAAGTATATATTTAACAGATATCTTAGGCTTACTTGCTTTTAGAATAGAAAAAGAATAACAGATTTACTTTCATGAACTGAAACTGCATAACCTTCTTTCAACTAAACAACTTTACAACTGAACAACTATCATTCATAAAACTTTGAAATACTACACGGTGATTGAAAATATACTTAAGGAATCCTGCTTTTTTCATCTTTTACGAAAATACTTCTTTTACATATGTACACTTAATTAACCCTAAAAAGTGTGTTAGTTGCTCAGTCGTGTCCGACTCTTTGCGACCCCATAGACTGTAGCCTTGCCAGGCTCCTCTGTCCATGGAATTCTCCAGGCAAGAATACTGGAGTGGGTTCCCATTTCCTTTTCCAGGGGATCTTCTTGACCCAGGGATCAAACCCAGGTCTCTCTTCATTGCAGACAGATTCTTTACCACCTCAGCTATCAGGAAAGACCTAACCAGCCCCGCTGATGCTGCTAAGTTGCTTCAGTTGTGTCCAACTCTGTGCGACCCCATAGATGGTAACCCACCAGGCTCCGCTGTCCCTGGGATTCTCCAGGCAAGAACATTGGAGTGGGTTGCCATTTCCTTCTCCAATGCATAAAAGCAAAAGTAACGTCACTCAGTCATGTCCGACTCTTCGCGACCCCATGGACTGCAGCCTACCAGGCTCTTCCGTCCATGGGATTTTCCAAGCAAGAGTCCGGGAGTGGGTTGCCATTAACCCTACAAAGACTCAAATTGAAACTAACATCATACTCATTCCTTTCCTGATCCCAGAAAATTCAACCAAGTAGGTTCCTTCCTAGAGGTGCTGAGAAAATCTGCTAGCACACTGAGCCAGGAAGGTGTGTGGGCTAACTAACGTATGCATCTGGGGTAGAAATCAGGAGGAATGTGTCTCTCTGCCCCAGAACTCAGACATTCTTTTGTTCTCCTCTTCCATATACCCTGCTCCTTCCACTTATTACTCTTTTCTTCACTTGCCTGTCCACTTACCTCAACATTCTCTCCTTATATGAGGCTTTCATGATCTTCCTTGACTAGGTCAAATCATCCCCATTAAAAGTTCTCATAGGCCTAAATCTATCTTTTATATGGAATACATCATGTTTATAATTCTATATTTCTTTCTATGATATTCTGATTAAACTTTCAACTGGATTAAAAGCTATGGTCATAGAAAACATCCATCCTACCACTGTAAATGACATAGTAAAAGGTATACATATAGTTGGTATACAATAAACATGAAAACAATATTTACTGAATGAATATGTGGAGTTTAAGAAAATTAGAAAACAGGGCACAGACATCAATCAATTATTGAGCTAAAGGCTTCTAAGTGTAGGAACTGTATTTTAGTTCTCCATATCTTATTGAATGTGTACATCTGTAAATATACTTTGTCCAAACAGATACTACTAAAATATCCAAATGAAGATGTATGCTGAACACCCAGCACGGAGCCCAACACAGAGTATATTTTAAATCAGCTGCAACTCTGTGGTTTTAAAAGCTATTTTAGTAAAACCATTAGTATATGCCACGTGATGAAATAAGAATGGATTCCTATATCCACGAGACAGATTGATATAAGCAATATCAGCTTTAGTGAGCTTACATAAAGTTCATTAGTGTAATGATACAAGTGTCCCTCAAACATTAGTTTAGTGACTGAAACAGTCTCTGAGCATAACCAGGAACAGTAAATGTCAGTGCTTCCAATGAACTTTCCTATTAAATATCACAGTCAAGTACACACACCAAATTAAAAGATACTTTAGGGCCCAAACAAACTGTTAATTTCTCAAGTGAAATATTTTAAACCTTTGGTTTTGAAAAGGCGGTGTCTTTTTTTGTTTTGATATCCTGAATAAGAAAAAAAAACACAAAATATTTCTGAGAGAGGAGGCCCTACAGCTCATTGGATTAATTTAGGATACAAACACTGAAAGGCTGGCACTGTCTGATACACACAAATCAAAGAAGTATCAAATTCCTAGAAAGCAACCCTGTTGAGGAATGGCACCTATAATAACCTTCACGGAGCACAAAAGCTCACCCTGAAGAGGTTGGTGGGCTCAAGCAGTTTTCCTCTGCGATGCTGAAGAAGCAAAGGGAAAATAAACCCAAAACTGATATTCTTCTATTTCAAACTGCAGAGAAAACGTGACCTATTTATTACTGTCGATCACTCAGTATGCCTTTAATTACTTCATTTATGTATTTAAAATTCTTTCTTCTTTCGACATGAAAAAGGAATACAGTGTAAAACTGTGGGCTCACACTGTGTAGATAGTCAGCAAAAACAAATCAAATTCAGACTGGCCTGCCTTGGAACATGGGTATTTTCTAAAACTAGAAAATAGGTGTAAAATACTATACATAGTGGTCTACTACAAATAGTTTATATAACAAATTTATATTATATAAAATCATTTAGATGGAGTATCTAAGTTAAATAAACTGCATAAAATTTTGCACATATCAGGCAGTAGTTACAAATTATGATATCAGAAGCTATCCACATTCTGGACACCAGATGGCGATGCAGGAAAAGCAAAGCAAAGCAAAGTGAACAGAGGCTGTGATCATTAAAGTCTAGGTTTTTTTTATTCCTACCAAAATATTTTCCCTTTATTTTGATTTTTCCAGTTTTTGTAGGAAACTAGTAAATATTGTAAAGAAACAAAATGGTTATCCTAAAATCCGAGAAATAGCTCATAGCATTTACCCATATGCATATGCACCTAATAAAGTAATGCTCAAATTCTCCAAGCCAGGCTTCAGCAGTACGTGAACCGTGAACTTCCAGATGTTCAAGCTGGTTTTAGAAAAGGCAGAGGAACCAGAGATCAAATTGCCAACATCCGCTGGATCATGGAAAAAGCAAGAGAGTTCCAGAAAAACATCCATTTCTGCTTTATTGACTATGCCAAAGCCTTTGACTGTGTGGATCACAATAATCTGTGGAAAGTTCTGAAAGAGATGGGAATACCAGACCACCTTACCTGCCTCCTGAGAAACCTGTATGCAGGTCAAGAAGAACCAGACATGGAACAATGGACTGGTTCCAAATTGGGAAAGAAGTATGTCAAGGCTGTATATTGTTACCCTGCTTATTTAACTTCTATGCAGAGTACATCATGAGAAACGCTGGGTGGGATGAAGCACAAGCTGGAATCAAGATTGCTGGGAGAAATATCAATAACCTCAGATATGCAGATGACACCACCCTTATGGCAGAAAGTGAAGAAGAACTAAATAGCCTCTTGATGAAAGAGAAAGAGTGAAAAAGTTGGCTTAAAACTGAACATTCAGAAAACTAAGATCACGGCATCTGGTCACATCACTTCATGGCAAACAGACGGGGAAACAGTGGAAACAGTGGCTGACTTTATGTTTTTGGGCTCCAAAATCACTGCAGATGGTGACTGCAGCCACAAAATTAAAAGACACTTACTCCTTGAAAGGAAAGTTATCACCAACCTAGACAGCATGTTAAAGAGCAGAGACATTACTTTGTCAACAAAGGTCTGTCTAGTCAAGGCTATGGTTTTTCCAGTAGTCATGTATGGATGTGAGAGTTGGACTATAAAGAAAGCTGAGCACCAAAGAATTGATGCTTTTGAACTGTTGTATTGAAGAAGACTCTTGAGAGTCCCTTGGACTGCAAGGAGATCCAATCAGTCCATCTTAAAAGAGATCAGTCCTGGGTGTTCATTGGAAGGACTGATGTTGACGCTGAAATTCCAGTACTTTGGCCACCTAATGCAAAGAGCTGACTCATTTGAAAAGACCCTGATGCTGGGAAAGATTGAGGGCAGGAGTAGAAGGGGATGACAGAGGATGAGATGGTTGGAGGGCATCACCAACTCAAAAGACATGAGTTTGGGTGAAATCCAGAAGTTGGTGACAGACAGGGAAGCCTGGCATGCTGCGGTTCACTGGGTCTCGAAGAGTCAGACATGACTGAGTAACTGAACTGAACTGCATATGTACCTACTCCTAGTCAAGAATGATTTTAAGTTTTTTATATATTGCCAAATTACTTTTCAGATTCACTCTCACAAACACAACATTTTTACTTGCTAGATTGTAATTGAAAAGAATATTTCAATATTCAATTATTACTACAATTTGTTGATGGCAAGTGAAGTGAAACTTTTTTCATAAATTAGTTGACATAAAGCTGTGAATTGTAAGTTCTACTTTTTCCAGTTTGTTTTTTACCTTCTAATTTTAAATTTTGAACCTGTACTTTATGACTTCTTAAAATAGTTTTCGGAGAAGGCAATGGCACCCCACTCCAGTACTCTTGCCTGGAAAATCCCATGGGCAGAGGAGCCTGGTAGGCTGCAGTCCATGGGGTCGCTAAGAGTCGGACACGACTGAGCGACTTCACTTTCACTTTTCACTTTCCTGCATTGGAGAAGGAAATGGCAACCCGCTCCAGTGTTCTTGCCTGGAGAATCCCAGGGACGGGGGAGCCTGGTGGGCTGCTGTCTATGGGGTCGCACAGAGTCGGACATGACTGAAGTGACTTAGCATAGCATAGCCAGATAGTTTTACGTTTATAAAACCATCTACTATTAAGGTAAATACATGTCTGCACTCTCTAATATTTGATGCTTTGTTTGCTTATTTTACATTTTGGTTTTCAGTCATGGTGGAAATTATTACCCCCAATATTATGAAGTTACAATTAGATTAAAGTGCTTTTTCACATAGTCAATTTCCCTTTTATTGAATAATTTTTCATTCCTGACCCACTGTGTATAATAAAAATTATGGATACATTTCCTTTAATAACTGTAAATGTATTCCTTTACTATTTTCATGATTTTACTGGCTTTTAACTTTTTATTAGTAATAATTAATATATTAGCTAACATGTACTGAGAAGCACACTATGCCAATCAAAAACTGTCACATGTGTTAATTCACATAACCTTTACCAAGATTAAGACCTTAGCTGTAACATGGTTTCCACTGTACAGTTGAGGAAATGAGGCTTAGAGTGTCAAAGAAAGTGCTCAGAGTCACGAAGAAACCAAGGTCAGAACTCTACTTCAAACTCCACCCCTTGAGACTTTCTCCGTGGTGCCTCATCACCTTCAGTTTATACCAGGAGGGTAAACTGCCATACTCTGTCATGCTACATTTTTCACTGAACTTCAGAATTATCTTCTGACAAATTAAAACCACATTTAGCAATTAATTTTGGAACAAATTGGTATCTTCACAAGAATCAACTTTTCAATCCAGGAAGAATTCTCCATCAACCTCAATATATGTATACATATATTTCAGATACTCATCTCTTAAAATGCAAGGCATCAATCAAGAAGATCAATCAAGATCACAGAGTAAGACTTGGACATGGATTTCACCTCCCCTGACAAACACACCAAAAATATATCTATGTGTAGAACAGTTCTCACTGCATCTAACTGGAAACTGGGTAGGAAGGGAAGTCAAGTAATGGATGTCCCTCGGAAGGGACTCAAAGGAAAAGGGAGATTACACAGGCGGAGAGCCTCCTGGGGAGTGAACGGTGAGAGCCATAGACTGGGAGGCCTGATACTGGCTACCTACTCAGGGAAGATGAGACGCTATTGCTGGCTGGAAGGATTCTGGGATGAACAGGAGGGCTGTGAGAGGCCTGCACCCCACTTGGTGGGGGAATGCATGAGCTAGCCAGCCCTTAAATCAGGGATAGAAAGTGGAGAGAGACTTCTCTAGTGGCTGCTGGTTTCCCACAAGCACCCTGCTGCTCACCTCAGTCCAAGCTGAGAGGACGCTCTGGCCCCACTCACTCTATGTCACACTGGGCACTGGATCCAGGGTGGTCACAACCGAGCAGACTCAGCCCAGGCACACAAAGGTTACTCTGTCCCCAGGCAGAGCCCGGGTGGGCTGGCAGCAGCCACTGCCGCCACTTACTCACACAGAGCCTCAGAAGAAGCCTGGGTTTCTGATGGCAGCTGCTCCATCTCCATCACACCTCATGCCCCAGTACACTCTGAGAGTCCAGATGGGCCCTGCCTGCCCTGTCATGTGTCTCTAAACAGAGAGGGGGCAGCGAAGTCTTGCGGTTGTGATGAGCTTTGAGGGACAAAAGGGACTTGCAGCCAAGGCTGTGTCTGAGCAGAGCAAGAAAACAAGGGCAGGTGCCTGAAGGAGCAGCTCATCAGAGATAACTCAGATCTCTGCCTGCAGATGAGATAGGCCAAGAAGTCACTCAGGCCCCCCCGCTAGCTTGAGCACCCCTCCTTCTCTGAGGCAAGGATCCCATCCTGGAGAGGGGGAAAACACAAACTTAAAGAGAACAGAACCAACTCAGGCCTGACCATAAAGGCTTTTCCCCTACAAGGTGGGATCAGACCCCACATCCCATAGGGCAGTGACGTCCACAGAGCAGAGGGGAAGCCTTGCCTCACACCCAGCTCCAGCTTTAACCCCTCTGCGTGCAGCCCCTCCTCTACCAAGGTGACAGATGTCAGCATATCCTGAAAAAGATGTCACTTGCATTCACATCAAACCAGCTCTCCCACGAAAGGGCAAATGAGCACACGCAGTCTGTACAGGGACAGACTGCACCCACAAAAGAACACACATTTAAGACTGCAGTAGGTAACTGTTTCCTCTAAATTCACAGAGACAGAGGAATTTAAGCAAATTATAAGGCAGAGGAACTGCTATTAACTGGAAAAGCAAGAGAAAAACCCCTGAAAAAAAAGAACTAATGAAACAATTTACGAGATTAAGAATTCAAAGCATTGGTAATAAAAATGTTAATTTATTAAGGAAAAGAATAGATGAATACAGTGAAAAATTTGAGAAATCTAGAAAATAATATAAAGACTCAAACAGAAATAAAGAATACAATAACTAGAAAAAGAAAAAAAGGAAAACCAATACTGTAAGGAATGAGTGGGAGACTAAGTGATACAGAAGAATGTGTAAGTGATCTGGAAGGCTGAATAATGAAAATCATCCTTTAGAAGAGCAAAAAGAAGAATTTCAGAAATGAAAACAGTTTTAACAGCTCTTTGGAAGAACAATAAGTATACCAATATTCACATTAAAGAAGTCCCAAAGGAGAAGAGAGAGAAAAGGGCATATAAAATGTATTTGAGGGACCTAGGCTGACAAGCATAGGTCCCTCGGGCTAAAAGAGAGGGCATGATACATTCAAAGTCCTGAAAGGAAAAATCTGCAACCCAAGATGCTCTACCCAAGATTATAATTTCAAATAGATGCAGAGACAAAGAATTTCTCAGACAAGCAAAAACTAAGAGATTATCAATGCTAAATACAGCCTGAAAGAAACGTCAAAGGGTCTTCTCTAAATGAAAAAGAAGTAAAAATCTATATGAAAGGAAAAATCCTACTATGAAATGCAAGTATATTGAAAGTACTAAGGATCAATCACTTACATATGCCAATATGAAGATTAAAAGACAAAAAACTGTAAAAGCAAACATGCGTGCATGCTGAGTTGCTTCAGTCGTGTCCAACTCTTTATGACCCTACGCACTGCAGCCCGCCAGGCTCCTCTGTCCATGGGGATTCTCCAGGCAAGAATATTGGAGTGGATTCCCATACCCTCCTCCTGGGGATCTTCCTGACCCAGGGATCAAATCCATGTCTCATGTCTCCTTCATTGGGAGGCAGGTTTTTTACCACTATCGCCACCTGGGAAGCCCCTAAAACAATCATAACTACAATAATTATGGGCTAAAGATGAAAATGCAAAATATGACATCAAAAACACAAAATGCAAGGGACAGGAATAAAATACAGATCTTTTATAATGTGCTTGAACTTAAATGACAATCAGTTGAAAACAATTAGATACAGTTATAGGTCAACATATATGAACCCTATAATAATCACAAATCAAAAACCAATAGATGCAGAAAATTTTTTTTAAAAAGGAACACATGCATACTAAAAAATAAACTTAGCAAACCAAGGGGAAGAAACAAAAAAAGAAAGAAATGGATCAAAAAGAACTACAAAAACAATCAGAAAACAATAAAACAGCAATAAGTATAAACCTCTCACAGCAACCAATAATTACTTTAAATGTACATTTAATCCAAGAATCCATAGAAAGGATCATACACCATGATCAAGTTAGATTTATTCTAAGGCACAAGGATGGCTCAAAATATGAAAAACAATTTGACATACCACATTAGCAAAACAAAAACAAAAACCACATGACCATCTCAATAGATGCAGAAAAAGCATTTGACAAAATCCATCATCCATTCAAGATAAAAACTCTCATCAAAGTGGGTACAGAAGGAACATACCTCAACTTAATAAAGGCTATTTATGACAAACCCACAGTCAATGTAACATTCAATGCTGGGGTAAATTGGTGTGGCCACTATGAAAAACTGAATGGAGATTACTCAAAAAACTAAAAAAGGAACTACCATCAGATCAGATCATATCAGTCACTCAGTCATGTCCGACTCTTTGCGACCCCGTGAATGGCAGCACGCCAGGCCTCCCTATCCATCACCAACTCCTGGAGTTCACCGAGACTCACGTCCATCGAGTCAGTGATGCCATCCAGCCATCTCATCCTCTGTCGTCCCCTTCTCCTCCTGCCCCCAATCCCTCCCAGCATCAGAGTCTTTTCCAATGAGTCAACTCTTCGCATGAGGTGGCCAAAGTACTGGAGTTTCAGCTTGCATCATTCCTTCCAAAGAAATCCCAGGGCTGATCTCCTTCAGAATGGACTGGTTGGATCTCCTTGCAGTCCAAGGGACTCTCAAGAGTCTTCTCCAACACCACAGCTCAAAAGCATCAATTCTTTGGCACTCAGCCTTCTTCACAGTCCAACTCTCACATCCATACATGACCACTGGAAAAACCATATCCTTGACTAGACGGACCTTTGTTGGCAAAGTAATGTTTCTGCTTTTGAATATGCTATCTAGGTTGGTCATAACTTTCCTTCCAAGGAGTAAGCGTCTTTTAATTTCATGGCTGCAGTCACCATATGCACTAATTTTGGAGCCCAGAAAAATAAAGTCTGACACTGTTTCCACTGTTTCCCCATCTATTTCCCATGAAGTGATGGGACCGGATGCCATGATCTTCGTTTTCAGAATGTTGAGCTTTAAGCCAACTTTTTCACTCTCCACTTTCACTTTCATCAAGAGGCTTTTTAGTTCCTTTTCACTTTCTGCCATAAGGGTGGTGTCATCTGCATATCTGAGGTTATTGATATTTCTCCCAGCAATCTTGATTCCAGCTTGTGCTTCTTCCAGCCCAGCATTTCTCGTGATGTACTCTGCATATAAGTTAAATAAACAGGGTGACAATATACAGCCTTGACGTACTCCTTTTCCAAATAGAACCAGTCTGTTGTTCCATGTCCAGTTCTAACTGTTGCTTCCTGACCAGCATACAAATTTTTCAAGAGGCAGATCAGGTAGTCTGGTATTCCCATCTCTTTCAGAATTTTCCACAGTTTATTGTGATCCACACAGTCAAAGGCTTTGGCATAGTCAATAAAGCAGACATAGATGTTTTTCTGGAACTCCCTTGCTTTTTCCATGATCCAGTGGATGTTGGCAATTTGATCTCTGGTTCCTCTGCCTTTTCTAAAACCAGCTTGAACATCTGGAAGTTCATGGTTCACATATTGCTGAAGCCTGGCTTGGAGAATTTGGAGCGTTGCTTTACTAGCACATGAGATGAGTGCAATTGTGCGGTAGTTTGAGCATTCTTTGGCATTGCCTTTCTTTGGGATTGGAATGAAAACTGACCTTTTCCAGTCCTGTGGCCACTGCTGAGTTTTCCAAATTTGCTGGCATATTGAGTGCAGCACTTTCACAGCATCATCTTTCAGGATTTGGAATAGCTCAACTGGAATTCCATCACCTCCACTAGCTTTGTTCGTAGTGATGCTTTCTAAGGCCCACTTGACTTCACATTCCAGGATGTCTGGCTCTAGGTGAGTGATCACACCATCATGATTATCTGGGTCTGGAAGATCTTTTTTGTACAGTTCTTCTGTGTATTCTTGCCATCTCTTCTTAATATCGTCTGCTTCTGTTAGGTCCATACTATTTCTGTCCTTTATCGAGCCCATCTTTGCATGACATGTTCCTTTGGTGTCTCTAATTTTCTTGAAGAGATCTCTAGTCTTTCCCATTCTGTTGTTTTCCTCTATTTCTTTGCATTGATCGCTGAAGAAGGCTTTCTTGTATCTTCTTGCTATTCTTTGGAACTCTGCATTCAGATGTTTATATCTTTCCTTTTCTCCTTTGCTTTTTGCTTCTCTTCTTTTCACAGCTATTTGTAAGGCCTCCCTAGACAGCCATTTTGCTTTTTTGCATTTCTTTTCCATGGGGATGGTCTTGATCCCTGTCTCCTGTACAATGTCACGAACCTCATTGCATAGTTCATCAGGCACTCTATCTATCAGATCTAAGCCCTTAAATCTATTTCTCACTTCCACTGTATAATCATAAGAGATTTGATTTAGGTCATACCTGAATGGTCTAGTGGTTTTCCCTACTTTCTTCAATTTCAGTCTGAACTACCATATGATTCAGTAATGCTACTCCTAGGTTTACATCCAGCAAAAACAGAAATACTAATTCTAACTGATACATGCACCTCAAGGTTCACAGTAGCACTGCTTAGCATAGCAAAGATTTGGAAGCAATCCAAGTGTCCATCAATAGGCAACTATATGAAGAAGATGTGGTATACATGCAGTGGGATATTATTCAGTCATTAAAAATAATACAAATCTGCCACTTACAACAATGAAGATGAACCTAGAGAATACTATGTGTAATGATGTAAGTCAGAGAGACATTTAACATATCACTTTTATGTGGAGTCTAAAAAATAAAAAATGTATATAGTAAAACAGAATTACAGATATAGAAAAAAAACTAGTGGTTACCTTGGGAAGATGGGGGCAGGGACAAGCTAGGCGTATGGGATTAAGATACACATACTACAGTGTATAAAATAGACAAGCCACAGGGCTATATTGTAAAGCACAGGGATTATCTTGTAATAACTTTTAATGAAGTATAATCTGTAAAAAATACTGAATCACTATGCTATATACCAAAAATTGAGAAATAATTTTAAATCAATGATACTTCAATAAAAAGTAAAATGCATACCCTAAATATATTATTAAAAGTAATGTTAGTTAATGCACAGATTTGGCAAATATTGTGAATGTGCTTTTAATTTCTATTATTAATCTCTGTTTAGCAAAAATCAGAAAGTGTGGTCACCCTCCCCTGGTTAGAGGTGTCACAAAAATCTTTGCCAACAGCACTCTGGACTTGAACACTCCTGTTCTTAAATTGATGTTGCTGTCCCCAAATAATGGCTGCTCGTTTACAGTTTCCTTGATTTACAGAAAAATATATTTTTTTAAATTTACCATTTTTAAATTCAGTTTAGGAAAATCAGGTTTAGTCCAGGCCCTGACTGTTATTGGAGAAGGAAATGGCAACCCAATCCAGTATTCTTGCCTGGAAAATTCCATGTACAGAGGAGCCTGGCAAGGTAAAGTCCCTGCACGGGGTCGGAAAGAGTGGGACACGACAGAGTGCCTCTCACTCACTCACTCTGCCTGTTATAAGCACCCAAGGTCAAGGTTTATTTAATTATCCCCTCTGAGTTTCAGGTTTTTCTTTTCTGAAGGAAAAGGCTTTGGTAGATCTCTTGGAAAGCCCCTGAAATTCTAAAATAATATCATTTATATCTGTTAATTTTATCAATTAGGGAAAATTACATAAATGAATATGAATAATAAATTTTATATAACCCAAAGAAAATGGCATCAATAGCATATGAAAATATCGAGAAGATTATGTTTACCTCTAATTATAAATCATTGGCCATTAAAATTTTTGATAAATGCTGTCATTTTCAAATATTCCCATTAACTTGAATCATGACATGCTCAAAATTCAGTCTGTTAAATTTTGTCAAAATGTTGAATGAATTTCTGAATAAGTTTCAATTATCTTTTTTAATATAGTCAATTTACATTTTGGGACAGAAAACTTTTGAACCTCTCTAATTATAGGCATTTAGAAGAATTTCAAGCAAGCATATGCTACTCTTTTGCTCTAGAATTAATTTGTATTTAGCTTCCTTGCTCATCTCTCATTGATATTTGTATTTTCTCAAACAGCTTTATAAGTAACCAGTGTACAATTCTGACTCCAGAGCACTCACTCAACTAGAAATATGGACAGCTGTCTCCCCAACATTCTTGAGATACAATAATCATATCCATATTATTCCTAATACAAGTATATTTTCATAGCCCTGTGGAAATTTGAGTGCCAGCTCTCAGATGAAGCTTTACTAAAATGATCAAATGATCACGTGTCAAGCGTTCTCACTTTCTCTTCACCAACTCATGATGCAGAGCTGGTCAGTATGCTTAATATTTTAGTGGTCACGAAGCTGATTACCTGGAACAGCTTACCTAGTTGAAAAAAGAACTTTTGTGATGATGGTTGGATTTGCCTGAAGAACACAATGAGAAAGAACACCTAATGTGTTTACAGAGCAGAGATATGACACACTAACAATGAATCAGGATGACTCTGGTCACTTACAAACACAAAACTATTTCATCACTGATTCAAATTTACTATAAAATTCTGACATCTATGCAGAAATTTTTCCTCTAGCAAACTTTACTCGTCTTATTTTAAGAAATTGCCAGCTACCCCAACTTTCAGCAATCACCACCCTGATCCGGCAACCAACGGTCAGCATCAAGGAAGCACCCTTCATCAGCAAAAAGATTAAAACTTACTGAAGGCTCAGATGATGATTAACATATTTTAGCATTACAGTATTTTTAATTACGATATGTATTTTGGTTTTGCTAGAAATAATGCTATTGCATTCTTGATAGACTACAGTATAGTGAAAACATAACCTTCATATGTATTGGGTAACTAAAAACATTCGTGAAACTTGCTTTATTGAGGTGCCTGGAACTGAATCTGCAATATCTCTGAGGTACGGCTGAACTTTGAAAATTGTACTCATAAATGCTGATCTGTTATTACTGGATGTGAAGTCTTTTCATAATTCTTCTGGCCTCAACAAACAAGTCAATAGTTCTCATAGTTTTTAAAAAACTACAGTTCAATTCAAAACGAAAGTATTTCCTCTGCCTCTCTGCCTCACCTTCCTTTGCTATTTCAAACTGCAAATACAACTAATTTCTAATTACCTAAAACTTTAGTTCATCATATAATTAATGGAGAATATATTTATCATACTGTCAACACCTTCTTATAAGCTTTCCTTATACTTGCAAAGCAATTAAATTATCCTCTGGTATTCTCTCTTTTCAAAAACTAAATAACCTTGATCACTTGCCCTGTTGTTATCATTCCTACATTTATCCTTTATACAGTCTTTTCTGCACAGCCTATAATTTTTATGTTTTTTAAATGAATAAAATTTTAAGAAGCACTCATTTTTTCTTTTGCCTTGCAAGCAAACTTTTAATTTCCAAAGTATACAAGGAGCTCACACAATTCAATATCATAAAAACAAACAACCCAATCAAAAAGTGGGCAAAAGACCTAAACATACACTTCTCTAAAGAAGGCATGCTATGCTATGCTATGCTAAGTCATACAGATGGCTAATAAACACATGAAGAAATGCTCAACATCATTCATCATTAGAGAAATGCTAATCAGAACTGCAAGGAGATATCACCCCACACCAGAAAGAATGGCCATAAAAAAAAAAAATACACCAACAACAAATACTGGAGAGGATGTGGAGAAAAGGGAACCCTCCTACACTGCTGGTGGGAATGTAAATTGATACAGCCACTACGGAAGATGGCAATTCCTTAAAAAATAGGAATAAAAACCACCATATGACCCAGCAAAACCACTTCTAGGCATATACCCTGAAGAAACCAGAACTGAAAAAGACATGTATCCCAATGTTCATTGCAGCACTATTTACAATAGCCAGGACATGAAAACAACCTAGTTGCCTGTCGACAGATGAATGGATAAGAAAGCTGCAGTACATAAATAAAATGGAATACAATGCAGCCACAACAAGGAATGATTTGAGTCAGATCTAATGAGGTTGATGAACATAGAGCCCATTATACAGAATGAAGTGATAAAAACAAATATTGTATATTAATGCATATATATGGAATACAGATGGAGAAGGGAATGGCAACCCACTCCAGTATTCTTGCCTAGAAAATTCCATGGACAGAGCAGCCTGGAGGGCTGCAGTCTATGGGGTCCTAAAGAGTTGGACTGGAGGAGGAAATGGCAACCCACTCCAGTATTCTTGCATGGAGAATCCCATGGATAGAGGAGCCTGGCAGGCTACAGTCTATGGGGTCTCAAGAGTCAGACACGACTGAGCCACCAAGCACAGCACTGCACATGGAATCTAGAAGGATGGTACTGATGAACCTGCTTAAAGAGCAGCAGTGGAGATGCAGGCATAGAGAACTGACTTATGGACAAGGGGAGAGGAGGGAGAGGGTGAGATGAATGGAGAGTAGCATGGATGCATATACACTAACATATGTAAATAGACAGCCAATGGGAATTTGCTGTATGACTCATGGAGCCTCAAACTGAGGCTCTGTAATAACCTAGATGGGGGGAATGGGCAGGAGGTGGGAGAAAGATTCAAGAGGGAGGAGATATATGTGTACCTATGGTTAATTCATGTAGATGTATGACAGAAATCAAACCAACATTGTAAAGCAATCAATCAATAAAAATAAGTATCAAAAATTGATATATATTTGATTTACAATATTGTCGTAGTACAATATTGTACAAGTACTTACTACAAGTACATACTTGTGCTTACTTGTACAACTTGTGCTCAAGTGTACAGCACAGTGATTCAGATTTCTTTTTTTCCTTAAAAGTACAAGTATATAAAAGAGAGAAAACTTTGGTTCTTTTAATGAACATAATTCTACTCCTTCTTTCTTCTCTTTTTTAGTACTTTCCTCCAAAAAGCAAATGGCTATACAATAAATTGTATAAATACTCACAATAAATATTCACAAATTTCCATAGTACTAGTAATTCTGATTACAAAGATGTCAGACTCTAAGACAATGATAAGCATGATTAGTCATAACAAGGCCCAGACAGGTGCCTCAATAGCGAAGTCCAATGACTTTGCTCACAGCACCTCCCTAAAGTACCCTGATTTCCTCATTGCTTAATAATCACCTGGGAGACTAGCTAAATGCAGATTCTGGCTCTTAAGTCTGGGGTGGAGTTCGAGATTCTGCATTTCTTACAGGCTGCAGGTGCTGTTCAGGCTGCTTGGCCAGAGACCTCACTTTAAGTAGGAAGGGCATAAACTACAATATTCTTGTTCACTGACATAAATGAGATATGAATCAACATCAAGTTTTCCTAGACAGATGACGATTGTATAAGACATGAAATGAAATCACTCTCCTAAAATTCATTTGTCATATAATTGTATTGGCATACTAAATGTCTTTTATTATACTTGAACCCTGGCAAAAAGGGCTTGTTTTGCAAGGGTGGAGAAATCACTTTTAAATTTAAGTTTTGTTCCATAACCAACAAATGTGCTCACTGTCATATGCAGAGAAGGAAAGTTCCTATCTAAGAAAAGCATGCCCTTGTCTAGGAACACTCAAGGGTATTTTAGAAAAAAACCCTGAAATTTAAATCAAATAGGAAAGTGAACAATCCAAATCATGTCTTTCTTGCATATACACTGTGATTTGATATTTAAACAAACCCCCACTCTGACATTAGCTGGTATTAAACTGTCAAGCCAAGAACTGGGAAGTTTCTGAGATTTTATCCTTCTTCCAAGTTAACGAGTAATCCTCCTATAGCTTCACAGATACTGGCAGAAAAATGGAAGCTTTTGGGGTCAGAGAGCAAAGACTGCTGCTTATTACTCACAGCAATACCAATCGCAGTACCAATAGCCAGAGTGCCATCTTAAATACCCACAGAGGAATGGGAAGAGGGCCAGGGGTCATGCATAAGCAGTAGGTGTGTTTTAGGCAAGGGATCACAAGATGAGGAAGTCCTGATTTTCTTTAGGGGGTGCTGACAGCTGACCCATCCCTCCTTCCCACAGATTGACAATATCTTAATTACTAGGCATTGTAAATCTCTACTGAGGAGGGAGACCTCTCTATCTGTACTTATCCAATAATGTATATAAATCTGAGCAAATTTATTAATGTTCAGACTTGAAGAAAGGTGACATATTCACAAAGAACTGTATGCTAATGGTTGGTAGAAAAGTGTTGGAAGATAACAAAAATAATAACCAGAATAATGGTTACAATAAAAAGAGTACTTTACATGTTATTCCATTTGGTTCTCAACAAAGGGTGGCAAGTTAAATATGATTCTGTCCATTTCAAAGAGAAGGAAAAGAGCTAATCTCTCAGGCCTTAGGTTGATTGTATAAGCTCACATGGTGGTGGTGGTGAAGTCACTAAGTCATGTCTGACTCTGTGACACCATGGACTATAGCCCACCAGGCTCCTTTGTCCATGGGGTTTTTCAAGCAAGAATACTAGAGTGCATTGCTATTTCTTTCTCCAGGGGATCTTCTGAGCCCAGGGATCAAAGCTGGGTCTCCTGCATTGTTGACAGATTCTTTACCAGCTGAGCCATCAGGGAAGCCAACTGCGTTATCTCTATGCAATTTTATGAGTCCATCTAAGAGGCAGGATTGTGAGAAGGTTGGGACACAGGACACTTAACCAGAGGTGAACCTGACTACTGTTACCAGATCCTTTCATCATGATCATCCCTTCCCAGCCTCCAATAAGGCTATGGGGTCTCACATCTTATTTTGCCCTGGCATTTACAGATTGTCACCTCTAGAACTACTGCTTCATGACTACAATTGGGTAAACAGTAGAGGTTATTTATTTATTTTTAAAAGGCTATCTTGTACAGCTAATAGCAAATATAAGGAACTATATTTTAATTATTTTTTGATGAGTAATCAAAGATAGAATTTTATAATGACCATAAATTAGGAGGACTTCCTATAAGAAAACTGACTCAAATATTTATTAAATCATAAATAACATTTAGAAAGAGTTTTATAATGACCATAAATTAGAAGAGCTTCCTACAAGAAAACTGACTCACAGATTTACTAGATCATAAATAACATTTCAATCTAGTCCTTAAATAAAAAGATACGTGGTTTTTTTTTCTTTTTGAACACAAGACCATCTTCCTCAGTTGTTAATTTTTACATATTGCCCACCATCAGCTTACATTTTCCTTTCATCCTTCACTGGCTTGCAGTATTTTACTCCTAAAATGTCAAGCTTGCTCACTTTCATAAACAAATTCCCCTCTTTGTGTCAACATTTGAAATTTTGCTTGTAAATCAGAACATGCTGTGATTGAATTGCTGCTCTTATCATCTACAACTTACTTCTATCAAAGCATATAACTGGATTAGTGGGAAAACAGCTACATTATGCGTGCATTAAACATTTGTCTAACAGCAGGCTTCCTTTCTGTAACAAAGAACAGCCCTGGAGATTACAGAAACACTAGGAAATGATGCAATATTTGTTTTGACATCTTATGTGTGATTGAAGCACAAAAATTACCGGTCTCAAAAAAAAAAAAAGAAACTTAGATATATAAGCCTAAAGGTGAGAAGCTGCTTGATTTTTCTGTCTGGTGATTCTAGGCAACACTGGGAAAGCGTTCATACAGACTGCATCAGACTCTGGACGGCAGACATGATCTCAGGTGTGAGGATGAAGAGAAATGCAGGCAGGCTTTGTGGGAAGATTATTGTCAAATTTATAGAATCACTACCATGTTTCCTCAGTGCCTTATTATTATGCCTCCCTGAAACTACAACAGCTAAAAGTTGTAATATCTCTTTCTTAGACTTCCAAATAGTTTCAGAAAGAAAAACATATACAGGCACATCTGTGTGCCTACACACACACAGTCCAGGAGATAATAACTGTGTTGCTGCTGCTAAGTCACTTCAGTCGTGTCCGACTCTGCACGACCCCATAGACGGCAGCCCACCAGGCTCCCCCGTCCCTGGGATTCTCCAGGCAAGAACACTGGAGTGGGTTGCCATTTCCTTCTCCGATGCATGAAAGTGAATAGTGAAAGTGAAGTCGCTCAGTCCTGTCCGACTCTTAGCGACCCCATGGACTGCAGCCCATCAGGCTCCTCCATCCATGGGATTTTCCAGGCAAGAGTACTGGAGTGGGGTGCCATTGCCTTCTCCAAATAACTGTGTTAGCAGGTTTTATTTCCTGTTGAATCTCTACCTAGTTAGATTGTTACATTTCTATTTAATGAGAAAGGCCTATCTGTTAAAGACAGAAATAGGATTTTACTTTCCTTTGACCCAAATGTTGCATAAGAATTAATTCTCTTTATATGTATTGCTTTCAGGTATTTTATTTTCACCTAACTAATAAAACTGAAGAATTTCTTTTAAATTATGAGGTTGATATTTTTGACATTGCTAAGCTACTGCTAAGTCAATTCGGTTGTGTCCGACTCTGTGCGACCCCATAGACGGCAGCCCACCAGGCTCCCCCATCCCTGGGATTCTTCAGGCAAGATCATGGAGTGGGTTGCCATTTCCTTCTCCAATGCATGAAAGTGAAAAGTGAAAGTGAAGTCGCTCAGTCGTATCTGACTCTTAGCGACCCCATGGATTGCAGCCCACCAGGCTCCTCCGTCCATGGGATTTTCCAGGCAAGAGTACTGGAGTGGTTTTTGACATTAAATATTATATAAATGCACATAACAATCTAGGTAGTATGACTGAAACAAGAGGACATATGATAAAGGAAGTAAATAAATTTATAAAAAGATACCTAAGCAAGATATATAATCCAGATACAATGTCTAAGTATTTATTTGTAATTATAATAATCCAATTCATATATGCTTTTTCAAGTCAAAATAAAGCAGATTTCTTAAAAGAATTCCTCTACTAAAACATAATTTTCTTCTTCAAAAGTTAGTAATAAATTTAGACTTAAAAGAAGCATTTCTCCTTGTTTTTATAACCTAATCATACTCTACTTTTGAATTTCTAAGAAATGTAATAGTTTGGAATTTTACTTAAATACATCAGATATGCACTAAAATTAGTAAACTTATTTTATAATTTCCTTCAGGAGCCAGTCACATAACTTTGTGGATAAATCTAGACTAAAAAATGAATATGGCTATGCTCCAATCCTGGCTTCTCCCTTAGAAAAGCTACTACAAATAAAACCTTGTAAGCACCAGGAGACCCCACAGAAACTGAGCCAGACTTGCTTTTGAGTGTTTTGAGTGTCTCCTGCAGAGGTACGGGTCAGCAGTGGCCTGCCACAGGGGCAGGGACTCTGGGTGTAGCAGACCTGGTGTGGCATAAGCCCTCTTGGAGGAGGTTGCCATTTCCCACCATAGAGCCACCAGAATTTACACAGGACTGGGGAAACACACTCTTGGAGGGCACAAACAAAACTCTGTGCACCAGGACACAGAAGAAAGGAGCAGTGACCCCACAAGAGGCTGACCCAGACTGGCCTGTGAGTGTTCAGGAGTCTCAGTCGGGGTGTGGGCTGGCAGTGGCCTGCTGCAGGGTCGGGGCACTGAGTGTGTGCATGGACCTTTTGAAGGAGGTAGCCATTATTTTCATTACCTCCATCATAGTTTGGCCTCAGGTCAAACAACAGGGAGGGAACACAGCCCCGCCCATCAACAGAAAATTGGGTTAAAAATTTACCAAGCATGGCGCCGCCCATTGGAACAAGACCCAGTTTCCCCCTCAGTCAGTATATCCCATCAGGAAGCTTCCATAAGCGTTTTATCCTTATTCCTCAGAGGGCAGATGGAATGAAAACCACAATCACAGAAAACTAACCAGTCTAATCACATGTACCATAGCCTTGTCTAACCCAATGAAACTATGAGCCAGGCCATGCAGGGCCACCCAAGACAGATAGGTCATTGTGGAGAGTTCTGACAAAATGTGGTCCACTGGAGAAGGGAATGGCATACCACTTCAGTATTCTTGCCTTGAGAACCCCATGAACAGTGTGAAAAGGCAAAATGATATGACACTGAAAGATGAACTCCCCAGCTTGGTAGGTGTCCAATATGCACCTGGAGAACAGTGGAAAAATAACTCCAGAAAGAATGAAGAGACAGAGCCAAAGCAAAAACAACACCCAGTTGTGGATGTGACTGGTGATGCAAATAAAATCCAATGCTGTAAAGAACAATATTGCATAGGAACCTGGAATGTTAGGTCCATGAATCAAGGTAAATTGGAAGTGGTCAAACAGATGGCAAGAGTGAACATCAACATTTTAGGAATCAATGGACTGGAATGGGTGAATTTAACTCATATGACCATTATATCTACTACTGTGGGCAAGAATCCCTTAGAAGAAATGAAGTAGCCCTCATAGTCATCAAGAGTCTGAAATGCAGTACTTGGACGCAATCTCAAAAAGACAGAATTGTTAGGTCATTAAAATAGGAAAAAGGAGTCCAAAATAGTGGTGGCTAAGACAAAGAAGGGAAAAAAATAGTACAAAGTAAGGTCTGAGGTCCAGAGTGAGGACCTCAGGTAAAACAAAGAGCCCTCCTGGCTAGCCCAATTTACATAGGGCAGGCTCAGGGAAAAAGAAAAAAAAAAAATCATGTAACAAGAGGAGCCAAAACTGAGCCAGGGGACTGTCTTGACTTTGCGTCTTTTCGGTCAGCACACCCTCACGCCTTGAGGATGTATTTTCCTTTACTTTCTAAATAAAACGGAGTTGTAACACAGCACTGTAACACTGGTCCGTCTGAGGGCTGTAACACTGGTCTGTCCATTGCTTCAAATTTTTGTTGCAACAAGACAGAACCAAGGAAATTACAGATTCCCCCGACAGAATGATCTCTGTTCATTTCCAAGGCAAACCATTCAATATCACCGTAATCCAAGTCTCTGTCCTATCCAGTAATGCTGAAGAAGCTGAAGTTGAACAGTTCCACGAAGACCTACAAGACCTTCTAGAAATAACACCCCAAAAGGATACCCTTTTCATTATAGGGGACTGGAATGCAAAAATAGGAAGTCAAGAGATACCTGGAGTAACAGGCAAATTTGGCAGGGCAAAGACTAACAGAGTTTTGCTAAGAGAATACACTGGAAATAGCAAACTACATTTTCTATTTCTTTATAAAGTTTACATCAGTAATATTATCTCCCTCACAAGGTTGTCGTAGAGAACAAATGAGTAACTATTAAAACACATAGACCACTCCCTGCACATCATGAGCAGTGGTAAGAAAAATTAACTCTAAGAATTCACTATGATATGATGAAATTAAAGATTAATACATAAACTAGATAAACAATGACAAATATCTACTTTAGATCTTGTTTGTATTTATTTTCTGAAGAACAAATTTATGTCTGGAATAATATAAGTTATTATCATTTAGTGACTTTTCAATTCTGAAAATGTACTAATCATTTTTCTCAGATAACAAAAGCAAACAAAAATATATAGTTAATAAAAAATCAGAGTATAGTTGACAAAAGTATCTCCTTATGGTAAATAACAGCCATAAACCACTAAAATAAAGTAAATTATACTAATGAATCTCAACCAAACAAGCCATTATACTAGGAACTAAGACCACTAATAAATTTCTCTAGGAGTAGAGTGTGAAATCACTATGACTTCATCTTTCAAATATTTTTTGCAATATTCATCTTAGAACTTGCACGAATTATATATCTTTAAATATCACTCTTCTCCCCTATTTTTGAATATGTAACTGAGGTATTTCCATAATTTTAACCTGAGATATTGAGATATATTACTTCCATATCAAATGCATGCAGAGTTCTTTTTAAAAGCAACATATTCACTTTACTTACATGCTTTCAGTCACATATTCAAGCTACATCATGTGAGCATGCCCCAGCAAGGATTTACTGTGAGCTGTCAGAGAGCTGTCAATACATCAGTAAAGTCTGTATTAACCTGATTCACTGAGATCACAAGGAAACATCTTGCAATTTTGTTTCAAAAGAACTTAGTTAACAACTCTCTTTAAAGAAACACACATTTGACAGCTATATTTTCAGGAAAAGCAAAGGTCAATCACAATTCCATCAAAGTTCTTTATTTTAGTTAGGAAAGAATCATTAGTTGCTGGCTAAATGTTGAAAGCACAAAATTCATTCAAATTCATTTCTATTGTTTAGTCAGGAAGTCTTTTAAAACATACTTTTAAAAGTATTGTTCAGTTTCAACTTAAGTAGATGCTACTTGTGCCGGTAACAGAAGAAAATACGCAACAAAAGAGATGCAATATTTGTTTAATATGAATCAGCAGATAGTGGGAGAACATGCCAGGGAATGGATGTTGATGGATTACGAGGCAAAAACCACCTGGGTATTAACTTGGTGTGAAGAAGTAAGCAGACTGAGATAAGAAAACACGTGGACTCTTGCACAGTGGCAAATGGCTTGGCTGGTTGGCCAATGCCCTTGAAGAATCAAGACTGGAAGACCTTCCCAAGACAAAGAGTTCTGGAGAAGCATAAGGATGGATCTATGGGAGCAGGCATCAAGTGTGCAGACGTCTGTTTGAAATCAATCACCACTGGACAACATTCATTACAGCTGCTGCTAAGTCGCTTCAGTCACGTCTGACTCTGTGCAACCCCATAGACGGCAGCCCACCAGGCTGCCCCGTCCCTGGGATTCTCCAGGCAAGAACACTGGAGTGGGTTGCCCCTTCCTTCTCCAATGCATGAAAGTGAAAAGTGAAAGTGAAGTCACTCAGTTGTGTCTGACTCTTAGCGACCCCATGGACTACAGCCCACCAGGCCCTCTGTCCATGGGATTTTCCAGGCAAGAGTACTGGAGTGGGGTGCCATTGCCTTCTCCGATTCATTACAGAGGAGGTACTAAATGAGTGGATAGGAGGATTCGTCCACTGAAAGTCATCCAGCCTTTGTATGTAGGAACTGCAAATAAATGCAATAACCAGGTAGCAGAGAGAAAGGGAATTTATGTGGACCTAAAAATACAGGCTCTTTCTCACCTAGCATGTATACCTATTGCCACTGGTGAATGGCCAACCCACTGGAAATCATCCAGTGGTGAGAATTCAAAACAGTATCACTCTTTAAAAAGACATTTAACAACTTGATATCAAATAGGTTATAAGCAGTCTTTATTTATAATTCTGGAATGGGGTATGGTCAATTTTGTTTTCCTTGTTATTGATACATATTTCAGTTAAGCATTCCTCTTCCTGTTTACATTTCCTCATCCACTAAGATAATCCTCTGAACTGTCTGATTTATCATGAAGGGTTATCATTATAGAATGTTGCATAACCTCACATTAAATCAAGCAATCTGTTTTATGGTAAAGGAGGTCTAACAACAAACAAATGACCACAGAATCCACTGGGTCTATGATATAATGCATCAGTTGGGAACTGCCAGTCTGGGGAAAAAAAAAAAAACAACAACATTGGGATAGCCTCTTATATATGAAAGCTCCAACTTGGAGATTTCAGTCTTTGAATTAAAATGCTGTCCATCAAGATGCAGTTTATACTTTGAACCATGGCATGAAGTCCACTAATGTCCTGGCACAAGACTGTATCCACTCATAAAAAAACAATGGTTACCCTGTCAGGAACTTTTAAATGGTAAAAGGATCAATTTAACAAGAGAATATAGCACTTGTAAATAGCTATGCACACAATATAGGAACACCTAAATTCATAAAGCAAATAGCAACAGACACAAAAGGAAAAATGACTGTAATACAGTAATAGTAGAGGACTTTAAGACCCTACTTTCATTAATGGCAAGATCATCCATATAAAAAAATCAATGAGGAAACACTGGTCTTGAATGACATGTTAGATGCCATCTTTAAGGACTATTAACTGAACATAGTGGATTCTGGACAGGTTTCTAGCTACCATCACCTGCAACTTTCTGTTTCAGTTCTGTTATGACCGGAGTCTATTATCTCCGCACATACGGAATGCTGGTACACACTTAAAACCCCAGTTCACTTGACCTTGAGGCAGAATAACAGTTCATATACTATACAGCTTCTAGACTTTCTCAGTAGGATTGAGTTCCTTTAAATAAAATTTCTTTAATTGGTTTCCTTCCTTTCCTTGTCTCGCTTCCTTGTGTTTCTTGGGACCATGTCACAGATAAATCCATTTACACTGGAATCCATAAGTAAGAACCAGGAAGAAGCCATATTAAGACATTAGTCATGTTTAATGTCAGCTGGTTTTATATAAATTTCATTTGATATGCCAAATCTGTACTGAATTTAGTGTTTTTACAATTTCCTCTTTTGCTATGCCAAACATAACATTTTGTTAACAACCTTTCCAATGCAGTTATAATAAATATGTTTATGTATAAATTAATTGATTACCTTCTCTAATCAATTTATTTCAGAGACCAACCATTACATTTTACTTGTACACATTTTGTTGAATATGTTATGAGCTAACACATGGAGTCAGGTTATAAAATCAGACTAACATTAATCAGAGCTCTTATGCAATATCAAACTTTACTAATAATATCAAGGATATAAACAAGCTAGGGTTTCCCTGGTTGCTCAGAAGGTAAAGAATCTGCCTACAATGTAGGAAACCTGGTTTCGATTCCTAGGTTGGGAAGGTCCTCTGGAGAAGGGAGTCAGTATACAATCCAGTATTCTTGCCTGGAGAATTCTATGGACAGAGAACCCTAGTGGGCTATAGTCCATGGGGTTTCAAAGAGTTGGACATGACTGAATGAATAATACTTTCTTGGCTAAGCTAAAGGACTGCTAAATGTTCAGATAAAACACAGAAAGAATTGGGCATGGAGGGCAGTTCCTAGGTGTTACAAGCTGAACTGTCTCCCCCTGAAATTCCTATGTTGAAGTCCTAATCCCTACTATCTCCAAATGTAACAGTAAACATAGGTAATCTTTTTTTAATGAGGTGACAGAAAACAACAAAATTCTGTAAAGCAATCATCCTTCAGTTAAAGAACAGATAAATTTTTAAAAAAGAGGGAGGGGACACATGGAAAAAAAAATGAGACCATCAGGGTAAGAGCATATGACACCAATATCATTGGTGTCCTTATAAGGAGAAGAAGAGAAATCAGTCTGCACAGAAGGATGACCAAAGGAAGTGGCAGCAAGAGGGCAGCAGTTTGCAAGCCAAGAAAGTGGCCTCAGGAGAACCTGACCCTGCTGGCACCATGATCTTGGACTTCCACCCTCCAGCACTGTGAGAGAAAAATTTCTTCAGTTAAAGCCACCTAGTCTGCATTATTCTGGTTAAGTAGCCTTAGAACACTAATAGAACAGACCCTCCCTTACTGTATTGAAGACACTGTTCTGGGGCCAGATGAAATAAGTCTCAAAAGAGGTTTGCAGGGTTCCTTGTATAGTGGGAGTATTTAAACCATGAAATATTTCCTGTTTATTACCCAGAGTGTTATATTACCTACTAGGTATTTTTAAAGCCATCTTGCCACACTGATCTTGAGTTCTTGCCGGGAGCCACCATGGGAGATCCCACCCATGACAAAGGTCATGCGGAGAAGACCTGACAGGCAAAGGCGGATCAGGACTCGAGGGATTCCCTGGACCTGCTCGAGCATCTACCCTGAAACCAAAATCTGTCTGTCTATTGTTCACTATGTTATGCCTTTCAACCACTCTTCTGATATTAGCAGGGGGCTATCCCCAACCACCTTTCTCTGGAGAAAATCAACTTAGGGCTCTAAGTTGACAAGTCTCCTGGGCATGAAACGAATATTTCTATTCTAACCCCTCTGTTGGCATTCTAGCTTGCTTGACAGGTTTTTCCTTACTCTTACAACTAACACACATGATTGTTCATAACTTCCCAACCGTGCAAGGTACGGGAAGCCTAAACTTTCTAAAAGTCCTAATGGGCACAGAGCCCTTTAAGGGGTGAAAAATTATTAGAATAGTACTGGTAAAGGGCTTCGTGATTGGGCCAATGCTTGCTGCCAAGTTCCCATATCCCTTATCCATTGTGCACCTGGGAGTGCATTAGTTAATGTATTGGAATGTAAGAAACACAAGTAGTAGCCTTGGTATTAACCACATCAGACCTTTGACCTAATAAGTTCTTTCTTTGTTGTGACCCACTGCACCTTTGCTCCGTGAGAATGTAACTCTGTTTAGTACTTTCTGAGGCTGACACAGATTAGAAATATAAAGAAAAAAACACTTCAAGGGAAAACAAGTTTTCTGGTTGATCAACCGTTATCAAAAACGGGTCGCAAAATGTCAACAGGCCTCCAGGCCAGAAGATAAGGTACATAGCATAAGACCCTTGTTTATGGAAAGGCATACAGAAAAAAAGCCTGCTTTCGATAAGGGAAAAATTGCTGCAGTGTTTGGGCTGACGCTGCATGACCTTGCATCTTTCATTTCTCTCTATGTACAAGTCAGGTTATAAAAGTTCCTTTTGAAAATAAAGTTATGGGCCTTGCTCACCGAAGCTTGGCCTCCCCGTGTCATTCATTCACCAATGCCGTTCATCCTGAGGGTATCCCTGAACTCTGCTGAAGCTGGTCCCCAGCAAGTTCTATTTATGTTACCCTTGAGTGTGCAAAGAAATATAGAAAAACAACAGAATGGAAAGGACTAGACATTTCTTCAAGAAAATTAGAGATACCAAGGGAACATTTCATGCAAAGAGGGGCTCAATAAAGGACAGAAATGGTATGGACCTAACAGAAGCAGAAGATATTAAGAAGAGATGGCAAGAATACACAGAAGAACTGTACAAAAAAGATCTTCCAGACCCAGATAATCACGATGGTGTGATCACTCACCTAGAGCCAGACATCCTGGAATGTGAAGTCAAGCGGGCCTTAGAAAGCATCACTACGAACAAAGCTAGTGGAGGTGATGGAATTCCAGTGGAGCTGTTCCAAATCCTGAAAGATGATGCTGTGAAAGTGCTGCACTCAATATGCCAGCAAATTTGGAAAACTCATCAGTGGCCACAGGACTGGAAAAGGTCAGTTTTCATTCCAATTCCAAAGAAAGGCAATGCCAAAGAATGCTCAAACTACTGCACAATTGCACTCATCTCACACGCTAGCAAAGTAATGCTCAAAATTCTCCAAGCTAGGCTTCAGCAATATGTGAACCATGAACTTCCAGATGTTCAAGCTGGTTTTAGAAAAGGCAGAGGTACCAGAGATCAAATTGCCAACATCTGCTGGATCATGGAAAAAGCAAGAGAGTTCCAGAAAAACATCCATTTCTGCTTTATTGACTATGCCAAAGCCTTTGACTATGTGGATCACAATAAACTGGAAAATTCTGAAACAGATGGGAATACCAGACCACCTGATCTGCCTCTTAAGAAATCTGTATGCAGGTCAGGAAGCAACAGTTAGAACTGGACATGGAACAACAGACTGGTTCCAAATAGGAAAAGGAGTACATCAAGGCTGTATATTGTCACCCTGCTTATTTAACTTATATGCAGAGTACATCATCTGAAATGCTGGGCTGGAAGAAGCACAAGCTGGAATCAAGATTGCCGGGAGAAATATCAATAACCTCAGATATGCAGATGACACCACCCTTATGGCAGAAAGTGAAGAGGAACTAAAAAGCCTCTTGATGAAAGTGAAAGTGGAGAGTGAAAAAGTTCGCTTAAAGCTCAACATTCAGAAAACGAAGGTCATGGCATCTGGTCCCATCACTTCATGGGAAATAGATGGGGAAACACTGGAAACAGGGTCAGACTTTATCTTTTTGGGCTCCAAAATCACCGCAGATGATGACTGCACCCATGAAATTAAAAGACGCTTACTCCTTGGAAGGAACGTTATGACCAACCTAGATAGCATATTCAAAAGCAGAGACATTACTTTGCCAACAAAGGTCCGTCTAGTCAAGGCTATGGTTTTTCCTGTGGTCATGTATGGATGTGAGAGTTGGACTGTGAAGAAGGCTGAGCGCCGAATAATTGATGCTTTTGAACTGTGGTGTTGGAGAAGACTCTTGAGAGTCCCTTGGACTGCAAGGAGATCCAACCAGTCCATTCTGAAGGAGATCAGCCCTGGGATTTCTTTGGAAGGACTGATGCTAAAGCTGAAACTCCAGTACTTTGGCCACCTCATGCGAAGAGTTGACTCATTGGAAAAGACTCTGATGCTGGGAGGGATTGGGGGCAGGAGGAAAAGGGGACACCAGAAGATGAGCTGGCTGGATGGCATCACTGACTTGATGGACGTGAGTCTGGGTGAACTCCGGGAGTTGGTGATGGACAGGGAGGCCTGGCATGCTGCGATTCATGGGGTTGCATGGAGTCGGACACAACTGAGCGACTGAACTGAACTGAACTCTGTGAAAGTCTCTCAGTTGTGTCTGACTCTTTGCAACCCCATGGACTATAGAGTCCATGGAATTGCCCAGGCCAGAATACTGGATGGGTAGCCTTTCCCTTCTCCTGGGGATCTTCCCAAACTAGGGATTGAACTCAGGTCTCCTGCATTGCAGGCAGATTCTTTACCAGCTTAGTCACAAGGGAAGCCCTATGTTATCCTTAGCTAGGGATATTCTGCTAAAAGCATTTCAAAGTAATTTGTCTTCCCCTTAGTAAACAATTTGTCTAGCTACTTGAGGCTCTGGTTGACGAGATTAACTCAGTTCTTCTGACTACCTTTATCTTCTAGTGGGTGCCCTTCCTGTGAAGGGAGTAAACTGACTGTAAACCACCTGCTTTAACTTCCTGCCACATGGTTTCAGAGGCAGAGCCATTCTCTTACATTCAATACAAAATGACCTCACCACAATTACATCTTCTTTTACCTTCATCTCTATGAATATAACCACTTCAAACATGAAATTAAATCAACCAGTGCACAGTCATGAAATTTTCTGCCAAAATACTATGAATTAAAATGAAATACAGTAACATTCATTCTGTCCTCCTTTATTTGCTTCAGAAATCAAATCTCTCTACTTATGAGAGAAAGGTCTAAAATGGTTCCTGGAAACAAGATTTTTAAGAAAGCAGATTCAAATATCTATTAGTTCTCATGTTAATAATAATAATAAATAAACTTTAAAAACATACTACATTATGAACATATGTCCAGTGTGAAAGTTGAGAATTATAATGAACAAAAAAGAGTCATACAATTATACTGCAAAGTCAATACTTATTAGGAGTTACAATGACATCAACGAGTACAGGGGTGCATGTCAGCTTAAGCTCCTCTGAGTCAAGGAGAATATATATATAATGTTTTCCCTTCATATTCATTGCTTTAATCATTTCTCTCATGGGCACAAACACTGAGAAAGGACCTTGGTGTGAAAGTATAGGAGAATGAGTAACAAGAGAGAACAGCTTAGTAAGACCATCTTGTAATAGGACCAGAAATATCTCAGTCTATCTGTGACAAAACACAATCAGACACTTAAAATCAGAGAGAGATAAAAATTGCAGATTTAACTCAACAAAAATGCAATCATCATATACTTACTGAAGCTACATTCACAAAATCGTCATCTGAGAGGGTTTCCAACATTTCGGAGACAGATGTTCGGATCAGTTTAAGTGTCAAACCACTAACACTCCCACTCCTATTTTAAAACAAAAAAACAGATCCACACATGTTAATGACTATGCATTTAGTCAACATCAGACACCCTAAGGAAATGCAACTTATGCACTGACGCTATATAATATTAACATAATTTGTCTTTAAAATATCAGTACTAGAAAAAGTCCTACTTTTGATAGCAAGTAGAAATAAAGTACAAGAAATTTTGTCTTTCTTTGCTACAAGCATCAGAATGTATTTATTTCTAATTACAAGGATGAAAATTACATTTCAAGTGATAATTTTAAGAAACTACAGATACTCATGGCATATTCACTTTTTCAAGAAATATATACTGAATATCAGCTCTATTAGCCAAGTTAGAAGTGAGGGCTACAGAGGTTAATATAATGCAGTCATCGCCCTAAGAGCGCACTATTTGACTTGATTAAACAATTATTATGTAGCAGCATAAGAATTTGATAATAGATTTGTAAACACAATGCCTTGTTTTATTCCTAAAGTAGATATTCTCAGGGATTTAGTCATCACTTATCTTGTCTTTATATATTTTATGATCCTGGATGACCTCATCTATTTCTGTGGCTCATCTCCAGGCAATTTGTTGCTGTTGTTCATTTACTAAGTCATGTCCAACTGTTTGTGACCCCATGGAATACAGCATGCCAGGCTTCCCTATCTTTCACTATCTTTCTGGAGTTTCCTCAGATTCATGTCAATTGAAATGCTGATGCTATCTAATCATCTCATCCTCTGCCGCCCCCTCCTCCTTTTGCCTTCAATCTTTCCTACTGCTACTGCTGCTAAGTCGCTTCAGTCGTGTCTGACTCTGTGCAACCCCACAGACGGCAGCCCAGCAGGCTCCACCGTCCCTGGGATTTTCCAGGTAAGAACACTGGAGTGGGTTGCCAATTTCTTCTCCGATGCATGAAAGTGAAAAGTGAAAGTGAAGTCACTCAATCTTTCCTTGCCACTGGGCAATTAACTTTCACTTTTATATCTTTTGTATTCACTTTTGTAGCTCCTAACTTTTCCCCAGTTTTATTTTTCTAGCTGTTTGTTAAATGACTATGGGTTCAATGTCCAAAATGACACATTAGTCCCAAAACTTATTTTTCCTTCCTACATATGCCCTTGATACCAACCACACTAGATTTCAGTCATTCAATTTCACTCTCCCTCTCAACTTTCCTTCCCATTCAGACAGCCTCTCTTATTCATTGTATTCTCTCCATCCTCTTTCCATTCTAGCTTATGTGTTTACCACCTCGAGATCCAGAGCCAGAGTGACAACCATTCATCTCGTAGTTCTTTCTCTGCCCCATGCTAACAGGTGAAAATTCTGGCAGCATATCTTCATCCATTTCTGTTACCTATAAAATGTTGCTGTTTATCCACTAAGTCATATCTGGCAACTCTGCAACCCCATGGACTATAGCCCGTCAGGATCTCTGTACATGGGATTTCCCAGGCAAGAATACTGGGGTAGGCTGCCATTTCCTTCTCCAGGGATTCTTCTTGACCCAGGAAGTGAACCTGTGTCTCCTGATAGCAGGCATATTTTTACCACTGAACCACCAGGGAAGCCCTACCTACAAAACAGTTACCTACAAAACATCCAAGAATCTTAAAAGCCTTGCATTCAGAAAGTTTCATTGTCTTCTCTCTCTCCTACCTCCACCTTCCATATAGTCCCTCTAGATGTTCTCAACAATGTTACTTTGCTTCTATCAATTCTCCCATCTGAAATTCCACTCTTTTCTCTCCCTTCCATGCCTGCCTTGTTAAATCTTAGCTATAAGGATTCAATTCTAATTTTATCTCCTTAATGAAGTCTTTCCTGACACTTCAAATTGAAATGTGCTCTCTCACCTATGAATTCCTTCAGTGCTATGTCATACTTTATATCTCACACTTTCTATAATTGTTTTAAGTTATTTGTGAATAAGGTTTCATTTCACTAATACATTTGAATCATCTTTGAGAGGAGGAACTGTGTCTTAATAATCTTTGTCTCTATATCATCACATTGTATATAAGATACTCTCAGTTTAGTTCTGTTGAAATAATTTTTTAAAATGCCATTACAACCTCATGCTCATTTATTTTTAACTTTAGTAGACCTTATGCATTCTAAATATCTTAATATAAGAAATTATGTCTGGACATTAGCATATATCCAATAGGATTACAACATATCGCATTCCCATTTAGATTTATATTTCAGAAGACTATCAAGGATTAGCAAATGTACAAAATCTACAATAATTTAACTTAAAAAGATGAAATTTAAACTCATTTTAACAAATGAAATGAAATTTAATATTTAAGTTATATTTGTTGACTTCATTCATCTTCTCTTTCTCAGGCAAGATTAAAAGATTTTAAACTTGTTTACTTCAGGTTATAATGGAGAAATTTTCAAATGCTGACAATATTCTGTGAAATGAATTTAGTTGCCTATAAAACATGGAATTTTGTTACTTCCAGTGGCAAAGAACAGATGAAAGTGAAAGTGTCAGTTGCTCAGTCATGTCCGAATCTCTGTGACTCCATGGATTGTACCTGCCAGGATACTCTGTCCATGGAATTCTCCAGGTAAGACTATTGGAGTGGGTTGCCATTCCCTTCTCCAGGGGGCCTTCCTGATGCAGGGATTGAACTCAAGTCTCCTGCACTGCAGGCAAATTCTTCTTACACCACCAGAGAAGTAAAGAACAGATGAGGATATAATCTTTGTCTCTCAGGGAAAATAATAAAAGCTTTTATACCTCATGTTTTTAATTCTGTAGTATTGGTCTTAAAAACTGAATCTTCATTGCAGGATATAGTCTTCTCTATGTCCTACAGTTTCAAATTTCAATTTCAATCTTATTGGAAGATTATACACACATACCTAACTTGAAACAAGGAGACAAATACATAACCAATATAAAAACTAATGAATTTTTTTGTGTATTTCAGCATTTCCCTTGAGAAAGTTCCAGTATGGAAATGCAATATATCTAGTAGTAATCTATTCTGTGACCAATCCCTAAAAGATATTTGGATCAATAGTGACTAAGTGCCACCTAAACAATTTTACATTTTTGGTAGCAGAAAATGATTGGTTTTAGCAATCATGTACTTTAATACTGTTTAACAAGCAAAAAACTAGAAGCAAATTAATAATTTTTCAAAAAGCTTAGACTTCAGAACCAAGTTATAATTTTCAATTCTGACAAAGATTCCTCTCATTTTCAACAAGAGAATTTTTGTTTGTTTTGTTACTGTCTTAATTTGATTTCTTTGTCTGGATATAAACAAAGTCATAATAATTATTCTTTGGTTTTTTTCTTCCCCACCTATTTCTAGTCTCAAACTATTACTGTTACTGAAAACCCTTCCTATATTCTCAGTATATAAAAAATAATGTAATGTTTAACTACTTACACATCAACCAGAATAAGCATGTCTTTAGGAGATGCAGCTCCTTGGATGTACCTGAAACAAATAAACTCATATGAGTATTTTTTTTTCTCTTGTAAAATCTCAAACATTGATATTTGTTGAATTGCTATTTACTGATCTCTGAGACATTTTCCAAGCATGGCCCTATGTCCTTCCTATCTAGGTAGATGATACTATTTAATTCATGATTCTGCAACATCAACTTAAAAACACAATATTTAACATAATAGAGATATCAGAGGTATAATATTTAAAGTATGTTTTACAGGTATTTATAACAAAGGAATAAGAGGTGTACTTTAATACTAGGAGTACAAGAAATTAACTTCTGGAAGAGTATTTCCCTAAGGGGGAAAAAAGTTATCCTAAATTCCATTTTGCTGATCACAGTTTCAAAACTCACTCTAAGGAATAATAATAAAAATAAATAATAAGATTATGTCATTAATTTAAATACACACACACACAATTCCCACAAAAATAAATAGGTAGTCTAGGAAAGTGAAAAAGCAGTATCAATATAAGGGAAATACAAAGGGACAATAAAGTAATTAGAAACACAGCAATATATAATGTTATTTCTAAGAGTTTCAAGTAGTGGTTTTCAAACTTTACAGTATCTAAAAATCACCTGGAGAGTCAGTTCAAAATATTGATTGTCATACTAAACCCAACTCCTACAGATTCAGAATCTCTGTGTATGAAAAGAAACTCTAGGAGAATAGCTTAGTCACTGTAGACATAAAGTTAACTAAAGGTGAATAATCCCAAAAGCTCATGGCGCCTGGCTGTAGACTGATGGGAACTAGGGGCCTGCCTTTGTTGGGGCCTGCCTAACAAAAAGACCTGAATCTGAACTCCATGTTCTACTTACTGTCCACCACTGTAAATCTAACTTCTCAGAAGCTTGCCAGATAACTTGCCAATTAGCTTTCAGACAACATTCAGCACAGTTAGTAACTGTTCAGGATTATATGGTCTTGGAAAAGAATTTTTAGCTTGCATTCAAGTTTGCTTCTCTGTCAGAGGGTAAAATGGCAGGGTTGCTGGGTTATTTCAATGAAAGGCAAATCTAGTTCATGTCTAGCATTTTGACAAATGGTCCTGGCATGCGTCTCCATGGGAAAATGAGAGGACAGAATTTCATCTGTCTCCTCTGGTTGGGACCTAATTTCTAATTTTCTGCCAAAACAACTGGTTCCTGAACCTAAATCACATGGTGGCAGAGGGTTTGCCTCCATTCAGCAACCTATGGCTCCAAGGCCACGAACTTGGAGAAATATTAACAAGAATAATATGTGGATTAATAGCATCTGGTAATATTACACACAGTTGGTATTAATGTAAATTGCTACTAGGACATTTAACAGAGTATTTTAAAAGCTTTAAATATATTTCTTTGAATTGACCATTATGTGTCTTAGAACTTGTCTGAATCCTAACAAAGGGTGAGAAATCACCTATATGTCCATTAATAGAGGATTTTTAAAATAATTCACCATTTAGTCATTCTTTTAAAATGATGTTAAGTGTGTTTCTTATGAAAAGGTACTCAAAGGTATTGATATGAAATAGTAGCTTACAAAGCAGTATACTGTATAATAACATGCATATTCATTAAAAAATGTATAGCCATGTATTACATACATTAAAAAATCAATTAAATACTTAAGTTTAACAATTATGTCCCAACAAGGGTAATTATGACTTTTTTGGTATTCTTCTACTTATATATTAGAATAATGAGTTTCTTTAGAAGGAACAATTAAACTTTCTTTTTGGAAAAATGAAACCTAAGCAATATGTCTGTAACTAGGGGTAGCTCTTTCCTTGGGGCTAGTTCTCATTAATTCACTGCCAGAGGCAAACTACCTTCTACTCTATCTGGACACTTTGTTAGAGCCCTACTATAAGGAAGTGGGAGTATTTCAACAGAAATCCCTAAAAGCTAAAAGAGATTTAGAGATGACACTAACTAAAAACTTAAAGGAAGTCCACTTCAAATGCATTTGATGAATCAGTTCAACAATATTCATTATCAGTGCCCACTGAACTCATCATTTTCATTTAACTTTATTTTTAAAAGTAGAAGTGTACAGAAAATGCAAATGTATAGAAGAAAAAAAAAACACACACGAGCTCTATAATAATCAGACAATATTAACACTAATAGTAGAACGAGTCCCTCCAACTTTTACACCAGAAAAAAAGAAAGAAAAAGAAATAAAACTTATTTTGTCTTTTTCATCTTTTCATTATTACCCAAACATTCTTACCATGGTCTCCTGCGTACATCATAAAGGTCAATTTTGTTTGGAGTTCTACTGTTATCAACCCATGGAGAAGCTTTAAAAAAAGAGACACAAAAAGAATTAGAAAGAACAAGAGAAGTTAAATTTAAAATAGAGAAGTAAAACCAAAATATTAGGTGTTATCTAGGAAAGCAATATTTTTAAAAGTTACAAAGCACTAAGGGACACATTCCACTTATCCACAGCAATGTTAAACTGGGAGATACCAGAGTTTTATGCCTTTAATCTTTTTCATTTTTAAATGGAAAACAACATAGCAGTACAGAAGAAAATGGCTTAAGTCAATTTTTTTCATATTATTTCAAAAATAACCTGTAGGCATAGGGATGTTCAGAGTACCCATGAGTATGTTTCACCAAGTGTCAAGAAAATATACATTTTCTTTCCTCTCTACTAACAGAAAAATTTAACAGAAAATGTATTTGCCACTAATGAAAACTATACCTTAAATTATTTGATCCTTTTATTTTCATTCAATGTTATATTATCTTGGTCTATAAAAAGACTGTTCTTCTTGGACTGTTATAACAGCATAATTTTTTAACCTTGTTGTTTTGTTCAGTCATTAAGTCATGTCCAACTCTTTGCAACCCTAGGAACTGCAGCATGCCAGGCTTCCCGGTCCTTCACTGTCTCCTAGAGTTTCTCAAACTCATGTCCATTGAGTCAGTGATGCTATCCAACCATCTCATCTGTTACCTACTTCTCCTCCTGCCCTCAACCTTTCCCAGCATCAGGGTCTTGTATAATGAGTTAGCTCTTCCAATCAGGTAGCCAAAGTACTGGAACTTCAGATTGAGTACTTTTTCTTGTTTAGCCACTCAGTTGTGTCCAACTCTTTGTGACCCCATGGACTGCAGCATACCAGACTTTTCTGTCCTTTACTATCTCCTTAAGTTTGCTTAAACTTATGTCCACTGAGTCGATGATGCCATCTCATCCCCTGTTGCCCCCTTCTCCTGCCCTCAGTCTTTCCCAGCATCAGTGTCTTTTCCAATGAGTCAGTTCTTCACATGTGATGGCCAAAGTATTGGAGCTTTAGCACCAGTCCTTCCAATGAATATTCAGGGATTATTTCCTTTAGGATTGACTGGTTTGATCTCCTTGCTGTCCAAGGGATTCTCAAGAATCTTTCCCAGCACCACAGTTCCAAAGTATCAGTTCTTCAGAGCTCATCTTTCATGGTCCAACTCTCTCATCCATACATAACTACTAGAAAAACCATAACTATGACTATGGACTATATGGACTTTTGTTGGTAAAGTCATGTCTTTGCTTTTTAATACGCTGTATAAGTCTGTCATAGCTTTCCTTCCAAGGAGCAAGTGGTTTTTAATTTCAAAAGGTCACTTTGCACAGTGATTTTTCAGCCTAAGAAGTAAAATCTGTCACTGCTTTCACTTTTTCCCCATATATTTGCCATGAAGTGATGGGACTGGATGTCATGATCTTTGTTTTTTGAATGTTGAGTTTTAAGCCATCTTTTCCACTCTTCTTTTTCACCGTCATCAAGAGGCTCTTTAGTCCCTCTTCACTTTCTGCCATTAGAGTGGCATATTTGATAATTTAAAATTATAACTTAAAAGCTAAATTATAATTAACATAACTGCACCAAAAAAAACTTTTCCTGATATTTATTTGAATGATGTGAAATAATTCAAGTACAGATTCAAGAATCTTCTATTAACTAACAGAAGATGTTTCAGAGTCTTTATCATTTTGCAGTAAATTGAAAAAAGTATGTTTAACTGTTTTTAAAATGTAATTATTTTATACTATTCCAATTAACTCTAAACTTACTTTAATTAAAATACTTTACAAAGCTTTACACATACACACACACCCCTTTGACCCAATGGAGAACAATAAGTGCTTATGAATTGGATGATAATTTTATGTTGAAATCCTCTTCTCCTTGAACACACTTGGGAAAATTCCCAATAATACTTCATATGATGTACGTCTCTCAATGTATTTTGCCCTTTATTGAGAAATGATGAAAATTATGTAGAACTTTTCTGAGAATCATGTTTATTAGCTGACTAAGATAATTTGGCCAATTAGGATTTGTCAAAAATATATATTACTGAGCCTCTCCTTGACTGTGAAATGGCTTTCTTATTAGCACCTATATCAGAAAATGATTTATTCATTTAAAATAACTAATCGCATTTATAAGAAACAGCTAAGTTTAAATATAGCACTGCCCCAACAATATGTACTGATATAGTATGCAACTGAAATGGCAAGTTTAATTATTCCCATTAACATCTGCAGAAACTTAGAGTTAGTGAGATAAATTATGACTTTTTTTCTGTTTGTGGTAGTGCTAGAATTAATTCAGCAACAAGCACACAGGCAGACATTTCAGTTCACATTCAACTATTACATAATTCCTCAAGTCTGGGTCTTTGTAATAACTTCAAATTTATCTCATTCTTCTTTCAGTAAAATCCTGGGCTGGTTGTACATTTATTCCCTCTTAACTCCAAATTCACTCTTTTATCTTGTATTATGAAAATGTCTCCTGGTCCCTTAAATATTTTTCTTTTACCTAACAAGGACAATTTAAGCTTTCTCAGCAGATGATGAAAACAGACATTGTGAGAAAGGGTTTCTACATCCTGGTCTGGTTTGTTTGCTCCAAGGCTCTGGCAGTAAGTGCAGCTTTCCTGGTGTGGCTCTGGCAGTACATATCCTCCAGAGCTCATGCACAGCTTCTCTAGAACAAGGCTTATGGATTGCTGTCTGGCTCTCCAGCAGTACCCTCAGGTATTTTTTGTGGAGCGCCTCTGATGAGACACCTGCAACTCCGAGGGTGAAATTCCAGCAAACTCTGTGACACTGCAGTACCTTCTCTGCCATTTGGTGGGCCAGAACCATGTTCTCTGTAAAAGGATCTGCATCTCAATCCAGGGGCACTTGGGGACCAAAGTCTCTTCCTTTGGTTACCTATTTCTGCTCTACGGGTGGTAGTTACACAATATTGTATCTGGAATTCCTGTATTATTTAGACTTATCCCTACTTCTAGCTAATTCCTCTTTAATCCCTGCCAAAGTTAATAATTCTTTATTAAAAAATTAACTAGCCCTGTTTAAAATGTTGTATTATCTCTTTTCTGATTCAGACTGATACAAATATTTTCGTGAGAGGAGAACTGGGATTGGTTACCACTGACAATAAAAGTGATCACCATGAGTTGAAAGTGATCAACCAGTGTATTTGAAAACGGTTAAAAAAACAGGAATTTGAAAGTCACATTTAAATTAGATTTCTGCCATAGGTGTACATATGTCCCCTATGGCTGATTCATGTTGATGTTTAACAGAAAACAACAAAATTCTGTAAAGCAATTATCCTTAAATTATAAACTAAATTAATTTAAAAAATTAAATTTCTGAACTCTTTACAGAGTAAATTCACCTAGGATTTCTGGTTTTGGTATAACTGCTAATTGAAATGAACTGTGACATTTATTAATATGTTTCATAAAATTATTTCTTTAAAGACAGAAAAAAGGGTCATAATTTACAATAGGAGTCAGACATTAAATTGTAACATGTTTTATAACTTTAGATGGCTTCTATTTAAAAGTATTAATATTGTTCCCATAGAAGTCTGCAGAGATATTTACCAGAGGGAAATAACCATTAGTTATTTTAAGATGTTTACATTATATTAAAATTAAATAATGTACTTTCTTCTGTGATACTAATTAGTTGATTGTAAAATCCCATTGTGGTACTTATATGGTACATTATTTATATAGACTCAGAAAGAAGGAAGGTCAAATAGTAAAAAAAAAAAAGATAATAACCATACATTGCAATTCCCTAGAATAATCAGTTTCATAATGAGGTTCAATGAACGCTGCGTAAAAGAAAATCAGAGTTTCTACAAACCTTGCAAAAAGTGAAATGTTGCTCATTTTAAAAGTCCTTTCTGCTTTCCAATAAGATTTTGGAATGGCAGGAGAAAGAAGTAGAAATGAAAGCCTACAATGTGGGCATCTCATTTCTGAAGGCCATCATTAATGGTGATAATGATCACTTGTTTTTTTATCCTGATAAGAAATGAACTGTGGGTGTATCTTTGACTAAATCTACCTGATGGCATTTCTGCCTTTTTTTTTTTTTTTTGGCATTTCTGCTTTACAAGACATTTGGGGTGTGCTATGTCAGTGATCAAACCATTGATTTGAAGTGTTTACCTATATGTTAACTCAGAATACTGAAATATTCTTGAGAAAGTATGCACACTGTTGAGCCATTTTCTAGTAAATATGCTTAAAAATAAGAGTATGAGTTTTTCATTTCTGCTAGGAAGTAATAAAGTACAAAATGATGAACTGAGGGCTGATTCTCTGGTAAAAACACCGTTTTGAATGACATTTAATTGCATGTTCAATTAACAAGTTAAAATGCATTTTTAAAATTCAAAAAGACTTCATATTTTTAGTCTCATGGAAAGAGAAAAAAAGTAAGTTTTCTCATACTAAAAAATGCCTGTAAAAGCCAACTGTCATTCTATTGCTTGGATCTCTTTCTCTTTCTCTCTGTCACACATACACACAGAGTTTACCTGCAATTACTTACATCGCCATGCTTTTTTTTTAAAGGGCATATGCAAATAAATTCTGAAGAAGGATAAAATTTGATAGCTGTTGTAATCTAGATTAAAAAAACAAGTTCTCTGAGAGAGCAAAACAAAGACAGACTGCTCTGGGGAAAGCCAAATGTATTCTATTTGGAATTATGGATAAGTTGTATATGACTAGAAATGGGGTTCTGGGATCAAAGCATATAGGGATATGAACAATGGGGCAGGTTGGAGAAAATAAAACCAAATAAATACTAAAGGGGGGGAAAACAATTTGGAGTACATGGAGGTTTAACTGTACCGCTGCTGCTACTGCTAAGTCGCTTCAGTCGTGTCTGACTGTGCGATCCCATAAATGGCAGCCCACCAGGCTCCCCCATCCCTGGGATTCTCCAGGCAAGAACACTGGAGTGGGTTGCCATTTCCTTCTCCAATGCATGAGAGTGAAAAGTGAAAGTGAAGTCGCTCAGTCGTGTCCAACTCTTAGCGACCCCATGGACTGCAGCCTACCAGGCTCCTCTGTCCATGGGATTTTCCAGGCAAGAGTACTGGAGTGGGGTGCCACTGTAAAACTCAAAATGTAGATTAGGTTAGATTCTTGGGATGGCCTGAAGCCACATTAGGTGAGCCAGATGTCATTAAGTAAACAATCCCAGACAGCTGCATTTTACTAGAGAAGTAATAATCTAAGTTAACTCCAGATAACTTTTTAATAAATGTACTAGATGTCTCTTTGCATTGCATGTTAATGTGTTTAAGACATTTCCTGTCTCATCTACCTATGAGCTTCTTCAGAGCAAAATTCTCTCCTATTGGTACCTGAATCCTTAGGAACCTCAGTTCCTTCAGAAACAGCAGTTTTGCTAGTTTATGTTTTCCTCCTTCCAACTTACACTTGAGTATATTGACATATTTAATCAAATTCTTTTTAGATTTTAATATTGTTTCTAAGAAATTAGACTTGATGTTCAATGATAGTATTGTATTGGTCTGAGAGTGCCTTTGACGTCTGTATGGTCATATGTCCAGAACACTTCTCTAATTTAGGTAAATAAACATTGGAAATTCATACAGCTATAAGGTATTACAGCCAAGGATAAATCATAAGTTTTAAAAATTAAAGCACATGTTACAAAGCAAATTGCTGGTAATTCTGCATATATCAGACAGCCCATGTAAAACATTTCCATTTAACAAGGATTATTTGTCAGCAGAAGTAGCAGATAACAAGGACAAGTTGTGAGATTAAATGAAATATTCAATAAAGTAAATGGTACACAAAGACTTAATCATTTAGATGGTCCATATGTTATTATTAGCTCTAGTGCAAAAATAAACTTGCACACAACAAGTTCTATTAAGTAAAACATGAAGAGAATTTTACTGGAAAATAATTTCACATGTACGCTAGACAGAGAAAAACTGAACTCTGACAGAGAAAAAAGTTTCTACTTTTGTAAGCAAATAAATCCAGTTAGGTGATAATAGTGATACAAAAGTAAATTGTGATTCTATAGGGACAAGATTATCATTTTTATAACTCAATAATCTTTTTAGAAAATGGGGCTAAAGGATGTATTTCTTACAAATTTTATATTCGGTGTATCTGAGAGAAGTGCTTAAAAAGTTGTCTAAATTTTGACAAAAGAGTTTTAAATTTTTCTTAATAAATATACTGAACACAACAAGAGCTGCACATCAAAGATGGTTCTATGTATCTAAAAATGGATAGCAAATTTAGCAATGTATCAAAGAAAAAGGAATAAAATGAGCTACTTTAGAACTTAAAAAGAGCTAAAGATTTTTAACAATACTTATGCACATATTTTGGAGAAGGTGATGGCACCCCACTCCAGTACTCTTGCCTAGAAAATCCCATGGATGAAGGAGCCTGGTGGGCTACAGTCCATGGGGTCGCGAAGAGTCGGGCACAACTGAGCGACTTTACTTTCACTTTCATGCATTGGAGAAGGAAATGGCAAGCCACTCCAGTGTTCTTGCCTGGAGAATCCCACGGACGGGGGAGCCTGGTGGGCTGCCATCTATAGAGTCGCACAGAGTCGGACACGACTGAAGCGACTTAGCAGCCGCAGCAGCATGCACATATTTAGGGCTTCCAGCTGGTAATAGTGGTAAAGAACCTGCCTGCCCATGCAGGAGACCTCAGAGAGGAAGTTTAATTTTTCCTGGGTCTGGAAGATCCCCTGGAGGAGGAAATGTCAACCCACTCCAGTATTCTTGCCTGGAGAATCCCCTGGACTGAGGAGCCTGGTGGGCTACAGTCCATGGGGTCGCAAAGAGCCGGACACGACTAAAGCGACTTAGCACAGACACAGACAGATGCAGACATTTTACATACAATTTTATCCTCCATCAAATTATGAGCACATCCCATTTTCATATCAGGATCTTACTTAACTGCTCTCATTTGTGAAATGACTGGACCCACAGTTGACTGTAAAGTTAACGACTCTTCCACCCTTATACGTGAAAAATAAGACAGATTCAGGTAAGAGATGGGGTCATATCAAAGGAAACAAAAATAAGGTTACAGAATTACCTCTATAAGTTGGGATCATGTGAGAATTTAAAAATATATTATTTTCTGTATATGTGTGTGCATTTATATATATATATATATATATATGATGATTGTGCAAGTAATACAACTGATCAATGGTATACAGAAAAGCAAATTGTAAAATTAACAATATAAACTGAAGGTAAACTATGACCATGAGACCACTAAACTCTGGCCAATGTTGCTTAAGAGGAAAGGTTTTGTGTGATTTCCAGAAAGTGCCTTAAAAAGGGAATACTATTCTTTGTTCCTTAAGAAAAAAACACAAGTTAACAATGGTGGACACTGCAGAATATATACTCAGAGAATGTCAGAGAAATAGACAGGAGTGTAAACCCTTGTATGTGAGGCTTCCTTAGCAGCCCTGGTCTCTGTAACTGATATTCTTTGACTGAGTAAGAAATAAACCTCTATAGTGTTGAAATCACCATTGTTTTGGATTTCCTGTAACTGGTAGCTAGTTTTATTCCTAACTGATGCTTGGACTCTAATCATTATTATTATAAAAAAGCAATAAGGTAATCATTTCAACTTAAAGTGTATTCATACAGCATTCAACAAATATAATTAAACATATTTACAGTTAAATTTCATATCCATTCACAAATATCAAAGTAAAAAAAAAATCAGGCTTTTTTTTTTTTTGAAGAAAACTGATCACTGAAAGCAGTTATTCTTTTATAAATACCTCAAAATGCTGAGGCTCCATTGCTATCATGTTTTCTTCAAATTAACCAGAAATCTAGCAAATGCTCCCTTTATAAATAACTAAAAAAGTATTCTTTGGACTGCTCTGTTGTCATCTGTTATTTGCTGTTTAAAACATTTTAAAGGTATTTTTCAAAAAGAGTCAAGCAGCTTAAGAATAACTGGCTATACACATGGCAAAAATATGTCCCTCTATATACTATGCACACGGGTTCCTTTACATTGTATTTTAGCAAAATCCTAGCAGATCCAAGAACAAGGAAGTGTCTCCATAAGGAATATTTAATACAATTCAACATATACTAGGTTCCTGTTTTGTAAACCCGTGTTTTTGAAACAAATAAATGAAAGAGGATGAAGAAAGAACAAATGTTCAATAAGACATTTAATTAAATGATTAATCAAAAATGTAACATGAAGTTTGAGATTTAAGTTTTTTCCTTTCTTTATAAGTGCAACTAATTACCTAAAAAGAATAAGTGCTGTCTATATTGGCATTCTGACAAGCCAGTAACTCCTAATTACAGTCCTAATTATTGCAGTAATTGGTACAATTTCAAAAGACACTAATGGATGAAATGTGTTGTGTATACCTATAGTTTTTATGATGCATAAAAATTCAAACAGTTGATAGCTCTTGAGAGGAGTTTTAATAACAGTCAGGTTAATTTATATAAATCAATTAAGGGCTTCTAAAGGAAGTGAAGTGAAAGTCGCTAAGTCATGTCTGCTTCTTTGCAACCCCATGGACTATAGACCATGGAATTCTTCAGGCCATAATATTGGAGTGGTAGTCCTTCCCTTCTCCAGGGGATCTTTCAAACCCAGGAATTGAGAAAGCACTCATAAATTAAACTGATTGTCCAGTCAGCACATAGTCAACAAGATGTCATCAGATATGGGTTCCAGCTTCAACTCTGCCATGACATGCTGTATGACTAGGGCAAGTACCTCTTGTTTACCCTACAAAACAAGGACTGTGGTGTAGCAAATGAGGTCTAAATGCATAAGTAAATAAAGGTAGTGCCTGCCTTGGAAATCACCTTCTTCAATCTTCCCAAGCTACTGGTTAAGAAACAGGTTCAGAGATATGACTTAGCCATGAAAGTTTTAATATGAAATCAAGAACTCCTCTCAATACAATGATCCTCCTTCTATTATCACACAGCCTAACTATCTGCTAAGTTGGAGAGGAGAGAGGAGAAAAAGGAAAGGTGGAGAAGGAAGAGGAAAAGAAGGCGAAAAGGAGAAAAAAGAAGAAAAAGACATACAACAACCATTTTTATACCGTATTTCCATACATATCAACCAAAATTAGAAAACAGACAAATTACTGATATTCAATCTAAGGACAGATGTGAGAGGTCAAATCCATTCCCAGTCATATCAAACTGCTATCCAGAATTGGCTCTACAGAGGTGCCCTTATATTATGTCAGCTCTGGAGCCCTCGTGTAGTGCCTCCATGCAGTTTAAATAACCTGAAAAATGGAAATCAGCAGAGTGGCTAATCATCACTGGCTTTTTCCTAAATGTCTTAGCAAATAAGAAGCACTTAATTTTTTTCTTCTCTTAATTCTACTTTATCCTTTTTGTTTAACAGTTCAAGTCTGAATATTTCCCCAAGGGTACCATGATATCAAGATATGGCAGTGAGACTTAAACACTGGCTATCAGGTTATATACCTGGTTAACCCACTCATACTATTAGCTCTGCTTTAAGCAGCATCTTAATATTTCACAAGAATACACTTTATTTTAGACCCTATATTGTGAGTTAGAGGACTCTAGTTTCTACAAACTCATTTACAATAATATGGCAAAAAGGCTTTAAAGGTAGCTTGTAGAATTAAAAAAAGAAGAAAAAACACAAATTCTGCATTTATATTAATACATGAAATAGATTCTTGGATCCTCACAATGCCATGAGGTAATAGGAAAGTTTATTTCTCATATTTTCTCATAAACTCAGTGCCGGAGAGATAGGATTAATAAATTTAGGAAAAGAAAATTAAGGACATCCAATTAAATATCAATTTTAATTAAAAAATATTTTTTAGAGTAAATACTAAATACTTTTTAAGAGTAAATATTTCTCAAACATCATATACTTACACTGAAAAGTCCTTTGTTATCTGAAACTGAAATTTAACTGGGCATTCTTGAGAAGTGACTTAACTAAGGTCATAGGTTAAAACCTACATCTCCTGACCAACTCCACCATGTGGAGTAACTGCAAGTACTTTTCATTATATTGTCTCATCGATCACAACTCTCAGGGGATAAATTGAAACATTTGTTGTTATTGTTGTTATTCTTTAGTCACCAATTCATGTCTGACTTTCATGACCCCATGAGCTGTAGCCCACCAGGTTCCTCTATCCATGGGATTTCCCAAGCAAAATTACTGGAGTGGGTTGCCATTTCCTTCTCCAGGGGATCTCCCCAACCCAGGGATTGAACCTGTGTTCAACCCCTGCCTTCAAAGAAGGAGGGTTCTTTACCACAGAGCCACCTGGAAAGCCCCAAGATTTCAGTTTCCCAACCAGGGATCAAACCTGGGCTATCCAGTGGCTCAGTGTCCTAACCATTAGGCCATCAGGGAACTCTAAAATTGAAACATTAGTGCCCATATCTATTTTTAGATTTGATGAGTAAGGCTCAGAAAATTTAGAAGACCCATCTAGTTTCTCACAGTTAGTAGGGAGATCCTAGCCTGAGGTCCAAATCTTACCATGTAAAATCCAGTTAGGTAATATCTATTCTATTTCAACTCACAAGATAATTAACAATAATTAAAGGCTATTTTGACCTTCATTTTAACAGATAGTAATCAGGGATGAGCTGTTTCACATTATTTTGTTCAGTATCAAAATGGAAAGACTAAAATCAGAGAGGAAAGTATGGCTTACTGCAAAATTTTTTAAAATCCTTTATTTTAAAAACTCTTTAAACCTGCAAGACATGTAAAATGTGTTGAAAGCATGCCTTAGCATACACAGAAATATAGAGGTCCACTTTTAGATTATAATAATGTCTTAGTGTCTTTGCTAAAGACATTTGATTCTATTAGAACATTATTATCATGAAGATCAACTCACTTAGCCTTAAAAAAGACAAAAATCATGCCATTCGTGACAATATCAATGAACTTGAGGGATATTACACTAAACAAAATAAGCAGGCACAGAAGGACAAGTACTATATGGTTAGGTAGTTAGAATAGAAAAAGGAGTCCAAAATGGTGGTGGCTAAAAGAAAAAGAAAAAGAAAGGAAAAGCCTGCAAAAATGGAACAAAAGAAAACCCCAGGACCAGACTGAGAACCTCAGGTGGAACAAACAGCCTGGCTAGCCCAATTTACATAGGGCGGGCTCACGGGCAGGAGAAAACCATATAACAAGAGGAGCCAAGATTGAGCCCTCTCTTCTTTTGGGTCAACCACCCTCATGCCTCGGGGATGTATTTTCCTTTGCTTGCCAAATAAAACTGAGCTGTGACAGAGAGGTAACACTGGGTCCGTCATTTCAAATTTTTGCTGCAGTGAGACAGAACCGAGGAAACTACACTCGCCCCTGACAATATGATATCACTTACACGAGGAATCTAAAATAATCAAACTTATAGAAGGAAAGTAGAATGGTGGTTGCCGGGGGAAAGTACGAAGTGGGGAAATATCAGTTAAAGAGTACAAAGTTTCAGTTATACAAAACCAGTAAGCCCTAGAGATCTTCTGTTTAGCACAGAACCAGAAGATAACAATACAGCATAGAACACTTAAAATTTTGCTAAGAGGGTATATTGGGCTGTGTTCCACAGGCCTGCAGCTTTAAGGCTAAAGAGCCTGGAGATAGTGACAGAGACATCAAAGGTTTAAAAGACTGGGGGATCTTATGGGTCTGAAGCAAGGTCCTGAAGCAATACTCTACCATGTGTGGCTGCTGGTGGGCAGAAATATAGCCCACTCTTAGCTGGAAGTGGAGAGTGGGGAGGGAATGAGGGAAGGAAGGAGAGGAAGTTGCCAGTTATAGGGAGAATTGACACTGATCTCAGCTTAGCTCATAGGTTACCAGTGAAGGCAGCAGAGAGCATGCCCCTTACTGCTCTTTGATAAGCTATCAGGTATATAAAGCTGATATAAAGCTTAGAATAATCACAAGCTGGGGCTGGGAGCAAGTATGTAGGAATTTATTAATTAGGTTCTACCTGTTATTAAGAGTGAAGGTCAGTCAGGTGAACAGATTGTAGCTGAAGCAGGGACTAGATGAGTGGATATGGACAGAGAACAAGAGAATAGTCATCTTGGCTGCTGATTCCTCCGTCCATACAGGCTAGATCTTATATTAAGTGTTTCTATAACACAAAATATACTAATAAATAAGAGAGTAGGAGGAAACTTTTCCAGATGATAAATAGGTTGATGACACTGATTGTGGTGATGGTATCACCAATGTATACTTATCTCCAAATTCATCCAGTTACATATGTTAACTATGTACAGCTTTTCATATGTCAAAATTTTTTTTTAATAAAAGAGCACCTCAGCAACATACTCACTAAATAGACTCAATGAAATTTCATTGAGTGTATTCCATAGCAATCAAGAGAGCCATTATGAGACTCTGAGATGATTTGTTGAGTCAAATCTTAAAAAACACGGAGTTATAGGAAAGCCCAGGGTTGCTTCCTCAACTAACATTCTGGGAGGACCATTTGGATTCAACTAAACTAAATCTTTATGGAGTTTTTCCAAGGTAAAAGTGGACAAATGTCAACATGTTAGGAAGTATATGATTAGGATTAAAAAAAAAAATTAAAGCCATAATCCCTCAATTAGCATTTAAAAGAAAATTTATTGGTGATTTATTAGTATGCTGTAAAGTTAACTACTTGTAAAAAGACTCATCTTGGAAAAACATACATAATAGGATCTATCTTTCCTCCTACCTCTTGACACCAATGTTCTCTCTCCCTTTCTTATACAATCTTTCCTTCCATTCTCCTTCCTATTTCTCTCTTATAATAATGTGTGTTCTTTCTTTTGCAGCATTATCAACTTCCCTGTAGTTCTGGGCTCTAGGTTTCTCAATGTTATCATATTTTCTCTTACTTATCTTTTTCCTCCTATCCTCAGCTGCTCATAAATGGAATTTTGTATTGAGTTAATACATTTTAAAGCTACATAATGCTGTAAGTTACTGATAAATATAAATAATTATATTTATGTATTAGTGTTATTGCATACTAATTATAATTATAAATGTACTTTGATAAGACCTGCCATAATATTAAGGTTTATTATATTGGGTTTACTATGTACATGAGCAATAAATACCTTTTTCTTTATATTACATATGAAAGTTTTCAAATTCCTGATATATGATATTGAACATACTAGTAATGTAACAGTATTTTAGGAGAAGTTTTGTATTATACTGAACAGCATTTCCAAGGAGAAAATTCATCTATTATAACGAGCTATGTGATATCTCCCCAACATCTGATATTAATGTTTACATTTTGGTGGTGCATGAATCTTTTTCAACAATGAAATACCAGTACGCCTTTCCTAGCCCACTGGATTTCTGCAAAAAGTCATTGTCAATGATCTTACTATCTGGCACTAATTGCAAGAAGTTATATATCTTTACCTAATTTTAGAGCTATTTAGTTTGATGATGCCCACATACTTTATTCACAAAGACATACATTATCTAATTTCTATTTCACCCCCTTTTCACTGTTGTGACTTTTTATTGTTAACAACTCTAATGTTAAATGTTAAAAAAATGCAAGTCTAAATAAACTCTCATATATACTGTGCTTTTTAAAGCCTAATGACCTAGTATGTATCCCGTAACTCAGTCACACTTTGAGAAAGAAAATGCATTTGTGTTTGTCAGCTTGCTTGGAAAGGTGGAAAAGTTAAAAATACCAACAGACATTTCACTTAAAGTCTTTTCAATAGATTCTCAGTATGTACTAGTGATTAATCTTTCATTTTCATTATAAATTTATTTCCTCTTAAACTTTTATATAAGAATAAAGGACATTACACAAGGATTTATTCGTGTTAATTTGTAAAATATATTCCTCTTCTCATTTTAACAAATCCACATTCACTGATTAAAGAAAAGCATCAATGCCTTTCATATAAACACACAGACTTAAAATCTGGAAAGAGATCTTTCAATTAGTTTCTAAAATTTCTATTCAGGTCTCTAACGTGATTCACAACGTGGTCCATGTTATGCAGTTGGATTCTTAGAACTGTTTTAGGATTCATGACAACCTCCTGTTCCAGGTCCACAGATACCTGCTTACAGTCTCAACGGCAGCCCAGCCTGATTTCACATGACAATGGTTCCAGCTACTTCTTAGGTGTTTTGACTTAAAGTGATTTAGGTAGTTAAAGAGCCATGTAAGGAGAAGTGACTTTTCTTACAAAAGCCATGTGATAACCATCTTTTACCAAATAGGAGAAGGTAACAGAGTGTTGTCAAGAAAAACTAAGTCTAGTATTTACAGTTTTACTTGATACCTATTGAACCACTAAGTACTTACCTGGATAATATCGGGCCAGGCCTGTGGCACTGCCAAACACCTGCCACAATAATGAAGGATCTTCTTCTCGATTTTTCTTGAAAACTTCATCTAAGGCACTTGTCCAGTTGAGTTCGTTTAATACAATTGTTGCTACCAAAAGTGAAAGAATGGAAAAATCAGTCAATTCAAATTTGTAATTAGTAACTGAGCCTGTTTTCATATATGTGCACAGTAATGTTATATATATTTTATTGCTTTATCTATAAAAGCACTCTGATCTGGTGGTAATCAGAAAGTTTAGACATGGAATAATTTCTTCAAACAAATGTTTATATGATGGTGGCCCTACTGACATTTAGGGGCTGGGTGACTTTTTTGTAGTGGGGGTTGTTTTGTGCTTTGTAGATGTTTACAAGCATCTCTGGCCTCTACACCCTAGATGTCAGTACCATGTTCCCAGTTGTGATATGCAAAACTGTTTTTAGATATCATCACATAAGCCCTGGGGAGCAAAATTACTTTCTGCTGAGAACCACGGTGATACACAAAATTTAAAACAGGCAATAGTCAAGCTCTGCTGGCTGAGAGGTGGTGGGAAGCATTTCTCCAATTGAGGCAGTTCTAAAGAAACCTACAGGGCACCTTAGGACACAGTTTGATGACTACTTTCCTCAACTATTGATGATTCTCTGTGATATACTAACATGGTTTGATCTGTTACTTGAGTTAAAAAAAAAATAGATGTCTGTCATTGAGAATAGCTTATTAACTATATTTCTGTAACAACAAAAATGCATACATGTTGATAAAGAAAAACTCATTCAGAGGCTTGACAACATCAATAATAGAAGTAGATGTAGCTGATATCTTATTACTAGCTTTATGAACAATAATTTTCTTTTTTCTGGTTAGTTCAACTAACAATTAGAGTGTGGTGCTAACAAGGGACAGGTCATTGATTTTGACACCTACTTATACTGACTAACTGATCCTGCATAGGTATCACAAACATATGCCAGTCATTATAATGAAAGAGGAACAATTATAATGTAGGCTATAATATGGGCTAAATATAATTAATGTTAATTGTGGCTAATAAATGTTAATTATGGCTCTCCATGATCATAGCATCCTATGTCTAACATGATAAAAGTTTAATCAGCTTAGAATATTATTTTCCCTTTACACAAAAAAGATGACATATGAGATAATCTCATCTTTCTTGGAGGGTCTTAATATATGTAAAATATGTACCATGCCCCCAGCAGATTAGCAGATTGGGAAATCTTGCCTTTGAGAATATATGTCCAAGCCTAAATAATGGACATTAGCTTGGGATAATGAGTAGAATTACTGCTTAACTTTTTTCCATTCATTTCTGTGACCACAGTAAGTAAAAGAAACAAATACAATCATGGTTAAAACATATGCAAGATGTTTTGAAGATAAAAGAACAAAGAGCTTCTTTCAAGAAAGACATACAGCATATGTATTTGTATTTTAAGGTTTTATCACTCACCCAAAAAATGAAAACAAGCATACTGCAAATTGTTCTGGGACCAGCATCCTAATGCATTTCTCATTATTGGAAACTAATGAGTTTCCCATCTTTATGGATGTGATTATCTTCAGAAAGATCAGTTGTGTGTGTAAATATTCATGAGTTGGGTCAGATCCATAGCACATCTGAGATACTAGTGAATTCAAATTCAAAAGCATGATCCAATGAACACTGAGTGACCAGTTATATGAAAATTTATATTCACATAGATAACCTAAACTGATACTCACTATCTATGAATATTTATGGTACTACACAAAATAGCAGAGAAAAAGAGGGACATCCTCTTTTTTTTTAAACATTCATGAATTATACAGTTATATTTTACTCAACAAAATAATCATGTTTATTTATATTCCAGATACTTAGAATAGATTGGGGATTAATGAAGTCTGTCTCTTCAGTTTCCTTGGTTCTTTAATTCACATTAGGCAACAACTGAGATCTAATTATTTTTAATGAATTTTTCTTTGTGTTCAGAGTCCTACTCAGTTTTATTATCTAACAACTACTAAGTATTAGGCTCTGATACACTGATAAAGAATTATACTTTTATGTATTGGGGGAAAAAGTCAAACTTTGAAATGTTATCATGATGGTGATCTGTTTTAAAATAGTAGATTATACGTTTGAAAATTCTTTTTCAGATAAGACACTGCAAAATGATTTCCACAAAAGCTGTTCATATGCAAATGAGAAAAGTACATAAAGCTTTTGCAGAATAGACACCTGAAGTTATTTACTCAGAATGAAAGAAATGGCATTGTGCACTTAATAAATAAGCAAAGTTTATAAAACTTAATGAGCTCTCTTGTAACAAGAGAGCTGCATTTGTTGTTGTGTATTTATAAAGACTTGAGTGCAATCATTATTCTTGTGGCCACAATTTTTATTTGAATGTCTATCACAAGAAAAAAATTAAAAGGATCTGCCATGGGAGTACAAAATTAGTGCAGAGGAGAGTTCGGCAAAAGCTATCTATCAAAATGCAGTCATTAATCCAGCAATTCTATTTGAAAGAATTTATACTATGGGGAGACTACAGATATTCAGTCCTGAGTCAGAGAATTTTAGACCAAGAATCATTCTTTTAATTATACTGTTCAAATTCCTTAAAATACAAAAATAAATTGCTGCAGTAGGAAATATTTTTTCTCAAATTATACTGGAATCCAGTTAAAAATGTAAAAGGAGATACGTAAAATATATAAGCAAACAAATAAGTATGAATCCTCTTTTATATCCATCTTGGGTAGAAGGAAATGTCAACCCACTCCAGTATTCTTGCCTGGGAAATCCAATGGACAGAGGAGCCTGGCTGGCTACAGTCCATGGGGTCAGAGAGAGTTGAACAAAACTGAGCAAATAACACAATAAACATATATTACTTTGGCATTCTATAAGAAGTAGATTTTTACCTTCTTAACCTTGTAAAAACTAAATACTTAATCCAGAGATTACTAAAGTGCCCAACATTTCCGCAATTCTATATTATCAGCAAAACTAAGGAAAAACAATACTGAAGTAACTGGGTCATTTGCAAATGATGGCATAATAAAACTAATGCAGAACACTGGCAATGCTGAAACTTTTCAAATGTAATTATTTTTTCTGTAAAGCATTATCTTTATATAAATATCCTGAGCAAGAAACCAAGACACAAGGAATTTTCTTTACTTGCATAAATATTGATATAAACTAGTAGCTCAACTGTATTTTATGTAATAACTCCAGAATAAATGATCTTTCTAAAAGGCCTTGAAATACTTCTTGTCCACCAATAAAACTTAGCTGTCTATTAAGACAGATATACTCAAGAACATAGGGAATAGTTCTGATTGGTTTTCCATAAATCATTTGTCAGTCTTTAAAATCATATTGTATTTTATTTTCTCAATTATATACTGGATATATATGGCCTTATTTAATATAGTGTATTCTATATGCACCCACACCTTTCTTATCTGCCTCCTAAAGTAGTAGTAACGTTTTATATTCACACATTCAAATTTCTAATTTCTTGCTCGAATGGAGTACATGGGTGTACATAGAAGTACATGAGTGGCTTATGTATTTTTCACTGTGTAAGACATACCGGCCAATTGTGATCTAGCCTTGAACCTGCTGCCATTTCTAATGAACTTAGCTAACTGTCTTATGACTTCTAGGAGTAACATGAGTACTGCTTTTCTGTCAACTTTTAAGAAATTAAGATTTTAATCTTTGTTTGAAAATTAGAGTTTGTGAAAACAAATCTTTCATAGATATTCAAGGCTAAGTTGATTAAAAGCAATGAATGCTGGGAAAGCAAACCTTGACTTTGGGGCCCCTAATCTGAATGGTATAAAAGGATTTTACTGCTAATCGATTCAGAAAGCCAAGCATGTGTTTCTTTCTATTCTTCTTATATTTAGTTTTCAAAAACATGGCCTTGGTGTTCAGCAATTCTCTCTTGTAGAGGATTCTTTTGTTCAGTTTGGCTTCTCAAGGGAAGAAAGAAAAATCTAATTTGTAACAGCATAAAAAAGGACCTTTCATTTGCTGCTAATTCTTCTAAAATATGTGACATAGCTGTATCTTGTTTATGACATGAATGTAGAATCGTTAACAAGTTCAGAATCCAATTTTCTCCTTCGAACTTCAGCCAAGAAGTATTCCACTACTGCTCCCACTTAAGTCTGAATTTATTTTGTTGACTTATTCAGGGTTCTGGGCCTCACCGTGTGTTGAAGGCACTATATAACTATTTGAAAAACCTTAAGATTATTTATAATATCAACTATAGCTTTGAAATGAAGCAAAAATATGCTAGAAAAAAAAGAAAAACAATTTTTATGATTTACTGAAAATATAAAATAACTTTGATAAATATGCACCACAAATATACTTTATAAAACATAAAATACCTTGGCAGGTCTTTCCTAAGACTTGTAAATCTTCAAGTTATATAAGGGAGTGGATAGTAACAATTTTTTTAACAACACTAAATATGATACAATTAAATAATTTAAAAAAGGGAACTGTCCAAAATGTTGACTATACTATTGCCATTTAATCATACCATTATCATAGACTTGCACTAAGATAAAATTAGCATGTATTATTTAAACTATTTCCACTGATAGTAACAGTCAGTATATTGTATTAAGAGCAGCAGATAAGTTAACTATTTTCTATCCACTATCACATTTTACTAAAAATGACACTTGAAACAAGACACTATTAGGTTGGTACAAAAGCAATTGTGGTTTCAGACCATGAATTTTAAATCATTATAACTAGGCTTCTGGAAAACTCAGCAGTGGCCACGGGACTGGAAAAGGTCAGTTTTCATTCCAATCCCAAAGAAAGGCAATGACAAAGAATGCTCAAACCACTGCACAATTGCACTCATCTCACACACTAGTAAAGTGATGCTTAAAATTCTCCAACCCAGGCAGGCTTCAGCAATACGTAAACTGTGAACTTCCAGATGTCCAAGCTGGTTTAGAAAAGGCAGAGAAATCAGAGATCAAATTGCCAACATCCGCTGGATCATGGAAAAAGCAAGAGAGTTCCAGAAAAACATCTATTTCCACAATAAATTGTGGAACATTCTTCAAGAGATGGGAATACCAGACCACCTGACCTGCCTCTTGAGAAAACTATATGCAGGTCAGGAAGCAACAGTTAGAAATGGACATGGAACAATAGACTGTTCCAAGTAAGAAAAGGAGTATGTCAAGGCTGTATATTGTCACCCTGCTTATTTAACTTATATGCAGAGTACATCATGAGAAACGCTGGGCTGGAGGAAGCACAAGCTGGAATCAAGATTGACGAGAGAAATATCAATAACCTCAGATATGCAGATGACACCACCTTTATGGCAGAAAGTGAAGAAGAACTAAAGAGCCTCTTGATGAAAGTCAAAGAGGAGACTGAAAAAGTTGGCTTAAAGCTCAACATTCAGAAAACTAAGATCATGGCATCTGATCCCATCACTTCATGGCAAATAGATGGGGAAACAGTGGCTGATTTTGTTTTTATGGGCTCCAAAATCACTGCAGATGGTGATTGTAGCCATGAAATTAAAAGAAGCCCACTCCTTGGAAGGAAAGTTATGATCAACCTAGACAGCATATTAAAAAGCAGAGACATTACTTTGTCAACTTTTGTCTGTCTAGTCAAGGCTATGGTTTTTCCAGGGGTCATGTATGGATGTGAGAGTTGGACTATAAAGAAAGCTGAGCACAGAAGAATTGATGCTTTTGAGCTGTGGTGTTGGAGAAGACTCTTGAGAGTCCCTTGGACTGCAAGGAGATACAAATAGTCCATCCTAAAGGATCAGTCCTGGGTGTTCATTGGAAGGACTAATGTTGAAGCTGAAATTCCAGTACTTTGGCCACCTGATGTGAAGAGCTGACTCATCTGAAAAGACCCTGTTGCTGGGAAAGATTGATGGCTAGAGGAGAAGGGGACGACAGAGGATTAGATGGTTGGATGTCATCACCGACACAATGGACATGGGTTTGGGTGTACTCCGGAAGTTGGTGATGGACAGGGAGGCCTGGTGTGGTGCGGTTCATGGAGTCGCAAAGAGTTGGACACAACTGAGTGACTAAACTTAACTGAACTACACTCAAACATATCTTCATTAATCAAAATAGGAACCGTTAACAATCAACACATTTTTGTCAACAAAAAAACAAGTTTGTTTTTTCCTGTAGCACAAAAATGTGTGCTTTAGGATTTGATGAACTCTTGGAAAGTATTGTCTGCCTCCTTCTGTTTATGGAAGCATTCTCCCTGCAAAAAGTTTTGGAGATGCTTGAATAAGTTGGTGAGAGGCCAGGTGAATATGGCAGATGTGGCAAAACTTTGTAGCCAATTCATTTAGCTTTTGAAGCAACTGGTTGAGCTATGTGTGGTCAAGTGTTGTCATGGAAAAGAACTAGGCCCTTTCTGCTGGCCAATGCCAGCTGCAGGAGCTGCCGTTTTTGGTGCATCACATCGATTTGCTGAGCACACTTGTCAGATGTAATGGTTTCTCCAGGATTCAGAAAGCTGTAGCGGACCAGACCAGGAATAGACCACCAACCAGTGACCATGACCTTTTTTTTGGTGCAAGTTTGGCTTTGGAAAGTGCTTTGGAGCTTCATCGCAGTCCACTAAGCTGGTCATTGCTGATTGTCTTATAAAACCCACTTTTTATCATGTGTCACAATCTGAGCAAGATATAGTTTGTTGTTGTTGCACAGAATAAGAGAAGAGGACATTTCAAAATGACAATTCTTTTGACTTTCAGTCAGCTCATGAGGCACCCATTTATTGAGCTTTTTCACCTTTCCAATTTACTTCATATGCCAAACGACTGTAGAATGGTCGACATTGAGTTCCTGGCCAAATCTCATGCAGTTCTAAGAGGATCAGCTTCAATGACTGCTCTCGATTGGTCACTGTTGACTTCCTATGGCTGGCCACAATACTCCTCACATTCAAGGCTCTCATGTGCTTCTAGAGCCATCACTGCACTGTACATTCATTAGCAGTTCCTGGATCAAATGTTTTGTTGATGTTGTGAGTTGTCTGAGCTGCTTTACAATCCATTTTGAACTCAAATAAAAAAACTGCTCAAATTTGCTTTTTGTTGAATATCATTTCTATGTATAAAATAAATATAAAATAAACAGCAAGTATTAAGTCATTAGCAAAAAAATACAGTGAGAAATGTACATTAAAATGATGTATAACAATCACATTTATATAAGAATGTATTCCAATATCAAATGGAAAAATTCAAAAATGCAAAATCACAATTACTTTTGCAGCAACCTAAAAATATCACTCTTTTTTAGATGATAAAAATAAAATCTAGAAAGAGTAATTTACCAAAATTCATGCAGAGGCAGTCATAGACACAGCACCCAAATAAGTCACATTTCAAGATCCTCACTGTTCATGAGCTATTTATTTCTAGCTTTCATTATTTATGTAGCTCTAATTTAGAATTTCAAATCTGAAGAAGTAAAAATCACCTATGCACTTGTAAATACTGTTTCTCAATCAACTGAGACTGTTCCTTTCAGCAATATCTAGAGACATTTTTGATGGTCAAGACAGGTAGTATAGTCTGAAGTCAGGACAGTTGATTCCTCCAGCTCCATTCTTCTTTCTTAAGATTGCTTTGGCTATTCGAGGTCTTTTGTGTTTCCATACGAATTGTGAAAATTTTTGTTCTATAATAGTTCTGTGAAAAATGCCATTGGTAATTTGATAGGGATTGCACTGAATCTGTAGATTGCTTTAGGCAGTATAGTTGTTTTCACAATATTGATTCTTTCAATCTAAGAACTTGCCATATCTCTCCATCTGTTTATGTCACCTTAGATTTCGCTCATCAGTGTCTTATAGTTTTCTGTATACAGCTCTTTTGTCTCCTTAGGTAAGTTTATTCTTGGATATTTTATTCTTTTTGTTACAATAGTGAATGGGATTGCTTACTTAATTTCTCTTTCTGATTTTTCATTGTTAAGTGTATAGGAATGCAAGAAATTTCTGTGTATTGATTTTGTATCCTGTGACTTTACTAGATTCACTGATTAGCTCCAACAGACATCACTCCAAAGAAGACATACTGATAGCTAATAAATTCATGAGAAAATGCTCAACATTGCTTATTATGAGAAAAATGTAAATCAAAACTACAATGAGATGTAACTTCACACTTGTCAGAATGGCCATTATCAAAAATCTACAAACAATAAACGATGGAGAGGATGTGGAAAAAATAAACTCTCTTACACTGCTGGTGGGAATCTAAATTGATACAGCCGCAAGGGAGAATAGTCTAGAGATTTCTTAAAAAACTAGGAGTAAATCTACCATATGACTCAGCAAGCCCACTACTGGGCATATATCCTGAGAAAACCACAATTCTAAAAGATACATGTACCCCCAATGTTCACTGCAGCACTATTTACAATAGCCAGGACATGGAAACAATCCAGACGTCCATTGACAGGTGAACAGATAAAGACGTTTTGATACATACATACAATGGAATATTACTCAGCCATAATAAAGGAACACATTTGAGTCGATTCTAGTGAGGTGGATGAACCTAGAGCCTGTTTTACAAGTTAAATAAGTTAAGAAAGAGAAAAACAAATATCATATATTAACACATATATACGGAATCTAGAAAAATGGTACTGATAAATCTATTCGTAGAGCAGCAAAAGAGACAGAGAACAGACTTGCATGCACAACAGGGGAAGGAGAGACTGGGACAGTTGAGAGTAGCACTGAAGCATACATATTACCATTTGCACAATCTATAGCCAGTGAGAATTTGCTGTATGATGCAAGGAGCTCAACCTGATGCTCTGTGACAACCTAGAAGGGTAGGATGGGGTAGGGGGTGCAAGGGAGTTTCAAAGAGGGAGGGGACATATGTATACCTATGGCTGATTTATGCTGATGTATGGCAGAAACCAGCACAACACTGTAAAGCAAGTATCCTTCAATGAAAAATAAAGAAAAAAAAAAAAAAAAAACACTAGGAGGAGGCAGGACTTCACTGGAGGTCCAGGATTTAAGAGTCTGAGCTTCCGATGCAAGGGGCAAGGGTTTTATCCCCGGTCAGGGAACTAAGATCCCACATGCTACAAAGCAGGGCCAAAATAATAGAAAAGAAAGACTACTAGGAGTTCTATTGGCATTTGCTAGGTAGAAACCCAAGACACTCTAAACATCCTACAATGCACAGGACAATCTCCACAACAATGAATCACTCAGCTCAAAATGTCAGCAGGGCACAAGTTTAGAAACTTTGCTCAAGCACAAATATAAACAAGATCAATTCACTTTGTAAAAAGCAATATTCCCAACAAATTCTGTCCACAAAAAGCCACAGGAAAACTTCTTCAAATGAAAGCCGATACATTTAAAAATATTATTGTTTCACACTAAATTATGTCAATACTTCAGGCTATATTTTCACACTTTTTGGGTTGAGAAATTTCATTTTCAGTCCCAGAAATTCTAACCCACTGCTGCTAAGTCACTTCAGTCGTGTCCAACTCTGTGTGACCCCATAGACGTTAGCCCACCAGGCTCCCCCGCCCCTGGGATTCTCCAGGCAAGAACACTGGAGTGAGTTGCTATTTCCTTATCCAATGCAGGAAAGTGAAAAGTGAAAGTGAAGTCACTCAGTCGTGTCTCTTAGCAACCCCATGGACTGCAGCCTACCAGGCTCCTCCATCCATGGGATTCTCCAGGCAAGAGTCCTGGAGTGGGGTGCCATTGCCTTCTCCCTCTAACACACTATTCTCATATAATTGAAGAGATAAGGATTTTAAAGCTATGTTTTAGTGCCATTGAATGAAATATTATACAGCCACAAAAAGGAATGAAAATCATAGAGCAAAGTAAGTCAGAAAGACAAAACAAATATTGTATATTAATATACAATGGGTAATCTAGAAAAATGGTATAGGTGATCTTAATTGCAAAAAATAAATAGACACAAGGACATACAGAAAAAATATATGAATACCAGGGGGAAAAATGGGGTGGGAGGAACTGGGAGATCGGGATTGACATATATACCCTACCGATACTATGTATAATAAGTTAACTAATGAGAACATACTCTATAGTATAAGGAATCTACTTAATACACTGTGGTGACCTGAATGGAAAGGAAGTCAAAGTTCAGATCAGTTCAGTCGCTCAGTCATGTCCGACTCTTTGCCACTCCATGAATCGCAGCACGCCAGGCCTCCCTGTCCATCACCAACTCCCGGAGTTAACTCAGACTCAGGTCCATTGAGTCAGTGATGCCATCCAGCCATCCCATCCTCTGTCGTCCCCTTCTCCTCCTGACCCCAATCCCTCCCAGCATCAGAGTCTTTTCCAATGAGTCAACTCTTTGCATGAGGTGGGCAAAGTACTGGAGTTTCAGCTTTAGAATCAGTCCTTCCAAAGAAATCCCAGGGCTGATCTCCTTCAGAATGGACTGGTTGGATCTCCTTGCAGTCCAAGGGACTCTCAAGCGTCTTCTCCAACACCACAAAGGGAGGGGATATATGACTACATATGGATAATTCACTTTGCTGTACAGTAGAAGTTAATACAATGTTGTAAAGCAACTATACTCCAATAAAAATTAATTAAAAATAAATATACCAACTAAATAATAAAATGAATAAATTAATAAGAGGCCATGTACTTACTGCTACACTCTTCCCCCAAAAATGTTATCCTTCCCTCTTCCTGTTCTTAGATATTCAAAAAATATTATGAGTTTTGCTTTTTTAAAAAAATGATTCAACACTGTATGATTCTAAACTAAATTTAATTTTATCTTTATAGCAAATGTTCATTTTATCCCACAGTATATAACACAGTCATTAAAGGAGTTGCATTTAGTCCAAGAGCTGAGCCAGATGTCACTAATTTAATTCATCAACCTTCATCTCAAAAAAGAAAAATGTTAATAAGAAGAAACCCACTGATCCAATTAAGCACACAAACAAAAAAAATCCACTTTAAGGTATAAGCAGTGTTCATAAATATTAAAATGAACGAATCTTTTTGGTGGATTTGGCTAAAGGAATCTAATCTAATGCCAGTGTAAATGAAATATTAATAAAGTACAGGGAGATGGGAAGACCAAATCTAATCTCTCTAATCATATCTCAGGCACCACCACACACCTCCCACTGTGGGCCCTGATGAGGAGATAAGCCTTATTCCTACTGTTAATTTGGTACAAATATTAAAAGGTTCTTGTCTTTGTCAATGCTCTAACCTCTGTATTGCTGAGATTTCTGGTGTTGCTCCCAATGTCTAGTTTCCCATAGACTGAGCACCTGGCTAATACTCAGAACACAGCTGCTCTGCTTTTAAAAAAAATGTGCAAATTGCAGAGCACATAGAAGGACTTCAGGAGAAACAACTTTTATAAAAGAAAATAAGAATAATGCAAGGAGAATAGAAGACATTCAGACCTAATGGGTTGGTTAATTGAGGATTTTTAATGTCATTTTTAATAAAATGATAATTACTTGCAAAATTTTTCTTGAAGGGGTAGAAGTATTATGCACAAGAATGTCATAAGATTAGGAGGCAAAATGTTTATCTTGCAAGCATTTTAAGTTTCTCTCTCATGGGCACAGCCTCAACTTCAAACTAGTCATTTAATGTCTTATACTTCTGTTGTCCCTTCATCTAAAAAAAATAAAAATAAACACATTAAGGGCGCCAGATAGAGTTAGCATGAATGTCAAATAAGCCTATGAATAAAAGGATGTCAGGGTGTATGATATGATTATAGTCCTTTCCTTAGCTGGAATAAACATTAAAATTTTGTCAGTTATTTTCTTTTACTTGAACAATAACTTCTTTCAGATATAGCAACTTAAATATAACTCTATTTTTCAATAAAACTACATTCCTTATGTCCACCCTCTAATTTATTTAAACCCTCTCACATCATGAGATACTCTTCACTGGAATCATATAGTGAAATACTTTAATTTTACATTTTGGAAATACTGCATAATTTGTAAACATAAAGTTGGAACTTTACAGAAATTACCTAAGGAAGACAACACAATTTCCTCCATTGACACTATTTTACAAAGTCATTTTCATCATAAATGTGACTATTTATAACTAAAATTTTTGGAAAGATTGTTAAATATCCATTTTATACATTAAGTGAAGTAGCTCAGTTGTGTCCGACTCTTTGTGGCCCCACGGACTGTAGCCTACCAGGCTTCTCCGTCCATGGAATTTTCCAGGCAAGAATACTGGAGTGGGTTGCCATTTCCTTCTCCAGGAGATCTTCCCGACACAGGGATTGAACCTGGGTCTCCCGCATTGTAGGCATTAGAGCAATATTTAGTAAATACAGCTTGCTAATTCTGAACCAACAAAAAACAGACAAAAATATTCTAAACCTTTTTAAAATTTAAACTTTAAAAAGGGAAATAAATACATGAGTTTAAAAAAGAAATCAGGAGCTATGAGAACACAGAGGTGAAGTCAAAGCCATTTAAGAATAAATGCTCAATTAAGACCAAATATAAAGAACTTCAAATTGAGGTGATATTTTTAGATGCCCACTTATTTTGCTGATGATGCTTTTTCCTTTAAATAAATCGGCATTTTAGAACTCAGTATATGCACGGCTTCCCTGGTGGCTCAAACGGTGAAGAATCGGCCTGTAATATATGAGAGTGGGGTTTGATCCCTGGGTGGGAAGATCCTCAGGAGGAGGAAATGGCAACCCACTATAGTATTCTTGCCTGGAGAATCTCCATGGAAAGAGAAGCCTGGCAGGCTACAGTCCATGAGGTCGCAAAGAGCTGGACATGACCGAGTGACTAAACACAGCACACGTGTATGTATGCAGCATGAGCAAAGAATATTGTTACTTACTGCCCTCCACCGAAAGGCTGAGTCTCTGTGTAGTATACATTTGACCTTGGGAAAGCATTTTCTCCTCTCTAAACCTCATTTTCCCTGCCTGCACAATGGGGATGACAATAGTGTTTGCCTCACAGCCCTGTGCTGAGGGTTATATGTACTTAGAACACTTCTGTCACTTACTAACTGCACAATAAACGCTATCTGCCTCTGTCATTATTTTCTTATTTACCTCTTAATACTCAGCATTTAAAAGATTTTTTTAAAATATATATTTATGGAGCCATTCTGACCATGCTGCTAAAATGCTAGGATGAGTGATAAAAATCTAACATCCTCTCTTTTCCTCAAAGAATCTTTGTTCTTTCCTTGGCCCTAAATTAACGTTCAGAAATACTACTTAATTTTCTTGTTATAAATCTCAAGAAGAAAACAGCTTGTTACCCTTCCCAAACCACTTACATTGTTACAAGAGAAGGCAAAAATGAAAAAGAAAAATCTCTGTAATGATAGTATGTAATGTACTGTATAATTTCAGTGAGGATAATTTTTTCATATGGAATGTTCCCAGTGCTCTTGAAAATAAACCACAGTGACTGTGAATACAACTGGTGAATACATACTGGTGAATACAAATGAAAACATTAAAACTCTGAAAGGGGATATTAAATTATATAAGACCTAATATACATACCAGACACAACACAGGCATACACACATGCATGCACACACACACAGAATGATGGGTACACAGTTCTTTTAAGGCAGAGAGGAAACTCTGGCCAAGACTTGCAAACTAAATTAGATATGGGAAATCTCTTGCCTTTGCTCTGAGACTGCCTAACTGCATAGGGAATTTAGTGTCTACATACAAATCTAGACTACTGAATTTACAAAGAAGGATCAAAAAGTATTGGAGCTGACTAACGAGGTACGGTTGGAGAAGGATAACAAGGCTCGTGGGGGCAAGGGTGATTCTGTCAATGAGGCACAGACTGCTTAGTACTTAAGAGTTTCTGTCAACTAGTTTCAGAACAAAGAGTTGCCTGGTGATTTTAAGATGGAAAGATTAGATGCACTGAAACACAGCACATAGTAGGTTGCTATAATTAAAAAGAACAATCACTTAAATACCATGCACTGCTTCAGAGTGAAATTAAACAAAAAATAAATCTTTTGTACTACAGATCGCTGCTTACTGAGTCATGTTCCATAAAGGTATGGATGAAATCTAATTCTGTATCTAAGACAAAATGAGGTTATATCTTTGTATCTCTAGTTGCATACAAATAAAAAATTGCCATATGCAAATAAGCATACAGGCATACAGAGCACTCATAACTTATTTTATCATTTATAAAGATAGACATCTATATATAAAAAGAAAAAATATATCAACTATATTAGTTTTCAGGATGCTTACAACATAGTAAGCATTACTTGTTCAGATTTTAATGTATTTGTTATAGTTACTGATGTTGAATTTATATTTATCAGTCCTAGCTACTGCCAGTTCAACAAATACCTTAAGAAATAATTCTTTTTCTATTCTAATAATTCATGTATTTTTAATTTTCATTCATAACTTAATATCCCACAAAAGTTTTCATGTATCGGCCAAATTGGTTGAATAAATTCAAGTTATTCTGACATAGCTTTAAACTACAGTAAAGGATTCCTCATAAAATAATCATTTAGTGTAACTAGGAAAGTAGATTCATAAATCTCCTCAATGGCATCAAATGAATTCTTAAGTTATCCCCCTGTATTCATTTATTTGGTCTTTTACCTAAAGAAAAATGTTCAAAAGAACAAGTAAACCTTTTTATAAAGTAATAAAAAAATACTATAAAGGATTCAATACCTGATCTAAACAGTCTGCACACAAACTTTTACAAGCGGCTTAAAGTTTTTTGATCTGATGAAATGTCATGAGATGGTAAATGACCAGGCCACACTGGTTCTAGATCCGTGTATCTCTCAGTCTTCTCACTCCACGGCCAAACTCACTTATGTCTCTCACAACAGCCTTTAGTCTCCCTGCCTCCAATTTCACCTCATTTTCAGCCATTTTTTCCTACCGCCACTGCCATGGTCTTCTTACATGGCAAATGACTTCCTGAATGAAAAGTCTTCAGTTAAGTCTCCATAAAAGTTGGTCTTCTATGGCTTCTTCTACCCCATCTCCAGACCTCCTTTCCCACTGTTCACTTTATTAACAGAAAGCTTTAGGATCTAGTGCAGTATTTCAAGGATAAATCTCACACAATTTTGCTGCAACACCAAAACATCCAAACAAAAATACACGGCACAAAAGGAATACTGTGACATTAAAGATGGTTTGGGTCTTCTTACTGTAATAGATTGAATTCTAGAGGTCTAATTCCAGCATTGTATTCAGTCCCTCAATGCACAATAATAACTCTTGATTATGCTCTCAGAATTAAAGTAAATCGTGACCATTCTTCTCAGTTTGATCTGCATCTAATGGAGAAAGAGAGACAAAGCATCTTACATCCAATTTTGCTTTTGTATCATACACCCTATTAACAACAGTACTGCCTCTCAGGAGGTGAGTAAATGTTTTGAGAGTCAAAAGGTTGGTGGTCAAAAAAGACTTCCAGGAGGAAGTGGTACAGTTTTAAAGAAGAGTAGTGAAGTGAGTGACTGATTCAGTGAATGTCTTGTGCAGAAAACAGAGGCTGGAAAAAAAAAAAAAAAAGCATAAGGCATTTCAGGAGCTCTACATGCTTCAAAATGGTTGAATAAAAGAAGAATACGGGGGAAGCCTGGCATGCTGCAGTCCATGGGGTAGCCAAGAGCTGGACATGACTGAGCAACTAAACTGATGGCCCAAAGCAGCAAAGCTAAGAATGCAGACATCCTGTTATAATGATACAGAAGTACTAAACAAAAATAATTGTATTCTGAGAATTACAGAGTCATAAAAGCTAAAATACAAAATAATCATATTTGTACTTGAGGCTTCAAGAAGCCAGCATGGAAGAAGATTGAAAGTGGACTGGGGAAAAGCCACATATGAATGGGGAGAAGAAGACAAAAAGCTAGTATGGTCAGGCTGGAGAGTAATGACAATGGTTGGAACTAAAAAACCAGTGCTGGACATGGGGAGTGGAAGAAGATTAAATAATCCACAGACCATAGTGACAGATGGTGGGCAGGGGGAAAGAAGAGCCCTGGTTTTCTGCTTGGACTTGGATGATACTATTAACAAAGATATGAACATTGGAGGAGGGGCATATTTGGAGATATTGATGTCATAATGTGAGGCGCCTAGGCCTTTTAATCCACTGAAAATGGTTATCCAAAAGGCAGAGAAATGAATCTGCAGCTTAGTCATGGATCCATATGGAAGAATCAGATTTGGAAGTCATTGTTTCAGTGACAGTCACAACTGTTTGAAGGATGTTCATGGTTACTGACATCAATAAGTGCTACAGATCCTTAAGTACAAAGGAGGCTTTACCTAGCTGAGAGAGATTGCCAGAAGGAAATAACATGGACCTAGAAGGCAATGGCACCCCACTCCAGTACTCTTGCCTGGAGAATCCCATGGACAGAGGAGCCTGGTGGGCTGCAGTCCATGGGGTCGCTAAGAGTTGGACACGACTGAGGGACTTCACTTTCAGTTTCACTTTCATGCATTGGAGAAGGAAATGGCAACCCACTCCAGTGTTCTTGCCTGGAGAATCCCAGGGATGGCAGAGCCTGGTGGGCTGCTGTCTATGGGGTCGCACAGAATCGGACACGACTGAAGTGACTTAGCAGCAGCAGCAGCAACACTCATAAACAAGAACACTGTTTCCCATGAAAAGTCACCAGGGCATAGTGTGCTGTGATACGTACCTATTGTTTTCATGTATCAAAAGCCACAAAATATGCCTTTTGAATATAATTTTTACATCTGTGTTAAAACAACTGCACTGAATTCAACTGCACAAATTCAGTGTATCTGTGCCCAACTCAGTCCATCAAGAAGAAATAATATGAAAAGATATTGGAACCAATAAAAACCCATTATCTTCTAATGCACTGTTTTGAATTTTGCCTTTTTAAAAGAGTTATTGACTTAAATGAAGTACCCAGGGATACAATGCCTGAAACTCTTGTTATGTAGAGCACTTAATGCTTGCTGTGTACTTGAAGAATAAGCAATTCCCCTTACGCTCGCTTAGAATGATAAGGCAATCTATTGTGCCTCTACACTTACACAGAGCCCCACGAGACTGAAACTTGATGATTACATGGTCTTATAAGACCACAAAGTTCTACCACAAGAGTCGTATATGTATTATAAAGACACTTCAAATTGCCGACCATGGTTTTCTTATCATCATTGTTGGCTCTCTTCTGCAAATTGCGTGTGCCTTTGACTTTCAGAAATGATTTAAACTTGCATCAGTAGCTCTAAATGAACAAATGCCAACCACCCTCATTCATCCGATACACAAGAGTGACAAGATTTAACTACTTAACAGCATCTCAGATACTTATTTCTAAAAACAAAACTTCATCGAAATTTAATATCAAAAGGTTACATACAGATGAAGACTTCAAACCTTCTATTTCATAAAACATCAAATTAGGCAAGTGTAAAGAGATAATAAATTCCATTTAACTTTACAAACATAGCTATCATTTTCTAATATAAACATGGATAACTTATTTAAATGATTTTACCATTCTTACCAAAACTGTAGTTTCGTTGACATTAACCTTTTTCGTGATTTTGAAACAAGTCTTTACTTCCTTGTCACTTTGCATTTCACGTCAGACTGATAGAAGCCAGGATATTTTACGTTATTTGTCAGGTTCTCTAGCCTTTCAAATAAATTTGAAGCGAAGCTTTTTGATTTTGTTTTCTACTGTCATTTTTTCATATGTATTCTATTTAAGTATCAATTTCTCCCTGTCTTGTCCTTTTACATGCTATTCCTAAATGTGACATCTCCAACATTTTTTGTTTAAAAGCAAAAGTCTGTGCATTTTGTTATTTCCATATGTCTTCTATTTTTAAAATTACATACCCTTAAAAAAGGTAGCAATATCTTCTTACACAAGAAGGTAGCTGGGTGTGTGTGTGTGTGTCTGTGTGTGTGTGTGTGTGTGTGTGTGAATCACTACGGGCACCATATCATATACTTTAGATCTCTATTTAAAATGATACATGCTTATGATGGGCTTCCCAGGTGGCATTAGTGGTAAAGAACCCAATTGCCAAAGCAGGAGACGTAAGAGACTGGGTTTGATCCCTGGGTGGGGAAGATCCCCTGGAGGAGGGCATGGCAACTCACTCTAGTATTGTTGTCTGGAGAATCCCATGGACAGAGGACCCTGGCGGGTTATGGTCTATAGGGTCATACAGAGTTGGACACGACTGAAGTAACCTAGCACGTACACATGCTTATGATACACATAACCAATAACATAATTCATTTAGAAGCATTTATATAACAGCTCTTCTAGACACTGCCAAAACTGAATATAAATATTTTTAGAGAGGATAAACAGACTTTTTATTGGTTTGGAAAGTGCAAATACACTGAGATTGAGACTGGATTTACCGTTTCTTTGTAATATTCTGAATTTTCTTTTGTAATATTCTGACTTTTCCTGAGTGCACATTTATTTCCTCACTTACAAAGTTATGCCTAGCATTGGAACACATCTTACTATTTCATAGAAAATTTACTTTAAAAAAAATCATTTAAAAACCTCATCTTATTGTCTAGAATTTAGTATCTTTTATTAAAGTTAACCTTTCACAGGTATTATCAGGTTTTTCTGGAGTATAAAGATGTGTTCATTAAAATGAAAACTTGCCTGAAACACACGACCATTGTTTGTTATTGTCATTTATAAACATTTTTTTTTTTTCTGTTAGCTCAGAATAATTTGAAACTCATGCTATCAACATCAAAATACAGACTGGAAGCATTCCCTTTTTCCTAGCTTAATGAATTATTATCTGAAATTTGATTCAATGAATAGCTTACTGGGAAGAGTTCTATGCTTGAATAATATACATACATGAGATATATACATATGTGCATGTATGCCAAGTAACATGGAGATTATGTGGAGATTTGAAACAGTATCTTAAATATTTGAATTTTCAGAAAAATTTTCACACAAAGATTTTGTTTTCCAAACTCCTGTTTTTATTTTGGATCAAGACTGATTCTTTAAACTTACTTCTGGCAAATGCTTTAATGTCATTTTCTAAGAAGAGTCTACAATTATAGTTTTTGAAATGTAGCTTGTATTTTTGAAATATAGAGAACCTGTAAATGTGATTTTTGGTATGTATAGATCATATTCAAGATCATGAGCTTGTAGATAAATTTTTGAATTGAAACAGATTACTTGGCACTATTTTATATTGAAATCTAGACCTTACTATTTATACCAAACACAAAAGTAGATGCAAACATGATAAATGTGTAAGTGTAATATTCCTTTATCTACTCCTTAACATGGAGGATTCTTATATATTATGTAAAGAGATTAAGTTTCTAGTAACTATACACTAACAAACACGAAAATCAAAAGAGGAAGACAACTTTGCGCACGTGCCACTCAATGTCACCAAATGATTCTAAAATTGGAGGTTAACAATGTCGCAGTCAGAACAGAATTCCTAACTTTCACTGTGAAGATCTCCCAGTCCCTTACTACTATAAAAGGTCTGAAGTAAGTTTGGCCAAAATCTAACCGAGATAGATCAGACGATGGGCTACAACTTCTACATTATTTGCACAGAAATTCAACCCATTAAAAACAGTAAACGTCAAATTAGACACTGAACTCCTAAGACAAACAAAAATCTAAACGTTCCAAAATAAACTTTCTTATAAAATGTACCTTATTGTTAAACTGAAAATCAGAAAGGTATATAACATTGCTCTTTGATTGCAAACCTGCAATTTCATTAAAATTTTATGCTTCATAAGAATTAATGGAAAATATTTAAACTAAGGTGAGTATAGCAATGTCATACTTATAGTAATGGTATTTTAATATATGGACAACTGTAATGCAAAAATATTATGTTTTTTAATTTATACATTTGTACAATTGTACATTATATATTTATGTCTATATATCATTTACATATTATTTATGTATGTATTTTATACATACATGTTTTTATATATACAGCAAACATATTTATGGATATACTTTATAGCTACTAACCCAGGTTAAATTCAAGTCTCTTCATTTGAATATGTACTATAGGCTAGTGATTACAGAGTACATGTTAAGTCAATTTTATTTTCTCATATATTATAAGCAGTATAATTCAGTGGGAAGGCAGTTAACATCACATATTGTGGATAATAGTTTACTGTTGAGTTTTATAAAATAAACTAATAAGTTTGGAGATGGCATTTTTTCAACATGTACAATTTATGTATTTTTGTACTAGTTTGCTAACTTGGAAATAAGCACAAATATAGATTTTAAATTGTCAGAGTCTGAAATGAGTCTATCATCCAACCTCATAAGAGAATAAACAGTGAGTTTTTGTTTTCCCTAAGCTGTCATAGTTTTAAAATCTGAATCAGAAGGAAAAAAAATGAAAAATTAAGAATAAGAGAATGGAACTGACATTTATTTCGTACCTCAATATAAATCTGTTTGATGAGAGCTTTAACACTTAGCAAATAGTAACTCTTAATATTTATTTTGGAGACAAAGTTTTAGATTGAAATTTTCAGTTTTTAAACATTTGGAGAAAAAATCCTGAGAAACTGAGAAAGTGAAATTAGTCATTTTGTAAAAAGAATGATGATGTAAGGATAATTAGATGAAGAATGATATTTTAGGAAAATTCATTAGATAAAATGATTAGAAAATTATTTGCTACATGAGCATGTATGTGTATATTTAAATGCATATAATTTCAGTGGATTAAATATCCAAGTAGTTCATTTGTCTGTCTTTTGTTTCATTTGTCTATCTTTTCTCTATCTATCATTTGTCTATCTTGTTTCATTTGTCTCATCCTACAAACCCAGAGCTTACTGCTGGTGGAATCCAGGTATGGAAGAGGGGGTAGTCTCTAGTATGTGCTCATTCACCCTAGGGATGTAGACTGACAGAAGTTCCTTCCACATGGTTCTACCGTCTGATCCTGGGGCAAGAAGAGAGTTCGAGAGTCTACTTCTGGCAATTTTAAATTCACCAACTTGAAAGGCACAGATATCACTTCCATCATAATCCACTGGCTAGCACTAGCCATGTACTGCCACCCTGGTGCAGGTGGGAAGAGGTGTAACTCTCCTACATGTCCAAAAGAGAGATTCAGACGCAGTGAAGCGATGCCATCGATACTAGGCCTTGTCATATAGCACATCACACTGAGGAAGGTGTCCTGGTTGAATGATGATTTTTAATTTCATTAAAAAAACCTATAAACTAGACTATAATGGCTTTTCACTTAATAATGACTTTAATGTAGAAGAACACAAGAGGAGCAACCTAATAAAAGACTGGTTTTGACCATGCACTGGGAATAGGTCAGCCACTTAATGAAATTCTTGAAAGGTAAAATGAATATTATGATTATGCTACTAGGTGACATAAAGCCCTAATAACTACTCTTCGTACCTAATTCTTAATGTTTACTATATATAACTTATACTATATATAGTCTAGTATGATATTATAATACACTAAAATACCCATGAGCTTCAATCATCCAGCAGCCTTACTTTATGTATAGCTAATTCTATTCATTCATAATAACTGGCTTTATGGAAACAAAAGAATATTTTGTTTTATTACTGTATGAGCAGCAAATTTAAAATTGAAACCTTAACAACTCTAAAATATATTACCTGATTACAAAAAAAGGAGACTATAAATTAGTAACTTAATGATCCTCAAAGTAAACATGCTTTCATATACAAATATTCAGATTCAAAATTTATTCATTAAAATATTAAAACACATCTCAAAATTATCAAAAAAACCTCATTCACAAGCTACTTATTATGATACCATAACAAAAAACTGAATATAGAACTATATCTGAACAAAGAATGTCAGTTCAGTTCAGTTCAGTCACTCAGCCCTGTCGGATTCTTTGCGACCTCATCAATCACAGCACGCCAGGCCTCCCTGTCCATCACCAACTTCCGGACTTTACTTAACTCATGTCCATAGAGTCAGTGATGCCATCCAGCCATCTCATCCTCAGTCGTCCCCTTCTCCTGCCCGAATCCCTCCCAGCATCAGGGTCTTTTTCAATGAGTCAACTCTTCACTTGAGGTTGCCAAAGTACTGGAGTTTCAGCTTTAGCATCAGTCCCTCCAATGAACACCCAAGACTGATCTGCTTTAGAATGGACTGGTTAGATCTCCTTGCAGTCCAAGGGACTCTCAAGAGTCTTCTCCAACACCACAGTTCAAAAGCATCAATTCTTCGGTGCTCAGCTTTCTCCACAGTCCAACTCTCACATCCACACATGACTATGGGAAAAACCATAGCCTTGACTAGGTGACCTATGTTGGCAAAGTAATGTCTCTGCTTTTTAATATGCTGGCTAGGCGGGTCATAACTTTCTTTCCAAGGAGCAAGCATCTTTTTATTTCATGGCTGCAATCACCGTCTGCAGTGATTTTGGAGCCCCCCAAAATAAAGTCTGACACTGTTTCCACTGTTTCGCCATCTCTTTGCCATGAAGTGATGGGACCAGATGCCATGATCTTAGTTTTCTGAATGTTGAGCTTTAGGCCAACTATTTCACTCTCTTTCTCCTTCATCAAGAGGCTATTTAGTTCTTCTTCACTTTCTGCCTTAAGGGTGGTGTCATCTGCATATCTGAGCTTATTGATATTTCTCCTGGAAATCTTGATTCCAGCTTGTGCTTCTTCCAGCCCAGCATTTCTCATGATGTACTCTGCATAGAAGTTAAATAAGCAGGGTGACAATATACAGCCTTGACGTACTCCTTTTCCTATTTGGAACCAGTCTGTTGTTCCATGTCCAGTTCTAACTGTTGCTTCCTGACCTGCATACAAATTTCTCAAGAGGCAGATCAGGTGGTCTGGTATTCTCATCTCTTTCAGAATTTTCCAGTTTATTGCGATCCACACAGTCAAAGGCTTTGGCATAGTCAATAAAGCAGAAGTAGATGTTTTTCTGGAACTCTCTTGCTTTTTCGATGATCCAGCGGATATTGGCAATCTGATCTCTGGTTCCTCTGCCTTTTCTAAAACCAGCTTGAACATCTGGAAGTTCACGGTTCACGTATTGCTGAAGCCTGGCTTGGATAATTTTGAGCATTACTTTACTAGCGTGTGAGATGAGTGCAATTGTGCAGTGGTGTGAGCATTCTTTGGCATTGCTTTTCTTTGGGATTGGAAAGAAAACTGACCTTTTCCAGTCCTGTGGTCACTGCTGAGTTTTCCAAATTTGCTGGCATATTGAGTGCAGCACTTTCACAGCATCATCTTTCAGGATTTGGAACAGCTCCACTGGAATGCCATCAACTCCACTAGCTTTGTTCGTAGTGATGCTTTCTAAGGCCCACTTGACTTCACATTCCAGGATGTCTGGCTCTAGGTCAGTGATCACACCATCATGATTATCTGGGTCATGAAGATCTTTTTTGTACAATTCTTCTGTGTATTCCTGCCACCTGTTCTTAAGATCTTCTGCTTCTGTTAGGTCCATTCCATTTCTGTCCTTTATCGAGCCCATCTTTGCATGAAATGTTCCCTTGGTATCTCTGATTTTCTTGAAGAGATCTCTAGTCTTTCCCATTCTGTTATTTTCCTTATTTCTTTGCACTGATCACTGAAGAAGGCTTTCTTATCTCTTCTTGCTATTCTTTGGAACTCTGCATTCAGATGCTTATATCTTTCCTTTTCTCCTTTGCTTTTCGCTTCTTTTCTTTTCACAGCTATTTGTAAGGCCTTCCCAGACAGCCATTTTGCTTTTTTGCATTTCTTTTCCATGGGGATGGTCTGGATCCCTGTCTCCTGTACAATGTCACGAATCTCCGTCCATAGTTCATCAGGCACTCTGTCTATCAGATATAGTCCCTTAAATCTATTTCTCACTTCCACTGTATGATCATAAGGATTTGATTTAGGTCATACCTGAATGGTCTAGTGGTTTTCCCTACTTTCTTCAATTTAAGAGAGGAGCTACCCCATGTCCGAGGTCAGGGGCGGCGGCCAAGACAAGCTACCCCCACATCTGAAGTCAGGGGCGGCGGCCGAGACAAGCTACCCCATGTCCAAGGAGCTGCAGCTGTGAGGGCGCAGGAGGGCCAAGAGGAGCTACTCCACATTCAAGGTCAGGAGGGAAGGCCCTGTGGACATACCCCTTGTCCAAGGTAAGGAGCAGCAGCTGCACTTTGCTGGAGCAGGCGTGAAGAGATACCCCACATCCAAAGTAAGAGAAACCCAAGTAAGACAGTAGGTGTTGTGAGAGGGCATCAGAGGGCAGACACACTGAAACCATAATCACAGATAACTAGTCAATCTAATCACACTAGGACCACAGCCTTGTCTAACCCAATGAAACTAAGCCATGCCCTGTGGGGCCACCCAAGATAGGTGGCGAGTCATGGTGAGAGGTCTTACAGAATGTGGTCCACTGGAGAAGGGAATGGCAAACCACTTCAGTATTCTTGCCTTGAGAACCCCATGAACAGTATGAAAAGGCAAAATGATAGGATACTGAAAGAGGAACTCCCCAGGTCAGTAGGGGCCCAATATGCTACTGGAGATCAGTGGAGAAATAACTCTAGAAAGAATGAAGGGATGGAGCCAAAGCAAAAACAATACCCAGTTGTGGATGTGACTGGTGATAGAAGCAAGGTCCGATGCTGCAAAGAGCAATATTGCATAGGAACCTGGAATGTTAGGTCCATGAATCAAGGCAAATTGGAAGTGATCAAACAGGAGATGGCAAGAGTGAACGTCGACATTCTAGCAATCAGCGAACTAAAATGGACTGGAATGGGTGAATTTAACTCAGATGACCATTATATCTACTACTGTGGGCAGGAATCCCTCAGAAGAAATGGAATAGCCATCATGGTCAACAAAAGAGTCCAAAATGCAGTACTTGGATGCAATCTCAAAAACGACAGACTAATCTCTGTTCGTTTCAAAGGCAAACCATTCAATATCATGGTAATCCAAGCCTATGCCTCAACCAATAATGCTGAAGAAGCTGAAGTTGAACGGTTCTATGAAGACCTACAAGACCTTTTAGAACTAACACCCAAAAAAGATGTCCTTTTCATTATAGTGGGCTGGAATGCAAAAGTAGGAAGTCAAGAAACACCTGGAGTAACAGGCAAATTTGGCCTTGGAATACGGAATGAAGCAGGGCAAAGACTAATAGAGTTTTGCCAAGAGAACACACTGGTGATAGCAAACACCCTCTTCCAACAACACAAGAGAAGACTCTACACGTGGACATCACCAGATGGTCAACACTGAAATCATACTGATTATATTCTTTGCACCCAAAGATGGAGAAGCTCTATACAGTCAGCAAAAACAAGACCAGGAGCTGACTGTGGCTCAGATCATGAACTCCTTATTGCCAAATTTAGACTTAAATTGAAGAAAGTAGGGAACAAAGATCATAGAACCATACAAAGAACATAGAACCATATCTGAACAAAGAACTATGAAAGAAACTAATCATTATCAAATATTTCTGAATTACTTAAAATGCATTTTAAAAATTCCATAATTTATCAATATTTATTAAAACATTCATCTTGCTTAACTCAATTAATGAAAAAATGTGTACATGTTTTCAGTTCTATATTAAGAACTTCTAGTAGATGACAATATTCTCTTTAGACTTAGATAAAAGTGATTTATTTTAAAAGACTGCAAGGAGATCAAACCAGTCAATCCTAAAGGAATTTAGTTCTGAATAGTCATTGGAAGGACTGATGCTGAAGTTAGCAATGAGTCGGACACAACTGAGCAACTGAACTGGACTGAATACAGTTTCTCAGGAAAATAAAACCTGCTGATATATGAGATAGATTTTAGTTTAAGATTCATCAAGGAGTGTTCTAGTCATTTTACACGTTTTTAAAATTTTCGTAACAGTCCTTTGAGGTAAGTAAGATATATATTAGATTAGTTTGACAAACAGCAACTTTGTCATGTACTGCTAAAAAGCTGTTTATCTAAATATTCACTGAAATATCAACACTGATAGCTGAAGAGGATAAAAGAATTACATTATTCTGAAATAAGTATGTTTTTCTGAGTCAAAGAAACTCTGCGGCTTAAAACAGATGAAGAACAAATAGAGAAGTCATTTTCAGTTTGAAAGAGACCATCCTTATACATTCATTTCTTTCAAAAATAAAGTCTTTTGCCAATTCTCCTGGGGACTTATACTCTGCACCTAATAATAACGTTGATGTATTTTTTATATACTGGGTAGTGACTACCAACAATCATATAACAAAGTACAGAAAGTACAGAAACCACAACTGGTCTTCACAGACCTGGCAGGATAGTAATGAGCCATTTCCTCAGTCATGTTCTAGTCTGGATGAATGTAAGATAAAAAAAGGCCCCACCATGAACTGCCTCACAGCTTCTAGTTGCTATGATTTGCAAGAAACAATTAAAAACAAAACGATTTTTATGTAAGACTGAAATAACCAGAAAGGACTGCAGTATTTTTTGTCATGTATTATTCATTAGGGTAAAATTGTATATGACTTGATTTGCTCTAATTACAAAAATACTGACTAAATTCCATCTCAATGCAAGCATAACTCATAGCTCCATACTTTAAAAACCTGATCTTGTATCTTGTGACAAAATAGCTTTGAAATCTTTAAACCCATTTAGAATCTTTCTCTTTGAATAATTGGATTTTAGAAATATCTTTTAAATGCCTCTTTATCTCTAGGGAGAAATCTGAGTAAGATCTTATCCATGAAGCAAAATGCCAGATGATTAAAAAATTCTCATCTCAAATTCCAGACCTCTATTTTCTCTTCAGTTGTCAATCCCTTTTTAATTTGCTGCGAACAGTACTGTCAGTCTGTTTTGGAAGCTGTTCTAATTTAATATTTCATTATCTTTCTTCTTCAGCCTTTGAATGGCCTGTCACTTGTTATAGCCATCATAAAAAGCTAGCCAAGTACACGTCTCATCTCCAGCTATCAATTTATAGAGATTCTGAATTGTGCACATGTCCTTTTTGATGTCTTCCATGTTCCCTTTTTAATATCTTTTTATAAACAATGAGACAATGGATTTTTATTTGTATTCTCCTCTAAACTTTTTAAAAAACAGCAATAATTTGACCTTTAACAAATCCCTGAATATCCATGTTCAATAACAGATTTTAAAAAATTAACAGAAAAAAATTTTCACAACTTCTGATAAAATATGAAAAATGAATAGAAATTAAGGAAGTTTAATAATCATATTATACAATATCTGAAGGCCCCCTTCCTTAGCAACAACACTGAGAAATATATTTCAGTTCCAAGAAGTTACAGAAAGATCTGCGATTTTTCTTTAGTGAGTTACGGAAGGCTGGTACCTAAGTGACTTACACATGTACATTAATATTATTAGATAAAAAACACTGATGCAATACCAAGAGTAACTTCGTTGTTGACAGAGATTCTTGAAAAACTTTTCTGGACTCACCAAACAATCTTCATGAGGTTCCTAGGAATAAAAGACTTTCCAGTGGCCCTTCCTTAAATATTTATCCAAATATGCAACAATATAGGAGAAATTTTGCAAAGAAAAATAGTAAAAAACATACTGTAAAACATTAAGAATGATGCAACATTTTAGGTCCAAATTTTGGCTGATTGGGTAACATCTGCTAAGGCTGCCTTGCAGCATGAAGAATGCACTATTATCTTATAGTACTGAGGAGACAAATCCAAAATGACACCCAAAGCCACAGAAAACAGTAGCAGAACATCTTCACATGATATAGAGATATGTGTCTGCTGGTTCAAAGGAACTACGGAGAGGATGCCCACATAAGAAATTTCTAAATAACCCATACAATCTCTCCCTAAGAGAAAAAGTTAGTTTAAATTATTTACCACATAACTACATCTACCTAGCCTTGCCAAAGTCAGCCAGCCAGATACCAACCATTCTCTGCCCTCCCTTCACCTTAGCACTTCCACCTGGTGGAGGCAAAATACATTCAGCTAGGAAGTACCCCATCCCTTCCGCCTCTTTTCCACTGTCGGCTTCCATTAGCCCTAACCTACGGTGCAGGGTGCTAGAGCAGTAGGGGTTAATAATAAATCAAATTTGGAACTAAGGTTGTGTTTTTGCTTTTTATATACTGTATTTATATCTAAAAGTAACTGAGACCATCTTATTATCTGTTACCAGGAAAGTCATCTTTATCTAGTCATTTACTGAAAAAGTTTGAGTCTAACAAAATAAAGTTAAATCTTTACAAGAAACTGCCTGGCACAGTTGGACAAGGTGACTCAAGGAGAAAACAAAATGAGTTGTAAATTTTATCAAAAGTATTGTGGCACTTGCCAATAATATAAAAATTTTTGGGTAGTGTTTTTATTTGAATTAAATGAAATATATGCTTATAGTATGTTACTGTTACACAGCGATAGAAATATTATCTTGAAATAATAGAAATATTATTATGACAAATTATCAGTAAAATGAATTAAATTTTATTTCTAGCTTATAGTATGTTAATGTTACACAGTAATAGAAATATGAAAAATTATCAGTAAAATGACAAATTTTATTTATTTCTAGCATAATTTCTCTGCACTTTTAAAGGTTAATAAGTACTAGGAATCTCCAAAGAGGAAGCTATATAACATTTCCCAAATTTGTTTGGCCAGCAAATCATTACCCCAATCAAGAATCCTGTTATAATTTCATTACCTATAACAGAATTGAGAAAACATGGCATGGTTGAATGAACAGTGTCAATACATGATACAGAGGATGGATACAATCACCATGATAGATGTTTATATACAAGAACTGAGTCGATCTTGCAGTAGAAGCTATCACAAGGGCTAACTAATGTACCACTTTATTTTCAATAAGATCTAGGTTTTTTTAATAGATCTTAAATATAATTGTGGTTTAAAATATCCTTCAAATTTCAAATAAGAGACTAGAATGCTTCACAGATTCAACCAGGGGAGAGTATTATAATCACCTTGTAATGTACACAGGAGAATGTTTACTGCACAGACAAGAAAAAACTTGTCAGAGTGACTCTGGCACCATTTTGGACACAGGATACATGATCAAATGAATGGACAGTCAGTCAAGTTGTTACAATATTCTTTTGCCCTCTCTTAAAAAATAACAAAACAAAACCACACTTCAGTAACTATAAATTTTAGGCTCTATATCTGCACAGCCTATGGATCTATAAATTTAGGGAATTATAACTTAGGGAATGTTCCAAGAAAACAATCTAATTATTACTGCTATATATACCTAGAATTACAAATTAACTGTCTCTCCAATAAATAGGTAAGTCTATTCATCTACTGAGTTGGCAAGCATAAACTGATTTCCACAGCACAACTACTTCAAAGGGGAAGTACAGAAAATAAGATTCCAAATTAAAATGCCAAAAATAGTTTTGCAAATTCAAATTTAAACAGGCAAATACTTTACACTCTGATGTATGTTTAGAAGTATGACATAACCAACTTAAATTTTCAGCTCATTATATATCAGTTCAGTTTAGTCACTCAGTCGTGTCTAACACTTTGCGACCCCATGGACTGCAGCATGCCAGGCTTCCCTGTCCATCACCAGCTCCCAGAGCTTACTCAAACTCATGTCCATCACATCGGTGATGCCATCCAACCATCTCATCCTCTGTCATCCTCTTCTTCTCCTGCCTTCAATCTTTCCCAGCATCAGGGTCTTTTCCAATGAGTTGGTTCTTCATATCAGTTGGCCAAAGTATTGGAGTTTCAGCTTCAGCATCAGTCCTTGCAATGAATATTCAGGACTGATTTCCTTTAGGATTGACTGGCTGGATCTCCTTGCAGTCCAAGGGACTCTCAAGAGACTTCTCCAATACTGTTATTTTTATATAATATATATATATATATATATATATATATATATATATATATATAAACGAGTTTAAGCCTATTTCAATTTTTCCCTGGAAACAAAACTGTGTCTTAGCCAGCTTGGGTTGCCATAATAAAATAACACAGACTAGGTATTTTCTCTGAGTTCTAGAGGCTGACGAGTCCAAGATCAGGGTGAGTGCCAATTTGGTTCCTGGTGAGAACTCTCTTTCAGGCCTGCAGACTGCTGCCTTTCCGGCTGTCTCCTCACATGGCCCTTCCTGTGCAGGAATGCCTCTTCTTATAAAACCACCAATCCTACCAGATTAGGGCCCCATCCTAATGACCTCGTTTATCCTTGACTGCCCCCTAAAGACCCTATCCAAATATAGTCAGTCACCTCTGAGGGTTAGGACTCCAACATGTGAATCCATGTGGGACACAATTCAGTCCATAGCAATTTACAAGATCCATGAAACTGTTATTGCTAATTGGTCTGTTATTCTATAAGTCTGAATGAATTAAAGGGCTAGTATCTATCTTGTAAGATCAGAAGATTATATATTCTTTGGCATTTGGGTTTACTTTTGGTCAACATTTTCTTATCAGAAAATGAATACTATATTGCATTTATAAGATGAATGTATTATAGAAACATCATTAGAGAAAAACAATGAAATGAAGTGCAAACTTTCCCTTAGAAGTGGAATTTCCTCTCTTTGTCTCATACTTTTAGGCATGATCAAATTATCCTATCCTAAAATTGTATTAGTACCTCATGTCTTCTCACGTTTCTATTATTTCATTGCTATGCTCTTAATGAGGAGTGATGCTAGTTAATTAAGCTAAACCTTAAACACACACACACAGACACACACACACACAAGATGATATTTTGTTAGAGAATAAATGGTACTTCTTAAAAGTGTCCTTTTTTTAGCCTTTACCAGATTTCTGCTTTCATGGCTTAGGATCATGGCTTTATGATTTAAATAGCATTTTTAAAGAAAAAAGAAAAGCTACTTTGTTAATATGATAACCATGATAATATGTTAAAGTCATTCACTTTTTTAGTCTTTATTTTATTTAAATTTATTTATTTTAATTAGAGGCTAATTACTTTACAATATTGTATTGGTATTTTTTAGTCTTTAAACACACAACTCTATAGCATGGAATGATGTATCCCCCAGAATTTCAAAAACTTTGTTTTTGGTAATTATCTGCTGAAAAAAATTAGCACAAAACAATTCATATAATTGTATATTAAACCAAAATCATATTTGTAATAAATAAAAACAAGGACAACAAATACTCTAAAAACAAACCTGTATAGAAGTAGTGGGAATTTCTCAGCTCTCCTTAATCATCAGAGCAGTTTTTATCATTGGTAGGAGTATTTTGATAAGATGTTAATTAAAATGACTTCAGTTAAAAATGAATGTAAATTTTTTCCATTTCTTGAATACTAAATTATATGAGATGTTCACTAAATCTACTGTGCCAACCATTTCATGATATATGTAAGTCAAATTATATTTTATACCTTAAAATTATATAGTTCTATATGCCAATTCTATTTCAAACTGAAAAAAAAAGGTAAATGCTTAATTTGCATCAATTGATACAGAATATAAAAGCATTATTAGACATCTAAAATACTCAATTATCGAGTCAGTTGTTTTGTTTCCAGGCATTATTCTTTCATTGCTACTTTGCTTGGAAATCTTTTCATTGAATTTTTCATTATTATTCATAAAGTAAAACTGGCTTACAATTTTTTATTTTTTTCTGCTACATCTTTTTTTTATAATGAAGCAATGAGTTAATTAACTTTTCACATTTCTAGAAAAACATTCAAAACTTGAAAGTATTTATTTGAAAATTTTATAGAAATGACTCAACAGGAAGTACTTTCTTTGGCCATAAACTTGAATGTTTCCAATTTATTTTATGATTACTGACATATTATTGAGTTGATCTAACTTTATTTTATAATAAATCATCCACTCTTCTTACAGATTATAGCACTTTACTGTAAAGTTGCCCCTAATGCCCTTTCATGGTTTTAATCTCCACTTTCTGGAGTTATACTTCTTACTTTTCATATTTTCTCTCATTTTCCAACAGCCTTGACAATCTTTTTTTAAAGCTTGTGATTTTATTGCTAAAGTACACTTAAACACATTTTGCTACTTGAAATTTTAAATGTATATACTTATCAAACAAAGTTCAATTAAGCACAGTCACTAAATTCAGGCTAATCAGGTAAAAGTGAAAACTTTACAATATATGTTGTGAAAGATCTAGCATGTGGGAAAATCAGGGTAATTTCTAAACATGTTTGTTACCATCCCTCAGACAAACTGCTGCTACACTTCATAGTGCCCTAGCATTTTATTTTACATAGCAATGGAACCTAGTGTTGAAGAACAAACATATGACAATGCTGAAAAAAAAAGGCAGTAAACTATTCCAATATACTATCAATATTCTACATAATCTCTAAAACATTAATTAAAAGATAATAGTGTCATTGACAAATTGGAATTAGAAAGGAACTAATTCATTGAAGGTATAATCTAATTTGGTACTAACCTGTAATATCAAGAAAATTTATCAATAGTTTTGTCCTTTTAATATAAGTTCTTGTTTTATCTTAAGGTGATAATGAGAAATACAGAGATTTATCTATATCTCATGATAAAAATTATTAAATATATAAAAATACTTTCTGATAAGGTAAAAGGTCAGGTTTAAACTTTGTAGGGTTTCAGTATATTTGCTTAGTAGGCAATAGGTCAGGTATAAATTTTGTAGTGTTTCAGTATATTTGCTTAGTAATTATATATTTGCTACTAGTATATTTAATGAACATATACAGAGACATACAGTATCTGTATCAGTGTAATTTTACATATTTTCCTTTACACTAGTTTGTATTTCATAAAATCATCATATACTTATTTTAGTAAGAAAAATAAGCATTTTAATGTTATATTTGCCTCAAAAGCAATTGTAAAAGTCATAAGATGTTTAACAGGAACACATATGTTATTCCAATCAAGATTCTGGAAGTGGAACAACCCTATTAACATTTTACTTCAAAGAAATAGATTATGCATTAATTCAAGATTATTTGTTTTTACAGAAACAGCAGCTAAAACACTACCATGCACATACCTATACATCAACAGTTACGAAGTTCAAAACTTGCCGGTACTGAGATGTGAATCCCAAACCAGAAGCCTATCACAGGAAATACACCAGGCAAGCCTGAACAAAGCTCAGCAGTTTGCACCAATGAAAGGATATGTAAGGATTTATGTAAACAGGTAAAATGAAATATGTCTATATATTTTCCCTCTGTTTTCCTGTAGGATTACTATCCTGTTTCTAACTTATAACACTGAATGATGAAGAGGAAACTAACTTGCATGGAATTTATTTATCTCAAAAAGAAAATGTAAAAGTTGTGAAGAAAGACACAGAAAAAAGGTCTTTTGATGTTCTACTGAACTTGAATTAATTCACTACTCTTTAAAGATCTCAAGAAATTTATCTTAGTTTACTAGTTCTCAACTAAAAGTGCTTTTATAATGTTTATTTATGAGGATAAAATTTGTTTGCCACACTATTTTGAGATAATTAAGTTAATTGAATAGAATGTCTCCATCACATAAAATAAGAAGGAAAAATGTATATCTCAAAAGTATATTAGATTTACACAATTTTTTAAAATTAATTTATTTTTTAATTGAAGGATAATTGCTTTACAGAATTTTGTTCTTTTCTGTCAAACCTCAACATGAATCAGCCATAGGTATACATATATCCCCTCCCTTTTGAACCTCCCTCCCAATCCCACCCCTCTAGGTTGATACACAACCCCTGTTTGAGTTTCCTGAGCCTTACAGCAAATTCCTGCTGGCTATCTACTTTACATATGGCAGTGTAAATGTCCATATTACTCTTTCCATACATCTCATCCTCTCTTCCCCTCTCCCCAAGTCTGTAAGTCTATTCTTTACGTCCGTTTCTCCTTTGCTGCCCTGTAAATAAAAATCCACATATTTTAATAGGTATACTTTTTTGAGCTGCAACCTTGGTCCAAGGTCCCATCATTCCTCCTCAATTCTTGCCTTTTATGTCTGTTCTCAATCAAGTATTCAGCATCTACCTTTTTATGAAAGTGTAATTCCTCATCCAAAAAACACCTCAGAGTTCCCTCTCTGTTATGGACTTAATCTCTGTTTTTTCAAAACCTGTATGTTGAACACCCAATATGCAATGCAACAGTATTAGTAAGTGGGGCCTCTGGGAGGTAATTAGGCATAGATGAGGTTATGAGGGTAGAGCATTTGTAGTGGAATTAGTGTCTCACCTTCATAATCAGATTGCTGTCATATAAAAAGAGGAAAAAATATCAGATCTCACTCACTCTGCATGTGCACAAAGAAGTAGTCATGTGAGCACACGGCAAGATGGGGGCCATCTACAAAACAGGAAGCTCTCTGTACCTCATCAGAAATCAAACCTGTCAGCAACTTAATCTTGGACTTCCAGTGCCCAAAACTATAAAAATAAATATCTATTATATAAGCCACTCTGTCTACAGCATTTTGTTAGAGCAGTCCAAACAGACTAAAATAATCTCAAAATGAAAATCAAAGTATTTTGCAATTATCCACAAGGCTGTATACAATGAGGCCTCTGCTGCTACACCTGCTCCTTCCCACCTGCTACCTCAGCTATGCCCACCCTGGTCTTTAGGCTCTTTATGAACCTAGCAGGCTCAAGATCTTGGTGCTTTCTCTTCCCTCTGCCTGCAACAACATCTAGAGAACTTCAACTCTCATGCTCACCAACTACAGGCTATGTTATCTTATCCACAAAGCCTTCCCTATCTCCATGTTTTAAATATCAACTCCCCAACTCCTAACCCAGGAACTGCCTATGCTATGCTGTGCTTAGTTGCTCAGTCATGTCCAGGTCTTCTCACCACCACGGACTGTAGCCCACCAGGCTTCTCTGTCCATGGGGATTCTCTAGGCAAGAATACTGGAGTGGGTTGCCATGCCCTCCTCCAGGGGATCTCCCCAACCCAGGGATCAAATCCAGGTCTCTCACATTGCAGGCAGATTCTTAACTGTCTGGGTCACCAGGGAAGCCCAAGAATACTGGAGTGGGTAGCCTATCCCTTCTCTGGGAGAACTTTCTGACTCAGGAATCAAAACGGGGTCTCCTATATTACAGGCGGATTCTTAATCAGTTGGCCTACCAGGGAATAGGGAAGCCCAGGAACTGCATATAACCCTCCCTTATTTTATTTTTATCTCAAGCTTTTATTATGTTACAATATATTTCATTATTTAACTGTTTGTTTATTTTATGCCCTATCTCCATCACAATGTAAACTCCCTGAGTACAGGATTTTTAAAATCTGTTTGTTCAGTGCTATATTTCCATTATAAACAGATTTTTAAAACAGCAAAAGTAAACTATAAGCATTCTCTAATTAAATAGTGCACATATCCTGAAATAGATTAGTTGCTTATGAAAGACTATCACAATCAGCAAAAGCCTAGCAGCTTTCTCCTCTGTAATTTTTACACTAACATCATTTTACATACAGTAGTTATATTTTCTATGACAAAACAAATGAACATTAAGAGAGGCAAGATAGGAGTAGGGGGTTAAGAGATACAAACTAATATTTATAAAATAAATAAGCTACAGGATATATTGCACAGCATAGGGAATATAGGCAATATTTTATTATAACAATAAATGGAGTATAACCTTTAAAAAATTGTGAACCACTATGGTGTACATGTGAAATTTATATAATACTGTACACAGACTATACCTCAATGTAAGAAAAGATAAATGAGAACCCAGTATTAGTGATTATAGATAATTTAATTTATAAAGAGTATATTTGTTAAAGTATATGAGACCTCCAAGGATATTAATATAACTCCAGAAAATTCTGTCTTCCTCGATCAAAATCATTGTATCTCTGTGAAAGAAGTATGTTCATTTTTAAATTTCTAAAATAGAAATTATAAATCGCCTGCTGCTGCTAAGTCGCTTCAGTCGTGTCCGACTCTGTGCGACCCCATAGACGGCAGCCCACCAGGCTTCCCCGTCCCTGGGATTCTCCAGGCAAGAACAGTGGAGTGGGTTGCCATTTCCTTCTCCAATGCAGGAAAGTGAAAAGTGAAAGTGAAGTCGCTCAGTTGTGTCTGACCCTCAGCAACTCCATGGACTGCAGCCTACCAGGCTCCTCCATGGGATCTTCCAGGCAGGAGTACTGGAGTGGGGTGCCATTGCCTTCTAGTTTACCTCAAAAGGTAGTATAAGGACAAAAGTATCTAGTACCTGAAAGTTACATAAGTTGGAGTTCCCTACTGATTTCTCTTAGTAATGTATAATTTTTACAACTATAATAATTCTGCAAATAAATATTAACATAAATTTCTAATGACAAATGACCAAAATATTCTATAAAGCATTCCTTATATTTGAATCAAAAATAATTAACACATTAATAAAGCTCTGTGATTAAAACAAATTGTCAGAATATTTAGCCCTTTCTATCGAGTTTACTACTTTTTTTTTCTAATTTTATTTTTAAACTTTACATAATTGTATTAGTTTTGCCAAATATCAAAATGAATCCGCCACAGGTATACATGTGTTCCCCATCCTGAACCCTCCTCCCTCCTCCCTCCCCATACCATCCCTCTGGGTCGTCCCAGTGCACTAGCCCCAAGCATCCAGTATCGTGCATCGAACCTGGACTGGCAACTCGTTTCTTACATGATATTTTACATGTTTCAATTTCATTCTCCCAAATCTTCCCACCCTAACCCTCTCCCACAGAGTCCATAAGCGAGTTTACTATTTTTATACTGAAACAGACAAATGATTAAAAAATTAAGTGTAGTTTGGGTGCCCTCTAAAATTAAAGTATTAACCAGTAAAATCCTCAAAACTAAAAGATTTCAGACAATATTTTAATTAAATACACTGTTTGAAAACTTCAAATATATCATGGAGCAAAAGCAATCATATTGAATTCAAGGGAATTTCAAAAGTAATCACCTTTGGAAAATTAGAACACAAGATATCTTATGAGAATTCAGAGACACAAACTGTCTTTGAATGAAAGAAGAGGCTATTCCCTTCAGTTAAGCCTTCAATTAAAGTATGCTTTTCCATTTATTAAATTCAGAATCTAGAATGATTCTGTGCATCTGATATGTTTTGATGAACTGCATGAAAAATGCCAGTAATTATTAAATTTTCAAGATCTTATTGACATTTCTGATTTTACTCCTATGTCATTTACTCACATAGCTCATAACACCGGATATGAATTTTAAAGCAGTGCAGGCCAGGCAAGGTCAGTCTTACTGATGCGATTTCATCAAAAAAGGAGAAGCCAATATTTCTTCAAGATAAATAGGACTAAATACACAATCCAAAGACATAGCTTCATTTTCTTTTTTTAAATTATTTCATATACCAAAATTTCTTACAATTTCTGAAAACATCTATTTCAATATTCTATCTTCCTGATTTTCAAAGTAATCAAAGTAATACTTTTTAGCCTCTGAGACTATTAAAATCATCCTTTGTAAATATCCACCAACAGTTTATTCTAAATTAGAAAGAGAAACATTTACAAAAAGTCAAAACTCTTCTATAGGATTTTAAAAGAAGATATGTATATTATGTGACATCAATATGAAGAAAGGATACTTGGATTTACTTTATGTGTCAATTTTATGTTTGTTCCAGCATAAAATAGATGAAGACATTAATGAATGTGACTTCATGAAAAACAAAAGAGCAAAAGAAATAAGAAAATGAAGATTCTCATGCAAAATCAGTATGTTACTAACTCCTGTGGAGTTAGATCTTGGCTCACAAGTAATATGAGTCAAAATTAAGTCAAATGAAAACATTAGAAATTTTATCTATTACTGTACTGTAAAGTATAAAGTTTAGAATTAGAATTTATATGAAACTTGACTCCATTTTTTACCAGTGATGTGGACTTTCATTAAAAACTCAGCTTGAGTTTCCTCTTCAAAAATTTTTAACAAAGTTGCAGTAATAAAATGAGACACTATAATTTACTGGTGTATAATTTACTAGACTGGTAAATTAGGTTCTAATGATTTTAGGTTCTAATTACCTAGCGAAAAATGCATTTTTCACTTATTTATTCAATATCACTTCATTGAAAAGTTAATCAAAGTTATTTTGCTTTTCTATTCCCTGGATAACCTACTCCTAAAGAGATACCTTTCTCCTCTCTATTTTCAGCCTTTTAATAGTTTAACAACAACAAATCTCTCTACTATAAGCAAGGCAAGCAGAACAGGTTGGTGGGGAAGCAAGTTGAAAAGCAATATGAAAAATTCCATTTGGATTATTTCATTAGTTTGTGTTTGCATTTAAATACATATTTTATAAGACTATGCCCCAAACTTAGTCATGATTAGCTTCGGGAGTTGTTATTGTTTGAGACCTTTATTTTCTATTTTAAACATGCATGCAATATTAAAATTTCTTCTACTGTGGTAACACAGCTTTTAGAAAAAGAAATTTTTTTTTAAAAATGTGTGAGGTTGCTGTAGCCCAGAGTAGGCTGCTCCAAAATATACCTCAGTAGCATATTGATTATTCTGAATTAAGAGTTATGTGAGAAACAGCCAATGGAAAATAAAGTATAAAAAAATACAACCATTTCTCTCTTACCCTCTAAAAGTAGGAAATACATCTTCCACATGAAGGTATGCACTCCTATCAGCAGAGGTAAGGAATTCAAAGCTTAGCGAGCTGTACAAACATATGTTGTTACTTCGTTAGTCAGCTACCCCAAGCACAAGCTGCCTTGTCTTATCTCTTCACATACTGTTTGTTTGTTTGTCTAAAAATGATATGTAATTGGCCTGCTTTGGACACTGTGAGGGTACCATTTTTATGATTTGGTCTGCTCTGATCTGTCGTGTCTGACTCTGCAGCCCCATGGACTATATCCTGCCAGGCTCCTCTGCGCCTGGGATTCTCCAGCAAGAATACTGGAGCAGCTTCCCATTTCCCACTCCAGGTGATCTCCCCAACTCAGGCATCAAACTCGTGTCCCTGTGTCTCCTGCATTGGCAGGCAGATTCTTTACCACTAGCACCACTCATACGTGCAAACTGATTTTAAATTAATCTATTAATCTGTCTTCTGTCAATTTTAGACCAGCCAAAAAAAACTCAAGAAGAACTGGGGAAGAGGGGGATCTCTCTCTCCCTGGACAAAGTTCTGTTACCCTTCCTCGAGAATTTAATGGAAAGTTTGAGAATATCTGGATAATCACTATTGGCAACAAAACAGAAACATGATCATGAAAGTCTGCTAACAAATTAAAAACACTCAAGCTGGCCTCATGTTTGTTCAACATATTAATATAGACCAGACAACAGTGACATGATGACCACAGAGTGTCAACATAAAAATGCTTTGACTCAGAAATTTTATATCCAACCAGTTTGTTCTTCTAAAGTGAATTCGAAAGAAAAATATAATTTTAGAGTAATAAGATAATTACTCTAAAATTATATTTTTCTTGCTGACATACCCAAAAATCAACAGGTGATAACAATTTCTAATAGAAATAAAGTGGATGAAACATGATTTTTTAAAAAATGAGAAACACAACCATACAGCTCAGTATTATCTGATAATTGTTGTCATAAGTTATAAAATTTAATTGCAAACATCAAAAATATTCTCAAAAAAAGAATGCAGCAAAGTAAAAACAAAAAAATATAAAAATCAAACCTGGATCCTAGTAATTTCTAAAAGGACTTAGAATCAATATGGCTAAGTTGTAAAGAAATGAAATTATGTAACTACTTACATATACCATATTGTTCCTATCATACAGCAAAATCATATGTTTAATATTTTTAAAGAAATGACATGATGAAAACATGTACTTTTTAAAATATTAAAAAGGTGAAACAAAACAAATGAATAAAATAAAACAGAAGATGAGATTTATATTATGAGATTAGTCAGGCATGCACTTAAAAATTCCCTTTTAAGCAACAATCTCAGAGTGAATCCAAAAAACAAAAGCTAATTTCTTGTATTCGTCCTGTACTTAATTCTTTCGTCTAAACAAACTTTAGTCTTCCCTGTAGCTCCAACAGGAAAGAATCTGCCTGCAATGCAGGAGACCCGGGTTTGATCCCCAGTTCAGGAAAATCCTCTGGAGACGAGAATGGCAATGCGCTCCATTATTCTTGCCTGGAGAATCCCAAGGACAGAGGAGCCTGGTGGGTTACAGTCTGTGGGATCGCAAAGAGTTGGACACAACTGATTGACTAACACTACTACTAAATAAACTTCATTTGTAATTAGTCATAACAGCAAACATTTATATAATGTTTACTTTGAGTTTGGCACTATTGTGGAAACTCAAGTATATTAACTTACTTTATTCTCAAATGAACTTTTGGGCTAGTAATTTTATCCCCACTTTACAGGTGCAAAAAATGCTTGCCCAGAAAGTTAATAAATTTGCCCAATGAAATACTGTTAAAATTTAGGTTTGAAATTTAACTTAACCTAGGCTGTCTGCATCCAGAATCCAGGCAATTATGTATACACTCTGGACACTCAATACATTTTACAGTGTCTTTAATTAAGGGGCCTATTAGAAACACACTTTTAAAAATCTCAAGTGGTTCTTTCTCCTTACCATTTACTTATGTGAAAGGCAGGGTACAAGCAGGAAGGGTAGGAACCGGTTAGAAAAGGATAACATGTAAAACCAGAGTTGTGATTGGGCAAAGACTCTGCTTTCTGGGTCACAGCTCATCTTCCTATACGATTATGTTGCCCTTAGGAGAATTCCTAGTTAGAACTGTCAGGCTCTGCCCTTATTAGCACATAGGCTGTCCAAGGAATATCACTGCCATAAGATTCCTCCCTGTATCTTCCTAAAAACGTACTCCCCTCCCTTCCTTGCAGTGAAGCCTTCTCACTCAATTTGAAGTTTTTCTTTTTCTTTAGGGTATCATTTATTCCTTTACCCAACCCTTTTCTACCTTGAGTTCACAGTAAACTAGGAGGGCGGTATCTTTACATCATAGGGTAAGGCAGATCAGAGAGCGAGAGACAGGTAAAACACAGTAAGTTGTGCTAAGAACTGGAGGGTCTACAATGCACATTGCTCTTTCTTTACCAGTTTGGTGTCCTTGTAAAAATATTTGTGTGCACTAATACTACATAGTTTTAATTTTTTATAAATGCATGTATTACTTGGAAGTTATTGATACCAACTGGAAAGGCAGAATTATTTGTTAAAAGAGGAAGACACCTCCGTGGCTACAGGCTCTCCTGCAATTATTCACATAGTGAGGCCCGATGACAATATACTGCTCATGGAAATTAGGTTTCTTCTTTTGCATAAATCAGAGTTTACCATAGACTCTTAAATAACATATAAATGAGAGCATCAAGTTTGCTCCCTTTTTTTTTCCAAAAATAAGATACATAAGCTAGATTAAAAACATGGTATTCCAAGAGTTGTTCACATCCTTTTACTTACAGCCCTCATAGATGTCAGTGGGAATATGAACGGCTGCGTGCTGATAGGATATTTGTCGCCCAAAATTAGCATCATCGATAAAAACAGGTTTTATCCTCTGGCTGCCTGGTTCACTATCATTCTTTTCTGGCTATAAAGAAAAGACAGACAATAAAGAGAATATTACAATGTATCCTAACACAGATAGTTTCACATTCACTTCTTCATTTGCCAAATGCATATTCTTGTAAGAATATTTTAAAATATTCCCACGTAATATCAGACACCACAAATTTCCATTCAGCCACTAACATTCACATTGTATCTTCATGATAGGATTCACATTATAACCTAACTTCTCTCCTAATTTCCTCAACATTGGAGTCACCCAGGAACATCCTGAGAGGACCAGAGCTTTCCCATGCACAGCACTTATTAAAATGTACACTTAAAGAATAGAATACAACCAAATTAAAAGTTTCCCCTTGAAATAAATTCACCACTTATGCTACAACTTTATATAATTTCTTGGTTTGACAACTAATCTTACACATGAACACAAAAAATAATAGCAATGAAGGATTATTTTGTCATATTCCCTTGATTTTTGCATGTTTTCCATGTGTATCAATTTTTGCTTTAAAAAAGGAAAGTACAAATGCTCAGAAAGAAGAGATCTATTGTAACTCTAAGTACAATTGAATCCTAACTTCAACCAAGTTGTCTCCTGAGGTAGGAGCAAAGATTCAATCAATATTGATTCAAGAAAATCCCACAGAGTTTAAGGTTGAAGATTAATTTTCTGCCTATTTGAACTATGTTTCTGATTATTAAATTACCCTGGCAAGGTAATTCAGTTTCTCCTCTGGCAAGTAACTAACAATCTCACTCATTTATCCAAAATGCGTATCTGTAAATGTATTCCACTTTCCTAAGGAAATTTCCACAAAACAAAACTGAAAAAAGGACCACAACATTTGACTATTTTACAGCACACTGCAGTAATACAACTGATAAACAAGAGAAAGAACTTAAGTGGACAGTCTCATAAGGGTGGCAGGATGTGGCAAAAACAAACTTTACAAAGAAGCGATAGTGTCCAGCTTTCTAGATGGCTCTGAGAATTTGGACAACCAGATAACCCATTAGTATCCCAAGAACACACACACACACATATACACACTTCCTTGTTTCCCTAGGGAAGTTGCAACATGGGAAAGATTATTTAGACACAAATATTAGCAAAAGGGCTTTAAAAAAATCAATGATTTCTAAAGCTGCAAGTCCAACTCATTATTATGTAATGAAATCAATTTAACAGGTCATGACCAAATTATTTTTCAAATGAAACAATGTTGAAGAAGACATGAAAATATACTCTCTATAATAAGGAGAAGGACTATATTTGGCAACTGTGGTTTAGTTAGATATGACTCTCTGTGTATGTGTGCACATCTGGGTATATGTCATTCGGACTGTAAAATTTGTCATCGATAAGCGGAGTTAAAGACGGATCATTATCTTTAATCCATGTGAAAGCAACAAAGATATAATTGCCCCTCTAGTAACAAACTGAATATACAAAATAATGAAACAGCAGTGCTGAAAGTCTAAAATTTGACAAAAAGCCTACATGCAGAAATTACTAACTCATATTATTTTCTAAAGCAAAGGTTAGGTGTGTGCAGTGTTAAGGATAAGAAAAAGAAAGAATGATAAGGCAAAGAAGCACCACAGAACAAAACACTTAACCTAACACATCTACCATGATTCCAACTGTTAATAAAGGAAAGAATAAAAATAATAACTGGGACTTGGTCCTGGATTCAGTCATGAATTTTCTTATAATTTAAAATTCATCCTCTATTCTATGATTATCTATGGGCACAATTGACTTGAATAAGAGGAGGGAAAATTAAAATAAACTACTTCCATTAATAATATGAATGTAAAGCAGGTCTCACCAAATAAATGATGTCATTATGCTTCTCCACTGCAAACATTCTAAATTAGTAAAAAGCCTCAATATTTATTTTAAAGCGGAGGCTTCTAACAGTTTAGTCCTTGAAGAAGCAGTATCACCAACCACTGAAGCATTTTAGAATGCAAGTCAGAGGTTCCACCCTAGGCCCAGTCAATCAGAAATGTCAGGAAAATGTCAGTCGCTCAATCGTGCCTGACTCTTTGCGACCCCATGGACTGCAGCCCACAAGGCTCCTCTGTCCATGAGATTTTCCAGGCAAAGATACTGGAGTGGGTTGCCATTTCCTTCTCCAGGGGATCTTCCCAACCCAGGGATCGAGCCCAGGTCTCCTGCATTGCAGGCAGATTCCTTACTGACTGAGCTACAAGGGAAGCCCCAATGTCAGGAAGGGGACCAGCAATTCAGTAATCCAACAAACCCTCCAGGTGATCGTGATACACATTAAAACTGCAAGTTCACTCCTTTAAAATATCAATAGTTTAAATTAGACACACAATTTTTTTCATTAAAAAATTAGAATTGACTAGTAATAAGCATATTAATGGATGTCTCAATTTTTCTACCCTCCACAGGGCAGAAACACTGTTTTATTATTACTGAATAACAGATGCATGCATATAGCAATATGGCCAGTAATATTTGTCAAAGGATATTTGAAAAGAAAACAGTCCCTGCAGATTCTATCAGGGTTGGCTGCAACTTAAAATAAGTTGAGGTAGTAATACTCTTCTGCTCTTCCATTAAGGAAATAACAAAGCACACTGGCACATCAAAACTCTGAGATAAGCTCCACTAAAGAAAATAATATTTACCCTCAGTGTTCTCAAGCTCATGTGATGCTGATTGTTTGTTTTTTTCATATAAAACCTATTACAAACCACATACTTATAGAAAACCATGAAAAGGCTTGGTACTCTTGCCTGGAAAATCCCATGGACGGAGGGGCCTGGTAGGCTGCAGTCCATGGGGTTGCGAAGAGTGGGACACGACTGAGCGACTTCACTTTCACTTTTCACTTTCACGCATTGGAGAAGGAAATGGCAACCCACTCCAGTGTTCTTGCCTGGAGAATCCCAGGGACGGGGGAGCCTGGTGAGCTGCTGTCTATGGGGTCGCACAGAGTCAGACATGACGGAAGCGACTTAGCAGCAGCAGCAGCAGCGAAAGGGTTAAATGAATGGGTTCTTGTGTACCAAAACAAGTTTTTCAAAAACCAAAGACTATAGACTTATATAAAATTCTACAATGTCTATATGTGTATATTTTAAAACTTCCACCTCCAAATACATCCTTTTCTTTTTTACAACTACTTAGTAGATATTATTTACAATAGGGCCTTGCCACTTTATCAATATAGATATTTTTGATTCTTGAAATTTTTTGTCACTGTTATCAAATAAAATTTTGGATACATAATGTGCCTCTAGGCATATTATCACCTAATGAAAATAATAATCATAGATGTATGATATTTACAGTAGACTTTCATAGAGAGACCAAGACTAAAAGGCTGCTCTATGCTGACATGTTGTTATCAGCTCTATGGATTAAAGATAAGACTGGCTCTGTAACCACTATTCACCACTGGAATCTAAGCATTAAGGCTGGTTACCAGTTCTGACTGATATACAGGAAAGCCTCCCTTTCAGTAAATCACTTGCATCAATAAGCAGTGGGGATTCATCAGGGCAGCTGCAGCTGCCCATGCCCAGTTAATGAATAATGAATAGAGAGAAAAAGATGCTGAGCCTTCAGCCAGTTATAATTTTTCTGGTCAGGGTGTTAGGTCACGCTGAACTGTAAACAATGAATTCAGTTATGATGCAATATGAACACCATCCAGTCTCCTGAGTTAATTGGTTTAAGCTGCTGTTTTTCTCCTTGAGGACGCTATGAGTCAAAGATGCACTGAGTAAATGAATAGAACTGAACTGGAAATATGAACTGGATGACACTGAATATATGACACTAAAATGATACTAAGGATTTTGATATAATATTTGTACATATGCTCTATTGAATCCCAACAACAAGAAAACAAAACAAAACAAAATTATAAAGTAATGAATAGCATATTATCCCCAGAAAAAAAAGATGAGTTCAGCTAATCATGTCTGATGAACAAATAAAAGTTTTCTTCTAAATTCAGAAGATTTCTCCAGGTCGTCAAGTAGTTAAAATTTTTAACTTCTTAGATTTACTCTATGGAAAAAGTATAAAATGGATTCCTCAGAGGCAATTTACTCAATATATTAAGAAAAGAATGTTTCACAGTTAACATAAAAGATACAATACCATTAGTGGTCAGAAGAAACTTGAATGAATAATTCTATTTCTTAAAATTAGATGCACTGTTAAGTCTCCATGTGTTCTTCTACTACAATTATGATAAATAAAATAAAAAGAAGAAACAGTCTGGAATAACCTGACTTCGGTGGCAGGGAAAACAGTAAGCAACTGAAACTGTACAATAACACAGGGGAAAAGTTTAAAAACACATAGGGGATATTAAAGCAAAAAATACATACCTTTTATACATATGATGAAATGATTCAAAGATAAATACAAATATGAAACATAACATTGAACTCAACTGTCAAAAAGGGATAGTGATCACTGTAGTAACTTGCATATTAAAATTTAAAAGCAAAAATAGGCATTTTCAAATAAAATATAAAGAGGATGAGATGGCTGGATGGCATCACTGACTCGATGGACGTGAGTCTGGGTGAACTCCGGGAGTTGGTGATGGACAGGGAGGCCTGGTGTGCTGCGATTCATGGGGTCGCAAAGAGTCAGACATGACTGTGCGACTGATCTGATCGGATACTGAGGTTGCTGATGAAAATTACAATGATAACGTTTTGTGCTTAGTCGCTCAGTCATGTCCGACTCTTTATGACCCCAGGACTGTAGCCCATTAGGCTCCTCTGTCCAAGGGAATTCTCCTGGCAAGAATACTGGAGTGGGTTGCCAAGCCCTCCTCCAGGGGATCTTCCCAATCCAAGGATCAAGCCCAGGTCTCCCGCAATGCAGGTGGATTCTTTACCATCTGAGCCGCTAGGGAAGCCGATAACATTAAGTAGGAATACAGGATCTGAGGATATTCTCAAAATGAAACTGATGAATTTTTATTGATAGTTTGCACGCTGGATGAATGCTCGTGACTCACCCATCCAGGACCTAGCTCACAGTGAGCATGAAAGCCATCACAACCATGGTACAGGAAAGTGTTATGAAAAGAGCTGGAAGCTGATGTAAACTCCGTGAGCAGTATAAATTTGCAAATTATTAGCATTACAAAGGAATGTAATACTCTAAAACATATACATATCTATTCTATATATAAATATGTAACCTAAATTTTAGGGAGTGACAGAGAGCGTATTTTCTCTACTAAGGGACTGTGAAATGGTTTCTTACATATGAAAAGCACTGTGTGATTTCAAATAGTCTGAAAGTTCAATATAGCACTCCCACTGGAAAGCACATAGTGGTATATATGCATTGCATTATGAAAGATTTAAATGAGGCCCATCTATTTCTTAAAAAATTAAAAGCAAATTTTTATATTGTGAAGATTATGACAGACAAACATACTTAAAAAAAAAATACTTTCAGGGCAAAATAAGTTTAAAAAAAATTGGTAGGGTAGACCAGATGTTATCCTTGACATCTGAGGCCAAGACTAACACCTTACAACTAATGTACACAGAGCCCAGACTCCAGGAAACCAAAACCCTACCATATTTATAAAGAAATGAAAACCTCTCAATGGCTCACAGACTCCAAACGACCTACTTCTGGCCTGACTCTTTATCCACGTCCCCTGCCCTGTCCTCCTTGATCATCGTATTCTTGCTGCCCTGGCCTGTTTTCCTGTTCCTCACACACTTCATGCTCCTCCTGGTTTAAGGTCCTTGTGCTTGTTGTTCCCATTGCCTGGTATGCTGTTTCCTGGTCTTTTTTAATAGTATCAGATTATTCTTCGGATCTCAGCTGAAAAATACTCTCTTGGAGATTTTCCCATCTAAATTACTGCCCATAGAATCATGGAAATATTACATCACATTTATCACCTTAAGAGCAATGCAGATGTGACTGACTTTACGGAATTTCACATTAAGTTTTGTCAAAGATTCATTAACGCAAAATTTAAGTCATATCCTAAGATATAACCTCAGGCTATGTCTTAACATGGACAGAATTTGGATAGATGGATAGATGGCAGGACAACCCTTTCAAGATAAAGAGAATAAATTAACAGCTATGTATAATATGTCAAAAAAAGGATAAAGAGTGGTTACATAACTGCTTTGGTGCAGTTGCCTCTATTTCCATTCTGTCTTACATAGATTGTACCAAATTTGACTTTAGAAGCAATAATTTTACCACATTTTATTTTCAGATATCTTTTAAAAATCAAATTTGCAACAAAGCTCATTCAATGATCAGAATTCTCTGAATTAAAATCAGAAATTTGTCATCAACAAATTAATATTCAAAATGGTGTTTAAGGACTCATGGATGTGTAAGAATGTTCAGTTCAGTTTGGTTCAGTCGCTCAGTCATGTCCAACTCTTTCCGACCTCATGGACTTCAGCACGCCAGGCTTCCCTGTCCATCACCAACTCCCAGAGCTTACTCAAACTCATGTCCTTTGATTCAATGATGCCATCCAACCATCTCACCCTCTGTCATCCCCTTCTCTTCCTGCCTTCAATCTTTTCCAGCATCAGGGTCTTTTCAAATGAGTCAGTTCTTCCCATCAGGTGGCCAAAGTATTGGAGTTTCAGCTTCAGCATCAGTCCTTCCAATGAACACCCAGGACTGATCTCCTTTAGGATGGACTGGCTGGATCTCCTTGCAGTCCAAGGGACTCTCAAGAGTCTTCTCCAACACCACAGTTCAAAAGCATCAATTCTTTGACGCTTAGCTTTGTTTATAGTCCAACTCTCACATCCATACATGACTACTGGAGAAACCATAGCTTTGACTGGATGGTGGACTTTTACTGGCAGTGTGTCTGCTTTTTAATATGCTGTCTAGGTTGGTCACAGATTTTCTTCCAAGGAGCAAGCACCTCTTAAGAATGTTACCAGCCATTTTATCTGTCCCATGTTTGCTGTCTCACTACACTAAAATATAGTCACCACGAGGGCAAGAGAACTCATTGACATTGTTCAGTTGTGGCCCTAGCACCTGGCAAATTGTTTAGAACTGTATCTGCTTGCCCTATTTATACTATTTGTTCAGTGAATAAATCAACTTGAATCTATATTTCTTACTCCCCAAATTCATGCTTTTTCTACTTCCATCTGAAGAAAGAACAAACACTGGAAGCAGCCCAGTAAATTTACAGACAGCACCTAAGTCAGGAATTCAGTTTCTCATTCTCATTCCAATTCTTTGTGTTCTTGCTATGGCTCCTCAGGGTTTTTTGTTGGTGCTTTTTTGTTTGTTTCTCTTTTTAAAGAAACAGGGGAAAATAAGATTTGTAAGGCTACTTCTGGCTCTGAAAATTATAATTCTGAAATCTATGAACTTTAACTTAAAGTGAATTGTTTCCAACCTTTCTTTTCCTAAATGTCATGTAACTACAAAAACATGTAAATGATGGAAGGTGGGTATAAATAAGCATTTACCAAAGGAGTCTCTTGGTTTCCAAACCCCTTGGCCCAGAGAATTTTCATTTTATTTTATGATAATGCATTCACAACATAGTATAGATATCAATCAGTCAAAGAGACATTGTGTAGGTGAACATAGCTTAGAATATTAGCTGGGCTTTTCACTTCAATTTCACAAGTAGAATTACTTCAATTACTTCTCTCCAGTGACAACCAAGACTTTTTCTCTGTGAAGAACTTAAAATAAAACTTAATATGCCATGTGTCCATGGTCCCCAAAAGAATTCATAGGAAGGGTGGAAAAAAACATTTGAACTTACAGTTACACCCATTTTGAGTAAATAAGAAAAATTAAATGTTATTAATATTTACTAAATGGAGTGACATTAGCACTCCATCTACTCTGGCCTTACTAAATGTATGTGAGTTGGTCTCAAGTCATCACTCACCCTCTAGGTACAACAGGAGAAAGGAGAGCTTACTTCCTACAAAGTCACTTTCAGTGCACACTTTATGTGTTAATCACATCACAACAAACTGTGGAAAATTCTTCAAGAGATGGGAATACCAGACCACATGATCTGCCTCTTGAGAAATCTGTATGAAGGTCAGGAAGCAACAGTTAATACTGGACATGGAACAACAGACTGGTTCCAAATAGGAAAAGGAGTACGTCAAGGCTGTATATTGTTACCCTGCTTGTTTAACTTATATGCAGAGTACATCATGAGAAACACTGGGCAGGATGAAGCACAAGCTGGAATTAAGATGCTGGGAGAAATATCAATAACCTCAGATATACAGATGATATCACCTTTATGGCAGAAAGCGAAGAAGAACTAAAGAGCCTCTTGATGAAAGTGGAGAGTGAAAAAGTTGGCTTAAAGCTCAACATTCAGAAAACGAAGATCATGGCATCTGGTCTCATCACTTCATGGCAAATAGATGGGGAAACAGTAGAAAAGGTGACAGATTTTATTTTGGGGGGTTAAAATCACTGCAGATGGTGACTGTAGCCATGAAATTAAAAGATGCTTACTCCTTGGAAGAAAAGTTATGACTAACCTAGACAGCATAATTAAAAGCAGAGATATTACTTTGCCAACAAAGGTCCATCTAGTCAAGGCTATAGGAGAAGGCAATGGCAACCCACTCCAGTACTCTTGCCTGGAAAATCGCCTGGATGGAGGAGCCTGGTAGGCTACAGTCCATGGGGTCTCAAAGACTTGGACACGACAGAGCGACTTCACTTTTGCTTTCCACTTTCATGCATTGGAGAAGGAAATGACAACCCACTCCAGTTTTCTTGCCTGGAGAATCCCAGGGACAGGGGAGCCTGGTGGGCTGCCGTCTATGGGGTCACACAGAGTCGGACACGACTGAAGTGACTTAGCAACAGCAGCAGCAGTCAAGGCTATGGTTTTCCCAGTAGTCATTTATGGATGTGAGAGTTGGACTACAAAGAAAGCTGAGCACCGAAGAAATGATGCTTTTGAACTGTGGCATTGGAGAAGACTCTTGAGAGTCCCTTGGACGGCAAGGAGATCCAACCAGTCCATCCTAAAGGAGATCAGTCCTGAATATTCATTGAAGCACTATGTTGAAGCTGAAACTCCAATACTTTGGCCACCTGATGCAAAGAACTGACTCATTTGAAAAGACCCTGATGCTGGGAGAGATTGAAGGCAGGAGGAAAAGGGGACGACAGAGGATGAGATGGTTGGATAGCATCATCAAATCAATGGACATGAGTTTGAGTAAGCTCCGGGAGTTGGTCACGGACAGGGAGGCCTGGCGTGCTGCAGTCCGTGGGGTAGCAACGAGTCGGACATGACTGAGTGACTGAATTGAACTGATGTGTAAATTTACTTCCTATTTTCTTAGCTACAACCTACTCCCTATGTGCTACCAGCTGTAATTAATAATGACTGGAGTTGAAATTCTAGTAACGGAAGTTGCCCTGAACAAAGAGGGAAGGACAGAGATGATGCTTCCATTGCCAGCACTAGCTCTTCTTACCAGACAGAAAAGTGATTCAATGGATTCAACCAGTAAACTAGTCAAAAAAGCTAACATTATCAAGAAGATGATTATAAATATGGGCTTACATTTCTTAGTACTGTATTGGTAACAAATCCCTGTGTTCATGTGGCCTGCTGAGGTATTTCCAGTGGTAATACAAAGTCATCATAATCAAAGGCATTTAGCAAGTAAGTATCTAGATAAAACTTCTTGCTTTTTTCTGGCAATTCTTATTGTGAAATGCCACTTAAACCAACACTTCATAAAACTTCAGTTATCTTAAAAATTTGGAAATCGCTTGGGAGGTTTCTCAGCATATCATTTCAGGTGTGTTTGTGTGTGTGTGTTTACATATAATTTATAAGTAAATAGGTGATCTTTTTAAACTGATATGTATATGCAAGCAAGAAAAGGTTGAAGATATCATTCAAAGCAATCCGGTCCCCATAATTATTTACCCAATGTTGTAGGTAGGGTGAATAGATAATGCCTACATAATACCACCAAATTTTCCAAACTTAATTCAGTGAGTTCTAAGTAAATACACCATACACTACCTTCTGTAAAGGAAGAATATGACATGTGGAATCTGAAAGAGAATTATGCATGCCACCACTCCAAAGCAGCTTAGGACCAATGTTTTAACTATCCTTGCAAAACCAGCACATACACAAGTGTACAAAGCATTACAAAAATATTAAACCAGACTCAATTTTTGGAAGAAGGCACCAAAAACACACGGCACTATTCCTACAAGAAACAGAATCTGAAATAATCTTCCTTATTATCAGTCTTAACAGTTCCCCCTCCCAGGAATTCTAATAAGGCTATATTTCACACAAAGGTGCATGCATTCATTTTAAGGTGTTCATGGAAAATACCACTGGGAATGATGGATCAGATCAGTGAAGATTTCTGATTTAAAGTCTAACCATCTTTTTTAATCACAGATTTTATTTTGCCTACTTGCAAGTCACTGTTAATAACAGTCAAGGATGAAGCTGGCTGGATAAATACAAGCCATATACATCAAAATTAAATATGGAAAGAATGATGGATAGGTATAATAAATTAAAATTTTAAATCAAAACCATCTTCAAAAATTTTAATTGAAAATCTTGATTTATAACAGCTCCATCACAGGGTCCTTCCTGTGCACCGCGGATGCCCATGGCATATGCAGGGCAGCACAGCACAGTGACACGTGGCTCCTGCTGTGCATCACTCTGACTGCACTTCATTCAATTCTCTGCTCTTCCAAATACACATATGTGATAGGGGACAAGTCACTTCAGCTCACTAAATTTCACTTGGTTTTTCTGAAAATTATTTAAATAATAGTATGTGCCACAAAAGATGAGTGTGAATGATAACATTACCTACAAAGCATTTATTTCCTAGTTTAGAGTAAGTATGCGCATGCATGTTGTCACTTCAGTCATGCCCACTCTTTGCAACCCTATGGACTGTAGACCACCAGGCTGTTCTGTCCATGGGATTGTCCAGACAAGAATACTAGAGAGAGGTGCCATGCCTTCCCCCAGGGGATCTTCCCAACCCAGGGATGAAACTCAGTTTCTTATGCGTCTTGCACTGGCAGGCGGATTCTTTACCACTAGCACCACTTGGGAAGTCCATTAAGCTAACACATGTTTGAGTGACTATTATTTTATATATATTATATAATACAATTATAACTATTATTATAATCTAATCCAAACAAACAGCATTGAAAATATTCAAACCATTTATTTTGGATTCACACAGAAAAAAGGCAACTCTGATTATACCATTTATTTTACTAAAGCAATTAATATTCTATCTCTATACTATCTCCTATGAGGATTCAACAATAATCATTAGCAGAGCCTCAAATAAAGGCCACATACTATCAGATAATTTTAAAAAAAGAGAGAGAGAGAGAGAAACCTAGACTTTGATTCCTTCTTTAATAATTAGAACATATTTCATCATTGTTTGATACATACCGCTTTTGATTCATTCTAGAAGCAGACTGATATTTCCATAAAATAAAATGAATGATTGGCCTTTTAAAAAGACATTTAGAAAGGACATTAGGTTGGGATTAATTTTAATGTTAGACAAGGCCAGTAAGAAAATAAATAGCAACATAAATATGCAAGGGAATTCAGCAGACTAGCCAAATGTCCCAGATAGGTCACATTTTTAATGTAATCAATAAAATAAAATGTAGCAAATAAATCAACCTAATTTATTGACATGGGAATTCTGGGTTGAATTTATTTCATTTGGATTTCAGTCCAAAACATAGATCTTCGAATTAGGTTAATAAGGGTTTGCAATGATCTGCTTTCTCTTTGCTTGCTTTGGGAATTAAGAAAACAGTGCTGCATGCTAGCACAACTCAAACCTTCTGCAGAATCTACTTTGCTAAACCTTTAGCAAAGTTAAGGATTTACTGGGACAGATGTCTCTAAGAACCTAAATAAACTTCAAAACTAAGGAGAGGGCAGTTCCTCATTGGCATAGTGGTATCTCCACCCATCAAAACTAAGGAGAACCTGAATGTGGAATTTCATAACTAATTGTTGCATTGTTAGCTATTTTCCATTTTATTTAGACATTTAATTATCTTTTCTAATTGGGATATATACCACTCACAAGGACTTTACAACAAATTTCTGCATTGCAGTCACATGCATTTCTAAATGTGTTTTAGAGGATTCTATTTCAATTTTTATTTTGTTAAGCATTTTCTTAAGTTTTTCACACAAATATAAGGATATTCTTAACAATAAAATAACTCAAATTAGTACTCTTTAATTATTGTTAACACACCCACATGCATAAATGTTTCCCCATGTGGAACTAAAATCACTTCAAATCAATATTAAATGTATTGTAAAAATATAATTACTCATTTTAAAAATTACACTCACTAATATTTCTAGACTGCCTACTGTAAGACAGGGAATGTTAATTTTCACAGTGACTGTATGAGGTAGGGATCACTGTTACCTTTATTTTTCAAGCCAAGAGGGAAAAACAGAGAGGTTAGGTGACTGCCAAATCACCAGGCTAGAAAACGGCACAGCTGGGATTCAAATGCTTGCAGTGGAACTCTGGAATAAAGTCTCTTAAGTATCATACTCTATTTCCTCCATATAACAATGTACTGATAATAATTACTGATAGTAATTACAGGTATAATTACTGATAGTAATTATACATGTATGTATTGTTATTAATTGGGGAAAATAGTTTCATATGGAAGAATTTAGGAGTGAAACATATCTCTATTTTATCTTAAAATATTTACACAAATACTAGATACAGCAACTATGGAGACTCGGTTTACTATTCTTTCTTTTTTATATTTAAAACACTTTTCCTGATAAAAAGTTAAAAATTAATCTTACATTAAAACATTCTATGCACATTAATGCTGTATTCTCTTTGAAAATGAAATTCAGCAATTTACTTTTATTAAATGCAAAATTAGACAAAATTTAGTTCAATGGACTAATAGGCTTGATTTCACATTTCATAAAGATTCATAAAAACTTAGCCTATCAGATCTCTTCAGTCTTAGAACCAAAATTTCTGATCTTATATTACTTGTAGTAACTGCCTACAAATATTCTAACTCTTATTCTCAACTTGAATCAGTTTTAGACATAGGGCAAAGCAGACTGTCTGTCTTTACTTAGTCCTCATGACTGAACCAGAGGCTAACAGGAAGAAGGAACACATGAGAGTACAGGAAGGAACAAGGTCCACTCTGATCCCATCTTCAAATGTCTATATTAAAAAAAAATTAATTCAAAGACAGTCCATAGTCAAAGCCAGTCTTGCCAATCCTCTCTTAATCTTGTTTCCACCCAACCTTGAAGCAAAACAAACTTTTTTTTTTCTACCATGCTTGCAAAGGGTTTCCTATTTACTTTGCAAATACAGCACCACCTAAAAAGTAAACAATCTTCATGAATGCTATGTAAGCAACTGGGGAACTGAAGCACATAATCAACTATCCAATTTAATAGCATCATGTCAACAATTACTCTAAATCATTAAAGAGAGAAAATGAGTAAGACCCTTATCTCAAGACACAAAAATTTAATAAAGATTATCCCTATATAAAAATACTTAAAAATACTATAGTGTATGGTATTAGACCATTAAAACCAAAAATGTGTAGCAAGTTATTTAGGGTACTCAGAAGAAGGAAATACCATTTGCTATCTAGAAAAACCAAGGCACGCTTCAAGAGTAGGTAGTATTTGAATTAGTTTTTAAAGAATACTTAGCACAAAAACTGTAGGATATTATAATCAGGTAATTAGAGGAGAGAATATGCTAATATAACTAGCACAAGGGACAGAAATGATTATCTTACATTTCTAGCACGGCTATATACCTTATGTAACTTATGTCTACCAGGAGAATTGTGGCTAACCACATAACCAAATAATTTAGCCCAGTAATACTTACATTTTGAAGTTCCAAAGCAAAAATCTGTGTGAATGACTATAGTCATAGTTTTTATATATTACACAATCCTAAGGGACATTACTTTTACCCTTATTTCAGTCACCACTTTAGCTAAATCTGGCTGTCACTAAGTTTTTATTTTTATACCCAGAAGGTGAATATAAATAGCATTGATCTAGAGTAGCGTGGAGATTATAAAATGCCCCTGAGGAACTGTCTTATATCAAAGTCCTTGAAAAGCTTACAACGTGACAGCTCTCCACAAACTAATTCAGATGTAGCTAATAGAAAGTTACACTCCAAAGAGATAACTGATCAGCTTTAAATGCTTGCTTTACCTTTAAGTGAGGCCATGTATCATCATTATAATGAACAAAACCAATAGATTACACTTGAATATGTCATTCTTTATATTCAAATCTTAATTGGTGATGGACAAATAAAACAAACATGGAAGAAAAATAGGAACAATTAGTCTTTAACTCAACATAAACTTAAGTTATGGGCTTTTACATATGATTTACTTCTATTATGAAAGCTACTTTTTCCTCACTTCTATCTACTTTTATTCTACACACCATACCCTGCCTTCAAGACCTTTCCTTAAATGTTGGTGTGCTGAGGATTCTATCCCTGTATTATGTTAAGGCAATTCTACTTTATTTTTTATGTGTGTAGATGTGTGATATAGACAGAGAATAAAACAACAAGGAGAGTGGAATTGAGGCAAGCTGGAGAATGTATGACATCCAAAGGCAACAGCATATCAAAATATGTCTACAGTTAAATCTGGCCTATTTTCTATAGCTTCACATTACTGGCAAGATTTCAGCCCCTTGGTTTCAAAATCCACTCATAGGTTAAATATATAACTATTCCAGAAAATAGAAAACGTATTTAGATCTCAGATATTTATACCCCATTCAAACATATGAGGACAAATTTATTAATTGATAACACCATTTCAATATTTAGCATTCCAATTAGTTCCTGTGTTCATTAGCTATTAGATATTGATGTATGAGATTATAAATTCACATCATATAATCTCCAGTTGCCAATTTTTCATAATGAATATGGCTTTGTGGAATTTGAGCAATTAAAAACATGAAACTAAATTGGTATATGTTAGTTTCTCAGCCATACCCGACTCTCTATGACCCCATGGACTGCAGCCTGCCAGGTTCCTCTGTCTGTGGGCTTTTCTAGGCAAGGACATAGAGTGGGTTGCCATTTCCTTCTCCAGGGGATCTTCCCAACCCTAAGATGAAACCTGGGTCTCCTGCACTGCAAGCAGACTGTTAACTGACTGAGCTACCAGGGAAGCCCTAAATTGGTACATAGAAAAGTGAAATAAATAACATTGAGGGGTAAGCCAATTCAAATTAAAACAAAATGCCATTATGATTGTATAAACATTTGATAAATAAAAATATCATTACACATATAAAGTTGGAGGATAAGAACCAACTAAATCCAACCATATATTGCAAAATGTTTGGTGAGGGTGAATTAATTTCATCATCTATATAAGTCCAACTTCATCTGATAAGCAATAATCTTAAGAAAAAAATGTATAACCACTAAAAGTCCTAAAGTGAATATCCAAGTTCAGTGTTTACTAACACTTCTTAACTGTCTTTCATTTTCTTAAAAAACTAGGCATAAAACCACCACAGACCCAAGCAATCCCACTCCTACACATATACACTGAGGAAGCCAAAATTGAAAGAGAAACATGTATCCCGCTGTTCACTGCAGCACTGTTTACAATAGCTAGAACATAGCAGCAACCTAGAATGTCCATCGACAGATGAATGGATAAAGAAGTTGTGGTACATATACACAATGGAATATTACTCAGCCTTAAAGAGGAACGCATTTGAGTCAGTTCTAATGAGGTGGATGAACTTAGAACCTATTATACAGAGTAAAGTGAGTCAGAAAGAGAAAGATAAATACCATATTCTAATGCATATATACAGAATCTAGAAAAATGGTACTGAAGAATTTATTTACAAGGCAACAATGGAGAAACAGCCACAGTGAACAGACTTATGGACATGGGGAAAGGGGAGGAGAGGGTGATGTATGGAAAGAGTAACATGGAAACTTAATTACCATGTATAAAATAGATAACCTATGGAAATTTGCTATATGGCTCAGGAAACTCAAACAGGGGCTGTGTATCAACCTAGAGGGGTGGGATGGGGAAGGAGATTGGAGGGAGGTTCAAAAGGGAGGGGATATATGTATACCTATGGCTGATTCATGTTGAGGTCTGATAGAAAACAGCAAAATTCTGTAAAGCAATTATCCGTCAATAAAAAATAAATTAATTAAAAAAATAAGGACTATATATTTCTATTGCAGAGAACATTTTGGTCACAGTGATCAAAACATATGCATTAAGAACTAAATAATACTAAACATAGCACAAAATGTTATAAGCATTGTACTATAAATGAGAATTTTTTGCTCCATTCCAAGTTGAAGAATTTGACTATATTAATATAAGTTTACTGTGGTGTTGGAGAACACTCTTGAGAGAAGAGATCCTCCTCAAGAGCAAGGAGATCCAACCAGTCCATCCTAAAGGAGATCAGTCCTGGGTATTCTTTGGAAGGACTGATGCTGAAGCCGAAATTCCAATACTTTGGCCACCTCATCCGAAGAGTTGACTCGCTGGAAAAGACCCTGATGCTGGGAGGGATTGCGGGCAGGAGGAGAAGGGGACGACAGAGGATGAGATGGCTGGGTGGCATCACAGACTCAATGGACGTGAGTTTGGGTAAACTCCGGGAGCTGGTGATGGACAGGGAGGCCTGAAGTGCTGTGATTCATGGGGTCTTAAAGAGTCAGACATGACTGAGCTACTGAACTGAACTGATAGAAGTCACTCAATTGACGGGTAGATGCGGGCACTAACTTCAATATGCCAGGAAGCGCAAATTGAAGTTAAGTATAGAAACTACTAATTAACTCCCAACTAGTATTCTCTCTATTCTCTCTTTGGTAACGGAACCTTATATTTTATTTGTCTACATGCTTATGGGAAGGTGGGAGGAGGACGGGGAATTACACTGCACATCTTCTGGCAACCAGGTAACACTAGGAATTAAGTAGTAGACAACAGGTACAGACAGATGTGTCTTCTGTGATTTCCAGAATATGACCTTCAGTGCCATCTGAGTCCTTTCTGATGACAGAATGCAAATATCATTGCGGGTTTTGCAGCATCCGTTTTGGACCATAAGATGGAAAAGTTATTTTGAGGAAAGGAAAAATCATGAGAGAAACATTTGCAGGGCCTGGATTATAGAGAGTTGTTCTATCAGGCCTTGTACACAGAAAGTGCCATTAGAGAGGAATAATCTTTTGTTTTGCTTTAGCATTTTCAGTTTAGCATATTTCAGTCTCTCTGTAATAGCTAAACCAATATACCAATCATAAAACACAGTTCATTTTTCATTCACCATCTAAGGGTTTAAAAGAGCAATACTATTAACATATCTAAAGTACTTTAAACTACCCCAACAAAGTTATAATGAATTTTAAAATATATTATCTTACAATTGTTTACAAATTCTTAAAAATTTTACATGAAATGGCCCATCTCCAGCAAACCTGATGAAGTTAGCAGGATTTCAAGAATACGTAAGACTACAATGAAATTTTTGGATCACAGAATTAACTGTAGCACGCCTAAGATGAAAGAAAAACAGTTTGAATGTACATAGGTGTTAATGCTTATAAGCAACTACAATTTTAAAGCTGGATGGGAACATGAATCCAACTAAATATACTTCATGGTCAGATTGTTTAGAAAGCCATTCACCCTAGTCTAGTTAAGTTTAGCCTGTAATGTAATGTAAAACTTTTAATACTCACATCAAGATCATCCTTTGCATTGTAGTACACAACTTCATTGCTCTATAAAAAAAGGAAAAAGGAATGTTTTATTGATTTGATTAAAAACTTAAAAACATATTGGAGCAAACATTAAGTATATTTTATTCACATATGAAATAATAAGCCTCACATAGTATTCCTTTTATGATATATTCCACAAAGATGCATAAATATTAGCCAATATTTTCTACAAGAACATATTAAAACACTATATCAGTGACATTAGAAAACCACATCTTGTAATGGGGCAAAATATCTCAGTGCAAATCTGAGGTCAATTTGTCAAGAAAAAAATTGAAAAATCCTTAACACAATAATTTATACACACACACACACTCTCTCTCTCTCTCTGTCTCTTTCACCTAAATCATGAAATGATAGATAGGATAATTCTAGACAAGTGAATAACTGGCTTGTTAAAATTTGGCTAAAACCATGACGTTTAAAAAATATATATCAAGTGTTGAAATTATTCTTTGAAGAAAAGTGTAACTGCATGATATTGGCAGGAATTTCTTCAGCAGACTCAGATAAGGAATCAAGATTGTCTGTGAATTTAGACAGCAAAAATATCAGATAATCCAACACTCTAATGGTCTCATATTCTACTAAAGTAGCAAATGAGTGTTAACTTTTCAAGAATGAATGTGTGTGGACATTTTTACTAGCTATCAATGTTGCTGAATATGTCTTAAGTATAAATTATGGACATAAATTGTGTTACAGAGAAAAAATGGAAAGGAAAGTGGATCAAAGAACTATCAAGGAATTTTACATTCTTGTTCTTTCTATCTACAAGGCTAGTTCTATGCAATTTAAAAATAATACATATATACTGATTTCTTTTTTATTTCTTTTCCTGAAATGATTGTAGATGCATATTCTTCATCTTCTGTATGTCTTTTGTATTTTGAGTATCATGTAAAAGTGTACTTTTCTCTGTCTCTTAAACATTTACAAATAAGGACAATCCAAAATTTGACTAACAAAAACACAATTGATAGAATTTTGTTTAATTACTTGGGGAAAACAGACTAAATTAGTGCTTCTTAAAGTATGTTCTAAAGAAAATTAACAGTTCTTAAAGATGTAATAGATTTTTTATAATCAAAATTATTCTAAGGTCATGATTTCAGAATAAATGATAAAGTTAAAACTGTCTCTTTTCAGCAGGAATTCATATAGCTTCAGTGTATGAATGCACATTATAATCTCCAAAAGAAGAAAAAAATTGAGATCTTGTTTTGTTTTGATTTGGGCAGGTCACAGATTCTGCCTATTTTTTGATTTGAGAAACATACTATGATAATGAAGATTTATAAAATACAGATCTCTCTGAAGACCAAATAACCAACCAAATACTACATAAATAAATATAAGAATATACGATTTGTAATACTGAATGAAACTTGGGAGTTTTAATTTCATTTAGCATCATTAACATTTTTAAAATTACCATTTAATATTAGTTTTTTCAAAAAGAATAAGTAGCTAGAGAATTTTCACACACATAAAACTTCTATATCCTGGAACATTTCCTACTTATAGCATTAGGTTTGTAACAAAGGTAAAATACACATCAGAACTCACCACATACATAAATCAAGAGAATCTTTGGAATTCTCCTGAGACTCAAATCCAATTACTAGTTTATTGATCCCTCATGGAGCCTTGTAATTTATACTTAGGAGACAATTTTCAATTTAGATTGTGGATTCTATCAAATGTTAAAACACTGAATATGTTTACTTCATTTTAGATATTATGTTTGCCAACTGAATACTTATATTTACCAAATTGGAACATGTGGAAAACAAGGTAAAATAGCATTAAATTTCACCTGGTTCAGTAGCATCCTTTCAACACTCATTCAATACCTATTTGTAAATACATCTGTGCCAAGAAAGACACAAAGTAAGTTAAAGATACCCACCTCTATTTTTAGGTAAAATAAAATGTTCAGATAACTATATAAAATAATTCATTTATCTAGGATTACACTTAGTCCTTGGAACCAGAGCTAATGGACTACAATGATTACTTAAAATCTTTTCTTATGTGTGACATGTGGTCACAGTAACAAAGAGAATTTACTTTATATATACAAGATGAAGAGTATCACACAGTTTTAGAAGAGGGTAAGGTGTGATAAAGAAACACTAGTTTTAACTCAAGCTAAGTATTTGACTCTATTAAGATAGACTGTGACTGAAGTTGAAATAAAAATTAAAATAGAGAAAAATCTTTTTGAGAATTTCAGTATTTTTCCTTTGTTACTGTATTATACTTTATATAAAACCTATAAAGCTGTATATTGCTGCTAAAATTGTTATTAAAAATGTGTATTGTTAACTGTATGTAACTTTTATGTGTGGATTTACAGACAATTTTCTGGAAATCAGAAGACATATAATGCCAAACCTGGCTTTTTTAAAAAAAATTTTTAAGCAAACTGAAAACAACACATATTATGTGTAAAGTAATACTACATGCTAAACATCAGTACTTCTTGTGACTAGGTATTTTATATTTCTACATTTAAGGAGCTCTTTCCTTATAAGTCTAACATGGTCAAAATATCAGTTCAGTTCAGTTCAGTAACCCAGTCGTGTCCAACTCTTTGCAACCCCATGGACTGCAGCACACCAGGCCTCCCTGTCTATCACCAACGCCCAGAGTTTACTAAAACCCATGTCCATTGAGTCAGTGATGCCATCCAACCATCTCTTCCTCTGTCGTCCCCTTCTCCTCCCACCTTAAATCTTTCCCAGCATCAGGGTCTTTTCAAAATAGGAAAAGCAGTACATCAAGGCTGTATATTGTCACCCTGCTTATTTAACTTATATGCAGAATACATCATGAGAAATGCTGGACTAGATGAAGCATAAGCTGGAATCAAGATTGCTGGTCAAAATATAAATGCAAAGAAAAACAAGTGTGTCTTTTTTATACGACAACAACATATCTCGGAAGTACTTAATCAAACACATATGCTTAGACAGGCTGTCACATTTCAATAAGAGAACACAGACCTGAGTGGAATGTGCAACTGATTATGTCCACTGTATTAAAACAAAATTTCTTCTCTTCAATAAACGTGACATTGCTTTTGGCTCAGAAGCTTTTCTTTAATCTTTATAAGTACACTTTCCTTTCTCAAACCTCAGACTCTGCATTGATAGCATGAACACTGCTTTATTCCCTTATTTTATCTAACAGAAAAGCTAAATTGATCAACATTAGTAAAGATAAATCACCCTAGGGCATCAGGACTTGGGAAAACTGTAACTCTGTATTTAATCTGTCAACCTAGTCCACCTACATGGCAGCATGATGCTAAAATAAATGGCAAATATCCATGCGACCTTTCAATTGTGTAACTATATAAAACACATTTTAGGTCATAATTCATCATAATTTCTTGTGGAAAATTACAGTGATTTGCTTTACTGTGGCTTTTGTTTGCATAATTTCAGAGTTCTTGATTCAATAATAATTTTGAATATAGATAAGAAAAAACCATAATTTTAATAATAATGATAATCTTAATTCTCTTTCTCATCACATTCATTTAGAGCCATCTCTTCTGCCTCATAGAGGTATATATTAGCTCTGCTATTATATATATAGGTGTGTGTGTATATAAATATATATATATATATATATATATTTTCAGATGTGTGCAGCTACATTAAACTAAATCAATCTGAAATCAAATCACATAAATCACTGAATCACCAGAATAATCCAGAAATAATCTTTAGATGATTGGGTTAAAGGACAATTTCCAGGAATAAAGGACAATTCACAGTGAATCAGGCCTATTTCTATGTCCTGATGTTTACATAGGGAAAATTTTTGGTTAAAATGAACTCTATGCTAAAAGAAAATTAGGGAAAGATATTGTTTAAAAACAGCTAATAGTTAATGGTCTGTGTGGGGGAAATTGGAGGAGAGGCAAGAGTATCAATCAGCTGAGTTCCTTCTTCCTTTACCTTGCTTCTGCCTCCATCTCACCTAGACTTTGTACAGGAAGATATTGAGGTCTCATGACCAAGAGATGACGCCACACACCCCACTCATTCAACAGTACTCTTCTGACTTCACTCTGTGCTAAATGCTGGGGAAACAAAGATGAAGACTATTAACCCTGACCTAAGAGTTAAGTTCTGGCTCTCCTGATTCACATGTGACAAGATGTGGAGGCAGTTGGGCCAGTTGCTTCAATCTGCTATAACTGAAGAATATGTCTTATCATACATGCATGGTAACACCATATAACACAAAACCTTCCTAGATATTAAAACAGGTGAGAGTTAAGAATTTCAGGTATTTGAGACATTCCTCCTGTTGATCAACTCAAGCATGCGTGTTTGCACATGTGTATGTATGTTTCTTCCTAAATCGTTTACCTATCCTATCACTCAAAATTCTTTCAGTCCCTTTTCCAGAAGGTACACAGTTATATCAGTATCATTTAAGACTGCAAAACTATAGTATATAAACTAATTATCGCTGGCACAGATTATAGAATTGAATCATCTTCTTTCCCTGCTATCCTTCTAGTTAAACATTTTCATGCAAATTATAAATAACATCATCTTAGAAGATATTTTACACCCAAACACGGGGGATATCCATGGATTTCAGTGCATTATGTGCAATCTGATAGATAAAGCCAGCAAGAGCCTCAAACTAGATTCATGGATTAGTTACACCTTTAGAGAGTTATTTTTCCTAATTTAAGCACCACCAGATGACAGGAACAAATTGTTTCTGATTTTTAACCAAGTAGTTTAGTTATTTATTATCTCCTTGAAACAAATTTACCCAAATGGTTCATGCTAATACAATACCGCTGTTTACTGAAATTTAAAACATCCCCTAGCAAGCTGACAGATAAATGACTTTAGTTTATCTGGGAGTCTACTGGGAGTCAAAAATTCAATCTGGACAAGGTAGACCATTCCATCATAAAAACATACTGTGAATGACAGTACCTTGCATGCTACTTGCCTATAAAAGGCAGCCTCTGATGAATAGTTCATGTTAAAAACCTGAACCATAAGCACAAAGCTTCAATCTGGGAACAAGATGTTGCCAAGGGTAAGATTTAAGTGTTCGAACCAAATATTAGGATTTTATAGCCAATATCTGAAATATATGACACATTTAAAACTCAAATAGATGTTAACTTCCTGCCCAAGTTACTAATTTTATTTTCTGGGTTATACACTTGACTCTACATATGATCCACAGCATGAAAATTTGGGGGCAACTCTATCGCCTGCTAAATCACTTAAAAAAAAAAAAAAAAAAAAAACTCATTTTCATTTTATCTCTATTTCCAAATATGAAGTCAGTAGGATGAACATTAAGGATGTGTGTGTGTGTGTGTGTGTGTATGCATGCGCGCGCACATGCACGCACGCTGTGCTCACTCAGTTATGTCTCTTTGTGACCCTATGGACTGTAGCCCACCAGGCTTCTCTGTCCATGGGATTCTTCAGGCAAGAATATTAAAATGGTTTGCCATTTCCTCCTCCAGGGGATCTTCCAGATTCAGGGACAGAACCCATTCCTCCTGCATCTCCTGCATTGCAGGCAGATTCTTTACCACTGAGCTACCAGGAAAGCTCAACATAAAGGATACTCTATGTTACAAAGCAGTTGTGTTAATGATTCCTGCCAAACAAGAACCACACTGTTTAGTTCAAATCATTTAAATTTCAAATTTTTTTGATTAACATATCGTAGTAACAATTTGACCTGGTAACCAGAACCAGCCTGCCTGTGAAGCAGACATAAGAGACATGGGTTTGATCCCTGGGCCAGGAAGAATCCCTGGAGGAGGGCTTAGCAACCCACTCTAATATTCTTGCCTGGAGAATCCCAGGGCCTGGTGGGCTACAGTCTATTGGGTCACAAAGAGTCCATCATGACTGAAGTGACTTCGCATGCATGCATACAACCAGACACACCACTACTATTGACTGTGCCCAAATCAACCATGGTACATGAGATGGGATAACCAGCAGCCCTGGTGTGTGAATAGCACTGTGTGAATAAAACAACTTAGGAAGATGTTTTGGTGAGTGGGGGGTACAGAATGTATATGATTTTGTGTGTCTTTGTGTGTGTTTGGGAGGTGGTGTGAATGTAAGTGAAGTTTCCAAAGATAGCTTAAAAGTAGCTTGAAGCACTAAAGACAGTGGTTCTTAAAAAAAAAAAAAAAATTTTATGTCATTATATCTGTGTGGGGTTTGGAATGATGAAAATGTTGTTTATGAAGAGAAAAAAGAAAAACATGGGCACAGGTCCATTTAGAGATCTGTTCCCAGATCACTAGATTGAAATCATGTGATAAACCTACATTGATTCACATTATGTATAAGAGACAATAAAGAACTGACATCAAGTGCTGAGCAGAGTGCCTGTATGGGCCCCCTACAAATTATAAGCTATTGTTTTACAAATTGAAACATAAAAATCAGGAATATCCATAGAATTTATCTATTAGCTTTATCTGGTAATTACTTATGAATTAAAGTAAATGTTTACAACTTTATGTTCTTAGATCACATATTATGCTTGAGTCAATTTAACTCATGTAAAGTCCCTTCTTCAAAGATTCCGTATAACAGAATGGTATTACTAGCTGTTATTTTTAATCTGATAAATGAAGAGATTTATAAGAAAATGTGCTGTCCATGGGGTCAAAAGAATCGGACACAACTGAGCTACTGAATGGACAGACAATGGATAAATGACTATCACAAGCTTATAAAGAACTATTAGAAATTCTGGAGTAAAAATAACAACAAAATGCACATATCCATAAATGCCTGCATAAACATAGGCACATACACTGCATCAGAGTAGAAAGTATATAACTTCTAAAAAGCCTCAATGAGTTAAAATAGAGACCACTTTCACTCTTCTAAGAAATCAAGGTGGAATTCCAAGTGGACTGTGATTCCAGAGTTTCATGTTTTTGAACTTCTGAGGAAATCAATTCCTATTAAACATTAAGTGCAGCAACTTATTTCTTCATCTGGTAAATTTTAATAAGAATCTGCTTGTAATCTTTTTTAGTGTTCCAAAGGGCATCAATAAATACATTATTTAAACTATAGGATAAAAGCCAAAGTAGAATATAATAAGATAAATGTTATTTTCATCTACCAAATATCCCAGGAAATTCAGACCAGAACTGAACAAACACATCTAAAATGCTGATGACCTAGCTTTAATTTCCTTTAATCTATGATTCAATTGAAGCTTGGGATATCATCAACTAAAACATTAAAATTTAATCCACCAAAATATTCCAGTTTCTATACTTCTCCCTACTGATTTACACAACTCATAGATTTTCTTGACTCATGACCAAAGTTCACAGCACTTGATCTTAACAGCATATGATGTCCTAGGAGTAAATATGTGTTAATTTTTCCAAAGGTAGTACTGAAGGAAGAAACCTTATATACCCTCAGTGTACGGGCCCAAACCCACCTCCCCAAATTCCCTGAAACTAGTCTGAACAAAGGAAAAGAAAGATACAATCAAAGTTAACCCATGATTCATATGCTTTAAGCCTAGGTAGTTAGCAGTGGACAATTACCAATAGGCCTGTGGTCATACCCCAATAAGAATAAGCATAATAGATGCTAGGATGTTCTCAAACATGGCTCAACATTGTTGTATCCGAAGAGTGAGAAGATTGCTCGTATTCACCCACACCAGTCATCACTGGTTCAAAGCGTTGAATTCTGTGAATTCCTGACTCCATAGAAAGCCCTCAAGCAAAGATCTATATATGCTTAGAGTAGGAAGCTAGACAACTGTGTGTGTGCTCTGAAGAGCTGCGGGCAGGAAACCAACATCTACCACAGTCACATAGCGAGTCCATCAGAAATACTTACTGAGCACATGGCTCAATCAAGAAACGATTTTAAATACTGACTAGCTGACATTGTGACTTCCTGAGGCTTCCATTCTTCAATTTTAAATGAGTCACTGGACAGCCATGGTCTCTAGAATTCTCCCATCTATATATTTTGATGTGTCCACTAAGTAACTATTTTTCTTTAGATTACACAAGACCCAGTAGCTGTCTTCCATCTATTTTGTTCAATGAGGCTTTGATAGATTTGCTTCTCCTCTCATTTGAATATCCAACAAAACTCAATTGTCTTTTAATTCTTTAAAACAAAGACAAAGCTATTTCTCCCCCACTTCCCCTCCTCTCCACCCCGGTCCCCGCCACACTGGAAATGTCTCCGACATATTTCTGTAGAAACATGTAAAAGCATAAGAAGATTCTATACTGTTATTTTTCTTTATGTCTTGAAACGTCAAGTCAAAGTATATTCATTCATCTCTGAAAATCAGTACCTGTTTCTGAGGATGGATGTTTTGAGATAGAAGCATCCCCAAACTAGCTTAAATCAACCCCTTGCCTCCTAGCACAACTATTCCGGCACTCTCTTCATTACGGTAGAAAGGAACTGCTCTAGATCAATTGCTGCTACCTTTCATTAATATAATGGAATGCCATTCAGATTTATTTAAACTGGAGTAGAAATCAGTGTTTTTCTAGGGGATAAATTACAGCTTAAATAATTTGAGCTACTTCTCTGTGAAAATAATTTTGCTCACAGTACAAAAAAGAAAGGTTACTGCAGAAGAAATAAATGAAATAATTTCTGACATTTTGAAGCACTCCATTCCATCTGAATAATACATAACTGCTTTGGAAACCAACAAAAAACTTCCTAGTAGCATATACTTCATTAGCCTAGTTTTAGTAATTGCATTTAATTAAGTCATAATTCAAAGAGCTTTTTAAATTCAAACTGTTCAGTGACTCAGATATAACATCTCTAATTAAAACATGTATGATTGTTAGAATGTTAATTTATGAAAGTCACAATCCAAAAGATTCTCAAGTAATCCAAAAGACTCAACAGAGTCCTAAGGAGTATAATGCATTTCATCTGTTGTGCAAAATTTTTAAACAACGGACAGGGAAAAGGAATTCTGTGGACCGTGCTCGGTTCCTCAAATATGATGTTCTTGAGATTGATTGGTTTCATCTCCTTGCTGTCCAAGGCGATCCCAAGAGTTTTCTCAGGCACCACAAATCGAAAGCATCTAAAAAGCACTTTTAGAATTCTATTCCTTTGTTCAATTCTTAGTCTGTGGCAGCAAACGAGTAAATTGATACAGCCAAAGTTGTTTTGTCGTCTCATTTATTAGCTAGGGAAAGAACTCCAACTTCAAAGGGCTGCAATGATAAATTTAAGTTCTGACTTATTTGAAAGAACTTTGAAATTTTAAGATGTGCATAGATTATATATACAACTTTCTAGTATTCAAATTATTTTAGGACTATTTTATACAATTATAATCAATGCCATAACTTAAATAACCAAAAAGTATTTGTGTTAGAGATGTGATTATATAAACAGAACAGACTAAGAGAAGGTTGAAACGGAAATAAGTATTTCCTAAAAATAAAAATGGCACTCAACTTGGTTAAACATAAATAATGATTTTTGTTGCTGCTGTTGTTCAGTCACTAAGTCGTGTCCAACTTTTTGAGACCTGAGGAACTGCAGCATACCAGGCCTCCCTGTCCCTCACTATCTCCCAGAGTTTTCCCAAGTTCATGTCCATTGAATCAGTGATGCTATCCAAACATCTTATCTTCTGCTGCCCTCTTCTTTTGCCTTCAATCTTTCCCAGCATCAGGGTCTTTTCCAATGAGTCGGCTGTTTGCATCAGGTAGATGAAATGTTGGAGCTTTAGAAATTCCAATGAATGTTCAGGGTTAATGTTCTTTGAGATTGATCACTGGTTTGATCTTGCTGTCCAAGGGACTCCTAAGAGTCTTCTCCAGCACCACATATCAAAAACATCAATTATTCAGCACTCAGCCTTCTTTATGGTCCAGCTCTAACATCCATACATGACTATTGGAAAAACCACAGCTTTGACTATATGGACCTTTGTTGACAAAGTGATGTCTTTGCTTTTTAATACACTGTCTAGGTTTGTCATAGCTTTTCTTTTCAATAATAACACTTAGACAGTTTTTAAACAAGAAACTGAGGGAAAAGAGACATTGACCAGCTTAAGTACTTGACTAATTGAAGATATTTTAATCACAAGAGGCTGATGTCACTTCAGTGGAGAGCAGAAATCTTGCAAAAAAGCAAGCCAATTACAGAGTTGTCTACATTTTAAACTATGCTTCCAGATGTGTTACTGAACAAAGGATACTCATCTTTTGATCAGAATCACTTCTCTCCTAGCACATAAGAAACTCAGTATGAAAACTATTTTACATTTAAAGAAGAAAGAGATTTCAAAGTTAATATCTAGGTGAGAATAGAATATATTAGCAGCCAATTAACCTTTACAGACACTATTTCCTCCCTAAAAAAAGTAGAAAGCTGTGTTTTTTCCTCCAATCTGTTGCATATTTTGGCATCTCTCATGGATTATTTGTTTAAAATAGCTCTTCTAGAAACACTGAAGAGAAGCAAGTAAACTGAAAGCAGGTCAAGTTAAATTATCCTCTATATTTCATATTTTAAAGGTAAATTTGTCAAACTATATATCAACAGAGTACAAAACAAAGCTAAAAATTATTAACCAAGCTGATAAATACTAATATACATAATATCCTTCCCATTCACCAAATAAATGATATAAAAGTTAGTTATATGATTGAACTAGTATTATTTAGAAATCGTTCAGAGACTGTGCAAAAACAGACATAAGTATAGAAAGTTGATGAAAGCTTGAGCTAAGAATTTTCATTTAAGAGCTTAATACAAGTATTTAAAATACAATTTTCCAGATAAAACAGAGGACAATCAATTAAATTTGAACTTCAGACAATAGTTTTTTGTAAAAATACGTTCCACACTTATAATAAGAGATATATGTTATTTATCTGAAATTCTTTTTTATTTTTAAATTTTATTTTTAAACTTTACAAATTGTATTAGTTTTGCCAAATATCAAAATGAATCCACCACAGGTATACATGTGTTCCCCATCCTGAACCCTCCTCCCTCCTCCCTCCCCATACCACCCCTCTGGGTCATCCCAGTGCACCAGCCCCAAGCATCCAGTATCGTGCATCGAACCTGGACTGGTGACTCGTTTCATACATGATAGTATACATGTTTCAATGCCATATAACTGGGCATGTTGGGTTTTTTTAAAATGTGCTAAACCTGGCAACCCTAATTTATAAGACAGTATTATATAATTTAAGTATATTTTATATTATTACCAACACTTTAAAAATTAAATGTTGTTGCAGGAAATTTTGGAGGGGAGAAGGATGCTGTATCATTAAACATTAGCTTTGAAATGAAATTTGGAACAACGATCTCAAAGGAGTGATATCAAAATTACAAACTGCTCCAGTCTTTAGAAAACTTAACTACCCATAAAGGCCAAGGGATATTTGCTTTGCAAAGTTGGAATAAATGCTTAGTCAAATGTACGGTATGCTTCAATGGTATTGTCAATTTTACACATATATTTACCTGATATTGTTCATTTAATTCTCATTTTGAAATATACTAAGGAATCATCAAAATGTTTACATTGGTAACTTAGTAGCAGTATGTTAAATTTTGAAGGCTGTCATATTTACGATCGCACAGATCACCTAAACTGATATCCATGACCTGACAGGCCAGGTACATACACACTTACATTCCAACTATAGTTTATTTGATCCTCCCACCCTAGGTCAAATAGTATAACTTTCTCAGAGGACATTCCTGTTATCAAAGTACAAAATTCTGACATCTTGGTAGAACCTGAAAACTATTTTAAGTGATGCCTAAGTACTGTCCATTCTGCTCCCACCAATCCTTTTTGGTTCTCCCTGTCACCAAAGCATGACAGACACTAAAAAATACAGTGGGCGGAGATCTTCAATGGTGTTTTCTGATAAAACACAAAAAAATTCTTTAAATAGCCACTCTCTGTCTTCCTCCCTCTCTGTTCCCATAACCTCCATCCACAGTAAGTATTAACATACTTGCATAGAAAAATAACAGACAATGATCCAATATCATTCTTTCAGGATTGTTTTTACATTTGTCAGCACAAAACTTTAAGTGAAATGTTTTGTTATGAAATGTGTGAGTTTTGTATGTATACAAAGGAAAACCCAAGAATCTGAGATTATCAGCCCTCATTTCTAATTCCAGAAGAAGAACAACATAATACATAAAACATATATGCATGCTCACATAAACACTGAAAAGACTTGCACTGAATTTAAGGAGGTATAAAATATGATTCAAAGAATAAATCCCAGTTAATCTTTATAGACCTGTCTTTTGTAAAACAGGTTATGACAATAATAATGATAACATTATGTCATTTTACTGATAATTTAGTATGTAAACATACTCTCTCATGCAGTGCTCATCTCAAATATTAAAGATATGTATATTATAATTTGGAGACGAGAAAACGGAGGTTTGGGAAGGTAAGCCAGTTTCTCAAAGTTACTTAGTAAGAAGCAACACAGAATTGGAATCCAGATATATGTTAAAGCTTCCATATTTTCCTCTGGAGCAAATGAACATTCTTCTTTCCCTTACTAATTTCACATCATATGCTATATATTTTAAACCTGTGAATATTTAATAAATATAATAAACCAAACAAGCATCTTTAATACGGAAATATCAAATGCAAAATCTCTCAATTTCTGAATAACAATGTTCCCTTCCAGTGAGCTTCTGAAATGATATTTTTTCCCATTAGCAAAAGGAAATCAGCTTCACAAAGCTAGACTTTTCTTTAAATTGGTCTCTGGGCTTCTTCAACTCTCCCTCACTGATTATTGCTAGCAAGTCAAATTATTGAGATAATGCAGATGACATAAAGAGGAAAACGACAAAGGGTACAGAAAATAAGGTTTCACCAGCTCAAAGACTGTCTTCATTACTGCTTTCATTACTGTTTATTTCACTAGAGGGCAGTCTAAACAGACAGCTGAAAGTTAAGGAGAAACAGAAATACAGAAGCAAGATATAATTACATTTGGATAGAAACATATCCAGCACGGCATATTTGCTTATATCGTATCAGTATCATGTACTGTAATATTTTATTTGCTCCCTCATCTAATTCTTAAAACATTTCAATTCACTTAAAATTTTAAAAAGTCAAGTTTAGAAACAAAAGAATTTTGCATCATTAAAGACCTGGTGCTAATATGTAAGATTTAAATTTTAAATGTGTGCCAAGATATCATTACAAAATACCTATTGGCAAGATGATAAAAATTAATTTTATTCAAAATGTGTTGACACACTATGCAGACAAGTTAATTGCCCACACATTTGCTTTAATTCACTAAAACTTGCTTTTAAATTTAGGGACAATCAACGCCAATAAAGCCTATTTAGTGACCTATTTTGTTGTCATCTCCTTACTTTTGGTTTCTATTTACTTTTGGGATCAGGTGTCCCAGCAGGAATCTGCCTGTCACCAAACTGTCTGGTACAAATAAAGCTGCAGGGAAGCTTGAGAGCAGTTAAGCTCCTGCCATACTCAGTTTTTAACAAGCGAGAAGCTCGGAAATCAATCTACAAGCAGCTCAAGCAACAGTTTGCCCAATTTTTCTGGGTAATCAACCTGCCCTTTATAATTCCAAATAAATACATAGCCACCCTATTTTTTCTTAAGAAAATATTATATATATATATATAAAACCGATATATATGTGACATACATACATATATTGCATTTTTCTTAAGAAAAATTATATATGTAATGAATATATATAATATACATTTCACATTTATATTAACTGCACCTCTGAAAAAGTATAATTGAAAAAGAACCATGATTTTTAGTAAAAGAGTAAATAAACCCATATTTCTCAAAGGAAAAAAAAAAGATTCATGTATAAAATCTCAAGTAACAGATAATAACCAAACTATTCATCACTAAAGGGCTTCCCAGGCAGTGCAGCAGTAAAGAATTTGCCTGCCAGTCCAGAAGATGCAGGAGACATGGGTTTGATCTTCTGGGTCAGGAAAACTCCCTGGATGAGGAAATGGCAACCTACTCCAGTATTCTTGCCTGGAAAATTTCACAGACAGAGGAGCCTGGCGGGCTACAGACCATGGGCTTGCAAAGAGTCAAAAACAAGTGAACACACACACTTAAACTTTAGTCCTCACTTAGAATATTTTTTCTTTCTCCTTTTGTAATTGGATGGAGAGGGGGAGTGGAAGGAAAGCCAAGGAAATTTCACTTTTTGATGAAAATATGCTTGCACGTTATAATCAGTTGTGAAAGTTTCTTATATTGTATAGTTTCTGTATTAGCAAATTGACTAGTACCAACATGATTCAACAGACTTTCTCTCAAACCACACAATAGATGTTTATACCTTTGAAGTCTGAGTATTTGACGAATTTAATTTGCTCAACAGTAACCTTGAATTTTACATCTCCTGAAGAACTTGAAAGCTATTGAAAGATATGATTCTTTGGCACTGAAGCAGAGCTATGAATTATAGTACAATTGCCCATCTTCATTCTGAATTCACAAAGCTTTCAACATGGCCGAGCAGTGCTTTTGTAGCGAGACCTTGGCTTTTCTTGTCATTGCTGTATTTTTCTGAGTCACATGGCATGACTCAAGACAATTCATAATCATCAATGAAATACCCTTGACATTTCACTGAGAAAGGAAACAAGAGCAAGTAAGCCAGACAAAGCTTCAGATGCCAGACAAGCCAGCATTCTATAGTTCCACAACTCTTGGTGCTTATTCTGTGGCCGTTCAGATTAGAAAATAAGAGTTTGATTAAAATGGTGTATAACTCATTTACAGATTAAAATTATTCATGTTTCCCACCACTTGTCCTTGCCACCCCAAGCTGGTAGATCATTATGAATGAAAATTTAAAACTAAAAGCCTGTAATATAGAAGAAACCAGAGATTAAAATCTAGGTCATCAAATGAATGACTTTCTGAATCAGAATTTCAGAGAAAAACCTGTAAAAGTTACAGACACTTCCGGGAAGCCTTAGGATTAACATCTATGATACTAAAATAATAGAAACATTGATATTCACTGTCACGTAGTTTCATTTCCCTTCTAGTCAAAGAAATGGACTTAAGTCAGCTTGAATATACGATGGGGTCATTTTCACTCAGCACAAATATGATGAAAAGGAATTTAGCAGTCAAACATATATTTTAGATTTATCACAACTTAAATTCTGTAATCTATTCTCTCCTGAGTATACTGCATGTTCTTTATTTCACAACCAAAACCCCTCAGAACAAAGAAACATTTATCAACATGGATATGTTGATTCTGTACTGTTTGCCTTATTGACTATCTCATGTTTTTTTTTTTTGTTTTGTTTTTTAATCTTTACAACCATGTTTAAAGAGAAACAACACATTTGCAAGCATAACTGATCTCAATTAAATGGACTAATTATGTGTATGTGAAGGGTATTTCATGATAGCAGGATGCTGTCTACTTGAAACCAAGTGGGAAGAATATAAATTTTTAAAGAAAGCTAAATTGGATTGCTAAGCAAATTTCAGTTATCTCAAATGCTTAAATCTACTTGTCAAAGACCTGCATGAAGGCTTCCATGCATAATTTTCATTAAGTATCAAAATTCTGTGCTAACATTTCCGATATTATCCCCTTTTTATTGTTAAAAAAACTGTGGTTTAGACATTAGTTAGCTAAAAATCACATAATAGGAAACAAACAAACTAAATCTTTCTGGGACCCTGGTCAAAATTTATTATTGTTTGCCACTTCTAATATCATAGGTTTTAATTGTTTCATGGCTCAAAAAATCATTTTAGACTGAATGTTATGCAACAAAATAACCTATTAAATGAAGCAAGAAGCACATTATAAGCTGAGAATCAATAATTCTAATGTACAAATGGTAACTGTAGGGTTTCTATTTAGAGTATGTTCTGATTTCTCTATCTTCATAATGGTTTACATTATATTTTATTTTCTTCATCATATTTTCTAATAATGTACTTTAAAGTGGAATTTATGATATCCAGCTGGTACCAAGTGGATAATTACATATACATGTTAATATTTGCAGGAACACATAAATCAGACATTCCTTATTTTGACTTTGAAAATGTGATTAATACTACCAAAAGCATAAAAGAAAATAAATCCTGGTAAGAAAGAGAAATGACAATCAGCATATTGCTTCAAGAAAAGCCATGACTTAATTGTTTTTACCATGTCTTACAGACTTCTTGGATGATAACAACTGGCTGAAAATGTACAAAGGAACACAGCTAAGACTGTTCATCTTAGTGGAAGAGTCCTATGAGCAGAAGGCCTGAACTTTCTCTAAATTATCTTTGGTTCTCTTTTTTTTTTTTTTTTTAACTTTCATCAACTTCTATCAAATCATTACTTAATGCAAAGATTCTGGAACCTGCACATAGCCATTTTGGAAAAGAGAGGGAAGATAGGAAAACTGCCAACATATGACATTCTAAAATAAAAGAAAGAATTAAGATCCATGACTCTTCAGAGGGTCAGAGAAACTGTAGATCAATTCTTTAAATTAAAGGGTAGAGGGAGAAGGCAAGGGGGGGAAATAAAAGAAAATAAAAGATAGAGGAGTTCAAAATATTAGTTTATAAACCAATATAAGTTGGCAAAGAAGCTGCCAGAACACAGAGAACTAAGTGGGAGATACAAAAAAAGATTATTTATTGAAAAAAGACACAAGAAAACAACAAAAGCACAGATGCAGGTGAAAAGACCATCATTCTAGACAGGCTTCAGAAAATCATATCAAATGAAATGTAACTGAATAAAAATATATTTTTTAAAAACTGTAATAGGGAATATACAGTTATGGAAAATAGAAATAGAGTTCCAACTTACACTAAATAATATTCTTGAAAAACCATGAAAAATTACACACAGAAATATTCAAAACTATGCTGAAAGTAAACATAAACATCTCTGAAATGAAATTACAATTTTAATAAGAAGACATCAAACAATCAACAATCAGATGTATCACTCCTTGTTCAACCTCAAAAACAAAGAACATATCATTAGAGAATCAGTGAAAAGAATCAAATCAATTCAGGATGGAAACCAGGGGCTAAAATCAGAATAGCTTAGTTAAGTAGGTTGTGTGTGTGTGATTTAGTTGCTCAGTTGTGTCTGACTTTGTGACCGCATGGACTGCAGCTTGGCTGTCCATGGAATTCTTCAGGCAAGAATATTGGAGTGGGTTGCCATTTCCTTCTCCATGGGATCTTCTGACCAAGGGATTGAATCCTGGTCTCACACACTGCAGGCAGATTCTTTACTGTCAGAGCCACCACGGAAGCCCCTTAAGAGTTCTTGATGGCCACGAAAACTGACAGAAGACTGTAAAGTAATGTCCCAAAATTTCGAGTGGGAAAAAATGCATACTTAGTCAAGGTTTTCAAGCCCAAAATGAAATGCTCAGATATTCTCAGTCACACAAGAACTCAGGAATTAAGGAATCTCACAGCTCGTCTTGTTCCAACTACTTCACAACAAAATGCATTCAATCAAATTATGAATTTAAAGAGAAAAAAATAAGGGCAGTAATGGGAGAATTATCATAAAAGTTATACTGATAGCATTTAATCTATCAAATTACAGAAGCAGTATTAAACACTGTGGTTACAGAAGTAAGATGAATCTTAAAAGTAGTAGTTTAAGAAGATTGGGGGATGTATGAAGAAAGTGAGAGAATGCACGGACATGCTAATCTATTCAAATAGAGCATACTCTCCGATTATAAGTCTGTACACTCTGTTATATTGACTATATCAATGAATTTTGTATGTATATCATGAAAAAATACATGAAAAAAGTAAAAACAGATAAACTGAACATGATGAGACAATGTAAACAAGGAATGGAGTTTAGGCAAGATTTTAAGTTTTCTTTTGTAATTATTTTAATTTTTAAATCATGATACTAAAACTTTTACAAAAACAATTAAGGTATTATAACTGTAGGGAAAAAGTGATTGCATAGCCCTGATTATTACTGTTATTGCTATTTTGTTATTAACTAAATCCAACTTCCCAGACTTCCCAGGTGACGCAGTGGTAAAGAATCCACCTGTCAATGCAGGGGATGCAAGAGACATGGTTTCGAGGAGTAGGAAATGGCAACCTGCTCTAGTATGCTTATCTGGAAAATTCCATGGACAGAGGAGCCTGGTGGGTTGCAACCCATGGGGTCACAAGAGTTGGCCATGACTGAGTAACTGAGCAGCCATACTACTCAGTTTTTTTGAGCTCTACTTGCTTATTATAATTTTCTTTTCTACCTCAGGTCTATTTACTATTCAGTTCCTTTTTTCCAACCTTTAGAACTGCATTTAGACTAATTATATTTATTTTCATAATTAGTAAGACTTCCAGTTAGTGTCTGTCAAGCTTTCTTCAGTTTTAAGACCCATGAGAGAGAAATCACATTCCAGTTATTTACCCTGCCTCACTGCCGAAGGATTCTCAAGGATCTACAGTAGATCCCAAGGATCTACAGTAAATAGAAATATGTATTAATCTCTGTACTTCCTAAGAATATCTTTAGATACAACTTTTTTTTAATTCTACTAAGGTCTACCAGGGTAGTTTTAGGCAGTAAATAAACTAGAACTTCATACAATCAAAAAGACAAATATCAGTAAGAACAAAAAAAAATTTCTTAGTCTCATGCTGAGTACCTGTCACTTCCAAATGCACTGATTTTTCATAAATGGAATGTAAGTAAAATGGATTTAAGTCAATTTAATAAGCAATCATCTATTGGTTATTATGGGCAATACATATTTTCCTTCTTAAGCAGATATACCCAGCCACACTTAATCATTAAGAAGCAATGAGAACTTCTTAAAAAGAATAAGGCTTGAAGAAGATAGTGCATCCTCTATTAAAATTACCATTTTTGAGACCTTCAAAAGTGCTAAGCATAGTCCCATAAATTATCTCATTTAATTTCAAAGAGCTTTTTGGAAATATGAATGTATTTAAAAATAGAGGACATTCAGAATGAACAAGAACTATAATAATATAGGAAGAAAGCTGAAAAATTATCAGAAATCTATTTTCATGCATTCATTTGCTGGAGGAGGACTGTTTTCTACAAAAGGAGAAAAACATGAAGAAGAGTTTACAGGGATATTTATAAGATGAGGACAAGGTTGCTGCTGCTGCTGCTGCTAAGTCGCTTCAGTCATGTCTGACTCTGTGCAACCCCAGAGATGGCAGCCCACCAGGCTCCCCGGTCCCTGGGATTCTCCAGGCAAGAACACTAGAGTGGGTTGCCATTTCCTTCTCCAATGCATGAAAAGTGAAAAGTGAAAGTGAAGTCGCTCAGTCGTGTCCGACTCTTAGTGACCCCATGGACTGCAGCCCACCAGGCTCCTCGGTCCATGGGATTTTCCAGGCAAGAGTACTGGAGTGGGGTGCCATTGCCTTCTCCAGAGGATAAGGTTAAGTCTCCTCAAAGACTCCTAAGGAAAAGTGTGTCTGCCCTATTTGAAAGAAGAATTAAATAAACGGGCTTTCCTGGTGGCTCAGACAATAAAGAATTTGCCTGCAACGAGGGAGACCTGTGTTTGCTTCCTGAGTTGGGAAGATCCCCCCGGAGAAGGGAACAGCTACTCACTTTAGAATTTTGGCCTGAAAAACTCCACGGACAGAGGCGCCTGGAAGGCTACAGTCCATGGGATTGCAAAGAGACAGACATGACTGAGTGACTTTCACTTTAAACACATGGGAATATGAGAACTAGCTCCACAGTCTGATGACGAGAAAGGCCTCAGATTGTTATTTTTGTTAATGGGTTGTATGGGCTTCTTATATATTTTGGAGATAAGCCTCTTATCAGATATATGGTTTGCAAATATTTTCTCCCGTTCTTAGGCTGCTGTTCACCGTGCTGATTGTTCCCTTTGCTGTGCACAAGCTCTTAGTTTTGTGTAGTCTCATGTGTCTATTTTGGGTTTTGTTGCCTATGCTTTTGGTGTCCCTCCATAAAATCACTGCCAAGAATAATGTCATGAAACTTTTCTGCTATGTTTAAGTGTCTTACAGTTTTAGATTTTTACCGTTAGGTCTTTAATGCATTAGATAACCAACAAGCATTGGTGAGGATGTAGAGAAATTGGAACCCTTGCAAACTACTGGCGAGAATCCAAAATGGTGCAATCATTACACAAAACAGTATAGTTGCTAAAAAAAAATTAAAAACAAAAAACAGAACTATCATTTAATCCAGCAATCCCATTTGCAGCTATGTGTCCAAAAGAATTAAAATCAAGATCTAGAAGAAATAATAACACTTTCATTTTCACTGTACCCTTATTTAAAATAGCTAAGATATGGAAATTTAGAAATTTGTTTGTAGTGATGCTTCCTAAGGGCCACTTACTTGACTTTGCACTCCAGGATGTCTGGCTCTAGGTGAGTGATCACACCATCGTGGTTATCTGGTCATGAAGATCTTTTTTGTATAGTTTCTCTGTGTATTCTTGCCACCTCTTCTTAATACCTGCTTCTGTTAGGTCCATACCATGTCTGTCCTTTATTGTGCCCATGTTTGCATGAAATGTTCCCTTGGTATCTCTAATTTTCTTGAATAGATCTCCAGTCTTTCCTACTCTACAGTTTTCCTCTATTTCTTTGCACTGATCACTGAGAAAGGCTTTCTTATCTTTCCTTACTATTCTTTGGAACTCTGCATTCAAATGGGTATATCTTTCCTTTTCTCCTTTGCCTTTAGATTCCTTTTTTTTTTTTCCTCAGCTATTTGTAAGGCCTCCTCAGATAACTGTTTTGCCTTTTTGCATTTCTTTTTTGGGGGGAAGGTCTTGATCACTGCCTCCTTTACAATTTCACGAACCTCCGTCCATTGTTCTTCAGAAACTCTGTCTATGACTAACCTAGACAGCATACTAAAAAGCAAAGACATTACTTTGCCAACAAAGGTCTGTCTAGTCAAAGTTATAGCTTTTCCAGTAGTCATGTATGGATGTAAGAGTTGGACTGAGTGCCAAAGAAAGCTGAGCGCCAAAGAATTGATGCTTTTGAACTGTGGTGTTGGAGAAGACTCTTGAGAGTCCCTTGAACTGCAAGGAGATCAAACTAGTCAATTCTAAAGGAAATCGATCCTGAATATTCATTGGAAGGACTGATGCTGAAGCTGAAACTCCAATACTTTGGCCACCAGATATGAAGAACTGACTCATCGGGAAAGACCCTGATCTTGGGAAAGACTGAAGACAGGAAGAGAAGGGATGGCAGAGGATGAGATAGTTGGATGGTATCACTGACTTGATGGACATGAGTTTCAGTAAGCTCCAGGAGTTGGTGATGGCCAGGGAAGCCTGGAGTGCTGCAGTCCATGGGGTCACAAAAAGTCAGACACGACTGAGTGATTGAGCTGAACTGAAGATGTGGAAACTACCAAAACATCCATTGACAGATGAATGGATGAAAAAATTATGGTATATAAATACAATATATTATTATTCAGCCTCTCTAAAAAGTAGAGGGCTTCACCAACAGCTCAGCTGATAAAGAATCTGCCTGCCAATGCAAGAGACACAAGAGACATGAATTCGATCCCTGGGTCAGGAAGATCTCTGGAGAAGGAAATGGCAACCCTCTACAATATTCTTGCCTGGAGAATTCCATGGACATAGGAGCCTGGGGGGCTACAGTTCATGGGATTGCAAAGAGCTGGACATGACTAAATGCACACACACACACACACAAAGTAAAGATTCTACAATAAATACAGCAACATGGATGGATTTCGAGGACATTGCACTGAGTGAAATAAAGAAGACACAAAGACGAATAGTACGTGATTCCACTTACATGAAATAACTAAAACAGTCAAGTTAATAAAATCAAAGACTGGAATGGTGGTTACCAGGGTTTGGAGAGGAGGAAGAAATGGGAGTCAGTAATCAATGGCATAAAATATCAACCAAGCTAGAGAAACAGCTATGGGCATCAACCACACAACACTACCCTTAGGTAACAACGTACTGTACCCTTACTTATACTTTCTTAAGAGGATAGATCTCATGTTGTGTTCTCATGACAATCCATTTTCTATAAAGAAAAGTAAGTTTGATATTTTGTTCACAGTGGATGTTTTGTATGAACTCTGACTTTTTAAAATGGTACATTAAAATATTATTTATCTAGATTTTAAAAACTGTCTATGGTTAGGAATAAGGTCATTTACCCTCTTTCTACACAGAATACCCTAAGACTGCAGTTCAAAGGCTTTACAGTTAAGGACGCACCAGTTGATAGCAGCTTGAGCAGAATGGTATTTCTTTCATCAGAGCAATGAAAAGAGATTGAGTACCAGAGTCAAGGCAGCTGGGAGATGCTCACTGGACTAGGCAAACAGCCATCACAGGTCTTGTACCAACCTGGATGTGAGCACCTGAGATGTATCTCAAGGTTTCTAGTAAATAGCTTCTTTGTTATGGAGCTAGGGAGGGCACAGAGCATCTCACAAAAATAATTATGCCAGTGGAGACAAAAGAACCAAGATTTCTATATAAAGAAATTAATATCAAAAGATTGCTAGTTTTCTAAAATTGCATTGCAAGTTAGTAGGAAAGCCAGTACTTAAAGGAGATTTGCATACCTCCAAGCCCAGTGTTCTGTACCTATACCACAGCTGTGGGCAAACATATTCAGACATTAAAAATGTGCAATTTCAACAAACTTTAAAAATTATTCCTCCAGAAAAATTGACAATAAATGTTTAGAGTAAAATATGGATATCTCAGTACTTTTAATTTAAAAATTACTTACTTATACACTACTGTCTTATTATGTACTGCTGCTGCTGCTGCTAAGTTGCCTCAGTTGTGTCCGACTCTGTGCAACCCCATAGACGGCAGCCCACCAGGCTCCCCCGTGCCTGGGGTTCTCCAGGCAAGAACACTGGAGTGGGTTGCCATTTCCTTCTCCAGTGCATGAAAGTGAAAAGTGAAAGTGAAGTTGCTCAGTCGTGTCCGACTCCTAGCAACCCCATGGACTGCAGAGCACCAGGCTCCTCCGTCCATGGGATTTTCCAGGCAAGAGTACTGGAGTGGGGTTCCATTGTACTATAGTTATTTTGGTTATGCTTTAGCCAAAGTTTTTTTTATCCCCAAGAAGTTTACATTTCAGTGCTGAAAAAATATGGTAAAAGGAAAATTATATAGGGAGTATATACCTGAATATGAATACATGCTCAGCATTAGAGGACCATATAAAACAAACAATGAATCCAAGATTGGTGGATCAAAACCAAAAGGAAATTGGGGAAGAGATGAAATATTCTAGGCAGAAATTTTCAAAAGGTGAGAAGAGGAAGGAAATACTGTCTAAGGAAAACATCAAGTAGTTTACTCTGCTTAGGACTCAGAATTTCAGGGAAAGGGTAATAACTACTGGGAAAATGTTGCAATGGAAAATTTACTAAAGATAAGATGGGGCAAGATCATGAAAGGCCTGGTATACCTGGTATACCATTCCACTGAAAATGAAAAGTAACTGCAGATTTTTAAGTAAGAAAATCAATCGGATAAAAGTTTATATAGCAAATCTTTGTAGACTCTACATTGATTTGTAATGCTGATACATTTTTCTTCATCTTTTCATTTCTTTTGCGGTTGAGAAATTAAGACAGTAAACCTCACCTTAATGCAAATAAGGGGTATCCAAAAACTGTAATAAAATGCAGCTCAACTTATAGTGAAGTTAATGAAATGAGTACATTCAAAAGCTCTCGTGACAATTACAATTTAATATCTACTGATGATAATAACTGACTCTAACTTAAGTATCAATGAGGATGATTTTGTGTGTTCTTCATGGTTATAATTTTTAGAACATGGCAGTAATTCCAGGAATCTCCCCTTAATGTAGTAATGTAAAATCAGCTCAATCCTGGGATACACAGGCAGCAGATTAGGTTTGAAAAATATAGAAGATTCCATCCACCTCCCCATTTCCCAAATCAGACACCTGTCCCAAGTTCTCTCTACCTTCCTGAGAGGAGGGAAAAAAAAAAATTTACGAAGCTCCAATTAGATCTACATTTGCATTATTCCAGCACATACTGTCATGATGCTTTACTTGCAGGAGTTCTACTGTATCATCGTATACTATCATGTGACTTTGGCTTCAAAAGAAATAATAGTGAGGACAAAATACTTACTAGAATATATTAAAAATTGTTTTTTTAAAAAACAGTATTGGCTAGGTAAATAATGAGTAAATATGTTGCTTTTTTTTTTCAATATAAGAAAAAAAAAAGGGGTAATCAGGATAATGGATCATTTAACGCCCCTGGTTATTATTTTCTACTCTGGTGTCTTATAGTCATTTTACCATGGGCTTTTATGTGCATGCACAAACAAACAAGAGTCAGATAACACATATTTGTCCGGATCTTTTCTATTAAATTGGTTTCCCACAATTTGGGGGTAAATCAGTTTTGCATTGTGGCTCCTTTTCATCTGTCTTGATGATGAGGAGAAAATTGTTAAGACTCAAAAAAGCAGTAGTAAAAAATTGATTACTTCTCTATGTAAGAAGTGTTGCAAAAATATACTGAAATATGAACGCTCTTGATTCCAAAAAAATGACTCTACCAAAGGTAGAAACTGACAAAGACTAAATCCAGTTACAGACTAAAGTATCTTGATAATCTATTAAATTCATTCATTCTTTCATTAAGACAAAATTCCACCTTGCCCACCATTTTTCATTTTTTACTCCTAGGAAGTCAGCACTTTCATATCCAGCACCTGCACAAATTTAGAACAGTGTTTCTCTTATACATTGTAACCAAAATGAATATAGTATGATTTCATAGTTCCCATATTCACAACTGTTTGTGCTGCAATCAATAAAGGTTAGGCTATTTCATGAAATGATAAGGATAGGTGAAATAATAAATATACAATGCCAGTGCCCATTAATTTAACTCATATAAACACAAAATTCTACACAGTACAACTTTTAAAGCAACATTTGAAAATATTATTAGAGTAAGGTAATTTAAAAATATATATATAATTAAAACTAAATTAGGAAAACTAAATTAGCCTGATTAACACTCAACAGCATTCAACTTCACTAGAAAAATTTCTACTGTCTAATTTAGTTTCTCTGTGAAGCTAGAGCTAAAAGGAGGCTCGTGAAATGTTTTATTTACTGGCCAATTTAGCCTGTCTGTACTCAGCCTTCACAGTAGCAAGCTGATGCTAATAAGCCATACATAAGGATCCCACTTATTAAAATACAAATTAGGTACCCCTTATGTTTATACATGTGTAAGTACAATTAATATTGCAGGCTTAGTTGGAAACAAAATTGCTTTAGTTAACCAACCATTGCAATGCAATCAAATGAGATTTCAGAAGCGAATGGCAAAGATCTGTTCAGTAGAAATAAAAGCAATTATTTAATGCAGAACAATTAATTTTCCAAGCTCCTTTTTCCTTCTCCCACCTGCCCTTAATAAAATAATTTGCCCCATCATACATGAAATAAAAAGTCCCCTTTAATGCCAGTGAGTTGTATGCAGACCTGAAAGGAAGCTGGTAGACACAGCTTATTTACAAATATTGGTTTGAACTTATAAATGCATGACCGCATAAATCTTAATCCATTTAGAGTATACGCCTTTTGTTCCTTCAATTGTACATCCAACTGGGAATTGAGTGGAGCTGAAGGACAGCGTGAATTACAGGAGCCCTTTCTTGTTGCCAGCATTTTAGTGCTTTGCCTTTTGTTCTTGAGATTTCTCTACAGTACGGACTACAGAATGTTAATCAACATTTTGCCTAAGTAATGTTAATGAAACCACCCTACTTATACTGGAGGGAAGAACTAGCATATAATATTTCTTTTTGAAATGTTAATGTACCTTTTAGTAAATTATTTCTGCCTTCTAAATCATCCTAGTGTTAAATTATTAAAGGGTGGCATTAAAGAAGTATTGCACTGATGCAAATAGTTAAATCCTTCAAAAGATAAAAGGCTTATAAAGTTTAAAAGAAGGATCTTTTGGAGTATGGAAGAATTTAACTTAAATATTTTTAAATGTTTGGTTAAGAAATTGATAAATTTGCAGTTGTTTTGCCTGTGTTCACAAAATAAAGGGAGATTTAATAATTACCAACCACTCATGAAAGTGAACTTGATTTTTTTCACAGTCTTGAAGGATTTGTTTAACCTTACTGTATGTAAATGAATTGTAGCATCATCTAGTTTATCCGAGAAGAAAACAAACAAAAGGGAGGAAAAGGATCTCCTATTTTTGCAATATTTACTTATTTGAATCCAAAGGCAATCTTCATCCAGGTTCTATTCTTCAAATATAAGATCACTATTGTCTCAACAGTCCCTCACCTGTGTTATTTCAAAGGGAAGAGCTACTGTAAAGACTTCATGGAAAATATCAATTCTCAACATGCAAATTGTGACAGATATGTATACTGTGAACACCATTTATAGTTCATCAAGAAGGGTACTCAGGAAATGAGTTGACAGGGCTCTAAAGTGCACTAATTTGTTTTCCCTTAAATGGTCTCTTTTAATGTCAATCACTATGTTCATAGATCTTGAATAAATTGTGAAGTAATTTAGGGGGAAATTTAGAACTGAATTTGTTCAAAATTCTCCCACACAGTGATGACTATTTGCTAAGAACTCATAAATCTGGGTAAATCATTTACTTTCTATTTAACAATAGAACATCTAGTGATGGCATTTGTCATTATGTAACTGACTTGTTCTCTTGCATGACTTTTCGTAGCCATACTTCTGTATAGATACAGGCACTGAGAGAGTAGATTTTAAAAAGCTATATTTCAAGGTAAATTTTTACACATTTTGATATCTGAAAAGTATAAATACTGCTTGAAATTGTTGATGTATCATAATTTGACTGGTTTCCCTTTTTTTTTTCCTTCTTAGCTATACATAAATGGTAAAGTGCAATACAATAGATGATGGTTTAGATTAAATAAAAGAGTAATGGCTAGCACACATTTAAGAGTTTTCATGTCATCTATTAAGAGTTTTCATGTCACCTACAATGGTCACCCATTACTTCTATAAGGAAAAATAAATCACTGCCATAATGTTAACATAGCATTAATGAGTCAACATATCTGGGACAGGAAATTTTACATACTACATTCCTACTTGTAAAGTTATTTTCATACAGCATTTCTCCCTAGAAAATTTGAAAAGACATACCACTAATAAATGACTGAAATATTACCAAATTCCTTTAATGCAAGAGAAGCTTTTGAGAAGACCAGTCTAATCTACATGCTGTGCAGTCTGATTTGAATGAACTTAAAATTTTTAGATTCTCAGAATTACTCATGATTAAAACTAAAAGCACCAACTTACTATATCAAGACTAGGCAGACTACAAGGTCTAACTTTACAACTATTATGCTTTTACTATGCCAATTCTAAGAGGGGAGGAAAAATAAATTGCATTAATTATCAGTTCATCAAAAGAATATTTGGCTATTTTTGGTTTATTCAAGCCACACCAAACAAATGCAAGTTTACTTTCCTTTCATGTAACAGCAACAAACTGCATTGTAAAATCTTCACTGGATGAGTTTAAAATTTCTCCTCCATATTGAAAAAGACTGCATTTTAACTTAATCATTAATTTTTTTCTTTATATATATTTTATGGATGCCATATTGACCTGTGCATCTATAAAAAACAATTGTGGATTAAGCCAGTATCTACATGATACCAATAAATCAAGCAATATGATCAATCCAAATGAAAGAATTGAACTGACAGTAATCAGAGTCTCAACTGAGTAGACTAGGAGTTTACTTAAGAAATATAAATTGGTAGAAGAGAGTAAAAGTAAATAATATCAGAACTAATAAACACAAAAGACTATTTAACTATTACCCTATAAGTAAATGAAGTGCCATTTACTACATTTTCCTTTGATATACAATATAATCACAGAAACACAAAGTAAAACTGCTAATTTCTAAACCTTAAACCTCAATTCCTAAACACTAAACAAGTTTAGTGTTGTATTGAAGCACAACTTTATCTTGAAATTTGAGATTTTTGTTTTTCAAAGATTTTTCAAAGACAATTGAACAGTATATTCAAGCTGTCATTCTTACTGTAATCATATTAGAGAAAGATACTTTAAACGGGGGAGGGCACAGTTAACATTCCCCAAATGAGTTGTCTGGAACTGTTCTTGCAGGAGGAGAAGGGGACGACAGAGGATGAGATGGCTGGATGGCATCACCAACTCGATGGACATGAGTTTGGGTGAACTCCAGGAGTTGGTGCTGAACAGGGAGGCCTGGCGTGCTGCAATTCATGGGGTCGCAAAGAGTCGGACACGACTGAGTGACTGAACTGAACTGAACTGAAAGAGATATTCACTATAAATGAAATAACTCAAATATTTGTAACAGAAGTCTTTTAACTATTAAAGTCAGACTTCTTCAAGGACATAAGAAGATAAGACAAAGCTACAGGTGGGAGGAAGGAAGGGAAGGCAAAAGGGAGGGAAGAAAGGAGGGAGAGAAGGAAGAAAGGAAAGAGGGAAGGCGGAAGGGTGGGAGGGAGGGAGGCAAAAAAGGAAGGGAATTCATCACAAGAATTTCTGAGATTTGTATAATTCACCCCAATGACTCTTGAAGCACAAAACTAGTTTCTCAAAAAAAACTCAGACAAAAGTTAGTATCCTCTGATATTTGTAAAAACAAAGCAGAACAGACAATCAATAATGTCTAGCTAATGTGGAACAAATTAAAGAAATCTTAATACATTTATTCTAACTTCAATTGTATTGCCCACCAAAGTGATTACATTATGCATGGCATTTCTTAGAAAATGCCACTTGTTTTTCAACTACTATATTTTCATAATACATGCAAAGATTATTCATATACTACAGTTTAATGTTATTTTTGTTATTAATTTTATAAATACCTTGGAGTATGGGATAATATTTGAAGGTACTTTTTTAAATGAAGTATAGTGAACTGTTTTTTGTCCCAAAGTCCATCACTAAAAATATATTTTAAATGCAACCATTAGGTTATCAAAACACAGGACATTAATGTAAATATTAATTCAAGTAGTTTAAAAGGGTGCTTACTGCGAAATCCTCTCTCCACTGGTGGGCTGCTTGAACTTTCTCTGCTTCCAAAGCTAGACGCTGCAAAGGAAACAAGATTCTTAGAATTCAAATGACCACATGATTATATAACTGTTATATAATACTTGGGTTTTCAAATCGATTATTAAGACATAAAAGAGACGTTCCTTATTTGTGATTCATAAATTCTAAATGATTTAATAACCAAATTTACTAAAGTTGATATATATGTATTTACTCTTAAATGTAAATAGCATAGTACTCTTGAATACCAGTAAGTTTACTACCTCTGCCTCTTCAGTAGTGTGATGCCATCTATCAATGACTAACAATTATTTAAGAGAAAAGCTTTGATCACTAGAGTATGCTGCTGCCGCTGCTGCTAAGTCGCTTCAGTCCTGTCCGACTCTGTGCGACCCCATAGACAGCAGCCCACCAGGCTCCACCGTCCCTGGGATTCTCCAGGCAAGAACACTGGAATGGGCTGCCATTGCCTTCTCCATTGTGTGAAAGTGAAAGTGAAGTCGCTCAGTCGTGCCCGACTCCTAGCGACCCCATGGACTGCAGCCCACCAGGCTCCTCTGTCCATGGGATTTTCCAGGCAAGAGTACTGGAGTGGGGTGCCATTGCCTTCTCCATCACTAGAGTATATTAATCGGTAAAACCTTGCTTTTAATGAATACCTTTATAACATATACTGGAAAGAAATGACATTCGGAAATCAATAAATATGGGCTAAATTTTGTACACACACATTCTTAATAGCATTTTTAGCTTATTTTTTAACCAAAAAAGACAAAATTGTAATAATTTTTTCCTTGGTAAAATACATTCTTAAGAGTTTATTCAGATACCTGTGAGGAGCAAACTATCAATCCACACACTCGAAAATGGCTTTATTTCCCCTTCTTTCTTGTACTCCAAAGTCATTAGAGAATTCTAGTCTGACTTATTTACCTTTAGCACTTCTAAAAGGTTATTTCGTTAGGTTTAGTTGGAGATGAAATACCTATTGTCAGCCTGCTAATGATTTTTTGCAGATAAATTTTTTTCCAATAGTTTTTATATTTTCTCTCTGTATTTCCCACTGATGCTATCACGTTCTCCATTGGGCTAAGTTTTCACAAAAGACAGTAACACTTAGTGATTAAGAATAGATTAAAAACTAGACTACTTGGTTTTAAATACTAACCCTGCTGCACACTAGCTGTGCAAACTTGGGAAAAGTTAAGTTTCTCTTCCTATCTTCTAATGGGAATAGTGTCAAAATCTACCTCATTGATTGCTGAAAGAATTAAATACTATACTACACTATATATAAGCTGCTTAGAACAGTGCCTGACAGACAGTAAGCAAATATATACATCAGCTATCTAACTGTGAAGGATAATTATGATTACATTTGTACTCTATGTCACTTCATCTGTATCCTGCCCCCTAGACAGCTAGGAGACAGGCAAAATAGGACAAGTTTAACAGTAAATATATGCATTAAACTAATTTATTTAGAGATAGAAACGATCAAGTTAGGCTTTAGAAAAGTGTAAATCTCATAGTGGTTTGCTGTTTCATGTTTTTGATCTTTCGGTATAAACTGTACACTTCAGTATGTGGTCTTGTTGTGGAAGTCTAGCCCAGACTAGGAAAGGAAACATTCTTTTAGATAAATTTTATATTAGTATATTGGCTTCTGTGTATGTGTGTGTGTGTGGGGGGGGGCTCAATCGTGTCTGACTCTTTGCCCCCATCAGGATCCTCTGTCCATGGAATATTCCAGGCAAGAATACTGGAGAGGGTTGCCATTTTCTACTCCAGGGGATCATCCGGACCCAGGGATAAACCTGCATCTCTTGCATCTCCTGCATTGGCAGGCAGATTCTTTACCAGTGTGCCACCTGGGAAGACTGTACTGGCTTTATTCCCTTTTATATAATACTGTGAGAGTGAAAGTGCAAGTCACTCAGAAATGTCTGACTCTTTGTGACCCCATGGACTATATCATCCATGGAATTTTCCAGGCCAGAATACTGGATGGGTAGCTGTTCCCTTCTCCAGGGGATCTTCCCAATCCAGCGATCGAACTCAGATCTCCCACGTTGCAGGCTGATTCTTTACCATCTCAGCCACCAGACAAGCACAAGAATGCTGGATTGGGTAGCCTATCCGTTCTCCAGCAGATCTTCCTGACCCAGGAATCAAACTGGTGTCTCCTGCATTGCAGGAGGGTTATTTACCAGCTGAGCTACCAGGGAAGCCCATTTAATACTATAACCCATTCATTTTTCTAAACTATTATGTACCTATTCCCAATGACTACAAAATATTGCCTAGTAGGAAATCTCAAGAGTCTCGAAAAGTGAAAGTGAAAGTCACTCAGTCATGTCCGACTCTTTGCAACCCCATGAACTATACCTATAGTCCATGGAATTCTCCAGGCCAGAATACTGGAGTGGATAGCCTTTCCCTCCTCCAGGGTATCTTCCCAACCCAGGAATCGAACCCCTGTCTCCTCCATTGCAGGCAGATTCTCTACCAGCTGAGCCACAGGGAAGCCCAAGAATACTGGAGTGGCCTACTCCTTCTCCGTGGATCTTCCCGACCCAGGAAACCAACCAGGTTCTCCTTCATTGCAGGTGGATTTTTATCAACTGAGCTATCAGGAAAGCCCACTGAATCACTTTAAAGGAAAAATTCCCCAGTGTGCTTAAATGACAATGGTTCTGGTTTATCAACTACTAGGCAGTGGGGTAACTTAGGAGAATCTAATAAATGTTAGAAATTGTACCAGGGAGAGTAACCCAAAAAAGACAAAAAAAAAGACAAACTCCTAAACAGACCAAAATCATGGGAAAAGTGTATTTATTTCAGAAAGTCACACTGTATCACAATACATTAAAAACTCATACAGTATAAAAATATTGCTAAAAAAAATGAATAAAATGGTAAAAGAAATGTAATTGGAAGCAATTTCTTTATAAGAAAACTTTACTAGGAAAAATAGAAAAAAGAAAAGACAGAATGAGGGGAAAAAATGCATAGACTTCAGAAAATTCAGAATGTATGTCCTTCCCCCATTTTTAACAATCCATATAAGAACTAAATTACTCATACAAATGGGGCCAATAATAAACTTAAGCATTTTGTGAATTTAAACAAAATACTGGATAGAATACAAATAAGTTATATAATTTTTAGGTTAAGAAATATTAGAACTCTAACATTTCTTGAAGAGGGATATTAAGATTTTTCCTTGCAAGACACACACAAGGAGGCTGCTAATCCAACAAAACACACTGGGGGACATTCACCCACAGGACCATACATGGGTTTCAGGGCACCAGGTCTCACTCAACCATGCTGGGCTGTACTCTGATCTAACTCAGAATCACATGGTTCATAATGGGAACATAATCCACGTTTAACAAGCCATAGTGATAGTAATCATCAGCTAATTATTGCTAGAAAAAACTAAACAGGGATGAACAACGGTCATAAACTATAAGACGACTCTCTTAGAGGGTAGAGAGTCCAAATAATCTTTCCTATACATATATGATAATTATATATATAGATACACTAATTTTATGAAGTAATGCCATTTATTGCAAGATTCCTAAATAGCTTTAGAAGCCTAAAGACCTGTATTTCTGGAGAAGCAAAAAAGTATTTTAACACAGTTGAGAGCTGAAAATTTGCTGAATTTTATATCCCCAGCTTGGAAATCAAGAGATACATATTATGAAAATGCACTACTACTATCTTCTTTTTTCACAAAGAAATTAATAAAATAATTTTTTTACCTAGCATTTTTCATGAGAAAGCAAAATACAGAACTTTAGCTACTTAGCCTATCTTGGGAATCGAAACAAATAGTTGCTGATAGTGCCCTTTCTTGTGGCAAAAAACCAGCTAGTCATGACTCACAGAAAACAGATGTCTTGAACCCTCCTGCCTCCTCCCTCCTCCCTCCCCATACCATCCCTCTGGGTCATCCCAATGCACCAGCCCCAAGCATCCAGTATCGTGCATCGAACCTGGACTTGCGACTCGTTTCATACATGATATAATACATACTTCAATGCCATTCTCCCAAATCTTCCCACCCTCTCCCTCTCCCACAGAGTCCAAAAGACTGTTCTATACATCAGTGTCTCTTTTGCTGTCTTGTACACAGGGTTATTGTTACCATCTTTCTAAATTCCATATATATGCGATAGTATACTGTATTGGTGTTTTTCCTTCTGGCTTACTTCACTCTGTATAATAGGCTCCAGTTTCATCCACCTCCTTAGAACTGATTCAAATGAATTCTTTTTAATGGCTGAGTAATACTCCATTGTGTATATGTACCACAGCTTTCTTATCCATTCATCTGCTGATGGACATCTAGGTTGCTTCCATGTCCTGGCTATTATAAACAGTGCTGCGATGAACATTGGGGTACATGTGTCTCTTTCCCTTCTGGTTTCCTCAGTGTGTATGCCCAGCAGTGGGATTGCTGGATCATAAGGTAGTTTTATTTCCAGTTTTTTAAGGAATCTCCACACTGTTCTCCACAGTGGCTGTACTAGTTTGCATTCCCACCAACAGTGTAAGAGGGTTCCCTTTTCTCCACACCCTCTCCAGCATTTATTGCTTGTAGACTTTGGGATCGCAGCCATTCTGACTGGCATGAAATGGTACCTCATAGTGGTTTTGATTTGCATTTCTCTGATAATGAATGATGTTGAGCATCTTTTCATGTGTTTGTTAGCCATCTGTATGTCTTCTTTGGAGAAATGTCTATTTAGTTCTTTGGCCCATTTTTTGATTGGGTCATTTATTTTTCTGGAGTTGAGCTGTAGGAGTTGCTTGTACATTTTTGAGATTAGTTGTTTGTCAGTTGCTTCATTTGCTATTATTTTCTCCCATTCTGAAGGCTGCCTTTTCACCTTGGTTATAGTTTCCTTCATTGTGCAAAGCTTTTAAGTTTAATTAGGTCCCATTTATTTATTTTTGCTTTTATTTCCATTTCTCTGGGAGGTGGGTCATGGAGGATCCTGCTGTGTTTTATGTCATAGAGTGTTTTGCCTATGTTCTCCTCTAGGAGTTTTATAGTTTCTGGTCTTACGTTGAGATCTTTAATCCATTTTGAGTTTATTTTTGTGTATGGTGTTAGAAAGTGTTCTAGTTTCATTCTTTTACAAGTGGTTGACCAGTTATCCCAGCACCACCTGTTAAAGAGATTGTCTTTAATCCATTGTATATTCTTGCCTCCTTTGTCAAAGATAAGGTGTCCATATGTGTGTGGATTTATCTCTGGGCTTTCTATTTTGTTCCATTGATCTATATTTCTGTCTTTGTGCCAGTACCATACTGTCTTGATGACTGTGGCTTTGTAGTAGAGCCTGAAGTCAGGTAGGTTGATTCCTCCAGTTCCATTCTTCTTTCTCAAGATAGCTTTGGCTATTTGAGGTTTTTTATATTTCCATACAAATTGTGAAATTATTTGTTCTAGCTCTGTGAAGAATACTGTTGGTAGCTTGATAGGGATTGCATTGAATCTATAAATTGCTTTGGGTAGTATACTCATTTTCACTATATTGATTCTTCCAATCCATGAACATGGTATATTTCTCCATCTATTAGTGTCCTCTTTGATTTCTTTCACCAGGGTTTTATAGTTTTCTATATAAAAAACTTTAGTTTCTTTAGGTAGATATATTCCTAAGTATTTTATTCTTTCCATTGCAAATGTGAATGGAATTGTTTCCTTAATTTCTCTTTCTGTTTTCTCATTATTAGTGTATAGGAATGCAAGGGATTTCTGTGTGTTGATTTTATATCCTGCAACTTTACTATAATCATTGATTAGTTCTAGTAATTTTCTGGTGGAGTCTTTAGGGTTTTCTATGTAGAGGATCATGTCATCTGCAAACAGTGAGAGTTTTACTTCTTCTTTTCCAATTTGGATTCCTTTTATTTCTTTTTCTTCTCTGATTGCTGTGGCCAAAACTTCCAAAACTATGTTGAATAGTAATCGTGAAAGTGGGCACCCTTGTCTTATTCCTGACTTTAGAGGAAATGCTTTCAATTTTTCACCATTGAGGATAATATTTGCTGTGGGTTTGTCATATATAGCTTTTATTATGTTGAGGTATGTTCCTTCTATTCCTGCTTTCTGGAGGGTTTTTATCATAAATGGATGTTGAATTTTGTCAAAGGCTTTCTCTGCATCTATTGAGGTAATCATATGGTTTTTATTTTTCAATTTGTTAATGTGGTGTATTACATTGATTGATTTGCGAATATTGAAGAATCCTTGCATCCCTGGGATAAAGCCCACTTGGTCAGGGTGTATGATCTTTTTAACGTGTTGTTGGATTCTGATTGCTAGAATTTTGTTAAGGATTTTTGCATCTATGTTCATCAGTGATATTGGCCTATAGTTTTCTTTTTTTGTGGGATCCTTGTCAGGTTTTGGTATTAGGGTGATGGTGGCCTCATAGAATGAGTTTGGAAGTTTACCTTCCTCTGCAATTTTCTGGAAGAGTTTGAGCAGGATAGATGTTAGCTCTTCTCTAAATTTTTGGTAAAATTCAGCTGTGAAGCCATCTGGACCTGGGCTTTTGTTTGCTGGAAGATTTTTGATTACAGTTTCAATTTCCGTGCTTGTGATGGGTCTGTTAAGATTTTCTATTTCTTCCTGGTCCAGTTTTGGAAAGTTGTACTTTTGTAAGAATTTGTCCATTTCTTCCACGTTGTCCATTTTATTGCCATATAATTGTTGATAGTAGTCTCTTATGATCCTTTGTATTTCTGTGTTGTCTGTTGTGATCTCTCCATTTTCATTTCTAATGGATTCATTTCGATATTTGGCAAAACTAACACAATATTGTAAAGTTTAAAAATAAAATAAAATTAAAAAAAAAAAGAAAAAAGACGTCTTCTGGACACTGCAAGTCCCTAATTAGCTTTTATTTTGGTAAAGTGACATTTTATATTTTAAAGCCAATGATCTACCATTAAATGCCATGGGGAAATTGTGTTAAGACTGATAAAATTCCTACCTAATAAAATGTGAATGTTTGCTTAGTAGGAAATCCCTGTTTTCATAGTTGCCTATATATATAAACCCTGTAACAATAACTTGTTCAATCAAAGATCAAGTTGCCAATATCCGTTGGATCATCAAAAAAGTGAGAGAGTTCCAGAAATACATCTACTTTTACTTTATCGACTTTGACTGTGTGGATCACAATTAACAGTGGAATATTCTGCAAGAGATGGGAATACCAGATGAACTGACCTGCCTCTTCAGAAATCTGTATTCAGGTCAAGAAGCTATAGTTAGAACTGGACACGGAACAACAGATAGGGAAAGAGTACTTTCAAAAGTACTGTATATTGTCATCCTGCTTATTTAACTTATATGCAGAGTACCTCATGAGAAATGCTGGAATCAACTGGAATTAAACTGGAATCCAGATTGCCACGAGAAAGATCAATAACCTCAGATATGCAGATGACACCACCCTTAAAGAGCCTCTTGATCAAAGTGAAAGAAGAGAGTGAAAACATTGGCTTAAAACTCAACATTCAGAAAGCTAAGATCATGTCATATGGTCCCATCACTTCATGGCAAAAAGATAGGGAAACAATGGAAACAATGACAGACTTTATTTTTCTTGGCTCCAAAATCACTGCAAATGGTGACTGCAGCCCCGAAATTAAAAGCTGCTTGCTCCTTTGAAGAAAAGTTGTGACCAACTTAGACAGCATATTAAAAAGCAGAGACATTATTTGCCAACAAAGGTCCATCTAGTCAAAGCTTTGATTTTTCCAGTAGTCATGTATGGATGTGAGAGTTGGACTATAAACAAACCTCAGCATCAAAAAATTGATGCTTTTGAACGGTGGTGTTGGAGAAGACTCTTGAGAGTCCCTTGGACTGCAAGGAGATCCAACCAGTCCATCCTAAAGGAAATCAGTCCTAAGTATTCATTGGAAGGACTGATGCTGAAGCTGAATGGCCAATACTTTGGCCACCTGAATGTGAAGAACTGGCTCACTGGAAAAGACTCTGATGCTGGGAATGAATGAAGGCGGGAGGAGAAGGGGAAGACAGATGATGAGATAATTAGATGGCATCATTGACTCAATGAACATGAGTTTGAGTAAGCTCCGGGAGTTGGTGATGGACAGACAAGGCTGGCATACTGCACTCCATTGGGTTGCAAAGTCAGACATGACTGAGTAACTGAACTGAAGTGAACACTAACTTACTTCAGAAAAAGAAAATGTATCTCCTCTCATTTAATTTACAATACAGTTTAGTACAGTATCAAACACTAAAATTAGATGTAGCACCAGATATAAACAAAAAACCGAGATCAGCATAAACACCTACAAGAAAAAAACTGAAGATTCTGTCATATTAAGATAAGCCAGAAATTTTCATTAAATGGCTTTATAAAAGTAAAATAGCACATATGGATTTAAAAGTCCTTTGGGTATGGAATGATAAGCATAGATACAATATCATTAAAGTACTGATAATATATACATCCCTACCTACCTGTTGGTCTGAGCATGTAAAATAAAAAATCATCTTAAAGATATATTTTAAGAACAAGTTTAACTAAATGGACTTGAACCTAAGCCTTCCAACTCCAAAGCTTATTCTTATTCCACAAGACAAACCTTTAGTTACCACTAAACCTATCAAAGTGTTAATATCACTTGGCATTCATAGAATATACGAACACACATAGTAGAATCAAGGGAAAAAAAAAAAAAAACACAGGCAGAAAACTATTTAAGGTTAATGGAAAAACGCCCAGTACTTTTTAGAATTTGCTAAAGACTACAAGAAAAATAGAACAGAATGTCATATGTCAGTTTGGATACTATCTTTTTCTTTTGGTCTTGCCCTCAAATCCAGAGAGAATGTTGCTAATCAGGGAGAAAGCTTTTGATATGCAGTGATCTGTAAGGAAAAAAAAGAAAAGAAAGAAACAGATAATGGGAGAGGTTTTATCAGATCAGAGAAAGATCAGCTCCCTTGAAGGTCTATTTATTCTCAACCTTCACCTTTTTGTCATATCTTTATCTTTTCCACTAGCATTGCATTCTATCAAGTGATGTGCAGGTTTAATAAAAGCAGTATAATTATACCGTGTAAGAAGAAATAATTCTATCATTTTCCTTAAAAATATCTAAAGATATTTTTTCTTGGGAATATTTTCCAAACCTGTAAAAAATTTACTTCCTAGACTGTATGCTAATTGCATATGAAAGATAAAGTTCTCTGAAACATTTAATTACAAAGAATTTTCCTTTGATAGCTTTGAAAGGAAATCTTCAGGGATCAAATGGTATTTCTGCTAGAATCCAATAATGTTGATACTCAATGTTAATAATATGAAGAACTGAAACAGCATTCAAATAAATAACTAATTCAAAACTATTTCTTTGGTTAGTGTATGTCAAGATTTTTCTTTCTAATAAGTAAATACTAGTTCTCTACAATAGACTGGTAAAAAATGCAAGTGTAATATAATCAATGTTCAAAATAGTCAACAAACTATAAGAATGAGCAAATTATTGTATTATGTTTCTGTTGACAAGTTTTCCCTATTTTCATCCAATGTTCTTAAGATACCTAAAGAATTAGGATAATCATTTGAATGATCTAACAACATCTACTGAAAACAGCAACCAAGTAAAAGAACAGACTTCTGCGCTCTGAAGAACAGTGTACAGGTGCCACTGATAAGTCTGGATAGGGACAGTGTTAGTTGCCCAGTCATGTTTGACTCTTTGCGACCCCATGGACTGTTGTCCACCAGGCTCCTCTACCCATGGAATTCTCCAGGCACTAATACTGGAGAATGGCTACTGGGTAGCCATTTCCTTCTCCAGGGGACCTTCCTGAACCAGGGATCAAACCCGGGTCTCCTGCATTGCAGGCAAATTCTTTAAATTGATGCTTTTGAACTGTGGTGTTGGAGAAGACTCTTGAGAGTCCCTTGGACTGCAAGGAGATCCATCCAGTCCATTCTGAAGGAGATCAGCCCTGGGATTTCTTTGGAAGGAATGATGCTAAAGCTGAAACTCCAGTACTTTGGCCACCTCATGCGAAGAGTTGACTCATTGGAAAAGACTCTGATGCTGGGAGGGATTGGGGGCAAGAGGAGAAGGGGACCACAGAGCATGAGATGGCTGGATGGCATCACTGACTCAATGGACATGAGTCTCAGTGAACTCCAGGAGTTGGTGATGGACAGGGAGGCCTGGCGTGCTGCAATTCATGGGGTCACAAAGAGTCGGACACGACTGAGCGACTGATCTGATCTGAGGAAAGCCCTAGCATTAAAATAAGTTAAATACTTAAACAATTAAAAAATTGTTAAAATAAGCATGCACTTTTGAATCAAACAGATCCAGTTTCCAATTCTGGTACTGCTATTCACTAACTATGGAATCACAGGAAATGGACTTAACATTCTTTCAGCATTTCACAACAATATCTACTTTATATATTTTCTATTGGTATTTCAATATCTACCATATTATAAACTCAATAAAGTTTTACTTCCATTTGAATCTTACAAACACAACTACATAGGACAGAGTATGTCAGCACGGTAATCAATGATAACCACTTCAATGTGTACATATGTGAGTGAAATGAATGAAAACATCTTAATGGTCCCTAAGTTTTCACTGTATTTTGATCTGTAGAAAAGCTCTTATCTGTGGAACTACAGAGTGTACCAAAAGCAATCACAATTTAGGGAATACAGCAGATTTACACAGTAGTCAGTAAAATGAGTTCTTCAGTCTTATTTCATCTTATAATAAATGAAATTAGAAACAAGAACAGATCAGTATATGAACGCTATTTTTCCTTTCTAATGTAAGATTTAAGAGAGTATCATATATGCAAAACACACAAATAAAAGTTGCTGAAATCAAGCCAGTCATTATTTATTCTTTTATTTGTGGCCCAGTGAAAATTAAATCTTTTGGAACATGGCTTCTGGATCTTGTTGTATAGATTTCAGCCAGGATCTAACATATTCAGGAAATGCTTTTGAAATTAACTACAAAGCTTCAAGTCTAATATTCCAAGATGCAATTAGCTCCAAATAAATTGGCAGAGTCTTGGAATATATAAGCCAGGGTAAAGGAGATGTCATCTGGTAAGAATAGCAAAACTCCTTTTAGCAATAGTGAAAGTAAATAATACACAACTGGCAATTATCACTTTTTTTTTTTTTTTTTGGCTCTGCAGCACAAACACTAAAATAAAAAGCTGTTGAACGGAAAGTAATTTCTACATCAGCTCTTTGATACCTGAAAAAGCTGATACACAGCCTGATACACACCTCTTTGATACACTTTGATACCTGAAAAGAATCACCAGATGAACCTGTTCAAATCACCTAGAATACATACAAACCCACTCAACTCCACAACCATCTGAAGATTCTGATTCTGGGATCATTCCCAGAAATCTACATTGTTTCATAGAGAACATCTTTTCCACAGACTAAACCTTGAAAAGGCTCCTCTAGAACAGCAGTCTCCAACCTTCTTGGCACAGGGACCGGTTTTATGGAGGACAATTTTTCACAAACTGTAAGAGTGTGTGTGTAGGGGGTCGGGGGGGTGGTAGTTCAGGATGATTCAATCACATTACATTTATTGTGCAGTTTATTTCTATTATTATTACATTACCTTCACCTTAAATCATTTTACATCATCAGGCATTAGATCCTGGACGTTGGGAAACCCTGCTCGAGAAGAAGGTAATAGTTTAGCTATACTCAGATCAGATCAGATCAGTCACTCAGTCGTGTCCGACTCTTTGCGACCCTATGAATCGCAGCACGCCAGGCCTCCCTGTCCATTACCAACTCCTGGAGTTCACTGAGACTCACGTCCATCGAGTCAGTGATGCCATCCAGCCATCTCATGCTCTGTGGTCCCCTTCTCCTCTTGCCCCCAATCCCTCCCAGCATCAGAGTCTTTTCCAATGAGTCAACTCTTCGCATGAGGTGGCCAAAGTACTGGAGTTTCAGCTTTAGCATCATTCCTTCCAAAGAAATCCCAGGGCTGATCTCCTTCAGAATGGACTGGATGGATCTCCTTGCAGTCCAAGGGACTCTCAAGAGTCTTCTCCAACACCACAGTTCAAAAGCATCAATTCTTCGGTGCTCAGCCTTCTTCACAGTCCAACTCTCACATCAATACACGACCACAGGAAAAACCATAGCCTTGACTAGACGGACCTTTGTTGGCAAAGTAACGTCTCTGCTTTTGAATATGCTATCTAGGTTGGTCATAACTTTCCTTCCAAGGGTAAACGTCTTTTAATTTCATGGCTGCAGTCACCATCTGCCGTGATTTTGGAGCCCAGAAAAATAAAGTCTGACATTGTTTCCAGTTTCCCCATCTATTTCCCATGAAGTGATGGGACCGGATGCCATGATCTTCGTTTTCTGAATGTTGAGCTTTAAGCCAACTTTTTCACTCTCCACTTTCACTTTCATCAAGAGGCTTTTTAGTTCCTTTTCACTTTCTGCCATAAGGGTGGTGTCATCTGCATATATGATGTTACTGGTATTTCTCCCGGCAATCTTGATTCCAGCTTGTGTTTCTTACAGTCCAGAGTTTCTCATGATGTACTCTGCATATAAGTTAAATAAACAGGGTGACAATATACAGCTTTGACGAACTCCTTTTCCTATTTGGAACCAGTCTGTTGTTCCATGTCCAGTTCTAACTGTTGCTTCCTGACCTGCATACAAATTTCTCAAGAGGCAGATCAGGTGGTCTGGTATTCCCATCTCTTTCAGAATTTTCCACAGTTTATTGATGGTATGATCACTGACCTAGAGCCAGACATCCTGGAATGTGAAGTCAAGTGGGCCTTAGAAAGCATCACTCGAACAAAGCTAGTGGAGGTGATGGAATTCCAGTTGAGCTATTCCAAATCCTGAAAGATGATGCTGTGAAAGTGCTGCACTCAGTATGCCAGCAAATTTGGAAAACTCAGCAGTGGCCACAGGACTGGAAAAGGTCAGTTTTCATTCCAATCCCAAAGAAAGGCAATGCCAAAGAATGCTCAAACTACCGCACAATTGCACTCATCTCACACGCTAGAAAAGTAATGCTCCAAATTCTCCAAGCCAGGCTTCAGCAATATGTGAACCGTGAACTTCCTGATGTTCAAGCTGATTTTAGAAAAGGCAGAGGAACCAGAGATCAAATTGCCAACATCCGCTGGATCATGGAAAAGGCAAGAGAGTTCCAGAAAAACATCTTAGCTATACTAGACATATGAATTTAATCACTTTGAAAAACACTGTGTGAAACAGTAGCACAAGTTGATAGACAAACAAAAATAACCCACTAGTTCCCTAGCCTTACACTATCCTGACTCCCATCACATACTTAACTCTATCCATATCTTTGTTGTCTCTCCCTCCTATTCCCTAATTCCCTTTTTCCTTCTCTTTTCTCTCTCTCTCTCAGACTTTCTATTTAACACTAACTGCAAGTCCATTTGGAGAAGGCAATGGCACCCCACTCCAGTACTCTTGCCTGGAAAGTCCCATGGATGGAGGACCCTGGTGGGCTGCAGTCCATGGGGTCGCGAAGAGTCGGACACGACTGAGCGACTTCCCTTTCACTTTTCACTTTCATGCATTGGAGAAGGAAATGGCAACCCACTCCAGTGTTCTTGCCTGGAGAATCCCAGGGACAGGGGAGCCTGGTGGGCTGCCGTCTATGGGGTCACACAGAGTCGGACACGACTGAAGTGACTTAGCAGCAGCAGCAGCAGCAGCAAGTCCATTAGGCACAGGCCACATTTCTTTCATGTCTGTACCCAGCCAACATTTCATGCCATATGTAGCAGGGAACAGATACTCAATTACTATGTGTGGAAATGTATAAATAATCACTTTTAAGTACTGTCAATATTTTATCTCAGTTGTATCAAGATTAATAACTAAGTTCACTACATTATTATCATTATCATGATACTTCAGGAGGTCACAAAACTCGTTCCCACAAGACAAGCATATTCCTAGATCAATACATCACTATCTAATTATTAAAACTTGCTGGATCAATTCATCACCACATGATCCTTAAAATTTAGTAGAATTTGGCTTTGAATGTGATATGGATCCAAACTAATCCATGTAATTCTAATTCCACTCTGAGATTCTAAAACCAATTTATAATCAGTTGCCTTATTCTTCAAATGTTGAATACAAATGCCGATTCAGAACCCCAAGACATATATCCCTAAAGGCCACCAGGTCCATTTTGGCTGCCTGAACCACAGCTACTTCATTTTGATTTTTAAACGATCTTAAATATGTCATCACTGTTCCCTATGAACTATTTCTATATCCAATCACCATTTGGGAGACAATTCTCTCATGTTTATGCGCATTCTGGGAACAGAGGTGGGGTAGATTCTGCTCTAAATTATCTTCTCAAGAATGTTTGTGTAGCAAACAGAGTTGGAAGACAGAGTGTCTCCCTGCAGGGCAGAAGATTTATCTGTTCCTCAGGTAAATAAAAATAACCCCATGGGGCAAAACTTGGGCAGACTCCCTTTAAAAGAGGGGCATTTCCCAAGCTCAGGGCTCCTCAGCTGTGACAAAAGCTCACAGCATAGGCACAATCTATCTGGGCAACTCAGAAATGGCCTGCCCTGGACTTGATGGTAAGGAGTTACCTGTGGGACCTCCCATGCTGGGAGTTACCAAGTCCATTGTGTCTGACTCAGGGAGTCTCCTAAACCTATGAAATGGTAGTTGGCTAGCTTGTTCGCGTGCATGAAGAGTAAAATCTCAGACCCTTTTCACTTCTCAACACACCATATCTAATTGAGTCCTCTTCTATGAAAATGCTCACTCGTCCATCTTCCTATCTTTAAACTTTCACCATCATATAACTGATGTCATCTTTATTTTCTCTTCAGTTATTTCCTGAGCATGCATTTTGCACCCCTTTCAAATTATTCCTAGATCAGAGGGGGCAGAGTCACCTGGGAATAGGTTAGATACCCATACTGTTAGATCCCATCTCAGCCCTGTTGAATCAGAAGCTCTATCAATCTGTATTTTACCAAGACCTCCCTGTGATTCTTTTTTTTTTTTTACTTTATTTATTTATTTTAATTGGAGGCTAATTACTTTACAATATTATACTAATTTTCACCATCCATGGACATGAATCAGCCACAGGTGTACACAGGGTGGAATGATTTGAAAGAATAGCATACACTAACATGAATCAGCCATGGGTATACATGTGTCCCCCATCCTGAACCCCACTCCCACCTCCCTCCCCATCCCATCCCTCAGGGTCATCCCAATGCACCAGCCCTGAGTACCCTGTCTTATGCATAGAACCTGGACTGGTGATCTATTTCACATATGATAATATACATGTTTCAATGCTATTCTCTCAAATCAGCCCACCCTCGCCTTCTCCCAGAGGCCAAAAGTCTGTTCTTTATCTGTCTCTTTTGCTGTCTTACATATAGAGTCATCGTTGATCTTTCTATATTCCATATATATGCGTTAATATACCATATCGGTGTTTTTCTTTCTGACATATGTCACTCAGTATAATAGGCTCCAGTTTCATCCACCTCATTAGAACAATTCAAATGTATTCTTTTTAATAGCTGAATAATACTCCATTGTGTATATGTACCACTGCTTTCTTATCCATTCATCTGCTGATGGACATCTAGGTTGCTTCCATGTCCTGGCTATTATAAACAGTGCTGCAATGAACACTGGGGTACTCATGTCTCTTTTGATTCTGGTTTCCTCAGTGTGTATGCCCAGCTGGATTGCTGGGTCATAAGGCAGTTCTATTCCCAGTTTTTTAAGGAATCTCCACACTGTTCTCCATAGTGGCTGTACTAGTTTGCATTCCCACCAACAGTGTAAGAGGGCTCCCTTTTCTTCGCACCCTCTCCAGCATTTATTGCTTGTAGACTTTTGGATCGCAGCCATTCTGACTGGCATGAGATGGTACCTCATTGTGGTTTTGATTCTCATTTCTCTGATAATGAGTGATGTTGAGCATCTTTTCATGTGTTTGTTAGCCATCTGTATGTCTTCTTTGGAAAAATGTCTGTTTAGTTCTTTCTCAAATTTTTTGATTGGGTCATTTATTTTTCTGGTTTGAGCTGCATGACCTGCTTGTATATTTTTGAGATTAATTCTTTGTCAGTTGCTTGTTTGCTATTATTTTCTCCCACTCTGAAGGCTGTCTTTTCACTTTGCTTATAGTTTCCTTCATTGTGCAAAAGCTTTTAAGTTTAATTAGGTCCCATTTGTTTATTTCTGTTTTTATTTCCATTACTCTGGGAGGTGGGTCATAGAGGATCCTGCTGTGATTTATGTCAGAAAGTGTTTTGCCTATGTTTTCCTCTAGGAATTGTATAGTTTCTGGACTTACATTTAGATCTTTAATCCATTTTGAGTTTATTTTTGTCTATGGTGTTAGAAAGTGTTCGAGTTTCATTCTTTTACAAGTGGTTAACCAGTTTTTCCAGCACCACTTGTTAAAGACATTGTTATTTATCCATTGTATATTCTTGCCTCCTTTGTCAAAGATAAGGTGTCCATAGGTGTGTGGATTTATCTCTGGGCTTTCCATTTCGCTCCATTGATCTATATTTCTGTCTTTGTACAATGCTGGCTTGATGACTGTGGCTTTGTAGTACAGTATTAAGTCAGGCAGTTTCACTCCTCCAGTTCCATTCTTCTTTCTCAAGATTGCTTTGCCTATTCAAGGTTTTTTGTATTTCCATATAAATTGTGAAATTATTTGTTCTAGTTCTGTGAAAAATACTGCTGGTAGCTTGATAGGGATTGCATTGAATCTATAGATTGCTTTGGGTAGTATATTCATTTTCACTATTTTGAATCTTCTGATCCATGAATATGGTATATTTCTCCAACTATTTGTGTCACCTTTTATTTCTTTAATCAGTGTTTCATAGTTTTCTATACATAGGTAGATTTATTCCTAAGTGCTTTATACTTTTCATTGCAATAGTGAATGGAATTGTTTCTTTAATTTCTCTGTTTCCTCATTGTTAGTGTATAGGAATGCAAGGGATTTCTGTGTGTTAATTTTATATCCTACAACTTTACTATATTCATTGATTAGCTCTAGTAATTTTTTGGTGGTGTCTTTAGGGTTTTCTATGTAGAGGATCATGTCATCCACAGACTCTGAGAGTCACACTTCTTCTTTTCTAATCTGGATTCCTTTTATTTCTTTTTCTTCTCTGACTGCTGCGGCTAAAACTTCCAAAACTATGTTGAATACTAGTGGTGAGAGTGGGCTACCTTGTCTTGTTCCTGACTTTAGGAGAAATGCTTTCAATTTTTCCCATTGAGGATAATGTTTGCTGTGGGTTTATCATATATGGCTTTTATTATGTTGAGGTATGTTCCTTCTTGGAGAAGGCACATGGCACCCCACTCGAGTACTCTTGCCTGGAAAATCCCTGGATGGAGGAGCCTGGAAGACGGCAGTCCATGGGGTTGCTAAGAGTCGGACACAACTGAGCGATTTCACTTCTCACTTTCATGCATTGGAGAAGGAAATGGCAACCCACTCCAGTGTTCTTGCCTGGAGAATCCCAGGGACGGGGGAGCCTGGTGGGCTGCCATCTATGGGGTTGCACAGAGTTGGACACAACTGCTTTCTGGAGGGTTTTTAGCATAAATGGATGTTGAATTTTGTCAAAGGCTTTCTCTGCATCTATTGAGATAATCAACCCACGCCTCCCTGTCCAGCCCCTGCTCACTGGCTGGTGGCAGACGTTTGAGTGTCTGGGCTACTTCGCCAGGAGATGTGGTTAGGCACATATTCTGTGGGTTTTTTTTTTTTTTTCCCCTCCCAGTTATGTTGCCCTGTGAGATTCCAAAACTCCCCACAGACCCATTGATAAGAGGGTTTCCTGCTGTTTGGAAACTTCTCCTCCTTCATGACTCCCTCCCCAGGACAGGTCTCCATCCCTAACTGTTTTGTCTCTCTTTTTGTCTTTTATATTTTGTCCTACTTCCTTTCAAAGAGAATGGGCTGCCTTTCTGGGTGCCTGGTGTCCTCAGCCAGCATTCAGAAGTTGTTCTGTGGAAGGTGCTCAGCATTCAAATGATCTTTTGATGAATTTGTGGGGGAGAAAGTGGTTTCCCCATCCTATTCCTCCACCATCTTAGGACCCTCCCTGTGATTCTTATGTGAACTAATGTTTGAGAAGCAGTGTTCTAAAAGAAAAGGCCTGTTCTACTGAAGTTTCTATTATCTTAACAGTAAGCTCTTATAGCTGTAACAAATAAAATAAGAATAAACTATTTGTTCTAAAGTCTTTTTTAAAATAATAAACTTTGTATCTCAGAGATACTAGAGATGAATACATGAGGCAAAAATCCATGATATGATTAACCCCAATCACAAGATACCAATTCAGAAGTCTACTTGTAATTTAGAGCCTTACTTTTACTGATTAATACAGTTTATGAACTTTGTATCTGAGATCATTAACTTTAATTTCAAAGCATTAAAATACTGAAAATAATACTTGCCAGTTTGAAAAATATGTAAAACAACCGCATAATGTTATAGAACAGAGTATTAAATGTACATCAGAAACTGGAGAAGTATCTCTGAATCTTCAGTAAAATATACTAAAATATGATTAATTGAAATCAATAAAAGTGAACTTTATAAATGTCTAAAATTATCTTACTATTATTCTTTGAATATATTATCAAAACACACTGCCTTAATTTATAACCCACAGTTCTCTCCTTCTTTCTTGCCTTACTTCCTGCATCCTTCCCTTCCCATTTCCCTTCTTTCTTGTATACAGGACACTGAATGGGCTAAACTTTCTTAGTTCTTTTAAGCCCACCACTCACAATTTGCAGGTACTGTTATAGGCTGCAGGGCTTCATTTTGGTTTTTGTATGTTGGTTGGCAAATACAGCATAAAGCACAGAAGTGTAGACAAGTGAGAATGGGGGAAAGCTGGTACTTCTAAAAAAGGGATCAGATTTTGTAGGAAGCAGGTAATATAAAAGAACTGGTGAAGTATATAACCACTTTAAAAAGAAGGCAAAAGATGTGGAAAGACCACTTTTCACTGTCTTATGCTTTGTGTGAGGCTCTGCCCTCCTACAAATCTAGGAATGAACCAAAGTTCACTTGAGTTTTACTAGTTTATGACAATAACAAAAATACTATTTAATTGAACATGATGCAAATTGACATAATTTTTAAAAAGATGTAGTACAATAGGTAAGAAGTACCTTTGAAATTATTTCTTGACACTTTATTTTGACCTTTTTGTTTTTAAGAAAAAAACAGAAGGTGAATCTAAAGGCTTCAACTCTCTTCAAAGAGCATAACTAGAAGCAGGATGTTTATAATTTATCTTTAGTTTTATACATGCATATGTATAAGTTTACATATTTAGCAATAAACTGATACTAAGTTGGGGGGGGGGATTATCAAGAAGTGAAAGTCGCTCAGTCGTGTGTCCAACTCTTTGTGGCCCCATGGACTATACAGTCCATGGAACTCTGCAGGCCAGAATACTGGAGTGGGTAGCTGTTCCCTTCTCCGGGGGATCTTCCAAACCCAAGGATCAAACCCTGGTGTCCTGCATTGCAGGTGGATTCTTTACCAGCTGAGCCACAAGGGAAGCCCAAGAATACTGCAGTGGGTAGCCCATCCCTTCTCCAGGGGATCTTCCTGACCCAGGAATCGACCCAGGGTCTTCTGTATTGCAGTCAGATTTTTTACCAGTTGAGCCAGTAAAGAAGTGAAGTGAAATCGCTCAGTCGTGTCCGACTCTGTGACCCCATGGACTCTAGCCTACCAGGTTCCTCCCTCCATGGGATTCTCCAGGCAAGAGTACTGGAGTGGGTTGCCAGTTCCTTCTCCAGGGGACCTTCCCGACCCAGGGATCGAACCTGGGTCTCCCACATTCCAGGCAGATGCTTTAACCTCTGAGCCACCAGGGAAGCCCAGTCAAGAAGGGTGGACTGGAAAATCTACCAAATTTCTTGTGATATCCTATAGTGAAAACTTAAAAGGTTTATCCTATTAGTAAAGGATCATTTCTTTTCAGATACAACATCTTTCAGCAATTATAATCAATAAAGCATTTATAACTGTATTTCCCTTGTCATAATTAAAGAATTTTAAAACAGCCTGAATTATTAACCCTCTAAATCAACTCACAGACAGACAGAAATTCATTACCTGCCACTGCCCTAACCTGCTCTTTGAACAAATAACTAGAGAGGGTAGCTACCGCACATAAATTTAAAGTAACAGTAAATGCAGAAGCTTCATAATATTACATAGTAACCAAAGATATTATAGAAAGTATTCAGCTATTCGGAACTTAATTTTGAGGTTAGTTTAAAAACCACCACAATACTGTAATTAGCCTCCAATTAAATAAATTAAAAATTATTTTTTGGGAGAATGACATTGAAACATGTAAAATATCATGTAAGAAACGAGCTGCCAGTCCAGGTTTGATGCACGATACTGGATGCTTGGGGAAAAAATTAAAAATAAAAAAAATTAAAATTAAATTAAAAAATAAAATATGCCAAATAGTCAAAAACATTAAAAACAATGTTTTGTGCAGGGCTTGTTCAAGAAGAATTAAGGAAACCATAAAAAAAAAATACTGACTTTGAAAATATGGGCCAAGTTATTTAATTTCTCTGCACTTTTGTTTTTTCATCTGTAAAACAGTCAATAGTACCCTTTCACAGAATTGTTTAGGCATTAGTTAAGATTTTTGCTAAACAAACATAGCAGTGAAAGATATCCTTGTCAACAAAAGTTTTTAGAAATTAAGAACAGGAATAAGGAGCTTTTTCATTTTATTGAAGTATAATCAAACAGTTACATATCACAATAGTCTAAATAAACTGCATGCACCCAAGATCCTGTTGGATTACAGCTGCTTCAGCACCCTCTCCTTTTAATTTTACACTAATGATTTGCCAACTTCAGCTCTCCTTCTCCAACCACTCTCCCTTTGATTCTTCTTCTGTCAAAGGAGATTTGCTTCCTTTACCCCAGGCTACTCTCTAACTGCTTGTAAACTATTTATCATTCCTGCTATGTTATCTTAATTTTTTTTTACTTTTAAATAATCTACCTTTGAGTTTAATTAACTCACAGGCTGCCAATTTGGTGGGTGAGTTGTTGGCTCAGAAGAGAAAAAAAAAAATCTGGTCTTAGCAGGAAAATTTTGTGTTTTGAGAATGTTGCTACAGAAATACTCCTTTTATTTTCTGCTTTTGCTAATACATTAGGGGTCAATGTATCGCATTGTTTGGTAGATAAAACTGCATGCTGTGTGCTCCTCCCCCACATGTATAATTTTTCCTCTAAGGATTTGGAAAATTGTAAATCAGTCAATCAAATTGGCAAAATACCCAATTTACTAGTCTTTATTTTTTACCATATCAGAATCATCCACTGCTAATCTGGAAAAAAAAATGCCATTCCTCAACCTGGAAGAGAAGGGGATGTGGGGGAGGATGGATGCATGTATACATGCGGCGGAGTCCCTTTGCTGTTCATCTGCAACTATCACGAATTGTTTTAACTGGCTGTGCCCCAGTGAAAAATAAAAAATTATAATAAGAATAAATAAAAATTTAAAAAATTAAAATGCCATCCCTGTTCCTCCCTTTTCTATACAATGTTTTTAAATGGCTGTAAAAAATTCAGATGTGATTTTTTTTGAATTTAAATTATTTTTAAGTTATGAATTAAAAATTTACAGTAAATAAATGAAATGATGGGAACCATAAATTTTATCACAGATACATTTCAAATATAAGCCATTTAAAATGAATTTATTATTACCTAAACCTGCCTTACCTTGAAAAAAAATTCTGTTACAGAATATGAAATCAAGTAGTGTAGTGTCCAACTACAGGAAATTGCCATTTTTGGACTCTTTATTAAATGATAAAGTCACAGAAGCAAAATTTTATAACTTTAAAAGTAACAACTTTAGAAGCCAAAATAATATTGCTATTCACATTCACAGAATTATCTCCACAGTAATATAGTACTGCTCTTGTTGTATGTATGGAAAATTCAGCTTATCGATTCGTTTTTCTTTATCCTGAATGTGAGCCAATGTTTAATTGCTTCATATCCATAATTGTATTAACTTTGAATAAATTGTTTTAAATAAAAAATGTGTTCTATGACACAAAGGAGATTAATTACTAAAAGACAATAGCAATCCTTTGCTATCAATCAAACAGGCAGAAAAGCATGGCCACCTAATGAGGATTCAGCTTCATTAATTTTCCTCAAATCTCATTTGTAATATAAAAGACCACCATATATTCAATTCCCAGAAAGCTAAATTTAATCAACCCAGTAGTGTGTGGATTTGTTTACACCACTATTACTCATTATCTAACTGCAATCTCCTGCTCTCTTCAAATTGTAATATCATCTTATTAAATATTCTCTTCTAGTACCCTGGACTATTTTCAATTGAATAAGGGAATCCTCCAACATCTAAACCCATCACCATGTCCTCTTGGCATTATGATAAAAAAATCAAGCCATAAAATCTTATGTTATTAAAGATTAGAAAGGATTTTAGAGGCTATTCCTCTCACAAAGGAATGACAAAACAAATTAGATAAAGATCCTTCTGTCTGGGCACTGAATAAGGCTATCCAAAAGGATTTTTGTTAGAAAGGAAGGTATGCTATCGCATGATACCACAAAATTACAAAATCTGTTCCACTATATTTACAGGTAAATGATTCACATTTAGTAAGTATACTGCTAATGAGGGCAATAATAAACATATGCTTATAAAGAAAATCAAGGTTTTATGTACAACTCAATAAATCTAGTATCTATAGAGATTTGCTTTTCTTTCTTCATCCAGATCTCCATATGACCCCCTTCATGTATAATTACTAAAGATCTGTAAACAAATATCAGAGAGCTAAGGGGTCAAAAAGTTACCTTTTAAGTTAATTCACCTTAACTACTACTAGGAAATATATACTAACACTTTTACTGACTGTATATTTCATATATTTTAAGACATATTTTTGCATCTAGTCAATGTAAGGATATCCTAGCAGGCATATTTATTTAAATATCTTTATAATCTATTTCCAGCCTTGGAAATAATTTTTCAAAAGCTATTAATTTAGAAGACTTTTGCAGTATTAGTTTTCTGATAAAAGCTTTGAGAGCTTCCCAAAGCAATCTGAATTTATTGAGCTGCTTTTCAGCAAAAAGGTGTTTAATTAGGTTGTCTCACACTTTTCTAAATCTGAAAACCTAATCACCACCTTCAAACTCAAAGAACATAGGCTAGCTGCTTTGAATATTATCCTGTACAAAACTTTTGGTTTTTCTTTCTACTCATTACCACCTCTATCCAGGAAAGTTTTGACTTTAAAAGTATTCCATATCTTTTAAAATCAAAGAAAAAAATGTAAAACATCAAAGCATGAATAAACCCAACTAATTTCCTTTTCTCTTGTTAATGGGGCATACATATCTGTGTGTGTGTGTGAATGTGTGCCTGTGTAATAATCTTCAAGCATAAATGGGCATTTGAAAGCAGCTAATCAAAAGACAAGGACAAAGAAAAGTAAAGAAAATGAAAATGCTGAATCACAGTATTAATGACTATATTTCAAAGGACAGGCTGCAATAAACAACTTTAGTCAGATATGATTTTCTCTCAATTTGGACTCATATTTATCTTAGAAACCCACAGAAAAATTATCACTACTTACTGAGAGTTTAAGCCCCACAACTCTCCAAAACAATCTCACCACACACTACAAGGAACTTCTTAAAGTCATATTTTCAGAAATCCATGTAGGTAAAAAAGCGTGAATCTTCTTTACTCAAATGCACTTTGTTCTGTGAGATATATGTACATATCTTTAAGCACCAAGATACAGTTCTTGCCCTCAAGAACTTCACAATTTAATGTAGAGAAAGAGAAAAGGAAAAAGTTTAATGGGATGATTAATAGAGCATCCTAAAGTCACGTAATCAACACTAGGGTTCCAAAGAAAAAATGAGAATATGACTTTTAATCACTTAGTGCTGAGTGCCAGGTATGGTGCTAGATAATCTCACAATAACCCATCAATGGTATTATTATCACCATGTTCTAAGTGTAAAAACCTTTTCCAGCAGGCCTGAGAAACTATATACACACACACACACACATATATATATCAAACTATATATATATAGTTTCATTTACTATCGAATACAGTCTTTAAAAATGGAGAATATTTTTTTAAGAAATGATGGTCCAGATAGTGTTTGATTCATAGGAAAGACTGAAAAAAGTTAATTTCAATTTCTAAATCAAAATGGAATTTGGAGACTGCATAGGGAAGAAGCAGAGTAAGTGTGGCTGGCACCACAAAATATTATTCCTAGAAAAAATGAATTTTTCCTAAGGAGACTAAATCCTATGAAAAAGAAATGCATTTTGTTCTGCTGTGCATCTAGCTGGCTTTACATACACAAGTTTGGGAATCAAGCTAAGAAAACCAGAATAATTCTCTGCAGGTAAAATGAAATTATAGTTCTGAGGAAGGTAGGTGAGGAAGGAAATTCTGGAGGGTATTAGGAAGGAAAGACGACACTTCAAGGTTGTATGTATATTAGAGCAGATGGAATGACAGACTAGGGATAATTTCTCATTTGGGGACAGTCAAAAAATTTTTAAACAATTGAGAAGCTTAATTTTCAATTTAGCATGACTTTTGTGGCAGAGTTAATCCCTTACTCTAACTTCTCTCTGAAATCTTCAGTATGACACACATGATCACTTTGGGAAATTGAAGAAACACATTTAGCTTCTTTGGGGCCAATAAGGTATGTAAGAAAAAGGCTGCAACTGTGGAAGCAGAATTCCAATGCAAAAATAACATTGTTGCTTTTAAAGGCACAAAATCTTGAAGAAGGACTTTCTGAGGGAAACATTATCTATTTGGTTTGGGAGTTTGGGATTTTGAGATACATGTGGAATCTGGAAATCTGAGTAAGATTTTAATGTTTTGGAATGAGGAACAATAGCTTAAAAATGCAGAAGTACTGACTGACAGCCATCTTCTTCTCTGTGAAAATATTAAATGTGATCCTAGAAGGAGACTACAAAGAGAATGGCAAAGAGAGTTCAGAGTTAATCTTTGAGAAATATCTATTTCTTAAGTACAAGGATCAATGAAACCAGTAAAGAAAACAGAATGTCAGCATCCAAGATGATTCAAAACTGATTCCTAAATGTATAGGTCACAAGCTGAAATGATGGCGGTGTAAGTATCAGATCGTCTCCCTTTGGCAGAGGCCAACTCCCTGATAGGTTTTCTTATTTCTTTTATTCAGTATGCTCCATTGTCTCTGCATTTTCAACATAGATTTTTGAATGCTAGTAACTTGAGCAGTCATTCCTTTTTTAAAAAATTTATTTCAAAACCTGAATGAAATACTGTGTGTGCACATGTGTGTGCAAGCACACACACATACACACACACAACCATACAAGGACATCTAAAGTCCTGACCTACATAAAAAATACTAGTTGATTAATGATAGTTTAGTCATAATTTTCTTATTGCATTAAAGTTATCAAGTTTACCTTTGAATCAATAGATAAACTGAAACTACACTCCTAATCTAATTCCTAATCCCTTTTGTGATGTTTCTTTTGCCCAACTATATTGGTGAATGATACGCTGATCTCAAAGGTATACAAATTTTATCCTGAAGCTTTATAGCTAGATTTGGATAGAGAACAGCATTAAATAGAACAGCCTCTAACTCCTTATAATTCAAAATATCAAACAAGGCCAAACAGGTAAGAGAAGTGTTTGAATAGTATTAATGGTAGACACAGCTGGAAATTTTTCTGAAGTAATTTCAAACAATACACATTTATACATTATCGAGTTTTTGGTTTTTTTTTGATGACTAATGGCCATATGACAATAGAAAATTAACCTCTTCTAACATGTGTGTCCAAAATAGATCTAGGCAAACTGACAAATATCTGGGAAATTTTAGCAGTGTTTGGAATTAACAAAAATTGCTTTCATTGTAGTTTGCCAAATTTTTTGAGATGTGTGGGTTTGTAGGAGCATTTTTAAGTCTAATAAAGATTCAGCATGGACAAAATGAAAAGTCTGATTTCTGTAGTACATTAAAACAATGAATCTTCACAAAACATGTACTATACCTGAACATACTGTAATATACAGAAATGCATACTACATTGAAATGAGTATTAAAATTAATGCACTGCATTTCATAGTTAAGAGTTTTTAAAATCATTTTAGCAATGTTTTGGAAATCTTGGAGAATGCCTGAGTTTTTACCCTTTCAACTTCACCTAAAATTCAACATGGGAACAGTACATATTATTAATACTAAAAACAAATTTACCATGATAGCTAATTATAATATTTATTATGTTTAACTTTATCTTTGATTAGCTGGTTTAAAACCAAAAAATTCATTTGATGTTCCTAAATAAAATCTAAGAATATATATATACACACACACACACACACACTAATATGTATAAATGCTTTGCAAGTATTCCTTATATTTATGCATGTTTTATCGCTTTTATATATATTTTTTTTAAAGTCACATTTGTACAACTAACTGCTTTCAGATTGGGCTGGACCATCACTATAATAAATTTGGCATCCAAATGAGGAGATTACATTGCTGCTCTGGTAGCAAATCCCTTTAAATAACAAATTTTGTGTTGAATTAAATCTCTAAAACTAACCAACCAGCAGGATTTCAAAGCAGTTGCTGAAAGCCCTATATGTATCCCCAGAGGTTGGTACCAGTCATTAGCAGAGTTTCTGGTGTTCTTCCATGAGCTGCTCAGAGGACCTGGGTATCTGCTACCACAAGCAACCACCAGTTGGGTCTGCCTCCCCAAGTGCTTCTGGGAGTCACGTCAGGGCACAAAGGCTCCTGTGACTGCCACAACTCTCTCCTTCAAGATGACAAATGTAATTATGCTTTGTGCAAAGATAGCAAATACCAAGTAAATAAACTTTCCCAAGTTCACATAGGATTAGGCCAAACATGTCCCTATTTCCTATACTGGAACAGCTTAAAAAAAAAAAAAAAAATCATCCTAAAATGATTTGCATGCACAGGTGTTTCTGCATGTGGAAAAAAAATTCAATAGTTGAGGTATTTACATGGTGGATCTCATACCCATGTTTCCTTAAGTCTTTTTTTTTTTTAAATTAATTGCAGCTAGTAAGCTAAAGTTAAAGCAGAAGCATCAGAAATCTTAATGAGAAGATGAGGCAAATAAAACTACATGATATTTTTTTTTATTATTATTTTTTAAATATTTATTTTCATTTATTTGCCTGTGCCAGGTCTTAGGTCAGTATTCTACATGGGATCTTTCTTTTTTTGTTTTGTTTTGTTTTGTTTTTTTCTTTTAATTAATTTTATTTTATTTTTAAACTTTACATAATTGTATTAGTTTTGCCAAATATCAAAATGAATCCACCACAGGTATACATGTGGTGTATTTTTATTTGATATATATTATTGCATGTTTAATAGAAGATTAATTTCAAAAACATGTTTAGATCAGATTTGGGGGAAAGGCATAACAACAATGTTTGGCAAAGGTCATATCGAGGTATATTCTCTGTAAAAAAGGGCTGCAAACCTATAATGAAAAGCAACTCTCTAGTGTATCTAGAGTGTATAACGAGATAAGATACAGTGAAAGTGCTTGACAGACGGAAGGTGAGCAGTACTGCAGTTCTCTATCTGCTCAGCACAAGGAGAGAATGAGACAGAATGAGGGTGAGGGGTAGGGAGAGCAGCGACACAAGAAGTAACACAAAGGTAACTTTTTAAATTTTCCTCTTATCTTATATAAAGAATGTTTTTGCTCCGCAATTTTTAAATGTTTCAATTAGTGAACTAGACTCCATGTATTTCCACGTATTTCTTCAGATTTATAATATATCTCAATTCAAAAATGCCATTAACAATTTTTATTTACCAAAAAAAATAAAAGAGACAATACAATTGGTGTCAGGGATGTAAATACAAAAGAGAGTCCGTGCATTAAAGAATTACATAGTCTTATAAGGGAGAAAGACAAAACCACCATTATCCAGGTTGATGAGTGATTGGATGGGAGTAAGTAAGGTGCCAGAAAAATATAAATGGGAACATCTAATGTAAAAGGAGGTGGGGTGTGACGTTACGGGAAGTGCCTTTGAGAAGGTGATTCCTGAATTGTCTTAACATCAAATGGGAGTTAAATAAGGAAGATGATGATGAAGGGTGTTCAAAGTGTTTTGATAAGATAAAGAGTTTGATTTTTGAAGGACTGCTAGATAAATAGGGAACAAATATTTAAAGATTTTGCCTGCTATCAGAACTGGATTATTTTTAAACGTCTCTAGGACACTATGGTGCAAGTAACAGCCTTTCTTCCTTGCAATGTCAAATCTCCTTTCCCTAAGTCGGAATATTATCCCCTCTGACTTTGTAATTTCAGATCTTAAGAAGCAAAAAACCTCTTGTCTAGTGAGATCTTTATCAGATTGAACATTGTACCTTCTTGTCCTGATTCAGGTTGAAAGATCTACAGAATAGCTAACACTATTTACACACCAGACTCTAAGACTACCTCCCACACTTCACGCAACCCTTAATAGTTTGGTTCAGGGGAAGAGGGAGAAATGATGGCAGAAAGGGTCCCCTTTGGCTGAAGAGTTATAATTTGCTGTGTGTGGGTTTGAAGGAATTCCAGTGCTAAATCCGTTTCCCAGGAAATCTTAACCATTCTACAGAAATTCCCTCCCTGGAGATCTCTCAATGTGATCACATAGAAATGGTGATTCCCACCCCTGGAATGGGGTGTAAGTTTCTCCATCCAGTGTAGATTCTGATGATTCAAGTCAGGCTCTTTTAGCTGGGGACTTGTTGACTCACACCAGGTATACTCTTCACTTTTTATTATCCAGCCTCAAGGGAGGAGATTAGCAAAAGCTAGAAACAGATTTTGGAACCACTGTTTTCAAATGCTACATACACAGTCTAATAACTCTCTTTAGAACAGGGATACTTTACACTCATAATCCTCAGCTTTGGAGCCTAGAAAAAATTTCCAGATGAGAAGACTCTCATGTCAACAATCAGTTTTATATGATATGAGGTTTAGAATGTATCATAAAGGCAATGACACTAAAGAATTCTATGATGGATGTTTGGAAAGATAGATAGGAGAGATATATCTGAGGTAGAGATTTCTGTTAGGTACCTATCGCACTAATACAGTCGGGAGACAACAATGGGAAACAAGACTAAACCCAAGGGTATGAGGAATGGTGACGTAAATAAGATTCAGTGGAAGTGACAAATAGATTCAAGGGATTAGAACTGACAGACAGAGTGCCTGAAGAACTATGGATAGAGATTTGTGACATTGTATAGGAGGCAGGGATCAAGACCATCCCTAAGAAAAAGAAATGCAAAAGGCAAAATGTTTGTCTGAGGAGGCCTTACAAATAGCTGAGAAAAGAAGAGAAGTGAAAGGCAAAGGAGAAAAGGAAAGATATATCCATTTGAATGCAGAGTTCCAAAGAATAACAAGGAGATATCAGAAAGCCTTCCTGAGTGATCAATGCAAATAGAGGAAAACTATAGAATGGGAAAGACTAGAGATCTCTTCAAGAAAATTAGAGATACCAAGGGAACATTTCATGCAAAAATGGGCACAATAAAGACAGTAATGGTCTCGATGTAACAGAAGCAGAAGATATTAAAAATAGGGGGCAAGAATATACAGAAGAACTATACAAAAATTATCTTCATGACCCAAATAATTACGATTTGTGATCACTCACCTAGAGCCAGACATCCTGGAAAGCCAAGTCAAGTGGGCCTTAGGAAGCATCACTACAAACAAAGCTAGTGGAGGTGATTGAATTCCAGTTGAGCTATTTCAAATCCTAAAAGATGATGCTATGAAAGTACTGCCAGCAAATTTGGAAAACTCAGCAGTGGCCACAGAACAGGAAAAGGTCAGTTTTCATTACAATTCCAAAGAAAGGAAATGCCGAAGAATGATCAAACTATTGCACAATTGCACTCATTTCACATGACAGCATGGTAATGCTCCAAATTCTCCAAGCCAGGCTTCAACAGTACGTGAAATGTAAACTTCCAGATGTTCAAGGCAGATTTAGAAAAGGCAGAGGAACCAGAGATCAAATTACCAGCATCCGTAGGATCACCGATAAAGCAAGAGAGGTCCAGAAAAACATCTACTTCTGCTTTACTGACTATGCAAAAGACTTTGACCATGTAGATCACAGCAAACTGTGGAAAATTCTTAAAGAGACAGGAATGCCAGACCAGCTGACCTGCCTCCCGAAAAATCTGTATGCAGGTCAGGAAGCAACAGTTAGAACTGGACATGGAACAACAGACTGGTTCGAAAAGAGGAAAGGAGTATGTCAAGGTTGTATATTGTCACCCTGCTTATTTAACTTATATGCAGAGTACATCATGAGAAACACTGGGCTGAATGAAGCACAAGCTGGAACCAAGATTGCCGGGAGAAATATCAATAACTTCAGATATTCAGATGACCCCACCCTTATGACAGAAAGTGAAGAACTAAAGAGCCTCTTGATGAAAGTGAAAGAGGAGAGTGAAAAAGTTTGCTTCAAACTCAACATTCAGAAAACTAAAATCATGGCATCTGGTCCCATCACTTCATGGCAAATAGATGGGGAAACAGTGGAAACAGTGGCAGACTTTATTTTGGGGGCTCCAAACACAGCAGATGGTGACTGCAGCCATTTAATTAAAAGACGCTTGCTCCTTGGAAGAAAACTTTTGACCAACCTAGATAGCATATTAAAAAGCACAGACATTACTTTGCCAACAAAGGTCCGTCTAGTCAAAACTATGGTTTTTACAGTAGTCACGTATGGATGTGAGAGTTGGACACATCCATAAAGAAAGCTGAGTGCTGAAGAACTGATGATTCTGAACTGTGGTGTTGGAGAAGACTCTTGAGGGTCCCTTAGACAGCAAGTAGATCCAACCAGTCCATCCTAAAGTAATCACTCCTGAATATTCATTGGAAGGACTGACACTGAAGCTGAAACTCCAATACTTTAGCCACTTGATGCGAAGAACAGACTCATTTGAAAAGACCTTGAGCTGGGAAAGATTGAAGGTGGGATGAGAAGGGAACGACAGAGGATGAGCTGGTTGGATGGCATCACTGACTCAATGGACATGAGTTTGAGTAAGGTCCAGGAGTTGGTGATGGACAGGGAAGCCTGGCGTGCTGCAGTCCATGGGGTTGCAAAGAATCGGAGCTGACTGAGTGACTGAACCAAACTGAAGGAGATAGAATTAAGAGGATTGGGATATAGAGATCTGAGAACTACTGCTGCTATTGGGTTTTTTGTTTTTTATGGCCTTAGTTGGTCTGTATTTTTTTTCCCCCTTTAAAGAAAGAACAGGAGAAAACAACAATAGTTGATGGAGGGGAGTAAAGTCCTTAAAGAAAAGAGAAAGAGATCCAAATAATAAAAGATTGTTAGACTTGGGCAAAGTAGAGTATTATTTCCCTGAATCAGAAATAAAGGAGATGGATGAATATGGCTACAGGTGAGAAAAGGCTGGGCAAAGAAATTGAGGATGTTCCAACTGACATCCTCAATTTCATATCTGAATGAAAAGATGTCAGGAGTTTGAAAATCAAGGAAAATATGGTAGCATGGGAGGAAAGGAGTACAGAGATGAAATAACACATTTCTTTTGGTGATTTGAGTAAGAGCATTACATGAGAATAAGTAAATTTACTGTATAATTTTTTTAAGGAAAGATATCCTTGTCTTAATGAATTGTAGTATTCATTGTAGAAACTGTAGAAAACCTCAGTACTAGATAAAATCAGTCAAGGAAAAATTGTGGCTAATTAATTAAGCATTTAACTATCACATAAATAACTTTATTATAACACAAAAGACAATAGATTATTTCATTAGAGATTAAAGGTTGTATGCCAATAAATCTTTACTAAACATCATTTAATTTAAAACACTGCCCTGTGGCAGGATATAAAAGTTAGGAATGCTCAAAGAGAAAATCTAAAATTGAAGAGTAATTTATGAGGTGACTGGAAATAGGATATTTTTCATTTTACCTTATCTATCATTCTCTGAATAATATCTGATGTTTTAGGTGCTTCAGAATACATTGCTAAAATAAACTGAGTTTTATAATTGAAAAACACTAGAAATATTTAGAATCATGTATGTGTTACAACTTTGTAAACCATAAATCAGAATACATATGTAAGGCTGCTGCTGCTAAGTCGCTTCAGTTGTGTCGGACTCTGTGCGATCCCATAGACAGTAGCCCACCAGGCTCCTCCGTCCATGGAATTTTCCAGGCAAGAGTACTGGAGTGGGGTGCCATTGCCTTCTCCATATGTAAGGCATTCTACTGCAAAGATGAGAACTGACAGGCATATCATTTTCTAATATACTGGACAGAAAACTGTAAGCTGGATCCCATGGCAAACACTTAGTATGAACCACAGCACGAAACTGGTCTCCTGTTGGGGACGGGGTTGCCCTCTTGCCTTCCCACATGCAATGATCATTGGTTGAAGAATCATGAAGGAGGGAAGGGGAGCAAAACCTCTAGGGAGAATCTGGTCACTTGTGGGAATTCAACAATATTTTCTGCATTTTGTGTCTCATAGTTCTAATCGCATTTGTTTTAATCATTAGAGATTATGTTATTACTCACAAACAATACTTCAAACAATATATTATGTGTCTGAATAATCTGACCAGTATACAAATGCATAGATTTTCCCTAGAGGCCTGAGACCTAAGACAATTATATGTGGTCATGTGTGTGTGTATGTGTGTGCACACACTCAGTCACATCTGACTCTTTGCAACCCCATGGACTGTAGCCCTCCAGGTTTCTCTGTCCATAGAATGCTCCAGGAAAGAACACTGGAGTGGGTTGCCATTTACTCTTCAAGGGGATCTTCCTGACCCAGGGATCAAACACATGTCTCTTGCATCCATTGCATTGGAAGGTGGATTCTTTATCACTGCCCCACCCGGGAAGCCATTCTCTCTACATATATACATACATGCATATATATATATATATATATATATATATATATATATAAATAAAATTTAGTTGATATTCTTCTCCACTCTAGTAGAAATGGTCTTTAATTTTAAACTGAAATTTAATTTACAATGTTGTTAGTTTCCAGTGTGCAGCAAAGTGGTTCAGTTATATGTGTGTGTATAATTATTAAACTATATGCATATTTACAATGTGGATATATATAAATATGTATAGTAAATGCTTATTTATAAGACTTGATAGAACTGTTAGCTCATCAAGACTGCTTCCACTGAACTCAGAATAAACTTACAGTTATCAAAAGGGATACAAGGTACAAGGGAGAGCTAAATTAGGAGTTTGAGATTAACATACACAACTATATAGAAACTAGGTAAACAACAAAGACCTCCTGTATAGCCCAGGGAACTATACTCAAGAGCATGTAATAACCTTTATTGGGAGAGATCTGAAAAAGTATATACATACAAACACACATACATACACCCACATAACTAAACCACTTTGTTGCGCACTGGAAACCAATACAATACTACAAAATAATTACACACACACACACACACACACACACACAAAGACCACTTCTACTAGAATGGAGAACAATACATACTAAATTTTTACTTCCTTCCAGCTAACTATTGTTCTGAACTAAGTGATCTCTCATTCCCTGTAAGTGGGAAAATACTATTACAATGAAAATCTTAAAAAGCAGCCACCGACAATTTATCAAAAGACTTATACGGGTTAATAAATTTATTCCACAGGATTCCATTTTCTAACCTCTTGGAATTGTACGTTGCTTATTTTGTCACTCATAATTTAATATAATACATGGATCTCTGCTATTTTAACTTTCCCCCTCAAGTAATTTATCCTTTAAGTCTGCTCACTGTAACACCCCTTAGGGAAATTCTGATATTAATTTCTGGGCAGTTTATTCTCTATAAGCAGTTGCAATAACACCTAGGATAGCATGGCTCTGTCTTCCCACAAGTGGAAGAAGACAGAAGTGAAATAAAATAGTCATACTATGTATCTTTCTTAGGAAACACCAACTAATTTTCACGTCAGAAATGATTAAAACCCAAATATTTATTCTATGGTACTAGAAGAATGCAGGTAGTCGCAACTATTTTTATATGTCATTTCAAATAACAAGTTTTCCTTTAAAAATCTGATTTTTAAAAACAGATCTACACAAATATAAAATTCAACTCATATAATGTGCAACTGCTGATGCCTTGAAGTATTAAGAGGTTTAACCACAAAAATCATAGAGCTGTGCTGAACCCTGAAACAGTCCCCATAAAAGACTAAATCAAATTAAACCAATTCACTACAGTAATTTCAATATTATACATGCCTTTTCTAATCTTCTTCAATTTGATAGAAAATATTAAACATTTTTATTTTAAAAATCAGCTAATTAAAAGAAAGATACAAGCACCAAGAATGTGCTTCAAAATGGAAATTTCCCATTAATGTCCAAAGAAAACTTTGTTTCTGAGGCATATTGAACTTCTATTAATCATGACCTTAAAATATATATTCAATAAAATATGAATGTGAATTTTATGGGTTCTTTTTAACTTTATTAACTAAATCCTAACCTGTTGCTTCTAAAAGCATATTTTAAAACAACAAGAGTCAATTCCATACAAGCCATATATATTGTTATTTATTGGCAGATGTCTATATTATATATATTTTTTATTCAAAAACTATGCTATTACATAGTAAACTATCAAAAATTTACCAATTTTTTTATCCCTTTGATGAATGAGGAACATAGAGGATATAAGTCTACAATAACCATAAAATTAAACATTTATCTTGATTGTGATAACTTCTTAGAAGTAACAACCATATATATTTTATTTCCTAATTTGTCAAATGGTAACAATACTACCACTATTAACATTCCATAAACCAAATTAGATACTTAGAAAATAAAATAATTAGCACCCTTCAAATCAAATGTTAAACTCATGCCAAAAAAAGTGCAAATGTAATTGCTAACTGGACAGTTTCTGTTGCTTCTTCAGGCAAAGCCTGAGGCTTATCACCTTCCCTCTCAGTCTCAGAACAGCAGGAGCAAACCACAGCATTTGGTAATATAGTATAAATAATGGGATAGCAAATTTAAAAGAGGCTAAAAATTACCGTCCTAATAATATTTCTAATTTGGAAGAATAATAAATGAAGTATATTAAAATGTATAGAAAGATATAGATATGCTTTTATGTGTATGTATTATAGCTAAATGTCAAAAGAGGAATGAGGAATTATAATTATTCATTTGTTATTTTACTAGTTCTATTTATAATATTCTTTAGAGAATAAAATTTTTTAACCATACAATCTTAGACTTATTTATTAAACACATGAAAACAGAAATTTAAAAATTCATATAAAATTATAAGAACCACTTTTCCGGCATGTGCGTGACTGTAAATGTTTCTCAAGAGAGGCATTACAGAATGTCTAGGTAGAAAAAGCCCTGGTTGTGTGGAACTACCCTTGGCCCTGCCCGCTACACACCAGCAGCTGTTATATTATGATAATCAAAACAGTCCCACACAAAAAGTCTCTTGCTGGGCAAGCAGAGGGAGAAAGTGTGATAGGAGGGGTATTACATCAACCCCTGGTTGAAAACATGATCAAAAGGCTCGAAATGAAACAGAATTCAGTAAACCTGATCCTAGCAGCTCTGTGATCTTAGGTAAATTACCGCTCTCTGTGCCTTGGTTTATTCTTCTGTGATGTGGATTCAACAAGAGTCGCCCTCAAGCCTTACAAAAATCATTGTATGGACACAAGGTGAAAATGACCTGAAAAAGTGCTGCATAATGTCAGTGCCACAAAAAATTAAAACATTTGGCTTCATTTAACAATTATCCTGTGTCATACTTTTCAGGGTTCATTAAGAAAGATTTGAAGAAGAAAAAAAAAAAAGAGTATGTATTACCGGTATTACTGCCTAATTTGAACACAAACACTAATTTGAAGGCTCTGATTTTTTTCAGTTATCCACGCCAGAAGCAATTTCGCTCCTGACCTTGTGTTACAGCCTTAATGTGGCTGCAGTCACCTGCAGGTAGCTCTGTTGGCAAAGGAAAAGAAGCTGGTACTTATTAGGGATTCAAGAACCTCTTTGGGATTTGTTCTGAAAAAATCCAGTTTTTTTTTTTTTAAAAAAAAAAACAACAATACGCCCATATTAACTTACTTCTATGGATTTAGTAAATTACAGACTTTTCCAGTCCATAGTTCTTGTTTTTATTTTTTTGCCGCCAGTATTTTTACAAATATATACAAAAAGAAAAGGAAAAAAACACAGTACACCATCAGACAGGATCGTGTGTGCGCGTGTGCACACAACCCTCTCTTTTCTTCATTACTGAAGAAAACTCTCAGCCTCATAAGGAGCTTATAAAGCTGTCTAAGTTTTAACGGGAAAAAGCAGTATGTCACATTCTAACTTGCTGTGAACTTGTGCCATATGCCTTAAGGGTGAGAAAAGGTGGCTGTCACTTTACAGAAAGATCGATGCTTCTGTAATAGAGTGACAAAATTCACAGTCTAACTGTGATAATGCAAGAAATACTAAAAAAAAAAAAAGACTAATTATCAGAATTTGTTCCCTAAAATTACTTCTCACTTTTTAAATGTTCAATAAATAAAACATATTATATGTATGTATATAATACACATGAAATAGTACTTCGAGTCTATTCTATGACATAAGCTTATTCCATAGCATTAATGGTTTGATATTTTCAATAATTTATCATAAATAATAGAATTTACACTAAAAATATTACAAGTATTTCATCTACCCAACAATTTTTTCTTTGCTATTTCTATATCACATGGCATAAATCCAAACAGCTCAGATTCAAATAATCAGATTAACTCATCCACAGGTAACTTCACGTGCTTTTCAATGAAAACCACTTTCTTTGAAGAAAATTTAATCCCTTAAAATGAGTGACCTATTCTTATCATTCAGATTCTATTAGTTATATATTTACCCAAGAAAATCCCAATTTATAAATAAAAATGATTTCCAGTGATTGCTTTATAAATAATTTCCCATTTTTAATCAATGAAGCAGCTGCACATTCAGACACACGGGGCATGCACATGCACACATCACACACACACACAGAGCTTTAAAGAAACTCCTGCAGGACACGTTTCAACCAAATACATGTGGGGAAAAATTAAACTGGGAAATAGAGACCATTCATGGATTCTGAGCATGCTAAGCATACACTCCCTGCCACTGCTTTTCATTTGTGAAAGCTGTCATAAATCTATGTCCACTGATCCACTTGTATTTGGCAGAAGGGGTTGGTAGATTATTTATCGAAGGGATTTCTGTCAGGTTGGGATTAAGATATCCTAAAAATTCCCAAATGGGCAATTCATCACAACACAATTTTAGAAAGCCACAATAGCCCTTGGTAGCTAAGTGAAAGTGAGTGATAGGTGAACCAAAACCCTCGGCCTGATCTAAAGAAAGCAGAAAACATATACCAGCGGTGTCAATCAAACTGCCTCTGAGCAGCTTCATGAATATGAAGTAAGGAACAAACAGATTGGTTTTTCTTTTCTTGTTCCCAACAGTTATAAGAAGATATTCCAACGCTAATGAGCTCATTTCTGTACATATGCCAGGAAAGTTCTAATTCTTTCTTATAGTCAACGAAATAAAACAGGCATTATTTCTGAAATAATGGATGTTGTGAAATGGTTTGCTGTTCCCAAATTGCTCCTTATATAGCCAGTGCCACAGTTTTGCACAGTACGAATCAAATAAACCTTGCCTCTTAGCTTCTATAAATGAACAAATTAAGGTATATTTTTGGTTCCTGCAGACCAACATTTACAACACAATCTAAAAATATCCTCAAGGTAAGTTTAAGTCTTAAATCATGTTAATTGTCAACTTAAAAAACTTTTTTTAAAAAGAGAATTGCCATCTATAAAGCACATTTGCCTTATGCACCAGAATTCTATGAAATCAGCATTTAATTAAAATTTATCAAACATGAAATCAATTTTTTTCACAGAAGCTAATGTAAATAAAATGATGATCCCCAAGAACCATGCCTACTATATGGCATGAACTGTACAAGTTTTCATGTACTGATGCATTGAGAAGGTAATTAATAATGGATTCATTTTTTGTAAATTAAGTTCAGAATGGGTCTCTTCAAAATTATGTTAAATTTGCAATAGTTTGAAGTTTTAATTCTAATATAAGTATTACACATCTATTTATTGCCTTGGAGAGATACATTTTTGCCCATTTTAATTGATATCTATAAAATCTGGATTGGTTTTACAATGAATGATGACTCACAGTTTGCAGATTTTTAAAAAATGCAATATTATCCTGTGTCCTACAATGAAGGGAACATCCTAGATTTAAAGAGAATTTTTGAACTTAAAATTTCTCTGACATCACTCTGAACACTGGCCATGTAAAATGACTCTAACATCCACCATTGGACTAACAGTTTATTTCCTTGTTTACAGCTTTGCCTGTATGTATTGTCTTCTAGATGGGACTGTGAGACTCAGAGCAGAGAATACTCTATAATGGTGTGAGGCACACACAATTGTTCTACATCTAATGATTAACTTGAAAACCGAATAATTAGTTAACGTTCAGTTTAGAATGTTCTTTTGCCTTTCTGTCCTAACTTGCATAAAACTTCATAGTCTTGGATCAGCAAAATCTGCTATCTTTTTTGCATCTACAACACTTCCAAACTGGTTCATGTTATAGTACATGTTCATGTCCCCCCAAAATTCATGTTGAAATCCTCGCCTCCAATGTAAGGTGTTTGGAGTTAAGAGTGTTAGGGAGGTAATCAGGTCAGGAAGGTGGAATCCTCAAGAACTGCACTGTTGCTCTTATAAAAAGGAGAGACCCCTAGCGAGCTGCCTCTCCCATTTTCACTGTGTGAGGAGAAAAGAACGCGGCACTTGGCAACCCAGAAGAGAGATCTCACCACAACCTCAGCAGGCTGACACCATGATCTCACACTTCTAGGCTCCAGAATCATGAAAAATTAATTTCTATTGCTTATTAGTCACCCAGTCTATGGTATTTTGTTAGAGTTGCCAAAACCTAAGACAGTACATAATCACAGTCAACCAAACTCGCATTAATGTTTGCCTTTCAATTTATTAATATTTGCTACAACCCTCTCCTCTTCTTCCACCCCAGAGGAAAATACTCCTTTATTTTGAAGGAATTAAGGAATTCAAAAGAGATTAAGAAATGAAGGAATTAATCTCTCCTGGCCTATGTTTAGCAGCCTGTCTTTGACTCCTTCCTCTGTTAGCTTATCTACAGGCCTTTTCTCCCAGCATATCCTCAAGGCTTCCCTAACCAAAATAAAATTCTGTGTACTTTTCCATGAATACGTGAGTAGCAAGGGCTCTTTCACAGCCTGGAGAGAATTAACTAATGTTCGTCACATGCTGAGCAGTGAATAAATGGACATTATCACTGTTATTAGGTCCTAATAATATTAACAGGATAAATTGAGACACTTGGTCAAACAATGCATAATTCTTTCACAGAATTATAAATACAGAAATGAGATACAAAGTAAAGACAATGTTCCACATAGGTTTACTCTTCTACATAAATACAGTTACATTACCAAAATATTAGATGAGCAAAGCATAAATACCAGAGTATGATGAAATTCACTTTCTAAATTGCATGCCTCTAGCAAGGTAATATTTCCAAAAACTGGAAGAAAAACTGACACACTAATATGTTTTTATATGTTGCCCTGTATGTTTATAAAAGTATTCTCTAAATTACATTGTGTAAGTGGCAGCTAGTTCTGTCATGATTATTCTATTTATCAATTTAAAAATCCAATCAGAAATTTTCATTATTATTTGCTTTCAGTTCAGTTGCTCATTTGTGCTGACATTTTGCAACCCCGTGGACCACAGCACGCCAGGCCTCCCTGTCCATCACCAGCTCCCGGAGTTTACCCAAATGCATATCCATTCAGTCGGTGATGCCATCCAACCATCTCATCTTCTGTCATCCCCTTCTCCTCCTGCCTTAAATCTTTCCCAGCATCAGGGTCTTTTCAAACGAGTCAGCTCTTCGCATCAGGTGGCCAAAGTATTGGAGTTTCCGCTTCAATATCAGTCCTTCCAATGAACACCCAGGACTGAAGTCCCTTAGGATGGACTGGTTGTAATTCCTTGCAGTCTGAAGGACTCTCAAGACTTTTCTCCAACACCACAGTTCAAAAGCATCAATTCTTCAGCGCTCAGTTTTCTTCATAGTCCAACTCTCACATCCATAAATGACTACTGGAAAAACCATAGCCTTGACTAGACGACCTATGTTGGCAAAGTAATGTCTCTGCTTTTCAGTATGTTGTCTAGGTTGGTCATAACATTCCTTCCAAGAAGTAATCGTCTTTTAATTTCATGACTGCAATCACCATCTGCAGTGATTTTGGAGCCCCCCAAAAAATAAAGTCTGTCACTGTTTCCACTGTTTCTCCATCTATTTGCCATGAAGTGATGGGACTGCACCCTATGATCTTCGTTTTCTGAATGTTGAGCTTTAAGCCAACTTTTTCACTCTCCTCTTTCACTTTCATCAAGAGGCTCTTTAGTTCTTCTTTACTTTCTGCCATAAGGGTGGTGTCATCTGCATATCTGAGGTTATTGATATTTCTCCCAGCAATCTTGATTCCAGCTTGTGCTTCTTTCAGCCCATCATTTCTCATGATGTACTCTGCATATAAGTTAAATAAACAGGGTGACAATATACAGCCTTGACGTACTCCTTTTCCTATTTGGAACCAGCCTGTTGTTCAGTTCTAACTGATGTCCAGTACTAACTGTTGTTTCCTGACCTGCATATAGGTTTCTTAAGAGGCAGGTCAGGTGGTCTGGTATTCCCATCTCTTTCAGGATTTTCCACAGTTTATTGTGATCCACACAGTCAAAGGCTTTGGCATAGTCAATAAGGCAGAAATAGATGTTTTTCTGAAACTCTCTTGCTTTTTCCATGATCCAGTGGATGTTGGCAATTTGATCTCTGGTTCCTCTGCCTTTTCTAAAACCAGCTTGAACATCTGGAAGTTCATGGTTCACGTATTGCTGAAGCCTGGCTTGGAGAATTTTGAGCATTGCCTTACTAGCATGTGAGATGAGTGCAATTGTGCGGTAGTTTGAGCATTCTTTGGCATTGCCTTTCTTTGGGACTGGAATGAAAAGTGACCTTTTCCAGTCCTGTGGCCACTGCTGAGTTTTCCAAATTTGCTGGCATATTGAGTGCAGCACTTTCAAGGCATCATCTTTTAGGATTTGAAATAGCTCAACTGGAATTCCATCACCTCCACTAGCTTTGTTCATAGCGATGCTTCCTAAGGCCCACTTGACTTCACATTCCAGGATATCTGGATCTAGGTGAGTGATCACACCATCGTGATTATTTGCTACGCAGAACATAATTTCAGCATTATGAGCTTAATTTTCTTTGTGACTCTTTGAGCTATGTTTTATACGATTTCATAGTATTTTTGTCAAAATTAGTGTTGAACAAGCAGCCATCTGAAGTGTTATGCAAGCCAATGAATTTCTCATCTTCCAAGAGTAGATGAGCCTCTGTGTAATACAGTCAGTGGTGTGGAGGCAAGTGAACCCAGTCAATCAAATGAAATGTATGGTTAAACCATGAGTGTTGAGGATGTATTTGGATATGTGGCAAAACACTACTAAAATCCAGGTCCATAAGAGTGAAGATGTGCAACAGAATCAGTCTTAGACACAAAAAGAGACAGTATTTTATATTAGTGGAAAGTATGAATTGATAGACCATTGACTTTCAAAGAAGTTGAGTGATTACCATTTTCATGAATATTTAACTACAGGGATAAAGTAGTATTTGGTGAGACTGGGAAGTTTTGGCATCAACAGAATATTAGGTTAAGACAATGACTGTTGTTGTCTAAACATTAGATATTTCCCAATTGACCTATAAATTTCAATCTCCTTTAGAGAGATGTGTGAAACAATTTAGGATACCCTTTTGGCTGCCTTCCTACATGTGGTGGTTTAGTTGCTAATTTGTGTCCAACTCTTGCAACCCCATGGACTGCAGTCCTCCAGGCTCCTCAGTCCAGGGGATTTTCCAGGCAAGAATACTGGAGTGGGTTGCCATTTACTTCTCTAGGGGATCTTTCCAACCCAGGAATCGAACCTGGGTCTCCTTCATTGCAGACAGATTCTTTACTGACTGGGCTATGAGGGACATCCATTTCCTACATGTACACACAGTTAAAGTGTGAATGAAACTCCTTAACGTGGGTCCACTCAGATCCCTGTTATGGAGAATTTTAGCTGAACTTGTTTCTTTAACAGACAAAGCTAAACATCAATAAGACTAACCTTCCTTGAAGTTCCTATTTTAAAAATTGCAATCCTCATTAATTTCTCTTCAGTCTTCTAAACAAAAGAACTAGAAAGAACTGAAAGTGAGGAGAATAATTCTTTGAACCTCTGGATTAAGGAAAGCAGATCAATGTGGTCAACGGGGATGGCTGGAGATTATATTTCCACTTCAAAACAGTCATTTGAGCAACTTTAAGACTCTGGTTTTCTCTAATATTAGGTTTATTCTGATAAGGCTTTCCTAAGTAAATTTTCAATCTACTGCTTATTTTACCTGCTACATGAAGGGCAAATCGACCTCAGAAGGTTAAAGATATACTGGAAGAAGTCATCAGAGAAGAGTAAGGAGCTCTGGAAAAACAGTAACAGCACTGAAGTTTCAAGTCTAAACTGGGACTTTTGTATTGGGGTGGAAGGTGAGAATGTCTCTCTCAGGCCAGACAACTATAGAAACTAATTTTTAACCTTCCATGCGACTTTACTAGTAAGGGGTCATATGAGCTGTGAACTAGATTGAGAGTGTAGATATCTGGATGCTCTGGTTTTGGAAATAGGGTTGAATCTATGGGTAGTGGGAGACAAATAGCCTCTGACTTTGGAACATGGAAACTGTAGAGCTATAACTGACAGTTCAGCACAAGTAACTGGATTTCAGAACACTCATTCCCCCTCAGCTAGTAATTCCTCTCTGTTCCTAGGAAAATTTTCATTGCAGGGGGTGGGGGGGAGTGGAGGTAAAGTCCAAGGAACAAAGATGTTCAACAGAATTATCTCATCATTCTCCTATTATGTCTTTTATTCCTATTGAAATAAGGCATGAAAACTGAAACAATATTGACATGCTCAATACATATTTGCTGAATGAATGCAGTCAATACTTATGTATTAGAATTACCAGAACAGTAATAGTATGTGCAGTGGAAAGCACTTACTAAGATTTTCTATGTGCCAGGCACTGTACTAACAGCTTTAAAAGGATGATTTATGATGGAACCTCCTCGGGAGTCCTATTAGATATCATTTTTCTAAAACATTTTTATTTGTGTATATTTTTTGGTTTTCTATATGCACAGAATAATACTAGCACTTCAATTTTTGTAATAGAATTACCTTTCTTGATCCGTTTGCTTTAAGGTGGGAGAGTTTAGTTAAGAAGGTACCTACCCAGGCCTAATCAACACTCTATCACCCTGAACAGAGTTATGAGTTCAGAAACTGATAGGTTTCTAAGAAGGGTTATCATAGCTAGCAAATAAAAATACAGGATACCCAATTCCAGTTGAATTTCATATATACAGAGAAATTGTTTCTTAATGTAAGTGCATTCCAAGCAATCTTTAACCTAAGATTTTAAAAAATGATTCATTTATTTGAAATTCAAATACCAAGACTATACTGAACCATCAGACAAGAAGCCCTTCATATTTTCCTGGTAAGGCTAAATTTGTAGTACATAAGACTATCATTGGGTGGGTGCCATCCTTGGCTAAACATGGAGAAAGTCAGCCTAGGAATGAAACCTTTACAGAGTAGGGTAGAGCCAAAGTTCTGATGGTGTCACTTGAACCCCTGGATTCAACGTTGCCTCTGCATGTTGTCTCAATAGGTACAATTCAAAGTTATTATACCAATATAATTTTACATTGAAACATGAATTTGTTTTCTATCACATGGCAATGAAATATTCAGACCTAATATGCCATTGTCATTCTCATAAATAAAGAAATCAATTATTATTTTGATAGATTTTAGGTCTCAGAGTAAGTATGTGGTAGATTTGGGACTGAAAACAAAATACGAGTATAATATCCTAGTTCTTAATATTGTAGACTGTCTTTCTAAAAAATAAATATGTAACATGATAAACTGCAAAGAGTTCTTTAAAAACAAAACAAAAGAACATTTACACACACTCCAAGAGAGACGCCCTCTAGAGAAGGGCCAGTCTCCTTTAGACTGGCAGGTTAGAGGACATATCCCTGGCTGTATACACATGGCTCATATAACCTGAGGCAAATGTATATCTCCAAACTGTGCTCAAGAAACTCAGTACTCCCTCCTACATGGCTGTACTTCTGTAAACATTCTGCTCTCTCTCTCACCCCAAAACTAGATTCAAAATCCAAGCTCATTAATAGCCAAAAAACTCTAAAACAAAACCTAACTATAATTCAAATTAGAGATGAATACATGCCTAAAACACAAACTTGATTATGGCAGTACCCTGCTTACTGGTCAAGTATACTCCCCTTTACAGACACGCAAGAATTGTCATTGTCTGGATTTTGTCCATTTCCATGTCCCAGTAACATTCTTACTTGTATCTGTTGATCGCTCATGATGAACTTCTGGAACTTCCATATAGGACCCATGCTTTTTAGTTTAACCTCCAAATACTTATGCTATTCTGTATCCCTAGAATGCCCTGCTATCAGTTGAAAGCTAAACTAATATAACTCCTCTGAAAAAGCCTTCTTTGATTTGTTTGTTCAGTTCAGTCATTCAGTAGTGTCTGACTCTTCGCAACCCCATGGACTGCAGCATGGTAGACTTCCCTGTCCATCACCAACTCCCAGAGATGACTCAAACTTATGTCCATTGAGTTGGTGATGCCATTCAACCATCTCATCCTCTGTTGTCCCCTTCTCCTCCTGCCTTCAATCTCTCCCAGCATCAGGGTCTTTTCCAATGAGTCAGTTCTTCCCATCAGGTGGCCAAAGTACTGGAGTTTCAGCTTCAGCATCAGTCCTTCCAATGATATTCAGGACTGATTTCTTTTAGGATGGACTGGTTGGATCTCCTTGCTGTCCAAGAGACTCTCAAGAGTCTTCTCCAACACCACAGTTCAAGAGTATCAATTCTTTGGAGTTCAGCTTCCTTTATAGTCCAACTCTCACATCCAAACATGACCACTGGAAAAACCATAGCTTTGTCTAGATGGACCTTTGCTGGCAAAGTAATGTCTCTGCATTTTAATATGCTGACTAGGTTGGTCATAGCTTTTCTTTAAAGGAGCAAGCGTCTTTTAATTTCATGGCTGCAGTCACCATCTGCAGTGATTTTGGAGCCCCCCCCAAAATAAAGTCTGTCACTGTTTCCATTGTTTCCCCATCTGTTTGCCATGAAGTGATGGGACCGGATGCCATGATCTTCGTTTTCTGAATGTTGAGCTTTAAACCAACTTTTTCACTCTCCTCTTGTACTTTTATCAAGAGGCTTTTTAGTTCTTCTTCACTTTCTGCCATAAGGGTGGTTTCATCTGCATATCTAAGGGTTATTGATATTTTTCCCAGTAATCTTGATTCCAGCTTGTGCTTCATCCAGTCCAGCGTTTCTCATGATGTACTCTGCATATAAGTTAAATAAGCAGGGTGACAATATACAGCCTTGATGTACTCCTTTTCCTATTTGGAACCAGTCTGTTTTTCCATGTCCAGTTCTAACTGTTGCTTCTTGACCAGCATAAAGATTTCTCAGGAGTGAGGTCAGGTGGTCTGGTATTCCCATCTCTTTCAGAATTTTCCACAGTTTATTGTGAGCCACACAGTCAAAGGCTTTGGCATAGTCAATAAAGCAGAAATAGATGTTTTTCTGGAATTCTCTTGCTTTTTTGATGATCCAGCAGATGTTGGCAATTTGAACTCTGGTTCCTCTGCCTTTTCTAAATCCAGTATGAACATCTGGAAGTTCACGGTTCACGTACTGTTGAAGCCTGGCTTGGAGAATTTTGAGCATTACTTTGCTAGCCTGTGAGATGAGTGCAACTGTGCAATACCTTGAACATTCTTCTTGAACGTTCTTTGGCATTGCCTTTCTTTGGGATTGGAATGAAAACTGACCTTTTCCAGTCCTGTGGTCACTGCTGAGTGTTCCAAATTTTCTGGCATTGAGTGCAGCACTTTCAATGCATCATCTTTCAGGATTTGAAATAGCTCAACTGGAATTCCATCACCTCCACTAGCTTTGTTCATAGTGATGCTTCCTAAGGCCCACTTGACTTCGCATTCCAGGATGTCTATCTCCATGATTTGTTACTATCCCTTATTGTTGATATAATGCTCTTCAACTTATAAAAGAAATCAGTGTGTAGGTTGCCTCTTTCATTCTTTATTTAACATCTGATTAACCCGCCATTCACTGCAGGTCTTTTCTGAGGGGGGGGCACAACTTGAGTGGTTTTCTCTGGTTGACAACCTCAACTACCAAAGCTCTCAGTAGCTGAGAAAATAAGGAAAATATTCTGGTACCCTAAGAAGCATTTATAAATTTCCAAGGGGTTTAACCATTAATTCTTAACAGAATATGTCATTCCAGCTTTATCAATAGTCTCTTTCTTTCCAGAAGCATCAGAAAGAAATCACTGAAGTTAACAATCCCAAGAACAATTAAAAGAAACTTTATAGAAAGCAGTTAGCCATATACTTGAACCATTGTAGCAAGAGAGGTTAAAATTTTGCTCCAAAAACATCCAGAATCTGAGCCTCACACTTCTATTTCACATTTCATAAAAAGAAATACTAGTTTCTCAGAATGATTTAGCAATAAATGACACTATATAACACATAAAGTCTAAATCAATTTATATATGATCTCTTTTATAACTGTTTTTAAAAAATTTCTCCTGTTAAACCATTTCATTTATTCAGTATGTTCTGATATATAAGGCATGTAAAATAATTTTATCCAATTAATACTTTAAACTCCTATGCCATAGTCTTTTAATTATATTTCTTCTTTGTCATGAGTTAATCTTTTATGCCAAAATTTCCTCAACAGCAATCATTTTCTTAAAGCACTAAAATTCAAAATTTACTTCAGCTAAAAATAATGTTTTTCTGATTAGTCCTACTAACATCTTTGCATCTTTTTCTTAATGATCAGATTTACTCTAATAGTCATGAAAAATTCTGTGCAAAATAAATACTTCATATAGTCCAATTTAATCAGACATAAAAAAATATGCAAAATAAATCCTGATTATACCTTTGATTAACTAGTCAAAAACAATTTTACCTCAAATTGAGGGTTTTTTTTTTTTTTTTTTTGCTTAATACATTATTTTTTTTACTTTATCACAGATTCCTTGGCCATACTATTTAATTATAAAACTGTGCCTCTTCATTTTCCAGTATGCGCTGTCCTCAGCATTAAGAGATATTACATTGTGGCCTTCAAATAACTGGACCTCTTTATCCTGAAGAATTATATATGGATTCAAAAAAGCTTTCTAAGGCATCTCAAATGAATGCTGTAGGTGAGGGAGCTTTTTATAAACAACACATCAGTCTAGAACCAATTCATTCCCACGTTTGGAATAATCCATTGAAAGGTCATAAGAAAACGAGAAGTGAGGGCCCATCAGAACAGAGATCTGCAAACTATTTTCTGATCTTGAACATAGGCTTGTCCTTGCAAAGCACGGCTGTACTGAATTTGTTCTACCCTATTTTACAAGTCGGAGAAGGCAATGGCACCCCACTCCAGTACTCTTGCCTGGAAAACCCCATGGATGGAGGAGCCTGGTGGGCTGCAGTCCATGGGGTTGCGAAGAGTTGGACACGACTGAGCGACTTCACTTTCACTTTTCACTTTCATGCATTGGAGAAGGAAATGGCAACCCACTCCAGTGTTCTTGCCTGGAGAATCCCAGGGACAGAGGAGCCTGGTGGGCTGCCATCTATGGGGTCGCACAGAGTCGGACACGACTGAAGCGACTCAGCAGCAGCAGCATTTTAAAAGTAATGGCTTCTTTTTCTTTCTTTCATTCCCCTAATATTCAGACCACTTTTTTTGTTTCCAAATACACTTGTTTCCAATATATTTCTTATATTCTTTTAATTTCCCACCACACAAAGTAAAATTTTCTAGAAGAGAAATAACAGTAGAATATGAAGTAGTTTATCAAAATCAATTTGATTTGCTACATATTCATGAGATATTTCATAATAAACATTCTAAACTTTCCCTTTCTAAAAGTTAGACTGCTGATATATTCTTACTTCTATGGGATATTCCGGAACTTAAAGCATCATCATAATGAGACACTTTACTCTTAACAATGGTTTTATGAAGTATTTCAGTTACCCAAAGATCAGATTTCTAGCAAAATTAAATAACTAGAGTTCAAAGGATCCAAAAGTAAAGTACAAAAAGAAATGATGTCCCAAATGTGAAAGAAAACTCCATAAATAAGCAACCAAAAAACCAGTACATACACTAATGAACAATCAAAAAATAATTGTAAATTTAAAACCTCTTGATCTTCACACTAGCTATAAGCCTAAATGAATATCAATTCAAGTTTCATGGCTGAATACTTGAAAAAGAAAAACATAAAAACAGGATAGAAAAAAGAAAAGGAGGGAGGGAAGAAAAAGAGATTCAAGGAATACACATTTTTTTCTAAAAGATGAGGTTGAAGATACTTTAATCACAATATATGATATCCTTTAGTCAGATCAGCGGAGAATTATTTTGCAGTCACCTACTTTAAAAGTGCTATTTTCTTTTCCTTTATAATGTCTTTGACCATCTCTATTAAGGACAGAAGCTATCACCTGTCTGACTGGCCTAGCATGTGAGAGATTTCTGTGAGTCAATTTGTTCCTCTCAACAATCTTTTTTCCTGAACTCTTTAAACAACATACTTTCAATTAATTACAAGTCACACACACGAAATGGCAGTATCCTGAAGCTATAAGGTATAACACAGGAGATAACGAGAGCAACTAGAAGTCTAGATTTGTACCTTACGTTATGCTGATGTCTGTTACATCCTGTGTGTGTTTGTCTTTGTTTTAATATCAGGAAAAAAACATGCCTTTGACATAAAGAAATTTCAAAGCCAGGTCAAATAAATCTGATGCATTTCCAAAGCCAACTAAAAATTTAAACAAAATTAAAGAGAGACAGGAAATTTCATTTTAGGTAAAGATAAAATTGCAATCATTTTATGGTGGCTATTATATTACTGCCACAAGCAAGATCTACTATCAGTCATGGTGAAGTTCCACACACATACAAAATAATATTTCTATCGTGGAAATATTTTATCAGGCTGGTACATAACCATATGTCTATCTCATTAATTTCAAATGAAAAGAAAGGAAAAATAAATTTAAGGATATTAAAATGCAGAATAGTTTCAGGAGCAAAATATCATTAATATTTCTTTTTGAACATTTGTCCAGTTCTTTCTTCCTCATATTTGACACCATCATCATAATCAATGTAAATCGAGCTAACACACATTAAGTTGTTTTTTCTAATGTGGGAGATATTATACTACAGCTTTACCGAGACTATTATTTAATTCTCAGATAAATTCTTACAGAAGGTACTACTTTTATCCACACTTAAGAGATAAAACTGATGCTTAAGGAGGCTCACTTACTGAAGTTCAGACAGTTAGTAAATACTGATCTTAAAATAGAGAAAATTTTCTCTAGACCTAGATCTAGAGTTGAACACAACTGAGTGAGTAACACAGTTCAGACCTAGAATTATAAGCCTGCAATATGCTGCTTCTCCAGGAAATGGCTAGGTTATCTGCAAGTATTTTTTCCCCAAAACTTTAAACTTTATTTTGCGTTGGGTTATATCCAATTAACAATGTTGTGGTAGTTTCCGGTGAGCAGCAAAGGAACTCAGCCATACATACATGTATCCATTCTCCCCCAAATCTCCTCCCATCCGGGCCAGCGCATAATATCGAGCAGAGTTCCATGTGCTATACAACAGGTCCTTACTGGTTATCCATTTTAAATACAGTAGTGTGTATAGGACCTTCCCAAAGTTCCCAACTATACCTTCCTCCCATCAACCATAAATTCATTTTTTAAGTCTCTGAGCCTCTATTTCAAAAGTAAGTTTACTTGTATTTCTTTTTAGATTCCACATATAAGGGATGTCATACAATATTTCTCCTTCTCTTTCTGACTTACTTCACTCAGTATGAGTTCTATCCATGTTGCTGCAGATGTCATTATTTCATTATTTTTAATGGCTGAGTAATATTGTATATATGTATCACATTTTCTTAATCCATTGCTCTGTTGATGGCCATTTAAGTTATCTTCAAGTCTTTACTCCAAATTGTTTTCTACTTGATAATATTTCCAAAGATATTCCCTATTATAGAATAGGAGTGTAGGATTTTTCTGCATTGCAAATTTATAGTTTTTTTTTTTTTAGTTACCAATTTATTAATCACCAAGAAAGGCAATGACAACCCGCTCCAGTACTCTTGCCTGGAAAATCCCATGGATGGAGGGGCCTGGTGGGCTGCAGTCCATGGGGTCGCTAGGAGTCGGACATGACTGAGCGACTTCACTTTCACTTTTCACTTTCATGTACTGGAGAAGGAAATGGCAACCCACTCCAGTGTTCTTGCCTGGAGAATCCCAGGGACGGGGGAGCCTGGTGGGCTGCCATCTATGGGGTCACACAGAGTTGGACACGACTGAAGTGACTTAGCAGCAGCAAGAAAGAACTGATCAGAGAAGGAAGGTCCAACTTCTGATACAGATGCAAAGCTTCATTTTCTCTATAGCAGCTGAGAACCAGACACATTGTGTCCAGACACATACAGGTCCATCTGAGTTTCATATCTTTACTGACTTCTGTTAGAATTTTGTTCTGTTAGAATATTCTGTTAAAATATTGTTTGAATATTTTTCTCAAGAACTCTCAAGCAAGTGGCTTATGATATGAGTCAATTAAAATTTTGAACAGTTAGATATTTTGGATTGCATGTTTTTAAATTTATATTTAGTTGAAAAATAATTGCTTTACAGAATTTTGTTGTTTTCTGTCAAAGTTCAACATGAATCAGCCGTTAAGTATTCATATAAACCCTCCCTTTTGAACCTCCCTTCCATCTTCCTCCCCATCCCATCCCTCTAGGTTGATACAGAGCCCCTATTTGAGTTTCCTGAGACATACAGCTTTGTTTTTAACATTTTAAAATAATCAGAGTAAAGAAATTAGCCTATAGTTGTGAAAAAGGAACCAGGGTAGGCAGATCAGATCAGTCTCTCAGTCGTGTCCGACTCCTTGCGACCCCATGAATTACAGCACACCAGGCCTCCCTGTCCATCACCACCTCCCGGAGTTCACTCAGACTCACGTCCATCAAGTCAGTGATGCCATCCAGCCATCTCATCCTCTGTCGTCCCCTTCTCCTCCTGCCCCCAATCCCTCCCAGCATCAGAGTCTTTTCCAATGAGTCAACTCTTTAAGCTTTCCCTAAATGGCCTTCATGGGATCCTCCATTTCAGGACAGCTTTGTTTCTTTTCTTTGGTGCTAAAATTAATTTTAAATTGAAAATACTGATCAAAGAAGATGTTTCAAAAACTTATTCACTTGTAAAATGACAGTGTAAGATCCCCTAAGGAATTTACAATTGTGTAAATTATTTACATAATATACACTTATCTAAAAAATATAAACGGTTTGGGGACAACAAAGACTTAAAGAGACCTATACAACCTATAACTATATAGATACAAGTAGTATAAGTAAAACATTTTTGATTTAGTAAGAATTTCATTGTTTTATTACTGACAGCCATATAGTGCATACTTCATAAAAATTATTTTATATAGCTTTTCTTAAAACCTGGAGAGAACATTATTTTTTTCAGTTTCTTTGTCACTTATATAACAGTATCATGATTCTACCTCGAGAATTTTATGCCTCCAATAGTACCAGAAAACCATAAGCTTTTCGTTATTATTTTTGCTGTTTATATGTAATACTTAGTAACTATTAAAAGACTAATATCTGTTGCATTTATTTTTAAATAAAGAATTATAACCAGAAGTATAAGTGACCTTATATTTTAACATTTTAGGAATATCTTCAAAGGAAAGTTATTTTCTTTGAATAAAAAAGATATATTTTCATAGTTCCCCTGCTTTAAATTTTTATAAATAAGAAAACTGTTAGAAAGGTTCACAAAGTAACTTTAAATCTAGTCATACTTAAGTAAAAAGTACAAACTTGATCCTAAAATTAAAACTACATTTTAGTTACAAAAATACCTGAACAACATTCTCATCTGTTTTATGATTAATTTTATCTTATTTTGATAAGAACATTAAAATATCAATATAAAAGGTACTTACCAAAAATAGAATACCCATACAAAATATTTTAGACAGGAAAAGTCTACAATATTGACAGTTGATTTTCATATGTAGAATCTTTATGAAAGGATAACTTCCCTTTTAATGATATCAAGATTACTGCAGATTTCTTTATTGGTTTGTTCTTCAAAAGTAGTAAGCATGGTTTCTGAGAATGACAGAAGTCATGGCCATTAATAAAAAAACCTTTATAAGCATCTCACTTCGGGCTGCTATAAAAATCACTGTGCACTAGGCGGCTTAAGCAACAGAAGTGAAGTCTGGAAGGCTGGAGGTCACAATATACATTCAATCTCATGACGTGTTTATACTCTTAAAAATTACTGAGGACTCCAAAAGGTTTTGGGTATGTGGGTTATATCTGTTAGCACTTATTCTATTAGCAATTAAACTAAGAGTCTTTAATTTATAACCTACTGATTCTTTTAGTAAAAATAATAATCTTCATATTATATGATTAAATAACATAGTTTCATGAAAATAAACAGATTTTTTAAGAAAACAATGAGAAGAGTGGCAAAGATACATAGTGTGAAAATAAAGGAATATTTTAGTGTGCTTTATAGACAACTGTGGATAAACTTTTGTGATACCACATCATAACTCAACAAACAGAAATTTCTAAAATTTCTTAAAGGTTAGTGCAATGAAAAATCTGAAACCCTATCAACGAACATTTCCTTCTGTATTACACTGAAATAGATTATTGGTATATTTTACATGTGAAGTATTTTTTTACTCATGAATAATGTGTAACTTGCACTCCCTCTCAAAGGGTTCTGTAGAGTCCCAGATGAGCCTCAACCACACTTTAAGAATCAATGATTCTGAATGTTTAAATACAGACAACTTCTCAAACACTTTCACATTATACACATGCCAAATAAATATTACACTTTGAGTTTGCATATTACACATAAGACTCACTCCTAATACTTTGTCTACAATAGATTCTTGGAATTCCTACCAGAGCTAGGACATGGTCTTAGATTTCCAACCTCAGGGTGAAACAACTATTTATTGTTAAATCAGCTCACTGTTAGAATAATATTAAACTATTTACAAATGCTAATAGCACATCAAAATGACTGCCAGACAAGTTACAGAATAATTTCTATAACGGTGCTTTTAAAGTCAATACCATGATTTTGATACAAAAAAAAATCCTTATAGTCAAAAGAGCTGAACAATTTTAAGTAATGAAAGGCCTGCCGGCTGTAATAAAAATAAGGGTTTCCTTTCAATCTCTCTAAAATACCAATTGTTTTTACCACTATATGAGGAATCACAGCCCCTCTTCAAAATCAGGACCCATTTCTTTAGGTGCTAGTAGAATATCATCCTAATATGAGCAAAATAATTAGTAAAGGAGGAAACTGAAAGTCCCTCAGTCGTGTCCGACTCTTTGCGACCCCGTGGACTGTACAGTCCATGGAATTCTCCAGGCAGAATACTGGAGTGGGTAGCCGTTCCCTTCACCATGGGATGTTCCCAAGCCAGGGATTGAACACAGATCTTGTGCATTGTAGGTGGATTCTTTACCAGCTAAGCCACCAGGGAAGCCCCAAAATATTGGAGTAAGTAGCCTATCCCTTCTCCAGCGGATCTTCCTGACCCAGGAATTGAACTGGGGTCTCCTGCATTGCAGGCAGATTCTTTACCAGCTGAGCTATCAGGGAAGCCCCAATAAAGGAGTGGTGGATGGAAAAGATAGAGTTGCTGTTGGCCCCAGAATAGAAAGAGGCAGTCCAAAGATGAAGTTCAAATTGAGAAACAACAATAACTTATAAGAGTCATTATCAGAAGCTAATCGTTCATGGTCAGTTGAGATCTGGGTGGCCAGAAAAAGCTATTCTAGGCTACAGACATATTAACTATAGTGATAGGGACCTATGGCTAAAGTTGTATGACTTTATATACTGAAAAATGAAGATTTTTATTCCATGAATCAAGTGAACTTTTCCATTGGGTCCAATCTAACAGAAGAGATTATTTATCAAAACTACTTTCTCCCCTGTGACAACTTCCCTGCCATCCTCAAGACACACACCTGCTTACTGATTTCTGGAAAGTGAAACTGTTAGTTGCTCAGTAGTGTTGGACTCTGTGATCTCACGGACTGTAGCCTGCCAGGCTCCTTCGTCTATGGAAGTCTAGGCAAGAATACTGGAGCAGGTTGCCATTCCCTTCTCCAGGGGATCTTCTGACCCAGGGATCAAACCTGGGTCTCTTGCATTGCCAGCAGATTCTTTAGTATCTGAGACACCAGGGAAGCCCTTCTACTTTCTAGAGAACACTTTATGGTTCCTTTTAAACTATTATCATTTAGCATACAGCTAAGCTCTTGAGGGCAGATATCATGTCTTACTTTTTTTTATTAAATGTTAAGTTTCTAATTGCCACAGACTAGATACTAAACAAGTGTAATGATTATTTACTTATTAAATAAATATCCCATTAAAATTTAAAAGTTTTTTCAGGATTTTTTATTGTTCCTAGCTTCACTTTTGTATTCTGCTTCTAGTGTTTTATCTAAAATGCTAAATTGTCACTCAGCTTATTCCGAAAAAAGATTTTACTTTCAATGCACTAGATCTCTAAACATTAAAAACTCTAAAACACACTGTACAATGTTTTCCATTCTCTTCCATCTGTCAGCCTTACAACCTTTCCTCAAAGTATCCACTACTGAAAATATCTACGGTACACGTGAAAAATTTACTCAGCCAGGCAACGTGATCAGCGTGCAGTACTTGTCATTTTTCTTTTCTCCTTTCTGTCTAGATGTAGAAATAGGGGAACATAGTGAGCCTCGTGCTATACTTGTACTTCAGTTGAAGGACCTTGTGGGCAAATCATACCTCTGAATGGTACTGATATTTCCCTTTTAGGGTTGTTGTGTGGATTAGACAATATACATGGAAAGCATCCCATGCACAGTGGGTATTTAACACATTCTGCCAAGCTGCCAAGTCGCTTCAGTCGTGTCTGACTCTGTGCGACCCCATGGACTGCAGCCTACAAGGCTTCTCCGTCCATGGGATTCTCCAGGCAAGAACACTGGAGTGGGTTGCCATTTCCTTCTCCAATGCATGAAAGTGGAAAGTGAAAGTGAAGTCGCTCAGTCGTGTCTGACTCTTAGCAACCCCATGGACTGCAGCCTTTCAGGCTCCTCCATCCATGGGATTTTCCGGGCAACAGTACTGGAGTGGGGTGCCTTTGCCTTCTCCCATTTAACACATTACTGAGCCTTATAAAAAAAAAAAAACCTTCACTGCCATCAGGCTTGTCCAGAACACCATCATTTCTACTTAAACAACTGCAACTGCTCCTATTTGATTTTTCTGATTCCATGTGTGTCCCCCATTCCCAACGCATGCAGTGAGCCTTCTTACAATATAAATCTGATGTTACTCTCTTGCTCAAAATCATCCAATGGCTTCCCTTTCTTGCACCTATTATGAAAGATCGGAAGCAATGTGCATTGCACTCTCACTACCAACCTCATCTCCCATGGAGATATTCCTCACACTACTTTGCCGGGGGCCTTCTGGTTCCATAAACAGACTAGGCACACTCTGGCCTTGGAGACTTATTACATCTGAGATCCACTGCCTGGAACGCTCTTCCTTTCACTTCCCTTACTTTGCTTCCATGGTCTACTCAAATATTGCCTTATCATCACCCCTTCCTAGCAACCTCCTGCAACTCCACTCCTGTCACTCTGCTTCATCCAGTCCTACCTGCTGAAGATCAAGAACAGTTTCTGCTACTTGGAGGCCCCTCAAAAGTATCTGCTAAATGAATGAATATATAATTAATAATAATTCTTAAAAAGTCCAAATACATGCAGAATTGTAAAATTATGGAAAAACATTTCTCATGAACTTAATTTTTTATTTAACTATTATTACAGTTTGTTTTTATTTTTTAACTTGGAGGATAATTGCTTTATAATGTTGTGTTGGTCTCTGTCATACAAAACTGTGAATCTGTCGTAAGTATATACATGTCCCCACCCTCTTGAACTTTCCTCCCATCCCTCCTCATCCCATCCCACCCCTTTAGGTTGCATGACCTTTAATTTAAAAATAAGAATAGCTAGTATTCATTGAAAGCTTATTTATCATACATGAGGCATTAACTAATTTGTTCCTCACACAAAACTGATGCTGTAGGAATAATCATTGTCCCAGATGAAAAAACTGAGGTTCAACAAGCTATATAATTAGCTCAAGGTCCTTCCTTCAGCGAACACACTAATTTTCAAGAAGAACTTCACAACAGAGATACTTTAAGTCTTACAACATTCATTTTCTTGTAGGGTTCATAAAATCATTTTGATCTACTGTTACTATGTGTCAAATGATTTGCTGCGATTCAAGGAGCATTTTTTCCTGTCATGTTGGGAAAGGTAGGAAATAAGACAGGACCTATTTCTCAGTCAGCCCACACTTGATAGTTCACAGAGGTCTGAGGAGACGTAGCTCTCTGTCTCAACAGAAGCTGCATGAACTGCTCCTGTTCATCAATCATGCAGTGGCTGTTTACTCATCCCCAGGCCACATGTCCCTCCACATGGCATCTGGGTCTTCCTCTCAGCAAAGCTACAATGTGCAATGACAGATGAAATTCTGCTCCTATTTGGATGTGAAATTCAAAACTAAGTTGAATGTCTCACAGTTGGAAAACAAACTTAGATCACTAATGAGACACAAAATTCATGCTTGATAAGACTGTCCAATGTAAAAATGTATTCACTTTCAAATTCATGATGAAAAATTAATACACAGAACTATACAAAAATCATTCTCTCTTAACTTTTGCTGTATTCTAATTTATAGACTAATTTTTGTTTAAGTGACCCTGCTACTTTGCTGAGAGAATTGTTCAAAGGTAGAAAAATAAATTGACAGAAATTAATGCAGGGAGCAGTAAGAATTATGACCAGAAGTAGTTATGTTATATAACATAGAACCTATTCTACAGCCTCTGCCAATTATGGAATTAAATCACTATGGATACAGCTAGGAAATAGGGGAATAGAATGCTAATATAAAAATCAAGAACTAGGCTTTTTGTTCTTTACAAAAGGTAGCTGACTGGCTTACCTACTCTGTACTTTAATAAGCTCACTATAAAATTTATGTAATCACTTAGATTTCCTGCCTGACTCAAAGTTCAATGAAGAATGGTGCTGATTTTGAGATTCATGAATCACCTACCAGAATGAGATTCATCAATCTCTAGAAACTGTCCACAGTATTTTGTGTAGGCATTTATATGTCAATTTTTCTGTAAAAACTTCCACATCTTACACCAATTTTTCAAGGGAATCCATGACTTAACAGAGTTTAAGAAAAAATAGCCTGCTCAATATAATCATGAAAAATAGGTGCTCTTTGATATTTGTGTATTTTATATGCATACACACATGCATATAGAAATATATGGAAGAGAAGTTTTATAAGACTCACAACCAAGATTCCCGTTTGGGTTTAAGTCACCTACATAAAGGAATGTCAACTCATCCTCTACCAGAGCACAGTTTTTAAATTGCTAATTTATTAATGTGTTGAATAGACAGAGGCAGTCCTTCTGATCCTATTTTCTATCAACATAAGTGTATTTCCAAAATGGCTGACAATGACCCATTTAATTGAGCACCCATGCATATTTATCATGGCTCTCCATGCAAATGCAGACTTGAAATAGGTCTAAGGTTTGTAGAGAAATTAAGTGCTATAAAGATAATAGTTTATTCATCATTCAAAATGAAACCAATTCCCAAATGCAAAACACATGTTAAAACATCCTTCATTATTCTACTTTAGTGCTGCTTTAGTACAAAATATGAAGAAGGCAATGGCACCCCACTCCAGTACTCTTGCCTGGAAAATCCCATGGGTGGAGGAGCCTGGTAGGCTGCAGTCCATGGGGTCGCTAGAGTCGGACACGACTGAACGACTTCACTTTCACTTTTCACTTTCATACACTGGAGAAGGAAATGGCAACCCACTCCAGTGTTCTTGCCTGGAGAATCCCAGGGATGGCGGAGCCTGGTGGGCTGCCATCTATGGGGTCGCACAGAGTCGGACACGACTGAAGCGACTTAGCAGCAGTAGCAGTACAAAATATATAATTATATTTAAAAAATCATGTCCTACGTAGTTGTTTAGTTGGTTTAGGTGGTCAGTCCTTCTTAGACATCTTTTGAAAAGTACAGGTGAATAAGAGTCCATTTAGGACCAACTGACTTTCTTACACCAAAGACTCACTGATTCTCATTAAGAAATATGAACAGCTCAAAATGCCGTCACCAACATGCCAACAATCGCCTCCACAGCTCACCAATCACCATTTATTGAGGGCTGACTTACACTCTGCTGGGCATTTCACACATATTTTCTCATCTGTTCTCACAAGAGATTGAAAGGAAGGCCACTGAAGTGCATTTTAAATGAGGTAAAGGATTATTACCTAGACCTCCTTTCTGGGTCAAAGGCTTTTCCTATTACACATTTTTTTGGAGAAAGGGAAGAACTGATTTAACTTCTCAGACAAGTGTGCAGACTCTGAGACATTTCGTCATTCTGCTGGCATATCATCTCTTCAGAGGGATTGATTAAAAAACAGCTGAGTTACAGGGACAATGGAACAGGCTTTCTGAGTACAGATAAGGAAAGGATCCCTTCAATTATCCATCATATTAGAAATTAAAACAGATTCATCGGACACAACTGAAATGACTAAGCAGTAACCATAGACCAACAAAAAAGAAAAGAATATCCCAAAGGAAGAAGAAATATGAGATTCAGGGGCTTACTCCTATAATATTAGACAGAGAAACTATCTTAACTGTTATTCTGCACTTCTCATTTAACTCCCAAATTGTATGTGTTTATATACTTCATTATACACTAGATCTTTTAGTCCTTCATTTAGTCCTTCTAAACGAAGAATCACTTGAACCAGATGCTGTGCTCAGTTTAACTTGTAGTATAAAATCTATTTTAGGAGGTTTTCACTTTGCATTATATAAAACACATAAATTATTACAATTCTTATCTGCTGGACAATGAAAAATTTTAAACGACCTTGGGATGATTTGCTCCCAAAATTTCATGCTAAAAATTAAAACTACTTAAAAAAAAAACAAAAAAACCTGAATACAGATTAATAAAATTGAAAGATGTTGCTCTAGGGCTAAATACAGTCTCTAGAATATAAAGAGTTGAAAAAATAATAAAATAGTGTCCATCCCCCACCTTCGTGGTAGCAAACTTATTCATACTAAAAGAGCTCAGGACCTTTGGTCTGAAAGGTTGGAAAAAGTTAAAAATGACCCAGCCAACAATACGTCATCGTGTTACATGGCTCACAAAGAACAGGAAAAGGTCTTTAAACGCCGAGATATACAAGTGCAACTGATCTTCCAAAAGTATGAGAAAATAAATTGTATAAACTACAAAATTGAGAGTTCGCTATTGATTCTGGCAAAGGCTCTAGGATAGGTTTTGAGTCCTGAGAAGATTAAATTGCATCAAGTATCTGACTGGTTATTGGTTTAGAAAGCTATTAAGATCTCTTCTGAACCAGAAATTATAGGCCTATCAGTAATAGGGACTGGTTTGGGTTCTCTGGATAAACATGTTCCTAGAATGATGGAGAAAATGTATTAGATTAACACAGTTTAATAAAAACCTCACATGATAGCAGTATATGGCCTAGTAATTTAGAGGGATTCTCTGGATCTGATTAGATCTGATTCTGTTCTTACTCCTGTTTCATAATCCTTTATCTGAAAATTTCAGGGCCAGAGTTTAGAATACTTTTAAAAATTTTACAGAGAAAAAATACAATTTTACATTGTATAGATGAATATATACAAATGAATATGCTATTACATTAAACTTCCCAGCACCCAATATTAAACACAGTGAAATGTCAATTGCACTGTGTTTAATACTGGGTTATGGGAATTCAGTAAATAAGAGCTCTCTATAAATAAGGGCTCATGTACCTATAGTTTTGTGACTTCACATTAATTATTTAATTGCTACAGGCAAATTATTTAGTTACTATGAATTTCAGTTCCCACATCTTGAAAAACAAGGTAAGAACAACTATCTTAATGGATGCTGGTGATAATCTAATAAAAGAGTGTACGTAAAACACTGGATAGAAAACCAGGAATTATCATGACACACCTGGAACCAGACACTCTGGAATGCAAAGTCAACTGGGCCTTAGGAAGCATTTACTATGAACAAAGCTAGTGGAGGTGATGGAATTCCAGCTGAACTATTTCAAATCCTAAAAGATGATGCTGTGAAAATGCTGCACTCAATATGCTAGCAAATTTGGAAAACTCAGCAGTGGCCACAGGACTGGAAAAGGTCAGTTTTCATTCCAATCCTAAAGAAAGGCAATGCCAAAGAATATTTAAACTACTGCACAATTGCACTCATCTCACACTAAGCAAAGTAATGTCAACATTCTCTAAACAAGGCTCCAACTGTACGTGAACCGAGAACTTCCAGATATTCAAGCTGGATTTAGAAAAGGCAGGGGAGCCAGAGATCAAATTGCTGACATCTTCTGGATCATAGAGAAGGCAAGGGATTTGCAGAAAAAAACATCTACTTCTGCTTCACTGACTACTCTAAAGCCTTAGACTTAGAGTTGCGGACCACAACAAATGGTGGAAAATTCTTAAAGAGATGAGAATACCAGACTGCTTTACTTGCCTCCTGAAAAATCTGTGTGTGCCAGTTAAGAAGCAACAGTTAGAACTGGAGATGGAACAGACTGGTTCCAACTTGGGAAAGGAGTGTATGACAAGGCTGTATAATATCACCCTGCTTATTTAACATATGTAGAGTGTGTTAGTTGCTCAGTCATGTCCGACTCTGTGACCTCATGGACTTCATAGCCTGCCAGGCTCCTCTGTCCATGGAATTCTCCAGGCAAGACTATTAGAGTGGGTACCCTCTCCCTTCTCCAGGGGATCTTCCCCACCCAGGGATAAGACCTGGGCCTCTTGCCCTACAGGCAGATTCTTTTATCATCTGAGCCACCAGGGAAGCCCCCAGTACATCATGTGAAATGCTGGGCTGGATGAATCACAAGCTGAAATAAAGACTGCTAGAAGATATATCAATAATCTCAGATATGCAGATGATACCATCTTAATGGCAGAAAGTGAAGAGGAACTAAAGAGTCTCTGAATGATGATGAAAGAGGAACATGAAAAAGTTGGCTTAAAACTTAACATTCAAAATACTAAGATTAGGGTATCCAGTCCTGTCACTTCATGGCAAACAGATGAGGAAAAAAAATAGAAACAGTGACAGATTTCATTTCCTTGGGCTCTAAAATCACTGTGGACTGTGAGTGTAGCCATGAAATCAAAAGACATTTCCTCCTTTGAAGAAAATCTATGACAAACCTAGACAGCATATTAAAAAGCAGAGACATCACTTTCAACAAAGGTCCATACAGTGAGAGCTAAGTTTTTTCCAAAAGTCAGGTACAAATGTGAGAGGTGGACCATAAAAAAGGCTGTGCTTTCAAACTATGGTGTTGGAGAAGACGCTTAAGTGTTCCCTGGACAGCAAGGAGATCAAACCAGTCAATACTAAAGGAAATCAACCCTGAACAGTCATTGGAAGGACTGATGATGAAGCTCTAATACTTCGGTCATCTGATGCAAAGAGCTAACTCACTGGAAAAGACCCTGATACTGGGAAGGATTGAGGGCAGGAGGAGAAGGGGACAACAGAGGATAAGATGGTTGAATGGCAATCCACTGATCACCAACTCGATGGACATGAGTTTGAGCAAACTTTGGGAGACAGTGAAGGACAGGGAAGCACAGTGTGCTGCAGTCCATGGGGTTGCAAAGAGTCAGACATGACTTAACAACTGAACAACAACAACAAATTACTAATTTTGCAACCTTTGCCCGAAACCAGTGGTTTAGTGGTCAATACTGCTGCTGCTGCTGCTAAGTCATTTCAGTCGTGTCCAACTCTGTGTGATCCCATAGACGGCAGCCCACTAGGCTCCTGTGTCCCTGGGATTCTCCAGACAAGAATACTGGAGTGGGTTGCCATGTCCTCCTCCAATGCATGAAAGTAAAAAGTGAAAGTGAAGTCGCTCAGTCGTGCCTGACTCTTAGCGACCCCATGGACTGCAGCCTACCAGACTCCTCCGTCCATGGGAGTTTCCAGGCAAGAGTACTGGAGTAGGTTGCCATTGCCTTCTCCGAGTGATCAACACTAGCCACACTAAAAACAAAAAGGGATCTTTAAAAAAAAAAAAAAAGCAATACCTGGGTCCCACACAGTATCAGTTGCACTGGTATTTCTCTCTCTGCTGGTATGACCAGGAACATGACAGTTTTCAAAGGTCCCTCTTGATTCTGATATCAGAGAGATTAAAAACCACTACTCTAAATATATCATCACTGGGAATCCTGGATGCTGCTGTTGGTTTTTTTTTTTTTCCTTTTTGTAGCATCTAATGACTCTCTGAACAAATTCATCATCAAAAAAGGGAATGACCAATTGTTTAAGAAGATATGTCTGCCAGGTTACATAAATAGTCTTTCCATTAGAAATTTCTTAAATTAGTTCAGTGTATATGGACTTAGATTATTAGGTGGTTGTTTTCTCACAGTCTAACTACTTTGAGGAAAATGTCTAGCCCCACAAATACAAGAGACTGAGGCTTAGATCCACAGTGCATCAACTGTGAGGCTCTGGAAGAGCACATCACTTTCCTTGCAGCCTGTGTGTAATGATTCCACTTGCACATGGCTCCCTCTATGATGAGACCCTCTCAGACCCTGTATGACAAAAGAGCTCTGACTCACAACCTCTGAAGCAACCAACTTGGGAAACCACACTACATTTCTGCAGCAACTTGCTCAGCACTGTCAGAACTTGGTCAAAGTTCTGCCAGCATCTCTATACTCTTGCCCTGTATTACAACTCAGGATCAACCAAAGAAAGCCATCTATGTGCCCAACCAATCACATGAGATGCCCCACTTCTGGACAGTCCTCCGTAGCTTCCCCTTGCCAACATCTTCCTATCACAGAACACTCTAAGCCCTTCCTCTTTTTTTTGTAATGCTGTCCCACTCCCCTCCTTGCCCCTGTGTCTAGGCCAAGTACAAGTGATGGTGGCTGCCATATAAAACTCAGAATAGACAGCCTCTGTCTTTTCTAACAGGCAAGGTCTTCATTTACTTCCAAAGGTCGGTGTATGAGCAGCATAAAGGCTAGGAACACAGCTCCATTTCCTGTTACATTTTCCCCATCCATTCATTTAAACTTTGTGTGGAAGGACAACATACACGCAGAAAGTCACATCTCCCAAGCATAAAACTCAATGAATTTTTATAAACCAAAACTATGGTTTTTCTAGTAGTCAAGTATGGATGTGAGAGTTGGACCATAAAGACAGCTGAACACTGAAGAATTGATGCCTTTGAATTGTGGTACTGGAGAAGACTCTTGAGAGTTCCTTAGACTTCAAGGAGATCAAACCAGTCAATCCTAAAAGAAATAAAGCCTAAATATTCATTGGAAGGACTGACGCTGAAGCTCCAATACTTTGGCCACCTGATACAGAGCCAACTCATTAGAAAAGACCCTGATACTGGAAAGGACTGAGGGAGGAGGAGAAGGTGTGACAGAGGATGAGATGGTTAGTAGCATCACCGACTCAGTAGACAAGGGTGTGAGCAAACTCCAGGAGTTGGGGAAGGACAGGGAAGCCTGGCATGCTACAGTTCATGGGGTTCCAGAGTCAAACTACTTATCAACTGAACATCAATAACAAACACACTTGTGTAATGAGCTCTGAGGTGAAAAAACTCCATGTTTTGAGCAGCCCCCAAATACCCTCCTTTGCACTCCCTTCCAGGCACTAGAGTTTCCCCCAGAGTAACTTCCATGCTAACTGCTAATCCCAGTGCAGCTTGGCTTGCTTGATATTTTATTGATATGGAATTAGGGAAAAGTATCCACTTGTGGTATCCAGCTTTCTTCACTCAAGGCTATGTTTCAGATTTGTCCTTTTTATTGCATATTTTCACTGCCATATCATATTCCCATGTCATAAATGTACCACGGTTTATGCTTCCATTTTTACTGTTGATGGACATTTGAGTAGCTTCCAGTTTGGTGCTATTAAAAATAGTGCTGATCACTATTTACAATAGCCAAGATATGGAAACACCTAAATATCCATTGACAGATAAATGGATAAGGAAGATGTGGAACATATACGATGGAATACTACTCAGCCATTGAAAAGAATAAAATAACACCATTTGCAGCAACATGGATGGACCTAGAGACTACTTTAACAGTAAGTACTGAGCAACTTCACTTTCACTTTTCACTTTCATGCATTGGAGAAGGACATGGCAACCCACTCCAGTGTTCTTGCCTGGAGAATCCCAGGGACAGGGGAGCCTGGTGGGCTGCCGTCTATGGGGTCGCACAGAGTCGGACACAACTGAAGCGACTTAGCAGCAAAGTAAATCAGACAGGGGAAGACAAATACCAAATAGTATCACTTATATGTGGAATCTAACATACAACACGAACGAACATATCTATGAAAGGAAAAAACAGACTCACAGATATAGAAAACAGACTTTTGGTTGCTAAGGAGGAGAAGTGTGAGGAAGGGAAGGATCGGAAGTTTGGGATAGCACATACAAGCTATTAGATATAGGATGATAAACAACAAAGTCCTACTGTAGACCACAGGTAACTATATTCACTACCCTATGATAAACCATAATGGAAAAAAATATGAAAAAGAGTCTATGTATACATGTATAACTGAGTCACTCTGCTCTATAGCAGAAATTAAAAACCACATTGTAAATCAACTATACTTCAATAATTTTTTTTTAAATAGCACTGCTATGAATGAACATTTTTGCACTCTTACATTCATATAAGTGAAAGACAGGGAAGCCTGGTGTGCTGCAGTCCATGGGTCGCAAACAGTCAGACATGACTTAGTGACTAAACAACAATAAACATTGCAGTGTATGTCTTTTGGCAACCTACACATTTCTATCAAGAAATGTATCTAAGAACTGCACAATTATAGTGTATACATATGTTTCACTTTGATATATACAAAAGTGTATCTCTAATTTAAAAATAAATCATGGAAACCATGTACTGGCTCCCAATTAAAACTAAAGGAAGAAACTTAGTGTTTGAATTGATACAACCCCAACCTTGTATTCTCTATCATGCTACTGTTATTTGAAAAGACTGCTTTAAACTTTTACTTCTGCAAAAAGAGAAAGAAAAACACTGCAGATAGTATGCCAGTTTTACTTCTAGAAATATACAGACTAGCTTTTGTGAAATAAAATAATTTACATCTACTGGAAATACATCTATCCAAGAATACCAGTATAATAAAAGCATCCTTGGCTTTCCTTTTATATAGTATAAAAAGAAAAGAAGCTGCTTCCATTTTAGAGAATCTTAAAATTAAGCAGGACAAACTTCTCCCTTATATAAGCTACTTGAGGTAGGGACCAGGTCAAATTCACCTTTATATTCCTACATTTATACCTCCAGTACATAGAAGGCTCTGGTTCAATGCTTATAAAATAAATGAATCCTCAAAAAGAAACATCAGCAAATGTTCCCCTTGAAATGTTCTTTTAACGAGAAGGTAGGACACTTGATAAAATTACTTAAAACTGCCTCCCCAGCTTGCCTTTTGTTGTTTGTGCTTCAGGCCCCAGTGCAAACTGCAGAGACCCTGCCACAGTGGAAGACTGGAAAGGACTTGAACCAAAAGAAGAAAAGTAATTGTTTGCATTTTACCCACTCTGGTTACACAGACTGTTCACCTATGATTTGTGTAAGAGCCCTCCAACCCCAACGCTGGATGGAGGGAAATTCTGCTTGGTATCAGTGTACCTGGAACCAGGCACAAGAAGAAGTCAGAAATGCAAGTGAGCCACCAAATCTGGAAGCTTCGATTCACATTTGTTGCCACATTAACTGTGATTAACTGGCATTAATCTTTTACACTTGCTAAGAGATGGTAGCTCAAAGGGTAAGGACTCTGCCTGCAATGCAGGAGACCAGGATTTGATCCTTGGGTTGAGAAGATCCCCTGGAGAAGGAAATAGCAACCCACTCCAGTATTCTTGCCTGGAAAATCCCATGGATGGAGAAGCCTGGGAGGCTACAGTCCATGGGGTTGCAAAGAGTTGGACAGGACTGAGTGACTTCACTTCACTTCAAGAGACGGTTAGGTCAGATTGCCAATAACATGTTTTGGGGAGAACCAGAGAAAGAACCCTGTAGCAAAACACTTCACTTTTGTAAGATTTCAATATACTACCACCAAAAAACAAAACTACATTATAAGATATATAGATACCAGTGTGACAAAAAAATGTCATTGGTAGTTTATTACATACTCTCGCTCTCCAGGTGATCCTGCCCAAGTGAAAAGAAAGAAAATAACAATGATAAAGGAACATTATCACCCCTAATTCCACAACGTTAGCCCAAGAGATGTATGTACTTTTCCTAATGCTTATAGTCTTTGTTCAGTTGTACAATTCTAATAAATCATGATGTGCATACACTTTTAAACTTTTACTTTACCCCATGACACACTGTCTGTATTGAAACACACATCTTATAGTATTTTTTTGTAAAATATAAAATACTCTACTCACCAAAAAAGTTTAAATTATAAATATTCTATTATTGTGTGATATTTAAATTTTGAACAATTTTCTACTATTCTGTGTTTGTGGCTTTCTAGCCCTTTTCCTACCTTATAAACTATTTTTTGAGGACATATACCCAGCAACAGGAATATGAGGCCAAAGAAAATACATTTTTTATTTCTAAAATACTTTTGCCAGTATTACAAATTTAAATTGTCCTAATGTTAAAATTTAAAACAAAGTAGCACCTCAAATCAGAGAAGGCAATGGCACCCCACTCCAGTACTCTTGCCTGGAAAGTCCCATGGACAGAGGAGCCTGGTGGGCTGAAGTCCATGGGGTCGCTAGGAGTCAGGCACGACTGAGTGACTTCACTTTCCCTTTTCATTTTCATGCATTGGAGAAGGAAATGGCAACCCACTCCAGTGTTCTTGCCTGGAGAATCCCAGGGACAGCGGAGCCTGGTGGGCTGCCGTCTACGGGGTCGCACAGAGTCGGACACGACTGAAGCGATGCAGCAGCAGCAGCAGCAGCACCTCAAATTAGGATACCACACTCATTTAGCCCCAATTCATATCACATCGATACATATCATCTACTAAACATAAAGATTTTTCATCTGGCTAATGCTTTCATAAAGTGATACATGTTTTAAAGTAACAAATGTCCCCTTCTTTGTGTTGCCAGCAAATCAGATAATCCACACATTTCTAACTGTAGATTGAGATAAGATATCCATGGGGAAAAAAAGAATATACAAACTTTTATTGAAAACATGTCATGTACCAGACCTTATGTTATAGACTTTCTCATGTGTTATCAAAGGCTGCAAAGCATATTGTAACTGCTCTCATTTGTACAAAATTTACGGTAATGCACTTGGTTTCTATTATAACATCACAAATACACACAGAAAAGACTAAAACTAATATAAATGCTTCAGGATTGTTTTCAAGCAGAAATCCTGAAATATTTAAAATCAGGTAGGTAATTTCTTACAACATGGAAGCAATTAATTTAGATGACATTTAGACGAAAACTTTTTCTTTCCTGACTTTGAGCTACTTATAGAAAAGAAACCCTTCATAAAATTTATGAAAGAATTTATGAAAAAATTTATGAAAAAATTTAGATGAAAGAACTAATGCTAAAGCATCTTAAACTAAATTCATCATAAAAGTATGTTCCAGAAAACATTTTATCCCTAACATATCAATATTTTAGAACACAAACATTTCCAGAACTTTCTTCAGGTGTTCACAAATATTTTTTCCCTTTTTAAGTTAGTTTACTGTTGAAAAATAGTATCCATACAGAAAAGTGTATCAAGTATAATGATTTGAACACGAAGGAAGTACTCATGATGCACTCACATCAAAACCAAATCACCAGCATCTCAGAAATGTCCCTTGTGCTCTAACTTCTAACACCAGAGATTAGTTTTGCCTTCACAGATATTTTTTAATCTAGCAAAGCTCTGATAAATTCTTTGTGACCTTTATTGAAGTATTCATTTAATTTCTGCTAGCTCTTTCATTTCTTCACTGAAGACAGAAATTTATCCCCTGAGATCAAGTGAAGCAGACCTGATGAAAATAGTAATATCAAATTGGCACTGATCGGGACAGCCTTTGAAAGTCTCTCATTGGCACATACTATACACTTGCAGGTTCTATTTTTCCCTTCCACTCTTACAATCACAGCAAAACCAAAAAGATTATGTTTCACTAAAACAACTCAGAGATAGTAGTTATATTTGCATAACATGATTTATTCGTGCTTAGTTCACTACCATCTGTTTTCATATTTTAAGTAGAAAGATTTATACATGTAACAATCTTACATAACCTTTCACATCTATTTTAGAGAGCAGTTGGCCCAAATCTAGATAATTTTTTCTATGTATAGTCATTTCCAAAAGGTAGGACACAAACTCTTCATGTCAGTAAATGTTCTCAGTATAAATAATTTAAAGCCTCATTACACTGTGATAAGAACAACTGCTTGTTCCATTTACAATCAATTATTAATTGAAATATGCATTAAGATATATTAAAATAATGTATATATTAAGATGATATGTTAAGATAAATAATGAATATTAAGATGCCTCCTGATGTTAACCTCTTGAATCCTTTTGTAAAACATAAAACATACACTGAACACAGGAGAAAAACTTCCAAAATTTACTTTTCTTAATGTTTATTTTCTTAGAAATGGTTTAAAATGCTTCTCCTAATCAATGATAAAATAGGATTATATGAGAAACTAGATAATGCTTTTAATTAAAATGTTAAGACTTAATTACCAAAAGTATATACATATGCTATTTCACATCCTATTTTGTTTTTAAGTATTAAATAATATATAGCTAGCAGATTCATCATCATGTGAGACATACTTTTTAAACTACCTTATAATATATCTCAACTAAAATATCACAGAAGGTGGGGTAAGGAATGTAATTATCCAGATATTACATTCACATAAGCATTAACAATTAACACTTACATATAAACATATGTAATATATTTGTACTATTAATTTCTAAAAATTAAATATCTAGCCATATGTTAATTAAATATATGTTCAATGAATTTGTGTCTTTATTATCCATCAAAAGTTTTTCAAGAATAATTTTTTTTTTGTTTTAGAAAAAGATAGCTATTCTTCAATCTTGAAAATTTTTACATTATTTCACCACAAGGGGGCCATAATAATCTTCTTTGAATTTTTCAGACAACCCACAGAAAATTGAAAGGGGAGTCAATCAATCAATGAAAATTAAGTAGTTAAAGAAATGTTTATTAATGCAAAGTATAATTTTTGAAAGTGAACATGAATACAAATTACCTTGCTTTGTCCCATATATATATACTATGCATTTGAAGAGAGAAACTTTTTCTTACTTCTCTCCTAAACAGGCATATCTGCCTCTGGGCTCATAATACAGTTTTACTTTCAATAGAATTAGTATTAAATGTGATGGCCTTTGAGAATTACTAATAAAACTGTTACTATTTAACTGCTGCAACATATCACATGGCAAATATTAAACTCTACCCAACATCCAATGCAGTGAGCAGAGTAGAAACTTGGGAAGGAGTGAAATTACTAAAACGTGTTCACCAGGCTAAACAAGCAAACTAAAAGATGAAAGTAATGTCCAACAATGGTATGCTTTAATTCTGTCCCTCTTCCTCTTAATTAAAATTACTTACAAAACAGATGGACTGGTAAGCTATATAAAGCTACTAAACATTTTGCTCAAATATTCTCCGTGGTGCAATCGGCAAAAATCAACTCCTCTCTGCAGATAAAAATGATATGCTTGTCTCCTGAGAGAACAGTTGAACCAGTCCTAAATGTAAAGTGGAACTAAACCAATTATATTTTAGTCCTTTAGCTGGTGCCTTGGGCCAAGTTATCCAGCATAACCACCAAAGGCAAATGGACTTGAATTAGAAAGACAGGGATGCTTCCTTCCCTGCTCTGGCAACATTATGAATTCGCTATTGCCAATGATCCTTTTAACTGCCAGAAACTCCATCCATTCTCACACATCACTTCAAATTCTGTTAAACCAGAGAAGTGAAAAGTGATGATGATGATAGAAATAGCTGAATAATCAAAGATTAATCAGAAGAATACTGATAAAAGATCTACTGATGATTCTTCTAATTTTATCTTTTTTATTCATTCTCACAGATTTTGCCTAAGATGCCAAGAAACACTGACTGTCCAGTGACTCTGGTGGTTGGACTTTTAGCTTTGGAGCGATAGAGGCACGATAAGCAGTGGGCAACAGTTAAAGAAACAAGAATGTCCTGGGTGTATCCCTAAAACGCCACGGTGCATGAGGCCCAATGATGTCTCTAGACTAAGGAGATGATATTTCTGTGTCTCATTCCCCTCCTCTCTCTAATGAAAATACACTCCCCACTAGCCCTAAGGATGACTGACTTGTGCTAGGAACTAAGTAAGAACTTTCCATGAATGAACCCTACTAACACTCTCAAAAACTTACGTGAAAGGCTAAGAAGAGAACAGAAACAAGCAGACTGACAACTGTTAACATTCTCAGTTGTGTAGCACTGGACTAACAAAAAGACACCTGCTTCCTAAGGAAAACCAAGATTTGAGGAGAAAAATGCAGCATCGAGAGAAAAGGCCTCTCTAGAAACTCTGCTGTTACTAGGTAAACCCCAAACTTACAGAAAGTGAACACCGACTTCCTAGGCAAGAATGATATTTCTAAGCAAATTTTCTGGGGCTTTGGATCCATTCCAAAGCACAGGCTCATTGGGCTTGAATGGAAAATAGAGACAGCATCATTCCAAGAGCCAACCTGCATTAAAAACAGTGCAGATCAATAGTGTACTTGGCATCTGTATGCCAAACTGGTAGGTGCTCCAGGCATGCATAACTAATGCACAAAGTCTTACTTGTTTTTCAAAAGACCTTCAACAAGTTGCACTTGACATTCACAAAAGAGCACACTCTCCGTGATAATGCTATTTCTCTCTTTGGTTTTAAATTAAATGTGACACTCATAATTTAATCTCTACACTAACCAATTGTATATCAGAAAATTGACTCCAAGGAAGCCATTTTCTTCACTGATTTAAGTTACAAAGAGGAATTCAAATAAAGTTATCAGAAGCCTTCTTCTCCTCCTTCAGTAGTGTTGCCTACATTTCAGCTTTTTATAAAAGTATCCAACTTGACAATATAACAAAAGCAGAAGAAAAAGGTTATTATTTTTAAGTTCTATTTGACTTATGTTCTTAACAATGTTTCCTCACTAATGGCAGAGTTCCATGACATAAAACTAATTTGCCATCTACTGCAGGTGATTTTTATTCTGAATTCTAAAATTTTATATTGAAGAGAGAAACAAAATTACAAATGACCCAGTTGGCTAGAACTTGGAAATCTGTTTCCTCAGCAATAGTGGAATCCACTTACATTTCTAACTAGGTATTTTAAATATAATTATAAATTTAAATAGTCTTTATTTTAGTGGGTACACCTAAATCATATACTAGCACCTGTAGAACTGAAATTTGTCACACTAATTCTATAACATTGTGCTTATCATGAATATATTTTAAAGTGTCTAATAGCTGAAAACTTACTGAACACTTTTTTAAATTACAAAGAAACTCAGAATCACAGTCTCCTAAACCCTAAAGCTAAAGTTCTTAAAGTATTTTCCTACTCTTAATAAATCTCAATAATAATAGTCCCTTCCCTTTATAGTCTTTTAAAACTTGGGGTAATGTTAGGAACTAAACAGAAAATTTAACAACTAGAACCTCTAAAACTAGCTCAGTGAATAATTACTCAACACAACATATCAGAGTTGTACGTGTTTTTGGCAAAACATCAGACATATACATACAAACATATCTTTCTGTTTGACTTTTAAGAGTTTTTTTTTTCTCCACATGTCTCCTGATATTTTTTCTACTGTTACTCTCAGGTATGAATAGGTTGTGTCAAACCCTATGCAAGTAAGTACTTTTAATTTTACAGCCAAATCATGAGGAGGTATTAACCTCACTAATGGAATTCGTTCCAAAGTCAAAGCAATTGGTCCAACCAGTGGCTTACATGGAAACCAATTTAAAATTGGCTGGAAATGTCAATATAAAAAATAAGGAAATATGAACCGGACTTACGATGATATAAGCATTACCCACCATTACTGTTATTCTCAGGTATTTATTGTTATACAGTAACAGTAATTTTTTTCAGGCACTATCTCCTACATAATCTGCCATCATCTTCTCCACCATCCTACATTTTAGATAGTATAGATACTATCTTCTTTTGCGGGGTAAGGAAAGTGAAATCACACAACAAATTCACACTGGCAACAAGAATATTAATAAGGATTCAGGATTATCTGTCTAAAAGTCCAGCATTCAACTACTAATGTGTGTCTTACAGAACCAATATTTCTTGTGTTCCTCACTAGCAAGCAGGTAGGCTTATGCTAACCTTTTGAGTAAGTTCTTATTATCACCAAAACTCACTTAAATCTAGTCTAAAAGGAGAGAAGAAAAATCACATCACACCAGTGAGCATTCCCAAATGCACGCTGGAACTACTAATCAGTCCAACCAGCCATGATCAGAACAGATCCAGTCTTCTTTTTCCTCTTCCAGTTTTCAGTTCAGTTCAGTTCAGTCGCTCAGTCATGTCCGACTCCTTGCTGAGATAAAACTGACATAGAGCACTATGTACATTTAGGGTGTACAGCATAATGACTGGACTTAAATACATCAAGAAATGATTACCACAATAAGTTCAGTGAACAGCCATCATTTATTATCAGTTCAGTAACTCAGTTGTGTCTGACTCTTTGCGACCCATTGGGACTACAGCACACCAGGCTTCCTTGTCCATCAACAACTCCCAGAGCCCACTCAAACTTATACCCATCGTGTTGGTGATACCATCCAACCATCTCATCCTCTGTCGTCCCCTTCTCTTCCTGCCTTCAATCCTTCCCAACACCAGGGTCTTTTCAAATGAGTCAGTTCTTCACATGAGGTGGCCGAAGTATTGTAGTTTCAGCTTCAGTAACAGTCCTTCCAATGAATATTCAGGACTGATTTCCTTTAGGAAGGACTGGTTGGATCTCCTTGCTGTCCAAGGGACTCTCAAGAGTTTTCTCTAACACCACAGTTCAAAAGCATCAATTCTTCGGCGCTCAGCTTTCTTCACAGCCCAACTCACATCCATACATGACCACTGGAAAAATCATAGCCTTGACTAGATGGACCTTTGTTGGCAAAGTAATGTCTCTGCTTTTTAATATGCGTTTAGGTTGGTCATAGATTTTCTTCCAAGTAGCAAGTGGCTTTTAATTCATGGCTGCAGTCACCATCTGCAGTGATATTGGAGCCCAAAAAATAAAGTCTGTCACTGTTTCCATTGTTTCCCCATCTATTTGCCATGAAGTGATGGGACCAGATGCCAAGATCTTAGTTTTCTGAATGTTGAGTTTTCAGCCAACTTTTTCACTCTCCTCTTGCACTTTCATCAAGAGTCAATAAGCTCTTTAGTTCTTCTTTGCTTTCTGCCATAAAGGTGGTGTCATCTGCATATATAAGGGTTATTGATATTTCTCCCAGCAATCTTGATTCCAGGTTGTGCTTCATCCAGCCCAGTGTTTCACATGATGTACTCTACACGTAAGTTAAATAGGCAAGGTGACAATATACAGCCTTCACATATTCCTTTCCCGATTTGGAAACAGTCTGTTGTTCCATGTTCAGTCCTAACTGTTGCTTTTTGACCTGCATACAGATTTCTCAAGAGGCAGGTCAGGTGGTCTGGTATTTCCATCTCTTTCAGAATTTTCCACAGTTTGTTGTGATCCACACTCAAAGGCATTGGCCTAGTCAATAAAGCAGAAATAGATGTTTTTCTGGAACTCTTTTGCTTGTTCAATGATCCAGCAGATGTTGGCAATTTGATCTATGGTTCCTCTGTCTTATAGATACAAAATTTCTTGCTGTTTAGTTGTTAAGTCATGTCCAACTATTTTGTGACCACGTGAACTGCAGCTGGTCAGGCTCCTCTGTGCATGGGATTTCCCAGGCAAGAATACTAGAGTGAGTTACCATTTCCTTCTCCAGATCTTCCTAGCCCAGGGATCAAACCTGCATCCTCTGCATTGGCAGGCAGGTTCTTTACCACTGAGCCACCATGAAAGCCGCAGATATAAAGTAAAGGGAATAGAAAAAAACACATTTTCCTTGTGATGAGAATCCTTAGGACTTACCCTTTAACAACAGTGTTAACTGTATTAATGGTGTTGTACATTACATCCTTAGCACATACATTAACTGGAAGTGTGTACCTTTTGACTGCCTCTATCCAATTGCCTCTCCCTCCCCCTCCTGCCTCTAGTAACCACAAACCTGGTATTTTTTTCTATGAGTTTCTTTGAAGTACAACTGCCCTGCAACACTATGTTAGCTCTTGTTGTACAGGACAGTGATTTGATATTTCTATACATTTTTAAATGATCACCACAGTAAATCTAGTTATGACCTGTTACAACACAAAGATATTACATAGTTACTGACTGTATTTCCCACACTAGACATATGATATATGCAACTTGTTTATTTTGCAGTTAGAAGTTTGTACCTTTTAACCTCCCTTATTTATTTCCTCCCCTCTAGCAACTACCTGTTTGCTCTCTGTAACTATCTCCATTTTGTTTGTTCATTTGTTATTTTTTTGATGTCATATGTAAGTGAAATCATAAAGTATTTGTCTTTCTTTTTCTGACTTATTTCACTTAGTTTAATACCCTCTAGGTGCATTCATGCTGTTCCTAATGCCAAGATTTCATTCTTTTGTAATGGCTGAGAATATCCCATTGCATACAGATACCACGTCATTTTCCATTTGTCTTAGGCTGCTTCCATACCTTGGCTACTGTGAATAATGCTGCAGTGAACACAGTGGTACATGTATCTTTCCTAATTAGTGCATTTGTTCCTCAGATAAATACCCATAAGCAGAATTACTGGATCATATGGTATTAACAGCTCGCATTTTTAACTTTTTGAGCAATCTCCATACTATTTCTTACAGTGCCCACACCACTTTCACACCAACTGTGCAAGAGGTTTCCTTTTCTCCACATGCTCACCAACATTTTCTATTTCTTGTCTTTTTAATAATACACATTATGACAGATGTGAGTTGGTGTGTAACTATTGTTTTAATTTTCATTCCACTAATTTTGATTAGTGATGTTCAGAAAGCAGATCAGGTCTTAAGAGAAAACTTCAAAGACCAAAGTCACTGGACTTGAAAATGCTTAAGGACCCTAAGACTTTGAAAATAACATGGACTACAGGTGAAGAGCTAAAACCATCAGGAGTTTATGAACATATAACTAGAGGCCAAGTATGGATACATTAGTCCCACCTCTAAGGGTGATTTCCAAAGTCTTTGCAAGCCTTTCTTCCCATCAAAATATCTCTCCCATAACAGAGCTCTTCCTATTTACAAATTAGGAAAATAAAAGCAAAACCTGCTAGGAAATCAAAAATTCATTGAAATGATTTTCTTTTTTATTTATCATTATGTATCTATGGTAAACATGAGATTCTTCTGAGGAACCAAATTCATAGGCATACAATACTTTGATATATATTTCACTTTGTTTATATTCTTTTATAATATGTTCATCTTTAGGAAGGAGAAGGCAATGGCACCCCACTCCGGTACTCTTGCCTGGAAAACCCCATGGACGGAGGAGCCTGGTAGGCTGCAGTCCATGAGGTCGCAAAGAGTCGGACAAGACTGAGCAACTTCACTTTCACTTTTCACTTTCATGCATTGGAGAAGGAAATGGCAAACCACTCCAGTGTTCTTGCCTGGAAAATCCCAGGGACAGGGGAGCCTGGTGGGCTGCCATCCATGGGGTCGCACAGAGTCGGACACGACTGAAGTGACTTAGCAGCAGCAGTAGCAGCAGCATCTTTAGGAATAAGATATGCAATTTTTAGACATCCATTAATTATAAACCTAGGAAACTCTCTATTAAGCTTAACTGAAAAAGTGTATGGAAGAAAATTTGAGGAACGGTCTTTAATAACTCCAACATAGCTAAAGATCATCTCTAACAACCTCAGGGCAGGGGTATACTCATCTGCCAAAAAATGCCTATGGGAAGGACCATGTCATGGTCTTCTTATTTTCAGAGCCCAGGAAATTAAAGGTACTTGAAGAAATTCAGTTGAACAAATAGCCTGCCAACTGTGAACACACAGCCAGCCGGCCATGGGTCCTTAGCAGTGAAATATCTTGTTAATGAGAAATCATCTGGCCTCTGGCCTTAGTCCTTCCTGTTTGCACTCCTGGGGTGTTTGTTGTTGTTTTTGTTGTTTTAAGAAAACAATGTAGTCCATTTAAAGTCTCTTTATAACTGCATGTCATTTTCAAGAAAAATCCCAAATTCGTTAACATGACAGTCTGTGTTGCTACCGAAATAACAGAAGAAAAAGATTTCTCTCAACCATGGTGTTTCTCTAGTCCCATCGAATTACTATTTTATCGTTGCTGGCAAGCATGTTTTTGCTTCAGCAATCCCTAAATCAGGTAGTAGCGATACCTTCCTTACTCCCAGCCCAACACAAGTAACCACTCCTTTCTCTGTACTTCCCAAACACATGAAGGTAATTCTAATAGCCACGGTCAAAACAAACCATATACTTACACCTCCACGTACCAGAAGTCTCTGAGTTTTTTAAATGCACAGTCTAGACTTAGACACGTTAGTATCTTCAAGGTTATCACTACACCAGTCACACGACAGACACGCATTAAATGCTCACGGAGTCGAAAACTGTCATGGCTTAATAACACACATGTAGTTGGCTCTGACGGTTCTGTCTTTATGGACAGACTAGATGTTGCTTGAGGACAACCACAACAACTCATTCATCTCATTCTTTCCAGAACTCATTACAATATCCAACACTAAACAGATGGGAAACAAACCGTTATAGAGTTAAAAAAAAATTACTCAGTAGATGATGTATTAGGATAAGGACATTATGAGAAAACTAAAATATTACTAAGTAATAATCCGTAGGAGGCTCCTTACAATATGTTAGGAACTGATACATTAAACTGATAAAAAAAAGTATCAATAATGGCAACCCAACAGAAGCTCTAGTAACCTGTGTTCATTTTTACAACAGTATTTTAGTTAAATCCATCTCTTTACCCCCTTTTCTCTCATTTCTTTAAGAGCAACAGAATATTAATTTAGAAATACTATTATGTCAGGAGAATAAAGTCACTGAAGAGTACGCTAAGCAGAAAGCTAAATCTTATTGCCTCTAATGCCAATAAGTTGGTCAAATAAACCTATATGTGGGCCATATGTGATAAATCCAGAGTATGCTCCAAAAAAAGATCAGGACTATATAAAAACACCATAAGGGAACGAAAATTTAAGCTCCACTCAATCATGATTCAATGAACTAATAGTTTTAAACTATTTAATAGGCCACATCCCCTCCGAAAATCAAAACAAGCAAACAAACAAAAAAATGCTACGATAGTGATGCCTCCCTCGTTTTCTCCAAGTTTCTCTTCATTAGTAATTACAGCAACAGCAGCTAAAAATAATAGTGTCATCTGGTAGTTTTTTCTAGTTCAGTTCAATTCAGTCACGTAGTCATGTTCGACTCTTTGCCACTCCATGAATTGCAGCACGCCAGGCCTCCCTGTCCATCACCAACTCCCGGAGTTCACCCAAACTCACCTCCATCGAGTCGGTGATGCCATCCAGCCATCTCATCCTCTGTCGTCCCCTTCTCCTCTTGCCCCCAATCCCTCCCAGCATCAGAGTCTTTTCCAATGAGTCAACTCTTCGCATGAGGTGGCCAAAGTCCTGGAGTTTCAGCTTTAGCATCATTCCTTCCAAAGAAATCCCAGGGCTGATCTCCTTCAGAATGGACTGGTTGGATCTCCTTCCAGTCCAAGGGACTCTCAAGAGTCTTCTCCAACACCACAGTTCAAAAGCATCAGTTCTTCGGTGCTCAGCTTTCTTCACAGTCCAACTCTCACATCCATACATGACTACTGGAAAAACTATAGCCTCGACTAGATGGACCTTTATTGGCAAAGTAATGTCTCTGCTTTTCAATATGCTGTCTAGGTTGGTCATAACTTTTCTTCCAAGGAGTAAACGTCTTTTAATTTCATGGATGCAGTCACCATCTGCAGTGATTTTGGAGCCCAGAAAAATAAAGTCTGACACTGTTTCCACTGTTTTCCCATCTATTTCCCATGAACTGATGGGACCAGATACCATGATATTCATTTTCTGAATGTTGAGCTTTAAGCCAACTTTTTCACTCTCCTCTTTCACTTTCATCAAGAGGCTTTTTAGTTCCTCTTCACTTTCTGCCATAAGGGTGGTGTCATCTGCATATCTGAGGTTATTGATATTTCTCCTGGCAATCTTGATTCCAGCTTGTGCTTCTTCCAGCCCAGGGTTTCTCATGATGTACTCTGCATATAAGTTAAATAAGCAGGATGACAATATACAGCCTTGACGTACTCCTTTTCCTATTTGGAATCAGTCTGTTGTGCCAGACACACTGACTGAGGGTAGACACACTGCAACCATAATCACAGAAAATTAGTTAATCTGATCACACAGACCACAGCCTTGTTTAACTCAATGAAACTAAGCCATGCTGTGTGGGGTCACCCAGGACGGGTGGGTCATGGTGGAGAGGTCTGACAGAATGTGGTCCACTGGAGAAGGGAATGGAAAACCACTTCAGTATTCTATCTTGAGAACCCCATGAACAGTATGAAAAGGCAAAATGATAGGATACTGAAAGAGGAACTCCCCAGGTCAGTAGGGGCCCAATATGCTACTGGAGATCAGTGGAGAAATAACTCCAGAAAGAATGAAGGGATGGAGCCAAAGCAAAAAGAATACCCAGCTGTGGATGTGACTGGTGATAGAAGCAAGGTCTGATGCTGTAAAGAGCAATATTGCATAGGAACCTGGAATGTTAGGTCCATGAATCAAGGCAAACTGGAAGTGGTCAAACAGGAGATGGCAAGAGTGAATGTCAACAATCTAGGAATCAGCGAACTAAAATGGACTGGAATGGGTGAATTTAACTCAGATGACCATTATATCTACTACTGTGGGCAGGAATCCCTCGGAAGAAATAGAGTAGCCATCATGGTCAACAAAAGAGTCCAAAATGCAGTACTTGGATGCAATCTCAAAAACGACAGAATGATCTCTATTTGTTTCCAAGGGAAACCATTCAATATCACAGTAATCCAAGTCTATGCCCCAACCAGTAATGCTAAAGAGGCTGAAGTTGAACGGTTCTATGAAGACCTACAAGACCTTTTAGAACTAACCCCCCAAAAAGATGTCCTTTTCTTTATAGGGTACTGGAATGCAAAAGTAGGAAGTCAAGAAACACCTGGGGTAACAGGCAAATTTGGCCTTGAAATACGGTTTTTTCTAGTAAATTAATTTTTTTTCTTTAAGGCACATTTATGTAGCTACAAAGCTTTTCACAAAAACAAAGAAACACAAAGAGTAATAGTCCCAGTATCCACGATAAAGATATCATAATTTATATTGTTGAAGCCAGCACTAAAGCTTTCCATAGAAGAGAAGTTTAAATCATTTGCCTCATTTTAAATTATATTAGAAGCTTAATAAATGCTAAAAAAAAGAAAGAAAGAAAGAAAGAAATCGCATTTTCCTGCCCAGCAAATGACTTTGTCCAAGGCAGGAAGGCCTGTTGAAGTATTTAGCCTATCCACAAGGTCTACTTGAACTTGTCTATGTGCTTATGATGTGTAAACATGCACACTCGCGCGCACACACACACACACAGACACACACACACACACCATCACCATGGAACAGTTTCCAATGTCTTGACATATGTAGAAGATCTCAGCCACACTGCTCAAACTCTTTCCACAGTCCGTAGTAAAAAAGATAAAGACGTTAAGTGTAAAAAAGTAAGAACAAATGTAAATGTTACATGTTTAACTAAGAATAGGAATATCAAAATGTAGCTAGGACTGAGCAATGAACATGAATTACAGTTTCAGACTCTCTGTGGAACCTATGGAATAGAAAAAAGATCCTCATCTTTGGAGTCACAGTTAAATCATATTTGGATTCAAATTTAAATCCCACCCCTCACCCTCACCCACCTGCCAGTTGTATCACTCAGACAAATTAGTTAATAAGCCTCTGTTTCCTCCTCTAGAAAACTATAACAACATTGCTGACATCATAAGTTTACTGTGGTTATTAAATCAAATGGAATCTCTCAAACAACAGGCTCTCATTGTATGTTATATTCCTTCTCCATCTCCTAATTCACAATAAACTTCAAGAGAATTTGAATCATTCCTGAGCTAATAATCTCATGTAAAACTGAGTTTAGAAAAAATATTACCCTTTCATGACGATGTAAAACATATTAATACAATGATCTTTAAAATCTCAAAGTTGAGCAGCAAGTATAACTATATTATACACCTGGCAGTGTGAATGCATCAAAGCATTCTCACAAATCATGTATCCTTAATTTTTTGTTGCCTTATATGCTAATTAATTCAATTACTTTAATAATTTTTCTATTTAATAAAGTGTTCTTCCTAAATTTTATGTAAAAGTCACCTTTAAGGTTTTGCATAAAAGGTGTTGTAGATTATCATTATAGAATCATTTAAAAACTGCAGTTGAATTAACAGCATGCAAACCAAAGAATCTAGGGTAGTCCTAAGAACATCTTTAATTTGGTTATTGGATCAGTATTCCAATGCTATCAGTTGTATAGCAGGACTGATGTAACTCAAATATATACTGAAAATAATTTTTTTAGATTTTCTCAATAGTTATAGCTCAATTATGAATCAGATATCTTTATAAGCTTTATTAATTAATGAATGCTTACTTATTAAAGATAAACTATGTTTCTATATTTCAAGATTTGACCTAAATACTTTTTATTCTATATTTTGCTCTCAACACTAGGAAGTAGCTTCAGAAAGAATCATGCTAATCTAGACTATATTTTGAATTAATTCAGGGACTTCTTAAGCTCCAGGGAAATGATTTTCAACCTTCAGACAGCTGAAGACAGGCCAATACCCCACAAGGAAACTTCAGCAACACTGGGAATACTCACTTCATCTCTGTGGGATCAATTTGGGAACTCATGAGAAAAGTGTTCCCAAGAGTTCTACTTATACCAACACAATCTCACCTTTTAGATGCTAATCTCCTAATCATTCTAGAATTGAGAGACTGAGAGATCACTGGGGAGAGAGAGTGTATATGTGTGTGCCTGTGTGTGTGAGAGAGACAGACAGTGTGTGTGTGAGAGAGAGAGAGTGTGTGTGTGTATGTAAGGAGAGGTGGGGAGACCAGGTCAGAAGAGATAATGCTGGACCCAACTACACGTAAGTGGAAATAATTCCTATGTTTAGTGCTAACATTGCTGTATCAACAGTATGAACTTACATACAATGGCAAGTTTCTAGAAGGAAAAAAAATGAAATTAAATAATTAAAGTGGCATGCTAATAGGAGAAATACATGCTACTATTTTTAACTTCTCTAGGAGTAAAACTAACTAATTATGCATAGTATTGGTCTACTAAAAATCTTAGTACAGGATAATATATAACATCCTGAGCTGTAAGAGCAGAATTATGCTCATACCTCCTCAAGTACATTTAATCTCAAATATAAGCTTCTAAGATTATTCTTAAAAATCTTCCTCTCTCTCTTCACTTTTATAAAGAGGATAAATCTGTCATCCAAAGTCTGCTATGAGGTCTGAATAAGACAAACTTATTCAAAATATGTGATCTAGGGATTAATTATGGATTAATTAATATTATGTGCATCTAAATATTCTTGAAGTAACAAGTGGATTTTATTGCCAAAAAAATATCAGAAAGTAGCATATGAGACACTAAACTAAAATAATCAGAATTTTCTAATCTATCTGAAATATTAATATCTCTAAAAGTGAATATTCTAAAATGTAAAATTATAGAAATTTAAAGTATAGTTGACAATGGACATAGCTATTATAAGCAATTCTTATAATGTTAAAATAAATGTTATTTACTCATATTCAATGGAGAAGGCAGTGGCAACCCACTCCTGTACTCTTGCCTGGAAAATCCCATGGACTGCGGAGCCTGGTGGGCTGCAGTCCACGGGGTCTCTAGGAGTCGGACACGACTGAGCGACTTCACTTTCCCTTTTCCCTCTCATGCATTAGAGAAGGAAATGGCAACCCACTCCAGTGTTCTTGCCTGGAGAATCCCAGGGACAGGGGAGCCTGGTGGGCTGCCGTCTATGGGGTCACACAGAGTCGGACACAACTGAAGCGACTCAGCAGCAGCACTCATATTCAAATTCACTACAACTATGTCACTTCTCTGTTAGACTAATAATTTTATTTGTGGATCTTAAGTACTTTATATTCATTTCTCCTGGTAAGATTTTCTAGGTTGCATCATTTTAAATAAAGTCTACTTTTTCACCCTCATACCCTAACTGACATTAAGTTTTTTGTAGTAGTAGTCCCTGAAAGAACATGGCTTTCTTAAATGCAAAAGATCTTACTCAGTAAATCAAGTAACAAGGAAGAGATTTTCATTATATAAAATATAAATTTTTTCTGTGGTAAATGAACTCACTGCATTCATTTTTTTTTATTTGTTTATTTTGGATTTACACATCCATACATTATAAATCAATTTTTTTTAGTTGGCTCATTCCAAATTTATTGAAAAAAATACTTTGCAAAAGCAAGAAAAATATATTCTGTTCATATTTTATTAAGACTGTGCCTTAAAACCACAATTATTGTCACAATTAGGAAACAGTTCATCATATTATGAAAGTCAGTCTTCTTTTAAAATCACAAATTGAATGTTCAAGAAAATTTTTAAAGCATCAAAAACTTGTATATTTAACTCTGGATTGTTAGGATACCAAAACATTTTGTTATACGTTAAATAGATATTTAATAGATATTTAATTAAATATCTATTTAAAGTTTTGCGGAAAACCATTTTAAGCTGTGCTGTTCTGATCTTTTGTTTTATAATAAAAGCAAACCTTTAAATATAGTATATGGAACTAAACCATTGACTTCTTTTTTATTTCAAGTCTGCCCCATCTTTCACCCCATCATCCCCTCCACCATCCCATCTTCCACAAGCACCATTAAAGAACACATTTTATTCATATTCTCCCAAAGAGAAGAGTCCTGGCTGATTTTAGTTACAGATCATTTAAAAATTCAATCCTACAATGGATTTCATGCTTTGTAAACATTTTTTAAAAAACAGCTTGACATATGATTGCTTCATCTCTTCCTGAAATAGGGAAGTAAAATTCCCAATTAGAACAAATTAGCTATACAAATATTTACTTGTTATTGTCAGTTATTACTATTAAAGTATTAGTAAAATAGCCAATTGTTAATGAGTACATGCTACCTGCCAAGCAGATATGGTGTGTTTCATACAGTATCTCATCCAATCCTCACAACAAATCCAAACAAGGTGTCAAGATTCCCCTGCAGAGGTGAGAAAGCTGAGGTACCAAAAGGTCATGTCTCTTGCTCACTCTCACCCCACACCCTGCATGGGTGCAGCCAGAAGAAAACCCACACGGGAGGACTCCGGATCCCCAAACCTTAAACTTTATTCTATATGGCCTTCAACAGTGAAATCACAGAATTATTTACATTCTCACTCAGGCTTTTGAGTTTTTAAAAGTATGATTTGTGGTTCTTGCATTTAAATATCAAAATTCCCATTTTCAAAGGTGACCAGAAATTTCATGCTGGTTTCAAGAAGGGAATAAAGACAAAAGACTTAAGAATTTTCAGGACTGAACTCACTGTTCTTTTGACAGACTAATTTAGAGGTGAAAAGCCTTTCATATTTCACCTTGATTTGTATCTGTAAATGAGAGGGAAAAGTATTTTCCTTCATTCATTAATGTGCACATCAGTGAGATAATTTGTGGATTTTGCTATTTTTTTCAAAGGCATTGAGCCTCTCTAGGGAAAACATTTCATAGAAACAAAATACACTCTTGTTATTGGAACTGCCATTTTATCTCAATGGATAAATATTTCATATGTATATTCATTTATTAGGATTTTAATTAGCTTTAAGTTCAAATCCTTCATGACACTAAGGGATGAGGTATCCAAAGCTACACACAAATCCTTTTATTTATCAAAGAGGTTTCTACAGTCCCATAAGACGGAAGAGTGAGCGTGAGGAAGAAAGAAATCTAAAGTAACTAGTGATCATAATTTCTTTTGTAAAATGGTCTTCACAAACATTTTTTGAGATACACATTGGAATTTCGCTTTAATCTTAGTTGTCTACAGTAGACCACCATCACTAACCTATGCTAAACTGAATCAAGCAATAACTACTAGGAGCTGAGCTTAAAGTCCATGTAGAAATAACACAGCAGGCCAAATGCCTGCGCATCAGTTGAAATGAAAGGAAAATGAAATTAAATGAAGAAAAAATAAATAAAAATATTTTCCTAATACTTCAACTTTCCAACTTTAGCACATATAAACACAGTTACTAGTATTATTTTAAAGGTATAATTTTAACTGTATTCCACTTACAGACAAAGGCAATGTGCTTTCCATCAACATCATATGAATTATACTTGGGGGACAAAATCTGTGATCATTACTGCCTCTCACGCTTGGGAAAAGCATAATAAAATTGAAAATGTAGCAACAGCTTAAAGCTGATTTTCTAACAAAGCTTAAAGCATACTCTAGCACATACACTTAAACCCAGGGAACAGCAACAATTCTAATAAGAACTATGTAATATGTAACCTTGGCAGCATGTCCATGGCAAACCTTAGGCCAGCCATGGAACATCAATGTTTCATACTGTCAATGATAACTGTTTTACTCTATTCACCTTCACCACAGGTGAAACAAAATTCTCTGAATCCTCTTGAGCTTACAGACTGCTCAGCTCTGCACTGATGCATAATTTGTTTGTGTCTTGAATAAACCCCTGGATAATTATATATTCATGCAAAAGAGACACTTTTTTTAGAATACTAAACTCTCCATTTTGGTATTTCCCAAGGGGGAAGAAAATTCTTATAATGGAATAACTAGACATTATATACAGTAAGCTTGGTGAAGATATCTGTTCTACAAATAGAAGGGAACATCAAATGTTGTAAAAAAGCCAAGGATTCTTAAATGTTTAGTTACTTAAAATGTTGTAAATTCTTTATCCAGCGACACACACACACACACACACACATTAAAAAACCCTTCAGTTTTGTGAAGTTCACCTCAAAGAAAATGTTGTCAAGTCTTCACTCTCACAGAGGAGAATACAGAATTTTGTTAAAGACTGTTACTAAAGAATAAAATATATATTGATGGCTAGTTATAAAAGCCCTGATAACTTTACCTTCTGGCACAGCATAAGTGAAGTCGCTCAGCTGTGTCCAACTCTTTGTAACCCCATGGACTGCAGCCTACCAGGTTCCTCTGTCCATGGGATTCTTCAAGCAAGAATACTGGAATGGGTTGCCATTTCATAGCATAAGCTATGTTTATATTTAAATATCCCTCTATGATAGTTTATCAGTATGTTACTTACTGCTATATGTTCATTCTATGTGTGTATATATCAATAAGTCTGTGGCCTTATCTCATTAAAAGTCAGATGTTACTTGTGCAAAGTCTCTGCCTGAAGCCTGGTCTGATCTATAGGATGTGTGCATTTGTGTGTGTTAGCAGGGCAAGGAGAATGACAGTGTAGGGAGCAGGGCTGCAAGAAACGGCTTTATTCTTTGATCGGCTGACACGGTAGTTGACATAAGTGTACAAGCTCCTCCAATTACCAGTTGTTTCATAAAAGTATCTAAACATATTTGGAGGGAATATTTAGACAGTTTTTATCTTTATGAAGAGGGCAAACCACCTCTGGCTGATGATAAGACACAGAGGGCTGGGAGAGAGGGAAGCGGGGTTCTAGGACCCTTTTGACTTTATCCTGATAGTTTTATATATCAAGATACTCTACATGCTCACCCCCTATGCATTACTACCTCACAAATATACATCCATACACAGAGACACGGTCACACCAAGGGCACATGAGGTACAGAGATGCTTCCCACTCCTAGTATCTCATTCCAGGTAACTCAGGCCATCACTTATCTACCAAAGCAACAGGCTTTGAAAGAAGGGAAGCCACAGTGTGCTGCACTGACCAAGAGGATGAGTTAGGACTGCCAACCCTGTTACCTGCTTTCTCCTCTTTTATGTCTCTCGGGGTTTTAAAATGAGGATCTGAAGTGGAAAAATAACATTTCAGCAACTAATTTGGAATTAAATCATACTGATGAAAGTGAAAGAGGAGAGTGAAAAAGTTGGCTTAAAGCTCAACATTCAGAAAACGAAGATCATGGCATCTGCTCCCATCACTTCATGGGAAATAGAAGGGGAAACAGTGGAAACAGTGTCAGACTTTATTTTTTTGGGCTCCAAAATCACTGCAGATGGTGACTGCAGCCATGAAATTAAAAGACGTTTACTCCTTGGAAGGAAAGTTATGACCAACCTAGATAGCATATTCAAAAGCAGAGACATTACTTTGCCAACAAAGGTCTGTCTACTCAAGGCTATGGTTTTTCCAGTGGTCATGTATGGATGTGAGAGTTGAACTGTGAAGAAGGCTGAGCACCGAAGAATTGTTGCTTTTGAACTGTGGTGTTGGAGAAGACTCTTGAGAGTCCCTTGACTGGAAGGAGATCCAACCAGTCCATTCTGAAGGAGATCAGCCCTGGGACTTCTTTGGAAGGAATGATGCTAAAGCTGAAACTCCAGGACTTTGGCCACCTCATGCAAAGAGTTGACTCATTGGAAAAGACTGTGATGCTGGGAGGGATTGGGGGCTGGAGGAGAAGGGGACGACAGAGGATGAGATGGCTGGATGGCATCACCGACTCGATGGACGTGAGTTTGGGTGAACTCTGGGAGTTGGTGATGGACAGGGAGGCCTGGCGTGCTGCAATTCATGGGGTTGCAAAGAGTCGGACACGACTGAGCGACTGAATTGAACTGATCTTTTTCAAGCCTATCTGAATGTGTAATTTAACCTGTAAGTGGCACTAATCCCATCATGTACGCTCCATCGTCATGAACTCATCACCTCCCCATTTTCCCCACCTAAACCATCACATTAGGTATTAAGTTTCAGCACATGAATCGGGGGTAGCGGCAGGGAGCCTACAAGCATTCAGACCATAGCTGACAGTTTCCCTAGAGCTGAGTCTTAAAAAATAAATGGTAACTGTGGATTGAAGAAACATGATTGAATGAAGGATTTTAGGTAAAAGGACTTGAAGGAAAAAAGGAATTTGATGGAAACAAGAGTATGGGACAATCTGGAAATTCTCCACAGATGACGCAGCTAGGTTAAAGAATATAGCAGGGAAGAGCCTGGAAATGAGGCTAAAAAAGTGTGCAAGAATCAGATAATGAAAGACTACTTTTGCCACATTAAAGAAAGAAAAGACACACCCTTAGCTTTGATCTCCCTGTGTTAGGGTTAGCTTTAGCAAAGTATCTTCAGCTTTGCCAAACTCATTGCTGCAAAATGACCAGAAATTGCTGAAATCACACTTATTTTTATCCAGTGGCAGAACAGAGGTCATATTCTCAAAACAATTAAACAATATTCTGAATCTTAACTATTAGAACACTCTGTAATCAAGCACAGATCTTGTACTGACTGATATGGGAAGACTTTATCTCCAATCCTGAACTGACGTAGTTTAAACAATCAAAATCCACTCATAAGTGATGGGTTCTGGGCCTAAATCAGTCCAACCTAAATCTTTTGACTGGGTACTATAGGAAAGCCTTGAGAAGGGAAAAGGTAGGAAATGAATTATGAGTAGCCAACTAGCAAATCAGTCTCTAAACTTCCCCTGCAATTCCTCTGCATTAAAAAACAAACAAACAAACAAACAAAAAAACTCCTTAATAAAATCACCAGGGAAATAAAAATCAAAACCATATCATCAAAAATAATACAAAGAAATGTTGGCAATGATGTGGAGAAAACAGAATCCTCATACACTATTGGTTCCTCAAAAAACTAAAACAAAACTACAGAACTACCAAACTACAGAGCTACCATATGTCCCAGAACCCCCTCTCCTGGGGATATAATTGAAAAAGCCAAACACAAATTCAGTAAGATACATGCATTATTTATAATTGCCAAGATATTGAAGTAATCTAGGTGCCCATCAACAGATGAATGGATAAAGAAGATGAGCGAGTGAGTGAGTGAGTGTGGGGGTGGGGGGCGGGGAAGAGGGGGTGTCTGTCATACCCAACTCTGCAACCCCATGGAAGCTATCCTGCCAGGCTCATCTGTTCATGGGATTCTGCAAGCAAGAATACTGGAGTGGGTTGCCATTTCCTTCTCCAGGTGTGTGTGTGTGTGTGTGTGTGTGTGTGTGTGTGTGTGTATGTGTATGCAGTCTCAGAAAAGAATGAAATTTTGTCATACATTATATTCATTAAAATAACTCCTAAGTGAATTAGGAAATGTCAAGTAGTCAATCAGCATGGAGAGAGTACGAAATGGAATGCAAACCTAGATCTGCCTGACGCCAAATGCCTGACTCCCTAAGGATGTTTAACCATTTTTGCTAATGTTTTGTCAACATTTTTTATCAGTCATAGGACTACAAAGGACATATGTGATAAAAAGTCTAGCAAATCATTACTTTATTTCTATGATTCATTTACTTTTCATTATTTGAATTTATGTCCTTAAAATATAAATATATCACATTTTTATCTACTACAGTTCATTTATTAGACATTACAATAATGACTATTTTCCAAATATGCTGTACCCTATTCTTATTTGTACTCTAAAATGAAATTGTGAGCAAGCTTTGGGATAGTAAAATAAAGATACTGTATACTGTAATTCTGATAAACTTCCCTCTTTTGCAATAACAGTTAACATTCATTTGAGCTCTGATGATACATCAAGCATTTTGCTAACTGCCTTATGCCCTTGCATCTATGCTCTGAGCTAGAAATCCATGTAACATTCATTTTCCAATCAGAAAAGTAAAGCACAGAGAGTTTAAGTAACTTACTTGTTCATAATAGCTGGTAACAGTGGAGCTGCCTGACATTATCACAACTACATCAGTCCTACTCTCTGTCTTAATTAAACATGTATTAACACTCATTAAATATATATTGATTGAATGACCTCTGTATTCATCAGTGAAGATAAAGAGTTCCTAAACTCAAGGATTTTCAAAATAGGAAGGATCACAGCACTTTCTAGTGTTTTCTAACATCACTACAGTATTAATAAGAGCTAAGTTGTTTAAGCAAAAGAAGAAACATTCAGCCCAGAGACAAACTGTAGAAGGTAGAGAGAATGAGTTGGGAGCGGTGCATATCAGAGAGACTAAAGTCTAGAAAGGTTTTGTGGGGAAACACTTGTGTAAGGATAAGTAGCTCACCTGTTGAAGAATAAAATTAAGGGTGTTCAAAAGTTAGGACACAGCCTGTAGGCATTCAGGGAAGCTAAGTGTGAGAAGCTCCAGAGAAGGAAGAGAGAAAGCAGAGGCTGTGCTGGAACACAGACTCAGTCTCACTTTGAAAATAATGAGAATTACATCCTGAAGGGGAGGAGAAATGAGTATGGAATTTGGTGCTGCTCTTGTTTAGTTGCTGAGTCACATCCAACTCTTCTGACCCCATGGACTATAGTCTGCTGGATTCTTCTGTCCATGGGATTTCCCAGGCAAGAATACTGGAGTGGGTTGCCATTTCCTCCTCTAGACGATCTTCTTTACCCAGGGATTAAACTGGCATCTCGGGCATTGGCAGGCGGGTTCTTTACCACTGAGTCACCAGGGAAGCCTTATGGAATTTGGGACAGGAAAATGAATTTTTTTAATTTGAAAAGGAAGACTGGCTGTAGTATGGAAACTGAAGTGAATCAAAGAGCAGTGGGAATCTAAAGCAAGAGGACACACAGAAACACAAGTCAGAAATGATAAACGCATGAACTGAGGTAGTGATGAGAACTAGGGCAAGACTTCTTAAATGTGCTTTAAAAAGGGAGACCAGCAATGAGAGAAAAACTCTCTAAGTATGGCTTCATATATTCTTTGAATAATACAATGTACAAAACATTAGTCAAGGAAACAATGATAAAAAGTACTGGTTCTGAAAAATGACATCACTTAATAAGAAAATCTGAAATATATCAATAAATATTTTAATACACAAAACAAAGACTACCAAAAGAATCTGGTAAGACATAATACTGGTATACAAAAAAGAAATGTGCATTAATTCTGTGAATGTATTTCATATTAAATCTTTCTCCAGTATTTTTCCTTTAATAACTCCTATGGTCCCACATAATGTATTTATCATATATTTTTATACTAGAAAAAAAATATACTTACAGTTTATTCTCTAGACACTTGCAAGATTTTAGCGCAGATTCCCTGAAGCTACTGAACCTTGAATTTAGTATATTCCCATATGGCTAAGTAACATGAGGTCAAATATTGTTTTAAGTGGCAGGCTTTTTGGAAAGGAATGTTTTTCTTCCCTGACAATTCAATTTGATGAGTAGCTTCACCCTTCTGCTGATCTGTGCTTGGTGAGTATTTCTGATCTGACTAAAAAACAAAACAACATCAAAAGTTGACTACATGAACATATTATTCATCTAAACTTTAGTTTAATCGACCAATAAGGATATACAAATTCTATTTTTGCTTTGCTACTTACTAAATGTGTGTGTTGGTCACTCAGTGGTGTCTAACTCTTCCTGACCCCATGGACTGAGGTGGGTCTGCCAGGCTCCTCTGCCCATGGATTTCTCCAGGCAAAAATATTGGAGTGGGTTGCCATGCCCTCCTTCCAGGGGATCTTCCTGACCCAGGGATTGGTCTCTGGAATCCTAAATTGCATGCAGATTCTTTATTGTCAAAGTCACCAGGGACACCCACTTACCAAGTGGGGACTATTAAAAAGTAAATTATATGTCACTATGGACTTAAAATTCCAATCCCTAAAAAAGGCATTGCCAAAGAGTGCTCAAACTCCTGCACAACTGCACTCATCTCACACGCTAGTAAAGTAATGCTCAAATTCTCCAAGCCAGGCTTCAGCAATACGTAAACCGTGAATTTCCAGATGTTCAAGCTGGTTTTAGAAAAGGCAGAGGAACCAGAGGTCAAATGGCCAACATCTGCTGGATCATGGAAAAAGCAAGAGAGTTTCAGAAAAACATCTATTTCTGCCTTATTGACTATGCCAAAGCCTTTGACTGTGTGGATCACAATAAACTGTGGAAAATTCTGAAAGAGATGGGGATACCAGACCACTTGACCTGCCTCTTGAGAAACCTGTGTGCCGGTCAGGAAGGAACAGTCAGAACTGGACATGGAACAACAGACTGGTTCCAAATAGGAAAGGGAGTACGTCAAGGCTGTATATTGTCACCCTGCTTATTTAATTTATATGCAGAGTACATCATGAGAAACGCTAGGCTGGAAGAAGCACAAGCTGGAATCAAGATTGCCAAGAGAAATATCAATAACCTCAGATATGCAGATGACACCACTCTTATGGCAGAAAGTGAAGAAGAAATAAAGAGCCTCTCGATGAAAGTGAAAGAGGAGAGTGAAAAAGTTGGCTTAAAGCTCAACATTCAGAAAATGAAGATCATGGCATCTGGTCCCATCACTTCATGGCAAATAGATGGGGAAAAAGTGGCTGACTTTATTTTTTGGGTTCCAAAATCACTGCAGATGGTGATTGCAGACATGAAATTAAAAGATACTTACTCCTTGGAAGAAAAGTTATGACCAACCTAGACAGCATATTGAAAACCAGAGACATTACTTTGTCAACAAAGGTCCGTCTAATCAAGGCTACAGTTTTTCCAGTAGTCATGTATGGATGTGACAGTTGGACCATAAAGAAACCTGAGTCCCAAAGAATTGAGGCTTTTGAACTGTGGTGTTGGAGAAGACTCTTGAGAGTCCCTTGGACTGCAAGGAGATCCAACCAGTCTATCCTAAAGGAGATCAGTCCTGAATATTCACTGGAAGGACTGATGTTGAAGCTGAAAGTCCAATACTTTGGCCTCTTGATGCGAAGAGATGACTCATTTGAAAAGACCCTGATTCTGGGAAAGATTGAGGGCAGGAAGAGAAGGGGACAACAGAGGATGAGATGGTTGGATGGCGTCACCAACTCAATGGACATGAGTTTGGGTGAACTCCGGGAGTTGGTGATGGACAGGGCGGCCTGGCATGCTGTGATTCATGGGGTCGCAGAGAGTCGGACAGGACTGAGTGACTGAACTGAACTGATGGACTTAAAAAGATCATATTCTCATTCCTCTAACCTTCTTCCATCTCTAGAATTCAACTTGGCTAGTTCTTATTCCTTCCATTTAAAACTGAATAGAAAACAAATAAATTAGTAGTATTCAGCATAAATTCCATGGTTTTTATGGAATTTCCATGGAAAATCCTGTGTTTTCCTGAAATATGCTTAATTGGTGGGGAGTGGGAGTGCAGGTAAGTATAATTTGTAGGTAACTGTGAGATAAAGGAGCTATAAATGATTGCTTGTTTATGTATATAATGTTTTATTGGCTCACTTTTCTTTTCTTGGCACTTTGACTTTGGCTATAATTCTTTGTCTGCCTTTTATTTAAAAAATTGACATGTACACACTACTATCTGTATTTATTGATTAATATTTATTTATTATTTCCTTTTTCTCAGCACTGTGTCTTTGCTGCTACATTCAGGCTTTCTCTAGTTCCAGAGAGCAGGGGCTACTCTCTAGTTGCTATGTACAGGCTTCCCATTGCAACAGCCTCTCTGGTAGAGCACAGGCTCTAAGCACGCAGGCTTCGGTGGTTGCAGCTGGCAAGCGTGGAACACTGGCTCAGTAGCTGTGGTACACGGGCTTCACTGCTCCATGGCATATGAAATCTTCTAGGACCAGGGATCAAGTCCATGTGCCCTGCACTGGCAGGCAGATTCTTATCCATTGTGCCACCAGGCAAGTCCCTTCATGTGTCTAGTAGTGGAAGGCAGGATGTATTTAAGATCTAGCTGTGAAGCAGCATTTATGTCTCTTTAGGTTGCATGGTCTCCCTTTGCCTAAATAAGTATATCATTCTCTAAGTTAGCAATATAATATCAGTCCTATGATTTAAAACAATAATGGTCAGAAGTATGACATTTTACATAGCATTGTTGATATGTGTAATGTTATGCTTATCATTCATGGTGTTGCTAGCATATACAGGAAAAGTCTACAGGCTCAGGTTGTGAGAAAAACTGGTCTCAAAAGATATAACAGGCTCTAGTTATTTATTGTATTTAAATTGATGATATTCCAGAATCAGGCTTTCAGCCTCAGAAATTCAAAATCTTGGTTTCATCAGTGTACTTGAAGTAGATCTAAAAAAAAATCCAAACTCCCTCATCTATAAGATTCTACTTAGTATTATATACTCCTACCTTTACCAGCTTTCTTTGTATACTAAAACTCTAGTCTGCTCAGAACTTTTGGTTTTCTCTGCTTGGAAAACTGTTCTCTCACTTGCTAAATAAATTCTCTGAGCCTTTAGTTCCTTTTAAAAGTCATTACAGATTCCACTTCCCCCTCCCTTCCTCCAAAAAACTCCTTCTCTCTCTCCCAGTTATTCTCTATCATTATGTTCGCTTACTTTATTGTGTTTTTCTCTCTGAGAATCTATCTTGTCTACCTCACCATTCCACAGTTTAAGTTTTCCAAGGACAAGCAACTTGCCTGTTTATTTACTGATTTACCCTGAGTATGAAATACAGCTGGCCTATTAATAGAATCCTGATAAACACTTCACAAGGGAAAGAACTAACTTGGTTCACAAAACTGTGCCTCTGTGCTTAGTCGCTTCAGTCGTGTCCAACTCTTTGTGGCCCTATGGACTGTAGCCCACCAGCCTTCTCTGTCCAAGGGATTCTGCAGGTAAGAATACTGGAGTGGGTTGTTATGCCTTCCTGAGGGATTCAATCTGCTGCATCTCTTATATCTCCTGCACTGGCAAGCAGATTCTTTACCACTAGCGCCACCTGAGAAGCCCCACAAAACTGTGGTATAATACAAAATCATCAATTACTTCTAAGAAATATCACCTTTTGGATCACCATTGTTGGCACAACCTATACAGTAATTTCGCTGCAGGTAAAACTTCTTAAAAAGCCAAATGATAAAAAGCTTTTGATCATGTAAAAAGAAGAAGGGGCCTTCGATGAATTAAATAATTAAGGGGAATGGTGAGAATACATTATGCATCTAGGAATAATCTTGAGAATGGTACCTAAATGTCAATAGCAATGGTGTTTCACACTAAGCCCTGTCCAAAACCCTGCGACCCCATGGACTGTAGCCTACCAGGCTCCTCTGTTCCACAACCAATGGCTAAGTGTCTCCCTCAAAAGGTAATGTTTAAACACAGAAAAGGTTTTCTTTATAAACTTCCTTCTTTCTTTACTTGAACTACTACTGATCAACTAACTGGCTAACTTAATTAGTAAGTCAGTTAACTAACTTAGTACTTTTATTTTTGAAGTAAGTGAATACATTCAGTCAAGTTATGGAAGCATTCTGGTTTCAGAATTCCTAAGATTCATGCTTCAGCCATCCACTGACTATATGTGTCTGTGTATATCGATTAAAATTTGACTATCGAATTTTGATCTTCTTTCCAAGTTGTGAGTTGCTTCAGTTCCAGCTTTTATTCTATATCTTCCATAATTCACTGTGTGTGCTTTCTAATATATTTACTATAATCACATTAAATTTAGTCACACAGTAATACTGATTATGGAGAGCATGTAATAATTATATGCATTTATAGATGCAGGGAAATAAAGACATATACTACTATTGTATACATCAAAGAGAATAAAGAATATATAGTTATGAGAACTGCTTTAAAAATACATTTGAATCTTTCAGAGTGACTTTATTGTCCTATTTAGAAAACTTTAATTAGTTATAACCTACAATGAAGACCCTTAATCAAGCCATCCATTAAAAGATATTATGATAATACTGTGACAAAAGAAAAGCACAAAGAACTGAAGTAATCTGAATCCATAAGTCACTTAAAATTTGAAGCAGAAAAACTTAAATAAGTTAAATTTTATAAAAAAAATACCTGACTTAGTAGATGCTTTGATTACCATCATTGGTAATAATATATATTAATATATTGGAAGTTTCCAAAATGTAAAAATCTCACTCATAATAAGTTCAGATAATTGATTAGGGTTGATGCCAACAATGAAGTAGGAGCAACAAATCTAACTTGAATTATTACAATTTGGAAGTATTTTGTCAGTATTTCCCCATATTAACCAGATAGATTATAGTAGATTGTTATTTGTATTTGTGTTAACCTTTAATACTTTTCATTACAAAGAAAAATAAAAATTCAGTGAGTTTCAGTCCAAAAAATAGTTTGTTCTTCCCTCCTTTAATGAAACTCAGTCTGGTATCTTACATATGGCATTTTAGTTGAGCAGATCAGCTCCAGTCAGCTCTGCTCCTCGAAGGGACTGGCATAGAATACGAGACAGGATTCTGGCCCCAAGCCCACAGCAGTCTATATTTTACCAAGAATCATATATATTACCCCTATCTTGACACTGAAAACACACACTCTGTGCCAATCATCTATTTTCGGGGAAAACGCATATGCATCTTGGGATAATTCCCATTTACAACTGGCAACACAATCCAAAGAATTAAATCACATTCCTTGTTTGATTCAAAGCCAATGTAGTGATGCCTAAAATCTAAATACAGGCACTGAATTGCAACAATATCACAATAAAGAAATGAAGAATTAATGAAAACATAAATTCTATACTCCAGGACTATGTAAACCCTAAAATAAGTAGTAAGAATAGAATAACCTAAATATGTCCTTCTTCCTTTATGGTTACTAATATAAGATGCTCTCTTTGATGAAACTTAGCTGCAAGATATGGTAATTGTTAGTAATTTAGATGAATTCTTACATTTAAAAGAATATACTGATCTGTGAAATCTAAAAATCTGGAAAGGTCTAGTAAAATCTGGCTATAAATAAAGAAGAAATATTTTAATTAAGAGGAACACAAACTTTAATAATATCTGTTTTGTTTGTAGATTTCTCTTTAAAAGATGGGAGAGATTAGAACAGGTATAAACTTGTAAGCTTTGAGCCAAGAGACAGCAAAATGGAAGAGACTGAAAATAAAATAGGAACTCAGATTGTGGAGGGAAACCCCAGTTTGGGGAGAGATGGGAAGCAAATGGTTTTAAAAACAGGCCATGACATTAACTTCTGACATAGGAAAGGACACATTCTGGGTTGGAGGGAAACGGCTACAGATGGAGATAAAGTCTGAAGATATTAGAGCTGAAAGAAGAAGAAAGTCTGACCTCCACTCTCACAACTAAAGTAAATCAAATATTCTCCATTCTGAAGAGTATATACTCACAATGACTTTTCCCCCTCTCCAATTCCTTTAGAGATTACAGTCCTATAGTCAGATTGACTTACTCCTTTTTCCTTATGAAGAAAGATGAAAAACAGTGCTTCTGTGAGTTTCATCCAAGATTTCCTGGTCAATCTGAAAACATATAAGTCTAGTACAGTTTACACCAGCCTTATGCAAACTTTACTGAGTCAGTAGGGTTTATAGAATTAAGGGTCCCAAATCATATCCTGTAGTACTCAGACAAACAGTGAATTTCTAGTTTAAAATCTGGAGTGTCACTCGAAACAGTTTCAGATGACAAGATAAAATGTAACACTGAGAAAGCTCCATTGCAGGTATTTAAATATTAATCACATCCCTCTCTTCCAAACACACTGTTCTCTTTTCACTATATATTGAATCATTCATCTGAACCAACAGAGGAACACATAAGCCAATACTTTTGAAAGTGGTTCTGCTTATTAGAAGAAAACTGTAACTACTCAAATTATAAAATCCTATAACTTATTCCTGAATAAACACTGGGATAGATATAGATAGAAAGGTAGATGATTATGCAGATATACATATAGACAGACATAGATGGATAAATGGACAATTAGACAGACAGACATGTTTAGTATTATAGGCTCTTTGAGGATTGTGTCATCTTCCATCCAAAAAAGGACCATTATGTCTGGCCTCAACATAAAAGTTTAGGTGGTGATAAGGTTAAAATACAAAATGTACCTTTAATTTTATTTCAAATTATAGATATATCAGTGTACTTTTACAAACATGCTTGTAGCATTCATGTGAAGTGAAGTGAAGTGAAGTGAGGTAGCTCAGTCATGTCCGACTCTTTGCGACCCATAACCCCATGCACTGTAGCCTACCGGGCTCCTCCATCCATGGGATTTTCCAGGCAAGAGTACTGGAGTGGGGTGCCATTTCCTTCTCCAGAGCATCTTCTTGACCTAGGGATCGAACCCTGGTCTCCCACATTGTAAGCAATCTAAAGCTTTAATGTGAACCTCTTTGCAATTTTCTGTGATATACATTTGAGTTATTTAGGCCATCAACTTAAATTTGAATGCAAATTATTCAGTCATTGACCTTAACTAAAGGCCTCTTTTTGCTACTTAATATCACAGCCTTCCAATCTTGTTGGGGTAGTTATCACTGTCCCTCCTTTATAAATGAGAACAATTAGGAATTGAAATGGCAGAACACTCTACAGATTTTGAGATTCCAAAGATTTTCTGGAATATATATTATATATATGAAAGTGAAGTCGCTCAGTAGTGTCCAACTCTTTACAACCCCATGCACAGTAGTCTACCAGGCTTCTCCACCCATGGGATTCTCCAGGCAAGAGTACTGGAATGAGTTGTCATTTCCTTCTTCAGGGAATCTTCCCAACCCAGAGATCGAACCTGCATCTCCCACATTGCAAGCAGATACTTTACCCTTCTGAGCCACCAGGGACTCTTATAATATAATTAATAGTACTAATATTAATATATATTATTATTACCATTATTATTATTATATTCTCTGGAATATATATACTGTCAAATGGCTATTGAATATCATTTGAATAACTATTTAGAGAATTTTAGGAACTTTTTACAACATGAGAAATACAACAAGTCCTTTCCTATAAATGTCTACTGGAAGATAACATATTGGTAGCAGAACAACTCTGAGAATCATTCAGCTGATAAATTTAGTTCCAAGAAAGCAAGTCTAGAGTTGTGTTGTTTGGTTTGATCAGTAGTTAAGGGATAAAAGATAATGAGAACTCTTTGATTAAATACTTATTAAGTACACATTAATTCAGTCCTAAAAGCTAAAGGGGTTAAAAAGTAAATAGAAAGACACAATCGCAACTATCCAGCAACACTGATATTGGAAGGATAAAGAACTGAAAAACTAGAATTGCCTCGGATCACAAGCTCAAGCAGGTGGGAAGTGAGGACCAGGGATGTGCACAAAGCCTTTCTCTCCACGTACTGCAGTGGTTATGAGCCTAGACTCTGGAGGGACTTCCCTGGGGGTCCAGTGGTTGAGTCTGCACTTTCACTGCAGAGGGAATTCCTGGTCAGGGAATTAAGATTCTGCATGTCATGGAGTGTGGCCAAAAAAATTAAAAAAGCCTACACTCTGTAGTCCTATTCATTGGTTTGACTGCTAACTCAACCACTTATTAGCTTTGTCACCTTGAGCTACTTTTTTAACCTCTCCCTACTTTGCTTTTTGGCCCATAAAAATACATATATAGATACATTCACCCCCATAATAGCCAAATAATATCACGATGCTACACTACATATATACATATGATATCATTTGAATATATATGAAACACTGGATTAAACAAACTTAAATAGGTCTCCTAAATGTAGGACCTTTGCTGCTGTTGTTTAGTCGCTCAGTTTTGTCCAATTCTTTTGTGACCCTATGGACTGTAGACCACTAGGCTCCTCTGTCCATGGGATTTCCCAGGCAAGATTACTGGAGTGCGTTGCCATTTCTTTCTCCAGGGGATCTTCCCGATCCAGGGATCAAACCTGTGTTTCCTGCGTTGGCAGGAGGATTCTTTACCATTGAACCACCAGGGACCCCATTATATCACATATATACACATGATATCATTTGATATATATGAAATGCTGGACTAAATAAACTCACATAAATCTCTGAAATATATGACCCTAATCCCAGGCTTTAATGAGTCTATGAAGATATATAAAGTATGTCCAAAATTTAATGGATCATGGCCCCATTTTTCTGGAATCTCTCTAAACCTGGGTGCTATGGAACACATTTTGGCAAATGCTGCATTGTGTAATTACCATTCCTTTCCTTAGCAGCAAGTATGGCTCTAAGAACTTCATTATCTGTAAACTTTTCAGACTAATCTTTTTTCTTTTTTTCCACATGACCGGTGTGGCTGAGGCCAGTGGATCAATTTCCTTTTACAAGTGCTGCACTACTGGCTGTTATTTTTTTATCTCCAGATTCTAATTTATGCTTTAGGCAAAAAATAAAGTAAAATATAAAAAAATTAAGCAAAAATAAAGCCCAGGATTTAAGAAAAAGGTATTTCCATTCTAATAACCCTCCCTTAGGCTGATGAAGTCTCCTTTCTGGTACAAATCAATTATTGGATAAGGACTGGTGAAAGGAACACTCTTCTAAGCATTTTTGAAACAACATCATAAAGGTAGCCTTTCTACGTGTATGTAAGGATAGTATTGTACATAATCATTTCTAATAAAAAAATCACCTTATCATAGAAACAATAGTTCATTGTAAGTGGAAAAACTGAGACAAACGATATTTCGGTGTTGGTAAAGCTCAGGATCTTTCTGGTACTTTTCTTACAATGACCTTTGCACTCAAAGAGTTCAAGTAAATTAAACTTTGTTGAGTACTTATTTGGAGGTAATGTCAATTCCAAGTGCTAGTGAGGAAGGCGACCAGCCTATCCTTTCCATGCAACATTTCTATGCTAACAAAAAGTAATAATCTTTTCATTATTATTATTGTTGTTGTTGCTGTGCTACTATTATTTTATCATGTAATTCACTGAACTACAAGTAAAAATCGGCTGAAGATGACTCAAAACCTTACATAAAAGAAAGAACACAAGAAGAGAGAGAGGGATTTGTTCCTCTTATATACATATATCAACACGCCATAGAAAGCATCGTGCTTTGGTCATTTGGCTCCAAACAGCCTAAGCTTAAATGATTAAACCTGGATGCTATTATTTTTAAAATGCTGCTGCTGCTGCTGCTGCTGCTGCTAAGTCACTTCAGTTGTGTCCGACTCTGTGCGACCCCAAAGACGGCAGCCCACGAGGCTCCGCCATCCCTGGGATTCTCCAGGCAAGAACACTGGAGTGGGTTGCCATTTCCTTCTCCAGTGCATGAAAGTGAAAAGTGAAAGTGAAGTCGCTCAGTCGTGTCAGACTCGTAGCGACCCCATGGACTGCAGCCCACCAGGCTCCTCCATCCATGGGATTTTCCAGGCAAGAGTACTGGAGTGGGGCGCCATTGCCTTCTCCAAAAACACTGCTACCAAGTTTTTTTTTTTAAGCCTAGTATTTTTCCTTTAAAAAAGAAACAACAACAACAAAAAAGGAGATTGATCTTATCCACAGAATTAACTCTGAAATTACAAATGAATATGACTGAAAAAATATCAGAGAAGAGTGATTATCTTAATAGAGCATTAAAAAAATTCTGCTTAGAGATGTCTTACAAGAGACATTAAAAATGAAATTAAACATATGAATATATTTAATGTTCTTTCAGTTTTAATGTTATTAGAACTAAATTGTTGTGGGCCATTTCTCATGAACAAGAATAAAACCAGAAAAGCAAAGGTATGTTTAATTTTCCTCTTAACGGTATGAATAAATCTACACGGGTATGGTAAACAAAATAGAGAGGGTTGCTTCAATCTCTGCAAATGAAACATATCACAATATGCTGCTTTTCCCCCATGACTAGGATAAAGCTATAAAGAAGCACATCATATGGGAATTTTTTTCTGTTAATTTGGAGAATATTCTAGTTTGACGTTATTATGTAGGCTCTCACTGTTTTCAAAAATTGCATTAGGCCCATAAACTCATTCTAATTGGCAGATTTTAAAAAATGATGTTTATGTTTACAGATCCTAATGCTTTTGAGAAAACAGACACCCATTTCCATTTCTTTGCTTCTCAACACGTCGCACTGGTGACAGATGTTTCTGAACTGTTTCAGTGTCCCTATCCAAATATAAAATGCACACTTAATGATACCCATGTGTGTGCATTTATATTTCCAGTCATATCTTTATATCTACAGAAACCTCTTCCCCGTGGTAATTATATTTCTACTCAATATTAATGAGTGACTGGTCAAGAAATGTCTTGTATTTATATAGGTACACACAAAGGATGTTTTTGCACATTAAGATGATTATAGATACACACTTAAGTTTGCCTCAGTGTAAACAGCCACAATGTTTTGTTTTTCTATTTTAAAAGCTTCAACCTCAAATGCTGATTTTCAAGGCATACAGTATCATTTACTGTGAGAGAGTAAAAGAAATACAGCTTAGTGTCAGCTCGGCTGTCTTTGACTAATCTGCAAGCCACCCACTTTAATGGCTCTTCATAAATAATTCAAATTTTAATTATGCTGCCAGCCTCTGACCTGAAGAGAAATGAAGAAAGTAAAGGAAAAGAATGGACAAGGGAAAGCATGTCAGTTGAGTCAAATTTTGAATCCAGTTTATGACTTGGTGTCTCAAAGCTCCACTTTATTATTTAAGATGCACCTGCTTACTCACCTAAGATGTTTTAAACTAAAATTAGTGTGATGCAAGACTCAACATTAATGATGGAGTAACTCACTCTGAAAAGAGGCATTTCTGCTCTTATTTTAAGGAGCTTTCTATCGCAGGTGTGTACGTACGTGTGTGTATAGACACACACACACACAGAGATCCAAATACATCCCTATATTACAGCAGCCTCTCCCAGTTAGGTCTCTCCTCTGTGTCTAATTTCAATCTCTCTCTTCTGTCCTGAAAATCCATTGAGGTTCACTGTATTATTAGGCATGTTCCTATCACTGCAGTGACACATCTGATCTCTGTTATATCAGAAAAGGGACATAAAAGTCTTCTCCCAAACCCAGGTCTTACAAGTTATTGTTAGAAGGACTGCTGCCAAATTAATGGCTGGCTGAACAGACTTAGGAAAATCTAACTGCATCTGTCGTGTGGAAAGCTGGCCAAGGTAGATCTGACAGGCAATACAAGGCTGAATGATCTCCTCCCACCTAAAAACATCTTTTAATTGCATTAGGTCTCTCAATACACAGTTGAGCATCTGCTCATTAGAAGCAAAGCACTATTTCTCGAATTGAAATGCTAAATTTCACTGCATCATTTTTTCTTCTAAATATTGCCTTACATTTTTCCTAGAGCAATGCAGACCCAGTAGTATTTAATCTAAGATCTCTGGCGCCAAACCTAACCCATACATATTAATGATTAATTTTTTTCATTTTTTGATGCCTGTAGTGTTTTCATCCCTTTATTTAACAATGAATACATCTGGATTTCATTCAACATCCCCAAATCCCACTTGTAATAGGTCCTTTTGGCTTATTTTATCAATGTACAGATATAAATCTAGAAATTTAATCTGCCTTGAGTTCCTTTTCTTCTCCGAATATCTGCCTGTTTCTGTAAGCCCTTATGAAAGATTTGGAAAAGTCTTTTGGGCTCCATGTAAGAGTATAATATAGCTAGTCTCAAGAGTAAATTTATCTTAAAACTGCATCTCATACTTCAACAACATGCCATTATTTGCAGCCCATTTTCCATTTTTTATATATTAAATTTTTGATTTTTCAATCATTCTCCTCTTTATTTTCCTTCTCCATTATCCAGGATTTGATTCAGAGAAATGAGAGACAGTACAGAATCTTATATTTTTGGTTAGCTATTTTTTAATAGTTCTAGCTCTGTCTATATGATGTTAAAAGAAATAGATGGAAATATATTCTACCTCATTAAACCATCTATTAGATCTACATGGTGGTATATTTATTTGTGTGTGTGCATATAATGCACTGTTTTTTTATGAAATTTATGACATTTATGAAATTTATGACAGAGACAGTTTTACCGTAGCCATTCAATTACCTTTAAAAAGCCACGAAAGCATTTCCATTCAATAAGCCAATTTCGAAAATGAAAGAGAAATTGCCTGGCCTTTAGATAATAATGAGCTACATCTCCTTTGCCTACGTGAAATCCAAGGTTTGATTTAAGATTTATAAGTGCAAGGTGCTACTAGTTATCAGCAGACAGACTCCTTCACTGGTCACTGGTGTTAAAAATACACATGTACTTCCATTGATTTAAGTAAGTATGGTGGTGGTGGTGATTTAGTTGCTAAGTCGTGTCCAACTCTTGTGACCCCTTGGACTGTAGCCCACCAGGTTCCTCTGTCTATGGGGTTTCCCAGGCAAAAAATTGGAGTGGATTGCCACTAATTATATGCTTCTCCAAATACTCTTAAGTTAGTTTAGAAGAATATACAGTGATAATGGATCTGAGTTCATTCTCATCTACATCTAAAATATAATAAATCATAGCAGTTGTAGAAATCAACTCATAAGTACTATCTTATAAAATCCCAAATATAGCAGGTCAGTGCCTGAAGCTTTCCATCACTGTCTATTGGTAGAAAAGGTCTTTGACTAATTCTTAACAGGAATATGTTTGACCTTTTTCCTTGTCCAGATACACTGTAAGGAGAACTATTCTATCCTAAAGAAGAACCCATCCAGGATATATTTGATTTGTTCTATATCTACATTTCAATAACAGGACAAACTATTTCTGAAGTATATTTTCTTCTACCAGATTCATCAACTAGATGCTTCCAATGGTTGTATACAGAATTTGGCTACCTTTAAAATTAATAAATTAATTTAGACTCAAATAGATTCAAGGTAAATATCAAAATCCAAAAAGGTCCCTATTAAAATTATTTAAAATATACACAGAGAAAAAGGATATATTAATATTTTGACTTGCATTTCTCTTGGAGAGAACAAGCACTTTCATATGTTACTGGTGTGGGAGTGTATGGGAGAGGCGGTGTGTAACGACTTTTCTTTTACATTGCTTTTCTTTGGATTGTTCATTTTTTACTTATTGATATGTAGAAAGTATAACTTTTTGATATGCTCATGATACATTCCCTAAGTGTCACATTTATTTATGGCCCAGCACCAATTGGTATTATATACTGAAATCAAGAAAATATCTCAGAATAATTTGTTTGCTAACAATTCATCTTAAGATATTCAATTATAGCACCTAAACATGTATATGGTCTTACTTTAATATTATTAGCACTCGTCTGTTTCTCCCAATAGTCTGTAAGTTTCTTGACTACAGGTACTAAATAACATTCTTGGTATAACCAGTGGCTCACACTTTTCCTGAAAAGCAACACAACATGTGATTTTCCTATGGATTTGACAAAAGTAAAGATTTTAAAGCTAACAGGAGGTGGGAGAGATTGGGAGTTTACAAATGACTTGTTCACATTGCTGTATTTAAAATAGATAACTAACAAGGACCTACTGTATAGCACAGGAAACTCTGCTCAGTGCTCTATAACCTAAGTGAGAAAAGATTCTGAAAAAGAATAGATCCATGTACTTGGATAACAGAATGACTTTTTTGTACACCTGATATTAACAAAACATTGTTGATAAGATATCCTCCAGTATAAAACAAAAATTAAAAAAACAATAAAGCCAACTTCTTTATACATATAGAATCTACAAGCTACCTATCTGGAAAAGAGAAAAATCAATAAATTATTAAGTAAAAACTCTTTCACTACTTGTGGAAAATTAAGTCACCTCAATGTTTTATATAAGCAGAGGGGAAAATCTAGTTTAGGCATAAACTTATGTTTCTAGTGTTTTGTTTTTTGTTTTTTTAGTGAGTTAGTTAATGAAAGTCATTCAGTCGTGTCTGACTCTCTGCGACCCCATGGATCATACAGTCCATGGAATTCTCTAGGCCAGAATACTGGAGTGGGCAGGCTTTCCCTTCTTCAGGAGATCTTTCCAAACCAGGGATTGAACCCCGGTCTCCTTCACTGAAGGTAGATTCTTTACCAGCTGAGCCACCAGGAAAGCTTTTTTAATTTTAGTAAAACATAAATGGAGAAAGACTGAAATTGATCAAAAGAAATAAACTGCTGTAATTACACCAAAGTTAAAACTGTCTTATACAAAAATTTCATCATAAATGGCTAAGATTTAATGTTTCAGATATAATTTCTATAAATGCTCAATAAGTACTTTAGTTGAAAGCATTCATAAAATATAATAAATATGAAATTAACTTCTAATAGTTCTTTCACAGAAACAGATGAAACAATCAATGACTTACTGATAATATGGAGAGAACCTGAGGCATACTGTTTGGGGTTTATTTAATCACAACCATGTATGGACATCACCCAGTTATTCACTCTCCCTCCAAACAAACATGGTTCACCCTGATTTTCCTACATTCCACCCTATTTTTTTAATCAAAACCAGAAATACACCAAAATAAGAGTTACTGGCTAGAGTCATGTGGACCATGTTTGGACAAAAAGTTGAAAAACCAGTTTTGCCACAAGGAGAAAGGTGTCTTGCACAGCGACTTAAAGGATGAAAAGCAAATATGAGCTTTAGAGAGAGTGGGAATGAAAAGAGGACTGGAGAGACCCCTGAGCCAAAAAGTAAGAGGATAAAATGAGAGTAAACAGAACACCATGACAAGGAACCTTTCCAAGATGGTAAATCTGAAGAGTCTGCTAAACACCTTAGAACAGGACAAAGACAAGAAGAGGGAGTCAGGAAGCTTCAGTCCAGAGTTCCTGATCTGTACAAGAAAGTGAAGAGAGGAACTTGAAAAGATGATGTTTCCACAGGCCAGAATTACAGCACAAGATGAACCGGCATAAAAAAGTGCCACAAAGTTTGAGTAGTCTGCAACGGAAAGTGGATGGCCCCTGTACACTCTCCCAACTGAAAAAGACCAGCGTCCACCTGATTATCAGAAACATAAATACCTTTTTCTCAAAGGTCACATTCAGAGACTCATCATGAAATACATATTCTCCTCTTTTATCTCGCACCAGGTGTAGTCATTCAGTCCTGTTCGACTCTTTATGACCCCATGGACTATAACCCGCCAGGCTCCTCTATCCATGGGATTCTGCAGGCAAGAATACTGGAATGGATTGCCATTTCCTTCTCCAAGAGATCTTCCCAACCCAGGGATCAAACCTGGGTCTCCAGCATTGCAGGCAGATTCTAACATCTGAGCCACAAGGGAGGCCTTCTACATTTGCATTAGAACAGTTTTCTTTCAAGATGTCTTCACATTCTAGGATTTCTACAGCACTGGTCTTCCCCAATCTGATTTTGAAATCCTCCAGCCCATACAGTGCTAAAGCTACCAACATGAATTTAAAATAATACCAATACTTACTTTCTTTATTAGTCATGAGAGGACCACCTTCACTAAAGCAACAGCAAGCATGGATTTAAGCCTATAATTCTCACAATGCTTTAAAATGGACAACATTTTCTCCATCTTACTGGTTAAGTCATAAAATTCAAGTCCAGACATGTCCACTTTCAAGTGTAGAGGTTTCCCAGGGCACAGGTCATACAAGCCCCATTGATTATCTGGTTTCTGTGGGCTTTCCTCATAGCACATTTGGTAAAGAATCTGCCTGCAATGCAGGAGACCCCGGTTTGATTCCTGCATCGGGAAGATCTGCTGGAGAAGGGATAGGCTGCTGCTGCTGCTAAGTCACTTCAGTAGTGTCCAACACTCTGCGACCCCATAGACGGCAGCCCACCAGGCTCCCCCATCCCTGGAATTCTCTAGGCAAGAATACTGGAGTGGGTTGCCATTTCCTTCTCCAATGCATGAAAGTGAAAAGTCAAAGTGAAGTCGCTCAGTCATGTCCGACTCTTAGCGAACCCATGGACTGCAGCCTACCAGGCTTCTCCATCCATGGGATTTTCCAGGAAAGAGTACTGGAGTGGGGTGTCGTTGCCTTCTCCAAAGGGATAGGCTACTCACTACAATATTCTTGGGCTTCCCCAGCTGGTAAAGAATCTGCCTGCAGTGCAGAAGACCTGGGTTGCGAAGATCCTCTGGAGGATGGAAAGGCTACCCATTCCAGTATTCTGGCCTGGAGAAACCCAACAGTCCATGGGTCACACAGAGTCGGACACGACTGAGTGACTTTCACTTCACTTTACGGACTTCTCTGGTCTCGCATCTCATCATTTCCTTTATGCGCAATAACCTTATTGTGTACCATCTGAAATTCTCTTAAGCTTTCTCTTCACCTCAAGAGTCTGAGAAGTGTTCTCCCCACATCTATAGTATTTGTACATCTATTAAAATTGTTTGTCTAATAGATAAATAACAAGGTCCTACTGTATAGCAAAGGGAACTATATTCAATAATTCTGGTAATAAAACATAGTGGAAAAGAATACAAAAAAGGATACATATATATGTGTGTGTGTGTATATAAATGTGTGTATGTGTATATGTGTGTGTGTGTTTAACGGAACCACTTTACTGTACAGCAGAAATTAATAAAACATTGTAAATCAACTATAATTTTAAAAAATTTCTTTTTGTCTACTTGACAGTCTTCCTCTAATGGACTATAAGTTCCATAAGGCAAAGATACCATCTTTAAATTGTATTTCCTTAGTAAGGCAATGGCACCCCACTCCAGTACTCTTGCCTGGAAAATCCCATGGACGAAGGAACCTGGTGGGCTACAGTCCATGGGGTCACTAAGAGTCGGACACGACTGAGCGACTTCACTTTCACTTTTCACTTTCATGCACTGGAGAAGGAGATGGCAACCCACTCCAGTGTTCTTGCCTGGAGAATCCCAGGGACAGGGGAGCCTGGTGGGCTGCCGTCTATGGGGTCGCACCGAGTCAGACACAACTGAAGCGACTTAGCAGCAGTAGCAGCAGCAGTACCCAGCTCAGCTCTATGTCTAGAACATAAGAGGTACTTACTAAAAATTTTTCTGAGCAAATAAATGACTGAGGCCTAACAGATATCAGGAAGAAAGCAGCAGAAAGAACTAACCTCTTCATTTACATTCTCCATTCCTCCCAGCTCACAGCCTTAAACTGGGACTTCTAAGAGACATAAAAAGTAGGCAAGCGAGACTCCATTGTTTTATGTTGTTATACAATTCTAACTGTTGTTCTGTCTCTCTGGTTTCCGTATCTTGAATTAAAGATCCATCATTGGGCTTCCGCTAATTAAGTTCTTAACCAGTTCTCTTTAGCTATTTCTAACTTTGCCAATTATTTCTTACTTTTTCAGGTTTATTCACATTTATTTATGCTTATTTGAGTCAAGAGCTATCCTCCTCTGTCCCCATGCCTGAGGTAACCACCATTCTAACCCCTGTTACTACAGGTTAGTTTTGCTTGTTCTTGAACTTCACATATATCAAATTATGTAGTATGCAGTTTTTTTGGTCTGGTTTTCTGGGCTCTTATCTATACCTGGGAGATGTGTAACTGCTGTTGTGTGTAACAATCCTCTTTTCTTTTTATTTCTGTGCAACATTCCCAAGTATGAATTCACTAAAGTTTATCCAAAAATGTCTTCTGTTGAAGGACATTTGAGTTTTCAGGCAAAAACTATTACAAATAATTTTACATGACTATTGGTAGACACACGCACTCACTTTTCCTGAGTATATTCTAAGAATTGGCTGGGTCATAGCGTTCAGTTCTGTCACTCAGTCATGTCCGACTCTTTGCAAACCCATGGACTTCAGCACACCAGGCTTCCCTGTCTATCACCAATTCCCGGAGCTTGCTCAAATTCATGTCCATTGAGTCGGTGATGCCATTCAGCCATCTCCTCCTCTGTCATCCCCTTCTCCTCCTGCCTTCAATCTTTTCCAACATCAGGGTCCTTACCAATGAGTTGGTTCTTTGCATCAGGTGGTCAAAGCACTGGATATTCAGCGTTAGCATTAATCCTTCCAATGAATATTCAGGACTGATTTACTAGGGTGAGATACGCTCAAAAAATTTTCCACAAAGTTTGCTACAAAAATGGGTATCCTTACATCTAATGTATTTACATTCCAGAAATTGGCATGGTGAGTCTTTAAAAAATCTTTGGCATAGTGAGTCTTCTAAAAAATTTGACATAATAAAACTTTAAAAAAATTTTGGCCATTCTGGTGAACTCGAAAAAACAGACTTCCTACCGTCTCCGTTACTCAACTCCTTCTAACTACTTCTTTAGGTCTCACTCATGCTTTTACTTGTTTCCTTATGTCTTCTGCCTAATTACTCTAATATCTACAATTTGTAGCTCAACTGTATTTTTTTTTAATAATCACCTACTTAAACTGAATTTCTTACTTAACTGCAAACTCCTCCGCTCGCTGTACTACTTTTCCCTATTTCCCTGTACTCTATTCCCTACTTCCACTTTACAAATATCGTATTTTCACTACAGATTCAACCTTCTGCTCTTGCTTTTCATGTCAACTGCCAGCATATAAAACCACATCTCTATTATCATCCTTTCTCTCAGAAGTGTCAATCCTCTAACTTCACTGGCTGTTAACCAGCTACAGCAAGAAACACTACCATCACCTCAAATTCCTCTGTAGGAAAGTAAAGCCACTGCTTTCTCTAGAACCTAGCTTCCCATCTAGACTTTCCTCTTACTACTCAAAAAAATACCATTATTCACCCAATCATTCAATCTCAAAATACTGAGTCAATTCTTTTTGCTCATGTTTCTCCCCTATAATGTAGTCTATGAATTATCTTGATTCTCTCTCAAATTTTATTTCCATTCTTTATCCCATAAAATATACTCATTCCATTAAAATGAAGATTTTAACTCTAACTTTATGTATCTTCTCCCATCCATAAATTAATACATTCCAATTGGCCAGATCTCACACAAGCTTGCTAGTTTTCAATCTGCTGATTTTGGTCCTCAGGCAATCACCACTATCACCACCACTAAGAAAGTGATAGCTAACTAATATTACAAGCATGCTGTGGCTATAAAGCTCATTTATTATCCATATTTAGAAGCTGAGCAATGTTGAAGTTTAGAAAGAGAGTTATTAATTAGAGCCAAGGAGATAAAAAGGTTTCAGAATAAAGTAACTGGCTAGAGTGAGGAACGCAGTTAATTACAGTATAAAACTCTAAATCATTTCTTCTTTCCTGACTATCTTAACCTATTTGAAATAAATAAAATTTATAATCCTAGATAGTAGATATAGACCAACAATTCAAATAGTATACACAAATACAAATTATAAATTTATACAAGTCAAAACTCATTGAAGCAGAAATCCAAATAATGAATTTATGAATCAAAATGTATGACAGAATCTTTTCCCTAATACAATCTCTAAATGACAGGTATTCTAAACAATATGAATATAACCTAAATTGTAGCATTCCAAACATTTAAAAATAAACAATTATGACAGCATGGGAATTGGAATATATGATAAGCATGTAAAATAGTAAAATGAGTAAAATTTGGACTACAGACAGGGAGATGGTAGCATTGATTGTCCAGTATTAACTGTAGTAATACTGTCAATGTCCTATAATATGCCAGTGAGAAAATGGTAAAATCTATTGAGCAACTTTAAACAATGTCTACAAATTCTTTGACAATCCCTTCTTCAAGTGCTGAGGCATGACTTAGTGACGACATCTAATACAAAGAGAAAGTAATTCATCTAGTGAAGAAAAGAGTAAGGCAAAGTCACATTGTCAGTGCTCTTCTAGAATACCATATGTCATCTAACCCTTGACTGCCTCTCTCAACTATTCTTTGAAACTCTCACATTTGTTCATTAAACTCCAGTCATCCTGGCCCTTCTATCCTGGGACCAGGTAAAGCTCCATGGACCTCAGGGCTTCTGCACGTACCACCCCTGCCCTCTTCCTGGAGCAGCACTTTCATTCCTGAGCATGGCTCCTTCTCCCAATGCATTTTCCTCTCACATCAACACAGAGGAGCTTTACTGACAATCATATTCTGCCCAGGCAACAAATTAAGAATTATGTCCCTCTGGTTACCAATCTTCAGAACCTTTTTTTTTTTTCCCAGAGTACTTTTTACTATAAAAAAAAAAATCTCTTTTTTACTTTCTTGTTTATGGTCTATCTCCTTTAATTTATAAAATACAAGATTAAAGCAGGAAATCTATCCATCTTGGTAACTGCCGTACTCCTAGTCCCTAAAAATATGCCTACTCAATAGCAGCAATTCACGCAATATTTTCTAATGAATGAAGGCTAGAGTGAACACCTTGTTGACCATCACCTAGTCTTCATACAGTCTCCCCTCTTGGCTTATACGGAGGGACTGTACTCTTTTTCCTTCTTTGTTTCTACTTCATTCTCTGAAGTCTGTTACTGCTTGTTTATCCTTACTAAACCACAACAAAGGGTTAAGCAAAGTGGAGACCACCAGACCTACATCAGTAACAATACGTGGGCAGTCCTCTCAATGCAACTGCATTCCTACATTCAAAGACTACTAGAATATAAGCTCCATGAGGGAAGTGATTGGTTTCTGTTTGCTGTTTCTAGCCCGTAAATCAACACGATATAAATTAGGCACTTGAAAATAAATAAAATTGTTGAATACATATATTTATGTATTATTGAATGAGGGAATCACCAGTAAATTTTATCCCGTGCATTAGAGGAAGCATTGACTGAAACTGCCCACCCTGGCTAGGCACCATAGTAACCATCTGCATGAGCTGTTTTATGATAGGAAGTCCTGGTAAGGAACACGGAATTAATAAGAGTTCAGGAAAGGTCAAAATGAGACACCACACATCCTACCACCTCCCAGAATTCTTCTCATTGGAATCCATCCTGGCAGAGCAATGCCTGTTCCACCAGGAAGGACCATGAGTCAGAATGATTGGCCAGAGACAATCTGGAAACTAATCCCATCAGCATGAAACCCAGGACTGTGAGTCACATGGCTGAGCAATTCTCCTGGGTTCCCTTACCCTACTGGTCTCTGCCTGGGTGTCCCTTCCCAACAAAGTCTCTTGCTTTGTCAGCATATGTGTCTCCTGGGACAGTTCATTTCCAAGTGTTAGACAAGAGCCCATTCTCAAGCCCTGGAAGGGGTCCCTCTTCTTGCAACACCTGCATCCATTAAAAAATGACATTAACTTCAGGGAATAGGAAAAACAAGCCAAATGTAATTCTGTGCGAGGACATACACGCTGTGACCTCTAGCATGTAGCAGTAAAAGTGTAACAGTAAACAGAATGAAAATCACCTGTTCATGAGCCAATCTCACGTGCAAATGTTAAGTAAGTTTTATATGAAATATATATACTGCTGTACAATGCAAGCTTTTTTCATCAAGCAGCCAGTTGTCTGGTGCTACCAATTAAGTCACAGTTTAAATTTATTACTTCATTAAACATTAAAATTTACCCAAGACCTACAAGAGCTTTAGCTCTGTCACCTAGTTCCCTGAAAAGACCTGGAAACAATATCGCATTTGAACTGCTTTCCCAAGTAATCAAAATTTCAATAGCATCTCTACCCCCATTTATAATACCTCTTTAAATTCTGTCCAGCTCAGAGCCACATATCCAGCAGCATGTGCTCATTATTTAACACTTTCTTTAAACTTCCCTGATATTCCTAAATAGATGGCACAGCTGTGCCCCCAAGGTGAGGGCGGCACCCCCTATCATGTTGCTCTCTGACTCAATCAGTTGCCAAAGCAGCTCTATCATTATCTCTGGACGGGGTCTTTCTGCAGAGAGCGTGCAGTTTATATACGCTTCCCATACACTCTCCAGTGCGGCAAATATCATCTAGCTGGTTTTACACTGTCATTTCCATTGAAAGCCTGTAATTACTTTCCACAAGCAACACTTCATCCTGCCAGGCTGATTAAAGGCAATACACACTGGAAGGCAAAGATCAACAGTGCTCAAGTGATGTATCTTGTGAGTGTGTATCTTGTAAAGCAACAGTGCAGGGGCATGCACACACTAAGCACTAAATAATTGTTTGAGAAGATAGAACATTTGCCCTTTGACAGACAGGGTAATTACTGATTTTCTGCTGAAACATAATAGATTTTTAAAAAGCAAATTGAGCAGATCATAATGGGCTTTTGAACTGTCACTTATTATATATATCCCACCATAAAGGATATGCTCTTCCAAGGTCTCCACTCACATTATCTCATTTACATCTATACCAATTAAGTAATTGTTTAACTGTTCTAATTTCCTGACAGGCAAACCAATCAAATAAGCAGTTTTACTTTATCATGTTCTTGAAATGAGTTGAGTCTATTTTGCCCAGGCTGATTAAAGTAATCACAGAAACCTGAATGTCAAATTATTTCGACAGAGGCATGTTTAGAGATACTTAACTGCAGTAAGCTAAACTTTACAACAAGCTAAACTGTCTCAGTTTACTTATTTTTCACTCTCTCTGTTTAGAGAATGTCTCAAGATATAAATTATGCTGGGAGGCAGTGCCCACATCAAGTACAGAAATCAAAAACCTATTTTGTCTATTTTCTTTGCCCCTGAGTTTTGACCAACCTCTTTGATTCAGCCAAGCTGATGGACCTGCCCTGGATTTTGAATGAGGTTTGTCACCCAGAGAAGCAGGGACACTGACACACTCAACCTGGCTGTAGCAGCAACATCCAGTTTCAGAGGCAGCAACAAGCGCCCCTGGTGACCCATGCTGATGGCGGCAGTGTAAGCCATGGTACCCGCGTTTGGGGTGGTGACAAGTGTGTCCTCCTCAGCCTGGCTCTGTATGCAATGTGCTTCTGTGAATTAGCCAATATACTCATGCAATAAATACGTCTGCTATTTAAATCGGCTTGCCACTCTCTGTTATATGAAACTTAAAAATGTCATGAAGACAACTTTCAAGGAATGGACACTTTGATAGGTTATAGACAGACACCATCTCTTTTTTTTTTTTTTTAATCAACTCATTTGACCTTTTAGAGCTGATTCAAAGTGCTACTATCTAAGAGCCAATGGTTTTATTGAACAGCATAGTCACATTTGTCTGCACAGCAGTGTCCGTAGGACTTTATATTTGAACTCTTAACTGCAGTCCCCCTTTTTTATTTTATGCAATGACTGCAGACTGGAAAAGTAATGTTGGAGATATTGGGCAAAGAATCATTAATATGATTGCATTAATAGAGTTTGGACAATGATAGGAATTTGACCTAACAAAACTGACCAATCCCTAACGTCAACTGGAGATAAGGAACTATTAGTGTGTGTATATATACCCATGCATGCATACAAACAAAATGTTCAGAATTATCCTTGGAGCTTATGTCATAAAAAGGGCCTACCAGGGGTTTCCCTGGTGGTCCAGTAGTTAAGAATCCAACATGCAACACAAGGGACACTGCTTTGATCCCCGGTACAGGAAGACCTCACATGCCACAGAGCAACTAAGCCCGTGTGCCACAGCTACTCAGGCCACGCACTCCAGGGCCTGTGCTCCTCAACAAGAAAAGACACCACAGTGAGAAGCCCACACACAGCAACTAGAAAGTAACCCCTGCTCGCTGCAACTAGAGGAAGCCCTTGTGCAGCAACAGAGACTCACCACAACCAAAAAACAAAATAAATCTTTTTTTTTTTTTAAAAAAAAGGACATAACATAAAAGAAATTTCTATATATTTTTAGTTATTTGATAGCAGGGCTTTTCTCTCTCAACATGTATAACTTTCATACATTCTACTTTTAGTAATGTATCACTTACAAACATAGGAGACTGCTGTCCACCTCTTACATTAATACAATTTATACCACAAATGGAACACAATTTGCTAATTTTTTGAAACATCATTGATAGACCTAATACACTGGTATCAAAGAACAAAAATGTACATCTTCCCTACATGAAGAAATTCCCATCTTTGGATGAAGCCAAATCCCAAAAATGAAACTTCGGTAAAATCTGTTATAAAATGCTTGAATTATCACCTCTCCTTTCTTTCGAGTAAATAATGTAACAATTCAAATAAACATTAATGATAAAGTACAAAATTGTAGTTTAATCTCCATGTTTAAAGTTATCTTAGTTTCATTTGAATAAGCATCCAAAATTTAAATTAACAAAGGCACTGAAGGGAAAATAGGGCATAAGACACGCGTACACCAGTGGCGGATTCATGTTGATGTATGGCAAAACCAATATAATATTGTAGAGTAATTAGCCTCTAATTAAAATAAATTAATTAAAACAAAAAAGACTTGAAAGGCAAGCATATATAAGCGTCCTATGTGTCAACAGAACACATGAGTGGGTTCCCAGTACTTTTCAAAGGTTTACGGAAATCTAAAAATCTAAAACCCAGCTAACTTCCTTTTCAGCTCTTGACACACTTTAAACCCTCCAACCAACACTTCGCTCCCTGTCCCAGTATTTCCATTTACAGAAACTTTGCAGAAAATCAGCTCCAAAGTTTTCTTCCCTTTTCATGAAAACTTTGTTGTATTTCATGGGCAATTACATGATCTTCATATTTGAAGAGGAAAAAGAAAAAATTTTGCTATTCAGGTAATTCCCTTATGACTCATTTACCTATTCCAGAAAGAATCTGCATGTTCAAAAAGGAGCAATAAACTGAATTGTGTATGTTTTGGAAAAAATGTATCATTACAGGCCCTTTGTGCTCCTCTTTTCTATTCCAGACTGTAACCTGCCCATTTCCAGCAATAAAACAGATTGCCAATGAACAACTATTTCTGAAAAGGGGTGAAACAAACTATATATTTTGCAGTTCACATACAGGACATGATTTTCAACCAAAGAGTCACTGTTTCTTAGAAACTAAAATACCTGGCCAATAATGTTCCCTGTATCATTACAATTACTACAGGAATGCAAAACATTAAACATATCCAAAATGTTATTATTACTAATGTTACCAGTGCTCTAGTAGCCTGGGCCAGCTCTAAGCACCCAGAGACTGTAAAATCTCTATTCCTCTATTACAGAAAAGACAGAGGTATTTAACTAAGTAAATACTTGGGCAAACTCTAAATAAACCTAAATTTATAAAACAACCAAAGTTTTGCTGGTCTTAAGTTATACCAGGAGCTGTACCAGGAAAAACACAAGACTAATGACCCTGATGGCCATGAGTCTGAGAGGAAGCAGTGGTGGCTCATTGCTGTGTATTTGGAAAGAAGTGTTTTAGAGGTGTAACTGATACATAAGAAGTCACTGGAGTTGTCCAAGTATTTGCTATTTTCTCTCTCACTGTAGGGGTTAATAAAGATCAAAGTTGTTTGGATTGTCTCAACATACATTAGGGCCAGAATGGTCCAGTCCTTCATTCAGTTGACTCTGGGAAACTGCATGGGTCAGTTATATAAATGAGCCAAAGACGACCTCTGTATGTTGATCCCTAGGTTGCTTATATCTTCCCAGCAGACTGAGTTCTGTGAGCTCAAAAGCCCACTAGCATCAAACTCAAAATTTATACAACCATTTAAAAAATAACCCAAACAGATGTTAAGCCTTTTAGTACCTGCATCCTTTGCAAACCCCGTCAAAAATCCTACCCTATATGTGCTAGTAACAACTAATTGGTGGACCCTAAGGTCTCTGCCATTCAGAGCTCTTTGACATGGAGGCTCCCTGCAGTACTGCCAAGCAACACCACCCAGATATGGAAATCCCTCTCTGATGCCCCTCTTCTCCAGGAGTTCCTTTGTCCCGCCCCATTTGGAAGGTGCTCCTTGTCCCATACGCTTATGGACAGTCACATGCTATGGATTCCCCCCTTTCATGCAACCTTGTCCAAGTGCCACCCAATAAAGCTTGCTGTATTTTACTGCTTCCCATGGTCGTGACTTTTTCCTTGATCAGGTCCCAAATCCTTCAAAACCCCTACACAACCCAGCTAGGATAATGCAGTCCCAAGGACCAACTGTAGATGGCAAAGTGTCATAGTATGTAATAGCTACTCTTGAAATAGTTATTTCCTTATGTGCGCTTAACATATAAAGAACTTTAAATATCTATTAACTTCAGTCTTTTAAGAGTCATATAACTTTTATAAGGAATCTGAGGTCCAATAAGGGCGTGATGAGATAGTCTCAGAGACACACCTGTAGACATATTATGACAGTTTTGGCTTGGAGTTCATTGAAGTAGACCATATAACATATCATTTAAATGGAACCCTTTCAAAAAGAATAAAATTGAGTGGTATATATAAATGCACTGGATTACAGACAGAATCAGGAATTCCTTGGGCAACTGGAATACAAGGGTGCCCTCATTAGTTTAGTGATAACATATTAATGAATTTGGGATGGAGCCCACAGCCCTCTATGGAGAACATGGTATACAAAGAATCTCTCCCACTTTATGATGAGTTAAATAGGTTAAAGAGGTTCAACAAACATAGTTTATAAAAAACAACAGTATTTGAATTAATAATTAGTTCCATTATTTGCAGATCAAATATGAAAAAAGCCAGAGTCTACTAAATTACTCCTTAGAAGATGAGAGCATTTTCAAAGGTAATCCAACAGCAGTATTTCACTGTTCTCCTTTGGTCTTGTCTTTTTGTCCCTCTTCCTTCACTGCTCTCCATGCTTCTTGTACCACACCATCATTTCCTACTTTTCCTCCTGTTTTTCCTTCTCTCCCATGTCTTATAGGGAATATCTCACAGCATTCTTATGTCTGTTGATAGTGTTCACATAGTGGATACTATGTGCCAAGCAGTAGGCCTAGTCATCCAGAGAGCAACAGGAAACACTTTGGGGAAAATGGATCCCGGCTACTGGGAAACTTCACTGTGAGGGCCAGATAGAATGGAACTTCCCAGGAGTCTCTGCTCTTCCTACCTCTTCTCTGCCCCATCTAGGCTGTTCCTCTCCTTCCTGACTCTGCCAGTCCCCACACTACTTATATTCTTATACTTCAGAGGAAGAAGTGGATTTATAACCCCTCACAGGAAATTTTGATCAAGTTTTACTGACACACACATATACTCCACTCAAAAAATCAAAAAATAACCTCACTGAAATAGACACAAGTTCCACTCTAAAACAAAAAATGGCAAATATCCGACAATGTTTTGCAATCTAAGATAACAAAACACAATATTATAGAAACATATCAATTTTTTTTTCTCAAAGTCCTGAATTTTCTAGTTGACTCCTAGAAACTGTAGTTTCCCTACATTTCCCTACTTTCATATTCTGACAGCTGACTCTGGTTATTGATGGCACAGCCTGGTCAGAGGAGGGCAGATTAGATCATGTCTCAATACTTCATCTGGCCTTAAAAAGCTTTAGTTTGTTCTGATAAGAAAGGAAGAAGGAAGCAAAAAAAAAAAAAAATGCCTTATTAAAAAAATTTTCCCAATAGGTTTTTAACTATCTTAACCAAGTTACTTTATCTTGTTGCCTTACGTGTGTGTGTGTGTGTGTGTGTGTGTGTGTGTATGCGCACATGCATGTGTGTGTTTCCATTTATGAAGATAAAATGGACTCCATGGGCTGCTGGGAACATATTTGACTTGTCTAGAGGTTTCAAAAGCACAGCATGTCCAGGGCATAGAAAAGGCAGGCAGGTACTCTCTGCCTCCTGCGCCATTTAACAAGCACATACAGATTAAAAGAGTAATTTCCTCGTGTTTTAATCATCAGCTGGTCTAATTTACAGTTCATTTACAATTTATTATCACTGTCTTTTGAACATTCTTTTTTTAATAACCTATGTCTTCAACCTAGGGCAGTGACAATTAGCATCAAATTTTTTTTTTTAATGGATTTCCAGAAAGTAGCTTCAAGACCAACTGTCTGGTTACTAACATACAAATCAATTAACACGTGGGAAGTCTAGCCTGGACTCTTTACTTGTCTTTTTGCACACTAGAGAATCTCTCATTTATTTCTAAAAACCAATTTCTTATAAATTTTCATTTTATTTAGACAGACCAGGTAAGTTGTAAGGTCAGGGGCCTCAAGAATGGATGCTACACCTGGCTGGATGTTCTGGAGAAATAACCATATTGGATTCCATTACATCTCTTCCCAACCACATCCCACTGCACAGTTGTGCTTGTTTTTCAGTTTTCTTTCTCATACACAACATCTGTCCTATACACTTCAATGCAGTGTCTTTTCAGTGGAAAAAAAAAAAATGTAGTTGAGAAAGAAAATGAGTATCAAACTCAGAACTCCCAGGAGTACTGACCCAAATTCTCAAATGAGAGCATTAAAGTGCACTTTCTACTTTCAGATCTAGGATATCACAATACAATCCTTTAATGATTCAAATGTCATGTATTTTGGCAAGATATCTTTGACAAGCCTTTTTAAAAATGGTGCAGACAATTTAAATAATGAGAAAACAAACTATAAACTATCTAATGACATCACTATAAAGGAGTAGAGCTCCAAGAGACACAAAGACTAAGAATAGAATTTGTTCATATTCTTACTTTTACCCTGGTTACAGACTTTCACAGTGTGATGCTTTTCTCAGCTCATATGTGGAGCAGAGCACTGGACGCTGGGCACCTGCTGAAGTTGTCTGCTGTAGGAAATACTGCTTCAGGTACAATATTCCCAAGAATTTTATATAGGTCATTGAGTGTCAGAGTAAACATTTCTGCAGTTGTCATCTGTACATCCATTCCAATATTAGAAGTTGTTTTTGATATTCAGTATTTCTTTTAAAAAATGTTTTTTCCTTGTTCCCTTTGGTCTCATGTCTGTCTTCCAAAAGTTATTCTATGAATTATTTTAAAGAAATTGAAGGGAGGGAGGATTGCTTTGAAGGTTAAGATAGAAGAAAGAACATTCACATCAAAACCTTAGGCTCCCTACCTAACGAATACACACACGCACGCACACACACACACACACCAGAATGCTTAGCTTCCTTACCAAGCCACTGAATTGATAAACTTTGTTGAATAGTCTAGGCAGATTAAAAATTAGTCCTACTTAAATATTTGCATCTCATAAATACACATGTCTCTTCCAGACACCAGTTTAATATTCCATATCTGTAAGGAATCTAATGCTAACTGAGCAGGCTTTCTTCTGGTATTAATTTTAATTATTTAGAGCAGCATGAAGCTCTTCGTAATTTCCCACCTGGCAACTGGGGCCCAAAACAGCTGCCTATGGTTTTATGCTACTATGAACACACTGGTTATCAGAGAGTCAAGAAGCTCAGGCCTGCGTTCTCTGTGTGTTCCGCTGAGGTTATGAAAATGTACCCTCTTGGAGAGAGGGTTCTGAGAGATCTGCAACTATGAACAATGTCCATGCCACTGTGCAAAGTATGATGACAGTGAGAGATCTCAAAGGAGCTGCAGGAAGAGAGGCTCCCTGCTGAAATGAACACAGCCTGTGGTTAAATAATAAATCACAGCCATGTAGCCAGCCTGCAATAGCCACTACCATCAGAAGGGCACCATGATCACACAGCACAAATATTTAGTTCCATACAGTTGTACATCTTGATAGGATCCAACTAAAATACTTATCTATTTGTCTTTTCTAAAGGAAAAGATAAATGCTATTTGTTTATGGTGATGTGAGAACTGAAATGATATTATTTAAATGTATTCAATGCAGAAAAGGAAAATGAAATCTAGTTATATATCCCCACATTTAAATATACCCCCTAGCATGACTGTAAGAATCAAATGCTCAACATGTAAATAATTTAACACAAACATCTTTTGACACTTCACATTTTTTTTTCTCCTTTTGCAAAAGAACAAAAGGCTTCCTGTATGAACACACAGGATTATATTTGCTTTAAGATATGCCGATTCAGGATACAATGAATCAGATGAATTATTCATTTTGAAATTGCAATTGTTTGTGGATGGAAGTGTGCAGAGGCCCAGAATAAAAAGGTAAGTAAAAGTGAGAATAGAAATGAACACAGAGAAAGAGGGCACACCATTCTCAAGAATGTAACCAACTACATAATTTATTTTTAACTGTGACTTACGATAATTGAAAACCTTTGATTAAAAAAATAAACATTATTCTCAGTGAGTAAAAACATAAGAGGGAAAAGGAACCACCTTTTAATCTACCACAGCTGAAATATACCTCAATGATCCTGAATCTCTCTTGGCAAATACTTAGCCAACTATTGGCTCTGAAACCCCAGCCATTTCTGTGAAAATGCTAGTATTAACTGCCTTTCTACCAATGTGGCTGAACAGAGAGGGAATTGTCTTTCTAATCTTTATAACCTAGTAGAGTGTCTGCTCAATAATCAATAAATACTGTTGAGTGAATAACCTTATCACTGGCACCAGGAACAATGATGTGAAATGACTATCCTGAGATAAGTAATTTCCAATGAAAATATTTTGCATCATTTTCCCTTTAGTTCTTTTTTGTTTATTGAAAGAACTTGCATCCCTGTAGTGATTACTGCAATTTAACCTGTAAGCACTGTAGAACAAGTTAAAGCATGGGAAGAGTAGGTGAGTAGAAAATCATTTCACAAGTTGTTGCTACATGACAGGTATGAAGTAGTAAAAATCCAGGCTAAGATAGCATCTATAGAAAGAAGACTCAAGAACAGAGGCAAGCATAACGCAGAAAGATACAAATACAAATGCTACAAGTCACTTCAGCCATGTCCAACTCAGCGATCCCATGGACTGCAGCCTACCAGGCTCCTCTGTCCAGGGCATTCTCCAGGCAAGAATACTGGAGTGGGTTGCCATGCCTTCCTCCAGGGGATCTTCCTGGACTGAACCCAGGTCTCTCACATCTCCTGTGTTGGCAAGGGGGTTCTTTACCACTAGCATCACCTAGGAAGCCCCAAAGGATGCCTCATATATCTACGTGCTAAGGCACAGAAAGAAGAGTGATAAATTGTTGCTATTTCATTCTTACTAAATACAAAAATACAGGATTTCAAGAAGAAAATAGATATATCTTTCAGCAGTTTTATAGTGCCTAAAACTATACACAAGTGTTGCAAAGATATAAGTGTACAAGCCAAATTTGTAGGGTAATACATAATTTTATAGAAGCAATAAAAATGCAGGATATTTATTTCCAATTAGAAAATGCACAGAATATTTTATTGTTAATTAAACTTTATTTTCCCCGAATAATACAGATGTTTCATTTAAAAGTCATTCAGGGGCTTTCTTGCTGGCTAAGTGGTAAAGAATCCACCTGGCAATGCAGGAGACACAGGTGCAATCCTTGGGTTCCAGAAGATCCCTCATGCCATGGAGCAACAAAGCCTGTGTACCATAACTACCGAGCCCGAACTCTAGAGTCTGGGAGCCACAGCTACCGAGCCCACATGCCAGAACTACTGAAGTCCCTGTGCCCTACAGCCCATGCTCAACAACGAGAGAAGCCACCACAATGAGAAGCCTATGAACTTAAGAGTAGCTCCGCTTGCCATAACTAGAAAAGACTCAGCACAGCCAAAATAACAAAAACAAACATTTAAATGTCAATAAGCATTATAACTCTTAAAAGGAAAAAGATTTCTTAAATTCCTGTTACACCTTTTTCAACTCACAGTTGACCCCCCAACTCAAGCATTTTCAATCATATTATCTTTCTTTTGTTATGTACCTCCATTTAAAAATGACACTAATATCCATAAAATTCCTCCTATGAAAAATTACGTCGTCAGTGACTTATGTCACTTCCCTTTCCCTACCATACATACACACACACACACACACACACTTTCTTCCTCCATTAATTTTACCAGTATAGTCAGATTTTTTAGATAATTCAATGCTCAGTGTTGATACAATTATAATGTAGACATTACTCAAAGCTAAGCCATGTAGTGTACTGGGAAAATATTCTGTTTCTCTTACAACCTTGTAATATCCCTGGAGTTGCATATTGCCAGGCTGTCTGAAGGAAAAGTCAATCCTTCCAACAGGATCAACACACTGAGCAATATAAAACTCATGTTTTCTTTGGAGACCTCACGGTGGACTTCGCCACCACCCTGCGCATGTTTGAACTGCAAACTCTTGGCCTGCCATTCTGTTGACATGTAGTTCACTACCTTTTCTGTTCTCATTTTCTTGTTTTTTTAAAACATCCATGCATTTCTTCTGTTACTTGCTTCCTCATTTTGTTGGGAGTATTTACAGCAGTAGCTTCCTGAGAAAGAACGTATGGCAGAACAACTTTATAAGAATTTACTTACCCTATCTCACACTTGATTGATAGTTTGACTAGATATGCAATCTTATATAGAAATTATCATTTCTCAGAATTTTGAAAGCATTTCCCATTGTCTTTAGCTCCCAATGTTATTCTTCAAAAGTCTATTGTCTTTTGACTATTATCCCAATGTAATATCCCTTATTTTTCTCTCTGGGCCAGAACTATCATCTCTAATGTTCTCAAACCTCCTGCCAATGATTTTTTTCTTATACTTTGATGAGTATACTTTCTTATACTTTGATGAGAGTGAGTCTCATCAAACTGGGTTTCTTGATCTTCAGTTACAGGGAATTAGGGTTTCCCTGGTGGCTCAGACTGTAAAGAATCCATCTGCAACGCAGGACAAAATGTTAGTTGCTCAGCTGTGTCCAACTCTTCGCGTCCCATGGACTGTAGTCCACCAGGCCCCTCGGTACATGGAATTCTAAAGGCAAAAGTATTGGGATGGGTTGTCATTCCCTTCTCTGGGAGATCTTCCCAACCCAGGGATAGAACCTAGATCTCCTACACTGCAGGCAGATTCTTTACCATCTGAGTCACCAGGGAAGCTCAACACAGGAGACCTGGGTTCAATCCCTGGGTCGGGAAGACCCCCTGGAGAAGGGAATGGCTACCCACTCCACTATTTTGGCCTGGAGAATCCCATGGACAGAGGAGCCTGGTGGGCTATAGTCCATTTCACCATCACACATAATGTAAATACATAAGTATTTATGAATATATGAATATATATATGCAAAATGTATATAAAATTCATAAGAAAAATCATACACATATACACATATGTACATATCATTTCTTCCTATCCATTTTATTTTCTCTTTTTTGGAACTCTTATTTCACTACAGACCTCCTAGACTAATTTTCTAAGATTCTGTCTCATTTCTTTTGGCTTGTTTTCCTAAGAAAGTGTCCTGAATTTTACGTTCCTTACCTTTTACATAATGTTTTTGTTTCTGTTACAAATTTTTACATGTTCTCTTAACACTCCAGTCTTAATTCAGAAATGAAAGATCTCTTATCTAAGGATATTTATTATCATTTAATTGACATTTTCTTACGTTTCCTGCACTGTCATGGTTGTCTCTGTTTTGCTTTTGTATTCTTTTTCCTTTTTATCTTGTTTGTCATTTTGATGTTCTCATTATATTCAAAGCTTTCCTCAAATATATGTGCTCTGTCTATTCCATGGACAGAGGAGCCTGGTGGGCTACAGTCCATGGGGTTGCAAAGAGTCCGACATGACTGAACCAAACACATTCAATAAATAAGTTTCTAAGATGTTAAAAGGATTTCTACATGTAACTGAGATTATATATCTGCAGAAATTCTTTTATATTTCAGGGTCTAGAATACTATGTTTCTTCACTTAAAAAAATAACATTAAATGCATTACCTATCCCATTTAATAGTTTAAGAACAATTTTGATAATAAATAATGTAACATAAATGTCTCCTGACAGCTAATACTGAATAAATATACTTTCTTTAGAGAGGTGAAGGTTGAAGACAATCTACCACTGGTTTTCCATATGTAACTGTGTCTAATTAGATGTGAATTTCTTCTAATCTTATTATAAAAGCAGTAATGGAAGGAACGTACAGAATTTGTGTGTGTATCCTTAGTCCCTCAGTCATGTCCACTCTTTGCGACCCCATGGACGGCAGCCAGCCAGGCTCCTCTCCAGCAAGAATACTGGAGTGCTAGAAAACCTTAAGTAAGGTCAATTTTCATTCTCAAAGGAAATTAAAATGAAAAGAAGGTTCATTATGATTACAGAATAAGTAGGATCCTCATTAAAAATAATAACAACAGATTTCTAAAATGTTGTGGCCACATTTATTCCTGCAATTACCTTCAGGTTTTTAATCTAGCTTTGAGGGCATGCTCATTGCCTCAGTCATGTTTCACTCTGTACAACCCCATAGACCATAGCTGTCCAAGCTCCTCTGTCCATGGGAATTTGACAGGCAAGAAACCACCAGGGAAGCCCTAATCTAGCTTGGTCTTCACCAATATCTGTGTCTTTCAGCATCGTTCAGTCCATTCTATATATGACAAATTCTAAGGATTGTGTTATTTAAGGTGCTGAAAGCAAGTAATAAAGAATGTTATTATCTAACAGAACAAGTAATACGCAATCTTATAAATAATTATGTCTTCATTCACCTTCCTAACAACCTTGTTACCAAATGAGACCCAAACAATTTTCACAATCACTCTTGTAGTATGGATATCTCAGAGGCAGAATTTATTGCCAAGGGGCAGTTTTAATTAGAATCAAGTGGAGTACAATTGGAGCTTTAATAATAAGACAAAGATTTTCCTCATTAAATACATTAAAAGAAAATGATAAAATGCATGACTAATTAGAAAATATTATTCAAATTTTCAATTCAATACAAAGAAACATATACTGTCATTGCAGTACTATAAATATTACTTATAATTACTAAATAATATTTATTGTGAATTTTTAAAGTGCTATAGTATTAAATAATGGCAGTAAATATCTGTATCACATAAATATTTTCTATAAACTTGAAACCTAACAGAAATGTAGACATTCCCACAGACTACTCATCTTTTTATTTCTGACTTTACTAATAAATAATATTAGAGAAAAGGACTATAATTTTAATTTTCACTAAAAGATACACTATATTAGAGTCACATTATGAAATCCTCTAATTCCATTGTCTTCCTTTCTCATATGCTTATATATTTCAAGAGTTGTCATAATTCAGGTTATTCCATTCCCTTCTATAATACATCTGAATGATATATTATAACATCTGAATGACAATTATCTTCTATCTTTAAAACTACAGAGTAGAACTCATGAACTAGTTTTCTCTCTTTATTTTAAAGTTCATATTTATAGCTCAATCACACTATGGAATTTATTTAAACTGAAGGATCCTACAAATGTCTTTCACAATGATGCAAGTTATGGTAGGCACAAATTAATAAGGGGAAATAATGGTAACTGAGAAACTATTTTTTTCTGACCTGTGAACTGGAAAAAAATATCTACTTGTTATATAGACACATGGTTAACATTAAAGAAATGCTACAGATAAAATGAAAAGATCATCTTACAATAAACTACTCTTAGTAGTTTTTTGTTTTGTTTTGTTTTTAGAGGCGTTAGGTTAACATAGGAACTTTTATTGGTCTTTTTTGTTTACTTTTTTTTTTTTCAATCATGATGTTCTAAGAAACAAGAGCAAAGATCATTTAATGTAAAAAGAATATGCTTATATAACATCAAAGTGTCCTCACTGTTATTTCATTCAAACTTAGTTTTATTATTATTTGAGTAGCAATAAAACGATTCAAAATCATTTCTGTAGCTCAAAAGGATTATGACTATAGCAAACCAGAAAATATTAGAGAGATCATTAAGGAAACAAAACTATATTTTAATCATGAAGGAACTTAAACATTCAGAAAATATTGACTGAATATTCATCATACATCAGGTACTATTAGAGGCACTGCAGATACAAGATTAATAAAAACTGAAATGAACCCTAGTGGACATTACTGCTTACAAAGACAATTAAAAAAAAACAAACAAAAACTTCAATAACTACCAATTTGTGATCACTGTTTTAAAGATAATATAGGAGTCTCTAATTCAGAATGATTTAAAAAATATAGTCAAACATGGATATATTCACCAACTGACCTTCCCGATGAAATCTAAGGAATAAAGCACTAAGTTGAGGGAGGAAACAGAATATGGAAATACTCTTAGATGGGAATGAAGATAAAGACCCATGAACTAAAGCAGTGTGAAAGGACAAGGGGAATGAAGAAAACCAAAGAGAAAGAAACAAGCCAGATGTATAAAGGCTCCAAGGCATTGACAGGAATACAAACTTTATCTAAATAAATAATATTTGGTAATATTTAATATGTAAGTGGATGAGAATTTGAAAGCTCTTGTATGACTTAATATACAGATCATACTGTCTTCCTTAAACAAAACTGAAAACACTGAGTTATTCATAAAATTAGAGTTTTACAGATAATATATATTAAAAGCCCCAGTGTTTTGCTATATTTTCTATAAGTATGCAGGAAATATCATTTTGGGGGCAGTAATTATTCCTATCTTCTTAAGTATAAATATAAGCAACCACACTTTTCAACAGAGGACCATAACTAAGAGTCAACCAAAAGAAGGCTTTTGAAGTTAGAATATTTAGCATACTGAGATGAAGGCATTCAGAATGTTGGTAATTTACATCCAGTCCAGGTATCTGCCTTTGTAGTAGAATAAAAATAAAACAGAAAATGACATTAAATATCATAAGTATATATAATATAGTTCCTGAAATTAAAAATCTATCCCTGTAATCTCATCCTTGAAAAGAGATCCAAATCAATCCAATATAGTGATAAGGAAGTAGGATCTGGAAGACTGACATTAGGAATCATAAAGAATAGATGACAACTTCCAAATTTAAATGCTATAAAAGAAAAATCACCTGATAAACAACATCCAATATGTGATGCAACCATGAAATTAAAAGATGCTTGCTCCTTGGAAGAAAACCTATGAGAAACCTAGACAGTATATAAAAAACAGAGACATCACTTTGCCAACAAAGTGTACTGCTAATTATACTTGTGATTTTGGAAAATACATTTATCTGAGTTTCAGGTAACTCCTCTCTAAAATGATAATTGTGAAGATTAAATGAGATAATACATTTGAAATATTTTACAAGAGTCTGGTGAACACATGTACAAGCATGTAAAATATATAGGCATCAACAGTCCAGAGAATAATTCAATTTTTACTTTTAAATATGTATACAGAAATAATTGAAAAATAAATACTAAAAATGCAAATCATGGTTGTCTCTGGATAACAGGACTTAATGTATTTCCATTTCTCATATTTCTTATATTGAACATGCTTATCTGTGAGACCAAAAAAAAAATTTACCTTAATAAGTACTAAATAAAAATTAAAACTATATTACATCAATGACTTCTACCAATAGATTAAATATTTTTAAGGAAAAGTAGGGTACATTATTTTCAACAATTTTTATTTATATCCAATGCTGCTTTGAAAAAAACACAGGCTTTCTAAAAGAATTGGATGAAAAATATTTATGACATCATATTTTCAATATTAATAATGTTTGGTTTCTTTTATATATGAATCTCAAGGGATCAAAGGATGCCAAGGTGCACAGGTAAGTATTTCGGTTTGCTTGATTTTTATTTTTTTCTATTTGTTATATTTTCCATCTTCAGTTTGTTAAAAAATGAAGAAAAAAAGCTTTATTTGTAACTTCATTGTTTTTTTTACAGACATTAAAGGACTGTAGTTGTTTTCAAAATGCTAAAACCATTTATTCTCCCAGTCAGGTATTTGTGCTATTCATTAAAGAATGTAAGAAAACCAGATAATACTGTTTTTGTCCAATTTTTCAAAAAACCAGGATAATAAGACTTTTGGCAAAGTTTGCATTCTAAGTTATTCCTGTAGTCAGCGTATCAAATAAACATAGTAATATCAACAATATGTAGGAAGAACTGTAAGAAAATACAACATGGGCTATCTTAAAGCTCCTGAGAGAAATTATGCTGCTTGAACCTCTGCATGCCACCTTTGCCTTTAAAAAATACAAAATCTTAGTTAATTTATATGGTTCAAATATGGTTAAGGAATAAATATTCACCTATTTTAATTAGTGATTTTAAACAGTAGGCATTCTTTCCCAACTTGAAAAATGTCCAGTCACCCTAGCAGCAGAAATAATGACATTTTAATGTGGTACAGAAATGCATGAGATAACCTTGTTCATCATTATACTCATAATAATGAGATGATTCAAAGCAGATATGACTATAGTTATCAAGGCTTCAGCACCCTCTGTTTCACCATTCCACTTCATATTACATTGTAAGGGAAAAAAAGGAATAATAGCTTTGTTTCTCTTGTTCTAGATTTTTCAGCACACTATCTTCTTATATAATACAGTCAGTGAGATACAATGGGATATCACCTCTAGGGGTCAAAATGGCCATAATTAAAAATGCTACAAATAACAAATGCTGTAAAGGATGTGGAGAAAAGGGAACCCTCCTACACCATTGGTGGGAATGTAAACTGGTGTAGCCACTATGGAGAACAGCATGCAAATTCCTTAAAAAACTAAATATAGAATTACCATATGATTCAGCAATCCCACTCTTGGGCATATACCTGGGGGTGGGGGGGGTGGGGTGCGGTGCGGGGGGTGGGGGGGGTGCGGTGCGGGTGGGGAAAAACAAACTATAATTCAAAAAGGTAAATGCATCCCTATGTCCATAGCACCACTATTCACAATAGTCAGGACACAGAAACAACCTAAATGTCCATCCACAGATGAATGGCTAAAGAAGACAAGGTAGATATATACAAAGAAATACTACTCAGCCACAAAAAGAAAAATGAAATAATGCCATCTGCAGCAATACAGATGAACCTAGAGATTTAAGTCAGAAAGAGAAAGTAAGTCAGAAAAAAAAATGATATCATTTATATGTGGCATCTAAAAGATGACACAAATCAAACTATCTATGAAACAGAAACAGACTCACAAGGACATAGAGAACAGATCTGTGGCTGCCAAGGGGTAGAGAGTTGAGTGAGGGATGGATTTAGGGGGTTGGTTTAGCCGATATAGGCTATTTTATATAGAATAGATAAATGACAAGAGAATTATATTCAATATCCTATGATAAACCATAATGTAAAAGGACTTTTTAAAAAAGAATGCATTATACACATAACTGAATCACTTTGCTGTGTAGCAGAAATTAACACAACATTGTAAATCGACTATTGTTGTTCAGTTGCTAAGTCATGTCAGACTCTCGTGACCCCAGGTACTGTAGCCCACCAGACCAACTATACTTCAATAATAATAAAAAAAAATCCTCAGCCTTGTTGGTTCTACCGTCAATTCTTTTTCCCCACTCCCAACTTCTTATAAAGAGAAAAATCCAGTTCCTTAAAAGGGAAAAAAAAGAGAAAAGAAAGTTACTCATTCACGTCCAACTCTATGCGACCCCTTGGGCTATACAGTCCATGGAATTCTCCAAGCCAGAATACTGGAGTGGGTAGCCTTCCCTTCTCCAGAGGATCTTCCTAGCCCAGGGACTGAACCCAGGCCTCCCGCATTGGAGGCAGATTCTTTACCAGCTGAGCCACAAGGGAAACACGCCCTTAAATTAAACTTATTGAGAACCTCTTTGATAATGAGAACTAAATATAATGGAATGATTTCCTATGACCAGAAAGCTAAAACAACTGAATCAGGATCTAATATATAAAATCAAAAATAATCTAATTCAGTAATACTCGAACAGGTAACACCACAAAGGGAACCAAAATAGGGTATACCAACAAGGGCACACTAGCACACTCCAGTCTTTCACTGGTCAGCGTCAGTTGAACATTATCCAACTATTAAACATCAGCTGTACCACACACACGACTGGTGTTTCTATAAGCTCCCAAGAGTCTTTTGGAGCTCACTGTTTCTTAAAATGCAAATGTTATTTTCCTTTTTAAACACTTTCACTAAATGGAGAGGTTGGAAATTACTATTGTCACATAAACACAACAAAAATGTTTTCTTGCAGCTACTTCTGTAATGGACGCCTACTTAACACGGCAATAAAACACTGGCAGGTCACAGGACTGATTCTCTAGTGTGTGTGCAGCTGAGAGCAAAAGTACGGCCTGCCTTGACAGGAACTGCCTTTAAGTCTTTAAACTGTCCTCCTTCCAGCATTTATTCAGTGTGCCTTCTACCAAGCTGAGAAAAGCTGTTTCAAATCAGCGTCTGAGACTCTTCAGGGAGAGCAGCTGAGGAACTCCAAGGCGACTCAAACCTGGGGACTTTTCTCAAGACAGGCAGTAGTGCCGCTTGCTGCTTCTTGACACGCTGATTTAGCTTCCATCAGCAATGGAGCAACTGGTGTGAAATGGCAGCTAAGGACTCAGTTCAGTTCAGTCGCTCAGTCGTGTCTGACTCTTTGCAACTCCATGAATCGCAGGATGCCAGGCCTCCCTGTCCATCACCAACTCCCGGAGTTACTCAAACTCACATCCATCGAGTCGGTGATGCCATCCAGCCATCTCATCCTCTGTCGTCCCCTTTTCCTCCTGCCCCCAATCCCTCCCACTAGACACTACCATTTAGTGAAGGGAAATCTGATCACAGAACTGCAGCAACAGTAAGCAGCCCTGATTTTCCTGGCCAGATGACAGGTAGGCATTTGGCATCACTGAAATTAAAGACAGAGGTATCCTCCTCCAAATTCCCAACTGATAATATCACTTCTGAATTATAAAGCAACAGTTCAGTTTAGTCACTCAGTTGTGTCCGACTCTTTGTGACCCCATGGACTGCAGCATGCCAGGCTTCCCTGTCCATCACCAACTCCCAGAGCTTGATCAAACTCACGTCCATTGAGTCGGTGATGCCATCCAACCATTTCATCCTCTGTAGTCCCCTTCTCCTCTTTCCTTCAGAAAGACCTTCAATCTTTCCCAGCATCAGTGTCTTTTCCACATGAGTCAGTTCTTCCCATCAGGTGGCCAAAGTATTGGAGTTTCAGCTTCAGCATTGGTCCTTCCAATGAATATTCAGGACTGGTTGGGTCCCCTTGCAGTCCAAGGGGCTCTCAAGGGTCTTCTCCAACACCACAGTTCAAAAGCATCAATTCTTTGGTGCTCAGTTTTCTTTAAAATCCAACTCTCACATCCATACATGACCACTGGAAAAACCATAGCTTTGACTAGACGGACCTTTGTTCGCAAAGTAATGTCTCTGATTTTTAATATGCTGTCTAGGTTGGTCGTAACTTTTCTTCCAAGAAGCAAGCCTCTTTTAATTTCATGGCCACAGTCACCATTTGGGGACAAAGGAATGACAGACAGTGAATATATTAAACATCTATACATTTGAAGAAGAATGAAAAGTCTAGGAGTTGATCCAGGTTCTTTGTATTTTACTAACTCAGCTGGCCTCCAAGTTCTAACTTTCCTCTTCCCATGATGCCTCTTTCTCCCCTTTAAAGGAGTGATTTTGCCTTTTCAATATATACCATAGCCCTACCTTTCTCACAATGTTTTTAAGAAATGCTGACTGCCACATGCAGCACCTCATTTGGGTGTGTCTGGAGTTCTGGAAGCTGACTACCTGTTGTCCTACAAATACCCCATTGGAGCACTTTGGAGGTTCTAGCAGGTAAGTGCAGCTACTCTTGAAACCTTCACCAAAGAAATGTCTGCCTCTTTCAGAGAAGGTCATCCTCTTCTATCAGTGTACAGCTTCAGGGGAGATGCACTTGGAGCAATGAGGGAGGAGGGGATACCACTCAGTCTACCAGATCAGCAGAATCAACCCTAGTGATCAATGGGCTGACAGGTGTCCACAGCCAGGGTTTCTCACTATTCATTATAATTGAAAGTTGGAAAAAAAAAAAAAAGAAAGTTGGTTAATTTAAGAATACCTTAGGCTGGGACATGCAAATAGCCCACTGAGCTCTGCATCTCTGTCTTTAACCAATATTTATAAGATATTAAAACTTACTCCTTGAAATATCAAGTGAGGAGCATAGCAACAAAAAAATGTTGTTGGTTTCATTGGTTACATTAAGAGAGTGCATATCCACATAGTATTGAAGCTTGGGTTTAGAAACAAGAACCTTTCTAATTTTTATCTTTAGACCACAACTGTATATGCTGCACCAGAGTTTCCCTAAACACTCTCAAAATATATCCACTTATTGAAGTAAAAGCCCCAGCAGCATGTGGCTTGTAGATACTGTAAAATTGTTGGTTTTCAGATATAAGCCCAAGTAATTACACTGAGCTTAATAACACTTTTGGATCTTATTAGCTCTATCTCCATCAGCAGACAACCACATATTTTTAGGTAAATACTTAAGGCAAGACAAATAACATTAAGGCTCGGGGCTTCCCAGGTGGCACAGTAATAATCTGCCTGCCAACACAGGAGACACAAGAGACATGGGTTTGATCCTTGGGTCAGGAAGATTCCCTGGAGAAAGAAATGGCAACCCTCTCCAGGATTCTTACCTAGAGAATCCCATGGATAGAGGAGCCTGGCGGACCGCAGTCCATGGGCTCACAAAGAATTAGACGTGACTGAGCGACTCTTTCACTTTCACTAATTCTTTTATATAGCAAATCTTATATAAAATAAAATACATTAATATATAATCCTATTTTGGAACAAAAATACCAACCTAGAGCAACATGACCTTGGATAATACACTTAAAAATTTTCTAATTCTATACGTCCTTACCTGATCATATTATATGCTCATTACAAGAAGCTGAAGGTCAAAGGAAGAGGAGGAAAAGTGGAAGAGAAAGAGGAGGAACAGGGGAAGAGAAAGAGAGAAGTTACGAAACAGAAAATACATGTAAAGTACTCAGCAGAGTGCCTGATACGTCATAAGTGCAAAACCACAATTCTAAAACTTGGCAGTGAAATGCATCTTGTTTCAAATCCTTGGGGAAAATATATCCATTAAATAGTAACAATAATACATGAAGTGGAAGCATGTTGTAAGAATTATATCAGTAAATCCAAATAAAGTCCTTAGCACAGGGCCTAGTATATCATAAGTGCTTCATAAAATGTTATTACTATCCCTCAATATAAGATGTCATATAATGCTATTTACAAAAACAATTTAATATTTAAACTAAAGATGCCATCACTCTCTAATGAGAATATGTGAGAATCAATTTCATTTCAAATAATATAATTAGTCAAAAAATAATTATTAATAAAGGCATCATAAACTATACACTTGATTAATCTATTTTTATCTCTCAAGTTAAAAAATACCTGTTTTAGAGGGAAGAGTTCATGTAGACAATATTATTTAATGAAAGTGAACTAATATTCTGCAAGAGTCAAACCCATTACTGTGAACTAGCTGCAAGCAAAAAATGACCACTGAACATCCACATTTTAAAGAAACATCCAAAGCACACAAATACCATACTGGATGATTTATTTAATTATTTTGCTTTTTAAGAGGTCATATTATGTTGTTACACTGGGGAAAAAATGGTACAGGCAGTGATGTATAGGGCAATAAATTCTCTGTAAACCCTCTTGGAGAAAATGAGTCATTATTATTTATTACAGGACTTTCAAGTCGGCTGACCTAGAATTTTTTATAAAAGGCAGTGTAAATAATCAGGGGTGATTGGTTTGTCAGGCAACAATAGACTAACATTTCTAGGAGTAGCTGTAATTGGGGAATAATGAGTCCTGGAACTAAATGAATAAATTTAACCACAGAAAGGGTAGACAGAATCCTATAACAAATACATTGGCTGTCAAGACATAACTTGGATTTTGCTCTTAACTGGGCCTTGACAGTGTCAGTTGCCCTAGAATACAAGGTTTGTGGGCAACAGAATCAGGTATCCACAGTGCAGCATTTGGCACTCTGCCTGTGGCTGAGATGATGCATGCAAGTTAGAGCATATGAGCTGGTATATGTAATCAGCAACTGCAACTCTTAGGCGGAATTTGTTTTTTTTAATAAATCTGGAAGACAGATGTTTGCCCCAGCCAGCCTGTTAATTCTGAACTGATTATGTTGCCAACAACAAAGGGACTAATCTTTAGAGAACAGTTTTTGACATTATTATAATAATTAGAAATATATATATCATTTAAAATTAAGTTCTGTGTACATATTTAACTGACTATATTGGGCCAAATGCAACCTGGTCACTCCTACCTGAGTCTATCAGAAGTTCTGTTATTTAAAAACAAAGAAAAAGGAGGGAAGAAATCAGTGGAAAGATTAAAGATTTGTATTTTCTTAAAATAAAAATATAAATAATATCCCATAAGCTTTTTTACTCAACCATTCCATTTATATGTCTTAATTCAAATAATCAGTTTTCCCATATACAAAGGTATGACATAAAGAATATTAAATATTGTCTATATAAAAAATATAGAAACTATCAATGGAAGACTGGTTAAATAAATAATATACTCATATATACAAAGCCATAAGAAGCAATTATGTATTCATATCCACAGACATAAAATCTTCTTGGAATACTCATAAGTACACACACACACACACACACACACACACACACACTCAAAAGAGTCCTAAAGGGTAGTCACCACACTATACAAGGTACTGTTTTTAACTCATAGGGAATTTTTTTTTCATTTTATATTGCTTAAATTATTTATAAGAATATGTTATAAATTTAGCAACATAAGTATAACATATATCAGAATCATCTAACATTCACAGTGGTATCATCTAATACACAACCCACAGAGAATAAAGCAGTTCTCACTGTACCTGGATCATGTGACCAAAAAAAAAAAAAAAAGGTGAACTTGTTATACTATGCTTTATCAAATTACTCCTTAATAAAAGAACCACCTTCCATTGCATCCTCCATGTTTTAACAAAGTTGGAGAATATTTGATAATTTCCAGAATACAGAAATGAAAAAGAAACCAAAAAATATGTCTATATAAGGGAGTTAAATTAGAATTCATTAGATTACAGAGTACAGCATACTGACAGAAAAAAAAAAAAAAAAAAAAACAGAGGCTTTAGCAATCAGGGATACCTGAGTTGAAGATCTCTTCTACCTGCTAACTGAGATGGCTCAATTTTGTTAGGTAATACCTCTAGCTTTAGACACAACCTCAACACAACAACACCTACCTCTTAGAGTTGTTCTGAAGATTAAGAGTTGTTCTTAAGAGTTGTTCCGAGAATGTGTGTAAAGCATTTAACACGATGGCTGGCAATAAAGATTGCTCACCAACTGAGAATCATCAATATGGATCTGCCAGGAACACTTAGCTATGAGGAGCTGATGATGGGTCCTCCCACCCACAGCACTCCTCAACCCAACACAGAGAGATACTCTGGTAAGGAGAAAGCCAAACAAATTTTAACATATATAGGGAACAGAAAAGAAAATAGATTTAAATTAGACAAGGACATCCATGTTAGAAATAATTTCCTGAATACTAAGCTAAGCAATAATAATGGGATATTATAATTATGGAAGCTTCATCACCAAAAATATTTGAGAAAAGAAACAGCTATTTTCTCAAACTCGGTGGTTTAGACATTCACCTACTTATGAGAAGAGGACCAGAAAACTGAATTCCCCAATTCTTTCAACTTTCACGTTTCTATGATACTTTAATTAAATTAATAGGACATTCCACCATTCTCCCAATAAATTGTGTCAGGAGGTTTTAAGCAAAGCACAGACAGCTCATCTTTGCAAAATGTAGTTCATGATTTTATAAGCTCTAAAAAAAAAAATTATTGGAATAGATTTAAAAGAATTCCTGTATATACAAAAAAAACCTGGATGGCATTGGGTATCTCACAAAGGGCTTCTGCTGCCTTCTGTTCTCCATTAAAGATAAAAATTAATTCAGAGGAAGGTTGAGAGTTTATGTATTTCTGTAGGAGGATGATAAGGAGTTAATGGGGGCAAGGGGAAAACTAAACATCAAAAGACTAAAAAATAAAGTTAGTAAGGACTCAGAAAAAGAATCAGAACACCATGGAAGGCTGAATTCCATAAACAGCTAAGACACTGTTTACCTTCCTTTAGCAAAGACTACTTGATCAGACTGTCTCCAAATGTACAGCATGTTATGAAGTTTTATTGAAAGATTCCATTATGTGAATCAAAGATGGTAACCTTGGATTAGCACTGCTTCTCTCTATTTATTTTTCCCTTGTCAACATCATTCACTAGCACATTTAGATAAGAGCATGTCTATTATTCCGCTGGGTTGAGTTTTCAATTTTCTAGAACAGAAGTGGAATGAAATACGGATCTTACTCTGACATTCTTTTACAATTATCATAGGTTTTGAAGACTCCTAAGTCTCCAGGTAAAGTTCAATGATTATCACTGTAGAAACAGCACAGCACGCATGATTAAGAATCCCAAGTCCAATTCCAGTTCTGACTCTGACCACCTGGGTGTGAGGGCTGGCCAGCTCCATGGGTGTGGGACCTGTGCAATCACCCAGCTGGATCCCACAATTGTTCTAAAGCTCTGTGGCTGCCGTCTTTAAATTCTGAATAACTTCTTTCAAGAGGCGCCCCACATTTTCATTTTGGACAAGACCCCACAAATTACATAGTTGTTACTGCCTGTGTGAGATTTCCAATTCAATTCATTTAATTTTCATTATCTTTCATGTGATCAACAACCCAACACTCCCTCTTCTCCTAATTTTTGCAAATGCAGTGCTATCGGAGCATATATTACGTTTGTTAAGTTATCAACACAATAATACTGCGGTGTTGACATTACTTTCTGATCCTAAATAATTAAGCCAACTCAAGTCTATGAAAATCACATTTCCAAAAGAGTTTTTTTTTTTTTTTTTTTTTAGTAAAAAGAGACTACCAGTGTTGCCCAGAACTTTTCCTTTTCTGAACACCTTCCATGAGAAAATTTTTCACTTTCATTTTACCATTAATTCTACGCTCTGTCTTAAAGGGGTATTTGGCAGCTATCTTTTTTCCAAAAGTGTCTTTGCTCAGACAATTCAGTACGAACACTATTTCACAGAATGGACAAGGAAGAAAGTACTGTATAGCAGAGCGCGAGTAACAGCAGGAAATATTTTAAAAACACCTTGCTGCTAACCTTTAAATAATATAAATAACCTTCAAATAATCAGAACAGAATGTTATAAAAATTAAAGTGCTGAGTGTGGTAGTGAGTAGCAGCACCATTACGAGTATATGGATCTGTTTACTCCTTAGGGTACTTTAAGAGGTTCCAAACACAGCACTTACTGTTTCCCCATTCATTCTGTCTGACCCCAAATTTCGAGCATTATCATTACTTGAGATTTAAAATCCATAAAAATGCTGCTAAAGTATATAACTTGAGAGAGGAAATGTGCTGTTGTATCTGGAGATTTTCATTTAACACATTAGCAAATGGTATCAAGAAAGACAAGCATTTCCCATTTAAATCTGTCATCTACTTCAGAAAAATCATATGTTCTGAGTGAGAAATATGACACCATGTATTATGTTTATTTTGTTAAAAAAATACCTCATGCTTGTATCCAACCACATTTCCATATACATATACAGAAATGAATTCTTTGCTGTGTAAAGTTGAACACATTTTTCAAAATTCCTTGAGCATTCACTCATGCCTCAACCTTATCACCCAGAACTCTTAATTTCTCTCATTTCTATTATTTATCAAAACTTCTTCTTCTCCACTGTTCACTACAAATTATCATAACAAAGTTTACTCTTTTGAACTCACAATTTCTAACTATTACCAGATCTACCCATGGTTCATGATTTCAAATATTTCAACTATCGTTGACTAATTCTCAAGTACCCATGATATTTAAAAAATTTACGAGTCTTAAAACATGGATTCAATAGTCCTCTCAATCTACTGCTGTTCACCCTGTGCCAAGCCTTGTTAGAAAAAGCTGATTTGACTACACATGCAATCATTATATTTTCAATAAAATATTCTTACAAAATGGGACTTTATATAAAAAGCCAAAGAAAGCAACATTTTCCTTCCCCTCCTCAGCTTTTTCAAAATGAATTTTCTCCAGACTTTCTTCCCTAAAACTCACATTCAATCTTGAAAAGATTTGATACAGACACTGGCTGGCTGGATCCACATTTTAATTAAGACTACCACAATTCTGTACAGAGAGGTGGTGTCCCAGCTGAAAAAACTCCATCTATTATTTCCCCTTGCAGCCAAGGGTAACCCAGTGGGATGAAGGCAGATGTAACAGAATGAGACTTCTGGAAATCTCTTGAGCTACCTACATCCAGGTTTCTTGCTTTGAGAGAAAATAAACTTGCAATCTTTTTATATCACTCTAGTTGGCTTATGCAATATTGCTCTTTACAGCATCAGACCTTGTTTCTATCACCAGTCACATCCACAGCTGGGTGTTGTTTTTGCTTTGTCTCCATCTCTTCATTCTTTCTGGAGTTATTTCTCCACTGATCTCAAGTAGCATAGTGGGCACCTACCAACCTGGGGAGTTCATCTTTCAGTGTCCTATCTTTTTGCCTTTTCACACTGTTCATGGAATTCTCAAGGTAAGAACAGGAAAAGGAGTATGTCAAGGTTGTATACTATCACCCTGCTTATTTAACTTATATGCAGAGTATATCATGAGAAACACTGAACTGGATGAAGTACAGGCTGGAATCAAGATGGCCGGGAGAAATATCAATGACCTCAGATATGTAGATGACACCACTCTTATGGCAGAAAGTGAAGACCTAAAGAGCCTCTTGATGAAAGTGATAGAGGAGAGTGAAAAAGTTGGCTTAAAACTCAACATTCAAAAAATGAAGATCATGGCATCCGGTCCCATCACTTCATGGCAAACATGTGGAAACAGTCACTGACTTTATTTTTGGGGGCTCCCAAATCACTGCAGATGGTGATTGCAGCCATGAAATTAAGACGCTTACACCTTGGAAGGAAAGTTATGACCAACCTAGACAGCATATTAAAAATCAGAGACATTACTTTGTCAACAAAGGTCTGTCTAGTCAAAGCTATGGTTTTTCCAGTAGCCATGTATGGATGTGAGAGTTGGACTATAAAGAAAGCTGAGTGCCAACGAATTGATGCTTTTGAACTGTGGTGTTGGAGAAGACTCTTGAGAGTCCCTTGGACTGCAAGGAGATCAGTCCTGAACATTCAATGGAAGGACTGATGCTGAAGCTGAAACTCCAATACTTAGGTCACCTTATGGGAAGAACTGACTCGTTGGAAAAGATCCTGATTCAATCCTGGGAAAGACTGAAGGCAGGATGAGATGGGGATGACAGAGGATGAGATGGTTAGATGGCAACAGCAAATCAATGAATATGAGTTTGAGCAATCTCCGGGATTTGGTGATGGACAGGGAGTCCTGGCGTGCTGCAGTCCATGGAGTCACAAAGAGTCAGACACGACTGAGCAACTGAACTAAACTGATTCAAAGTACAGTCTTTGTAGCAGGACCATCACCTGTTTGCTTATTAGAAATTCAGTATATTTGGCCAGATCTACTGAATAAAAAGGGTAGCACAGTGGTAAAGAATCCACCTGCAATGCAGGAGACGCAAAAGATGCAGGTTCGATCCAAAGGATGGGAAGATCGTCTAGAGTAGGAAATGTCAACCCGCTCCAGTATTTTTGCCTGGGAAATCCTATGGATAGAGGAACCTGGAAGGTACAGTCCAGGGGCCACAAAGAGTCAGACATGACTGAGCGCACACACACACATACACACACTAAATAAAAATCTGCATTTTAACAAGAGCCAGAGGTGAACCACATGCACATTAAAGTTTGAGAAACACTGGAATACACTGCTTATTAAATATGTTTTTGGAAGAAAGTTAAAAGAATATTCAAAGACTCCATTTCCTTACTGAAAAATGAGACTACTAATGGTATATAGTGCACAGCATTATTATGAGAAATCATCAGGTAACAGTACTTAATAAACACTCAATAATGTATAACTGGCATTAAATTTGATCATCAATCTCAAACCTGTATATTCAAGATATATTTCCAAAGTATTTATTTATGCAATTACATTGGTACCCCATGCAGATAAATTAAAGCTCCTTTAATACTGAAGTCTCCCTGAGTATAAGCCAATAACAAAAGTAGAAGTGAATTAATAATATACATTATTATTAATAATATAGTAATCTTATATTCTTATATAATATTACTATATTATATTCATTCATATCCATCTTGTATGAATGAATTTATGAATATGAATATGGATAAATTTATTAATTTATTCATGAATTCATATTCATCTTATATTCATTTACAACACATTATAGAACCTGTTTTTTAATTATCCTCAAAATATTTCTCTTTCAAATAATGTATTTATTTCCATGTATTCAAAAAGTTAAATAAAAATTTAGTTTGCAAACAAACATGAATCTTTCTCCCTCACATAAAATCTAACAAATTCTACATTTCATTAGTAATTATGCTTTCTGTACTCTCCCATCGTGCGCTTAAGACAGCCAGTGATCCCACAGGACTCAAATAATACACCAGGTATCTAGATCTTCAATTCCAAATGATAAAAAATAAAGTCTCATTAAGCTCCCATTTTAATCCAGTTAAGGCAAGATACATCCTACTTCATTCCAACACATTCTTCTAAGGACTGTGATGACCAAATTATCTGCTTCCTACATTCAGGGTGTAAAAAAAAAATGTAAGCTGATAAAAATCAATATAAATGGAATCATTTTCAGTAGTCATTAGTGAATATTAATCACTTAAGAAGTAATTTTTATTAAACTTTTAATGAAAATATATTTACATCTATAAATGATGCTTTAAAGAGGTATATTCATATAACAAAATCTGAAGATAATGTTATGAATCTTCTAATCAAGAAAGTTTCCCTTACCATTACACATTTCTTAAAAATTGTGCTTCACAGAGGACTTTGTAGACACTTCTCCAAAGAAGGCATACAGATGGCCATTAGGGATATGGAAAAATGCTCAAAATCGCTAATTATTAGAGAAACGCAAATGAAAACTACAATGAGGTACCACCTCACACTGGTGAAAATGGCCATTATTAAAAGTCTACAAATAAACAAACACTGGAGAAAGTATGGCAAAAAGGGAACTCTCATACCTGTTGGTGGGAATATATGTTACTGTAGCCAGTATGGAGATCAGTATGGATATTCCTCAGAAAACTAAAAACAGAGTTACCAGCAATCCCACATCTAGGCATTTACCCAGACAAAACTATAACTCAAAAAGATATATGCATCCCTATGGGCTGCCGTCTATGGGGTCACACAGAGTCGGACACGACTGAAGTGACTTAGCAGCAGCAGCATGTTCATAGCACCACCATTCACAATAGCCAAGACATGGAAGCAACCTAAATATCCATTGACAGATGAATGGATAAAGATGATGTGGTAGCATATATGTAATGCAATAGTGCTCAGCCATCAAAAGCAACAGAATAATGCCATATGCAGGAACACAGATGCAACTAGAAATTATTATACTAGGTGAAGTCAGAAAGAGAAAGATAAAAGCCACATGTTATCACTTATATGTGGAATCTAAAACATAGCACAAATGAACCTATCTACAAAATAGAAACACACTCACAGATGGAAGAGAGCAGACTTGTGGTTCAGCCAAGGGAAGGGAGTAGGGTGAAGGATAAACTGGGAGTTTGGGTTTAGCAGATACAAAGTACTACATTTAGAATGGATAAAAAACAAGTCCTACTGTGTAGCAAAGCAAAATATATCCAATCTCTCAAAATAAACCTTAATAGAATATTTTAAAAGAGGCCATCAGTTCAGTTCACTCAGTCATGTCCAACTCTTTGCGACCCCATGAATCGCAGCACTCCAGGCCTCCCTGTCCATCACCAACTCCCGGAGTACACCCAAACTCATGTGCATCGAGTTGGTGATGCCATCCATCCATCTCATGCTCCGTCGTCCCCTTCTCCTCCTGCCCTCAATCCCTCCCAGCATCAGAGTCTTTTCCAATGAGTCAGCTCTTCGCATGAGGTGGCCAAAGTATTGGAGTTTCAGCTTTAGCATCATTCCTTCCAAAGAAAGCCCAGGGCTGATCTCCTTCAGAATGGACTGGTTGGATCTCCTTCCAATCCAAGGGACTCTCAAGAGTCTTCTCCAACACCACAGTTCAAAAGCAGCAATTCTTCAGCGCTCAGCCTTCTTCACAGTCCAACTCTCACATCCATACATGACCACAGGAAAAACCATAGCCTTGACTAGACAGACCTTTGTTGGCAAAGTAATGTCTCTGCTGTTGAATATGCTATCTAGGTTGGTCATAACTTTCCTTCCAAGGAGTAAGCGTCTTTTAATTTCATGGCTGCAATCACCATCTGCAGTGATTCTGGAGCCCAAAAAAATAAAGTCTGACACTGTTTCTGCTGTTTCCCCATCTATTTCCCTGGAGAAGGGAATGGCAAACCACTTTAGTATTCTTGCCCTGAGAACCCCATGAACAGTATGAAAAGAAGGTATATATATGTGTATAAATGAGTTACTTTGCTATACAGCAGAAATTTGCAAACTACTGTAAATCAACTATACTTAAAAAAAAAAAGTGTTTCAACTTCTGGCAATGTGTACCAAATATTCCAAAGGATCCTCTTATTATGTTACAACAAGATCCTCGATATTTTAAGATACATAGAAATGTGTAAGGATCAAAAACAAAACAGACAATTTCTGAATGCCAAGAGATGTGTATGTGTGTGTATACATATATATATATATATAAAAAGTTAAAAATCTGAACTGTAAGTGATCAGTAAACAAAGAATTCAGAGTTATCCTGGAACAAACACCTGCAACAGTGCTGAGATTTGTAGAACAAGGAGTTAAACTTAAACTGCAACATTACATCTAACAAAAGATATATATAAGAACTTTATAAACAAATTTTAAAATGCTATAAAGTGGCATAAAAAACAGCTAACTGGATAAAAAATCATGTATATAAATATAAAGACAAAAATCATAATGATATAAATTCTTCCAAATTTTGTCTTAATTTGGAATTCAATGGAATACCATTTAAAATCCCAGTAAAGATTGTTTCAAATAATTGCATGCTGAATATAAATTTTAAATAATGTGTGAACATTCAAGACTAGTCAATTCCTTTTGAAGAAGAAGATGGTGAGCTGCTGAGCATACTAGCTTGATAAATGGGGCTTCATCAAGGGAAGGTAAAATATTTAATATATGGTCTCAGGAGAACTGATCAGAAAAAAAAAATCATTTGTATTGTGACCTAAAACTGTATACTGATATTAGCTACAGGTGGCTTAAATAGATCTGACAGAAGTGGAATCTTTTACAATAAAATACACAAAAATATTTAGAACATCAGAGTAGGAAACGATTTTTTAAACAAAGCATACACCTCAAAATATTTTTTTTTAAAGTTGACTCTGACAGCATTAAAATTAAGAACTTATTTGATCAAAATATACCATAAAGACAATAAAAAGACAAGTCACAAACTGGAAAAAGAGATTTGCATCACATGTAACTGAAATGAACTACCATCAAGAATATACAATCTACGAATCAATTTAAATGATTAAGATGTGTAAAAGATATGAAGAAATATGTCACTGAAGAGGAAACAAGAATATTCAGAATACAAAACAGATAACCGTGTCATTAGGGATAAGCAGAGATGCCATTTGGCACCCATTCAGCTGCCTATAGTTAAGAACTCTGACATTGCCACTCATTGGCCAGAATATGGACCAATGGGGACTCAAATACTGGTAGTAGGGGTCTCAACTGATAGAACTATTTTGGAAAATCAGTGTCATACTTATGTAATCTGATTTTATGAACACCCTATAGTCTAATATTCTACTATCACATACTGACCCGTATTCTTGCACATATGTACTGAGAAACTCATTCAAGAAAATGAAGCCACCCTATTCATGGTTCTATCCAAATAATAATTTACCAGCAGAGAATAAGTGAATAAATTAAGATATATGCTCAAAAAATATTTTACCATGAATAAAAATGAATTAAAGCTAAGCACAAACATCTAAAAAACTCATGCAAACATAATGTTGATGGAAGAAAGGATGTAGCTGAAGACCACATACAGCATCATGACTAACACATGTTTAGCAAAACATTTATGTGAGGTACAGCTACTTTTAAAGAGCAAAGAAACAAATAATCAAATATCTAGTGTACTGGCTATCTCTGGTATAGACGCAGGATGATGAGACAAATACTACAAAGGCAGGTTTAAGGATGCTTGCAATATTCAAGGGTTTTACACTGTATGATCAGTTTAAACAGGATTATTACACATGATTATTTACATATGTGTAAACAGATGTATGTTCTAATTAAATATACTATTTCTCTGTATTAAAATCACCTTATACAAATAAAATAATAATTAGAAACAAGCTAATTCATTATTTCAAGTCCACAATGAAACCATGATCTTATCTTTTATGAACATATATTAGATGAACACAGTTTCTCAGATAAAACAGCATACTAAAGAAAACCTCCAAATAAAGCATGAAAGATAAATAATAAATGAGTAATATAGAATAATAAAATGAGTAGATACAATTTAAACTCACCACCAGGGCTTTGGATCTGTTGCTCAGAAGTTTTTCAATATCCCTGGCTGCAATTTCCACCAGCTGGCGTGCATTATTTGGCTCCACAGTATACAAATCTTGGTATTTCTCATAAATCTGTATGAAGAGGAAATATAATTAGTAAGAACAATAATTGCTTATTTGGTTCCCGTCCTCACATTAGAATGTATTTAAAACCATAAACAACTGATTAGAAAGACAAATCTATTCCTCGCTTCATCTTGATCTTTTTGGAGTTCCAGTGTGTTCAAAATATACATATATATGCATATATAAATATATATATGTTGATATACATATAAATATCAATTAACTGTAAGACCACAAGCTCACCAAAACAGTATATCATGTTAAAAGGTTGTAAAACATCTTGTAACACAACAATTTGTGTGTGCAATTTTGCAAATTCAAGTTGTACCTCCAACCTCAAAGTGAAAAATTGAAAGTGAAAGTCTTTGTCCAACTCTTTGCCACCCCATGGACTATACAGTCCATGGAATTCTCCAGGCCAGAATACTGGAGTGGGTAGCTGTTCCCTTCTCCAGGGTATCTTTCCGACCCAGGAATTGAACTGGGGTCTCCTGCACTGCAGACGGATTCTTTACCAGCTAAGCTATAGGGAAGCCCCAAACCTGGTATTTACCGCCTTCAGCATTTTAAAGAAACAGGGAGGTTATTCTAGAAAATAGAAGAACTTAAGCATGGGACATCAAAACTGGAGGATGTGTGCACTGAACAAAAGTCAGGACAAGGGAATAAGATATTGCACTGAGGGAGACTCGCACCTTTTCCATCACTGAAGCTAAGATGTACGCTGCTAAATAGGCTTATAACCAAAAAGAGAAACACAGAGAATGAAGACCTTCCCCTCCTCAGGTTCATCCTGGTGGCACAGGGAGCTTCACATTTCACAGTGAAGAACAAGGTCACCGAGGTCTACATTAAAGTTTGGTTGAAGCTGTAATAATATAAGCATTTATATTATGAAACTGAATTTTTTTTTTTTAATTCACTGAATAAGACTATATTGAAAGTAACCTAGACAGCAAGAGAAAACAATTACATTTCTGGCTCACATCAGCATTTATGGAAGGATTTCCCTAGAGTAGCATAAGATGCACCTGGTTTATCAAGCGTGTATACTCCTGGCAGGAAATAAAGATTAAAAGAAAAGTGGGGCGGGGGGGGTGGGCGGGCAGTGAGGAGCACAAAGACAGTGACCATGTCTGTTGCTGAAGGGCTGGGCTGAAAAGGAAATCCCTTATTCATCCAACAGATGGGTTGCACATGCATGACTAAACCATCTTCAAAGCCAGGGACTGGCAGGTTTTTACTGTCTTATGAGAAGTGAATCCAGGCACAAGCAGGAACCAGTTCAACCCTGCTTTTTACTGGCATAATGCCAGCATTCTGGTTACTACCAACAGGTTCTACAGCTGGTCCCAGCCGACCATGAATGCTGCTGGTAAACACTGGTTTCAAAAGGAGCAATATACATTGGCTAACATTCATTTTTTGAAGTGTGTTGGTTTCACATGAAGTTTCACAGTTTTAAGTGATTTAAAATATATCAACATTTTAATTAATAAGTTAAAATAATTAACTATAATAAAATTAATTATCTAATAAATATTTTTGGAGATTTAAATCAAACTTCTATTGCTAAAATTGTTCATCATTTTCAAACCATGAGGCTTTCCCTCACACTTTGAACTTTGACCTTGTAGGTTCTCATCCCAATTATTCAAGGCACAGTAATTTAGTCATATAAAATCCCAAGAGTTAACGTCATTCATGATTCCTGCATATTACTGGATTTTTTCTACTTTTTATTGATGGACAGATTATTGTGTCCTGTTTTTAAAGACCCAGGTTATCCATGAAGGACTCCCTCCAGTCCAAAGCTATCTGTTTCAGCCTAAGACCTCATCCAGGAACATGAACTCCTAAACAGATTGATTTGAGGTACAAACAGATAAAACTCAACATCACTCTAATTGATCAAGGATATTTAGTTCTTTGCAGAAAAGCCAATATAATTAATTGCTGTGAAAGGCAGATGTGCTTTGTATCATGAATATCTTGCTCATTTCTGTATAAAGTCTAACCTCCTTCCTGTGGTACTGGGACTCTAATAGAACTGAAAGTTGGTAAAGATTAGTTCAGGACACAGTCTCTACTTCATATTATGTACTACAGCTAATGCCAATTATTAGCCACTATCTATGTATGCCAGACATATTAAATGCTATAAAGGATGAATGAATTATAAATAAGAAAAAACTAGTTCAAGTATATATATTTTCTCAGAGAATATTCTCTCAAGTTCCACTTATACAGTAATTTTTAAAAGCTTAGGAAATAAAAAATAAGATCCAGAATGCAAATAAACTTTAATAAATAAAGTCAAGGAAGCTTAAATCTAGAGCCCCAATGCAAATGCCCTGCCATACATTTTTAGGTACAATATCACATTTGAAATGTTTTCATTGTAATAAAACATGAATTAGAATCATGTAACAGCCACCATCAAAAGAAGTGGACTTTGCTTCTGGTTTCAAAGAATGCAATCTTGTTGTTTTTGTTGCATGAGATATTGCAATGGCTCTCAAAGAGAAAGAGCCTGGTGCATGTTTAGTGAACAATTTTCAGAGTAGACGGTTTCACATGGATTTTTAAGATATTATATTTCCATAACTTACAGGTATTTACAGTTCCTTCCACCACTAAAATAAACCACATTTCTATAATATTTAACATGCTAACATGAATATTTTAAAGAGTCTTAAATATCTTTTTTTCTTCTTCCTAGTTTTTCTTTTCCTTTATAAAAAATTAATTATATGCTTTACCCCTTTATCCAATGTCTTTCCTGACAGAAAAACAACATGATGGGAATAACATGAGTTTCTGGCACCAGACAGAGCTACTTTCAAATCACATGTCAGCTCCTCACATGCCATGTGACACTGGCTTCCGTTTCTTCTACTAGAAAGAATGGAGCACATAAAGAGAATTCAAGACAGGATCTTTTTCCTCCTGACTGATAACACTAACATGCTATTAATTTTTTCTATAACTCAAATCTTCACACTGCCACCCTTAACACTAGTCTTGACAAAAAGAATATTTGTCGCCTTGTACATTATTTCCTTCTCATCATCTTAACTAGCTGGTTTTAATTTTCTTTCACTACAAAACTCACAGGCCAAGATTTGCTGTGATTACAGAAACCATGGTTTCCCTACCTTTTTCACTGAAAACATCCATTAAGTCTCTTTGCTCTATAGTTAAGCCCATGGTTCAGCGATAATTTCCAGAACAATACATTTAAAAATAACTCACCTGTAATTATCTAAAAAGCAACATCACTCACTGACACCATCGCTAAATAAACATAATTAATGAAATGTTTCAAAAATCATAATATTAGTATCACACCATGGAATTATACCGTGAAATACAGTAATTCCCCTACATATGAATGAACTCCCTTCTGAGAGCACGTTCATAAGTCCAATTTTCTCGTTAAGTCCAACAAAGTTAGCAAAGGTACCCAACTAACACAATTGGCTACATACTGCTGCTTTTACATTTGCTTTCAGATATCCTGGGCTTGAAATAAAGATACTGTACTACTGTATTATGCTGTAAAGTACACAAAAGCACAAACACCTAGAGAGGATGCATGCATGTAATGATGAATTTCACACGTGTGAATTACTGTGATCAATCTCATGTGATTGATCATGAGAATGCACTTTAGCATCTTTGAAAGTTTGCATCTTGCAGGTTCATATGTAGGCTGTGCTGTGCTTAGTCCCTCAGTCATGTCCAACTCTTTGTGACCCCATGGACTGTAGCCTACCAGGCTCCTCCGTCCATTGAATTTTCCAGGCAAGAGTACTGGAGTAGGTTGCTGTTTCCTTCTCCAGGGGATCTTCCCAACCCAAGGATCAAACTTGGATCTCCCACATTGCTGGCAGACACTTTACCGCCTGAGCCACCCAGGAAGCCAAAACCATCCACCACTTTCATTTAATCATTTTATTCATGGGAACAGTGGGTGTCAGCCTCCAGAATGTAAGCGTGGAGAGACTTTAAGTCCCATTTCACATCGCTCAGGAGCAAACCACTGCCCAGAGCAGAAGGAAATGAAATCCTAATGTATCATAGTTACACAAAGGGAATCTGAGTGCCACTGTCTATCTGGGACCTCTCTTTGTTTCAGCAGGATGTGCTGAAATATTCATCGCAAAGCCCCTTGGGATGAACAAGTAAGGAGGCTGGAAATTAAGGATAATTATCTCTTCTAGGAGATGACCCTGGTATGAGTTCAAGGGGATCCCAATGCAGACTGAATGGCCAGTGGGAAGCAGAGATCCAGCTGAAGAATAATGGTGAAAACTATCTGGAAAGATTGACCAAGTTTTTAGTACCAATAACATTAATATCCATGTCAATAGAAACAGTAAATACACCAGATATCTTGTCACGTCAGTCTACCTTGTACCCAGAGGCCCAAGAGAAAAGTCAAGAAAATCAGAAAATACTGAAAGGGAGTTGAAACTCTGAATTAACTGAATATAAAACTGATCACAAGAGACTGTTTTAAACTGAAAAAGCTGAACCTTGAAATTGTGAGAATAATTTTTCCCCCATTCTGGGAGAAACAATGGCAGCTCAGTTAAGTTGTTGTTGGCAGTAAGTTAAGTTCTCCAAAGACAAACACAGTCAAATGTCTGCAGAGTAAATCAAAATATGTACATTTTGATAGCCCCTTCAATAGTTGTGCATTTACTTCCCTCCATTGGAACTTGTCCTGGACAAGCCATTAAAACCTCTGCCATCTTTCTGAGGGAAGTTTTCTCTTGGAAGTCCCTGATGAAACAGGAGTCAGAGGAGTTTCCTTACAAATGGGTAAGTGAGTGAGTGAGTGAGTGAAGTCGCTCAGTCGTGTCTGACTCTTTGCGACCCCGTGGACTGTAGCCCCCCAGATTCCTCCATCCATGGGATTCTGCAAGCAAGAATACTGGAGTGGGTTGCCATTTCCTTCTCCAGGGGATCTTCCCGACCCAGGGATCAAACCCAGGTCTCCCGCACTGCAAGCAGACGCTTTATCATCTGAACTGAAGGGTTTAGAGGCCGTCAAATGGACATGACCTATAAAGGCAATTTTGATGGTTTTACATAGAAATGACCTCTAATGGAAAAGAACACAAATGGGAACTATTTGAGATACATTTCTATGTAAAATGTAGTTTGCACATAATTCAGCATTTTAAATGAGCACTCTGCAACGGAGACCGAATATCAATCATCTCTTGAGGTTTTCTACTATGTACCAACATCAAATCTACATAGGAACAATGTTACTCCTGCTTTTCTCTTCTATATCAAATGTCCTGAAGCCTTTGTGTCTCTCTGGAGCAAGGCCGAGTTTCTAAAGGCACATTCCAGTATAAACATCATCGATGGGGCAGAGAAGGACCCGGTCAGTCACATTGTACAGTCTTAGGGCCAGATGGCTGGAGTAGAGGAATCCGCCTCCTCCTGCGTAAGACGGGTAGACGCCAGTGTAAACAACTTTCGGGATGTAGTACTTGAGTTTCTTATCCCAATGAGGTCCAGCATTATACAAATGGGTAGCAATATTTTAATGTGAGATCTTGCCATTGGCCCCTGCCTAATAGCATCAGGACATATCAGACCTATGCTAAAAACAAAGGAGAAAAGGAAAGATACATTCATTTGAATGCAGAGTTCCAAAGAACAGCAAGGAGATAAGAAAGCCTTCCTCAGTGATCAATGAAAAGAAATAGAGGAAAACAACAGAATGGGAAAGACCAGAGATCTCTTCAAGAAAATTACAGATACAAAGGGAACATTTCATGCAAAGATGGGCGCAATAAAGGACAGAAATGGTATGAACCTACAGAAGTAGAAAATATTAAGAGGTGACAACAATACACAGAACAATACAAAAAAGATCTTCATGACCCAGATAATCACAATGTTGTTATCACTCATCTAGAGCAAGACATTCTGGAATGAGAAGTCAAGTGGCCTTAGGAAGCATCACTATGAACAAATCTAGTGGAAGTGATAGAATCCCAGTTGAGCTATTTCAAATTGTAAAAGATGATGCTATTAAAGTGATGCACTCAATATGCCAGCAAATTTGGAAAACTCAGCAGTGGCCACAGGACTGAAAGAGATCAGTTTTCATTCCAATCCCAAAGAAAGGCAATACCAAAGAATGTTCAATGTACCACACAATTGCACTCATCTCACACACTAACAAAGTAATGCTCAAAATTCTCCAAGCCAGGCTTCAACAGTACATGAACTGTGAACTTCCAGATGTTCAAGCTGGATTTAGAAAAGACAGAGGAACCAGAGATCAAATTGCCAACATCCACTGGATCAACTGAAAAACAAGAGAGTTCTCTAAAAACATCTACTTCTGCTTTACTGACTAAAGCAAAGCTTTTGACCATGTAGATCACAACAAACTGTGGAAAATTCTTCAAGAGATGGCAATGCCACACCACCTTGCCTGCCTCCTGAGAAATTTGTATCCAGGTCAAGAAGCAACAGTTAGAACCAGACATGGAACAACAGACTGGTACCAAATTGGAAAAGGAGTACATCAAGGCTATATATTGTCACCCCGTTTATTTAACTTATATGCACAGTACATCATGTGAAATGCTGGGCTGGATGAAGCACAAGCTGGAATCAAGACTGACAGGAGAAATATCAGTAACCTCAGATATATAGATGACACCACCCTTATGGCAGAAAGTGAAGAGGAACTAAAGAACGTCTTGATGAAAATGAAAGAGAAGAGTGAAAAGGTTGGCTTAAAACTCAACATTTAAAAAATGAAGATCATGACATCTGGTCCCATCACTTCATGGGAAATAGATGGGGAAACAGTGGAAACAGTGACAGACTTTATTTTCTTGGGCTCCAAAATCACTGCAGATGGTGACTGCAGCCATGAAATTAAAAGATGCTTGCTGCTTGGAAGAAAAGCTATGACCAACCTAGACAGCATATTAAAACCACAGATATTACTTTGCCAACAAAGGTCCATCTAGTCAAGGCTATGGTTTTTCCAGTAGCCATGAATGGATGTGAGAGTTGGACCACAAAGAAAGCTGAGCGCTGAAGAACTGAGGCTTGAACTGTGGTGTTGGAGAAGACTCTTGAGAGTCCCTTGGACTGCAAGGAGATCCAACCAGTCCATCCTAAAGGAGATCAGTCCTCAGTGTTTATTGGAAGGACTGATGGTGAAGCTGAAACTCCAATCTTTGGCCACCTGATGCAAAGAGCTGACTCTTTTGAAAAGACCCTGATGCTGGGAAAGATTGAAGACAGGAGGAGAAGAGGATGACAGAGGATGAGATGGTTGATGGCATCACTGACTCGTTGGACATGAGTTTGAGCAACCTCCAGGAGTCGGTCATGGACAGGGAAGCCTGGGTGTGCTGAAGTCCATGGGGTCGCAAAGAGTAAGACACAACTGAGCGACTGAATTGAACTGATATTGGACCTGGAAGCAGCTAATTCCTGAATTAATAATCTGTGAGGAATCAGATAGAAAAGATCTACATGAATAAGGATAATATATTGAAGAAATCAAGTTTTCTCCACATAGGATGACAGATGGATCAAAGTTAAAAGCAGTAGCAAAAGTGAAAAGACTAGCAGGAGAAAAACAGTCTTCAAATACTACTAGTGCGATAAATGATGGCTATGGTAGGTAGAGTAAGGACTTCCCAAAGATAAACATATCCTTATCCCTAGAACCTGTGAATATTTTGTTACATGGCAAAGAGGAATTAATTTTGTAGATGAAGTTTTGCTAATCAGTTGCATTTAAAGAGATTATCCTGGATTGTCCTGGAGAGTCCAATGTATTCACAAAGATCCTTAAAAAACAGAAGAGGAAAACGCAACCATGCAAGAGAAAACCAAATGGATGATAACGTGAGAAGAAATTATCATGTGTTGCTGGCTTTGAAGGGGGAGGAAAATGGGCCATGAGGCAAGGAAAGGACTTCTAATCCACAGCACTGTAAGATAATAAACGTGTTATGTCAATAAATTTAGAGTAATTTGTCACACTCAGAATAGAAAACTAACACAAGGAGTTAGCAGTGGAGACAATGCTAATACTCAGCCTCAGGGGATGTCTTGGCTCTAGACCTTCCCTCCCACTGCCCAAACTATCTTCCAAACGCCTTAAATTCTTGCTGAAACCCAGACTCTTCCTGAGTTCACTTACATGTGGTACCATTACATTTCTTTTACATGTAGTCCTACAATAAATTCCCCAAGTGATTCACTCTATAAAAACTAAAAACGCTAAGGAGTATTTTTCTAAGTTGTGATTAACATTGTTTATTAAATACTCTTTGAATGTCCATTTTCATTAGTCATCAGACTCTCTTCACTGAAATGAAAAAATAAGCTCTATTGTGAGAAATGTACAATTTCCATTAGACTTTATGAAATAATGAAGCTATCTCAGGACTCCCATTATAGCCTGGATAATTGTTTAGGAGCCTGAAAAGAAATATTAGAAAGAGGAGCTAAAAATATAAAGAATAGATGGCATACACTGTACAAAAATATATATGAATTAGGTGAATAAATATGATTCTACCTCATAATAATGAAAGGTGGCGTAAGAGAAAAAGTTAGAATATACACCTCACCATCACTCCAATTTCACTATCTTTATTGAGTAAATTCATATATCTTCACTACTGATGCAGGCAGGAAAAGAGGTTTACTACCCCCTCGATGGCTTTAGATAATCATAAAATCAATTTCATTTACTTTTAGTTGAATTCTGCAGTTTGGGTTTTTTTTTTTTTTTCCTTTGTAATAGTGTTCTGTGGGCTTCTGAATTACTTGTTTCCTAACAACTTAAGAATGTCTTGTTTCTTAAAAGATGCAGTAACACAAAAGTATGATATATATATTTTTTTTTCTTGGTCACTTTCAAGGATGAAAGTTCCCTTGAGAAATTTTTACAATTCAAAGGTACAGTCTTCCTTTAAATTTATTATAAATCTCATCATCATCTAAGCTGGCCAGCAGAGAGAGACATTAAGATATGTGAAGAGTCCTTCACCTAAGGTAAAGAGTAACTACTAACACCAAATCTGAATTGATGTTGGAATATATTTTATCAAAAAACAAAACAAAACAAAACCTTCCTTCCTCCGTTGAAAGCTAGCTGAATTTTAAAAGGTGAAATTTGCCATAAAAAATATGAAGTATTTCCTAAATAACCCCCTAAACTATTCAAACTCTTCCCTCTTGATTTAAAAAGCAAATAATGCAATCTCAAACAAAAGTCAAGCTTTTAAAATGTGTTGTATCAGCTAACACAATTGGGTAAAAAAATGAATACCAACATCAATTGTATATTAATCCAATAGAATTTGTGTAAATTTATGAAGATATAAGCATTCATAAGATGAAAGAATATGTTAATATCATTAAAAGAATCAGATATGATTGTCTACAACTTCATTTTAAGTAAATTACAGTTCCTTTTTTCTTTTAATAACCTAGTTTTTTGAGATAGGATACTGCCTTTGAAATTTTTACAGCTTCAGTTCTCTGTATTTTTGCTCCCTTTGAGCATATGCAAACATCATTAACATGTAAGTATCATGTTTATTATGTATTTCTTACTTCTCTTAATCACATTGTTAGTATCAAGAGGGCAGATTTTTGTCCATTTTGTTCACTGGTTCAGCCTAGCTCATGTATAGTGCCTGGCATGTAGCAGGCACTCAATAAATACCGATGACATGAATCAGTGAATGGACACTGATACTGCCACTACGTCAGGCTTTTCTAGCAATGTAAATGCTTATTTAACAAAGTCTTCCTTATATTTTAAAAATGCATATCTATTTTGAACCCCCCAAAAAGGCTACATAAGGTGTTTTGCAGTTATATAATGAAATAAAAACACCTAAATGATAATTAGATTCTAATAATAAATACACAAATAAGGTATTGATCAATATGAGGAAGAATATTATTACAGTTTCATTGAAGAGGTACAGAAAATGTGGCTATCAGAATTCAAAGAAAAGATTACATGGGTTGTGACAGTCAAAAGATGGTATTACAGCCATGTTTTAGAGGAAATATGTATTAATAGGAGAGAAAGATATCCGAATGAATGTGATATAAGGAATTATTGGACAATACTGAAAGGCAAACTGGAACACTATGATGAAAAGCTTTAAAATTCAGGATATTGGTTTGTATTTTACTGTGTAGTCAAGTCCAAGCTATTTTAAACTGACTCCTAGAACGTCTAGTGCCTATTATAACAATTCATATATAGGAAGAATTTAAAATATAACATAGGCTTGTTTATTATAAACATGATCCAAATATATATACATACGTATGTATAAACATATTTACACATGTTAATCATGTACATATACACACATATGCATAAATACACATATACAATATGTCATGTTCTCACTTCTACAGTGCATGTTTTTCCTGTCATAATTACATCAAACAGGCATTCTAAAATAAGACACCAGAGTTTGATAATATTTTCCTTACTTCCCCTATTCATTCCATTTGATATGACACAGCATCTTAGCTGGGACAGGATCACATTTCAACTGGGACAGTATTTTGAGGAAGAATATTAAGAAAGAAGTCAAAATTAGTGACTCTTCCACAGCATACACCTTCTTGCCCTAATTCCTAGTCTTCCACAGCATATACTCCTTCTTGCCCTAATTCCTAGTCACAAGAATTTTATGGTGACACTTTTGAGCAATATATTTAAAAATGTAAGAAAGAATAGAACAAGTGACAACCATAAATATGCCTGTTCACTTTCTCCATACTACACAGAGGAATCGGTGATTATTTTTAACAAAAAATACAAGTGAAATATGAGGGGTCATTTCTGGAATAAGGAAAACAACTCTAACAAAGACTAAGATGAGCATGAAAAAAATCCAGATCAAGAATTCTTCAGTTTTTAGGTTGGAAACATCGCCCACATATGGTAAGTTTTAAGTTTCTCTTAGAATACTTAAAATTAAAACAAGAAAAATATTAAGATATGTATAAAACCTACCTACTTAGTTTTCTGTTTGGTTTTAATTCCAGAAATAACTTATTAAACTATTCTGTTTCCCTTTGAATATCTGAAGCTATATATGAATTGTGTATGTGTTTTGACCAGAAAATTCATATGTAATTAAAAGAGATAATATTAGATTTTATAAAAACTAAATTAAAAAAATAATTAACCATAGGCTGAGTGAGAGGCTCTTTTAATGTCCCTAAACTCAAACGACCTAAATTCATTTCACTGCCAACAAAAGAATTTTGAAGAGGAGCAGAGTTTAATTCGCCCTTAACCACAATACTTTATTAACAAACAGCTTTTGGAAAGTAAAACTGCTAGCCAGAGATGCTGAGATCCAATTTTTACAACTGTATATTCTTTTAAAGAATTCTGGGAGCTTTATCCTTGCCTTAAATTCTTAAGTCCTTCTAGAGCGGTTTTGCTCTAAAAGCACTGCACTATGGACATTTTTACTAAATAAGTCTGTTGTGGGGTGGCGTCCTGTGTATTATGGGATGCTTAGCAGCATCCTCAGTCTCCACACTAGATGCCTGGAGCACTCACCCCTCCCCCGCCCCTGGCTGTGACAATCACAAATGTTTCCAAGCACTGACAAATGTCTCCTGGGGGACAAAACTGCCCCTGGCTGAGAACCACTGCTCTAGATATAAAGACATTAATGACAGACGTCTTTGGCGGGGGGGGGAAAGTAGCAGCAGTAGCTCCGTGTTGCATATTCAGAGTGTGCAGTAGTAAATCATCGTCTTTTATACCATTCATCTTCATTCTGGACAAGAAGCCAACACTTGGCTACAACACTTATGAGCGTTTAGTCTTCCTCTCTCTGTGCAGCTCATAGACAAGCAAAGAACACAACTACTATACATTACTCTCTAATTATTATTACCAAAGCATTTGATTGCTATTTGGAGAAACAATAACAAATCACTCATCCTTCAAGTACTAGCATAATTTAAAGTGTTAATTACTGATTGACAATGGAACAGATTTGTAAGGTAGAAAACATCTGTAATAATCCTTCACTGTTCATGTGTGTGAAACAACAGTACTTAAAAATCTGTTAATAAAATATTGAAAGTCACTTTAAGATTAGAAATTCCCTTAGTGTATTCTGTAACTTTGAAAATGAATGTAATTAACTACAGTCTTAAAAAAAAAAAAAAATAGCTTCTTATTTTAAAATCTCCAGTAGTTGGGTAAAGGGGGTCCACAGTCTGTACTGATAATATAGTCTATAGTTAAATAGAGTTCTTTCTCCTAAGAGAAAAAAAGTGTTTCACCCCTAAAATCATAATAATCTCAGGTTGCTGACATGCAATGGTAACTGATTTAATTACAACACTTCATCATTGAGGGAATAGGGCAACTCTAAATAAAACCAGGACATATGAAACAAAAATAAATAGCCTTGTTTGAAAAGTAATTATATTATCTTTATAATCATTATACTGCCTTTATAAAGTAATTATAAATATATAAAATATATTGCTTTTACAAAGTAATACAAAGCTACTTTTTTTAAAGTAATAAGAATTTAACTTCTTCACAGCATCTACTATTGTTTCCACATTTCATGTTATTTTCCTTTTACCCCTGTAACATTTCTATAAGCAAGGGAGAATATTACTATCTGCCTCACTGGACAAGCAGGTAAAGAGAAAGCTAGCATCATGGTACTACTTAATAGAATCACCTAGAGTAGAAAAGAAGATTCCCCAATCCTGTTGTTGCCTCTGCATCTTGCTGATTTCCTAGACACAATCACCAATGATTAATTACATTCTGATTCTAGAAAATATTTTATTTACATAAAGATGGCATGACCACAGTGTCAGAGCATCAGTCTGTTAGTCCCATAAGTAACTAATGAAAATAAATTTTTCACTTAAAACAGTTATGTAAATACTAACTTAATTAAGAGTTCTGAATGTTCAATATTTAGACACATTTCATATTTACATTTTTGAGAGCATATTAAAATATGAAGATATTAATGTCACCAAAATTTTAAATTATGAAATCATAACAGTAAATCAAAAGCCAGGAAATTCTATGATAATGCCTTTGCAGCCTGAGTCTACTTCAAGAATAAACTTCCAGGAAAAATTATTCAGTAAGTTTCTTAAATGTGTTTGCACATTCTAGCCTAACATGTTAAAAATCCAGACAAGATTTACTTTTAAGAAGTATGTCTTATAAAAACAATGTGACAAGCATCATTTCAACTCTCTTAGATAACAAGAGGAATACAATAGTCTCTGTCAACAAAAAGTTGGATTTCCCTAACATCCTTCATTATAAGACACAACACATTAGAACTGAAATAGAGGGAAAGTAGAGAAGAGTGTCCAATAATGGGGTAAAAATTTCAAAATGCACATATTGTTAAAACTAGAGGAACAGCCACTGTACCTTACATTGACATAAGAGTCTGGAAGGCTTATAAAGCATCAAGTAAAGCTGCAAGAAAGACCTAACATTATATGTTGGGGAGAAACGCACAGGGAAGAATAGGTAGCCTGGAATTCCTGTGATGTTCAAAGGCTTAAACACCTCTCCTTTGAGCCATGAGGAGCAGAAGACGCAGAGCAAGTCAGCCTTTACTGTTCCTGGGCCCCAGAGCTAGGACTAGGGTGAGGCAACAAAATTTTAGGAGCTGCTCATTCACTCTGAAAATCGTACAAGCGTTAGACTCTCAGGATGAGTGAGCCTCCCTAAATTCCCCACCCTCAGTGCATCGTGTGCCTCATCTTGTTCCAGATTCTGCAAATCCCCCATCCCTACCCAGTCCCTGCCAGAAAAGACAGACATTCTCGGTATGAGGAGAAACTCTACCTCTTCCAAAATGCAGCCTTCACACCTGCTTTCTAATACCAAATATGTTCTATTCAGGGATTAAAGTGAGTAAACAAAGACTTAAATAAGCAAGTGTAAGTGATAACTATCAATCCCTTCCTTTTGTAATAAAGAGGAGGGAATAAGAAAGCCTTGGACTCCTAAAGGCAAAAGAAGAGGTGTGAAGAGAATAGCGCACAAAGGAGACAACAAAGCTCCTGGATGGCTGTAGTTTACGTTACTACTGAGGTTTGCTTTCCCAGGGTAGGGGCATCAAGTGCAGCAACGGAGCATTTCTGACAGATAGCAGACTTATCTTTCCTTTTAATATAATTTTTTGTGGATTCAGAATGGCATTTTATAAAATCAACAATGGTTTCTAATCAATTTATTATTAGAAATCTTTTAAATAAACCAAAATTTATTGTTATAGAGCCAATTCATTTAGAATATCTGATCATTTAGATATTGGTTGAAATTTAGCTACAATTTTATCATTAAATGTTTTCTCAAATGAAACTCATTATTAAATTTATTATATATTAAGTATTACTAAATTATATTATATTTAATATTTTAATTTTAAAAATATTAAATTTAATATCTTAATTTTTAATATATACTATAATTAACTATAGTATTAAATTATATATTACACAATGTTGAATGCTATTAAAGTATTAAATGAAAAAATGGTTGCTAGAGAATGTTTTATAAACTTTGTTTCCAAAAATATTAAGACAAAGAATATGCAAAGACTATTAAGACCACTTTAATTTTTTAAATGTCATCTATTTATTAATATATGATTATCAGCTTCATTTGCCAGCATGATAGTAAAAAGTTTGTGTTTGTGTGTCTGTATATGAGTTTAAAAGTTATAAAATGTCTTTACTGAAAGAAATTAGAAAACACATAAACAAATGGAAAGATACCCTGTGTACATGGAAGAATTAATATTGTTAAAATGGCTATAGCACTGTGAAATGGAGTATTTCCTGTCAAATCAGTAAACAAGGATATCACAGCCATCAGGGATTCCAGCCCTCCAAATGCGAGTTTCTGAGCCCAGGAAGAACAATGCCATTGAGCTGCCACCACTGCTTACAATAAGCAAGGAACTAAGGATAGATATAATAAAATCAAAGAATGCTGACCCTAGATAGATGAGATACATATGAAAGGAATGATTTCAGTAAGCCCAGACTCTTGTGTCTTCTCATACACAGAAAAGCACTAAATTCCTTAACTTGAGATATCCGGTTTTCCTTAATTAACAGTAATCTTTTAATGGTCAAACTACCTGTTTTGTTACAAGTTTGTATAACCTAAATTCTCCCTGCACCTGCTCAGAACAGTTCTCTCAAGGTCACCTGAGATACTGTCTCCTGGTCTTGAATTTCTAAAAAATCCCATTAAATAAAACATAACTCTCAACTTTTAGGTTGTGACTATTTTTTAACTTAACACTACCCAAAGTTATCGGAGAAGGCAATGGCAGCCCACTCCAGTACTCTTGCCTGGAAAATCCCATGGATGGAGGAGCCTGGTGGGCTGCAGTCCATGGGGTCGCTAAGAGTCGGACACGACTGAGCGACTTCACTTTCACTTTTCACTTTCATGCATTGGAGAAGGAAATGGCAACCCACTCCAGTGTTCTTGCCTGGAGAATCCCAGGGACGGGGGAGCCTGGTGGGCTGCCGTCTTTGGGGCTGCACAGAGTCGGACATGACTGAAGTGACTTAGCAGCAGTTAGCACCCAAAGTTATCTTTAGATTCAACACAATCACCATCAAAATACCAAAGGCATTCTTTACAGAAGCAGAAGAAAGAATCATAAAATGCGTGTGGAATCACAGAAGACCTCAAATGGACAAATCCATTCTGAGAACAAAGAACATAACTAGAAGTATCACACTTTCTGCTTTCAAACTACACTACAAAGCCATGGTAGTAAAAAAAAAAAAAAAAAAAAAAAAAAAAACCAGTACAGTACTGGCATAAAATACATTCACAGACCAGTGAAAGAGAATAAAGAGCCCAGAACTGAATTCCAGTATTAGTGTTAATCATTCAGTTGTGTTACTCCTTGTGACCCTATAGACTATAACCCACCAGGCTCCTCTGTTCAAGGAATTCTCCAGGCAAGAATACTGGAGTGGGTTGCCATTCCCCTTTCCAAGTGATCTTCCCAACCCAGGGATCCAACATAGGTCTCCTGCACTGCAGGCAGATTCTTTACAATCTGAATCAACAGGGAAGCCCTTAAATTCCAGTACATACAATCAACTAATATTCAACAAGGGAGCCAAGAATACCCAAGGGAGAAAGGATAGTCTCCTTGATGAATAATGCTGGTAAAACTGGAAAAACACAAGCCCAATACATAAATTGGACACCTATCTCACACCACTTGCAAAAATTGACTCATAATAGTTCAAACACTCAAACAAAATACTTCATACCATAAAAATCCTAGAAGAAAACACAGGTGAGAAGCTCACTGATATTCTTTCAGCAGTGATTTTTTGGACAATGCCAAAATCACAAACAAGTAAAGCAAAATCAACAAATGGTACTGTATCAAACTAAAAAGCTTCTGCAAAGCAAAAACAAAACAATTAACACAATCAAAAGGTAGTCTACAGAATGGGAGAAACTTGGCAAACAGTCTCAAAATAAGTTAATTAGCAAAATATATTTAAAAACTAACACAACATAATAATAATAATAATATGACCCAGTGAAAAAAATTGGCTTTAGAAATAGAAACTTTCCCAAAGAGGTCATCAAAATGAGCACAGGCACATGAGAAGATGCTCAACATCACTAATCACCAGGGAATGCAAATAAAAACCACAAGATATCACTTCATATCTGTTACAATGGCTATCATCAAGTAGATGCCGGGAGAAAATACCAATAATCTCAGATATGCACATGACACCACCCTTATGGCAGAAAGTGAAGAAGAACTGAAGAGCCTCTTGATGAAAGTGAAAAAGTTGACTTAAAACTGAACATTCAGAAAACGAAGATCATGGCATCTGGTCCCATTGTTTCATGGCAAATAGATGGGGAAACAGTGGAAACAGTGGCTGACTTTATTTTTGTTGGGCTTCAGAATCACTGCAGATGGTGACTGCAGCCATGAAATTAAAACACGCTTACTCCTTGGAAGGAAAGTTATAACCAACCTAAACAGCATATTAAAAAGCAGAGACATGATTTTGTCAACAAAGGTCCATCTAGTCAAGGCTAAGGTTTCTCCAATAGTCATGTATGGATGTGAGAGTTGGACTGTGAAGAAGGCTGAGCGCCGAAGAATTGCTGCTTTTGAACTGTGGTGTTGGAGAAGACTCTTGAGAGTCCCTTGGACTGCAAGGAGATCCAACCAGTCCATCCTAAAGGAGATCAGTCCTGAATATTCACTGGAAGGACTGATGGTGAAGCTGAAACTCCAATACTTTGGCCACCTGATGTGAAGAGCTGATGCATTTGAAAAGACCCTGATGCTGTGAAAGGTTGAAGGAAGGAGGAGAAAGGGACAACTCAGTGGACATGAGTCTGAGTAAACTCCAGGATGGACAGGAGGTGATGGACAAGGAGGCCTGGCATGCTCCAGTCCATGCAGTCAAACTCAGCCCCAGAGACCGCATCCTCTCCCAAACTGTGAGCAGGCTCCCAGGTGCTAACCAAGTTTTCCTGGGAACCTGGACAGTTGATATCCACCAGGAGGGTCGCAGCCAGAGATCAGCTCCCCAGAGGAGACACACGGCACACCTGAGAGAGGTTGCCCCCGCTGCACACCCAGGAAACTGAGCAGCCAGACCGGAGAGGTGATAAGATGCTCCGCCACACCTGGGGAGAGTGCACTCGCCAAGCACCTGGTCACCTGAGCTGCTTGGACTTGGAAAGGGCACAAAACGCACACCCAACCAAGTCTGTGCCTTTGTGAAGTACCCGAGAACCTGAACCTGAGTGGCTTAGGCCTGGGAAGTGCACACAACCCAGGGCCCATTTTAGACAGATCCCCTGCAGAGCAACCTGGAGCCTGAGCAGTGTAGACCGGGAAAGCACACACGCCGTGAGTGGGGGCAAACCTAATGTGGCCCAGAAACTGTGGGCACTCCCCAAACATGCCAGTGATATTTGTTTGCAGTGCTCCTCCCTCCCCGCAGCACAATTGAACAAGTGAGCCTAGATAAATGACCACCTTCACCCCCTTGTGTCAGGGCAGAAGTTAGATCCTGAAGAGACTTGCAAACAGAGGAAGCCAAAATAAAGAAGAGGGAACTGCTTTGGAAGTGACAGGTGCAACAGATTAAAACCCTGTACGATGGACTACATTGGAAGGGACCTGTAGACCTTGAGAAGAAGTATAAGCTGGAACAAGGAACTATCTGGAAATGAACTGACTTCACACTGCAATCAACAGCTCCAGAGAAATTCCTAGATATATTTTACTATTCAGTTCAGTTCAGTTCAGTCACTCAGTCGTGTCCAACTCTTTGCAACCCCATGAATCGCAGCACGCCAGGCCTCCCTGTCCATCACCAACTCCCAGAGTTCACTCAGACTCACATCCATCAAGTCAATGATGCCATCCAGCCATCTCATCCTCTGTCATCCCCTTCTCCTCCTGCCCCCAATCCCTCCCAGCATCAGAGTCTTTTCCAATGAGTCAACTCTTTGCATGAGGTGGCCAAAGTACTGGAGTTTCAGCTTTAGCATCATTCCTTCCAAAGAAAGCCCAGGGCTGATCTCCTTCAGAATGGACTGGTTGGATCTCCTTGCAGTCCAAGGGACTCTCAAGAGTCTTCTCTAACACCATAGTTCAAAAGCATCAATTCTTTGGCGCTCAGCTTTCTTCACAGTCCAACTCTCACATCCATACATGACCACAGGAAAAAACATAGCCTTGACTAGAGAGACCTTTGTTGGCTAAGTAATGTCTCTGCTTTTCAATATGCTATCTAGGTTGGTCATACTTTCCTTCCAAGGAGTAAGCGTCTTTTAATTTCATGGCTGCAGTCACCATCTGCAGTGATTTTGGAGCCCAGAAAAATAAAGTCTGACACTGTTTCCACTGTTTCCCCATCTGGTCCCAGATGCCATGATCTTCGTTTTCTGAATGTTGAGCTTTAAGCTAACTTTTTCACTCTCCACTTTCACTTTCATCAAGAGGCTTTTGAGTTCCTCTTCACTTTCTGCCATAAGGGTGGTGTCATCTGCATATCTGAGGTTATTGATATTTCTACTGGCAATCTTGATTCTAGCTTGTGCTTCTTCCAGCCCAGCATTTCTCATGATGTACTCTGCACAGAAGTTAAATAAGCAGGGTGACAATATACAGCCTTGACATACTCCTTTTCCTATTTGGAACCAGTCTGTTATTCCATGTCTAGTTCTAACTGTTGCTTCCTGACCTGCATTACCATTCTTTATTTTTTTTAATTTTTAGGTTATTATTACTCCTTTAATTTTCATTGCTAAAACCTATTACCTTACAAAAACCTATTACCTTACAAAAACAAGACACTATTTTTAAAGCAAATTTCATATATATATTTTTTATAAGTTTTGTGATTTTGTTTTGTTTTTGTAATATTGTATTTTTGAGAGTCTAACCTTAACTCCAGACTTTTAATCTTTGCTTTTTGGTATTGTTATCAATTTTGTACTTTTAAGAGTCCAATCTTCAGTACCCATTTTTACTTAGGAGTGTGATTACTGGCTTGATTGCTCTCTCCCCTTTTGACTCTCCTTTTTCTCCCCCAGGTCACCTCTATCTCCTCCCTCCCCCTTCTCTTCTCTACTTAACCCTGTGAATCTCTTTTGGTGTCCCAGGCTGTGGAGAACACTTAGATCCCTGGCTAGATTGGTTTCTCTCCTTTTGACTCCCCCTCCTCTCCTCGTGGTCACTTCTATCTCCTTCCTCCCTCTTCTCTTCTCTATGTAACTCTGTGAACCTCTCTGAGTGTTCCAGACTGTGGAGAGCAAATAGGGAATTGATTACTGGGTAGATTGCTTTCTCCACTTTTGATTCCCCCTCTTTTCCTTCTGGTCACCTCTATCTCTCTCCTCCTGCTTCTCTTCCCATGTAACTCTGTGAACCTCTCTGGGGGTCCCTCACTGTGGAGAATCTTTTCACCATTAACCTATACGTTTTATGATCTGTGCTGTATGGATGGAGAAGTCTTGAGGCTACTGTAAGATTAAGACTGAAAACCAGGGGTAGGAGGCTTAAGCCCCAAACATGAGAACACCAGAAAACTCCTGACTCCAGGGAACATTAATCAATAAGAGCTCATCCAAAAGCCTCCATACCTACACTGAAACCAAGCTCCACCAAGAGCCAACAAGTTTCACAGCAAGACATACCGAGCTAATTCTCCAACAACACAGGAACATAAACCTAAGCACAAAAATACAGGTGGCCAAAAGTCACACCAAACCCATAGACACCTCAAGACTGACTACTGGACACTTCATTGCACTCCGGGGAGAAGACATACAGCTCTACCCACCAGAACACCGACTCAAGCTTCCCTAACCAGGAAACCTTGACGAGCCACATGTCCAACCCCACACACAGGGAGGAACCTCCACAATAAAGAGGAACCACAAACTTACAGCATACAGAAAGGCCACCCCAAACATAGCAATATAAACAAGATGAAAAGGCAGACAAATATTCAGCAGGTAAGGGAATAAGATAAAAGCCCACCAAACCAAACAAAAGAGGAGGAGACAGGGAGTCTACCTGAGAAAGAATTCAGAATAATAGTAAAAATGATCCAAAATCTTGAAAAAAAAAAAATCGAGTTACAGATAAATAGTCCAGAGACAAGGATTGAGAAGATGCAAGAAAAATTTAACAAGGACCTAGAAGAAATAAACAAAAGGGTCAACCAATAATGAATAATGCAATAACTGAGATCAAAAGCACTCTGGAGGAAACCAACAGTAGAATAACTGAGGCAGAAGATAGGATAAGTGAGGTGGAAGACAGAATGGTGGAAATAAATGAAGCAGAGAGGAAAAAAGAAAAAAGATTTAAAAGAAATGAGGACAACCTCAGAGAGCTCTGGGACAATGTTAAACGCCCCAACATTCTAATCATAGGAGTTCCAGAAGAAGACAAAAAGAAAGGCCATGAGAAAATACTTGGGGAGATAATAGTTGAAAACTTCCCTAAAATGGCAAAGGAAATAGCCACCCAAGTCCAAGAAACCCATAGAGTCCCAAACAGGATAAACCCAAGGCGAAACATGGGATAACAGTTTATTTTTCAATAGAATTTTACAAGCCAGAAGGGAATGGCAGGACATACTTAAAGTGATGAAAGAGAAAAATCTACAACCCAGATTACTGTACACAGCAAGGATCTCATTCAGATATGAAGCAGGTCAAAAGCTTTACACACAAGCAAAAGCTCAGAGAATTCAGCACCACCAAACCAGCTCTCCAATAAATGCTAAAGGATCTCCTCTAGACAGGAAACACAGAAAAGGTTTATAAACTTGAACTGAAAACAACAAAGTAAATGATAACAGGATCATACTTATCAATAATTACTTTAAATGTAAATGAGTGGAATGCCCCCAACCAAAAGACAAAGACTGGCTGAATGCATACAAAAACAAGATCCCTATATATGCTGTCTACAAGAGACCCACCTCAAACCCAGGGACACATACAGACTGAAACTGAAGGGCTGGAAAAAGATATTTCACACAAATGGAGACCAAAAGAAAGCAGGAGTAGCAATACTCATATCAGATAAAATCAGATCAGATCAGATCAGATCAGTTGCTCAGTTGAGTCCGACTCTTTGTGACCCCATGAATCGCAGCATGCCAGGCCTCCCTGTCCATCACCAACTCCCGGAGTTCACTGAGACTCATGTCCATCGAGTCAGTGATGCCATCCACCCATCTCATCCTCTGTCGGCCCCTTCTCCTCTTGCCCCCAATCCCTCCCAGCATCAGAGTCTTTTCCAATGAGTCAACTCTTTGCATGAGGTGGCCAAAGTACTGGAGTTTCAGCTTTAGCATCATTCCTTCCAAAGAAAGCCCAGGGCTTATCTCCTTCAGAATGGACTGGTTGGATCTTCTTGCAGTCAAGGGACTCTCAAGAGTCTTCTCCAACACCACAGTTCAAAAGCATCAATTCTTCAGCGCTCAGCCTTCTTCACAGTCCAACTCTCACACCCATACATGACCACAGGAAAAACCATAGCCTTGACTAGACGAACCTTTGCTGGCAAAGTAATGTCTCTGCTTTTGAATATGCTATCTAGGTTGGTCATAACGTTCCTTCCAAGGAGTAACAGTCTTTTAATTTCATGGCTGCAGTCACCATCTGCAGTGATTTTGGAGCCCAGAAAAACAAAGTCTGACACTGTTTCCACTGTTTCCCCTTCTATTTCCCATGAAGTGATGGGACCGGATGCCATGATCTTCGTTTTCTGAATGTTGAGCTTTAAGCCAACTTTTTCACTCTCCACTTTCACTTTCATCAAGAGGCTTTTGAGTTCCTCTTCACTTTCTGCCATCATCTGCATATCTGAGGTTATTGATATTTTCTCCCGGCAATCTTGATTCCAGCTTGTGTTTCTTCCAGTCCAGCGTTTCTCATGATGTATTCTGCATATAAGTTAAATAAACAGGGTGACAACATACAGCCTTGACGTACTCCTTTTCCTATTTGGAACAAGTCTGTTGTTCCATGTCCAGTTCTAACTGTTGCTTCCTGACCTGCATACAAATTTCTCAAGAGGCAGATCAGGTGGTCTGGTATTCCCATCTCTTGAAGAATGTTCCACAGTTTATTGTGATCCACACAGTCAAAGGCTTTGGCATAGTCAATAAAGCAGAAATAGATGTTTCTCTGGAACTCCCTTGCTTTTTCCATGATCCAGCGGATGTTGGCAATTTGATCTCTGGTTCCTCTGCCTTTTCTAATATCAGCTTTTGAACACGAGCAAGTTCACGGTTCACATATTGCTGAAGCCTGGCTTGGAGAATTTTGAGCATTACTTTACTAGTGTGAGAGATGACAGCAATTGTGTGGTAGTTTGAGCATTCTTTGGCATTGCCTTTCTTTGGGATTGGAATGAAAACTGACCTTTTCCAGTCCTGTGGCCACTGCTGAGTTTTCCAAATTTGCTGGCATATTGAGTGCAACACTTTCACAGCATCATCTTTCAGGATTTGGAATAGCTCAACTGGAATTCCATTGCCTCCAGTAGCTTTGTTCGTAGTGATGCTTTCTAAGGCCCACTTGACTTCACATTCCAGGATGTCTGGCTCTACGTGAGTGATCACACCATCATGATTATCTGGGTTGTGAAGATGTTTTTTGTACAGTTCTTCTGTGTATTCTTGCCATCTCTTAATATCTTCTGCTTCTGTTAGGTCTATACCATTTCTGTCCTTTATCAAGCCCATCTTTGCATCAAATGTTCCTTTGGTATCTCTGATTTTCTTGAAGAGATCTCTAGTCTTTCCCATTCTGTTGTTTTCCTCTATTTCTTTGCATTGATCGCTGAAGAAGGCTTTCTTATCTCTTCTTGCTATTCTTTGGAACTCTGCATTCAGATGTTTATATCTTTCCTTTTCTCCTTTGCTTTTCACTTCTCTTCTTTTCACAGCTATTTGTAAGGCCTCCCCAGACAGCCATTTTGCTTTTTTGCATTTCTTTCCATGGGGATGGTCTTGATCCCTGTCTCCTGTACAATGTCATGAACCTCATTCCATAGTTCAGATAAAATAGACTTGGAAATAAAGGCCATGAAAAGAGAAAAAGTAGAACACTATATAATGATCAAAGCTCAATCCAAGAAGAAGATATAACAATTATAAATATATACACATCCAACATAGGAGCACCACAATATGTAAGGCAAATGTTAACAAGTATGAAAGGGGACATTAACAGTAACACAATAATAATGGAGACTGTAATACCCTACTCACACCTATGGATAGATCAACCAAACAGAAAATTAGCAAGGAAACACAAACTGTAAATGATACAATAGACCAGTTACACCTAATTGATATCCATAGGACACTTCACCCTAAAACAATAAATTTCACCTTTTTCTCAAGTGCCCATGGAACCTTATCCAGGATAGATCACATCCTGGACTATAAATCTAGTTTTGGTAAATTCAAAAAAACTGAAATCATCTCAAGCATCTTTTCTGATCACAATGTGGTAAGATTAGATGTCAACTACAGGAAAAAAAATTTAAAAATACAAACATATGGAGGCTAAACAACATACTTCTGAATAACCAACAAATCACAGAAGAAATCTAAAAAGAAATCAAAATATGAATAGAAATGAATGAAAATGAAAATACAACAACCCAAAACCTATGGGATTCGGTAAAAGCAGTACTAAGGGGAAAGTTCATAGCAATACAAGCCTACCTCAAGAAACAGGAGAAAAGTCAAATAAATCACAAACTCTACACCTAAAGCAACTAGAAAAGTAGAAATGAAGCACCCCAGGTTAGAAGAAGGAAAGAAATCATAAAAATTAGGGCAGAAATAAATGCAAAAGAAACAAAAGAGACCATAGCAAAAATCAACAAAGCCAAAAGCTGGTTCTTTGAGAAGATAAATAACATAGACAAACCATTAGCCAGACTCATCAAGAAAAAATGGGAGAAGAATCAAATCAATAAAATTAGAAATGAAAGTGGAGAAATCACAACAGACAACACAGAAATACAAAGGATCATAAGAGACTACTATCAGCAACTATATGCCAATAAAATGGACAACTTGGAAGAAATGGACAAATTCTTAGAAAAGTATAACTTTTCAAACTGAACCAGGAAGAAATAGAAAATCTTAACAGACCCACCACAGCACAGAAATCAAAAGTGCAATCAGAAATCTTCCAACAAACAAAAGCACAGGACCAGACGGCTTCACAGCTGAATTCTACCAAAAATTTAGAGAACAACTAACACCTATCCTACTCAAACTCTTCCAAAAATTGCAGAGGAAGGTAAACTTCCAAACTCATTCTATGAGGCCACCATCAACCTAATACTAAACCAGAAAAGGTGCCACAAAAAAAAAGAAAACAGGCCAATATCACTGATGAACATAGATGCAAAAATCCTTAACAAAATTCTAGCTAACAGAATCCAACAACATGTTAAAAAGATCATACATCATGACCAAGTGGGCTTTATCTCAGGGATGCAAAGATTCTTCAATATTCACAAATCAATCAATGTGATACACCACATCAACAAATTGAAAGACAAAAACCATTTGATTATCTCAATAGATGCAGAGAAAGCCTTTGACAAAATTCAACATCCATTTATGATAAAAACCCTCCAAAAAGTAGGCATAGAAGGAACATACCTCAATATAATAAAAGCCATATATGACAAACCCACAGCAAACATTATCCTCACTGATGAAAAATTGAAAGCATTTCCCTGAAAGTTAGGAACAAGACAAGGGTGCCCACTCTCACCACTACTATTCAACCTAGTTTTGGAAGTTTAACCCACAGCAATAAGAAAAGAAAAAGAAATCAAAGGAATCCAGATTGGAAAAGAAGAAGTAAAACTCTCACTGTTTGCAGATGACATGATCCTCTACATAGAAACACCAGGCTCTTCCGTCATGGGGTTTTCTAGGCAAGAGTACTGGAGTGGGTTGCCATTTCCTTCTCCAGGGAATCTTCCCGAGCCAGGGATTGAACCCAGGTCTCCTGCATTGTAGATAGATGCTTTACCATCTGAGCCACCAGGGAAGTCCTACATAGAAAACCCTAAAGACTCCACCTGAAAAGGGAATCCTCTTACACTGTTGGTAGGAATGCAAACTAGTACAGCCACTATGGAGAAGAGTGTGGAAATTCCTTAAGAAACTGGAAATAGAACTGCCATACAACCCAGCAATCCCACTGCTGGGCATGCACACCAAGGAAACCAGAATTGAAGGAGACATGTGTACCCCAATGTTCACTGCAGCACTGTTTACAATAGCCAGGACTTTGAAGCAACCTAGATGTCCATCGGCAGATGAATGGATAAGAAAGCAGTGGTACATATACACAATGGAATATTACTCAGCTATTAAAAAGAATGCATTTGAATCAGTTCTAATGAGGTGGATGAGACTGGAGCCTATTATACAGAACGAAGTCAGAAAGAAAAACACCAATACAGTATATTAATGCATATATACGGAATTTAGAAAGATGGTAACGATGACCCTATATGCGAGACAGCGAAAGAGACACAGACGTAAAGAACAGACTTTTGGACTCTGTGGGAGAAGGGGAGGATGGGATGATTTGAGAGAATAGCATTGAAACATATATATTATCATATGTGAAACAGATCACCAGTCCAGGGTGCTCAGGGCTGGTGCACTGGGATGGGGAGGGAGGTGAGAGGGAGGTTCAGGATGGGGAACACATGTACACCCATGGCTGATACATGTGAATGTATGAGAAAAACCACCACAATATTGTAAAGTAATTAGCCTCCAATTAAAATAAATTTTTTAAAAATGAGGACAGAATAGTATGCTAAATCTTTCTTCATAAATGTATCAGTTCAGTTCAGTCACTCAGTTGTGTCTGACTCTTTGTGACCCCATGAATCACAGCACGCCAGGCCTCCCTGTCAAATAATTTTGTCAATGCATAAAGTTCCCATGTAATGTTGTACGCAGGATAAAACTTGAGACTGTATTATATTTTACATAAAATGATCTTATAGAAAAAAAAATACCATCTGTTTCATAATCTGGGAGACTTTATTTTTCCTTCATCTACAATTTTATTCTTAATTATGTTTATATGTTATAAACATTATATAAAAACATTATAACATTATATAAAAACATAATTAACTGTATTTCTTTCAGCTGAATGACCATGAAGACAAGAAAAACTTTCTGTACCATTCTTAGCAATTCTTTCAATGGATATACATACAAAGCCACGTCCATGCACACCACAATAATGGAAGGTTTTAAAATTATACATGTAAGTTTTGGTCTTAGAATTTCCTTCTACATTTTTCTTTTTTATTTGGATATTTGGATATTTGGTGGCAAAGCTTTGACTTCTCCTTTATATTTTTTATAAAAAGAGCAGTGGAATAAGAAGACATATTAACCTTGTACCTAACTGGGGATCTGCTCACTTTCTCAAAATACATGTGGCAATATAAAAACATAAAATATTAACATATATTCTAAAGCATAACAAGACTCTCTTCACTGTTGGAATTACATTCCATTTAGTAGCTGTACAACCTAGAAAAAAACTTTAACCTTGCAAACAATTTATTTCTTCATATCAAAGACGATGATATTCATTTCACAAGGTTGTCCTAAAGATTAATAAAATAATGGGTGAAAAGAGCTCAGGACAGTACTTGAACTAATTTAGAAAGAAAAAAAAATGTAGCCTTTTAGTTGTATTTAAAAGGTTCTAATATTATATTAAGAAAAAGTGTAATACATTTATCTCTCTTATTTTTTTCCTCAATTATTTAATCTACTTTTGTGGATAATCATATGCAATTGAAGGACATATGTATTCTTCCAATACATTATTAGAAATGGAAAAATCCAATAAAAGATATCTTAGAAGTTGAAAGCATCAGGGAGAGCAGTTTTATGTAGGCCTATTCACTGTGATCTTTAACCGAAGTTAGGTAGTATCAGGGCTTCCCAGGAGGCACTAGTGGTAAAGAATCCTGCCAATGCACGAGACTCAAGAAACATGGGTTCAATCCCTGGGTTGGAAAGACCCCCTGGACATGGGCATGGCAACCCACTCCATTACTCTGGCCTGGAGAATCCAATGGACAGAGAAGCCTGGCAGGGTACAGCCCATGGGCTCACAAAGAGTTAAACATGACTGAAGCTACTTAGCATGCACGTACATGCAGGCAGGCACCTGGCAAAATCTCTAACTTTTAAGTTAAAGTTCTGCATTTATTCAATACTATTTATCAATCTTCTCTGAGCTAATATTTCATGATGCCATAAAGTAATCGTTATAAAATTGCAAAAATATCCTGTTTAGATATGTTCACTCACTGAGGTTGATCCTGCAGGTAAAAAGCAAGATGTGTCCTGTGAAGTCAGTAAAAACTAAATTTGATAATTTTGGAAGATCCATCATTTTAAAATATTGAATTTCAACCCATAAACCTGCTAAATTCTTCTATTTATTCAACTTTTGTCCTCAGCATGCACCTAACACCCCCAGTCTCAGCACAAATTTCATTCTCAACTCTGGTGTCCTTCAGCTAGTCTGTGCTTTGAGTTCCTGTGGCCAAAAAAAAAATGCACCTCTTTTGTCCCCATCACGTACCTTCTCTCTGGATGAAAGGGAAGAGGCATATAGACTCATTCATTTACCTTCTTGTCCCCTAATACTTAAATTTCAATAGTAAAGTTTGCTCTTTCCCTCCCTGTTACATACATATGATTCTTTTATCTGTATTTTCCCTGTGACTATAATAAGGTACATGTCTTATAAAAGCAACATTGTAAGGATTTTCTTCCATCCTGTCAATTCTCTTTCGTTATCCTAATTCAGACAAGGCCATTTCCTCATTCATCAGTATTCACACTCTTCTTAGTAACCCACACCTCATAAAGCATAATGGAAATGAGACGACACTTATTGTTTCCCTTATAGATTCATTGAAAACTGCAGATTTGGTAAGAGAGGGTCCACATATTAACACCAGAAGTAAAAAAGAGGTCAGTCAAGAAGCTGGTTTTTGAAGCTGGAGAAACACTGCAGGAGTGAAGGAGAGCTCCCAAGAGCAGCTTATTTTTAATTTCATTTTGTCCTGAAATCTTTAACCAGAATCTGTCAATTCTCATTTATTTTTTCTTATTCCACTAACACCATGACTTTCATAGAGGCTTACTTATTACCCTCCACACTTTCATATTTCAATTTATTCTCCCACAGAGAATCACTGCAGTTCCCAAACATCAGCTTACAATAGCTTTCAGGCATCTTTGCACCTTCAAAAATGGAGATTTTTGATTACTAGGTTGTCAGTTCTCTGAGGAGAGGAACTGTCTCCCCATAAACCCTTGGTAGCCTGCACAGTGCCTGGGATATAGCATGTGTTCGATAAGTATTCATTAGAATTAAGTGTGATAATTGTTATTAACAAAGAACACATCATTTCAAAGCATATTCCTATGTCATCTCACAGATATTTAAGTTTACTCAAGATATTCAGTTTGAAAACTACAATTGTTTTACAAAGAAATTCTGGAATAATATATTGAAGTATATGCTTAGCATGTTTTCCTTGTGAATTCCTAGTAACTCACAAGGTAACCAACCATTCGTTCTAGTTTCCACCAGAAAGGAATATTCACATATTAAAAAAAAACACTCATATATCCATACATGAAACCACTTTTACACCATTTCACCTCATTGATCCCATCACTTTTTTGGAAACAAAAGACCTCACTGCATCACTAGGAACACAGATGAGATATTTTCAAATTGTTAGATTACTCACATTAAAATGGAAGCAGTGAGACTCCAAAGAAATGACATTTACTTTTTAATAAATCTTACAGAAGCTCTATATGCATATGCTCTTACCCAAGGAACATGATCTATTTAAGATGCCACACAAGTATTTATATGTTGCTATCATTTTTAAAAATCATTTTAGAGTGACATTCATAGCCATTTCATAATCATAAGAAAAACTATCTTTTATAAAAGTGTCTCTTTCTCTTGCACAAAAGTCTGTATTACCCATCTCAGTGATTCACTCATGTCTTCAGGCATAGCTGTAGTAAACACTGGAAACCACTTTTGAAAATAAAATCTACCCTCAAAGAATGAAGATATGTTCCCACTGAGGATATTCAAAAGAATCCATCACAAGCCTTAAAGTAACCACTACATGTGAGATTCCAATATGCTCTGAAGGATGGAGGAAACAGGATATCCTGATTTGAATTGTAGGAATGAATATATATCACGTGAACTCATGTAAGTGAGGGTTGTATATAAACACCTCACTAACTATTAAGGATGGTAATAAATAGCAATACCAAGAGTTTCTCTCAATTTCACTATCATATTCCCATGAAAAATTACGTACTATTTAAAACATAGAAATAAGATTTCTTAGAAAAATTGCACTCAAATTAAAGAAATGATGTGTAAGTTTGGAGGAACTTTACTCACATCGACAAGCTGATTGACTCCACTTGCTGTTTTTGCCAGGGTGACAAGGTCTTCTTGCATCTTATCCACCCATGACTTGATACTGCAGAAATTAGAGGAAAGAATGTTCTATCAAATCTCTGGCAAAGTAAGGTCATAGACTGACATTTGATATGTACACATTATCCACAGATAGTTCTTAAATTATCTTTAAATATTTCTCCTCCCTCCTAGCTCCTACTATGCCTACACCTCCCCAGCCCACTTTTAAGTTACAAGACCAATGAACCTTTAAGGGCCAACCTCTTAGGATGCTAAAATATCAACAATTCAAACAGAGAGAAATTACAAATATATGCTTAATTTTTATGAAAATTCCATTAAAATAAGTTAATAAATAGAATATTCTAAACTAAACTTAATCTTTTGGCTTACAAGTCTTCTTAAAGTGAAGTAACAGTCAGTCATGCCTGACTCTTGCAACCTCATGGACTATATAGCCTGCCAGGCTCCTCTGGCCATGAAATTCTCCAGGAAAGAATACTGGAGTGGTTAGCTGTTCCCTTCTCCAGGGGATCTTCCCAAGCCAGGGATCAAACCCAGGTATCCCACATTGCAGGTGGATTCTTTACCATCTGAGTCACCAGGGAAGTTCAAGAATACTGGTGTGGATAGCCTATTCCTTCTCCATGAGATCTTCCTGCTAGGAATTGAACTGGGATCTCCTGAATTACATGTGGATCCTTTACCAGCTGAGCTACCAAGGAAGCCCAAGTCTTCTTAATATAATACTAAAGGTGTGATAAATGACTATTTGAAAAATTCAAGAAAATAATAAATATTTTAAAATTTCTTATAATTCCAATGCCCAAGGATAGCCACTCTTAACATTTTGAGGCACTCCCCTCCTAGTCTTTTAAAAGCATTTTGTATAGTTGAGCACATATTATGTAAAATTCATGTCTTTGACATCAGTCACTTGATACTCTTCCATGCCAAGTATTTTATAAATACTGCATTTTAATGGCCACCTAATATTCCATTATCTCTAAATCACTTAATACACTTGACCATACTCCTTTTTAGAAAAAATAAATAAATATATAGCTAGAATGCCATCAGCTTTAACCACTAAAAGTTTCACTGCAACAAATATCTTAGTACATAAAGCTTAAAAGCTTAGTCCTTAGCTAGACTCAGATTTGGAATTACTGGATTAAGGCTTAAGTTCTAAAGAGATGGTTTTGAGCATTAAAATTATGGCTGAAGGATCCAGTTCAAATCCTTTCCATGTACAGTTGAGCCTTGAACAATGTTGGGGGTTAAAAGTACTAAGTCCCCAGCAGTTGAAAATCCACAAATGACTTACAGTCATCCCTCCATATCCATTGGCTGACATCACAGATTCAGCGAATGACAGATCATGTAGTACTGTGCATTTACTGAAAATCAATCTACTATAAGTAGACCCACAAAGTTTAAACCCATGTTGTTTGAGGGACAATTGTACATACTTTAGATTAATGTAACAGAGATCTTAAAATAGGAGGTATGGATATCTAGAGATCTTAGAAAAATTCTAAACTGATGGTCGTATTTTTCCTGCTACTAGAGATTACCAAATGCCACACAATTTTTCCCACTCTAATAAATTAATTTGCAATCCCTTCATATATTTTACTTATTCATCCTCATGTTGCAAAAAGTGTGTATTCTTTTCTGTCCATTCAAATAGAAATAAAACACTAATAAAAACAATAGGAAATAATGATTTATCAGTATTTTAATTTTTCTCTCTCTATATATATGGATGTGTAGCTATATGTCGCTTATCTCTTCTATTCTTTGGATTTCATTGGCACTAAATGTATTCCCTCAATTTTTTTTTTTTGACTGACAGTGTTTTCTTTCCTTTTCCTTTTGACAGTGTGATCTAGTTTCATTATACTGAAATAGCAAATAATTCATACATTTAAAATGTAACTCTTAGATATGTTCATCTTAGAGTGAACATAAACTTTCAAACGAATTTATTTAAGAAATAGAAACAGACTCACAGACATAGAGAATAGACTTGTGGTTGTGAAGGAGAAAGTGGGGTGGGAGAGGGAAGTATTGGACGTTTGGGATCGGCAGATGTAAACTAGTATATACAGAACAGATAAGCAACAAGGGTCTACTGTAAAGCACAAGGAACTATATTCAACATCCGGTGATAAATCAAAATGAAAGAATATAAAAAAGAATATATATATATGTATGTATATGTGTGTGTATATGTGTGTGTGTGTGTATATATGCTTCCCTGGTGGCTTAGCTGGTAAAGAATCTGCCTGCAATGTGGGAGACCAGGGTTCAATCCCTGGTTTAGGAAGATCCCCTGGAGGTGGGAATAGCTACCCACTCTAATATTCTTGTATTCTGGCCTGGAGGATTCCATGGACTGTGTAGTCCATGGGGTCGTAAAGAGTTGGACACGACTGGGCAACTTTCAGTTTTCATATATTTTTATACACACACACACACACGTATAACTGAGTCACTTTGCTATACACCAGAAATTACCACAACACTGTAAATCAACTTTATTTCAATTAAAAAAAATTTTTTAAGGTAACTCTTCTTTCAGTAAACTAATTCAAGGACTGAAGCTGGTCTGCCCACAATAGCACTGACTCTGTCCAGTCAGCATTCACACCGAACTGAGCCTGCCCCCTCCTGACTACTAGCCTTCTCAATGGAAGGACAAGGGGCATGGGCTTTGAAAATGTCTAAGAGTAGATATCATCTCTGCTGATTCCACCAGGAAACTCTAAATGTACGGATTCTTTAAAATGCTAGAGAATTAGCTCATCAGTGGATTGACTCTGTAGAAGAACAATAATCCTGGTCCCTCTCCCTATTCTCCAGAAGTTTGTGAGTGGCTCCCAAACATTTCAGAAAAATTTACCCTGAGGAAAATCACATTATTCATGATTAGTATCTAAAAGGCACTTATGCACATTTTCGCTTAGGAAATAGAGCGATGAAGAGTAACACTGAACCGCTGTCTTACTCTGACTGACCAACAATCTGAATCTAAAATGGCAGGTGGCTATACCACCTCTACCAAGGGAACTGGTTCTCATTATTTCAAAGCCCAGCCCTGTTCACCGGTTTCACTGGCCTAGTTTCCACTCCTCCTAGAATGGAGTAGAAAAGTCCTGTTTTGAAAATAAACTTTGTATTTCACAAGTGGGAATCACAAGAATTTAACTTAGCATGTATGTCTTCTCCTTAGACAAAAAATTCGACAGAACTGCAAGGTCATCAACTTTTTTCTGCTAATTTTGAATGGAACAGTATTAAAACTTAAATGTAGAAGTCTAACTTCTACATGGGAAAGGGATTTAAATTAGGTATATACAGGAGAACATATAAAAGAATAATGAGCTGATTAAAGAGAAACAAGGAAAATTGAAAATCAATCATGAAAAAGGATGGAATGCCTTAGAGGAAAACACAGAGGCTTGATTTACATGTGAAACAAAATAGGTGGTAAATGAAACACAAAAAACAAGGGGTACTTTTCACACAAATGAAAATAAGAAAGAATATTTATTGAATTATGCTATATGAGTATGATTTTAAACATGATTATCAAGAAACAAGACATAAATAAATGGAAAAAGGGTGTAAAATTAGGAAAAATTTATAGTTCCATTAAAATAAATGATGTACACCACATTATTAGAATAATATTATACTTTGTACTACTTACAAGCTGGTGTATATATTTGAAAAATATTATAACTGCTAATAATTCTTACTACTCTATTAAGTATAAATGTAATCCACTTTTATATCAAGAACAAACAATTACAGTAGGGGATGGGTAGGAGAAAAAGACATAGATATCATCCTCTAAATTCAGAGAAACTATTTCATTTCTCCAAGCAATTACTGAACAAGTCCTAAAACCCAGAGAAAATGAATCACCTCTTCTCAAATATAATTCCCAACCTTGACAAATAGTGTTCCCAGCAAAAAAAGAAAAAAAAAAAATAGTAAGAAGTGTTATACAAGTCTTCGGCTGGGAAACTGAGAGACAAAGACTATATATGTAAAAAACTTAACTCTAGAATTCTGATTTATGCTAAACTGATCCAAAACGCGCTTTCTATCCTGACACCCGAGTCTGCTGTCACTGCCAGTGTTCACTGGGGTGAACCTGTTTTGGCTGAAAAGTAATTCAGGGCCTGTCCAGTCTTCTCTGTCCCACTGACAAGCTGTCAACATTTTATAGGAACAAAGATTATTTTTTATAGACAAAAGGTGTTACCTGGCTTTTCTAAAATGTATAGGCACTTTGCTTTTCAAACCTGGAATTAGAAAATAATAATGGCTAGGATATAAGCAAAGACTTCATTGATCACAAGGGAAAATATTCACATGGGCAAATTCTCCATCAGTCTTTCTAGGGTAAACTGTCAAGCACATATGTATAATCACCAGGTCTCCCGCATTTCAGGCGGACTCTTTACCAGCTAAGCCAAAAGGGAAGCCCAAGAATACTAGAGTGGGTAGATTACCCCTTCTCCAGTGGATCTTCCCGACCCAGAAATCAAACTGGGGTCTCCTGCATTGCAGGCAGATTCTTTACCAACTGAGCTATCAGGGAAGCCTTGTATAATCACTAAGCACTATTAAATGTCTCTACAGAAGACACAGCCTTTTAAGATGATAAGAAACTAACACAGCACTCCATGAGGAAGAATGTGTTGTTTCTTCTCTATCCACCCATATAACACAACATTGTTGGAAAAGATACTAAAACCTGGAGGGGTAGAAATGAAAGATACATGTCTTACTATCTGGTTGAGCTTTAAACTGAGTCTGATATGAAAGAGGCAGAAGAGAAAAAGAATAAGGTGATGTAGGGGAGGAAAAAGTATTTTTTTCTTCTACCTTTCTAAATTCTTGGCTGAGAACCTTGTAACAAAAGACAGATTAATAAGTGAAATGCACACAAATTTATCTAATTTAAATTTTATATGACACGAGAGCCTTGATAAGGAAATGAAGATCCCCTCAAAAAATAGTTAAGCCTAATCAAAAAATGGTTAAGCATAATATCTTTATGCTAGATTTGATGAAAAGCAGAAAGATATGAGAGAGATTTCCCTGGCAGTCTAATAGTTAGGATTCTGCACTTTCACTGCCTAGAGCCCGGGTTCATTGATATGCCATGCGGGAAACTAAGATTCTACATAGCAGTGTGGCCAAAAAATTAATTTTAAAAAAAGATATGCTGGGACAAAGAATATCAGCTAAGTATAGTAAACTGGGGAAAACAACACATTTCTATTTCTGCCCCATGTCTTAAGAGATAAGGATGCCCTTTTCTTCCAAGTACAGGGAAGACAATGTTCACCAGAGAGTAAGGTCAGGAGGTCCTTCCCAAACACACCATTTCCCAAACACCTTCAGCTTAAAATACTCAATAGGCCATGTAACCATATTTTGGGGTAGCATATACTCAATCCCATCAGTACAATATGAGAGTCCCTTAAAGTTTACCAGACAGTTGTGTGGGAGGGTGGATAGAGGAGGCTTTCTGCACTAGCTACTTAAATTAAGATATGAAATACAAGTGGAATTTGACAAAATCGAGAAGGGAAGGCAGTTAACAACAAAGGCAGAGGGAATGTAAACCATGGCCTAGTCAGCAACCACAAGTAGCCTGTATAGCCAGAGTCCAAGGTTGGCTCAACAAATTATAGAAAGGAGGCAGGAATGGTCAGGAAGAAATTCAAGCAAATAGCTGCCAGACCCAGGGTCTTAAATTACATTCTAAAGCATTTAAACTGTATCCTCAGAATAAAGGAGAGATGATGGAAAATGTGAAGTTAGCAAGTAACAAGATCAATTAAGTATATAATGACATTATTAAATAATTTCTGTGACAGCCGAGTGGATGGTAGCTTAAAGAGAAAACAAAAAGTGAGGAGGGAAGTCAAGACAAGACATAAGAAATGAGTAGTATTCAAAACAGCTCAGTATTAGCGAGTAGAGAGGGGAACAAAACGAAGACCAAGTAGGGACTTTCCTGGTCCAGTAGTTAGGGACACTGCACTTCCACTGCAGGGGGCACAGGCTCCATCCCTGGTCAGGGAACGAAGATCCTACATGCTAAGCCACGCCATGCCATAGGAGTGTCCAAAAATAGAGAGGGAGAGAAAGTTGAAGAAACCAGCTCAACAAAATTCTGAAGGATGGCCAACAGGATTTCAAGTCTTACTTGATTTAAATAGTGAATGCAGATGACTCATGGAATTTCTCAGCTACACGATGATAGTATAAGAGGAAGAACAAGTTAAAGGAATATTGATGAGTTTATTGCTATTGGTTGAAGTAGAGATATTTTTGAGATTGATGTATAGAAACTCAGTAGGATCTGAATATACATAGATTTTAAGCTCTCAGAAGTTTCCATAGAATTGAAAGATCTGGTTGTTACAAAGGACAAAGGTAAACTAATATGATTCCCATAGGAGAGGTTTAGAGGGGGGAAGAAAACACACGGGACCTAGAACTCTGTAAACAACACTAAAAGAGGAGACGCAGCAATCTAAGTAGTGGCAAGAGAGAAGGGAATCCAAGAACAATGGTATCAAAAAAGTCAGGGAAGGGGAGACTTTCCAAAGAGAGTTACCAAATAAGGAGAGAAATTTATCAATCTTATATGTGAGGAGAGTGAGAAAACAGTGTGGAACCTAGGAATAAATGGAGAACAAGCAGTTCAGTGCTCCTTTTCGTTTGTTTTCAGCCATGCCACACTGCACATGAGATCAAACCAATGTCCCCCACACGGGGACACAGAGTCTTAAACACTAGATTGCCACAAGAGACAAAGACATGGTTTCATGCAAAAGGAGACGGCAAGGAGAAAAGGAGACATTAGAGAGAGATTTCAGGAGAGAACATGTAACTTACTGACAGGGCAAGGTTTCAAAAGACTCCAAATTCATTCAGCTTTTTCTTGCTCACCCCCTATTTTCCAAATATGATGAGATGGCGGATGAGTAAAGAGAGAAGCAGAACACAGGAGAAACTTACTCCATGGCTAGAAGGCGGGTTACTTCTTCCATGGAGACTGAAGGGAAAATGTAAAAGGTTTTAAGTAAATGGAAATAACTGTAATAACTAGAAAAAACAAACAGAACTGGAAACAAGTTCTATTTTTTTCTTTTTAATAACAGAAACAGAGACACAGTCCTCTGTTCAGAGAAAGGCAGGAGGTTTTAAGGTAGGGTAGTTTAAGAGCTGAAGGTTTAAAAAGAACAATAGCTGGAGAGTAAGGACCAGTCCTATACTGGAGGTCATCAGTTTTTAACAGTACTAATCAGCTTAACTGTGAATTTTTCTACCAGTACTAAGCTAAAGAGGGCAAGATGGGAAAAAAAGGCATTCAGATGACTATGCAGCAGATACCAGCAGATGGGGAAATAAAGGACTAGGAAAAATAAATTGAAGGACCTGAAAATTTTAAGATCTCTATTATTTCTAAATAACAAAGACCACCAAAAATAGTCATTAAAATGTTATAGTATTATATTCATATATAATGCTTATTTTCTTAAATACTTGTCTAATGGAACCAAAAATACTAATACTACATTACCAAATTTCAAATTTCTCATCATTTGGGACATTTTTAGACTAATAATCTCACAAAATAATATGTTAGAAGACTAAATGAAGAAAGTGGCCTGAACACATATCTCACTTTAAGTCACCTGAAACAACATATAATTTCTAAAAGAAAAAATTCTTAAAATTACTGAAATAAAACAGATTGCTCTCAGAAAGCTTAACAATTTGCTTGAACATCTTTCTCTTAGAAATAAATACATATTAGAATACCTGAGCAGTTCAAAAAAAGTGGAATCAATGTAGATCTGGTTATATAGATACAACAGAACTTGACTAATAAGTATAGTGTTTCCGTGAGAAAATGCATGGGATTTTTCAAATTGTGATGTCAAGAACACACTTACTCTGCTTATTAGAAATGTAACCATGGCTTCAAGTGTTAAGTGGTAACAGAGGCTTCAAGGTAACAAGGATAGGACTAGAGCATGATCTAAGCAGGAGAGTGAGAATGCATGATATTTATAGAGGAAAATGGTGAGAAGTTCCAGAGACTGGGTATGTAGTCAACCACAGAATGTAACACAACTACTTTCTATCACTCTGCAACCCCTGTCTCCCAATTTTCCAATGTTTTTTGAAATCCTGTGTTTTTCAAGTTTCTACAACCATAAAAAGTCAAAATCTCATGACTTCAATTACCACCTTTACATATGTAATTTGAGCTCCAGTTCTGTCTTAACTATTTGTCAGATTACACCCTTTTGATTTTCCACCATTTTTTCCCAAAAATCTATAAAACTGAACTCAAAATCCTTCCTCCCAATAGCACTAATCTTCCCATGCTCCTTCTACTTGTTGACCAACCATATTCTCAGTCATCCATGTCCCTGCCATCAATTTCATCATCATATCCCTTCTTCAATCAATCCTTTGCATCTCAGTGTTTTTCCAACACACACTTGATAGCTAAATGCACTGAGATCTTATTTTCTGCCAAAATTCTTGCCTAAGTATTTAACATTCTCTCTCCATCATCAGAAAAACACTGCTCACGTTTCATTGATGAGAAAACAAAGTTCAGAGAAATTTGAAATTTAACTATTCAGCCTTCTAGCTTCTGCTTTTCTAAGACCATTTACTTAGACCAACCTCCCATATTTCCATGTGCGTAGACTGTCCTTTTTCACATTCTGCTTTTGCTCTATAACTTCTCCCTGAAATTAAGCCTCTACCATCATTGTGAATAAATTTCACAAATACTTTAATATCACCTTTCACAAACTCCCAAACTAAAAATATGCTTTGTGCTTCTTTTTCTGTAGACTCTCATGATTAGATATACTTTTATTCTCATTTGTCACTCAATCAAAATTATACTGCCTTGCATATAGCAGGCACACATATATTTATTGAATAAATAGAAAAGTGTATTGAAATGAAATGTAATCGTAATGTTTTTTAAAATGTACAATTATCTTTACTTAATGCATACAGAGTAAGTGATTTATTTACTAAATTCCTTCTTCTCTCCAAAATTCACATGAGAAAAACATAAACTACTGAATCCATGTTTCTATAAAAAGCACCCACTTTTCAACAAGTAGAATTGTAAAATATGACTTAACAGTTTAAATAATTTTTTAAAAATCTCTAGCATGCATATAACTTATAATTCTAAATCTTTCAACTGGATATTAAATTTCATCAGAAAAAAATTAAGTCTTGTAATCCTTCTCTAACTCTACAATAACTTATTACAAATTCAAATATCAGTATATGCTTCCAATTGTTTTATGATGTCTGCAGATCCAGTGTAATTTGGAAAGATTGCTAAAAATTGAAGCAAATATTTTATTGAATAGTTGAGATAATCTTTTATATCCTCTACTTCACTTTATTGTACACAAACAGCACAAATTCTGAAGGCAAATAATATAATCAAGTTTTCACTAAACTTGAGAAAAAAAACTAGTCATGCAATTAATATTGTTCCTTTTGAGATGACATTTGCCTGTCAATGGCTTTCAAAAGAGTATTGCATAGTTCAGAAAACTTTATTTAAAAAAAAAAAGAGAGAGATGGAAATTCATTTCATTTTGCATGCATTTGAGGAACATCAAATTCAGAACAGCACAAATTACACCCTGCTCCATCTACTGTAAAGTGTAGTAGTTGAGTACAAAGTGTCAAGTTTGTATAGTTATCTATTTAATTGTTTTAAATGCTACAGAGAGAATTTGCCTTTTTACTGGTTGGAATAATAGAGCCAAACTGAAAGCTAAGAAATGTTGTAACAGGTCCTACAGAGGCTGACTGTCTTCCTTCCTACCCTCACATGGTAAGTTCTCAGTTAAAAAAGAATGTGTGAACTTCCTGCTATTAGTAATAGAGTACTGAAACAGACATCTTTTTCCTACATCCATCCTGAATTATCCCACTAGTAATTATAGAGACGAGAGCAAAAAAGGAAGATATTGGTGTGTCCCACTGTATCCCCCCTCCCAACCCCCACCTCCCCCTTGGTAACCAAAGTTTGATTTCTACAAAAGAACCTACTGAATAGCACAGGAACTCTGCTCAATACTCTGTATGATCTATATGGGAAAAGAATCGTTAAAGAAGTGGATACATGTATATGTATAGCTGATTCACTTTGCTGTACAGCAAAAACTAAAACAAAATTATAAATCAACTATATTCCAATAAAAATTAATCTTTAAAAATCTTTTTAAGTTATTGTAGATACACAGAAAATAAATGCAAACAGAAGAGGGCTGGTACAGTATGAGACTGAGAGGAAGAGGAGGCAGGAGAGTGAGAAGCCCATGCCCTCTGGAGTCCTTGTCCTAAGGCAATTCTCAGCCTACACTAGTATTTTTAAGAAATAATTTTATTTTTAACCCAAGGAAATTAGAAACAATTCTGCCCTGTGGGCCTGGGAAAACATAAAAATATCACAAGGTCTAATAAACTGACCGTTTCAATTGTGTTGATATACAGCTTTTTCATAAATTTGAAGTAATAAGACCATATATTTCAAAACTGTTCCACTTGCTATAAATATCCCACCAATGCCAAACTTTTCCCAGTTGTTATATAATAAAACACCCACAGTGTTCTCATAGTTGGATAAAAAATAACATAAGTAAGCCAAAGATTTAAATAGCCTACACATACTATTTTATTAAATATGCATTTCTTATAACATGGATAACTGTATTATGAAATACTGTGTGTGTATGTGTGTGTGAAAGGAACACTTGGTATCTACATTAAACATAAAATTGCTTGTGAGATGCATGTCATGACAGGAACCTTAGTTCCTGAAATTATCCTCTATTTAAACCATTTTCAATAACATTGCTGCTCTGTTTTTAGAAAGCTGTTTAGACTTGTGAAATGTCTTACTATTTCATTTTTGTCTAGAGTCAATCCTGAAAGAAATGCAGAGAAGGATGTGATCGTGCTAATCACAGTGGAAAACTAAAGTACATGAGAATAGAAGCAAAAAGGTTTTAAAACTAAAAATGGATTCTTATGCTGTTGTGTTCCTCTGCCTTCATTTTCTGTTTGCTTTTCGCTGTCGTGTCTGTCTGTTTAATCTGCTTTACAAATATATATACTCATAATACAAATATATATACTCATAATACAAATATATACAAATATATATACTATACATATTACTATATGTAATATATATCCTCTACATATATAATACAAATATATATACTCATAATTCTCAAAGACCAAAGTTTCTTCATGAGATCTACCTTTCCCACCATCTTGGATTGCTTTTTGTTTTATCCCAGCATTTTCATTGTTTCTTTATTTAGCTATTATTTTTGCCTCAGCTGCAGCAATGTGCTGCCAGCTTCCAAAACAACAAATAAGCAATACACTTCAGGGTTGATGTTAGTGTAGTTCCCTAGATTAGCTACAGGGAAGAGGGTTCTCATACAAGGCATTTGCTCCCTGGAGGCCTGAAGAGCTTTGTTTTTTATGCTTCCACATCACCCTTAGTTACAACCTGAGGCATTGTCCCTCCAGCCTGGTGCCAAGGGAGGTGTCCCAAATGGCCACACAATCTGCTGGTGTTTCTATGAACCAAATGAGCTGAATTTCTAATTGCACATTATAAAACCTCCATTCACTTTCTTGAGGATCTTCTCTTTCATTGTTTATCTATATTTTTTCTTAGGGATTGTAGATAGTTCACAAATTTTATTTTAGCCTAATTCAAGCATGTAAAGATTATTTAATGTCATAATCAAATTATCCTCATTTCCTTTCTTCTCTGAATTATTTACTGCAGATCCACAATATTTCCAATACTGCAAAATCCTTAAATATTTATTATGTTCGGATTCTGACTTAAAGAGCCCATCTACTTCCCTTCATAGATCGGTATTTGAAGTGAGGCCAGTTTAAGAGTTTCACAAACATGTCAGTTTTGTCATGTTATTTAATCACATTTTCCACTAGCCTCAAATGACCTCTCTTAAGTCTCTTCAGTGCCTGAACATCATTTTTCAAGTCGATACTTCAGTTTCTTCTTCTGGGCAAGCCCTCAAGCCCTCCTAAGTTCCTAAAAATAGACATAGCCTGTCCTACAAAACAGCATACACACTGATATATTGTCTTACGTTAGTATTATTTTTCCTCAACAATGCTTGATTTCCCTGAGTGGATGGGACACAGCTTCTAGTTCTGTATTCAGAGAATGTCTAGCACATTTCTGAACAGACAGTAGATGCTCAGTAGACAACAGATAGCATCTATCACACACCTATGTGCCAACAGCTGTTCTAAACACATTATGTGAACAAACTCTTTAATTCTCACCAAAATTCTATGAGGCAGTTACTATTACAAATCACACTTTACAGATAAGGAAACTGAAGCATAGAGAGGTTATATTACCTGTCCATGGTCACAGAATTAGTAAGCGACAGAGCTGAGCAATTTACCCTTAGAAGCCAAGAGTCTACCATCTTAATAAATGCTAATCGATGTTATTTAAAACATGGCTTGTTCTCATCTCTTATCTCACCAGGCAGTAGACTCTAATCCTCTTCTCATCCTAACTTACAAAAGTCTTCTGTTTTTCACTTTTATAGACTTTCATAGGCCTAGGTTCTAAGTGTATTTCACTGATATAAATAGAGGAAATAACAATTACCTAAGTTTTATTTTTACACAGTAAGAAAAGAATTAGTTATATTTAGAAAATAACAATTTAAAACCTGTAACTGAGAAAACCCAGGCATCTTCCTAAAAAGATATGCGTGACTATTTATGTAACAATTTTTCCTCAAATTAAGTTTTATCCATATTATCAAATAAACAAGCATTAGTTCTTATATTTACAAAACCATGAATTTTGCTGCTTTCATTAACATAATATCATGGCTCCTCAGCATTAGGTACATAGCCAGACTCTCGTATTATACACAACACGCACAAAGATCTGACATGGAGTAGCAGGTCAGATGTAGAGTCAGCCCTGATGTGTTTTTAAATATAAAATATTCTAGAAGCAACATTACATCCTTCAACTATGAGACTCTCGCAGCTGGCCTTCATTGTGTTCATACTGCAAGTTCAGATCGCAAACAAATATAAGAATACAAAAGTCTGGGCCCAGACCAACTTGTATGATGCTCCATTTAAAGACAGCTCATAGTGTAATTTGTCTGATAGCTATTCCAGGACAAAGCTAACTTATCAATCAAAAAGATTTTCATGCAAATTTATTTATTAATGCACAAATTAGAAAAACAATAACTTTCTTTCTGAAGACCATCAGAAGGAACATTTTAAAAGTAGCCCACTGGTAAGATTTTTATTCCTGAATATTTAAGCACAGGATTCTAGAAAGATAAAATTGTTTTTCAAATGTGAAATAGTACACATCTTCCCAGCTCAGAAATACACTACAATTTAATTGCTTTCAACCTTTTTGTCCTCACAGCCATGTGGTTCTCTTTGACCCTCTTTGCCTGAGCAGTATGTTCACTGCCCTGGCACTCCTCTCTGATGGTCTAAGAGCACCAGATTTTCCAAGTAGAAAATTGCTTCTTGGGTAGGGACTACGACCAGTTGCCCTTCCTGGTCTGAGCTCAATAGAAACACAAAGCAGAACTACTTTTTTTAAACAAATAGGTTTTCTTCCATTAACATAGTGAAATTATGCAAACTGCATTTAACAATGAATTTATGCTTATAGAACAGTCAAAGAATTACAACTTTTGGCACTATCAAATAACTCCTTGCAAAGACTGTCAACCATTGGGAAAATTTTATATACATGTCAAAGAATACAGGAAAAGAAATCATTTTCAGTCCCTTGGTCACAATTTTGAACATGTATTACTCAAATAATTAATTTTCCAAGTTCAGTTCAGTTCAGTCACTCAGTTGTGTCCAACTCTTTGCAACCCCATGAATCACAGCACGCCAGGCCTCCCTGTCCATCACCAACTCCCGGAGTTCACTCAGACTCACGTCCATCGAGTTAGTGATGCCATCCAGCCATCTCATACTCTGTCGTCCCCTTCTCCTCTTGCCCCCAATCCCTCCCAGCATCAGAGTCTTTTCCAATGAGTCAACTCTTAGCATGAGGTGGCCAAAGTACTGGAGTTTCAGCTTTAGCATCATTCCTTCCAAAGAAATCCCAGGGCTGATCTTCTTCAGAATGGACTGGTTGGATCTCCTTGCAGTCCAAGGCACTCTCAAGAGTCTTCTCCAACACCACAGTTCAAAAGCATCAATTCTTCGGCACTCAGCTTTCTTCACAGTCCAACTATCACACCCATATACGACCACTGGAAAAACCATAGCCTTGACTAGACAGACCTTTGTTGGCAAAGTAATGTCTCTGCTTTTCAATATGCTATCTAGGTTGGTCATAACTTTCCTTCCAAGGAGTAAGCGTCTTTTAATTTCATGGATGCAACCACCATCTGCAGTGATTTTGGAGCCCCAAAAAAGAAAGTCTGACACTGTTTCCACTGTTTCCCCATCTATTTCCCATGAAGTGATGGAACCAGATGCCATGATCTTCATTTGCTGAATGTTGAGCTTTAAGCCAACTTTTTCACTCTCCACTTTCACTTTCATCAAGAGGCTTTTTAGTTCCTCTTCACTTTCTGCCATAAGGGTGGTGTCATCTGCATATCTGAGGTTATTGATATTTCTCCCAGCAATTTTGATTCCAGGTTTTGCTTCTTCCAGCCCAGCGTTTCTCATGATGTACTCATGATGTACATAATTTTCCAAATTATGTCATAATTGCTATTGTTTAATCAACGACATTGTGAGATTATGACCTTTGATGCAGTATATGTGGAAAGATGGGTCAAAATCTAGGCAATTAAATAGAAAAAAATATCAAAGAGGAAAAAGTTTGCACTTTATATAATGAAATCCAATTGAAGCTTCTTTGTCATGCATTTAGTAAGTTTTAAAAACATTGTATGGAATTCCCTGGTGATGCAGTGGTTAGGATTTGGCACTGCCACTGCTGTGGCCACAGTGTGATCCCCTGTAGCAAGGAACTGAGATCCTATAAGCTGTGCAGTGAAGCCAAAATACATTTTTAAATGAATGAAAGACAAGAAAAGAAAAAAAAAAAAAAAACACTGTAAAGCATGATTTATGTATGAATAGTTACTTAGAAGTCCAATTTAAATACAAACTAAAAAAATTTTCTAGTTAAAATCAATCTTTATTATCAGATAATTCACAATTATTAAAAAATTTAAAAAATCAAAGTCTTGGGCATATTTTCCTTTATCACACAGTGAACAAGATGGTTACTTGAATTTAAGTTATTTCTATACATATAAACACTTTAAAATACAATGGTTAATCTCTTCAAAGTCTCATTTGTGCTAATGTTTGTATCTTCCAGGGCTTTCCTGGTGGCTCAATCGGTCAAGAATCTGCCTGCAATTTGGGAGACCTGGGTTCAATCCCTGGGTCGGGATGATCCCCCGGAGAAGGGACTGCATAACTATTCCAGTATTCTTGCCTGGAGAATTCCATGGACAAAGGAGCCTGGGGAGCTACACTTTGGGGTTGCAAAGAATAAGACACAACTGAGTAATGAATACTCACTCTTACTTTCTATCTTCCACATTTGAAATACTCATTCTACAATCAGAAGGGAAGATGAGAAACTGATCTCATTCAGTCATTTTAGAAACAGGGAGGAAGCATTTCATAAGCCCTCACCCAAAGAGGTAACTTTGGCTCCAGAGGTCTAAGGTAAGATGGCACGTTCATGGAACTCATCATCTTCATGAAACAGGAAGGAATCACAAAGCAGCCAGCAGCATGAATTAAAAATCAACATTCCGAAAGAGCTGTTGCAGGCTTCTAATTTTTTTCATTAATAGTTACTGTTAGTGTTCCTCATGCTCCATTTAGACACCTCAATGTGGATTTCAGCAAGCAGTTTTGAAACAGACCACCCTGTACTGTAATACAAAAATCTAAAGATTTCTGAAGCCAGATCTGTGAATCATATGTGACTCAGCAACCTCCCACGGGCCTGACATCCCATATATTTTCCCAGAAAATGTTCCTTCTGTAAAAGAGAGGCTGAATGAACTCCCTTATTACTATTCAGAAAACACAAAGGAATTTGAGCTCAGGCGCTCCATTAGAATTCACAATACCACTTTTAGGTCACTGTAGTATAGAGGGAAAAAAAAGGAAAAAAGAAAAAGCCCATTGCCACATCTCTTGCTATCTAGAGAACTGTCTTTTCAACTATTCATATTATATTGCCCTCAAGTTCCATATCATGCTCTCTTGCCTCTTGATCACATCAGGGAAAGAGTAACCTCATAGACATTTATATCACCTTTGAACATCTTTTAACTCAAGTTATTTTTCCAGTTAATGCAGGCAATAAATGTTATTTCAGTTCTAAAAACTGCAGAAGAATACACCTCAGGCCTGCAGTCCAGTTTCCTACTTAATGGGTGATTTTCATATTATTACCGATAAAAAATGATCATGTCAATTCACCCAAATACTTCCCGGAGTAGGTGTTCACTATTGTAAGTCCCCTACATACTACAGACAAGTTCTCTTCCGAGAGCCTGTTCATAAGTCCAATGTGTTCCTATGTCTAACAAACTTAGCCTAAGGAATGCAACTAACACAATCGGCAATATAGTACTGTAAAAGATTTATAGTACTTTTGACACAAATAATACATAAAACCAAACAAAAAATTAAACATCTTTAACCTTACAGTATAGTACCTTGAAAACTACAGTAGTTCAGTGCAGCTGGCATACAGAGCCTGGCACTGAGTGAACAGGCAAGAAGAATTACTGAATGGAGGAGAGAGAGGAGATGGGAGATGGTAGAGCTTAAGAATCATCAGCAACAGGAGACAACAGGCAAGGTGCAACTTCGCTTATGACTGATGTTGACGGCACAGGTTCCCTGTGATTCCAATTCTATCTACTGTCTTGAAAAATGTGATCCAGTGGTGCATGAGTAGTAGCTCTTTTGTTCTCATCATACATAACACAGTAGCACTGGACTGCATTCTGAAGAACCGCTGCAACCTTCATACCATTCTAAATTCAGGGCCTGTGAGTCAAAAACGAACAGTGCCTCCTCAACTAAAGAAAATCCCTTTACCATTTCCTGTGTCACGAATCTCTTCAGCTACTTCTTCCTCTTGTCTCCCTTCACCCTTTCTCTGGGCCTCCACTTCCATCAGGTTGGTCAGCTCCTCATGGTGTAGAACAAGGATTTCCATGAAGTCATCCACTTGCAGATCTAGCTCCAGCTTCTCACTGAGGGTCACTAAGTTACTGAAGACCTCTCTGAACGACTCATCTAACTTCTCAAATGCACAAAAATCATGAACAAAGTGCAGGCAAAGGTTCTTCCAAATCTCATTCTTGGTGACAGCCAAAACCGCATGCCAGACAAAGTCAATATGTTTTATGGCTTTGTAGATGTAATAATCCTTCCAAAAATGTCACAAGGTTGTTCATGATTCATCTCTTGCCTTTACCACCTAACAAAAACTGTAATGTAAAAGTTATTTCTTGAAAGTCACTATAACTCCTTGGTCCATTGGTTGAATAAGCATGGTAGTATTCAGTGGTGGATGCACTACTTTGATGTTGGGATGAAAGTTGTCCATCTATGGGGGGTGGCCCAGGGCACTGTTGGGCAGCAAAAGAATGTTGAATGGGACATCCTTCTCCAAGCAGTATTTTTCTACATCTGGGATAAAGCAATGGGAAAACCACTCCTGGAAAACGTCCTGTGTAACCCATGTTTGGGGGCTTACTCTTCCACAAAAGAGGAGAAGAACCCTTGGCTATGTTTTTAAGGGCTCTTGGGTTCTCTGAATGATAAACTAAGAGAGGCTTCAGCTTCATTATCACCAGAAGCACCGCCACCAAACAACAGAGTTAGCCTAGCCTTTGCTGCTTTACAAGCTGCCATCACTTTTTCTTCCTTACTGATGTAACTTTGGCCTAGCATTCTCTTCCAGTACAGTCCTATCTCACCCACATTAAAAACTGGATCAGAATAAACTCAAAATGGATTAAAGATCTAAATGTAAGACAAGAAACTATAAAACTCTTAGAGGAAAACATAAGCAGAACACTGACAAAAATCACAGCAAGATCCTCTATGAACCACCTCCCAAAGTAATGGAAATAAAAACAAAAACAAACAAATAGGACCTTATTAAACTTAAAAGTTTTTGCATACAAAGGAAACTATAAGCAAAGTGAAAAGGCAGCCTTCAGAATGTTGGAAAATAATAGCAAATGAAACAACTGACAAAGAATTAATCTCCAAAATATACAAGCAGCTCATGCAGCTCAATACCAGGAAAATGAACAATCCAATCAAAAAGTAGATGAAAGAACTAAACAAACATTTCTCCAAAGAAGACAAAGAGATAGTTAAAACACATGAAAAGATGCTCAACGTCACTCATTATTAGAGAAATGCAAATCAAAATCACAGTGAAGTATCATCTCACACTGATCAGAATGGCTGCCATCAAAAAGTCTACAAACAATAAATGCTGGAGAGGGGTGTGGAGAAAAGGCAACCCTCTTACACTGTTACACTGTTGGTGGGAATGCAAACTGGTACAACACTGTTCTATGGAGAACAGTGTGGAGGTTCCTTAAAAAACTGCAAACAGAACTGCCAAACGACCCAGCAATCCCACTGCTGGGCATACACACCGAGGAAAGCAGAACTAAAAAAGAGACACGTGCACCCCAATGTTCACTGCAGCACTGTTTACAATAGCCAGGACATGGAAGCAACCTGTGTGTCCACTGGCAGACGAATGCGTAAGGAATTTATAGTACATACACACAATGGATACTCAGCTATAAAAAGGAACACATTGAGTCGCTTGTAATGAGGTGGATGAACCTGGAGCCATTTATACGGAGTGAAGTAAGTCAAAAAGAGAAACACCAATACTGTATATTAAAGCATATATATGGAATTTAGAAAGATGATAACAATGATCCTATATGCAAGGCCACAAAAGAGACACAGATGTAAAGAACAGACTTTTGGACTATGTGGGAGAAGGAGAGGGTGGGATGATTTGAGAGAATAGCACTGAAACATGTATATTACCATATGTCAAATAGATGACCAGGACGAGTGTGAATCAAGAAGCAGGGCACTCAAAGCCGGTGCTCTGGGACAACCCAGAGGGATAGGGTGGGGAGGAAGGGGGAGGGGATTTCAGGATGCAGCGGACACATGTACAACCATGGCTGATTCATGTTGATGTATGGCAAAAACCATCACAGTACTGTAAAGCAATGATCCTTCAATTAAAATAAATTAACTAGTTAAAAAAAAAATCTTGCTTGGGTAAATACTGTACATGCCTCATTAATAATTTCTCAAATCGGTTCAGGAAATTCCCAGGCAACTACCATATCTGCACTCACTGCCTCGCCACTTACTTTTATGTTATGAAAGATGGCTCTAGCCATGAAGTGCTGAAGCCAGTCATCAGTTCAATTCAGTTCAGTCACTCAGTCACATCCCACTCTTTGTGACCCCATGGACTGCAGCAAGCCAGGCCTCCCTGTCCATCACCAACTCCCGGAGCTTACTCAAACTCATGTCCATTGAGTCAGTGATGTCATCCAACCATCTCATCCTCTGTCAATCCCCTTCCCACTCTGTCTTGTATACTTCCCAGAATCAGGGTCTTTTCCAATGAGTCGGTTCTTTGCATCAGGTGGCCAAAGTATTGGAGTTTCAGCTTAAGCATCAGCCCTTCTAATGAATATTCAGGACTGATTTTCTTTAGAATGGACTGGTTGGATCTCCTTACAGTCCAAGGGATCTCAAGAGTCTTCTTCAACACCACAGTTCAAAAACATCAATTCTTCGGTGCTCAGCTTTCTTTATAGTCCAACTCTCACACCCATACATGACTAATGGAAAAATCATAGCTTTGACTAGATGGACCCTTGTTGGCAAAGTAACGTCTCTGCTTTTTAATATGCTATCTAGGTTGGTCATAGCTTTTCTTCCAAGGAGCAAGCATCTTTTAATCTCATGGCTGCAGTCACCATCTGCAGTGATTCGGGAACCAAAGAAAATAAAATCTGTCACTGTTTCCATTGTTTCCCCATCTATTTGCCATGAAGTGATGGAACCAGATGTCATAACCTTAGTTTTCTTAATGTTGAGTTTTAAGCCAACTTTTTCACTCTCCTCTTTCACTTTCATCAAGAGGCTCTTTAGTTCTTCACTTTCTGCCATAAGGTTGGTATCACCTGCATATCTGAGGTTATGGATATTTCTCCCAGAAATCTTGATTCCAGCTTGTGCTTCATCCAGCCTGGCATTTCCTGTGATGTATTCTGCATATAAATTAAATAAGCAGGGTGACAATATACAGTCTTGACATACTCCTTTCCCAATTTGGAACCAGTCTGTCATTCCATGTCCAGTTCTAACTGTTGCTTCTTGACCTGGATACAGGTTTCTCAGGAGCCAGTCATGAGAGGCATTAAAAGGTGAACCCTATGCTTCTCGCTGTGTTTCTTGAAGTCTTCAGAAACGCTTTTAGCTTTCTCTTGAATCAGCATTAAGCTGTGTGGGACTCAACACTGATGCTAATCCTACATCCACACACTGAGAATTTTCTCCATCTCCTCCATCACTTTTCCATGCTTCTTTAAAATTATAGTTGACATCATTGGCACAGCAGACTTCACACGTTTCATGGTTTTGTCCTTTAAAACCATGCTGATGGTTGAACAATTCATGTCAGAAGAATGAATAATGTCTACCGTCTTTTCACCTCACTCCACTCTCTCAATTATGTTCCCTTTTGTTCCCAGTGTTATCACTTGGCACCTCTTAGCAGTATGAGTTCCATCACCACTACTTTTATGCTTGCTTCCGGACATCCTACGCTTGAAACAAAGATACTGTAGTACTGTACTCTATGAAGAATTGTACAGTAAAGTACACAAAAGCACAGCCACTGGGAGAGGATGCACACACAAGAGAATGTAGACCAGACACGTGAACTAACATGACTAGACATGTAAACGCACATTCGCATCTGTGAAAGTTCACAACTTGAAGGTTCGTATGAAGGGAGCTTACTGTATCTTACTGACAATGTTCTTGTTTTAAGGGCAGAACTATTAGAAAGTTCTTCTGGTGAAAAAAAATCATGGTATATTTATCTTATAAAATATCAGGCAACCATCCAAAATACCTTTTATATATGTTTCTATGTGGCTTGATTTTTATTTATCATCACTTTGAAATTTACAAATAAAATTATAAAATTTTCAGAAAAACAATTGTCTTCAGACATGCAATTCCTAATGCCTAGCAAAAGAACAATGAATGCAGTTAATACAGTTGTGGCCATCTGACTGCCCTACTTGTATTTGTCTTTATACTAAGATTTAAACAAAATAAAAAAGGAAAACAAAATACATGTATGTAAAGGAAAAAATGAGAATTTCTATCTTCTCCTTCCTATTAAAAAAAGAAAAAACAATCAGCAACTAAAGGCAAACAGGTAATAATGATTAATGAACATCCCATGTAAGTTTAATAGAAATACTTTTCTGCTCAAATGGTAAGTTCTAGAACCTGGGTCTGGGTTTAGGTGTAGACTGGGGCCTGGCTTCAGTCAAGTTCTTTGGATTATGAATGTTAAAGAAGAGCCAGCAGCCAGTGTCCAAAAAGAAAGTTGGAGCCAAGAACCAAAGAAGTTGCCCATAGAAATAAAGGTTCGAATAAGCTGGGTAAAAAGAGAACAGGGGCTCTAGAAAGAGAATAGCAACTGGAGACAATAATACAGCAAAAGACAAAAATAGAGCATGACTGGGGATCAAAGGAGTAGTCCAATAATTTCACAATGTGGTTAAGGACTTATCTATGGCATTCCTGTGTTCCTGTCCATCTGTGGATTCAAAGGGAGCTGCTAAAAGCCCTGACTGGGCCATGGACATGAAGGTGTGTTTAAAGACCATTACTATCTTTATAAGGGCTTCCCTGGTAACTCAGCTGGTAACGAATCTGCCTTCAATGAAGAAGAGCCTGGTTTGATTCCCGTGTCAGGAAGATCTCCTGGGGAAGCGATAAGCTATCTACTCCAATACTGGGGTTCCCTGGTAGCTCAGATGGTAAAGAATCAGCCTGCAATGTGGAAGACCTGGGTTCAATCCCTGGCTCAGAAGATCCCCTGGAGGAAGGCATGGCAACTCACTTCAGTATTCTTGCTTGGAAAATCCCCATGGACAGAGGAGCCTGGTGGGCTGTGGTCCTGGGGTCTCAAAGAGTTAGACACGAGTAAGCAACTAAGCACATCTATTTAAATTCTTACTCTGAGGATCCCAAAGTGTATCATGCAGAATGTCACTACAATGGAAAGTTCATTTGGTTTTACTATTTCTTTTGGACAACTGAAGTTTAAGAAGTAAATATACTCATCTTTATGTTAATGCCAGAACTCAAATTAGAACCTTATTCTTGACTCTCTCAATCAATTCTTCCTGCTGGATTTTTTAAAAAGGCCAAGGGACTATCTTTGGATAAATTCAAGAACAGTATATATACTTTCCATCTAAAGGAAACACCTCTATCAGGACTATGGTAAAGGTGTTCTCATTTCCATCCAAGTTGGTCTTATTCTCTACGTTCACTCTTCCGATTTGACAGAAGGAGAAGTGTGTGCAATGAATGGGCAGGCAACAGAATTAACAGAAGAGACTCCATTACACCCATCACAGTATTTCTACTCTTCATTAGAAAAATCCAGGAGTGCACAGAACTGGGAAGCCCAGGGGAAATAACATGCTCCTGATTAACCAACTCTCCCTGAATTTATAACATAGTCACCTGGTAGTAGATATGATTAAATGAAGGAAAATGAAACAGAAGAAATTGAAAGAGCTTGATGGATTCAAAGGAAAAGAAAGAAATCACGAGAAGAAATGAGGAATAGGGACACACAGAATTTGGGAAGAGTGAGGAGGAGAGTACACACACAAAAAAAAGGACATTAAAAATATCTGCATATTTCTAAAAATCAATTGAATTCTAAGAAGATGAAAATTTACTTTTGCACCTCTTAAAAATTTTGGTTTATCACCAAAAACTTTAAACTAAGCATTATTTATATTATTTACATAATCACTGCAACTTTTGAGATATATAATTAATAGTCCTATAAACTGATATAGCCCTTAATCTGGTTATAATGGGATATATGATTGTTTTACTCTATTTCTCATAGAATTATGAAATCAAATCACTTTTAAGACTATGTTCATTTATATGAATTCTTGTTTACATTCAATTTATTGTTAGGAAAAAACAATGTTCATTCACCTTTGCTAATCAAGTATACATCTTTTCAGTGTGGACAAATATTTGAAAAACATTGATTTTTGCTGTGCAGATCAATGACATACCAATAAATGAATGATAATTTGTTTACAGCAACCATAAAACTGGTTCCCTGCAGAGAAGTAGAGCTCATATTTGTGCATCTTCACATCTTAGCTACACCGATATCTGAACATATCTGTGAAAGACATACATTTATTTTATGGCACTAAATACTGAAGTGCCATTGCATATGCTACCTCTACACTTTTGACCCCCATCTTTCACCTTCTCTTTAGGAGTTCTATGTGGTTAATAACGGAGATTTAAAGGAGAGCTAAGGTCATACTGTTTGATTTGCATAACCAGACATGTTATTTTCTATTGAACACAGTGGATGACACAGGATCTGGGAAGTCAAGCTACTGTGGGGAGGTAGTCTTGATAGTGCTTTATAACCTGGCTGGGGGTTTTACTCCCTAACTTTTCAGCTAATGAATTGGAGATTCTTTAGCACTTGGACCTTCAAAATGGAAAATGAACTTAAATGTCAAGTAACTCTTAAGCCAACTCTTCTCCTAGCTAGCTCAATGCTATAGCAGAGATATAAGAGACTTAGATCTCAAATTTGCCACTCTAGAATTTGACACCATCACTGAATAGCATGTTCTTATCTACTCTTTCTTCTGCCTACCAAATTTCCTTTCCATGGCTTCTCATTTCTCCTCATTCCTTTAAAACCCAGGGCAAGGACACATTCCCAACCACACTAGCTAAACTACCTCTTTGTCCCACCTCCTGTCCATATCAGGCTCTTATTGTTTCGTAAGTCTACTCACAATTAATAGAATGGAGAAGATTAGGTAAACATAATGTTTGCTGACACAGAGACCATAAAGTTTCTATTAAAGTCATGTGGAAAAAACTTACATTTCAAATGTCTGAATTTTCATGCAAAATGTCCATAAAATTATGTCAGGTCAGTTTTGAATGAGAAAAATAAAAGGATCATTGTTTTCCTATAGCAAAAAGTAGACAATCCAACTGGGATGATGCCATTGTATCAGAAACGGCAATGCAATCAGAGTAACAATTTCTGGACACTGTCCATCTCCACCAGGTGGGATCCAGCACTGCATGCCACTGTCAATCTGCCCAGCTACCTAAACTTCAACTGCTTTGATAGTGGGAATGTTTCTCATCATTTGCATAAACTTCAACACAAGGAACTAAGGAGGGCTTCCCTGGTGGTTCAGACGGGAAAATGTCTGCCTACAACATGGATACCTGGGTTCGAGCCCTGGGTCAGGAAGATCCCCTGGAGAAGGAAATGGAAACCCACTCCAGTATTCTTGCCTGGAAGAGTCCATGGATGGAGAAGCCTGGCAGACTACAGTCCATGGGGCTGCAGAATCGGACACGACTGAGTGACTTTCACACACAGGCATACTTTCCCTGTGAAGTTGAAAGCTCTGGCATACAAGGGTAATTTTTAGATTCTTTGGAGAACAGCACCTACACAAATTGTGTCGAAATACAATGAGGTTACTATTTAATATTGTCTGACTTTGTCAATGGCTAAAATTACTTTTAAAAGCTCTTTAAGTTGTATGAATCGGGAAAGTAATGATACCATAGCTGATATCTTATTCAGTCAAAAGCAGAATCTAAAATTAAAGTAGAAACAAAATGTCTCTATTTCTGCATTTTTAGACTTTAAACAAATCAATTTACCATTTTTAAGTGTCTAGAGACTATTAACTCCAAGGAACGCACTATTTTACGTGTTTTACAAATGCTTTAATCCAGTCTCATTTTCCTAGGTAGTTGCTTTGGGATTGGCATTCTATTATCGATTAACAGTAACAACAACAAATTAAAGCCTTACAAATCTGTTACTCAGAATAACCAGAACCTATCATTTCACTCCCTGTCCAGAAATTTCCAGGTACATCCCATTTATTTACATTTTAATGTTTTATGAGCAGCTTCCACAAACTGGCACCTCCTATATTTCCAATCCTTTTTCTATCAATATTTTCTCTTTTGCTGTATGTAATAAATAATGATTCTTATATCATTCTCATCCCAGAATAACATGAGTTCAACAAAACATTATTTGGTATAAAAATTCAGAAAGTCAAAATAATTTAGGTATAGCACATTACTAACAACATTACATACTCTTTTTTCCTAATGTACAAACTCTCTGCATTCTACTTTCTCTACTGGAAACATCTCTTCCTTGAAATCTTTCTCCTGGAAAATTCCTTGTTAGGCCAAATTCAAATACTAACTTCTCAGTAAATCTCTCCTGGATATCATACACTTTACTTATAATATTACAATGGTATTAAATTTCATAGTAATTATTTGTCAACAAGCTTGCCATTAAACTTGACTAGACTGACAGCTAGTGTGAATTCATTAAATGTTTAATGAATTAATGTTAATTCTATTAAATGATTATCTCTTTGCCATCCCTTCTTTCTTTCCATTCTCACTGCCATTGTTTTTAAGGAGTTTTCCATCTAGTGCATAGACTATTGCAGTAGTCCCCTACCTGGTCAAACTGATTCTCTCTTCCTCTGTCTTCCAGTAATTGCAACTTCAAGTTACCACATTGGGATTACTGTGCCCTTTATACACAGCCCCTCTGAAAAATCACTTGTTCTATTTCACAATACTGGATGCTTGGGGCTGGTGCACTGGGACGACCCAGAGGGATGGTATGGGGAGGCAGGAGGGAGGAGGGTTCAGGATGGGGAACACATGTATACCTGTGGTGGATTCATTTCGATATTTGGCAAAACCAATACAATAAAGTTTAAAAATAAAATTAAAAAAAAAAACTTTCATTATAATGAAATTCCAGGAGATGCTTAATGTGTGATTTCATTACAAGGCTACAGGCCTGGAATGTTGTACAACTGTTCGTCATTTTCATCCTTTTATTAAAATCCCCCTCAGTACTTTTTCTATGTTTAATAAACATTCTATTATTAGAAAAAGAAAATGAAATGAATTTTCTTAGAAAAGAAAATTTCAAAATTTTATTTGAAATATATATATATTTATATATATATTATTTGAAATATATTTGAAATATATATATTTCAATATATATTTTATTTGAAATATATATTTCAAATATATATATAAATATATTTTTTATAAAAAATAAAATTTGTTTAATTTTATATATTAAACAAATTAATAAGATAAGAAGCTTAAAAACTGTAGTTATTTGATTTGTATTATCATTAGAATACATTTTTGTATATTACAAAAAGTATGCTCAGTTACAGCATTAACTTACATTTAACTTCCATTCTAAGACAATATTCTCAAATATATATATAAGTATTAATACAAAATAAACTATAAAAATTCAGATATTATGAGCCAAATCATGACTCAAAAAATTTGTTCAGTCTTCTGGAAATTAGTGTGAGATTTCTCACTGCATTTAAGACGTGCACAAATTAGTTCTCTAAGCAATAACTTATAGAATTGATACAAGAAAAAAGAAATTCAGTAAGGCAAAATGTCATTCAGTATAAAATTACAGCAATATATGATGCAAAGTAGATTTTTATTTTCCAATCTTACCTAAACAATAAAAGAAAATAACCTTATTCAAATTTAAAATATAGTTTACAAATAATATTCCTGAGCACTATTTATAAAACCTGAAATATTGATGAAATTTGTGAAAGGGAGGACTTGTAAAGAACCTACAATGGATGATTAAATTTTACTGTGTCCAGAGTCAAGAGATGGCTTATAGTTTCCTTTACATATTCTTATATTTTACTATCTTAAGATATAGTTAAGAAAAAAAATTTACTAATAAGAACAATACCAAACAGAGAACGGACCAGACCTGAGAATTGCTGGATTATTACTAGACTGCCTTAACCACATGACTCTTTTGGCAAGGGGCTTCTAACCAAAGTTACTACAATCAACAACTCTTTATTCATTTCTTGAATATCGTATTAACCTCCTTCTCCTTTGTTATGGAAAACCACAGTTCACAAAAAAACACTCCAAACACTTTAAACAAGATCAGTCTTCTAGTCAAGCAAGCCTTGACTATTATGATTCATTTTTAAGAACTTAATTTCTGTGCTGTCAATTCTCCCTTTTTAATTGTTACAGGATCTCATACATAATACATAATTTTATCAGAACACATCATATTGCCTTGTGACATAGCATGAGCTGTCAAGTAAAGCGTAATAATCTTTGGCCTCAACGCACCCACTGACATCAATAAAAAATGAAAATTACACCTACAAGCTGGCTAAAAAGGCTCTTATACTGTGGTACTCTTGTAACTCTCCAGATAATGTAACAAATACTACTCAGCTCCTTAGACACTCTCCATTCTACTACAAATCTTTTCCTGTTTTGTTCTCAAGAGTTAGATTTATAAATACTCACTATTATTCATTGAGTAAACCTACACATTAGTCCATCTATATTCTAGAAATAGGTTCAGTGTGATCTTACCATTTAAAAAAAAAAATGCAACTGGTCTTTCATTTGCTTATATCTAAATATACCTAGAAAAAAAACCAAGTTATACTTTTAAACAATACAGCATCAACTTTATTTGGGGCAATATTTTCTAACGAAAACCTCCCAGAGAAAAGAAAGCTATTTAACAAAAACTGTATTACCCATGGGAAGCTCCTCTCTGTTGCCAGCTAAAGGTTGACAAAGGTCACTCCACATGAAACTGGACATGAGTGACATTCATGGCAAACCAGTTCCAATACATACAGCTCACTTTCTAAGGAACATTATACTTCTGCAAGACAGTGTAAATGTTTTAAGGTCAAAAGAACATAATGCCTGTCAAAGTGTTCTGTGTATGTTAAAAAGACAGGTAATTTAGGAAGCGTCTCTGACATTTAAAAGGGAATCATGCATTCAGGTCTCCCTCTCCTCCAACTTGACACCTAATTAAGCATCAATACAAAACAATATAATTGAACAGATGTACTAGTCATTAACAGGAATTACCCATTCTCCTATCAAATCAGAATGTACAGAGAGGGCTCTATTTGTAATAGGTTGACTTAATTGCCTGAGAATTCCCCAGAGAAATATACAAATGGATCAAGACATCTCACATGCACACACACAAACACCACCCACAGACACACACTCCTTCTAAGCTTTGTTCCATGCTTTAGTCATTGCTACATCCATCTCTGCAAATGAGAATTTATGGTGGCTGCATTCAGTACCCAAAGATCAGATACATAGATGGAAAAATAAATAAAGCTAAATGAAAGCTAACATAATTCAGATTCAGGAATACCTTACTACAAATTTCTTATACAGCAATGCTTTTCATAAAATAGCTGTTTTCAAAAAATTACTAAAAACAGAGCACAATAAACAAAAACATCCAACAAAGCAAAACAAAAAACATACACACAATATACAGAATAAGTGAATCTCCTGGCAATTAAAATTTGTTTCGTCACTAGAACCTGATTCACAATTACTGCAGTTGCAGGGTTTTTTGAAGCTCAGAAGTCCTGAAATATGCCAACCAATTCTCACATCTTCATGCAAAGCAGGGAATCCAGCAAGTTAACACAATCATGTTTCCTTGTCCTTCTGATTAACAGCCCTCTTGGAGATGTATACAGTATCTGCTGACCAAAATAATTCACTTTACCATAAGGAAAGTCTCTCTTAACCAAAAGCATTTTAAAAGGAGGAAAATAAGGCATTTTCATGACGGCTTAAAGATGCAGCTGGATTTTAGAATTTACAAAACAGATTCCAGTTTTCTAATCCTCAACAAGCTAAGGGCATTAAATTGACAGAATATAAGAGATTTATCCCTACGAGTATCATACTAGATCTAAGTTTTGTGGGATAACTCAAACGAAAGATTTGGGTCAGAGATATATAAAATAAAAACAAGGAGCAGAAAAGAGGTAGAAAAACCACTCCAAACTGAATGCTCCTAACACACACACACACACACACACACACACACACACACACACACACACACACATTCAGAGCAGTTAGGTTTGCCACTATCCTGCCATATCCCATCATCCATAATGGGGTCTTCAGAATACAGAAAAGCCCCGTCTAGCCCCCCATCACCCTACGTCATATTTCAGGCCACTAGAGAAAATAAAGGCATTTATTTCAAAGACTACTTGCATTTCAGATTCTAGCAATGCCATGTCAGAATTGTTCCTAGCATTTTCAGTGACAGAGAGATACCCTGGTCACATCATAAAATCTCTCCTATTGGAACTGCAAGCGCCCGATTAAATTCCCAGTCACATTGATCACAGGAGTGTGGAGGTGTGGAGACATGGAAGTGTGTGCTCTGCTCAAGCCTTTTCCCCTACAAATAATTCCCAGTTGTTATAGCTCCACCGCACAACCCTTCTCTCTTTCCAATTTCTTATCATAGAGTTAACAAGCTGCCTGTGTGTACTTTCTCATCCGCAAAGAGGCAGATTTTTGTGGGCAGGAAACAAACACATGTGGCACAAAGCTTATAAATATACTTAATGCCCCCCCCCCAAATATTATTGATTTCACTCTAGACTGTCTTAATTGCCTACAGCCCCAAATGCCGTGTCTGTGAGGTCTCTGGGGTGAAAAATCAAGTTACGGGTGATTGCCTTGGGCTCTCTTGGCTTCAGGAGCAAGCTTAATGACTAAAAACACACTGGCTGTCCGTCAGTGGAACAAGGCCACATGTCACTGATTTTGTGTGTCAGCCAGAGCTGGGGGTACAGAAAATAGATGTCACAAAGGAGATCTGCAGGGAACTGAGCACCCCTACCATCTTGTAAAATACAGGAAATCTGTGTTTCTTGCCTCAAAACAAAACAAACAAAAGGTATGGCTGATTTTGTCCAATTCACTGGCGTGGGAGGTTGGTAAGAAATGTAGTTGGATCCCACACACTGCCAAATTTAGTTTTGAATTCTTTAAAAATATTTTTCAAGGGGCTAGGAGCTTTTAATGAATATTTTTCCATCTTGCTATATGTCTTAAGCAACTCAATAAATACCTGTCATTCACAAACTCAAAATGAAACAAGCTTTAATGCACATAGCACTACTCTTACAGTTTGTCCTACTGCTATAAAAAACATGAAACAGCTGGAAACTCACAATGCCAGCACAACACTCATGATTCCAGTGCATGTTGTCCTTGCTTGACTTCCTTATTCAAGGCTAATATCCCCTTCAAAGAGAAATGACCATGAGGTAAAATATAATCTTTGATTATGAACCATATATTCTTATCACAGTTATTAACAGTAAACAATATATATTCCAAAACAGCAAGTATCTTAGTTCAGTAATGTCAGCAAAGGTTAAAATCTTCTCATCTGAAATGAACAGTTCCATACTTCTTTTCCAAATATATACTTCTGTATCTAATTTAAAAGAATTCATGTGGGTTAGACTCAAATCTATATATGCACAGAATTTCCATATACTAGCTAGGCTGATTAATTTTGTTCCTTGTAACTAGCCTTCCTAGACACTGATAAGTAAAATATTTGGCTTTCAACAGCATTGAGCTCACCGTTGAGGGAAAGTAAGCTGTAATGAGCAATGTCAGGCTTATACTTTTAAGGCAATCTCAAGCGATGAGGGTAAACGGAAACAAACCAACACAACTTAGAGGAAAATGCTGAACAGTGAAATAGAAGGTTATTAACTTTCTGCCACTTGAAGATTGTTTTCTACCCGTTCTCATGCTGAGATAATTATATACATATGACAGTATTATACACACTGCTTGCCTACTTAAACACTGTTCTCCAACGCAAGGATATTATTGATTGAAGCTTTTTGTGCATCATGTTTAAGTCACACACACACAAAAAAAAATTGCGCAGTTTCCACTGGAGCTAATCCATTACTCAAATTTTGTCAAGGAAATTCTGGATTACTATGCAAAACTACCAGGCTCCATTCCTAATAAAAATTGATCCTTTTTTAATTGGGTCATGTAGTCAGTTTCTTTTGCCAAAACCTAACATTCCAGTTATTGATTAAAGCTTCAGAGCTGCTTTGGAAGGTATCAGATCCTCCTTTTCATTTAGATCAGGATTGCTATACTAGACCAAGGCTGTGGCCATCTGTCAGATTCAGCTATTCATATTGGCTTGTCTCAGTCCAGAGCTTATCTACAGTTACTGCAACCAGTATGACTCTTAGGGAGTTTGGCAAAATTGTCAAGAATGTAGGCAAAAGAATCCAAGTGAGGGAATATTTTTGCTTTCTTTCCACTGCTTGAAATATTTTTCTCCATCCTCCTGAATGGGATCTCACCCTCTCAGTCTGTCCTACCTAAAAGAAGGATTTCATAATCTTACTGCTTCATACTTGAAATAATGATTCTCCAGTGACTACTATTAGTAATAATCAGCAATCACTATGGTTTAAAGGGCAAGGATTCTTTAACAGAAAAGATCTCTCTCTCTCTGTTGCACTCTCTGCTCTTTGCCACATGATTATCTGACTTCAGACTACATCCTTCTCCTTCTCTTCCTGGTTCTAAGAATTTGGATGGAAAAGAAAGCAGAAGCCCCCTCTGTGGATCAAGCTTTCTTTTTCTGTCGTGCTTCAACTCTCACTGTTTCTACAAGTACTCAAGCATAATGGGCTCGAATTTTAGACACACAAAGGTTATTTACAGCTAAGTCATTAGCTCCAAACATTGCATGAGGCTATCAATCACTTTGTGAGCACCCACGATAGTACTTTTGCCCATAAATTATGTGCCTTTATAAGAAACTTCTCTGAAAAGGCAAAAAAAAAAAAAAAAGTCTGGCAGAAATTCATGCATTTCTAGATCTTTTTTTGTACAACCACTGAGTAAGACCAAAATACTTTTTTCTAAGTCCCAACATGGTAACATCCAAACTCCACTAGGTGGCAAACAGGACTGACCTTCCTACCTTCTATCATTAAATAAGGCAACTGTAACTATTAACAGGTCATATCAATCTGGTTCCAACATAAGATTGAAGAAAATCATTAAACATGTACTTAACATTTAAAAAAGAAAAGAAAACCACTGATGTTATCTGACTCAGTTCCTCTTCCAAACATAGGTAACCTGAGTATATTAAACTATGACTTCATCTTCTTATTTGGAAGTTCAAAGTTCTGAAGAGCTAAGATTCGATTCCCTGCCATGTACAGCCAGTGAGATCATAAGCAGGACAAATAATCTTGAGTGTTTATTTTTCTCACCTGTAAGATGGAGTTATTTACCCATACTTTTCTTTCAGGGATGTTGTAAGGATTTTAAAAAATGACAGATTAAAGGGATTTAAAAGTACTTAATATACAAGTTCTCAATAAAGAGCAATTACTATAATTGTATTAAAGATGATTAATGACAAGTTCACTTTGAGTTTTGAAACCATATTCTGCCACCCTGTAACTTTCACTCAGTAGCCTAAATTTCTGATGCTTTCATTATATCTACTTCTGTCATGAAATCTTTTGTTTAAAAAACACCAAATTATTAGAATAATATTCCCTGCTACTTGAGCACCCTAGTCTACTTGAAAATAATCTGTCAATCAGCTTATTAAATAAAATTTCAACTTTGAGACCTGAAGCCAACATACAAACTGTCATCTGACCAGGATAGAGTTTTGGGTCTCAGTAGGGATGATATGTTTTGCTTATAATCAGCTGGTTACTGGTGCTGCTGGAGTGTGTCTGTGTCATGTATGTTAAACTCAGGTGCTGCACCTAAGCCAGTTCTTCTCCACTCTACACTACAGACAGTAAACTTACACTAAGAATTTTTATTTTACTTGTGAAACTATTTTTTTTTAATGAGAGTGAAAGAGAAGACCAGGGAAAGTGGTACTATTTTTTAGTGATCTGTACCAGTTACTTTTTATTCAGTTTCTCAAAGTGTTTTCTCCAACCATTTGCTTTATAATAAATTAGATGCCTTTAAAAATTACATATTTGTTGTACATATACAAAGGAATATTACTGAGCCATTAAAAAGAATGAAATAATGCCATTTGCAGCAACATGGATGGACCTTGGGATGATCATAATTCATGAAGTAAGAGAAAGACAAGTAGCACATGATGTCACACATATGTGGAGCCAAACAACCAAATACAAATGAAGTTATTTACAAAACAGAAATAAGCCCACAGACATAGAAAACAAACTTTGGGTTACCGGGGGAGAAGAGTTGTGGCGGGGGGCGGGGATAAACCTGGAGTTTGCCATTGGCATGTACACACTACTATATTTAAGACAGATAACCAACAAGGACCTACCACATAGCACAGAGATCTCTGCTCAATATTCTTTAACAACCTAAATGAGAAAGGAATTTGAAAAAGAATAGATAGATACACGTATATGTAACACTGAGTCACACAGCTGAACACCTGAAACTAACACAACATTGTTTTAACTGAAAAAAAAATGTTACATGCTTCCATTATTTATCAAGATAGTTTTTAAAATGTTTTCCTAGGGAGAAGTAAATATATAATAACTTTATGAGAAAAATGGTTTTTGAATTATACTTCCATGGATTCCTTTGGCCCCTGCTCTGAAATTCATTACTTAGCAAGGCATGGAGCTGGACCAGCAAATGTGTAATTGTTTTTTAATTTTATTTTATATTGGAGTGTAGTTAGTTGATTAATATAAAATAAAACTTTAAAAAATTAAACATTTGCTGGTCCAGCCCTATGCCTGCTGAATAGTGAATTTCAGAGCATGAGTCAAAAGAATCCATGGAAGCATAATACACAAACCATTTTTTCTCATAAAGTTATTAAATATTTACTTCTCCCTAGAAAAACATTTCAAAGACAATCTTGATAAATTAATAGTAACATGTAACATTTTTACCATTTAAAATTCATAAAGTACTTTATCATACTCTTAATTACCTTTATAACAACTGTATAAACTGATTTTACCAAAAAAAATGATGCTTTTGTAATTTATTTACATTTATCTGAATTTCTCTCAAAATCGCATTTGGGAAAATATGTGTTAAGTATTTATATTGTCTTCAGACACATTAAAATATTATTGACTACTCAGAAACTGGTCTGGAGTTTCACACATAATATATCCAGTGAATTGCTCATCACCTCTTTGAAAATATAAAAGTAATGCATGGTATGGAAAGTTATAAAATTAAAAGCAAATGTTTCCTATCATTCCCTACCCAGTTTTTTCCATGGAAGTACAATTATTTTCTCCAGTTTCTCTTTATATGCCTCGTTTTGGTCATGTTCAGAACTTGAAATAATCTGTTTTCACTTCCATTTCTTGATTTTTCAGCTGTAGGAAGTACCACTCACTCTTGCGATGAGCTATATAGAAATCAGCTCACATGTATACCTTTCCTCTCCTCCACCATAAACCCGTCTATCTTTTTCTCTCCCCTCTTCCAACTTTTGCCATAATGTGACTTGTAACTTTTCCACTATTTTCATTTTAACAATTAAATAATACCCTAATTAGTATTATTATTATTGGCACTGGAGAGATGGCTTGGGATTTAAGGATTAGCACATCCATTGATAGAAAGACAGATGCGGTTAAAGAACAAGATCCTACTGTATAGCACATGGAACTATATTCAATATCGTGTGACAAACCACAATAGAAAAAATATGAAAAAGAATGTGTGTCTGTGTATGAATAACTGATCACTTTGCTGCACAGTAGAATTTAACATAACATCGGAAATCAACTATATCTCAAAAAAATGTGTTAAAAAAAAAACTCTATTGGACTATCCATAGGCTTTAGGCAATATTACTCAGACCTTAAGTATTAGAAGTAAAAATATTAGTACCACGCCACATCCCTCCATCACCTAACCCCCACTCATAACCCAGATTCTCTCCATTACAGAATTACTTTTAAATTGTCAGCATTTATTACATTTACATTCTGTTCTCTAACTGTAATTGTCTTCCATTACATTACCCAAGAAACGGAATGCTTCCATTTGGCATTACAGCATGGTTCACCTTAAATCTCAAATACAAATAAAATATTTAAATAGAAAAAATTAAATAAAAATAAAATTAAAAAAAATTAGTTTTATGAGTAATGAGAAAGGTATAAGTCACCTCATATCTCAGAGCCACTTGCACCTTCAAAGAGGTACTGCATTCTGCCTGTGGAATGTGTATCTTTATAAATAAACTCACTTTGACTTATAAAAAAAAAAGGTATCAGTCAAATAGGTCTACAACTCTAGCTTGTGCTTTCTGATAACTCATAATATCAACTTTGTGTCAACAGTTTCTATGTATCAGAAATTAAAAAAAAAAAAAACATAACTCCATCAGTTCAGTTGCTCAGTCATGTCCGACTCTTTGCAACCCCATGAATCGCAGCACGCCAGGCCTCCCTGTCCATCACCAACTCCCGGAGTTCATTCAGACTCATGTCCATCGAGTCGGTGATGCCATCCAGCCATCTCATACTCTGTCGTCCCCTTCTCCTCTTGCCCCCCAATCCCTCCCAGCATCAGAGTCTTTTCCAATGAGTCAACTCTTCGCATACGGTGGCCAAAGTACTGGAGTTTCAGCTTCAGCATCATTCCTTCCAAAGAACACCCAGGGCTGATTAAATAAAGTTAAATAAACAGGGTGACAATATACAGCCTTGACTGCATGGTTATTGGTTATTTCAAGAATTGTTGTCATTCAATCACTAAACTGTGTCTGACTCTGCAACCCCATGGACTGCAGCATGCGAGGCTTCCCTGTCCTTCACTATCTCCCAGAGTTTGCTCAAATTCATGTCCATTTGTGTCAGTGATGTCATCCAACCATCTCATCCTCTCTCACTCCCTTCTCCTCTTGCTTTCCATCTTTCCCAGCACCAGGGTATTTCCAGTGAGTTAGCTCACCCATCAGGTAGCCAAAGTACTGGATTTTCAGCTCTAGCATCAGTTCTTCACAATGAATATTCAGGATTCATTTCCTTTAGGATTGACAGGTTTGATCTGCTTACTGTTCAAGTGATGCTCAAGAGCCTTCTCCAGCATATTTTGAAAGCAACAATTCTGCGGCACTCAGCCTTCTTCATGGTCCAACTCTCACATCTGTACGTGACTACTGGAAAAACCATAGCTTTGACTATAGGGACCTTTGTTGGCAAAGTGATGTCTCTACTTTTTAATACACTGTCTAGGTTTGTCATAGCTTATCTTCCAAGCAGCAAGCATCTTTTAATTTCCTGGCTGCAGTCACCATCTGCAGTGATTTTGGAGCCCAAGAAATAAACCAGTCACACTTTCCACTTTTTCTCTATCTATTGGCCATTAAGTCATGGGACCGGATGCCATGACCTTAGTTTCCTGAATGTTGAGTTTTAAGCCAGGTTTTTCACCCTCTTCTTTCACTTCATCAAGAAGCTCTTTAGTTCCTCTTAGCTTTCTGCTATTAGACTGGCATTATCTACATATCTGAGGTTGTTAATATTTCTCCCTGCAATTATGATTCCAGTTTGTGCTTCATCCAGCCCGGCATTTTGCATGATATAGTCTGCATATAAGTTAAAAAGCAGGGGTGGCAATATACAACCTTGAAGTACTCCTTTCCCAATTTGGAACCAGTCCACTGTTCCATGTCTGGTTCTAACTGTTGCTTCTTGACCTGTATACAGGTTTCTTCGGAGACAGGTAAGGTGGTTTTGTATTCCCATCTCTAAGAATTTTCTACAGTTTGTTGTGATCCACAACAGTGAACACAGTCAAAGGTTTTAGCATAGTCAATGAAGCAGATGTTTTTGGGAATTCCCTTGCTTTTTCTATGATCCAAGGGTGTTGGCAATTTGATCTCCAGTTCCTCTGCCTTTTCTGAATCCAGCTTCTGAAAGTACATCTGGAAGTTCTCAGTTCACGTACCGTTGAAGCCTATCTTGAAGGATTTTGAACATTACCTTACTAGCATGTGGGTCTTCCCTGATGGCTTGTGAATTTTGAGAGACTACATAATACCCTGTGGTTTACATATTGCACTCAAACTATCCACACCTCTTATTCATATTTACTCTTTTCCTGTCTTTAACTTTGTATTATTTTCATATTTTACCATATTGTTTTATATTCTTGTATTTCTATAAATACAAAACATTAATAGATATAATTTTTTCCAAATAGATTTATTTTGCCCATATCACAAAAGAGAAATATTTAATCAAACCATACACTGGGGAGAGACATAAACTAACTTGAAGAATGCATCCTCTCAATAAAGATACTTTGAAGGCCACAGTAACAGCAATAGTCTAAATTGAAGCTGAGTTGTATACGTACAGAGTTCTAGAAAGAAGGAAGATATATATGATGAATAGCCCCATATAGGATTCACTTAAATGTAAGGAAATTTTCTGACTTTCAGATGACCAGAGTTTTGTCTTTCATCTCTTAAATGCACTAGAAGTTGAGTGAAAGGAAAACAGAAGCAACTGGTCCTTATCGGCATTCTCATCCCGGAACCCTCCTCTGTCAAGTGGGTGATTTAGACCCTAAAGTGTTCCTTTGTTTTCTTTGTCTGAAGTCATTCCCAGATTAGCTTGAGACTTGCGTGCACATGTTTCCCAGCAGTGATTCTGGGCTATCCCATTCACTTCTGACCTGCACCTGCTCTTTTCAAGTGTTGCACCAAGAGTGCCTGAGGCCTAAACAGAGGCGTGCTGGCCCATTCACTGAGACTATTCAGCGAAATGTTAGGGGAGGGGCAGTGGGCGGGATGGTGGCCCTCCACAGAAGAAAGGAAAGTGACCCCTTAAATCAGAAAATGACCTTCTATTTGTCATTGGTTGTCTAAGTAATGTAAGGGAACCACCTCCTCCATAATACGCTTTGTGATACCGTAAATGTTACATGGCCTAAAATGGGGCTTCTGAAAAGATTAGATGAATTATTGGTATTTAAAACTAATCAAGTGACATGCTTAGATATACAGAAAAAATACAAAATCTATTATATAACTGGCATTCATAAATATTTACTATGTTTGTTCCAAAAATAAAACAGTAAGTGTATCTAAGACTTTTCTGCCTGAAAACATATAATGGTATTAAGAGATATGAAGACGACTTAGGTCTCCCACTATTTAACTGCATTTATTAAAATGGTACTCTGATTCCTTCCAAATCATCAGTTCCAGAGTGGTAGAAGAAAGATTCACAAGTTTACCTAGTAGTGTAAAAGTCAGTAGAGATTGAGAAATAAACCATTAGGGATATTTACACATTTGTCACTTAGAATAAAGTTTTGATTAGAAAATAGATCATAATTGATACTAGGGACTTTTCCTCCACTAGAGTTTACAGAACTTGTGCTGCAGCTTCTTTTAATGAGATTTTTGGGCCATTGATCTATTCCAAAACAGAAGAATTAGCCCTAAGGCTAAACTATTCCATCCCAAGGATGTTTGTAGGCAAGACAGCCAGCTAGAACACTGACACTCTGAACTAAAAACTACTTCCCATTCAATTATTCATATTCAGCCCTCGTTGGGAAGAGAAAACAATAAGGAGAAATAGAGCAGCAAATACAAGAAGGAAGGAAGAGGATTTATAATAGGCATGCAGGAAAGAAGCATCACAGAAGAAAGGTGGTACTGAAACAAGGGACATACACAATGTCCTCAGAAATTCGAATAAAAATAGCATCCTGGGTCTTCATACATTCAAACTAAATTAGTAGCAAATATGTATGAAAAATTCAAAGAAATGCTGATGAGCCGAGGTTTCCAGAGTAGGAACAAGCACAGTATTTATTTTGCTTTCTGTTTTTCACCTGAACTCGACTCTTTCTGCACACGTCATTTTTATATATTTGAAAAACAAAATGATTTACTTAAAACTAAACAAGCCAAAAGCAGCTTCTGGAAAAATTTGCAAGTCTATATGAAATACATACTTACCATGCATAGCCAGGTGAGTCCTGAAAATATGAAATAAAATATACAGAAAAAGTATATAGCTCCTTTTCAGTTAGAGTATACACTTGAATCTCTCATTTCTCAAGTTTCACTTGACAAAAGCACTAGGAAATTAATGCAGCAATTAAAGAAAAATCAGGGTCGTTGCTGTTGTTTTCAATTTCAATGGTGTGGACTAAATTGTGAAGCCCTAATCCTTAATGTGACTGACTGAATTTGGAAATGGGATCTTTGGAAAATAATTCAGGTTGGATGAGATCATGCAGGTAGAGCCTTTATGATGGAATTAAAGGCTTTACAAGAGGAAGAGAGAAATGTTCCCTCCTTGCCATGTGAAGACACAGCAAAAAGGTTGCAAAGCTGGAAAAGGGTTCTTACCGAGAACCAAATCTGCCATCACCCTGATCTTGAACTTCTCAGTCTCTACAACCATGAGGAAAAAAAGTCTGTTGTTTACACCCAATCTATGGTACTTTGTTATAGCAGCCCAAGCAGACTAACACAATTAGTTGTAAAATATTTTGAGAAAAAAAAAATAGATGACTGACAGTCAAACTGAAAAAAGAAAGAAAGAAAAAATACTTTTGCCCTAGAAAGAATTATATTTTATGGTATGAAATAAATGCTGCATTCAAATACTCAAGATAAAAGAAATGTAAAGTTATTTGTTCAGTTCAGTTCAGTTCAGTCACTCAGTCATGTCTGACTCTTTGTGACCCCATGAATCGTAGCACGCCAGGCCTCCCTGTCCATCACCAACTCCCAGAGCTCACCCAAACTCGTGTGCATCAAGTCGGTAATGCCATCCAGCCATCTCATCCTCTGTCGTCCCCTTCTCCTCCTGCCCCCAATCCCTCCCAGCATCAGGGTGTTTTCCAATGAGTCAACACTTTGCATGAGATGGCCAAAGTATTGGAGTTTCAGCCTCATAAGTTATTTTTTAGCCTTATATATAAATGATAAAAATGCCTGGCTAGTTGAGGAAGAGATTTTTCAGATAACCTGAAATCAGTAAAAGTTAGCATCGAAATCAACAGAAAGTAAGTATATTTCACTACTAAAAAAAAAAAAAAGCAAAGATGGACTTGTTTTCAACTGCAAGACACAAGGGAAAATGGGGCATGATGTAAGAATCAATTAATGCATGTAGATGGAACATAAATCACATTACTGCACTGAAATGCTCCTGCATCCTTATCCTCTACTGAAACACTGGGCTTTGCAAATCTTTCTCTTCTGCCTGCATTATTAGCTTCCTCCTCCTCTTTTCAACATCTACAAAACTTCGCTATTTCTCAAGACAACAAATCAAAGAGCTGCCTGCCTGCCCTCTGGATCGCAAGCTCCCTGAGGCACAGAATCACATTTTGTTCAACTTGTCCTTTGCTGTGTTTCCCTTTCCACTCCTGCTGCTGCTGCCCAAAGAGCTGGAGAGTGTCTTCTCTCCCACTGCTGGAAAAGGGAAGATAGTTTAGAATGTCAAACTGGAATGGGCAAAAACCTACTATAAGAGGATTATTAAATCTTTGAAGAAAGGCAGAGAAAGAGATCACAAAAAAAAAAGAAAGAAAGAAAATTGCAGGCCAGTTTTCACTGATGAACATCAATGCAAAATCCTCAACAAAATACTGGCAAACTGAACCCAACAATACATTAAAAGGATCATACACCATGATCAAGTGAGATTTATCCCAGAGATGCAAGGATTTTTCAATATCCATAAAACAATCAGTGGGATACACCACATCAACAAATTGAAGAATAAAAAACTATATGATCATCTCAATAGACGCCTGAAAAGCTTTTGACAAAATTCAAATCATAAACACCCATTTATAATAAAAACTCTACAGAAAATGGGCAGAGTACCCAGTGTGCTGTGCTCAGTTGCTCAGTTCTATCCAGTCTTTGCAGCCCCATGGACTGTAGCCCTCCAGGCTTCTCTGTCCATGGAATTTTCCAGGCATGAATACTGGAGTGGGTGGCCATTTCTTTTTCCACCAGATATTCCTGATGCAGGGATTGAATGCATGTCTCCTGCATTGGCAGGTGGATCCTTTCCACTGAGCCATGTGGGAAACCCAGAGGGAACATACCTCAACATAATAAAGGCCATGTATAACAAACCCACAGCTAACATCACACTCCACAGTGAAAAGCTGAAAGTATCTCCTCTAAGATCAGGAATAAGAAAAGGATGTCCACTCTCACCACTCTTATTCAACATAGTCTGGAAGCCCTAGCCACGGCAATCAGAGAAATAGAGAAAGGACTTTTCCAAATTTATTTCTTCCAAAGTGCCTATGTGTCCCCCACTGATGTTCATAGTGAGTAAATGAGCAAAAAACCTGATGGTGAAATAATTTTTTTGTGTGTAGGACATCTGGTTCAAATGGGCTTTACAAACTGAGATGGGAAACTACTGCTTTTATGATAAAATATATGCTCATTTTCCAAAGAATATTCTTATAAATTCTGGAACATTACAGAAAGATACCACCTATACTGGATATACTTTCTGACTTTTTATTTAAGTTTGTTTTTCATTATATAACATTAACTACATGCTGGCATTTATATTTAGGTTTAGAATTACCAACACATTTAGAAATAAGTGAGCTAAGATTTTTTCAGGCAATTTCAAAATATTTTTGGTTCATGGAATGACTATGTATCCTTGAAATCTTTTGCAAACTCCCCTAGAGACCACTTGCTACCATTAAGTAAGCGGCAGGTTCTGCTTGTTTAAATGGCAATGATCATAGCAATAAACACATTCAGCAAAGGTAAAAAATTTCTATAGTATTGAATATCCCTCTGTTTTAATGAACCAGGTTCCCATTTCTTATTTTGTGCTTTATTCTCCAGTGGAAACTTTTATATCAAATGCAACTGTACACGATGAGAAAGAGAAAAATACATAAGACAATACGTTAGAGATACCTTTCCACATGAGACTGAGGGAAGAAATTAGTTCCTGTTTCAAACTACATTTTAACATAATAAAAACCTTTTGAAGCCAAGGGAGTATCCATTGAGAACCAGTATTTAGCAGAAATACATATGCAGGTATGAAGAATGAAATAAAATATACCACTACACCTATTCAAAGCCTCTAAATCCACTACTGTTCCAGTGTAAAAACATACTATATTAACTGGGCTTTTAACAATGAATTTAAAATTATTATAAAGCAATTAGATTAGTACCCTCTACACACACACACATACAGTGTATAAAGTGGAAGTAACTTAAAAGTATTTATCAGGTGGTTAAAGATTAATGTGGCAATTAATTATTACACTTGAAGATATTTCTTTGAAAAAATATATCATTTGCAATGGCCACATGTCTTTTATAAATCATTAAATGCCCCTACTATGAGGGCTAGTATAGGAATCCACAGTGAGCCCTTCCCCAGACTTTTTTTTTTTTGTATAATAAACAACCATAAGAAGTAATACTAATGAAGAACAAAATTTTTTGTGAAATAACCCTTGGATACAAGCATATAAGCACTCTCATCCTTCAAATTTTAAATCATTCTTTGTTCCAATCTGTTAGCATGAGTTCATGTGCCCAGCATGCAGTGAGGCCAAATACACCAAAACCCTGGAGTTTGGCACAGAGAAAGATTTACTTCAGGGCCATTCAAGGAGACTAGCAAGCAACCTCCTCCTCAATACCAAATCAAAAATCTAAAGAAGTTTTTTTTTTTAAAAAAAAGAAAAAGGAGGACTAAAAAGTCCTGAATTCCCCAAAGGGTTTTGGTAAAGTATTTTTAAAGCCAGATGAGGGAAACGGGTCTCAGAGTTAAGCAATCAGTTCATGTACAATTCTCTGACTGGCTGATGGTGCAGTAATAGAATGGAGTCACAGGAGTTAACATTATCAGTCCTTAGGCTCTGGAAAGCCTGGAAGTATGGTCACCAAAATTTGGTGGGAGGGGTTTCATATCTGTAAAACAACTCATGAAATGTGCCTCAAATACCACTATCTAGGTAGATACTTCAGAGGCACTAAAGCAGAGGATATGGCGGAAGCCTCATAGGGTCCTGCTCAGTAACACATCCCACCTTAAACAGCATTTTCTGGAACATTATCCTCTTTGTGAAACTGAAGATCAATGCTAGATCAATGAAGACCAGATCTGAGTAAAAAACACACATTTTTAGTAATATTGTTAGTTTGTTCTGCACTGCCAAATTTAATTAATGTTTCTATATATTCACAAATGTTTTCTCATGCTCAGAAGTGCAGAGGATGGCAAATCTCATTTATGAAGTTACAATGTATTGATACAATAATCCAACAATGAAAATTACCATGAAAATATTAGTTTTCACATTGCAAATGAAATTTTCTGAGCTATGAATTAAATTTTCTGAACTATTTAGATAATCAAAAGGAAAAATTTTAATCAACACCTGACTTTCCCATAATATATCACATATGTTTCATTGCAAAATACCTGAGAACACAGTATGAATGCTTCTGCTCTTTTCGTAGCTAAATGCAAATAAGTAGCAAAGAAAATTAAAATACATTAGAATACCATAAAGCAGAGTTATCTTCCCTTTACAGGAAAACAGAGAAGTATTGATTTTCTGCCTACAAATTCACTTTCAGTCTATGAATTAGCAAATATTCTAGAAGTTTCATTATACCGTGTTAGGTAGTTAGAATAGGAAAAAGGAGTCCAAAATGGCAGTGGCTAAAAGACAAAGTAAGGAAAGAGCCCACAAAAATAGAACAAAGGAAGGTCCGAGGACCTGAGTGAGAACCTCAAGTGAAACAGCCCCCCACGGCTAGCCCAATTTACATAGGGCAGGCTCAGGGGGAGGAGAAAAACATGTAAAAAGAGGAGACAAAATTGAGCCTGGGGCCTCTCGTCTCTTCATGTCTTTTGGGTCAGCCCGCCCTCATGCCTCGAGGATGTATTTTCCTTTGCTTGCCAAATAAAACTAAGCTGTAACACTCTTCCGTGCTGCTGCTGCTGCTAAGTCACTTCAGCCGTGTCCAACTCTGTGTGACCCCATAGACAGCAGCCCACCAGGCTCCCCCGTCCCTGGGATTCTCCAGGCAAGAACACTGGAGTGGGTTGCCATTGCCTTCTCCAATGCATGAAAGTGAAAAGTAAAAGTGAAGTCGCTCAGTCATGTCCAACTCTTCACTACCCCATGGACTGCAGCCCACCAGGCTCCTCCGTCCATGGGATCTTCCAGGCAAGAGTACTGGAGTGGGTTGCCATTGCCTTCTCCAAACGCTCTTCCGTCTGTTGCCTCAAATTTTTGCTGCCGCAAGACAGACAGAGGAAATTTACACACTCCCCTGACATATATGGTGCCGTTTCTCAGATTTAACCTGGCTGAAACAACCTCAGCTTGGCCACTGAGAGGTGGAGGCCAAGCACAGCAGAAGCCCAACTTGGAGAAAGTTCCCACAGTGGAAGCCAAACATGAAGAAAACTCAGCATGGTAGAAGTGACAAGAAGCCCAGCATGCAAGAACCCAGCAAAAACAAACTCAGCAGAAAGCTCATGCAGCTCAGTCTCAGATTCCAGAAGACCTCCAGTTGGAGTAGGAAATCCTCCCTCCTATGGCTGGAAGGACATATGGCTAACAAAATCTTAATTTCTTTACAATCTCTCATTTCTTGTTTCCTCGAATCCCCCTGGGAACAGGCGAGTGGCAGTGGGTGCTCCAGGGTGTCCTGAAGGCTCTACTATCTGCTGTGCCTTAGTAGCTGTTGCCAAGGTGTGGGGGTTCTTCCTTCCTTAATCTTCTTTGTGCCAAGGATCAGGCCAATAAAAATTGTGAGCACAGGTCAGGTATTTAGCAGATTTTCCAGAAGGTTATGAAGGAGATTCCTCAGCACATTTTTCCTACTGCTTTTTCCTCCCTCCTTTCAGCTCCTCTCTCCATCTATGCCACTGTTTGACTGGGGAGGTCATCAGCTTTCCATTTCTGAAAGTTGTGTTTGAAACCGTTTACCTAAGATTGGGACTCAAATCCTCATGGCAGGGACTCTGTGCTATGCTTAGTCACTCATTCATGTTCAAATGGGACTTGAGCCCTGCCAAAACCCAGAGTGCCTGGTTTCAGGACCTAATCAATCTCAGGTTTTGATGTCTCATTGAAAAAGCTCAGTGAGAAACAGAGCAATAGGTAGGAGGTAGATTTGCTCAGATTTAGGGAGAAGCACGCTCCACAGGGTGTGGGCCATCACAGAGGGCAAGTGCAGAGGCCATGGAATATAGTGTAGTTAGTTTTCCTGAACTGGGTGATTTCATATGCTAATGAGCTGGAGGATCATTCCAACAATTGGGGAATCACCCACTCCTCAAGACTTTTGACAGTGCCTTGGAACTGTCCTGACACCTCTAGGTGTGTGTCATTTAGCTTGTAGATTGAGGATCAAGGTTTAGTTGAATTTGACTTGTCTTCTTAGACCCATTTGATTTTAATCAGTTTATGTTATGCCCTTGGGCTATGTTATTCTTTCGAAAGTTGTGACCCGCCCCCTTCCCTCCAGTTTCATGAGCCCGGTCTGGGCCAACAATGTTGCCTCTACAATCTTCTGGAGGGACAACCAGAAAACAGCTGGCCCTTGGGAAGGAAATACTGCATAATATTCAATCCCTCTAGATATTCAGGCCTTCATTTTCCATGTTTCCTACAACATGTGCAACAACAGCATCTCAGTGAACCCGCTAGGTCTGGTGATAGGCACACAAGCCTGCTAGAACTCTGTCTGTTGCTGGCATCCCTTCAAGGGCAAATAGGCTTCCAGGGGTAATGTTGGCCACTTTGGGAGTTAGCCCTGCAGGCGGTTTGGGCCCAAATCCTTACCACCCTTCTCCTAAAGTTACAAACATACCCCTGGATCAAATCTCCACTCCATTTTTATGGAACATCCGGTCTGTTGCCTCTTATCAATTTGTTCTTAAGCCACTTACTAACTCCTACAACCAGGACCCTGCCCCCTTGTAGGCAACATTGCTCCACATCACCTATTACTAAAATATTTCTAATGCCCCTAACAGAACCAAATCACCCACTCCTTTGTCCTTACTTCTGTTATTACCTAAAGTGGGTCTATGACAATGAAATGTTTACCACTGAAAACACCCTAAGCTGTTCTTATGAAAGACTAGGGGAGGAAGTCAGTGACTTACATTCCCTCAGAGCAATAAGAGGATAAGGCTTATGGGTGTTTCACCAGGTTCCAAGTCTCAGGGCACAGATATGGATTGCTTTACATCAAGTTATCCATTCACATCTGCAGTGGACGTGACATTGTACAGGAGACAGGGATCAAGATCATCCCCATGGAAAAGAAATGCAAAAAAGCAAAATGGCTGTCTGGGGAGGCCGATATTTGGCAAAACTAATACAATTATGTAAAGTTTAAAAATAAAATAAAATTTAAAAAAAAAGAAAAGCAAAGGAGAAAAGGAAAGATATAAGCATCTGAATGCAGAGTTCCAAAGAATAGCAAGAAGAGATAAGAAAGCCTTCCTCAGCGATCAAGGCAAAGAAATAGAGGAAAACAACAGAATGGGAAAGACTAGGGATCTCTTCAAGAAAATTAGAGACACCAATGGAACATTTGATGCAAAGATGGGCTTGATAAAGGACAGAAATGGTATGGACCTAACAGAAGCAGAAGATATTAAGAAGAGGTGGCAAGAATACACAGAAGAACTGTACAGAAAAGATCTTCATGACCCAGATAATCATGATGGTATGATCACTGACCTAGAGCCAGACATCCCGGAATGTGAAGTCAAGTAGGCCTTACAAAGCATCACTACGAACAAAGCTAGTGGAGGTGATGGAATTCCAGTTGAGCTATTTCAAGTCCTGAAAGATGATGCTGTGAAAGTGCTGCACTCAATCAATATGCCAGCAAATCTGGAAAACTCAGCAGTGGCCAAAGGACTGGAAAAGGTCGGTTTTCATTCCAATCCCAAAGAAAAGCAATGCCAAAAAATGCTCAAACTACAGCACAATTGCACTCATCTCACACGCTAATAAAGTAATGCTCAAAATTCTCCAAGCCAGGCTTCAGCAACACGTGAACCGTGAACTTCCAGATGTTCAAGCTGATTTTAGAAAAGGCAGAGGAACCAGAGACCAAATTGCCAACATCTGCTGGATCATCGAAAAAGCAACAGAGTTCCAGAAAAACATCTATTTCTGCTTTATTGACTATGCCAAAGCCTTTGACTGTGTGGATCACAATAAACTGTGGAAAATTCTTCAAGAGATGGGAACACCAGACCACCTGATCTGCCTCTTGAGAAATCTGTATGCAGTTCAGGAAGCAACAGTTAGAACTGGACAGGGAACAACAGACTGGTTCGAAATAGGAAAAGGAGTACGTCAAGGCTGTATATTGTCACCCTGCTTATTTAACTTATATGCAGAGTACATCATGAGAAACACTGGACTGGAAGAAACACAAGCTGGAATCAAGATTGACGGGAGAAATATCAATAACCTCAGATATGCAGATGACACCATCCTTATGGCAGAAAGTGAAGAGGAACTCAAAAGCCTCTTGATGAAAGTGAAAGTGGAGAGTGAAAAAGTTAGTTTAAAGCTCAACATTCCGAAAATGAAGATCATGGCATCCAGTCCCATCACTTCATGGCAAATAGATGGGGAAACAGTAGAAACAGTGTCAAACTTTATTTTTCTGGGCTCCAAAATCACTACAGATGGTGACTGCAGCTATGAAATTAAAAAACTCTTACTCCTTGGAAGGAAAGTTATGACCAACCTAGATAGCATATTCAAAAGCAGAGACATTACTTTGCCAACAAAGGTTCATCTAGTCAAGACTATGGTTTTTCCTGTGGTCATGTATGGATGTGAGAGTTTGACTGTGAAGAAGGCTGAGCACCGAAGAATTGATGCTTTTGAACTGTGGTGTTGGAGAAGACTCTTGAGAGTCCCTTGGACTGCAAGGAGATCCAACCAGTCCATTCTAAAGGAGATCAGCCCTGGGTGTTCTTTGGAAGGAATGATGCTAAAGATGAAACTCCAGTACTTTGGCCACCTCATGCGAAGAGCTGACTCATTGGAAAAGACTCTGATGCTGGGAGGGATTGGGGGCAGGAGGAGAAGGGGACGACAGAGGATGAGATGGCTGGATGGCATCACTGACTCGATGAATGTGAGTCTCAGTGAACTCCGGGAGTTGGTGATGGACAGGGAGGCCTGGCGTGCTGCGATTCATGGGGTCTCAAAGAGTCGGACACAACTGAGCAACTGAACTGAACTGAACTGAACTCCTACCCAGCATTGGTCACACTGGATACCTTGGGGATGCCCAACTCCAGTCTGGGAGTCCCAGGAGGTCGACATGCCTCGACCTGCCCAGGGACCCAATTCTCAGGAGGCTTACCTGCCTCGACCTGCCCAGGGAGTCGATCTTTAGGAGACTGTCATACCTCAGCCTGCCTGTGGATCTGCACCCTGACCTAGGAATGCCTGGCTCTCAGGTTGCAACACTATTGGGTAGAACAAGCTTCAGAAAGACTCACCCCTAAGGTGTCCATCCATAAAAACAGAAGGACTATTAGTTTTTTCTTTTTCCCTTTCCTCCCTGTCATCACTGTCTTTCACATGGTAAATAACCAATCCACTTCCAGACAGATGCCCTTGAGATGCATCCTTGATAACTGGAAGCTGTTTGATCCTCTAACTCTAAGGAGAAGTCGCTTAAAATTCTTTTGTACCACTGTGTGGCCATGGTGCCCTCTGGCTGACAAGGAACACTGGCCTGAGGATGGAAATTTAAATTACAATACAATCCTGCAGCTAGATCTATTCTGCAAAAGACAAGGGAATGGACAGAGACCCCCCGTGTTCAAATTTTCTTCCGGCTAAGAGATATGAAGGAACTCTGTCTTAAGTATGGGTTTGTTATATGCCCTAAAAGTGAGCCTACTGGGCAAATGGTATTAGGCACAGACAACCAAGAGAAGGAAGCCCCCCTGAAGGCTCACCTCCCATGGCTCCCAAGTTGCCTGGTGCTCCTTCCTTGTATCCAAATGTGCCTCCATATCTGGGAGCACCCCCTCCACAAAAGCCAACTCAAATTTGTCCATTAGTCGAAACTGGGAGAATTCGGACCAACCCGGGTCCTTAAGCCTTTCTCCCTCTTAGAACTAAAGACCTGGGAAGCTATATGGATGACCCAGGCAAATATATAGATATATTCCAACACATTACCTTGGCCTTTGACTTGACTTGGAAGGACATCATGGTCATATTTAGTCAAACTTTATCTGACCCTGAGCATGCTAGTATCTTAAAGAGAGCAAGAAGGTATGCTACAGGGCTTCACATGTCAAGCGATAAATACCCAGTAGGAAAAACTGCGGACCCCTCCTTAGATCCTAATTGGAATTATAATGACCCTGAGCACATCTGGGAAAGGGATCATTTTCTGATCTGTGTAAAGGACTATAAGCAGCCTAGCAAAAAGTAATAAGCTATGCCCGGGGCTCAGCAATAACTCAGGAGCCCAACGAGAACCCCATTACCTTTCTGGAAAGGCTAAAAGAGGCCCTCCAAAAGTTTACCAATCTGGACTTAGACTCTTATAAGGGATAGGTGATTTTAAAGGATAAATTCCTGTTCTAATGTGAATCAGACATCAGGATAAAGTTACAATAGCTATAGCAGCAGGACCCTGCTGCCTCTTTAAATGAGATGGTCCAGACAGCAACCAATACCTTTTATAACAAAGAACAGGAGAGGGAGGCCAAGGCCCAGGAAAGGGAGAGAAGGAAAGAGATAAGGCATGCCCAGATGCTGGTTGCCCTCCAGGGAAGCCCTATGGCAAACCCTGGGTCCTTGAACAACAAGGCTTGAGGCAAATGCCTAATCTGTGGACAGGTGGGACATTGGGCCAATGAGTGTCTAAACCGTGACAAGTTTCCTAAAACGGCTTGCTAAAAAGGCCATCAATTGGGACATTGGGCGGCACTCTGCCCTGGGGACCCAAGAGTCTCAAGGTCAAGCGCCAAGCCTTCCCTCACAATGGTTCAACGGGACTGAAGCAGCCCACTCCAGCCAGCCCACCTGTCACAAATAACCATCATGGGGCTGGGGCCAAGGGTGCAACTGGATGTGGCAGGTAGGTCTGAGAATTTCTTGGTTGACACAGGGACTACCTACTCTGTCCTGACCTCCATACTCTGGAGCCTTCTCCTCCCAAACCTGTACCAATTTGGGTGCTACAAGGAAAACAATTACAAAAAGATTCACCCAAGCACTTCTTTGTTGCTGGGATGGACAAATCTTTTCCCACCAGTTTCTGGTGGCCCCTGAGAGTCCTATTCCCTCATTGGGAAGAGATCTTTCCCTGCCTTCAAAATCCTGCAGCTATTACAGTCCTGATAGAAGATGTGTGAAAATTCTTTTGGGGGCAAAATAACTATTTTTACCAGCCACCAAGTGAAACAACTCCTGAATGGGAGAGGCCATTTAATGGATGTCTGATCAGAGAATCCTCAAGCATCAAACAGTACGGATGGAAAATCCAGGCCTACAAAACAAGAAAACTACAGGCCAATATTAGTGATGAACACAGATGCAAAAATCCTTAACAAAATTCTAGCAAACAGAATCCAACAACACATTAAAGAGATCATACATCATGACCAAGTAGGCTTTATCCCAAGGATGCAAGGATTCTTCAATATTCGCAAATCAATGTGATACACCACATTAACAAATTGAAATACAAAAACCATATGATTATCTCAATAAATGCAGAGAAAGCCTTTGACAAAATTCAACATCCATTTATAATAAAAACCCTCCAGAAAGCAGGCATAGAAGGAACATACCTCAAAATAATAAAAGCCATATATGACAAACCCACAGCAAACATTATCTTCAATGGTGAAAAATTGAAAATATTTCCCCTAAAGTCAGGAACAAGACAAGGGTGCCCACTCTCACCACTACTATTCAACCTAGTTTTGGAAGTTTAAGCCACAGCAATAAGAAAGAAAAAGAAAAGGAATCCAGATTGGAAAAGAAGAGGTAAAACTCTCACTGTTTGCAAATGACATGATCCTCTACATAGAAAACCCTAAAGACAACACCAGAAAATTACTAGAGCTAATCAATGAACATAGTAAAGATGCAGGATATAAAAGTAACACACAGAAATCCCTTGCATTCCTATACACTAACAATGAGAAAACAGAAAGAGACATTAAGGAAACTACTCCATTCACCATTGCAATGAAAAGAATAAAATACTTAAGAATAAATCTACCTAAAGAAATAAAAGACCTATATATAGAAAACTATAAACACTGATAAAAGAAATCAAAGAGGACACTAATAGATGGAGAAATATACCATGTTCATGGATCGGAAGAATCAATATAGTGAAAATGAGTATACTACCCAAAGCAATCTATAGATTCAATGCAATTCCTATGAAGCTACCAATGGTATTTTTCACAGAACTAGAACAAATAATTTCACAATTTGTATGGAAATACAAAAAACCTCGAATAGCCAAAAAAAATCTTGAGAAAGAAGAATGGAACTGGAGGAATCAACCTGCCTGACCTCAGGCTCTACTACAAAGCTATAGTCATCAAGACAGTATGGTACTGGCACAAAGACAGAAATATAGATCAATGGAATAAAATAGAAAGCCAAGAGATAAATCCACACACCTATGGACACCTTATCGTTGACAAAGGAGGCAAGAATATACAATGGAGAAAAGATAATCTCTTCAACAAGTGGTGCTGGGAAAACTGGTCAACCACTTGTAAAAGAATGAAACTAGAACACTTTCTAACACCATACACAAAAATAAACTCAAAATGGATTAAAGATCTAAATGTAAGACCAGAAACTATAAAACTCCTAGAGGAGAACATAGGCAAAACACTCTATGACATAAAACACAGCAGGGTCCTCCATGACCCACCTCCCAGAGAAATGGAAATAAAAGCAAAAATAAATAAATGGGACCTAATTAAACTTAAAAGCTTTTGCACAATGAAGGAAACTATAACCAAGGTGAAAAGACAGCCTTTAGAATGGGAGAAAATAATAGCAAATGAAGCAATTGACAAAGAATTAATCTCAAAAATATACAAGGAACTCCTGCAGCTCAATTCCAGAAAAATAAACGACCCAATCAAAATATGGGCCAAAGAACTAAACAGACATTTCTCCAAAGAAGACATACAGATGGCCAACAAACACATGAAAAGATGCTCAACATCACTCATTATCAGAGAAATGCAAATCAAAATCACAATGAGGTACCATCTCATGCCAGTCAGAATGGCTGCTGTCAAAAAGTCTACAAACAATAAATGCTGGAGAGGGTGTGGAGAAAAGGGGACACTCTTACACTGTTGGTGGGAATGCAAACTAGTACAGCCATTATGGATAATAGTGTGGAGATCGCTTAAAAAACTGGACATAGAACTGCTATACAACCCAGCAATCCCACTGCTGGGCATACACACTGAGGAAACCAGAATTGAAAGAGCCATGGGTACCCCAATGTTCATCGCAGCACTGTTTACAATAGCTAGGACATGGAAGCAACCTAGATGTCCACCGGCAGATGAATAGATAAGAAAGCTGGGGTACATATACACAATGGAATATTACTCAGCTATTAAAAAGAATGCATTTGAATCAATTCTAATGAGGTAGATGAAATTGGAGCCTATTATACAGAGTGAAGTAAGTCAGAAAGAAAAACACCAATACAGTATATTAATGCATATATATGGAATTTAGAAAGATGATAACGATGACCTTATATGCAAGATAGCGAAAGAGACACAGATGTAAAGAACAGACTTTTGGACTCTGGGAGAAGGCGAGGATGGGATGATCTGAGTGAATAGCATTAAAACATGTATATTACCATATGTGAAACAGATCGCCAGTCCATGTTCGATGCATGAGACAGTGTGCTCAGGGCCAGTGCACTGGGATGACCCTGAGGGATGAGATAGGGAGGAAGGTGGGAGGGCAGTTCAGGGTGGGGGACACATGTATACCCATGGCTGATTCATGTCAATGTATGGCAAAAATCACTACAATATTAAGTAATTAGCCTCCAGTTAAAATAAATTAATTAATTTAAAAAAAAAGAAAAGAAAAGAAAATCCAGGCCTGACTACATCCCCTTGTGAGGTTCTTAACCCAGCTACCCTCCTGCCTACCTGAGGTCTCTCTCCCCTTTCACGCTTGCCTAGAAACTTTGGACCACTGGACAAAACCCCGAGAGGGATTGTCAGAAGATCCTCTGACCAATTCTGAGGAAATATGGTACACTGATGGAAGCAGCTTTGTCTTGGATGGAAAAATAAGGGCCAGATATGCAGTAGTCTCCAATTTTGAGACCACAGAGACTAAGCTGCTGCCACCAGGTACTTCAGCCCAATTAGCTGAGCTCATAGCCCTGACTCAACCTTTAGAGCTGGGAAAAGGAAAAACAGTATCCATTTGCACTGACTCCAAGCCTGCCCTTCTGGTGCTACATGCACATGCCGCTATTTGGAAATAAAGAGGCCACTTGACCACATCCTTAGGGTCTTGGAGGCAGTCCATCTGCCCACCGAGGTTTCAGTCTCCCATTGTAAAGTACACCAAAAGGGAGCACGAGGAAGTGGAACGAAGGAACTAAACTGCCGATTAGGCACTTAAGAGAGCAGCATTACAGAACAATGACCTAATAGGGGTTGCCACCTTAGTTCCACAGACTAATATGCCAGAAACTCCATCATATACTGAAGGTAAGACTCTTAAATCTAAGAGTGAGGACTTTCAAGAAGATCTTATGGGGTGGTTCCAAAAGGAGGGACTCCTTTTTCTGCCTGGGAACCTCCAACGGAAGTTGGTTAACTCCTTACATGCCACCACTCATTTAGGGGAAAAGGCCCTCCAAAGATTACTAAAAAGGTCCTTCAGAAGAACAGGCCTCCAAACAACTATAAGGCAGCCAGTCTCCGCCGTCTCACTTGCCAGTTAAACAACCCCCAAATAGCTCAAAGACCCCAGACAGCCCATCCCATCCAATAACGTGGAACCTACCCAGGAGAGGACTGGCAGATGGACTTCACCAGATGCCAGTTTCTCAAGGGTATAAATACCTATTAGTCATGACAGATACATTCACAGGATGGATGGAAGACTTTCCCAGACTGAGAAGGCTGAGGAGGTGGTTAAAAAAAACTGCTCCATGAAATCATTCTGAGATTTGGTCTGCCCAAGTCATTACAAAGTGACAATGGGACATCATTTACTTCTAAGGTCACTCAAGGGGTCTCTAAAGCATTTGGGCATTATTTATTATCTACAATGTGCCTGGAGGCCTCAGTCTTCAGAAAAAGTAGAAACAGCCAACCAATTCTTAAAATCAGTGATAAAAAATAATAACCCAGGAGACCTCTCTCAAATGGAAGAAGGCTTTACCAATAGCTCTCCTCCACACCATATTGCCCCTAAGGAACAGGTTGGACTTAGTCCTTATGAGATGCTATATGGGAGACCTTTTGTTTATGTCAGTGACCTCTTCCTAGATCCAGAGGCTCAGACCCTCCGGTCTTAGGCCATGGCCATTGGGCAATTCCAACAAGATATATGCTTGTTGGGTGTCAACCAGCACACAAAAGATTCTAAAGAGCCACCACTATATGCTCTAGGAGCTCGAGTCCTAATTAAAGTCTGGAAAGATGGGTCCCCAAAGGCTCAACTCCAGCCCACATGGAAGGGCCCCTACCCTGTAATACTTTCTATCCCCACAGCAGTCAAGGTACCAGGACACGACTCCTAGATTCACTACTCATGAGTCCAGCTTTGGAAGAAAACAGAAGAGGACTCAATCCACCTGTGAGCCCCTGGGAGCTATTAGATACCTATTCTGGACTACAGATGAGTATCATTCTAATGAACACCCCCAAAATTAAGTTTCTGGGGATAAGACTTCTCTGGACAGCTCTAACGAGCCAACACAGTTTGGCAGGGATTATACTCCAAAATAGACAGGAGACAGATCTTCTGATCCCTGAACAAGGAGGGACTTGAGCCATCTTGAATGAGACGTGTTGTTTCTGGGTAAATACCTTCCAGCTAAGTTAAAGAAAGTCTCACAGTCCTCAAGAAAAACATTCCAAAGCCTACAGGACCTCAAAGAACAAGCTGGAGAGTCCTCGGGGTGGCTACAATCTCTCTTTCTGGGATCCTTCTCCTGGCGAGGGGGAATATGGAGTTGGCTAATGCCCCTACTAACCCTTGTTATCACCATATTGATGCTGCTTATGATCACTCCATGTATTATCAATTGTCTAACCTGTTTTGTCTCTGCCCAGGTCAACAAACTACAACATGCAGTGCCACTTCAACAAGGATATATAAAACTACAGCCAACCACAGAAAATATCACTCACCCTTAGATGGACACCACAGTGAGAACTCTGAGGCTTGAGACTAGCAAGAGAGGGAGGCCCAATTCCCCCTGCCATCCCAGTTCTGCAGGAAGTAGCCAGAGAGACCTCGACACCCCTATTCCCAAAGAATCGGGCCTCCCATCTCCTGAAGGGGGAATGTTAGGTAGTTAGAATAGGAAAAAGGAATCCAAAACAGTGCTGGCTAAAAGATAAAGAAAGGGAAAAGCCTGTGAAAATAGAACAAAGGAACGTCTGAGGACCTGAGTGAGAACCTCAGGTGAAACAAACAACCCCCCTGGCTAGTCCAATTTACACAGGGCAGGCTCAGGGGGAGGAGAAAAAACATGTAAAAAGAGGAGCCAAAATTGAGCCTGAGGCCTCTCTTCTCTTCATGTCTTTTGGGTCAGCCCGCCCTCATGCCTTGATTTTCCTTTGCTTGCCAAATAAAACTGAGCTGTAACACTTGTCCATCCACTGCTTCAAATTTTTGCTGCGGCGAGGCAGAACCAAGGAAATTAGAAACTCCCCTGACAACCTGATATTCAAAAAAGCAGGTTATGTTTTGGCTTTGTGTTGGCTTACTTTATTAGTGGCTAGGTGGAGGTGTGATGAGCTCTTAAAGCACAGATTAGAATTCTAGATGCTCCAGCCACCATAGTACTCTGTTCTGAGAGCAAAATTCACAGAACCATGAAAATCAGTTCAGGGTTGCTCATTTTGAGCAGCATTTTCCATTTCACATACAGTCCACGAAGTCAGAGGCCCTGTGCCCTATGCTTTGTGAGGGAATAAGCCATAGGATGTTGTCTAAGAGGCCAGAGAGCAGCCAAGCAACATTCAAGGCCATCAAAGTTCACCAAACTTGAGGCTCACTGGCTTCTCTAGAGCAGTATTTTCTTCTCAGGAAAAAAAAGAGCAAAAAAGACTTGTTTGAAGTAAGTGTGAGCCCCTGTATAGTTGTGTACCTTTTCAAGACTGGAAACAGCAATTCCTCTTTTGGGGTCTTCACCTGCCTGTATCAGAAAGCAGAGTCACCAATCTTTATCTGTGTGCTAATATTCCTGTTTTCTTGAGTAAAAGAAAAGTCTGCTGGGAAAACTAAGTCTTCTCCAAGGGCTCAGGTAACTGTGCGAACCTGAAGGTAAATTAGAGTTGAAGCTTCATAGACTCTTTAGGGATTCCTGAAAGCAGGTCTTAAGGACTACATCATCAACAAGAAATAGCCAATTAACAATAAAATAACAGCAGAGGTACAAAATACCACTTCTAGAAAAGGGGTTTATTAACTGACAATGTGTACAGTTTCAGAGAACTGAGGAAGCCTGGGACCCATTCTTTTTTTTTTCCCCTTGAGATGTTTACAGTCATGGGACAGCACCTCCCATACACACTTAAACATAATACATACAAAACTATGTCTCTAATGTGGAAAATGCTGATTACTGAATGGATTAACCGAGTTCTAAAAGTGAAACTATCACTTTAACCCTTATCACAGAAATTATTTTGAATGTAGTATTATTTTCATTTTTAAAGAACTTCATTGAGATAAAATTTACATACAATTTCTCACTAAAAATGTAAAGTTTAGTGTTCTGTTTTAGTCAAGTCATAGGATTGTGCAACCATTACTACTGTGTAATTTTAGATCACTTTTGTACCCCCTGAAAGAACCCATGCTTCCATTAGTAAGCAACTTCTATTTCTTCTACCTGTCCTCCCCAGGACTAAGTCCAGAGTTGTTGCTAATCCTTCTGTCTCTGTAACTTGTCTATCTTTTAAACTTTATACAAATGAAATCATATACTATGTAGTCTTCTTTTCTAGTTTATTTCACTTAACATAAGGTTTACAAAGTTCATCTTTTCTCTTATTTTTCATTTCTAAATATTTTTCATAAGCCTAAATGCAGGACTTTACATTCAACCCTATACAATTTCATCTTTTTAGTTATGGCTCATGTTCTGACCTGTCAAAAATAATTTTAACTTACAACAATCCTTCAAATAGTTATTATTTTACTAACAAAAAATAGTGACAGCATGGTCACTGGTGGGGGATAAAAAAAAAAGTGAGAGAGAGAAAGAGATAGTAATTACCACTTATGGGTACTCAGTCACTCAGTCATGTCTGACTCATTGTGACCCTATGGACTGTAGCCCACCAGTCTCCTCTGTCCATGGGATTTTACAGGCAAGAATACCGGAGTGGGTTGCCATTTCCTTCTCCAGAGGATCTTCCCCAGAGGGTATGAAACCTCAGTCTCTGTGCTGGCAGATGGGTTCTTTACCACTGAGCCACCTGGGAAGCTTTATAAAGCAATTAATTCATGCTAACTCTAGAATAATTTGCATATAAGTAGCACTATCCAGAAGGCACTGGCGACCCACTCCAGTACTCTTGCCTGGAAACTCCCATGGATGGAAGAGCCTGGTGGGCTGCAGTCCATGAGGTCGGGAAGAGTCGAACGCGACTGAGCGACTTCACTTTCACTTTTCACTTTCCTGCATTGGAGAAGGAAATAGCAACCCACTCCAGTGTTCTTGCCTGGAGAATCCCAGGGACAGGGGAGCCTGGCGGGCTGCCTGCCGTCTCTGGGGTCGCACAGAGTCGGACACGACTGACGTGACTTAGCAGCAGCAGCAGCAGCAGCACTATCCATGGGAGAAGGCAATGGCACCCCACTCCAGTACCCTTGCCTGGAAAATCCCAGGGACGGAGGAGCCTGGTAGGCTGCAGTCCATGGGGTCGCTAAGAGTCGGGCATGACTGAGGGACTTCACTTTCACTTTTCACTTTCATGCATTGGAGAAGGAAATGGGACCCACTCCACTGTTCTTGCCTGGAGAATCCCAGGGACAGAGGAGCCTAGTGGGCTGCCATCTATGGGGTCACACAGAGTTGGACACAACTGAAGCGACTTAGCAGCAGCAGCACTATCCATATAACAACAATACTCCATTTTATAAACAAACTAATGCTTAAACTAAGAAAGTAATTTGTTTATGCTCCCACAGAAAGGAAGCTGTAAGTCTGGGGTTCAAATCCAGATCTTTCTGATTTTCTGAAGCCCATACTTTAAGCCAGTAGAATCTATGATCTCCCATGACATTGTTTAGTTCCCAGTTACATAACATCATCCAGGAGCATTACTATGTACATTTTCTATACATGTATTACTTCATCCTAGTAAATGGAAAACATAATAAAATAGATATTGTGATCTTCAACATACATTAAAAGAATCTTAAATTCAGAAGGGTTAGGAAATCTGTCCAAGTTTACCAACTAGTGTGTGAGAGCTGGTGTTTACATACATTCTTTTTCCTAATGTAGCAACTCCGTTTACTAACAGTGGTTTGACCTAAGGTTGATGCAATCCTGATACTCACCTTTTCTACCCATGAAGAAACACAAAAGAATCTTTGGATTCTTTCTTCCTTCCCAGGTACTCAGTATAGAAAAGCAGTGGGTTAAAAAAGCTAAAAACTCTCCCCAAAATCTGTACTTCTAAGGAAGACTACTGGCCCATTAACAAGTGTCTCCATCAGTATCTTACCATCTGCTGTTTGTACTGTACTTGTCAATATTGAGCATCACTTGCAGTTCATACGATCATACAAAATCTCAGAAACCACAGAGTACCAACGTGAAAAAAAAAAAAAGCTAATTCAAAGATGGTTTTAGAATCGGATAACACATTCACTGCACAAGCATATAACTAGATGGAAACAAGTTACGTCCTCTGCATGTTTTCTATGTCCATGAAAAATTACTCAATTTCTAGCACTAAATTGAACAGGACTGGCAAATTACACAGTGTAATCTTCACTTCTGCTGACCCCCTTGATGTTTTTCCCACTCATCTAATTCTGAAGTCTCAGATTATCCAAACTGATCTGTTTAAATTCAAAATGCAATGAAATTTAATTATCCATGTCATAAAGGTACTGATATTATGGCAGACTAAGGTAGACTACAGCACAAAAATATTGTATTTGGCCTTTAAGTACCTTAAATATTTTCACACAATAGATTTTTCTTAAGGCTTATTTTGTTCCCTTGTACAAATTCAAACCAAACAGAAGGTAAAGTTGGTAGTCCCATATGGCAGCATTTAAAGGGAGCTAGAAAGATTAACTACCTTCCCACCTGTAATTAGTCATTCCTTGTTTTATATAAACTTTTCTCCCTTTCCTGAAATGTTCTTTTATTTCAGAATGCCCCTGTGAGGAGTGACATATTAAAGCACTATATGCTGAGAATGAATGAATTTATTATGATTAAGAAAACAGATAAAACAATATTTTTGAACAATATGTACCTCAGAGAAAAAGAGATCATCACTGGGTTCTATCCCATGTCAGTGCAAAAATTCTGATTATAAATATTGCCCCTTAGATGTAAAGGTTCAAGTGTCTCTGTAAGTCATCAGGAAACAGCAAAGAGAAGAAATAAATTTATTACCTTTCATTTTGAAACATAGTGTTCCCCCATCCAAGTAATAAATATTCTAGGAGTGATAACAATTTGATTGTATTATCAATAATTTCCATGAATTTTGTAAAAATAAAGTTGTAAGTAAGCAGTCTTCAAAGCTCAGTGGTGAAAGATTCAAATACAATAAAACGACAGACTACAAAAAAAGCAAAGGGCAGTGATTCTTGAATTACCTTGAAACGGCATCTGCATGTAGAATTTTTACCTATATACGGAGATGCAGTATTTTTATGCAAAAGGGTAATGCTATTTCTTACAGAAAGAATAATGCTGCATATGTTATTACCTGAAAAGTATATGTATAATCCAAGCTAAATGCTACACAGATGTGCTCGTTATACCATCAACTCAAATAATAGTACTGTATCTATATTAACAAAAATAGAGACAAAAAGAGAGGCTAATAAGATATATATTTACATTAGAAAGTGGAATTAAAATAAAACTGAATGATTCCTTCATGGTCCAGTTGTTAAGAATCCACCCTGCAATTCAAGGGACACATTTTCAATCACTGATCCTAGAAGATTCCACATACCTCGGGCCACCTAAGAACATGTGCCACAACTACCGAGCCTCCTCTTTAGAGCCCACGAGACACGACTACTGAGCCCGTGTGCTTCAACTACTGAAGTCTGTGTGCCTACAGCCTGTGCTTCACAACAAAAGAAGCCACCACAGTGAAAAGCCCGAGCACCACAACGAAAAGTAGCCCCTATTCTCGGCAACTGCAGAAAACCTGTATGCAGCAACAAGACCCACCACAGCCAAAACATATACATATAAAAAATAAGTAAATAAAGAAATCTTTAAAAAAAAAAAAACCTTAATCATCTATTTTATTTCAATGTAATAAGCAACCAAAAAAGATGTACTTTCTGTCCATTCTTAAATTATTTTAATATAAAAAATAAAAACTTGAAAAAACTTTTCCAACACATAAAATCCATTTATCAGAATACCTGATAATGAATGATCTATCTGAGGCATAGCTACCAAATGTTGCAATGTGTGGTGCTAGTGGTAAAGAACCCACCTCGCTTGCCAAAGCATGAGACGCAAGAGATGGCAGATTCGATCTCTGGGTCAGGAAGATCCCCTGGAAGAGGGCATGGCAACGCATTCTAGTATTCTTATCTGGAGAATCCCAGGGACAGAAGAGCCTGGCAGGCTATGGTCCATACAGTCTCAAAGAGTTGGAAATGACTCAAGTAATTTAGCACACATGCACATTTACACTAAAACTTTCACTTGTGTCTGACATAAAGAAGTCTATGAAAAATAATTGTAAACAACTATTTATTCTTGATATTCTAAAATGTAAAATGATCATATAAACATAAAATAACTAGATACCAGACTTACTGATATATATACATTGTGTGTACATATAACTTGCATATTTTATTTACAGATAATCTTATACATCCCTAATGCAATACCAGTGGGAAAATAGCAGAAACAACAGAAACTTCGAATGAGAAGTGAAAAAAATTCTGCTAAAGGTCAGAAGTAGAACATAAACATCTACTAAGCCTTTGGTACGTGCCAAGTATGAGGAATGGCAATAAAAAAGATTCAATTCTTACTCAGATAATAGAGAATAAATGAAGTGTAGTAAGTACATCAATAAAGGCAAGTACAAGTGCAACACGACCTAGAGGAGGGTTTGATTAACTCTGAGGTGAAATGGATGATGAGAGGATTTGAAGAGGGCTCTAGAGCAGGGGTCCCCAACCTCCAGGATCTACTGCCAGATGATCTGAAGTGGAGCTAATTTAATAATAGTAATAGAAATAAAGTGTACAATAAATGTAACACATTTAAATCATCCCAAAACCACTCCTCCCTAACTCCATCCATAGAAAAACTGTCTTCCAAGAAACTGGTCCCTGGTGTCAAAAAAGTTGGGGATTGTTGCTCTAGAGAATACATCTACCTGAATTTAAATCAAAACTTAGTGATTTTATCATTAATACCTTCAATCCTCTTTATAAAGAGTTTAAAAGAATAGAAAGAAGGAAGGGAGGGAGGGAGGATAAAGAAAACTAGAAGAAAGGAAGACAGGAAGTAAAAGAGGAAAGAAAGGAAGGGAAAAAAATAAAACTAAACTTTCCATGCTGAAATCTATCATGACAGATAAGAGCGCTTGAGTGTCAGGTTATCAGTAATCAATCACATGTCAGCTAGTTTGCTTCACAGACCCTTTTTTATGAAAGCAGTGTATCCTGCATAGAGAACATGGAATAAGAGACCACTCTCAAAAAAGCAACATGCATAACAAATATCTGGGGGATTTTAGGGGCTTGTTTGCTTTTGCTTGTTGGTTGTTGGCTTATTTGTGCTTGTTTTCCTAGAATACTTTCTATTTTTTTTTTAAAAAAAGGAGATTTCTCCAAAAAATGACAAATATCTCAAACTATTAATGTTTAGTATATTATAAAAAGTTCCTAAGCCCTTGTAATATTGGACTAGGCCCGTGACCTTCCAAATTAGTTTTACATTTCGGAGAGGAAAATTAAACACTAGTTGTTAATTTAATTAGCTACAGCTATGTCACACAGAGTCGGACACGACTGAAGTGACTTAGCAGCAGCAGCAGCATTGCATATGAAAGCATGAAGAGAAGAAGTGATAGGGAAGAGAAAAATGGAGCAACGACACCAATGGTTCAAGTTCCAAGTCTCAAATACTTGATAAAACCCAACCATCAGAAGTAAAAGAATCAAAGACTGATTATCTGTGAAAGGAGATGAAAAGGGATAACTAGAACAGAAGAAGAAACCAAGAGGGTCAAGGCCACTTGAAACCTTTATTAGTCGAGACTAACATAAAGCCATCACCCTCCTCTCTGTTTAACTAAATAGAATCAATCACCAGATACTTTACCAGAATGGAGTCCTTTCCCAAAACACCGGCTCACTTACTTAGAACAGTCTACAATGTCTTGCCTTTTAAACCTCCTTCACCCTCAGCCACAATAATAGACACTAATAATGATAATGATGATAAAAAGCATAGCAGAAAGAAGAGACGGGCATCTCCTATTTGCCAAAAGCTATGGTAAATGGTAAATGGCCTACTTTCAAAGCAACCTATGGGTAGATAATATAGTCAGTTTTTTGCAAATGTATTTTAAAAATACTTATTGAATGTTCATTACACATAGGACACTACTCTAGACATTCAGAATACAATATTGAACAAAAAACATAAAACATAACTCTGATAGATTACACAATCTGGCTGAGTGAACTGAGCTACAGAGAACTTAAATGATATTTTCCCAGCATTGAACACCAGGTAAGTGACAAGGGCAATGTCAAGCAATTTGATTCCGGGACCCCTTTCTTCATACCATGGACTTTACTCTTTTGGATGTAAGAGCACACTGGCCAGGGCTCAGACATGGCACTCTGCTTTTCAGATTTTATATTTTTCTACTTGATACTGTATAAGGAGTAATTCAATTGTAATACGGTTACATTTTTTTTAAAAAAACAAAACCTCTAAGCACAAAACTCAAAAAGCAGGCAAGGTGAAAATGCTAACTCTAAAAGTGTTTGAGGAACTACACTGAATATTATAATGGTCATTGATATAAATAGTTGATTACAATTAATAGTTCATATGATTTCAATTATACTCTAAAGGAAGTTAGAATAGCACGCATATCTGTCTATACTTACGACATTTCACATTTTCATCAATGTTTCGTAGTAAGAGCGTATTTTTTCAGCCTAAAGAAATATTCTATAACAGAAAGAAAGTTGCAATTAGAGTCAAGCAGATGACTCTACTCTGAGTCTCCATCGATGTATTTAAAAATAAATAAATAATGGGCATAAGACACATTCCTGGCATTTGTTTGATAGGCTTAAGTAAGACAAATGCAAAAATGCTATGCAAACTAAAGAATGCAGTGTTCTTTATCATTCTCTCTTCACAGAACCACAGAATTATTTGGACTTCCTAATATACTCTATTACTTTGGTAATTATTAAACTTTGCCTATGTACAATTCAAAATAAAATATTCTGCCCTTAACTCCTTATCCCAAACTCATGTTTTGGTAACCATTATTTCTCAGTTGATACTACCTTCTGAACTGCCATACTGCTCCCTTACTCTCCAAGTTTTTTCTTTCCCACTTTCAGGTTCTATCCAATTTTTAGGCAATGCAGAGTGCTAGGTATAACTATATAAGTCCCATAATCTAGGTCTTTAAAGATGAAGATATTTGGATAATCTTAAATCAGCTAATATTTCTTTCATATTAGCACTTCTGAGGGCTGATTCACCACTTAGTGGCTACACAATATATTTCTTCCCTGGGGATTCCTTGTACTTGCTACTCCTTTACTTCTGAATAATTATTCCTCAATGTGTAATATGTGCGTGTGTTCTCAGTCCCTCGGTAGCGTCCGTCCTTTTGCGACCCCATGGACTGCAGTCAGCCAGGCTCCTCTGTCCATGGGGATTCTCCAGGCAAGAATTACGCTCCTCAATTTGTAATACTGCCCTTCAATTTTGTTCACTGTGTAGAACCTTTTATGTAAAACTCACTATTGTTCTGAAGTTTGGTTTTCCTGGCAGCTATCTTGCTACTTTACATATCCACAAATGAAGGAATGGTATCACTTACACGTGGAATCTAAAAAAATGATATAAATTTTTTTGCAAAGTATAAATAGGCCCCCAAACAAAGAAGACAAACTTATGATTACCAAAGGAGAAAGGCACGAGGGAAGTATACTGAACATACTTATAGATTTTATATATTTGTATTGATGGGACTATTTTAGATTCTAAGTGATCATTCTTAATAATAATATTCATTTTGCATAGAATTGAGCATTTGAAAATGTAAACATCTATGCTGATGGAGCCCACAAACTCGTGCAAGAAACACAGGGCAAAGGATAACAATATAATGTAGTTAAGAGTTTTAATGACGTATCTGACAATGAAAGGGCAATATTAGTATTGAAGGCAGCAACAAATTTTCCTCTGATTGCCAAATTTACTGAACATATATTGCCATATTATAGAATGTACTAAGCCCATATGACTTCATTTAATCATCATTGCTGTGTTCTGTGACAGGTGCTTATATGGATGAGACACACAGAGGTTAAACAACTTACCAAAGTAATCCAGTAGCAGAGTCAAGATTCACTTTCAAGACAAAACAGGGTCTTGAAAGATGAAATGTTTTTCATTAGGTGATAAAAGTGGGAAAGAGTAGGCCAGTGATGGGAACAAAATGTATTAACAGCCAATAGTCACAAGTATGTCAAAGAGACACAGAGGGACAGGATCGGACAGGTGATGACAGCAGCCCAAGGCCAGGCCTCATAAACAGGCTGCCTCCAACTGCTTTTCTACCTAAATATCTATAGTGATGTCATTCTTTGAACATTGCGTCTATAGGAAACTCAGGTTAAACCACAACTATCAACATACAAGAAAGAATGATTCAGCAGCCTCAGAGCCCCAGACCTAATAAATACTTAGGAGAGAGACTCACAAACAGTAAAGAAGAAAGAATACTGAGCTGGGAGAAAAGAATCAATCAGCTGATTTTCCACTCCTACAGTTGAACTGTCTTTGCCACAGTACAAACATTATTCCATTTACAGACACTTATTTCAACAAAGGAGTTTTCAAATCAGAGTCTGTATGTTTTAATTCCTTATTATGTACTATGTATTGAACTATTACATAAATATATGCATGTGTACATATGTGTGTGTACTTATCTATTCACACTACAGTATTATACCCAGAGATGCAATATGCTACTAGACACAATGAATAAAATAAATAACATTTTAGAATTGCTTTACTCATTTCTGAGTGAGGTTTCACTGAAAAATCACAGTAGTTTGTCTCTTTCCTTCATTACTTCTATCCTCCCTCCCTTTCATCTGTTTTTGCTTCTTTTTTTCTTCCTTGTTTTGTTCATCCTTCTGTTCTTTCATTACTTCTTTGAATTATCAACTAGGAGTTATTTTGAAATTGGAACAGAGAACCTTCTACAGTTAAGTCACCCATTCAAGTCAGACCAATAAGATCAGTCACCAAAATCTTACTGGACTATGACTATTATGAAATTGAGTAAAGTTTTCCATCTCATAAAAGTCACAATCAACATGAAAAGGCACTCTTGATTCCACTCAATTCTGTTTGTCTCCATTGTGATTTAACAATGCTTTATGTTTTAAATAGCTATGTAGAAACTTAACTTTTCCACCAGATAGTAAAATAATTTAGAAAAAAAAAATTCTCTTAACAATAGAACAAGTTTAGGCTTACAATTCCCTTTTATAAACTGGCAAAACTTTTATATAACAGTTCCATTTGTAAATGGGTAAAAACTAAAAGCTTTATCTCCCACGCACCTTTTCTTTCCATTTTGCACCCTCCATCTCAAAAAAAGACAAAAAAAAAAAAAGGCCCAAAATAAGGCACTGAAGACTTATCATTACAATTCACATCCACTTTCTCTAAAGCTAAATGCACCTAAACTATGATAGAAAACCCTTCTGTATTTCAATCACATTCTTCCAATTTTCAGGTTTATAGCATCACTCATTCATTTATTCAAGCAACTGTTTTTTGGTACCTAAAGATAGGCTCGATAAAGGACAGAAATGGTATGGACCTAAAGAAGCAGAAGATATTAAGAAGAGGTGGCAAGAATACACAGAAGAACTGTACAGAAAAGATCTTCATGACCCAGATAATCACGATGGTGTGATCACTCACCTAGAGCCAGACATATTGGAATGTGAAGTCAAGTGGGCCTTAGAAAGCATCACTATGAACAAAGCTAGTGGAGGGGATGGCATTCCAGTTGAGCTATTTCAAATCCTGAAAGATGATGCTGTGAAAGTGCTGCACTCAATATGCCAGCAAAATTGGAAAACTCAGCAGTGGCCACAGGACTGGAAAAGGTCAGTTTTCAATCCAATCTCAAAGAAAGGCAATGCCAAAGAATGCTCAAACTACTGCACAATTGCACTCATCTCACACGCTAGTAAAGTAATGCTCAAAATTCTCCAAGCCAGGCTTCAGCAGTACATGAACCGTGAACTTCCAGATGTTCAAACTGGTTTTAGAAAAGGCAGAGGAACCAGAGATCAAGTTGCCAACATCTGCTGGATCATAGAAAAAGCAAGAGAATTCCAGAAAAACATCTATTTCTGCTTTATTGACTATGCCAAAGCCTTTGACCGTGTGGATCACAATAAACTGTGGAAAATTCTCAAAGAGATGGGAATACCAGACCACCTGACCTGCCTCTTGAGAAATTTGTATGCAGGTCAGGAAGCAACAGTTAGACCTGGACATGGAACAACAGACTGGTTCCAAATAGGAAAAGGAGTACGCCAAGGCTGTATATTGTCACCCTGCTTATTTAACTTATATGCAGAATACTTCATGAGAAACCCTGGGCTGGAAGAAGCACAAGCTGGAATCAAGATTGCCGGGAGAAATATCAATAATCTCAGATATGCAGATGACACCACCCTCATGGCAGAAAGTGAAGAGGTACTAAAAAGCCTCTTGATGAAAGTGAAAGAGGAGAGTGAAAAAGTTGGCTTAAAGCTCAACATTCAGAAAACAAAGATCATGCCATCTGGTCCCATCACTTCATGGCAAATAGATGGGGAAACAATGGAAACAGTGTCAGACTTTATTTTTGGGGGCTGCAAAATCACTGCAGATGGTGACCTCAGCCATGAAATTAAAAGACGGTCACTCCTTAGAAGAAAAGTTATGACCAACCTAGATAGCATATTGAAAAGCAGAGACAATACTCTGCCAACAAAGGTCCATCTAGTCAAGGTTATGGTTTTTCCACTGGTCATGTATGGATGTGAGAGTTGGACTGCGAAGAAAGCTGAGTGCCAAAGAATTGGTGCTTTTGAACTATGGTGTTAGAGAAGACTCTCAAGAGTCCCTTGGACTGCAAGGAGATCCAACCAGTCCATTCTAAAGGAGATCAGCCCTGGGTGTTCTTTGGAAGGAATGATGCTAAAGCTGAAACTCCAGTACTTTGGCCACCTCATGCGAAGAGTTGACTCATTGGAAAAGACTCTGATGCTGGGAGGGATTGGGGGCAGGAGAAGAAGGAGACGACAGAGGATGAGATGGCTGGATGGCATCACCAACTCAATGGACATGAGTCTGAGTGAACTCTGGGAGCTGGCGATGGATAGGGAGGCCTGGCGTGCTGCGATTCATGGGGTCGCAAAGAGTCAGACATGACTGAACAACTGAACTGAACTGAAGATATGCCAGCTTTTGTGTTAGGCATTATAATAAAAGATAAATAAAACATTCATTCATTTACTATGCTGACCACAAAATCAGCTTAGAAGAGAAATATTTTCTTCCCTACTTACTGAAAATAGTCTTAAACATCATTCCCACCAGCTCTGTCATTCCCACCACTGTCACAAGGGATGGGATTACACTGATTAGCATGAAATGAGGGCTGACCTAAACTATGTAGATGCCACACAGTGGGGGAAAACTGGAATGAATGACGAGGAAGTATTTCCAGTGTCCTGCTCAATTGCCTTCCAAAGCTGACAGTGGTTGTTATTATTCCATTTCCTTAAGGGACAATGTCACATTCCTATGGATGTGAGAACTGGGCTATAAAGAAAGCTGAGCACTGAAGAATTGACGCTTTTGATCTGTGGTGTTGGAGAAGACTCTTGAGAGTCCCTTGGACTGCAAGGAGATCCAACCAGCCCATCCTAAAGGAAATCAGTCCTGAATATTCATTGGAAGGACTGATGCTGAAGCTGAAGCTCCAATACTTTGGCCACCTGATGCAAAGAACCGATTCATTTGCAAAGATGCTGATGCTGGGAAAGATTGAAGGTGGAAGGAGAAGGGGACAACAGAAGATGAGATGGTTGGATGGCATCATCGACTCAATGGACATGAGTTTGAGTAAGCTCCGGGAGTTGGTGATAGACAGGGAAGCCTGGCATGCTGCAGTCTATGGGGTCGCAAAGAACTGGACACGACTGAGCAACTGAACTGAACTGGAGAATATTTTTCAAACATCACATTGAAGAAAAAGTTATTTATCTATGATTTAGAGGCTTTTTAAGGATTGATTAAGCTTCCAGCATCACCCAAATTCAACTATACTCCCTCGCCAAATGTAATGACAATAGAAATATTCCAACTCTATGAGGAAAATATATTAATACTGTAAATACAGAAGTTTTTAATATGTGCAAAGGGATTTAAAAAGGAGGGGTGGGGATTTCCCTCACAGCTTAGTCAGTAAAGAATCTCCCTGCAATGCAGGAGACTCGGGTTCGATTTCTGGGTCTGGAAGATACCCTGGAGAAGGAAATGGCAACCCACTTCAGTATTCCTTCCTGGAGAATCCCATGGACAGAGGAGCCTGGCAGGCTACAGTCCATGGGGTGGCAAGAGTCTTACACAGCTTAGTGACTAAACCACTAAAGGGATAAAACCTACTGCAACGAACTGAATTCGCTTTCTTCCCCCTTTCTCTACCCTCCACTCCCAACCCCTATACTGAGTCAGTAGCCAAAGGAGGACACCAAAGTACAAAGATGAAAGAAAAGAGTCAAATTCTTGGATGAGAGTTCTAAGTTCTTGAAACCCTGGCCAAGAGAGATGTGAAAGCGGCTGAGGCCAGTGACCTGAAGGAACCTCAGGGTTGCAATAAGGAGGACACAGAGTGACATGTGGAGGAACATGCATATCTAAGTGTCTGCAGCAGGGACAGAGGCCAAACTCGTGTCACGTCAAAGAATGTTAGACAAAACCTTCCTTTCCAAAGCCGGAGAAACTACTTAAGCCATCCTCAGACCTTAAACTGCGAGCCCTGGTTCAAATGGGTTCAAATTGATTGAGGTTAGTTGGACACGACTGAGCAACTTCACTTTCACTTTTCACTTTCATGCATTGGAGAAGGAAATGGCAACCCACTCCAGTGTTCTTGCCTGGAGAATCCCAGGGACGGGGGAGCCTGGTGGGCTGCCGTCTACGGGGTCGCACAGAGTCGGACACGACTGAAGCGACTTAGCAGCAACAGCAGTTATAAGTAACTAGCTTAAGTTCTCTATCATTATTCTTAAGGCTCGAATTCCAAATCAAGTTCAATCATAGGGGAATAAATTTTATTATATTTCCTGTATACTTGCTTTTGTACGTATCATAGAACTTTCGATTAAAGCCAAACTTTAATTCTACATTTGCACCACAAGATAACTTTTAATTAAAACTACTTCATTATTTCTCACCCTCAGCCAGTACTATTAATTTTACACTCAGAAAAGAAAACCAGGAGCCTGTGTGCCCTATGTCTCACGTAGTTTCTCCTCTGGTGTCAACAGAAAAGATATTTGCTAGATCAGTAAAGTCCAGAGAGTGCAGTGATTTGCCAAATATGGTCCACTGGAGCACTGAGACTTTAGGGTTAGGTTTCAACATTTGTCGCTGTCACTCAGATACTAAATCTATATTTACTTGGGGCAGTGAGTGGAGATTTAAATAGAAAAATCCAAAGCATCCAAGGTACGTTCCTTTCCTGACTTAGCTGTTTTTGAGAGTTTCTCTCATGGAGCTATAGTCTTTCAAAACTGGTTAAATAAAATTCTATTGGTATTACCATAAATTTTGTAGAGGATGAGCAAACAAAAAATTAACTTTCTCTTTACCAGTTTATGATTATCTGACTGGTCATTTCATGTCACTGTTCATGGGGATTCCAAACATAAAATATGACCAATGCCAAAATACAATAAGTGCTCTCAATTTAAAAATGAAGATGTATTTCTAATTATTATAATAGTAACATGAAAATAGACCATTAATACACATTACTTTTAAATATATTAAATTTTAAATATAAAATTGTATATTAAAATTTACCAGAATGGTCTGAAGACATAGAATTAAGGTTTAAAATCATCATATAAATTCAGATTTACAGATTAGGTGAACACAATCATATTTCTAAAATTGGGGAAATTATTTGTCAGTAAAGGCAATACAACATTCCTGCCCACCCCCTAAAAAAAGCCAAAAAACAAAACCTGGATAAAATATAGAAGCTGGTCAGTAGGAAAATAATGGATGAACTCTAGGAATTCACACTGTGGCTGGTGGGCCACTAGCAATGTTGTGGGTGGAAAGTAGAAGGGGATTCCAAAGAACATGGCTCAGCATGTATCATACAGCACAAATTATCAAGTCTGTACAACTGGAACCATTTTTCAAGTGTGGGCACTGGAGTTTGAATGGTGTTGGTCGGAAGACACCCCCCAAACTAACATCACAGAGCATCACGTCCTCAAGCGTTCCTATCTTTGAGCAATAGTCTGGATTCTTGTGCTTTATGTAAAAGGAAAAGGATGCTGACATTGAAGCTGTGCACATGTGGAGCCAGGAGGGATGTGGGAAATCAATGTACTACTCTCTTTTCAATTTTGCTGTGAACATAAAGCTACTCTAAAATATAGTGTAGTCACTCAGTCGTGACTGACTCTCCATGACCTCATGGACTGCAGCCCCCCAAGCTCCTCTGTCCATGGGATTCTCCAGGCAAGATCACTGGAGTAGGCTGCCATTTCCTTCTCCAGGACTCTAAAACATAAAATCTTTTTAAAAAATTCTCATTTTGGAGAAAACCTGGCTCAGAAATCATAGCTTTAGTGTTCAACACATTGCTTTTCTTTTCTGTAAATCCTTACCTATTTTAATCTTGGAAGCTTTTTTCCCCCATCTCTACTTTGTTAATTTTAGACTTTCCACTTTCTTTACAACCTAACCAGCTAATCACTTTTAAATTTTTTTCAGTAATTATAATGAATTAACAGTTATGTTTAAGCAATTTCAAATGATAGGCCCATATATATATAAACTAATGTCAGCAATCACATATTCTATTTACTATTGCCGGGAGAAATATCAATAACCTCAGATATGCAGATGATATCACCCTTATGGCAGAAAGTGAAGAACTAAAGAGCCTCTTGATGCAAGTCAAAGAGGAGAGTGGAAATTTGGCTTAAAGCTCAACATTCAGAAAACTAAGATCATGGTATCTGATCCCATCACTTCATGGCAAATAGATGGGGAAACAGTGGAAACAGTGTCAGACTTGATTTTTGGGGGCTCCAGAATCACTGCAGATGGTGATTGCAGCAGTGAAATTAAAGGACGCTTACTCCTTGGAAGGAAAGTTATGACCAACCTAGACAGCATATTAAAAAGCAGAGACATTACTTTGTCCACAAAGGTCCGTCTAGTCAGAGCTATGTTTTTTCCAGTAGTCATGTAGGGATGTGAGAGTTGGACTATATAGAAAGCTGAGTGCAGAAGAATTGATGCTTTTGAACTGTGGTGTTGGAGAAGACTCTTGAGAGTCCCTTGGACTGCAAGGAGATCCAACCGGTCCATCCTAAAGATCAGGCCTGAATGTTCATTGGAAGGACTGATGTTGAAGCTGAAACTCCAATACTTTGGCCACCTGATGCGAAGAGCTGACTCATTTGACAAGACCTGAGGCTGGGAGAGATTGAGGGCAGGAGGAGAAAGAGACAACAGAGGATGAGATGGTTGAATGGCATCATTGACTCAATGGACATGGGTTTGGGTGGACTCCAGGAGTTGGTGATGGACAGGGAGGCCTGGTGTGCTGCATTTCTCACGGTTACAAACAGTCGGACACTACTGAGCGACTGAACTGAACTGAACCCCTCCAAAAATATTATAAGGAGTCCAATAAGGCAGATATGTTAATGGTAAAAGTATTCTGCCGAATTGAAGAATGTGATTGGCACAGACAGAAAACTCTAGCACAGCTTAATTTAATAGCTGCCTGACAGTTGTCTCCAATTATTTTTTCAATTATTTTCTGAGGGATTTGCCTAGCACCCTAAGTAGTGTGAACACAAAGAGCACACACACTAGGTGTGTGAGATTGTTTTTCTAGAGCTATGAAAATGTATTTGAAATTTGAAGAGGCAATGGGAAATGAATTTGACATCCCTATTAATGTAGTTTTACTTCGATGAGTTTTTCATATCACTAGATAAATAAAACATGCATAAGCAAAATGTCTCATATTGCTGTACTTCCATAAAATATACATTCCTGTATCCCACAAATATGGGAAAAGTACTGCTATTTTAATATACTCATTAACTAAGTTTTTCTTGATAATCTCCACATTGGCCAAAAAAAAAAAAAAAAAAGACTAAGAGCTTGCTGCTAGAATTTTGAATCAGGGTTCCTTTTAACAAAAAGGAATAGCACATATCCAAATATCTATTGAGAACACCAAATTGACATACAGTTGAGAAATAGCAATAATTATTATGAACATGATAGCTGTTTATGTCTACGCTATAGATAATGTGTGGTGTCCATAGGGTTTTGATGAGTTTCTTGCCTCTGCTTACACATAGACTAGGTCAGAGCTTGTACTAAGGAAGACCAGGAAGAGGGTTTAATGCTGCTGCTGCTCCTGCTGCTGCTGGTAAGTCGCGTCAGTCGTGTCCGACTCTGTGCGATCGCATAGACGGTAGCCCACCAGGCTACCCCGTCCCTGGGATTCTCCAGGCAAGAACACTGGAATGGGTTGCCATTTCCTTCTCCAGTACATGAAAGTGAAAAGGGAAAGTGAAGTCGATCAGTCGTGTTTAATGCTACAATGAAGTAATTTTACTCTGTACTCTAGACATAATATTGACACCTAATGGTATTCACATAGTTTTTCTTGAAAGAGTATCTGCCATCAAGAAAGACAGTTCAAAAAACATGTTGGTCAAATTTAGTGAATTATTAAATCTTCGCAGGAAGAATATTATATAATTTAATACATAATTTTTCTCTTGCTTAATATAATCTTTCTTAACACAACATGTCAAAATGTGAATTCTCTTTTGCTATAAAGAAACATGCAAGGAGTGGTATCTCTCATAGTCTTACATGTCACACATTTCATAAAGAGACAGTTATATAACATAAGATGAACTTATTTCCATGCTGAAAGTTAAAAACTGATTATATTTGGAACACTAGGGCTTCCCTGGTGGCAAAGAATCTGCCGGCAAAGTAGGAGACCTGGGTCAGGAAGATCCCCTGGAGTAGGAAATGGCAACCCATTTCAGTATTCTTGCCTGGGAAATCCCATGGACTGAGGAGCCTGGCGGGCTACAGTCCATGAGGTCACAAAGAGTCGGACATGACTGAGCACAGCACAAATACACAACATCACAGCATGCTACGTATTAATTCATGGTGACAGAACTTTTAAGAAGTTTGTTTGAAATAAAACATAAAGGTTCAAAGAAACAAAGTAGACAGTAGAGAAACATTTTAAATGCTCGCTCCTCTATTTAGGCAGCTTTATGTGAGTAGAGGGGAAATTTTAAAATGTTACCCAGACCAATCCTACTGACACTGTCTCTGATTATCCCTACTTTTCCCATATGTATCATGTAACTAAAGTCTGCCTACTCTTACAGCGATCTCTTCTTTCCATACTTCCAGTTCTTTAACCGCTTGAGTTGAAACCATCCAGACCACTACAAAAGCCTGGTGATCCCGGTTTTACCTTCCTCTCCTAGAAGCCATCGTTGTTGCAACTGGGCAGACAAAAATACCAACAAGGACCCAATTATCCAACAGGCTAGTTCAATCGTAAGACGTGTAAAGGGTAGATGCTGTGTCATATTTCTCTTTCTCTGCAAAGTGTGTAGCACAGTATATTATATAGAGAGTTCAGGATTAAAAGCACTCACTAATACAACTCCATTCCCAGAGACTACACACAGCGTAGAACACAGTATTCAATAGAATAGGTTTTGAATGAATAAGCATTTTTATTGAACGAATATAACCTATACATTCTTGCCAGGTAAGTCTCCTAAAATATATTTCCACTTCAAAAATTTTTAGTGGCTACCCACTTCCATCTGGATGAAATCCATCAAAGGCCTTCCACAACCCAGTCTCTCCCTGGTACTCTCCTTCTGTCTCTGCTCATTAATCCTTTATAGAAGGCAACACGGCAGAGTAGAAAGGGCACTGCTTTTGATATCAGAATGGTTACTGAGTTATGTGTGAGTCTTGACTTGATGGCTTACTGATGTATGATATTACAAACTCTTTGAACCTCACACTGTACTAAACAAAAGTAATTACTACCTGGCAGAAGTTGTAAACAAAAGATAAAAATCAAAATACACTTAACAGATAGGGCACAGGAAGGAAGAACTGTATGAACTCCGCTTCTACTGCAGTAATGTTTCTTTCCCAATCAGATTATATACCCTTAGCCTTTGTTTAGTATGTTCCTCCTGATAGCTGAAACAGAGAATTCAACCTACTATTACTGACACCTAAACTCTGTTCATTTTGTAAGGCCAGCTCAAAAGCTACTCTTGTCTTACATAAGCATCATATTCAAGCACCAAGCAGATGTAAACACAATTGGTAATCAGCTAATTAAGGGCGGGCCCTAGATAATGTTGTTATTCAGTAAGAAAATAATTATCCGTAAGGGAAGAACAGATAGGTCTAAATTAGCGATCTGATCTCAGAACTTTAAGCCACCAACAAAAAGTTCCCTCTCAGTCTCTGAGGCTTTAAAAGAAAAGCTGTAATGGGGAGGACTGCAAACCAGCAACTTGGTCAACGTTACAAGTGTCATACCTTCTATGAACTCTCTCCCTCTCCATGACAGCAGAAGCCCAGAGTTGTTACTCTTCCTGCATTCACTGTAGCACTACTGTACACTGCTGTAAAGCACACACAGCTTTGGAATGTTAATTACTTCTTAAGTTATACCTATTAGTTCACCAGATCACAAATTCATTCACAACAAAACAAAGCCAGATTCTTTAGGCTTTCCGTCAGTGTTGTCTACATAGTAGGTATTCAACAAATATTTGAATGACCATTATATGTATATGGTCAGGTAATGAAAGCATTGTGCTATTTCTTTTTTAATTAATGCTAGTATATTTAAGGGAGAAGGCAATGTCACCCCACTCCAGTACTCTTGCCTGGAAAATCCCATGGACGGAGGAGCCTGGTAGGCTGCAGTCCATGGAGTCGCTAGGAGTCAGACACGACTGAGCGACCTCACTTTCACTTTTCACTTTCATGCATTGGAGGAGGAAATGGCAACTCACTCCAGTGCTCTTGCCTGGAGAATCCCAGGGATGGTGGGGCCTGGTGGGCTGCCGCCTATGGGGTCGCACAGAGTCGGACATGACTGAAGCGACTTAGCAGCAGCAGCGGTAGCATCAGCAGTACATACCTGTGGCGGATTCATTTTGATATTTGGCAAAACTAATACAATTATGTAAAGTTTAAAAATAAAATAAAATTAAAAAAAAAATGTTATTTTCTACAAATCATGCAAGCCAAATATAAATGGTTGCATGTAATTCTGAACACACCTTACACGGCTTTCCAGTTTTAAAATATGTTATTTCTTCTAATAGTCCTTAATACAAGGACACTGACATATTGAAGTATGGTACCCAAGGATGATGCAGATGTTGGCAAAAGCAGAACTAATTGCTGAGTTGTCTAAGTCAGTAGCCCTCAACCCTGGCTATACAATAAAATCATCTGGAGAAAAAAAATTTTTAATACCAATACCAAGCCAATTATTATAGTCTCTAGGATAGGAACTAAATAATGTTTTTTTGAAAACTTCCCAGGTAATTCAAATATGCATCTGTGCTTAAAACCATTGAATCACACTTAATTTCAATGAACAACATGAACTGCTGACAGTTTCTGAGAAAGTCACTAAGACTTCTTCTGCTCACTATTGTTTCCTGGGTTTTAAATATTTAAGTATTTGAAACACATACTCTTTATTAAGTATTTTTCCACCACTCTTGCACCACTGTCTATCCAACACCCTTTTGTTCTGATTACCTCAGCCTTAAGAAAAAAGTAATGCATGTTAACAGTCAGATAAAAATTACCTCTCTTATGAGCTCAGTGAGTGAAGAAGCAAGCTACCTCAGGGTGGCTGACGACAGGTGACTGGTCTGCAACATTTAGGAAGTCCCTTACACCTGTCGAGGGAGGCAAAGACTGCAAGAGAGAGGCTGAGTCTGACTGAGCAGGCGCAGAAGGGCAAACAATGCTCCAACTACTGTTGGCAGATCTCTAAAAATAAAACTACAAAAGCACTGGGAAGGCAGAATGAATTCCTAACACTTGTTCTCTTCTATTTTAGTCTGTTATGAAGCAGGTGACCTCAGCACCAAGCAATGAGTCTTTTAACTTTCTGTATCCCTCACTTTCAGAAATGATCCTCAGTTATGTTGCCATGACTGAATTCATTCCAACTGTTTCATATTCATAATCATAAAGAGAATCTTTTTTTAATCTTTCAAGACTGCTCTCTCGTAGGATTACACTCTAAAATAAGTGTCTTTGATATTCATTTGCCTATCTTACTTTGAAGATTGCTTTCACATGTATTATTCTGGGGAAAAACTGTTTATCTGTTAATATTTTATGTATTCTTTCCAGGACTCTTGGTCTAAGAAGTAAGAGTTAAAAGAGTTATTAACACATCCAGAGAAATAGCAATTTAAATGTCTTCCACTGAAAAATCACTGGCCCAAAAAAAGGAAAATTACAGACTTCCTAATAACATATTTCATGAGCCAAATAAGGTCATCCTTATTTTAAATGCTATTTTAAATGTTTGGTCCAGAATAGTTCTGCATGAGAAGGTAATAAAATGTTGAGGAGGACAGCAAGTCTGGAATCAGCTCAGAGCTGCATCCCCCGTCCACTGTTGGTGGTCTGAAGCACAGAATTCAACTGCTCAAGATCTCAGCTTCTTCATTTATTAAAGATGAAAATAATGTCTATCCCTGTTTTATAAAGTTGAGGTCAGAATTAAATAAGACAGTATCAGCAGGACACTAGCTTACTGTCAGCCCCTTAGCACTCAATAAATACTACAGATGATGGTTACTGGTGACAATAATCTATTGATATTACTCAATGAGCAGCAGATGATCGAACCATCAAGAAGCAATACTGTTTTAACTGCTGCTGCTGTTTTTAAGTAGGCACATACTATTTACATCTAAGAATCCAAAATCTCAAAGCCTTTTTTCTAAACAGGTTTACCTCTTCCTGTTTTTCTGGCAGACAGAGCATAATAGAAGTGAAAAATATCTTGGGGAATTTTTTTTTCCCGGGTGGTAAACTTTGCTAGAGAAAATTCTGCATTTTGGTACATTTCTCACAACATGCACATACTAGAGATACCTATATTTGATGACAAGTGGAAATTATTTCATAGAAATTGATAGTGCCTCAAAACGCTCAACTCCTAAGCTCAAGCCAAAACAGAAACTATACACACACACACACACACACACACACAATCCATTAATACAGACCCCAGAAAAATCGTGATTCATGGTTAATCATTATCACTTTACCTAAATCTCAAACAATGTATTTGAGTTTCCTCCCTCCAAGGTGTCAGGGAATACATGAGAAGTCATTTTAAAAAGTAAACTTTGATCAAAATTCTGGGTTCATCTCACAGGCATCACCACTGGACTCTTGAGCTGTCTTCCCAGAGGCTGTTCACATGTTACACTTTTGTATTTGTATCTGAAGCTATCTGTGTCCTAACTGTTTCAGCCATTTTCTCTGGTTTGGTTCTCAAAGAAAATAGAAACCAGTTGTAAATCTGGTGAAAACTAGTTTTATTTTTTACACAGTATATATACTAAGTTTGCTTCTCACCTTATCCTTTAGACCAGAAGTCATTAATTATTGGTATAAAAGAGGAATATTATGCAAAAATACTTGAAATTCAGAAGGTCCATTTAGAGTAAACATCATATACCTCCCTTGAGATTAACAAGACATTGTATTAAACTCAGAAGTAACTGAAATATTTCCCAAGTTCTTTCAGATGTAAAATGATGAGGGAAAAAAGTTCCAAAATGCTTATAAACTACTAGCAAGTATAGAAGTATAAACTAGAAGTTTATACTTACTTCTAAGTAAGTATAACTACGTAAGTTTGCTAAAAATAAGGTATTTAGTTTGCTAAAGTATTTTAACTATATTCAATGTATCTAAAAAAGAAACAATACTATTTGAATTAGTTTGCGTATCTATTATACAAACTAAACAGATTTACACAGCCTACATGAGCATTTCTTGGATAACTTTTCTGAGCATTTCTTAAGTGGATATTTCTCAATCACTTTTTTTGACTGCAGAACCATTCTTATGTCTGTACAAGAGGAACACTCTATTGACTTATTAATTTTCCTTCTATAATATCTAACATTTGCCCAAAGGAAAATGGGTCATCAGCAAGTTTATTTCTATTCATGCTCTGATTTCTCAGCCAAATAAGTGATGGGTCTGCACTTTCAGGCCTGGGCTGAGACTATTTCTTCAGACAGCTTCCCATCTCTATGAGTTGCTGGTCATATCCTTATGACCAGCAAGTCCCTGAGGGCTCCAGAACAATGTCTGACACTGATTTTGGCTAGAGTCTCATTATTCCTTAGAAAAATAAACGGAGCTTATTCTATTGTATGGGTGGTTTACAAAAAACCGAGTTTTTTTTTTTTAATTCTTGATTACAACCAAAACACTTGTTAACCCAAAATAATCTAGAAAAAAATAATAAAAGTAAAATAAGTATTAATAAGTAAAAATAAGTATTAAGTATTCTTATAACTGTCCTATGAATTATTTAGGCTATGATCTTGCTCAATGCCTTTGTTTCTTCAAGAACTAATATACGGCCTAGCCCATGACTGATAATGTTTAATTATTTTGTTGTTGTTCAGTCACTCAGCTGTGTCCTACTCTTTGTGACCCCATGGACAAAAAATATATATATATTATCTTACTCATCTAATTAATTAGTATATGTTACATATACACACATATTTACATCAGTTCAGTTGTTCAGTCGTGTCTGACTCTGTGACCCCATGGATCGCAGCACACCAGGTTTCCCTGTCATCACCAACTCCCAGAGCTTGCCCAAACTCAAGTCCATCAAGTTGGTGATGCCATCCAATCATCTCATCCTCTGTACCTATATATTATATAGACACAATACATATGTGATACATGAGGTACATGATGTGTATGTGCATCTATAGATACAATGCATATTTACAGAAACACTACACTGAATGTTTTACTAATGAGGCTATATTATCATGAATGGTATTTATAACAATCTATATGCCAGAAATACTAGAATACCAATGAAATACTAAAATGATAAACCAAGACACAATTGTAACACAGTCATAACTTTAAAATTATAGAACACAAATGCTAGTGTCTAAACAAGACGGTGGGTGTCTACGTGCGTGCCAAGTCACTTCAGTCATGTCCGACTCTATGCGACGCTATAGACCATACAGCCTGCCAGGCTCTTCTGTCCATGGGATTCTCCAGGCAAGAATACTAAAGTGGGTTGCTTTAGTATTCAAAAGTATGCAAGAGATCTTCCCGACCTAGGGATAGAACCCTTGTCTTTTACATCTACCTACACTGGCAGGTGGAGAAGGCGATGGCACCCCACTCCAGAACTCTTGCCTGGAAAATCCCATGGTCGGAGGAGCCTGGTAGGCTGCAGTCCATGGGGTCACTGAGGGTCGGACACGACTGAGCAACTTCACTTTCATTTTTCACTTTCCTGCATTGGAGAAGGAAATGGCAACCCACTCCCGTGTTCTTGCCTGGAGAATCCCAGGGACGGGGGCGCCTGGTCGGCTGCCATCTACGGGGTCGCACAGAGTTGGACACGACTGAAGCGACTTAGCAGCAGCAGCAGCAGCAGCACTGGCAGGTGGGTTCTTTACTACTAGCATCACCTGGGAAGCCGACACTGCTTTTCAAACATAAGATGAGCACAGAAAAAGCAAGGAACAGAACCGCCAATCTTAACGATGGGTTTAATATTATACAAATCCAACACACTGGCTTAAATGAGGAAAATGAATAGTCTAATGTCACATATCAATATTGTGCTCTACAGTTTGTTCAAAGTACTCCATAATATCACCACATTTGAATGTCACAACCACACAGTGAGCTCAGTAAGAAAGATCATTTGAAAGCATTTTACTGATGAGGAAACGGAGACTGAAGTGTCAAACACTGCAAACATGGGCCCACAGCCAGCAAGAAAGCCTAGGTCACAACTGATCCTACACATATACTATAGAGCTGGTTACTGGAACCATCAAACAAGCTTCAGGAAAAATGACAAGTGTAAAGAACAACTAAGCATAATAACAATGAAATATAGAGTGTTAATCTATGGTAAGTAAAAGTGGCCATGAGTGTTAGAAGCACATATCAAGCATCTATCCAGAGAGACCAGGGTACAAAGAGCATCAAATCTTGAAAGAAGACACATGCAGTATTGATTCCGCAGACAAGTGGTTCTGACCCACTCTAGGGAAGTCTATGTGTTCAAAAGGTTTATTATAACAATGTTTTCTTCAAGAAGGTGGACACAGTACCAGGCTGATAGTTCACAGTGAGCCCCACCTCCAATTCTGTGAGACTATACATACTGGGAGTGTACACCTCAGTGAAACCGTGCGTTTAACGTCCTGGCACTGGCTATCATTTATACTTATAATCACATCATCAGCATCCTAAAAATGTACACAGTAACAAATTCATACTCTTCTAACATAAAATGTCCCAAACTAGAAGGTACTATCATCATATTATTTTATGAGAAGAAATAAAAGCTTTCCAATTTGGCCTCTGGTTGTTTTTTGTTTTGTTTTTTTTTTTTTAATTAAACTAATCTTTAAAGGCCTAAGGGTTCTGGGTTATTTCTTGGGAAGTCTGTCTGGCAAGAATCATCCTATTCATCCATCACATATTTTCCTAAATCTAGAGCAGACCTATTGGTGTTGTGCCAGAGAGGAGTACAAGCATAATAATATCAGATAAAAGTCTCTCTTTGTAAGGGAAGGCCAGAAAAATGCCTTCAGCATGAAGTCTAGGAGCTGCATGAAACTCCCTAGAATTTTTACCTCTGAGATCTCAAAGACAAGCTCTGTTGCTGCATACGTATTGTTTCTAGTCTAGTCAGGTAGGTTTTGCACAATTCTTACCCACTGCACAGGCTGTGCAGGAATATGCAACAGTAGTCTTTGAATATTTTTCCTTAGCTTAAATGTATTGCACTTTATCTTTCATTAGTTCAATCTTAATTTTTAAAAGAAAAAAACATCTCAAAGACAAACCAGTTAGCAGGCAACCATATATGTGTATGGCCAGTACATCATGCTGAAGCTGAAGCTATAGTACTTTGGCCCCCTGATGGGAAGAGTCGACTCACTGGAAAAGACCCTGATGCTGGGAAAGATCAGGGAAGGCAGGAGGAGAAGAAGATGAAAGAGGATGAGATGGTTGGATGACATCACCAACTCAATGGACATGAGTTTGATCAAGCTCCAGGAGACGGTGAAGGAGAGGGAAGCCTGGCGTGCTGCAGTCCACGGAGTCGCAGAGTCAGACATGACTGAGTGACTGAAAAACAAGTACATATATACACACCCAGTAAAAAAATATTGGGAATATAAATACATGAAGCATTCATAGTTAAATGTTCTACAGGAATTATTTTTAATGATGTCTCATTTAAAATGAAGCCACTGAAGTTTATGGTATCTGATGACAATCTAAGCCACCAGATATTGAATGACTCAGTGTGATATCCTGACCTCCTCAGCAGAGCATCTCAGACTTGGTGTCTGTACTACTGTACTGAGGCTGCCATAAAGCAAACTACCACAAAATGGGTGGCGCAGAACAGAAATCTACCACCTTACAGTTCTGAGGGTTAGAAGTTTAAGATCAAGATGTCAGCAGGGCCATGCTCCCTCTGGAGGCACTAGGGAGGAACTGTTCCAGGCCCCTCGCCTAGTTTCTGGTGGGTCCTTGATTTAAGCAGCACACAGCACTGTCCCTATGTTTGCGTCAGGGTCCAAATTTTCTCTTTCTATATGGATACCTGTGATAGACTACAGCCCACCTTCCTGCAGCTTGAACTAATTTAAACTGATTACAGCTGCAAAGACCTCATTATAAACTAAAGACACATTCTGAAGCAAAGGTGGTTAGAGCTTCAACACAGGGATTCTGGGAGTACACAAGTCAACCTATGCTTGATAAAAGCTTAAGATCAAAAGAAGAAAAAGAAAAAGAGATGGAGAAATTGGAAAACATAAACTAGATGAAATGGGAGCACTGAAACTGAAATACAGAAAGTGAAACAAATGAGATAAAAGAAAAAGATCATCATAATGATTATAGTAGACATACTTTAGAAGACTTGTGAATTTTTGCCTCACTAAAAACTTTGCCATTTTGATTCTACTTGTTTGACTCAGTATGAATAGAATGTTGGATTCCTATTTTAAAAAAAAAGATATGCAACAAGCAACAGGTTTACTGTTAGCACAGGGAACTATAGTCAATATCTTATAATAACATTAAAAGGAAAATAATTTTTAAAATAATATATGTATATAATTGACCATCTTGTTGTATACCTGAAACTATACTTCAATAAAATATGTATCTTAAGAGAAAAAAATGGATAACCAACAAGAACCTACTACACAGCACAGTGAACTCTGCTCAATGTTATATGACAGCCTGGATACTAGGGGAGTTTAGAGGAGAATGGATACATGTATACATGGCTGCGGAGAAGGCAATGGCACCCCACTCCAGTACTTTTGCCTAGAAAATCCCACGGACGGAGGAGCCTGGTAGTCTGCAGTCCATGGAGTCGCTAGAGTCGGACACGATTGAGCGACTTCACTTTCACTTTTCACTTTCATGCATTGGAGAAGGAAATGGCAACCCACTCCAGTGTTCTTGCCTGGAGAATCCCAAGGACGGGAAGCCTAGTGGGCTGCCGTCTATGGGGTCGCACAGAGTCGGACACGACTGAAGCGACTTAGCAGCAGCAGCAGCAGCATACATGGCTGAGTCCCTTCGCTGTTCACCTGAAACTATCACAACACTGTTAATTGGCTATACCCCAACACAAAATAAAAATATTTTTTAAAAGATTAATATTGTGTGATATATAATAAATATCCCACGTCTCGATGTATTTAAGGAAAGCATATATTCAGGATAAGAAAAAGCTAGAACAAGTATGTCTCAACTATTTTGTTTTTTTAGAGTTGATATAGCTACAATCCAGACATACGTATATTAGTTTATAAATACTCAATATTTTACTATATGTTACATATACATTAATAAATCACAATCTAAATTTCCTACTAATGACACCATATACTGGAATGCATGGTAAGGCATACTGGTGATAGAGTCTGAGCACAACAGGACTATATAATTTGGTGTCTGAACCTGGACACTTTGAAAGTGACAGTGTAGTATTAACAAGCAGGAACCAAATGGGTCCTGGTCAAGCCCAACATGAGGATAAGTAAGAAAAAGAACTGGGCTGAACGAAAATGCTGGAAGGTTGATATCTTTTCCTTTATTAGTCTGTAGTAGAGAATGGGAAAGGCAGTGATTATTCTACTCACGTAGGAATACCTATAAGGAGAGAGAAATGTGAGGAAATGCACTAGATTTTCCACAGTATCAGAGCATAATATATATTTCTTTTGTGAATAAAATGAATGATATGCCTGAGAACAAAGTATGAGGTGGACAATATGAAAAGGAAATATTGTTAATCCCATAAAGGGGATCTTTCTAGCCTCTCCTACATATATCAGAGTAGCAACACTTCTGAATTATTTCAGTTCAGTCTCTCAGTCTTGTCCAACTCTTTGCAACCCCATGGACTGCAAAATGCCAGGCCTCCCTGTCCATCACCAATTCCCGGAGTTCACTCAAACTCAAGTCTATTGAGTTGGTGATGCCATCCAACCATCTCATCTTCTGTCATCCCCTTCTCCTCCCACCTTCAATCTTTCCCAGCATCAGGGTCTTTTTGAATGAGTCAGCTCTTCCCATCAGGTGGCCAAAGTACTGGAGTTTCAGCTTCAACATCAGTCCTTCCAATGAATATTCAGGACTGAATTCCTTTAGGATGGACTAGTTGGATCTCCTTGCTGGCCAACGGTCTCTCAAGAGTCTTCTCCAACATCACAGTTCAAAAGCATCAATTCTTCGGGGCTCATTTTTCTTTATAGTCCAACTCTCACATCCATACAGTACTACTGGAAAAAACCACAGCTTTGACTAGACAAACCTTTGCTGGCAAAGTAATATCTCTACTTTTTAACATGCCATCTACGTTGGTTATAACTTTTCTTCCAAGAAGCAAGTGTCTTTTAATTTCATGGCTGGAGTCACCAATCTACAGTGATTTTTGAGCCCAAAAAATAAAGTCTATCACTGTTTCCACTGTTCCCCCATCTATTTGCCATGAAGTGATGGGACCAGATGCCATGATCTTAGTTTTCTGAATGTTGAATATTAAGCCAACTTTTCATTCTCCTCTTTCACTTTCATCAAGAGGCTCTTTAGTTCTTCTTCACTTTCTGTCATAAGGGTGGGGTCATCTGAATATCTGAAGTTATTGATATTTCTCCCGGCAATCCTGATTCCAGCTTGTGCTTCATCCAGCCCAGCATTTCACATGATGTACTCTGCATAGAAGTGAAATAAGCAGGGTGACAATATACAGCCTTGACGTACTCCTTTCCCAATTTGGAAACAGTCTTGTTCCATGTCCAGTTCTAACTGTTGCTTCTTGACCTGCATAGATTTCTCAGGAGGCAGGTCAGGTGCTCTGGTATTCTCATCTCTTGAAGAACTTTCCACAATTTGCTGTGATCCACACAGTCAAAGGCTTTGGCATAGTCAATAAAGCAGAAATAGATATTCTTCTGGAACTCTCTTCCTTTTTCTATGATCCAAGATGTTGGCAATTTGACCTCTGGATCCTCTACCTTTTCTAAATCCAGCTTGAACATCTGGAAGTTCATGGTTCATGTACTGCTGAAGCCTGGCTTGAAGAATTTTGAGCATTACTTTACAAGCATGTGAGATGAGTGCAATTGTGCGGTAGTTTGAGCATTCTTTGGAATTGGAATGAAAACTGACCTTTTCCAGTCCTGTGGCCACTGCTGAGTTTTCCAAATTTGCTGGCATGTTGAGTGCAGCACTTTCACAGCATGGTCTTTTAGGATTTGAAATAACTCAACTGGAATTCCATCACCTCCATTAGCTTTGTTCGTAGTGATGCTTCATAAAGCCCACTGGACTTCCCATTCCCAGGATATCTGGTTCTAGGTGAATGATCACACCATCGTGATTACCTGTGTCATGAAGATCCTTTTTGTATAGATCTTCTGTGTATTTGTTGCCACCTCTTCTTAATATCTTCTGCTTCTGTTAGTTAGGTCCATACCATTTCTGTCCTTTATTGTGCCCATCTTTGCATGAAAATTTCCCTTGGTAGCTCTAATTTTCTTGAAGATATCTCTAGTCTTTCCCATTTTAATGTATTCCTCTATTTCTCTGTCTTGATCTCTTGAGGAAGGCTTTCTTATCTCTCCTTGCTATTCTTTGGAACTCTGCATTCAAATGGGTGTATCTTTCCTTTTCTTCTTTGCCTTTCACTTCTCTTCTTTTCATAGCTATTTGTAAGGCCTCCTCCGACAACCATTTTGCCTTTCTGTATTTCTTTTTCTTGGGGATGGTCTTGATCCCTGCCTCATGTACAATGTCACAAACCTTCATCCATAGTTCTTCAGGCACTCAGTCTATCAGATCCAATTCCTTGAATCTGTTTGTCACTTCCACCATATAATCGTAAGGGATTTGATTTAGGTCATACCTGAATGGACTCATTGGAAAAGACCCTGACGCTGGGAGGGACTGGAGGCAGGAGGAGAAGGGGACAATAAACGATGAGATGGCTGGATGGCATCTGATGGACATGAGTTTGAGTAAACTCCAGGAGTTGGTGATGGACAGAAGGCCTGGCGTGCTGCGATTCATGGGGTTGCAAAGAGTTGGACACAACTGAGCGACTGAACTGAACTGAATGGTCTAATGGTTTTTCCCTACTTACTTCAATTTAAGTCTGAATTTAGCAATAAGGAGTTCATGATCTGAGCCACAGTCAGCTCCCGGTCTTGTTTTTGCTGACTGTACAGAATTTCTCCATCTTTGGCTGAAAAGAATATAGTCAATTGACCATCTGGTGATGACCATGTGTAGAGTCTTCTCTTATGTTGTTGGAAGTGGGTATTTGCTATGACCCGTGTGTTCTCTTGGCAAAACCCTGTTAACCTTTGCCCTGCTTCATTCTGTACTTCAAGGCCAGATTTGCCTGTTACTCCAGGTATCTCTTGACTTCCTGCTTTTGCATTCCAGTCCCCTATAATCTTTTTTGGGTGTTAGTTCTAGAAGGTCTTGTAGATCTTCATAAAACCATTCAATTTCAGCTTCTTCAGCATTACTGGTCAGGGCCTAGACTTGTATCACTGTGATACTGAATGGTTTGCCTTGGAAACAAACAGAGATTATTCTGTCGTTTTTGAGATGGTATCCAAGTACTGCATTTCGGACTCTTTTGGGGTCTTACCCCCATTTAAGCCAATCAACTAAAAAGGTAAACTATTTGGTTTTTTTTTTTTAACAACAGAAATAAAAGAAGCAAAGAAATTTCTTTTGACTGAACAACAGAAAAAAAAAAAAAGAATATCTTGGACCAGAGATCCTGGGTTTCCATTTTCACTTGTTTAATAGCATTCCCTCCTAACCAATGTAGACAGTGATCACTGGGATTACTGTTTCTATACTACACCACTTGGTGTTGCCATTCTTGTAAGTGCACTGTCCTAAAAGAGAACAAACAGCATGTAGCTATTCTCCATTTACAGAAAAAAGTAGATGAGCAGAAACACCTGGTATTCATTTCATAGTCATCAAGATATTTGTGTGCGTGATCAGCTCAGACCAGCACTATAAAATTTCAAAGCTCCATATAAGACAGAACACTATACAGTATACCTACAAATAGAACTGAGCAGTGCCATGACTTTGTCCCAGTAGTACTTGTACTGTTTCAGGGACTCTGTCAATTGCTCTCCCCTGAAAAACATGGAGTACTTTCAACCAAGAAGAATCTTCATTAGCTTACTATGCCGCTTTCCCAGGTGAAACAAATACCTATAAGGAGAGTGTATGTCCATGCTAATTACACTTTGCCCACAGGCCACTTTGGCAACTGTCCAACATTTCTGGTATCTACAAAGCATTTTATTCAATGTGCACAACGACAGGAAAGATTGTCTCATTTCCGCTCCAGACTCAGCAGGAAAGAGCAGACACCAATATGCTTCTGTTAAAGACAAGTTTCACTACAAAATTTTCCTTCAGGAAATTGAGATCTCCAGGAACAGGAGAATTTTACCCTTGCACATGTGACTATAAGTTAAATAATTACACTTCCTGCTTCACCAAGCACTAAATTTAAGAGCTTAATTTCGAAAATATTTTGAACTAGCTAATTTACCCTTTTAATGGCATACTTATTATCAGGGATCAATGAATAAAACTCACTGGTGTGACAAAATGTTAGCAAAATGCAAACACCACCTAAGCATTGTGGGAGTGAGCCAAAAATAGACATCATTGGCTAGAGGAATACATATCAGGGGCCAATTTATTGTGCAGATTCCATCTAGATCAGTGGTTCTCAACCAGGAGTGACTGTGCACCCAAGAAGACATCTGACAATGTCTGGAGATGTTTCTTTATTACTCTGACTTGGAGAACTGCCACTAGCCTCTAACAGGTAGACCGAGGATGCTGCTAAGTACAAAGCACACGCCAGACCACTGTCACAAAGAACTATCTAGTCCAAAATATCAACAGCACCAAGCCTGAGAAACCCAGCCTTACAATGTATGGGAAAATTCATGGGTTTTTAAAATAAATTCCATGTGGCAATACTATTTTTCCTAGGTACATTTTAATAGACTTCAATAGTTATTTTCAGTGAAGCTTCTTTGGTTTGATTTTTTTAACTTGTTAAAATTATAATTCTGAATTATTCCCAAATACTATAAAATTATTATGAAATGCCAAGAAAAATAGTATAAAATTAAAACAACATAGTCTAGCCTTTATCATACTGTCTGAATTTAGGAGAAATGAAGATTGGTAAGAAATATAAATGAATCAAAACTGAGCTGCATGTAATATCAAATGACAACTTCAAAAACCTCTTAATTTCCAGTTTTCACCTCATAACCAACTTGTTTTTTTTTAATAAAACATCACTTTTAACCCACCACATCATTAGGGCCAGAAACAGAACCATGCTTGTTGAAAGATAAAAGAATGACAAATGCTTTCAAAAATGTACCTAAATGAATATAAAGAGGAAATCTATTGCTATATCTTGAAAAATACTAGAATATCTTTTCTGTGATATACTTTACAGAGTAATTGCTTTAAGCAGTTTGAGGTTCTTGTTTCCATATTTTAAACAACAATTTTGGAGAATACATGCCTTTGATAAATTTCTATTATGTTTTACGTGCTGCAGATTTTCAATCTTCAATTCAGAATGTAAAGTATTCTGAAAAATCAGAGTAGGAAGAAAGTCATCAGGCCACAGCTTCCTCTAACACTGGCTTTATCACTTATGTCTTTATGATTCAGTTATCCTTTATACTTCTTCAAGTGCAAGTCCTTCAAAATATCTTTACCTTTTTATTCCAATGGTCTTGTCCTCTTAATCTACCACACTGGTATTCCACTAACCATAATTATGTAAAATAGCATTCTTGCTTCATTATTATAAAATACCACATATATTCAGAGTAGTTCTATACTAGCTATGTCCAGCTTCTTATCAGCACTTTATTATGTGCCACTGATCAATTCAGTTCACTCACTCAGTCATGTCTGACGCTTTGAGAACCCATGGACTGCAGCATGCCAGGCCTCCCTGTCCATCACCAACTCCCGGAGTTCACCCAAACTCACGTCCATAGAATCAGTGATGCCATCCAGCCATCTCATCCTCTGTCATCCCCTTCTCCTCCTGCCTTCAATCTTTCACAGCATCAGGGTCTTTTCAAATGAGTCAGCTCTTCGCATCAGGTGGCCAAAGTACTGGAGTTTCAGCTTCAACATCAGTCCTTCCAATGAACACCCAGAACTGATCTCTTTCAGGATGGACTGGTTGGATCTCCCTGCAGTCCAAGGGACTCTCAAGAGTCTTCTCCAACACCACAGTTCAAAAGCATCAATTCTTCGGCACTCAGCTTTCTTTATAGTGCCACTGATAACTATCTACAAAGACTTTAGAATAGTATGAGGAGTTCTAAGGGGTAGTATCTGAAGTTACATAGAAAACCCCAAGAAATCATGCTCTCACAGCTTTTTCCAGGACTCTGTGGCAAAACACTGGTGAGAAAACTTTCAGAAGCAGAAAGCCCAGATGATATTTACCTGACAGTTTGACAGCTGCAATCACCAAGTCAAAACAGAATCAGAGAAAACTCCTCCCTTAAACTATGATTTGCATTTACATGGTCTACGTAATGAGGATATAGCACTGGTAATAGACTACCTTTAAAATCACCTCTCTGGGAAGATTCTGTTTATCCCATGTTTCAGAGAGAAGAGGTCCTTTGAATTTTTTAAAAGGGGCTGGGGTGGGGGGGCAGGTCTCAAACATTGGATGGCGCATAAACCCAAGGATGAGCTTGTGTACACCTGTTCCATCAGGAAAGGAGTAAATATAGTGGTAGAGGGATAGGGAAAGAGGCAGATAAGACACAAAGGCACATTTCAACACAGTTGGGTACTGCCTCCATACTATTAAATATGAGTCCATGGCAGTTCCTTTGGATAGCCCGCCTATGGGTTAAAGGGGACTTAGTTATATGTGCTTCTAAAGACTTTCACTTACAGTGTATTTTCTGCGCCTTTTACACTCTTATTTCTCCCTGCCTACCCCACATCCCAAATTACTTTTTGAAAGACAGGGATTTCACAAAAAGGCTCACATAAGGAACTTGAAGCACAGGAAAAGACAGAGCCAACAGAATGAAAAATAATCATCTATTTTTCATTGTTTTTTATCACAACACATCTGCCTTTTCCTTTTTGCTTAATAAGCATTCTTTGTAACCTTTGGACTCCTTTCATATCCCTAAGTTTTATAAAGCACATATACATACATAATATAGCAGTTTGGCTCAAAAAAAAAAGCACAGCAGTCTTATTTTAACTCAATCTTAGAACATCAACTTAAATAAATGGCCTCTGGTAAATAAACCTAAAACAGCATAATTATCATTAAAACAGATTCAATGTTAGGGTTGCTACTGCTGCTGCTAAGTCGCTTCAGTTGTGTCCGACTCTGCAACCCCACAGACGGCAGCCCACCAGGCTCCTCTGTCCCTGGGATTCTCCAGGCAAGAATACTGGAGTGGGTTGCCATTTCCTTCTCCAGTGTTAGGATATTTCTAAATAATTAAGAGAGGTGATTACCAGAAGGATAAAAGGTGTTTTCTTGGTTGTTACAGAAGGAAAGAAGAGTGATTTGACATGCTGTAAGTTTCTTAAGTGCAAAAAAACCTTGTCGCTATTTACTCAAATGCACCTGAATATTGGGGGTTTCAATATTCACTCGCATAACAAATCACCAGTCACAGGCATAAGTTTCTGCAAAAATTTCCTGGTCAGTAATGTGTTAAGTCAGGCAAGTTCCAATTTCATTCAAAATATAAATGTACAGTGAAAAAAATTGTGCTCATAAATTATTATATTGTGGACTTCCTGTCACAATTCTTTTCATATTAGTATTTTTAATACAATATTTTGCTATGCCAAAAACACAGAAAACTCTATGATTAATATGTATATGTGAACATCTTCTAACCCAGAAACCATCATAACATAAACAAACGTGGGCTCTCATATGCAAACATCTTAGGAAAGAATATGCACGCAGCATTATCAAAATATTTTTAAGGGTAAGAATCACAAAACTATCAAAATGAAAACTGTTGAACTTGAGTGCTGGAAACTCTGATTCATTATAGTCTTCCCTGGAAGTAAGTGCCTTTCTAACCAGTTTCTGGTACTTCATTTGCCCTAAGGTGTCGTTTTTAATTTGTTCTGAGGTGTTTCTACACTAGATCTGCCACATCTAAGTCAAACTTATCAAAGTAAGCTGCCAGCTAGTTACTCTTACAAATTGTCCATAATGCCATGATTTTAAACATGAAAATTCATAAGCATCACCTGGCAGGGCTGTTAAAAAGCAGGTTCCTGGGCCCACCTTAGATTCTGAGTAAATTCATGATGGATGCAGATGGTCTGTGGAGCACACTGACATATGCTATCTTCTTCAATACAGGCTACAGTAACGTGGAATCACACAACAGAAAATTCTACAAGAATCAGACTTTCTCTAATTTCCATACAACAGTAACTTTTTATTTTGTTTTATTTTGGGGTTTTGTTTGTTTGTTTGTTCTTAAGTTTAATTGCAGTATAGTTGCTTTACAATGCTGTGTTGGTTTCTGCTGCTGCTGCTGCTGCTAAGTCGCTTCAGTCGTGTCCAACTCTGTGCGACCCCATAGACGGCAGCCCACCAGGCTCCCCCGTCCCTGGGATTCTCCAGGCAAGAACACTGGAGTGGGCTGCCATTTCCTTCTCCAATGCATGAAAGTAAAAAGTGAAAGGGAAGTCGCTCAGTCATGTCTGACTCTAGCGACCCCATGGACTGCAGCCTACCAGGCTCCTCCGTCCATGGGATTTGGTTTCTACTATACAGCAAAGTGAATCAGCTATATGTATAAATATATCCCCTCTTTTCTGAAAGGCATAAGTTTATTAAAACAAAGACTGGAATAAAACTTTAAAGGATATTTTTAAAAGGACTCCAACTTCATCATATCTTCTCCTAACTTTTATTTTCATTGAGAAATTGTGCAAGGTTAAGTTTACATTTTTCTAGGTTCTGGCTTAAGACAAGAACCAGGTAATCCCATCTTCATTTCTGATTCTACCTCTAGAACTTCAGCATCACTAAACAGATGTTGAAACACACCACTTTAAATACAAGTTTTAAAACCAGTTTATGTATAAATAAAACTTTGCTTCTGACTGTCAAATGAAAAATCATGGATGGAGCATAAAACCAAGAAAGAGCTTGTATACACCTGTTCCATCAAGGAAGGAAGAAATATAGTGGCAGAGAAATAGCAAAAGAGAGGCAGATGGACACAAAAGCACATTTCAACACAGTTGGAGACTGCCTCCATACCACTGAATATGACGCTTGTCAGTCCTAAGCAGCTCACTCGGAGGAAGGGCGGCTCAGATGGAATCAGATCACGTGTGCATGCTGCTGCTGCTGCTGCTGCTGCTGCTGCTGCTCCTGCTAAGTCGCTTCAGTCATGTCCGACTCTGTGCGACCCCATAGATGGCAGCCCACCAGGCTCCCCTGTCCCTCAGATTCTCCGGGCAAGAACACTGGAGTGGGTTCACGTGTGCAAAGGTGTGCCTTAAATGAAATCTAATTTAAAAATTGAGGACGGTCAGGGAAAAGAAAGAATACTGCAGTGACTTTCATTTCTGGGCCATCTAAGGTCAACAGAATAACCTCTCAGATTAAAATAAAAATTTTATTTAATTTTAAGCAGCAAAGGTTCTGTTCTTCTTGTTCATATAGTCTTTAACCATATTTTCCCTACCTATTGTTTCATGTAGCTCTAAGAAACAGCCCTAACTAACCCCTAGCCAAAGCTGCTCACTACGAAGATAATACTTTACTTTCAGATGTGACATTTAAAAGGCAATGACATCTGGTTCTAAATTTCTAGCCATATTTTTGGCCAAATTGCAAATATATTAAATTACATTAAAATATTCATGTATGAAGGTCATCTCAGCAAGATATTTTAAATGATATGCACATAAAATGTAATAATTGATATTTCATTGCAATAATAACTATAATGGTTACCACGGTGTTGGACAATTTCATTGGTAAGATTTCAGCTGATTTCTTAAAATCAATGGCCTTTGTAATGTGCTGAATTGAACATCCTTTTCAAGAAATCTTTCTTCAAACTACATAGAAACAGCTACAATTTTTACTATGTAAAATTCATGAAGTTTTAAGAATTTGTCAACAAGGTATTTTTTGTGAGCTTATCCTGAAAGTCATTTAAAAGAGATTACCATTCTGGGAAGTTTAGCAAGAGTTTGTCCAGCACTGTTAAGACTGGTATTGTTCTTGACCTGACATCCCAACTATTAGCTGAAAGAAGCAACATCTTTATAAAAAGATCTAGTGTAATTCAGTTCGTTTTAAGTAATCCACTAAAGAACATTAAGAATCCTTTAAGACATTCTTAAAACATATAATTCTGACTTTTTAGGAAGCTAATTTCTCAGCAGTCTGGAAAATTCATATAAAAATCCTTGAGACAACTGTTCAGGAATAAGTGTATAGAGAAAGATATTACTCAGAAGGACTGCAAGAAAAGACAGAAAATAAAGAGCAGCTAATCTTATTCTGCCAGTCTACTGATATAATTTAATATGCCTCAGTTTTGTTAGGTAAAATCATATATGTAACTTAAGGACATCTTTGGTAACAAACTGTCAGAAAAATCTCTAATTGAACCAACAGAAAGCAAAAATATTCTTGTCCAATAAAGCTTTTTAATATACATGTCAACTTTAGAGTGCACAGATGCATACGGAGTAAGTGAATTCTACAAAATGAAAAAGTTCTTGAATTTTCATTACTTACTAAGTGAACATTTGAACCAAAGATAAATGGCACATTGCATTCTTTGGGGAAAAAAAATTGCCTTTTGCAAGAATCATTTTGATTCTGGATGTTATTCAACACAGTGAAAACGTTTATACTTTTATACTTCAGCAGACACTGAAATCTGAGAAATAGGTAGACATTTTTATATAGCCTCAGCCTCAGAGACCAACTACACCTAATACATATAATTTTTTAAAGACAAGGTAAGGAAGGGGGAAAGGAAAAAAACCTCACCTACCTCAGGAATGTTTAAGATGTTTTCATCTTGATTCTGGGACATAAAATCTTTGTAAAGTAACAATTTTGTGTCCCTCTGTTTTTGAATATATCCAAATAATTCCATAATCCATCAAAAGGGAATACTAGTTATCTTCACATGAGTCCTGACTTATTGAAATGGTCCTAAGAAGGGTATGCAGCCCATATAACTTCATTACAGTACCAAAATATTTGCTTTACTGATAGCAAATGTTTAGACCTATGGCAAATGGTAGATGTTCTAAAGAAAACACATTAAAAGTCAAATAAATTTGCTTGTGAAGAACATAAAATGCCGGTAAGGAACTACAGCATGTAACAATGTGAAACTGGCAGCTCCTTCCAAACCAAAGTATTACGATGACTTTGAGAAAAAATGCCATTTCTATCTAATAGCCAAAATAAAAGATAAGCATTAAAGTAGGACATATCACTTAAAAAAATCTTTTAATGTGAAAACCTTCAATTTTGGGAGTTTTGTTTCTTTTTATGCCACTTTAAACTGAAAACATTTAGTTACCTTAAATAGCCAAATCAATTTAACTAGAGTTATTCAGATTACACTCTGCAAATCCAGCTCAGGTAAAGTACAGAAACGAAGGGTGTTTAGACACTTTGATAACAGTCTGAAAAAGTAATGTTATGACTACCGAATATAGTTATTTAAAAACAAAGATTCATACCTCTCTAAATCTTATTTTTTTACTGATTTTCATTGTATGCTAGAAAAATACACATTTGCAATGAATATGAAATTTACAAAAAATAAACAAACTGTGTTCCTTTAGCACAGTTAGTGTGAAAAGCACTGAATTAGACAGACAATTACTTTGGCCAGAATCTCGTCATGTTAGCAAATTAATTAGTGTTAAAGGTATAACAAGACAAATCCTGAATAAATTAGACAATCAGCAGTACTTCTAAAACAAAGTCAGTAGGCATACATGGTACAGAGCAAAGGCACACCTACATGCAAGATAAGAGGGGCCTTTTTTTTTCCAGGTAAACTTATTAAGTACCCAGTACTTAGGTACTGTGAAGAAGTATCTTATAATACTTTCATTGAAAAGCAGAAGCCACAGCTATTCACCTGAATCTAGTCAGTGAAGAGGAGAAATCACGTATGGATGCTTTCAGTTACATATGAACATTCCTGCATTAATACTCTGTAACGGGGGCATTAGTTAGAAAACATGACCATACCATAAATACATATAAGCAAAACTAGATGCTGATTAAATTTACAGAATCACCTAGTTTATTCAGGCAGGGAAAGGCACACAATTTAGGGAGAGATCTAAGATTTCATAATGCCAACACACTCCAGTACTCTTGCCTGGAAAATCCCATGGACGGAGGTGGCTGGTAGGCTGCAGTCCATGGGGGTCACTAAGAGTCGGGCACGACTGAGCAACTTCACTTTCACTTTTCACTTTCATGCATTGGAGAAGGAAATGACAACCCATTCCAGTATTCTTGCCTGGAGAATCCCAGGGACACAGGAGCCTAATGGGCTGCCGTCTATGGGGTCGCACAGAGTCAGACAGGACTGAAGCGACTTAGCAATAGCAGCAGCAGCAACCTTAATTTAGAAGTAACTTGATCCTTTACATTACAAAAGAACTCTCTTATAGTTTTTTCACACATTTATTAACAATAATTGTGCAAACTGGCTTAAACCACAGTACAGAGAACTCTTTTCTTTGTAGAGGGTGAAAAGTTCAGCTAACTAACTACACTAGTAATGAGCAGTTAATGAGCTTTTGGGATTTGCTTTCCTGACTCCTGATGGGATGGATCAGCACCAATGTGGCAAAGCACAGATCGCCTGAGGCAAAAATGATGACAGTTATCTGAGTGCTTCTTCAAAGTTTGTGAACATCTTACGTGGAAAGGAGTAAGTTTCCCCATTTTCTAGTTGTTAGTGTTTATATGATGGTTGTCTAATAATAAAACTCAAGGGAGGAAGAATTCTGAGACAGCTCGCGTGTATCATCCACACTCCTGGTGCAGGGGTGGAACCCTGGGATCAAGAAGGGCTGTCACTCCCATGATTGTTATATGGCTAAAGTGAAGGAATTCTATAGATATAATCAAGAGTGCAAATGGTCTAACTTAACTAATTGAAGGTCCTTTAAAGAGGGATTGGGACCCCTTTCTGATTAGAGATCTTACTGCTGGCCTTGGCCTTGAAAGAGTAAACTGCCATGTTGTGAGAAGACCTCTGAGAGGTCCCTGTGGAAAGGAAGTGAGTGGCCTCCAAGAGCTGAAAACAAACAGGAAGTGGGGAAGTAGTCCCACAACCACAAGCAAGCATCCACAACCACAAAAGCCTGAAAAAAGAGCAGAGAGCAGCCCTGGAGAGGAATGCAAGCCAGTCAACACCTTATTGCAACCATGTGAGACTTTGAGGAAAGGAACAAGCAAAGCCATGGCTAGACTCATCACCATGGAAACTGTGAGAAAAGAAATGCCCATTGTTTGAAACCACTGCATTTGTGGTATTCACGACACAGAAGACATCAAACTAAAATAAACACATGAGTCTAGATTACTTAATTCTAAACAAAGGATTCATTTTCTCTCTCAATCTCCACATAAAATGCCTTTACAAAGATTCTGTTGGTTTGTTTCATTCACTATACTTTAAACGAGTGGTCATGGTCAGTATTCAATCCCCTTTGTATAGTCTGATTCACATCTTTCTTGCATAAATCATGAGGATTTAACTGTTTCTCTAACTTCTCTCATTTAGGAATTTCCTTACTATGCTGCTGCTGCTGCTAAGTCACTTCAGTCATGTCCGACTCTGTGCAACCCCATAGACAGCAGCCCACCAGGCTCCCCCGTCCCTGGGATTCTCCAGGCAAGAACACTGGAATGGGTTGCCATTTCCTTCTCCAATGCATGAAAGTGAAAGTGAAGTCGCTCAGTCATGTCCAACTCTTCACAACTCCATGGAGCGTAGCCCACCAAGCCCCTCCGTCCATGGGATTTTCCAGGCAAGAGTACTGGAGTGGGTTGCCATTTCCTTCTCCATTCATCACTATGAGGAAAGCTGGTCAACTGGGCACAACGGAAGGCCATACTTCATGTGATTCTACACACATACCTCTTTGAAACTTTAAGATGTATAATGAGCCCTAATATTAATTCTCCTTGAAAAATTAGATATTTTAAACAGTACAATTGAGTTCTACTCTTTTAAAAACACTCATAATATTCATTTATTCCATGGGTAATGTATGATAACGTGGTTTTTGCTCATCTTAAAGAAAATGAAAGCACTATTCTATGTTACACACAATTATTACTGATATTTAAAGTTACCATTTTCAGACCATTTGCAACCATTACTAGAAATATATTATCAAATGAGAACATCTAGGGTGTATTTCACAGAACCAAAACCTCATATGTCAATAGGCCACTAACATTATTTCTCTGCACGCAAGAATGCAAGGTCACTGACCTCCTTATATATTTATTTGTGGGCCCTTCAATCAAATAAAGAAAGGAGTCTGAGACCATATCACACTTAAGTACAAGTGGGGATAGCACAGAGTTAAAGAAAAAGGAGGAAAACATCAAATTTTACCACTTTTGCTATCAGAAAGATTATTAGAGAGATACTAAAATGTGGGGGCTGGAGGTGAGAACTCTTCAGAAGCATCCTTACCGGCAGTGGAATACTTGGGTACCAAGAAACTTCTCATTTATGCTCAACAGACACGTGAATGCAAATGCATGACAACTAAGACCAACTTGTTCAGAAATGACTGGACGGTGAGTAATTATAGAAAGGGCTAAAGCCAGGAATTCTTCCTTACAAGATACTGGTGGAGGCAAAAAGGAACTCAAGTCACCTGACTCCACTAAATTCCCTTGCTTCTAGTCAAATTATATTTTCCAGTGCTTTTTTTGTGCCATACTTCATATGAATTAGCATTCTTAATTCTCACAACAACCTTATGAAGTTTTAGCAATGAAAGAGTTAACTTGTTCAAATGGTAGAGCTGATCTCTGAACCCACACTATTGGCCAACCAGGCAAATTCCAGGAGGGAATTAAGCCCTAATATTCAAAAGCATCCATTATTAACTTCACCCTATACCTTTGGAATGGTCACTAAATAAACACAATCATTATCTGTTCTGTGGTTCAGATGAGGAAACCTGGTTAGGAAGGCTACAACCACAGCACAAATGATCACTTTCTAGAATTCAGAAGTACTTAACAGTCACCTCAAAAAACACAGCTTCAATGGCACTCAGCATAGAACCAACATCTAATATTTATAAACTATGTATATATGTGTGTTTATACACATTTATAGTTTTTTATATATATAGTTGATGCATTTCTTTGTAAAGATTAAAATGCAATACAGAAAAATACAGAAGAAACATAAAAATGAAACTGAAGAAACATAAAAATGAAATTGAAAAACAGACTCTGAGCAACCTTCTGAACTCAGGTTTTAGATCCTTGTGTTTATTATAAAAGCAGAAAATCCCAGGAGCCAACCTACATCACTTATAGGGGAAAAAAAAACAGAGGTGTAGGACCAAATCCAAAGTTTGCAACCTTCAAATCGCCCCTGTCAGGATCATTTACACCCAGGGTCTCAGCTGGCTTTTACACACCACACAGACAGGTTGCGTCACCTCTGATAATTTAAGGAGATAAATGACCTCATCTAATTATCATGCATGGTTTGCTCTGTGATGAGTTACCATTCCCCTATGTTTATTTATTACCATCAAGTATTACTATAAATTTTAAACAATTACTCACTAGCAGATCTTAACAGCATGGATCAACCCCCTGGGAACTGAGCTACACAGGCACAATAAAATTTCACCTTATGAAAATTAATTCTGGTTTCTACATTTACATCGACAGGAAAATCAGGTGTTTTGAGAGACAACCAAGCATTCTACATGTTTAATTTAGAGCAATCTGCACACCCCTCATTGTGCCCATCCTCCTGAGGCTTCACATGGCCCATTTGTTTATCTCTCCTAACATTTTCACAGATGCAAATTTAAGTCAATTCTAATGTAATGTAATGGCAAAGAAGGGTTGGTATTTTTAAAGTGACAGACATAATAAGAATTTTACACATTCCTTTCTGTAGCAAATGTCAAAATGACTGCCATAAGAAGGCAGGTTCCTGGCATGGAACACTTACTGTTTCAATGGTTATCCTCAAGTCGTGCTCATTTGTCGTTGGTATTAAAACAGTTTCATCTAAAATATCTCTTCCCTCCATAAATCGATCAAAAACGTGCAGCAGAAATTTAAGTTTTATTTCTACCAAAATGGGAAAAGTATTTGTGAAAGGCTAGGCTCCATTTATATTGTAAAGTGAAGGGGTGGGGTTCAATGAGTTTAACTAATCATCAGTTGGATGAGTCAGACGAAAAAAATTGGCCTTTTTCAGTACGCTCTTGGCAGATTTTTTTTTTTTCTGACTTCTGTGTTGGTTGCTAAAAATGCAACTGGTCTCAATTTTACTATTCTGTGCTCGTTCAGTTTTCAGGGTTGTCTGGAATCATTTCTATAAACATCATAGACAGACTGCTTTATTCACTTTCAAATATTCTGTCTTGAAACTGATAACTCCCATCTTTGACAATGAGAGGTTATCAGGGGCAAAATTATGACGATTAAAAATAGACTCAACCTCCTGTGGCACAGAACTCATACAACAGGTGCTGGCTGAAATGCCAAGATGAAGCACATCAAATCCCTTGCGGTCCTGCTTTCTTTCGGTCCCTTTTAAGATACAGGTTGTGTCCTGAACCTAGAGACAAAACACTTCCCTCACTGGAATCCACTGCATCTCTTCTCATTTCCTCTTTATCATTTAAGGCTACACAACTTGTAAGGAGAGACATTTTTAAGGCCAGCTAAGCATCCCTTTTCTCATTCATTTTAGTTTTTTCTGTTGGCCCAAATGATGTATTAGTACAATAATCTAACTCACTAACCCTTAGGCATCGATTCATGACCTCTTGAAGGCAGAAAAAATAATATGTGGTACAAATAATAAAGCCTGGCTCTAAAATGGTCCTTCAAGGTTCCCAACGCATCCTCTCATGTGATCCCCATAATGGAATACCGTGATTCAAGATTAGCTTAATATTACCCTTGATCTGCAGATAGAGGAACTGGACTTATTGTTAATTCTGCTCTACTTTACACTGACTCCTTTTCCCCCTTGGCCTCCTTGTTAGAATATGCAGCCAGCCACAACTTGAACAGGTAAGATAATGGATGCAAAGACATCCAGGGTACTGCCAGGGAAAGGCAGCAAAGTATAGCAGGTAAGCATAGGACTCTAAAATCAAGCTGCTTGGGGTCAAACTTGATTCCTAAAAAAACTCAGAAAACTCCTTCATACTCAAAACTTAACATTCCTCACCTATAAAATAGGGATAATACTTATTTTAGGGAAGGGACTTAAAGGTTAGATGGATTAAAAAATAAGCAGAGTATTAATTCACAGTGCCTGGCATTCGAGAGCTCAAAAATTAGATTATAGAAAGCAATATTACTGAAAGATAGCTGTGAGTAATTATTAGTGTCCAGACATTCTGCAGGTAGAGACATCAAAATTAGTTCCCGCAAACTGTGACTACCTATGGAAGAGAAAAAAGAGTAAAGTCACAAAATGGCAATAAATATCCACCCTGATTCTCCTCTTCTCTTGTTAGAGACCACAAGGGTAGTTTCTTCACACTGCCGTGGGACCAATGAGATCAAGACTGATTCTTAGATCTGCCAGCGTTTGTGATCCTAACCATTCAGTCAGTCATCTGGGAAATTCAGAAAACTGCTGAGATAGCAGTTGCCAGTGATTTTCAGACCTTCAAGAGACCTGAGATGCCTCTGTATGAGTTGACCAGGGACATGCTCTGCTGGAATATTCTGTCAGTGGTTTGCTGTTATCAAATGCACTTTTTTTTTTTAAACAATCTTGTTTCAATTCAAATTTCTGCCCTCTGCTAAAGAATGGACATGGGATTGGGAGGTGCAGGGAAGCACAGGCAGAGCAAGGCTGTAAACCAGCTGTAAACTGTTCCTATCTGCCAAAAAATCTATAAGTGAATAATGGTAAATTGCCCCAAACAAGAACTATTTGTTTTTGTTTGTTTGTTTGTTTCCTCTTCCTTGATATTTCTGAAACATCTTTCTATCGTAAGCATATACACTTATTAAAACCAATGACATTTTGCAAAACTACATGGATCTTCGGGATGATAATCTCTACTTTAAAAAGAAAAGAAAAAGAAACAAACATTGTTGTGTCCAAAGGAAACACAGTGACATACTAGAGTCTTGTTACTACCAAGGAAAGATAAACTCTGGCCTGTATATCTCAAAATGTGAACATTACTAATGTCCATTTATTACATTTCTGAATGTCATGTCTTCTTGAGAATGGAATACATAATTTGGAACAATCCTCCAAAAACATCTCCAGTATATTAAAAGTGCATCTATCCTATATTCCAACCATCTGTTTTAATTCTCAGGGCTGTTTCATATTTCAAAAGTTACTTTGTAAGACATTGTTTTTAGTCTTGATCCCTTTCTCACCTGCCTTGGTCAGAACATTCACCCATCAATCATGGCCTCTCTCATCCCTTTCATCTCTCTGCCATTTGGTTTCCTCTGATATGCTTAAATTTCCCTCTGGTAACACTTATTTAGTTGTCTCTACAACCTCTCCCTCCCAGCAGATGCCTTTTTATAAGAACTGCCTCTTCCTCTATCCATGGTACTAGCAATTGGCCTGTTGCAATGCAATACCTCCTAACGAGATTTGACCAGGATGGGAGAAGTGACCCAAGCTCAGGCAATCAAAACCTTTTTAAATCCCATCTCCTGATCTCAAATTAATGGGCTATTGATGACTATCTGACTCATATTCAGATTACCAACACATCTTCTTTAGCAGGCTATGTTTTGGACTTCGATTCTACTCTCAAGCTGGTTCAAAGTTTCAATGGGAAAAAAAATGTAAATCCTTACAGCCATTCGACAAAGTGAGCTCCAGGAAGCAGATAAAGCCTTAGCAAGGAAAGGGACGAGTAAGGAGTCAAAGAAAACCAGAGGCTAGAACAAGAGATGATCTTGATAACAGCTCCACCCCTTTCTGCAACTGGGGGCATATTCCTCCTGCTGATTCCCATAACTGAGCATCCAGTTTCACGACCGTTGAAAAATATTTCTCTTTTTGGTTCAAGATAGTCCTGTAGTTTTCTACTACCTGCAATCCCAAGTAACCTATTATAACTCCTACTCTTTAAGCAAAACAAAAGAAAGCCAAATCCCTTCCATCTTCCTCTAAAGTTGCTCTCTCTCTCCCTTTCCTCACATTGCCAAGTTCCTTGAAAGAATCTGCATTTGCTGCCTTCATATTCTCACTCTTCACAGCTTCCCTGGTGGCTCAGACGGTAAAGAATCTGCCTGCAATATGGGAGACCCAGGTTCAATCCCTGGGTCAGGAAGATCCCCTGAAGAAGAAACAGGCAACCCACTCCAGTATTCTTGCCTGGGAAATCCAGTGGACAGAGGAGCCTTGCCTGGGAAATCCCATGGACAAAGGAGCCTAGAGGGCTACAGTCCATGGGGTCACAGAGTCAGACATGACTGAGCGACTACCACACACACAACAACTCTTCAAGGCACGGAAGCCATGCTTGCACCCAAAACATGCTACTGAAATTGCTGTCATGTCAGCAAAGGTCTGGTGACTTCCTTAAAGAGCCCATCGTTGACCTCTCTGCAAAATGAAACTGTAGATCAAGATTCATCTTTTGAAACTCACAGTGCCTATCATAAAAGATACTAAATAGATATTTTCTAAGTAAATGGAAGGATCCATTTTCAAAGATACTCATTTTGCCTCCAAATCTCCTTCAGATAGGTATTTCTAACAGCTTAATAGTCATCTATAGAGATGCCTCAATGTCAAAATGCCCAACAGCAAGCATGTTACCTCACTCACCATCAACTTGCTGTTCTTTCTGCATTACCTTTTAAGGAGCTTGGAGGACTTCCCTGCTGGTCCGGTGGTTAAGAATCCCAGGGACATAAGTTCAATCCCTGGTCCAGGAAGATTCCCACATGCCATGGGGCAAGTAAGCCCAAGCGCCACAACTACTGAGCCCACCCTCTAGAACCCACGTACCACAACTACTGAAGCCTGTGTGCCCTAGAGCCCATGCTCTAAGACCAAAGCCCATGCACTGCAACAAAGAGTAGCCCCACTCACCACACCTAGAGAGCGCCCACGGACAGCAACGAAGACTCAGCACAGTCAAAAGTAAATAAAATTTAGAAATAAAGACCTTAGAGCCATCTCTAACACTACTCTCTTCCCGATTCCCCCAACCCCATAACCAACAGCACCTGAATATGCACCTCTAAACTACGTTTCATCCCTGCTCTGCCTTCCCACTGCCACTCTTCTCCTTGTCTTTCGGCATCTCTCGCTCTAGGATGGTCTACTAACTGCTCCCATTGTCCCTTTAAATAATGGTCCTCTTTAATCCATCTTCCACATACTATGATTTAAAACCCATGACTTTTATTTTTAATTACAAAGTCTTAGGATGAAAACCAAATTTGTTTGAGAAAACAGAGCTGGGCTACCACACTGCCCAACTCCCCTCCGGGTCATGTGAGAAGATAACTCTAATGCAAAAATTGTATAACCTAGCCTCAGACTGATGGTTCAGCCTCAACCTGTCTTCACGCCCAGGAGTCCCATGCCTGACGTGAAACAACCCATGGGTACTTCTTCACCACGCTGTGTGTTTTTCCCTGGTCATGCTTTGTTAGATTCCACTGCTTCACAGGCAGCCTGGAGTTGGGAATGTCTTCCTTGGGTATGCTCTTCCTCAATTTGGACTCCCAGCATGTAACTCCGAGAAGTACATAATTTGCTCTGGATAACAGTAACTGCATTAATTGTTGAATTAAATTACATTTGATGTTAAAAATCTGTGAAGTTGTTAAAAGAAACAGCATAAATCAAAATTATTCTTTAAAAATAAGATGTACTGTGTATCAGATGTCTAAATAGTCTTCAGTGTACTAACTAGAAGCCTATAACCTTCAAGATATTTCATTTCTTATAATCTAATGGAAGAAATTTACTAAGATAATTTTCTTGACTATTAGTATTTAAGCTTTTGATACAGTATTACACCAATGTCTTATCCAATGAACCCCATTTTCCCAAGGTTCTATTAAAAAAAAAGGAATGTCTAATTGCTTCTATTTTTTTAATCTAGACAATTTTATTGTCTTTGGTTTCTCAGGTGAATTTCCAATATATGAATATTTAGGTCAGTAAAATCAAGTATGTGAAGTAAACAGCATTTCCAGGATAACCAAGCTCACATGGAAAATGGGGGTGGGGAGAAAATAAAAGCAAAATAAAATAATCAACTGCCACCTTAGCATCTTTAATGTAATTTCACACTTCATATATCTGAGGGCTCCTTTGTCTGCCTCCACTTAAATACATACCATTCCTCACAGCATATTCATCACAACACTTTTTGATTACTTTTTTAAAACAGATTTTTTTCCCAGTATACCTAAGTGCATTTATTTTTCTGAGCCATTTCTCCTTTGACCCTCAAAATAAAACATTATTAATGTATGACAATCCTTTTATATAGCCTGACAGTATATACCTTAGTCAGAGAACAATCTCGTCAGCTCTTCTCACTCTTTCCCCAATTATTCCCAGAGTATATAGGCAAATGTCAAAAGCAACAACAGTCCAAACCATCTGACAATTCTGATGAAAGTACTTATAATGTATCACAGATTTATCTATGCATCGAAACCTCTAAACAATATCCCTACAGAGAGAAAAATCTAGTAGTAAAAGGAAGTCCCCTGCAACAGAGAGTGAAAATTCAAGTCTGAAGGACCCAAAATTGAGGTCTGGTTACAGGTAACCTGATGGAAAACAAATCAAAAACTTTTTTCTCCAATTGATTTGACATTACATACAAATAAAAATCAAGTATGACTAATACTAATTGTGTGTGTGGGGGGGGGTGGGTAAGGAAAAGAGAAAGAAGAATTGGCAAGTCATTATCTACACAAAAGAATACAGGAATTGTTTTTCATAATTTGCCAGGAGACTACTGCAATAAAATTTTAAGTACTCAGGGAAAAGAACTTCAGATAAACAGATTATTCCCAAATCTCAATCATTTAAAATGGGCAACACCACTGTTTTCCATTGCTATCATTTCTAGCTTAAGCTGTTCTTCCATTTATGATACAGAATTTAAAATCTATCCTAATTTTTTTAAATCCAACAGAAGCATATGGTTAAAAAAAATCAGCAGAAGCAAATGTTAAAATAACATTGAGCCAGAAATATCCCACATTCATATTCAAAGAGACCTTTAAATATTGCTTCATATATAACAGCCTGATTCTGTATTATTGAAATTAACAGTAAAAGTGTGCCAGTTTGTTGAGGCCACAATGTCAATCTTTTCCTTAAGATCTTGTTAGAATCTATGCAAATGGCAAATTTTAAAGGAGCAATGGAATTCAATTACCACAAATTATATAAAGCCTATAAGAAAGAAAAGTTTAGGTTTTACGAACAAAATTTTAAAACCTGTGCATATTTATCCTTCAACCCTAAAACATGGTGCACCAAATGTTCAATTCTTAAAAATTTCAAGTATCCTATATCTAAATGGTAGAAATAAAATTGCTTAGCATGCAAAGACCTTTTAATAAGCACTCAACAGTTCAAGTGCAATAGTCTCTTCCTCCTTTTATCTAAAAGACAGTAAGCCTATCTTCACAACCACACTTCTTTTGTCACTCATCAGTTGTGTTAATAACTTGTCTAACAGGACCTGAACATTTTGAATAGTTCATCTGATTCTCTTCATGAAATATTTTTAAATGCTGCTGTTATAAAAATATTCTGAATGAGATTACTCCCTATGAACAGTTGTGGACTGGCAGGGAGCTTTCAGCATGCACCTTTGTTAATAAACATCTTACTGAGGTTCTTCTACTCTAACAAGCCACTTGAAGAATTAAGAAAAAAAACGGGTGTGTATACACACATATAGAGATAATAGATACATAAAGATATAGAGACATAAAATACTATGTATTAAATACAATATTAAAATAAGACACTATACAAATTATATAATGATGCAATGCTAATATATTTTAAACCCTCAGAAAAACAAAAAGGTGGTAAATACAGTATTTTTCACAAAGTGCTACCATTTTATCTCAATTGACACCGAAGTCAATCGTTTTTTTTTCCCTTAAACTCTGTAAACAGTAATGACACAGTAATTTCCAAGTTTTGTGCACACAGAAGAAAACAAACCATGTGTAAGCTGCATGGTTGACTATCTCGGTGCCGTTTCAAGTTTATTGGAAAGCCACCATATGAAAGCCTAGGGAACAGTTGTAGTACAATGCATAAATAGTCCAGGAAAAGAAAGACTGGCTGACACAGTGTGACACAGTGCCTGATACATACCATATGCCTTAAGTAAACCTGCAATAGATGTCATAGAACAGAGATCAGTTACGCATTACCAGCAACTTACATGCTTTTTGAAATACTATGACAGCCAGTTCTTTTATTACAAATGATGGAAGCTGTCACCTGAATAGCAATGAAATGTTACTTTTTAGAAATACTGAAGCAAATTCTGATTTTTTTCCCCAAACTTTCATCCAAATATGCTCATGTGAGGGTTATGTCCACACATGAAATACACTGAATGAAATCAATAAACTGGACAATTGCCTAAAATATTTCAATTTAACCACTTAAATCTCCACTTTAAGGTTCTAAATAGCTTGACGACACACATTAGGTACAAGATATGAATTCAGAAGAACAGATTACTTCCTTGGATATTTGCATCAGTACTGAAAACTAACAAGAAATTTCTGTGTATGTGTTGTATATAGTGATACTTCAGAGAACACATTAATTAAATAATACAGTTTGTTATGGGCATAATTTCTGTATTAATTTTAAAATTTCTAAATGCATTATTTCTTATGAATACATACTTCTAAATATAAACAGTAAATCTGAATACATAATTTGCATGTGTTATTTATGTTTCTGCAAAACCTAACAACGTATCAATGTAGGAGAAACATTGGAAAGTTGTCTACAAAGCAAGATTTCTTTGAAGGAAGAGAATGGTAAAATTTTACCTATTTTCACAATGAACAATTTGCTATAGTCTCTGATTATATATTTCTTTTTTAAATTAAAATTGGTGAAAGCCAAAGAAAAATAATAAAGGCACATTTTATTTCCTTTTACAAACCATAATAAGCTTAGATTCTTGTACCTTTCCAAATGTTTAGACTATATTCATTTCAACCTGTCTAATGTATATTCAAATGCCAATCCAAACAACTACACATATACCCACTAAAATTTAATATGTTACAACTCATCTGGAAAAATGTATCTATTGTTGCATACTTTAAAGATACACCTGTGGAAAAATGTGTGATGAAACTGATGAGAACAAAGATCTGAGAAAGGGATTTATTAATGTTCATTGTTTTTAGATTTTGCTTTACAATCTAATATATTAGCTCATATTTTATCATAAGGTACATTTTGTTCTATATATAGTATGCAAATTAAAATTGCTAAGCCCAAATAAGAATAATTATATCACTTCTAATACATGAAAGAGATATCCATTCCAATGAAAATATTTATTTTTAATAGCCTTTAAATATAAATTTGTCTCATAATACATAAAAAATTTATAAACTAAGTACTTAAACCCCAAGGTCCTATTCTTTTATGAGATGCTATATTTCCTATAGATCCTGTAACTCTTACCAGTATATTTATCCCATTATATAGTTTAAATATATTAAAAATCCCCATATGCCAATGGGCTCTCAGCCAATTATTATGGACATATTGGCATTTTGATATGATGAGATAAAAGTTTAAAATGAATAGTAGTTATAACTAAAAGTTTAAAATGAATAGTAGTTATAACTATGTTTCTTTTTAAAAAATTGGATTTGTAAATAGATTCTAAAATTAGAACTGACAAATTCAAATTAACATTACAATACTGGCTACCATACATAATACTCTTGGGTTTTAAAATAGAAGTGTTTTCACATATGAGCCAAATTATTTCTAGAACGAGAACTCCCTTTTAGAAAACTACATTTTAAACTATCAATATAACATGTGCATACTGTAACATGAAAATTATGTATTTTCCATTTATATACAAACCAATATGCATGAGGTGGCTGCAACCATATGGCATATTTATGTTTTACACCTTACTAAAACAATCATTTCCAAAAGAAAAACCTAAACTAGCAAAAGAACTGTATCAAAATTCCTCCCTTTGTCTGAAAAAAAAAAAAGCTATTTTAGTGTTAACTCAGAACAATTTAATCACTAATTCAGAATATGCTATATGAGAATGTATGTTAAACCAGAGAAAATTAAAGAAAATATTTAGAATGATATTTATGTTTTTATAATAATATTTAAGCCCTTATTGTAAAAATTGTAAAAAACAAAACAAAAAACTTTGTATTACTAATTCTAATTCAGATCCCACTCCAATGAGTGCATAATGAATTTTATACTGTTAGTGGCATATTCTTCCTCTTCTGATAAAAAAAATTATTATATTACCTTTTTCTGGAAAAACTAGAATGATCAAGAAAACCAAAAGAATTTACTAATGAAAAATGTGTATAGACAAGCACAATAATTGTCTTCAGTGATGCTGTAATCTTTGTACTGAGTTTTTAATGAACTTCGAATTTTTCCCAAAGATTTGAGATTTATCCTGACAAATACGCCATATGAACTCTTTTTGCAAGAAAAGCAAATGGCACTGCATCATGATATAATTAATGCTACATTTTGTAAATTTCATAAAGTTTACTCAGAAATCTAACATGAAGTACATCTTCCTCAGAAGAGAAGGAGAAATGACTGACTTTTCAAATTAATAATTAAAGATGCAGAAGCTTTATAAAAATAGTATTTCCTACAAGAGACTGATATATACAAAATCTTTTAGGTTTTTTTTTTTTTTTTTTTACAAAATAATTAGTTTCAAATTATTTGAAAATATCTCAAATTTTCATTGTTAGAAAATAAATTTAAAATCCTTTGAAAGAAAAGAAATTGTGGCTTTCTAATTCCTATTTTTGCCAACTATTCACTTTTCTTTCTTATCTTTAGTGAATTTCTGACCATGAAAATTTAGCTATCTTAATTTTGGGAAAACACTTATTGCAGATGTCCTTCTTACAACAAGAATTTTTTACATTAATATTTTACCATGGTCTGTTCAGGAACAAAAGATTGTATTTTGTTGTATCTTTAAAAGTCATAGTTTCCCCCTATGGTGTGATGATGCATTCCCTCCAAATGATAGAAATATTGATAAACTGCCAGTTAAAAATAACACTTTAAAAATCTGTAAACTGAACACACTGACTCCTTTTTAAAGCGCCACTTCTTTGACACAAAACGCAAGCGACTCACTTCAGTTTTCAGTTTATAGGCCAAGCTACAAAAAGACTTAAAAAAGAATAAAAGTGTAATTTCTTAATGAGTGAATAATATTGAAGCATCTTTAGTGTAATTCTTACTCTTTTCACGTTTCAAAATATCCGCTTGGAATATACTGCCAATTAAAGGAAGATCTACAGATGGCATTTACCCTTTTGCTTCATAACAAAAAGGATCTGCTATTATTTTTATGGAAGATTATCTAAAAAATAACATGACTGTAAATCATGACAAAAATATTAGACACTCCCCTTCTCCGGGTTAGAATGTGCATCCTTCGGGTTCTTGCACTGACACCTAATGCAATAAATACTTTAAGCTGAGTCTTAAATAATAACTGCAGGGTTTCAACTAGTGAAGCTTTAAGGTCAGTATACACCAAAAACTCCAGTTTTCAGCACTCTGCCAACAAAGGACAGCAAATAATTCCCAACAGCAAAAATACCGGGAAGGCTACCTTGGGCTTTGTTTTTGTTATGTAAAATGCATTAAAGTGACTCATCCACTTACCATTACCTACTCTTACAAGCTTTAAAGTAGCTTCAACAACCAAAATAAATGCTTTCCCAGAATGCCTAATAGGCTATTCAGCACATTTAAAAATATGTATATATTTTTATGTGCCACTGACTTTGATTCCTTTCTCCAACACGAGAGAATTATTATTTTTCACTCCCTTCCTGCCGTGTGACTATACAGCTACCTTCAAACACTATTTCCAGAACAGCAGCGAGGTTTTCTTAAGCTATTTTAGAAATGTTAAAAATAAGAGAAAAATTGCAGGAGACTGTGGAAAACGCTCAGTCCCTCCCCCCCAAGGAATAGAGGGTTCTATTCATTCTAACAACAGGAACCGCGTGTCTGCCGACACTGTTTCAAATAGAGGGTGAGGGAGGTTGGATGGCAGGGTGTCAATTCCTGCGAGCCCCTGGGGGTGGACAGCACCTCTGCCGCGAGGGCCAAGCACTCCTCGTATCAGAAAGGCTGTCAAGTGCGCCCAGTAATTTGGGACCTAAACGAGTTTGGATACCACAGCAATTAGCATCTCAGAGGCCAAGTACGGGAGAAGTGCATGCTACCCAGGCCAGCCTGCAGTTACTTGTTTGCAAAATGCCCTAGCCAAACACAACTTTTTACTGGAGTCGGTTTGATGAGAGCGGGTATGTGGCTGGAAACTTTTTCCCACAGTGCAGCTAAACTCTTTAAGTCCAAGGAATCCTTTTAGAGATGGGCTGAGGTGCCGGCAAGTCGTCAGCAGACCTTTCCTGGGACAGCCCGGCCCCGCCGAGGCTCCCGAGACGCCGGTTCCGTGCGCATTCCGGCGATGAGCCGCGCGTACCTCCCGCTCGGCCTCTCCAGATCTGAGCCCGGCTCGCTCCCCACCCCCACGGGCAGAAAAGCCCCCTCAACTCGGGAACTGAGCCCCCGTCCTACTTCCACGGCACCCCTTGGCCCGCACTCTCCGCCCTGCCTGCCCGGCCCGAGCACTTACGTGACGGCCGAAGGGAACGGCTCCTCCGACGAGGGGCCGATCAACAAAGATTGGAAAAGTGTCAGAGTCAAGGCCAGCAGGCAGCCAGCAGCCATCTTCGCGATCGAAGATCAATCTGGCTTCCCTCCGGAGCCGGGGGAAGGACCGGTGCTGGAAACCGCGGGAGGAGAAGGAGCAAGGTCCGCCCGGACTACAGGCGTCTGCGGGCTGGCGCGGCCGAGGCTGTGGCTGGGGCGCGGGCTGGAGTGGGGGTGCCGCAGGGGCTAAGCCCGGCGCGGGGGAAGGGGCGGCGGGCGGACCCACTAGCGCGCGTCGGCAGCTCCGCGCCGCAGCTGCCTCGCCTCAGCCGCCATCAAGGGCGACTTTGGAAACAGACCTGGGCGAGCCCGCCGGCGCTGGCGCGCTCTCGCTCCCTCTCGGTTTCCTCCCTGATTTATTCCCCCGATTGCCGTGGAGAAGGCGGGGGGCGGAGGCGGGGGCGGAGAAGGGGTGACGGCACTGGGGAGGGTGGGGGTGGCTGCAGGAATGGGGGAATGGCAGGCGGAGAGACTTGTGGCAGAGAGAGAGGCTTCGTCTGGCTTCTCCGGGCAAGTCAGAGGGAGGTGGCTGGGGGTGGACAGCGGGAGGGCTGGGCGTCAGAGCAGTCGGGCGGAGACGGGCAGGAGCGGCCCTCCATACAAGGCAGAAAGGAACTCCCAAAGTCGGCGCCGGCTTGCTCCAGCCACCCGGCGTGCAGAACGAGAGCGGGGCGGGCCCCGCGGAGCTCCCAGGGGACCGCTAGCCGCTGGGTGGGTATCCACAGGCAGCAGGGGCTCCGGGCCAGCACTTGGCTCGCGTCTTCGGGGGTTATTTTTCCCAGGCAGGCAGTGTTCCCCCGGCCCTTCTCCCAGGCGCAGAATCCACTGCCTGCCTGAGAATCGTGGGGCAGTGATTTGACAACGAGTGTAGGAGGGGTTTATATTTGCATTTTAAAGCACCACTTTTGACTCCCTACCAGGTGGCACTATTTATTTGCCCTGGAGTGCCAGAGGCTAGAGCCTCCGGCGTGGCTGAGTGCCAACTGTGGCAGCGCCGCCCGACGCCCAGGTACCTCTCACCTGGCAAGACAGAGCAAGGCAAGACAGACCTGGCAAGGTCCGGGCTGAGGACAATCAGAGAAGGACCCAATGCTGTAAAATCTTCCTACTCTGGCCATGTGTTAGGTAGGACCGAGGGGTGGAAGGACAAATTCTATACCCGAGGAGCACTGTGCCGCGAGATAAGCATTGTACTACTTCCAAAAGTCCCCCAAATGCCTGGTCTGGCCTGTGGTCTGCCCTGCCCTGACAAGGTTGCTGCAAAACAAGTTCACTTGGTCCGGATGAAGGCATGAAAAGGGTAAGCAGAAACAGGTGGCAATTTGCGAAACGCGCCTAAAATATGGAGGAGGAATTGAGGGAGAGAGCTAGGGAATACCACTGCGGTACAGACTAGTTTCACCTGCATCCGCAGGCAGGCGTGCCCAGGCCTTCCATTAGAAAAAACAGGTGCGTCTTGCGTAGGCCTCTCGGACCACATAGGCTTCCTTCAGGAAGGAGCTGGTGCACCAGATAAAAAGGTTTCCCTGAACACCTTAAATTATTAAGCCCCCTCTAGTAGTGTATTAGAGCACTTTGACACCATTTCTGATTGGGGAAAAAAAAAAATTACCATCCTGCATATGCCTAAAAGTTGTCATTATGGGAGGCCTGGGATTTTTAATTAGCCCTTCTCTAGTTTCTTGAGATTATGAAAACAGAAAGACCCTTATTAATTCGGAATTGATTTGCCATCTCTCTAAAGGCAATCTGCTCACACAGAAGACTATTAATACTTAATAGCAACATTTTAAAATGTGATGTGATTTTATGATTCTTGACCCAGTGATGTTTCCTCCTCCTAACCTCTCGTGTGTGTGTGTGTGTGTGTGTGTGTGCGCGCGTGCACGCCTTGTTTTCTTTAATTCTGTACATATATATCTTGCTCTCTGTTTCTTTCCTCTTATTCTGAGTGACCTCACAAAAGGCACCCCACCGTGACTTGACTTAGTTTGTTTTATGCTAAACCAAGAGAATGGCAGCAGGAGGGAGCAAATGAGCGATAAAGTGGGATGTGATGGAGTAGGATTGAGAACTCAGCTCACAAAGATAGTTTATATAACCATAGATAGCTTTCTTCTCCAAAATTAGATAACAAAATAGTAAAGTCCATCTTTTTTTTTTTTTTTTCCAATTTTTAGTGATTAAAAAGCAAATTTTCTTCCCCAGCATGGGGATTAAGAATGGCAGAATCAGATGCCCATTACTGTCTACATGATATGTTGGTATAATAGCCACACTGCAGAAAAATATTTTAATAAATTCTGAAATAATTATTTCAATAATGACTTCAGACTTCCTACTAAGGTACACCATTTCCAATTTTACATCTTTAAGAGAAAGAGCTTAAGGAATAAAAGAATGTAATAAACTTCTCGAGAAGGTAGTCAGCCTTCATTATTAAGTTCGTTGGCCTTTGAGCCAAATCTCAATTCCTTTGGATCACTCTGATGAAACACTGTGCTCTCTCATTTCTGAAGCTGTTGAAGAAAGATATTACATCTACAGTTCTTTCTGATGGGGTTGACTGTCATCTGTAAGCCGAAATCATTGCTTAATCCTCGGTTGTGTTAATTGCTTTTTATCAATCTAAACCTTTTTAATGATGATATTCAAAATGTGGCTTTTGTTTCTTTTGTATGAAAACTAAACCAAGACCATTTTCACAATACAGCATTATGTGTCAATTGATTAACCATAGCATTCTATAATGTACAGTTTCTGTCCAGTTGTGTTATTTTGGAAAATTTCATGAAGATTAGATCATAGCCTATCAATTTTAATTAAATTTTGCTAAGTCACCAAAATTTGCCATTCAAGATAAAATGTTTATATACCATAAGGATTGATGATAAAACTTGAATTATGGGCTTTAAGTGAGAAAGATGTAAGAAACCAGTATCTACTATTCATTTAGGAGGAAATATTCTAAAAAGAAAGTAAAGATTAATGAAAAGTTAGATGTCTGTATTTAATCATTCCTTTAATAAACTTTAAAGATTTCATGCACAGCACTTTTACTCATATTTATAATCTGTCACTTTTAGCTAACCATCAATTGCTATAATATGTAAATGTTTAATTCATATAATTTCATTTTTATTAAGAATGAACAAAAAACAATATGAATAGAACAGCCATAAAATGTTTCCTCTTTCTACCTTTTTGTTTTAGGTTATACTGTGTGTATTGCTAGCATAAAATTCTATTTCTGTTGGATGTTCCCAATTTTTTCCTTGTATGTATGAGCATGCTTTCTATTATTTATTTTTCAGTAAGTCAAATCTAATTTCTTCAACATTTGAGATTAAGAAAAGGACAAAGAAATTCTAAAAATGGCCTCTCCTCCCCTCACTTTCCCCCCCTCTCATGTACAAACACTAGAAAGGAAAATAATCCTCCTTAGTTAGAAAAGTTTTAAAGGAAATGATGAATTTTTAGTTTCTTGTCATATCTGTAGAAAACTAAGGCAAAAAGTGTGACAAAAGACCTTCTTTTTTTTATATGCAAATAGAGTAAAAGACCTGGTTCTAAGATCAATATTTTTTATATGCAAATAGAGTAAAAGACCTGGTTCTAAGATCAATATATGTGGAAGAATCACATCAGAAATACTTCTGATTTGATGTCCTGTCACGCTGCCTTGCACAGATGTGTGCTGAGGAAAGCAAAGTTAAAGACAAATGGAAAGAAAGCTTCCGCTATTTGTGTCCTTGGGGAATGTTTTCAGGAGATGGGAATACGAAAGAAAGCAACTCAGAAGCATCAATTCCCAGGAGAATGGTTAAGCGCGTGTGGAGTGGTTTTTAAGTCAGCGTTCACATTCAGTACTTTCAAACTGAAGCAGCACATGAAGGCCTTGATACAAAGCAACGTGGAACAGACGCTGTCTTAGATGAACAGGTATGGTCAAATACTTCCCAAAATCAAGACAAATATTTAGAAGACATTTTTCCTTGGCCTAAATAATACACCTGTTGACAGATAACCACATTAAGCTTTTGAGGAAATACCTTTTCTAAAATGGACACAAAGTAACAGTTAAAAGTATTTATTGGAAGTTTATCATTTCCCCACAGGAGTCTCTTGCTAGCAAATTTATGCTAACTTAAGTATGTAGAAAAATAAGCTGTTGCATTTAAAACATCATTGTATCTTCAACAAGCAATAGGTTTAGGCCATTCTATTTTTCAGTCTCTACTAATCATAGAATTTTTCATTAATTTTTGTTTTATTTTTGCTCTTCCTCTTCCTCCACCATTAAACTCAAACACATCTCAGAAAAAGTCAGCATCTACAGTATGACTTTCCATTAAAAAAAAACAAAACTCAGACTCCAAAATCTAGATTTCATAGTAAGATCCTTCGCCATAAATAGAGGTGGGGTTTGTTGTTTGAACTATAATTTATAACACAAAGTATATAGAATCCATTTACTTAGGCCTACAGAGACAAAAGAATGTAGACAATTCAGTTATTTATCTAAGTATTCACTAACAACAAAAACACAATGTGAAGTGGTTAATAATAAGTAGATAGTAACATTTGAAATAATCAAAGCTAATAACTCTTGATGCTCTTTTTTTGTTTTGTTTTTTAATTTCATGGATGTAGCCTTCCATGAGAAAGAAAGGAAAATCATTTTTTATATTATTTTTCTGACACTAGATTTTTAAATATACTTTATATAATAAAACACCATTATAACCCAGCATATTTCTATGAACATATGGATATGTTAGGGATCAGATTCACTTTCTGTACACATAATTAATTAGATGAGTATCCACAGAAGCACCACAAAAGGGTGTTGCTAGGAATTTCTCCTGCTGAAATGAGCATGGGATAGAAAATAAAAGATCAATCATTTGACTTTGGAGCCACATATTTTAGATTTAGGTTATTAAAATGCCAACTGTTAGTACAAAGAAGATAAACTTAAGAGTTAAAATCCCATATTCCATTGACAAACAACAATGATATGATGTCTTTTTTACTCCCTTATTGCAAATGGAAGATATAAACTTCTAATTTGGGTATCAGGAAACATTGGAAAATCAATAGAGCAAACATATTTATATAATAACAGTATTTTCTTCAAGATATATAAGGTGGTGGGATATAATAGGGTTTATGGTAATTTGGGGAGGAAATACTGTAATGCCTAATAGACTGAACGATATTGTCATATGCTATCAAACGTCCTATTGTTTTTTCATAATTAAATCAGTAATATTTCAACATTTTATACCTCCAAAACTAAGAACAATACTAAAGATAGCTTGCACTGTGCACAACTGGATTTATATAAGTTGATTTTTCTTTCTTATTCAAATTCCTTAAATTTTATTCTAAGGTAACTTGTTCTTAAAGAATATGGTACTCTCAGAATGTCCATAACCAGCTAGAAGAAGAGAACTGATTTCATAAATTTGCCAACCTGGGTGATGATAGTCCAATGTAAAATGGTAAACTAAATTCTGAGTTTTAAGCTGAGCCTATTTATTACCTAGACATTACTGCCAGTCTTTCTGTTACACAGAGATCAATCTATCTTTTGCCAGAATCTCATTCATTTTATGGATAGAATTAATGCTGTCAGAATACATGCAGATTAATTTTGTAAGTTAAATGCATAACTTTAAAATATCAAATGAATAACTTCAAAATAAAGATCTTTGTTTTTATAACATTTTAATAACATTTCATAATCTAGCTGCCATTGATAGTGAAATACTTATGTCATTCATGTGAGTAGTAGTCATTTGTATTAAAAACAAGTATGTTTTGGTTGAGAAGACTATGTAGATTCACTCATCTCTATATCTTTCTCTGTTAGTATCTAAAAATTCTTTATATTCAAGACCTGATGGTTTTCAAAAGATTATGAGAGTACTTTTGGATTTCCTACTTATTGGACTGATCATGCATTTCCTTTAAATTTCTTTTTTTTTTTTCCCTCAAAATGTGTACAATGTTTCCCTTTCAACTACAACAAAATACTTATCAAAGATGAACCCTCATCATAAACTTAGTTACAACTTGGTGACAAAACTTCAATTCAAGCCTTAACAAATGTCCATGATTCACCCCTGTTCAGGAACAGAAGGTTCTGCTATTCTTTCCCCTTTTCTTCCCCAAGTCAACCAACCACCCCCACTCCGCCCCTTCTCCACCCCTTCTTTTGATCTTTTTTTCTTCCCCCACATACAAGAGTTGACTGTCTTTAACACAATACCACAAGAGGGACTTTGTTTTTTTTAAGTAACAAGGAGAAAAGTGGGAAAAAAATCAAGGGATGCAAAGAAAAATTATCCAGGGAAGAGAAAAATGGATGCATGAAGAAGAGCAATGTGAAAGGAAGAATGGGTTTATTCCTGTAACACAGATGAACACAATGCAAAGAAGAAAGAAGTAGAGCAGAGACAGAAACATAAAGGCCAAAACTGAGAATGAAACTTGTAGCATTCATGACACAAAAGAGTAGGGCAGATCACTGATTTCAATATTTAATCATCTAAAATTGTTATTGCTAAGCAAATATGATACAAATATGATACAAATCTTCATGAATGTACAAAAATATGAAAAAAAAAATCTTTTTCTATTTGTTTTTTTTCTTTTTCTACTTTAAAAGTAGCCAGGTTATGGACTTCCCTGGTAGGCCAGTGGTTAAGAATCGCATACCAATAGAACCTGTGCTCTGCAACGAGAAACTACTGCAATGAGCAGCCTAACTGGAGAGTAGCCCCTGCTCACCACGACCAGAGAAAACCTGGGGAAGGCAATGAAGACTCAGCACAGCCCAAAATTAATTAAGTTAAAAATTATCTCAATAAATCAGTGGTTTTCAAGGGTCAATTTAGGTAGGCAAATATGACTGGAAAAAAAATAGATACTGGAAATATACGATAAGGTCTTTATTTCCCCCAATTTTTGTTCTTTTTAATAGCTTTACTGATCATTAAAAAATCATATAATTCACCATTTAAAGGATATGTTCCCCCCCCCCAAAAAAAAAGAAATACAGATCAATGGAACAGAATAGAAAACTAAGAGACAAACCCATGTAACCTATAGTCACCTAATCTATGACAAAGGAGGCAAGAATATATAATAGAGAAAAGATAATCTCTTCAATAAGTGGTACAGGGATAACTGGACAGCTACATGTAAAAGAATAAAATCAGAACACTCCCTAACACCATACACAAAATAAACTCAAAATGGATTAAAGACCTACGTGTAAAACCGGATACTATAAAACTCCTAGAGGAAAATATAGGAAGAACACTCTGACAGAAATCACAGCGAGATCTTTTTGATCCACTTCCTAGAGTAATGTAAATAAACAAATGGGCCTAGTTTAAAACTTTTGCACAGCAAAGAAAACTATAAATGAGACAAAAAGACAACCTTCAGAATGGGAGACAATATTTGCAAATGAAGCAACTGACAAGGGATCGATCTCCAAAATATACAAACAGATCATGAAACTCAGTATCAAAAAAAATAAATAAAAAAATGGGCAGAAGACCTAAATAGGCATTTGCCCAAAGAAGACTTACAGATGGCCTAGAGGCACATGAAAAGATGCTCAACATCTCTAATTATTAGAGAAATGCAGATCAAAACTATAATGAGGCATCACCTCACTCCAGTCAGAATGGCCGTCATCAAAAAAATCTACAAACAATAAATGCTGAAGAGGGTGTGGAGAAAAGGATACTCTTCTACACTGTTGGTGGGAATGTAAATTAGTACAGTCACAATGGAGAACAGTATGGAGATTCCTTAAAAAAACTAAAAGCAAATCACCAAGCAGTCCCACTCCTGGGCATATATACTCTAAGAAAACTATCATTCAAAAAAATGCATGCATCCCATTGTTAGCACTATTTACAATAGCCAGGACATGGAAGTAACCTAAATGTCCATCAAGGATGGATAAAGATATGGAATATTAGCAATAAAAAGGAATGATATTGGGTCATTTGTAGAGATGTGGATGGACATAGTGTTTGTAATACAGAATGAAGTAAATCAGAAAGACAAAAACAAATATTGAATGTTAATGAATATATGTGGAATCTAGAGAAAATGGTACAGATGAACCTATTTGCAGGGCAGAAATAGAGATGCAGATGTAAATAATGAACTGTGGACACAGTGAGGGGAGAGGGAAGAGGGGAGTGGAATGAATTGGGAGACTGGGACTGACATCTGTGCACTGCCATTTGTAAAACAGATAGCAAGGGAAAACTGCTATGTAGTGTAGGGAGCTCAGCTCGGTGCTCTGTGGTGACCTTAGATGGGTGGAATGGGGGCATAGGGTGGGAAGGAGGTCCAAGAGGGAGGGGATATATGTATACATACAGCTGATTTACTTTGTTGTACAGCAGAAGCTAACACAACATTGTAAAGCAACTATACCCCAATTTAAAAAATAAATTAAAAATAAAGAGTATGGTCCAATGGCTTTCAGTTTTGTAAAAAGGTTTTCACTATCATTTCTATTTTTTAAAATATCAGTTATTACATATTTAAACTAAGAGTATTTTATGAGATCTGCAAGTATTAGCTATGTAGACATGTAGCATATGTTAATCAAAGTAATATTAATGTTAAACAAATTTTAACAACCTGATACTTATACAAATTACTGATGACTAGGGTATAGCCAAATATAGAACCTTAGCCTATATCCTTCACATAGTCCACCTCAAGCAACTAATCACTATAAAAGTTTCTATTTAAATTTAAATGATAAAAATAATCACTTTGAGCTCACTCTGATAGAGTCATAAAAACAAATTATAATTCAGATTGGCATATGCACCTACTTCTTCATTTCTATCATTTAAGTATATACTGCTGCTGCTGCTGCATCGCTTCAGTAGTGTCCAACTCTGTGCGACCCCATAGACGGCAGCCCACCAGGCTCCCCCGTTCCTGGGATTCTCCAGGCAGGAATACTGGAGTGGGTTGCCATTTCCTTCTCCAATGCATGAAAGTGAAAAGTGAAAGTGAAGTCGCTCAGTCGTGTCCAACCGACTCTAGCGACCCCATGGTCTGCAGCCTACCAGCCTCCTCCGTCCATGGGATTTTCTGGGCAAAAGTACTAGAGTGGGGTGCCATTGCCTTCTCCAAAGTATATACTATACAGTTCATTTTGTATTACCATGTTTACATTGAGACTAGTATTTATGATACTGAAGGATATGAGGCTGTAAATGGCATTTGCCATTCATCAGATACATCAGCTCTGCTTCTGCATTGAATCTCAGGCTAGAGCTATTTATTGCTTTATGTACTGTTTTTCCATAAACAGCAATACCTCAGTAGGACACCAGGACATCTTCATAGTACTGATTTTTGAGCCTTTCAATGGAGATGAGAAAGGCAGAAACATTTTATAGAGATGAAACAATCTCACCCTGATCAAGTAAATAAGAAGCTTTAAAAACTGAATATGAAAATACCAGAAAAAAAGATCAATAAAATTCATAAGTAAATGCATTTTATTTTGATAATTTCTATGAGATCCTCAAATCTATCATATGTGGAGGATTTGTCATTTTATTACTCAATAAAATAGTAACAGTTACTGAATCAAGTGCTTTCTCTTAGAAGTTTTGTTAAAAACTTAAATGGCAAAAACCACTACAATATTGTAATTAGCCTCCAATTAAAATTAATTTTTTAAAAACAAGTAAAAATACTTTCTAAACACCATTATAGTAATAGTAATCTGAAAATACAGTCAATCTCCAACTTATAAATATGTTTCAAACAATTATATCAGTGTTTTGAAACCCAGGTTGCATTTTCTCATAGAGAGATGTGAATTTTAGTTAGCAACATGAGCATGTATTTAAATTCCCACTTAGCTTCAAATGCTGTGTATAGAATTACCATTTCTAGTCACAAAGTCTAACAGACCTCAAACACAGTTAAATTAATAACCTTGGAAGTACCTATTGATTAATGTGGATTTATTTTCATCACTTAATCTCATTAACAGCATTAAGAGTAATTTACCCCCACTCACTACAACTAGAGAAAGCCCATGTGCAGCAACGAAGACCCAGTGCAGCCAAAAATAAAGAGTAATTTATTGTATCCCATTAAGAAAAAAAGCCATGTCTTCCCTTTCACACATGTAGCGTATATACATGAGTACATAAAGAACATAGTATATTGTTTGATGTAAACTAGAAACTTACATGTGTCTTTATTAATTTGTTCATATTTTATTCTTTCAGTCAGTCATCTATTCGTCATTAAGAACTTGCTAAGAGCTATATATTCTAATAGGAATCATAAGCTTCATAAATTTATATATGTTTCTACTCACCATCCAGAAATTGAGTGAAATGTGTGTGTGTGTAGGTGATACATAGATTAGATGAGATACCCACTTATTTTCTAGCCTTAAGGCAAGGTACATCATGCCCTTTGGTGCTAAAAACAAAGTTTTAGAACTTGAAACTTATATCCAGAATACCAGGTCAAAAACCATTGTAAATTACACTACGGATGGGCAAGAGCTTTGGAAAAGGTTAAGCATAGAGTTACCATATGCCCAGCAACTCAATTTCCAGGTATATATCCAAAAGAGATGAAAACTTGTGTCTGCAGAAAAACATGTACCTGAAATGTTCAGAGCAGCAATATTTATAATAGCCAAAAAGCAGAAACAAGCCAAATGTCAATCAACTGAAAGATACATAAAATGTGGTATACCCATTCAATGAAATATTATTTGGCAATAAAAACTACTGAAGTACTGATCATACTAAACATGGATACACCCTGAAAATATATTAAGTGAGAGAAGCCAGTCACAAAAGGCTAAATAATGTAACTCTATGTATTAATACATGACATGTCTAAATACTGTCACTTCAGACTACACTAGGTTGTTGGGTGAAATGGGGAGTGACTGCAAATTGGTATGGGGTTTCTTTTGGAGTGATGAAATGTTCTAAGATTTAGAACATTAGATTGTGTAGAACTTTTGATTGATTGTGGTTATGGCAGCTGACGTTGTAAATATACTAAAAAACCACTGAATAGTACACTTTACATGGGTGAATGGCATATCAACTTTACCTGAATTACAGCTCATATATACTATATAATCTATGTGTGTGTGTATGTGTATTTACTACATCACAAGTTTTATACAAAATACTGCCTTTAGTTAAGTACCTGGGCTGTGAATTACACTCTATACCTATATTATGAAAGAAGCAAAACAGAAGGTAAATGAACCAAAAGTATTACATGCAAGAAAAACTAATCAAAATTTGGTATTCTGTATATTTAAAGTAAATCTCGCATAACTGAAATTTCTTCTAAATATCCTCCTAAGAGCCAAGATCAATTCCTGGGAGGTGTGAATTCATAGAGAAGAGGATTTATCCCTCCTAAGCAATTTCAAAGGACATATTCAGCCCATAATCACTTTCCTGAGATAGAGGCTGGACTGAGATGTTACAGAGAAAAAAAATGCTAATGACAGGAGAAAGCTATAGTGGTAACACTGAAGGTACTGTACCAGTCACACAAATCAGTGGTTCTCAAATTTGATTAGGCATCATAAACACCTGGAAGACCTGTTAAACCATAAATGGTTCCAAGCCCTGAATTTTTGATTCCATAGACCAGAATGGGGCCTGAGAGTCTCCATGTCTAACAAATTCACAAGTGATAGTGATCTCGCAGGTCAGGGAAATTCTGCTGCTTACTCATAAATTAAATGTTTGTAAGTGGAAAGTGATGTGAGGTGAGTCAGGGAAAAGTAGAGAAGGGGGATGACATACTGAATACAAATTCTGTAAGTTGATAAACCAACTCAGAGCAAAGTTGTGAACACTGGTGGATTATCTTGGTACCTGGTGAGAGGGATGATTCAGTAAGGGAGTTTTACTACCAGATGATACCCTTCATACTAATTCCTGAGCTAAATTGCCATCAGATCTCCTGCTTCCTTTCATGTTTCAAATTAACTGATATTGGCATGCCCCTATAATAGCTCTAGCAACATGTGAGGCCAAGTTGGAAGGTCACCCTTCAGTATGAGAGTTGGAATATGTCAAAGACCTCACTCTTCTCCAAACATATACCCTCAACATCACCTCCCTCCCCTACTTAGCTTAAAACACTGTTATCAAATTTATTACATTAGGTTTATTAAGAAGTATATTCAAATGCACAAGCTATTAGGGTGGAAATACCACTCCCATTGAGAGGTAACAAATATTCGTTTGTTCTTATCAAAAACTGTTTTATCAGCTGAACTAGTTATCACCTTGAAAGGAGATTTCCATGTTCTATGAAAAATTATTTTTGTTTTGGTAAAGAAAGTCAGTACAGATTTAAATCACTGTAACCATTTCACTCTGAAATGAAATGATTAAGATTTTTAATTTACCATGAAAATAAGTTTGTAAGAACAATAATCAACAAGAAACATTATTAACAAAGAGTGCTTTAAACATAGTCTTATTATTAGCTGTTTCTCAAATCTACTTTATGTGACCCTAAAGGACAATTTCACTCTTTTTAATAAGACCTAGAGCCTCATATCGGAGAAGACAATGGCACCCTACTCCAGTACTCTTGCCTGGAAAATCCCATGGACAGAGGAGCCTGGAAGGCCGCAGTCCATGGGGTCTCTGAGGGTTGGACACGACTGAGCGACTTCACTTCCACTTTTCACTTTCATGCATTGGAGAAGGAAATGGCAACCCACTCCAGTGTTCTTGCCTGGAGAATCCCAGGGATAGGGGAGCCTGGTGGGCTGCCGTCTATGGGGTCGCACAGAGTCAGACACGACTTAAGCGACTTAGCAGCAGCAGCAGCAGCAGAGCCTCATATAGGACACAGAATCCTTTCAGAGAGCAAAAACTAAAAAAAAAAAATCCTTATTGGATTAAAAAAAAAAAAAAAGGAACTGTCCTTAATGCCCTTGGGCATAAAAGTAATCTGGATGCTCAAAAAAAATATGGTTATAAAATTTAAAGGATTTGATAGAGAAAGTACAGAACTGTAATCCAGTCTTCCTTTTCCTTTAGTTCCCCAGGTTTTCCAAAGAAATGTGTATCATCTGAAGATAGATGTTTGCTCCCTACTTGTATTATGTCAATATGAATAAACAGGTAGGCACACTAATATGGAGACTGGCACTGGTAAATACATGGATTGGGTTACTGTAAGATTTGGAAGTTTAAATTAGATTTTGTGACTTCTGAAAACCATCTGCAAAACCAAAATATATATATGTTTTAATTTATAAGAAATACAGCACCGTTATTGTAACTATTTGATTATTCACTATTACATTTACTATGCATTATGTGACTCAGCAAGGTAATTCTGGGGTTTAAATTAAACTATAAGTAACATTATTAAAGTATCTTGAAATCATAAAAAAAAATTGAGCCCCTGAAATGTTAGGGCTACTTTAGCTGTAGTTTATAAAACTGAATAGGTTAATTCTTACTATGATATACTCAACATTTCCAAATGTTATCACCTATGAAATTTGGTTCTGCTTCTTTTATATAAAACAATAATACTATTATTAATAATAATACACACACATATATATACATGTTTTCCTTTAATACAAAATTTTTCACAGAATATTGGAGTTGATATGATAGGATCATATTCATATATATCTTAATATAACTAAGACCCTTAAAAATATAAATTGGGGATCATGCTAGATTCTATCAATGTATTTTATCTAATTTTTACTTTTAAAGGAGTATTCAACAGAATAGGCATTTTTGTACCTAAATAATCACATATTTGGCATTCATTAAAATAGTCACAGAACTAATTATGAAATCATGCTCTGTAAAATTTTGGTATTTCAGTGGGGGGAAAAATGAACATCCTCTTAAGTTAATGTTTTGGTTTATAAGATTAAGGTGTATTTTCATTTTGTTTGTTTTTCTAACTAATTATATAGGTAATTCTATATTAGGTTAACATTGATTTATGTGAGAAATATAACTTTACATCTAAGGACTTCAAGGTTTTTTGTTTTGTTTTTGCTCATTTAGTAATCCATTGCAGGCTTGCTTATCACCAAGCAGACTGTGCTTAGTGGTAACTAAAGGAAACAGATTGATTCCTGCTCCTAGCTCTTGTTACCCAGAGCCCTGGAGTCCTTTGCATCCAAACAGAAGAAAGGCAGACTGGATAAGGAATCTCCACTTCTTAACAGCTACTTCTCTCATTGCTTTGTGGTAACTAGTCCAATGGCCCTGCCTACATGAAAGTGGAGGTTGACAGATGAAGATCTCTGTCAGAGCAGTAACTTCCCATAAATACAACAGAAGATGGAGCACAAATTTTGATGACCTGTCTCTCCTGCAAGAGAGCCAATGTCAAAATAATGCAGAATGAGAGAGATTTGACCATCCACCAGTAGCTTTTAAAAGTAAGAATAACATGCCCTAAGGAATGCAAGGGTCTCTTAATGCTGAAAGCCGGGGCTGCGGGGTGGAAACAGACCGTCTCCCAGAAGGAATTTAGGCTTACCAGTATTTTATTTTAGTCTAGTGAGAGTCATTTTGGATTTCTGGCCTCCGAAACTCTAAGATAATAAATTTGTGTTGTTTTAAGTCTCTATATTTGTGGTAATCTATAATCAGTTCAGTTCAGTCGCTCAGACGGGTCCAACTCTTTGCAACCTCATGAAACTCAGCACGCCAGGCCTCCCTATCCATCACCAACTGCTGGAGTCTACCCAAACCCACGTCCACTGAGTCGGTGATGCCATCCATCCATCTCATCCTTTGTTGTCCCTTCGCCTCCTGCCCTCAATCTTTCCCAGCATCAGGGTCTTTTCAAATGAGTCAGCTCTTTGCATCAGGTGGCCAAAGTTTTGGAGTTTCAGTTTCAACATCAGTCACTCCAATGAACACCCAGGACCGATCTCCTTTAGGATGGACTGGTTGGATCTCCTTGCAGTCCAAGGGACTCTCAAGAGTCTTCTCCAACACCACAGTTCAAAAGCATCAATTCTTCAGTGCTCGACTTTCTTTGTAGTCCAACTCTCACATCCATACATGACCACAGGAAAAACCATAGCCTTGACTAGACAGACCTTTGTGGACAAAAATAATATCTCTGCTTTTTAATATGCTGTCTAGGTTGGTCATAGCTTTCCTTCCAAGGAGTAAGTGTCTTTTAATTTCATGGTGCAGTCACCATCTGCAGTGATTTTGGAGCCCCCAAAAATGAAGTCAGCCACTGTTTCCATTGTTTCCCTATCTATTTGCCATGAAGTGATGGGACCACATGCCATGATCTAAGTTTTCTGAATGTTGAGCATTAAGCCAACTTTTTCATTCTCCTCTTTCACTTTCATCAAGAGGCTCTTTAGTTCTTCACTTTCTGCCATAAGGGTGGTGTCATCTGCATATCTGAGGTTATTGATATTTCTCCCAGCAATATTGATTCCAGCTTGTGCTTCCTCCAGCCCAGCATTTCTCATGATGTACTCTGCATGTAAGTTAAATAAGCAGGGTGACAATATACAGCCTTGATATACTCCTTTTCCTATTTGGAACCAGTCTGTTGTTCCATGTCCAGTTCTAACTGTTGCTTCCTGACCTGTATACAGGTTTCTCAAGAGGCAGGTCAGGTGGTCTGGTATAACAGCAATAGATTTTGGATCTCAGTTCCTATTACGATAAATTAGCAGGTCATAGAAACTTCAAAAAAAATTTTTTTAGGCCAGGCTCATGTTTTGTTCTTAACAATAAAATTATCTAAAAATTTAGAGACTTCAGATCTAATTAGTTCCATTAGTACCCAAGTTACCATTATCATACTCAAAAGTTCTTAGATATCATACTCAAACCAGCTTTACTCTTTTTCTTTTCTTCCTTCTCTATTTCTCTCCCTCTTCCCTTAATATAAGCTGCATTAAGACCACATGACCACATGAGATTATAAACATCTTTGGACTGAAATACTCTTAATCTCTGCCATAGGGCTGAACTTTTCACTCTGTTCTTTCATGAGCCCTTCTTATCAAATTCCATTAAGTCACACAAGAACCATCCATTATCTTTATTATGGGTTTTTCCCGCCCCCCATCTCTTTTCTAGAAAGAACTATAGGTCTGGTAGCTATGTAGTTTCCTTATTACATTTTGATAGTGATACCCTGATGAAATCTGCATAATATGTGTCTCTTTTCCTAGTCTGTTAGATCAGTTTCTTTGCTCACCACCTCCTGACCACTGAACCAATGCTGCATATTTTAGGCTTTGGTTCTGGTATCACCCCAGCTCAAAGAATCCGTAATTGCATTAGTTTGAGAATGTTCACTGTCTCACCAAATAACCCCATATGTTTCAGTGGTTCACCAAAAAAAAAAAAAAAAAAAACGGGCATTTTTTTTTTCTCACTCTGCTAACAGTACAATATGGGGATTCACCTAGATGTTTTCAAGCTGTGGTCCCAACCTCCCTGAAACTCACCAGCAGGAGATGGGGAGGAGAAGGCAGGCTTTTTTTTTTTTTTTTCTAAAAAGATTTAGTATAAGAGCACGTCACAGAATTTCTGTTCACTTTTCAGTGGAGAGACATGATCCTCTCTAGATGCAGATAGGCTAGGAAGTCTAGTCTCTTTTCATAGCATGGCCTCTCTAAAGTCAGTTTTATACTATGAAAGGAGATCTACACATTTTGCTAGACAGTGAACTGTTTTTGCTACTAATACATATTCATCATATTCGAAAAAGAGTATTTTAAAGTTTTTCTTATTTATAAGAGCTTTGCTAACTAGGACGATGTCCTCAGCCAGGATGGAAAACCACTGGTTTTGAGGTATTATGCTACATCTCAGAGGAGAAGTAGCAAGCAAAAATGTTGATTCTTTGGAGAATGGAGTACTTGAATATGTACTGATAGAAAGGTCAGGAAAACACAAGCACCGTAATAGGTTCTGGGGGAAAAAACATTTAAAAAAAAAGCACAGGGATCCCTATCCTTGTGGACCTTACAATTTTGTCAAGGAAATCATTAAATAAGTCACACATACAATTACAAGAGCTGAGAAGTGCTACAGATGAAAAATCTAAAGTACTATAAGAGAATCCAACAATAAGACTTAATACGGGTAAGTCATTTCTCAGAGAAAGACATACAGAAGAAGAATGATCGTTAGGTAGAGTGGATCAGAGACATCCCAAAGAAAGGATAATTGTGTGAAGGCGTGGAGGCACATTTCCCATTCTGATAGAATGAGGCAGCTTGTAGCATACCAGTCTCTATTAAGAACAACTTAAAAAGTCACATAAAATGTTCAGAAAGCACCAAAGATCTTCAAAACCAACCATGGTAAAGAGGCCAGAAGTTTGGAGAAATGGGAACTGTAGAGGGATGCGCTAATATTCCTCAGCAAATGTCCAAGAGTATGGACTTTTCTTGGGCAAAAGATGACTGCTGAAGGATAGGGAAATGACTAGAGATCTCAGGAGTCCTGTAAGGTTGGAAGGGAGTAGGAGAGCGGGGGGTGTGCATGGGAAGGAGATCTCTGGGGCTAAGATCAAAGATCCTGATAAGAAGAGACGTTTGGAGAATTGTGCTTGACACATGATCAGTTTAATAAACTAAGACGAACGCTTCTGAAAACCCTAAGAGAGGTTACAATAGTTTCACTGTGCCTAGAGGACAAGAATTAGAGGTCTAGACTGCCAGAAAAAGATCTCAAACATTCATTTTAAAGCCCTAGGGGAATATGCTCCAGGAGAAATCCAGAAGTCAACAAAATACCATCAAAACTTCAACCCATAAGTCTGTGATTATATTGAGGAGATCAGTCTCAATATATTTTCTTAGAAAAGAAGATAACATAATTTAAAATCTCCATTTTTTTCAATGCCTAATGTCCAGTATTTAGTCAGACATTTCTAGAGATGTTAAAGATCAAATCACATAACTAAACATTTAGAAAATTTAAGAAAATACAAATAGATTTACAGTGCTCTAAATAGTGGGTATATCAGACAATAGCATTCAAATATTATTAATGTATTCAAGAAAACAGAGAAGACCATGCATAATAAAATAAGATTCAGAAAATTTTTTCTAGGAAATCAAAAACTAAAAGGAAAATTTTATAACTGAAAAAGAGGTGCATTTAACAGTGTATTAAATACGCAAAAGACAAAACTAAGGAATTGGAATACAGACTTATGGAAACTATCCAGATTAAAAAGAAAAGTATATGAATAGACATGCAAGACAGAGTGAAAAAGGTCTAACACACATGTAATTGGAGTCTGAAATGGAAAGGACAGAGAATGGTTGAGAATTTCTAAAATTGTGGAAAGATGTCAGCTCAGCTATCTAGGGGAGAAGGCAATGGCACCCCACTCCAGTACTCTTGCCTGGAAAATCCCATGGACGGAGGAGGCTGGTAGGCTGCAGTCCATGGGGTCGCAAAGAGTTGGACACAACTGAGTGACTTCACTTTCACTTTTCACTTTCATGCATTGGAGAAGAAAATGGCAACCCAATCCAGTATTCTTGCCTCTAGAATCCCAGGGACAGAGGAGCCTGGTGAGCTGCTATCTATGGGGTCACACAGAGTCAGGCACGACTGACGCGACTTAGCAGCAGCAGCAGCAATCTAGGAAGCACTGTGAAACTCAATTAGTATATTTAAAAGGAAAATCACATTTAGGCACATAGCACATTGCTGAAAATAAAAAAGAAACAATGAGACATTTTTGAAAGCAGTTCAATGAAATAGGCAGAAAGAGTTTGTCACATTCAAGGAAAAAAAATTTTAAAGCTAAACTTGTTGGTCTTCAGTAAATAAATAAACAAAGAAGTGATTCAATATGAGGCTGAAAAGGAAGAAAATAGGAAAAGTTATAGAGAATCTTGAAGGGTTTTAGATTTTATCTTAGTATAATAAAAAGTCACTGAAGGACTTAGTTGGGGAATTGAATGATCAGATATGCACAATTAAAAGCTTTACCTTTGCAGTTCTGAAGAGAATTGATTGGGGGCAAGTATAAATACTGGAGATCAGAAATCTGGTTACCGGAATTAAGAACAAAAAGTATTAAAGTAAGATGGAGGCACATTGGGAACAACTAGGCACAATTTCAAAGAACAACTACAAGCAAAGTCTCTATGTGTTGAGTGAGATTTTGTAAAAATGCCTCTAACCAGTGGTTGTTAGGATACTGGCAAGGCTGAGATTACCTGACAGGGTCCAGTGATCACTGATGAAACCAGTGGGAAATTAAAGGCTGCCAAGGTGAGGATCTAGCAATGTAATACTGCTCACAGATCCTTGGAAGATATTTTGTTCATTATTTTGTTTTTATCTATATAATTTTAGAGATGTTGAGGTTACATATATTTACTATGGGGGGAAAATCTAAATGAATTAATGGAAGTTAAGGAAACTAACCTATTTGCCTTTTCAGTTTTCATTCCAATCCCAAAGAATTTTCAAACTACCGCACAATTGCACTCATTTCACATGCTAGCAAAGTAATGATCAAAATTCTCCAAGCCAGGCTACAACAGTATGTGAACCGAGAACTTCCAGATGTTAAAGTTGAATTTAGAAAAGGCAGAGGAACTAGAGATCAAATTACCCACATCCACTGGATCGTAGAAAAAGCAAGAGAATTCCAGAAAAACATCTTCTGCTTCATTGACTATGCTAAATCCTTTGACTCTGTGGATCATAACAAACTGCGGAAAATTCTTCAAAAGATGGGAATACCAGACCACTTGACTTGCTCCTGAGAAACCTGTAAGCAGGTCAATAAGCAACAGTTAGAACTGGACATGGAACAATGGACTGATTCCAAATTGGGAAAGGAGTATGTTAAGGCTGTATATTGTCACCCTGCTTATTTAACGTATATGCAGAGTACATCAATGTGAAATGTCAGTCTGGATGAAGCACAAGCTAGAATCAAGATTGCCAGAAGAAATATCAATAACCTCAGATATGCAGATGACACTACCCTTAAGACAGAAAGTGAAAAGGAACTAAAGAGCCCCTTGATGAAGGTGAAAGAGGAGAGTGAAAAAGCTGGCTTAAAACTCAACATTCAAAAAACGAAGATCATGGCATCCAGTCCCATCATTTCATGGCAAATAGATGGAGAAACAGTGGAAACAGTGACAGACTATTTGGGGGGGTGGTGCTCCAAACCACTGTAGATGGTGCCTGACGCCGTGAAATTAAAAGACTCATTCTATTTTGAAGAAAAGCTATGACAAACCTAGACAGCGTATTAAAAAGCCGAGACATTACTTTGCTGACAAAGGTCTGTATTGTCAAAGCTGTGGTTTTCCCAGTAGTCATGTATGAATGTGAGAGTTGGACCATAAAGAAGGCTGAACAAGAAAGAACTGATGCTTTTGAACTGTGCTGTTGGAGAAGAATCTTGAAAGTCTCGGACTGCAAGGAGATCCAACCAGTCCAAACTAAGGGAAATCAGTCCTGAAAATTCACTGAAGAGAGATTGATGCTGAGCCTGAAACTCCAATACTTTGGCCGCCTGATGTGAAGAACTGACTCATTGGAAAAGACCCTGATTCTGGGAAAGATTGAGGGCAGGAGGAGAAGGGAGTGACAGATGATTGGATAGTATTACTGAGTCAATGGACGTGAGTCTGAGCAAACTCTTGGAGATAGTGAAGAACAAGGAAGCCTGGAGAGCTGCAGTTCACGAGGTTGCAAAATCGGACATGACTGAGCAACTGAACAACAACCGCAAAGGAAACTAACAAGTATTCAAGTCATACACTGTGTTATATGTATGTATCTGTTCAGTTCAGTTCAGTCACTCAGTCGTGTCTGACTCTGCGTATCTATGTCTATTCATCTGTATATCTACATATATATATATATATATGTCATCTCACTGACTTTTCACACCCACCATATGAAGGAGGTCTTTATTTTCCTTACACAGGTGAGAAAATTGAAACTAAGTTTAAACGATTTGTTGAGGGAAACAGGGATTATGAAACTTGTTTAGCAAGGCACACTGTCAAATAGCAGAACTAAAAATAGACAGAGGTCACTGACTTAAAGCCTGTGTGGTGTTTTTACTCCATCTTGCTCTTTAGAGCTTCACATTCTTATTCACACTTTTCAGGAAATACTAAAGAGGGAACTTAGGTTCTAAAGGAAGTTAGACTGGTAAAGGCATAATCATTGCTTTTAATCCCATTGTAGATGGGCTGTAGAACCACAGGATAGAATAATAAAGAGAAGGTGACTTAGTTTCAGTGATTATTATGATTATTTTTCCCCAACTTGGTGAGTCGCATATAATTTTATGATGACTTCTGCTAACAAGACTGATAAAATATTAATAAGCATACATAATTCCACAGAATAAGGTCATCACAGTGATAGAAGAAATAAGAGACAGTTACAACACAGAGTGACATTTCAGAAAAATATATAGAACCTTGTCATTCTTCTTTGTAACAATTTGTAATTGTTTCTGTGTATAAATCTCTAAGCTTGGCATCATCCTGAGTAAGCTTTTAGTTAAGACTGAGATAAAATTATGGGAAATAGTTTTATCCAATTTTAATCTTTAATGAAAGATTATGTGACACACAGAAAATCCTATACATCACATAAGACTTACTCTTTGTTTCGGAAGAAGGAATTGAAATAGAAATACAGTAATGCACAAGAATGCCTTTATTATAAGTGATCTAATACCTTTGCTACAGATTCCAAACTCAGTATCTCATGAAGATGACTAGTCTTGAGAAGGAGCAGGAAACTTTCTTAAAAGGTGAAAATAGAAGCTTGAACAGACTTTTAATCTTATAGCCTCTCACACAGTCTGCCTAAAATCTATTAGACCAAACAAAATTCCCAGAAATGACCTAGTAGAGTATAGGACAGACTGAGGGAGGTTCATGGAAGTGTTTCCAGATAGACTATGAAAAATCAATCACTCATCTGGAGACCATGATTCTAGCAGACTTTATGATGTTAAGAAATTTATAACTATGTCTGGTAAATGGATGGTTAACGAGACTTATTGTGATGATCATTTTACAATATATACAGATATTGAATCATTATGCTATATACCTGAAACTTACAGGTTAAATGTCAATTAGACCTCAATTAAAACAACCAAAGAAGAAGGAAGCAGCCCATCTGGAATGAGATTAAAATCCCCCTTCTGCCACTTATCAGCGTGAAACCTTTTCAAGTTTACTCAGATTTTATTTGCTTAGTTTAGCAATGTGAAAAATAGAAATAGTAGACGTATCCCATAAAGTTTTGGAAATGATTAAATGAATTAATGTACATAAACTGAGAACACTGTCTGGAAAATAACTGCTACTCCATAAACATTAGCTACTATATCATCATTGTCATCATCATTTTAATGTTATTGTTAATATGTCATCGTGACCAACATTTTCCTGTTATTTTCAACTTTCCCTTTGGATTTCTGTTTGCTCAGACTGCTCAACTAATTTACTCCTCTCCTGGTCCTTATTTTTCATCTTTATTTGTCCATGATTTTCCTTCCTCTCTCACTTCTTTCTTTCTTTTCCTTTATAACTCCATGTTTTAAATTATTTTAAATTTAATATTTGATATGCACAAAATAGTAAAACATTTATTATGGATTGTAAGCTAAAATCAGTAATAAAAAATTGAACACTTCCATTCCTGCCACTCAGTTTAGGAAACAAAGTATTACCAGAATATCTTGAAAGCCCCTCCTTGTCCCATCCTGGTTCCATCAACCCTTCTCACTTACCATGAATTCACAGTTATCTAACTTTTAGTTTGCCATAATCTTTTCTCTAAGCTTTTTTTTTTTCTTAATTTGGCCATGACACACAATTTTCAGGATCTTAGTTCCCCAGCCAGTGATGGACCCTGGGCCCTGGCAGTGATAGAGCTGAGTCCTAACTACTAGACCACCAGGAAACTCCCAATTTTTATGTAATTTTATCTATGTCTTTATTTAAAATTAATGTATTGTTTTATGGTACATGTTTAATTTTATATAAATGGAATTTTACTGTATTTAGTCTTCTATATCTTATTTCCGTATTTAATCTCATGACTCCAAGGTAGATTCATGCTAAGTTTAGCTAAAGAGCATTCATTTTATTGCTAGTTAACATTTCATTGCATACATTTATCACAATTCTTTGAATTATTTTATTGTTGATAGATCCTTACATACCTCCTAATTCTTTATTCTCACAGATAGTGTTTCTGTGAACATTTTTGCACCTGTTTCTTGCCTCATGTATTTGAGAATTTCTTCAAGATACAATCCTAAGAATGAATTGTTGAGTAGCTGGGAATGCACAATTTTACTAGACAATGTCAAATTATTTTCACAGTAGCTATCATGCTTTGTGATCCAACTAACAATGTGTTAAGAATATGGGATATTCCAGAGCCTCAGTTACACTTGATAGTATCTTTTTTTTCTCCTGCTACAGCAAGAGCTTAAAATGAAATTTACCTAGAATTCAAAACCTAATGGTCTACAGTATTTTGCTAAGTTTAAAGACATGTAATGTTTTATAGCAGCCAGTTAAGTTTCATCTTTGAAACTTCTCATATTTTTACATAGATGAGAACATTGGAAATAATAGTTTGCAAAAACTTAGAATTTTTTAAAGTTTTTGTACCATACCATAATTGGCCCTCCCATGATCAAGCACATAAAGGGAAAAAAAAAAAAAAAGATTTAACACAGTGGGATATGGTTAGACAGTTGGAAACACATCATTGCTATATGAAGATGTTGTCAACCTGGAGGACATTCTCTATTAAAAGATTAGGGATCAAGAACATAGAGATGAAATTCTTTTGCCATGACTTTGGAAACAGTATTGAGTCATGCCACAAAGCTTGGTGTGAAGGCTGACTTCTCTCAAACCATTTGCATTCTATGGCTCTTCAATTCCAGTGACAATGGCTAAAATATTCAGATGAAATAAGTTGCACTTTCTATTGAAACCATCTGCATATATGATCTTAATAATGCTTGAGAAAGAATGAAATCTATTTATCTATATTTAATATTCTTTATCATAGAAATTCCTGTAATGTCCAATGTTAGAGAAGTATGAAATCTCATCTCATTAGCAAAAAAAATATATATATATATATATACACACACACACACATACATATATATTTATTATATATATATATATATATATATATATATATATATCTCCTGGGGGGGTAGGCAAAGACCGTTTGGGAAGCAAGAGTCTTACAAAAATGATCAGGCCCACAAAAATTCCATTTGGGCTGCCAAATTTGCATTAGTCCCGCCCACAGTTTGAAATGTCACCCCACCCTCTCTTTGCCATCTGCACCACCACCTACTGATTCCTATGTCTCTAGTCTTAGAGAACAGAAGCATCTGCCTATGACAGGCACATTTAGATTTGCCCCCCAAACATAGATTCAAATAAAAAATTTAAAAAATATATTAAAGAAAAGTCAGGATGTATATTTATTTTAGAGTCAGAACTGTACCATCATAAGGGTTTCAGGGTAGTTTCTTTTTCCCTGATTTCTTTCATTTTATAAGCATATAAAAAAGCATATAAAAATATTATCATGATGGATTTAAAATTACTTTGCTGGATTAGTAACATACAACTTGTGCAAATTACTTGTTGCTAATTAAAGAATGCAGGTGTTTTCTACTGATTACTTGCCATTTATTAGCTGACTCCTTCAATAAATATTTTGGCCATATGATAAATTTATGATCAATAAAATGTTTTCTCTATTCCTGAAGACCATGAGCTACAGTAGTAGCAATCCAAAGGAAATATAATGAGTGGCATATATGAACATTTAAAATTTTCCAGTAGCCAGGTTAAAGGGAGTAAAATTAGTGATATTAATTTAAATAATATATTTTATCTCAATATATTTGAGATGTTAAAATCAATGGCACCCCACTCCAGTACTCTTGCCTGGAAAATCCCATGGACAGAGGAGCTTGGTGGGCTGTAGTTCATGGGGTCACTAAGAGTCGGACACAACTGAGACTTCACTTTCACTTCTCACTTTCATGCATTGGAGAAAGAAATGGCAACCCACTCCAGTGTTCTTGCCTGGAGAATCCCAGGGACGGGGGAGCCTGGTGGGCTACTGTCTATGGGGTCGCACAGAGTTGGACACGACTGAAGTGACTTAGCAGCAGCAGCAGCAGCAAACAATATAAAAATTTTATTGTGATATTTTATATTCTTTTTGGTACTATGTTCAAAATACAGTACATATTTTACATTTACATCATAATTCAACCTAGACTAACTAGATTTCAATTGTTTATTAGTCACATGTCATTGTGGCTGCTGAACTAAGCAATTCAGTTAGCAAATAGATGCTATTCATTCATTATTCCAGCCTGAGGAAAATAGCAAATAAAAACATTGCAATCAAGGTGTGATGCAAGGGATCAAGGATATTTACAGAGAGACCAGCTAATTTTAAGAGACTGGGAAGGTTTTCCAAAAAATTATTAAGCCAAACAGAGAAGCACAAAAGAGAGAGAATTTCCAGATCAATGAATAATGTGTGAAACATTGAGGCTCTTAAGTAAGTCCAGGAAAGGGAAGGACATGGACCAGATATGGCAATTGATTATATATACAGGACTAATGTTCAAGATGCAGTGAAGAAAGGTACAATTATATGGTTAGGAATGAGGGCAAAATTTTAGCCAGAACATGAAAAATGAATAGTTTTTTAAATGGATGAGGATTGGGAAGAAAAGGAGGTTTCTCAGGCAAGGTGTAAAGCTTAAAGCTGTGAAAAGAGCATGGCAACTTGGGAAATATGAGGTAGTTCCTTTAGGCTGATAATTAGGGTGTTTCTGGAAATGGCAGGAAATGAATCCTGAGTGCTTTTGGGGCCAGATCACAAAGGACATTGTTTGCCAGGATCAGTATTAACTTTGTGCCACAGACTTGCTGTTATTGAAGAAGCAAGCCAATGTCATGATTAGGTTGGCGCAGTAGAGCCATCACTCTGCATTGGACAGGTCCTATCAGTGAGCAGGAAGACTGTAGGGAAATGCCATTTAGGAGGCCCATGATCTCGCAGAACTGCCTGATTTCTGTTATCTGAAGAATTTATGTAGTAATATTGGAATTCTTATTTGACTCTTGTGGGCTTCCCTGATGGCTCAGATGATAAAGAATTTGCCTCTGAGGCAGGAGACCTGGGTTTGATCCCTGGGTTTGGAAGATCCCCTGGTGAAGGAAATGGCAGCCCAACCCAGCATTCTTGCCTGGAGAATTTCACAAACAGAGGAGCCTGGCAGGGCTACAGTCCCTGGGGTCTCAGAGAGTCAGACACGACTGAGTGACTTTCACTTATTTGACTTGTCTGTTCATTTTGGCATGTGGATCATCATGAAATTGCAGACTTTTGATTGGCGCCATCTTAGTTAGGTTGGGCAGCCATAACAAAATACTATAGATTGGGTGGCTTCAAAAACATAAATTTACTTTCTTGTAGTTCTGGAGGCTGGGAGTCCAAGATCAGGGTGCCAGCATGGTTGGGTTCTGGTAAAAGCTCTCTTCCTGACTTGTAGGTGGCTCCTTTCTTGCTATGTCCTCTCATGGAAGAGAAAGAGATCTGATGTCTCTTCCTCTTTGTACCAGGACACCACTCCTACTGGATAAGGGCTCTACCCTTACAAACTTGTTTAACCTTAGTCACTTCCTTAAAGACCATCTCCAGCACAGTCACATGGGGAGTTAAGGCTTCAGCATATGAATCTTGGGCTATAGCATAGCCCAAGTAGACCAAAACACTTAGCCCTGGATCCTAGATAGCGCCCTGTTTCCTGGCAGGGTAACAGGAAAAGTCCAAAATCTGAGCATGTCAGCCTCAAACCAATCTCAAATCTCTAATTTTTTTCCTTCATAAACCTATAAAGTGGACTGTTACATTTTCTTATATACCAAGCTATCATATTTTAGTTTCCAGAGTCTTGTAAAACAAAGAACATTCTTGCTTCTTCATCCCTATATTGTTGCCTTGGTAACCTGGTACTTTATGACTTTAGCCTTTGTCACTTTGCCTTTTCTCATCTTAAAATTCCAATGAAAACCAATATTTTGATAATAGAACCTAGTATCCTAGAAGCTGGAGACACATGAATACTTCTAAGTATTTTTACAATTCATTACTTGGACCTGATTGACATTTAGGTTCTGACTAGGTCTTGATAAACTGTATGAATTCTTCAAGGTCTGTTTTATTTGCCATCTACTAAATATTTTTCACATTTCATTCATTGGAAATGATTTCTCCTTCATTTGAACTCTACATAACTTACTGGTATATTTTAAATAATAAAAGCTTTCATTGTCTAAGTTTGTCTTATATTTTCTATAACAGGATTGCAATTTGCAATTGATACACTATAGTCTGGTTGGCAGTGAAAAGAATTGTAAGGGAAAGCTTTGGCGTTATGGTAGTAAAAATATATATGTTTGCCCTCCTTTGATAGTGGTCATAAAGGAGCTTGCTGATGAAAGGACATTTGATCAAAGAACTCAATGAAGTAAATGAGCAAGCTAAGGGACCACTAAACGTCAAACCCATAGAACTGGTTCTTAGACCCTAATGCAGGCATATCTTGTCTTGACAAAGGAATAATCATGAGGTCAGTGAGGCTCTAGCAGAGTGAGCAGTAGTTGGTGAGTGCATCAGAAATGTACTAAGGACTAGATAAAGAGTAGCCTCCTAGACCACAGTGAGAGATTTGGATATTATATTGTGAACACACTGTGAAATTATTGTAGGGCTTAAGCCAAGAGACATGATATGACATATCTTGAAAATATCATATTGACAGATGTGTGTGTGTGCAGAATAGACTTAAAGTAGGCAAAACTAGCATCAGCAAAAAAAACAGTTAAGACATTATCAGGTAAAAGATGATAGTGGCTTAGATTCAAATGGGAGCAGAAGACATGGGTGGGAAGCAATCAGATTTTGAGTGTGCTTTAAATTTAGAGATGGTCAAACCTGGTAATGGATTTGAAATTAAGTATTAGTTAAAGAATGGAGTCAAGAATGAGGTTGAAGACATTCAACTGAACAAGTGAGTAAGGTGAACATTTATTGAGATAGAAAAAGCAGGAAGAGGAATAAATGCAAGGGTAAGGAATATGATTTCCATTTTAGGTATGCTAGTTTATTTATTTATTTATTTATTTATTTTAATTGGAGGCTAATTACTTTACAATATTGTAGTGGTTTTGCCATTCATTCACATGAATCAGCCATGAGTGTACATGTGTTCCCCATCCTGAGCCCCCCTACCACTTCCCTCCGCATCCCATCTAGGTATGCTAGTTTTGAGGGGGCATGTTAGTTTCAAGATTTCAATTTGTCATCCAAATGGAAATGCTGAGTAGACAATTGGGTATGCATGTTAAAGTTCAAAAGTGAGGTCTGGACTACAGACAGACATTTTTGAGATTTGGACTATGGATAGACATTTGTGGCAAGGAGGTAGCCACAAATTTATACACTGTTTGGAGGATCCTTACTGGCTTCCACTGTGGGTCGGTTGGTCTCACCATGTTTCTAGTGAGATGGGCTCTGATCCTTTGTTGCACCCTGCTGACACTCTCTAAAGCTCTGCATTTCAAGCATTTGTCCTTGCTTGTGGAAAACCTCTGTTTCTACCTTTTACACCAACCTTCCATTCCCCTGGGGTACCTCCATCTAGACACGTCCCTTCCTTCTATGCTTGGGATGGATCACATAGGAAAATTCTCCAATTACCTTTCAACCTTTTCTATGACTGCCCAAAAAAGTGAGCTATTGATTTCAAATATTTTCCATTTCTTCTGATACTTGTCTTGATACATCTACAGTGTTTTTCAAACTCACACAATCTCATGGAGAATAGGAAAATATTTTTCTTTTTTCTCTCTTGTAATTTCTCCTTGCTGCCTACCTTCAAAACCTCTTTAAAACATTTTCTTCCACAAATGCCACTTCACTTTCTTGATGTTTCTCTATCTTACAAGAGCTCTAACACTCCCGCTGAGAGGGCTGAAATCTTAGTATGCTTACAGACACTTAAAGAATATAGAAAATCAGGACTTCCCTAGTGGTCTTGTGGCTAAGACTCTGTGCTCCCAATCCAGGGGGCGTGGATTTGATCCCTAGTCAGCTAACTAGATCCCACATGCTGCAACCTGACACAAATAAATAAATAAAATCAATATTTTCAAGAAAAGAACATATAAAATCCCTTTCTTTGTCAAAACACTTGGAGATTAGAGAGTTTCTTGCAAGACAAATACCCCATAAATTACTTTTGGTCTTAAAAGTTGAGCAGTTATGTCTTTCTCTTTCCTTAACCCTAATTCCTTACCCCCTCTACTCTCCCTGCCCTAACCAACACACAAAAATAGCTGATGAGGAGATTACAGAGGACAGAAAGGTAAAACAAAAAAGCTCTGTAACATATTTTAAAGGATTTTACATCTATCACACAAGTGTGTATGAAATTTTTTCAAATTCCTTTTAATATAAGTTCCATTGAACATTGATTTTGTTTTACTCTTTTTCTTTAATTTAAAAATATTTACTGAGTACCTACTATGTCAAGGCACTATCCCGAGTGCTATACAAATAAGGATTAACAAGATAAAGATTTCCCTAGCCTCACTGAGAAAAGTGCTGGGAAGAAAACACAGGACAATGGGCTATCTGATATAGCAGTCAGGATATTTCTTGTCTCAAGTTACCAGAAAAAAATTTTTTTGGTCAGTAAGGACATTTATTATCTCACAAAATATGAAGTCAGGGTCTAGAAAAGTTCCAGGATGATTAATTCAAAAGCTCAGTTGCCTCATCATTTATAGAAATGCTTTCTTCTTTGCCATTTTCAGCACGTTTGCCAGTATTTTTGCCTAGATATCCTCAGGATTTCAAAATAGCTGAGAGTGTCTCAGATGTTAGATATCCTGGGGTAGTAAAGGGAGCATTCTTTTTTTTTTTTTTTTAAGAGATACAATTTTCTAGAAGTACAATTCCTTGCCCCCATCCAGAGCTTCCTGTGAATTGTTTGATAGGCTTATGTTTTAAAATAACTGAGTCATGCCTTGGCATTGGGAAGGGTCCAGTCTCCCTTGAAGACTTTGTTCTAAAATTTTTAGTGAATGTGAAGGTTCTGTTACCAAAGAAGAACTTTGTAATAAGCAAATAAGAGTGTCTGCTACAGTGAATGGCTAGTTTGGAAGGAGTGGGAGCTCCAAGAAATCTCTCTGAGATAAAATCGAACCAAGATGTGACTGATGAGAAGGACACAGCCACGTAGAAATCTAGAGGAGGAGTATTCTAGGCAAAGTGAAGACTGAGAGAAATGTACCCAAGATGGGGAAGTTTGATGTGCTTGACAAACATATGAAAGACAGTGTGTGTGACTGAAGTTCAGAGAATATCAGGGAGAATGCATGAGAAGAGGACCAAGAAAGAAGCACTAACTAAAGCTACAAGGTCTTAGAGGCTACTAGGAGTTGGTTTTATTTCTATTGATAACTGCAAGTCATAGTAAGGTTTTTAAGCCTGAGAAAATTTTAAGCCATTTTAAAATGGCCAGGATCACACTGTTACAACCCCAGCATTTACTTAGCGCAAGTATTGATACACAATATTGTGGAAGGTTTCTCTATCTACAAAAATATTGTAAACTTTATGTTTATTTTATTGTCGTGACTAACATTTTGTCAAATGTAACATTTAGCTTTTAAGGAAAAACGTGAAAAGTCCAAGTGTTAGTCCTGTCTGACTCTTTGTGACCCTCTGCACTGTAGGCTGCCAGACTTCTCTGACTATGGAATTCTCCAGACAAGAATACTGGAGTGGGTTGTCATTCCCTACTCCAGGGGATCTTCCTGACCCAGGGATCAAACCCAGGTCTCCTGCATTGCTGGCAGAGTCAGAAACAGAATCTACATCTTTCATACTTAATCCAGTGTCAAACTGGTTGCCATATAGGGATGAATTACAGTGAGCCAAGAGTAAAAGCATTTTAAGAAGCTAATGAACAGGCAAGAAATGATAAAAGCTAGGATAATAGTTGTGTGTGAAAGATGGTTAGAAGCAGTCAGATGACAGGTTTATGTTGGGATGATGCCGATGTGATTTACTAACGGATCATTTGTCAAGGATATGGAAAAGAGAATCCAAATGTAACTTCTGAGTGTGGTTGGAGCTTGAGCAAACGAGCTGATATTTGTAGGGAATTATTAAGAAGAAATTGATCCCGTTGAGCTGGGGTTAATTAAAAACTCTTTTTTGGATATGCTGAGTTTGACATACCAGTTGTATCCCAGTAGAAATATAGAGAGTTGGATATACGAGCCTAGATATCTAGAAAGGGTTCTCAGCTGGCAATTTTAATTTGGGGGACTGAGTGAGACCACCTAGGACAAAGTTAGATGGAGAAGAGGGCTAACAACTTTATCCAAAGTCATGTAAATGAAAAATATTGCCAGCCATATCAGTAAACAAAGGATGTTGCAGCCATCAAGCCATCACATTACAGCTGCCCTGATGGTGAACCCTGATGGAACCCAGGATGGAGACAAATGGGCTGCCCACTGCCAAGTCCATCTAGCAGTCAGCCACTGCAACCACCCTTGGCACCCTCATGAAACTCAGGATGAGAAAACACTGGATACTTGCCCCAGATAGCTTAAGTGCATATCAAAGGAATAATTTCAGTGAGCCAAGAATCTTGTATCCTCCCATACATAGAAGAGCACTAGATTCCTTAACTTGAGATATCCAGTTTGCTTTAATTAACAGTAATCTTTTGATGTTTTTGCTACCTGGCCTTTTTTTTTTTTTTTTTTGCAAAAAAATTCTATATATCCTGACTCCCTCTACCTTGTCTCTTTGGAGCAGTCCCTCAGAATAAGCTGAACGTTTTATCTTCCAGGACTAAAGTCCCCAGAAATGGTCCACCAGATAAAACATAACTCTCAAATTTAGGTTGTCTTTTTTTATATCAGCAGACAGGTGCACTAAAATGTAAAATTTTGTCAGATGAATAAAGTTTAGTAAAGTAACCTAGACAGTAGCTACCAATAAGGTAATAGTAAAATCAAGGTATTGTAACATCTTGGATATCTTTGAAGGAAGTGCTTCAGGACTGAGAGGTAGTCAACTTTGTCAGTGCTGTAGAGTGGTGGAGTAAGAGAAGGAATTTGGATTGACTGATGATTCAGCAAAATGAAGTTTGTTGATGACATTGACAATATAGTCAACTCTTATTTAAAGAGTTGAGTTAAAACAGTATTTTGGGTTTGCTTTATTTCCTACCTCACTATTATCCCAAATTCCAATTGTGATTGACATCTGAAAGGTAAACAGTTTTAATATAACACAATACATATTTTTACTGTATGTGGCTTTAATGATTAGTCACTCGTTAAGTGAAGTGAAGTCGCTCAGTTGTGTTCAACTCTTTGTGACCCCATGGACCCGTAGCCTACCAGGTTCCTCTGTCCATGGGATTTTCCAGGCAAGAACACTGGGATGGGTTGCAATTTCCTTCTCCAGGAGATATTCCCAATCCAGGGATTGAACCTAGGACTCTGTCATTGTAGGCAAACGCTTTACCATCTAAGCCACCAGGGAAGTCACTCATAGACAGTTTGATTTAACATATAGTTGGGAATAATTCTCCACACGTCTCTTTGGTTTCTGTACATCCTGACAGCCTTTGTTCTGAACTACCTTCCCAAGGATGTCTGAACATACAGGGAATAATATTTGAAACTGAAGTCTCTCTCTGGAGCAAAAATCTGGTTTATTTACTGTTGCATGCAAATATATATAATGTCTCCTACTGGGGCAAAGGTCAGTCAGACTTAATGTTCATTTTAAAGGACTTGTCCCCTAAGCTCAGGATTCCTCTCAGTAACGTAACCCACAATGTATATGAATAACATTTGCGCTCAGTTGCTCAGCTGTGTCTGACTCTTTGCAACCCTATGGACTGTAGCCCTCCAGGTTCCTCTGTCCATGGGATTTCCCAGGCAAGAATCCTGGAGTGGGTGTCCATTTCCTACTCCAGGGGATCTTCCCAACCCAGGGTTCGTGCACTGGCAGGTGGATTCTTTACCACTGAACCATCTGCGAAGCCCATGAATAACATCTACCCTGCTTCAAGTCTCCCTGCTGAAACTGGGACACAGACATAAATGTCAATACTCTAATATTGGCTCATATAACAAGGAATAAAGTCCTCTGTCTTTGACACAGAAGTCTCATGTCTTTTGTCAGCAACCATGAAACTGTGGCAGGCCAACTTGTACGCTTGAAAGTACGATAAAATTTCCAGTCTATTTGATACATATATGTACCGCAGTGATCAAAGCTAAAGGTCATGAAAACAATGATTTCTTTCTAGCTTTTAATATTTAGTCCCCAATAATTCTCCATTTAAGTTTTTGCTGTATGAAAACTTATAAAAACTCAGCACTATCAAGCCTTAACTGATTTTAACTGTTATTTCCTCCGGAAAAAGAGCTGTTAGTCGCAAACATTTGGTAAAATGAGGTATCTTGAAAAGACAGGGTATATTATAATAGGATTTCTAAAACTCTCTAGAGATTATACCAGTGTTTGGGGTTTATATTCTACTTTTTTAAACATTAGAAATACAAATCAAATTATTACGCTTTGAAGTTAACACATTTCTGTGAAGGAAAAAAGTACTGCCATTCTGTTGTAACAAATATTCCTTCAATAATATATGATGATTTATCTGTTCTCACATACTCAGAATAATAAATTACAGAGCTAAAAGAACCTCAGAGAGCATAATTTCTAACTCCTACTTTTGCATATGAAGAAACAAAAACTCAGACATGCTAAGGGACTTGCTTTTGTTGGTTATAATACAGGAATGAATTGAGACTTCTGATTGTCAGGTAATTTCCCCTTCCACAAGTTGTTCCCTCTTTTCCCTTTTAATCCCATAGTGCCAAGAAAAAGGACCATTTTGAAAAACAATGTATTTTGAAGAGAGAAATAATGCAGCAGGAAAGTGAGAGAAAAAGGTTAAGACTCCTCAGTCTCCACTGGCCTGCTATTTCCAGCAAATCCTATTTAAAACAAAAAACAAACCAAAAAAACACCCACTCATCTGGAATCACAATTTTGCTTACTTAAAAAAAAAAAAAATCCTACTGGCTAGGAATTCAGAAAAATCATGAGCAAATCATCAACACATAAGGGATGTTGGACATGTTACTGGCATTGCAACAATCATTTATTCCTTTGATTAGTTCCCTGGACTGGTCAGTTGAGAGAATAAGCCAAATTTGTGATTATTTAGGATAAAAACTTAGGTGCTTGATATACAAACAATTTTTTCCTTTACAACATGTTTTTAGGCTTACATAGACATAGAGTAAGAATGATTTTCCAACTGGAGACACTACAAGACGTTTTAATAGACTGAATCAATTTAGATTGGGTCTAGTTTGTCTACATTTAATTTTTTTGCAGAGAAGATATTAATTTAAAATTTATATTTTTCTCTTAAGCACAATAACAATCTTTTATTTCATGTTCCAAAGTTGATTACAATTCCTCTTGAATCCACTGAAAAGTGTATCAAGAAACTTCCACATCATTTTTTCCTTTTATGTGTACTCTTGTTTACAACTCTGCTTGTGGAACAGTATGACTTTAAGAATGATTGATTTCTATCTCTAACCAACCTTAAGAATTTTATTTTAAATCAACTCCAAAGAGTTTCTAATTTTACTCGTACCTCAGAGCGGTAAAGCTACACCATCTAATCAACAACAGAAAAAATATTATTTCGTAAGTTCTCGATATTTGGCTGGTAACTAGCAGGTTTATCCACTGCCAGCTAAACAGTGAAAACGATTTTTTACAGACATCAGTCATTTCTGTTTAAATGAGAAGCAATAGCGTGGAGAGTCTGAGCACAGCAGTGACCAGCTGTTATGACAGAGACAGTTTTTCTTTAAATTAGCACCACCAATATATCCTATTGCTAGTTAAGACCACTTCTGGTGTTTCCTAGTTTCATAAGACTTTTAAAGGTACTTGAATTCGTATAGTTAGGAAACCATGAGTAATCAAAGATTTCCTTATCTAAACCAACATATATTTGAACTCATCCTGATTTATTTAATCAATTGATCTTTCAAAGAATATGCAGAATAAGTAGTCACACTACATCTAACAGAGTTTGAGTATATCAATCATGTTTATTCTGAGATTGAGGGTACCAACATGTTTATTCCTTAACTTGCCAATAGATGTCACTTATTATTTAATAAGTGAGATTCAGTTTCACAGCACAGCTAAACTTAGATGTGGTTTTGTTAGGGGAAGCAAACTGACTGAAACCGCCGACCCTGGCCAGGCACCATAGTAACCATTTGCATGAGTTGTTTTAGGACAGAAGGTCCTGGTAAGGAACACGGAACTAATAAGCCACCACCAACTGGAAGAGTTTGGGAAAGATCAAAAGGAGACACCACATGTCTGACCACCTCCCAGAATCCTCGCTGACATCCATCTTGGCTGAACAAGGCATGCACCACCAGAATGATTGGCTAAGGACAACCCAGAAACAAATCCCATCACCATAAAACCTGAGACTGCACGCCACAGAGCAGTTCTCCTGGGTTCCCTTATCCTACTCCTCTCCACCTGGGCGCCCTTTCCAGGAAAATCTCTTGCTTTGTCAGCACATGTGTCTCTTCGAACAATTCATTTCTGAGTGTTAGACAAGAGCCCACTTTCAGGCCCAGGAAGGGGTCCCCTTTCCTTCAACAGTTTCATTATTCATGAAGAGACAAACCAAAATGGATTTCTCAGAAAGCGTTAGTCAGTTAAAGTGAGTCTCTTTGAGGTCATCATACATTATCCTTCCATCTTAAAAGCTGTGACAGAAAATGCAGTGTTCTGTCTTGTGGCCACTGTATACTTAATTCAAAGGTTTGCTCATTCTGTCTGTAAAGTCCCTTGCTTTCTTGATTGTATTTTGATGGCTCACTCCCAAGATAATCTTGCCAGCCTGTCATTTCTTTATGATCAAATATAAGTGAAAATACCTTACTAATGTTTTTCTGGCTTTCTTCAGGAAAATCTTTACCCAGAACTGCTGTTTTTATACTCTCACTCACTTCTTAGTTGCTGTGATCACTCATGTTGGTTTGATGCCATTATCCTCAGCATTAACAATAAGTGACTGCATATGCATGTGTATTCATATTCATGTTTTAATATTTTGTATATTATGGACCATTTTTGTATTGAAGTACATAAGGGTTAAACTGTTATTAAATTATGCTTAGTCAAATTTCTAAAATATTGATAGATGATAAATATATAGCACTTAATCAAACACTGTTACTCACGTGTGGAAATACAAGGGCTTTTTCAAAATTAAATGATCAAGGGAACTCCCTAAAATGAGAATTAGCAAATTATATTAGCAAAACTATATACAGTTTACCAGGATTTTAATAGACAATTATCTGCTCTAGACAACTTGCTTTTAAATTAAGCCTAAATTATCTGCAATAAACTCAAAGCTTAAATTATCTGCAGTAAACTCAAAGGATAAAATAAGGATAAACTAAAAAAACTCAGAGTTTATTTATCTACAATAAACTCAAATTTACCTATTTTATTTAAACTTACCTATTCTGAGGGGGCCTTACAAATAGCTGTGAAAAGAAGAGAAGCGAAAAGCAAAGGAGAAAAGGAAAGATATAAGCATCTGAATGCAGAGTTCCAAAGAATAGCAAGAACAGATAAGAAAACCTTCCGCAGCCATCAATGCAAAGAAATAGAGGAAAACAAAGAATGCAAAAGACTAGAGATCTCTTCAAGAAAATTAGAGATACCAAGGGAACATTTCATGCAGAGATGGGCTCAATAAAGGACAGAAATGGTATGGACCAAACAGAAGCAGAAGATATTAAGAAAAGGTGGCAAGAATACACAGAAGAACTGTAGAAAAAAGATCTTCACGACCCAGATAATCACAATGGTGTGATCACTCACCTAGAGCCAGACATCCTGGAATGTGAAGTCAAGTGGGCCTTAGGAAGCATCACTATGAACAAAGCTAGTGGAGGTGATGGAATTCCAGTGGAGGTATTTCAAATCCTGAAAGATGATGCTGTGAAAGTGCTGCACTCAATATGCCAGCAAATTTGGAAAACTCAGCAGTGGCCACAGGACTGGAAAAGGTCAGTTTTCATTTCAATCCCAAAGAAAGGCAATACCAAAGAATGCTCAAACTATCGCACAATTGCACTCATCTCACACGCTAGTAAAGTAATGCTCAAAATTCTCCAAGCCAGGCTTCAGTAATACGTGAACTGTGAACTTCCAGATGTTCAAGCTGGTTTTAGAAAAGGCAGAAGAACCAGAGATCAAATTGCCAACATCCGCTGGATCATTGAAAAAGCAAGAGAGTTCCAGAAAAACAACTATTTCTGCTTTATTGACTATGCCAAAGCCTTTGACTGTGTGGATCACAATAAACTGTGGAAAATTCTGAGAGAGATGGGAATACCAGACCACCTGACTTGCCTCTTGAGAAACCTATATGCAGGTCAGGAAGCAACAGTTAGAACTGGACATGAAACAACAGACTGGTTCCAAATAGGAAAAGGAGTACGTCAAGGCTGTATATTGTCACCTGGCTTATTTAACTTCTATGCAGAGTACATCATGAGAAACCCTGGGCTGGAAGAAGCACAAGCTGGAATCAAGATTGCTGGGAGAAATATCAATAACCTCAGATATGCAGATGACACCACCCTCATGGCAGAAAGTGAAGAGGAACTAAAAAGCCTCTTGATGAAAGTGAAAGAGGAGAATGAAAAAGTTGGCTTAAAGCTCAACATTCAGAAAATGAAGATCATGGCATCTGGTCCCATCACTTCATGGGAAATAGATGGGGAAACAGTGGAAACAATGTCAGACTTTATTTTTTGGGGCTCCAAAATCACTGCAGATGGTGATTGCAGCCATGAAATTAAAAGATGCTTACTCTTTGGAAGGAAAGTTATGACCAACCTAGATAGCATATTGAAAAGCAGAGATATTACTTTGCCAACAAAGGTCCATCTAGTCAAGGCTATGATTTTTCCAGTGGTCGTGTATGGATGTGAGAGTTGGACTGTGAAGAAAGCTGAGCACCGAAGAATTGATGCTTTTGAACTGTGGTGGAGAAGACTCTGAGAGTCCCTTGAACTGCAAGGAAATCCAACAAGTCCATGCTAAAGGAGATCAGTCCTGCGTGTTCATTGGAAGGACTGATGCTGAAGCTGAAACTCCAATACTTTGGCCACCTCATGTGAAGAGTTGACTCATTGGAAAAGACCCTGATGCTGGGAGGGACTGGGGGCAGGAGGAGAAGGTGACAACAGAGGAGGAGATGGCTGGATGGCATCACCAACTTGATGGACATGAGTTTGAGTGAACTCCTATAGTTGGTGATAGACAGGGAAGCCTGGCATGCTGTGATTCATGGGGTCACAAAGAGTCAGACACGACTGAGTGACTGAACTGAACTGATTAACCTTAGAGGAGGGCATGGTCACAAAGATTTGGAGCGACTAAGCATGCTGCTGCTGCTGCTAAGTCGCTTCAGTCATGTCCAACTCTGTGCGACCCCATAGATGGCAGCCCACCAGGCTCCCCCGTCCCTGGGATTCTCCAGGCAAGAACACTGGAGTGGGTTGCCATTTCCTTCTCCAATGAATGAAAGTGAAAAGTGAAAGGGAAGTCGCTCAGTCATGTCTGACTCTTAGCGACCCCATGGACTGCAGCCCACCAGGCTCCTCCGTCCTTGGTATTCCCCAGGCAAGAGTACTGGAGTCAGGTGCCGTTGCCTCCTCCGGTGACTAAGCATAGCACAGCACTAATCTTAATATTCAAGTTATTCTGAAGCAAATATTCTGAAGCAAATTATTCAAAGTTAAACTGTCTTTGCAATAGCATGCAGGCATTCTTTATCTCGTACCTGTGCTGAGCTGTTCTTAGTCACTGAGTCATGTCTGACTCTTTGCGGGCCCGTGAAGTATAGCCCGCCAGGCTCCTCTTTCCATTGGATTTTTGTAGGCAAGAATACAGGAGTGGGTTGCCCTGCCCTCCTCCAGTGCATCTTCCCAACCCAGGAGTCAAACCGAGGTCTCCTGTGTTTCAGGCAGATCCTTTACCAGCTGAGGTACCAGGGAAGCCCTACCTAGTCTTTTATAATTGGCCTTCTCCTTTTTGGACTCTTAGTAATGTTAGTCTGTCCTAAACACTTCTGTAAAATCAATCTTAAACTACAGGTATTATACATTATTCTGTGGGAAAGCATTCAGTGAGTCAGATTTTCTCTTAGATGGAGGACAGAAGTCTTAGACATTCAAAACTCTTCATAATCTGAATCCAAACTTCTTCAAAACTTATTCCCTTCTGTACTCTTTCACGGATTTTAATAGCTTACAGAACTAAACCGCAAGTTATTTGCTACAAACAGTTATTATAAGCTGTCACATGCTCCTTTTTAATCTTTTGATATATGTTTATGTGAGTTAACACTAACTGAAGCAGTGATAATAAACACACCATTGCATTTTCAGTTTGCAAAAATGTTGTCTAATATATAATTATGCTTTATTTCTTAAAAGCTCTGTGATAGGACTACCATAGTTGGAATTATCTTCTGTTTTTACATCAAGAAACTGAAGCTCAAAAAGTTGCATCTGCTTGGTACCACTTAAGTGGCAGAGTCAGAAACAGAATCCACATCTTTCATACTTAATCCAGTGTTTGTTTTTTTCACATTAGGAAACTGCCTCAGTATCATGTTATCATATAAACACCTTTTAGCATCATCAACCTTACTATTAAATAAAAAAGACAAGACAGGTAACGAATCAAAATATAAATGTAAATCAATATCACTAAGTAACTTATATAATTAAATATTTCTAATATAGCTTTAACAGAATAGCTAAAGCAAATATGAAAACAGATTAAGAATAAGTCAGTCAATGAATACAGTGGTCATGTGTGGATGTGAGAGTTGGACTATAAAGAAAGCTGAGCACCGAAGAATTGATGCTTTTGAACTGTGGTGTTGGAGAAGACTCTTGAGAGTCCCTTGGACTGCAAGGAGATCCAACCAGTCCATCCTGAAGGAAATCAGTCCTGAATATTCATTGGAAGGACTGATGCTGAAGCTGAAGCTCCAATACTTTGGCCACCTGATGCAAAGAACTAACTCATTTGAAAAGACCCTGATGCTGGGAAAGATTGAAGACAGGAGGAGAAGGGGATGACAGAGGATGAGATGGTTGGATGGCATGACTGACTCAGTGGACATCTGTTTGGGTAAACTCTGGGAGTTGGTGATAGACAGGGAGGCCTGGCATGCTGCGGTTCATGGGGTCGCAAAGAGCTGGACACAACTGAGTGACTGAACTGAACTGAACTGAAACTAAATGCAATGGGAGCACTGAATATGAAATAGAAAAAGTGAAACAAATTAGATTAAAGTAAAAGATCATCATATAATCCAGTTGTTTTTAAACATGACTACTCATTAGAAATATATCTGGAACTCTGGAGAGAAAAAGCAATACCTGGGCATTTGTACTTTTCGAAAAGTTTCAAGATAATTTTTATGTGCATCTGGATTTTAAAAAGTGATTACAGGTTTTTCTATTAAATCATAGTTTTGGTGATAAAAAAAAAAAAAAAAAGAATAAGTCAGTCAGTTCTTCTGACCATGGAGTAATATATACTGTGTAGATGTGGCATGAAATTAAAAATCTATATGGTTGATAATTCAGAAAACAGGATTTTTAGATATGTCATATCATTGGGAAGTTTTACGATCTTATGAATTTAAGAAATAGAAATGAATAATAAATAACCAAAAATGGGCATAAACTTTAAGACTGTATGGTAAGATATGAGAATTTGATGACTTTTAACAGTGTGTTGTTTCCACGTAGCAGAACTTAACTGCTTCTAAGTAACTGAAGCCAAGGGGCTTCCCCGGTGGCTCAGCAATGAAGAATCAGCTGCCAGTGCAGGGGACACGGTTTCCATCCCTGGGTCAGGAAGATCCTTGGAGAAGTAAACGGCAATACTCCAGTATTCCTGCTTGGGAAATTCCATGGACAGAGGAGCCTGGTGGGCTACAGTCCATGGGGCTGCAAAGAGCTGGACATGACCTAGAGACTAAACAAAAACAAAATTAAAGCCAAAAATTTATCAGCGTATGAGCAGCTAAACTTTCTGGGTTAAAATCTTGACCTCAAAAAAAAAAAAAAAAAGTAAAATCTTGACCTCACCACATACTGGCATGAGATTTTGAGCAAATTAATGAATCTCTTTCTTAGTTTATCTGTAGAACAAAGACAACAATACTACCTACCTCATAGGTTTGTTTTGAGGACTGGATGAGTTAATTCATCTAACACACTCAGGATAGTTTTTGGTACATTTAAAGAGATCATTATTGACTCTAAACACTGCCTAATTCAATAATGCCAGTCATTGGCACTATCATCAGGTTCATCACCAAAAACAGTAATAAGTCTATGAAATTAATACTTGTACAATTTGAAAAGGAAGCATATACATAGAAGATTACAGATTTTCCAACAGCAGTTTCAGGTTAAAAATAAAAGAACCAAATGATATCTGGCCACGAGTCTTAATCAAGTCAAATTTAAAACATCTAATTTATGACTAAAGTGGAGACACTCTGAAGAAGTCTGTAGGCCTTTCTGATACTTATAAAGTAAAGTTAGGATTTATTATGAATTCCAACCAATCTACCATTTTTCACAAGTGTATTGCCAGATTTCCCTTCAACCACAGAGTGCAGAGTTATCCTTCAAACATTTAACGTAATTACTGGTTTATCTTATTAAATTGACTCTATTGGATTTATCTGAGTAATAAATGATCAAAATAACTAAAACATAGCTTTTGGTTTGTTTTCAAATAAATCCCTTTCAAAATAAGGAACAAAATGTCACACTAACAACAAAGGAGAGCTATATTTCCAATTATGTGGCTCAAATCAAAACATAAAATCATCTGTGTTTATAAATTATCTCAAAGTATGACTATTTTCCTATGGTAAAATTCTATGAAGGTAAATAATGCTTTAAGGTGTAATAAATGGTCATATATTGATTAAATAAAATGTTGTTTTGCAGAAATGTTTTCATATGGAATTGTGACTGTTTTTCATTTCACCCTCTAGTGGCCTTATGCTAACACTGCGTTATCTCTTTTTGTCAATTCACAGTAATCTCTACTGTCTTTGGCAAACAATTGTTCAATGTTGAATAACATCTCTAAATTCATGGATAACAGCTTTTTAGCATATGCTAAAATACTACTCTTATAGCCATAGAAAGGAAATGAATTTATTTTATTGTCTTAGTGATGTTCATCTACTCACACTTTTCTAATTAAGTATTTTTGTTGAGTATGCCATACCTCCAAAATCTGCCCTGAAGATCCTCATGGAAGGAAAAAGTAATTGGCTTTCTCCTGAATATTCCTCATCTTTGACTCAATTTAAAAATCATGAGGTGGTAAAAAAGATCATTACCTTGACAAAAGAAGGATAAATGTACACCTTTTACCAATCTAATTTGTAAGTTTGAAATATATATCAATTTCTACATAATGGCTGAAGTGAAGTCGCTCAGTTGTGTCCAACTCTCTGCGACCCCATGGACTGTAGCCTACCAGGCTTCTCCATCCATCAGATTTTCCAGGCAAGGGTACTGGTATTGCCTTCTCCAAATATAATGGCTAGCCAATGAAAAAAATGTGCTATTTTGGTTTCTGTCTTTATGATTAACCATTTACATTGATATGATGTGTTTTTATCAAAATGTCAACTAAGCAAACGTGAAATAGTCTTCTTTGAATTATGGATTCCCTCAGTGACACTGAATGTATGTAAAAAATGTTTGTAAACAAACCATGCAAGTAACTTTTCATTAAGACCCAGTAAGGAGAAAATTATGGTCTATGGGAGATTTTTTAAATTTGTGAAGTAGCACTCTTTTTTCTCCCAGTAATTTTATGGGAGAATTCAGAATTCAAGTATTTTATTATTTGATAGCAACACTGATAACATTATCAGGTCACAATATATTTTTCATGGTTTTTGGATTAAAAAAAATTTTTTTTTGTGGACCATTATTTTTTTTTTTTACAATATTGTTTCTGTTTTATGTTTTGGTCACCAGGCATATGAGACCTTACCTTCCTGACTAGGGATCAAACCCACATCCCCTGCATTGGAAGACAATGTCTTAACCACTGAACTGCCAGGGAGTTCCTATTCCTCATGTTTTTAATTATCCCAATAACACTAAAGTTTGCCCACCTTTAATTATGACATAATAAAGTTTGAATTTTAATGATTTTTCTTATCATTTGTTTGCTATTCTGACTGAAAGGAAATTAAATATTGCCTACAAAATCTGTGGTTGATAATACTTGATAACTACATACATAATTTTTGGAGCAAATTTAATCATACAGAAGACTGTACATTATTGAATCTTTGCTTATGTGCTCTTGGAACAGACTCAAGACATGACAAGAAAAAAATAAGCAGTTTTAGAAATTAGCTGGAGTTTCATTAAATTTGATGAACATCTAATAAGAGTCAAAGCAGGCAAGACCTTTGCTTTCAGGTATATTCTATTCTTCTAATGTATAGAATAATAATATAAATAAGGATATGACTACAAATTCTACAATGAAGGAAAATTAAGGATATGTTGAAGATCAGAAGTATGTGATTTAGATTTGGACAGGTAGGTAAGACTTTGCTGAGGAAATAATATTTAAACGGAAACCTGAAAGGTTAGAATCAGAAGAAAAGTGAGAAACAAGCTTTTCAGGCAGCAGAACTTAAAAGTCCTAAGGTAGGGAACACTTAGGTTGGTAGGAGTATAGGACAGTGCTGGTGGAATATAAGTTGGTGTGGCCACTATGGAAAACAGAATGAAGGTTTCTCAGAAAACTAAAAATAGAATTACCATATGATCCTGCAATCTAACTCCTAGGCATATATCCAAACAAAACTATAATTCGAAAAGACATATGCACTCCTGTGTTCAGAGAAGCAATATTCACAACAGCCAAGACATGGAAACATTCTAAATGTCCATCAACAGAGGAATGGATAAAGAGGATGTGGCACATACGATGGAATATCACTCAGTCATAAAAAAAAAAAAAGATAATGCCTTTTGCAGCAACAAGAATGCAACTATTGATCATACTAGTTGAAATAAGTCAGAAAGAGAAAGACAAATACCATGTGGTATAACTTATATGTGGAATCCAAAATATGACACAAATGGACCTATCCATGAAACAGAAACAGACTCACAGACACAGGGACAGACTTGTCAAGGAGGAGGGGACTGGGACAGGGATGGACTAGGAGGTTGGTGTTAGCAGATACAAGCTATTATATATGGAATGGCTAAACGACAAGATCGTACTGTATAGCACAGAGAACTATATTCAGTATCCTATGGTAAACCATAATGGAAAAAATATGCAACTGAGTGTGTGTGTATATATATATATATACACACACACATAAATTATATAAAACTGAACCACTTTGCTGTACAGCAGAAATCAATGCAACATTGTAAATCAACTGTATTTCCTTCATTAAAAAAAAGTCTTTCCGAGGTTAAAAAAAAAAACCCTAAAGGTGGAAAATAGCTAAAAAGTGAATTACGATGTCATATTTACAATTAATCCTTACACTACAAAACTGTACTTTTATTCTCTTCATGGTTTTTTGTGGAATTTTTTCCATGTATGAACATCCCTACATTATCACATAATTTATTCACAATATCTGTGTAAACTGGGTAATTCAGTAGGTGAAAATTATGATCAGTATTTATGTATATGTATACACATATGTGTGTGTATATATTATATATATTTGCATGTATATATATGGTAGGCATGGTTAAAAGAATTTTACTATTAAAAGGACTTTTTCAACTTTTCTGTTCCTTAAAAAACAAAGAGTACTACTGACCTATATAGAATGGAACATATTCAAAAGAATATGGGCTGAGTGTGGGCTGTCTCATACAGCCAATATGTTTTGGAGAGCATCAGCCAGACCTTTTTGTCTTTGTTGGTGGTTTTGTTTGTTGCGCCTCTATTACTTCATACAGTAACAACCTTAGCAATAATGTTTTAATGCAGAAGACTTGAACTATAAGGTCAGATAAATTCTCAAGATAGCAAACCACCACTCTGGAATCTTAGGAGTGGCACACTCAAAATTTTGTAGAAAGACATGATTGTTCAATGATGAGCCCATTCTTTATTACTTCTTAAAACAAAGGTGTGTAAATACAAACCAGAGCTTATTATCTAAAGTTTTTTTTTTTTTTACACAAGATATACTAAAAGTAAGAGTAGGACCTATGTCTTGGTCTTTACTGTGGTTATAGCTAATTTTAAATGATGCCCTCTCTGACTTTCAGAAGTGTCCCAGATTAAGATCATGAATTATATCGTTACCTTACCTACAAGACATTAATGGGTCCAAAGCATAACCCATCAACAATAGCATGTCACGCTGAAATCCCCTAACTATATTATGAGAAATTGCCTGCTACCAGTCAATGTCATGAGTTGCAAGCCACAAAAACTCTTTGGGAAAACTTAGGCAAAAAATGAATTTGGAAGCATATTATGAGAAAACTGAAAAGCCAGTGTCCTAGAGCCCAGGAAGTAGAACAGCTCCTGGAGGCTAGGTAATAGAAACTAATGAACTATCTTTTTACGGTGCTACAAATTGGGGTATTTTGCCTCAGAGTTCCAGAGTTGGTGGCACTCTGCCAAGATTTCAGTTCCAAGGACAGGGAATCTGATTCATTTGGGTCACGTGTCTCTCTCAACGTTAGAGAAGGTCAGGGCGCTTTCACTGGCAAATCCCCTACAATGGAGAATGAAAAACAGGAGTGAAGTCAAAGGAAAGGTGCTGGGCAGGAAAACCACAAAAGCCTGTTAATATATACTGTTGGGTAGCCCTGGAGAATCATCACAGGGGATGCTTTAACAGTGAGAAATCCTCTTTCAGAGACATGAAGTCATTAAGATTGATAAAGATGTTCATATCATTTTAACCAACTGTTTAAATTTTTTACGTATTTGCTTTTGCAAAAAATCTCTTCTCAGGTCAAAGAAAAGAGGCATGTAATGAACAACTGCTGTTTTCAGCTAAACAAGTTCATCACTTTTTAACTGATCCAGATCTTAAGTTTATGTTTTGATTTATGGATGTAGTGACTCAGAATCCAAATGAAAATATTAATACACTGTTTGAGATCCATACTTCTCAATCTGGCATTTAATATCCTCCACAAGAAAACCCAATCTTACTTTTACTGCTTTTTCACATATATTTAAATATCCTGGGAAATATATCAACTTGCCAATTCCAAACACACACAGCCCTTGCTTGATCCTTTGCTGATACCACCCTTCTCCTTATCATATTCAGCTGTGACATATCCTTGTATGTCAACATGCATTTACTATGAACAACTTTATTTGCCCATCTTAGGTTAGAAATATTTATCTCATGCCCTAACTGCCTGGTAATTGCACTGTCTTGCATAAATTATATATCATGTGAACATCTTATACTTCCCATAGTATCATAAATTTCTTAAATGCAGAAATTATTTATCACATATATATATTAATCCACTTCATGGGAAATAGATGGGGAAACAGTGGAAACAGTGTCAGACTTTATTTTTCTGGGCTCCAAAATCACTGCAGATGGTGACTGCAGCCATGAAATTAAAAGACGCTTACTCCTTGGAAGGAAAGTTATGACCAACCTAGATAGCATATTCAAAAGCAGAGACATTACTTTGCCAACAAAGGTTCGTTTAGTCAAGGCTATGGTTTTTCCTATGGTCATGTATGGATGTGAGAGTTGGACTGTGAAGAAGGCTCAGCGCTGAAGAATTGATGCTTTTGAACTGTGGTGTTGGAGAAGACTCTTGAGAGTCCCTTGGACTGCAAGGAGATCCAACCAGTCCATTCTAAAGATCAGCCCTGGGATTTCTTTGGAAGGAATGATGCTAAAGCTGAAACTCCAGTACTTTGGCCACCTCATGCAAAGAGTTGACTCATTGGAAAAGACTCTGATGCTGGGAGGGATTGGGGGCAAGAGGAGAAGGGGACGACAGAGGATGAGATGGCTGGAAGGCGTTACCGACTCGATGGACATGAGTCTGAGCCTGGCGTGCTGCGATTCATGGGGTCGCAAAGAGTCGGACACGACTGAGTGACTGAACTGATCTGATCTGATCTGATCTGATCTGATCTATTAATCCACACCAGTGGACCTTGACTTTTGCAGATTAAATACTAGTCTAGATTTCAAGTAGCAATAATCAATGTCCAGATAAACCTAAATAATTGCTTTACTCCCTGAGATTTAAACATATACGTTCAAAATATAACATTATCCTACCTTCTTTAGTAAGTTTATTTTAGAAAGTCTCCATACCTTTTAAATAACACTGGATCTAAGCCAGTTAGGCCAATTAGCTCATATCTGCTTACAGATTCAGACTGGGTACACATCTCTTGCACGACTCTAGTTGATGTAATTCAATATACTTTTTATGACCTAATAAGAGAGTGATGGTAATTTAAAAAATGACTAGTCCTGTGAATCCAGGCATTTGAATCATTCAGTTAATTTCACTATTTATATTAAACATAATACAAAAGAACACATTCCTCCAGGTAGCTTATAATAGATGAGCTCTGTATACCACCACTAAATTTCTTACAATATAGAGTTGTTGACAAACATCAAGCTTTTGGCTGGTTTTATATAAATCTTTGAAAGAGCTTGGGGAAAATTCAAAAGCAATATGCAATTCTCTTATTAAAAACATCTATTACTGCCCCAATTTATTCCTGTAACTATAGTCATGGTATCTTTGTGTTCTAGATTTTTTTTGCTAAAATACAGTACTATATTTGGTGAAGACTCCTTTCTGCCACCTATAATGGAGTTTTCTGGTGCCTCAAAACCTCTTTTATTCTACATACACAAACATAGCTCAAAGATTTAATTTAGCTTAATTAAATTTAATATATAATATATATACATATATATTTTTATATGTATATAAAATATATACATATATATGTTTTAAGGCCAGCTTTATATATATGTCATAACTTTGTCCTCTGCTCTGAATTGGTGATTCTAACTTTTATAGTAGTGACTTTAACATGACATTGAAAATCTATAATTTTTATCACAGATTTCTAGTGTTTCTTTATCAAATGCTATTCCCATGGCTTCAAGAATTTTTCAGTTAAAGTTTTAAAGTCTAAATGAAGTCTAAGTTTCTGTCTAAATTAAGATCTACAGATCCTTTGAAGCTATATGCACTTATTTGAACATCCGTCTAACCAGTCACTTCATATAAGTATAGTTCTTTGTGATTTGACATATACACATGGAACTGTTTAGAGCTGTGGCATTGTCAGGTCAAGAGTGTCCCCAGTTCTATAAATGTAATTGACAGGGTAGGGATTGGAAAGTATAGTACTCATTTAATCTTCTATCAAAGCAAATACATATGCTTTAAAAGTCCAAGGTACTGTAACATACAGAAATGTAGCCAAGATCACACCGTAACCACTCCAGTATTTACTAAGTGCAAATATTGATACACAATATTATGGAACGTTTCTCTATTCACAAAAATATTGTAAACTCTATATTTATTTTCATGACTAACAGCTTGTCAAATATAACATCTTGCTTTTAAGGAAGAAGGTGAAAGAAGTCAAAGTGTTAGTCACTCAGTCATGTCTAACTCTTTGCGACCCCCTGGACCATAGGCTGCCAGACTCCTCTGCCCATGGAATTCTCCAGGCAAGAATACTGGAGTGGATTGCCATTCCCTTCTCCAGGGGATCTTCCTGACCCAGAGATCAAACCCAGGTTTCCTGTACTGCCGGCAGATTCTTCACTGTCTGAGCCAATATGACTCTCCAAACATCACAGCATCTTACTGACCTGCCCAAAGAGTGCTCAAGTAGCATTTGTTTTCTTTCCATAAAATCTCTCTGTACACATCACTGTATCCATGCTTTGGTGTCCAGCTCTTGTGTGTGACTGTGTGGGGGTGGGATGGGGTCATTATAGGTATGATTGATTGAATCACTCACCACATGACTGAATTGATTCTCCAGAGCCTTCTCCTCGCTAGGGGTCAGGCTAATGATGTGTGGCTCAAAGCCTCAATCCTCCAATCACACAATTTGGTCTCTATGGCCTGAATTACCACCATTCTGAGTCATCTTGCCAGCTTAAACTATGCTGGCGCCTACTATAAGTCACCTGATTGGCATAATTATCAGGGCCCAACACGAAAACAAAGACATTCCTATCACTCAGGAAATTCCAAGAATTGAAAGTCTGCCTCCCAGGAACCAGGGATGAAGACCAGTCAAAATTGTATCATACACCCCCTCAGCTCAAATCACCAATATCTCTTGCCTGGACTATGCAATGGCTTCCCAAATGATATTCCACTTATTCTTCTACTTTCTTTCAGCCCATTCTCCAAACATTAAAGTATCCTTTCAAAACTTCAGTGGAATCATGTGATTTCTTTGCCCCAAACCATCCAATGGCTCCTTAGTTCACTCATTGTAGAAGTTAACGTTTTACATGGTAAAGGAGTCTGACATGACTGGCCCCTGGTCACGTATCTAAACTCATCTTCTATCAGTCTTCTCCTCCTCCTTCACTCTTTCCCAGCCATGAAAATTTTGTAACTACTCCTCAAATTTTCAATACAGTCTAGAAAAAAGTTTTGCACTTATCCCCATGACTCTCTTCCTTTATTTTACCTTCACATATGTCTCATGTGTGGTATCAGATCAGATCAGATCAGATCAGTCCTTCAGTCATGTCCAACTCTTTGCGACCCCATGAATCGCAGCACGCCAGGCCTCCCTGTCCATCACCAACTCCCGGAATTCACTCAGACTCACGTCCATCGAGTCAGTGATGCCATCCAGCCATCTCATCCTCTGTCGTCGCCTTCTCCTCCTGCCCCCAATCCCTCCCAGCATCAGTCTTTTCCAATGACACGCATTTGCACATTGCTCAGAAAAACTCCACTGGGTACTGCAGTGTCTGAACACAATACTACAGTGCTCCAACTGAGATTAAAAAGTATCAGCAATTCAACACATTTAAAATTTTAGATGCAACATGTTCTAATAAAGGGGCTTAAAAAAATTTGACTTTCCAATTAATACATCTATTATTTTCTTTAACTCACAATACTGAATGTACCACATTAACAAAAATTAGTCTAAAAATATTTACACCAATAAATGATTGTTTAAATGGCTAAAGACTCCTTTATTAACCAAATAATGAGTTATTGAGGATAGTTGGCAATTCTTCTTTGTGATACAAATATTTCACTTCTCATTTCAGTTTCTGGGTTGGATTAACATACTAGTATCATGAAAAGGTAAAGTGAAACTTGTAGAGCAGGGGTTGACACACTTCTTCCTCTAAAGGTACAGAGAGAAAAAACCTTCAGTGTTGTGCGCCATAATGTTTCTGTCATGACTATTCAACTCTGACATTGTACTGCAAATGTAGCCACACACGTTAAAAAATTGATGTGACTGTGAGCCAATCTAACTTTGCTTACCAAAGCAGGCAATGGGTGAGATGTGCCCTATGAGTCACAGGAGAAGTAAAAAGGGATATTATGGTAACTCCTTATTTGTGTCAGGCAGAATTTTCTCACTACAAAGCTAAAAAAAACTATAAAAATAAATTGTATGCTGAAGGTCATCTGAGATGTCCATCAAATAGTCTCACTGTCCTCACTGATAAAATTTATAATAAATAAAATTTACACATTTAGATATAAAAAATAAATTTCTTTTTGAATTTCCACTTACAGGAAGATGGAGTAGATTCTTTTTCACATATCTCCCACTAATTACAACTGAAAATCATGGACATTATATATAAAACAAAAATAGCAATTCTCAAAGGTAGAGAGAAGAGGCAGATCAGCTAGATATCTTGGGACCAGAAAAAAAAAAAAAAAAAGCATGATATTAAAAGCATGGGTTTTCTTTCAGCCCCATATATCCCAGACTGCATGCTGGAAAAGTGGTAACCTGGAAATACAAATAGGGGCAGACAAAAATAACTCCAACAAAAGCTTGTGCTCTCCAGCCCAAAGATCAGGAAATGGGCAGGTTAGCCACAGAGAAATATTTTAAACAATAAATAACTACTCCAGCCAGACATCAGAGAAAAAAAACTATGGCTCCAACTCGGCCTCTGACCCCAGCAAAGGTTGAAGAAAGTTGTCTCTAGACTGTAACAAATTTCAGCAACCCACTTCTGGAATGGTGCCAGAGAAGACCACGTTGGAAGCTAAGACTTCATCTCCACTGAGCATCCCTTCTCCTCCCTACCAAGGTGAATGGCAGGTGAGGATTGGTGAAGAATTAGGGCTTTCCCCAAAACCCAGTGATAATGAGGTCACTCCTTCTGCCCTGATATCACTGGAGGCCAGGATGCCCACTCACACTCTGTAGACAGGAAGCATTCCTAGGCAGGGTCATGTCAGCAGAGACCTAGAGGGGAACTGGAATTCCACCCCTACCCAGCAGGAAAAGACACTCCTCAGTCTCCCTGGAAACTGAGTAGGAAATTGGACATCTATTTGGCAGTTACAAGAGGGCACCTCTTTCTTCCCCTGCTCCAGCAGTGCCAGAGAAAGCCAACTTCTTGCCAGAGATTTGTGTGAAATCCAGAGTCTCATAAACTTAATACCTTAGATGTACAGGTTTTAAGTTTTTAAAAATCACATCTCATATTGAGAAATAGGAAAATCACAATTTGAATTTAAAAAGAATATAAACACTGAAATGACATATTAGAAATATCTAAGATGTTAAAGAAGGAATTTTAAAATGCTTCAACCAGTATTATAAAAATGTTGGAAACAAATAAAAATGGACAGTTTCAGAAAAGAAAGTCTCAGCAAAGAAATAAAAGGAAAAAAGAACCAAATGGAAATTTTATGGCAAGCAGTAACTGCCATAAAGTAAACTCAACAGCAGAAGAGAGAGGATTGAGGAAAGAATCAATGATGTCTAAGATGGAATGATATATATTACCTGTTGGAAAAACAGAAAGAAAACAGACCCCATATGATCCAGCAATCCCAATCCTGGGCATATATCCAGAGAAAACCATAAATCGAAAGGATACATGCACCCAGTATTCACTGTAGCACTACTTACAATAGCCAGGACATGGAACCAACCAAAATGTTCATCGACAGAGGAATGGATAAAGAAGATGTGGTACATAAATACATGGTACACATGAGCCTACTTACAAAACAGAAGTTGAGTCACAGATGTAGAAAACAAACTTGTGGTTACCAGGGGGAAAAGGTGGGGGGAGCAGGAGGATAAATTGTGAGACTGAGTCTGACATATACATACTGCCATATATAGAATAGATATAAGAACCCAGTGAATAGCCCAGGGAACCCTATTCAATGCTATGTAATGACCTTCATGGGAATAGAATCTAAAAAGAGTGGATGTATGTGTACGTATAACTGACTCACTCTATTGGACAGCAGAACACAACACTGTAAATCAACTGTACTTCAATTTGTTGTTCAATTGCTAAGTTGTGTTCAACTGTTTTGTGATCCCATGAACTGTAGCCCACCAGGCTCCTCTGTCCAAGGGATTTCCCAGGTAAGAATTCTGGAGTGGGTTGCCATTTCTTTCTCCAGTGGATCGTCCCAACTCAAGGACTGAACCTGTGTCTCCTGCATTAGCAGGCGGATTCTTTACTACTGATCCACCAGGGAAGCCCATACTTCAACATAAAATTTTTTAAAAATACACCGCCCCCCGCCTCCCCCAATCAACATCACCTTGGGAACTTGTGGGATAATAACAAAAGATCGAACATTTCTATCATTCCAGGAATCTTGGAAGGAAAGTAGAAGAGAGGGCAGGGCTGAAAAGGTACTAAGACATAATGACTGAAAAATAGGATCTAGAATAACAAGGAACTTTCAAAACTCCATAGCAGAAAACTAAATAACTCAAAAAGAAAATGAACAAAAGACATGAGAGCTCAGTTAAATTTCAAATAGTTTAACTTCCTCCCAATCCAGCTGTAAGTCTGAGAGTCCATAAAACAAAAAGAGGAACTGCTTCATTCATTTTGGATAACGTGGAGATTTTAAGCTCATAGAAACTATACTCATTCAAATATACCCCCACAGGGTAGATACAGGACTTAAAGACCTCTCTTTCTGCATGTCAATTACTTTTGGTAACAACATCTTTAAACTGGGCTGCTTTCCCCTGTGTTTCCTTTTAGAGGATTGCATTTATTGACTATAAAAGGCTGATGACAATACCAAAAAGAACAGTGGTTCCTACCATCACATTTTGCTGTGACTTAATAGAAAAAAAAATTATGAAGAAATCTTTATTTTATACAAGAATACCCAAGACTACATGACACAGCTCTGGTTTTATATCATACATCTATCATATCAGTGTGAGTGCAGAGCACTGCTAGAGACGACATGCAGGGTGATTCTTGTGGCGAACAGCTATTTGTCATATATTATTTAACACTGATTTCTTTGGTTAAATTCAGTCATGTATTTATTTCTACTGACAACTCAGTGTATAGCAGGCTTGATAAACTCTGTGGGAGGTAAATATTTGAGTTTCACAAACATAGTCACAAACATAGCAGGCTAAATAATTCCATAAGGATTCTCTGACAATATTCTTAAAGTTACTACATATAATTATTTAGAATTCAGCTCTAAACAAGAATTTAGTTAACAAATACACAGACAGTTTTTCCTTATTTATAATAAATGGTCTAAGTTAGAAGAAATATTTATTATATATATGACCAAAATGTACATTTTTTTAAGAGACAATCACTGTCTCATATGCAACTACATACTCATTCCCCTTTGGGCTACTGAGAGTTCTTTCCAACTACTCAATACTCAATATATTTATCAAATGAATGAATTTGTATGAGTAATTTTCACTTGCCTTGAAATATTTACCCTATGTTTAGTTACCACTTTTAAGGACTATATTCTGCAAATTTACCATTGGAATGAAAAGTAACTCACTTCTTACTATGCTGGGAGCCTTGATTTAAAAAAAAAAAAAAAAGGAAGGGAAAAGCAGTCCTAGGTGGCCTAAAACTGGTCTGACATTGACAGCTGGGACTTGCTGTTGTCAGAAACTGGCCTGGTGCTTACAGCTAGACCATGCTGTCCTGTTGAATATTAGACATTCTTATAGAACATCAATATCAGACAAGACCACAATGAAACAAAACAAGGTCACTTCGTAATTTTATTTAAACAGTCCCAAAAAGGTCTCTATGTCACCTACAAACTAGTGAACACCTCCCTTTTCCAAGAAATATGAGTAACATCTTTTTAACCAATTACTGTTTTATTATTCTAATTGGCTCTCACTATAGATTTTTTATTGAGATATTCCACTTTAAAATTGTCCCCACTTTCCTTTTCTAAAATCATCTCTAATCAGATGTGTCCTGGATTGTCAGGGGACTTGAAGCTGTTCGATAGCACCTCTCTTTTACCTTTTGAAAAACTGTAAACCTACCAGACAGTTGAAAGGACAGAACAAAAACAACCATAAACCCTCCGTCTAGATTCAGCTGTTGTTAACATTTTGCTATCTTTGGTTACCCGTGTGTTTATGGTTGTGTATATGCGTATATATTTTTAATATACATAAGGCAATGGCACCCCACTCCAGTACTCTTGCCTGGAAAATCCCATGGATGGAGGAGCCTGGTGGGCTGCAGTCCATGGGGTCGCTAGGAGTCAGACACGACTGAGCGACTTCACTTTCACTTTTCACTTTCATGCATTGGAGAAGGAAATGGCAACCCACTCCAGTGTTCTTGCCTGGAGAATCCCAGGGACGGGGGAGCCTGGTGGGCTGCCGTCTCTGGGGTCGCACAGAGTCGGACACGACTGAAGTGACTTAGCAGCAGCATATATATTTAAACTGCAGATTTATTCCTAGTTAATTATGTTTCTCCTAAGAATAAAAAGAATTTCCTAAATAGCCACAATACCATTGAGTTAAGAAAATCATGCTTCCCTCCTACTCCATCATTCCAAAGTTCTACTCTTAGAATTTATAAATAATTACCTAACAGTGAAAAAGAGACTTTGCAGATGTGATTAAATTAAAAACCTTGAGATGGGGAGGTATTCTGGTTAATCTGAGTGGGCTCAATCTAATTACATGGATCCTTAAAGGTACAAAGCCTTTCCTGTTGTGGTCCGAGGCAGGTGTGATTACAAAAAGAACAGTTAGAGCGATGCAATATTTGCTAACTTAGAAGATGGAAGAAGACAGCTCCCCAGCCATTGAATGCTGGTGACCTCTAAAGCCTCAAAGAGCCTCCAGAAAGGAACGTAGTTCTGGCAACACTTCAATTTTAGCTCAGCTAGACCCATGTGGGACTTCTAACCTACAGCTCTTTAAGATAAAGAATATGTATTATTTTTAACCAAGTTTTGGGCAATCTGGTACAGTAGCAATTTAAAAAATTCCACCATTTTCACCTGTAAAAAATTAACAATAATTCCCTGTAATCAATACATAGTTCACATGAAAATTTTCTCTAACTGTCTCCAAAATGTCTATCAAAACTTCCCCCCATGCAGATCCAGGATCCCATGAAAGTTTACATGTTAACAATATTGTTTTGTCTCTCTAGTCTCTATTATCTAGAACGATAGCCTTGTCTTTGTTTCTCATAACACTGACTGACTGCTTTACTGAAGATTCCAGGTCAATTGTCCTGCAGAAGGTCCCTCATTCTGGATTTGTCTGGATCCTTTTTACATGATTGGATTCCAGTTAGATGACTTTTTGCAAGGATTCTTCATAGGAAATGACATGTACCTTCTATTGCTTCAAGTCCTTGCAGGGATTAAGTCATTTAATATTCATAATTGTCCCATGAGATAAGGACCACTGTTTTCCCTATTTTAAAGAAAAGGAAACTGAAGCACAGAATTAGTAAAGGCAACTTCTCAAGGCCACAAAGAATTTATAGAAGTCTTAGGATTCAAATGCAGGATTTTTGAATCTAGAGCTCTTATTTTTAGCCATCACTCTCCTAGAACCCATATACTCTTAAGAAAACTAGGGTGATGCAATAGTTCCTCCAGAAGCTGGAGAAGGCAAGGAATATTCTACCAAGAGCTAGTACAAAGGAATTCAACCCTGTCCATACCTTGGGCTTTAGTCAATGATACCCATTAGACTTCTAAACTATAGAACTGTCAATGATAAATTTCTATTGTTTATAAGACAGGAAATGTGTGGCAATTTATTATAGCAGATAAAAAGTTCATACAGAGATTAAAGGACATGTGTAAAGGCATTGATCATAGTGCTTATCTGAAGTACAGGCCTATTCCCTAAATATTGTATATTATTATTATTATTGCTTTTATTATTTATCATTAATGATGTCATTCTGAATGTCTGAGAAAACTTCAAAGAGCACTTGTAGCCTGAATTGGTCTTGAAATATTGATAAGCTATAAATATTAGGAATTTCTAGGTAGAAGGAAAAATGTTGGCAAAAATATGACAACGGAATAACACAGGGTTTACTAAGTGCTAGGTTTTGTTGGTCCTTCAATGACAAACTCCATCCTGTTAGAAAGTTTTACAGTTGTTGTTATACTGGAAAATTTGTTTTTAAGAGTTTAATCTGCTATGTAATTAATTGACAGAGGAAGTTTAAGAAAAAGATACTAATGTTAGTACTGAAATTATAGCATGAACTAAGGGAGCAAGTAGACTGAGGAAGAATAGGATGAAGAATACAAGTTCCTGAAGGCCAGCATTGTGCCTTCCTTTCTTGGGCATATCTAAGAGAGGATGCAGCCATACTGATCACTGAGTATATACTAGTTTAACAAGTGGGGAAAAGGTAGGAAAAAAGCTTACAAAGATATGGCACATCTCCAACTTAATTGTAAATCTTCCAAGTTCTGGGTTAACATCTAACGTCTTTCTTTAAATCTCAGGGTCTAAATCAATGTTTCCACCAATGCTCAAAAGAAGATGTATTTTTGAAGAGGTGATAATCAGATCTTTAAGTATGGGCAAACAATATGTTAGCATATAGTATCAGTTCAATTCAGTTGCTCAGTCACGTCCAACTTTTTGCAACCCCACAGACTGCAGCACGCCAGGCTTCCCTGTCCATCACCAACTCCTGCAGCTTAGTCAAACTCATGTCCATTAGTTGGTGTGCCATCTAACCATCTCATCCTCTGTCATCCCCTTCTCCTTCTGCCTTCAATCTTTTCCAGCATCAGGGTCTTTTCCAATGAGTCAGTTCTTTGCATCAGGTGGTCAAAGTATTGGAGTTTCAGCTTCAGCATCAGTCCTTCCAATGGATATTCAGGACTGATTTCCTTTAGGATTGACTGGTTGGATCTCCTTGCAGTCCAAGAGACTCTCAAGAGTCTTCTCCAACACTGCAGTTCAAAACCATCAGTTTTTCAGTGCTCAGCTTTCTTTATAGTCCAAATCTCACATCCATACATGTGAGAAACCATAGCTTTGACTAGACGGACTTTTGTTGGCAAAGTAATGTCTCTGCTTTTTAATATGCTGTCTAGGTTGGTCATAGCTTTTCTTCCAAGGAGCAAGTGTCTTTTAATTTCATGGCTTCAGTCACTACTGCAGTGAATTTGGAGCCCAAGAATAAAGTCTCTCTTTGTTCCACTGTTTTCCCATATAGCATATACTGTATACTATACGTATACTATAAACAATGTATAGTATACTTTGTTTCCCCAAATAGCATACAATATACATGTTGAAAAGCTGTGAATGTTTGATCCAGTGATTTCTATGGCTTCCCAGAACCTGAATCTTGACCAGTGTATTTATGCTGTACCACGGTTGTCTAATTAGAAATATTAAACAACTAGTATTTATTAGCACTTTTTAACCAGAAAATACATCTATCTCCAACATTACTGTGCTTAGTAACCAAATGTTTCTTATAAGGTACATCTCAGAAGGCAGACACTGAAGACATGAAAGTATTTGAAATAATTCAGAAAAAAATTACAATGTCTATATCAGCAAGGATTCATATCCTTTTATTTGTTCCTAACAAAAGAATCATGAGCTGTTTCCACCCATTAAATCATTTGATTTTATACTCAGTCCTGTAAAAGTTTCCAAATGTCATGCAGCTTTAATACGGTATTTGTTTGTGTGCGTGTGCATATTTTGGGAAAGGTGTATTTGCTAATAAATTTAAGACAGCATGGCTGCATTTTATACGGCATATAACCTGAGAACTGTGAAACATTGTCATGGTTACCTGCAAAGCAGCAGGATGTATGTGGGTGAAAGACAAGGTTCAAACAGCGTAAGAATAGGCTCTTTAACAGAAACCAAAAATTATGGACAAAGAGAGGAAATTGGAGAAAGGTAGCAGCAAGTGTGAGCAGACCAGGATTCAGCTGATTTAAAATAAGGCATTGATTAAATAATTCTTTTCTATAGTTATGATCTGATAATTTTATATATATGTGTGTGTATGCTCAGTCACTCAGTCATGTCCAACTCTTTGCAACTCCCTGGACTGTAGCCAGTCAGGATCCTCTGTCTTTAGGATTTTCCCAGGCAAGAATACTTAAGTGGGTTACCAATTCCTTCTCCAGGGGATCTTTCCAACCCAGGGATTAAACCCATGTCTCCTGCATTGGTAGGCGAATTCCTTACCACTGAGTCACCTGGAAAGCCTGATCTGATAATTATTTGCTTCAAATCACCTTATCTCAGAAATTGCTTTCTTCACAGAACTGAAGAATGTGAGAGTAAAATTAAAAGATACTAAAGTTAGAAAAAAAAATTTTTAAGAAAATGATGAATGTTTTCATTATGGTCCTCTTACTTCAAGTATTTTGAGATTATTAATAATCCATTTTACAAACAATAACTTCACCAAGAATATTATCAATTTTTTCATTTAAAGCACTTGGCAATGCTAACTTTTTCTTTATGAAATCTTCTGAAAAATAAAATTTCTTTCAATACAGTTGAACTTTGTTGACCTTTGAATAATGCATAGATTAATATGCCTACAATTTATACTTCGTCCTGGCATCCACATTTCCTCGGCATCTACAGAGTTAACCAACTTTGAATGGTGTGGCACTGTAGTATTTACTATTGAAATATATCCATGTATAAGTGTACTCTTGCAGTTCAAACCCATATTGTAAGGGTCAACTTGTAATAATTAAACGTTATATGCTTAGATTCCTCAAAATCTACTCTGATATGTCACTTGTAAAAATTTGTTTCATTTTGTTCCTTACTTTTTGATGCTTTCAAATTGTGGTGCTGGAAAAGGCCCTTGAGAGTCCCTTGGACAGCAAGGAGATCAAACCAGTCACTCCTAAAGGAAATCAACCCTGAATATTCACTGGAAGGACTGATGATGAAGCTAAAGCTCCAATACTTTGGCCACCCGATGCGAAGAGCTGACCGACTAGAAAAGACCCTGATGCTGGGAAAGATTGAGGGCAAGAGGAGAAGGGGGTGACAGAGGATAAGATGGTTGGATGGCATCACTGACTAAATGGACATGAGTTTCTTCAAACTCTGGGAGATGATGGAGGTCAGGGAAGGCTGGTGTACTGCATGCAGTTCATGGGGTCGCAAAGAGCCGGACATGACTTAATGAGTGAACAATAACAACAATTTTCAGCAGCTTGGTCAAAGTGAAATATTCTTGTATTATTTTTACAGTCCTCTATGAATTTACAGGAAAGAGAAAATGATTATAAAGACCTAGTTTTTAAAATCTAGATAACCCAATATTAAATTCAACAAATATCTATCTAGCCCTTAGCAAGCACTAATCTAAGTAGTGAAACAATATAACTAATAAAATATGATCTCTGACATCTGGAATCTCACAAGACTGAGAAAAATGTCACACCCACAAAAAACACAAGCAGACAAATAAAATGAGGCCCGAGCTAGCCTGAGGAACAAAGGGACTTCAGGCTAGAATAAAAAGAACAATTAAAAAGAGACTAAGTTTGTCAACAAAGAGTATTCAAAACATAACTAAGACACAAGATTTCTTTATTATTCCTATAACAAATGTGAGAATTGGTATTTAAAATAATTTTCTAAATATCCTACTTTAGTAATAACAGACAACTAGAAACATCATGTAGCCCAAAGAAAGCAGCAAATCTTTTACGAAAGATGTCGATCCCTTCAATCCTGTTGTTCTAACTTTCCTAGTTCTGCAAATAATCTTAATTTATATAATTTTAATTACTGGAAACTATTTTGTTTCTCTTCCCATAGATTTACAATTAAAAAATATATATACATAACATAAACATAGGTTAAAGTACTCAATACAATGAAAACAAGTTTTCTGTCAAATATACAACTTCATGACATAGGATCAGATTTATGAAGCTGATATTTTCATGAAGTTTAGTTAAGTATTTCCTTCTAATAAATATTTTAGTATCATCATCTCTGCAGTTTAAATTGATGCTAAAATGTATAAGAATAAAACTGTTAAGAAAGGAGCCATGGTTTTCTTATTCCCAGAAGAAAACCCTCAAGCTGAAGAAGCACAATTTTTCCCCAAGATCCAATTAAAATAGAGCCAATTATGTTTTGTGATGTATCCATGCCTCCTTCCAATTCTTCTATATGCCCATGGAGTAAAAGTTTCCACTTATCTGTGTCTGAATTTACTAATGTGGGTTCCATATAGTGCTTCACCAATCAACAGCACTTTAGCTCCAAGGGTAAAATGAGAACTAAAATGTGTTTCACTGGTTTTCAAATAATATCACTTTTATGACATGTTAAAGAACAGGCACTAACTCAGATTAAGTTAGGGAGCTCAAAGTAAGAACCAATAAAAGTAAACAGCCTCAAACGATGGTATAATTTAGCTCATAAAAATATTACAACTGCCTTTCTCTGTACATTTCCCTAGAATTAAAAAATAAATCTTTTAAGAATATGAATCTAAAATCTCAGTCTACTGACCCCAAATCTGTAAAAGTGTTGTGAACGTGCTGTGAACAAAAGCAAATCCATCACTGCACAGGAGGTGCTCTCTAATTTTCATAATTGGAAAAAGATTCAGAGAGCAATATGAACATTTTCAAAGGAGAGAATCTTTTCTTATAAGCTGTTGGTGTGGCATCTCTTTAAAGTGAATTGAGCTGTCATTCTTTTATTCTATAAATAAAACCTTACTGTTTTAAAGCCAGCTGGTTTACCCCCTCAGAATACAATTTATAATGGAAAAAGGATTTTTTTCTTGAAGAATGAGATTTTCTTATTTAATAACACTGTCTTCTAATTCTTGCTTTTTCTTTCCAGAATATGCAATAAGAAAGCATTCTATGATAACCAGAAGAATTTTTTTCAACTAATAAATATTTTACAGTACACTTGGTATTAAAATTTTAGAGGTGAAAGAAATTTAGAACTCTCTTGATCTAGATGCTCAATTTTACAGGTATTAAGTTTGAGGTCCGCAGAAGTTCGTTGGCCAAGATCTTCTGTGAGAGTCAGAAATGACACTACAACTGAGACCTTCTGTTAAATTTTCCTTTCTTTTTAGAGATGGAAAAAACTTGAATCAAATATTTGATTACTTTTTAAAAATAACGGATCAACAATATCATAATGATTCTGGGTCAACAGGGTAGACTAAAAACTTATGCTTAACTCCTCTCTCTCCCCATATAACAGAACAATGATAATAATAGAATTCTTAAAAGTGTATTCTACTATATGAAAGTAGAGCAGACAAGAGGCTTAATCAAATATCTGGAAGACAGTAAGTGGATTAAAGCCTGCCAACAGACAGAGAAATCCACTGTACAATTCTGACAGAGGAAGTGAAGAGGAGGGAGTCCAGATTTGAACATGGAAATGTCATGAATTACTGAGCACTAGGCATTTGACACCCCTTTCCCAAACTTCCTCATGAAGAACAGCCTGCTGTTAGCTAGTACCCAATACAACTTCTAACAGAGTAGAGTGCTCTAAATAACTTAATAGAATTCTACTGAGAAGTAAAACAAGTATGATTATTGGCATCCCAGCACAAATTTCTTCTAATCCTGGAATTCAAGGCACACATAGCATAAATGCCAGGTCCTTGACACTACCTTTAAAAGAATCAATCAATATAATACATGAATATATAAAATGTGCCCCTTCCTCTTTCTTATAACTAGGAATTGATACCAAGATATTATCTACAATATCATTATGAACTGATAATCAAGGTGTTTGAAAGTAAAAGATCAAAATGAAAAATGAAGACTAACTTCAAGGAAACTAATTTGCACAACTGAAGATAACATTTAAAAAAATCGTTTCTTGTCATTAAACACATTCACTAAGATATTGCATCCATGAAAAATAATCAATGTTATGGAAAAGTAACAAATAAAAAACCTCCTGGAAATAAAATGCACAATTGATGAACATAAATTGTATAATAAATTTGGAAAATAGAGTAAATAAGTTCTCCCTGATTGTAGATCAAAAGGATGTAGAGCAAAAAAAAAAAGAGAAGAAGATGAAAACTCTAAGACATAAATGATTAATCTAAATGTCTCAATATCTGATGAAATTTAATTCAGATTGAGTCTAAATTAGAGAAAACAGAACTGTTGGGAATAGAGGGAATAATGAAAGAAAAAACATACACCAGGGACAAAAAAATGTTTAGATCAAATACTCCCTCAGAGGGTTGATGCAGATGAATGAAAAAAGATCTAAGAATAAAGGTAAGATCTTTTGATGCCTGTGGGTGTGTGTGTGAGAGAGAGAGAGAGAGCAAGAGAGACTGCATTAGCATAAGAATAAGAGAGATCAATTAAAGGATATACTTTGGCAAAATAATAGATTCACTATACTGGCTCCAAATTGGGAAAGGAGTATGTCAAGGCTGTATATTGTCACCCTGCTTATTAACTTATATGCAGAGTACATCATATGAAATGCTGGGCTGGAAGAAGCACAAGCTGGAATCAAGATTGCCAGGAGAAATATCAATAACCTCCCATACACAGATGACACGACCCTTATGGCAGAAAGCAAAGAAAAACTAAAGAGCCTCTTGATGAAAGTGAAAGAGGAGAGTGAAAAAGTTGGCTTAAAACTCAACATTCAGAAAACTTAGATCACGGCATCTGGTCCCATCATTTCATGGCAAATAGACAGGGAAACAATGGAAATAGTGAGAGAGACTTTATTTTCTTGGGCTCCAAAATCACTGCAGATGGTGACTGCAGCCATGAAATTAAAAGACACTTGCTCCTTGGAAGAAAAGTTATGACCAACCTAGACAGCTATTAAAAAGCAGAGACATTACTCTGTGGACAAAGATACATCTAGTGGAAGCTATTGTTTTTCCAGTAGTCATGTAATGGATGTGAGAGTTGGATCATTAAGAAGGCTGAGCACTGAAAATTGATGCTTTTGAACTGTGGTTTTAGAGACTTTTGAGAGTCCCTTGGACTGCCAGGAAATCCAACCAGTCAATCCTAAAGGAAATCAGTCCTGAATATTCATTAGGATTGATGCTGAAGCTGAAGTTCCAATACTTTGGCCACCTAATGTGAAGAACTGACTCATTAGAAAAGACCCTGATGCTGGGAAAGATTGAAGGTAGGAGGAGAAGGGGACAACAGAGGATGAGATGGTTGGAGGGCATCACCTACTCAATGGAAATGAGTTTGAGCAAGCTCCAGGAGATGGTGAAGGACAGGAAAGCCTAGTGTGCTGCAGTCCATTGGATTGAAAAGAGTCCAACATGACTGAGCGGCTGAATGAGAACAAGAATGGTTAAGAAACTGGCTCTAAAAAACTGGCTCTAGAAGTTAAGGCAGGTCCTAAGGTGACAGTTAAACAGCAGGCCTAAAAGGTATAAAAAATTAATAAACAGAAATCTTAAATGAAAAGAGTAAGGGGACTAGAACTGTGAGTTCTCATGCCCAGCTACAATAGCAGAGCCCAGTAGGAAGAAGAAAAACTCCTTCCCTGGCAACGACTCAGCCAATGAAAGGCCATGGACTCCTTGTTTATGGGGTCTTCTCAACTTCCTTTTCCATCTATAAAACAGTCCTCCATTTTTCTGGTAACTTGCACATTCACCACAGTGGTGGTTTAATCCCTAAGTTGTGTCTGACGCTTATGACCCCATGGGTGTAGCCCACCAGGCTCTTTTGTCCATGGGATTTCCCAGGCAAGAATACTGGAGCAAGTTATCTTTTCTTTTTTCAGGGGATCTTCCTAACCCGAGGATTGAAACCATGTCTCATGCTTGGCAGAAGGATTCTTTACCACTGAGCCACCTGAAAAGCCCATAAATATAGGTCTATAAATGTACATCTTACATACCCATTCTTGTTAAAGTGTCTATGAAGCACTTATAAAAACTGACTATAAATGGTTTTCATAGTTTGAAATCTCCAGAAGCAGAAGATGAGACAGAAATTTGGATGCCTGTCGTTTATTGAGGCAGTGCTTCTCAGAAGCAAGCTCTGCCTGGTTACCCCTTGTTGCACTGCACCCTGATGGTTCTCTCCAGGCAGTAAACTAGAGCTATTGCAGAGCTCATCTTGTTTGTTTTCCTTGTTGCTAACCCTCCATGGCATTTCTACATGCTCTGTGACAGTTTTTGTCCTGGACTATATTTTCAAAGATGTTTGTATAACAAACATAGTTTTCCCTCTAGGGCAGAAGAGAGATATCTGACCAAGATAATAAATACAATGTCTTCCTCTAGGGCATGGGTTGGCCAGGCTTGCTTGGAGTTTCCTGATGTGATTAGGAGTCTCCTAAGTTCAAGATACTTCTCCCTAGTGTAATGCACCCCCAGTGGGTATACAGGTAACACTTGTAGGAACTGAATTCTGGAAAATCAGTTCCAACTTGTTACTGGTGCTATAAGAATCGCACTGTCCAGATCCATTTTGGCTCACTGTCTTCCTTTCTGTGGCAAATCAACCTAGCAGCTGCCACCATGCCCCTGCTTTAGGAACTGCTGGACTACGTGACATCTCCTCTCTCCAGTGTCACCCTCCTGTGCTGTCTGATGTCAAAAGTCTGAAGATCATTGTTTAATATATTTTACATTGATTTTCAACTGTTTCAGATGTGAGAGTAAATCCAGTTCCTATTACTTCATGGTAGTCAAAAGCAAAAGTCCCCTAATATAAGTTTTTCAAATAAAACTAATAATAATAAAAAGATATACTTGGCAAACCTATTGAAGATCAGTCAGAGAAAACATGAATTCAAAGAACTAGAAATGAGAAAATTTTGTAATGTGTTCAAAGAAGACTAAGCATTATAGAATAATACTCAATAATACTGTTTCTTGGTTGACTTAAGATACATTCTCAAAGTTTTGCTCTTAGGCCCTAGGGCAGTCTCTGTGACAATAAGTGGTAAGTGGAAGTTGGCTTGGCCAGTGCTCCCAGGGAAAAAAACAATTTTTTCTGGCAAAATTAATGGTCCCATCCATTGTTTTTTCTCTTCTCTCATTTTCCTATCTGGTAAATAGATGATGCCTATATTCTGAGAATAAACCATGCTTGAAAAGGTGACAAAGCAGAGAAAGAAAGAATCCAAATCATGATGATTCTTTAGCAACTGCATTATTACTGTACCACTCATCTCAAGATTTTTATTTACATATTTATTTATTTTAGAAAAACAAATTTTTATTTAGCCAGTAATATTTAGACTTTCTGTTATTTGCAGTCAAATGCATTTCTTATAAAAACTATAAAATATTTGATATGTTACCCATTTTGCAAGCTCAAAGTAATGCTGACAGTTTCACAGAAGCAGGCAGAAGACACAAGACTCTAAGTTATAGACAAAGGATAGCTGATTACCCCCCAGCAGCATCAGAAGCTAGAGCATCATTATTTTCTTGTGCCAATTTCCCAAGTTCCCATCTCCTACAAGTGTTAGGATAAGGGTTCTTACCACACAGTGGGTTGTGTTACAAGAGAGAAAATCTCAGTCTTCTATTACATGTTGCAAGCAAACCTGCTCAACGTTTGCCCCAGAAGAAGACATCTTTATTACACTGGGTGGCAAAAAGAAAACAAAACTGTCCTCTGCTCTGAAAGAATCTCTATCATCCAAAGCTGTTTGCTGCTGCTGCTGCTGCTGCTGCTAAGTCGCTTCAGTCGTGTCCGACTCTGTGTGACCCCATAGACAGCCTCCTACCAGGCTCCACTGTCCCTGGGATTCTCCAGGCAAGAACACTGGAGTGGGTTGCCATGTCCTTCTCCAATGCATGAAAGTGAAAGTGAAGTCGTTCAGTCATGTCCGACTCTTAGTGACCTCACGGACTGCAGCCTACCAGGCTCCTCCGTCCATGGGATTTTCCAGGTAAGAGTACTGGAGTGGGGTGCCATGTCTAAGAAAAAAAGATAGTCTAAAGAAAAAGACAACTCACAATTCATGTAGAAACATGAATAATTGCTATCGAATGCCTTTTCTCACAAGATGTGTACAACTATGATATCAGACAACTGTTTTTCAAAATTTGTAGCTGCTGTGGCTTAGAATTTTGTCATTATTCTGTGCTCTGAGAATTTTGAAATGACTACATCTCTTTGAAAAAATTTATACAGTAAATAAGTTTAAACTTGAAATTATTGGAAAGACTATTGGTACAGGAAATTGAAATCAGTTATTGAAAAGTTATCCACTCTTTTTTTCCTCTTCCCTTCCCAAACAACTTGGTCCCAAGTCTATTAGGTGTGGCAGAGAAAAGTAGGTGTCTGTAGTGGAGTGGGAAGGGGAGAGGCCCAAAGTGGGGTGTCAATCCAAGCAGCTATAGAAGTTGCTCACCGTGGGAAGTCAGAACCCACGCAGGGGAAGGAGGATATCACTTCACAGAACTGTGGCCTGGAATGAAGTGTCAGAACTGAGCAAAATAAAGATGGAATCTGTATCGGAGTGTCGCCTAACAGGGTAGGGTGTCACAGCCCAAGCTGGGTGTGGAGGGTAATGATACACTAGGCTCAGACAGGTTGAGTTGACATTCATTCCAGGCAAATAGGGAGAATGCTCTGAAGAGTTAGATTAAAAGGAAGAGGGATCCTTCTATGTGGGGGAAGGGTGGCAGGGAAATTCTGAAATAGGTCATGAACAGGGGGTCAAATAAGTAAATATAGTAAGTACCATGAGAACCACATTCTTCAATATCATAGAAGGGAGTTAGGGGTGTGGACGGGGAACAAATGAAAATGTGGCGTTGACCTGGAATTGCATGTGTTAGTGTGAACTAAGAGTTTCCAATATAGAGACATAGACAGACAAAGCAATAGAGTGCACATTGTGTGCGTGTCTGTGTGTGTGTGCATGTGTATACACACATACATGCATATACTCTGTAGCTCTGTTCTCTGTCTGGAACTAATGACATTTCAATAACATAAGCAAACAGAGCTCAGATTTGGCTTCTCAAAACCATTTATACTAAAAGCAACCAGGGGTCCTGGAAGAAATGGTAATACCATGTTTGATCAAGGAAATTACAAGATAAATCAAGAATATCTTGTGCCAGAGACTAGGCATTGCTCAAAGAATGATGGGAACATGTGAAGAGGACATAAGAGCTGGCTTGAGATGGCTCCCATTGGTCTCATATATTCAGAAAGAATATAAACAATCCAATACTGATAGTTTTGAATTATACCATGAAAGTGAAACTGAAGTCGCTCTGTCCTGTCAGACTCTTTGCGACCCCGTGGACTGTAGCCCACCAGGCTCCTCCATCCATGGGATATTCCAGGCAAGAGTACTAGAGTGGGTTGCCAATTCCTTCTCCAGGGGATCTTCCCAAACCAGGGATCAAACCTGGGTCTTTCGGATCAAACCTGGGTCAGACACTTTCTGACCATGAATCCATACCCAAAATAAATTAATAAATACACAGAGAACATATTTACATGGCCTTAAACTATCTCCACACAGTTCAGTTCAGTTCAGTTCAGTCGTTCAGTCTTGTCCGACTCTTTGTGACCCCATGAATCACAGCACGCCAGGCTTCCCTGTCCATCACCAACTCCCAGAGTTCACTCAGACTCACATCCATCGAGTCAGTGATGCCATCCAGCCATCTCATCCTCTGTCGTCCCCTTCTCCTCCTGCCCCTAATCCCTCCCAGCATCAGAGTCTTTTCCAATGAATCAACTCTTCGCATGAGGTGGCCAAAGTATTGGAGTTTCAGCTTTAGCATCATTCCTTCCAAAGAAATCCCAGGGCTGATCTCCTTCAGGATGGACTGGTTGGATCTCCTTGCAGTCCAAGGGACTCTCAAGAGTCTTCTCCAACACCACAGTTCAAAAGCATCAATTCTTCGGCACTCAGCCTTCTTCACAGTCCAACTCAAAATATCTACTAATTTAAAAAGAAAGGGTAACCTGACAATGGACATTTCTGGTAGACATCAGCTTATCAAGGGATCAAAGTGAACCACCAACAGTAATGGGAAAAACTGAGATCATGTGTCACCTGAAAGGATGCTAAGAGGAGGATGCAGCCACTTCTGCTACAGTCTTGTCAAAGACCCATACATGAAATCAATCATAAGAAAACAGCAGATAAATCCAAACTTTTTTTTCCCATTAAGTTGTAAGAATTTATTTTAAATAACCTACAGTTGATTAAAAGGGAATTCATGATAAAAATAGAAGATACTTGAGGAAAGATGTGGGAAACAGACTCTGCACACATGCTAAACTAACAATGCCCCTAAAACCAATGATTATAGCAAAAAATGTCTTCACATTAAAATTCTGCTTTTTATGTGTTTTTTCCCCCATTTTTTACACAATTACAAAAGAAAAAATAAAAGCCCTAAAATATTGATTATTTTTCCCTTTTTTTTTTTTTTTTGGACCAAATATTTTTACCTGTGGAACTTTTATACAATAAAATCTTTCAGGTGAAAGACTGGGGTTTTAAATGAAAAAGATGGGTATCTGAAAGGGCATAGAGAATGCTCAGAACAAAGGATGATGGGGAAATGGTTTCAGTCACTGATTATTTATTATCCTTCTGGGCTTCCCTGGTGGCTCAGAGGGTAAAGCGCTGCCTACAATGCTGGAGACCTGGGTTCGATCCCTGGGTCAGGAAGATCCCCTGGAGAAGGCAATGGCAGCCCACTCCAGTACTCTTGCCTGGAAAATCCAATGGACTGAGAAGCCTGGTAGGCTACAATCCATAGGGTCATAAAGAGTCAGACACGACTAAGCGACTTCACTTTAGACTCACTCACCCCTCATCCCTCCCCAGCCCCAATCTACACGATCTTTAAGATCAAGAAAAAGGTTTACATATTTTAAAATAATTGAAAAGAAATAAAAATTCATATTTACAAAGGAACACTCAAGTCAGGAAATATTGTAAACTACCCTGATGGCTCAGATGGTAAAGAATCTGCCTGCAACACAGGAGACCCAGGTTTGATGTCGGGGATGGGAAGGTTCCCTAGGGAAGGAAATGGCTATCCACTTCAGTATTCCTGCCTAGAGAATTTCATGGACAGATAAACCTGGTGGGCTATAGTACATGGGGTTGCAAAGAGCTGGACATGATTGAGTGACTAACGCTTTCACAGCAATACCAAGGTCACCAAAATCAAGTAAACATTGAAAAATTCTTCCAGAGTGAAGAAGACTAAAGAGACATGAAAGCTAAGTGTAGCCAGTAGTTACAAACTGAACCATTTTGTAGAAAAGATATTTTTGGAACAATTAGTGAAACTTGAATGGTATCCAAGGATTAGATGATTATGTGTTAGTTTGGATAGGGGGGATGTTTTTGTTTATAGGAATTACACAATATGGTATTTGAGGGTGGTATGCTATCAGTTTGACAAACTAACTTTTAAATCATTCATTATAAAGTCTCACTCTTCTAGTCTGAGAAAGATAACTATCACATGCTATCACTAAAATGTGGAATCAAAATTCTGATACAAATGAACTTATTTACAAAACAGAGAAAGATTCACAGACATAGAAAACTAACTTATGGTTGCTAAAGGGGAAGGAGGAGAGGAATAAATTAGGAGTTTGTGATGAATAGATACATACTAATACATATATGTAGAAACAGATAAACTACAAAGTCCAACTGCATAACACAGGGAATATATTCAGTATTTTATAACAACTTAAAATTGAAAAGAATAAGAAATATATATATATATCTGAATCACTTTGCTATATACCAGAAACTAACACATTGTAAATCAACTATACTTCAACAATAACAAAATCTTACTCTTTTGTAAATTTTGTGATTATTTCACAATAAAAATATTAAAAACATAAAAAATATGTTGATTCAGAGATACTCTTAAAATGATTCTGAAACCATGAAGTTTGATTCCACACTTTCAAAATAATTTCATATTTTAATGGAATATGTGATCTTCACACTGTAACTGGTACAGAATCTAGGCATAGTAGTTCAATTTGGTTTATGAAGCTAACATTCTGATGCTCAAATGTCACAATATAGTATATATGACAGAGAGAAAACATTTCTGTGAGTGTAATACAAAATCCTAAATGAATACCACCATTCCAAATTTCAGAGTACATCATGAGCAATTAGGGTCAAGAGTAAGAATAGAAGGTTTATATAAAATGTAATGATGAAAAGCATGGGCTAAAATATGAAGTAAAATATCATGACCTTGAATCCTTGAGCTGGCACTTGCTAGCTGGGTGAATCTGGCTAGGTTCCCAAACCTCTCTAAGCCTCAGTTTCTTCCTTAAAACCTAGTTCATAATGTTGTGGGAAGTCATTCAAATAAGCTTACACACACACACATGTGCACAACAGTCTTTTGGACTCTGTGGGAGAGGGAGAGGGTGGGATGATTTGGGAGAATGGCATTGAAACATGTATAATATCATATATGAAACAAGTCGCCAGTCCAGGTTCGATGCACGATACTGGATGCTTGGGGCTGGTGCACTGGGATGACCCAGAGGGATGGTATGGGGAGGGAAGAGGGAGGAGGTTTCAGGATGGGGGACACATGTATACCTGTGGCGGATTCATTTTGATATATGGCAAAACCTATACAATATTGTAAAGTAAAAAAATAAAATTAAATTAAAAAAATAAAAGTAGAAGATACATCAGTAATTATCTAATCAGAAAAAAATTAACAGTAGCTGCCTTTGCTTCTAAAAGAACATTTAATGAAATATAATACCTAATATGCTTAACCTGGGACAGAATTCTCTTTCTCACACACACTCCTAGCAATAAAACATTTTTTCTTTAATAAAATAGAGAATATAAGACTATTTTAGCCACCTGTTGCTACATAGTAAATTACCTCAAAATTTAGTGGCTTAAGACAGTAATAAACTTTTATATCACTCTCAGTTTCTGTGGATACAAAATTCAGAAGAGATAAGATAGAGGAGTTCTGCCTCAGAGCCTCTTGTGACATGGTAACAAGATGCTCTTTGAGGTTGTAGTCATCTGAAAGCTTAAACAGCGTTCAAAATTCTGTTTCCCTTGTTGCCAAAACATTATGGCTATTCAGATGAGACTAGCAGTTGGAGAAAACCATAGTTTTGTCTACGTGAGCCTCTCTTTAGGGCTGTTTGAGAAGTCTCATGACATGGTACATGGCTTCCTTGAGAGTGAGCAATCCAAGAAAGCAAGGCCAAAGTTACAACACCTTTTATTAACCAGCCTTAGATATCATCCCATCACACTCACAGTATTCACACAGAGCAAACCATTCATGGTAGAAGAGAATTACATAGGATGAGAATGCTGAGAATGAAGGATTGGAAGCCATCTTGGAGCCTGGCTATCACAGGATCTTAAATCAATAACCAATACCCCACTTAGGATGACACCTGGAGTGGACAACAGTCCTCCCATGAACTTCCTTTTTAAAGTGACATCCATGATCCAACAATAAAGAAAGATGAATCTGATACCTTCTGCTTACTGGAACTGACTCAAGGCCATGACCACATTTATTTGGTCATACGACTCAGAGTAGGCCAGGCAGTATTTGCTGCCTATAAATTTGCCTTGGGAGAAGATCCAACCAGTCCATTCTAAAGGAGATCAGCCCTGGGATTTCTTTGGAAGGAATGATGCTAAAGCTGAAACTCCAGTACTTTGGCCACCTCATGTGAAGAGTTGACTCATTGGAAAAGACTCTGATGCTGGGAGGGGTTGGGAGCAGGAGGAGAAGGGGACGACAGAGGATGAGATGGCTGGATGGCATCACTGACTCGATGGACGTGAATCTCAGTGAACTCTGGGAGTTGGTGATGGACAGGGAAGCCTGGCGTGCTGCGATTCATGGGGTCGCAAAGAGTCGGACACGAGTGAGTGACTGATCTGATCTGATCTGGGAGAAGAACTTTCTAATGTAAGCCTGGCTATCTTCTTGAAGGAAGTATTCTAAACTCGACTCTGGCAGCCAGCAGTCACTTTACAGTGTAAAAGAGAGAGAGAAAAAAAATGAAACTCTGAACAAAGAGAAAATCATGAGCACAGGAGAAAGACTATATGCTGCAGTAGTTACTGGTTGGCTGCCCATGGAATATCTATTTTCTCTTGCTGAATTATTAGCCCATCTATGTCTCCTTTAGGTGGCATGAGAGATGCTCCTATCACTCCTGTCTTATGAAGCAAACCATATAATCAAGGCAGGGCTGATCATCACATTACATCTTCTGGAAATAAAAATGGCCTGGTGCCTTACGAGCATAGTAAGCATTTGGTCTTAGTGAATCTCAGATTTTTAGACACTTGCACTTTCTTAAATGAATAAGAATGCAGGTAGCCCTGGGATGCACTGCCATATTGGAATCAGGCTTAGCATCAAGCTGGCACTGAGAAAGGCAGAAGGTAGTGACAGGAAAAACTTGACCCTTATTAAAGTATTTGAGAAATTATGGTCAGCTTTATATGAATCCTTACCCATCTCTAGACTTCTCAGTTATATGAGCTAACAAAGTATCTTTATTTTATTTTTTGAATGCTAGAGGCATGTCTATTTTGCAGTTATCGGAATGTAATAACATCTTTTTTCCCCAAAGATTTGCTGGGATGCAACAACAATAATTTCCAGATCTCTGAAAGTAAACTAATGTGAGAATATTTTTAAATCTGGCAGTGTTTTTAAACATTTCTTTTATTTACAGAGCTTCTTTCTCTTTTATAGTTTAGCAGAAAAGTTAGGGCTCTGGTTATGTAGGCTTCACCCACAATGGGGATGCTTTTCTATTTATGTGAGCATCAACCTAATGAAAAGTCTTCATTCTTCCTTCTGGCTTTCTTAATACAATTTGAATTCATGTCCACATTTCACATAAGATGGTTTTTTGGTATTTCTATGTGTGTTTTTCCTCCTCAAAACTTTTAATTAAAAAAAAATTCAAATCCACAGAAATGTTAAAAGAAATTACAAAGAATACCCCTAAACTCTTTACCTAGATTACTGACAAACCGTTACTGTTTTGCCACATTTGTTCTCTTCTCCCCGTGTGTGTGTGTGTGTGTTAGTGTGTGTGTGTGTGTGTGTTAGTGTGTGTGTGTGTGTGTGTGTATAGACACACATATATCCATAGACACACACAGATTCTGTTTCGGTTATCTACGGTTGGAATTTGCATACCCCAAAACTTAGGGGCTTAAAACACAATTCATTTGCATACCCCAAAACTTAGGGGCTTAAAACACAATTCATTATTACCTTTCACGGTTCTGTGGGTTGCTGGGCTCAGCTCGGTGGTTTTTGTTCAGGGTCTTTTATATGGCTGAAGTCAGTTGAAGTTTTCAGTTAATTGAACCCTTGAGACAGTCCACTCACATGGCTATCATTCATTGGCTAAAGTAGCCGCCTGTACTAACTATATTTTCTTATTTTCTGTATCCTCCATCTCCCACAGTATCATTAATCATTTATTTATCAAGAGAAACTATTCCTTAGCCCACATACTTATAGTTCCTAATTTCAAGGTTTAGGAACACAGGTCAGTGGCAAACTTCCATGAAAGCAACCCAAAGAAATTCTTACATTCAGACTCACTTATGAACTCTGAAGGATACCAGCCTTCCTCATCTCCTCAAAATCGTCTATGGAATCATAATTTCTGTAGAAATCTGCATATGCCTTCTTTATTGGCTCAGCCACAGCAATCGTATAGAAAGCTGCAATCTACTGGGAGACAATAAATGCTACTGCCATGACTCTGAGGTTTCATCAAAGAACTAGAAGCCATGGTAGTTATTCTCCTGAACAACAAGGCTTTTCCAGACTGATGGAGAAATAGAACATTTTCTATATTATTGGTATACTGGCCTCTGAGGCATTGTTGACTGCAGAGAGAGAGACTGCCACTCCCAGGGCTGGCCAATTCTGGGAGACAGCTTATGACTCACAAGGAAGCATGCCCTTTGTATGCAAGTGACTGATCTAGAGCCCATATTCTTTACTGCCTCTTCTATACTGGCTCTTACACTCCAGGAGGCAATCTTCCCTCTGGTCTAATCATCCCAGCACCAGTACCAGATCAGTAAACACAGTCCCTAGATGACAAGCCTGCTGACATTATTTAAACTAGCCAATCCGAAAACTTCTTACCCTGTTTGCCTTGCCTTTTCTCTGGAGATCATAATAAAGATTCCATCACTTTATCATACTTTTCTGTCACTCCTTCTGCCTCCTGATCCACCCTGGTGAAACCCTGTGTGGCCCTGAATGGTACAGTGTATCCTTTCCTCTTGAGAATTATGAGCAACAAGCTATTTTTTTTCAGAGGTAGTTGTTTCCTGAACTGCTGGTCTTACTATAGCTGAATAAGAACCAAATCTACACTTAAAAACTCCTGTTAGGTTTCTCACAGCATGGTGACTGTCCATCGGATGTAGAGTCTTCCAGTCTCTTGATGCCTGGGCCCAGAAACCAGCACTGCACCACTTCTGCCATGTGCTATTGGCCAGAGCAAAGACAGAGTCTTCCTGCATTCAAGGAGATGGTACACAAACTTCACCTCTTACTGGAATGAACAAAGAGTGTGTGGCCATCACTAGTCTGCCATAGTCCATCTTAGGCCTATAAATTATTTGCATCTCTTTCATATGAAAATGTACTTAGCACCTTTACCATCCCAAGAACCCAAAGTCTCATGAGTCCAGAATTAGCCTGAGGTCCTGTCGTCTAATTCAAGTCCAGGTGCCTGTGAAGCTACGTGGGTGATATATATTGAGCATGACTGCTTTCAATCTGAAGGCCTATCAACCAAAGAGAGAATTTACCTGCTGTCCACAAACCCAACATAAAATACTGAAGCTGAGATACAATAATCACAGCACACACTCCCATTGAAAGGGAGGGAAGAGTGGGAAACAGAATCTTAGTACTAAGTTACTCATCCTCTGCAATCCTCAATGCCAGCTAGGCATTTGTCTCCATTGATTAGAATCCAGTCTTATTCCCTGGGAATAATTCTACAAAACTCCTGGACCTATCATCTGGGCTCTTGCTTGATTCTACTGGCTGAGTCATCTGGTCATTTTGATAAGAAATAGCCTGTACTTGCAACTGAATAGATTTCTGGATTTTCTACTTGCCCTTGGAAGGTTCAGGAGCCAAAAGGCTGTTTTTCACTTTGTGGCATCTCTGCTCATACTGTTCTATGAATCATAATGGGATTCAACCTATTATTTAAAAGTCATAACTGCAGATCTCTTCAGACAAGCCTCTCTTTATTTTGTATCCAAAGTGAAGCTTCTGGGGGACAGTGCCCTTAAGGTTCCCAGAAATCTATTGTTTAATCAAGAGGGACTACAAGGAAACGTCTTCAGAACGTCAGAAAGTTTGTTTCACTGAAACAGTCAACTTGTTCTTTCTTTTACAGAAACAGAAGGTCCTCCAGGTGTCTCTCTGTCTCCTCCATCATATACTCACAGGTGCACTGCACACACACTTACACAGTGAGAATAATTTTCAGACATCATGACTCTACACATCATCTCTCAGTACTTTGGCAAGTTTTTCCTAAGAAATGGGCTGTTCTCTTTTATTACCACAACTACTTAATTCAAGAAATTTAACTTTGATACAATATGTTTACTTAATATATGCTTTTGTAAACTAAAATTATGACGAGAAGAAAGGTATCTTATATCAGTATGCAAAGTCCTATCTAGCAAAGTTTTAAGTGAAATGATTTGGCTTCTGATACTTTATGATTCTTCTAACTCCAAGTGTTTTAGTGACTACCTATTGTTGATTATACTACTTCATTAAAAATGCTAAATAAAATGTCAATTATAAGCTTCAGTTTTTAAATATTTGGCATGTCAAAACTCCAATTTTTCAGGTAGTAACTTTGAAATGAGATAATTAATCTATATGCGAGTTTATTCACTGCAGATTTCTCCTATAGGGAGACTGTGTGTGTGTGTACAGGGTTGCTTCAGTTGTGTCTGACTCTTTGCAACCCTAAGAACTGTAGCCTGCCAGGCTCTTCTGTCCAGGAAATTCTCCAGGCAGGAATACCAGAGTGGGTTGCCATGTACTCCTCCAAGGGATCTGCCCCAGCTGAGGATCGCACCTGAATCACTCATGTCTTCTGCATTGGCAGGCGGGTTCTTTACCACTAGCACCACCTGATTAGCAAAGATTGTATCTAGTTTTGTTTCACATTATTTTCTTGCAATGAATGGATGGTAAAAAGAATATTAAATTATATATGCACATGGAATTTAAGAAATATGACATATAGCATTTTATAAAATTTTTACCATATAATTAAAAAACTAAGTTGCATCTCATATCAAGAAAACCTCAAAGAAGGTAAAATGTGTCCAGATGAGGAAGGGACCTCAAGTCTTAATATTTATCCTTTATTCCTTCATATTTTTATTGAATCCTCATAAAGGAAAGAATCAATAAGTAAATGTAAGTCACTGTAAAATTATAAGATTCAAATAGTACTCATTTTTAATAGAAACTTTAAATCATAAATACCCATGATAATGCACTACATTTTTGATAAAGTATTTTTAAGTTCAGTTTTTCCTTAAAATTTCCCTTCATATCAAGTCACTACGGAACAAGAATTACAGGTAGAAACAAATAAATATATATATTTCTGCATTAATTCAGCTCCAATTTAGGGAAGCATTTCAGGCATGCTGAATTCATTAGAAACCCATTTCCAAACAGCTAGCCCATTTTAGGTTAAAGTTTCAAAGCTTACTTTCTTCTGAGCCTAAGACCTAAGACCTTTTATATTAATCTTCAGAAGGGACAAAAGCAAATCTGGAGGAATATATATCTCAGAGAAAGCAGAGAATTAAAATGGAATTCACAATACCCATATAGAAAGGTATTGTTGCATGATGTCTGGTCATTAGTCTACTGTGTCTTAAATGAAGTAGGAATAATACTGAAGGTTATTAATCATTCAATTTTCACAGCAGTGCACCAGCGTGAATTTATTTAGCACAGCCACTTACACTGTTTTGATACATTAGGAAAAAAACTTGTTTTGTGCAACTGGCCTTCAGACTCCCACTTCCACCAGGATGTTAGGTTAATCTATTATTATTTCATATGATATGTGCTATGTGGTGCAGAGTGAACACAGCCTGGTTTCAGATATACTAACAAAGTTCCATTGTGTCTTCCACGTATTCCCTTTAATCACTCCTCTCCTTCTACAGCTACTTTAAAAGGATACATCTTCAAAGAAGGTAAAGAAAGACATTGCATCTACAGTAGCATTTTCTACATAAAGCCACTGTGGAATCTCACAGTCTGAACAGCTGATAGTTTTGAAGGTTGAGATGAGAGGCACAGCGCCCTGTGGCAGGAGTGTCAAAAATACCTTTTTTTTCTTCATGTGATTATCTCCAAGTAAGTAGACTCACTAGAGTACGACTGAGAATTGTTCACTGCCCAGATTCCCTCAAGATAAGATGAAGTTAAGATAAAGCAATTTCACAGGAAAATAATCTAACAAACATGGTATCATTCCCTTTAGAACCACATCACAGCCTTCATTAGTAAATAAACATGAACCTAGAGCCTGTTATACAGTGAAGTCAGAAAAGCAAGTATCATAAATTAAAGCATATATATGGAATCCAGAAAAATGGTACTAATGAACATATCTGCAGGACAGAAATAGACACAGATGTAAAGAATGGACTTGTGGACGCATTAGGGGAAGGAGAGGGTGGGACAACCTGGGAGATTAGCATGGACATGCACACACTCTGTTCAGTTCAGTTCAGTCGCTCAGTCGTGTCCGACTCTTTGAGACCCCATGAATCGAAGCACGCCTGGCCTCCCTGTCCATCACCAGCTCCCGGAGTTCACTCAGACTCACGTTCATTGAGTCGGTGATGCCATCCAGCCATCTCATCCTCCGTCATCCCCTTCTCCTCCTGCCCCCAATCCCTCCCAGCATCAGAGTCTTTTCCAATGAGTCAACTCTTCGCATGAGGTGGCCAAAGTACTGGAGTTTCAGCTTTAGCATCATTCCTTCCAAAGAACACCCAGGGCTGATCTCCTTTAGAATGGACTGGTTGGATCGCCTTGCAGTCCAAGGGACTCTCAAGAGTCTTCTCCAACACCACAGTTCAAAAGCATCAATTCTTCGGCACTCAGCCTTCTTCACAGTCCAACTCTCACATCCATACATGACCACAGGAAAACCCATAGCCTTGACTAGACAAACCTTTGTTACGCACACTACCATGGGTAAAACAGATAGCTAGCAGGAAGCCGCTATGTAACACAAGGAGCCCAGCTTGGCATTCCCTGGTGACCTAGAGGTGTGGGATGGGAGGGTGGGGTAGGATAAGGGGCTGGGGTGGAAGAGAGGTTCAGGAGGGTGGGGATATACACACACTCAAGGCTGATGAGCATTGTTGTATGGCAGAAGCCAACACAACTTTGTAAAGAAATTATCCTCCAATTAAAAAAATATATATAGACAGATGCTTTTACTCAGAAGAAAAATCCAACTGAAAAGCACTTTCTGGGTTTCTAGGACCATTTCATATTTCTCTTTTCTTTTCAAACTTCTTCCAGTTCCTCACTGCTTCTTTAATCTTACTCTCCCACCTTTTATGTGACTTGTGAAATGAGAAGACTTCACTGAGGAACTCTGAGTTCCTCCCACAAGTAACCTACCTACATCTGTACACAGACACACCACCTTCACTGTTGCTGTGGATGAAACCTCCTTGCTTTTATCAAAGATGAACTTTAACTTCTCTGCTTGAGTTCTGGACGCCATCACCTCTCAGCTCAGCAACTTTGTGCCCGTCATTACTCTTCTCCTTATATCACTGGTTTCTTCCTATCTACTGGATAGTTTCACCAGCAGGCAAACATGCTTGAATACCACTTAAAATCTTAAAATAAGTAATCTGCTTTGTCCCACATCCCTGCCAGCTGCCTCACAGTTTCAGTTTTCACAACAAAACATCTTGAAATAGATGCCCAGGATCACTGTCTCCACAGTTATCAACATTTATTATTGGCATTTTCCCCCTTCTTGCTTCTTCTAATTCTACTCCTCCCCCCCCTTTTTTTTCTCTGACAAATTTCAAAATAAATCTCAAACATCATTCCCTATTGCTCATACTTTTCCACACTTCTCAGATAGTCAATTCTAAATAAATATGCTATTAATTCTATACCTAACAAAATAACAGTCATCCTAAATGACCTAATACCTCATTACTGCTCATTTTTTTTTCAGTTGTATTTTTTAAAAAGTGTTCCTTTATCCTTTAAACTGCTGTTTTTTGATGAAGCAGTTGGATCACATATACCATGGGTCTTAACTAATTACATTTTCCTGGTTTCATTTAACACATCCCTATATCTCTCATAGTTCCCCTGAGATGATAGAGAAATTTAATTAGATTAAGCTTTGATATATATATATATTCTTTTTTTTTTTTTTTTCCTGGTTGAGGTGTTAATATTGGCTATGCTGATAACACTCCCCAGGATTCCCACCTCAAAAAAAAATAAAGTTTTTTTTTTTTTCCCCAGTTCTCCACTTTAATAAAAATTATTTTTTTGAGCTCTTAACCATGCTACTTCTCCCATCTTCTACATTATGTTCAACAAGTATCTTCTCTGCTATGTCAGATTGAAAGTTGTTAGAAAGAAAACCCCTCAATATTCTGCCAGTGGCTTAGTAAATGTTCCCAAATAAACACTTGGACATCTTGTTTCTGTTAAAGTCAGAAGTGATGTCATTTTTCCTACCTGAGACTCTTCTATCCCTTCTCAGGGAAATTGCTACGTTGACCTCTCTATTCTAGTTCAACTTCTTTTTTTCTCTGCCTTTATTCTATTAATATTTAAAAAAGGTTCCATTTAGAAAATAATGAAAGAACTCTCTTTTAGTTCCCTAACCCTCTCCAGCTATCTTCTTCATCATGATTCATAACAAAACAAGTTGAAAGAATTTTCTACACTTGTAATGAATTCTTTCTTACCTCCCACCCACTTCTCAACCCATTGCAATCTGGCTTCTTGCTATCAATAATCTCATTGAAATTGCAGTTGCCAAGGAAATCAATGATTTCCCCAACACTAATCAGAGGAACACTTCTCAGTTCTTATGTTGATTTAGTGCCTAGAAGCACTTGACAGTCTTGATGGCTCCCTTCTTGAAAACTTTCTCTATTTTGTTAAAAGACAAGGTGACCTTGGCATTCCTAGAAAAGCAACAAATAAAATCAAGCACTCTCAGCTACTCAGGAGCCACCCTAAAATAAATGATTTTACTAATTGCCACTTCTCTTGGTGGGACACAATAACCACAGCGGATATAATTGCTACTTCTGGAATATAATGAGAGCAGAGGTCCTAATGCCCACTTTCTTTGTAGAGAGAGTTTTAATCAGATAGTTAACTACTGAGGGCTTCCCACATGGCGCTAGTGGTAAAGAACCTGCCTGCCAATGCAGGAGACATAAGAGACGCGGGTTCAATCCCTGGGTCAGGAAGATCCCCTGGAGCAGGAAATGGCAACCCATGCCAGTGTTCTTCCCTGGAGAATCTCATGAACAGAGGAGCCTGGTGGGCTACAGTTCAAAGGATTTTAAAGACTGGGACATGACTGAAGCAACTTAGCACACACCTACCTAGGAGGAGAATCAGTTTTAAAAGAAGTATATATACCCTTTTTGACTCACAGACTTAAAAAAAACGAATTTATGGTTGCTGAGGGAGAGAGAAAGTTAGGGAATTTGGAAAGGTCATGTATACACTGCTATATTCAAAATAGATAACCAACAAGGACCTACTGTATAGCATGTGGAATTCTACTCAATGTTATGAGCCAGCCTGGATGGGAGGGGAATTTGGAGGAGAATGGATACATGTATATCTATGGCTGAGTCCCTTTGCTGTTCACTTGAAACCACCACATTGTTGTTAATTGGCTATACCCCAATACAAAATTAAAAGTTTAAAATTTGAAAAAAAATAAAAAAGTATATTCTTTTTATTTTGTTCAGGGCAAATAATACTTCACATTTTCTGTCTATCAGTTCAGTTCAGTTCAGTTCACTCAGTCATGTCCGACTCTTTACGACCCCATAAATTGCAGCACGCCAGGCCTCCCTGTCCATCACCAACTCCCAGAGTTCACCCAAACTCATGTCCATCGAGTCGGTGATGCCATCTAGCCATCTCATCCTCTGTCATCCCCTTCTCCTCCTGCCCCCAATCCCTCCCAGAGTCTTTTCCAATGAATCAAGTTTTCGCATGAGGTGGCCAAAGTACTGGAGTTTCAGCTTTAGCATCGGTCCTTCCAAAGAACACCCAGGACTGATCTCCTTTAGAATAGATTGGTTGGATCTCCTTTCTGTCTATAAAGCAAGCTAATTAGAAAAGTGAATAGGATCTGGAAATAAAATTCCTGACCACCATATTTAAGGAATGGTTCTGCAGTTGATATGACAGCATTAAACAAAAACCAAAAACACCCTTGAGCCCCAAGGAATTAATTAAAAGTGGATTATAATAAAGAATACCAGGGCTAGATAGGTCTTCTTGGGCAAATTATTTTTATATTATAACAATTAGCTAAACTCCAATAATTCTGTTATACACTAGCATCCTTTTTCTCATTGCCCATTTGTAAGTAGAACATTTTCTAGTCAAATTCATTAATATATTAAAAAATATTACTGAACAAAATTTCTCAATAAAGATACCTTGTGATTTCTTTTTTTATAAACATACTCTAAAGAAGTGGCACTGATACCAAAAAACAACTAATGCAATTTCAGTTAGATTTTAGATAATGATTTGCCATCCTTGTTAAGTTTGTTGTATGACCACTTTGGTTTTAGCTCCACAGCATTACAGAGAATTTTATCAACACAATCAACATAGACGTTACTGTCTAGACTTTATATCATGTATGACCTGACAGCACACACAGAAATATATCGATACTAGAGAAGAGTCTAATTTTTTAATATTACCTGCTAGCTATCATAGAAAACTTGGCTAAAAGTCAAGGTAAGTATTACTTATAATATACGGTAAGACCAGTTCTGTTTTTTTGTGCATAAATTAACAAAATATTTGATTATTATCTGGCAGCATTTTCTTCTGAGTTTTTATTAAATGGGTTCAAAATTGAAATCTTTTGGATCAGTTATTTCATAACTGGGCAAATTATTATTATAACACAGTAAATAGTACAGCTAACAGCTAACTATTAAATTCTATATCTTGAAATAGATATATCTTTACTATTATGTATACTTAAGAAAGATACAGTGGTTATATAAGGTGTACATAATATATAACCCATAAATTCAGACAAGCCCAAGGATCTGAGGGCTTTAAAATGTAAAACTGAGGACCTTCCTGGAGGCCCAGTGGATAAGAATCAGCCTGCTAATGCAGGAGATGAAAGAGACAGGAGTTTGATTCCCAGGTCAGGATGATCCTCTGGAATAGGAAATGACAATCCACTCCAGTATTCTTGCCTGGAAACTTCCATGAGGAGAGGAACATGGTGGACTACAAAGAGTCAGAGGCAGCTGAGTACACACACACAGTGGGATAGATTTCAGAGTACAACTATTTAAGTGACCTCTTCTGTAAGTGTAGTAACTGAAACCCATATAGCCTAAACAGCTGCTCAATTTCATTTAATGGGCAAAGCAGGAGTAAATGGAGATGGCAGTGGCATCCCACTCCAGTATTCTTGCCTGGAAAATCCCATGGATGGAGGAGCCTGGTGGGCTGCAGTCCATGGGATCACTAAGAGTCAGACAAGACTGAGCGACTTCACTTTCTCTTTTCACTTTCATGCATTGGAGAAGGAAATGGCAACCCACTCCAGTGTTCTTCCCTGGAGAACCCCAGGGACAGGGGAGCCTGGTGGGCTGCCGTCTACAGGGTCGCACAGAGTTGGACATGTCTGAAGCGACTTAGCAGCAGCAGCAGCAGCAGGAGTAAAACACATTTTTTCCTATTTTGGTACACTTCCATAATATGAACAGGTGACAATTCTCATACATATTTCTGGTTCAAATTCTTTTTCTTCTGCTAAATTTATGTTTGTTCATAATTTTCATACATGTTGAGGTGGAGGGAAGTAACAGATTCAATAAAAATAAAACAAAAGCAGCAGGAAGTGAAAGGAAAGGGCAGCCCTTGCACAAGTGTAGCTAATGATCCAGTGTTTGAAATTTTAAAGTGAACTACATGTCACATGAGTGAGAGGGTCACATCTTCAAACGACAGAGGCCAGTGTACTTCCTGTCCCGATGGTAATATAAATGACATCTAAGTAAGTAAAACTCTGGGTCATGTTTTGCTCTGAATTTTAAGACTGGCGTCAAGAGCAAATCACACGAAGGCTAAAAAACTGCATGTGTTCTCTGTTTATTGATTTTTATGTTAGGCACACAATGACATATGGTGAAGGGCGGGTTATATTACCATTTTCTTGTTTACTTACCTTGGGGTCTAACAGTACAGATTTTCTTTACAAATATATTTCTCTGAGTCATTTGTATAAATATACTTTACAACATTATAAAAACATCCATTTTAGGTTTTTTTTTTTTTTTGAGGATTGTTTTCTTTGAGGTATTTTTTGCTTTTAAGTATCAGGGGAAATACTCAAAATCAATTATATTTCATTGCAAGACATAAAACGACAAAAGATCTTTTGTATGGTTTGAGAGTGCAGTGATTTTTCTATAGCAATGCTGTATGGCCTCTTTTGATCTGGTCATGTATAAATTAAGACTGAAATTCCATTACACATTTCTATGTATTTCCTAGTCCAACCATACTGAACCACTAAGTTATTATTTAAGTTGTACTTTGCTAAGCACTGCTATGTACTGTGCTAAGTAAGCACTTTACATACATAATATGCAACTTAAAAAACTGACAGAGGTATTATTACAACCATTTCACTGCAGAAGAAACAGAAATCTAAACAAAGTCAGGCAAGGCTGCAGTGTCACTGTCAGTAGCAGATGCAAGAATTCCAATCTCCATGTGATCCCAAACCTTACATTCTAAGCTGATATATAGCCTCCTACTCACTTCTCATAAACCACCATGCTATTTAACACACTCATGTCTTTACATCCTCAACTTCCCTAACTAGAAATACCTTTATTCTTGTTCATCAGAAAAATTCCTGTATATCCTTCCATTGAAGGATATGATCAAGCTTTTCCGGTCACTTCAGTCTCCACCAGGATATTTAACATAGGAAACTGTAATTGCTTGTTTCCTAATAGGATTTTCCTTGGGCTCTGAGTTCCTTGAGAGTAGAGATCACGTATTATATATCTTTGATAATACAGTCTATCACAGAGCTTAGCTCTGGAAAAGCAATATAGAGTAAACACCCACAAGAACATGGCATCATTATCTATCTCTGACACTAAACTCTACTGTGTAAAGAATGGCTGCTATACTCCATAAGTGAAATATTTTCTTGTTATCTCACTGAGCACATAATTAAATCCTGTAAATATTAAATCTGTTCTGTACACTTCCTCTTTTCTTCCCCTTTTCTTTTTCTTTTTAATTTTAGGTGCAAACAGTGTAATTTAACCCTTATTGAATTTACATGGTGGGAGATTTGAGAACAGTTTTTCTAAGATATCCAACTGGTCCCTGTTGGGAAGTGGGTCTGTAAAGGGCAGAGAACTCCATGCACTAGCTGCCTTCTCTCTTTTTTGCTTTTCATCAACTTCTTACCCGATAAATCTCCTAAGGCCCTGCCTTCAGCTTAGGATGGCAGTAAATAACCACTTGATCCATTTCCACTCTGGGAAGAGTGACAAGGGAGTAGTGCTCATGGGGCTTAAGGGCTTGATAATGAGGCCTGGAGGAACAGGAACCTCCATGGCGATCACAGCACAGAGGTCGTATCAAAATTCTACTTCTCACGCTGGAACAATTACTCTCCTGTTAACATACGGTTTGTAAATTATGTTAAAAGGATGCCCATATCTAGCCAAGATCTTATACAAGGTTGCCCTTTGTGTTAGTGTTTGGGCTCCAGAATGTGGGAGTAGGAGATAAGATATCAAATCCCAAAATGCTCACAAAATATTAATCCTTACTCTACTAGGTCTCCTCTGCTGCTGCTACTGCTGCTAAGTCACTTCAGTCGTGTCTGACTCTGCAACCCCATAGACGGCAGCCCACCAGGCTCCCCTGTCCCTGGGATTCTCCAGGGAAGAACACTGGAGTGGGTTGCCATTTCCTTCTCCAATGCATGAAAGTGAAAAGTGAAAGTGAAGTCGCTCAGTCATGTCCGATTCCTAGCGACCCCATGGACTGCAGCCCACCAGGCACCGCCGTCCATTGGCTTTTCCAGGCAAGAGTACTGGAGTGGGGTGCCACTGCCTTCTCCAAGGTCTCCTTAAAAACTGCCAAAACTGGCTGGTCATTAGAATCACCTGAGAAGCCATCTTAATTCTAATTCAGAACATAAATATTGATGCTATGGAAACTTTATTTTTTAAATAAAGCTTCCCAATATTCTGGTAGTATTATAGGTTTGGAAGTACTGTCTTATATCCTGAGAGCAACCAAATTATTCTTATCAGTGTTTACTACTTCTATCCCCTATATTAAAACATACTTCTTCCCTCATTTATTCTAAGACACTGTGTCTCTTGAATTATGTTAGTAATAAGGATATAACTTGAGGTGAGAATACTGAAGTGGTTTGCCATTCCTTTCTCCAGTAGACCACATTTTATCAGAACTCTCCACCATGACCCATCCATCCTGAGTGTCCCTGCATTGCATGGCTCATAGTTTCGTTGCGTTAGACAAGGCTGTGATCCAAGTGACCAGTTTGGTTAGTTTTATGTACACTTGGTTGCCTTTTTGGCTGCCCTCTGATGGATAAGGATAAGAGGCTTATGCATGGATGCTAGGTGGTCCTCAGAGGTCGGAAAGGGAGTTCAGGGAGATGGGTTAGATGTGACACCAGACACCTCCTCGGGGTCACGGCTACCACCATCATGCTGAGGACAGTGAAGCTGCCACTCTGGAGGCCTGTGAGTGTCTAGGAGCCTCTGATAGAGGCGTGGAGCCAAGAATACTAAGAACCCCATGAACAGTACAAAAAAGTGAAAAGATACGACACTAAAAGATGAACTCCCCAAGTTGGTAGGTGCCCGATATGATACTGGAGAAGAGTGGAGAAATAGCTCCAGAAAGAATGAAGAAGCTCAGACAAAGTGAAAACAACGCTCAGTTGTGGATGTGACTGGTGATGGAAGTAAAGTCCGCCGTTATAAAGAACAGTATTGCATATTACTGTTGGAACACAGCATGGAATGTTAAGTCCATGAATCAAGGTAAATTGGAAGTGGTCAAACAGGATATGGCAGGAGTGAACATCAACATTTTAGGAATCAGTGAACTAAAATGGACTGGAATGGACAAATTTAATTCAGATAACCATTATATCTACTACTGTGGGCAAGAATCCCTTAGAAGAAATGGAGTAGCCCTCATAGTCAACAAAAGAGTACAACAAATGCCATACTAGGGCACAATCTCAAATATGACAGAATGATCTCTGTTCATTTCCAAGGCAAACCATTCAATATCACAGTAGTCCAAGTCTATGCCCTGACCAGTAATATTGAAGAAGCTGAAGTTGAACGGTTCTGTAAGACCTACAAGACGTTTTAGAACTAACACCCCCAAAAGATGTCCTTTTCATTATAGGGGACTGGAATGAAAAAGTAGGAAGTCAAGAGATACCTGGAGTAACGGGCAATTTGGCCTTGGAGTACAAAAAGGCTAATAGAGTTTTGCCAAGAGAACACACTGGTCACAGCAAATACCCTTTTCCAACAACACAAGAGAAGACTCTACACATGGACTCACCCAGATGGTCAATACCAAAATCAGACTGATTATATTCTTTGCAGCCAAAGATGGAGAAGCTCTACGCAGTCAGCAAGAACAAGACTGGGACCTGACTGTGGCTCAGATCGTGAATTCCTTATTGCTAAATACAGACTTAAATTGAAGAAAGTAGGGAAAACCACTAGACCATTCAGGTATGACCTAAATCAAATCCCTTACAATTATACTTACCTGGTGTAAGAGGAAATCATGATACACTAGAGAAGACATGTCCTCACAAAGAAGATGATATTTAGCTAGGCTTTGAAGAATGGGTAGATTCTGAATAAGTATACTGAAGCAGAAGAAAACAGTAAGTTTGGGAACATGATATGAGAGTCATATTTACATGTATGTATTATCTTAAACTCAGTGATGGTCCAATTAATAGTTTTTAGATTAAAAAAAAAAAAAAAAGAAACACCCGATTAAATACTGCTTCTTTGTGTGGTTAAAAGTAATCAATCTGGACTAAAAACACTGTAACTGTTTTAGATTCAAAATGACTTTCAGGCCCCTAAATTACATCCAGTAGAAGATTTAGATTATTTCATTAGAAGGAAAAGGAATGAGAGAAAAAAAGAAAAAAATACTGTAAATATACATACACAGAAGAAATGTGTGTTGCTGGCAAATTCTAGTGTTTATAAAAGTAGACATTTAATTGGTGAAACTCTGCAGAGATAAAAAGAAAAATTGAATCAGGTAGGTTCATAGGAGATCCTCCTTTGAAATTTGCTTGGAAATAGGTATCATGAAATTTCAGTACCTTATGAGTATAACATAATTAGTAAGATTAAACATTTTCTATACAGTCAATAGATATAACTTCTTTGTCAACAATAAAAATATAAATATGGCACAGATAAGAAACAGATAATTGAAACAGAAGCCTATGAGCTACATATCTGAGTAAAAATAGAAAATGCATTAAATAAGGGAGACTACTGATATGTTTGTTGGCAGAATTGTTCTTTACTTTTATCCCAGTTTTAACTGTAAAACACTATCATTTTAAAATAAGACACACACATGCAAATAAGACATAAACATACAATATTAAAAAATACTTTCTTATATTCTTTAAATTGAGCTCCAGTTAACATCAAATTATCATTACTTATATTTAGTACCTTTTCTGAGAACAAGCTTCCTTTGCACATGTAATTTATACATCACTCAAAGAGAATTCTAGGCTTTTTAATAATAATTTATGCTGCTCTTGGTGATATAACAAACACTGAATTCTTAATAAAGACCTTTCTTGACTTTAATAGTTGCCATAAAAATTAGGAATACTTTAGTTACTTGTGTCCCACTTTTAAGTCATTCCTTCACAGGTATTAAAAATAAATCTGTAAAGCAATCACAGTAAAAACTATTATGTTTTTCTCTTGAAATCCTTATTAGATCTAGTTGTTCCTAAGAGGGAAAGGGAGCTGGAATGAACTTCAAAGGATGGAGCACGCCTGACATATATATAAGTACTACCAAGACTCCCTGTGGTTTTAAAAGAAATTTTAATAGCTGGTATTAATTCTTGACCGTTTTATTTCTAATGTCATCTGGTTGACATAAAAGAGCCACTGTCAATTTAGAAAATGTGGAAAGTAAAATGAGAAAAGCAGTATAATCTAGGAGTGAAATCTAATGCACTTAAAGGTGTCTTTTTTTTTTTTTAATTGAAAGGAAAAAAATAACTTGGTCTCTGAAAACACTGACTTTCCAAATTTCAAATTAATAGTAAATACATATTTTACATCTTTTCTCCCTATTTTACATAAAAAAGCAGTAATGCCTCTTTAGAAGCTTTCTTGTTGATGAAACATTTTATTTTTGGCACCTTTGATTACTTGAGGTGATGTGCCTGACAAATAGGTTTCAGTTTCTCTGACGTGCAAATAGAATCCATTTCTACTTTGCTCTTACACACTTTTTGCAAAATCATTAACAGTAAGTGAGGGTGGTCCGAGACACCTCAGGTTCACAATGAATAGTCAATGAAACAATATGGGTAGGTCATTTAATACAGTTGTAATCGATTGCTGCTGTTGCCTTTCTGGCCAAGCTGTTGTGCAGGAACAGATTTTTAATTAAATAAATAGCTGGGTCGACAGGCAGGTGCGCCTGGGCAAGCAACCTGCCCCGGGATTTGGTTTGCAGCAGTTGCTTGGCAACACAACACAGGCAGCCTCCGAACAACAGCTGCACCCTCTGTTAACAGCGAGCAGATGCTCACACCTCAGAGAATGGCTTCAGAAATAATGATTTGTGAAGAATAGTATGTGGAGCTCTCTAATAAATAGGAAAAAAAATACCCGAATGATAAAGGTCAAAGATATTCTGGTCTGTTATAATGAACATGAATTTGGATCTGGTGAAATTATCAGAAAGCAATAAAGATAAAATATTATCATAGCTAAAAAATAAGCTTCTATTCTGTATGAGATAAAGTGAGTTTTTCATATACGTTATTTTATTGAATTCTCAAAAAAGGGGAGTATGGCTGCATTTCAGCAGATGAGACATAAAATTTCAGAGAATTTAAATCACTTAAAAATGTAAAGGTTTCACTATTATTTTAGTGTGCTAATTTAAAGTTGTGCTGAAAGTAGGAACCAAAGTTGGAATGTTTAACATATCACAAGAGAAAATACACGAAATATAGTAACTGTTACTACTAGCAACTGGTGGCCATGTCTGTTTATAATGACATTTCTCAAGCTGTGTCTATAGGCTCATGCTTGAATTTAATATAACCAAAAGTTTCAGTAATTTGATTTTCTATGGCCAAATTAAAAATAGTATAAAAAGAAGGTTCTGGAAATTCTTAATTTCTGTACTCATAAGGTTGTATAATTAGGTTGTGACAAACCAGAACCTCCTACTATTTTATTCTTATCTGATTATTCCGTGTCATGAACACATGGCTCCAATTTTAATGTTTCTCTTGGTACAAATTCAGTAGAAGGGAATCATTAGAGGGTTGTCTATTTGCATTTTGATAGAATTTTAAAATTGCTTCAACATCTATTTTAAAATTTATAAGATCTGTATTTTACAAGAGGCTTAATTTTTTTCAGGCAGTTTATGAATATTTTTCCAGTCCAGCATCCTATGCACATATGGGATATGAGGACCAAAGTACAGATATAAATTACATAATCACACAGAAAAACCTGTCTTCTTTAACAACGGCACCCATATGTACAATGTGCTCCTCTTTTTCCTTACCTTCCAAGTAATGAACTTGAGTAATGAGGGAACTCTGCTATAAAAATACATCAAGTCAAAATTTTCATTTTGAATGGTTTTCTTTAGTAAATTAAGTATATTTTCCTTCAAAGATATGTTTAAATATAAAAACACATCTTCACAAATAGTCTTTGATCATCCTAATATTTATCTATGAACATTTGGATGAAAGATATTGACTTATTTTCCCTTTCAAAGCTTTAAAAATGTAAGTTATCAAAACAACCTTTTATGCTTTATCACATTTTTGAATAGGTACAGTTCTTATAGAAGAAAATAAAAACAACAAAATCCCTCCCCAACAATTAAATATATAAGTTTGTGCTACAGCAATAAGATTAATTTAATATAGAATAAGTATACTAAATCAACCCTTATTGGGTCAACAAATAAGTTTTGGGTAATCTAGATAGTGTTTATTTCCTGTTCTTTTCCAAGATACAAACAAACATAATGAATGAGAGAATATGCATATGAAAAGTTGGATGCCCTTAAAATTAAATTCCAAAGAGAATAGTACTGTTTTTATCTTTTTAAAGAGGGCAATGTTTACTGATTAGACACGTTTTTGAATTCCAGAAAAAAACCTCCACTCTCATTTATCCTTAAGACAGACCTACAGAATGACTGTCATCCAAAAATCTTCAAATAATAAATGCTGGAGAAAAGGGAACCCTCCTTACACTGTTGTGGGAATGTAAATTGGTACTATGCAGTCACTATGTAGAACAGTATGGAGGGTCCCCGGAACTAAAAATAGAACAACCCCATATGACCCCGTAATCTCACTCCTGGGTGTATACCCCAAGGAAACCACAATTCAAAAAGATACATGCACCCCAATATTCACTGAAGCAATCTAAATGTCTATCAGCAGATAAATGGATAAAGAAGATATGGTACATATATACAATGGAATATTAGCCATAAAAGTGAATGAAATCGTGCCATTTAAAGAGATGTGAATAGACCTAGAGGCTGTCATACAGAGTGAAGAAAAAAATATCATGTAATATTGCTTATATGCAGAATCTATAAAAATTATACAGATGAACTTATTTGCAAAAGCAAAAATAGAGACACAGATGTAGAGAATTTATGCTTACAAAGAGGGAAAAGAGGGGTGGGGTGGGATGAATTGCGAGGTAGGGATTGACATATATACACTACTATATATGTGTGTGTTAGTCCCTTAGTCATGTCCAACACTTTGCAACTCCATGAACTGTATAGCTCTCTAGTCTCCTCTGTCCATGGAGTTCTCCAGGCAAGAATACAGGAGTGGCCTTCAGAATGGGAGAAAATAATAGCAAACAAAGCAGCTGACAAAGAATTAATATCCAAAATGTACAAGCAACTCATGCAACTCAATGCCAGAAAAACACAACCCAATCAAAAAGTAGGCCAAAGACCTAAACAGACATTTCTCCAAAGAAGACATACAGATGGCTAATAAACACAAGAAAAGATGCTCAACATCACTTATTATTAGAAAAATGCAAATCAAAACCACAATGAGGTATCATCTCATTCTGGTCAGTATGGCCACCATCAAAAAGTCTACAAACAATAAATGCTGGAGATGGTGCAGAGAAAAGTCAACCCTCTTACACTGTTCATGGGAACAAAACTGGTACAGCCGCTATGGAGAACAATGTGGAGATTCCTTAAAAAACTGCAAATAGAATTGCCATACGACCCAGTAATCCCACTGCTGGGCATACACACCAAGGAAACCAGAATTGAAAGAGACACATGTACCCCGGTGTTCATTGAAGCAGTATTTATAATAGCTAGGACATGGAAGCAACCTAGATATTCATCAGTAGATGAATGGGTAAGGAAGTTGTGGTACATATACACAACGGAATATTACTCAGCTATAAAAAGAACACATTTGAGTCCGTTCTAATGAGGTGGATGAACCTGGAGCCTATTATACAGAGTGAAGTAAGTCAGGGAGAGAAAGACAAATACTATATATTAACACATATATATGGAATTAGAAAGACAGTACCAATGATTCTACATGCAGGGCAGCAAAGGAGATACAGACACAGAACAGACTTCTGGACTCAGTGGGAGAAGGCAAGGATGGGATGATTTGAGACTAGTATTAAAACATGTATATTAGCATATGTAAAACAGATGACCATTACAAGGCAGGGCACCCAATGCTGGTGCTCTGGGACAACCCTGAGGGACAGGGTGGGAAAGGAGGTTGGGGGGGGTCTACATAAGTTGGGGGGCACACATATACGTGTGGCTGATTCATGTTGATGTATGGCAAAAACCATCACAATATTGTAAGGTAATTATCCTCCAATCAATAAAATTAATTAATTAAAAAAAAAGAATACTGGCATGGGTTTCCAGTATTTCCTCCTTCAGGGGATCTTCCCAACCCAGGGATCAATCCCAGGTCTCCTGCATTGCAGATAGATTCTTTACCACTGAGCCACCCGGGAAAAGAGGTAACTAATAACCTACTGTATAGCACAGCGAGCTCAGTGTTCTGTGGTGACCTAAATGGGAAGGAAATCTAAAAGAGGATATATGTATATCTATAACTGATGTACTAACACAACATTGTAAAGCGACTATATTTCAATAAAAATTAAATTTAAAAAAATCTTCTAAGGAAGTATGACTATATTTCTGCAGATGAGACATGAAACGTCAGAGAATTTAATTCACTTATAAATGTAAAGTTTTCACTATTATTCTAGTGTGCTAACTTAAATTGTGTTGAAAATAGGAAGCAAAGACAGAATGCTTAATATATTACAAGAGAAAATAATGTAGTAACTGTTACTACTAGCAACTGGTGGCCATGTCTGTTTATAATGACATTTCTCATCCTGTGTCTATAGGCTCATGCTTGAATTTAATATAACCAAAAGTTTCAGTACTTTGATTTGTTATAGCTAAATAAAAAATAGTGTAAAAAGGTCTGGAAATTCTTCATTTCTGTACTCATAAGGATGTGTAATTAGGTTGTGACAAACCAGAACCTCCTACTATTTTATTCTTATCTGATTATTCCATGCCATGAACACATGGCCCCAATTTTAATGTCTCTTTTGGTACAAATTAAATAGAATGGAATCATTAGAGGCCTGTCTATTTGCATTTTGGGAGAATTAAAAATTGCTTCATTATTTATTTTAAAATTTATAAGATTTGTATTTTACAACTAATAAACAACTCAACTTATTCACTCATCAGTGTCACATGTGAATTGAGGACAAGGGATAAGAAATGCCCTCTCCAGGATAAGAAATGCCCTCTCCAATTGCTTGTTCAGACATTTTTAGATTAAGTGGACCATGTAGAGTTTTTTTCAGCATCAGAACCAGGTCCTCTAGGTTATGCAGGTAAATTTATTAATAATTTGTAAGGGGATTAACTGTCCTCACGGTTAAACTTCTTCAAGGAGATCAGTATGAATCTTTGACTTATAAAACCAACAGAAAAAATATAATATAATAAAGGACTTTATTATATAAGGTTTAAAATGTCTAATGTGAATAAGACTATCACTACGAAAGAGAAAAGTGAAAATCTGCCTTTGTATTATAATTTAAGGAGTTCTGTGAGTATATCCTAATGCAAGGTAATGAGCATACTCTGGTATTACTGCTAAAAAGACAGTTCAGTTTAACCATAAAAAAGAAAGATAAAGTGAAATTGAGGGGTATTTCCAACATAATCTACCAGTATCCTTCAAAAAAGGTCTTGAAATGAAAGACCGAAGAGTTATTCCAGACTTAAAGAAGATTACGGGGAAATTATAATTAAATTCAATGTGTGACCCTTGATTAGATCCTGGACTAAAAAAAAAGACATCAGTGGGGGAGTTGAATAAGGTCTATGATTAGAAAATATAAATAGTGTTGTATCAGTATTAATTTCCTGATTTCTTTCATCTTACTGTGGTTTTATAAAATGTCAACATTTAAGAAATCTAGTGGAAGGGTAAACAGAAATTTTTTAGGCTATTTTTGCCTAATTGTATATATGATTAATTTCAAAGAAAAAATAAAAAAACTAGTTTCTAACATCAAGTCATTGTTGGATAAAAGTCAATATCTATTAAGAAAGAGTCCTATATTAAGCTCTTTTTAGCATCAATATCACTTTCTTGGTAATGATGACTGCTGTCACTAAGGATAAAAGGAAATACATACAAATACATGTGGATTAAACCAGATTTTCTGAAAGTAAAATGGGGCGTTATAAGTATTGGTACAACAGGAGTAAACAGGGAGTGTTCAGAGCAAGCTGGAGTGTATGGTTACCCTATTTACAGAAAAAATTTCTGGGTTTACTGAGAAACACACTATAATAACAACAACTCATCCATCTTACCCATTTTTGTATTCCAACCACTTAGCATATCGCCTTGTGTATACTTAAAAGTCAATACATGTTTATTGAATCACACAGAGGCTTGGCAAAGAAGTCAGCTTCCTATGGGGGGAAAATGGCATATTTTATCTGTTTCACAGTTTAATGTGGGACTGGCTGACTTTTATTTACTGAGTTAGTAAATGAAGTTTAGGAAAATGTCTTTCTCACTCTATCGTATTTTTAGAATTATTAACACCCTTGGTATTTATTACCACATATTGATAAAAATCCCAGACCCAGATGACCCTGTCAACCTAGCAGGAGCCTCAGAAAGAAAGGAATGAGCAGTAGGACATTCAGTAGAAACGCTAGAAATTTCTCTGTGTGTGTGTGTGTGTGTGTGTGTGTTTAAAGGTGTTTTTTTGGTTATTTTTTTTAAGAGGAAGCATAAGCCACGAGTCATTATTGAATACAGAAACTACTTTGTAGACGGCAATCTAATTGTTGAATGCGCCTGCTGGTGGTGCAAATGAGAAAATCGTTGAACACTACTTGTTCCCAAATTCTCTCTCATGACACATAAACAAAAGCCTCAACATTCAATCAAGCAATTCATTCAGAATCCAGTGCTGTGTCAAAAAGGTGGCCAAATGCTACTTATTAAACTGTTACTATCTTTCAGTAATTAAGAATATGTTTTCCTATGTTTCTTCTCAGTAAAAAACATATTCTCATATATTTCCTTATTTAATTAAATGTAATTAAATTTATTTTTAAATTAAAAATTAAATAAATAAAAAATATATTTATTAACTATATTTCTGTCTTTCACAAATAATACCAGCAAATCTTTGGGCTGTTTTAGACTGCATGAAGACAACACAGTTCATTCCCCCGGAAAGGTCAGCATTCTCAGGCATGAACTCTATGTATAATTATTACTAATTTAAAGGAGTGGGTGTCACTTTACCCTCCCGGACTAACAGTCTCAGATTAAGGAATAATTAATAAAGCTTACATATTTGTGATAACATTAAATAATGAGAATGGGCAAAGATTTTGTTTTCTATGTTCACCACTTGAACCAATAATGTTATATTCTTCTGAGTGTGAATATTTATTTATTTAAAATACAAAATGATTTATGGAAAGTCTGGGTGAGGATGGCAGGGTGCCATTAGACCATAGGAGCTTAGTAAAACCTTTACAAGAATTTAAAAATTTTATTTAGGAAAAGTCTCTTACTTAAAAACACGATAAAAGACATGTAAGTATTTATACACTACTTGTTCAGAAACTTAGTCATCTCCAACTCTTTGTGACCCTCCAACTCTTTTGTGGACTGTAGCCCCCCAGGCTCCTCTGTCTATGGGATTCTTCAGGCAAGAATGCTGGAGTGGATTGTCATTTCCTCTTTCAGGGGATCCTCCTAACAGATGGATTAAACCCATGTCTCTTGAGTCTCCTGCATTGGCAGGCAGATTCTTCACCACTATGGACACCTAGGAAGCCTGTTTAGACACTAGGATTATATTTATCTGCACTATGAACATAGATTGCTGATCACAGACTCTAACCAAAAAAAAAAACAATCTTCAACAATATTTTTACATTTCAGAAAAATGGCTTCTCATTTCCCCAAGGAAAAAGAAATCAGAAAACGAGCTTAAATATTTATTCTCTACCTTGAATAAGTGGATCTCTAACTGAAATTGAATAAGAAAGGTAATATTTAAAGACACTCTTAAAGAGATGGGAATACCAGACCACCTGACCTGCCTCCTAAGAAATCTGTATGCAGGTCAGGAAGAAACAGTTAGAACTGGACTTGGAACAACAGACTGGTTCCAAATAGGAAAAGGAGTACATCAAGGCTGTATATTGTCACCCTGCTTATTTAATTTATATGCAGAGTACATCACGAGAAATGTCAGGCTGGATGAAGCACAAGCTGGAAACAAGAATGCCAGGAGAAACATCAGTTACCTCATATGCAGATAACACACCCTAATGGCAAAAAGTGAAGAAGAACTAAAGAGCCTCTTGATGAAACTGAAACAGGAGAGTGAAAAAGTTGGCTTAAAACTCAACATTCAGGAAACTAAGATCATGGCATCTGGTCCCATCACATCATGACAAATATATGGGGAAACAATGGTAACAGTGAGAGACTTCATTTTCTTGGGCCCCAAAATCACTGAAGATGGTGACTGCAGCCATGAAACTAAAAGATGCTTGCTCCTTGGAAGAAAAGCTATGACCGACCTAGACAGCATATTAAAAAGCAGAGACATTACTTTGTCAACAAAGGTCCGTCTAGTCAAAGCTATGGTTTCTCCAGTGGTCATTTATGGATGTGAGAATTGGACTAGAAAGAAAGCTGAGGGCCAAAGAATTGATGCCTTTCAACTGTGGTGTTGGAGAAGACTCTTGAGAGTCTCTTGGACTGCAAGGAGGTCCAACCAGTCCATCCTAAGGGAAATCAGTCCTGAATATTCACTGGAAGGACTGATGCTGAAGCTGAAACTCCAACACTTTGGCCACCTGATGCGAAGAACTGACTCATTAGAAAAGACCCTGATGCTGGCAAAGATTGAAGGTGGGAGGAGAAGGGGATGATAGAGGATGAGATGGTTGGATGGCATCATCAACTTGATGGACATGAGTTTGAGTAAGGTCAGGGAGATGGTGATGGACAGGGAAGCTTGGTGTGCTGCAGTCCATGGGATAGCAAATAGACACAACTGAGCAACTGAACTGAACTGAACTGGAAGTTGGAATGGAGGGATGACCAGAGACTGTTAATTATGCTACATAAATTTTCCAAGACATGAAGAACGTTCATTCATCAGAAGCAATGCAACTGAAGATTTTTTAAAGCAAAATATTTTCTTCATTATTTAAGATGTCTTTAAAACCTTCCTCCTTTTATTCATATATTTCTCAGAAAGCATAGCATATCTGTGATTCTAAGCACTAGACACTAGTTGAGGGATTGAGCGTGGTAAGAAGGGAATAGAAAATGGAAAGGAAAGTTAGACATTGTTTCTTCCTTCTTTTTAAAGCCCAGACAAAAAGGAGAGTAGTGAGTTTGAAAGAGTCTATATTCCTAGAGATAGATAACATGCAAATAAACAGTATTTTATTGCTATTAAATTCTTCTGGGCTAGGTACAAGTCACATATGGAAAACTTTTCCATTTTACTCACAGTTTAAACATGCAGAAACGGTTAAAACTGAGTCATTTGTTATTTAAACTTAACTACCTTCACTTTTGCTGCCTTCCATTTCCCACATTAGGTATAGTCACAGTCTCATGAGACATAGCCCCACCCCTAGTCTTCGTAAATATCAACTTCAACTTAAATGTATAATATATCACAATGGGTTGTCTTTATAAGCCTTTAAAACCATTATTTCCTAGTGATAATACAGAATCACATAAACAGGGGATTTGAAATGAGTTCCTTCTTGGATACTCAAGGCTTTTAGGTAAACAGGTGCTTGTTTGTTTACATAAACCACAGAAATCACCTATAAAGCTTTCAAAAATACTCATGTCCAGTATTGTTTACTGGACAGACCAATTAAATCAAAGTCTCTAGGCTGGAACCTGTGAAACAGTATTCTTTAGATTTTTAAAAATTCCTGAGATGCTCATATTGAGCACAGGTTGAGAAACAGTGATGTAAATACTTTATTAAGGATTAGGCTCTTTTAGTAATGGGTTCTTGGCTCCCCGCTTGCCCCCACACCCTAGGTGTGTGATCTTTGCCTAGTGTCCTCATTTATAAAATAAGGATGGAGAACGAGTGACTACGTTATAGGACTGCTGAACAAATTAAATAAGTTGAGATTTGTAAAGTAATTAGGACAGTAGCCATGACTATGTAAATTTCTAATTAATAAGAAATTAAACTTCTATTAATTAAATAGAAATTAAGAAGTTAAATTTCTATTAAATAAATGTCAAAAATAAATCACGCTTTGGGGGTTAACGGGAAGAAATTCCAGGACAGCAAATGAGTCAGAGTAGCAGCCTGAAGTCCTCAGAGCTTTCACAGCAGTTGGAACATCATTAAAGGTTTAGCTTGGGCTTGTTCAAGAAATCCAATGAAACAGAAATGGGAATATTTTGATGCTTCATTTAGTTGTAAATGACTAAAACTGACTAAAGAGTATTGACACACATAACTGAAAAGACTAGTGGGCTCAAATGAAATGATCAAGATTTGGAAACACTTTCTCCTCTTTCTTGACCTCACTTTCCTTTCCAGGCTTCATTCTGAGGCACGGTGCTTCTCTTAATGGCAGGAGTTCCACCTTACATGCATTCCACTTGGTGGCTCAGAAAACAGAGATATTTCTTCCCCTTTTAGTCCAGGCAAAGTCCCAAGATTGAGTTTCACTGGCTCTAGTTTGTCCCACTCAGAATGTTGTTAATGTGTCTTTGTTTTCCTTACATCAGAGCCTCTTGGTTTGAGGCTAATGGTAAATAATCACTGAGCTTGGGGGAATTTGATGCTCTGATTAATTAAGTTTAAATCATAGGCTCATTTTGGTAGCCAGAGTTGAAATTAACACTACACAAATCAGAAGAGTAAGGGATTGACAATCCCTTACAGAAAAATAGGATGCTATTCCCAAGAAAGGTTAAATGGATTTGGGACAGATTAACAAGAATAGGTGTCACCAGGCGTGCATGCTAAGTTGCTTCAGCTGTACTCAACTCTGAGCAACCCTATGGACTGTAGCCTGCCAGGCTCCTCTGTCTATGGGATTCTCCAGGCAAGAGTACTGGAGTGGATTGCCATTTCCTCCTCCAGGAGATCTCTCTGACCCAGGGATTGAACCTGCATCTCTTGCATCTCCTGCATTGGCAGGCGGGTTTCTTTATCGCTAGCGCCACTTGGGAAGCCAGGTGTCACCATGATTCAGTTCAGTTTAGTTGCTCAGTCATGTGGGACTCTTTGCAACCCCATAGACTGCAGCACACCAGGCCTCCGTGCCCATCACCAAAACCTGGAGCTTACTCAAACTCCTGTCCATTGAGTTGCAGATGCCATCCAACAATCTCATCCTCTGTCTTCTTCCCCTTCTCCTCCTGCCTTCAATCTTTCCGAGCATCAGAGTCTTTCCAAATGAGTCAGTTCTTCCCATCAGGTGGCCAAAGTATTGGAGTTTCAGCCTCAGCATCAGTCCTTCCAATGAATATTCAGGACTGATTTCCTTTAGGATGGACTGATTGGATCTCCTTGCTGTCCAACAGACTCTCAAGAGTCTTCTCCAACACCACAGTTCGAAAGCATCAATTCTTCGGCACTTGGCCTTCTTTATAGTCCAACTCTCACATCCATACATGACTACTGGAAAAACCATAGCTTTGACTAGACGGACCATAATTAAGGTATAATATTTCTATGTCCCCAGAGACTTCTTTATTAAATTTCTATGTTTAGCTAGATTTGAAATCTATGGATTGACATATTTAGAGACCTGGGAAGGATCATCTCCCACTGTCAAGTCTTCCTGCTTTCTAATTTTTGAAATTCTTTAGAGAGAATGAAGAAATTATGCTAAGACTTAATATGCAAAATAACCTGGGATAGAGAACACACGTATCTAAACTCAAATTAAAATATAACTGACTGATACGAGACACTCTCTGAAGTGTTCTTTTTTTTTTTTTTTTTTTTTTAATGGTTTTAATGGCAAAGGAGGAGAGAGAAGCCAAGGAACAATAAACAGGCCCAGAAAGGTGAAGCCTTGGACACTGTGGGCAAACAGCCTACTTCCCGTGGCTGCCAAAGCTGGCCATGTCCCTTGTCAGAACTCTAAAAAACTAGATTCTGAGCTCATTACATTCTGACATCTTGGAGTGCTAAATGCAGTTCAAAATTTCACAATCTGCCTAAAGTACCTTTGATTCAAAATCAATTCTTTGGGTGGTTATAGATGGGATGGATTGCGGCCGCCAAAATATTCCCTCAATTCAGTGCAGGACTTGATTGTTTGACTTAGGTAGATTAAATAGTGTGGTTATTGACTAATTTCTTTCACATTTAAAGATGCTGGGACATCATGCAGACAAGCGAGTTTTATTTTTAGTTCAAGCAACTGCCAGAAATGGTACTGTAACTTTAAGATTTAAAGACTTTTATCTCATCTGGAAAACCTGGCCATTGGAACACTCTGCCAGATTTCCCTTTCCACACACCCTCTTTGGAGCACTGTGCTTGCCTGCCCCGCTTTTGACCTCCATCTGTATTTACTCTTGGTTGACAAGTGTCTACTAAGTAATAACTATGCATCTGCCCAGTCCTCCAGGCAGACTAATAAAGTGATTTTTTTTTTTTAAAAATCAGCATTTTTGTGACCTCTGAGGTGAACATGTCTAAATCTCTGTCTTTAAATTTGGTTTCCATTTTCTTTTCCTGTGAATCTGGACTGTTGATTGTACCCTCCTATTTTTCTACCTTCTGCTTCTGTTTCTTCACTTTGCTGTCTAGAAATATAGGAAGGTATCTTTGCTTCTGTGACATCAGAGTCCTTGGGTTTCACCTAACTCCTTTCTGCTGGCTCCTTTTCCGTGTTCCTGATCTAACATGCAACTGTTCTATTAATCAAATTTATGTATCCTTCTAAGCTGGGTTAACTATCCCTTCTATGTGTTCCCATAATTCGAGAACTAATTACACTACACTGAAGTAAGTTGTTTACATATTAGTACCCATATTGAACTTAAACTTGAGAAAAGAAACTAGATATTAATCTCTGTTTGAAGTCTACTGCCCAGCCCCACCAGTACAACTGCAAATAACCTCTTCATCCATGATATAATATATCCAAGACACTTTGCCTGAAGGAATTGCATAACAGGGAACTTCAGGCCACTCCAGGTATGCATTATGGTAAAGTTAGCTCTGGTGCTGTGTGGTAGCTGTTCCTCAAACTAGAAAATGATGATGCTCTTCTTCTCTAGGTCTATGGAATCAGAATCTGTCAATCACCAGATACTTCTGATGATATGCATACCAAGTCAGGTCCTTATACGTAACACATTTAAAAGGAAGTTAAATCTCAACACAGATGGATTCTGACGCTAAGAAAATAACTATAGATCAGGGCGTATATGAATGTGCATGGATAGTGGTAATTATTAAACCATTTCAGTAAAAAAGATTCTGTGCATCCTTTAAGAAGTACATAGTCACCTGACCAATAAACTTACTTCCAGAAAGATGAATGCTGATGAGAATAATAAAATATGGAGAAAACAATCATACTGGAAGGGAGTATTGCTGAGACAATGTTCATGGATAGTCAAAAACAGATTGGGTCTTGCACAGATAGATGGGTTGGCCACTGTTAAGAGCACAGAGTCTTTTGTGTAACAAGAGATAGGCACACTCTGGGCAGAGACATAGGTGAGACTGCATAAATCCTTCTCTGTTTGCTTCTGTTTTTGCATTGGAATAAGCAGCAGGTCATTAGTTGAGGGTGAGGAGGTACTTGAAATTAGAAGACAATTCTAAAATATGATAAAGGATTTTCTAGCAGAATGGGACACCAGTGAATGACTTCCACCTTGCTAAATCCACTGTCGCACAATTTGAATGACAGACAGCAATTTACATAGTGTATCACTCCTTTCCTCTTAAGATATTGCCTTCACATACTTTCCTGATTTTCTCCCAACTTCCTGACCACTCATCTCAGCCTCCTTTGCTGGCCCTACAAACTCTATGATGTGCCCCACAGCTCAGATCCTTAAACTCTTCTATTTAACACTCCCTAGATGATCTTATCCATTCTTCTGATTTAAAAACTATCTGGGTCCAGATGGCTCTCCAATTCATATCTCCAGCCCAGAGTTCTCCACTGAACTCCAGGTTAATATAAGCAATTGCCTGCTTCATGTCTTCACTTGGAATTTTGCTCTACCTCTCAAGCTTAACATGTTCAAGATGGAATCCCTGACATATCTCCACTTGCTACTAAACTTCTCCTGTGTTCTTTCCAATCTTAGTAGCTGGCAGCTCCAGTCATCTGAGTCTTTTGATTATTCATACACAAAACTTGGAGTTGCACTTGACTGGTCTCTTTCAGCTCAACTCATTTACAATTCACCAAAAAAATTTTTTGTCTATAATTTCAAAATATATCCAGATATCCAAATACATCACATTTTCCCCAGACCAAGTGCCACCACTCTGATCTAAGCTACTGTCAACTTTAACTTTTTAATTAGCTACTTTTTTTAGTTTACTCTTTCTCTTCATCCATCTATTTTAGTTACATTACCCACCTCGATGCTACTAGAATATACTAGGCATGTTCCCAATTTAGAGCTTTTGTACTTACTATTTTCTCTGCCTTTAAAACTGCTTCACTGTTCTCTTGGTTGGCCATATGGCCTACTCCCTCACTCTCCTAAAGTCTTCATAGATGTATAGAAAAAGTATGCAAGATTATATATCAAAATGTTATCTTTACATTTTATAGAATACACACATATCAAACTAGTTCTCTTCACATGGTGGAGTTTAAGGGGATTTTTAAATTTATATTTGAATACCTAAATATTTTCTTAGTTTACTCCAATGGTAATAATGAAACGAACACATTTCAAAAAATGTTATTTTTTTTCCAAATGGAGTTAAACAGTCTCATGAATTATAAAGTTGCTGTTCACTTCCACCCCCACTGATGTAACTATTTGTGATAAATATTATCTGCTTTATTCCCATCCCGCTAAAATTCTCTTATCCATTACTCGATGCAACTTTGTACATACATCAGTGAGGATTTAGAGATGTAACACTTGAGGTCTATAACTGCCTTTTAAATCCTGTATTCACCTTCTACTGATTTTATGAACTAGTATAAACACATCTGGAATCACTTACACTGCAATGACTACTGCAGGGATGACTGGGACAGCAATAACGACAGCAACCACAGCTGACACTACTGGAGGCTTCCTCAGACTCCATCATGAGCAGTATCCATTCAACCATCACCTCGAACAAGGCTAGTGCAGGTGATGGAATTCCAGTGGAGCTATTTCAAATCCCAAAAGATGATGCTGTGAAAGTGCTGTAGTCAACATGCCAGCAAATTTGGAAAACTCAGCTGTGGCCACAGGACTGGAAAAAGTCCGTTTTCATTTCAATCCCAAAGAAAGGCAATGCCAAAGAATGCTCAAACTACCGCACAATTGCACTCATCTCACACACTAGTAAAGTAATGCTCAAAATTCTCCAAGCCAGGCTTCAGCAATACATGAACCATGAACTTCCAGATGTTCAAGCTGGTTTCAGAAAAGGCAGAGGAACCAGAGATCAAATTGCCAACATCTGCTGGATCATCAAAATAGCAAGAGAGCTCCAGAACAACATCTATTTCTGCTTTATTGACTATGCCAAGGCCTTTGACTGTGTGGATCAAAATAAACTGTGGAAAATTCTTCAAGAGATGGGAATACCAGACCATCTGACCTGCTTCTTGAGAAACCTATATGCATGTCAGGAAGCAACAGTTAGAACTGGACATGAAACAACAAACTGGTTCCAAATAGGAAAAGGAGTACGTCAAAGCTGTATATTGTCACCCTGCTTATTTAACTTCTATGCAGAGTACATCATGAGAAACGCTGGGCTGGAAGAAGCACAAGCTGAAATCAATATTGGTGGGAGAAATATCAATAACCTCAGATATGCAGATGACACCACCCTTATGGCAGAAAGTAAAGAGGAACTCAAAAGCCTCTTGATGAAAGTGAAAGTGGAGAGTGAAAAAGTTGGCTTAAAGCTCAATATTCAGAAAACGAAGATCATGGCATCTGGTCCCATGACTTCATGGGAAATAGATGGGGAAACAGTGGAAACAGTGTCAGACTTTATTTTTTTGGGCTCCAAAATCAGTGCAGATGGTGACTGCAGCCATGAAATTAAAAGACGCTTACTCCTTGGAAGGAAAGTTATGATCAACCTAGATAGCATATTGAAAAGCAGAGACATTACTTTGCCAGCAAAGGTCCATCTAGTCAAGGCTATGGTTTTTCCAGTGGTCATGTATGGATGTGAGAGTTGGACTGTGAAGAAAGCTGAGCGCCTAAGAATTGATGCTTTTGAACTGTGATGTTGGAGAAGACTCTTGAGACTCCCTTGGACTGCAAGGAGATCCAACCAGTCCATTCTAAACGAGATCAGTCCTGGGTGTTCTTTGGAAGGAATGATGCTAAAGCTAAAACTCCAGTACTGGCCACCTCATGCGAACAGTTAACTTATTGGAAAAGACTCTGATGCTGGGAAGGATTGGGGGCAGGAGGAGAAGGGGACGACAGAGGATGAGATGGCTGGATGGCATCACTGACTCGATGGACGTGAGTTTGAGTGAACTCCGGGAGTTGGTGATGGACAGGGAGGCCTGACGTGCTGCAATTCATGGGGTCGCAAAGAGTTGGACACGACTGAGCGACTGAACTGAACTGATTCAACCTCAGACTAGCTCCATAAAAGAGGTAGTTGGCAATCCCCTTTAAAAGATAGGGAAATTGAGATACAGAGAGATTAGATAAGAGATTAATTAATTTGCCAAAGATTACATAACAAGTAGGACTTCCCTGGTGGCTCAGATGGTAAAGAACCCACCTGCAATGTGGGAGACCTGGGTTCAATCCCTGGGTTGGGAAGATTCCCTGGAGAAGGGAACAGCTACCCATTCCAGTATTCTAGCCTGGAAGAATTCCATGGACTGTATAGCTCATGGGGTCATAAAGAGTCAGACATGACTGAGAGACTTTCGCATTTAACAAGTAAACCATTTTGAATTCAAAATGAGGACTGACTTCAATGACTTTGGTCTGAACACTACCGTGCTTTGCATTAGGTTTTGCTTCAGTTGTGTCTGACTCTGTGAAACCCTAAGGACTGCAACCTGCTGGGCTCCTCTGTCCATGGGATTCACCAGAGAAGAATACTAGAGTGGGTTGCCATGCCCTCCTCCAGGGGATCTTTCCGACCCAGGGGTTGAACCCATGTGTGTTATGTCTAACCTGAATTGGCAGGCAGGTTCTGTACCAATAGCAACACTTCTACAACAAAAAGGTCATCTCTGTGATAATAGTTTCCAAAAGAGGATGAGGAGATTAATTAAATCCAGAATCAGGCAGCAGGGAAAGCTATCAGAGGGATTTTTTTCACTAGGCACCAGAAGACTCTTAAATCTTCTAAGTTGTCCTATTAAAATGAGCTATAAAATGATTGGTTAAAGACACAGAATATAAGGCAATATGAACAAACATTAACTTCTGGCCCTTTTTATTTTACCTAATTGTGTATAATTTTTCAAGAAGTCCTTTCTATATCACAGCTTTTCCATTGTAAAATTAGTGGGTTTTGATTCATTGTTCTCTAATAACACTTTCAATTCAGCATTTAAAAAATATTTTATAAATGTTTGCCTCGACTGTGTAAACACACACACGACAATTCTGTATTCTAGTTGGAGTCTCAACTAATTTTATAGTAAATTATTAAAAATATGAGATTTGATAAATAAATTTCAGATTCCTGTAATGTCCATAAGAGTGGTGGTAAAGGCTATCTCGTAAATTGAAGTTCCAAGGGATGACCTTACATATTTTCAACAGATAATGCTTAAACAAAAGCAGGCCACCAGGACTCTGATGATTACTACTCTTTCTCTTAAAATGAGGTTAGAAGAACAGAGTGGTTTGTCTTTAGAAATATTTGTTTTATGTAGTTAAAATCTCAAGAAGTAGATTCTTAAGTGTTATGAAGGGAATGTTGACTGTTCCAAGCTTTTTGTAATGTTAGCGCATACTGTCTAATGGAGAACTTTGACCATAACGAACACTCTGAACATGGCACCGCTTGGCTAACCAACATCAAGTTGAATGTAGACAGAGATTGGCACTTCTATAGTAATACATTGTGAGCTGATGTACTGGGGGAATCAAACTAAACTTTCCTTAAATTTTTAAAACTGCTATCATTATTAAAAAATTTAGAAAAGTAAATAGAATGCAAAATAAGCTTTAACTAGTCTAATGGCCAGTAAAAGTTATCTGAACATGCAGGTTGAAGAAGAATTTAGCATTTAGAAGAATTTGGCATTAGCTGAAAAGTTAGGAAGTTTTATCAGCCCTAATAAGGAAATAACATCTTTAGAAACAGTGAGGAAGAAGCATTCATTCTAACTACGGCAAAATCTGCCATAACCAAGAAGTCTGCCTTAAAAATACAACTGAATAAAACATAGGTTGCTTTTTTTTTTCTGCAAGTGCCCAGGCCTGACCCCTAGCCCCGGTTTCCAGCCTTTCGCTGCAGAAGCTAAAGCCATCTATTCCCATCCCTGCTATGGTTTGGTGCCACCTGGTGGAAATAAAGCTCTCTGTTTTAAGTGGTCAATAGAGGATCATTGCAAGCATCATTTTCCATTAGAGAACTGGTGAAAGTCAGAGAAGCCTTTTTAAATATTGAAAAAAAATATTTAAATAAGAATCAAAGAAGCAAAGCATACAGACCTATGGCCTAGGCCAACACTTTAGAAATCTGAGAAAGCAAAGTGTATTAGTCAGTTTGGGCTACTATAACAAAATAACACAAATAACCCTGATTCGATTCCGGAGTCAGGAAGATCCCCTGGAGAAGAGATATGCTACCCACTCCAGTATTCTTGGGCTTCCCTGGTGGCTCAGATGGTCAAGAATCTGCCTGCAATGTGGGAGACTTGGGTTTGAACTCTAGGTTGGGAAGATCCTCTGGAGGAGGGCATGGCAACCCACTCCAATATTCTTGCCTGGAGAATCCCCATGGACAGAAGAGCCTGGTGGGCTACAGTCCATGGGGTCATAAAAAGTTGGACATGACTGAGTGACTAAGCACACACAGAATGAGAGATTTAAACAGTAGACATTTACCTCTCACAGTTCTGGAGGATAGGAAGTCCAAGATCAGGGTCCCAGCACAGTGGAGAAGTTCTCTTCTTACATGTACACAGCTGCCTTCACACTCTCCAGGGCAGGGGGAGGCACAAACCCCATCATGAGGGCCCCAGGTCAACCTCATGACCACATCTAAACCTACCTACCTCCCAAAGGCCCCATCTCCAAATACCATCTCACTGGGGGCTGAAGCTCCAGATTAGGAATTCTGGAGGGACACAATCATTTGTTTCCTAACAGAGTGAGAAATATCTTACAAATTGGACTTCTCTGTCTGGACAAAATAGCAGTTGTGGTAATGATTATTTTTTTTTCCATTCAATTTTTAAGAAAACTTCAGACTAGCTAAATACAGAAAGCAATGATTGCCATTTAAAATCTTGTATATGTGGTTAGACAATGTACTGGAATACATAGATTCTGGGCAATATTGGTTTGTGTCTGTTTTCAAGTTTCTTTTTATTCCACCTTTATTGGGAAGCTTTGCCTCACTTCACTCCTCTAGGTCTCAGTTTTCTTATGTGTAAAATTACAATGTCAGATTAGATACTCTGTGTTCTGTCCTAGGGTCAATACCATAATAACTATACTGTTATCACAAATAACATATTTGGACAACACTTTATGCTTTAGAAAATGCTCCCATATGTTATCAGTTAAACTCCCAATAGCCTCAAAAGCCAAAGTTTGTAATAAGTCATTTTACAAATAAGAGGGATCAGGCTTTAAGGAATTTTTCTACAAGAGAATAATTGGTAGATGAGGGGGCTAAGATTCAAACCTGAAATTTCTGATTCCAAATTTCATGTTTTCATTACCAGGCCAACTATTTCCTCATCTGGGAGGTCAGTGATGTATCTAATTTTCTACTCTCAAAAAGATCCTCAGTACACATGTGGGATATTCCATATTGCTCTGCTCCCACAGTCCTTGTCCTTTGAAAGTGGCAAGTATCTGAGCTATGGAAAAGGTGCCAAGGGTCCTATTCAAGAGAGATGATAGCAGGGATTCTAAGCAAGTAAAACCAGGTTTGCACAACAGCCTAATTGCTAAATTAGCCTCCTACCTCCAGAAAGGAGGTGATAGAGAAGACTCTTGAGAGTCCCTTGGACTGCAAAGAGATCAAACCAGTTAATCCTCAAGAAAATCAACACTGAATCATTGGAAGGACTGATGCTGAAGCTGAAGCTCCAATACTTTGTCCACTTGATGTGAAAAGCCAACTCATTGGAAGAGATCCTGATGCTGGGAAAGACTGAAGGCAAAAGAAGGGAGCAGCAGAGAATGAGAGTTCAATAGGATCATGACTCTGTGGACATGAGTCTGAGCAAAATCCAGAAGACATTGGAGGATAGAGGAGCACGGTGTACTGCAGTCCATGGGGTCACAAAGAGTCGGACATGACTTAGCAACTGAACACCACCACCTCCAGAAAGGTCCAAACAACTTGAGAGATGGAGGAGAGATACCAGGAGAGGTAGTCAGAGGACTATTCCAGCAGGACTGCAGGCTTTGATACCAGATGAAACTGGGTTCATGTCTTGCCTTCCCCTAACAAGGTATGTTAATCTTGCTTAACTCTGCTGACTGATTAAAGTCTAGATCTTATCTGCAAAATATCTACAACATGTGGCACTGGGGAGGTTAAAATGCCACAAATGTATAAAAAAGCACCTAATTCAGTGTCAAGAGCATTGATAATATCTGACAATATTAAGTCTATTTATAGATACCAGATAGTTCAACTGAAATTAGTTAACTAAATCTCCATATGCATTTACAATTCTGTGACCTAAAAACATTCTGGACTATCATTTTTTTAAAAAGTTTTAATGTCACCAATACAGTAACATCAATCAGTTCAATTGCTCGGTCGTGTCCGACTGTTTGCAACCCCATGAATCGCAGCACACCAGGCCTCCCTGTACATCACCAACTCCCAGAGTTCACCCAAACTCACGTCCATCGAGTCGGTGATGCCATCCAGCCATCTCATCCTCTGTTGTCACCTTCTCCTCCTGCCCCCAGTCCCTCCCAGCATCAGGGTCTTTTCCAATGAGTCAACTCTTCGCATGAGGTGGCCAAAGTACTGGAGTTTCAGCTTCAGCATCAGTCCTTCCAATGAACACCCAGGACTGATCTCCTTCAGAATGGACTGGCTGGATCTCCTTGCAGTCCAAGGGACTCTCAAGAGTCTTCTCCAACACCACAGTTCAAAAGCATCAATTCTTCGGCGCTCAGCTTTCTTCACAGTCCAACTCTCACATCCATACATGACTACAATAACATAAGTAATCATAAATAATGTTAAACTGTATGCTTTGACCTTAGAAATCCAATATGCAGTGAAGAAATCTGTCCATTTAGCAAATATTTATAGCACATCTACTAATGCTCAGTGCTGGGGAACAAAATAGATTTTTTTTGGTATCATGTCATTTATATTTTATTTACACTTTTACTTATTATCTACATATAGTAGAATGTACTTTTTAGAAAAATCTTGCCATTGATAAGTCCAAATTTACTTTTAACTTTGGTATAAACTTTCCTTGACAACTCTAACTCCCACGAGTATAACAAGGCAATAGATATGTTTGGCAGAGCAACTATTTATGTCCTGTCTTCTGTGTTGCCAGGGTGATGGTAGCAATATCGAAAACATTGGAGGTGGTTGTTATTGGCAAGAATCCTAACTTTCATTTTCAAATGGAAGAACTGTAAAAAGCAAAATGTAGGCTGGGATGTGGGCTGTAGACTGGTCATGGCTATACATAAACTAGATGAATGGATTATTAGTGGTTAACCAAGTATGGATGCTATTCTCGGAAAACTAATACTGATAGGCAATATTTCCTTAATATTTAAAAATTAATGAAATTTGGTCATTACATCAAATACTTTTATTAAAAGCTAATACCATATCATTGCACAATATTACATTTTTTTTGTCCACTTTTCTGTCTTTTCGTGGAAAACAATTCAAAAGGTTTACTGAACTTCTGTTTCCTCAATATAAACTGAAATGTTGCTACAGTTCAAATTCAGTTTCTAAAGGATTTTTTAAACATATTGATTATATACTTTAAAGGGAATAAATGATTATAAACTAACCCTGAAAGAAAAAGTTATCTATTACATTGGCTGAATTTTTTGTCATATTTGAAAGCACCACATATTTGAAAGTACCAGGGAGTAAGTAATTGGTGACTTCTCTCCCTCACCACCTATTTCTTTTTTGTTGTTTGTTTGTTTTTAATTTTATTTTATTTTTAAACTTTATAAATTGTATTAGTTTTGCCAAATATCAAAATGAATCCACCACAGGTATACATGTGTTCCCCATCCTGAACCCTCCTCCCTGCTCCCTCCCCATACCATCCCTCTGGGTCGTCCCAGTGCACCAGCCCCAAGCATCCAGTATCGTGCTTCGAACCTGGACTGGCAACTCATTTCATACATGATATTATACATGTTTCAATACCATTCTCCCAAATCTTCCCACTCTCTCCCTCTGCAACAGAGTCCATAAGACTGTTCTATACATCAGTGTCTCTTTTGCTGTCTCGTACACAGGGTTATTGTTACCATCTTTCTAAATTCCATATATATGCGTTAGTATACTGTATTGGTGTTTTTCTTTCTGGCTTACTTCACTCTGTATAATAGGCTCCAGTTTTATCCACCTCATTAGAACTGATTCAAATGTATCCTTTTTAATGGCTGAGTAATACTCCATTGTGCATATGTACCACAGCTTTCTTATCCATTCATCTGCTGATGGACATCTAGGTTGCTTCCATGTCCTGGCCAACATCCATTTATGATAAAAACTCTCCAGAAAGCAGGAATAGAAGGAACATACCTCAACATAATAAAAGCTATATATGACAAACCCACAGCACACATTATCCTCAATGGTGAAAAATTGAAAGCATTCCCTCTAAAGTCAGGAACAAGACAAGGGTGCCCACTTTCACCACTACTATTCAACATAGTTTTGGAAGTTTTGGCCACAGCAATCAGAGCAGAAAAAGAAATAAAAGGAATCCAAATTGGAAAAGAAGAAGTAAAACTCTCACTCTTTGCAGATGACATGATCCTCTACATAGAAAACCCTAAAGACTCCACCAGAAAATTACTAGAACTAATCAATGATTATAGTAAAGTTGCAGGATATAAAATCAACACACAGAAATCCCTTGCATTCCTATACACTAATAATGAGAATACAGAAAGAGAAATTAAGGAAACAATTCCATTCACCACCTGTTTCAATATTTTAACTCCAAGCCAACTAGTACACTGGCAGTGAATTAATTAAAAAAGAAACTTTTTGTAATGGATGCTGTGCATTGACCCAAACTCGGTGGCAGCAGAAAGTATGGTGTGGAGAGAAAGAAGAGAAGGTCAAGATTGAAGAGACAGAGGCCAAGACTACATTTCTTTGGTTTCTTCGCTGCTTGGTTTTTTGTTTGCTTTCTTTTTTAGGTTTCAATTGTATTTCCTTTCTTCAATTATATTATAATGAGCAGCTGAGTGCTTAGATGACAAACTGATTTAGAAATAATTCTGTATTAGAGCAGTTGTAATGGTTGCTTATTTCTCTACCCCTTTAGGATGTCTCTACGAGGTTCCATTCTATTCCATCCTGTGATAGCAAGCACTCATATGACAACACAGAAAATGGTTCTGCTAGCTACCACAACGTTACCTAATGTGTTATGGAAATCCAGTTTGTATTTTAAGTGGTTCTTTCTTATCATGACTTTCTGAATGCTTAGATTTTTGAGACTACAGTTGACCCTTGAACAATGAGGGGATTTGGGGTGCCGTCCTCTGTGCAGTCAGAAATCTAGGAGTAACTTATAGTTGGCCCCTCCTGTATATGGTGTCCCCATCCAAAGATTCAACCAATCACAGATCTTGAGTACCATAGTATTTACTACTGAGAAAGAAATCCACATATAGGTAGACATGCACAGTTCAAACCTGTGTTGTTCAATGTTAATTGTGCTTAGTGCATTTCTGGCCAAGGGAAACATCATCAAGGTATGATAGAATTGCAATTGATTGCATCTGTAAGGAGACCTGGTAGGAACTGTGAAACCCCAATGCTTTCCTTATAAATTTCAAGATTCTGCTTCTATTAAAAAAAAAATGCATTTCTGGAAAAGCCAAATGGAACACAAGCATAAAACAAAATACGGGTGTGCGGGGGGCTTTCAGACCCCTGTGGGTACACCAGCACATCCCTGTGTTCACCAGCCTAGAGGCTCCACTGCTGGTTCTCTTGATGCAAATTACATTTTGCCTATTACATGCAATGTTGTAATATTTGAAAGGCAGGACTAATATGGAGACATTTTGTATGTTTGATTTGGTTTGTTTGTTTCTTCCACTAATCAAAGTCATATGGATACAAAGTTTGGCAGCAGCTTTAAAACTTTTCTTGCAGAGTCTTAGTGTCTACTTACTAGCTTCTTGGGTTTTGCGAAGCATTGTGCAGCCAACTCTGAAGATCTAGGCTGGTGTTCACTTCTTAAACTGTTTCAACAATTTTTCAATTACCAAATCCTCTGTTAAGTCACTTTCTGTGCAAAATACCTAAAATAATTTTGGTTTTCTATATCAACCTTGTCGAATATACTCTCATGTTCTTCTCTGCTTAAATGCTTTAATATCTAACACTCTTTATAGGAATCTAAATACTTAACATTACACGAAAGGGGCTGTATAATGATAAATTTCTCACAATTATATATGTATCTTTTTAAAAAATAAAGTCCCTTCTTTTTATTCCCAGATTCATTTATTCACAATCCTGGTTAGATGACCATATAAGGTTTATCATATAAAGGAAGACAGATAAACCTACCTTCCTTCAAATTCTCATTCTAATCCACCATTATATGATAAACCTCCTGTGATCACCTAATGAGAATTGATCTCATTTCTTCCCTAGCTGAACTCATCAGCATTTGTGTTTCTTTAGGATCTTGTTAACCCAATATTCAATACCATTCAATTTCAACTGAACATTGAGAAATCTCTCCCCCAATTTACATCATTCACTTATTTACCCCCAAATTATCAAGTGTTTATCCATAAGCCAGTCATCAAGCTAGACACTAGAGTGAGGTACGAATACATAGTCACTGCCATATTAAATTTTTTACTTTAATAAGGTAGAGAGGTATTAAGTAGACCTAAATGAATATTAAAGTGTCAATTCTGATAAGTTCTATAAAAAGAAGTGCTATGTGCCTATATAGGAGATATTATCTGATTTGAGGGATAGGAGAAACTACCTATGGAAGTGACACTGGAGGTAATACCTAACGGATGGTTAGACATTAAGTGGAATAGGAAGGAATACTGGCAACACGGCATGTCAGTAAGTCTTGCTAAAGAGGCACTTAAGAAGCAAATGGAGTCCCTGCTCCTTCAACAGGGAGCCCTCATCTCTGCGTGATTCTTATGAAGCCTCCTTAATTTCCTTTGGATGTGGGGGAAACACCTTTCCTCATACAGAAAGAATGCCATCAAAGAAAACACTTTCCATTCCACAGGGCTTGCTACCCCCATGCCTTCTACGTTGTCTCTTCTCCAGGTTTTCCACACACACACAGCCGTCCACATGTACACGCACCTGGGAGAATGGCTGTATTAACTAGTAAATGTATATAATACACATTTATTACTTATCTAGGCCCAGTTAATTTTCCTGTTGTCTATGCCTGTGCTGGCATTTAATCTTCACAATAATCCTATGAAGTAGGAATTTGCAAAGGAGGACACTGCAGCACAGAAATTATCCAGTAGTATCACTAACTGCTAGGTATAAGCACATTGAGCATTTACTATGCTAAGTGTAAGTGTTGTGAGCACTATTTTCTAGCTATTATTATTCCCATTTTATTGGGGAGGCTGCAGGGAAGGGAGATTAAGTAACTTGCTCATAGATACACAGTGTGGCCAGGTCTGGATTTGAAGCAAGCCAACTCAATACAGCACCTGTGCTATTAATACTAACCACTCTGTAGCTTTCCAGGACTGGTTCTTATCCTGCCTGGTAAATCCTACAGAGAGGATTCTGAACTCCATTTTTGCAGTATCTCTTCAGAAAGCGAGTACCTCTTCAAATGCAAGCTTTGGGTTCTAGTCACCAATTCTGGAACATCTGGAAAATGCCCAGTCGGTCATCCTATTATATACGAGAAATTTCCTCTGTCATTTAATAAACTTCTGAATTTCTGTCTCTTCTAGGGTAATATATACTGAGAAATGCATACAATTTTATATTAAATGTAAATAAATTACAATTAGGGTCTTATATTGTTTTAAATAAGTGTATGGAAACAACTGAACCTTGTGAATAATGTATTTTTTAGATGACTCACAACATCACTTACTTTCATTAGTTTGTACTAGTGAGAATCAAACTATAGTAGAAAGATAGAGTTGATACATTTGTACCAAGAATGAACAAGAAAATATCACCAAGGTGATTTTGCTAGCCAAAAGACCAGCATAATGAAAAAAGGAAATCTGTTGTAGAAGTGACTTACAGAAAAATGTTCTTACCACTCTTTTATTGATTCCTTCGCCATTACATGAAAATGTAGAAGCAGGGTTTTAAACAGGTCCTGAATTGAATCTTAGAGATGCCTCTGGAAGAGTACTAAGGTGTCAGTAAACACCCCTAAACTTTATGTGAAATTTGTGTTTATTTGTGTGCATGTGTTTTTTTTGTCCTGGGGGAAAGAGTCCATAGCTTTTTACCAAGTTTCCAAGTGGTCCCCCCAAAAGGTTAAGCAACACTGATGCAACACAGTGATATAATCATGTAATTGTCACTATTAAACAGATTCAAGATAATATATTCTATTTATAATTACTAAAAGAAATCACTCATCACTGTCTATTAAATAAGAAAATTATGGTTTTAAAGACGGACTATATAAACCACTAAAATAAGCACTGTATATACACCTCTGCACTGGATGAAGATAAGATGGGCCTCATGCAGATGGATCACATGGAACTGATTTCCCAGCAGCAATTTTTCCTTCTATCAGTAGCCTCTTTTACTTTCAAACTTATATCCTTTAAAAACTTTTTTTGAGGTGATTACAAGTGATATAAAGTTCTCAGATCTAATAACTTTTCAAGTTTAAAATGTTCTTATAAATAAATAGTTAATAAAGGTGAATTCTCCTTTCTCTCATCTGACTACCAGAGGGCATAATTATTGGAGTCTCACTGGTTATAGCTGAGATATTGGAATGGAATAATCTGATGCATAGTTACCTTCATTGCTCAAAACTGGTCCTTCTTCCTTAGGCAGTGTTAGAAGGTCAGCTTATAATCATATTGTTGGTTTACAAGGTTATTTTGTTACTGACTAATTTGTATGAGTCTAAAAACTAAATTTGTATGATTTAGACTTTTGAAAATTAAAGGCAATATGTACATGTACATATACAAAAATATATAAGAAAAATTTAACAATTTAATACATTTATATAGTTAATATCATATCTGTCTGATAATACACTTATTTTAAGAACTATTTTATTTAATGAAATTTTAGAAAAATAGATCAACTTGGATCATACACTTGATCATGTATAATTTACTTGCATTTTCTTATCTCTGAATAATCTGCCCAGCATTTGGATTATGTTGCTAAAAATGTCTTCATGTACTTAATGCACCTTGAAGTAAAACATCCTTTGAAAATCCTAATATTAGGAGATTTTCTAAAAGACTGAGGGACTACCCAAAAGGAACATATATAAGAAAATTAATTGACTTTAACCAAAATAAAACAAACACCAAAAGGGAAGGAGAAGGAAATGGGAGATGAAGAGTGTAGCCTTTGTGGCAATCTGCTGGTGGCCCTCTAATTCTGTACTTTCATCTTGATGTATGACTGGTCTATATTTCTCCAGGTCTCTAGAGACTGATTTATCTCAAATGGAATGGGCTGGAAGAATTATATGCCAACTTCTAGACCTAATTTTTCAGACCCGCACATTCTCCTGCCAATTCCACTCAGACTGGACCATGACCACAATATCAACATCATAGAAAAAGAGCTTTCAACCTGTAACCTAAGGCCTACCACTAGATAGAATTCAATGTGCTTATGATATTTGGATAGTGAACATTTTTATCCTCATTTTTATTAATTTAAGACTTTCTTCTGTTGAAAACAGAGACAATACACTGTAATACATGCAACTTTGGCAAAAATAGAAATTACAGGTATCTTCAAATCATTACAGTCATTGCAGATATTTTAAAATATTGCTTATGTCCACAATTGCTTCAAAATTATGGTATTTATACCCATAATACAGACTTTTTACATCATAATTTAAACTTTTAAGGAAGTATACATTTATATATTTTGATTATGGTGTTTTAATGTAATTTGTTCCCTTTTAATCTGATGCATTTTATTTTATGCATGTTTCCTTTTTAATCTGATGAATTGTATTTTATGCATTTATGATAAGAAAGTCCATATACTTTAGTAGATTACCAAAGAGGTCCACGGCACAAAAAAGTTTGAGAACCCTAACTGCCCTGGAAAATGGGAGATGCAAGAACCTGGAAAGAACTCGAGCCCCTGAATGGCCGCAAGGGAAAAATAACTCCCTGCAGAACTTCCTGGCAGCCTAAAAAAATGCAATTCAAATTTTTTCATGGGGGAAAGAAACATCTTTGCTATGTAAACCAATCTACTTTTCAGTCATTTTTGTGGAAGCACTCTGCACATACTAACATATCTTTTATTATCAACTTCTGTTTAGTTATTACAGGAAAGAAACACTTTATAACTTTTTGCTAAGAAATAAAAGAATAAGGAAAAATATTTTTAAGAATTAAAATAGCAATTATTTTTTATATAGAATTAAAGAGTGTTTGCAGAGAAGGCAATGGCACCCCACTCCAGTACTCTTGTCTGGAAAATCCTATGGGTGGAGGACCCTGGAAGGCTGCAGTCCATGGGGTTGCTGAGGGTCGGGCATGACTGAGCGACTTCACTTTCACTTTCATGCATTGGAGAAGGAAACGGCAACCCACTCCAGTGTTCTTGCCTGGAGAATCCCAGAGACGGGGGAATCTGGTGGGCTGCTGTCTATGGGGTCACACAGAGTCGGACACGACTGAAGTGACTTAGCAGTAGCAGCAGCAAAGAGTGTTTGGGTTTCCTTGGTGGCTCAGAGGGTAAAGTGTCTGCCTGCAATGGGGGAAACCTGGGTTTGATTCCTGGGTTGGGAAGATCCCTTGGAGAAGGAAATGGCAATTCATTCCAGTACGCTTGCCCAGAAAATCCCATGGATAGAGAAGCCTGGTAGGGTCCATGGGGTCGCAAAGAGTTGGATATGACTGAGCGACTTCACTTCACTAAAGAGTGTTCAGTGTTTTAATACAGTAAAATACCTATGCAAACATTAAACTTTTAGCTATAAAAACTAAGCAAAATCTTTAATGCATTTTATTTTGGTGTATGGTGTTAGGAAATGTTCTAATTTCATTTTTTAACATGTAGCTTTCCAGTTTTCCCAGTACCACTTAAAAGATACTGTCTTTTCTCTAATATACAGTCTGGCATGGCTTGTCATAGATTAATTGACCATAAGTGTATAGGTTTGTTTCTGGGCTCTCTATTCTTTTCTACTGGTCTATAAATCTGTGTGTGTGTGTGTGTGTGTGTGTGTGTGTGTGTGTGTGTGTTTGGGCCAGTGCCATACTGTTTTGATTACTATAGCTTTGTAGTACAGTCTGAAGTCATGAAGAATGTGACTTTCAGTACTTCTTTCTCAAAAAAAAAAAATGTTTAAAGTTTTTTAAGGTCTTTTGTTTTTCCATACAAAATTTTAAATTAGTTGTTCTACTTCTGTGAAATTAATCCACAACAAACTAGGCAAGAATATATAATGATGACAAAGGTTTGTGCAACAAGTGGTCCTGAGAAAACTGGACAATTACATGTAAAAAATGCAATTAGATCATTTTCTCATAACATATACCAAAAAAACCCAAATGGATTAAAGACTTAAATTTAAGGCCAGAAACCATAAAACTCCTAGAAGAATACATAGGCAGATTCTCTTTGACATAAACCATAACAACATTTCTGGATCTTCTTTCTAAAGCAAAACAAAACAAAACAAAATAAAACAAAAACAAATGGGATCTAATTGAACTTATGAACTTTTGCACCACAAAGGAAACCAATGACAAATGGAAAAGGCAACCTACTGAATGGGAGAAATCATCTGTAAATGATATGACCCATAAGAGATTAATATCCAAAATATATCAATGGTTGATACAACTCAACATAAAAAAAAAGCAAACTCAATTGAAAAATGGGCAGAAGGCATGAATAGACATTGTTCCAAAGAAGACATACAGATGACCAATAGGCACATGAAAAGATGCTCAACACTGTTAATCAGAAAGATGCAAATTAAAACCACCAAGAGTTATTACTTCATACCAGTCAGAATGGCTATTATCAAAAAGAATACTAATAACAAATGTTGGTGAGGATGTGGAAAAAGGGAACCTCTGTATACTGTTAGTGGGAATGTAAATTAGTGCAGCCACTATGGAAAACAGTGTGGAGTTTTCTCAAAAACTCCAAACTCAAAAAACTAAAACCAGAATGAGCATATGACCTAGCAATTTAACTCCTATCCAAAACAAAAACACTAATTCAAAGTGAAACATGCATCCCAATATTCATAGCAGCATTATTTACAATAGCTGAGCTACAGAAGCAATCTGTGTCTAAGAACCGATAAATGAATAAAGATATAAAGATATACATGTGCACAGTGGAATATTATTCAACTAAAAAAAGAATGAAAATTTTTCATTTTCAACAACACAGATAGACTTGGAGGGCATTATGCTAAAGTGAAACATGTCAAAAAAGACAAATACTGTATGGTATCACATAGTTCAGTTCAGTTCAGTCTAGTCACTCAGTCGTGTCTGACTCTTTGAGACCCCATGAACTGCAGCAGGCCAGGCCTTCCTGTCCATCACCAACTCCTGGAGTTTACTCAAACTCATCTCCGTTGAGTTGGTGATGCCATCCAACCATCTCATCTTTTCCTTCTCCTTCTCCTCCCACTTTCAATCTTTCCCAGCATCAGGGTCTTTTCAAATGAGTCAGTTCTTCGCATCAGGTTGCCAAAGTGTTGGAGTTTCAGCTTCAGCATCAGTCCTTCCAATGAACATTTTGGACTGATCTCCTTTAGGATGGACAGGTTGGATCTCCTTGTATTCCAAGGGACTCTCAAGAATCGTCTCCAACACCACAGTTCAAAAGTATCAATTCTTCGGCATTCAGTTTTCTTTATAGTCCAGCTCTCACATCCATGCATGACTACTGGAAAAACCATAGCTTTGACTAGACAGACCTTTGTTGGCAAAGTAATGTCTCTGCTTTTTAATATGCTGTCTAGACTGGTCATAACTTTTCTTCCAAGGAGCAAGCATCTTATGAGGCATCATGAGTTTCTTTATAAAGAAGTCATACCACTCTGTACTCCTGGAAGTAAGGTATGGTATTCTTGTTTCACATCCTTGCTGTTATTTGAAACTGTTAGTCTCTACTTTTTGTCAGCCTGATGAATATGAAATGATGCTGTGAATTTAACTCAGATTTTGGTTACTAATACAGTAGGTATTCTTATTGAAATTTAAAAGTTCTTAAATATGGTATAGTTTCCTTTTTAAATCTTGATTAAAAAGTTTGCAATTTTTGCCATTTTAAACTCTGCTTAAGAACATCTTTCTTAACACAATTTCATGAGGGTATTCTCTTATACTGCCATCTTAAATATTTTGTCCTGTAAGTCTTTTCATTTGAAATTATTTCTGAGACATGTGAAGTAGGTATCTATTTCAGGATTGTTTATTAAATAATCCATCCTTTCCTTGCTTATATGGTTTCCATATCTCTTTGGGTCTATTTATGAATTCTCCATTCTCTCCCTTTGTCTAACAGTCACCAGTATGATACTGCTGCTGCTGCTGCTGCTGCTAAGTCGCTTCAGTTGTGTCCGACTCTGTGTGACCCCAGAGACGGCAGCCCACCAGGGTCCCCCGTCCCTGGGATTCTCCAGGCAAGAACACTGGAGAGGGTTGCCATTTCCTTCTCCAATGCATGAAAGTGAAAAGTGAAAGTGAAGTCGCTCAGTCGTGTCCGACTCCTAGCGACCCCATGGACTGCAGCCTACCAGGCTCCTCTGTCCATGGGATTTTCCAGGCAAGAGTACTGGAGTGGGGTATGATACTACCATATTAGTATAGCTTTAATATAGTCTTAGTATCTCTTAGAGAATCTCTCTCTAGTATGTATGTATTCTTCAGTAAAGAGTTAGTTTTTTTGGCTCACTTGTCCTTCCACATACATATTTTAGAATAAAACTGATTTTAAAGAAAACCTCACTTAAAAGTGCTGTAACCCCCTTTCCACCATTTTTAATCATTTTCTTGCCTCTACTTTCTGTTCACAGTAAAGGATTATCTTCTAAGATACTACATGGTTTATTTATTCATATGCTTATTGCTATTTTTTCTCCCTCTCACCTAGCCATCTCCCACCAGCTAGACTATAAACTTAAAATTGGCAGGGTTATTCTTGGATTTGTTCATTGGTACATCTCAAGTACCTAAAATAAATCTTGCCTGAGTAAAGATATGTACTCAGTAAACATTTGCTGATTGAATGAATTTAACTTGAATTTATGACTTATCTGAAGAAAGCTGATATCTTTATAACATTCAGTTTTTTGATGCATGACTATGATGGCTCTCCTCATCTATAAAGATTTTCTTTAAATTATTTTAATAAGGCTTCATAAGTTTCCTACATGATGTTTTCACACAATTTATTAGATTTATTCCTCTTAACCTTATACATTTACTATTGTTGATACTGTTGCTATGTATGTAATGTTATTGATACATATTTTTGTCTAGTCTCTATTAAATGTAAATATATTTAATATGTATAATAACATAAAGGTCAATATAATATCTGTGTAAATATTTTCTGCCAGGTTTATTGAGGTATAGTTTTCATACTGCAAAATTCACCGTAAGTACATAATTCAATGAGCTTTGATAAATGTACATAGTTATCACCCCCACAATCGAGATACTGAAAACTTTCAATCACTCCAAAAAGTTCCTTTCAGCCTCACTGCAGGCAATTCCATTCCCTTACACCTAGCCTCTGGCAAACTCTGATCCATTTTCCGTCACTACTATTTCACCTTTTCTAGAATGCCATATAAACAGAATCATACAGTATACAGTCTTTTGTGTCTGGCTTCTTCAGTGTAATGCATTTGAAATTCATCCATATTGTACCTTTTAGCAGTTCTTTCCTTTTTAATGCTGCTCACATTCTATGGATTTAATCCACTTGCCTTTTGATAGACATGTGAATTGTTTCTAGATTCTGGTTATTATGAATAAAGCTGCTATGAACATTCACCTAATGGATTTTGTTTTGCTTTCTGTTGGGTTAATTTCTAGGGTGGAACTGCTGGGACATGTAAGAAATTCTTTAGTTTTGTAAGAAATTAAAAAACCATTTTCAAGAATATTTGTACCATTGTTTTTTCATTCCCACCAGTACAGTGAAAGAACTCCAGTTGTTCTACATTTTTACCAGCAGTTGGTATTGAGTCTTTTCCATTCTAGTGGGTATGTTATGTTATCTCATAAGGATTTTAATTTACATTTCCCTAACAGCTAATGCCATTGAGGATCTTTTCAAATTCTAATATGTCATTCATATTTTCTGCTCTTGTAAAGTATCTCTTTAAGTCTCTTGCCAATTTTTAAATTGAGTTTTTGGTTTCTTATTATTGAATTGTGAGGGTTATTTATGGATTCTGGATTTAAGCCCTCTTCTTTACAGCTCCACAGTAGCCTTGAAAATTATCAGCCTCAAAACCACAGAGCTATGAGAACCAGAAGCCTTGCAGTCATTGGATGGGGGAAGACTGGATTTGAGGCTTGGCAAGAAGGCCTATGCCCAAGAACTGCCATTAGATAACCTTACCGCTCCCTGGAAGATACCTGTCTATGGAGTGTTGTCATTATTTGACCTGAAATGGAATTCACTTGAAGGATATATCTGGTATGGGACTTGTATCTAGAACATATAAAAATAACCTACAACTCAATAGTAAAAAGACAGTCTAATTAAATTTGGGTAAAGAATTTGCATAGACATCTGTTCAAAGATGATATATAAATGGTGAATAAGCAAATGAAAGGCATATCTACATGAACCAATAGGAAATGCAAAGACAAACCACAATGAGAGACCACTTCACATCTATAGAATGACTATAAACAAAAATACAGGAAATCAGTGTTGATGAACTTGTAGAGAAATCAGTCTTCAACCACTGCAGGTGGGAGGATAAAATACTGAAGCTACTTTGGAAAACAATTTGGTAGTTCCTCAAAATGTTAAACAAATAGAGTTACCATATAATCCAGCAATTTCACTCCTAAATATACAGCTAAGAGAAATGAAAATGTGTGTCCATCCCTGGGTGGGGAAAATCTGCTGGTGGAGGACATGGCAACCCACTCGAGTATTCTTGTCTGGAGAATCCCACGGATAGAGAAGCCTGGCAGGCTACAGCACATAGGGTTGCTAGTTGGACACAACTGAAGCGACTGAGCATGAATGCACATCCATATAAAGGCTGGTATACAAATGTTCATAGCGATATCATTCATAAGAATCAAAACGTGGAAAAATTCAAATGTCCATTAACTGAGGAATGGATAAACCAAGTGTAATATATCCATACAATGAACTATTATTCAGTAATATAAAGAAATGAAATACTGATACATGTGAACACTGACAATCCTTGAAAACATTATGCTAAGAGAATCCAGTCATAAAAGATCACAAATTGTATGCTCTCGTTTATATGAAATACTCAGATTACACAAATCTATATAGACAAAAAGTACTGCCTACGACTGAGCAGAAGATTATGGAGAGTAACTCCTAATGCGTTCTTTCTGGAGTAATAAAAATGTTCCAAAATTCAGTTGTGTTGATGGTGACATAATTGTGAATATGTTAAAATTAACTGAATTTCATTCTCAAACTTATAAACAATGAAATGCCATTTTAACTAGGCTGGCAAATTTTAAAAGTCTGCTAATGCTACCAAGATCAGGGGATATCCAAAGCCTAGTGAGTGCTCCCATTCACTGATGGTGGGAGTATACATTAGTGCAGTCACTTAAAAAAGCAGTTTTGCATTTAGCCATACTTTGCCTAGATATATACTGCAGTGAAACTTTTGCACATATCCACTAGAAGAATCACACTACTCATAAGAGCCTTGTTCTTAAGAAATTAACATGGAAAACAGAACAAATATCCATAAGAGAATGAATAAATACAATACACCGTATGCCTACAATGACATACTATGTGCCTGTGTAAATGACTGAAATACATCTCACATGTTAACATGGCTGATTACCTAAAATGTATTTCAATGAAAAATTAAGTCACAAAGTACACACTGAACAGTCATGTAAAGCAAATAGAAAAACAAAATATTTTTGTGGAGAAATATGGTGAAAACAGTCATCTGAGTTAAATTCACCCATTCCAGTCCATTTTAGTTTGCTGATTCCTAAAATGTCGACATTCACTCTTGCCATCTCCTGTTTGACCACTTCCAATTTGCCTTGATTCATAGACTTAACATTCCAGGTTCCTATGCAATATTGCTCTTTACAGCATCAGACTTTGCCTCTATTACCAGTCACATCCACAACTGGGTGTTGTTTTTGCTTTGGCTCCATCTCTTCATTCTTTCTGGAGTTATTTCTCCACTGATCTCCAGCAGCATATTGGGCACCTACTGACCTGGAGAGTTCATCTTTCAGTGTCCTATCTTTTTGCCTTTTCATACTGTTCATGGGGTTCTCAAGGCAAGAATACTGAAGTGGTTTGCCAGTCCCTTCTCCAGTGGACCACCTTTTGTCAGAACCCTCCACCATGACCCATCCATCTTGGGTGGCCCTACACGGCATGGCTCATATGTTCATTGAGTTATACAACACTGTGGTCCATGTGATCAGATTGGTTAGTTTTCTGTGATTGTGGTTTTCAGTTAGTCTGCCCTCTGATGGAGAAGGATAAGAGGCTTAAGCTTCCTCATGGGAAAGACTGACTGAGGGGGAAACTGGATCTTGTTCTGATGGCCATGCTCAGTGAATCTTTAATCCAATTTTCTATTGATGGGTGGAGCTTTGTTCCCTCCCTGCTCTTTATCTGGGCCCAAACTATGGTGGAGGTAATGAAGATAATGGTGACCTCCTTCAAAAGGTCTCATGCATGCACTGCTGCACTCAGTGCCCCCAACCCTGCAGCAGGCCACCACCAACCCACGCCTCCACTGGAGATTCCTGGACACTGCCGGGCAAGTCTGGGTCAGTCTCTTGTGGGGTCACTGCTCCTTTCTCCTGGGTCCTGGTGCTCACAAGGTTCTCTTTATGCCTTTCAAGAGTCTATTTCCCAGTCCTGTGTAAGTTCTGGCAGCTTTATGATGGGGTTAATGGTGACCTCCTCCAAGAGGGCTTATGCCATACCCAGGTCTGCTGCACCAAGAGCCCTTGTCCCTGTGGCAGTCCACTGCTGACCCGTACCTCCACAGGAGATGCTCAAACACAGTTCTGTCTCAGTCTCTGTGGGGTCCCTGGGTCCTGCTGCACACAAGGTTTGTTTAGGCCCTCTGAGTGTCTCTGGCAGGAATGAGGTTTGATAATAAACACAAATTCACCCCTCCTACCATCTTGCTGGGGCTTCTCCTTTGCCCTTGGGCATGGGATATCTCCTCACAGCTACTCCAGCACTGTGCAGCCACCGCTCCAGTGCCTACCTTTTGCTGGGGTTTCTCTGTCCTTGGATGTGGGGTATCTCCTCACAGCCATTCCAGCACCTTGCAGCCACCACTCCAGCATGGAGCACCCTTAGAAGAAGTGGAGTAGCCATCATAGTCAACAAAAGAGTCTGAAATTCAGTACTTGGATGTAATCTCAAAAATGACAGAATGATCTCTATTCATTTCCAAGGCACACCATTCAATATCATGGTCATTCAAGTCTATGCCCTGACCAGTAATGCTGAAGAAGCTGAAGTTGAATGGTTCTATGAAGACTTACAAGACTTTCTAGAACTAACACCCAAAAAAGATGTCCTTTTCATTATAGGGGACTGGAATGCAAAAGTAGGAAGTCAAGAAACACCTGGAGTAACAGGCAAATTTGGCCTTGGAGTACAGGATGAAGCAGGGCAAAGGCTAATAGAGTTTTGCCAAGAGAACGCACCAGCTATAGCAAATACCCTATTCCAACAACACAGGAGAAGTTCCTACACATGGACATAATCAGAAGGTCAATACTGAAATCAAATTGATTATATTCTTTGCAGCCAAAGATGGAAAAGCTCTATACAGTAAGCAAAAACAAGACCTGGAGATGACTGTGGCTCAGACCATGAACTCCTTATTGCTAAATTCAGACTTATATTGAAGAAAGTAGGGAAAACCACTAGACTATTCAGGTATGACATAAATCAAATCCCTTACAATTATACAGTGGAAGTGAGAAATAGATTCAAGGGATTAGATCTGATAGACAGAGTGCCTGATGAACTATGGAATGAGGTTCGTGATATTGTACAGCAGACAGGGAGCAAGACCATCCCCAAGAAAAATAAACACAAAAAAGCAAATTGGCCATCTGAGAAGGCCTTACAAATAGCTGTGAAAAGAAGAGAAGTGAAAGGCAAAAGAGAAAAGGAAAGATATACCCATTTGAATGCAGAGTTCCAAAGAATAGCAAGGAGAGATAAGAAAGCCTTCCTCAGTGATCAATGCAAAGAAATAGAGGAAAACAACAGAACGAGAATTTGGAGAAGGCAATGGCAACCCACTCCAGTACTCTTGCCTGGAGACTCCCATGGATGGAGGAGCCTGGCAGGCTACAGTCCATGGGGTCTCGAAGAGTCAGACACGACTGAGCGACTTCACTTTCACTTTTCACTTTCATGCCTTGGCGAAGGAAATGGCAACCCACTCCAGTGTTCTTGCCTGGAGAATCCCAGGGACTGGGGAGCCTGGTGGGCTGCCATCTATGGGGTCACACAGAGTCAGACACGACTGAAGCGACTTGGCAGCAGTAGCAGCAGAGATCTCTTCAAGAAAATTAGAGATATCAAGGGAACACTTCATGTAAAGATGGGCAAAATAAAGGACAGAAATGGTATGGACCTAATAGGAGCAGAAGATATTAAAAAGAGGTGGCAAGAATACACAGAAGAACTATACAAAAAAGATCATCATGACCCAGATAATCACAATGGTGTGATCACTCACCTATAGCCATACATCCTGGAATGGGAAATCAAGTGGGTCTTAGGAAGCATCCCTATAAACAAAGCTAGTGGAGGTGATGGAATTCCAGTTGAGCTCTTTCAAATCCTAAAAGATGATGCTATTAAAGTGCTGCACGGAATATGCCAGCAAATTTAAAAAACTTAGCAGTGGCCACAGGACTGGAAAAGGTCAGTTTTCATTCCAATCCCAAAGAAAGGCAATGCCAAAGAATGCTCAAACTACCACACAATTGCACTCATCTCACATGCTAGCAAAGTAATGCTCAAAATTTTCCAAGCCAGGCTTCAATAGTACGTGAACTGTGAATTTCCAGATGCTCAAGCTGGCTTCAGAAAAGGCAGAAGAACCAGAGATCATATTGCCAACATCCACTGAATTATCAAAAATGCAAGACAGTTCCAGAAAAACATCTACTGCTTTATTGACTATGCCAAAGCCTTGACTGTGTGGATCACAACAAACTGTGGAAAATTCTGAAAGAGATGAGAATACCAGAACACCTGACCTGCCTCTTGAGAAATGTGTAGGCAGATCAGGAAGAAACAGTTAGAACTGGACATGGAACAACAGACTGGTTCCAAATAGGAAAAGGAGTACGTCAAGGCTGTATATTGTCACCCTGCTTATTTAACTTATATGCAGAGTACAGCATGAGAAACACTGGGCTGGAAGAAGCACAAGCTGGAATCAAGATTGGTGGGAGAAATATCAATAACCTCAGATATGCAGATGACACCACCCTTATGGCAGAAAGTGAAGAAGATTAAAGAGCCTCTTGATGAAAGTGAAAGAGGAGAGTGAAAAAGTTGGCTTAAAGCTCAACATTCAGAAAACGAAGACCATGGCATCTGGTCCCATCACTTCATGGGAAATAGATGGGGAAACAGTGGAAACACTGACTGACTTTATTTTGGGGGGCTCCAAAATCAGTGCAGATGGTGACTGCAGCCATGAAGTTAAAAGATGCTTGCTCCTTGGAAGGAAAGTTATGACCAACCTAGACAGCATATTAAAAAGCAGAGACATTACTTTGCCAGTAAAGGTCTGTCTAGTCAAGTGAAAGTGAAAGTGAAGTCGCTCAGTCGTGCCCGACTCTTTGTGACCCCATGGATGCCGTCCATGGGATTTTCCAGGCAAGAATACTGGAATGGGCTGCCATTTCCTTCTCCAGCAGACCTTCCCAACCCAGGGATCGAACCTGGGTCTCCTGCAAAGACAGATGCTTTACCATCTGAGTCACCAGGGAAGCCCTGTCTAGTCAAGGCTATGGTTTTTCCAGTGGTCATGTATGGATGTGAGAATTGGACTGTAAAGAAAGCTGAGGGCCAAATTGTAAAGAAAGCTGAGGGCCAAATAATTGATACTTTTGAACTGTGGTGTTGGAGAAGACTCTTGAGAGTCCCTTGGACTACAAGAAGATCCAACCAGTCCATTCTAAAGGAGATCAGTCCTGGATGTTCATTGAAAGGACTGATGTTGAAGCTGAAACTCCAATACTTTGGCCACCTGATGCGAAGAGCTGACTAATTTGAAAAGACCCTGATGCTGGGAAAGACTGAGGGCAGGAGAAGGGGATGACAGAGGATGAGATGGTTGGATGGCATCACCAACTCAATGGACATGAGTTTGAGTAAACTCCAGGAGTTGGTGATGGACAGGGAGGCCTGGCGTTCTGCAGCCCATGGGGTCTCAGAGTCGGACACGACTGAGCAACTGAACTGAACTCCTCTGATTCTAGATGTATTTCAACAACACGTTTATACATATATATTTGAAATATATATATGCATATAACATATTTTAAAATATATTTCATATGTCTTTTTTAATGTGTTTGTGTTAAGAGCAGTGTAATTAGCATTATTTAAGTATTTTGCTGAGAGAAACAAAAGCATTTCAAATTTAAATGCTGAAAGAAATGAGACTATTTTTTATGTCATTTCCTATTACAACTTCTATTTCTTCTCTTGTCTTTTAGAAGTTAAATATTTTCTTGATCATTACTGATTTTTATTTCCTATTTTTCATCAAGGAATGACTGTTGTTACACATGGATTTTTGTGTTTTCAGGTTAAAACTGCACTCAGTGAAATATTACTTCTCTCCAGAGTTAAGTCAAAAGGGGAATGATCAATCTCTAATAGAATGATGTAGAGAAACCCTGGCTGGAAAATATCTGGCAGCAGAAGCAGAAGCACCTCTCTGAGGGCTAAAGGTTATCTTTTCTCACCAAGCTATCTATTCTCCACCACTAATGAAATTGAAAAAGAACCTTTTAAAACTACTTCCCATCTTTCTGATATCAAATTATTTATGGATGTTAATAAACATGGACATTTAATGTATATGTAAATATTATTATTTAATAATTTTGCTATTGAAATAGTGACTCCATGCATAAATTAAAGGTGTGCAATAAGATCTTAAACAATTTTGTCTCTTCTTTCACAGACCTATTCTCTCATTGTATAATTAGAATAATGGAATTTTCAGGACATCTTCATTTCCATTTGTCCATCCATTTAAAAATTAATAATGTATTTTTAGTATTTTTCATTTATTTATTCAACCATCTATTTAAAAAATACATTACTTATCTCTTCCCTGGCACTATACTTATTTCTGGGGATACAGTAAGAATAACTGGTTAAAAGATCACTGCCTCCTCAAAATCTAGGATCTGTCTGCAGAGACAGATAATTGTGATTACCACTTATACATTGTATTAATAACTAGTGCTACATTGTGGTGAGTGATACAAACAGAGGTATTTGGTAGTTTGGATGAAGAACTTTCGGTAGAACTCAGATGAGTGGGCATTAATAAAGGAGAGAAACATGTAAAAAGCCATACAGTAGAAGCACTCTAGGTATAAGAACAGAGAGAGGCTTCAAGAAGAAAGAGCAAGAAGGAACGTGAGCATAGAAAGGCTAGGAGATTTCAAGTCAGGCAGAACTTGATTAAACTATGGATAAAACACTAGAAAAACACTGAGGCATTAGGCAATAAAGACATTACCTGACTTGCATTTTGAGATCACTTAGCTGCATTTTTCAGCACGTGTTTTGCAGTTATTCAGTCTTCAACACTTTTAGTGAGTTGCCATTTATCGTCATAACTGCTGCAGTGTTCTAAAACTCCACCTCCATTATCTGCCTGCCCTCTTGTATGCATCTGTGTTTCAGAACTCAGAATAGAATTTAAGTTCTTCTAAGATGCATTAGACTCTAAATTCTTCTAAGGTCTAATGGGCAATAAATACCTATAAACATCCACTTACCATACAACATGGTAAGAGCTCAAGTGGAGACGTAAAGTGCAAAAGGAAACAGCAGAGGGAGTCAATTAATCCACCTGGAGAGACATGGAAAGCATACAGAGAAGAGAGAGAATTTATTCCATCTAAGGTATCTGAGAGGTTGCCTTGTTTTGTTTTTTAAATTAAAAAATGGGAACAGTATTCTGAGATAAGAGAATTTTGTAAAATCACAGAAGTTTCCTGGGAGATGATGAGAAATTTGATATATGGGAAAAGACAGAGGGAATTTGGGAAAAAAGCTCAAGATGGATTCTGAGAGATATTTTATGACAAGATAAAACAGAGATTCCATCCCTAAGGCACTAGGGAGCCAAAGGCAGGGTTTAAACTGGGAGTGACTTTGAAGGTTAATCTTAGCACTGTGATATCTGCTTACAGGATTAGAATTCATCTTTCTGAATGTCCAATTACTTTATGTAGCTGCCAAACCTACTTTGTGGGCAGCTCCCAGCTTAACCCCCACCCCTCACAAAGAAGGCTGAGTATCGAAGAACTGATGCTTTCTAACTGTGGTATGGGAGAAGACTCTTGAGAGGCTCTTGGATTGCAAGGAGATCAAAGCAATCAGTCTTAAAGAAAATCAACTCTGAATATTCATTGGAAGGACTGATGCTGAAGGTGAAACTCTAATACTTTGGCCAACTGATGTGAAGAGCTCACTCGTTGGAAGAGACTCTGATGTTGGGACAGACTGAAGGCAGGAGGAGAAGGGGACAACAGAGGATGAGATGGCTGGATGGCATCACTGACTTGATGGACATGAGTCTGAGCAAAAGCCAGGAGATGGTGGTGAAGGACAGGGAAACCTGGCGAGTTGCAGTCCATCGAGTCACAAAGAGTCAGACATGACTGACCTACTGAACAACAACCTACTTTATATTATGTGTACAGACCACCACAGGTACATGCTCCAGTTCAGATACCATCAATTTTGCACCTTGCATTTCATCCTCATTCCTATTAGCAGACTAAGCACATGGAACAGCATTGATGCTGACCTAGAGGCCATGCTTTCTTCTCTAGTTTGACTTCCAAGTTCAAAAAATGTTGGCCTTCTCTAAAAACCAAAACTTTTCTGCTTACCCAAACATCTAACCCTAACAACTCAAACATACCTGTATTTCTTTGAAATCGTATTTCCTCTCATATTTAATTAATTGTAATTTAAAAGACACTTGGCTCATAAACATATATCATTACCTATTTTATTAAAATAAAATAAGTAAAACTTCTAAGAAAATAAGATGTAAACATTGATAGAATGGAAAAATGAATGCTCTAGCACAAGGGCAAGTGCCAGTTTTTGAATTATATATATATAGTGATGATTCATGGGCATAACCATCAATCTTAAAGAACAGAGCACATCTGTCTTGGGGGACTGTCAGGAGCATATGGAACCTTCAGGGGCTGCAGTGACTAATGAGTATTTGTACGTTGGAGTGAAATTCAGCTAAACGCCTATGTCTACATAAGTACATGACAAAAACTCCCATTATTGTGGCATTTTCCCCCCACTAATTTGTTATGAGTTCCAAAAGATAAAATTATTGCTAAGTAAATCAGAGATGGTTAGACAGCCTCACCAACTTCATGGACATGAGTTTGAGCAAACTCCAGGAGATAGTAAAGAACAGGAGAGCCTGGTATGCTTCAGTCCATGAGGTCGCAAAGAGTTTAACACAACCTAATGACTGAACAGTAAATCCGACATCAAGTGATTTATTTAAATATTCAGTTCAGTTCAGTTCAGTCGCTCAGTCGTGTCTGACTCTTTGCAACCTCATGGACGGCAGCACGCCAGGATTCCCTGTCCATCTCCAACTCCCAGAGCTTATTCAAACTTGTGTCCATCGAGTCAGTGATGCTATCCAACCATTTCATCCTCTGTCATCCCCTTCTCCTCCTGCCCTCAATCTTTCCCAGTATCAGGGTCTTTTCAAATCAGTCAGTTCTCATCAGGTGGCCAAAGTATTGGAGTTTCAGCCTCAGTATCAGTCCTTCCAAAAAATATTCAGGACTGACCTCCTTTAGGATGGACTGGTTGGATCTCCTTGCAGTCCAAGGGACTCTCAAGAGTCTTCTCCAACATCACAGTTCAAAAGCATCAATTCTTCAGTGCTCAGCTTTTTTCACAGTCCAACTCACATCCATAAATGACTACTGGAAAAACCATAGCTTTGACTAGATGGACCTTTGTTGGTAAAGTAATGTCTCTGCTTTTTAATATGCTGTCTAGGTTGGTCATAGGTTTTCTTCCAAGGAGCAAGCGTCTTTTAATTTCATGGCTGCAGTCACCATCTGCAATGATTTTGGAGCCCAGAAAAATTAAGTTTGTCACTGTCTCCATTGTTTCTCCATCTATTTGCCGTGAAGTGGTAGGACCATATGCCATGATTTAAGTTTTCTGAATGTTGAGTTTTAAGCCAACTTTTTCACTCTCCTCTTTCACTTTCATCAAGAGGTTCTTAACTCTTCTTTGCTTTCTGCAATAAGGGTGGGGTCATCTGTGTGTCAGAGGTTATTGATATTTCTCCCAGCAATCGTTTCCAGCTTGTGCTTCATCCAGCTTGCCATTTCGCATGATGTACTCTGCATATAAGTTAAATAAGCATGGTGAAAATATACAGCCTTGACTACTCCTTTCCCAACTGGGAACCAGTCTGTTGTTCCATGTCCAGTTCTAACTGTTGCTTCTTGACCTGCATACGGATTTCTTAACAGGCAGGTAAGGTGGTCTGGTATTCCCATCTCTTGAAGAATTTTCCAGGTTGTTGTGATCCCACAGTCAAAGGCTCTGGCGCAGTGAGTAAAGCAGAAGTAGATATTTCTCTGGAACTCTCTTGCTTTTTTCAAAAAATAGAATGATCATGAAAATTCCAGTCTGTGTGCACATGCGTGTCTATACCTGTGTGAGTTTAATGTACACAATGGAAAGCTAGTGAATCCCCTGTGCCTTTGTGAACATTTGAACCAGTCTTTTTTTTGTATTGATTTATAAAACACAGAGATGATTTTTTTTTCAAAGTAATGCTTAATAAAAGAGGAGGCTGGACAAAAAGAGAGAAAAAGATTTCTGATATGGGAAGATGTTATCTGACCCAATATCTCCAGTTTTGAGCTGGATAGCTACCCATGAGCTTGGTTAAACATAAAAGGTTCAACCTAGTACAAAGGCTGGTAAGGAATAGTGAGGATGAGAACTAATTTAAATCCTTCCATGTCTCTAACACTCTTACTTGGCTAAGACAGAAAGCCCATATTTAAAAGCTGATGTAGTACTTTCCCCCGCTTTGGGAAGCAACAGCTCTCTAATCAAAGTGAAAAGAAAAAGAAAAGTTCCTCCTCGCATGGAAGGAAGAGACGGACCACGGGCAACAGACTCTGCTGTGCTGCTGTTTTCAGTAAAACTGAGCTGAGAGAAAACTGCCTTGGTTTTTGTTACATCAGCTCCACTGGATCCCACTTGCACAAAGCTTTTAATATCTAGCCGGCCTCGGGGGACTCCATTTCTCACAGCTACTTCAGGATCATTCTTTGTACTAAACCAAACAGGTTACTTTTAAGTCTTGAGAGCCATGGTACCAGGTGGGGAGCAAAAAAAGAGTAAAGGGTCAGACTCCAGGAGTTTCAGATTCAGTCACTAAAAGCCCATTAAGCAGAATTAAATACATCCACCTCCTAAATTTTAAAACATGATTTAAAATACTTTGCTTTAAAAAAGACCTTTTGGAGTTGTTTTGTATGCAGAGAAATTCAGAAAACAATGACCAAAAAAAAAAAAAAAAAAAATTAAGCTCTCATGGTGGATTTGAAAGCTCACATCTATCACGTTTAATTCTGTCTACTAGGAGGAAGACAGACCATTCTGACAGGCACAGCACAGATTTTATTTGGCCTCTTCCCATTTTCTTCTGTGTGTCTATAATTTGATTTTTGCTTATTTCTCCCAGGGATTTTTTTTTTCCCCAATGAATAATTAATTATAGTCTATGTCAATTTTCCATGACTATTGAATTCTGTAGAAATCTTCCTACAATAAAGCTTTCGATCTGTAAAAAGTGATTTGGTACATATTCTGCTTTTCTTGCAATTTTAAAGCTGTCCAAATCCATATGAGATTTGTCATTAAAAACTCAATTAGGTATCACAATTAATCCCTCATACACTTTCCTTATTACATTGTCATTTTTCTCATTTCAACCAATACTCCAAGAAACTGTTTTATTAACTTGACTATGATTCAGCAGCCACTTGGCCCCCATGATATACTAGGTTATAAAAAATATGTAGCTGTGGTCTGTTCTTAGGAAATTTTTAACCTTTATTTTATGGAAACATTCTAATAATTTCTGTACTTAAAAACAGCACATAAATAACTGTGCAAGTAATAAAATCAAAGATTTATTGATTTTTGATCAAACTGATTTATCAATTTTGACAAAATTGAGAGAAAAAAACACAAAATCCATTTATGGTTAATCCTTGCTCTAATATATGGTGGATGATTCTGCAACTTTCCTCAGTCATCTTAAATACTTATCATTTGTACATGAAGAATAGTTTCATTCACAACTAGTATATTCCATATATTAAAAACAAATTCTCCTTCCTCAAATAAAGGTTTTTTTTTAAGTATCCTTTTGGGTTCACTTAAAAAAAATTTCTCCTTGATTTTGACCTTTGTAAACCATTTAAAGCTTTGATTCCTTCCTTAGATGAGAAATCGAAACTGAGTCTAGTATAGTTTCAGTTCGTTCTGAGGAGGAGATGCTCTGATTCATTTCATCACAGTCTCACTGACTTTCCCATACAGTTGAATATACAGTTGTACTGACTTGGATTCAGTTAAGCTCATTAAAATATGCAGACTCTCATCTTTTTTATTAGCATATGGTTCTTTTTTCTTGATTATTTCTCAAATTTATTAATATTGACAACAATCCTGATATTGTTAAAACATTGTTATATTTACTTGGAATTTGCAGTCTTGCACTCTTTCATTTCTCTTACATTAACATACATAGAGATAGAGTTCTTCTCCCTGTGACCTCAGTTTTCCTCTCCCTCACCACTACTTTCTCCCTCCTCCTCTTATTCTTCTTTTCATTTTTTACCAAAAAAACTCTTGCTTTTTTCCCTAACTTCCATAAAGTTTTTCTTTTGGTGACCATTCTGAAGTAAAAGCTCAAATCGCTAACATTTCACAGCAATCATTTGTCGTGCAAATTAATTTGACTGTGCTCTCATTCAACAAAATTTCTCGAGCACCTATTATTTGTCAGGCAACACTGAATAAAACAGAAACAAATCTGTGTCTTAAGGAGGCTTATATTCTAGTGAAACAGACCATAAACAACAAAAAAAACCCCCCACAGCATATTGAAAGGTAAAAAGTCAAGCAAGGGAAGATGACAGAGACTGAACTTATTCGGATGTGGGTTTTGATTCTATTTTGTTCTATTGGTTGCCTATCAAGTGCCACCTTCTCAAACACAAGATCATTTTGAACTGAATGTCAGATTACATATGAAAAATCATAGAATAATTTGAGGCTCTAATTATAATCTCTGTGAGGGCTGATCTGTTTTCATGCTACTCTTATTAAAGGACAAGATGGCCTTTTAGGTTGCGAACAAAGCCTCAGCAAGTCTTGGAGTCCTATTTTAACTCCTCTGCCCTGTGAATCAGTCAGGATTTCTGCTCGGCTTCTAAGCATTCCAGCTGCCGCTTGCAGACCCCACGTAGAGTACCGTGGTTGGAAGTGAAATGGGCAGCAGGTGGGAGTTGCTGACAATTTTAAATAGTTGTCAGAGGCCCTTGCACTGACACTGCTATAAAATGCAGCTTCTTAGATTCTTAAACAGCAACAATAATCTGTGAAACCCTTAAAAAATACCTGGGGCTTCCTTGAAGGACTCATCCTTTTTCAGCCAAATCTTAGACTCTGAGAGGATGGTCACCTCCTACCTGCAGCTGTTACTCTGCAGTGTGTTCAGGCCTTGTGGACAGAGGTCAGATGCAGGAACTCCTCAGTAAGGAAGTGCCAACCTCATTGAAGTCATTTAAAACGGCTGCTTCTCATAACCTTTAGTTCTCTGCTCCACACCACTTCAAGTAAAATTAGTATCTAAAACTAACTTCTAGATACTCAAGAAGGTAGGAAAACCCGCTTGTCCACTGTGATTCTCTTACCTTATCTAATGACCCAGTCCCAGTCGGAAGAGTAAAACCTATCTACCATTTCCTCTTCTACTCTGTTTTTTTTTTTTTTTTTTAAAGAGCAGGTGAAATTTTATTTTATTGTATTCTATTTTATTTTTACAAAGAATATATGTTTATTTTGTTGAAGTATATTTGATTTACAATGTTGTGTTCATTTCAGGTATACACCAGTGATTCACCTCTATATATAGCATATATAAATATACATACTTTTTAAGGTTCTTTTTCCTTATAGGTTATTACAATATATTGAGCCTAGTTCCCTGTATTGTACACCAGGTCCTCATTGGTTATCTATTTTATATATAGTAGTATGTATTTGTTAATCCCAATATCACTCCACCACCTGTCTCCTGTGGTAACTGTATGTTTGTTTTCTATGTCTGTGGGTCTATTTCTGTTTTATAAAAATGTTAGTTCACTTGTATCTTTTAAATTTTTTTTAGATTCTACATGTAGATTGCTATATGGAAGTTTCTTAAAAAACAAGAGTTACCATATAATCCTGCAAACCCACTCCTGAGCATATTTTTAAAGAAAACTAATTCAAAAAGATGCATGCCATTTCAGCACTAATTACAGTAGCCAAGGCATGGAAGCAACCTAAATGCCCATCAACAGAGAAATAGATAAAGATGTGGCACATATATACAGTGGAATATTAATCAGGCATAAAAAGAAACAAAATAGGGCCATTTGCAAAGACGTGGATAGATCTAGAGATGATCGTACTATGTGAAGTAAGAGAAAGACAAATATATGATATCACCTACTCTGGAAATCTTTTATCCTTTCCTCCTTCCACAGTTTTTCAGGACCAGAAAAGACAAACTTTCCTTTTCCTTGAAAGTATCTCTATCACTTCCCTGCAAGTGATCTCTATCACTTCTCTATGGGCTTCCCTGATAGCTCAGTTGTTCAAGAATCCACTTGCAATGCAGGAGACCCCAGTTCGATTCCTGGGTTGTGAAGATTCTCTGGAGAAGGGATAGGCTACCCACTTCAGTATTCTTGGGCTTCCTTTGTGGCTCAACTGGTAAAGAATCTGCATGCAATGCGGGAGACCTGGGTTTGATCCCTGTGTTGGGAAGGTCTGCTGGAGAAGGGAAAGGCTTACCACTCCAGCATTGTGGTGTAGAGAATTCCATGGACTGTATAATCCATGGGGTCACAAAGAGTCAGACACAACTGAGCCGACTTTCACTTTCATCTCTAGCACAGGCATTATGTCCAAAGAGTTGGGCGCAGTCTGTAGAAGAAACCAGGTCTTCCTATTTAGCAAAATCAGTCAGTTCAGTTCAGTCGCTCAGTCATGTCCGGCTCTTTGTGACCCCATGCATCGCAGCACGCCAGGCCTCCCTGTCCATCACCAACTCCTGGAGTTTACTCAAACTCATGTCCATTGAGTCAGTGATGCCATCCAGCCATCTCAACCTCTGTTGTCCCCTTCTCCTCCTGCCCCCAATCTCTTCCAGCATCAGGGTCTTTTCCAATGAGTCAACTCTTTGCACAAGGTGGCCAAAGTATTGGAGTTTCAGCTTCAGCATTAGTCCTTCCAATGAACACCAAGGACTGAGCTCCTTTAGAATGGACTGGTTGGATCTCCTTGCAGTCCACGGGACTCTCAAGAGTTTTCTCCAACACCACAGTTCAAAAGCATCAATTCTTTGGCACTCAGCTTTCTTCACAGTTCAACTCTCACATCCATACATGACCACTGGAAAAACCATAGCCTTGACTAGATGGACCTTTGTTGGCAAAGTAAAGTCTCTCCTTTTGAATATGCTATCTAGGTTGGTCATAACTTTTCTCCCAAGGAGTAAGCGTCTTTTAATTTCATGGCTGCAGTCACCATCTGCACTGATTTTGGAGCCCCAAAAAATAAAGTCTGACACTGTTTCCACTGTTTCTCCATCTATTTCCCATGAAGTGATGGGACCAGATACCATGATCTTAGTTTTCTGAATGTTGAGCCTTAAGCTAACTTTTTAACTCTTCTCTTTCACTTTCATCAAGAGGCTCTTTAGTTGCTCTTCACTTTCTGCCATAAGGGTGGTGTCATCTGCATATCTGAGGTTATTGATATTTCTCCTGGCAATCTTGATTCCAGCTTGTGCTTCTTCCAGCCCAGCGTTTCTCATGCTGTACTCTGCATATAAGTTAAATAAGCAGGGTGACAATATACAGCCTTGACGTACTCCTTTTCCTATTTGGAACCAGTCTGTTGTTCCATGTCCAGTTCTAACTATTGTTTCCTGACTTGCATACAGGTTTCTCAAGAGGCAGGTCAGGTGGTCTGGTATTCCTATCTCTTGAAGAATTTTCCACAGTTTATTGTGATCCACACAGTCAAAGGCTTTGTCATAGTCAATAAAGCAAAAATAGATGTTTTTCTGGAACTGTCTTGCTTTTTTGATGATCCAGCAGATGTTGGCAATTTGATCTCTGGTTCCTCTGCCTTTTCTGAAACCAGCTTGAACATCTGGAAGTTCATAGTTCACGTATTACTGAAGCCTGGTTTGGAGAATTTTGAGCATTACTTTACCAGAGTGTGAGATGAGTGCAATTGTGCGGTAGTTTGAGCATTCTTTGGCATTGACTTTCTTTGGGATTGGAATGAAAACTGATCTTTTCCAGTCCTGTGGCCACTGCTGAGTTTTCCAAATTTGCTGGCATATTGAGTGCAGCACTTTCACAGCATCATCTTTCAGGATTTGAAATAGCTCCACTGGAATTCCATCGCCTCCACTAGCTTTGTTCGTAGTGATGCTTTCTAAGGCCCACTTGACTTCACATTCCAGGATGTCTGGCTCTAGGTGAGTGATCACATCATCGTGATTATCTGGGTCGTGAAGATCTTTTTTGTACAGTTCTGTGTATTCTTTTCACCTCTTCTTAATATCTTCTGCTTCTGTTAGGTCCATACCATTTCTGTCCTTTATTGAGCCCATCTTTGCATGAAATGTTCCCTTGGTATGTCTAATTTAGCAAAATACCTCAGCATAAAACCAAGTCTTGAAAATATTATCCTGTAAAAGGCAACACAGTTTTCTGCCATACTCCACCCTCTTGTCATCTTGAGTGATAATCAAGATAGGCTTTACAGATGGATCCTTATCTAATGAGGATCCTTATCTAATGGATCCTTATCTAATGAGGGAAATTAAAACATCAGCTTAATCTTTGCAAAGATAAAGAAGGAAAGCTCTCTTACTAAACAGTGCATAAGTATGGCTGTGTGTATGTGTGTGTGTGTGTGTGTGTGTGTGTGTTAGTCACTCAGTTGTGTCTGACTCTTGGCAACCCCATGGACTGTAGCCCTCCAGGCTCCTCTGTCCATGGGATTCTCCAGGCAAGAATACTGGAGTGGGTTGCCATTCCTTCTTCAGGGGATCTTCCCGACCCAGGCATTGAAACCTAGTCTTCTGCGTTGCAGGCCGATTCTTTACTGACTGAGGCTTCTTAGGCTTGTTCTGATTTTGGCATTTGGGCCCAAGGGACTACTTCACCAATTAAATGCTAATACCCTGTGTGAGAATTTAGCACCCAGTGCAGATTTTTTTTTTAAATCACCAAAGTTCAGTCAGAAAGTAGTAGTTTAAAATAAAGCATCAAGTGTTAAGTATTCTAAAAAGAAATGCTTATACCAACATTTTTTTTCCCCATATGATTCAAAAGATTTCATAAAACCCCCACTGAGTATAACTTGGTACAAAGGAATTACTTGCTTTATACTGATTGATTAGTCTTCTACAACCCCTAGGACTATGATTACTGGTCCCTGGCAGAATGCTGGTGTTAAGGGTAGACTCGCCACATCTTTTCTACAAATTTTAATCATGTCTTTGCTATGGACAGTGGAGCCTGGTGGGCTACAGTCCATGGAACTGCAAAGAGTCACATGACTGAGCACACACCACTCTAATGTAATATTAATCCCTATGTACATCAAGAATTTATTGTTTAAACTTGTTATGGGGGTAATAGGGCACCCATAGACTTTGACATGAAATAGACTACAATTAATGTGACATTTGGGAAACTGGGCAGTGAGACTTGGGAAGTAATAATTCTGGGGCAAATGTATCATGGAATCTAGTGATTTCTGTGAATAGAGGTACTCTTTCCACGTTACTTTAAGAACATGGACTGAAATAGACTGCCTGGGTTCAAATGCCGTCTCTGTCATTTTCTAGCTATCACAAAATATTCACTGTGGTACGGCACTAGAGATACCCTCTTAGTGAATAATAGCCTTGTAACTGCAGCTCCTTAAGATTGTTCCAACCATGCCATTTCCATTTAGGAAATGATTTCACCAATCATATTCTAATAGGTTCTGGGAAGATCTAGATTTAGTGCAGACTTCTATTTTTATATTTTTCTGTTTCCTAGTTTCCTCTCTTGTGAATTGGAGATAATGACTGTCTTATTGGATTGTTTTAAAGATTAAATGAATGTTTAATGTTTGTAAAAGCACTTAGAAGAACCTAGAACATATTACATATTGAATAATAAAAAAATATCAACATATGCCCAGAAGCTACTTTTCTATTAAAAACTCAGTATTATATAAAACACTTTCTATTTCTATAGTGGAGAAGACAGAATTAAACAGAACAGAGCTAAAAACAGAAGACAAAGCTAAAAAAATATATGAAGAATATATACAATTTCTTTGATAATAAACTAGAGAAAGAAAGTCCCAGGGGTCCATGTTAACACTCTCTTAAATTCTAGGAGTGCACAGATTTTCCCATAGTTAGAGATAAAAATAGACAAAAATTCTGTACACAAAGTCTAAACTGTAAACAGTTCTCTGTGCAATTGTTAGTAAACACCATGGCATCAAGCAGCAACTACAGCAATGCAGACAGAGCGGGATATGAGCCTCGTGGGACTTTGAAAATGCCAGGAGGTGGTGCAGAGTTGACAGATGAAAGCAGATAGAAATCTGAGTGGGAATAGCTTGGACAGCTTTGTGTTTCCATTAGATCCTTGTGAGAAGCTTACAGAAGTTAAAACCACATGTATAAGTACTTCTGGTTTGGGATATATGTATGTATGTATATGGACACAACTTGGCAACTAAACCATCACCACCATATGAATATATACACACATCAGCATACACACACACACACACACACACATGATTAAATGATTTTCATCTCATAGAGCCCTTTAGTTACTTTCAGTAAATTCTCTTAAATAACCAACATTAAAAGGAAATTCTTGTACCTAACTGCATAGATAGGGGTCTGAATTAGGAAAACTCTAAAAATAAACAGTCAGACACATGCATGCTTAGTCACTAAAACATGTCCAACTTTTTGGGACCCCCATGGACTGAGGCCCGCCAGGCTCCTCTTTCCATGAGATTTTCCAGGCAAGAATAATGGAGTGGTTTTATATTTCCTCCTCTAGGGGATCTTCCCAGCCCAGGGATCAAACCCATGTCTCTTTTACTCCTGCACTGGCAGGTGGATTATTTACCACTGAGCTACCTGGGAAGCCCAGACAGTCCAAAGCCCAGACTTTACAAAGTGATGCTTTTCATAATAACAACAATGAATACCATGTGTAATTATAACATTGTACATGTTCATAGGAACTTTATAGGAAGGGATTCATGGAGAGGTGCACTCTGAAGTTAAAACTGAAAAAAATATTTTTTTCTTTAGTATTAAACTATTTGTCAATTTGATGTTAGTTTTTAAACAATTATGTATGGCCATGGTTAACTCTTGACACCCCTTAAGTGGAAGACATGCAAAGAAAACCTCAAAACTCATTAAGTTTATGTAAATGCACCTTTATCAACAGTCAGCACCACAGACTAAATATCTTTGTTCTATTTTCCTGTTTTTGCATATTCCTTATATCATTGTCCAGTTAGAACTGGATATGAAACAACAGATCGGTTCCAAATCAGGAAAGGAGTACGTGAAGGCTGTGTATTGTCACCCTGCTTATTTAACTTCTATGCAGAGTACATCATGAGAAACGCTGGGCTGGAAGAAGCACAAGCTGGAATCAAGATTTCTGGGAGAAATATCAATAACCTCAGATATGCAGATGACACCCCCCTTATGGCAGAAAGTGAAGAGGAACTCAAAAGCCTCTTGATGAAAGTGAAAGAGGAGAGTGAAAAAGTTGGCTTAAAGCTCAACATTCAGAAAACGAAGATCATGGCATCTGGTCCCATCACTTCATGGGAAATAGATGGGGAAACAGTGGAAACAGTGGCAGATTTTATTTTTTGGGCTCCAAAATCAGTGCAGATGGTGACTGCAGCCATGAAATTAAAAGACGCTTACTCCTTGGGAGAAAAGTTATGACCAACCTAGATAGCATATTCAAAAGCAGAGATGTTATTTTGCCAGCAAAGGTCCATCTAGTCAAGGCTGTGGTTTTTCCAGTAGTCATGTATGGATTTGAGAGTTGGACTATAAAGAAAGCTGAATGCTGAAGAATTGATGCTTTTGAACTGTGGTGTTGGAGAAGACTCTTGAGAGTCCCTTGGACTGCAAGGGACTGGGTGTTCATTGGAAGGACTATTGCTGAAGCTGAAACTCCAATACTTTGGCCACCTGATGCGAAGAGCTGACTCATTTGAAAAAACCCTGATGCTGGGAAAGATTGAGGGTGGAAGGAAAAGGGGAAGACAGAGAATGAGATGGTTGGATGGCATCACTGACTCGATGGACATGAGTTTGAGTAAACTCTGGGAGTTGGTGATGCACAGGGAGAAGGCAATGGCACCCTACTCCAGTTCTCTTGCCTGGAGAATCCCATGGATGGAGGAGCCTAGTAGGCTGCAGTCCATGGGGTCACTAAGAGTCAGACACAACTGAACGATTTCACTTTCACTTTCCACTTTCATGCATTGGAGAAGGAAATGGCAACCCACTCCAGTGTTCTTGCCTGGAGAATCCCATGGACGGAGAAGCCTGGTAGGCTGCAGTCCATGGCGTCGCACAGAGTCGGACATGACTGAAGCGACTTAGCAGCAGCAGCAGCAGCAGGGAGGCCTGGTGTGCTGCAGTCCCTGGGGTCGCAGGGAGTTGGACTAAGCAACTGAACTGAACTGAACTATATCATTGTCATTTGTATTTTGACAACGTTTTAGAGATTCAGTGATGTCATTTTGATTCTTTCTGAAGAGTTCAGTAATACTTGAAGAGCCCCATACATGCTATGAATTGTGTCATCTTGAGCACAATACAGAACCTGTGTTTCAGTTTCCACTTGTAAGACAGGAATGTTAATAACACCTAACTCATAGGACTACTGGGATTCCCAGGTGGTGCTAGTAGTAAAGAACCCTCCTGCCAATGCAGGAGACTTGAGTTCGATCCCTGGATTGGAAAGATCCCCTGGGGCAGGAAACAGCAACCTCACTCCAGAAAATCCTATGGACAGAGGAGCCTGGTTGGCTACAGTCCATGGGGTTCCAAAGAGTTGGACACAACTGAGTGACTGAGCTCACAGGGCTGCATGCACAGGGGTATTAGAGGGATCGAATGAGTTAGTATACTTTAAGCACTGAAATATTTTAAGGGTTATTGTTACTATGAAATATTACTTGCTAATACACAATGCCTATCTGTCAATCACTTTTTCATTCTCTTTATATTTGATTATTTTTTGTGACAAATAATATTTATTATGCCTTCCTATTTTTCTTGTAGTATCGACTTTCCCTGCATTATTTGATTTATTCATTGTTCTTTGTGTTTATCCTTCCATTAAACACATACATTTGTATACTTCTAAAACAGACATAGAATGTAAAAATAATATTATCTATAAAAACAAATACTCTAATACATATTAAAGTGAATGAAAGAATTCCTGATTTCCTATTCTAGTCACCCTAACTTTCCTGGATCATTATCTTCCCACACACTTGGAAATAACTTTTGTCTTGACTATTGTATGTTCAAGCCCTTTTAGAGATTCACTATGTTCTGCCTGTCATTTTCATCACCACTGTAATCAACATTTTCATTTTTACTTTTATTTTATTGTTCAAATTATCAAAATTGACCATTAAAAGCTGGTTTAAGTTAGGCATTGATTCTTTTTAGCACTGCCCTTGAAAGCTTTGAAGGGTGTTTCAGAGAATGATCAGCACTATCCTGATAGTTTCTGCGCTGGCACAGGTAACCAGTCATCCTCCAAAAAGCACTGAACCCTTAGAGGGATGAAACAGGATAGAACCAAAAAGTGGACACTAGAAGTGCACTGGAGGAATTAGAGTCAGAAGAAAGATGTACAGAAAGAAAGATACAGCTCTTGGCCTGCTAGTTATTGCACAACTGGAATATAATTTCCATAAGGCCAAAACTTCTGTCTACGGTTATGAGTTTATACTGCTCATTCCATTTTTTCCCAATATGTTACACTACCATCCCGTATTTCTAGTATGTAAGTATCTTCTAGTAGATACCAAAATTTTCTTCTTCTCTGTTAACAAGGTAAAATTTTTCATTGTATTTTTAAAATCCATGCCCTTAGAATATTTATTGCCCTAAAGGCATAAGTTGCATTTTTGGCCATCAGTCTACCAGTGATAAAAAATTTTTCTTTGACATAGTTTCAGTTTTAAATTAAAGAAACAAAGTGCAGAAAATCTCCTTTTTAATTAATGTAAAAACCTTTTGATCTTATTTAATATTAACATTTTTTGCTTCTCTTGCTTTCCTTTTATCACAAGCTCAATATCTTCCAAGTTCTAAATTTATATACCTATTTTTGCCTTATTAAAGAACTAAGGTATTGTTGATGAATAGATAACAAACTATTATATACTAAAGTGTAACCTACACTAATGCATTCAGTCTCACTGATACATGAAACAATCCAGAGATGTGACAAACCCTTGGAACAAAAGGTCCCAGTTTGTCTGAAACTCTAACTCTTAGTAAAATTCTCAACATTTTAAGGCCCTGGAGACAAACTAGCATATAATTCACAGATTTTGAATGTAAGTTGTAAAGTGAACCTGTAAGTCAGTTCCTATGAAGAATACTGCCCCTCAAACCTGTATCTAACCATTTTCTTTTTGAAATTTAATCAATTAATTTATTTTTGGCTGTGCTGGGTTTTCACTGCCATGCAGGCTTTTCTCTGGTTGTGGTGAGCAGGGGTTACTCTCTGGTTGCGGTGTGTGGACTTTCTCATTTCAGCGGCTTCTCTTTTTGCAGAGCACGGGCTCTATCACGTGGGCTCAGTAGTTGCGGCTCACAGGCTACTGAGCGCAGGCTCAGTGGTTGTACAGAACTTAAAGGCTCAAGAGACAGTTTTCTATGACAGGTTAACCTGGGGAATCCTCTAATGCACATTAATTAAGTCTCCTTTATGTACGGTTGGGTAGGTTCCCTGGAGGAGGAAATAGCAACCCACTGCAGTATTTTTGCCTAGAGAATCCCATGGACAGAGGAGCCTGGCGGGCTCTAGTCCATGGGGTTGCAAAAGTTGAACACAACTGAGCGACTAATACTACTAAGACTCAGTTGTTGTGGGGCACAGGCTTAGTTGCTCTGCAGCATGTAGGATCTTCCCGGATCAGGGAGTGAACCGTTCTCCTGCATTGGCATGTGGATTCTTTACCACTGAGCCACCAGGGAAGCCCCAATCCTTTTCATTTTAAATAAATTGCATGAATTCAGAGTAAACCTTCTTACAAGATTAGGTATGAAAACTATAGTATCTTGTTACATTTCCTTTAGGGAAATGCACTTTTGCAACATCTCTGAAGGAAAATTTGGTAAGATTATTACTATAATAAATATAGAAAAAAATTTTTTCAGTATAACAGTTTGGCAGCAATTAAAGTGCTAATTACATATCAGAAATAAGAGTCTTGAAATCAGATTTTAATTAAAATCCTGGCTCTAGCATCCACATCCAGTAAAACTCAGGGCAAGTTTACCTAACCGCTACAAGCTTTGTTTTCCTACATTTGAAACAGGAATAATGTTTGCCTCTTGGATTTACTGTGAGAATTACATGAGGTAACATTTAAAGCAACAGTGAACATACTAACTAAAGAAGTTATTACTAAATGAGTTTTCTTTATAGATTTATTGTATGATTCTAAAAGGCCCTTCTTCCTTGGAGTAACAGTGTTATTACATGTAGATCTTTTCTTGATGTCTAGTGAACTGTGATGTTCCTCAAGACCTGGCATTTTTGGAAGCAAATACTTCGGCCACCTCATGCGAAGAGTTGACTCATTGGAAAAGACTCTGATGCTGAGAGGGATTGGGGGCAGGAGGAGAAGGGGACGACAGAGGATGAGACGGCTGGATGGCATCACCAACTCGATGGACATGAGTTTGGGTGAACTCCGGGAGTTGGTGATGGACAGGGAGGCCTGGCGTGCTGCGATTCATGGGGTCGCAAAGAGTCAGACATGACTGAGCGACTGAACTGAACTGAATGCTCCTGGAAATAGCAGAAAATAGTGTTGTAAACCAACTATCCTATGATAAAAAACAAAACAAAACAAACAAACAAAAAAAAAAACAGAGTCTGCAGGTGGCAGTGGAGGAGAAGGAGGATTTTGAGAGCTCCTCCTGTATCTCACTATATGGTTAGCTATAGCTAGTTCTCTCTTAAAAAAAAAAATTCCCCAATATTATTTTGAACTTGTCTTTTCCTACTGAGCACAGTGGAGACCCACATGGGACTATTCCATCTTCAAACTTGAAAAGATAGTTCATTACTCGCATTTAGGGCTTTCCAAAGCTTAGACAAAGAGTTTCTTGTTTACTGAGATTTACTAAGATGTTGCTACTTGAATTTATGGAAAAGCTCTTTAATGATGTTATTATTAAGGGAAATTAAATGACATCGATTTCTTCAGTGTAGTTAAGTTCAAATTTCAAGGACCACCATGAACCTTTGTTTGGGGGAAATCTTTATTAAACAATGATGGCCCCCATTAGTATCACAATGAAATGAGCTTCTATTGGGAAATAATACCTCAGATTTGATCATTAAATTCTTAATTCTAATCTAGAAATGTCATGTTAAACACATGGCCCTGGCGCCCCTTAGTGTACAAACAGATTATTACAGTTACACTGATACTCTCCCTCGTCCCTAACTATAAGTGTAATAAATCTTTGAGATCTTTGAGAAAAAAATGCTAATGTATAAATCACAATATATACATGTTAAGAATATCTGCATAACCACTCACTTTGTGATGTATTTAACAATCTTTACTGTTTCTGTATTGACAGACTTCTTTTCAATGAACCTGATAAATTTAGAACCTGATAAATGCTACAGTCTGGAACAACCTTGATGCCATATATTAGCGTTATTGCTGTACCATGTGAGTAAACCAGGATAAAATAGATTTCCTCACTGTGTGGATGTGGTCTAGACTGTTCATGCTATACAAAGCCATAATTTTAAGGTTCTTTTCTCCTTATTTGACATATGTGGTCCTAATTTAGGTTGAAAATGTTCTACTGCGCTTTTCTAATTAAAAAATCAGATTGTGATCCTCTATGATCAGTAACAAGTAAACTGGATTAAGAAGAAAATATAAAATCTTGGCAACTCTGTTTAAATATTTTTCAGTTCCAACAGCTTTTTGGAAATTTAGCCAAGGAAAATTTTATCAGTTTTTAATTTACCTCAAATCAACAATAAGTTATTATTGCTCTGATTTTTTCAATTGATTTACATTGTTCCTTATAGTTCTTATTAATGCTCTTTATGAAGTATTTCCAGTGCTCTGAACACACAGAATTGCAGTTCTCTGATCCAGTGAATTTAGGCAGTGGCCATATATCTTGCCTTGGCCACCGATGTGTGGGTAGAATTACACATTTTACTTTGGGAGGTAAAATTCAGGAACAAATTACTTAATTCCCCTCCCTCTTTTTCTTTCTCCCCTCACAACCATGGAGAAAGTATTCCAGATGGAGGCTGCCTAGTGTCCCAGGAGGAAAATGATGCAGGGTAGAGACCTCAGATGACCTGTTTGGAAATGGAGCACGAATGAGAATTTAAACCTTTGTAACTTTAGACCATAAAGATCTGGAGGTTGTTCCAGACTGCAGCATCATGTAGCCTATCCTAACAGACATACTTCTCTTTTTAGATGCACTTACTTTTTAAACTGACTCTTTCGGTAAAATTACTATGAATTACTGATAGCTTTTGGGCTTCCCAGCTGGCTCAGAGGTTAAAGCATCTGCCTGCAATGCGGGAGACCTGGGTTCGATCCCTGGGTTGGGAAGATCCCCTGGAGAAGGAAATGGCAACCCACTCCAGTATTCTTGCCTGGAGAGTCCCATGGGCGGAGGAGCCTGGTGGGCTACAGTCCACGGGGTCGCAAAGAGTCGGACACGACAGCAACTTCACTCACTTTGTAAAGTATGGTTTAAAACAGAATCTACAAGAGAGAAAAAAAAGTGCAGAAAAAATAATAACCCCACCTCTTGTGAAAGATATAAATTTATAGAGCCCACAAAACTCAAGCTTCAAGCAAAATTTGTAGGGGGAAGCAAATGGTCCTATTTGGAAGCTTCTGGAAACAAGAAGAAATTAAAAAAAAAAGATACAGAAAATACACAGGTGATTTAAGCAAACCTTGACTGTATACAATAAAAAATAATGCTCTAATGTATTAAAAGAATGAAATGATATTATGACAATAAATTATAAGTTTAGAAGTACTCTAGGGAAGAGGGAATAAGTATATTTTCAAATGCTAAGTTTCATATGTAGGTAAATACTGAAATAATAGATACACAGAGTACAATCTTCATAATAGGAGGGGAGATGAAAAAGACGACAGAAAATAATCAACTTAGAATTCTATAACCAGAAAATGTATCATACTTACATAAATTTCATATACAGGTATTTTCAGATAAGTCAAAATATCATCCCTGCTCCTATTCATCCCTTTTTTTTTTTTAATTAAAAAAAAAAATCTAGAAAATGTACTCTGCCTAAAAAATAGTGGGATGGGGAGGCAAGAAAGCAAGAACACTATATGGAGTTGTATTAGTTTACTGGGGCTGCCCTGGTAGCTCAATGGTAAAAAATCCTCTTGCCAATGCAGGAGACACAGGTTTGATCCTGGGTCTGGCAGACCCCTGGAGAAGGAAGTGGCAACCCACGCCAGTACGCTCGCCTGGGAAATACCATGGACACAGCATCCTGGCAGCTACAGTCCATGGGGTCATAAAGAGTCCAAAATCACTTAGTAACAGAAACAACAGCAAACAAAAAGTTTACTGGGTCTGCCCTAAAAAGATGGGTTAGCTTAAACAACAGAAAAATGCGTTTTCTCACAGTTCTTGGAAGCTGGGAGTCCAAGATAGAGAGAGAGAGTTGACCCTCTAAGGTCTCTCTCCTGTTGCTGCCCTTCACATAGCTACCCCTACGTGCACACGTGTCCCTGGTTTGTCTCTGTATGTTTATCTCCTCTACTGATGAGGACGCCAGTCAGATTAATGAGGGTTAACTGTAACAAATTTATTTTCACTTGACTACTTCTCTCAAGGCCCTATCTCTAAATACAGCTATATTTTGAGAAACCAGACGTCAGGGCTTCAAGATAGGAGTTTTGGAGGAACACAATTTAAACCACAGCAGGGGTCTATGAAACAAGAATAGTAAAAAAAAAAAAATTCTTCTCAGGGATGATACTTTAATGAACTTCCCAGTATGACAGCTTCAGCAGGCCAGAGAGTATCCAGTTCATCTTGAAACAGGAAGATACAAGATTCCCACAGTGATTTTCACAGTAGAAACAGTAAACTCAGATTTGGCTGAAGTGCTTAACAACATTGAGAGGATGTTACTCTTCTGCTGATACCTCAAGGTGAAGTGGTAATATGTACCCAGAAAACTAAGCAAAGAAAGAATGTGGCAGTTATAAAATCCCTGGAGAAGAAAAGAGTTGCACAAGAAAGGAAACGCTAGCATAGCGTATTACATGCCTAATTACGAATAAGATTTCCATAGTTATAGTGATAAAAACACAGGTTATTTTTTAATGAAAACTGACATAACTATCAAAAAGATGAACAGGGAAAATGTAAAAAGAAAATTCTCAGCTTTTGTAACAGAAAGTCAATATATAATACCTAAAACTGAAAAAAAAAAAAAAAGTTGACTCATTGGAAAAGACTCTGATGCTGGGAGGGATTGGGGGCAGGAGGAGAAGGGGACGACAAAGGATGAGATGGCTGGATGGCACCACTGACTCGATGGACGTGAGTCTGAGTGAACTCTGGAAGTTGGTGATGGACAGGCAGGCCTCTCGTGCTGGGATTCATGGGGTCACAAAGAGTTGGACACAACTGAGTGACTGAACTGAACTGAAAACTGAAAAAACAGTTCAACAAATGCTTGTATAGCATGTTATTAGATATATAAAAGAACTACAGAGTTTAAAAAGTTTACTTCTGGGAGTGAAATAAAGGGGATAACTAGAGATAAGTAGAGGTGAGCTTCCCTCCTAGCTCAGTTGGTAAAGAATCTGCCTGCAATGCAGAGACCCTGGTTTGATTCCTGGGTCAGGAAGATATAGTCCATGGGGTCACAGTGAGCAGAACACGACTAAGGGACTTTCACTTTCACTTCACTTCAAGTGAAAGGTGAGGCAGGACTGTACCTTTGCATTAATAGAAATTTTGATTTATTAAACTATTGAGGTTGTTGTTTTAGTTGCTAAGTACTGTCCAACTCTTTTGCGACCCCACGGACTATAGTCTGTCAGGCTTCTCTATTCATAGGATTTTCTAGGCAAGAATACTAGAGTGGCTTGCCACTTCATTCTCCAGGGGATCTTCCCGACCCAGGTGTTGAACCCAAGTCTCCTGCATTGCAGGTAGATTCTTTACCACTGAGCCACCTGGGGAAGTCCCTGTTATACTATAGATCTATCACAAATTTTTACATAATTAAATAAGATTCAAAACAATTTCCATTTAAGAACTCTATGCCAATAATTGCCAAACTAAATTCTAGTTCAAGTATCTCTCTGGACCTGTCTTACTGCTTTTTGACATCCACATTGCCTGGTTCATAACTGCCTTCTTATTCCTCAGCCTGCTGCTGCTTGTTCAACCCCCACTCCTCCGACCCTCCCCTCTTCTTACATTATTTCCAAGCAGAAGTAGCACAGTTATTCAGCCAATCACTCAACTCAGGAAACCAAACATCATGATTCTCTGATTTACTCCCAACATATAACCACTGAATTTTATCAATCTTACTTCTTTATAGTATTTGAAATCTGTTTTCTTTTCTCCATCTCTGTTGAATCTTACTTAGCCCTGGTATTATTAAACTCACAGTTAGATACGAATGTGTCAAGTACTCTCTTGTCTTTAGTTCTAATCACATACTGATCTTTCTGCTTGGGCGAATTTTCTGTCCGTCTCTTTTAGGGATCAGCAAAAGCACTGGCTCTTCCAGAAAGCTCTTCCTGATATATTCATCCCGATTACTTGTTTTTACCTAGGTATTTTATTTGTGCCCATCCTAACTACTGACACAAAGGAGATACTTAACTTTGTTTCAAGAATGAATAAATATACCATATGATCCAGCAGTCCTACCCTGGGCATATATCCAGACAAAACTGTAATTCAAAAAGACACATGAATCCTTACATTCACAACAGCACTATTCACAACAGCCAAAAAAATGGAAACGACCTGTGTGTCCATCGACAATGCCTGCATTATGATGTGGTACATATATACAATGGAGTGCTACTTGATGTGGTACATATATATAATGGAATGCTACTTGACCATATAAGAAATGAAATAATGTCCTTTGCAGCAACATGGATGCAACTAGAGATTATCACACTAAATGAAGTCATACAGAGAAAGACAAATACCAAATTGCATCACTTATACAGTATGTGGAATCTAAACTATAACACTAATAATCCTATCTATGAAACAGAAACAGAATCACAGACAGAGAAAGTGGACTGGTGGTTGCCAAGGGGGAGAGGTGTTGGAGAGGCATGGAGTGGGAGTTTGGGATTAATAGATGCAAACTGGTATATATAGAACAGATAGACAACAAGGTACTACTGTATAGCACAGGGAACTATGTTCAATATCCTGTAATAAAGCATGCTAAGTCACTTCAGTTGTGTCCGACTGTGCAGCTCCGTGGACTGCATCCCGCCAGGCTCTTCTGTCTAGGCAAGAATATTAGAGCGGGTTGCCGAGCCCTCTTCCAGGGGATCTTCCCAACGCAGGGATCAAATCCACATCTCTTACATCTAACCTGCATTGGCTGCTGGGTTCTGTACCACTAGCACCACCTGAAAGCCCATGATAGAGTATAATGGAAAATAATATGAAAAGGAAAGTATACATATGTATAACTGAGTCATTTTGCTGTACAGCAGTAGTTAACACAACACTGCAAATCAACTACCCTTAAAAATTTCAAAGAAAGAATGAATAAATAAATGGATCAAATAAATTGGAATTGATATATTCTAAGAGAACTGGTCTTTTTCTTTGATCACTGGGGAGCAGTCATTTCTAAGTTACTGAGGCACAGGAAGAAAACTGCGTGTCTTTTCCACCTAAGTTCTATATTGCCCAGAAAAATTTTAAACTATTTTAATGAGAACTCCAAATGTTCTATCAGCTGCAAATTCAAATATGGCTTTTATGTGAAGTTGGAAGCTGCCTGTCAGTGTAGGTGCTTTCTTCTAACACATAGATATTGTGAGAGACGTCTTTCTGTAAGGAGGTTAAACTTAGTGGAAGCACACTGTCTGCTTAGAAGACAGCCATGAGAGATTTGGCTCTGCCTTTCCCCCTTTCTTCACTTAGTGGAACAACTGTCAGTCTGCCAGGAAAGACCTCAACCCTTGCTCTTCTAGGATGTCAGGGAAATGCATATTCATCTAAGATGGCTAGGGACAGGGTGAACTTGAGTGGCTGCATTTATTTTTAGAGGAAATTTATTTTAAGATAAAAAAAGTTCTCCCTTACATTATGATATAATTTTGACAGCTCAGCGGGTAAACAGTCACAAGAGGTTGTTGAGTGGAAAAATTCTAGTAGAGCTAACTTTAGGAAGAATTTTGAAAGAAACAATTGTTGTATAAGCAACATAATTACCTTTGTCATCTCCTTCAACTTTCCGGAACTGGAACTTTCTAGCAGCTGAGCATGTAACTGGAATGAATCTAATTTCCTCTTATGCGTTTAATAGAAGTGGGAAGTGGCAAAATACAATTGTCTGTTGTGTATTTACCCCATTTTGTTTTTCTGTGAATGTGATGTGGCAGAAAACAACTGCCCTGGGAAACAGAAGTTGTCAGTAGGTTCATTCCTTACTTTGTGACCCAGAAACAAATTATTTCAGCAATTTGAAGCTCAATTTCAATTTCTACAAAATGAGGATAAGACATCTTAGCAAATACCAAATTTTTAAAAATATATCAAATTTATATGGAAGGGTATTACTACTATAAAAGGTACTTTACAAATGTAAAATGTTATTTCTTGGATAATACATAGTTTACTATTTTGAGAACATTTTAGTAACAAGCATTATAATATTATCATGATCAATTTATAATTTATAATATTTTGTCAATAAATTAACATATTTATTATATATAATTTGATATGTTAAATTCATATTGTATACATTCTAATTACACATTAAATTATATGTAATTATATATTTATTATTAATATTTTCAAGTAGAAGTATAAGCTAGTTAGAGAAATACTGTATTCGATAGAGATTTATTGTCTACATGGTTAGCATATTGTATAAGAATAGCGAACACAGAGTAGAATAACTCTCTAGAGCAGGTAGGGTTGTGCTATTAAAGTGCTTAATACTATGATTAGGAGTTATGACATGATTTGCTGTCAATAAAAAAGAATCATTTTTATTCATGCTTTTATTCATTGAAATCTATTAGTTCTCTGATATATTTGAACTACTGCTAAGTAATTAGCTCTGTGTTAGATATTGAGAATAAAAAGATAAGAATCACTCAGTCTGTTATCTAGCCGTGCACAGCCTAGTAGGGATAAGAAAAAAATTGCAATAAAATACACATGCTATAGCATGTTATAAAATCATAGATTCAATATCCTGTGATAAGCCATAATGGGAATAACATGGAAAAGAATGCATACATATGTAGAACTGAGTCACTTTGCTGTACAGCAGTAATTAACACAACACTGTACATCAACTATGTAAGTAGTAACTGAATAGAGCAAAGATAGGTCCAGAAATGAATGCTACAGAAGAGAAAAGCCTAAAACGTGAAGGATAAATAAGGGGAAAAGGTGAAATAAAAAGAACTCTAAAGTGATAAAAGCAGAGTAGCATAAGTGGCATAACTGAATCTGGGTCTGAGAAGCTGGCTGGGGCCAAGATTAGGGAGCACAACAAGGGAAAACTGATGATTAGTGAAGAAAAGGACGCAGATCATGAAGAGCCTGTAATGCTAAGAAACTGAAATCTTATTCTGCAGACAGTGGACTATCCCAAAGAGTTTCAAACACACATGTGTTCAAATCAGATTGTGTGTTTCTGTGTGTGTGTAGTGTGGAGAATTAATGTGAAATCTGAAAGTAGTGTGGAGAATTAATTCCAGTATGAAGAGAATAGATGATTGTAACGGATTTTTGAAACATTGAAGCTATGAAATAAAGTGATTTTCATGGGGAAGAAGGCTTGGAGGTGATTTGGGTGAATATTTTAGGATTACAGTAATAAAATACTAATGAAATGTGAGGGGAAAGTCAAGATCCAAGGTGGGTTTGAGGAATGGCTATTACTGGTGAACAAACTTACATTTAAGATATGTTGAGTTTTACCTTTAGATCATTTAAAAGGAAGTTTTTACTAAGTTAACGTAAGTGTAGTAAGTCTAGCCCCTGTAGAGAATTAACAGGCATGAGAGAGGGATAAATATTAAAATTATTTTATAAAGTTGATATTCAAATTTTTGAGTGATGGTTAAAGAGGTTAAAAAGGCTGCTAAGCCTGGTGCTTTTTGATGACCTAGAGGGGTGGATGCAGGCAGGGGAGGGAGGCTCGAGAGGGAGGGGACATAAGCATAATTATGGCTAATTCACGTTGTTGTGTGGCTGAAACCAGCACAACACAGCAAAGCAATTTTCCTGCAATTAAAAAAAGCATATATAAGTAAGAATAAATGTAACTATGGGCTTTCCAGGTGGCGCTAGTGGGAAAGAATCTGCCTGCTAATGCAGGAGACACAAGAGACTCAGGTCAGGAAGATCCCCTGGAATAGGAAACGGCAACCCGCTCCAATATTCTTGCCTGGAAAATTCTATGGACGGAGGAGGCTGGCAGGAGAAGAGTCAGACATATATGAGGCAGCAGAGAGTCAGACATGACTATTACATATATATATATATATATATATAAAATATATGAAGGCTGTTGAATGTTAAAGCTTATAGGAAGAATTCTGTTTCCTCACAATTGTCATCAGGTCAAGGAACAATACTGAAATATTTCATGACTTTAAAATGTTATTCTTTATTGAAATGGAATTAATGGTATTCACTTATTAGTCATAAATGCATAGCAATATTATGTCAGGATATACAATAGAATAGAAGTTTTACATAAAAATTCCTGGGTATAAGTTGTACAAAACTTTCTAAATCTCAGGATTCTATTGATGAGAACACAGCTGAAGTATAATACAGGCAATCTGAGACAATTTATTGCTTTTTATGTCTTAGGTTCTTCAACTTGAAAATGAGGATATTAGGAGAATATGACAGTGATGAATAGTTCCTTCCTGTTCTATGCACTCAGGCAGGGTTGGATTAGCATCCAGGCTGTGCCACTTGTTGGAATGACCCTGCATCACTAGCTTTAACCATATTACTACAATTAACCATTTTATGATATCGATGGTTCTGGGGACCAGATAAAGAGACTTGAGGTATCATCAAAACACTAATAGCTAAACAAAATAATAAAAGATGGGTGACACTTAGGTATCTAGACATGTTTCTTTAAAATGTTAATAAGGACATCAAATCTTATCTATCCATTTCCATTTTAAAAATTTACTTATGTGAAATGGGGACACATTCTTTTTTTAAAAAAAGAGAAATAAGAGGGAACAGTCCTATCATTTGATCTCTGATTTTAAAATTCAAGCTTAAAGACAGGTTTGTTGTCATGATTCAGTCTTGATTTTTGGAGAAAAATAGGTAATGTTTGCATATATTCTATTACTAAAGTTACTTTAGTTGATCGGTTCCCAAGAATGTAATTACCATCATGGCACAAAATATATCTTTATTCATATCACTTTTTAGAAATGAAATATACAATATTCAATATGCATGCACATTATTCAAGAACAGAAGGCAAGAAGCAATAATGTTTTCATCTTTAATTACTGGCAAGATACCTCCTTTATCATTTTGGCCTATCGGCCGTGCTGTATCATTCTATGAATTTATTGTATCATTGATTTTGTGTGTGTGTGTGTTTTATTTATTTATTTTTAAATATAAATTTATTTATTTTAATTGGAGGCTAATTACTTTACAATATTGTATTGGTTTTGCCATACACTGACATGAATCTGCCACGGGTGTACACGTGTTCCCCATCCTGAACCCCCCTCCCACCTCCATTCCCTTACCATCCCTCTGGGTCATCCCAGTGCACCAGCCCCAAGCATCCTGTATCATGCATCGAACCTGGACTGGCGAGTCATTTCATATATGATATTATACATGTTTCAATGCCATTCTCCCAAATCATCCCACCCTCTCCCTCTCCCACAGAGTCCAAAAGACTGTTCTATACATTTGGGTCTCTTTTGCTGTCTCACATACCAGGTTATCGTTATCATCTTTCTAAATTCCATATATATGCGTTAGTATACTGTATTGGTGTTTTTCTTTCTGGCTTACTTCACTCTGTATAATAGGCTCCAGTTTCATCCACCTCATTAGAACTGATTCAAATGTATTCTTTTTAATGGCTGACTAATACGCCATTGTGTATATGTACCACAGCTTTCTTATCCATAGACAGTCTTCAGAATGGGAGAAAATAATAGCAAATGAAGCAACTGACAAAGAACTAATCTCAAAAATATACAAGCAACTTCTGTAGCTCAATTCCAGAAAAATAAATGACCCAATCAAAAAATGGGCCAAAGAACTAAACAGACATTTCTCCAAAGAAGACATACAGATGGCTAACAAACACGTGAAAAGATGCTCAACATCACTCATTATCAGAGAAATGCAAATCAAAACCACAATGAGGTACCATTTCACGCCAGTCAGAATGGCTGTGATCCAAAAGTCTACAAGCAATAAATGCTGGAGAGGGTGTGGAGAAAAGGGAACCCTCATACACTGTTGGTGGGAATGCAAACTAGTACAGCCACTGTGGAGAACAGTGTGGAGATTCCTTAAAAAACTGGAAATAGAACTGCATTATGACCCAGCAATCCCACTACTGGGCATACACACCGAGGAAACCAGAATTGAAAGAGACACCTGTACCCCAATGTTCATCGCAGCACTGTTTATAATAGCCAGGACATGGAAGCAACCTGGATGCATCATTGATTTAATACTTCTGTAAATGTGCCTATTAGTGGGTAATTATAAACTTAAGAATTATGCATCTACAAAAATTTTGTCTTTCTATACAACTTACTGCTGTTGTTTTTTTCTTTTACTTTTGCAAACATTTAAGGTTTTTCTCTAATTTTTTTTGGCCCCACTCCACAGCATGTGGGATCCTAGTTCCCTGGCCAGAGATCCAATCTGTTCCTTCTGCATTGAAAGTGCAGAATTCCAACCACTAGACCACTAGGGAAGTTCCCTTAAGGCTTATTTTTTGTTTTGGGGGGCTTTTTTTTGATGTGGGACATTTTAAAAGTCTTTATTGAATTTGTTACAACACTGCTTCTATTTTATGCTTTGGTTTTTTGCTGCAAGGCATATAGGATCTTAAGCTCCCCAGCCAGGGATAGAACCCACAATCCCTGCAATGGAAGGCAAAGTCTTAACCTCTGGATTGCCAGGGAAGTTTCAGTATTTAAGCTTTTAAAAAATATGATTTTTAAAATCATATGCTTTACTTTCATTAAAAAAATATATAATTTACTTCCATTATATTGACATAAAACATATGATATCATTCTCTTTATTTTTCCATTAATGTCCTTTTAAAAAATAATTTGATATTAAATACCTATAGATATATTTAGTATTATTTTCAGAATTTTGATAAAATATTTTTTATATTAAGGTTTTTCAATCTCAGTTTTTATTTAGTTTAATCAGCTATTAATTTTTTTAGCCTGGGGGCTCTAGTTTGCCAACCAGCCTCTGAGTTAAAGGATGCTTCAGAAAAATTTGAACATTTTAAAAATAGTTAAGAAAATGTTACAACAGTTTTCACTGTAGCTATATGATTTAATGAATAACAAAAATGAAACCCAATATTATTATCTATAGATGTGTATGGAAAATTATGATCTATTGCAACCTTTCATAAACTTGATGCTTAATTGTCCCAACTACATGTCAACGAGTCATTGTTGGCAAATGCAAGAAGACTTGTATGTAGATGAATTTCCATACTGTTAATATTATTATATAGTTTTCACCCTAGAATGGGAATCATGCTACTGATTTCTTTTCAGGTCTTACAAGGATAGGTATTTTGTTTTACTGTCCCATGGGTGGAAAAATTATATATGAACACTTTACAAAGTTTTCCAGAGACATAAGTGACTACAGAGAGGCTTCCCATGAAGCCATGGAGTGGTCCCACCCTGACTCCATGAAAAGTCCTGAATCCATAACCTTCTCACCTGGATACATGGGGAAATGACCACTACATAAGATTCAACTCCAGCCTTAGCAATGGAAACTGTGTCTTTCATCCTCAGAAATTTAAGGACTATTCCTAATTCAGAAACTGAGGAGATTCAGTGTTAAGCTTCTCTTTTGTTTCTGCTTTCATGCCAGAAGTATGAACTCAGCTACATGGTTATACTGGACTTTTACCCTTGCCCCAGAGGTTTGGTCTCAATATGTTGCCCTTCGAATTTGAGTGTGACCTCAAGTAACCTAGCCAGCTCCTGTTTCCTCTAGTGCTTCAGTCAGGATTGGAGTTGGCCTGTGAAGCACAGCTTTGACACCAAGTCACTGCTGTCTATCTTGGACCTTTGGATGCTGCATTCTGGTCTTGGGTCTCCAGAGTCTGGCCAACAATAGAATCTTTATTTCAGGGCCTTGCTAGTGCTTAGTAATCATGTTTCCCAAATGTCTGCTCATCATCTGGGGCCAGTAAATGAGTTTCTGTACTGAAATAAAGAAAATTATATTGAAAAATTACTGTTAATATATTTTAGTTTCATCCTTCCCAATCTTGATGTTAAAATACCTTTTAATTTGTGGATTAATACTGGCATTAAGTGTTTAATATTTAAGTCTCCAGTTGAAAAAGCAAGCGGATAATACGTTTGCTTACAGTTTTGAAATTTTACAACCTCATAAAAATCCCAAACGTCGGAACAGAGGACAGTCTGAACAACAAATAGCAATTACTTGTCTCTAGGCTGCCCAGATGCTCACAGCCTGTCCACTACCCCGGGTTGCCAATTATTCTGCTAATTGGCAAGATTTCACCTTGTTCTATAGCCTGAAGAATTCTCTGTCCCCAAGGATGGCTGTTTGGTGAGGTGTTATTTTCTGTATTTTATCAATCTAGATACTGATGACTACAGGGCTCAAGTGACAGGGCTACCTGCTCGATCAAAGTCAGAATGGTGGTTAAAATGAATACTAGCAGTTCAGCAAGTGACTACAAATCAGAGTGGCTGAATCTATTCATCACATCCAATTCTGTTATAGGAAATAGGCTTGATGAAAGGCAGTAACTTAATCCACCAAAAACAATGTGCTGTATCCATCAAGCAAGACATCACCTTCATATTTTTCCTTTGGAAACAACTCAACTTCCATATAGAAACTTTCTAGATTTGTCTGAACAGCTCTTTGTGCTTTGCCTCCCTGTAGACTTGTGTTGATCTCATTTAGGCATTTAAGAGAGTACCATATTAGATTTTCATCCACCAAGTGTTAACAAGGTATGGAGGTTAACATGCATTTACACGCACATTTGCATTGTGCTCATTAGGCATGGTTTATTAACTATTATCATGATAAGTGTACTATCTAAGCTTACAGAGGTGTTTCAGTGTTATGTAGGCAACTGCAAACAGTTTTAACAGGCTCTATTTTGGAACCATCTCTCTGCTACATTTTCCCACTTATGCAAAGACATTATATAACAGGCATCATCTTAGATGTATATTATGCAACCAGGTCACTACTCAAGAACTGAAAATACCACAGAGATGAAAATGAATTTCAGAGTAAAAAATGCATTAGGATGTGCCAACACTTTCAATTCCCCAAGTGCCTGTGCTTAATCACAATCAGCTCTGTAGTAGAAGACCGAAGGACAATTGCAGAAGTGTTGTTTATCTACTTGGAGAGGATTCATTACCTCCAACATTATTTGACATGAAAACAGATGTACCTCTGTCACTGCTTTGACCTCTCTAATAAGATGAAAAACTAGGCTGATACAGTTATTGATCAGAGTGAAACCCATTCCACCGGAAATAGATGTACATGTACAGCAGTATAAATGAGGATTTAACATCTGTTCCCAGTAGATTGCCTATTAATCTGGAATCTAAAATGACACAACTAGCTGTTTGGCAGTACTACCTCTTATTGTAGGTATACAGATAAAATCACTTCTTGTATTGCTCAGGAGGCAATGTTTTATAAATATGGGTAACTGTATATGAAACTTGTAAATCAAATATCCCAAACTTGGTCGGCATTCTAAGTGTGTTGAATATTGAAAGTGTTTATCATTTTGCAATTAACTTGTCTTCTTTCTAAAGGTAACAAGAAGCATTTGTGAATATTAGTGGGTACCAATAAGTATTTTATACTTATTCAGATGATCTTTCACTGTTGTTAATATTTATATAATATAATCTTACTAAAAGGGTTACATTAATAAAATGGCAAAAATAAAACCTGCATGTAATGAGCTACAAACAGCATTTTGAATAAGTGTTTTAAACAAACACATGACTTTGTTTAAGTTAGCTAGAGGCAATTTTATAAACTCTGACAGTTCTAAATCTTTTCCAAGTTCTTGTATGGGTTTATTTTTTCAAGACTCTTAAGCACTAAAAAAAGTAAAAAGCAACTAATGAATATCTAGTACAAATTATATATATAGATGACTAGGTAAGGACCATGGATCATTCAGTAACGAGTCTAATTCAATTCAGTTAAGGCGTGTACATGTCTTGGGGAAAGGACAGTTGGAACACAGGACAGAATGATGGGGTCTGAATATATTTCCATTTCTCCTGAGTTACTCTTTCATGTCATAAAATAGAAATAAATTCATGTTTTAAAATTTGAGTTGGATGAATACCACAAACACGTATACCTCAGACTGTACTTTTTGTCCATTTAGTCAAACTTATAAAAGAGAAGAAGAATGTGTTTTCTGGGGCAAATAATTTGTACCAGGAATGCACAAATCAATAGATTTTTAAAAATGATCTCAATAGAACTTTTGTGCCAACTCATATGATACAAATATTAGATGTGCCATACTGAAATTGCTTTTTTCCCATAGAGATTTACTGACAAATTCAAACCGGTAGACATTTTAAATGTAGAGTTTATGCAGTGATAAATATCATTAGCCATTCATCCATTTGTCTATGGATCTATGCCCTTTTATTAGATGTCATAAAGAGAAGAAAGTTCAATTTGTTCCTCTTAGCTTGTTTTTCATACAAAATAAATTAAAATTGAATTAAAAATAATTAAAAAAATAAATTTTAAAAAATGGTAAAAAAGAATTTAAAAATAGAAATGAAAATCGACTAATTGAAGTTCCATATGATGAAATTGTTTATAAAATTTTAAATTAAAAAATGAATAAATTATAAAGACAATGCTCTCAGACTCAAAAGGTCAGTGAAATCTGGACACAGTTGAACATTTAAGAACAACTTTTGGGTGATTTCCTCATCAGTAACAATTACTCTACCTTTGAAAAATAGTCCATTAGTTTGAAAGTATAACACCTATTACATAATGACTACAACAGTACAAATGGACTAAAGAGATGTCAGCCCTGTGCAAGTAGAACATGCTTGTAGCACAGCCCATTTATTATCAATCTTAACTACTGAAATTCTTCTTACAGTTGCTTAACTATATAGTGTTTGCTAAAAATTTTAGGAGCTTCCCAGGTGGCTCAGCGGGTAAAGAATCTGCCTGCAACGCAGGAGAAACAGGTAGATGTGAGTTCAATCCCAGGGTCAGGAAGATACCCTGGAGAAGGAAATGGCAACCCACTCCAGTATTCTTGCCTGGAAAATCCCATGGACAGAGGAGCCTGGTGGGCTATATAGTCCATAGGGTCCCAAAGAGTTGGACATGACTGAAACAAGTTAGAGGTGGTAAAAAAAGAATTGAATACAAAGAATGCTAAAATATCCTTGGGTCCTTTTCTTTCAGATAAAGGCATAAGGGTCATAAACCAGATATAGTATCTTGATTTTATCAGGATTATTACCTACCACTTGTAATAATTAATATATCTACACCACATTAGTGGATAAAAAAGTTTTCATTTACATTTCTCATTTGATCTTTAAACTGATCTTAATAGGTAGATAGGTAAATAAAGCTATTTCTCATCATCAATTAACAATAAGGAAAATCAATTTAAGAGACTTGTCCAAGATCTTATGTTGAGCAGCAGGAGAGCAGAAACTCAACCACTAGGCTTCTGATTCCACATACAGTGTCTTTCCCTATCACGCTAAGCTGCTAATACAGTCAATTCCCAAATTCAGCTTATCTGCCTTTCAGTTTATTAAATGACATTCAGGCACTGCTCTCATTTCTGCCAAACCTTCATTTCAGTAACATTCTACCACTTTTTAATTCAAGGAGTAGTGTGAGAGAACCCGTGACATTTGTGACTATTAAGCAGAGAAAAGTCAGGTGCAAAGAAAAATTTCAGAATACTATTGTATTAATATTACAAGTCTAGGTTTTGAGCCAGGATACTATTAGAAAGCTGAAGTACTTGGAATTTATACATTTTCATAATTTTACAGAAACACCTAGATTATTATTTAAAAATTTTTTCTCATCCCTTCCCCATCACCAGTTTTTTGGAAAAACTATCTGTTGAAATCCTCTTTTGACTTTTCCTTCACCTCCACAGAAACTTTTTAAGCTCTCTTACTGCAATATCTCCCTCACAGAAGCTTTGTTAGTGACCAAATGCGCTACCTGGACAGGCTAGCAGGATTGCTGATAATAGGCTGAAATTCAGGGAAAACATCCCCCGTGAGCATCATAAATACATTATATTCAATTTTATGTTCTCAGTGCCTAACAGACCGACAAGCATATAGTGAAATAATAGTGAATGTTTACTATTAATGAGTGAATACATAATAAGTCATAGAAATTGCATTAGCAAGAGTCAGTAACTGCCATAAAAATTACAAGATATTATAAAAGAATCCATAGTAATATCATAAGCAAAATTTGAATTGACCATTTTCTTTCACTTTTTTCTCCTGTGCATATCGCATGCACATGAGTCAATAAATTACAGATTTTTATCACAATAATTCTGACATTGTGAGAAGTTGTTTCTATGACTATATCCCTAAACATAATTTTTTTATGTTTGCCTAATGGTACACTAAAAGGGTACAAGAATTTACCTCAACATTTCTCCATAAGATGCCATTTAGGCTGCTTCAATTATTTTGTAATTTTTAAAATGACTATCTGTTTACAAATATATCTCTTTAAAAAGCTTGGATTATTTCTTTAGGATAGATGGCTAAGAAAATAATTTAGAGTAGAAGGATATAAATAATTTTTAAGGAGATAAATTTTTGCAAAATCTAGCTCAATTTAATTTTTATAAGTAGTACTTGAATACACCAATTTCTCTGTTCACTAGCTATTATCATCTTTATTATGTTAATGTGATGAAAAAATGTCAGCTTATTCAGTTAATTGACCTGTCTTTTATTCTTTTGAGTTTGAACATTTCTGTTGACTAATCAATGATCAATATTTTCTTTTATAATACAATGTCTTTCATTAACTTATTCAATAATATTTACTGAATGCTTATTTTCTATCAAACACTAGTTAGCACTAAGAATTTAAAGTTGAAAGGAAAGTCCTTACTTTCCTTTGTTTGTAGTCTATTGCATACATAAAAGCCAAAGGGGGGCAAAAATTAATTGCTGGTGTTCATCTTCTTCTTTTTGTAATTTGTTATTAAGTAGTTTCCAGTATCTGACAAAATATAATCCAAGAACTTTCTTCTTGAAGTATAGATAAAAAAGTAGATAAAGCACACTGCAATTATAAAATGAGCACAAAGCTGCTGAAATACAAAGCACAGGAATTTGATAATGTCAAATGAGCCACTTAGTAAAACAACATTGCCTACATATGATTTAAAAATGCAGATAACCTCTTCTCCTTTATAAAATTTCCAAGTCTTCTTTTGTGACATTTGATTAAAGTAAATTATTTTTTCTGCACAATATTCTTTCTTTCCAAAATTCTTGACTATTATCACATCTGTTTAAAATGACAACCATCAGCATTCTATTCATTTTATTCAATGATCACTTTTAGGACATTGTCATTTGAAAAGTTAGGATAATTATGTAACATATTTAAGCCCATGGATCAGTTTTGGAACCCACTGGAGCTAATACTTAACATTTGTGTCATTGTCTGTAATTTACAAAACACACTCAGAATAATAACATCTTGGAATCTGCAGCAAGACTTGGGAGAAGAGATGATGCGTCACAGTCCTCTTCCAGCAATACTGTTATGGAAAGAGCTGGAAGCCTCTAGCAAGATATATAACACTCAAACAACAGTTATCATAAACTTTCTTTCCACCTATCTTCAGTCTTTTCTCTCTAAATATCTTTGGGCCTCATGATTACTCTTTCCTCTTCAATTAACATCTTTACTACAACTGACTAATTAGAAACTTTCTACCAATATCTAATGTCCCTAATATTTCCCCATATTTTTCCTCATCTCTACCTTCCTTCATGCTCTGGGCAAACTCATTTCTCTTTGTTCCCACAGCATTTTGTAACTTCCCTTACACCATCACAAATGGTAATACTGTTAAATATTTTTTATTTCTTCCTCTCCCTTCCTCCATCCCCACTCCCCCTTCAACCCCGCCTCACCAAGAATTCAGCACCTAGGACCACTCCTGATGTGTGCTGGGTGCTTAAGTGACTGTCAGCAGCAAGTATGAATAACGGAATTGATTATACAAGTTTGGAGCACTGCAGGTTAGGGTAGGGACAGTTCCTGTGAACCTGTCTGTAGTGCTGTGTGCTTAGTCACTCAGTTGTGTCTGACTCTTTGCAACCCATGGACTGTAGCCCGCCAGGCTCCTCTGTCCATGGGGATTCTCCAGGAAACCCACTGGATTGGGTTGCCATGCCCTCCTCCAGGGGATCTTCCCAGCCCAGGTATCAAACCCAGGTCTCCCAAATTGCAGGCAGATTCTTTACTGACTGAGCCACCAGGGAAGACCTAAGCATACAGATTCTGAGGAAGATAGGAAAAGAAAATGGAGTAGGCTCACCAATAAACTTAATTAGGATTCCATCTTTAGGAGTTTGTCTGAAAAGTCCTAAGAACTTAATTATCATGAAGTCCCTTTCATTTTATCTGAAATTCCATTGTGTTAACTTGTTCTACAGGACATTTAAACATACCTCATAATTTGAAATATTTTGTATGAATATAATAAACATAAATGGAAAATTCTGAAAGAGATGGGAATACCAGACCACCTGACCTGCCTCTTGAGAAATTTGTATGCAGGTCAGGAAGCAACAGTTAGAACTGGACATGGAACAACGGACTGATTCCAAATAGGAAAAGGACTACATCAAGGCTGTACATTGTCACCCTGCTTATTTAACTTATATGCAGAGTACATCATGAGAAATGCTGGGCTGGAAGAAGCACAAGCTGGAATCAAGATTGCCGGGAGAAATACCAATAACCCAGATATGCAGATGACACCACCCTTATGGCAGAAAGTGAAGAGGAACTAAAAAGCCTCTTGATGAAGGTGAAAGAAGAGAGTGAAAAAGTTGGCTTAAAACTCAACATTCAGAAAACGAAGATCATGTTATCTGGTCCCATCACTTCACGGGAAATAGATGGGGAAACAGTGGAAACAGTGTCAGACTTTATTTTTTTGGGCTCCAAAATCACTGCAGATGGTGATTGCAGCCATGAAATTAAAAGACGCTTACTCCCTGGAAGAAAAGTAATGACCAACTTAGATAGAATATTCAAAAGCAGAGACATTACCTTACCAACAAAGGTCTGTCTAGTCAAGGCTATGGTTTTTCCAGTGGTCATGTATGGATGTGAGAGTTGGACTGTGAAGAAGGCTGAGCGCCGAAGAATTGATGCTTTTGAACTGTGGTGTTGGAGAAGACTCTTGAGAGTCCCTTGGACTGCAAGGAGATCCAACCAGTCCATTCTGAAGGAGATCAGCCCTGGGATTTCTTTGGAAGGAATGATGCTAAAGCTGAAACTCCAGTACTTTGGCCACCTCATGCGAAGAGTTGACTCATTGGAAAAGACTCTGATGCTGGGAGGGATTGGGGGCAGGAGGAGAAGGGGACTCGATGGACGTGAGTTTGGGTGAACTCCGGGAGTTGGTGATGGACAGGGAGGCCTGGCGTGCTGTGATTCATGGGGTCGCAAAGAGTCGGACATGACTGAGCGACTGAACTGAACTGATAATCAGTAAAGATAAAAAATTAGATAATCTATTGGAAATAATCTGGGAAATATCTTTTTTCATGAACAGTAAAATTATTTACAAACCTAATTAAAAATAAAAGGAAGCAAATATACAAAATAAGGAAGAAAATGGATATAAACATACAATGGGAATTAACTATGAGTTATTACTTTTCCAAGCTCTCTAAAAACATATTAGAAAATATAAATGAAAGGATAATTTTCTAGAAAAATCCTAATAAAACCGACTACAGAAGAGATAGAAATTCAGACCAATTTTTATAAAAGAAACTGAGAACATAATCAAATAATTCCAATTCTCTCAAAATGTCAAACATTGAATTCTATAAAATACTTAAGGAAAAAACTTGATAGACTGTTTAAACCATTTCAAAACATAAACAAAGGAAAACTTCCCAGTTCTTATAAAGGAACAGATATATCTTTAATATATAAAACATTACAAAAAAAGAATAAAGCTGGAGAATAATTTTAATTTTATCTATTAATGAAAAAATGAAAACCTAAATAAAATACTAGGAAAAATAAGACAACCAACTGAAGCTAATGTTACAAAAGTGAATTTGCTTCACCTCAAGAGAAAAATCATAGAATCTTCTCCATTGATATGCAAAGGCATCTGAACATATAAGGTGCATCTTTAATAACAAATAAACAGGTGATTTCTTAATATACCAAAATATTCAACGATCAATATTGAAAAAAGTTTCTTTAAAATGAGCTACTGGAGAAGAATGTCTATCATAACCTCATTTAAAATTGTGAGGGCTATACTGGCAGACTTTACTAGAAAAGATGACATGAAACTACATTTCCACTTCCAACCAAGAAATATAATGAAAAATTGACCCTTGCTGTCTTGTGGAAGACACACTCTAGGATTATCCCCAATGAGTCATATCCTTGTATACTTTCCTTCACTCAAGTGCAGGCTTGAGATGTAATCTGCTTCTAGTCAGGAGAATATGACAAAGGTGAAGAGATTCTGTAGACAGAACAAAAGTCCCAAATCAGCTGATTCAAAGCTAATCAAAAAGGATCCTGTCCTGACTGGGTCTGACTCTAAAAATCTGCCCTAGACATAGTTGCCATGTTCTAAGGGGCACAAGGAAATGCAGGTGGCTTCTGATAACTGTGACAGGCCCCTGGGTAAGAGTTGACAAGAAAACGGAGACCTAAGACCTAGAGCCACAAGGAGCTTGAGTTCTGTTAACAGACACAGAGCTTAGAAGAGGACTCCAAGGTCCAGGAAAGAATTTAGTTCCATCAACACCCTGATTTAAGGCTTATGAGACCCTGATGAGAGGACCCAATTATGCTATGCCTAGACTTCTGACCTATGGAAACTGTAAGATAAGTGTGTGTGTGTTGTTTTAAGCCACTTAGTTTGTGGCCATTTAATACACATGTGAGAAAGAATAAACAGAAACTTCCATTGAATAGAGTTGGAAGACCAGAAAGGGGAGCTCTCATGCCCTGCGACAATAGCAGAGCCCAACAGGAGGAAGACTGCTCTTCTTTACTGGTAAGGACTCAGCCAAGGAAAAGTCTGAGGCTCTTTGTTTACTTCTGATAAAGCCTTAAAGCAAGCCTCAAAAAGGTTTGTACTGGTTTTTATTAATGTAACTATATCCCAAAACAAAATACAAAATGATTTTAAGGAACACAACAAAAGTCAGCAATCAACAAAAACAATAACAACAAAACCCACAACATCAACAACACAGTATCTGGTATCCAGTAAAAGAAAATTACCAGGTAGGTGAAAGAAGAAAACAGAAAATATACTCCATAATTAGGAGGAAAAAAATCAGTAGTAGAAACCAACTATGAAATAACAGAGATGGTAGTTCTGGCACACAGGCAGGCAGGCACTGAAACAGCTGTTGTACATATGCTGTGTTCATTCAAGGAAGCAGAGGAAAACATGAGCACAATGAGTGAAATGAAAAATATTTTAAGACACAATGCAATCTAAATAAAAAATATGATCACTGAAATGAAAAATATACTGAATTAGGCAGTGCAGGAAAACATATCAGTGAAATCGAAGAAATAGCAACTGTTTAACACTAAGCACATGAGGAACTTGTTTCCTGGTAAAAAATCCATGTAACTTTTCAGGTCTGACCACAGGCCATTATGGAGACAAGCCACATTGGGAAAACCGTCCTTCCCACACCAGACTTGGGCATATTCGTTTCTGAACAGAGTTGAGGTCAAGGACTCAATTGGCTGGCCATGCTGTTTGCATATTTCCATTCCTAGTCCAGGTACTTTCATTCTTAGATATCTTTATCTGGGGTCTTGAGCAGAGACCTTCAAGTACTTCTGCTCAGCCCTCCTTTCAGGTCAGGGGAGAGATTGGGCCTTAAGGACAGAAGAAAACATTGAAGACATTTCACCCTCTACTCCAGTACCCAGTCCTTCTCCACCTCTAGACCTTCCCCCTTGCCTTCTTTTCTACCCCAGTAAACACAAAATTGCCTAGGCCTTTACTTGTCTGTGTTGCGCAGGGAGGCGGCGGGGGGCGGGGGGGTAGGCCAACAGTGAGAAAACAACTCTGCACTGATCCAATCCACTTTAACCTCCAAGAGGTGTATTCTATGGGAGACAATGAACAGAAGTGGAAACTTTCTCTGGTTTATCCTCTTGCTTACACCATCACAGTAAGTGTTGAAGACTGAACTCTTATTTGGGTTAGTTGCTTTCATGAGCTACTCAACACTTGTAGCTAAGATCAGCTGTCTTCCAGCTTAGCAGAGTTCCTAACAGCACAGAAATAAAAAAGACTGAAAAATAATGAAAAATATCTATGACCTATGAAAAAATATCATACAGTTTAACATCATATAATTGGAAATATAGAAAAAGGAGTAGAGGGTGGTATGCAGGAAAAAAAAAAAACTAAAAATACTAAACTAAAAATAATAGCCCAGATTTTCTAAATTTTGAAGAAAATTATAAATCCACAGATCCAAAAAGTTTGAGTCCCAAAAAATTTTGTAAAGGAAGATATAAACTATCATTTGTAAATAATATGATTTTATACTTAAACATTTGATTAAAATGTATTTTAACAACATAACCCAGTAACATGTTAAACAATTAAAAATTAATAGCCATATATTTGAAATAAAAAAATTTTTACAGTAGTAAAAAAAATAACTAAAGTATCTAGAAATAATACTTGTAAGATTTTGCAAAACCTAACTTCTGAAAGTGAGTAAATAAATATTGACTTATTTTAAATATATACCTTATTATTCTACAGAATATTCTTGAATCAGTTCAGTTCAGTTCAGTGGCTCAGTAGTGTCTGACTCTTTGCGACCCCATGAATCGCAGCACGCCAGGCCTCCCTGTCCATCACCAGCTCCCGGAGTTCACTCAGACCCCGCAGTTCACTCAGACTCATGTCCATCGAGTCACTGATGCCATCCAGCCATCTCATCCTCTGTCGTCCCCTTCTCCTCCTGCCTCCAATCCCTCCCAACATCAGAGTCTTTCAATGAGTCAACTCTTCGCATGAGGTGGCCAAAGTACTGGAGCTTCAGCTTCAGCATCATTTCCTCCGAAGAAATCCCAGGGCTGATCTCCTTCAGAATGGACTGGTTGGATCTCCTGGCAGTCCAAGGGACTCTTAAGAGCCTTCTCCAACACCACAGTTCAAAAGCATCAATTCTTCAGCGCTCAGCCTTCTTCACAGTCCAACTCTCACATCCATACATGACCACAGGAAAAACCATAGCCTTGACTAGACGGACCTTTGTGGACAAAGTAATGTCTCTGCTTTTGAATATGCTATCTAGGTTGGTCATAGCTTTCCTTCCAAGGAGTAAGCGTCTTTTAATTTCATGGCTGCAGTCACCATCTGCAGTGATTTTGGAGCCCCCCAAAATAAATTCTGACACTGTTTCCACTGTTTCCCCATCTATTTCCCATGAAGTGATGGGACCGGATGCCATGATCTTCGTTTTCTGAATGTTGAGCTTTAAGCCAATTTTTTCACTCTCCTCTTTCACTTTCATCAAGAGGCTCTTTAGCTCCTCTTCACTTTCTGCCATAAGGGTGGTGTCATCTGCACATCTGAGGTTATTGATATTTCTCCCGGAAATCTTGATTCCAGCTTGTGCTTCTTCCAGTCCAGCATTTCTCATGATGTCCTCTGCATAGACGTTAAATAAGCAGGGTGATAATATACAGCCTTGACGTACTCCTTTACCTATTTGGAACCAGTCTGTTGTTCCATGTCCAGTTCTAACTGTTGCTTCCTGACCTGCATACAGATTTCTCAAGAGGCAGGTCAGGTTGTCTGGTATTCCCATCTCTTTCAGAATTTTCCACAGTTTATTGTGATCCACACAGTCAAAGGCTTTGGCATAGTCAATAAAGCAGAAATAGATGCTTTTCTGGAACTCTCTTGCTTTTTCCATGATTCAGTGGATGTTGGCAATTTGATCTCTGGTTCCTCTGCCTTTCCTAAAACCAGCTTGAACATAAGGAAGTTCATGGTTCACGTATTGCTGAAGCCTGGCTTGGAGAATCTTGAGCATTACTTTACTAGCATGTGAGATGAGTGCAATTTTCTCTAAATGAATTCCAATGAAATACCAAAATAATTTTTAGTTGATAAGAGAAGATCACTAAATTTCATAAAAGATATGGAACACATGGAAAAAACTAAGACTAGTTCTATTATTGCATAAAGCCCTATGAACTAAAAAATAATTTCATATTGAGGCATAAACATACAGTCAGAAATGGAGATTTTTAAAAATAGACATAAATAATTAGTATGTGGCAAATAAGGCATTTCCAATCAGTGGAGTAAATATTGATCAATAAATGGTCTCAAGGAAGTATATAAACTCTTAAAGGTTAAGGGGAATGGCTATAAAACAAGCCTTTTTTTTTGGCTTTTTTCCATGTTCCTTTTGCCTGTGAGAATTCCAGAAGAGTCAAAGATTTAACTGGGTAAAATATCTTCTAAAATTTTTTTAAAGATTAAAAAATAATCATGAGCATGAAGGTCTTTCTAAACATGACTCTGAATGTTAGACTATTAAAGAATTAATTTGATCACCTAAAATTCTTAATGTATGTATAAAATGAATATTATAAACATAAAACATGCCTCTATGTGTTTTTTAAAAAGCATGTATTTCACAAAAAGAATGATAGAGTTTTATAATATATTAAAAAGTTCAAACATCAATAAAACTACTAGTAAATAATGGGAAATAAAGTACATAAATAGGCACCATATTCCTTAAATTTATACATATATCGGTATATATATCACCATATGCCTTAAATTTTTAAAAATATCTTTAAAAACTCTTTGTAAATTAGGAAATTTCAGATTAACAAAATTATTCAACATTAACCAGCACAATGGCTGAGAGTCATTCTTATAAAGTAATTTATTTTCTAAGTACAATAGAATTTTGTTTTTTGACAACTGTGTAATTATAGGTTTAAAAATGAGTTATTTGGAAAGCCTACTACACATGTGATTTATAATCTGAAATTTTAGTTTGAATCAGTTAACTTATTTATACTGAGCCTAGCTATCTGCACAGTATTTACAACTTTTATTTTGATTCATTGATTCTTAATTTAGTTAGCTTACCTAGTAACTTAATAGTGGGATAAAACTACATGAAATGTGTGTGTGTGTGTACAAGCTATTGCCAGTGATACAGAAGAAATCTAAGAAGCTACACCTGGGCAATTTGATTTTTAAAAATCAAGAAGAGGAATTTCTTTAGTTTTACTCCCTAAACAAACAGTATGTGAAAGGACAGAACTACCTGACCATTTTCCCCTGACTCCATTATAAGGCCTTGGCTGAGAACTTTTCTATGTCCTTACGCTACACATAGCATTGTCTACTCAGATTTGGGGGATTCACGAATGTTTTGAATTCATCTTTAACACTTAATTTTTTGTCCCTCCTGTATCAGGCACTGTTTCACTTCTTGGTTCTCTGAAGTTAACAAAACAAAACCTGTTTTGTTTTGTTCAGTGCTTTGTTCAGCTGCCTGTAGAGTGAATGCTTGTGAGGAAAGTACCAGGCTTTTCTTTATATAGTTTGAGAATCATCTGATGGAAGCAACAGAGTATCTCTCTGGAATCAATTGCCTACAAGTTTAGATGTTCCATGAAAATACCAGTGCAGAAAGATCATCAAACATATAAGTAAAAGACTTGCTATCTTAAGGCACTCTTTTGTACACAACAATTTAGCAAGAACAAATCTGGAATGACCCAGTGCTGCCATAGCCACAGCAGTGAGCTGTACATACCACCCACTACTATGGCACTGTGATGACTTCAGCCCTAGCAATGTGAAGAAGGTAGCTGTGCAAAGTAAAATTATTTGATGTATGACAATAACATTACTGAGCATTTATGTACTGAGTAAAAATAAAAACAAGTTTATGAATAAAGATACTTGTGGTAGCATTACTTACACTATTTTTTTTAAAAGCTGAAAATAATCTAAGGAGATGAGTCCATAATCATAGAATCTCAATATAATGTAACACTGTATAAGCCTCTTAACATGGAAACATTTATTTTGAAATATTAAAAAAACAAAAGCATACATAATGGTATTGATCACAGCTCATTAAAAAATTGAGGCATCTCCAGGATCAAAACATGTACTTAGCTTTACTCTCAGAAAGAAAGGAAAGTGAAGTCGCTCAGTCGTGTCTGACTCTTTGCGACCCCATGGACTGTAGCCCTACCAGGTTCCTCCATCTGTGGGATTTTCCAGGCAAGAATACTGGAGTGGGGTGCCATTTTCTTCTTCGGGAGATCTTCTTGACCCAGGAATTGAACCCGGGTCTCCTGCATTGTAGGCAGACGCTTTACTCTTAGAGCATATCTTCAATATATATGGCACCTCAATATATAAGAGTTGCTGTATTAAGCAATACTTATTATGAAGAAAAATGTCTTAAAAATTGGATACAGATTAGACAGAAAAATACAGTCAACTTATTTTGTCTCCATTTTATTGCTGTGATTTAGTGTTTTGGAGAGGTACTACTGTTGAAGGTCTACCTTAGGGATGAAATACACTTCACTTACTTTTTACAGCTGTAAGAAGTAGACTGTAAGCTTCACAGACCACTGATGACGTTAATTCCATCTTCACCTTCATACCAGTTTAAGTGTGCCAAGTAGCAAAAACAGTATATACACGTCACCTGAAGTAACATTGTTACTGAACACGAAGACTGAAATCTGTATTCAGATCATTTGGATCCAAATATATGTTTTACCAAATAAATGATTTTTCACAAGGAATCCTCAGGTTTTCCTTAAAAGGCAAACAGCTAATGCATTTATCATTAATTCATTGGGAAAATTTGGTTTAAACAAATTTTAAACTGAACTTTTACTTCATATGTTACAATATACCTGTGCCAGGAAGTAGTTTGAATTACTCCAAATCACGCGACTGATCATTTTTCTGTTCAAGCTCAACAAGTTTATTAATAATTTCTTCTTAATAGTGTGTTTGCTCTTAGGGAACAAATAATGACAAGAATTCTGTGCTACTCCTTCAACAGGTATCCTCAGGGCTGAATCTGTGATTTACGTTTTAGTCTTTATTCTCTGGCCTCTCAAGTATAATTTGGTCCTCAGAAGAAAAATTCTTCCTGTTCCTCATGGGCCAGTGTCTCATAAAACCCCGTATGAGAGGAAATCTGTGACCCACCATGGTCTGGCGTTAGATCAACCTCAACACACCTAACAGCTACTCTTTCACCTTCATCCTCACCAGAGCAGGGCTGCCAGGGCTGCCACAGAGTCTCCCATAAGTGAGGCAGCAGAGGAATACAGATCCGACTTTTCAGTTGAAAAATATGTGCCTCAGCCTCTTAGCTGCTTAGTTACAGAGGCACAGATGCCACCCTGAAAGCTTAACAGAAGGTGGAAAACTTTATTTTAAAGCTTCATCTGTGCAGGAAAACAAAGAAAGACACAACCCTTAGTTTATTAAGTTTATTTATTAAACTAAGCAGAGTGGCAAAGGGCTGAGTTAAAAATCCTCCTAGAAGTTTGCATTGTATTCTATTCACCAATTATTTATAGGTTGTTCATTAAATGGACATGTTGTTCAGTTGCTAAGTCATGTCGGACTCTTCTGCAACCCCACGGACTGCAGCCCACCAGGTTCCTCCTTCATGGGGTTCCCCAGGCAACAATACTGGAGTGGTTGCATTTCCTTCTCCAAAAGGAGCATGGACTCACAGATTTAGGAAAGATGGTCTCCATTTAACTTATTAGGTCTGAATTACCAATGTAATAATATTTTATTACCTATATTCTAGTAGGATAAATTCAATTTTTCTTAACTAACTGTACCCCCACTATATATATATATGTATATATATCAGCCATTGAATTATAGTCAAAAGGCTTGTACAAACATTTTTTCACTGCTCTTTTGAAAATTATTAAATGTGTAAGTAAACTATATAGTAAATATTTGCTTTTGATATAAAATGGTATGATGTTTATGCCTAATGATTATGAATTTTAACTTTTAGTGTAAACCTCACAATATTCTGCCTATATCAACATTCTTGTGTTTGACATTTTAGCAATGATGTGTATGGAATGAGAAACTGGGGGAGAAGGGCATCTGCCTGGCCAGATGCATCAGATAAGCTCATTCTGGCCATAAACAAATAGAATAAAATTTCACAACTGGATCATCTCACCTTTTAACTAGCTATGAGATCTCTAGAGTAATAATGTACAGGCTAGCATATTTATTCCATGTATTTTATTGAGCATCTGCTCTATGGTAGATACTGAGTAAGATATCAAGATTTTGAAAGACCGCATTTCTTTCCCAATGAAGCCAAGAGAGTCTAGTTAGTGGGCCTAAGAAAATCTGCCAAATAATCATGAAAATACAGTATCATTGGCAATGTGATAGAACTAGGTACAGTTTCCCAGAGGATTATAGTGAACAGTCTTTCATTGCTTCAGATAAGTTAGGAACTTACCATCCCCCCATATCTATGATATTTGTTTCTGGATAATAAATAGAGATGCTTCCATGTGACCTAAGGAGGAGATAGGTATTTCACAGAGGACACAATTTATGCAAAAGCAAAGAGACAAGAAAAGCCACATGTGGTCTGAATGTTCACAGTGGCCTGAGCGTAGAGTCCCTCTGTGGGTATGATGAGAGGTGAGGTTCTTTTACGAAAGGACAAAAAGACTTATACTGTCTTACACATCATATCAAAGAAATTAAATTCATCTTGCAGAGGAATCTACAAGTTTGGAGAATGAATGAACAGACCCCTTTTTGAAATGTGTTCAGAAGATTGGAGAAGGAGTATGAGAGTGGGACTGACTCAGGAAATGAACTAAGAGTTAATACTGGTCAGGATTCCAACAAATGGCATACTCAACCTAGGATAAACCAGAAAGGGTGTGCACATGGGATAATTTCAAAGGCATGGGCAGAACATAGGGGCATCAGGAAGGATGATGCATGAAACAAGCACTTTGAGCAGAAGGATGAGGAGAATGAAAGGTTATAGGAACCTGGGCAAAGAGTTATGCAAAGTGGCTGGTTTGAAAAGGAGCAGTGACCTGTTGTCACAACATGGGCATCCTTAAAGACATGGAAGGAACCAGGAGATTCGATACCCCCAATCTCATTCTTCCCCAACTCTAATCTCCTACTAAGGCTTTCTATAGCCAAACCCTGAAACTATGGGGCATAGCCTCCCTGGGCACAAGGCCAGTAGAGAAGGCAAGGAAGTGGATCTTTGGAGGATAAATGAACAATATCCAATATTGTAGTGATATTACTTTAAGAACATAAGCAAAAGTCCTGGGAATAAAGAAGATGGTAGCATTTGAAAAATATATAAAAAGCATGGTAACCAGGATGTGACCTAATGGTACCAAACGAAGACAAATAATAGTCAAATATGACTCTACAACTTCTAGTTTGGGTACCTGAGGAGATGTAAGTGATGGTGTTAGTGATGTATTTCCACACACCTCATTACCCTTGCTGATTTGGACTATTTTCACTCCTAATTCTAGACTGTTACTCTCCCATCTTCTCTAGGCTCATCTTCTTTTAAAGTGCATACTAGTAATCCAACTATAACTCTTCTTGTTCTATAATCTAGTAATGCTAATGACCTCCCAGTCACTTCTATGGGTCACTGAACTCTGAGTTCTAGCCTGCACTTAAATCTGCATGGATTAGACTCATCAACAGCTAAATTTAATATCAGCTATTACATCTCTGGATGATACCTGGATCATGGTGTCACTCTGTACTTTTGTAGTTTAGAAAAACTCTTAATTATATCCTCTTAATTACATCTAAGAAATATTGTACAGAGCTAACTGACAAGCTCTTCCAGTCCTTTCCTTGTATATGTCTTACGTATTTGTCTAAATACATTAATTAAACTATGTACATGATACATTGGTATCTCAGAGGAAAGAGATTTTTTTTTTTTTGCTTATTAAGGTTAGGTTTCACAAAGAATCTCCATGTAATATATAACTCAAACACTGAAAGTTACAAGTCTGTTAGTTTCATAAAAAGCAAAAGGGTCTTCCATGAAGAGAATATTATGATCAATCATATAAAGGTATAAATACTATTTATAGTAGGAATTGGAAATAGTTCATTGCTAGATAGGATGATAAAGTGAGAGATGACAGAATCTTAAGGTAGAAACAGTGAGGAAATTTTATATTAGGTAAATATTACTTTATAAGGGCTACTAGAATAGTATATCAGGAAAAGTAATTTATATTATCAATTGAATGAATTCAATAATAGATTTTTAATAAGATCTGTAATTTCCAATAATATACAGAGAGGTGTATATAATAGTAGCATATAGGAACATGATCTTACGTACTGTAATTTTTCAGCTCACAGGCTGGGTGGTTTAAAAACTGAAATTTATTTTCTCAAAGTTCTGGAGACTTGAAAGTCCAAGAAAAAGGTTTTGGTAGGATTTGGCTCCTTGTGAGAGTCCTCTTCCTGGCTCGTAAATAGATAAACTTTAGGTGGCTTTTCCTCTGAGCATGAACAAAGACAGCAAGAGCCAACTCTCTAGTGTCTCTTCTTATAAGGACACTAATCCACTGGGATCAGGGTCCCAGCTTTATTATCCTATTCAACCTTAATTATTTACATGAAGTCACATTGGAGGTTAGGGCTTCAACGTTTGGATTTAGGAGGAACACAAACATTCAGTCCAGGACATTTCACTCCAACCCCCAAATTCAAATCCATATTTTTTGCTCTCAAGCAAAAAAACATTCATTCTATCCCAACAACCTTAAACATCTTATTCCTGCATCAACTCTAAAATCTAAGGTCCAAAGTGTCATCTAAATATCATCTATATCCATTAGGGTGAGAGTCCCAATATGATTTAACTTGAGGTGAATTGCCTTTCAGCTGTGAACCTGTAAAGACCAGGCAAGTTGTATGCTTCCAAGATACAATGACAGAACAGACAGGCATATGGTGGACATTCTCATTCCAAAAGGGAAAACTTAGGGAAAAAATGGGGTGATAGATCCCAATCAAGTTGAAAACCTAGCTAAGGTGAATTCCATTGGATCTTAAGGCACCAGAATATTCTTCTGGCTTGATGTTCTGCTCTCCCACTGCAGGGGCCACATCTCCCCTTTGGCTGTGGAGCAGCTCTGCCCTGGTAACACTGGGCCAAGTCCTTCCCCTGAGGCACTCAGTATAGCCCCACTACTTGAAATGAAGGACCCAGCCTTGTCCCCAAGACATGGAGGAAGTGGTGGGTGCAGTAGCCCTAAGATCTCTCATTCCCCTTTGTATCATTCTTTTTCTTGAAGGATAAAGCATGTTTAAAGCTGAAGAGCTCTGTGGTCTCATCCAGTAGACTCAGTCTACAGTCTTTCCTTTGAGTATACACAGAGAATGTGAGCTCTGATGTGTTTTTCAAAGGACACTGATCCTATCAGATCAGGCCCTACCTTTATGACCTCATTTATCTTCATTTTCTCACTCTAAATACAGCCAGACTGCAGGTGGGGGCTTCAATATTTGAATTTGGGGGATACACAACCAGTCCATATGTCTTTCTATATCTAACCTATTGAAACAGTGAAGACAATTATTCTACAAAAATAATGAGCCACTTAATCGGATACATCAGCCAATTCTGTCAAATACTAAACTTGACTGTCAGGTTTACTAAATAGAAAGTTTACTTTTTATTGTTTATGATCAAAGCATATAGAGTTGATTTTCAAATTTCTTACATTCTTTTTTGCACAGTTGAATTCTAAATGCTTTTGTTATTTTAGTCAAAAAATTTCCTTAGCAGATGTCCACAACAGATTGTGTAAAATGAGACCACTGATAAGTGGATGCTATTGAGCAGAGGAGTGCTGCTCTTCCTAAAGAATTTGCCAGACCAGGCGGCCGCTGAATGAGTCCATTATGAACAGTTTAAACATCTAAAGTGCTGAGCAATGCTAACAGCCCTAAAACTTATAGCATATAGTCTTATAAATAACTAGAGTTTTATAAAATGCAAGAATAGTTTTCATTTCTCTCTTTGTACCAGAATCACTGAATTTCAAATCAGACACATAGCATCACTACTACATTATCCTCATCTCATAGATTTAACCATGGAGTGCTGTGGGTTATTCTTCTTGTATTTCTCACTATAAATTCACAGAACTTACTTGAATGAAAAATGTGTTGTCTACTATAATCTAGTCACTCTGTCTTGCAAGCCAAGCACAGCATTTAATGCCAAATGCGGAACTCTGATTGGAGCTCAGTGTAGCTTCAACATCAGCTTCTAGTTTATCCAGACAAAGCTAGTTTCACCCAATGTGTCATTTTTATACCAAATGAACCATTTCACCATTAAGTGCTAAAGGAAAATGAACTTGCTTTTATTCCTTTGTGAATGAATTTATGCTCTCCATGATGCATTAAAAAAGTGTTTAGAAAAATTGACGGGGTTTAGGACCAAGATACACACTTTCAGCGAATATTCTAATGTGTCATTGTAGAGAATAATTTCTTACATTTTAGTTTTTTTCCTATTTTTGTTTGTCTAGTACAGTAACTTCCTGAAATTGACCATAAAACATCAAGGTGGCTTTTTTTTTTAGTCAAATTAGAATAACTGAGCACAATTTCTCCTTTCAGGAGATAAATGTTGTGTTCACACAGTCTCTCCCCTGGTGGAGATTCTGGAGTTCAGAAGTGTGGGTTAGTGATTAATGATCATCCAGGAAGTACTTCTAATCACTGCTAATGAGGCCTCCATGCTTCTTTCAGAGTACCTTAATCACGGCACTGTCAACTGTACACTTGTCTCCACCACTAAATAAAGCTCTTCAGGGCAGGAATATGTCTTATACAACTTTACATTCCTAGGTAGGGCCTAGGGTATTTATCGGTACATAGTGAAGAGCAAACATATTTAATTTTAAGAACCAATATTTAAATCTGTTCAACAACACTTTCTTCCAAGTTAAGCAGACCTAGATTTGAGGAACCACCACCACTGGATAGCTGTGTGATCCTAGGCAAATGTAGGCAACATCTTTGTTTTCTTTTCTACCATGATTCCCCTTCTTTCTGTTGTGGAACCCTAAGTTTTTCCCTCCTATGGGAGAAAGAGGATATTCATCAGATGGTCTGACACCACCTCTAGTGGGAAAGATGGTCACATGACCCAGGCTAACTAACCTATACTTGTCTCCAAAACAGATGCACCATCCAGGCTTTTCCAGTTAAGCCTGGGGCTTCTTAAAGCTATGGTGGAAGAGAGAGCCTCTTGTCAAAGACAAAACTAAAACAATTCAGTAACAAGATTGCTGTCCTTTATTCCAGGGAAAATGGTCCATAGATTGGGAGTACAATGCCTCACAAGTCGGAGAATTCTGTTCCCAAGGGATTTGGGGCAAGAGTGAATGTTACAGAGAGTTAAAAGAGGCAACATCGAAACGGCGTGGCTTGGCCAGGAGTTTGGGGATCTTCTTCTAAGGCTACCAGGTCCTGTTTTCTATAGCAAGGGAAGCTAAGCTAAACTGGAAGATTGTGTTTGGTGTATGTTAGGATTCCTTGACCATTGTTTCCCGTTAGTACAGGCTGATGCTTGTTTAGAGTTGTGATATGGACCAGGCCACTAGGGCACCCTCCATCTTGTGGGTCATAAGATCCAACTTGATCATTCTTTTCAGCTAGGAGTTAGCAGAAAGGGTGAGGCAGAGACAGGGTACACAGCGGTCCTCCCAAAGTAATGATATGGAAATAACACAGGTCTTGACACCATTATTTGAACTCCATGAATACAGACCTCGCCTGGATCTATCTCTAGAACTTTCAGCTATGCAAGTCAGTAAAATCCATTTTTAAAAAAAGCACTAGATCTGACATTTATAATTGAAAGGATCCTAATTCATCAAGTTTTTTAAACTCTTAAAGATATAGTGTCCACATGTATAAAAGGGGGAGGAATACAAAATTTACAGTTGGAGTAAGAAATCTTAATAATACAATATAAAGTTATATACCATATATTCATAAACATAATAGTCAATACTTTTAGAGCTCTATTTTCCAGATGTGTCTGAAATGCTTTACACATATTAACACATTAATCCACTTGACAATTCTTTGAGTTAGGTATTTTGCAGATGAAGAAATTAACGCACAAAATTTAAAGAACTTATTCACAGCCCGAGAGCTCTTAAATGGTAAGGGTGGGGATTCAAGCCTTAAAGTCTGGTTCCAGAGTCTATGCTATTAATCACTGTGCTACATTGTCCCTGGACAACATTTATAAAGCCCAGTGCTTTTCACAAAGTAAGGATTTCACAGGCTTATTATCATTGCTCTATTTTGTAGGTGTCCAGTGAATACTTGATTTCTGCAGCCACTGTTGCACCTTCCCACAGCTGATGTTACTTTAAAGCAATGCTTCTTAGTTGAAGCTTAGCATCCAAATCACCTGCAAGGCTTGTTGAAGCTCTGACTGCAGGACCTACCCGGAGAGCTTCTGATTCCAAGTAATTAGCAGTTTGAATCAATGTTATGTGTTGCAGCGGCAGCTGATCCACCCACCATCACCTATATTCTCTGAGAACCACTGCTGCAAAGTTGCCTTGCAGACTTTCATGTTGATTGTTTCAAGGAAGAGGAGGGATTCGGGGAGATAGTTCATCTCATAACTAAGTGGAACACATTTTAGTACTTCTATGACTTGAAGGATTTAAGCAGGTTCCTAAAGTCTCCTAAATAACTGAATTCCAAAAATTTCACAGGGAGCTGCAGCAAATACGTGTGTATAAAATACCAAACACGAGGTCAGAGTTCATGCAATAAAAGAAGCAATATTATTCAATAGCAATTAAGGGTTTTAGGGGAATTTTTGTTTGCACAACAGGACTCCAGTTCTTTAAAAAAAGACGTTTTTGTTTTTTTTTTCCCACTAGGATATTCCTCTGCAAACAGTATAACTCACATGACTTATATAATCTAGATAAGGATGTCTTAAAAACACATTCCATACCCTAGGAAATTCTCATTCCAAATTTCAATAAATTTATCAGAACTTAACATCTGTATTTTATTTCATGTCTGTGCTTTCTGAATCCCTCAATTCCACTTTATATCCTTCAGTTTTGTTTTGGCTTTAATCCAAATGTAAGACTCAGTCTGTTTTCCTTAGATTGACCAAAACCAAACAGAAACAGTCACACAAATGTATGTATGGACCTGAGCAAAGACTAAAAGAGAAAACTTTGCATTTTAACCAAAGAATTTGTTTACCATTTTCTCACTGACTATCAGACTCTCTTCACCACGACAAAATTGAAGTGTCCACTCTCATTACTTGTGTGTGTTAGTCTCTCAGTCACGTCCAAACTCTTTGGGACCCCAAGGACAGTAGCCCTCAGCCAGACCCCTCTGTCCATGGAATTCTCCAGGCAAGAATACTGGAGTGGGTTGCCATTTCCTTCTCCAGGGGATCTTCCTGGCTCACGGATCGAACCCAGGTCTCCTGCATTACAGGCAGATTCTTAACCATCTGAGCTACCAGGAAAACCTGCTCTCATTACTTAAACAATTTCTATTTTCTTTTCTCCTGTTCTGAGACAGAAGCAGGCAAATTAAGAGAATGAAAAAGGATGAAGGAGGTGAAATAATGGTAAATTCTCATTCTCTTATGCAGCTTTTTGGTACGACACTAAAACTTCTTTAACGGGAACTTCAACTTGAATTCCCAAATAATGGGTATTACTAATGGCACATCAGCTTAAATTCATGCAAAGATACAAATGACTACACCTGTATGCCCAGACTTTACAGCACTATAAACAGAAAAAAATCTAGCCACATAAATAGCCCCAAATTCCTCTTTTGACACCAAGCTGCACAGTAGGACCTCCCATTCTATGAACTGCACAGTTTTGCAATGATTCACGAGACTTCCCCAAAGTGAAAATAATGTACATGCCGAGAAAGAGCACCTTTTGAGAACTCTCACTTTTTTCCAACATTGCTGTCCCATACATCTCTCAAATACTCAGTTCTATTCTCGGAACATAAGGGAAGTAAAGGGAGTTCATGTAGAAGAAGGTAGGTTCGCCTCTCATTAAACACTAAGCCAACTGTTATCACCTGAGCACCAAAGTAACAACGCTGTTCTCAGAAAGCCTCATGAAAACAATGACCATATATTCTGCTCTAATACTTCTTTTTTGTTTAAATTTATTTATTTTTAATTGGAGGATAATTGCTTTATATTATTATGTTGGTTTCTGCCATAGATAGGGTGGGAGGTGGAAAGGAAGTTCAAAAGGGAGGGGAAATACCTGTACCTACAACGTATTTATTTTGATATATGCCCTAATACTTTATCTTAGAGTGGTTCCCAATGGGAACAGAGAAGAATTAAGACTCATTACTCTAGGGAACTGCAAGCTGTACCCACCCATCTCCTTACTCTGAGTAACAGAGAAGCTTCTGTGGGCAGTGTCACAGTCCTCAGGAGTGCACAAGTGGAAAAAAACCAACAACACTAGACTGCTTGCAGGACAGTGTTTCTCACACATGTCTATAGAGTAAATCTACCTGAAGAGCTTTTAAAAAATACTAATGCCCTGAGAACAAGATCAATTAAATTAGAGTATCTGAATTGGGAGTGGGCCTGAGATTTTGCTGTTTGGCTTTTAAAATTTTTCTTAGCATCTGCATTCATTATCTCAGGATGCTATAACAAAACACCACAAAGTAGCTTCAACAACAAAGCTTTCTTACCATTCAGGAGGTTGAGAAGTACCAGATAAACCTGCTAGCAAGGCAAGTTTCCTTCAGAGGCCTCACTTCTCAGCTTGTGAGTCGTTGCCATCTTGCTTTGTGCACACGTGCCCTCTCTGCACATGGCAGGTAGGGAGAAAGCGCTCAGGTATCTCTTTTCATGAGGGTGTGCCTGCGCGTGTGCTCAGTTGCTGAGTCATGTCTGACTCTTGTGCGATCCGATGGGCTGTAGCCCACCAGGCTCCTCTGTCCATGGAATTTTTCCAGCAAGAATACTGGAGAACAATGGAGTCTCCTGCAGTGGCAGGTAGACTCTTTACCCTTGAGCCTCCAGGGAAGCCCTTTCATGAGCACAGCTAGCCAATTATGAGGGACCTGCCGTGGGACTTCATCTAACCCTAATTACCTTGCAAAGACTCAGCTCTGAATACCATCACATTTGGGAGATAGAGCTTCAACATATGAATTTGGAAGGAAAACACGCATTCAGGTTGTCACAGCTTCCCAGGTGATTCCAGTATGCTGCTAGAATAAAATGACTCTTGTAGGGATGTCAAGCCTACTATTGAATTGTTGCTGCTGCTGCTAAGTTGCTTCAGTCGTGTCTGACTCTGTGCGACCCCATAGACTGCAGTCCACCAGGCTCCCCTGTCCCTGGGATTCTCCAGGCAAGAACACTGGAGTGGGTTGCCATTTCCTTCTCCAATGCATGAAAGTGAAAAGTGAAAGTGAAGTCGCTCAGTCGTGTCTGACTCTTCGTGTTAGTGTTTTTAACTCTTCTTTGGTCCCTCAAAACATGCAGCACAAAGATTCACCTGAGGAAGGTACTTCACACATATTTGCTAAATAAATGAATTGTGCCATATAAAAGCAGAGTATTTATAATATTCTTGGCATGGCTTTACTACTTAATTAAAATCACTAGCATAGAATTTGGACTCTTATTCTGGGCTTCTCTACTTTCACTACCTAATTTCCAAAAAGATAATTTTATATTACTACGACCATAAATAGAAACATCAAACAAAACTGTCAGCCTTGTAAAAGGCAAATTTAGTGTTTGGAGAAATCATGACAGTTACACACATGTCGACAGTTATATGATTCACAGATCAGTGAAAAACAAATTTCAAAATCATGCTCTCATTCTTGAGTGGTCCAAGAAATATCACATAAACATCACATAGACCACAATTGTTACATCAAGAGAGATGAAAAGTATCCATACCATTATTTCTCAAATGAGAATTTTTTTGGGTATATATAAAACTAGAGTTGGCTTTTAGTGTATCAGAGGTTTCTTGAATTGTTTCTAAACACCATGATTGAGTGATGCTATATTTTAAATCTTGTCCATTAAGTAACTAGGGATGGCTTAGCGTGTCTCTCAGTCATATACAGGAGGCTTATAAGATGTCTGATACTCTTTCCTGAGCCTAGCAATGCTGTGATGAAGAAGTGACAGCAAAAGTCAGGTATTTTAAGAACCCAGTATTTTGGTTCTTGGTTTTAAATAATTTCTGCTGCAAAATATTACCTTCCTCCAATTAAAAAAAAAGAGAAAACTATTAAAAACTTTGGATATGAATTTAAGCATTATTTTTAGCTTCCTAAAAATTAATATATTGTTTTAATAAACTCTTCCTACTGCTGAATGCCACTATAAAGAATTATCTGCCATCGTTCACTCGTTCAAAAGAATGTATTAACATTTATTACCACAAATGTCCTCATTAATATTTTATAGAATGGCTGGCACAGAAAGTGGCATTAAATCTCTGAGATGCTGCCGTCTTGCTTAGTCTATGCCTTTACTTGAATTTTGAAGCCACAGTACAGGATCAAAGTTTGTAGGTGATTCAACTGAATTTTAGACAAATTCAGACAACAGTCACTTTTTAATTTATTCATTGTTACCTTCGTCCTTCTAAATATAAAATATGTTAATTAGTGAGGAGATAACAATATTTGAGCTTCAACAAAAATAGATAAGTAATTATTAATCTTTTAAAAGAACCCTTGCACACGGATCCTATGTTAAACACAGTTGTCACTGTGGAAGTTTAGCAAAACTTCTTCCCCACTGCATGTCTATACTATAGAGCAGCACTTTCCAACAGAAAGTTCTGTGATAATGAAATGTCCTGTATCTGCTGCACAGAGGATTATGGGAGCCACTATGCACATATAGCTTTGAGCACTTGAAATCTGCCTACTGAGACTTTGGAACTAAATTTTGAATTGTATTTTTTAACTATTTGCAGCAATAAGACTGGTCCTAGAGATTATCATACTAAGTGAAGTAAGTTAGAAAGATAAAGACAAATAGCATATCACACCCACTTATATGCAGAATCTTAAGAAAATGGTTCAAATAAACTTACAAAAGAGAAATGGACTCACAGACTTAGCAAACATACTTGTGGTTACCTAAGAAGAAAGGTGGGGGGAGAAATGGATCTGAAGAGTTTGGGATTAACATATACACACTACTATATATAAAATAGATAACCAAAAAGGACTTACTGTAAAGCACAGGAAACTCTACTTAATATTCTATAATAACACAAATGGGAAAAGGATTTGAAAAAGAATATATATATATGATTCAATTATATATAACAGAATAATTTTACTTTATATCTGAAACACAACATTATAAATCAACTATAGTCCAATAAAAATAATTAAATTTACATTTAAATAATCACATGTGGCTTAGGGCTGTAAAATTGGACAGGCTGGCTATAGAAGTTAAAAAACTAAGAATTCATTTTCTCTGTATCCCATTACAGTTGAGTGTGGCCATGTGTCATAATTATGATTAATGAGACTGTATCTCAGAGTGTAGTCATGAGAGCAGAACCACTTGATATATAATAACAGTGATGATAATGATACGATAATAATGATGATGATGATAATGGTGATACACAATTGTTGGAAGGGCTGAGTATCCTAATTTATCAGTTAGGAATTTATTCTACAGCAAGAAACAGCTTTCAGGAAATCTATAAAGGAAGGCATTATTATCAGTGGAATAGATCTGCCATTGAAAAAATGACAATGATTCCTTCTGAATCTCAACTAGGAAGAATTCAAATAATGAAGAGATGAATCTTCCATTTCCAGAATCCTTTTCAATGACAACTTTCCGTTTCTATTTTGGACCTGCTGATGTTAGGTTTATTGTTGTTGTTATTATTTCTCTTGCTGCTATTATCTTTCTCCCTGAAATACTACCTTAGTGCACCATCACTGGCTACATTGTAACAGGAAGGAAATAACTAGCTAATGATATTCAATAAATGAATTCTCTAGATTACTCTACTTTTAGGATCATAACTAATCTCTCAAAGTAATACATTCAATTAGAAAAGTTGAATGTTGGCTTATTATAAGAGCATAATATTCTTTGAGTTTGTTCTGAGAAATAAGACATTCAGACACAGCTGAACATCTTTAAATGTTTCAAGGGCATTAGGCTTCTAAAGAGGCAATAGGTTTGGACAGTCAATGACCAAGTGGATAATTTAGGACACTGTCATTTTCCTGATTAGAAATGTTTGATGGTTTCCCTTTGACTAAAAAGATAAATTCTGAATTTCAAAACATGTGCATCAATATGTCCTTAAATTGTCCATAGTATCTCCTTTTCCTGTCTCTTCACCATTAAAAGAAAATGTCCCATGCTCCCATGTTTCCCTGACTTACGCTTCCTTTAGCTTGACTCTTTTTCTGCCCTTCTGTTCAGGGTTTTAACTCTAAGAGGCTCCTCATTGTCCCCTATCTATTACCACTTCTATCTCAATGTCTTATGTTTAATACCATTTTCCCCTTCTCTACCACTGAAATCTTTGTTCTAAGACAGCATGGAAAGTTTTGCTAATCTCTTCTATAACATAATGTTTGGCATGTGATGTATGTTCAAGAAATGTTCGATAAATTACTTTATCACTTACTTTACACCAGAATAGCCTCCAGTTAAAAACTGAAAAAAAAAAAAAAAAAAACCTTAGAGGACTCATTCCTTCTAGACAACCAAAGCTTTATTCCTAGGTCAAGTTATATGTTTATCACAGGTCACGTTCTGTTCTGTGTCATCTTCGTTCTGAGGGAACAGGTCCTAGGCTTAAGGAACAGCTTATCTGAGACATTGCTGATTTCAGGAGAGAGCCAGTGTAGAGGCATTAGACCCTCACAATGGTTCTTAAAGCTTTTTCTAGAAAGTGGTTCTTTCACTCACAGTTCATTAGCCAAAGCAAATCATACAGGAAATCCATAGGATGAAAATATAAAATCTTTTTATAGGAAAGGAAAAAACATTTTTAATCATAATACAATTTAATACAATTACCCATAATAACCCCAAATTGTTAATCACTTAACATATATCAAGCATAGTGCTAAATATTGTACTTTATTATTGTACTACTATTCCTCAGAAGAAACTTGAGGCCCCCTAGAAGTCAAACACGACTTAGCAACTAAACAACAGCAACGACAAAAAGAGGTCAAGTAATTTGTCAGGTCACACAGCTATAAATGGCAGAGCCTAGTGGCAAAGATAGTTTAATCTGAAGACTAAACATTTGTATTGCTTCCCAGGTGGCTCAATGGCAAAGAATCCACTTGTCAATGCAGGAGCCACAGGAGACATGGGTTGGATCCCTGGGTCATGAAGATCCCCTGGAAGAGGAAATGGCAAACCACTCCAGTATTCTTGCCTGGAGAATCCCATAGACAGAGGAGCCTGGCAGGTTACAGTCTATGGAGTCACAAGAGTGGGACACGTCTGAGAATGCATGTAATGCTTCCCCATAAAAATTAATAAATAAATATAATTCTCAAGAAAAAGAGCAGAACTAAGAGCAACAGTCTGCCTATTTAAATCATGGTTTTTATGGCTAACTAGATGATAAATTAAGACTTCCCTGGTGACTCAATGGTAAATAATCTGCCTGTGATGCAGGTGACCCGGGTTTGATCCCTGGGTTGGGAAGATCCCCTAGAGAAGGAAATGGCCACCTACTCCAGTATTCTTGCCTGGAGAATTCCATGGATAGAGGAAAATGGTGTGCTACAGTCCATGGGGTCACAAAGAGTTGGACACAACTAAGTGACTAACACTGACTTAGATGATAAAGTACAGGTTCTGATACAGTTTTTCACACATTTTTATCTAGGCTCAGTGGATCTCAGCCAGGGCTAATTTTGCCACTACTGGCAAGGGGCAGGCTGTTGCTACTGCCATCCAGTGGGTAGAGGCTGGGCAATCTGGAAAACATTCTGCAATACACAGAACAGCCGCACAACCAAAACACCATTTGGCCCAAAAGGTCAAGAGTGCCAAGCCTGAGCAACCTTGGTCTAGGGTACAGATCCAAATATAGGTCACCCTGGGATATGAAAAACTTTATTCTTCACGTAAATAATTATAAAAAGTCATTTTCTGCCTTGATTAGAAGCTTATTAATTTGCCCTTCATATCAATGTAAACAACCCCTAAATTTTTATGTTCACATTTTTCTATAAATTATCTGCGATTAATTTAGAAGCAATTCAAGCTCAGTACAAGTTCAAAAGGAAGACATCATTCAACAGGAATGTGACATTTGGAGGAAAGGCTTAGAGTACCACAGAATGGGGTGGCCAGTCAAGGAGCAGAAGAGGCAGAGCTGCTGAAAGGTCAGTTGGCTCTTGGAATGTAATCACTTTGGATATAGTCTAGTGACATTTTCCCTCTTTTGATCTCACAAATTGCACTTTATGTTAATTGGTTAATGGCTCAAGTGTTTTAATAACAAAAATTCAAATAAATAATCATTTCCACCAATGTCCATTTGTCCTATTTTGAACAAGAGTAACTTACCCGCTCCAGTGTTCTTGCCTGGAGAATTCCAGGGACAGGGGAGCCTGGTGGGCTGCCGTCTCTGGGGTCGCACAGAGTCAGACACAACTGAAGCGACTTAGCAGCAGCAGCAGCAGCAACTTAAATTTGCATAGTATTGACAATATTATTTCCTTATTACATTAGACTCATTTTCTTATTCATGATATACCCCTTGGATATTTCTAAAATTTTTCACATTACTGCAAAGTTTAAAAGAGTGTTTTCTAAGGTATTTTATTACACATCTAGGCCTTATAAATATCTTCACCAATTTTGCAATTTATATTCTGATCTTTCTCTTATTTATTTTTACTTACTCATCAAATGAGTCAAGGGGTATCATTAGATAATGACAAAATTAAGTACAAGTTTTAATAGTACTTCAAGTGTTTTTACATGGTGACAGGAGTTGAAGAATCAAGTAGTCAATGTTGAATCAATGTCCAAAATCCTTACCTGGCATGTTGTTCATACAAACAAAATTGATCTGTTTATTCAGGGCAGCTATAGTGAGGTTTTAAGAAAATACACTAGTACAAGGGTTGTCAAGTTTTTTCTATAGAGGACAGAATTTTTTCAGACTTTTGGGGTTTTATGCAGCTACTTAACTCAGCCATTGTAGCACAGAAGTAGTCACATAACGCAAACAAATGAGGCTGGCTGTGCTCCCATCAGTTCAGTTCAGTTGCTCAGTCCTGTCCAACTCTTTGCAACCCCATGGACTGCAGAATACCAGGCTTCCTTGTCCATGATCAACTCCCAGAGTTTACTCAAACTCATGTCCATCGAGTTGGTGATGCCCTCCAATCATCTCATCCTCTATGTCCCCTTCTCTTCCTGCCTTCAATCTTTCCCAGCATCAGGGTTTTTTCCAAGGAGTCAGCTCTTCGCATCAGTTGGTCAAAGTATTGGAGTTTCAGCTTCAGCATCAGTCCTTCCCATGAATATTCAGGACTGATTTCCTTTAGGATGGACTGGTTGGATCTCCTTGCAGTCCAATGGACTCTCAAGAGTCTTCTCCAACACCACAGCTCAAAAGCATTAATTCTTCTGCAGTCAGCTTTCTTTATAGTCCAACGCTCACATCCATACATGATACTACTGGAAAAACCATAGCTTTAACTAGACGGACCTTTGTTGGCAAAGTAATGTCACTCTCTGCTTTTTAATATGGTGTCTCCGTTGGTCATAACTTTTCTTCCAAGGAGCAAGTGTCTTTTAGTTTCATGGCTGCAATCACCATCTGCAGTGATTTTAGAGCCCTCCAAAATAAAGTCTGTCACTGTTTCCATTGCTTCACTGCCTATTTGTCATGAAATGATGGGACTGGATTCCATGACCTTAGTTTTCTGAATGTTGAGTTTTAAGCCAACTTTTCCCCTCTCCTCTTTAAATTTCATCAAAAGGTTCCTTAGTTCTTCACTTTCTGCCATAAGGGTGGTATCATCTGTATATCTGAGGTTATTGATATTTCTCCTGGCAATCTTGATTCCAGCTCGTGCTTCTTCCAGCCCAGTGTTTCTCATGATATACTCTGCATATAAGTTAAATAAGCAGGGTAACAATATACAGCCTTGACGTACTCCTTTCCCAATTTGGAACCAGTCTCTTGTTCCATGTCCAGTTCTAACTGTTGCTTCTTGACCTGCATACAGATTTCTTAGGAGGCAGGTCAGGTGGTCTGGTATTCCCACCTCTGCAAGAATTTTCCACAGTTTGTTGTGATCCACACTGTCAAAGGCTTTGGCATAGTCGGTAAAGCAGAAGTAGATGTTTTTCTGGAACTCTTGCTTTTTCGATGATCCAACAGATGTTAGCAATTTGATCTCTGTTTCCTCTGCCTTTTCTAAATCCATCTTGAACATCTGGAAGTTCATGGTTCACATACTGTTGAAGCCTGGCTTGGAGAATTTTGAGCATTACTTTGGTAGTATGTGAGATGAGTACAGTTGTGCAGTAGTTTGAACATTTTTTGGCATCACCTTTCTTTTGGATTGGAATGAACACTGACCTTTTCCAGTCCTGTGGTCACTGCTGAGTTTTCCAAATTTGCTGGCATATTGAGCACAGAACTTTCACAGCATCATCTCTGAGGGTTGAAATAGCTCAGCTGGAATTCCATCACCTCCACTACCTTTGTTTGTAGTGATGCTTCCTAGGGCCCACTTGACTTCCCTTTCCAGGATGTCTGGCTCTAGGTGAGGGATCACACCATCGTGGTTATCTGGGTCATAGAGATCTTTTTGTATAGTTCTGTGTATTGTTGCCACCTCTTCTTAATATCTTCTGCTTCTGTTAGGTCCATACCATTTCTGTCCTTTATTGTGTTCATCTTTGCATGAAATGTTCCACTGATATCTCTAATTTTCTTGAAGAGATCTCTAATCTTTCCCATTCTATTGTTTTCCTCTTTCTTTGCACTGATTGCTGAGGAAGGCTTTCTTATCTCTACCAGCTATTCTTCGGAACTCTGCATTCAAATGGGTATATCTTTCCTTTTCTCCTTGCTTTTAGCTTCCCTTCTTTTCACAGCTATTTGTAAGGCCTCCTCAGACCACCATTTTGCCTTTTTCATTTCTTTTTCTTAAAACAAGAACCAAAAAATACACTGGTTGGTAGAAATTGCTCTGTGAGAAATACTGAAAAACGTGCCTCTGATAAAATCATACATATAACACAAGCTGTCTAGGCAGGTAGTCAAAGCTCTCTACTGTCTGACCCAAACTCTACTATCAGTTTTTTCTTTCTCCTATGTCTCTTTGCATACCTCACGTGCTAAGTCGCTTCAGTTATGTCCGACTGTTTGTGACCCCACAGGCTGTATGTAGCCCACCAGGCTCCTCTGTCCATGGGGTTTTCCAGACAAGAACACTGTAGTGGGTTGCCATTTCCTTCTCCAGGTGATCTTCCCAGCCCGGGGATGGAATCCTCTTTTCTTATGTCTGCTGCATTGGCAGGGGGATTCTTTACCACTAGTACCACCTGGGAAGCATACCTCATCAGCAACCTCAATAAACCATTTTCTGATCCCTAGGAAATGTATTAATTCCATACCTGTTTTTCCTACCTCCCTTAATATTTAGCATTATTCCACTGTAAAATCTTGCTGTCTAAGTGATGCTTAATACTGGAGGATGATCCTGTCATTGTCTGTCATTAACTCTGTCAAGTAGTTTTATGCATCTGACACTGGAGAGTCATGGAAAAAGAATCGAATTTGGGGTTGGACATATATAGGTTTGAATCTCAACTTTGCCACTTATAAGTTTTATGACTTTGTGCAAAATACTTTTCCTTTTTGAAGTTTATTTTTTTCCATCTGTGACACTGAATAATTAACGCCTGCATAGAAGTATGGTGGTTAGGAATAAATTAAATTATTCAATGTGGCAAATTGAACAATGAGACAGTGAATACAGGTGTTTAGGGAAAGTCTGGTGTACCCCACCTCCTCCCACTTCTAGGGTGTCATAATTTAAAAATTAAATAAATAAATAAAATGTTTCTTAATAAACATTTACTTATGTTTATAGGAGAGTCACTCAATAAAATGTACCTATTCTTATTGAACATACTTAAGGTAGTAAGGCAGAGAAAATAAAAGGCCAGGGCAATGAAACAGAAAAGAGATTTTTTTTTTTTTAATATACAGATCTAAACAGCTAGGGGGATTAGATAATTAGATTAATGGTAATTGTGGCATATCAGAATTTTAAGTACAGGGCTTCCCTGGTGACTCAGTGGTAAGAATCCACCTACCAATGCAGGAGACACAGGTTTAATCCCTGGTCAGGGAAGATTGCAAAGGCTGCAGAGTAACTAAGCCCATGCACCACAGCTACTGAAGCCCACATGCCCTGGAGCCTGTGTTCCACACAAGAGAAGCCCCCTCAATGAGAAGTCCACATACTGCAACTACAGACCCCACTAATGGCAACTAGAGAAAAGCCCACATAGCAACAAAGACCCAGCAAGACATAAATAAATAAATGTTTAAAAAATCTATCATTCAATAAGTGGTATGAAAAAAATTACAAATTGGAACAAACATTCAAAAAAGATGTTTCCAATAGCACAAAGAAGTAAACATTTAAAAAAAAAATGAAGTTATAGGGATGAAGAAGAAGGATAAGGGATAGTTAAGGAGTTTGGAATGGACATGTACATGTAGCTATGCTGAAAATGGATAGCCAAAAAGGACTTACTGTGGAACTCAGCTTAATGTTACATGGCAACCTGGATGGGAGGGGAGTTTGGGAGTGAACATACATACATGGTTGAGTCCCCTCACTGTTCACCTGAAACTATCACAACATTCTTAATCAACTATATCCCAATACAAAATGAAACGTTTAAAAGATTTTTAAAAATGGACAAATGAAAGCTAGATTACTAGATACATAAGGTTGTGCTTTAAAAGCTGCTTTACTCAAAATTATTATGAATATGTATTTCTGCTTATTACTCACGGTAAAAATAGAAATAAAATTGGAAATTACAGAGGGAAATGAGGCTATTAAAACAAATGAAGAAAGTGTGAGTGAATCTAGTCACAATACTGGCACACAGTTTTCTGAATAGCTTTAACTAAAGGATTGAAAAATTTGATCTTATAAAATTAACAACAAAACTTCCGGAAAATAATAGATTTCACAACCAAAATTGAAAAATTAATATTTAATAACAATGTAAAAATCATTTTATGTATATAACCAAATAGAATTTTTTTAATTTATAAAGAACTTATGCAAATCAATAAGAAAAGATGAACAAACCAAGTTCTTAAAAGAGCAAGGGATTTTTTCAAAAAATACAAACAACAATAAATTACGTGTAAAAAATGCTCAATTTCAGTATCAGTGGAAAATGCAAATTATGAAAAAGTATTCATTCACTGATGAAGTCACTCAGTCATGCCCAATTCTTTTTGACCCCGTGGACTATACAGTCCATGGAATTCTCCAGGTCAGAATACTGGAGTGGGTAGCCTTTCCCTTCTCCAGCCTTTCCCAACCCAGGGATTGAAGCCAGGTCTCCCACATTGCGGCGGATTCTTTACCAGCTGAGCCACAAGGGAAGCCCTTGTGAAAAGGTATATTATTCTGCTATTACACTGTCAAAATTTAAAATACTTTGATTTTTCCAGTGGTGGCCAGGGTGTGAATAAATGGTCTGTCACATACTTTATTGTAGGGATGTAAATTGCTCCATTCTTTCTGAAGGACAATTTCACAACATCTATCAAAATTTTAAAGACAAATACCTTTAGCTCATTGGTTGAAATTTAATCTATTAATATCCTTACAAAAGCCTGTCAAAATTTATGTAAAAGGATATTCAGTACAGAAATTTTCATAAGAGCAAAATGCTAAAAACAAAATGCTATTTATCAGAAGAGGACAGATTAATATATTATAATGTATGTATATGATGGTACACTCTGCTGCTGCTAAGTCGCTTTAGTCATGTCCAACTCTAGATGGCAGCCCACCAGGCTCCCCCATCCCTGGGATTCTCCAGGCAAGAACACTGGAGTGGGTTGCCATTCCTTCTCCAATGCATGAAATGAAAAGTGAAAGTACACTCTACCATATGATAAATAATAAAATATTGATATATGTTCTAGTGTGAACAGATCTCTAAGATGCATGTTAGTTGAAAAAAGAAAGATACAGAATTATATATTAAGATACTTTTTGTGAAAGTAAATTCAAAATTAATTATGTGTATGTGAATAAATATATATTTTGGTGAGGGAAAGGAATCATGTTTTTGTTTAGTCACTAAGTCGTGAATGACTCTTTTTGTGACCCCATGGACAGTAGGCCACCAGGCTCCTCCATCCACAGGATTTCTCAGGCAAGGATACTGGAGTGGGTTGCCATTTCCTTCTCCAGGGGATCTTCCCTACCCAGGGATTGAACTCTCATCTCCTGCACTGGAGGTGATTCTTTACTGCTGAGCCACCAGGGAAGCCCAAAGGAATCATAAGAAACTGTTAATAGTGGGTGTTTTGAGGGGAGGAGCCTGTGGTAAGCGTTTTGCTGTTTCCTGGAAAACAATTTTCTAACTTTATGTAATACTTTACATTACTTGTCATAGGAGTCAAGAGGGTAAGAATATGGTACTTGAAAGTTGCTGAGAGTAGATCTTAAGCATTTTCACCATCAAAAAAAAAAAAAAGTTAACTTTGTGAGGTGTAGAATGTGTTTATTATATTAACGTTGGTAATCATTGCATAATATATGTGTGTATTAACTTATCACATTGTATACTTTAAACGTATACAATTTTATTTGTCATTTATACCCAATTATTACCCAGTAATAGAAAATAAAATGGTAAGAATTTGGGCTCCTTTAAATATTCTTCTGTAGTTTGAAAAAAAGACACACACATGTTTTTAAAGGTTAAGCTAGTCTCAAGAAAATTGTTTCCAAGGAGAGTATGTGGTTGGTATCAGAGTGTGTTAAATACAAGTTAGATAAAGAGAGAACAAGATGCCAAACTCCAAGAAAATGATCATTTAACAGCTCACTTGGTATTTTAGTTTTTTGGTCAATTTTTCTCCTCTCAACAACTATTTCTTAAAATATTTATGAGCTCCCAAATGTATTTTGTTGAGGAATTACTAGTTTTACATTCTCTCTATATTTTTTTCATTTTTGTTCAATTTTGTAGAACTCCATTGAGAAAATGTGGTCTTTTATTCTTTACATTTGCTAATTGATATTTATTCCATGTTTTCTTCCAGGAGCATTTAAGGCAAGATTCAAGTGTATACATGGTCAACACCATAATGGGAAGGGTAGAAATAACCTTCATTGAAGTGTACAGTATATTTGAACCAATAAATGGCTTAGGTAGTTTAAACCATCAGGTTGGTACTGTGACTACAGACAGAGTCCCAAAATTGCATATTGCAAATCTAACTACATTTCATACATGTAGTCAACACTGCTTTCAAAATATTTTTAAAAGGCCAGTTGTATAGATTGTTGTAATGTTGCAAGATGCTGGTGAAAATTATAGGGCAGATTCAGCCCTACTCATACTTTTCCTTGGTGCTAGTCCAAACTATTCTACCTATCTTGTCACTTTTTGCCCCCCACTTCCCATATCAGCTTTCCTAAAGGCCATTATATTTCTTAAAATCTTTATATTAAGATCGGTTACATTTTTTCTCAGAAAATGGACAGTCTTCTATTAAGTGAACTTAAAGTGGGGTAGAATGGGGAGATGATAGATGAAGTCTATGTGAAGTTTAAATTATTAATTAAAAATGTAACTTTGACTCAGTATGCTAAAAAAATCTTCTTGTAATAGAAATTATTTTCCAAGACTTCAACTTTTTTCTCTAACAGTTGTATCTCACTTCCAAATTTCCTTTGATCAAGAAAACTCCTTTCACTGTTGTTATAAAAGTTTCATTCATGATTTCATTTTCTTTGTTGCACTTGAAAATTGAAAGTTATAAAGCTATAACCTTAAGATACATTGATGCTGTCAAACTGAAGGCCATGTAATTTATTCTTTGCATTCTTCCATGGTTCTTAGCATGTCAAGGATGACTAGTCACTTTCATTAAGCACTATGACTCGGGTATGAAAATCCAGATATTGCAGGGCTTGTCAAAATAGCTTAGCTCATTTAGAATCTTCTGTGCCATTTATTTTAAAGTTTAAGAAGTAGAAGTTCAGTTCAGTCGCTCAGTCATGTACGACTCTTTGCCACCCCATGGAGAGCAGCATGCCAGGCCTCCCTGTCCATCACCAACTCCTGGAGCTTACTCAAACTCATGTCCATCGAGCAGGTGATGCCATCCACCATCTCATTCTCTGTCATCCCCATTTCCCACTTTCAATCTTTCCCAGCATCAGGGTCTTTTCCAAGGAGTCAGCTCTTCATATCAGGTGGCCAAAGTATTGGAGTTTCAGTTTCAGCATCAGTCCTTCCAATGAATATTCAGGACTGATTTCCTTTAGGATGGACTGGTTGGATCTCCTGGCAGTCCAAGGGACTCTCAAGTGTCTCCTCCAACACGACAGTTTAAAAGCATCAATTCTTTGGTGCCCAGCTTTCTTTATTGTCCAACTCTCACATCCATACATGACTACTGGAAAAACTATAGCTTTGACTAGACAGACCTTTGTTGGCAAAGTAATGTCTCTGCTTTTTAATATGCTTTCTAGGTTGGTCATAACTTTTCTTCCAAGGAGCAAGTGTCTTTTAGTTTCATGGTGGCAGTCACCATCTGCAGTGATTTTAGAGCCCCCCCAAATAAAGTCTGTTGCTGTTTCCATTGTTTCCCCATCTATTTGCCATGAAATGATGGGACCAGATGCCATGATATTAGTGTTCTGAATGTTGAGCTTTAAGCCAACTTTTTCACTCTCCTCTTTAAATTTCAAGAGGCTCCTTAGTTCTTCTTTGCTTTCTGCCATAAGGGTGGTGTCATCTGTATATCTGAGATTATTGATATTTCCCCTGGCAATCTTGATTCCAGCTTGTGCTTCATCCAGCCCAGTATTTCACATGATGTACTCTGCACAGAAGTTAAATAAGCAGGGAGACAATATACAGCCTTGACGTACTCCTTTCCCAATTTGGAAACAGTCTGTTGTTCCATGTCCAGTTCTAACTATTGCTTCTTGACCTGCATTCAGATTTCTCAGGACGCGGGTCAGGTGGTCTGGTATTCCCATCTCTGCAAGAATTTTCCACAGTTTGTTGTGATCCACACTGTCAAAGCCTTTGGCATAGCCAAAGCAATAAAGTGAAGTAAATGTTTTTCTGGAACTCTCTTGCTTTTTCGATGATCCAACAGATGATAGCAATTTGATCTCTGTTTCCTCTGCCTTTTCTAAATCCAGCTTGAACATCTGGAAGTTCATGGTTCACGTACTGTTGAAGCCTGGCTTGGAGAATTTTGAGCATTACTTTGGTAGCGTGTGAGATAAGTACAGTTGTGCAGTAGTTTGAACATTTTTTGGCATCGCCTTTCTTTGGGATTGGAATGAACACTGACCTTTTCCAGTCCTGTGGTCACTGCTGAATTTTCCAAATTTGCTGGTATATTGAGCGCAGCACTTTCACAGCATCATCTTTGAGGATTTGAAGTAGCTCAGCTGGAATTCCATCACCTCCACTACCTTTGTTCGTAGTGATGCTTCCTAGGGCCCACTTGACATCCCTTTCCAGGATGTCTGACTCTAGGTGAGTGATCACACCACCGTGGTTATCTGGGTCATGGAGATCTTTTTGTATAGTTCTGTGTATTGTTGCCACCTCTTCTTAATATCTTCTGCTTCTGTTAGGTCCATACCATTCTTGTCCTTTATTGTGCTCATCTTTGCATGAAATGTTCCGTTGATATCTCTTGAAGAGATCTCTAATCATTTGCATGAAATGTTCCATTGATATTTTCTTGAAGAGATCTCTAATCTTTCCCATTCTACTGTTTTCCTCTTTCTTTGCATTGATAACTAAGGAAGGCTTTCTTATCTTTCCTTGCTATTCTTTGGAACTCTGCATTCAAATGGGTATATGTTTCCTTTTCTCCTTGCCTTTAGCTTCTCTTCTTTTCACAGCTATCTATAAGGCCTCCTCAGACAACCATTTTGCCTTTTTGCATTTCTTTTTCTTGGGGATGATCTTGATCACTGCCTCCTGTACAATGTCATGAACCTCCATCTATAGTTCTTCAGGCACTCTGTCTATCATATTTAATCCCTTGAATCTATTTCTCTCTTCCACTGTATATTCATAAGGGATTTGATTTAGGTCATACCAGAATGCACTAGTGGGTGAATTTAATTCAGATGACCATTATATCTACTACTGTGGTCAAAAATCCTTAGAAGAAATGGAGTAGCCATCACAGTCAACAAAAGTCTGATGCAGTACTTGGATACAATCTCAAAAGTGACAGAATGATCTCTGTTTGTTTCCAAGACAAACCATTCAATGTCACAGTAATCTAGGTCTATGCCCCGATCAGTAATGCTGAAGAACTTGAAGTTGAATGGTTCTATGAGGACCTACAAGACCTTCTAGAACTAATACCCAAAAGAGATATCCTTTTCATTATAGGGGACTGGAACGCAAAAGTAGGAAGTCAAGAAATACCTGCAATAATGGGCGAATTTGGCCTTGGAGTACAAAATGAAGCAGGGCAAAGGCTAATAGAGTTTTGCCAAGAAAATGCACTGGTCATAGCAAACACCCTCTTCCAACAACACAAGAGAAGAATCTACACATGGACATCACCAGATGGTCAATACCGAAATCAGACTGATTATATTCTTTGCAGCCAAAAATGGAGAAACTCTATACAGTCAGCAAAAACAAGACCGGGAGCTGACTGCAGCTCAGATCATGAACTCCTTATTGCCAAATTCAGACTTAAACTGAAGAAAGAAAGAAGTAGAAACCAGGGAGTTATTGAATAATAGCACAATTATAGTTAACAACTGTAAACAATAATAAATTATCCTTGGTGTTTAGTAGTGTTGCCATGAATGTCAGCTTGGAATATGGGGCACAAAATTAAATGTCAAAGTTAATTTGGCAGGTTATGTAGCCAAGTGAACCTGAACCAGGTGGAACTTAGTAACTGGGAGGACTGAGGGAAATAGGATCATAGTCACGGTCTAAAGGGGTTGTCACTACTCAGGAGGAGTGAACTGCTGCCTTGAAAAATGGTGGGCTCAGTGTGGCCAGATCTGATTTTTAAAAGGGAAAGCAGAAAAAAGAGTTTGTTTGAATTCTCCTGAAATTTAAATGTTGCCAAATATATCAAATTTAGTTAAAAACAAATTTACCTAAAGATGATACTTTCAAGGATTATTTCTACTGTTCATTCCTAGAGAAGTTTCTCTGAACATGTAGAGTACTTTTGGGGGCTTCCCTGGTGGCTCTTCCCTGGTGGTGGTAAAGAATCTGCTTGCAATGCGAGAGACCTGGATTCAATCCCTGGGTTGGGAAGATTCCGTGGAGAAGGAAATGGCAACCCACTCCAGTATTATTTTCTGGAGAATCCCATGGACAGAGGAGCCTGGTGGGCTACAGTCCATGGGGTCACAAAGAGTCAGACACGACTGAGTGACTAACACTTTTACTTTCACCTAAAAACAAAACTAAACAATAATGTGTGAGTCAGTGTCAGCTCACTCACTGGTTACTGGGAGCCAAGTGGTTAAAATCTATTAAGAAGAGTTCATCCCCACAATATGGTTTCCATACAATATATTTACATCAAGTTTCCAGGACTAAACATTTATTTTCAGCCACATATGTAGTTAACCGCATATTTTTGTGAAAACAAATGGACTTTAACCAATGATTACTGTTTTCTTTACATTTAGATTACTAGTTAAAAACCTAATTAACATTTCAGTCAAACTTATTCAGTAAGTTAAAAAACGATTGAGAGAATGCATAGTGTATAGGGTAAGAAAGTGCAGGTGGAGGAGGCCTTATTATTTTTAAAATCAGGGATACTGATGTCAGGGACATTATAAAAGCACTGGAAAAAGTGAACATTCAAACACAGAAGTTAATTTAATATACTAAGCAATCCATCACTGCAAATTAATAAAATGTAGTTAACTGTTAGGTGAGGCAGGTTTTCATTAGTGTATCAAAGCAAGTTTATTTTGAATGCAATGATAGTGATAAATAGAAAATACAAAGAGGAAATACAAAAGAGGAAATCTTTCACAATGTCCTGGATATAAATATAGACTTGTGATTTTATATGGATGTGTGTTATATATCGATGAATGATTTTCATATTGATCACCAATATAATAAAAAATGACATCAGGTTAATCACTTAGGCTACAGCCATACTTCCTGGCCTTACAGGTCAGCTTTACTATTTGTGGCTTGTGGACTTGAGCTTGTTACTTCAGCTACCCCTCAGTTTCCCCATATCATAAGGTTGTTACTGGGAAGATATAATAAGCACTTGCAGCTGGGAATGTCACATTGTAAGCACTCAATAAATATTAGTAAAGCATTTCTCAAAAAAGTGTATCAGGATTGGCTGATGGACTGCTTCATTTCTTGATTCTCCAAATTTTTTATTTACTGAAGTAGATAAGTATTAGCTGAAGTAGGTTAAGTGATTCAGTGAAGTAGATTAAGTATTGGTTTTTAAAGCAAGAATGAGAGAAAGATGTCAGTTCTATGCTGCTGCTGTTGCTGCTGTTAAGTCGCTTCAGTCGTGTCCAACTCTGTGCGACCCCATAGACGGCAGCCCACCAGCCTCCCCCATCCCCGGGATTCTCCAGGCAAGAATACTGGAGTGGGTTGCCATTTCCTTCTCCAATGCATGAAAGTGAAAAGTGAAAGTGAACTCACTCAGTAGTGTCCGACTCTGCGCGATCCCATGGACTGCAGCCCACCAGGCTCCTCCGTCCATGGGATTTTCCAGGCAAGAGCACTGGAGTGGGTTGCCATTGCCTTCTCCGCAGTTCTATGCTGGAAGTGCTCAGTTGTTAGTAGAGGAAGTAGAAACATAAGTGTGCCCAAACTTTCCAAACAATGTGACTTATGTTAATAGAGAACTTTTACAAAATATTAAGGAATATACAAGAGCCTGCAATAGTTAAAGAAAACTTAATACAGAGGTGATATTTTAAGCTGAGTGAGTCTTACAGGGAAAGCAGAAGTTTTCAATGGAGAAAAGAAAGGAATCCAGAGTGAAGGAAGAAGCAGCATATGTATATTGTTTTCAAGGGCATGCTGACACTAGTAGGAAACGGAAAGTAGCTTTGACTCAGTGGGCAGTTGAGATGCTGTCATCTTGAGAGTCATCATGGTACTCTTGTGGATCAAATTAATTTGCACACAAAACTCCATATGGCGTTTCTTATGCACCAGTCTCTTAAGTATTTTGCTTCCAATCCCACAACTCTATGAGGTTAGTACTGTTGTTGTCATTCCATTTTTACAAATAAGAACAACAAACATAATTATGTTCAATTGCTGTTCTGACAACACACAAATATTGTAGTAAACAGTAGAGCTGGGTCCTGAGCTGGGTCACCTGACTCCATGCTCTTGCCTATAGCAATATGATGCTCATATAGTCATACTTTCTCAACAGAAGCTTGGTGGGATGTTTTAAAAACTATGTTTTTGAAGATATTCATTTTTACACATAAGAATATAGGAAAGAAAGTAATGGTTAGGTCATTTTAAAAAAACAACAAATTTTATGACTTTCATTTCAGAAAAACTAGTCATTTTCTAGAATTATTTATAATTCTGCATAATGAGTTATATTTATATGATTGATTTGCTTACTTTTTATGCTATTCTCATGAATATCTTGATATTTCACAAAAGAAGATATGAGATTTCAGAAATTGTACCCAAAATTAATTATATTGTTGAACTTATTATTAAGACTACCAATAATATATTTCATCACAAAATATTTAATAAAATGGGATTTATAGTCAGCAAAATACCAACACCACTGTGAAATGTAATAAAATATTAGCAAGTGACATGGATATGTATCCTTTTCCTTTCTTAATATGAAGGACTTCTTAATATGAAGGACACAAGCAAAAGCAAATACCAAAACAATGAAGTTAATTAAGTTTCAAATGCTAGGCTCCACTTTTTTCTCTTTCCAAAATAAACACGAAGGTAGACTGACCACCTTAGTCTTTCTCTTCTCTAACAACTTCCTAAAATTTTTTCAGTCTTGGTAATAATTTAGTTTCCCTGCTGTTCTCCCCCTATTCCAGATTGCTGGGCTTTAACAGAGAATATTAGAAAAGTGTGCAGGTAGGACTACCCTGGTGGCTGAGTGGTAAAGAATCTGCCTGTCAGTGTAGAAGGCACGGGTTTGATCCCTCCATCTGGGAAGATCCCACCTGCTCCAGAGCAACTCAGCCTGAGCACCACAACTATTGATCCTGTGCACTAGAGCCTGGGAACCGCAACTACTGAGCCCATGTGCCACGACTGCTGAAGTCGCCCTAGAGCCTGTCCTCTGCAACAAGAGAAGGCACTGCAATGAAAAGCCCACTCATGGCAACCAGAGAGCAGCCCCTCTTTTGCAACTACAGAAAAGCCCAAGTAGGAACAAAGACCCAGCAGAGCCAAAAATCAAATAAATAAATAAATAAAATTTATAAAGGAAAAAAAAGAAGTATTCAGGTAGGGATCACTACAAATGGTGCAGGCTACAGCCTCTCCTGGAGCCTCTATGCAACACTACCTGGTGAGTTTAGATTTTCCATCTTTTTTAAAGCTGTTTCTCACTGAGGTTATTTTCTTCCCTTATTTCTTAAGTTCCACATCTCTCCTCTCACCATCAGAATTCCTGACCAAGAAAATAAGAAGCAAGAAGCTTCGCAACTTCCAATCACTTACCTGCAGATTCTCAATCATCCACAGCCATCCTTGCCTCCGTGGGTGCAGCACTGGTTTCTGGCCCAGGGCTCCACAGTCCATTTTCTCTGGCATGAGCAAGTTTCCTGCCCAGTTCTCCAGGCTCTGTGGTTCACCATTCACTCTGCCTTCTGTGTCCACTTGTAATACCTGGGCACAATCCCCATAATGGTCTGCTTCTCTTCATCATCAAAGAGGTGTGTGTGAATCAGATTTTTTTCCTCTTTTCTGCCCTGTGCATTTAGAATCTTTATCATCACCATATAAAGGTGAATTTGAGGATAAGCTGTTCTGTAAGGAAAGATCAGAGTAATTAGAAGAATCTATAAGAGAGGAAATTATGTCACATGTGACATCCCCTCCCCCATAATTTAAGAAATACAATTTTCTAAAGAAGATCCTAATTCAAATAGAAGAATACAATTCTTACAGAAATCTAAAATTTGGAATTGTGATGTATGCAGGCATTGGAACAGAGTCATTTAAATGTCATCTCTGTAAGAAAAGGATCTAGTTATATATTTATACTAAAGGATACCTCCTCCTATTCTTTTTCACCCAAGGCTTGATTGTACAACTTTTCTTAATTTCTCTGGTACTTTATGAGTACATTTTTAGTAAAAACCACCCAGTGAGTTTCATTTACTTACATTTGAAAGAGGCCTAACTACTAGCATGTGACATAGACACAGAAGAAAAATTAGGGGCAAAAGAAAAGACAAACAATAAGTATAAGAAGAGCTGCTCAGTATCATTAGTCATTGGGTTCCGTGGTGGCTCAGGTGGTAAAGCATCTGCCTACAATGCGGGAGACCCAGGTTCAATCCCTGGGTTGGGAAGATCCTCTGGAGAAGGAAATGGCAACCCACTCCAGTACTCTTGCCTGGATAATCCAATGGACAGAAGAGCATTGTAGGCTACAGTCCATGGGGTCGAATTAGGGAAATGCAAATTAAAACCAAAAAGAAATTGTTACTATACACCACTAGAATATCAAAAATTTTAAAATTGGAAAATACTAAGTATTGGTAAGAATATGAAGTAAATGGAAATTTCATATATTGCTTGTGGAAATATAAAATTGCACAGCCACTCTAGAAGATGGTTCTGTAGTTTCTTGTAAAGTTAAACATACCCTTAGTATGTAATTGAGCAATTTAATTCCTAACTACTTATCCAGGAGAAATGAAAGCACATGCACAACCGAAGGCTGCACACTTGCATTCATAATAACCCCAAACTGCAGACAACTAAATGCCCATCAGTAGGTGAATACAATGAACTCCTGATATATGTATAGAACAAAATGTAATATCATCATGCTAAGCGAAAGAAGCTGTGTACAAAAGCATACGTGCTGTATCATTTCACTTATTTGAAAGTTTAGAAAAGGCAAATTGCCTCAGAAAACAAGGGAGCATTTGCACTAGAAAACAATGAATTAACTTCTAAAGATAAAAAGTAACTTTCTATGGCAATGGATATGTCCTATATCTTGATTGTGATAGTGATTACATGACAATACATATTTGCTCAAAACTCACCAATCTGTCTACTTAGCTAGATCTTATTGCATGTGACTTCTTTCTCAGTAAAGGAAAAAATAGGAAAAGAAAAATGGGAGCACAATTAAGTTATGTCTTTGGATTAATTGCTAAGATGTACTTGCTAGCTTTGCATCATTCCAGCATGAAAATAATTAAAAGATTCGCTTGTAGATGTCTGTGGTTATGTCTTAGTACTTCCAACAACATTTAGTAAAGTCACATTAAACATAGTGATTATTAAATAAATACCCACAAATTAGACTAAGATAAATTTGTTTCCTTTCAACTAGTACAGATAGATATCCTACCTTATGTTATATTGATAAAACTGTTTATCAAGCTATTTGTTAACCAGAATTTTTGCTTTTTGTTGATAATGTTCTAAATACTACCAGCTCATACACTTCAAAAGGAATTCTAAAGGGAATAACAAATCTACCTCTTGGTCTGCATCTGGGAAGGGTAATTTCACAGTTAAGTAGGGAACCCTGGAAAGTTGTATGATTTTCATTGATTTCTACACAATATGTTTATTTTTTTATTAATGAGAATTCTCATTATCAAACATAAAGAGAAACAAGTCTAGGTTTTTCAGTGAAACCCAAATATTACCTCCAGAATAAGATGACCAAATAATTCCCTCAAAGGCAGTTTAAATGAGATTAGAAGTTAATGTTTTTATGAATTGCATATTTGCCAAGATAATTTCAAAACGTTCCTGTGATTTCTATGCATTTTCCTTTAGAGAACATTCTTGGATGAAAATCTAGTTTTTCTGTAACTGAAATTTCTGAGTACCACCTGTAATATAAGACTTTATAAATATTCTATCCTGACTCCTCAAAAGATTTAGTTGAAATTTTACCTATGATGACAGATGGGATAAGGAAGACAGGGCAACAGTCTTTACTCTGCACATATTCTGAGCAGAATGGATTTATGTTCCTATTTTCTACCAAGGACAGAAGATGCTAGGCTTCTATCATAAATCTATTTACATTTGCTGCTGAATGTCTGAGTAGATTTGAAAGAGTCATTCTGTTTCAAAATAGGAAAAACATGGGGTGCTGAAAGAATGTTATCAGTGGTGTGCTAGCAGATGCTTAAAAGCCAACTCTCTGAAAAAAAGAAAGCAGAAACACAAAACCCAACCCTAATTTGTAGCATTTGCTGATATTCTTGATGTAAATACTCCTAACATTTGCAATTTCAAGTCACCAACGTCATGTCAAATGGTTTATAAATTCCTAAAACACCAATGCTTGTGACAGCCATTGCATGCTGACCTCAGAATATAAGTGAATTAAACATTGAAATTTATTTTTAGCAATGAGTTTTAAGCTCATCAATGACCTAATCAAAAAAGAATGACAGTTCCACTTAAAGTGAAAGTAGAAAATGAGCTTTAGCCCTCACCGTACCAAAGAGATGTTACTTTATTACTGCTTTAAACATAGAAGAAAAAATACAAATAATCTTAAGGAAAATGGTGCAAAGTATCTCCTTTTTCATATGGCAGATTGTTTTGGGCGTGGTCTTTCTGAAGGTACCTATATACTTTGAGATCTACATTTAGAAAAATAAATCATGGAATTTAGGAAGTGAATGGAAACAGTCTTTAAGGTGATTGCAGTAGTACATAATTTCTTGGATTAACATCATAATAGTATGTCAAGTGATCAGAATAATTCTTATCTATAGAAAATGCCAGAAGTAAAAGGAAGTTAGTATTCAACTATATCTCTCAAAATGTACTCAATGCATATAAAATTACTATTTATAATACATTTTTAAAATTCCTATAAATCAAAAGGAAAACACAAGATACCCATTGGAGAGAAAAAATTCCAATCATATAATCAGAAAGTTTTCATAAGGCAAATTCTTATTATCATTATTTTACACATAGAAACTGAAATACAGAGAGGTTAAATGATCTGCCTAAGGTCACACAGTTGGTCAGTGGCGGAGCCAGGACTCAATCCAAAGTCCATGCTTTTTGCCATTAATGCCCATTTGACACAGCATCTGAACAAATGATGCTTTTGAATTGTGGTGCTGGAGAAGACTCTTGAGAGTACCTTGGACACCAAGGAGATCAAACCAGTCAATCCTAAAGGAAATCAACTCTGAATATTCATTGGAAGGACTGATGCTGAAGCTGAAGCTCCGATACTCTAGCCACCTGATGTGAAAAGCTTACTCATTAGAAAAGAACCTGATACTGGGGAAGATTGAAGGCCAAAGAGAAGAGGGCAGCAGAGGATGAGATGGCTGGATATTATCACTGACTTGACACAAATTTGAGCAAACTCTAGGAGACAGTGGAGGACAGAGGAACCTGGCATGCTACAGTCCATGGCGTTGCAAACGGTCGAAACAACTTAGAGACTGAACAACAACAAACAGCAACAATATCCCTTTAACATGTATGTTTTAGGATCATCTATGCATCAGTTGTTAGCAGAAAAGACTTGTTCACATTTCCTCAAGTAATCTGGGACTATTAAAAATGGGAATAGTATTTTGCAGCTAAATCTCATTGGGACCTAGAAAAAGCTACCTACCCGATTTTCAGGGAAGAGACAAGAAGTACTACAGCCACACCTCATTGGAAGCTACACCATTTTGAATTCAATACAACTGTGACTTTCACATGATCTTGCCACCTCTAGAGAAAAAGTTCATTGATTTCTAAAACTGTATTCTAGAATCAATTTGACCCCACTTGCACAAAATGTAGAAAAAGAAACTCTGTTGAAGCCAATTAACATTGTTCCTATGTAAGCAGAGCTGTGTGCCAAGTTATCTTCATAAAAGACACTGATTATTAAGCAGAGGGAGGGAGTGGGAGAAATTAGGGCTTCAAGCTTTGGTAACTAGAGGGATATGAGTACCATTCATCACAATAAAAAGTACAGGAGAATGATAAGATGATGATTTCAATGTTGGGAGACCTGAGTTTTAGTGCCCACAAAATACACAGAAGGGGCTACTCATTAGCAAGACAAATTTAATGGTCCATAGGTCAGGTGAGTCCCTTAGACAGGGACCCATCAGGGTACTTGTCATGGTTAAATTAGGATGTCTCTTACTCAAATGATAACTTAGTCTCAAATCCCTCCTTCTTATTTTCTTTTTAAAGCTGTGTTTTAATTAAATATTTAAATTCAATCCCAATGCATTTTTGGGGGTGAAGGTTTTAATTAAAAGTCAGTACACTGTGGTTTTCTCATGTAAATTTGTAGCTTGAAGGCTACCTGGCAAATAAAGAAAGATAAAACAGAAAATGTCTTTGAGGTAAACTCAGCAGAATCATAGATGCAGTTCCTCTGAGTACTGCTGCATTGAAAATCCCTCCAGAGATAGGAAAAAAAAACATTTCTGTCTGCAATGCTGCACATTCCCTAAACTATAGTCTTTTGAAGCAGTCATTAACATCTGCATCCTCAGTGTATAGTGTTTTATGGCCTCACTGTATGTGACAACATTAAACATCGTAAAAAGGGTAATTAGAATAAAAATGGAAAGTTCTATATATCTTTTGAAATACATCAGATGTAGTTTGTCCTTGAAATAGAAAAAGGGCACAGTAATCAAGTTAGCTTTTCTCCCTTCTAAAATATGTACATGGATAGAATAAAGAAGTCTCTACATTGCTAAAAGATACAAATAATAAGTCATTTGAAAATGCTAAAAATATGAAAATTCAGTGCTTTTTAAAATCCTTAATTGAAGAATTTAAAAAAATACTTTTATTTACTTATTAATGTATTTTTTGCTGCCCTGGGTCTTTGTTGCTGTGCATGCTTCTCTCTAGTTGCAGAGAGCGAGGGCTACTCTCTAGTTGCGGTGCCTGGACTTCTCATTGTGGTGGCTTCTCTCTTGTTGTGGAGCGTGGGCTCTAGGGTGTGTGGGCTTCAGCAGTTGAAGCATAAGGGATCAATAGTTGTGGCTTCTGGGCTCTAGAGCACAGGGTCAGTAGCTGTGGAACTCAGGCTTAGCTGCTCTGTGGCATGTTCGATCTCCTCAGATCAGGGCTCAAACTGGTGTCTGCTGCATTGGCAGATGGATTCTTTACCACTGAGCTACCAGGGAAGACTGAAAGAATGTTTTTAAGGTAATGACTATCTTAGCAAAAGAAAAGATACCCAATTCTGTTAGGGGAAGCACTCTGATTGAAACCGCCCACCCTGGCCAGGCACCATAGTAACCATTTGCATGAGTTGTTTTATGACTGGCGATCCTGATAAGGAATACGGAACTAATAAGCCACCACCAACCGGAAGAGTTTAGGAAAGGTCTAAAGGAGACACCGCGTGTCCGTCCACTTCCCAGAATCCCTCTCGCTAGCATCCGTCTTGGCTGAGTGATGCGTGCGCTACCAGGAAAGACTGAATTAGAATGATTGGCCAAAGACCACCCAGAAACTAATCCCATCACCATAAAACCCGAGACTACAAGCCACACTGCAGAGCAGTTTTCCTGGGTTCCCTTACCCTACTGCTCTCCACCCGGGTGTCCTTTCCCAATAAAATCTCTTGCTTTATCAGTGTATGTGTCTCCTTGGACAATTCATTTTTGAGTGTTAGACAAGGGCCCAGTTTCGGGTCCTGGAAGGGGTCCACCTTCCTGCAACAATTCCATAGAGAGAATAATTGAAAATTATAAAGTCAAAAATTTAGTAACAATTGTTTCACTATACATTCTCCTCCAGGACCATTAACAGGGAAGCAAATAATGCTTTTTAAATTGTTTAAAATAAGAAATTCATTTTCTACATGGTCTCTAGTAAATTTTTCTATCAACTAACTATATACTAAATAGTGTAAGAGTTTCATAGGAATATTGAATATGAAATATAAATTTTGGGGAAATGGTTATCAACTGTGACTCAACTGAATATAAAGTGATCCCTCTGCTCTAGCAATGGGAGATGGAGGTTTAATTTAAAAGATCATTCTTATTTTGATCAGGATAAATGCACGCTTTAGCTTTGAGTTTAGGGAGAGCTTAACTGGTACATGTTGATTACGCTCGGGGCTGATTTCAACTACATGCTCTAAACAACCTCCACTAGAAAACTACTACACAGTTAAATGCATGCACTATTTATAAATAGCTTTGTATAAAATACTTAAAAATGTATTATAAAGATTAAATTTTAATTACTTTTAATTAAATTTTAATGCTTGTAAACATTAAAAATCCCATTAAAAAATTAAATATATTTCTGATAAATAGGCTAGTTATTGTGAGAAATACTTCCAAAACAGTTCAAATATTCACGTTAGAGACAATTTGGGGGCTTCCCTGGTGGTTCAGTGGTAAAGAATCTGCCTGCAATGCAGGAGATTTGGGTTTGATTCCTGGGTCAGGAAGATCCCCTGGAGAAGGAAATAGCAACCCATTCCAGTATCCTTGTCTGGGAAATTCCAGGGACAGAGGAGCTTGCCAGGCTACAGTCCATGGGGTTACAAAAGAGTCGGACACAATTTAGCGCCTAAACAACAGAGACGACTAATTCTCTAAGGTACTTGGAGATTCAAAGCCGTGATTTCCATTGAGAATTAATTCACATTCTGCTTTAGGAAACAAGATGTCTTTCACTTCTCCATCATTCAGTGTTAAGTATTTAGTCACAATTTTAGCCTCAAGCCTCTATGGGGATTAAGGAGCAGGCACCGGAAAAGATTGACAAGGCTAAATTGAAAGATGGACAAAGTCCTGCTTTAGAAACTTTTTTTAAGCACTGAATTTAAATTTGTAACCAGCATCATATTTTTATATCAGTGAAATAAAATTTATATATTATGGCAAGACAAGAAAAATATAAACAAAATTTTTTCTGCCCCTTTGGGTCTTGTCCCTCCTCTTTAGTGTGTATTGTGTATTTGCATTAACCAGACCTCCTTAGGAGATAACATTCCTTCTCAGTCTTGTAAAGATGACCCACTACTGCCTTTGTATATGCAGATCTGGATTGTGTAAACTATCACTATGTCATTTGACAGCAACCCTATGTCTCAGAAATTATATATATATAACTGTGCTTTGACCTCAGAGCTTTCTTTAAAAGAAAATTGTATTAAGGCATAGGTTTAGGTGTATAGCAAAGCAATTCAGTTATACATACACATATGTTACATATGTTAGGTTTTTATAGTATATTAGATTCTTTTCCATTAGATTATTACAAGATACTGAATATAGTCCCTTGTGCCATACAGGAGGTCCTTGTCTATTTATTTTATATATAATAGTGTGTATTATTATAGTATATATAATAGTGTGTTAATCCCAAATTCTGAATTTATCCCTGCCACCTTTTTCCCTTTAGTAACTTTAGGTTTTATGTCTGTGTGTCTATTTCTGCTTTATAAATAAATTCATTTGTATCTTTTTTTTTTTTAGATTCCACATATAAGTGATACCATATATTTGTCTTTCTCTGTCTGACTTAGCTCAGTCAGTATGATAATCTCTCGGTCTATCCATATTGCTGCAAATGGAATTATTTCATTCTTCTCTATGGCTGAGTAATAGTCCACTTCATGTAAGTACCACATCTTTATTCATTCCTCTGTCAATGGACATTTATGTTGCTTCTATGTCTTGGCTAAGTATTTGTAAAGAGTGCTTCTAAATACATTGAGGTGCATATGTCTTCAAATTATAGTTTTCTCCAGATATATACCCAGAAGTGGGATCTCTGGATCATATGATAATTTCAGTGTTGTTTTTTCTTTAAGGAAACTCTATGAAAAAAAGTGAAAGTGTTAGTCACTCAGTCATGTCTGACTTTTTGTAATCTCATGGACTGTAATCTGCTAGGCTCCTCTGTCTATGGAGTTCTTCAGGCAAGAATACTGGAGTGTATAGCCATTCTCTTCTCCAGGGGATCTTCCTGACCCAGGGATCGAACCCAGGTCTCCTGCATTGCAAGTGGATTCTTTACTGTCTGAGCCACCAGGAAGCCGAGGGAACCTCTATACTGTTCACCATACTGGCTGCAACAATTTGCATTCTCACCAACAGTGTAGAAGGGTGTCCTTTTTTCCCACACCCTCTCCAGCATTTATTACTTGTAGACTTTTTGCTGATAGACATTCTAAATGCTTTGAAGAGGTATCTCATTGTAGCTTTCACTTGCATTTCTCTAGTAATTAGTATGTTGAGGATCTTGCATGTGCCTATAGGCCATGTGTATGTCTCCTTTGGGAAAATGTGTACTTAGGTCTTCTACTCACTTTTTGATTGGATTGTTTGTTTTTTTGATATTGAACTGTGTAAGTTGTTTATATATTTCGGAAATTAAACCCCTGGTAGTTGTATCATTTGCAAGAATTTTCTCCCATTCTGTAAGTTGTCTTTTTGTTTTGTTCATTGTTTCTTTTGCTGTGCAAAGCTTTTAAGTTTATTTCTATACACTAAAAATGAAATATCAGAAAGAAAACTTAAGAAAACAATCCCATTTACTATTGCATGAAAAAGAATAAAATATCTAGAAATAAACCTACCTAAGAAGGTAAAAGACATGTACTTTGAACCTAGAGGATACTGATGATAGAAATTGAAGCCCACACACAGATGGAAGGATAAACCATGCTCTTAAATAGGAAGAACCAATACTGTTAAAATGACCATATGACCCAAGGCAGTCTATAGATTCAATGCAATCCCTATCAAATTACCAACACCATTTTTCACAGAACTAGAACAAATAACTTAAAAATTTGTATGGAAACATAAAAGACCCTGAACAATCTTGAGAGAGAAAAATAGAGCTGGAGGAATTGGGCTCCCTGACTCCAGATTATACTACGAGATTACAGTCATGAAAACAGTATGAAACTGGCACAAAAGCAAACTCATAGATCAATGGAACAGAATAGAAAGCCCAGAAACAAAACTACACACTTATGGCCAAATAATCTATGACTAAGGAGGCTGCTGCTGCTGCTAAGTCGCTTCAGTCGTGTTCGACTCTGTGCGACCCCATGGACTGCAGCCCACCAGACTCCTCCATCCATGGGATTTTCCAGCCAAGAGTAGTGGAGTGGGTTGCCATTGCCTTCTCCAATGACTAAGGAGGCAAGAATATGCAATGGAGAAAACTTATTCTTCAATAAGTAGTGCTGGGAAAACTGGACAGCTACATGTAAAAAAATGAAATTAGAACATTCTCTAACAGCATATACAAAATATATTAATATAAAAACATATTAAATACCTAAATGTGCCATGCCAAGTAGCTTCAGTCATTTCCAACTCTTTGCAACCCCATGGACTGTAGCTCATCAGGCTGCTCTGTCCGTGGGATTCTCCAGGCAAGAATACTGGAGTGGGTTACCGTTTCCTTCTCCAGGGGTACTTCCCAATGCAGGGATTGAACACAAGTCTCCTGCATTGCAGGCAGATTCTTTACCATCTGAGCCACCAGAGAAGCGCCAAATGTAAGAAGACCTAAACGTAAGATGGGATACTATAGAAGTCCTAGAGGAAAACATACTCAGAACACTCTGACATAAATCTCAACATCTTTTTTTATCTGTCTCCTATAGCAATGGAAACAGAAGCAAAAATAAATAAATGGGCCCTAATTAACCTTAAAAGCTTCTGCACAATAAAGGAAACCATAAACATAATGAAAGACAACTTCAGAGTTTTCTGAAGGCTCTCTTTCAGGTTATAATCTTCAAGTTGGCTTGGATAAAATTTTCCATTCCTTTCTTCAAACTATGGATTAAACTTTTTCATTGACAATATAAAAACCACCTTGAAGGTTAAAGAATAAAAAAGAAATTTAAAGTTTAATATTCATTCAGAAGAAGCCCTTAAACACACCTGCTTGATGCATGTTCAGTTCAGTTCTATTCAGTCGCTCAGTCGTGTCCGACTCTTTTGCGACCCCATGAATTGCAGCACGCCAGGCCTCCCTGTCCATCACTAACTCCCAGAGTTCATTCTGAAGAAAATTTGCAAAGATCCTTGCCAGGAGCCGGCATATTGCATATTGAGTGCATATTGCATATTGAGTGCAGCACTTTCCACAGCATCATCTTTCAGGATCTGGAATAGCTCAACTGGAATTCTATCACTGCCGGTAGCCAGCGTGAGGAACTCCGCCCATGACAAAGGTCATGAGGAAGGAGGCTCAGCATACGCAAAGGCGGGATCGAGCTTCAGGAGTCCCCCTGGAAATTCTCGAGCATATACCCCCAAAACCAGAGTCTGCCTACTTTCTGCTTTGTGCTTTCACCTACACCTCTGACTTTACGGGGGGCTGTCCCCCACTACCTCTCTGAAAAAAGAGTTAGCTTACAGCTCCAGTTAATAATTCCTGGGTGTGACAGTGTTTAACCTACAAACTCCTTTGGAAATCCTCTAGCCTGCCTGAATAGGATTTTCCGGCCACATGTGATTGTTCAGAGCCTCCCAACTGTGAGAGGCAGGAGATGTTCTAAACTGTCTAAATACAGATTCCTTTGAGCAGTTAAAAGATTGATTAGAAATTGTATTGGTGAAGGGATTTTCACTTGTTGGGCCAATGTTTGCTGCTAAGTCTCCATATCCCTTACCTGCTGTGTCCCTGGCAGTGTATTGATTAATATAATTGGTGTAAGTAGTAGCTTTAATGTTTGTAACCTGGGACCCTTGAGTTAATTCTTTTTCTTGTTATAGCCCACCACGCCTTTGCTCTGTAGGAACGCAACTTTATCTAATGCTTTTGGAGGGTGGCTCCTGACCAATCACCTTTAGAGAAAAATAAGTTTTCTGAAGAAAAGGTCTTAAAATGTTAACAGGCCTCCGGGCCAGAAGATGATGCAAATCACCTAAGCTTTTGCATATGATAAGTTTGCAGGAAGAAAGCCTGGTTTGCTGCAAGACTCTACCCCTTCCCCCATTATCCTCTATGCATAACTTAAGGTATAAAAACTACTTTGAAAAATAAAGTGCGGGCCTTGTTCACCGAAACTTGGTCTCCCCATGTCGTTCTTTCTCTTACCTTCTGGCTGAATTATTCAGCCTCTTTTCTCCACTGAATTTCCTCACTGAGCTATCCTTATTTCAGCCTCTTTTCTTCACTGAATTTTACTGAGCTATCCTCATTCTATTACTCTTTATATCCTTAATTAACGTTTAATTAAGCAGTTGTTTCCTGATCTTCCCCTACGCCGTCTCTCCTTCGAATACCCTGGATCAGCCGGGGCTGGTCCCCGGCAGATCCTTACAAAGGCTTCCTTTTAGAAATCCAGACAGAGCCTAGCCATTCAGTTGATGACTGGGGGCTGTACTTCCTGGTATGATTTCCTTGTTACTACGAGTATCTCTGTCTTTGGTGTGTCTTTCAGATATTCCACGGAGACTTGTTTATTCAAAGTGTGGGCCAAAGACCAATAGTTTTGAGAATCACTTGAAAAACTTGTTAGAAATGCAAAATCTAAGGCCCCGCTCAAGGCCTAATGGACAAGAATCTGCATTTTTACCAAGATCTCTAGGTGATTTATTTGCACTGAGAAGCACTGTTTTAAGCTCTTAAGGGGCTCACCAGCCACCTCCTTCTCATTGCCCTTTCTTTTTGAAATCAACTATTTCTGAAAGTATTATTTCACTCCTCTACTAAAATTACTGAGTTCCAGTTTCCCTTCTGTGCATGTGGTTTTTTAAAATTAATTTTTAGTTTTTGCTGGTGCTGCTCAATCGTTTTCTCTTTGTGGCAAGCGTGGGCTACTCCTCACTGTGGTGTGTGTGCTTCTCACTGAGGTGGCTTCTCCTAATTTGGAGCACAAGCTCTGGAGAGTGGATTAAGCAGTTGTTGCATGGGCTTAGTTGCCTCTTGGCATGGGGGAACTTCCTAGCCCAGGAAGTGGATTGAAAGGCAGATTCTTAACCACTGGACCACCAGGGAAGCCCACCTTCTGTGTTTTAAAATTTTCCTTCTAAGTTGCTGTGTTTAAGTTTCTTCTCCTGGGGAGTAGGAAGGATGATATCAAGTAGGAAGGATGATATCAAGGTACCTTGGAAGGGGCCGAAATGACCTTGGGTTCCTTGGACTCTCAAGTTCCAATTAATGTTTTTTCTCAAGTATCTATAATAGTAAACATATCTTGGACTTTGAGAATTATTTTCCTTCTGAAACCCCCAGTTTGTCTATCAGTTCAGTTCAGTCGCTCAGTCGTGTCCGACTCTCTGCGACCCCATGAATCATAGCACGCCAGGCCTCCCTGTCCATCACCAACTCCCGGAGTTCACTCAAACTCATGTCCATCAAGTCGGTGATGCCATCCAGCCATCTCATCCTCTGTCGTCCCCTTCTCCTCCTGCCCCCAATCCTTCCCAGCATCAGGGTCTTTAACAATGAGTCAACTCTTCACATGGGGTGGCCAAACTATTGGAGTTTCAGCTTTAGCATCAGTCCTTCCAATGAACACCCAGGACTGATTTCCTTCAGAATGGACCAGTTGGATCTCCTTGCAGTCCAAGGGACTCTCAAGAGTCTTCTCCAACACCACAGTTCAAAAGCATCGATTCTTTGGTGCTCAGCTTTCTTCACAGTCCAACTCTTACATCCATACATGACCACTGGAAAAACCATAGCCTTGACTAGATGGACCTTTGTTGGCAAAGTAATGTCTCTGCTATATTAGACATGATATTCCCATCTTGCACATAACTTAGACCCTATTTTACTAAAAGAGAATTTCCACCTGACCCTACCCACAAAGATGTAAGAGACATGGGTTTGAATCCTGGGTCAGGAATATCCCTTGGAGGAGGGCATGGCAATCTACTCCAAAGAGGAGTCTTCTGAAGGAGTGGTTACTTACATGATGAATTTCTTCAAATGCTTCCTTTTCTGGCATGTTTCTTCCAGTTTCATCATATTAAACTGTAGAAAATCCCTCTTGAATACAGTAACCTGTAATTATGAAAACAAATTGAGTTTTAATGACTTACTGCCTAAGAGAACACCTTATACTGACAATTCAAAATGGCAGCTCATTAGGAGAATGAGAGCAAGTTTGTATCACTTATTGCATTGAACACTGAAGTTCTTAGGGCAGGATATCAGAAGCAGAGTGTGGATTGGCTAATTTCTTAACAGGAGAATGGATGGAAGTGAGGTGAAATTCTAAGGCAAGAAAAACTGTCACGAGAGTCATTAGACACTGTGCAGGTGTAATCTCAAAATTGATGAGAGAGGTAATTCCCTTTCTCAGGAAGATGGAGAAGAAAGGCAATTAAACTAAAATGTTACACTTTTCACAAATTCAAATTTCTCTTCTGCAATTATTTTTTGTATGAATTATACTTCAACAGAACTTCACAAGCACAAGACAAAATACCAAATGAAAAGGCACCTTGCCCTCAACAACTAAAAGCTTTGTTAAATCAGTTCTATCCCTGAACTATGTGTTCGTGAAAACAACTGTTTTCTCATAACTGAAATATTTCAGAATAGGAAGTAGCTGTATAAATCCTTCATTTAATGGATGTGAAAAAAAGAAATAAACTTTCTATTGACTATTGTGAATCCATTTGCTTATTCTTTCCTTTGTCTACTAATGACTACAAGTTAGTATTCACGATGCCCAGCTCTGAGTTTTCCATAGTGTCCAGCAAAAAACAGACTCAGCCTGTGTTTTCCTGTAACATCATTTCATGAGTGAGACACACACAAGTCAGACAGTCATACAATTGGATGTATAATTACAAACTGTGACAGTGCTGCGCTTTACTGGATCCTGTGATACTGGAAAACAGCATCGGTTAAAGAAATCCCTGACTCCTTCGTCTAGGAAACTGCTTAGTGCAGAGAATCATACTTCCTCAGATGATTCTGATAAGATTCATGGATGTACTCCAGTGTTTACCCACATCAAAGCCAAATATAGATGCTCCAAATTCCTATTCTTTGCCTCAGAAATGATTAGCTGAACTGCTTGTCCCCACTGATGAATGGGAACAAAATGATTGTTAAACCTGTTTCAGCTTCTTTTCTTCCTTCATGCACCTCAACTTTGACCCATCGTCAGCCTCAGGCAGCATACAACTGTCTTAAGTATCCACTGGCCCAAAGGCAAACATTCTTTGATGTGCTATCCAACCAAGTCACCTTTCCACTCTGCTTCCCCACACCGCTTCTTTCCAGCCTTGTCTCTTGCAAGTGTGCTAAGTTGCTTCAATCATGTGCCACTTTTTGAGACTCTAAGGACTGTGGCCTGCCAGGCTCTTCTGTCCCTGGGGGCTCTCCAGGCAAGAATACTGAAGTGGGTTGCCACACCCTCCTGCAAGGGATCTTCCCAACCCAGGGATCAAATCCACGTCTCTTATGTCTCCTGCACTGGCAGGTGCGTTCTTCACCATTAGTGCTACCTGGGAAGCCCTGTTCCCTCTTCATTGTAAAACAAAGACCCTTTTTGCCTAACCCTAGAGAAGCTAGGCTTCAACAGTATGTGAACTGAGAACTTCCAGAGGTAGAAACTGGATTTAGAAAAGGCAGAGGAATCAGAAATCAAATTAACAACATCCACTGGATCACAGAAAAAAGAAAGGAATTTCAAAAAAAAAACATCTACTCTGCTTCACTGACTATGCTAAAGCCTTTGACTGCATGAAAGTGAAAGTGCTGGTCATTCAGTCAGGTCTGACTCTTTGTGACCCTAGCCCACCAGGCTCCTCTGTCCATGAGGATTCTCCAGGCAAGGATACTGGAGTGAGTTGCCATTCCCTTCTCCAGGGGATCTTCCTGACCCAGGGATAGAAACTGGGTCTCCTGCATTGCAGGTGAATTCTTTACCCTCTGAGCCACCAGTGACTGTGTGGATCACAACAAACACCTGTAGAAAATTCTTAAAAACATGGGAATACCAGATCATGCTACCTGGCTGCTGCGAAACCTGTATGCAGGTCAGGAAGCAACAGTTAGAGTTGGCCATGGAACAACAGACTGGTTCAAAATTGGAAAAGGAGTATGACAAGGCTGTATACTGTCACCCTGTTTATTTAACTTCTATGTAGAGTACATAACGCGAAACGCTGGGCTGGATGAAGCACAAACTGGAATCAAGATTTCCAGGAGAAACATCAATAACCTCAGACATGCAGATGACACCACCCTTACGGCAGAAAGTGAAGAACTAAAGAGCCTCTTGATGAGGGTGAAAGAGGAGAGCAAAAAAGCCAGCTTAAAACTCAATATTAAAAAAACTAAGACCATGGCATCCAGTCCCATCACTTCATGGCAAATAGATGGAGAAAAAGTTGAAACAGTGACAGATTTTATTTTCTAGGGCTTCAGAATCACTGCGAACAGTGACTGCAGCCACGAAATTAAAAGATGCTTACTCCTTGGAAGAAAAGAAGGACAAACCTAGACAGTCTATTAAAAAGCAAAAACATCACTTTGCTGACAAAGGTCCACACAGTCAAACCTATTTCTAGTAGTACGGCTTTTTCCAGTAGTCATGTATGGATGTAAGAGTTAGATCATAAAGAAGGCTGAGTGTCAAAGAATAGATACTTTTCAAACGGTGGTGCTGGAGAAGACTCTTGAGAGTCCCTTGGACTGCAAGGAGATCCAACCAATTAATCCTAAAGGAAATCTACCTTGAATATTTATTGCAAGGACTGATGCTGAAGCGGAAGCTCCAATACTTTGGCCACCTGATGTGAAGAACTGACTCATTGGAAAAGACCCTGATGCTGGGAATGATTGAGGGCAGGAGGAGAACAGGACAACAGAGGATGAGATTGTTGGATGGCATCACCGACTCAATGGACATGAGTTTGAGCAAACTCCAGGAGATAGTGAAGGAAAGGAAAACCTGGTGTGCTGCAGTCCATGGGGTTACAAAGAGTCGGACATGCCTTAGTGACTGAACAACAGTATGTTGTATATTAGCCATTCACCGTTGAGTAAATTCCATTGTATGATTTTGGCACAGTCCAACTGAAATGTATCCAGTTTTTTGTTATGAATAAAGATGCTATAAACATTTTTTTCTTGGCCATGCTGCACGGCTTGCACAGTCTTAGTTCCTAATCAGAGACTGAATTAAACCTGGATCACTGCAATAAAAAAGCACCAAGTCTTAGCCACTGGAGTGCCAGAGAATTCCCTGAACAGTTTTGCATAAGACTTTTTGTGAATATGTTTTTGCTTGTGGGTTATGGGTTAAATCTAGGTTAATTACCATTACTATATAAGAATTAGCCAGAGCATTTTTAAAGTAGCTATGACATGGATTATCACGATGGTGTGGTCACTCACCCAGAGCCAGACATTCTGGAGTGTGAAGTCAAGTGGGCTTTAGGAAGCACTGATGCCAATGAAGTTAGTGGAGGTGATGGAATTCCGGCAGAGCTATTTAAAAATCCTAAAAAATTATGCTGTTAAAGTGCTGTACTCAATATGTCACCAATTTGGGAAACCCAGCAGTTGCCACAGGACTGGAAAAGCTCAATCCTCATCCCAGTTCCCAAGAAGGGCAGTATTAAAACATTGGATGGTTGCTTCTTGGCAGGAAAGCTATGACAAACCTAGACAGTGTGTTAAAGAGCAAAGACGCCACTTTGCCAACAAAGGTCCATATAGTCAAGGCTTTGGTCTTCCCAGTGGCTGTGTACAGATGTGAGAGCTGGACCATAAAGAAAGCAAAGCACTGAAGAATTAATGCTTTTGAACTGTGGTAGTGGAGAAGACTCTTGAGAGTCTCTTGGACAGCAAGGAGATCAAACCAGTCAATCTTAAGGGAAATCAACCATGAAGATTTATTGGAAAGACTGATGCTGAAGCTCCAATACTTTGGCCACCTGATGTGAAGAACTGACTCATTGGAAAGACCCTGATGCTGGGAAAGATTGAAGGCAGAAGGAGAAGAGGGCAACAGAGGCTGAGATGGTTGGATGGCATCACCAACTCAATGGACATGAACTTGGGAAAACTCTGAGAGATGGTGAAGGACAGGAAAGCCTGGAATGCTATAGTTGATGGGGTCTCGAAGAGTTGGACACAACTTGGTACCTGAATGACAGCAACAGTAATGCCATTTTAATACTCCCACCAACAATGCATGAGTTTGTGTTGTTCCACACCCTGTCAGCATTTGTTAAGTCACTTTTAAAAATTTTAGCCTCTCAAGTAGGTCCACCCATATTTAAACAAAAATTATACAAATTTACTTTTTCATTTCCTATTTTTTTAATTTTTTTTTAAACTTTACAATATTGTATTGGTTTTGCCAAATATCGAAATGAATCTGCCACAGGTATACATATGTTCCCCATCCTGAACTGTCCTCCCTCCTCCCTCCCCATACCATCCCTCTGGGTCATCCCAGTGCACCAGTCCCAAGCATCCAGTATCGTGCATCGAACCTGGACTGGCAACTCATTCCATATATGATATTATACGTATTTCAATGCCATTCTCCCAAATCATCCCACCCTCTCCCTCTCCCACAGAGTCCAAAAGACTGTTCTATACATCTGTGTCTCTTTTGCTGTCTCATATATAGGGTTATTGTTACCATCTTTCTAAATTCCATATATATGCATTAGTATACTGTATTGGTGTTTTTCTTTCTGGCTTACTTCACTCTGTATAATAGGCTCCAGTTTCATCCACCTCATTAGAACTGATTCAAATGTATCCTTTTTAATGGCTGAGTAATACTCCATTGTGTATATATACCACAGCTTTCTTATCCATTCATCTGTTGATGGACATCTAGGTTGCTTCCATGTCCTGGCTATTATAAACAGTGCTGTGATGAATATTGGGGTACACGTGTCTCTTTCCCTTCTGGTTTCCTCAGTGTGTATGCCCAGCAGTGGGATTGCTGGGTCATAAGGCAGTTCTATTTCCAGTTTTTTAAGGAATCTCCACACTGTTCTCCATAGTGGCTGTACTAGTTTGCATTCCCACCAACAGTGTAAGAGGGTTCCCTTTTCTCCACACCCTCTCCAGCATTTATTACTTGTAGACTTTTGGATCGCAGCCATTCTGACTGGCGTGAAATGGTACCTCATTGTGTTTTGATTTGCATTTCTCTGATAATGAGTGATGTTGAGCATCTTTTCATGTGTTTGTTAGCCATCTGTATGTCTTCTTTGGAGAAATGTCTATTTAGTTCTTGGCCCATTTTTTGATTGGGTCATTTATTTTTCTGGAGCTGAGCTGTAGGAGTTGCTTGTATATTTTTGAGATTAGTTGTTTGTCAGTTGCTTCATTTGCTATTATTTTCTCCCATTCTGAAGGCTGTCTTTTCACCTTGCTTATAGTTTCCTTTGTTGTGCAGAAGCTTTTAAGTTTAATTAGGTCCCATTTGTTTATTTTTGCTTTTATTTCCAATATTCTGGGAGGTGGGTCATAGAGGATCCTGCTGTGATGTATGTCAGAGAGTGTTTTGCCTATGTTCTCCTCTAGGAGTTTTATAGTTTCTGGTCTTACATTTAGATCTTTAATCCATTTTGAGTTTATTTTTGTGTATGGTGTTAGAAAGTGCTCTAGTTTCATTCTTTTACAAGTGGTTGACCAGTTTTCCCAGCACCACTTGTTAAAGAAATTGTCTTTAATCCATTGTATATTCTTGCCTCCTTTGTCAAAGATAAGGTGTCCATATGTGCGTGGATTTATCTCTGGGCTTTCTATTTTGTTCCATTGATCTATATTTCTTTCTTTGTGCCAGTACCATACTGTCTTGATAACTGTGGCTTTGTAGTAGAGCCTGAAGTCAGGTAGGTTGATTCCTCCAGTTCCATGCTTCTTTCTCAAGATAACTTTGGCTATTCGAGGTTTTTTGTGTTTCCATACAAATTGTGAAATTATTTGTTCTAGCTCTGTGAAGAATACTGTTGGTAGCTTGATAGGGATTGCATTGAATCTATAAATTGCTTTGGGTAGTATACTCATTTTCACTATATTGATTCTTCCAATCCATGAACATGGTATATTTCTCCATCTATTAGTGTCCTCTTTGATTTCTTTCACCAGTGTTTTATAGTTTTATATATATAGGTCTTTAGTTTCTTTAGGTAGATATATTCCTAAGTATTTTATTCTTTCCATTGCAAATGTGAATGGAATTGTTTCCTTAATTTCTCTTTCTGTTTTCTCATTATTAGTGTATAGGAATGCAAGGGATTTCTGTGTCTTGATTTTATATCCTGCAACTTTACTATAATCATTGATTAGTTCTAGTAATTTTCTGGTGGAGTCTTTAGGGTTTTCTATGTAGAGGATCATGTCATCTGCAAAGAGTGAGAGTTTTACTTCTTCTTTTCCAATTTGGATTCCTTTTATTTCTTTTTCTGCTCTGATTGCTGTGGCCAAAACTTCCAAAACTATGTTGAATAGTAATGGTGAAAGTGGGCACCCTTGTCTTGTTCCTGACTTTAGAGGAAATGCTTTCAATTTTTCACCATTGAGGATAATGTTTGCTGTGGGTTTGTCATATATAGCTTTTATTATGCTGAGGTATGTTCCTTCTATTTCTGCTTTCTGGAGGGTTTTTATCATAAATGGATGTTGAATTTTGTCAAAGGTTTCTCTGCATCTATTGAGATAATCATATGGTTTTTATTTTTCAATTTGTTAATGTGGTGTATTACATTGATTGATTTGCGGATATTGAAGAATCCGTGCATCCCTGGGATAAAGCCCACTTGGTCACAGTGTATGATCTTTTTAATGTGTTGTTGGATTCTGATTGCTAGAATTTTGTTAAGGATTTTTGCATCTATGTTCATCAGTGATATTGGCCTGTAGTTTTCTTTTTTTGTGGGATCTTCCTCAGGTTTTGGTATTAGGGTGATGGTGGCCTCATAGAATGAGTTTGGAAGTTTACCTTCCTCTGCAATTTTCTGGAAGAGTTTGAGTAGGATAGGTGTTAGCTCTTCTCTAAATTTTTGGTAGAATTCAGCTGTGAAGCCGTCTGGACCTGGGCTTTTGTTTGCTGGAAGATTTTTGATTACAGTGTCAATTTCTGTGCTTGTGATGGGTCTGTTAAGATTTTCTATTTCTTCCTGGTCCAGTTTTGGAAAGTTGTACTTTTCTAAGATTTTGTCCACTTCTTCCACGTTGTCCATTTTATTGGCATATAATTGTTAATAGTAGTCTCTTATGATCCTTTGTATTTCTGTGTTGTCTGTTGCGATCTCTCCATTTTCGTTTCTAATTTTGTTGATTTGATTTTTCTCCCTTTGTTTCTTGATGAGTCTGGCTAATGGTTTGTCAATTTTATTTATCCTTTCAAAGAACCAGCTTTTGGCTTTGTTGATTTTTGCTATGGTCTCTTTTGTTTCTTTTGCATTTATTTCTGCCCTAATTTTTAAGATTTCTTTCCTTCTACTAACCCTGGGGTTCTTCATTTCTTCCTTTTCTAGTTGCTTTAGGTGTAGAGTTAGGTTATTTATTTGACTTTTTTCTTGTTTCTTGAGGTATGCCTGTATTGCTATGAACTTTCCCCTTAGGACTGCTTTTACAGTGTCCCACAGGTTTTGGGTTGTTGTCATTTCCTATTGAATTTTTCCATTACTTATGTGTGCCTCTTATACTTCTATTTCTAAAATCTTCCTTAAGTAGGCTTGGAAATAATATCACTATGTATTAATATATAGGCAAAATGTACCTTATTTGTATAAAAATGAGACTTTGTAAGTTAGGGAAAACAACACTTCTGTATAGACACAACAGAATCTTTAATTTATCACTTTGGAAAGGAAATTAGGATTCTCACTCTCAACCAGAATCCTTTCCAAAGCAACACTGATAAGCAGACATGTATATTTCACTTCACCACCACCAAAACAAAATGACCTACTTTACATGGCAACCCACTCATGTTTAGTCGTTGAACAACTCCAATGTGATTTTAAGTTTTTATGATCTAAGGTTGATGGACTTAAGTCTTTATATGTAAAGCAGTAATTTTTAAAATTTGTCGTTGTTCAGTTGCTCAGTCATGTCCGACTCTTTGTGACCCCATGGACTGCAGCACACCAGGCTTCCCTCTCCTTCACTATCTCCTGAGTTTGCTCAAACTCATGTCCATCCAGTCCATGATGCCATCCAACCATCTCATCCTCTGTCACCCCCTTCTCCTCCTGCCCTCAATCTTTCCCAGCATCAGGGTCTTCTCCAATGAGTCAGCTCTTTGTATCAGGTGGCCAAATTATTGGCATTTCAGCTTCAGCATCAGTCCTTCCAATGAATACTCATGGTTGATTTCCTTTACGATTGACTGGTTTGATCTCCTTGTTGTCCTATGAACACTCAAGAGTCCAGCACAGTTCAAAAGTATCAGTTCTTTGGCATTCATCTTTCTTTATGGTCCAACTCTCACATCTGTACATGACTGCTGGAAAAAACTATAGCTTTGACTATATGGATCTTTGTTGGCAAAGTTTTAAAAATTTAACAATTTTAAAAATATTTACTATCATATAATAACAATGCCCAATAAATAAGAATATAATTTAGTTTTCTGAGACAAGAGTGTTATTTCCTAATATCCTTTTCCATTTACCATGCCTAGCATGTTAAATATTTTTAAATTAAAAATTCCCTGAAATGGGAATGCTCTTCTAGTTGTTAGGTGAGCTGCTGCCCAATTCTTGAATCTTTGAAAAAAAGCCAATTAGCTTTTCTGAAAAAAGGAAAAAAATCCTGAAATGCCAGTGCTTTGGTTGTTGTTGTACTCTTTGCAGATAAAAAGTATATTAAAATGCATTTTGTATGACTTGTCCTGTGTTCTGTCAACATATTTATAACAGCCGAGTTAAAGTCTTTGTCTCGGAAGTCCAACATCTGAGCTTCCTAAGGTATAGCTTCTCTTGGCTGCTGTTTTTTGTGTGTCTTTTTTTTTTCTTCTGATGTATGGACCACACTTTTCTGATTCTTTACATATCTAAAGTTTTTGTTAAAAGTAGATACTGAAATAAAATAATGCACCACATCTGGAAATTAGATCCCCCCTGTCCCCACTCAGGTTTGCCATTTTTCTATTTCTTCTTGTTGTCATTGTTTTTACTTTTCCTTAGAAAATTTCCAGTATTAATTCTTTAAAGTCTACATCCTTTGTCATGTATGGCCACTGAAATTTCTGTTATTAGCTTAGTGTCAAGGAATGACTGAACAAGAGTCCGTGACCCCATGGACCGCAGCCTACCAGGCTCCTCCACCCATTAGATTTTCCAGGCAAGAGTACTGGAGTGGGGTGCAGGCCGTGGACCATGCTTTGAATGATGAGGTGTTAGGATACTCGTCTGCATTTGTATTACAGACCAGACCTTTAAGAGGATGAATTTAGTCATTCACTTGTTTTAGTCCTGGTCTAATCTTGTCTTGGAAATCTCCACCTTTGTTGTGTATTTCCAGGGAATAGACATTAACAAGGATTCCTGGTGTGTCCTCCTGGATTAGATATCCTCACTAGTCAGCTTCTTATACTTCTAAAGACAGCATTCTTTACTTTTTCCCATCTCTGCTCTTCAGTAGACTATTTTAGAAACATCACAGTTGAAAACTAGAAAAAAAAAAAACCTTCTTATTGTTCACTGGTAGTTAAATTGTGTCAAGAATATAAACTGTTTCAGAGGACAATATATTTTAGTATTAGCACTTACTTCTCTGATTTTTAAACTTATAATTGAAACTGGAATCATAGCATACTCCCAGGAGGTACTTGACTCAGAACAGAAGACAGTATTTACACTTCCAAAGCCTTTATATATGCTCATCACCTTCTATTCTTTTCTAAAAAAAAAAAAAAAAATGCAGACAGGTGGCTATTTATGTTTAATAAATGGATTAAAAACATAAAGTACATTTATCAGGATGTTAATTATCAATAGGATTTAGAATAATAGTTTATTCACTGTTTAATTTCTGAACCATTACATTAAAATTCTTTTTAATGGAACTAAATATTATTTGAATTAGATTAAATAATTTCATTTTTAGTTAAAAAATAATTAACTGCTTTGTGTGGTTGAGTAATATAAAGTAAACATTGCAGTATTAAGTAGGCCACAGAAATCCATTTCTAAGTAAACCACAAGAACCTCACAACAACCACATTGGATACTGAAGGTCTAAAAAGAGCACATCCAGAAATAGGGTATTCTAAAGGTTAGACTGAACTAAGTATGGAACAGATAAGACTAGTCTCCTAAAATGTCCTAGGATGTCTCGAAATTTTGTGACCTTTATCTTAAAGTAGTCCTAAACTGATGACCTTCTACACATGGCAGAAACAAATGAGGGAAGTTATGTTATTTACTATATCATAGGCTTCAAATGATTTCTATAAATAAATGTTTAGATACAATGGGGCTTTCCTTGTAGCTCAGCTAGTAAAGAATCTGCCTGCAATGCAGGAGACCCTGGTTCAATTTCCGGGTCAGGAAGAACCACAGGAGTAGAGAATGGCTAACCACTCCAGGATTCTGGCCTGGACAATTCCATGGATTATGTAGTCCATGCGGTCAAAAAGAGTCGGATACGACTGAGTAGATTTCACTTTAATTTTTCACTTTAGGCACAATACCAAAATGGGAAAAAAAAATTTAAAGATAATTAGGCAGAAAAAACAAGCAGATCTCAGGACTGAAAAACATCAAAAAATAAAAATAACAGCAGGACCACAAACAGCCCTTCAAATGCGCAAAATACTGGGATTATCATATTCAAATTAAACAGTCATGACAAGTATATTTAAAGAAGCAATAGACAGGCTTGACGATATCTGCTGGAAACAGATAACCAAAGTGGAAAAGTGCTGGAAAGTAACCAAAGTGACACAGAATTATTTAAAATGAACCAAAAACTTTGGGGAATAAAAATAAACAAATATTTTATAAAAATTTTTAAAACTTTTTTTTTTTTAATTTTAGGGAGGAGATGAAGACAGTAGAGCAGGAGGACATGGAACTCTCCTCCCACCACAAATACATTAAAAATACATCCACATGTAGAATAATTCTCACTAAAAACTAACTGGCAACTAGCAGAAGGACTCTTGAACAAACAAGGCTGTAAGAAAGACCCACAGAGAATCAGGTAGGAAGGGAAGAGAAGAGATGAAGTTGGGTCCTGAGTCCCTGGCCAGCTTCCCTGGTGTATGTCGCAAACTGAATCGTGTGCCCACCTTAGCCCTGCTTCCTTCACAACACTGTTCCACACTGAGGCAAGGGCTCCCATGGCCCAGGGGAGAGCTCATGGCTCTCTTAATGGATCAGTCTCTTAAGGTAAAAAAACAAAACAAAACCTAGAAAACAAAGAAGGGCTTCCCTAGTGATTCAATGGTTAAGATTCCACCAGCCAATGCAGGAAACACAGGTTCAATTCCTGGTCCAGGAAGACCCTACTTGCTGCTGAGCAACTAAGCGGTGTGCCACAATTGCTGAGAATGTGCACTGGAACTCCTGAAGCCTGGAGCTCTAGAGTCCATGTTCTGCAACACAGGAAACCAGCTCAGTGAGAAGCCTCCCCTGGGCCACAACTGGAGAAAGCACAGCCACAGCAACAAAGACACAGCACAGCTAAAAAAAAAAAAAAAAAAAAATTTTAACTGAAAAACAGGAAAAAAAAAAAAAAAAACAGAAAAAAAAAGAAAAACAGAAACAGAAGCAAAAGTAAATAATTAGACTGAATAGCTTTTACACAGCAATGAAACCATCAATTAAAATAAAGAAAGACAACCTATTGAATAGGAGAAAATATTTGCAAATGATATGACCAATTAGGGGTTAATACCCAAAATATACGAGAAGCTCATAAGTCTGTTTAAAAAAAACCTAATTATAATTTAGCTGAAGACATGAATAGATGTTTTTCCAAAGGAGATACAGGGATTGCCTACAGGCATATGAAACAATGTTCAACATCATTAACCATCTAAGAAATGCAAAAGAAAACCAGAATAAAATGTCATGTCACACCTGTCAAGATGGCTATCATCAAAAGTCTACAAGTAACAAATGTTCCCAAAATGTGGAGAAAAGGAACTCTAGTACACTCCTGTTGAGAATGTAAATTGGTACAGCCACTATGAAAAGCAATATAGAGTTTCCTCCGAATACTAAGACAAAAAAAAAAAACCCCAAAAAACAATGACATGGTTAAGCAATTCCATTTTTTATTATATACTGAAGAAAATAAAAACACATTTTGAAAAAAACACATGCCCAACAAAGATCATAGCAGCATTATATACAACAGTCAATATATGGAAACAAATTAAGAGTCCATCAAAAGATGAACAGATAAAGAAGACGTTAGATACACACACATACACACACACAGAGGTATATTACAAAGCCATAAAAATGGATAAAATTTTCCTGCTAAAAGGAACATAAATGACCTAGAGATAAACACAGTAAGTGAAGTAAGTCAACTACAGAAAGACAAATACCATATGATATAACTGACATGTGAAAAATAAAAATTGATACAAATGAACTACATTTGCAAAACAAAGAGACCCACAGATTTAGGAAACAGGCTTAGGGTGACCAACAGAGAAAGGGGGACAGGATATTAAGTAAGGAGGTTGCAACTAACAAATACACATGAACATACCTAACCTAGGTAATAAACAAGGACCTACTGTAAACCACTGGCAAAATCTATTCAATATAGGAATAAGCTATATGGAAAAAGAAAATGAAAAATAGTAGGTATATGCTATGCTATGCTATGCTAAGTCACTTCAGTCGTGTCCGACTCTGTGTGACCCCATAGACGTCAGCCACCAGGCTCCCCCATCCCTGGGATTCTCTGGGCAAGAACACTGGAGTGGGTTGCCATTTCCTTCTCCAATGCATGAAAGTGAAAAGTGAAAGTGAAGTCGCTCAGTCGTGTCCGACCCTTAGCGACCCCATGGATTGCAGCCTACCAGGCTCCTCCATCCATGGGATTTTCCAGGCAAAAGTACTGGAGTGGGGTGCCATTGCCTTCTCCGAGTAGGTATATGTCTCCATATAAATAAATCAAGCTGCTATACACTTGAAAAAAAAAACAAAAAACCCACAAAAGCCTGCTGCTGCTGCTAAATCGCGTCAGTCATGTTCGACTCTGTGTGACCCCATAGATGGCAGCCCACCAGGCTCCGCCATCCCTGGGATTCTCCAGGCAAGAACACTGGAGTGGGTTGCCATTGCCTTCTCCAATGCAGGAAAGTGAAAAGTGAAAGCTAAGTCACTCAGTCATGTCCGACCCTCAGTGACCCCATGGACTGCAGCCTTCCGGGCTCCTCTGTCCGTGGGATTTTCCAGGCAAGAGTACTGGAGTGGGGTGCTAAACCAAGTCTAATCAAAAAAAAAAAAAAAGTATACTCCAATATAATATAAAATTGAAGTTAACAACAAAATTAAAACAAATAAACAACAACAAAAAGAATGCCTACAATAATTTTTCCTGCATAGGAAACCCAGGCTTGTTCATATTCTGGAGACTAATCAGACTTGCTTCCCAAGGCAGGACTGCCATGGAGCTGAGGGACTGGGCAGGTTGTGCCAGTTTATAGGTTCCCCTTGGACCTGCAGTGCCTGGTCCCCACTGAAAGGGCAAAAATCACTTCAGGATGATTAAGGACCTATGCAGTTAAACCAGGCATAATGCACCCAAAGAATGGTGGATGCTCGGGACCCAAAGAGCACTGAAAAGTCACCTGGTCCCAAGGACTCCTAATGTTGGGGGTCCCACCTCCAGGCTCTTTCCTAAAACTCATTGAACCTGTGGCGGAAAGAAACCTCAGGACAGCATTGGCAGGTCTCGGACTTGATAGAACGATGTACTTTAAGGGGGAAGATGGAATGAGCTGAAAGATCTCGAGTGTCTGTTCTCTCACCCTCCACTCTCATTTAAAATCCACTCTCATTTAAAATCCATTTAATACCCAGCAGATAAAGGAACAGGATAAATGCCCACCAAACCAAACAAAAGAGGAAGAGATAGGGAATCTACCTGACAAAGAATTCCAAATAATGATAGTGAAATTGATCCACAATCTTGAAATTAAAATGGAATCACAGATAAATAGCCTGGAGACAAGGATTGAGAAGATGCAAGAAAGGTTTAACAAGGACCTAGAAGAAATAAAAAAAAGAGTCAATATATAATGAATAATGCAATAAATGAAATTAAAAACACTCTGGAGGCAACAAATAGTAGAATAACAGAGGCAGAAGATAGGATTAGTGAATTAGAAGATAGAATGGTAGAAATAAATGAATCAGAGAGGATAAAAGAAAAACGAATTAAAAGAAATGAGGACAATCTCAGAGACCTCCAGGACAATATTAAATGCTACAACATTCGAATCATAGGGGTTCCAGAAGAAGAAGACAAAAAGAAAGACCATGAGAAAATACTTGAGGAGATAATAGTTGAAAACTTCCCTAAAATGGGGAAGGAAATAATCACCCAAGTCCAAGAAACCCAGAGAGTCCCAAACAGGATAAACCCAAGGAGAAACACCCCAAGACACATATTAATCAAATCAACAAAGATCAAACACAAAGAACAAATATTAAAAGCAGCAAGGGAAAAACAACAAATAACACACAAGGGAATTCCCATAAGGATAACAGCTGATCTTTCAATAGAAACTCTTCAAGCCAGGAGGGAATGGCAAGACATACTTAAAATGATGAAAGAAAATAACCTACAGCCCAGATTATTGTACCCAGCAAGGATCTCATTCAAGTATGAAGGAGAAATCAAAAGTTTTTCAGACAAGCGAAAGCTGAGAGAATTCTGCACCACCAAACCAGCTCTCCAACAAATACTAAAGGATATTCTCTAGACAGGAAACACAAAAATGGTGTATAAACTCGAACCCAAAACAATAAAATGGCAACGGGATCATACTTATTAGTAATTACCTTAAACGTAAATGGGTTGAATGCCCCAACCAAAAGACAAAGACTGGCTGAATGGATACAAAAACAAGACCCCTACATATGTTGTCTACAAGAGACCCACCTCAAAACAGGGGACACATACAGACTGAAAGTGAAGGGCTGGAAAAAGATTTTCCATGCAAATTGGGACCAAAAGAAAGCAGGAGTCACAATACTCGTATCAGATAAATTAGACTTTAAAACAAAGGCTGTGAAAAGAGACAAAGAAGGTCACTACATAATGATCAAAGGATCAATCCAAGAAGAAGATATAACAATTATATAATATATATCCACCCAACATGGGAGCACCGCAGTATGTAAGACAAATTCTAACAAGTATGAAAGGAGAAATTAACAATAACACAATAATAGTGGGAGACTTTAATACCCCACTCACACTTATGGATAGATCAACTAAACAGAAAATTAACAAGGAAAAAAAAAAAAAACATGTATCTATAAAGTTCACTAAAGCAAAGCACAGTAAAATGAGGTATGGCAATAAAAGGCGTTAAATTTATCAAATAAAAAAATAAATAAATAAAGTGCTGAAAAATTAAAAAAAAAAAAAAGGAACAGAAGAAATAATATAAGCAATAAACTGTCTCGAGCAAACAGAAAGCATCGGTAAAAATTGCTAGACTGGATGGTGTCGACAATACGAACTATTTTTTTTTCCATCTCATGTCTTTTTCCCCTCAGTCTTCTGATCATTTCTGTTTTTCTTTATCCTGGCCTGACATTACCATCATTATAATGTCTTCAAAAGTTCAGGAATGTATCTGACAACTTGGTGTTGAAGTGGGCATTCCAGGAAAAGATAGGTAGGATCTAGCTACTATACTGTTTTAAAGCTACTGCTATTTCACCATAACCCAAAATACCCATATTTGGAAAGAGTTAACTTTTCATCATTATTTTAAGATTGATATTGCCAACACAACAACTGAAATAAAGGCATAAATTTTCAAAAAAATAAAATTAAATTAAATTAAATTAAATTAAGAAAAAAAAATAATAATACTGACTTCGTCTACTATAGATAAACAGTGTCTAATCCAATTGCCTTAGATTCATATTTTAGAAAACACAGAAATAGTTTCCTACAGTTATGTGCCTATCTAGTAAAGAAGGGCATAGGATGAGATAAAAATATTTATGGTTTGAGGTAATTTAGGTGGAGAGCTACATTTTTAGTACCAAATATTTAACACGCTGTAGCATTCTGTGCACCATACATTTTGAGAGCAAAGAGTTTAGCTGCTGCCGCTATAGATAAGCTAAAGCAACATAACAATCAATTAAAAAAAAAAAAAAAAAAATCCTGGGAAAGAACTGTCACCAAGGTTCAGATTACCAAACACCCTGAGTGGGTGAAGAGATTCTGCCACCTAGTGAACATATTTGAGAACTGCAACTTAGAAACCAACGCCTCAGTTCAGTTCAGTCGCACAGTCGTGTCCGACTCTTTGTGACCCCATGAACCGCAGCACGCCAGGCCTCCCTGTCCATCACCAACTCCTGGAGTTCACTCACACTCACGTTCATCGAGTCAGTGATGCCATCCAGCCATCTCATCCTCTGTCGTCCCCTTCTCCTCCTGCCCCCAATCCCAGCATCAGAGTCTTTTCCAATGAGTCAACTCTTCGCATGAGGTGGCCAAAGTATTGGAGTTTCAGCTTTAGCATCATTCCTTCCAAAGAAATCCCAGGGCTGATCTCCTTCAGAATGGACTGGTTGGGTCTCCTTGCAGTCCAAGGGACTCTCAAGAGTCTTCTCCAACACCACAGTTCAAAAGCATCAATTCTTCGGCGCTCAGCTTTCTTCAGTCCAACTCTCACATCCATACATGACCACAGGAAAAACCATAGCCTTGACTAGACGGACCTTTGTTGGCAAAGTGATGTCTCTGCTTTTGAATATGCTATCTAGGTTGGACATAACTTTCCTTCCAAGTAGTAAGTGTCTTTTAATTTCATGGCTGCAGTCACCATCTGCAGAGATTTTGGGGCCCAAAAAATAAAGTCTGACACTGTTTCCACTGTTTCCCCATCTATTTCCCCTGAAGCGGTGGGACCAGATGCCATGATCTTCGTTTTCTGAATGTTGAGCTTTAAGCCAACTTTTTCACTTTCCTCTTTCACTTTCATCAAGAGGCTTTTTAGTTCCTCTTCACTTTCTGCCATACGGGTGGGGTCACCTGCATATCTGAGGTTATTGATATTTCTCCCAGCAATCTTGATTCCAGCTTGTGCTTCTTCCAGCCCAGCGTTTCTCATGATGTACTCTGCATATAAGTTAAATAAGCAGGGTGACAATATACAGCCTTGACGTACTCCTTTTCCTATTTCGAACCAGTCTGTTCCATGTCCAGTTCTAACTGTTGCTTCCTTACCTGCATACAAATTTCTAAAGAGGCAGATCAGGTGGTCTGGTATTCCCATCTCTTGAAGAATTTTCCACAGTTTATTGTGATCCACACAGTCAAAGGCTTTGGCATAGTCAATAAAGCAGAAATAGATGTTTTTTTTGGAACTCTCTTGCTTTTTCCATGATCCAGCGGATATTGGCAATTTGATCTCTGGTTCCTCTGCCTTTTCTAAAACCAGCTTGAACATCAGGAAGTTCACGGTTCACATATTGCTGAAGCCTGTCTTGGAGAATTTTGAGCATTACTTTACTATCATGTGAGATAAGTGCATTTGTGCGGTAGTTTGAGCATTCTTTGGCATTGCCTTTCTTTGGGATTGGAATGAAAACTGACCTTTTCCAGTCCTGTGGCCACTGCTGAGTTTTCCAAATTTGCTGGCATATTGAGTGCAGCACTTTCACAGCATCATCTTTCAGGATTTGAAATAGTTCCACTGGAATTCCATCATCTCCACTAGTTTTGCATAGTGATGCTTTCTAAGGCCCACTTGACTTCACATTCCAGGATGTCTGGCTCTAGTAGAGTGATCACACCATTGTGATTATCTGTGTCGTGAAGATCTTTTTTGTACAGTTCTTTTGTGTATTCTTGCCACCTCTTCTTGATATCTTCTGCTTCTGTTAGGTCCATACCATTTCTGTCCTTTATCGAGCCCATCTTTGCATGAAATGTTCCCTTGGTATCTCTAATTTTCTTGAAGAGATCTCTAGTCTTTCCCATTCTGTTTTCCTCTATTTCTTTGAGGAAGGCTTTCTTATCTCTTCTTGCTATTCTTTGGAACTCTGCATTCAGATGCTTATATCTTTCCTTTTCTCCTTTGCTTTTATCTTCTCGTCTTTTCACAGCTATGTGTAAGCCCTCCCCAGACAGCCATTTTGCTTTTTTGCATTTCTTTTCCATGGGGATGGTCTTGATCCCTGTCTCCTGTACAATGTCATGAACCTCATTCCATAGTTCATCAGGCACTCTATCTATCAGATCTAGGCCCTTAAATCTATTTCTCACTTCCACTGTATAATCATAAGGGATTTGATTTAGGTCATACCTGAATGGTCTAGTGGTTTTCCCTACTTTCTTCAATTTAAGTCTGAATTTGGTAATTAGGAGTTCATGATCTGAGCCACAGTCAGCTCCTTGTCTTGTTTTTGTTGACTGTATAGAGCTTCTCCATCTTTGGCTGCAAAGGATATAATCCATCTGATTTTGGTGTTGACCATCTGGTGATGTCCATGTGTAGAGTCTTCTCTTGTGTTGTTGGAAGAGGGTGTTTGCTATGACCAGTGCATTTTCTTGGCAAAACTCTATTAGTCTTTGCCCTGCTTAATTCTGTATTCCAAGGCCAAATTTGCCTGTTACTCCAGGTGTTTCTTGACTTCCTACTTTTGCATTCCAGTCCCCCATAATGAAAAGGGCATCATTTTGGGGTGTTAGTTCTAAAAGGTCTTGTAGGTCTTCATAGAACCGTTCAACTTCAGCTTCTTCAGCATTACTGGTTGGGGCATAGACTTGGATTACTGTGATATTGAATGGTTTGCCTTGGAAATGAGCAGAGATCATTCTGTCGTTTTTGAGATTGCATCCAAGTACTGCATTTTGGACTCTTTTGTTGACTATGATGGCTACTCCATTTCTTCTGAGGGATTCCTGCCCACAGTAGTAGATATAATGGTCATCTGAGTTAAATTCACCCATTCCAGTTTGCTGATTTCTAGAATGTCGACGTTCACTCTTGCCATCTCCTGTTTGACCACTTCCAATTTGCCTTGATTCATGGACCTGACATTCCAGGTTCCTATGCAATATTGCTCTTCCCAGCATCGGACCTTGCTTCTGTCACCAGTCACATCCACAGCTGGGTACCCTTTTTGCTTTGGCTCCATCCCTTCATTCTTTCTGGAGTTATTTCTCCACTGATCTCCAGTAGCATATTGGGCACCTACTGACCTGGGGAGTTCCTCTTTCAGTATCCTATCATTTTGCCTTTTCATACTGTTCATGGGGTTCTCAAGGCAAGAATACTGAAGTGGTTTGCCATTCCTTTCTCCAGTGGACCACATTTTGTCAGATCTCTCCACCATGACCCTCCTGTCTTGGGTTGCCCCATGGGCATGGCTTAGTTTCATTGAGTTAGACAAGGCTAGTGTGCCGGTCGCAGCCACCCACGCTCTAGTGCACTGGTCACAGCCGCCCGGAGCTACCCCACACCCGAGGCCAGGGGCAGCAGCTGGGAGGAGCAACCCCATGCCCGAGACCAGGGGTGGCAGCCAGGAGGACCAACCCCATGTCCAAGGAGCGGTGGGTGCGCGGGCACAGGAGGGCCTAGAGGAGCTATCCCACGTTGAAGGTCAGGAAGGGTGGCGGTGAGGAGATACCCCTCATCGAAGGTAAGCAGCAACGGCTATGCTTTGCTGGAACAGCCGTGAAGAGATACCCCGCGCCCAAGGTAAGAGAAACCCAAGTAAGACGGTAGGTGTTGCAAGAGGGCATCAGAGGGCAGACACACTGAAACCATACTCGCAGAAAACTAGTCAATCTAATCACACTAGGACCACAGCCTTGTCTAACCAATGCCTAGGGGCATTTACTGTTCCCAAGCTCAGTTCAGTTGCTCAGTCCTGTCTGACTCTTTGAGACCCCATGGACTGCAGCACACCAGGCCTCCCTCCTTATCACCAACTCCCCGAGTTTACTCAAATTCATGCCCATTGAGTTGGCGGTGACATCCAACCATCTCATCCTCTGTCATTCCCTTCTCCTCCCGCGTTCCATGCTTCCCAGCATCAGGGTCTTTCAAATGAGTCAGTTCTTTGTATCAGGTGGCCAAAGTATTGGAGCATCAGCTTCAGCATCAATCCTTCCAATGAATATTCAGAACTGATTTCTTTTAGGATTGACTGGTTGGATCTCCTTTCAGTCCAAGGGACTCTCAAGAGTCTTCTCCAACAGCACAGTTCAAAAGCATCAATTCTTCCATGCTCAGCAGAGGGGATGCAATGATACATGCCCTGAAGGAGTATTCCGTGGGTAGGCAATCCAAACAACAACTGAGTAAATGACACACATTAGGGAAGCCACCAGAAAAGGTAAACTTGACCAAAAAAAAGTATAAAAAATGAAATAAAAAAAGATACACAGAAAGTAGTATCTCTTGCAAACAAAAACGGACTAATTGATTTCTAAAGCAAATTTTGGTGAACAGAAAAGAAATCCACTTGACTGACAAGACAAATTACAAAGTGAGAGTTCCAACAAACTCAAATTGCTACAGCTGACAACAGGAAGAACCTCCTGTAAACTGCACTAGTAAACTCTAGTCGCTATGCTACTATTTAATATGGAGTAAAATCACTCAGGTTGAATAAATATACCTGAATTCAGCTATTTTATACCTAAAAGTAATGCAACACTTTTAATCACTGGATAACAATATAATGTAAACATTAGGTGAAAACAGACAAAAAAAGATTCCATCCCGAAAAGTCAGCCAAGAAAAAAGACCTTTTTCTGATTCCTGCAGAATGAGAAGTCTATTTTTCCTACACAAACTGGCATGAGGCTGAGGAACCTGGCCAAGATATGCCCACATAAGGCCCCATGGCATCGACAGTGCCTGGCCCCCTCTGCGTGTGGGACAATGTGCCCAGGAGCAGTGGGTCACTAACAACTCGAGACATACAAATGTAAACAAAAACCAGGGTTTAACTGGCACCGATCAGAAAGGCCAAGTGAAATACGGGTAAGATGAAGAATTCGCAGAGGGGGTGTGGGAAAATGGGAACCCTGATTGGAGTTCAGAACACTGGACTTGGTCCTGGGTTGTATGAGACCACTGCAGGTGGTCTCAACACCCAGGCATCAACAGGGAGTGGTTCATAGGATCACTGCATACGGAGTTGGAGGAAATATTCGGAGAAAACCATAGTCAAAAAAGACAGACTCCAGCCTTCTGTGCAGAAGTAATTGCAATTGTTGAAGACACAACCATCAGAATGTCCATGGTGGCATGAATTGAGGGAAAAAAATGTGTAATCCATATAGTAAAGAATCTTCTGATTCATGGGAAGGAATGGAATATCGACACCAGCAGCCACTTGATTTTACTTGCACCAGGTCATACGAAAGGACGTTGATCAGGCAGAGAAAGAAAACAATACATAAAGTCATCAATGAGAGGCTGCTGCTGCTGCTAAGTCACTTCAGTCGTATCCAACTCTTTGCGACCCCTAGACGGCAGCCCACCAGGCTCCGCCATCCCTGGGATTCTCCAGGCAAGAACACTGGAGTGGGTTGCCATTTCCTTCTCCAAGGCATGAAAGTGAAACATGAAAGTGAAGTCGCTCAGTCATATCCTACTCTTTGCTTCCCCATGGACTGCAGCCTACCAGGCTCCTCCGCCCATGGGATTTTCCAGGCAAGAGTACTCGAGTGGGGTGCCACTGCCTTCTCCACACTGAGAGGCGGAACCTAACATTTGGTACACATAAAATACACCTTTCAAACAGAAACAGACTCATTGATGGAGAATCAAATTTGCGGTGACCCTGGAGGACATTGGGTTGGGAATGGGGATAAATGAGGAGGCTGGGTGGACACGCACACTCCTGTACCTGAAGGACCAAATCCACAAACCTCTGACAACCACGGGAACCTCTACTCAGCACAGTAAAGGTATGCGTGGGGAAACAATCTGAAAAACACCAAAGATTCATCCATTTTATTGAAACAGGCTGCTGTACAGCTAAACAAACCAAAAAAGGTGAAACAACGGATGATCAATATTATCCCAATAGCGGGCAAAAGGACAAAAACAAAACAAACAAACAAGAAAATCGGAGGCCACCTGGATAAACCTGGGCCAAGGATATCTGAGACGATTGCCATCCCTGTCAAACGAGCAGCCCGGTTTCTCTAGACAGAACTGCTCTGGGCTTGAGGATGTGCCACCTCAGAAGGTCCCAGGAGATATGGAGGGCCGGCTGGACGGGACCTCTCCCCACCTCTCCCCACTACTAAAGAAAGGGATCGTGGATGCTCTACGCCCTAAGACCTTGGAAAAGTCAACTGGTCTCGAGGAATTCTTCTCTTAAGGGTCCCACCTTGAGCCGCCTGCTTGAGCTTCAGTGAACTTAAGACCCAAAGAAATCCCTGGACACCTTTGGCACTGCCAGGTTAATCGATAGTGTGCTTTTTGACCCAAAACATATAAAAGTGCAGAGCACTTCAGGGGGCTGTTCTCCCATCATCCACTCTAATTGCCAACGCAGGAAGAGGATGGTCTCGTCTCTGCATCGCCCAGGAATGAGAGTGAGGTGGAAGAAATGCTGCCATCTTGTGGACACTCTTGGGAACTACAACTTGGAAATGCTCCAGTGCCTAGGGGCATTCCCCGTTCACAAAGCCCCTGAACACTTCTATAATATGTGCCCTGAGGGAATGTCCTGCTGGGAGGTAAGCCAAATAGCACTGAGAATAATGGCACCCGTTCAGGAAGGCACCCTGAAAAGGGAAACTTCACACACTTGATTAAAATGAAAAAAAGAAAAAGGACACACTGAAAGGTATATCTCTTTTAAACAAAATCCGACTTCCTGATGTATACAGCAATTTCAAGGTGACCAGAAAAGAAATCTGTTCGAGTGTCAAGACCGCTTAGGTGGTGATATTCCCATACATGCTCAAACAGCTACCACAGACTATCAGGAAGGACCACCTGTAAACCACAGGAAAGTTGATTCTCTATAGTACTATTCTATGCGGAATCAAATCTAAAAGATACTCCAGGTTGACCACATATAACTGAATGCAGCTATGTTACACCTACAAGAAATAAAATAATTTAATCACTGGAGGACCATATAATTGAAAAACGAGGTGAAAGCTCCACCCCCCCCCCCCCCCCCAAAAAAAGCCTTCTCTCCTAAAAATTGGGCGAGGAAATCCAAGCCTTTAGGATCCCTGTAGGCTTAGAAGCCTATTTTTCCTAGACAGGACTGGCATTGGGTTGAGGATGCTGGTCAGGATATGCCCGCTTAAAGCCCCATAGCATCGACAGTGCCTGGTCCCCTCTGCATGGGGGACAAATGCCCAGCATCAGTGGGTCACTAACAAGTAGAGATATGCAAATCTAAACAAAAACCAGGGTTTAATTGGCACTGATCAGAGAGGCCAGGTGAAATATGTCTACACTGAAGAATTCTCAGAGTTGGAGTGGGAAAATGGGATACCTGACTGGAGTTCAGGGAACTGGACTTGGTCCCAGCTTGTATGAGACCACTACGGTTATTCTGTAGGAATTGAAACTGACTGGTACATAGGATCTGCATACTGAGGTTGAAGAAAAATTCGGAATAAACCCTAGTCGGAAGAGACACACAGACTCCAGCCTTCTGTGCGGAAGTTATTCCAGTTGTCGAAACCGGAAACCACTGGAATATCTGCGGGGGGAAGGGACAGGAGGTGAAATTCGGGAAAAATCGTGCTATATATAAAGAATCTTCTGATCTATGGAAAGGAAAGGAATATTGATCCTAGCAGACACTTGATTTCACTTGCACCAGGTCATACGAAAGGACGTCGATCAGGCAGAGAAAGAAAGCAATACATAGAGTCATCACTGAGAGGCGGAAGCTAAAATTTGGTACACATAAAATACACCCTTCAAACAGAAACAGACTCACTGAAAGAGAAATCAAATTCGCGGTGACCATGGTGGACATCAATGAGGATAAATGAAGAGGCTGGGTGGACATGCACATTTCGATACCTGAAGGACCGAATCTACAAACCTCTGTCAACCATGGGAATCTGCTGCCTGGAGAATCTGAAAAACACCAAAGATTCGCCCATATTACTGAAGCAGGCTGCTGTACACCTAAACAAGCCAAAAATCGTGAAATAACTGGTGATCAATATAATCCCAATAGTGGTTTAAAGGACAAAAAGAGAAAGAAAAAAGAATGGAGACCGCCTGGTCATTTTTTTTTTTTTTTTTATAACAACAAAAATGATTTATTTGCAACACAACCCAGTCCCCATCACTTCAATACAGCACAGGAATAGAAAAGAGTCACAGTGCAAGCATTATTTAGTCCAAGGCAGAACTCCATGCCTCCCAATACAGCAAGCCTGTCTCCCCCAGAGACCCATGCTCAGAGCCCAGCTGAACACACAAACAAGCAAGCCCAGTATGAAGTCAGCCCCAGGTCTCAGCACATTTCACCCTTCCCCCACTGCCCTATTAACCTTCCTAACTGCAGCCTTCTATGCCTTCCACTCCCAACCAGGCCAACTCTCAGGCTCTGAGCCACCAGCAAGCTTTCTCTGTAGGATTATTAACAAGGGTTTAAGGATTACCTAAAATGAGAAAATACCCTGTGAAATCTATTGTTCCAGAGAAAATTTAAAATGACTCCCCCATACATAATTCTAATCAACAATGACAACTCTTCATTTTTTCACTATAGATATAAGAGGTTTTGAAATGATTGTCATCTCTGCTCCATTCACATTTCCCTACTGGCTTTATTAACGGCTGCTCTCTTCACAGCAGGATAATAAAGGGATAAACCCTTTATTATAAATAAATAAACCTTTATAAATAAACCCGGCCCAAGGATATCCGATATGATACCCATGCATGGCAAAGGAGCAGCCTTGTTTCCTTAAACAGACCTGGTCTGGGCCAGAGAATGTGCCATCTAAGAAGGTCCCAGGAGATGTAGAGGGCCAGCTGGACGGGTGACCTCTCCCCAGCCTGGGGCGGAACTCAGGCAGCCACTAACGCTTTGGCACCAGGGATCGCGGATGCTTACGTCCTAAGACCTGGAAAAGTCACCTGGTCTCGAGGATTTTTTTCTCTCAGGGGTCCCACCTCGAGCCACCTACTTGAGCCTCAGTGAACTTAAGACTGAAAGAAACCCCCGGGCACTTTTGCCACGGTCGGGATTGATCGGCAGTGTGCTTTTTGACCCAAAACACATAGCGGCGCAGAGCACTTCAGGAGGCTGTTCTCCCACCACCCACTGAGTTCCAATGCAGCAAGAGGACTGGCTCCAAGTGTCTGCATCTTCCAGGACTGGCAGTGTGGTTGAAGAACTGCTGCCGTCTTGTGGACACTGTTGGGAACTACAACTTGGAAAGCAGTGTTGGGGCCATTCCCTAGTCAAAAAGCCTGTGAAGATTTAAATTATTTTTGTGTCCTGAAGTTTTGAGCTGCTGATATATAGTCTAAACAACATTCAGTAATCCAATCTGTTTGAGGAAGGCACCCTAAAATGGTAAACTTTACACACAGTCCTTTTCAAAAAAAAAAAAAAATTAAGACAGAATTAGGTATCTCTTTCAAACTAAAACAGATTTACAAATAAAATTCATGCTGACTAGAAAAGTCATCTACTTGAGTGCCAAGGCAGATAGGAGATTGGATCTCCATACACACTCAAATAGCTACAATAGACAATCAAGAAGGACCTACTGTACACCACAGGAAACCCTAGTCACTATAGTACTTGTATATGGGTTAACCCACGTATATGGGTTAAGAATCTGAAAAATACTCCAGATTTATTACTTATAACTAAATCCAGCTATTTTTATGCCTAAGAGAAATACGACACGTTGAAGTCATCATGGACAATATCATTGAAAAATTAGATAAAAGAGGAGAAAAAAAGAAATAAAGCAATTCCACTATAACAAACCTCAGCTAAGGAAATCCACGCTTTTCTGATGGAGACCTGGAAGCCTGAGTGAGTCCTGTAGACTTAGAAGCCTATTTTTCTTAGATAAGAATGGCTTGGGCTTGGGGAAGCGGGGCACGACTATGCCTGCAATTATATTCTCAGGGGATGGACAGTGCGTGGGGACAACCTCCCCAGGATCAGTGTGTCACTAACAGGTAGAGACATGCAAATCTAAACAAAACCCAGGTGTTAATTGTCACCGATCAGAGAAACCACAGGAAATCTGTCTATGATGAAGAATTCCAAGAGTGAGTGTGGGAAAATGTGAATTCTGGCACTGGTGTGTGTGAGTGTATTAGTGTATGAAGTGTGTGTGAGACCACTACGGGTATCCTGCAGGACACGAAACGGACAGGTGCATATTGGCTGCGCACCCCAAGGGTGAGGATATATTTAGAGAAACTACTGTTGGAAAAGTCACGCACTCCAACCTTTGCTGCAGCCTTAATTACACTCACTAAGACACACCAGAATGTCCATGGTGGGAAGTATTGAGGAAACGTTGTAAGATAAAGAATCTTCTGAGCCACGGAAAGGAATGAAATAGTGACACTTGCAGCAGCATGACTGCACACGCAGATGGTCATACAAAGCAGATGGTCATACAAAAGGACTTACACCAGGTAGAGAAAACAAATACCCAAGATGATCACTGATAAGCAGAAATTAAATATGGTGCCAGTGAAGTACATCTTTCAGACGGGGGACTCACTGAATTAGAAATTAAATTCATGGTGAGCACAAAATAAATCTGGTTGGGTTCCACACAAATTGGGAGGTTGCTGTTGACATGCACACTCATATACCTGGCATACTTAACAAGAAGGCCCTCCTGTAAACCACAGGAAACTCAACCCTAACACAGTACCATTCTAGTTGGAAAAAAAATCTAAAAAATACTACCCATTGTCTTCATATAAGTGAATGAAGCTGCTGCTGCTGCTGATAGGTCACTTCAGTCGTGTCCAACTCTGTGCAACCCCATGGACTGCAGCGTACCAGGCTCCTCCGTCCCTGGGATTCTCCAGGCAAGAACACTGGAGTGGGTTGCCATTTCCTTCCCCAATGCATGAAAGTGAAAAGTGAAAGTGAAGTCGCTCAGTTGTACCCGACTTGTAGCGACCCCATGGACCGCAGGCCACCAGGCTCCTCCATCCATGGGATTTTCCAGGCAAGAGTATTGGAGTAAGTTGCCATTGCCTTCTCCTTATGAAGCTGCTATATACCAAAAAAAAGAAAAGAAAAGAAAATCCAAATTGGTGAAATAACTATAGTCCAGTACATTTAAAAAACGTTGCCATGTCTGGCAACTGAGTTGCCTTGTTTCCTTAGTCAGGACTCTCATGGGGTTGAGGGACCTTGGCAAGATATTGTACTAAAGAGATCCCATGGGACCCGTTGGGCCTGGAACCCTCTGGACAGGTGACAATCTCCGAGGGATCAGTGGGAAAGTCTGGGAGCTAATGAAGCCTAGTGCACCCGAGGATTCTTGTTCCTCTATGCCCTAAGATCTTTGAAAAGTCTTCTAGTCTTTAGGGCTTTTGTTGCTAAGTGGCCCACCTAAGGCCTCCTCATTTGACTCAGTGAACCTATGACACAAAGAAACCACTGGACATCTTTTGCACGCCTTGGCCTTACAAGTAGTATATTTTTAAAGGGAAAACGAGTAAAGGGCCAAAAGACTTTGGGGGGCTGTTCTCCCATGGTCCACTCTTGTTTACAACACAGGGGATTGTCTGCAGGGCCTTGTGTCTCCCTGCAATAGGAGAGGAGGTTTTAGAAATGCTGCCCCCTTGTGGAAATACGTGGGAACTACAACTTGGAAACCGGTGTCTAGGTGCCTTTTCCATTCAGAAAGGCTGTGAAAATGTAGTTTATACCTGAGCTTTAAGAATGTCCTGCGGTAGATAATCGAAACAAAAGTCACTAAAAGGCACAGTTTTGAGAAGTCACCTACAAATCACAAGATTCACATACCCTTGTTTTTTAAAAAATGGACATAGAAATGTGCTTAAGCTTGCTTAGCAGCCAAAGGGAAAATGTTTGTTGCTCAGTTGTCCGACTCTTTACTACCCCATGGACTGTAGTCCTCCAGGCTCCTCTGTCCATGGAATTTTCCAGGTAAGAATACTGGAGTGGGTAGCCTTTCCCTTCTGCAAAGGATCTTCCCGACCCAGGGTTCGAACTCAGGTCTTCTACATTTCGTGTGGATTGTTTACTGTCTGAACTACCAGAGAAATGCAAATCTAAACAAGAACCATGTATTCCCTGGCACTGATCAGAGAGGCATGATAAAAACGTCTAGAAAGAAAATTACAGGAGGGGATGTGGACAAAAAGGAATCCTGGCAAGCTATTTGGGGCACTGGGAATTGGTAACACGCACTATAAGACACTATGGAGTTTCCTTAAAAAACTGAAAACAGAGCTACGTATGATCCAGATATCCTGCTTTTGGGCATATATCCAAATAAAACCATAGTTGGAAAAGTCACATGGGCGCCAGCCTTCACTGTGGCCCTATTTATAATAGCCATAATAGGCAAGCAGCACAATACCCATGGCTGGATTCATTTTGGAGACATATTATGTATATAGAGGGCATATTACTCAGCCAGAAAAGTAATGAAATAATGACATTTGCAGCCCTATGAATTCATTTGCTGATGATCATACTAATTGAAGTAGATCAAGTATAGAAAGATATAATGTAAGACATCAATGATAGGTGGAAACTAAAATTTAGTACAAATGAAATCCATTTTTCAAACAGATTTCAAAAAATGAATTTATGGTGATCAGAAAAGAAAGGTAAGTGGGTGTCTGGAGAAATTAGGAGTTTTGGATCAACATACAGAGGCTATTATGTACAATACAAAATCAAGAATGCCCTATTGCAAACTACAGAAAACATGACTCAACACTGTAATAACCTGAAAAAAAGAATCTGAAAAAACAGTAGAAATATGTCTCCATATACCTGAGTCAATCTTCTGTAATCCTAGAACAAACACAACACCATAAAACAACTCTAGTCAGATATAATTTTAAAATGAAGTTAAATTACATGAAAAAAAAAATAGGAATGCCTATTCTATTCTTCTTGGGCCATAGAAACTCATGTTTGTTCACATCCTTGGAGCCTGGGCAGCTTTGTTTTCCAAGGCAGGACGTATGGTGCTGAGGGAGCAGGGCAGGATAAGCTAGCAAATGAGCCCCCATTGGACCGTAGTGCCTATTCCCCTTGGGATGGGTGACAGTCTCCAGGATCATTCGGGATCTCTGGCAGCAAAACCAAGCACAATACACCGAAAGGATGGTGGACCCTCGAGGCCCAAAGAGCTCTGAATAGGCACCTGGTGCCCATGACTCCTGGCGTTGGGGGTCCCACCTCCACCTCCTTTAGACTCATTGCACCTATGGCCAAAAGCACCCTCAGGACATTGGCAGTCCTTGGACTTGTTGAGAAGGTGTCCTTTAATGGGGAAGAAGTAAAGAGACACAAGATCGGGGGTATATATTCTACCACAGTCCATTCTCCTTTACAGTCCAGGAAGAGGACTTTCACAAAGGCTCTGGTTACCCCAAGGATGCGAAGTGGGGTTTAAAAAATTCTTCCACTTTGTGGACATTTTTCTGGAACTACAACTTGAAAATCAGTTCCTTGGGCTATTTTCCATTCACAAGGCCTATAGAGATGTAGAGTGAAAGAAAGTGAAGTTGCTCAGTTGTGCCTGACTCTTTGCCACCCCACGGATAGTAGCCTGCACCAAGCTCCTCTGTCCGTGGGATTTTCAAGGCAAGAGTACTGGAGTGGGTTGCCATTTCCTTCTCCAGGGAATCTCCCCAACCCAGGAATCGAACCCAGGTCTCTCACATTGTAGACAGATGCTTTACCGTCTGAACCACCAGGGAAGTCCATAGGGATGTAAAGGACACCTTAAATATCCTGGGAGTAGGTAATTGAAACAGAATTCATTAAAGGGCACACTTTCAAGAAGCAACCTGCAAAAGGTGAAATTCACACACACTGATCAAAAAAGTAAATAAATAAAGGACACTGAAAGATGCTTGAGGTCACTTAGCAGTAGAGAAATGCAAATTGAAACAACAATGACGTGTTACTTGTTATTGGTTGAAAGGCTGCCATAAGAAAGCCTACAAAGAAAAACTGCAGGAGAGTATGTGGATAAAAAGAAACATCACTTGATTTTCATGGGACTGTATATTGGTAATAGGGACTACGAGAACACTATGGAGGTTTCTTAAGAAAGTAAAAATAGAGCTACCATCTGATCAGGCCATCCCACTCGTGGGTGCGTCCAGAGAAAACCATAGTTGGTTAAGACAAAGGAACCCAAGTTTCACTTTAGCACTGTTTATAATAGCCACTTCCCTGGTGGCTCAGATGGTAAAACATCTGCCTACAATGTGGGAGACTCGGGTTCAATCCCTGGGTTGGGAAGATCTCCTGCAGAAGGAAATGGCAACCCACTCCAGTATTCTTGCCTGGAAAATCCCATGGATGGAGGAGCCTGGTGGGCTGCAATCCATGGGGTTGCAAAGAGTCAGACACGACTGAGCGATTTCACTTCACTTTCACGATAGCCAAAACAGGGAAACACCAAACAGTCCATGGTCAGATGCAGAATGATACATATATAGAAGGGAATATTAGTATGCAATAAAAACGAATGAAATAATGCCATTTGCAACCACATAAGTCTACTTGCAGATGAACATACCTTGTAAAGTAGATCAGGTAGAGAAAGACAGTGTCATAACAAATCACTAATAGAAGGAAACTAAAAATTACTACAAATGAACTACATTTTCCAAACAGAAACAGACTCATAGATTTAGAAAATAAACTCATCATGACTATAGAGGAAATGTTGGTGGGTGTTGGAATAATTTAGGAGGTTTGGGTTAACATATACACACTCAGGTGTATAAAACAGATAATCAACAAGGACTTTCTATAAAGTACAGGAAACCTTACTCAACAGAGTAATAACGCATATGGGAAAATAATCTGAAAAGTAGTAGATATATATCTACATCTAACTGAATCAGTGTACTGTTTGTGTAAACCGTACACAATGTTGTACCATAAATGAAGTACATTGTAATATAAATTTAAGATTAAAATTTTAAATTGCCCATCTATTTTCCTCCTGTCTTGGCTGTCATCCCTGGAGCCTAAGTGTACTCAGTTCCCAAGGCAGGACTGTTATGGGGCTGAGGGAGCTCGGGAGGAAGTGCCAGTAAATGAGCTGCCCTTGGACCATTAGTGCCTGCTCCCCTCTGAAAGGTGGGTGCCAAGTTGCTTTAGTCATGTCTGACTCTTTGTGACCCTGTGGACTGTAGCCCGTCAGGCTTGCAATCTCCATATCCAGGAGAACCTCCAATAGTTAATCCAAGCCTATGCACCCAAAGGATGGTGGACTTTCTGGTCCTGAAGGGCTTTGAAAAGTAACCCGGTCTCCATATTTCTTGGTGCTTGGGTTCCTTTCTCTAGCCCCCTACTTTGAGTTGCCCCACACAGGGACAACATCACCTTCAGAGAACAGCAGAGAATAGAGACAACAGCAGAGAAGACCTGCAGGAACTGTGATTTGTTCAGGATTAGGGGGGTGCAGTGTAATGGAGAAGTAATGAGACAGAAGTCCTTAAGCATTTGTTGTGGCACTGCAGTCTCATTCACAACTCAGGAACATGCCTTTCTCTAAGGCTCTGTTTATCACAGTAACCAGAGTGGGGTTGAAGAAATGCTGCCTCCTTGTGGCTGTTTCCCATAACTACAACTTTAAAACCAGAGCCTGTGAGGGTGTTCAGCTGCTTCAGTTCTAGCCAACTCTTTGCGACCCTATAGACTGCAGCCTGCTGGGCTCCTCTGTCCATGGGATCCTCCAGGCAAGAACACTAGAGTGGGTTGCCTTGCCCTCTTCCAGGGTATCATCCTGACACAGAGATCAAACCCTAGTCTTCTGCATTACAGGCAAATTCTTTACCGCTGAGCCACCCCGGAAGTCCCTTAAAACCATTGCTAACAGGTAAATGACGCCTGTTCTCAAGAAATGGCCTGGGGTAGGCAGTCGAATAAGAATTCAAAACAATTCAGGTTTCTCAAGAAGCTATTTTTAACAGGTATATTTTACTTACACTTTTTTTTTTTTAAGGCACATGAAACAAGACTCGGTATCATTCATTATTGTTGTTTTTGTTAAGTCACTGTTGTGTCCAACTCTTTGTGACCCTATGAACTGCAGCATGCCAGGCTTCCCTGTCCTTCACCATCTCCCAGAATTTGCTCGAACTCATGTCCATTGAGTCGGTGATGCCATCCACCATAGCATCCTCTGTCGTCCCCTTCTCCTCCTGCCCTCAATCTTTCCCTGCATCAGGGTCTTTTCAAGTGAGTCAGCTCTTTGCATCAGGTGGCCAAACTATTGGAGCTTCAGCGTGAGTCCTTCCAATGAATATTCAGGGTTGATTTCTTTTTGGATTGACTGGTTTGATCTTCTTGCAGTCCAAGGGACTCTCAAAAATCTTTTCCAGCACCATAATTCAAAAGCACAAATTCCTCGGTGCTCAGCCTTCTTTATGATCCAACTCTCACATCCATACATGTTTACTCATTATTAGAGAAATGAAAATCAACACTACGATAAGGTACCACCTCTTATTCATCAGAATGACCATCAAAAGTCCACACACAATGAATGATGGAAAGGGTGTGGGAGAAAGGGAAACCTCCACATGACCGGTGGGATTGTAAATCGGTAACAGTCACTGTGGAGAACAGCATAGAGGTTCTTTAAAAACCTAAAGGAAGAGGTTCCATATGACCTGGCAATCCCAGTCCTGGGCATATACGTGGAGAAAACTATAACTGGAAAACACACATGAACCTCAACTTTGATTGCAGCAGTACCAACAAAATCCAAGTAATGGAAACAACAATATCTGCCAACAGATGAATGGGTATAGATGATGTGGCACATATATGCAATGGAATATTACTTAGGCATAAAACAGATGAAATTGTGCCACCTTCAGCAAAGTGGGTGATTCTAGAAGATATTATGCTGAGTAAAAGAAGTCAGTCAGAGAGACAACACTCTCTGTTATCATTGATATATGGAATCTAAAAATAAAAGAAATGAATGTACTTAACAAAACAAACAGACTCACAGCTATAAAAAAGAAACTAGTGGTTACCAGCAGGGAAGGCACTGGTGACCCACTCCAGTCCCCTTGCCTGGAAACTCCCATGGACGGAGGAGCCCGGTGGGCTGCAGTCCATGGGGTCGCTAAGAGTCGGACATGACTGAGCGACTTCACTTTCACTTTCCACTTTCATGCATTGGAGAAGGAAATGGCAACCCACTCCAGTGTTCTTGCCTGGAGAGTCCCAGGGATGGGGGAGCCTGGTGAGCTGCCGTCTATGGGGTCGCGCAGAGTCAGACACGACTGAAGTGACTTAGCAGTAGCAGTAGCAGCAGTGGTTACCAGTGGGAATACACAGATGAAACCACCCTTATGGCCGAAAGCGAAGAAGAACTAAAGAGCCTCTTGATGAAAGTGATAGAGGAGAGTGAAAAACTTGGCTTAAACTTCAACATTCAGAAAACTAAGATCATGGCATCTGGTCCTGTCACTTCATGGCAAATATATGGGGAAACAATGGAAACAGTGACAGACTTTATTTTTTGGGGGGGCTCCAAAATCACTGCAGATAGTGACTGAAGCCATGAAATTAAAAGAAGCTTGTTCCTTGGAAGAAAAGCTATGATCAACCTGCTGCTACTGCTGCTAAGTCGCTTCAGTCGTGTCTGACTCTGTGCGACCCCACAGACGGCAGCCCACCAGGCTCCACCGCCCCTGGGATTCTCTAGGCAAGAACACTGGAGTGGGTTGCCATTTCCTTCTCCATGACCAACCTAGACAGCATATTAAAAAGCAGAGACATTACTTTACCAACAAAGGTCTGTCTGGTCAAAACTATGGTTTGTCCAGTGGTCATGTATGGATGTGAGAGTTGGACTATAAAGAAAGCTGAGTGCTGAAGAATTGATACTTTTGAACTGTAGTGTTCAAAGAAGACTCTTGAGAGTCCCTTGGACTGCAAGGAGATCCAAGCAGTCCATCCTAAGGGAAATCAGTCCTGACTATTCATTGGAAGGACTGATGCTGAAGGTGAAACTCCAATATTTTGGCCACCTGATGCGAAGAACTGACTCATTTGAAAAGACCCTGATGCTGGGAAAGATTGAAGGCAGGAGGAGAAGGGGACGACAGAGGATGAGATGGCTGGATGGCATCACTGACTTGATGAACATGAATTTGAGTAAGCTCCAGGAGGTGTTGATGGACCAGGAGGCCTGGTGTGCTGAGGTCCATGGGGGTCCCAAAGAGTTGGACATGACTGAGCAACTGAAATGAACTGAACCCTAAAATATCGAGTCTTTATGTTATGCACCTGAAAATAATACAATATTGTAAACCAACTATACTTCAGTTAAATAAACAAATGAATAAGCAAAATAATACTTTTTTTAAATAGCCAATCAGACATAGCTAAAGAGAAAATCCGTGAAATAAAATTTATATCAGAGTTAAATATTCAGAGTTTAGTACAGACCCTTGTGGCTCAGCTGGTAAAGAATCCGCCTGCAATGAGGGAGACCTAGGTTTGACTTCTGGGTTGGAAAGATCCCCTGGAGAAGGGAAGGGCTACCCACTCCAATTATTCTGGCCTGGAGAATTTCATGGACTGTTTAGTCCATTGGATCACAAAGAGTTGGACATGACTGAGTGACTTTCATTTCACAGACACAAGAATGAAAATACAAAAAAGCAGGGAAGTGATAGAGAGGATATAAAGAGAAAATATGAGTTTAATTAGAATCTCAGAAGGCAAAAATAAAGAATAGAATTAGTCAATATTTAAATTAAACAGCTGAGAGATTTCCAGTACTGATGATAGACGAACTCACAATATCAAGTAGCAAAAAAAAAAAAAAAAAAAAAAATCCAAATCCAGGTAATGAAAGGAATTCTATAGCTAGACACATCAAGAAAAAATTGGAAAAAAAATAGAAAATCCTTAAACTGCTAGACTAGAAATGACAGATGACTTTCAAAGGAGCATCTGTTAGTTTAAGAGAAAGCAAAGTTATTTATGGGGAAAGAAATGAGATCTTGAACGTATACAGAGCAACCCGTCTTTGAATGAAAGGACATGTACTCTGCTGTCACAGGAAAGAACTTCATGGTCGTAGTTGAGGGCATGCTTATAGATTCCTGGGAGTGGTGAGAAAATTCCCATCAATGAAGTATAAGTCAGAAAGTAGAAGATTAGAAAGTGCATAACAGGATTGTAAGCAGTAATGGGAAATCATGGGAAAGTGATGTATTAGATTACAACTATCACTTGAGTAAAGCAGATCCCTGGATTACTGAAGATTTGAGATATTCTTGCAGTGGCGTGGAGCAAATGACAGGAGGCAGGAAGCTGGTTGAACTGGTAAATGCCATTCACGATGCATTTTGGAATACGTTCAATTTTTTCAGCAACTTCCACAAATCCTTAGGGAGGGGAACCTGGTAAAATATCATGCTACTCACAATCAGAATTTCTGGAGCTCTGTTTCCAGAAAAACATTTAATTCATTTGTGATTTCACAGACTGGTTGAACACAAGATCTCTAGTTTACATGTGTAAATAAATACATACACAGGAATGCAAGCTATATTCTCTGCTACTCTCACTAATTTCAGAATCCTGTCTATATGGACATAGATCTGCTCTATAACACTGTCTTTGCCATGCCTGAAGAAAGTCAGAAAGTTTTATCACATTTCTTTTCAGATTCATCTTTAATGTAAAGTTGTGGAGAAGCTCAAAGGCTATGTGTGTGCATGCTAAGTTGCTTCAGTTATGTCCAACTCTTTGCAACCCTATGGACTGTAGCCCGCCAGGCTACTCTATTCATGGGATTCTCCAAGCAAGAATCCAGGAGTGAGTTGCCATGCCTTCCTCCAGGGGCTCTTTCCCACCCAGGGATCAAACTCGTCTCTCTTATGACTCCTGCCTCGGCAGGCAACTACTTTACCACTGTGCCACTTGGGAAACCCTTAAAGACTATAAAAAAGGCTCAAAGGCCATTTCCTGGGCATCATTTTACTTACTTTCTTTAATAGTCAAACACATTAGAATATATGAATTAATCTATTGATATTATCACTAGTTTGAAAAAATAAGTTTTTTTAATGAGTTTATATTCTAGTTACAGCTTGTATTTGAACAGCTGGGCAAACAGTTCTTAGCAGAATAAAAAAAGAGATAAAGGGTAATTAATCACTGAAAAAATGGTATATAAATATGTCCAGTGAAAGCAATGGTGGCAGTTTTTACATCCTAATGGAGGATGTAAAGCAAATGCAATGTTACTGTAATTAGCCTTAAGTTGCCAAGGAAGAGAACCTTTTGATATATGATATAGTTCCAGTCGGGGACTAGACTGAATTGTTACAAATCCAACAACCCTCAACGTAAAACGGGGCTTCCCTGGTGACAGTAAAGAAGCTGCCTGCAATGCAGGAGACCTGGGTTCAATCCCTGGGTCAGGAAGATCCCCTGGAGAAGGGAATGGCAACCCATTCCAGTAGTCTTGCCTGGAGGAGCCCATGGACTGAGGAGCCTGGCAGGCTCCAGTCCATGTGGTTGCAGTGGATGCAACAAACACTTTCAAGGTAAAATATTGTTTAAAAGATCAGTAACCAAGTTTTCCCCAAGTTATTTTTTTATTATTGTGATATTTAGATTTTTGCTGAACATTCAGCTCATATGCACATTTAGAGTTGTTCATAACTCCCTGGTGTCTTCCTATGGGTTGTACAACAATATGTTTGTTACGCTGCACAGAGTAGCTCATCAATAGTTAATACCAGTTTCAGGGATGAATGGAGTTATTATTTCAGTGTTTTATTCATTGTTGCATTTCTAGCATTTAGATCAGTGTCAGACCATTTAGACATGTAATAAGTATTACTTGAATTAAATTACTATATGTCATTTAGTCATATAAAGACCCTTCAAGACAAAGTTTGGAGCATAAAGATTTAAAAAGATCTTTATCTAAAATTGGAATAAGAATGACTGCTGTGCTCTATATTATTATTTGTATCTATGCAATAATATTCTCTCTACATAATCCCTATATTATACAGTTTAGTTTGGCTTTTAGGAAGCCTTATTTGTCACTATATCCAAGACTTGTCCTCAGTTTTTAAAGACTTTTAAAATTAAGTTTTGGCAAGTAATTAAATTTGGAGGTTGACACATTGTAAACAAATTCTCACAGAAGTGTGTGTCTGTATGTATGTGTCTATGTGTGCACTGTATTTGATGTATCATTTACAAGAAATATAACTGTTAAAGGAAGCTTCACAATTTTTGAATGGGGAATAAAGGTATTTTCATATAGATTTCTGCTTGGTGAGTATTGGATTTAAATTAGGGTATCACTTTTGCTATGTTAATAGATATTGTATCCAACCAAAGTATCTTGAGTCATCATTTCCTTTTAAAGGGAAAATAAGGCATAATTATCTGAGAAACAGAAGCAAAAATAAGTCTAGAATAACTATCTAATCTCTTGTTTCTAATTCATGTTGATCAGCAAATGATACTAAAGGTGAAACTCCAATACTTTGGCCACCTGATGCAAAGAACTGACTCACTGGAAAAGACCATGATGTTGGGAAAGGCTGAAGGCAGGAGGAGAAGGGGATGACAGAGGATGAGATGATTGAATGGCATCACCAACTTGATGGACATGACTTCAACCAAGCTCCGGAAGTTGCTGATGGACAGGGAAGCCTGGTGTACTGCATGGGGTCACAAAGAGTCGGACACAATAGAGCAACTGAACTGAACTGAACTGATAGTGAGTTCAGTGAAATCAGGTCAGAAATAATACCTTATATTCACAAAACATGTTATATTTTACAAAGCGTGTATACAAACATTACCTCAATTTAGCTATTAGTCCAAATCTTCTTGACTGGGATTAACCCAGTTTTATACTTGTGTCACTGAGGCTGAGAGATTAGATCATAGTTAGTAAAAAGAAAATGTGAAGAAGTCCCAGGGCGGTTGTTGCTCATTTTCCGCACGTTAAGATGAATGCCATGGACAGTAAAGTTGAAAGACAGTGTCTGTCACATAGAATTAGAAGGCATTTATAATAAAGTAGGAGTTTAGAGAATTGCCCAACATTGGTGGCTCAGACAGTAAGTGAGAATGCTATAAAGCAAAATTGGAATAGGAATGTAATGGAGATAAAAACTGAATGAATCACTTTTCTAAAGATTGCTATTTTTGAAGCTACACAAAATGAACTTTAAACTATCAAAGTAAGCTTAAGGATAACGGTTCTTAAAAGTCATGTCATATATATATTTGTTCTTTGACCCTTAAAATGTCCTGTATCTATTTCAATGGAACTTAAATATTCTTTGATGCTGTAGCTGAATTAACGGGCATTCAAATTTTGCCACCTCCTTTTGTGATTTTTCTTACTTGTATTCTAAACATAATTTTCTTTCGACCTTTTGTTTATGAAATAAATATCCAGCGTGAACTTTGGAAAATGAGTTTGGGTTCAATTCATATTCATCAACTAGATCATACTTTTATTGGTGCTGGGGTGTTTTGTTTTTCTCACAATTTTTGAGTGAATGCTATCATAGAATATTATTCAAGACATTGACAAGAAGATGAAAATACTATGAGACTATTCAAGAGCATTTCAGAGCTAAGTATCATTGTTATAATTCAGATATAAATTGTCCCAAATTCTCCCTCAGAAAAGTAATAATTCCCTAATGTTCTAAATGTAATAATTCCCCAAATAGGACATTAATTTATATGATAATTTTATAAATCTTTCATGAGGCAAATCTTCCCTCTCAAAAAATACTTCCTGAATATGTTTCCAATTTGAGTAAAAGTTTCAAGTCTCTGTAAAAACACTTGAGTTGAAATCTAATAAAAGAATATTCACGCATCACAGAGTTTCTGAGTATTTTTTATTTCCCTTGATTCCAACTTATACTTCTAGTGTAAATACTATGAATAATTTGAAGGATTAGAATTTTTAATAGTATTTTATATCTCAGAATATAATTATCTGTTATTAATAATTTGTTGCTTACCGAAGTCTATTTAGCCCAGTATTGTTTTACTTTAATTTCTTACCATAAATTGACATAAGAATAACTATTATGGAATAAAGAATTTTACAGGCAACAACTGAAAGTAGACTTGGCCAAGGACTCTTGAGGACTGAACACCAGTTCCCCTATATCATTACTTATTAGTGAATAAAACCTTGGGAATAATTCAGTTCCCCACTAAAAAAAATTATGTCTATATCTATATATAGATACGTATTTAGATATAAAGAGATATGGATATATGAATATGTATATCTCAAAAAGCTTATATCTCATAGATTTGTTGTAAAGACATCTGAGATAATATATCTGAAGCACCCAGAATATTTTAGGCAGTTAATAAATGTTTGTTTTAAAATAGCAAATATAATAGCTAATCTTTATTAGATGTTTAAAATGTGCCTGGCCCTAGAGACAGTGATGAAACAGTCAAAATAGTTCATCTTTAGGAGTTTATATCTAGTAGGGAGTAGAGAGATAATAGCTAGGTAAAGAGGATTTAAATAGATGATGTGAGTGATTCTTCTGTAACATATAGAAATGATGGAAGAAATGCTGAAGACGGGCAAAAACTGAAAGCTTTTCTAAGGAGATGCCATTTGTCTAGAAGCTGAAAAATTAAAAAGTAGACTACATAAAGAGCTTGCATGAAGACCAAAATGTATTTAGCTAGCTTGAGTAACCAAAAGCCAGTTCGTTTAGCTGCTCAGTCATGTCTGACTCTTTGTGACCCCATGGACTGTAGCCCTCAAGGCTCCTTTGTCCATGGGATTTCCCAGGCAAGAATACTGGAGTGGGTTGTCATTTTCTCCTCCAATGGATCTTCCTGACCCAGGGATCGAACCTGCATCTCCTACACTGCAGGCGAATTCTTTACTGCTGAGCCAGCAGGAGAGCCCCCCAAAGCCAGTTTGACTCAAGTGTTGTGAATGAGGGATTGTTTTACAAGATGGGATCTGAGGCAATGGCAGAAGCCCAGTCACACATATTGTGGTAAAGGTATAATAAGGAAGTTGGGTTGTATTAATATTCTAGACTATTTGGGAGCCACCGAGGGTTTCTAAGTAGGAGAGGTGTTGTGATCAGAATTTGAGTTTACCCTGAGTGCCATGTGAAGAATGAAATGTAAGGAGGTAAGAGGGGAAGCAGGAGATCAGCCTGGAATTAAATTGTCCTGGTTAAATATGATGGTTGTTTGAATTAGAACCCTGTCCGTAAAGACGGAATAACCAGATGGATTCCAGGTACATTTTGTTTTGTTTTTGTTTTTTCGATGCTTTATTTATTGACTTTTAATTAATTAACGTATTTGGCTGTGTCGGGTCTTAGCTGCACATGTGAGATCTAGTTCCCCCACCCGAGACTGAAGTGCAGCCTCCTGAATACAAGCACGGGTTTTAGCCACTGGGCCACCAGGGAAGTGCCTCCAGGTACATTTTGGCTGTCGAGCAGCATGGACTGCTGATAAATTAGCTGTCGGGGAGGGAGGCTGAGAAAAAGAGAGACAACAAGGATGGCTTACATATTTGTGGCTTGCACCACTCGATGATTGATGGCTCCATTCCTTAAGATAGAAGGTCACTGGAGGAGGAGAGATGGGAAAATTTAAGAGGTTATTTAGCATCAACTAAGTCTGAGATGTCCACCAAGGATTCAAATAGAGATGTTAAGTAAGACATACGGAGTAGAGGGCAAGAATCTGGGTTAAAAATTTAAATGTGCAATTCATTAACATGTAGATGCTATTTAAAGCACAACTAGATACATACCTAGAGAGAGACTAAAAAACTTTTTGTTAGTGATATAATACAGTGTATTGCGATTTCATACAATACTGTAGTAATACAAACTCAACTACTTCCAGAGCTTAACTGGGAGGATGGGAGGTACTGGACAGAAAACAAAACATGAAATTATGAGAGGAAGTAGTTGCTGGTTGAACTAACAGAAAGGAATTGGTTTGCCAAATAAGATTCACTAAAATTAAGTATCTTACTATTAAGCTTCATATAAATAATGAAGAAGAATGGGGAAAGCAGAAATTGTTCTGGTATCCAGAGTATAGGTCCTCAGCTTCTTCCTTCATGTCAGATCTGCCTTTCAGCCCAGAGTAACAGGGGAACAGTCTGAGCAAGTTGTGCTGGTGACCTCACACAACAGGAAGCATTTTAGGCTATGAAATACACCCATTTGTGTAACTGCATGGTTACATAGTTTATATAACATTCTCTAGGAAGCTGTGCCTTATAAAGTCATAGACTGAAGCTTATTCTGCCAAAAGTCTTCATTAGATAAGGATTTTACATCTAGAATACAACAGTGATTTGATCATTAGTCAAGTATTAGCATATTTAATTGACTTTAGACAAAACCATCTGAAATCTTTCTTTTCTGGTAACATCTCCCACATACGCCCAGTAAAGAAAGAGAAACTGGCCATAGGCTAGTGGCTCAACTCTTTCCTTCCGACCAGTATCTTCAGGAAACAAGGTATGCCCCTGGGAATGGATGACACAGGTGAGACAGAGGGGTGTGTTTCTGGGGAGAGGGCAAACATGTCAAGGAAGGAGGAGAATAGAGTGCTGGCTTTGTCATTCATGTGACTGAGGTCATGGGAAATTATGAGAGAAGCAGGATTAAAGTGAAAGAGTGTAGATGGTTTGCTATTTCTCATCTCTGCTCTTAGATGGTATACCTTCTGAAGTCAAGATCAAGGTCCTTCACCTCTGTATCCCACACATTTTTTTTTTTTTTATCACATACATTTTACATAAAGGGAGTAGAAGATCACTAAAAGTTTGTTGAATGAATGTAGAATTGATAACCATTGTTTCAAAATCTGTTCAAATATCTTTTCACAATAATTGCCTCCATGGCAAAATACTGTCTTCCGTTTGGGGACTTCTGTATCATTTTTCTTCTCATGATAATTGCTATTTATTTATGCATTTTTTCCTTATGAAAATAAAAGCTTCTTGAGGGCAGAGGCAATGCTATCTTTAATGTCACAGTTCTCTTCTCAGGGCAGGGTAGAAAATCTACATACAGGAAATAATCAAGTATTTGAATTGAATCAGGAGGATATGACCTATCAAATTAAATCCTGCCTATGAAAATCAGTAATTCAAACATATTAATTTTATTATAATTATTTTCTCAAATGAGGATATCTAGAGGGAAAAAAAGCCATAAAATAAACAGCACCATTTAAAATTTCTGTATGAGAAGATTTTCATAAATATTTCTGGTATAACACTTACATAATGTATTCAAAATTTACATATTAGGGAAATATTGTTCCTTGCACGCATGTATGCTAAGTCGCTTCAGTTGTGTCTAACTCTGTGCAGCCCCATAGATGGCAGCCCACCAGGCTCCTCCACCCACAGGAATCTCCTTAGTATCTTATTTTGTCATCACTAAACATGTCAACAACATATATTTTTTGTGAGTGATTGTGATGGCATGTCTGTTTATGTATTTTAAGAAACTCAAGATCATTCTTCAAAAGTCACTTTTCCAAGACTCTTTCATGACCACTTAGGTTCCTTTCTTTCTCCTTCTTGCTCTTTTTTAAAAAAATTATTTTTAATATTTATTTATTGATTTGGCTGCATTGGGTCTTCATTGCCGCATGTGGAATCTAGTTCCCTGACCAGGGATCGAACCCAGGCTCCCTGTATGGGAAGTGTGGATCCTTAGCCACTGGACCACCAGGGAAGTCCTCTCCTCTCTTTTTATAAAGTCAAAACAAAGGTATTATTTTGGCCAGATTTTTAGAATTTATCCTCTGAAAGATAAGTGTAAGTTTATGCCAGATTGTGTGATTTTCTCTCTTGTTCTACAAATGCACATTTTTGAACCTGTAATATAAATATTATGATTCATAAAAACTGAAAAAATATGGCACTCTTTTGACCTATTCTCCTTTTTCTAAAAATAACTCATATTTATTACCTTTTCTTATTGAAATTTTAATATCTGGGTATTACAGTAGTAAAACTGTTCACTGCATATGCAATGGGTGATATTGTTATGTTAACTGCCTACTTTATATTACAGTTATACATAATTTTGACATCCATAAAGGTGATTGAATATCATAATAATGTTTAAAGCAGTTATACCATTTTTCAGTTTTATTTCAGGTAACAGAATATTTTGTCCCAGGCATGTGATAACCATAGTATTTGAATATCTAGTCCTATATATGGTATTCAGGCTGTCCTGTGCCAATAAAAATGTCCTTGAACTAGAAATTGAGGGTTTTCAATCCGGTTTCACTATTATATCAGAAGCCATTTGAATGTAACCAAGTGTTTATTCTAAATCCAGTTGCTTTTCCTGTAATACTCCCCTCAAATACTCGATAACTATTTCCTGAACATCTGCTATATTCAAAACGCTGTGAACAAAGAAAAGTACAGACTCTAACAGAATAGTGGTGTCAAAGTAGCATTTTCAAGAAGTTAAATATATAACTTTCTATGGACATAAAGTGAGCACATGTCAAATATTTAATTCACTAGTGAATGATAGAACTTGCAAGATGGTAAGGATGGTTCAAAAAGAATTAGAAAGAAGGAAGTATTCAGAGTAGCCAAAGAAATTAATGCTTAAATAAGATTACTTATTTGAGTAGAAGCCTGGTTAATGTCCTATTGGGCAATAAAATTGCATTGATATAGGACAAGCATCATGTAAGTCTACCAGTTATGACTATCCTTACAGAGTTGTAAATTATCTAAACCAATAGTAAAATAGCAAGTTCAACAAAGGCACATACTCTAAGAAATCAGACAATCCTTGGCTTGGCCTGATAATGCTCAGCAAAAACACCGAAAGAAAACACAGCAATTTCTTTACTTTATGTATAAGTTTTGGATAGTTTTCTTAGTGAGAGGAATGAGAGATCAGTAACTCAGATTAAAATACGACCAGTACTTAGTGCAGGCAGGAGTAAGCTACTATCAAACCACAGTAAAACAGTACCAACAAGGGACGGCAGGACAAGAGGAAAGGTATTTTTAAGGAAGATGCTGAAATGCTAAGAACAATTTTCTTGAGATCTGAAAAACAAGTAACAAGGCAGTAAAGGATCCTTCAGGAATAGAAACATATTCATTGATATTCTGCCTTTGATTCTAGAATGGCTGATATGTGTTGCATATGAGACCAAAAAAAAAAAAAGGTAAAAAAGAAACTATTCTGAGTAACGAGCATGTGCAGGGGTGGGAAGCAGACTTTTTTTTTTTTTAATAGAAAGATTAATCCGACTTAGAAAGTCTGGAGCAAATAGAAAACAAAGAACAAAGCCTTCATATCAGGAGGAATGCTCCTAGTATCTTGGGAAAGGTAATCGACTGGGGAATAATTTTGGACCTCATGACCACAAATTACCTTGCCATTTTCATAAGGTAATAGTGCTGGTACTACTTATGATTAACTTCTCTTGTCATGGTTTCCCCACGGGAACAGCTATTACAGTTTGATGGCTTGCTTGTAGATTCCACAGGGGCATTTTATCATATATACAAGTGTGCTTAGTAACAGCCCAACAAAAATTCATCATCTGACTCTAGTGTAAGAGAGGAGAATGCTTAACCCCATATTACACTTTCCTCTTCAATCATAAACCCTGGAATAACCATTGACATCATTAAATTTTTGATTATATTTAAATCACTATAATTTCTGTTATTTTCAAATTCATGTTTTTTTAAGTCTTTTTTCTAACATAAGAAAAAAAAAACTTTGTTGAAATTCTTGCTATGCCAATTTTTGGCCAAAGAAACCTGATAATTAATAATAAAGTTCTTTTGTTTCAAATATCTCTCATTATCTTTTAGCCTAGGACTTTAGAAAACCAAGCCAAAAAAACAAATGTTAAAAGTTATATAGTCACATGATTGGATAAAACTATATTCATTTATAATGGTAGCTTAAGTAAAATTATGCATAATCATCTATATATTTTATATAAGAGTCCTTAGAGATCATTTTCAAATCCATTTTGATTAAAGATGTGACTTTAATATTTGGTCTTGCCATAAATGAACATATTTACAAAACAGAAACAGAAACACAGACATAAAGAACAAATTTGTGGTTGCCAAGAGGTGGAGGAGGTAGGGGAGGGAAGGAGTAGGAATTTGGGATTAGAAGACGCAAACTCATATATATAGGATGGATAAATAACAAAGTCCTACTATATAGCACAAGAAACTATATTCAGTATACTCTGATTCATCATAATGGAAAAGAATTTGTAAAAAGAGTATATGCATGTATAACTGAATCATTTTGCTGTTCAGCAGAAATTAACACAACAGTTTAAATCAACTACACTTCAGTAAAATCTAAAAATTAAAAATTAAAAAATAATTAGTCTTGCTTATTTAGAAAATCATCTATGATCTTATTTGTGTATATTTTTCCTTCCCATTTGTTTCCCAAGCTTTCCTATCTCTCTATTATGTGTCCTAACTTATTTCTTATGAGAAAGAGAAACGTGGCCTCTGACAGCTAGAAGCTGCTCTTGAACCATCAGTTAGACCCGGGTCTTGTTAGCTGCTGATCTCATGTCTTGGTATTCTCCTGCTGATTATAAACAATTTTATAGGACACCAATCAGACAATGACAAAGATGTCACTAACATATGTTACTATAATGGATTAAGACAAAATAAGACCATTTCATACATATGTCTAAACACAGATTAAAAACATGAACATAATCAAAAGGACAAAAATGAGCAAATATTCTTCTTTTCTGAGTAACATGAATAAGTGCTGCTTCTATACTAATCAGAATTTTAGCCACATTCTACTCTTCCTTCACTCCAGATAAGAATCATTAAAATACCTATAGCAGACCCACTCCAAAATGGTCCAGTTATCCTATCTTCTAGTTCTCACCCTTATGTATTTCTTCTCTTGAATGTAGACAGAATCCTTAACTTTCATTTAACCAGTGTAATATGATAAAGATAATGAGATTTTATTTCCATGATTACATTTTATAAGATGGTAGAAATCCCCATCTTGCCAGCAGACTCTATTTACTACCCATCGCTGCTGACTTTGATGAAGTAAGTCGCCATACGGAGAAGCCTGCATTACAAGCAACTAAGGTGGCCTCTAGATGACAACCAGTAAGGAACTGAGGCTCTCAAGTATCAGTCAATTCAGTCATTCAGTTGTGTCTGACTCTGCGACACCATGGACTGCAGCATGCCAGGCTTCCCTGTCCATCACCAACTCCTGGAGCTTGAGCAAACTCATGTTCATTGAGTCAGTGATGCCATCCAACCATTTCATCCTCTGTCATCCCCTTCTCCTCCCACCTTCAATCTTTCCTGGCATCAGGGTCTTTTCAAATGAGTCAGTTCTTCACATCAGGTGGCCGAAGAATTGGAGTTTCAGCTTCCTGAGCACCTTGCTGTCCAAGGGACTCTCAAGAATCTTCTCCAACACCACAGTTCAAAAGCATCAATTCTTCAGTGCTCATCTTTCTTTCTAGTCCAACTCTCACATCCATACATGACCACTGGAAAAACCATAGCTTTGACTAGACAGACCTTTGTTGGCAAAGTAATGTCTCTGCTTTTTAATATGCTGTCTAGGTTGGTCATAACTTTTCTTCCAAGGAGCAAGCATCTTTTAATTTCAAGGCTTCAGTCACCATCTGCAGTGATTTTGGAGCCCAAAAAATAAAGTCTGTCACTGTTTCCATTGTTTCCCCATCTATTTGCCATGAAGTGATGGAACCAGATGCCATGATCTTCATTTTTTTGAATGTTGAGTTTTAAGCCAGCTTTTTAACTTGTCTCTTTCACCTTCATCAAGAGGCTCTTTAGTTCTTCTTCTTTTTCTTCCATAAGGATGGTGTCATCTGCGTATCTGAGGTTATTGATATTTCTCCTGGCAATCTTGATTCCAGCTTGTGCTTCATCCAGCCCAGCATTTTGCATGATGTACTCTGCATATAAGTTAAATAAGCAGGGTGACAATATACATCCTTGACATACTCCTTTCCCGATTTGGAAACAGTCTGTTGTTCCATGTCCAGTTCTAACTGTTGCTTTTTGACCTGCATACAGATTTCTCAGGAGGCAGGTCAGGTGGTCTGGTGTTCCCACCTCTTTAAGAATTTTCCACAGTTTGTTGTCATCCACACAGTCAAAGGCTTTGGCATAGTCAGTAAAGCAGAAGTAGATGTTTTTATGGAATTCTCTTGCTTTCTATATGATCCAAAGGATGTTGGCAATTTGATCTCTGGTTCCTCTCCCTTTTCTAAATCCAGCTTGAACATCTGGAATTTCATGGTTCACATACTGTTGAAGGCTGACTTGGATAATTTTGAACATTACTTTGCTAGCATGTGAGATGAGTGCAGTTGCATGGTAGTTTGAACATTCTTTTGCATTGCCTTTCTTTGGGATTGGAATGAAAATTGACCTTTTCCAGTCCTGTGGCCACTGCTGAGTTTTCCAGGTTTGCTGGCATATTGAGTGCAGCACTTTCACAGCATCGAGTTTGAGGATTTGAAATAGCTCAACTGGAATTCCATCACCTCCACTAGCTTTGTTCGTAGTGATGCTTCCAATGGCCCTTGACTTTGCATTCCAGGATGTCTGGCTGTAGGTGAGTGTATGACAACCCACAAAAAGCTGAATCCCACCAACAACCATAGGAGGAGCATGGAAATGGACCCTCTCCCTATCAGGCCTTGAGATGAGATCACATCCCCAGCTGACACCTGGATTATAGTCCTGTGAAAAATTCTAAAACAGAGAATCCATCCAGTCTGTGGCTAGAGTCCTGACTCCCAGAATAATGAGACAAATGTGTGTTGTTTTCAACTGTTAAGTTTGTAGCCATTTGTTATTCAGCATTAGCTAGCTAATACAATAGCCAGTTGTAGAACTGCCTCCAATTCATGACAACATTCAATCCACAGCAAAGATCCACTTCCTCCAAGCTGTCCTGAATCACCTAATATAAGCCCCAATTTTATAATGCATTCCAAACTCATTCTCAATGAAACATACCCACAATTCTCCCTAGTGTGCATTTTCCCCTGTTGCAAAGATTATAACCCTCCCCAAATTTGTTCAACCACAGATGTATTTGTCTTGGGCTATTAAGCACTGACTTGTCCTCTGTCTTTCAGTATTGAGCTGTTTTTATCAGTGGACCATTGACCTGCCAAAGACCAACAGAGGCACTTACTGATGATTACAATGAAACCAAGTTTGTTAGTCCTACTGCAGAACCCCTGCTTGATAGAATCTTGCTGCTGCTAAGTCACTTCAGTCGTGTCTGACTCTGTGTGATCCCATAGACGGAAGCCCACCAGGCTCCCCCGTCCCTGGGATTCTCCAGGCAAGAACACTGGAGTGGGTTGCCATTTCCTTCTCCAATGCATGAAAGTGAAAAGTGAAAGTGAAGTCGCTCAGTCCTGTCTGACTCCTAGCGACCCCATGGACTGCAGCCCACCAGGCTCCTCCATCCATGGGATTTTCCAGGCAAGAGGACTGGAGTAGGACTATCTTAAAGTGAAAAGTTTAGGGGAAGAAATTTACAAGGTTTTAGGGCTTTGGCTATGTGATTTTAAAGTGGCTCTTGCAAGGTGAAGAATTTGTTGGGACTTGGCTGAGTTTACGGCATAGTGATTTTGGATTGATACATACAAAAAGACACAGCTCTTAAAATGAGCCTTGAACAAAGCTTTTTGTTTTGATAATTATGCCGTTTTAATTTATTCTTTGTTATCTTTTAGGAGCAAATATTTCCAGGATCTAATATCTAAATTGCATTTACTTGTCCTCAGTATTATTTAATAGAGGGACAAGGAATTAAATAGGTTTCAATTTTTCAAATCTCTCTGTCATGATCCTTACTGCTAGTTGTGGATAATGATGCACTTAACAGGACTGTCAAATTTCACTTTTAACATAGATTCAATCTGTTCTCTTGCTAGAGAGGATTGACCTAACCCTAGTTACAGTGTATTTAACTTGTATTTACATCTCTTTCCACTTCTTTCATTTCCTAATTTTATCATAGGGTCCTATGAAAATGTAGCAGGTGGAAACACGAAGGAAAAGTTCTTAACCTTTTCTTTTTTTGGGCAGGATCTTGGTCTCAAGATCTGAGTTGTGAGTACACTTCTCCCTGGGCAGAGCACGCATGTCCTGTTTCTTTTGAGGAATACTATTAAAAATCCCTCAAAGGGGCAGCATTTTAAAGACTTACCATTTAACAGCCTCACATCCTCTATCCTATGGTTATACGTAAAATTTTCTCGTATTGAAATAACAGCCTATTTGACAATGTAGGACATTTCCTACCAATTAAAATCTCATTTAAAAAAATTCTAAACAAGACTAAAAATCTTTCAATATGCATTGTCTTGTGATAATGTGTCAAAGTTATGTCCTCTTAATAGCAAACCAGTGCTGCCTTCATTCAAGGCAGGGGCTCCTCTTTCTGTTCTACAGCTTTCAGTTTTACCAAATCCCTATCTGCCTCTCCTTTGGAACTTTTCTTTTCCACTCGCTGACCAAACATAGAAAGGCAGTTTCTTCCCTTCCTAATCAGGAAAGTAAGTGCAAGCACATGAAGTGTAATCTATATATCTTGATTATGGGGACAAAGCAAAATATCAAAGTAACTTGAGATTTATATTAACCACTGGTTTAAGGGACAGTAAATGCCAAGAACAGACACACGTAGCATAAGTCACAAATTTGAAGCAATCAACTGCTTTAACTCAATGCCAGCCCAGGAATTGAACCCGCATCTCCTGCATTGCAGGTGGATTCTTTCCCTCTGAACCACCAGAGTATCATCATAGGTATACAATAAATAGTTGATTCATTTCAAGTCAACAAATCAAATAAATTCAAAAGATATGATTATGTGCCTATTACATGCCAGTCACTTTTACAGGTGCTTGTGATATATCAGTGGCAGGGGGAAGAGATCCCTGCCTCGTGGAGATTACATTTCTAATAGGTAGAGCTAGACAAAAAAACAATGCATATAATAATAAAACATGTAGCTTGATAGAATGTGATAAGAACTACTGTCAGAGAAAACAAGAGCTTGACAGTAGTTAAAGCAGTAAAAACAGATTTTATTCAGACACGATTGTAATTTAAGAAAAGAAAATCCCTCACTATAAAGCTGGCTACAATTCTGAGTACTGCAAGGAAAGTGGGAATTTATAGCCAAGTAGTGGGGCAGAAGGGCCAGTGGATGGCAAATTACAAAGAGGAAATATCAGGGATAAAGGGGGATTTCTGGTGAAACCAACTTGACAGGATTCTTATTGAAGGTAGGCCATGGATGTCAGATATAATCTGGGGGATGGTAGAAGATGAGGAATTTGATCAGATATTGAGGATGATCAGTTATTGATGGTGGAATATTCTTGCTAAACTGTCTTAGCAGGATTCTTGATAAAATTGGGCTCTTAAGGAAATAAGGCCTAGTCAAAAAAGGGTTCATGGGAGTCTGCCTTTTTTTCTTTTAGTGTTTGGCTGCACCACATGGCTTATAGGATCTTAGATCCCTGACTAGGGATTGAACCTGTGCTGCTTTCAGTGGAAGTATGAAGTCTCAACCAGTGGACTGCCAGGGAATTCCCTGGAAGAGCCTGTTTCAAGTTTCATCAAAGAGGAGGTCTTTGTCAGTATGTAAAATGAAGACAGTAGAGGAAAGGTAAGAGGAATGAGGTGGTGGGAGGGAATAGGAGGGAAGATGTTACTGTATTAAAATGGTCAGCCATCTATAAGAAGATAGAATTTGCCAAACTGTACCTTCTGCTTTAGCTCCTCTCTGAAGCACCTAGATAACAGTATCTACTGCACATTCCCCGAGTTATTTTATAGGTGCAAAACCCTGCCCCTCATATCCCCCCCACCCCCCACTCAGATGGAAGATGTGAACTATGTGATGACCATCAGCACATAGCCCCTGGGCCTTCTGGTACCCAAGAATTGGTAGTGTTAACCCCTAAGACACTGCCCTGTTACTTCACCATCCATCAATCAGAGACTTGTGCATGAGCTGATCACATGTCCTATGACATCTTTCCTTCACCTTGTTTTTTTTTTTTATATTATGATGTATCACCTGGCTTTTTAAAATGCTTTACTGAAACACTTCAAGGAGTTTGGGGGTTTGGGGGCAGGAGCCACCCATCTCCTTGTATGGTTCTGTAATAAATTTCTCTCTGCTCCCAACTCCAACCTTTCAGATTGTTTGATTTCACTGTGAGTTGGACACATGAACTTGTGTTTGGTGACAAAGTCATATCTCATAAGAGAGTTTTTTGTCAGAAGAACCAGCCAGAAAAATGTTTAAGGATAATTCTCAGCATGTTAGAAAACTTGCAAGAAAGCCGATGTGGCTTGAGCAGACTGAGCAAAGGAGAGAGGAGTGGAAGCAGTAATAGAAGTGATCTCTTCACTTGTTTGCTTCTAAAGTTAATAACTTCTCTGATCAAATTTTTCTATTTAAAAATTCACTTCCATGAATAACAATAGCCACATGAATATAGGAATTATTTTGATATTTCTTATTTTTCATAGTAATGCTAATGATAAATGGCATTTATATTATTAAACATGTTATTCCATGATAAATGGATCTTGTTAGGTGTTATAAAAGATAAATGCACAAGATCCAATTATATGCTGCTTATGAGAGACTCACTTCACTTTTAAGGACACACACAGACTGAAAGTGAAGGGATGAAAAAAGATACTCCACCCAAATGGAAACCAAACAAAAGCTGAGATAGTATACTTATAAAAGGCAAGATAGACTTTAAGACAAAGACTAACAAGATACAATGAAGGCCATTATATATTTAAAATGACAAAGGGGTCAATCCAACAAGAGGATGTAACACTTGTAAATATTTATGTACCCTAAAAGGAGCAACTAAATATATAATATTAATGAACCAAAGGGGAAATGGACAGCAATACATTAATAGTAGGGGACTTTAATACCATACTTTCATTAACAGATAGATATATAATATCCAAACAGAAAACCAATAAGGGAACAGTAGACAAATAACATTTTAGACCAGGTGGACTTACCATACACTTAAACACTATTCCACCCAAAAGCAATAGAACACTCATACTTCTAATTTACACATGGAACATGGAATCTATCTCTAGGATAGATTATGTATTAGGCCACAAAACACATTTTAATGAATTTAAGAAGGTTGAAATAGTATCAGGCATCTTTCCCAATAGTAATGATGTGAAACTAGAAATCAACTACAAGAAGAGAACTGGAAAATTCACAAATATGTGGAGACGAAATAGAATGGTACCGAACAACCAGTGGGTCAAAAAGAAATAAAAAAATATTTTGAGACAAGTGAAAGTGGAACTATAATATACCAAAAACTTATGGAAGCAGCAGTAGTAGTTTAAGAGGGAAATTTATATGGATAAACACCTACATGAAGAAAATGGACAATCTCAAGAAAACAACCTAACTTTGCACCTCAAGGAACTTGAAAAAGGAGAAACTAAGACAAAAGTTAGTATAAGGAAGAAAATAACAAAGATCAGATAGAAATAAATGAAACTGAGACTAAAAAGACAAGAGAAAAGATCAAGGAAACTAAGAGTTGGGTCTTTGAAAAGATAAACAAAATAGACCTTTAGCCAGACTCATAAGGAAGAAAGAGGTTTTGAATAAATAAAATCAGAAATGAAAGAGAAGATGTTACAATTGATACTAAAGAGATACAAAGTCTTAAAGGAGACTACTAGAAAAATTATATGCCAACAAATTGGAGTGTCTAGAAGAAATGGATAAATTCCTAGAAACATACAACCTACTAAGACTGATTGATGAATTAATAGAAAATCTGAGCAGACCAATTATTAGTAAGGAGATTGAATCAACAGTCAAATATCACTCCCAAAACAGAACTCCACACCCAGATGGTTTCACTGGTGAATTCTACCAAATATTTAAAGAAAAATTAATACTAATCTTTCTCTTACCAAAAAGAAGAGAGAAGGAAACACTTCCAAACTCATTCTATGACACCAGGATTACCCTGATACTAAAACCAGATAAGGACTCTAAAAGGAAAGAAATTTACAGGCCAAGAAAGACTAGAGATCTCTTCAAGAAAATTAGAGATTTTTGTTTCCGAGGGAACATTTCATGCAAAGATGGCCTCGATAAAGGACAGAAATGGTATGGACCTAACAGAAGCAGAAGATATTAAGAAGAGATGGCAAGAATACACAGAAGAACTGTACAAAAAAGATCTTCATGACCCAGATAATCACGATGGTGTGATCACTCACCTAGAGCCAGACATCCTGGAATGTGAAGTCAAATGCTTTCTAAGCATCACTACGAACAAAGCTAGTGGAGGTGATAGAATTCCAGTTGAGCTATTCCAAATCCTGAAAGATGATGCTGTGAAAGTGCTGCACTCAATATGCCAACAAATTTGGAAAACTCAGCAGTGGCCACAGGACTGGAAATGGTCAGTTTTCATTCCAATCCCAAAGAAAGGCAATGCCAAAGAATGCTCAAACTACCACTCAATTGCACTCGTCTCACATGCTAGTAAAGTAATCCTCAAAATTCTCCAGGCCAGGCTTCAGCAATATGTGAACCATGAACTTCCTGATATTCAAGCTGGTTTTAGAAAAGGCAGAGGACCCAGAAATCAAATTGCCAACATCTGCTGGATCATGGGAAAAGCAAGAGAGTTCCAGAAAAACATCTATTTCTGCTTTATTGACTACGCCAAAGCCTTTGACTGTGTGGATCACAATAAACTGCGGAAAATTCTTCAAGAGCTGGGAATACCAGACCACCTGATCTGCCTCTTGAGAAATCTGTATGCGGTCAGGAAGCAACAGTTAGAACTGGACATGGAACAACAGACTGGTTCCAATAGGAAAAGAAGTACATCAAGGCTATACATTGTCACCCTGCTTATTTAACCTATATGCAGAGTATATCATGAGAAACGCTGGACTGGAAGAAGCACAAGCTGGAATCAAGATTGCCGGGAGAAATATCAGTAACCTGAGATATGCAGATGACACCACCCTTATGGCAGAAAGTGAAGAGGAACTACAAAGCCTCTTGATGAAAGTGAAAGTGGAGAGTGGAAAAGTTGGCTTAAAGCTCAACATTCAGAAAACAAGATCATGGCATCTGGTCCCATCACTTCATGGGAAATAGATGGGGAAACAGTGGAAACAGTGTCAGACTTTATTTTTTTGGGCTCCAAAATCACTGCAGATGGTGACTGCAGCCATGAAATTAAAAGACGCTTACTCCTTGGAAGGAAAGTTATGACCAACCTAGATAGCATATTGAAAAGCAGAGATATTACTTTGCCAACAAAGGTCCATCTAGTCAAGGCTATGGTTTTTCCTGTGGTCATGTATGGATGTGGGAGTTGGACTGTGAAGAAGGCTGAGTGCCGAAGAATTGATGCTTTTATTTTTTATTTTTATTTTTTTGAGAAAGCTTATCTTGGTCTTTTATTGGAAATACATAATAAGAAATATCAACATTTCATTGGCCACCTTCAATAGTAAAAAATTTTAAGAATACATAATTTACAAAAGGAAGAAATTAAATTTTTATTAAAGAAATGAAGAGAAAAGGAATATTAATACCAACCAATTCTCTATTGCCCAGTCCAAACTCTAATAAAGTTCATGGACATAGAGGTGAAAAATTAAGACTGCCATCTGTTAAAAGAACATATGGCAATGGAATCTATCTTTGAAAAGAAAAAAGTAACCAAACCTGTAACTCTATACATATAATAAACATCCTTCAAAAATAAGGGTTGAATAAAGATATTTTCAGACAATTTGAGAGAATCTGTTGCAGGATGGACTGCATTAAATATACTAAATGGAAGTTCTTTTTTTCATTTTATTTTTAAACTTTATATAATTGTATTAGTTTTGCCAAATATCAAAATGAATCCACCACAGGTATACATGTGTTCCCCATCCTAGACCCACCTCCCTCCTCCCTCCCCATACCATCCCTCTGGGTCGTCCCAGTGCACTAGCCCCAAGCATCCAGTATCGTGCATCGAACCTGGACTGGCATCTCGTTTCTTACATGATATTTTACGTGTTTCAATGTCATTCTCCCAAATCTTCCCACCCTCTCCCTCTCCCACAGAGTCCATAAGACTGATCTATACATCAGTGTCTCTTTTGCTGTCTCGTACACTGGGTTATTGTTACCATCTTTCTAAATTCCATATATATGCATTAGTATACTGTATTGGTGTTTTTCTTTCTGGCTTACTTCACTCTGTATAATAGGCTCCAGTTTCATCCACCTCATTAGAACTGATTCAAATGAATTCTTTTTAATGGCTGAATAATACTCCATTGTGTATATGTACCACAGCTTTCTTATCCATTCATCTGCTGATGGACATCTAGGTTGCTTCCATGTCCTGGCTATTATAAACAGTGCTGCGATGAACACTGGGGTACACGTGTCTCTTTCCCTTCTGGTTTCCTCAGTGTGTATGCCCAGCAGTGGGATTGCTGGATCATAAGGCAGTTCTATTTCCAGTTTTTTTTTTTTTGTTTTTTTGTTTTTTTTTTTAGAATTGATGCTTTTAAACTGTGGTGTTGGAGAAGACTCTTGAGAGTCCCTTGGACTGCAAGGAGATCCAAGCAGTCCATTCTGAAGGAGATCAGTCCTGAGATTTCTTTGGAAGGAATGATGCTAAAGCTGAAACTCCAGTACTTTGGTCACCTCATGTGACGAGTTGACTCATTGGAAAAGACTCTGTTGCTGGGAGGGATTGGGGGCAGGAGGAGAAGGGGATGACAGAGGATGAGATGGCTGGATGGCATCACTGACTTGATGGACATGAGTCTGGGTGAACTCCGGGAGTTGGTGATGGACAGGGAGGCCTGGCGTGCTGCGATTCATGGGGTCGCAAAGAGTCGGACACGACTGAGCGACTGAACTGAACTGAACCCCTGATGAATATGGATATATATAAATGTTTCATATGGGGCCCTTACTTATTTACTTAAAATATTTTATTTCTTTATTCATTCATTCATTCATTCGTCTGCACAGGGTCTTAACTGCAGCACATGGGATCTTTGATCTTCACTGCGGCATGCGGGATCTTTAGTTGTGGCACTCTTAGTTGCTGCATGTGGGATCTTGTTCCCTGACCAGGGATGGAACCCTGGCCCCTTGCATTGGGAGTACAAAGTCTTACCACTGGACCACCAGAGAAGTCCTGAGGCACTTATGATTAAAGCTGCTACCAGTATTAAAAGAAGAAGAAATTAACTTTGAAAAATTCAATTTCAGAGTAAACGTTAAATAGATAAATTACCAAGGTCTAAAAGTAAAGGCAATGAAAAACATCCTGAGACCCCATCCTACTGCTCCCATTATAGAATCTCCGTTAATGTTGGCTAGTTCCAGATTTAGAAGGCAATGGCAACCCATTCCAGTACTCTTGCCTGGAAAATCCCATGGGCGGAGGAGCCTGGTAGGCTTCAGTCCATGGGGTCGTTGAGAGTCGGACACGACTGAGCGACTTCACTTTGACTTTTCACTTTCGTACATTGGAGAAGGAAATGGCAACCCACTCCAGTGTTCTTGCCTGGAGAACCCCAGGGACGGGAGAGCCTGGTGGGTTGCCATCTGTGGGGTCGCACAGAGTCGGACACAACTGAAGCGACTCAGCAGCAGCAGCAGCAGCAGCAGCAGCAGCAGCAGCAGCAGCAGCAGCTCCAGATTTAGGTTAAGTTTTTCTGGTGATTAGCGCCATCTAGTGGCATCCCTTGGTATAGCACACAAAAGTTTTAAAACTAGATCTATCATCTTAGTTCAGTTCAGTTCAGTTCAGTCGCTCAGTCGTGTCCGACTCTTTGCGACCCCATGAATTGCAGCACGCCAGGCCTCCCTGTCCATCACCAACTCCCAGAATTCACTCAAACTCATGTCCATCGAGTCGGTGATGCCATCCAGCCTTCTCATCCTCTGTCGTCCCCTTCTCCTCCTGCCCCAATCCCTCCCAGCATCAGAGTCTTTTCCAATGAGTCAACTCTTCGCATGAGGTGGCCAAAGTACTGGAGTTTCAGCTTTAGCATCATTCCCTCCAAAGAAATCCCAGGACTGATCTCCTTCAGAATGGACTGGTTGGATCTCCTTGTAGTCCAAGGGACTCTCAAGAAAATATCATTTGTCAAACTGGTATAAAAGGAACAGAAATTATAGGTGCATTGGCAACACATAATAATTAATTAAACAGCTTAAAGTTTGTTAAGATATTCCAAAGGTATAGGATACTTTTCCTCTAAGCAATTCTAATCCAGTTAGGTTTTGGGAGTGTCAAGGAATCTAAGATAGAAGATTATATCACCACCTTGAGGCAAAAACAAGAAGAGCAAACAAAAAGTGTTTTGAAAAAATGCAAAAATGAAAATCCTGATATCTGATATCTAGGATGAGAGAGATCTGAATACACAGAGCACTATAAACATTTTAGCCATAAAGGAAAATATTCTGGTAGCTGTTGTCCCTAGACTTTAGCACTTTGTTCATGTTTAAGTTTCAGGGGGGTTAAGTTGGTGAGGTGAAATATTAAAGGCCTTTTAAAGAGTTGAGATCAGTTATTTTGTAAGAGATTTTACTATTGCCATATAATATTTGAATTCTTAATAGTTTATATGCATCACTAACATATACATTAGAATTTTTAATATTTAAAATTATAAAGCATTTTATATCCATTTTACTATACTGTGTAGCCTAAATTTCACTTAGATATTTCTGTAACAGAGCACAAAATAAATTCTCCACATATTTGTTTTTTTTACAATAAAATGAGAAAGCATTCACCTCTTTATCATCTGCCCAAATCCTCAGAATCACGGTGAAAGTAGTACTGAAGAACCTGAATGAACATTTTATTTTAATTTTAGAATCTTGACTTTAAAATCTTGAGGTAAAAGAGGCAGTGCTGAAAATAGGTGATTTTAAGCATCTTTATAAGCAGAGCAGTTAAACTATCAATCAGTAGTTAGAACTGCCTTATGACCCAGCAATCCCACTGCTGGGCATACACACTGAGGAAACCAGAAGGGAAAGAGACACGTGTACCCCAGTGTTCATCGCAGCACTGTTTATAATAGCCAGGACATGGAAGCAACCTAGATGTCCATCAGCAGATGAATGGATAAGAAAGCTGTGGTACATATACACAATGGAGTATTATTCAGCCATTAAAAAGAATTCATTTGAATCAGTTCTAATGAGGTGGATGAAACTGGAGCCTATTATACAGAGTGAAGTAAGCCAGAAAGAAAAACACCAATACAGTATACTAATGCATATATATGGAATTTAGAAAGATGGTAACAATAACCCAGTGTACGAGACAGCAAAAGAGACACTGATGTATAGATCAGTCTTACGGACTCTGTGGGAGAGGGAGAGGGTGGGGAGATTTGGGAGAATAGCATTGAAACATGTATAATATCATGTAAGAAACGAGTTGCCAGTCCAGGTTCGATGCACGGTACTGGATGCTTGGGGCTGGTGCACTGGGACGACCCAGAAGGAGGGTAGGGGAGGGAGGAGGGAGGAGGGTTCAGGATGGGGAATGCGGGTATACCTGTGGCGGATTCATTTTGATATTTGGCAAAACTAATACAATATTGTAAAGTTTAAAAATAAAATAAAATTAAAAAAAAGAAAAAAAAGAAAAAATTTTTAACAGTAAAAAATCAAAAGGGTCCGTTTACTCAGTCCCCATTTTAGACTCATGGAATTAGAGTTTTCAGGTTAGGACTCTGAAAAACTATTTTTTATGAAAATGTACCCCCTAGAGATTACTATCCTGCTACCCCATGAAACATAGCTGTAATTCAAGTATAAAACCTAATTAATAAAAGACACACCATTAAAAGATCAGATAAGTAAAAATCCCTGTTGATCTAAAGTGTTGGTTCTTATATCTGCAGAGGGTAGCTGTAATTGTATTTAAGTAATGACTATTCCAAAGCCTTTGACTGTGTGGATCACAACAAACTGTGGACAATTCTTCAAGAGATGGGAATACCAGACCACCTGACCTGCCTCCTGAGAAATCTGTATGCAAGTCAAGAAGCAACAGTTAGAACTGGACATGGAAAAATAGACTGGTTCCAAATAGGAAAAGGAGTACGTCAAGGCTATATATTGTCACCCAGCTTATTTAAGTTATGTGCAGAGTACATCATGAGAAATGCTGGACTGGATGAAGCACAAGCTGGAGTCAAGATTGTGGGGAGAAATATCAATAACTTCAGATATGCAGATGACATCACACTTAATGGCAGAAAGAGAAGAAGAACTAAAGAGCCTCTTGATGAAAGTGAAAGAGGAGAGTAAATAAATTGGCTTAAAACTCAGCATTCAGAAAACTAAGATCATGGCATCTGGTCTCATCACTTCATGGCAAATAGATGGGGAAACAATGGAAACAGTGACAGACTTTATTTTTTGGGCTACAAAATCACTGCAAATGGTCACTGAAGCCTTGAAATTAAAAGACCCTTGCTCCTTGAAAGAAAAGTTATGACTAACCTAGACAGTATATTAAAAAGCAGAGACATTACTTTGCCAACAAAGGTCTGTCTAGTCAAAGGTATGGTTTTTCCAGTGGTCATGTATGGATGTGAGAGTTGGATTAGAAAGAAAGCTGAGCGCTGAAGAATTGATGCTTTTGAACTGAGGTGTTGGAGAAGACTCATGAGAGTCCCTTTGACAGCAAGGAGATCCAACCAGTCCATCCTAAGGGAAATCAGTTCTGAATATTCATTGGAAGGACTGATGCTGAAGCTGAAATTCCAATACTTTGGTCACCTGATGTGAAGAACTGACTCATTTGAAAAGACTGGGAAAGATTGAAGGCGGGAGGAGAAGGGGATGACAGGATGAGATGGTTGGATGTCATCACCAGCTCAATAGACATGAGTTTGAGTAAGCGCCACGAGTTGGTGATGGACAGGGAAGCCTGGCGTGCTGCAGTCCATGGGGTCTCAAAGCATCGGACACGACTGAGTGACAGAACTGAACTGAATGGCAGGACAGTAAGCATTGAGTCACTGTATGTAAAACACCTCATATGGTGCCTAGCACAAAATAAGGCCTTAGATAATTTTAGCTGTTATAACTGTATTTTATCATCATTATCAGGGAGCGATTTCTATTCTTGTAATTTATGTATCACTTAAGAAAATTCAAATAATAGTAAAAAAAGAGAAATTCATTCCCAATAGATATCTAATTTCTACAGTTATTAAAGCTGTACATAAATTAAACTGTGAAGCAAAAATAAGCTGCACTTAATGAACACTTTTTGAATTTTTTTTTTTTTCCTCCAAAGAGTTAGACTACCACCTTGTGGCAGAACTACTGTAGAGCAAACAACCATTTACCAGCTCGTACCTTAGTCATCATGGAGTAAAAAATTATTTATAAAAGTGAGGAAACAAGTGTAATTCTACAAATATTCGTCAATAAATGTAAATATGTGAATGGATAAATGAACAAACAAACAAACTCATCCTTAAACATAAAAGTAAAATTGAGAAACACAATTCTCACTTGAGAATTGCAAATCCTTTAGAGATAGGAAGCTGCCAACTTCCTGTCTTGTCAGATGTTCAAGTTGTGCTGGACGCACAGAGCGAAGTGTAGAGCCAAAAATCGGGCTTTGAAGAGTCAACAGTGTCACGGCTCTGGGTGTCTGGTCCAGGTTAGAGGCAGCTCCCACCACATCTCAGATAACTCACTGTAGGTAGGACAGTGGGCAAGTGTGCCAGCCAACTGATGCTCACCAAAGTACATGTGCAGATAGGTATGTTATACACAGAAGGGACAAGCCTGAAACCCTAAGAATCCTCTTACAAAAATATTTCCGAGTAATTTGACATGGAATCCCATCTTTCTGGGGCTTCCCAGGTGGCACTAGTTGTAAAGAACCCACCTGCAACTACAGGTGATGTGGGTTTGACCCCTGGGTCAAGAAGATCCCCTGGAGAAGGGCATGGCAACCCACTCCAGTATTCTTGCCTGGAAAATCCCGTGGACAGAGGAGCCTGGCAGGCTACAGTCTATAGGGTCACATAGAGTCGGATATGACTGAAGCGACTTAGCAAGCATGCGCACCTATCTTTCTACCTCCACTTCCCATCTTGACCATTTTCAAAGTGATGGGATAATTGATTTAGATGTCAGCACAACTTTCATAAGATTTTATTTATTTAGATTACTTTACTTTTGCTGTTTGAAATGAATGTTAGAAAAATCAAACATTTATCTAATCTTCCACAAATGTGAAACATATCACAATTTATTTCTCCTCTGACAATTTTTACCAGCTCAAGTGTAGCTTCTACTGCTTAGCGACTTTTTCAGGCTAGAAGAAATTAATTTAAAAAAGCCATTTTGTGTAAAATAAGCAATTGCTTGTAGGATCAGCATTTTCCTATTTTTTTCTTTAGTGAAAATTCTCTGAACTCACCTTGACATTTCCTACTTAATTTTCACCCACTGTTATCCAATTATCACTCTTAACACATACACCCAATAATGGCTTCCTTAATTTACTTTAGCATGCTGATAATTAACTGAACATTACTCATGAATGTAGGGATGAGGAAGGGAACGTTTACTAATATAAATTTCTGAATTTAGAGAACCATGATAGTTCACAGAATAACATAATTAGAAAAAAAAAGTTTCATTAAAAAATGCATCTTAAAAAGTAAAATACAGGAAGATTAAACCTAGCAAGAACATGAAAAAGGAAATACTGTATAGCACAGGGCACTATATTCAATATCTTATAATAACCTATAATGGAAAAGAATCTGAAAAAGGACATATGTATTATGTTCTTTTATAAGTATATATAAAACAATATTAATATATGCATATATAAAACCAAACCATTCTGCTATACACCTGAAACTAATACAACATTGTAAATTAACTACATGTCTATAAAAAATAAAGTATATTACAGACATTAAAAATAACATGAAAGACTCCTAGCTCTTCTATTTGGTTAAGTGATGATACAAGACTTCAGGGCTTCCCTGGTGGCTCAGTGGTACATAATTCACTTGCCAATGCAGGAGACGTGGGTTCAATTCCTGGGTTGGGAAGACCTCCTGGAAAAAGAAATGGCAACCCACTGCAGTATTCTTGCCTGGGAAATCCCATGGACAGAACCTGGTGGGCTACAGTCCATGGGGTCACAATAGAGTCGGACAGGACTTAGCGACTAAATGACAGCAACAAGTCTTCAACAAAGCTTATTACTCAATAATAATGCACTAAGCCATCTACATATATTGCTCAAGTTGTACCTTAGAAATGTGGTCTTTAATGAGCTTCTCAGATAAGAAGAGAAAAAAAAAAAAAAAAACGTTATGGATCAATTCAGTGCGTAAGTAGCAACCCTGAGGAGATTTAGAGACAGGAGAGGTTACTTTTGAGAGTAGTGTCACCCCCTGGTACTAACTCATCTCTTCTTGACAATCACTACTCAACACAGTGTGACCCCTCTGATTGTCTAGAAATTTCCTCATTCTTGCCTATATTGACAGCCTCTTATCTGGGTACTGTTAGTCACTCAGTCATGTCCGACTCTTTGCGACCCCGTGGACTGTAGCCCACCAAGCTCCTCTGTCCATGGTATTCTCCAGGCAAGAATACTGGAGTGTGTAACCATTCCCTTCTCCAGGGAATCTTCCTGACCCAGGGATCAAACTCAAGTCTCCTGCATTGTAGGCAGATTCTTTATCATTTGAGTCACAAAGGAAGCCTCTGGTTACTGAAATAGGGACGAAAAACGGTTGTTTCCTCTACCCTTCTAAGTTCTTGACTGACACTCCTCTGACAAGAGACAGGCTGTCAAGAGAAAAGCATACAAATCAGGCCTTCTCTAGTGGTCCAGTGGTGAAGAGTCCACCTACCAGTGCAGGGGATGTGGTTCAATTCCTGGTTGGGGAACTGTGATCTTCCATGCAGTAGGGCAGCTAAGCCAGCACACCCCAACCAGAGGGGAGCCCGCACACTGCAAGGAAGATCTTGCATGCCACAACCGAGACCTGATGCAGCCAAAAATTTTTTTTTTTTTAAAGTAAACCTTAAAAAAAAGCATGTAAATTTGTCTATTGTAAGTTTCATGTGACACTGGAAATGTCACAAGGAAATGAAAACCTGAAGAAGTAGTTAAACCTGAAAGTGTTTAGGTTAAAATCTGAGTGTTTGGTTAGAAGTAGAGAGGAAAGTCTTGTAAGAGTATGATAGGACAAAAAGGAGTGTGAGTTGAACATGGTAAATTAGGGGAAAAAGCAAAGCCTATTCAGTTTAATTTCTCTTGACATCTTAGAGACTAGAATGGACCTTTCCTCTAGGTATAGAAAAGGCACCCCCTCACATAAGGGTCTTAATCATCTCCTTCAGGGGAAGGTCAGAGAGTCCCTTCTACACATGCTATTTCTCTGATTTCTTCAGCTTAGAATATTCGGTATGCCCTGGTGTCATATTTGGGGTTAGCTCTTCCCGAATCCCATTTTCACACAGTTTCATAACAAAATGGCATTTAATTGGCAGCTCTAATTCCCCAAAGCATATCGTTCTGTACACGTCTTCAAGGACACTGAGGACGTGATTTGAGATGAAATCTACAGGGTGATTATTAGGTGGGCAAAGGGAAAAGCCTTGGCAAACGCTGTGGGGGTAACATGGAAACAAGGGTGATTTGAGATACTGCAAAGTCAGCGTGGCTGCAGCTGAGAAAAAGAGGGGGGAGTGATGAGAGAAGAGGTGAGGCGGGGACCCAGCTGCAGGAGCCTTTGTAGGGTCCTTCCTAAAAGCAATGGAAGCTCTATTTTTATTATTTTTTCTAAGATTATTTTTAATTACTTTTTATTGAAGGATAATTGCTTTACAGAATTTTGCTGTTTCCTGTCAAACCTCAACATGAATCAGCCATAGGTATACATACATGCCGTCCCTTTTGAAACTCCCTCCCATCTCCCTCTAGGTTGATACACAGCCCCTGTTTGAGTTTCCTGAGCCATATAGCAAATTCCCGTTGGCTATCTATTTTACATATGGTAATGTAAGTTTCCATGTTACTCTTTCCATACATCTCACCCTCTCCTCCTCGTTCCCCATGTCCATAAAGTCTATTCTCTATGTCTGTTTCTCTATTGTTGCCCTGTAAATAAATTATTCAGCATCATTTTTCTAGATTCTGTATATACATGTTAGAATACAGTATTTATCTCTTTCTGACTCACTTTACTCTGTATAATAGGTTCTAAGTCCATCCACCTCATTAGAACTGAGTCAAATGTGTTCCTTTTAATAGCTGAGTAATATTCCATTGTGCATGTGTACCACAACTTCTTTATCCATTCACCTATCCATGGACATCTAGGTTGCTTCCATGTTCTAGCTATTGTAAATAGTGCTTCAATGAACAACGGGATACATGTGTCTCTTGCAATTTTGGTTTCCTCAGGGTATATACCTAGGAGTGGAATTGCTGCGTCATATGGTGGTTTTATTCCTAGTTTTTTAAGGAAACTCCATACCACCTTCCATAGTGGCCTATCAGTTTACATTCCCACCAACAGTGCAAGAGTGTTCCCTTTTCTCCACACCTTCTCCAGCATTTATTGTTTGTAGACTTTTCAATGAGGGCCATTCTGACCAGTGTGAGGTGATATCTTATTGTAGTTTTGATTTGCATTTCTCTAATAATGAGTGATGTTGAGAATCTTTTCATGTGTTTTTTAGCCATCTGTATATCTTTGGAGAAATGTCTGTTTTGGTCCTTTTCCCACTTTCTGATTGGGTTGTTTTTCTGGTATTGAGTTGTATGAGCTGCTTGTATATTTTGGAAATTAATCCTTTGTCAGTTGTTTCATTTGCTATTATTTTCTCCCATTCTGAGGGTTGTCTTCTCACCTTGCTTATAGTTTCCTTTCCTGTGCAAAAACTTTTAAGTTTAATCAGGTCTCAGTTGTTTACTTTTGTTTTTATTTCCATTACTCTAGGAGGTGGGTCATAGAGGATCTTGCTTTGGTTTATGTCATCGAGTGTTCTGCCTATGTTTTCCTCTAAGAGTTTTATAGTTTCTGGTCTTACATTTAGGTCTTTAATCTGTTTTGAGTTTATCTTTGTGTATGGTGTACTTCCCTGGTGGCTCAGACAGTAAAGAATCTGCCTACAATGCAGGAGACCCGGGTTCGATCCTTGGGTTGGGACCGTCTCCTGGAGAAGGAAATGGCAACCCACTCCAGTATTCTTGACTGGAAAATCCCATGGACAGAGGAGCCTGGTAGGCTACAGTCCATGGTGTTGCAAAGAGTTGGACATGACTAAGCAACTTCACTTTCACTTTTGTGTATGGTGTTAGGAAGTGTTCTAATTCTTTTACATGTAGCTGTTCAGTTTTCCCAGCACCATTTACTGAAGAGGCTGTCTTTGCCTCATTGCATATTCTTGACTCCTTTGTACTCATAGGTGTATGGGTTTATTTCTGGGCTTTGGATCTTGTTCCATTGGTCTATATTTCTGTTTCTGTGCCAGTACCATACTGTTGTGATGATTGTAGCTATGTAGTATAACCTGAAGTCAGGAAGGTTGATTGCTCCAGCTCCATTCTTCTTTCTCAAGACTGCTTTGGCTATTCAGGGTCTTTTGTGTTTCCATATGAATTGTGAAATGTTTTTTTGTAGTTCTGTGACAATTGCCATTGGTCATTTGATAGGGATTGCATTGAATCTGTAGATTGCATTTGGTAGTATTGTCCTTTTCACAATATTGATTCTTCCTACCCAAGAACAAGGAATATCCCTCCATCTGTTTATGTCATCTTTGATTTCTTTCATTAGTGTCTTATAATTTTCTGTGTACAGATCTTTCATCTCCTTAGGTAAGTTTATTCCTAGGTATTTAATTCTTTTTGTTGCAATGGTGAATAGGATTGATTCCTTAATTGCTCTTTCTGATTTTTCATTGTTAGTATATAGAAATGCAAGTGATTTCTGTGTATTGATTTTGTATCCTGCAACTTTGCTAAATTCACTGATTAGCTTTAATAATTTTCTGATACTATCTTTAGGGTTTTCTTTGTAGAGTATCATGTCATCTGCGAACACTGAGAGCTTTACTTCTTTTCCAATCTGGATTCCTTTTATTTCTTTTCCTTCTCTGACTGCTGTAGCTAGGACTTCCAAAACTGTGTTAAATAATAGTGGTGAAAGTGGACACCTTTGTCTTGTTCCTGATCTTAGGGGGAATGCTTTCAGTTTTTCACCATTAGAATAACGTTTGCTGTAGGCTTATCATCTATGGCCTTTACTGTGTTGAGGTAGGTTCCTTCTATGCCCATTTTTTGAAGAGTCTTAATCATAAATAGGTGCTGAATTTTGTCAAATGCTTTTTTGTATCTATTGAGATGATCCTATGGTTTCTATCTTTCAATTTTTTAATATGGTGTATCACACTGATTGATTTCCATATATTGAAGAATCCCTGCATCCCCGGAATAAACCAAACTTGATCGTGGTATATGAGCTTTTTGACATGTTGCCGAATTCTGTTTGCTAAAATTTTGTTGAGGATTTTTGCATCTATGTTCATCAGTGATATTGGCCTGTAGTTTTCTTTTTCTGTGTTGTCTTTGTCTGGTTTTGGTATCATGATGATGGTGGGCTTGTAGAATGAATTTGGAAGTGTTCCTTCCTCTGCAATTTTTTGAAAGAGTTTTAGAAGGATAGGCATTAGCTCTTCTCTAAATGTTTGATATAATTCTCCTGTGAAGCCATCTGATCCTGGGCTTTTGTTTTTTGGGGGGATTTTTGATCACAGCTTCAATTTCAGTGCTTGTAATTGAGTTGTTCATAATTTCTATTTCTTCCTGGTTCAGTCTTGGAAGATTGAACTTTTCTAAGAATCTGTCCATTTCTTCCAGGTTATCTATTTTATTGCCATATAGTTGTTCATAATAGTCTCTTATAATCCTTTGTATTTCTGCATTGTCTGCTGTAACCTCTCCTTTTTCATTTCTAATTTTGTTGATTTGATTCTTCTCTTTCTTTTTCTTGATGAGTCTGGCTAAAGGCTTGCCAATTTTGTTTATTTTCTCAAAGAGCCAGCTTTCAGTTTTAGTAATCTTTACTATTGTTTCTTTCATTTCTTTTTCATTTATTTCTGTTTGGATCTTTATGATTTCTTTCCTTCTATTAATTTTGGATTTTTTCCCCATTCATTTTCCCACTTGGTTTAGGTGTAAAGTTAGGTTGTCTATTTGATGTTTTTCTTGTTTCTTAAGGTAGGATTGTATTGCAATAAGCTTCCCTCTTAGGACAGCTTTTACTGCATCCCATAGGTTTTGAGTTGTCATGTTTTCATTGTCATTTGTTTCTAGAAATTTTTTGATTTCCATTTTGATTTCTTCAGTAACCTGTTGGTTATTTAGAAATGTGTTGTTTAATCTCCATGTGTTTGTGTTTCTTACAGTTTTTTTCTTGTAAATGATATCTAGCCTCATAGCATTGTGGTCAGAGAAGATGCTTAATATGATTTCAATTTTCTTAAATTTACTGAGGTTTGATTTGTGACCCAAGATGTGGTCTATCCTGGAGAATGTTCCATGTGCATTTGAAAAAAATGTGTATTCTTCTGCATTTGTATGGAATGTCCTGAAGATATCATTGAGATCCATCTCATTTAATGTATCATTTAACACTTGTGTTTCCTTATTAATTTCCTGTTTTGATGATCTGTCCATTGGTGTGAGTGGGGTGTTAAAGGCTCCTACTATTATTGTGTTACTGTCAATTCTAAGATTATTTTTTAATGTGGACTATTTTTAAAGTCTTTATTGAATTTTGTTACAATATTGCTTCTGTTTTGTGTTTTGGTGGTGTTTTTTGTTTTTTGGTGTTTTTTTTTGGCCACAAGGTATATGGGATCTTAGCTCCCCAACCAGGGATTGAAATCGCACTCCTGCTTCCCTTGTAGCTCACTCAGTAAAGAATCTGCTTGCAGTTCAGGGAACCTGGGTTCTATCCCTGGGTTGGGAAGATCCTCTGGAGAAGGAAATGGCAACCCAATCCAGTATTCTTGCCTGGAAAATCTCACGGACAGAAGAGACTGGTGGGCTGCAGTCCATGGGGTCATAAAGAGTTGGGCACAACTGGGCAACTAACACTTACTTACTTAGTTAAATTAGTAGGCAAAATTTTTCGTTTATTTTGGGGAACCTCCATACTGTTCTGCACAGTCCTAACAGATTTACATTCCTATTAACCCTCTAGTAGGGTTCCCTTGTAGAACTATGATAAACCTAGGTAGCATATTAAAAAGCAGAGACATTACTTTGCCAACAAAGGTCCATCTAGTCAAAGTAGTCATGTATGGGTGTGAGAGTTGGACTATAAAGAAAGTTAAGTGCCAAAGAATTGATGCTTTTGAACTGTGGTGCTGGAGAAGACTCTTGAGAGTCCCTTGGACTGCAAGGAGATCCAACCAGTCAATCCTAAATGAAATCAACCCTGGATATTCATCCAAAGGACTGATGTTGAAACTGAAACTTAAATACTTAAGCCACCTGATATGAAGAACTGATTCATTGGAAAAGACCCTGATTCTGGGAAATATTGAGGGCAGGGGAAGGGGATGACAGAGGATGAGATGGTTGGATGGCATCACTGACTCGATGGACGTGAGTTTGACCAAGCTCTGGGAGTTGGTGATGGAGAGGGAAGGCTGGCGTGCTGCAGTCCATGGGATCACAAAGTTAGGACATGACTGAGTGACTGAACTGAACTGAACTGACAGCTACTATATGATCCAGCAATCTCACTCCTGGACATATACCCAGAGAAAACTGTAATTCAAGAAGACACATCTATGCCAACCTTCAGTGCAGCACTATTTACAGTAGCCATGACAGGGAAGCAACCTAAATGTCTACTGACAGAGAAGGTATGGCACATATATTCAGTGGAATATTACTTGGCCATAAAAAGAACAAAATAATGCTATTTGTAGCACCGTGAATGGACCTAGAGATTATTATACCAAGTGACATAACTCAGATAAAAACAAATATCATGTGATATCACATATGTTGAATCTAAAAAAAATGGTACATACAAGCTTATTTACAAAAGAGAGAGTCACAGATGTAGAAAACAATCTTATGGTTACCAGATAGCAAAGAGAGGGAGAGATACATTGGGAGATTGGGATTTACATATAAACACTGCTGTTGCTGCTAAGTCACTTCATTCATGTCCAACTCTGTGCGACCCCATAGATGGTAGCCCACCAGGCTCCCCCGTCCCTGGGATTCTCCAGGCAAGAACACTGGAGTGGGTTGCCGTTTCCTTCTCCAATGCATGAAAGTGAGAAGTGAAAGTGAAGTCGCTCAGTGGTGTACGACTCTTAGCGACCCCATGGACTGCAGCCCACCAGGCTCCTCTGTCCATGGGATTTTCCAGGCAAGAGTACTGGAGTGGGGTGCCATTGCCTTCTCCGACATATAAACACTATTATGTATAAAATAGATAACTAATAAGGACCTACTTTGGCCACCTCATGTGAAGAGTTGACTCATTGGAAAAGACTCTGATGCTGGGAGGGATTGGGGGCAGGAGGAGAAGGGGACGACAGAGGATGAGATGGCTGGATGGCATCACTGACTCGATGGACATGAGTCTGAGTGAACTCCGGGAGTTGGTGATGGACAGGGAGGCCTGGTGTGCTGCGATTCATGGGGTTGCAAAGAGTCGGACACGACTGAGCAACTGACCTGAACTGAAGGACCTACTGTATAGCACAGGAAGTCTACTCACTACTCTGTAATGACCTAAATGTAAAAAGGATCTAAAAAAGAGTGGATATAGGTATAAGCATACTTGATTCACTTTAGAGCAGAAATGAATACAACATTGTAAATTAACTATACTCCAATGAAAAGTAAAAAAACAATGGAAAATGATTGGATCTTAACTTTAGGGAGGAATTGATGAGAGTTCCCTTCCAGGTAAAAGTTTTTCTTCAGGTTGTTCCTTCAACTGCAGCCCATCCCCAGTTGTTTTTCCTCCAAAATTCATTGCTCAGACGGAAGGTGACCAATGAACTGGGTGAACAGGCTTATTAGGATTAGCTAGACCAAACTGATTCACTTTCCTAAGAATTTAAACTAATTAAAAATAATATTCCAACTATTGGAATGGAATATGAGAAGCTATCATTTGGTTGAGGATCTATCCTGAGAAACCATTAATTAGTTATGAGATTCATAAAATTATTATAGATTTTGACTTGGAAATAAAATTAGGTAGGCTTGTAATTTTTAAGTCATATATAGGGTGGCCTCTTAAATTTACCAGCAGACATGCTACCTTTTTATTCAATATCTGAAGCCACAGATTTTTGTCTATTCTAAAACAGCAAAAATATTCAATATGAGTAAATACTTCTACTCAGTGAGGTTTGTATTCTTTTTTCCCTTCCCCTCATACATTGACACACTTCCTGCTCTGTTAAATAAAGTGAGTTTCAGGGACACAGTGAAGGATTTGGGTGTGTCAGATCTGTATTTTTGGAAACTCACTATTTGGTATTCTGAACACTCCAGTTCTAATGAGTGGAGAGAGGGTGTTTCCCACCACCAAGCTGCTTTCTGAATGCCAACTGGGTGTCCTACACTTCAACTCAATTCTGATACTACATACCTGGAAGTAGCACCAGATTCCACAGGCTATGGGGTCAGTTCTACCACACTGTATGGCCACCAACAGGCCCCCATCTCCTCTCTCTCTCTCTCTCTCTCTCTCTCACACACACACACACACTTCAGACATGAATCACAAGATGAATCACAAGCCCAGGTTATCATCTGTGCTTCTCACTGATTGGCCATAGATCAACAAGCAATTTCAATGACCCCTCCTTGGTTTGAGGTTAATTTGTTTTAGTGGTTCACAGAGCTCAGAGAAACTTTTTACTTATCCAGTTGTGAGTTGACTATAAAAGGATATGATTCAGAAATAGTCAGATAAAAGAGATTCCCAGGACAAGGTATGGGAAAGGGCATGGAGCGTCCCTGCCCTCTTTGGGTGAGACACTGTCCCCAGATCTCCACGTATTCACCAACCTGAAAGCTCTTTGAACCTGTCCTTTTGAGTTTTTATTGAGCCTTTGTGACATGATTGATTAATACACTAGCCATTGATGGCTGAACTCAATCTCCAGTCCTATCCTCTCTCCTTATGTTGGAGGCTGAGGGGTGGAAGGAGGAAAGTGAAAGTTCCAGCCTTCTAATCAGCCTTCATAAACACATAAACAATAAAAAATTAAGGACATCATTAGAAAGACAAATTCCATTGAGATAAATTTTAACTGTTCGCCATCTCTGTCTCCTGGCAATCTTACTGTCTTTTACATAAATCATGTTCAAGTGAGAGAATGTAATTTTAATAATAAATCACAGAATTGGATGTGTGTTAGCAATCTGGGGAAAAAAACAGTTTTCTCAAGTAGCAGCCAGAAGCATTCCCTCCAAACAGGACAGAGGAATCTTTGCTGGGAAATTTGAGTAGCCCCAGAGGAAAGCTCTAAATATGCCAGCACCAGGATTTCCACTAGGAAATGTTCCAGCCAAATGTACAAGCCAGAGTTGAAGAGCCCCATCAGCTCTCAGAGCTTCCATTTGAGTTCTTAATGTACCACTCTTAAATATGGGCAAAAACATAAGCAAAAAAAACAGGTAGGAAAAAAAGAAAATGTGAGTTAAGCAGAGAGAAGAAAAAAATCATTAAAACAGCATAAATATCATTGGAGCAAAAAGAAGGTATTGCATTCATAAACTAAAATGAATGCTTTGAAAAAGTAACATTCAAAGACTAAAAGAGATATTTTTACAATTAAAAATATAAGAGCATAAATTAAAAATTGAAAATAAGACTTGGAATATAGTTAGCAACTCTCTGTTGTGTGTGTGTGCTTAGTCACTCAGTCATGTCTGACTCTTTGCGACCCCATGATCTTCCCGACCCAGGAATTGAACTGGGGTCTCCAGCATTGCAGGCAGATTCTTTACCAGTTGAGCTATCAGGGAAGCCCAGCAATTTTCTCGTAAATTAGGGTTCAAAATTGGAAATGGGCCAGGGGGAGCAGTTAAAGAGAGCTGAAAAAATTTTCCAAAAAGAAAAGTGCATAGAGAGGATAAGATCATGAATAAAACAATTTTCAAAAGATGAGCAAATCTAGAGAACATGAGTTCCCATTCAAAAGGGATTCACACTTAGACTGCCTAACATAATGGATGGAAACAGTCAATCAAAGTACATTCCTGTGAAATGAGAGGAGTATTGACAAGGGGGAAGTTAGGTTTCAAAGACAGGATCAAGAATTTGAATGATTTTAGTCATTTCTGAGCCTAGAAGACAGTGGAGAAATAACTTAATGATTTTGAAAGGCACTGATTTCCTATCTAGTATTCTATACGTTCCAAACTACTAAGTGCAAAGATGATAGAATAAGAGAATATTCACAATGCAAATTCTCAAAAAAAGTTCCACATGCCAAGCTTTATTAGGGATATGACAAAAGACATACTCCCACCCAAGTAGGAGGCAAAGAAATAAATACTTCCTTCAACCCAAACAGAAGATGGGATCCCGAAGAAAGGAGATCCTACAAAAGAGAGGTAAAGGGAATGAATATGACAGTGAAGAGTGTCCAGGACCAGAGGTGGGCATGAGAGGAATCAGTTCAGATTGTAGCAGGTTGGAAGATCCCAGGAAAGTTATTGTTTAGCAAGAAGAGAAAAGAAGTTTATTGTATAACAGAAGGAGCAATTGGGGTTAAATTAGTGAAGAGTATATAAACGAATAAATAGAACTTGAAAGAGATAAAATATTAGCTCAAAGTTAAAATGTTGTACAAAAACAAAAAGTGATCAAAAGAGTCTGTCCACAATGCAGAAGACCTGGGTTTTATCCCTGGGTTGGGAAGATCCCCTAGAGAAGGTTTTGTAAATAGCAATCTCAAATACAGGTAGGAAAGGAGAAGGAAGTAAAAATAGAAGAATTTGGGAGTCTGTAACAAAACAAAATGCTGTGCCTTTTTCTATGGCTTGAATATATAGCAACAAAGCTATATCATAATTATAAATAGATGGCTTTAAAAATTAAATATATACATAAAGAAATAATGTAAGCCCCACTGGCCTAGCCAACCTAGGTGAAGCTTCACCTAGGTTATGGTGCTGTTAAGTATCCTTACCTAGCTAGAGTAAAGATACTAACGGCAGCTTCTGGACAAGCCTTAGGAGGGAAACAAACCTTACTGTTGCTTTAGCTTTATCATTATGGGATCATACTTCTTTTCCTTTTAAAATATGGTAAGGATACAGAAATTTTCTCCTACTACTGTAAATGCTACTCTCCTCTCTTTACCTTTCATATGACAGTGATATGTTTTCAATGATCACAGTGATTTGTGTACTTGAATAAGTCCTTTTACTTAATTGCCTGATTCTGTTCATGATGCTTCTTTTGAAAATTAGACTAGTTTTCTCATTTGGGGGGAATTTTCATATTCTCTATATTTCACTCTTTTGGGAGTATCAGAAAATTATAGTCTTCCTATTTTATTGTAGACATAGGCTTTGGAACATGACTAGACAGATTTAAGTATTAGCTCTGCCGCTCAGTAACTGTGCAACACTGCTCAGATTATGTTGTCTTTCTGAGTTTCAGTTTCCTCATTCTAAAATGGAAATTATAATGCCTACACCGTAGGAGTTTTACAAAGATAATAATTTGTATAGCATACTAAGTACTCAATAAATGATTACTATCAAATCCCTTATGATTATACAGTGGGAAGTGAGAAATAGATTTAAGGGCCTAGATCTGATAGATAGAGTGCCTGATGAACTATGGAATGAGGTTCGTGACATTGTACAGGAGACAGGGATCAAGACCATTCCCATAGAAAAGAAATGCAAAAAAGCAAAATGGCTGTCTGGGGAGGCCTTACAAATAGCTGTGAAAAGAAGAGAAGCGAAAAGCAAAGGAGAAAAGGAAAGATATAAACATTGAATACAGAGTTCCAAAGAATAGCAAGAAGAGATAAGAAAGCCTTCTTCAGCGATCAATGCAAAGAAATAGAGGAAAACAACAGAATGGGAAAGACTAGGGATCTCTTCAAGAAAATCAGAGATTCCAAAGGAACATTTCATGCAAAGATGGCCTCGATAAAGGACAGAAATGGTATGGACCTAACAGAAGCAGAAGATATTAAGAAGAGATGGCAAGAATACACAGAAGAACTATACAAAAAAGATCTTCATGACCCAGATAATCACGATGGTGTGATCACTCACCTAGAGCCAGACATCCTGGAATGTGAAGTCAAGTGGGCCTTAGAAAGGATCACTACGAACAAAGCTAGTGGAGGTGATGGAATTCCAGTTGAGCTATTCCAAATCCTGAAAGATGATGCTGTGAAAGTGCTGCACTCAATATGCCAGCAAATTTGGAAAACTCAGCAGTGGCCACAGGACTGGAAAAGGTCAGTTTTCATTCCAATCCCAAAGAAAGACAATGCCAAAGAATGCTCAAACTACCGCACAATTGCACTCATCTCACATGCTAGTAAAGTAATGCTCAAAATTCTCCAAGCCAGGCTTCAGCAATATGTGATCCGTGAACTTCCTGATGTTCAAGCTGGTTTTAGAAAAGGCAGAGGAACCAGAGATCAAATTGCCAACATCTGCTGGATCGTCGAAAAAGCAAGAGAGTTCCAGAAAAACATCTATTTCTGCTTTATTGACTATGCCAAAGCCTTTGACTGTGTGGATCACAATAAACTGTGGAACATTCTGAAAGATATGGGAATACCAGACCACCTGATCTGCCTCTTGTGAAATTTGTATGCAGGTAAGGAAGCAACAGTTAGAACTGGACATGGAACAACTGACTGGTTCCAAATAGGAAAAGGAGTACATCAAGCCTGTATATTGTCACCCTGCTTATTTAACTTATATGCAGAGTACATCATGAGAAACACTGGGATGGAAGAAACACAAGCTGGAATCAAGATTGCCGGGAGAAATCTCAATAACCTCAGATATGCAGATGACACCACCCTTATGGCAGAAAGTGAAGAGGAACTCAAAAGCCTCTTGATGAAAGTGAAAGTGGAGAGTGAAAAAGTTGGCTTAAAGCTCAACATTCAGAAAACGAAGATCATGGCATCCGGTCCTACCACTTCATAGGAAATGGATGGGGAAACAGTGGAAACAGTGTCAGACTTTATTTTTCTGGGCTCCAAAATCACTACAGATGGTGACTGCAGCCATGAAATTAAAAGATGCTTACTCCTTGGAAGGAAAGTTATGATCAACCTAGATAGCATATTCAAAAGCAGAGACATTACTTTGCCAACAAAGGTTCATCTAGTCAAGGCTATGTTTTTTCCTGTGGTCATGTATGGATGTGAGAGTTGGACTGTGAAGAAGGCTGAGCACCAAAGAATTGATGCTTCTGAACTGTGGTGTTGGAGAAGACTCTTGAGAGTCCCTTGGACTGCAAGGAGATCCAACCAGTCCATTCTGAAGGAGATCAGCCCTGGGATTTCTTTGGAAGGAATGATGCTAAAGCTGAAACTCTAGTACTTTGGCCATCTCATGGGAAGAGTTGACTCATTGGAAAAGACTCTGATGCTGGGAGGGGTTGAGGGCAGGGGGAGAAGGGGATGACAGAGGATGAGATGGCTAGATGGCATCACTGACTTGATGGACATGAGTCTGGGTGAACTCCGGGAGTTGGTGATGGACAGGGAGGCCTGGCGTGCTGCAATTCATGGGGTCGCAAAGAGTCGGACACGACTGAACGACTGATCTGATCTGCTCTGATCTGATTGCTATTGCTTTAGGTTAGCTGGAAAAGGAAAACAAATATATCTTATTATATCCAAATTTTCTAAGAGATATTTCAAACTGATAGAGGTTGTTTTTCTTTTTTTTTGACATAAAATACAGTGGAATAGTATTTTGGGTGTCCTTATTGAACTGCAAACAGCCTATTTCCTATTTTCCACCGAACTCCTTTGGGGATGTTTTAGGACAGCCTGAGTGGCATATTGGTGGTGTTAAAGGGTATAAAGTATTAATTTGGAATTACATTAAATGTAATTTTCTTTAAACAGGGGACCTCCGCCTCCCATGCCCTCTAGGTACACTCCTTGCATAAAGACAAAAATCTCCACAAAATATTGAGAGGTAGAAGTGGGGAAGGGTCCATTTTTATGGGATGATTACATCTTTTACCTGTGTAACTACATGTGAATGAAGAGAAAACTAAAGCTCCTTAAATCTAGATTTTGCTATTCAGGATAAATGATGCAAGCAGAAAGCTGAAGACCCTAAGCTGTCAGAAAAATCTACGTCTCATTAGTCATTTAAGAAATAAATCACAAATAGATCACAATAAAAAGGTTCTCGTCTCTGAGAGACTGCTGAGCATACACTTTGAGCATCTTCTCCATTAGCAAGAGCATCACTGATGAACAACTTCAGTATAACAATGTAGTATTGATCATACACCCTTAAATTGAAGCTGTGGGGCTCCAGCAGAGGGCATGATTCACAAAGCCTGCAGCAGGGGAAGTTTTCTCTGTTATATCTATTTATTCATTTGTCTGTCTGTCTCTCTATCTACCTTTCTATATACTTGTCTATCTATCTAATGATCTATTGTCTAGCTCTCTATCTAGAGATGGATCTGAAATTTCTAGTTTGTTTCAACCTCAGCTCCCCTCCCTTTTGCAGTGAGCTCAGTCTGGTAGGTGGCAATGCAAGCAAATATAACATACTTCATGCTTCTTACCCTAGAAGATGGCAGTGAGAAACAGGAAGCTGGCTTTCCACAGAGAGATTAATTATTGAATAAAGTGTTTTAAAATATTTACTGAAAAATGATTCTTTTGTTAAATTGTTTTTCTTTAAAATACTTGGATATGTTTCTTCCTTTATGGATATGAGCTGCCTTATTGAGTCCAGAATGTGTAGGGGGGAAAATCATATTTTTTTAATGCCAAGTTAGCAACCTATCTTAGGAAGGAAAAGTGACTGCAGTGAGAAAGCACCCAGAGCTTGATAAGAGTTCTTAATAATGAATTCTAAACACCACACACACACAAACACAGACACACACCCAATCACTGAATAATAATAAGCTTTGCTTCTCAGGCAAGTATCTTAAAATATATATGTTGAATTTTTAAAATATTCCTGATGTCAAAATATTCAAGGAATGTGAGGAAACTGGAGAAGGCATGGAGGGACCAATGTCCATGAGCAGGATTTCTTTATCTCCTCAAAATCTCCTGATCTCAGAGCAGTTTCCATACAAATGTCCCTCTGTGGGTGAGGTCAGCCCGCCCCCTCTCCCCCACCCAACATCCAGGTTCAAGTGAGGCTAAATGTCATGATGACTGGAAGAAAAATGTCCCTGTTAGCTCTCTCTCACTTTCTGATTCAAGAGCCCACCTTTTGGTTTTGATGTTTCTGAAAAAGACGGGTTTGAGTTTTTGGCTTTACCTTGTATTTGGCCCTTAGCCCTGAATCAGCCCTGAATACAATCCTGTTGTATTAATACATAGGAGGCTGCAGATATTAGCTCAGGTTGGATAACATATAACATATTGAAGGCAAATAATACTTCTAATAGTGACTTTTGATAAAGCTATTAATGATAATGATGAAAAACAACACTGTGCAAATAGAAAAAGGAACAAAAATATAGGAAAAATAAATGAATAGAAAGGTCAATAGTCTAGATATATTTCAACTGAGGTCCTAGATCTTTATTTAAAAAAAAATCCATCTCAACTAATTTGGGGTTGCACCTCGCAGGCCTGTAACTCTTGCACTTGCCCAGCTTTAAGACTGAAGAAAGAGCTCAGAGTTTGTAATAGAGATGTCTGTTACATCTACCTTTAGGGCAGCAGTCCCCATCCTTTCTGGCACCAGGGACTGGTTTTGGAGAAGACAATTTTTCCATGGAAGCAGGTGGGGGGATGGTTTCAAGATGATTCAAGCACACTATATTTAGTGTATACTTTGTTTCTCTTATTATTGTATCAGTTCCACCGCAGATCATCAGGCATTAGATCCTAGAGGTTGGGGACCTCTGGTTTAAGGGATGGGGAGCTCATAAGTCTGAAACAGGGTCCTAGAGCTACATCCCACCATGTGCAACACAGGTCATTGTGGCAGTGTTCTTTCCTGCAGGGGCAAGGGGAAGAGGGCAATGCCCATTTTAGGGGAGCTTAAGTCAGGAGGGCCCATTAGGGAAAGCAGCAGTTTGATAAGAAACTGCTGATTTGATAATCCTTAGAGAGTCCCTTGGACTGCAAGGAGATCCAAAAAGTCCATTCTAAAGATCAGTCCTGTGTGTTCTTTGAAAGAACTGATGCTAAAGCTGAAACTCTAATACTTTGGCCGCCACATGCGAAGAGTTGACTCTTTGGAAAAGACCCTGATGCTGGGAGGGATTAGGGGCAGGAGGAGAAGGGGACGACAGAGGATGAGATGGCTGGATGGCATCACCAACTCGATGGACATGAGTTTGGGTGAACTCCAGGAGTTGGTGATGGACAGGGAGGCCTGGCGTGTTGTGATTCATGGGGTTGCAAAGAGTCGGACACCACTGAGTGACTGAACTGAACTGAACTGAACTGAACCACCTGTTTGAAAAGGACAGTTGCTAGCTGGAGCCTGAGGCAAGCATGTGGAAGGTCAGTCTCGTGAGTAAGGTATAGGGGAAGCAGGCACTGGTCAAACGGGATACAGAGAGCAAGAGAACAGCTGTCTTGTGTGACCTGACGACAGTTATGTATCTGAATGTAGCTAGGTCCTGGGATTTTACTTCTACCTTGGGAGCAGATAGCCTTCACTTTCCATTTTATGAGAGTACCAAACAATTGCAGAGGCAATGGCTCAGCATTCCTTTGAAGAGTGTACTAAGGAGAAATTTTAAGCTCTGCTAAAAGTCTGCTGCACCATCATTAAAAGCCAGCATTAAAATGCAGGCACCAACAGCATGTTTACACCAGGCTCAAACATTTTTTTTCATTCCTTTAAAAGAACATCAAGGACTTCCCTGGTGGTACAATGGAAAAGAATCTGCCTGACAACGCAGGGGAAATGGTCTCTGCTTGTTTACTTAGCCTACCCTCAGCTGGTCCCAGATTTTCTCAGAGCTGTTCTGTGGTCGAAGGCTCTCTTCCTTCCCCAGCCTTCCTTTTCTTCTCTGTCTTCATGGTTGTCACCCTTCCATCCCTACCTGAAGGCTTTCCCTGTCTGCTTCTCCTCCCTATTGCCTTATCCTTCACAGGAAACACCCCAAATCCCTGGCACATCCAGTCTTGCCCAAGGGTCTACACCAGATATCTTCTTCTTGAAAGACCCAAAGTGACACAAATTGTACACAGTGTGCTGTGAGGGCACAGGTGGAGAGATGTGGTTTGGAGTTGGCAAGTGAGACCTCATCCTGAGTGAAGTGCCAGGCAAAGAAGATATGAAAGTGAAAGTGTTAGTCGCTCAGTTGTGTCCAAGTCTTTGCGACCCCATGAACTGTAGCACCCACCAGACTCCTCTGTCCATGGCGTTTTTCTAGGCAAGAATACTGGAGTGGGTTGCCATTTCTTTCTCCAAGGGATCTTCCCCACCCAGGGATCGAACTTGGGTCTCCTGCATTGCAGGCAGATTCTCTACCATGTGAGCCACCACAGTCCTTGCAGTCAAGTGGCAGCCCAACTGCTGATGATTTCATGAGTGGCAACCCAGGAAAATGTCCCCATGGAGAGGACTGTCCTTGCTGGTATGATGATTAAGGTATTTTAAATGACTGTTTAGTACTAAATTAAACTGAGGCCTTATAGAAGGACAGTGGTAAATTGAGGGCAGTTAACAAATAATTAAAGTGTGACAGCTGGGGGACTGTTAGGGTAGTCTACATAGAGGCCTTTGTTTCTTGCTTTGGAAGGGCAGATGCAGGAGAGTTGACCCAGATTTTGTATTTAGAACTGCAGAGCTCTAGAGATGTTTAAAAGTGCAGCAGAGACAGTACTGATACCCTAAGGTCAGAGCAGTGGTTGGGAAAAGCTGAACCCTGGAAATGCTGACCGAGATGGCCTTAATGCTCCTCTCACCTTAATTAAACTTTAGATAGACTTCTTCCTGTCTCTAAGCTCCTGAACTCTCTTTCTTAGGAACATTCACTTTGGAAAATGTGTAATTATACATTTTTTGCCCTTTTCAGATGTAAATCCTTTTAAAAACCTCTTGACTGATTTACAATTCAGGAAGGTCTTTCTGGGATGACCTGGGAGCCATCTTTTTCAAATGTAATCATCAGGAAAGCTAGTACATCATTCCCCAGGCTCTGTGGGAGGGTAGGAACCTAAGCTCCATAGGTACCAATTATACAGATGGCCTAATAACAGAGAAAAACAGATGTGAACTCAGGAATAACTCAACGTGCTAGACACATCCTACTGGTCAACCTGTGCCCCTGACATCCTCCAGCATGTGTCCATAGCTCACCCTAGAGCTTGAAAACCCTCCTACCATTTGTTTCCAGACAGCTTATGTTAGACCGAGTTCTGATCCCTCTTCTCTATTTCAATAGGCCTGAACAAAGTCTTCTTGTGCAACTTTTTGTTTTAACAACATCCCTGAGAAGAGTAGCTCTTCAGGTCCCTCTGACCTTGGGGACTGGCCAAGGGGAGGAGGCTGCCCCCCTTATTAAGGAGCTAATACTTCTCCTGTAGGAAACGGCTGCAAGACAACAGCTGTCCTGCTCCAGAGTTGCTCTCTTCCACTTCTGGCTACAAGGGTGCTGATTATGATTAAATTCTAGCACCATCTAATGAGAGACATGGTGAACTTGACAAGGAAGGAACGAGATTATGTACTGAGGAAGCTTTCAGTGGTAGCCAAGGGAATACCTGTAGGGCGAGGTTTTGAGGGTGTTTAATCAAGGGGGCCAGGATTAAGAACTGAACGAAAGCAATATATTGACTTGGCAGCATTTTCCTGGAATGTTTGACTTTACACCTGGGTAAGGGCCCCAGAAAAGGAACACTCACTGCTAAAAGTAACTCATAGAAGTTAAGAATAAGATGATTCATGCTGAACAAAGTGCAAATGCCTCTGTTGTCTGACAGGTTGTAGAGGAAGAAGATGATGACTCAGGAATGTGGGCCTGATGGAATTTTTATGACATCCGAAGGCCCAATAGAGAATCCCAATAGGGGAATGCAGCATTCAGCAGGGCAGTCAGGAATGCATTGGTAGGGGTACAAGCATCCAAGAGAAGTTCAGTGACAGCTCATCCCAGAGCGACAGGGCAGAAACAAGGAGGAGCGCTCACAGAGCTGGTCTGATCAGTATCCATGAGGATGACAAGCCCTGAAGTAATTGAGTCTAGGTGGCAATGCTTAACTGCCAGAAACAAGGGGTCCATAGGACTGGAGTCATAGACAAAAGGGGCTGGACCTTCAGGGAGTTATGGAGATTGCTAGTAAAACATGACACCAACACATGCCAAATAGATAGCCCTGAAGTGTGCTGTTTGACATCTATGATCAGAAGCAGGCTAGAAGGGAACAGGAAGCTGAGGGCTATTGTCTCAATAAAAACTCACAATTCTCTGCTCAGTTCTCAAACCTAAAACAATCCTGAGATCCAGAACTTTCTGACCGAAGAGATGACCATGTGCACAGGAGGAACAAGTCTGTACCACCACAGCAGGTGTACACTGTTCTGAGTCCCCTAATCCTTCCCCAAAGAGACTTACAGTCATTTACTCATGTGATTTAATGTACTGGGGAGAGGGAAATAACCAGAGAACTATAAGACACAGAGTCTGAGTTGACTCCGTGTATCATCATGGTCCTCCAGTAACAGTGCGAACCACAGGAGTCATGGAATGAATGGAATCCTGCTAAAGTCTGGCTCAGAGTGGATCCACTGTGACAACAGATATAACTGGCTGTCATTTCTCTGTCTCCAAATATACAATTGAGTTGCCAGTTGGAGGCTGGAGTGTTCTTCATTTTGAATCCTTGATTTTATTGGAAAGACCAAGTGGAAGATTCCAAAATTATTTCCTTCTCCCTCCTCCCAGCCAAGATAGTAAATCAAAGCATCCCTGGAGAATAGGAAGAGATAGTGGAAATTAGCATCACATTAGAGAGCCTGGCCCTAACTTCTTTATTCTGGCCCTCAGAGAAAATGAATGGATTGTGGAGAATGACTGTAGCCTATGTAAGCTGAGGCAAGTAACAGCTCTGGTCATGGTTGCTATGCTACATGTGGTATTGTTGATAAATGCTGACCAATAAGGATTCAGGTGCATGGTACACAGACATGGGTTTTGCAGGTGTACTTTAAAAAACATTTGTTTGTTTTGATCAGAAAAGATCAGGGAAAAGCTGCATTTGTGTGGAATAGACAAAAATATGTACTTATAGTTTTTCCCCAGGATTACATTAACTCTCCCACTTCTCTGTCATAATATATTCAAAAGGAATCTAAATCATTTGGACATGTCACAGATTATCGCATTATTGGATTGATGCCATTACATTGATGAAACACTGGTAGCTAGTACATTGGAGACTTTGTTAAGACACATTTTAAAGAACAGCTGTTTCTGTCAAGCATTTAGTGGTCTAGTGGTCAGGGGTATTTGTAATATCTCCTGAAGGGTAAAAGACAAAATTACTAATTCCTACAGGCATGAGTCTCAGTGAGCTCCGGGAGTTGGTGATGGACAGGGAGGCCTGGCGTGCTGTGATTCATGGGGTCGCAAAGAGTCGGACATGACTGGATGACTGGTCTGATATGATCTGATAGTAGAGAAGAAACCACGACACATGGTAGGACTCTGGTGGTTTGGCTAGAAAACATTGTGCACATAGAAATATTGTTACAGCCCTTAAGTCCAATGATATGGGAGGCTTCCAGTTTTGAATAAAGTCCCAGAGTAGAAAAGGGTTCTGAAGCTGCCGCGGGCTGTGGTACTAGTGGTTCTATTACTTGGGCCATATCATCTAACAGGTTCTATATTGTTAGAAGTGTCAGTGGTGAGAAAAGATGGAATCCAAGTTTACAGCAAACCCTAGTGAGAGAATCCTAATGCCTACTACTGGGCTTCTGGAACAAGACCATGTCATCTGCGGTGGAGAATTCCACTTCATTAGAGAGTCATCTTCTGGCATGATACTTGGCCAAGGGGCACCAAGTGGTAATTGCCCACAATGAGCTGAGTTATTTTAGACCCCCAACATCATAGAGCAGAAAGCTCAGCAGTGTCCATCTTAAGTCAGAAAAGATGCATTTGAGATTGAAATTAAGAGTATGGGCAAGCTGCATGAGCAGGTGGCCCAGACTCTATGTCATTCACTAGTGCCCCATTGTAGATGAATTCTCTATGAGCAATTGAAAAGAGGAGGAAAAGGCCTAAGTTTGATTTCTGAATGGGTGGGCTCAGTATAGGTGTGCAAACTGAATCTGGATAAACATGGGGATGGCAGTGTTTCTTGATAATAGTGGAGACAGAAAAGTCTTTCCAGTGGGTGGAAGAGCAAATGGGGAATATGATCACACACTCTTTGTAGAAGTAGAACTGACCTTAAGGGAGAATACATGTTTATTTCTGTACATTTGCTAATGGCCTAGCAGAATGGTCAGGGGTATGGAAGGAAAAGACCAGGAGATCAGAGACGAGAAGGTCTGGGATTGCTGCGGATGGATACGTGGGAGTTGGATGCTGCAAGTGTAATGTTTGAATATGTTAATGCCTAACAGAAAGCATCCACCAAAGAGGCACTGAACGAGGAAGTAGACAAAGTGACATGGCCAACTGACATTGGTCCCATTGTCAGTGACCATCCAGACTGGCTTTTATGGAATGGAAGAGCCACAGAGCCCACACTGGTACTTCTTGATCATGAGCAGGGATTAAATAATGTTTATGCTCACTGCTTTGTCTTTTAATTGTCCCATTTTAATTTAATGTCTTTTAATTTGTCTTTCTATTGTGCTTAAAATCCAGAAACCAAGAATTATAATAATTATACAAACAAGTCATGAGGTTTACAAGAAAATTACCAATACCAAAATTATGTAGCAAGGTAGGATTTGACCAGAAACACAGTAAATTGCACAGAGAGGAGGTTCTTACTTTATTAATTATACCTATTTAGATTCAGATATTGAGTCAGACTTTGCATAAAAATCTTCTAAAATGTGGCTAATAATAGTGATTTTGGGAGGGGGGTTTACATAAAATGGGAGCAAGTGAATCAGCAGAAAGGTTTTATTTAAAATGCAATTGTATTCTCAATTTTGTTACATCTGAGGGGAACCTTGTGGATTATATATCATTCAACCCTTTAGTCAGGGAAAATAAGGCTTTGAGAAAGGATACAGTGGCACCAATTAGTGATAAAACTATGGTTAAAATCCAGCTATTCTGAGATTCCAGTGTTTTTCCACTAAGTCATATAGTCTCCTGTATTTAGAATAATGTTACTTGAAAATATTGTGGTTATGTACATGAAATTCATATTCCTTGAAATAACTGCTCTCTTAATCTGTCTTAATGAAGGCCCTGAATAAGTCCTGCATTTGTTTCATTCAAAAGAAGAATTGAAAATGCAGCTTGAGAAAATGGTGATAATTGTACAAAAAGTGATGACAGGTTGAAAATTCTCCAAATTATGAACTTATCCCAGCTATTTTCATACATATTTAATGCTAAATATTTTCTGCAAATGTAAGTAACCTATTCTACCCCTAAATACTCTTTTTTGATGATCATGTACCATCTTGAGATTGTAGATTTTTCTATCCTAAACTTAATATTTCATTTAAAAATTTAATTTGCTTTTGGTCAGTTTATTGACGCAGTAGCTCACTTTCAGGATTATTTCCATTTCAGATTCTCAACTTCAGATTATTTCTGGAGCACTAGCCAATCAGCATTTCACATTGATTTTTTTTTAAACATTGTTTTTTCTTTCTCAGATTCCTCATCAATGCAAGTATTTTCATCACTGAGGTGATAATTTGGAGATCATAGGGTGACAAAAGTTTGCCTGAGAATAATTTTCTCCTTCTCTATTACAAATTCAATAGTTTTGTAAAAGATTTTTTTATTATGCAAAACATATTTCATGTAAGAGTGAGCATTTGTAAGAAAAAAGGCCTACTTGTCTAAGATTTGACTGAGTGCTCGAACCAGAGAGTAAGTCTAACATAAAGCCAAGAAGATTTAAATGATTTCCTCCTTCTCCTACTCTTTAAAATACTGACACTCATGAAAGTCTTTTAATGTTATAGCAACACCATCCTGGCCTCAAAGTCCTTTCTCCCCTTTTTGCTTTCTGCACCACAATTTCTGACAAGCCACCCACTCACTCCTAACCCTCCTCATTTTAAAGTCTGAGAGGGATGTAGTTCTCTATCACGGTTTCTCCTTTCAGTCCACCTGGTATTTATCTGTTCTCTTTCCAGAGAAAAGGAAAGCGTGTCTGTGTGCACGTGTTTCTGTGTGTGTATGTGTGCCTGTGTGTGCCTGCATGTGGCTGTGTGCACGTATCTCTGTGTCTATGTATTTCTGTATGTGCGTTTCTGTGTGTCTCTGTGTGCCTGTGTCTGTCTGTATGTCTTTTGCAGGTGTGTCTCTGTAGGTATCTGTGTCTCTCTATATGTGCATTTGTATGTATATCTGTGTGCAAGTGTGTGACTTTGTATATCATATCTTTGTGTGTCTGTGTATATATATGTGCATGTGTGTGTTTCTGTGTGTGTGTGTGTGTGTGTGTAGGAATTGAGGGGAGTGAGAAGTAAGTAGGTAACCTAAATGGCCTTAACATTTCATCCATCTCCACCAAGCTTTAGACAGGCTTCTTCTGTCTCTAACTTCCCTTGTGGCTCAGAAGGTAAAGTGTCTGCCTGCAATGTGGGATACCTGGATTTGATCCCTGTGTCAGGAAGATCCCCTGGAGAAGGAAATGGCAACCCACTCCACTACTCTTGCCTGGAAAATTCCATTGACGGAGAAGCCTGGTAAGCTACAGTCCATGGGGTCACCAAGAGTCAGACACGACTGAGCGACTTCACTTTCACTTTTCTGTCTCTAGGCCCCTGACTTCCCTTTCCTTAGAGCTTACTTTAATTTTAATTTCTTAATATAATCTTGATATATAAAAATACATATTTAATGAATAAGATTCAATGAGTTTGGACATATACAAATATGGGAACCATCACCAAAATCAAGGTAATAAACATAACTCATTGCCTCCAAAATTTCCTCATGTCTCCCTTTTTAGGAGATAAGAATACCTAACATGAGCTTTACCTACTCATATTTTCAAGTGCACAATTCAGTATCATTAACCGTAGGTACTACACTGTACAGCAGATTTCTAGAATTTATTCATCTTGTACAACTGAAACTTTATACCAATAGAAAAACAATTCCCTGTGCAAGTGGGGGAACCAGACAAAAAGCATTTGCCATAGTTCAAGTGTGAAAGAGAATCTGAAAAACAACAGGATGAGTTTTTTTCAACGACCTGATTTTGAGGGAAAGGTAATAAGAAAAGATGCTGTCAAGGATGTTGCCCATTTTCGTGGTATGATTTGGCAATAGGAACCACTGCGAAGTTTCAGAAGGGACATGTTACAGTCAGATACAGATTTTAGATAGGTCCCAGGTGACTGTGCAGGGATCCATTTGAAGGAGAGGAGGTGGAAAACCATAAAGAGGCCACGATGGGAATCCAAATAAGAGGTGATAGGGTGTAATGAGGCATAACTGAATTAAATACTCTAGGCAGCAATAATTCATTTAGTTTGCAAGTCAACTATTAAAAAGAAATAATTCAGTAGTGTATGACTTTCCTTTAAATATCCATAGCAGATGTGAGTAGTCCCTTTACAGGAATATTGGAACCACTCAAAAGCTCTAATCAATTGACAATAATAACTTCTTGAATTTCAGAGGTAGAATAGAAAATTAAATTCTTCAGTTCAAGAGAATAAAACTGGCCCCCACATAGGAAAATTTTCTTCATTTGAAAGCAGAAATGTCATCTGAACCTCATGAGGTCAGTTTGAGCTTGATAAAGTATTACACAGGGAATGAAGGAAAATTGGTCAATTTTGAAAATAATCAGTTATTATCTCTGGTTCAGCTATATTTTTTAAAAAACTTTTATGTGCAATTCTGTACTTTTTGAATAAAATGGTAATCTTTTATTTTTGAAACATTCTTTGAAGTATAGAGACTAAAATATGTTTAAAATATATTATTTGCAGAATTTTCAATTGGTAAATAAAAGGCAGAATCAGATGTTTCCCTGCTGGAATTGTAATACTTATTTTAGAAGCAACATTATTACCAAATCAGAATTTGTGGCAGCTCATGCAGTCTGATTCTGATACCAATCAGAGATATCAATCTCTTTCCAGCTCTTCTTTACAGGTGTAAGCTATGCTTAGGAAATAGTTTCTCAGTATTTTTGAAATAAGCAATGTGTTTTCACAACACTTATTTACAATATTCCCTTAGCCTTAACACTTAGTCTCTCAGTTCAACTAGCAAATTCTATTCCCCTTCTAAGACTTTACTCATGGGCCCCTAAAATTTCTCTTATTTTCCTAGGAAGAATTATTCTATCTTAGTTAATTTTTTACATGTTTCTTTTCCCCAATCCAAACATCTTTCATTTTTACTTCCCTCCGTAACAATTATACCTTCTAAGGTCTGGCATTTCAAGTCAACTTGCCTGAGACCTGCACTCCCTTGCATGTCTGTCTTTTTTGTCTAATTCATGTAGTTAAAATATACAGTGTCTATTCTCTTACAAATAAGCCAAGGCTGAGGAAAGCTGTATGGCAAGGAAGTTTGGTGTCACTGTGGGTTGTCACTAAGCTCAAAAGGGCCCTCAATATAATACTGGTTTCTTCTCTCCCTGCCTACTTCCTCTATCACTCATTTCCAGGACTATAATAAACCTCATTCAATCTTCAAACATTTAACCTCTATTCATTTCCTCTTCACTCTTGAGCAAATAACCTCATATCTCACTGAGAAAAACACAGCCACCAGGAGGAAACATCACCACTTCCTATCAAACTTACAATCTGTCTGCTTCTGTACTAATGATCTCTTTTTCTTTAGTTTCACTAGGGTAGTAGTTTTAAACTTTGGCTCCGCATTGATAATAGCATCTGGGGAGTTTTCAAAAAATACTTCTGCCTAGGCTCAAACACCAGAGATGGTGGTTTAAATAGTTTGGGTTAGAGCTTGACTATGTTTTTGAAATTTCTTCAGATGATTCTAATGTAGTTAGGGTTGGGAATCAATCTTTGAAAAATTTCAGATTCTATCTTCTCAAATCATATACTCAAATTCACGCTTTCCTTCTTTTCTATATGTAGAGGGAGTATAAAGAATCACTCCCTTTCCTCTTAAAAATGAAACCAAATGAAACCAGATCAACCAGCTAACCAACCAAGCAACAAAAACACTTAAGAAAATTTCTCCGTCATACCTGTGGTGAGGAGTTTTCTGTATCAGCTTAGCTAGGCTGTGGCAGCCAGTTACGCATCCAAATGTGACTGGGCACGTTTCTGTGATGGATTCTGTAGAGATAGTTAGCATCTCTACACAGCTGACTCTAATTAACATGACTGTCCTCAATTACCTGAGTAAGCATGGCTGATTTCATCAGCTGAAAGTCTGAAAAACTTCAAAAGCTTAGGCTCCAAAATGGAGAGATTCTACCTGTGGTCTGCAGTGTCCATTTTCATCCAAGAGTTTCCAGCCTACATTTGATACAATCCAGAGGTCTGAAAAGAATTAAATATTAACACACACACACACACACATAAAATAACCACACCTGGTTCAGGACTTCTCTGGTGGTCCAGGCGTTAAGAATTGGCTTGCCAATGCGGGGGACACAGGTTCAATCCCTGGTTTGGGAAGATTCCACGAGTTACAGAGCAACTAAGCACAGTCGCCCCAACGTGTGCCACAACTAGTGAGCCTGTGCTCTAGAGTGTGTCTGAGAGATGCAACTACCGAAGCCCACGCTCCTAGAGCCTGCATTCTACAATGGGAGAAGCCACTGCAATGAGAAGCCTGCAAACCACAACAAAGAGTAGCTCCTGCTCGGGTCAGCTAGAGAAAGCCCATGCACAGCCACAAAGATCCAGGACAGCCATAAATAAACAAGCAAGCAAGCAAGAAAACTGCCCCATCATTCCACTCAAACAGCCTGCACATGTTGTAATTAACCTTGTTTTGCAAAAACATTTTCCAAGTGGCTATTCAATTGACACATGCTTGGGAAGTTCAGGCTTTGTGTTTTACAGCTCTGGTTCACCTACTCTGTTAGATATGAAGTGTCCATTCCTGCATGAGTCGACTTGTCTCATTATTAAGTTCAGTTGTTCAATTTATAAATACACATGTTGGATTGTATCAAATGTTTTCTACCATCTTAAGATTTTTACACTAATGTAACTCATTTTCCAATATGAACTAATCTTGCATAACTGGGATAACTGAACAAGGTCATAAGTCTATTACTTTTATACATTGCTAGACTGGGTTTGTTAAGTTTTGACTTTTGATATTGAAAGAGCCTCTTAATGAAACTGAGATGGGAGTGAAAAAGTTGGCTTAAAACTCAACATTCAGAAAATGAAGATCATGGCATCTGGCCCCATTACTTTATGGCAGATAGATGGGGAAACAATGGAAATAGTGACAGACTTTATCTGTCTGTCACCAAAATCACTGCAGATGGTGACTGAAGCCATGAAATTAAAAGACGCTTGCTCCTTGGAAGAAAAGCTATGACCATCCTAGACAGCACATTAAAAAGCAGAGACATTACTTTGCCAACAAAGGTCCATCTAGTCAAAGCTATGGTTTTTCCAGTAGTCATGTATGGATGTGAGTTGGACTATAAAGAAAGCTGAGTGCCGAAGAACTGATGCTTTTGAACTGTGGTATTGGAGAAGACTCTTGAGAGTCCCTCGGACTGCAAGGAGATCCAACCAGTCCATCCTAAAGGAGATCAGTCCTGGGTGTTCATTGGTAGAACTGATTTTGAAGCTGAAACTCCAATACTTTGGCCATCTGTGATGTGAACAGCCGACTCACTAGAAAAGACCCTGATGCTGGGAAAGATTGAAGGTGGGAGAAGAAGGGGATGACAGAGGATTAGATGGTTGGATGGCATCACTAACTCGATGGATGAGTTTGAATAAGTTTCAGGAATTGGTGATAGATAGGGAGGCCTGATGTGCTGCAGTCCATGGAGTCTCAAAGAGTCAGACATGACTGAGCAACTGAACTGAACTGATGGGCATTTATGTTAATTTTTTGTACGTGAAAATGGCAATTTGGCCTTACTTCTCTTTTAATTGCCATAGGCTTGTTAATTTTATTGATATATTCAAAGCATCAAATTGTTGGAAAGTCATTTTTTACTTCATAATTAATGCAAATATTTCTTAAATTTTACAAATAAGATATAATATTAAATAAAATTAAAATAAAAGTTTATTTGGAGTTAGTTGAACAGAAATAAAAATTTCAACATTTTCCAATTATAGTTCTACTGTTACTTTTAATAGGGAACTATTTTGGCTGAATTTTCTACAAAATTTGTTGACTATAGATTTTCAGCTCTTAAAAGCCTAGGTAATTAATAGTCAAAAAGTCAGATTCATTAATCATTTATCTAATTATAATCTTTTAGATTTGGAATTATTTAAAAAAAATGTTCCAAGATATATTTCATCCAAGAATACTCTAGTTTACCATAAACGTACTATATACTACTGTTGATGTTAGTGAAAGGTTGAGAAGGATAGCACATTACATAAAAGTTGATCAATCAACTCGATGTATTCCTAAATTTAATTATTTTTATAGAGATAAATAGGAAGAAAAATAAAAGTAAAAATTCAAGTTCAGTAGATTTCCTATAATGTTTTAAGGTTAAAGAAATGATATAAAATGTCCTTGCCATAGAAAGTTATCAAATATGTAAGCCCACTCATAGAGGGACCCACTGGCTCAAAAGGGTGAATTTAAGGCTTAATAAGAGTAACAAGTTCAATGAATTAAAATGTATCAAATATGTTAAAAGTTCAATTTCTTGATCTGGGTGGTTGTTTTAAGAGTATATAGTAATTTATTAAGTTACACATTTAATTCTGTTTTCTGTATTTGTGCTGTTTAAAACGTACTTTTTAAACTGAGTGAATGAACTCATCATATAATTTTCAGAAAAAATATTCCAGAAAGTTCTATTTCTATGTTAAGTATCAATATATCAAGTTGATAAAAACAGGCAGCCAAAGTTGATATTTTCAATATTTATTAGTAAGGCTGAGGCCACAGCCTTTATACAGCACAATTTGCATAAGTTATCAAGATACATCTTGTATACAATCACAAAACCAAGACATATTTTTACATAGAGTAAAACTCAAGACAGATTTACAAGCATTTCTATACAATTCTCATGTATTTCAGTTCAATTTATATAACCTTTAGCCCAAGAATTTTTCATTAGATTTCATTAGATGGTTCATTAGATTTTCGAGAGATTTGGGTAGAACAGAAAAAAGAACACATTAGCAAATCACCAACACGGCATGCAACATATAGTTAGAAACAAGACATATCTCCAAGTACTCTATTTTTTATTTTTAAACCAATTTTATTAGGTTTTTATCTTTTCAGACAAGAAACTTATTTCTTTTAACATCGGATGTGTTTTTGTTAGGATATCAGCACACACATTAATTGGTAGTGGGAGCACCTGAGCACATCACCAACAAATATACATACACAATCAAACAAGAATCATATTCACATGCTGAATGCCACAGGGAATTAATATTTCAACTTCGTCTAGTATACCAAATGGAGAGTTATGTACAGGGTAACGAATTAAGAAAATGCTCTCAATCTACCTATCAGAGAAGGAATCATTTGATTAAATGATTTTTATTTAAAGGGAGTCTTTAATAATAACAACATGGAACATACAGAAAACATCAATGTGTCATATTCAATGAGAATATCTGTTTCACTCATTCATTCTTGTGTCACATCAAAGGCAAGTTATTATTAAAGAGACAGCTCATAATTATTCACTGAGCTTTCTTTTACTTCCAGCTCAAGCTCAAAGAGGGAAAATCACTCTGTCACACATAGAGTTATAAACACATACATAGCTGTAGCTGGCTGCTTTTGGAATATTAGACATTGTAGCAATGAAAATAAGTTTTTAAAAATATTGTTAGTTATGATTTAAATAATAAAGTAAAAAAATACTATAAACATCTTTATGATATCTTAATGAAATGAAACACTGATCAAATCATTTCTAATAAATTGGGCACAATATAGTATATAATTTCATTTTACTTCACATCACCACCAACCTAGTTCACTACCTCTATCACCATGATCATCACAACCGTTCCTATAATAAGAATCAGTATCAGCTGGTTACCAGCTATAATATTCCCACAGTATGACTATTTTAATGTGTGTGATCCATAAAATTAAATCCACTGATATGCTGAAAATATGCATTTATTAATGTGATTAATTACAATATAGGCAACATTAAGGAGCAAAGACAATCACTTCCTCTTAGTCTTGGATACTCTTCTTTTAAACTGAAATAATAAAGAGTTCAGAGTCACCAAAAGTCTCCTTAACCTTAAGTAAAACAGGGAAACACAAACTTCTTAGTATTATCTATGTCTGTAATGACCATTCTAGACATCCCTGTCTTGTGTAAAAATTCACTCTGTGCTTTTGCTTCACAGCTAAAGGTTTCTTGGGGACCAAATTTTAAACCAAGAAGCAACTTGTGTCTGATGACTCAATGAAATTGTGGGAAAAATTAAGATGCTCTTCAAGGTAAAAGTGCTGTAATTGGATTGATCACATGTTATTTAGAGATTACAAACTTTGTCTCTATTAGGATAAAAAAAGCTAATCCCAATAAAATAAATGAAATAAAAAGTGGAAAATCATGTGCTGTGATATATACAAAAAAGTAAAAAACACCGAGCCCTATTTGCAATTAAAAAAGAAACAGTTTTGTTGTAAGAAGGGTAATCAATATCAGAAGAAATGCATTTGTATAAGGTTCAGTGTTGCATAGAATAATTCCAGTACAATGTAGGTGTTTGGTCAGCTGCAAACTTGGCACGCTTGGCAGGATCTTACACTCTCTGAAGAGGGATGCTGGTGCACAAAAAGAAGCCCTGTCATGAACTCTCTTGATTGGCCTGGCCACATCACCAGTTCTGGAATAGAGGGTCCCCTGTCATGGTAAGATTCCTACTCTCTCATGTCAAATAGCTACCAAGGTATGATCTTTGTTTTGGTGGCAGCTGCTTTTGTGTATTTTAAAAGAAATGGCAACTGTAATGAAGTAAGCTAACTGGTCATGAACCTCTCATGCATACTTCTGGTGTAAGTGGCTGCAGAAGAGGACCCACGGGAGTGAGAGTCTCCTTTAAGGACAAACAATAGAGCCTTTTTATGTCAGCAGGAGATCTTCCTGAACCCTTTCCTTCCCCAATTATGTGATGATTATAAGCTCCCTAAAGTGCTAAGTTCTGCTGGAAATATCCATGGCAACCACCAGCAGATCTAGATGTCTCTAAAAATAAAATTCTAGCAATATCAAATCCTTAGTGATCCTCTCACCACATGCTCATTTTACAGCAATAATCAATGATAAAATTGCATTGTCAGGGGAGGGAGATTACAAAGTAGAGGGAAGAAAAGTGACTGTTACCTTTTCTAGACCGGAAAGGAGTGAATTTATATACCTCTATATATAATAAAGATATGTAACATGGAGTTTATTATAAATTATTTAATTTTTAATGTCTTAAATTTAATCAATGTCTGTCAGATTTCAAGTATGTTTTTTCTTTAAAAATGAGAAAATTCAATATCTGACCAATATGTTTCTAGAAAATTTCTCTAATTCCACTAAAACTTCACCCTTGAATAAAGAAGCAGCTTTTAAACTCAGAATTCACAGAGAAGCAATTTATTTTTGTGGGTTTGGGAATAGGATAAGATCAGTATAATTTATTTAATTTATGATAACCCAATTTGTAAATTATTTTTATTAAGTTTTTGACATTAAAAATTTTTTTAACCTTTTTTGGTTAAATGAAAGTTTATATAAGTTCATATTTTAAGAAAATTGGTTTTGGAGTTAATATACTGCTTTTATCCATGTCTTTGCTTACCATTGGTTTCAAAGATGCTTTTTCACATACAAAATTGGGGAAAAAACTGCATAATGCCTATTCCTCACTTATGTGTATAAAACTACATTTGGAAATGTGCTTTCATCTTTTCTCATAGATCACTTAGTTTGATCATCCCAACATCCCATTAGGAAGGTTAGGAATATGTAATTCTATTTTACCACAAATAAGAAAACTGAGGAAAATTGAGTTTAAGTGACATGTGCACGGTGACACTTAGTGGCAGAACCAAGGCCTGAAGCCAGGCTTTGAATCCCAGCTGAGTTCATCTCCTCTAAGTCCATGCAACTTCCTTGTTCATGTTGTTGGTTGATGGGGAAGAGGATATTTCATTTTAATGACTTAGACGTTGGTCCTTTTATTCTATATTATTAAAGTAGCTCAAAGAACACTTTCACCTTAACATAACATTTATTTTTCACATATTTTCCCAACACTGATGAACTTGATTACTGTGATACTGTCACTAAAGTAGGACAATAGAGCACTAGGGAGAACTTGAATTTGGTGTCAGGGTTTTCATTTTACAATCAGTTAACGTAGTAAGGAAAACAGAAACTGTGGAAGAGCAGGAAATGACACCAATTAATCAATGTCACAGATTAGTATGATTTGTTTGCCAGAGGAAGAACTTTCTCCCTGTGCGTTTATTACTCCAGAGAAAGAAAATATGTGGGATAGTACATTGATTTGCAACTTCACAAAGCACAAGTTATCATGCTTCCTAGAATATGTCAATTTGATCTAGGTCCTTTGGTATGCAGATTGAAAATGTCTTGGATTAAGGGTTATTTATGGAGATTTTCATGTTTTCAACCAAGGTTCCAACAGTTTATGGGACAATATTCTTTTCCATTAGCCAGTCATGGCTTTACTTCTAGATACATGTAATTCCATTTCTACTTAGTATTATTTTTAGTATACATTATTTCAAATTATACAAATGTGCTTTTACAACATGAATTCCAAAATTGGTGTAGTTCACCCTTATAACATTTAGACACAGAGAAAACTTATACAACATGATCTAAAAACTATAATTTCTAAATCTCTGGTCCTCCTTACTTCTTTCTAGTCTGGATACACACTGTGGGTGTATCCTATGTCAGAAGCTCAAAACAGTTATCTGAGAAGATGAAGAAGAAAGACTTTTGAAAACTGAGATTTGTTACATCAGTTCCTTCCTTTCAACCAAGCTCTTCTGCATAAAGGATTACTTTTGCCTGCGTTAGAAACCATATTAATCTTTAAGTCTCAGCCTTCAGTTCGCTATAGCTTAACTCTACTCAAAAATGTTTTGCATTAAGTAATCAAAATTTCTCTCACTGTTTTTCGTGACAGCCACAAGAAATCCAAGGTTTCAGAACTCCTTTTTTTCTCTTGTCTTCAATATATGGACTTTTTCTTTTGAGTTTTTTTCTATGTTCCACAACCATACATTTGCAAAGGTTTCAGTATGCTTTTGCTTTTTGTTCCTCTTCTCACGATTACCCCTGAAAACAGCTTAGAACCAATAGTATTCAACTATAGTCGCGATTAAGATTATTTAAAGCACTTTCTATACCCTGAGCAGACACATTTCTTCAGTGGGTTTGAGTAGGACTGACCAAAAGTTTGTGCCAGTTGACTATTCTTTTTCTGAGATCCACTTTGTCAAGCCAGATACAGGCTTCGCCAATCAAGGTCTTTTTCATAAACTTCCCTCCATTGGAAAAAAGTAAAATCTAGAAAAAATAGTCAAAATTATATATCTATTTGTGTGTACATTTTCAACTTCTTTTATGGACATTTACACATCAAAGAACTAACACAGACAAGAAAGGGTGAGGGTGAGAGGAATTAGCAGACATCCTTGTAGGAGAACTAATAACTAAGATGACCTCAAAAGATCTGCATAATATTAATTAATTCACATCAACATTTCCCAAAGGCAGAGACCTATCCTGCAGGACAGAATTCTAGATAAGATATGTGTTATCAGCTAATTCTAACTCAGTTTATGCTTAAATTGATAGAAAGTTTCAGAAAAGAACTTAACTAGTTTATGAAAAACCAACTCAAATACAAAATTATTTGAGTGGTAAGTAAATAAGTAAGAGTTTACAAGGCAGATAGAACATAACATTGATTTTAAATACCATTTACTTTACTGGGGATTTTACTATAGTAAGCTCTTCTAAAGTGGTTTCTTGTCATATGTAGAATTTACATTAGTTGAAATTCCATGGGATCTCAAACTCAAGAATTTTTTTTTTTAGGGATCAGTTGAAAGAAAGGTAGAGACAAGGTAGAGACAGCCATTAATCCTTGACAATTCTCTTACTCTTTCTCTTTCTTTTTGGAATCTCCTTCAGATAATTCATCTTTATTCCTGGCCAAAATTTACTTTTATGTTTCTGACTTCAAAATCTACTCTTCTATCTTTTCAAGCCTTTGATTTTGTGATTTCAAATTGCCTAATTATATATTTCATTTGGACCTGCCCTCATCAAATTTATTACATTTCAGACAAACTCATGATTTTTTTCTCCCTCTATCCCTTCTTTAACTACTCAGCCTCTGTGCCTGACACATCTGTTCACACAGACTTCAGAGTGTCTTTTAATCTTATTATTCCCTTTAACTCTAATGTCAGTTAATCCTCTCAATGCAGTTTTTGCTTTGTAATATGTCTTACATTAGTCTCCAGCACAGGCCTTCATTTAAGTACCAAAACCATGGTCTTCTCGTCCCACATTTTTCATCATTACCCTCCCTCCTCTTTCTCCTTTCTCATTCCTTGTCTCTACATCTACCAAAGGCATACTATGTATAAGCATTGTGCTAGGCTGCAGAAGACAGAGCAATGAAAATCAAGCTTTGCACCAGAGAAGTTGATAGTACAAAAACAGTGGCAGGTAAGTACATAAATGGTTGTGCAAAACTGGGAGTGATGGCCTAATAAGATAAGCAAAACATGTGAATAAGATGTGATGAAGTATACCACAGCCATCAGTAAAGAGATGACTTTACATTGAAAGATGTGGAATATTGTAAGAGATGGAGAGAAATGAAGAAGGGAGTACTGAAGGGGAGGAAAAATACAAGCAAACAATCCAAGAATGTGAAGATTCTGGTGTGACTGAAGTAAAGAGTGAGTGGAAAAGTATACAAAGAGATGAAATTAAATGGAATACAATTAAATACATATAACTCACTTTAGAGGATTCTGAATGGGTCAGGCTAACAGTGAATCATTGGAGGGTCATCTAGTCAGTGTTTTTAAAAGATATATCTGCCAGTAGTGTGATAAAATGAATTAAAAGCATAAGATAATGATGGCAAGTAGGCCAGGTATAGTGCTGAAATGATGTGCATAATAAAGATGAAGACCCAAAGAGGATTAGTGGCAGTGAGTGTGAAAAAAAAATCTGTATAAATGAAACTGAGTAGGTAAGATAGAGGCTAATTGGATGGGGTGAATGGGTTGTGGAATTTTCAAGGGCCCCTGGAAAGTTACCTCTAAAATTAACTTGTAAAATGTCACATAGTATATGATTGGCATATAAATATTGAATAATTAAACAGTAAATAAGTACAGTATAGGTGAAAATTTAAAAATAGGAACGGTATGAGTTACCTGAAGAGAATGTCCAGCAGGACTTAGGCTGAATCTAAAAGTCTCATTGAATGAAGGCTCTCGATCATGTCTACATACTCTTGTTTTTTTCTTGATCACCTTTTTTTGGGTAGATATGTTCATCACATATAGTTTCACATATAAATCTGAAAATAAGAATTCAGCTTATTAAGTGTCTACTAACAATACATTTATACAATTAGCATTATAATTGTATACTGGGAGCTTCCCTACATTTTACATAAAGCCAGTAGACTGTGAACAACTTGTTTCAGACAACATAGAGCAATTAAAATATACCTAATTAAAACACACCAATTTTATTAGCAGTTTAAATGTTTACTTGTATAATAAATATATCACTCTAAGTTTATGTTGGAAAAAAATCTAATTTTTAACCAGTAAAATATCAATTTGCTTTATATAAGATTAGATTTATAAGATTATAAATTAATTCTTATTTCATATTTTTTTTCAGATATATTTGATACACAGTCCAAATTTTAGTTAGCATTTTCTAGGGCATTTAGTTCATTCTCCTAAGGAGTTCTTAGATACATTATATTGCTTATTATCATAAAATTAGATACCTGGTAAGTGATCAGGAGATTTAAATTTGTAGGTAATATTTCTACACTGTAGGATTTCAACTATTAGTTGTTCCCCATCTGTCTTCATTTCTTTCTTCAATGCAATCTTGATTTCTCCCATTACCTGAGTTTTAACTGGAACAATTTAATTAAAAAGTTAAGGAATATGTCATGTCATATATTAACTGGTTCATTCAATAAGTTTTTTGTACATTCATTTTTTGAGCGTTTACCAAGAGCTCAACATCTTATCATATCCTATGGATACACAGATGAACAGAATACAGTCCAAGCCCTTAAGGAGTAGAAAGTTTCACAGGAAAACTAATAAATTATAAACTTAAAATGAGGTATGTTATGTATAATGATAAGCTAGTAACATGAAAGGTATGGAGGAAATGTAAGTAGGTGTCACTCAACTGTAGATTTTTAGGACAAAAGAGGTAATAGATGAGACAATAGGAGACTGTAGAAAGATAGTCGTACATACAAATAATAGAATTCTAATTTATAGCAAACATTAAGTCAAGTGAAATACAAGAAGCTGTCTGCCAACAGTTGCTCACTACCTACAAGGCTTACAAAGGAACACTTGCTAACACAACTAAATGTAGTTGTATATTATATCTACTTCCATTCTATTTTCTTTGTAAGAGAAGTGGCCAACAAGAATATATAGTAATAAAATTGCACTAGGGAAAAATATGAGTGATTTAAATGAATTCAAGACATTCTTCTTCTAGTATTTATCTTGGATCTTTATATTAGTGAAGAAGCAATTCATGCTAGGTCAAACTCTATGTTGATTTCAATGGATTTTCTCTCCTATATTGATTCATACATTTATTCACTTACTCATTCACCAACAAATATTTTATTTCCCACTCTACTTTGTGATAAGCACTCTGTTAGGAAGAATGGATACAATGGTAAGCCATCATACACATGCCTGCTGGTTTTATGGTTTTTCAGTCTATTGGGAAGAAGTACTTCAGTGAAATAATTTATTCAGTAAAGGTACAATTAGAGAGAGAGAAGATGTTCTGATGTATAAAAGCATGGTTACAATAAAGTCTAGGAAAGAACTTCATGAGCTGAAACCAGAAGAATAAGAAAGCATTAACTAGGTGATATGGATGGAGAAGAACATCCTAAAGAGAAGGAACAGTGTGTCCACAAAAGGCAACATCACTGGACCAAGGAACTAAATAAATATTCATGGGATTATAATATACTGTTAAGTGGTGCTATGTTTAGAATTTGCATTTTATCTTTAGAACAATTGAAATCCAGTGAAGGTCTTTAACACGGATGTAGATCATTTGTTCTCATATGTTTCAATCTCAGGCTTTCTTTATATTACAAAAAGAAAACACTGGTCCTCAAAGAACATTAAAGTTTCTAATTAAAAAGTAAAAGTATACATTTACAAATATTTATTCATTGGTTCCATTAAAATGACAAGAATATACCTGTAAGTAGGGATTTTAATGAAAAATAACCATAATTTAAAAAAACAGTGAGGCATGTACAGATTAATGTAATTATCTGTACTTGGCTTAATAGTGGATGGCTGAATTCTCATACTTGTTTCTACATTAAATCCAGTTCAATATGTTGTATTAGTTGAAATATATGATGGTCTTACATATATACATAGTTGGAAAATGAAGAAGTATTTTAGTATCCTTTTCAGATAACTGTGGACAATCTTTGATACTACCAAAACATGAAAAGTAGTGTTTCTTTTTTTTAAAGATTAATGGAAATGTAGAATCTGAAACCATATCAATGAACTTTTTTTGTACTTTTACTTTAAAATACTATAGTCTATCTTGTACCTCGAATGGATCATTTAACTTCACCTGAATTGGTAACATCATATACTATTTATTTTGTAAAATAATGGTCTATTGAGTTATGTAGGTCTTCAAAAATCTGACACAATTCATACAATATTAAAAACACTTTTGTTAATATCACCACCCATATCATGAAAAAAGTCTGAATTATGAAAAGCTGTCAAGCTCAGGGAAGCAGATAAAAGTTTTAGAAAATTTCATTTTTACTTAGAAGTTGATTTTTGTCATTGACAACAACTACTGTCATTGTTTTCTTAAAGTGACAAATTCATTTTGTTAATTTTTTAGAAAATGGCTGCTGAATGTACCATGGACTTTGTTAAGTGAATGCTGCAAAAAATTTATTTTTCATTCAAATCTCAAGACAGAGAGCAAAACCTCATCAATCAGGGCAGCAACTTTATCTGTAAAACAGGTATATTTCTTTCCTCCAAACCCATAAGAAATCAGACAGAACTAATACTGCTCCATTCCTCAAACTGTAACTGAGATGGAGGGGAATAAAAGAGTATTCTAAATGATAGGGAGGGAGTCAAGGACAACACCCCAACTATTTGAAGCTAATAGGAGCTAAAATCAGAAATGATCACATCAATTAGCATGATGAAAGGAAAAAAACAAAACTAATTTTTCTGGAAAAAATTCATGGTTATAGGTGGTAGGTTCAGAAACTCCAACTTGCCAGCATATAAAATTTGTTGTTGTTGTTTTCACTTTCTCACTTCTGAAGAAAGGTGGAATTAAAAACTTGTTAACTAACATTCTCAAATCATCACATTGCCTATTTTTTTCTTGGAAGGTTAAATTCACATGCTCCATAGTGTGATACTTGTGAAGCTCTTGTTAAGTTTTTCCTACTCAAAGACGGTTCCAGCTTGTTCTTTACTGTTTCTACTAAAAGTAAAAAAGAGACATGTCTACTGAGGTGGTCTCAAAGGATGTATGCATTAATTATGAGTTATCACTAACAATCATGCTTATCCTTTTACAGCTACAAAATGCCTTTGTCATTGAAATCAAATGCATGGATTGTGACAAAAACCTCTGTGTCCACTCCCTCCACAGGTTGGGGGAGATTGGTGGATGGGAGGGACAGTAATGCCAGATCATCTTGAGCCTTTGAACCAAAGGAGACAACACACACAGAGAGGACACGTGAGGGTGTTACATAATCTTGTTTGGAATAGAGAGCAAAGTAGCAATAAAAATTTTTTTGACCAGCCTCCAGGTCTCTTAGTTTCCCAAAACTTCCATTTTAGCTGTATTAATAATACAGCTAAATAGAAATTAATCCTACTCCAGAGAAGATATTTATCCTACAACATGGCACATAGCTCTGATTACGAGTAGAAAGAACATTGTCTTTTCTCCACTGTATATTCTTGGCTCCATTGCTGTAGATTAACTGACTGTAGGTGTGTGGGTTTATTTTTGGGCTCTCTATTTGTTCCATTTATCTGAATATCTGTTTTGGTACCAATACTATGCTGTTTTGATTACTGTAGCTTTGTAATATTGTCTGAAGTCTAGGAGGGTTATGCCTCTAGCTTTGTTCTTTTTCCTCAGGATTGCTTTGGCAATTCTGAGTGTTTTATGGTTCCATATAAATTTGGGATTATTTGCTCTAGCTCTGTGAAAAATGTCATGGGTAATTTGATAGAGATCACATTAAATCAGTAGATTGCTTTGGGCAGCATTATCATTTTAACAATATTAATTCATCCAATCCAAGAGCATGGAATATTTTTCTATTTCTTTGAATTATCTTCAATTTCCTTTATTACTGTTTTATAGTTCTTAGTGTATAAGCCTTTAATCTCCTTGAACAGGTTTATTCTACTTTAAAAGGGATTTTTTTTAACTTTCTCTTTCTGATATTCATTGCTAGTGTAAACAACTGCAACAGATTTCTGTATGTTAATCTTGTATCTTGCTGAATTCATTTATCAGTTCGAGGAGTTTTTGTGTGGAGTGCTGCTGGGAAAGCGGGACAGCCACATGTAAATCGACGAGGTTGGAACACACCCCCATACCATACACAAAAATAAACTCAAAATACACAATACAACTCCTACAAAAAAACACAGGCAAAACATTTTCTGACATAAATAACATTAATGTTTACTTAGGACAGTGTCCCAAGGCAATAGAAATAAAAGTAAAAATAAGCAAATGAGGCCTAATCATACTTACAAGCTTTTGCACAGCAAATGAAACCATAAACAAAATTAAAAGACAATCTATGGACTGGGAGAAAATATTTGCAAATGATGCAACTGACAAAGGTTTAATTTCCAAAAAATACAAATAGCTCATACAACTCAATAACAACAACAACAACAAAAGCCCAAAACAGTAGAAGACATATGTAGACATTTCTCCAAAGAAGACATACAGATGGTGAACAGATACATTTGCCAAAGTAAAAACAACACCCAGCTGTGGATGTGACTGGTGATGGAAGTAAGTCCAATGCTATAAAGAACAATATTGCATAGGAACCTGAAATGTTAGGTCCATGAATCAAGGCAAATTGGAAGTGGTGAAACAGGAGATGTCAAGAGTGAACATAGACATTTTAGGAATCAGTGAACTAAAATGGACTGGAATGGGTGAATTTAACTTAGACCATTATATCTACTACTATGGGTAAGAATCCCTTAGAAGAAATGGAATAGCCCTCATAGTCAACGAAAGAATCTGAAATGCAGTACTTGGGTGCAATCTCAAAAACAACAGAATGATCTCTGCTCGGTTTCAAGGCAAACCATTCAATATCACAGTAATCCAAATCTATGCCCCGACCAGTAATGCTGAAGAAGCTGAAGGTGAAGAGGTCTATGAGGACCTACAAGACTTTCTAGAACTAACAACCAAAAAAGATGTCCTTTTCATTACAGGGGACTGGAATGCAAAGTAGGAAGTCAAGAGATACCTGGAGTAACAGGCGAATTTGGCCTTGGAGTACAAAGTGAAGCAGGGCAAAGGCTAACAGAGTTTTGCCAAGAGATTACACTGATCATAGCAAACACCCTCTTCCAACAACACAAAAGATGACTCTACACATGGATGTCACCAGATGGTCAATACCAAAATCAGACTGATTATATTCTTTGCAGCCAAAAGATGAAGAGGCTCTATGCAGTCAGCAAAAACAAGGTCAGGAGCTGACTGTGGCTTAGATCATGAACTCCTTATTGCTGAATTCAGACTTAAATTGAAGAAACTAGGGGAAACCAATAGACCATTCAGGTATGACCTAAATCAAATCCCTTATGATTATAAGTGACAAATAAATTTAAGGAGTTACATCTGATAGAGTGCCTGAAGAACTATGGATGGAATTTTGTGACATTGTACAGGAGGCAGTGATCAAAACCATACCCAGGAAAAAGAAAGGCAATAAGGCAAAATGGTTGTCCGAGGAGGCAAATTACAAATAGTTGAGAAAAGAGAAGTGAAAGGCAAAGGAGAAAAGGAAAGATATACCCATCTGAATGCAGACTTCCAAAGAATAGCTAGGAGAGATAAGAAAGCCTTCTTCAGTGATCAATGCAAAGAAATAGAGGAAAACAATAGAACGGGAAAAACTAGAGATCGCTTCAAGAAAATTAGAAATACTAAGGGAACATTTCATGCAAAGATGGGTACAATAAAGGACAGAAATGGTATGGACCTAACAGAAGCAGAAGATATTAAGAAGAGGTGGCAGGAATACACAGAAGAACTGTACAAAAAAGATCTTCATGACCCAGATAATCACGACGGTGTAGAGCCAGACATCCTGGAATGTGAAGCCAAGTGGGCCTTAGAAAGCATCACTACGAACAAAGCTAGTGGAGGTGATGGAATTCCAGTGGAGCTATTTCAAATCCTGAAAGATGATGCTGTGAAAGTGCTGCACTCAATATGCCAGCAAATTTGGAAAACTCAGCAGTGGCCATAGGACTGGAAAAGGTCAGTTTTCTTTCCAATCCCAAAGAAAGGCAATGCCAAAGAACGCTCAAACTACCACACAATTGCACTCATCTCACATGCTAGTAAGGAGAAGGCAATGGCACCCCACTCCAGTACTCTTGCCTGGAAAATCCCATGGTCAGAGGAGCCTGGTAGGCTGCAGTCCATGGGGTCGCTAAGAGTCAGACACAACTGAGTGACTTCACTTTCACTTTTCACTTTCATGCATTGGAGAAGGAAATGGCAACCCACTCCAGTGTTCTTGCCTGGAGAATCCCAGGGACGGGGGAGCCTGGTGGGCTGCTGTCTATGGGGTCGCACAGAGTCGGACACGACTGAAGTGACTTAGCAGCGGCAGCAGCACACGCTAGTAAAGTATTGCTCAAAATTCTCCAAGCCAGGCTTCAGCAATACGTGAACTGTGAGCTTCCAGAAGTTCAAGCTGGATTTAGAAAAGCCAGAGGAACCAGAGATCAAATTGCCAACATCCACTGGATCATTAAAAAAGCAAGATAAAAACATCCACTTCTGCTTTATTGACTACGCCAAAGCCTTTGACTGTGTGGATCACAACAAACTGTGGAGAATTCTTAAAGAGATGGGAATACCAGACCACCTGACCTGCCTCCTGAGAAATCTGTATGCAGGTCAGGAAGCAACAGTTAGAACTGGACATGGAACAATAGACTGGTTCCAAATCAGGAAAGGAGCACGTCAAGGCTGTTTATTGTCACCTTGCTTATTTAACTTCTATGCAGGGTACATCATGCAAAATGCCAGCTAGATGAAGTACAAGCTGGAATCAAGATTACTGGGAGAAATATCAATATGCTCAGATATGCAGATGACACCACCCTTATGGCAGAAAGTGAAGAACTAAAGAGCCACTTGATAAAAGTGAAAGAGGAGAGTGAAAAATTTGTCTTAAAACACAACATTCAGAAAACTAAGATCATGGCATCTGGTCCCATCACTTCATGGCAGATAGATGGGGAAACAATGGAGACAGTGACAGACTTTATTTTTTTGGGCTCTAAAATCACTGCAGATGGTGACTGCAGCCATGAAATTAAAAGATGTTTGCTCCTTGGAAGAAAAGCTATGGCAAACCTAGACAGCATATTATAAAGCAGAGATATTACTTTGTCAACAAGGTCCGGCTAGTCAAGGCTATGGTTTTTCCAGTAGTCATGTATGAATGTGAGAGTTGGACGATAAAGAAAGCTGAGTGCTGAAGAATTCATGCTTTTGAATTCTTGTTGGAAAAGACTCCTGAGAGTCCCTTGGAGTGCAAGGATATCAAACTGGTCAATCCTAAAGGAAATCATTCCTGAATACTCATTGGAAGGACTGATGCTGAAGCTAAAACTCCAAGACTTTGGCCACCTGATGCGAAGAACTGACTCCCTGGAAGAGACCTTGATCCTGGAAAAGACTGAAGGCAGGAGGAGAAGGGGATGACAGAGGATGAGATGGTTGGATGGCATCACTGACTCTATGGACATTAGTTTGAGTAAGCTCTGGGATTTGGTGATAGACAGGGAAGCCTGGTGTGCTGCAGTCCATGAAATCGCAAAGAGTAGGACATGACTGAGCAACTGAACTTAACTGAATAGACACAGGAAAAGATACTCAACACTGCTTGCTAATTATTTAAGAAATGCAAACCAAACATACACTGAACAGAAAGGACACTATTAAAATGTCAACAAATAACAAATACTGGAGAAAGTGCAAAGAAAAGAAAACCCTTCTACTTTGTCGGTAGGAATGTAAACTGGTACGGCCACTATGAAAGCAGTACAGAGGTTCCTCAAAAACCTAAAAATAGAGTTACTGTATGATATGGTAATCCCATTCCTGGGCTTATCTGTGGACAAATTACGATTCAAAAAGATACATACACCCCAATGTTCATATCAGCACTATTTACAATAGTCAAAAGACATGGAAACAACTTATATGTCCATGGACAGAAGAATAGATAAAGAAGATGTGATCAATATATATATAATGGAGTATTACTCAGTCATGAAAAGAATGAAATAATGCCCTTTGCAGCAACACAATGGACCTAGAGATTATTATATGAAATAAAGTCAGAATGAGAAAGGCAATTACCATATGATATCACTTATTTGCAGAATTTAAAATATGACACAAATGAGCTTATTTATGAAACATAGACAGACTCATAGACATAGAGAAATGACTTGTAGTTGCCAAAGGGGAGGGGACTGGGAGGGGGATGGTTTGGGATTAGCAGATGCACCCTATTATATATGAAAGAATAAACAAGGTCTTACCATGTAGCTTAAGGAATTATACTCAGTAACCTGTAATAAAACATAAGGGCTTCCCAGGTGACTCAGTGGTAAAGAATCTGCCTGCCAAGCAGGAGCTGCAGGTTTGATCCCTGTGTTGAGAAGAACCCCTGGAGAAAAAAATGGCAACCCACTCTAGAATTCTTGCCTGGGAAATCCCTAGAGAGAGAAGCCTGGTGGGCTTCAGTCCATGGGGTCACAAAAGACCTGGACACAACTTAGAGATTAAACAACAACAATAAACCGTAATGGAAAATAATATGAAAAAGAAATATGTATATACAACTATAAAGATACATGTTTATCACTTTTGCTATACACCAGAGACTAACACAACATGCAAATCAACAATATTTCAACTAAAAAAAAAAGGAATAGAAGGAAGAGGGATATGGAGGGCATAGCTAAAAAATGAGATGACAAAATGATAGGTGGGGTGAAAATGGGGATGCTGCTCCTGCTGCTGCTAAGTCGCTTCAGTCGTGTCTGACTCTGTGCGACCCCATAGACGGCAGCCCACCAGCCTCCCCCATCCCCGGGATTCTCCAGGCAAGAACACTGGAGTAGGTTGCCATTTCCTTCTCCAATGCGTGAAAATGAAAAGAGAAAGTGAAGTCACTCAGTTGTGCCCAACTCTTAGCGACCCCATGGACTGCAGCCTACCAGGCTTCTCCATTCATGGGATTTTCCAGGCAAGAGTACTGGAGTGGGGTGCCATTTCCTTCTCCAGAAAATGGGGATAAGAGAGGTAAATGCAAATAATCCCATTTAAAAGCTATTAATACATTAGACACATCCTGGGAACGAAATGAAGTAAGATAGAAATCAATCCTATTGTCACAGAATGAAGAAAGGCTTAGGATGATACAGAGAAAAATAAAGAGTAAAGAAGTTTCAGAATAATGATGGATATGTTAGAACCAAAAAATATGATCTGTTATAATTAATTGCTCCAGAAAAAAAGTAAAAACTAAATTCAAGAGAACAGAAAATAAGATCTATTTAAAATATAAATGTATTTACCTAAAACAATAGAAGAGTGAACATCTGGGTCAAAAGACTATTGTATATTCCTGGAGATCATAAGTTCATATACTGATATATCCAACTGAAGCTACTTCAAGTATACTGAAAGTGTTTTTAAAAATCCAGGGGAAAAACTAAGTTCCCCCAAAATGTAACAGACTGCTTTCCTAAAATATTTCAAAGATTGTGTAAAGGATATAGAACCTGTAATAATGAGTGAAAGAAAAAGAGATTAAAGAGAGAGGAAGAAAGGGAATGAATGGAAAATTTGAAGAAGAATCCAGGAGACCAATACACAATGGAAGAGGAAAAGTGGAAGAAAGTATGAGTATCGATTTCCTTTGTGCAGAGTTAATACAATTAAAATTTGAAATGTAGTATTAAAATACATAATTACTTACTCTTAATATTTTCAACTTTGTTTATTAAACTTAGTGAGATTTTTTTATAGACTATGGCTAAAATTTATTGAAATATTTTACATGTCTAAAATACTTATTGAGATTAAGCTTGTCTTGTTTTCACTGTATTACTTTTCTTAGATTAAAAATCAATAAATCATTTTTGATAAAGAACAGGAATAATTTAATTCAATTTTAACAAAATTGTGTGTGTGTCCCTTTATCTCTTTAGTTAACTGAAGTAAGTGTAACTGTAAAATTGGTTTATTTTTATCTTCCACAGCTTTCTTTTTTTTCACACTCTCTTGTGATTTATTCTCCTTTAAGATATGCAGTGTTCTTTCAACTTTTCTGTTTTCTTAAAAAAAGAGTTTACATATATTTTATCTTCGAAAAGCTGTGTTTTTTGAATCTATATGGAATATTTATATACATACTTATATCTAGATCTCCAACTAATTTGTGATTTTAGTAAGGTATATTTTAAGAAAACATTGCAATTAACAAAATACAATCATCATTTCACAACAAGAAATAAGGTTGATGTAATCCCCGTTTTACAGATGAGAAAACAGTGGCTTGAGTATTTTAAGTAACTTGTCAAATTTAAAGTGCTAGGCAGAACTATTTAAACTTCTGGTTTTAAGCACAGGTCTCTATTCTCTCATGAACACCTTATGTTTTCTTATGAATAATACTTTTAAAAACATTGGCTCATTTATGGAAATATTCATATGAAATATTAAAAAAATTATCAGAATGAAAGAATTTTCAGTAGTTCTTTTGCTATTTTATCTTACCTGGACATAGGACTTTAGAAAGAAAAGAGGTATAGCAAACAATTATTTTAGTTGGTTAAACAATAGCTGGAAGCTATAGTCTTCCTTTACACACTAGATCAGTTATGCAGATTATTGATATGAAAGGACAAAGCAGCAGTAAATACTTCCAGCAATATTCATTAATTATATGAGATTCTATATGTAACTGGCTTAAATATATAAAGTAATTTAAAATAAGTAAATTCATTAAAAAAATATTTTTTAACTATGTTATTCATATTTTTAACACTTAACTGGATAGAGTGCACTTTGAGGTTTACTCTCTCCCAGAATTGTAAGCATTATATTACAATCTGAGCACCTTTTGCCAACAGGAGACCATTTTAGGCAACAATCTCTTTAGAGGCAGTGTTTGCATTTGCAAATTTTCATTAGTAAATACCACATAACAATGCTTCAGGTTACTGGTGTCAGCTAATGCAGTATGAATTGGTGTTAGGAAGATTCACATTTAGCTCTGACTGTCTAACACCTCATAATTTGTTTCTTAGCTCCTATCACTCATTCCAAACCTAAGAAAAGTTTAATATGGAATTAAGATGGATTTTAAATACTAGGAATTCTGGCTTCTAACCCCATGAGATGGCAGGCCAGTCATCAAATGTCTCTGCTTTGTATTTCTTCATATTGTAAAGTAGAGTATGTAATAAGCTTATTTATAGACTATTTATAATATCACTGTGCACTTTATAGAATAATATATTTTTAGACATTTTCTGATGTCATCTAAAGATTATTTAGTCCTAGCCCTCTTCTAAACATCTTCCATCCTAGATAAGTTTGTCTGTTTACTCGGAGATTCTAAATCTACTCATTACAGAAAATCTTGATCATGTGCTAATACCTGTCAATAACCAAAGTAGTGGTGCATATTACCTCATGTATAATTACATTGCTTTTCATTTCACTTATTTTTACCCTATCAGTTTGAAGTCTAAATGATGAGCTAAAAAAAATGTTACCACAACAAAGGTAAATTAACATAATGCCTAAAATGGTAATAATTCAAGAAGCATTAATTCTTATTTCTCAACATTTAATGCAAAGGAAGACCAGTTCTAGAAGTAATTGACAGTTTAGACCTAGCATGTGTTATCTATACCAATAGGCCAATTGCTCAATCTATTCAAAGCAAGCAAACAAAACAAAACAAAAAAAAACGTGTCTTGGCATAGTCATATAAATCAATACTTTGTAAAAGGAAATTTCTTTAAAAAAAATGTCTTCTACTTCACTGAGCCTGTTAGAGAGAGGAAGTAAGCTAACTATAATTTGTTCTATTCAACAGTCCTCTATAATTTCCAACCATGTATATCAACCCTACCCTAGAGTCTATGATAAATTTTACCTTCGATGCTGAAATTATACCTCTCTCTTCCAGAAGTTCAAATGGTACTCACTAATTTAACAGTGGTACCCGATAATTATCTAAAATTGGCACTTCCTTTTTCTTTATACCTTGTCCTTGAGTAGCAGGGAAAAGCTATAGATCTTTTAACAAGTCTGGTAATCTTATCTGTAATGAATTTTATCTCCTAGTAAATCACTATTTTCTAGAGGCTGTATTCAAGCCATTCATATGTTTTAAACTTAGTTCTCAGAATTCTGGACAAAGGCATAGAACATTATATGTGTAGGACTGAGGAGTGAAGAGTCATAGTTTTAAAGGCTTATCCTAGTAATTTAATGTTTGAAAGGGGGAAGAAGCAAAATGAACTAATTTCTTCCTTCTGTAGTACATTAAATTCTATTTCAAGTACCCTCATGAAGCTGACTCTCCATAAATCAGCTTGCTTATACAATGAGAATGACACCACATAGCAGCTCCATTATCTGACTCCTTTTCTACCTCTGTATATAACAGATGACCCTAAATTCTTGGATCCAGTACTTTTTACAAAAACATACCATTAATAAAGTGTTAGAGAATTTCCAAGACAGGATTTGTAAATGCTTCATGAAAAGATATAAATAATTTCTTTATAAAGAAATTCAATATATTTGGTTTTCCAAACAAAATGAATCCTCATCCTAAATATATTTAAAGAAATATAATTTTCTACTCTGTCACAGTTTAAGTATACACTTATTTATAACCAAGTGCATAAATACTACTATGATATTTTAGATGGCAATACAAAGTTAATAATTTTAAAGTAACATATGTAAAATTTAGTCACATTATCTCATTTGTCCTAAACCATTTGAAGTAGACAGAGGCATCAATAACTTCACTTTAAAGAAAGGAGACTGCAAAGTTTCAGATCAGATCAGATCAGTCGCTCAGTTGTGTCCGACTCTTTGCGACCCCATGAATCGCAGCACGCCAGGCCTCCCTGTCCATCACCAACTCCCGGAGTTCACTCACACTCACGTCCATCGAGTCAGTGATGCCATCCAGCCATCTCATCCTCTGTCGTCCCCTTCTCCTCCTGCCCTCAATCCCTCCCAGCATCAGTCTTTTCCAATGAGTCAACTCTTGGCATGAGGTGGCCAAAGTACTGGAGTTTCAGCTTTAGCATCATTCCTTCCAAAGAACACCCAGGGCTGATCTCCTTCAGAATGGACTGGTTGGATCTCCTTGCAGTCCAAGGGACTCTCAAGAGTCTTGGTTGACTAATTTGCAAAAATCACATAGCTAAAAAAGATGTTTCCAACAAGACACCGCAAGGTTACTGCCAAAATCCTGATTATCTATTATGTGAGTGATGATGTGCCAAGTTCACGTGTATACTTGTGACTATGTATATATTGAGGGGAGGAAAGTTTGGATTCTTTTTGGTGGGGGGGGTGGCTCAAGATTTGTGGGGAAGTTGTACTGGAAAGACCAGGTACAGACAGGGTGAGCATTTGCTCACCCATTTCCTTTCCAAAGTATTAATTTATGACTCATATACTTCTCAATTTGTTACATGTAGGGAGGTACAATTTACTTGAATGGTATCAACAATGTATTCAATTTATTAAACAACTCTCCTATTTCAGGCATATTAAATCTATAGACTGCTGCCACCTTTAAAGTGTGTAGACTGTGCCTTATTTACCCTTGTCTTTTTAGCCTAGAAAAGATACCTAGAATATATTGGAGGTTTAATGGATGAATCTGTAAAATTTTTTCTAATCTTTACAGCAAACCTACAAAACATGTATCATTTTCATTTGACTCTTTGGAAAGTGACTTAACAGGCTTGAGGTACGTTAAGAAAGGAGACTCCATGCTCTTCCCATTAAATTAAGCTGAGGCCATATTATACAGAGTGAAGTAAGCCAGAAAGAAAATCACCAATATAGTATACTAACGCATATATATGGAATTTAGAAAGATGGTAATGACAACCCTGTATGTGAGACAGCAAAAGAGACACAGATGTATAGAACAGTCTTTTGGACTCTGTGGGAGAGGGAGGGGGGGGATGATTTGGGAGAATGGCATTAAAACATGTATAATATCATATAAGAAATGAATCGCCAGTCCAGGTTCGATACAGGACACAGGATGCTTGGGGCTGATGCACTGGGATGACCCAGAGGGATGGTATAGGGAGGGAGGTGGGAGAGGGGGGTCAGGATGGGGAACACATGTACACCCGTGGCGGATTCATGTTGATGTATGGCAAAACCAATACAATATTGTAAAGTAAAAAAAAAAAAAAATAATAAAAAATATAAAAAAATAAATTAATTAAGCTGAGGCCATAGATTTGGAGATTCTTCTGGGATTTTTTCAAACTTATGGTTTCTCCCCAAATAAATGCTTTTTGTCAATATATTAATAGCATTCTCTGTTTATATGCATATTCAAGCCTCTGTTACTCAAAGTCAGGGAGAGACATCCTAGTACATGGTCATGTCTCAAGGCTGAGTGCAGCTGAAAGAGGCATTTTGTTATGTTTTCATTAAATGTTTTTTTCAGAGCAGAAGAGTTCTGTAAGCTTTCATTAAGGGCTTTATTTGAAATAACCCAGATTCAAGGAGATATTTTATACAACAATCAGGCATTTGGGCCTAATGTGATTTAAGAGTTTTGTGAAAGTAGGGCAGGACTGCACATTCTTTCCGTCTTCTTATATAAAGAAAGCCTTTCTTTCTGAGACAAAGCCAGAAAGAACGTCATTTTAGAAAGAAAAACACAGATTCTTCGGATTGATCTCCAGTGTTTTGGCATTTGTTTGGTCCCTGTGGTACATGCTCCTTAGCATCCATTTTACTGTGACTGAAAATAACCAGAGTTCTTTAAAAACAAAACAACTTTTGATTAAAACCTCCCATCCATTATCTTGTATAGGACCAAAAAACAAACAAACCAAACTAAAACAACAAAAAACATTAGCTGTTAAGGAATAGAAATTGAAACCCTAAAAGGACATTACATTTTAAATATTTGCAGTTATGAAACACCTCTCAAATGCATCAGGAAAAAAAATCCTAAAAGGAATGAAATAGGAGAGCTGGTATGATTAGTGTTAGTTGCTCAGTCATGTCCGACTCTTTGCAACCCCATGAACCATAGCCCACCAGGCTCCTCTGTCCATGGGATTCTCCAGGAAAAAATACTGGAGTGGGTTGCCATTTCCTTCTCCAGTGTTCTTTACTCACTGGAAAAGACCCTGATGCTGGGAAAGATTCAAGGCAGGAGGAGAAGGGGACGACAGAGGATAAGATGGTTGGACGGCATCCCGGACTCGATGGACATGAGTTTGAGCAAGCTCCAGGAGTTGGTGATGGACAGGGAAGCCTGGTGTACTGCAGTCCATGGGGTCGCAAAGAGTTGGCACGACTGAGCAACTGAACTGAACTGAATATTCTTTTCTAGAGATGCATTAAGTTTAAGAAGACAGGCATTGTTTAGACCTCCTATCTAAACTTCTGACCTTTGATCTAAAACCAGGAAGATTACCCACTTAGGAGAAGTGGGTATATTTTCTATTTACAGAAAAATCTTAACATCATCATGTAATGATTTTAGAAAATAAAATCAGATAATAGCATAATGTGAGGGACACTAGAAGCTCCTATGAGAAAAACAGTTTTGTTGGTAAGAGTGAAGCTGCCATCCCACTGTAGAATAATCTCCAGTTTCTCACAGGAGTGGATGGTGATCAGGCAGTCAGGTAACCTCTGCAAAAACCTGAAAAAACCACCTAAATGACAGTTGATTATGAGAGTCATATGCTTACACTGGCCCACTACGTTATTTATATCATTTTGCTTCCTTTCTGCTTAGATTAATTCTGCCACTATTAACACACAGGAATTTTTATCCTCCTGTCAGTTTCAACTGATTCCCCACTTTATTTAACTAATGTTCCATTCTATAAAACCATTTCTCATTCGGTTTTTGCAATAAGCACTTTGTCTCCCTTGTCCTAACTGGCATGCTAAGCAAAATAATATACAATAATTCTACCTCAACTTTGTATTCTCAACCTACTTGTACTGTATGTGTATATATTTGCTGCTCCAATTCCCCTTTTTATCAGTCTTACCTTGCTTTGTCCCAAAATACTTGCTTGAACTTTATCACCTAATTCACAATATTGTGCAAAATTCACAATCAATATTGTGATTTAGTTACACATATATACATATTTTCAGATTATTTTCCATTATAGGTTATTATAAGATATTGGATATAGTTCCCTATGTTGTATAGTAAATCCCTTTTGTTTATCTATTTTATATAATAGTGTGTATATGTTAATCCCAACCTCTTAATTTTTTCCTTTCCTACTTGCCTTTCCCCTTTGGTAACCATAAATTGTTTTTCTATGTCTGATTTTATTTCTGTTCTGTATATAGGTTCATTTGTATTTTTTTTAGATTACACATTTAAGTGATATCATATGGTATTTGTCCTTGTCTGAATTACTTCATTTAGTATAATAATTTCTCAGTTCAGTTCAGTTCAGTAGGTCCTCACTTAAGCAAAAAAGAGAAAGGGAGAGAAAAGCCCTTGTCATAAGGGCCTGGGGGTAGTTCACAGAGTCAGAGGAAAAAGTTTTAGGGTGCTGATGGTACAGAAAGAAGACTTCCCTAACAGAGTCAGGTGGAGTTTGCTCCATAAATAGGTTCTTAGAAAAGTCAAGGTGAAGACTGAGCCTCAAAAGATGAACATATGTTTTCCAAGATAAAGCCATTTGAGAAGGGGAGATCATACTAAGTAAACAGCATGAGCAAATGTAAGGAATTTTGGTATTCCAAGATATAAATATGGTATGCGTACATGCTAAGTCACTTCAGTCATGTCTGACTCTTTGCAATGCCTTGGACTGTAGCCCACCAATCTCCTCTGTCCATGGGATTCTCCAGGCAAGGATATTGGAGTGGATTGCTCTGCACTACTCCAAGGGACCTTCCTGACCAAAGGATTGAACCTGCCTCTCTTATGTTTCCTGCATTGGCAGGAAGGTTTTTTTACCATTCGTGCTACACGGGAAGCCCACATACGGTATCACTTCAGTTCCATTCAGTTCAGTCACTCAGTTGTGTCCGACTCTTTGCGATCTCATGAATAGCAGCACGCTAGGCCTCCCTGTCCATCACCAACTCCCGGAGTTCACTCAAACTCAACGTCCATCAAGTCAGTGATGCCATCCAGCCATCTCATCCTCTGTCGTCCCCTTCTCCTCCTGCCCCCAATCCCTCCCAGCATCAGGGTCTTTTCCAGTGAGTCAACTGTTTGCATGAAGTGGCCAAAGTATTGGAGTTTCAGCTTTAGCATCAGCCCTTCCAATGAACACCAGGACTGATCTCCTTTAGGATGGACTGGTTGGATCTCCTTGCAGTCCAAGGGACTCTCAAGAGTCTTCTCCAACACCACAGTTCAAAAGCATCAATTCTTCATGTAACAGGATGTAAATATAAAGGATGTAATATATCCAATCAAACACTAGGACATGCCAGGAAATAAACTGGAGAAGTTGAAGGCAGGGCTCATTGTATTATTATTTTGTTGTATTATTAATAGACTCTTTCTAGAGTCAGGTAGCTCTGTGGTAAAGAATCCACCGGCCAATGCAGGAAACACAGGTTTGATCCCTCCTTGGTTTGGGAAGATCCCCTGGTGGGGTACAGTTCATAGAGGTGAAAAGAGTTGGACACAACTGAGCACACATGAGCAATGAGAGTCAGGTAGCCAATAGGGGTCCACAGAAACGTTTACACTGGAGAGTGAAAAAGCCATATTAGTGCTATCAAAGGTGATTTTGAAGATGATGATACTACAGGTGAAGAGAACAGTTAGGAGACTAGAAACTTCTCTGGGTGAGATGTGATTAAAACCTAAAATTGGGCAGTCACTGGAATGGAAAAGAAGGAAGACATTTTAAAAACTCTTAAGAAGTAAAATCTTCAAGAATTTGGCAATTGCCCAAATAAGGAAATGAGACAGCAACTGGAAGAATAAAGTGACCAAATCTAAAATATAAAATATAGGAAGCACAATAAAGGACAGAAGTGGTATGGATCTAACAGAAGCAGAAGATATTAATAAGAGGTGGCAACAATACACAGAAAAACTATACAAGAAAGATCTTCATGACCCAGATAAGCAGGATGGTGTGATCACTCACCTAGAGCCAGACATCCTGGAATGTGAAGTCAAGTGGGCCTTACGAACCATCACTACCAACAAAGCTAGTAGAGGTGATGGAATTCCAGCTGAATTATTCAAATCCTAAAAGATGATGCTGTGAAAGTGCTGCACTCAATATGCCAGCAAATTTGGAAAAGTCAACAGTGGCCAGAGGACTGGATAATGTCAGTTTTCATTCCAATCCCAAAGAAAAGCAATGCCAAAAAATGTTCAAACTACTGCACAGTTGCACTCATCTCACATGCTTGCAAAGTAATGCTCAAAATTCTCCAAGCCAGGCTTCAAAAGTACATGAACTGTGAAATTCCAGATGTTCAAGCTGGTTTTAGAAAAGCCAGAGGAACCAGAGATCAAATTGCCAACATCTGTTGGATCACTGAAGAAGCAAAACATCTATTTCTGCTTTATTGACTATGCCAAAGCCTTTGACTGTGTGGATCACAACAAACTGTGGAAAATTCTGAAAGAGATGGGAATACCAGACCACCTGACCTGTCTCCTGAGAAATCCGTATGCAGGTCAGGAAGCAACAGTTAGAACTGGACATGGAACAACAGACTGGTTCCAATTGGGAAAGGAGTACATCAAGGCTGCTTTTGTCACTTCACTTATTTAACTTCTATGCAGGGTACATCATGCAAAATTCCAGGCTGGATAAAGCATAAGTTGGAATCAAGATTGCCAGGAGAAATACCACTAACTTCAGATATGCAGATGTTACCACCCTTATGGCAGAAAGTGAAGAAGAATTAAAGAGCCGCTTGATAAAACTGAAAGAGGAGAGTGAAAAAGCTGACTTAAAACTCAGCATTCAGAAAACTGAGATCATGGCATCCAGTCCCATCAATTCATGGCAAATATATGGGGAAACAGTGGAAATAATGTCAGACTTTATTTTTTGGGGCTCCAAAATCACTGCAGATGGTGATTGCATGCATGAAATTAAAAGACACTTACTCCTTGGAAGGAAAGTTATGACCAACCTAGATAGCATATTGAAAAGCAGAGACATTACTTTGCCAACAAAGGTCCATCTAGTCAAGGCTATGGTTTTTCCAGTGGTCATGTATGGATGTGAGAGTTGGATTGTGAGGAAAGCTGAGCGCTAAAGAATTGATGCTTTTGAACTGTGGCATTGGAGAAGACTCTTGAGAGTCCCTTGGACTGCAAGGAGATCCAACCAGTCCATCCTAAAGGAGATCAGTCCTGGATGTTCATTGGAAGGACTGATGCTAAAGCTGAAACTCCAATACTTTGGCCACCTCATGCGAACAGTTGACTCACTGGAAAAGACCCTGATGCTGGGAGGGATTGGGTGCAGGAGGAGAAGGGGACAACAGAGGTTGAGATGGCTGGATGGCATCATCCACTCGATGGACATGAGTTTGAGTAAACTCCAGGAGTTGGTGATGGACAGGGAGGCCTGGCGTGCTGCAATTCACGCAAAGAGTCAGATACGACTGAGCGACCGAACTGAACTGAACTGAAAATCACTGCAGATGGTGACTGATGCCATTGCTCCTTGGAAGAAAAAATATGACCAACCTAGATAGCATATTAAAAAGCAGAGACGTTACTTTGCCGACTAATGTCCATGCAGTCAAAGCTATGGTTTATCCAGTAGTCACATATAGATGTTAGAATTGGACTAAAGAGTGCTGAAGAATTGCTTTTGAAGTGTGGTGTTGGGGAAGGCTTTTGAGATTCCCTTGGACTGCAAGGAGATCCAACCAGTCGATCCTAAAGGAAATCAGTCATAAATATTCTTTGGAAGGACTGATGCTGAAGCTAAAACTCCAATACTTTGGCCACCTCATGTGAAGAACTGACTCACTTGAAAAGATCCTGATCCTGGGAAAGATTGAAGGTGGGAGGAGAAGGGGATGATAGAGGATGAGATGGTTGGATGGCATCACTGACTCAATGGACATGAATTTAAGTACACTTGGGGAGTTAGTAATGGACAGGGAGGCCTGGCGTGCTGCAGTCCATGGGGTCGCAAAGAGTCAGACATGACTGAGCGACTGAACTGAACTGGTAATTACTTTCCTCCTTAGTGTATGTCCTGTACACACTCTCATATACTCATCAGGATGCAGAAGGATCTGATTCATCAAGCTTTCCACATTTGGAACAAGATACCAACGTCACTATATATAGACAAAGTTAAGTGAGTAAAATTTGTGCTCTCCCTCATTCAAACTCCATTTTACTCTTTAATTCATCTTTAAAATGTACTCTGAAGTGCTTACCATATGGCCCTTTAAAGCATAACCAATTTCTTTCTTTAAAATTCTGTGGAACGTTGGTTTGCATTTTATTATTTCCCTTCATCACTTTTTACACCGACCTCTGTTAACACTTTTTCAACTTCTTCATTTTAAATCATAATTATGTTTAACTACTGATCACTTACAGTGATCATCACTACATCACATTCAGCTACAGTGATGTAGCTGTAAGATGCTAGTGTCCAAAGATGTTTCATTCGCACTTTGATTTTGAATCATTTTTTGAACAAAACCATCCATTCCTATTTGTCTTTTTAGAGCGGTCTCAGAGTTGTCTATCCCCCTTTTTTCCCACTGCTGACTTTGTCTGTATTCTAGTCCTTTCTTACTTGGACCACTGCATTTCCTCCTAACTGGTCCCCTGACTGCAGACATGATCCCTTGTAATCCATCCTTCAGAACAGCAAATCTGATCATGGAATTTTCCTTTGCTTCCAGTTGCCTGTCTACAGCCTAGAGTCTAAGTCCCTCCTGACAGTGTCTGATACTTGTCAAATTATATGAGCTGTGATTACCTTTCAAGCCTTGTCTCTCCAACACAGAGCTCTGCTATAGTCACACAGAAGTGCCCACAGATTCACCAAGAATTCAATTTTCTCACGTTATAGAGGTTTGAACAGCAAGTTCCCTCTTATTAAAAACCTCGCTAGCCCTTCTCCCATTAGATTACTCATTACTTTTATTTCAAGAAGAATCTAAAAAAAAAGTATTTCCTGCCAGGGAGGCTTTCCTTATCCAACCTAAAGCAGAGTGACAATACTGACACTTATCTACCTCTGTCATAACTCAGCCCAGTTGTACATGAATATATCTGTCTGCTGCAGGGCACTGGTTATTTCTAGGGGAGACTCAGCACTAACCATCTTCTGTCGAGTCAATGGGGCTTTGTGAAAAAAGCACAACCAATAAAAATGAGGACACTTCTTTGGTTCCAGGGTAGTAAATTCCTTAAAAACTTGTCCATCAACATACAGAGCTAACATTACTTTTTAAGACATTTGGGTATAGCAGGTATATTAAAAAAATCTTAAGTTTTAAGACTCTCTTAAGTTTTAAGATTATTTTGTATAAATATCAACTTAAATTTTACAAGTGTATTACTAGGTTTGATTTATCCTTCAGTCTCTCAGAGTTTTAATGTCTTGACTCAAAAATGCTTATTTTTTAGGCATTTTGTATAAGTCTCTGTGCTAGACCTTGGGAATATCATAAATATTATTAATTTTAGAGGGTTATTATGAAAATAGGCCACCGGATTTTTAAAGATCCCAGCAAAACCTTTAACAAATAAATGTCAGTTGTAATGTTGCTGTGGTTATAGCTGTTAAGGAGAATGTGCTGGGGTTTTTGAGGATAAGTCATCAAGTGGAATGGATATATATATATATATAATTTAATAGCAAAGATGTCATAATAAAATGGGTAAGGTAAAGCCATGTTACTTTGTTACTGTCATTTAGTATTTCATACACCCATGACAGTTGTCTGGGCTTTAGAGAGCAATGCAAATTACAGAAATCACAATGGTATATTATTTAATGGATAAGAAATTTTCTGCTTTTGATGATAACAGTCGAAAATTTCATTTGCTTGATGCAAGAAAATACTCAAATGCAGAAGATGACTTGGGTAGATAGCAAAGCATTTTTTTTAAAATAAAAGATTTAAACAGGCAAATGGCTTCTTTCCTACAATTGTACTGTTGCAAAGAAAATAATAGAATATATTGATGTTTTTAGAAACTAACAGTCAAATAGTAAAGAAGCAGTGTGCACTTTCCTCAGAATATATTCATGTCTGTGTTATTTTTTTATCTTTAAAATTGGTTTATTTAGGGAAAGTGCCACTTGGTTGAGCAAGGGCTACTTATGTGATGTGTCGGTCTTTTTTTTTTTGGTCAGTTCTACTATTTGTTTTTTACTCAAATATAGGTGTTTTTTTTTTTCCTATAGAAAGTTACATAAATTTCCAAATGACTCTCTGGATCAAATAAATCAGAATGTTTCAATTAGAGAAAGTAACTAATAATCTAAATGGTGGAAAAATGAATTATCATCAATGAATTTTGCATTTTCCAAAACTCTGAAATTTTCTTTTTGCTGGCTAAATGAATAAAATACTAAAACTACTTGGTAGTTTGAATTCTGCAGCATTTTTGTCCACAGAGATTTTGTATTTTATTGGTATCAGTTAAAGTTAGGTGTCTTGAACGTAAAAAGCTTGCTGTATATAACATTAGTGCTATGAGAATATATTTAGTGAGTATGTAAAATAGAGTACTTAGTTGTAGTAACTATTACTAAAAGCTGTCAAGAGAATGGATATTCATTACTATTTAGGCTAATAGTAGGAAGTTACTATTACTCATAACTTTTAGCAGAATGGATATTCATTACTATTCAGGGTAGTTTGTGCTAGGTTGCTTTAGTCACGTCCGATTCTTTGCATTCCCAAAGACTGTAGCCCACTCCATGGACTGTAGCCCATCCCATGGACTGTAGCCCACCAGGCTCATCTGTTGATGGGATTTTGCAGTCGAGAATACTTGAGTGGGCTGCCAGTTCCTTCTCCAGGTGATTTTCCCAACCCAGTGATTGAACCCTTATCTCTTATAACTCCTGTATTGGCATTCGGAGTCTTTACCACTAGTGCCTGGGAAGCTCTAATAGAAGGAAGTTATTTGGGGATTCCTTGGTGGTACAGACAGTAAAAAATCTGTCTGCAATGCAGGAGACTTGGGTTGGATCTCTGGGGTCACAAAGAGTCAGACATGACTGAGAAACTAACACTTCAAATCACTTCGGGAAGTTATTTATTGTAAACAATGCCATTTTTCCCCTCATATTTATTAATATGGTTTGATCACTATCCCTAATTTTTATTTCCTCATGTATCAAGAGGTTGAATCATTTTACATAATTTTATGACTTCTTCATAAAAAAGTCAATTCTCCCATGGCCCAACTCTTTTTACTTTGACCCAACTTTTCATTTCCCCTAACCCTTAATAACCCTGGAGAAGGAAATGGCAACCCACTCCAGTATTCTTGCCTGGAGAATATCATGGACAGAGAAAGCCTGGCAGGCTACAGTCCATGGAATGGCAAAGAGTCAGACATGAGCAACTAACACAACCCTTAATAAAGTTACAGAGAAGAATCTACTGTCAACTCTTTATATCTGTTTCTTTGGTTCTTTTACATTCTTATTTCTTAAAGTAATTTTGTGTTGCCTTTAAAATTTATTTATATTTAAATTTTGGTATGTCAAGATTTAGTCTTCCCTCATCCTTCCAATGTATTTATGTCACAATCATGGTAGAACTAATATTTGGCATGCACATTAATGTGACTTATATCGCTCACTTCTGAGACCACTGATTATTTAATGGAGTTTTAAAGAATTTTTTCCCCTAAAATTATTAATTACTTTGTTTTACAATTTGCTTAGCTTTCTATGTACCTATTCCTAAGTGTTCCCAAAATTTCCACGTGTACCAACCCCTCTGAAGGCCATTTTTCACTTAGCTAGGTACTAACTCCTGTCAATTCCTTTCTTCCCCTTCCATACTAACACCTGACTCATCATCCACCTATGGTTAGAACTCTCAGTATTTGACCAGCTTTTTCCACGTATTCTCTCTGCCCACTGCATAACTACTGTCTTTAGAGTCTCCTCATTTCATCATGATATCCCCACCATTCTTTTCTCTACCCTTCTTGTCTCTTGGTTCCCAAGTTGTGTGTGTGTGTGCATGTGGGGTGGTCAGCATATGCATGAGTGTGGTTTATTCTCTATGTTGGTGGAACATATCTCCAAGTAACTTCCAGACAGGTAGCATGGAGACCTGAGAACTAGACATCCCAAACTGATTTTATTCAACCCTTACACTTACTGGGTAGTTTGTGGACAGAATTTTAGTTTATATTCTCTTCTGCTTGGAATTTCAAGGGCATTATCCATGACTCTCTTTTATTTTAAGTGTCTATTATTGCTGTTGAGACACTGTATGAATTCTTATCCTTCCTCCTTTGTATGTAATATATTTTAACTATGTAAAATACATAGTAATGTATTTTAATGTATTATGTAATATATTTTAAACAACTATAAACTAGTTGTTACTAGAATCATTTGGAATCTTCTTTATATCTCTTGCTGTTTTGACTACAGTAACTTTGTGGAAATGTTTAAAATCAGATAGAACAAGATTTAAAGTTGCTTTTTAAGCTGCATAATGCCTATAATGTAATTGATATTAATTTTAGTTAACTGTCCATAATCAGCAACAATGTTGATTATTTTCCTTTCCAATAATTGCAGACAGTTTTATAAATTTAAAATACTATTCATGCAAAAGTGCTCCAACCATTAATATTAAAAAAGGATGGAAAGTACAATGGGCAAAAGTCAGGAGATACTAGATTATATATCAGTAGATTTTAACCTTTGCCATTTAATTAGTTGACGTTCGATGAATGGTTTCATTGTTCCGGGTCTCTGTTTCTATAACTTTAAAGTGGAAATCATTATTCTATATTTACATCCCCTACTGTTTCATGAAAATGAATCAGAAAATGCATTCATGTTTTAAAGGCATTTAGAACAAAGCAAAACTATGTATCTGTAGTATTTATATGTCTTTTTTGTTAATTTTCCACATCTATGCTAAGAGAATATTCTTGGTTTATATTCATTCACTACCCTTTACTATGTTTTAAAGTCCTTATTTTGATTCAAATGCCTCTCTCATAAATAAATCAGAGCACTAACTCCCAATGCAAGTATTTCAGGGACTTCTAGGCAATGAAGACATTTCCAGAAAATATTAAAAACTGCCATTACAGATATTAATTTCAGAAAGTCTAAAATGTTCTGGGCTTACATTTAGCAATTGCCAAGTCTTTGATTTGTGCTTATGGCTAGGAAATGGTCAAGATATATTAAAGAAATTTAATTAATTTCTAGTGGTCAGTTAATAACCTCCAGTGATGAATCTGTTTCAGGTATAGACCCTGAATTATTTTTTATTTCAATAATAGACTGTTTTTAGAATATGCTTTCTATGTTAAATTCCCAGTGAGTAATCGAGGACTAGAAATCATTACCACTGAATTTTAAACTCAGGTGATTTAGGAAAGCATAATAAGGTCTAGGAAAGCCATCCTTCATGGAGAGGAGGCATTACTATACAAGGGATCACATGAGAATTATTCTGGGAAGAAAAATGGTTTGAAACACTGTAATAAACGTAATCTTTTCAAAACAAACTGGAAAATGTAAGACCCTGAAAACATCTTTTCTGTTGGAATGCCAAAGGGAAAAAAAGAGAAGCTATTTTAGAAAACATGAGTTTAAAAGTCTTGGGGAAAAGCAGACCAGGAGTAATCACTTACAGGATACAGGAGATGATAGGGAGCACTGCAGGCAGACTCTTTACCAGCTGGGCTACCAGAGAAGCCCCAGGGACAATGACAGCTAGCATATACTGAGTATAAGCCAGTCACAGTACCAAGTACCTTAACTATTTCCATCAATCCTTGCAACACACACTCATGGTAGATACTATTGTCATTCTTACTTTTGTAGACTAGGAACCAGAGACTTGGAAAATTTGAGTAATTTGTCTAATACTATACATATAAAAATAGTTATGTTCACATTAACATTTAAAAATATATACCATGTCCATGAGTAAGAAAGTATTATATGTAAAGATGTCAATTTCCTCAAAACAGTATTTGAATTATAGTATAATTTCAACAAATATTCATGTGGATCTTTCTTTGCTTCTCAACAAAGAGTTTTTTTTTTTTTAATTGAAAAATGGCTAAAAGCAGTCTAATTTAGAAAAACCAAAAATAAAACAAGAATAACAACGAGACAGGCACTGACAGATACAAATAGAATGAAAGGTCAACAAAAGGTTCCATTAAGTCCATTACCAGACATAAATATTCTTGAAAACTCTGAATGTGATTGTTATGGTATTTCGTACTAGTTAAGAAAGGAAAGCTTATTACCTTATCACCTTATCACATGGATAAAAAATTTTACTTAATTCAATATTACCTTTCACACCACAAAAGAGCAAGGAGAAAACAGAAAGAATTATGTACCTAGTATCCTCCCTGTGGAAAAAGAATATTCAAGCAAATGATTAAAGAAGAAATAAATAAAATTATAAATTTGATCTCACATATTTTGGAATATAAATTTAGGAATAAAAGGCAGGGATTTAAATTGCCATTTTAAAAGGCTTGGACACACCTTTTGTTCACATTTATGTTACCCATGAATCGAACAACCAGGGATTGTGCTACAATCTAAGCTTCATCCCCAGTGCTTACCCTAGTGCCATTAACAATAGGATTTGCTGAGGGACTCCTTGGATGTCCTAGTAACATCTGCTACTCTGTTCTAGTTGGGGGTCTTTCAGAATGATTTTGTATTTTTGTCTCTGCAAGCTAATTTTTAAACAACCCAGTTGGACAAGGAAATGAAATGAAAATTTTACATAGAGCACTTGTATATTCTAATCTACAACCCCCTAGAGGGATAACTATCATTTACTCCATTTTCTTTTTCCTATTAGAGAAAATATTTGGAGAAAATTAATAAACAAAGCAAAACACTTTTTTTGTGTGTGTTTATGAAAACAAGACAAGACAGAGGACTCCAGTTCTGAGACTTTGATTTTTTCCTGGTCAGGAAGTCATTTCTGTTCTACACTTGCTTCATGGACTTTGCAAAATGTGTTCATACACCTAAAAGGACTCATATTAATCACTGTTATAGTTACATGTAAAAGAGATATCTATATAAAATAGATGAGATACCAGTTAAAATGAGATTTGCATTATTTCTATATAAACCCTTATGCGTAATAAAACTTCCAATATTAAATCAAGTCTTGATCTCTTTCCTAAACCCCTGCCCTTCCCCCACCACCACATCCTTAGGTTGACATCCTTAGGTGATGTGCTTTACATACTCAATTATTTGAAAATACTTGTGAGTAGAATTTAGCATATTACTAAAATAGTAGAGGTTTATTTGTGCTGGCCCATTGAAAATGAAAATTGAGTGATCAAATTCAGGCTTCCAAAGATACTTAAGAGAATAAGTAATTTATTAGGGTTATTCGTTCTTTAAATGCACGCAGCCAGGCAAATGAAGCCTCATACAGAGTTGAGATCCTAACGCCTCCTGCTAAAGTTTGTGAACATCTGGTTTAGGAGAATAAATGGGTCATGTCAGTCATTATATGTAATGTACATGGATATCCACCAGCAAAGAATAACACAATTAGAAATTTAAGAAATGTGGCAAAGGGCCAAATTGTCTCTTTTGAGTGTATTATAAGTTTTCAAGGTAAACTGGGGAAACACCAGTACAACTGGAAAGTCTAACTGATTTGATCTAAATCTTTAAAGTAGTCTTGCATAAGCTCTCCCAAGAAGTGCATATTTTATCTTGAGGAGTATCACTCTTTTTGATCGGACCTAAATGGCTTTGTCTTATATCCACTTCTAATTTAATAATAGCTACAATTTAAAGAATATTAGTCATGTGCCATACATGGTGCTTATCTGCTCTTTACATTGTGCACTTACTTAAACTATGGGCATTCAATCATTCATTAGCAGAAATAGTTCACAAAAATTACTATTTTCCACTACAACTTAGATCAGAATTTCAGAACCTTTGATTGATCTTATATTCGGACACTGAATTAATCTCATGCTAGGATTAAAATTTATAAGTCAGTGCTGTACAGAAGATGAAACATTACTAGAAAAAATGACTAAGAGGAAAACAGATTTAAAAAAAATCAGAACTCATAATAAGTTGACTTGTTCAATAAGTAGTACTTAGAAGTCAACATTAATATTAAAACAAAAACATACAAACAAACAAATCTGTATAGCATACAGATTCAACCAAAATCCAGGATAGTAAATTTTAACTTACCTTCAGTGTCTGCTAGTCCAATGCCTACTCCTGTCTGTTTTATAGGCTCTTGCCCATTCTGTCCCATCTTTCCTCTGTTTAGAAAGGAAATAAAAGTTTATATACTTAAATTATGATCTTAAATGCAAATGTGAAGTCTAAGTTTGAAAAAATAGAATGTGACATTATATATTCAGACCTGCAACAAATTACTTGAATGGCAAATATAAACATAATAAATGGATTCCCATCATGTTAATTTTGAAGTGGATATTTGTTCATTATTCCTATTTAGGCTAAACACTGTACCTCAAAATTCAGTGTTCTATTCATGGATTCATTTATCAAAGATAAGACCATCATGAAATCTTCTAATTTTGTTTTGGAATGGGGATTTTTTTTTTTCCTTACCATTTTTAACTCAAGAAGGAGGGTTTTTTAGATCTACACTTTGTTATGATGAGTTGTATAGATCTTTTGGTGAGAAGGGAAATTTTGAATTGAAAAACTTAAAATAATATTGAAATAATATGGATGTTTATTTCTTTCAGATCCTTCCTGAGTGTAGCTTATTGGCTTTTGAAGTCATCCTGCTTGGTCTCTACCTCTGGCTCTACTACTTTATGCTGTCATTTAAGGTAAATCTACTTTATTTTGTGAAGACTATTTCTTCTTTTGTAATTTAAGGATAGTAGCACGAGTTACCCTTTGGTTATGAGAAAAATCACGTGGAAAATGTATATAACTGCTTAGCACAGTGACTGAAACAGCATAATATTCAATATATATAAAGTGCTGATAGGTAGTTACATACATAATGGCTTTAGAACTCAGCCAATGGCTGCAAACCATTTTTAGTTTTGGCCTTCAACTTCTTGGAAGGTCAAACAGATGAAAAACTCAGGAGACTTTGAGCCCTGTGAGTTCAGAATATTGATAATGTAACTGCCAAAAGACTATAGGCACTTCTTATTCCTTCAGAGAAAAAGTTACATGGCATACAAAAGATTCTGAAATTGCCCTTATATGTAGTTATATAAGATGTTCTAAAAAGACGGACTAAAAAGGTTTAAGTGTTTTAAAAAAAGGTGCTTGATCAAAGAAATGTCTTGATATTATACTTTCCAGACAATGATTCTAACACAGCAGTATTTACTAACAATTCATTTTTATTCTCACAAAAATATTTAATTTGCCCAGCCAGCAAAAATGTAACCATACTTATTTCTTAAGAATCCAATTTTATCTTACTTGAAAATTGCTCTAAAGATCCTCTTCTCATTTTACTGAAGTGGTTCTGTACATAATGAAAGAGGAACTGATGTAAATTCAACAATTATTTTACCTTGAAAGCCATTATATTGTTCCAATATAACAATGCTAGGTCAAAGTTTTAAGCACATATTTTTATTAATTGATATTGTGCAAGACAAAGTTAGAAATGTTAGAAATTATATATATATATATATATATATATGTCTGCATCTGCATATGGACAAAAGTCTTGATTAAGCAATGTACAAAACTTCAGCTTGTGTACTTACTTCAGTGAGATCACAACAAAGAGTTGATAAGTTAAAAAAATTAACTTTGCTGTATCTGCTACTATTACCCAGGGAGAAAGCCTAATAGTAGCAATCTTACCTTTAGCAGTACCCTATATTAGTAGAGCTAGCCAAAACACAACCTGTTATTGAGCCATACTCAGTTGAAAGTGAGAAACATTTTAGCAGTGCTAATCTAGTAGATTAGAGTGCTAAAAAATTACTATTCTATTCTATGCCAGACTTTAACAAAATAAGTATAATTTTAGTAATTGTAACAAGAATTTTTTGGGTAATTTTTTATTTGGCCTTAAGGTTTAGGTTTAATATTTTAATGATGCTATTCTGCTGCAGTACTTTTATTGAAAACTGATTTTAAGATTTGGTATTTAGCCAAAATATATATTAGGTGCATTTCTAAGATTATACAGAAAACTTGCAGCACTGTGAAAGCTAAATGGAGTACAAAGGAAATATAACTGTTGGTCATATAAAGGATGCAATTGTTTTGAATTCCCAATAAATAACCTTCAGTTCAGAACATTCTGACTGCACAAATGATAATGTTTATTTGTTAAACAATCACCAAGTAGTTATTGAACATTTACGCTAGCCCAAGCAATAATTGTGTTAGATACAAAGGGAGATAAAAGAACCACCAAATACTGATTCTTATATATCTCCTGTAATGCTTTAGAAAAAAGAACTTTCTTTGTGCTCATATGGCAAAACAATAGCTTCCTAGGCACTTTTAAAAGCTTTTGATTTACAAAAGAAACAGGAAAATGGGGAAAAAAAATTGAAATGTGGTCTGTAAGTAAAAAAAAACAATCCACTTTAGACATCCAGATATTGAGGAAATAATGTAGTTTATGCTCTGAAGTTATAATTTTGTCATCAGTGTTAAATTATATATCTTGAAAGGTACAGATAAATTGGAGGTCATGTGTGGTGCAAAACCTTTACTGACATATGATATTCACAGCTTGGAGACAGGAATGCAATGACTTTGCAGAAATTCTCTTCTGTTAGATTGGATCATCCATGTGCGGACCTACGAGATCGTACCCCTTTTAGAAATCATTGCCAATAAAAATGAACTGATTAAATACAAATAAGTCCATTGAATCCACAACCTACATCTTAAAAAAGTAGATGGATAGATAATCCAATACTGAGTCAAGTAGGAAAAACACATCCTGAAAATCACAAAATAAACATATTTTTCCACTGTACAAATCTATTTTACCCTATTATTTTACTTTTATAAACTTGAGCCATCATCTAAATAGAGCTCTTCTGGGGATCAAAAGGAAAGATTTGAAAAAACCTTGACATTAAAACAAAGAGAAGTAAAAAGATTTCACTCAACAGAGAAAATTTAATAAGGGCCCAGGCCAGTGGTTCACAAACTCACTCTGTAAAGGGCCAGATAATAAAGGATTTGAATGGTCTCTGCTGCAATCACACAATTCTGCCCCTAGAGCACAGACAATATTAGGTAACACATAAGCAAGCTGGTGGGGCCATATTCCAATGAAAATTAACATATGGACACAAATTTCAAATTCACACAATTATCATGTATCACAAAATGCTATTCTTCTGGGCTTTTGGGAAACATTTAAAAATGCAAAAGCCATTTTTAGTTCTTCTCACACCTTACAAAACCAGGCAGTGGGCTAGATTCACGCTGGCCTAGATCCTGGAGCTGTGGCCCAATGGCATTTTTGAAAACTTAACTAGTTATTGGAGAAAGTCAGGGAGTTTAGATTTTGATATTGGAATAGAGATAACATTTATCTTGGATGCTACTAAATTTTGCCACCAATATGACTAAAACCATTCTAACACATTCTAAATACAATCTGCTCTAGTTTTGCATTTTATTTGCAATATGATTTTCTCGAGGCTTAACATTTTATAAATGAACTTTATTCCAAGAGTATCTATTTGGGGACCTATATACAGCTTATTACTAGTTCTAGAAAATATGGTTCTACTTCAAAATACTCCATTTTAATGGTAGAAGAATTTATAGTTGAAAAGTTATTAGTAGTCCAATGTGTTTCTATTTCAAATATATGAGCTCTTTATATATATTTAAATGTCTCCTGATTCAAAATAAATTAATCTATACATTATATGATTAAAGCATCCGCATACTACTGCTGCTGAACTTCCTCCAGCATCAGTTCCGTCCAGTTCAGTCACTCAGTCATGTCCGACTCTTTGCGACCCCTTGGACATCTAAGTTATTATTTTAGCAGTGTTTTCTATTAAATATTGAATGTACTGATTAAGTAGTCCTGGTAGTGACCAGCATTCATCCTTAGAATTCACTAAAGTAATCCAGTCTTTCCTGAATAGTCTATTTTTCTGTTGGCGCAAAGAGTGGAAGTGCTTCAGAGACACTGACTCAAACTTGGATAATTATCTAGTTATTTCCTTTTCATTGGTAAGAAAAGCTTACTCATGATGCTGTTAACTTTGTAGTGGAATAAAAAGAGAGCCACTTACATCCTTGGAATAGGAAATAGATTAGTCTCCCCTGCAGTGCTGCTGCTTCCTTCACTGTCCACGCTATACCCACTGCCAAAGCTGCTGCCCGAGGAGCCAGTGGACACGGAGCTTTCTGCAGGCCGGTGATTGGTGGGCTTGGCTGCATGGTGTGGGAAGAGTCAACGCCACAGTCAATCAATGAAACTCCAACTGATCTCCAAATGCAACTTAAACGTTTTTCTTCATTTACATTATAAAGAAACAGCTCTGGCAAAAACTCTGCATTTCTTAACCTGCCTTTCATTCTCTTTTCTTTAACCAATAACTTTCAGTGGCAACACTAAAAGCCTTTGATTGTTTTTGTTGGACAAAAAAGAAAAACAAAATCACTTCTAGGGATAAACCATCAGATTTTTAGACTGAGTTAAATATTATTATTTGTTGTGATTTATTTGTACTGTATTACAATAATAATATGGCAAGCAAATAAGAATTGTGGCTATTTCATAGAGAAAAGACTTTAGGAAGACTTGGGTAGATAGAAGTGATAGAATACATGAAGATTGCTTTAATATTTTCCATATTAATAACCAATAATTTAAGAAGTCAAGGTGCAAAATAGAATAGATCATTTCAGGAAATGATTAAAAATTCTGGACTTGTTTGTATGTAGCTCTACCAACTGCCTCCAGCAGGTTTTAAAATTTGAAGATATTTATTTCCTCTTAGTCATGTCCTAGTTTATGAGTGGGAGTTGTTTTAAATAACCCATGAGTTTGATTTTTGAACATAAGAATGCATAGTCCCATAGAAGAATTATGAATCTGTATTATAAATTATGCAATAAGTGAATGGTAATGTTAGCAGAGTTCTAGATTAGAAATTTGGGAGGAAATTTTGATGCCAAAGAAATGAAGAGTAACAAAGAGTTTCCTCTTTTTTGTGGGGGTTGGGGAGATGCTCTAGGCAGATTTTTGAAACTATCGTTTTTCTTCTGCTGTGTGGTCAGAGTTTTAGGAGTGAGTGTGAGCTTTGATCTCACAGAATATGGTTTTGAATTCCCAATCCTGCTGAAGTAACTCTAGGAAGTCTGTTTCCTCATTTGAAAATAATGGAGTCAATAAAGCCTCCCTCATAAGATGATGGTAATCAGGAGGGAGATAAAGCTGGAATACAGTAACCCACACTTTGTACTGTGATTTTCTTTGCTATACCCGTCAGACCTCTTCTTCAGGGCTTTATCATCAATGGCTGTTTCCCAGTCTTTGAGAGTATCTGCTGCTACTGTTGCTAAGTCGCTTCAGTCGTGTCTGACTCTGTGCGACCCCATGGACTGCAGCCTACCAGGCTCCTCCACCCATGGGATTTTCCAGGCAAGAGTACTGGAGTGGGGTGCCATTGCCTTCTCCTGTAACTGCATAGTGATACACCAATTCAACTTACTGCTATGGGGGAAAAATACCGTTTAAAAGAGACATGAAGACAAAGCACAAACCTGACTAAGGGGACACACGCTGTGGACCATAGCACTGCTATGACCAGAGCAAGTGGGAGTATCTGGTCCCTGACAATGAATTCACCTTGATTCTCTTCTAATTTTAGATGTACTTTAAGCTGCAAAACTATTTAGATTCTCTCTCCTCCATAAATACTCTTCTACTGTTTAGTCAGGAGTTTCTTAAGCAGTTGGATGGATCCACACCACTTGGTAGAGTTGATAATCTTTTAATGATCTTATATTATCAACATTTTTCTTGAAATGTACAAAAGTACAGTGGCAATCTGGCAGTGCTTTAAGCAGTATACCCCCGCCAAAAAACAGAAAACATAGATGCTGTGAAGGAAATCATTTGAGGGCAGGAAACTCTATCAGATTAGCTATGATCAAGTCTTTCAAAGGTTTTAAGTTTTTTTCCCACTTCTTCCTTTCCATTTCTGAACAACCAGTTTCTCTAAAGCCACCAGAAATGTTCATACCATCTATTTTAGTGATAGTAGGATTCTTTTTCCAGAATAGAAAAGGAAGAAATATTTGATAATTAGTCAGTTGTATGGCAGGTGTGTATTAAATTGGGAATAGCTAGTTAGAAAAGTTCCTGAATCCTGTTAAGTAACCAGCCACCAGTGAATTAAGAGTAATACATAGGACTAGATTTCCAGGAAAAGAATAATAATCATAATGCTTGCTTAATATTCTCTTTGACTTATGTAGAAGAAATCTAACTAATGTGTTAAAGACTTTTTAAAAAGATAAAGTTATAAAATGCAAAGGTAATATGACATAAAATTATGAACACAATAAAATGGATTAAACTGTATAATAAACTGCATAGTGAGTCAGACAAGTCAACGGATTATAAACAAGGAAAAGCTATCACACTTTTTGATTGTCAATAGATGATTTAACTAACTAGATTGTTAATATTTTTAGTATGATACTGAATGTAACAAAGTTATTTCATCAACTGGAAAATCTCAATATATTATTTTCAAAGACAAACCTTAATTAACAGACATTATTTTTAAAATAAATTTATTAATTTAAAACTTTTTTTTTAATCCCTGAGCAATCTCACAAATGTCACAATACATCAAAATACCCGATGATGGCTTATTATTTACATTTCAAAATATCTAATCTTTTCTCTGGCAAACTTTGATTTTTACCTGATGCAGTTTCTAGCTCTAGTCCTCTTCTGGGATATTTGAGAAATGTGAACAGAATGTAAAACAATATAATCATAGGAAAGGAAAAAGGCTAGAAATAAATATAAGGAAACAGTTTTTCATATTGCCTAGGCAAATGGAAATTTCATGTGGAAAACCTATTAAAGTATTGCCAATATTTTAAATGCAAACCAGTAATATTTAAACAAAGAAAACTAAATATAGGGAACATATACAAATTTCAGAATAAGTCTAAGTCCACCTTTGTAAAATGAAATTACATGTAAAGTTAAATCTAAAGAAATTTTGGGTATTTAGGTGAATAACTCAAATGAATCTATATGTTTGGCATTATTTAATAAAATATCTGTGCATGACTGTATTTTTTTCTTAACCTGATACGTAGAGATAGCTTGACATTTAGTTTCTGAAAATGAATTCGATTATAATGCAGAATATATCTTCCTTGTACAGGTCTATATCTATATTGCATAAAATGAGGTTAAAAATATAGAATGCAGTTTTGATGAGCTGGTGCTAAACGTCCAAATATTTTAATAGTTCCTTTTCAGTTACTTGAAACAACACATCTATTTACTAATTTTCTTTAATTGAATCAGCTCCCACAGAAGAAACCATCAATTATATTAAACTGAACTAAATCTGTATTTCTGTAAACCTCCAACAGTAAGTCCTAAAAGCAATGAATAAAGTGCTTTAAGGACTTTCTATTAGAGGCCAGATTATAATTTCAAGAAATCTCATGATTTCAGTAAAATTCTTTAATTTTCATTATCAAATCTGTTTCATTTACTTTATCGTCTGTTGTTTTCCACACGTACCTCCCATGACTTTCCTTTGTATACTCTTCATTGAAGCCCATTCAGACCAATCACTTTGAATCTCTATGATTTGGTTTCTCTTCTCCTGAGCTCTAGCCAAGTCTCTTTCCAATTTTGTTATACCTTCCTCTGACCCTGTCATTTTCTCTATCTAAATGATACTCATCTGGAAAGGCTCAGTTCAGATAGAACCTGTTTCATACATTTCCCTCATCTTTATAATCAGAAGTGAACTCTCCTATATCTAGACTCTCACAGCACATAATTTGTATACCTTTTACAGCAATAATCACTTTCTATATTTAATTGTAGTTGTTAGATTCATGTGGTTTTTGGAAGCAGAACCTACCTATGTTTGTTCCATGGTAGCCTTCTTAAAAGCTTAATCCTGGAACTATGCTGAAGCAATATTTAATAAATTGATAGTAAAAATTATAATAATGATAATTATATTAATAATTCTTTCCTTTAACCAAACAACTTAAAATATCTGAGTGATATAGAGGATTTCTCACTTTTTAAAAATCTAGTTCTGTGTTGATACAAATCAAAAATATCAGAAACACCACAGTATGTATGTGTATGTATATATATATATTTACCCAATATTCTTTGTCAATGAAACTTTGGGTAATCTATTTTTTTTTTTTTTGGTTAACTTTTAAAATCAGAGATTCAACTTTAATCTGTCATACTGCATAGAAAAATGTGATCACTTGATCAGATGTTTTGTCATCCCAAATACCCCCAAACTGGTTTGATTAAAAGAAATATTTAATGAAAACACATGAAACATGGGAGAGCATAGCCTTGTGAATTCATAACAGACCATGAATATTATATATATACACAGACATATATATACATACTTATATATATTTCTAAACTGGAGTGAAAGAATAATACATATGGTAACATTGCATGGGAGGTACTAGAGGGTGACCTTAAGCTGACTACAACCCTTGGTGTACAGACAGGAGGTAAGCTCTGGTTTATATTTCAGTATAATGTCTCTCTACATTTCTTGTAGAAAATAATACTTGAAAACAGTAAAACTAAATACGATTTTTCATAATTTTATGATTTCAAAATTAACAATTAAAAAAATCTCTTCTTCATTCTTCCAACTCTTTAACAGAATTTCAGAAATCATATATTATACATCTGTGTGTTACATATGAAAATATTTATTTTACATTCGATTTGAGACTTTTTTAATAAGAAAAACGTTTTTGGAGCCATCTTCTTAATGAATTACATTTTGGGAGGCCTATTTTCTTTTTGAATTTTTACTTGTATTTGCAAAAGCCAACTAGAAAAAAGAGTGTATCAAATAAATATGTGATGGTATAAGTCTACTTCTAGAGAGAGGGTTTCTATATACACTGCTGCTGCTGCTAAGTCTAGAAGAATAAATACTAGCATGTTGAATCATTTTGGGACTCATTTATTGAGGGGGCATTTCAGGTAAATTAATTTTATCTTCTGTGAGGCAATTCAGTCTGTTTTGAATTATTCTCTGACCTCTTCACTTTCTGTGGCTGCTGGATGGTCAGACATCATTCTGTTTGATTGCTCCTCTGTGGCTAACCTTTATTAAATAGGGTAGTGTCTCTTTGACTGCCCATCTGTCTTCAATTAGCTTGCTCTGTTGATTTTCCCCTCTACTATATACACATCTTTTAAAAAATGCAGAACTATCACTGTACCTACCACACGATGGCAGCACCGTGTTCAAAGTGTCAGATCAAAATTGTGGATGACTTTATAATTGCACAATCATGGACTCTAAAGTTAACTAGTTCCAGAACCATCATCTTGTTTATAGAAAAACTAAGACCCTCCCACTTTTTTTTTTTAAAGTTTAAAGTTTAAGTGACTTTTTCCAGGTCACACATTCATTAATGAAAGAGAATCAAGACTAATCAAAATTAATGAAAGTGCTCATCCAGTTTTCTATAATACTGAATTTCTTAAATTAAGGGTTGTCTATTATAGAATTCAGTGCTTGGAGTGTATTAAGCCTGTGCTATTCTTTCACTGATTTTAAATCCCTGGTCTAGCTCAAAGGTGTTTCTAAATACTTCAGGAATAATTTATTATGTAGGTAAGCCTATAATTTCCTATTATATATATTATTATTATATTCCTATATGCAGTATATTATCTTCATAGATACAGTATATAGGGCTTTAGGATCAATTGTTTGGAATTAAGATAAATCAATCAATAATTCTTTTATTTCAATAGTATAATGATGGAACTGAAATAACTGCCTATTGCTGAAATTATATACTTATAGCATGCATTTTCTTTGTTGTTCTTTAGCTAGTATTATATTTACATTAGTGACCTTTTCTACTTTATCTCCTTCACCTTTCACTCTATTTATCTATCTATTATTATTGTTGCTTTTGTGTTATTTTTACCAAAGAGATCTTGCAGCTTTATCACATTTGCTGATTGGATTTGGATGGTGACCAAATGTCAGATTTTAATTTCCACTGTTACCAGCATTATTGGTAGGTTTTCCCTTGAATTATGTCCAGTAACATCTTTAGGTTTTACTACCATCCAGGAGTATTAATTTAAGAAGAGATATTGCATCTTATAAGGACTTAGAAATGTAATATGCTTTTTTCCTGCTTTACTTCAATATATTCATTATCCAATTAGGGAAAATTTAAAAGAAGACACTAGAAAAACGGCATGCTACTGCTGCTGCTGCTGCTAAGTCGCTTCAGTCATGTCTGACTCGGTGCGACCCCATAGACGGCAGCTCACCAGGCTCCCCCATCCCTGGGATTCTCCAGGCAAGAACACTGGAGTGGGTTGCCATTTCCTTCTCCAGTGCATGAAAGTGAAAAGTCAAAGGGAAGTCGCTCAGTCGTGTCTGACTCTTAGTGACCCCATGGACTGCAGCCTTCCAGGCTCCTCCGTCCATGGGATTTTCCAGGTAAGAGTACTGGAGTGGGGTGCCATTGCCTTCTCCAAGAAAAACGGCATAGGTGGCTTCAATACAATTATCTGTATTTGTAACCTCCAAACTGTAATTATTTACATTTGTTACCTCCAAATTATAAGTTTTCACAAATAAAAGCATTTAAAATAGACACCTCTAATTTCTATATTGGTCATTTGTAAACTCTTGGATAAGGGCAGTGGAAGGATGTCACTGCAATATTTTCTAAATGAAAAATTATTGGTGATTTTATTACTTCTCTCTCAGGGTTGCTGAAGATAAAATTAACACTAACACTGGGTTTGGTCCTTCAGAAATATATATGTATGCATATACCAGAAAGTTATAACAAGCTTATAAAAATCAAAATACGTCCCTTAAAATATTCCGTATTATTTACATAGTAGCTTCTTTCAGACAGGGAGATGATGTGATTCCTCTGTTCTTTCTTCAGAAAGATACTAAAGCTTTTAATCCTGCTTGCACTCTTCCCTCTCCATATGGTTCAGTGGACTATTGTTCCTGTATTTATGCTATAATGTTGCCTTTTAGTGTGTCTTACTTTCTAAAGGTGTTTTTGGTTAAGAACATGTTTTGGAAGAAACTACTTAAAGTTTAAATGTGGATCAAAATTTCAGATTAAGTAATGGATAAATGTTTGATTAAAACATCATTAAAGTTAATTCATCTTATCTTAAATAAATTTAGTTTATAATTCCAGCTATGTCCAAACAAAATTGACACAGAATTTATCAAGGGCCAAGTTTTTGTGCTAAAAAATGCTAACACAATTAAGATCTTTACCCTTAAATAACACAATACAAATCTTTAAAAGATTCATAGCAAGGAGAATCATATATGAAAGAAAAAATATTCAAGGGCATCAATTTTTCAAGGGCAACTCTATTTTACAATATTCTCTTTTGAAACTTAAATATCCTCTCTCTTGCAGTTTGCTTGCAAAAGTAATTACATGGTCACTTTTGAAAAATGTTCTTCATAATCCTGAAACTGATCACTAAGATCATGAATACTTGGATAACAAGGATGTTATTCTTAAATAGAATCCAAATATTTTGATTTATATAAAAATCCTGCCCAAAGGAGACATTTCCAGTACAAACAAATAGAAATTAATAATAGCATACTGATTTATATGGCTAATGCTACAACAAACCCTCAGCATTATTTTTCACGATCATTCAAATATAGTCAGTGGCCATAAAGAGGGATCTGGACAACTATCTGATAACTACATGTCCAGTCCCATGGAATCTAAAGTCTTTAATTAATTCCCTTAATATTCCTACCTTCTCCAAATAGATTGTTTTCTCTCTTCCTATAGTTGGTTGTGTGTTAAGTTGCTTCAGTCACGCCTGACTTTTTGTGACCCTGTGGACTATAGCCTGCCAGGCTCCTCTGTCCATGGGATTCTCCAGGCAAAAATACTGGAGTGGGTTGCCATTTCCTCCTCCAGGGGATCTTCCTAACCCAGGGATCGAACCTGTGTCTCTTGCTTCTCCTGCACTGGCAGGTGGGTTCTTTACCACTAGTGCCACCGGGGAAGCAGGAAACTGTAAAGATCATGAGAGAGTACCAGACCAGAACAAAACAATATTCTATTTCCAGATATTTATTTCTACAATTACTATTGTCTGGTTACATATAAACTTAAATTGACTAACTGCATTGTTCTTCAATTTAAGATAGAGAAAACTCATGCTTTTGTCATTCTTAAATTTCTCCCACATATCTTTAATTGGTTATTCAATAAATATTACTCCAATGGGAGATTAATGGGACAGTGATTTTTATCTATTGTGTTCACTAAAAATCACTAACACTTTGAAGAGTTTCTGAAACATGCTATTAATTAAAAAAAAAGTGTGTGTATGAATGAGAATAAATGATGAGCAACAAATCTGAGTAACCCAGATAATATTTTCTATAAATGATAAATATATATTTTCAGAATTCCCTTTTTAGATTTAATTATTTAAAAAAAAAAAAACTGAATTATATCCTTAAGGGTTAAGGATTAGGTAAGGGTTAGGAAACTCAAGTTTTACTTAAATTTGAATCAAAGTGATTATCTTCAATGTTTCTATTGTTATTTAATGCCCCAAATTAATTTTCAATGTGTAGAACTACTGATATAGATGATACAATAGAAGATAAAAGAAACAACTTATAAATGATTTTTTCCAATAAGTTTATCAAAATAAGGACACAAAATAAAATGTATTTACCTTTACAATACTCTGACTCTATCTTAATCTAGAAACAACTTGATTAAAGTTGATAGACAACTTATCAGTCAAACTTCAAAATTATATGGGCATATATAATCATAATTTAATCTAAATCATGCCCAGTAAATTAATTAAGATAAAATAAAAAATAGTCAATCTTAAATTATAAATTAACATTAATGAGCACAGAAAGTAAGGGTTCTGAAATGCACTATAAGAGATATAAGGCATAGAAAACTTAAGAGACAAATATGATAATTATATCTTGTGAGAAACTTCTAATTATCCTTCTTTCTTGACCATTGGAAAAATCAGGATTATGCCCATGTATAGAGCAGTGGCTCTTAAACATTTTGGTCTCAAGATCACTTTTACATTCTTAAACATAACTGAATTTCTCAAAGAACTCTGTTTTATGTGAGTTATATCTATCAATATTTATCATATTCAAAATTAAGAAAAGTTTAACATAAACAGTTGAGAAATACATTTTCCATTAGCCATCAACGCATTGATATTGTGCCTTGTCATAGAAATGTAGGAAAAGTTCATGCATATTACAAAAAGAATGAGAGTGAAAAAGGCAAGTAACATCTTAATAGTCTTAAGAATTTTTTGATCTTGTAGAGTCCTGAAAAGATCTCTGGAATATCTAGTGATCAATGGACACACTTTGAGAATTACTGGTCTAGATCTACAGTGATGCAAATGAAGTATGAACTGTGAAAATGAAAGAAACAAAGCAGTTAGCACAAGCCTTCTTCAACAATCATCTTAAACCAGTATACACATGACAATCATTCTATGGTGATTTTTAATTTTACTTTCTATACTAAAAAACATCAAGTTGTATCACCTTATTTGAAAAGATTTATTATTATTGATATTTCATCCTTTTAATTTCTCTAAACTTTTGCAGAGTTTGTTCACTCAGAACTTCACAGCTTTAGAGGAATAAGGTCATAAAAATTTGCTTGTCTCTTCTAGTTTTGTTTCTTTTTTTAAAAATCTACTTTATGTTACACAGAAACTCAGAGTAAATAATGAAATTTGGCAGGCATAAAATACTGCAAATTCTTCCCCAGATGGATTTCCTCTACATAAAGTCTCTTCATTTTCTTGTACATTAATAGTTGGATGGAGCCAAAGCAGCTATTTAAGAAATGTCAGTAGCAATGACAATGCTTCACAACAAATTAAAAGTATAGAAAGAATATATATATTGCTATACAGAAAGAAATTTGACTTGTTCAGTGTTAAAAAAATACACTTTCTCTCCCTCTTTAGATTCCAAGCTCATTTCACATAGTCAGATATGACCTGTGTGTGTAACTGAATAACTTTGCTGTATACCAGAAACTAACATAACATTGTAAATTAATTATACTTCAAAAATTTTTAAATAAAAATAAAAGCTATAAGAACTCTGAAAAAAAAAATTACCTGCAAGAACTTAAAAAAATGCAGTTTTTAGTTTGAAATCTCTCAATGAGAAAAAGTTGATTTTGCTTCTGTGTTTAGAATAAAGCAAAATTTATTCTATTGTCTTTCTCATGTTTAAAAATAGACACCTACCTCCTAACTTTCATCAAACATTTTCTTCTTAAAAGTTTATCTGTTCTTGATTGATTTGTAATATTATTTTGATTTGTTTCTGTTCAAATTATCAACTAACTTATTTTTCAGTATTTTACAACACATTGAGGTATAAAGCTATGGTTATATCTACATTATTCCTAATTATGCATGTAAAAACCTCAATACCCTAATCAAATATTGCTGATATGTTTTCATTTAATATCCAAAAGTGTTTATTTGGTACCTCAATAACTGAAATATATATTTACACATTCAACAAAGTAATAAAATAAAAAAGGCTACTTTTTACAGTCTGACTCATTATATGTAAAGATTCCTTCCCCCTATCCCATCCTCATTTCCCTCTCCTCCCCAAAGATTATCTTGCATAACAAGAATGGGTGGAATATCATGTTTTATATAATATACTCAGATGAAAAGTGGAAAAAAAATCAAGTATCAAGTAATTCATGGATAGATATCTGGAATTAGGCAACATTGGTAAGTAGCTACCTAGTGCCTTTGGCATTCCTCTGCCTCTCCCCTGGTTCCACGACGCCTCCTACCTACCCGAGTAATACGTTCCCAGCCCCAAGCTCTGATTGTACCCTCTGTTCAGGATCTTGTACTGTGTTCCCATTAGCCTTCTCATGCTCCATGCTTCTCATTTCTTTCCTCCATCAGCATTTACTTGCCTGTCTCATTTCCTCAGGGTCCTGTTCTCTGCTGGTAATTTGATAAATTACCTTTTTGAAAATAAATTTGCTCAAACCTAAAGTAAAATAATTTGCATTTTAAAAACTTAGGTTCATCCAAGGTATACCACGTGTCAGGGGTGGACAAGGTGTGGTCCTCAGCTCATCTGCCATGGGCCCGTCTAAGGACCAGGATACAGGAGGATGCTGTTTGTGAAAAAGACAGGCCCGAGGCATGGTGGAAGTTAGGCCCCTGAATTTCAACTTCATGGTTGAGTGAGAACGGCTCCAATGACTCAGAGGAGAGGTAGAAGACATTCCAGACCAAGAGAACAGCCAGCTGAAGGCTGGGTGAGGCAGGCAGGTCTGTGGCGTTCAGCATGACTATATCACAAAGACGGGGAGACGGGAAGAGCCTGGAGACCAGGCCAAAGAAGAAGGCAGGGCACAGATCCAGAGGGCCTTCTGAGCCAGGCTGGGCCTGCCACACAGTGATGGAGCCACCAAAGGGCTGGGGTAAGGGGGTAATCAACGTGCATTCTCGAAAGAATGTCCCGAGTGCCCACTGTGAACATCAGAGCGCCTGGACCACCAGGTGGGAATCTGTGGCCTCAAAATGACTGGGTGGCCCGACCAGGACAGCCGTAATGGGCTGGAATTTAAGAATACTGATGAACACAGGAAACAGATTGAATTCATGGAATTGGGCATAGGGTCATCCGTTACATCGTGACGCGTTAATTTCTTTATCATTTATTGGCACTGTCAACAGAATACTGTAAACAAGATCATTTTGTATGCGGGTAAGTCGGCGAGGTTCCCTAGCTATGGTTTTCTACCATGAGTTGATATATAGATAGATATAGACACATATAGATATATAGACAGATGAATGTTGTACACAACTTTGCATGGTTACTGAGTGTCAGTAAAAATTGTAAAAAATAAAAAAAAAAACCACCCATTTATAATAAAAGTGAGGATGTGCTAAAAAAAAAAAAAAAACTTAGGTTAACTTTGTTAAAAGACATGTCATAAATAGCATTTAAGGGACTTTGGCATGTTACAAATTAGGCCTTTCTCTTCTTGGATCATATGTTAATAGTCCTGCTCAATCAAACAGACCCATGGTTAGATCATGTGACAAAGGCACCACAATGCTGAAGCCAAGTTTGATACTTAGGCCAGTAGGTCTTACTATTCATGTCAGATGAAATGAATATGTAAGTCCTCGGTATGAACCAGTAATTCTTTACATGGATGGCTTGATGAACTCATGGTTGCTACCAGAAAAAGGCAAAAGTATCCAATGATGACAGGTCAGTGAATCACCTTTGGTAAGGAAGGTCCATCCACAAGAGGCAGCGTCATATGATCAGAGCTATATATTTACTGTCTGTGACTCTGCATGTACAGCAGAGATGTTTCTGGCAATAATGTTAAATGATTATAGAGTTTTGAAAATGCATAATCAATCATTCTAAGAGAATACAGAAAACTCTTAAAAAACACAAAGCTTTAGAAGAACATTTTGATTTTCACAAACAACATCAAAAGAAAACCCTTGCCCCAAGAGAAATAGGCCGAAAAATTTGAAAGCTGAAATCCAATTTGATTCTCTTCGATTGCTATTGGCTACTTACTTGCTGTGTTCGTATCAGCACAGTTTGTTTTCTTTTCACTTTATACTATCCCAAGTTTTATTTTTAAAGCTCTTCTCTTCTGCCTTTCTTTCTTATTTTTGCACAAACACAGTAAACTGAAGAATATAAAGTCTGTTTTTATTAACCTCTTGCATACATTCCAGATGATTTCACCTCCAAATGATCTCATTCTGATTTCTTTTCTGATCTTCACTTTCCTTTAGGACCCTTTCCTTTCCAGAAACACAGAATGCCAAATTCCTTCTGACCAAAAGTGACCATCTACTTCTGGCCAGAACCGAATGGACCACTGATCGGCTGCTGCCCTTGTAACCAACACTTCCCTCCACTCCCAGCGCCCACCCTGTTTCCCAACCCAGCCGCCCACTACCACTCGCCCGAGAGCGCAGGTCTCAAAGAGAGGTGGCTTAGTCAGAGTTCACCATGGCAACAAGGAAAGGAAACTCTTATTTGACAGGTACTGCAAAGGAGCCTTATGGAAAGTGGAGTTTCCAGCAGCGGTCTGTGGAAGTAGCTTCAGGCTTTTCTCCTGAATTCAGCCACAGCAAGGGACCCTCAATCACAGTTCCCTCACACAACTCAGTCAATGATTTCTCTTCTCAGCTAGCGTCTCCAAGCTGTCCCAGCAGTTCTTACTGCCCAAGGTGGAGAGATATTTCTACCCATCCTTTATCAGTGTTTCTAAACTTCAAGCTCACTTAAAAATCTCAGCATCACACAAAAATAGCTCAGGAATTAAAAAATATCCCTACAATGTAATATATTCAATAGAAACTAAAGTTAATTTTCAAGGTTTTAAGAATTTTTGTTTTAGTTTTGGTATGGTTTTAAAAAACAACCTATTTTTAAAACTCTCTTCCCAGGTTGGTGTTACCTTCTAAAATGGCGAGGCCTGTATTCAACCAAACCAACTGGCTTGGGAAAAAAACATCTCCAGGGATTTCTAAATACAAACAGAGAGTTGTTTAGGTATCAGGATGAGCTGGCACAATCTGTCTAGTCTTTCCTTTCAGGTTTCCTAGCATGCAACTAAACCCCAGAGGGAGAGAAAAAGTTCCTCCTGGCTCACTGTGTAGTTCATACTTGACCCATATTTTATGCTACTTCAAGCAGAAATCTGCTGAGAAGCTCACAAAAAATATGTGAAAAGCTCTTTAGGGACAATTTCGCCACCCTTGATAGAAATGACTACAGATGTGCACACAGCCTCCTCTGCAGAGACTGCTCACTGCTGCACTCGGCTTGTGCAGTGAGAAGGTTTTATTTTCCTGGTTGGTGGCAGCTTAATTATCAGCCTTCAGAAAAGAGGATCAAGTAGGTAAGCAAGTCTAAATTGTATTCCGCCATCATTTCTAGCAACCTCTAATCACTGGTAAGGACTTGAGTGTAAATAGAAAATAAGCAAATGACCATGGTTTTTAGTGAAATCAGGAGAGTGGATTTCAAAGGAGCCAATGTATTAAAAAGCAAAAGCTTAGGCACAGTTATAAGACCAGGGTTAGACTGCCGATTCTGACAATTTCTAGCCAAGTGCTCTTTATCAGTTATGTCGCCCCCTGACTCTCCAACGGCTCACTCAGAAAACAGAAATGAGAATATCTGCAATGAATCCCTCATCTACTAGGCGTGATAAAATGAGAAAATGGGTGATGAAGCACTTTTTACGTGAAGAACTACTGCAAATATATGAGAATATTCATTCGAGCATTATTCAAAGAAAGAGAAACACGTTTTGCTAAAAACTTTAAAACCCATATCTAAAAAAACCTCAGACAAAGTATCATATAGAAATACTTACATCAAGATAATTAAAAATGGAATGAAATAAGGGAAGCATTTGACTACTGTGACATTTGTAATTATGAAATATTTGCAGTAAGAAAATGAAGTAAGAAATCAATTGACTTATTTATTTGATTAAGAAAAGGCGAGAGGTGGAATTATAAGTACTCTTGGAAGGTACTAGTAAGGCTAACTAGAAATGGGAAATTGTCCTTTGGTGATAATCTATAAACTGGGTTGAATAAATGTATATTCAGGATTATCTTTTAATATTTAAGCTGTTTCCTTAAATCCCTGCTAATTCAAGAAATACCATAGTTCAAGTCCTTCGTACTGCCACACATATCTTCCACTGCTCCTAAATATTGATTAGTTGGGAGAAAGGAATATACAATTTTTAAGTTTTCTGAGAATAAAAAGAAATGCAGAAAGAAAAGTATGAGGTCTAATTTTAGTTTTGTGGGAAGTACAGAATAATAAAATCAAGTGTTTTAAGGCTGGAAGGGACTTAAGGACAGATAACTTATTTTTTTTTAAACCTTTCTTTGATATATGTTTTTGATTACAATGAAGATCATTTAATAATCACCCTGGTTCCCTGTAACTGTCAGTGAGTGGCATTCTTTCTTGGGGAAAATCTTACAAATGCTGAGGTCAAGTTAGGAACGGATATTAACTTGCTTTCCTTCCTAACAGAGCCATGGAATCAAGTCCAGGTCTTCCTCTATCCAGAAAGCTGAGCAGATTGTGAAGTTAATCAGACGTGGGAGAAAGAAAGAGCGGAAGCATTGACTAGAATAGCCGAACCCCATCGTTTATTTACATGTTTATGTAAGCTCTGGTATGTTTATTTGGTAACAATTCCCCGTCTATCTTATAATGTTTCCAACATGAAACTTTGTCCTGCAACCCAATATGCTATCGTTATAGCTCTCACTAGCAACGAAGCAGAAACTCTGAATTCTCTATTGCAAGGAATCAAATGAGAAAGCAAAAACTGACACACTCATTTTAAACTGTATCATATAACAATCGCTCAGAACCCAGCAGGTTATGAATGAAATAAATATACTTTATTTATTACACAGGCACTTGTATATTCACATGCCCAACACAACTGATACACTTGACAACTACGGAAACATGAATGGAAAATGTGTTTGTAGGATCAAGAGAGAACTGTTACCACGTAAAGGTGAATGAATGCATTAACATTTTTCCTTTACTTTCCTCTAGGAATTTCCAAAATTCACTGAATTTTTAAAAAAGTTACACTTAAAATAATATTCAACAAAAGCTTATCTACATTCCAACTGGTATGCTAATTCAAATTGTGAGTGGTTTAAATTTTTATCACAATGCAACATATTGATAGTCATGCTTGAACAGATTAGGTTAGTAGCATGCATTCCATTCTGCAATATGAATACTGTTAATCTATTTCCCAACAAAAGTCAAAAGATGCTCAGTGCATAGAAAAATACAAATCACTATAATCAATATATTATGAAACTGATCTTGGGACTTACACGGTGATGATGAAGTCCTGAAATGCCATGCCCACAAAAGCACATTAAAAAGTGGATAAACATACTTCATCAGACAATTTCTAAAAATTAAAAGATGAAGGCCTTAAATTTGGGGGATGTTCTCGCTGTGTACTTTGAATAGCGCCTTTCTGCTCACCTCCTTCTGGCTTGACTGGTCCATCAGACATCACCTTCCTGAGGGCTAGCTGGCTTTGGTCTTGGTTGCCATTGGCTGGTGGAGGCAGATTATCAGACTGAGTTCTTTGAATGGGGAAGACTCCTGCTATGCTGTGTCTGTGCTGCTTCCTGGCATGATTAGACTGACCGCTTTTATGTGCTGCTGTGGCAGTGTGGGTGAAATGGAAACTCAGAGTATGTATCCTCAGATGGAACCAGCTTGAATGTCATTCATGCAAACATAAGTGATGTTTTGCTCTACTGAAATTAAGTTGTGTTTTCAAATGCAGAAATGACATCACATGCACAGCACTAAAGGGGGTTAAAACTGGCTGTTTCTTTGGAAATGATGATTTTGGGAGATGGGGAGAACATTCATTTATCTCCATTGTTTGGCTGATGCCTTTTGGAAGTAACTGTGCCCCGGCATTTTCAAAGTCTCTGTACTTACTAAGTTCTTGTATCATTGTTATCAACTGAAATTACAGCCGTTAAGATGGGTGATTTGTTATGCTTTAGTTGATATCTTGACTTCAAAGGATTTCCAATGGTTAAAAAAAGAATAACCCTATAAATTTTCTGGAATCATAAACAAAGTGTGATCCAACTGAATGGGCCCAACTGTGCTCCTTAATGAGGCGATGACATAGTCTCATCACATATGCTTGTACATATATTAATACTATGTACTTTTGAGAATATAAGAAACATGATTTTCTTCATAGATTTTTTTTCAAAAGTCTAGAAAGTTTCTCACACAGAAATCTTCATCATTTCACATGCACAATTTATTAAACTTTTTAAGATTGATATGTCTTTTCCATTTCTCCTAGGTTCTAGAAGTTGACTATTGGTCACATTACTCTCTGTCTAAAATTGTTTAGTGTTTTTCAGAGGCGAGAATCTCATTGCTAGTCTGCTCCAAACAGTTGTGTGTATGTGCTTTTTTTTTTTGATGTAATGCCTGGAAAGTTGGCAGTCACTTGTGCTTATAATTTCTGTATTCTAAAGGCTATTTACAGGCACACAAAAAGGACACATGACATGGCTTTGCCTGCAAACATCAAAGACACAGCTCCCAAATACAATGAGCCAGGTTGGACGGATGGCAGAGACAAAGGAGAAACAGCCAGTTTTATTTTTGGTCTACGTAAACAACAACAAAAAAAAAACAAACAACTAAATAAGAAAGAGCATATTTATGTATTGATTCTGTCCTACACAGACAAAGGGACAGAGAACAGAGGGAGAAGGGAAAGCCAAAAACAAAGCAAATGGGGGAAGACAGCAGGAAAGAAAGGCAACAGATGAACACCAAGCTGCCATGCTGAGGAATTTATTTGCGTCTTTTACTTGGTTGAAGGCGGAGTTGTTGCACAGCGGCTTCGGCAGCGGCTATAGCAGCCCCTGCATCTTCCAGGTGGGTCTGAGTGACGCTGGTTTTGCTTTGACTGCGAGATGGTCCATGAGAGCGGAGATGGCCTTCGGATGAGGATTTCGAGCTACCGGGACTACTATGGGATTTCTCAATGGTGGGAACCTGCATGTCTGGTTACAAAAAGGTAAAACACGAGTTAAAGTTGCTCCAGCGTTCCTCTTGTTAAGCTTGGCTCACACAATTTGAAACTGTCTAAGATTGATGTTAATTCTGTTTGTTTTTTGGCTCATCTGTGCAACTGCTCACCATACAGCAATGTGACTCAACATTTGGGAGACAGTTTTTGGGAAGAAAGACAAGAGGATGATAATCTTGGGAAGAGAGGTTTGAGAAGAGGAATGCATTCGAAGTAGTACATGTAAATGAATATACTGACTTATAATTTTACCAAGGAACTCTGCTAATTCTAGCGGAGACCAGGGAAGAAGCAATAGGCTAACACTGCCGCAGGAGGAGTTTTAAGTAAAAAAGATAGTTAATTCCTGGAGGAAGGGTTGTGAATCACTGGGACACTTGGAAGTGGAGATGGTATTATCATCATCTCAGGTGATTTTAAAGAATGTACATATAAGATCACACATTTGCTATGGCAGCTATACAGAGAGAGAGGTCTTTATATTGATCATCTTTCAGAATGTCAATCAGGGCAGAGTTAATCTGGCTACATGGAATCCAGAAATGATAAATAAAATTCATAAGTAATCTATAGCATATATTGTAATCAGTGGTTTATCATATTAACTCAGTGGCCTTTGGACATAATCTCAGTTTTCCATCTTGTAGAACATTTGTATTTCTGACCCAAATTGCAAAAAAACACTTTTAAATTATGCTGTACTTCCTGAGAAGGGGCAAAAAAGGAAGGAATACTCAGATCCAATATAAAAATTTTTATTTAATATTTATGAATAGCTCAGCATATCCTGGAAAGATACTCCATGGTTATCTCATACAAGCAGTAAATCAGTTTATGATGAAGATTAATGCTGTGTTGTAGGATAACTGGTTACTGAACTTCCCAATGGAAAAGTTCATTCAAATGAGAAAACTGTGCATACTGCCAAACCCAGTGTATGATGCTGCAATTTAAAAAATAATAGTTAAAAAAATCATAGAATTCATTTGAATCCACCATTTAGGAAAGATTTAAGTAATTTTCAGCATACCAATTGTTTTGATGACCTAAGGAAAACATTTTTGATATAATTAAAAAAGCAAAATGCAAAGTTGTATGTGTCCTTATATTACATTTATAATGAATAAGAATGTATGTATGAAAAATAGGGATATAAGCAATTAGAAGAAATATGCAAAAATGATAATGATGATTACATCTAGTCAACATACTGCTGAGGATTTTTATGTTTTCTTTATGAGATATCCCAATACATTTTATAAAATCATATTATCCTGGATCTTGAGAGCTGGAAAAGACCCAATATCTTATATAATGCAACCTTCTCCATTTTACAGATTCAAAAACAGAGAACCAGAGTGGTGAAGATCACAAAGGCATCAACTTAATTATGGGCTGATCTGAGACTAAAGTCCATTTCTCCAGATTCCATACCCATCATTCTTTGCATGATATTATATTAAATATTTCCTGATAGAACCCAACCTTTCAAAAAATATTAAATATACAGACACTTATATTCAGAAAGATACTGAGTGAACAAATAGACAAAAGTTTTGCTATTTGAAATGTTTCCTACCCTTGGATGGGTCAGGGAAGATACCATGGCTTCTGCTTTTGATGACAGATGGCTTTGGGGACTGCTGGCTGCTCTGGCTGGAATGGGACTTGCCATGATCAATGCTTTCAGTCTGTTCTTTGAGCGGATACCACCTAGGCGTGTTATCAAGGTGAGATGTGCTAGATAAATCAATCAGTACCTGAAAAAAAAATGCAGTAAGTGAATTAAATTTATGGATTAATCTATAATTCGTTAATTTTTCCTGCATACTGAAATTTATTCAAGGACATAAGTCAAGGATATAGTATATCTTTTAGGATGATGAGATGAAATTTTTTTCATTTTTCAATTTTCCTCATTTTTCTTCATCCATGACATTGGGAACAATGTCTTGTGCATATTAAATGCTTTACAAATGTTTGGTTAAATTGAACCGTATTACATCTCTGACTATTAATTAAATTGTTCGGTGATGATGCAAAAAGAGAGATTACAAGTCAGTTTCTTTATGAAATAAAGTTTTCTTTTGTTGAATGGACATGTTCTAGTCCTAAACTTGGCTAGCAGTTTTCTGGAGATTGTTTAATTTTAGTTACCAGAGGGACAAAATGAAAAAGAATGGTTAGTTTTCAATTATTAACTTACTCCATCTATTTTAAAATATATCAGTTCACATTTGGAACAGGGATATGACCAACAATTTATGAAAAGAAAGCACTGCATCATGGTTTAATTGGCAATGTTTCCTTTTTCTTAGTGGTACATAAACAATGGTGCATTTTGCAGTAGTTGGCATCTTAAATTTGATCAATATAAAAGAAACGAAAACCAGAACAATGGATATATGCCTTAGGTTTATGTGAACAATAAATTATCAGGACTTCAGTAAATCAGCTTTTTGAAATAGGATCATAAATCAGATATAACAGTACATTCTAGAGTAGTCCTATCTAAAACCAAGATTAGCCCAAGTGGCTATTTCACATGGAGCCTGCAGGTGAAGTTCAAATGGGAAAGAGGTACAGATGGAGGAACCAAACATGACCTCGTGTCACTTAAGACTGTGCAACTGTTTTCTACTGTTTCTATCAAAAGGATATCATATTTTCTAGGTATTATACATTTTTGGAGAGGATTTATTTTTTTAACAATAATTCATAACTTCTGCTTTACGCAAAGATCACTAAACAAAAATATGTATTTTTATTTTTAAAAAATTATAGATGAAAAAAAGTAACAAGATCTGACCATCCTGCCAGATTTCATAATTAGGTTACATTCCTTGTGATTTACAAAAAATTTGTTTTTATTGTTTTCTTCTATTTCTAGCTTTGCTTCTTAAAATATTTTGAGATTTTTCTGTGAGACACTTAAATAAGAATATAAAATGTCATCAAGTCATTCATACATGCAATGAGGAACAGCAATTAAATAACCTCAAAATGCATTTGAAAAAATTCAGCTCATTTTATAATAAATTTATCCCATATCTTTAACATAGTCATTTGGATTCACAACATGATTATATAACTTTCTATCAAACAATTAATATTTCACTTTGAAAACTAATTATAAAGTACAATAAGTGGTAAAGTGAAAATTATTTCTCCAAATATTCATCTATTCAAAGAGTCAGTTTGAAAATAAATTATATTCACCAAAGAATTTTATCCAGAAATAGTTATTTTACACATTTAAGAAATTTCCTTTCCATCAATATTTAAATAAAGGCTTATAATGAAGCAAATGAAAAATAAAAGAAATCATAGGCTCACCTCACCAAGAAAGTCATTGGAAGAAAATCTATCATAATCCCAGACTGTCACCTCCAGTGTTTTCTTCTTGAGCTACAGTTCAAATCAAAGTGTTATTAACGTAATTCTCATCATAAATTTTCATTATACTCATATAACAGAGCCTTTTATTTTTATTCCTTGTACTCTATTTATGTAAAAATAGTTTTAATTTTATCTAAAACTGTATACTTACATTAAATATTATGTAAACTGTCAATCATTTTGCAGTCCAACCGAGTGTTTGATCATAAGGTACCTCACTGTTTTGCAAACAAAAGGGTGATTTTTACTTATTTCCTGTTATTCTACCCCCTCCCATTATTAAAAGTACAAAGCAGAATCTATATATACTCTTTAACACATGAAATTCATAGGTCATAAAAATGTCTAGGTTATTTAGATAAAGTATTTGGATTTGTCTCAGTAAATTGCCAAAACACACTAGTAGCATTATCTTATTTTTGCAGGTGAATCTGACTTATTTTCAACTCAAGAACACAGATTATAATTGATATCCAGCTTCAATTTCACAGTCAAATTAGAAATCTTCCAGATGATAAATTAGAAATCCCACTTTGAAAGACAACTCATTTGTAAATTGTTTCCATTGGATGTCTTCTATTTTATTTGTATTCTCTTCTCTCTTAATTCATCCTTATAAACCATCAGTTATTTTCTGTAAATCATGCATAGTTATGAAGATTTTCACAAACATATTGATGTAGTTTTGCCTAGAGTCATTCTGTTTCTGGTGATAACCCTTTACATTAGTTTTCTTCATGCTTTCTTTTGTACAATTCAGTTCCACAATGCCAGATCCTTACTAAGCCTCAATTTAGAGAAAAGACGATCTCCAAAATGTTGCCTGATGGGATAATTCATTTCAGTGTGTCCAGTTCTTTTGTATCTCTATACTGTTTATAAATGTCATGATGTGCCTAGCTGGAAATATTTTCCCTCAAAATATAATAGAGCCCATTCTACTTAAATATTTCATTTTGAAATAATCAATGGAAAATGTTTTACCAATCTTATTTACTGTGTTTATTTTTTTAGCTGTTTTGCCAAAATGTGCACATTTTCTTTCACCATTCTTTGAACTGCACTCAGTTCCTTTTATGGCTACATTTCTTATATGTACTTTACCTATTTTTGTTGTTGTTGTTGTTTATATAGAAAAATTGATATAAATCACATTCTTTCAATAATTTTATCATCACTGTTTTTATATTAGCCTAAATCTGTCATATAGAAAATAATAGCTGCATACCTGTTCCATGGAGATACTTTTATAAATCACTGTTTGATTCCACTCAGGATTAAGACTTTTCTGAACGTATTTAGTCCTTCTCTTGTACTCAGCACTGAATTGGAAGAAAAGAAAAAGTTATCTTGATTATTCACCTTGACTGATGACTTCATAGTCAACCTGAAGGGCATGCAGACTTTTAAAGGTACTTTGTTGTGAATCACTATATAATCATCTCATCATACTGATGTCTTAAACCATATCTTAAGTTGAATGCACAATAACAATTTAAAAATATCTTGGAATACTTTAGTTTTATTTTCCCTAAGGTAAATTTTTTTTAAAGAAAAGCTTTTTGGTGTTCTAACTGTGATATAATTTTAGAAATCTTAATCTCTCCTGAATGTTTGAGATAATTACATGAAGTATACAGTAATGTCAATATATTCTTATCCCATAAATAATAATTTTGTATTTAACTTTCCAATAGTTTTGCAACTGATCATGTCAGCAAAGCCAAATGGTTTTTCAATTTTTTTCCATAAAAAACTATAATAACTGTATTGACTGAGGAAAGGATGAAAAATGGCAGTTGCTATAGCTGAGATCTCATGAACATTTGTTATATTTATAGTATATTCTGACACTTTTAGTAAAACAGTAATATAGTTATGAAACAATCCTAATTAAATATAAATTCTTGGTTTCTGTCAATACCTTGTTATAAATGATAAACCAAATCAAAACTTTTCTTTATTCATTATAACTTGGGGCATTTGAGTTTGTCCTTGACTCTTCCATGCCCTCTGATCAACAGTTAGAAGCTTATATTTTACATGTTTAAACATGAGTATTTTTAAAACTTATTTTAATTAAGTTTGACAAAACATCTATACTGAGCATCAATCAATGAAGTTGGAATCACTGCTATTTGCTATGAGCCAATGGCACTCACACAGACCAAACCTTTCTCTAACATTCACTGGCTTTTCCCTAATTTTTTGCCTGGAAAACAAACCTATTATGTTGGTACAAATGTAATTATGGCTTTGGACTATGAATTCTAAATAATTATCAGTAGGCTCAAATACATCTTTATTAATCAAAATAGGAACCATTACAATCAACACACTTTTGCCACCGAGAAGTTTGTTTATTCCTGTAGCATAAAAATCCATGCTTTGGAATTTGATGAACTCTTGGAAAACATTTTCTCCTCCTGCTGATTGTAGAAGCATTTCCCCTGCAAAAACTTGTCAAGATGCTTGAGAAGTGGTAGTCAGTTGGTGAGAGGTCAGATGAATATGGAATATGAGGCAAAACTTTGTAGCTCAATTTGTTCAATTTTTGAAATGTTGGTTGTGCAACATGCTGTTGGGCATTGTGGCAGAGAATTGGGCCCTTTCTGTTGACCAATGTCGGCTGCAGGCATTGCAGCTTTTGGTGCATCTCATCGATTTACTAAGCATACTTCTCAGATGTAATGGTTTCATTGGGGTTCAGAAAGGGGCAGTCGATCAGCAGCAGACCACCGAACAGTGACCATGACCTTTGTTTAGTGCAAATTTGGCTTTGGGAAGTGTTTAGAGCTTCTTCTTGGTCCAGTCACTAAGCTGGTCATTGACGATTGTCATGTACAATCCACTTTTTGTTGCACATCACAATCCAATTAAGAAATGGTTTGTTGTGTGGAATAAGAGAAGAAGACATTTCTATTTATAATATATGTGCTCCTGAAATGAGTACAAGAGAAGATGACACTTCAAAATGGTGATTTTTTGATTTCTGGCCAGCTCATGAGGAACCCACTTTTTAAGCTTTTTCATCTTTCCAATTTGCTTCAAATACTGAATGACCATAGAATGGTTGACCCTGAGTTCTTTGGCAACATTCTGTGTAGCAGTAAGAAGATCAGCTTTGATGATGCTCTCAGTTGGTCGATGTCAACTTCTGATGGCTGGCCACTATGTTCATCTTCAAGGCTCTCGTCTCCTTGCACAACTTCTTGAACCACCACTGTACAATATGTTCACTAGCAGTTCCTGGGCCAAATGTATTGTTGATTTCGTGAGTTGTCTTTGCTACTTTATGACCCATTTTGAACTCAAATAAGAAAATTGCTTGAATTTGCTTTTTGTCTAACATCATTTCAATGTCTATAAAATGAATATAGACAGCAAGTAATAAGTCATTAGCAAAAAACATTAAGTGGGAAGTGTGCATTAAATGATGTATCAGATCAGATCACATCAGATCAGTCTCTCAGTCGTGTCCAACTCTTTGCGACCCCATGAATTGCAGCACGCCAGGCCTCCATGTCCATCACCAACTCCTGGAGTTCACTCACACTCACGTCCATCGAGTCAGTGATGCCATCCAGCCATCTCATCCTCTGTCATCCCCTTCTCCTCCTGCCCTCAATCCCTCCCAGCATCAGAGTCTTTTCCAATGAGTCAACTCTTCGCATGAAGTGGCCAAAGTACTGGAGTTTCAGCTTTAGCATCATTCCTTCCAAAGAAATCCCAGGGCTGATCTCCTTCAGAATGGACTGGTTGGATCTCCTTGCGGTCCAAGGGACTCTCAAGAGTCTTCTCCAACACCACAGTTCAAAAGCATCAATTCTTTGGTGCTCAGCCTTCTTCACAGTCCAACTCTCACATCCATACATGACCACAGGAAAAACCATAGCCTTGACTAGACAAACCTTTGTTGACAAAGTACTGTCTCTGCTTTTGAATATGCTATCTAGGTTGGTCATAACTTTCCTTCCAAGAAGTAAGCGTCTTTTAACTTCATGGCTGCAGTCACCATCTGCAGTGATTTTGGAGCCCAGAAAAATAAAGTCTGACACTGTTTCCACTGTTTCCCCATCTATTTCCCATGAAGTGATGGGACTGGATGCCATGATCTTTGTTTTCTGAATGCTGAGCTTTAAGCCAACTTTTTCACTCTCCACTTTCACTTTCATCAAGAGGCTTTGTAGTTCCTCTTCACTTTCTGCCATAAGGGTGGTGTCATCTGCATATCTGAGGTGATTGATATTTCTCCCAGCAATCTTGAGTCCAGCTTGTGTTTCTTCCAGTCCAGCTTTTCTCATGATGTACTCTGCATATAAGTTAAATAAACAGGGTGACAATATACAGCCTTGACGTACTCCTTTTCCTATTTGGAACTAGTCTGTTGTTCCATGTCCAGTTCTAACTGTTGCTTCCTGACCTGCATACAAATTTCTCCAGAGGCAGATCAGATGGTCTGGTATTCCCATCTCTTTCAGAATGTCCCACAGTTTATTGTGATCCACACAGTCAAAGGCTTTGGCATAGTCAATAAAGCAGAAATAGATGTTTTTCTGGAACTCTCTTGCTTTTTCCATGATCCAGTGGATGTTGGCAATTTGATCTCTGGTTCCTCTGCCTTTTCTAAAACCAGCTTGAACATCAGGAAGTTCACAGTTCACATATTGCTGAAGCCTGGCTTGAAGAATTTTGAGCATTACTTTACTAGCGTGTGAGAACAACCATATTTATTCAGAATGTATTCCAATATCAGATGGCAAATTTCAACAATGCAAAAACTGCAATTACTTTTGCACCAACATAATATTTGTCTGGGGTCCTTTCCTGTGCCTGGAATTCATAAATTGCCGTTCCCTGAAAGTAGTGGATCTTCATCCTGGATCTGCAGTTCTATTCCCAGCAATGGACAACAGAGTAACTCTTGTTATATTAATGGCCTCAAGCCTTGCTAAATTCTGGAATCTCTACTATTGTTCCCCCAACACTAGTTTATTCATTCTAGATAAAAATATTGAGAGTCAACTCCATTTCACCACTCACTTTTAGAGATATGTCTTACAGCCAAAGCTCAACATTCAGAAAACTAAGATCATGGCATCTGGTCCCATTACTTCATGGCAAATAGATGGGGAAACAGTGGAAACAGTGGCTGACTTTATTTTTCTGGGCTCCAAAATCACTTCAGATGGTGACTGCAGCCATGAAATTAAAAGACGCTTACTCGTTGGAAGAAAAGTTATGACCAATCTAGACAGCATGTTCAAAAGCAGAGACATTACTTTGCCAACAAAGGTTCATCTAGTCAAGGCTATGTTTTTTCCTGTGGTCATGTATGGATGTGAGAGTTGGACTGTGAAGAAGGCTGAGCACCAAAGAATTGATGCTTCTGAACTGTGGTGTTGGAGAAGACTCTTGAGAGTCCCTTGGACTGCAAGGAGATCCAACCAGTCCATTCTGAAGGAGATCAGCCCTGGGATTTCTTTGGAAGGAATGATGCTAAAGCTGAAACTCCAGTACTTTGGCCACCTCATGTGGAGAGTTGACTCATTGGAAAAGACTCTGATGCTGGGAGGGGTTGAGGGCAGGAGAAGAAGGGGACGACAGAGGATGAGATGGCTAGATGGCATCACTGACTCGATGGACATGAGTCTGGGTGAACTCCGGGAGTTGGTGATGGACAGGGAGGCCTGGTGTGCTGCGGTTCATGAGGTCGCAAAGAGTCAGACATGACTGAGCGACTGAACTGAACTATAGCTAAATATCTTTTTTCTTCCTCTGGCTTTATTCTCTTTCTTATCACATATACAAGGGCAATAATCTCCAACACTGATTGCCTGTTAGAATCACTCTGGGATCTGTGTTCCAACTGTGGGGGGTGGTGCAAACAATATGCATCCACATGTCCCTTCCCTTTACCCTTTATGAGAGTCTTATTTAATAGTCCTGGAGTGAGGCTTGAGCATCAGAATTTTTAAAATGACATGAGTAAATCTAATGTGTTGTCAAGATTGAGAACCAACTAGTTTATGTCTCCAAAGACTTTACATTTCAGCCACTGTGAACTGAATTCAATTTAAGAAATGAAGCAGTACTGTTCTCATTTTTAACCAACCTATTTGAATATTCAAAAATAAGAACACGATGTGACAATTTTGTCATTCAGCATAAAGTGCAAAGAATTCTGGGGAAATGAATAGGCAATGATTCAAAGACACACGAACTTTCATAGACTGTGGACAGAAAGTATATATTTTTATGTATCAGTTCAGTTCAGTTCAGTCGCTCAGTCGTGTCCGACTCTTTGCGACCCCATGAATTGCAGCACGCCAGGCCTCCCTGTCCATCACCAACTCCCGGAGTTCACTCAGACTCACATCCATTGAGTCAGTGATGCCATCCAGCCATCTCATCCTCTGTCGACCCCTTCTTCTCCTGCCCCCAATCCCTCCCAGCATGAGTCTTTTCCAATGGGTCAACTCTTCGTATGAGGTGGCCAAAGCACTGGAGTTTCAGCTTTAGCATCATTCCTTCCAATTTTTATGTATATGTTTTAGATAAATCTGTCTAGTGAAGTTTATATACCCAAGTATTCAGAAAGTTCCACTTTGACTTATTCCAATTTTACTCTAGAGAATTCTCCCACATGTACCTAAAGAATTGTTCAAGAACATTCATTGCAATATTGTTTCTAATAGTATGTGAATAAGATAGGAAATACAGGCATTATAATATATTCATTCAATGAAATTTAAGAAGCAGTTAAATTGAATGAAAACACCTTATATATCAACATATATAAATATTAAAAAAAAATCTTTAGCAAATAATTTTTAGAAGAAAACCTAGAGTAGGTTATCAAGATATAAATTGAAATCACATGAAATAATACTATAAATTATTTACATCTATATGTATATATGTATGACAAACATGTTAATGTCGTAAGACAGCATGGGATTTATGGATGTTACACTGTATTTAGTGGTTATCTCAGAAAAACAGGGGAATGGTTTCAGAGGGCTTCAGGGGTAGCTATAATATACTTTTTATTAAAAAAAAACCTGAAGCCAATATAGCAAAATATCAAGATTTGATAAAACTGGATATCAAGAACATAAGTACTTGTGACAGTATTTTCTATAATATTCAGTAAGTTTAAAATATTTTATAACAAAAATCAAAAATTATTTTAGCAAATTACATCCTTTTATATTTTATGATTTTGCTTTTTAAATTAAAGGTGATATAATAAGAATGAGTATGATCACTTTTCAGTTAATAGTCAACTTTGGTTGCTACTTTAGAATTCATGGCTAGTTCTCTAGTAGAATTTAAAAAAAGCACATTATAGTATGAGTTTTAAAGTTTCTGTTTTGGACTTAATTATCATAATGTGAGATCATGGGAAAAAACATATTAGGGATAAGATTCATAATACAGTGAACAGTGGTAAAAATGTTATTTTTTTCAAATCCTGAACAACTGAAAGCATATAATTTTAAAATAAGATTGAAGATGGAAACTAATGTCAAATGCAAACTCATGTATTTTTACTAAAATTCTAGATATGCCAACATATATTTAAAGCCAAAACTATTGAAATGTCTTCAAAAGATATATTAGTCACCATTTTTCCTTTATTTATAAATATTAACAATTGTAATAACATTTCACATGTATATTTTAGTAATTCTTTCACCAATATCTAGCAAAATTACTGAATGCCAACTTTGTGTCAGGAACTACGCTCTATAAAAATGTACAACTGCAAAACTTTTAATTGTATTAACACACCATTATATCATGAGAAACACTTTGTAAAGTCAGCACATTAAAATAATAACAGCTAACATTAATGAAAGGCTTTTTCACAGGCAGAGTCTAAGTGCTTTTCATGTGTTAAATTATTTAATCCTCAAAGCAACTCTGTGAGTCAGGTATTATTTATTATCTTATTTTATAGCTGATAAGAACTGAAGCTCAGAGGAATTAAGGCAAGCAGGTAAGGCTGCAGTTATTAATTCATAGGACAAGGTTTCAATAACAAGGAAACTGATTTCTTGCTCTTGAACATGGGCTATACGAACTCAGTTAATTAAGCCCATCATAAAATGTGACTAATCTATCAATTTTCTTAATTTTTCATTAGCTGAAGTGTCTAGTTTGTCTTATTTTAAAATCTAAAATTATATACCTCAAATTAAATATATATTTATACATATACAACATAAATTATTTACAGCATGTATATATAGACACATACTGAAAATCAGGACAGTTTTAGAGTTGCTTAGGGAAATAATGAATGGTATGTTGTAAGACAGTATTGTGGAACTAAGGATAATTAGTATAAATATTAACTTTTGTCCAGATACAATCAGATATAACCCCAATTAGTTGGGAAAAATTTAGATGTTTAATTTACTAGACAATATAAGTTCGACTCTCCAGTTTGTATCCTTTGCCTTTAGGGTTAATGAAGGTAAACACACCTTACTCCTGATCTTGCCTCTACCAGCCCAGGTTGACTGGTGTAAATGCAAATGAAATCCTTTGCAATCTTTTCAAACTTGAATTTGCTGACGTGCAGAGAAGGCCACAAGGGCCACACAAAGCTTTGCCTTCATTGACCCTCGTCTTAGAGCTACCATGTACTGACTATTTGGGCAAAATGCCAATGGACTATGTTCTGACTTTACACAATTGGAAACTCCACAGTTCTCAGCACCATATCAAAATCTGTGGATTTACAAGTTGAAGGTGGCCAGGTAAGCAGAATTCTTGAATGTGAGCAGAAATCCAGGTGGAGAAAAAAGTGGAGCTCATTTTTCTTTCCTACCTTTTCTAATAAACACACTACGGTCTCTAATGGGAAGGCTGAAATAATATTATTTTAGGATAAGTAAATCATATCTAATAATCAGAGACTTTTTTTAATAAGTGAAAATAAAAAGCCAATTAGTGAAGATGGGACATGGTGCTTATCAAAAAAGCTAAACCTTTGTTTCCTTGAAGTTTTGACTAATTTCTTTTTTCTTTGATTTTTATTGTTATGGTCACTTTTTCATAAGTAGGTATGATTTTAAGGCTGACAGGAAATATACTTAAAATTTAATTATTTTCTTCTAAACCAGCAGAATAAAACAGTTCTCTGAGTTTCTCTTTAATTAAAAAAAATTGAGAAAGAAGAATGGAATATAATGGCTTATTTATATTTAACCCTCATAGAATTATATAAAATATTGAAGGTCTTCATTTGCTTTCTCTTGATTGGAAAAATATATACATATTTCTTTACTGAAAAATATATAATGAGTCATATATATATATACACATAAATATATACATATACATACATAAACACATACACACACACACACATATAGTGAAGTGAAAGTCACTCAGTCGTGTCCTACTCTTTACCCCATGGACTATACAGTCGATGAAATTCTCCAGGCCAGAATAGTGGAGTGGGTACCCCTTCCCTTCTCCAGGGGATCTTCTCAACTCAGGGATTGAACCCAGGTCTCCCGCATTGCAGGCAGATTCTTTACCAGCTGAGCCACAGGGAAGCCTAAGAATACTGGAGTAGATAGCCTATCCCTTCTTCAGCAGATCTTTCTGACCCAGGAATTAAACTAGGGTCTCATGCGTTGCAGGCGGATTCTTTACCAGCCAAGTTTTCTTCAAACTTACTCCTCTGAGGATATTGCCTTTAATTTAGAAAGAAGCACAGAGCATATCCCATTTTACAAGCTCTGTTTCTCTGTGTGAAAGAACGTATATATGACTTGTCACTTGATTGTGCTCCCTGAGGTCTGAGACTATGGCTGTGTTCTCAATTCCAACCCCAGCAAAGAGTTTGGAGTAGTTTCTGCTAAATAAATGTTTATTGAATGGACCCTTAAAACATGTTTGTACTTCTTTTTTTCTTTAAAATCTACTGAAATAAAAGAAGTTTTGGCCTTCAAATTGTAAATATATACAACATGTATACCTGTTTCACATTCGTTCCAGAGGAAATAGTTTGAGATGCTAACAAGGGTGTTTAGAGAAAGTCCAGCCAGGAACTGGGCTTCCAGGTACCAGAATAGTGAAAATAAGCTTCAATTATAGCAAAATCTCATCAGTGGGAAAAAAAAAATCTGCACTTTGTCTAGCAGTGTAATGCAAGAAAGCAGAACGAAATCCTTCAGATATGCTCATTTTCATTTCTTAACTATCTAGGCACAAGTATTGAGTTAATGGACTCTAGGCTATTGTCTGTCTTTCACCTCATCTTGGCTGATATCTGGGCTATCAGAGCTTATGAATATCTTATTCAAAGGATGAGAAGAGGAAATGAAAGGAGACAAGAAAACCAGACCAGTGAAATTCTTTTAGTTAACAGGACATTAAATTTTTTTTAATCATTAAGGATGTATTATACTTATTACTGAAGAAAAGTTGCCTGATTTTCTAGTGTTGTTAAATAATTTTGTATAATTCAGTAGCCAAAGCATTCTATATCTCTTTTCTGTTGCAGGGTTAAGTGACCACTGGCAACATGAAATTTATTATACATCTCTATAAATAATAGCAACTGCCATTTATTGAGAGCTTATTATGTGCCTGACATTATGCTTATCATTTTTGGTACATTCTTCATGTGTTTGACAAAAATCCTGGGAGGGGGCTATTAAGATTCCTAGGTAGAAGAGGACATAGTTTTAGAGAAACCTCACAACTTCGAAGTGGTAGGGCTGAAATTCAAACTCAAGCTCTTAAGGACTTTACTCATTGGCCTCTTCAGTCTAACTTACAATGTCAATACTTTATCAGTATAATTCCTTTTCACACTGACAGTTCTAGAAGACATGATGAAAATAACTTCAATATGAAAGATATGACTAAGGGACTTCTAGATCTTCTATACTGTAATCCAGCACATCTCAGATCATTTTGACTATTATTTACATTTACAAAAAACATGTTCTCTTCTAAATTAAATATAGACAAGCACTGTCATTCTGACAATTTCCCTCTAGTTTCTCCTGATAAAAGAGAGAAAGCTTCTGAATAAAGGGACTGATAATGTCTGTTGTGAATGACATGATCCCTCTGAAACAAAACTCATTTTGCCTATCAGTCTGAGAGGTCTGGATGATGCCTGAGAAGAGAAAGCCAGTCATAACAAGTGACCTTTCTCAGTTTCAAATTTTCTGGTAGCCATAATTATGTGGCTGCAAGGAAATAGCTTCTGGGCACCAGAAAGGTTGTAGTGGCTAATACTGTTCTTTGAAATATTTAAATATTTAAGCTCTTACAAATTAGAAACTGCCTGTTTTGCCCAACAGTTTGTCAAGTTTATTAAAGATGTTGAATTTTATTATCAAAGACAAAAATCCTGTACCATTAAAATTCTGGGTGGGATTAAAATTCCCATCACTGTGTTGCTACAGATGGTACAAGATTCACCTCCCCAACTAAATAACACATTCAATTTATATGCAATGAGGTGTGCAAAAAGTGCTTTTGGCTATATATTAAGAAAACCCCTTAACTAACAATATACTGATTTAACACCCTCTAGCAGAAAATAGACAAAGGAGGTTGTTCTCATGCTGGAACAGGAAGATTATGGCATCCTAAATTGCACAGCAATAATTTTGTGGTACATAAGGTCTAAAAGCATGGAAGTGTTTCATCATCAGATCTGCTGCTGCTGCTGCTAAGTCGCTTCAGTCGTGTCCGACTCTGTGTGACCCCATAGACGTCACCCCACCAGGCTCTCCTGCCCCTGGGATTCTCCAGGCAAGAACACTGGAGTGGGTCTAAGTGAGGATAAAAAATGAGACAACTCTCATGTTTAAGATGGGATATATACGTAGTACTGGTCATCCAGAAGGCCAATTAATTTCTTCTGAAAAATGAGTATATATTTTTTTAATTTGTCATAGAAGACTCAGAAGGACCTAAGCCCTGATTACTGCATGAGAAGCTAAATGAATTTTAGCAAATTATAAACAAAAACTTTAGTTATATCTACTTTCAGAATGATATTTCTTTATCATACTTTTCTATGTTTTTACTATTTTCTACTTTTCTATCCTCTTCTGCACATATCTGCTAAACATATTTAGTAATGATGTGATCAGAACAGTCTGCTATTAGCCTAATTCAATTGATAGCAACATACAGAAAAATAAAAATTATAACTGCAGGTAAATGTACATGAAAGGCAAAAAAAAAAAAAAAAAAAAGTACTCTAGACATTTCAGCAAAGTGTGACACTGAAAGAGAACCAACTCTACCTTGCATTCTGGACAACCATGACTTGACTGCATTGATTCCAAGATCGAGAATGAAGGATACAGCAGAAAAGTAGGAAAGACAGGAAGAAAAAAGTTAGGAACAGAAGTAAGGAAGAAAATGTGAGAATAAAAACTAAAGGAGCTGCACCATAATACACAAACAACATGAGGTAGAAAATAATCGTTGAATCAAGGTGAAAATAATGCTTCCCAAGTATAATACATTCCAAGGTCTTGGTCATTATAGTAATTAGGAGTAATTTAAAGAAAGGGCTAGGAATTGAATAGGAATGGCATACTAGCGTGCTTTTTGGTCAAATCCCATCTAGAAGGCATATTTTGTTTGATAAATTGCATGGGGATAGCTTTCGGTGGGAACCTCACTCTTCATTTCATTATAGTTCCCACCCATCTTTCTGTTACCCACTCTGGAATGGACTGCCATATTCATGCCATCTGTCTGACCTTTCCAGTTATTCAAGTTTGCAATGGGATTGCAATAGGATTAAAACATATCCTGTAACAAATAAAAGATAACCACTCTTTTATAGTATAAACAGTGACACTCTAGGGTATTAAAGAAGATAGAAAATTAAAAGAGAGTGTCTATTTTCACTCATTAGCAAATGCTGATTAGAGATATAGCCTTGGCAGTGATTTCCTCTTATACTGTCATTAAATAACACTAACGGTCAAATGACCCAAATAAAAGGCAGAATGCAGTTATCAGTTTGTTATATTCATGCTAAAAAATAAAGTACTCGAGGAGGAGGGATAAATTAGGAGTTTGAGATTAGCAGTTACAGACTACTACATACAAAACAGATAAACAGCAAATTCTACTGTAATGCACAGAAACTATACTCAGTATCTTGAATTAAATCAGTTTGCTGTATACAGAAACGAATGCAACATTGAAAATCAACTATATTTCAAAAGAGTAGAAACATTGCAGTTATACTACTACATAAAGATAAAAACTAACATAGAAAGTCCCCTTTCTTGTTCTATAGGGCTAGTTTGAAATGTCTATGAATTAAAACTAGAGTAACAATACCAGCAACTCTAAGTTTCTAAATAAAATTGTTGGGTAGGATGAAATTAAGGGCTGTATACTGAATTAGATATATCACTTGGCAATTTTCAAATTATTTTCTGAGTATTATCTAATTTGATTTTCCTGAGCAACTGAAAATTATGGCTGTCTCTACCATGGCTCTTTCAATATCAACAAGGAAAGTGAATCTCTAAGAATTGATGATTTGACAGTTGTGACAACTGGTAAGTAGCACTCAAATGCAGTGTATAACTCTAATTTAGATCCTGTTCAAACAGACCAAATATAGTTATAGAACATACTTTGTATGATTTTAGTGTTTATAAATTTTTTGAGCTTTGTTTTATGGCCCACAACATAGTTTATGATGGTTAATGTTCCATGTGCACTTGAAAAGTATATATATACATATATATATATATATATACACACACATACATATTCTGTTGTTGATGGGCAGAATATTTTATATATATCAACTAGGTCATCAAACTGGCTAAGAAAATATTAGGAGGCAATTGGGGGAAATAAGAGATTTAAAAATTAAAAATTATTATGGCTATGTGTGGTATTATAATTACTTTTGAAGTTTTTTTTTTTTTAGAAATATATACTATTTGCATAAAAAAGTTACAATAGTTGAGATCTATTTTAAAATAATCTGCATGGAGGGAGTGTACAAGGGTGAAAATGAAACATGATTGGCTAGAGAGTGGTAATTGTTGAAGCTGAGTAATGGGTGCATGATGGATCATTATATTATTCTTTCTACTTATACTTCCAATGACTGAAAATTTCCCAGTAAAAAGTTACATTAAAATGTTGCTCTTCAAATTAAATGAAAACACAGCAAAAATGAAACCAGAGTCTTCAATAACCGTCCCCTAATTTTTTTAACTATACCTCGAATTGTTGATTACTTATGGTTCCATTATACTGATTTGGCTAGTATAAATTCTTCATAAAAGGTAATGATCTGTTGGGTCCAAATTACTGGTTTGAAGCCATCCCTGAATTATGATTTATATATAAGATTACAGCCATTTGCATTTATTATGTGAAAATTAAACATCTCTAAAGAGTACTTGCTTTATATAAACAGTTTATATATTACACAAGAGATTTAAAGAGATCTTTTTCATTTATCTATGAAAGTTGACATTTCAAATATTATTCTTATTTTTTTATTTTATAATTTTAGAACAGTGATTTGAAAATATGCATGTAAATAATGATCCATCAAGTTATTTAATGAGCATTTAATTATTGAATAATACACATGTCCTATAAGATAAAAGAGTAACTGGTGAGTCCTTGAACACTGGTTTCACAAATACATTTTGAAAGGTAAACTAATTCTTTAAATCTGCCACAGACAATTCCTGAAATGATTTCATAGTCTACCTGACTGGTCATAGCAGAAGAAGTTTCTAGAACTAACATACTAATACGTTCTTATCCAAGCAGCTTTTGTTATGATCATGAATCTCCAAAAACCCATTAAGGCTTAATTATAAATTTTTAATTCCACCTTGCTTACTAACTGGAAATAAATAAGTATGACATGTATTATAGATAAAACTAAGAAAAAGATATAAAGCTCTTTAGAGATTAGAAGACATTATCACTATTTAAAAAAAAAATCATATGGCAATATTTATGATACTTCGAAGACATCACTTCTTTACTTACCCTCGCCCTGGAAGAAGGTACACTTTAACAAAGGGGTCTGAATAACCATTGTTGTCTCGAGGGACTAGGTTTCTTGCTTGGAGAATATGTATTATGAGATTTCCAAGATCATAGTTGATTTGAAGCTTAAAGGAACAGCAAATATTCCATGAACATTATTTTGTTTTTAAAAAAGCATATAATACATTATCGTTCAATATTTTGCCAGTATTTAAAAAAAATTCTCATAAGAAGCATTAACTGTCACTTTCATTTTATTTGAAACTGAACAGACCAGTTAATGTCTAATTTAATTGGGAGCTCCCAGGCACACATTAATTACTAGTAAATGTGCTGTTCATTCTTTCCACTGTGAAAGTTCTGGCCTGTCTAAAATTCATTTAGAAGGAAAATAACACAGGGAATGCTAGTTACATTTTTAAACAAAATTTCCACTGTTAGCAAAATCAGAAATGTTAATGTTCATAAATACAGTTCCCAGAATTTTGAAAATAAATTAACTAATTGATAAATTTAATAGAAAATCTCTTTTGCATTTCATCAAATAGTTAACAGTGGGTAGAATCATTGTTTAAACACAAATACCTTAGTACTGAATTGTCAGGATATTTAAGAATGTGCAATTTGATCTCTTTCTATAGTACACTAGCTGATAAACCTGTAGCTTTTCTTTTTGTGCCTGCTTTCTTAACAGAGTGAGGTTAAGATAATAAAATACAACTGTTCTTTAATCTCAGAAACTGAAGAGAGAAGAAGAGGCACTGTCTCATAGATGTCTAACGGCTGTTGAAAAGTTGTCATTGAATAGTAAAAGACTTACCATTCAAACTAAATTTTAAGAAGCCAGCATTATTCAAAATAATTGAATTAACCAATTTTTCTCCTTCAAAAATGAAAAATTCCTTTGGCATCATTTAGAATAGGACAATTCTGTTTGATGCTGTTTCAATTTATCAAATAACAGAAAGGAAAGTCAAAGTGTTAGTTGCTCAGTTGTGTCCGACTCTTTGTGACCCCACGGATTGTGCAGACCCTATGGACTGTAGTCGACCAGGCTCCTCTGTCCATGGGATTTCCCAGGCAAGAATACTGGAGAGGGTAGCCATTCCCTTCTCCAAGGGATCTAGCCGACCCAGAACTCGAACCCAGGCCTCCTGCATTGCAGGTCGATTCTTTACTGCCTGAGCCACCAACGGAGCCCTAACAGAAAGGAAGAAATCTATACTTTGAAAAGGAAAAACCATAAATAAAAAATGAATGTACTTTCCATAATCATGCAAAACAGATATGCTATATTTATGTTGAAAATGGAATAACTTAGATGAGTCAGCCTTCATTTAAAATTTAATATTAAAACGATCTACTGATTTCAGCATAATTTTGATCTGATTACGTTTTGTGGCAGAAAAGCAATCTTTGTTCACTTTTCTCAGTACAGAAAGCTCCAGAGTCTCACTGACCACCATGAAAACAATATGAAACATGAAACACAGAGCCATGAAGGAAGAGGAGAAATAAGAAGTCTAGGACTGCAGTAACTGTGTTTTAATGGAGTACTAAAATACAGGAATTATTCTGCAATTAATTTCACTGAGGTTTAGAACAGCTTCCAAATCTTTACGGAGAAAATTTCCCCCTTTTTTTCCTTTCTCTGCTGGCCTAAAAGTCCATTTTTAACTGGTGAGGCAGCAAAATCATTTCTTATTGAAATAGAAATTTGCAGGATACTCTAAGAGAGTGCTTTCCAAAGCGTACTCTGTAAATCTGGTGCCTTAGAGAACACTTAGAGTTGCTCAGATGTTACATGTGAGAGAAAATGAGATGCCCCCAGTACCCCTTAACCAGACAAATTCCATTCTGGCAATTCACTGTTTGGGTGTTTACACAAGGTTTCATCTGGAATAAGGCTTTGCTAAAAAGACAGAAGATAAAATATTAAAAAATGAAATCACTGTCATAAGGAAGTATCTCCCCTTGCTGCCCCCCCCCCCAAAAAAAAAGAAAAAGGAAAGGAAAGCAAAGCAAATATCCTGGGGGTTGAAAATATTAGAGCAAAGTTCTACTGTAAAATTAAATATTACCACTGAAGTGAAAAGAAAATAAGAACAAAACAAATGAATTTACTTACGAAACAGAAATAGACTCACAGACAGACAATGAACTTACAGTTGTTGGTGGGGGACAGGGGGGAAGGGTGAAGGAGAAGGAATAGTTAGGGAATTTGTGGTGGATGTGTACACATCGCTATATTTAAAATGGATAACCAACAAGGACATCCTGTGCAGCATATGGAACTCTGCTCAATGTCATGTGGCAGCCTGGATGGGAGGGGGCTTAGCAGAGAGTAGATATATATGCATGTATGTATACATATATATATATGGCTGAGTGCCTGTGCTGTTCACCTGAAACTATCACAATATTGTTTGTTAATCAGCTATACCCCAATTCAAAATAAAATGGTTTTAGAAAATAAACCTTTCAGTAAAAAACAAATTATAACAAGCCAAAAAGAAACACAGCACATGTTGGCCCTTGAGCAAAAAATTAAAAAAATGAGACAAAGAAAGAGATATTATGAATCAGAGTATCTAGCATTTTCTTTGCTGCATGTGAAATTAAAAGAGATCACCTTTGGCTTTCTAGAAGTGAGAAATAGCAGTGAGACAGCAAGATTGAGAGCACATTGGTGATTTCAGTTCCATCCTGCTGGGTCCTTCTTATTAGGGTGCCCATGTTCTGTGCTTTTTCTTCATTTCCACTCTCACTCTCCTCTCTGCTTCAATCCGGGTATGCCCGGATGACAATTGATTTCTTTGTCTTTGTGTCCTCCTCTTTATAATACTTCCTAGAGGGTGTGGCTCTATGAATTTCTACGACATATTTGTTTCATTTAGCCTGTCCCTCACTCTAAAATATTTCCTGATCCCTCTATTATGTTGTGGCTAACATCCTTCGGGTTCTGTTCAAGGTTCTTTTAATTTAGTCTTAACTTATCTCTACAGGAACATTTTCCTGCAGCAGAGCAGATATGTTCCTTTCATTACCCTCTGGCAGCAGAATTGTTCCTTGTACCATTTCTTCTTCCAGGAAAACACTTCTCCTTTTTCTATGCTTATCCTCAAATTACTTCAAATCTCTGTTACCCTTTGTGAAAATGTACTGTGGATGCAACTAAGACTCACTGTTCTTTTCTCTTATCGAAAATGTACTATCTTCAAATAGCTATTATTTTCTATTTTGTTAATTCTTTTCACATGACATTTCTTACCTACCCTAAATTACTTTTTAGTATCATCTAAAGTATCATTTTTCTAACTTTTCTGAATCTGCCCATTTATGATGCAATATATAAACACAGAAACATGCACACAGAACTAAAAAAAAAACATAATGATTTAAACTATTTTCTTCTATCTTCCTGGTCAAAATCCTCTCAATTAATTTGATAAATTACAGATTGGTTATGATCTCCAGTATGAAAAACACTGCTCTAGAGTAACTGTTCAGCAATTATTTAGCAATTGTTGACCAGAGGAAGAAAAGAGGACAGCATTAGAGTCATGAAACTCTCAATGCTGCTGTTGCTGCTAGGTTGCTTCAGTCGTGTCCAACTCTGTGTGACCCCGTAGACGGCAGCCCACCAGGCTCCCCTGTCCCTGGGATTCTCCAGGCAAGAACACTGGAGTGGGTTGCCATTTCCTTCTCCAACGCATGAAAGTGAAAAGTGAAAGTGAAGTCGCTCAGTCGTGTCCGACTTGACCCCATGGACTGCAGCCTATCAGGCTCCTCCGTCCATGGAATTTTCCAGGCAAGAGTACTCTCAATGAGAAACCTTCAAATTTCCAGGAGAATCTGTCATGTTTGAAACACATTCAGCAACTATAAAGTAAATGAGACTTAATACATTGGTACTGTTAAGGTATTAGGTAGATTTCAAAGTACAGAATTCCAGAGGTATAATTAGATTTAATAAAACATATATCGTATTAAAATACTTATACCTATCTATGTCATAAAACAGGAAAAGTTAAGGTTCTAATAGTGCTTACAATCTCAATAGACCAGTGGGAAAAAGAGCCACAAAAGATGGTATAATAATGATCTTTTAAAAGCATTCATACCTGAATTTCCCCCGTAATTGGATGAGAGACAACCTTTGCTGCATCAGTAGGCTGCAATGTTAAGACATATATTAGATTAATGGATAAACCCTTTACAGGATTTACCACTTAAATTTCCCTTTGAGTTAAGTTCTGTTTGGTCAGAGCACACTGCCTGGAAAGCACATTTTGTCCATCTGGTTGCTTCAGATTATGGTGTCTACTTACACTTCTCAATACATGTTTAATTTTATAGATACATAAATCTCTTTTTCATTGTGTGAAGCCTGTTTTGAAACTATAATTTTATACCTGAAGTAATGTACATTCAATTACTTAAGAAATGGAACACTTTTGGTTGAAAGTATTCAATTTAAGTATTAATGGTTTTTAAATGTCTATAAGAAAATGAAAAAGATATTGTTTTTACTTGATTGCCTAGGAGGCCAAAAGTTATAAAAGTCCACCTTATATTCCTTTGCTGGGTTCTCAGTCCAGTCCTACTCTCTTCTAGAATGGGACACCCAGGTAAACACTTTTTAGCATTTCATACCCCTTTAATTAAAAGTCCATAACATTTGATCTAACTTCACATTTCCTTAATAATTTTCTTATGTCAGTAAAGCCTTAAAAACCATTCAGAATGTGATCTGATAAAGTGATTCACTCTGCTGATTAAATGACTGATTACTGATCTGTTACATTTCAGTAGAATGTACAAATTTGTACAAAAAAAGGAATGATGTCCCTGACTCTAGATCTACAACAGAATTTCAGGCAATGTGGCATCACTGTAGGGAGACATTTACTGAAATGGAGGCAAGCTTACTACGAGACAGCAAAGGCCCTGTATCCCTATATACACATCATATTGGCCTTATAATAATAATTAACTGGAAAAGGAAAATTCATCATATTTAGGTGTGTTTCTGCTACTTTTTTATTATTTTATGCTAGAAATGAGAGCAATCAAAGAAGACAGCTATCTTCCAGGTCTTGTTTTGTGAAATATTAAAAATTATGTGTAATCATTGGTAAAGTTATAGAGAAGGGTTTAAATTTTCTAAGCCATATATCCTTTATTAGTAAAGCTCATTTACATGAATGGCCATTTAACACTGAAACTATGCTCTAGCTGCAAAGGATAAACTGCTAGTTATTGAACAATTATGTTTACTTAATTCTTTTATGTTTAACTTTTAAGGAAAGCAAAGGAGTCGAGACAAAGAAGGAATACACAAGTTCCTGAAACTTTATCTCAATTAAAGATGGGAAGTTTCCTAAAACTAGATATCCATGAATCTCAATGAGCAAGGCTGAGGGATAACTAGAGATAAAATGTCAAAAATAGGGTGAAAAAAACCCCAAGTAATGATTGACAATGTATTTTGTTTTGATTTCATTTTGATAGTTATAACTCATTTGAAATATGATCATGCAAACATAACTAGAATCAGTGCAGAGAATATACTTACGGACAAATTTTAAATGTTCTGGGGGTGTGGCAATGAACTCATAAAGGCACACAAGGATACAATAATATCTGTGTACAGTGGGCATATCAGCTCCATGTAGTTATGGTTTAAGATTAGAGACAAGTATTTCTTTTCAGTGATGTCATACCCTTGTGAAGCTGGTTTTTGATGACTGTGGTGATTAAAAAAAATGTACTGCAAGAAAATTAGTGTGATCAGTGTGGAAGAGGAAATGCAAGTGTCAGTGTCCAAACCAATTCCACCATCTGAATAGTTCTGCAGTCCCTTCAGGCATACATATCCCACTGATAAATAATTTTAGTATATAACTATGAAATAGATACATCATTTTATTTCATTTTATGTATTATTTTTCCAATGGTTACTAAGATGTTAGGACATAAATACTAGTTAAATTGTTGGGACCTAACTATATAATAAATGTTAATTGTTTTAGGTATCTCTTTTGGTATAAGGGCAGTATGAAAAAATTACTGAGCTGTTGTGTGCTATGATAGAAAAGTCTGGGAGAGCAAGGACCTACTTCATTAGAACACTTAAAACTAGTAAGCATTTTAGTTGACATTTATTTATACTATGATGGGAGAAATTATTCAGATTTTAAAGATAATATGAAGAAAATCTGATTAGATTTCAGAAATAAAACAGCTTGTGGCAGTAAAATAAAAATTTTGGAGGAAAAAATTCATATTGAATTAGTAAACAAAATAATTTAAAATGGTCATATGTAAATATATAGCATAATTTAACCCTATGTCTAAATAATTTAGATTCACATTTTACTTTTATTTACTTAGAAGCAATCACTTAAACTGGAACATTATTAATAGATTAATAATTACTTATGAATAATCACTCAAAACATTTAATAGATGGTGTTCTAAATATACATAATTAATGTATAATTATGCTATGGTTTAAATATTTTTGTTTTAATTTACTCAATAATATTAATGTTTTATAATTTAATATATAGTTAGCCTCATAACTAATAAAAACAAAAGGATGTTAAAATTATAATTTTCTAAATTAACTGAAGAACATATGCTATATTTGAACATATTACCTGACTCAGAAACATGTAAGCTTCAGACCATTGCTCAGTATTTCTCTAATCTCTCAATGTCAATATTTTAACATTGTAGGATTTGTAGAACAAATAAAAATAAGTATTGACTTTTATGCATACTATAAATATCATTAAGTTCATTTATTTTAAGAAACTCAGTACCAGCTAAATGTTGATGATAATAAACTCTCCAAAAGATGAATAGGCAACAGTCCCTTTCTTCAAGAGTGTTAACATCTATTCACTATATATTTCTGTAAGTATATATAGAATCTCACTAATAACCAGATTTGATTATTGTTATTACTATTAATAAGAATTAAAAAGCAATCTATATACCATCACTGTCAAGTAGACTATAATGTGAGCCACATAGGTTATTTCAAATACTGTAGTAGTCACTTTAAAAATATAAAAATAAATGGTAAATTGATTTTTAAAAATATATTTTGTTTATTTGACTGCACCAGGTCTTAGCTGCACCGGTTTTAGTTGGGTACGTTGGCTCTTTAGTTGTGGCGTGTGGGATCTAGTTCCCTGACCAGGGGTCAAACCTGGGTCCCCTGCATTGGGAGCACGAAGTTTTAACCACTGGACCATCAGGAAAGTCCTGTGCAATTAATTTCTACTGACATATTTTATTTGATGTAATTTATTAGAAATACTATCATTTCACCATGAAATCAATATAAAAAATGTAATGAGCTATTTTACATGTTTTTTTATACTAAGTCTTTAAAATCTGTTGTATAATTCACGTATACAGCATATCTCAATTAGGACTAGAACATTTGAAGTGTTCAATTGCCACAGGTGGCTAGCAGCCTCTGTCATGGACAGTGAAGCTCTATAGCTGTTTCAGCAAAACCTCTGTAAAACTACATAGGTCACATTTTTGGCATAGAAAAGAATTACCACATATCATAAAACGTATCAGTATCATTTCCCTGATATTTGTCCTATAATACCTGTGTCCTATAATACCTATAATACCTGTGTTCATCTTTCAATCATTACCAAAAAAGTTCACATGAAAAAAAAAACTCTATTTTTTATTCCCATAATATTATAAAGACTCACAGGTACCACTGATGTTTTAATTTAATTTTAATTTATTTTGTTATGGTCTATGCAAGCTACTCTGCTACGTGCTTAGGGAGTTATAAAGAAAATAAGAAATGGCTTTTGGTTCTTAATGAGTGTGCAGCCCATTTAGGAGGGTAAAATAAGCAAACAAGTAACCATAATCAAGATACAAATTGTTTTACTAGATACATAAAGCATCTGGCACTTTGGAGGGAGTGAAGGAAGAGAGAAGGATGACTCTAAGGAAGGATTAGAATATGGAAAGGCTTCGTAGAGGAAGGGTTTCTGTTATTTTTGTTTATCATTGACTCTTCATTTTCTGCAGATTGTAGAGTAAAAGCAAGGCATGGCATATAATGTCTTTCAATTTACAATTATCTAGGCTTCTCCTCTATTTATTATCCCTATATCTTTTGTATACCATGACTTAAGCATACAATTTTCTGTTTCTCATTTTTTTTTTTGGTGGTGCATTCTCTTCTTCAATGTTGGTTTCTTTTTCCCCTTTACCAAACGGGTTCATTAGCTAAATGCCAGCTTTCCTAACCCCATTGTCCCAGTGCCCTCTGCAGTTTTTAATGACCACCAACATTATAGCTTTACTGAATTTGTTTATATATCATCCTTCATCTATACTTAAATTAGTACTTCTTAAACTTCAAGGGGTATCACACTCACTTGGAGAACTTATTAAAACTCAGGTTGCTTGGTTTTATCCCTGGAGCTTCTGATTCAGAAGGCATAATGGTAGGATCAAGAATTTGCATTTTTAATAAGTTCCTGCCTGATGCTGGTACTACTAGACTGAGCAGGCTTTAAGAACCACTGGTCTACATAGTATACAGGGATGGATTTTACCCATCTTTGTATCTTGCATTCAAATTATGACTCATGGTACTGAAGGCGGCATGTAAAAATGTCTTTGGAAAGTAGAATGAGTTGATAACCCTAAGAAATAGAGTACTTAGTAGCAAGGCTATTGTAAAGATCTGACAACATTAAGTTTACTGTGATAATCTCCCAAGGAACATCCCCCTTCCCCAGGTAGAGGCAGGGAAGCTGACATTCCAGGTAGCAGGGATGAATTTTAAACAGGAGAGGGACCTAATCCAATCACTGTGTCACAGATCCATAGTTGGAGGGTAGATTAAGAGGGAGGAAGAGAGACTGGTGAGCGGAGTGACTAGCAGTAAGTGCAATACTGCAGGTAAAGAAGAATAATGCTTTACTAAATGAAATTGGCAAGTTCAGAAAAGATGGAAAATTATTAGAGACTTATCAAAAAACTAGAATTCACAGCACTAGGATTCAATGAGTCAAAAGAAAAGATGAGATGGTGCTTTTATATTTGACTTAATTTTCTGGGAGGATGGTGATGTCAAATGCTGAAATAAAAAAAAATATCTGGATGACAGACTTATAGAATTTACTGTATTTGGTGTGAAAACTTTGTTAGCAGAATTTGTCATGTCTTTAGGTCATCTGTGTGGAGATACTGAGAAATCAGAAAATGATATCAGCCTGTAACTTTGGAGACAGGGCACCTCCATGAGGTAATTCTTCAAAATTAATACATAATTGCATGTGGGAAAATATAGTTGTGTTAAAATTTATTTTGAAATTGAGTCTATCTTTGAACTTATTCCTCATGAAACCTTAAAAAACTATTTTCTGAAGTCCAGTCAACTTATCTAACCATAGCCTGTCCTTCCTACATATATTTCACCACATAAGGAAAAACCTTTATGTTTAAACAAACAAAAAACCCTTTTAAATGTATTTATCAATCATGAAGAGAGTTTCTCTATTAATAATCCAATCTATGGGGGGAAAATTACAAATTGTCTATATTATCACCTGGTCCTATTAAGTTAAAATTAATTTATGTTTTCTTTTAATTCCCCAGTAACTCTAAAATAATACTGTTAGAAACATTTATTCTAACTGAAGAACTGCATGAAGAGAAAATTTATTAGTATGGAATTGGATACATTTCAAAATAGCAATACTGTATTACTGGGTTTCTTGGTTTCCTGTTGTCCTAAATTATCCTCATTTCGTGGTCTTTTTTACTATTTATTTAAATTACAAAATATAATGTAATTATATGTTGTGTTTCGAAAAAGATACAATGACTATATTTGATACACAAAGAGGTTCAGATTTATGTAACAACCACAAAGAAAAAGAACAGGAAGCATCAGATACATTTTTTTTTCAAGTCCCTCATAATAACTGCCACAATACTTTAAGAGAGAAACACATCATTTTGATACATCTTGATCAGTTTTATACTGAGATATGGAAACCTTTTTTGTTTGTTTCAGCAGATCAATAGGAAAGGAGAAATTACATGAGAAACACCTTTAGGACATGATACTATATTTCCCATCTCCTAATTTGAGTAAGGAGTAGAAAATAAGCAATTTAGAGGCTGCATTGGGCATTTCTCACCTTGCTGCTGCTGTGTTTCTTTTTGCTCACTGAGGGTGACCCTGGCTGCCCAGGACTGGGAACGGAACTGGATCCTGCTGATGTAGGACCTGAATGAACGTGAGATCCCTTTTCAACAACAGATGACAGAACCAGTGGTGACTGCTGTAGTGAGACCTTCTGGAGCTCTGCTGCCAACTGCTTGGGATCAACCCCTGGGGATTTCGCTTTATCCACTGCAACAAAACCAAATGGCTTCACATATTCTCAGTTTCATTGGTACTTAACACCATGGAACTTATCTGAGTTCTAGATGACAAAGTCAAAATGTTATGTAAAACAATTTAAATTAAAAAGAAAATACATGCAAGTGTACCTTTATAAATCTATTTCTCAGGAAGTCTAGAAGAGACTGAGAAAGAGTACTGAATTACAGAGGAAATTTGAGGTTCCTATTATATCATTAGAAAAATGCTTGTAAATGTTTTATACAGAGAACTAACTATATGACAAAATACTCTTTTATTCACTGGAATTTAATTTCTATGATTGATTGTTTTTATTTCTTGCAATCTTATACATCTATTTTTCTAAGGGGAAATTTCAAAGAATATATTTACATTTACAGATATATGAAAATTTCTACAGGTTTTGGTCTGCTCTGTTTAGTGCCACAACCCAGACTCTTAAAGATATTGGCTATAGCATAGGAAGTGCTTGGTAAATATTTATTGAACATAGAACAACAATATATTTAATCTTATAAATGAGCTAAATTTATAGACTATATCTGCTATCTAAGAAAGAGTTAAATCTACTTTATTGTGTACTTATATATTATATTGATTTTTATTTATTATAAAAGGCAATCGAATGTTTCAGTAGTGTTCCAAAACTCAGCTATGCTAAAAAGAATCTAGTATTATCCAAAAAGTATATAGGACCCAAAATAAATGACTCCATGAATTACTTTCATATGATGAATTGAATTTTAAAGAATTCCAAATGTGAATTCACACAGCAAGAATTTCATGTGAATTTCTTTAATGGTTCTAACATGTATATATGTGTTTCCCTAGAATACTAAAATGAAACTACAATGCTTCCGATTTTCTTACTATTACATAAATATATAAACATTCATATGTCTATACATTTATTTTTGCCTCTATCTGTGATTGTGTCTATATCCTCATCTACAGCTCCATCTGCCTCTACGACTGCTTCTCCATCTCCATCTTCACCACACTTGGAAGCTTTCACCTACCAGATTTTGGTGGTTCATGGAGTTCTAGGTGCTGGGGATTTTCAGAATCTGACAGCATATTGAGGTCCCTAAAAATTAAAACAAAAAAAAAATTAAGAAAGCAATTGAGGACGTCTGAGACAAAAGGCCCCTTTTCCCAACTACGCTGAGTATTTTTTTCAGTAGGTAAATGAGAAGTGGTTAATGATATAAAGCAATTTCAAAGCATGCTCACCCTTCTAACCAAATATATATTTGCAATGCTGTTAAAAGTCAGCTGATAAAAATGATTATTTAAGGTGAAATCTTTATGGATTAAATATAAGTTCATTTTGAAATACTGTACAAATCCATGAAATCTAAATGGGTTTAGGCTTTCATTTAAATGATGCATGTTTCAAGAAAATCATGAAAGGGGACATAATAAGAAACAAAATTAGCTGAATTCTTTCTGTGCTTTAGACTTTGATTCTGAACACAAGACATCTATAAACTTGCATTCACTTTATTTTCTAATTACAAGCAATCTTTCTGACTGGCAAAGGTTCCACCTTAACAATTTTAAATTAAAAGAGCCATGAATAGCCAAAAAAATGGAAACAAAAAGATGGGGAAAAACTCACAGTCTTACACATATTTCTGCTTCCCCATTTTGCTGACTAATGATACTCTGCACTTCTTCATATGTTTTAGAAGTTAAAGGAATTCCATTCCACTCCAATACTTGCATGCCTAAAAAGAAAAATTCAAGTATAAAATAAAAAAAAAAGGCGTGCTATGTCTCATCTGGGTCCACAGGGCACAGAAGACATTGCTTTGCATTTAAAAACCACTTCAGCAGCCATTCAACTGAACACGCCATTTCAGAGAACATCAGTTCAAAGTTCTCTGGAACATAAATACCAAAACCATATGTAGCTTGATTTCATCAACTTACCTGAACATATAAAATGTGTCTAATACAACATGCAAAATGTTGCTCTTAAAAACAATTAAATATTATCAAACCCATGCATTTTGTTCACACTGTTATGAAGACAACATTCTTTACTAAACCAATTTTTTATGGGGAAGAAATAATTGTAAACACCAATATATTATTTTCTATGTGCAGCAAGCAACTAGAAAAGTGTAAACTCTTATTATGTTATGGAATAGGAGTGGTAGAAAAAATTGTTAGGATTTTGTTGTGAAGCTTCCTTTAAGAAATTGTTATAGCCTCAACTCTGCTCAGATAAAAAAGATTTCCATTAAGTGTCTGTTACTTCACTACATGCAAGACAGTCCTAAGTGGAAGAAACAGATGTTATATAGAGGGCAGCGTCATGGGTGTGTGTATGCTCTATGCTCAGAAGGGCCCCATACTCGGTTTAATCTTTGCTGCTGTCATCTTGAAATTTTTAACACTGTTTGAACAAAGAGCCTGACATTTTCATTTTGCTCTGGGTCCTGTAAGTTATGTTGCTGGACTGGTCACAGAGCATTTTGTATTTCCTCTTTTTCTAGAAAGAGGATTTTCACAGAAAAAAAGTAGCAACATTATTAGTATTTCAATATTTTACATTTAGGTTTTTTGGTCCCTTTTATATGAGCTGTCAAATAATTTAGGGTGCATGTTTGGCACATATCACATGGTCATATTATGTAGCTATGTGAGCTACATATAAATTCAGTGAAACCACCCAAGTTATAGTGCCAGATATTTGTGAATGCTACCAGCTTTACCTGAGGAAAAATACCTGCCATGGCTAGAACATTATTTAAAAAGAAATACTTGTTGAACAATTAGGTTTTCAATGAGCTTCATAGATGCCAATGTGAAATTCCCTATTGTTCACTATCGGCTTCCATGGGAAATTCTAAACATGGCATGATTGAGTCTTAAAAGTTTTAATGATTTTGATATACATTGGTAACAAGTAAGGGAAGTTCTTTTACCATTGAGAAATGGCAAAAGAAGTCCATAAAAATGCCTACAATAACACAAACAAGAATGATGACTTTTCTATAACTTACTCCAATGAAACTTTATCTTCAGATGGGCCTTAGGTTTAGTTCAACAATCCCAGGCTGTTGTACACATAAAATGAGAAAAATTACATAAAAGAATGCGATAATACCTCCAAAGAAAAATTTAGCACTGAAAGTGGTAAAGCACACTGAAAAACACTTCTTTTAGTCACAAGAAAGAGTACATTTATAACCAGATGATTCTGAATTGAAACAAATTAATGGTGTCATAATCCAGAAATTGCATTGCCACTTTTCTGCAGGAACAAATTCTATTAAAGGAAATAGCTGCATAACCTTCTTGCTTCCTGTTTTGAATTTACCTGTTAGTTTTTCACATTTTAAAGGGGCAAATTCATACAATGTAGTTATACAGTGAAATGAAAAATGCTTCTAGTTGTAAAAAAGAAAATCTGTTTAGACTCATTAATAAAACTAATGAAAAAATACAGAGATAACTAGCATTTGCTGCTAAGTCACTTCAGTCGTGTCCGACTCTGTGTGACCCCATAGATGGCAGCCCACCAGGCTCCCCAGTCCCTGGGATTCTCCAGGCAAGAACACTGGAGTGGGTTGCCATTTCCTTCTCCAAACTAGCATGTTACCTAGATACATACGGAAGATCATGAACTACATGATCTTCTCAGTCTCAAGATATGCCCGTTGAACCTTCTTTGCCCCAGTAGTTTCCCACTAGCACTGGTGCAGTACTGCAGTTCAGAAGATTTTGCCAATTCTTCTAGTTTTGGTTTCATGGTGAGTATGAAATCTATAGGGAATGTGACTACTTGAACATAGTTACTTAATAACAACTTTGCTTTCCTCTGTCTCTCCAACTTCCTACAAATTATACAAGAATCACAGGAAAATCAATGAGTATACAAATCACTCCTTTAAATTCATAAAATGATTTTAGCACTTGTAAGAATTAAAATAATTAAGTATGTATCTTCAAATATATAATAGTTTTGAAAATTATTTTCTTTCTTTTTATTTATTTATTTTTTAATTTTATTTTATTTTTAAACTTTACATAATTGTATTAGTTTTGCAAATATCAAAATGAATCCATCACAGGTATACATGTGCTCCCCATCCTGAACCCTCCTCCCTCCTCCCTCCCCATACCCTCCCTCTGGGTCGTCCCAGTGCACTAGCCCCAAGCATCCAGTATCGTGCATTGAACCTGGACTGGCATCTCGTTTCATACATGATATTTTACATGTTTCAATGCCATTCTCCCAAATCTTCCCACCCTCTCCCTCTCCCACAGAGTCCATAAGACTGTTCCATACATCAGCGTCACTTTTGCTGTCTCGTACACAGGGTTATTGTTATCATCTTTCTAAATTCCATTGGATGTGCAACCTGGCATGTGGGATCCTAGCTCTCTGACCACGGATCGAACCTGCATCCCCTAGAATGGAAGTGTGAAGTCTTAACCACTGGACACATGCAAATTCTCTTGAAAATACTTTAATTGTAAGGTCCTAGAAACTGTTTTAAAATGCATGCAAACATTATTTGATCATACTACACAGAAGTTCACTAAAATAGTATTTTATCACTTAATTGATTTGAATGTAGGCATATTCAACGTTAAGGAAACTTTTTACTCTGACTTTGGTTTAGAAATAATTCCTAGAAGATAGAACACATGAATGGTTTTATCTACTGTTTAGCATTGTGAGCAAACACATTTCCTTTAAATTATATCAACGTGTATGCAAACCAGTTATTCAAGTTTGAGATTGTACAGATGGTACTTCAATTATATCCATGCTGCTGCTGCTGCTGCTAAGGCGCTTCAGTCGTCTCCGACTCTGTGCGACCCCATAGACGGCAGCCCACCAGGCTCCCCCGTCCCTGGGATTCTCCAGGCAAGAACACTGGAGTGGGTTGCCATTTCCTTCTCCAATGCATGAAAGTGAAAAGTGAAAGTGAGGTCACTCAGTCGTGTCCGACTCCTAGCGACCCCATGGACTGCAGCCCACCAGGCTCCTCCGCCCATGGGATTTTCCAGGCAAGAGTACTGGAGTGGGGTGCCATTGCCTTCTCCGAATTATATCCATGGAAAGCGCCTATTCTAATAACTTTTACTAGGAATGCTAGGATAATCTGATTTTTGATTTGTATGAGTAATGAGAAAATTAACTTCTTAAAATCTTACACTTTGGTAATTAAAACCCCAAAAATTTAATAAGAAATTTTTGAATTAAAAAAATCAGTCACCATAAAACATTCTACATTATCACTAGTTTTAGTGATATTTATCACTATTTATATCAATGTTTATCACTACTTCAAAAATGTATTCTGGATTAAAATTATTACATTATCTATTAAAATTTTATGGATTAAGGTATATCAAAATATATATCACACAAAAGTTCATGATTTTTATTTATCTATTCCACAAGTATTTAAGTGGCAGGTACTACACAATTTATCACCTTTGTATCTATTGTTTTATGCTGTTATAAAAATTAATAAAAATGATAATCTAGTAGAAAAAAACCAGAAATATCTTGGCAGTTAGCAAGATGTAGATGAATCACAGAGAAGGAAATTCAAAAGTATTTTAAGTATATAAAGAAAAACCTAGACTAATGAAAGATTAGAAAGTATAAATGAAAGCAATAGTGATGTATTACTTAAGTCTCACTATACTGAAAAATGTTTGAAAGCCAGAGAATACAGTGTGCTGACCAGAATATGGGATTAGGGGATTATGAAATATTACGTGGTTGTTTAGCTTTATCACCACTGTATGATCTGAGAATACTATGACCATTTCTGGATGAAAAATACAACTGCTTGTTTACAATTTACAAGCACATAATTATTTTATTGGGAATGCAGATAAACGCAACCACTCTAGAGTACAAAGTGGCAGAATGTTGTTAACTAAAGCACATGTACACCCTAGGACCCAAAAAACTTCTTGAGTTTCTATTTATGGGGAGGTGGTAGTATCAGGAAAAATGGACAATGAGAAAAATGGACACTAAATATTTATGATGGAAACACTTAGCAGTCTTAAGAAAGAAATCATACCGGTTGTTAATACGAAAAGATGGATCCATCTTAAAAGCATCTGACTTACAAAACATGTGAGAAACAGGATCTGATCTAAGGGCAATGACATTTACATTCATTAAGATGATATCCCACACAAATTAACATTATACATTATACAAATAATAAACAGACATTACATAAATTATAATGGTTGCTCATGGAGGTTAAGAACAGATAGGTAAAGAAAATGATATTAAACAAATGAATTAATAAATGAATAAACAAACAAACACCCCCCTACACACACACAAGGTAGGTGGGAACCTAATGAGAACCAGTGGGGTTGGGGTTGACGTGCTATGAGATAAGAATATGATATAGCTGAGTAAAACAAACAAACAAACAAAAAATAGAAAAAAACCCCCAAACTTAATTAATTCAAAATTTGTATATATTATTCCCCTTTCCCACTGATATTAACTATGACTCTAGATTAGTTTCCTAAATTTGGACATCTGTGCTCATGAATTCTAGATAAACTAGCAGCAGCAGGAAAAACTCAGCTGAACTGCTTATTTGTCTTGGCTTTCTAAATAGCAAAGAAACCACGCAAGTGAGTTTCAGGAGTCCAGTAAGTTATCCCATCAATACACTAGTTACTTATGCATTTTCAAGATAGGCCATGTTAATATAAATGAAATGCATAGATAGATATATTTTATTACTTTCAAAACTACATTTAATGTTTTTAGCCTATTTATATATTAACATTGGGTAAAGTCTATTGGGCTGCAAATGAGTTGGACACGACTCACGACAAAACATATGTTAACATAAAGAATGAATAAAGGGTGGACAAAGAGAAAAGAGGAAAGGGAAGAAAGAATGAAGGGAGGTAAAGGTAAAAAAAATTGAATATAGTTTCCTGAATATACAGGTCAAAGGAGATGCCCTAATCTATAACAAGATGTTCAATACTGTACACCTGAACACTTAAAAAATCAGCAAAGTATGGCTTTCATACAAAAGTTCTCAAATGAAATTAACTTCTACATTACAAAATTGTCACATTTTGAATGTGAAAAGTTATCTAAGAAATATCAAAGACTACCATTGGAAAAGACCCTGATGCTGGGAAAGATTGAGAGCAGGAGGAGAAGGGGATGACAGAGGATGAGATGGCTGGATGGCATCACCGACTCGATGGACATGGGTTTGGGTGGACTCCAGGAGTTGGTGATGGACAGGGAGGCCTGGCGTGCTGTGGTTCATGGGGTCGCAAAGAGTCGGACATGACTGAGCAACTGAACTGAACTGTTAAACTGAGTTTACTCACATTTTTTTTTTCCTATTTCTGTGTCTACTGAAAGTATTGTGAATTAATGACTTCTACACTTATAGGTGTAAAACATATTTAGCTCCAGTCATACAAAATTTTTAAAGAAAACAGATTATCACCTCCTTTGCAGTATTACTGGTCAATTTATTATTGACCAGGGTCACTGAAAGAGGATTGCATGAATAAAATGTCTTGTAAAAACATGCCACAACTATTTCATAGACTCATTATAAAGTAAGCAAGATCCTGTTACATATAGTAGTTTTAGTTTCTTTTTACAATTGAGAAGTAAAACATGAAGTGACATGACTTTTCTAACACCACATATTTACTTAATGGTAATGGAGAGGCAATGGCACCCCACTCCAGTACTCTTGCCTGGAAAACCTCATGGACGGAGGAGCCTGGTGGGCTGCAGTCCATGGGGTTGCTAGGAGTTGGACACGGCTGAGTGACTTCACTTTCACTTTTCACTTTCATGCATTGGAGAAGGCAATGGTAACCCACTTCAATGTTCTTGCCTGGAAAATCCCAGGGACAGGGGGAGCCTTGTGGGCTGCCATCTATGGGGTCGCACAGAGTCGGACATGACTAAAGCGACTTAGCAGCAGCAGCAGCAGCAATGCAAATAGGAACTCTGTTTAACTGTCTCTCAGGTCAATGCTAGCATCAGTAAATAAGAAAACTCATTCAAATTATGCTAACTAAAACTATGTCATAGCCCACCTGAATATAAACAATGTTCAAATATGTAAAACTGGGCACAAAGAACACATATATTATATAATGTTATTTTTAATTACAATAAAGACAGATAATGTATTGACAGAAATTGTTTATCTATATGACAGTATTATTTGAAAGTATGGACATGCAAAAATTGAAGATCTTATTGAACAAACAAATTGTGGGATACATCATTTTATGGTCGATAAACGATGACCATTAGGAGGGGAAAAAAAGCTGACTGGCTTTATCATCCTTTTTCTCCACTCCACTCTGAGAAGAGGAACCAATATTACATTTCTACAGGCATAATCATAGGAAACTATGCTAAGTCCTGCTGAAAGGGAAAATAATGTAGGATGGTTTGGTCAATATCACTAATTATCAGGGAAATGCAAATCAAAACCACAATGAGATATCATACATTGCTAGGATGGCTATTATAAAACAAAACAAAACAAAAAACCCCACAAAAGATGCTAAGTGTTGGTAAGGAAGTGAAGGAACTGGAACTAGTATATTCTGGTGGTTACATTGCAAAAGAATTCGCTGGTGGCTCAGAGGATAAAGCATCTGCCTGCCATGCGGGAGACCAGGGTTCGATCCCTGGGTTGGGAAGATCCCCTGGAGAAGGAAATGGCAACCCACTCCAGTATTCTTGCCTGGAGAATCCCATGGACAGAGGAGCCTGGCCGGCTACAGTCCAGAGGGTTGCAAAGAGTCGGACACAACTGAGCTGTGTAGTGTAGTGTAACCACTATGGAAAACATTATGAAGTTTCCTAAAAGTTGAAAATAGCATTACCACATGATTTAGCAATCCTACTGCTGGAGATTTATTCAAAAGAATTGAAATGATGATCTTAAAGAGATATCAGCATTCCCACATTCTCTGCAGTGCTATACACAATAGCTCAAATGTGGAAATAACCTAAATATCCATTAACAGATAAATCAATAAAGAAAAACACGGTTTAGAAATACTAAAGAATATTATTCGGTCTTTATTGCTCCTGAATTCAGGAAATTTGTAATATGAGGCATGGATAAATCTTGACAATATCATGCTAAATGAATTAAACCCAGTCACAGGAGGACAAATACTGCATGATTCCATCTGGATGATGTATCTAAAACAGTCAAGCTCATAGGAGCAAAGAATAGAATGGAAATGGGGAATTTCTAATTAACTTGTATGAAAGCTCAGCTTTGCAAGACAAATAAGCTTTAGATATCTGAGAAATAACATTGTGCCTTTAGATATCAATACTGTATTGAATTCTAAATGTTATGTTAAAAACCATGAAGAGATTAGGCCTCATGTTAAAAGTAGTAAGTGCAATTTTAAAAAGGGGAAAAAAAAGAATGTAGGATGAATAAAAAGAATGGGAGGTAAGGAGTTGTAGGGAGAAGATCTCCCCTAACAATGGTGGTTGGAGGTTGCAAAGGCAGTAGGGAGCAGCGTTCTATTTGCTTATATTATCCAGGGAAGATGGCATTACTTCAAAGAGAAATTTCTATGTGGTGCCTTTAGAAAAGCTGACCTTAGATTTGGTGGCTCAGATTAGACAGAATTACTCTCATGAAAATCTGGTCATAGTATAAGGGCACCACACACTCAAGGAAGTGGGCTGGCTAGATCACCACTCTCTCTGTGGGGCAGGTCAATGTACAGGGATCCAACCTCCATTGTTCTAGAATGTGTAAGACCCTCACTGGGAATTTCTCCAGCGCTCATGGGGAGAGAAGCATCAAATAATAAATGTGATTCAATTTTTCAAAAGTAGATGAAAGAAAGAGTGGAATTGATCACATTTGATTTACAGAAAATGTAATGTGCTTATTATACACCAGGGTGGTGTTGCAAACTCATGCTTTTTAGACAGAATTAAGGTAAAAAGGGAAATGTATTTAGCCATGATTTGTGGGTTCAACTTGAAGAAGGTTATCGTTATAGAATTCTTTTTCTAATCACTATGATTATTAACATAATCTATTATTCCAGCTCAGTATTTCCTGGAAGGTTTGGTATTGATGCCAAAGTTACTCTGTGGCTACAGTTAAAGGTGTTTAGAATTAGATATGTTACTTCATATAGACTTAAATAGAATGTGGCGGAATAAGGCAGGAAACAGTTTATAGGTACTGAAATTTGATATATCCTCTCCAAAATAATATAACACATGACAACTGAGCGACTTCACTTTCACTTTTCACTTTCATGCATTGGAGAAGGAAATGGCAACCCACTCCAGTGTTCTTGCCTGGAGAATCCCAGGGACGGGGGAGCCTGGTGGGCTGCCATCTCTGTGGTCGCACAGAGTCGGATATGACTGAAGTGACTTAGCAGCAGCAGCAGCATGGAGATATCCAATGATAGCTACATGATGCTAACATCTCATTTAAATCAGGTTGCAGTTCATAAATTAAAAACTTTTCTCCATTTAATTTCCCAATTTATTTTGTCAAAATACTCAGAGTAGATGTTTTCTATTTATTTGCTAATTAAATCGCATGAACAGATTAATATTATCAAATACCATGACCAGCTAACAGTAACAGATTAATCCAAAATGCAAGCATGATTATATAGAGACACAGAGTTGGGTTAAATGGTTATAGGAAGCTAGGTTAAGTCACACAATTGTGCATGAGAGATGCTTGTCTTAACTGGTGCCTCCTCTGCTTTAAGTATCCCTAGTGAAACATCAAGGATTTTAACTTTATGTTCTTAATCTTTTTTGGTATTCATGTATTCTGCATTATTCCATTTATAAAGTTATTTAAATATATCCCACTACTCAGAGAATGGAGTTTAACACAAAATATCATCAATTTATATTTGGTAAAGTGTTTCCTAATAAAAACAAGAAATATTTAAACCAGTTGCAAAAAAATCATCTCCACCAAGAATACATATATATATATTAGATACAAATTCTATTTCATAACATTATGAATGTTTCATAACACTATGAATGTTATAGAAACAGATAAAATATGCAGAACTTTGATTTCTAAGTTGTAACTTTAAATCATGTGCAAAATCAGACAGAAAGAAATTTATATTTTGAAAATTAAAGTTTGAAAATGAAATCTCCTAATCAAAATTTAAGAGCAAAAGAGATTCCAATATACTTATTATAGAGTATAAAAAATACTTTTTTTTCACAGAAGGAATTTTAAAAAATCATAACCTAAGTACTCATCACTAGAAATATCACATGATAAATTTTTGTGCATACAAATGTTGATTTCATATTTTTCTTATTTTGAGCCAAAGATACTACAGAATTATTATGAATGGGATAATCAAAACCTAAAAAGTGAACTTTAAATTACATAAGTTCTTTTATCATTTAAAGACTTAGGATAGAAATAAAACAGAGGAGTCATTTCAAACAATAATAACCATTTTATCACCATGAGAGAAACTTTAAAAAAAGAAAATGAATTATTTGTTACTTCATAAGAAATGCCAATATTTTATTATTTATATCATGAAGAAGAATTAGCAAATAATTCACTTTGGCTTGATGAATGTTAAATACATAACATTCAATGGTAGAATTCTATTTAAAAAGTTCTCAATCACTTTTAGTAAACAGAATGTAATTTTAATATATATTATTAGTATATAAAACATATTACAATAATTGAATTTTCCACTAATGAACCAAAGTTGTCTAAGAAGACAACACTTTAACAGCTATATCTGCCAAATGATAGAGAACAAAACTCAATTATTTCCCTCCAGGTCTTTAAAATTTACATAGAGAAATTACTTCCCCTAAGTCAGAAGCAAACATGATAATGGTAATATATTGTAGATAAATATAATGGCAATGTATTTTAGATAAAGTAAACAAAACTTTTTTGTTTAAAAGGAATAAAGAAGTCTTTTTGGATCAAAAGGAATAAAATTAGACCCATTTCACTTAAGTTAATCACACCAATATGGGATTTTTTTTTTTTAAGTTATTTTGACCACTTATCCTCATTTAAACTTTATAGCTATTCAGTAAAGTATGTAGGATAAATGTAACTATCCTTGTTTTTACAGATCTTTAGAAATTACATTGAGTGGTAGTTCAAAAGGCAGGACTCCTGACTCTTCATCTAAGCCCAAGAATATTAGTAGCATTTTTGTTTAAAACATACAGAATATCTACTTATAACATTTTGGCTATTTTTATAGCTAATAACCATAGATTTATGTGCAAAATCAATATGAATAAATGCACTTATTTATGATAAAAGTACTGTATGTGTCAAAGACAGGACTGGAGAGATGCTGGGTCATATCATTAATCATGATTTCTATCATGATTTCTCCTACTTAGAAGTAGGGGCATCATGAACACATGCTCATAAAAGTAAACAAGATTACAGCTCCAGGCTTAAGCTGAGAAATGAGATAGGTGATGGATAAAAATAAATTATAATGGATTGGCATAAGTTATGAAAGGCCTGGTAAATTACATTAAACTCAGGCTAATAGAAGAAATAAGAAAAATTTGCCTTAATAAAATTCTCATTTCAATAACTGTCTGCAGTTTGTATGTTAATGTCAGTCTCTTTCATGTTTTCTCTTGTACATATTTCTATTGTTACACTCAAAACACTTTATTTTACATTATGCATTAGTGTAACTGTCTCCGCTGCTGTCCTGTGAATTTCTACACCTGTACATATGTTTACTGGATAAATGAACGAAGGCAGAGACAGACTGGAAATGGGGAGACTGCTGAAGAAGATAAGAATTCAAAATTGCAGCAGAAGATAGGATTATACATTTTTACATCTAACATAATCATCAGAAAATGCTTTCATGAGGAAAACATGGAATTGCTGAGAATCAGTTATTCAAGTATAGTATTTAAATCCATTTTTCACAATTCATTAATATAAACTATTTAAGTTCAATAAAACTGAGAGATTTTATTCATTTTTGTTCCTCTCCAACACCTAAGTAGATATTGATAGACACATAATTTTCATATATAAAAATGCATTACAGAATGAGTTTTCATCATAAACATTAAAAACTGTGGCTCTTAGTGAGATACAATTAGAAAGTGATAGGAATAAAAAACATTTGAAATGCCACCTGTAGAACTACACAATTACACATTTTAAGTTGTATGATGTCTATTAAAGAATGTACACTTATTGTATTAATTAAAATAAGATTAAGACTTGAATGTTAAATGTTCTGTAGGTTTCTTACATTATGTAGCGATTTAAGTTTTTTAAAAACTTAACTTTTAAAAAAACTTTGGCTTATAGTACCTTTTGGCTTGTGAAATTTGAATACTCTGTATGGGAACAAATGAATAAACATATTGAGGTCATTTTCACTGAGCTGAAATTTAATATACGTTGTATTAGTATTTATAGATACATGATATAGCATCATTTATCCCCAAGTCCTCTGTTCCCATCTTTGGTCTGAACAGCCACATTTCATACCTGGATTATTTCTGTAGCTTCCTAACTGCTCTCTTTCCTAGTCTTTACTCCTTCAAACTATTATCCTTATAGCAGTCAGAATGATTTTATTTAAACGTCATTCAGCTTGTGTCGGCCCAGTGCCTTCTCATTTGACATTAATAGAGGCTGAAGTCCTTACACTGACCTACAAGATTCTAGCTCTGCTACTTCTGTTGCTCTGTTACCACCATTACTTTCCTGCCCACAACTCCTGCTCTCTTCTCTCACATCCTCACCCAGTGCCAGCCGTGCTGACCTCAATGTGGTCTTACTGTTCCTGGCACATACCAGGTAAGCTCTTGCTCTGAGCCTTTGCCCTTTTCTTTCCTCTGCCTGTAAGACCAATAACTGTAAGCTGACTCCTTCCTCTCCTTGGGGGCTTTCCTCAGTTTTTGCCTTCTTGGTGAACCTTTCCCTGACCATTCCATCTGAAATTGCAACCCCACCCTATAGTGTATGCACCCTCCTGGTTATCTTTTTCTCCTCAGCACTGATTACCACTTATTATGTGATACTTATGAATAGGTTTGTTACTTTCAGTCTCACCTACTAAAATGTATGGTCTATATTTTCTTCATTTACATCTCATAGGACCAAGAGAGGTTGCTCTACAGAGCATATATTTAAACACACACACATAATTATATATTAAATTTATACACACATATACATACATGCTAGAACTTAGAAAACTCAAGCACCATATCCGACAGTAATGGGATCTAGTAAAAACTAGGGAGTAAAAGCAAACAAAAGTAGTCTAAGAGAAAATAAAAGCAATTCAATTTTCTTCCACCACTCTCAGTATAACTCAGTATGCTGCTACTGCTGCTAAGTCACCTCAGTCGTGTCTGACTCTGTGCGACCCCATAGATGGAAGCCCACTAGGCTCCCCCGTCCCTGGAATTCTCCAGACAAGAACACTGGAGTGGGTTGCCATTTCCTTCTCCAATGCATGAAAGTGAAAAGTGAAAGTGAAGTCGCTCAGTTGTGTCCGACTCTTCGAGACCAGCCTACCAGGCTCCTTCGTCCATGGGATTTTCCAGACAAGAGTACTGGAGTGGGTTGCCATTGCCTTCTCTGATATTTACATGAGACATGACTTAATCACTTCAGGCATTAAATTTTTAAAAAATTATTCAGACTGGATACCTAAAATGATTTTCCATTATAGCAGATACCTCTAACAGATCAATGCTCCCTCTTATAGGAAGCCTGAACTTTGTATGATTAACTGTCATCTATGAAAAGATTTTTGTCTACCTTCAACAAAATAGCTTATTCAGCTAGTCTAGTTATTTATAGTTAACAAAGCACTCGCTTAAGCACAAAAAATGTAGCAGCTCCTTTTATACTTTCAGTTAACCTGATGAGATAGGTCGTGAAGCCTCCTAGTTGAAATATCAACCCATACAGATGAGATAAAAGGAGATTCAAAGAACATAAGCAACTTGCCTAGCAACATGAGGATGGTGTTAATTCAGTCTTCTGACTTCAAGTCTGTGCTTTGTATATTAGGAGTGTTCTAAATCCTTGCAGTTCAGAGCTCAGACCTGAATATGGTCAATTATCTATGCACATAAATACAGATAGAGGGGATCTAATTCAAGTTTAATAGCACAGGCTCCTCTTACCATCAAAGGTTTTCAAAATAAGTACCACTACTTCTGCGAAACACTGTGACAAACACTATATTAAATGTTTCTGATATATTATTTTTGCTGATAACAATATGGCAGACACTATTATTATGCCAATTTCCCAACTGAGAATACCAAGGTACTAATAGTTAAACGAATTTTCTAGGCAGTAAGTGCCAGAGCTCAATCTAAATCCTGATGTCTCTGACTCTAGAAGCATTCTCTTTATGTAATGAAGATGCTAAAGCATTGGCTGTCTGAAGGTACGGTATAGGTATTAAGCAGAGTTCAGCACCCTTACTTCCAAAATAACCACTCCAAGTTCAAACACAGAGAAAATGTAACCAATTATGATATACTGATTAGACAAATCCAGAAATTTAAGAACAGAGACAATTGTTCATGGTTAAACAGTGTCACTTGAACATACATGTGTATTTCAAGGCATACCACTCTTATTGATGAACCAATCAAATTAGGATATGGAGTATTGTACACACCAAAAAATGTGAAAAGGGGCAATTATTCCATTACACAATTCCTTCTGATTAATTTCCAAATAAATGGATACAGAAGAGAAATGCCTTGCTTTATCTAGTCAATACAGCTAACCATTATTATGTAAGTATGATATCACTGCATCTTCAAAATAGTGTATTATAACCTACCCATCCAGGTATCCACAATTTATGTTTTTTCTTCCCAGAAGATAGTTTCCTAATTTAAAAAATTTTTTTAGAAAAACCTTTGAATCAACAAGAAATGTGATCTTGTGCCGTGTGTACCTGACATACTATCTTGTAGGAATTCTGAGAAGTCTCATGCTAACGACCAATTCGTACCTGGTAATCCCCCTGGAACAAGTACAAGGAAGCTCACTCATCTGTGTGGTGTGTTTCTTGTTCTCCAACCTTGATCACTGCCATGCCATCTGTAACATATGCCAAAAAAGCATAAGCAGAAATAGAGACTTTCTTGCCTCGGAACATTCTCCTTTAACTCACACAGGAGTGTGTCCTCTACTGAAATTAGTTCTCCTACCATAGACTTCTTCAGTACAGGAAATTCCAGAGGCCAACTTCTAAAATCAAAACCACATGCCAAAAACAGCTAACATCATCTCCACTCCAATTTCTAATTCTCAAACATACATCCAACAACATTTTTTTTTTTTTTTTTTGCCAGAAACCACACCGATTCACCTTTAAAAGGAGCTAGCTAGATGAATCAAATCCTTTTCACTGAGACAACTAGAAACTGAGAATTTGGAAATATCCATGAATTAGAATTTATACCACAGGTACATTTCCTCACAGAATAGGATATGAACAAACTGAGATAAACTCATTTTTTTACAGGCCTAGCAGCCTGCAGAAGCTAATTTTCCATATATCTCTGGCTAAATCCATAAGCAAACATTGAATATTATTGGTTTTAAACTTTTGCTCTCCTAGTCTATATCTCTATTGATTATTAAGAAGTTTCTTGAAGCTACATTTGGAAGTTAACACTATCTTCCTACTTAACATATATTCCTATCTTAGCTTCAAACAGCATTCTCCAAACAAATATGATTTTATTATCAAAAATCAAGATACAATTTATCTTCAAAATACTTCAATTAATTTTCAGTTGGACAATCTATCAATATAAACAAATAACTGCTTTTGGTTCAATGGCTAAAAGATGTTTAGTTCTTATAGATTTACTGTTCTCTTATGAAAACTGTTGACATATGAAAAATATTACACAGGTAATGTATTTCACAATTATGATGTTATGATACACAATACTATGGGAAAAATCATTTGGAGAATAAGATCAGAAGTCCAGTGATTAAATAAAACTCAGAACCAACAACATGCATATAAAGGATTAGGTCTGTTCCATTATACTTCCTAAACAAATTTTTATTTGTATTTTTGACTCTTTTTCTGGAGACACAACATTGTAATAGGTTAATATAAAATGATACAACTTTTCAATAAGTTTAACAATTGCTATATATTAATTTATTTAAATGTCCTAACTTAATTTGTTATATTGATTCTAAACACAATGATTAAATCTCTAAGAAGAGCAAAGGTCCTGCATGGAGAACCCATGTAAAACTCAAATACATAAGACTCAATATAAAATTTTTTTCTACATTAATTTATACCTTCAATATAATTACTATCAAATTTCAACAGAGATCTTCCTGGAAACTAACAAGCCAGTTCTAGAATGTATATGCAAGATCAAAGTTCAAGAATTGTCCCAAGTCGATTTTGAATAGCAATATGGTAGATTACCTACCATATGTCAGGACTTAAAATAAAGGCATCATAATTAAAACAGCGTGACACTGATGTAGGGATAGACAAAGAGACCAATATCTCATAGAACAAAGATATTATAAAAGACCCACACATGTATAAAAAAATCAATATATGACAGATGGGGTATTGTAGATCAGTGGAACAATGCTACACTGTTTAATAAATTGTGCACAGGCAACTGATTATCCATACTGATGGGGGAGAAAACTAAAATTTCAGAGACCACAGATAGATTAAAAACACCTGAATTCTACATCTATAAGGGCATTATATAAAAACTGAGATTTTAAAAGTTTTAGAAAAAAATATAGGCTAATATTTGAGGACTTCGGAGCAAGAAGAATTTCCCAAATAATATAGAATGTTTATACTGCTAAAGAGAAACAAAATGATAAGCCGACTACGTTTCAATTTCAACTTAAAAAAAAAGACAGACACTAAAGAAACAAAAGAAACAAGCCACATACTCAGCTACCTACTTGACAAATGCTTATAACCAGAATATATAAAGATTCTCTGAAATTCATTTAAAAATACACAAACAATTCAATGAAGAATAAGCCAAAGAAACAAGCAAATCACAGATGAGGAAAACCCCAAAGCTAATAAGATTAATAAAATACTATCACATTCAATATCACTGAAGACATGCAAATGAACACAATGGGCTATCATTTTATATTATATTTGAAAAAGAAAATTCAAAGTAAGAGGAACAAGAATATAAAGGAATAAGAACCCTAATTTACTAAAGATGAATGTAAAAATAGTATAACACTTTGGAGAACAATTTGGAAAAATCAACTACAGTTGAAGAAACCACGTAATATTCTCTTACATTATTTATCAATATGAGTTATTATCACCCAGAAAATGAACCTGTAGAAGAAACTTCTGCATATGTGCAAAAGGAAAAGGAAAGCATTTCAGAAAATCAATTACAGCATTGTTTGAAATATATACAAAAAACCTCATATGTAATATAAATAACCAGAGAATATTTAAACATTGTTGAGCCATATAGTAATAGAATTCTGCCCTGTACTACAAATTAAGTTATCTACAAAACAGAAATAGAGTTACTGATGTAGATAATAAACTTATGGCTATCAGAGGGTGGGGGGTGAATAAACTGGAAGATTGGGACTGACACATACATACTACTATATATACAAAATATGTAACTAATAAGGACCTATTGTGTAGCACAGGGAACTCTACTCAGTACTCTGTAATGGCCTTTATATGAAAAGAATCTAAAAAAGAGTAGATAATGTATAAGCGATTCACTTTGTTGTACACCTGAAATGAATACAACATTGTAAATTCACTACACCCAATAAAATTTTTTTAAAAATAATAAAAATGAATTTTTCTTTCCTTAAAAAACTTCTGCCCTGCAGTTAAAATAAACAACTACAGCTACACATACCACATTATATAAATCTCATAAATGTTGGGACTAAAAAAACGTGGCAAAAATTCATGTACAGTAAGCTATCATTTCTATAAAAATTTCATAAACAAGCAAAATGAATCCTTATAAACTTTATGAATGCATACATAAAAATAAATTAAAGCAAGTGAAGGGTATTCTCATACTGTCTGGTGATATATTTTGGGTTAGTAAGAGGTTTGGAAGAGGAGAGGTGACTACAGGAGGCTTTCATTGATTTATAGATACTTATTTCTCCTAAAAATATGAAGCAAAAAGGCAAAACATTGAGACTTAAAACAGTCTGATGAATACATGGGTGTTTATCATACTACTCTCTATAGCTTTTTTTGTATGCTCAAACATTTGCAACAAAAATTGCAGGCTGGTACCTAATTAAGTGTTATATTGCATACGTCAAACGAGAATGTGAAGAAGCTCCCCTACCCCACTCCCATGAGGGAAGGCAGAACAGAAGATATGGATGTTGAGCTGTGTACCCCACTACATGAGGAATCTTAAAAAGCAAATCTATTAAAGCAATTTTCCTGATTGTGGAGGAAGCTCAGACTAAGGAAAATCACATCCATTTTCAATGAATTAGTAAACATCAAACTCTGACTTTCTGTTTTCACCATGTAACAGAGAAATGCAGCCACTGAGTTGCTTCAGTAAAATTTTCCAGGATTGAAAGCTCACCATTTAAGTGCAAATAAATCAGAAAGAGATGTGTCAGGCAGCAAACACTTCCACGTAGGACTTGTTATTTTGAGTTAAGATTTTAACTTCGAATTTAAAACTCATCTGTTTTGTGCCCTTCACCCTCTCTCCATCAGAGGGCCAACATGATAATTGGGAGATTCTGGACTGGAGAAGAACCCACCAGAGGGAAAGGATGCTGCATTTTCCAGATTGGGAGAGGTTTTTCTCTATCAGGAATCAAGCCATTACCCACTCCCACTCCAGAGACCTGAATTTAAATTCAGGGCAAAGAAAAACTAAGAGAAAAAAAAAAGAGAGAGCAAACATATATAAATTTATGAGCACCTAAATCCACGGTTATAAGAACATGTGCCCAGAGGAAACTATCTATTTCGATCTTCCTTTCTTAAAAGATAATCAAAAGTTGTGCTAACAAATATAGATGCTGTTCTAAATGCACATGATTCTTTACCAGTAGTAAGAGTGTAAGTACACGTACTGGGTTGGTCAAAATGTTCATTTTCTGTAACATCTTATGGAAAAACCTGGATGAACATTTTGGCCAACTCAATATCATTTTTTTTTTTTTGCTTCACATAACCTTGTATGGAGTGATATATTAGTGAGCACCAAATTTTGTAATTAAAAAGGAATTCTTCATTACTCATTTCTACATATATTGCTTGAAATATTTTATGAGGCACCTGTGTTGAGCACTGGGTATGGAGAAAAAAGAACTCCATGTCAAAGGACAAAAGAGATAAGAGGCACAAATGGTGTTGAACACAAAGAACTGAACTTGGTCTTTATCAGATAAAAAATGAACAAAGTCTGTGCTGTTCATAAAATATTGACAATTGTGTTATAGACTCCTCGTATTTGGAGATGGTTGGAACTTTGATCTGTGAAGAATACATAAAGTTGTTTTTACTGTTCAGTTGCTAATTCATGTCTGACTCTTTGTGACCCTATGACCAGCAGCACATCAGGTTTCCCTGTCTTTCACCATCTCCTGGAATTTGCTCCAACTCACATCCATTGAGTTGGTGATGCCATCCAACCATCTCATCCTCTGTTGCCCCTTCTCCTTTTGCCCTCAATCTTTCCCAACATCAGGTTCTTTTCCAATCAGTTGACATTTAGCATCAGAAGGCCAAAATATTAGGGCTTCAGCTTCAGTATCATTCCACCCAATGAATATTCACGGTTGATTTCCTTTACGATTGACTGGTTTGATTTCCTTGCTGTCCAAGGGACTATCAGCAGTGTTTTCCAGCACCACAGTTAGAAAGCATTAATTCCTGGGTGCTCCACCTTCTTTACGTCCAACTCTCACATCCATATACGACTACTGGAAAAATCATAGCTTTGACTATATGGACCTTTGTCAGCAAAGTGATGTCTCTGCTTTTTTAATACGCTATGTTTGTCATAGCTTTTTCATCCAAGGAGCAAGCGTCTTTTAATTTAGTGGCTGTAGTCACAATCTGTAGTGATTCTGGAGCCCAAGAAAATTCAATCTGTCACTGTTTCCACTGTTTTCCCATCTATTTGCCATGATATTATGGGAACCATGATCTTAGTTTTTTGAACACTGAGTTTTAAGGCAGCTTTTTCAGTCTCCTCTTTCACCCTCATCAAGAGGCTCTTTAGTTCCTCTTTGCTTTCTGTCATTAGAGTAGTATCATCTGATTATCTGAGGTTGATGGTATTTCTCCCAAACTTGATTCCAGCTTGTGAGTCTTGCATTCTGCACAGAAGTAAAACAAGTAGTGTGACAATATACAGCCTTGATGTACTCCTTTTCCAATCTGGAACATGATGTATTCTGCACAGAAGTCAAACAAGCAGTGACAATATACAGCCTTGATGTACTCCTTTCCCAATCTGGAACCAGTCCATTGTTCCATGTCTGGTTCTAACTGTTGCTTGACCTGCATACAGGTTTCTTAAGAGGCAGGTAGGGTGGTCTGGTATTCCCATCTCTTTTAGAATTTTCCACAGTTTGTCGTTATCTACACAGTCAAAGGCTTTAGCATAGTTAATATAGCAGAAGTAGACTTTTTTTGGAATTTTCTTGCTTTTTTTATGATCCAGCAGATAATGCAAGTTGATCTCTGGTTCCTCTGCCTTTTTAAAATCCAGCTTGTACATCTGGAAGTTCTTAGTTCATGTACTATCGAAGCAAAGCCTACCTTAAAGAGTTAGAGCATTACTTTGCTAGCATATGGAATAAGTCCAATTGCATGGTAGTTTGAACATTATTTGGCATTGCCTTTCCTTGGGATTGGAATGAAAACTGAACTTTTAAAGTCCTGTGGCTATTGCTGAGTTTTCCAAATTCACTGGCATATTGAGTGTAGCACATTAACAGCGTCATCCTTTAGGATATGAAGTAGCTCAACTGGAATTTCATCACTTCTGCTAGCTTTATTCACAGTGATGCTTCCTAAGGCCCACTTGACTTCACACTCCAGATGTCTGGCTCTAGGTGAGTGACCACACCGTCACAGTTATCTGGGTCATTAAGAACTTTTTGGTATAGTTCTGTGTATTACTGCTACCTCTCTTAATCTCTTCTGTTTCTGTTAGGTCCTTGCCATGTCTGTCCTTTATTGTGCTCATCTTTGCATGAAATGTTCCGTTGGTATCTCCAATTTTTTGAAGAGATCTCTAGTCTTTCCCATTCTATCTTTTCCCTCTACTTTTTGCATTGTTCACTTAAGATGGCTTTCTTATTTTTCCTTGCTATTCTCTAAGATTTATTTTTAAAGAAAATGTTATTTTTAAATCATGCCATGAGTTCAAAACTTCCTAAAACTTCAATGATACATAGGTTTCAATAGGTAAAATAGCCTACAGAAAAGTAAGTTTATTACTGAAGAAGCCTCTAATTCTCTGAGGCTGTTAATCATAGTGTTGATTATATGGAACTTTGTATTGTTATTTAATATACATAAGGTTTATAATCACTTGCCTAAGGATAGAGATATAAAGTGGCAAGTTATAAATATACTTTCAAAGTCCATATATTAGTATACTTTTAAGTGCTCAAATTAATTAAAAAAGAAACAATATCATGAACCTGTATGCAGGGAAGGAATGGAGATGCAGATGAAGAGAATGAAATTGTGGACACAGCAGGTAGCCATTCCCTTCTCCAGGGGATCTTCCCAACCCAGGGATTGAACCCAGGTCTCCAGAATTGCAGGTGGATTCTTTACCAGCTGAGCCACAAGGGAAGCCCAGGGAAAGGAGAGGGTAGGAGAAACACAGAAAGTGGCATTGACATATATACTCTATTGTATGTAAAACAGATAACTAGTGGGAAGCTGCTATATAACATGTGGAGCCCACCCCAGTGTCTTGTGATAGCCTGGAGGGGTGGGAAAGGAGGGGGAGAGGGGTAGGAAGGACCAGGGAGGGCAGCTCAATAGGGAGGGGATAAATGTGTGTGTGTGTGTGCCTGTGTGTGCCTGAATTATGACTCATTCTCATTGTTTTACTGCAGAAACCAGCATATTGTAAAGCATTTATTCTCCAATTAAAAAAAAAAAAAAAGACCAAAATTAGAAAACTACACACTATCTAAAACCCCAATACTGGTAAGCATTTCATGGCTCCAACATTGTTGATCTAAAACTGTTAACATTTTAATCTTAAAGCAAATAGCAAATCCGGCACTCTAGAAACTTAATTAGATTTGTAACTTAATCTGCTAGATCTTTTGTCTTCATTTTCTCAACAGAACAAAGACTGAATTTATGTGCGAAAAAACAGGATAATAGGCAGAAAAGGACCATTCTTTGTCTAGTAGTTGTTTAAGAATGTTTACTAAATGTTTCTGGGAGATAAATTTTAAGATTTTGAATGATTAGGATCCTTCAAGTACCTGACTGCCTGAGTTCTTTCAGAAAACTACTGTAGACTAAAATATTGGTTCAGGAAATTTAAATTAAAGGAATATTTTCTATTGCCTTTTTTTTTTAATTTTAAGGCACATGAGGTAATATTAGGAGTGTTTTAAAACTAATTTCTTGAATATAGCCTAAGTATTTTGCAATAAAATTATTGTTAATTCTCAGGATTCTGAACCATAAAATTCTTTTACATTATTTAACATGATAGACAACCTTGTTCAGAAAGATTTTTTTAAAAAGGTTGAATCAAAATCTTTTTTCAAAGAAATGAACAGAGTAGCGATTCAGAAAATATACTAGGGTTATTTTTTTCTCTTCCATTTAATAATTTAGTTACATAAGTGGGTACTTTCAGAATTTGAACATTAAGAAATCTACATCCTCGATCAGTATGTTTTAAATGCATAAGTTCAGAGAATAAAGTAGAGGAGATTTGAAAAATCAACACAGAGTCCATGCCACTGAGTGTCATTAACATGTCAAACCATGAAAAGTCTGAAAAACTTATGATAGGAAAAATGACCAAATTTAGAGAAAACAGTAGACAGGTAAACTGCGAACAGTAGCTTTGTATTTTGGAGTGATAAAAAGTACAGTCTAAAAATTCTATAGTCAATCAATTGTCATTCACATTTTAAATCAACTGGAAGACAATTTTGAGTCATAAAGACTGTCTATATACTTCTGTATACAGAATGTGAAAGAAAGACATATCAGGAAGAGATCAAATCAATTCCTATGTCCACCTGGAATTCATCATAAAAATGGAGAAACTAAATTACACAAACACAAAAAACATTTTATCCATCTATTTATGCACACACACTCACACACACATATACACATATAATATTCCTTAGGAAAGAATTAACTTCAAACTGTGGCAAATTAATCAAATTCAATCTCTTCAATAAGTAAATTTTAAAAAATTAACATTCATGAACACAATTTTAAAAATTAAAAAACCCCAAAACTCCAGTGATAGAGAATTGGCATTATTATATTTCACATCAGGCATAAAAATCAGAGTATTGTTTCAATGAATCTACTGCTCTGAAATTTTTTGATCATCTATTCCAGCTTGAGGCTCAGTTCCCTAAGGATATCACATATGAATGAAACACATAATTGTAGACAAAACAAATTATAGGGCCATCCCAGGTGGTGCTGGTAGTAAAGAATTTGCCTGCCAATGCAGAAGAGGCAAGAGATGCAGGTTCAATCCCTGGATTGGAAAGATTCCCTGGAGAGGGAAATGCCAACCCACTCTAATATTCTTGACTGGAAAGTCTCATGAACAGAGGAGGCTGGTGGGCTGTAGTCCATGGGGTCATAAAGAATCAGATGGCACTGAGCATCTGAACACATACTAAAGTCAGAAATATACTGGTCTCAACAAAGTAAGTCTGTAGATATTAACTTGGACTGATAGCCTTCTAGTCAGTTCATTTGTAGACTGAAAAAAACAAAACAAAACAATGAATCTATCATTTTAGCCTGGTGGCATAGAACACAGGTATAGCTTTGGATAGGAGAAAGTAAATGACTTATCCTATGTCAGAAGTGAAAGTGTAGTCACTCAGTCATGTCAGACTCTTTGCGACCCCAGGGACTGTAGCCTGCTAGGGCTCCTATTTCCATGGAATTCTCCAGATAAGAATACTGGAGTGGGTAGCCATTCCCTTCTCCAGGGGATCTTCCCAACCCTGACTGAAGCCAGCTCTCCTGCATTTCAGGCAGATTCTTTACCATCTGAGCCACCAGGGAAGACCTTCATATGTCAAAATCACTCCTCAAAATATTTAATGTTTCAAATACAGTATCTATTTTGACAGTTAAGATATTAGGTTGGCCAGAAAGTTCATTGGTTTCCCATATCATCTAATGGAAAAACACAAACTTTTTGGCCAATCCAATATCATCATGAATTTAATAGACATACCACCAAGAACTGTAGTAAAGATTTATGTTTTATGAGAAAATAAAGTAAATCTGGAAATCATAAGTAGCAAATTATGGCTATGAGTTATGCAAAAACTGAACTCTAATCAGAGGATTTATACTCAGAAAGGCCTGGCTTGGCACCTTGGCAAAACTTTGGGAGAATTAATAAATAATACAATTAATAAAAGTAAAATCTTAAGTCACAGGGAATCTTCCTGACCTAGGGATCAAACCTGGGTCTCTTGCCTTGCAGGCAGATTCTTTTCTGAGCCACTAGGGAATCCCAAGTCATATGCACATAGCTTTTAATGAGTTCCCACTTAAACAAATGAAACAACCTGCAAAATTCTCAGTTCCAAAAAAAGATGAGGACTTTAATGGCAGTGTCTGAGTTTATAAAATCACAAATGTAATTTTAGGTTCATTTCAGTTTTCTTTCTTGAATGAGTTTGCATTACATCTATTTTTAATTTAGGTGCATGAATTTAAAAATAGCCACATAAGCTACCAAATACAGACAGAGTCACTTCATCATAGAGTACTTCATTGAAACTGTACTTAAAATCATCCTGATTTGTAGCATTTGGTGATTTTCATGTTGTTAAGACAAAGAAGGTTATGAAATTTTATCTTTAAATTATCCAAGTATCTTTGTCAAACTATATTAGGCAGAGTTACTAAGTTGCAAATTTTATTCTAAAAGAAAAACAGCATATTCATTTCTTTCTGAAGTATGCTATCTGAAAGTAAACATATCATGCCCATACTTACAAATGGGCCTCAATCTTTGTATCTTACCTAGACTGTAATACCAAGAGAATAGTATTAGGCATGATAGGATTACAGTCATTGAAAATTCATACAGATCCAGTGTTTGTTCCTAATGGTTATGTTTTGATTCATATAGTCTTCTTTTTCATTTAGCTAGCCCTCCCAATTTTTGCTGTTGTATGAATATAATTAGAATATTTTAAATAATATACTTTCAGTTATATATTTGGCAATATCCTAGTAAACTAGCTTTCTGAAAATCAATAAGCAACTAAATGAACAAAAAGGTTTGATTTATAGCATTTGTCTATTTTCATGTTTAAATACTCTCACCATGGCCAATTCAAACTATCAACATGATGGCATTCAAAGTGAAGCTGGGAAGAGATGTGCAAAGCTTCTCGCAGTGAGTTGGTCAAGCTGGTTTCAGCAGAGCACTGTGATAAATAAATACTGCCTCAAGTCTGTGTTTATTCTAATAGTCTGTCAGAATATACAGGGACTTTTTGGTAAGTTCCAATATATTTAAGAATATGGCAGTGAATAATTTTAACATGATTAAGTTTTAAACAATAACAGGCAACATTAAATTATGAAGTGACAGCAAAACACTTTCTAAATAGCATCTAATTGAGGATAAAAACAAAAAAAAATGATTTACGATAAAACTATTGCTTTATGATAAAAATATTCATGACAAATAGTATCACTGAAAGCTTGTAAGCTATCTCTATGTTGGAATTTTGAAAATGTAAATGACCACATCATCTTGAGACTCAAGGTAACATTTTACTGAAATTAAAAGTAAGATCATTTTATGGCCCACTATATACACTTGTAAAGTTCATTATTTTAATACTTATGATGTAATAAGCTGAATAGAATAGTACCTAACATAGGATTTGACGATTTTTTTTTTCTCTAAAGGGTCAGAGAGAATATATTTAGGCTTTGCAAATCATATAGTTTGTTGTGAATGCAGTACTGTTTGTGCAGTGGGAAATACTCATGTTCAACATGTAAATTAACAATTCTTGCTGTATTTCAATAAAACAATGCTTACAGAAACAAACAGCGGGTGGATTTGGCCTGTGGGTCATCCACAGTTTGTTGACCTGACTTTAGCAGGTATCAAATCATCTGACGTTTTTATGGGACTGATTTCAATATGATTTTTCTTGGTGTTTATGAATCACTAGTCCCTTTAATTAAAGTACTTTTTGAATGTATATTGTCCCAGTCAGTAAAAAAATCTTTACTAATTACTGTTTCTTAAACAAGATACTCCGCAATGCAAAAGGACAATGCAATTGAAAATAAAATGAATACAGTGGTGGACATATCTTCCTTTACTATACCACAATGTCACCTTTAACCACAAAGAGAGGTTTTCCTAGACAGTAAAAGAAGAGAAAACTTTCAGATCAAATTAAGATATGTTTAATATGAGCACATTCATTTTAATTTACTCTGAAATCCTTATTCTTACCTTCCACAAGTTTCCCTGTCTGTTCGGCACTTCCCCCAGGAAGAATCTTGGCAATATAGGCTCCAATTTCTCCGCTATGTCCAGGGATTTCTTTACCACCCACAATTCTAATTCCTAATCCATTACCTGTATTGAAAAGTTAGCAAATTATTAGCAATAAGAAAGGACAACAGTTATCACAAGTGATAAGGTGCAGAAAAAATGGGTTCTGATATGTATAAGTTAACCCCAAATGAATATTGGAACTGGACACTGATAACAAAAGAACAATATTATGATTTCATAGTAGTTGATAGGAAAGAGAATTATCTGAGATCTGGTAGGATCTATAATGATTAATCTGACATTAACAAATAATTTTTATTTTTTATTTCAGCCATATTCAATAATATAATAAAGTTTTATCCATTTTGATCATATATGTTGCAAGAATTTTATATGATGATGTTCCCAGTATAAATAATTTCAGAGCAAAAAATTCATTTATGAAATTGATGAGCATTTGACTTACAAAAAGGAAGTAATGGCTATCATAAATTGAGAAGACATAAATGACTGCAACTGATAAAGTGAAACCATGATCATAACTTATGAATTATTATTCACATTTCAGCCTTAATTCAGAAACTAATATTGTTTGTGCATTAATATGGCACTTAATACAGGGATAATAAAAACATTCTTTACTGATGAGCAACTTGGTAAACTGTTCCTTATTCCACAGAACAGATTTTTCTATAATTAGCGATGCAGATAAAAGATGGAAAATGATTATTATGAGAAATCTACACACTCTACTTGATCTTAGCCAAAAGGCTGAGAAGTGATGATTATTATGAGAGATCTAATTGAATCAAATAAACTGTTGACATTTTAAGTTTATTTTAAAAGAGTAAACTAAAAAACAGCTAGTGTATACAGCTCCACATATATTTTTGTTACAAATGTCAAGAAGATTTTAAAATGAAAGCACTAAAAGAAAGCAGAATTCTCCTTTATTGAAGACACAATTAATTAAACATTTCATTCAGTGATTGAAGTAGCATTTCCAACTCTTTCAAAATCTCTAAAATTAAAAGCCAGGTCTCTTCCAAATCCTATTACTTTCCTACTTAACTCCTCAAAAAGAATCCCTCTAGTTAGCATCAACCGGAGAAGGCAATGGCACCCCACTCCAGTACTCTTGCCTGGAAAATCCCATGGGTGGAGGAGCCTGGTAGGCTGCAGTCCATGGGGTCACTAAGAGTCAGACACGACTGAGCAACCTCACTTTCACTTTTCACTTTCATGCACTGGAGAAGGACATGGCAACCCACCCCAGTGTTCTTGCCTGGAGAATCCCAGGGATGGGGGAGCCTGGTGGGCTGCCCTCTATGGGGTCGCACAGAGTCGGACACGACTGAAGCAACTTAGCAGCACCAACAGCAGCAGCAGCAGCAGCAGCAGTTAGCATCAACACAATTCAAACACTCAACAAGCAGTAGCTGAATTATGCACTGCTTTTTAAAAAATTTATTTATTTTAATTGGAGGCTAATTACTTTACAGTATTGTATTGGTTTTGCCATACATCAACATTAATCCGCCACGGGTGTACACGTGTTCCCAATCCTGAAGCCCCCTCCCACTTCCCTCCCCATACCATCCCTCTGGGTCATCCCAGTGCACCAGCCCCAAGCATCCTGTATCCTGTATCGAACCTGGACTGGCGATTCGTTTATTATATGATATTATACATGTTTCAATGCCATTCTCCCAAATCATCCCACCCTCTCCCTCTCCCACAGAGTCCAAAAGACTGTTCTATACATCTGTGTCTTTTTTGCTGTCTCGCAATACAGGGTCATCTCAGCACTGTTTCTAACAGCCAGGACATGGAAGCAACCTAGATGTCCATCAGCAGATGAATGGATAAGAAAGCTGTGGTACATGTACACAATGGAGTATTACTCAGCCATTAAAAAGAATACATTTGAACCAGTTCTAATGAGGTGGATGACACTGGACTGCTTCTTTATTTATCTAGTAGAGGTGTATTTTGGTAAAATACTGTTTATTTCTAGGTGACATGATCCTTCCAAATGAATTTACTCGTTCCTTTTCTTCCTTCCTCCTCCCTCCCTTTCATCCTTCCTCCCCTTTCCCCCTTCCTACTCTCCCTCTTTTCCCCTAGTACCCCACTCCCCACTCTCATCCCGAGACCTGCTTTGTCACCAGAGCAAGTGTTCTGAAGATTTAGCCTCAAAACAAAAACAAAACAAGTTAACTGCATGTTTCAACAAAGGGTTGCCAAGGGTGAGAGTTAAATAAGATCCTAGCTCTCTGTGGCCCCACTTGTGGCGCTTTTCTGTCACAAGTTTCTTAGCTCAGTGTTCCTGTTCTTGGAGATTAATTGAGGATCCAAACTGAACAGAACTGGACCAATGAAGACTAGCATTTACTATATGACACAGAGCATGTATTATATATGACTTTCAGTCTCAACAAAAGTTGATTTCTTAGACATTAGCATTTAAAGATTCACCAGGACTGATTCTACAATAAGACGTTAGATAGATACTAAGAAAGAGTAGAAGATGAAGAAAAGTAATTAGCCACTATTTATTCAATTATTTTATATATATGTGTGTGTATATATATAGTGTTAAGCCATTTTAGAAATTACAAAATGAGGATTTAAAAATAGCTGGTCATATTTAAAGGATTTTCCTATGGAATTTGTCCAGAAAAAATAAAAACAGATTCTTAATCTAAGATTTGGCTTTATCTTTCATGGTTGAATCACTCACAAGGTGCAATTCATCACTTGTTAAATATTTCATAAAACAGATACCTATACTGAATTTCTAATGTGGTCAATATATTCATATCAATTTTAAGACATGGTCAATCTGGGATGCCAAAAGATGATTGATGAGATTTCTTTAGAGTAAAGGCATATTTTCAAGATCAAGTTTTATATGAATATTTATGCTAGATGATAGCAGAGCATAGTAGGGTATAGTAAAGTGCTCATGGCAGCTCTTATTTCTTTTTAAGATTAAAAACTGTTGTATGGCAGAAACCAACCCAATACTAAAATTTTAAAAAATATATTTAAATTAAAAAATGGAAAAAATACCGTATAAATACAGTTCATAAAAATAATTCTGTACTATATAGAATATGGTGTAGCCATATACTTAGAAACTACAAACAGAGTTGTTATACCTTGTAAATGTATAGCTAAAAAGTAGAATTTCAGAATCTATTAATTAACATGTGACTACTTAAAAAAACTGATTATGTTTTCATTTTGAAAAATGACATTGTCTTGAAGATAAGTAGTTGGGTTCTTAGTACCATTTGATTTTTAGTGACTGAGTACATTCTAAAATCCTGTAGTAAAGGATCTATAATAGGAACTTACAACTATATCCACAATAATTATTTAATTTTGTAAAATACAGTTTCATGCTAATGAATTTGACACTTTTTAAATATACTTTACAAATCAGTGTCTTTGGTAAAATGGGAGTAATGCATAGCCATGAAAATACTGTGAAAAATGAGATTTGATAGACAGTTGACCCTTCCACAACCTGGGGGTTGAGGTGCTGACCCTCTGTGCAGTTGAAAATCCTCATAAACTTATACTCAGCCCTTTGTATACAAGGTTTCTCTGTGTACTTCCATATCCCTGGATTCAACCAACTGTGGATTGTGTAGCATTATATATTTACTATTGAAAAAAAATCTCCATTTAAATGAACCCATGCAGTTCAAACACATATTGTTCAAGGATAAATGTATATAGAAACCACTTCTAATACATAGCAATTCTCAAAAGTTACTTTTCTTCTTTTTGATCCTGCTGTGTTGACTGCTTTTGATTTTCATGTATACAATAAAGTAACATAGAAATATTAAAAGTTTGTGAAAGAAAAGCAAGTTAGAAAATAAAAAGACCTAAAGGAAAACATTTGTTTATTTTACAGTAGTTGCCTGTATCCTAATTTGGATGCCATGAGTATGAATTTAATTTATATAATTTCTAAGAATGTAAATCTAGATATTTTTATTTACCATTTCTATGGTTATACTTTGATATTTTATGAATATAGACAGAAAAACAAAAACACTTATATAAAAATAAAACACATCAGCTCAAATCTAAAAAGCAGAATGTCAATAAAATAATTTTATAAGCCTAAGAGGCAAAATTAGTTTTTAACTGAAATGCTTAAATCTAAGTGGTCCTTGATAAGTGATACTGTTGGTTTTAACTTTTACAAATTTTTAACAACATAAACTTATTTCCCTCTCTGTTTCTATTCCATCTAGAAACATTGCTAAAATATTTCCTCAGAAGCCATGAAAGTACACTGGTTTTGCTCTTTAGCTCACCATATGGCAGAAAAGAGAGGCCAACAATTACTGTAAAGAACATGGGAGCTTTAGTAAAAGAGATCATCAAAGTTACAGTAATTTTATAACATATAACCATAAATGTGGTTAAGGAAGTCTTAAAGGGAGATCTATAAGCAACCACAACACAATGTATTTGTAAATCACCATGATGTACACCTTAAATATCTTATAATTTTGTAAGCCCATTATACCTCAATAAATTGAAATGAAAAAATAAAAAAGTAAGCTGTACATAAAATAACATGAGCATACTAAGGAAACAGCCTCACATTTGAATTTCAATTTGCAGTTTAAATCTCCCTTACTTTTATATGTTTATCAACGTTACATTAAATGCTCTGATATTTAGGGTATTACAAAAATGTTTTTATTTCCATTATTAAATAACATGAAAATAGCTTGATGTTATAATTAGAGCACTGAATGTGGGCAAAATGACAATACTTGTTTCATTTCATCACTATCATGTGCTACATCTAAGCATCAAGGAAAAGGAAAATTTTCATCAACGAACATACTGTCTTATGAATAGTAGTCTTTAAATCAATAACCTATTATTCATAATAAAGTTATTACAGAACAAAGATATACTGCTTAGTTTAGTCATATAATTAGTTGGGCTGAAGAAGAAAGACTGTCTATATAAATATATTGTCTATATTAATATGAATACACTCATTGGAAGGACAGATGCTGAAGCTGAAGCTCCTATACTTTGGGCACCTGATGTGAAGATCTAACTCATCGGAAGATACCCTGATGCCAGGAAAAATTGAGGGCAAAAGGAGAAGGGGGTAACAGAGGATGAGATGGTTGGATGGCATCACTGACTCAATGGACATGAGTTTGAAACTCAGGGAGATAAAAATGGACAGAGAAGCCTGGTGTGCTGCAGTTCACAGGGTTACAAAGAGTTGGACATGACTTAGCGACTGAACAACAAAAACAATAAATAATCAATGCTAATGATGTACTAAGGATAATGAAAAATACACAAAAGATAGTTCAATTAAATCTATTTTTATAGTTCATCTTAATTATACTCTTGCATAAGGCTGTTGTACCTACAGCTATAAATTATCCAAGAAAATATTTAGAAAAAATCAAATTACATTAAAAGACCATAATGATTTCCTTTGCATCTTATCAAATGTTATATTAATTCATTAACTTTTGAAAACAAAGACCTAAAGAATATTTCACTATTTGTTCTTTAACTTTACTTACTTTTGTTCATTATAAGAAAACATTTCTACAAACACAACAAAGCTCATCAATTGCATTATTAACAATCCATACTTGACTGTTTCTAGAAAATTCAAAATGGAAAAGCCATATTCATGCCAAATATAATCCAACTGTAAGTCTGGACATGCAAATTACAAACTCAGCTCTTCAACCGTTAGCTTTTTTTAAAATTCAGCCAATTACTGTATAAAATCTTCTTTCCTACTTTTAAATATGTAAAGATTCATAAAGAATTTGAAGTGAATATTGTATTTCACATTTCTATGAACAAAAGTTCACCATTTGTCTTTTTCTAATGTAATTTGAATAATATTAAGGTAAAAATGTTGCATGGGCTTCAAAGCATGTATAAAATGCTATTCACACTTAGACCATCCTGGATGAGATAGGTCCAAGTTGGCCTGCCATAGGACTGAAATGGCCATTGGCAAGGGAAATAAGGAAGATAAGTCATGGATATAAGTCAAAAGTGGCACAGTGGTAACAAATGCACTTTAGAGACCTGGGTTTGATACCTGGATTGGGAAGATCCCCTGCAGAAGGAAATGGCAACCTACTCCAGTATTCTTGCCTGGGAAATCCCATGGGTAGAGGAGCTTTGCAGGCTATACATAGTTCACGGGGTTGCAAATAGTTGGACATGACTGAGCAATTACAACAACAACAATACGTCAAGACACTGGTATTCTGAGTTTGTTAAGCAACATCTTCCAAATGTCAGATGATGTATGAACTGATAAGGTATTTTTACTAAGAGGGCATAGGATTTCCTCTTTCTGAAATGCTTCAGAAATAGTCCTCACCAAGAAAATTTTCAGGACTTCCACATCAAAAGGGACATTTCGTTCACACAGAGTTTTTTTCTTTATTTTAACTTACATGTTTGATAGTTGCTGAGAGTAGATCTTAAAAGTTTTTATCACAAGAAAAAAATTTTGTAACTATGTTTGGTGATGAATGTTAAACAGAATTATCATGATGACTGCCTTCCCAGACAACACACAGATTGCAGCTATGTGAGTTCCTGATCAGGGGACCTAGTTAAGCCATGCTTCAGATTCTTGAACTACAAAAACATTGAGTACTAAATGTGTGTTTTTTAAGGCATTAAATTTGTGGTAACTTGTTATTCATCAACAAAAAATTAATACCAAGATGAAAGCTGCATTCTGAGTTTTCTGTGCACACAATACATAGGGATATTGTCTTGGTAGCAAAGCCAGTGGAATAGTTGTGTTTATAGTACTTAACCACAGTGATTGAGCAGCGATAGAGGGTAGGAGATACAGGGAAAATAGGCTATGAACAGAAAGCCTGTTGCCCTTCATAAATGAAGAGGAAGAGCTCTGTGTATCAGTTCTGCATCGCTGGGGTTCTAGTATAATGTGTGTAGCAAGTACATGGCATCTAGGCTACACGAAATTTGTAAATGAATGAATCATGAATGGATGAAAACTGAAGTGTCTAATTTTCAGTTTTGAAACTTTAAAGTGTCTAATTTTCTCTACATAGAGCTTCATGCCCGGCATGCTGCGGTCCATGGTGTCACAAGAAGTTGGACACGATTGAGTGACTGAGCTAAAATGAGGGCTAATGCATCAGTTACAGTGATCTTAAAAATAATAGATTTGTACTGTACTCTGTTCTTGGAAAATGTCTGTAAAATTATATTAACACAATGAATCTTAAAATTAAAAATAACAAAAAGGAAACCCTCTATTCTACATGAATAAAATAAGATTTTGTGAGGTCAACTGCTCAAGACAACACCTAATATACGGTAATGCTAGAGTGGAGCCCACACTCCAAATGAATGGGTTAGAGATGAGTCTCCCGTTAGGCTAGGGCCAGGGAACCTGGTGTGGGAGGAGAAAGGATGGGTTGGGGAGCTGCATACAAAGTCCTTCCCTTTCTCATTCAGTTGCAGAGGGGAGAGTGAAGAGAGACCTTACAATTAGGCCATTAAAAGGAGAAACTACCAGGATGTAAAAAATGTTGGGGAGTCAGTATCTGTCAGTCAGTACCGAGGAGAGGAAACATTTTGGGTTTAGACAGCTTGTGGGTTAAATGGCAGCATTTAATGTTTTTAAATTTATTTTTAATTGGAGGATAATTGCTTTACAATGTTGTGTTGGTTTCTGCCATACAACACTGTGAATTAGCTGTTCAGTTCAGTTCAGTTCAGTCACTCAGTCGTGTCCAACTCTTTGCGACCCCATGAATTGCAGCACGCCAGGCCTCCCCGTCCATTGCCAACTCCCAGAGTTCACTCAAACTCATGTCCATTGAGTCGGTGATGCCATCCAGCCATCTCATCCTCTGTCGTCTCCTTTTCCTCCTGCCCCCAATCCCTCCCAGCATCAGAGTCTTTTCCAATGAGTCAACTCTTCGCATCAGGTGGCCAAAGTACTGGAGTTTCAGCTTTAGCATCGGTCCTTCCAAAGAACACCCAGGACTGTTCTCCTTTAGAATGAACTGGTTGGACCTCCTTGCAGTCCAAGAGACTCTCAAGAGTCTTCTCCAACACCACAGTTCAAAAGCATCAATTCTTCGGCGCTCAGCCTTCTTCACAGTCCAACTCTCACATCCATACATAACCATGGGAAAAACCATAACCTTGACTAGACAGACCTTTGTTGGCAAAGTACTGTCTCTGCTTTTGAATATGCTATTTAGGTTGGTCATAACTTTCCTTCCAAGGAGTAAGTGTCTTTTAATTTCATGGCTACAATCACTATCTGCAGTGATTTTGGAGCCCCCCCAAATAAAGTCTGACACTGTTTCCACTGTTTCCCCATCTATTTCCCATGAAATGATGGGTGAATTAGCTGTAAGTATACATATATCCCTTCCCTCTTGAACCTTCCCACCACCCTCCATCCCACCCCTACAGGTTGTCACAGAATATGGGGTTGAGCTCCTGGTGTTATACAGTAACTTCCCACTAGATCATCTACATATTGTAATGCATATGTTTTAAATACCATTTAATCTGAAGCTGTAAGTGATCGCTTGGAAAAGGCTCTGCTTGTTTTGTCACTATAGTTTCCATTTTTCTATTGATGAATAAATGTCTATGACTTATTTATACCTTTATCAGCCATTACAAAGATGAAATTGTTACCTTTCCAGTATTAAAGATTTTATCATTTTGTATTTTAGCATTTGTGTTACTATGTTATATATATCTATTAAATGAATACATAATATTAATACTTATATATCTTACTTTGCAAATCTATAAAGAATGATGTATACACAGGCCTGATAACATAATTATATTATAATAACCATTATTTGGGGGAGTAGTTGAAAAACTGATTTGGAGAGAAAAGTTCTGAGTTTGCCAAGTCACTTTAGGGATACTATAAATAAAATCCAGGTGTCCAGATTATTTTTGTGTTACAGGCTAAACCTAGTCTAATCAAAATCAATTTGCTTTAGTAAAAGAGGTATTCAACACAGTTCAACAGATTCTACCATTCAGTATATGTTAGGGAATATTTTTTACTAAAGAGTTATTTAATATAATTACTTTGGTTATATTCATTAATCTATTTTTAAAACTGTTATTATAACACTATCTGAAATTAAGAATAAATATTATATGTTATTAGGTGGCCAGGCTAAGGATAAACATTCCTCTGAAATTGTACTCTAAACAAAAAGTGAGCTGCTTTTATTTCACCTAGTTTTCTACTGCATAAGATTTAGGGAACGTTTAGTTGTATGTTTCAAAATATATGACTTTGAACTAATGAACACTATTTGGTGTTTCTACTTTGTACCAATATTATATGTATTATATTACTTGTTTTCAATCTCTTCGGTAACATCTTCAGGGATAGAAGGGAAAAAAGTAACTAACATTTCTAGAGTTTCTCCTACTTTGCATTTTTAAATCATCTCATAACTTTCCATGTTAGGCACTGTCCATATCATTTTAGGACAAAGCAGCTGAGACTACAGGAGGTTAGAAACTTGGCTAGGTTGGCTGGTAAGTAAAACAACCAAGGTTAGAGCCCATTTTTCTCCTTGAGTCCCACATTCTTGTTCTTTCTATATACCTTTGCTCATCACTCTAATTGTCAAAAAAAATTCTAGAGGATAATTTTAGAAAATATTCTAGAAGTCTTTTCTCTTTTAATTGAATCTCATTTCTTTTTATCCATTTTCCAAGATGAAATCATATGCATGATCTCTCTCTCTCCCTCTCTCTCTCTATATATATATACATACATATATATATATACACACACATATTTAGTATTAACATCACCAAATTACCCTCCTTAACCTGTAGGTTAAACATCTTGAATGTCTTTACCCTCTCCTTACAGAATCAATTATTAATTCCTTTGCTTTTATTTATTAAGAAAAACAGAAAAATGTGTTCATCCATCCCCAGTCTTTTAACTGGGGTTTTAACTGGCTTTTAACACAGCCATTAATGTCACTTAATGGCAGGAACCCATTTCTACAAGCAATATTCATCTTGACAGATGTCAGGAAAAGTGATGATGTGAATGAGGAACTAGTCCAACAGTAAATACTTCTTTTATCACTGAGGAAATGAACGCAAGTTTTCACTGAAATATACAAGGAAGAAATGATTTTAGAAGAGATTCTATTCAAATATGATTTTTTCTATAGTTGTATACTCTTTATTTCTAAGACACTTTGAGGGGCTTACAATGAGAAATTGTATCATATATTTACAACATATTTGGACAGTTAATAAGAGTAAAGAGAAAAAGCCATTCTGAATGGGAAGGGAGAAATTTGGAGTCAAGACCTGCTTACTAGAATCTGTTCAGTTTCCCAGAACTTGCAGCATTTAGCATGGAAAACACATGTTCTCAAAGTGACAATGGACACTTTCTCTTGGTGTTCCACAAGAAAAAGAACAAATGACATAAGTGCCTTAACTTTCAAACACCTGACCTTAAAAAAAATGTTTTCTCATTAAATGTTCCTAAACAATGTAGGAGACATGTTAAGGGTGTGTTACCTACAATGTATCTAACTGCATGAAGTAGAGTTCACCACATTTTTGCCTCAGTTCACTTCAGTCACTCTGTTGTGTCTGACTCTTTGAGACCCCATGGACTGTAGCACGCCAGGCCTCCCTGTCCATCACCAACTCCCGGAACTCACCCAAACTCATGTCCATTGAGTCGGTGATGCCATCCAACCATCTTATCCTCTGTCGTCCCCTTCTCCTCCTGTCTTCAATCTTTCCCAACATCAGGGTCTTTTCAAATGAGTCAGCTCTTTGCATCAGGTGGTCAAAGTATTGGAGTTTCAGCTTCAACTTTAGTCCTTTCAATGAACACTCTGGACTGATCTCCTTTAGGATGGACTGGCTGGATTTCCTTCCAGTCCAAGGGACTCTCAAGAGTCTTCTCCACCACCACAGTTCAAAAGCCTCAATGCTTCGGCATTCAGCTTTCTTTATAGTCCAACTCTCACATCCATACATGATTACTGGAAAAACAATAGCCTTGACTAGATGGACCTTTGTTAGCAAAGTAATGTCTCTGCTTTTTAATATACTGTCTAGGTTGGTCATAACTTTCCTTCCAAGAAGTATGCATCTTTTAATTTCATGGCTGCAGTCACCATCTGCAGTTATTTTGGAACCCCCCCCCCAAAAATAAAGTCAGCCATTGAAATAAAGTCAGTTTCCACTGTTTTCCCATCTATTTGCCATGAAGTGATGGGACCGGATGCCATGATCTTCGTTTTCTAAATGTTGAGCTTTAAGCCAACTTTTTCACTATCCTTTTTCACTTTCATCAAGAGCCTCTTAGTTCTTCTTACTTTCTGCCATAAGGGTGGTGTCATCTGCATATCTGAGATTATTTGTATTTCTCCTGGCAATCTTGATTCCGGCTTCTGCTTCCTACAGCCTAGTGTTTCTCATGATGTACTCTGCCTAAAAGTTAAAGAAGGAGGGTGACAATATACAGCCTTGACATACTCCTTTTCCTATTTGGAACCAGTCTGTTGTTCCATGTCCAGTTCTAACTGTTGCTTCCTAACCTGCATACAGATTTCTCAAGAGGCAGGTCAGGTGGTCTGGTATTCCCATCTCTTTCAGAATTTTCCACAGTTTATTGTGATCCACACAGTCAAAGGTTTTGGCATAGTCAATAAAGCAGATATAGATGTTTTTTTTCTGGAACTCTCGCTTTTTTGATGATCTAGTGGATGTTAAGCAATTTGATCTCTGGTTCCTCTGCCTTTTCTAAAACCAGCTTGAACATCTGGAAGTTCACAGTTCTTGTATTGCTGAAGCCTGGCTTGGAGAATTTTGAGCATTAATTTGCTAGCATGTGAGATGAATGCAACTGTGCGGTAGTTTGAGCATTCTTTGGCATTGCCTTTCTTTGGGACCGGAATGAAAACGGACCTTTTCCAGTCCTGTGGCCACTGCTGAGTTTTCCAAATTTGCTGGCATATTGAGTGCAGCACTTTCCCAGGATCATCTTTTAGGATTTGAACTAGCTCAACTGGAATTCTATCACCTCCACTAGCTTTGTTCATAGAGATGCTTCCTAAGGCCCTCTTGATTTCACATTCCAGGATGTCTGGCTCTAGGTGAGTGATCACACCATCGTGATCATCTGGGTCGTGAAGAGCTTTTTTCTACAGTTCTTCTGTTTATTCTAGTTACCTCTTCTTAATATCTTCTGCTTCTGTTAGGTCCATACCATTTCTGTCATTTATTGAGACCATCTTTGCATGAAATAGTCCCTTGGTATCTCTACTTTTCTTGAAGAGATCTCTAATCTTTCCCATTCTATTGTTTTCTTCTATTTCCTGGCAATGATCACTGAGGAAGGCTTTCTTATTTCTCTTTGCTATTTTTTGGAACTCTGTACTCAAATGGGTATATCTTTCCTTTTCTCCTTTGCTTTTTGCAGTTCCCCTTTATTTGATATACCACATGTGAGCACAGGAGTGTGGTCTCAAATAAAGATTATAGAATTTTTTTAAAAAAATTGGTGTATCTTATTTCATCATGGTTAAATTTTTTTCAGAATTCAGCTTTGAACCAGACAAAACCATTAGAAAAATCTCTAAAAGGAAGCTTCAGTGATTTCATTGGTGCTCATATTACCCATCAAATTAAATTCAGGATTATTTAATATGATCTGGGTCTAACTCTTATTCCTTTTATGACCTCCTCCTAACTTTGATCCGTTTTGTATTCTGTTTTAGCAAAACAAAATTTAAAAAAATAACATAAGCCAAAAAAAAAAAGAACAAAAAACCCCCCAAAATAACCCACTTCCTGAAATGATAAAATCATTGAAAGGAAATAAAAAACACTAATCAGGTCCAAGGGCTAAACTCAAGACTCAATATTATATGCAGCCTCATTATCTAGTTTAATTAGTAGGTTCTTAAATGGTCTAATCATAAAATCCCCTTCTCTCTGGTGGATATAAAGATCCCTCACCAAATAGCACTCCTTATCAAGTGATCTGGGCTTCCCTGGTGGCTTAGATGGTAAAGAATCTGCCTGAGACCCCGGTTCAATCTCTAGGCTGAGAAGATCCTCTGGAGACGTAACGGTAACCCACTACAATATTCTTGCCTGGAGAATCCCCATGGACAGAGCAGCCTGGGTGGGCTAAAGTTCATGGGGTTGCAAAGAATTGGACATGACTGAGCAATTCACATGTCCACTTTTCATCAAGGGGCTCTAGTCCAATTTCTGCTTATCCCTGAGCAGGTGGGACTCAGTTTCCTCCAAGTCTATACAATTATTCAACCAAGCCAATCATATCTTCCTGAAAGAACCAGGGGGCACTCCAACTTTTAGATACTAAAATGCTGGCCTTGGCAGAACTGTTTATTCTATTCCTGAGTACAACCCCAATATGGCCTCTATACTTTAGGGAAATAAAGAACACATCATGGCAGCATTTTTTCACTGTGGTATTGTAGTATTGTTTATAATATTGAAAAGGGGAAGTCAGTACAAATGTTTAGCAACTGAGGAATGGTGGATATAGATGATTAAATATCTATAAATATAATAAAAATAATTAAACTTATCTTATGAAGATCTTTTGATGTAACAGGAAAACGTCTTTGTTAGGTAATTTATACCTATATACAAAATACGTATGTAAACTACTTTACAATATGCTCCTAACATTTACTGTATGTACCTGGGTATAAAGAAGAAAGGAAAGAGAGTGTAAATTGTCAGATTATGACAGTTTTCATTTTTATCTTTATAGTTTTCAGTATTACTATAATTTACTGAGGATCTCTCTATCTATTCATCCATCCATCCATCCATCCAGTTATCTATATATACACGACACACACATACTCATTTCACATACACATACAAAGAAGAGAGTTGAAAATGATACATGTATTTAGAAGATCAGATGGGAGATCTGCCTTTTAGATTTCTAAGAGGAAAGAGAAATGAAAATCTTCATGAGAAAATGGGGAATGATATATTCTCTATCTCCCATTAATATATTCTTTGAATAAATGAAGATACTAGGTATAAAAATTATATGTGTAAATACATGTACCCATGGTTTGTGACTTATTTTAACTTTCAAGAGACAATCTCATGTATTCAATGTTTGCTATGGATTAGCTCTACTTCTTCAAATATCTTGCAAATTCTTGGAAGTAGAATTGTTACCACAGGCTTTTTGCATGTCTGCCTCATATCTAGGTTGAGGTTGAGTTTACATTCAACATGAGCTATTTACTTTTACAGTGGGAAAGTGAAAGATTTGTTTATTTTAATTCTACTTTCTATAATTCTATATTATTTGGAAAAATTTTCAAGTAAATTTAACAGTTATAAAAGGTAGCTAAATTTTTGTTCCAGTATTTTTATTGACTATGGACTATATTCCATGGAACATGGGGTAGTTTTCTAAACTAATCTGCTGATTAATAATACGATATCTTCAAGAAAGACTAAACAAGATATATAGAACTATTACTACCATCTGAAGGTTCCATCTAGAATCTGAATGCAACTATTTATCTAAATCACCTCTACTTTAAATTTGTGGGTTTTCATTGTAAACACTCGTTAGTAAGAAAGAAAAAGAAGAATGGTATCAGTATTTGGTAGAATTGGTTATACTTTCAAATTATTTCAGAAGCAAAGGAAAAAATAAGCAAGTGTACAGTGAATAAAATAACTATGTTCATATCTTTCTAACTTAATTGAGATTTTCATTTCCTTTCTTAGGATTTTACATGCATAATTTCTTTGGTTGCATACTGGGACAATATAACGACCCTAACCCTAAATAAGGTCATTGTCATAAATGTAACCATGTCCATTAAAAAATTATTGAAATATAAACCAGAGTGAATATGAGGGTATGTATGTATGTATGCATGTATGTAAACTCTTTATCCTCTTTCAAATATGAAAACATAATTCATTCAATACCTCTTCATATTGCCAGGATTTGAGAGTTCAATTGGTAAAGAGAAGAAAGTGCAGTCTGATCAGCTAGTGTTTGCTTTAAAAGCTGTTCTTAAATACTTCTGCTCACCTTTCTAAAATTTTAGGCCAATAAAAATCCTTCCAATGAGTTTTAGTGCGGAAGAGAGGAAGGGATTCTACAACAGGCTTAGGGTAGAATCCCTGCATTACTGTCACAACTAGTCACTAATGTTCTTCAGGAACAAAGCAGGGATGTCTCCTCTCACGACTCTGCTCAGTATTATACCACAGGTTTTAGAAAGTGCAATAAGGACAAGAAATTTATACAAATTTATCCCCACTGGAATGGAAGAAGTAAAGCTGTCTTTATTTGTAAACAACATAATCTTGCTTGTAGAAAACTCTAAGGACTCCCCCCCAAAATTAAAAAACTATCAGAACTAAAAACACTAGTAAGATTATAAACTAAAAGGTCAGTGTACAAAAATCAAATGCATTTTTATAAAATGGTAGTGAATAATCCCAAACTGAAATTAAGAAAGCAATTCCATTCTTGGCTACATGTGTACGTATGGCCGAGTCCTATTGCTGTCCACCTGAAACTGTCACTACATTGTTAACTGGCTATACTACAATATAAAATAAAAAGCTTAAAAAAAGGCAAAAAAATATTGAATCTTATACTCACCATGAGTGAAACTTATAAGATGGAAATTATATCTCAATAAAGCTGTTAAAAAAAACAATTCCATTCTCAATAGCACCAAGAACAGAATAATTTGGAAGACATTAAACAAAGAAATTCTAGTTTTGTACTGGAAACTATAAAACTGTATTGAAAAATTAAAGGATACCTCAGTAAAGGTAGAAATATTACACATACATGAATTAGAAGATTCAGTGTTGGTAAGATAGCAATTCTTTCAAATTGATCTATAGTTTCAATGTGACCCCTATCATAATCCCGGTAAGTTGATACTAAAAAATGTGGAAATTAAAAGAATCTAGAGTAGCCAAAACAATTTTAAAAAAAAGTTGGAGTAATTACATTATTAGATTTCAAAACTTAATATGAAGCTACAGAGTAAGCAAAAGAGTATAACAGTTAGGCATATAATCAAACAGAACAGAATTGAGATTCCAGAAATAAATTCTTTTTTTTTTTTTTTTGGCATTGGATATGGCCATGGTTTCTTATATGTGACACAAAAACCATGAGCAATACAAGGAAAATATATAAATTGGATGTCATCAAAATGAAAAACTTTTGTACAAAGGACATTAAGATACCAAGGCAATTCAATGGGGGATTGGTTTCTTTCACAGAAGGTGCTTGTACAATTAAATATTCATTAGTGGTTCAAAAAAATGAATTTGGATGTCAGCATCATACCATATACACAAATAGGTACAAAATAGGTAACTGACCTGAATGTTTAAAGTATATAAACATAAGAGAAATTTTCTGGTATAAAACCTCTCAGAGAAAATCTTTTTGACCTCGAAATAGTTCTTAATACATTATCAGCAGCATGGTTTACAAACTAAAAATAACAATAAATTGAATTCTATTAAAATGTAAATTTTTCCTTTAAAATACACCTTTAAGAAAATAAAAAGACAAGACAAAAACTAGAAGGAAATAGATGCACTCCATGTAACTTATAAGAAACACATCCAAAATATATAAAGAACTCTTACAACTCTGTATGAAGACAAAGAATCCAAATGAATAATGGAAAAAAATTCTTAATAAATATTTTACCAAAGAATATGTATGCTTTGACTTTAACCACCTAAAAATATACTCATAGCTCAGTTGGTAAAGAATCCACCTGTAATGCAGGAGAACCTGGTTTGATTCCTGGGTCAGGAAGATCTCCTGGAGAAGGGATAGGCTACCAATGCATTATTCTTGGGCTTCCCTGGTGGCTCAGCTGGTAAAGAATCTGCCTGCAATGCAGGAGACCTGGGTTTGATTCCTGGGTTGGGAAGATCCCCTGTAGAAGGGAAAGGTTTCCCACTCCAGTACTCTGGTCTGGAGAATTCCATGGACTGTATAGTCCATTGGGTCACAAAGAACTGGACACAACTGAGCAACTTTCACTTTCACTCTCATCAGAGGTCATTAGGAAAATTCAAGTTAAAACAACACACTATCATCCACACTCACCCTAAAAGACAGATATTACCAAGTGCTGGCAAAGGCATAGAGGAAGTAGAATCCTTAGACATTGTTGGTAAGAATAGAATATGGTACCTTTACCTTGGCAAACTATCTGACAACTTCTTAAATAGTTAAAAAGAAACTCACCATGTAACTGAGCAATTCCATTTTTAGGACATCATACAAAAGTACCATATGTCCAAAGTAAAACTTGTGTGCAAATTTTAAGTGAAACCACAAAAAATCCAATGGATAAATAAATAAAGAGAATTCAAACAATGGAGTACTTCTTCACAATAAAAAGAACAAATATCTGATACATGCTACAACATAGATAAACCTAAAAAGTACTGGTAATTGAAAGGAGTCAGAAATCAAAACTGAAATCGTACAATTTAATTTATATGAAGAACCCATAAAGGGTAGAATCAGAGACAGAAAGTAAACTTCCTGTCTGTGACTGGGAGAGGAATGCTGGATGTGGCTATGGCTATCAGACTCAAAGGAACTTTTTGTAGTGTTTGAAAAGTTTCAAAACAAGATTGTTGTGATAGTCATACAACTCCACAAATTTATAAAAGTCATTTATAACCTGCACATTCACGATATAAGTTTTACCACAAAGTTCCACCCATGAAACTTTCCAGGCAAGAGTACTGGAGTGGGTTGCCATTTACTTCTCCAGGGGATCTTCCCGACCCAGGGATCAAACCCAGGTCTCCAGCATTGCAGGCAGATGCTTTACCATCTGAGCCACCAGGGAAGCCCCATACCACAATAAAGTTGTTAAAATAATAATTTTAAACGGGCTATCCATATTTGCTATTCCTACCAACTCAGATCCAGTGAGATCTGTTACATTTGTTTCTTGTTTCTAAAACTTATGAAGATGGTGGCCTAATGGGGTACAGAGAATGAGCCACTATATCTGGAGAAGACACTGCTATCTTTTGAAACTAACCATTCTTAATGTTCTTCACTATTACACTTCCTAATCCATCTTTCTAACCTTGCAGATGGAGCCAGTCCATTATGGAACTTTAATATAAGCAAATATCCTTTTTAAATTCAGAAGAATTTCTCTGACTTGTTTTGAACAGCTGTGTTTCTGAAGATGTTAAGATGGAGTTCTAAACAAAAAAGAAAGAGACTCACTTCTTGAGTATTACGTTTTATCTTTTTTTCTGATAATTTCTAAGAGAAAATAACATTCTTTTGATTGAACACTAAGGATAAGATTTTGTGTCAGGTTCACTTGCAATTATGTGAGATATAGAGAGCTGATCTTTTTTAAGAATGAATGTACTCATTCTCAAAATCTAAATAAGTGATAGAGCTGAACTCCAATTCAGGACTTTCTGATTCTAAAACTCATGTCCTATTTTCTCCATTTCACTGCTTTGTGCTTGGGTGACTGAAGGTTTTCAGAACTGTTGTACAGTTGTTGATCAGCACCTATAAGTATATCTTTGAAGTTTACAGTCAAAATTAAATGATCTATTTGCTCAAAGTTATCGACCACTTAACAGAAGACTGTATGCATGTATTTCCCTCTGCATACATCATAAAATAGTATAAAAAAATGGTACACATGTGTATGTGTGCACACACCTATACATATATACAGATGTCTATGAACAATAAAGTTTTGTAAATTCCCTGACTTTGTCTCAGTTGTTCCTTAAGTTTTACTATAGTTCAGTTCAGTTCAGTCGCTCAGTCGTGTCCAACTTTTTGTGACCCCATGAACTGCAGCACGCCAGGCCTCCCTGTCCATCACCAACTCCTGGAGTCCACCCAAACCCACGTCCATTGAGTCGGTGATGCCATTCAACCAACTCATCCTCTGTCTTCCCCTTCTCCTCCTGCCTTCAATCTTCCTCAGCATCAGGGTCTTTTCCAATGAGTCAGCTCTTTGCATCAGGTGGCCAAAGTATTGGAGTTTTATTCACATTTCAGATTCTCCTATTAAAGCGTGAATAACCTGTAGATCAAGGTCTTTGCTAGAGTCACTCTAGTAACCTAGCAACTAATACAATATAAATCACACTATGGGTGTTCTATGAATAAATATTAATGAATTAAAATTTAAAAGTATTCAATATGAGTTTGAAAGCAGTTATAAACTAAAATTTATTTGAATAAGTTTTTGTATAGGAAGGAAAAAAAGCTTAGAATTTTTTTCACTTATTCTATAAAGATTCTTAGAGAAGTATTTCACAAACATTTTGGCTTCAAGGAGCCATTTATATTTTTAACATTATTGAGGATGTCAAAGAGCTTTCATTTATATCAGTTATAATTTTGTATATTTTCGATATTATAGACTAAAACTGAATTTATTAATGAATTTAAAGCATTAATAAACTCATTCTATGTTAAAACAAATCATTTTTTTAAAAAATGCATTTTAAAAACAAAACATTTAAGAGAAAGGTGGCATTGTTTTACATTACTGAAAAAATGTTTGATTTGAATTAAATAGAAGACAGTTGAATTCTCTTATCTGCTCTGTATACAATCTTTTGGGATGTCACACATCATGTAATCTCTGAAAAACTCTACTGTATATTCACAGAAAAATGAGAGTGCAAAAGGTAAATGTTACCTTTAGCATTACTATGAAAATAATTTTGACCTTGAAAACCCCCTGAAACAATCTTGAGAACCCCGAGGGTTCTCAGCTTAACACTCTGACAGCCATATAATAAAAAGAATTAAAAAAATTTTTTTTCTATTTCTGTATGTTGTTAATATTTTGAAATTATTTTGCTTTCAATAAGTATCAATAGAAATATGTTTTTTTTTTCTGTGAAGTGTCCATGTTTCATATAATTCTTATAAAATAATTTAAGGTTAGACACAGAATGGTCTATTAAAACACTATAAAAGATATATTTTATTTCTCCTTTCAATGAGCTTTTATAACGAAAATGAAAATTCACTAATGACATTTCCCCTCTGTTTGGGAGAGCAGAAATGCTACATTTTACTCTTTTCTCCTTCCTTGATTATATCCTCATCTTGTTTTACAAAGGCAGTTAAATTATTAGCTTGCTATGCTAAGTCACTTCAGTCGTGTCCGACTCTGTGCAACCCCATAGACGGCAGCCCACCAGGCTCCCCTGTCCCTGGGATTCTCCAGGCAAGAACACTGGAGTGGGTTGCCATTTCCTCCTCCAATGCATGAAAGTGAAAAGTGAAAGTGAAGTTGCTCAGTCGTGTCCGACTCTTAGCGACCCCATGGACTGCAGCCTACCAGGCTCCTCCGTCCATGGGATTTTCCAGGCAAGAGTACTGGAGTGGGGTGCCATTGCCTTCTCTGAATTATTAGCTTAGATAGCTTTTTTTCCTATTGATGAAGCCACTGGGCACTGCTGTTTTTCTCTAAACATGAGAGACAATCAGGAATTTAATTGTTAGGTAGTTAGAACAGGAAAAAGGAGTCCAGATTGGTGGTGGCTAAAAGACAAGGAAGGAAGAAGCTTGCAAAAATAGAACAAAGGAAGGTCTGAGGACCAGAGTGAGGACCTCAGGTAAAACAAACAGCATTACCCAGGAGTGCTGTTTGTTTTACCCGAGGTCCTCACTCCAGTCCTCAAACCTCCTTTGTTCTATTTTCACGGGCTTTTTCTTTCCTTGTCGTTTAGCCACCACCATTCTGGACTCCTTTTTCCTGTTCTAACTACCTAACATAACTATTTTCTATTATGCAAAGTTTCATACATATAAAAAAGTAGTGACAAGGCTGTAATAAAACCCAGTGTAATCATTCAGCTCCAAAGTAATCAAATTATGTCAATTCTGTTCGATCTATGTCTTCACCACTTTTTACACAGCTAATTGTGAAGCAAACTCCACACAAGACATTGTTTCATCTGTAAATATTTTAGTATACATCTCTAAAAAACATACTCCATTTTGTCATGAAAATATTAACATAAAAATGACATGATAGCTAGAAAAACAGTAAAATCTTAGTATCATCAAATATTTAGTCACTCAAAGTAAGCTTTTGGTAGACCAGCAAATAACAGAGATTAGCCAGGAGTGTAAATTTTCTATGCCAGGGTTTGTCTGCCACTAACTTCAAACTGCTAGATGCTGTTTGGCAAATATTGCCATTTCTTGCTCTAATCTTGCATATAAATTTTTTTGTGTGTGAAATTGTTAGTGGCTCAGTCATGTCAGACTCTGCAACCCCCAGGACCATGGCACACCAGAAACCTCTGTCCATTGGATTCTCCAGGCAAGAATACTGGAGTGGGTAGCAACTCCCTTCTTCAGGGGATCTTCCTGACCGAGGGATTGAACCTGGGTCTCCCACATTTTAGGCAGATTCTTTTTTTTTTTTAAGATAAATTTATTTATTTTAATTGGAGGCTAATTACTTTACAATATCGTATTTGTTTTGCCATACATCAACATGAATCCGCCACGGGTGCACACGTGTTCCCCATCCTGAACCCTCCTCCCACAAGCTACCAGGGAAGTCCCATATACATGTATTTAAATCCCTTTGAAGCACTTAAGATTTAGTTGAAGACAATACAAATTGTTCTAAAAAATTTAGTTTAGAATGAGATCAGGCTACTTTGGGATACAAAGAAAATACATTCAGTAGCAACGCAGGATAAATGTAACAAGTATGTTTATTATTATTTTGCTGCTGCTAAGTCACTTCAGTCATGTCCGACTCTGTGCGACCCCATAGACGGAAGCCCACCAGGCTCCCCCATCCCTGGGATTCTCTAGGCAAGAATACCGGAGTGGGTTGCCATTTCCTTCTCCAATGCATGAAAGTGAAAAGTGAAAGGGAAGTCGCTCAGTCGTGTCCGACTCTTAGCGACCCCATGGACTACAGACTACCAGGCTCCTCTATCCATGGGATTTTCCAGGCAAGAGTACTGGAGTGGGGTGCCATTGAAAAGGAGCATGCATAGAGATAATAATATACATTACTAGTATATAATGCAAACTATAATCCTCTTCTCATTTTGCAAAGTCTACATATAGAAGAAACAAATTTTCAGACTAGAATAATTATAACAAGTCAATAGCTCTGATTTCTATTATTCTTATATTTTAAAATAAAATTATAATTTTTTCCTAATTTTAGTAAAATAAAACAAAAATTTCCCCTAACTGTAGCAAAAAAAACCAATATAAGTTGCAAAAGAAAAATGATAAGGTTGAAGGGATAATTACTTTGACACAGAATACTAATACAAATAGAAAACATATTGACATGGAGTCCTGGTGATTTAGTAAAAATTGTTTGAAGGTTTTTGCTGAAAAACATAATTTTGGCATTGCTAGAAAGTATTATGTTGTTTTGTTTGATGAGCTGGAGGGAACTGAAATAGGTTGCAGCAAGTAATTATTTCTACAAAAAGAGTCCCTGGATTTTAAGACTCACCCCTGGACTGTTCATCAGTACTTAAAATACAGTTTGCATGTAATAAAATTATGAAAGTTTGAAATATCTGTCTCTGGCAGAAGAAAAACTATCCTATCTTAAAAGGAAAACATTGCACTCCTAATCGATTCATTCTCTATGAAAATAAAGGGGAAAAAATTGCTCAAATCAAAACCTGTTCTAAAACCGTAGGGTCTAAAATCTGCAAAGAACAACAGCAAGTACACTGAAGAAATACCACTTTTTGTCCTCTGTTATGTCAGTTCTTAAAGAAAAAAAAAAGTAACATATATGCTATGTTAGATATGCCACTGACATATATTCATATGTATTGATGAATATTTTCTGTTGATATACAGTGTCTATTTAACACAGAAAATGTACTTGAGTGAGAAAACAGGTAATATGCATACTTTGAAAATTTATTAACTTTCAAAAAATTTATACTTCTACCTCATAGATATAAACTAGAGAACTTTTAATAATCTAAATGCAATCTGAGACTTGGGTTAGATCCTGGACCAGAAAAAAATTAGTGGGTCAGTTGGGAAACTCAAAATTTGGATAAGGCTTGTAGATATTTTAATACCATCATATTAATGTTGATTTCTGGTTTTGATCACTTTTTGTGGTTAGATGTTAACATTAATGAAACTGGGTAAAGAGTGGGCAAAAGAACGGATCATTCTATTTTCTGAGAGTCCAAAGTTTTTTCAAAATAACAAGTTTAAATTTTCTGTCATATGGTTAATTTAAAGAAGAACACAAACAAATAAACAAAAACTGAGCAAAACTGATAATGTTCAAATTTACAAGGTATAAGGGAATTTATTCCTTAGTAAAATTTAAGTTAGTTTCTGTGTAAGAATGTTTTATGGTCCTATGACCATATTACTCAACAGTGCAATAATTATGGAGCATTTACCATTATGCACATCAAAAATGAAGATATAGAATGGTCTAAATATAAATCATTTAGTAATGTATCATATTAATAATTATGGCATTATTTTTTTATATTTAAATATATAGCCTGATTATTTTTTGAAAATTTCCAATAGACAGTTTTTGACAGAAAAATGCATTTTCTTAAATTTAATGTCACCTAAACAAATTCAAATACATACCTCAACCAGACATTAAAGTAAAAAGAACCAGATTATTTGATTTCTTTTACCTGAAACTGTGTGATCCTTAGAGTCTCTTGTTATTTTTATCCTTGCATGTGGAAAGATGTAGTGCACAGTTTTCCCATCCATCTGTATAATCTAAGACATACATAAGATATGGTGAAAAAGCAATGTTAAAGACATTTAAAGGGCAATATACATAATTATCTTTCTTCAGACTACAGTGATTCAACCAATGAAAACAGAAGATTCTCAACTGATGACAATTTTAAGCATTTAATACCACATAATGATATATTGTTTTCTGAGTTTATTATAGTCTTCACATTTACAATCAGTTTCTCTTGCAAACTGATTTGTTGGGTTTGGAAAATCAATAAGCATATGTTAACACATAAGGATATCTATTACTATGGTATTACATAGAGAATGTATATGGAAAATTGACCTCTGCTGATTTTGTTTTTGGACAGCCTAGAAATAGAAAGGCATTTTTAATTTTCAGCCATCAAGCTTAAAAGGAGAAAAGACAAAGATCCTCCTACTCTGCATCTCTATCACTTTACCAGGAATGCATATTTCTGTTATGTTGATATCATTGTGGAATTTTGCTTCTGCTGAGCATATTTGCCAAAAGTTTTAGGATATACCTGATGCTGAGACTAATTCTGCATAAATAAATAAAGTCTTTGCTCATTTATTATTTTCTGAAGCCTTCTTTGTATGCAAAGGTATTATTTCTTATTTAATTCTGACACTCCTTCAGTTAGAAGAAACAACATTCAATGCCTTTGTTACAAGGCTGGGATTTCAATTCTCATTACTGAGACTTGAAAATGAGAATACTATAGACTGTGTTATTGGTGTTTCCACTTGACAAAATGAGATTTCAGAAATAAAGGAAATTAGCATATGCAAACTTCTGCTGTAAATTTTATGGAATTAGGCTTTCAAAAGAGATTTGTGAAATAATGAAAGACAGAGTAAAATCTTTATAAAACTATATTAATAGGATTTTAATAGTATGAAATCTTGTATCCATCACTTCTGGAGAATTTTTAACTAGAATTAGATAAAATAAGGTTTAGTAAAGAGACATTTAATACTACCCATTTCAGAATGTGTTTAGGTAGTGTTTGGGTTTACTAAGATAATGTATGAAAAGGCAAAATGATAGGATACTGAAAGAGGAACTCCCCAGGTCAGTAGGTACCCAATATGCTACTGGAGATCAGTGGAGAAATAACTCCAGAAAGAATGAAGGGATGGAGCCAAAGCAAAAACAATACCCAGCTGTGGATGTGACTGGTGATAGAAACAAGGTCTGATGCTGTAAAGAGCAATATTGCATAGGAACCTGGAATGGCAGGTCCATGAATCAAGGCAAATTGGAAGTGGTCAAACAAGAGATGGCAAGAGAGAATGTCAACATTCTAGGAATCAGCAAACTAAAATGGACTGGAATGGCTGAATTTAACTCAGATGACCATTATATCTACTACTGCGGGCAGGAATCCCTCAGAAGAAATGGGGTAGCCATCATGGTCAACAAAAGAGTCCAAAATGCAGTACTTGGATGCAATCTCAAACATGACAGAATGATCTCTGTTTGTTTCCGAGGCAAACCATTCAATATCAGAGTAATCCAAGTCTATGCCTCAACCATTAATGCTGAAGCAAGTGAAGTTGAACGGTTCTATGAAGACCTACAAGACCATTTAGAACTAACACTCAAAATAGATGTCCTTTTCATTATAAGGGACTGGAATGCAAAAGTAGGAAGTCAAGAAACACCTGGAGTAACAGGCAAATTTGGCCTTGGAGTATGGAATGAAGCAGGGCAAAGACTAATAGAGTTTTGCCAAGATAATGCACTGGTCATAGCAAACACCCTTTTCCAACAACACAAGAAAGACTCTATACATGGACATCACCAGACGGTCAACACCAAAATCAGATTGATTATATTCTTTGCAGCCAAAGATGGAGAAACTCATACAGTCAGCAAAAACAAGACCAGGAGCTGACTGTGGCACAGATCATGAACTCCTTATTGCCAGATTCAGACGGAAATTGAAGAAAGTGGGGAAAACCACTAGACCAGTCAGGTATGACCTAAATCAAATCCCTTGTGATTATACACTGGAAGTGAGAAATAGATTTAAGGGCCTAGATCTGATAGATAGAGTGCCTGATGAACTATGGACAGAGGTTCATGACATTGTACAGGAGACAGGGATCAAGACCATCCCCATGGAAAAGAAATGCAAAAAAGCAAAATGGCTGTCTGGGGAGGCCTTACAAATAGCTGTGAAAAGAAGAGAAGCAAAAAGCAAAGGAGAAAAGGAAAGATATAAGCATCTGAATGCAGAGTTCCAAAGAATAGCAAGGAGAGATAAGAAAGCCTTCCTCAGAGATCAATGCAAAGAAATAGAGGAAAATAACAGAATGGGAAAGACTAGATATCTCTTCAAGAAAATTAGAGATACCAAGGGAACATTTCATGCAAAGATGGGCTCGATAAAGGACAGAAATGATATGAACCTAACAGAAGCAGAAGATATCAAGAAGAGGTGGCAAGAATACACAGAAGAACTGTACAAAAAAGATCTTCACGACCCTGATAATCACGATGGTGTGATCACTGACCTAGAGCCAGACATCCTGGAATGTGAAGTCAAGTGGGCCTTAGAAAGCATCACTACGAACAAAGCTAGTGGAGATGATGGAATTCCAGTTGAGCTATTTCAAATCCTGAAAGATGATGCTGCGAAAGTGCTGCATTCAATATGCCAGCAAATTTGGAAAACTCAGCAGTGGCCACAGGACTGGAAAAGGTCCGTTTTCATTCCAATCCCAAAGAAAGACAATGGCAAAGAATGCTCAAACTACCACACAATTGCACTCATCTCACACGCTAATAAAGTAATGCTCCAAATTCTCCAAGCCAGGCTTCAGCAATATGTGAACCGTGAACTTCCTGATGTTCAAGCTGGTTTTAGAAAAGGCAGAGGAACCAGAGATCAAATTGCTTAACATCCACTAGATCATCAAAAAAGCAAGAGAGTTCCAGAGAAAACATCTATTTCTGCTTTATTGCCTATGCCAAAGCCTTTGACTGTGTGGATCACAATAAACTGTGGAAAATTCTGAAAGAGATGGGAATACCAGACCACCTGACCTGGCTCTTGAGAAATCTGTATGCAGGTCAGGAAGCAACAGTTATAACTGGACATGGAACAACACACTAGTTCCAAATAGGAAAAGGAGTACGTCAAGGCTGTATATTGTCACTCTGCTTATTTAGCTTCTATGCAGAGTACATCATGAGAAACGCTGGGCTGGAAGAAACACAAGCTGGAATCAAGATTGCCGGGAGAAATATCAATACCCTCAGATATGCAGATGACACCACCCTTATGGCAGAAAGTGAAGAGGAACTAAAAAGCCTCTTGATGAAAGTGAAAGAGGAGAGTGAAAAAGTTGGCTTAAAGCTCAACATTCAGAAAGCTAAGATCATGGCATCTGGTCCCATCACTTCATGGGAAATAGATGGGGAAACAGTGTCAGACTTTATTTTTTTGGGCTCCAAAATCACTGCAGATGGTGACTGCAGCCATGAAATCAAAAGACGCTTACTCCTTGGAAGGAAAGTTATGACCAACCTAGATAGCATATTGAAAAGCAGAGACATTACTTTGCCAACAAAGGTCCATCTAGTCAAGGCTATGGTTTTTCCTGTGGTCATGTATGGATGTGAAAGTTGGACTGTGAAGAAGGCTGAGCGCTGAAGAATTGATGCTTTTGAACTGTGGTGATGGAGAAGACTCTTGAGAGTCCCTTGGACTGCAAGGAGATCCAACCAGTCCATTCTGAAGGAGATCAGCCCTGGGATTTCTTTGGAAGGAATGATGCTAAAGCTGAAACTCCAGTACTCTGGCCACCTCATGCGAAGAGTTGACTCATTGGAAAAGATTCTGATGCTGGGAGGGATTGGGGGCAGGAGGAGAAGGGAACAGCAGAGGATAAGATGGCTGGATGGCATCACTGACTCGATGGACATGAGTCTGGGTGAACTCCGGGAGTTGGTGATGGACAGGGAGGCCTGGTGTGCTGCCATTCATGGGGTCTCTAAGAGTTGGACACGACTGAGCGACTGAACTGAACTGAACTGAAGATAATACATTAACTAGAATTTCACATAAAAGGGTGTTTGTTTGTGAATAAAATTTCTCTGGAATATTCATGTTATTTTAATATGCCTCTGAAAATTCATCTTTTAAAATTGCTAGAATTGTGGATTTTCAAAGAAAAATGCATTGAAAAATGCAAACAACGCCAGCCTTTAGGTTTTATTCTCTTTAGGAAAGAATAAGCTTAATCAGGCCTCTGATGAACAAAAAATTGTCCCCAGACAACAGCAGAATCCTGTCAAATCCAAAAATCTTATATGAATTCTGCAAAGTAAAACTAAAATATCATTTGCATGATTATAAGAATATCATGGTCCATATAATCAATCTAGATAATTCATACTGTTAATAACAATGGCTTTGTAAAACATTGTGAATCTTGTATATGTTCATGACAAAAGAGTGTGTATTTTCCTTTTTTCTTCCTTACTCTACCCTCTTCTGTCTCACTCTCTTTTACTTTCTCTCCCGGACTCCTTACTTTCCCTCCCTTCATCTTTTCTCCTTCTTCTACTTTCCTTCATCCTCTCCTTTCTTACTCTTCTATCTGTATTAAAAATCTTCATTTTAAATTATGTGAACTGAAAATCTTACAACTATCAGATATAACTCAAATTTGCTTTGTTACTATAGGTAATTCATTAACATTACGTATATTATGGTGTAATCTCAAAATCAATAGAATGATCTTGGTTCATTTCCAAGGCAAACCATTCTGCATCTCAGTAATCCAAGTCTATGCCCCAACCACTAATGCCAAAGAAGCTGAAGTTAAATGGTTCTATGAAGACCTATAAGATCTTCTAGAATTAACACCCAAAAAAGATGTTCTTTTCATCATAGGGGATTGGAATGCAAAAGCAGAAATTTGAGAGATACCTGGAGTAACAGGCAAGTTTGGCCTTGGAGTACAGAATGAAGCAGGGCAAAGGCTAACAGTTTTGCCAAGAGAATACACTGGTCACAGTAAACACCCTCTTCCAACAACACAAGAGACGACTCTACACGTGGAAATCACCAGATGGTCAATACCGAAATCAGACTGATTATATTCTTTGCAGCCAAAGATGGAGAAGTTCTATACAGTCAGCAAAAATAAGACCTGGAGCTGACTGTGGCTCAGATCATGAGCTGCTTATTGAAAAATTCAGACTGAAATTGAAGAAACTAGGGAAAGCCATTAGACCATTTAGGTATGACCTAAATCAAATCCCTTATGATCATACAGTGGAGGTGACAAAGAGATTCAAAGGATTAGATCTGGTAGACAGAGTGCCTGAAGAACTATGGATGGAGGTTCATAACACAGTACAGGAGGCGGTGACCAAATCCATCCCCAAGAAAAAGAAATGCAAAAAGGCAAAGAGGTTGTCTGAAGAGGCCTTATAGCTGAGAAATGAGAAGTGAAAGGCAAAGGAGAAAGGGAAAGATGTACCCAGCTTACAAGTATTTCAAAAGAAATTATGTTCATGAACTGGCCCTTTATATTTATGAAACAGCAACTCTTGTGTTAACATATCTTTTATTTATACAGACATTCATTCTTTCCTTTATTTAAATACCTTGTATGCTAGATGTAGCAGACAGAGTATCAAGCCCTGTGTTAGGCACAGAATAGATACCATGGTGGATGGTATAGGGAGCGCTTGCTCTCCAAAAGTTCACAGCCCAAGACACAATGCATGGAGTGCTCCTGTAGCACAAAGTAGGAACATCTGTGGGGAGATGGTGGTAGTAATGTCAGAGTAGGCTTTTTGCAAGATGAGGCATGCGCATGGAGCCCTGAGTGATGAACAGCGTTAAGTCAAGAGAAAAGAGGAGGAAGAATGTTCGGGAAGAGGAAACAAGACATTCAAAAGCCCAGAATAAAGAAAGACTGACTCTTTCAAAGGAGCCCGAGGTACCTCAGTATAGCAGTCACATGGGAAGTGCACAAGGCTTGGGCATTAGTGCAGAATGAACGCACTGTGTCCTAGTAGAGAAATTTTGACCTTTGCAATGATGCTGTGAATGGTATTAGTTCTATTTATTGATGAAGTGACTGAGGAAAAAAAGAAAGAGATCAGGTGATCTCTTCAATTCACAAAGCAGAGTTGAATTCCTACTGAATAGTGTGGAGGTTAAACATACAAAAGGAAACACACAGAGATTTGCCTTATGCAGATTTGGCTTTATAATTCAAATGACTTTGAGTCTAAAGTCAGACATAGCCTGCTATCTCTCTAACCTATGTTTTACGTTAAATAATTTTTAAAGCAGATACATTAGTGTTTATATGTTTTACATAACATATAAGCAAAAAAAAAAAAAAAACAACAACTATGCAATACTCAAAACTGAAAAATATGTAGAATTATAAACTAATAAAACAAACATCTATATAACCACCACACAAAGAAAGGGAGCATTCATAATTTCTTTTGAAATATTTATAAACAGAGAAGAACCCTTTTTCTGGGCAGCATACAAGTGATATTTCTGTCAATGGGGAATTATCCAAAGACAGTGATGTCAGAAACCTTGCTCTTCGGGAGAGGAACAGGGCAATTAATTGACATCAGTCCTATCCTCTGGCCTTGTCCCTATTTTTATCTGGCAGAAACAACACTTACCCTAAATAAATGACTAAAACAAGAATGATACTTTGTTATTCTTTCTATACCAAAACATAATTTTGATAGGAAGAGAGTATTTGAAGATAAATATTATGACAAAAAAGCATGAACTTCATTTAAATGTAATCAAAACATGTCATCTCCTATGTAGCTTTCACATAGAGAAATTTATAAAGAAAAATAAATTACTGACAGAAAAGTCAATATATTCACTACTTGTTTGAGAGAGGTTGAAAATTACAATCTGGAAAGGGGAAAATTACAATGTGAAAAATTACAATCCCCTTTGTAGATTTCAAAGGGAAGAAAACACTCCCTTTCTTTGTGTGGTGGCTATATGGCTGTATGTTTTATGATTAATTTATAATTCTACATGTCTTTAAGTTTTGAGTATTACATAGTTTTTTGTTTATGTGTTACAAGGGCTTCCCTGATAGCTCAGTTGGTAAAGAATGTGCCTGCAATCAATTCCTGGTTTGGGACGATCCCCTGTAGAAGGGATAGGCTACCCGTTCCAGTATTCTTGGGTTTCCCTTGTGGCTTTCTGGTAAAGAATCTGCCTGCAATGCGGGAGACCAGGGTTTGATTCCTGGGTTGGAAAGATCCCCTGGAGAAGGGAAAGCGGTGTACCCACTCCAGTATTCTGGCCTGGAGAATTCCATGGAATGTATAGTCCATTGGGTCACAAAAAGTTGGACACGACTGAGCAACTTGCACTTCACAGGTTAGATAACAAAATATAAATGTGAAAATAACTTTTAGCAATGAGATACACATTATTAAATTTACAAGGAGTCTTACATTTTCTATGTTATTAAACAAAGAAAAATTCATTAAATCATTCTCAGATATAGCCTGTTTAATTTTGGTATTATATTGCTCTATACTTATAAATTCAAATATAATGTGTTATGTCTTCAGATCCTGTAGAATACTAGTTGGATAAATTAGGTGGACAAGACTACTCTGGATACTCAGAAGTGTTGGGAAATAACTGTATGAAAGTTATTATGTTTTTAGCTCCTCAGTTTTTATATTTCATCCTATCAGGATTTCTTGAAAGGATCTGTATTTTCATTATGTTGATCTTGGTTTGTGGGAAATACTAAACTTCAGAGAAACAAACAAGATGAGTAAGGCACAACAAATAAGTCATTACAGAGAGATTCCTATAATAAAAAATAATTCAAGGAAGTTATTTTCAGTTGACAAATTGACTATTTTTGTAACTGTAAATAAGAGATAAACTAAAAGTTTTAAATACATTCAGAATGATTCTAATTTAAAAATTTTCTAATTTCCTAGTTAGATCTATTCTAGATCTAGAATATTTACAATAAACAGAGGATAACAGATTTCTATAAAGTATGAGAACGTCTAGAAGAGCACAATAAAACTGAGAAAATATTTTATCAGTTAGAAATTTGTCTAAAAAAAACTGAAATTGCTTAGGAAAAAGTCAAATCTATGACCATAGATCCTATCTTTTAGACAGCACTTTTACATGCAAAAATCTTGTTTTCTTTTATCCCTTAACATGACAAATACTGAATTATATTATAGTAAATTCATATGGTTCTTTTTTGTTCAAATATAGTTGTCAGCTTATCAATTAATCATTAATCAGACAGGATGATAAAAGAATTAATGTACATGATATAAGTAACTATCTCTTTTGTGAGTATCTTAATGATCATAATGAATACAAATACCTGCAAATACCTGATCCATTAAGGCAACTGATTTAAGGTCAGTGACCTACCAGAAGAATCTCCCTCAGGTTATCCAACTGTTAATCTCTCTAGTATCTATCAAGGTTCAATTTAAAACATCATCTCTTTTGTTCTAAAGTGAATAAGATCATGGGTTATGGTATTATATTTATGTAATAGTTAATAGTATCCCTGAATGACTGATTTTGACTCCTTAATATAGTAAGTTCTTTCCATCCAATCGGACTTCCCTGGTGGCTCAGACGGTTAAGTGTCTGTCTACAATGCGGGAGACCTGGGTTTGATCCCTGGGTTGGGAAGATCCCCTGGAGAAGGAAATGGCAATCCACTCCAGTACTACTGCCTGGAAAATCCCATGGACAGAGGAACCTGGTAGGCTACTGTCCATGCGGTCGCAAAGAGTTGGACACGACTGAGCGACTTCACTTTCATTAATAGTATCCCTTAGTTTTTTTTAATCTATAGATATTAACTAATAAAATCTACTTTATGAAAGTTGTTCTGAATATAAAATCCAATAATGAACGTAAAAGACTTCCATATAACACTTCCATATAACATCAGTTCCCTTATTCCCAGGTGAAGCCTTCTCTGTTCCCAGCTGCTTGGTTTGGTCATCTTCTTATTTGCTATTTCTTGATAGCTGGGCATATTCTAATGGAAAGCCCTGAAGTTACCCAAGTCTATTTTACCCTATATTCTGTAAGCTCTTCAGGAGTTTCATGCATTTTCTTTGCATGGCAGTGTTTGGTATGCTATATGGCTTAATTGTCTGTTAGAGGCAAAAAATCACTTAAATTGCCTGGTAAGAAGCATCACAGCTATGCTTCAATGTCAATCAGTCATGGCTGATGAAGTAAGGCAATTGCCACCTTAATATACTGAAAAAAAAAAGTCATTTGTGAGCTTGATTGATCAAAGTCCTGTGTATTTTGGGATAACTGAGACCATTCTATGGTGAAATGAGTCTTTTTTTTTGAGAAATCTAAAAGACATTGCTCAATATAGCACTTACTTGCTCTTGGTGTTGACTGAGTGGTCTAGAGTGGACCAATCTTTCTGGCAGTTTTCGATCTAGACCATGTCCATTGTCCAAACGAGACTCCCTGGGTTTGTCAAACCAATCTGTTTCTTCACGACGGAGGTGATAGGCTTTGGAGACCAAGGAAATATCAAACATTGCAACTCCAACTAATACAGATGACAGAGGGCAGTAGATGATCTGCAGTACCAGCATGCTTTGGGGCTTATTAACCATTCATGCATTTCAAACACAATTCCCAGTGGGATCAGAAATATCATTTTCTGCATTATGTTAAAAATTCTGTATGAGGGAATAACCTAGGAAAAAAACCATGTGCTACCTGTCAACTTTTCAGAGCAAAGTAAGACAAAATTAACATTTAAATCAGGTGAAAAAATAAATTTAGATAGTGATTGAATAAGTAAATGAACAAATGAATATTTCTCAAAAGTTGTTCTATTCAACTTCAGTCCATCAGTCCACCTCCTCACTTCTCCCCACTATATATCACCAAAATCTAAGGAAAACACATTTCTTCGATACAGAAGATTCAATTATTTTTCCACTATCATATTAACCCAGTACCAATATGTGGCTGCTAGATTTGGACATCAATTGAGCATCTTTTGAAAGCATGACACATCTATGACATTCATAACAAGATGAAAATATTTATTTTTAGGAGGATCCTAGGTATCAGTGCTAGGAACATGTGTGCCATAATCATCTGGTAGCCTAATTTTTAAAATATACCTACTAGAATTTTTCATTAAAAATCAAACAATTATTTTTTGTGGGATCATAGATCTAGGAATTAAAAGAGTTGGTAGGCTGCTTTCTGTACTTATAATGTGACAAAGCTTAACATCTTAAAATACTTTTTTGAAAATATAATTATATTTGAGTATATAACTACTATTTAAATTTTTTCAACCCATTAAATTCTTAGTACTTTCAAAGACATTTTAAAGTTCTTATCTAGTGATCCCAAATCATTATTTACCTATTATATAGAATTTGCCTTCACAGAAAGTTTTATGTATTGTAAAAGGATCCTTAATTAATAGTCTCTGGAAGTACACTGTTACTTCCTAAATGGCAGATGGAGCACCTCTTCTCAAGTATTATCCTGAAAGATCTGTTGATGATGCTATCAGTCTACATCTTCTTGAAACTCTGGTTTCGATAATGCCATACTATTGAGTATTCCTCTCAACCTCATTACAGTTCTCTTTCTGTCTGCATCACTGACTTCTCTTCCTCTACTTTCACTTTTTCCCAAGCAGTATCCATTAGTTCTTTACTGGCAGGGCTGGCAAAACCACAGCATATACAGCATTTACCTCTATACCTCCTGTGGTCTTGGTCATTGCCACTGATTAACCACAGAACTTTCTCTCAATAAACACAGAATGATAGACAATGTGTCATAATTTAGTCAGTCTTAGATTCGAGGCAATACAATGGTACATCCCTGGTTTGTGGTTGTATATGTACTTGTCTGATCTCCCCTATTAAGACTCTAAGCTGCTTGAAGGTAAGCCTTGTGTCTTCTGTTTTTTTGTTCTCCCTTAATACTAAAACCAATGCCTTGCAAATGCCACAATATTAATAAAGTATTTGGGAAATGAGTGGCACATAGGAAAATTAGTTATCAACTAAAGAAAGTTAAATATCCTAATTATTATAAGTACATTTTAAAATAAATACTTATCAAATGAACCTCATTAACAGTTACACAGTCTTTTCTCACAGTCTATTTGGTATTTACTATGGTTTTTAAAGTTTTCCCTTGACACCAAGGGACTAAATTTATGAAAGATATATTCAATATAATTTTGATAAGTAAACAAAACAAATCCATTATTTAATCATTAGTCTCTAAAACTTATTAGATGATCACCAAACACACAAATATTTTATGTTATTTTTATATATTTCAATAACATTTCTCATAAAAATAGTCTATACTGATTTTAATAAATGACTCCCTTGGATACTATACCTGATATCACTTGAATATATACTTTGCTAATTGCACTTAAAATAAAAAATCTTCTAAAATGTTTCCTTGGCTGTGTCTATACAAATAAGGCAGAATTTCAACTTGGTATACATTTTGTCAATTTATTTCCAATACTGATGACATATTTTGTCTGTTATGTTTATAATAACTCTATATGTAACTAAGTTAGGATAGCTACCATGCTTCGCATAGGAATTTATCAATCAAGAGAAACTAGATTAAGTAAGTCTTCTCTTAAATCGAATTCCATATTCACCATTTATAGAAAGTTGGTGTGTGCTAGGTTGCTTCAGTTGTGTCCGAATCTTTGCAACCCTATGTAGCCTGCTAGGCTACTCTGTCCATGGGATTCTCCAGGTAAGAATACTGGAGTGCGGTTCCATGCCCCTCTCCAGGGGATTCTGCCATCCCAGGGATTGAACCCAAGTCTCTTCCATCTCCTGAATAGACAGATAAGTTCTTAACCACTAGGGTCACCTGGGAAGCCCAATAGTAAGTTGGACATAAATGCTAAATGTTTGTAATTGCAATTGTTGGATCTGCCACGGTAGATCCAAACTTTAAAAATGAAATTTTACAATAATAACAGCATTTTCCAAATTAAACAATTCACTGCAGATTAGCATCCCCTTATTTTAGGCTACTGATATTTTCTTCTCTTAAATGTAAAATGCAAGTAAGCTGTTTTGGGGTCCAATTCTATTCTGTATAAAATATTCCTTGGAATTTTTTTTAAGACTGTATGTACTGATGCATTTTTTTTAAACATGAGTATATTTTAAAAGAATGTTTTCAACAAATTATTTGTGGTTGCAGAAATATAATGATTGTTTCTAGTTTAGTTTTTCTCCAATCTACTCTAGTCTTCCTGTTCTGTTCTTAACCAGGAATGAATATTAAGTTGTACAGTTTAGGCTTATGGTCATAACTATTAAGCAACATAAATTGTGCCTACCTCAAGTCACATTCTGCTTTAAAAGCTGTAATAAATACAGATTAATTAAAAAGAAAAAAAATTATATCTACCTAGATTTTACCTCAGATGAGGTATTTCAAAATTATCTGGAGTCATATAGAATACATCTGAAATATATATTGTTGTCTATAACCAAGAGTTTGATTGAATTCAGAGAAAGCACACAATAAATCTGAATAAATCTGAAATCAGTTAAATTTGCTTTGTTTACATGATACTAAGTAGCCTGCTGGAATGTTATATATTTCAAGGTTGTTTTAGTATCACTCAAACATAGATATAGTATATATGTGGCAAACTTTTATTTAAAAAAATCTCTAATAATTCATGAGTTTATAATGTCGTAACTTATGTGATTGGGAAAAATATTTTTTACTTTTTTCTTAATTACTCATGGATCCCAAGATTTAAAAAAAAAAAAAGAGCAGAGCACTGTTCACCAAGAAAAAGTAATACGTTTATGAGATACAAACACAAAGAAAATACAGAACATTTGAAAACACATCACTACAATTCACACAGATAATATTACATATATAATTCAGTTTGTTATAGTTTTCTTTGTATAATTATGTACCAACATGATTTTTTTTATGACTACATTTCTTATCTGCTTAATTGAAAAATAACATTTTAACTCAATTTAACTTCATGTAAGTTTCATTTTGTTTCCTTCTCTGGTGTCCTCTTTACACATTTCTTAATTTTGGGTGCTGCACGATGTCTCATCCAAATTAGTTTAAACAATTTGCTGGAGATTAACATGCTTTTTTAAATCTGATCTTTCCAATACTTAACAAATGTTTTTGATAAGTATTTTTTGATGAGTTTTGATATTTTATCAAAGCAAGTTTCTCATAGTCTTTGATGACTATGAGTACATATCATCCAAACATATAAATGAGAAAAATTTGGTTATTTTTACATGGTTGTATGTAAATAACTGTCCTACTTCAGAATATCTAGAAACATTTTTATGTCTGGCACCATGATGGCAGAATCTATGATTGAATAAATGAATTTGTCAAATTCTCTCCAGATAAATGTAAATCATGCATACAAAGCCTTTGGTGTTTAGTTTTATGATTGACCTGTTAGTTTTTACTCTATTTTGCTATTTTACAGATAGTATTATTGATGAGCCTGTCTATTCTTCTGTAGAAGTCATTATATATCTGTATATTTATATACATATATAACGTGTGTTAAATGTGGACTGTGAAAAACAGAAGAGTTTCCATATAACTCTTACTTAACTATGATGGTTGATTTAAACAACTGGCTAAAGTAAAAAAAAATAGTGTTTTATTTAATTGGCTAATTATCAATAAAAATGGTCAATTCAACAGCTCATAGAGAATAAAACAAATCAGAAAGTAACTGGTCTATTGGAATTTCACTAGGAAAAGCAGTCTCTTCTCCTTCAGATCCAGTGGTTACTTTTGTCCTGATCTAACCTACACTTAAACTTCTAATATCACACTGGTATCGAGATACAGAAGAAAGAAAATCCTTTCTGTGAAAATATATTTTCCTGCAAGCCCCCAGGGAAAATGTTAGATTTAAAAGAAGAGATGTTAGCTTAGAGCTTTTCCATCTCCAAAGTCATGAAGTAATACATTTTTATTGGATGAGAAATATTTTATTTTTAGGAGTCAAGCCACACTTATATTCAAATGTAAACCATGGAGGGAGAAGAAAAAAAAAGAACCAAGAGTAATAAGTCCTCGTGGCATGGGCAAAATGTCACATTTCTGTACCTCTTCAATCTTGTCCTCTAATTTAGACTTGGTCAGGTCATTTTCTAAAATCCTTTTGGTTCTATATGATTTAATAAAAAATCACCATAAAGTTTTCAGTTAAATATGTACTTGCCATATATCACTTGTTCTATATGAAAAACTAGTAAAACAATTTAGTGCAAAAAATATGAAATAATGCAAAAAGGAAACCCATGGAAAAGGCTAACTGAACATACAAGGAAAGCTTCAGCTCAAATACCTAAATTCACAAAAGCAATGTACAAAGTTCAAATTTTAAGATCTAAACAGTGCTTCATACATATTGACCAGCATATGGGTAATACTGTTGTTTACTGTCAATATCATATTAGGTACTAAGGTTTTAGTATGTAATACAAAATGTACAATGTACAATGCTTGTCAACTATGGCATTCACAATGAGAGAGAAATTAAAATACAGGCCTTTTATTTAGTAGATTATAAAACTACATTATGCTAACATTAGGGACTCACCTGAATGTTCTCAAGAAAACATTCTCTGAATTAACAAACACTGATCTCACAAATGATAAATAATTTTCTACTACAAAGTCTAGTGGAATAGTCAATGGCTCAAAACCTTAATCATTTCACAAACTGAAAGAAACTAATAACTTTAAAAATAACTTTTGAAAACAAAAGAAACATACAACAAAAAACTTTCCAACTATAGATTTAAAGGATGACCATATTTTATTGACACAATTATTTGATAATGGTTTTGGAAAAGTAGACACCACAAAAATCAAACAATCAAGAAACAATGATAAAAGGATAAATTAAAAAGAAATAAAGAGCATGCTATGAAATCTATACACAAGATAGAATTTCCATTTATAAGAAATAAAAGTGAAGTAAACATGCAAAAGACACACCAAGAAAAATAGAATACATTCTTGGAGAAGGAAAATCAAACATGCAGAAAAATAAGAGTTTGAGTTTTGAGAGTAGCAAGGTAGTTTGAGGCCCAATTTACCTTCACTGTCTGACATGGCATGTTGGAAGTCATCCATGATGAATGCTATGTCACGGTCATAGCCTCGAGTCCGTGATTCTTCTCTCATGTGTTGTTGAACTTCAGGCAAAGAGTGACTGGATCCGAACTGGTCCCTGGTGTCTGCAGATATTGGTGGCAGGGGTCCAGCAGCAGCCCTGGCCATTCCCATTGGCTGTCCAACAGGACTGAGTGGACTTTCCTCTTCAGAATTCTGGGCCACAATTGGTATTCTTCCTCTACTCTGGCTAATAGGCAAACTAGTAGGCTTAGTTCTCCCAGAAGGTGATGCATGACTAAAGGAAACATCTAGAGCTTCAGCCTCTTGAGCTTTCAGTCTTAGAGAAGAGCTAGAAGAATCTCTTTTAATGGATAAATCTAGCCCATAGACAGAGGAAGGTCTGGAAGAAGGTCTTGACCTGCTGCCACTGCTGTATGGCTTATCTGCTTCATCCTGCAGAGCTGACCGTATGGTATTTCCTAAGGTACCCAGTCCTGTGCCAAGAGATGATCCCATAAATTTTTGTTGGTCTGTAATATTTTTTCTGAGGCCAAAAGTAATATCATCTTGAAGAAGCCTTGCCCTGGAAGAAATGCCACCAATAGATGAAGTGCTTGAAGTCATATAGGTCGAATAATCAGGTTCAAGGTCTCTACTTTCTTGAATAGGTGAGAATTTTGACATTTTAGGGTCAATTAGTGATTTCTTATGCTTTGACTGCTTTTGATAAAGTATGGCAGCTGGTAGTTGTTTTGCTGCTTGTTTTTCAAGTGTGAGTCTACTAATGCTGTACTTCTCAGATTTTGGAAAATGTCTGTAACTAGTATCAGCATGGTAATAATGGGAAAGACCAGCAAGGTGATCTAAGCTCTCTGCTCCTCTACGGAATTCTTGTTTAATCTGTTGTTTCAGAAGCTTTAACTCATAAGGATCCTCCATTGGGTCCTCCTCTGCTTTCACGTAGCTATGCAATCTGGACGAAGTCTGCAGAGGTGCTAGGAAATCTGTCACTTCTTGAGACCTACGTGTCTCTGTGGTTCGGAGGAGACGGTCTGTTTTTGACAGATCTTTTTCATGAAGGCTAAACGCAGTGCTTAGAGCTGCTGTTCCTTTGGTAATCTCACCAATGTCATCAATTAAGACATAATTTCGCGAAGTATGATGGTCAATATCTGCATAGAAAGAATCTGCAGATATGCTTGATATTGGACTGCTTGCCATGCTACTTCTTTCCTCCAATCCTATTCTCAAATCTAAGCTGTTGTACTTACTACCGAGATGGGAAACAGCATATGTACTATCAGTAGAAACAGGTGCTATCATCAGGGGTTGGTTGCGAATCACCTCATAGTTTGAAGTTATCTTGGGCTCCAAATATAATGCAGTTTGCCGTGGCTTTTGTTGTATCACCATCATCTGTGATGGTAACTGATAAGAAGGTTGTGGGGTTGGTGTAGGTTGAGCTTGAGGTGTGAAAGACATTGTTGCCACAGCTTGGAAGGTTGGCTGAGTCTGATAAGGTGAAACTTCCTGATGGTACAGAGTCTGTTGCTGAAAGTGGGATTGTTGGGTGTATGGGGTAGGTGCTTGAGTAGGAAGAGCAGGGGAAGGGTATTGGTACTGGGTATAAGGACTCGTAGGAGGGACTAGCTGAGATTCTGTTTGGGTTTGTGGTGGAATAAACTGGTTGAATTCAGTTTGGGGAGCAGTTCTTGGTCGCTCGATGGCATGCTGACTTTCAATTCGGGTTGGTCTGGTGCTGCTGACCTCACTGTCGGACATGTAATCACGATCCTCAGCTACTCCCTGGAGATAGGCTCTCTCTCTCTTTTCCCTCTCCTTTAATAAGGCCTCTTTCCTCCTATTAATCCCCATTTCTAGGTACCGTAACTTAGCATCAATCTCCTTTTCTTCCTCATCAAGTTCTGCTTGTTTCTTCCTAAGCTTGGCAGATTCCCTCTCCACAAGATCAAGCTCTCTGTCTATATCCTGGAGAATCTTGGCTCGGGCCATCGTATTGGTTCTGCAGATCCTTCTCCTGGAGACTGTGCCCATTGTGCTAAAGGCTGACTGAGTTCCTGTGGAGGTCTCTTCAGGTGGTGGGTTTGGAAGAGTTCTCTTCACTTTTTTCTGAGTGCCAGAGGTTGTTGCGGTTTGAGAACCTTTTGCCTAAAATTAAGTAAATAAAATATAATACTTTACTATCAAGGAAAAAAGTTAAAGGTCAAAAAACCCATAATTTACATTTAAATAAAGATGATTTCATATATGTTTTAGCTTTGAGCACATAATAAAATTGTACCTATAATTGCAAGTATCAGTCACAAACAGTTAACTGAGAAATAATTTTCCCCTTCTTAGTAAATTGTTACATATTACAACTTACCTAACATTAGAAATGAGTTTTGAAATCAGGCACAAAGTGCATTGCTAGGCAGGCTTATATTTTAGTTAGACTCTTGGAAGAACTCTAAAAACTAATTTTTTATCGTACTTACTATACATATTATTACTTACTGAAGGTATGCCCAGAGTACTTGTGTTAACTATCTAAAATTCAAGTTATACTAGTTGAAGATACTCATTGTCAAGAGAATTGTTTGCTTCTGTCTCACCATTCCTCTTTCACCCCCTGAAGTGTCTGTCAGTCCTAAACCAATCACGAAATGTTTTGAAATGAAATCCTCTCATTCTCCACTTCTTTTTTCCCTCCCATAAGAGTTACCTGAACTAATTTCCTATTTATTCTTTCAATATTTTTGTAACAATGTGAATCAATTTTTTTTCAATGTTGCTATTCTTTGGTGATTTTAGCTTCTTATTAATATGCTTTAGTAACTACCACATGAAGCAAAAGGAAGTGACCACAAACAGTACAAAAATTCATTGAGGGTTTTCTGGGTGGCTCAATGGTAAAGAATGTGCCTGCCAACGAAGGAGACATGGGTTCAATCCCTGGTCTGGGAAGACCCCACATGCCACAGAGCAACTAAGCCCACGTACTACAACCACTGAGCCTGTGTTCTGAACCCGGGACCTCAACTACAGAGCCCTTGTGCTTTAGAGCCCGTGCTCCACAATAAGAGAAACTGCCTAAAGGAGAAGAGTGCACACTACAACTAGAGAAAAGCCTGAGCAGCAACAAAGGTCCAGCATAGCCAATAAATAAATAAATAAAATTATTTAAATAAACACACTGAAATCTTTAAAAAATATCAGAGAAAGCATATAGGTAAACTGTCAGATGTTTTCCATTTTATTTGGTTAATTTGTCATAACTTGCATTCTAAGAAACACTGGTCTTTAGAATCATTTAATTTCAGAATATCAGAAGACATGAGATCATTTTGACTATAATTAAAATAAACTGATACACTCAAAGCTACCCAAGCATTTAGTAGCATATTCCTCCAACTAGATCTCAGGTTTTCGGCCTTCTAGTTGCATATTCTTTACAAAATTCTTATTTTTTTGCTTTTTTGTACTAATAATCCAAAGACATTAATTATTCCCTTTCACCCAATCACCAAGTATTAAAAACCAAAAAAATATATATTATTCAAGACCTGTACTTCCACTGTCTTTTTACTATTTCCAAATTTATTTCCCTAGGTGTTTTAAAATCTGTTCTCTGTTGTCATTTTTTTTTTCTTCTCCACTTACCTACCCTCATTGTTTACCAGAAATAATATTCATAAGCAATACCATAAAGGTCAATTAAGGTTTAAACATATTTCTGAAATTTAAAATATTGAATGAAATTCACAATTACTAAACATCATAATCCTTTCAAGTACGGTTTTTGAAACTGTAGCTTGTTTCTCACAGAGACCTTGAGGAATATGGGCAATGGAACCTCAAAAGCAGCTGTTTGGTGTATTATTTATTCTCTCTCATCCTTATTTCTTTTAATTTTACTTACTACAATCAAGTCATAGAGCTGTTATTAACAGTCAATGAGACCTCTGTGCAAAATGTTTGGTACATACTGTAGTTGTTTTTTAGTTGCTAAGTCATAGCCAACTCTTTAGCGACCCCCATGGACTGTAGCCCACCAGGCTCCCCTGTCCATGGAATTTTTTCTGCAAAAAAACTGGAGTGTATTACCATTTCCTACTCCAAGAGATCATCCCAACCTAGGGATTGAGTGCTTTGGCAGGCAGATTCCTTACCACTGAGCCACATGCAATTCTGGACTTACTATAAGGTATCCATTACATATCATTTCCTTGCAAAATCCTCTCATTTCTACAGAAAATTATGGATGTTTGATAAATTCACATTCTAAATGTTTAAAAAACTGTTTCTTTGCAAAAAAATGAGTGTGCTGACCATAATAGTAAATAAATGAATAATTATTTAATAATTTCCCCTAATACTAACATATATATGTTTTCTATTTTTTAAAAAAGTTTTTTCACAATAACCTTTTTGGTTCTTTGAATATCATGGAGTTCAATAGGAGACTGAAATTAATGACCATTTCTTTTCCTTGAGTTGCATTTAGTAGATTTGGTATCTGGATAAGAATTTTCAAGTTTAAACTGTTCATCTGTACTACATAATTGTGGTTGTGAAATGGTTTGAAAAAGAAAGTTTCACTGTGTTACTCTGAAACTGTAATAGCATAGCATTTCAAAGTAAGGATTTCCCACCAAAGGAGGTTAAAAATACCCACTAACTAATGTAATACAAAAAGTGGATCCTGGCAGAGAGAAAGCACACAGAACAGAGAAGGTAACAATGCAATGGAACAAATAGAGAGAATGAAAGAAATTTCTGAGGTGAACACACACACTTTGAAAATTAATTTTTAAAAATACTGAAGGTACCCATTAAATGGGCGCATATATATATACACACACACACACACATTAAATGAAAGAATAAATAAATGAAAAGATAAAACAAGAACCTGTTCAATTACTTTTAAACTCTGAATCAAGAAATGAATTTCCCTGAATTCACTGTGTGGGATGAGAGTATATATGAAATCACCAGAAAGATAAAAGTATGAGGAACTGCAAAAAAGACAACTATGTTAAGAGTAATGGTTATTATGAACTAAACTAGAAACTGATATTAGTTCTTACTGTTGATTGCTCATACGTGTATATGCTACTGCTACTGCTAAGTCACTTCAGTTGTGTCTGACTCTGTGTGACCCCACAGACGGCAGCCCACCAGGCTCCCCCATCCCTGGGATTCTCCAGGCAAGAACACTGGAGTGGGTTGCCCTTTCCTTCTCCAATGCATGAAAGTGAAAAGTGAAAGGGAAGTCACTCAGTCGTGTCCAACTCTTCGTAACCCCATGGACTGCAGCCTACCAGGCTCCTCCGTCCATGGGATTTTCCAGGCAAGAGTACTGGAGTGGGGTGCCATTGCCTTCTCCAATACGTGTATATAATTTATCTGAATTTATGTTTAACAGTTTATAGTTCTCACTTGACAGAGTGAGCTTAGTCAAGCTCAGTCTTTGGTTGTTTTCAAAATATAATCCTAGGTTAAAGAAACATTCAAGGTATTAGGGATTTCTAATTTTCCTTCAGGGTTGCAAACATTTAATGATACATGACTTCTGTTTATCAATATTTTGTGGCCTAGGGACGTGAGTCATAGAAATAAGTGACAAAGTTGGTTGGTAGTAGCTAGACATTGGGTTGGCCAAAAAGTTCGTTTGAATTTTTCACACCAAACAAGCTTTTTGGCCAATCCAATACTTAATGAGCTAGCTCAGCTAAGCACTCAGTCCCCACAAGACAAAATAGCTTTGCTGTTCTGTACTACTTGATAACAAAGCTGGAGACTTGTCAAGATTTTAGCTACATTCCTCCCAAATGACAGGAAATGTAATGTGATTGTAAGCTTAGTCTCTCAGGCTAGACTCAGTTTCAATCCTGGCCCTGCCGTTACCAGCTGGGAGAACTTTAGCAAGTTGCTTAAACTCCCTGGCACTCAGTTTTCCTATATGTTGAGGAGATTATTGTTACATTGTCAGTTTGTCTAAGGAGTAAATCGGGCTTCCCTGGTAGCTCAGATGGTAAAGAATCCATCTGCAATGTGGGAGACCTGGGTTTGATCCCTGGGTTGGGAAGATCCTCAGGAGAAGAGAACAGCTACCCACTCCAGTATTCTGGCTTGGAGAATTCCGTGGACAGAGGAGCCTGGCAGGCTACAGCATGTGGGGTCACAAAGAGTCAGACATGACAGAGTGACTTTCACTAAATCATTTAAAACAAGGGCCTAAATTAGTTATTATTCCAGAGAACAGGGAGAAATAAAATAGAGAATTTAAAGTGATGTCTTGCCAACTTATAATTTAAAAAGAACAGCCTTTCTAGATAATAACTTCTAAAATGACTAATTCTAATCAATATAATGTAAAATAAGAGTGCATGCTCAGGGTGTCCAACTCTTTGTGACCCCATGGCCTGTAGCCCGCCATCCTTCTCTGTTCATGGAATTTTTCAGGCAGGAATACGGGCGCAGATTGCCATTTCCTATTCCAGTGGATCTTCCTAACCCAGGGATCAAACCTATGTCTCTTGCTTCTCCTGCACTGGCAGGTGGATTCTTTACCAGTAGGCCACCTGGGAAGCCCAAAATAAGAGTAGAGAACTCTAAAGTAGAGAACTGAAACAATGTAATTGCTTAGAAAAAAGAGAACCATCAAAACAAGTTTATCATGATTAAGGATGATGCAGTTGGAGGTCATGATTAGAGACAATAATAACAATCTAGAAAAATCTTGGTGTTTAATAAGATTTTCTTGCCTTGACGACTAGCCTGGTCAAAGTTTTCAAACAGATCTGGTGCCCTTAATCTGAAAAATAATTGTACTAAAAACAAATATTTAAAAATACTTGTGCAAATAATAGACCAAGGGAAAGGAAAGGAAGTCCTAAGAATAGAATGGAGGTTTAAAAAGACTTGAAGAAAAATTAATTTCAATCGCAATAGTGATAGGAAGCAAACAAACTCCAGCATAAGTTTGCTGTCTGAAGATATTTTAAACAACACTTCTTGGAGGAGCGCATTGATACCATGCATCTTATATGATAGATGAAATGCACTTCAGCCTGGTGATGCTTTAGTTTCTATGAGGTGGAAATACATACAGAAGGTGGTTGAATGCAAACAGAAAGAGGAAAAATGGAGAAGCAAAAAACAAATATATATATATATATATTTATATATACACACAAATGAAAGTTAAAGTCACTCAGCTGTGTCCAACTCTTTTCGATCTCATGGACTATAGCCTGCCAGTCTCTACTGTCCATGGAATTCTCCAGGCAAGAATACTGGAGTGGGTAGCCATTCCCTTCTCCAGGGGATCTTCCCAACCCAGGGATCAATCCCATGTCTTCTACGTTGTAGGCAAATTCTTTACCATCTGAGCCACCAGGGAAGCCCACACACCAGTGTGTATATATATATATATATATATATATATATATATATATATATGGAGAGAGAGAGAGAGAGAGAATATAATTCATAGGTGATACATAATACAAATGCTATATATAATATGTATTTTATATGTGTGTGTATATATATATAATATATAAAACCTTGAAATTTTATCTATATTAAGGTCTCCACTCATCCATTTCCTTTTTTCTTACAGGTGGAAAAGGGAACCCTGGTTATTACATACTGTTTAAATTAACTCTAATATGTTAACTACCAGGAAAACCATCAAACTCTAAATGTGCAATCACGGTTGATGACTTGGAATGCAGTGTACGGGGTGGCACGCATCATAGCTCTGCTAAAGAGAAAATTGTAACAGCCCAATTTAATTTCCTCCAATCATAATGTGGCAGTCCACATGGATAACATAGACACAGGAGATACAATCTCACAGGACTTCAGCAAAGCATTTTACATTATCCTTTGACACAGTTGCCAACTTTTGGATGTAACAATAAAAATAGTCAGGCAATTTGTTAGGGATCTGCATGCAGACTATGACTACTCATGGCCCAGCATCAATGTAAGTAATTAATCTTTCTTAACCTTGGCACTACTGACATTTCTTTCTAGATGATTCTATGTTGGGAGTGGGAGGACTGTTTTGTGAACTGTAGAATGTTTAGTGGCAATTCTGGCCTCTATCCACTCAGCACATCCTATTCTAGTCCTGTCAATCAAAAATGCCACTATACAATGTCAGATATCTCTAGGGGAAGACAGAGGCAAAACAGTCACTGGTTGAAAAATCATAGATGTCACAGGACATACAAGATGGTATCTTCAGAACGAGATCCCTAATCTATTGTTATTTAGCTTATAGAGAATGCTGGTATTTGTACGTTTTAGTGTCTTTGTCTGAATGGAAAAAGCAGAAACTTGGATGACCACTTGAAAAAGAGAGCTCCTTGGATAAAGGGTGAAAGAAAAAGAGATATTCTAGGCTATGATAACAATCTAAGCAAATTAATAAGGAGAGGAACATATTAGATTTTGCCTTGTATCAATTATGATCCTAAAATCAATCCCTTTATTAGATAGGATGATTCGCACCTTTTGGATTAACATGAATAAATACTCAGAAGATATTCAACCAAGATTTAAAAAACACAGTTTGATTAGAGAACATGGAGAAAAAAAATAGATGCTTACAACTATTAATGAGAATGTCTCTTTCAGTGCAGAAGATTAATTTTTCTAGCTTAACCCCGTAAAAATCTTGGGAAATTTTCCACAGGTGCAATAACTAAGGAAAAATCAGAGGATATGGAATTCCTAGTCTGAATGAAAAATTATGTAAATGCTACAACTTTGTTAAAAGTTGCTTGCTATTCTGAGTTCAAAAGAAGATCAATGGTGTAATTAAAAAGGGATTACAAACTTTAGAGGAAACAACAGTTATCTAGTTTGAGAAACTAATTACCCGAATCACTAAGGGAAATCAACTGGATAACTAACCTCAACTTTAAAATTGAGAAATATTTTCCATCTTAAAAATAATTTAAGAAAACAAGAATCAAAACAGTAACAACAAAACCCAGAAACACATATCTGATAGCTGAGTGCAAAAAACTAAGTGCATGTTTACTCTTTACTGTACTGACTGAGATTATGAGTAAGACTGTCCTTCAACTGTGCAGTATAATATACAGAACTGGAGGACAGAAATTGCTCTCAGAATCATTTGTCTCGCCTTATTGGAATTCTCACTCACGGCCTGTATTTACTTGATTACGAGAGAAGTCTTTGTCTTTGGAAGAAGAATACTACTTATACATATTATAAGTTCTCTGATATTTTTACTTCTGCCCTGTACCTGGTCGTTCCTTCTCATTAGGGTATAAATATCTTTCTATAAATGTCTATGCCTTTTAAGTATTAGGAAGGTAGATGAAATGTCTAGGATATTTGTCCCTTCAAACAAGATAGCTCTTATAAGGAGAGTTTCACTCTCTGAAATGTCAATGAAAGCATTAAGTCACCGTTAAGGGGGTCTCTCTACCCCACTATCTATAGTTTCCAGTTTGGAGACAAAATAGCAGTTGAATATAAAATATTCAGCATTCTATCCAATGCATTGTATCATTAATAATGTATTCCCCAAATAGACTTATTTTTAACATTACACCCCCACCCCTACATAGAGCTAAAATAGATTCTAAATGTTGAGTGCCAGGGCTCAGTTATTTCTACTGCTTTGAAACTCCAGTACTCTGGCCACCTCATGCAAAGAGTTGACTCATTGGAAAAGATTCTGATGCTGGGAGGGATTGGGGGCAGGAGGAGAAGGGGACAACAGAGGATGAGATGGCTGGATGGCATCACTGACTCGATGGATGTGAGTCTCAGTGAACTCCCGGAGTTGGTGATGGACAGGGAGGCCTGGTGTGCTGCGATTCATGGGGTCGCAAAGAGTTGGACACAACTAAGTGACTGAACTGAACTGAACTGAAGATATACAAGGAAAATTAAAAATAACATGGAGTGACCTGTGAAAAATGAAATTCTAAATGGTACCATTCTGGAAAAATACTTTGAACACTGATAAAACATCTAAAATCCACTAGTCATTGCAATATGGCACAATGCCTGGCACATACAAACAAAGCCATCAAATTTCTTCAACTAAAGTAGTGTGGAACAATTTAATAACTATTTCTATGAATCAAATGCTAAATGAGCAGTATCATCATTGCTATGAAAATATCACTGAATGATTGAAAAAAATATAGACACCTTTAAAAATAAACACTCTTGACTCTATGGCCATGGGAGAGAATTTACCATTTGTGAATATACTTGAAATTGTTTTTTAAAAGTACTTCTTCCTTAATTGTTGTAATATTCTAGTAGCATCAAAAAAGCAAGAAACTAAATCACAAGAACTTAGCAGTCAGAAAATAAAAACAAAGTAAATGAATATATTTAAAAGTCACACACACAAGTTGTTTCTTAAAGTCCAGTAGTAGAGACAAAAATGTTCTCCAATTAATACTGTGAAAGTGGCACTCAGTATATCATGAGGCATCTTCTGCTTTGCCTTAATGCATCTCTTGTCCCAGTTTGTCTTGTTTTCTTGCTGAAAGTCATTGCTCTTGGGCTGGGCAGCCAAGCAGAAAACTAGTTTCTACCTCACTGGACAGAAGCACTAGAGATGTCAGTCTGGGCAACACGTATTGTTTCTATTTTCTGGAATGTCCCAAACAGATTAATTTCTTTTCTCCTAAAATCTGTATAAGGTATTCTAGAAAGCCCTTTTAGCAGTTTTTAAGGTGATCAGTTTTTAGACATATGTACATGCAAGTATTTCTCCCTCTCCACTTTTACCCTCTATACCTCCCATTTATCTATCTTTGTCATTTCTAGATTTTACATTTTCATTGGAAAAACACACTTCTGTGTGCTACAGATATATTTCTAAGCTAGTTTTTTGCTTCATCCAAAATTGTATTTTCTTGATCACTTTCCTAGGAGAAAAGAAAATGCTTAAAGGTACTAATGACCTCCTTCTTTTTTTTCCTTTTAATCTCTCAACATCCAGTCATTACTAGGCTTAAAATCTCTCTTCTTATAGTTACAACTTCAAAAATTTATTGGGGTAGCAAAACATATTTTGCCCATATGTTCTTAGCTAAGCAGAAAGAAGGTGTGGTAACCAGTGAGCATAAAGAGAAACAAAGAAGTAATTTAACAGCATTTGTTTAACCTAAAGGTTATGAAAACATGATAGCATAAGAATTAAAATCTGATCAAATCACTGGAAAATAAACACAGGTAACTCCTATTTTCTCACTTCTATACCATTTAACTTCTGTATGTGCTGCTGGACTAGGATATGGAATGCTAAGAAAAACTAACATTGATTCCTTCTTCAAGGGCAAAATCATTTACAGTTCTAATATGCTATCAGGAGATAATGACTACATCCCTTCACCAGAAAATGTGTTAATAGTTTATGCGAGCAATCTGAAGTAGAATAATCAAGTTAATACAAATTTCCAAGAATTAACATGGAAACTTATCCTAAAACATATTAATAAATATATATTAAAAAGTAAGACACATCTCTTCCTCCCTCCATTCAGCATGCTAAATATTATAATATTGTCTGCCCATGACTTATTTCATTTTGAGAACAAATTGCTGATCCACAAAGAGGGACTGGAGTGATTCCAACACTTCTATAAACTACCTCCTCATTTGAATCTCTCATTGGCAACCTCTCATCATAACAAAATTAACTGTATTTCAAATGCTTTAAAATGTAAATCTCTAATTATACTACATTCTGTACATGGAGTATTAAAATGAAGATTGATTACTATTATATGTTTTCCAGAGCTTTGGATCACTAGCAATTTGAGGAATGATTCAATAACTACTTATCTAAAGCCACGAGGAATATAATGATCCTTTTAACAGTGGCACAGTCTTTACTAAATTATACTGAGATAATAAAGATATTTTATGTTTAGACTCTTGAAATACCTAACCACAAAATCACAGAAATCACTATTATTGCTTTTTATTCCTCTCTCATTGATTGATTATCCTTGGCCTAGCAAACCTTGGAACATGATATTAAAACAGTTCAGAGTTGCTTTTATCTAAACATACTCACAGTAAATAAAAACAGATCTCCTTCATAAAGCTATGTCACATAAATAGCTTCCTTCAAATTAAATTAAATTAACAAAATTTCCTTGGAAAGTAGGACCATGGTCCTTCTGTACAAACTGGAGAAGTGTTTGGTTCTTTAGAAAATGCTATTAAGAACTAACTGATAAAGGATGGCAATTGAATTAAGTAAGTATCAAGAAACATACAGTCATCTAAGATGATAAATCTCATGGATGGACTTTCATAAATACAATATTTTTATTAAATGTTATAATTTTAAGAGGTTAACTTTTCAATTCTATAAATTAAGTTATATGAGAATAGAGGCATACTTTGATGGTGATTAGATGATTTTCCAAATGGATTATTAAGAAAACCCGGGGTTACTGATGTGCATTTGAGTATTTACAGGCATCAGCTCATGCCATAAATGGGAGAACTGGGTGAAAGCAAATAAACTTTTTCTAAACTCAATATTATTTTATTAGAAATATTTCTATCATTTTAATTCCTGTTTCACACTGAATGAATTAATGCACATTTATTTATGTCAAAAGGAAAATTAATGTTGTGATGTGGGTCTTTTATGAATTATCATGAAACTCTCTACAATTAGTACTAGTAAGTACTTTAAATCTTGATTTTAGTTCGACTTTCTAAAAAGTAAATTAATGACTAATCCTTTAAAAGTAGCCTCTATGCCTGGAGACTGAGCCATGTGATTAGTGCTGAGTTTTATAAAAAAAAACAGTGGGTACTTGCCTTGTCCCTCTCATGTCAAAATACACCACTTACTAGATTAGAAATTAAAATTCAGTCCAACTTATTAAGAGTGACTTAGTCTATATTTTTTTATGTCACTTGAGGAAAGAGGAGGAGAATGATGAGTATACTCTCTTTTAGCTTCAACTCTTCTCCCGTGACTGACTGCTTACTCCCTCACAAGGGTTATTTACTGTTCTTTATGAAGGTAAGCTTTTATTTGCCATCTCATAACATTTTTTCAACCAAAAAAATAGAGACAGCAGTTCTATAAGTTAGCTCTAGGGTTTCTTTCATTGTGTTCAACTATTACTTTTCTTGACTGCCTTAATTTGAATCTCCAGCAATGTTCTTAAGGAGAAAATAAAATACATAAAAATTCCTTTTATTGTTTATAGCTTTAAATTAAGCTACCTCAGTTAACTAAACAGTTCTTTTAAGTTTCAATTCACCTCACTCTGCTTGTTCTGGTGCTTTGCTTTCTTAATTCAAATTCTATGCACCATTCAAGACAGAGGATCAAAAAGAAAACCCTGTTAAATAGAAGAAAATGCATTTTCTACAAATGAAATTAATGTTGGGTGGATATGGGCAGGTTCAAAGAATATTTACCTAACTTCAGATTTATCATTTTTAAAATACGGAATAAAATAAATGTAAAATCTACAGAAATAAATGGTTTGGATTTGTGCCAGGCAACTGCATGTGAAAATATTTTATTAGTTATACAAGGGTATAAAAATATTAACTAGTTTATGCATATATGTATATGTATGTAGGCATATATTTCTACTATGAACATGTATTTTATGTTGAATATAATGCTAAGAAAAAGTCAAGCAACTATTACAATACATTTTGATGTCACTATCTACATTATACCTCAAAACTTTTCCAAATTTTTATATTATACTTTAGTTGCTTGTTTTTTATTTCAGCAACAGCACATGTGGCAGATTAAAGCATCCTAAATAAGTAGTAATTTTAAAAAACATAAACAAATATACAAAAGTGCATACCTGTTCACTGGGAGGGGATATATTTTTGAGAATATGCATGTAGCTTTATGTAGTCAGTTATCAACAGCACAATTATTCAAAATAAGTAGTCTACTGAATCAAGAATATTATGATAAAATACTTAGGAAGCTAATTAAATGATGCTCTGTGTTCTTAAACTGGGTCAGTAATAATCAATGCTCTATTAATTCAGACCTTCCCTGTATTAAACCAATATATCCTAATATTTAGGGCTAATTTTCATCCAAGGTCTTTTACTGAACATTAAGAACATATATATGTATCTTATAATTATGCTTATTTACATATTTTGAAATGTAGATGTTAAGAAACTATAACACAAATAATACAATTTTTTCACCCTTCAGTCTGAAAACATTTGTTTTGAAGTTAATCCTAATATATTAATCATGGTGAAATAGTGAAGGTTAACTACTAAACACCAAATTGATGAGATCAATTAAAAAAATTTCTGGTTTTCACAGACATTTGTCTACATATATGAAGTCATTTTGATTTTTACCAAACCCTAATAGTTAATTACTGTAAAGTATTATCTTAGTTATTTTTTGAAAAATACTTTAATATTATTTCCTATTTTATAATAATATGGCATAATAACATATAATAATAATTCAAGATTTTAATCATAGAGAGGAACTATGGCAAGAAAAGTATACTAGCAATGAAGCAGTAAGAACTATAGAAAAAAATGAGGCTTCTACTATTTAGAATTTAACTCAGATGACCATTATATCTATTTCTGTGTGCAAGAATCCCTTAGAAGAAATGCAGTAGCCATCACAGTTAACAAAAGAGTCTGAAATGCAGTACTTGGATGCAATCTCAAAAATGACAGAATGATCTCTGCTTGTTTCCAAGGCAAGCCATTCAATATCACAGTAATCCAAGTCTATGCCCCGACCAATAATGCTGAAGAAGCTGAAGTTGAGCAGTTCTATGAAGATCTACAAGACCTTATAGAACTAACACCCAAAAAAGATGTCCTTTTCATTATAGGGGACTGGAATGCAAAAGTATGAAGTCAAGAAATACCTGAAGTAACAGGCAAATTTGGCCTTGGAGTATGGAATGAAGCAGGGCAAAGGCTATTCAGTTTTGCCAAGAGAATGCAATGGTCAGAGCAACACCCACTTCTAACAACACAAGAGAAGACTCTACACATGGAAATCACCAGATGATCAATACCAAAATCAGATTGATTATATTCTTTGCAGCCAAAGATGGAGAAGCTCTATACAGTCAGCAAAAACAAGACTGTGAGCTGACTGTGGCTCAGATCATGAAATCCTTATTGCCAAATTTAGACTTAAATTGAAGAAAGTGGGGAAAACCACTAGACCATTCAGGTATGACCTAAATCAAATTCCTTATGATTATACAGTGGAAGTGAGAAATAGATTTAAGGGATTAGGTCTGATAGAGTGCCTGATGAACTATGGACAGAGGTTCGTGACATTGTACAGGAGACAGGGATCAAGACTTTCCCCAAGAAAAAGCAATACAAAAAGGCAAAATGGTTGTCTGAAGAGGCCTTACAAATAGCTTTGAAAAGAAGAGAAATGAAAGGCAAAGGAGAAAAGGAAAGATATACCATCTGAATGCAGAGTTCCAAAGAATAGCAAGGAGAGATAAGAAAGCCTTCCTCAGTGATTAATGTAAAGAAATAGAGGAAAACAACAGAATGGGAACAATTAAAGATTTCTTTAAGGAAATAACAGATACCAAGGGAACATTTCATGGAAAGATAGGCAGAAATGTTATGGTCCTAACAAAAGAAGAAGATATTAAGAAGAGGTGGCAAGAATACACAGAAAAACTATACAAAAAAGACCTTAAGACCCAGATAATCACGATGGTGTGATCACTCACCTACAGCCAGACGTCCTGGAATGTGAAGTCAAGTGAGCCTTAGGAAGCATCACTACAAAGCTAGTGAAGGTGATGGAATTCCAGTTGAGCTAGTTCAAATCTTAAAAGATGATGCCGTGAAAGTTCTGCACTCAATATGCCAGCAAATTTGGAAAACTCAGCAGTGGCCACAAGACTGGAAAAGGTCAGTATTCATTCCAATCCCAAAGAAAGGCAATGGCAAAGAATGCTCTAACTACCACACAATTGCACTCATCTCACACGCTGGCAAAGTAATGCTCAAAATTCTCCAAGACAGGCTTCAACAGTACGTAAACCATGAGCTTCCAGATGTTCAAGCTGGCTTTAGAAAGGCAGAGGAACCAGAGATCAAGTTGCCAACATTTGTTGGATCACTGAAAAAGTGAGACAGTTCCAGAAAAACATCTACTTCTGCTTTATTGACTATGCCAAAGCCTTGACTGTGTGGATCACAACAAACTGTGGAAAATTCTCAGAGAGATGGAAATACCAGACCACCTTACCTGCCTCCTGAGAAATCTGTATGCAGGTCAAAAAGCAACAGGTCAAAAAGAACTGGACATGGAACAACAGACTGGTTCCAAATAGGAAAAGGAGTACATCAAGGCTATATATTGTCACTCTGCTTATTTAATTTATATTCAGATTACATCATGAGAAATGCTGGACTGGATGAAGCACAAGCTGGAATCAAGATTGCCAGGAGAAATATCAATAACCTCAGATATGCAGATGACATTATCCTTATGGCTAAAAGCAAAGAAGAACTAAAGAGCCTGTTGATGAAAGTGAAAGAGGAGAGTGGAAAAGCTGCTTGAAACTGAACTTTCAGAAAACTAAGATCATGGCATCTGGTCCCATCACTTCATGGCAAATTGATGGGGAAACAATGGAAACAGTGACAGATTTTATTTTCTTGGGCTCCAAAATCACTGCAGATGGTGACTGCAGCTATGAAACTAAAAGATGCTTGCTCCTTGGAAGAAAAGCTATGACCAACTTAGACAGCATATTATAAAGCAGAGACATTACTTGGCAAACAAAGGTCCATCTAGTCAAAGCTGTGTTTTTTCCGGTAGTCATGTATGGATGTGAGAGTGGGGCTATAAAGAAAGCTGAGTGCTGAAGAATTGATGCTTTTGACCTATGGTGTTGGAGAAGACTCTTGAAAGTGCCTTGGACTGCAAGGAGATCCAACCAGTCCATCCTAAAGGAAATCAGTCCTGAATATTCATTGGAAGGACTGATGCTGAAGCTCCAAAGTTTGGTCTCCTGATGTGAAGAACTGACTCACTTGAAAATACCCTGATGCTGGAAAAGATTGAAGGTGGGAGAAGAAGGGGAAGCGAGAGGATGAGATGGTTGGATGGCATCACAGACTCAATGGGCATGAGTTTGCATAAGCTCTGTCCAGGAGTTGGTGATGGACAGGGAAGCATGGAAGGAAGCCTGGTGTACCGCAGTCCATGGGGTCGCAAAGAGTCAGACACGACTGAGTGACTGAACTCAATTGAACTACTATTTAGAAAGCCTGTCTTTAATAAATGAGTACTTTTTCTCTCATGTATGTAAATAGTACCTTTATAAAATAGCTTATTTCATCAAACTCAGTTTTAATAGACTGATTTATGTTGCTTTCCAAAGAGAATAATGAAAAACAACCACTAAAAAATATTATTCTTCAAATCACATTTGGCCATCACAGTCATTATTTCTTAAATCTGTACATTCTGACAGAAATAAAATTGACAGAAATAAAATTTCTCAATTTAGGTTATGGAAATTACTCTCTGAAATAGACATTAAAGGGTTCCAAAAATCTTAAAAATAGCTATCAAAACAGCAATCAGTGAAGCAAAACATATTCTTGTAAAAATCAGCTCATGAATACCATCTGCTTTGCAATAGGATCCTGGCTTAAACTCTGGAACAAAAATATTTTAATAAGGAATTTGTCTATTACCAAAAAGTTCCAAAATTGTTCAACAAGTCTGAGGGTAGGAAAAATCAGCTGTAACACTTGGCAGGTTTTGTATTTTTAAGACCCGATAGAGGTGAAACATTTTAAATGTAGCTTATTTTAGCGCAAAAAGTTGCATGTATCACTACTGATAAAACGTCCTATTTCTGAAATGTATTTCTTTTTTGATAGAAAAATCTTTTTTTAAGACAGATAAATCGTAAAGGATATGTCTAGCTCTGAAAAAAATTCTTTGAGAGTACACTGCTATGTCTTTCAATGGCTGTTACTTTCTCTCCTGATTTTGTAGAGAACATTCTACATTTTATTTTTTGATGTTCTTGATCATTTGGGGTCATGATGTAAAAAGTCTCACTGTATAAAAGAACTAAGCCAAAACCACTGACTGTGTAGATCACAACAAACTGTAGAAAATTTTTAAAGAGATGGGAATACCAGACTATCTTACCTGCCTCCTGAGAAATCTGTATGCAGGTCAAGAAGCAATAGTTAGAACTGAAAAAGGAACAACAGACTGGTTGCAAATAGGGAAAGGAGTAGTCAAGGTTGTATACTGTCACCCTGCTTAAAAGTGAAAGGGAAAGTTGCTCAGTCATGTCCAATTCTTCGTGACCCCATGGACTATACAGTCCATAGAATTCTCCAGGCCAGAATACTGGAGTGGATAGCCTTTCTCTTCTCCAGGAAATCTTCCCAACCCAGGGATTGAACCCAGGTCTTCTGCATTGCAGGCAGATATCTTACCAGCTGAGCCACAAGGGAAGCAGAATACATTATGCAAAATGCCGGGGTGGATGAAGCACAAACTGGAATCAAGAGTCCTGGGAGAAATATCGGTAACCTCATTCTCAATGACACCACCCTTATGGAAGAAGAAGAAGAACTAAAGAGCCTCTTGATGAAAGTGAAAGAGGAGAGTGGAAAAGCAGGCTTGACACGAAACGTTCAGAAAACTAAGATTATGGCATCTGGTCCCATCACTTTATGGCAAATTTATGGGGAAACAATGGAAACAGTGACAGACTATTTTCTTGGGCTCCAAAATCACTGCAGATGGTGACTGCAGCTATGAAACTAAAAGACGCTTGCTCCTTGGAAGAAAAGATATGACCAACCTACACAGCACAATAAAAACCAGAGACATTACTTTGCCAACAAAGGTCCATCTAGTCAAAGCTATGGTTTTTCCAGTAGTCATGTAAGGATGTGAGAGTTGGACTATAAAGAAAGCTGAGCCCCAAGAATTGATGCTTTTGAACTGTGGTGTTAGAAAGACTCTTGAGAGTCCTTTGGACAGCAAGAAGATCCAACCAGTCCATCCTAAGGAAATCAGTCCTGCATATTCATTGGAAGGACTGATGCTGAAGCCAAAACTCCAATACTTTGACCACCTGATGGGAAGAACTGACTCATTTGAAAAGACCCTGATGCTGGGAAAGATTGAAGGCAGGAGGAGAAGGGGATGACAGAGGATGAGACGGTTGGATGACATCACCGAGTCGAAGGATATGTGTCTGAGCAAGCTTCGGGAGTTAGTGATGAACAGGGAAGCCTGGTGTGCTGCAGTCCATGAGGTCATAAAATGTCAGACACAACTGAGCGGCTGAACTGAGCTGTGTGAAAGAAGAAGGGCAGGAGGAACACATTTTGGTGCTCTGGTTTATGAAAATTTCATACATGTGATGCTAGAGATAATTGCTCCCCCCACCACACACACAAATGCTGCATTGAAATATATTTTAGAAAGTGTACTGTCATCTTTTTATCAAAAGAAGAAAAACATAGAAGGAGAAAGCAGAAGGAAAAACTCAACTCCACAAAAGGTATAGTGAAAGGATGAATCAAATCTCATTTATTTGTTTTGCTTTCTTTTTTTTTTTTTTTTTTGGTGTTGTTTTGTTTTAAGTGGGAGTGAGGAATTGGTGAATTCACCTAAATTAAAAGAAGTTTGATGGAAAAAGTGGCCTGTTCATTTTTTGATTCATCATATTAATATATTGTTATAGAGAACCTACTGTGAGCCAGGCATTTTTCTGGGTATAATAAACATAAAAATGTGATCATGTAAAACAAAAATCCCCACTCATAAATTCTGGTTAGGGAAGCAAAGACAATAAATGAAATAATAAAGGAAAAGACACTGTACTTTTGACCATATGTGATATGGAGAAAAATCACAAAGGGCGTGAGGATCAGAGTGTTAGAAAGGTAGGTGGTTTTCAACTAGTCAGGTAAGAATGGCCTCAATACCCAAAAGAAACAAATTTAAAATGGCTATAAAGAACAGGAATCTAATATCCCTAGAGTAGCACCATTATATACTTCATAGACTAGGAAAGACAAATAGTTACTATGAGATTTAATAATTTTTTTCTACTATCCCATAAAGTAAAGGTCTTTAATGATAGTAAGTTTTTGCTGAGGAAACAGAGAAATCGCCAAATGTTCCTGCGTGAGGAAAGGGAATCAAGGTTACTGGATATCTGCAATTGCCAGACTTGGGATGGGAAGGTTGTGTTACTTTCAATCATTATAGATGGTTTGATAACTCTATACTAGTGGTCACTCATTTTTAACTATTTGGCTCCCATAAAACATTTTAATTGAAGAATTCCACTGATAAAAATTAGAAATAAATCTTTGTGTGCATACTGTTTTTAATCAAAAAGCTTATTTCTTTTTGTGCTTTTTCTAAATTAGAATGAAAATACATTATTTTCAAGTGGTATCTAAATAGCGAGCTCAACCCCATGAGAAGGAGTACATTTCTGAATATTTTAGTTGTATCTTTTGGGAATTTTTCTGAGGAGCGAACAGAAAAACTCAAGGAAAAATGTGGCAATTTTTTTTTTTCATCTTAACGCAGAGTTAAAATTTTATATTTGTAAAAGGAAGAAGACTACATGATAAAAGTGTTTGGTTATATAAAGTTGCCAAAAATAGAATTTAGCTTGGGGGCTGTGACTTTGATAGCAAAATGACAAAGTCTGGAAAAGAGATATAGTTCACCTCTTGCAGACATAGGGGAATATTACATAACTCAATAAAAATATGTCAGATAACTCCTTGTACCAGTTAGGCCCACTGTGTACTATTTTATGATTTTATGTTAATTATTGCTAATTTAAACAATTAAATATATAAGATCTTAGGGTTAAGCATGAACTCAAAGTGCCAGTGAAACACTAACCAGATGGTACAGGCTCCTGGCTTGGAATTTCTGTGTCAAAAGTGTAACTACAATTCCATGATGGAAAAACTCTATCAGTTAAAGGATCTCAGATGCTTGGATTCCTATAGAGTGGGAAAGGAATAAATTTAAATCTCTAATGTTCCAAATTTCAGAATTAAGACAAATGTTTGGAAACTTCAGGGAAAGAGATTTTATTCATATGGAAGAATTTTGTAATAATGAAAGCTCTCCCATAAGCTTGTGAGATAGCTGCTAAGAAAAAAATAACTGCGTTTGGAAAGAGGACCAAAAGCAAACAAACCACAGAACAGTCCACATTTGCCTATGAAGAAACAAGAAGGGCAAGATAGTGCTTTGATGTGTCTCATTGGTTAAAAAACAAAACAAAAAAACCAAGCTTTGTTGGAGTGCTGATCCTTAGTACCTCAGAATGTGAAACCACTCAGACACAAGATATTTACAAGTAATCAAGTTAAAACAGATCTTTAGCGCTGACCTAATCAATAAGACCAGCGTCTGATAAAGAGTGGAGAAGGCAATGGCACTCCACTCCAGTACTCTTGCCTGGAAAATCCCATGGACAGAGGAGGCTGGTAGGCTGCAGACCATGGGGTCGAGAAGAGTCGGACACGACTGAGCGACTTCACTTTCTCTTTTCACTTTCATGCATTGGAGAAGGAAATGGCAACCCACTCCAGTGTTCTTGCCTGGAGAATCCCAGGGACGGGGTAGCTTGGTGGGCCGCCGTCTCTGGGGTCGCACAGAGTCGGACAAGACTGAAGCGACTTAGCAGCAGCAGCTGATAAAGAGGGGACATTTGGACGTATAGACAGCCATACAGAGAGGGAAGACAATGTAAAGAGACACAGGGAGACCACCTTCTGTAAGACAAGGAATGCTGGAGGCTAGCAGAAGCTAGGAGAAAGGCCTGCAACAGAAAGAACGAACCCTGCTCACATCATGATTTTGGACTTTTAGTCTCTAGAAGTGTGACAGCACATTTTTGTGGCTTAACTTACCGAGTTTGTGGTACCTTATTACAAGAGCCCTAGCAAATGAATACAACAGTGGGGCAAGGAGAACAAAATGATCACAGTGGTGGGAGGTCAGGCATGAACTCTGCCTTATCCTGTATGCTTTATAGAGTTTACCACAGTGTTTAAAAAAGACCAATGAATGGATGAATGTGATAATGAAAGAATGCAAGCAAGCTAAAAAATGAATAAACCTTATTGACAGGGGTTTAAATTATAATTTGGGGGAGAACAGAGGAAATGACAAGATAAAAAGACAGACACAAAGCATGGTACTGAATTAGCAAAAAACAAGCAAACAAACAAACAACAAAATCAGAAAATGTTCCATAAGCCTCAGAAGAGACAAATAGAGAATAACTGCAAAGTGCAAGTTTAGCATTCTAACTGGCCAGGTTACAGGTTCATTAAGGAATCATGATAAAGGCATTAGCCTACTCTGGGCTTTGTTCCTCATCTGTAAGGCATCTGGACTGTCTAATAGCTAAATACTGTTTAACTTGTACTCAGTGGTACAAATATCTATATGAAACCAAGTGGAACTGACACTTTAAGTATAGGCAGTATCAGTACAGATTATCAAAAGGACTTGCTAGGATGGGTCTGCTAAGTCACTTCAGTCGTGTCCGACTCTGTGCGACCCCATAGAAGGCAGCCCAACAAGCTCCACCATCCCTGGGATTCTCCAGGCAAGAACACTGGAGTGGGTTGCCATTGCCTTCTCCAGGATGGGTCTAAACTGTGGAAATGAAAAGGTAACCAGCTAGAGTCTTTTAATGCATGTCTTAACCCACTGCTTCCATGCAATCCTTCCTTTAATACATTTATTCAATAAATATTGAAGGCTTGCTTTGTTTTGGGTGCTGTTCTAGGCTCTTGGATTATAGCAGCTAACAAAACAAAGTTCCTGCTTTTGTAGAGGTTATGTTCTACAGGATAAAGTAGATGATTTGATTAAATATGTACTAACACATTAATACACATGTTTGGAGGGTGCAGGAATTCAAGGTGATAGGTTTATTTAGAGACTGAAGTAAGGAGAGCTTTTCTGTGGAAGTGAAATTTAACCAGAAATCTGTACACAGGAGTGAGTCAGACAACCATCTGGGGAGAGACAGCTCCTAACAGGCTTCCTGGGTGGGGATGAGGCATACCCAAAGACCAGCAAGGTCAGTGGTTGGAGCAGAGTGAGAAAGAGGGGTAAATGTGGAGAGTGACCAATGAGGCTGTGAGACAAGCAGAGACCAGATCACAAGGGTCCTTGCTAAGATATCTCTAATATACCCTGATGAATTTCTGAGAATCTACTTGAGAGTGTGTGACATAATCTGATGTAAACTTTAGAAAATCAGTTTAGAGGTGCAGTTTAGAGAATAGACTGTAAGGAAGGCCGGAGAAGGCAATGGCACCCCACTCCAATACTCTTGCCTGGAAAATCCCATGGACAGAGGAGCCTTGTAGACTGCAGTCCATGGGGTCACAAAGAGTTGGACACAACTGAGCGACCTCACTTTTACTTTTCACTTTCATACATTGGAGAAGGAAATGGCAACCCACTCCAGTGTTCTTGCCTGAAGAAATCCCAGGGACAGGGGAGCCTGGTGGGCTGCCGTGTATGGGGTCGCACAGAGTCGGACACGACTGAAGCGACTTAGCAGCAGTAGCAGTAAGGAAGGCAAGAGTGGAGGAGTCCAGGGCCTAAGGCATAGTGTAAATAAAAAATGATGGTGGGTTGAGTTAGGCTCCCTACAGCCAAGGGAAGTAAAACCAAACCTGAACTCAGCAAATTAGATCCCCTGGCACCTGTCCCTTCCTTATCTTTCATTTACAGTAAATCCTTTTCTCCTTCTCTTTGTTTTCTGTCTGTTCATCAGTCTGAACCCTTGTATATCTGTTTCCTCTAGAATGACTTCCATTTTGTTCTTCATGGTCCAACAGAGATCCCACCTTCCTGTTTGAGAACTTCCTTCCTTGAAACATTTCCTGGTACTTCCAGGCAGAGAACTGACTACAGAATGTTTTGCCATATAAAACTGATCTTTCATGCTGAATTATATGTGTTACTATGTTGTCTCAATGTTGATTGGATGGTATAATTTTTTTTTTCAATTTTATTGGTTTGAGAAAATTAACAATATGGAAATTACTGAGCTAAACAAACTTGCATCACCATGAATATCACTTAGATTATTCTTTTCAGTCCAACTAATATTTAGTAATTTATGTTTGTAATTGAGAGACTGGTTTTAGTTTAAAATGAACACAAGGAATGTCTAGAAATTTTCCAAGAAATAAATTATAAAATTCCCGTCTTAAATCAGAGTATCTAAAGTGCTAAGAACACTGCCTGTATATAAAATGGTCTACCTTACGCATGCAATAAAACAGTATTTTTGAGTTGGTATACAATTATTCCATATTGAAGCCTGCACTGAGTGTGACCACTTAGAAAAAGGAACTACTGGGTTGTGTTCCAAAGCTCAAAACACTTAGGATTTTTTAGGCTCAGAGTATTATTTGGTAATGCTATCCAACTTCTTCTAGGATTGGATAGTTAAAAAATATCACCATTACAATCAATAATACAATACATACAACCCATTGTATCTTTCATTTCATACTTTTAAAACCCAAGAGAATACTGTGAGGAAAAATATGGACACCTTGAATATCTTCTATACCTGTGTTCATTTGAATTAAGAGTATAGGGTGAAATGTTAAATTAATGGTCAATACACTGTGTGGAGAAGGCTGTTCTTTCTGTGACAGAAGTCTTGAGTATAACTTTAAAATACTGCTAAAAAATGTATTGTCAAAGATTTCTAGATTACTCTTTAGGTGAATTCATAGGTCACTGCTGTAAAAGTAAATACCTATACATTACAACTAAGTTAAAAATATTTCTCTCAATATATTTAATTCTAGAAACAAAGCCATACACAGAAACTGAATGAAATCTCAATGTAGAAGTGGTTCCCTGACTTACAAGTTATGATAAGTAAATTAAAAAAAAAATTATGACCTCTATCCCCCCCTTGAAGATAGTTTATACACTCTTTTTGAGAAAGTACATAATAACAAAATGCCCCTACGAAACTGGAACACTTAGATAAGAATTTTAATTTATTAGTATAACTATTAATATGCCTATATACCTAAAAATTGGCTTACAGTTACATATAATGGTACATTTTTCAGCCCACAGCCAGTGTTGAACACATTTGGGTCAGTTGCAATAGAGTAATTTCTCAGAAAAACCTATTTAAAAGCGTCAGGGTTTTAAGATCTAGAGTTTAGAAAGCAGTGTAATTAGGGGAACTTTTAATATAAACATAAATCTTGTTTTCAATAGAACTATTACTTTATTAATAACCTTCTAATGATATATATTAGGTTTTCTTGAAGTAGATAACCTGCTTTTTACCTGATTATTAACATTCCTTATTCCCAGTTATAGAGATCTTCACAAATATGTCCAACATTCCTATATATGTTCCTTTCACTTTGAAGCATATTTTAAATACACTCAAATTATTAAACTTAAATAATTAACAATTAAACCTATTTGAAGAAACATAAAAATTAATTTTTCTTCTGTAAGCACTAAGATTAAGGCTTACCTGACATTAGATTCAGAAAATTGCCAGAAACAAAATAAGCATGGATGAACTATGAAGATTAAATTACACTTTATGCCCTGCTGCTGCTGCTGCTGCAGCTGCTAAGTCACTTCAGTCGTGTCCGACTCTGTGTGACCCCATAGACGGCAGCCCACCAGGCTCCCCTGTCCCTGCGATTCTCCAGGCAAGAACACTGGAGTGGGTACTTTATGCCCTAGTAATGCTTTATTTTGAGCAGCAAAGATTAACATTCTGGCAGAAGGAATAATAGATTGATTAAATGATCTTCAAGGATCCTCCCACTAAGAATTCCAGCATCCATGGGTTTAAATTTTTGGTCATCCTTTGCCTTATCTATTTATTCAATACTTATTCTATCATATATGAATATTAGTTATATTTACTGAAATCAGCCTACAATTGACACTTGGGAGATTTCAAGATTAGAACAAAATGTTCAATCTCATTTATCACAAAATACTACACACTTTTCTCCTTTTGTCTTTTTTTTTCTTTGTATTTCTACATGGATGTATACTTTTCTGCTTACCACTCCCCCCACTAAATTTTCTAATGAAATAGTTCTCCTCATTGAAATTTAGAATTAGGCACCAGGAGTGTCATGGCCTCCTAAAGTCTGTAAACACACAGTTAACATCAACTCAGCCATTGTCTTCTAACTGAAAAGAAGCACTCTTACCGTGTAGCCCTCGGTATACTGAAAAGGAGCCCTGGAACTTTCGTCTGCTGTTGGACTCAGAGGCTTGGGGTCAGACATGGAGCGCTGCATCATCTTGGCTGTCTTAGGACTTGCTGGGGGAACTTTAGCCATATCTGGATGCAGTACTTTTTGTGGACTTATATCATCAGGGAGGGGTTTCTCATAAGGTACAAAGGCTGATTCTAAGGCTTTGCCTGGTGAAAGTGGTGAGATGGGAGAATAAAGGACTTTTGGAGATTTGGGTGGGGAAGGAGCCAGCTGTAGTGTGGAATCTGCCCGGAGGTGAGATGAATAACCAATTTCTAAAGGTGTTGGGCGTTTCTTGTCTTTGGGTGGAGAGGTGGCACTCAGATATTGAGGACTTTGTGTGTCTGAATCTGCTTCTGTTTGACATCCTAAACTGCCCCCTTTGTAAGTCTTTTCAGGTGCTGAAATGTGTTTAATTATTTCTACCTTGGCATCCACGCGTGCCCGTATCGAAGGTGTTCTTATGGTTCCAACTGGTTCAGTCTGCACAGATATCTCTGCTACTGTTTGAACGGCTATGCTGGAGACTTTGGAAGGGGGTTTGGCCTTGTCCGCCTCTGCAGGGCTGTCACCATATTTCCCTGCTCGAGCTTTCCTCCTAGATCTAGTAGGCATGTCCCATTCATCCTGATCTTCGTCATCCGTTTGGACACTTGTATCAACACTCTTTTTAGTTCTCCTTCTCCTACTCACATAACTCCGATCTGCTGAATCTTCATCATCAGTCTGTACTCCACTGTCCACTATCTTTTTAAAGCAGCGGGGGTCATCTGCCAGATTTTCCCCCATCTCGTCGTACTGGCCACGGACTTTAGCTCCAGAACTTCTCTTCTTGGGTTGTTTCTCCTCTTTGACAATTACATCTGTCAGAGGTATTTCTGAAACAGTACTCAGGATGCCAGGTGGGGCAATGTACTGAGTCACCCCATCAGACTGAACTGTGTACCATCCCTGGCTCTGTGGTATTTCAATTGCCACCACAGCTGAGGCTGTGGTGGTTGCATCTTCAGTTGCCCAGAACTGACCACCTTCTGGGGCAACATACTGACCTTCCAGGATGGCCTGGTCTGCAGTGGTCTGTGGAGAGGCAGTTCCGGAAGGGTCATAGTTATACTGGTAGACCTGGCGAATCTTCTGCTCCTCCAGCTGCTGGTGAAGCTGTTGCTGCAGCTGTTGGATCTGTTCCAGCTGCAACTGTTGCTGCGCTAACGTCTCCTGCCTCATCATGAACTGGGCTTGCCGCTCCTCTTCTTGCTGATAGAGGAGGTGTTGCTTCATTGACTGCAGCTCCTCCAGCTTCTTTTGAACCATGATCTTTTCCTGTTCTCGGAACCTTTGAATCTCCTGCCGTTCCCACTCCAACTCCTCAGCAAAACGCTGTTGCTTGATCTTTTCCAGTTCCAAGAGCTCACGCTCCAAGTCTAGCTGTTGTTGTTGCTTATCTTCCTCGGGGATGATTAAAAGTGCACTTTCCTCTCCCACCACTTCAGAAAATACTTCAGACGCTGTGGTCAGGGTGGGAACTGAGTCTATTGTCTCAGCTGTGAGAGTCTCCATAGTGATAGTCTGCAAACTGGCACTGATATCAATACCAGTGACTTCAATGTCTGTTTCAGATGCACCAGTTGTTAGGAAATAGGATCTAGGCATGGGCTGGCTTTGGTGCAGGGCGGACAAGGAAGTCACGGCGTCATTTGTGTGCACACCAGACAAATCCCTCATGGTGGTGCTGAAAATGGAGCCAGGCTGTGTGGTGATAGCAAACGTGGAAGGAATTGGAGTTGCTACTGAAGAATAGACAACCCCATTAGACGACCTCAAAACACTCCCCACACCATACTGGGGTCCTGGAGGTGGAGTCATTCTTGCTGTGGAATACTGCGGGGTACTAATCCCAACTCCTGAAATGACTTGTCGAGTTTCTGGATATGGACCTGTAGTCTTGCTTGAATAATCCATTACCTCACCTGAAATACAGGGGAGAGTTATAGTCCAGTTCCTAGAATGAATGATGTTTTTGGGGTTGGAAAGCCCTCTCAGTCTTGAAGAACATAATGAACAGGACTGCATGCAAATCCACAGGTTATTAACCTACTCAGGTGGAGAATAAAAGCAATGTTGAACATGCAGGCACATGCAGGCGACTTTGGGTGGAACAAATTTAAAAAAAAAAGTGGAGAAACAAAAATGCATATGTACTCCAAAATATATTGCCAAAACATCCAAAGAAAGATAAAAAATAACAAAATTGGAAATAAGACCACATTGTCATCCTGAAATGAGATGAGGAACACCATGATATTTCAAAGAAAGGTCTGTTGCTACATCATACTGACCTGTAGTAATTCTCCCTGAAGTAAGATCTACTGCTGCATCAGTTCCTCCAGAATAATCAAAAGCATTCTTACTTTTATAGAAAAAATGTCCAGCTTCTGCTAAATTAGTGTCAGACATGGAAGGTTTCATTCCCCCAATCCCTCTATAACCATATGGCCCTGATCGATCATATTGATAGTGATCATCCCTATAACCAAAACGATCTTCAGGAAGAGTGGTTGCAGGCTGCTGTGCTGTGCAGCTTCTTCCAAAGGGTAACTTATAAACCACATCACAGCACACGGCTCTTCTTCCTGCAGTCAGATCAACAGGTTTTTCATCATCTTCTATTATTTTAGTCACTACATTTGAAGAAGCTTCATCCATTGTTACAACTGTTCTATGAGTTTTGGAGGTACTGAGATCCACTACTTCCCCATCAGTGATGCTCTGGGATGTGGAGCTATCAGTCCATCCATTTGTGACACCAACAGGAGGTGTGGTAACAGGTTTCGTAGGAGCTGATGTCACTGGGTGTGCAGAAGTACTTAAAGATAAGTTTATTGGCGCTTCCTCCCTAATTGTAGGAAAGGTCTGGCCACTTGGAACTCTGTATAGTGGCTCCACATGCTTTGATGTAGTAAGCTGGAGTGGTGCTGCTGTTGCAAGTTCTAGACCCACTAGGCTTTCTGTGCCTGTGGTGTAACTTGCAGTAGCTGTGCATGTGACAACAGTCACTGTCTCGGTGACCAGGGATATAGGAGTCACTCCTGATGAAGTTGCGCTGAGATTTATAATTGAGGGTTGGACAGCACTAATTTGTCTCCCATACATTTCACTTGTTGTGGTCTGCCTCTTCACATCCACTGCAGAGGCAGAAAGATCCATACATTTTTCAGTCGCTTTAACATCTACTTTGGGTACTGTACGCAGATCAATGGCATCACCAACAAGTTGCAACTGGACATCTTCTTTATGCTGCTGCTTCTCTAAATGGAGGTGATCTAGAGCAAGAGGTTCTGAAGGAAAGGATATAGAGACACTGCTGAGACCAACGCTAGGGACTGTACTTCTTGCTGTTGGAACCTCAGCCTTGGAAACTTCAGTTGGGTGAAACTGTGTAACTGAAGCTGAAGTTGCTTGAAATGAAGACAGTGTTGTGACTGGGATAGCAGCAAATGTCTCCAAAGCTCTGGAGATGTATAGGCTCTGTTGTGAAGAAGTTGATATTTCCGCAGCTGTCATAGGAGGAACTACAGAAAATACTGGTTCAATGGAAATCAGATCTTTGGGGGGTGATCCCAACGGCCAACTGGTAATAGCTTGACTAGGTGAAGAATCTGTTGGAGTGCCAGGTTCAGATGGCAATGTGATAACCACATAAGTTTCCATAAGAGACTTGGAAAATCTTGGCGAGGACTTGTTAGAGTGAGGGGAAAGTGGAGAGGTAGGGGAAGGCAACTTATAGTCTGCTGATGTCACTAAATTTAATGTCATACTTGTAGTTAAAGGTAGACCTGTTGGTTTGGGGTATGTATCTGTTAGTTTTGGGGTAGTGACTGGAGGTTGAGGAACTGTTGGTTTAGGAGCAAGTGGAGGTTTGCTTGGTTCAGGTCTATGTGTAAATACAAGTCCAGATGGAATTAAAGATGGCTTAGGAGGAACAGGAGGAGGTGCAGTGGTATACACTTTTGTCATAGGTAACCCATCACTTCTGGGAGCAGACGTGGTCTCCACTGTAGTAACAGAATCTACTAGAGATGTAGCTGCTGTAGTTGCAGTCACTGGAGCTGTAACCGCTAACTTTTTTCTAGGATGAATAGTTGGTTTAGGTGAGGTTGGTGGAGGAAGCGGTGGGGGAGGAGGAGGAGGGGGAGGGGGAGGAGGTGGAGGAGGGGGAGGAGGAGGTGGAGGGGGTTGGGCTGATATGTCCAAAGAAGAACTTCGAAGGAATGGACGAGTTTTAGTTGGAAGAGAGAAAATGGGAGGAGTGCCAGATGGTAGCTGAGATGCAGGTTTTGCTTGACCCAAAACCTCTTCAGGTAAAAAGCATGTCGTTGAAACCTGCTCCTTCATTGGAAGAGTTTTTACAGAAGAAGGTGTCTGATCAAACACAGTGTCAGGTAAGCTAATTTCTGTCAGTTCAGCCTCAGACTCCTTCCTACTATCTCTATAAGCTTCCAAAACTTCCAGAATAAGTCCATCCCCTGTTTCCTTTCTGGCCTTCTTCGCTGCATCTTTTTCAGATATAGATAAGTCAGTAGAAACAGTGTCAGCAATTAGCCCCCCCAGTTTAGTTCCTACAGATTCTATGAGAGAAGGTTCTATATCAGATAAGGAAATCACAATGTGATCTTTACTAGTTCTACCATCCTGTATGGTTGTCTGATCTAAAGGTATATTTATGTCTTCTGGATAGTCTATAATACTGCCTGGGAAATATGTTGATGAAGAAATTTCCTCAGCATCTTCAAATTTAGCTACAATGTCCACTGGCTCAGTATAAACTGTGGTCATGCTATCCAGGGTAGTAATGGGTGAGGAGCTATCTGTGGTACAAACTGAAGAAACAGATGATGTGAGGGAGGGTGTGTCAGAGGGTGGCACTGATGTAGCACTTTCTGAAGGTTCAGAATAGGTCAAAATCAGTGATTCATGAGCAATTATCTCTTGAATTTCTCTTGTATAATCAGTCACATATTCATCCTCAATTTCTTCTGCTGAAAAATGTTGGGTTATTTTAACATCTGGGATGGAGAGTGTTGTGCTGCTGGTTGAATCTGTAAGAGATGCTCCCGAGAGAACACTTGATGTCAAAGATGCATCAGGTACCCTATCAAAGTCCACAGTGGACTCTGTCATATCGTCTCTGATGAGGGGCTGGGTTGGACTAGATCCAGGTGTTAACTGCATCTGTTGTCTTTTCATGAGTTCTTCATAGGCAGCATCAGCATCTAATAATTTTTTTTCTTCACTGGTAGAAGTTACCATACTACCCAGATCGACAATCTCATGACTTTCTGGGATGATAAAAGAACTTGAAACGATGTCTTCTTGAGGCAAAACAGCATGTAAATTTTCTAACTCATAAAACTCTTTCTGGAGGGCTGTGATTTTCTGCATGGGATCTTCATAAATCTGTTCTGGAAGTCTCATGTTTTGCTCTCTCTCTCTCTGCTGCAAAAATCCATTTTCTTCTTCTTGCCCTGTGAGCAGACTGCTGTCAACTGAACCATTGTATGTGTCTTCGACTAAAGACTCATAAATATAATCTTCTATTAGCATCCCACCATACAAGGGCTCTTTTTCAAACATTTCGTCTCGTTCATTTGCAGCTGGAAAAGCTTTATATTTCTGGCTTTTATGCATCATTTCTTCATACATCTCCTCAGCACTTTTTAATGCCTTTTGGCCACCTTCTTTCTGCATAATAGATTGCTCATCTGTTGGTGAGTATAAAGACACAGCTGTGGGCAATTTATAAACTTTTTGTACTTCGATTATTTTTTCTGGGCTTATTTCAAAGCCTTCTGGGTCTGACTCTATGCTAGGTGAATATTCAGAACACGAAGATCGATGGAGCTCCTCCATTTCTGCAGCCTGACGTAATTCTTCTGTTGGAGATGCGTCTTCGATGGGAGAGAGATTACTGGGTGGTGTCTTTGGTCTTTCCCTCCTTCTCTGAGCTCGAAGTTCATCTTTGTCTTTCTTTGATTTCTTACTAGAACTCTTTCTTTGTTGCTGTTCTAATTCCCGTTGCTTTTCTTGCTCCTTCAGTAATTCTTCTTCTTCTCTCAATTCTTCTTCCTCTGAAGAATCTTCAATGGTAGGTAAAAGAGGGCCATGTGATCTATGTCGAGCTTTGCGTTGTTGTTTGCTCTCTCCTTTTTTGTGACTTGGACTACTATCACTGTCTTCATCAAGAGAAGAAACGGATGTAGGGGATGTGCCAGGAGTGAAGCTGGAAGCATGAAGACTAGAAGATCCTTCCCCCCTTGATCTATCTTCTGGAGAGTCTGTCAGGCTTTCCATTTCTAATTCTGGCTCATCATCAAAATACAAAGCTGTTTTTTTCTGTGATGACTCTGCAGAGTATTTATCGGCTATCGTGCTGTTGAGTTCAATTGTTTTAAATCGACGGAGTCCTCCTCCTCCGGCAACTACAAGTTCTTCACTTTCCTGACTTTTAGTTTCTCTGTATTTAAGCTCAGGACTTTCATCAAAGGTCTCATCATCTTCATCATGCCAGGAATGGCGTCTTCCTGCATCGTCATCAAAGCTTGCACTACTTTTTCGTGTCAGTCGCCTGTGTTTCCCTCCTGTTCCTTTCCCCTTCCCTCTGGTTTCTTCCTTCTTCTGGCTTTCTATACTACTGCTAATCTCTTTGAGCTGGTTCCTAATGAACTCATCGTCTTCAGAATCGGAAACATCTTCATCAGCACTCATTTCTATGATTTGCTTTCGAATGAAGTCCTCCTCTTCCCCTGATCCTTGGCTGTCTTCCTGTTTATACTCATCACTGCTTGATGAACCAACACTGGTCCTCCCTTTTCTTTGCGGAACAGGTGAGTTTTCGCTTTCACTGCTGTCTTCAATTGAATCATAAGGCTGTCTCCTCGTAGCCAACTCGTCAACAAATTCAGGCTTTTCTTGGTCCTTTCTGGAAGGAATGTCTTGTTGGCTCTCTTTTTTAAAAGTGTCTCCTTCTTCTTGACTCTCTTTGAGCTCCTCCTCTGAAACTGTAGATTCCAGTTTTTCCACTAAACTCTGAGTTTTCTGCTGGTCCTTAGGCTGCTCAGGAGAAACCTCATGGGGCTGTGTTTTCTTTTCTGACTTTTCTTCAACAAGTGTACTTGCCTGAGCTTCTAAAATAGATAGGACTGTACTTTCTAACTTAGCCAAATCTGAGGGGCTGGAAGGGCTGCTTTCTTGTGAAAAGGAGTCCTTTTTGAGTCCCTTGAGCAAATCCTTTTCATCACTGGGAATAAGACTTGGAATTTCACCAAGTGAACTTGATATTCCATCAGAAGAATATCCTGTGTCACTAAGACCTTGTGGGCTTTTCGGCTGCTGAGAACTTGAAGTGTCTGATTTGTCATCTTCCTTTTCCTAGCAGGGAGGAAAAGATACAGGAAAACTTAACATGGGTAAACTAATAACACAGCCTCCCCATTACTCTCAAATAAGTATTACTGAGGAGAAATTATAGGACTTTTTCAACTATATAACAGAATTTTAAAAAATCTATGAGCACAAAAAATAAAAAGTTGATACATATTAAGGTTAGTTTTCATTTAACTAAAGTTTAATCAAATGTCAGTTCTCAAGCACAACTGATTTTATTTCATTGATATATCATTGTATATCTCAAAACCATTTTCCTTCAAAAACATGATTATCTTTCTCAGTACATTTACTTTGGGTAAGAAGTCAAATGGCCAAAGGAAATCTTTAGTAAGTTTCTCTTAACATAATTAATACTTTTGGATTATTAGGATAGGCAAACAAAGAATCAGAGAATGGGCTTTGTACTTGGCTATAAATTGTATGGGATATATTTACTTAACAGAAATAAGCAGGTAACATGACCATAATAATATTCATCTCACCTACTGCAAAGGATTCTTTTTATTTATTTATTTATTTTTGAGATAGAGAGGTCAAAAAAGGCATTGCCTTTTAAAGACACTCTGAAAGATGTAAAATGCTGTATTTCACTTGGTATGATTGTTAATCTCTATATCAATATTGCTAATCTCTATATCACAATTGTTAAGCTCTGTATCACTTGAAATGAATGTTTAGAAATTGTAAAATTCAAAAAAGCTATGTGATCATTGGTCTGACTGAAAGCTTTAGCTAAAGAGAAATACCTGTTATTTTTCTACAGTTATTATATCATATCTTCAGCATCCCATCTCAAAGAAATTTAATAAATATTATTTATAAATGTCTACAGACTTGAATATACTTGAAATTTTACCTTCACCTTACCCTAGTCATTTTACATTCATTTCCATTTCAATATCTGTCTTTATGGATAAAGATGTATCTTGAGCATATTATAGGGTAAAATGCTTTTGCAGAATTTAAAACATGACAATTAAAAAAGATAGTCTGATACATTCTTCACAACTTTTAAGCAAAAAAAAAATGCCTGCCCTTTGGATTACTACAAATTAACTTCTCTGGACCATTTTTGATGTCTTTCTAGAAAAGGAATACTTATCTGCCATTGTGAGATCATAGTAGTTGGGCTGACAAGCACCCAACTAACTAGTTCATTTCTCTTAAGAGCTACAAATTGAACAGGTAATCACAGGTGAAGCAGTGTTCTCATAAATTTTCTAGATGGTTTTTCAATGGATCTCCACTGTGACTGCTCACATCTCACACAATACCAGAGCACAACATTTTGTGTCCAGTATGCTTTCTACGTCTTTCTTTCCTATATGTCCACCTTTCACTAACTAACATAACCACAGGGGTGGGGACCTAAGCTCCTTGTGAAAAAAAAGTCAAGAAAATGATCCTTCATAATAAAATTTTGATGGTGTAATTTGTGTTCTTTATTGTGAGTCTGCACATATTATAATACATAACAATGTAATAAAAGTATACATATAAGGAGGAAATGCAACTATGATTATATATAACAACTTATTGAGTATAATAAAGAATGATTTTAATTTTATACAATGAATTCTGAAGGCTTTATTGGCATTTTACAAAAAAAAGATTTGGATCAGACATACACAACATAACAAAGGAAATTGAGATACACTAGACAGAAGACTCAAATGCATAAACATCAAAATCCCTACCCTACAATCCCCCTTATATGCCCTTCTGGATGTGTTCATGCTTTCCTTCTTTTCTCAGTGTTATGTTCTACCAACTTCTCCCTCCTGGTTTCTTTCCTCTATATTCCTCATGAAATTCAATCATCATTTACCTATGATGATGCTATGATGATTTTTCACCTAAATGACTTCCTCTCCATATTATAAGGTGGAATTGGTCTGCAAAGATGCTGTTCTACAGGTCTGTGGGTCTAAGATAAAGTGTCTGGAGTGTTTAATAAGGAAATCAAGTTAGGTGATCAAAGAGCATTTGGCTGAATTGTTTAGAAAGAACAATTGGTCATGTCTTTATACCACGATCACTGAAAAAACTCACAGTGTCAATTTCTGTCATACTGACTAGCATAAATGTAAACTTCCTGGCAGAGGTGAGTGACCTTCTGCTCCATTACTAATAGTGTACTATCAGATCACACACCAACTAACCCCTTTGCCTCTTTAAGAAACCTGTACATTCCTCTTTTCATCTGCTGCTACTAAAACAATAAAACAGTTGTTCTTCACATATAGAGATCAGCATGCTATGCTATGCTATGCTAAGTCACTTCAGTCGTGTCCGACTCTGTGCGACCCCATAGACGGCAGCCCACCAGGCTCCCCCGTCCCTGGGACTCTCCAGGCAAGAACACTGGAGTGGGTTGCCATTTCCTTCTCCAATGCATGAAAGTGAAAAGTGAAAGGGAAGTCGCTCAGTCGTGTCGGACTCTTCGTGATTCCATGATTGCAGCCCACCAAGCTCCTCCGTCCATGGGACTTTCCAGGCAAGAGATCAGCATAATGAGGTGCTTATCTCTCCATCCGCTTATCCTTTCTGTGGCTATTCACTCTTGTTTGTGAGATATCTGGACTAAATTTACAGTGGAATTTGTATCCATGTAGGTTAACTGGTCAATTATAGATTTAACACCACAAACTCTTGCTTTATGAGTACACTTCTTAAGGAGGGAATAATTTGATCAAAAAAGAAAGAGTATCCAGTACTAAGAGAAGAATATACAGCATAGTGTGTAAGTTTGGTCTGATTTTCTCTAATTATTCAAACTTCAAATTAATATTTGAAGTACTCTAACTCCAGAAGACTGTGATGAAAGGAGTCATGTGAGGGAGGCTTATTTTCTTTCAAATTTCTAATTCCCTAGGACTAAAAACAGGAGTTTTCCTTTAGTTGCTTCAAAAATGTGTGGCTGTATGCTTTTTACTGAGAAGAACATTAAGCAATTTAGTAACATTAAGATTTAATAAAATGAATAGATTCAAATGATTCTAAAGTATATGCATAGATTATATATGTAACACATATATACATATGTGGTTAAATATCACTGAGTTTTCATATTTACTCATTATTTTTCTCATTTGAATTGATAGGAGTTGGAATTATGCATTTAATTTATTACATGCAACACAAATATATCCAGAATAATCTCTAAAATTATTACATAAGAATAAAATTCCAGGTATAGTCCCTTTATAGTCCTCAATCTTAGATTGAGAAGTCAGCGGGAAGTTAAGTGTTCATAATTTAAGCACACTTTTTAAAAGAAAATTGCAATGTTATTTTTCAGTTCCCTGAGGAACACATTTTCACTGTATTTTTCTAAGTACATTTAACATTAGACTCTATTTCACTGACTTTTATTTTTCGTATATGTTGCACTTTTTCTCCATGTATAAAATTCTGTAATTAAGTCTTTGTAGTCTTTGTATATGAAACAACTATTTAAAATTTTAAGAAATGAAGATTCATATTTTCTTACTAACCCAAAGCAGAAAGTGCAGATTACTTTTCCTTTCAATATTCCACTGCCCTTTATTGACTTGAAGACTGGTCAGAGAGAGGCAGTGAAGAATTAAGAATCACTTGAAACCTTCCCATGGCATCGTATCTTGAGGCCTTCTCTAGTATCAAGACATTTTTGTACCGCCAAACTTAGTTCTGCCCTTTTCAGAGATGTTAAACTCTTAGGCTTCCATGTCGAAGGCAAATGGAAGGTTTTTTTTTTAAACTTTTATTGGAGTTATGAACTGAATTCTTGGTTAAATATAAGACTGTACAAAGAAAGGAAGCAATATTAAGTTTTTGCTTAATGTCCTCCAAGTTATTTAAGTTTAACAGGCCAAAGGAAAACAGCAGATGAATAATCTTTAATCAGTTATATAATGTTTTGTCAAAATGGATCGCTAGTCTGAATATTCTGAACAGTGTAAACAAAATTAAATCCACAAATTTACTGGACTTGGGGAGAAAATTGGATAGTCCCACATATATGGGAATCCTTTTCACTGCAGAAAACCTCATTATTTTCCATCCTATACAATTATGCTGTCTTTATATACTGGCTATATATAACTTAAATACTAACTCCTGGGTCATTTTAACTAGAAATAAAAGTTTATGCTAAAGGATGTTTGAATTTTGTCTTTTTTTAAATCAAGAGAGCTGTAACTTTTCAATGTAATACATCAAATGCAGACAAGCAGTATTCTGTTTCAGTGTAACATATAATTTTTAAATATTAAACTAAAAAAACAAAGAAGAATATACCTTTCAAAGTATTTATTATATTTCAGGATACATTTTAATTCCATTTGACTAACACATTTTGAAAGACAGGAATGAGTGGAGCGACAAAATGATGTGGCAATAAAGAAATGCAAACAACATACTGTAACAATATGAATGACGCACGTGACAAATGAATAAATAAAATAATGTCAACATATAGACAAAGTAAAAAAATATATACAAAGTGTCTGGGATTACAGTGGGAATTGCTAAAGGAGTTGAATAATTATAATAATGAAAAGGCAGTGTGCTACAAGTGTCATGGGGAGGCAGAATTATGTATAGTATTTAGGAGCCTAGCCTTTATAAGCAGAACTGGACTATAATCTTATCTTTGCTGCTTCTCAGCCTTGTGATCTAGAGCATAACAAATTTAGTTTCCTCCTCTTTAAAACAGATAAAATATTTAACTCATCAATAGTTATGTGGACTAAGTGATAAGGCACCTAAGACAGTGCTCAGAACATAGTGAGAGATAAATTGACTATTATTATGATTTAAAATAAAAAGCAATTTAAAAGTAATCATTATAGAGTGTTTGAACAGTAGGAGAAGTGACTGCCACAAGGGAGAGGTCCGGGTGGGATTTTTCCGATAGGAAAACAGCACCAGTGCACAGAGAAGAACTGAATTCAGGTTCAGAAGGAAGATGCACAAGCCACCTTTGGGATTCACACAAAGGCATTCTTGGCTGTTTTTCAACCTCTCATTGATGGGAGAATACTAGGTTGCTGGCGAGTTAGAGTGGAGCCATAGTCCAAAGGGCTGGGAAAGCCAACTTAAGTATTTAGGCAGAAGTTCTCTGTCAAGGCCAGGTATGCAAAATGTAAATACTTTTAGGAAGTAAATACGTAGGATTTTTAGTGTCTTTTTAAACCCCAAATAGAAATCATATTTTACAAATGTTTAATAAATAGATTGACACCAGCATTCTTTGATTTCTTATGTCAGTTGGTCATACGTTCTCTGCAGAATCCTGGGAGAAAACTGGGAGTTAAACTGTAAAAATTCATAGCAAGGCAGTTACTTTATTTGCTCACCTTTAAATTGAAGCTTATTGTTCAGTTGTAGTTTTTATTACCTAATTTCAAGCAAACCAATGTTCCTGTAATAGGTAAGTGGTAGACAAGATACTCTCACAAAAAATCATGTGTTAAAGATAATGTTAATAACATTGAAAACACACAAGCATATTTATAAAGAAGCTGACACCCTTCATATTGTTATCAGTTTTTCATCAGCAACATGTTAAGGTGAAAGCTGTGATGATCAAGTTAAATCAGATCTGACACAGTTAGTAATAAATGTTCCATAACTAGGAAAACTATTTGATATCTATATTGCATATGCTATTGCTATTAACAAACCTTGCTTCAACACATCACGTGCTGGCTAATTTCAGCAAGTGATCCTATAACACTATCACAGACTTCTAATATTTTTGGCAAATAATCATTCCAGTACTTAACAAATATTCAACAAGTTGAAATAAACACTTAAAATCTTCTTTTGAGCTGCTGTCTTATCGAATAGGAAAAGACAAAAAAATCATGCAACACTTGGGGAAACTTGATTTTCCTGCCATGGAAATATGGCTGAAGTAACACATAGAAAATAATATGGTGACAAATCAAACTGCATTTCTTTGTTAGCCAGTGTCACTGCAAAGAAGAAAGAAATAACTGTGGAAGGTTTGGGGAAAATTATAGGACAAAGTAAATAGCAAAAGGTTTGGCAATAAAATCAAAGTGCAGATGTTTCTAACATGCTCAGTTTATAATATTCATGATTTCCGTTTCAATAGTAATTACTACTGTGAGCTACTAAGTGGTTCAATACTGAGTGATTTGTTTTAAAAGGTGTATCTATATTAATGAAAAAAACTGTATGTTAAATTCTGAGGAGTGGTTCTTTTGATTGGAATTATTATTTTTAATTTCTTTATTTTAATTGGAGGATAATTACTTTACAACGTTTTGTTGGTTTCTGCCATACATCAGCATGAGTCAGCCATAGCTAAACATATGTCCTCTCCATCCTGAACTCCCCTCTCAGCTTCCACTCCATCCCAGCCCTCTCGGTTGTCACAGAGAACTAGGTTGAGCTCCTTGTGTCACACAGCAAATTTCCACTGGTTATCTATTTTACATATAGTAATGTATATGTTTCAGAGCTATTCTTGAATTATTTTTTAAGTTCAGGATAGGGGACACATGTACACCCATGGCTGATTCATGTGAATGTATGGCAAAAACCACTACAACACTGTAAAGTAATTAGCCTCCAATTAAAATAAATAAATTTACAAAAAAAAAAAAGGATAAGGTTACAGAGATAGCAGTGCATGCAAAATTCATTTACTGCATCTTTTACAAGTAAGCCAGTATTGCAGAGTACTTCATGATTTTACAGATGTGGTACGTATTTTAACGAGACCTTTATATTTTGAATAATATCTTTAATATTTTGTACTGAGATAAAGAATAACTAAGAATTTATTTTATCCATAGACGTTTGCTGATTATCTCATAAGAAATTAATTTAAAAAGTTGTAGATTTTGAAGATTTTTTTTTTTTTGACAAAAGTAGAAGAACCCCAAAGTGGCTGAACATTTTGGTGACAACAAATGGTGATTAGTAATATGCTACATGTTATATATTTAGGAAGAAAGTAAACTCTGATTATCAGTATGATAACTAGAAAGTATATGTGGAAAAAAATAAACACAAGCTGTCTCTTCAAGAGAATCATGATGTGTACACAGTCCTTTGAAGATAGATAACTGGAAAGCATCACATGATTATGCTAGATAAAATGACATATCATTTGAAAAAGTTGTCATGTTTGTCTTTTCAAACAAACTTTAGACAGAATATTTTAATCTGTTTATAAACTTTGTAGATAAAGAACTCCAGTGGGTTTTCAACCCATTTGCTAAAAAAAACATTTTAGAACACCACATTTTGTGATAACAGGAATAAATGACTGGTATCAAGTTAGAATAACACTTATTTATGGAAATTCCACAACTTAAAAAAAATATTTTTCAATTCCAAACCTAGAAAACAGGTAGCAAGATTTGGAAAGTACTGTCTTTAATACATTTCTTTCATTTCTGATATATTCTGTGGACTATCTTTTTTATTTTAGAGAGTCATCAACACTAAATTGTCAAAATATCAAAATAAATAACTTAGAAGCTGGATTTCAAAGAGCTCTTATTAAAATATTTTACAAGATTTTCAAACATCAAAGCACAGTCAACACTCTCTAAAATATTATTATTAATTATACTTCACTGTAATCAAGTGTATCTATATTTAATAAACATAATAAAAATGGTGATTTAGCTTATTTCACTGATTTTTTATATTTTTGTAAAAATCTATATTGAAAATATAGTGCACAGGTTTAATTTATAAATAAGTATATACATACTGAGGTTGTTAAAGAAAAGTAGAGATGATTAAAAGTGATGAATTTGTAAAATAAAAAGTAGCATCAACAAAATATTTGGATACTTCTTATTTAAATTAAAACCAAATAGAGAATCAGTAGAAATATCCGAGTGACAGAGTTATACTGTCTGAACTCTGGAAAATAATAATTTGATAATTATATCCTAGAGAAAGGAAATACAGAAGGCCTATTGACTAGTAATTACATTCCTCAAGTCATTGATATAAGATTATGAAGGCCATAAATAGGATATTGTCCTTAGGAATAGGAGCAGAGAGACAGAAGCATGATGTGGAGAGCCCAGTGTGTAAGAAGAAACCTCAGACTACCCTAAAGATTAGCGACTGGGAGACTAAAGACCTGATGAAGGATGAAGCCATTATCAGAAACAGAAACTGCTTCTACAGAGAGCTGGATATGATATGAACACACTGAGTTCCACTTTACCATGAGTTTCTGAAGTGAAATGATCTACTCAGTACTTGAAAATGCAGGTCCAACACTCAAGAGAGACAGATGGTACACAACAAGATTTAGGAAATAGGAAATATATGTTCATGTGGCTCCCCTGAGAGGAAAGAAGACAGAATTCAAAGAAAAACCTCATCATATAGAGATGGGAAAAGAGAAAGTCACAGAGATAGTCAAAGTAGAACTCATAAAGCACGATCAGAAAGACAGCCAAGGACAGCTTCACAAAAAAAGAAATAGTAAAAAGAATCTATTTCTGCAAAGTAGTTAGCTAGGAGAAGCAGTGGGTGAGGGTGGGGGGAGTTAGATCTAGCCATTAGAATGAGAATACACAGGCATCTGTTTTCTCTAGCTCTGATAAACTTATGAATTAATAACAAAGGAAGACCAGGATTTATTTTATGAGTGATGTACCATATACCAGAGATGAATTAGTAACCGTGTGTTAAAACTATAAACAAAACAACTAAACTGGGTTAGGATGGACTATTAACCCTTAAAAGTTTCCATTAAAGAAAACGAAAAAGAAGAATAATATGTAAAGAATAATATGTATTCCAGATTATGCTTGGATTATAAATAAACCTTCAATATTAAACAAACTGAATAAAACTCTGAACTAAATACATTATATTGCATACACCCAATACTAAAGTAACTTCGAAAAAATGTTTCTTCTGAATTTTGGCTGTACTTTTTAAAAAATCACAATTATTTAATCATTTTATCATTGAAAACATCTTAAAAGATTTTCAAGTGAGAAGTTGAGTCTTGCTTAACCAAGTGGCTAAGTAAATAAAAATTTCAAGACAAACATTATTTCACATGAAAGGGGGATACTGATTTCATGTTAGTATTTTTTTCTGAATGCTACTGACTCTTTTTGAAAATGCACCTAGTTGAAAGCTTTTACTTACAAAATCACCATTAAGCATTTGGTGTACATTTAGGTAGACGTTAGTAAATTACAGGTGTAAAACTGCAAAATGAGGTAAGAAACATAACTTACTGTTTTTTCCTTTCCAGATTCCGTCTGATCAGGCTTCGCCATGCCTGATGCCTGTGGCTGTACTTTTATTTTTTGAGTCATCCCATCATCTTCTTTAGGCAAACGCCGAGGTGCGCTGGCTGGTAAATCTTCCACCTCCATCACTGGCCGTTTCTTTCCTTCCACTGCTTCTGGAGGCACTCCGCCTTCAGGTTTAACTTCAGCAATTTGTACTTGAGTTTTAAGTAAGTCACGTTTCTGTTCTTCCTCTAGAATCGATGCTTTCGTTCCTGGGGCTAACTTTTTGTCTTCAAGAGCCGGCTTTTTGTCTTTAAGGGTTGGTTTTTTTTCTTCAAGAGGTGGCTTTTTTTCTTCAGGGAGTGGCTTTTTGTCTTCAGAAGGTGGCTTTTTGTCTTCAGAAGGTGGTTTTTTGTCTTCAGGGGGTGACTTTTTTTCTTGAGGGGCTGAAGTTTTGTCTTTCTCTCCTTTACTCTCCTCTCGGATTTGATCTATGGTTTCCTTAGGGGGAATTTTTTCACCTGAAGGTGTTTCTTTTACCTTTTCTGAAATGGTTTTTTCAGCTTCAGGTTTTTCTTCTTGTTCCTTCTTTTTCACTTTTACTGGGGCAGGCGTTGCTGTTTCCTGAAATGGTTGTTCTGCAGGGACAGGCAGAGGCAAGGCTTTTGGTCCTGCCTGTGTAGGAGGCATTTTGCCCATGTCTCCCAGCTGTCCTGATATCGCTCTCTGGGTTTGGCAATTTAAACAAAGCCATTCTTGAATCTGTAAATAAAGTAAAAATAAAAGATTAACTATAATACATCTGTTTTGGTACATTTACCAAGATGAGCACTTGACAATTTCTGGCTGCTTTTTTATATATGGAGAAGGTAGGTCATTGTTTTCTGAATCAATAGAACTGACTTTTAAAAGAACATTGCAAAAAGACTGCCTGAAATCTAAAGAATAGGAAGAATCCTTAGGGATTAGCATCTAATTGGCCTCATAATAAAAAGAAAATAAAAAAATGTATCAAAGATGTTTAGTTGCTAAGTCCTAGCTGACTCTTTTGCAAGCCCATGGAGTGTAGCCTTCTAGGCTCCATGGGATTTCCCAGGCAAAAATACTGGAGTGGAGTGCCATTTCCTTCTCCAGGGGATCTTCCCGACCCAGGGATCAAATACCCCAGGGATCGAACCCAAGTCTCTTGCCTTGCAGGTGGATTCTTTACCACTAAGCCACTAGGGAAGCCCGCATCAAAGACAGACTAGGGAAATATCATTTTTTTGGTTAAAAAAAAATCTGCATTTGTTCTAAATACAAATATTTTTAAGCCTCATACCTTCAAAATTAGTGTTCCTATCATAAATTTTTTCAAAAACTATTAAATTACAGTAGTCTTCTTTTCAGAGCCAATTAATAGTAAGTTTTAAACGACTTAGCCTATAATCTCCTATCTTTTGTTTTGGATCAAATGTAATTCTATCTACCCGGGCAGAAGATAACAAGGCACATGTAGAAGTTTCAAAAATCACATGTATATAACTCTATCTGACTTAAGATTAAAAAATGTTATTTTTAATAATAATTACATTTTTTATGCAATTGTGTCAAGAAGCATTCACAAATTAAAACTGTTTAATATCTTTTCCCCCAGTTTTCTCAATTGCTGACTAACATAGTTCTTTATACTACTTCTGTTCCTAAGTGGAATCCATGGGCCACCTGAGTCAAATCTCCTGAAGTAGTCCTTACTCATATAAATTTTAGTAACTATACCAATATAATTTTAGCAGAAATCTGGGATAGGAGAAGGAGAATCCGCCTTTTAAATAACCTGTTGGTGAATTCTTTTGCAAACTAAAGACTGAGAACCATCCTCTCATAACACACATAAATGATCACATGGGAGAGAGATTGCTAGACCGATAATGTTGCAGAATTTCCTTCTTATTGATGTATGGTGTGCTTTTTCTTACATTATACCTATTAAAATGTAAGAAATTAAGGTTATACATGTAGCTTCTAACTGTTACCATTTAATGAATGCCTATCCTTTAAAGTACACAGGTGGAGAGTCACATAAACAATATTGTGATTGTATGTTGTACTGTTTTCTGAGAGGTAATTTCAAATTGCTCTTCATATTGGATCATTCTTTCCAGTAGCATAACTTCAATTATTTAGAGACAAAAATCACTATTGTCCTAGAATATTATTAGACAACTAAGATTCATTTCTTCAGTTTTCAATTTCTTTAAAGAAACAAAAATGTTGCTTAATAATAATGACTATTTTGCAACTTGTAAGCTGTTATAATTCTTCCTTGATTATCTAAAACAGTAAGACCTGAGTCAGTTATTTAATTTCAGATAAAATGCTGTCTATAAAACATTAGTATGCATTATGGGTCACTTTACTTTGTGTGTTATGATCATCCAGTACCAATTTCTTTCTTAATTTCAACTCTAAGCAGCAATAAAGTGAGTTGTGGCTTCTCTATACAGTAACTTTATACAAAGTCTTATGAAAGAATCTGATTTGATCCTTATGTCCAATTCTAAAAGTTCCAGTTGTTGTGTTGAAGAATCCCTAGAGGAGGTACTTCCATAATGTCAACAGAAAATCAATCTTAATCAGTGTTGAGGTTTTAAAAACCACTCCTTGGTGGGGTCATATCTTAACAATATTTTCATTCAGAAACGGACATTTTAAAAAACAAAAATAGACACAAATAGCTGTACCATTTTGCTGTTTTGTCATATGGATTCTAAAAGCCAAATGCAGGTGTGTGCTATGCATTCCTGTCAGGGCAGGTCCAAATGTAAATAAGTTAGGATGTTTTTAACATTCCAGAAATAAATGGAATGTTTGGAAATTCTTATCAATTATAAAAGCATGATAACTTTATCTGAGTTTTAGGGACAAATTATTCTTACAAAGTTGTCATCTCTTGCTAGTTATATTAACAGTATGTGATACCAAAATGGTACACAGCTCTCATTAAAAGGAAAATCTGTTGAGAAAATAGAGTGATTATTTCAAGGTAGTACACTCATTATTTTCATACATTTGAAAATTTACATAAGAGGATAAAGCGTTTCATCGATTTAATCTATTATGTCACATAAAACACTTCATTTTCCTGATTTAAAATGTTTGATAAACCTACAAGCAGTGATAACCCACCCCTACTAAAATCAAAGGCAAAGGCAATAGTACTAGTCTAAGAGAAAAATGACCTGTTGAGAGCCTCCTTGACTGGTTCAAATCTCTGTTTTGCTCAAATTCCCATCCCAATTCAGTTAAACCTAGTATCTTTTTTGTTTTTTGGCCTGTTCATGCAGCTTGTGAGGTCTTGTTCCCTGACCAAGGCTTAAACTTGGGCCTTCTGCACTGAAAGCATGGAATGCTAACCACTGGACTGTAAGGGAATTCCCTACACCCAGTATCTTTTTTTTTTATATACTTTTTTTTTTTAAACTTTACATAATTGTATTAGTTTTGCCAAATATCAAAATTAATCTGCCACAGGTACACCCAGTATCTTTAACTGTTACTGTCTGTAATTAATTTTAACATGATGTTGCCACACTTGGTCTCTTGGTTACATGATTGATTTGCATTTTGAAGAATATCATAAGGCCAAGCTCGTTTTTTTTTAAACTTACACTTTGTCACCAAAATTAATTCGGAAACTGATGCTAGTATTATGTCAAATAATTATGACAATAGCATTCACTTACATAGCTATTCTGTAGATATCCAGCCTATTTTTATCTATTTTTATTTATATACCCTGGGGAAATTATATGTGCAAGGCTTATTCAATCATGAACTCACACTCAAGTAGAAGAAAAAAGATATGGGTTAAATATAAGTATAATATGCAGGGGAAAAAACCAAGGAAGATGGAAAGGATACTATGGTTTAAAAGGATTATCTGATGAATTCATTTACAACATAAGGAATTCGATAAATTATAAATCACACAGAGTAATTTTTCACCAATTAGAAACGTTGAACTGGTGGTCTCACATGTGTGTCTCTTCTTTCTGCAGCCCTAGAATTCAGATTGTTGTTTAGTTGCTAAGTTGTGTCACTCTTTGTGACCCCATGGACAATAGCCTACCAGGCTTCTCTATCCATGGGATTTCCCAGGCACAAATTCTGGTGTGAGTTGCGATTTCCTTTTCCAGGGGATCTTCCCAACCAGGGGATTGAACCCGTGTCTCCTGCAGTGGCAAGCAGATTGCTTTACCTCTGAGACACCAGGGAAGCCCTTAGAACCCAAATTAGAGTACCAACAAATTTAGCAAGCAGAGGAAGTTATAAATTCAATAAAGGATTGAAAAGAAAAAAAAACACTATTAGTTGCATTAAAAATTATGTATTTCTTTAAACATGTAAATTTAAATTTTGTTTATTAAAAGAAAAGATAGGAAAAGGCAGAGATTAGGGTAATATCCAAACTAGAAATGAGAAAAGCAAAAGCGATCAAATTCTGACAAAGAAGAAAATGAGTAAAAACTAATTTTCACAAGAAAATTCATTTAGGACAATACAGGTCATCATTATTCAGTCATCATTAAATATAAACACAATTACTAGAAAAATTTTCTTTAAAAAAAAAAACATTTTGGAAAAATACAACCACATAAGAAAATGTAAAAATCTGTTTTTCACAATTATTTCTTTTTTGCTTTTTTATCACAAATAATCCCAAAGACTTTTTTAAAATCACTGTATTCAGGAACCTAATTAAAAGTATTAATTTTCTGGGCTCAAAAATACATATGTACAATCTTAGTTTCTCAATAGCCACACATTATTAGACACAATATTATTTAATATTCATAATGTTTCTAGTTAAGTAGCAATCTGAAGAATTAAGTAAGATTTCTAAAATTATATTAAAATTCATAATATATCACTGCCACATATGACTTTGAATAACTGAAAAGATATTGCCATAGAACTAACTCTTTCTATAACTGTTATAGTGGTGATACACATGACTAATCATATTTTGCCTTAAGGTTAAATATCAGATGTTATGGTTTTATCTCTGAGCTATTTCCTTATAAAGACAGTGAGACAATCAGATGTATATTATATATAACATGATATATTGTATATTATATATGTATATAAATTGAAGGCATTTCTATTATATTACTGAGTTTATTACATAGAAAAATAGAACAAATAGATCCTATGGAGGCTTTTTATAAACATACTAGTCATTATTATGGATGCTCTCAGACCATTTCCATTTGTATTCCTGTGTTTTAAAAATATATTTTATTTTCAGTATACTGTAAGTATCTTCTAATGGCATAAATATAATGAAAGTTTATATTTCATCTATATTATTATTAAATGTATTAAATTCAGAAGGATGTATTTGTATGTCATTTATATATATTCATACTATGAAACCAATCACATTTTTTTAGTGCCTTAATGTTAATACCCAGAATATCAAAATTCACATCCAAATAGGAACAATTCTGATAAAGTATATGAAAAATAACTCCATTTTGATCACAATGCATTAAAATATATCCACTTGCCACCTAGTACACGTTAATAAAATACATTTATTTTAATATCAAATCATCAGGGCTTCAAAACAACACTCTAAAAAACCATTTAATCTTAAGAGGAGAGTAGGAAATGAAGGCAGTTTTACCCAAAAAAGGGATTCTGCTGTGCTACTCAGCATTTTTCTATCAATAAGCAATTTGCTTTATATAACATTTCAGCTGTAACTATAGCAACAATACCATTAAGGAAAATCTCAGAACTTCAGGCTTGCCTATTTATTTTTCTAAGTATTTTTTCTGAAGCATGATAATAAGACCTGCAGCAGGTTGAAAGTCTGATGTTAGACTTTAAATGGTAGAGAAGTGATGGTCCCCAAATCTACATGAGCAATTATATTTGTGTCAGAGAAATCTTAATATTATCTTAACATGAATTTTTCATTAAAGAATCAACTAGATTGATTCAGAAACTCATAAACTTTTTGTCAATAGAAGTGTTTAAGTATATCCTGAGTGACCCCACTTAAAATTCTGTAAAGGAAAACCAAGTAATCAAGGGGATTGCTACTATAATGCCATTGACTTTCCTGGCTACCATGAAGCTTCTGAGTCAACAACAAAAAATTTACACATATTTTTGCTGGTCTGCTTATCTGTTTGTCATCCAGAATGTTATTTTTTTTAAAGCTGAGAAATAATTACATTGATAATTTGTTTAGAAGTCACTATTTTACTTACTGACAATCCACAAATTGGCGAACAACATCACCTGCAACTTGTCGCTTTCTTCTATGCCCCCTACAGTCTTGGCATTAGGGTGTTTTATTTACCCAAGGCCCACATACTCTTCAACTTGACATTCTAAAAATCAGATTTTTTGCTTATTAAATCTCTAATTTAGTTACTTTTGTTACTTTTAAAAAGGAAAATGATTGAGTTCATGGTGGATTCACTTTTTTTCCTTCAGCTTACACAATAAATTGTTCAGACTACAAAGTCAAGATATTAAAAACTTGTAATCATTTATAAAACTACATTTGCAAGTGTGTGCAATAATGTGTTTGTGATATTTCTATTACTTTGTCCCTCCAAAAAATGAATGGGATTACTTTTGTTCCTTTTATAATCACTGAAATAAGAGTAACTCATAGTCAATATATATAACTGACTGGCTGAGGCTCTTCCTCATTTACTTCATATGTAGATATAAGAACTTTCTCAGAATGTATTAGAATATTAATATTTACATGAAAACTAAGAAAAAAACCAAGTAGATGATTTAAATATCAATTTTCAATGGAATTACTGATATGTAGGGTAGAAAATCAATAATGAAAACCTGTACTATTAGGAACCTATATAGGGGTTATCATTCTTAGGTCTAAATTGATCAGTGGTCATGTCCTTATCTGGAGAAGGAAATGGCAACCCACTCCAGTGTTCTTGCCTGGAGAATCCCAGGGACGGGGGAGTCTGGTGGGCTGCCGTCTATGGGGTCACACAGAGTTGGACACAACTGAAGCAACTTAGCAGCAGCAGCATGTCCTATCCATCTCTACTTTTATGTTTACATCTGTAAGACCTGCCCCCCAATCCCATATCTAAATGCATGAAGTCTATTTTACTCTTTTGCTGTAAATTTCTATATAATGTACATTTTTGTATAATGTAAAGCTATATTAACAAACATTTCCATAAATAGCAAGATGCCAACTAAAATCATGTATACTATACCAGGGTGTAAAATTATAAAATAAAATTATTGGGATTATAATTGCACACTTTGATTGACATTTTTCTGTGTCCATTTTTCTTTGAATAAAGCAGGATCACTTTTCTAGTCACCTTTTCACTACAATTAATAAGTATTTTCCTAAACTAAGAAAGTAATTTCTGAGTGTTCAATGTTTTAAATACCATTACATAAATAATATATAAATACACATGCACTAATTAAAATACTTCTGAATAATTACAGTAATACAGTTTTGACAGAACTTGTTGAGGGAAATCAGGGGCTTAGTTTCCTTTCAGAAATATATGAAAATAATATGTATTTTATATTAAATATAAAAGAACTAAACAGGGTTTTTTTCCTTAAAATATCTTCCTTCCTTTCTTCTTTTTCTTTTCTATCCTTTTCTACATCCCTCCCTTTCTTCCTCTCTTTTTTTTTCTAACTGGTGAGAGAGAGACACAGAGAGAGAGAGAGAGAATGACCTCACTAAAACTGTTTTTGACTTAAGTAAGTTACCTGATTTGGGTTCAATCAGAAACATTAGTATACCTGATCACCTTCCAGTGTGATCAAGTATTCTGTTAAAAGTGTATAAAAGAAAACTCTAAGGACACAGCTGGTTTGTCACTGGTAACCAATAATAAACTGAAGTGAAGAGTAATCATACATATTTATGTTGACTTTAGCTAATTCAGCTCTAGAAAAAATGGAAGTCTCAATAAGACTTACCTGCAGATTCATGGCATTTCTATTTGTGATTAATCGTTCTAGTGTACTACACTTTAGGTTGATATTTATATGTTTAACATAGAAAATAAGCAACAGTTTAAATATTTATCATTTATATGGATACCAAATTTAGGTTTTTAATCAGTTCTTATCCCTCTGCTTTTATAGAGTTTATTTTATTATTTATTACAAGAGGTGTTTATTTACTTTGTATGTGTGGATAATTACATCAATGAAAAAATTCCTTTTTAGTGTAACTTAGTTACTAGTCAGCCCTTCAGGAAATGTGTGACTGAATTTCAAAATAAGATTTATTTTGAAGATTTTTAATACACCTCAATACAGTCATTTTATGTATGTTAAAATTACAAAGTTACACACATTTAGAAGACAGGTTATTTAAAGCATACGATAGCTGAATAAAGGGAGGAGCCTGGTGGGCTGCACTCTATGGGGTCGTGGGGAGCCGGACATGACAGTGACTTAGCACAGCTGAATAAAACTTTATCAAACATTTTACAAGATAAATAAAAAATCAATCCCAATTTTAAACATAAGCATCATTGTGAATATAATATTCAAAGACAGAATAATCTCACAGGCTAGGGAGCCTGAAATGTACAGGAATAGGACTTATACCACTGGACAACAGAGAATGAAAACAGGTGATGGGTGTTAAACCCTCATATCAATACAATGCAGCAGAACATGGTGCAGTACTGGAAGTTCTGTGTGCAGGGAAGAATCAGTGTGTTGATTCTGCAAGATGTAAACTTTTCTAAGCTGAGCTGTGTTTCCCAGGATTCTCTTCTCCTTAAGTACATTATAATATAAAGTCAAATATAACTCCTCATTCAGTCAAGTGATGTAATTAAGGTAAGATGATAAAATGAGGATGAGGAAGGTAGCAACCTAAATGGAGTAGAATTTACTGTGGCCTATGACAGGCCAGATAGATATGGAAAACAGGAAAATGGACCAAATCTTTAAGGACAGTACAAACACAATTCACACCTGGATGGTAATTATCTGTTACAGTGTAGGCTGAAATTAGTAGGCATAAATAAAAAACATCAAAATCAAACAAACATTTAAGAAAGACTTAGTTCCTCAATATGGCAGTGACCAGAAGGATCTGTTTTAAAGCAAGTCATTTAAGTTGTTCTTTGTCCCATAGCCACTCGTAGACTTTAAGATTGAGGTCTAATATGTTGAACCTGAGATCCATTTATATTAAAAAAACAAATACACATAAATATATACATATACATCTCTTTCTTTTTTATAGGAATGCCTGCCTGTCCATGGGAAATTTTTGAATGGTTTGAAACAATCATTGATTATTAAATATTCTTATTTTATTATTTTATTTTTTATTGAAGGTTAATTACTTTATAGAATTTTTTTTGTTTTCTGTCAAACTTCATCATGAATCAGCCATAGGTATACATATATACGCTCCCTTTTGAACCTCCCTCCCATTTCCCTCCCCATCCCATCCCTCTAGGTTGATACAGAGCCCATGTGTGAGTTCCTGAGCCATAGAGCAAATTCCTGTTGGCTATCTATTTTACATACGGTAATGTAAGTTTCCATGTTACTCTTTCCATACATCTCACTCTCTCCTCCCCTCTCCCCATGTCCATAAGTCTATTCCCTATGTCTATTTCTCCATTGCTGACCTGTAAATAAGTTCTTCACTACCTTTCTTCTAGATTTTGTATATAAGTGTTAGAATACAGTATTTATCTTTCTCTTTGTGACTCACTTCACTCTGTATAATAGGTTCTTGGTTCATCCACCTCATCGGAACTGACTCAAATGCATTCCTTTTTATGGCCAATTAATATTCTATTGTGTATATGTACCAGAACTTCTTTATCCATTCATCTGTCGATGGACATCTAGGTTGCTTCCATGTTCTAGCTATTATAAATAGTGTTGCAATGAACAATGGGATACATGTGTCCCTTTCAATTTTCGTTTCCTCAGGGTATATGCCTAGGAGTGGAATTGCTGTGTCATATGGTGGTTTTATTCCTACTTTTTAAAGGAATCTCCATACCATCTTCCATAGTGGCTGTATCAATTTACATTCCCACGAATAGTGCAAGAGCATTCCCCTTTCTTCATACCCTCTCCAGCATTTATTGTTTGTAGACTTTTTGATGATAGCCATTCTGAACAGTGTGAGGTGATATCTCATTGTAGTTTAATTTGCATTTCTCTCATAATGAGTTCCAGAAAAACATCTACTTCTGCTTTATTGACTATGCCAAAGCCTTTGACTGTGTGGATCACAATAAACTGTGGAAAATTCTGAAAAAGATGGGAATACCAGACCACCTGACCTGCCTCTTGAGAAATCTGTATGCAGGTCAGGAAGCAACAGTTAGAACTGGACATGGAACAACAGACTGGTTCCAAATAGGAAAAGGAGTATGTCAAGGCTGTATACTGTCACCCTGCTTATTTAACTTATACGCAGAGTACATGATGAGAAACGCTGAGCTGGAAGAACACAAGCTGGAATCAAGATTGCTGGAAGAAATATCAATAACTTCAGATATGCAGATGGCACCACCCTTATGGCAGAAAGTGAAGAGGAACTGAAAAGCCTCTTGATGAAAGTGAAAGAGGAGAGTGAAAGTGTTGGCTTAAAGCTCAACTTTCAGAAAACGAAGATCATGGCATCTGGTCCCATCACTTCATGGCAAATAGATGGGGAAACAGTGGAAACAGCGTCCGACTTAATGTTTTTGGGCTCCAAAATCACTGCAGATGGTGACTGCAGCCATGAAATTAAAAGAAACTTACTCCTTGGAAGGAAAGTTATGACCAACCTAAATAGCATGTTCAAAAGCAGAGACATTACTTTGCCAACAAAGGTTCGTCTAGTCAAGGCTATGGTTTTTCCAGTGGTCATGTATGGATGTGAGAGTTGGACTGTGAAGAAAGCTGAGCGCCGAAGAATTGATGCTTTTGAACTGTGGTGTTGGAGAAGACTCTTGAGAGTCCCTTGGACTGCAAGAAGATCCAATCAGTCCATTTTAAAGGAGATCAGCCCTGGGTGTTCTTTGGAAGGAATGATGCTAAAGCTGAAACTCCAGTACTTTCACCACCTCATGCGAAGAGTTGACTCATTGGAAAAGACTCTGATGCTGGGAGGGATTGGGGGCAGGAGGAAAAGGGAATGACAGAGGATGGCAGGATGGCATCACGGACTCAATGGATGTGAGTTTGAGTGAGCTCCGGGAGTTGGTGATGGACAGGGAGGCCTGGCATGCTGCGATTCATGGGGTCACAAAGAGTCAGACATGACTGAGCGACTGAACTGAACTGAACTGAATAATGAGCAATGTTGAGTATCTTTTCATGTTTTTGTTGGCCATCTGTATGTCTTCTTTGGAGAAATGTCTGTTTAGGTATTTTTCCCACTTTTTCCTTGGGTTGTTTGTTTTTCTGGCACTGAATTATATGAGCTGCTTGTATATTTCAGAAATTAATCCTTTGTCAGTTGTTTCATTTGCTATTATTTTCTCCCACTCTGAGAGTTGTCTTTTCACTTTGCTTACAGTTTCCTTTGTTGTGCAAAAGCTTTTAAGCATAATCAGGTCCAAATTGTTTACTTTTATTTTTATTTCCATTACTCTAGGAGGTGGGTCACAGAGGATCTTGCTTGGATTTATGTCATCAAGTGTTCTGTCTGTGTTTTCCTCTAACAGTTTTATAGCTTCTGGTCTTACATTTAGGTCTTTAATCCATTTTGAGTTTATCATTGTGTATGGTGTTAGGAAGTATTCTAACTTCATTCTTTCACATGTAGCTCTCCAGTTTTTCCAGCACCATTTATCGAAGAGGCTATCTTTGCCCCATTGCATATTCTTGGCCCCTCTGTCAAAAATAAGGTACCCCTAGGTGTATGGATTTATTTCTGCACTTTGGTCTTGTTCCACTGGTCTATATTTCTGTGTTTGTGCCAGTCCATACTGTCTTGATGACTGTAGCTTTGTAGTATAATCTGAAGTCAGGAAGGTTGATTCCTCAGATCCATTCTTCTTTCTCAAGAATGCTTTGGCTATTTGGGGTCTTTTGTGTTTCCATATGAATTGTGAAATTTTTTGTTTCAGTTCTGTGAAATACGCCATTGGTAATTTATAGGGACTGCATTGAATCTGTAGATTGCATTTGGTAGTATAGTCATTTTCACAATATTGATTCTTCCTATCAGGAACATGGAATATCCTTCCATCTGTTTATGTCATCTTTGATTTCTTTCATTAGTGTCTTATAATTTTCTGTGTATAGTTCTTTTGTCTCCTTAAGTAAGTTTATTCCTGGATATTTAATTCTTTCTGTTGCAATGGTGAATGGGATTAATTCCTTAATTGCTCTTTCTGATTTTCATTGTTAGTATATAGAAATGCAAGTGATTTCTGTGTATTCATTTTGTATCCTGCAACTTTGCTAAATTCACTGATTAGCTCTAGTGATTTTCAGATACTATCTTTAGCGCTCTTTATGTACTGTATCATGTCATCTGCAAATAGTGAAGGCTTTACTTCTTTTCTGATCTGGATTCCTTTTATTTCTTTTTCTTCTATGATTGCTGTAGCTAGGATTTCCAAAACTATGTTGAATAACAGTGGTGAAAGTGGACACCTTTGTCTTGTTCCTGCTCTTAGCAGGAATGCTTTCAGTTTTTCACCATTGAGAATAATGTTTGCTGTAGGTTTATCATATATGGGCTTTACTATGTTGAGGAAGGTTTCTCCATACTCATTTTTTTAAAGAGTTTTAATCATAAATGGGTACTGAATTTTGTCAAAGGCTTTTTATACATCTATTGAGATTATTATATGATTTTTATCTTTCAACTTTTCAACATGGTATATCACATTGATTGATTTGTGTATATTGAAGAATAGTTGCATCCCTGGAATAAACCCAACTTGATCATGGTGTATGAGCTTTTTGAGGTGTTGCTGAATTTTTGAGGTGTTTGCTAAAATTTTGTTGAGGATTTTTGCATCTATGTTCATCAGTGTAGTTTTCTTTTTTTGTTGTTGTCTTTGTCTGGTTTTGGTATCAGGGTGATGTTGGCCTCATGGAATGAGTTTGGAAGTGCTCCTTCCTCTGAAATTTTTTGAAAGAGTTTTAGAAGGATAGGCATTAGCTCTCCTCTAAGTGTCTGACAGGAGAAGGCAATGGCAACCCACTCCAGTACTCTTGCCTGGAAAATCCCATGGGTGGACGAGCCTGGTAGGCTGCAGTCCACGGGGTTGCTAAGAGTCAGACACGACTGAGCGACTTCACTTTCACTTTTTCACTTTCATGCATTGGAGAAGGAAATGGCAACCCACTCCAGTGTCCTTGCCTGGAGAATCCCAGGGATGGGGTAGCCTGGTGGGCTGCCGTCTCTGGGGTCACACAGAGTCGGACAGGACTGAAGTGACTTAGCAGTAGCAGTAGCAAGTGTTTGATAGAATTCTCCTGTGATGCCATCTGGTACTGGGCTTTTGCTTTTTGGGAGATTTCTGATCACAGCTTCAATTTCAGTGCTTGTAATTGGGTTGTTCATAATTTCTATTTCTTCTCTGTTCAGTCTTGGTAGATTGAACTTTTCTAAGAATCTGTCCATTTCTGCTAGATTATCCATTTTATTGCCATATAGTTGTTCATCATAGCTTCTTATAATCCTTTGTATTTCTGAATTGTCTGTTGTAACCTCCCCTTTTTCATTTCTAATTTTGTTGATTTGATTCTTCTGTTTTTTTTTGTTTTTTTTCTTCTTAATGAGTCTGGCTAAAGTTTTGTCAATTTTGTTTATTGTCTCAAAGAACCAGCTTTAGTTTTAGCAATCTTTACTATTGTTTCTTTCATTTCTGCTCGGATCTTTATGATTTCTTTCCTTTTACTAATTTTCATTTTTTTTTCTGGTTCTTCTTTTTGCAGTTGTTTTAGCTGTAAAGTTAGGTTGTCTATTTGATGTTTTTCTTATTTCTTGAGGTAGGATTGTATTGCTATAAACTTCCCTCTTAGAACTGCTTTTTCTGCATTGCATAGGTTTTGAGCTGTTGTATTTTCATTTTCATTTGTTTATAGAAATTTTTTGATTTCCTTTTTGATTTCTTCAGTAACCTGTTGGTTATTTAGAAATGTGTTGTTTAATCTCTGTGTGTGTGTTTCTTACAGTTTTCTTCTTGTAATTGATATCTAATCTCATAGTGTTGTGGTTGGAGAAGATATGATTTGATTTGATTTCAATTTTCTTAAATTTACTGAGGTTTGATTTGTGACCCAAGATGTGGTCTAACCTGGAGAATGTTCCATGTGCACTTGAAAAAAAGGTGTGTTCTTCTGCTTTTGGATGGAATGTCCTGAAGATATCAATGAGATCCATCTCATCTAATATATCATTTAAGACTTGTATTTCCTTATTAATTTTCTACTTTGATGATCTGTCCATTGGTGTGAATGGGGTGTTAAAATCTCCTACTATTATTGTGTTACTATCAATTTCTCCTTTTATGTCTGTTAGTACTGTGTTACTATCAATTTCTCCTTTTATGTCTGTCAGTCTTATGTACTGAGGTACTCCTATGTTGGGTGCATAGACATTTATAATTGTTATGTCTTCCTCTTGGATTAATCTCTTAATCATTATGTAATGTCCTTCCTTCCTTCCTTTATTTTAAGGTCTTTTTTGTCTGATATGAGGACTGCTACTCCAGCTTTCTTTTGCTTCCCATCTGCATGTAATACATTTTTCCATCCTCTGACTTTCAGTATATATGTGTCTTTAGGCCTGAAGTGGGTTTCTTGTAGACAGCATATATATGGGTCTTATTTTTTTATGCATTCACCCACTCTGTGTCTTTGGGTTGGAGCATTTAGTCCATTTACATTTAAAGTAATTATTGATATATATGTTCCTATTGCCATTTTCTCAGTTGTTTGGCATTGATTTTGTAGATTTTTTCTTTTCTTGTATTTCTTGACTATTTAAGTCCCTTTAACATTTGTTGTAAAGCTAGTTTGGTGGTACTGAATTCTCTTAACTTTTGCTTGTCTGAAAAGCTTTTGATTTCTCCATCAGTTTTTAAAGAGATCCTTTCCAAGTACAGAAATCTTGGTTGTAGATTTTTCCTTTTCAAAACTTTAAATATATCCCGTCATTCCTTTCTGGCCTGCAGAGTTTCTGCTGAAAGATCAGCTGTTAAGTGTATGGGGTTTCTGTTGTATGTTACTTGTTGCTCCTCCCTTGCTGCTTTTAATATTCTTTCTTTGTGCTCAGTCTTTGTTAGTTTGATTAGCATGTGTCTTAGCATGTTTCTCCTTGAATTTAACCTGTATGGGACTCTCTGTTCCTTTTGGACTTGATTATTTCCTTTTCCATGTTGGGGAAATTTTCAGTTATAATCTCTTCAAAAATTTCCTCATACTCTTTCTTTTTTTTTCTTCTGGGACCCCTATAATTCAAATGTTGGTGCATTTGATCTTGTCCAGAGGTCTCTGAGACTATCCTCAGTTCTTTTCATTCTTTTTACTTTATTCTGCTCTTCAGAAGTTATTTCCACCATTTTATCTTCCAGCTCACTGATTCGTTTTCTGCTTCAGACATTCTGCTGTTGATTCCTTCTAGAGTATTTTTCAGAAATTGTGTTTTTTATGTTTATTCTTTAATTCTTCTAGGTCTTTGTTAATTCATTATTGCATTTTCTCCATTTTGTTTTCAAGGTTTTTGATCATCTTTACTATCATTATTGTGAATTCTTTTTCAGGTAGTTTGCTTATTTCCTCTTTATTTACTTGGACTTCTGTGTTTTCAGTGTGTCCCTTCATTTGTTTTAGTATTTCTCTGCCTTTCATTGTTTTTTTAACTTATTGTGTTTGAGATCTCATTTTCCCAGGCTTCGAGGTTGACTTCTTTCTTCCTTTTGGTTTTTTGCCCTCTTAAGGTTGGTCCAGTGGTTTGTGTAGGGTGAGATTTGTGCTGAGCTTAGGTTTGTTTGTTTGTTTTTGTATTTTGTTTGTTTTTGGTGTGTGTGTTTGTTTTTCCTCTGATGGTCAAGGCTGAGTGAGGTCATAATCCTGTCTGCTGATGATTGGGTTTGTATTTTTGTTTTGTTTGTTGTTTAGATGAGGTGTCCTGCACAAGGTGCTACTGGTGGTTGGGTGATCCTGGGTCTTGTATTTAAGTGGTTTCCTTTGTGTGAGTTCTCACTATTTAATATTCCCTAGGGTTAGTTCTCTGGTAGTCTAGGGTTTTGGAGTCAGTGCTCCCATTCCAAAGGCTCAGGGCTTGATCTGTGGTCAGGAACGAAGATTCCACAAGTGGTTTGTTATGGCATTAAGTGAGATTAAAACAAATATCCCAAAACAAGAAACCAACGATGAACCCCAGACAAATGGCAGTTACAAAATCAGGCAAATAATAATTATAATAATGGAATATGCACATACACATATACACCCATGAGCAAAGTCAAAACAGTCCAACAAAAATAAAGTACAGTACATTGACCTGGCAAACAAAGGAAATAAAAAATTATATTTACCAGTTAAGAACAAAACTAACTAAAGCACAAACTGGAAAACAAAACAACAGCAAGATGCCAAGTGGGGAATAAAGCAATGAAAATAAAATGAACAAATATGTTGAAAGGAAAGGAAAGAAAGAAAGAATAGATATGCAAAGTTAAAATAGAGATAAAGAAGATTTATATACATTAAAGATTAACTGCAAGGGGAAAAGAACAGTAGGAAATGCAAACAAAGGAATAAATGTAGAAAATATATAATAGTTTTTAACAATTAAAATTATAAAAAAAGAAGAATAAAAAAAGGACGAAGAAAACAAACAAACAAAAAAAAAGGAAAACGCCACAGAACTGCAAAAGCCCCATGTAGAGGCAGAGGTTTATAACAATAAAAAGTGTGACTGAATATACACATATACATATACACTCATAAGCAAAATCAAAACAGTCCAACAAAAATAAAGTACAACAGATTAACCCTGTAAACAAAGGAAACCAAGAAGTATATCTGCCAGAACAAAACTAACTAAAGCACAAATAGGAAAACAAAATTAAAGCAAGGTGCCAATTGGGGAATAAAGCAATGAAAACAAGTGTTTTAAGAGAAAAGAAATGTGTTAAGAGGAAAGAAAAGAAAGAAAGAATAGACATGCAAAGCTTATAGAGATAGATAAAGAAGATTTATATACATTAAAGATGAACTGCAAGGGGAAAAGAAAAGTAGGAAAAGTAAACAAAGGAATAAATGTAGAAGAAATGGTAAGTTTAAAAAATTAAAAATTTAAATTAAAAAAAGAAAAACTCCACAGAACTGCAAAAGCCCAATGCAGAGGCAGAGGCTTATAACAACTATAGAAAATGTGACTGAAAAAAAAATAGCTCAAAAGCTAAATTAGATATCATAGTGTCAATAAAATTGACAACTACAACAGACCAGGGTGGGGGGCGGGGTGGGGGGCGGGTGTAGGGGAAAAAAAAAGAGAAAAAAATCCAAAACAATCTATAGAACAAGTCAAAACACAATAATAAATGTTTTACTTCAGTTACTGCTGTCAGAGTCCTTTCCCTCGCTGGGAGTCACAGTCCACCTCACCTCCCTAGGGTGCCCTCCAATACTGTGCTGATCTCTGGACCTGCTGTAGGAGCAGCTCAGATTATAATCTGGTCCTACTCCTGTCTGTTCTAGCCTCCAATGTCCACAACGATAAGAACTAGTGCATTTTCTTTTGTGGGAGCTCTCAAATGAGCTTTTATATATTCCATAGACACAGTGTCTGCCTAGTCGATTATGTGGATTTAATCTGTAGCTTTGACAGCTGGTGGGAAGGTTTTCAGTCTTCCTCCTTAGGCACACTGCCCCTGGGTTTCAACTGTGAATTTATTTCCACCTCTACATGTGGGTCTTCCACTGGGATTTGCTCCTGAGGCTGTTCCAGAGGACTTAGGTTTGCCCTGTGAGGGTCAGGTGTGGAGGTGGTACAGTTGTTTGGGTTGCAGGGGTTCTGGCAGCATCAGGTATTCAGGGGAGTTGGTGGCTAGAGCAGCAGGAAATATAGTGCTCTAGAAGGGTATTCAGTTCAGTTCAGTCGCTCAGTTGTGTCTGACTCTTTGCAACTCGATGGACTGCAATACACCAGGATTCCCTGTCCATCACCAACTCTTGATGTTTACTCAAACTCATGCCCATTGATTTGGTGATGCCATCCAACCATCTCATCCTGTCACCCCTTTTTCCTTCTGCCTTCAATCTTTCCCAGCATCAGGGTCTTTTCAAATGAGTCAGTTCTTCGCATCAGGTGGTCAGAGTATTGGAGTTTCAGCTTCAGCATCAGGCCTTCCAATGAATATTCAGGACTAGTTTCCTTTAGGATGGACTTGTTGGATGTCCTTGCTGTCCAAGGAACTCTCAAAAGTCTTCTCAAACACCACAGTTCAAAAGCATCAATTCTTTGGTGCTCAGCTTCTTTATAGTATAACTCTCACATCCATACATGACTACTAGAAAAGCCATAGCTTTGACCAGACAGACTTTCGTTGGCAAAGTAATGTCTCTGCTTTTTAATATGCTGTCTAGGTTGGTCATAACTGTTCTTCTGAGGAGCAAGCGTCTTTTAATTTCATGGCTACAGTCACCATCTGCAGTGATTTTGGAGCCCAAGAAAATAAAATCTATCACTTTTCCCATTGCTTTCCCATCTATTTCCCATGAAGTGATGGGACCAGATGCCATGATGATAGTTTGCTCAATGTTGAGTTTTAAGCCAACTTTTCCACTCTCCTCTTTCACTTTCATCAAAAGGCTCTTTAATTCTTTCTCACTTTTTGCCACAAATGTGGTGTCATCTGTATATCTGAGGTTATTGATATTTCTCCCGGCAATCTTGATTCCAGTTTGTGCTTCATCCAGTCCAGCATTTCTCCTGATGACTCTGCATATAAGTTAAATAATCAGGGTGACAATATACAGCCTTGAAGTACTCCTTTCCTGATTTGGAACCAGTCTGTTGCTCCATGTCCTGTTCTAACTTTGCTTCCTGACCCACAATCAGATTTCTCAGGAGGTAGGTCAGGTGGTGTAGAAAGGTATGCAACCAGTGCTGCACTCAATATGCCAGCAAATTTGGAAAACTCAGCAGTGGCCACAGGACTGGAAAAGGTCAGTTTTCATTCCAATCCCAAAGAAAGGCAATGCCAAAGAATGCTCAAACTACCACACAATTGCACTCATCTCACATGCTAGTAAAATAATGCTCAAAATTCTTCAAGCCAGGCTTCAGCAATATGTGAACGGTGTACTTCCTGATGTTCAAGCTGGTTTTAGAAAAGGCAGAGGAACCAGAGATCAAATTGCCAACATCCGCTGGATCATAGAAAAAGCAAGAGAGTTCCAGAAAAACATCTATTTCTGCTTTATTGACTATGCCAAAGCCTTTGACTGTGTGGATCACAATAAACTGTGGAAAATTCTGAAAGAGATGGGAATACCAGACCACCTGATCTGCCTCTTGAGAAATCTGTATGCAGGTCAGGAAGCAACAGTTAGAACTGGACATGGAACAACAGACTGGTTCCAAAGAGGGAAAGGAGCTCATCAAGGCTGTATATTGTCACCCTGTTTATTTAACTTATATGTAGAGTACATCATGAGAAATGCTGGACTGGAAGAAACACAAACTGGAATCAAGATTGCCGGGAGAAATATCAATCACCTCAGATATGCAGATGACACTACCCTTATGGCAGAAAGTGAAGAGGAACTCAAAAGCCTCTTGATGAAAGTGAAAGTGGAGAGTGAAAAAGTTGGCTTAAAGCTCAACATTCAGAAAATGAAGATCATGGCATCCGGTCCCACCACTTCATGGGAAATAGATGGGGAAACAGTGGAAACAGTGTCAGACTTTATTTTGGGGGGCTCCAAAATCATTGCAGATTGTGACTGCAGCCATGAAATTAAAAGACGCTTACTCCTTGGAAGGAAAGTTACGACTAACTTAGATTGCATATTCAAAAGGAGAGACATTACTTTGCCAACAAAGGTTCTTCTAGTCAAGGCTATGGTCTTTCCTGTGCTCATGTATGGATGTGAGAGTTGGACTTTGAAGAAGGCTGAGCACCGAAGAATTGATGCTTTTGAACTGTGGTGTTGGAGAAGACTCTTGAAAGTCCCTTGGACTGCAAGGAGATCCAACCAGTCCATTCTGAAGGAGATCAGCCCTGGGATTTCTTTGGAAGGAATGATGCTAAAGCTGAAAGTCCAGTACTTTGGCCACCTCATGTGAAGAGTTGACTCATTGGAAAAGACTCTGATGCTGGGAGGGATTCGGGGCAGGAGGAGAAGGGGACAACTTTGGATGAGATGGCTGGATGGCATCACTGACTCGATGGACGTGAGTCTGAGTGAACTCCAGGAGTTGGTGATGGACAGGGAGGCCTGGCGTGCTGCGATTCATGGGGTCGAAAACAGTCGGACACGACTGAGCAACTGATCTGATCTGATCTGATCTGATTGGCCCATACACTCCATTATTCTTGTCTGGAAAACTCCCATCCCTGACAGAGAAGCCTGGCAGGCCACAGTCTACAGGGTTGCAAAGAGTCGGACACTACCGAAGTGATCCTGTGTGCATAGCCACAAGACGTTTTTTGCCTGTGGCAGGTTTTTTTTTTTTTTTTTTTTTTGCCCCAGTGAGTTAAGAGTGAAGTTGGCACAGCTGCTTGGCTTGCAGGTACCCTGTTAGCACAAAGTGTTTTCTTTTCTCGAGCCTTTTGCAGCTGGGGATCAGAAGGCCTCTTTGGCCTATCTTTCTCCATAGCCCTGCCCTTTCAGGCTCTTAAAGGGTTCCCTTGCCTGGGGTCCTTCTCTGTTGTTCGGTGCATCAGGCACATGGAGGGGACCCCCTGGCTGGGGTCCTACTCTATAGTTCAGTGCATCAGATGTTTGATGGGCCAGTGTCCCTATTGCTCAGCTGTTGATGCTGGCATGTGGGGAAAGAGAGGCTATGGTGATGGCTCCACCCCCTAGGCGTGACTCAGCAGTATCACCTTGCTTCCATGGCTGCCCGACTTTCCTCCACAGGGATTTACCACCACAATCTCCTCCCTAACATTCCCTCGATCCATCTCTCTGCAGTCAACAGCAGTCCTCGCCCTGGGATTGCTCCACAATCCCTAAACTCCCGCTCCCAGCTGCTGCACCTTCCAGGAGACTTGCATCCCTGTCCGGGGTATGTATGGCTGCAGCAAGGACTGTCTGATTCTCATTACATTTAGGCTGCCACAGATTAGCTGTTTTATTCTCAGCCTTAAATGTTTCTCCTCTGATTCAGACAATTGCCCCGATGTGGGGACTGGACCCCTGCTTCAGTCCCCCCTCTGTCCAAGGGCAGGTCCAGTCCTACTAACACTCCTGTTTTCCCCCCTGGTTCCTTTGTCCTACCGAGTTTTGTGTGGTTCCATATATTCTTTTCCACTGGTCAGGTACTCCTGTTCGCTCTCAGCTGGTGTTCTGCATGCACTTTTGTGTCTGAAGGTGTATTCCTGATGTATCCGTGGAGAGAGATGTACTCCACGTCCACCTACTCCTCTGCCATCTTGTTCTCCTTCTGATTTTATTAAATATTTTTAAGGATGTATTTTATTTAACTATCACTCTACTAGAAAAATATTTTAAACGCAGCAATGCAAATATAAATCAGAATGTCAAAGGAAGGAAGCAGAGAGTGGTTTAGTTTCTCTAATTCCTTATGTAAAATATTACTCATCTGCTTCACTATCTGGTACTCAACAATATGCCAATAACGTATATTATACCTTCAAGACATTCATAGTTCAGTCTTTTGCTCAGCGTTATCTTGCTGCCAGCAAACAGGCAGAGGTAGCCCATCTATATCTGAAGACTCATTATAGTTACTCATGGGACCTAGGGAAGGAAAGACGTTTCAGGTATGTTTAACTTTCGCATGTGCTTGTCTCTGGTGCTAGAGCTAGTAAGGATGATATGTGGTGATGAGGGATTGAGATCGGGATACTAGATAGTATGGAAAGTCACACTGGCAAAGATATCAATATTACTAAATATTAGGCATCAAAAACATTACCATTATCCTGTTCATTCATGGAATGAAAACACCAGTAATCCTAGGACTACACTAGAATTTAATGGATACATAATAACAGAAAGTGAATCAGTTCAGTTCAGTCGCTCAGTCATGTCCAACTCTTTGCGACCCCATGAATCACAGCACGCCAGGCCTCCCTGTCCATCACCAGCTCCCGGAGTTCACTCAGACTCACGTCCATCGAGTCAGTGATGCCATCCAGCCATCTCATCCTCTGTCGTCCCCTTCTCCTCCTGCCCCCAATCCCTCCCAGCATTAGAGTCTTTTCCAATGAGTCAACTCTTTGCATGAGGTGGCAATATCAGCTTTTAAATAAAAATTATAAATACAATTGTTCTTTTTTTTATACTGCTAAAGAACAGAGGAATTTACTAATGGAAAGAGTCCAGGTTGCAACCTCACAACCAGCATTGACTAGAAAGACCACCAACCTACCTGGAGACCTACCCCAGTCTGTATACCTTAGCCACCTTTAAAAGCCCATGACACCTCAGTCAATCCCTGTTGCCTAGAATTTCATTTTCATCTCATCAAGTCTGCTCAGTGTTTCTCAGACAGTAAGAATGTGACACCAGAGGTGAGCCGAGGTGAAGGGAGGAACAGAGAAAGAAAAAGGGAAAAGGTTTGGCCAGACATACATGCGATGTTTAGTTTTCACACCTGCTCATATTGCTGCCAGAATCAATGTTGCAGTGGTGATGCCAGGATCACAAGTTGTTCTAAGGCCTTTTGAACACAGCAGAGGCAGAACCACTATACGGGGAAGTTAGCTGTAAGCCTCACTGCCTAAAATGCTCAGCTGAATCAAATGAATACTTCTGAGTCAAAAGTGGCATGATTGAATATGTCATCTTGCAAAGAACCAAATAAATCTACCCTGAGAAAAAATACTGCTTTCTGTGTTTTTAAGTGTGCATAGTGTACTTTGGGTAAAAAACAGAACTATAATACAGAATTCCCATTTTTAACAGATTTCCATTTAGCATGTAACTTCCTCCCTAGGCTACTTGTATTTATTTGAAGAGGACAAGTTGCCCTGAAGGAATTACAGTGCAATGCAGAGGTTATAAGCCTGCACAGTTGACTAGGGTGGCGACAGAAGAAACAGAATGAGAGAATTGATGTAGTTAAGAAAAACTAATCTACAAGTATAAATGTTTTAAAAATGGAGGGAAACAGGTTCTGGGAGAACGTGAATACACATATTTCATTTAATCCTTGTAACTCTTGTGAACTATTAGTTGATCAGTCATGTCTGACTCTTTGCAACCCCATTGTCTGTCCATGGGATTCTCAAGGCAAGAATATTAGGGTGGGTTGCCATTCCCTTCTCCAGGGGATCTTCCCCACACAGGTCTCCTGCATTGTAGGCAAATTCTTTACCATCTGAGCTATCTATAATTACGTTCATTATACAGATGAAAAAAATAAAACATAGAAACTAAGAAGTAACATGGTGCTCAATATCTAAAGTTACAAGTGGCAGATATCAGATCTAAATCTCAGCTGTAGATTTAGATCTTAAAGAATATAAAAGAATACTTAAACAAAAGTTATAGGGCTTCCCTGGTGGCTCAGATGGTAGAAAATCTCCCTGCAATGTGGGAGACCTGGGTTCAATCCCTGGGTAGGGAAGATCCCTTGGAGAAGGAAATAGCAACCAGTATTGCTATTTGTGTCACTGCCAAATGGCACTCAGTATTCTTGCCTGAGAAATCCCATTGACAGAAGAGCCTGGTGGGCTGTCATCCAAGGGGTCACAAGAGTCAGATACAACTTAGCGACTAAACCACCACCAAACCAGAGTTAGAGGTGCTATTTCCTAGGGATGATATGGAAAAGAAGAAAACGGAGGGCAGATTCTTGGAGAAGAGCTCCACTGAGACTGGAAGAAAAACCAGCAAAGCATAGTAAAAAGCATCATTTATGAAAGTTGCAGTTTTATTAAACTCAAGGGAAGAAAGGTAAGAACTTCAAGGAAGTGATAGGTAACACTGGCAAATATTGCACTGAGGTTAAATAATAGATTGCAAAAAGACTGACAGACATGTTTTTTAGCTCTTTCTTTTTTTATAATTGAACCAAATACTCTATATATCCTTCTTGTTTGCTTTGTTCCTCTCATTTTTGCAATAATTGTTTTGATTTTTCTAAAGTGGTCTGCATAACTGACAGTGAACAACTGCTTTACCAGTGATTAAATATATACTTCTACTGAAAACAAAAGTTATGATATATACTATGTCAATAAATGGAAATTTTGCTCTCCTGCATTTCCATAAGTTGTCTTATACCCATATTATATGTGTCCTAAAATAGACCCTTTACTCTGAAGATCAAGCTAAAAAAGTATTTCAAACATCAGATATTAAAGCATCATTGATTTTAAAAAGAAAAGCAAAACACAAATTTGACATTTAGCTTAAAGTGTATATTATATATTATAAAAGTAGACCAGCTATTTAGCATTGAGATGCATATTTATAGAATTAATATTAACCAATATATAGCTTCTCATAAATTAAGGCATGCAACATTTTGATTGTATTTTACCACTACTAATTTCTGATACAATCCATGCACTTAAAACAGAATTTCAAAATATTTAATTGACTGAACTGTTACAAGTTCAGGATCCACAACTGACTTCTAGCCTCCACACTGCCATTTATAGTGATACATAGGAGATCTAAATAAAAATTTTAACAAAATAGTAAAATTTAAAATGTGCTTTTATAATATATGAGATTTTTAAAAGCTAATCTTTCTATATTTTCATTTTCTTTCTGCAAAACAATCATACTCATACCTATGCTGTTTACCAATAATTTCCTGATTTACTCTTGAAAATAGCAAGGTAAAAGTTACTTGGTAATCTGTAAGCTGTCTATAAACTTGTAATTGTCCTAAAATTAATTTTGTGGTTATTTAAAAAATATGCTCTTAATGGAATTATATATATTCTTTATTCACATCAATCTCAGAGAATCTCTTGACTTTAATAAGAAAATATTATAATATTTGTTAATAATAATGTAATGTTATACTCATTTTATACTGTGAAGTTTTAAGGAAATCCTAAAACTACTCTGTGATTTTTTTGGCTTAACACACACACACATACACATCTAAATATACACACACACATATATATATTATTAGGAGTTGATTTAGGTTTTAAAAATATCTTTGTATAACAATCAACAAAAGTATAGGATTTAAAAAAGATATCTCTATATATTCTCTCTGGTTTTACTGAGTTAAATATACTTCATATCAATAATATTCTACTTCATATTTAACTTATAATGCTTACTTCACATTCTATTGATTCCCTATTTGATTTCATAGAAATTAGGAAAAATAAATACTATATATTAATATTTTTATAAACAATATATAAATATAGCATGGCATAAATACTACAGATCTAACTGAAAGCTACATTTCAGTACACAGTGCCAAACTTTTAAATGTATATGTTTATTTTAGGATACATATATATTATTAATTATTTAAAACAATTACAGTTAGTAAAATGTATCATCACATTGCACATATAAATGAGATTTTGGGCAAAAGAGTGAAATGAAGGAAACAGTACTGCTAAAGATGCAATCAATTCTTATTTCAGAAGAATCATTTTTCCAAATGCACTTGGGTGATAAGTTCTGTTTGTTTCTGCATAAAAGTCAAGGTAATTTTATCACATCATTTATAAAAACAACCAATGATTTTATCCTCTTAGATTGAATGAAAAGGTGTTAGTTGTTCAGTTGTGTCTGACACTTTGTGACCCCATGGACTGTAGACCGCCAGGCTTATCTGTCCATGGAATACTCCAGGTAAGAATACTGTGGTGGGTAGCCATTCCCTTCTCCAGGGGATATTCCTGACCCTGGGCTTGAACTCAGGTTTCCTGGATTGCAGGCAGATTCTTTACCATCTGAACTACCAGGGAAAACCCTAGACTGAATAGTAAGGCCTCTCCTATGAACTTAAACATGATTGTTTATTGTGTCTTCCCAACCTGTTACCAAAGTTCCTGCTCACTTAGTTACATTTAGCCCTATATATTTTTTCTCTTTGTGAGCAGAACATATTTTTGGACCCTTCATCCCTGAAAAAAACTGTAAAGTCTGTGCATGCCTCTTGCTACCTTTGAAGCTGTTCTGGAATTCTAATTATCATAACAGGTGTTATTTTAAGTGATAAATTTAATTACATTTTAATTTGAAAAATATGCTTGAGCACACAACATGTATTAAATTGACATAATCTTAGCATGTTGTATAAAATCAAGAATGAAGCTGAAAATACTTTTTCCTGATGAAGTTGCAAGAATATTACAATGATTTACTGTTACTATCTCTCCTTTCCTAAACCTGGAGCTTCTCCCTATGATAACTGACTGAAACTATTTAAGTCCAGCTAATGTTGCAGGAGACCAGAAATGGATCCTCACAATGAGCATGCACTGACCCATTACATAACCATATGTGCAAAAATGTCCTCAACAAATGCTGATGGTATAGTGACAAAGTTCAGTTTAGGAAAAACAATTATCATTGTTAATGATAACAACTGCCTGGAGGTAGAAAAGGCAAGATTATAGTGTCCAGGCAGATGGCTTTCTGATGTTCTGTTTCAGTTCTAGAGTCTATTTACGAGAAGCAGGAAGAGTCATTAGATTGACATTTCTTTAAGCAACTTCAAAGCTATTTATTTTGAAAAAGTTTTAGAAAAATCTGACCTGAGGCTAACACAGGATTATACTGTGCTAAGCCCCTGCAGTGTGGTTATTTAATATGCCCAGCTGCTGGGGAGAAGTGTGTTTTAGTATTTGGCCAAACTGGGGTTCTGTGTGATGTACCAATATCGTCTTGTGACTGCTAATTATCTGAATAAGGGCATATGTTCAGCAGACAGGGCTGTCTTTTTGGACTTGCTTTCTGTAGTGTTCACTATCACAGATTCATAAAACATCTTAAGCAAATATTTGATTAAAATTGTCAATGTATGTGCAATAAACCAACATGAACCCAAAAGTGCACATATTATCAAGAACTATAATAAAATATTATAAACAAAATACAGGAGAAATAAAACTATCCATTTTAAGAATGGATAATAGAAGAAAGTTGATGTTTTTTACTTATTAAGTATAGAATATGCCCAGTACAGTTACTTAAACAATCATTCTGCATTTTAACCGGGTGCTTAAAAACTAGAGATAACAATACTGTTGTCTATCTGTTTTCAAGTGTACTTTTTACATTTTTGTATGTCTGAATAAAGTCTACTAAGGTTACAAAAGAATATTCATTTTGTGTTATCTTTGAAAGAAACAGCATCAAATACTTAACCAATGTCTTCATATTCTCACTTACTTTTTCATATCCTGACTACCAATACACCATAAATTCAGGGCAAATCTTTTTGATGGGACTACATTTTTCTTACACTTACTTAATAAAGTCACACATTATGTTATGACTATATTTGAGAAGAATGAAGGAGAAAAAAACATAAGAACTCTACAAGTGTTACTGGAATCAGAAAAACAGATTATAGGTTGTTTTTGCTTTTAAATCTGTCATCAAATTCCATAATAACTTACAAAGATTTTTGTATGTACTCTCTGCAAATGGATTCATTCATATGTAATTTGTAATAGCTTTCTTCTCAAATATGTACTTAAATATACATGAAAATAATTCGAAATATGCTCTGTCATAATTAACAAGATATGGCACTATTTTATAAGTCCAAATATAATTGCTCTAAAATGACAAGCAACTTTTTCCCCCTTATATATTGCAAAATATTTGAGTGAACAGAGCTTCACTGGCACACACAGGAATGATTCTTTTAACTCTACTGTATTTCAATTACTAATATAATTCCTATTCTAATTTATCTGATTTTCCATTTTACTATTAGTATTAATGGCAACCCACTCCAGTACCCTTGCCTGGAAAATCTCATGAACAGAGGAGCCTGGTAGGCTACAGTCCATGGGGTCACAGAGTCGGACACGACTGAGTGACTTCACTTTCACTTATTAGTATTAAAATGTAGATCTAAACCAGGTGTCGTTCTTTAAACAAAAGTATAACACAAAATCCTGAATAAAATCCATTCAAGTGAGTTAAATTATTTTAGAACAAAAATTTAAAGTACATTTAATTTAAAGTTCAATTTTCTTACATGTAAAATGGGACCGGGTTGGTGAAAAACTATGTGTTACTTTTCAAATTAAAATTTGAATAAACCTCTACTAACATATGATTTTGGCCTTTCATACAGTTCATGAGTATAAATGAACATGAACTTGGGCTCCAGGAGATGGTGAGAGACAGGGAGGCCTGGCATGCTGTAATCCATGGGGGTCACAAAGACTCAGACATGACTGGGTGACTGAACAATAACACATAATTTAAAGAAACTAATATGGGGCATATTCCATCAAATTATTGCAATATCATTTTTGATCACTTGAGAATTTCATTAGCTCTAGAAATTTATTCCCTTAAATAAGCCTGTGATGTTTCATAGAGGCAAATGGAAATTTGAAAGGGCAGAGCAACAGGTCAACAGTAAAAATATTCTTACTTTTATATAATATATATGAGCTATCTATATGTATACATATTATACCAAAAGAGGTATGCATACAAAAAAACCCAGAAGTGTATTCCATTTCATTTAAATTAAACATATCCTATAACTGATGATTCATAATACATAGTAATTTGTGGCCCAGTTTAAAATATCAATCAACAGTAGTAGATGAAAATTTTGAGGAAATTTGACAGGGATTTACAGATAGAATTATAAAGTGGCCAATAATCTAGGAGAGATATTACACAAAGTAAAATTTTTGTTTTTTTCAAATACTACTGACTTGATTTTGGAGAAATAGTCAACTGTCTCAGTTTCTTATCACACGAGTCTTTGTGGTTAAAAGAGGTAATACATACATAGTCTTTTCCAAAACTACTTGCAATAACATGCCAGACATATTGGTGTGTGTAGAAAAAAAAGAGCAAAAACTTAGGGTTGAAATATTGGCCTTATATTATTAAGTCTATTATTAAATGTCAAGTATTGAACAGAACTCTGCCTAGTCAGGTAATACTTTATCAGGTAGTAGCAAATGAAGTACAATTTTAAATAATGCTGACGTAAGCAAATATGCTAGAATTTCATAGGGAAAAAATCCTAATACAAAGAAGGTTGCAGACGTGTTTCACATCCAGTATATAGAAATCTATTAGTTTCAACCAATAATCAGAACTGTTTTATACATTTATATGTTTTTAATGTTTAAAAATGAAATTTAAAAAGAGGATATGAACCTGCCTATTTCTACCCATGGCTTTTCTTCCCACTCAGACAGTTATTCTTCTTAGATATGAAAGGTGGGTGTTAAAAGGGGAATGCGGGTATACCTGTGGCGGATTCATTTCGATATTTGGCAAAACTAATACAATATTCTAAAGTTTACAAGTAAAATAAAATTAAAAATAAATAAAAGGAGAAAAATAAAATGAGAGTAAACTCATTCACATGTTATGTGCTAATGGTAGATGACATGTAACAGTTTTTAAAAAACTTGGAGATAGTACATTATCAATTACTTAAAAATTAAGTTTAGTAGATAATATATCTACGCAAAATGAATGGTTACACACACACACATGCACAGTCACACACACACACTATTTATCCAGTTTTCTTTTTACTAAAGACTTTACACAATATTTAGGTTATCCTGGTCTCTTATGTTACTATTCCTTTGTTTCTGAGAAGTTTGATGGTTTCTCTTAATTATTAACAATTCTGACAGAAGACTAAAGAAATAGCACAAATGTCTGTTAATATTTTAAAGACAGTATACAAGGCAATATACAAAATATATTTCATTCCAATATATTTTTCTATTTTTATTTCAATCATTTTTTCTGTTTTATTCCAATCTTTTCTGCTTTAATACAGTTGACCTCATACATTACTCATTTACTTTATCTGTATCTATCAATCAACTATGTAGGAGTTATATACTCACTTGCTGCATATAGTTTTTCCTACTACTTTCATTTAACCTCATAATATAAGTGCATACAAGGCTATTTATTAATATCTTTGCTTACATCATTAAATATAGCAATATAGTATTTTACTATGAAAATCAACATCATTTAACCATTTTCAATTATTACATACTGAAAATATTTCCAGGTTTTGCCAAGGAAGCTCTTAAATTGTGTTTTTAGGGTCATCACAAATCCATGTGTAATACTGAGTGGGATGAGTTAGGGTTTTCTTATTGGAGCATGTACTTCTCAAGGGGCTGAAATTCTAAATTACATATAGATCCTCCTAAATGAAAAAATAAAAAACGGGATTACTGTTAGTTTCTATCTGGTGAAGGAGTAGGTTTTTCTTCTTTGTATAAAGGCAAAAACTTTTAGGGGAAAAAGCAAACCAATGAGGTACAGAAACTCAAAAGAAAATGCTTGGATTTCCTGATCAATTACCTCTATTCAAAGCTTCTACCATTTTCTTTAATGGCAGACAAATAATATACTGAAATCAAATTTATTTCAAAATATGTTAGAGAACTTAAAATTATTTGCATATACTCCTAGGTCCTTATGAGGATATCATTTATTCAAATCACAATATAGCATTCTTGATAAAAGAAGAAAAAACGAATGCTTTTTAACTGTGATCTATACATTTTACATATAAATTTAAACAAAATTTGAATATATTTAGTTTCTTAATTAAATCCATTAATGCCAACAAGGTAAAACATTTATAAAAATGATCAGATATATATTCTCTGTAAAATGCTGCTATTTTTGAAATACCGTTTTCTCATGGAATTTCCCGTTTTCTTTTATTTCCATAGATGGTTTAATCATGTACTGAGTGCCATGGGGAAGAGGTAGGGCATGTTTAAGAAAATTAGTTTCCTAGTAGTCTCTGAATTGGTGTTTCCCTAAACTTCAACTTACAAAGGAGAATCTGTTTGGTGTGAGCAGCATTGTATAGGGAGTACATCAGATAGGAAAACATTAAAACTTAAGAATAAAGAATTTCTTTGTGACTATGAAAAGATTTCTTAGCTTCAGGTGATAAGAAAGTTTAAAAGAAGTTTATGAAGAATAGTGAAAGGAGATGGGGAGAGAAGGGCCCTAACTTATGCTTTCTAGGAAAATGCCTAAACAGGTAGTCATGAAGAAATCCTTCCTCAGAGAAGCTGTGGGAGTTGAGGGCAAGACCCAGAGTTGATGGATCCTTTGTGTAGGAATACAGGACCACTGAGAATCTTTCAGAACTTAATATGATTCAGAATAACACCAAAGCAAAACATGAAAAAAACTGTATAATCAAAACAGGACCAAAAAATAGAAAAGAAACAGTGAAAAATAAGGGGAGAAGAAAGGAAAACAATAAACTCAAGTTGAGTGGAGTCACAGGGATTAAGCTTACATCATTTGCCTGAGATTTCTAGAAGTCAAGGCAGAGAAAATGGCTTTGTTAAAGTACTCGGAAGAAAACAAACAAAAAAATTAGCTGATATGTATGAAATACTGTAATCACATTTAGTGTAAATAATTCACATGTATTAAGTTATTCAATAATCATAAATAATTCCTTTTTGCATATGAGGAAATTAAGCTTCAAAGAATTTGAGTGACTGGCTCAAAAGACCATATTCTCAGTCATGTAGAGGTCTTCAAGAAAACAACCAATGAGAACCAACAGAATATGACTGTGTGTGTGTATGTGTGAGTGTGTGTGTGTATTAGATATTAGAGAGTATGAAGGAGAGAAAGGGAAAGGAAGAATGAGGAGAGGAAGGAGAAGTGGAGGGAGAGGGAGGGAGGGAGGGAGGGGGAGAGAGAGAGAGAGAGAGAGAGACTGATTTACCTTAAAGAATTGGTTCACACTATTAAAGAAGATGGCAGGCCTGAAACCTGCCGCGCAAGCCAGCAGACTGAAGTCCCAGGGAAGAGGTGATGTTTCTTGACTTCCAAAGTAGCCTAAAGGCAGAATGTGCTCTTCCTTAGGAGACTTTAGTCTTCTCTGATTGGATGAGGACTACCAACACTATACAGACTAAGCTGGTTCCTCACAGTCTACTGCTATTAATGCTGTTGCTGTTCATTTGCTAAGTCTTGTCTGACTCTTTGCGACCTCATGGGCTTGTAATCTGCCAAGCTCCTCTGTCCATGGGATTTACCAGGCAAGGATACTGGGTTGCCATTTTCTTTCCAGGGGATCTTTGCTAACCCAATGATCGAACCTCTGTCTCTTGCACGAGCAGGTATATTCTTTACTGCTGAGCCACCAGGGAAGTGCGCTATTAATGTTAATCTCATCTAAAAACACTTTCATGTTAACATCCAGGATGGTGAAAGATGAAATATCTTGCTACTGTGACCTAGTCAAGCTAACATAAAATTAACCATCACATATGGTTAATATGATTGGAAAGCCCATGGAACTTCTAGTGTCCCATGCTATGAAATATCATTTTACTATCTTTCCAAAAGTATATGTTTCAAGCCATTCACCAATATAATGAGGCAGGATTAAATAGGTTAATTTCTCAGATGAGTGATTCACAGACACATACATATATTTAGTGGAATGTATTTGCATTCAGTAGAAGAAGATAGTAGAGCAAATTTGGAAAGGACATAGTTACTGGATTCAGATACCTCTTGATTTCAAATTCCAGGCTCTACCACATTCTAAGTGAGTGTAAGCAACTTGTTAACTTCCCTAAACCTCAGGTTCTTCATCTGTAAAATGGAACATAATACCTAATTTATGGAACTGTTGTAGGAGTAAGTAGAGTGATCATCATCAAGATCTTAATATAGAGCTATAACAATATTTAGTTGTTTTCCTTAACAGTACCAATTCTGATTTGATAATGATGATGATGACAGTTAACAGAATAACAGGAAGGTTTTACCTCTGAAGCAGTTGGGCAAACACATAACTTGTCTTCACTTTCTATTAGTTATAAGAGAAAACCAGCCAGGTAATGATGCTTTTCATAAGGAGGATAAAAATAAGGAAAAACAAAGGAAACAGAAGGATCAAACCAACAAAACAGTGTTAAACAGCTATCAATTCACTGGTCCATGGCTTACTGTCAACTCATTACCCATTTTTAACCTGTTTCTGGCATAATGAAAACAAAATTTTAAAGTTGTTAATTTTTCATAAAGCCAAACTTTTCAACTAGAGGATACTATTTTGAGATTATGTCCTTCCTATATTTTTTATTTTAACAATATTCATACCTTTTAAAATAATGACAGTATTTAGTAAGGTTTTTTCTCTTCCTTTTTTCTATGACTATAGGTGACAAAATTAAAAAAAACCTGACAGATTTACTTCAGACACACTACTTTCTCTTTAATTTTAATATTTTGTGATTTTTAAAAGCCTGGAAACCATGGTCCTATTGTACATTAGTGGAGTTTTAGGTAAGAAGATTCTGAGATGTGTGATTGCACAAAGTGAAATAATCAGAAGGCAATGGCACCCCACTCCAGTACTCTTGCCTGGACAATCCCATGGACGGAGGAGCCTGGTGGGCTGCAGTCCATGGGGTGGCTAAGAGTCGGACAAGACTGAGCGACTTCACTTTCCCTTTTCACTTTCATGCATTGGAGAAGGAAATGGCAACCCACTCCAGTGTTCTTGCCTAGAGAATCTCAGGGACGGGGGAGCCTGGTGGGCTGCCGTCTATGGGGTCGCACAGAGTTGGACACAACTGACGAGACTTAGCAGCAGCAGCAGCTGTTCCTGCCATGGTAAAGAATACCAATTATCGGAAGGAATATTTATGCATATTATAATGAAAAAATAATCACTAGCATACATATAAAATTCATCATGACTAATTCATGCTCTGTTATATAACTAAATGCAGATAGCTGTGTCTGATTTAAAAACAAATAAAATGAAGCCTGTTTATCTCTCGATAAGATGCACACTCAAAATAAAGTGCATAGAAAGAATGGGATGGAAAAAATCTTTATCAAGCATCAAGTGAACAAATGCCTGTGAAGCTGTAACAATAGAGACCTTAACAATAGTCTCATTATATACCAGTGCCAAGAGAAAGCTTTTCATGAATAAATAACAATTTTGAACTTACATACAACAAATAACAGAGACTCAAAATACACACAGCAAAACCTTAAAATATTAAGGCATGTCAAAAGATGCTTAAGATTGTTAATTACCAGAAAATGAAAATAAAAACAATAATCTACCAATAATTTACCAATGAGATACCATCTCACATCTGTCAGAATATCCATCATCAAAAAGTTTACAACTGCTGGTGAGGATATGGAGAAAAGGGAATCCTTAAATGCTGTTGGTAGGAATGTAAATTGGTACAATCACTATGGAAACTGTATGGTTGTTCTTCAAAAAACTAAAAATAGAATCACTGTACAATTCAGTAATTTCATTCCTGGTTATATATCTGAAGAAAAATGAAAAAAAAAAAACTTTAAAAAATTATATGTACCACAATGTTCATAGCAGCTACATTTACAATGGCCAACATAGAGAAGTAAGCCAAGTATCCATCAACAGACAAATGGACAAAGATGTGGGGTATATGTACAATGGAATATTACTCAGCCATAAAAAGAATGAAATTCTACCATTTGCAGCAACATCAATGGGCCTAGAGAATATTATGCTGAGTTAAATAAGTTAGAGAGAGACAAATACTGTATGATATCATTTTTATGTGGAATCAAAAAATAAAACATGTATATAGCAAAACAGAAGTAGACTCACAGATATAGCAAACAAACTAGTGGTTACAGGTTGGGGAAAGGAGGGAAGAGCAGGATAGGGCAATAGGATTAAGAGACACAAATCACCATGTATAAAAATAGATACAAGGATATACTGTACAGCAGAGACAATCATCATATTAATAGCTATTATTTTGTAATAACTTTCAATCAGTTCATTTCAGTTGAGTTCAGTTCAGTCACTCAGTCATGTCTGACTCTTTGCAACCCCATGAATCACAGCACGCCAGGCCTCCCTGTTCATCACCAACTCCCGGAGTTCACTCAAATTCATGTCCATCGTGTCGGTGATGCCATCCAGCCATCTCATCTGCTGTTGTCCCCTTCTCCTCCTGCCCCCAATCCCGGTAAGCATCAGGGTCTTTTCCAATGAGTCAACTCTTCACATGAGGTGGCCAAAGTATTGGAGCTTCAGCTTTTTAGCATCAGTCCTTCCAATGAATACCCAGGACTGATCTCCTTTGGAATGGACTGGTTGGATTTCCTTGCAGTCCAAGGGACTCTCAAGAGTCTTCTCCAACACTACAGTTCAAAAGCATCAATTCTTCAGTGCTCAGCTTTCTTCACAGTCCAACTCTCACATCCATACATGACCACTGGAAAAACCATAGCCTTGACTAGACGAACCTTTGTTGGCAAAGTAATGTCAATGCTTTTCAATGTGCTATCTAGTTTGGTCATAACTTTCCTTCTAAGGAGTAAGCGTCTTTTAATTTCATGGCTGCAATCACCATCTGCACTGATTTTGGAGCCCCCAAAAATAAAGTCTGACACTGTTTCCACTGTTTCCCCATCTATTTCCCATGAAGTGATGGGACCAGATGCCATGATTTTAGTTTTCTGAATGTTGAGCTTTAAGCCAACTTTTTCACTCTCCTCTTTCACTTTCATCAAGAGGCTTTTTAGTTCCTCTTCACTTTCTGCCATAAGGGTGGTGCCATCTGCATATCTGAGGTTATTGATATTTCTCCTGGCAATCTTGATTCCAGCTTGTGCTTCTTCCAGCCCAGCGTTTCTCATGATGTACTCTGCATATAAGTTAAATAAGCAGGGTGACAATATACAACCTTGAAGTACTCCTTTTCCTATTTGGAACCAGTCTGTTGTTCCATGTCCAGTTCTGTTGCTTCTGGACATGCGTATAGGTTTCTTGAGAGGAGGTCAGGTGGTCTGGTATTCCCATCTCTTTCAGAATTTTCCACAGTTTATTGTGATCCACACAGTCAAAGGCTTTGGCATAGTCAATAAAACAGAAATAGATGTTTTTCTGGAACTCTCTTGCTTTTTCCATGATCCAGTGGATGTTGGCAATTTGATCTCTAGTTCCTCTGCCTTTTCTAAAACCAGCTTTAACATCTGGAAGTTCATGGTTCACGTATTGCTGAAGCCTGGCTTGGAGAATTTTGAGCATTAATTTACTAGCATGTGAGATGAGTGCAATTGTGTAGTAGTTTGAGCATTCTTTGGCATTGCCTTTCTTTGGGATTGGAATGAAAATTGACCTTTTCCAGTCCTGTGGCCACTGCTGAGTTTTCCAAATTTGCTGGCATTTTTGAGTGTGGCACTTTCACAGCATCATCTTTCCAGATTTGAAATAGCTCAACTGGAATTCCATCACCTCCTCTAGCTTTGTTCATAGTGATGCTTTCTAAGTCCCACTTGACTTCACATTCCAGGATGTCTGGCTCTACGTCAGTGATCATACCATCGTGATATCTTGGTCATGAAGATCTTTTTTGTACAGTTCTTCTGTGTATTCTTGCCACCTCTTCTTAATATCTTCTGCTTCTGTTAGGTCCATACCATTTCTGCCCTTTATCGAGCCCAGCTTTGCATGAAATGTTCCCTTGGTATCTCTAATTTTCTTGAACAGATCTCTAGTCTTTCCCATTCTGTTGTTTTCCTCTATTTCTTTGCATTGATCGCTGAGGAAGGCTTTCTTATCTCTTCTTGCTATTCTTTGGAACTCCACATTCAGATGCTTATATCTTTCCTTTTCCCCTTTGCTTTTTGCTTCTCTTCTTTTCATAGCTATTTGTAAGGCCTCCCCAGACCGCTATTTTGCTTTTTTGCATTTCTTTTCCATGGGGATGGTCTTGATCCCTGTCTCCTGTACAATGTCACGAACCTCAGTCCATAGTTCATCAGGCACTCTATCTATCAGATCCAGTCCCTTAAATCTATTTCTCACTTCCACTGTATAATCATAACGGATTTGATTTAGGTCATACCTGACTGGTCTAGTGGTTTTCCCCACTTTTTTCAATTTAAGTCTGAATTTGGCAATAAGGAGTTCATGATCTGAGCCACATTCAGCTCCCAGTCTTGTTTTTGCTGACTGTATAGAGCTTCTCCATCTTTGGCTGCGAAGAATATAATCAATCTGATTCGGTGTTGACCATCTGGTGATGTCCATGTGTGGAGTCTTCTCTTGTGTTGTTGGAAGAGAGTGTTTGCTATGACTAGTGCGTTCTCTCGGCAAAACTCTATTAGTCTTTGCCCTGCTTCATTCCATACTCCAAGGCCAACTTTGCCTGTTACTCCAGGTGTTTCTTGACTTTCTACTTTTGCATTCCAGTCCCCTATAATGAAAAGGACATCTTTTTTGGGTGTTAGTTCCAGGAGGTCTTGTAGGTCTTCATGGAACTGTTCAACTTCAGCTTCCTCAGCATTACTGGTTGGGGCATAGTCTTGGATTACTGTGATATTGAATGGTTTGCCTTGGAAACAAACAGAGATCACTCTGTCATTTTTGAGATTGCAACCAAGTAATTGCATTTCAGAGTCTTTTGTTGACCATGATGGCTACTCCATTTCTTCTAAGGGATTCCTGCCCACAGTAGTAGATATAGTGGTCATCTGAGTTAAATTCACCCATTCCAGGTCCAAGGTAAGGAGCAGCGGCTGTGCTTTGCTGGAGCAGCCGCGAAGAGATACCCCACGTCCAAGGTAAGAGAAACCCAAGTAAGACAGTATGTGTTGTGAGAGGGCATCAGAGGGCAGACACACTGAAACCATACTCACATAAAACTAGCCAATCTGATTACATGGACCATAGCCTTGTCTAACTCAATGAAACTAAGCCATGCCATGTGGGGCCACCCAAGATGGGAGGGTCATGGTGGAGAGGTCTGACAGAATGTGGTCCACTGGAGAAGGGAATGGCAGACCACTTCAGTATTCTTGCCTTGAGAACCCCATGAACAGTATGAAAAGGCAAAATGATAGGATATTGAAAGGGGAACTCCCCGGGTCGGTGGATGCCCAATATGCTATTGGAGATCAGTGGAGAAATAACTCCAGAAAGAATGAAGGGATGGAGCCAAAGCAAAAACAATACCTAGTTGTGGATGTGACTGGTAGTGGAAGCAAGGTCCAATGCTGTAAAGAGCAATATTGCATAGGAACCTGGAATGTAAGGTCCATGAATCAAGGCAAATTGGAAGTGGTCAAACAGGAGATGGCAAGAGTGAACGTCAACATTCTAGGAATAACTTTCAATGGAGAATATATAAAAATATTGAAATCACTGCTATACATGCCTGAACTAATAAAATGTTGTAAGCCAATGGTATACTGGCCTACAATAAAAAAAAGAGAAAAGATGGGAAAATTCACAATCATGGGGTAGAAATTTTAACTATCTTCTTAGTTGCTGATAGCTCAAGCTGACCAAAAAATTAGTAAAACTGAACAAGTGTGATCTAATGATGAGATGTATGATCCATACTCAAAAATAAGAAAATTAATATTTTTTAAAATCAGAATTGGTTATTTATAAAAAGTGACTAGATGTCAAGATACAAGGCAAATATCAATAAACAGCAAGCAACCAAGATCATGCAAATGATGTCATTTGACCACAATACAATACAATCCAACATTAATAAAACTCATGAGTCCATATATAAATAATTCATAACACATATACACACAAACATACACATAGGATTTACTTCAATAGATATGTAGCATTTTATTCTATGTGTGACTCATATTCAAAGGTATAGGAAAATGCTAATATCTGCCTAATTTTAGTAGTGTTTCTTACATTATATAAATTTGAAACTGCTACTACAGGATACTATCATTTTATATATTAAGAAAGAGAGGGGGAAGGAATGAAATAAAAAGGGATCTAATTATTTAAAAGGAGTTAAGAAAAATGGCCCCCTAAAAGTATATATGCAATGATTAATAAAAATGTAGAATGTGACCTTAAAAAATAGCTTGTCACTTGGAACTATTCAATCAGAACCACGATGGCTACTCATCTGTTATATAAAACAGATTCCAACATTAAGTAAAAGCATTAGGTAGCATTTTAAATTCTTAAGATTTTTATATTTCAAAAACTGATTTGGGGGGAGTCCAGACTACAATTTTCTGAGATATTTATACAAAGGCTAAGACAAAAATTCATATCTATAACAATTTCTATATCTAGAAATATCCCATACAGAAGAAAAATCACCTTTATACAATCATTTTAACTTATCTTAAAATAGCATTTTCAGTGGGTACTATAAAAGATACTTTAAAATTTCTAAATATAATGTCTACTGGTTCCTTCTTGCCTCCATTCTTAGCTCCTGGTCTAGCAACTAATGGATCAACCACAGACTTAGAATATTATGTAATATCTGAACATTTTCAGGGATAAATAATTTCACTAGCAGCAAATAAACTCAATGGCACAATGTTTAATATAAAGACAGAAAATAATAATTTGAACAAGTCATTTTAGTACTGTGAAATTGACACTAGAGAAGGAGAGCAACTCAAAGTCAGCATGCTTTCTCTGTAATCTGTGGGCAGGTTATTTATCCCATCTGTGACAAAAATTTCCAATTTCTATTTAATTATTTAATTTCTGAATTCCAATTTCTATTTAATTATAAATTCTATAAACTTTAGATAAATGGTTTAAGTGTAATAGAAAAGAGGTAATAGCTTTCTTTTCAAAGACATTTTTCATTCTATGACCTGAAAGCACATAATAAAATCCTTTCCAACTTTATACTATTTTGAGAGATTACTACAACATTTGATAATGTAAAAAGAATATACAGCTTCTATCAAATCAAATGGCTTCTCAGTATAAGCAACTACCTGCAGCTGAAATAATATAGACTGAAAACAAATGTTAATTTTTAAAGTAAAAATTCAGATTACATTAAAAATTTATGTAAGAGCTGATTGACATGCAATTATAGAAAAATGGAAAATATCATTTTTTAAGTACCAATACAATCTGGGAGAAGGAAATGGCAGCCCACTCCAATATTCTTGCTTGGGAAATTCCATGGACAGAGGAGCCTGGCGGGCTACAATCCACGGGGTTGTAGAGTCAGACATGATTTAGTGGCTAAACAAACATTAATATTTTGTCCATCTAAAATGATAATTCTGCTTCCTAAATGTTGATTTACTTGTACCCCCACCACCATTCTTCCTTACTTTTCTCCCTGCTGCTGCTGCTGCTGCTAAGTCGCTTCAGTCGTGTCCGACTCTGTGCAACCCCATGGACGGCAGCCCACCAGGCTCCCCCATCCCTGGGATTCTCCAGGCAAGAATACTGGAGTGGGTTGCCATTTCCTTCTCTCATCCAGTTAATCACTCACCTGCAGCTCAAACCACCTACCTTTCATACAGTACCTCAGTGATATTTTCAAAGCAATAATATTATCATGTTACTCTCCTTCCACAATGCATGAACATGCTTCTACCATGTAAAGAATAAATCCCCAAATATTTGGTCCAAGAAATCCTTCAATCATTTGCCCTACATCTTATCCAACCTTATCTTTTATCACCCTCTCTCACTTCACACTCCAATTTAGACCCACACAAATACTTGCCATACTTCAAACATATCATTTTCTCTCTTTACAGTTTCAGCTCTACACACTCTTCTTTCTGGCTTAATACCCTCAGCCTATGCATCTGAGAGCCTTAGCATCTTCTTTGAAACTATCCCTGATGCTCGCCTTACCTCCACATAGTGAACTGTGATCCCTTTTGATCATAAATTTCTTGAGCATAATTCTGACATTTGTCTTATAAAACTGCTATTATGGTATATTCTATTTGCTTTTTCAGGGATGAAGAATTTTATCCTTGAAGAATTTATCCAATGAAGAATTTACCATTAGGTCTTATTTCTCAGCTCCTAGGATAGGACCTAGCATACTCTGGCTTCAGAATATAAAAATACAAGAATAAAAATATAAAGATTAGTATGTCCATATATTCAAATACTTTAAATTCAAAAAGTAAACCATATTTTCTCTTTAAATCTACAACAAACTTTAAATCTTTAAGTTTTTCTTGCTATATCTCAATTTATATTTTTGACTACATTGTTGTTTTTTTATCTTTAATTTTCTGTCATTAATATCTTCCTCCTAATAGCCTAATTTGCTTTATCACTTTAATGTTTATCTTTTATTTATCTTATCTTCCCCATAGCCCCATGTAAAATGTATCCAATTTAAAAAGAAACATCTTTAACTTATAAAAATTAACTCGGTATGTTTTATATGCAGATATATATTAGCTAAATTTTATATTATTTTCCTAAATATCTATAGCTATTATATTCTTGTTTCTATATGACTTTTTGTATAACATTTTTGTCATTATTTTATTTGTTTAATTTGGCATTTGTCAGACACGTGGATAAATTCTATACTGGGAATAGATTAGAGAGTATTTTTATTCTCTACCAATCTTATTTTATGTTTTTATTTTGAGGAACTTCCTAAATAACAGAGAACAAGACAAAAAAATGCACTGAACAATGTAAAAGTATGACATAATATTAAAGCTGAAAAAACAAAGTTCAAGAGAATTTAAGATACATCTTTCAAATTTAGTTTTAAATTACTGATTTACCTCTTCTAAACTTGACTTCTTAAAACCCAAACATGACTAAATTTTTGTCTCACTTTAAACCAGATTAAAAAACCAAACAACCACAAATCAATAGTGGTTCATATGCACTTTAAAGATCCCTAGATTAGTTTCTGTATCCCTAGATTAGAGATAGCACTGAAAATTACAATAGTAGTTCACACTGTGGGACTGAACTGAACTGAACTGAATGCATTCATTCAAAAAACACTGGGAATCTCCTGAGTTACAGACTCTGCCAGGCACTGAGAATCAGAGAAAAGCATGTCAGTCACAATATTCAAAAACTCACACTTAACAAGTTACGGTTTGCAAATTCAAAGAATCAAAGTGTCCAGGCAGAAAACACAAACAAGTAAAGCAAATCAGGCACAGAAAAAACACGTCAGCATAATGAAGTTTTATGGATATGTTTAGGGATATAATAGGAAGTGGTATGGGCTCTTGTGAAAGAGAAAATTTGGGTTCTTAATAAGGAGGGAAATAACTGCTGAGAGCTTACTAACTGTTACCTTAAGGAATTAGCCCAGACCCGCCTGAAACACATTTGTAAAGAGAATCCAGAAATCCTGATTTCTATATGAAACTCCTTGCAGTTCAAATATCCGTAATTACAACCACTCTAAAAACAAACACTGTGGGGACCAATATAGAACAATTCAAGAAAAACAAAGCAAAACAACACCCTACTGACTGGTTCTGGTCGATTGGCCACTAGATCCCACCTCAAGGTTAAACTCTAGTTTTATATAAAATGCAATCTATTCAAGTATGGATATTTCCTTTCAACATCCCACCAAAATGAGTTTTATGTTTACAAGATCATATTGGAGTTGAGCCAAGGCAGAGAAGGAAAGTCATCTTTTCCACGCTGTCCCACTACTAGAGAAAGGCTGAAGGGTTTCAAATTAGCTATGAATTCAATGCTCATCCTTCATCCCATGCTTTCTCCTCTTAGTATTGTAGCTTGCTGGTCAGTTTTCTTCTACCTCCATCTTCAGTTTGTATATATTTTCCAGATAGAAAGTATAAATAAACAGGAACATGCCATTTATGAAAATAAAAAAATAGTCACATGTGAAATATTCTATGACGGTAAGAGAGTACATTTCATGCAGGGATCTGATATAAGCTGAGAACTCAAAACACGCAAGCAATCTATTTGACCTCACCACTTAACAATATGTATATAAATGAAGTACTTCAGGATTTAACAATACATCCTCTTTGCTAAACTACAGTATATTGTGGTATGATGCCTCATGAAATCAATATGCCTTCTAATATATTATGGTTTTTAGGCAAATTTTAGAAACTGTTTTCTCTTCCTCCTTGATAATGTTCACTCAGTGTCTTGTCTCTTTATAATAAACCAGCCTGCGGGGGAAATTCTCATACCATTTAAAATATCATTTCTCAAGTACAAATATTATATATATGTGTGCGTGTGTGTACATGTATATGTATCTTATACTAGTGTGAAAGTGAAAGTGTTAGCCACTCAGTTGTGTCCGACTCTTTGTGACCCCATGGACTGTAGCCTGCCAGGTGCCTTTGTCCATGGAATTCTCCAGGCAAGAATACTGGAGCGGGTTGCCATTCCCTTCTCCAGGGGATCTTCCTGACCCAGGGAGAGAAGCCAGGTCTCCTGCATTGCAGGCATATTCTTTACTGTCTGAGCCACCAGGGAATCCCCATCTTATATGAAAATATGAATTTAGTAGAGCTAAGGAATTTTGGTAACATACAAGTTCTCATCGCTTGAATAGCTTCTCATATTCCTGGATTTTTCTTTCTACTTACTAGCCTCTTAACAGTTATAAATCACAAAAAGATGTGAAATTCAGTGCAGTGTTGGGAGACATAACTGGGTTGATAAGAGGTATTGCAGTGGTAAAGAATCTGCCCCCAATGCAGCAGACACAAGAGAAAAGGGTTTGATCTCTAGGTTGGGAAGATCACCTGGAGTAGGAAATGGCCACCCACTCCAGTATTCGTGTCTGGAAAATTCAGTGAACAAAGGAGTCCAGTGGGCTACAGTCTACAGGATTGCCAAGGGTAGAACAAAACTGAGTATGCACGCATACGCTTCCACACACATATACATACACACACTTCATTAGACACTTACAGGTGAACCAGAGGCAGAAACAAAGTGCAGTAGAAAAAGACAGTTTTAAATTTTCAAAATAAAAGCTGCTAAAATCATTCTCATAAGAGATGTAAACTGAACACTTATCAATGATTTTAATTAGCTTGTTAATGAATGACTTAATTAACAGATGTTAAAACTGGTTCAAAAGGGAACTCAGAGTACCATATATTTATAGTCAGAAAGAATATGCTGAAATGAGTTTACTAATTGATACAAAACTGCTGATCATTATCTACATTGAGATAAACAACTGAGAGGAAACAATTTTTTTTCTATGGACAGGAATTAGGAGTTATTTATATTACTATCAGGTTTCAACAACTTAACTTATAGCTCTGTGAAGATATAAAATAGCCTAATCAAAGGCAAGCAAAAGTGAAGATAAATTCAGAGGATGAACTAGTTGGAGTCTACTAAAATGCAGTCTTCACAACTTTTCCTTATAATATTAAGGAACATTTGCTTATTTCAGAATTAGCTCAAACACTAGACCTAAACATATATTAACCCTGAAAAACCAATGTCTAACATTACCTCAAGCACATTTTCAACTTGATGGAGCGACCCAGCTCGAGAATAAAATTTTAGTTGTATAACTTCAAATTCTTGATTCAGTGAAAACTCATGATCTCAGAAAGAATTTATAACAAGAGACAGAATCAGTCTTCATTAACATAGATATTTTATGCTTTTAAATAGATTAAGTAGAAGTGAACAAATTAAATATTTAAAAATTTGATTCCAGCAGATAAGAAAAATGGCAAAGACAAACTTAAGCACTGAAGTCTAGAACAATAATAAAAATCACGTTTGAATATTTGCTCTAGAACGTATTCTCTACGTGATCAGTTCAGTTCAGTCACTCAGTCATGTCCAATTCTTTGCGATCCCATGGACTGCAGCACGCCAGGCCTCCCTGTCCATCACCAACTCCCGGAGTTCACTCAAACTCATGTCCATTGAGTCGGTGATGCCATCCAGCCATCTCATCCTCTGTTTTGTCTCCTTCTCCTCCCGCCTTCAATCTTTCCCAGCATCAGGGTCTTTTCCAATGAGTCAGTTCTTCTCATCAGGTAGCCAAAGAACTGGAGTTTTAGCTTCAGCATCAGTCCTTCCAACGGATATTCAGGACTGATTTCCTTTAGGATGGACTGGTTGAATCTCCTTTCAGTCCAAGAGATTCTCAAGAGCCTTCTCCAACACCACAGTTCAAAAGCATCAATACTTCAGTGCTCAGCTTTCTTTATAGTCCAACTCTCACATCTAAACATGACTACTGGAAAAACCATAGCTTTGACTAGACGGACCTTTGTTGGCAAAGTAATGTCTCTGCTTTTTAATATGCTGCTGAGGTTGGTCATAACTTTTCTTCCAAGTAGCAAGCATCTTTATTTCATGGCTGCAGTCACCATCTGCAGTGATTTTGGAGCCCCCCAAAATAAAGTCTACCACTTTTTCCATTGTTTCCCCATCTATTTGCCATGAAGTGTTGGGACCAGATGCCATGATCCGATGCTGTAAAGAGCAATATTGCATAGGAACCTGGAATGTTAGGTCTATGAATCAAATTAAATTGGAAGTGGTCAAACAGGAGATGGCAAGAGTGAACATCGACACTTTAGGAATCAGCGAACTAAAATGGACTGGAATGGGTGAAAATAATTCAGATGACCATTATATCTATCTTCTCAGGCAAGAATCCCTTAGAAGAAATGCAGTAGCCATCATAGAGCCAACAAAAGAGTCCGAAATGCAGTACTTGGATGCAATCTCAAAAAACAACAGAATGATCTCTGCTTGTTTCCAAGGCAAATCATTCAATATTACAGTAATTCAAGTCTATGCTCTGATGAGTAATGCTGAAGAAGCTGAACAGTTCTATAAAGACCTACAAGACCTTCTAGAACTAACACCTCAGAAAGATGTCCTTTTCATTACAGAGGACTGGAATGCAAAAATAGGAAGTCAAATACCTGGAGTAAAAGGCAAATTTGGCCTTGGAGTACAGAATGAAGTAGGGCAAAGGCTAATCAAGTTTTGGCAAGAGAACTCACTGGTCATAGCAAACATCCTCTATGTGATCATGAGCAGTTTAATCTTTTAACTGTTATATGCCCAAGGCTCTTCAAAGTTGTGAGACTATGGCTGTCTTGTGGTTGTCATGAGGATAAAATTAAAAGCACACGCACAGAAGCCTAGCACAGTGTATACCACAAGGTGTATCTGTTGTTCAGTTGCCCAGTCATGGCCGACTCTTTGCAACCCCAATGCACTGCAGCATGCCAGGCCTCTCTGTTCCTCACCATCTCCCGAAGTTTGCCCAAGTTCATGTCCATTGCATCATTGATGCCAACCAGCCATTTCATCCTCTGATGCCCTCTTTTCCTTCTGCCCTCAATCTTTCTCAGCATCAGGGTCTTTTCCAGTGAGTCGGCTCTTCGTATCAGGAGGCCAAAGTACTGGTGTCAGCATCAGTCCTTCCAATGAGTATTCAGGGTTGATTTCCATTTAAGACTGGTTTGATCACCTTGTATTCCAGGGGACTCTCAGGAGTCTTCTCCAGCACCACAGTTCAAAAGCATCAATTCTTCAGTGCTCCACCTTCATTACAGTCCAGCTCTCACAACCGTACAGCCCATGGGGTGCATCTGTTTACTACTAGGTAGATGACCTTTATGTATGCTTTTCAAATCAGAAGCTGGAACCCTGACGCCAGAGACGTCAACCTCAGTGTTGGGCTGAACCCCACAGACCTACAATGCCTGTACTTGTCCAGCTTTAAGGATAGTAGAAAGAACCCAGAGTAAGCAACAGACACATCAATGGTTTAATCAATGTGGGGGCTTACATGTCTGAAGCAAGTTTCCTGAGTGACATCCCATTGCGTGCAATGGACACATGAAGGACATGATGGCAGTCTTTGCTCCTGGAGGTAAGTGGTGCAGTGCGGGAGAGATCACAGTTATCAGATCAGATCAGATCAGATCAGTCACTCAGTCGTGTCCGACTCGTTGCGACTCCATGAATCGCAGCACACCAGGCCTCCCTGTCCATCACCAACTCCCGGAGTTCACTCACACTCACGTCCATCGAGTCAGTGATGCCATCCAGCCATCTCGGGGAACTGATACCAGGTGAGCTCATTAGTTACCAGAGAAACTGATAAAGGGTCACAACACTCACTGCCCCCTTTGGTAGGAACAATCATGAGCTGCGGGCTGGGGCAAGTATGTAGGAAGGTCAGTCAAGTGCCCAAGACATATAGGTAAAGCAGGCACTGGTGGGTCAGGGGAGGTACAGATAATAAGAGAATAGCCATCTTGAGTGGCCTGACCATATACTCAGTAAGGTACATCCTTGCTTCAGAAGATTTTACAGTGGGGGCCCTGATATTTTTTCTGGGTTCTAACCAATCCAAATAAAAAAAAAAAGTTTCAAACTTTCTACATGAAGAACAACAGATAGAAATGAAACTTCTGAGACTATATTTCTAGAGTCTTATAATGGATTTAAAATGGAACATTGGTAACAATAAACAAATTCACAGTTCACTTAATGTTTTTGGAAAACATTAATAATTTGGAAAATTAATTTTGGAAAACAGGGTAATAATTACTATAAAAGAATTACTTTGAAATATATATTAGATATTCATAGTATGCTATTAAATATAATTTTTGTTGCTGTTGTTCTTGTATCCTTTGTAGTATAGCAATTCTTATGTCAGTTTTGACATACCATACCACTAGTACCTGCAAAGCAGGAGAAAACAATCCACAGTTTCATGGAGAACAATCAAATACTTATTAAACATTGATTCTGTGTCTAGCTTTATGCCTGGCACTGTGAAGAGAGGCATTAGTATTAAACAGTCTCTTAAGAAATTTACTATCTTCCTAGAAAGGAAGAGATAGATATGAGATAAAAACAAAACAAAACAAAACAAATTAGCAATAAAAAACAAGAAAAAAATTCCAGGATGGGTTATATAAATGAGAAGTCGAGTCATGCCTGGAAAGGTCTTCAATTAAAAGTCTAACTTGATGTACTATAAAATTCAACAGAAGTACTTATAAGTTGCCAGGAATTTACAAAAATGATTAACTATGCACTTACATTGGACTGAATACAGAACATGGGATGATAAAAATAAACTCTCCTCAAGAACTTGGAGTTGATATAGAAGCAAGCTAAGTATCAATTAACAGACAAATGGATAAAGAATATGTGGAATCTATATATACAATGAATACTACTCAGCCGCAAAGAGAAGAAAATTTTCCCACTTGAAACAACACAGATGGACTTGGAGGGCATTAAGCTAAATGAAATAAGTCAGAGAAAGACTTATCACCTATATGTGGAATCTTAAAAATACAACAAACTAGTGAATATAACAAGAAATCTACTCTCAGATGTAGAGAACAAACTAGTAGTTAGCAGTTGGGAGAGAGAAGGGAGGAGGGGCAACAGAGGGGCAGGAGATTAAGAGATACAAACTATCATGTATAAAACAAACAACATGGATATATTGTACAACACAGGGAATATAGCCAATATTCTATAATAACTATAAATGGGCTGTAATCTTCAAAAATATTGTGAATCACTGTGTTGTACACCTGTATGGAGAAGGCGATGGCACCCCACTCCAGTACTCTTGCCTGGAGAATCCAATGGGACGGAGGAGCCCGTTAGGCTGCAGTCCATGGGGTCGCAAAGAGTCGGACATGACTGAGCGACTTCACTTTCACTTTTCACTTTCATGCATTGGACAAGGCAACGGCAACCCACTCCAGTGTTCTTGCCTGGAGAATCCCAGGGATGGAGGAGCCTGGTGGGCTGCTGTCTATGGGGTCGCACAGAGTCAGACAGGACTGACGTGACTTAGCAGCAGCAGCAGCAGTACTCCTGTAACTTATATAACACTGCACATCACTATATGTCAATTAAAAAAAAAAAAGAACTTGGAAATAAATACAGGTCCCACCTGCTAAGGTTTAACCATAAATCCAGTACATAATGAATTAATGAATACAATTCTTTCTTTGTGAAGCCCTTAGAGCAAAATTTCCTGAAAGTATCATAAATATAAAAAGAATGTGTGAGTCATATGGGAGGGGAGGGAATGGCTGTTTAATATTGGAAACAGAAAAAGGAGAATAGCAAAGGCTCAAAATTAACAGTACTCATCTCAGTACCAATTGGGAAGAATCCTGACCCATAGACTGACCAACTCTTTGGTTCTCTGAGGCAAAACTACACCCTTTGTGAAGGTGAATATATCAGGCTTATTGTTGTTTAGTCACTAAGTCGTATCTGACTCTTCCTGACCCCATGGACTGTAGCCCACCAGGCTCCTCCCTCCATGGGATTCTCCAGGCGAGAGTACTGGAGTGGGTTGCCATTTACTTCTCCAACTAAATGCACTAGATGGTCAAATTCTTCAACTAACATCTTTGTCCTAATCTCTTGCTTAAAACAGCAAAGGCTAGATTGTCTTACAGCTTCTCTGGTAGCTTCCCACATGAAAGTAAGGGGAAAATGCCAGAAAAAGGATGCAACTGTACTTTTTAGTTGCATTTCTCACAGTAAACGATTATAGTAGGAAACATATTTTAAGCAATTACTATGTGTCAGACACTATCCTAAATGTTTTACCTGAATTAACTCTTTAAACCATCACAACAATCCTATGAACTATGCCCAGATACTATCCTCGTTTTGCAGAAGAGGAAACTGAGGCACAGAGGGGTAATGATTATTGCTTGAGATTACACAGTCCGTAAGCCACAGAGACAAGATTCAGAGCCAGGCAATCTGACTCGTTCAGTCTTTGATCTTTCTTAACCACTATATTACACTGCTTCTCATAGGATCTATCAATTGACATTATAATTTCTGTGAGTTTGGTGGGCATACATCAGTGTCTCTAAATCCCCTACCAGTTCTAAACCCCATGAACATTAAATGTCTGGGCTCCCAATCTAAATTAAAAAATCACACTCTTGGGTGGTCTGTTAACCTCTTCCTCGTGAAACTGACCTCAACAGGAGTTTCTCATATTCATCTGCACAAATACTCTCCAAAGAGCCACACACTCTCATCTATTTCTATGTAAAATATACATAAAACATAACACTTTGTATCTCTGAAATAAGACTATATTTTAGAAATAAACAGATTTAGTATTAACAATAGTGAGATTTGTAAATAAGATACTGCTTCCTGATATAAACAGATGGTATAGGCAATGGTCTAAAACAAATTATCATTTTAATTTTTTATTGTGAAAATCAAGAATGATAAAAATAGTGTTACCCATAAACGCACCATTTTGAAGTAATTAAATGAGGCATAGTTATTATCTTTCCATTTCCTTAGCAGTGAAATATATTATAATTTTCTGCCACATTATGAATTAGTTCTTTTTTTTAAAGTTTGTTTTCATCTCACAACAGTGCAGGTATTTAGAAATGATTCTAGACTATAACTCTTTTATTTTACCCTAAAGAACATATGCTTTTTTGCATGGCCAAAAGCCAAGGTTAAGACACCTTTCCTTCACACAATTGTTCATCACAGACTCTTCTTAATTTTTTAAATGTCACACATTCTTATGTCTATTTCCTGAAAAAAATGCAGCAAATTGGCAGTGCCTAAGCACCAGCTCCTGCTTTGTTTTCATGACAGTGCACAGCCTGGGTGGAAAATCAAACACGGGGAGGAGGGGGACGCTCTTCCCACCAGCTCACCGAGTTCCTCCTGTAGAAAGGACATGACACAAGGTTGGACACCCACTAACAGAGGCCCAACAACAGATGGACTGACTAAGAATTAGCACTGCTGCCAAAATCTGGAAATGTCACAATAAAATAAAACACATAGGTTGAGGAAAAAGAGAAAAAAAAATATGTGTGAAAATGGGAACCTGAAATTAGAATCAGTGTTGAAGGAAGCAAGATTAAAAACGTGATTTCAATTGCTCTAAGAACTCAGTTCATGTGTAGACCTTTTAAAAGAAGGAATAAAGGGGGCTGCTTATTTTTTGATAGTTTTTTTTTTAATTTATTTTTTAACTTTACAATATTGTATTGGTTTTGCCATATACCAAAATGAATCCGCCACAGGTATACATGTGTTTTAAATGATGGTTTAATTTTTATTTCTGTTTATCTAGGAAGCTTATGCCAAGAAGCAAATACAGAAGTCTGGACCATTACAGAATGGGTCTTCTGATGCTGGCTTCAAAGAAAAGTTATTTTTTGGACAATCCATGGAATTGAGAGAGGGTAGTAATGTTGAATTAAGTTGATGTTGGAGAAATAAGTGTGTTATGGAGGGTCCTGCATGCCAGGCGCCTGAAGTCATCCATAAACAAGACAGGAATCACTGCAGGATTCTGAGCAGAAAAATGTAAAGCATGACATAAAGAAAATGCATCTAAGTGTTATACAGGGTAGACAGAATGAGAAGAATCCAGGTGGGCAGGAGCTTAGCTGAAAAGTACTTTAGATACTGGAAGGCTGAGAGATATCAGATCAACTTTCCTTTCAGGCTGCCGGAAAGATTTAACTAGCAATCCCAGGGTAGAGAGCAGAGGCCAGAGCAATTCAAGTGCTTTATTTGCTGGCTTACACCATGTTAGGAATAAATAGTACTCTTTGGAGATGAGATTAAAGTAGAAATAAACTGTGACACATACTCTATTCCCTTTAGGAAGAACCTTTGACTCTGAAGAGGAGAACAAGAAAGGTGAAAATCTGTCTGATGACTAGGAAGAAAAATAGGTATCTAAAAATAATTTACAAAGACTCAGAGAAAATAATTAGAAAACAATTTAGCCATTTTAATACAATGTTAAAATGCCTTTCATGAGTAAGTAGGAGGGGGGATTTAGAAACGCAAGTGTATCTTCTATAAGGTTGTGGGAATGGGTAAGCAAAGGAAGAACTAAAGATAAATAATATACTCATAAAATTAAATTATATTTTGATATTAGAAAAGAAGACTATAAACATTAAGAAAAATGTGGAGAACTTTACTTGAATGTAATGGAATAGGACAAAGAAAGACAAATGAAGGCAGACATTGAAAAGACATGAAAGAATTGGAAGTTCTCTAGAGAATAAAACCAAAATAACAATTGGACACATTTGCCAATATGTTTCCAGAGCAGAAAAAGGAATAGATTATGAAGATGGGTTCACTGAATTCCAAGAAAAATCCGTGCAAAGAGGTATACATAGATTTCTTATTTTTTAATTATTATTATAGTATAATTTTCTTGAGGCATTAATAAAGCACACATTACATTTACAGCACAAAATCAGATTACTCTTTTGCATCACTAAATTTTAAAAAGTTACACATTTTCAAAGAAAACAGACATTACAAAAGCAAACTATAAATGACTCAGTTATAATTCCTACATGGTGACACAGAAATACACTATGCAATACATGAAGAATTATGATATAGTGTTAACTATTAGATTTTCATGGGAAAAATACTTGACAACATTCTTCAGAAAGCTAAGAAATAAATCCAAAGTAGCACTCTCAAATGGGTATGCTGTATTAGAAATGAATTTACTCTCCATTTATAAGAATCTTTCCTAACGAAACACCTCAAAATGCATAAAATTTATAGCAGTATTATTTATAAAAATGCTAAGTTGGAAGAAATCCGAGGTCTCCATGAACTGTCACATACTGACATAAAATTTATGCATCAGCATGTTTACAAAGTATTTTTGGTACCACAGAAAAATGTTTACTATACATCTCTGTTAAGTAAAAAAGATAAAATGTAAAAGTTGTAAAATCTAAAATTTTCTATTTTAACCAGAAAAAACAGTAAGTATAAAAAATGTTGAACTGTGATAATATGTTGAAAGAGTTTGTGTATTTTGGCATTTGAGCTGTAATATATGTGACAGAATTACCTAGTTTAGAATGTGCCTAATATGGTACATATTAAGAATATTATAAACCCTATTTTAAGTAGGGATCTAAAAATCATCCTGAAAGTATATACATATTAAATATTCATGAGTATTTTAAGAATAGTACTAATTTCCCTTTCATTTTAGAAACTCAGGTTGGAAGCCTATACACCAGGGGATAACTGGAGTGTACTTAGTGAAGTATTCTACAACTTCAAACAATTGATGGCAACATTGAAAGTATTCTACATTTTAAACATTACCTTCTTTAGAATTCTATTAGAATGCATATTAGAGGGAAACTCCTTTTTGAAAGTTTGAGTTAGGAAGAAAATACAACTTTGGAAGATGAAATAAAGGAGATGGAATGAATGAAAAGGGCTGGCACACAGTAAGGAGGTGAAAGCGAAAGTGAAGTCGTGAAGTGCCCGACTCTTAGCGACCCCATGGACTGCAGCCTACCAGGCTCCTCCATCCATGGGATTTTCCAGGCAAGAGTGCTGGAGTGGGGTGCCATTGCCTTCTCCGAAGGAGGTGAAAGCTCCTGCTTACTCTTGTTTGACAACACCTACAATGGAACATGGGATTTCCCTGGTGGCTCAGCGGTAAAGAATCTGCCTGCCAATGCAGGAGACTTGGGTTTGAACCCTGGTCAGTAAGAACCCCTGGAGAAGGAAATGGCTACCCACTCCAGTATTCTTGCCTGGAATATAATTCCAATAAATGTTCCTGGAATCAATTATTTATATATGAATGAATATGCAAATAAATAAATGAATCAAAGTTTCTATGTAAATTGCTAAAAAATCTTAGGGTTTTTACTTACCTCAACATATGTGTGTACTGCTTTGCTTATAAACAGTATAGCTATTTTAGCTTAAGTAGACTACATGAATTTTAAATCTTTTAGAGTAGAGTGAGGCAGGAAGTGGAGCAGAAATAAAGAACTAAGTTCTTTTGTTTTGATTTTAAACCTATTTAGGAAAAAGTATGTAAATTCTATATTTTATAATCTAATATATTACATTTAATCTATTGTAATCTGCTGTCTTTAAATCATGAATGTATCATATCATGATTTAATTATAAGAGAAATACAAATTAATGTAAAGCTACACATGGAATATCAGGCTTCCCAGGTGGCTCAGTGGTAAAGATTTCACCTGCCAATGCAAGAGACACAAGAGATGCAGGTTGGATTCCAGGGTTGGGAAGATGCCCTGGAATAGAAAATGACAACCTGCTCCAGTATTCTTGCCTGAAAAATCCCATGGACAGAGAAGCCTGGTGGGCTATAGTCTATGGTTTGCAAAAAGTCAGACATGACTGGGCATGTGCGCATATACGGAATATCACTGGTTGGCACATTCTTGGTAGGCAGATTTGCCAGAAGAGCTCAAAGGACAAGTATTCCTCATCAATTACTCTTTTCAGTGAACAGACAGAACCGTATAAAAACCTGAGGAACTATAAACATATAGAAAGCTATCATGTGGGAGAACCAATGTCACGTTTTTCCTGTATAAAAATAATTTCTAAACACTAGGCACTGTGCATGCTAAATCACTTTATTTGTGTCCAACTCCATGGACAATAGCCTGCCAGGCTCCTCTGTTTATTTGATTCTCCAGCAGAATACTGGAGTGCGTTGCCATGCCTTTCTCCAGGGGATATTCCTGACCCAGGGATTGAAACCAGGTCTCCTGCATTGTAGGCAGATTCTTTACCATCTGAGCCACTAAAGAAGCCCTTAGACACTGGGTACTAGATGGCCCTTATTACTCTCTAAGAAGCTGGGTGTCTTTTTCCTTAAATATATTCCCAATCACTATTTCTATACAATATATCATAGCTAGAAAATCATTCAGATTGGGAAAAGACATGCATCAGTAAAAACATTTAAATACCAGAAAGACGCAATGTCTTATTTTAAAAGAGGCAGAGAAAGGAAGTACTTTAGAATGATCTTAGAGTGTTTCAAAGTCACCATCAGTTAAAAACACTTAGGAGATGAGTAGCTCTCAGAAGTAAATGAGAAAGAATCTAAAAGAGGAAGGGTAATATGATAATCTCAGTTTCAAATCTTCTTAGATGAATTCAGTTCAGTTCAGTTCAGTCGCTCAGTCCTGTCCGACTCTTTGCGACCCCATGAATTGTAGCACTTCAGGCTTCTCTGTCCATCACCATCTCCCGGAGTTCACTCAAATTCACATTCATTGAGTCGGTGATGCCATCCAGCCATCTCATCCTCTGCTGTCCCCTTTTCCTCCTGCCCCCAATCCCTCCCAGCATCAGTCTTTTCCAATGAGTCAACTCTTCACAAGAGGTGGCCAAAGTATTGGAGTTTCAGCTTTAGCATCATTCCTTCCAGAGAACACCCAGGACCGATCTCCTTTAGAATGGACTAGTTGGATCTCCTTGCAGTTCAAGGGACTCTCAAGTCTTCTCCAACACCACAGTTCAGAACTATCAATTCTTCAGTGCTCAGCTTTCTTCACAGTCCAACTCTCACATCCATACATGACCACTAGAAAAACCATAGCCTTGACTAGATGGATCTTTGTTGGCAAAGTAATATCTCTGCTTTTGAATATGCTATCTAGGTTGGTCATAACTTTCCTTCCAAGTAAATGTCTTTTAATTTAATGGCTGCAATCACCATCTGCAGTGATTTTGGAGCCCCCCAAAATAAAGTCTGACAATGTTTCCACTGTTTCCCTATCTATTGCCCATGAAGTGATGGGACCAGATGCCATGATTAAGCCAACTTTTTCACTCTCCTCTTTCACTTTCATCAAGAGGCTTTTTAGTTCCTCTTCACTTTCTGCCATAAGGGTGGTGTCATCTGCACATCTGAGGTTATTGATATTTCTCCCGGCAATCCTGATTCCAGCTTGTGCTTCTTCCAGCCCAGCATTCCTCATGATGTACTCTGCATATAAGTTAAATAAGCAGGGTGACAATATACAGTGCTGATGTACTCCTTTCCCAATTTGGAAACAGTCTGTTGTTCCATGTCCAGTTCTAACTGTTGCTTCCTGACCTGCATATAGGTTTCTCAAGAGGCAGGTCAGGTGGTCTGGTATTCCCATTTCTTTCAGAATTTTCCACAGTTTATTGTGATCCACACAGTCAAAGGCTTTGGCATAGTCAATAAAACAGAAATAGATGTTTTTCTGGAACTCTCTTGCTTTTTCCATGATCCAGTGGATGTTGGCAATTTGATCTCTAGTTCCTCTGTCTTTTCTAAAACCAGCTTGAACATCTGGAAGTTCACGGTTCACATATTACTGAAGCCTGGCTTGGAGAATTTTGAGCATTACTTTACTAGCATGTGAAATGAGTGCAATTGTGCGGTAGTTTGAGCATTCTTTGGCATTGCCTTTCTTTGGGATTGGAATGAAAACTGACCTTTTCCAGTCCTATGGCCCCTGCTGAGTAGTTAGAACTTTTAAATTAGGTCTCTTAAACTAACCTAGGTAATGTATCTTATTTAATTATTCACAACCTGGAAAGCATTAGCATAGCCCTTCACAGAAAAATTGTTAAATAAATGGCACACATCCAAAGAAGAACTTTAATCACTCAGATCCAGTTTGATCCTTAAGTGCTTATGTGATTGATTTCTTTGAAAGAAGTAAGCATTTAAAAAGAAATTCATGCTTCCTGTACTGTTGCATTCTATTACATTTCTTTTTTTGTATAGTTTATTTTTAATTTTTATTTTATTTTTATAATTTTATTTTATTTTTAAACTTTACATAATTGTATTAGTTTTGCCAAATATCAAAATGAATCCATCACAGGTATACATGTGCTCCCCATCCTGAACCCTCCTCCCTCCTCCCTCCCCATACCATCCCTCTGGGTCGTCCCCGTGCACTAGCCCCAAGCATCCAGTATCCTGCATTGAACCTGGACTGGTTTCTCGTTTCATACATGATATTTTACATGTTTCAATGCCATTCTCCCAAATCTTCCCACCCTCTCCCTCTCCCACAGAGTCCATAAGATTGTTCCATACATCAGTGTCTCTTTTGCTGTCTCGTACACAGGGTTATTGTTCATAGAGGTGAAGAATTTGCTGAGAGTGTATAACAGTTACTAAGGAATGTCATGTTGAGTGTGACAATGAGAAGACTTAACAGAGCCAGAAGCCACTGGTCAGAAAGTCCTAGATCTAAACTGATATCATCATTTACTGGCAATGTGATCCTGGAAAAGTTATGTAAAGTTTATGGTCTTCAGTTCTTCATCTACATAAGAGAGATAAAAATACTGTTTAAATCAATATCAAAAATAAAATGAGTAAACATACTGGAAAAACCAAACACACTAAACATAATACAAATTCAATAGATACCCACTCCTTCTCTTTCCCCTCCCTGCTTTCCTCTCCCTTCCTTTCCTCCCCTCTTCCACATGCATTTCCTGATATAATTATCACACCATAGAAATAAAAACAGTTCTGCATATTTGAAACAAGATTAGCATGCATTAAAACAAGATAAAATAATATTATGATTAAGAATAGGTATCTTAATTTTACAGTGCTTCATTTTAAGTGCTTTGACATATTTTATTTAATTTTCCTAATAAGTTAATATAGAAAGGTAAAATTATAATCTCTATCACCAGATAAGAAAAATAAAATATATTTATAAGGATCTCTTAAAGATTTCAAAGAATTACAGCGTGTGCAGTATAGAGTTGTTTACACGGATCTGTCAGCATTCTAGCAAAATAAAATTATATAAACTAAAAAATTTAATTCTGTATATAACATAATTGTCAATCATATATGCAATGATTTACTTCAAAAAGCAAGGTGACTTCTGAAAAGGTAGCTGAAAAAAAAAATGGCAATGTTACAAAAGATCAAAATATACCACAATATTATTCTTCAGGATCAAGAGTCTTCACTGGAAGCCCATAGGATTATTTTAAGAATCACCATGAATATTGTTGGAAAATCCTATGTTCCATAAATATGTAAAAGATATGTATGGGTAAACAATAAATATTTGTTGTATAAATCAAAACAAATCATTCATGTTTTATATACTTCTTATTGTCAGATTCCAGATTTTCTGTCAAAATAGAAATATCCATCTTTTAGACTTGACTTTAGCTGCAGGTCTTTTTTAAGCCTGCACAGAACAAATGCTTTCAATTGGAAAAGCTTATAGCACATTTATTTGCCTTATGTAAGAAACACACACTAGCTCCTTAGTGCCGCTGGCAAAAATGAACTGAAAAACTTGAATATATGCTATATACCGTGTATCTTATTTGTAAGATAAAGGTATTTTTAAGTAAGGCATTTCCTATTTGTTTCCTCAAACTTTTATGAACAGGTGTTGAAAACTAGAAAGCTAATTTGACACGTGGCCTTATTTTTATTATTTGGTTTGAAGTAAATATCACATGTATATATCAAGCCACAAAATCACTTTCAAAAACTGTAACTGCTAGCTAGTTTGACCTATAAAATTCATTATCATAAGCCATGTCAATTTTTAAACATGATTCATTGATGGCATATAAAAAGCTGATCTTAGTAAACAGACAAGTTAACTTAGAATTTCCAAATCTATTCATGTATTGGTTTTGCAGATTATAATGTAAAAATTAATGTAAAAGCAAAATTAAAAAGTTATTATTCTTTAAAGTAAAATATTATAGAGCTATTTACGGCATTATTACTGACACCATGACAATCCAGAAGCAATTTGAAATGAACAAGAAGGCAAGGTGGTTAAAATATATTTAGAATTCTATTACATATTCTATTGGTTTGCTCAATACACCTTCCCACTGGAAACCTTACTCACACAGCCTATTCACAAGCCAGATTCTGACTGGAAATTCAAGTTATAGGGCATATCTTTGAATCTGAAACTGATCACTACATAAAAGTACTAAGTATTGGTTCCTAACTGCTTTAGCACAAAAGATTGTGCCCCTGAGTAACAAGATAAATGATTAAAGTTTCAGCAGCAATGATTTCATTTGGAAAAAAGAAAAAGAGATGTATCTTGGTTTCCAGATTAAAGAAAGCTTAATACTGTTTGTGACCAAGCTTTTAACAAGTTAGCATAACTTGTGCCAGAGTGGACAGGTAGGGAGTAAAATGAATAACTCTAATTTCTTCACACCACTGATAAAGAATCAATGGTGCCTAAGAATATTATGGTTTACCAATCTTAACATTTCAATAAGCATTCCTGGAAATTTTATTTTCTGGAATGCATATCAAACTAAAGGAACAGAAAAGCTGCCTGTGGAATAATCCCTGAGAGTTGACTCACCATGACTATTCTGCCACTCCATGATCATTATTGCTCACTAGCTGTGGGCCAGACACCATGTGAAGTGTTAATGATAACAGACTCAGATAAGAAAAGGCTCAGCTCAGCTTTAAGAGTCTCACAATTGATGGCGTGAGACTGACATTTAAAACTCTACTACAATTTGATAAGCCCAACAGTTGGTATCTGTACAGGGATCTGTGTATATAGTAGAGAGTTACAAATAATTAATCTTGTCTGATTATGAAAAAAGCTCTACAGAGGATGTACCTTTGATCTGGGACTTGAAAAAAGTGCTTGAATTTCATCAAAGTGAGAGGAAAAAGCTATGGCAGCTATATAAAATGTCACTAGCAAAGGCACTGATGCTTTCAAACTGTGATACTGAAGAAGACTCAAGAGTCCCTTGGACTGAAAGGTGATCAAACCAGTCAATCCTACAGGAAATCAACCCTGAGTATTCATTGGAAGGACTGGTTCTGAAGCTAAAACTCCCAATACTTTGCCACCTGATGGAAAAGCTGACTCACTGGAAAAGACCCTGATGCTGGAAGAGATTGAAGGCAGATGAGGGGATGACAGAGGATTAGACGGTTGGATGGCATCACCCACTTGATGAACATAAGTTTGAGCAAGCTCCCAGAGTTGGTGATGGACAGGGAGGCCTGGCGTGCTGCAGTTCATGGGGTTGCAAAGCGTGAGACACGACTAAGTGACTGAACAACAACAACACAGGCATGGACAAGCGAGTCCACCTGGAACAGTCTTTGAAATGTTAGCTATCTCCTAAAACAACTGTGTATCAATCTTTTGCCCTTGATTTATTCTGCCTCTGTTTCTTTGAACCTTTTGCTTTCATGCAATTTACGCTGCAGAGAAGCTGAACAGAAGAAACATTGCTGCAGGGCTGTGATTAGAATGAGGTAAGTGCAGAATACACTGGAGGTTAGAGGGGCCTGGAAAAGCCCAGAACTTATGTGATATTTTTAAAAATCAAAAGCAGTGCAAAAAACTCTATGCTGAATAAAATATAAAAACATTAAAGACAGTTGGTTGTTGTTTATGACCTTGCATTATTGTACAATGGGAGTGGTGGTGGTTCCAATCAGCCCAAGGGATCCTGGTCTGCAACAGGTCACTCAGGTCTACTTCTGACCTTACAAAGGATGGGTTTATGAAAACATAATGGTATGCAAATCCAATGGGCAGGGCCGGGCTTTAAATATACGCTTTTTTTTTTTGGTATATAGTTTTTATATTTTTTACACTTTGTTCAAAAAACTAGAAGACATTTAAATAAGTGTATGTGGAGTGAAAGTGTTAGTCTCTCAGTCATGTCCAACTTTTTGCAATCCCATGGAATGTATAGGGGCACAATTTTTTTTTTCCCCTCCTTCAGGCTTCCATATGGCTCCAGAAGACACTGCCCTGCAGGAATCCATTCCCAGCCCTGCTCTGACGGGCTGTGGGATCTTAGTTCCTCCAGCTGCAATGTTCATACTGACTCAAACAGGGACAAGAGCAACTGCTCTAACGACAGAGCTACAGTGAGGAAAGTACTTTGAAAGGGCTTTGTAAATCAAATTTACAGCTCATACTGTATCGATTTAGCAACGTCTGATCAACTGAAATTCAGACATATATCACATGCATGTTCCAAACATCTATTTCATATCACACTGTTAGAAACAGGCAACTATCATCTTCCCTCAGCAGTCTGGGGCTCTGAGCATGACAAGGGTGTTTTACCACCAGACTGAAAGGATCTAAGGGGCGTTTACTTAAGAGTCTCTAAGCAGTTAGATCAAAGATCTTAGAAAGTTTTAAACAACAAGGCAAAAGCTACCATTTTAAATTTTGTTCCAGGTATCCTCCTTTGTTAGTGTCTAACATCCCAGATGTCATGTGGGCACCATGTCACAGCCTCACTAACAACATACCAAATTACTAGGAGAAAGGAAATGGTAAATTTAAGATGGAATCTTTGAACAAATGCAAAGGCATTCTGAATAGTCATCAGAATCACATCCTAAACACAAAAGACCTATATTTTTTTTTTTTTAAGAATCATCTAACAGCTATATAAGGGATAAAAAACTACATCAAGGAATGAGACTTCGAGACAACCTCTTTCTTTGTCACAGGCACAGGCACACACACAAATGCTGGCTCCTATGTCAGATCCACTAGAAAAAGTAAGTCCCTTTAAAGATAATCACCAACATTAAGTAGGCTTTTTATCACATTTATACAAACTCTCAATCATTCTTCCTTTACTTATATCCTTTACATGGCTATGCCTGATATACCACTCTTTTTGTTATACTACCAAGCGTTTTCATATTTAGTTAGCTACTTGCTTCATTTCAGTGGCAGGGTTTATTACGTGGTTGTTTAAACAGTATAAGGTCTTTACCTTGATTTTTCTTACCTACTAAAATCAAGGCATCAACTTAAGACATGCAGTAGATCTGTTTTACCTTCTTCACTCATGCCCCTAGCATCCACTTTTCTACCAGCCATTCACTCCAATTCCTCTTTCAATATGGTTTTATTTTTGCTGCACAGCTCTAACTACTGTCTTGAGTCTTTGTCAGTATCTCAATCAACAAATTCATTTATCCTCCAAGTACTGGACATTTCCCCATTACTCCTTCTTCAAACTCTCTTTTCCTTCTCTTTCTATTGAAAAAAAAACACAAGGCTCCCCAGGCTGTCTTATCTTCACTCTCTATTGGTTTCTCTTCTATTTTTAACATGAATGTTCTCCAAGATTTTGTTCCCTTATTACTTTTTCCCTCTCTATCTTGAGCTCAGACCTCTCCACCAGAGAGTAATCCTTTTCTAATCTGATATAACTTCTTGCATGTCTACTAATAACTTTTGACCATGCCCACATGAAAAATCTTTTCATTAACAGTGCTACCATTTTCCAAATCACCCAGGCATGAAACAATGGCATTTATTTAGACTACATTTTTTTTTGTGTTAGTTTTAAGCCCTATATCCAATAATCTAGAGTCAAATCATGAAATTTTAACATCTGTAACACTACAAATGCCTGAGATGCAGCTAAGCGAGGGTGAAGCACAGGGTTAAAGCCAATCAGAATGACTTTAAGAATACCAGTCCAACTCCCCACGAGCTATCTGATTTTGGCTCCACTGCTTACTTATCCAAAGATGACAGTTAAGATTTTGCCTAATAGGTGAAGATGAAACAAAATAGCATTTGGAAAGTTGGATACAGTATGACACCACCTAAACAAATGGCATCACTATTATTATGCCGTTTCTGCATGTGTAACATGTGTAATTCTTCAAGCTCTATCTAAATGTTCCTGTCTATGTATAGAGGCACTGGTTTCTTCTTCTTTTTTTTTTTAATTTTATTTTATTTTTAAACTTTACATAATTGTATTAGTTTTGCCAAATATCAAAATGAATCCATCACAGGTATACATGTGTTCCCCATCCTGAACCCTCCTCCCTCCTCCCTCCCCATACCATCCCCCTGGGTCGTCCCAGTGCACCAGCCCCAAGCATCCAGTATCGTGCATTGAACCTGGACTGGCATCTCGTTTCATACATGATATTTTACATGTTTCAACGCCATTCTCCCAAATCTTCCCACCCTCTCCCTCTCCCACAGAGTCCCTAAGACTGTTCCATACATCAGTGTCTCTTTTGCTGTCTCGTACTCAGGGTTATTGTTATCATCTTTCTAAATTCCATATATATGCGTTAGTATACTCTATTGGTGTTTTTCCTTCTGGCTTACTTCACTCTGTATAATAGGCTCCAGTTTCATCCACCTCATTAGACCTGATTCAAATGAATTCTTTTTAATGGCTGAGTAATACTCCACTGTGTATATGTACCACTGCTTTCTTATCCATTCATCTGCTGATGGACATCTAGGTTGCTTCCATGTCCTGGCTATTATAAACAGTGCTGCGATGAACATTGGGGTACACGTGTCTCTTTCCCTTCTGGTTTCCTCAGTGTGTATGCCCAGCAGTGGGATTGCTGGATCATAAGGCAGTTCTATTTCCAGTTTTTTAAGGAATCTCCACACTGTTCTCCATAGTGGCTGTACTAGTTTGCATTCCCACCAACAGTGTAAGAGGGTTCCTTTTTCTCCACACCCTCTCCAGCATTTATTATTTGTAGACTTTTGGATCGCAACCATTCTGACTGGTGTGAAATGGTACCTCATAGTGGTTTTGATTTGCATTTCTCTGATAATGAGTGATGTTGAGCATCTTTTCATGTGTTTGTTAGCCATCTGTATGTCTTCTTTGGAGAAATGTCTATTTAGTTCTTTGGCCCATTTTTTGATTGGGTCATTTATTTTTCTGGAGTTGAGCTGTAGGAGTTGCTTGTATATTTTTGAGATTAGTTGTTTGTCAGTTGCTTCATTTGCTATTATTTTCTCCCATTCTGAAGGCTGTCTTTTCACCTTGCTGATAGTTTCCTTTGTTGTGCAGAAGCTTTTAAGGTTAATTAGGTCCCATTTGTTTATTTTTGCTTTTATTTCCGATATTCTGGGAGGTGGGTCATAGAGGATCCTGCTGTGATGTATGTCAGAGAGTGTTTTGCCTATGTTCTCCTCTAGGAGTTTTATAATTTCTGGTCTTACGTTGAGATCTTTAATCCATTTTGAGTTTATTTTTGTGTATGGTGTTAGAAAGTGTTCTAGTTTCATTCTTTTACAAGTGGTTGACCAGTTTTCCCAGCACCACTTGTTAAAGAGATTGTCTTTAATCCATTGTATATTCTTGCCTCCTTGGTTTCTTCTTACACCTGGAATTTCCTCCATCACCTACCACTTAGAGTCTATGTATCACTCAATGCCCAACTTAAACAGTCCTTCCTTCATGAGGCCTTTGCTGATGAACTACCATTCCATACTAGTACAATCTTTCTTTTTTGAAAACACATGACGCTTTGCACTTCACTTTAGCCACTTTTTACCCTTTATTTTTCAATTTTTGTTTCCTCTGTTCATAGACCTATCTCTTTCCACTATATGTTCAAATTCCTCAAAATATTCCTGCTGTATTGCCATTGCTCACCTGGACTATTTTTTATTTTATCACATTCTTTTCCCCCTTATTTAAAGTCACATTTAGTTCATTCTCAGATACAATGATAGATTCCTCAAAAAAACAGTATCATATTTATATTTTTCTTGTTTTCAGTGCATAGCACATAGCCTTATTCCAGCTGCTCAATAAACATTTGTTAAGTAAGTTGAATCTGAACACTTGTAAATTGAAACTGAGTCCAAGAGAGCTAAGAAAAAAGTCAAAAGTATATCTTAGTTTTATGTGTCGTTTCATTCCATGACAGAAAATCAGAAAACATTTAAAAATACATTTTCTTATATTTTTTCCCAAAGAGCCAAGATTTTTGTCTCCAAAACACTTTTGAGAAAAAAGAACAATCAGATATAACTTTCTGGGAACATTTATACAAGCAAACTGCCACTTATCTCCTAATTTAAGTAGTGCTTCTCCTTAGCCAAGTCTCTAACATACCACATTTATCAGTCTAATCGTTGTGTATAAAGTGAAAGTGAAGTCACTCAGTCGTGTCTGACTCTTAGCGATCCCATGGATTATAGCCTACCAGGCTCCTCCATCCATGGGATTTTCCAGGCAAGTGTACTTCTCCGTTTTCTTCTTTGTTTATATGCTGTATTAAAATCACTGTTCAAAGTAAACTATATATACTGGTGACTTAATTATATAAATGGACTACTTACTATACTTAAGCAGCATCCACAAGTATTTCTAGGTAACATGGGATAAGAATTTAAAGCCTCTTGCTGAGGTTTTTGTCTCAAATTGCTCATTCTGTTTGTAGAAAAATGCACTGAATGCTATACCACCATAATATCCTTATTTATCTTATATCTTTGGTTACAGTTTTACTTGGAATAAGTGAATGTTTCATACACCTGAGGATAATGTTCCAGCTGGTTTCCTGACTAGTTGTAATGAAAATATGTTTCAAATTAAGGGTGCATTTCTCTTCATAATGTATATATTTTTAGAGACTATAATGTTCCTCAGACTCTCTGGCCACAAGACTCTGTAATATTCAGAGTTGTTTTGTTATTGTTGTTTTACCACTATCTGTGGGCTCAGGATTGAGAAGTACTGCCATATCACATTTGCTTCTGGTTCTGCCTTGTTCCTGTAAATCAATTCCAATAGCTTGGCTTTTGCTCTCTTTCTTGTGAGACATCCATCAATAAAAATTATTCCAGAATTGGAAAACAGGTAATATCAATTACTGCATGTTCTTTTCAAGTAGTGTGGGGGTACATCTTTGTATATCAAAGACTCTCTATTGATAGGCTCTTTTATAATTTTGTAGGTCTAGAGGTTATCTTATACAAAATTGGTATCAATTCAAATGATCCTTCTGTGAGAGTAATGCAAATGATTCATGTCTATAATAACGTAAATAAATATTGTCCAGGAGAGATGCAATTGATTTTAGTCTGTCAAAAATGATAACTCCAAACATTACAATATATTGCTCTGTAGGATATCATCCAGTTTTACATCTATTAGAAACATTTCAGCATTCTTGACAGATTATATAAACTGCATCCTTCAAAACGTCTTTTGAACTCAATTTTGACATTTTACCCATTACTTCATTAATGAATTCAAAAAATTCTTTGACACATGTTTATTTTATATTACACAAGAGCCATGTTTTTAGCCTTTAGAAAATTATAGTTTAGTAATCCCAAACCCCTGGGTTGGGAAAATACCCTGAAAAAGGAATGGCTACCCACTCCAGTATTCTGGCCTGGAGAATTCCACAGACAGAGGAACCTGGCAAGCTACCATCCATGAGGTTGCAAAGAGTTGATACGACTGAGCGACTTCACTTTCAATTCTTACATCACAGTTTTAATATATAAAAATCATGATGTGAGTTAACATCGATGGACAGAGGAGCCTGGTAGGCTACAGTCTATGGGGTCGCTAAGAGTCGGACACAACTGAGCGACTTCACTTTCACTTTTCACTTTCATGCATTGGAGAAGGAAATGGCAACCCACTCCAGTGTTCTTGCCTGGAGAATCCCAGGGACGGGGGAGCCTGGTGGCCTGCCGTCTATGGGGTCGCACAGAGTCGGACACGACTGAAGCGACTTAGCAGCAGCAGCTACTCTTACTATGTAACAGACATTCTGGGTTTGGTCTCTAACTCAGTTAATATTTATAGCAACTCTAGAAGGCTATCACTCTTATTATTAAACTGATTTTGAGAAGACAGAAGTGATGCATAAGGAGTCTAGCTTGTTAAAGGTTATATCTCTCTATTTGAAGTCTGAACATTTTAATTTCACTCTGTATACTGCATTTATAACTATGTATTTTTTGAAATGCATGCCTTCCTACCGAATATGCCGTTTTTTGTCGGGGACTGACAGTTCAGTCCTAACTCCTTTCCTTCTGAGATTCACTGCCAACTGCTGTCATATCCCCCTGCTTCCAAAATTATGTTTAATATCCAGTCTGTGAGGTGACCCTCAAATCTCACAAAACATCTTAGTACAGTGATTCGCCAACTTTACTATTCATCAGAACGACCTGAAAGACTTGATAAAATACAAATTACTGAGTCCTATCCCACAAATTTCTGATTCAGTATGTCTCCAGAGGAAGGGATTTGCAATTCTAAAAAGTTCCCTAGAAATGCTGACAAGGCCTGTCTGGAGGCCACACTTAGAAAACCACTTTCTTTGCATATGTTGCTAAATCCCCTTAAGGATGACTGCGAAATAATCTGGATTAGACAACCATCTATTTCTTGACCATGATACTTGTATGGTTCACCTGCTCTTCCTGGATGGGTTTCACCTCCCCTCTACCTCCACCTCCTTTTGTTACCACATAAGCACTAGTTCTCATATGCAATATTGTTACAACAATATATAATAATCTGAAATGTATTGTGGGGATGACTTGAAACATAGCGACTGATTCTCCTAAAGGCTCCAGTGCACAGCCCTACTTGTCATGGCTGCCTTAATATGAATATAGGACAGTGAACATTTTGGTGGCGGGGTGAGGGTGTATGAAGTTCTCTGAGATACCAACTCTCCATTGTCATATGCCTGCAAATTACTACCCTTGAAACAGCTGCTAATTACATTGTTCCTACTGCCATTACTACTGTAATTGCTTCCAACCTGTCCCCTACTGCTTCCTAGCTCCAAGGCTGCTTTTTCATGGCCAGATAACTTTATGGGCATGGTGTCCTTTTTCCAAAGTTACCTCCTGGTCTGGCATTGATGATTCACGGGGTCAGTGCAACACTGGTTAAACAGTAATAAGAAATGAAGAGTAACAAATTTGATATTCAACTCTGGTTCTATTCCACCAGGGTTGAAGAAAACTAAATGGAAAAAAAATATTTTTTTTTAAAGGAAACTCAAAAGTGAAAAAACATTGATTATTTATTGACAAATCAAATCTTTTTTTTTGACTGTTCAGCAAGCCTGTCTTGTAATCAAACTATAACAGGTTGCCAGGCTACATGAAGCCTATGTCAATAATGCATGTTATTGACAGCCTGGCTTGCAAATATCCTTTTAAAACAGATTTCTTCCATATCATTTTCTTATTAGAAGATTTTCCAATATCTACTCAGCCTATTACCATATCATAAGATCAAAGTATGTGATGCTGGAAGTGTTGATACATTTAGATAGAAACTGGTTTGAAAGGTTGGACAGATTCTTACTGAAATATAATTTTCTTTTAGATTTTGTGAGCTAGAGAACCAAGCTTAATGGTCATCAGAAGTAGCTCTCTACTTGTTTCTGATGGCTAGCAAGAAGGATTAGCAAGAGACTTTGGTCAGGAATAGATCAAAGGGAAAGAAGCAGTTACTTTTAAAATCATACTTCTAATCCATAAATAGGATGTTTTAACTTTTATAAATAGGATGTCAATTCTGACTTGTGTCATGGCAAAGAAAAAAGAAAAAGCATATCCTGGGGCCCCAGTTTCCTCTGACTTCTTTCATGATATTCCCTCAAGATGAATCATCCAAAAATCTAAAGTGAGTCACACCTATCAAAATGATGTCACACTCTTTATTTCTATTTAAAAACTACCTTAGAACCACCATACAGACCAGTACTTACACTTTTGTACATGTACCCAGAGAAAAGCATAATTTGAAAAGATACATGTATCCCAATGTTCACTGCAGTACTATTTACAATAGCCAAGACATGGAAGCAACCTAAAGGTCCATCAACAGAGGAATGGATAAAGAAGATGTGGTACATATATATGACAGAAAATCATACAGCCACATAACATAATGAAATAATGCCATTTGCGGCAACATGGGCGGACACGGAGATTACCATACTAAGTGAAGTAAGTCAGACAGAGTCAAATATTATACAATGTCACTGATATATGGAATCTAACTTTAAAAAGTGATAGAAATGAACTTATTTAGGAAAATGTAACAAACTTACAGAGTTAAAACAAACTTATGGTTACCAAAAGGGAAATGTGGGTGGTAGGCACAAGTTAGGAGCATGGGATTCACACACATACACTACCAAATATAAAATAGATAACTAAGAAAGAAGTACTGTACAGGACAGGAAATACTCAATATTCTGTAATAACCAATATGGGAAAAGAATCTGAAAAAGAATATCTATATTATGTATAACTGAATTTGTACACCTGAAACTAACACAACATTGTAAATCAACTCTATACTCCAACATTTTTTAAAATCCCCCCAAATAAATAAAAGCTCCCTAACTTGTAATTCACTACCTATATTAAAATATAGATAAATATTTTTTAACCCATAAACTGTCTTATGTTAATTACTGGTTTTATTGGCACCACGGACAAGCATCATTCTTTATGCTAAAGATTACTTTAGCTATTTGGGGTTTTTGGTGGTTTCATGCAAATTTCAGGATTTCTTTTTTCTATTTCTGTAAAAAATGTCCTTGGAATTTTGATAGAGACCACATTTGAATCTGTAGATTTTTTTGGGTAGAATGAACAGTTTTAACAATATTAATTCTTCTAATCTGTGAAAACAGGATATAACATATTTATTTGTGTCTTCTTTGATTACATTCATCAATGTTTTGTAGTTTTCAGTTTATAGATCTTTCACCTCCTTGATTTAATTTATTCTAAGTATTTTATCCTTTTTGTTGCTATTGGAAATGAGATTATTTTCTTCATATTTTTTTTTTCAAATAGTTCACTGCTAGTTCACCTTCACTTTTCACTTTCATGCACTGGAGAAGGAAATGGCAACCCACTCCAGTATTCTTGCCTGGAGAATCCCAGGGACGGGGGAGCCTGGTGGGCGGTGGGCTGCCGTCTATGGGGTCGCACAGAGTCGGACAGGACTGAAGTGACTTAGCAGCAGCAGCAGCAGTGTATGTAAATGTGACTGATGTGAATCACATTGGCATCTCTGCATTGATGAATATATGTTAGGCACAACTGTAACTTTAAAATGATTATAAATTGAATAACTTAAATGAGCTTTTAAAATAACCCCCATGTCTTTCCCTCTCAAAATATGAGAAAGTAGAGATGAATTTTGCAAGATTTACAGACTTAGGGCTCTTGATATATAATATAATCAAAATATTCACTTCATTATAGGGGAACTGGACAAGAGTAGGGAAATGACTTGTTTAAGATGACTGAGCACTCAAAGCAGAACAGATGACAGAACTGGAAATAACTGTCTATGTCATACTCTGTTGTTTCAAGTTACTTATTTCCTTAAAACAGGTAAACTCAATCCTATTGACATTTTGGGCTGCACGATTTTTGTAGAGGTGCTGTTCTCTGCATTGCAGGATGCTGAGTGCTGTCCCTAGCCTCTACTCACTAGGTTCAGTAGCATCCCTTACCCAGTTGTGACAATCAAAAATGTCTCCAGACAGTGTCAAATAGCCCCTGGGGATGGTGGAGCAAATTCTGCCCCAACTTACAACAACTTTCTTAAAATTAATGAAGTTGAAGTTCCAGAGAAAACCTTAAGAGAGTCACAGAAGTCAAGGAAGTTAAAATATACATATATGGAATCTGATTTCCAGTCCTTTCCATTTTCTTTGACCTTCAGTATATACACGCTCCTTGAATGCAGAATTATACTTGATTGAGTTTTGTTCCTTTATAGCTCTTGCATACTGAAGAGACACACAATAAATAAGCTGGTATGAAATGACATTATTTCAAAATCGTCAGCAGGAAAAATGTATTGGATATTTGATTCTGTGTGCCCTACTGCATTTCAAAAAGGCATAAAAATTGCCAAAAGATTACATTTAAAAGTCATAAGGCAACTTCTTATATAAGTTTTGCAAATGAGAAATTAACAGAGAACTGAAGTGGGACTTGTTTCTCTCTCATGCACCATTTGAACTGCCCTCAATTTTCGTTTGCATCCCACACATCAGACTACATGCATCTATGGAGCCCCCAAAACTTCTAACAGCAATTTAAAGATTCAGACTGTGACTGGTGTGAACAGAAGTCTGGCACAGCAAAAACAGCTGCAAATCCGCACTGCATACAAATCCATTTTTAGCTAAAGGTTTTATTTCCAATTCCAGAAGAGAAACTGAAACCTTGATTTTCCTCACATGAAGCAGAAAAGAAAGCCTTAAGTCAACTTTATTATTTCATCTTCTAACCTTATATCTTTATATCATGACTATACCTACAGTGTGCAACTATAAGTATTTTGAGTAAATAACATAGTTATTTCAAATTGAAGAGTTTTGATAACTATAAAATAGAAAACTAAGTAGTTAAATACCTAGTACTTTTTATACAGCAAATGATCAGTAAAGTACTAACTGATTATTTGAATGCTTAATAATTTAACACGAATTATTAAGCCAAAGTAAATTATAAATGTGTATCTTACCACCAAAATTAAAATGACCCCTAAACATTTCTTTTGCATAATGTATGACATGAACCTGCTGCATGATCATATAATAAAGAAAAACAAAGACCAGTCTCTATAAAAATGGGAGAAGTATAAAAACTATTTTACTGATTGATAATTTGGAACACAAAATTGCACAGGTTACATGTATGAAAAGAATAAGAAGTGGTCAAATATGATATTGCTTCCGTGTCTAAAAAATAAGAAGCTTCACAACATTGTATGGACTCTAATTTCTTGCCTAAAACGGTAGGGTTTAGTTGGAGAGGATGACTGAAACTCAAAGTTTTGGCAAATGTTTCTTTTGTCACTTAACATGGCTCCAGCTAAAAGCAACAATGATGGAACTAAAACAATCTTCCTCACCACAGTGCACACGAAAATATTTGTAAAACCACGTATACTCCTAGGATTCACTGTTTCTTATAACTGATGGTAGCTTTCAAATCTAACAGCAAAGCAGTTATTTAACATGAGCAGGGCCTGATGATTCTGAAGCAAAGCTATGCGTGATGCAATTCAACTGTAATTGCATCACTTAGCCTCCTGTTGAGCTAATATACTAGGCCAATAGTTCTTAGATGGCTAAACCATCTACTTTCTTCTCAAGTCCAACCTATATTCTTTTGTAGAGAAAAGTCAGTACGTAAGAAAAGGAAAGTAACAGTAAAAGGCTGATGCTGTTACATTAGGGATGGAGAGAAAAGTGAGACTGCTTTTTCCATGAATTAATTTCAATGCATAAGTGAGTTGCTTATGCGATGTTAATAGATAAAATGTGGTTTACTCTTAAAAACCCTCTGTCAAAGATTCTACTCCTCCTCTACAATTCAGCTAAAATGCCCACAGCTCAAAGGAGAAGACTTCCTTAATCTGCCCTCTGGAACAGATAGTACAAATGACTAAGGGTTTTCTTTTCCTCAGAACTTTCTATATCTGCATGGACCTTTCTTACAGCATGGAGTACAGGTTTATTATATTGTAGCTATTTGTCTTTACAGCTTATCCCCACCACTAGCTTGTATGTTCTTTAGGTATATCAATGACTATCATTATATCCTCCTTACTGTCGAACACAAAAATAATTCAGTAAATTACAGTTTAATATATTTTTTTCTTCTACCTACCTCACAGGCAATGAATCTCCTAGAAATCTAGAGAGATGATGACCTCAAGAAATAATGTTCTTTGACTCATTCACGGAAATGATGGTTTATTATAACTGTCCAATATTCCAACAGAGGCAGACCTTTCTCAGGAGGAATACTACCAGGGGGGATTCTAAGAACCAAAATACTAATACTATGATACATAGGTATCGATCTGTATTAGTTTCCTAGGGCTGCTGTAACAAAATAACCTAGACTTGGTGGCTTAAACAACAGTAGCTTATTTGGTCAGTTATGGAGGCTAGAAGTTCAAGACCAAGGGAATGACAGGCTTGGTTTCTTCTGAGGCCTCTCTCTTTGATCTGCAGATGGTCACCTTCTTGCTGTGGCCTCACTCAGTCCCTCCTCAGTTTGTGTTTTCCCAACATCTTCTTATAAGGACACCAGCCATTTGACCCCACTTTAATCTAATTACCTTTTTAAAAGTCTTATCTCTTAATACAGTCACCCTCTAGGGTACTAGAGGTGTGGATTTTAACATACGAATTTGAGGGTAGCAGGGGGCACAATTCAGTCAAGATAGTGCCTATCTGAATTTCTAAATTTCTAAGTATACCATTGTTACCTTCTTAATATTTCCCATGTGAAACTCCATAAATTAATACAGATGCATACCTTGTATGTTCTCTGTATACTTACAATGCTGCTTTGCATCATATAAATAGGTAAAAGAATGCTAATTTTTAAGTAAGAAACAGCATCTTCCAAGGAATGATAATAATTCTAGTTCTCAAAAGCTTTTCCAAATAGGAGAGTCTAAAAGCATTTCATAAACACTATTATCTAAATAACTTTTAAAATTCTTAAATTAGTTTTTTCTTTGTTTTATATATTAGTATTGAATATGTCCAGATTTGAAATATAAATCACAGACTATGAATGCACACCCATATTTCCTGATTTCTTATTTAATTCTTATTAATTCTGTATAAAAATACTCCTTTTCAGAAAGGAATATACATGGCCCCAGACATAAGTGTGTGTTTATAACTTAGGTTTTTGATTCTGTGGCTGAGACATCAATTTTTAAGCATGAGTGCGGTGGCTACCTTTGACATTTGTTATACTCCGTGCTTTAACATAGAGTAAAATCATAGAGTTGGATCTCTATCCAAGGAGATCCAATCAGTCCATCCTAAAGGCAATCAGTCCTGAATGTTCATTGGAAAGACTGATGTTGAAGCTGACACTCCAATACTTCGGCCACCTGATGCGAAGAGCTGACATTTGAAAAGACCCTGATGCTGGGAAAGATTGAAGGCAGGAGCAGAAGGGGATGACAGGGAGAGAATGAGATGGTTAGATGGCATCACTGACTCAATGAACATGGGTTTGAGTAAACTCAAGGAGCTGGTGATGGACAGGGAGTCCTGGTGTGCTGCAGTCTATGGGGTCGCAAAGAGTCGGACACGACTGAGCGACTGAACTGAACTGAACTGATGCTTTAACATGTTGACAAATAAGGAACAGCAAGAGGATGGCTGTATTTTTCTCAGGAGCAACTATTTTAAAAATAAGAAGAAAAATCAATGTGAGACAACAAACTTGTCAAGCAGCACTAAAGCAATAAAAATAACGAGTTATTTATTTAAAAGCTGCTCCAGCTAGGTACATGCTTTCTCATCTTCAAAGTAAAAGTTGCTTAGTCATCTCCGACTCTTTGCAAACTCATGGACTATCCAGTCCATGGAATTCTCCAGGCCAGAATTCTGGAGTCGGTAGCCTTTCCCTTCTCCAGGGATTGAACCCTGGTCTCTCGCATTGTGGGCATATTCTTTACCAGCTGAGCCAGAAGGGAAGCCCAGGGATAGTGGAGTGCATAGCCTATGAATTCTCCAGGAGACCTTCCCAACCCAGGAATCAAACCCAGGTCTCCTTCATTGCAGGCGGATTCTTTACCAACTGAAGCCCAAGCTGTCACCTTGGGAGCTACCAAAACTTCACTCTGAGTACTAAGCAAAAGCAAAAATAGAAACAGCTCAAACTCTAAACATAGGGCTTATATATAAAATATATAAACCAAATCAGAAAAGCAGGACAAAGAAACTTCCTATTACATAAATCACATTTGTTTACTTTTTTTGTCAGATAACATGATCATAATCTTCAGAAAGAATGATAATGAGCAATGTGTCTTTATGTGACTATATTTTCAACATGAAAGAGATCATGAAAGAACTGCTTATTATCTACAAAAAAAAAGAATATATATGTATAGAAATGACATTCGTTAACATCAGAAAATATATATGATTAAATTTACAAAGGAGCACTATAGACAGTTCCCACCTTAAGTTAAATATAACACATTATTAGAAATCAAGATATTAATGACCTTAGCTTTTATAAGATCCAGTGAATATTTACTGATTTTGAAGATGCCAAAAATATTTTACATTAACAGAGTCAACCTGATTTGAAAATTGAGTTCAAAATCCATTTGCCTTGGTATTTATATTAATAATGATAGATCACTAATAAAGAATCCATAATACATATAAATATTCTCTATCTTGAACTTTTTTAGCACAAATACTTTTGTGCTAAAACATTTTTAGCACATATAAATTCCCATTTATTAGGGATTTACTATTTTCTAGGTACTATGTTAAATACTTAAACATCACCATACCTAATAAAAAAAATCCTTTGAAGAAATCTTTCACTCATTATAAGAGAAAATGAGAGTTAGAGAACTTAATTTTTTCAATGTCACATGTAAAAACTAGCTGCTTCATGATATTAACCCAAGTTTGCCTGACTTCCATTCATCTCCCCAAAACACACACATACATACACCCCTCAGTGAACACACGCACAAAAGAACTGTGGCAAGAATTAAATTGAATTCTTTTAGGTAATAACAAGAATTGAAGCAACATATTATATGAGAGGACCAGGCCACCCAACCAAATATTGTTCCAGAGTCCAGGGTCCACATCATGTTCCATGGGATGTCTTCCTTTTCTGAACTTTGATAGTTTTTTATGATCTGCTGCTGCTGCTAAGTCACTTCAGTCGTGTCCGACTCTGTGACCCCATAGATGGTAGCCCACCAGGCTCCCCCATCCCTGGGATTCTCCAGGCAAGAACACTGGAGTGGGTTGCCATTTCCTTCTCCAATGCATGAAAGTGAAAAGTGAAAGTGAAGTCGCTCAGTCGTGTCTGACTCTTAGCGACCCCATGGACTGCAGCCCACCAGGCTCCTCCGTCCATGGGATTTTCCAGGCAAGAGTACTGGAGTGGGGTGCCATTGCCTTCTCCGTTTTATGATCTAAACCACTTATTTTAGCACTGAATCACATATTTCCTTATTACTTTGATGTTTTAGATGTATGTATACTGTGGTCTGGAAGCAACAGTTAGAACTGGACATGGAACAACAGACTGGTTCCAAATAGGAAAAGGAGTACATCAAGGCTGTATATTGTCACCCTGTTTATTTAACTTATACGCAGAGTACATCATGAGAAACGCTGGACTGGAAGAAATGCTGGACTGGAAGAAACACAAGCTGGAATCAAGATTGCCGGGAGAAATATCAATAAGCTCAGATATGCAAATGACACCACCCTTATGGCAGAAAGTGAAGAGGAACTAAAAAGCCTCTTGATGAAAGTAAAAGTGGAGAGTGAAAAAGTTGGCTTAAAGCTCAACATTCAGAAAACGAAGATCATGGCATCCGGTCCCACCACTTCATAGGAAATAGATGGGGAAACAGTGGAAACAGTGTCAGACTTTATTTTTCTGGGCTCCAAAATCACTGCAGATGGTGACTGCAGCCAAGAAATTAAAAGACGCTTACTCCTTGGAAGGAAAGTTATGACCAACCTAGATAGCATATTCAAAAGCAGAGACATTACTTTGCCAACAAAGGTTCGTCTAGTCAAGGCTATGGTTTTTCCTGTGGTCATGTATGGATGTGAGAGATGGACTGTGAAGAAGGCTAAGCGCTGAAGAATTGATGCTTTTGAACTGTGGTGTTGGAGAAGACTCTTGAGAGTCCCTTGGACTGCAAGGAGATCCAACCAGTCCATTCTGAAGGAGATCAGCCCTAGGATTTCTTTGGAAGTAATGATGCTAAAGCTGAAACTCCAGTACTTTGGCCACCTCATGCGAAGAGTTGACTCATTGAAAAAGACTCTGATGCTGGGAGGGATTGGGGGCAAGAGGAGAAGGGGACGACAGAGGATGAGATGGCTGGATGGCATCACTGACTTGATGGACATGAGTCTGAGTGAACTCTGGGAGTTGGTGATGGACAGGGAGGCCTGGCGTGCTGTGATTCATGGGGTCACAAAGAGTCGGACACAACTGAGCGACTGATCTGATCTGATCTGATATTGTGTTACTACCTTTATTTCAAATCTAAATTTTAGATTGCTTTGGGATTATAAGCAATGTGGTATTTAGCATTTTTATAACACTATATCCACGCCATCTGTCCATAAGATTCATAAAAGAAAACTGTATATAACTTGTTCCTTAACATGTTGCTGATTTGCTTGAGTTCTTCATCCATAGTGCAGATAGTACCTACAAGGAAAGACCAGTTTTGATTCCTCAGAATAAGTTATCTTGCTACCTGGAACAGAAAGAGGAATCTATTGTTGAATTAGATCCTTTTTTTAAAGAATCTTCTGCTCCAAAACAATGTCAGGTACTTCCAAGTCTAGTTGGGGTTTTCATCCCCCTCCCCAGGTCACCCAGAAAGCAAACCATTCCTGAAACTATGAGATAATTAAAATATTTTCTTCTTCTCTCCTCCCCCATTTCACACTATAACCACAGGCAGTTTGGCAAATTTATTTAATAGCAAAGCAGTATTTCCCAAAGAAGACAGTTAAGTAGGTGAATAGCAGAGTATTCTTAGATGTACAATTATGAGCTTGTGAAACATTCTGAGATTCTTACAACCTCCTTTATTTATGATAGTTTTTACATTCTCTATACCCTTCATTCTCACCCTGCTGCTGCTGCTGCTTATGACTTAAAGAACATAGTATTGCAGAACTTGACGTATTTCTGTCTGCCTTTTCCAATGACAGCTAAGAAAACCATTCTGATATGACTGTAATTCACTTAGTTGACTATCTAACGTGTCACTTACATTTTAATCATAACACATTTCTTACCTTAAACTTTAACACAGTTGAGGAACTTAAGTATTTTGCATATGGAAGCTGTTAGAACAGGTGGCACAGTCATGGTTGATTGTCCTCCCAAATGACAATAAAGTACCCTTCGGTATTTTGATGAAGCTGACTTAGCTACCTGCTGCTGACTTCTCACTATCTTAATTTCACTTGGAGTCATCAAGTTCACATCTTTAGGAACAGGAAGAAAATGAGAAACTTCCAGTTTTCTCTGTCACTCTCTAATATTTGATGGAATCTGGCAGTGACAACATGAATGATGAAATGTATAAAAGAAAAATCCTGACCTCACAGAATGCAATACAAAGGCATTTTAGGGTCTCATAATATGATGCAAGAAGTGTTATAATAATTCAATAGAGAAAGAATAGTCTTTTCAATAACTTATGCTAAAGCAGGTGAATATCTCCATGCAAGAAATGAAGCTAGATCCTGACCTTACAGCCTTCACAAAAATTAACTTAAAGGAGTTCATTGGAAGGACTTATGCTGAAGCAGAACCTCCAGTACTTTGGCCACTTGATGCGAAGAAGTGACTCATTAGAAAAGAGCCTGATGCAGGAAGAGACTGAGGACAGGAAGAGAAGGGAATGAAGAGGATGAGACGGGTAGATAGCATCACTGACGGTGGACGTGAGTTTGAGCAAGCTCTGGGAGCTGGTGATGGATAGGGAGGCCTGGCCTGCTGCAGTCCATGGGGGTCACAGAGCCGGACACAACTGAGTGACTGAACTGACTGAGATCAAAGGCCTAAATGTAAAATCCAAAGTGATAAAACTCCTAGATGATAACACAGGAGATAATAAGGTAATCTTCAATTTTGAGATGACTTTTTAGATACAACACCCAGATTAAGATTCATGACAGAAAAACAACGTATCATCATTGGTAAATCAATTGTAACAAGTATACCGCAGTAATGGAAGACATTGATAGGGGAAACTCGGGGCACCGGGAAGGTAGGAAAACTGAGATAGGGAATACGGGAACTCTGTAATTTCAGATCGTTTTTTAAAGTCTAAAATTGCTCTAAAAATAAAGTCTACTTATTAAAAAAACAACAAAATTCAAAACACTGACAAGACCAAATGCTGGTGAGGATGTAAAGCAATAGGAACTTTGATTGTTAGTGGGAATGCAGAATGGTACAGCCACTTTGGAAGACAGTTTGGTGTTTTCTTACAAAACTAAATATACTCTTACTATATAATCCAGCAACTTCACTCCTTGGTATTTATCCAAAGGAGCTGAAAACTTATGTCCACCCCAAAAATCTGCACACAGACATTTATAGCAGCTTTATTCATAACTGCCCAAACTTGGAAGCAAGCAAGATGTCATTCAGTAGATGAATGGATAAATAAACAGTGGCATAGCCACACATGGAATATATAATACCCAGTGTCAAAGAGAAGCAAGCCATCAAATCATGAAAAGACATGGAGAAACCTTAAATCTATATTACTAAGTGAAAGAAGTCAATGCGAAAAGGCTACAATTATACGATTCCAACTTAATTCCAACTATACAATTCCAATTGGAAAATACAAAACTATGGACACAGTAATTCTTGGGCTCCAAAATCACTGCAGATGGTGACGGCAGCCATGAAATTAAAAGACACTTGCTCCTTGGAAGAAAAGCTATGAACAACCTAGACAGCATATTAAAAAGCAGAGACATTACTTTGCCGACAAAGGTCCATCTAGTCAAAGCTATGGTTTTTCCAGTGGTCATGTAAGGATGTGAGAGTTGGACTATAAAGAAAGCTGAGTGCTAAAGAACTGATGCTTTTGAACTGCAGGGTTGAAGACTCTCGAGAGCCCCTTGGACTGCAAGGATATCAAAAGTCCATCCTAAAGGAAATCAGTCCTGAATATTTATTGGAAGGACTGATGCTAAAGCGGAACCTCCAATACTCTGGACACCTGATGCGAAAAAGTGATTCACTGGAAAAGACCCTGATTCTGGGAAAGACTGAAGGCAGGAAGAGAAGGGGACAACAGAGAATGAGATGGTTGGATGGCATCACTGACTCGATGGACATGAGTTTGAGCAAGCTCCAGGAGTTGGTGATGGACAGGGAATCCTGGCGTGCTGCAGTCCATGGGGTTGCAAAGAGTCAGACATGACTGAGTGGCTGAACTGAACTGAACTGAACCAAACTGATGGAGACAGTAAAATGGTTAAGTGGCTGTCTGGAGGTGGTGCTGTGAAGGATAAATGAGTAGAGCTCAGAAGAGTTTTACAGTAATTGAAATTCTATTTATGACACCATAATAACTGATACATGTCATTATGGAAGTGCTGATTGCTCAGTCTTGTCAGAGTCTATGAGACCCCATGGACTGTAGCCCCACCAGGCTCCTCTGTGGATGGAATTCTCCAGGCAAGAATATTGGAGTGGGTTGCCATTCCCTTCTCCAGGGGATCTTCCCAACCCAGGGATTGAACCAAGATTTCCTGCATTGCAAGCAGATTCTTTACCACCTGAGCCACCAGGGAAGCCCATTTTTCAAACCACAGAAAGTACAATACCAAGAGTAAAGTGTAATGCAAACTAAGGGCTTTAAGTAACTATAATAATTTGTGTGAAGGTAGATTTGATTGTAACAAATGTACCTCTCTGGTGGGGAATACTCAAAATGGGGGAGGCTTTGCATGGATTAGGGCAGAGAATATAAGGAAAATCTCAGTACCTTCTCAAATTTTCTGTGGATCTTAAAATCTTCTATAAAAAGAAAATCTTAAAAAACAAAACAACGAATATTCAAAAAACACAGGTTCTAGAGTTAGAAACTTTGAAATTCAACATCATCTTCACTACTTTCTAGAAAACTGAACTCAGGTATTACTTAACCTCTCTAAGACTACCAAGGTATATGTAAAATAAGGGAACACTGACAGTCTGACTTGGAATAATATTGATATTTAAATGATACTATGCATGCTGCTGCTGTTAAGTTGCTTCAGTCGTGTCCAACTCAGCGACCCCATGGACTGCAGCCTACCAGGTTCCTCCGTCCATGGGGTTTTCCAGGCAAGAGTACTGGAGTGGGTTGCCACTGCCTTCTCCAATGCATGCTATGTATCTGGTACATTGTCTCTAACTCCTGTTTGCAAAATACTTAATGGATGTCCCAGAGGGATTAAAAAATTACCATGACTCCAAATGAATGTAAAATCATTTCACTGAGTTCAATTGCTCTGCATGTTATGCCTCTGTCTTGTTGAATGTTAGACAGCCTTGAGTCTAACTGTACCAGCTACAAACAGGAATAGTCTTGATTCCTTCCTCTCAACTGGACTCCACATAGATCAGTGGTCATCAGATCTTTTCAACTGTATCATGTAATTAGCTTTACAGTTAACCCTCTTCTTCTCTATTTACTTTTCTGTATTAATCATGTCATCTAATCTATTATATCATCCTCCAGATTGGCCTCTCAGACTTCAGTTCAACCCTTATACTTATTATTCGTCCCTGCTGCTGCCTGAGTTGTTTTTTCAAAGGCAAATAATGTCCTAGAAATAATTCTCAAATTGGATGCACACCTGCTATACAGAAAAAGTTCTGGATGGCATTTTCCCCAGGAAAATGTATAGGGTCCTTCATGATCTGGTCTTATTACCTCTTTGGCCTCTGCTGCCAACATTACTAATTTACATTCAATATTCAGTCCTCCTACACTGCTTAGTTTTCTGTGCATTCCCTATTCTTCAATGCCATTTCCTCTTCCTATGGCACACTGCATCTTTTTTTTTCACTCCAATTTTTTTTCTTATCCTTTCAGATCCTGATTAATCTTCAGCAAATCATTTCCCTTCTCACCCTACTCTGACAAATAATATACCTTCCTCTATATAACACTCCTGTAAAATATTACATGATATTTTTCTATCTGTCTTGCAAAATCAATATAAACATCTTGACATCAAGGATTATACTGAGCTCAAAATTATATCTTAACCAGTAGCAAGTCATTAAAATGTAAAATGTTTGTGAATACTGACAAACAAGAGTAGAGAAATAAATGAATGGAGAGAAGGATGGAAGGTAAGAGGGTAGTAAGAAGCGAAAAGGAAGAAGAAATAGAAGATTAATTATGGCTGATATTATTCTGGTAAGATCATTTACACAAAGAGAAAATAAAAGATTAGTGAGTTTCATAAGAAAATAAGACATTGAGCTAAGTTTTAGAGTTTTCTGAATAAGTATTTAAGTCTGGGAATTCCTTTTAAACCTACCCAGTCATTCTGAGTTTTCAGTAACTGTTCTTTTCAATCTAATAAGCATTCCCTAAGCTACAATACCACTGTAATGGTTTATTTCATTGAATCTAAGACAGCATCTATATTAAAACTATACTACTTCACGTATAGGGCTTCCCTGGTGGCTCAGTGGTAAAGAATCCGCCTGCCAATGCAGGAAACGTGTTTGATCCCTGGTCTGGAATGATCTCCTGGAGAAGGAAATGGCAAGTCACTCTAGTATTCCTGTCTGAAAAATTCCATGGACAGAGGAGCCCAGAGGGCTGCAGTCCACAGGGTCGCAAAGAGTCAGACATGACTTAGCAACTAAACAACAATAACAACTTTATATATCCCAGAGAAAGAAAAGGAAGTGTCAAATAAATTTTAACCAAATTATAAAATACATCTCCATTTCAGAAATGTTAAAATGCTAAAAACATGCAGTGTAGAATCTATGCTATGCTAAGTCACTTCAGTCGTGTCCGACTCTGTGCGACCCCATAGACGGCAGCCCACCAGGCTCCCCCGTCCCTGGGATTCTCCAGGCAAGAACACTGGAGAGGGCTGCCATTTCCTTCTCCAACGCATGAAAGTGAAAAGTGAAAGTGAAGTCGCTCAGTCGTGTCTGACTCTTAGCGACCCCATGGATTGAAGCCTAACAGGCTCCTCCGTCCATGGGATTTTCCAAGCAAGAGTACTGGAGTGGGGTGCCATTGCCTTCTCCGAAAGAAACTACAATACAGGGAGTTAAATTTTTTCTATGATAGCTTTTTTGCTAAAAAATACTTTAATAATTCTAAAAGTAATTTTGGAAGGCATGGGGGAGGATGGAAGAGCTGAATTATTATTGCAGGGTCTCTGATTAGTGCTTTTTGTCCAATCCAGTGAGGTAATTTAAGATTTATAAGAATATACATATAAATGAATCACTCTGCTGTACACCTGAAACTAACACAATATTGTACATCAACTATACTTTAAGAAAAAAAAAACTGAATTAAAAAACCAAAAGATTTATAATAGAAATCAAGGTGATAGGTATAAAATGAACACAATTTTCATGGACCCATTCACTATGCATCCTAAAAGGAAGAGAAACATTAAGCTTGTAACCCAGCAGGTCTGTGAATATCACTAGAGAATCACAGGATAATCTTAATTTTGGCTCTAGAATTTTCAATCGATACTGCCAAGAGGGAAACATGACATTTTACATGATTCAGAATGTCTATAAAAATATTTGCAAGTTCAGGTATAACAAATTATTCTAAGCTAGTGAGACAAGAGAAGACCTTCCCTGGTGGCTCAGATGGTAGAGAATCCGCCTGCAATGCAGGAGACCTGGGTTCAGTTCCTGGGTTGGGAAGATCCCCTGGAGAAGGGAATGGTAACCCACTCAAGGATTCTTGCCTGGAGACTTTCATGGAGAGACGAGCCCGGTAGGTTACAGTCCATGTGGGAATAAAGAGTCAGACACGACTGAGTGACTAACTTTTTACTTTAAGAAAACTTCCTACCATAGGTAAAATCAATTTTTAGGAGATCTATGCAAAAAGGAAAGCTGCAAAGCCAAGTCCTGGATGTGTGTCTATACAATAAAGTTCATACTAATATTGCAAATCCAACCAAGTTCCTAAAGATAAAATTTTCTTCCCCATCCCTTATGTTTTCCTTTTCAAGGAATGACATAAGACATATAGGCCTCCAAATAATCAAATCTTTCACAAGTATTTTTCTTTAATATTGCAGCATTCTTTGAAATGCTTAATAAATTTTGACAGACACTATTTTAAAACAAATTAAAATAAAAATGATATTAGTTCTAAGGTAGGACTCAAGGAATCAAGCATTAAACCAGATACAAAAGAACCAAATGGCTGAGCAAAAAATTCTCCCTCGTGGCCAGGAAGCAACATCAAGGTTAAAATTTACATAATAGCTCATCCACATAAAATCAAAGGTCAATTGGCTCAAAACTGAGTACAATTCTCATACAAATAATTGGCAGGCAAGTGTGCGCTAACATAGAAGAATTGCCAATGAGGAGGGATTTCATGCTTGGGGAATTAAATTTTGTTGAATCAGTCGACCAGCTTCACAAGTACGTACAATACCTCAAAAGGAATTTAACTGTTGCAGCCAAAGCACAGTAATGAAAGTGCAAATTGACAAATCTGACCATTTTTAATTGTTTCCAACTGCACTTCCACATTTGGTTTTTTAAACACAGTATCCTATTTTCATTTGCTGAAAAAGCCAACTATAACTATCATAGTTGTAAATGCAATACTCCCAAGCCTAAAAATCTCCTGAAGATTTCAGCATTTATTGCATGATCACCATAATTTCATAAATACAGTAAAGAGTGTTTGTTTGCTAATAAAAATATTGACCTTTTTTTTGAACACTATTTCCCCCCATTAACACTAATAATCCCCGAATACATTCAAACACTAAAGAGAGCCACAAAAATTTGGAATAAATGGGACGCCTTCCTACCCATTGGGTAGTCAGGGAATGTGGAGAAGAAAGGGCCTAGAGAAGAATTTTAGAATGAGATCCTTAATGGTCTGTGACATTCTGTCACAATTACTTATTGATTTCAGTTGAGGAGACTCACTATAGCCTTTATAGTGAAAAAAAAAATGATAAGTCTTTTATTTGGGGGAACTAAGGGAGCCTCTAAAAAATCTATTGTAATCTTAATTCATGAGCAGAAAATTATTTAGTTGATATATTGCTCCCAACATTGTATTTCCATTGTGTATCTGGATTTTTTTATGATTATCTCCATCAGATAGACACTGTTGGGTTTGTTTTTGAAACGCAGGCATTTGCAAAGCTGTCAAAGTCAATTATTTGAAGGCATGAAGGGTGAAAAAGGCTGTCAGCAGATATAAATGCTTTTATAAATTTGTGAATTTTCTGGAAAACAATAACAGGATTGTTGAATATTTAAAAGAAACGTGGGGTTTAGAAGTACTCTGTAACATATTTTGTTTTACATAGTTCTGATTCTACACAACAAGGAAAAATTAATGGTAACACATAAAGATAATTCAAAGTGAAAAAGTATTTCTTTCAAATTTATATTTAGGCTTCCCTGGTGGCTCAGATGGTAAAGAAACTGTCTGCAAGGTAGGAGATCTGGGTTTGATTCTTGGGTTGGGAAAATCCCCTGGAGAAGGGAATGGCTACCCACTCCAGTATTCATTCTTGCCTTGAGAATTCCACAGACAGAGGAGCCCGTTGGGACACAGTCCACTGGGTCGCAAAAAGTCGGACACAACTGAGTGACTAACATACACACATACAAATGCTATTATATGTTTGTAGAAGTTGAGTCACTGAAATGCTTCAAGTCATGTGTGAGAAAACACGTACTTTCTCTTGGGTAGGTGTTACGATTGACATACATATATTTTAATATAATAGTTTATAGGCAGTGAATTTGAAACCAGGGAGCAATCTAAATTTGTATTCTTCATCTAGGGCAGTTTAACAGTACTTTTTCAGGGTATGGGGCTTCTAAATCATAAGCACTTAGAGTGTTAATTAAAAATGTGACTTTCAATCAATAAATGGGCAGAAGACCTAAACAGACATTTCTCCAAAGAAGAGAAACACATAACCAATAGGCACATGAAAAGACATTCATTATTGCCAATTATTAGAGAAATGCAAATCAAAACTACAATGAGGTATCACTTTACACTGGTCATCATAAAAAAATCTACAAATAATAAACGCTGGATAGAGTATGGAGAAGAGATCGCTTCTACATTGTTGGTGGAAATGTAAAGTGGTGCAACCACTATGGAAAATAATATGGACATTTCTTAAAAACCAAAAATAGAGCTACCATCTGATCCTGGACATATATCTGAAGAAAACCCTAATAAAAAAAATTATTGTACCCAATGTTCATAGCAGCATTATTTACAATAGCTAAGACACAGAAGCAACCTAAGTGTACATCATGACCAGATAAAGAAGGCGTACATAAACACACACACACACAGGAATATTACTTGGCCATAAATAGGAATGAAATACTGCCATTTACAGGCACATGGATGGACTTAGAAATCACCATAATGAGTGAAGCCAGATAGAGAAATACAAATATTATATGATATCACTTATGAAATATTACAAATGAACTTTTTTTCCAAAACAGCAACAGACTCACAGACATAGAAAACAAACTTATGGCTGCCAAAGGGAAAAGGAAACGAAGTATAGAATCAACAGACACATATAACATAAAGTAGATAAACAACAAGGATTTAATGTATAAAACAAGGAACTATATTCAATAATCTTATAATAATCTATAATGGAAAAGAATCAGAAGTATATGTACATATATAAATAAATCACTTTTCTGTATGCCTGAAATTAATAAAATATTGCAAATCAACTATATTTTAATTTAAAAAGAAAGAACATAAAAAATGTAGTTTTCTGAGCCTTACATTCCAGATTAAATCTCAAAATCATTTTTTTTGTCTTTGTATTTCTTTTTTTTTTAATTTTTTTATTTTTAAACTTTACACTATTGTATTGGTTTTGCCAAATATCTAAATGAATCCGCCACAGGTATACAAGTGAGGACTAGATATTCATAATTTCATTACTCTTGCATTTCACAATCTAACACTGAGATCTTTATTAAAAAGAAAGTCTGAGGGTGAATGCATTACAACAGTGTGTGCTCCATGAAAGGCTTCCTCCACATTTCACAAGGAAAAAAGGATCTGTTATTTCTATACTGAAGGACAGAAAATGAAATCAGAATTCTCAAATCTTGGGTTTAAGTTGTACTCAAATGTTTTTAGAAAAAAAGTACATGTTTTTATATAGAATTGTGCTAAGTCAAGTATTAAGTAATTCAGATTAGTCAATAATTATCTACATAGAATGAGAATGAGAAGAGCACCTATCCTTATATAGCTGTTCAGTTCTGAGTGGTTAGAAATAACTATAAGCCCACTATTACCTTGGGACTTGACCAGAGAATATACCTCCTACCCACATTTTTATGCATATTCTGAGGCTGTTCTCAGCCTTAAAACATCATTATAATCCCCAAACTATACAAACTCAAGCTAAAGGGAGGTGAAGCCTTCAGAACCACAAAGATCAAGATTGAAAGAAAGCTCAGGAGTCACTAGTCCAGTCACCTCATTTTACAAAGTTCAGCAAAAATGTTAACATAAGGATACATAAAAGCCAGAAATTTTTATATTAAGCCCATTGCTTTTTACTGCTGTCCAGATCATACAACTTTCTTACAGTGCTGTCTTATAATTTCTTAGATAATAAACGTTCTCTTTCAACACCTTTTAACTTCTTCTTTGGGCTACTATTAATATTCTTCTAGCATGAGTTCCAGATTGTTTCCCAGGTGACACTAGCAGTACAGAACTCGCCTGCCGATGCAGGAGACCTAAGACAGCTGAGTTCAATCCCTGGGTCAGGAAGATACCCTGCAGGAGGTCATGGCAATCCACTCCAGTTTTCTTGCCTAGAAAATACCACGAGCAGAGGAGCCAGGAGGGCTATGGTCCATAGGGTCACAAAGAGTCGGACTTGACTGAAGCGACTTAGCATGCATGCATGCACTGGGAAAAAGAGATGGAACTGAGATAAGCACTGAATCATGGGATTGATTCAAATCAATAGTTAGGAAGTGAAGAACTATGCCATCTGAAAGGAGTATCAAGATGGAAATCTTGAAAAGAAGTCAGAGAAGTCAGTGAAGGAAACAGCAATCAAGTTTCCCCCATTAAATGAAGAGTAGAAATAGCAGCAGAATACTAAGAGATTAAAAAAGAAAATCTATGTAATAACATAAAGTAAATAAAGGAACATTTAGACCTTTAGAAATGTGCCGAGTCTAAAGTAGTATGAGAGGACAGGTTCAGAAGATGATAGTAACATTGTTCTCTTGGCTTTGGGATAATATGAATAGAAATAAAAGTGATCCAGTGGTATCTACGGCTTCTAGAAAGTTGCAATTAAAATTTGTTTTCTGTGGCTTAAACCGTCTGCACTACGATTTAAATCCTCTTCACTATAGCAAGAAAAGAACTGCATGGAAACAAAAAACATCTGAATGAAGTGTCCTGATAAAATCACCTGGTAACTAGTACAATCCAGGGCCTCTACACTGCAAAGATAGGTTTACAAACACCACCTTAAAAATCCAAACCCAAACTTGGATAGCCTTCACTGGTGAAACAGTTGGACCTCAGTCCCCTTTTAAGCTACTCTCTCCATAAGCCCAACACACAACCTGTGGCCCTACCCATGAAGAAGTGCCCCACATGCTCCTAGAAATAAAATCAGGATGCTGCTCCTGCTTGGCTCTGGCTGGTGCTGAAGCTGCTGTTTGTGACTGTGCTCCAAGTAATTTCCAGTTGCTCTGCCAGAAATGCCGCCTGACCTGCTGCTCATTACTGCATGCTCGTTCCTACAGCTTCCAGCAGTTAAGGGCTGGAAACATGCCCTAGACTGCTCTTCACAGCCTGCCCCTCTGCTGCCAGCCACTGCTCAGCCCTTCCCTCATTCTGATGACATCATCATTCTACTCTCCAACACAACATTCTCTCTTTTCTGATCTCAACAGGCAACTCACCCAGTCCTCTAAGTTCGACTTTCTTGGAGGGCCCGTCTGGGGAATGAGGTGGACAGAGTCACACAGTTCTTCCAATTGTACTAAGGTCAGTGTTTCTCCTAGATGCACAAAGGTCATCTATGGCAAGATGGTGGGGACAGGGTGGACTGAAGCACTATTTTTTTGTTCCTTTGGTCAAGGTTGCTGAGTCCAGCTCCACAATGATTCTATCGCCATAAAGTTTTTCTTTTTTATGAAAGTGAAAGTGTTAGTCACTCAGTTGTGTCTGACTCTTTGCGACCCCATAGACCTCGCCAGACTCCTCTGTGCATGGAATTCTCCAGGCAAGAACACTGGAGTGGGTTGCCATTCCCTTCTCCAGGGGATCTTCCCAACCCAGGGATCGAACCTGGGTTTCCTGCATTGTAGGCACATTCTTTACCATCTGAGCCACTAGGGAAGCCCTTTTTTAATTATTTTTTTTATGAGCAATACAGTTATTGCTGCCAACCACAAACTGCTGGTCCACGGTTTATTATATCTGAATATGTCTAAAATTCAACTTTGGAAAGTTTTCATTTATTTCCCCGAAGTTTTATCTGATTTACTAATTTTGGATTAAATGAGAATATAAATTATTGATAAAATGAGAATAATATGTGCCATATAGCATAATACAATCAAGGGAGTGGGAACCCATCTTGTTCACAGGTCCAGTTTGCACTCAAGGGAACAAGATTATACAAGGCCTGTGCACTGGGGGTAGAGATTTTAGGGACCATCTGAAAACTCTTCCTACCATAGGTGAATTGGCATTCTAACTACACGTGCTAACCAAACACACAACTTCCAGTTTTTCTGGAAGTTGGGTGTACATTTTTATTTCCCTGCTGAAAATAAGACCCCTTCTGCCTCCACAGCTAAGCTGTGAACTGTATTGCCCCACATGCCCCGTCAACCGAACACAGTCATTAGCCATTAGCTTTAAAGGTAAGTATGATCCTGAGTCAACTCAGGATTCACTCTCTAATCATTTGTGTCCACTCTAGGTTTTAGGGTACTTTGAATACCTACAAAATGACTTAAACCAATCCTACTCTTGAGAACTTGAGGCTATTCTGGCATCAAGATCATATATTTTAAACATTTGGCATTTTTAATTTGACAGTGAAGAGAAGGTAGAGGACTTTTCCATGACCTTACTCAAGTTATCAGTATCTATATGACATTTGGTGACTAAGTACCAAATGGCATAAGGTCTACGGTTAGCAAAGAAACGTGCACAAGCTTTAAGAAGGATGTGTCTGAATATGTCAAATATAGATTTGATTTCACAGGCCATCTTGAAGACTGTCTTAATGACACCCTTATAAAACACAAACAACTAGTCTACCTGCAACTGGATCTGATTCTAAAGTTCTCAGAGACCTGGGGCCATTTTAGAATTATGGAGAACTAATGTTCCTGATAAAAAATATAATTTGTTTTACCAATATGCTACATCATGGGTGAAATAAAAATACTGTGAAATATAACACTCAGTGTCTCTCTGGGTACAAGGCAAATTGTATTTAAGCTCACATTAAGGGACAGATGATAGTCATTAGAAACTGAACAAATAGTATGGGTTGAAGGGAAGTGTTGAAGTGAGAAAATAATCAGTTTATTTACATTTCTTTCATTTTCTGTCATGATAGGATCTCTAAATTGGGTATAAAAAACAACTGTGTGTGATCAACATCATCCTTATTTAAATAAAAGCAAAAACAGTTCCACCAATACCCAGGGGAAGGTGGAACACCCCACTAGGCCTGCCCATCAACAGCAGACATTCATTGAGAGACCTGTGAGTGTGAGGTTACATCAGATTTAATACCATACTGCTGCTGCTGCTGCTGCTAAGTCGCTTCAGTCGTGTCCGACTCTATGCGACCCCATAACTATCTTAAATCCAACTTCCATTTCTTTCTGTTTCAACCAGTGCTACGATCCTGGGTTTTCTTGTTCAAGCTCAAAACTTTGTATTTTCCTTGACACCTCAGGTCACCCCTGTTCACCATACCAACCTTGTTGATAGTTTTACTATAATACTCACCATACAAATCCCTCAATTTTCATTCTCCTTTAATGGTGGTATTTGTTTACCTTTAGTTTTCATACACAATCCTGTATGATTACATTAGCTTTCTCACACTGAACTAGATTCCCTGCCTAATATCACTACTCTTTCCAAATTGTAACATATAAAACTGCTAGGCTAATACTCCCAAATACCTAATGGAAGCTAATGTTCTCTGCATATTGGAGTGCAAGTGTCAGATTTTCTTCTAATAACTTTATATGCATTTTATAACTTCAACCTTGCAACAATATACTTGAACTCTTTTTATCTCCATTTTGCAGAAAAAAACCCTTAATAAAAGAAATACCAAGGAAATCTCCTAAGGCAGACTTAAGTATCTGATTCCAAAGCTACTTATATTCATCCCCTATTGCCTTCTATGTAAATTAATAACCTGGACCAATGCCCAGTACTCAAGAAGCTAAGTATGAATGTTGTTTGAAGACTTTAATCTAGAACTCAAATCTGCTCTCTTTAATCCCTGAATATAATTGGATCACTCCCACTACTGACTTGTACTGTCATTTGGAACACCATCTTTCCCCATCTATTCAGATGTGATTTACTTTTAAAAACTGATCTCAAGTTCAGCCCTTTCAGTGAGGTCATTTCAGACCACCCAGGGTATTGTGATATATCCTCTCCTTTGAATTTCCTGAATATCTATTTCATTTTTGCACTTATAAAATGTCTTTTGGAGATATTCAACTTATTTGGTTGTACTTTATATCTGACTTACTGAAAGAACATAATGTATTTAGGGATATGGATTCTGCCTTATACTCTCTCTTGCCTTCACAGTGTATAGAATAGTACCTTACGTTAGGAAAGTGCTTTGCAGATAGTGGGTACCCCATTCAGTGAAAACTTAGTAAGAGGTTTCCATGAGCAAGCACCTACAATGGGAATGGTAAGGTACACAAAAGTAAATAACATGTTCCGTGAAAGAAAGTCCTTGCTATGAAGTAATTTCTAGTGAAGTTTATGGAATAAACACAGTATTATTTGTTGTATATTTGCATACATAATAACCACAGCAAGAGAGATACTGGCAGGTACCATAAGAGAGACTCAGGAAAGGCTCAGTCAAATCATGATATTTTGAGTGATATGCCATATCATGGGAACAGATAGAACAAATATGAGTAGGGAGGTACAGTTTATACACTTTATTGTTGGTGTTAGCTGCTAAGTCATGCCCAACTTCTTTGTGATCCTATGGACTGCAGCCCACCAGGCTCCTCTGTCCATGGGATTTTCCAGGCAAGGATACTGGAGTGGTTTGCCATTTCCTACTCCAGGGGATCTTTCTGACGAAGGGATTGAACCCAGGTCTCCTGCACTGCAGGAAGATTCTTTTCTGACTGAGCTACCAGGGATGAGGAAATAGACTTATCTGACAAAAAATACAATAGAAATGAAATAGTGGAAATTAATAAAAAACAATAAATGGAAAAAAACAGGAAGCACCTGAATGACATGCTATGGATTTTGGATTTTGTTTGAACTGCTGCCTGGTTTTCAGCACCAGCTCATAATGAGCATAGCACATTGTCACACAGAGTTGCTGTTAATGATTAAAGAAGATAGTGTTTGTCAAACACCTAGTGTGGGGCCTGCAAAATCACAGGTGTTCACCAAAGGATGCCTTGTCATTGTTCACTGTCAGAGTTTTGCTTGATACAGAAAAATCTGCCAAGATTGCATAGGATGGGGACAAAAGGAGTCAATGAGAGCAAACTGTCCATTGACGTGTCCCTGAAAGGAGAGAGAAGCTCTGAGGCCAGAAGCATTCAACAAACCTTTGTAGGAGCAGTTAGAAAAGCATAAGTTAATTTGTCTTTCCTTGAATGCCATGGCTATTCATGATCTCTCAGAGAGATGTTAAAAGGAAAAAGAATCAAAATGATTAATACAATTTCCTTTTTAACTCACTCTCTTCCCCACTCTCCCAAAGTGAAGAAGAAACTTAAGAAGGTGGGAAATGGATACTTTTGGCAACACAGAATACAACTGCCTTGTCCTTTCCAGAATCATTTCATTGCCTTCACTGGAATCATTTTACATCAGTTACTTCCGGCCAATCATCCTTACAATTTCTTGGCTCCTAGAAAGAAAGTAGGTGGAAACCAACCATCCTGAGCCATTTGGTCTCCCATTTCCAAGGCCAACACTTAAGCACTTGAAGACTGGTTGACTGTTTCCTCCTTCTGGCCAAAAAAGCTTCCCGTAGCAACAATCATCTCACTACTCACTCTCTTCCATATTGTACTTAATTTTTGTACTTAACTGTACTTAAATTATTTTCTATGTAATTCTCTTGCTATATTCTCCTGCCAATAATATATTCCTGTGATTTGTTAGCTAAATAATTAAAAAAATCAAAACTTTCTTAAAATGTCCCAATATTCTAAGAGGATCAAATATACAATTTGTGAGGTTCTTTTAAAAAACTTTCAGTCAGTTCAGTCGCTCAGTCGTGTCCGACTCTTTGCAACCCCTTGAATCGCAGCATGCCAGGCCTCCCTGTCCATCACCAACTCCCGGAGTTCCCTCAGACTCACATCCATTGAGTCAGTGATACCATCCAGCCATCTCATCTTCTGTCGTCCCCTTCTCCTCCTGCCCCTAATCCCTCCCAGGATCAGGGTCTTTTCCGATGAGGAAACTCTGCGCATGAGGTGGCCAAAGTACTGGAGCTTCAGCTTCAACATCATTCCTTCCAAAGAAATCCCAGGGCTGATCTCCTTCACAATGGATTGGTTGGATCTCCTTGCAGTCCAAGGGACTCTCAAGAGTCTTCTCCAACACCACAGTTCAAAAGCATCAATTCTTCAGCACTCAGCTTTCTTCACAGTCCAACTCTCACATCCATAGATGACCAATGGAAAAACCATAGCCTTGACTAGACAGACATTTGTTGGCAAAGTAATGTCTCTGCTTTTCAATATGCTATCTAGGTTGGTCATAACTTTTCTTCCAAGGGGTAAGGTCTTTTAATTTCATGGCTGCAGTCACCATCTGCAGTGATTTTGGAGCCCAAAAATATAAAGTCTGACACTGTTTCCACTGTTTCCCCATCTATTTCCCATGAAGTGATGGGACCAGATGCCATGATCTTCGTTTTCTGAATGTTGAGCTTTAAGCCAACTTTTTCACTCTCCACTTTCACTTTCATCAAGAGGCTTTTTAGTTCCTCTTCACTTTCTGCCATAAGGGTGAACTTTATTTTACTCAAAAGAGAGCAAAGAAGTAAGGCTATTAATCCCTAATTTATTTTCTGTTGAAGATGTTTGTTTACACTTAGTTCAAGGGTTCTTAAGAAAATATTTTCCTGAAATGTAGCTAAAAATAAGCAAAAATGGTGACTATTCCAGACTTCAACTGTACACTGGGGAGTCAAAAAAGAGAACTCCTGTCCCATGCAATATCATTTTATTATCAACTATATTTTACTGTGAAAGTATATTATTTTTAGATAAATATAAAGATAAAATGAAGACAGAGATAAGTTTAGCTAGAAGTAAATAATAATTGTTATTTATGATGTAATTATTATACAACAGTTATAATTATCTCTATTATACAACAGAGAGAAAAATAAAAGTAGCAACACTATCATTTGCTTTTCCTGTGTTCCAGATAAATGAACAAATACACAAAAATCAGAACATTAATAGTTATAGGTGAGTTACATTGAAAATGGGTCATAGTTACATGAAATTTGGTCATGAGAAGCTATCTCTAACAATGGTGAAAAAGGGTAAGTTTAATAATCTCCTTGTGTCTGTTCCGCCATCATACCTTCAGCAGACTATGATGGAGGTTCTATTTCCTTAAATGTATCTGGCCTGCCTTACTCATGTTTCTGAGACAGAACTAATCACGAGAATGTTGCTTTTGCACTTATATTTTCTTCTGAAGATTTCTGTCTCCTGAATTAGTTTCACTTTTTGGGAATAAATACAATGTTCTAGTTGGTACAACTTCTCTTCTATGAAAAGTGGTTGCTAACCCAATGACTTTAAGCTCTATAGATGAAAGAATAAATTGTTGAAACTTTTAAAACTCTTCAAGAGTCACTACTCAAACTTTGTTAATGTTAGTCTGATTTGTCAAACTTGATGATTCTTATATTGATTATACTTCATTCTAGCCCTCATGTCTACATTTTATCTGCTATGTCTACCATACAAGTTCTCCATTTTTAAGGTCATTTCGTTTTCCAACTCCTAATAGAATTTAAACACTTGTTCATTGAAGAAATGATTATACTTTCATATGGACATGTATGGACACACACAAATTTGAAACACAAGTTGAATAAAAAGTCTCAGTACCAAAGACACTAGGCCCTTGTTCATTTGTATTTTCACGTTCCATTTTAATTTACTTATATTTCCAAACAGTTAAATTTAAGATTATCTATATACTCTTTTAACATGTCAATACCTGAATTTTAGAATCTTAGGTTTCTAGTGGATTTATATGATTGAAATATCTGTTGAACTTCTTGAACTTGGATTATGCTTGATAAATAACCAAATATACCTTCCTACATTTTCAGTTATACAACATGTGTTCTCTCAAATGCCACACTAAACTCAGCTCTGAGGCATGTTTGATGAGGGAGCAGGGAAAATGGAGATATTCTGGACCTTAACTATGAAATTTGGTTTGAATCACTGCTGTTCATATATAAGATATACATGTATTCTGTACTTCAGCTTTCTAATATGTAAAATAACAATGCTATTAAACACTTCTTTGAGTTGATGTAATGAGATTTACAAGTAATGAGATTACTTGTAAAAAGATAACTGAAAGGTCTTCCTAGTTTGAGCTTCTTTCCCTTGATTTCTCACTCTTAATTTTATTCAGATTTTAGAAACTTTCTCTGAAGTAATTGGTTGCTTGAGACATTCCTCAAAATAAATTTTAAAGCAGGGAGTTATTTATTTTTTTCTTTTTCAGCAGGAGTTTTTGTTTTGTTTTCATTTTTCTTGTATCTGTCCACATTGTGGACAGACATCTTCTGTGTGTCTACAGGCATGCATTGTGAAGTAGCTATTGAAATACAGAGAACAGGAGAAGGGCAAGAGATTTTGTTTTAATCTGAATCCCCTAGCTGAAGCCAGAGAGAATGCCCTCACCGCAGGGAGGCTCCCTCCAGGTCAGCTGAGCATTGCTAGGTAGAGAGGCCTGACGCCACAGCACCCCTCTGTTGAGCCACCAACTTTCTTTGTGTTGGTTACTGAAGATCCATACCTTTCCTTGTTTGACACGTTTTGTTATATTGTGTTTTCTTCTCCAAGTAAGATGTGCCATCTTTGTATCTTTTCTTCTGCTCTTAGACTATTCAGTAGGAAGTCGGTCTATCACATTGAGATTAAAGATTCATACAACATATCCCTCCTGTGCAAGGAAAGGTCAAAGGAACCAATATGCAAGATTCATAAGGAACCCTTCTGGGGTACATCTTACAGACTCTGTGTGTATATCTGAAACTAAGGAGCATTTCCCCTCTATTTTTTAATGAAATTAAGTTTTGTTTACTTTTGCTAAGTTTAACAAGTAATATAGTAAGAGATAATATTTTAAAGAGAGATTTATATAAAAGCTACTATGAATTCTCCTTGCAGCAGTGTTAGATAATATATGACTGCAGATTTTTTTTCAGTTAAAACTAAAATTCAGCTAATTTTCCAGATACTATCCACATTCAACCAAGTAAGAATTTCTTCCTAAAACCAGGCCCTTTGAGACGAAGAAAATGGCCTGACATCCAAGAGCTATAGATAACAAGTTAGCAAGAAAGGAAAGATACTAAAGAGAGCCTGCAGTTTGCTCACAGTTAAAGGGTAAGTGAAGAAAACCAGCTTTTTAAAAATGAAATTGTATTACTTAAGAATCACAAGTTTAAAATCAGTATTAACTTTGTAAAATCAGTATTAACTCTGTAAAATATGTATATTTACCTATGCTATGCTATGCTAAGTCACTTCAGTCGTGTCCGACTCTGTGTGACCCCTTAGACGGCAGCCCACCAGGCTCCCCCGTCCCTGGGATTCTCCAGGCAAGAACACTGGAGTGGGTTGCCATTTCCTTCTCCAATGCACGAAAGTGAAAAGTGAAAGTGAAGTCGCTCAGTCGTGTACGACTCTCAGTGACCCCATGGACTGCAGCCCACCAGGCTCCTCCGTCTATGGGATTTTCCAGGCAAGAGTACTGGAGTGGGGTGCCATTGCCTTCTCTGATATTTACCTATATACACATATGTTTTATCACATAGAATGAGTTTGGATTCTAAAACTGCCACTTACAATTTATTCAACTTAAAACAAGTCACTTAACTTCTGGACTTTAGTTTATCTAAAATAAGAGTACTAATATCTATTTTATAGGATTGTTGGGCAATTAAGAAAATGCTTTGTTCTTAAGTGCCTAGTTCAGTGACTATGACAGAAAGCTTTTAATGAATATATAAATATTCATGGTCACCATCATCAGTGTCACCATTACTTATATCCTTAGTTACTCATCAAATAGTGTAAAGATTTTAATACGCACAAACATGCATACACATACAGACAGAAGATAAACAACCAGTGAAGGAAAAAGATACCTAAAGAAGAGGGAATGGAGAAGTACATTCTCAAGTGCTGTGGTGGTTTTAAAGTCTGTCTACTGATTTGTTGATGACCCAAGAGGTGAAGCTTAATTTCCATCCCCTTGAGTGTAGGCTGCATTTAGTGATTCACTTCTAAAAACAGGATATAGCAGGAGTAAAGGGAAGTCACTTCTAAGATTAGATCATGAAAACAGTATGGCTTCCATCTCGGGTTTTCTTTCTGCTGCTCTCTCTTTGATCCCTCTTTTTAGGGAAAGCCATATTGGGAGAAGCCCCAGGGAGGATCCCACAGAGTAAGGAACTAAAGTCTCCTGCTGGTAGTAACATAAGTGAGCCTGGAACTTCAAGCCCTGGTCAATAGCTTGAAAGCACCTCATTAGAGGTCTTGAGCAAGAACCACCTCATTCCTATATTCTTGACTCTCAGCAATTATGTGAATATACACTTGTTCTAAGATGTAAATTTAAAAGTTATTATGGAGAAATAGACAATATACATCTTAAATAATGAAAGAAACTGATTCAAGGAAATGATGATAGAATCAGACCAGAAAATAGGTATTCAGGAGTTGTGTTCGACTCAGCCATTTCATCATGGAGCATAGCTTCCTGGATCCTTACTCATGAATTACTCAACCCCACCTTCCTATTAAACTCGAATAATGTTTGTCATCCTCCTACCCATCTCTTGGATTATTCAACTGTACAAAGGCAAGTATCACTATTGGTAATATCTATATTTTAACTGGATTTTACATAAAACTTCTTAAATCACTTTAAAATATTTCTAAAATGTGACAATAGTTACATCTTTTTGTGCTTGGTATTATTTTCTTTCCATTTCTCTAGTTAAATCTAGAGATTTTTTGAATGTTTAAAAAAGAATATCATATGTGAAACGAATCGCCAGTCCAGGTTCGATGCATGATACATGATGCTCGGGGCTGGTGCACTGGGATGACCCAGAGGGATGGTATGGGGAGGGAGGTGGGAGGGGTGTTCAGGATGGGGAACACCTGTACACCAGTGGCGAATTCATGTCGACGTATGGCAAAACCAATACAACACTGTAAAGTAATTAGTGTCCAATTAAATAAATTTATATTAAAAAAAATAAAAAAGAAGTATTTCTTGCACCTGAAACCATATATCAACTTCAGGAAAGGAAGATTTGGCAACTGTTTCTAAGTTGATCACTCTTCCAGTAATAAAACAAATGGCACATTTCCCAGACTGAAATAATTATTTTAATCTCAAGCAATTACTCTTTCCTTCTCTCATTCCCCCCTCTCTCTCTCTTTGGAGGGTTATATGGGACAAAAAGTTTCTTAATTGAATAACAATCAAGAGATATCACTAATTAATATATCAGGAATCTATTGCTTCCCACGGGTAAGAAAGAACAAAAGTTACAGCTATATATATTTTGTCCACTTTAATTTCCAAAGAAATACATGAAGGCTATTAACAGTTGTTTGCTTTGTTACTGGAAAAGGAATGAGTAAAGGAAACACTTTAAAAGAATATTCACAATAATTGCATATACCTGCATTTAGAATACAATCCTGCAATTGGTTGCTAAGACCTACTGGAACATAAGAGGAAAGCTTTTAAATATTGTACATTTTTTACATGGAGAATTATCCATTTGTGGTTTTTTTTAAAAAATATTTTAAATTCTTTAATTTTGTCAATTTTTGTGAATTAAAATAATAGCTTAATATGCAAGTTTAGGACAATCTTTCTCAAAAAGAAAACAATAAGTAATTTATCATGGCTCTCTAGATTCATGTAAGTCCATTATAAAGGTTATGTTGTGTTTTTTTTGTTATGGTTTTCATCAAAATGGCTTATTATGAGAAACGTATGAGAAAATTCAAATCCATTAGAGAATTTCAATTATGTAAAGCACTTCAACACTTTATGAAGAACACATATTTCACAGTCTAAGCTTGAATACTTGAAAGTTGATTTCATAAAATTGCCAGAGTCTAGTAAGTTAGGATAAAGTCCCCTTCTTTCCTAATTTTTAAAACAATATCATTCCAAATTTCTAGTAGTCCCTTTTCTCTTTTTCACATCTAAAATAGTCTTCTGGACTCTCTTTTCATTGTACTTCTCACCAAAAATGTGGTATTAGTTCCTACACATATTTTCAATTTGCAGCTAAGAAAGGGGGAAAATGTATTGAGAAAAGAGATGAGGATTACAGTCTTCACTTTGACAGTATCTCTGGGACCTTGGCCATATTACTTCATTCTCCTTAGATTCATTTTCTTCAGCTACCAAATTAAGCTTTGTTCCAGTTCTTGTTCAGCTACAACATTTTATAACTGTCAAATCTGATATCCAAATCTTGCCACATCTCCTTAGTTGCAAATTTTCTGGTATTTCTCCCGTTCTGTACATTTTTCCACTTGCTGTTTCTTCAAATTCAAATTCCCTTAAACTAATGAGAAATGTCTGCCTACATAGCCATTCCTTGATTCCCCTGGTAAGGATGCCAATATTTCCACTACCCAGACTTGGAAATCCATAATTCTTGTCTTAACCTTCCCTTCTTCTTCAACATTAAATGCGTTGCAAAATTCACTTGAGATTTTCATCTCTATCTCTTTTCAGTCTAGTATCTTTCCATTTGCATCACACTATTTCTGATTTTTATTGCTACTCACCTAGACAACTAGTAAGGTTTCAACTTAATTTCGCTGCCTACAGAGTCCCCACCACCCAATGACAGACGAAATATCACTGGGAAGCAGGGATACTGTCAGTCTAACTTCTGAGCCCCATGGTATATGGGGCAATATTTTAGAATTAAAGATGGTATCAATTAGCCCAAACTTTTGAGCATCTCACAAACTGATTTAAATTATATTTACATTAAAAGTATCACAGAATGAATTAAAAGTCATCACAAAATGACACAAAGCAAATATTTTCTCAGCCCTGAATCATGGCTCACTCCAATAAGAACTTGTTGAGCATATTTCATGTAGCAGACATTATGCTAGATATTAAGTACATAGAGATTACTACTTTCTACATTGGAGAATTCACTACTTGGTACAGAGCAGACAGAACTGTAAACAAAAATAAATCACAATATAAAGAGAACAAAAGCCCATATTGGAGAAGAAAAACACTTTATGCCTTGCATTTAGCTTTTCCCCCATTCAACTACCAAGGAAGAACATTTTTAATGCAAACAAAGTAGCTACCCTGTATTTATCCTGTTACTTTGCTACAAGAATTTAATGAAACATATTAATTCTAAAATACTCAAGAAGCACACAGTAACACTGGAATGCAACTACGGATACTGTGATATTATAACTTTGAAAGCTGAAATGGAGTTTTACTTTTAAATAAATTATAGTCTTTAAAAATAATTCAATAATAAAAAATATTTATTGAAATTATGATCATGAAATAAAACTATATGTGGAGATGACAGATTAAAAAAACTTAGTAATTAAAACAAACCCCATTTAGATATTTGTTTCTAAACTTTCTACTATTAAATCTCAATACAATCCTGGAAGCACTAGATATAGAGAATTAAATCTAGAATATTATTAAATACAAATGAAACACATAATTCTGGATAAATGACCTATGTTTCCTCAATATGTCTAGTTTTCTTGCAATTATAAACAGATAAATGCCTAGGTTAGCTCTTTAAAATTGCAAGAAAACTAGATGGAATTTCAAGATAATCCATTAGTTTTATAATGTTCCTATTATATCCTCCTAACATTTCTATGAATACATCCAACACATTCATTACTTTTATTTTAGAATTCAGAGGAGGGGAGGGGAAGGGAGGGAGAGAAAGTGAAAGATATCTCTAGTAGGTATTTTAACACCTAGAATTGTCAACATTCCTAGAGAATTTCACAAGTAAAACTAACCTTCTGTACACACAAAATTTACTACATCCTAGAATCATATGTGGAAAGGAGTTTTGTGAACCAAGAAGCGATCAGATAGACAACCATCGGATGCATTATTACTGAACTAACTTTAATGAGATGAAATTACCTCTGATAGAAATCTTGTAAGAATAGGGATGAATTACATGCAAATAGGCCCATAAAAGATGCTGGGATAAGCTGTGTGAACACCTCCAAGACCTAGAATGATGGTCAAAGAACACAACACAGTGACCACCGATCTGAGTCACATAGCAATTTAAAAATTCTATAAGAGCCTTGACCATGGGGAAATTTGATGGACAAATAATTTACCAATTTCTTGTTGTTTAAGTGCTTAATGGCATAGGCCAATGTGGGAAAATTAGATGAACTGTCACTAGGTATCTGAAAATCATAGAACTAACAAAAGATGATGCTTCTGAAAGAAGCAGCACCACCGAAGGGGGAAAAAAAAAAAACACTGCCTGAAACACACACTTCCTCTCATTTTGACATCTGCTACTTGTGTATTCACAGGAAAAAGACAAGGAACAAGCACATGTAATGAAAGAATAATACTTTCATATCTTGCAGCCTTATATATAACCAGATATCGTGAGCTACTTTAAGAAGGTGGTGATCACAGAATATTCCCTAAAGAAATGAAAGACAAAAATCTAAGTGCTCCCGAGTAGAAAGATACAATCAATCCAATAAACAGCTGAACAGGCTGCATCTGAAACGGCTCACTGATCATGTCACCAAGTTGGTATTTTGAACCCATCAGAGATCCTTACCAAAATTACAGGTATTTAACAGAACATACATACTTAGAAAAGAGATTATTAAAAATCAATATACCATTCATTTTTCCATTAAAACTAAAAAATACTTCAAAAAGACAAGTGAAAATTGAAAGATATCCCCAAGAGTGAGTGTGAAATAGTATCAAGGGCTTTTCTGGACTAAGAGCCGGACTTCTAATTGCTACACTTCTTGCTCTCTGGCAGTTATTAACTTGATTGATTTGGAAGAGAAGTCAGTCAGCTTCCTAGGCTGTTTGTCCATTTGCAAGCCTTGATACCAGTTCTCCCTTCAATTATAACAGGTCCAACCTAGTTGACCTAACCTTTTGTTCCACCAAAGAAGCCTCAGCTCTAAAGTACATTCCATACATTTTTAATATAAAATGGCTGCAGAAAATATAATAAACAGCAAAATAAAAAACAAGATTCTAAAACATAACAAACGCTGTTTCCATCAAGAGTAAATTAAATGATATTAATTGATAGAATTCGAGTGGTATATTACTTTAAAATAATCATTAGATTTTAACACATTTTTAAACCCTGCATGTCAAAATAGTAAGTCACCATGATTTTCTCTCTGTAAGTTAAAATCTGGTGTATCAAGAGAGTATTGGGAAATCATTCTAATGCATATGTATATATGAATATATAAACTTCTATTAAATTAGAAAACTGTAATGATTATAATGTTAACACAAAAGCCTAATTTATGCCTTGTAAATAAACACATATGATATATCCAAGAGATTGTTTTTTTGACGTATCTTTTATAGTTCACAGGGAGATAAGAGTTAAAAGTGAAAAACAGATAGGAAAAGTTGGTTGAAATTTTTTGAATAGAAAACTATTTTTAAATCTCAGATATAATTTTGAATGCATCATAACCATACTTTTGCAATAAACATTAAAATATTTATAGAACCTGAATTTTAAAAATTAATATCTAGCATGCTGCTGCTGCTGCTAAGTCGCTTCAGTTGTGTCTGACTCCGTGCAACCCCATAGAGGGCAGCCCACCAGGCTCCCCCGTCCCTGGGATTCTCCAGGCAAGAATACTGGAGTGGGTTGCCATTTCCTTCTCCAATGCATGAAAGTGAAAAGTGAAAGTGAAAATGAAAGTGAAGTCGCTCGGTCGTGTCAGACTCTTAGCGACCCCATGGACTGCAGCCTACCAGACTCCTCTGTCCATGGGATTTTCCAGGCAAGAGTACTGGAGTGGGGTGCTATTGCCTTCTCCGAATATCTAGCATAAGATATCACTAAGATTTCATTACTTCAGTGGGACTCTGCAAACATGTCTAAACTAGATTTTCTTAGACTTTTATAAAACTCATAATTTTCATGAGTCTCTTATACAAGCTCATACTGAAATATCTACAGATCCTTATATCCTTCCAATTTACCCCTGCCATGCAATTGGTTTATCCAAGGAATAATCCTTCAAAAGTAAATGGTTGAGAAATTAATTTTATAGACCTTTCATGTAAAATATTTGTGTCCTATTCAATGTTATTTTCCTCTGGCCAAAGAATAAAACAAAGCCAAATACACAAAAAAGTAAAAACAAAACAAACAAAAAATCTCTAATATTTCTACTCCTCTGTTCATCAATGAATAAAAACTGGACAATGTGTCAATTTCTTATTGCTAATGAGGTATTTAATAATCAGCTCTTGAATCTGCATCTAGTCTAGATAAAATATAGTAAAGAGCAGTTACTCTCAAGGTATTTTTATGTACTGTTTCTATATCTAGAACATGATACATACTTTAAACAACTTAAAAGTATAATAATTTTAAAATTAAAAGTACACCAATTGGTGAGCATACATGTATGTGTGTGTCATATGACTAACAGTTTAAGATATCTAATATTCCTTCCTTTGGACTAAAATATGATTATATTCTTCACACAGGAGACTACTTTACAGAATCTTATATATAGACTATAACAAGGAAGTAGCATTTATTTTTACATTATAGAGTTCTGCTACCTTTTAGTAACAGATGCAACCTCTCCCCAATTCTGCTACTCTGTTGTTATAATTTCTCTTGTCCAGCTTGTGTGACTGCAAAGGATCAGTGACAGACTAGGAAAAGGCTACCCTTTAGTCATTTACAACAGCATTCAGTTTCAAAGGGGATCTTATTTTTGACTCCTAGCTGTTATTGTTGGGCTTTTTGAGTGCCTGCACCATCAAAAAAAAAAAAAAAAATAGAAATGTGGATGCTGGAACCAGGTCCTATCAGACTCAATGCCAAGTTATAAAACACAAAACAACTGATAACTCTATTTACAGATAAAAATGCATAAGGATGAGGGTTGGGGGAGAGTACTGGGAGTTTGGGATTAGCAGATGAAAACTATTATACAGAGAATGGATAAACAATAAGATCCTACTGTATTGCACAGGGAACTCTATTCAACATGCTGTGATAAACCACAATGAAAAAGAATATGAAGAAGAATCACTTCGTTATATAGCAGAAACAGAATCACTTTATTATACAGCAGAAAATCAACAAACACTATAAATCAATTATATTTCAATAAAATTTAAAAAAGAGGATGGGGAACACATGTACACCCATGGCTGATTCATGCTAATTATGGCAAAAACCACTACAATATTGTAAAGTAATTAGCCTCCAATTAAAATAAATTAAAAAAAAAGAAACAAATACTCATTAGCACTGCCCATGAAAAAATGCATAAGGAATAGATGCATTTTTATCAAAAAAAGACAACCAAGCCTAGACAAAGTTTCAACCAGATAAAAACACTTATTTGTTAGCACCAGGAGAAATTTTTCATTTTTGTTCTGATTATAGTAGATTCCAGTTCACAAAGAATTAAACTGCACCTTGATCAATCTGTCTCCCAAATGGATTGCTATTTTTCATATGAAGCCAACATCTGATAAAAAGATTTATCTGAAGGAGATAATAGCAAAGCTCATGAGATCCATCAGGTGGAAATGTTTGAGGCAGAGCTGGTAAACCAAAAAGCACAGTAGATTTCAAAATTTAGTGGGAGAGATCCAAATTACCTCAGCAGTTGACAGAAAAGGAAGACTGGGCAGTCAGAGGTCAAGATGGGTAATGGATTTTACAGGAGTCCGTGCCCAGCCATTCCGAGCACTCAGGCACAGGAGAAGCTCTGTCCTGCCCTCTGAGCTCTCGAATCTCACATGCCTCCTAATAATGGCTACAAAGAGAAATAAATCTTTAATTTCTCAAATATAATCAGATAAGTGGACACTGAACCTATCATTGTTATCCTATAATCAGCAAACATACATTATTAAAACATCAAAATGATGACATTTAGCTAAGAGATTTGCAAGATACAAAAGCACTCAAGCCTTTACTTTAAAGGCGTTATCTTCAAACAGAATTTTAAGTTGGTACCTCTGAGCCAACTCTTATTTATTCCCAAAATAGCCTAAGTTAACCTTTATTGCCTATTTTTTAAAAAATAGAAATTTTGAAGATGCACACCCCAAAAGAGAACTTCATTCAATGACACAGGAAAGTAGACTTTATTTTGCAGTTTGTGTAAAACCATCCTGTCTGTCCAAATAATGGTCAAACAATACTCCATATGTTGTTAGCGTTAATTGTTAATGCAAACCTGTTTAATAGAAGTTGGTATTTATAAATTAGTACCAGTAAAGTAAAAGATAAAATCTTACTAATAAGGCTGACTTAAAACCATGACTGCTGTTAAACAATACATAGGAGATGATCAGAAAAAGCAAATTTTTGAAAGATTTTCATTAGAATTCTCTAAATTCAAGCCAAATAGCAGAGGCAAAGTTAATACACAGATATAAACCAAATTAAATGCCAAATATTATTATTTTGCATTGCCACTTGATATACTGCTGCTAATATAGCCCTATATATAGGAAAACAGCATAATAATTAGGGAAACAATAAAAATGTATTTCTGAATTTCAATGAAGCAACATCATAATAATATTGACAAAAGCTACAGCAATATATTCATCAAAATTGTTAACCAGTGCTAACTTAAACCTAACATGAAAACTGCAGAATGGCTCATAAAAATAAGCCAGAAATTATTTTTATTCTTATCTCTAAACCAGGTCAACTGAAATAAAAATAGGACTGGTGATGAATAATCAGCTCCCATCTTACCATGCTTCCATTCAGAAGGCAGAAATAACTCTGATAGAACCATTGATGAAGATGAAGAAGAACAAAAACAAACTTCTCTTTCAGCACTTCTCCCCAGTTTTCAAGTTTTTCTAAACATGGTTGAGTTTGAAGGTAAAATAACTAGCTGGTCTCTGGAGGTCTTACACATGCTTATACACATTTTTTTGTTAGTGGCTGCAGCTGTTTTCTCACTGGATATAATATCCTCTTTAGTACATACTCAGGCTAAATAAAACTATATGACAGAGAGGGTTTAACAACGTTTTTTACATGTAATGACTAATGCAGTGCTTAATTTGTCTTCAAAATATAGTAATATACCTACAGATGAATTCAAAACTGTTCATCATAAAAGCTAATTTAAAAATCTACTTTGCTAAGTAATTTGAATGATCTCCCTAATATCATGAGTCCTAGCTTCTTAATTCATCCTTCTATCTTATATATTCATTCTTACCTCTGTACCAGTTATATTTTTAATAAGGATAACATTAAGTATTAGTTAATATATTTTTAAATGCTTTTCTGGATATCCTTAGAAATATATTCAGGCTTAAAATTGCATTATATTGATTTTTACTTTGAGGATTTAAAGGGCAAATTTGACAAAAGATAAAACTGATAAATTTCCACATTTTGCAATGTTGTATTCTTTTCTTTCAACAAAAACCATACATACACACACAAATAAGCTTTGGACTACAAACCCAGGATCCATAATAAATCAATGTTTTCAAACTACTTTGATGAACAAATATGGATTTTATAATTAGTGAGAGGTAAATTATTTTGTATATGTATTTCATACAGGAATTTAACAATGTATTTGGCAATGTAAAGATGAATTCAATGACTGAGTGAGCTTAGACAACCTACACAGTAGATCCTAAAAAGCCTGAGAATCATATCACCATGGTGTCAGATCATTTGAGTGAAAATGGAAAATAGCAAGACCTATATTCAACTATTTAAAAATGAGTAATATAAAAATATGAAAAAATTCAAACTGATGCCTTTATATTCACATACTATGCAAAATTTTGTTAAATAAATCCAACCATATTCTTCTATACACAGTATATATGTTCTATACTTTATATACTATGTTCTTGTTCAGTCGTTAAGTCATCTCAGACACTTTGTAACTCCATGGACTGTAGCATGCCAGGCTTCCCTATCCTTCACTATCTCACTATCTCCTGGAGTTTGCTTAGATTTCATGTCCATTAACTTGGTGATGCTATCTAACCATCTCATTCTTTGCCGCGCACTTCTTTTGCCTCAATCTTTCCCAGCATCAAGGTCTTATCCGATGAGTTGGCTCTTCACATCAGGTAGCCAAAGTATTTGAGTTTCAGCTTCAGTATCAGTCCTTCCAATGAATATTCAGGACTGATTTCATTCAGGATTGACAGGTTGTATCTCCTTACAGTCCAAGGGACTCTCAGGAGTCTTCTCCAATACCACAGTTCAACAGCATCAAATCTTCAGCACTCAGCCTTCTTCATGGTCCCACTCTCACATCCGTACATGACTATTGGAAAAACAACAGCTTTGATTATATGGACTTTTGTCAGCAAAATCATGTCCTGCTTTTTAATATGATGTCTAGCTTTGTCGCAGCTTTCCTTCCAAGGAGCAAGCGCCTTTTAATTTCATGGCTTCAGACACCGTTCACAGTGATTTTGGAGCCCAAGAAAATAAAATCTGTCACTGCTTCCACTTTTTACTACCTACTGCTGTGAAGTGACAGGGAAAATACATTAACTTAGATTTACAATTTTTCCTGTGAAATTGTGATGGGCTTACAATTACAGATCATTTAGAGCTACTAAAGGGTTCAATTCAGTTCAGTCACTCAGTCGTGCCCGAGTTTTTGTGACCCCATAGACTACAGCATGCCAGGATTCCCTGTCCACCACCAACTCCTGGAGCTTGCTCAAACTTATGTCCATAGAGTCGGTGATGCCATCCAACCATCTCATCCTCTGTCGTCCCCTTCTCCCACCTTCAATCTTTCCCAGCATGAGGGTCTTTTCCATGAGTCAGTTCTTCACATCAGGTGGCCAAAGTATTGGAGTTTTCAGCTTCAGCATCAGTCCTTCCAATTAATATTCAGGACTGATTTCCTTTAGGATGGACCAGTTTGATCTCCTTGCTGTCCAAGGGACTCTCAAGAGTCTTCTCCAACACCACAGTTCAATTCTTTGGCATTCAGCTTTCTTTATAGTCCAACTCTGACATCCATACATGACTACTGGAAAAACCATAGCTTTGACAAGATGGATCTTTGTGAGTATCTAGATATTTGAACTAGCCATAGTTTAGTTAATATATTAATTTTTAATTTAATTTACTGTTTCCTAAAACCTATACTAAACATGAATAACAGAGTCAAATGTACCAAAAAGAACAAAATAGAATATTGAGAAAAAAATCAAAAAGTCTGATGTATGTTCATGTATGATAAAGGATTTTCATAAATCATTTGGGTAAAAAAATGCTATTTTAAAATTAATACAGATGCAATCAACTACTTGAAAAAGTCACTATAATTTCATTTTATATTCTATACACAAATAAATCAGATAATTAATGTGGTCAATGTTAAAAATCTTAGAAACAACAATTTTTTAATGAGAAATATGTTTATCTTATATTAGAAGCAGTTTAAATAAATAACAATCGTATATTTATTATAATGTAAAGTATGTTATAACTAATTAATATGATAAATAACTATCATGCTTAAAAACTTTATTAACATTGAAATACCTGAATGTTTTAAAAGCAACACACAAAATATAATCTCAGTTTCACTAAACAATATGTATAGAAAGTGAGCAAAGTTCAACAAAAATGTTAATTATCTATGGATATGAAATGTTAGCCTTTTTGTGTTTTGAGCATTTCTTTTTACATCGAGCAAAAAGAATTAAATATTATGAGGTCTCCTATACCACAGAGCATATTCAAAATTAATCTGGACAATCTGTTTCCCCTAACTCTTTGTTAACCTGTACTTCTGTATGTTTTCTGATTATTCCCAGGGTGACAGAGAAATTTGCATGGATAAATTATAATCACCTTTGTGACAGCTGGATCCCACCATTTTAAGTAGATGGAAAATCACTCCATCTGTTTCTTGTGAATAGGTTAAAGTAAATGATAAAAAGAAAAGGTATGTGTTCCAAGTCTACATGTAGAGAAGGCAGAAATTCAGTTCTATGTCACGATTTCACACAGTGCTAGTGATGATCCTACCTCCTCAAAAGTATTTCCAGCAACTGGAACAGATTCTTTAAATTCCACCAATAGAGATGTGTTTCTTTGATTTCAAATCACTCCTCTTTAAAAAAGAAAAGATCTTTAGAAGTAAGGAGCACATTTAACTTTCATCAGTCACTTGTAAGAACATGAATGCTGCTGCTGCTGCTAAGTCACTTCAGTCGTGTCCGACTCTGTGCGACCCCATAGACAGCAGCCCACCAGGCTCCTCCGTCCTGGTGAATATAATTTTCAAATTCTTCCTGAGAACAAGTTGTAAAGAGGAGTAGGGCAGGGTTAACATGAGAACCTCCTCTATGGGAGGAACAGAAGTCAGAGCAGCCTGGTTAAGAGGAAGGATGAAGGCTGGAGGAAGAGATTAGAAAAATTAAGACACTTTTTTCCAAATATTCAACTTTGTGAATTACAGATCCTGAAAAGGCATGGGACCAAACTTTCAATAACAGGAATCCATGTATAATGATATTCTTGTTACTAGGGTGAATTTGGGGCTTCTGTGGTAGCTCAGCTGGTAGATAATCCACCTGTAATGCAGGAGACCCCAGTTCAATTCCTCGGTTAGGGCACTCTCCTGGAGTGGAGAAGAGATAGGCTACCTACTCCAGTATTTATGGGCTTCCCTGGTAGCTCAGACAGTAAAGAACCCACCTGCAATGCAGGAGACCTGGGTTCAAACCCTGGGGTGGGAAGATCCCCTAGAGGAGGAACCCACTCCAATATTTTTGCCTGGAGAATCCCCATGGACAGAGGAGCCTGGCAGGCTACAGTTCATGGGGTCACAAAGAGTTGGACACAACTAAGCATAGCACAATGTGAATTTTATAAGTTTGGTATCAAATATGTGAATTTTATAAGTTTGGTATCAAATATGCTTATGAATCGGAGAAGGCAATGGCACCCCACTCCAGTACACTTGCCTGGAAAACCCCATGGACGGAGGAGCCTGGTAGGTTGCAGTCCATGGGGTCACTAAGAGTCGGGCACCACTGAGCGACTTCACTTTCACTTTTCACTTTCATGCATTAGAGAAGGAAATGGCAACCCACTCCAGTGTTCTTGCCTGGAGAATCCCAGGGACGGGGGAGCGTGGTGGGCTGCCATCTGGGATCGCACAGAGTTGGACACAACTGAAGCGACTTAGCAGCAGCAGCAGCACCAGCACGCTTATGAATTTGGGAGCCTGAATTGGAGGTAGTGTGAAAGTACCCTAGAAGAAGACCAGAAGAATAGCTATAATATTATATTATGTACATTATATATACTGATGATGATGAAAGTTGCTCAGTCGTGTCTGACTCTTTGCGACCCCATGGACTATACAGTCCATGGAATTCTCCAGGCCAGAATACTGGAGTGGGTAGCCTTTCCCTTCTCCATGGGATCTTCCCAACCCAGGGATCAAATCCAGGTGTCCCACATTGCAGGCATATTCTTTACCAGCTGAGCTACAATGCTCAGCTGGTAAAAAAAAAAATATATATATGTATATATATATATAAAAATATATATATATATGTATATATATATAAATATATAATAATATATAATTAATATTATGAAATACCTGTTTTAAAACTCCATGGTTCAGACAGTCTTTGAGGCCCTGTGGCAGAAGAATGGGAGAATCTTTCCAAATACATACTAATGAAATAATTCATTAAAACTTACAACTGCCTTACATTATATTACTTTTAATTGGCATCCCAACTTAAAAGTACCATGTCTCATTCTGCATATTTTATGGTTAAGGGATGCTGGTACCAAATTAATATTAAATAATAATTAAAGTCTACATTCTATAGCATTCCAGAATTAAACCATATTTTTTCAAAGACCAGAAGCCCCATAAGTGCTGTTATGTTGTTAACTATGACAAGAAAATACTGTCAATTTCAACGTAACCCCTGAGTTATAGTTACATTTGTGTTTATTCTTGTTTTCCAGAATATTATCTCTCTCACACACATACACTTTAAAGATAACTGAGGAGATTTTAAAGTATTTACTCACGTGTTCCTCTTAACCAATTTTGCACATACTGGCACATCTCCAATTAACACCAGGAATAAGTTTGGGCTGGCTTTAACCTATGAGTGTAATTTCACTTGGGTTGACAACCCATGGAGATATACCTATTTACCTATCAAAACTACAGCAACAAAGCACACTAAAATGGGATTTGAGAGACCAAAGCAGACATTCTGCCTTGAAATTGATTCATTATAACTTTTTTATAACATACTGGGGAAATCGTCTAGAATAACTTGGCCCAAGAAGAGGAAAGAAAACTCATTTGTCTCCCTTGCATGCTTACCACAGTTGGCTTAAAGATCCTAAAACTATACACTAATAATGATGTACAGTTCATGCATGCCCCAGTTCAACAATTTACACGAACCAATCTGCTACATGACCCTCCTTACAAGAGTACTCTCCGGAGGTCACTGAGGCTGAACCTGGTGTGCCGGCGTCCCACAGCACATCAGTCATTTACCCTGACTTGCCTCAATGCCCCCTAGCCATCTATATCACCTACCCTCACTTTGTTAGGATCAGAGTATAGGGACTTTACTCTGAATTCAGTAGTTCTTTCAGCTCATGAATATTCAGTACTTTGTGTTCATGTAAACCATGCAACTAACTTACCCAAATTAACAGAGAAAGTAAAACCATCGACAGTAGCTATGCAAACCGATGTAGATTTATTGGTTGGTATGTGCTGAAGACAAAGATTTTTAAATCCATATAGTTAGAAAATCTAGGAAGCAGAAAAAGTTAAAAGGTGTCATTTATTTGATGCTTTTGAACTGCGGTGTTGGAGAAAACTCTTGAGAATCCCTTGGACTCCAAAGGAGATCCAACAGTTAATCCTAAAGGAAATCAGTCCTGAATATTCATTGGAAGGACTGATGCTGAAGCTGAAACTCCAATAACTGATGCAAAGAACTAACTCATTGGAAAAGACCCTGATGCTGGGAAAGACTAAAGGTGGGAGGAGAAGGGGATGACAGAGGATGAGCTGGTTGGATGGCATCACTGACTCCATGGACATGAGTTTGAGTAAGCTCCAGGAGTTGGTGATGGACAGAGAAGCCTAACGTGCAGTAGTCCATGGGGTGGCAAAGAGTTGGACACGACTGAGCAACTGAACTAAACTGAACTGATCTGTCACCTCCCCAAACAATATAAATTTAATTCCCCTCAAACAGTTCATCAATTAGGAAGCCACTAGCATGACTGCATTCCAAAAAGTCTTCCACCAACAATAAACATTCTGCATTCACATAAAATATCATCAGCCTCAAATCAGGAGTTCTGAATAATCTGTGCGAACCAGGCATGCTATTTAAACTCTGTGAGTCTTGGCTTCCTCAGTATTAAAGGAACTTGCTTTTCATTAAGGTTCTTTCCCAGATCTAAAATCTCATAATTTAATAACACAGAGAGCCCTGTGATGGGTACAAAGGAAAGACATGTATTTCCGGAGGAACCAAGACAGCCTACAAACAGACAATTATTTTCAGACTAAAATATCTTGAAAGCTATTTTAAAAACTTCCGTATTTTCTGATAAACTTGGAACTGGAGCATTTAGTTAGGCTTTCAGGAAAATAGCTTTTTTATCCAAGTAAATAAATAATAGTTGTATTAACCCTATACTACATGCAAAATATTTTACTCTCCTATCATTGTCTCCTGTCTTTCACGGGAATGGAGTCACAGACAGTTAGATTTTAGTTTCTGAAGAATAAATTTATGTACACAGTATGTTTTTGTGACCAATTAGAGAAACAATCTGTACATAATGTAAGTCACTTGCCTAAATGGTGTTTAATGAACAATGAAATAGGCTGATTCAAGTAACTCAGTTTTAGTTCCCCAGAAAATATATATTTTTTTAATATAGAATCTTGACTCTGAAAAGAGTGCAAATATACATATATATACACGTAGTCCTCACCACTAAACAATGAAGAATGAAGAGATTTTAAAAAGAAAAAAAGTTCATCTTTTTAATACCAATTCATGTCTGAAAGCTAGAAAATAACTTGCCAACTGAATATCTGAATGAAAAACAACACTCATTTCAAAGTATCAAAAGAATGATGAGACAAAAATAGCAATTGAAAATAGAATCATTCTCTCCAGCCAATTGAAGAAAATGGACTTTTCCCCTAGTACTTTGCCACTATTATGAGGGCTTAGGAGGAATAAAACTCTGATTTTGAGAATTATGGAATAAGAATGGTATAATCTCACAAGTAAGGACTGAAGTGATTGCAAGACCTAAAACCTCTAATCAGCTGCCAGTTTGTGTGAGTTTTGCTTGGGAAGAAATTGCTACAAAATTTCTTCTCTTCATTTCTGCTCCTCAGCTACTAATATAGATCTTGGATTTGCTTGTAACAAATACTCAACTGATTTTGCATTTTGAAAAAACAAGGCCAGAGCTTGAAGAAAAATGAGTTTCAATAATATAAGAAGTAAAGCCATTCAATTGTACTACCAAGTCCTGTAAAAACATCTGGAAGATTTTAACCATGTGCCATATTAAAACAAATGCTTTTGATTCAATGAAGAAAACAACTTCAGAAAATGTACTTAAATTGACAGAAGTTTCTACATGCTGTAATAAATCACTCTGAAGTTACCACTTGAATTGTAGTAATATGTAAGTCATCACTTTCAATTTTCTTATTTGCTTGTTAAAAATCTTTTTGCTCCCCACCTGAATTTAATATGATATTGAAGATTACCTTTGAATGTGGGAATAAAGCAATGCATTCATTTAAAATAAATTAACTTAGAAAACTCTGATGCAACATGTGAAAGGTACTAGGTCAGGAATAATTTAGGATACCCCAGAGTTGGCAGCTGCACCTCTAACATGATTTGAGTCACGATGGAGTCCTCCTGAACAAAAGGCCCTCTTCATTATCTGCCATTAGAATCCTAAAGCTTTTCAGTCTTGAGTTCTCAACTAAACTTGAACACACTTGAAGATGAAACACCATAAGCCATTATCTCTAATTCACATTTATCTCAGTTGGCAACTACTTGAGAGCCAAGATTCACAGGGTTGAGGAAAAAAGAGACAATAGGAACCAGGACAAGGAGAAGCTCAGGAAAAGGGAGGTGCAGTGGCATCAAACGTAGGATTTATCAATTTTACCACTTAGCCTGGGGTCAGCCTCCAAATTTAATTCCCAAATCTACTGACAGCATTCAAACAGAGCCAAGGGCACATTCTCAGGCTAATGTTCAGGACATTCAAATCCAAGCAAAAGAGGATCCGTTATCCATTTCTATAATCTGGCATTTCAAGAATGTTATATGAATGGAATCACATAGTATGGAACGTTTTGAGTTGTTTTGCATAATTCTCTGGAGATGTATTCAGGCTGTTTGTACCAACTTTCGGATTTTGGTGTTCACGTTTTCTGAATATTCAATGGGTTGATGTATCATGGTTTGTTGAGCTATTTATCCACTAAAGGACATCTGTGTTGTTTCCCATTTGGGGTTATTATGAAAAAAATACTATAAATATTTGTGTACAGATAATTGTATGACCATAAGTTTTCATTTTACTGTACTAAGGGCTCAAGAGTACAACTATTGGGTTCAACAGTGATTACATGTTTACTTATTTTAAGAAACTGTCAAACTTCTTCCAGATGATATAATTCCTATTTATGTGCTGCTGAATTATTTTTGTTAATATATTTTTAGGGATTTCAGTGTCTACACTGGAAACACTGATGAGGTATATTGCTCTGTCATTTTATTTTCTTGTATTTTGTTTTGATGTAGGGCAATATGCCAGCAAATTTGGAAAACTCAGCAGTGGCCACAGGACTGGAAAAGGTGAGTTTTCACTTCAATCCCAAAGAAAGGCAATGCCAAAGAATGCTCAAACTACCACACAATTGCACTCATCTTACATGCTAGTAAAGTAATGCTCAAAATTCTCCAAGCCAGGCTTCAGCAATACGTGAACCATGAACTTCCAGATGTTCAAGCTGGTTTTAGAAAAGGCAGAGGAACCAGAGACCAAATTGCCAACATCCACTGGATCATGGAAAAAGCAAGAGAGTTCCAGAAAAACATCTATTTCTGCTTTATTGACTAGGCCAAAGCCTTTGACTGTGTGGATCACAATAAACTGTGGAACATTCTGAAAGAGATGGGAATACCAGACCACCTGACCTGCCTCTTGAGAAATTTGTATGCAGGTCAGGAAGCAACAATTAGAACTGGACATGGAACAACAGACTGGTTCCAAAAAGGAAAAGGAGTATGTCAAGGCTGTATATTGTCACCCTGCTTATTTAACTTCTATGCAGAGTACATCATGAGAAACGCTGGGCTAGAAGAAGCACAAGCTGGAATCAAGATTGCCAGGAGAAATATCAATAACCTCAGATATGCAGATGACACCACCCTTATGACAGAAAGTGAAGAGGAACTAAAAAGCCTCTTGATGAAGGTGAAAGAGCAGAGTGAAAAAGTTGGCTTAAAGCTCAACATTCAGAAAACGAAGATCATAGCATCTGGTCCCATCACTTCATGGGAAATAGATGGGGAAACAGTGGAAACAGTGTCAGACTTTATTTTTTGGGGCTCCAAAATCAGTGCAGATGGTGACTGCAGCCATGAAATTAAAAGACGCTTACTCCTTGGAAGAAAAGTTATGACCAACCTAGATAGCATATTCAAAAGCAGAGACATTACTTTGCCAACAAAGGTCCATCTAGTCAAGGCTATGGTTTTTCCTGTGGCCATGTATGGATGTGAGAGTTGGACTGTAAAGAAGGCTGAGCGCCAAAGAATTGATGCTTTTGAACTGTGGTGTTGGAGAAGACCCTTGAGAGTCCCTTGGACTGCAAGGAGATCCAAGCAGTCCATTCTGAAGGAGATCAGCCCTGGGATTTCTTTGGAAGGAATGATGCTAAAGCTGAAACTCCAGTACTGTGGCCACCTCACGCAAAGAGTTGACTCATTGGAAAAGACTCTGATGCTGGGAAGGACTGGGGGCAGGAGGAGGAGGAGACGACAGAGGATGAGATGGCTGGATGGCATCACTGACTTGATGGACGTGAGTCTGAGTGAACTCCGGGAGTTGGTGATGGACAGGGAGGCCTGGTGTGTTGCAATTCATGGGGTCGCAAAGAGTCAGACATGACAGAGTGACTGAACTGAACTGAACTGAATACTAACTTCACAAAATGAATTGGCAAGCACTCCCTTCTGTAATACTTTCCGGAAAAGACTGTTTAGAATTGGTGTTAATTGTTGTTCAAGTTTTCAGAGAAACCATCTGGACTTGGAAATTTCCTTTCTGAAAGTTTCAAAATTGCAAAATTCATTTTCCTTAATAGTTAAACAGCTATTCAAATTATCTATTTTATATTGAATGAGTTATGGTTGGTTGTACTTTTCAATGAATTAATCTATTCTGTCAGTGTTATCAAATCCATAGGTGTGAAGTTGTATCAATCCTTTATTGTCTTTTTTGATATCTGCATGATTTGTATCGATATCCTTTGCTTCATTACTTTTATCAGCAATTTGTCTCTTCTCTCGTCAGTCTTGCTAAAGGTTTGTCAATCTTGACGAAGTTACTTTAAAAGTAGCAAGTCTTGGTTTCATTTTCTCTATTTTCAGTCTCATGTATTTCTGTTCCTTTTTATTCCCCCCTTCTTCTTGTTTTGGGTTTATTTTGCTCTATTATTCTTGAATCTTGAGGTGCAAGTTTAGATTATTGACCTAATCTGATTTGAGATCTACTCTGACTTTTTCCCCGAGCAGTAGCAGCATGCATTCAGTATTACAAAAGTTCTATAAACACTGATATGCTATATTTTCATATTCATTACTATGTGTTTTTAAAAGTTTCCCTGAGGCTTCTACTTTGACACACGAATTATTTATATATGTATAGTTTAATTTCAAAATGTTTGGAGATATTTCTTTTATCATTTTGATACTAATTGTTAGTTTGTTTTCACATGGTCAAAGAACATACTCTATATTATTTATTTTTCCTGAATTTGTTGACATTTGTTTTATGACTCATGATATGGCATATTTCAGAATATGTTTTATCACCACTTGAAAAAAAAGGTAGATTCTGGTGTTGCTGAACAGAACTTATCAGATTCTCGTTATAAAATCCCCAAACAAATCTGCTCTCCATCAACAATACACACCCTTAAATGGCAGGGGCTCTACATCACTTCCCTCCCAGATACATTTGTTTAAAAAAAAATTAATGGTATTGAATATATCTTAAACTTCTAACTCAATTCTCTCCAACTTTACACATTATTAATTTGTGAAAAGACTGACACACAAGTTTTAGAGTGCTTTCCTATATAGTAATTAACACGATCCTTACACCATCTCTCTGGAATGTTGCTGGGTATGATTGACATCTCCTTTTTTTTTTGCTGATTAAGCTGATGCATGGAGAAGGCAATGGTACCCCACTCCAGTACTCTTGCCTGGAAAATCCCATGGACGGAGGAGCCTGGTGGGCTGCAGTCCATGGGGTCAAAAAGAGTCGGACATGACTGAGCAACTTCACTTTCACTTTTCACTTCCATGCATTGGAGAAGGAAATGGCAACCCACTCCAGTGTTCTTGCCTGGAGAATCCCAGGGACGGGGGAGCCTGGTGGGCTGCCGTCTATGGGGTCACACAGAGTCGGACACGACTGAAGTGACTTAGCAGCAGCAGCAGCAAGCTGATGCAACTAATGCAAAACCAATATAGGCAATTGCAGGTTCACATTCTCACTGCAGAAATTTAGCTGCTGTCTGAATTAGTATAGGAGAGTGATTGGATCTGAACTTTGACTCTGATAAGTACTACTGAGTGGCTTGGACTAGTTAGCTAATCCTTTAAATCAGTTTCCTTATCTTTAAAATGGGAATTATGGCACTATGTACCTCAAAGGGTTCTGTAAGTGTTGAAAGAGTTAATACTAGTAGCGAGCTTATGTATCAGGGCCTGGGACAGAATATATGTGCTACCTGTGCTGGCTATGATTGCATATTGCCTATGATGGGAAAAAAAGGGAAAACAGTCAAGGAAATTCAGCAGGTCAATATCCTCTAATTTGACTTACATTGTCACTATTTTAAAGGTAATAAAAAAGCAAAATAAATAAACTTAAAAAGGTAAATTCAAAGGCCTGGTTAGCGTTGGTATTTAAAAAATACTTTTTTTCATAGTCTGAAGTGCTTATCCCTCTGTTTTTTCACCATCATGCTTTATAAACTGTGACCCAGAATAACACGGCTAAATGGACTTGGGTCTAAATAACACATTTCATATTTCAACACTATAAACTTAAACTGCTTTAGAAAACTGTGGAACAGAGCAGTCTGTTCTTATTAAATAAATATGCTTCAGTTGAGCTCAGTTCAGTTGCGCAGTTGTGTCAGACTCTTTGCGACCCCATGGACTGCAGCATGCCAGGCCTCCCTGTCCATCACCAACTCCTGGAGCTTACTCAAACTCATGTCCATGGAGTCAGTGATGCTACACAACCATCTCATCCACTGTCATTCCCTTCTCCTCCTGCCTTCAATCTTTTACAGCATCAGGCTCTTTTCAAATGAGTCAGTTCTTCCCATCAGGTGGCCAAAGTACTGGAGTTTCAGCTTCAGCATCAGTCCTTCCAATGAATATTCAGGACTGATTTCCTTTAAGATGGGCTGTTTTGATCTCCTTGCAGCCCAAGGGACTCTCAAGAGTCTTCTCCAACACCACAGTTCAAAAGCATCAATTCTTCAGCATTCAGCTTTCTTTATATTCCAACTCTCACTTCCATACACGACTACTGGAAAAACCATAGCTTTGACTAGACGGACCTTTGTTGGCAAAGTAATGACTCTGCTTTTTTAATATGCCTTCTAGGTTGGTCATAACTTTTCTTCCAAGGAGCAAGTGTTTTTTAATTTCATGGCTTCAGTCACAATCTGCATTGATTTTGGAGCCCCCCAAATAAAGTCTGTCACTGTTTCCACTGTTTCCCCATCTATTTACCATGAACAGATGGGACCAGATGCCATGAACTTTGTTTTTTGAATGTTGCGTTTTAAGCCAACTTTTTACTCTCCTCTTTCACTTTCATCAAGAGGCTCTTTAGTTCTTCACTTTCTGCCATAAGGGTGGTGTCATCTGCATATCTGAAGTTATTGATATTTTTCCCAGCAATCTTGATTCCAGCTTGGGCTTCATCCTGCTCAGCCTTTTTCATGATGTACTCTGCATATAAATTAAATAAGCAGGGTGACAATATACAGCCTTGATGTACTCCTTTCCCTCTTTGGAACCAGTCTGTTGTTCCGTGTCCAGTTCTAACTGTTGTTTCTTGACCTGCACACAGATTTCTCAGGAGGCAGGTCAGGTGGCCTGGTATTCCCATCTCTTTCAGAATTTTCCACAGTTTGTGGTGATCCACATAGTCAAAGGCTTTGGCATAGTCAGTGAAGCAGAAGTTTTTCTGGAACTCTCTTGCTTTTTCCATGATCCAACGGATGATGGCAATTTGATCTCTGGTTCCTCTGCCTTTTCTAAAACCAGCTTGAACATCTGGAAGTTCATTGTTCACATACTGTTGAAGCCTGGCTTGTAGAATTTTGAGCATTACTTTGCTAGTGTGTGAGATGAGTGCAATTGTGCAGTAGTTTGAGCATTCTTTGGCATTGCCTTTCTTTGGGATTGGAGTGAAAACTGACTTTTTCCAGTCCTGTCGCCACAGATGAGTTTTCCAAATTTGCTGGCATATTGAGTGAAGCACTTTCACACCATCATCTTTTAGGATTTGAACTAGCTCAACTGAATTCCATCACCTCCACTAGCTTTGTTGGTAATGATGCTTCCTAAGGCCCATATGACATCGCACTCCAGGATGCCTGGTTCTAGGTGGTTACCTGGGTCATGAAGATCTTTTTTGTATAGTCCTTCTGTGTATTCTTGCCACCTCTTCTTGATATATTCTGCTTCTTTAGGTCCGTACCATTTCTGTTTTTTTTTTGTGTGTGTGTGTGTGTGCCCATCTTTGCATGAAATGTTCCCTTGGTATCTGCCATTTTCTTGAAGAGATCTCTAATCTTTCCCATTCTATTGTTTTCCACTATTTCTTTGCATTGATCACTGAGGAAGGCTTTCTTATTTCTCCTTGTTATTCTTTGGAACTCTGCATTTAAATGGGTATATCTTTTCTTTTCTCCTTTGCCTTTCATTTCTGTTCTTTTACAGCTAATTGTAAGGCCTCCTCAGGCAACCATTTTGCTTTTTTGCATTTCTTTTTCTTGGGGAGGGTCCTGATCACTGCCTCCTGTACAATGTCATGAACCCCCATCCATAGTTTTTCAGGCATTCTTTCTATCAGATCAAATCCATTGAATCTATTTGTAACTTCCACTGTATAATAGTAAGGGATTTGAAATAGGTCATATCTGAATGGTCTAGTGGTTTTCCCTACTTTCTTCAATTTAAGTCTGAATTTGGTAATAAGGAGTTCATGACTTCAAGAAACAACAGAAGTTCAAGAGCATGATCATCTTTCGAAAACTGCTCTGGTATAACATGAAAATGTCAACATCTTTACTGTACATACTATGCTCCGTGAAATACGGAAAAGTTCTTCTTTGTTTAACAAACAAAAATTTCTCCAAGGCTCTGACTATTTGGTGGTTGATAAATATGCTTTCCCCCACTCTCAGTATTTGTAATAAATTAAATACAGATTAATAGTTTGCTGATAAAATAATATTAAAAAAAACAAATAAATATTAAAAAGTGATATTTTAGATTGCCTCATATTCCCACATTGTTATTAAAGAAATGAATGAAGGTACTTGTAAAAGTAAATGCAAGCCAGACAGATTAGGTTTATTGAGCTAAGGGAAATGTCTCTCCATGTATTGCATGTGAATTTAAATACAATCCTTCCAATTTCAAGGGGGTTAGGGACATGTCATGACCTAAATTGTCTGGAGAATCAAAGCTTCTCTGGATGTTTACTAATTTAATAATTAAAATAATCAGAATAAAGATCATTCATATCCACCCTTGAAAGTAATTTATTTAAAAGTAGATTTCTAATTTGGGGAAGAAATACCATCCTTTTTGATAAATATTGCAGAGTGAGTATAAAAGGTACCTTCTTTCAAGTGCATCACGTACAGCCATATAAATGGTGTTGTTCATAATCAAACCACTAAAATAGAAATTAGTTAAGCATGTGCTTTATTTTTTGGGGCTCCAAAATCACTGCAGATGGTGACTGCAGCCATGAGGTTAAAAGACGCTTACTCCTTAGAAAGAAAGTTATGACCAACCTAGATAGAATATTCAAAAGCAGAGACATTACTTTGCCAACAAAGGTCCGTCTAGTCAAGGCTATGGTTTTTCCTGTGGTCATGTATGGGTGTGAGAGTTGGACTGTGAAGAAGGCTGAGCGCTGAAGAATTGATGCTTTTAAACTATGGTGTTGGAGAAGACTCTTGAGAGTCCCTTGGACTGCAAGGAGATCCAAGCAGTCCATTCTGAAGGAGATCAGCCCTGGGATTTCTTTGGAAGGAATGATGCTAAAGCTGAAACTCCAGTACTGTGGCCACCTCATGCGAAGAGTTGACTCATTGGAAAAGACTCTGATGCTGGGAGGGATTGGGGGCAGGAGGAGAAGGGGACGACAGAGGATGAGATGGCTGGATGGCATCACTGACTCGATGGACGTGAGTCTGAGTGAACTCCAGGAGTTGGTGATGGACAGGGAGGTCTGGTGTGCTGAGATTCATGGGGTCGCAAAGAGTTGGACATGACTGAGCGACTGAACTGAACTGAACACATAAAGTCTTTTGCTGGACAGCATATGAAAGCTAAATTCTTGCCCTCCAAGTTTATAGTCTAACAAAAGTGACAACCACAGGTCATAACCATGAATTCTAATAAATCAGTCGAACATCTTTGAATATTAGAACTTTGGATGGCATAAAGGAAATAAAAAATAGTCCCAAGCAATTGTTCCTATTGTTTGCCTTAGCATGTATCCATAAAAGCATCAGTATCTCCTATTCGCTTCCCATGATCATCTTTCCACACTCTTATAATGAGGCAGTTATCCCGATGAAGGTGTCTTTCATTCTCTGGAGAAAACATTCTCCCATGTTCCAGTAAACATGTCACCTTACTTTGTTGCTGACTTGATATAATGCTATGTCTCTTAGGTGACATGGATTTTAGGAGACCAGCACAGGAAAAGGCAATGATGAGCTGTACTAGTCAGCAACTATTGCACAGAAGAGGGATTCAAGTTGGGTCTTGAAGGATATAGGGAAGAATTTAAGACATCAGGAGAAGTGTGAACAAAGGCCTACAGGAGGGAAAGCACAAGACACCTCTGAAGGCCAATGAAGTACACCTGGAAGGTTGGGGTTGTAAATTTGATCAGTTGACTAGCTTACAAAAAATACTAAGCATATAAATTAAATAGAAATGTAATAGACAACCTATCAGGCTAATAAATTTCAAATATCTTCTACAGACAAAGGAAAGCCATGTATGTTTACCTTCAATGCTTTGTTCTGATGGTGGTATGGAGAGGGAAGGGTGGGAGGGACAGTAGTGGTGACCAGAGCAAACAAAGCATTAAAGACAAAGGGAGTATACAAGAAATCTGGCTGGAGGTGGGAAGGCTCCAAGCAACAATTATGAAAGGAAAAAAAAAAAAAAAAAAAACTTGGAAAAAAAACAATATAAAAGAAGCAAACAGTATGTTGTGACTTAGAGTTAACAGAAATTTTTAAAACTTTTTTATTAATACTTATTAATTTTTCTAGCTCTACTGAGACAGAATTCACAAATAAAATCATGTGTATATAATGTATACAATGTGAAAATTATAATCAGAACCTAAAATAGTTGAACAGAAGCAGAGAGTAGAATGGTGTTACTCTAGGTATAATGTACTTGTAAATCTGCTAGGATTACAAATGTTTTAGGTATATATTAATTAAATACAGGTCTAAAAAATTATATAATCTTTATAAAATACTCCTAACCATTCTTCCTCCTTCTTCTACTATAGTTAATAAATCCATAAATTGGTTGAGACAAGGCTAGAAGTGTGAACATACTAAATCCATTGTGAGGAAGTTTATTAGAAAGCATACTATCTTTTTCAAGGTACTCATATAACAGATCATTCCCTGGTAGCTAAAATGGTAAAGAATCTGCTTGCAATGAGGGAGACTTGGGTTCGATCCCTGGGATGGGAGGATCCCCTGGAGAACGAAATGGCAACCTCACTCCAGTATTCTTGCCTGGAGAATTTCATGGACAGAGGAGCCTGGCAGGCTACAGTCCATGGGGTCCCAAAAAGTCAGACATGACTGAGAGACTTTAACATTCACATTCACATACAACACACACTAGACTAAACTCTACTACACTTACTATATTAAATACAATTGTTTATTTTATGGTTTTACATATGAATATATACACATACATATAGGCTTCCCTGGTGACTCAGCAGTAAGGATCAACCTTACTGCAGGAGCTGCAGGAGACGCGGGTTTGATCCCTGGGCTGGGAAGATCCCCTGGAGGAGGATATGGAACCCACTCCAGGATTCTTGCCCAGAGAACCCCATGGACAGAGGAGCCTGATGGGCTATAGTCCACAGGTATGCAAAGAGTCGGACATGACTGCAGTGACTGCATGCACACACACGTGCATGTGCACACACACACACGTATGTAAATACATGGTATTTAGAAACTATGAATTTCTCATACATAATATAACCTTTATATCAACTGACTGTATGCTTTAGTTGCTTCATACATTTTAAATATTAAAACTAGTCTAAAACAAAAAGACAACACATATACATAAATATATATAAATTTTACTCACCACATTTTACAATAGTTTTGAATTCTTTTAACTAAAAGTAAAATGTGTGGGTAACTTTATGAAGATAATATTTTGTCATTTGTAGGGGCATCAATAAGCAGACATTTTAGTGTTGCTTTATAGCTATTTTTTTTTACTTTATTAAACAATAAAAATAGATTTTTCCAGTTATTAAAATTCATTTATGTAATACCTCTTTTTATTTCTTGGTTATTCCTTTCCTTGTCAGATATTTACCTAGTCAGTAATTCTTAGTTGGATACTAACTATTAATGGAAAAAGAAAGAACAAAACTAGATAGAATATGATTAATAGAATAAAAATTATTTTCACAAAACTGGCTCTATTTTGCTAAAATTACTTTTCTTGGACTTCATTTTTTTGGGGGCATAGCTTTAAAATTACTATTATCTGTTTTTATGCCTCAAGGAAGGACTGAGGCAAAGACTCTCTTCAGTTATTGAGACAAAAGCTGGAAAATTCTGATATTTTTTTTCCTGATGTAACAGGAGGTGGTATAAAATAGAACAGCCATGGAAGAATGTGACAACTGGATCCTGAATATAAAGAAAGTATGCATTCTTTCTACTAGTATGACTCCTAAGACCACAGACATTATCCTATGAGTTTTTCCCTTTGCACTATAGTTAACACTGACTTGGGCATGCACCATGGCTTTGTAACCCTAGCTTTGAGGTTTAGCTCATCATTTATCAGAACAAACCCTTCTACACGGATAGAAGGCAGGATTAATTATACAAAAGTCTTACCATAACCATCAGAAACAGTTTCCAGTGTTCTATAGGATTCAAAGAGAACCTGAGAAGGATGTCCCTCTCACTTGGATGTCTGGAGAGGAGGGTCATATGGGATCAGTATAGGTAGTCAAAGAAACACAGGCAGATCATTAAATAGGTATCACAGTTTGAGCTCAGTTAAGATAATCTTGAGATAAAGGTAGGGCCTTTTCATTTCCGACCCTCTACACTCTTCAGATTTCCACTCTGAAGAAGCAAAGAGCAAAATAACAGAAGGAAATATTAAATGGATGGATCAGTCGACCTATGCCCCTTCTATTTCTCAATATTAGGATTTTTATGACCACGATCACTCAATAACAACTATGTTGACATTTCACTATCCAATAGTGAATAACTAACAACTCTGAACTGTTGATAAGAAATAGTAAATAGTTGGAAGTTTTTTAACAGTGACTAGATTATTCTGAGACATTCTTCTTTGACTGTATAACTAAAATTAACACAATTACATCAGTTAAGAAGTTCTTTTGCCAAAAATGAGGGGGAAACTCCAGTTTTTATTCTAATTTATCCCTCCGTCTCTTACTTTTTTTCTACTTGACAGTCCTATACAGCACACACACATATTTTCTGTGGCATGGAGGCTGAAGAATATTTGACCAGTCTTTATAGCACTGGGCATCCAAAGCAGGTCCCTGAAGTTCAATGCAACTGAACGTAGAAGGTGAGGGATGAGGACAGAGGAGTTGTGTTCATACCTACTGACACCATGGTGTCAAACACAACAGCTGTGGCTCAACAAAGCCCTAGGCTTGTTTTCTAAACTTTGGTGACATACACAGATTTCACTTTGGTTTACTTCAACAACAGGAATGGTATCTATTCTTCAAAAAAGAGGTCCACTCTTGTTCTGCCCAGGATTTTAAAAAAAAGGAAAGGATATTAAGGCTCTTCTCCCTACTGAATTTATATTCTGGTAGGGGAGAGGCTATTGTACAGCAGCATGTAAGAATGTCACTGAAGCAGTATTTAGAAGACAAAAATGTCAGTCAGGTGTGGTTACAGATGCACAGTAAGGTGGTGATGAAGTTATATTTAGACTTTAATGCTAGATCCAGAAGTAATTTGAAAAATCTTCCTCTCTTCTACTCCACAAGAAAGGCACACACAGTATCATGTTTAACATTCTATTACCATTTATTTTAAGTAATAAACTATCTTTCTTAGAGTACTGTGATTTTTGCTTGCTTGTGCAGCCAAGAAAAGTAGGAGGAAGATGTGTTTTTCCCTCTTTTATGTAACTGTCAGTGTCTGAGGGAATTAACAGCCTCCTGAATATTGCTACGAAAATCATAAAGTTCCATGGAAAGCGTCAGACTCTTTTCAAAAATCAGTGATAAGCAAAATTCCCATCTGGACCAAAAAAAAATTATTTTTATTCAGAAACCATCATTGTTTTGTTTCTGAGCTGAATGGAATCTCTGTTCTAGACTTGAGCAGAATTCTACAATGGAGGGAATATACAAGGTGTGAGGGTACCTCAGAGATTAAATTTGTGTACGTTGTCAAAAAAGGATTGAGAACTTCAAGTGATAGATTTAGATATGCTTCTGAAGTAAATACCAAAGAACCAATCTTGAAAATGTAACCAGGTCTTTGATGTAGCAAAGACAGCACTTTCTGAGAGCTCAGAAGAGAGAAAAGCTCATATCTGGGCTGATCCAGATGTCACTTTTAAAAAGGAATCTGCAAGTCATCTGTCTCATCTCTGGCATTAGCCTCATGGTAAATTCTGTTACCACACAAGACCATTAGCATTATTTTTTTCTTAATACAAGGTTATAAATTTATGCTCCTACCGACAATGATATATATACAGTGAGTCCACATTTGGGGCATCATAATGTTCAAGAATTTGCTCTAGAGTTAAGAATGAATTTTCTTTTAAAAATTTTGTCAGATAAATACATACCAAAGTCACATTCTACTTTGCTTAGCACTCAAGAAATAAAAGCTAGTTTTATGTAGCAATATGTACATACCTATTACTGATGTCTTGACTCTTATGTGAAATAGTCTATCTAAAATCTATACATGAAATTCACACAGGACTGAAATATAATCTTATGAATTAAAGTACAGTAGAATGTGAACTTACTGGCTCCTTTTTAATGTCTCAGAAAAAATAAAAAACTATAATCACCTTGCTAGTATATCAAGTCTGTACAACAACAAATGACACTTTTCATTCTTACTTCTTTAAACTGTAAAATATAAATCAGACAGTAAAAGAACATATTTTAGGTATGCTAAAGCTCAACTGATTTCAGCATGAACTGAAGCATAAAAACATACAATAAATAAATGTAATAAATAAATAAATATGGAGGAGCCTGGTGGGCTGCAGTCCATGGGGTCGCTAGAGTCGGACACGACTGAGCGACTTCCCTTTCACTTTTCACTTCCATGCATTGGAGAAGGAAATGGCAACCCACTCCAGTGTTCTTGCCTGGAGAATCCCAGGGACGGGGGAGCCTGGTGGCTACCGTCTATGGGGTCGCACAGAGTCGGACACGACTGAAGTGACTTAGTAGTAGCAGCATATATTACCTATGAAACAGATATAGTTATTAGCTATGATAATTACAGATTCCAAAATGCTTTTAGGATCAGACTTGTCAACCACTGGAATTATTTACATATTTTACTTTGAACTAAAAGGAGGCATATATTTATCAATATCTAGGACATCCATGGTGGCTCAGACAGTAAACTGTCTGCCTACAATGAGGGTTTGATCCCTGGGTCAGTAAGATCCTCTGGAGAAGGAAATGGCAACCCACTCCAGTACTCTTGCTTGGAAAATCTCAGGGATGGAGGAGCGTGGTAGGCTACAGTCCATGGGGTCGCAAAGAGTTGGACACGACTGAGCGACTTCACTGTAAGGAGGCATATATTTATCAATATCTACATAACTGAAAAAAATCATAATTGTACAAAAACTTTTTAATATTCTAAACTTGAGTCATCCACCACTCAATGTAAATTACATGTGTGATTTGGCTCCAGTCAAGTACTGCATTTTATTGGAATAGTCAGTTTGCTAACTTTTATATAACTTCCCCTGCCCCTTTGCCCCACCCTGAAAATACACAAACTGAGGGCTCAAAGGAAACAATATGAGACTCTGGAGTTAGAAAGATCTGGGTTTGAATTCTATTTCTACCACTTTGTGATATCAAGCAAGTTATTTAAAAATCTTTGACATTCTACAATTGAAACAGCAATACTCATTATTTTAAACTATGCCTAAGGTAATTGTTCTAAAGTAAGCACATAATCAACATACATTGAATACATCTCTTACTGAAACCTATATAGATTTATTACTTATAAAACTCAGGAAAATTTTAATCTCTGGCTAAAATATTACTTTTGCTTTCATAAAGTTAAATAATTTCATACTTTTTCAGCTCTCTTTTATTTGACAGATTTGGTTTAGTTTAAATTACATCCACAGACAAATCTTTCCTCATCTCAATAGTTTATTTCCTTGATGATTCTTATCTTGCTCCACATAAAACAGTAAATCGTTCATGAGTGTTACATAATGTTAAGCTAAATACCCTAAATTTCCTTTAGAACTCTGAATCACAAGACAGAATATATCTGTATGCAAATATAACTTTAAATTGAAAATATAATTATCAACACAAAGACCACTAATTGGCACACTGTTGATGGATGTTAGTTATCTAATACATGTGGAAGTAAAGGAAAATTTGAATGATACATGTCTTACTTTTGGCACAGGAAACTGACATTTCAATGCAGCAATGGCTGAAATCTGTTGTTTCTAAGAATAAATCTTCTAAAATTAACTTTGCCAATCATGAGGCAATCCTACCTCACATTCAAAAAATTTCAAGTTTATTTATTTAGGGATCATCTTTCCCAGAACCATCCTGAAATCTTACATTTCTTAGCAGATATTTAAGTGCTTCACTGATAAAAGATAAAACTCAAACCACACTTTATTTTCTGAGAAGATAATGTCACCAGTTTTTGTGACTCAGAACTAAAAGAACAATGATTTTAATCAAGCAAATGAGTAGACCTGAAACAGTTCTAAGAAGTGCATTTGGTACTTTAAGAACTGGAGGGGGAAGGTTTTGTTAGAAATGAAGTATTGTTATGTGTCTTGTAAATTCAGCCTCACATAGTTTATTATGATTTTTCTAATCACATAGAATAATTATTTACTTCTGATTGCACACTGTATAGCAGCTTCTTAATCCATCTAAGTGATGAGTGTGGTGTTTCTTGTAGAAGAGAAGATACTAACTACTATTTCAATAAAACTCATATGTTTTATTAATTCACATATCAAAAAGGTATCTTTCATTTTATTAAGCAACTAAATGCCTTATAAACATAATCATATAGTATTCATAAATTGAATATGCCTATTAAAATATAGCATCTGAAATCTTTATTATATTGAAAAATTTTAAAGATGATAATAAGGAATGCTGATTGGCTATCCTCAGAAAAACGCACCACCATTGTCTTTGTAAAGATTAGAGGTTTATAAAACATAGCTTTTCCTTTTCTTCAGTTCAATTCACTTCAGTCGATCAGTTGTGTCCGACTCTTTGTGACCCCATGGACTGCAGCACGCCAGGCTTCCCTGTCCATCACCAACTCCCAGACTTCACTCAAACTCATGTTCATTGAGTCAGTGATGCCATCCAACCATCTCATCCTCTGTCACCCCCTTCTCCTCCTGCCTTAAATCTTGCCCAGCATCAGGGTCTTTTCAAATGAATCAGTTCTTCGCATCAGATGGCCAAAGTATTGGAGTTTTACTTTCAGCATCAGTCCTTCCAGTGAATATTCAGAACTGATTTCTTTAAGATGGACTCGTTGTATCTCCTTGCAGTCCAAGGGGCTCTCAAGAGTCTTCTCCAACACCACAGTTCAAAAGCATCAATTCTTCGGTGCTCAGCTTTCTTTATACTCCATCTCTAACTTCCATACACAACTACTGGAAAAACCATAGCTTTGACTAGATGGACCTTTGTTGGCAAAGTAATGTCTCTGCTTTTTAATACGCTGTCCAGGTTGGTCATAACTTTTCTTCCAAGGAGCAAGCGTCTTTTAATTCCATGGCTGCAATCACCATCTGCAGTGATTTTGGAGCCCCCAAAACAAAGTCTGTCACTGTTTCCACTGTTTCCCCATCTATTTGCCATGAACAGATGGGACCGGATGCCATCATCTTATTTTCTGAATGTTGAGCTTTCAGTCAGCTTTTCCACTCTCCTCTTTCACTTTCAAGAGGCTCTTTAGTTCTTCTTCATTTACTGGCATAAGTGTGGTGTCATCTGCATATTTCAGGTTATTGATATTTCTCCTGGCAATCTTGATTCCAGCTTGTGCTTCATCCAGTCCAGCATTTCTCACGATTTACTCTGCATATAAGTTAAATAAGCAGGGTGACAATATACAGCCTTGACGTTTTCCTTTTCCTATTTGGAACCAGTCTGTTGTTCTATGTCCAGTTCTAACTGTTGCTTCCTAACCTGCATACAGATTTCTCAGGGGGCAGGGAAGGTGGTCTGGTATTCCCATTTCTTTCAGAATTTTCCACAGTTTGTTGTGATATGCACAGTCAAAGGCTTTGGCATAGTCAATAAAGCAGAAGTAGATGTTTTTCAGGAACTCTCTTGCTTTTTCGATAATCCAATGAATGTGGTCAATTCTATCTCTGGTTCCTCTGCTTTTCTAAAACCAGCTTGAACATCTGGAAGTTCACGGTTCATATATTGCTGAAGCCTGGCTTGGAGAACTTTGAGCATGACTTTACTAGCGTGTGAGATGAGTGCTGATGCTGCTGCTAAGACGCTTCAGTCGTGTCCGACTCTGTGAGACCCCACAGACGGAAGCCCACGAGGCTCCCCCGTCCCTGGTATTCTCCAGGCAAGAACACTGGAGTGGGTTGCCATTTTTGTGCGGTAGTTTGAGCATTCTTTGGCATTGCCTTTCTTTGGGATTGGAATGAAAACTGATCTTTTCCGGTCCTGTGGCCACTGCTGAGTTTTCCAGATTTGCTGGCATATAGAGTGCAGCACTTTCACAGCATCATCCTTCAGGATTTGGAATAGCTCGACTGGAATTCCATCACCTCTACTAGCTTTGTTCATAGTGATGATTCCTAAGGGCTACTTGACTTCACATTCCAGGATGTTTGGCTCTAGGTGAGTGATCATACCATGGTGATTATCTGGGTCATGAAGATATTTTTTGTATAGTTCTTCTGTGTTCTTGCCACCTGTTCTTAATATCTTCCGCTTCTGTTAGAGTTTTTCCAAGAGTACACACTGGTCATAGCAAACACCTACTTCCACCAGCACAAAAGAAGACTCTATACATGGACATCATTAGATGGTCAATACGGAAATCAGATTGATTATATTCTTTGCAGCCAAAGATGGACAGCTCTATACAGTCAGTAAAAATAAGACCAGGAGCTGAACTGTGGCTCAAATCATGAACTCCTTATTGCCAAATTCAGACTTAAATTGAAGAAAGTAGGGAAAACCACTAGACCATTCAGGTATTCTTTTTCTTACTATTGTTATAAAAAGAATTATTGATTTTGAGAAGATATACTAAGTATAATCTAGTCTAGTCAATTTTAATAATAAAATAAAAATGAATTCAAAATTAAGAGATTTTTTATGTTTGCCTATGATGTTATCATCATAAAAAATAATTTTTTAAAAAGAAGAGACTTTAAAATCTTGGAGAGAAGAAATAATGAAGAGGAAAATAAACCAATGAACAAAGATAGAGGTTAAGAGAAAATTCAACTTGGAAATAAGGTAACTGTTTTCATCATGAAGAGAATGTATAAATTGTATGAAATATTCAAAAAACTTCCATACAATATAAGCCAGCCAACAGTTAAGACAAATGAACCAGAGACACGTGTATCCTCATGGATTAAAGTGCAAAACAAATCAGGATGGGGAACACATGTATACCTATGGTGGATTCATTTTGATATTTGGCAAAACTAATAGAATTATATAAAGTTTAAAAATTAAATAAAAATTTTTTAAAAAAATAAACAAACAAAAAAATAAAGTGCAAAACAATACTTTATATTGCTTATGACCACATATATATACAATGAAAACATAAAATCGTATTTGAGGTAAAAAAAAAAAAAATGGCAAACACAGGATCGTAGTTTTCTCTGAGAAGTGAGGGTTGATAACAGAATCAAAGAGGAGTACACGGGGTGCTTTGTGTATAGCAAATAAGGCTGCATATTAAGATTAGACAAGATTGGATGGGGTGTTCATTAGGTATTTCTCTTTGTATCTGAAATATTACCTAATTTGAAAATTGTTTTAAAATCATTCATTTCAAGGACTATGATAGATTTAGCACAAGCAAGCATTGCAATGTGAAGGAGTATCTAATTAGTATTGAGATGTCTGAGGAGCTCAAGATAGGAGATTTAAGAATCACAATCCCACCAAAAAATAAGTTCTCAATATATTTCTATCTGAAAACGTGTGGGAAATGATATTCACATTCATGCTTCCATGGACACTATAGAAACTATTTGCGGTTTAAAAAAAAATTACAGTAATTCACAATTGCCACAAACATGAAAGGGAAAGAAATCACCCTTTGCTCACTAGATATTAGAGGGAGCAAATTTAGTGCAACTTCTGCTATTCCAGTTAATAACTCTATCTCTATTTTCACTCACAAAAGAAGTATATCAGAAAACATATAAGGAGGTTAATCTAGGGTAAACTTTTAATTTGCATTAATTTACTGATTTATGAAAGTTATCTACAAATATTAGTCCTCTGTGATCTGGAGAGTGCCATCTCATGACACTTCCCTCTAGTTCTGTCTGTTCAACATCACTATCTAGCACTTTGAACATCTGGGCCTTTACAGGGGCCCTCTCCCTGCTGAATTGCCCTGCATGCCCTACCCCATTCCCTTGACAGGTCTCACTTTACCGGTCTCAGCTAAAACAATCCAACCTCAAAAAAGCCTTCAGGGAAGCACTCTGTTTTAGTAGTGTTCATTTATTCACTTGTATTTGTATTTTTCACAGAGGAACTGCCATGGCAAGATGGTGTTTGCCTACTTTATTCACTAGAGTTAGAAGCTGATGGCTAACTACATTTGAAACTCATATTTTCAAATGTATTAATTTTATATTGCCTCACAACCTAGAGTGGTGGGAACTCCTATTGTAAAACATCAGTAATTTAATTCTGTTACTACAAATCTTTTTTAAGACTTACAGAGCCAGTAACTTTAATGAGGTGCTTAGAACAATGCCCAGAATATAAGAAGCACAATATAAAATTTTCACTAGAAAGACCTTCAAAGATCATCTCCTTGCTCCCTCTAGTAGCCACTTCTATTTTGTTTAAGGAAAAAATAAAGCTATTTATGTACAAATCACTAGGTATTCCAGTGTTTATGAGATTTGTCTTAATACCATAGAACAGAAAGCCTGGAAATTTTTTTTCAACACTGGAATCCCAACTAAATGCAAGTCAGTTTCTGACTCTGTCAAACCATAATAAATATTTCATTTTTATGTTCTTTCTTGTTTATCAAACTGTAACAGAAAAAAATGATGATCCTAAAGTTTCAAAATAGTATTAATTATGCTGTCATACAAAAGTCAAGAAAGACTAAACCACAAGATATTAAGCAACACCGAATGCAAGAAAGTCTTCCTCACCATCATTATTTATCATAAAATCACAAAACAGTTACTATATACTATATTTATATAGTAAATATATTTACTATATTTAGTAAAAATAAAATTACAGCCTCGAGATTACCAAAACATTTAAGTACTAATGAATGCCAAAAACTCATCTAAGGGATTGTGCCCTTTGAGCCAAGAATATTTTTTTTGAAGTTAGTTATCATTTACTTCACTGAGTGGCACATTTAGAGTGTCAATTTCAAAGCCTTTTGTTCACTCAAATACACATTCTAAGAAAACATGGTAACAGCACAGGAAATCTGGAAAAGAAACCACACATTTTAGTTTCCATTTATCTGGAAATGTCTTAAGTGTTAGTTTAGGAAGATAAAAGAAGACAAGAAAGAATAAGTATTAGTTTCAATCATGTTATATATATGCTATAGAAATGTGTGTGTGTATACTTGAATACATAAGTAACTTCAAAAGGTTTATTTGGCCTTATACCTAATTGTGTTTTAAAGGAAAATATCTTCAGGAGACATAAGCAAAACAAAAAAATTATTTTGGCAATGTTAACAATATACACATATATTTCACTTGCTGTTTGTTTTCTCTTACATGAATCCATGAGCCAGATTCTTCACTAAGATATAAATATCACACAAGCTCCACCTAGTTTTACCTAAGATAGCTTTCATTCATAGTCATAACACTATTAATGAAGCACCCAAACAAAATCATACCATGGCTGAAAAACTTTTTCACCTGACTACTAAAGTTACATAACCCTAATTATTAATATTTTCATAAGCAATGGAAAGATGCCGACTTTATCCTTAAAATACATCCACTTCTTTTCTGAATTTAGAATTGGATATCCTAAAGTTCATAGCAAAACAGTAAAAATTCTTATGACTTCCAGATTATTTATCAACTTCTTAATATTTTATTAAACTATACATTTTTATTGATTTAATATCAAGAAAAGAATGACATAACTAATAGCACAGGTCAAAACATAGACCTGGAAAAAGGCTTCTAGGTCTTGGGCATCACATACAACCTTCTCAGTAATATGAAGAATTTTGAAAGGTACTCAATAAATATCTGTCAGCTGAATAAGTGAATGAGCAAATGAACTGTCAAGAAACAAAATTCGAGACTAGTCTTCAGTAGCTCCTATTATAGCACAAATCTTATCAATGTAAACCATTTTATATATCAATTTTCAACTCAAATAGAAGTTTAAAGTAAGCAAGCATACACCAAGTACACGATAGGTTCTGTGGTATGAAGTACGATGACGATTAGAATGTAGTCCTTACATTTAGGGAATCCATGGCCTAGAACCATTTGAAAGCAAAAGATCAATTACAAAAAATGTATCGATACTTATGGAATGTACAAACTCCTTATCCTGACAATTACATCTCTGAACAATTTTTATTAGAAGACCTTCCATTTTCATAGTCTTGGTTATAAAAATACACCCTCCCTAGTCCAGGTGCTATGGTCAGTATAACTTAAGGACATAAGGATTTGGGTTCAATTCCCTGTCTCTTAGTGATTTATACATCCTTAGTCAAATTAATTTGGAGAAGGCAATGGCAACCCATTCCAGTACTGCCTGGAAAATCCCACGGACGGAGGAGCCTGGTAGGCTGCAGTCCATGGGGTCGCTGAGGGTCTGACACGACTGAGCAACTTCACTTTCACTTTCCACTTCCATACACTGGAGAAGAAAATGGCAACCCACTCCAGTGTTTTTGCCTGGAGAATCCCAGGGACGGCAGAGCCTGGTGGGCTGCTGTTTATGGGGTCGCACAGAGTCGGACACGACTGAAGCGACTTAGCAGCAGCAGCAATCAAATTAATTAAGGGGCTTCCCTGATAGCTCAGTTGGTAAAGAACCTGCTTGCAATGCAGGAGACCCCAGTTCAATTCCTGGGTTGGGAAGATCCGCCGGAGAAGGGATAGACTACCCACTCCAGTATTCTTGGGCTTCCCTTGTGGCTCAGCTGGTAAAGAATCTGCCTGCAATGTGGGAGACCTGGATTCGATCCCTGGGTTGGGAAGATCCCCTGGAGAAGGGAAAGGCTATCCATTCCAATATTCTGGCCTGGAGAATTCCACTGACTAACATTCCTGGGGTCCCAAAGAGTTGGGCACGACTGAATGACTTTCACTTTCAGTCAAATTAATTAACTTTAGTGAACCTCAGTTTTTCTACCTGCAAATCCCTTAGGAATATTTCAAGAGTAAAGTGAGAAACATGCATCAGAAAAGAAGTGAAATATCAAGAATCTTTTAGACCCGTGTTTCCCAAATGTATGTTAAGACACTCTGGCAAGCTGTGATGAAGTCAAAGGGCAATAAAAGTATTTTAAATTTTCATGAGAATCACAGCAACATTCATCTTACACCACATGAACTTCTTATTATGTTCTTTGAAAATAATTTCTTAACAAAAGAAACTTTTAGATACTTTGTTTGGCCTAGGGGTCCTCTGAAAAAAATTACTGAGAATTAAAGGTACCATGAACCAAGACAGTTTGGAATTCTCTGCACTAATGAATGATTTCCCACCATCTACCTGCCTCCTTGGTTCCACAAAGCCCTATGCACATACAATATTTGCGTCTTTGTCTTTGCAGAACTTGTACCACAGAATACAATATAAAACCTTTCTTGTAAATTTAACTTTTAAAGTTGAATTAGTAGGATTTTGCAAGTAACAAACATCTAACTCTGACAAACAGACAAATATATATATATATATACATATGTATGTATATATATATATATATACACACCAAAAGATTTTATGTGGAATAATATGTTTCAGTTTACAAAATCAGCAGGACACTGGAGAAACAGTCTAAAATCACAAAATGAGGAGATGAGGCAACAGAAGCCAGAATCAGAGTCAAAATGCAGAAGCAGCCAGGTAAGAATGCCACACTGGCATTGCCACCAAACATAACTCTACCACTGAATGGCTGACCTCCACCCCCAAAGCCAAGTGTGAATTCTACATTGCCAGATCTTAGCATTCCTCCAGGTGCCAGGTCACTGGAGAGAGTCCAATAGATAAGCCTTAGCTTGCATGGAGTAGGAAGAAGGATAATCTGGCCTTCCTCATCTATAGTTTAAGCCAAGGCAACATTTCCCACCAAATTAACCAAAAAGCATGATCTTGAACTGAAAGGAAGTTCAGATTATGGAAAACAAAAATAACACAGCAAATATCATCACAAAAATACTGCCCAGATTCAAAGACAGCTCAAATTCACTCTGGCAAAGACAATGCTTTGATCTGCTCATCAAAACCGCCATTGCTCTACATTTTTTACAACCTCTCTTTTTTTCTTCATACTTCTGCTATAGCTATTTCAAGGGTCTTTTATGTAGGTTTTCCAGTTTGACTGAATTATCTGTGAGGCTAGATGCTATGTCCTACTTTTTTTTTTTTTCTAAAATTTTCCAAAGCATTTAAAATTTTAACCTCATCTTATATGAAATAGTAAAATATGCAAGTAGAAGGAAAATATAGATGTTTAATTAGCATTGTTATTCAATTCTAATAGACTATGATAAACTTAACTAGGTCAATATTTTTCCAAAAGTATGTCTCAAATAACATGCAGAAATCCCCAGACATAGTCAAGAAAGTATGAGAAAAGCATTAACATCCCTTTATTGTATTACCCTATCACATTAAAGATTCTAAGTATCCTCTATTGTAAGGAAAATATTTAACTTTGTTTTAACCAAGATGATATAATCTATTACATATATGTGCTTATTATTACTGTGATTTATCACTTTACCTAGCTTTTTAGAATCAGTTAAAAATCATTTGTTAGCCTGAGGATTATTACCAGCTTCTCTCACACCTGATGAACTAAACACATGTTAGTTAACATACCTAAATACTCTGATGGCATGCATCAAACACAGACATTGCATTTGAAAAGACAAAAGGAGTGGTCAGTATGTATATACACTGATTTAAGTGCTCAAAGTGATTTTTTCTTTTTGTTAATCTTCACAGTTCACATTAATGTATGCAGTCATTTGCTGCAGTACTGTGGAATTTTGCCTATAACCAGGTGAAGAAACAACAATCTAATATCAACTGGAGCTTAGTTTTATTCTTTCAATCTAAGTCAATATTTAAAATTCTTCTTTGGGGATTTAGGTTCCATCCTGAGTGAATATTACCTTCTATACTTATATTAGCCAGTAATTAAAACAAATAGAAGTTACCGAGGACTAGAAGTTACAGAGGAACTAAAAGTTCACAGATCAAATTCTTAGTCATTACTCTCTAGAAGTCCATACTTTTTCAAAAAATTTCACGAACTTATTTTATCATCATTTGTATGTATTCATGACATTGAATACCACTCCACCTTACCTGCCTCCTGAGAAATCTGTATGCAGGTCAAGAAGCAACTGTTAGAACTGGACATAGAACAACACACTGTTTCCAAATTGCAAAAGGAGTATGTCAAGGATGTATATTGTCACCTTGCTTATTTAACTTATATGCAGAGTACATCATGAGAAATGCTGGGCTGGATGAAGCACAAGCTGGAATCAAGGTTGCTGGGAAAAATATAACAACCGCAGATATGCAGATAACATCACCCTAACGGCAGAAAGCAAAGAAGAACCTAAGAGCCTTTTGATGAAAGTGAAAGAGGAGAGTGGAAAAAGTTAGCTTAAAACTCAACATTTAGAAAACTAAGATCATGGCATCCGATCCCATCACTTCATGGCAAACAGATGGGGAAACAGTGAGAGACTTTATTTTGGGGGGCTCCAAAATCACTGCAGATGGTGATTGCAGCCATGAAATGAAAAGATGTTTGCTCCTTGGAAGAAAAGCTATGACCAACCTAGACAGCATGTCAAAATGCAGAGACATTACTTTGCCAACAAATGTCTGTCTAGTCAAAGCTATGGTTTTTCCAGTAGTTATGTTTGGATGTGTGAGAGTTGGAGCATAAAGAAAGCTGAGTGCCATAGAATTGATGCTTTTGAACTGTAGTGTTAGAGAAGACTCTTGAGAGTCCCTTGGACTGCAAGGAGATCCAACCAGTCCATCCTAAAGGAAATCAGTTCTGAATATTCATTTGAAGGACTGATGCAGAAGCTGAAACTCCAATACTTTAGCCATCTAATGCGAAGAACTGACTCCTTGGAAAAGACTCTGATGCTGGGAAAGATTGAAGGTGGGAGGAGAATGGGGCGACAGAGGATGAGATGGTTGGATGGCATCGACGGACATGAGTTTGAGTAAGCTCCAGGAGCTGGTGATGGACAGGGAAGTCTGGCCTGCTGCAGTCCATGGGGTTGCAAAGAGTTGGACATGACTGAGTGACTGAACTGAACTAATGACACTGAAATTCAGTTAAATATATTTCTTACCAAAAGCCATCCCACTTCGAAGAAAAGAAATAATACAAGCAATATTTAAAAGAAAGAAATTTACTATCAATTGCAAGTGTATGTCGATGTTTGCTGGAATTACTAAAGAAGCTGTACTATCATCAGCCAGGCAACTGTGCACCTATGACTTATATCAGTGACCAAGAGAACAGGAAGAAAACACAGCTAGACATGAGTAGTTTCACATTGCCACAGTCATGCCTGGACGAATTTCATTTAGCACCTGCTGAAGGTTAGTGCCGTAAAGAACAAAATTTAATATTCAGTCAAGACTAACATGAATCCATTTCACCCAAGCCTACTATTCTGTCATTTGTCAAATACACAAAATACAATAATGCTTCCTTTATTTAGGCCTTAACTGAGATTTAATTAACTTAAATTAAAATTAACTCGAACTAAATTATGTTAACTCTAAATTATCTATTAAAAAGTCAATCCTTAATCATCTTTAAAATTAATAACTTTTAGTTTTTATTTCAGTTTTTCAAGTATATGGATATACCCAGTTAAATTCATTAGAAATGTTATTCATTGGAAGACAAAAATAACTTGCAAATTAATAAAATGATCTGTAAATATATATTATATGTATTATATATATTAAATTATATATATTATTCATATTATATATATATATACAGAAATAACTAAAGTTTAAAATTATAATAGATTTCAGATATTCTTTGACAAGTTAAAAGTAATATAATTTATGTAAAATAGCATGTGTGCATGTAGGTATGTATAGTAAGAGTGAGAGAAAAAACTCATTTCTAAAAACACAGTCACTCATTCTAAAGAAGTAAAAATTACTATTAGTAGAGAAAGTTGTGAATTTTATTTTCCTTTGCTCTTCTTTGTACATTAGAACCTAAGTCCATAATTATTTTGGAGAAGGCAATGGCACCCCACTCCAGTACTCTTGCCTGGAAAATCCCATGGACGGAGGGGCCTGGTGGGCTGCAGTCCATGAGGTCACAAAGTGTCGGACACGACTGAGTGACTTCACTTTCACTTTTCACTTTCATGCATTGGAGAAGGAAATGGCAACCCACTCCAGTGTCTTTGCCTGGAGAATCCCAGGGACGGGGGAGCTTGGTGGGCTGCTGTCCATGGGGTTGCACAGAGTTGGACATGACTGAAGCAGCAGCAGCAGCCATAACTATTTGATCATTTTTCACATCACAAATGATAACCTAGCCTATACACTATCTTTCTACCTTCTTATCTATCATTCTATCAATCATAAGACATTTATCAGAGAAACAGAAATACCTTCATAGGAAAGTTTAACATGAAACTATCATTTTAAAAGTTCCATTTACCACTATATGTGCTGTATAAAATCAAATACAATTTCATACCCAAATTTTACCTTTTAAAAATTCTACTCAAATTAGATGTAAAATATTTTATGAATACTTACTCAAGTATATAATTGTGAAACAGACTCTACTCATCTGTAGTCCTTTAATAAATAAAGGCAGAAAGGGATAAATGTTCAATACTTTAGGTAGAGTTATGTTGTTTTTATTTTGCAAAATATATTCTTCCTCTTCAGTTTTTTACATGGGGAGAATTGATTATTATATATGACCACTGTTATTAACCAACCTCCTTCATTAATTCTTACCTGAATCAGGGTTCTATCAGCTAAATGTATTGGACCTAGAACAACTGTGGTTACTTGAAATGGTTCTACTATAATTATTGTAACTACTGTGAAAGTTTGTTCTTAGTACTCTGAACTTCTTTTCATCCCCTCACTTCTTTGTGCTCATAAATAATAATTATAGATCTACCTGCCACAACTCTCAAACTCACATATTCATAGCTATACAAAGACCTTAACCTTATATCTCACCCAATTGACTAGACAGGTATCTTCAGTTCTCACAGACTTGAAATATTACCCCAAGCAAATCATGTTTTAATCCTATAACTTTTCCCTCTATTTTTCTTAATTGCCAGTGTTTCCATAATTATACATTTTTCTTAGATGGATTCCCAAAAATATCCCCATGGGAGTGTGATGGAGTCAGGGGTGTATGTGGGGGTGTGTGTGTGTGCTTGTGTTAGTCACTTAGTCATGTTGGACTCTGTGCGACCCCATGGACTATAGCCCATCAAGCTCCTCTGTCCACGGAATTCTCCAGGCAAGAATATTGGAGTGGATTGCCATTTCCTTCTCCAGGGGATTTTTTTGACCCAGGGATCAAACCCAGGTCTCCTGCATTGCAGGCAGATTCTTTGCTATCTAAGCTATAGGGAAGTCCCAAGTTGTATATTTTGTACTCTCCATTGCTACTTTCGAACCACTATTCACTCCCTAACAAACCACTCTCATCTTTTGAAACTTTTTGTTATTCAGTAGTCATGCATGGATATGACAGTAGGAGTATAAAGAAAGCTGAGCATGGAAGAATTGATACTTTTGAGCTGTGGTGTTGGAAAAGACTCTTGAGAGTCCCTTGGACTGCAGGGAGATCCAACCAGTCCATCCTAAAGGAAACCAGTCCTGAATATTCATTGGAAGGACTGATGCTGAAGCTGAAACTCCAATACTTTGGCCACCTGATGTGAAGAACTGACTCACTGGAAAAGACCCTTATGCTGGGAAAGATTGAAGGCAGGAGGAGAAGGGGTCGACAGAGGATGAGATGGTTGGATGGCATTACTGATTCAAGGGACTTGAGTTTGAGTAAACTCTGGGAGTTGGTGATGGACAGGGAAGCCTGGTGTGCTGCAGTCCATGGGGTCACAAAAAGTCGCACACAACTGAGCGACTGAACTGAATTGATTATTCTCTTGCCAATGGGTGAATCTAATTTCCATAGGCCGTGAACACCTTCTCAATAGCTCTAACCCTAACTTACAGCTCCTTTTCATTTCTATTTTCTGTGGTCTTGATATTAATGTAATTTATCTTTCTAGATGTCTGGATTCATAATGAATAAATTGTATCAGCTTGAATGTCTGTTTCAGCTGATGATTTTGTCACATGATGCTATACAGACTCTCCATATACTTCTAAAAGATTAAAGACAAAAATTTAAAGAAAAAATTAAGATAAATCTACCATTCTTTTATAAAATTTAAAAAAAAATAAAACTAACTGGAGCATAATTGCTTTACAACGTTGTGTTGCTTTCTGCCACACCTCAACATGAATCAGTCACAGGTATATATATGCCTGGGCTTCCCAGGTGGCACAAGTGGTAAAGAACTTGCCTGTCAATGCAGGAGTCATAAGCAATGAGAGTTTGATGCCTGAATTGAGAAGAGCCCCTGGAGGAGGGCATTACAATTCACTCCAGAATTCTTGCCTAGAGAATCACCAGGGACAGAAGAGCCTGGTGAGCTATAGCCCATAGGGTTGCAGAATTGGACATGACTGAAGTAACTTAGCAGGCATACACACATACGTATGCCCCCTCCACCTTGAAGCTCCCTCCCACTTCCCACCCCTCCAGGTTGTCACAAAGCTCTGCTCTGAGCTCCCTGCATCATACAGCAAATTCCCACTATTTTACATATGGTAATATGTTTGTTTCCATACTACTCTCTTAATTCATCCCACCCTCTCCTTCCCCTACATAAACTGTTGTGTATGTCTGCATCTCTGTAGCTGCCCTACAGGTCCATAGATAGCATTTTTCTAGATTTCATATATATGCATTAATATACATTTGTTTTTCTCTTTCTGACTTACTTCACTCTGTGTAACAGGCTCTAGGTTCATCCACCTCACTAGAACTGACTCAGATTTGTTCCTTTTTATGGCTGAATAATATTCTAGTGTATATATGTACCACAACTTCTTTACCCATTCATCTGTCAATGGACATCTAGGTTGCTTCCATGTCCTGACTATTGTAAACAGTGCTGCAATGAAATTGGGATGCCTTTTATAATGAAATTGGGTCTTTTATAATTATGGTTTTCTCAGGGTACATGCCCAGTAGCGGGATTGCTAGGTCATATGGTACTTTCATTCCTGGTAAATCTACCATTCTAATTCACCTATTTTCACATAAGAATGGTCTTTACAGTTTTATAAATGATTACAACAAAAAAGCAAAAACATATTTTAATTAGTATCATAAATACATGATTTCTCCAAATAGCATTTAGTTATTATGTCAATGGTTTCACAGCATTCCATCAATTTTGAAAGGTGGTCTTGCAGGTGAATTCAGATTTCCTAATTTGGAAGCAAATTCTGCAACTTACATTACATCTGGAACTTACTGGCACACAAGTTGGTATTTAATAAGTATTACGTAAGTTATAACATGCCATGTTTTCTCTATGTAACCATATCTATTGCTGGAAATGTAGATGTTTATTGTTTTGGGGGTTTGTTTGCTTTTACTACTAAAGAAAATAGTGCAGTAAAGCACTGGGCTTTCCTTCTCATAAATCTCTTAATTCATTTGTCTGGTAAAACAGTAAGGAATATTAACTGTATCTCAGAACACAGATGCTCTTTGGTTCTGAATGAAGTGAGTGAAGTCACTCAGTCGTGTCCGACTCTTTGCGACCCCATGGACTGTAGCCTACCAGGCTCCTCCGTCCATGGGATTTTACAGGCAAGAATGCTGGAGTGGGTTGCCATTTCCTTCTCCAGGAGATCTTCCCAACCTAGGGATCGAACCTGGGTCTCCTGCATTGTAGGCAGACGCTTTACGGTCTGAGCCACCAGGGAAGTCCTTGGTTCTGACATGAATTTTTAAAAAAAGATATGTTAACAATTTATAACACAGGAGGTCAGTTTTATCACTACATTGCTTGTATTTAATCACTTGTTCTTCTTAAAAATCTCTTACCTTGTCTTCAGAAATGCCCTCTTTTTCCTTTCTCCTGAATCACCCAACATGCTATGTTTTGCCTCCTTTCCTCCTTTGCCACAAACTTTGGCCTTTCCTAGCATTCAGTCCTCTATGTCTGCTTTTCTGTGTTCTTTTCTTCAACATTATAAAACAGTTTCATGATTTTGACATCATATCTCTTCTGATGATATCCAGTACAAGGTAACTACCTCTTAAATGTATTCTGAGAGCTAAAATTGACTAATCTAACTACCTTCTGAAATCAGTATTCTGGTAATTGAACATTACATATTTACTTGATTTTACAATCACTGCCTCAACATCCCAGAATGAAAACCATAGAGTCATGTTTACCTTCTACTTCCACACAGCCAGCTAGGTGCTAAGCCCTGTAGTCCATCTCCTTCCCTAGAAGGAATTCTATAGTCTTATTTTCTATGTAATCTGGTTCACTTAATAAATTAACGATAAGATTACAAAATAAGGTCAAGCATTAAACTGTAAATTAATAAAAACCTCTCATTACTATCCCAAATAGAATAAAGCATTTCTACTTTTTTTTTTTTTTTTCTGGCCACACCATGTAGCATGCACCATGCAGCACTTAGTTCCTGACCAGCGATAAGACCTGTGCTTCCTGCAGTGGAGGTGCAGAGTGTGAACCACTGGACTGCCAAGGAAAAGTCCAACGCATTACTATTTCCACGCATGCATGCTTAGTCGCTCAGTAGTTTCCAATTCTTTGCGACCCCATGGACTGTAGCCTGCCAGGCTCCTCTGTCCATGGGGATTCTCCAGGCAAGAATACTGGAGTAGGTTGCCATGCTCTCCTCCAGGGGATCTTTCCAACCGAGGGATCGAACCCAGGTCTCCCGCATTGCAGGTGAATTCTTTACCATCTGAGCCATCAGGGAAGCCCCACTGTTTTCATGGGGGAAGGCTTTCAAGGAGAACTGACACCATAAAAATTACTTCTGAAACTGCTCTCACTCACTCTCCTTCCTGCAACGGGATTTGAGATAAATTAATTCTGCTTTAGGGCTTCCCTGGTGATTCAGAGGTAAATAATCCACCTGCCAATGCAAGAGACATGGATTTAATCCCTGGTCTGGGAAGATCCCCTGGAGAAGGAAATGACAATCCACTCCAGTACCCTTGACTGGCGAATCTGATGGACAGGGGAGCCTGGTGGGCTCCATGGGGTCACAGTGAGTTGGACATGGCTTGGTGACTGAACAACAACAATTCTGCTTTACATGCAGGTGTCACTTAAGTACCCATGTATAATTAAGTATCCACGCTCTGACAAAAATCAAATAAATAGGTGTGTTCTTTACAAAACATTCTACCTTTTATAAGTCCAATAACTCAGTTACTTTGCTACACAGAATTCTAAGAAGGATCTCTTAAAGTTTCTGCTCTTTGGTTTACACATCTTATTTAATCCTCTCCCCTTTAGTATAGGTGGAAATGGTATATATGATGGAGCATCTCTCAATGATTAGGTTACTAATCAGTTGACTTTTGGGTAAATCTAATGAGATGATATCCAGTCAGGCTCAATTCAACCAGGTGATCTTTTGGGAAAGCCTGGGTCCTTCTTCAAGCCAAAAACAAAGTGTGAGATGAATTCCACATGAGTGAAATTCTTTGTTACTGGCTTTGAAGGTGGAGAAGCTCTGAAACAAGAAAGGCCATCAACCTGCAAAAACTAACAGCGGCCCCAGGGGATAGCTGCTAAGGAAACAGAGACATCATCCTGCAACCACAAAGAACTGAATTCTGCAACCAACCTGAACAAAGTTCGAAGCAGGTTCTCTGGCAGAGCCCCACATAAGAACACAGGCCTTCCAACATCTTAATTTAGTCTTTTAAGATCTGCTCTGAGAAGCCAACTATGCCATACCAAACTTCTGAGCTACAAAACTGTGAGCTAATCCATGAGTATTGTTTTAAGCTGCAAAGTTTGTGGCAACTTGGTACAAAGCAATAGAAAACTAATACCCATGCAGGAAAAAAACAGTCTTTAGGGCTTGACTTTAGACTAATGTCACCTTTAAATCGACTCTATATTTAGACTTTCTTTCAATGTTACATATTTTTTAAAAAAATAGAGTATATAACATCATTTTTATAACTACAAATGATATGATTGCTTATTTCTGTGTAACTTAAGTAACATTCTATCTGTCAAAAAGTATGTTTATAATTTCCCTGAGGATGACAGAGTGTTTTAATCAGGAAATACACACTTGTTTTTTATGAAGTAAGATAAATCATTATAACAATTCTGGATACTGGGCTTAATTTAGTAAAAAATCATCTGATATAAAGCCTTCATTTAATTCAAATTCTTTACAAATACAAAAATGTGAACTCATTTAAATATCAGGAAAGAAAATAAATCTCAGCCACAGTTGACATGAATTTAAGCCATTTGGCCATAATTTTCAGGAAGCATTTCTCATGTTAAGATATTCTTGTTGGTAATATACACTCAGCAATTTTCTAAGGCTTTACAAATATACGCATTTTAAGAAAATTCATGCTATAGCTTCTCCCAATGAAAATCTTTTCAAAAATCTTAGAGTTACTTTGCTTCTTTTCATATGTAAAGAATGAATTCATATAAATACTCCATAATCACAGAGAAATTCTCACTAAATAAGTAAAAAAGTAAAAATAAAAGCACTGTTGACAACAAATAAAAGAACACAGCAATGCATGTGTTTCCTTTTAGTCAGGGCCCATTATTTTTTACCAAGTAATATAAATAACTTGAAATAATCTTTAAAGCTTGCAGTAAAGGCCCACAAATGCTATTTAGCATAAAACCACATTTCATTAAGCAGCTGAACTCTTCTTAGAAGTGAAGTTTCATTTAGAAAGGAATCATGTTTATCTTGTCTATTCAGCAAAAAAGATATGTTGATATAACAGTCCTTCTAGATTGGCCAAATGTGAGAAGAAAACTATTATTTATTAAGCTTTACCAAGTGCAGCATCATGAACTGTTCCGAGAGCTTAACAGACATCCACTCTTCTAATCTTCACAACAGCCCCATGAGATAGGTCCTGTCATCATCATTATCATTTTAGAGGTGAGCAAACCAAGTCACCAGGAAGTGGCATAAGTGCCATCTTGACACCCTGATATGCTGCCTCTCTATGGATCATCAAATTCATTTATCTTTTCCATGAAGCTCACTTTTATTCACTTATCTTCAGCTATAACAGATGATATACTATCCCTTATGAACTTAATTTTCTAATGAGACTTTATAGGCAGAAAGTTTTCCAAATACGTGGTATATCTGTCTTCTTTTCAATGAGGCATAGTGGGAAAACATGAGGCAAGAAAGTCATTAAAAATATTTGCAGCTAGCCAGATATGAGGTTGACTAGATCTCAGCATTCTGAACCGATATCCAAGTATTGGATATTGTATCAGATACTGCGTCTGTAGTAACCATATATATAGGACTGTTTAAGCTGGTTTTAGAAAAGGCAGAGGAACTAGAGATTAAATTGCCAACATCTGCTGGATCATGGAAAAAGTCAGAGAGTTCCAAAAAAACATCTATTTCTGCTTTCTTGACTATGCTAAAGCCTTTGACTGTGTGGATCACAATAAACTGTGGAAAATTCTGAAAGAGATGGGAATACCAGACCACCTGACCTGCCTCTTGAGAAACCTATATGCAGGTCAGGAAGCAACAGTTAGAAGTGGACACGGAACAACAGACTGGTTCCAAAGAGGGAAAGGAGTACGTCAAGGCTGTATATTGTCACCCTGCTAATTTAACTTATATGCAGAATACATCATGAGAAATGCTGGGCTGGAAGAAGCACAAGCTGGAATAAAGATTGCTGGGAGAAATATCAATAAGCTCAGATATGCGCATGACACCACCCTTATGGCAGAAAGTGAAGAGGAGCTAAAGAGCCTCTTGATGAAAGTGAAAGAGGAGAGTGAAAATGTTGGCTTAAAGCTCAACATTCAGAAAACGAAGATCATGGCATCTGGTCCCATCACTTCATGGGAAATAGATGGAGAAACAGTGGAAGGAGTGTCAGACTTTATTTTCTGGGGCTCCAAAATCACTGCAGATGGTGACTGCAGCCATGAAATTAAAAGACGCTTTCTCCTTGGAAGGAAAGTTATGACCAACCTAGATAGCATATTCAAAAGCAGAGACATTACTTTGCCAACAAAGGTCCGTCTAGTCAAGGCTATGGTTTTTCCAGTAGTCATGTATGGATGTGGAGTTGGACTGTGAAGAAAGTTGAGCATTGAAGAATTGATGCTTTTGAACTGTGGTGTTGGAGAAGACTCTTGAGAGTCCCTTGGCCTGCAAGGAGATTCAACCAGTCCATTCTAAAGGAGATGAGTCCTGGGTGTTCATTGCAAGGACTGATGTTGAAGCTGAAACTCCAATACTTTGGCCACCTCATGCAAAGAGTTGATTCATTGGAAAAGACCCTGATGCTGGGAGGGACTGGGGGCAGGAGGAGAAGGGGACAATGGAGGATGAGGTGGCTGGATGGCATCACCGACTCGATGGACATGAGTCTGAGTGAACTCTGGGAGTTGGTGATGGACAGGAAGGCCTGGAATGCTGCGATTCATGGGGTCGCAAAGAGTTGGACACAACTGAGCCACTAAACTGAACTGAACTGAACACATTCATTGGGTAAAGATTTAATGAGAGTCTACTATACGCCAATCACCTGGATTTGTGTCTACTGTATACCAAAGAATTGGTACTCATAGAACTTGTACTTAGTAAGGCAAAGAGATAATTTTTAAAAAACATGATAAATTAATAATGAACTATTATGTAGCAAAGTAGGAAGTGCTATGGACAGAAGAAAAAGAGAGTAGGGCAAGGAATTTTTGCATTATGGGAGGTGGGAGGCAGGTTACAGTATTAACTAGAGTGGTCTGGGTTAACTTCACTATTTAAATAAATAATTTTAAGATAGAAATTTCTTATTTTTTCATGCAGAAAAAACTCATCTTCTTTCTAATACTTCTGTACTTTAAGAACATATGCAAAGATATATATATATATATATATATATGTGTGTATATTAGTATGTAAGACTTTTAAAGAGAGCTTTAAAAATACTTGCAGCCAATAGAGAACTAAATAGCAAAGTTTCACACTATTTTTAACTATAATTATGATGCTATTAACATGCTATTAAGCATGCCTTTTACTCTGTGTATCCTTTCCCTAAATTCTGTGTTTCCTTCACTGAACAAACATGTATTGATTACCTACCACCTCATGGTATTTTGATAGCACTGATGGTGCTCCAGGAGTCACAATCCTATGGGATGACAGGAACAGACAACTGCAAAATATTTAAGAGGCCTGATTGGAGTATTATAACCGGAAGCAGGAATCAAGAGGAAAAGGTATCTGAGATGAATCTCAAAGAACAGACAGGTGATAAAGATGTGGGAAAGTGGAGAATCCTGGGGCACATGCGAAGGGCATATGCATAGTACTGAGGCACAAAGAGTATTCCAAGTATACACTTGTATATACAGTTTGTGGCATTTAGTCCTACATGAGAGAAGTCTAAGGGATTCAGCAGAACATGACAAAAAAGGAAACTGCAGACATACAGAAACTTGTAGGAGAATGAAATTCAAAAAACTGAGTTTCCCCAAATGAAATATTCTGGGCCTTTTGCATTAGCAGAGATGACAAACAAAAGCTCAAACAAGCCTCTCATGGTGAGGCTAAGAAGAGGATGAGAGAAGAGTGATCCTTTTAGCAAGTATTAATAAAACTGACAATAGTTGAAAGCTACCATTCTGGGTGAGTGATAGACAAGGAAAAGTCTGAAATGACTCTCTGGGTTTGTGATGCATTTCAGTCTGACAGGGAACACATGAAGAAGAACACGGGGTAAAAAAGGATGACTCCAACATGGGGCATGTTGAATGTGAAGGGAGTGTCACACACCTCGTTGGAAAACTTCCCTACACAGAGTCATTTATGTCTCTGGAAGCAAAATAAAGAATTCTAGGAATATGAAAATGAAGGTATTGATTAAAATCTATTTAAAATACTATTTCTTGAGCAATGTGTGTCATTTAGAATACTAGTTCTGCCCAGTAGGTAAAAAGACTATGTAGTAATATTTTTTAATACTTGGTTTAACAAGGTTCTTTATTAAAAAAGGCTTGTCACAGAAGTAATACATGAAATTCATATCTTTAAAAGAGATTAAATATGAAGCATTTGCAAATTTTCTTGAGGGATATGTTTTTAGTGTAGCATCTTATGGACTCACATAAAATGCATTTTTGAAAAAGAAAAAAAAACTCATCGAAGATTATTCAAACAGGTGTATTATCGGAATGTGTCAGGTCTGACATTTAGTTTACATCTTTACATTATATTACAATGCCTTGAGAACACTGACACTAGGTCATCTAGAACTTCATAAACAAGCGAGGCTTTTAAATCGAGGATGATCTTTTTATGAGGCTCAGCTGACACTTCACTTCTATTTAAGACTTTAAGTCTATTATTAAGATTTTCATATACTTAGATAATACTTACGTAATACTTCTGTATGAATACGAGTTTTTCTTTTTAGAAGAGTAGTTACTTTTCCACTGGTTACTCATGTATTGCAGTATGTCAATGAATTAAGCAAGAATGTAAGAATAAATACGTGACATTTAATAGATGCCAGAAGTCAACAGTTTCAAGAAAGCTGAGTAAATAGCAAAAGAAATTGACAGACATTCCTGCATACCATTTATTCAGTGAAAAGGTCTATTGTTTACTGAGTTCTTTAATTAGCTTTGCTTTAGAACTGTGGCTCAGGTAGAAAGGTCCTATTTTTAGCAGATGCAAAATAAAACTGCCTGTGATGGTATTCTGAGCTGATGAAAGCAGTGATAATGTGTGGTATGTTGAAAAAAAATTATTCTATTTAATAAGTTATAGAAGAATGAGATAAACTGGGTGAAATTCATTAATTTAATTATTGTGACATGCTTAAATGGCAATCTAAGTAAATACAAAGCTAATCTAAATATTTAAAAACAATTAAGATAAACTCATAACCATCTTTCCTGTGATCTTTAATAGCTGTTATAAAACCCTTCTCATGGTCATATAAAGAAAAAAAACTAAAAATGCTTTAAATGAGTATCCGTTCTTTCTGTGGTTTACCAAATTGATAAGTTAAAATGACGTATCTTCCAACATTTGATTGTTCATTTTTTTCTCATGGAATTTTAAAAAATACAAAAGAGAAGCAAAAGTATTTAAATATAAGTTTAGGCATTCCACACACAGATATATGAGGTTATTTTTATTCCAATGGTTAATTCTATGTGCAAGGCATATTTTTTATTTCTTCTGATCATACTTCTACCTGACATTATACATTTTTAAACTTGGTAGATGTAATTCACAGTTCTACATGTTAATACACAACACTTCATGTATGTTATTTCCCAAAATTAAACCCCATGGTATTTTAAGTCCTAATTTCTTCCCAGGGAAATTTCTAATTTTAGATCTAAAATAGGTACACAGGCATATGTATACAGGCTTTGTTGGTGGCTCAGTGGTAAAGAAATCCACCTGCAATGCAGGAGATGTGGATTTGATCATTGAGGGGTTCAACCCCTGGATCTGGAAGATCCCCTGGAGAAGGAAATGGCAATCCATTCCAACATTCTTGCCTGGAAAATCCCACAACAAAGGAGCCTGGTGGGCTACAGTCTATGGGGTCACAGAAGAGTTGGACATGACTTAGCAACTAAAACAACATATGTGTATATATATATACACACATATTATCTTCCAATATTAACATTAAAACAAAACAGTCTCAATTATTACAGACTGTCATAATTAGAATTATTTTGAATCTGATTAGGTTGATTTTTATAATCTAATCAAGGAGTAATCTCAAAGTCAGGCCCACAACTCTGTGTAGTAGAAATGCCATTGAATTTATTTTTAAATCATATTAATATATGGGGGGTATATAACCTACATACAATATGGAAAGGAAATGTTAATATAAATTAAATAATGGAGTATGTATTTTCTTCCAGAGCAATTCTTGTTTGAATATAAAATTGAGTTGTTTGTTTTAGGAAGTTTTCCTGTTTCTTTTGTTCACAAAGTTTAAGAAAGGAAAGAAGTTTTAAAAGGAGATGCAAAAGACAAACAATGGAAAGGTTATTTTTATTTAGTACTACAAGCACTACTGTATGATCCCAACTGTAAGCAGAAAACTTCAGTTACCTGAGTCTAATTTGCTTCATTTTTAAAGTATGAGGTTTGAGAAGCAGCTTTTTTTCATGAGAGTTTCAGATCAGAGGCAAGAATCAGGTCCAAGAATAAGAGAGGCAGCCAAATGAGCAGCTTCCAGCCCCAAGTTAAGCAGAGGAAGCTGGCCTCAACCAGCATACTTCCACTTTTATCTACAGTTCCACTTTTTTTCTACACATGGTCTCTATGTGTGTGTGTGTGTGTGTGTGTTAGTTGCTCAGTCACATTAGACTCTTTGCGACCCCATGGACTGTAGCCTGCCAGGCTTCTCTGTCCATGAAATTCTCCAGGCAAGAATACTGAAGTGCGTTGCCATTTCCTTCTACAGAGGATTTTCCTGACTCATGGATCAAACCTGGGTCTCCGGCATTGCATGGTTTCTACATTTAATGTTATTTGGAGGAGAAATTTACAATATTTTAAGCTTTAAAACCATTGGTTTATTAAAAGATAATCCTCAATGGGACTCTCTTGCACCTTCATCCGTAAAAGGCTTTGCCAACAATACAAGACCCTGGCTGCTCTTCACCTTGGCCATTCTTCAACTTCTGTGTGCAACAGGCAACCTTAGGGATGAGGTAATAACTCCACAGGACAAAGAGCAAACTGGCCTACTGCTTGTTATAAAAGAGGTGGCTTCCACAAGCTCAGTGCTCCTTACCTGTGATTCACACCTGCATGTGTAACGTCAATCTAGGTCCATGTCTCATGTGATCCCCCAAGAGTGGGGGACAAGCAGAATGGATGCAAATATGCTGACATTCATGCTGCCTCCTGTGCTATGAGTATTAATGTTCTTTGTCTCTGACCTAGGAGTGTCGTGTCTACTAGTGGCACCTATGAAACTGTAACAAGTTAGTTTATTGGCTTATAAGTAGAATAGTAGTAGTTTGTAAGTAGTAAAGTTAAATTCTGGCCAGGACAATGCCATATTACTAGACTCTTGCTAAGGTTTTCGTGCATATTTAATATTTTTAAATATTGAAACTATACTAATAAAAATAATAAAGCACTAATATTCTAAATTAGATATATAACTAACAGTACAAATGAAAGAATCTAGAAAAGCAAACTGTGTCTTAATGGAAATTTATTACGTGAAACATGACATGAAAAACCAGAGTGAAAATGATGAATTGCTGCTTAATAAATAACACAGAGGCAAGTGGCTATACATTTTGAACATATAAAGTTAGGCACTTCACCTCATATGGTACCAAAAAAAATGAATTACAGATAAATATGTGATTAGAAGTAAAAAATAAAACTACAGATGTTTAGGAATAAATGCAGAAGGCTATTTTTATAATAAAAATGTGAAAAGGCCTTCTTTAGCAAAATAAGCAATCAAGGGAAAATTAAAAGATTTGATTGCATAAAAGTTTTTTTTTTAATTTCATGTACAGAAGAAAATTTCATAAAGTTTTTTTGCATAAAAAACCCAAGTGATCAACATGGAAAATCATTTCAAGATAAGATGACAAAGAATTCAATAATTTAAAATATTTTAAGAAATACACAGACATAGACACATGAAAATATGACCAATGGGTATAAATGGGCAACTTCAAAAAGGAAAAATACAAGTAGTTGATAAGCTCATGATGTTCACATATATAATGTTTACTCTCAAAATAGGCATGGATATTTAATATTATACAACAATACTGCTTAGTTTCTGACTCTTAAAACCAATAATTATGGACTACTAGTCAGTGTGGAAATTAGACACACTAATAGTTTGTTGGTAGGACTATGATTACTACTCTTTTAAACAAGGTAATATGGAAACTCTGTTAAACATCACTTGTCTTAACTTTGCCCACCTGTTTCAAGGAATTTATCTAATATATCAAGATATAAGAGGAAAATGTATGTGTAGATGTTTTACTGTAGCCTTGTTTGCACATTAATAGAAACTCAAAACATCCTCAATTTCTCAGTTTTCATGAGGAGAATGTACATCAGTATTGAGATGCTGCAGAGTTATTTCCCTCACAAGTAGAATTAGGCAAGTCAATGAGAGTTCACTTGAAAGAATGTCAAATGTACAAAATTTTGTGAAAAAGAAACTCAATGAAAACAAGTATAGTAAGAACACATGTTCCTTTCCAAATAAATACATTATTTCTGAAAACACAAGCTCATAAAACTTTTTTCAAAGATCTGAAATCTGTCTACATTTCACTGTTTGTATAACCATTATATAAATAAACAAAAAGCAAAAAAAAAGGCTAAAGAGATACTAAAGCATTAACATGACGTACAAGGGGAAGAGGAAGCTTTTCATGCTTCTTCAGATACTTTAGTACTCTGTGGATTGTTATAAGGAATAATGCTTTTATAATACAAATTATTGGAATAGAGTTTTAAAAGAAAATGAATGGCCATGAAGAAATGGAAGGAAGAAAAAGCAGACAACACATTCAAATTCTAACATAATGTATTGCTGACACTTCTAGAAGCAACTGACCTCAAAATATATGATTTTTCACCCAAAGCTACAGGAAGAATATAAAGATGGCCAAGAGTTCTGGGGGAAAAAAAGAATAGAGGAAATATTTGGAAAAATAGAATAGAGGAAACCAGAAGACTCGGTAGAAAAGATATCTTGACCTAAAGGTTGGTAGGACCACAGTACACTTATCAATAGTACTGATATCTCATACTGATGATTAGCAGGGCCTAGAATAGTGATCATCAGGCTGGGCTGGGCCAGGCTAGGTATCAGTAGTTTATCTCCTGATGATGAGAGCCTCAAGAACTATTTGCTCAGTAGAGCACAGAAAGAGAACCAGATATGTTGTATAATATGGGGAAATTAAGCTCTGGAAGAGAAAATAAGCTCTGGAAGCAATAAATATAGTAATAGTGTTTTTCTTGTATAAAGAGAAAAACATATATCCTACATAGAAGTATACTGTAGTGCATGCATACGCAACTGCAAAGTGACATGTGAAAAGGCAGTCATAACAGCAATATTTAAGGATAAGTCTTACACAATAGTAACCAAATTAAAATTATCAGTGAGATATTTTACAGTTTCCATACTAAAGTTTCAAAATCTAATGTGGTTTTTGCACTTTCAATAATCTTAATTTGACCCATGGTGCTCAATAGCCATGTTCGTCCAGTGACTATCTTATTAGGCAATGCATCTTTAGAACAACAGTAGCACATATGCAAAGTTAATCAAACTAAAAATGGATAAAACTATGGTGGAGAACCAGTTTAAGATATATATACATGGCAATGGCAATCCACTCCAGTAGTCTTGCCTGGATAATTCAATGCACAGAGGAGCCTGGAGGGCTATAGTCCATGGAGTCGCAAAGAGTCAGACACGATTAACTAACACACGCATATATATATAAAACCCATGCTCCAGCAATCCCACTCCTGGGAATGTAACAAAGGAGGCTATACAAAAATGTTGGTAGAAGCAAAGATTAACCACCACCACTATCACCAGTGGAACATTTACATTATTTTCATGGAGTAAAGTCTTCGCATGCATTGACAGGAATATAATATTGACAGTATTTCTTACAGTTGGAGCAACTATCTTTTTTGACCTCACGTGTGCTATACATGAAAGCAGGGACATCATTTCATCATTCAGTCATATGCTTTCACCTAAATAAAAGTTGTGGAAAGGCTTATGCAGAAAAAGGATGATGCTAGCCTCTATGCTTCTGAAGTTCTCAATCTGCATATGCTTCTAAATTCAGCCATATAACACAACCACCATTATTCTGTGGGCCCCAAATGTTACCTGATTTGATGCACGTTTTAGCAAATTTGTTGATATCAAAGTCTTAGTAATTACCAACTGACACAAGCACAGAAGAAATGACATTTGTTATCCAGTTCCCCAGGGACAGAAGAGCCTGGCAGGCTACTCCATGAAGTCGTAAGAGTAGGACATGACTTAGCAACTAAAGAACCACCATCTCCCTCTCCATGTTACTTAAACATGGTCTAGGGGATCAAGCATTGTTTCAGCCTCTGAATGATACCTCTGTGGCTTGGTAACTACCTGTCTGATCTTCATTCTCCTGATCTCTAAAGCAGCTCTAAAATCTACTCTACAGGGTTGTTGTGAAAAAATGCCTGATACAGTGTGTTTCACATATTGTTGTTGTTTAGTCACTAAGTCATATCTGACTCTGTGATCCATGGACTGTAGCCTGCCAGGCTCCTCTGTCCATGAAAATCCTTATAGGCAAGAATACTAGAGTGGGTTGCCATTTCCTTCTCCAGGGGATCTTCCCAACCAAGGGATCGAACCTGCATCTCCTGCATTGGCAGGAGGATTCTTTACCACTGTGCCACCCGGAAGGGTGTCACATAGAATTAGTCAAATACCAGTTTACTTTTTCCTACAATGTCTGCACAATGTTATGTCTGAATTGTAATTAGAACCATCTATATACATTTAATATCTAAATAAAAGTTCTGGTAATCCAAGAGATACAAATCAAAGGAATCATATGATAGCATTTTTTAACTTCCAAATTAACCAATTTTATTATAAATGATAGTATTCAAATTTGGATAGGCTGCATTAAGAAAGGCATCAACTGCTATCATATCTCCAAAAAAATTTTGATAACTTCAGGGTTCTTATTCTTTGATTTAGTAACCTTAGTACCACTAAGCTTTCTCTGAAAAACAGTTAAAATGCAAATATTTATACTCCAAAATATTCACTTTATTTATAATAAAAAATGAAAATAACCTAAAATAAATGTTTATTATTTTTCATAATAAAAAATGAAAAACCTAAGGTATTAAGTCCTTAATACCACGACAATGTGTATGACAAAAACATACAACCAAAGAACCATAGAACTGAATGTAATCATTTTATGTAATATTTAAGAAGTGTTTAATCACATTAAAAATGGAATATCTTAATAGAACTACCACATAGAGCAGAATGCTAAATACTTAAAAATGCATAGATAAAAAGACTAATGAAGAATCTACTTTTTTGTTTCAATTTCTTTAAACAAAATATCTCTATTTTAAACGCATTTTTGGATTTTTCTTCAACTAGATATCACTTAATAAAAAGGTAATATCAAATTTCTTCTAAAGACTATTAAGCAAAAACTTTATTTCTACAAACTTATCAGTTATCTTATGTTAGCCAGAAAGTGCAAACAGATGTCCCTCTTTTCTTGGGATGCCAGAAATTTTTACACAGAATGTGTATTTATCTCTGTTGTGGAATTCTTTAAAAACTGATTATTGGTAGAATTATTTTCTCCTTATTGAGTTCTAATCATTCTTTTAGTTTTTTTGCTCATATACATATGCATGTGTATGTGTATATATATCTATTTTAGTAATAGATATTACTATAAAATCGTAATATTTTAGTAATAGATATATTTTTTAAACTTTAAGCAATGGTCTTTAAAGTTAAACCAAGATATTACCTGTTTACTAAACTAAGACTTTCTGAGAGAGAAGGGTCCAAGAGAGGGTCTGAGAGAGAACGCAGAAGTCACCTTGGCTACAGAGTAAAGATCTGAAGGGAACTCAGGTACATTACTGGATCTTAATCAGCTCAAAAGGCCCATTTGTTGCCTGGTGACAAATATATGCTGGCTATTTCAACATCATTCAAGCCATGCATAATTATCTTACTAAGGAAGCAGAAATATGACTCTAGGACTCCTTGAAGCATGTGGAAACAAATTTAAGTTGTATTTTCATAGTAAGAATTTCCTTTACAAAAGAGCAACACAAACAATAAGATACCCACTATGAGTAGACTTCTTTCTGCACTTAAACTGACCCAGAATAATTAAAATTCACTAGGTAAATTTATTGCCAATTTACACTGTTTTTCTCAACATGCTTCCAAATTCTATAAGACTAGCTCTTTCAGAAAGCCTTGCTGCCTCATAAAACTCCTTCAAAGACAAAATATTTCTTGATTTGGCAGAAATTAAAGCCTAAAAAACCATTCCTTACTATCAGAGGTTAATGGATGATAGTATTATGTGTGCACACTGGGCACAGAACAGTTAAACCATAAGGCTTAGGCTGAAGCCTGGCATCACCCCAGGGCCCTGCAGGCAGCCTTGGCGCTCTTCGGGTGCTGTGGGAGATGCTGAGAAGGACATACAGCAAACAACCTTAGAGACACGTGTGTTTGATGAATGGATGGGGAAGTGGGGAGACACTGTTTATAGTTCCCAACCCATGAAAAACCAGGACTGGCTCTTCTCACCACTAGAACAGAACAGAAGAAGGGGAGGGCAGCGAGGCATCTGGAGGACAAGACATCCTGTCTCATAAGAAGGGAGGGGGAGAAGCAGAGGCTGCATACCATGTTATATGTGCTTTACTAGAAAAATAAATGGAAATATGTAGTTGAATTCTTTCTTGAGGAATACCATTTCTCTGCATTGTAGGCTTAAAGTCTGAGTATTTTCAGTATATGCTCTCTCAAACTAGAATCAAAGTACAGTGCCAGCCCAGCAGAAAATATTGGATCACAAGAAAATTATCACAAGCAGAACAAAGAAATCACAGAAACAAAGCAAGGAAACAAGGATCAAGGATGAGATATTTTCTAACCACTCAAAATGAGGAGAGATTAGTAAGTAATATAAACACTGGGACAGCACAACAAATAAAGCGTATACATTGAATTTAGAATTTCCTGAATATACAAGTACATGTACACATACACACACATACATGCAAACACGGGGTGTCTGTTTCAACCAGTCTCTTCTGCCAGTCCTCCAAAGTCTTCTAGGTGAAAGAGCAGGAGCTACATATAAGGAACACAGATTAACTCCAGTAACCTTCATTCACTCCCTTGATGTCATGGTAGCTAATGGACTTTACCTAAAGATCAGACGGCATTAAGGTCTTAGACCAGCTAAAAACTTCCCTCAGATTAACACAGTCAAGTGGAGACAAGAACATGAGTCAACTGCTTTTGTTACATCATATTTTTCTCTCCTTTGAAATATGATCTTCCACATTCAAAGAAATGGCCAAAGAAAAAAACAATCTGAACAATGACAGATTATCTAAATTCCACTGATGCATTTAAAATAGAGGAGTTCTCATGCACCATTTGAAAACTTAAAACCACTTGTATTTTCAAACTATTGAAATTCCACACACATCCTAGATAATAATTCTCTGATTGATTCAAGAAATCTTTCAAAATTACCACTTCTGAAATATAATTTGCCAACACAGAAAATCAAAGATTTTCCTGAGAGATTTATTGTCCCTCTTCTCAAGAACTCTCACTTTACACCTTCAAACACTTACAGAATTCTAACAAACACTATGACCCAAATGCATATATACATATAAGTGTTTACACACATACACACATTATAGCCCTTCCTTCAGAGTGTACAAAATACACTTCTTCAGGGTATTTTAGTTTTTAGTGTTGCAGTTTGTTTTATAACCATTTAAATACTGATATCATAAAGCTCTTCATTAAAAGGTACAACTTCTCAAATGTATAAAATTAATACAATTGTCCTGGAAAAACTGAAATTCCCCTCTTCATAAATATACAATGAAAAACAATTCTAAAACTATGGAAGAAATTTAAAGTTGTTTTGGTCTTGCACTGAATTCCAAATACTGTAAGTAATAATTACACTTGTAACCATTCAAGAGGTGCTGAGAGAAACCATCTTTTTTTTTTTAACCTTTAAAACAGATCCTGGTTAACATTATTCATCACAGTTAAAGAAGATAAAAATCAACTTAAGTCTATAGGGACAATACTTTTATATGGTGTTAGACATGTCAAAGCAATCAAATACTTTCAAAAGTGAAAGAAGTTTAAAAGTTAAAAAGTTTAACTCAAAAACAAGAATCTCTAAAGCTTCTTTTGTATAGTTGTTAAATCCAACTATATAATTTTTTTTTGCATTCCAATGAATTACAAAATCAAGGAGGGGAAATAAAATAATCCTTAAGTATTACTGATTTGCATAAAAATAATGAACAATGATTTAAATTCAATCCCAAAATGTTTACTAAAATATCACTGTTACTTACCTAAGCAGCAATCATTCAACCCCTCAGTCTCCTAAGATCCAAATACTCTAACAGCCTTAACACAGTCTTAATGCTTATTGATTCATTCTTCTATAACTATATTAGGTAGAAAATTGTTATCTGCTTTTTACACTGTGGAAGAAGTGTTTTGGTCTTCCCATTAAAAAAAAAAAAATCCTTGACGTTAGTCACTGAAATCCATATAATTCCTTTTTCTTTCCACAGTTCCTAATAAAAGTACTCTATTATATTTATGCCAGATAACAGCTTAAACAGGATTATAAAAAGTCTAAGTATTATATATTTGAACCAATATTTTCTAGCAGACAATATTATTAACTTACACTAAGCTCGTAACTTTTGTAAAATAACAGATCTCATGTAGTTTATGTATTTGCAATCAATCAAGCTTCTCTTTTTAATGTATGAAAGAGACTGGAAGGATGAGAGACAGTGGGAACAGTAAATTACAATACTTATTTTGTGTTTTCAGGTGAAAACCATAGGATGTTAATTCATAAAAGAATGGGATAGTCATTATTTTAAGTTATCAGCTAATTTCATCTTCTTACTTTTTGATACATTAAGCCAGAAAAGTATAAATTACATGAATGTTTAAAAAGAAAGCATAAGCCTAATACGTAATTAAAGCTCCTTCAAAGATAACAATATCAGTTTTTATTTACTCAGAAATGTATTTTTTGCCAGGAAAACTGACTACCAAAACATTTCTGAATTAACACCATATACTCCTCACACTCATATGTGATACCACTATTGCTTACCTCAGTCAAGTGCGGTGTAGGGTTAAATCCACAGAGATTACACACTTGTTTCTTACATTCAGTGCAAGTGTTGAAGTTAGGAGGATCCTTAGAACTTATGTTGAGTTCAGTTTTGCAGAGAGGACAGGCTGATTCTGGTTTGGGGGTTTCTTCCAGTTTGGGGGGAAGAACAACCTTTTGAGGTTCAGCCGTGGAAGGCTTGCTGTCCTTAGTAGGCAGAGGCTTCTTTTCTGTTTCTGTTCTTTTTACTGTTGAAACTTGTTCAGCTTTGGGCTCTAGTTTTTCAATTACTGGAGCTTTGGTTTCCTTTTTCACAGGTAGAGCCTTTGCAGGTGCTGGCGGTGCTGTGGATTTGGGTGGCCCTTGAGAAGTAGGTGGTTGTGAAGGAGGAGGGACTTGTTTTGTTGGGGCCGCTGGCCCACCCTGTGAATGAGACCCAGGCTGGCCTGCTGTGGAGATCAGATTTGATGCCTGGCTAAAGATGGATGCTCCAAATCCAAAGAGTTTCCCAGTCACTGTTTCTTGAGGAGTTGTAGGCTGTGATTTAGGGGCATCAGTAATACTTCCAAGATTTAGGCTAAAACGTCTCGACTGTTCCTGAGGCTTTGGGGGCTGTGGAGATAGAGGGGCAGTTTGTCCAGTGGGGGGTCGTGGACCTTGGGGTGTCAGTGCCCCTTTTGGCATCGGCTTGGTGTCTGGCTTAGGACTCATTTTGGTTTGTGCTTTCTTGGGTTCGTCTTTTTTCTGAACTGGATCAACTTGTTTTTGATCTTTGCTCTCTGGAGTAGGTCCAGGATGTGAAATAATTTTTGTATCTGATGCAGGTCGAGGTATGACTTTAGAATCTACTGGGGTAACTTTTTCTCCTGTTGGTGGAAAACTCTGAGAAGGTTTGGCGGAGTCTGGTTTTAGAGGAGGAGTTGTTTTCTCTTGATCCTTTGATGGTATTTTGGGGCCTGGAATGTCCGGTCTTGTTGCTGTTGATGATGAAGACACAATGTCTGTGGCTGGCTTTCCTGCCTTGGGCTGCTCTGGTTTATCATCAGCGGTGGAGACCTTGGCCGGTTCAGACGAGACAGAAGGCTCTTTGGGAGGGACTGGCTTGGATGAGGACTCTGCCTCAGGAGGCTGCTGGGATGTGACTGGGTGGGGGCTGTGAAGGGTTGGTTGTTTCACTAGTGGCGGGGGCTTTTTAGACTCAGCTACCTTTGAGACATCCTGTTTGGGGATAGTGTCTTTCTTTGGAGAAACCTGCTGTGACGGAGTGGGTGGCTTGCTCACTGCTGATGCAGGAACAGGGGTAGTCTTCGGTTTGGGCTGGGGTGATGATGGAATTGGAGCCAGGTTACCTCCTAGAGCTCTCTGCATCTGACAGTTTAAACAGAGCCACTCTTTCATCTAGAAGTAACATAAAATAACAGTCAGTAAGGCAATAACAAGGTAGAAACAAAAGCATTTTTAAAACTGCATTGGTAGCTTTTGAAATTATGTCTCTCATCATGCAAACCATAAAATCTAGATCAAATAATTTTAGTTAATTTATATATTTATATATAGTTAAGTATACAAAAATATAACTAACGAAACTCAGAGATGTAAGCACTTTATTTTAAGCAATATAAAATTAACACAGAAAATTTTCTTGTAACATTAGCTTTATTTTTGCCTTTGATTTACTCAAAGTTTGATTACTCCCAGAAATAGAAAACCATGTACAATAAAAGAAAATGATTATTAATATAACATATTAGATTCCATAATTAGTTATGTTGGATATTTTCTCTGTTGATGGCTCATAAACAGGTTTCAGTTATATAACCCAGAGTATGCTTGTCAAAATTACTAGCACATTGCTAATTTCTTAAATTAGCAAGAGAATCACATCTCCCCTCCAAGGCAACATAATCAAATGTGAGAAAATCATAACTATTAATCACTGTGGGTTAGAAAGAAAACATTCTCTCTTAAGAAAGCAAAGAAAAAATAATGGCATCCCCTGAAATTATTATAGATATAGCATGATCAAAAAGAGAAAAGTTACTTCCTCATAATTTTTATAAATGGAAAGAGCAATATATGTATACAATATATTTACCTGACTGGTGAGATATGTATATGTGTGAGACACACATTGTGTGTGTATATATATGTATATATTTATGTGTGTGTGTGTATATATATATATCATGTATAGGTGTAAATGCATTTCTTCTTTAACATCACATTTATTGTTAAAAGGAGAAGGTGAAATTGGTACTAATATATTTTAGAAGATAATCTTAAAAAATGTATATTCCACATTTACCTATTTTATTCTAAAATAATATACGCTCATTATACAAAATTTTAAATATTACCAAAGTAATCTAGAAGGGTAAATTTTATACAACCTAATCTTTAACTCCCAAAATAACCAATGTCACCAGTTTAGCACTGAAGTTCTTTGTTCAAAATTCTACACGATGCAAAACTAAATATATGGTGCATAAGTACCAAAAAAGTTCTGCAGAATACAAAATTGTAAAGTATTAGGTGGGCAAACAACATACTCTTACTTGAAATAATTCCCTTTTGTAAAAAAAACTAAACTAAGCATTCCTAACTTTTTTTAAAAACTATTTTTCCACTTGACAGTTTACATTGTTAACATTTAATTTAAAAAAACTCCTGTGTCTTTTTCTGAATCATTAAAATGAATTTAAAATTTAAAGAAAGGATATCAAAATTATTTAAACTCAGGTACCAGTATGCATGTGTGCTAAGTTGCTTCAGTCGTGTCCGACTCTTTGTGACCCTATGGACCATAGCCTGCCAGGCTCCTCTGTCCATGGGATTCTCCAGGCGAGAATACTGTAGTGGGTTGCCATGCCCTCCTCTAGGGGATCTTCCTGACCCAGGGGTTGAACCTGCATCTCTTATGTCTCCTGCATTTGCAGTTGAGTTCTTTACCACTGACACCAGTGGGAAGCCTAAGGTACCAGTATAACAGGGCTTATTTTATAATCTCATGGAAAGCAAACTTTTGTTTGGAGAAGGTTGAAGGAGATTTTCAACTCTGACAAGTTATATTTGTTTAAAAATCTGAATCAAAAAGCAAAATTAAAACATTTGTTACCTACAGGTTAAGAGGCACTTGGGTTTTTATTACATTCATTTTCAATATGAGTATTAAGTACTTATGTTTACCTTTTTCTATGTTTGAGGCATTTCACAAAATAAATAACTTTTTAAACATACAGATATTTGAATCCCAAAACATAAACAATCCACTGTTACTAATGTAAGTTGTATGACTAAAGGGTTAGCTTGAATGTAAGGAAATCCACTCCATCATGCCCCCTTCTTGATGGATGGAAATTTCTCCATAAACACTCATCTATCCACTCAACCATCTCTCCTAATGCCAATGTCAATTCTGCTGTTCCACTATTTACTTTTTCTCATTTGTTTTCAATCTTAAATGACACCATGTCACCTTATAATCATGCAGTCAGACAAGATGAAAGAAGAAAATATAATTAAAATGATAATTCTTTACTTATAAAATAAGTATCTGATAATGATACTGTCATAAGTCCTCTTTTCCTTTCCTCTGAAAGTTCTCTCTCAACTCTCATCCTTCCAATTTCTTTGGATGCATTTGGTTTTATCAGTAAAATTTTAAGTCTGTTTGCCATGTGAACACTGGAGCTTCATGCACAGCTGGCTGGTAGGCTTTCACTCCATCTCTGAACCACTGCAAAATTAGAACACTACCATGGCATATCTAATGTACGATTTATATCAACACTGGGACACATATTCTGTACTGTCCTCATTCCAAAAGCAAACATTTCCTTGTAGTTTATAAACGTATATGACCAAGTCTCTAAATATGTAGACAAGGAGGGACTTAGGAAAAGAGGGGTGGAAAACACAGGTCATTGCTTTTTCATAGGGACATAATTCTGCTTTTCTCTTAACACACTGTGTTTCTGAACAGACTCCACTGGCCCTACTTTTGTCCTTTTCATGACCCCATTTTCTTCACTTTGATAAACAACACATAAAAGACATCTGATCCTTCAATGTTCCTCCTCACTGTGAAAATACAGGTTAAAATCATTGTCTATAGCTTTCACAATGTGAAAAGCTTTTTATCCTCTTAGGGTTTTTCAGAAAGAGCCTCTTTTTAATTCTACTGGCCAAATCTGTTGAAAATAGAAATGAGTTTTATCTCAGAACCTACTCTACTACTGAACACAGCAGTGTTTCCAATTGCCCGATTCAGTTGAAAACAACAACAACAAATCTTTCTTATTACACTGAGAAAATGACAAAGTCCACAACTCACCCCAACATTAACATCACGAATCACCATCTAATATTCCACAATGCACGGAGGGAGAGTTACAAGTAGTAATAGCACCTTTGCCCTCTCAGTCATCTGAGTTAAAAACCCTGTAATATCTTTACTACATATTCAGTTACTCTTCAAGGTCTGTGTTGCTTGTGAAAGTTAATTTCCCACTTGTTCATAGTTCCAAAGCCACTGTCCCTCATTTGGCCCTTGCCATTTCCAAAATATTTTGTATCTCCACCAAATTTAACCTGTTTAAAACAAACCACCACAGAAGAGGTTGACTCTATCTCCCATCAAAACTCAATACTCTCCAATAGCTGTGAACAGTTAATTTTTTGCAGGAAATTAAAATCTATAGTTTTGTTACTGTCCTTATGTTAGCACTTACCTAATTCTGATATCTCCAGCTCTATATCTCCCCAAAGACTGTCAGCAACAATTATAAACACTACGTGTATGGTCTGACCTTTCAATCATCATAAGTGAGTAAAGTCGCTCAGTCGTGTCTGACTCTTTGCGACCCCGTGGACTGTAGCCCGCCAGGCTCCTCTGTACATGGGATTCTCCAGGCAAGAATACTGGAGTGGGTTGCCATTTCCTTCTCCAGGGGATCTTCCCAACCCAGGGATCGAACCCAGGTCTCCTGCATTGCAGGCAGACACTTTATCCTCTGAGCCACCAGAGAAGCCCCTTTAATCATCATAGATGTTCACAAATATTTTTTGAGGTTGTTGGAATTAAATAAATTAAGATGTTCATGCTCTTCAAGCTACAATATTTCTGTGTTTACTCTGTTAATACCCATTGTTAATCTAGCCTGAATGACAAGCTTCTGCCTTCATTTTCTGGTGGCATGCCATTCTCCGTATGCTATACCTTGGCCATGGACCATGTATTCCCATTTTGATTCAAACTGAAGGAACACCCATAACTAACACGCCTGCTAACCATACATATTTTCAGGGCTTGGAGATAATTACTGTCTTATTTAACTTCTAAAATTACATTTTTATCTGTAACTATGAGCAGAGACGAACCTGAATTTACTACCATCCTTGGCTCAAACCTCTGATGCCCATTCCACTTGGTACCCATAACTATAATACAGCCAGTTCCCCTAGTTCTGCATCATCGGGTCTTCATTCCACTGCAGCCATGAATGTGGATCTTACAAGACTTTAGTCCTTATTCCTCTTCCCTATGCTAAAGAAGTCCAACACTATCCACGGACAAGCCTAACTGAGAAGAAGCCTTTCACCAACATTTCATAAAGGACTTCTCGGTTCCCTGACACGCATAGTACTTACTTTCTCTATTCACCCACATCCATTCAACAAATAGGAGAAAGGCAATAAATAATACCAGGGGAGCCTTCTACTATATCAGTATTTCCAAAGCCACTGTCTCTGATCTGGCCTTTCATGAATCTTTTTTTTTCCTTTTCTTCCTGAAAGTTACCCCTCAACCTGCTTTCAACCAATTTCTTTAGATGCATTGGTTTTATCAGTAAATTTTTAAGTCTCTTTGCAATGTGAACATTAGAGCTTACCTTCAATATACAGGCACTAAAATGAAAGTATTTGTGTTAGATAAGAATGCCATGCTTTAACTATTCCTAAATTCTAGATTTTATATGACAAATGATTTTAAAAAATTGTCATTTCTTCCTTTCCCCACATTGCTTACAGCAAGTGAATAAATGGAATTCAAGAACCGGAGACACAACTGTTTAATGAACTACTCTAATTCAATTAGCTGTATGGAAAGGAACAAAAAAGGCATAAAATTGTTCATTCAGTCTTCTGACTTAATATGCTACATAAATAGGGATAAGAAAGGACTCAACCAGGATTTCTGCTGAGGTCACTCTGTATTCTAAGGTGAATGCTGATAATTATTAACACACCTCCCTGTTAAATCCAATCTCCCAGGGTTCCCTTTTTCTGAGCCTTCTGGTGAGTTATGTATCAGAGCTGAGTCATATAAAATATAGTAATAAAACTTCACTGACTAAGGCTTTTGCTGGATAATCATAAAAATATTATTAAATGTTTCAAGAGGTACCACTTGAAAGTTTAATTGTGAATTTCACATAAACCTTCAATTATTGGTGCCACTATCAAAAAAGTACTGAAAAATAGATACTGATTTTTAAGTGTATGTCTTTAATAATTCAAGATAGTTAACACAATACATCTAACAAATAAGGTGAGTTGGCAAATGTTGGGGTTCCAGAATTAAAGCATATTCCTACTTGGAACTATTATTAATCTATTTAGCTTCAAAAGAGAATGCAAGTTTCTCAGGAATAAAAAAAAAAAAAGGGTCCAGAAGGCATAGTGACTAACATCCGCCCTTCAATGTGCCCCGAACTGAAAATTTTAAACACAAAATCTATTTAAAGTTTACAATGAAATCTCTGCTCAACAACATAGCATGTAGAATCTGAAAATTGTGGTATAGATGATCTTATTTACAAAGCAGAAATAGACACAGATGTAGAAAATAAAAGTATGGATACCAAGTGGGAAAGGGGAGGTGGCATGAGTAGGGAGACTCGGATATATACACTATAGTTTTTATATACACTATTGATAGTATGTATAAAATAGATAACTAATAAGAATCTGCTGTATAGCACAGCAAACATTACTCAATGCTCTGTGGTAACCTGAGTGGGAAAGAGATCCAAAAAAGAGGGAATATATGTATATGTACAGCTGATTCACTTTGATGTACAGCAGACTGACACAATATTGTTAAGTAACTATAATCCAATAAATATTTTTAAAAAATAAGTAAACTTTAGAGTTTTTTGAAGTCAGCTAAAAAACAAAAAGATGAACGCAATATTAGGAATTTATATTTGTAGTGTTCTCATACTATTCAAATTAAGAATATATTTTCTTCAATTATACATTCATCCTGCCCTTCTACTAAAATCTGTTAGGTCCTTACTTCTCGATGCATCATAACTAAACTTTTCTGCAAACCGTAAGATCTAAATGTATCATTTACTCCATCAAGGGAGTGTTCTCATTATCTCTTACCTGAGTTATGATTCAAAATTTGTACTCCTCCTCCATTTACCTAAATGCTTCCTAACCTTTATGATCCACAATGACTTCTCAGCCTTATAACTTAGTATTCCATTATCCACTATAAGGTCTGCCCCTTCTCAACTATCCCAACTAGATAGTCTGAACCACAGCATTCAGACCCACATATTGCTTTTCTTTTCCAATTAATTCTTCTTTTCTCCTGTCCTCACATACTCTTTAAAAAAGTAATCACTTCTTATGATGACTCTTACCTCTGTATTAGATACCAAGTAAAGTTTCAGTTCAGTTCAGTCGCTCAGTTGTGTCCGACTCTTTGCGACACCATGAACTGCAGCATGCCAGGCCTCCCTTTCCCTCAACAACTCCCAGAATTCATTCAAACTCAACACCCATCGAGTCGGTGATGCCATCCAGCCATCTCATCCTCTGTCGTCCCCTTCTCCTCCTGCCCCCAATCCCTCCCAGCATGAGAGTCTTTTCCAATGAGTCAACTCTTTGCATGAGGTGGCCAAAGTACTGGAGTTTCAGCTTTAGCATCAGTCCCTCCAATGAACACCCAGGACTGATCTCCTTTAGGATGGACTGGCTGGATCTCCTTGCAGCCCAAGGGACTCTCAAGAGTCTTCTCCAACACCACACTTCAGAAGCATCAATTCTTCAGCACTCAGCTTTCTTCACAGTCCAACTCTCACATCCATACATGACCACTGGAAAAACCATAGCCTTGACTAGAGGACCTTTGTTGGCAAGTAATGTCTCTGCTTTTGAATATGCTATCTAGGTTGATCATAACTTTCCTTCCAAGGAGTAAGGGACTTTTAATTTCATGGCTGCAATCACCATCTGCAGTGATTCTGGAGCCCCAAAAAATAAACTCTGACACTGTTTCCATTGTTTCCCCATCTATTTCCCATGAAGTGATGGGACCAGATGCCATGATCTTCGTTTTCTGAATGTTGAGCTTTAAGCCAACTTTTTCACTCTTCTCTTTCACTTTCATCAAGAGGCTTTTTAGTTCCTCTTCACTTTCTGCCAAAAGGGTGGTGGTCACCTGCATATCTGAGGTTACTGATATTTCTCCCGGCAATCTTGATTCCAGCTTGTGTTTCTTCCAGTCCAGCGTTTCTCATGATGTACTCTGCATAGAAGTTAAATAAGCAGGGTGACAATATACAGCCTTGATGTTCTGCTTTCCCTTTTTGGAACCAATCTATTGTTCCATGTCCAGTTCTAACTGTTGCTTCCTGACCTGCATATAGGTTTCTCAAGAGGCAGGTCAGGTGGTCTGGTATTCCCATCTCTTTCAGAATTGTCCACAGTTTATTGTGATACACACAGTCAAAGGCTTTGGCATAGTCAAGAAAGCAGAAATAGATGTTTTTCTGGAACTCTCTTGGTTTTTCGATGATCCAGCGGATATTGGCAATTTGATCTCTGGTTTCTCTGCCTTTTCTAAAACCAGCTTTTAGAAAACAAACATCTGGAAGTTCACCGTTCACATATAGCTGAAGCCTGGCTTGGAGAATTTTGAGCATTACTTTACTAGCATGTGAGATGAGGGCAACTATGCAGTAGTTTGAGCATTCTTTGGCATTGCCTTTCTTTGGGACTGGAATGAAAACTGACCTTTTCTAGTCCTGTAGCCACTGCTGAGTTTTCCAATCAAGGCAAATTGGAAGTGGTCAAACAGGAGATAGCAAGAGTGAACATCGACATTCTAGGAATCAACGAACTAAAATGGACTGGAATGGGTGAATTTAACTCAGAGGACCATTATATCTACTACTGTGGGCAGGAATCCCTCAGAAGAAATGGAGTAGCCATCATGGTCAAGAAAAGAGTCCAAAATCCAGTACTTGGATGCAATCTCAAAAACAACAGAATGATCTCTGTTCGTTTCCAAGGCAAACCATTCAATATCACAGTAATCCAAGTCTATGCCCCAACCAGTAATGCTGAAGAAGCTGAGGTTGAATGGTTCTATAAAGACCTACAAGACCTTTTAGAACTAACACCCAAAAAAGATGTCCTTTTCACTATAGGGGACTGGAATGCAAAAGTAGGAAGTCAAGACACACCTGGAGTAACAGGCAAATTTGGCCTTGGAGTACAGAATGAAGCAAGGTAAAGGCTAATAGAGTTTTGCCAAGAAAATGCACTGGTGATAGCAAACACCCTCTTCCAACAACACAAGAGAAGACTCTACACATGGACATCACCAGATGGTCAATACCGAAATCAGATTGATTATATTCTTTGCAGCCAGAGATGGAGAAGCTCTATACAGTCAGCAAAAACAAGACTGGGAGCTGACTGTGGCTCAGATCATGAACTCCTTATTGACAAATGCAGACTTAAATTGAAGAAAGTAAGGAAAACCACTATACCATTCAGGTATGACCTCAATCAAATCCCTTATGATTATACAGTGGAAGTGGAAATAGATTTAAGGGACTAGATCTGATACACAGAGTGCCTGATGAACTATGGATGGAGGTTCGTGACATGGTACAGGAGACAGGGATCAAGACCATCCCCATAGAAAAGAAATGCAAAAAAGCAAAATAGCTGTCTGGGAAGGCCTTACAAATAGCTGTGAAAAGAAGAGAAGCAAAAAGCAAAGGAGAAAAGGAAAGATATTCCCATTTGAATGCAGAGTTCCAAAATAGCAAGAAGAGATAAGAAAGCCTTCCTCAGTTATCAGTGCAAAGAAATAGAGGAAAACAATAGAATGGGAAAGACTAGAGATCTCTTCAAGAAAATGACAGATACCAAGGGAACATTTCATGCAAAGATGGGCTCAATAAAGGACAGAAATGGTATGGACCTAACAGAAGCAGAAGATATTAAGAAGAGGTGGCAAGAATACATAGAAGAACTGAACAAAAAAAGATCTTCACGAGCCAGATAATCATGATGGTGTTATCGCTCACCTAGAGCCGGACATCCTGGAACGTGAAGTCAAGTGGGCCTTAGAAAGCATCACTACGAACAAAGCTAGTGGAGGTGATGAAATTCCAGTTGAGCTATTTAAATTCCTGAAAGATGATGCTGTGAAAATGCTGCACTCAATATGCCAGCAAATTTGGAAAACTCAGCAGTGGCCACAGGACTTTAAAAGTTCAGTGTTCATTCCAATCCCAAAGAAAGGCAATGCCAAAGAATGCTCAAACTACTGCACAATTGTACTCATCTCACACGCTAGTAAAGTAATGCTCAAAATCCTCCAAGCCAGGCTTCAGCAATATATGAACCATGAACTTCCAGATGTTCAAGCTGGTTTTAGAAAAGGCAGAGAAACCAGAGATCAAGTTGCCAACATCCGCTGGATCATCAAAAAACCAAGAGAGTTCCAGAAAAACATCTATTTCTGCTTTCTTGACTATGCCAAAGCCTTTGACTGTGTGGATCACAATAAACAGTGGACAATTCTGAAAGAGATGGGAATACCAGACCACCTGACCTGCCTCTTGAGAAACCTATATGCAGGTCAGGAAGCAGCAGTTAGAACTGGAGATGGAACAACAGACTCGTTCCAAAAAGGGAAAGCAGAACATCAAGGCTGTATATTGTCACCCTGTTTATTTAACTTCTATGCAGAGTACATCATGAGAAACGCGGAGCTGGAAGAAGCACAAGCTTGCCGGGAGAAATATCAATAACCTCAGAAATGCAGATGACACCACCCTTTTGGCAGAAAGTGAAGAGGAACTAAAAAGCCTCTTGATGAAAGTGAAGGAGGAGAGTGAAAATGTTGGCTTAATGTTCAACATTCAGAAAATGAAGATCATGGCATCTGGTCCCATCACTTCATGGGAAATAGAAAGGGAAACAGTGGAAACAGTGTCAGACTTTATTTTTGGGGGCTCCAGAATCACTGCAGATGGTGATTGCAGCCATGAAATTAAAAGTCCCTTACTCCTTGGAAGGAAAGTTATAACCAACCTAGATAGCATATTTAAAAGCAGAGACATTACTTTGCCAACAAAATTCCATCTAGTCAAGGCTATGGTTTTTCCAGTGGTCATGTATGGATGTGAGAATTGGACTGTGAAGAAAGCTGAGTGCTGAAGAATTGATGCTTCTGAAGTGTGGTGTTGGAGAAGACTCTTGAGAGTCCCTTGGGCTGCAAGGAGATCCAGCCAGTCCATCCTAAAGGAGATCAGTCCTGGGTGTTCATTGGAAGGACTGATGTTGAAGCTGAAACTCCAGTACTGTGGCCACCTCATACAAAGAGTTGACTCATTGGAAAAGACCCTGATGCTGGGGCGGGGAGGGGGGATTGGGGGCAGGAAGAGAAGGGAACAACAGAGGATGAGGTGGCTGGATGACAACACCGACATGATGGACATGAGTTTGGGTAAACTCCGGGAGTTGCTGGTGCACAGGGAGGCCCGGCATGCTGCTCTTCATGGGGTTGCAAAAAGTCGGACATGACTGAGCGTCTGAACTGAACTGAACTGAATAGATTTTTTACGTCTTTCCTTCAATACAGCACTTTTGAAATGTGTGAAGGGTCCATTTTTATCTAAGCTAATTAAGATATGGTAACAGGGGAGAGACAGTGTTTTGTATGTGTGATTTCTCAAGGGATATGAACAATGAGCAAGTTATCCCATCACTGTATTAAGTTTACTGATCCAGTAAATGATTCCGTTAGTTGTGGGTATCTACTTTCATGGCAGAACATCTGTTCTTACTAAGCTATACAGACCATCATACTAGTTGTGATATTTAGCAATTGGCTTAGTATATATAAAAGCTGGACATGCAGAAGGACACCTGAAACATCTCGTAATTTAAAAGCTCCAAGTGAAAAAAAGGCTTTGGTGCTAAAGATTAAACTTACAGGTAGAGCATGAGGAATACATATTTATTTTACATGAGGAACACTGAAGTCATGAGGAAAATGCTGTACACTGGACCTCACGGAAAATGCGAGCTAAACAAACATGGCATTTGTGAACATATTTAAGTAATACAGATTTTAAAATTATTATTTCTATTCCTCTAAATTCATGAGAAAACTACTTTAGATAGAGAAATTAAGGTTGTTATAGTTAGGGTATTTTTGTATTACATACTATGAAAGGTACCATAAGCATTACTAGAGAGTAGCAAAAAAAAAAAAATATTCTTTATCTTCTATTAAATAAAAATTTTATGCTTAGCATCAAGGGACTTGTATTTATCTTTATTGGGTTCATATAAGAATGGTACCAGTTTTTGCTTGTCATGGCTGTGACAAGCAAAGAACAAATGAAAAAAACGGACCAAATTTGGCATGACAGGCATAAAGCATTTCAAATCATCACTGTTATTTAGAACTAAAAATTCTTGTCATTTCACCAAGTAGATGCCAAGGCTAAAGATGCGAAAATTGAGAATCTAATTTACCCTTTCCTTCACCTTATATAAACTGTTTAACCAATCATGTGATAAATGAGAAAATTTTAAATTACTGAAGTGTTAATTATAAGATGGATTTATAAGGCTAAAAAATAACACAAAAAGATATGACATTAAAAGTAAAAGCCTGTCTCTAGGTCACCAAGTCTTACTCTTCAGAATTGATCAGTGTCAACTTTTGCTTTGACGTTTTCTTGTAGCTGCCATTATAGTATCAAATAATAAGTTGTGGTTTATAAATTTAAGATGTATATTTTCTCCTTTAAAAGCTACATTTTTTCAAAAAACAATCTTATTTATTACCACCTATTTTAGAACTGTCTTTAGCAATGACAGGGCTTCCCTGATAGCTCAGTTGGTAAAGAATCTGCCAGCAAAGCAGGAGACACTGGTTCGATTCCTGGGTTGGGAATATCCCCTGGAGAAGGGGAAGGCTACCCACTCCAGTATTCTGGCCTGGAGAATTCCATGGACTGTATAGTGCTTGGGGTTGCAAAGAGTCAGACACAGCTAAGTGACTTTCACTTCACTAAGCAAAGTCAAAAAAAATATAACTGATATATTAATTAAATATTTTAACACACAGTTAAATAATGCATTTTACTTTGATTTGAATACCATCTAATATCATCTCACATTCCACTACTATTATACAATTACATTTTCGAAAAAATGATAAGGTCTAGTTTTCTTCATTCCTGGGGTCAGCTACTCCATCCCACTCCCTTCATTTTCCATTTTAATAGAAGAACTCCAGGGACTGTGATATATGCATATGTGCACCTGTGTACACGTGTGTGGTGTCTGACTCTTGAGATCCCACTGACTGGAGCCCGCCAGGCTCCTCTGTCTATGGGATTCTCCAGGCAAGAACACTGGAGTGAATTGCCATTTCCTTCTCCAGGGTATCTTCCCGACCCAGGAATCGAACCCGGGTCTCCTGTATTGGAGACAGATGATTTACCAACTGAGCTATGAGGGAAGTATGCATATACTTATATGGACTGCTAATGATTTTTATGGACTCTTAAATATGAAAAAATTCTTAAGCTGCTCGCATACCCCCTCTCGATTGCTTACTTAGAGAATTCATCATATCACAATCTCTAGAAATGTAAAGAAATTGTTCCCTCTCTGCTGTCTTCTGTGTTGATAATGACTATTATACTGATGCCTGATTTTTCATCTTTTTGCAGATGATATTTTTTTTCTCTGTAGAAGTCTTTCAAATGTTTTCCTTATCCTTGGAAATCACATCATTTCACCAGGATATATTTATCAGGCATTTTGTTAATCATGCTTGACTACTGGTGGATCAAAATCTGAAGACTTCCTTTTTCTAGAGCCTTGATTCTTTCTTTCTGAAACTCTTAGATATAATTTCTTAGAAATAATAAGCTGGAACTCTTAGAAATAATAAGCTCTTAGATATAATTTCCATAATTTTTAAATATTTCTCTTAGAGCCCCAGAGCTCTCAGAGTCCCAAGGGAACCTCAGAATTTCAGATAACCACCTCCTCAAAATGTCTACAATTTCATGGGAAGGTGCTTAGAAAGAGCTCTCTGTACTGGAGATAAAATGCTTACTCTCAGCCTCCACAACCCACAGGGAAGAGTAAAGAGGGGGATCTCAGAACTCTAAACATTTCTGGGTACATTCCCACCCTTTCCTTATTTAGCCCCTTTCAAACCCTCAGCCTCAGTTAGAACTATACACATAAATTAGACCTTTAGTTACCATTAAAAATTCCAGATTCCTGAGTCATCCATCAACTCCCACATGCTAATCCCCGAATGACAGGGAATGAAGGGACCTTACCAATATATCATCAATCCCTTCCCTTGGTTTGTGCTATAACCTTCTGCTACTTCATTTTTCTCCGTAACACTTATTACCATCCATCCCTCTATTCGTTCTATTTGCCACTCTGACCAATATACACTTTTTGGCTATTTTGTTCACTCTTACATCTAGGACAGTCCAGAAAGTGCCTGAAACATAGTAGGTCCTCAATTAAGCAGCTAGATAATTTGATGGGAAAATTCTGGGTCTCTCTTTTCCAAAACATCAACTGGGTCCATCTTTATCTTCAAGTCAGCACAGTGAAATTGGAGTATGCTAATTATTGATGGAATATGAATCATACAAATTTTACAAGTTCTTTTTATTTTCTGAGTAGATGCTCTCCCTTGAGGTCAGGTGTTTTGTTTTTCAGTAGTTCCTCTATATCCTTCATGTGGTGGTATTGCTAAAATGTCAAGCGAGTCTCTCCAAACCACTCATTTACAATGAACGTCTCCATCATTCAAAATGGGTAATCAGCAGAGTTTTTTTCTGTATTTATTTCTGTTCTGCTTCTCCATTGAATATGAGAAAATAGGATGGCAGAGGGTCAGTGTCCAAATTAAGGACAGCTTTACTAGGAGAGTAATAGATTTCGTGCATTTGACTCCTGGTTGAGAAATGTTTTATTTGTTTTCTCCTTTATATCACTCTGTGGTAGGAGAGGAGTGCTACCTCTTTTCATTTCCTTTTGAAAATCAAAGTTAAAATGAAATGTTTTAACACTCTAGATCAAATGGCTCCTGATTGCTATCACAGAATCCAACAATTTATAATATTGTATCTGTAGAAAATAATTTGAGGGTAAACTTTCAAAATCAACTCTGTTTAAAATATCAGATTATCCATGGCAGATAATATTACAACTTCAAAAGAACTTCATATATTGAAAAATACCTTCTCATACAAATGTTCAGTTAATCCTAACAATTCACTGTGTTCAGCAGAGAACATATTGTTTCTATTGTTCATCTGGTGTTACTGATAGACAAAGTGTAAATGATTTGCCCACACTCATCTCATTAATAATGGGGATGTTTTCTTTTTTTAAGCCACTGAGATCTTCTACCTGCCCCCACATTCCAAGCTTCTGTCAAATATGTCCAAGTTATCATTCTTCACATTCCCATGTCAAATACTTGTATTTCCATGAAGAAAGTTATGATACTGTTACAGATAGTCGTGGATACTTCATTTGATATCATAGCCCTTTCTTTCTTCTTACCATGAGTAAATGGATTTGGAATCAGAAGATTTAGTTTGGGTCCTAGTTATTTACTATCAGGTTGATCCTAACAAGTAAAGCAACCATAATAACCACTTGAAAACCAATTTTTTCTATAATTAAGAAAATATAACAGAGAAAACAGACTATATAACCACAGAATTACTTGGAAATTTAATTTTGATAAAATAAATAGGAAAGAACTATGTGAACTGTAAAGCCCTACAGTAAGTTTTCTTATATATTTGTTTTCCCCCTTTCTTATCTACAAATTTTATTTCCTCTATTTTCTGATTGAAGGAAAACACCATATCTAATGAATACTTGATTCTATCAAAGTACATGTCAGTGTTTCACAACTAGGCATTTGACATACATTTGTAAAATTAATGAAGGATTTGAAATATGACTACATTAATTAAGGTAAGTTTCAAAAAGCAGAATGTTCACTGCTACTGATGTGGAATGCCAAAATCTGAATTCAACTTCTCTCCAATCTCATTGCTCATTTCCTCCCCATCACTTCAGCCAACCTAGAGCTATGCCAATTTTCTAAATACACTTTGCATTATTCTGGCTCTAGGTCTTAGACCAAATCATTACTCCCTTTCACATCCTCTACCTGTTGAAGTAATATCCATTGTTACATACCTAGCACAAATGCCATTTTCTACACAAATCTCTCCTTAATCTCACCCACTGGAATGGGCGACTTCCTACCCTAATGACACTTCCTGCCCTATAGGCCATAATGTTTGCTCATGTGTTTCACAGCTTTTATTTGACCACATGTTATATTTCCTTGTACATGTATTATCTAAGCTAGTATACCTGAATCATGTAGAGATCAATATTATGTTTTACTTATCTTTATATCCTACCACACATATAGTAAAATACCTTCCACTTGGTAGGTACTCAAATAATATATTTAGCTTGAAGGTCCAAGTACATGTTTCTGTCTTACAAACTGTCACAAAGTCATGACTAAAATGGTCATTTTATAAAATGACCATCTACTGTTTGAAGTCACTATTACTACACATTCCTAAGAAGATGGTATACTATGGGCAGAAACACATCTTCATCAAAATGTATAAATACACACACACACATATACAATGGAATACTACTCAGCTAGAAGAAAGAATGAAATTTTGCCATTTGCAACCATCTGGATGGACTTGGAGAACATTAAGTGAAATAAGTCTGATAGAGAAAGATGAATACTGTATGATATCACTTATATACAGAATCTAAGAAATACAACTAGTGACTATAACAAAAAAGAAGCAGACACACAGATATAGAGAACAAACCAGTGGTTGCTAGTGGGCAGAAGAAAAGGGGGAGAGGAAGCTTGGGGGTAAAGGATTAAGAAGTATAAAACTATTATACATGAAGTCAGCCATATGAATATATTGTACACCATGGAGAATACAGCAAACACTTTATAATTATAAATGGAATATAACCTTTAAACTTGTAAAACGATATGCTGTACACCTGTAACAATTTTATACATCAACTATACTTTAATAAAATTTTTTAAAAAACAAGAAAAGAATGCAGGAAAGTTTAAGATATGAAAAAAAGCTACAAATATATAAACAAACTATTTATAATCTGATCTCCTCCACAACATAAATGTTCTTGTTAATTCCAATTTTACCATTAAAGAATCCCTTACCTAAAATGGTAGAGTACTCAATATGACTTCTGGTAAAAAGAATACTTTGGCAAAAAATCACAGGTTGACATACTTTAAATGGACATCATTATCATCTTTCATCACAGTAAGTATCCAAATGAACTTAACAGTTACCAATAATCATCACTGTTGTTTTTACCAGAAAAGGGATTTCAGTTAGAATGACAGTACGTGAGTCTCCACTCTTGGAGATATTTAAATCACACAATCCTTCAATGACTGCTGCCTCCATTCCTTCTTGGGCTGTTCACAGACACCATGCACACACAGCCCACTAACAGCTGTTCTCCAGATGGACTAAATGGTTTCTGTGCTTTCTTATCGGGGAGGGACTACTGCATTTCTTTTAAAAACATCTTCCTTTGGATCCTAACCCCTCTTATTCTCACTTAGTTTGTATTATTATATCATCTTCACTGTATTATTTCTTAACTCCAGAGAGTTTCTAAGTTCTGCAGTTTTATGTTTTGTGTCCCTTCCCTGAAAATTCCCCCAAATCTCTACCTATTAAAATGCTACTTTATCCAAGGTCTTTAAATGCTAAGTTAACATTAACTAGCTTGCTGAGAATAACTTTTCTAACCTGAATCAGATTGAACAATCTTAAACTCATTTGTGTCACAACTGGCCCGTTCATGACTCAGTCTGCCAGGAATGTTTACCCAATGACCTAGAATTACAAACTGTGATCTTTCTATGTAAACAATCAGTGTTGAACCTGCTCTAATGACTTCATTTTATGATGTGATTTATACTTTTATGAATGATTCTAACTAAAGAGGAAAGCATCCTCTCATAGATTATGGCAAAAATCACTGGCAGGGGATGTGTAGTTTGAAAAAATGTATTGTTTTATATTAAAATTGTATTTAGAATCTAAAAACCTTGTCTGCTTTTTCCCCAAGCATAAACAGGATCCCATATAAAAATATCATATCAAGAGTATTACATGGTAGGTAGGTAGGAGCATGAATTTAAAAGTTAATGTAGTATATTAATGTAATATAATAATAGTGTGGACTTTACACCCAGAATGCAATGAGTAAATGCTCTGCATTTTTCAATCAATTCATACTTCCTTTATGTGTCAAATTTATCAGAAATTATAGTAATGTTTTAGAGAAATATTATTACTGAAGGAAACGTTGAAAAAATTCTAATTTACATTTGGCAGAGAAGAAAAAGAGGAACGTAGGAAAGGAGGAGGAAAAGAAGAAAAGAACCATAGAAAAAGAATGCCATCCTATCATATCAGTGACAAACTAACCACTGTTTGTGGAAGACGGTGACACGTTTTAAGAGCATGAACATTATGAAAAAACTGAACTTACCTCAGTTAAATGAGGATTGGGATTAAAACCACAGAGGCTACAAACAGTGGTCTGACACTCAGTGCACGTGTTAAAATTGGCCTTTTCTGGAACATGCAACAGAAGTTCAGTGGTATTGCAAAGAGGGCAGATGGTTTTAGGGAGGCCGTGTACTAGAGTCTGTGCTGCAGATGGAAACGTTGGTGGCTGCAGAGGTTTCCCAGCTCCTGTTTGGCTTACTGGTTTTGTAGATTGCTGAGCTGAGGGCTTTGCAGGTCCTGGCTGTTGAGGAGGGGGCTTCGTTGGGCCTGGCAGTTGAGGAGGGGGCTTCGCTGGACCAGGCTGTTGAGGAGGGGGCTTCGTTGGGCCTGGCTGTTGAGGAGGGGGCTTTGCTGAACCTGGAGGTTGAGGAAGGGGTTTCGTTGGGCCTGGCTGTTGAGGAGGGGGCTTCGCTGGACCAGGCTGTTGAGGAGGGGGCTTCACTGGACCAGGCTGTTGAGGAGGGGGCTTCGCTGGGCCAGGCTGTTCAGGAGGGGGCTTCGCTGGGCCAGGCTGTTGAGGAGGGGGTTTCGCTGGGCCAGGCTGTTGAGGAGGGGGCTTCGCTGGACCAGGCTGTTGAGGAGGGGGCTTCGCTGGACCAGGCTGTTGAGGAGAGGGCTTCGCTGGGCCCAGCTGTTGAGGAGGGGGCTTCGCTGGACCAGGCTGTTGAGGAGGGGGCTTCACTGGGCCCGGCTGTTGAGGAGGGGGTTTCGTTGGGCCAGGCTGTTGAGGTGGCGTCTTGCCTAAGCCGGACAACTGGGCCTGAGGCTTTGTTGTCCCAACCTGCTGAGCTGGAGCCTTTGCTGGCCCAGGCGGCTGAGCTGGAGACTGTGGCCCGGGTTGGTGAACCAGGGATTTTGCTGCCCCTGGAGCTTGGGCCAGGGGCTTTGCTGTCCCCAGTTGTTGAGCTAGGGGCTTTGCAGGCCCAGGCTGTGGTATGGTACGTTTTTCAGGTCCAGGCTGCTGGGCTGGAGATTTTCCAGGACTTCCTTGCTGAATAGGTGGCTTGGAGGGGCTCTGCAGTGAGGGTTTAGCTGACTCACCCCTTCCTGGGTCTGTCTGTTTAGTCTGAGGCCTAGATACATCTCTCTGAAGTGGCAATTTTGCCTGGTCTGTCTGAGGAGCCTGGGGGAAGCCCTGAGCTGGCTTTCCTGTTTCTGGAGGTTGTGATTTACTTTTTTCTGGTGGCTGAGAGGATCCGGATTTTGGAGAACCTTCCTGCTGAAGCGGAGCCCTCACAGGTCCTGGCTGCTTAGGAACTGTCTTGGGAGACTGTTGTTGTGATGGAGGCTTTGTGACTCCCTCGGGTTTTCCTTGTTCCTTCTGAGCTATTTTTTGTTTCTTGGAGGCTTCCTCCTGGGAGGCATCAGGGTCTGATATCAAATCAAAAGGATTGAATTTATTTACAACGGAGGAGACAGCACTTAAAGGGTTAACCTCTGAGAGGAAGCCAGGCATCACACTAGACTTGTGCTCATCCTTAAAATCAGTTCTGGATTTCGATTCTTTCAAGCTAATAGTGGAAGGACTTCTTCCAGGCAATTTCTGCTCTGACCTCAGAGTGTCTGTAGTTCTACTCTTACTGAGACCAGGCTGAATTGGACGCCCAGGGTCTGGTGGTTTTCCTGGTTGCTTTGGAGGTTGACTACTATCCAACTCTTGTTTCCTAGAAGAATGAAACAAACAGAAGTAAAAATAATGGAAATTATACAACTCAAAATTACATGAAAAAGCTGTTACTTTCTTACATCTTCAAAATTTTGATCATATAACTAAAATCCATTTTTACATCATCCTGTAAGTAACATAAGATTTTTAATGTCTGTTATTTTCTTTACATGGGTTCAGATTTTCAACATGGAGGTGAAGAGAAGGGGGAAAGATCCAATACTTGCTACTATAAGTGATGAACTACTAAAATATCTAGTTAGAAACTACTTATAACAAAAAACAATTCACATTTACACTTAATAGTTAAGAATAGAATCTGGCCATACTTAAAGTCTGTTCAAATATATTAACTCACAAAACAATGCAAAGACATATTCCAGTACATTCACACATTCATGTTCACAGGACATATCCTTTTTAAGCAAAGGTTATGGTCAAAAAATGTTAGTCTCCCAAACACTAGCATACCAAGAAGTGAAAATATTTATTTTTAAAAACAACTGTTTTCTAATATTAGAATTTACATTAGCTACATAAGACACAATGTGACCTCAAATGATCTGGTAAAGGAGGTTTTTAGGTGTTTCTGGAAACTTGATCATCTACTCAATTTTACCCTATTTTGTCAAAAATGTAATATCCATCAAATATTATCATACTAAATTTGGAGAATAAGAATTGCTACTTTAATTATAAAAATTTGAGAAACCTTTCTTTCTTGTGAAAAAATAGTGTTATATCACTCAATTATTTTTCCAATTGTATTCTTAATCTGAGGTCCCTTAATGTAACAATAAGATGTTTAAAGCATCCTGAGATACAGCTTGATATACAAAGAGCAACAAGATGGTTGTCATCCCACTTTTGAAAAGTACTGTTACTTTACTCAGAGGAAGAAAAGAAATAAAGATCTCTTACTTAATGTCTTCTATAACATTTACTATTACCACTATTAGCTATTATTATTGACAATGACTTAAAAACTAAAAAGTAATTTGCAAAAATTCTTTTAACTCATAGACAAATATACAAGATGTTTTTTTTAAAAAAAATTGGAAACATCAATTCTAAATGATGGTTAAATAATTAAAATACTTGTTTCTCATATATACTTTTATCAAGTATATTAGTCTCCAAATAAGCTATTTACTGATAAAGTTTCAAGTAATAAGAACAAGCTGCATCAGAATTATGGGATAAATCAAACTGTATTTTGATATATGTAAATTTCTAACTTTCAAAAAGATTTCTTTTTAATTAAAAGAAAAGGAGATTAAACAGTGATTCAGTAGCACTTAAAATATCAGATGATCACAACATTGTATAGGTTTTAACTTGTTTTGTCAAAAATTTACCTGCCAATAGACCAGACTATAACTTTTTCTTTTCAGGTCATCTGGTACTTAATATGAATTACATTTTTTAATTTCACCCAATGGCACAGAAATCTGAGGATAGATCAAGATGTAAGACATACAACTGAGATCTGCCTCCTGTTAGCTACAACCAGGATGCAGAGAATAACATTCATTTGGTAGTGATTTATATGAACATCGTTGACTGATCATGACTTGACTTCAAGAACAAAGGATTTGACACCAAGTAGTCTGTAGCAACTAACCATGTCCCTCCCTCACCTTTCTTATAAAAGGGCTTTGTGGAAAGTTTTTAGTAACTTTGGGGTCCTTAAGGCATGAGCCACCTATCTCTTTGCATGACCCTGTAATAAAAATTTCTCTGTTCAAAAAAAAAAAAAAAACATGTAAGGCACAGTAGGAAGCAACACAGACATATTACTTCTAGATAGCAATGAGTCAGAAGAAAATAAACTATAAATGGCAATGTATGCCACAAAGTTATTTTCTAGTAAAAGATTAATAAACAGAAGGCTTAGTTCTGGAAATTTCCTCCAGGTAAAAAAAGTTATAAAAACTTGTCTCTGAAGCCTGTACTTAAAAAAGGAACTAAAATTATCCATTTGCTCCATTCCATACAAAGACAGAGTGTTAACTGCTCAGTCATGTCCAACTCTTTGTGACCCCATGGACTGTAGCCTGCCAGGCTCCTCTGTCCATGGAATTCTCCAGACAAGAATAGTGGAGTGGGTTTGGCTGAAGAGCCACGGTAAACAATCCAAAATCGATTATATTTTAAAAGTTCCACTGTTTATGTTTTCACATTATTCTAGCAATGTTACTTTTTCAATTAATAAAGTTTACCACTCCCTTGTGGGGCACAAACTTAAGAGATTATCCTATAAAGAATTATTTAGGCATTTTATTGAAGAAATCCATAGGTAAACAGAGTACTTAAAAATCTATTCTTAACTATACTATGCAGAGTGGGTTGCCATTTCCTACTCCAGGGGATCTTCCCAACCCAGGGATCAAACCCAGGTTTCCCGAATTATAGGCAGACGTTTTACCATCTGAGCCACCAGGGAAGCCCTGAAAATACTATTAAACATAATCATTTTTTCTGTGATATTGCTTCACTTAATTCATTTATATAAAACAAAATATAAATGTTGTTGAGTACCAAATATCTGTGATAACAATAAACACCAAAAGTTAAAGCAAGCTGCCTGCATTAAAAGTTATAACTGCATGTGTGTCTTATAAATATTAAGTAGTATTATGTTATAGAAGCCCCCTGTAAGAGAATATCTATACAGGTAGGCAAACTAAATTTAGTTTTAGTTGCTATAATAATATAAATAAATATAAAATATGGATGTCTGGAAGTGAGAAACAGATAATCATTAAGAGAAAATATAGGCTTAATACTGAACAACAACAAAAAAAAGATGCCTTAGCTAACTATGGTCTTTTGATGATTTTTTGTTGGGTATAATAGTTGTGTTAAAAACAAGAATGATTAAAATGTAATCTGTTTCTTATGTACTAGATCATGAGCTCCAAGGGAGAGAAAGTGTTTTACTCATCTTTGCATCACTAGAACCAAAGCTCGTAACTAGTCGATGAGTATTAATGTTTGATGAATCAATGAATGAATAATAGCAAAAGAACAAATGAATGAACATATCAGGTTTTTGTTTCCCTGTTGATTACTGTTTATTGAATCCTTTTCACTTTAACTTTTTCTACTGGTCTTCTGAGATATAAATGGAAATATTTCGTTTTCATTTTAGTTTGCTGCTCTAGGAAGACAAACAGTTGTGGAGGTGTCTACCCAGTAGCGGAGGCCTCAAGGAATGCTAAAGAAAATAATCAATTCAGTCAGAATTGACACTATTCCACTAATCAGAAGTATTTTTCAGGAAAGTTCCTCTATATGTTACATCTGTAGGTATAAATAGAATGAGGATAAGAAGTCATAAAACTGCATTTCCCTGGATCAACAATGAATAAAAAATCCAGGACTATTTCATTTGTAAGCTCTAACTTCTAGCTTTTAACTTTTCAAGTTTTATACAACCTCTCTTTTTCATTTCACTATTGGCATCCTCATATTCAAATTTTTCTTTCACATATTAACAGAAAAAAATGTTTCAGCTACAAATGAGAAAAAAAATGCGTTAGAGAGTCAGACTATAAAAGCAGTTGGAATACTAAAAGATTTTTAAATATAACACAAAAAGCAATGACACTTGACAGTGTTGAGTCATAAAATTTTATAATAATGGCAATATAAGCAACTTTAGAAATCTCTATTCATTTTTACATTGTAGAGGATAGTAGGATTTAAGAGGCAAAGATATTAATTCAAGGTTATAAAACTAGTTAGTCATAGAAATCTGGAGTCCTAAGTCCTGGTGGGGAGGATGGGGGACAGGATTTCCAGTACGCTGCACTGACTTCTTTTACATACAAAGAATATAGATATAGATATATCAAAATAACTCATAACAATGAATAGTTTAACCAACAACCTGTCTGCAGCCATCACTGCCAGTGCCATTCACTGCTGATAGCAATATACTACTTTTTATATGTATAAGGTTACTTCAAATTAAAATCCAAGCAGAAATGGTCCTGTCAATGTTTAATTGATCCTTACAATGGCTCTACAAGATAGATAAGTATTATTGTCTTATTTAGAGGCAAGGAAACATAGGCATATATGACTGTGAATCATATATAATTTGCTATGAGTCAGTTAAAAACAATCAGATAAGGTCTTTGGGCTGTGAACCCTTATTTCTTTAAAAAAAAAAAGTAAAACCCCACCATGTCTAATTCACATCATGTAACCTTCTAAACTGTGAAATGATTTGGATATAATTTCTTATATATACTTGAATTAATATGTTTCTAAAAATCTAAATCATAAGCCAAGTATTTATTTGGTTATCACACGTGGGAATAACTCTCCAAACTTATAGATTTTTATAGAAATCTTTCAGTAAAATGTAAACAGTTTGCCAAAATCATGCACATATTGTTTATATATTTGAATGAAGCTTTTGTCAATAACTGTTTAGACTCAGAAAATCTATTGCTAAGAATTCTACAGTAACAAAACTATCAGTAGAGAGCTTTAAAATTATGTTACTGATACAAATAATGCATAAAACACTATACTTTCATAGGCTGAAGTATTATTTTTTAGCCACCCTCTAAATAGAAGTAAGGAATTTAGAAATCAAAGTTCTCACTTTTCCTGGTATCTGTAACCAGCATGCTAAACCTGTTGCTTGTAGCTCTTAGGAAAAATTGCAGCAGAGCTGGCATACATTTTTTAAAAGGTTAATAAAAGTACTGTACCTCATTATTAACCTAAAAAAAACCTACTATATGAACATTCAAATTTTTTTCTAAGTCAGGTTTTAATTAGTAGAAAAAAACAGTACATATCATAAACTGTATTCTTAAGGGAATGTATTAGAAAGACTTAATGCCAAAGGAATAGCCCAGTATATCACTAATTTTAAAAACACAGAAAAAAATTTCAATATGAAAAAGCCAGTTTTTACCAGTAGTGTTGGGTTTCCCTTCAAGAAAATGGGTTTTTAGCTGATACAATTTATGCATTTAAGATTTTATGTGAAAAATGTTGTCATCATCCATAAAACATTTTACAGTTATCCTGTATTAGTTACTTGACAAAATTATATGCATATACTTATAGCTCCTAAGTTAAAGTGCATTTATTTTATGAAGTAGGGGATAAAAGCCTACACCTACATCAAGATTTTTCATATTTCCAGTATCTTTAATGAAAATTGTTAGGTTGCCATAAAGCAGGAGTGGTTTCAGGACCATGGTCAGAGAACTGTTCTGTAGGGAAGGGTGGGAAGTTAAAGGGTTTGTTTACAGAATAAAGGCAGGGCAGGCACAGTGATTACACCCTCTAAGTACTCTAATTAGAAAACAACCAGTTCACTGGGATGTAGGAAAATAGCGAGCTAGAGGGGGAAATGCATACATTAATATTACAAATCAGCTCTTAATTTCCTATGCAAGATGTTATTTGCTCTGTATTTAAAAGTATGTACTGGAAACTAATTTTAAGATAACACAAATTCACACATTCTTCCATAAACTGTAAGATCCTTTTCCACATAAAACAGCAGTGGTTTAGAAAATAGTATATGCTAATTCATAAATACATGTACAGCACCTGCACTGCTGTGACCAAATCATCTGTTTAACGCCACAACATAATTTAGGGTTTCTCATTGAATATAAAAGGTGTATTCATTCTATGCCTTCTACCTAAACAGCTCCTGTTCTCCTCTGGGGGTGGGGTGTGAAGGAAAGACAAATCACCTCTAAGGGAATTAAAGGTATCGTTACAGAAATATTTAGATATTATTCAAAGAGAAAAAGACCCCAAAATGACTGAGGAGGTTTAAACAGAGGTAAACACCCAGCTCTATCCATTTCCTAACACGTCCGTTCTGTATTAATGGAACACTTCCAGATTAGTAAAACACTGGAGGGCGTCTCTCCACGCCACCCTAGAGGGAAAAGGTTCCAAAAGGCCAGAAATCACAACCTAAAATCACAGTTCCAAGAATGCAACCCTTGACTATCCCACTAGAAACTCTGTAATGCATCATTTTTATTCTACCCAACAGAATGCTTATGGTCTCTGTTTATAGCCACCCCATTAGGAAGAATAAAATGAACGGAAGCGACATATATGTACTGCTGTGATGGCACATATGGGCAGGCACATATGTGCACGAGAAGCTGTACATATATGCCCGAACATATACATCATGCTGTGCGTGCCTGTGCATGGAAGGCGGCTCCGCAGCGGCCGGGGTAACGCTTCCTTTGGGCAGCCCCTGCGCCCTTGACATGACAGCAGCGATCTGTCTCCTCTCCTCTTCGCTCAGTTGGCTCAGATCCGCTTCCATGCCGGCCGGGATCACGGTGTGCAAGGGGCTCCCCGCCCCGCCAGCCCCTCCTCCGGCTGCTGCCGCTGCCGCCGCCGCCAGTCCTTCGGGGAGCCCTTCCCCTTCCAAGCTCGCCTCGTTGCCCATGGCTTAAGGAAACCCGGAGCCGCCGCGCTCCCTCCTTGCGCTGCGTCCCCGCCGGGAAACCCGCCGCCGGAGGAGCAACCAGAGCAGGGGTCTGGCTCAGGGCGTGCAGGCGGAGTCCCTGGGCTCGGGAACTCCGGCACCGCTGCCCTGAACGCCAGGCGGAGATTAGTCCCGCTTGCAGGTGATGCCCGAGGCCAGTGCCTCCTCCATGTTGGACAACGCCAGGCAACCTTTGCAGAAGGCAACTCCCGACGCCGCCTCAGCGCCCCAAGCCGGGCAGAAGCAGATCTGAGTGGTGCCAGCTAGGCGCCGTCGGCCCCTCCCACCGCGCCCCGCCTCCTCGTCCGCGCCCTCACAGTGCGCATGCCCCTTTCAGAACAGGTGATGCTCACACCCGCGCCCATCCCGCTCTGCGTAGCTCCTTCTCCTTCCTCATTCTCAGCACCGATTTAAAGGAGCCAAGCTAGAGGACAGATTAAAAACCGGGATGAAACAGCAGGCGTTTCTTTCAGGCATATTTCAGGATGCCTCAACCTGAGTTTTAGCAGACTACATTCTAGGGAACCGGGAAGGGTTTGGAGGGGAGGTGTCCGTTTCTAATCCATCTTTGACTCATGGGATTTGTAGTTTGTTTTTAAGCAAGCTTTTAAAAGACCCTAGAAATGTTTTCAGGTAGCTAGAGATTAACTAGAGAAATGTTTTCAGGTAGCTGGAGATTAACTAGAGAAACCTCTGATACCTTTGGGGCAAATTTCCCCAATGGAGCTAAAACTGGCCCTTTATTTAGAACTTTCCCAGAACAATTATTTTAGAATTTTAGATACAGTATTGGTAAGAAGGTAATGTTTTTGAATACTGTGTTGTTTCCTAAAGGGAATACGCAGAAGTAAAGATTTGGGAAAACTGTGGTTAGGATACTGTAGTTAAGAACCAGATTGTTGAATATTAAAATGTTACAATAGTGTGAATTTTGGGGACATGAGTTCAGTCCCTTTTTTCTATAACTGTAGGCCCAAATAGAAAAAATAATTTGTATAAAGTCACAGAACGGGTTAGCAGCAGAGGTATAACTAACACTCTTTCAGACCAACCCTCACATACTGTTTTTTTCTTGCTATTATTAATACACTCTTTAGACAGGACTGTTTGAGTTTAGCCCTGGATCTGCAGCCCTAATTTTGCAAACCACCTTTCCTAACAAAGTGGACTTAATGTTCCAGTTGTTGAGAATAAAGTCAAAAGCTAACAACTGGAAATAAATATGCAAACAAATAAGCTGCTCAGAAAGTTTCCAAGGTTTTGTAATAATCATAAGCTTGTTATTGTGCATTCCACTTATATCAAAACTAAGTAATGGCACAGTTGTAACTGCTTGTACTAAATTTACTGCTTTGAAAGATGACTAGTCATCAGATTAGATATTATTGGTTGAGTTCCTACCAACATTTAACATACTAAGAAGTGACTTCTAAAGTCAAAACTGCAGAGAGTATAATTCATTTAAATAAAGAAGAGAATGCTCACACTTAATACAAACAAATCAAGCTGAGGCAACCTGACATTCTAGTGGCTAGATATGGGGGCAAATACACCCTGTCATACCTCCTGGGAAGGAGTTTGCTTCAATAAAGGAGATAATTAGGTATACAATTCTGAATCATAATGCCTCCTCTGACAAAATGTGTAACTGCTTCACAGCCCAGGCTGCCCTAGGAATCAGTAACACTCTAGATGGAGGTGAGGAAGGAGATGATTCACATGCTGACTATTTTCTCATAATATGCTCAAGTTTTATGAGAATAAAATGTATTCAGACTCACAAACCACAGGCTTAAACTGGTAAGATAAATACCCCTTCAAACTCTGTGTGCTCAGTTGTGACCAACTCTTTGTGACCCCATGGACTACAGGTGTCAAAACTCCTCTGTGCATGGGATTTTGTAGGCAAGAATTCTAGAGTGGGTTCTCATTCTCTACCCCAGGGGATCTTCCTGACCCAGGAATGTAACCTGCATCTTCTGTGTCTTATGCATTGGCAGGCAGATTCTTTACCACTGAGCCACCTGGGAAGCCTCAGAATAATATCTAAACTAAGGAAATGTATTGTTAACTTCATGTTATCTGCCAATTTAGATGAAATGGAATTTATAAAGTAATAAATAAAAATTGATAATCAATATGCAAAGTAATGTTGATAGGCAGTAATTTGTAAGATGGGAATGTTATAACCCATTGAGCAAATATATGCATTGACTTTCTCTTTCCCTTCTGTCTCCCAGGAGCAAATATCATCAGAAAATGTGAAAATGGAACATATGGTGAGACCACTAAACGGACTATGAAAATAGGAGATATAATGGTGACACTGGGAAATATTCTGGCTGTTGACTTTTTCAAATGATTTTGCATTTGTAACCCTTATAACTGTTGAGTTTCAAATAACATTTCTTTTTTCAGTCTTTTATTTGGACTTAGTTGCTTGTATCAATAGTTGAGAGGTGTTTCTGATTTAAACAGAAATGCTAGAGCAGAATCCAGGTGCATTCCTGTTATGTGAATCCTCAGAATTCTAAGGGGATGAGGATGACAAGTTAAAAAAAAAAAAGGCTGTTGGGTAACTATGGAGTTTCTCTTTGTTGACTCAGAAAACTATCATAATTACTTTCATTCTGCAAATTAACTAATGGTGGTTGGCAGTGTAGTTGCTAAGTTGTGTCCAACCCTTGTGATTCCATGAATTCTAGCCCCCGCAGGCTCCTCTGTCCACAGAGGAGCTTCCTGTTGATTATTGCATCCTATTGATTATATAGTTACTCTAATGATCATTTATTTAAATCTCAATTTAACTTAACAAGTGATAGTTCAGCACCCATTCACTCAGCCTGATAGGTAGGTCATGAAATGAATCAGTTTCTGAAAACTTCTATTGTTATATACCACCATAATATCTTTCTAAAATGATTTCTCACCTCCAGAAAGTGAGATATTTTTGATTTTTTTGTCTCAATTTTCCAGGTAGTTTCTATTTCAATAGATTTAATCAATCTAAATGTGGGAGTTAACAGCTGAACATAAGTAGGTCATGATTCCTTGGAATGGGGTGGCCCAGTCTATCCAAGTCCTTATAGATATCATTCAACAGGGATAAAATAAAATAGATCTACCTTGTATCTATATGTGAAAAACTTGAATAAGTTAAGGGACTCAAGAATTGAAGTTAGAATAATCTTCATCAAATATAGTAGAACATGTAGTCTCATTAGTTTATAAAAATTTATTATACAATTAAGAGCCATATAATTTTAACAAAATCTATTTAAAAAGTGTATGTTTATGAAATTCTAGCAAGCATAATCTGAGTATTGGATTATTTATTATATGCCCATTATTTCCATATTAAGACCTATATAATAATGCTAGTGAGTGTTTTATAAGCTAAATTTGAGTTTAAGAATAGATTCAACCTTTCTGGAAAATAATTTGGCAGTACTTATCAAGAACCTTAAAAAGATTCTTAATCTAGGATACACTTTTGGAAACCAGTCCTAAGGGATCATTTGAGTTATAAAAATGATTTTGTGAAAAAAGTTCACTGTAGTATTATTTACACTAGCAATAAAGTAAAAAAGCAGAGACATCACTTTGCCAACAAAGGTCTTCATAGTCAAAGCTATGTTTTTTCCAGTAATCATATATGGATGTGAGAGTTGGAACATAAAGAAGGCTGAGTGTCAAAGAACTGATGCCTTCGAACTGTGGTGCTGGAGAAGACTCTTGAAGAGTCCCTTGGACAGCAAGGAGATTAAAACAATCAGTCTAAAGGAAATCAACCCTGAATATTCATTGGAAGGACTGATGCTGAAGCTGAAGTTCCAATACTCTGGCCATGTGATACGAAGAGCTGACTCACTGGAAAAGACCCTGATGCTGGGAAAGACTGGAGAGGAGAAGGAGGTGACACAGAATGAGATGGTTGAATGCCATCATCAATTAAATGGACATGAGTTTGAGTAAATTCTGGGCAATAGTGAAGGACAGGGAAGCCTGGCATGCTGCAGTCAATAGGGTTGCAGAGTCAGACACGACTGAGCAACATCTGAACAAAAACAACGAAAAGTAAACCAGTCATTACTCCTTGATATAGAAAAACAGAGAAGTAGAATCTGGTACAGCTAGATGAAAGTATTTTATGAAGATATTTGCTTAAAATAATGCTTTTAAATAGCTCAGTATAACATGGAAAATTTCTCAAAGTGTACTTGGGTTAAATTTTCATAAAGTTACATACTCAAATGTACAAAAAATGAAACCATTAAAATGCATAGAAATAATAGGAAACAAATCAGTGAACACAACCCATATATATTTAATGGCAAGACCATAGGTAATCTTACTTTTTCTGTAGAATTTTCTATATTTTCCAAAGTGAATGTATAGGGTTTTTGTGGTGTAAGAGCACTGGTAATTATTACTAATCACTTTTTTTTAAATCCTGAAAGATGGTGCTGTGAAAGTGCTGCACTCAATATGCCAGCAAATTTGGAAGACTCAGCAGTGGCCACAGGACTGGAAAAGGTCACTTTTCATTCCAGTCCCAAAGAAAGGCAGTGCCAAAGAATGCTCAAACTACTGCACAATTGCACTCATCTCACACACTAGTAAAGGAACACTCGAAATTCTCCAAGCCAGGCTTCAGCAATACATGAACCATGAACTTCCAGATGTTCAAGCTGGTTTTAGAAAAGGCAGAGGAACCAGAGATCAAATTGCCAACATCCGATGGATCATGGAAAAAGCAAGAGAGTTCCAGAAAAACATCTATTTCTGCTTTCTTGACTATGCCAAAGCCTTTGACTGTGTGGATCACAATAAACTGTGGGAAATTCTGAAAGAGATGGGAATACCAGACCGCCTGACCTGCCTCTTGAGAAACCTGTATGCACGTCAGGAAGCAACAGTTAGAACTGGACATGGAACAACAGACTGCTTCCAAAGAGGGAAAGGAGTACTTCAAGGCTGTATATTGTCACCCTACTTATTTAACTTCTATGCAGAGTACATCATGAGAAACACTGGGCTGGAAGAAGCATAAGCTGGAATAAAGATTGCTGGGAGAAATATCAATACCCTCAGATATGCAGATGACACCACCCTTATGGCAGAAAGTGAAGAAGAACTAAAGAGCCTCTTGATGAAAGTGAAAGAGGAGAATGAAAAAGTTGGCTTAAAGCTCAACATTCAGAAAACTAAGATCATGGCATCCGGTCCCATCGTTTCATGGCAAATAGGTGGGGAAACAATGGAAACAGTGGCTGACTTTATCTTTCTGGGCTCCAAAATCACTGCAGATGGTCATTGCAGCCATGAAATTAAAAGATGCTTACTCCTTGGAAGGAAAGTTATGACCTAGACAACATATTCAAAAGCAGAGACATTACTTTGCCAACAAAGGTCTATCTAGTCAAGGCTATTGTTTTTCCAGTGGTCATGTATGGATGTGAGAGTGGGACTATAAAGAAAGCTGAGCACAGAAGAATTGATGCTTTTGAACTGTGGTGTTGGAGAAGACTCTTGAGAGTCCCTTGGACTGCAAGGAGATCCAACCAGTCCATCCTAAAGGAGATCAGTCCTGGGTGTTCATTGGAAGGACTGATGTTGAAGCTGAAACTCCAATACTCTGGCCACCTGATGCAAAGAGATGACTCATTTGAAAAGACCCTGATGCTGGGAAAGTTTGAGGGCAGGAGGAGAAGGGGACACCAGAGAATGAGACAGTTGGATGGCATCACTGAGTCAATGGACATGGGTTTGGGTGGACTCTGGGAGTTGGTGATGGACAGGGAAGCCTGGTGTGCTGCAGTTCATGGGGTTGCAAAGAGTCAGACATGACTGAGTGACTGAATTGAACTGAACTGAAGTATAGAAAATATGACATTTTTATATAGACACACACACAGACTATATATATATATATATTTATTTATTTATTAATGTTCCCTCTATTAGAAGGCAAGAGAGGATTGTGTTAATTTAGTGGAGGATGAACATGCACTGGCTTAAGTTACAACCTTATTTTTTGTTATGGTTGAGTTCTTTCTCAATTGCTGTGCTCAGTCATTTTTGTGAGCTCTGCTTCAAAATGAGATTTGTAGCTAGAATGATAGAAATTCAAGTGAGATTACAGTTGGTTATGAATTGGTTTCCCGATTTTGAGAGAAAAAAACATGAGAAGTCTTTTAGAGGAAAGTTTGACAAATATATTTTTGAATTCTGACATCTGGAATATCAGGCAGTTTCCTTCCCTTTATACTTCTTTCCAAAGTAAATCCATAATTTAGATGAGAAAGTTGCTTGTATTTAATATATGTTCCTGTAGGTTTGGAGAAAAGGGAATCCTTACACTGTTGGTGGTAATGTAAATTGTTGTAACCACTATGGAGACCAGTATGGAGATTCCTTAAAAACTCAAAACAGAGCTAACATATGATCCAGCAATCCCATTCCTGGGCCTATATCCAGAGAAAACCATAATCTGAAAGGATATATGCACCCGTGTTCACTGAAGCACTGCTTACAAAAGCCAAGACACGAAAGTAACCTAAATGTCTATCAACAGAGGAATGGATGAAGATGTGGTACATATATATGAATGGAATATTCAGTTCAGTTGCTCAGTCATGTCCGACTCTTTGTGACCCATGTCACAGCACGCCAGGCCTCCCTGTCTATCACCAACTCCCAGAGTTCATCTAAACACATGTCCATCGAGTTGGTGATGCCATCCAGCTATCTCATCCTCTGTTGTCCCCTTCTCCTCCTGCCTTCAATCTTTTCCAGCATCGGGGTCTTTTCCAATGAGTCAGCTCTTCGCATCAGGTGGCCAAAGTAAAAAACAGAACAAAATAATGTCATTTGTAGCAACATGGATGGAACAAGAGATTGTCATACTGAGTGAAATAAGTCAGACAGAGAAAGACAAATATATGATATTGATTATATGTGGAATCTGAAAAAGGGCTACAAATGAACTTATCTATGAAACTGAAATAGACCTCAGATGTAGAAAACAAACTTATGGTTACAGAGTGTATATGGGAGAGGAGAAATAAATTGGAAATGTATTGACAAATACAATTTGGAAATATATACATTTCCAAATAAATACAATTTGGAAATATATACAATTTGTGTATAAAATGGAAATGTATATACAAATACACACTACTATATATAAAATAGATAACTAATAAGGCCTGCATGTATAGTTCAGGGAACTCTACTCAATACTCTGACTTATATGGGAAAATAGTCTTTTAAAAAGTGAATATATGTATTTGTATAACAGATTCACTTTGCTGGATACCCTAAACTAACTCAAAATTGTAAATCAACTATATTCCAATAAAAATTTTAAAAAATAAATCTTTCTGAAAAAAAGTACTTATAGACATAAAATGTGTAAAATATTAAGAATAAAATTAGTTTCTATGTCACTTTACAGTATTACTTTGTAAACTGAAAATTAATAATGTTATGAGGTTATAACAGATTATTCAGTATTACTTATTCACCCATTTTATAAATAGGCTTTAAAATTCAGAACTTACTCTTTGAAAGATCCAGATGAGTATACATGTCTTTACTTTATGATTTTTGGATTGGCTATGTCTGACTTTAAATCCTTGTTCTGCTATCTTACACTTACTTTGGGGTTAGTAAATCTTTGACTTTTTCCAGAACTTGAGGTTTGTCAACTGTAAAAATAGAGAAGATAATATTCTACCTCTCAGGGTCTTTGTGAAAAGACCAGAAAAGACGTGAATGCACTTGTAAATTAAGAAGCACATTAGCACAGCTGTTGTAGATTGTTACAACACTAGTCCTCAATAAATCAGATTTCCATGTGTCCACGGACCTTTACAGTGGGATTGCCATACGTCCCATCAAAGGTAGGGTCTGTTTCCTCACCCCTTGAGTAGAAATGAACCCCTGCCTTATTTTTAGCAAAAGAATGCAGTAGGAGAGGCATGTAACTTCCCAGACTAGCCTTCCAACCTGGCCCTTTTCATACCAGGAGACCTCCATGCTTGGAATAAGCCCAGAAGGTGTAGACTCCATAAAGGAGAGAAGCCCAACTGCCCAAACCTCCAGCCATCTGAACCAAGGTTTTAGGAGTCCTCGGGAGCACTTTGCCAGCAAGTCACCCCATTGAACCATGTGAAACTGGAAGAACTGCCCAATCAACCTAAGCATCATGAGACAAAATGATAGTTATTATAATCATTATTATCTTAAGTCATTAAGTTTTGGGGATTGTAGTTAAACTACTTAATTGATCATCTAGTTTTTATACATTAGCATTATGTATAATGTCTCAATTTCCTTTACTCTTTAAATGCTACTGACTGTTACCCCATTTACTGTCCAGTTGAACTTGAGCTGTTTGTTAAAAATTTCCAAATTCTACCCTTCTAAACTATAAAACAGCCCTGCTGTATGCTGTGCTTAGTCACTCAGTCGTGTCTGACTCTTTGCAACCCCATGGACTGTAGCCCGCCAGGCTCCTCTGTTCCATGAGGATTCTCCAGGCAAGAATACTGGAGTGGGTTGTCATGCCCTCCTCCAGGGGAGCGTCCCAACCCAGAAATCTAACCCAGGTCTCCCACATTGCAGGCAGATTCTTTACTGTCTGAGCCACCCAATAAATCCTAAAACAGCCCTACATGCTTGCAATGTGAAAAGCTCAAACAAGAAAATATGTGGGAAGATGATTTTTTAACTAGGTAATGCTACCATAATGTAAAGTTATATGAAAAGATGGAAAACCTATTCATGAGAATATCTGAAGGAAGATCAATGTATTTATTTGAGAAATTGCCAGAAGTGGAGGACACTCAAGGTCCCATTCAAAATGGTGGCTAGATTACAGAAGTGTAGATTCCTGAATTAAACACTTGGGATCAGAGGTTCAAAGTTATTTTCAGGATTTTATAGAGTTGATACAATACATAAACTACCCATTATATAATTGTGCCTTTAATATATATCCAGGAAGACCTGTTAACATTCACATTAACTTCTAAAGGAGTTGGGATCACATCAACTAGAGGATACTTATTTTTATCTAGCCTACTGGAGTGCAGACATTCTGGAAGACCAGCTAGGGCTTATGTGAATTACTCTGCAGAATAAAGAGAGAGCAATTTGAATTGGTTGAGGAGTATGGATTAGAAGACAAAAGTAGAGAAACACATAAGGGAAGGAAAGGACTTGATGCCACTTATTTTAAGGAAAGGAGAAATGGAAATGTTCTCACTGTACCAGCTTTGTTTCTCACAAATTCCAGAAAAGTCCATGTTTCTAAGGCATTTGTACATGGATTCTTTGAGAGGTGAGAGATGGCACAGAAAAAGACGCAAAGCTTTATATCCAAGCTGAGAAACACTAAAAATATGGGCACTATGCAACAGTTATTGTATATTTTTTTTCAAATCCATGTAGAGTGGCAAAGACTTTGATAATTTCCTTTGACTTGACATTTTTATTTATAAATGCCTTTCAATTAGTGGAATATGATACATAAATAGGTGAATCAGTTTAGTACACACAGTAAGGTTCATTATCTTTCCAGGAATAACTCCTACATTAAATATAACTAAGGAAGTTGAATGTTCTTTATTACATACTTAAGGAAATTATTCATTACTGATTTGGATACATGTGTAAAACCTGAGTAATGCACCTCTGGTGAAGCCTTGCTAAACTGTCTAAAACTTCTAAAGAAAACGTTACTATCTCTAAATACACACACACACACACACACACACACATATCTGCAATAAGATATCATTTGCATACACAGGAGCTGAAGGATAAAGGACATCTGATATCTGTGTTTCAGTCAGTATTATCATACATGCTGAAGGGCAAGGTTTATGATGGTTTGTAGAGTCCCATAATTTTCCCATGTGATCATTCAAAACTAACGAAAGAAAACTGCAAAATTTTGCCCTTGTCGGTATACAAGGAGAAAAAGAAGAGGGAAATTTCAATAGCAATATGTAAAGTCTAACTGGAAAAACTACTCTTACAACAATGGTTCACAGCCTTGAAAGGATCTTACACAGACATTTTGAGAAAGATCAATAGCTAGACCTCATCTTTAACAAATTAAAGCAGAATGTTGAGGAAGGGGGTGGCATTCATACTTTTTAAAGCTCCCCAGATGATTGTAGTATACAGCCTGAGTTGAGAACTACTGCTTTGAGAGGAGAGTGGGTTTTAGTATCAGAATTACAAGACTGAAGATAAGAAAGAGGCACTTGGGGATCAATGTAGACTTTCCTTTGAAGCTGCAGTCAAAGGCATCCACAGCATAGTTGCCATCGTCAGAAATAAATTTTGAAGAAAAAGGTAAAAGACACAGCTTTACTCTGTTCAAAATGGTAGTGTATCTGCATCTGGAATGTAGATACAGTTCTGGCCACTGCATTTTCAAAATGCATATTAGAGCTAGAAAGGTACAGCAAATTAAAGGAAAAGCAATATTAATCACTTCAATCTAGAAGTCTGAATGGGGAAATCTAGTAAGATTGAAGCATCTTACTGAAGAATATGAATTTGAAATATTCACCGAAATCTGGTAAACTAAAACTAAGAGGCTTTTTGTATACACAGAAAAGTCATGCTTAAACGGGGGTGGGGGAGGGAACAGGATATAATTTATTTATGGGTTTTATTTACATCTCAAATTAGGATGATGGATGTTTTTTTTTCCCTTTGGGGCAATATCCGTTTTTTTCCCCTTTGGGGCAAGTAGTTAAGCCACAGTTGCCAACATCTCTTGCAGCTGCACCTAATGAAGTGCTCCTTCCAGGCCTAGCCCAAAGTGATTCTGGTGTTCTACCTCCTGTGGTTGGTGGAGATGGAGACAACAGGTCTACTGGAGTAGGCTTCTGGGTTGAGATGACAGAGCCATCAGGTAGGCTCCAGGAGGGTTTCCTGATGACCATGTGTGGAATTTTGCCTTCCACTACTAACTACACTTTCCTTGGACAGTTTTGTAAATGAGGGGACAATGTATATATATTATATTTGAACCATAGTACATTTTTCATTTTGGTTCTTAAAGTAGTCAGCATTATCTTAACTAAACCATGATAGCAAGAGGTAATTCTATACAAGAGAAACTAACATTAATAAAATACATCCCCCTCTTATCCATTCCACATCAGTGATCATGGTTCCATTTTTCTTTTGAAAGAGCAGGATGGATAAATCTGGGTGCTTCACTGACCCCTGAAAACACTGCTCGCCTCTCCTCCAGTTTTTGTTCTTTTGTAATCTGGCAAAATTCTCCTCCCACCTCTGTACATCAGTGCATTTCTCAAGGCCAACCTCAAGGGCCATTTATCATGATAAGATCTTTTCATGTTTTGAAACTGCTGTTGTTCTCAATTATTATTTGAAAATCTTATTATCTATTTGACATTTATTTACATAAGTTCTTCCTTTATTTGGTTAACTGTTTCAGAACTGAGGTCTTGAAATGATGCAACAATGTTTTTGTTTCTTTTACAATCCTATCAGTAAAGTGCACACAGTGAATGCTCAAACCAACAGACATTAAATACATTACTTAGCAAGGAGTCTTCAGGTTAAAAGGTGAATAATTCAAAAAATGCATTAGATTATTTTTCAGAGGATGTCTACAAGGCAGGGGGTAAGGAAATGCTTTCACTGAGATAAAGGAATCCTCATCTGTAATGGTACAGTTTTTAACCCATAAATAATATATTTAGTATATTACCAAGGTCTCTCTTAGGTATTTTATCTATTTTTTATCTCAGTTAATTCTTTTCATAGTCTTGTCATTTAACTACAGTTTTGTCCATTTTATAAGTGAAAAATAGAAATTCAATAAAGTTATTTCAATTTCTTAAGGTCAATTAACCAATAAATAACAAGAGAAAATTCAAACCTAACTCAATCTGAATCTCATAACTACTGCTTTCTTTACTTAAAATATCATCCATTTCTACATTGAAAAGCCAGTCACTGCTAAAGAGTCTATATAACATGGTGTGTCTTGCGGCCACTTTTGGAACTTGGCTAATGCATTAAATATATTAGAAGTATACATATACTTTAATAAAAAGTATAATAATTTAAAAATTACATATAGAATTTTAATTGTAAAAGAAATATCCTATATAGCCAAGGATAGGGAAAAATATATTTAAAAGAAGTAATAAAACTTTCTCATTATGATTCTCTAGGATAATTTAATTTTTAAAGTTGTCTTTATCATGATCAATTTATCATATTTTATTTGGCATTTAATGATAGATGTCTTTGCCACAAATAATGGTAAGAATTTTATTGTTCACCATTTCAGGAGCCATTTAGGGAACATTTAATTCTATTCCAACCAAGCTCTAGATTGGCCAGGTTAATTATTGATGAGCAAGCAGAGGGTGGAAAGGATTTTATACAGTTCTGCCTGAGGCTTCCCATGTCTTCCTCCAGTCCACTTCATACTAATATATATTTTTAAAAAAATCAGTGTCTACTTTTGGCAGATGGTCCATAATCTGCCAGTAATAGTAGTAAGTTCATGTTTCCTAATGGCCTTCACTGCAGGGATCTCCAACTTTTGAAATCTGACAGCCATACATACTGCAATAAGTATCACAGGTCTGTTGTATAAGTGGTTAAACTGCAGAAATGAATCAGTGGGCCAGTGTCCAGCTTAACTCTTAAGTTATTTACACTTGCCACTAGAGAAGTTTAATTTTTCACACATTTTATTATCAGCATCCATCTCATAAGACCAAAGACACACCAATCACAAATTCAAAATCTGATCTCTTCAAAGAAAAAAGCTAATTGTATCAATCTAATAAATGACACTCCAAGATAGACAATCATGGTCTTTTATTGATTTCTTTGCCACTCTTGGCAGGAAATGGTGTCTATTTTTATCATAGATAGTAGACTCAAATAGAAGCTGCTAGAGAGATTTTCCACAAAGAAAGGCTCCTTCTGAAGAGAACAGTATAGTTTCTTTCTAGTCATTTTGTAGGTATCATTTCATTCTCAAATGCATTCTGAAAAAAGATGATGCGGCACCAGAAACAAGGTCATACCTCACAACCCACCCATTTGCTTTACATGGCCAAGAAGCTCAGCTTGGAATCATTTCTTTCCTGCTTGCCTGCCTTACTGGCTAGTGATGACCTCCTGGCTTTGCTCAGTGGGGCAGACTTCCTTTATTCAGCAGCCAGTCTGATAAGCTACTATGTGTTAATGGTAGAAACACAGTGTGATACAAAGGATTCAAGCAGCTTTCCTAGTTCCTGTGCCTAAAGAGTGTATCATGTAGCGGGGAGAGACAGATATTTTTCCAAGTAATTATAAGAGTGCTTATTTTATTTTCAAAAATGGCAAACTAGATTATCTAGATAAGTCCTCTTGCTGAAAAAAACTAAGTCGGTCAAAAATACATTTAGAAGAATATTAAAATGCACTACAGATCTGAAAATATGGTGAAGTATTACCAGGCCTGAACTCAAGGGACAGAGGAACCTGCAAGCTGCTTTAGGGCTGAGAGCATTTGCTGATTCAGAAAAATTTCAACTTTCCTTTCAGCATCCTTGTACAGTGAGGAGGACTGAAATAAAAGCCCAGAGTCTACATATGGTGAAGGGTCTGACGTAAGAGCCTCCCAGTCATAAACTGGAACACCAAAGGGCTTTAGGGCACGGGTGAACTAGAAGAGGATCATTTCTCTCTTTCGATTCCCCAAGCTACATAGGAAAACTTAAGCCTCGAATTTTATGTTTTCAATGTTAAAGTGGCCTATAAGGATCATTATGTGGAAGGCAACAGCATATAAAGGTCTTATCTGGAGGAAGGGATTTTCACCCTAGACCTCTAAAAATTTTGGCTCTTCCTGGGAGAGAGGAAGTCCGATTCTGAGATTTAGATTATTTCAGGGTAGCTGGAGAAATCTAGCTCAAGACTGGAGTAGCTTATGAGAAGAATGGGAAAAGAAACTAAAAAGGGTAAACAAAACAAAACACTGAGTAGTAAGAGATGCCCAGCTGTCTGTGATATTTCTGGTCAACATGTCCTTGGACCTTCCACATCAGTACCATCTAAGAGCCTGTGGAAAGACAGACTCTCAAGCCTGACTCCAGAACTACTGAATCAGGATCTGTACTTGAACAAAATCCATAGGTGATTCATATGCACCTTAAAAATAATGAAGTGGAAAATCTATCAGAGAAAGAAGAAAATTGCTGGAAATGTGTATGCTACATATTTTTATTTTAGAGCCCATGTAGTTTTTAACATAAGCACTGGGAAAGATGGTGTTTCAACGTTTTCAAATCCTGTGGCATAAAGTTAATCAGGGAAAGGAAGTTGTATCACCAAAGTTCATTTTTCCCTTGCACTTAATGCTTTGGCTTAGAGAATGTGAGCATTTAGACATAGCATCTATTTGATTATAGTAGGGGTGTAACTGGAATTCAGTATCTTGAGCCCAGAACCAGTAATCATTCTACTGAGCATAATGAGCATAATGTTGGACAGAATCTTCAAGGCATGACAAGCAAAGCTAAATATGAAAAAGATTCCCAAAAGACTGTTGTGGTCAGCCAGCCCCTATTCAATAGCAACCATGTAAGACTGAAAATCATAATCAAAAGGGCAGATATGTCAGATTTCTCTACTCGGCTGTTGGGAAAACACAGCAGAGAGGACATTGTGGACCCACAGAGAGTTTGACAAGTAGTACAACCCTACTTAGCACTGCAGCTGAAGAGGAACTTTGGTAGTTAAGAAATCAAACACTTTATTTCTACCTGGGCCAAGCGGCCATTCACCTGTTCAAATCTGGTTAAAAACATGGACTGTGCCATGCACACCATAATTCATCCAAAAGCCAGGACTTCAGCCTCAATTCCAGATGCCAGAGCCTGAAATCTTCAGCCTTGCTATGGGAGTACCTTGATCTTTGGACCTATTTTCTGTTGCTTTGTACCGAGAATGGTTTGCAGTAGTTGATTATGGTCATAAAATAATTGACAAAACAAAACAAAAAATAATTTAACTATGTTTTTAAGATTAGAAACTTTTGTACTACCTTGATAAACTCTAATGTTAAGCATAAAGTATGTGTTAAGTACTCAGTCATGTCCAACTCTTTGTGATGACATGGATTGTAGCCCACTAGCCTCCTCTGTCCATGGAATTCTCCAGGCAAGAATATTGGAGTGGGTTGCCATTCGCTTCTCCAGGGGATTGTCCCAGTCCAGGGATCAAACCCGGGTCCCCTGTACTGCAGGTGGATTCTTTAATGTCTGCACCACCAAGGAAGCCCCTGTGCATGAAGATGTGCTATTAAAATCTTTTACAACTTTTTAAAACTGTCTATTCTTTCTTTGGCAACACTATTATAATTTGCTCATAAAACATTTATTATCATGGTAGAGCCAGTATGAAAACAAATTAAGTGAAAGCAAACAAAAAATAGGAAGTGAACAATCCTTACATTCATCTTGAGAATTGGGTTTTTGGCAAGAACCTTTGGGAAGCTTCAGGAACCCTTATCCAGACATAGGTCAGGATGAAATGGTGACCACACACCATTTCCTCTGCCAATAGTGGCTATGATGACAAGCCAATTACTGGAGGACTGAGTGTAGCCCACAGATATTTTATCTTCCTCACACAGTGATTTTTTTATGCATTTTTTAATTGAGAGATTTCCCATTTAAAAGTTCAGATTTCTTGCTTCCAGGTAAAAATGAAACTAACAGCACTGAACCCAATCTTATTTGGCAACAATCGACTGTGATGGGCTGGCAGTGTCTCCTTCAGACTTGCTCCCATCTAACTTGTTGTTTAATTTTCGAACCCTGACTCTTATAGAAATTTTGTATTTGACCATTCCACAGTTTCTACTTCTTACCGAGAGGACATAATCTTTCTATCAATTAGAGTTAACTAGCTGCTGCTGCTGCTACTGCTAAGTCGCTTCAGCCGTGTCCGACTCTGTGCGACCCCATAGACGGCAGCCCACCAGGCTTCCCCATCCCTGGAATTCTCCAGGCAAGAACACTGGAGTGGGTTGCCATTTCCTTCTCCAATGCATGAAAGTGAAAAGTGAAAGCGAAGTCATTCAGTCGTGCCCGACTCTTAGTGACCCCATGGACTGCAGCCCACCAGGTTCCTCTGTCCATAGATTTTCCAGGCAAGAGTAGTGGAGTGGGGTGCCATTGCCTTCTCCGAGAGTTAACTAGCTAGGGCTTATGAAATTCCTAATTGATTTTAAACCTGTCAAGTGAACTACAATTTTAAAAGACAAGGAATGAGACCTGCATTACACTATAGACATCAACCACATTTTCTCCTTTGCATCTCTACTGATTCCACCATTGATTTTTCTTTGACCACATTTGTTTGTGTGCTTGAATTATAAGTAGTGACAGATTGAACTTCCCTTATACCTGCATGTGTCAGATTTGCAGTTAATGATCATTTAGGTAGAAAAGCAGTGATGGCAATATAAGAGAGAAATGTCAGCCTCCTAACTTAGTGTCTGGAGGTATTTTTTTTGGTAATGAATCTCTTCCTTTTGCCACACAGAACATTTCCCTCTAAAAATAATAAATGTCAGACACAAATTTGCTTTCCATGTAAATCTTCTTATTTCTAAAACTCTGTTTGAGGTGAAAACTTAACACTGACTGTCTTCTTTTATGAACCCTAGTCTCTGGAGTTCATAATTCTGCAGGACTTACTAACTTTGGGGAGAAGTTAGCAATATTTTAAATCTCTTATAGATAATTTGAAAAATTAACATGTCATACATCTGGCCATAAATTGATATTAAAATAAAATTCTAGTTAACCTTTAAAGCCCATAACACATTTTAAACTTATTTCAAAAAAAAATCTGACCCAAGTAAGAAATATGTGAGTCACTTGAGGCACCTTCCTTTCCTGAAGGTTGTTAAATTATATAGTGCAAAATCTCTAGAACAAATACACTCTTACTGACTTATTTTCTCCTTGTCTTCTACATGAACACTTTCCCTTCCAAAATGTCTCATATTACCCCTTTTCTTCACTGATGCGCAAGCGTGCCCTGATCTTGTGTTCTTATTCCCATGCAAGTCTATCCAAATCCTACCCAAATTTCATGGACTTTCTCAAACGCATAGCCTTCATGAAAGCAATCCTGCTTACTGTATTACTTTCTGAAACTATCATCTGGTATATATCATGTTCCAGATTGAAATATTATTCATTTTATGAGGTTCAGTTCAGTTCACTCACTTAGTCATGTCCAGCTCTTTACAACCCCATGGACTGCAGCACGGCAGTCTTCCCTGTTCATCATCATCTCCTGGAGCCTACTCAAACCTATATCCATTGCGTCGGTGATGCCATCCAACCATCTCCTCCTCTGTCATCCCTTTCTCCTCCCACCTTCAATACCAGTTAACTCCTTACCAGTTAGCAATCAGGGAATGACAGTGCTCCCAAGCCTGAAGAGAAACCAGGGTTAGCCATGGGCATTAGACTGCTGTCACAATCTACTGTGAAAGATTCTGACAGTATCTGATGGACCTCAGGCAGTACAGATGTATAATTGGGAGATTTCCACCTTAGTGGTAACGAGACATCAGTCAGTTCACTTCAGTTGCTCTGTTGTGTCCAACTCTTTGAGATCCCATGGAATGAAGCAAGGCTTCCCTGTCTATCACCAACTCCCAGAGCTTGTGCCAATTCATATTCATTGAGTCAGTGATGCCATCCAACCATCTCATCCTCGGTCGTCCCCTTCTCCTCCTGCTTTCAATCTTTCCCAGCATCAGGATCTTTTCCATTGAGTCAGTTCTTTGCATCAGGTGGCCAAAGTATTGGAGCTTCAGTCAGCATCAGTCCTTCCAATGGATATTCAGGACTGATTTCCTTTAGGATTGATTGGTTGGATCTCCTTGCAGTCCAAGGGACTCTCAAGAGTCTTTAACACCACAGTTCAAAAGCATTGATTCTTCAGCTCACAGCTTTGTTTATGGTCCAACTCTCACATCCATACATGACCACTGGAGAAACTATAGTCTTGACTAGAGGGACCTTTGTTGGCAAACTGATGTCTCTGCTTTTTAATATGCTGTCTAGGTTGGTCATTCTTAAGCAAGGTACAAATTGTCAAAGTTCCTTTTTATATTAAATAAACCATTATTCAGATTTCGCTTCTTTCTCAAAACTGGTTTTACTAGTGTCAATTTGTAAATAGAGTTGCATGGTTATTAATGGCATTAAGATTTTTTTATTGGAAACTCAAAGGCAGACATATCTCTCATTATTAGGTTTCCTGATTACATTGACTTTGTGTGATCGTGAACAAATATCAAACCCTCAGGAGGTAGGGTTGCAAAAATGGCTTTCTGTGTCTTTTCAAGAGTGCTGGTCAGTTGCTTTGCAGACTCTCCTCAATTTTAGTTTGACATTTTCTCATGAGCACATTTGGGCTATACATTTTTGGTAAAAACACCATAGAAATGATGTGATTCTTTCAATGCCCTTTGTTCTGAGTTCCAGACTGCATAGAAAATTCCCAACAAATATTTTCTCATTTTAGTAGCTAAAAGACTTTTCTTGTTTTTCTTGCTTAACGAGTTTGTTTTTTTTTTTCTGCATAAAATCTGGATACCAACTATGCTTTCTGTATATAGTTACTGTGATGATTAAGCAGGTGATATTTATAAAATATATAGGACAGTACACAGAGTAAGCTATCAATAAATAGTATCCAATATCAATATTAGTTGATAAAATACAAGTAGTTAACATTATAATGAATCTACTATGCTTTTATTATTTAACCTATTTAAATCACTGAACAACTCTATCAATTATAAGTTTACCACTTAAGAACTACAGCAATGATGCAGGCAAGATCTATCAATGGATGCTAAATTTGGTGGATAACAGTTTGAGAAGAAACAGGACATTTTCTTAGTCTCAATATATTTCCCTCCCAATATTTATTAACCACAAGGAGGAACAACAGTGACTTTACAATGGAGAAACCCAGCAGATACTACATGATCAAAGTTAACATACCATAACCTATCAACATCATGTACTGCCAACATGTTGCAGTGATGAGAACGACCACTTGTGGCGCTCTTACCCAAAAGGGATAAGCTCAAACCAGTTATAAGAAAACACCAGATATCAATCCATATTGACTGACATTCTGCAAAGTATCTGGCCGATGATCTTCAAAAGTATCAAAGTCAAAAAAGATAATGAAAGACTGAAAAGCTGTTACAGACAGGAAGAGATTCAGGCAATGTGAAAACCAAATGCAGCATGGCATCCTAGTTGGATACGGAACCAGAAAATGAACAATACTGGAAAAAACTGGTAAAATCTGTATAAAATCTACAGTCTACTTAATAGTATCGTACCAATGTTAATTTCTTAGTTTCAATATATATGGTGGTTTTGTAAGACAAACATCAGAAGCTCAGTGAAGAATATATAAGAAGTGTCTGTTTTTCACTTATCTGTAAGTCTAAAATTATTTCAAAATAAAAAAGAATGAAAAGAAAAATTCTGGTAGATACCACCACAATGAGGGATGAAATATGAGGATGAAGGTTGAAGGTAAGGTAATGAAGTAAAGTATGTTGAGTTCGTGTGGCTAGCAAGTTTAAGAGATGACATGGCAATCCAGTCTTCTGGACTATAAAGTATGTACCTTTAAACTATTATATACCACCTCTCCAGTGTTCTTGCCTGGAGAATCCCAGGGATGGCAGAGCCTGGTCGGCTGCCATCTATGGGGTCGCACAGAATCAGACACGACTGAAGCGACTTAGCAGCAGCAGCAGCAGCATACCACCTCTCAGTAACATAGATATACACTGATACATAATGATAACTTGGGAAGATTTTAACCTCCCACCCCAGGGTCTAACTCAATGGTTAAAAAAAATGTTTACCTTTATAATTTATTATTTTTATTATGTTAGTAATGCATATTGGCATAAGAGGTCTAGCTCAAAGACATCTAACTATGTAAAATTGCACCCTTTACCTCCACTCTTTTCTCCCCACTTTTTTTTCTCTTAAAACCCATCTGAAATATACTCAATACACTCAATTAACACACACATACATATTCATTAATTTCATTTTGCTTCATCTCCATGCTTTAGAATATTAGCTCTATGAATGCAGGATTTTTTGTCTACTTTATCCCTAGTTTCTTGAGCATAGTAAGCAATCAATTTCCTAAATAAATGAATGAATGAAAGAAGAATCCCCACTTTTACAGGAAAGGATGGATTCCAACAGGGATAGCCAGGGAGAACTTCACTGAGGAGAAGGTATTTAAGCAAAGATCTGAAGGAAGTCAGGGAGCAAGCCAGGCATGTAACTGGAGAAAGAGAATCTGAATCAGGAAAAGCAAATTAAAAAATCCTGTGTCAGCAGGCTGCCTTGCTCGTTCCCGAGCAGCACGGAGGCCAGAGCAGTTAGGGCAGACAGAGCAGGCAGGAGAGGTGGTGAGAGATGCAGTGAGAAAAACAGTGGGAGCTGCAGACACACAGGAGCTGCTGGATTGTGAAGACTACTATGGATGAGATGGAAATCCAGTGGAGGGTTGTGAGCAAAGGAGTGACATTATGTGACTTAAATTTGAACAAGATCACTTCGCCCTCTGTGTATAAATTCCAGTGAGCAAAACGGAAGCAGGGAGACCAATTAGAAGCTTGTTCAAAAAACTGGGTAAAACATTGTGATGCATGGACCAGTTTGGAAAGAGCAGTGGCAAGAAGCGGTGTAGATATGTATGTATCTACACACAGTTTCCATGAATAGATAGTGTTCAATAATCTGCCACAGTTTTCTACCATGTCCCATAGAAAAACTCTGAATTTCAAGGAAGTCTGGAATCTCTTTTTACTGATTCTATCCCAAAATATGTGCTTCCCTGGTGGCTCAGACTGTAAAGAATTTGCCTGCAGTGCAGGAGACCTGGGCCTGATCCCTGGGTTGGGAAGACCCCCTGGAGAAGGCAATGGCTACTCACTTCAGTATTCTTCCTTGGAGAATTCCATGACAGAGGAGCCTGGCAGGCTACAGTCCATGGGGTTGCTAAGAGTCGGACATGACTGAGTGACTAACACTTTTACTTTTTCATTGTAGAATATGCCTTCTGCAGATTTCTTCTTTAAGGAGTCGTGAAATTCTCACCTTCTCAAGCGGATTCTGCAACAACAGTCTGGATTTGTGTGTACCTAATAGTGTTACTCAAACATCATTTAAAATATAAACCACAGGATGGCATCATTCTCACCTTTCTCTATGGGGTTCAGATTTTAAAACATAGTAGAAAACCAAATTTCTCCTGTATGAGAAGGAAACTGGGAAGGAAATAAGGATGCAGGGCATCAGCTGTCTTATTTCTTTATATCAATCAATCAATAATTTAGTGACTTTTGGCCGGGAAGTACAGTTTGCCTTTTATAAAGGCTATATAGGAATGACTGCATCAAAATATCCTGCTTCACTCAGCTTTACCTGGAACAACTGTTTTGTTTTGAATTAGCTTTGAGAAAATTGCTAAATTTCAAACATTTTTTAGGAAGCATATTTTCAAACTAATGGTTGTGAGACTTGTACTCTTTACTCTGAGAAATTAGAGAGTCATCTTCTTTGAAAAATTATATTCAAGGGGCCAAAGAATACCTTCCTAGGAGAGTTTAGAAGCTGCCCTGTTGGGAGATTTAGAACTTTCTGACTTCATTTACTTGAAATTCTTTCAGAGTTTAAATGTTAAAGAAAATCTGATGAAATGTTACAGCTGAACCCTGCCTCCATCTTTTTTTTCTTATAGGAAAGTATTGTAACTATTTTTTGATATAAGTCACAGCCAGTCCTATTAGTCAACAGGAAAGAAGGGGGCTGTTTGTATGGAGACAATTTGAGGGACATTTTTCAAGGTCCCATTCTACCTAAACTTTATTCCCCAACAGTTCTCATTTCAGTTGCATCTTAATACAACTTGTTTGTGTGTGTGTGTGTGTGTGTGAACTGCTACCAATAAAATGTCTAAATCTTGACTAAGCTGGAGAAGCATGCTTATATTCAGTTCAGTTCAGTCACTCAGTCGTGTCCGACTCTTTGCGACCGAATGAATCGCAGCACGTCAGGCCTCCCTGTCCATCACCAACCCCCAGAGTTCACCCAGACTCACGTCCATCGAGTCAGTGATGCCATCCAGCCATCTCATCCTCTGTCGTCCCCTTCTCCTCCTGCCCCCAATCCCTCCCAGCATCAGAGTCTTCTCCAATTAGTCAACTCTTCGCATGAGGTGGCCAAAGTACTGGAGTTTCAGCTTTAGCATCATTCCTTCCAAAGAAATCCCAGGGCTGATCTCCTTCAGAATGGACTGGTTGGATCTCCTTGCAGTCCAAGGGACTCTCAAGAGTCTTCTCCAACACCACAGTTCAAAAGCATCAATTCTTCGGCACTCAGCCTTCTTCACAGTCCAACTCTCATATCCATACATGACCACAGGAAAAACCATAGCCTTGACTAGACGGACCTTTGTTGGCAAAGTAATGTCTCTGCTTTTTGATATGCTATCTAGGTTGGTCATAACTTTCCTTCCAAGGAGTAAGCGTCTTTTAATTTCATGGCTGCAGTCACCATCTGCAGTGATTTTGGAGCCCAGAAAAATAAAGTCTGACACTGTTTCCCCATCTATTTCCCATGAAGTGATGGGACCAGATGCCATGATCTTCGTTTTCTGAATGTTGAGCTTTAAGCCAACTTTTTCACTCTCCACTTTCACTTTCATCAAGAGGCTTTTGAGTTCTTCTTCACTTTCTGCCATAAGGGTGGTGTCATCTGCATATCTGAGGTTATTGATATTTCTCCCAGCAATCTTGATTCCAGCTTGTGTTTCTTCCAGTCCAGCGTTTCTCATGATGTACTCTGCATATAAGTTAAATAAGCAGGGTAACAATATACAGCCTTGACATACTCCTTTCCCTGTTTGGAACCAGTCTGTTGTTCCATGTCCAGTTCTAACTGTTGCTTCCTGACCTGCATACAAATTTCTCAAGAGGCAGATCAGGTGGTCTGGTATTCCCATCTCTTTCAGAATTTTCCACAGTTTATTGTGATCCACACAGTCAAAGGCTTTGGCATAGTCAATAAAGCAGAAATAGATGTTTTTCTGGAACTCTCTTGCTTTTTCCATGATCCAGCAGATGTTGGCAATTTGCTCTCTGGTTCCTCTGCCTTTTCTAAAACCAGCTTGAACATCAGGAAGTTCACGCTTATATTAGCTTCATGCTTATATTAGTTCATGCTTATATTAGGTTAACCAAAAGTCTTATTTAAAAACCCAAATGAATACTTTGGCCAACCAAATATATTAGCAGAGTTATTAACAGTTTTATTAATCATTTATAAGTATAAAGTTGAGATCTATGTAAGGGAAGAAAGATACCAGGAGTAGATGAAAATGTAAGAAAAAATTGGACAAGGAGGAGTGAATATCCAGGACTCATGAAGAACATGGTGATCCAGGGAGCAGTAGAATAAACTAGAATTACGGAAAACAAAGTGAGTGAAATCATCATAGAGAGATTTTGGTAACACTCTTGGATAGTCCTCTACCACTTCCCTTAGAGCAGCTGAATCATCGTACTCATAAGAGTTTTAGGAAATGGGAACTTATCTGCTCATCCTTCTCACATGTCATTGAAGCTGTTTTTTAACCTCTTTATGCCCAGCTACTACGAAACATTCATAGAGTACCCTAGAAAAGACCTTGAGGAAAGAAGGAAAGCTTTTGAAGGTTGATTTAAAAATGTATACCAATGGTTCAGTCGCTCATGTTAGAATTTATTGTTAAAAATAAGGGACACATCAAGGGTTATGCTAAGAGTAAAAAATAAAATATAATATTATTTATCTCTGAAATCAAATATTAACAAATAAAATATACAAATAAGTTAAACTCTTAATTTCTAAAATAAAAACTTTTCTGACTGGTTAATAACTAAATTAGTGATTCGATGAAAATTTTGAGCTTAATGTGATTTTCAATGTAACTTTTTCATTACTGACTAACCATTACAAAAGATTTATAATTATCTGAATACATATGAGTAGAAATTTCACATTAGGAATGCATTGCTCTTCAGTTCAGTTCAGTGGCTCAGTCGTGCCCGACTTTTTGAGACCCGATGGACTTCAGCATGCTATGCCTCCCTGTCCATCATGGACTCCCGGAGTTTACCCAAACTTATGTCCATTGAGTCGGTGATGCCATCCAAATATCTCATCCTCTGTCGTCGCTTTCTCCTCTAGCCCTCAATCTTTTCCAGCATCAGGGTCTTTTCCTGAGTCTGCTGTTTGCATCAGGTGGTCAAAGTATTGGAGTCTCAGCTTCAACATCAGTCCTTTCAATGAACACTCAGGACTGATTTCCTTTAGGATGGACTGGTTGGATCTCCTTGCAGTCCAAGGGACTCAAGAGTCTCCTCCAACACCACAGTTCAAAAACATCAATTCTTCTGTGCTCAGCTTTCTTCATAGTCCAACTCTCACATCCATAAATGGCCACTGGAAAAACCATAGCCTTGACTAGATGGACCTTTTTGGCAAAGTAGTGTCTCTGCTTTTTAATATGCTGTCTAGGTTGGTCATAACTTTCCTTCCAAGGAGTAAGAGTCTTTTAATTTCATGGCTGCAATCAACATCTGCAGTGATTTTGGAGCCCCAAAAGGTAAAGTCTGCCACTGTTTCTGCTGTTTCCCTGCTATTTGCCATGAAGTGATGGGACCGGATGCCATGATCTTAGTTTTCTGAATGTTGAGCTTTAAGCCAATTTTTTTCACTCTCCTCTTTCACTTTCATCAAGAGGTTCTTAGTTCTTCTTCACTTTCTGCCATAAGGGTGGTGTCATCTACATATCTGAGGTTATTGATATTTCTCCTGGCAATCTTGATTCCAGCTTGTGGTTCATCCAGCCCAGCATTTCTCATGATGTACTCTGCATATAAGTTAAATAAGCAGGGTGACAATATACAGCCTTGAAGTACTCCTTGTCCTATTGGAACCAGTCTGTTGTTCCATGTCCAGTTCTAACTGTTGCTTCCTGATCCGCATACAGATTTCTCAAGAGGCAGGTCAGGTGGTCTGGTATTTGCATCTCTTTCAGAATTTTCCATAGCTTATTGTGATCCATACGGTCAAAGGCATTGGCATAGTCAATAAAGCAGAAATAGATGTTTTTCTGGAACTCTCTTGCTTTTTTGACAATCCAGCAGGTGTTGGCAATTTGATCTCTCGTTCCTCTGCCTTTTCTAAAACCAGCTTGAACATCTGGAAGTTCACGGTTCATGTATTGCTGAAGCCTGGCTTGGAATATTTTGAGCATTACTTTGCTAGCATGTGATATGAGTGCAATTGTGTGGTAGTTGAGCATTTTTTGGCCTTGCCTTTCTTTGGGATTGGAGTGAGTATGACCATTTCGAGTCCTGTGGCCACTGCTGAGTTTTCCAAATTTGCTGGCATATTGAGTTTTCACACCATCATCTTTTAGGATTTGAAATAGCTCAACTGAAATTCTATCACCTCCACTAGCTTTGTTCATATTGATGCTTCCTAAGGTCCACTTGACTTCACATTCCAAAATGTCTGGCTCTAGGTGAGTGATCACACCATCGTGATTGTCTGGGTCATGAAGATCTTTTTTGTACAGTTCTTGTATGTATTTTTGCCACCTCTTCTTAATATCTTCTACTTCTGTTAGGTCCATACCATTTCTGTCCTTTATTGAGCCCATCTTTGCATGAAATGTTCCCTGGATATCTCTAATTTTCTTGAAGAGATCTCTAGTCTTTCCCATTCTATTGTTTTCCTCTATTTCTTTGCACTGATCACTGAGGAAGGCTTTCTTATCTCTCCTTGCTATTCTTTGGAAATCTGCATTCAAATGGGTATATCTTTTCTTTTCTCCTTTGCTTTTCACTTCTCTTCTTTTCACAGCTATTTGTAAGGCCTCTTCAAACAGCCATTTTGCTTTTTGCATTTCTTTTTCTTAGGGATGGTGTTGTTTCCTGTCTCCTGTACAATGTCACGAACCTCTGTCCATAGTTCATCAGGCACTCTACCAGATCTAGCCCCTTAAATCTATTTCTCACTTCCACTGTATAATCATAAGGGATTAATATTTAGGTCATACCTGAATGGTCTAGTGGTTTTCCCTACTTTCTTCAATTTAAGTCTTAGTTTGGCAATAAGGAGTTCATGATCTGAGCCACAGTCAGCTCCTGGTCTTGTTTTTACAGTAAGTTACAGTAAGTAACTGTACTTCCTACTAATTCCTCCTACATTTAGAGCATGAAAAATCATTAGCACAATTAAAAAAGGCTTTTGTGATGTCAGTAGCATTCTTCTATACCTAAGATTTAGTTACTAAGTCTCTTAATATTAGGTATGTGGGATTCCTAATCTTGCCTTTTAAAAGTCTTTCTATTTAGATGGGATATTTTAACAAGCAGAAAAAATGTCATATGATTAATTCCTGTGGTTTCACACATTCAAAACTTTTATTTTCCTTAGTGAAACTTTCTAAAGAGGATTGGATGCATAATTATTCTTTTCATGGCATATTCTCAGTACAAGCAGGTAAAACAGACATTGGTCTAGCGAGTCTCCCTCCATCCTCCCTGGAACAAATTAATACATTCTCTCTCTTAATACTGTATATGGATAATGAAATAAATAATCCTTAATGTAAAATAAATGTTTGTTTAATTCAAACAAAATTTCTCTACAATTTATAAAATGAACTTCGAATACATGATTACTCTTCCAGTTATTATTTGTAAGGAAATCTGCTCAATGAATAATCATATAATTAATTATAAAGTTCATACATATCCCATCATATCACATTCAGTCAGTACCCAGTACAGTATAATTAACCTGTTAAATGTATTTTTTTTTTCTAAAAGCATATGTTACTTAAACATGGCTATATCAGAAATATTCATTATCCTTTTACTTAAGTATATAATAGAAATGTAGTTATAGTAGACTGAAAAATGAACAAGGATGTCATCAAATCACATGCCTTTTTTTAATGGGTTGTAAGAAGATATCAGACATACTTTTTAGAACTGTATTTTTCAATGTCAAAGTTAGAAGCCTGATTTTCTGGTTGTTCACAGTCATATTTCAAACCAGTTTGAATAGAGCTCTAGATTAAATGACTGTGCTTTATTTTGTGGACTTTGGTAATTTGTTTCCTTGCCCAGAATTTAGGGGAACTTTCAATATTGTTATGTCATACATTTATTTACAAGCAGATAAAACAATTAAAAGGAGAAAAGTGAACCTACATACAAAACAAATACACCCGCAGACATAGAAAGCAAACTAATGGTTACCAAAGGGGAAAGGGTGGGAAGGGATAAATTAGGAGTCTGGGATTAACATGCACACTGCTGCTGCTGCTGCTTCTAAGTTGCTTCTGCTGCTGCTACTGCTGCTAAGTCGTGTCAGTTGTGTCCAACTCTGTGCGACCCCAGAGACGGCAGCCCACCAGGCTCCCCCGTCCCTGGGATTCTCCAGGCAAGAACACTAGAGTGGGTTGCCATTTCCTTCTCCAGTGCATGAAAGTGCAAAGCGAAAGTGAAGTCCTGTCTGACTCTTCAGCGACCCCATGGACTGGACTGCAGCCTACCAGTCTCCTCCATCCATGGGATTTTCCAGGCAAGAGTACTGGAGTGGGGTGCCTAAACATATGCACACTACTTACATATAAAATAAATAACAAGAGCATAATGTATAGCACAGGAACTCTACTTAATATTTCATAATAACCTATAAGGAAAAAGAATCTGAAAAAAAATATGTATATACATGGATAACAGAATGTACATCTGAAACTAACAAACATTGTAAATTAACTGTACTTCAATAAAAAATGGTTAATAAATATATTTCAAGAAAAATGGTTAATATATAAAAGAAAAAATAAAAACAGAAGGGTCACAGTTTTATGTGACCATAAGATCCTGTGCCCTTCTAATGAGGAAACTGAGATTCATTCTGTATTCAGAAACCCGCTCCTCAAATGTCTAGAGATACATAATCCTGTTGGGAATCTTGGGACAACGGGGACAGAAGTAGCAGTAACAGAGAAGCCCAGTCAATCTCGGGCTTCAACACAAAGGTTCAAAACCTAGCTCTGCTCTGTAACCTGTGCAAATCACTGAGGAGGAGAAATAGCCAACCAACGTAGGGCACTAGTGTAGGATTCCCGCATTCAAACCATTATGTCATTTAAACTTCACTAGAGACTTACTTTCGGAGAAGGCAATGGCAACCCACTCCAGTACTCTTGCCTGGAAAATCCCATGGATGGAGGAGCCTGGTAGGCTGCAGTCCATGGGGTCACTAAGAGTTGGACACGACTGAACGACTTCACTTTCATTTTTCACTTTCATGCATTGGAGAAGGAAATGGCAACCCACTCCATTGTTCTTGCCTGGAGAATCCCAGGGACGGGGGAGCCTGGTGGACTGACGTCTGTGGGGTCGCACAGAGTCAGACACGACTGAAGTGACTTAGTAGCAGCAGCAGAGACTTACTTTACGGATTAGGAAATTGAGTTTACTTTGCTTCTCCATGTCCACTCATGTAGTTGAGTTGAGACTAATCTCAGGTCATCCAAAACCAGAGCTCACACTCTTAACCCCAAAACTATACCTTTAAACCTCAGTTTGTTGTTTAGTCGCTAAATCATGTCCAGTTGTTTGTGACCCCATGCCCTCCAGGCAGCTCTGTCCATGGGATTTCCCAGGCAAGAATACTAGAGTAGATGGCCATTTCTTCTCCTCAGTTTACACTTGTACAAAATGATGCTGTGGTTGAGTATACTATACACTCTCCTACTGTCATAATATAATAAATTCAAGTATGGTTCAAAGGATGTCAAAAACCTTTCACATAATAAATTTAGGTAAGTGTTGACATTTGCTAAGCTGGTGACAGAGTAGCTACTGTATACTGTCTGGAATCATACAACGAAGTTTTAGAGATTATCTTATTTTTTATTAAACTCAGATTTCTGAATCAAATCTGACATGATCTTGAATCATGACATGATCTGAATCAAATCTGACATACCTCCTAGGACCTTGACTATGTTAAATTAAGTGAACTAATTTTGAAATATCAACTCCATTTGGTAATACAAAGAACTTTAACTTTTGAAAAAAAAAACCTAAGGAATACTTAGCATTCAATGAAGGTTTCAAAAAAATATTCATCCAAATTAGCAAATTAAAAAAACCAGTTTTAGATTCCAATCCACACTGACAACAATGTTCTAGAGCAGAATTTATGTGGTTGATAGCCTGGCAGTCCTCTAGTGCTGTTGAGCTCCTATCTTCTCGACTCATATATAATACTGGTAACCGTTTAACTGTCGAGACTTCCACACTAGCGGACAGCTTGGTGAGACACAGTGGGCAGTGACCCTAGATTTATTTGTTAGACATAGTTTGCACACCTTTGGATAAGTCCCTAACCCTTGCTGAACCTCTATATTAACAGCTATAAAATGTTTTCTTTAAAGAAAGAGGCTGTTAGCACCTTGATATTCCAGGAACTATGCAAGGCAGCCTTGGTTTGGGTCCTTAACGCATTGCTAAGGAGCTCACACACATATATACGGGGTGAGGGGAAGCTGAGGAAGGAAGGAGTAGCAATGAACCAGGTGTCAGTGAACTGATTCTATGTATAAAAACAGTGATTGTACACGATGTTATATTTTTAAGTCAACAGGTGATATTTTGTTGTCTAAGATCTAGAACTGAATGATACCTGAATTAAATGATCTTCAGATCTTTGATTAAAATATTTACACCAATGTTTCCATGTTGTGTGGCTTAGTGAATTCTCTGTATTTTCTCATTACTTTCCCAAACCATTCTTTCTTTGTAAAACTGCTGTTACTTATACTAAATTTTCTTTGCATATGAATAATCTCCATAGAGAGCAGCCACATCTAGAAAACACTGTACTAACCAAAGAGAAAATATAGTTTTTCAAAGTTGTATTAATTTGCTTGCCTCTCAAGAGCTGCTTTGAAAAATGACAGAAGACTGCCATAACTTAAATTGCATATAGGGTTCAGATATACTACATATAATTTCCTTAAACTTGATTAAAAGTATAACTTGTTAAGCAAGTAGTATTTCATTTATTGCTTTCGAGTACCTTGTTACCTTTCAGTGAGAATTCTGAACGTAATTAATGGGAAAGAAAGAGGCAAAGGTTCTCTGAAGAAAATTCAAATAAAATAATTTTGTTATTAAAAATGTTATTAAAAAAATTTCCATGCTTTAAAGAAAGTCACACATATACCTCCAAATCTAGATAATTAGGATGATTATTCACCCTCTAGAAATCATTTTTTCAGTCAGTTTCCAGATTGTTGCCCTTCATTTATTTAATAGCTCCCCACTATGTCAGTGCTGCTACTCTTTTGAGTGTGGGGAGCCAGATGTTGGTTGAGTTATGGCACCACAACAGTCTTTAATAAACAGAAGCACGTCATAGATTTACATAAACATTTGCTTTTAATTTACAGATATCTAAGACTTTCAAGTAAAATAAACAGCTCTGATTGTCAACAAATAGGCTGAATTTAAAAGACACAATAGCTAATGTAACTAGATTATTGAACTAGTTTTCTCAGGTGTGTTTATTTACTAACAATAGAACATCCACATGCCTTGAATAATTTACTATTAAATATTTCATCGGCTAAACCAACCATAAAATTGCTCCTATACTGACTATCAAATGACAACATTGATTTATAATGACATAAGAATTCAACTGGGGAGATAATTACTCCTAGGAATAAATATGCTTTGACCTGCATGAGCAAAATTAAATTTTAAATTTTAAATGAAAAATATTCTTATTTTACCATATTAACTTTCCATTGTGAAGCCTATCTAGCTAGAAAAAGTGTCCTATGTATAATGGTTTCAAGCTTGTGTAGAAAAATAATTTTGGAAGAGGACAGATAAATGCATACTAACTCATATGAATTTTACTTATTGTTCTTTACTTTTCAATTTTTAGGAAGATTTATAAAAATAACTTATGTAATTCCGGCAGACAGTTCAGATCCAGGGATAGTTTCATGAGCATGTATCTGTACTGTCACAGAGGACTCTGTGTTCAGAAATTGGCTTAGTCAATGCTTCCTTGTCATCCATTTTGAAATTCTTTTAACATCTCAACAAGACGCCTCACGTTTTCTGCTTGCACTGGGCCATGCAAATTATGTAGCCGGTATTGATCTGATGTTCATTACATCTGTGATTATAATATTGCCTGTATTAGTATTGCAATCAATTTAAAGAATTGCAATCAATTTAAATATTGTGAAAAACCACCTATTAAGTGTTTTGTGAGTCCCTTTTCTGGAAGAACTGCCCATTGAAGACTGGGTGCTATAAATCACGCTGCTGCTTTGCAACCCTGACCACCAAAGCTAGTAGTTCTCTCCTCTCATTTTCCTAGATTTGACTCTTTCAGCTCTTCCTAGGATTAGATGTGATATCTCAGGAACAGTCTAATTAATTCTTTTACCTTAACCAACCCCATGCAGATGTCAGTTACTTTCAACCAAATGAGATTTAAACAATAAATCATTAAATAGGAATTTGATTAAAATAAATCATGAAAACTCATTAAACACAATATCATGCAAAACTGAGAATGAGAGTGAGTTATGAATAATGTCAGAAAAGACAAAATGTATCAGGATTTTTTTTTAACAATTTGCAAAACAATATGTTGTGGAACATCTTCTTTTATTGTTGGATTTTTAAAATAACTTTAAATGTGAATATATTTTAGAAGATATACTTTCAGCTGTTAGCAGAAATGGTTACAGGAGGTGGATATATATATTTGTTTACCCCAACTTATTTAAATAGTCTTACCAAAATATTTCTTTTTTAATTAGAGAAAATTTAAGAATGATATTCCTAACAAAATAAATGCTTACATTAATATGACTTCTCTTGTTGAGGGAGTTAATCCACATTTTGAAAAATATTTGGTCATTTTCCAAATAGATATTTTAAACTGTGATTTAGTAGAGTTAGAGAACTATTGTAATCATCTAAACCAATGTTTCTCTATACCATTTTAAAAACCTAGTTATTTCATATTTGTAAATATTAATTCATATGTTTGAGATTATTAAAATACAGACTCTTTAAGGTTATACATCAGCCAAGAAAATCAGTTAAGTAACATCATTCAGTGATTAAATATAAAACTGAGTCCTTGTCTTCAAAAAACTTACAGTTTAGTGAACCAGACAGACAGCAAGAAGGACATCATATTTTAACTGTCATTATAAAATAGATGAAAAACCTACTGGAAACTGTAATAAGTTAGATGGCACAGTCAATTCCCTGTTTTTATCTCTTCATGCCCCTAAACAAGACTTACTTCTAACAGTTGCATGTAAATGATTGACTGACCAAGAAGCAGAATAAAGAAAGAAGTCTGTGAAAGTGAAAGTGAAGTCACTCAGTCGTGTCCAACTCTTTGCGACCCCATGGACTGTAGCTTGCTAGGCTCCTCCAACCATGGGATTTTCCAGGCAAGAATACTGGAATGGGGTTGCCATTTCCTTCTCCAGGGGATCTTCCTGACCCAGGGATTGAACCCTGGTGCCCTGTACTGCAGGCAGACTCTTTACTGTCTGAGCCACCAGGGAAGCCCCTGGTGGCTCATAAGTCTGTAGTAGGGCTATATTTAGAGAATTTTTTTGTTAATCTCAAAGTTAATTTGTTTATCTCAAAATACAAAGGTGGTCTAACAAGATTCATGAATTCTGCCATTTGAAATGATCTTGTAGTAATAAGTTAACTATTTACCTAAGAAATTACCATTAGTGGTAAAGGTACTGCCCATATCAGCATGCACATTTTGTTATGAAAGGTGAAGTGTTAGTCATTTAGTTGTGTCTAACTCTTTGTGAGTCCATGAACTGTAGCCCACCAGGCTCCTCTGTCCCTGGAATTCTCTGAGTAAGACTACTGCAGTGGGTAGAGCATGTTGTTATACTGTAAACATTTTGACTAATTTGTCCATAAAATGGCAACCGCCCCAAATTTTAGAGTATTATCATCATCACTTGGAAAAAGACCCTGATGCTGGGAAAGATTGAGGGCAGGAGGAAAACGGGGAAACAGAGAATTATGGGCTACACCTTGTTGAATATTATATTGATGAAGACTTAAGACCTAAATACTAGATGAGTGAACATATTTTTCTCAAAAAATTCACACCATTTGCCAAGAAAACAAAGAGATATCCTCTGTGATGATATCCTTTTCACATGTGCATAGCACAAGTTTTTGAATCATCTGTCCAGAAATGATCATATCTCTATTCTTATCCATATTTATGTCTAACAATTAAAATACTCCAAGTACATGCAAAAATTTTTGTTTCAATATTTTTATGTAGTTTTTATCATATCTCAGAGCTAACCTCTTATTGGACCAAAAAACAATTCTTGATTCTTTCTCCATGATTAAAAATCAAATCATCCCAAGTTATTTAAATGGGTATTTTAACCTTCCTAGGCTTTTCTGTTAAGGTCCATCAAGATTTTTCACTGTCCTTAGTTGAGAGCTCTTGTGTAATAAATCCTTTTATAATACATAGTTTCTTTTACCTAAAATTAAAGCCCCTACAACAACCTGCAGCAATTCTACCAAAGAGATATTCCTTAATAGTCCTTCATAAAGTTTGTCAATCATAAACCCCATTGCAATCGTCTATCAAATTATACCATGTGTTTTTAAGCTAAAGAATTTAAGACTTAATCAAGGTAAAATAATTTATTTCAACTTCACAGCTGAGGTTGTTTTCAACAGCTTTTCTGTAATTATGTGGGCTAAGAGAACTCACCACAGTCAGTCCGCATTTACTTCCTACACGTGTGTGGTAATAAATTCCCATGTTAAGAAGAAGCATTTCTGTCTAGGCATGGGAAACAAAGGTTTGAAAATTGTAAATCAATCACATTTTTCACATTAAAATAGCCACCAAATTGCTAAAGTTCAAAGAGTCAGAAGTCTGAAACATCACTTCCATTAAATCCCCCTTTTGGCTGGGGGCTACAGTATACTATGTTGTCAGCAATGAACCAAAAGTGGGATGAGGTTATAAATATTCAGTCAGATAAATACAAAGAGAAAATATTTCCTATTGACTGGTGCTTATACAAAATAAGTATAAGAGAGAAAAAAGACATGAAAAGAGCAGGTGAGAAAAAAAGATGTGTAGTTATGGAGTCACATGACTCAGAACTCTCTTCAAAAGAATGTGCTGCAAGGTGGCTACCTGCTGACAGGACAGCCTCCAGCAGCTGTTTTCTTACTTTCATCAGCTCAAACTGCCAAGGCCGCATGTACACGGGATGGTTCCTGGCCGTTCACTGGGAACAACACCGGTGTAGAGCAGGCCTGTTTCTGCCTGTACCCAGGACTTCCCTAATGGACAACCAGTGCTCAAAGACAGGCCCTACCAAGACTGTTTTAGGCTCCACCGCAGTAGAAAGTTCCTCCTTCCCAATCCGTCCTTCTCTTCCTCCTGTCATGTGTGTCCAGTGTCAGGCATCAGTGACACATCCATCTGAGGGGTCTCCCATGGCTCTCTCCCCTATTCATCTTTTACATGCATTTCTCCCATAAATCATTTGCATATCTAGATCCAGCTTGGTATCAGCTTTACAGAGGCCCCAAGGTGACAAAGAAAGTAAGGTCAATGAAAGAAAATATCAAGTTTTTTCTTGAAGAAAAATAAGTATCTACATTGACTATTTTTACTCCTTGCCACTTAAGGATAATGAGCAAGACCTATAATTTGAAGAAATGTTTTACTTTAATGAATAAATTAAAGAACAATTCTTTTTGGTGTTTCTTCCCTACACCCTCCTTCCCTCCTTTCTTTCTTTCAGTTTTTAGACAAAAACTGAAAAGGAAAACTTGCCAAGGAAATTTTATACAAAAATTTTATTCTCTTTATTGTAGATTTTAAAACTTGCACTTTTCTGTAGTGTTCTTTGTAATGTCACTTATACTGATAAGTTTTTTAAATTAATTATTTATTTTAATTGATGGCTAAGTACTTTATAATAATGTGATTTTTGCCATACATTGACATGAACTAGCTATGGGTGTACATGTGTTCCCCATTCCAAACCCTCCTCTCACGTTCCTCTCCATTGCATTCCACTGGGTTGTCCCAGTGCACCGGCTTTGAGTGCCCTGTTTTGTGCATCGAACCTGGACTGGTGATCTATTTCACCTAGGGTAATACACATGTTTCAATGTTATTCTCTCAAATCATCCCACCCTCACCTTCTCCCACAGAGTCCAAAAGTCTGTTCTTTATATCTGTGTCTCTTTTGCTGTCTCACATCCTAGCTATTGTAAACAGGGCTGCGATGAACATTGGGGTACATGTGTCTCTTTTAATTCTTGTTTCCTCAGTGTGTATGCCCAGCAGTGGGATCGCTGGGTTGTATGGCAGTTCTATTTTCAGTTTTTTAAGGAATCTCCACATTGTTCTCCATAATGGCTGTAATAGTTGGCATTCCCATCAACAGTGTAAGAGAGTTCCCTTTTCTCCACACCCTCTCTAGCACTTGTTTGTAGACTTTTTGATAGCAGCCATTCTGACCTGCATGAGATGATACCTCATTGTAGTTTTGATTTGCATTTCTCTGATAATGAGTGATGTTGAGCATCTTTTCATGTGTTTGTTAGCCATCTGTATGTCTTCTTTGGAGAAATGTCTGTTTAGTTCTTTGACCCATTTTTTGATTGGGTCATTTATTTTTCTGGTATTGAGCTGCATGAGCTGTTTATTTTTGAGATTAATTCTTTGTCAGTTGCTTCATTTGCTATTATTTTCTCCCACTCTGAAGGCTGTCTTTTCACCTTGCTTATAGTTTCCTTCATTGTGCAAAAGCTTTTAAGTTTAATTAGGTCCCATTTGTTTATTTTTGCTTTTATTTCCATTACTCTAGGAGGTGGGTCATAGAGGATCTTGCTGTGATTTATGTCAGAGAGTGTTTTGCCTATGTTTTCTTCTAGGAGTTTTATAGTTTCTGGTCTTACATTTAGATCTTTAATTCATTTTGAGTTTATTTTTGTGTATGGTGTTAGAAAGTGTTCTAGTTTTTTATTTTACAGATGGTAGGCCAGTTCTCCCAGCACCACTTGTTAAAGAGATTGTCCTTTCTCCATTGTATATTTTTGCCTCCTTTGTCAAAGATAAGGTGTCCATAGGTGCATGGATTTATCTCTTGGCTTTCTTCCAATGATCTATATTTCTGTCTTTGTGCCAGTACCATACTGTCTTGATGACTGTTGCTTTGTATATAGTCTGAAGTCAGGCAGGTTGATTCCTCCAGTTCCATTCTTCTTTCTCAAGATTGCTTTGGCTATTCGAGGTGTTTTTTTTTTTTTTTTGTATTTCCATACAAATTGTGAAATTATTTGTTCTAGTTCTGTGAAAAATACCATTGGTAGCTTGATAGGGATTGTATTGAATCTATAGATTGCTTTGGGTAGTATACTCATTTTCACTATATTGATTCTTCCAATCCATTATCATGGTATATTTCTCCATCTATCTGTGTCATCTTTGATTTCTTTCATCAGTATTTTGTAGTTTTCTATATATAGGTCTTTTGTTTCTTTAGGTAGACTTATTCCTAAGTATTTTATTCTTTTGTTGCAATGGTGAATGGGATTGTTTCCTTAATTTCTCTTTCTGTTTTCTCATTGTTAGTGTATAGGAATGCCAGGGATTTCTATGTATTGACTTTATATCCTGCAACGTTACTATATTCATTGTTTAGCTCTAGAAATTTTCTGGTGGTGTCTTTAGGGTTTTCTATGTAGAGGATCATGTCATCTGCAAACAGTCAGAGTTTTACTTCTTCTTTTCCAATCTGTATTCCTCTTATTTCTTTTTCTTCTCTGATTGCTGTGGCTAAAACTTCAAAAACTATGTTGAATAGTAGTGGTGAGAGTGGGCACCCTTGTCTTGTTCCTGACTTTAGGGGAAATGCTTTCAATTTTTCACCATTGAGGATAATGTTTGCTGTGGGTTTGTCATATATGACTTTTATTATGTTGAAGTATGTTCCTTCTATGCCTGCTTTCTGGAGAGTTTTTATCATAAATGGGTGTTGAATTTTGTCAAAGGCTTTCTCTGCATCTATTGAGATAATCATATGGATTTTATCTTTCACTTTGTTAATGTGGTATATCAAATTGATTGATTTGTGAATATTGAAGAATCCTTGCATCCCTGGGATAAAGCCCATTTGGTCATGATGTATGATCTTCTCAATATGTTGTTGGATTCTGTTTGCTAGAATTTTGTTGAGGATTTTTGCATCTATATCAGTGATATTTACCTGTAGTTTTCTTTTTTTCTGGCATCTTTGTCTTGTTTTGGCATTAGGGTGATGGTGACCTCATAGAATGAGTGTGGGAGTTTACCTTCCTCTGCAATTTTCTGGAAGAGTTTGAGTAGGACAGGTGTTAGCTCTTCTCTAAATTTTTGGTAGAATTCACCTGTGAAGCCATCTGGTTCCTGGGCTTTTGCCTGTTGGAAGATTTTTGATTACAGTTTTGATTTCTGTGCTTGTGATGGGTCTGTTAAGATTTTCTATTTCTTCCTGGATAAGTTTTGGAAGGTTATACTTTTCTAAGAATTTATCCATTTCTTCCAAGTTGTCCATTTTATTGGTGTATAGTTCCTGATAGTAATTCTTATGATCCTTTGTATTTCTGTGTTGTCTGTTGTGATTTCTCCAATTTCATTTCTAATTTTGTTGATTTGATTCTTCTCCCTTTTTTTCTTGATGAGTCTGGCTAATGGTTTGTCTATTTTATTTATCTTCTCAAAGAATCAGATTTTAGTTTTGTTGATTTTTGATATAGCCTCCTTTTTTTCTCTTTCATTTATTTCTTTTTTTTTATTTCTGCCCTGATTTTTATGATTTCTTTCCTTCTACTAACCCTGGTGTTCTTCATTTCTTCTTTGTCTTTTTCATATAGACTGGAATGCAAAAGTAGGAAGTCAAGAAACACCTGGAGTAACAGGCAAATTGGGCCTTGGAATACAGAATGAAGCAGGGCAAAGACTAATAGAGTTTTGCCAAGAAAATGCACTGGTCATAGCAAACACCCTCTTCCAACAACACAAGAGAAGACTCTACACATGGACATCACCAGATGGTTAACACTGAAATCAGACTGATTATATTCTTTGCAGCCAAAGATGGAGAAGCTCTATACAGTCAATAAAAATAAGACCAGGAGCTGACTGTGGCTCAGATCATGAAGTCCTGATTACCAAATTCAGACTTAAATTGAAGAAAGTAGGGAAAACCACTAGACCATTCAGATATGACCTAAATCAAATCCCTTATGATTATACAGTGGAAGTGAGAAATAGATTTAAGGGCCTAGATCTGATAGATAGAGTGCCTGATGAACTATGGAATGAGGTTCGTGACATTGTACAGGAGACAGGGATCAAGCCATCCCCATGGAAAAGAAATGCAAAAAAGCAAAATGGCTGTCTGGGGAGGCCTTACAAATAGCTGTGAAAAGAAAAGAAGTGAAAAGCAAAGGAGAAAAGGAAAGATAATAAGCATCTGAATATAGAGTTCCAAAGAATAGCAAGAAGAGATAAGAAAACCTTCCTCAGTTATCAATGCAAAGAAATAGAGGAAAACAACATAATGGGAAAGACTAGAGATCTCTTCAAGAAAATTAGAGATACCAAGGGAACATTTCATGCAAAGATGGGCTCAATAAAGGACAGAAATGGTATGGACCTAACAGAAGTAGAAGATATTAAGAAGAGGTGGCAAGAATATACAAAAGAACTGTACAAAAAAGATCTTCACGACCCAGATACTCACGATGGTGTGATCACTGACCTAGAGCCAGACTTCCTGGAATGTGAAGTCAAGCATCACTACGAACAAAGCTAGTGGAGGTGATGGAATTTCAAATCCTGAAAGATGATGCTGTGAAAGTGCTGCACTCAATATGCCAGCAAATTTGGAAAACTCAGCAGTGGCCACAGGACTGAAAAAGGTCAGTTTTCATTCCAATCCCAAAGAAAGGCAATGCCAAAGAATGCTCAAACTACCGCACAATTGCACTCATCTCACACGCTAGTAAAGTATTGCTCAAAATTCTCCAAGCCAGGCTTCAGCAATCTGTGAACCGTGAACTTCCTGATGTTCAAGCTGGTTTTAGAAAAGGCAGAGGAACCAGAGACCAAATTGCCAACATCCACTGGATCATGGAAAAAGCAAGAGAGTTCCAGAAAAACATCTATTTCTGCTTTCTTGACTATGCCAAAGCCTTTGACTGTGTGAATCACAATAAACTGTGGAACATTCTGAAAGAGATGGGAATACCAGACCACCTGATCTGCCTCTTGAGAAATTTGTATGTAGGTCAGGAAGCAACAGTCAGAACTGGACATGGAACAACAGACTGGTTCCAAATAGGAAAAGGAGTACGTCAAGGCTGTATATTGTCACCCTGCTTATTTAACTTATATGCAGAGTACATCATGAGAAATGCTGGACTGGAAGAAGCACAAGCTGGAATCAAGATTGCTGGGAGATATATCAAAAACCTCAGATATGCAGATGACACCACCCTTATGGCAGAAAGTGAAGAGGAACTAAAAAGCCTCTTGATGAAAGTGAAAGAGCAGAGTGAAAAAGTTGGCTTAATGAACAACATTCAGAAAATGAAGATCATGGCATCTGGTCTCATCACTTCATGGGAAATAGATGGGGAAACAGTGGAAACAGTGTCAGACTTTATTTTTGGGGGCTCCAAAATCACTGCAGATGGTGACTGCAGCCATGAGATTAAAAGACCCTTACTCCTTGGAAGGAAAGTTATGACCCACCTAGATAGCATATTCAAAAGCAGAGACATTACTTTGCCAACAAAATTCCATCTAGTCAAGGCTATGGTTTTTCCTGTGGTCACGTATGGATGTGACATTTGGACTGTGAAGGCTGAGCACCGAAGAATTGAATGCTTTTGAACTGTGGTGTTGGAGAAGATTCTTGAGAGTCCCTTGGACTGCAAGGAGATCCAACCAGTCCATTCTAAAGGAGATCAGCCCTGGGATTTCTTTGGAGGGAATGATGCTGAAGCTGAAACTCCAGTACTTTGGCCACCTCATGCGAAGAGTTGACTCATTGGAAAAGACTCTGATGCTGGGAGGGATTGGGGGCAGGAGGAGAAGGGGACGACAGAGGATGAGATGGCTGGATGGCATCACTGACTCGATGGACGTGAATCTGAGTGAAGTCCGGGAGTTGGTGATGGACAGGGCGGCCTGGCATGCTGTCATTCATGGGGTTGCAAAGAGTCGGACACGACTGAGCGACTGAACTGAACTGAACTGAGGTGTACAGTTAGGTTATTTATTTTATTTTACTCTTGTTTCTTGAGGTAAGCTTGTATTGCTATGAACCTTCCCCTTAGCACTGATTTTACTGAATCCCATAGGTTTTGGGTTGTTGTGTTTTCATTTTCATTTGTTTCTATACATATTTTGGTTTCCTTTGTGATTTCTTCCATGATTTGTCAGTTATTCAGAAGCATATTTTTTAGCCTCCATATGTTTGTAGTTTTAATAGCTTTTTTTCCTGTAGTTGACATCTAATCTTACCGCATTGTGATCAGAAAAGATGCTTGAAATGATTTCAATTTTTTGAATTTCCTGAGGCTACATTTGTGGCCCAAGATGTGATGTATCCTGGACAATGTTCCGTGTGCACTTGAGAAAAAGGTGAAATTCATTGTTTGGGGATGAAATGTCTAAAGATATCAATTAGGTCTAACTGGTCCATTGTATCATTTAAAGTTTGTGTTTCCTTGCTAATTTTCTGTTTGGTTGATCTATCCATAGGTGTGCTGCTGCTGCTGCTAAGTCGCTTCAGTCGTGTCTGACTGTGCAACCCCAGAGATGGCAGCCCACCAGGCTCCCCTGTGGGGTATTAAAGTCTCCCACTATTATTGTGCTGTTGTTAATTTCCCCTTTCATACTTGTTAGCACTTGTCTTACGTATTGAGGTGCTCCTATGTTCAGTGCATATATATTTATAATTGTTATACCTTCTCTTGGATTGTTCCTCTGAATATTATGTAGTGTCCTTCTTTGTCTCTCTTCACGACCTTTATTTCAAAGTCTATTTTATCTGATATGAGTATTGCTACTCCTGTTTTCTTTTGATCTCTATTTGCATGAAATATTTTTTTCCAGCCTTTCACCTTCAGTCTATATGTGTCCCTTGGTTTGAGGTGGGTCTCTTGTAGACAGCATATATAGGGATCTTGCTTGTGTATCCATTCAGCCAATTTTGGCTTTTGCTTGTGACATTCAACCCATTCACGTTTAAGCTAATTATTGATAAGTATGATGCTGTTGCCATTTACTTTGTTGTTTTGAGTTCAAGTTTATAAACCTTCTCCGAGTTTCCTATCTAGAGTAGATTCTTTAGCATTTGTTGAAGAGCTGGTTTGGTGGCGATGAATTCTCTCAGCTTTTGCTTGTCTGCAAAGCTTTTGATTTCTCTTGCATATTTGAATGAGATCCTTGCTGGGTATAGTGATCTGGGTTGTAGGTTTTCCTCTTTCATCACTTTATGTATATCCTGCATTCCCTTCTGGCCTGAAGAGTTTCTATTGAAAGATAAGCTGTTATCCTTATAGGGGTCCCCTTGTATGTTTTTTGTTGCTTTTCCCTTGCTGCTTTTAATTTGCTCTTTTTGTTTGATGTTCATTAATTTGATTAATATGTGTCTTGGGGTGTTTTGTCTTGGGTTTATCCTGTTTGGGACTCTCTGAGTTTCTTGGACTTGGGTGGCCATTTCCTTTCCCATTTTAGGGAAGTTTCCAACTATTATCTCCTCAAGTATTTTCTCATGCCCTTTCTTTTTGTCTTCTTCTGGGATTCCTATGATTCGAATGTTGGGGTGTTTAACATTGTCCCAGAGATCCCTGAAGTTGTTTTAATTATTTTAAAACATTTCTTTTAATTCTTTTTTCTTTCTTCCTCTCTGCTTCATTTATTTCTACTATTCTATCTTCCACCTCACTTATCCTATCTTCTGCCTCAGTTATTCTACTGTTGGTTCCCCCCAGAGTGCTTTTGATCACAGTTATTACATTATCCATTATTAATTGACTCTTCTTTATCTCTTCTAGGTCCTTGTCAAACATTTCTTAGATCTTCTCAATCCTTGTCTCCAGGCTATTCATCTGTAACTCCATTTTGTTTTTAAGATTTGGGATCATCTTTACTGTCACTATTCTGAATTCTTTTTTAGATAGACTCCCTATTGCCTCCTTTTTTGGTTGGTTTGGTGGGCATTTATCATATTCCTTTACCTGCTGATTATTTCTCTGCCTTTTCATTTTGTTTAGATTGCTGTGTTTGGGGTCCCCTTTCTGTAGGCTGGAAGTTTGTGGTTTGTCTTTATTGTGGAGCCTACTCCCTGTGGGTGGGGTTGGACTAGTCTGGCTTGCCAAGGTTTCCTGGTTAGGGAAGACAGTGTCTGTGTTCTGGTGGGTATAGCTGGGTCTCCTCTCTGGAGTGCAATGAAGTGTCCAGTAGTGAGTTTTGGGGTATCTATGGGCTTGGTGTGACTTTGGGCAGCCTGTCTTTTAATGCTCAGAGCTGTGTTCCTGCTTTGTTGGAGAATTAGCATGGTATGTCTTGCTCTGGAACTTGTTGGCTCTTGGGTGGAGCTTAGTCTCAGTGTAGGTATGGAGGCTTTTGGATGAGCTCTTGTCTATTAACATTCCCTAGAATCAGGAGTTCTCTGGTGTTCTCAAGTTTTGGAGTTAAGCCTTCTGTTTCTGGCTTTCAGTCTTATTCTTGCAGTAGCCTCAAGACTTCTCCATCCATACAGCACAGGTGATAAAACATTTAGGTTAATGGTGAAACAATTTTCTACAGCGAGGGACAGTCAGAAAGGGTCACAGAGTTAAGAAGAGGAAAAGAGTGAGGAGGGAGATAAAGACCAGGAGGAGAAGATGGAAAGTCGAAAGGGAAGAGAGCAATCAAGCCAGTAATCACACCCTTAAGTGAAAATGGATATTGAAAATTAGATTCTGAAAGGTACAAAACTGATAACAAATACCAAAAAGCAGATAAAAAAATCTATAGTAGAGGTTGTTGCTGCTGCTACTAAGTCGCTTCAGTCGTGTCTGACTCTGTGCGACCCCAGAGACGGCAGCCCACCAGGCTCCTCCGTCCCTGGGATTCTCCAGGCAAGAACACTGGAGTGGGTTGCCATTTCCTTCTCCAATGCATGAAAGTGAAAAGTGAAAGTGAAGTCGCTCAGTCGTGTCCAACCCTCAGCGACCTCATGGACTGCAGCCTTCCAGGCTCCTCTGTCCATGGGATTTTCCAGGCAAGAGTACTGGAGTGGGGTGCCATTGTTAGACTCTTAAAAAAACAATATTGAAAATACAAAATAAATCACAAAAATTATAAAAAATATAGATATGAAATTTGCTTTAAAAACAGGGTCTTGTTTTTCAAGGTAATGGTAGCTTATAAAAATGAAAATTAAAGGAGTAATAAAGAATTTAAATTAAAAAGTAATAATAGTAAAAATATATCTAGGAATTTATCTGGAGCTTTTGTGGGCAGTGTGGGGTCAGTTCAGTTTCAGAGAATTCCTTGTTCCAGCTTGTCCTTGTTCTCAAGGTCTATAGGCCCCCTCCAATGCTTAATGTTAACTACAGGGTTTTAACCTATTGTACCTGTCACTTCCAGAGCAGTTTCCTCTTTGTTTATTTTGGCTTCCTCCGTTTGCAAGTCTCTCCAGTGTCTAATTTCTGCCCTGACACAAGGGGGCGATGGTGGTCACTTATTTAGGTTCACTTGTTCAGTTGTGTTGTGGGGAGGAAGGAACACTGCAAACAAATATCGCTGGCATGTGTGGGGAGTGCTCCCAGTGCATGGACCACACTGGGTTTGCCTCAGCTCACAGCGGCATGTGCTTTCCAGGTCTACACTGCTCAGGCTCCAGGGTGCTCTGCAGGGCACTGTCCAAAGCAGGCCCTGTGTTCCATGCACTTTCCAGGTCTAAGCCACTCAGGTTCAGGTTCTCAGGTACTCCACAAGGGCACAGGCTTGGCTGGGAGTGCATTTTGTGCCCTTCCCAGGTCCGAGCAGCTCAGGTGACCAGGTGCTTGGCAAGTGCACCTGTCCCAGGTGGACCCTGCATCTTAATCACCTCCCTGGTCCTGGCTGCTGGTTTTCACAGGTGTGCCAGGAGAGCACCGCCTCAGGTGTGCCATGTGTCACCTCTGGGGAGCTGATCTCAGGCTGTGAGCCCCCTTGCAGATATCAACTGTCCAGGATCCCAGGAAGATGTGGCTAGCAACTGAGAGCCTGCTCACATTTTGGTGAAGGATGCTGGTCTCTGGGGCTGAGACTGGAGCAGCCCTTTGCCTTCCAGCTCTGGCTGTCACACACCTGCCTTGCTGTTTCCAATGGCGGGGAGGGGCCTGTACACAGCAGACTAGTTCTCCTTTGGTATTCGCTCAATCCTTTGTTCTGTGACCAGGCTGAGAATTAGAGCCTTTCATGGAAAAGTTCTCTCTCTCTCTTTTTTTTTCCCCTCTCTGGTGATCCCACAGTTTGGGATGCTACCTCATGTTAGCTCCCTCAGATTGTCCTTAGGGTATTCAGGCTTGGTCCTTACCCTAAGGACTGATCCTGTAGCCTGCACCTCCCTGTCCAGCTCCCGCTGGCTGGTGGTGGATGCGAGCCTCTGGGCTACTTCTCCACTGGCAGTTGTGGTTAGGCGCCTATTCTGTGGGTTTTGTTTGTTTGTTTGTTTGTTTTCTCCACAGACCTGCCTCTGAGAGGGTTTCCTACTGTTTGGAAACTTCTCCTCTTTCATGACTCCCTCCCCAGAATGGGTCTCCATCCCTAACTCTTTAGTCTCTCTTTCTGTCTTTAATATTTTGTCCTAACTCCTTTTGAAGAGAATGGGCTGCCTTTCTGGGTGCCTGGTGTCCTCCGCCAGCATTCAGAAGTTGTTTTGTGGAAGTTGCTCAGCATTCAAATGATCTTTTGATGAATTGGTGGGGGAGAAAGTGGTCTCCCTGTCCTATTCCCCTGCCATCTTGGGACCACCCCTTCATGGTGTTAAGTTTGATGGACTATTTATACACAATCAAACAAAGTAAGGTTGCTACTACCAATGTAATCTAATGAAACCCATCACTACTGGGTAATGACTAAGATGCAATCATTCTTAAAGACATCTTTAGGAAGTTTCCACTCATGGCTTTCTATTGGTATGATAGTACACGGTAACGCAAAGCTACATTATCAAGGTAACATTATTATTTATCAGGGTCCCATACACATATTCTTCATAGAGGTAAGGCCAAATTTTGCACATCACATGCCAGCTGAAGTATGTTATTAAAATTCTGTCTTGTATTTGTATATCTGCTCTATTATTTTAAATTAATAGAAACAATATATGATATTAATTATTAGCATGTTCACAATAAGCCATAGCATTACTTGAATTATTCTATGGAGGCATAGAAAATTCCATTATCTACCTATCTTAATTGTATGAGTCACTTTCAGACTATAGTCAGATCACAACAAAGATAAAATAATTGCATGTCAGAACAAAAACATTTAATATAGAGAGTACTAATTAGCATAATTGTATTCTTTCCTGACCAGAAAACAAAATCCATGAAGCCTGGTAACTTGGTAAAATTTTGAGATTATTTTAACACCTTTTCAGTTCAGTTCAGTTCAGTCACCCAGTCATGTCCGACTCTGCAACCCCATTAATTGCAGCACGCCAGGCCTCCCTGTCCATCACCAACTCCCAGACTTCACTCAGACTCACGTCCATCGAGTCAGTGATGCCATCCAGCCATCTCATCCTCTGTCGTCCCCTTCTCCTCTTGCCCCCAATCCCTCCCAGCATCAGAGTCTTTTCCAATGAGTCAACTCTTCGCATGAGGTGGCCAAAGTACTGGAGTTTCAGCTTTAGCATCATTCCTTCCAAAGAAATTCCAGGGCTGATCTCCTTCAGAATGGACTGGTTGGATCTCCTTGCAGTCCAAGGGGCTCTCAAGAGTCTGCTCCAACACCACAGTTCAAAAGCATCAATTCTTCGGCGCTCAGCCTTCTTCACAGTCCAACTCTCACATCCATACATGACCACTGGAAAAACCATAGCCTTGACTAGATGGACTTTTGTTGGCAAAGTAATATCTCTGCTTTTGAATATGCTATCTAGGTTGGTCATAACTTTCCATCCAAGGAGTAAGGGTCTTTTAATTTCATGGCTGCAGTCACCTTCTGCAGTGATTTTGGAGCCAAAAAAAAACAATAAAGTAAAATCAACATTACTATCCATGCAAATTATCATTAATATATGAGGAAAATAAGTATATGTTTAGATGTCTCAGGATGCTGATGTTGTGCCTACCATGTTCAGGTGGTGGTAGTGATGTGGTTTAGTTTAGGAAGTTCCTAAACTTCCTAATGTTGATAAAATCAACATTTGATTTGTTCATTGCTAATTTCAATGTCCAGAATCCTCTAATTCTTATGGACATTTCCATTCTAATCTCCAAATATTGTCCAACACTTCTTCAAGTGTTGCTGCTCCATTTGTTACACTCCAAACCATGTCCTCTGTTCAGAGGCCTGGAAGACCTATTGAAATTCATCTACCTTTCATGTCTTGAGCAATCTAACTTTCTGATGATCACAGATGAAAGAGACAAGCCTTCCCAGTTAACATGATCACTTTCATTTTTGGAAATTTGTGTCTTCCTAAATTGTGTGGATCACAATAACTGTGGAAAATTCTGAAAGAGATGGGAATACCAGACCACCTGATCTCCCTCTTGAGAGGCAGATATGCAACCTATATGCAGGTCAGGAAGCAACAGTTAGAACTGGACATGGAACAACAGACTGGTTCCAAAGAGGGAAAGGAGTATGTCAAGCCTGTATATTGTCACCCTGCTTATTTAACTTCTATGCAGAGTATATCATGAGAAATGCTGGACTGGAAGAAGCACACGCTGGAATCAAGATTGCCAGGAGAAATATAATAACCTCAGATATGCAGGTGACACCACCCTTATGGCACAAAGTGAAGAGAAACTAAAAAGCCTCTTGATGAAAGTGAAAGTGGAGAGTAAAAAAGTTGGCTTAAAGCTCAACATTCAGAAAACGAGATCATGGCATCCGGTCCCATCACTTCATGGCAAATAGATGGGGAAACAGTGGAAACAGTGTCAGACTTTATTTTTCTGGGCTCCAAAATCACTGCAGATGGTGACTGCAGCCATGAAATTAAAAGACGCTTTCTCCTTGGAAGGAAAGTTATGACCAACCTAGATAGAATATTGAAAAGCAGAGACATTACTTTGCCGAAAGAGATCCATCTAATCAAGGCTATGGTTTTTCCAGTTGTCACGTATGGATGTGAGAGTTGGACTGTGAAGAAAGCTGAGTGCCGAAGAATTGATGCTTTTGAACTGTGGTGCTGGAGAAGACTCTTGAGTTTCCCTTGAACTACAAGGAGATCCAACCAGTCCATTCTAAAGGAGATCAGCCCTGGGTGTTCTTTGGAAGGAATGATGCTAAAGCTGAAACTCCAGTACTTTGGCTACCTCATGAGAAAAGTTGACTCACTGGAAAAGACTCTGATGCTGGGAGGGATTGGGGGCAGGAGGAGAAGGGGACGACAGAGGATGAGATGGCTGGATGGCATCACCGACTTGATGGACATGAGTTTGAGTGAACTCCAGGAGTTGGTGATGGACAGGGAGGCCTGGTGTGCTGCGATTTATGGGGTCAAAAGTCAGACACGACTGAGCGACTGACCTGACCTGACCTGACCTGAAACTCTTTAGACAGAGTAAAGGGTAAGTTTCCTTTATAATCACTCTCTTTTCTAATTCACAATTATGTTCTCTCCATTGTTGGACTTACTTTTTGACATACAGTACTACCCACTTGAGCAAATTTTTAAGATTTGATAAGGTCTGAACATGGTGGGCTTCCCAGGTAGCTCAGTGGTAAAGAGTCACCAGCCAAGTAGGAGATGCAGGTTCAATCCCTGGGTTGGGAAGATCCCCTGAAGAAGGAAATGGCAACCTACTCTGGCATTCTTGCCTAGGAAATTTCTTGGACAGAGGAGCCTGGCAGGTGATAGTATGTGGGGCTGCAAAGAGTTGGACATGACTTAGTGACTAAACCACATCACCACCACAACCTTAACATGGTAGGCACAATATCAGCATCCTTAGACATCTAAAAATATACTTATTTTCCTCGTATATTAATGATAATTTGCATGGATAATAAATTCAAGTTTCTCCCTCACCCATTTTTAGGATTTTGAAAACAGACTTCATTTTTCTCCCTGTATCCACTATTTAAAGATGAACTGTCTGAAGTCCACTTATTCTTTTATCCCCATAAAAAAGAAAAATTGTAGATGACTTTCTATATTCTTGGGGTTGTAACACTTTCCAAGGGCCCATATAAGTGCTAGTCTTTTCTCAGTTATGTTGCTCATTTCACAAAGATCCTTTCAATATGAAAACATATGCTATTCTTCAAGGAAAGAAAAGTTTTCTTATTTCTTTGATTTTTCCCTACTTCTATCTTTTGTTCTGTTTCCATCTGTGACTCTAAAGGAAGGTGTGGAAAGGTTTCATTCTCTTTAGAAAGGTAGGCAGCATTTTTTGACTCTACCTACCAGATTATTCAATTTGTCTATAGTCATTTAACTTCTAATATCTAGCCCTTTAATGGATTTTTTAAAAACTTTTTGATCTATTTTTAATATTCCCCAAACTTTTGCTTCTTCTCTGGTTGTTCCTTTTTTCAGAAGCCTGGTCTTGTTTTCAGAATCAGCATCCTCTATAATCCCTCTGAGAACACTAATCAAAATTTCTTTCCTTTGTTCCCTGAATTATCTGTTCTCTCCCATGTCATTTGTTCTGATTGTCTATATTTGGTCTTTCTATTTCATGCTGTTAATTTCCCAAATTGTGCTGATCCTTGGTTTTCTATACATACTATTAGATAGCCAGCAAAGGTTCCCCTGCAATTGTGTAGTCTTCCTGTCTCACACAAAAGCATCTTTCTCAGTGGGAGGGCTAACGAAACTCAAATATGTTACTTTCAGACTTTGCTTTCTTTGCAGCACAAACCCTCCCAAATTCTCCCTGGACATTTCCCAGGATAGGCCTAACCAGTTCCTGTGTGACTCTATCTGTAAGTACAGTGAAGATTAATTCATTTGTACATGCTGTCTCTTTCTAATGCTGTAAACAAAAAGCTCTTAACTACTTGATTAAATCCCCACTATGTTCTTCTCTGTCTTCATTTTATAGTCATTGGAATATAAACACTTATATTTTTCCTCTTATTTTCTCAATTTCCCCCCAATGCTTTGCTCACCAGTCTGTACCCACTATCCCGAACTCATTGCCTACCTACATTCTGTTTCTCTGAACTGATTTTCTCACCTTTCAAACGTTAGATTTCACCCAGCACTACTAATCAGCTCTGATCACTCACCAACCTTCACTATCTGCTCTCTGTGTTTTTCTGTTGTTTACTGCGATGATGGATCAAGTATCTGCCATTGATCAAAGGTGGAGAAAGAGACCTTGTCTGTTAAGTTGTGTAACTAGATCTCTGGAATAGATGGAGGATCTATTCCCCTGGATCACCTATACCTACAACCTGGGGCCTCCTACTTGAGTAGCCATTTCTTACATACCTCATATCCCTCCAACAAATTTTTTTCCCATGTCTTCATTCACCACTTTCCTTAGCTTCTCTATCAGCTTCTTTTGTATCTTGAATATCTTTTTGAATTCCAATCTATAATGGGAGACAAGCACCATTTTCTGCTGCTGTGTATTTTAGGCAGCAGATTTGTGGAGGAGAGCAGAAGGGAAACAAGAGAAGGTGGGAGGACTTTTTTGATTCTTGGTAACAGAGGCAATAATTTGTAAGTATTAAAACACTGATTTTGTTTTGCTCTGAAAGCATGTTCCCTTTCAACCTTCCAAAGGCAAGTTCTAATCAGATAGTGTATTTAAAAATAAACAGATAGGGACCACCTAGAACAAAAAGGTCATTGGTAAACTTTGAGTTCTGAGGATGAATTTCTCTACAGCTTTAGTTTGCTAGTGGCTAGCAATGCCAAAAAATACTTAAAGACCAGTCTCTAAATTACTTTAATATTAAAAATGTTATATTCAAGCCTAGATAATTCAGATTATGGGTTTTATTCCATAGTGCTGCAAGATGGCTATGACTTATGTGATGGCTGATCCAGGAGGTCTAGCTTCTAGGACACTAGCAGGATATCACACACACACACACACACACACACACACACACACACACACACACACACACAAAACACCTCCTTCCCTCTTGAGAGGTTCATGAAGAAGAAGAGTCAAGTAGGAAAAATAAGGAATTATAGATTGGGATTTCCAAGTTGAGATCAAATGAACTACAAGAAAACCTAGACACATCTATAATAATTAATGGTGTGTTTCTTTGAGAGAAGAGTCAGAGGTCTGCAGACAACCCCCAGCACAGCCCCTGACTTCCTGCATATTTTCAGCTTTAGTAATCAGTTTAGTTCAGTCACTCAGTCATGTCTGACTCCTTGAGACCCCATGAATTGCAGCACGCCAGGCCTCCCTGTCCATCACCAGCTCCTGGAGTTCACTCAGACTCACGTCCATCGAGTCAGTGATGCCATCCAGCCATCTCATCCTCTATCGTCCCCTTCTCCTCTTGCCCCCAATCCCTCCCAGCATCAGAGTCTTTTCCCATGAGTCAACTCTTCGCATGAGGTGGCCAAAGTACTGGAGTTTCAGCTTTAGCATCATTCCTTCCAAAAAACACCCAGGGCTGAACTCCTTTAGAATGGACTGGTTGGATCTCCTTTCAGTCCAAGGGACTCTCAAGAGTCTTCTCCAACACTACAGTTCAGAAGCATCAATTCTTTGGCGCTCAGCTTTCTTCACAGTCCAACTCTCACATCTATACATGACCACTGGAAAAACCATAGCCTTGACTAGATGGACCTTTGTTGGCAAAGCGATGTCTCTGCTTTTGAATATGCTATCTAGGTTGGTCATAACTTTTCTTCCAAAGAGTAAGCATCTTTTAATTTCAAGGCTGCAGTCACCATCTGCAGTGATTTTGGAGCCCCCCAAAATAAAGTCTGATACTGTTTCTACTGTTTCCCCATCTATTTCCCATGAAGTCATGGGACCAGATGCCATGATCTTCATTTTCTGAATGTTGAGCTTTAAGCCAAATTTTTCTCTCTCCTCTTTCACTTTCATCAAGGGGCTCTTTAGTTCCTCTTCATTTTTTGCCATAAGGGTGGTGTCATTTGCATATCTGAGGTTTTTGATTCCAGCTTGGGCTTCTTCCAGCCCAGCATTTCTCATGATGTACTCTGCATAGAAGTTAAATAAGCAGGGTGACAATATACAGCCTTGAAGTACTCCTTTTCCTATTTGGAACCAGTCTGTTGTTCCACGTCCCGTTCTAACTGTTGCTTCCTGACCTGCATATAGGTATCTATCATGCCATGTGCAAAAAGGCATGGGAGAAACAGCCAAAAGAAAGTCTTTAAAAGCCAAATAAAATTACACTAAGGCAATGCTCTTGGACTTCTGTGATGTGTACAAGGAAACTAGAAGTTCCAACATGGAACTTAGTGAAGAAATTTGTGAGGACCAATGGGTAAGCATGGGCCTGAATGGACTGTGAACAAAGAAGCCAATTTATTTAAGGACATTGTGGAAGGAGGCAAACAGTTAGGACTATAGCTCTCAACATCTGATGCTAGGACACTGAAACTTGAGATCGCTCCTACTTTAACTGCAGCAGACACCTCAGTAGATTCCAAAGACCCCAACATTAATTCAGTAACCTCCTTTACTCCCCTTCATTAGATGGTTACATAAACTCCTACCATATATTCATTGGCATCATCTAGAAAGGAGCACAGGGGAGTTTAAAGACTGAGCACACACCTGGGACATTCAAGTAGAGGGTGAATTACCTGAAAAGTTCATTTAAATTATTAAATATATACGATCATGCATTTATTTAATACATGTATTGGGAACCTACTGTGTATTCAGTAAGTATATTAGACCCAGCGATGGAACCCGGGTCTCCTGCACTGCAGGCACATCCTTTACTGTCTGAGCTACCACGGAAGCCCATATAAGAAATAGATTGAGCTGGGGGTGGGTGGGAATTCTCCATTCTTACAAAGCTTTCATTCTACTGAAATTATTGGTTCACACTAACTTTGCCAGGGTTAAGCCAAATATATTTTCCCCGAGAACTGTAGTATTTTTTCCATTGTAAGGTCTTTAGTAGTTTCCTGACCCCCTTGGTGCTTTTGTGCACTTTGTAGGTCTCAAGGACAAATTTGTGTGTGTGCATGCTCACTCACTGAATTGTATCCGACTCTTTGTAACTCTGTGGACTGTAGCCTTCCAGGCTCCTCTGTCCTTGGGATTTTGCAGGTAAGAATACTAGAGTGGGTAGCTGTTTCATTCTCTAGGGGATCTTCTTGACTCAGGGATCGAACCCATGTCTCCTGCATTGCAGGGAGATTCTTTACTACTGAGCCACCTGGGAAGCCTTCCAAAGGCAATGTAGGGCCCTGTATATGTGAGCTAACACAAAGATCAGGTTGTCAAATCCAGCTGATACCAGAGTCAGATATTTTATCCACTGTCAAGTTTTACTAATAATGTCAATAATACAAGTAATCAGGACCAGATGAAGAAGGGAGAAGTCTAGACACACTAGGTCACAGGTCCCTTCTTCACACATCAGTCACACAACTGGGCTTTGTGGCCCAGAATAACACATGAAGTCTTTAATAAGATACACATGTCAACCTCTCATATGATGTCCCTTATATGCATCATAGGTTATCAAACAGTTCCATTTTAAACCCAGATATTTTCACAGCCTACAGGACACTGTTTGAAGTCATATTTCAAAAATCCATAGATTCTATATTTGTTTACCATAAGCAATCCTAAACCAAGGAACATCTGCTAATAGAATTCAATAGATAAAATTCTACTCTTGGTAAATACTGGTTTATTTTCTAGCAGGTGTACTATTAGCATGTTTACAAGAAAATTAGACCAGGTACCTGCTTGTTTTCTTTGCCAGGAGCATCCCGAGCCTCCATTACTAAAGGCTAGAAAGGGATCCCAGGACAGGGATTTAACTCCATTCTTTTCAATATGCCAAATAAGCTTTGAGGAACCATCGCCATAGACTCAGACTCATCTAGTTACCCACTTTCTTCTGCCACTTTCGTGTCCGTACTGATGGGGCATTTTGACATAGCTGATGTGAAGAGTAGGTATTTCCTAACGACCAATGACTCCCTCACACTGTGCTCCCTCAGTTAAATTTGGGCACCTCTACACCACCCAACTGGAGGTGTACAGGAGGCAGAGGATGAGGAAGGATGGGAGCTTTGACTTCTGATATCCTTGCTCTTCCTCACTCTCTCTTTTAATTCCCAATATCCCACCAAAACTTAAGACTGACTTTCCTCTCTTTATCCTTTATGTAAAAATTGATGCTTTCAGTTCAGTTCAGTCACTCAATCATGTTCGACTCTTTGTAACCCATGAACTGTAGCACGCCAGGCCTCCCTTTCCATCACCAACTCCCAGAGTCCACCCAAACCCATGTCCATTGACTCAGTGATGCCATCCAACCATCTAATCCTCTGTTGTCCCCTTCTCCTCCTGCCCTCAAATGTTCCCAGCATCAGGGTCTTTTCAAATGAGTCATCTCTTTGCATCAGGTGGCCAAAGTACTGGAGTTTCAGCTTTAGCATCATTCCTTCCAAAGAAATCCCAGGGCTGATCTCCTTCACAATGGACTGGTTGGATCTCCTTGCAGTCCAAGGGACTCTCAAGAGTCTTCTCTAACACCACAGTTTAAAAGCATCAATTCTTTGGCACTCAGCTTTCTTCACAGTCCAACTCTCACATCCATACATGACCATTGGGAAAACCAGAGCCTTGACTAGATGGACCTCTGTTGACAAAGTAATGTCTCTTTTTAATATGCTGTGTAGGTTGGTCATAACTTTTCTTCCAAGGAGTAAGCATCTTTTAATTTCATGGCTGCAGTCACCATCTGCAGTGATTTTGGAGACCCCAAAAATAAAGTCAGCCACTGTTTCCACTGTTTTCCCTTCTATGTGATGGAGAAGTGATGGAACCAGATGCCATGATCTAATGTATTCTTAATACATTAAAACAGAACTAAAGGGATTTATTGATTTTTAAAATTTCATGACAAAACATGGTTTTCTTATAATCCTTAAGAGTCAAGAAATTCATCCTATGATTAAAATTTAATTCAAGGCCTGGTTTAGAAACTCAATGATGTAAGGATCACTATACTGGGACTCTCTAACTTTGCCCTCTTTTCCTTCTCCTCATAGCCAATGGATGAATGCTTGAGCTCCAGATAGCACAATGGGGCTCTAGGCGTAAACAGTGATAAAAAGAGACGCACCAATCCTATTTTCCCATTTCATAAGAAAGGGAGAAGGATGCTGCTTCTATCTCATAAACCTGAAATATGTTATACAGTAAAGACAAGCAAGAAAAATAAGTATTTTGCCTGGAATAAGAAATAGTGTTTCTCTGAACAAAATGATACTTCAGTAAGTAAACAAGACAGAGGAAACAATATTTCTTAAAATTTACTTTGCCACAGACCTAAAATATTCATCTCTACTACATCACACATGCACACATATGCATATATACTAACACAATTTCTCACAAGTGAGCTACAGTCTTTGCATTTATATAATTTAGATTATTTAAATGTCATTATACTGCTCTATATAAGTCATGTAGGTTATTCCTCTGAATTTTTCTCTCATAAATTATATAATCATACATCGCACAACTTTTTTTTTTTTTTTCCGCAAGTTGAGTTCACCAGAAAACAAATTCTGAGAAAGAACTGAGCATGTTGGATGTTTATTACGGGTAGCTCAGACAGTAAAGAATTTGTTGTAATGCAGGAGACCCAGGTTTGATCTCTGGGTTGGGAAGATACTCTGGAGAAGAGAATGGCTACCCACTCCAGTTTCTTGCCTGAGAAATCCCATGAACAGAGGAGCCTGGTGGTTACAGTCCATGGGGTTGCAAAGAGTTGTACACAACTGAGCAACTCAGCACATTGGGATCAACATCTGTTGAAGAAAGGGGAGAGAAGCAGGACTCAGTGGCCACAGCCATAGTGGATCCCTCAGGGAAGGAGATTTGGTACTCGAAATGTCCTCCAAAGTTGTATTGAGTTCAGGGAAGACGACTGAACTCTTCATATCTTTGAACCATCATATTCACAATTCACTGAATGTGAGTGATGCGGTATTCAGCTGATAGAATCCCAGAAGGGCTGACAGTTGAAGGGTGCCTACTGGCACTCACAGCAGGTAAGACAACAAGTGTTTCTCAGCTGTGCTAAAGGGAAATCTGAGTGGTGCATTTTCTCTCTGGGATTTTTGTGAGACATGCTTTTCTAGAATACAGATACGAAAGAGATATATGTATGTATGCTTAGTTGTTCAGTTGTGTCTGGCTCTTTGCAACCCCATGGACTGTAGCCCACCAGGCTCCTTTGTCCATGGGGATTCTCCAGGCAAGAATATTGGAATGGTTTGCCATGCCCTCCTTCAGGGGATTTCCCAACCCAGGAATCCAACTCAGGTCTCCCACATTGCAGGCAGACTTTTTTTTTACCATCTGAGCCACCAGGGAAGCCCACCAAAGAGGTAGAAGTGTGTATTTAGTAATATTTTAACTACTTGAATAGTTAAATTCAATTAGTTAAATAGATTTGAGTAGTTAAATTATTACTAAATACACACATTTAAAATGATCCCTGAAATAATCATTGTACTATTGAAATCTGTGAAGGACTTAATTCACTACAGTAGGCTACTTTTGTGCTTTAAACCCTGAAGCTCTAACTATGCCTATACAGCCAAAAGCTGAACATGATGCCTTTAAATAAGTGGTCTATTTATGTATCTTAATACACATGGTCATAAAATGTGTTAGCCATTCAAAGAAAAATTCTGTGTTTTACACTTAATAATGAACAAGAAATGTATTTGAAATAAGTTATATTTACATTCATGGCATCCTCTATGTACAGTGGCTTGCTAAGTTATGACTCATTGGCACTGTCAAAAAATGATAAATGGAAAGAGAAGCTTTTCTTTATGTAACAGATATGCGTCTGGTTTGACACTATTACCATATCACTTATTTCTGTATGGAATTTCAGGTAATGTACTGATATTCTTTTACTGTGCTTTTGAAGGATTCAGTACTAATCTGTATAGTTTTCATACCAACTTCATTTAGACAGCTCTATATGCATGTAAAAGCAGTCATGTTTCATTACCTGTGATGAGCACTAGAAAAACTTTGTTGCTCTTAATGAAAATTTCATCTATTCAATTTGATATTTTGATTAAGAACAGAGCTCAAGATGGTCATTATTCTCCCTAGGAAAGAAGAGTCATTGAAATATTTGGAAAAAAATACAAAATGTTTCACTTATTATTAAAAAATTACAGGTAAGAACAGAAAAAGACAGTCAAATATTTGAGTGTTCAAGTTGGATACTGGTGTTACCAAAAAAAAAAAAATCTAAAATATAAGCTGTTTCTTTTGGGGATGGCAGCATGGATCAAGGAAGAACCAGAGTAGGATGATTTCTTAACCCTTATGAGTTGTGGTCCCTCTACAAGCTGCTATCAAGAAGCCCCCTTCTACACTACAGGCTGACATCCTGATAAGCAGCAGTGGAAACTGCTAAAGAAATTCTCACATATTACATTGAATGACTGATAATAAAAAAAAAATCCTTCTTATTTCTTATCAAAAGGCATAATATTAACTTCTAAACTAAGGTAAGGCACTAAATTATCTTTTTTTTTAATTTAAGGAAGCTTAAAATATTGAAATATATTTGATGCTATATTACCAACATCTTAAGAAGAAATGAATTGTGGTACAAATAATAAATGTAGATTACATGACTGGGAAACTTCATTTCCAAAATAATCTCTGAGAAAGAAATTGCTTTATATTTAAGTCCTTATACAGCCTCTCACTGTAGAAGAATTATATATATATATATATAACTTTAAAGTACTGCTTGAGAATGATACATTAGCCTGCAATGACTTTTTGTTGTTTTTAGTTACTAAGTCATGTCCAGTTCTTTTATGCCCCCATGGACTCTAGCCCGCTAGGCTCCTCTGTCTATGGGATTTCCCAGGCAAGAATATCAGAGTGGGTTGCTGTCTCCTTCCTCAGTGGATCTTCTGGAACGAGGGATTGAACCTACATCTCCTGCATTGAAGTCAAATTCTTTACTGCTGAGCCACCAGGGAAGCTGCAATGACCTTAGTTGATGTATTTTGAATGCTTATTGAGGACATCTGGTGGATTAAGAGAGAGTGGAAAAGAGGTTTTATCACAGATCAAGTAATTTTAAGAATTATGATCTCACATTGTTAAGTGATGGATATTAAAAAGTCCTTTTAAAGATCCTTTCTAAAGCCATGTATTAAGTACTATGTTCTAGAAGTATCAATACATACTCGCAGGAAACAATGTTAAAACCAAAACCCAAGCTACCCTAAAGTTATATGAATAAGTAATTCAGTTCAGTTCAGTCGCTCAGTCGTGTCCGACTCTTTGCGACCCCATGAATTACAGCATGCAAGGCCTCCCTGTCCATCACCAACTCCTGGAGTTCACTCAAATTCACGTCCATCGAGTCGGTGATGCCATCCAGCCATCTCATCCTCTGTCGTCCCCTTCTCCTCCTGCCCTCAATCCCTCCCAGCATCAGAGTCTTTTCCAATGAGTCAACTCTTCGCATGAGGTGGCCAAAGTATTGGAGTTTCAGCTTTAGCATCATTCCTTCCAAAGAACACCCAGAGCTGATCTCCTTTAGAATGGACTGGTTGGGTCTCCTTGCAGTCCAAGGGACTCTCAAGAGTCTTCTCCAACACCACAGTTCAAAAGCGTCAATTCTTTGGTGCTCAGCCTTCTTCACAGTCCAACTCTTACATCCATACATGACTACTGGAAAAATCATAGCCTTGGGTTGGTATAAAATTTCCAATAATTATCATTCTATGCTGATTCAAAAAATGCTCATTTTAAACAATTTAGGCAGCCAGAAGTACAGGCAGTAGGTTTTTAGAAATTGTTAGATGAGTTCAAAAGTGATTCTAGTTATTATCAAAGGTATCAGTGTCAAAACTGTGTGTGAAGACTTTAGTTTCATAAAGAACAGAAATGGAAATAATGTTATTTGAAAAGCATTGCATATATACGTAGGATTTTAAATATATTTGTAAAAGTGAAAAATAATTTTATCTAGATCCACAAGAATTTATAACATAACATTTTGGGGGATTGTCCAATTAGAAAAATATGGCATTAACTTATATCTGGTATCATCTTATAAATGAACACAACTAATATTCAAAATTAGTTGAGGACATCCCTGATGGTGCAGTCATTAAGAATCCACCTGCCAATGCAGGGGACATGGGTTTGATCTCTGCTCCAGGAAAATAGCACATGCCTCAGGGCTACTAAGCCTGTGTGCCACAACTACTGAAGCTCAAGCCCTGGAGCCCATGCTCCGCAACAAGAGAGGCCACCACAGCATAAAGCCTGCTCACCACACTAAAGAGTAGCCCCTGCTTGCCACAGCTAGAAAAAGGCCGTGCAGTAACAAAGATCTAGTGCAACCTAAAATAAATAGACTGAACAATTTAATTTAAAATAAAATAAAGTTATTTGAACAAAATTCATAGGCAAGTCCTTTTTAAAGATTTTTAACTTTGAATTTAAACTACACTTTCCTTTGAGGTAAAACAGCACATATACATAGCCATATTTCTCTATGAAAAAACTTACTCTGTATCAATGACAAATTGCCTTTAAAGCTTGTATTTAATGTAAGCAAATTAATACATTCTTGAGTACAAAAATAAATTTGTATCATAAAACTGATTAACAGGATTTTTGTTAAAAATAGCTTATTTAAAAAAATAGCTTTTTTAAAGTAAAGAAAGAGATACATTTTATGATCATAACATAACCCACATCTTTAAGCTAAGACATTCAAATATCCAGATACAAGCCCTTTTTTGATTCTTTTGAGTCATAATTCTTGGTGGACTTCTAAAAATGATATAAGCAATTTTTTTTCAGGTAGGAGAAAGCAATGGCAACCCACTCCAGTACTGTTGCCTGGAAAGTCCCATGGACAGAGGGGCCTGGTGGGCTGCAGTCCATGGGGTCGCTAGGAGTCGGACAGGACTGAGCGACTTCACTTTCACTTTTCACTTTCATGCATTGGAGAAGGAAATGGCAACCCACTCCAGTGTTCTTGCCTGGAGAGTCCCAGGGACAGGGGAGCCTGGTGGGCTGCCTCTATGGGGTCGCACAGAGTCGGACACAACTGAAGCGACTTAGCAGCAGCAGCAGTAATTACAAATGAGCTATCATATAACTCCATACTATTGTTAACTTTGAAAAATCAGATTCAGAACATGTAGCACAACCTGCTGAATCATATTTTATCTCTTTTAAATCAGTCCTTAGAAAATAGACTCTCAGCATGGAGTATTTCTGGGAATGAGATCAGAGAGCACTTAGCTGGCAGAAATTCTGAATTTTTTCCGCAGATAATTTTGAGCCTAAAGAATTATTTTTATATGTCCTTCTCTTAAATCAGGGGCTGATTTTGATGCCTAAAGATATTTCAGAGACTATAACGTGTATAAGGTGTTATGATTATTGCCGACGAGACACTGGCTTAGAAAATCTCATCATATAGTATATAAGAACTGTCAAGAAACACTGCTTTTTATTCAAACTGTTTCAGAATACTTGCTTCTTAAAAAAGTGGATTACTGGGTACCATTTCAGACCAAAAACTAGAGGCAGATATGGTATTTTAAAAGCTGCTGGAGTAATCCTTATGTATTCTGATGTATGAACACCATCAGTCCAAAGAATGACATAGTGACCTAATTTATATAGGAGTCCTGAATAATAGATAAACCTATGCTGATCCCTGTGGAGAGAAGTACGAAATGGGTCATTGTGAAATAAGACATCTAGATAGATATGCTATGTGTCACGTTATTTTGGAGTGAACTGTTTAAAAATGAAAGGTATACTTTAGCATTCTGATTAGGCAAAAGAAAGGAAAGTATAGCAGATGACTGCAGCAGTGGAACACATTATATCAGTCAGGCTTTATTATCAGAAGGAAAAGACTGACTATGAGAAAAAATACTGGAATCATTTACAAGAGCTGGTAGATGATACCCTGGATAACAAGGACCTAAAGGAAGTGTTTTGGAAAGTGCACAAGATCTGACGTGACAGTCCCAGGAAGACAGTCCCAGACACTGCTGGGAGAGAAAGCATATTGGAAGACACCATATTTTTTGGAAATGTATTGGTGAAGGGGCAAAAAGAGGTTGAATGCACAGAAAGTTCTCAAACAAATAATAGTAAAAATCAGAAGAGAAAAAGACATAAAATGCACCTTTTTAAAGAAAATGTCCTATTCTATAAAAATAGAAGAAAATGAATCCAGAAACTATGTAAGTTGCAAAGTCTATCACAACCCCTGCCCATAGGATGACCAAATGTTACTATACAGAAAAATGGAACACAATTCAAACAAACAGGAAACTACTACAATAGCATTCATTCCAAGTAGCTATTAAAAATATAAATATATATATAATATTTACTATTATATAATTTTATACTTTATGATGCTATTTATAAATTATAATTATGTATAACATTATATAATTATATATATATGATCCAAATTTTTCAGCCGATGAAAACACACAAATGCACATACACAAACTATATGACAATTGTTTATATGTATTATATGATAATACATAGGATCTAGATTAAATATCGAAGGCCATCAGTAAGAACAAGGTCAAGGAATTTTACTACCTGAGATCAAGGTATACATATAATGTAGTTTCTCTAAGGAGAAATAGATCAATGAAACAGAATAGAGTTCAGAAAGAAATGTATACATATGTTATCTTCTGATCTATAAGATTACCAATGCAAACACGTGGTGAAAAGATGGTCTTTTCAATAAAAGGAACTGATATCTGAATGGGGAAATAAATCAATCTTGACTCCTATCTTACCCAGTAACAAAAAAAAATAAATAAGCAAATAAATCACATAGCTTACATGTGGAGGGAAAAGGCATGAATCATTTCAAGAAAAAACAGAGAATATGTGCATGACTTTAGGGAAAAGAAAGATGTCCCAAACAGGAGACAGAAAGCACAAACTATAAAAAGACTGATAATCTGAATCTCATAAACATTAAGAAATTTTGTTACCAGAAACATTATCAAGAGAGTGAAAACCTTCCAAATACCTCTATCTGACAAGGGTTCATATTCAGATTCAAAGAATTCCTACAAATGAATGATAAAATAAGCAACCCATCACCACCAACAGTAATAAACAGTTAAAAGACATGAATAGCCACTTCACAAAAGATAATTGTCTGAATGGTCAATAAGCACGTGGAGTGCTACTCATTCTTGTGGTTTAGTTGCTGCTAAGTTGTGCCTGACTCTTTAGGACCCCATGGACTGTATCCCGCCAGGCTCCTCTGTCCATGGAATTCTTCAGGCAAGAATACTGGAATGGGTAGCTATTTCATTCTCCAGGGGATCTTCCTGACCCAGGGATCGAACCCACATATCCTGCTTGGCAGGTGGATTTTTCACCACTGAGCCACCTGGGGAGCCCTCTAAGCCACAGTGTGATGCCACCAAGCATTGAATAGGGTGGCTGAATTAGAACAGAAACATTTATATGAATGTTCATAGAAGTACTGTTTTTGTTTTTTGTGTGTTTTTTTTTTTTAATTATTATTTGGCTGTGACAGGTCTAAGTTGTAGCACACGGGATCTTTGATCTTTGCTGTGTCATGTAGGTAGGATGTTTTAAAACTGTGGCAGGCAAACTCTTAGTTGTGGCATGTGGAGTCTATTTCCCTGACCAGGGATCAAACCTGGGACCCCTGCAGTGGGAACAAAAAGTTCCAACCACTGAACCACCATGGAAGTCCAGAAGCATTGTTTCTATTTGTAAAAAGTATTGTTATTATTTATTTATTTAAATTTATTATTGTAATTTTCTAATTAAAAAAATGAACTGTTCCCCAGGAGAACAGGAAAAACTGTACTTTATTAATTCAATAGATTATTATAAGGCAATTAAAATAATTGAACTAGTTCTACATGTATCAATATGTACACATTATATCTGGTGGTAATGGTGGAAACCCAGTTGCAAAACTTTGTATACTACTTGAAATCCTATATCTGTTGCATGAGTACACTTATGTGGTAGTATACAAAAATACATATTAGAATGATAGAAAAAACTTTGGGGAAAGCAAAAAGGGAAAATGATGGGAGAAGAGACTTTAGCTACATCTATAGTATCTTACTTCTGAGAGGGTAACAGGCAGGAAGGCCAGGGATCTCCAAACAGAGGAAATAGGTTGCAAGTGTCAGACTTTTTTTTTTTTTTTTTAATCTCTCTCTTAAGCAGCAGGAGGAAACAAACTAGTGATATATTTTTTCCCCTTCTCTATACAAATTTAAAAAGAAATTTCTCTTAAAATACTGTGTTGCCATAATGATACCTGGTTTCACCTGAACTTAAGTTTTACTCAAATCTTGAGTTAACCAATGTATTTTTCTTATGGAAATGTTTGTCCTAAGCTATGTTAATGTACTACTATGCACTTACCCCAGACTCTGTCTTCAAGTCCTTCCATCTAATGGCTCAGAACTGACTTGATAAACCAGTATGTAATACTCAGACCCTAATCTATGTAAATGAAACTATTTGTATGGTAACTTGCCTTTCTACAAGATTCAAGTCAGGTTTTTTATGGACTGGGATGACTCATCTGGTGCCAAGATTATCACAAAATACATCTTATGGATGAGGGGCCTGGTGCCATTCTCTGAGTTTTAAGACATTCCTTTCTTTCATTAACAGACTGCTAGTAACTACATAACATCCAGCTAAAAACTAGCAGATGAGTATTATTTCTGCCCTCTTCTGATGTCTATGTCAGAAGCTTTCTCTATCTCCTTTATACTTTAATAAAACTTTATTACACAAAAGCCCTGAGCAATCAAGCCTTGTCTCTGGCCCCAGATTGAATTCTCCTTTGGAGGCCAAGAATCCCGGCATCTTTTCATGGTTCAGCAACAACTTTTCACTTCCATAAAAGAAATTGAACAAGAAAACAATAAACAAAACATTGAAATAAAGTAATAGCTTAATTTTAGAGGTTGGTGCATCAATGCATTATTTACATTGTTTTATGTACTCATTTGCATTATTCTATGCATTTGATTTTTTCACAATGGTTAACTGTCAAACCAAGAAATAATCATTGACAGAAAAACAGTTTAAAAAAAGGGACTGTTAATTTTATGTTAAGAAATATCTGAAATTTAGCTGACAAATTTCAGCTGACAAATAAGATTTAACAAAAATGAAGTAAATTACAGTGAAAAATATGGTTAATTATGGTGAAGAGCCACACACTCAGTAAGCGCCCAAGATAAGAACACATTTTAAAAGCCACTGTTCTGGAGAGAATGAAATACCAGTTGGACGGGAACTGTATGTTCTGGATAAGACAGTGAGACATCACAAAGAGACAAACCCCCAAATATTACATCAACATTCATCGTATGAACAGGATGATTGAAAATGGCAAGATTCCTGAAGCTAGTCCAGAGATGTTCATATTAAGCCAGAATCTGGTGTGATCATTTTGAAATTTCACTATTTTAAGTTTTAAAAACCAAGCAGCATTTTAAGAGAAAATTGACTTTCTAGTCCTAAGTACTCCTGCCTGACAACTGCAAGGGACATTATTTCCACTATATCATATGAAAGTATTGCATGTATTAGATGCACATGTGGTGATCTTGGAGTTCTGCTATAATCCATTTTATGAGGTAGTCATTTTTCTTTAAGAAAACCTCCCACTATGAAATGGTCTTTTAACACAGCTGACATCTTTGGTTCTTAATCCTGGCTGCACAATTGAATTTCCTGGGGAAACATGAATATATATACACATATATTTTGTTTTCATAATATTTACAATTTTTACAATTTAGATAATTTTCATAATGCTCCACACCCACCACACACCTGCATGCACTACATATACTCAGTACACACATACCCACTGCAAATATGCAACCAGCACACACATCCTCCCAACAGAATTGTAGCATAATTTTGGCTAAACGTGTATCTAGCATTTATATTATTAAGAAAATAAATGTTTTTATTTGACAAGTTATTGCTTCTAAATTATTTCTTTTATTTGGGTCTATATTCATGTAGGTAAGTTTCTAAAATATTTAATGACTTTTGGCTGTCTAGAGTTGCACTTTAGAATATGGAGTGGAAGCTTTGTATGCATGGACAGATTTGTCAAACATGGCTTCACTGTAGATAATAACTGGATTATATTGGAGAATACCACAATAACAGAATCTTTAAATATTTTCTGTTACACTTCTTTGAGAATAATTCTCACATCTCCTGTTGAGAGGGTATAAACCTAGTTTCTGAGGCTCTGGGATCCAATACATGGACAGAGTTGGTAAATTGATCAGCAGGAGAAAGCTGTTCAGTCTCATTACTCATGAATTTTCTTTGGAGGGAAAAGAAAATTAAAATTACGATGTGATATGACCACATGTATCAGATAATAGCATATGTTGGTGAAGATGAGAAACAACTTGTTAGGTAGTTAGAATAGGAAACAGGAGTCCAGAATGGCGGTGACTAAAAGATAAGGAAGGGAAAAGCCTGCAAAAATAGAACAAAGGAAGGTCTGAGGACTGGAGTGAGGACCTCAAGTAGGACAAACAACACTCCTGGGTAGCCCAATTTACATAGGGCAGGCCCAGGGGGAGAAAAAAATATATACAAAGAGGAGCCAAAGGGCTGGGTGTCTCTTTCTCTCTCCTGTGCGCTGGGGCGTTCTCTTCAGGTCTTTGGGTCGACATGCCCTCAAACCTCTAGGATGGATTTTCCTGCTATTTTCTAAATAAAATAGAACTGTAGCACAGAGCTGTAACACTGATTTGTCTAAGGGCCGTAACACGGTCTGTTCGAGACCTGAGAGCTATGACATGGTCTGTCCAAGACCCGAGAGCTGTGATACGCCGAGGGCTTTAATGTCCGTCACTCCAAATCTTTGTTGTGACGAGACAGAACTGAGGAACATACACTCGCCTGACAAACTGAAATTCTCATGAATGCAGATGGGAGTATGAATGTACACAGCCACGTTAGAAAAAGGTTTAGCAACATCTACTAAAGTGGAATATATACATACCCTATGAGTCGACAATCCCACTCAAAAGATTATTGAGATCAGATCAGATCAGATCAGTCACTCAGTCGTGTCCGACTCTTTGTGACCCCATGAATCGCAGCACACCAGGCCTCCCTGTCCATCACCAACTCCCGGAGTTCACTGAGACTCACGTCCATCGAGTCAGTGATGCCATCCAGCCATCTCATCCTCTGTTGTCCCCTTCTCCTCTTGCCCCCAATCCCTCCCAGCATCAGAGTCTTTTCCAATGAGTCAACTCTTTGCATGAGGTGGCCAAAGTACCGGAGTTTCAGCTTTAGCATGATTCCTTCCAAAGAAATCCCAGCCAGGGCTGATCTCCTTCAGAATGGACTGGTTGCATCTCCTTGCAGGCCAAGGCTCTCAAGAGTCTTCTCCAACACCACAGTTCAAAAGCATCAATTCTTCGGCGCTCAGCCTTCTTCACAGTCCAACTCTCACATCCATACATGACCACAGGAAAAACCATAGCCTTGACTAGACGGACCTTTGTTGGCAAAGTAATGTCTCTGCTTTTGAATATGCTATCTAGGTTGGTCATAACTTTCCTTCCAAGGAGTAAGTGTCTTTTAACCTCATGGCTGCAGTCACCATCTGCAGTGATTTTGGAGCCCCAAAAAATAAAGTCTGACACTGTTTCCACTGTTTCCCCATCTATTTCCCATGAAGTGATGGGACCGGATGCCATGATCTTTGTTTTCTGAATGTTGAGCTTTAAGCCAACTTTTTTACTCTCCACTTTCACTTTCATCAAGAGGCTTTTGAGTTCCTCTTCACTTTCTGCCATAAGGGTGGTGTCATCTTCATATCTGAGGTTATTGCTATTTCTCCTGGCAATCTTGATTCCAGCTTGTGTTTCTTCCAGTCCAGTGTTTCTCATGATGTACTCTGCATAGAAGTTAAATAAGCAGGGTAACAATATACAGCCTTGACGTACTCCTTTTCCTATTTGGAAGCAGTCTGTTGTTCCATGTCCAGTTCTAACTGTTGCTTCCTGACCTGCATACAAATTTCTCAAGAGGCAGATCAGGTGGTCTGGTATTCCCATCTCTTTCAGAATTTCCCACAGTTTATTGTGACCCACACAGTCAAAGCTTTGGCATAGTCAATAAAGCAGAAATATATGTTTTTCTGGAACTCCCTTGCTTTTTCTATGATCCAGCGGATGTTGGCAATTTGATCTCTGGTTCCTCTGCCTTTTCTAAAACCAGCTTGAACATCAGGAAGTTCACGGTTCACACACTGCTGAAGCCTGGCTTGGAGAATTTTGAGCATTACTTTACTAGCATGTGAGATGAGTGCAATTGTGCGGTAGTTTGTGCATTCTTTGGCATTGCCTTTACTTTCATATATATTTCAGTCTTACAAACCTAATGTTCTGGGTGGGGCGGGGGTGGGGGAACAGGACCAGACAAACCTAATGTTCTGCAAAAAAAAAAAAAGAAGAAAAAATGTATACTAATTCCATTTATGTAAAGGGCAAAAATGGGCAAAGCTAATCTGTGTTGTTAGAAGTCAGAATAATAGCTTTTCTCAAGAGAGGAAGAGGAACTGGGTGAGAGCACAAGGTGGAGTTTCTGATGAGCTAGTAATGCTCTCAATTTTTTGTTTTGTTTTGTATTTCAGTGCTATCTACTTCAGTGTATCCAATGACAAATAGAAGTTCTCACTCTACCAGGTAACAATTGATTATCCAATACCAGTGGGATCACGTAGCCAACAAAAATGGTTTGAAACTTGATTATAAATTCCACACTTTCCCCCAAACTTTGCATATAAGATCACCATCTGTTCTGATCAGAGACACTGCATCTGACTAGTATATTTGTCCTTCATAAAAACAATCAATAAATTCAACAATCTTTTTATTTTAGATATTGAGTGGTGGTCTTGTGTGTTTAGGTACTGAGTGGAGATCTTTGATTCCGTAACAACAGAGATTACAATACAATATTTTTTAAAATTCAAGAGGTCATCTACTTCTGATCAAGATGAAGGATAAGGACCAGGTTTACACTATTGTCTTAAATAACCAAAAAGCAGAAAAAAAAAAACCCACAAATCACTAGGTGTCAAGATGTTAGACATTAGTCAGTGGAAGATAGAGCTTTTAGAAGAGGAAAACAAACAGATCCCTAGGATGGACTGCCCTAGCTTACTGCCTTGAGAGAGTTTCCAGATTATGGGAAAGAAGAGAAAAACCCAGGGAGATAGTGATTTGAGGAGACAGAGCAAATAATCTCCATGTTTTAGAAGCACCCCACTGTCCTATAAAAATTGTTAAGGACAGGTCAGGATGTTTTAGAATAAATGAATTAATATGTATAAAACATACAAAATGCAGCCTGATTAATAAAATTATTCAGCACAAACTCTTACTATGAGTACTTTTACAGTTCAGTTTAGTCGCTCAATCTTGTTTGACTCTGTGACCCCATGGACTGCAGCATGCCAGACCTCCCTGTGCATCCCAATTCTTACTTAAACTCATGTCCATTGAGTCAGTAACATCATCCATCCATCTCATTCTCTGTCGTCCCCTTCTCCTCCTGCCTTCAATACCAGTTAACTTCTTACCAGTTAGCAATCAGGGAATGACAGTGCTCCCAAGCCTGAAGAGAAACCAGAGTTAGCCATGGGCATTAGACTGCTGTCACAAACTACTATGAAAGATTTTGACAGTATCTGATGGACATCAGGCAGTATAGATGTATAATTGGGAGATTTCAACTCTAGTGGTAACATGACATCAGTCAGTTCACTTCAGTTGCTCTGTTGTGTCCGACTCTTTGAGATCCCATGGACTGCAGCACAGCTTCCCTGTCCATCACCAACTCCCAGAGCTTGCGCAAACTCATCTTCATTGAGTCAGTGATGCCATCCAACCATCTCATCCTCTGTCATCCCCTTCTCCTCCTGCCTTCAATCTTTCCCAGCATCAGGATCTTTCCCACTGAGTCAATTCTTTGCATCAGGTGGCCAAAGTACTGGAGCTTCAGCTTCAGCATCAGTCCTTCCAATGAATATTCAGGACTGATTTCCTTTAGGATTGACTGGTTGGATCTCCTTGCAGTCCTAGGGACTCTCAAGAGTCTTCTCCAACACCACAGTTCAAAAGCATCAATTCTTCAACGCTCAGCTTTCTTTACAGACCAATTCTCACATCCATACGTGACCACTGGAAAAACCACAACTTTGACTAGATGGACCTTTGTTGGCAAAGTAATCTCTGCTTTTTAATATGGCTGTTTAGGCTTCTTGCAGCTTTTCTTCCAAGGAGTAAGTGTCTTTTAATTTCATGGCTGCAATCACCATCTGCAGTGATTTTGGACCCCAAGAAAATAAAATCTGTCACTGTTTCCATTGTTTCTCCATCTGTTTGCCATGATCTTCATTTTTTGAATGTTGAGTCTTAAGCCAGCCTTTTCACTCTCTTCTTTAACTTTTATCAAAAAGCTCTTTAGTTCCTCTTCACTTTCTGACATATGGGTGGTGTCATCTTCGTTTCTAAGGTTATTGATATTTTTCCCGGCAATCTTGACTCCAGCTTGTCCTTCATCCAGTTTGGCATTTTGCGTGATGTAATCTGCATATAAGTTAAATAAGCAGGATGACAATATATAGCCTTGACATACTTCTTTCCCAATTTGGAACCAGTCTGTCGTTCCATGTCCATTTCTAACTGTTGCTTCTTGATCTGCATACAAATTTCTCAGGAGGCAGGTAAGGTGGTCTGGTATTTCCATCTCTTTCAGAATTGTCCACAGTCTGTTGTGATCTACACAGTCAAAGGATCTACATAGTCAATGAAGCAGAAGTAGATGTTTTCAGGGAATATTCTTGCTTATTCTATGATCCAACAGATGTTGGCAATTTGATCTCTGGTCCCTCTGCCTTTTCTAAATCCAGCTTGAACATCTGGAAGTTCTCGGTTCACATAGTGTTGAAGTCTTACTTTGAGAATTTTGAGCATTCCTTTGCTAGCATGTGAGATGAGTGCAATTGTGCAGCAGTTTGAACATTCTTTGGCATTGCCTTTCTTTGGGATTGGTATGAAAACTATCCTTTTCCAGTCCTGTGGCCACTACTGAGTTTTCTAAATTTGCTGGCATATTGAGTGCAGCATTTTAACAGCACCATCTTTTAGAATTTGAAATAGCTTAGCTGGAATTCCATCACCTCCACTAGCTTTGTTGGTCGTGATGTTTCCTAAGGCCACTTGACTTTGCATTCCAGGATATCTGGCTCTAGTTGAGTGATCACAACATCGTGGCTATCTGGGTCATTAAGATCATTTTTGTGTATCTCTTCTGTGTATTCTTGCCACCTCTTCTTAATATCTTCTGCTCTTGTTAGGTCCATACAATTTCTGTCCTTTATTGTGCCCATCTTTGCATGAAATGTTCCCTTGGTATCTCTAATTTTCTTGAAGAGATCTCTAGTCTTTCCCATTTTATTGTTTTACTCTATTTCTTTGCATTGATCACTGAGGAAATTGTCTTATGTCTCCTTTCTATTCTTTGGAACTCTGCTTTCAGATGGATATGTCTTTCTTTTTCTCTTTTGCCTTTCACTAAATCATGACATAGTGACTTGCTAAATGTCTTCTGTACAAACTCAGATTATGTATGATTTACTCTCAAAATCCTTCATGGAAATAATATTAGTGGCATACTATGTGTAAATCTTTTCTAGTGTGATGTATAAAATAACATCTGTTTGGAGTTTTTTTCTTAAAGTGTAACATATCTTTAATAGTCTGACACTATTTAGAAGACAAAATACATGCCATTGTTCAGAAGAAAACATTTATTTTTTAAATGATAATGGATGCCAGTTCCTTTTCTGCTTTCTTTTGTTTTGAGAAAAGAACTGGGCAAAATTGCATGGAAATCTCTTAGCTGCATTACATAGCCATATAGAAATGTGCTTCGTTATGTTTCTTCCAATCTAGAAACATTGGTACCTTTTGAACTTCCTCCTGAAAACTTGCTGGACAGAATGGGGTAGTTGGCAGAGAAAACACAAATTTTTTTTTTTAAACTTACAATATTGTATTAGTTTTGCCAAATATCGAAATGAACCCACCACAGGTATACCCGCATTCCCCATCCTGAACCCTCCTCCCTCCTCCCTCCCCTACCCTCCCTCTGGGTCGTCCCAGTGCACCAGCCCCAAGCATCCAGTACCGTGCATCGAACCTGGACTGGCGACTCATTTCATACATGATATTATACATGAGAAAACCCAAATATTATACTTATTTTTGGCATCTGAATGAATTACAAAGGTTTTGCTGGTTATTTTAATAAAAATTTAAACTGCAAGCAGAGTTGAATGCTTTTGATAAGACTTCTTTATCATTAGATTTCTCAGGAATCAAGATAGAGTACTTATTAATGTAAAGAACAGAACCAAGCATGGAGCCAAGACAGACTTTAATGTTCATCTCTCCCCAGGGGATGACCAGATGGCTGTTTAATACTTTAGCCTGGCACTGCTACCACTTATCAACTGTTTAGATTTTTAATTTCAGGCTGAATGTTAATTCCCTGCTTCAACATAAGGGGTTATTTTTTTATAATTACACTCATATATAATCTTCATTTTTCCTATGTCTAAAAGTTACCAGAAGATTCTCATGAAATCATTTTTGTGAAAGTTAAGAAAATTTAAATATAATAATGCAACAGTCACAGGAAAAGTATAAAAAGTGTGTATCTTCATATTTATATTTTTGCAGGTAAAATTATATTTAAAACTAATTCATGTGAAACGCATATTTTTTGTTTGCTGGAGCTATTACCATGTCCTGGAGTGTGGCTCATTGTAACTGTTTTAATAATACAACTAATAAAAAATAATCATGAAGACCAGATACAATCTCAGAAGTGCTCATCCTAAAACACAGTAAGTCTATTTAAAGAAAATGCCGGTCTTTTGACTCAATACAGACATTTGCTAAATGCACTTGTATTTTGGGGTCACAGAGGGAAACAGAGTAAAGTCATTGAGAGTAAGGGAGAAGCAGAGTCACTGAAAGAAAAGTGAAAGTCGCTCAGTTGTGTCCGACTCTTTGCAACACCATGGACTATAGAGTCCATGGAATTCTCCAGGCCAGAATACTGCAGTGAGTAGCCTTTCCCTTGAGAGAAAGGGAGAAGCAAAGCCAAAAATGTCAGAACCATGAGGAATTATTTCATTTATACTAATTGGAGAGAGGTCCCTGCTTAATGGAATTATAAGCATTTATCTTTTCATTTCTTTTCTACTCACCTCTTCCTCTAATCATGTAACTGGCTTCAGACTCAGTCACTCTAATTAAATTTTGTCACATAGTCGCTGACGGCCTCCCTATTGCTAAGTTAAACAGCTTTTATTTATAATCTGTCTCAGCATTCTTTGTGCCATGTGCAATCTGCTTCTCAGGATGGCCTCTTCTTTGGAACACATGACCCTATATTGTTTCTGCAAATTTCATTTTATTATTCTTTCTATTTCATTGACAAGTCTTTGCCTTCTAGATCCTCTTCTCCACCTATGTACACCATACACTTCCACCTCAGAAGTTCCTTAACTCTAACGGAGCTTAAAAGAGTGAAGTCTGATTTGCTGCTCCAATTCTATTCCCAACATTTCAAACATCTTATATTCAAATCCATTCCTAATTCTCTCTATTGAAAAAGTTTTCTATTAATTTTCCTACCATCCAACCGAAAGTACCTACTAATTTTAACTCATCATTCGCATTTTCCTTAATATTTATTCAACCAAGTCTTGCAAGTTTTCTGTAAAATATGCTTCTAATATCTACTTCACCCTCTTCATCCCCACTGGAGTGATCTGTATCTTGATAATATTGTAGAAATGTAAATGCTAAGCACATTCCTAACTAGATACCTATTGGTCGACTCACTTGCAACCAGTCTTTGTTAGGAAAACAGTTCTCCATGAGTAATTTCCATATTCTGTGCAATCTGGACTTTCTGAGCAGACTACTGACAGCATGGGTGAAAGGATAATTGAATAGTAAACAAGTCTTGGAAGTTAAAGATAAAGAATTGCTCTGGAAAGATGTTAAGGCATATCTCGCAAAGCTGTCTGCTTACATTGAGATGCCTTTTTCCTCTTCCTCAAAGGTTTTTGCTCACTTCCAGGACAGTTGTGGCCTCCTATTCCCTGCATAGGATTTGTCACGTTATACCTTTAGAGCTGCTGTTGCTGCTGCTAAGTTGCTTCAGTCGTGTCCGACTGTGCCACCCCATAGACGGCAGCGCATCAGGCTCCCCCATCCCTGGGATCCTCCAGGCAAGAACACTGGAGTGGGTTGCCATTTCCTTCTCCAATGCATGAAAGTGAAAAGTGAAAGTGAAGTCACTCAGTCGTGTCCGACTCTAGCGACCCCATGGACTGCAGCCTACCAGGCTCCTCCATCCATTGGATTTTCTAGGCAAGAGTACTGGAGTGGGGTGCCATTGCCTTCTCTGACCTTTAGAGCAGGGGTCCCCAATTCCCTCCACAGACCAGTACTGGTCTGGGCCTCATAGTAGGAGGTAAACGGCAGGTCAGGAGCAGAGCTTCATCTGCCATCACTCGCCTTACTGCCTGAGCTATCCCCACCATGCCCCCAGTTTATGGAAAAATTGTCTTCAGTGAAACTGGTGCCTAAAAGGTTGGGGGATGCTGCTTTATAGAGAGAAAAAGGCTCTCTTACCATCTCTACTCCCTCTCTCTTCCCCTCCTCCTTTCCTGTTTCCTTTCTCTTTCTCTCTGTCTCCTTTACTCCCTCACTCTGTCTCTCTCTCAGTCTTCTTACAAAAGGGCCAAGTCTCAGAAATTTGAGGTGATGCAAACCACATTGCAGGCACAAATGCCATCAGACTTGCATTGCACTGTGTATGGGGAACTGGGGGTGTGACACTGGTAAGATGCTCTGTGAGTACACGTTATGCTTTCTGATCAATAGATCTCATGTTTCCTGTTAGGACTGGTTCATTAATTAAACAACAAACTTATTTAACATCTTGAACAATCTTACAAAATGGATATTGCTTAAGCCAATTATTTCTATGCACAAAATATTTGGGGGATAAACTCTGTTTCATGTTTTTGGGGTTTTTTGCTAGTGGGCTTTCAAAATCCTCATTCCTCAGTGTGATCATACACTCTGTACTCTAGTCTTTTACAAACAAATCAAATTTATTGCTGCTTCTTGAGTGTACAGAACTTTTCCTTTAATAAAAGTGATATTCTAGTAATAAAATGGCTTTACAGGAAAAAAGAGACTTGGATCCAAAACTCATGTGATACACCAAGACAAAGAGATGAGAGAATTTGAAGTTTGCCTGCCAAGTCAAACATCTGTGCCATCTTGGATTCTGTTTTTATTGATTGGTTTTGTTTCCCTTGTATGTCTACTGATAACTGATTGAAAAATTTGCATACTGTGGATAACACACTGTAAAGACTCTGATGCAATATTAGTAGGAATTTCACTTACAGTGGATCACCTTGAACTTGAAAAGGCTTGGTTTTATGACTTTTTGAAACTGAATCTGTGAAAAGTCCAAGTCCCTCTGATTGATGGGTCTCAACTTTCAAACTCTCTGTGTGAATTTCACGAAGGACTTTTTCTAAGGCTTTATTGCAGTGGGTCTAACATAGGCATAGGCCTTGTTTTCAGGCCTGTGTTTCATGAAACAACTCCATTAAAATCCATTATCTCGGCCTCCAAGAATACTTACATTCTCTCAAAGAAGACGATGTGTATTCTTCACTTTCTTAATTTTCTGGCTTAGCACTTTGCCATTGCTCACTTTTCATTATATTCTTTACTTTTCTTCTCTCTCAGTCATACTTTTAAAATTATCCTTTTGATATTTAGATGTTTTATACCAGGAGTTTATCTCCACGTATCTAGTCTATTTTCAGAGACAGAAGTCTTGCAGTATTTTTGCTTTCTGAAAATGGTGGTTCCTACCAGTGAGTAGTTAAGGACTTCATGCAGATACAGAGCTTTCAAAACATAATGTGTGCTCAAAAATGATGGAATTGGAAGACGTTAAATGAACTTGGAGTGGAACATCCTTGAGATAAGTAAAGCAGCAGACAGAAATGATGCAAGAGAATAGAAAGGCTAGACTTAAGCTGACACATTATCTCTAGGTGAGGAATTGCATACAGAACTGAAAATAGTAAAAGACTAAAGGGAGAGCCAAGAACCTAGGAATTATTGTGGCTACTCTGTCTGGTTCCAAATAGGAAAAGGAGTACATCAAGGCTGTATATTGTCACCCTACTTATTTAACTTATATGCAGAGTACATCATGAAAAGCGCTGGGCTGGAAGAAGCACAAGCTGGAATCAAGATTGCCAGGAGAAATATCAATAACCTCAGATATGCAGATGACACCACCCTTATGGCAGAAAGTAAAGAGGAACTAAAAAGCCTCTTGATGAAAGTGAAAGTGGAGAGTGAAAAAGTTGGCTTAAAGCTCAACATTCAGAAAACGAAGATCATGGCATCTGGTCCCATCACTTCATGGGAAATAGATGGGGAAACAGTGGAAACAGTGTCAGACTTTATTTTTTTGGGCTCCAAAATCAATGCAGATGGTGACTGCAGCCATGAAATTAAAAGATGCTTACTCTTTGGAAGAAAAGTTATGACCAACTTAGATAGCATATTCAAAAGCAGAGACATTACTTTGCCAACAAAGGTCTGTCTAGTCAAGGCTATGGTTTTTCCAGTGGTCATGTATTGATGTGAAAGTTGGACTGTGAAGAAAGCTGAGTGCCAAAGAATTGATTCTTTTGAACTGTGGTGTTGGAGAAGACCCTCGAGAGTCCCTTGGATTGCAAGGAGATCCAACCAGTCCATTGTGAAGGAGATCAGCCCTGGGATTTCTTTGGAAGGAATGATGCTAAAGCTGAAACTCCAGTACCTTGGCCACCTCATGCAAAGAGTTGACTCATTGGAAAAGACTCTGATGCTGGGAGGGATTGGGGGCAGGAGAAAGAGGGGATGACAGAGGATGAGATGGCTGGATGGCATTACCAACTCGATGGACGTGAGTTTGAGTGAATTCTGGGAGATGGTGATGGACAGGGAGGCCTGGCGTGCTGTGATACATAGGGTCACAAAGAGTTGGACATGACTGAGCGACTGAACTGAACTGAACTGAACTGAATCTGTCTGGAAGCATTTGCAATATATTGTAAAAAAGTTAACAAACAGAAACCCCAATTAAATGGAATTGAGAGACCAAAGAGGGGAGCTCTCATACCTATTTTTTCTGGCAAGGACTTGGCCAATGAAAAATCATAGACTCTTTATTCACTATAGCCCTTCTAATTTCCTTCTCCCTTTTTTAGAAGTATCCTTCCCATGCTGTGCAGTTACTTGCATGTGGCTTGCCCAAGTTGCAGACCATGATTGATATTCTCTGCTGATCCTGAGTATGTCCATCTTTGCTGGAGAAATATCTGCCCGTCTATTTACTTCAGGTCAACACTTTGGTGGCCCATAGTGGAACCAGAACAGACTCCTTACAGCTCCAAGGCTGGTGAGTGAACATGTGCAGAACTCACAAATTCAGTCTATTGTCACTCACTGCTTTCCTTGCTGACCCTAGAGACTGAAAGTAAGTCTTTCCCCTGGATCTGAGTTTATGCCCTGTTTGTGTTGGAAGCTCTCCAGGTTTTATCTTCCCTTGTGGCTCAGTTGGTAAAGAATCCACTTGCAATGTGGGAGACCTGGGTTCGATCCCTGGGTTGGGAAGATCCCCTGGAGAAGGGAAAGGCTACCTACTCCAGTATTCTGGACTAGAGAATTCCATGGACTCTGTAGTCCATGGGGTCACAAAGAGTCAGACATGACTGAGCAACTTTCACTTCACTTCACTTCAGATTTTATTTGAGATCTATTTAAAGGTTTCATTTTCTAGTTAAGTACCGTAGATGAACACTTATTTGGTACTTCGGTCTGATCTTGAGATCAGATTATTTCAGCGGAAGCTGGCTGAAAATGCCCACAACCCAATTTCTTTGGGAAAGGGCTGCTTCAAATGAAAGTGTGCTGATCTAGCCATTGGCCTACTCGTTTGGAAAGGGCTGATCTCTAGAAACTGGCTACAAAACCCTTTGACCCAGATTTTCTGGGATGAAGCTGTTTCCTTTCAACTGGCTGGTATACAGGCTTGCAAGCTGTTTGAATCACGCCATTTGTACTGTAGGTTGTTTAAGCTGTTTCAAAATTGTTCTTTAGAGGAAAAATTGTTTTTTACTCTAAGAAATGGGATCCTAGCTATCTTAATGGTGATCCTAGTTGACCACCAGACGGACTAAAGGCTGATTTTGTGTTTAAATACTTCAGCCCTTTCTTATGTGCACTTTTGTCAAATATATTAATTTTTTTTTTTTTTTTTAAATTTTTGGCTGTGCTGGGTCTTCATTGCTATGTGGGCTTTCCTCTAGTTGCAGTGAGTGGGGCCTACTCTCTAGATGTGGTGTGTGGGCTTCTCACTGAGATGGCTTCTCTTGTTGCAGAGCACAGGTTCTAGGGCAAGAGGTCCTCAGCAGTTGTGGCTTCTGGGCTCTAGAGCACAGGCTCAGTAGTTGCACAGGCTTGGTTCCTTCACGTCATGTGGGATCTTCCTGGATCAGGGATGGAACCCATGTCTCTTGCATTGGCAGACTGATTCTTTACCAGTGAGCCAACAGAGAACCCCCACTATATACATTTCTAACTAAATGGAAGCACAACCACGTGACCAAAGGCAGCTTTGATTATCAATAGCCATTATGAGGAAACTTTTAAAATCCTTCTCTTAAAGTCAAATTAGACTACAATAGCTCAAAAATTTATACAACTGAATGGAAGCTTGTTTTGATTGGTATTTTGAGGCTTTCCAACATTATCAGAAGTGTAAAATTGCCTCTTTGCAAAATAAGATTTTAAGGCTAAGACAAACAAATGATTAAAGAAATGTAAAATGCCCCCAAAGCCTCAGGTTCTTCCTTGGCTTCTTTATCTCAAGCTCTGTCTCAAGTGCCGTCCTGTCTCTCCCTCGGCTCTTTGTGACCCAATGCCACCTCCTGCGCCATCTTCCTCCTTCCCTTCTATGCTACCCATGCCTCCTCCTCTATATCCACAAGTCACCCATACTAATTCTTTTGCCAAACTTTTCCTTTTCTCTGAAATTCTCCCCACTCCCTTTTCTTTTGAGCTTGTCAGAACCTATTATTTAATTAAGTCTTCTGAGAACCTATAAGCTTAATTTCTTACACTCCCTGGACTAAAACTCAACTGTTAGTTCAGTTCAGTTCAGTCACTCAGTCGTGTCTGGCTCTTTGCGACCCCGTGAATCGCAGCACGCCAGGCCTCCCTGTCCATCACCAACTCCCGGAGTTCACTCAAACTCACGTCCATTGAGTCAGTGATGCCATCCAGCCATCTCATCCTCTGTCGTCCCCTTTTCCTCCTGCAACTGTTAGCAATGGTCAAAGATGTTTCCAAAGTAACTGAAGATGCCCACAGATTGACTGAGCAATTTGATATAGACATTCAAACTTAATAACCTAGTTCCTATACTTGTTGCTCAAGGTCAGAACCAGCAATGGATAAAAACCATTAATTGGAAAAGTCCTGAAAGAGCTCCAGAATTATAACCAGGAAATCAGTCTAACTTTTTTTTAAGGTCAGGTACAGACAATCACTATGAGACTTTATCCAGAAATTCTTAGAGATTTTCTAAAGCGTGTTATTGGAACAAAATTCAGGCTTGCACACAAAAATCTGACAAACCTGTTCAGGAATATCAACCTCAGATTGTTTTTAAAGAAAATTCTGGTCTTGCTTCAGATGTTGAGTCAACCTAGGCAGTTTTTAACCCTATGTTTAAAAAGAAACTGAACCAGGACCTTTCCCATCTAGAAAAAAAAAAAAGAAAAGAAAAAATCAGAATGGAATGGGGAACTGTTCACTCCAAATTTAGTTAACCTGGCAAATCAGTTTTCCATATTCTAGATGTGACCTTTAAGAAAGGCAGACACAATTTTTAGCTTTCAGCTTCAGCAAATGAAAACCCCTGAATAAAACCAAAACCACCTACTTACTGTTGTTATTAAAAATATCCAGGATGTTGGAAATGAGATTGTTACAAATTTAAATGCTTTCAACACCTTCATCCATCTCTTTCCAACATTTTCCCAATTTTTAAAGATGAGCTCTGAGTAACTACAGGGCTCTTCCCAATTTTCCCTTTTAATCATCTTGGAGAAACATTTTTCCAGCTTGGGGGTGACTCTCTTCCAGTCGTAACTGACATTGGTGCCACATTCTTGGTTCTCAACCCCACTATGAAAACACCCCACGCCTACCCTGTATTAGAGTACTAAAACAGTTCAAATAATGGGAATCTCTAATGAGTTTCAAGAGATTCCTGTCTCTGAACATATTCCCTTTTGTTTAGACCCTTTGAGAGCTCGCTACCTCTTTTCTCCTTATTTTGTCTGCCCCTACCCATTTATTAGGCTGAGAATTCTTAGAGAAGAATTATGACAGAATTTCTTTCTCCCAAAAGGGGGAAATAATTCTAGAAATTGATAGTAACCATCAAAGTAACTCACCCGGTGAATTAAATGACCCTTTGATGTATTATATAATGTTTATTTGGTCTCTGATAGTATTAACAGATTCTGAAAACAGTAATCATTTTGTCTCTATTGAATCAGTCACCACACTGCTTATGGACAAAATTCACAGCACACCTCCCATTAAATTTCACATAGATCCCTCAAAACATATTCCTGGAATTAATCAACATCCTATGAGTAAAGAAACCCATCAAGGCATAAAGCCCATATAGAAGATTACAGGGCTCAATGCACCATATTCTTCATACTAGCCTCAAAAGCACTCCCATTTTATTGGTGAGAAAACAGAGTATAGAGGTCTCCCCAGGAACTCTGAACAATAAATAGCATTAATATCCTTAGATATTCTGTTTTCTCTAAATCTCATAGGTTACTAACATTTATTCCCACAGGAAACAAATTTTTTATTGTAATTGCTTTATGCAGTGCATTCTTTAGTATTCCAGTTGATGAAGCTAGCCAATATCTTTTTGCCTTCACTTGGGGGGAAGAAAAACAAAACAAACCAATTCATCTGAATAGTAATGCCTGAGGGTTTCACTGAGTCCTTATTTTTCAAAATCCTGAAGGATAATCTGGATGATATAAATTTTGCTTGAGGTCCTACTTTGTTGCAATATGTGGATACTTCACCTCTTTGTTCTCCTTCTCAAGCCTTCTCACAGAAAGACAGAATCCATGTTCATCTACATGACAAGGGAGAGGTAAGACAATTGCTCTTCTTTGGATATAAATGATGTCCCCTTGTCTTAATCCATCCCAATAAACTGGGAGCATCTCTGTGACCATTCAAATTGTAATGAAATGTAATGTAACCAGGACCATTACAATTTCAACCACCAGTTTTCAGTAGATAAGGATTTTTCCCCATACCATCAAGCAATTCTCTGATACCAGCTGGTTATCCTATAATTCAATTCTGACATTATCTATGAAAAGATAACATCAGATTCCATAAGTTTAGTCCTACAAGTCTTTCCTCACTAACCCCACTTTCAGATATCAATTGTAAGTTCAGGCCATTACCTATGCTTCTAACCTACCAGCTATAGGTCAGAGGTTCCATGACCCTCAGTTTGGGTTTGAGTTTGATTAATTTGCTAGAGGAGATCAGAGAACTCAGAGAAACATTTTACTTACTAGACCAATTTATTATATAAGGACATGGCTCAGGAAGAGTGATATGGAAGAGATACATAGCACAAGGGAGGGAGAAAATACACAGAGTATGCTATCTTAAAGCATGCCACTCTTTCCAAATCTCCATGTGTTCACCTATCCAGATGCTTTCCAAACCCTGTCCTTTTGGGTTTGTTAGGTAGTTAGAATAGGAAAAAGGAGTCCAAAGGGGCAGTGGCTCAAAGACAAAGAAAGGAAAAAGCCTGCGAAAATGGAAAAGAAAATCCAAGAACCAGACTGAGACCCTCAGGTGAAACAAACAGCCCTCCTGGCTAGCCCAATTTACATAGGGTAGGCTCAGGAGGAGACAAAACATATAAAAAGAGGAGCCAAGATTGGGCCTCTCCTTTTGGGTCAGCCCGGCTTCACTGCTTGAGGGGTAATATCTTTTACTTGCCAAATAAAACCAAGCTGGAATAGAGCTGGAACACTGGTCCACCACTTTGAATCTTTGCTGTGGCGAGACAGAACTGAGGAAATTACACAGTTCCCTGATGCTTAATCCCAGGGACGGGAGAGTCTGGTGGGCTGCCATCTATGGGGTTGCACAGAGTCGGACACGACTGAAGAGACTTAGCAGCAGCAGCAGCAGCTGACATATCTGGCGCCTTGTCTCAGATTTAACCTGGCTGAAACAACCTCAGCTCAGCCCCAGTGAGGTGGAGACCAAGCACAGCAGAAGCCCAACTTAGCGAAAGCTCATGTGGTGGAAGCTGAACGTGAAGGAAACCCAGCACAGCTGAGGTGACAAGAAGCCTAGCTGAAAACCAGGAAAGCAGAAACAAACTCAGCAGAAAACTCACAAGGCTCAGCCTCAGATTCCGGAAGACCTCTGGTTAAGGTAGGAGGTCCTCACTCCTACGGCTGGAAGGACATATGGCTAAAAAATCTCAATTCCTTTATAACCTCTCGTTTGTTTCCTCGAACCCCCTGCAAACAGGCGAGTGGCAGTGGGTGCAACTGAGGGATTCTGGCAGGGGCTACTCCCCAGTGTGTCCCAAAGGCTCCACCATCTGCTGCACCTTAGTAGCTTTTGCCCAAGTGGGTGAGGATTCTTCTGTCCTTAATTTTCTTTGTGCCAAGGTTCAGGCCAATGGAAACTATGAGCACAGGTCAGGTATTTAGCAGATTTCCTGGCAGGTTATGAAGGGGATTCCTTGGCACATTTTTCCCACTGATTTTCCCTCCTGTCCTTCAGCTCCTCTCTTCATCTATGCCACTGTTTGGTTGGGCAGGTCATCAGCTTTCCACTTCTGAAAGTTGTGTTTGAAACTGTTTACCTAAGACTGGGACTCAAATCCATGTGGCAGGGACTCTGTGCTATGCTTAGTAACTCAGTCATGTTCAACTGGGACTTGAGTCCTGCCAAAACCCATGGTGCCTGGTTTCAGGACCTAATGAAGCTCAGGTTCTTGATGTCGAATTGCAAAAAGAATTCAGCGAGAGACACAGAGATAGGTAAGAGGTAGATTTATTCAGATTCAAAGAGAAGCACAGTCCACAGAGTGTGTGCCATCACAGAGGGTGAATGTGGCGGCCATGAAATGTGTGGTTAGTTTTTGTGGGCTGGGTGATTTCATATGTTAATGAGCAGGAGGATCATTCCAACAGTTGGGGAACCACCCACTCCTTGGTCTTTTGATAGTGCCTCAGAACTGTGTCATTTGGCTTGCAGATTGAGGATCAAGGTTTGGTTAGATTTGGCTTGTCTGCCATCTTGGACCCATTTGGTTTTGATCAGTTTGTGCTGTGCCCTTGGGCTATGTCATTCTTTCAAAAGTTGTGCCCCGCCCTCTTCCCTCCTGTTTAATACTCTTCCTGAGCCCGGTCTGGGCCCACAGTGTTGCCTCTACAATCTTCTGGAGGGACAACCAGAAAACAGCTGGCCCTTGGGAGGAAATACTGTATAATATCCAATCCCTCTAGATATTCAGGCCTTCACCTTCCATGTTTCCTACAACATGCGCAACAACAAAATTTCTCAGAGAACCCACTAAGGTGGGTGACAGGCATACAATGCCTGCTAGAAGTCCATATGTTGGTGGCATCCCTTCAAGGGCAATTGGGCTTCCAGAGATAATTTTTGCCATGTTTGGAGTTACCCCTGTGGGCCGTTTGGGTCCAAACCCTTACCACCCCTCTCCTAAAGTTACAAACATACCCATAGATCAAACCTCCACTCCACTTTTATGGAACATCTGGTCTGTTGCCTCTTATCAATTTGTTCTTAAGCCACTTACTAACTCCTACAACCAGGACCCTGCCCCCATGTAGGCAACATCACTCCACCCGCTTATTATTAAAATACTCTTAATGCCCCTAACAGGACCAGATAAGCCACTACTTCATCATTACTTCTATTATTACCTAAAGTGGGTCTATGACAATGTAATGTTCACCATTGGAAATACCCTAAACTGCTCTTATGGAGGACTAGGGGAGGAAATCAGGGACTTACATTCCCTCAGAGCAATAGAGGATAAGGCTTATGGCTATTTCACCAGGTTCCCAGTCTCAGGGCACAGGCTTAGAGTGCTTTACATCATGGTATCTATTCCCATCCACGGTGGACAAATCAGCAATGAGTTAAGATTACAGCCCCTTAATCCTACCCAGCACTGGTCAGACCTTAGGGATGTCCAACTCCATCCTGGGGGTCCCAGGAGGCTGACATGCCTCAACCTGCCTGGGGATTCGATCTCCAGGAGGTTGTTACACCTCAACCTACCTGGGAATCTGCACCCTGACCTGGAAATGCCCAGCTCTCAGGTTGCAACAGTACTGGGTAGGATAAGCTTCAGAAAGACTCACCCCTAAGGAAGTCCACGCATGGAAATAGAAGGAAGCCTATTAGTTGTGGGACTGTGTCTGGTCTCAGCAATAACTCAGGAGTTCAATGAGAACCCCATTGTCTTTCTGGAAAGTCTAAAAGTGGCCCTGCAAAAGTTTACCAATTTGGACTTAGACTCTTACAAGGGACAGGTGACTTTAAAGGACAAATTCCTGTCCCAATTTGCATCAGATATCAGGATAAAGTTACAACAGCTACAGAAGTAGCTGCCTCTGCTGCCCCAACAGCTACCCTGCTGCCTCTTTAAATGAGACGGTCCAGACAGCTACCAATACCTTTTATAACAGAGAACAGGAGAGAGAGGCCAAGGCTCAGGAAAGGGAGACAAGGAAAGAGACAAGGCATGCCTAAATGCTGGCCACCCTCCAGGGAAGCCCTATTGCAAACCCTGAGTCCTTGAAGGACAAGGCATGAGGTAAACAATCTGTAGACAGGTGGGACATTGGGCTAAAGAGTGACCAAACCATGACAAGTCTCCTAAAATGGCTTGCTACAAATGCCATCAACTGGGACAATGGGCATCACTCTGCCCTGGGGACCCAACAGCCTCAAGGTCAGGTGCCAAGCCTTCCCTCACGATGGTTCAACAGGATTGAAGCGGCCTGCTCCACCTAGCCTGCCTGTCACAGATAATCATCACGGGGCTGGAGCCAAGGATGCAACTGGATGTGACAAGTAGGTCCGATAATTTCTTGGTTGACACAGGGGCTACCTACTCTGTCCTGACCTCCTACTCCAGAGCCTTCTCCTCCCAAACATGTACCATTTTGGGTGCTACAGGAAAAACAATTACAGAAAGATCCACCTGGGCACTTTTTTGTTGCTGGGATGGATGAATATTTTCCCACCAGTTTCTGGTGGGCCCTGAGTGTCCTACTCCCTTATTGGGAAGAGATCTCTCCCTGCCTTTGAAATCTTGCAGCTATTTCAGTCCTGACAGAAGATGCTTTAAAATTCTCTCTTGGGGCAAACTATTTTTACCAGCCACCAGGTGAAACAACTCCTGAATGAGAGAGGCCGTTTATGGATGTCTGATCAAAGGATCCTCAGATATCAAGTAGTGCTGATGGAAAATCCAGGCCTGACTATATCCCCTTGTGAGGTTCTTAACCCAGCCACCCTCCTGCATACCCCCAAGGTCTCTCTCCCCTTTCACTCTTGCCTAGAAACTTTGGACCATTGGACAAAACCCTGAAAGGTATTGTTGGAAGATCCTCTGACCAATCCTGAGAAAATCTGGTACATTTATGGAAGCTTTGTCTTAGATGGAAAAGAAAGAGCCAGATATGCAGTAGTCTCTAATTTCGACTATAGAGGCTCAGCCTTTGCCTCCAGGTACTTCAGCCCAATTGGCTGAGCTCATAGCTCTGACTCAAGCTTTAGAGCTGGGAAAAGGAAAAAGAGTAGCCATTTACACTGACTCTAAATATGCCTTTCTGGTGCTACATGCATATGCTGCTATTTGGAAAGAAAGAGGCCACTTGATCACCCGAGGGTCCCCAATCAAGTATGGTGATTAAATCCTTAGGCTCTTGGAGACAGTCCATCTGCCCACTGAGATTTCAGTCTCCCATTGTAAAGGACATCAAAAAGGGAGCAAGGAAGTGGCATGAGGGAACCTAGCAGATGATCAGACAGCTAAGAGAGCAGCATTACAGAACAATGACCTAATAGGGGTTGCCGCTTTAGTTCACAGACTAATTTGCCATAAACTCCATCATATACTGAAGGTGAGAATCTTAAAGCTAAGAGTGAGGACTTTCAAGAAGATCATAGGGGGTGGTTTCAAAAGGAGGGACTCCTTTTTCTGCCTGGGAACCTCCAATGGAAGTTGGTTAACTCCTTACGTTTAGGGGAGAAGGCCCTCCAAAGATGACTTGAAAGATCCTTCAGAGGAAGAGGCCTCCAAATGACTATAAGGTAAGTGGTCTCCTCTTGTCCCACTTGCCAGTTAAACAACTCCCAAGGAGCTTGAAGACCCCAGCTGGCCCAGCCCATCCAACAGCATGGGACCTACCCAGGAGAGGACTGGTAGACGGACTTCACCCAGATTTCTCAAGGGTATAAATACCTATTAGTCATGATAGATACATTCACAGGATGGATTGAAGGCTTTCCCACCCAGATTGAGAAGGCTGAGGAGGTAGTAAACTGCTCCATGAAATCATTCTGAGATTTGGTTTGCCCAGGTCATTACAAAGTAACAATGGGATATCATTTACTTCTAAGGTCACCCAAGGGATCTCTAAAGCATTGGGCATTACCTATTACCTTCATTGTGCCGGGGGCCTCAGTCTTCAGGGAAAGTAGAAAGAGCCAACCAATTCTTAAAATCAGTGATAATAAAAGATAACCCAGGAGATCTCTCTCAGAAGAAAGGGGGCTTTACCAATAGCTCTCCTCTGCACCCATATTGCCCCTAAGGAACAGGTTGGTCTTAGTCCTTATGAGATGCTATATGAGAGACCTTTCGTTTATGTCAATGACCTCTTCCTAGATCCAGAGGCTCAGACCCTCTGGTCTTATACCATGACCATTGAGCAATTCCAACAAGATATGCATTTATGGGGTGTCAACCAAGACCCAAAAAATTCTAAAGAGCCACCACTATATGCTCCAGGGACTCAAGTCCTAATTAAAGTCTGGAAAGATGGGTCCCCAAAGGCTCAGCTCCAGCCCACATGGAAGGGCCCCTACCCTGTAATACTTTCTACCCCCAAAGCAGTCAAAGTACCAGGACACAACTCCTAGAGTCATTACTCATGAGTCAAGCCATGAAAGAAAACAGAAGAGGACATTCAATCCACCTGTGAGGGCCTGGGAGATCTCAGATACCTATTCAGGACTACAAATGACTGTCATTCTAATGAACACCCCCAAAATTGAGTTTCTGGGGATAAGCTTTCTCAGGAGAGCTCTAAAAAGCCAACACAGCTTGGCAGAGGTTGTACTCCAAAATAGACAGGAGATATATCTCCTGATCCCTGAACAAGGAGGGACGTGAGAGATCTTGAATGAGATGTGTCATATCTGGGTAAATACCTCCAGCCAAGTTAAAGAAAATCTCACAGCCCTCAAGAACATCATTCAGATCCTACAGGATCTCACAGAATGAGCTGGAGAGTCCTCAGGGTGACTACTATCTCTCTTTGGGGGATCCTTCTCCTGGCAAAGGGGAATTTGGAGTTGGCTAACACCCTGCTGAATCCCTGTTATCACCATATTGATGCTGTTTATGATTGCTCCATGTATTACCAACTGTCTAACCCATTTTGTCTCTGCCCAGGTCAACAAGCTACAACATGCAGTGCCAGTTCAACAAGGATATATAAAACTACACCTGACCATGGAAAATATGGCTCATCATTAGAGAGACACTGCTATAAGGACTCTGAAGCTTTAGACTAGCAAGAGGGGTAGGCCCAATGCCCCTCACTGTCTCAGCTCAACGGAAAGTAGCCAGAGGGACCTTGATGCCCCTATTCCCAAATAACTGGGCCTCCCATCTCTTGAGGGGGGTAATGTTGGGTAGTTAGAATAGGAAAATGGCAGTGGCTAAAAGACAAAGAAAGGGAAAAGCCTGTGAAAATGGAACAAAAGTATATCCGAGAACCGGCATTAGAACCTCAAGTGAAACAAACAGCTCTCCTGGCTAGCCCAATTTACACAGGGCAGGCTCAGGGGGAGGAGATAAAATATATAAAAAGAGGAGCCAAGATTGGGCCTCTCCCTTTGGGTCAGCCTGCCCTCATGCCTCGAGAGTGTACCATCCTTTGTTTGCCAAATAAAACTGAGGTATAAGGGAGCTGTAACAGTGATCCCATTTCAAATCTTTGCTGTGAGATAGAACTGAGAAAATTACACACGCCCAGGACAGATTTTTATGGAGGTTTCATCACATCAGTAGGAGAAGGCAATGGCACTCCACTCCAGTACTCTTGCCTGGAGAATCCCATGGATGGAGGAACCTCGTAGGCTGTGGTCCATGGGGTCATGAAGAGTCAGACACGACTGAATGACTTTGCTTTCACTTTTCACTTTCATGCATTGGAGAAGGAAATGGCAACCCACTCCAGTGTTCTTGCCTGGAGAATCCCAGGGACAGTGGAGACTGGTGGGCTGCCATCTATGGGGTCTCACAGAGTCAGACACTATTGAAGCGACTTAGCAGCAGCAGCAGCAATCACATCAGTGTGACTGATTAAACCTTTGGTGACTAAACTCAATCTCCTGCTCCTTTCCTCTCCCTAGAGGTTGGAGTGAGGGTGAGTGGGACAGAAAGTCCTAACCATTCAGTTATATGATGTTCCTGGCACCCATCCTTAGACATTCCCAAAGTCACCTTATTAACATAGCAAAAGACACAATGCTTGTTCTCATCCCTTAGGGAATTCAAAAGGTTTTAGATGCTCTACAAATCACATTTTGTCAGAACTCTCCACCCTGATCCAAATATCTTAGGTGACCCTGCAAGGCATGGCTTATAGCTTCACTGAGTTACACAAGACTGTGATCCATGTGATCATGTTGGTTAGCTTTCTGTGACTTTGGTTTTCATCTGGAGACCTTAGGACTGTAGTTCTCACTTCTTCTCTCTATCCTATGATGGATGAGGAGAAGAGGCTTGTGCAAGCTTCCTGATAGGAGAGACTGGCTGTGGGGAAAATTGGGTCTTGCTCTAGTGGGCAGGGCCATGATCAGTAAAATTTTAATCTAACTCTGTGCTGATAGGTGGGGCTGTGCTCCCTCCCTGTGAGTTGTATGGTTTGAGGCCACCCAGTCCTGGAGTCTGAAGGCTGTATGGTAAGGCTTTTGGCAACTTCCGAGAGGACTCATACCAACATGTGCCTCCATCTCCCACGACTGCTGCTGCCAGTGGCCCTGTCCCCATGGCGAGCCATTGTTGATCCACACCTCCACAGGAGACCCTCAAACACTCATAGGCAGTTCTGGGTTCATCAGAGAGGTGCTTGTAATGATCTACGAGGTGATTTATTGCTTCACTCTATTGCTCCTCTTGTTCATGCCTTTTTCCCCCTTTTGTTATCAACTTTCCTCACTTTAACTGTCATTTTAGTTATAATTAGTCTCATAGGCATAGTTAATTTATAAAATGCAGCATATCAAGATTTTTTGGTTGGAGTTCCACCTGCCTGAAAGGACAAATCTCAACTAAAAGATTTAAGCTTATATCTGCTTTGAATTGTGCTTAAAGAAACAACCATAGACTGGAATAAGATTTTTTAGCCAATTTGCTATCCGTTTGAAGTTTTTCTTAATCTATTTTGATAGTTCCTGTTGCTCATGTTTACCATGTCCAGGTTCTAATGGACCGTTTTATTATAAGTAATTGATTCTAAAATCTTTAGTATCAATAGTTCATTTCAGTCCCTTTACATAATCATCATTTTTATTTCTAAATAATTATGGTTTAATTATGTTTTTAGTTAACAGTCCCCACAGCCAGTCTCTCCTTTCTGTGCAGGAAGCTTGCACAAGCCTCTTCTCCTCATCCATCAGAGGACAGAGAGAAGAAGCAAGAACTACAGTCCCAAGGCCTCCAGATGAAAACCACAATCACAGAAAGCTAACCAACATGATCACAACTTTTGAAATTATCCATGCTAACAAGACTGTACTCAACCACTAAAGAAGATCTGATGCGGCCTCCAGATGAAAACCACAATCACAGAAAGCTAACCAACATGATCACAACTTTTGAAATTATCCATGCTAACAAGACTGTACTCAACCATTAAAGAAGATCTGATGCGATGTTTACAAGTCTACAGTTTATCACAAGAAAATGGTATAATTCAGTAACATCATTAAAATAAGGATATGCATTGTAATTAATGGCTGTCTTACAGCAATGAATCTAGAGAGGCCAAGCTCCAATTTAGAAGTGTAAGCTCCAACTATCTTCCTTCATAAAAATCACTCTGGATACACTTTCACTCATACATCAGGAATCACTGGTATGTGTACCAAACACCTGAAAACCAGGAAGCTCAAATGGAGTCTCAGTTAGGTTTTCTTATATCCCATAGGCATATTCCTATTATACACCAGTCTTGATGACAGAGCCCTCCAGGTTTCTGAGAAAAGTTGTAAATCACCATTGTCACTGGTATCAGTAATAATACTCACAAGCTGATACTGATGGAGCAGGACCCAGTGGTCCTTGCCCTGCTGCCATGTCCTCTGCCTGCCTTTTGCCCTTGGAAATGTTTAGCCGAAGGATAAGTTTAATCAGAGAAGTGAGAAATGCTGAAAGAAAGGAAAATATTCAAATGAGACTAAATAATGTAGTCATTAAGCATAGTCAAGGACCTTTAATTCTTTCTCAAAGGCTATAGATAATATTCTGAGCCATATCCTGTGAGCTGTCTTCAGATACCAAAACATCAGGTGGAAAATTTAACTACATGATGACCAGACTGTACCCAGGACATGAGCTGCCACAATTTCGAGAATTGCCCGCAAAGAAATGTGAACAAATGGTGTCTGGAACTGAAGATTAACTGTACCTAAAACAATCAAGATGATGCTGATCAGACCACTGATGATAATTTGAAGATGACTGTTAGAGACGACTATGCTGTTTCTGGATGGACACCACCCCTCTGCCCAACTCTGTCTATAAAAGCTCTCACCCCTTGCTTGTTGAGGTTGAGGATGGGGAATCAGCCTTTGGACAGATGTCTGCCACCCATGCACCCACAGATCCTGGCATCTGAACTAAAGCAAATTTTCCTTTCCACAAACCTGGCCAGTTTACTGGCTTTTGAGTGGTGAGCAGCTGGACCCACCAACTCCTTTCAGTAACAATGTAAACTGTCACCAAGTTTCCAAGACTCATGATATAGAGCAAAACTATTAACCAGTATGATTTATGTTTTGACCATACATCAGTGCCTGATGCATTCTTATTCAGTAGAAGATCTCAGGCTAATTTCAATCCTACTAGAATTAACCATCAGTCCAACTGTCATTAATATCTTCTTCTAATAGCTCAATCTAATGGTCCTTAACTCTATTATATCATCCTGCAAACATTCTTGACATGAGAGATAAAGTGAGAAGCTCAATTAACAAAAAGCTATATTTAACAGTAATAATTTAAGTGCTGCTATATCAATAACCTCAGATATGCAGATGATACTACCCTTATGGCAGAAAGTGAAGAGGAACTAAAAAGCCTGTTGATGAAAGTGAAAGAGGAGAGGGAAAAAGTTGGCTTAAAGCTCAACATTCAGAAAACGAAGATCATGGCATCTGGTCCCATCACTTCATGGGAAATAGATGGGGAAACAGTGGAAACAGTGTCAGACTTTATTTTTGGGGCTCCAAAATCACTGCAGATGGTGATTGCAGCCATGAAATTAAAAGACGCTTACTCCTTGGAAGGAAAGTTATGACCAACCTAGATAGCATACTGAAAAGCAGTTATATTACATTCCAACAAAGGTCCATCTAGTCAAGGCTATAGTTTTTCCAGTGGTCATATATGGATGTGAGAGTTGGACTGTGAAGAAAGCTGAGCAGTGAAGAATTGATGCTTTTGAACTGTGGTGTTGGAGAAGACTCTTGAGAGTCCCTTGGACTGCAAGGAGATCCAACCAGTCCATTCTGAAGGAGATCAGCCCTGGGATTTCTTTGGAAGGAATGATGCTGAAGCTGAAACTCCGGTACTTTGGCCACCTCATGTGAAGAGTTGACTCATTGGAGAAGACTCTGATGCTGGGAGGGATTGGGGGCAGGAGGAGAAGAGGACGACAGAGGATGAGATGGCTGGATGGCATCACTGACTTGATGGACGTGAGTTTGGGTGAACTCTGGGAGATGGTGATGGACAGGGAGTCCTGGCATGCTGCGATTCATGGGGTTGCAAAGACTTGGGCATGATTGAGCAACTGAACTGAACCCTTCACCCAATATGCAGTCCATAAGAACCATTTCACCTGTGAAGTATACCTGTTTATTACTGGTTCAGTTCAGTTGCTCAGTCATGTCTTGACTCTGCGACCCCATGGATTGCAGCACGCCAGGCCTCCCTGTTCATCACCAACTCCCGGAGTTCACCCAAACCCACATCCATCGAGTCAGTGATACCATCCAGCCATCTCATCCTCTGTTATCCCCTTTTCCTCCTGCCTCCAGTCCTTCCCAGCATCAGGGTCTTTTCCAATGAGTCAACTCTTTGCATGAGGTGGCCAAATTACCGGTTACAAAGGTAAATTTAAAAAACACCTTAAAAACTGAAAAAAAAAAAAAAAAAAAACAGTCTTCATAGTCTCATTTTTCATCCCATAGTCTCATTTTTAATGTTTAAATAGTCCATTTTAGTACTCTTTTTCAGTTTACTCTTCTAGGTAATTTTTCTGATATGTATTATTTACCAATCTCTGCACTACTAACTGTGACAACCAAAATCAGGCATTCTAATTGGCCAGGCAACTGCCCCTCTACTGTGATGCTCAAATTACAGGTAATGATTATCCACTATTTCCAACATATATTTTGTTATCAAAAAATAGGAAAAGAAGACCATGCTGGGCAGCAATCGCTGCATAGTTGCCATGGCTCCATATACATACTGAAACTGTAGTAGAAAAGATATAGGAGTAGGAAATAAGACATGGTCACAGCAGGAAGCTGCTCAAATAAGTTTTTTTTTTTTTTTTTAATTTTTAATCCTCTAAGTACTAGCCTGAAATAGTAATTTTGATTTAAGTAAGGTTTGATTTAATCTTCCTCTGAATTTCTTTCCAAAGAAATAATGTTTCTGAAGCTTATTACTCAAGAAGTCAAAAATCCTAAAATAAAAATTTAATTTTCTTTTAAACTGGAAGAATGAGGCAAGTCTAAGTCATGCCCTGAATCATAGATATCACCTCCTGCTCAGCCATTATGAACTCCTTACCAAGTAAAGGCAATAGCATACAAGCTTAATGGAAAGAGATTCTAGGGCAAGGTGAGGGTATGGGGGTGATGCCAGGAAGAAAATGGCATCTTATTTCATTATCCAAATTTCATTATCCTTATTTCATTATCCAAATGCATTTTCTTTTACCAATTTTTCTTGTGAATAACTGAAAGATCTGACATGAATTGAAACATGTTAAATCTATTATAATATGGTCTCTAATGAATCTTATTGTTTAAAAGATGAGAACTTGAATAATACAGCCACTAGGGTTTACAATAAGGAGAGGATGCAAGAAAAAAAAAAGTATACATTTTAGAGTATATATAATGAATTTATAATTCATTGATAGCATGTATACAAAACCCGTGAACAACACAGGTTTGAACAGAGTGGGTCCACTTATAAACATTTTTTGTAAGTCAATAGACATATGCTACAGTACTACATGATCTGTGGTTGATTGACTCTGTGGATTGAAAGGACTGATTGTAAATTATACATGGATTTTCAATTATGCAGAGGGTCAAAACTCCTAAGTCCTGTATTGTTCAAGGTCAACTGTGTATATTTTATGGTAGTTCTGCTAATATGAGAGCTATACTAATATTTTTACAATACTGACTTTACAAATACAGGATGATAAATCTAATTTGCTTCCAAATTAATATTTCAAAAGAGTCCCTGGCTAGTCATGAGACTAACAGGTGCTTGAACCTAATAGCTGTTTAGTAGACTTTAGAGTGGCTTGCCTAGGTGCTTAAGTATATTTGTACCATAATTAGCAAAACTTATCAATAAAATATTATTAATTACATAAGTTGCTTTTTCATTTCTTATAAAAGATTTCTTACATCAAGTTAAAGGAGTATAGGAAAGATATTGTGGTTGTACTACTTCAAATCCTTTATCTTAAGAAGAACACATATTTTATAGTAAATTTTAAAACAACTATAATACAGATCTATTTATTATTATTTAATAAATCTAAATATTAAAGTTAATATTCATTTAAAATAGTCAACCAAGTATGTAAGTTCATGTATGATTTTAAGGTGTATTATACTTTCATATATGTACATATAAACATATGACATGAATATATGAGAATTTGTATGTATAATCTTATAAAATTCCTAACTAAAAGAATATGTATCACATGTTTTTCTTAAAATGTAAAATATTATTTTATATTAATAAGTTTTAAAAATGTTAATATTAAATTTTAATGAAAGATGACATGGTTAGTATTATGATTAACATATAGTCTGTACTCTTGACAGGAAACTGAATTACAATAAAATATTATATTTCATTGCATCTTTGCCTCTTAATTGCTTATGATACATTCATCATAAACATCTTCTGAAGGAGACTGAAGAGATGGAAACTCAAAATAGGGTAAGAAAAACTAATATAAAAAACCCAATAAAAATATTTAAGTATTTTTAACTATCATGTTAATTTTGCCAACATGAATAAGATCATTTTAAAATATGTTTATCATAATAATTTTAGAACAATTTAACATTTTATTGACACTGACAACCCTTCCAGCTCATTCATATTCATACTTATCATTATCAATATTAGAAAATACTTACTATAATGCACAGGTCACAAAGCAATACAAAAAAAAATTTTTTTAATATATAAACGAGGAACATATTCAATCCTTGTTGGTTTTTTTCATTTTCTTTCCTAGTCCCAGGTGTCCATTGGAAGGACTGATGTTGAAGCTGAATCTCCAATACTTTGGCCACCTCATGCAAAGAGTTGACTCATTGGAAAAGACACTAATGCTGGGAGGGATTGGGGGCAGGAGGAGAAGGGGACTACAGAGGATGAGACGGCTGGATGGCATCACTGACTCGATGGACATGGTAGACTCTGGGAGTTGGTGATGGACAGGGAGGCCTGGTGTGCTGCGATTCATGGGGTCGCAAAGAGTCAGACACAACTGAGCAACTGAACTGAACTGAACTTTTTACTTTGCCCCTTCTACCTGGAATGCCCTAACCTTCCTATTATAGGCTACATTTTGTCCCCCAAAATCCATGTTGAAGTTTTTACTGCAGTAACTCAGAATGTAACTATAGGGAACTAAAAAGCCTCTTGATGAAAGTGAAAGAGGACAGTGAAAAAGTTGGCTTAAAACTCAACATTCAGAAAAGTAAGATCATGGCATCTGGTCCCATCACTTCATGGGAAATAGATGGGGAAACAGTAGAAACAGTGTCAGACTTTATTTTTTGGGGATCCAAAATCACTGCAGATGGTGAGTGTAGCCATGAAATTAAAAGACTCTTACTCCTTGGAAGGCAAGTTATGACGAACCTAGATAGCATATTCAAAAGCAGAGACATTACTTTGCCACCAAAGGTTTGTCTAGTCAAGGCTATGGTTTTTCCAGTGGTCATGTATGGATGTGAGAGTTGGACTGTGAAGTAAGCTGAGCGCTGAAGAATTGATGCTTTTGAACTGTAGTGTTGGAGAAAACTCTTGAGAGTCCCTTGGACTGCAAGGAGATCCAACCAGTCCATCCTAAAGGAGACCAGTCCTGGGTGTTCATTGGAAGGACTGATGCTGAAGCTGAAACTCCGGTACTTTGGCCACCTCATGCAAAGAGTTGACTCATTGGAAAAGATCCTGATGCTGGGAGGGATTGGGGGCAGGAGGAGAAGGGGACGACAGAGGATGAGATGGCTGGATGGCATCACCGACTCGATGCACATGAATTTGGGTGAACTCTGGGAGTTGGTGATGGACAGGGAGGCCTGGTGTGCTGCGATTCATGGGGTCACAAAGAGTTGTACATGACTGAGCGGCTGAACTAAACCGAACTGAAGATTTGTAAAGAGGTAATTTAGTCAAAATAAAGCCAATAAGGTGGTGACCTAATCAAGTATGAATGTTACCCTTACCAAAAAAAAAAAAAAAAAAAAGGAAGAAACACCAGGAATGTGCTCACACAGAGGAAAGACCATATAACAACACAATAAGAAGGCAGTCATCTGGAAGCCAAGGACAGAGGCCTCAGAATAAACCAAACTAGTCTTTGACACCTTGATCTTGTACTTTTAGTCTCCAGAACAGTGAGAAAATAAATTCATTGTTTCAGCTACCCAGTCTATACTATTTTATTATGAATGCCCTAGCAAAATAATATACTTGCTTTCCCCCATCTCGTATTTCCAAGTTCTATCAATCCAGCACAAGCCTGTAAAAGGCTACCTATTCCACAATATCTTCTTTCTTTCTTTCCTCCCCTATTCAATGGCTGTAATCACTACATATTTTTAATTCACAGGATACCCTGTCACTTTAATTTCTACAAATAAACATATGCCTTTGAAAAATGTCCCTCTAGGAATCCTTCAAAGTGCTGAAAATATTTTCTTGATCCATCAAATCATGTTGAATGAACAAAAAATGGATTGACATATGATGATAGCATAAACAGATGGCAGTATCAAAGGAAGACTTTCTTGAGATACAAGACATGATAGAGATAAAGGTACAGAATGATTTCAAGATGGATAAAAACATAGTTGTTGTTCCATTTAATGGCTGTGATTTTAGTGGATTTACTTTCACCTTGTAGGGTGAAGGTAAGGCTAGGAATCTGAAGGGTGTTTTGATGAAACACTCAAGAGAATGTTTAATAAACCTGCATACACACTGAGGAAACCAGAATTGAAAGAGACATGTGTACCCCAATGTTCATCGCAGCACTGTTTATAATAGCCAGGACATGGAAGCAACCTAGATGCCCATCAGCAGAAAAATGGATAAGAAAGCTGTGGTACATATACACAATGGAGTATTACTCAGCCATTAAAAAGAATACATTGGAATCAGTTCTAATGAGGTGGATGAAACTGGAGCCGATTATACAGAGTGAAGTAAGCCAGAAAGAAAAACACCAATACAGTATACTAACGCATGTATATGGAATTTAGAAAGATGGCAATGATAACCCTGTATGTGAGACAGCAAAAGAGACACAGATGTATAGAACAGTCTTTTGGACTCTGCGAGAGAGGGAGAGGGTGGGATGATTTGGGAGAATGGCATTGAAATATGTATAATATCATATATGAAATGAATTGCCAGTCTAGGTTTGATGCATGATACAGGATGCTTGGGGCTGGTGCACTGGGATGACCCAGAGGGATGGTATGGGGAGGGAGGAGGGAGGGGCATTCAGGATGGGGAACACGTGTATACCTGTGGCAGATTCATGTTGATGTATGGCAAAACCAATACAATATTAAAAAGTAATTAGCCTCCAATAAAAATAAATAAATTTATTTTAAAAAAAGAAAATGAACAGCAGACAGTTGAAAGGATTATTGAACAGTAATGAAGATAATTTTTTTTGGTAGTAATGTTAAAAAGTACATGATGCTGAGAGAAATGGTCAAGTCAGATTATTCAATGAACTTCTGTAAACTAATCTATAAAAGTAGCAATTGTTTTATGGAAAGTATTATCATGTCACTTCTAGGTGGTAAAAATAGAACTCTATATAGTTGATTTAAGGGGTTATGGGAAACTAGACACTCAGAACGTGGAATCCTGGCTTTAAACAAAGCCAGACCCATGTATGATACTTTGCTGCAGTGATGGGCTTGAGTAGCTTAAAGGGCCCTGGGTACTTACTGACTGGAGGAAGGAAAAAGGTACACAGTTCATGGGAGGGATGGAGGGTGAAAAAACTTATTTCTGAATAAGAAATTCTGAATGAAGAATCCTCTCCATTGTAGATTATATACAAGGATTAATCTTAACCTAGAATTTCACTTTATCCCAGTAGCATATGGTTATGAGGAATAAATCATTTAAGTAATGAGAGAACCTGAAAGTGAGAAAGAATGATATTTAAATATTAGCACTGAGCCTTAATTCTATAATTATCTCTTGCCTATTCTGGCAGGGTAGGAGTGATTGGCTTTAGAGAAATAAATAAGCAAAAGACAAATGAGGCCTGCAGAACTCCACCTACAACAAAGATTTAAACAGAGTCCCACTTTAACAGCCAAGGTCAGAATAAGTATTTTGACAAGCTAGTGACACGTGATGTGAAGGGTGTCAGAGGTTATATGTCTTGGAATACTGTAAAGTTTGCACTTTAAGAAATTAAAATTCCTATTTTAAAACTACTGCCTTCATTTTCTTACATTTCCACATGTTTGTTTCAGTGGGAGAAAGAGGTAGAGTTGAAATAGTGGTTCTCAAAATATGATTAAAAAAATCCCTGTGGCCCCCCACCACTCTTAGGGCCTCAGGGTTCTCCTTTTCTAAATTTGTATCTGAGGCTGAATTTTATTTACTACTCTACAAATATACAACACTTTACAAAATACTGAGTGCAGAAGCAGGTATTAGCACTCAACTATCTTCTATGAACTTGGCTTCAAAGAGGTTTCAGTTCAGTTACTCAGTCGTGTCTGACTCTTTGGGACCCCATGAATCACAGCATGCCAGGCCTCCCTGTCCATCACCAACTCCCGGAGTCTACCCAAACCCATGTCCATCAAGTCAGTGATGCCATCCAGCCATCTCATCCTCTGTTGTCCTCTTCTCCTCCTGCCCCCAATCCCTCCCAGCATCCGGTCTTTTCCAATGAGTCAACTCTTCACATGAGGTGGCCAAAGTATTGGAGTTTCAGTTTCAACATCAGTCCTTCTAATGAACACCCAGGACTGATCTCCTTTAGGATGGACTGGTTGGATCTCCCTGCAGTCCAGGTAAATGATCATTCTTAAACATTTTTTTCACCTAAATATGTAATTTTACTTAACATATAATGAGTTTATTATTGTGATTTTAAAATAATTCACAAACATGCTTTTAAACTACAGGTTGTAATTTCTGATATGGTAAATATCAAAGGTACAACATACACAAGCAAAATGTCCTTCAAATCATTAAATAATTTTTAAAGTGTAAAGGTGTCCAAAACCAAAAAGTTTGAGAACTGCCAATCTACTCCTCCATGAATCACATGTAGTCTAGTTTATCTATGAGAAAATACTAATCTTGGTTTATCTAGGGGAGCATGTCATCTACCATGAGTATCCAGGGGGAAACGACACTTCTTTTCTATGCTGGTGGGCTCTAATGAGGAAACTACCAAAAGCCTGCTCCTACCAACCCCATGAAGAAAACAATTTCATTTTAGTTTCTATCTTTGTTGTTATCTGTGCATGCTTGTCTTCCAAGAAGGAAATCAATTCTTCCAGGGAAAGATAAAATGACTTACTTTCGTCATCATATTTCTTCTCTCATCTTTTCCCACTGAGAACAGCGTTTGGTATAGAACAAACCACTAAGAATTATTTGTTGATTAAAGCCAAGTCAACACCACACAGGGAAAGTATCTATAGAAGCTATCTGGAGAATATAAACCTGGTAGCTGGAGAGAAAGAACTGAACCTAAAAAAGTTCTGTAAATAAAAATAGGGTTAGAGGGGATATCTATACCTGTATCTTTATCTATCCATCCATCCTGACAGTGAAAAAGACATATGTAATGGGCAAATTGACCACTGAAAATATTTAAAGTGTTGAGACACAGAAATTTTGTTAACCCACAGCTTTCTGCTTTTATCAATAAAAAGCATTACACAATCCATTTGAACATATAGAAACCACCAAAACAACATTCATTCAATGCAGCATCAGGTAAATTTTTTTTTTTAAGTAGTGAGATAAACATTAGCAAATCTGTTACCTTTTATTTATTTTTTTCCTCTCTTTTTTTTTTTTCTGTTACCTTTTAATATTTTATTAGTAGACTTTTTTAAACTAAATACTATGTCCATGGACATGAACTTGGGTAAACTCCAGAGATAGTGGGGGAACAGGGAGTCCTGGCATGCTACAGTCCACGGAATCACCAAGAGTAGGACACAGCCTAGTGACTGAACAACAACGTGTCCATTTATGTCACAGGAGAAAAACAGAGACTAAAAAACACTGTCAAAAAGTCTAACTCTGTTTTGCTAATATGTTATATATACACACATTACCCCCAGGAAAATATAGCAGTTATCTTGACCCCTACTTCATGATTAATGAATCATTCATTGTTAATCCTCAGACATAAAAGTCCGGTCCCACTGCCTTTTTTAAAATTTCCAAATGTTTTCTCAAAAGGACTTAGAAAGCCTTTAATAAGTCAAAACAATGAGACTATAGACATGAAAGCACACTATTAGCAGCTTTTCAAAAAATGTCTTAGAGGAAAGCAGACTATGAATACCTCAAGTTGCAATTCCCTGTTGTGTTTAGGGAGTATATGCTATTGCAAAATTAATCTGCAGCCTTCTTATGAGAAAGAAAATGATCAGGAAAGAATCCCCAAAGGAGTAATTATCTTCTATTATCCCTGAGTCAAATTGAGCCTTTGACAAAAGTTTCAGAAGGATATTTTCTCTATTATCTACCTCTTTTTATTCTAATACCAGAATCAAAATTGGGTCACAATTTATTAGGAAATTGTGCTTAATTAAAAGTCTACAAGTTGTTTTTATCTATATTTAAGTATTCTTTCCCAGATATGCGTGAGCCATCTTGTAGCCTTTGACACCAGTTTCCTCTTTGCCTATAATAATCACCATCTGTGTGACCATATACTTCTCAAATATCAAAGTAAACAACAGTATCATACAGAAAAGCTGCCTGTGTATATCAATTCTTAAAATAAGAATCAAAGCAACATCCTTATATTCCTAAAGATTTAGTGGCAACAATAGTTCATATATTTAAAACACTGTTAAACTAAAAATATGCTCTTTATCACATTTGGTTCACAATTCATAAGTAATTAAATGATTTCAAATTTTACAATAAAGCAATATCTAAAGAGGCAAAATGCTTCTCATCTAGTATCAGTCTATGAATTGAAAACAGAAACTTGTTTTTTCTTTCACTGCCAGAGATTTTATCAGGAGAGGAAGTTTAATGCACGATATTGTGACACTAAATTGTATTCTATGTTCACTGCCTTAAACATTTAAGAAATGTTAATTATTTATGTTTCATTTTATTTTTGTCTTTCTCTATTCCATGAAGGTAGTCAGAAAACAGAATCTTACGAAGACAACTTTTTATAAGAGCTTTAACTCACTATCTGCATAAAAAGCTTCCATCTCTCCAAAAACCTTCAAAGACTAACTCACTGGTACTCTCTGGGGTCCCTGAAGATCTTGTATGATTCTGCAGATTTTAGCAATTTTTCTTATTACTACTTACGTGGCAGGTGATATCATGTTAACACCTACTAGAATGTGTGCTTGCCTACTGTTATGCTCTAAAATTTCCTCAGTTCACTGGTAGCCCAGATGGTAAAGAATCTGCTGGAGATTCTTTAATGCAGATTCTCTTCAATGCAGGAGAGCTGGGTTTGATTCCTGGGTTAGGAAGATTCCCTGGAGAAGGAAATGGTCACCATTTCCTTCTGGAAAATTCCTGCCTGGAAAATTCCACGAACAGAGGAGCCTGGCAGGACATAGTCCACGGGGTCACAGAGAGTTGGACACAACTGACCTACTAACATACACATAGGGTATCAATAGGATAGAACCCACACAAGGTTTTTTTTGACATCCTCAATGACTTTTAGGGAAGTCAAGGGAAAAAAGTTTGAGAATTGCAGCATTAGTTAATCTAAAAGGGAAGGGATGAAACTGAAGTGCCTTTTTTTTGGGTTAAGGTGGGTGTCATGGTGAGAGAGAGGAAGTGCATTTCCCACACTTGGAAAGTAGCAGAGATTCAGTCAGTTCAGTTCAGTAGCTCAGTCGTGTCCGACTCTTTGCGACCCCGTAAATCGCAGCACGCCAGGCCTCCCCGTCCATCACCAATTCCCGGAGTTCACTCAGACTCACGTCCATTGAGTCAGTGATGCCATCCAGCCATCTCATCCTCTATCGTCCCCTTCTCCTCCTGCCCCCAATCCCTCCCAGCATCAGTCTTTTCCAATGAGTCAACTCTTCGCATGAGGTGGCCAAAGTATTGGAGTTTCAGTTTGACCCAATTCCCTTGCAAGGTCTCTGGGTGGTGACAGGATCTCAGAAGGCTCAACACTAAGCCCTAAACACGCTACTTCTGCCAAGTTTTAGGCACTGGGAAGAATGTAGTGCTACTGCCTGCCTTCATGGAAGTAGATGACCACCAGAAACTAGAGTATTAGGGACAATTGTGATGTACTAAAGTATAACAGATTTTCTCTTTTTTCCAGGCAGCTTGTGCAGTTGTTTGTCCAGTGACCCTGTATGTCGTTGGGAAAACTTCTCTGGTTTGTCTATTCTTGACATGAGGAAGATTCCATGTACTTGGTCCTCATTATAGAAGTCAGATCTGGTGGGCTGCAGTCCATGGGGTCGTGAAGGGTCGGACACGACTGAGCGACTTCGCTTTCACTTTTCACTTTCATGTATTGGAGAAGGAAATGGCAACCCACTCCAGTGTTCTTGCCTGGAGAATCCCAGGGATGGGGAGACTGGTGGGCTGTCGTCTATGGGGTCGCACAGAGTCGGACACGACTGACGTGACTTAGCAGCAGCAGCAGGCCCAAGACTAAGGTCTGACAACCACATGTTCTCTCCCGAGACTCTAAATGTTGAACTGGTAATATAGAGATGGAATGAATGCTTGAGACGATTCATTATAGTGAGCCTGGTGGCAGCAGCAATAAGAATGTCCTGCCTCTTTCCTTCTAGGATTCCTTGAATTCCTGGCCATCTTGAGTCTGTTGCCTTAGACCTCTTCCAATAAATTTCTCTGTGCTTAAGTTAGCCAGAGATCTCCCCTAACATGACATTCCTAAGGAGATAAAAGACCATCCCCATTAGAATAAACACAATTCCCAAACCACTGTGACTAAGAATCCCTCATGGGAGTAGAGACGAGGACATAGAGCTAAACAATTTTTAAAATATTTTTAAAAATATCAGGAAACATCCACCAGTTTTTAGTAATTTGGTATTTACTGTCAACAATCAGCTGCCTATATAAAGCTATTGCTTCTGGCTTAAGTTTGATCTATTCAACAATCTCTTTCTGTTGTGAATGCACAGATGATGAAATCCAGAATCAAGGACATATAACAAGCTGCCTGAAAAAGTAATTTTTTAACAAAAAAGTATGTCATTTAAAATTTGGCAGCCTTTTTATTTGCTGCTGACTAGAATAAGCAGAAAATCACTGCCGATGGTGATTACAGCCATGAAATTAAAAGACGCTTACTCCTTGGAAGAAAAGTTATGACCAACCTAGATAGCATATTCAAAAGCACAGACATTACTTTGCCAACAAAGATCCGTCTAGTCAAGGCTATGATTTTTACAGTAGTCATGTATGGATGTGAGAGTTGGACTGTGAAGAAAAGTGAACGCCAAAGAATTGATGCTTTTGAACTGTGGTGTTGGAAAAGACTCTTGAGAGTCCCTTGGACTGCGAGGAGATCCAACCAGTCCATCCTAAAGGAGACCAGTCTTGGGTGTTCATTGGTAGGACTGATGCTGGAGCTGAAACTCCAATACTTTGGCCACCACATGCGAAGAGTTGACTGACTGGAAAAGACTCTGATGCTGGGAGGGATTGGGGGCAGGAGGAGAAGGGGACGACAGAGGATGAGATGGCTGGATGGCATCACCGATTCGATGGACGTGAGTTTGGGTAAACTCCAGGAGATGGTGATGAACAGGGAGGCCTGGCCTGCTGTGATTCATGGGCTCGCAGAAAGTCGGACATGACAGAGCAACTGAACTGAACTGAACTGAACTATTATATAAATGCAATAACAAGGGAAAGAACTTTTTTGTTTACCTATTGACAGCGCATCTGTTGCCAGTATTCTTTGGTATACTTAGTGGATTTTAGATAGCACATGGGTAAGTGTGAAGTAGGAGCATTATACAGTGAGCAAGAGAACAAGCTTTGGAGTCAGACTGCTCCTGAATTTTGGTGCCACCAAATATCAGCTACATGTACTATTAAGGGTAGTTTTCTTAATTCTTTTTATTTCTTCGACCCTCAGTTTACATATTTATAATATAGGGATATAATAGTACCTACATCATAGGGTTATTGTGAAGATTAAAAGGAAATACACACAGCTGAATAAACTATAGCTATTTCTATCAGGGGTTAAGGAAGATGTTTAAAGAACATCTTTTAAAGTTCCTTAAACATTCCCTTTGCAGTTCATCAGTTATTAGGGCCTTTTGATATTTTGTGATGGGTGTGACTGAGGTTCACTGATAGAGGAAGGGGACCAATATCTTCAAATATGAACTTACAGAAAGTAAAGAAAGAGTCTATCAGGTGGCACAGATGGAGGAATCATCAATTTAGTCAAAGAGAAAATTCAACAGTCATTAAATTGTAAAAGAGATTTTTTTCCTCCTATCCCAGGTTTGAATTATATTAGCTGAAAAGGATCTGACTGAATGCTTAACAGAACTAAGAAAATTGTTCAACAAGGAAGCTGACTGAGCAGGAAATGGTTTGAATTGAGGTTGGTAAAATTTTCTTGAAATTTAGTAAGGACTAAATACACATTTTGTTGGTAAGGTTGAGCCATTCTGTTCAAAACAAATTTTCTGCTGTTTTCATGTAGAGAATGAATTTGAATGATTCATGAAGAAGCAATTTAAAAAGAACAAAAGGGAGGAAAAAAAAGAAATGTCTTTGCTAAGCTAGATAAGTAGTAAATTTTGAAAGTAAAAGCAGGAAAAGAAAATGGCCTCTAAAATAAATGTGTAGATTTCAGAATGCTGGAGTTACATAATTCTCAAATTCAGTGACTTCTTAAACTAAAACAAAGGTAGTATAAGCTTTATATTATGTAAGTTTTATATTAAATAATAAAAATAACTTTAGTGATCTAAAGGTTAGCACATGGTAATATCATGTTCACAATGTTTTATCTTTGATAGTGTCCTAGTAATTTTCTCTTTCAAAAACAGAAATGAAGAGTTAAAATGCCACTAGAAAGTCTTATATATTTTTAATGTCTGTGTACTTCAACAGAATTTGATAAAATTGTTAGGTAGTTAGAATAGGAAACAGGAGTCCAAAACGGCGGTGGCTAAAAGACAAGGAAGGGAAAAGCCCACGAAAATAGAACAAAGGAAGGTCAAAGGAAGGTCCGAGGACTGGAGTGAGGGCTTCAGGTAGAACAAATAGCACTCGGGGCTAGCCCAGTTTACATAGGGCAGGCCCAGGAGGAGGAGAAAACATATAAAAAGAGGAGCCAAAGGGCTCTCTCTCTCCCTCCCACACACTGGCGCGCTCCTCCACTCTCATCTCTTTGTATCTTTGGGTTGGCATGCCCTCATGCTTCGAGGATGGATTCTCCTGCATCTTATAAATAAAATAGAGCTGTAACACTGATTTGTCTAAGAGCTATAACATGGTTTGTCCAAGACCCGAGAGTTGTGACACGCCAAGGGCTTTAATGTCTGTTGCTCCAAATCTTTGTTGTGACGAGACAGAACCGAGGAACATACACTCACCTGACAAAATGAAGATGATATCCTTAGATTTTTTTTGGCATTTTTCAATTTATTTCCAACAATACATTAATGCAGTAATAAATCAAGCATTCTATAGGCAATCTTTGAAAAGTTCTGCTTCCAAATGAGATGACATAGTCTAAACAATGGAGAAGGAAATGACAACCCACTCCAGTGTTCTTGCCTGGAGAATCCCAGGGATGGGGGAGCCTGGTGGGCTGCCGTCTATGGGGTTGCACAGAGTTGGACACGACTGAAGTGACTTAGCAGCAGCAGCAGTCTAAACAAAATATCTTTCAACCAGAACAACCAAAAATACACATGTAAACAAACAAGAAATCATGTGTTTATTAAAAGCACCAAAGAGTAATAAGCACAAAAAGTGGAAGTGTCAGTCACTCAGTCATATCTGACTCTTTGCAACCCCGTGGATTGTAGCCTGCCAGGCTCCTCTGTTCATGGGCACAAAGAAACCCAAAGAAACTAAATCTTAGTGATAGGTAAGTCCTACTGGGGCTAGTAAAGATCTGTGATTACTGTGTCACTGTGTCCAAGTGAGTAGAGGATTGCACCTGCTGAGGCAGAGGAAATCTGCTTGATTAAAGAGAATCCAGAGGAACAGCCACATGGCCACTGTAAAGGATTTGCCTGAGTAAGAGCCCTAGCTGAAGAGCTAGATCTCTTCACACTTATTTTAATTCTCTTGGATGGGACTATTGCAGAATTTGAAGTAATTTGGGTACAACAGAGTGTAAGGTCTTGGTTAAGAATAGACAGACCTCAGGTTTGTCCAATTCTTCAGTTTCCTACTGGAGAAAGTGTTCTCCAACAGACACAGGATACATAGCTTTTAATGGCTTTTGAAACAGGAGGTAAAATTAAATTAACTATAGCAGTAATACGGCTCCAGCTCAGTTTAACTACTGACTGACTGCATCAAACTGCACATGGAATAGGATAGACCAAATGCCAGGTCACAAAAAATCTCAATACAGTTTTTAAAAAATTCAAATCATTCAAACATCTTCTTCAATCACATGAAATGAAAAATCAATAATAGAAGGAAATCTGGAAAATTCAAACATAAAAAAATCAAGTAGATCAGTCAACTAATGTATCAAAGAAGTAATCATAAGGAATTAGAAAACACGGCATGGCAAAACTTATGAGATGCAGCAAAAGCAGTGGTCGGAGGGAAACTTACAGCAGTAATGTCTATTTTAGAAAAGAAAGATTTCAAATCAATAACTGCATTATGGAAGTAGAAAAAAAAAGGAGAAAATCAAAGTCAAAGAAAACAGGAAGAAGGAAGTAGTAAAAATTAAAGTGGAGATAAAAACAGTATTGTCTCTCTAAAAGTGGCCCAGCAGCAATGCATCAGAGGCACTTTTCCCATTACTAAGTCTGAAGTATATGCCTAGCCTTCAGATTTTGCTCTACAATACTAAATACAATATAATGTAATATCTATTTTGCATAATATCTATATGTAATTATATGTCATGAAACATGATACTAAGAATAACATAATACTGAAAAGGAAACAAGATTCCTCAAATACCGTTGATTCTCAAAATTAGAAAAACAACAGTTTAGGTTAGCAGTTTTTATTGCCAAAAGCAAAAACGTCTTTGAGGTTATCTGAGCCAATGATGGAGGACAAAGGGGTCGACTTCAAATTGATCACCAAACTGTGAATACATCATGTTAAAAAAAAGTTGGAATTTTTCTGAATGGGCAACACAAAGGGATACTTTTCCCTTTTAAGTTAAAAAAGAAAGAAAGAAAAGAAAAAAAAGTAAGTATAACGGCCATTCCACTGGAACTCAAATGAACATTTTCATTTTTAACAATGAATCCGATCAGAAAATGTGGGATTGGATATGCAGCTCAATACACTGGTTACTTGTCTTCCTAAATTAGACTGTGCACCCTGCCCCAGATGGTTCGGCAGGGAGCCTGCCTGTACATTCACACAAGGCATCTTGCCTTCTGACTTCCTTTGAAACAAAGAGAAGCTGTAACACTAACAACCCACCCCATCACTTAAAGAACACCCTGTAAACAAGCTAACAACTAAGACTTTTTTGATATCAACTCATTTTCCATGAATCAGAGAGATGAGTCAAAAAGGATGCTAGGCTTATGTGTGCTATGAAATAGGTAATAAACTTCACAAAACACTGATTTTATACTTTTAAACAATATGAATTGCTTATGAAGAAAATAAGATATTATGCACACCTGGCTTAAGCTTTTAACAGCATGAAAAAATAATATGAAAAAATTCTCCTTTGTATCACAGTGCTTCAGTGCATTCCCTTGGGAAAACCACTGTGTTATATATTCTTTCAGAAATATTTGATAGTTATTTAAGAGTATGTGTGTATGTGTGTTCATGCCAAGTTGCTTCAGTCGTGTTTGACTCATTGCGACCCTATGGACTATAGCCCACCAGGCTCCTCTGTCCAGGGGTTACTGTACTTATAATTCTTCATTTTGAATTTTTCATTTTATGAGAAACATTGGGGATGTTTTCATATCATCACATGTAAATCTCTTACTCTTCTTAATAGATGCAAAGTATTCCAGTGGATGAATGTATTATACATTTAGTGTCCTACTGATGATTGTTTTAATTATTAATAGTCTCTTATTATTACAATAAAATCTGCAATAAAAGCTTTTGCCCTACAGAATCTTTGTGTACAGTGGATAAATATTACTCTTCCCAGCATCTTTAGCATTATTTTGTATCACTAAATATTTCATCTTTTGCCAGTTCACTGCTCAAAAATAGCTCATAGATAATTTTATTTGCTCTTCTTTATGAGTGATGGTGAATAGCTTTTCATATGGTTAGAGTATTTTTTGTCAACTCTACATTCATCCCCTCTATTTTCCTGTTAGCTTTTTTGAAGTCCATGGTTTGAAATATTTAAATAGGCCTCATATTGCAGCTTTGAAGCTTACCATAACATACAAGATACAATACAACTTGTGATATACTCAGGCTCTCAAAAAAAGGAATTAAAGAAGTGTTTAGTAGCTCAGATTTTTTTTCCAAGTCATTAATAAAATTAATATGGTTAACAATTTAGGTGAGATCAAATGAATTTCTTCCTGCATCATTTATAGATGTCAGAGGGGTCTTGAGATACACCAATGAAAAAATATTGCCAAATTTAAATGGGTTGTCAAAGACATTTGCCATAAATAAATGTCACATTTTCTATTCAATGTAGCATGGTATCATGATTCGTGTCTGTTTTGTCAGCATCAATCCATGTGGCTTGAGTTTGAGCAGATGCTACAAATTGCCAATTGCAGAAATGCATGGTTTGTAAGTTTTCCATCCAAAACCCAAGAAAATTTTCTTCTGCATAGTAATTACTAAAGATGTTCATAACTGATTATGACCCTTTAGGGAGTCTATAAAACAAGACTTGGAATATCACTGTAAGATCCTGAAGAGATAAACAGATAGCCAGTAATAGAAGAATATTATTATAAGACAGTCTTTGTTTACAAGAGAAAATTAGATTCATTAGTTAGCTCAGTGCATTTTCAAACAATCTAAAGCATGTGGACAGAGCAGATATTTTATGTATTTTCCTTATTTAGAGTTCTCAAAATATTGGGTAAGCTTACGTTTCCAAGCAGTTATATTTTTATAGTCCCCTTTTCATCAGTGATGTTCTTAAACCATGTTCTATAATCCATAACAACTCGGTTACTGTCACGATAATAAGGGCTTATTTTGGGGAGAATAATCTATAGATTACTCAGTAAATCACACTATCAATATGAACACTGCCCAAATTCTAGTTTGTGTCTTTCTGGATTTGATTTCTTAACTGTTTCTTCAATAAAGGCTACAACAGTTATTCATAAATGCAATAAATAAATAAACTTTTGCTTACAAAAAGTTATTAAATATAAAAAGAACTAATAAGGAACCTTTTTAAAATGGCACAAAAGAAAATTTTCTGAATTACCTTCATAGAATCAGAGATACATTAAAAATATTCTTACTTACTTAAGGAATATTTATGATTTGATTACTATATATTAATAACGACCACTGTTTTATATGCTGTGATACGGCAGTAAATGAAATGGACAAATACCCCTAACTCATGCAATTTCCATTCAGTAAAGCAAAGAGAAGAATAAAGGAAATCTGAATAGAAAGAAATATTCAGTAGGGTGACTGTGAAAAAGAATAATAGTTTCCTTCAACATCTTGTTCTAGAGATTTGTAAGATAAGATTGATCTTCAGAAATAGAAAGCAATTCAAGATTTTGAAACATCTAAAAAATCAGGCTACATTATATTAATTATGCTAGAGTTGGCAAAATCAGGCTACTATTTCGAGTCTGACATCTTTCCCAAGTTTATTACATCTTTGCATTGTCATGGCATAAAGACTTATATGATACTTTGTAAACTGACATTAAAATTTAAAATTGAATTTCATAAAATGTCCGTTAGTTGAATAGTTTCTCTGTCACTCAACATAGGGAACTCTTGTTCCTGGTTTCTTATGTATCCTTCCCTAGGCTGCTGTGTATATATATATATATACACACACATACTCAAGTAAATAAATTATCTTTCTCATTTTTATACAAAAAGGAAAACACACATAAGATACTTGCTATTCTGTGAATTTTTAAGTTTCTTTAAAACTTTGTGGACATCTTTCTATATCAGTATAGAGTTCCTTTCTATTTATAACTGCACAAGATTTATTTTTATGGATGCACCATATTTTTGTCTGTTTATCTGTCACTGCTGATATCTGACTACCGACATCACTCTAAGTAAAGACGCTGGGGTATTTTAATGGTATTTTTTTGTAATTACCTAAGATATTCTATTTTTACCTCCATCATCTTTTAATCTGGTTGGAATAAAACATGACTATAAGTTTTAAACCTACTAATGTTACTTTAGAAAATATATTTGGATTTGTTGCTTGCACTTTATTTTATTTTTTTAAGTAACTATATTTCACTTTTAAGTAGAGTATGGAAAAGAATGGGATTCAATCCACTTGCAGAATAAATGGGAAAAAAATCAATTGGCAGGAGAGAAAACAGTACAATGCTAAAATAGGCCAGATCGAATGTTAGGGGCTGAACAGAAAAAGATCTCTAATGTCTATGATATAAAGAAAGCAAATATTAATAGGGGGCTGGTCTACCATATAAATCCCCTCTTGAAAGATATATATTCGCACACCACTGAAGTAAGATCTTTATGATAAGAAACTGTCTTGAGGTGAAAAGAACACAAGAACACAGAAGTCCACGGGTAGAAGACAGATGACAAGGTGCGAAAGAGGCACATCTGGTGGAAATAAATATGTATTTATCGCATGCCTGCCTGTTCCTCCATTCGCCACCCCTCATTAGGAGCCAGGCTCCCTTTGGGGAAGTGACATTGACACTCTCTTGTCACCTACACCACATTTGCCTAATGGTGTGGCGCTGCGCAGTTGGAGGTAAGACTGAATTCACCCTTGACTCGAGGAAAATTTCACTTACTGAAAAAAAATGGTCTTGGTTACTGAAGCACAAGTAATCAGTAAAGAACTTGAGGCTGCGGCCAGGAAAACCATATAATGAATGTTTACCTTCATCTAAACATTGGCCATGTTACTGCCATGAAAAATACTGCTGCGGTTGAAGATGGCACACGGAGGTGCACATCTCAAGAGAACCACAGCAAGCTGATCCTATGGCCCTATTTGAACCATGCCTGCTCATCACACTTGCTTTGGAACTTTTAGGTATATAACAACAACAACAGAAAATCCCCCTTAATGTATCAGTAAGTTTGGTTCGTGTTTTTTATTTCTATCAGTTGGAAGTATCCTCACTGATATAAATGAGGGGCGGGGGAGAAGAAGGGGGTGGTAGACAGAAAAGCTGAAAATTAAACTTGGTCTATGGCTTGTATTCATTTATTCAGAATTCTCTTGAATTTCTCTGTATAATTTTCCTGGAAAAGGACATTTACACCACAAATAATTAATAACATGGATGAAAGAATATATATATACATACACATATACAAACTGTGACATATGTTTGCCCTACTCCTTGTCACGTAAGGTCATCATCATCCAAAGCCCACCACCTATATACCTGCTGACAAACAAAGCTGTTTGTAAACAAAGCTGATTATATATCAGGTTTCTGAGTCCATATCTATATTTACATCTATATATCTATATCTATATATGTAGTCTTCTTCCCTAGTTTTCTCTCAAAGCTGGTGTTCCAATGCCTTCAGTTTTTTATCTTATTTCAAGTATATGTCTATATTATAATGAAGATACCTCTATAATATTTCTTAATTTATGCCCTGTCAGATTATGTTACCTTCCTATTAAGCCTGATGACTCTCTAGTCTCAAAGGGCTATTTGAAACTCATTTGAAACGCAGTTATGAAACTCATTCTATAATTACCAACTAGTTCAGGGATACTGTAGATGGAATCAGAAAAAAAAAAAAATCACTAAATAGTAACATTTATGCTCTGCTAGTCAGTGAGAATATAAAGCATGAGTCACAAAGACAGCCATGTAATAACATAGCTCAAGTACTGCTGAGCAGAGAGAAAGTTGACTATTTGAAATAAACATCTAGGACCATGCTTAAAGTTTTCTAGACTTGGGATGTAAAACCAAAAAGTGATATCGGTTTGGGATTGGCCACAGCCATTGAGGAAGAGAGCCCCACAATCTCAAACTAGAAACCACTGCCAAAGGTTATTGAGATTTATTAAAGGAAATTTGCTTTCTAACTAGCTCATCCCTCAGATTTTATAAATAAATAACATCATGCATTTTACCAAGAGGTAACCAAGAAAGACTCTTTGCAAATGCAGGCAAAAAAGTATCATTTGTACTCTATGGTATTTATTACCAAGCAATTATAGTCTACATTTGTCAGCAAGCATATAGGTGCTGGGCTTTGGATGACGATGACCTTACATGGCAAGGAGTAGGGCAACCATATATCACAGTTTGCCTGATACTATTCCTGTATATACTTTCATCCACGTTATTAATTATTAATACTGTCCTTTCACTTTTAAACATTTTCTGGCTTGGAAGACAAGTTATATATATGGTCACCTTACTGACAGGCACGAGTAATCATGTATAAATATAAGGATGGCTAATAAGAGGAAAGATGAGTACTCTGTTAATACATATAGCAAAAGTAATCTTCCTCCTGTCTGCAAACAGATTATAGAACTAGGGAGTATACTGGCAACTGAAAAATTTATTTTCCAATTTTTTCTCCAGAAAAGTATTCTCTTCTGATATATGTTAAAGTACAAATTTTCTGAGTTAAAATAGTCAACTAGTTCTTGACCATGTCAATAGTACAGTTCAGTTCAGTTGCTCAGTAGTGTCTGACTCTTTGTGACCCCATGGACTGCAGCATGCTAGGCCTCCCTGTCCATCACCAACTCCTGGAGATAACTCAAACTCATGTCCATCAAGTTGGTGATGCCATCCAACCATTTCATCCTCTTTTATCCCGTTCTCCTCCTGCCTTCAATCTTTCTCAGCATCAGGATCTTTTGGAATGAGTCAGTTCTTCCCATCAGGTGGCCAAAGTATTGGAGTTTCAGCTTCAGCATCAGTCCTTCCAATGAATATTCAGGACTGATTTCCTTTAGGATGGACTGGCTGGATCTCCTTGCAGTCCAAGGGACTCTCAGGAGTCTTCTCCAACATCACAGTTCAAAAACATCAATTCTTCGACACTCAGCTTTCTTTATAGTCCAAATCTCACACCCATACATGACTACTGGAAAAACCATAGCTTTGACTAGATGGACCTTTGTTGGCAAAGTAATGTCTCTGCTTTTTAATATGCTCTCTAGGTTGGTCATAGATTATCTTCCAAGGAGCAAGCTTCTTTTAATTTCATGGCTGCAGTCACCATTCTGGAGCCCAAAAAAGTATAGTCTGTCACTGTTTCCACTGTTTCTCCATCTATTCGCCATGAAGTGATGGGACCTGATGCCATGATCTTAGTTTTCTGAATGCTGAGTTTTAAGCCAGCTTTTTCATTCTCCTCTTTCACTTTCATCAAGAGGCTCTTTAGTTCTTTGCTTTCTGCCATTAGGGTGATGTCATCTTCATGTCTGAGGTTATTGAAATTTCTCCAAGCAATCTTGAGTCCAGCTTGTGCTCCTTCCAGCCCAGTATTTCTCATGATGTACTCTGCATATAAGTTAAATAAGCAGGGTGACGATATACAGCCTTGATGTACTTCTTTCCCTATTTGGAACCAGTACAATAGTACAAATAGTCAATAGTACAAATAATGCAATTGCCGTGATCAGGACTTTAGAAAGGAGGACAAGAGAAGAGAGGGAAGGAAGAGGGGTGAGAGAAGGAGGGAGAGAAAGATGAGTAACAGTTTATAATCAAATGGATTGTATTATTATGTTAAGCCTTTTTTTCTGTTGTGATTAATAATAAATAAATACTACTCAGTCATAAAAAGGAACACATTTAAATCTCCTAATGAGGTGGACGAAACTAGAGCCCATTATACAGATTGAAATAATTCAAAAAGAGAAATGTAAATATTGTATACTGACACATATATATGGAGTCTGAAGAGATGGTGCTGGGCAGCAATGGAGAAACAGACATAGGGAAAAAGACCTATGGACAAGGTGGGAGGAGAGTAGGGGGAAGAGGAGATGTATGGAGAGAGTAATGCAGAAATTTACAATACCATGTATAAAACAGATAGCCAATGGGAATTTGCTGTGTGACTCTCTGACAGGCTAAAAAGGGGTGAGGAGGGAGATGGGAGGCGGTCTGGGAGGGAGGGACATGGGTGTACCTATGGCTGATACTTGCTGATGTATGACAGAAAACCACAAAATTCTGTAAAGCAATTATCCTTCAATTAAAATAAATTTAAATAATGAATATGCAAGAGTTAAGTCAAAAGTGAGAACACATCCTCCAGAAAAGTTTATTCATTCAACAAACATTTATATTCACTTATAAAGCACGTAGCAATCTTATCCAATTTTATTAAAATTTATTCTGCTTTACCAAACTTAATAAGCAGCAAGTGATTTTCCTTTTAGTATCATGACTCAGATCTGTCCTTAGCATCCCCAAATGCACATCCTGAAGACCTCAACCAAAACTTTTACAGGCCACATGTAAAGTGAAGATGGATGTTGCGCAAGAAGTCTCCTACGGAAATGGTTCTGTAGCTTTGTGCTTTTCTGTGTGACCAAGAACAACACACACTAACAAACTGAAATTTTATGAGTAGCACATGGTACTCCGTGCTTGGATTTTATGTGATTTACAGCTTTGGATTTTAAGCCAAAGGTTTACAATCTGTTTTATCTGTTAAACAAATTTCTCCTGTTAATCTTCACTACGAAGAACATTCTCATAACTAGAGCTGCTACTATATCCTTCTCATTTTATTTCCCCTCATTTGCTTTATATAAACAAAAGTAGGATAAAGAACAATGAACCGGCAGTGCTGCTTGGATGCCTGAGGGACTGGGAGATGCTAGGCGCTAAGGACGTTGCTAGGAAGCTGCTCTCACTATAAAATAGCCACTCCTCACGGCCAATCAGATCAACAGCCCTACATGGGATGACTCAGGGGATTTGGAGCTCTTCACTCCACATTATTGCTGACAATCACTCTCCTAGCTGCATTTCCTCCAGTTGATTAAAATGAATATATTTCCCCTACCATCTTTTCCTGTCATGTGGCTTTACAGTGTGTGGCTGAGACATTCTCACATAGAATCACATAAGGGATGATTTCAGTAAGGATGAAAGTTTATCTCACATTTTCCTTATTTCATTTGGCTTTCTCTTAGAATGGAGTTTTCTCAGAATCTATGACCAAGAGGTTTTGTGGTTTGTTTGTTTGTTTCTTTTTTAATCTCTCACCCAGGAAACAAGTCCATAGTTGAGTCAAAATTCAATTTAAGCCTTGGTGCTGCTACCAGTGTGAAGCTGGTGAGTCTTATAAGTTGCTCTCTCCCTATTCCTTCATCCCAGCAATTATGATTCATGTATACCCTACCTCAACAGCTCACTTTCAGAGTCAAGCAGGACTTCCTAGAACAAAGGATTCTGAAAAACTTATGGTACTGGAAAATGGAAGCTAGCATGATCAAGTTGTGTATTTGTGTTTTAACTACTGCCCTGTAGGCTTGAACACTGTTCAAAACTTGAACACTGTTTGGCAGTGATCAAAGAAGCACCTGAAATATGTTATAAGTGAGGAATTGTTCTATTTAGTTTTAATTAATTTTCATTTAAATGGGCACATCTTGCTAGGGGTTATCACATCAGACCACATAGCTCTAGGACATTAAATAGTTTTTATTATTTATTACCTTCTAAGGCTGTTTTTGGAGAAGGCAATGGGAACCCACTCCAGTACTCTTGCCTGGAAAATCCCATGGATGGAGGGGCCTGGTGGGCTGCAGTCCATGGGGTCGCTAGGAGTCGGACACAGCTAAGCAACTTCACTTTCACTTTTCACTTTCATGCATTGGAGAAGGAAATGGCAACCCATTCCAGTGTTCTTGCCTGGAGAATCCCAGGGACGGGGGAGCCTGGTGGGTTGCTGTCTCTGGGGTCACACAGAGTCGTACTCGACTGAAGCAACTTAGCAGCAGCAGTAGCAAGGCTGTTTTTAAACACTTGCAAATAATCAACCACTAACCTAATAATGCAGGTTAGTCTAGACTATGTGAGAATTAATGAGACCTAGATTTCTAGCGTTCTCTAGGGTAAGCAATCTTAAAAATAAAGATCATCTTTAAAATGTCTCAGATTTAAAAAGAGACTTGTTAATGACTATCTTAATAACTATATTTTACAACTATATTGTCAACAGAATATATCTTTAAGCTTGACTGTCACTATGAGAATGTGTATACTGATACATACACGTACAGTCTATTTATCTCTCTATATAGCATATTCTGTCAAGTTCATGGATTTTACTGTGGAATGGTTCATTAGGGAGTCAGAAAATTAATACAAAGTCTCAATTGTAACACTTGGTCAATTTACTCTTTTCCTCAAACACCTTCAATGACTTGCTATAAGCAATAGAATAAAATTTCAATGCTTCAGCATAAATTTAAAATCTACTTTCTTCCCCATTTTTAAATCTCTTATCACTTCCTAAAACTCGTAGTAAGCAATTCACCTACTTGTGTTTTTCACATGTTCTACCAAGTGTCTCTTGCATCTCCTGCATTGACAAGTGGATTCTTCACCACTGCACCACCTGGGAAGCTGAGAGGTACACCAGTGAAAATATAGTGTGGACATCTCTGGTGATGATTACATTTTAGGAAGAAATATCCATCAGTTCAGTTCAGTTCAGTAGCTCAGTTGTGTCCGACTCTTTGCAACCCCATGAAATGCAGCACGCCAGGCCTCCCTGTCCATCACCAACTCCCAGAGTCCACGCAAACCCATGTTCATCGAGTCGGTGATGCCATCCAACCATCTCACCCTCTGTTGTCCCCTTCTCCTCCTCCCCTCAATCTTTCCCAGCATCAGGGTCTTTTCAAATGAGTCAGTTCTTCGCATCAGGTGGCCAAAGTATTGGAGTTTCAGCTACAACATCAATCCTTCCAATGAACACCCAGGACTGATCTCTTTAGGATGGACTGATTGGATCTCCTTGCAGTCCAAGGGACTCCAAAGAGTCTTCTCCAACACCACAGTTCAAAAGCATCAATTCTTCTGCACTCAGCTTTCTTTCTAGTCCAACTCTCACCTCCATACATGACCACTGGAAAAACCATAGCCTTGACTAGACAGACAAAAGTTGACAAAGTAATGTCTCTGCTTTTTAATATGCTGTCTAGTACTCTTGCCTGGAAAATCCCATGGATGGAGGAGCCTGGTTGGCTGCAGTCCATGGGGTCGCTAGAGTCGGACACGACTGAATGACTTCACTTTCACTTTTCACTCTCATGCATTGGAGAAGGAAATGGCAACCCACTCCAGTGCTCTTGCCTGGAGAATCCCAGGGATGGGGGAGCCTGGTGGGCTGCCATCTATGGGGTTGCATAGAGTTGGACACGACTAAAGCGATGCAGCAGAAGCAGCAGGTTGGTCATAACTTTCCTTCCAAGGAGTAAATGTCTTTTAATTTCATGGCTGCAATCACAATTTGCAGTGATTTTGGAGCCCCCCAAAATAAAGTCAGCCACTATTTCCACTGTTTCCCCATGTATTTGCCATGAAGTGATGGGACCGGATGCCATGATCTTCGTTTTCTGAATGTTGAGCTTTAAGTCACCTTTTTCACTCTCCTCTTTCACTTTCATCAAGAGGCTTTTGAGTTCCTCTTCACTTTCTGCCATAAACGTGGTGTCATCTGCATATCTGAGGTTATTGATATTTCTCCCGGCAATCTTGATTCCAGCTTGTGCTTCTTACAGCTCAGCGTTTCTCACGATGTACTCTGCATATAAGTTAAATAAGCAGGGTGACAATATACAACCATGACATACTCCTTTTCCTATTTGGAACCAATTTGTTGTTCCATGTCCAGTTCTAACTGTTGCTTCCTGACCTGCCTACAGGTTTCTCAAGAGGCAGTAGCACAATCTCATACAAAGTCACACTAGCAATTATTCTACTATCAGTCCTTCTAATAAGTGGGTCCTTGACCCTTTCCACCCTAATCACCACACAAGAACAAGTAGGACTAATCTTTCCAGCATGACCCCTAGCGATAATATGATTTATCTCGACACGAGCAGAAACAAATCAAGCTCCATTTGACCTCACTGAGGGAGAGTCAGAACTAGTCTCAGGCTTCAACGTAGAATATGCAGCAGGACCATTCACCCTATTTTTCATAGCAGAATATGCAAACATCATTATAATGAATATTTTTACAACAATCCTATTCCTAGGAGCATTCCATAACCCATGCATACCAGAACTATACACAATCAACTTTACCATCAAATCACTGCTACTAGCAATCTCTTTCCTATGAATTCAAGCATCCTATCCCTGATTCCATTATGATCAAATAATGCAACTACTATGAAAAATTTTCCTACCCCTAACACTAGCCCTATGATGTGACACGTATCACTACCCATCCTCCTATCAAGCATCCCCCCACAAACATAAGAAATATGTCTGACAAAAGAGTTACTTTGATAGAGTAAATAAGAGAGGTTTAAGCCCTCTTATTTCTAGAACTATAGGAATTGAACCTACTCCTAAGAACCCAAAACTCTTCATGCTCCCAATTACACCAAATTCTAGTAGTAAGGTCAGTTAATTAAGCTATCAGGCCCATACCCCAAAAGTGTTGGTTTATATCCTTCTTGTACTAATAAACCCAATTATCTTTATCATTATTCTATCAACTATTATACTAGGAACTACCATTGTCATAATCAGCTCCTGCTGACTACTCATCTGAATTGGATTTGAAATAAATACACTTGCTATCATCCCCATTATAATAAAAAAAGTATAACCCACGAGCCACAGAAGCATCAACCAAATACTTTTTAACCCAATCAACAGCTTCAATATTACTAATAATAGCCATTATCATTAACTTAATATTCTCAGGCCAATGGACCATAATAAAATTATTTAACCCAACAGCATCTATACTCATAGCAATAGCTCTTACCATAAAATTAGGAATAACCCCATTCCACTTCTGAGTCCCAGAAGTAACACAAGGTATCTCCTTATCATCAGGCCTAATCTTATATTATTTCATGACTAATATTGTTAGGATTTATGAAACAAAAGTAAACTATGGGATTGGAGATCTCATTTTAGCACTGGTTTGGTTTGTAAGGGTGGAACTGAGAGCTAATCCAAAAGGTAGGCAGCATTTATCCAGGGTAAAGCATTCTAAATGGGAAAAACGGCCAACTGTGCTATAGTGTTATCTGTGTCTTTGTTCTCTTCCTCCACATGCTGAAATGCCGTTACATCTAAATTACATATGATCACTTTTGGAAAGTGATTCCAGAACCCCCCATCACAATAAAATTTGCTCTGACACAGAAGACATTACAGCCAGACACACTATAATTGCTTGTATTTATTTCAATCTCCCCTTTAGACCTCAAACATCCATAGAAATTGTTTTCATATTTATATTCTCTAGTATTTATTTCTTGGGGGGCCCTGAATAAATTTGTAATATAAGAATGACTAACATCGGTGGTCTTCCCTGAAAGAGTTCAAATTAGGAAGGGGGGAGAGAGATGTAAATAAAATTTTGTTATTCTGTTTGACCCCTGCTATAATGGAGACCTGCCAAATATGCAATACAATAATGAATAACAGGTTCTTTGTAGGTAGGTATGGAGAGAAAAGTACGACGTGTGTATCCAAATAAGTATTTTGTATATTCTGCTAAAATTTAGTCTGGGAGAGTTACTGGAAAAAAAGATTGGTAAAAATAGCCCAGATATAGTAAGATAGAGGTAGTAATGATAAGAGTGGATCAATCACTCTGTGGAAATAAACCCACTGTCAATATGATTGTGTCTATCAAAAAGAGCCCTGAACGTTTACTAATTAAATTTATAGCATGGGCAATCACTAACATGAACATGTTTCCTCTTCCATAAAATGCAGATCTTGGATGATTTGAATAGTGTTTTCTAACAGGTTTTTCATATAGCTTCCTGGACTATTAATGCTAAAAAGTGTTTTGAGGAATTTCTGAATTAAATAAAACTCTGTAAGTTTCTTAGAATAGTACTTCCCATCGTCTATGGCAGCCTAACATGCAATGTGGCTCACTAGAGAGGTCCATTGGATGCCTTTCTCAAATCTATTTAAAACATAAAGCCTATGCATCATGTATTATATAGTTACAATGTATGATAAGAGACAGAAGAAGAACAGAACAAGAGGCTGTGAAATAGGTTAACTTACTAAAGACTAAGTGGCCTGGGAATACCACTGTGAGACGAGAACTGTGACAGGAAGAATGAAAAAAGTCATGCAGAGGAAGCATTTCAGCAATACAGGCAGTATGTACGAGGCCCTAATGGTGAAATATTACTTAACTCCTTCATTTTAGGTGCTGAAATGGACTGAGCACACGAAGCAAGAGAGAGGGTCAGAAAAGCAAAGAGGAAGAAGTGGCTGAGCAGGGCTGGAAAATGGTCCTTTTGGGTTAATGGTTAATCAATACACTCCTTCCTTCATTGAGAAAGTCTTGATAAGATAAGGTCAGCTTATCTTATCAATAAACAGTGTGCATAAACAGTGTGTTTAATAACATGATTGATTTTTTTCCATCTGCCTAAGTACATTAGAAGTGAAGTGAAGTCGCTCAGTCCTGTCGGACTCTTTGCGACCCCATGGACTGTAGCCTACAAGGCTCCTCTGTCCATGGAATTTTCCAGGCAAGAGTACTGGAGTAGGTTGCCATTTCCTCCAGAGGATCTTCCCCACCCAGGGATCGAACCCCGGTCTCCTACATTGCAGGCAGACGCTTTACCGTCTGAGCCACCAGGGAAGCCCCTAAGTACATTATGCCTTGGCAAAACAACAACAAAAAAGTTCAGTCTGGTACTATGAGTAACTCCAGGAGCCTGAACTTAATTTTGAGCAAAATGGAAAGCCACTGAAGATCCTTAAGCAAAAAAGTGATAGTCATTCTGCAAAAATTCAGACTGTGGTGAAAACCAGAGATGGGTGTTTCTGTCCATTGCTTACCTTTGCATATCTATAATGTAATGATACTTGCTTCTCTTGCCAGGTCTGAGCCTATACTTAGTTTCAGTGAGGAAGGAAATGCGAGGAAGAGATTCTCCTTTTGGCCATTTTAATACCCCCATATACTGTTTAAAAGTAGGTACACAGTACTCAAAATCGCCACTTTAATACTCGTATTTTTTTTTTTTCATCTTTTCCTTTCAGTTTTGTCCTGATTGTTGCTGTCCTATCCAAAAGTGAAGTGAATAAAAGATCTATTTGGGCAGAATCTATTTTAATTATTACATATTTTCTCTGGTTTATTCTACATTAAAATTATTCTCAATAATGAATTTTAATTCTATTTCTTTTGACACAAATTTTGAGTTTGGAAAAATGTTTTTGCCTTCTGTCTGGCCATCGTATCTTACTTTTCAGAACCACAGAAGCAAAGTACCAGTGTTCAAGGGCTATGCTGCTTTCTCTTGAATGCTGTAAAACTTCTTTCCGGGGGAAGAATAGCCCATTTAGAACTGCATGCAGCGCCATCTTGTGACAAAGAAAGTAATTTCTTTTAGTGAATAGAGCATCTGCACATTGCAATCTAATGCTATACATAATTCACACAAAAAGACAGATGTTTTATAAAGTCAGCAGCCAGTGAGAACAGATATGAGTATCTTAGTGTTATCCTTCTATGCTAATTTTTCTAGGAAAATGTCATGCTAAAAACAAAACAATAAATTCTTGGATTAGTCAATTTTAAGAAACTTCTTTGAAATGGTTATCCTGTTTGTACTCAAAATTACATTAGGTCAATGCAAAGGAAAGCCAGAGATTCCATGATGGCCCTACATATTCAGCATTTTCCAAGGGCAAAAGTTTCTAGATACTCGATGAAAATTACCTTATGATGGAAAGAGTGGAGTTGATGATACTTTTCCAAAAGCCCTCCTCTATCAGCAAGGTATTAATTACTTTCCAGATTTTCAATACATAATTAATAGCACGCAATTATTCTCAACTAAATATATATATTACTTTATGGAGTAAAGGCAATTCCTACATATATGCTTTTGAACACTAAGTTTCAATTTAATTATTATCATGCACCTTGCTCCACTTAACACTTTTATCTGGAAAACATTCTACAGGTACAGAAAATATTTGAATTCTGTAGAACAGAAACAGCTTCTTTTAAAATGATGAAAACCTTTTTTTGGCTAAATATTGTTGAATATATGCATTATGTAAAACAATGTTTTAGATTTTGCTCTCTCAGTTACAAACTTCTAAAATTCTGATATAAGAATTCAGCTTGCTGTGGCCTCCTGCAAAGAACTAGAAGGAATAAAATCCACTCTCAGCTTAGTAAATAGACTCACGGAGGAAGAGAGACTTCAGATTATTCAAAATGTAGACCAAAAAGGCTGGAATAACCAGAGAATTTTTCCATTTCTCCCCCATTTTCTAATGAAGTAGAATAAATCTATGACTGAGTAAATTAAACTGCTGGCATTCTAATAAACAATCAAATATTATGATTTTAGAAATGTATTTTTGTGAAAGATGCTTAAGTAGGCTAAAACTCTGAAAGAGACACCAGAGAAAACTTCAGGAATAATATAGATTTTTAAAAGAGAATTTAGGTTTCTAAAAGAGAATTTAATATTGAATAATCTTAACATCATGGAGGCCAAATTTGCCTGTTACTCCAGGTGTTTCTTGACTTCCTACTTTTGCATTCCAGTCCCCTATAATGAAAAGGACATCTTTTTTGGGTGTTAGTTCTAAAAGGTCTTGTAGGTCTTCCTAGAACCGTTCAACTTCAGCTTCTTCAGCGCTACTGGCTGGGGCATAGACTTGGATTACTGTGATATTGAATGGTTTGCCTTGGAAATGAACAGAGATCATTCTGTCATTTTTAAGATTGCATCCAAGTACCGCATTTCGGACTCTTTTGTTGACCATGATGGCCACTCCATTTCTTCTGAGGGATTCCTGCCCGCAGTAGTAGATATAATGGTCATCTGAGTTAAATTCACCCATTCCAGTCCATTTCAGTTCGCTGATTCCTAGAATGTCGACATTCACTCTTGCCATCTCCTGTTTGACCACTTCCAATTTGCCTTGATTCATGGACCTGACATTCCAGGTTCCTATGCAATATTGCTCTTTACAGTATCGGACCTTGCTTCTATTACCAGTCACATCCACAGCTGGGTATTCTTTTTGCTTTGGCTCCATTCCTTCATTCTTTCTGGAGTTATTTCTCCACTGATCTCCAGTAGCATATTGGGCACCTACTGACCTGGGGAGTTTCTCTTTCAGTATCCTATCATTTTGCCTTTTCATACTGTTCATGGAGTTCTCAAGGCAAGAATACTGAAGTGGTTTGCCATTCCCTTCTCCAGTGGACCACATTCTGTCAGATCTCTCCACCATGACCTGCCCATCTTGGGTTGCCCCAGGGGCATGGCTTAGTTTCATTGAGTTAGACAAGGTTGTGGTCCTAGTGTGATTAGATTGACTAGTTTTCTGTGAGTATGATTTCAGTGTGTTTGCCCTGTGATGCCCTCTTGCAACATCTACCGTCTTACTTGGGTTTCTCTTACCTTGGGCGTGGGGTATCTCTTCACGGCTGCTCCAGCAAAGCGCAGCCATTGCTCCTTACCTTGGACGAGGGGTATCTCCTCACCACCGCCTTTCCTGACCTTCATCGTGGGATAGCTGCTCTAGGCCCTCCTGGAAAAGGTCAGTTTTCATTCCAATCCCAAAGAAAGGCAATGCCAAAGAATGCTCAAACTACCACACAATTGCACTCATCTCACACGCTAGTAAAGTAATGCTCAAAATTCTCCAAGCTAGGCTTCAGCAATATGTGAACCGTGAACTTCCTGATGTTCAAGCTGGTTTTAGAAAAAGCAGAGGAACCAGAGATCAAATTGCCAACATCCGCTGGATCATCGAAAAAGCAAGAGAGTTCCAGAAGAACATCTATTTCTGCTTTACTGACTATGCCAAAGCCTTTGACTGTGTGGATCACAATAAACTGTGGGAAATTCTGAAAGAGATGGGAATACCAGACCACCTGATCTGCCTCTTGAGAAATTTGTATGCAGGTCAGGAAGCAACAGTTAGAACTGGACATGGAACAACAGACTGGTTCCAAATAGGAAAAGGAGTACGTCAAGGCTGTATACTGTTACCCTGTTTATGTAACTTACATGCAGAGTACATCATTAGAAATGCTGGACTGGAAGAAACACAAGCTGGAATCAAGATTGCTGGGAGAAATATCAATCACCTCAGATATGCAGATGATACCACCCTTATGGCAGAAAGTGAAGAGGAACTCAAAAGCCTCTTGATGAAAGTGAAAGTGGAGAGTGAAAAAGTTGGCTTCAAGCTCAACATTCAGAAAATGAAGATCATGGCATCCGGTCCCATCACTTCATGGGAAATAGATGGGGAAACAGTGGAAACAGTGTCAGACTTTATTTTTGGGGGCTCCCAAATCACTGCAGATGGTGACTGCAGCCATGAAATTAAAAGACGCTTACTCCTTGGAAGGAAAGTTATGACCAACCTAGATAGTATATTCAAAAACAGAGACATTACTTTGCCAACAAAGGTCCATCTAGTCAAGGCTATGGTTTTTCCTGTGGTCATGTATGGATGTGAGAGTTGGACTGTGAAGAAGGCTGAGCGCCAAAGAATTGATGCTTTTGGACTGTGGTGTTGGAGAAGACTCTTTGGAGTCCCTTGGACTGCAAGGAGATCCAAGAAGTCCATTCTGAATGAGATCAGCCCTGGGTGTTCTTTGGAAGGAATGATGCTAAAGCTGAAACTCCAGTACTTTGGCCACCTCATGCAAAGAGTTGACTCATTGGAAAAGGCTCTAATGCTGGGAGGGATTGGGGGCAGGAGGAGAAGGGGACGACAGAGGATGAGATGGCTGGATGGCATCACTGACTCGATGGACATGAGTCTGAGTGAACTCTGGGAGTTGGTGTTGGACAGGGGGGCCTGGCGTGCTGCGATTCATGGGGTCGCAAAGAGTCGGACATGACTGAGCAACTGATCTGATCTGATCTGATCTAACATCATGGAGAAGGAAATGGCAATCCACTCCAGTATTCTTGCCTTGAAAATCCCATGGACAAAGGAGCCAGGTGGGCTGTTGTCCATGGGGACTCAAAGAGCTGGGCACAACTTAACGGCTAAACCAACCTTAACATCAAGAAAGAAATGTAAATTAATGTAGATCCACCCCAGTCATTTCCATAAGTCACTTGGACTCTGCTTACTTTTTCCAGACTCAGATAAAAGTGATCCGTGTATTAAAATGTTCCTTAATTTCTACCCCTACTCTATTTGTGGAATGGAATTTTCCTATACAAATAAATGTGGACTCTGCTACAGGAATTGAACAAAAGAGCTCATTTTTATAAAGAACTGCTTACTTATGAAGTCTTTTGATAACTCAGACATCTGGACAGCTGTGTTTAATCTGTACTGAGTTTCACTACTTGCATTCAAATTTTCTATAAAAATTCAAAATGTTAAGCACGGATACTCAATTTCTTCTTTAAACAACTTATATTTTAATGCATCAGCTAATGTAGACACAAGAATGAAATCTAGGTATAATTCCCAGGATTACTGAAGGCACTGCCCTAGCTCCTGGGGAGAAGAAACATGAAGATTGTATCTGGAATTGCAACTAGGCCACTAAACGCTACTGCCAAAGCCACTGCTTCTAAGAACAAGTATCAGACCAACGCAAAAAACTACACAGGCTTGCAACAGACAAATCCTTTTTGTACTAATATTTCTATTTCATGTAATTTTTTAAAGAACAGCAAAGCATGGACCCCAAAATACCCACTGACTTGCTTCTCTGGTATGCTCTCTACCATAAAAGAGCCCAAGAATTGGCAGAAGCAACTTCCTTCCAGGAGGGTACTCACCAGAACCTGGCAGTGTTGGCACCCTGATCCCAGACTTCGACTCCAGCTCTGTCAGAAATAAATTTATATTGTTTATAAGCCACTCATTCTATGGTAATTTGTTACAGCAGTCTGAACAATCTAAGACAATACCAAACTGTTTTCACTAAAAACAATACAACAACAGCAAAATCACTAACTTAAATTACACTGAATGTCATAAGCACGCTAAATGAATGTATCTATTCAGAACACATAATGTGAGACTTAAAAACCAAAACAAAGTCTTGGTTTCCCTTAAACTTAGCACCCTGTCTCTTACCTCCAAGGCTTTCTTCAAGATTTTCCCTCCAGAACACCTCTCAGTGTCTCTTTATTCCCTTCAGCTGTGAAATGTAAAATCAAGTTCTGCATTGAGATATCGGCATAAAAAAAGAAATAACTTTCTTGCCACCATCAATCAATCAATCAATGGTTTGACCACACGTTTAATGTACATCCTTAAGGAGAGTATACTCACTCTAGGAAAACACACATCACCTGTGTTTCTCATTACACTTAAAAAAGGCAAGGGCTCTACTTTTACTCTTCAATACCAGCACCTATCACAGTTATGAATGAGTAAATACTAAAGTAGCCAAACTTGCTAATCTAATGCCATCTCTGAAAGATGCCAAAAGTAATAATAGGTTGAAGTTGCTGCATCACTGATGAGAAACTAAAACTTTATCTATGTGATGATGATTAAATATCAATTCAATTCAACTGTTATGCCAGACTAAGGCAGATGTGATTGGCAAGTTTATGCAATAGTATGCTATGCTGTGCTTAGCCACTCAGTCATGTCCGACTCTTTGTGACCCCATGAACTGTAGCCTGCCCAGGCGCCTCTGTCCATGGGGTTTCTCCAGGCAAGAATACTGGAGTGGGTTGCCATGCAAGAACCAAACTGGGGTCTCCTGCATTGCAGATGGATTCTTTACCAGCTGAGCTACCTGGGAAGTAATAGTGTACTTTCATTTATTCTTATCTTCACAGATATGTATTGAGTATGTATGTAACAGGTGCTAACTGCAGTGTATACAACATTAAACAAAACAGAAAAAGACCCCTGTTCTTAGAATAAGTGCATGAGTTATTTTGCTATTGTGAATTCACCTGACCTGAGTTTGAAAAAGTATGGATAAAAAATAGGGAAGGGTAACAGAATCAGGTAAATCGAGAAAGCAAGCTGTCATATTTTCAACACTATGTGAACACTTGAAAAGAAGGAGTGCTGTGAAGTTAGAAAGGCTAACTTGAATAAAATCTCCTTTTAAAAGTTTAGGAAAACTAATAAGAACAAAGTATAAATACCTAATCCTAAACATAGCTATAATAGGAAAAATAGAATTAAAAAACAGGATAACATTTCTACAGTTAATGGAAACACATCAGAAGACATGCCCACAAACAGAACAAATAAACTAGAAGATATTAGGAAAATTATTTTAAAATATGAGGAAAAATAGTTAAAATAATTTCAAAAAGTCAGAAATGATAAAATGCAGGGAAGACAGAAATTTTAAAAATTCAAAAATTAAAATTAAAATTATAAGGAAAATAATAATAATCAAACACAAGAAATAATGCTTCCGGAGAGATGGAAAAGTTTATTTTATGAAAGAAAGAAAACATTAAAAGAGATAGAAGTAATATATATGCATGTATCTTCTATAGGTCTCTCTATATATAATATATGTGTAGGTATATATACACACACATATAAATGTATATATATTACACACATATGCATGTGTATTTTGTGTAAGTATATATATATATTCCAACTTAGGAAACATAGAAGTCCTTGAAGGTAAAAAATAAAAGTAAAGGAAATCAAGCTAATATTAAAAACTGTAATTCAAGGAAGCATTTCTGAATTAAAAAGTTTTTTTTGAAACTATTTAATGAAAGAACACACTGCATACTTAAGAATATTAATTTAACTGATCAACACCAAGACATAGTCAATAAAATTACTGGATATAAAAAAATTACTTTAGGTGTCAAAAGAACATTTTGCTCTTGCAAAAAAGAGCAAGTGACTCATATAGGAAATAAAATTAGCTTGTCATCAGACTTTTCAATTGCAACTCTTTATGCCAGAAGATACTAAAGGAAAGAGAAGGACTAAAGGAAAGAGAAAGAGTGGACAAAGGACTTAATACTTAGCAAAACTGACTTTTGATTATAAAGGGCACAAGTAAACTTTTATCATTATGCAAGAACTCAAGACATATTTTTTTCAAGAATCCTCCTGAGAAATCTACTAGAGAAAAGTCTTCAGTAAAAAGAACTAGAGAGTCATCTACATAAAAGCTGGTGGTGAGTGTTGAACATACAGTTTCTGGTAACATCAAGATGCAACAAGTACTAGAAGGAAAGAGTGTAGCAATTGATATATGATTTGAAAATATATACATAATATGACTTTTTGATGGCCTGAAAATATATAAGATATTCGATTAAATTTTTAAAAATTAGCATTTCAATAAGCTTGTTGGTGGCTGTGTACTGCTACTGCCTTGGCTGTACCATGTTGTGTGCATAGTTATATGTACACTGCCACATACATGCTGACATATATTAAAGCAGTGAGTGATTATAGGAAACTCTTAATTCTTCTCATCATGTGTTTTTAGAACCAGAATTCTGATTAAAAGAATGGGGATAGAGACATAAGTAAGATGAAATTAAGTAAAAATCCTAGAGTCTCTCATTTGAATTAGATATATCAGTATAAACTCATGAGACTTGTTATCCTTAATACTATATATCACATATGTGTACATGCTCAGTCGCTTCAGTAGTGTCCGACTCTTTGCTATCTTGTTGAGTGTAGCCTGCCAGGCTCCTCTGTCCATGGGATTCTCCAGGCGAGAATACTGGAGTGGCTTGCCATTTCCTTCTCCAGGGGATCTTTCTGATCCAGGGATCGAACCCACATATGTGTGTGTGTATATATATATATCCCCAGATTCCTTATCTTGGCTATTCAACCAAATAGTAATCTAGATATTCCTGTGAAAGGATCTGCAGGTGTAATTAAAGTCCAAAAATTATGGAAAGCATCTTGGTTAGTTGACCTAATCACATGAGTACTTCAAAAGCAGAGTTTTCTGTTGCTTGCATAAGAGATCAGAGAATCAAAACACAAGGGATATGTATACCAAGTCATCACACTGTACAATTTAAATATTTTTCACTTGTCAATAATACCTCAATAAAGCTGGAAAAAAGCAAGCAAGCAAACAAACCAAAACCCCACAAAACCCAAGGCAGATTTGTTATGCCATTCCTAGCTTGAATCTGGAGAGAGGATCAAGTGAAAAGGATTTGAAGGTTTCTAGAAGCAAAGAGTGACCACCAGTCAAAGGCCAGCAAAAAAATGGGAGTTCAGTCCTACAGCCTGAAGAAATCAGATCTTTGGAAAAGCTGAATAAGCCTGAAGTCAGATTCTTTCCTGGAATCTCCCGATAATGCAGCTTCTCCAACATTTTAATTTCAGCCTTGTGAGACTCTGAGCAGAGAACTAACACAGTGATGGACTTTGGAACTATACAAGTGTTTGATAACAAACACAGACATTTTAAGACTTGAAATATGTGGTAATTTGTTAATCAGCAGTAGAAAACATTCAATCTCAGGACATGCTGGTACACTCAAGAGCAAGGGAGCCATCGGACCTCAAGGGTCACATCAAAAAAACTTAGGAGTCAATTTCAAGAAACCTCACTGGACAAAGACAACACAACCTGAGCTTTAAAAATATAATAATAATTGAAGTAGATGCAGCATAAAAGTTTAAACCCATGTGGTCACCATAACATAAAATAACTGGTTGCATATGGAAGAAGATTTTTATTTTACAAACTGGCAAAGAAAAGAGAAACCTGACATTTATGTCATCTCTATATTTGAACTCTAAGAAGAGAAGAAGCAAGGAGTCCTTTAAAGAGGTTTCCCAGCTAATAGATTATACAGAAATGATAATATTAGAATGTTATCAAGTTGTTAACTCTTAACAGATCTTTTCTTTGAGTATAAACATCTGCTTTCATGAAAAGAGAGAGAGTCAGACATTGTGTTCTTGATTAAAGAATATAACACCACTTGTAGCATTGTCAAAGCAGCAAAATCTCAGTCTAATCATGTCTTTGGGTCCAGCTGCCAATCATGAGGAAATACAAAGGACTCACCAATATGTTAAACTGGATGATGAGTTTCAATCTGTAAAATCTAGTCTATGGGAAATTCTAACATTAATTGGCTCAGTTTCATCAGCAGATAATTTATAAGGAAATGAAAGGAATGGAAAGTAAAACTGAAATTGAAAAAAAAGAGGCATATCAAATTTTCAATACAGAAAACACTAAACTTTAATGTCCAGGGAAGCACACTAGACTGATAAAACTGTAAAAGAAGGCAAAGAAGTGGTTGTTATAAAATGAGACTAATAGTTTCTTTTGTGGGGATGAATTTCTTGTGATTGTGTTGAACCACAAGGGCAGGCTTGCTGGAAAAATTTTATTTCTTGACCTGGTTGGTAGTTACAAGGACGTTTGCTTTATAATAATTTATTAATCTTTGTATTTATTTGGTAGTGCTTTATATATATATATATATATATATATATATATATATATATGTATATATGTTTTTATAACAAATGATTTTAAAAGATCCTGCCTGGTATCTGTTTAATTTTCACCTAAATAAATGTGTTGTTATTATCACCATGGATATTGCTCGATTTGGGTTGTATGTGTCACATCCCTTTGGATTATAATTAAGAAAATACATGGTATCCTGTATGCACCCAAGTTGTGCAATATTATTAATTACTTCAGTTTTAGATCTCTTGCTGATGCTGATAAAATTTTACTTATATATCTTTTCCATGTTAAGTCATATATATGAAACATGGGTACTTTGATGACTATTGAGTTTTCTTCAACAAGATGACATCTCATCACCTGCCCCTCACCTCCAGATTTCTCTGAGAAAAATAATCAAAATAACCTAGAACTCCTCCAACCTCACTGCTTTCCTCTGTGATGGAATCAGTTGAGTCCAATCTATGAACCAACTCCCCAGGCCTGGCTGAAAACTTTAGCTTAGAAGTAGGGCATTCCCAAGTTCCTCTGAGATACATCCACCCATTCTGACCAATCTACTCATAGCTTCCTTGAAGAAGGGTCAGTACAAGGATCCTCATCCTTTACTGTTCATTAAAGTCAAATGGAGAAACTTAGAGAATATATCTACCAGTCCTACCTTAGGCTAATTAAATCTGAATCTCTGTGGGTGGTAATTTTTTTTTTTCAAAGCTCCTCAGGTTTTAATATGCAGTTAGGTATGTGAACTATGAGACTCGTATTTGTAATAAAGTTTAATACAAAACTCTTCTATAATTTATCTCTGCATATTAATGTTTGCCTATCAGTTTCTTTTAAAGACATTTTTAATATGCCAGTTTATGTTAAGATGGCAGGGGAAATGATAAATGGAGACAGAAGCGTTAATTGTATTGGGTCAGAATTAAGTTTGAATTACTGTTGAGTCAGAAGAGTCTCTGGAATACTTATATCTTTTATTACAAAACAGTTCAATTTATACATTTTCTGCTACTATGCAGGTTTTAAAAACAGTTCTATTTTCAACTGCATTACACATCTACGGTCATGGTAACTGATCAGCACTGTGAAATAGGAATAATGTATTCAAGTAATAAATTTTTTTTCTTTTGTAGTGTGTTACTTGTTATTTGAAACAGTGGCACGAGATAAGAGAAAAAATTTAACTCAGAATGTGACCAGGAAAATTACATCTCTCCATGGTGATCTGAAATAAACTGAGTACAGGTTGGATTATCGAAGATGATTTCAGTTGCAAATACCACATTTCTGATTAAAAATGTCCATTAGAAGTTTAGTATATGACATAACAAGAAATCTAGAGTAGATATTTCTAGATATGAGTCACTCATCTCAGGCCCCTGGCTTCTCTTAACATTCATCTGCTGTCTATAAGATGTGGACCAAAGCACCAAGCCCCGTAACTTACACAAAACATTCAAAGGAGGAAGAAAAAGGAGTTTTACTTTGTATTATAGAAGAAACTCCCTAGAACTCTCAGTTCCCTTTATCCAGATCAGGCTGAAAGTAGAGAATGAATCTTTGGCATTTTCAGCTTTTAATAAGGGTGTGGGGTGACCTTTGCCAATAACCAATTAACATGGTTAGTAATAGTGTTCAGTAGGCAACTGGTAGAATCTGGAGAAATAAGCCTTTGTCCAAAATACAAATCTTCAGTAGTCAAACTGCATGAACTGAGTAAACAATTTTCTGCACAATGTAAAAATAAGGAGCAAAATTTAAACAAAGGAAAACCTGCAGTGATGTGAGTTTCTGTCTATATACTTCTTGAACTTCACGTACGTAACAAATACATGGGGCCTTTGTTAAACGTTCTAGCCTGAAAGATACTGCAGTCGGGCTTAGTATAGAGTCGAGCTCAGTTAGGGATGAGAAACAGACGGCTATTTGTCCTGAGCCTATACTTTGGGAAATATTCTACACTGAAAACTATTAATAATCTCAAAATATTTAATCCTGACTTTTTTTTTTTTGCCAATGTCACAAGTGGCTGAAAATCTCCAGAACCATGTTTATTCCAACCCAGTAGCATTTATGAAATAGCCTCTAAAGTAGATTTCACTTGCTGCTCAACCTCACACATAACTAGTTAACTTGCCTTATCACAGACACTCAGTCATCCTTATTCAGCTAAATCTCTGAAGTTGGCCACAGGCCCCTGGGAGCTTCTGATCTAATGCCCTCCTGTTGTCAACAGAAAATGTCCACTGCTTCACTCTCTCACTAGTTTTAATTAATTAAAAACTCCCAGTCATCAGGAAGTCATATGCTCAGCATGCCCCCATGACAGCACAGCTTATCAAATTACCCTGTTCCCTGGGCAAGTTAATTCACCATATTGCTAAATTATTTCCTGTTTTTGTTTCCAATTCCAAGTTTTTTTTTTTTTTCCCTCTCCACTCTGCCTGATGTAGGATGACTTAATATCTCAAATCTTTTTTATTTAATAGCATAATCCATGAAACATAGCCAACAGTTTTTTGTATTAAAAGAAATACAATTTTCTCACAACAACCAAATAAAATTGTATCACTGACTTACCAAGCAATTTGGTAAAGATGCCATAAATAAGTTCAATCTCTTTCCAGTATCACGTCTTACCCACAACACTATCTCCATTATTTTTATTTCAATGTCAGCTGCTTTACCCTTTACATCTGTCACCCCAAATTCTGATCATAGGTTGCGTATGTTATTCACCTATTCTTCAGCTGGTTGTAAATGGAAATAAAAAACAAATAACACCCCACACTCCTACCAAAGAGAAAATACTTACAAAGAAAATCTGATTTCATTTCATAATATAATCCCATAAAGACGAGCTTATGTGCATTCTAATAAAGGCATAACTGGCATAGTTCCCTAGGCCAGTAGCTACAGGAGGACTTTGAACGCTAGGCTCCTTCTAGATCTCATCTCCTATGACAGCTGCTATGAACAATTACCACACTTCCCCTCGGCACCTCCATGTATAACACACTGCCTGTCACCCAAATAGGCACTCAACAAGCCACTCCCTCCCACCTTTTCTTCCAAAGTGCAAAAAATTCATATATGAGAGGACATCATATTATGAATGTCTAATATGATCTCTTTCTAACTCTACTCTACTCTGACTCATACCAAGAAGTAGATATCGTTTTACAGAAATAATCCAATATTAAGAAGACAAAAGTTGAATTTCATCTGATTGATTTTATTGCTGAATTATGCAATTTGATCAACTGTCTACAAACCAAGTCCCTAAGGCTAACTTAGTAATAACTCTCTAACTGCCGCATTCAAGTGAACTTTTAGTTTTGGACAGTCTTGCATTTATCATCAGAGGATTTTGTAAATATCATATTCATATTTAAATTTAATATCCCCTCTTGGCTGATGACCAAGACATTGAAGTATTGCTCAGCTATGAGCATGCTATTATTCTCTGTCAGAATTTTTCAAATATCTGCCAGTGTGTTTTACAGGCCACTAATAGAATGTTCAACACTGGTGAAAAAAAAAAAAAAGTTAATCTGTCAAACATGTGAAATACGTTTTGGTTAGGCAAAAACTAAAGATTTTTAAAAAACCTCAGGACTTTGCTGAAAACATGTGAATGTGCATTTCAAAATTCTAATGTGGGTGTGAGTATGTGGGTGTGTAATCATAATATTCTAATAGGGTATATACCAGAGTATTTGACCAAGAACCATATTTTCTTCTCTTTTACTTAAAAAAAAAAATCATTTTCAGCTGTTATATTAAAATAATTGAAATTTTTTCTTTGCTACTAAAACGTGGTCTGAGAAGAGACAATGGTTCCCAAGCCAGGGTGTAGACAGTTTCTCCTCAGCTGTGAGTGTGTGAGTACATGGCACAAAGAGCTGATGCTTGATGTTAAAAATCTGGAGGTGTTGAGATGGTGAAGAAGGTGGGAGCTGTTCATACTAGGAAAGGTAGGCTTTTTCGATAGAGACAACCTCAGGAAGCTTAAAGGAAAGAGAAATTTGGAGGCTGCCAGATGCACATGGCATTGTTCAGGAGAGGAGAGGCTAAAAGAGAGAAAGTCTATGCACTGAATACTGGGAATTCCAATGACATAGGACCTTTGTGACTTTGAGAGAAACAGTTGCAATTGGAGCCATGTGGTCCATAAGAGACATGGATTTTTTTTTTTTTCCTTCCCCCAGAGGAGTGATCGCAAGGAAATATATCTCTTTTGGCTTTGTAGATAACCACTGAGGACCAAAGAAACAGGAGAGCTATTGCCAACTCAAACATTTGAAACTGTTACTGTTCATATAAATTACTATCTAACTTATATTGCTCATTATACTTCTTCATCAATCACCCATAAACGTGACACAGCTCAGAGTCACCAGTGCTTGTTCATATACCTTGTTCATCAAACTTAGAAGATTTTTAAAATGGGCTAAAAACCCATAGGTTTTAAATACAGCGACACAAGCAGCAAGTGCTCATTTATCAGTATGTGTTATTTCCATATCCTCCCTCCTTTCGTCTGCCCCCTCTCCTCCCTTCCTTTCTCTTCTTCAGGTCCTTTTTTCCTTTTCAAAATATTATATTCTATTATTATTTCTGAATGGGTCAATAATAAAAAGCTATAAAATGGAAGAGGGAAAATGTTCCTCTCACTCTCTGTTACTCAATTTCCCTTCCTAGAGGAAACAACTTATGCATTTCAAAAATATTTCCAGAGATACCTTTATATGTTTCTATCACTTATATACACAAACATAAATACAACATACATATTATATGTATTTTTCCTCTTTATTGCACAAAAGGTTATATATGCTGTTCTGAATCTTAAATGTCATTTTTAAATCAACTCATTCTTCTGCCAAATATAAACAATACTTAAATGAATTTTTAAAATGTAATTCAATTCTAGAACAAGCACACATTATAAGGTTGATAAGTAAAAGACAACATGTAGAAAAATATTATGTCATAAAATTAATTTCATTGATATTCCTTATTTCTTAGATTGTGATAATCCCTCTTCCTGACTTACTTTGATTCACTGACAATTTTTAATAGGTGCACTCAAGTTTATGAAAGTTCTTCTGTGAATTTAAAAATGAAATTCTGAATAATGTATTTATTCTATTTCCATATCAAAATTATCACAAAGGGAGGGACTTATATAGCACATCACAGCTGTGAAATAAGTCCTATTATGGTGACAGTTTTCAAAAACTATTATTAGAAATATATTAGATAGGCTGAAGCATATAAAATATATTCAAATTTGACCAATAAAATGATAATAAAATAATAATAATAATGGTATTTTTAGAAGTGAGGTGTATTTTTATATCCCAAACATATCAGTACTCATTACTTTGGAAAATTGTTTTCACCACCAATCATAATGGAGGCAGGGACAAATAATTTTGATATGGAAATAAAATAAGTACATTATTTAGAATTTCATCTTTAAACTCATAAAAAGAAAAATGTTCATAAATTTGAGCATTATCTTTTCTGTGCCTCCTACTGGTCAGTGTTCTCTTAAAGTTAACAATTTAAGAACAGGTCTATAGACGGCAGTTACTCAATTTTTCTTCTTTCTGTTAGGCCTTAACTTGGTGCTTGACCTTCTTTTCTGAATCTGGTTTCACTCCTTGCCCAGGAAAAACTTCTCTAGCACACTTGCCTTTTTTCTGTTCTTGAGACCACCGAGACTTTCTTCTAGAGCACTCTGCCTTCTCCTTAAAATGTTCATTCTTCAGCTGTTTCCAAAGTCTTATCTTTAGGGTCTTTTCTCTGAAATCTGAGTATCTCATGTGAATAAGGTGTATCTTCTACATCAGTTATCTGCCGAGATATATTCTTCCCTTGTCATAATCTCCAACTCTTAAATGTATGTGTTTTCTCACTCACTTATGCTCTGATAAATACTTGATAAATCAGCAGATTGCTAATCTAGGTCCCAGATGCTGTGAGTGTAGATAAAGCCATAGTCTTCCTTCCCAAATAACTCCTTGTATAAACTAACATATAGACCAAATGCACATATGATATATGGGGCTATGTGGAGGAGAGTCACTTACAATCAAATGGAGTGAGTGATAGCTCTGGTTTCTATTCTGTTGGGTCCCATGAACTGAACTTGAGGATCTGTGGCTAGTACAGAAAAGTCCAGAAATAAGCAGAACCTGGAAAAGGGTTTTTTGTTGTTGTTGTTCTCTTGTTTTCTTGATTTTTTTGAGTCTTAGAAAGCATACAGGTAAGAAGCAGTCATGATTTAGCAGGAAAAATGTGAACTAATCTAGAACTAAAAATAATTGGTTCAGTTCCTAGAGACAAAAGTGTAGTTTTGAGTGGAGGAAAAACAACAACAAAAACAACAACCCTTACCTTGAGGTCTGGATAGCATCTGAAATCTGTCATGCAAAGCCAGTAGTAACTGGGCATCATCCAGTGACTTTGCAGGAAATTAAAGGACCAGTGAGATTCACAATGGGGGAAACAAAACTGGTGTGGATATTGCAGAGTGATCAAGTTGACAGACTGATTCTGAATATATACAAGAAGCCCTTTAAACAGCTCTTGGCAACAATGGGCTGGTGCTTTGAGAATAACTAATTTCTAGCAATCACACTGCTGCTGCTGCTAAGTCGCTTCAGTCGTGTCCAACTCTGTGCGACCCCAGAGACGGCAGCCCACCAGGCTCCCCCGTCCCTGGGATTCTCCAGGCAAGAACGCTGGAGTGGGTTGCCATTTCCTTCTCCAATGCATGAAAGTGAAAAGTGAAAGTGAACTTGCTCAGCCGTGTCCAACTCTTAGCGACCCCATGGACTGCAGCCTACCAGGCTCCTCCATCTATGGGGTTTGGGTTAAAAGTGAAGTGACAGTCATTCAGTCATGTCCGGCTCTTTGCAACCCCATGGACTAAAGCCTGCCAAATTCCTCTGTCCATAGAATTTTCCAGGCAAGAATACTTGAGTGGGTTGCCATTTCCTTCTTCAGGGAATCTTCCCAACTCAGGGATTGAACCCGGGTCCCGTGCATTGGAGGCAGATTCTTTATCATCTGAGCCACCAAAAGTTGACATAATTTATTCATTAATATTAAATATGTATGTATATGTTTATATACATATTTATAATGTGACCTAAAAGTCTCAGAATGAAAAGTCTAGGCCATCTGGAGTACCCTGGTAGGGCTTACATCTGAGGATTGATTTTCACCTTGGAGCATCTTGACCATTTTCTTTGCCATTTTTTTCTTGTGTGTTGTGCCATCAGTTTCTTTGATCAATATGTCACTGTTTTAGTGTCATTTTTCTAGGAAGGATTGTATTTTAAGTTTGTCAGCAGGCCAAAGATCAGTTGAAACCGTTATTGCTTAAACTGCAGAATTTGTTACATATGCCTGTGCCTCACTGCAAACTGTCAGGAAGCCTGCCCTTCCACCTATAGATCACTGCCTTTCTGCTGTGTCTGACACACATCTCTATATAAGCATTTTCCCATATTAAATTTTCTGAATATCCAGCAGACAACAACAGGTTAAAGTTCATAAGAATCTCTATATATAGCCTCCTAAAACTAATTTTGTGGTATTTCTGATTATTTCCAGAGTGATTTGAATCCTTATTAATATTTTAATATTGAATTAAATTTTATGCTCTAAATAAATAGCGTGATGGCAGGTTTTTTTGAGGAATAACTGAGAACCTGAGAGTGATACCAATGTTAGAAGAAAAGAGGTGGCTGTTTAGTTGCTAAGCTGTGTCTAACTCTTTTGAGAGCCCATGGACTGTAGCCTACCAAGCTCCTCTGTCCATGGAATTCTCCAGGCAAGAATACCAAAATTGGTTGCCATTTCCTTCTCCACGGGGAAATTACTAATCCAGGGATCAAACCAGCATCTCCTGCATTGGCAGGAGGGTTCTTAACCACTGAGCCACCAGGGCTTCCCCAGAAGAAAAGATATATATGCATAAATCTCAATTTCAAAGTTCCCTAGAATGAGAATAACTGTAGTTTGAAATACATAGCTTTTGTGATCTTGACTAAAACATAAAGTACATGGAACTAACCAAACATCACGTACTCACAATACATAATTATGATCAAAAGATTAGCTTTCTGGTGCAGTACATGGAATAAAACTAATTCATATTGAGAAAAGTCCATATTCACAATTCTAGAGCATTATCTCAATAATAATGTAGAAAAAATACTGAACAGCTACTCTAACTATACAACAAATTATGAAAAATACTCACAGATAAAGTTTTAATTTTCCTTGGTTTTATAAAGATATACTTAGAAGAAATTTAAATTATAGAAACCTCACAGGAACAAAGTTTTGATGCTTCCAGTGAGATTTTTTTGGAAAATATATTGGGAGGAAGTAAAGTAGACGTATTACTCGACACCGTGAGTTAAGAAGAAAATCAAAGGGCCTCTTACCTCTCCTCATTTAAAGTTTTGCTTAAAAAATATGGCATTTGTTTTCAACAGTATGGTTGACAAGAGGTCCTAAAACATACCTTAAAAAAAGAGAGAACAGAAAGAGATCCTCAGAGAGTGTCAGTGGTAATGTGCACACTATATCTTACACTGGGTAGCGGGTTTGAGAGAAACCTTATTTCTTTCCCTATTATGTTGTATTTCACATAAACATACGTTTTATATATATATATATATATATATATGCATGTTTTCCTACACTTTATTTGTAACAATTACTTTATAAGAGTAAAGAAAAAATCAGGATAAAAAATTTCATTTATGTATTATAATCATAAAAATGTAAACAGCAATCAAAATCTTGTGTCTAGAAGAAAACTAGAAAGAAAAATACCAAAATCATAATAGTGACTGACTTTCATTTGCAGGAACGTTGGTGATTGCTTTTCCTCCCTTTAAAAATGTTTTGTCATTTTAAGTTTTCTATAGTGAGCGTCCTTGCATACCATGTTTACTTATTTCATGAATAGAAATAAAAATAAAATGAGATAAAAAGCAAAACTTATGTTCATATAAAAATGGAAATGAAAATTATGTTTATTATAATAGCCTATACATACTTGTTCATATCAGCTTTATTTGTAAAAGTTAAAAGCCAGAAACAATCTAGATGTCCTTCCAAGGTAAAAGATACAACAAACCATGTTATACCCATACAGTGGATACTATACAGCAATAAAAAGAAACAATCTAATGATGTATCAGCTATCTGGATGCATCTCAAGGCCATTATAATGAGTGAAAGAGCCAATTTTGAAATTTCTCTATATTAGATTATTCCATTTGTACAGTATCAAAATTACACAGGGACAGAAAACACAGCAGTGGTTAGGAATGGTCGTAGGGAGGAGGGTGAATGTGACTACTATTAACAGGTGACATGAAGGTGATCTCTGTGGTGACGGAATGGTTCTATATTTTGGCCGTAGTGTTAATTCACATGAATCTACACATGTGATAACATGCTATTGGACAATCTGCACTTATTGTGCCAGTGTTCACTTCCTCAGCTTGATACTACACTATAGGTATATAATATAAAATATGAAACTGGGGAGAATGGGTGAAGGGTAGCTGAGCATGTACTATCTTCATAATTTCTTGAGAATCTATAATTATTTCAAAATAAAAAGTGTGAAAATTTTCTTCTGATCTTTGAGTTTTCTATAGTGAATATTTCTCTGATTATGAATAAAGTTTATTAATTTTGTTATTTAAGAGGAGAAGTAGTATGTAGAAACATTTTACAGATATTACCTTTCTTACTTCCTGTTCTGGTTGTGACTCAACACAAGTGAAATAAAAGTAAATTTAAAATTCCATCATGGTATTAAGAAGTTGAAAATAACGTTAAGATCAAGACTAAAATTTTGTTAAAACCTTAGGTGAAGATGAACTAAACTTGCTTTAGGGCAGAGTCCAGTGCAAGAGTTACAGTGTTAAGTAACACAGATTTGGTCCCTGACCTCAGGAAGCTTACACTACAGTGAGCAGAGAGAAAGTAAAAGGAAAAATTGAAACTAAATAAATGCTTGAAGATATTGGTACCATCAGTGAAGGAAGTGGGCTTCTCAGGTGGCACCTCCCTGGTGGCTCAAATGATAAAGAATCTGCTTGCAGTGAGGGAGACCCACATTTGATCCCTGGGTTGGGAAGATCCCCTGGAGAAGGGAATGGCAACTTACTCCAGTATTCTTGCTTGGACAATTCCATGGACAGAGGAGCCTGGTGGGCTACAATCCATGGGGTCGCTAAGAGTCAGACACAACTGAGCAACTAACACACACACCCATGAAGGAAGCGGAGAACTGACATATTAAGTAACAGTGAACTTCTAATTCACAAAGGTTGCCAAGGCAGAGAAGGCCTCTTGGGGGAGTTATTTAAGCTGAGACTTGAAGCAGTTGGCAACACATTAATTAATAAGAAGCTCTCTAGAACATTGAAAAGAATTCTGACTTTGCAGAATGTGGTTTTGCCACAATCAAGGGCACATATATATTTGGAACATATTTCTACTGGATACTATTCTAACCTCTTCCTGGCACACAGAAGATACTTAATGTGTGTTGCATAAATTCCTGAGTATTAATTCCATGGCACATCACAACTAAGTCTTTTGCAAATAAGGAAAGATAATGAATAAACAAAGAGAATTTAAAATATGACCTCTATTTCAGCTGAAAAATTGAAATATAAAATTTAAAACTATTTAATGTTCTCATAGAATTGTTTTAATTTATGTTTTCATGTTGACTCTTAGCCCCATCTCCACTTTATTATTATTATTTCAAAAGAATTCTATTCCTCTATGTTTTAACCCTGGACTTGAAATAGTCCCTGGTAAAGAAAAGGCATAATAGTTTCTAATGTGCCTTTTTTAATGAATTACAGTCTGCCTGATTAAAAAATAATGTGTAATGGTTACAGGAGACATTATTTAAAACTTAATATATGATCCAATAATAGTAAAATGAGTATTCCAATTTCTGTAACTGTGTACACTGTGAGGATGTTATATGCCAGGTTGGCTGGGTTCCTCTCTCAGTCCCCTGCTCCCAGGCATCCTTTGTGATTGCTTCTGAGTCATCTGGTCCTAGTTCTAGAATCTAGACTGATGATAAATCACTGAGGTTCAAAAATGTTGCTCACTCAGCTTCTGACTTATTAAAGTGATGAGGCTTTTTCACATTCAGCTTTAATGCCAACACTTAAAAATAATGGGTCCTTCTTCCTCCTGTTGCCAGTGGATATTTTTCTCAGTTTTACAGCAGTTCTCAGAGAGAAATACAGGCCTACTGTGCAGCTTGGTTTAACAGCTGGAAGGGCAAAAGCAGATTAAAATTCAATAAAGCTCGAGTAAGTTGTGCATCTACCTAAGTAATAACCTGATCAGTATTCATAATAGAATTACAAGCCTTGTTACCTCAGAGGGCTTATCTAATGGAGGGATTAGCATGTTCTGGAATTTCATTTCACAGTGTGGTGAGCCCGCCACCCTGACACCACTGCTCAATCATCAAATACAGCAAAAATGCAAATAAAAGTGTTACATGGGGGAAATGGGCAGAGTTTAGAACAAGTGGTGATGGGTTAGAGGTATTCATCTCAATTTTGAATTCTTCAATGTGTTGTGGCCAAAATTACCTCTTTATTCTTTTTTTTTTTTTTTACCTCTTTATTCTTGAATGTTTATAGATCTGTGTGATTTTCACTAGGTAGCAAGAGTGTGGATGAGCTCAGCCTATGGATTACTTTAAAAGTGTAAGCACTTTAGAGAAATTCCTAATAAAACATAAAAGCAAAAACAAACCAGAAACTCAAGAGAGAAATATAAAATGGAGTAAAAGAATCATTAAATGGTACTCTTAATCAGATATATTATTTAAACTATCCTGCAATGGCTGTTTGTATACATTTTTTTTCATGAACCAAAGTTTTCCTTGACCATTGTGCATGCTTGTGTCAAGAAGGACCATAAAGGATAAAGAAGGAAGTCAGGAGTACTGGCAGCATCCTTCCTAGTGTGACAGACTATCAATTCTAAAATTAACTATTTTCATAAAATATGAATCTGCACATTCCTAAATAATACCATGCATGCTCATAGTCTGCCTAAACAATAATTGAGTATATACAAATTTTACAATCTTGGTTTATCATTTTTCCATGGTGCTGTTCCAGCAGTAATTTTTAAAGCAAAAATAAATCTAGAAACAAAGAAAAGTTATTTCTTATTTAATCTCCTAGATGATTTATAGGCTGCTGGGCAGTGCAATCAGAGTAAAAGCTCTCTCTTTCTCTAAGGCATTTAACAGAGCACACTTTTAAAGACAAACTATGATCTATTGAAGTCACATTAGTACAGACAAAATACTGTCTTTTCTAACTTCCCTGCTTCATAGCCAGTTAATGACTGGTTATGGTCAATTATAGAACATAGTATAGTTAGTAGAAAGACACTGAGAGATTAAAAGTGTGTGTGTGTGTGTGTGTGCACAATTCTCTGCTATAGCTTTTTATATTCTTTGAGAGAAAGTGCAATTTAAGGCCCATAGACTACAGATCACAGGAAACACATCTATAGCTCTAAAAAAAAGAAAAAACAAGGTTTATTGACTTACTGCCAGGATGAGATACATATCATAAGAATGAGGCATTAGAGTGACGCTGATAAGGTTTAGACTTGGCTACATGATTCCAAGAAGGGATAAGGGCTGATTTGGATGGGATGCTATCAAGAACTGGGGGCAGTTCAGCAATTCAGTGTCTTACTTATGCTTATAATGTGGGACTGTGAAGAGAGAATGAAGATATCATGGGTAAAAAGACAGAAATTACTCAGAAGAAAAGATGATTAGTCATTCTGTGCCTGGGAGGTAGCCTTGGGTATATTATTTTAAAAACATTATGTTCTGTTGTCCTTGCCCCAATCTTTTTGGAATCAGTGTTGATATTTTCTTAGGAATATCATCATCTCAACAAGTGCCATGTTACAAAACAATTCATTCTATTTTATTGCAGTACTTGTCCATATCCATGAGTCACAGACTGTAACCAGAAAAATCCTAACAATTACAGGTTATACAAATGGTTTTGCAAAAGAGGAACTAAGTCAGATACTTCTTAATATTAAAGCAAACCCTCCAAACGACTGGAAAGAGTGAAAATATTTTTTCTAACTCTGTTGCACCAACCTGAAGAAAATCATTTAGTTTTCTAAGATTCAGTGTTCTATTTCAGGAAATTAGGATGATGAATCCATTTAGGCATATTTCACAGGGTTAAAATAAATTGACAATATAAACAATCAATATAGTAATGATTTTACTTGTTGAAATAATAACATAGTAATCATTTATATGTTGTTCCAAGTACTTTACATTTATTAAAATGCTCTAAGTACTTTACATATATTAATCCACTTAATATGGATAATATTTTTTCCCCCAATGAGAGGCTAAGTAACTTGCAAGATCACACTGTTAAGTGGCAGAAATGCTATTCGGAACAAAGTTGCTGTCTCCTGAGTCCTTGCTTGTAGAGGATACAGATAAATGGAGTTCACCTTAAAAGCAGTGTTAAAGGTACTTGTATCTGGGGCTTCTGTACATGTGATTCATTTCCAGTGATGGATATGGTGCTGCAATCATAAAGCTGGCCTTAGTTTTTAGAGTACAGAGAAATCTCCAACTATTTGTTCGACTCAGCAACAACAAAACTTAAACTTAAGTGTGTGAATCCATAACAGCTTCTTTAATATATGAATAGTCACAGATTTGGGAAATTTGTTATAGCTCCTCAGTTTACAGAGTAAAACAGTAAGTTTTTTTTTTTCCTAACGCTTTTTCTTTACAATCTTTTCTACTCAGCCAACTCTATTCTTTGAACAAAACTTTATAGATTTTTCTTTTTAGGACATGTGCTGCCAAAGCAAACACAGATTTTTCTTATAATTACATTTTAAGTTAATTTGAATCCCAAATAATATTATAACCCATAACAAGCATTATAGGAATTTAATTGTTCTTTCATCCTCATAAAATAATCCAATATATTTTTAATCAAGAAAATTAGAATAATATGGTGCTGCTGCTGCTGCTGCTAAGTCACTTCAGTCGTGTCCGACTCTGTGCGACCCCAGAGACGGCAGCCCACCAGGCTCCCCGTCCCTGGGATTCTCCAGGCAAGAACACTGGAGTGGGTTGCCATTTCCTTCTCCAATGCATGAAAGTGAAAAGTGAAAGGGAAGTCGCTCAGTCCTGTCCAACTCTTAGCGACCCCATGGACTGCAGCCTATCAGGCTCCTCTGTCCATGGGATTTTCTAGGCAAGAGTGCTGGAGTGGGGTGCCATTGCTACTCTATAATAAATGATCACTGAGCACCCAAGATATGCTGCAGAATTATTCTAGATCCAGGAGAGTCACCAAAGTAGACACAAAGCCTTACAAACTGGGTTTGAGGGAAGAAGGAGAAAGAGATGGATAAACAAAATGGTATTCCTAGTGTATTTAATACTGGGTTGGGGGTGGGAGGATTGGGGGTGGGCAGATCAGTTTTTATAATCCTCATTTTATAATAAAATTATTTTCAGTAACAATCATGACACGAAATTAATAAAATAATGGCTTGAGAAAAAGATAGGCAGTAAAAATCTTCTGTTGAAATACATATGTGTATATAAAGCAATGCCATGATAAGACAAACAATAATATCACAGTACAAAAAGGAAAAGCAAAGTATTAGATTAATACTTCTTAATTACACTAATGAGTTTTTTTAATAAAATGAGAAAAAATTACATTTATATTTTGGTTTGTTATAGTGATGAATAATAACAGTACGGTTTAATAATTAAAAAGAGCAGTGATTTTTAAAAAGTAGTCTTAATTTTAAAAGACATTATTCAAATTTAATAAAATATTTTATTACTGAAATATTAAATAAATTGAAACTGATATTTACCAAATAAAAATATTACATCTTGCATCTGTGCTCTCTTTTATTGTTTTAATTATATATGTAAGAAATAACCAAGTGGTCACATAGAATGGCTTAACTGAAGTGACTCAAAAATTTTTTTCATTTTTACAGTAACTCCCATTGTTTGTTTTGAATTTCGTCTTTACATTTAGGAATACACACTATCAACTGGGGTTGGAGATAGGAATTACAACCAAAGTCAACTTGAATGGTTCTAAGCCATTTTAAGCTTAGACTCTAGATGAGTATGTTTGTTGAGTCCACATATAACTGGCAATTCTCCAAATAAGCTGATACATAAAATGTTTTGAAAAAATGAGTAATAAAATATGCTAATATCAGGTTTTTATATTTATCTTATTAAAATGGAAAACCAATACCATTGTTTAGAGCTTTTATCAGAGAAGAATAACTTATCACTTTTTAAGAATCAATTTTTTAAAGAATTTCTGGTGCACTGTGACATTAAAAGTAAGACTGACGTTTAGTTTATTACTGATTTTGGATTACAACACATACCCTCCTTATTGGACCTAGGCAAACTACTCTTCTATTTTGGCACCTGGTAAGCCACGGGAGTGTGAGAAAAAAAGATATAATAAAAAATAGTAATTTTAATTAGTCTACTCTTTGAGTTGAAATCACAGATCAAAATAAATGCTTTTTATTCAGACTGACTATAAAAGAAATCTGAATTTTAAAATTAATTTAATTTTATTTGTGATAAATCAAAATTCTGAATTGAAATTGAAAACCATCTAAGTAAGGAATTTAAAATTAAATTAAATTTAAAACCTAACAGCAGATTTGATTTAAATTATTTTAATTTACATTAAATTAAAATTCAGAAGCATCTGAAATGAATCAGAATTAGTTATAATATTCACCTCATATATGAAATGCTGAACTTTCGATTTCCAAGAAGCTGTAATCAGGATCTGCTGACTTGATAGCAGTTTGCAGAACTCTGTGATATAAAAGATCAAAAAAGCCTAAAATAAGATAACAAAAGTAAATGTGGTAGGAAAAAATTATAACGGGTCCAATGATTAATGCCTCCAATGAGATTTACATTATCTTCAAATATGAAACTGTGGGTTATAGAGAGAATAAGAAAATAATAAACTGAATATATTTCTATTGAAATGATAAAAATCTGATCATTTATGATGGAACATATTGTTCTAAATACATCTCCATCAGAGTAGCTGTCCCTCTGCTAGCTGAACCTTGTTCACCACTAGAGTGGTGTGAGGGTCCATTAACCTCTAAATGCTCCTGGCACAACTCCCTTGGTCCATATTATCTACTTCATCACTAGAAATTTCTTGAGCGAAAAGTTGCAATTTGACAAGGAAGTTGTAATTAGAACCTATCTTTTATACTCTTTAAAGAGACCATCAGGAAAATTCCACTGAGTCCACCTCTGTTTATGTCATTCACAAGTCAAGGCCCCAGCTTTTACCCCTTGTGCTCTGTGTACCCTCTAATCTGATTCAAGACCCATGTATCTCCAGTTTTTCAAACCTTTTGCTATTCGCTCTGAATTTATGGTATGTTACAAACAAAACTCCCAAATGGTTAACCTCCTTTCAAATCCAGAGCACTTTCTTGCTCCACAAGACTCCCAGCCCCTGGGCTAGACATGTGTGGAGGAATATCTGCTCAGTCACTTGAGACTTCTCTTGACATTAGTGAATATAGATAGTAAATTCATTAAAAAAAAAAGTAATCATAATATACTTTTTCAACTTTATACTGCCCCCTCAGCATATATATGTATATATACACACACACACATATATTATATACTTACATATACACATACACATGCAAAGATGGGGAAAATAAAGGAGAGAAACAGAATGGACCTAACAAAAGCAGAAGATATTAAGAAGAGGTGGCAAGAATACACAGAAGAACTATACAAAAAATGACACAGATATCCACAAAGGTGTGATCACACACCTAGAGCCAGACATCTTGGAGTGTGAAGTCAAGAGGGCCTTAGGAAACATCACGCCCAACAAAGCAAGTGGAGGTGATGGAATTCCAACTGAACTATTTCAAATCCTAAAAGCTGATGCTACAAAAGTGCTGCACTCAAACGCAAGCACATTTGGAAAACTCAGCAGTGGCCACAGAACTGGCAAAGATCAGCTTTTATTCCAATCCTCAAAAAAGGCAATGCCAAAGAATGTTCAAACTACTGCACAACTGAACTCATTTCACACGCTAGCAAAGTAATGCTCAAAATTCTTCAAGCCGGGCTTCAACAGTATGTGAACTGTGAGCTTCCAGATGTTCAAGCTGGATTTAGAAAAGGCAGAGGAACCAGAGATCAAATTGCCAACATCTGTTGGATCATAGAAAAAGCAAGAGAATTCCAGAAAAATATCTACTTCTGCATCATTGACTACGCTAAATCCTTTGACTGTGTGGATCACAACAAACTGTGTACAATTCTTCAAGAGATGGGAATAACAGACCATCTTATCTGCCTCCTGAGAAATCTGTATGCACTCCAGAAGCAACAGTTAGAAATGGACATGGAACAATGGATTGGTTCCAAATTGGAAAAGGAGTGCACCATGCCTGTATATTGTCACCCTGCTTATTTAACTTATATGCAGAGTACATCAGGCAAAATGCTGGACTGGAAGAAGCATAAGCTGGAATCAAGATTTCTGGGAGAAATATCAACAACCTCAGATATGCAGATGACATCATCCTTATGGTAGAAAGTGAAGAGGAACTAAAGAGCCTCTTGATGAAAGTGAAAGAAGAGAGTGAAAATGCTGACTTAAAACTCAACATTCAAGAAACTAAGATCATGACATCTGATCCCATCACTTCATGGCAAATAGATGACGAAACAATGGAAACAGTGACAGGCTTTATTTTCTTGGGTTCCAAAATCACTGCAGATGGTGACTGCAGTCATGAAATTAAAAGACACTTGCTCCTTGGAAGAAAAGCTATGACAAACCTAGATAGCATATTAAAAAGCAGATAACATTACTTTGCTGAAAAAGGTCCATATAGTCAGTTATGGTTTTTTGAGTAGTCACGTATGGATGTGAGAGTTGGACCTTAAACAAAACTGAGCGCTGAATAATTGATGATTTGAACTGTGTGCTGGAGAAGACTCTGAGAGTCCCTTGCACTTCAAGGAGATCAAACTAGTCAATCCTGAAAGAAATTATCCTGAATATTCATTAGAAGGACTGATGCTGCAACGGAAGCTCTAATTCTTTGGCCACCTGATGCAGAGTCTACTCATTAGAAAAGACCCTGATGCTGGGAAAGACTGAAGACAGGAGGAGAAGGGGACGACAGAAGACGAGATGTTTGGACGGCATAACTGACTTAATGGACATGAGTTTGAGCAAGCTCCAGGAGATGGTGAAGGACAGAAAAGCCTGGGATGCTGCAGTCCATGGGGACACAGAGAGTCAGAATGAGCAACTGAACTCAATGACACATACACAATATAAACAGTTGGCCAAAAAGTTTGCAATATATTAGGGAAAAACCCAAAAAACTTTTCAGTCAATCCTATATTCTATATTGTTTGAAAATCTTTATCCTGTTAACTAAACCTTCTTTGTGTATTTTTATGAAAAGAAAAACTATGAGATTATTTAAATTAAAAACATTAAGTCACAGAGATTAAGATTTAAGAGGAAATTTCCCCACAAATAGTGCCTCAAATATATCTAAAACACATACACACACAGATAGATCCATACATTATATCAATAAAGAAGGTTTCAGTTTACAGTTGGTGGACCAAAGACCTAGAACAGCTCATTAACACAGATTATTTTATTATCTACTTAATAACTATTTAAAGGCATCTCCAAGTTTTATAGCACTTACTTACTAGTTTGACTATAACTTTATGTTAAAAACAGTCCGCTATTTATCAGAACTTTTGCAAAAATTTTTCAGTTCCTGACCTATAAGTTTTGATTCATTTAATACAGAATTAATGTTGCTAAATCAATTTTAATAAGATTTAAATACAGACTCTCTAGGGCATTAATTCTCAAATATGATTTGGGGGAATGAGAGGGTCTCACAAGCCCTTTCCCTGGAGGAGGGCATGGCAACCCACTACAGTATTCTTGCCTGGAGAATTCCAAGGACAGAGGAGCCTGGTGGGCTACAGTCTGAGTCACAAAGAGTTGGACACGACTGAAGTGACATTCACAAGCCTTTTCATGGGTCTTAAAAAGTCCTTTCTTCTCTAACTATATACCTATGTGAGGCCACATTTTTTTCATATATTTTGTTTAAAGTAACATATTGCAAAAAATGAATGCTGAGGCAGATACAAGAATTTAATTGCATTCCATAAGCCAGGCTTTAAAAAGATTTGCAAAAATATAAAGGCATTCCATTCTTCTATTATTTGTTTTGGAACATCAGTTCAGTTCAGTCGCTCAGTCGTGTCTGACTCTTTGCGACCCCATGAATCGCAGCAGGCCAGGACTCCCTGTCCATCACCAACTCCTGGAGTTCACTCAGACTCACGTCCATCGAGTCAGTGATACCATCCAGCCATCTCATCCTCTGTCCTCCCCTTCTCCTCCTGCCCCAAATCGCTCCCAGCACCAGAGACTTTTCCAATGAGTCAACTCTTCACATGAGGTGCCCAAAGTACTGGAGTTTCAGCTTTAACATCATTCCTTCCAAAGAAATCCCAGGGCTGATCTCCTTCAGAATGGACTGGTTGGATCTCCTTGCAGTCCAAGGGACTCTCAGGAGTCTTCTCCAACACCACAGTTCAAAAGCATCAGTTCTTCGGTGCTCAGCTTTCTTTACAGTCCAACTCTCATATCCATACATGACCACTGGAAAAAACCATAGCCTTGACTAGATGGACCTTTGTTGGCAAAATAATGTCTCTGCTTTTCAATATGCTATCTAGGTTGGTCATAAATTTTCTTCCAAGGAGTAATTGTCTTTTAATTTCATGGCTGCAGTCACCATCTGCAGTGATTTTGGAGCCCCCCAAAATAAAGTCTGACACTGTTTCCACTGTTTCCCCATCTATTTCCCATGAACATAGCTATTTCTATAAACATAATCTATTAATCTTTAATGAATTCATTTTTTTAAATAAATATTTTAAAAAAGAAATGAGTGCTAAGTTTGGTTAATTCAGTCATCTTTAAGGTGATATATTTTCTCTTTTAAGCTATTAATGTGATTAATTTCTATTAATGTAATTTCTTATTGTTTAATATGTATTCAATGAGACATTATCTTTATTTGGGGGTAAAATCTAATTAACTATTTAAAATTATTTTTTATAGCTTGTTGGATTTGATTTACTAGTATCTTAGAATGTGGGCAGCTTAATTTCTGTTGGCAATTTCTCCTCACTTAGGTGGCAAGTGGATGAAGGGTAGAAGAAATGTGCTGACAAATATGAGGAATCCACTCACCTTCTTAAGCCTCATCTAACCTGTGCTGAGAAAAGGAGAGATATAAGCATCTGAATGCAGAGTTCCAAAGAAGAGCAAGGAGAGATAAGAAAGCCTTCCTCAGCTATCAATGCAAAGAAATAAAGGAAAACAACAGAATGGAAAGACTAGAGATCTCTTCAAAAAAAAGGGGAACATTTCATGCAAAGATGGGCTCAATAAAGGACAGAAATGGTATGGACCTAACAGAAGCAGAAGATAATAAGAAGAGGTGGCAAGAATACACAGAAGAACTGTACAAAAAGATCTTCATGATCAAGATAATCACGATGGTATGATCACTCACCTAGAGCCAGACATCCTGGAATGTGAAGTTAAGTGGGCCTTAAAAAAGGCCCACTTAACTTCACATTCCAAAGCTAGTGGAGGTGATGGAATTCCAGTTGAGCTATTTCAAATCCTGAAAGATGATGCTGTGAAAGTGCTGCACTCAATATGCCAGCAAATTTGGAAAACTCAGCAGTGGCCACAGGACTGGAAAAGGTCAGTTTTCATTCCAATCCCAAAGAAAGGCAATGTCAAAGAATGCTCAAACTACCGCACAATTGCACTCATCTCACACGCTAGTAATGTAATGCTCAAAATTCTCCAAGCCAGGCTTCACCAATATATGAACCATGAACTTCCAGATGTTCAAGCTGGTTTTACAAAAGGCAGAGGAACCAGATCAAATTGCCAACATCCGCTGGTTCATTGAAAAAGCAAGAGAGTTCCAGAGAAACATCTATTTCTGCTTTAATGACTATGCCAGCGCCTTTGACTGTGTGGATCACAATAAACTGTGGAAAATTCTGAAAGAGATGGGAACACTAGACCACCTGACCTGCCTCTTGAGAAACCTATATGCAAGTCAGGAAGCAACAGTTAGAACTGGACATGGAACAACAGACTGGTTTCAAATAGGAAAAGGAGTACATCAAAGCTGTATACTGTCACCCTGCTTATTTAACTTACATGCAGAGTACATCATGAGAAATGCTGGGCTGGAAGAATCACAAGCTGGAATCAAGATTGCCGGGAGAAATATGAATAACCTCAGATATGCAGATGACACCACCCTTATGGCAGAAAGTGAAGAGGAACAAAAAAAGCCTCTTGATGAAAGTGAAAGAGGAGAGTGAAAAGGTTGGCTTAAAGCCCAACATTCAGGAATTGAAGATTATGGCATCTGGTCCCATCACTTCATGGCAAATAGATGAGGAAACAGTGGAAACAGTGTCAGACTTTATTTTTTTGGGCTCCAAAATCACTGCAGATGGTGACTGCAGCCATGAAGTTAAAAGACGCTTACTCCTTGGAAGGAAAGTTATGACAAACCTAGATAGCATATTCAAAAGCAGAGACATTACTTTACCAACAAAGGTCCATCTAGTCAAGGCTAGGGTTTTTCCAGTGGTCATGTATGGATATGAGAGTTGGACTGTGAAGAAAGCTGAGCGCCGAAGAATTGATGCTTTTGAACTGTGGTGTTGGAGAAGACTCTTGGGAGTCCCTTGGACTGCAAGGAGATCCAACCAGTCCATCCTGAAGGAGATCAGCCCTGGGTGTTCTTTGGAAGGAATGATGCTAAAGCTGAAACTCCAGTACTTTGGGCACCTCATGTGAAGAGTTGACTCATTGGAAAAGACTCTGATGCTGGGAGGGATTGGGGGCAGGAGGAGAAGAGGAAGACAGAGGATGAGATGGCTGGATGGCATCACTGACTCAATGGACGTGAGTTTGAGTGAACTCCGGGAGTTGGTGATGGACAGGGAGTCCTGGTGTGCTGTGATTCATGGGGTCGCAAAGAGTTGGATACGACTGAGCGACTGAACTGAACTGAACTGAACTGAACCTGTGCTACATCTAAACCTTTGCCTTTGAAGACGAAAGAAGAGGGCAGCAGAGATGAGATGGATAGATAGCCTCACTGACACAAAGGACATCAATTTGAGCAAACTCTGGGAGATAGGGGCTTCCAGGTGGCGCTAGCAGCGGAGAATCTGCCCCTCAGTGCAGGAGACCCAAGAGAGACGGAGGTTCAATCCCTGGGTTGGGAATGTCCCCTGCAGGAGGAAATGGCCCCACTAGGATCCTTGCCTGGGAAATCCCATGGACAGAGGAGCTTGGCGGGCTATAGTCCATGGGATCATAAAGAGTCAGACATGACTTAGTGACTGAATGACAACAAGAAACCTATGCTATTAACCTTTGAGCAGATGAGAGCTTCCCAGTTCCTGTTACATGAGCTCAGCCAGATATTTTCTTTGAATTAGAATTCCTTTTCTTAAATTATGGTCCTGAAGTATTTGAACGGGAGAGTTGAAGTGTGACCTCGGAGATAGAGAAGAAATTTGTTCTAATGTCAGGCTCCCCTCTGTTCCCACTGCACTGAGCACAGGCCACACCCACAGGCGTGCACATTCATTGTCTAAGGAAGATCCCACCCCTTAGTTAAAAGCCTAGTGTCCTTAGGCTCCTATTAAATATGTTATCCTCCCCTCCCTTGTGTCATTGGGAAAAGAATTTGTGTTCTTGAGGCTATCCAGTGACTTGACAATTTTTACCAAGGAAGGAAAACAACTGAGTTGCTAGGAGGTGGGGAATGGAGAGTTACTTTAAAAGATGGCTGCTGTTTGAGAGGTTACCTAAGAGGCAATAAACAATCCTCTTAGGGAGAGAATTGTGTTGTTCTTGTTTATGCAAGGTCAGTCCTCCTTGGGAGGAGCCAACAGGAAGAAATATTAGACAAGAGTAAACTGCTCTGTATAACAACATATTTGGAAATTTAAACTGGCAGACTGAGAGACAAAGGATTTGATGGCAAAGGGAGGCTCTCTTGAAAAGAGGGGATTCTGAATGAGTTAGAAAAGTCAGAACCCCAAGCGAAGGTACAGATATCAAGGAGAAAGACAGAAATGCCCATTGACATATTTCTTCTTTAGGAATGGCAAAATGACTTGAATAGTTAGGTCAAACGCGAGTTCTAGGTTGTTTTCAAGGTTGGGCTCTGACCAGTGTCCTCTTATCCAAAAGGCAGGCTAAGGATGTGCTTAAAGCAATCTTTAAAGAAATGCTTATTCAAAGAGCATAATCTTAAAGAATTAAGTATGCCATTTTTCAAAATCTTCAAGTAAAATTACTTCAGGAAAAACATACAAGAAAAAGATAATGGGGATTGCATCTGGGCAACAGGATTGTAATCTGGGAAATGGAGTGGGAAGAATTATTCTTCATATCATATCTTCGTCCATCTTTAAATTATGTCCCTACACTTGGTTTATCTATTCAAAACCAAAATGAATTCAATTTGAAATCATTTATACATTTTATTTTCCCCTTATGTTAAAATGCCCAGAGGGAGAGCACAGCATACATTTTTGAATGCTGAAATAATCCTCAATCCCTCAGAATGAGAAGTTTTTCTACACAACAGCCTTGTGTTAATGGTACTTTAGGAAATTAAAGGGAAGGCATGGTGGCTAGTTATAGGCAAAGTATTATAAAGTCTCATAAAACAGAATCAAAAATGGGAACTTATAATTCAGGAAAAACACAAGTTGGAGTAAGAGATAATCAGGGAAACAAAAAATCCCTCAGAAAGATTCAAAATCTCTGAAAGTTTGGTGGGTTTACTTCACTCTCTAGAATCAAAACTTGAACCAGTTTATTATTGATATGTTGCCAAAGGATTATCCTCAAGGCTGAGTGACTATAACACATTTAAGTCTTTTTTGTTTTTCAGTCACTTTAAAATTTGCTTTACTCTCTCTGCCTGTACACCATTTTGTTCGTGATTCTAATTTCTGGCTGTCAGACTTAACAATAAATTATAATAAATATGCTCTAACTAGAACAGAGCACAGTGGAAATGTCATGCCTTTGATCTAAGCATTACATTTTTCCTGTTCCTATTCTATGCTATATCTAACATCCCATAACACACGTAATACAGCTCTTTTACTTTGGTTTCACAAGGGACTCATACTATAAGCTCAGGTTAAATATTTGATTTATTACCAGGACCATGTCTGTTTTTATCTGAATTTCTGGTAGTAAGATTGCTTCGACCTGATACTAATGCAGAACTCCATTTCCACATACATGGGAATGTATTTATTTAAGCTACTTTCCTATTCTCTTGTTTACTATTCATCTGTAGAAGTCAAATTTTGAATCTTGTTAAAGGTTGTTACAAAGATTAAATGAAATAAATGTAAAGCATTCAAATCAATGCATGACATATACCAAAAGCTAAATAAAAAGTTAACTGTTATTACTATTCTTGTCTTCATTTTCTGAGGGTAAAAAATTTAAGGCAGACTACAAATTTATGAGATGACATTTTCAGTAGTAGAACACTTCTAGCTCATGCCAGTGTGCTTGAAATCTAGTATGACTATAGCCTGGCTCCTGTTACAGTCACAGGTAATCGGCATTGAATCTGTTATTCCATAGACTATCACACTGGCAGCATTTAGGAAATTGTTACATATACAGAATCTCAGATCCCATCCCAGACCTGCTGAGTCAGAAGCTCATCTTAAAAATTCCCCAGGTGATTAACAGGAACACTGAAGTTTGAGAAGTGCTGCTCTAGAGATTTGATTCACTACATGTTGCAAAATGGAGGGTTTTTTTTTTTTTTTTTTAATCTTTTACCATTTAACCTTGAAAGTGAAGTTGTTTGGCTCATTTTCCTTTAAGTACAGGAGGTATCTTTTGTTTGTGTCTTCATCTACTGACTCACACATATTCCTCTAGATTTGTTTACTTCTTTCAGAAGCTGTAATATGCATGCGGTTTGTAAAAGTTCATTGCCTTTTTGCTTCTTGCCTTCGTGCATGGAATTAGATTTGTTATTCTAGTTTTACTTTTCAACTGTTACAAGGCTTTTCCATTATTTATAAAACTTGAGTTTTTAAAAACTATTTGATACATTACTTATCACCTGAGAATAACTTTAAATCAGCATAATTCTGATAAATACTTAGGATGGAGCTCTTAAATAATTAAGAAAAATATTATAAATGTATAATGTCTGATGTGGACATGAGAATATTTTCTCCTTTTGCTTTCCCATTATTCTTTGTGTTTCATGTTGAAAACTTGTCTGGATTGCCAGATACAAATGCTGTGGTTAAGGGGGCACATAACCCATCAGCTGAATATTTGAAATTTGTATGAGACAGACACATAAGATGGTTCAGACACCCTTACTCTTCTGTCAGCCTTGAGACCTGTGATCTAGGCTCCGGAGGTCTTTGTTTTTACTGCCCTGCCCTTGCCTCTGTGGTCCTCTCATTTTCTAAGCACTAAATGAGACTAAAGTAGAGGTGTCAACACTTCCCACCTCTCCCCTAGGTCCTACAAACATGTACAGTTCATCCGTGAGTGCTACGTCATTTCAGTCATGTCCAGTTCTTTGAGACCCTATGGACTGTAGCCTGCCCATGCACCTCTGTCATGAGATTCTCCAGACAAGAATACTGGAGTGGGTTGGTCATGCCTTCCTCCAATAATTCTTAGGTTACTGTAATTTGCTCCCTGAGCCTCTTAACACAATTATAGCACATGCTGACTATCTGAAAGATGAAGATGTTAATGGCCCACCAGACAAACACAAGCCCTGGAAGCGTCAAAATCCGTTTCCTGAATAAGGAATATGTGACCCTTAGGAGCAAAAAGACCTGGTTATCTTTTGAGGGTAAACAGTTGGGAGAAATACTTTGTATCACCACCTAAGGAGTTCAAAAAAACAATTAAAAGCACAGTTCAATGCAATTTCTTCATTATCTCTCTTATTAAATTTTCAAAAAATCACCCAGCAATAATAATTTACCATTTGGTTGTTATGGGCAACATGATTCTCTATTTTATGCTTTTCTTCCTTATTTAGGACAAAAATCATCTTCATGTATTACATGATAATTCTCTATTTATTATCATGATGCCTTGAGCTACAAAGGAAGAGAACTTAAATATCTTTCTCAATGTATCATAAAAAAAGGATTATGAAAAAATCCATGAAAATATTTTCTCATTTTTTATATGAATGGATAAACCAACATTATTTCCATTGTCCTCAGCACTTTTGTCAGTAAAAACACATGACTTGAAATGATGCTGTTTGAGAAGATAGGTTCTAACATAATTTGCAAATGGATGAAAGAAGTTGTACATATTTTTCCTAACAGTGCTTCACAAAATGAACTCCAAAGGATAATTATCATTCTCCTTTTCTGAAATTAAAATAAAAGTGAAAGAAAATCATATATTATTCTTTCCATTATCTTGGAAAAGTCTTTTTTCAAGTCTTTTTTAACATGCTGCTGCTGCTGCTGCTGCTAAGTTGCTTCAGTCATGTCTGACTCTGTGCGACCCCATAGACGGCAGCCCACCAGGCTCCCCCGTCCCTGGGATTCTCCAGGCAAGAACACTGGAGTGGGTTGCCATTTCCTTCTCCAACACGTGAAAGGGAAAAGTGAAAGTGAAGTTGTGTCTGACTCTTAGCGACCCCACGGACTGCAGCCTACCAGGCTCCTCTATCCATGGGATTCTCCAGGCAAAAGTACTAGAGTGGGGTGCCATTGCCTTCTCCGTTCCTTAACATAATATATGTTAAATCCATGCTATTTAAATTCCCATATATTCCACACTAATCTTTTATCTCCCAGTTGTGGTCTAGCCAACTCAACTAAGCTTTGAATCACACTAGCTCTTCTCCAAGCATTTGCTCACACAGGTGCTCCATCTGGATGATTCCTCACCCCTACACCTACTCAGCACAAGTGTAAATTAGAACAGTATTTCTATGTCCTATTCAAATGTCTGAAGTCTCCTGTTTTCTAAAATGTGTAAATACTTTCTGCCACATCTAAATATTCGTATCTGTTAGAATTACTTTTAAGAATTTTATTATAGCTTTATGGGTAAGCCATGCTTTATTTCTTCTGCTACATTTAATTTCATTCAAGATGGGTTACATATGTGATTCCAAATTATAAACATAGTGTACGTAACATCGTTCCTTATCCTATTAATTAGAGCCAGGGGAGGAAACAGATGGAGCACTCGAAGGTTCTAAGTAAAGATTCATTTCAGGAATTATCTACAGAGGTGTAGGCAGAGTTCTGAGATAAGCTAACAAAGGTTAAGTATCAAGGACTACTTGCAGGCAGGACTTGGGGGACCTGTTGCCATTACTGGAAAATGGAAAGAGACAGCATGGAGTTGCCAGAGCCCAGTGAGAACTGGAACTATAAGCAGGAGCCGCCTGATTTAATTTTATGGTGGCTCAGACAGTTACGAATCTGTCTGCAATGCGGGAGATCCAGGTTCAATTCCTGGGTCTGGAAGATCAGCACTTGGCAACCCACTCCAGTCTTCTTGCTGGGAAATCCCATGGACAGAGGAGCCTGGCAGACTACAGTCCATGGCGTCGCAAAAGAGTTGGACATGACTTAGCAACTAAACAACACGTACAGGAACAACAGCCAGTGCCAAAAACCTCATGAGGCAGTGAGAGAAAGAAGAGAAATAATGGACCAAAATCATTCTCTCTAACCTCTGTTATTTTGCTGTTGTCTTCATTGTCTCCTTAAGAGAGGAAAATTCAACCAATAAGGTATCAAGGGTAATATTAATTAGTTTCCAGACCCAAGAATTCATTCTAATGGGGAACCATGATCATTTGCTGTCAGTTTACATCCTACAATCAATAATTCACAGGATGATATTCCATGGCTAGGGCCATTACTGGAGACTCCAGTAGGAAATTTCATGATTCTATGGGCTCAGATGGGCTTCCCAGGTGGTGACAAAGTGATAAAGAACCCACCTGCCAATGCAGGAGATGTAAGAGATGTGGGTTTGATCACTGGGTTGGGAAAGATGCCCTGGAGGGCATAACAACCCACTCAAACATACTTGCCTGGAGAATCCCATGGATAGAGGAGCCTGGCAGGCTACAGTCCACAGGGTCACAAAGAGCTGGACACAACTGAAGCAACTAAGCCCAAGCACATGGCTCAGATGTCTTAAGGTAATGCAGCACATTGAAAAAGTAAAGATTTCATAGTATGATATCCCTACTAAATTTAAAGTAACTTAAAGAAATATAAGTTGAGGTCCATGGGGTCACAAAGAGTTGGGTACAACTGAGTGACCAAACAACAAAAAAAATTTCTGTAACACTAAATTTGATGAAAATGGTCTGTGTAATCAATCTGACACTGAGTAGCTGTGGGCCACCTGAGCAATGTGCTTTATCAGGTACCAAGAATTAGTTTTACTCAAATGAAACTGGATAATCAGTAGTGGTGGCCAGAAGAGCCTTGAGGAGGGAGCATCTCCTTGGCCACCCAGCTCAGGCATGGTCTTTACTCCTACTTCCATGGCCATTATTCTCTTTGATGCCAGGGAGATCAACCGTGTGGTGACAACTCATCCTTTATCTCCAGATGCAAAGGTCAGATGATACTGAGAGCTTTTCTGGATGCTGATGTTCCTTTCTTTATATGAATTCTCCAATGGCTTGGTAAAGGGAGGGTTCTGAGTCCTCTCATTGGAAATAGTTAGGGTGTGGCTGAACAAGCTATAGAAACGGATCCACTCCATCAGTCCTATCACCCTGAGGGTTATACTACTTCTTCTACTGTATCTAGGATGTTCCATCCTAATTTTACTGTAGCCAAGACTATGTTCAAGCTTAAAGTACAAAGACATTTAAGGTCACTATTAAGTGGCCTTTAGTTCAATATTGAATTCTGGATTGACATATTCATATTAATAAATTTAGCCTGATTCACCTAATACTTCATTCTCCTTACTGTTACATCCTCAGGATACCTTCCTGTCCATGCTCCCCATTCCTCTAAGCTGATGCATGTTGGTGAGATGCTGCATCTTTAGTGTATCCAGTCTCTTCCTGAAAGAAACCTCATTCTTACCTTTCTGAACTATGCTGAAATACAACCGTTGGAATAAGTCTCAACAGAATAAGAAGTATCTGAATATGTGTGTGTCAGGCAGAGGGGAGGCTGTTGCTGAGAACAGTCATTCTCTGCAGACAATTTCTTTTTTTTGTTTCTCTTAAAAATTTCTAATTATGTTTTATTGAAGTATATTTGGCTTAACAGTATTGTTTCAGATATACAACATGGTAATTTGTTATTTTTATGGAATACACTCCAAAGTTGTTATAAAACATTGACTATATTTTCTGTGTTATACATTATATCCTTGTAAATTATTTATTTTGTACCTAGTAGTTCGTACCTCTTAACCCCCTTCTCCTATTTTGCCCATCCCCTTACCCTTCTCCCCTCGGTGAAACCTTAGTTTGTACTCTCTCTCTGTGAGTCTATTTCCGTTCTATTTTTTAGATTCCACATATAAGTGAAAACACACAGTATTTGTCTTTGACTTATGCAGGTAACTTCTTTGAACAGTAATGAAAAGGTATTTTTGCAATGGAAGTTTAGTTTCCTCAGATACTGGGTGAAGGGCAGCTTTCACTGGCAAAGAAGCTTCAAGCAAATTTGAACCTTTTAATTATCAGCAGCATCTAAATCTATCTAAATGTTCTCATCACATGCCTCAGGAACTCAGTCCTTAACTAGTGCTTAACACAAGAGAAACAAGTGCCATATGTTAGTGCCAATGGCTCTCAAACTTTTTGTCTCAAGGTCCCTTTACCTTTGGACAAGTTATTGGTATATCCAATGACAGTTTAGTGCATAGAATACTTTTTTTTTATATTTAACATTTCAAATTCAAACCAAATTGTTCTTTAAGGTAGCTCAGTGGTTAAGAACATGCCTGCCAATGCAGGAGACATAAGAGACATGAGTTCAATCCCTGGGTTAGTCAGATTCCCTGAAGAAGGAAATAGCAACCCACTCTAATATTCTTGCCTAAAGAATCCCATGGATAGAGGAGCCTGGTGGGCTACAGTCCACGGAATTGTGGATAGTCAAACATGACTGAAGCAACTAAGTACAATATATCAAACTGCCTCACAATTGCACTCATCTCACATGCTAGTAAAGTAATGCTCAAAATTCTCCAAGCCAGGCTTCAGCAATACGTGAACCGTGAACTTCCTGATGTTCAAGCTGGTTTTAGAAAAGGCAGAGGAACCAGAGATCAAATTGCCAACATCCGCTGTATCATGGAAAAAGCAAGAGAGTTCCAGAAAAACATCAATTTCTGCCTTATTGACTATGCCAAAGCCTTGGACTATGTGGATCACAATAAACAGTGGAAAATTCTGAAAGAGATGGGAATACCAGACCACCTGATCTGCCTCTTGAGAAATTTGTATGCAGGTCAGGAAGCAACAGTTAGAACTGGACATGGAACAACAGACTGGTTCCAAATAGGAAAAGGAGTACGTCAAGGCTGTATATTGTCACCCTGCTTATTTAACTTCTATGCAGAGTACATCATGAGAAACGCTGGACTGGAAGAAACACAAGCTGGAATCAAGATTGCCGGGAGAAATATGAATAACCTCAGATATGCAGATGACACCACCCTTATGGCAGAAAGTGAAGAGGAACTCAAAAGCCTCTTGATGAAAGTAAAAGTGGAGAGTGAAAAAGTTGGCCTAAAGCCCAACATTCAGAAAATGAAGATCATGGCATCCAATCCCACCACTTCATGGAAATAGATGGGGAAACAGTGGAAACAGTGTCAGACTTTATTTTTCTGGGCTCCAAAATCACTGCAGATGGTGACTGCAGCCATGAAATTAAAAGACACTTACTCCTTGGAAGGAAAGTTATGACCATCCTAGATAGCATATTCAAAAGCAGAGACATTACTTTGCCAACAAAGGTTCATCTAGTCAAGGCTATGGTTTTTCCTGTGGTCATGTATGGATGTGAGAGTTGGACTGTGAAGAAGGCTGAGAGCTGAAGAATTGATGCTTTTGAACTGTGGTGTTGGAGAAGACTCTTGAGAGTCCCTTGGACTGCAAGGAGATCCAACCAGTCCATTGTGAAGGAGATCAGCCCTGGGATTTCTCTGGAAGGAATGATGTTAAAGCTGAAACTCCAGTACTTTGGGCACCTCATGTGAAGAGTTGACTCATTGGAAAAGACTCCGATGCTGGGAGGGATTGCGGGCAGGAGGAGAAGGGGACAACAGAGGATTAGATGGCTGGATGGCATCACTGACTCGATGGACGTGAGTCTGAGTGAACTCCGGGAGTTGGTGATGGACAGGGAGGCCTAGTGTGCTGCAATTCATGGGGTCACAAAGAGTCGGACACGACTGAGCGACTGATCTGATCTGATCAAACATCTTCCATTAACTTTAAGAGTGGTGATTTTATCTCACTTAATGTAACTTTTACCAGGTTCCACTGAAAGCTTAGAGACTTGGAATTACAGCAAATACCATCTTTGTTTCATAATGAAAATAGTTTAGACCTCAGAGTCCCCCTGTATATCTTAAGGATCTCCAGTGGTTCCAAGACCAAATTTTGAGAAGTGCTGTTTTTGCACAAGAGATATGGTAAAATTGCATATTTAATATGTATTACAACTCTGCAATCCATACAATCAGGTTTGGGGACAGGATCTTTAAACTTGTTTGTCCTGGAGTCATACAGATTACACAATTCTTATTCACCATAGAGTTCTTCTGATTTTCTACCTGTGCTTTGAATTGAAAGGCCAAGTTTGTAATCATATATTTTTCTTTTTGTAACATTCCCAGTGTAATAAAAGTTATCCAGCTTCCTTAATTTTGCAATCACCTTTGACATGGCAACTCACTGCTGAAGCCTCTTGATCTTACAGCACCTTGCTGTTCAGCACTCTGTTCCTTAATTAATTGTGATGCTCATGGCATACTGTAGATAATGGGTATTTCTTCTCTGAGTTCACTAAATATATGATCCAACCAATACCATATTCTCAAGTATGAGGCTTGTTTCCTGGGGCCACTCTTGATACTATATTAACCAGTACCATGGTTAGAAAGAGAAAGACCAAAAACTGTTTAACTGGACTGAATTCAATTAAGGGACCATTTTCACAAGTGTATGGAGGATTAAAGACCTATTGGGAGGCAAGAACCCATCATCATTTCTAGGCCTGATGTGTCATGAAAGCAAGAGGAGCTGAGCTCTGGAAGAAGGACCAAAGGACAGGACAGCAAATTACAGCAAGATGGGCCCAAGGAAGCAAAGTATGTGCTCTCAATCTCTTAACTCTCATCCTCTGACTGTTTTTGTTGCTTACCATTGTCTGATCCCAACTGGAAGCCAGACAGGAGAAAGGAGCTGCCGTGTCAGTGTGCAGAGAGTAAGAAAGGTAGGCACAACTTAACTCTTCTCTTGATCAAAGGGAAATTTAAAGTACTACAACTTTGAAGTCTTACATGGTCCAGTTGTATTTTTTTAAATTAAAGATCCATGGTGAACATAAAAAAGTCATCATCATGGCAAACAAGAGAATAAGCAAGGTCCTTCAAGTATGATTTTCATTTTTTAGCAATATTTTTATATATGGTAAGCTATAAAAATAGCCTGGTAGTGACAACAGAAAAAAACCTTGAGAACTCAAGTCTCTTTTAAATTAAAAATTAGTATCAAATAGCAAACATAGCAGAGATGATGTATCAAGTGACTGTGCTATAAATGGTGACCCCCTTGCTTATGGCAGAAGACCACAAATGGTTCAGCATGATCTGTTTGTTGATGGGATTGATAAAGCTTTCACGATTAAAATACTAAATACATTTTTACATCTTTAATTGCTTCTATATGTTTAAGTCTACCAAGTAATGGATTTCTAAGTCACATATTTTTAAATTTTCTTGTTCAAAAAGTTGGAATAATTTCCCACATTTCATTCACTATCACTTATCTACTGACAAAACACAATGACTGTAATTCCTTTCTCTCCTTTCAATCTGTAAATACAAGCTTTTTGAGTGCAACAAGGCAGGAGAGGTACAAATCCACAAAAGGGATCTAAGTGTTATAGAATACTTGGAGAGGGCTGGTTACCCAGGGAGCAAAAAGCTGTCCTAGCTATTATGATACTAGATTTTCAATACCAAAGTTGCTGTCTCTGCTAGAAATAGCTCTCCCAAGAGGTACCCACCTCACCCTTTTGTTTTCCCTATGTCCTGAGTGCAGATTAAATCAATATGTCAAGAGAGAGAGAGAGAAACATTTCACTTTCTCAGGATGAACAATTTTGTCAGCATGACTGTGAGCTTTGACTGAAGTGTAAATTTATTTTTAAATACTTGTCAGAAATAGGTATCTGCTTTAAATATAATATGCTGTCATAATCTGTCAGGCCAAATGCCTTGGGTCTTTGGGGAAGAGAGTGTGCCTATTGACTTTCCATTGCACAATGGCATGAATAACAATCAACAAACAAACAGCTTATAAGACTAGTAAGTCAAATCAAGTTCCTGAGCAGGTGGGCAGGGGAGGGCAGATGTTGAGAAAATTCTGCAAAGCCACTGCTGAGAGATAAGGAGACCCTAAAAAAGATTCCAACAGGTACGATCTAATGTATACTTCATACATACTTCATAATGTATACTTCATAGTCTAAATTCACTACTGGTGAGAAACCACTGAGCCATTTAAACGTTCTTTAAATGAAATGCAAAACAGACTTTAAAAAATTAGAACTTTATTATAAATATCCCCATCTGTTCGTCTCCCTCTAATGCAGTGGAGCTTTATATAGGATACCTCCTTCCCTGCAGTCGTATTTGACTACCCACCTCTGGAAAGCCAAAATACATTTCACTCAAAGTGGAATGTTTTCCCTATCATCTCACTTCCAATGGGCGGCTCTCAGCCGATGACTAAGAAACACCCAGTCCTCTAATATGTAAAATGATTTTGATGTAATTTTGGCTCAAAGATTCTCCAGTCAACTCGGATGAAACTTTTCTGACAACTATTTGCAATCTGAGACACTGCTGACCCAATCCTCCTTCCTTACCTTTTTTCTTCACAGGTCAGCACTTCCTCATCTATTCTGACTCTCTTGTCATTTCCTTCATAGGTGTTTTCCTAATAAAACTCTTGCACTTAATTATCTCTCAACTTCCTTTTCTCAGAGGACCTGAACTAATGCTTTAAGTGACTTTATCCTTGACTCACTGAGATCTTTTGTATTAACTACATTTCTTCCAGTAAAGAATATACACATTCTCTAGTCTTTGGGCTTAAAACTGAATACACATAAACAGTGTTCCTTTTTAAACACATGTATGATGGGCTCCATGGTGGTCCCCCCAAAAAAGGTATGCTTTTTTCTCTTCCAGATAAAATTACATTAAGGATCTTGAAATAAGATCACAACTGTCAGGGTGGGCCTTAAATTTAATCCCTTTTAAGAGATAGAAGACAGGACATAGACATAGATGCAAAGGCACGTGTAGACAGAGGCAGAAACTGGAGTTACATAGCCAGAAGTTTGAGAACATTTGGGTCTACCAGAAGCCAGAAGAGGGAAGGAAGGATTCTCCTCTAGAGACTTTGGAGGGAGTGTAGCCCCACTGATGCCTTATTTAGATGTGTGACCTAGAGACAGAATAAATACTTGTTATTTTAAGCCAGCAAATTCAAGTTTGTAGTTTTTTTTGTTTGTTTTTTTACATTAGCCTAGGAATTAATATATCCTGGCAAGACAAAAACAGGAGATAATCAGCTTTTTATCTCCTTTGAGTACTGATGAGGTAGCTGGAGAGTAAAGTAAAATAGAGAATAGGATGTCATAGTAAAACCTGTAAATAACATCAAAAAGAAAGGAAAATTACAAATATCACTCATGAATATACTGAAAAATCTGCAATAAAATATTTTTAAAAGTCCATCCACAATAAACCAAATGATAATATATCATGAGAAAGTAGGATTTATCTCGACTGCAGGTTTTTTATGGTGATCATTTTGTATATATACAAATATTGAATCATTATGTCATACACCTGAAACTAGTATGTTAATCATACTTCAATAAAAATGAAAAAAATACAAGTTAGGCTCAATGTTTTAAAAAGAATTATTAAAGATGGCAGAGGAATAGGATGGGGAGACCACTTTCTCCCCCACAAATTCATCAAAAGAACATTTAAACGCTGAGTAAAATCCACAAAACAACTTCTGAATGCCGGCAGAGGACATCAGGCACCCAGAAAAGCAGCCCATTGTCTTCGAAAGGAGGTAGGGAAAAATATAAAAGACAAAAAAAGAGACAGAGGTAGGGACGGAGCTCCATCCCGGGAAGGGAGTCTTAAAAAGAGAGAAGTTTCCAAACACCAGGAAACACTTTCACTGCCAAGTCTGTGCTGAGCCTTGGAAGCACAGAGGGCAACATAATAGGGAGGAAAAATAATTAAATAATTAAAACCCACAGATTACGAGCCCAGTGATAACTCCCCCAGCAGAGAAGCAGTGCAGACGCCTGTGCCCGCCACTAGCAAGCGGGGGCTGGGCAGGGAGGCGCGAGCTGCATTGCTTAGAGTCAGGATCCGGCCTGAATGTCCCTGAGGGTAATCAGAGCGAACTAATTTGGGCTAGCGAACCAGACTGTGGGATAGCTACCACGAGAAAAGCCCTAAGATACCGCCGGGCCCATTCACAGAACAAAGGGTCCCATTCACAGAACAAAGGGCGGAACAGAACTAGCTGGCTGCAGACCTTCCCCCTCAGGTGACAGGCAGCCAGAACTGGAAGGGGGCAATCGCAGCCCCAGAGAGACATTATCTACCAAACTGCAAGCAGGCTTCTTTGCTTACTAAGACTTCTTGGGGTTCTGGACAGTCATCTACCTGAGAAGGTGCACCAGTTGTACACCCAGAAAACCGAGCAGCAGGGACAGGAGAGGCGATAAGTCACAGTGGCCGCGCTTGCCAAACACCTCATCACCCGAGCTGCTCGGAGCTGGGAAGGGCACAAAACACAGGCCCAACGGATTCTGTGCCTCTGAGAACTACCTGAGTGGCTTAGACCTGGGAGGTGCATGCAGCCCAGGGCCAGCCTCAGGCGGTTCCTGGCAGAGCAACCTAGAGCCTGAGCTGTGTGGGCAGGGAGGGTGCACACGCAGTGAGCGCGGGCAGGCCCAGTGTGGCTGAGACACTATGAGCACACGCCAGTGTTGTTTGTAGTGTCCCTCCCTCCCCACAGCGCGACTGAACAAGTGAGCCTAAAAAAGTGTCCACCACCGCCCCCTTGTGTCAGGGCGGAAATCAGACACTGAAGAGACCAGCAAACAGAAGCTAAAACCGAGGGAACCACCTTGGAAGTGACAGGTGCAATAGATTAAAACCCTGTGGTTAGTACCGACTACATAGGAAGGGGCCTATAGATCTTGAGAAATATAAGCTGGACCAAGAAACTACCCGAAAATGAACTGACCCCACACTGCCCACAACACCACCAGAGAAAGTCTTAGATATATTTTTACTATTTTTACAATCATTCTTTTTTTTTTCTTTTCTTTTCCTTTTTTTCTTTATTACTCCTTTAATTTACATTTTTATAACCTACTATTACTTTTCAAAAAACGACTATTTTTTAAAGCAAACTTCATATATATATATTTAATAACTTTTGTGATTTTTTTCTTCTTCTTCTTTTTTTCTTTAATATTGTATTTTTGAAAATCCAACCTCTACTCTAGAATTTTAATCTTTGCTTTTCAGTATTTGTTATCAATTTTGTACTTTTAAGAACCCAATCTTCAGTACCTATTTTTACTTGGGAGCGAGATTACTGGCTTGACTGCTCTCTCCCCCTTTGGACTCTCCTTTCTCTCCACTAGGTTGCCTCTGTCTCCTTCCTCTCCCTTCTCTTCTCTACCTGAATCTCTGTGTATTTCAGAGGGTGGAGGACACTTAGGGAACTGATTACTGGCTGGATCTGTCTCTCTCCTTTTCATTCCCCCCTTTTATCCTCCTGGCCACCTCTGTCTCCTCCCTCCCTCTTCTCTTCTCTGCATAACTCCATGAACATCTCTGAATGGTCCAGACTGTGGAGCACACATAAGGAAGTGATTACTGGCTACCTTGCTCTCTCCTCTTTTGATCCCACCTCATCTCATTCGGGTCACCTCTAACTCCCTCCTCCCTCTTCTCTTCTCCATGTAACTCTGTGAACCTCTCTGGGTGTCCCTCACTGTGGAGAAACTTTTTATTTTTAATCTAGATGTTTTATCAATGGTGCTGTATAGGAGAAGTCTTGAGACTACTGTAAAAATAAGACTTAAAACCAGAAGCAGGAGGCTTAAGTCCAAATCCTGAGAACATCATAGAACACCTGACTCCAGGGAACATTAAGCGATAGGAGCTCATTAAACGACTCCATACCTACACTGAAACCAAGCACCACCCAAGGGCCAACAAGTTCCAGAGCAAAACATACCATGCAAATTCTCCAGCAACACAGGAACACAGCCCTGAGTTTCAATATACAGGCTGCCCAAAGTTACTCCAAATCCATTGACATCTCATAACTCGTTACTAGATACTTCATTGCACTCCAAAGAGAAGAAATCCAGCTCCACCCACCAGAACACCGACACAAGCTTCCCTAACCAAGAAACTTTGACAAGCCACCAATACAACCCCACCCATAGCGAGGAAACTCTATAATAAAGAGAACTCCACAAATTGCCAGAATACAGAAAGGCCACCCCAAACTCAGCAATATAAAAAAGATAAAGAGATAGAGGAATACCCAGCAGGTAAAGGAACAGGATAAATGCCCACCAAACCAAACAAAAGAGGAAGAGATAGGGAATCTACCTGATAAAGAATTCTGAATAATGCTGGTGAAAATGATCCAAAATCTTGAAATCAAAATGGAGTCACAGATAAATAGCCTGGAGGCAAGGATTGAGAAAATGCAAGAAAGGTTTAACAAAGACCTGGAAGAAATTTTAAAAAGTCAATATATAATGAATAATGCAATAAATGAGATCAAAAACACACTGGAGGCAACAATCAGTAGAATAACAGAGGCAGAAGATAGGATTAGTGAAATAGAAGATAGAATGGTGGAAATAAATGAATCAAAGAGGAAAAAATAAAAATGAATTAAAAGAAATGAAGACAATCTCAGAGACCTCCAGGACAATATTAAATGTCACAACATTTGAATCATAGGAGTCCCAGAAGAAGAAGACAAAAAGAAAGACCATGAGAAAATACTTGAGGAGATAATAGTTGAAAACGCCCCTAAAAAGGGGAAGGAAATAATCACTCAAGTCCAAGAAACCCAGAGAGTCCCAAACAGGATAAACCCAAGGCAAGACACCCCAAGACACATTAATCAAATTAACAAAAATCAAACACAAAGAACAAATGTTAAAAGCAGCAAGGGAAAAACAACACATAACACACAAGGGGATTCCCATAACAGCTGATCTTTCAATAGAAACTCTTCAGGCCAGGAGGGAATGGCAAGACATACTTAAAGTGATGAAAGAAAATAATTTACATCCCAGATTACTGTACCCAGCAAGGATCTCACTCAAATATGAAGGAAAAATCAAAAGCTTTACAGACAAGCAAAAGCTGAGAGAATTTAGCACCACCAAACCAGCTCTCCAACAAATGCTAAAGCATATTCTCTAGACAGGAGACACAAAAATGGTGGATAAACTCGAACCCAAAACAATAAAGTAAATGGCAATGGGATCATACTTATCAATAATTACCTTAAATGTAAATGGGTTGAATGCCTCAACCAAAAGACAAAGACTGGCTGAATGGATACAAAAACAAGACCCCTATATATATTGTCTACAAGAGACCCACCTCAAAACAGGGGACACATACAGACTGAAAGTGAAGGGCTGGAAAAAGATATTCCATGCAAAAAGAGATCAAAAGAAAGCAGGAGTAGCAATACTCATATCAGATAAAATAGACTTTAAAACAAAGGCTGTAAAAAGAGACAAAGAAGGACACTACATAATGATCATAGGATCTATCCAAGAAGAAGAGATAGCAATTATAAATATATATGCACCCAACATAGGAGCACCGCAATATGTAAGACAAATGCTAACAAGTATGAAAAGGGAAATTAACAATAACACAATAATAGTGGGAGATTTTAATACCCCACTCACACCTATGGATAGCTCAACTAAACAGAAAATTAACAAAGAAACACAAACTTTAAATGATACAATAGACCAGTTAGACCTAATTGATATTGATAGGACATTTCACCTCAAAACAATGAATTTCACCTTTTTCTCAAGTGCACATGGAACATTCTCCAGGATAGATCACATCCTGGGCCATAAATCTAGGCTTGGTAAATTCAAAAAAATTGAAATCATTCCAAGCAACTTTTCTGACCACAATGCAGTAAGATTAGATCTCAACTACAGGAGAAAAACTATTAAAAATGCCAACATATGGAGGCTGAACAACACGCTGCTGAATAACCAACAAATCACAGAAGAAATCAAAAAAGAAATCAAAATATGCATAGAAATGAATGAAAATGAAAACACAACAACCCAAAACCTATAGGACACTGTAAAAGCAGTGCTAAGGGGAAAGTTCATAGCAATACAGGCATACCTCAAGAAAAAAGTCAAATAAATAACCTAATTCTACACCTAAAGCAACTAGAAATGGAAGAAATGAAGAACCCTAGGGTTAGTAGAAGGAAAGAAATCTTAAAAATTAGGGCAGAAATAAATGCAAAAGAAACAAATGAGACCATAGCAAAAATCAACAAAGCCAAAAGCTGGTTCTTTGAAAGGATAAATAAAATTGACAAACCATTAGCCAGACTCATCAAGAAACAAAGGGAGAAAAATCAATTCAATAAAATTAGAAATGAAAATGGAGAGATCACAACAGACAACACACAAATACAAAGGATCATAAGAGACTACTATCAGCAATTATATGCCAATAAAATGGACAACGTGGAAGAAATGGACCAATTCTTAGAAAAGTATAACTTTCTAAAACTGAACCAGGAAGAAAAAGAAAATCTTAACAGACCTATCACAAGCAAGGAAATTGAAACTGTAATCAGAAATCTTCCAGCAAATAAAAGCCCAGGTCCAGATGGCTTCACAGCTGAATTCTACCAAAAATTTAAAGAAAAGCTAACACCTATCCTACTCAAACTCTTCCAGAAAATTGCAGAGGAAGGTAAACTTCCAAACTCATTCTATGAGGCCACCATCACCCTAATACCAAAACCTGACAAAGATGCCACAAAAAAAGGAAACTACAGGCCAATATCACATAGATGCAAAAATCCTTAATAAAATTCTAGCAATCAGAATCCAACAACACATTAAAAAGATCATACACCATGACCAAGTGGGCTTTATCCCAGGGATGCAAGGATTCTTCAATATCCGCAAATCAATCAATGTAATACACCACATTAACAAATTGAAAAATAAAAGCCATATGATTATCTCAATAGATGCAGAGAAAGACTTTGATAAAATTCAACATCCATTTATGATAAAAACTCTTGAGAAAGCAGGAATAGAAGGAACATACCTCAACATAATAAAAACTATATATAACAAACCCACAGCAAACAGTATCCTCAATGGTGAAAACCTGAAAGCATTTCCCCTAAAGTCAGGAACAAGACAAGGGTGCCCACTCTCACCACTACTATTCAACATAGTTTTGGAAGTTTTGGCCACAGCAATCAGAGCAGAAAAAGAAATAAAAGGAATCCAAATTAGAAAAGAAGAAGGAAAACTCTCACTGTTTGCAGATGACATGATCCTCTACATAGAAAACCCTAAATACACCACCAGAAAATTTCTAGAGCTAATCAAGGAATATAGTAAAGTTGAAGGATATAAAATCAACACACAGAAACCCCTTGCATTCCTATACACTAATAATGAGAAAACAGAAAGAGAAATTAAGGAAACAATTCCATTCACCATTGCAACAAAAAGAATAAAATACTTAGGAATATATCTACCTAAAGAAACTAAAGACCTATATATAGAAAACTATAAAACACTGATGAAAGAAATCAAAGATGACACAAATAGATGGAGAAATATACCATGATAATGGATTGGAAGAATCAATATAGTGAAAATGAGTATACTACCCAAAGCAATCTATAGATTCAATGCAATCCCTATCAAACTACCAACAGTATTTTTCACAGAGCTAGAACAAATAATTTCACAATTTGTATGGAAATACAAAAAACCTCGAATAGCCAAAGCTATCTTGAGAAAGAAGAATGGAACTGGAGGAATCAACCTGCCTGACTTCAGGCTATACTACAAAGCCACAGTCATCAAGACAGTATGGTACTGGCACAAAGACAGAAATATAGATCAATGGAACAAAATAGAAAGCCCAGAGATAAACTCACACACCTATGGACACCTTATCTTTGACAAAGGAGGCAAGAATATACAATGGAGAAAAGACAATCTCTTTAACAAGTGGACCTGGGAAAACTGGTCAACCACTTGTAAAAGAATGAAACTAGAACACTTTCTAACACCATACACAAAAATAAACTCAAAATGGATTAAAGATCTAAACATAAGACCAGAAACTATAAAACTCTTAGAGGAGAACATAGGCAAAACACTCTCTGACATACATCACAGCAGGATCCTCTATGACCCACCTCCCAGAATATTGGAAATAAAAGCAAAAATAAACAAATGGGATCTAATTAAAATTAAAAGCTTCTGCACAACAAAGGAAACTATAAGCGAGGTGAAAAGACAGCCTTCAGAATGGGAGAAAATAATAGCAAATGAAGCAACTGACAAAGAACTAATCTCAAAAATATACAAGCAACTCCTACAGCTCAATTCCAGAAAAATAAATGACCCAATCAAAAAATGGGCCAAAGAACTAAATAGACATTTCACCAAAGAAGATATACAGATGGCTAACAAACACATGAAAAGATGCTCAACATCACTCATTATCAGATAAATACAAATCAAAACCACAATGAGGTACCATTTCATGCCAGTCAGAATGGCTGCGATCCAAAAGTCTACAAGCAATAAATGCTGGAGAGGGTGTGGAGAAAAGGTAACTCTCTTACACTGTTGGTGGGAATGCAAACTAGTACAGCCACTATGGAGAACAGTATGGAGATTCCTTAAAAAAATTGGAAATAGAACTGCCATATGACCCAGCAATCCTACTGCTGGGCATACACACCAAGGAAACCAGAATTGAAAGAGACACGTGTACCCCAATGTTCATCGCACACTGTTTATAATAGCAACCTAGATGTCCATCATCAGATGAATGGATAAGAAAGCAGTGGTACATATACACAATGGAGTATTACTCAGGCATTAAAAAGAATACATTTGAATCAGTTCTAATGAGGTGGATGAAACTGGAGCCAATTATACAGAGTGAAGTAAGCCAGAAAGAAAAACACCAATACAGTATACTAACGCATATATATGGAATTTAGAAAGATGGTAATGACAATCCTGTATGTGAGACAGCAAAAGAGACACAGATGTATAGAACAGCCTTTTGGACTCTGTGGGAGAGGAAGAGGGTGGGATGATTTTGGAGAATGGCAATAAAACATGCCAACTTATAATATCATATAAGAAACGAATTGCCAGTTCAGGTTCTATGCAGGATATAGGAAACTTGGGGCTGGTGCACTGGGATGACCCAGAGGGATGGTATAGGGAGGGAGCTGGGAGTGGGGGGTTCAGGATGGGGAACACGTGTACACCTGTGGTGGATGCATGTTGATATATGGCAAAACCAATACAATATTGTAAAGTAAAATAAATAAATAAATAATAAAATAAATAAAATATTAAAAAATGATAATAAAAATAAATAAAAGGAATTATTATAATTTACCACCATAGCAAATTAAATAAGAAATTCTGTAAGACAAACCCAATAGTTGAAGGAGAATATTTGACCCAAATAATTGGAGAAATAGGCCTTGTTCATGGATTTAAAGAGTCAGTATTATTGAGATGTCAGTTCTCCCCAATTTGGCTTACAGGTTCAACAAAATGACACTTTATTAGGAGAATTTGTGTAATTCTAAAATCTATGTGGAAATATCAAGGATTTAGCTAAAATAACCTTGAAAAGATTACTATATTTGTTTACATTGGCTAATATTCTTGGTCTCTTTGACTTTAATCCTCCTTATAAAGCTACAGTTATTGAGTTGCTGTGTAATTGTCATAAAATAAAGAAATAAATCAATGGGACAGGAAATAGGTCATGATTAGACCTAAAGTGGAAGTGAAGTCACTCAGTCATGTCCGACTCTTTGCGACCCCATGGACAGTAGCCTTCCAGGCTCCGCCATCCATGAGATTTTCCAGGCAAGAATACTAGAGTGGGCTGCCATTTCCTTCTCCAGATTAGACCTAAACATATATTTAACAGCATTCAATGAAAATGTCAAGGTAACTTAATAAGAAAGAGATCATCTTTTCAGCAATGGTGTTTAAACAAGTGGATATCTGTAGAGCGCAAAATAAAACATCACGTCTATGAAAAAATTGTCTTGAGATAGATTATAAACTTAAATGTAAAAATCACAACCATAAAGCTTCCGTGAAAAATATAGGAGAATATATTTTTAGACATGAAATTTACCAAAAATTTCTTTGGACACAAAAACACTAAGAAATAAATTAGAAAAAAAAGATAAAATTGGGCTTCATTAAAATTAGTTACTTCTGCTCTTCAAATAACATTGCAAAATCAAAAGTCAAGTCATAGGCTGGAAGAAATATTTTATAAGGCATATTTGAAGAAAGACTTGTATCCAGAATATATTAAAGGAAAAAACTCATTTAATGTAATAAAATAAAAACAAGCTAATAAAGATTGACCAAAATTTGAAAAGACACTTTACTGAGGAGGACATACAAATGACCAAGTGCATGAAAATGTTCTCAGCATCCTTAAAACATGAAGGAAATGAAAATTCAAGCCACAATGAAATATTATTATATCTCCTAATTTGTAAAAGACTAACAAGTTTCAATCATTGGCAAGGCCATTGAGCACATGGAATTGTCATATTGTGCAGGTGAGAGTGTAAAATGATACTACCACTTTGGAAAAGCAGTTTTAAAAATGTTAAATAGAGAGCTACTCTGTAACCCAACAATTGTTCTCCTAGGATATTACCTAAGAAAAATCAAAATACTGATCGGAGAAGACGTCTACAAGACCATTCCTTCAAAATACACAAACTGGAAAGAACTCAAATGTCCATCAACAGATAAATGAATAAGAAACTTTTGATATATTTTTGAAAATAGATTACTATTTGGCTGTAAAAAAGGAGTGAACTACAATCATCCCTTTGTATCCACAGGAAACTGGTTCCAGGACCTGCTGTCAATACCAAAATCTCAGGGTGCTCAAGTTTCAGAGTGGGCCTTCGGTATGTGCAGTTCCTCATCCATGAATTCAATCAACTACCAATTATATAGTACTGTTTTTACTTAAAAAAGAAAATCTATGTTAAAATGGACCACAAAATTCAAACCCATGTTCACCAGGATCAACTATATTTATCAACATCCCAGGTTGGTTGAGAGTGTCCCAGGTGGCACAGAAGTAAAGAATTCACCTGTCAATGCAAGAGAGGCAAGAGACACGGGTTTGATTCCTGGGTCAGGAAGATACCTGGAGAAGGAAATGGCAACCTACTCCAGTACACTTGCTTGGAAAATCCCATGAACAGAGGAGCCTGGTGGGCTATAGTTCATGGGGTCACAAAGAGTCAGAGATGACTGAGCACTTATGTGTCACACATGCACACAGGCTGGTTGAATCCCAGGATGCAGAACTGGGGATGGGGGGGCTTGTAGTAAAGTTATACTCTGATTTTCCACTATATCTGGATTGGCAGACAGAAAATGAAATAGAATATGAAGTAGAAAATAATACTAAAATTAAGGCAAAGAGAAATCAAAGTAGGATACATTTTAAATAAGCAGATTTAAAAAATATCTGCTTAACATGAAATCACATGGGCTCATTAAGTGTAGATTACAACTTGACCTCAAGTTTTCTAACTGGCAATGAGAAATGGAAAACTTGATTATTTACTTCAATGATTTTCAACATCTGATCACAGGCAGTCGCCTGGAGAGCTTCACAAAAACCACAAATTTTTAGGACCTGTAGCCTCCATATTCTAATTCAGCATATCTGGGGAAAGGCCTGAGATTGTGCCCTTTGAAAATTTTCCTTGGTCATTGTCATCTTAATTTGGAATTTGCTCAGTTACATAATTAATGGAAACCTCAAGATAAATCAACTATTCAGGAAATGCTCAGCAACCTCAGGAACTAAAAATAAAACCTAACTTCTTCTGTCAGTTCTCACAAAGAGGATCCTGTTGAATAACATATGTCCTAAATAATATCCTTAGAGTAAAATGATAAATTTTATAAAGGTGCTTCCTAACACAAATCCTCATATTGGACCTCAGCATAAGTCAAAGCCGTGATGCCACAGATAATCCAGTTACTACAGTTCAACTTGATGGTCAATGGATAAACCTCAAAAGTTAAATTATGCTGCTTTAGATTAACATGCTGCTGCTGCTGCTGCTAAGTTGCTTCAGTCGTGTCCGACTCTGTGCGACCCCATAGATAGCAGCCTACCAGGCTCTCCCATCCCTGGGATTCTTCAGGCAAGAACAGTGGAGTGGGTTGCCATTTCCTTCTCCAATGCATGAAAGTGAAAATTGAAAGTGAAGTCGCTCAGTCATATCTGACTCTTAGTGACCCCATGGATTGCAGCCCACCAGGCTCCTCCATCCATGGGATTTTCCAGGCAAGAGTACTGGAGTGGAGTGCCATTGCCTTCTCTGTTAGATTAACATAGGAGCATATGATAGACCATCTAGACAGACACTGAAGGTTCTTCATGAAGATTTTTTTTTCTCATCACCTTTTATATTCTTTAACAAGTACCTGAATCATACCTAATCTGTATTGCCATTTAAGTACCAGTCCATAAAATTTAAGCAGTCTATTAATATTAGTGATATAATCTAGTGACACTTAAAGAACTTAATCTAAACAGTATTTTCAATGAAGTTCTACCATACAAAAATCAAACAACTTAATGGATATAACTTTCACCAGATATTTTTCTTAATTATACCCTCCAAGAATATGAATGTATCTATTAGGTTTGTTCAATGGCCATGAAAAGGCAGAAGAAATGAAAATCTTGAGTATCTACAACAAAAACAGTAAGGATTTTGTGATACATATATCAAGGCTTAAACTATATATATCTCAAGCAAAATATAAATTCAAACATGAAAATATTTACCCATTCTTCAGATAGACACAAAAATGCAATTATCTTATGTTTTTCAAAATGAAATGCTATCAAATACCTTATTTTCCCCAAATTTAAAGTATCTTTGTGTTTACAGACACTTAATCTTTAAAGAATATAAAATAGGCAAAAGTATAGAACTGACAGTAGAATGATGGTCACCAGAGGATGGGGGGAAGGAGGTGAGGGGAGACATTGTCCAGTGGTATGAAGTTACAGTTTGGAGAAGACAACCCTTTCCAGTATTCTTGCCTGGAAAATTCCGTGGACAAAGGAGACTGGCAGGCCATAGTCCATGGGATCGCACAGAGTCAGCCATAACTGAGTGACTAAGCACATGAAGTTACAGTTACACAAAGGTTGTTGCTTAGTGCCGTTTCCTTCTCCAGGAGATCTTGCCCACCCAGGAACTGAACCTGCGTCTCTTGCATCTCCCGCATTGGCAGGTGGGTTCTTTTCTGCTGAGCCATCAGGGAAGCCCTTACACAAGAGAAGTTCCAAAGACCTGCTGTACAACACATGCCTATAGTTAACAATAAGGAATTGTGTACTTAAAAGTTTGTTAAGAGAGCAGTTCTCATGAAGTGTCCTTATATCACAAAGAAAAAACAGAAACAAAAACCAAAAGACACAAGGAAACTTTTGGAGGTGATAGATGTTAATTACCTGGATTGTGGTGATAGTGATACAAGTTTACACTTATGTCCAAATTCACTCAATTGCATATTAATCATATGCAATATTTTTGTATATTAATTATATTTTAAAACACTGAGACTCATCTTGAATCTCATGAATCTAGATTGTTAATCCTACTTTGTTCATTTTAATAGTAACACTAATTGAAAGTTACCAACTGTTGAGTACAGAATAACATAAGTAATCATTATGCCATACTTTTCAGGTAGGCACTGTTACTATTCCTTTTTGAAGATAAGGAAATTAAGGTACAGAAAGGTTAGACAATTTGCTAAAGTCTGATGCTTACCAGGCTAACGAGCTGGTCTTTTAGTCCATTCAGTTTGGCTATAGAATCTATGTTCCAAACCACCAAGAAATAATGCCTTTCATCTGACCTGAAGATGACCCCGTAGAGTTTTATAGACTGGATCTTAATGCAGTTCAGGTGGGTTGCTTTCTGTCAACTGAGTGTTTAGGAAACACCTGTGATAAATTTTTGCCTTTTAAGCCATCCAGCATCCATTTCTACTTCCCACTAGCACCCCGAGATTTTCCTGGGAAATTATGTCTTTCACAACATGTGCAGCCTCAGAAGGAAAGTGAGTTAGGGTTAGGATGTCCTCTCCTTCAGAAGCTTAAGGGGACCGGGAATCTATTTCATTATCATTTATTTTGCTTTATTTGTATAAATAGGCATGCCTAGCTGACCTATGCTCCCCCAACCAGATTCTCTCTCAGGACTTTGAAATTTAAGTAAAATGTCACAAAATGGAAAAGAAAACCAACCCCCCACCCCTTTACTGATTTAAGGAGTGGTGTCTGAATCAGACTATCCAGCGGTTCTTGCTTTGAAGACTTTCTCTAGGTGAAAAGTGCCTTTCCTTTCAAGCTTGTTTTCCCACCCTCCCTTCAGTCCTAAGTGCTTTCATATCCTTATAATCAGTCCTTTTCCAACTTAAATTACAGAGTTGGGTTTTGTTGCTTTCCAACTATTTTATTTATATGTGGTAGGGAGAGAATAATTAGTAATTCTTTGACTGCCATTTTTCAGGAAGAAGTGTTATTCATTTGCTAATAACTTTGTCCTCTCTTTGGAGAAGGAAATGGCAACCCACTCCAGTGTTCTTGCCTGGAGAATCCCAGGGATGGCGGGGCCTGGTGGGCTGCCGTCTCAGGGGTCTCATAGTGTCAGACCCTACTGAATCGACTTAGCAGCAGCAGCAGAAAAAGCAAGTGGAGAAGGCAATGGCAACCCAGTGCAGTACTCTTGCCTGGAAAATCACATAGACAGAGGAGCCTGGTAGGCTGCAGTCCATGGGATTGTGAAGAGTCGGACATGACTGAGCGACTTCCCTTTCACTTTTCACTTACATGCATTGGAGAAGGAAATGGCAACCCACTCCAGTGTTCTTGCCTGGAGAATCCCAGGGACAGGGGAGCCTGGTGGGCTGCCATCTATGGAGTCGCACACGTCGGACATCAGCTGCCACAAAACACATAGCTGTTTTGAAAGATGAATAATCTATGTCAAAATATGATGCCAGAAGAGAAGGAAAAAAAGTAATGTGGAAAAAATGTAAAATATTTATTAACTGATATTTCAGACACTAATCCTAGAAGAAAGAGGGAGAGAGGGAGAGACAGAGGGAAAGTGTGCCTCCATGATTATTTGGAAAAAAAAAATTATCCTGTTTCAGGGTTTCCCAGGAGTTGAGGTAGTAAAGAATCAGCCTGCCAATGCAGGAGATGCAGGAGACACAGGTTCAATCCCTGAATTGGGAAGGTCCTCTAGAGTAGGATATAGCAACCCATTCCAGTATTCTTGCCTGTAAAATTCCATGGACAGAGAAGCCTGGCAGGCTACAATACATGGGGTCGCAAAGAGTCAGACATGACTGAGCACGTGCGTGCATGCACACATGGACACACACACACACACATACACACACACACCATCTTGTTTCAGGCAGCCTCAAACAGAAAATTCAGCAGAATTCAACTAAGACAGCATGTCAGACTTAGATCTACATATGTTTTGAAAAGTGAGTGTTAAAATGGATTTCATTTCTGGAATGTGAACTCCAAATCCCATACTTAAAAGGCAAATTAGAAATCTAATTTGATTAGAAAATCTCTCTGTACAGAATGCATGAGGGTAAAAGCCTCAGTGCTCAAGACAGACCTGCAGCTCTCATAACCTTTGTCAAAACTTCTGTGAGCACTTATTCAAGTTAAACACTGAGTAGTCACAACCACCAAATGGGACTCTTACACTCCAAGTATGTAAGAGGAAAATTAGACCATACAGGGAGGAGCCAACTCCCTCGTGCCAGTTACTGCACTGGATGATCTGTGTACATGTTCTCATTTCTATGATCCTAGGGTGTAAGTAGTATAGTCTACCTAATTACACATACAGTATAATTATAATTGCCATTGTAATTGATCACATTCATACATACTGTGTTGATGCCACAGTAAAATGGATTTCCCACTGATTAACCTCATCTCTGGAGTTTTTCTGAATCAATTGCTATAAAGCCTTTATTTACTTTTATCTTCCTCACTTTTCTCCCTTCACTCTCAAAACTTGGTTGAGGGGAAAAAAAAAAAAGATGCCTATGGTCATGAGTCTAATCTGCCCTCCTTTGACTCAGCCATCCTAATTTTCTTTTTCCTATTTCTCTCCACCATCTCATTTCATAGCTAAAACCTTACTTTTACAACCCTAGGAAACAGGAATTTGTATCAGTTGTCTCTGACTTTGTAATAAATCACCCTGAAATATAGTCATTTTAAATAAGCCATATTTGTGAACTCGTGGTTTGGGTGAGGGATCCAGGGCAGCTTGGCTGGTTCCTCTGACTCAGGGTCTACCACAGGTCACAGTCACCTCAAGGCTGAACTGGAACAGGATCTACTCCCAAGCTCATACACACGGTTCCCTCTGGAATGGTGCACTGACTACAGTCTTCAGGCTGTCCTCAAGTCCTTAACTCCTTGCTCATCTCCAGGGCAGCTCACTGCAGCCGCTGGATTCAGCAGAGATCGCCAGCGAGAGATTGAGAGGGAGCACCGCAGGGTTTCCTAGACTGCTCTTGGAAGTGACATCACTTTTGCTGTATTCTCTTCTTTAGAAGCAAGTCACTAAAGGAGGGGATTGCACAAGGGTGTCAATTCCAGGAGGCAGGGATCATGGGGTGCCATGTAGAAGCAGCCTATCACACCACCAGCAGTTGTAATAAACTCCCTTCTGTCTAACAGGCTCACCTGCCAGCCATGTAGATACCGCAGGCCTGTTGTAGTCAGCCCTCCACCTCTGTTACTTTCAAATGGGGATGTTCACAGCTTTATTTCATAGCTCTTTAATAGCTTTGAAGAGAAAGCAGTAAGAGTGAGTTAGCATTAATTAGTTTTTCTCTGTGAACTAGTCCCTTATAGTTAAAGGCAGCTTTTGGTTCCTGAAGAATTTCCCTCATTTAGCCACTCCAGTACTCTTTCCTGGAAAATCCCATGGATGGCAGAGCCTGGTAGGCTGCAGTCCATGGGGTCGCTAGGAGTTGAACACGACTGAGCAACTTCACTTTCACTTTTCACTTTCATGCATTAGAGAAGGAAATGGCAACCCACTCCAGTGTTCTTGCCTGGAGAATCCCAGGGACGGGGGAGCCTGGTGGGCTGCCGTCTACGGGGTCACACAGAGTCGGACACGACTGAAGCAACTTAGCAGCAGCAGCAGCCTAATCTTAGAAGTAAAAAATTTGGACCTCATGATGCAACCTCAGTCTTAGAGTAACGTACACACAGTTTATGTAACGATTACTTACAGGGTAATTTGAGATGAAAGGATGCTTTTACCCAACAAATTGGAGTTTAAATCATTAAAGAATGATTCATTACATAACTTAAGAAATAAGGGGGACTTTCCTGGTGGTCCAGTGGTTAAGGATCCACCTTCCAATGCAGGTGACGCCAGTTCTCTGGCCAAGGAACTAAGACCCCACATGCCTCAGGGCGACTAAGCCCTCAATGCAACTTCTGAGCCTGCGCACTCTAGAGCCTGTGCTTCACAGCTAGAGAGAAGCCCGAGTGTCCCAAAGAGCCCGCACTGCAAGGAAAACTCCGGCATGCTGCAACTAAGAACCCACGCAGCCAAATAAATAAATATTATAAAAACAGAAAATAAGGGACAAAGGTATATGAACAGTGAATGTTGTTCATCTTTTTATAAATTCCTTGACAGGATACAGAGCATCTCATTCTGTCTGTAGCCTCACAGTGTTCTCTTCTCTCTGCCCCCACACCTCCACCATGTTGGACATTTGGGCCATGCTTGTTAAGTGCATGGGTAAATATTTTATATTTTATAATGCAACAGAGTTATGATTTCAATATTTATGTAATCTACTAACCAAAAGTAAAATAAGTCTTACTCACCATCATAACTTGAAATCAAGCTAGATATGTTTTATAAATTTCACAGAATAACACATAAATAAGTCTAGGTGGCAACCAGTGGAACTGGCTGGAACATAAACTGTGGAACATAAATAAGAAAAAAGAAAGATTTCTTACAGAAAAAGAGAGTTTATGTGTTTAGACTCCAAAATACTGAGAAATTACATCTAGGGCCCTATGTTCTGAAGCTCAAATCACAGAAATTCAAATATGGGATTTTAAATGTAATATATAGTTCACATGACACTAAGTTTATTAATATAACTTTCATTTAATCATTTAAGACTATTCTGAATTGTGGAAAATTTAAGTTGAACAATATACCTATTGTTGCTTTTATAGGTCATAAACTACTAAATACAATTTCATCAATTTCAGTAAGCAGTCTGTGACTAGGAAGCAAAAAAAATAACACTGGACAACTAAAGGGAAAATTCTTTAGAATAACTAAAAGAAAGAGAGGAATCACTCCCCCTCATTATTCAATAAGTATATTTACATCAGTACTGCTAAGGCACTTCAGTCGTGTCCGACTCTGTGCGACCCCATAGACAGCAGCCCACCAGGCTCCCCCATCCCTGGGATTCTCCAGGCAAGAACACTGGAGTGGGTTGCCATTTCCTTCTCCAACGCATGAAAGTGAAAATTGAAAGTGAAGTCGCTCAGTCATGTCCGACTCTTATATTACTAATCTCAGGGAAATACAAGTATGACAAAGAAAATTCTGAGAAAGTGAATTCAGTATAGAACATGAAAATTATTTTGAGGTATCTATGTGTACTCAGTCGTGTCTGACTCTGTGTGACCTCTTGGACTTGTAGTCCACCAGACTCTTCTGTCCATATAATTTTCTAGGCAAGAATATTAAAGTGGGTTGCCATTTCTTCTCCAGGGGATCTTCCTGACCCCTCAGGATGGAACCCTTGTCTCTTGTGTCTCCTGCATTCTTAACCATTGTGCCACCAGAGGAGCCCTATTTTGAGGCATATTATTGTATAATATAGTTAGTCTCATCAAGAAAGCACAACCAGTTCCTATAGCTCAGAGGAGAAAGATCACATATGCTAGAAGCCACATGTGAAGCCAGAGAAGCTTTTTATCCCATAAGTCTACAGGACCATAAATTGTATTAATCTCAGTTTCATAATAAAACAGCACTTCAGCCCATTCTTATCTAGATCAGCAGTCAGCATCCCTTCAGTAAAGGAGAAAGTTCAGCTCTCAGAATCCTTCTCTACTAAGAGGCTTCAACAGATTTCTCATGTTGTCACTTAAGTCTTTATCTGGGAGAAGGATGTTGGTGAATTTCACAGAGCTGAGTCAGAGGCAAGTTCTGCAAAGCAACTCCTCCTCTAATCTGACAGTCACGAGGCACTCCTCTGGAACCAGTTTCTGGTTCATGCCCTTTCTATTATGATAACTGGGAAAATAAGCAGCTCATTACAGAGCCTACTCACTAGAACAATTCACAGCCAGACCCACTGATTAAATCACATTGAAATGCAGGCTGCTCTTGTTCCTGTGCTCAGGTCATTCCAGGTTTTCTTCCTATTTCAAATTTATGATCTCTAAATGGGAAAAAAAAAGTGGTATAATATATTTAGAAGTGATATATGAAACTTCCTATTTGAAAACTTCAGAAGAGTAAATTTTCAAAGGAAAGGAAAATGATCCTAAAACTAGATTTGGCATGATTTTTATTAAGAAACACCACCCTGGTTTAAAACTAATGAAATGATAGGTTAGGCTTAGGGATTTTTAGAAGCTGCCCATAGATTTAACTTCAGACACATCTATCAAACTTTGATTATCCTGTGCATATATTTTCTCACCATTGCCTTTCCAGGGTCAGGAATAGTAGCACTCTGACTAAAATTGCACTATTGCTAGGCCATACCAAGTCAACTGTTCACAGATGGTGGATTAACACCCAATGGCTTTAAGACTGATTACATGCAACACTGAGAGGTAAAGGGTAGCAGTACACAGCTCCTCATATGAGCCATAAGGGAGCACAGTGGGCAGATTAAACCAGTGCTATGAAGTCAGATTTACTGGATTTGAATACCAGCTTTACCACTTGCCATGACCCTAGGCAAATCCCTGAAGCTTGCTACACCAGAGTCTACATCTGTAAAATGGCAGTAGAGTCTTTCCTCTTAGGAATGCTGGCAACATAAGAGGAGATAATGCTTGTATAGGGCTTTGTCCATTTTTAGTGTAATCATTCTGACAGCACTGTTCACGCAACCGCCTTTGCTGGGAACAAGATCTCAATTACCAAAGCTCCTAGGAAAATTGAATTCCTTTGTATAATTTTCTGACACTTGCTCACAACTCTGGAAGAAACAGTTCACCTGGACAAAAGATTAAAATGTTAGAAGACTCTTCTCCCTCTTCTGGAGATCATACGAACATTAGCAATGTTTGAATTACAATGCTTAGAAGAAGAGCTAAATTGCTCTGGTGGGAATATAAAAGAGTTGCTCTGTTTCAGGCCAAATATAATTTCAAAAACATGGCTGTCTACTTGCCCTATCACTGAACACTGACACTGAAAGGCAACGTTACCATTCCTAAGCCAATTAAGATACTATCAATCCATTTCAGTGAAAAAGAGGAAGAGATATCTCTGATTTATGTTCCTATGACATTGGCCAGTAAGAGCATTGCAACTAAAACTGGGAGAGTCATCCTGGCATCAGTGTAAGTTAGGGCTTGACTGTGTTTCATGATAACCTTCATTTGACTGGTGTTATTATTTTTGGCATAGCAATATTAAGTTTTTTTTTTTATTCACAATTCACTCCAAAGTCTTCAAAAGCTTTTTGTTAATAAGGACATGGGTAGGTATAAAAATAAAACCTCAAAGCAGAGACCTACATAAAAGTTTATTCTTACTTACATAAAAACTCAAAGATCCAGGACTGATGGGGTGCCCCTGTTCTTCTAGACATGAATTCTAAGGTAGCAGATCCAAAGTTCGCTATTTTTTGCCAGCACAAAAAGAAAAGAGAAAGGACAAACACTTCATTTGTAAGGGATTTTCGCCACTAATTGCAGATACAATTCATTTGGTTTGAGTCTAGTCACATGTTTCTACCTAGCTGCAAGAGAGTTTAGGTTGGTGGCTATGTGTCCAGTTATAACAGAAAGGATTGTATTATAAAGAGGAAGAAAGAGAATGGTAAGTGTGGATCATCAGCAGTCTCTAGCACTGGCAACTTTCCCTAGTCAAAGGTAACACTTTAGTTTCTATCGCTTCCATACCTGCTTTGCTAAGTAAACTCTCCATAAACCATGCTAGCTACAATGGTTACAATGAGTTATTTGCAGTTTCTTGAATTAATTTTGTCCTTTGCATTTTGCTATCTTTTTCGTGCATCATTTCTCTCTCAAAATTCCATCTATTTTTAAGTCTTGGGAAGGTTTACATAGATGTGAGATAACCCATGAGGTTGGCATAATGGAACCAGTAGGAAAGAGTAGCAAGCCAAAAGGAGACCTGTTTACTCAAGCAAAGACTTCGCCACCATGAGGGCAGGCAGATAATGCAACTGGTTACATAAAGCTCCAGATCATCTGTACTAGTAGGATACAACTATAAGAGAGTTCAACACTGTGGCTGTTGTCCAATTAAAAAGTAAGGCAGTGTTGCTATTTTTTGTTTGTTTTTAATATAACTTTATTTATTTTAATTAGAGGCTAATTACTTTACAATATTGTATTGGTTTTGCCATACATTGACATGAATCCGCCACGGGTGTACATGTGTTCCCCATCCTGAACCCCCCTCTCACCTCCCTCCCCATTCCATCCCTCTGGGTCATCCCAGTGCACCAGTCTCGAGCACTCTGAATTGTGCATCGAACCTGGACTGGTGATTCATTTCACGTACGATAATATACATGTTTCAATGTTGCTATTTTTAAAACGCACAACCAACAAAGACCTACTGTATAGCGCAGGGAACCCTGCTCAACGTTATGAGCAGAGTTTTGGGGAGAATGGATCATGTATATGTATGGCTGAGTCCCTTCACAGTTCACCTGAAATTATCACAGCATTGCTAATTGGCTATACCCCAGTACAAAACAAAAAGTTTTTAGAAAGAGAAAAAAGCCTCCCCAAAAGTAAAGCAATGTGTTCAGTAGCATAATAAGATTTTTTTCTTAAAGGGTGAATCCTCATAGATTATAAGGGCCAAAGGGTAAAGGGTCTAACACTGGGATAAAATGGACCTCAGATGTCTACACCAGGTAAGAAAGTTCCAGTAACTAGCGGAAGCATGAGGCATGATAAATGAGCAGAAATTAGGTTATAGGAAGTAGAGCAGCAGTCCAGGGATATGGACACACAGGGAACTGGAGAAAGACATAAACTTCAAGGTGTAACCAGAAGAACTCAGAATTTTCTGAGTCCCTTTTATGTCCTTGGACTCTAGAGCTGGTCCTCTAACCTTCTCTTGCCTATGACCTTATTCCCTAGATTTTCTCTCCATTTCAATGACTACTAACTCACAAAAGGAATCACTTTTCCCTTTTCAGAGGACAACCATTTTTGAGAAACATTTTTGTCTGATTATTCTTAAGAGTAGTTGATTCAGGCTGACTCCATTTGCTAAAGGCTACAAATCATCACCCTTTTGTCCCTGAGATAGATCATTCCTTTTTAACTTTCTTACATTTAGTATTTTCAAATATAAATTTATGCCATAGTGTTCTGAATGATTTTTCTACACTGGCTATACAGAAAACTAGCACTTTACCATAAGCAAAAGAATTTTTGGTATGACTGAAAGTAAAAAAAAAAAAGATTCAGAGGGGGAAACAGAGAGAGAGAGAGTTTGGGGTGGGGGAGAGAGAGAAAGGGAGGGCGTGAGAGAGAGAAACAACGTGTTATGTACAACAGAAACCCCATAAGATTATTAGATTTTTCATCAGACTTTGTAGGCCAGAAAAGAATGATACAAAATATTCAGAATGCTAAAAAAAATTCTATCCAATAATACTCCACCTGGCAAACTTATCATTCAGAATTGAAGAGATAGTTTTCCCAGAAAAGTAAATCTAAAGGAGCTGATCACCACTAAATCTGCCTTACAAGAAATGTAAAAGGACTTCTTTAATGAAAAGAAAGGGTATTAATTGCTAACTAGGAAACATATGAAAGAATAAATCTCACTGGAAAGGTGAATCTATAGTAAAAGTAGTAGATTAAGTATGCATAAAGCTAATATAAAGATTAAAGGCAAAGGTGGTAAAAGTAACTATGATTACAATAAATAGTTAAGGCAGGCACATGTAAAATGAACATCAAAGATGTTAAGATATAAAATGGGATCAAATTCAATTTGCTGTTAACTCAAAATAGACTATTATAGATGTAAGGTATTATATGTAAGCCTCATGATAACTACAAACCAAAAACCTACAGTAAATACACAAAAGATGACAGGAAAGAAGTGTATTACTAAAGAAAGCCAGCAGGGTTTCCCTGATGGCTCAGTGGTAAAGGATCTGCCTGCTAATGAAGGACACATGGGTTTGATCTCTGGTCCAGTTAGAACCCACATGCTGCAGAACAACCAAGCCCACGCACCATAACTATTAAGCCTGTGCTGTAGAGCCGGGGAACCACAACTATTGAGCCCATGCACCACAGCTACTAAAGCCCGCACACCCTAGAGCCTGTGCTCTGCAGTAAGAGAAGCCACTGCAATGAGGAGCTCATGCACTGCAAAAAAAGAGTAGCCTCTGTATTCTGCGACTAGAGAAAAGCCTACACAGCAATGAAGACATGGCCCAGCCAAAAATAAAAATAAATTAGTAAAATTATTAAAAATAAAGAAACTCAATAAACCACAAAGGAAGAGTGCAAAAGAGAGGAACTACAAATACAGCCAGTAAACAATTAACAAAATGATAATAAGTACATAGTTATCAATGATTACTTTAAATCTCATCAAACGAAATTCTATAATCAAAACACATAGAATGGCTAAAGAGATTAAAAAAAAAAACAAGACCCATGTCTATGCTGCCTACAAGAGACTCACTGTAGAAATAAGGAGACACAGACTGAAAGCGAAGGGATTGCATTCAAAAGGAACCCAAAAGAAAGCTAGAGTAGCTAGAATTATATCAGACAAGATTGACTTTAAAACAAGACCGTAATAAAAGATAAATATGGGTGTTACACAGATATAAAGGAGTCATTTCAACAAGAGGATATAACATTTGTAAATATTTAGGTATCCAATATAGGAGCACCTAAATATATAAACCAAATATTAACAGACCTAAAGGGAAAAATAGATGGCAATGTAATAATTAGTAGTAGATTTTATTATCCCACTTATACAATGGATATATTATCCAGACAGAAAATCAGTAAATAAAATCATTGACCTTAAATGACATGTTAGACAAATGTACATAACATGTATACACTCTTCTACCCCAAAGCAACAGAAAACAAATTCTTCTCAATTGCACATGGAATATTTTCCAGGATAAATTATTTTAGGCCACAAAACAAGTCAATAAATTTAAGAGAACTGAAATCATAGCAAGTGTCTTTTCCGATCATCATGGCATGAAACTAGAAATTAATTATGCAAAGAAAACTGGAAAATTCACAAATGTAAGGAGATTAACCAAAATGTTACTGAACAACCAGTGGGTCAAAGAAGAAACCTAAGAGAAATAAAAAATACTTTGAGACAAACAAAAATGGAAATACACGAAAATTTGTGGGATACAGCAAAAGCAGTTTTACAACACAGGTTCACGGCAATAAATGCCTACCTCAAGAAACAGGTCTCCAGCAAACTTTATATCTCAAGGAACTAGAAAAAGAACAATGCACAAAGTAGAAAGAAGGGAATAACAGTTGCAGCAGAAATAAATGAAACAGAAAGTAAAAAGACTACAGAAAAGATCAATAAAGTAAGAGCTAGTTCTGTGAAAAAATTACAGAAAATTGACAAATGTTAATCTAGACTCACCAAGAAAAAGAGATGATTCAAATAAACAAAATCAGAAATTAAACACATGATATTACAACTGATACAAAAGATCATTAAGACACTATTATGAATAAATATACACCAACAAATTGGACAACTTAGAAAAAATGGATAAATTTCTAGAAACATATAACCTACAAAGACGGAATCATGATGAAATAGAAAATATGAACAGGCTGATTACTAGTAGGAGTCTCAATCAGTAATCAAAAAGTGGATTGATAAGTAAGATGTGATATGTGTATATGCACACACACACAATGAAATATTGTGTGTGTGTGTGTGAGTGTGTGTGTGGACACTCAGTCAAGTCTGACTCTGCAGTTCAATGGACTGTAGGCTGCAAGGCTCCTTTGTCCATGGAATCTTAAACAGGCAAGAATACTAGAGTGAGTTGGCCTTTCCTACTCCAGGAATCTTTCCAAACCAGGGATTAAACCCATGTCTCTTGCGTCTCCTGCAATGCAGATGGATTCTTTACCACTGAGCCACCAGGAAAGCCATTGACGGATATTACTCAGTCATAGAATGAAATAATGCCATTTATAGTAACATGGATGGACATAGAGATAAGTGAAGTCAGAAGAGAAAGATAAAAATTATATGATAACATTTATATTTGGAATTTAAAAAAAGTAAAATGAACATATTAACAAAACAGAAATAGACTCACAGACATAGAAAACAAGAGGGAAGGAAGGAGGGATATTTTAGGAATATGAGATTAAGAGATACACACTACCATATCTACAACACATAAACAACAAGGATTTACTGTTGTGAGGGAAATACTGACATATTCAATATTTTGAAATAACCTATAATGGAAGAGAATCAAAAGGAAGAAGATATATATATAATATATATTATATATATATAATATGTCCCCAAATCACTCTGCTCTATACCTGAAATCAACACAATACTGTAAATCAACGATACTTTAAAAAAAAAATTCCAACAAAATTCAAGACCAGAAGACTTCACTACTGAATTCTACCAAACAGAATTAATAGCAATCTTTCTCAAAATATTCCAAAAATTAGTAGGAACTCTTTCAAATTCCATTTATGAGGCCTGTTTTACTGTGAAAACAAAATTAGAAAAGAACATAAGAAAAGAAAATCACAGGCCAAAAAATTTCTGATAAACATAGATTCAAGAATCTTCCAACAAAATATGAGAAAACTGAATTCAGTCATCATTTTAAAAGGATCATACATCATAATCAAATGGAATTTATTTTGGGAATACAAGGAAGGTCTAACATTTGCAAACCAGCCAGTGCAATACACCACACTAACAAAATGAAGAATAAAAGTCTTATGATCAGCTCAATAGATGCAGAAAAAGCATCTGACAAAATTCAACATTTATTTATGATAAAACCTCTCAGCAATGTGTGTATACAGTCAGAAGATTCAAATCATATTAAAATTTTGACTTTGTATATTTCATACATATATATGTTTATGCATATGTTTAGAAAGCAATTTTGCTTTGGTTCATTTAAGAAAAACACACATGAGTTTTTGGTGCAGTATTCCCACTGTTTTGCTAAGAATAAAATGTGTATGTATGTAAGAGCTATGAAATATGAATTCTATAATTTTTATGGACTCTACATATGAATTAAATGAATATATATATACACACACATATATATTTACACACACACACACACACACACACACACATATAACATGGTGTATAGGCTGCATCTGGGCCACAGATCCCGTATGGGGGAATTGACCTGATTTTAAGAAACTGGGACAGAGAGTGCTAACAAAATTCCTACTTCTGTGAGGATCTGTTCATAAACTGAGGCATATCTGAACCTGCAGGATATTGACTTCATGAGAGCTTCCTTCATGAAGGTAGGGAGGTCCTCAACATGAAATAAAAATAAGTGGGCTTTAGGCATATCATTAAGCATTTATTTTGATTATTCATACCCTAAATGTTAATGTACACTTACTATTTAGACTAATTCTGAGAGAGTTTTATGGAGAATACATGTCTTTAAAACAGCTCTGAAAAAGGCAAGTTTCAACATCTTATGACATAAAAGAATAGCTGCAATTGGAATTTTTTAAAAATTAAAATATATGTTTTACTTTCCGCTATTTCAATCTTCCATCTCCCAGTACAAGCCAATTATGGCTCCAAGGCAGACAAGGAGGGTAACTTGTGCTCTTTAGCTTGATGACAGCCTTTAAAACAACAAACAATATAAAGAAATGAGATGGGTAATTCCTTTGTTCCCTGTGGCAGCCAAGAAAGTACACTGCTCAGAATCCTCTGAGTGAGAACCAGATGCAAAGGGTACAGTCAACTGATGGCCTCTAGCTAATGTCCGGTCCCAGGGCAATTTGATAACTGAGTGTAGCAGGGAAACTCAGAACTGGTCATCCCTTCCTGAAAGAGAACTCTGCATTGGGTCGCCTACAACTTCCTCATAGGTACATCACATTCAGAGATTCTTCCTTCCAAATATTCCTTCTTTCCCCTAACTCTTCCCATAAGTGGCAGACCTATGTCATACTCTTAAAATATTTACCTGGCTCCTTCTCCTTTCTCTCACTTTTATTTTTCAAAAGCACTGCCTTCAAAGATTCCCTTGCAATTCTAATTCCATCCTGGTGTCTGTTTCCCAGAGGACCTTAACTGACTCAGCTCCTACTGAAGTGCTAGATGGCTAGGGACATCTGTATGACATCCTACACTTCTTCCATAGTGTAGAAGAGCTACTTCTATGCGCTACAATGGCCTAGCATCAGGCACTGATGAGAAAGAAGGAGGATGTTATGCAGGGCAAAAACCAAAACTCATCCGTCCTGGTCTAGAGGAGTGTGGATGGGAGTGAGAGGTTGGAAAGGCTAGGCATGAATAAGGTATAAGAACCTGTTGGGAAAGGCACTCTGCCAAGGGACATAAGACCTCCTGCATGTTCCTGCTGAGTGTGGCAAGAATTCAAAGCCTTGACTTTTTTTACCTAGATCATTTCTCAGGGTTGGATTGGCAGCGAGCAACCATAGGGAGGATGCAACGTATCCCTGCAGAACGAAGACAAAACTTAATATAAAAAACAACAGATTTCCCCAAATCAGTCATTTTAGCAGTGAATCAAGCCCAGAGTGGATTCAGTATTTACCTGAAGGCCACTGTGTCACCTCCATGGAACTTGGGGGACAGGAGAAAACAGTGCTGACACCATTCTCATGCTACTCTGTGTTATGAGTAATAAGTCCTTTATCCCTTATCTAGGGATCTTGTGTCTTGTGACAGCATCTATGAAACAATAACAGAGTACTTCAATAACTTGTAAGTGAGGTAAAATGTCAGACCTTGACACCTTTTCCCTTTCAGTTCCTTTAAAATGCCAGAGCATACAAAAGTGGATAAAGAGAAGAGGTCACTGTGGGTAAAATAACCCACATCCCACCTGGAAGAGTTAGGGGATCCTACAATATAAATGGTCCATATACTAACCTGGGACTAAGTCTCACCAAGAAACCTGGTGACGCAGTGAGAGATTAGGTAAACAAAGCCTAGACATTGGCTCACAAACTACACAGGAGTCTCCACTGAACACATGGAGTTGAATAAAACTACCAAAAGAGGAAAGAAGTGAAAGAGAGTTGAGAGTGGCATCCAGCTAACTCCCTAGAAAAGGTAAAGTGGTACCGAGGTGGACGATGTGGGCTAAGCACTTTTTGAGGGGCAGAACCAGATTCCAGTGTAACTCAGCTCCAGGGAATTTGGGAGGGGAGGTTGAATCATCAAGGTTTTGGGAAAAAATGAGTTATTTTAATAGCATCATAATTCTACTGAAGACTCTAGGAGCCCAAGGACATTCTTAGGCACGGCTTGGATATGAAGACATGTACATTCACAGTGACACAAGATCACATGTCTTCCTTCCCACACAGCCTTGCACCACTTCTGCCTGAGAGACCCTGAGTGGGAGGTAGCCGCCTGAGAGACTGAGAATTAGTGTCCAAGAAGGACTGTGGCCTACCTACAGGTCTGTCACAGTCATTTCATCAGACCAAATGGTAATAAAAAGTGCTCAAGTGTGTCTTTATTTTTTTTCTGATACCTGGATTCTCAGAGCTTGTGAAAAGCACATGGGTTTGACAGAGACAATAAAGAAACCAGTGTTTTCTGCATATCCAAGTTGTAACTGGAGTACAGATCTATTTTATAAAGTACCATGCTATATCCCCAAGTTTTTCAGACTCATTTAAGTAAAGGCTAGAGTGAGTAAGAAATAGAGCTAAGTGAGGTAGGTGTCTGAGCCATGAAGTATAAATACTACAAGATGTTGTTTTTATTCAGGAAATAGGGGAGATTCAAGTCATACAAATTCCTACACGCTGAACTTTCCAGGATGCACATTTCCTTACATAGACCAGTCTCCTCTCAGTTTCTTCAGTTAAGTCAAAACAATGTGTTCCTCCTTCCCCATATATTTTTGCTTGTTAGTGTATTTCTTGAGCTGTTTTCATATTATTTCTTTCCTTTCTGTGAAATGGTTTTTTAAAAAAACTTGGGACCACCAAGTTGTAAAGATGTATGTTTTTACCTGACAGTTATACCACAGGTAGACTGTCCAGTTAAGTTGAGAAGAGTGAACCAATAGCTTGTATTTGTTTTTAAAAGTAAATTAATCCTGGATAAGAGTTGCTTTTTTTTTTTTTTTTTAAGGAGTTAGTCCTTGACCACTAGTTTGATACCATCTCTATTTTGGGTGACCTGTTTCACCAGCAGGCCTGTTACTCTCCTTGACTAACTGTGTTAAGTGCTTATAATGGAATAAATTGCTTTTCTACATAAAAAAAAAAAAAAAAAAAAGTACCAGGAGTTGAGTGCAGCAAGGTAAAAATATTGGCTCCATATATTTGGTAAGTTTTCTCACTTGTTATATAGCATAAAACTCACAAGACAATTCAGTTGCCTTGGATGTCAGGCTAAGGAGTTCTGGCTTCATTCTGTACAAAGAATAGAGTCCTTGGAGGGATTTTTAGGAGGGTAATAAGCTTCCCTGGTAGCTCAGCTGGTAAAGAATCTACCTGCAATGCAGGCAACCTCAGTTCAACTCCTGGGTTGGGAACATCCCCTGGAGAAGGAATAGGCTCCCCACTCCAGTATTCTTGGGCTTCCCTGGTGGCTCAGAATCCCTGGTAAAGAATCTGCCTGCAATGCCAGAGACCTCGGTTCAATCCCTGGGTTGGGAAGATCCCCTGGAGAAGGGAATGACTGGCTACCCATTCCAGTATTCTGGCCTGGAGAATGTCATGGGCAGAGAAGCCTGGCAGGCTACAGTCCATGAGGTCGCAGAGTTGGACATGACTGAGTGACTTCACTTCACTTCAATAAAAGATTTAGTGAGGCTGTTTGGAAAGGTTCCTTCAAGTATAAAATGTATCTATAAACCTATCTATCAAGGACTGAAAAGAGAATGACAAGGGAAGGAAATTGATAATAACATCTGAATTGGGGGCAGTCCCTGGGTGCAAAGATAATTTTTAACATAATGCAGAGTCAGCTTTGCACTGTACCAAATACAATATCAACCACATGCCTCAAACAAAGTAGATGATGGACAGATCAACGTAGCACATAAAATAGTGATCTCCTCAGGAAAGTGCCTCAGTCTTTCATTTATGAATCCTCTGAAAACATTCTGTAGTATTTTTTTCCTGTATCATAAAATGAATGCAGTTTTAAGATATCCTGTTTAGAAATGCTCTGACTGCTAGGCTACATACAGATATGACAAACCGGAATAAATAAATTCACAGTGTTTTAATGTGTGTACTCACTAAAGAGAATTAATTAGTTGCAGAAATGAGACATTCTCACATTTAAAAATAAATTCCAAGCTAATTTTCAGTTTGTTACCAAGAATATATCTGCAATATCACTCCTGATAGAGTAAAAGTGTTACAGTAAATGCTCATTTATGGACAAATTTTAGGAACTAGTTTATATTTGATGCATTATTCTACATATTATAATGATCTGATTAATAACAAACATGACAACCAAATATACATTGAAAATTTTAGAAGGTGATTTTCCAATAGAATATACTAGTATTAAGATTATTTTGCATACAGTTATATCTTTGAGGAATTAAATGACTTTTTATGATGATGTAACATAGAAAGCTCTGCCCAAAGGTATAAGTTCCATTTTTTGGCATACTAGTTTGGTTACTCAAAATACGTACTATCCCTAAGGAAATACTGTTGAAAATAATTATTGAATTACTTTGAAAGTCACAAGAATCTTTTAAATCAATATGTCCCTGAAAGACTTCACCTGAGTTACTAACTAGCCTCAACTCTGCTTTCTGAGATTTAAGGTCACATAAAGCAGAAAAGAGGAGGAAGAACCACTGGTTTTTGGAAGCTCAGGAACTGTGCACAACCGTGGACAATAAACTTGAAGGGGATTGTATAAAGCGTTAACATTTATACCTTTTCCTGAATAAGGAACCAAACAAATATAGGGAGAATTGTATAAAAAGTCATTTAATCTCCTATTTTCATCTTTCTTACTCCTTAGGGTGCACATTTCTCCTTGGTTACTCTAATTTTTCAATCAAGGCCTGAACTTTTCCTTAGAGTGTTCCTTTCTAAAAAGCCAAATAGCTCATTCCTTTTCTCCCTTCACTTCCTGCTACCACCCTCACTCCATCAAAAATGTCATTTTAATATTTCGGATGACTCTAGATGGCTGACTGATCTACCTGATATAGCTGATGTTAATTCTACTTAGTCTACTCAGTTCTATAAGAGTTACTGGCATTTGTAATGAGGGTGGCTTGATAAATCATTCTTTATTTGACAGCATTTTTTAAGACTTAAAGGACTTTTGTATATATGGAATGTTATACATTTGGGGACAGGGACCATTAAGTCTGGTAGGTTAACCTGATTCAGTCAAACTACAGATTTTATAGCTAACTGACTTTATCAAAAGGTGCAAAGACCATGAAAAGATGCTCAACATCACTAATTTATTGGAGAAATGAAAATCAAAACCACAGTGAAGCATCACCTCACACAAGTCAGAATGGTTTATCAACAAAAAGCCTGCAAATAGCAAATGTCAGAGAAGTTGTGGAGAAAAGGGAAACTGCATATGCTGTTGGGAATGTGAACTGGTGCAGTCACTATGGAAAACAGTATGGAGGTACTTTTAAAAACTAGAAATGGAGCTACTATATTATCCAGCAATTCCACTCCTGGGCATATATATGGAAAAAATGAAAACACTAATTTGAAAAGATACATGCACCTCAATGTTCACAGCAGTACTGTTTGTAATAGTCAAGACATGTAAGCAACCCAAGTGCCCATCAACAGATGACTGGATTAAGATTTGGCACTTATACAACAGAATGTTACTCAGTCATAAATAAATGAAATACTGATATTTGCAGCAATGTGGTTGGGCCTACAGAACATTATGCTTAGGGAAATAAGTCAGACAGAGAACAACAATACTGTGATATCACATATGTGGATTCTAAATAAATGTATACGCAAAGCAGAAACAGTCTCCCAGACATGGAAAACAAACTTGCAGTTACCAAAGGGAGAGGAAGCGGGGGAGGAACAAATTAGAGGTATGTGTTTAACAGGTACAGACTACTGTATACAAAATAGAGGGACTTCCCTGGTGGTCTAGTGGTTAAGAATTTGCCTTCCAGTGCATGGGATGCGTGTTTCATCCCTAGTCAGGGAGCTAAGATCCTACATGAAGTGGGGCAACTAAGCCCAATTGACACAACTACAAAGCCCACATGCACCACAAGGAAACAGTCATCAAGACACAACGAAGATCGTGCATAATGCAAGTGAGATCCCGCTTGAAGCAAGGAAGATCCCGTGTGACGCAAGGAAGACCATGCGTGATGCAAGGAAGATCTCGCATGATGCAAGGAAGATCTCGTGTGTGGCAACAAAGAGCCCATGTGCTGTAAGGAAGATCCCACGAGCTGCAACTGAGACCTAACATGGCCAAATAAACACTTTAAAAAAAATCCCTCAAAACAAAATACAAATGCAATAAAGTTTTACTGTAAAACACAGGGAATTATGCCCGTTATCTTGTAGCAACCTATGCTGCTGCTACTGCTAAGTCGCTTCAGTCGTGTCTGACTCTGTGCAACCCCATACACAGCAGCCCACCAGGCTCCTCCATCCCTGGGATTCTCCAGGCAAGAGTACTGGAGTGGGTTGCCACTGCCTTCTCCAATGCATGAAAGTGAAAAGTGAAAGTGAAGTCGCTCAGTCGTGCCCGACTCTTAGCTACCGCATGGACTGCAGCCCACCAGGCCCCTCCGCCCATGGGATTCTCCAGGCAAGAGTACTGGAGTGGGTTGCCATTGCCTTCTCCGTAATAGAATATAATTTGCAAAAATATTTAATTACTACTCTGTACACCTGAAACTAACACAATATTGTAAATCAACGACATTGCTAAAGCTATAAAATTTGTGAATGAAAACAGTTGAAAAAAATCTTAGTGACCTTGTGCTTGGCTGCTGCTGCTACTGCTGCTAAGGTGCTTCAGTCGTGTCCGACTCTGTGCGACCCCATAGACGGCAGCCCACCAGGCTCCGCCTGTCCTGGGATTCTCCAGGCAAGAACACTGGAGTGCGTGGCAAAAATTTCCTAAATTTAATGCAAAAAACTTGGAATGTCAATAAACTGAACTTAATAAAAAACATCTGCTGCTCATAAGACAATGAATGAAAATGCCCCCAAACTGAGAGAAATATATACAAAATTTATACCTGACAAAGATCTTATATCTAAAAAATATAAAGAACTCTTACAACTTAAAAATGAGAAGTCAAATAACTCAATAAAAATTGGCAAATTATTTGAATAGTCATGTCCTCAAAGAAGATATAGGAATAAAATATAAGCACATTAAAAGGTGCTTCAACATCATTAGTCACTGAGGAAACAATAAAAACCACAGTGAGATACAATTGCATACCTGATAGAATGACTACAATTCAGAAAACTGATAATTTCCAGTGTTGTTTTCCAAAATAATTGTAATTCTCAGATACTTCTTATATTGTCAATATAAAAATGTAAAATTATTTTGGAAAGTAATTTGGTGGTTTCTTTAAAAGCTAAACATATACCAACTACATTATATAGAATTTCCACACCTAGGTACCAAGAGAAATAAAAGCTTATGTCCATACAAAGAGTTGTACATGAATGTTCAAAAGACTTTTATTTGTAAGAGACAAAAACTGAAACAACCAAAATGTACACCAAATTTTTGTATAACCATTGTAGTGGAATATTACTCAGTAATAAAGTAAAACAAATTACTGATACACTTACCAAACTGGAAGAATCTAAAAATATGCTGAGTAAAAGAAGCAAGATAAATAGAGGACATACTGTATGTTTCCATTTATATATAGTTCTGCTGCTGCTGCTGCTAAGTCGCTTCAGTCGTGTCCGATTCTGTGCGACCCCAGAGATGGCAGCCCACCAGGCTCCCCAGTCCCTGGGATTCTCCAGGCAAGAATACTGGAGTGAGTTGCCATTTCCTTCTCCAATGCATGAAAGTGAAAAGTGAAAGTGAAGTCACTCAGTCGTGTCTGACTCCTAGCGACTGCATGGACTGCAGCCTACCAGGCTCCTCTGTCCATGGGATTTTCCAGGCAAGAGTACTGGAATGAGGTGCCATTGCCTTCTCTGATATACAGTTCTAGAAAATGCAAATTCTTCTACCACATTAGAAAACAGATGAGTGAGTGGTTGCCTTGGCAGGGGTCAAAAAAGGGAGAGAGTTAAATTAAAAAGGAGCATCAGGAAACATTGGGGTGGAATGGATATATTCATTATTTTGATGGTGGTGGTTTCATAGATGTATACTTGTATAGAAGGTCAACAAACTATACATTTTAAATATGTACAGCTTATTTTACAAAACTATATATCAATACAGCTCAGAAAATAAAAAGTTTAAAGAGAAATGAGTTTGGCCTCATACTAAAGAATCTGAGTTTTCTACAGAAGACAGACTACAGAGAACTATGCAGTCACACAGTTGTATTGCCTAAGTTATGTTGCCTGTGGGGGATTAGGAAAGTGAGTGTGCAGAAAGCATTCCAGGAAATTCTAGAGGAGGTAAGACTCCAGGTAATAGTTAGTGAACTAGGATAAATAGAAATAAATATAGCAAGTAGATAAAAAGAAGAGGAGGGCATGAAGACTGGACAAAGTTAACTCAAAAAGCATGCAAAGTCAAGTTAAGGGATTGGAGCTTTATATCAGCCACACAGAAATCACTGAAGTAGAAGTGGGACAGGATCCAATTCGTGTTTCAGAAAGATGACTTTGGCTGCTGGGTAAAGAATGCACGAGAAGGTGGAAACAAGCAGGGAGACCAGAGGGTAGGACGATGGTAAAAATTCAGGAGAAAAAAAAGTGGAGGCTTGAACTAAAAGGTATTAAAAAGGTGAAGAGATATTTATAGAATCATTATAGAAAGAAGCCTTCACACATCATCAGGTGGTCCCAGAGTCCCATTTCTTTGGCTTTCACGTGAATACTGTTTAATTTATTTTCTTGTTTGTAAGATCTACAGATTATTTCTGCTTTCTCATCTGTAATTAAAGATACCTGGTTCAAAGAGGTTTTATTTTATTTTTCACTGTTAAATGAGATTATGCTTGGAAAACATTTATTATTAACATAACAATTTATGAATATAAAATATTTGTTATTATTATTTTCCCTAAAATTCTATCTTCACTTGACTTTTCCATAAGCCTTTTAGGAAATATAATTGTCAGTTTAGCGTTCTCACTGCACTGGTAGAATATTATATACAGCCTTAACTCATTCAATGTCATCTAACAATTAGACATCATCTTGGCACTAACAGAAAAAAAAATTTTTTTTTTTTAATTCAAGGTTGAGGTTATTATCTGTGCACTTCATATTAGTGTTTTCTAGGAAAAGCTATGTCTTTGATTTTGGTATTTAAAAAAAAAAGAGTCCAGAGAATGGGATAGAGCGCATACATGGTAAAATGGAGATTCAGAGGGCAAAGCCAAGAGCCACAAAGAATATTCCCCGGCCTTGAAACCTAATGGAGGTTTCCCAGCTGAATATTCAAACTGCTTTGGACTGGTGACTTCATTTTTGTCTGCCATTTTCTCCTTGTTTAATCCAGAATATCTGTAGAGTATTACCCTATGCCTGACCCATCATTATATGCTGGAAACATAAAATTTGTTCCTTTAGTTTCACAGGACCACAGATGGATAGGAATTGTGTCCCAAAGGGTAAATGATTATACACTAAGAGCCTTATTCATACTTGATTTAGAAGCAGTTGAGAAGACTGAGGAGTTCTGAGCTGAAGCTATAACAGGATAAGGCATTAGAAGACCTTGAGATGGGGTAAATGTATATTGCCTTTGAGAAGAATATGAATCTTTGGAGACAAGAGGGCTTACATGGTCCTTGAAATAAACCCACACCCTACAAATAGCTGTGAAAAGAAGAGAAGCAAAAAGTAAAGGAGAAAATTAGAGATATAAGCATCTGAATGCAGAGTTCCAAAGAATAGCAAGGAGAGATAAGAAAGCCTTCCTCAGCTATCAATGCAAAGAAACAGAGGAAAAACAACAGAATGGGAAAGGCTAGAGATCTCCTCAAGAAAATTAGAGATACCAAGAGAACATTTCATGCAAAGATGGCCTCAATAAAGCACAGAAATGGTATGGATGTAACAGAAGCAGAAGATATTAAGAAGAGGTGGCAAGAATACACAGAACTGTACAAAAAAGAGCTTCACTAGCAAGATAATCACGATGGTGTGATCACTCACCTAGAGCCAGACATCCTGGAATGTGAAGTCAAGTGGGCCTTAGAAAGCATCACTACGAACAAAGCTAGTGAGGTGATGGAATTACAGTTGAGCTATTTCAAATTCTGAAAGATGATGCTGTGAAAGTGTTGAACTCAATATGCCAGCAAATTTGGAAAACTCTGCAGTGGCCACAGGACTGGAAAATGTCAGCTTTCATTCCAATCCCAAAGAAAGGCAATGCCAAAGAATGCTCAAACTACTGCACAATTGTACTCATCTCACACGCTAGTAAAGTAATGCTCAAAATTCTCCAAGCCAGGCTTCAGCAATATGTGAACCGTGAACTTCCTGATGTTCAAGCTGGTTTTAGAAAAGACAGAGGAATCAGAGATCAAATTGCCAACATCCACTGAATCATTGAAAAAGCAAGAGAGTTCCAGAAAAACATCGATTTCTGCTTTATTGACTATGCCAAAGCCTTTGACTGTGTGGATCACAATAAACTGTGGAAAATTCTGAAAGAGATGGGGATACCAGGCCATCTGACCTGCCTCTTGAGAAACCTATTTGCAGGTCAGGAAGCAACAGTTAGAACTGGACATGGAACAGACTGGTTCCAAATAGGAAAAGGAGTACGTCAAGGCTGTATATTGTCACCCTGCTTATTTAACTTATATGCAGAGCACATCATGAGAAACACTGGGCTGGAAGAAGCACAAGGTGGAATCAAGATAGCCAGGAGAAATATCAATAACCTCAGATATGCAGATGACACCACCCTTATGGCAGAGGGTGAAGAGGACTAAAAAGCCTATTGATGAAAGTGAAAGAGGAGAGTAAAAGTTGGCTTAAAGCTCAACATTCAGAAAACTAAGATCATGGCATCTGGTCCCATCACTTCATGGCAAATAGATGGGGAAAGAGTGGAAACAGTGTCAGGCTTTATTTTTGGGGGCCCCAAAATCACTGCAGATGGTGACTGCAGCCATGAAATTAAAAGATATTTACTCCTTGGAAGAAAAGTTACGACTAACCTAGATAGCATATTAAAAAGCAGAGATATTACTTTGCTGGCAAAGGTCCGTCTAGTCAAGGCTATGGTTTTTCCAGTGGTCATGTATGGATGTGAGAGTTGGACTGTGAAGAAAGCTGAGTGCCAAAGAATTGATGCTTTTGAACTGTAGTGTTGAAGAAGACTCTTGAGAGTCCCTTGGACTGCAAGGAGGTCCAACCAGTCCATCCTAAAGGAGATCAGTCCTGGGTGTTCATTGGAAGGACTGATGCTAAAGCTGAAACTCTAATACTTTGGCCACCTCATGCGAAGAGTTGACTCATTGGAAAAGACCCTGATTCCGGGAGGGATTGGGGGCAGGAGAAGGGGATGACAGAGGATGAGATGGTTGCATGGCATCACCAACTCGATGGACATGAGTTTGAGTGAACTCTGAGAGTCGGTGATGGACAGGGAGGCCTGGCGTGCTGTTATTCATGGGGTCGCAAAGAGTCAGACACGGCTGAGCGACTGAACTGAACTGAACTGAATCCTCAGAATCTGAAAATATGTTGTTACACGGCGAAAGAACATTAGTAATGTAACTAAAATTACAAACTTTACCTGGGTAGGCCCAATCTAATCACATAAACCCTTAAAACAGAGATATTCCTCTAATCGGAGGCAGAAAAATGCAGCATAAGAGAAAGACAGAGAGGGTCTGAGTCTGACAAGGACTCAGTAGCCTACTGCTATTAACATGGGGCAGGGCAGTCCTGGAACCACAAGGAACAGAATCTCCTATTTGCCTGAACGAACTCGAAAGTGGATTCTTTACCAGAGCCCAGGCAGCTGATGCACTGATTTTGAACTTTTTAGATCCTAAGCAGAGAATCCAGCTGAAATACTTTGGCCTGGACTTCTGATTTATGGAAATCACATGATAAATTTGAATTATTTTAAGCTACTTTAAAAAGCCATGTAAAATTAAGAAACTCTTTAACCATTCTTTCAAAATAGGTTAAATTTATCGAATACTCTCTGAGGGATCGTCCTGTTTGTCACTAGCTCTTTTGCTTTTTTCCTTGAATGTTGAACTTATAATTTTGTCTTCCCCTTTCCCCAAATCCTATTTTATGGCACCAAGAATCCCCTAACCAGATTGTTCTAAGCCAACAGTTCCAGTTGAGAGGCCACTTTTCATCACTTTCTCCAGATGTCACTTTTCACTTAGCTTCAGATATTTTGAAATGTCTTGGAATATTAGTTCATAGACTCCTTTTGCACGTTTCTATTTCTTTCTTTTTTTGTTAAATTACTATTTTCTTTCTTTTTATGTAGCAGTTATCATTGCTACATCATTGTAGCTCCTCTGAATCAAAGTGTGGCTTTTTTAATGTCGTCCTGACCAGAAGTCCCAAGATTCATATTTAGAAGTACTTTTCACAACATTCCAAAGACTTGAAAAAAAATTTTTAAAGCTACACTCTTGTTGAGGGTCTTAGTACACAGAGGAAAATGAAGATTTGGACTATTTCCCATGAAAACATACTCTCAGAACAAATGCAATTCAATTTTATTCATTTACATAACTTAATGGCATTAGTAAGCAACTATCCCCTGCCTGGCATACAGTTTTTGAATAAAAAGATGGGTGCATACTTCTGTTCCCTTTGAATAACAAGTACGAGATTTCTAATCCTCACAATTGTTTCCCTGCTTTCCCTCAAATAATGACTAAATATGTATCTAAAAATCCATTTCAATGGGTTCATCAAATACTACATTAAAAGTAGGTCCTGTATTATACATACATGCAAGTGTGAAACATGTATAAACAGTTACCATTAATGGCACTTTCTTACCACAAAGCTGCCAGAAACAGTGTTCTAGATTGCCAAATTCTTCCTTTAATACATTGGGAATAATTACTTATTGATACAATAAATTCGGCCTTAAAAACAAAACTCCCAAAAGGACGAGTCATTTACCATTAAATATTATTAAATCACCTCCCCAAGTAAGTAAGCAAGTAAGTGTTAGTCGCTCAGTCATGCCCAGCTCTTTGTGATTCCATGGACTGTAGCCCACCAGGCTCCTGTGTCCATGAGACTTTCCAGGCAAGGATTCTGGAGTGGGTTGCCATTTCCTTCTCCAGGGGATCTTCCCAACCCAGGGATCAAAGCTGGGTCTCCTGTACTGCAGGCAGATTCTTTACCGACTGAGCTACAAGGGAAGCCCAAGTTCTTATTAAAATTAGCAGTTCAGTTCAGATACTCAGTCATGTACAACTCTTTGTGACCCCCATGGACTGCAGCATGCCAGGCTTCCCTGTCTATCACCAACTCCCAGAGCTAGGGAAGACAGCAATTTAGATACAAGTTGAGGCTTGCAAAAATCATAAACATCCTACCAGTTGTCATCTTAAAAGCATTCATTTTCTAAATCTCTCACCTGGATGATGCAGCTTTGAAAGGAATTTCTGGCTACTGGTTCTAGAAACACGGTGTGGAAGGCACAAATCCAACAGCTCCAAGGCAATGAGATGAACACTCTCCTTCTTAGAAAGTTGACTTATACATTTGAAACAAAAGTGAACTAAAGTCTATTCTAAATCCTTGAAAATTAATGCTCGTCCAGTATTGCATGTTGATATTCAGGCTTGATATTATTATGAAACTTGGGTTCAACAGACAAGAACTTAGAAAATACTCCTCAGACAACACTTAAGGGTTTCACAAATATTTATTTCTTTATCCTCTAAGTTGAACTAAATAGAAATTATACATAATGGTACAAATTATGCAGTGTACATTGGCAGATTCATGTGACAGTCAGAGACCCATTGTCAATGGTCTTTGCAGCTTGCCACCATGTGGTAATAAGTCTCATAGCTTATCATCAGTGAGCAGAAACAATATGGCACATGCTGTTATGGATGTGGGCAAGCAAATAAAAGGAAGTCATTTAGACAAAAATACCCCAGTACAGTCCTCCAGCTTATAACTAAGCCATTTAAACACAAACAGAACACACTCAGTTTATAATGAAAGCCAAAAGATAATGCTATCTTCCCAAGAAAAATAAACATACCAGCTTAAATAACATACTACAATCAAAAGTTTTCATTGGAAATCAATTATTTATATCTGATTCAAATGCAACAGTTGTTGGCCTGAAAAATGAGCACTGTTTTTGAAGAAGTAATTCAAAGTGATTCTCTGCGGTAAGAAAAAGAACATCAACTCCTTTCTGTCATTATGACTGCGGCAATTTTTCCTGGGATCTCAAATACCTATTCAAGGCTAGGTAATATTTGTAATATTTTAATGTATTTGTCAAGCTGAAGACAATGCATTTTAAGGACAACAGCTGCTGTGTTTGATTCATGCTTACACAAGCACCCAAAATGATTTACTGTATTTTACAAATTTTACAAATGTTCATAATCACTATGAGGATTTATAAAACCCTATACCCTATAGTAAATATTAAATACTCGATAAAAATCTCCTAAGTATTTAACTAACTTTAGGAAGGAAAAAAGACTCTAATATATATATACACATACATATGTATATAGAATTGCCACTTACTTAGCAGGCAAAGGCTTTCTGTTCCCTTTTTTTTCTAGAGCTCGTATTAGTGTTTACTTCTATTTTTAATCTCTGTTTCTCCGAGTTGATAAATTTGCACTGAAATATTCAGTAATAAACACAAAAGAAAACATTAACAATATAAAAGGCTAGATGTGTAAGAGACCTCACAAATCATAAAGTAAATTCCATTCAAGTTATAGTCCTTCTAGCTAACAAATCTCCATCTTTAGCTTAACAGGTGACACAGGACTGAAAACTGAGGTGCACATGATTTTATGCCAAAGCTCATTCTATTCACAGGTCCTCTCCCTTCCCGGAGAACATCACAGAGGACATCTGAAGAAGTAGGAGACTGACTAATGTGGAGATGTCCCTTAGGATTCTCACCTGTGTGTTCCCAGAGGGCATGATGTCTGGGGAAAATGTGCTGGGGCCAGGGTAGGTGACTAAGTATGTGTCCTTCCTGAGTTCAAGAAAAGGGGTATAAAGAGGACCAATTCACCTGTGATTTTCCAAGTTTGCACATTTCTCAAAGGAGATTCTACATTTGATTTCTAATGCCAAACAGAACAAAAGGCGGAATATGTTTTGTGGTATGTTTCAGATTCTCAAGAAGGACATGACAGCATAGGTTGTTGATTTGTCTTTTGAAAAGGCAGTATCTTAAAAGTGTGTGTATGTGCGTGTGTGTGAGAGAGAGAGACAGGATACCTGCATGGGGGAGAATACAGGAGGGAAAAAAGGGTGGGAGAGAGACAGAAAGTAAGAAGATGGAAAAATAAGTATATATTAAATTTAGTCCTCTCCCTGAATTGTGAACTTGTGTCCTCAAAATTTTATCAGACTATCAGTTAGCATTTTTAAAAGGTTTTTTGGCCTTATTAAAATAATCATCTCATTTTAGTTGAAACAGCTTGTAGAATCATTTAATTCTTAAGATTTATATAACAGAAAAGTTATTTTCCTCAGTTTTATTTCTTAAGCTACAAAGTATTTTAGCTTACAGTTAACATCACTGCTCTCCTTAACTGCTTTTGGGTGTGTTATTGAGATGGAAGTGATAGTCACATATACTGTACCTCCCTTACTCTAAAAAAAAAAAAATTGAATACAGGAGAAAATCCTACTTTCCCTTCTCTTGTGTTAATAGAACAATATTTTCAATGGTGCTTTGAGTCCTGCAGACACAAACTTTGCTAAGGACCCTCTGATCTGGGGTTATGGTTCTCTATCTCCACACTCGGTAGGCCTTTATTGAAACACATACAGCTTTCTGTTAATACTGAAATGGACATTAATGACCTCCAGTGGATTTTTAGGTAAATAACAACTGTGCACTTCAGAGAATGTTAATTTCTAATATATTTGTTTCCTTTAGGACTTTTGGAGCTTGGCAACTTATTTAATGAACTTTCCAAACTTTCTTAAATTTAATAATTCTTGAATGAAATTGCAAACCATCACATTATCAACTATAGCCTATAAGCTAATTTTGAAAACTGAGAATAATGTCATTCAAACTTAAATTTAAATAAATATTCATAATTATTTATGTGTAATTCACTTGCATTTAGTTTTAGTTAAATGAAAACTCTCAGAATTTCATACTTTAGAAAATTAACAGCTAAATAAAATAAGATAAAAAAACTTCAGGAAATAGTCATTTTCAAATATAAAAACCTCTGATAATATTTATAAGAAACAAGTAAAGATGCTCTAAACATCTTGGTAGTTAATTGAACCTCATGAAACAACTTTCCTATTTAATATAAAATTAAAAGGAAATATTGATATCTGAGTGCAGAATATTTTACTTTTTAAAAAATAAAACATGTTTCTGGAATAGCTTTTAGATTTCTGGGAAGATTACTTTTTTAAATAATCTTTACAATTTAAGTTTTAATAGGGCTTCAGTGCTTTAATACCTTCATTTTTGGTTTGTGAGATAATAAATTATTCATAAATACCTTATAAGAATCACATTTTTACTTGTTAATTTTTTTTTTTCTGAAAATGACCTAGATGTGTTTATTGAAAGACTGGTTCTAAATTTTTACTGGACAATCCATAGAATTAAAAAAAGATGTGAGAATATACCTTTTCTACCACAAGAGGGCAGCAAAAATGTTTTCTGTCACTCCATCTGTCTTGACATTCTTTGCTGTCTTTGAGATGTGAACGTTAACTTTCTTCTTTCTGCCCTGGAGTGAAATTCAAAGAATGTGTTTTCATTCTGAAACAGAACTATTGTGAGTGTGGTTTATTATTGAACGTTTTAGGAAGGACACAAGCCTCAAAGTGACCACAATTTTTTTTTTTTAGTGACCACAATTTTTCTTTCATAGTTTACAATAATTACAACAGACCTGCTTCATAAAGTTCATGGCTTAGACAACACTACTACATTAATTCTTAAAAGAGTACAGATGGTTCACTTGAGAATGTTAAAGTATGTGATAATCTATATATTTTACACTGTGATGGAAAGGCAAAATTCAAAAGATTAAAACATTTATTTATTTTTGCCATGATTATGGAAAATATCTAATTTTTCAGCAATATTGCATTAATTTCAAGAGTAAAATAATAATTGCCATGGAAGAGCAGCCAACTACTCAAAGCTACAATTATGGTTATCTTTTGATAAACAGAATGTGAAATCATTGAGCAATCCATGGTTTTAAAAAAAATTAGTTAATTTTATGTGAGGTTAACCAGTCAAATGAGTATATAGAACAATTTATGATATCACCTCTATAGTCCTTTCTATATTACAGAAAACTCTTTTTAAGTAATACAAAGAAAGTATATGGTTTCTCTCTTTTTTTTTAGTTTCTAAATATAAATTTTTCAGAAGCCAGTAGAAGGTTTCACCCCATCAGGAGTCCAGCGCGTGCCTCGGCAGGCGATAGTGCTCAGTTTTGGGACGGAGCTTCTTTTCCTGTGGGTTGGCATACTTCCACTTGGAAGGGGACATTTTAAGCTTTTTTCTCTTCTTATCTGTGCACCATACCTTTTCACAGTATTCTTCCACTCTCTGGAAGTTGCTATAACCAATCAGCTGCAAGAATTCCTTGTACCATGGTTTTGTCCCACGTGGGATGATGCTCCGAGCAGGACAAGGCATCTTATGAAGCCTATCCTCTTCAAAGTCTTTGCTAAACATCTCCTCCACTCTCTCGTCTTCCACTACTTCCAGGGTGATTTTACGGATTGTATGAACAAAACTATGCTCTACTGTCTGGCAAAAATAGGTCCCAGCATCCATTCTGCGTACTCTTAGGAAGAGTAAACCGAGGTCCATCTTAACCACTCTATCATCTGTCTTCACCTGTACAAGAACAAGAAAATCAAAGGCACTGAAGTATTATCCAGGAAATAGAATACCAGCTTACACCTTTCCACTACCTAGAAATTTTTTTTTCATTTTTGCAATCATATGATGAAATCCTATAAGTCATATATACATAGTTATATATTATACATATATTATATAATGAATATATTAACTATATAATAGATTATATGCACACTGGGTCACTTCAATCATGTCTGACATCTTTGAGACCCTATAGAATGTTGCTCACCAGACTCCTCTGTTCATGGGATTCTCCAAGCAAGAATACTGGAGTGGGTTATCATACTCCTCCAGAGGATCTTCCTGACCCAGGGATCAAACCTGCCTCTCTTTTGTCTCTTGCATTGGCAGGTGGGTTCTTTACCACTAGCACCATCTGGGAAGCCCATAATATACTATATAAATTTATATACCTTATGTTAATATTTTATTTACATATTAATATTTTAATACATACATGTTTATTTTATATTATATTTATATCATTATGTTATATATAATATAAATATATAGGAGAAAGAGGCTAAATAATTACATTAGGTGTGTGTGCATGTGTGAACATGTGTATCTGGGCACACATGTGTTTGTCCTAAACTTATTTATATTGAGATCACTTCATATCACAGACTTAGAGGTAATTTTACACCAATATTGTTAAGAGGAAACTGAGAGGGCTTTTTCCCTAATGATTTCCATTACCCATTAGAAAAAACATCCAGTTCAGTATAGCAGTCAAGCTTTGAGTGTAATGAAGAACTGTCAAATATAATTTTTTAATGGCAAAATAAATGCAATTTCTCACATTATTAGCTCAGAGGTTCTTATGTGTCCCAGATCACACTGATCAGTCTATGAGGCCCTGTGTTGGGAGAGCTGTGATATCCACACTCTCTCTCCTTATCAGAAAGAATCCATCCATTCATTAATTCAGTGAGCACTTCCTACAATTCTACCAGACTGTCCATTTAACAGACTAAAAAATAAACAACAAAAGTCCAGACTCTGCTCTGAAGAACCTCACAGGTCTAGTAAATATTAAGTCTGCATATACCTTCAGTACTCCACTATTTTCTTTTCATGTTTGTGACATAATAAATTACAGACATTATTTCTATCAGTAAATAATTATAATTCAGGATAAGAAGAGCACAGTAAGGCCGCCTTTGACTGTGTGGATCACAATAAACTGTGGAAAATTCTGAAAGAGATGGGAATACCAGACCACGTGATCTGCCTTTTGAGAAATCTATATGCAGGTCAGGAAGCAACAGTTAGAACTGGACATGGAACAGACTGGTTCCAAATAGGAAAAGGAGTACGTCAAGGCTGTATATTGTCACTGTGCTTATTTAACTTATATGCAGAGTACATCATGAGAAATGCTGGACTGGAAGAAGCACAAGCTGGAATCAAGATTGCCGGGAGAAATACCAATAACCTCAGATATGCAGATGACACCACCCTTGTGGCAGAAAGTGAAGAGGAACTCAAAAGCCTTTTGATGAAAGTGAAAGTGGAGAGAGAAAAGTTGGCTTAAAGCTCAACATTCAGAAAACAAAGACCATGGCATCTGGTCCCATCACTTCATGGGAAATAGATGGGGAAACAGTGGAAACAGTGTCAGACTTTATTTTTCTGGGCTCCAAAATCACTGCAGATGGTGACTGCAGCCATGAAATTAAAAGACATTTACTCCTTGGAAGGAAAGTTATGACCAACCTAGATAGCATATTCAAAAGCAGAGACATTACTTTGCCAACAAAGGTTCGTCTAGTCAAGGCTATGGTTTTTCCCATGGTCATGTATGGATGTGAGAGTTGGACTGTGAAGGAGGCTGAGCGCCGAAGAATTGATGCTTTTGAACTGTGGTGTTGGAGAAGACTCTTGAGAGTCCCTTGGACTGCAAGGAGATCCAACCAGTCCATTCTGAAGGAGATCAGCCCTGGGATTTCTTTGGAAGGAATGATGCTAAAGCTGAAACTCCAGTACTTTGGCCACCACATGCGAAGAGTTGACTCATTGGAAAAGACTCTGATGCTGGGAGGGATTGGGGGCAGGAGGAGAAGGCGACGACAGAGGATGAGATGGCTGGATGGCATCACTGACTCGATGGACGTGAGTCTGGGTGAACTCCGAGAGTTGGTGATGGACAGGGAGGCCTGGTGTGCTGTGATTCATGGGGTCACAAAGAGTCGGACACGACTGAGCGACTGAACTGAACTGAACTGAGCTGTACTAGTGAGTGAATGATTTGACTTTAGACAAAGCTAGATTCAAACACTGGCACCACTGTCTACTAACTGTGTGGTCTAGGGGCACTGATGTGTATTTTCTGTGTTCATTTTCTCTGTAAAGGAAGTAATAGTTATAATGTAACTTGAAGGATTGCTGTGGAGTTTAAATAACACTGGTGAGAATACTGTGTACAGAGCTATGAATACTTACCTTTACCTTTCCTATATACAGACATACTTTATTGTGGGTTTCACTCCAGATGACCACAATTAAAAAGCATATCACAATAAATGAGTCACAAATTTTTGGTTTCCCAGTGCATATACAATTTATGTTTCTACTATACTATTGTCTATTAAGTGTGCAATAGTGTTATGTCTAAAAAATAATGGATATACCGTAATTAAAAACACTGTTAAAAAAGTCAACTGTCATCTGAATCTTCAAAGAACTATTAATCTTTTTGCAATAGCAACATCAAATATCACTGATTACAGATCATAATGTTAGGTACTTAGAATAGGAAAAAGGAGTCCAGAATGGCAGTGGCTAAAAGACAAGGAAGGGAAAAGCCCACGAAAATAGAACAAAGGAAAGTCAAAGAACAGGAGTGAGGACCTCAGGTAGAAGACACAGCACTCCTGGCTAGCCCAATTTACATAGGGCAGGCCCAGGGGGAGGAGAAAAAACATAAAAAGAGGAGCCAAAGGGCTGGGGGGTCTCTCTCTCACTCTCTCATGCTCTCTCTCTCTCCTCTTTGCGTCTATTGGGTTGGCATGCCCGCATGCCTTGAGGATGTATTTTCCTTTATTTTCTAAATAAAACTGAGCTGTAACACTGATCTGTCTGAGAGCTGTGACACGGTTTGTCCGAGGGCTTTAACACTGGTCCATCACTTCAAATTTTTGTTGTGACAAGACAGAACCAAGGAAATTACACACTGTCCCAACAATAACAGATACAATAGCAATGAAAAGTTGGAAATATGGTGAGAATTATCAAAAGGTGACACAAAGTGAGCAAAGGCTGTTGAAAAATGGTGCCAACAGACTTGTTCCACACGGGACCGCCACAGACCCTCAAATTGTAAACAATACTATCTACATAATAGTAACAAAGCAAAGTCCAATAAAATGGACGCCTGTCCTTTCCTTTAGCTAAAAACAGACTAGCCTGTGTTTTCACATGGCCTAAGATCCTATTACAATGGGAGAAAGGTGATTTGCAATACACTGGCTGACTTCCCTTTTGAGAATAGACAAAAAAAAAAAACACATTAACCTTTGCCAATATAAGAGGGGCATACAAAGCGCCCCCTACCACTTTGGCAGGAAAGGCCATTACCACAAGCACAGTTTTTGTCCCAGTGTTAGATCAGGGCAAGACCTGCCAGGCTCAGCTCTCTCGAGGCTTAATCAGTTCAGGCACAGCTAAGTTGCAGTGGTACTCCTCATGTGTGATTACTCCTGTGTGGCCATTTATATAATCTGTGAATAATGTAACAAATGGTATTAGTTGTATAATAAGAGACTATAGGGCTTCCCTGGTGGTTCAGTGGTGAAGAACATGCCTGCCAATGCAGGAGACACAGGCTCAATCCCTGGGTCAGGAAGATCCTCTGGAGAAGGAAACGGCAATCCATTCCAGTATTCTTGCCTGGGAGAATCCCATGGACAGAGGAACCTGGCGGGCTACAGTTCATGGGCTTGCAAAGAGTCACACATGATTTAGCAAGTAAGCAACAACAAAAGAGATTGCAAGCCAAATAGGGATGTTAATGATAAATTACAAGGCTCCCAGCCATTATTCTTTTCAGCCATGTAAGATCAATTATTCAGCAGCTTCATAGAGACACAGGTGATAAAAGGGGCTCCTGGAATCCTTCACAGGGGCTTCCTTGACATGTCAGGACCATGTCTTGGTGGACAGAACATGATAGCCATTAACTCAGGAAGTTCTCCAGTGATGAGCCAGGAAGAGCCCTCAAACCAAACCATTTTCACTATATAGAAACTTTTTGTTATCCTTGAGAATGTTATCTTTTTCATCTGCCACAGAAAATAACTCAAAGGACTCTGTGCCACTCTGCTCATCTTCCCCAGTCCTCTTGGCAGTCTTCTTTACCACTATCTTTTTCCACAAATTCATGACCTATGGAACCTAGATGTGACCGCACCATGCCTCTGACAATAAAAACTGTCTCTGAAACACACCCTCCACTGCTTTTAAATTAGTGGCTTCCTTGGACACAGACGGTAAAGCGTCCGTCTACAATGTGGGAAACCCGGGTTCAGTCCCTGGGTTGGGAAGATCCTCTGGAGAAGGAAATGGCAATCCACTCCAGTACTATTGCCTGGAAAATCCTATGGACGGAGAAGCCTGGTAGGCTACAGTCCATGGGGTCGCAAAGAGTCAGACACAACTGAGTGACTTCATTTTTCACTATGAACACAGATAGACTTGACTCCTTAAATGTCTTTTGTTCTGTGTAGTACATGCCATTATACTGGTTCTCTCCTTGGTCTTTCTGTTGATTTTTCTTTCCCTCAGAGGCATAAGCCTCTGTCCTTCCTTTATCTCACATTTTATTTGCATCCGTTGATAATTCTTCTATTTTCTCATTTTGATCAACTTCCCTAAGATGGTACATCTTACACATGAATAGTCCATTATTTTGTATTTCTTATTAATTATAAAATACTGACCAGGACTAAGTATATGACAATTCACTAACTATATTTCAGTGACTTTCCACTCAAATTGCACTCCCCTCCCATTTATTAAATTCTCTCTTTCTGACCATATCATCATTATTTTTGAACCTACCCTTAACTGCTGGTCATTGTATTTCACCATCATTTTTCTATCCATATATCAAATACAGCAAGGTCTCACCAAAATTTCTTCAGGGCTGACCAGCATAAACATCCCTTCCATTTCACTATTTTTGCTACATGTTAGACTCTCCTATTTCATGACTGTTTTTTATTTTTTATTTTTTTGACCTTATCTCATGGCAGTCAAGGAGAAGGCAATGGCACCCCACTCTAGTACTCTTGCCTGGAAAATCCCATGGGTGGAGGAGCCTGGTGGGCTGCAGTCCATGGGGTCGCTAAGAGTCGGACACGACTGAACGACTTCACTTTCATGCATTGGAGAAGGAAATGGCAACCCACTCCAGTGCTCTTTCCTGGAGAATCCCGGGGACGGGGGAGCCTGGTGGGCTGCCGTCTATGGGGTCACACAGAGTCGGACACGACTGAAGCGACTTAGCAGCAGCATGGCAGTCACCCCCCCAAATCCTTCTTTCTGTTCCCGCTTTCATGCCCAACTTGATTCTGTTTCAGGTCCTGAAAGGACTCCCATACAACTGGCTCCTTCTTATCCCAAAGAATGAACTAAATGTCACCTCTTCAGAGCTCTTTAACACCCCAAAGTAAAAGTATCCTTTGTCCCTTAATATCATCATTTCACCTATTACCATTTATACATCTGAGCCTGCAACATTACCTGCAAATGCATAATAGTCCCGTAATGAGTTTTCTTTTGACTGGTATCTTTCCCCTTTATTTGAACATATGGGTGGGTACTGGTTTAGTTACTAAGTTGTATCCGAATCTTGAGACCCCATGGACTATAGCCCACCAGGCTCCTCTGTCCATGAGTACCATTTAACTCTTCAAAGTCCATTCCCTTTTGTAACATTCCTGACTTAGAACTTATTCAGACTTATTGTGTGTCTGACAGCTCATATGGTAAAGAATCTGCCTGCAATGAAGGAGACCTGGCTTCAATCCTTGGTCGGGAAGATCCCCTGGAGAAGGGAATGGCAACCCACTTCAGTATTCTCGCCTGGAGAATTCCATGGACAGAGAAGTCTGGTGGGCTACTATAGTCCATGGGGCCACGAAGAGTTGGAAACAACTGAGCAGCTAAACACATTGTCTGAGCAGGTAAGAATTGCTCAGTTAACTAGATGTTACCTTTCTAATTCTCTATAGCAAAACAGCTTCATGTGGTATTTCTCACTAGGGTTGGTAGAAGAGGTGCATTTCGGGAGATGAGTGAATTTTCTAGAAGGATTTCTCAATGTATTTATTTTTATGATAATCAATATAAATTAATAAACTATATGGGATCATGTGGAAGATCAACCTCCTGGTGAATGTTTTTGTTTATCATTGATTCTGAGCCATTTTCAGTGCTTGAACAGTTTCCAGCTGCTAAGAACAAAGCTGGATTTAATATGTTAATGCTACATTCCAGCCAAATGAAAACCAAACAACACCCCTATGTACTAATGCACATAAAAATTTTGAAGTCACTTGAGAAAAGTGTGGGGGGTACTGAGTCATCGTAAGGCACAAGGTGTTATGGATAGATGTTTTACACACGCACATATGTGGCAGCCTGTATCCCATAATATGTTCATGGAGATAGCTTATTTCAGTGGAAAAAAAATCATTACATCAACTAAACATTTAAATGATGCCTGCGTTTGTTTATATTTAATTTGTAAATTTATCTTCAGTCTATATTTGAATGAAAGCTATGAGCTTAAAGAATGCATTTCCTATTTCAGTCTTTTGAATATTTAATAAACATTATAAGTCATGGTAGCAGCCCAAGAAAATGTTGTACTGTTAAGGGCAGGTGGTGGTGGGGGGCAACCTATACAATACTAGAAACGAATCTTCCATGCCTCACAACTCCTGCTGCTCTTGGCTTCTGTACTGCCTCTTTACTTCCCACTCCTAGGTCTTATTCTGGTCGTAGTATTTCTTTCTTTCCATTATTTGAACTCCTTTCTGTTGTTTACCCATCCATTAAAAAACTTTCTCTCTAGGCTTAAGTTTTCCCTTCTTAAATGAATACTCTCTTCACAGCCCATGTAGAGCTGTCTCTTTGTAACTCAATAACATTCACATTTGTAGCATACAAGCTAGTATTTTTATTCTTCTTCAAATTATTTTTCCATACAATTTTTATCTCTTAACCATATTTTTTTTTTAATTTTTCTCTTTAAATTATTATTATTATTTTTTTTTACTTTACAATATTGTATTGGATTTGCCATACATCAACATGCATCCGCCATGGGTGTACATGTGTTCCCCATCCTGAACCCCATATTTAACCATATTTTAAATTTCAAAAGGGCAAAGGCCTATATCTTAATCATTCCAAACATTTCTGAGTGCTCAGAACATGTGAAAAATGAGAACATACTAATTAGTTCATAGTGTACAAACGTGCAAGGCAATAGGGGTTACCAGTAAAGATAAATCCAAAAGTTATTCCCCTTTTTAGGTAAGTTTAATAAGGATTTGGATAGAGAGGAAGCAAGCATGATTTCAGGAACAGTTAGCAACTAATGAAGAAAGCTATGCTCCACAGATACAACAGGAAAAACAGTTCCAGGACACAGTTCTTTTTCCTGAAAAGAATCTGCATATAAACATTATCACAAATATGATCCTTTGTCCCCTCCCCACCACACTTCTTATGAGAATGAATAATACGTGAGAAAACATGAAAGTCATCTAGTTTAGTTTCTGGCATATAGCAAGCCGTTTATGAAAGTGTTTTAAAATAAAACAGCAAAAATATAAATAAATACAAATATTTCATTACTGAATAAGAAGTATTTTCATGTTTTTTTTTCCAATTCTGATATAAAAATCAAATGTTTCTTTCATAATCAGAAACCCAAGTTTGAGAAACAGTTCATTATGTATCCATAAAGTCCAGACTGGTTCAAAAATATAGAAGCACAACAATTACAATGGGAAAATCCCACACCATTTATTTGCATGTTATAGATGGTGCCTGTCTCACAACTGTGGTCTCCACTCCTGGTTAAGTGAATCATAAATTCAGGAATAAAAGATGTTTGAACTCTTGAGTCTGGACAACCGTACACTATGTAGGTTAAATTGCTCTGAAAGTTAAATATATCTTCCATGGCCTACAAATACCTAAAAATAAAAAAAGATGGCTTAGAAATTTGTATTTGAAGTCTTTCCACGACTTAATCTTTTCACTTTTGTTAACATGGGTACCTTCAACAATCATATCTTGATTACAGAATTGTTTTCATTCAGCTGCGCTGTCTGCAGACCAGATTTTCTTGGTTAAGAAGATGGTACATAATACATCATTTTATCAAATATTCTTATAGAAAATCTATAAAAACACAAAATTTCTTACTAAAAATGGTTTTAATATTGTTAGCTATAAAGATTGATTCAATATGTTTCATAATGTGGAATAAAAGAAGTAATTGAACAAAGAACCCTGCACATCTGGTAGCTGGTCAGGAAGAAGCAGTGCTTTCCATGTGTATCAACCATATGGTTCCATACTTTTTATAGGAAATGGATCGACAAGGGCCTTGAAATGGCTTAGTTCAGAATATATTTAACAATGAAATCAGTTTTAGTCGAGTGATAAAGACCAACAGTTTATATATTTATTTGTTTATCTGGCCTGCCTTCAATACAAAAAAACATTTGTTTGACTTACAGAAAATATATGATATGCAATAATATAAACAAAAAATTTTCCTTTTATTAAAAACACTTTCCAGTGTGAACTTGCTATATGATAGAAATGATTCCCCAATAGAGATAGAATGAATTACCTAGTAACTCATTTGGAGAAACCTATTACACTGTACAAAGAACAAAAGTTGTACTTATATTTTAGATTAATTAAAGACCCAAATGGAGAAACCTTGCATCTAATACAAGAAGATGCTGAGAAGAAAGTTATTATAAATAAGAATGCCATTCTGTGAAAAAATGTTGTATTCAAGATATCAGCTATATCAAAGAAGCTTGAATATTTATATTCAGTAAAGAAATAGTGTAAACAGAAGATGCAAAGAACTCTTGAAAGTCAACAAAGGGAAGTAAAAAGTGGAATGGAAAAAGTCTATGAATAAGTAATTCATAAAAAGAGAAACTCAAGTATTTCATAAGTAGGCAATGCCAAAGTTCAACATTACTAGTAATTTTAGAAATGCAAATTTAAATAAAATACTACATTGTACCCAGAAGAAAGGCAAAAATTAGGAAATACCAAATATAGGTGAGGATATGGGCAAATGGGAACCCACATGAACTGTTTTGAGAGTGCAGATGGTGCGTTAATTCTGGAAAGCACGCTGACAATAGTTACCGAAATGAAGGATGTTGACAGATAATAATTTAAAAATTTGCACTCAGATTTATAAGGAGTTACCTGGAGAGATGACCATTAAAGATGTGGTCCTGGGAATTACTGACACTTGGTCTACTTGTAGGGGAATGCATCAATTAGGAGCAATGAATGCACGCTGTGGCATGAGCAGTTGTCAGAAACAATGAAACAGAGATGTACATAGAACAGTAATGAACCACACATAGTGCTGAGTTTAAAAAGCAGAAGCAGAATAAGAGCTATAACAGAATCTATTTATTTTCACAGCTCCTGTATACTAAAAATGTTATATACCAGTTCAATATACAAACGCAACATTGGGCTTATTCCAGTCCTTGCAGTGGATGCATATGGAGAAGCAAGGAGGAAAGTGGAGAAAAAGTCAAACAAGAGACGAGATTTGTGTGGACTGATGATGACAATGTGCCCTAAAATAAGGAGTATGATTAAATTATGCAACTGAAGTCAAAAAACAAGAACCCAAAACCAAAACAAACAAAAACTCCAGTTTTTTTGTAATGATTATCCTGGTCTGTCTATAAGATCCGTTCATGCTCTAGAATACTGTAATCATACACTTTTACAAATACTGCTTGAAAATAAATGGCAGTTTAAGAGTAATTTTTTTTACTATATTTTAATATAGTAAAATATAAAAATATTTTATCTTTAAAATATTTTTTAAATATTTCAAGTAAAAAATATTTGAAAAATTTTATAGATAATAATAGCAGGATGATCAGGGTAAAGGGAATAAGAGGACAGGGGATGAAAGCAAAGATAATGTCTGAACACAAAAATGCACAGCATAAGACACTCAACAGCTACTTTAATTGGAGTATCAATTCAAAACTAAATTTCCTAGTGATGAAAGGAAAGAGGAAAGTATGATAAATTCAGAGACAAAAATGTCTCTAAAATATACTATTAAAATTACTTTCTGCATTGCCATGCTACTTCGTTTAATCAGATGTCCAGAGTCAGACTGGTCTCAGTAGGATAAAACAGATCCGGATCTGATTTCATAGATCTAAAAGATATGTTTAATTTTCAAAGATGTTTAGCATCATCTTGGAAAATTAACAGAAGAGAGTTACTCTAGATCTATTCTTAAGATTACAAAGTTGCTTTATATTTTCCTACCGTACAAAAGAAAGTGTGTCTTAGCCATTGCAAAGGAAAAAATAAAATTAATAAGCCCTACTGCTAATTACTCCAGAACTAAAATATGGGGCACGTGATGTTATAAAAACATGCTTGTCAAGGCTAAAAAACATAAGTTTTGAATATTTACCTGTAAAGAGTTGTTAGTTTAGAAAAGATGAACACATTTTTTAATAGACTGAAGTATAAACATAAAAACTGCTAAACAGATGTTTCAAATGAGGCAAAGAGTTCATGCATTTTAATGTCATGACAACTAGAAAAAGGAAGAAATAATATTCACGTGGAACAAATCCGATGCATTCAAAACATAAATAAAGACAGAAAATGTAAACTTATGGCTGTCATTGATGCCTGTCATGCATTAGCTAGCACTGGTGAAAGTCAAGAAAATGAGTCCTCTAGCAAACAAGATAGCCAAATGAAGATAGGATTTTACTTCAACTCTCCTAGTTTTGATGACATAATGCAATTGCAACATTTAAAAGACGTAATTTGTGTATTTTTCTTTCTTTTGTTTTCTCAAAAGAAGCTATCTCCATAAGGTATGGCTCATCAATAAAAATATGCTTCCATGGAGACAGTACAAATTTAGTATAGATGCAATGAATTCTAAGTTACCTGGAAAGAACTACTGATTGGTAAATTAATCATGCCTCAGATTTCTCACCAAAATTTAAAATGACTTTGAGGAATTTATCCTACTCAGTAGGTGGTCTGAAGACAAAGTTGAGAAGTGACAATTTCTGGTACAGAAAAAAAAAAAAAGAATCGAGAGTGAAGTCAAATTGATGTTTTTGAATTTTGATGTCAATTTACATCCTCTCTTGAATTTTCTATTAAAAATATGTACATTTGAGCATTATTTAGGCAGTCTACACAGTGCATACAACGGATATTTTATTTTCAAGAAACACAAACACACAAAAATGGTTTCTCTTAAGTAGAGAAACTCCAATGGAAAGATCAAAAAGGATTAAGGAGAAAATAAGCCTTCCATGCCGGAGAAGGCAATGGCACCCCACTCCAGTACTCTTGCCTGGCAAATCCCATGGACGGAGGAGCCTGGTGGGCTGCAGTCCATGGGGTCTCAAAGAGTCGGATATGACTGAGCGACTTCACTTTCACTTTTCACTTTGATGCATTGGAGAAGGAAATGACAACCCATTCCAGTGTTCTTGCCTGGAGAATCCCAGGGATGGGGGAGCCTGGTGGGCTGCCATTTATGGGGTCGCACAGAGTTGGACACAACTGAAGCAGCAGCAGCAAGCCTTCCGTGCTCACCAATGGATAAATTATGATGGTGGTCTTATGGACCAGCAGTTTACTGGCCTGTGCTATACCTCATTGGCATGGATGTGAAGAATATTTTATGTATCTTGGGATTGCTCCAAATTTCCTCACTGAGGATTTATGACCTGCTTCCTATAACTCCATCTTGTTTACAGTGTCTTTGGGAAGCACACTGGTTTTGTCAGTAAAGAATAAAATCCAAAAGAACACATTCCAAGAAAATATTCATTTTGTTTGGCTTTGCTGAAACTCATTCCAATAAAATTATAGCGCTCAGTACAAAATGAGGGCTTGGTTTTTCATGAAAATATATTTTTGTCCAAAATACAGAGATACTTAATGAGGCTTTACTTGTATACATTTTCCTTTGACCTCTTTAATCAGAGGTCAACAAATTTTCTATAAAGAGCTATAAAGTAAAGATTGTGGTGTTTATATGTCAGGCAGTCTCTGTTATAAGTACTCAACCTTGTAGCTAGAGCATGAAAACAGTCATAGACTTTAGGTAAACAAATCAACATGGCAGTTTTCAAATAAAATTTTATTTATAAAAGAGGCTGAGATTTGGCCCCCAGGTCATACCTTGCCAACTTCTGCTTTAAATCATTGGCAAAGTTTAAAAGACTATTCTATTTTCAGGTTAGAAATAACATATTCCAAACTTATAACATTCAAAATAAGGATCATAATAATGTGAGCAGTTATACTAATCTTCTGAATATCTTAAAGAAACTATGGCTTACTTTGTCATGGTAGGTGAAAATTACACAGTGGACTAATAAATATTTAAATCTAAGCAAATCATTGCATACTTAAATTTTTCCTCAATTATTAGTTTTAAAATGCAATGCTCATGTATTTTAGAGAAAGAGAAATACATGGTGAAAAAATTCAATTGTACAACCACATGTCTTAGCAAGTATGGATGCTTTCCTTTGGGATGTTACTAAGAATCAAATTTTTTAAATCATTTTGGAAGTTTGTAAATACAAATACATGGAATTACAGAAACTGAGAGTTCATAAACTTGGGTACATCATTTCAGGGTGATTTAGTGGTGTTTTCTAACAGTTTTTTTTTTTTTCTTTTGCAATCACACAAACACACTTTATACCTTCTTCCTATAAGGAAGATTTGTGATATGTTCCAAATTAAAACTATATGAAGAAATATATATATGAGTACCTAATTCAAATAACTATAGATGGACTATCGAACAGCTAAACTTGGATTTTGTGAATGAAATTATCCACACATATAAAATATTTTCTTTTCTCCCCAGTTCAGAGAATGGGGATTTTTCCATTTCCTTCTTAGAATCCATCCTGTCACTTTCGTTTGTAATGATATTCTCTCTCCTATATTCTTCATCTTGCTTTATCACTTAGCTATACATTTTCTTCTCTATGGATATTTCCCTTCAACCTCTAAACATGACCAACCCAAAAAAGGCAAAAGTTCTTTCAACTATCATCTCCTATTGCTGATCTCTCCAATTTCTCAACCAAACCTTTAGGTAGAGAACACTATATTAGCTGTTTCTAATCCCACACAGCCCCATGCTTAAACCATTTAGCCCCATCACTTAACCTGTTGCTAGATGGCTCCTAGTTTAACCATTCCAATGAACATTCTCACTAGAGCCTGGGTGCTTATTTTTCTGAATTTTTCCAAGGATGCTGTTTGTCACTTCATCCTTATCCAAGTTCTTTTCTCTGAGTTCTATTACACCACATTCCCAACTCTACTGTCTATAGCTCCTCAAGCTATATCACTCCAGTGGTACTTACCATCTGTGTCTTTTCCATCAGTTACTTAATCTCATCTCTGTAATGCACAGAATAACACTAACTGCCACAGAAAAATGTTATAAGTTTTAAATAAACTACAACACATAAAGTACTTAATAGAACAGGGTACATAAGCACTAACTGAATGTTAGCTAAAACCATTACTTGTTTTTCTTAACAATTTTACTCTTCATCTTTTAGAATTTTTTCTTCTCCTAATTTTCCCTTACATGTGGGTTTCCCCCTTGCTTCTAGCCTTAGTTTACATGCTTCTCATTCACTCATTCTCCAAGGTAGGCTATGGCAGTCGGAGGGCCTACTAAAGGCCTAGAGCTGAAACCAGAAAGTCTGGCTCAAATTCAGACTGATTTCACAGGCAAGTAACTCAATCTCTCTGTGCTTCAGTTTCCTTAAATATAAAGTGGGGACAATAATATTAACTACTTCATAAGACTGTTGCAAGGATTAAAAGTACACCTATATGTAAAATTCTTAGGACAGTAGCTGGTACACAGTGAGCCATTTTAAAATGCTGATGCTTGCTATAGTATTCTTAGTTTTATTATCTCCATGAATTCATTGCCTCTTTGCTGAGGCCTCTCACTCATCTCCTGCCATTCCAAATTTTTTCTTTGGGCTTTATATTCCCAATCATGAATATACCAGGATAGCTCTGTCTGCATGCTTTACAGGGGCCCCCAATTCAATACAGCCAAAACTGAACTCTACCTTTCCTCCCTATAGTCTTGAAATCATGTCTTTGCACAATCAACCACAGAAACACTGAAAGCTGGAATAGGTGAATTATTTTTTCCCTCAAATATCAAATACACTCAATGTTATCTCATAAAAATTAGTATGTGTCTTCTTCCTTCTTACTACCAATGTTTAGTTTGGTCGAAAATCCTCCATCTGCCTACTGAAACACCTTCTTAAATGTTCTTCTTGACATCCTCCTTATCCTCCAACCCAGTAAGCTAGTTTCTAGAGTAATGTATCTAAATAGTCTGTCTAAGGCTTTCTCATTGGCTTATAGATAAAGCGAAATGGTCCCTTGATAGATCTACTCACTTTTGCATTCTCATGTCCGCCACAGATCTACATCAACTGTTTTGTGTCTCCTCTCCAGCACGTATGCTTATACCAGTCTCCCTGTTAGTTGGTTTCTACTTATGCATTTAGGGCTCAGATGTCACCTCTGCCTTGAATGTTTTCCTAACTGCCCCTCATGACACCTCCATTCCTGACCTATTAGTTGAGACACTTTTCTTTTCCTCTGAATTCACAAATAGGGGAAAAGATATTGTATTGTATAATATACTGTAACAAATACAATTTAATTATCTGTTCATACTGTTATATTCACTATAAGACTATAGGCTTCAAAAAGGCTAAAACTATGATTTGTTCATCAGCTAGTAAAGTAGGCTCTGAGTGAGTATTTGTTGAACCAGAACACTAAATTTAGACACATACACAGGGAGGAGAATAGAAGGTTAAAAAGTATTCCATGTGAGATGTTAAATAGCCTTTCTGGTTTTCAATGACAGCAAAGAGCGTATGTGAAGCGTTTGCTATCATGTGTATGAGGAGGCCACTTGCCCACCCTTTGGCACTGCAGCTTAAGGGCACGTGGACACTTGTGTCACTGAACATAAAGATGCCTGTTCCTACCTCAATGATAGCCTGCTTTGACCTTCACCCTACCCCCACATACTATAGTCTTAATACAATAACCAAAGTCATCTGTTTAAAATCAAATTTTGATCATATCACAGCTCTGTTGAAAACTACCTCATGGCTTTCTTTTGAAGTCAGAGCAAAAACCAAAGCCCTTTACCAGGATCTACAAATCCCTCATGAGCTGGCCCTTCATCTCACTTTTTGACTCAGCTTATTAGTTTCCTTACTGCTGTTTCCCCTCCAGCCAAGCTGCCCTCTGCTCTTAGGTTCTCTGGATACATCAGCGGCCCTCCCGATAAAGCAGGGCCTTTGCACGTGCTTTCCCAGTGTCAAGAAAGCTGTTATCCAACCCTGTCATATGGCCTACAACCTCACCTCTTTCAAGTCATTTCCAAGTGTCACCTTGTTGGTGAACTTCTTACCATGGCCTTCTCAACCTCCCTTCAAGTACCCTCTCTTGTATTTTTCTCCTTACCATCATCTGACAGATTAAATAGTGTTCTTATTTAGTTATATAATTATTATTACTATCTTTCTCTGTGCTCCAGAGTATAAATTCCATGAAAGAAGGACATAATAGGTGCTCATTAAATAAATTTCAAATAAATGAATAGAACATTATTTTAGTTAAAAACAAGGAAATGAGTTAGACAGTTCTGAGTTTTATATCTACACAGGCTCAAATGATACAGCACACTTATTTTTATAGAGTCTTTCTTCTACCCACTGGCGTACAGTAAAATCCTGAAAAGGCAGTTTGACACTGGAAATGCACTGATGTATGCATTGTATCTCAGACAGTAAAGAATCTGCTTGTAATGCAGGAGACACGCGTTCGATCCATGGGTTAGGAAGATTCCCTGGAGAAGGGAATGATGACTTACTCCAGTTTTCTTTCTTGGAGAATTCCATGGACAGAGGAGCCTGGCAGGCTACAGTCCACAAAGTCACAATAAAAGAGGTGCATTTATAGGGTGTCCCTGGTATTTCACATAATAAAGAATCTGCCTGCAATGCCAGAGACGAAGGTCAATCCCTGGGTCAGGAAGACCCCCTGGAGAAGGGAATGGCAAGCCATTCCAGTATTCGTGCCTGGAGAATTCCATGGACAGACCACAGGGTCACAAAGAGTCAGACACTACTAAGGGAGTAACACTTTCACTTTCATGAACTGTATAATAATGATTTCTGGTATCAGTGGGAATTGTTTAAATTATTGGCAGGTTCTCAGACTTCTAAACATGGGAATAGTACCTCTGCCACGAAAGCTACAGTGACATACTCTACTATACATTGTTGGAAAAAAATACGAATTTTTTCCCATTTGCTCCATGTTTATCCCAGAGCATGTGAAACTGCATTTAGAATTCTGATTTCAGAAGGTTGTGTAATTTAGTAGAAAAAACTAACAGACCTGGATATGAATCTACTTCACTAGCTGAGAGTAACTAGGAAAGTGATTAAACATTCTGTATCTCAATGGCAGCTGTGAGATATGGGAATAATAAGGCAAGGTGCCGACCCCAGTTCCTAGGTGTAGTAGATAAACATGAAAAAAAGCCTCATCTCTCAAATCCCTTCTATGAAGTTTTCTCCCCCAAAATGTAATTATAATGGACACACACACCATAATTAACCAGGTCATCAAGCCAAGGGAAAATGCTCCCTTATGAAGGACTTACAAATTAGGCTTCCCATAAACATTTCTGGAATTATAAAATGTGTAGTTTACATTTCATATATGTTATTTAAGGAAGCAGGAAACTATAAAGTACATATTTGAAAGAAATGAAGTAATCCAATTTGTAAACTAGATAACTAAACTGCTAGATTTTTTCTAGGCATCTGGTTATTATGGAGCATTTCTACAGATTCATTTGATAAAAAATGTTATCCACCCGAATATGTGGTTTCTGGACCACTTAAGAGGGTTGAGAGTGGACTTATAAGCGGATTCCAGACTCAAAAATTTCATTTCAATAGAAGGACATGACAATCAAAAATCTTACAAAGGCTATGGTCTGACTGTGGCTTGCATTATCAAGGATGAGCCTTATTGGCCACTGTCAAGGATACTCTAAAAAGTATTCCCACATGAGATAAGAAGTGGACCTGGTGACCTTAAACATCCTTTACAATGGTCAAGATTTAATGATAAACTTACCTTATTTGTTTCATAGAAACTACAATAAACGAAAAAATGTTCAAACTCTAAACTCTAAAACAACTATAAACGGACTCTATAAAACTGAAAGAATACACACACAGAGTCAGTTTGCTCTGGGTACACAACACGCACTTAGCTTTTGATGAAGTTAGCAACTGTGTGTTTTGTTTCAGATTAGGAATAAATCAATATATATCACTGTATCTATAGGAACCAAGCACTATCCGATTATAATACAACTTATAATGCATCGTGAAAGAAAAAGTGTTAGTTACGTAATCATATCTGACTCTTTGCAACCCCGTGAACTGGAGCCCACCAGGCTCCTCTGTCCATGGGATTCTACAGGCAAGAATAGTGGAGTAGGTAGCCATTCCCTTCTCCAGGGGATATTCCTGACCCAGGGATTAAACTTAAGTTCTCCCACATTGCAGGCAGATTCTTTACTGTCTGAGCCACCAGGGAAGCCCATAATGCATAGAGTAAACTCAAAATTTCAAATATCAGTAAATATATCAGGGAAATTTGAATTTAGTTGAAAATAGGGACCAAAATTTTGGGGAAAGAAGTACATTATATTAACAGTCTGAGAAAGAAACTTAAAATTGAACACTGCTGGATACAGCATGTCAAAATGACTTGGTAAAGATTTCCAAATGAGGTGGGTTACAGTGAGTTCAAAATCAGAAACAGAACATACTGAGTGAAGAAGACTACTGATGAAAGAATCACTTCCCTGTTTTCTGAAGTCATTCAACTGGGGGGACGATAGACTATTCCCAGGCCCTCTCCTGCCAAGTGAGTTATGACAAAACTCAAAAGCCGGTTTTATCACAGATGTAGGGAATGGAAAACACCTTAGCACTACATTAATAATTTATTCCATTGCAATATGCTGTATCACTTTTGGACACGTGTTTATTCTTACGATGTCATGAAAAATTTAGGAGAATTCTCCTCCCCTGATTGCCTTTCTATGTTATTTCTAAGTAGCCTATATTAAGTTGAAGCTCCTTCTTCTCTAATAGCTAGCCCAGGAACCTGGGATTTACACATTTAGTCATCTCCCAGAATGTACTGTCTGATTCTAAACAAAAAACATGTTTTTAAGTTTCACAACAGGCTAGGGGGGAAAGAGGCAAAAAATGTCTTTGTGCTCTACACATAGAATCAGCCGTTTACACTTCCAATGACAAATGTTTGGTTTTCATTATCAAATGAGGTGGAGACTTCCCGGATTCACTATCTGATGAATACTTATCAGCTGTCCTCTGTGTCCTAAGGCAGGTCTCTAAAATTTCTTAACCCAATTTAACTTGTAACCTCTTTACTAAGGACCATTTCTTCAATATTCACCAAGATCTATCTCCCTTTAATATAACCAGTTTTTATTCTATTTTCTGCTTTTAAATACCATCTTTTTTTTGTTGTTAAAATTGAGTTCAAAGCTCACATCAACATCAACAATATTTATCTGTCTTCTCCAGGATTTATCTGCTTCACACCCTAGCTAGACCTTTTCCTACATACAGCCAGCAACCTAGACCTACATTCATCTGTCCAGTGACTGCCTCCAGACTGTTTCTGTATACGTGTTTTAAATACTACCTATTCTTCCATTACAGACAGCTGAGAAAAGAAGAAAAATGAAAGGCAAAGGAGAAAAAGAAAGATATATCCATCTGAATGCAGAGTTCCAAAGAACAGCAGAGAGATAAGAAAGCCTTCCTAAGTTATCAATGCAAAGAAATACAGGAAAACAATAGAATGGGAAAGACTAGAAATCTATTCAAGAAAATTAGAGATTCCAAGGGAACATTTCATGCAAAGATGTGCACAATAAAGGACAGAAATAGTATGGACCTAACAGAAGATATTAAGAAAAGGTGGCAAGAATACACAGAAGAACTACACAAAAAAGATCTTAATGACCCAGATAACCACGAGGGTGAGATCAGTCACCTAGAGCCAGATATTCCGGAGTGTGAAGTCAAGTGGGTCTTAGGAAGCATCACCATGAAAGAAGCTCGTGTAGGTGATGGAATTCTGAAACAGCTGAGCTATTTCTGAAATAGCTAAGCTATTTCAAACCCTAAAAGATGATGCTGTGAAAGTGCTGAACTCAATATGCCAGCAAATTTGGAAAACTCAGCAGTGACCAAAGGATTGGAAAAGGTCAGTTTTCATTCCAATCCCAAAGAAAGGCAATACCAAAAAATGTTCAAACTACTCACAATTGCAATCATCTCACATTCTAGCAAAGTAATGCTTAAAATTCTCCAAGCCAGGCTTCAACAATACTTGAACCTAGAACTTATAGATGTTCAAAGTGGATTTAGAAAAGGCAGAGCTGACATCCACTTTATCATCGAAAAAGCAAAAGAATTCCAGAAATACGTCTATTTCTGTTTCATTGACTATGCTAAAGATTTTGACTGTGTGGATCACAACAAACTCTGGAAAATTCTTCAAGAGATGGGAATACCAAACCACCTGACCTACCTCCTGAGAAACCTGTATGCAGGTCAAGAAGCAAAAGTTAGAACCAGACATGAACAACGGACTGGTTCAAAATTGGGAAAGGAGTACGTCAAGGTTGTATAGTGTCACCCTGCTTATTTAACTATATGCACAGTACATCATGCAAAATGGTGGGCTGGATGAAGCACAAGCTAGAATCAAGATTGCTGGGAGAAATATCAATAACGTCAGATATGCAGATGACATCAACGGTAATGCAGAAAACAAAGAGGAACTAAAGAGCCTCTTGATGAAGGTGAAAGAAGAGAGTGAAAAAGCTGGTTTAAACTCAACATTCAGAAACTAAGATCATGGCATCCAGTCCGATCACTTCATGACAAATAGAATTGGAAACAATGGAAACAGTGACAGATTTTATTTTCTTGGGCTCCAAAATCACTGCAGATGGTGACTGCACCCATGAAATTAAAAGATGCTTGCTCCTTGGAAGAAAAGCTTTGACAAACCTAAACAGAATATTAATAAGCAGAAACATTATTTTGCCAACAAAGGTCCAACTAGTCAAAGCTATGGTTTTTCCATTAGTCACGTATGGATGTGAGAGTTGGACCATAAAGAAGGCTGAGTGCCGAAGAATTGATGCTTTTGAACTGTGGTGTTGGAGAAGACTCTTGAGAGTCCCTTGGACTGCAAGGAGATCAAACAGTCAATCCTAATGGAAATCAGTCCTGAATATTCATTGGAAGGACTGATGCTGATGCTGAAAGTCCAATACCTTGGCCACCTGATGCCAAGATCCATCTCATTAGAAAAGACCCTGATGCTGGGAAAGATTGAAGGCAGAAAGAGAACGGGACAACAGAGGATGAGATGGTCGGATGGCATTACCGACTCAATGGACATGAGTGTGAGCAAGCTCCAGGATATGTTGAGGGACAGGGAGGACTGCTGTGCTGCAATCCATGGGGTCACAAAGAGTTGGACATGTCTGAGTGACTGCACAACAACATTTCTTCCATCTATAAAAGCAGTCTGATTTGTTCATTTGTCAATATCTAGATACCTATAATAAATATAATTTCCACTACCAAACCTGCTTAGAAGGACAAAAGAACTTATATCCTTTTTGTTGTTGTTCCCAGTAGACAACATTGGAACTTCATAGCAGCTGTCTCATGTGTGACTTAATAACTATATCAACTGCTTTAATGTTGCTGCTGTTGTTTTCATTCTCTTATCCATATATCTAAGATATATGTAATAACAGTATTTAACTTTGCTATTTCTAAAACACTGCCTTGGGCAATACAATTTGAGACATCATTTTGACAGAACAACACTAAAATCATGAGACAATGAGCACTTCCTTAGTAAAAAATCTAAGTCTAGGTTCCAAATTTTATATATATATATATACAACATTTGTTTTTATATGTATATAAATACATATGTATATAAAAAGCTATGTGTATATGTATTTTACAATCTTTATACACATACATATGGGCTTCCCAGGTGGTGCCAGTGGTAAAGAACCCACCTGCCAATGCAGGTAGACATAAGGGAAACGGGTTCGATCCCTGGGTCGGGAAGATACCCTGGAGGAGGAAATGGCAACCCACTCCAGTATTCTTGCTTGGAGAATCCCCATGGACAGAGTAGCCTGGCAGGCGACAGTCCATAGGGTCGCAAAGAGTCAAACATGATTGAAGCAACTTAGCACACAGGCACACACACACACATATATATATATATACCTATATGGATACACGGAGAAGGCAATGGCACGCCACTCCAGTACTCTTGCCTGGAAAATCCCACGGACAGAGGAGCCTAGTAGGCTGCAGTCCATGGGGTCGCTAGGAGTCAGACACGACTGAGCGACTTCACTTTCACTTTTCACATTTATGCACTGGAGAAGGAAATGGCAACCCACTCCAGTGCTCTTGCCTGGAGAATCCCAGGGACGGGGGAGACTGGTGGGCTGCCATCTATGGGGTCACACAGAGTCGGACACGACTAAAGCAACTTAGTTGCAGCGGCACACTGATACACATATATATTTATATGAATCTGCTGCTGCTAAGTGGCTTCAGTCATGACCGACTCTGTGCGACCCCATAGACAGCAGCCCACCAGGCTCCCCCGTCCCTGGGATTCTCCAGGCAAGAACACTGGAGTGGGTTGCCATTTCCTTCTCCAATGCATCTAAATCGCACATAATAAAAAGCAAGTACAGTACAAAGGCTTTAATTTTCAGTACGCACATAAATCATAATCTATTTACTAATCATGCACTATACGCAAGTCACTCTTGAGTAGTGCAGCTATGAATTACCTCCTCTTTTCTTGCATCACGTCCTTTCTGTACAAACCAGATAACTTTTGCTTGTAAAGATCGTGGGGTACATTCCAGCAAAGTACTGTTATTCTCTATGCCATAGGCCAATCTCTCTTCAGTTTTATCCAAAGCATCCCCTGTAACATAAATGTTAACGTCAGCTTTGAGAATTTTATTTTACTGGTAAATAATATTTTTAAATGAGTCCTTATTCAGATCCCTATAGCACAGTGAATAGGTTTTATTGTTTACTGCTAATATATATACAAGGTCATATACATGAGTTATTTAGAAACAGTGGCATACTAAAATTTAGACAATAAAAAGGCACAGCAGACTATGAGGTGAGAAAGAAGTAACCAGGAATTTGATTACAAAAGATGGGTCAGAACAGTTAGAAGGTATGTCAGTGTTAAATTAACAGGAAATCAGTGACAACATCCATTGATAAAGTAGGCAAGAGAAGGTGAGCACCAAAAATCAAACACGACATAGGACTCAAACTCAAGGCTACACAAAGAAACAGAAAGCAGAAATCTAGGAGATATGGCTCTATATAAACACAAGTGTGAGTGATATCTTGACAATGGATTGCACTTATCCAGATACTATGGGAAGAAAAACACATGAAACTGAACCAAAGACTTTGTGAACCAGAGCTACTTGATTATAATGTGCACTTTGGCCCAGAAAGGCTCTCTTTGAACCTGAAACCCAAAATGCATACAGACAAGTATACCTAACTGCAGTGGAGAATCAAAGCCAGCGGATTTATTTTTAGTTGTTTTAACCAATATCACATTCAATACTAGATACCAGGCTTTTTTCCTATGTCTGAGTCCTTCACGCTTTCAAAACAGATCCCTGAGTTTCTCTAAAATTAGAATCCCACCTTTCTCTAACCAATATTCTCAGAGGCTTACATTTTGCACCAAATCCTCAGCCAGTCTGGGGACTAGCAAACTTATCCTGGACCACAATCTCTGGACCTGTGTATAAGCAGCTCTGGTCTCTCAATCATCAGGAGCACAGTCTGCTCACCAACTACCATCACAGTGCGAAGAGACAGGTCAGTGGTTTTCTGTCTTGTTTGACTTCCTTACATTTGCCTAAAGCTGACATTTTCTCTTTCTTTACACATTGAGCCACCCACTACCTTTCGTCAGAAATGCATGTCTGGACCACGAACCCCAGTTCTGGGCTTACTCTATTCTAGTGAAAGAGTCAAAGTACTTCACTTTCTTCTATCCAAAGCTCACTAGGTAACCTGATTCAAGTTAGATCACTCTTGATAAAATTAAGTTATAAAAACACAGTGAACATATTCCCAGGGTTGAGCTGGTGAGATAAATCCTGCAAATTACTATGGCATTTGCCACTTAAAGTACACAACATTTCTGTTGTAAGTGTTCTCTTTTTGAGGTCTAACAATAATGCTTGCGGCTATATAAAAATGTTTCCAAACTAAGAAAATTTATAATCCATAAAATTTTAACTACACAGAATATTCTCAGGAACATTATTCTAGTATATATCAATCACACATAAAACAAGGACCCTTTGAAAGAGGTTTGCATTCTATCTTCAATGCCCACTCTAAATACCCACGGCAACTGATTTTCTATGGATTACCGACAAACTGCTGTCCAAAGCACTGCTGAGCTGCATTCCCATGCCGAACATCTTGTCTGCGGAATCGCCTGAAAGAAAGTAAATGCATTTAGGAGATGTTCGGATTTCAATTTTCCAGACTTTAAAATATTGCCAACCTCATTAAAGTTTCAAGTAGTATTCTGCTACTGAAAAAATTGATCAGTCATACAAAACAAGGATAAAATCCAAGTTTCATAGTTTTCCATATTTCCACTGAATGTTATTCAATGGATAAGATCTATATAAAACTGTTTTTTAAATGGTCATATGAGTTTGAATTATGGATCCTGAAACAATAATCTAAAAAAGTTCTCTTCACATTTCATTAGGAATTTAGTTCAACAGGGAAGTCTTCTGGTTTTAAATGAGTATCTTGGGTGGTAAAGGCTATGTGCAGATAAAGACAGTGAGACTTGAGGCAGATTACCTATATGAGTAAAAAATGGATAAAATTCCCATATATATTTAAGTGCATTATGTAAAGCTATATGGATCCAAATATTTTGTTCTACAGCAATCATGATCAACGTGATTGTTAATAAAATAAACTGATAATATACTCAATTTACCCTTTTATTCAGTTATAATATGTAAAAAGTATATGCCTCTATTAAATGGGATGGTGCATTACATATTTAACAGAATGTCTTACATAATAGTGGGCCTCAGGAAATACTGTATTTTTCCTTAATTTGCCTCTAACAGGTAAATATACTTCCAGTATATTTTCATATTTCTGGTTGATTAGACATATGATTGACAAATAATAATAGTCTTTATCCATGGAGAAAGAATTCCAGAATATATGTTGTTCTTGTTGCTATTTAGTTGCTAAGTCATGTCCAGCTCTTTGCAACCCCGTGGACTGTAGCCATACAGGCTTCTCTGTCTGGGATTTCCCAGGCAAGAATACTGAAGTATTCATTTCCTTCTTCAAGGGATCTTCCCAACCCAGGGAAGATGTCTCCTCACATTGTCAGGCAGATTCTTTACCAATGAACCACCAAGAACGTCCTCTAGAATATATACCATGTTTCCAATTTGTAGGCATCTTTCTCAGGAATTAAATAATGGAATTTATCCTTATTAGTACTGGAATGCTAAAATTAAGATCTTCAGCATATTAACAAGTTTGAGATGGAAACAGAAATATTACGTAAAGCTATAAAATACCACTTGCTTCTCTAATCATGGCATTTCTTCAACACTGAGGGGAAACCAGAAGGCAGAACAGAACTTTTATTCCAGAGCGAGATGGTAAAACTTCCCAAGTGACAAAGAGATGGTTTTACCATATGCAATGGTCAAATTTGGAAAAGGGAACCAGGTTCAAATCCCAATGTTACTACTCAAATTCTGCACAATCTTATACGCATCCCTGGTCTTTCCTGGTTCAGTGTGCCCTCTTTTGTAAAGGAAGCTGGGCTGACTGACACTTAATTTCCAGTCTCATTTTTTTTTTTTTTTTCATTCTAAGTTTTCCTCATGGCCACCAGTGATACTGGAATGTTATCAAGAAATGGAGTGCTTTCTCATAAATGAGTTCAGATCTTAGTTAAGAACTCAATACTTAATCTTTTGAGTGTTTCCTTATATTAAATGCTAGGACAGATGAATATTTCCAGTCAATTTTTAGGGTAATGGTCTGAGTGCAAAACCAATTTTTAAAGTCTATTTAAAAGAATCAGACTGTTGATCAGAAAACCTTACTCAAAGACCTGAGATTTTATGAAGTTAAGATTAAAACTGCCATATGAATCATTCCATAGAGCTAAACCAAAAATAGAAATTGACAAAAGGGGAGCAAAAATTAAAGGTTTTATGCTTCTACATTGTTTTATGCTAGTGTGTACTTCTATTATGCAACTGATAGAAGCTCTGGATGACATTTAAATGGCTGTTGTTAATTCCTCACTTCACTGAGTGTTGCTTTGATATTGGGAATCTCAGGTCTGCTGAGCAATAGTGCATAATGAAACAGGAATAAATTAATGAAATGAGAAATAGTTTACATGTTGCAGCAAGGATATTGTATCATACTTATTATGCAAGTAATGTGAGGAAAAAAGGAATTAAAACCAGCTAATTCTAGGTAAGTACTGTGGGTAAGTGTGCAAAAATTTTGTTTAAAATCATTGGAAATATGCATTTAAAAATATAGATATCACATTCTCCAACAAGACTTCAGTTCATTTTATACTATCCTAGTATAGCTGTCCTTTATTTCAGCATTTAAAAAAGAAGGTATTAGGATCAGGAATATTAGAAAGGCTAAGCTCTCAAAGTCACGTATTTTTCTAATATCTCTTACCTCTTGGAAACTTTTCAAGAGAATGCTGGAAACAAGACAAAATACAAGAGCAAGGGGGAAGAAAAAGACCTAGCTCTATAAATTATAGTGTACTTTGGAAGACTATTTTAAACAAGTGGTTTGGAGTGTGAATTGATGCTTTTCCTCTGTTGACTCATTTTCACTTTGTGAACAGAAGAGTACTTATTTTAATGACCAGTTTTCAATTTCTACTGCTAGTCAAGTCTGAAGCAAAAATGATCTGCTATAAAAGCAAACTTTATGTGCTGGAACTTATCCAAAACGTTCTCCTCCAGGGGTGGGTGATGGTTTCAAAGAATCTGACACTGCTAAAAGATCTGCATTTCATGTCACTGAACTGAACTAATTCATTCATGAGCATGGCTCCTGATTCCACCATCTCACTACTTCTGTCTATGATTTTGCCCATTCATTTAACTTCCCTAAAGAACTCTTTTGTCCACCCTATAAAACACCATAAAAAAAACTATGAATATACACTTTTACAAGAGGCACCATATACCAGGAAATACTTAGCTATGGAAACTTCTTAGTTAAATTCATCATAAATGCTGCATGCCTAATAAAAAGCTTGTAATTCATTAAGTATTTGATGCAAGGCTTATAAATATTTTGTTGCTGCTAAAAGCATTAGGATAATTAATGTTATTATTTTTGGTATAATTACCTTTCTGCCCTTAGATTCTACTACATCAAATCTAACCTATGGAAATACATGGTTTTCTCAGAGCATTTTTCTGTGTCTCTGTAGAAACAATTAATTCTCTTTAACTGGAACCTCCTTATATCCTTGCCTTCAAGATTGAACTCAAATGTTGAATTATTCTGAGAATCAAATAATGTGTTATGTGTATTGCACTTAGTCTGGTGCCTTATACATAGTAAGTGCTCAGTGGTGAGCTATCACCCTCATTTACAATTCTATTCTTCACTTCCAGTTCTATTTTCCTATGGACAGGGTACTGGGATTGTTTCCTCCTACCCCTCAAACATAGTACAAAAATAGACTGAATGAGTGAAAAAAGCATAAATTAATATTTTCAATTAGTAACACAGCTGTATTCTTCAAGAACTGATTTTCAATATCAATAAACATGGATAGAAAATCAGCTGACTCACTCAATTCTTCAGTACAGTTGATACATTATTAAGCTCATAAATGTCCTCTCAAAGCATCTTTTACTATCTCCTTAATATATCCTTTATTTACTCATTGGAATGTTAATTTAGGTAAGGTCAAATTAATAAAAGTTTGAATTAGTGACTAATTTTTTAAAATGAGATTCTACTATTTATGTGAATTTATAAAAATAATAATTATATTAAATTGGATTAAATTAGATTTTGAAAAAAGGTGTAAAGGTAGCCCAAAGTAAAAGAGCAATAGTAAATGAAATTAATAAAAGTTGCTTTCAGCAGAGAAACTGTATATGGTTTCATATCTTTGCTTTATATTATCTTTAGCCACTTTATCAAGAGAAGATAATTCCTTATTCTATAATAAAAATATTTTCCTTTATTTTTTCCCCAAAGAATGCATAATTTCTTATCACTTGAGTTAAGAAAGATTCTTATTCTTCAAAATGCTTTCTGTACCATAAGATCTGTTCAAAGAATTCTAGGATTTACCTTCTCTAACTAGTGGCAATGACCCCACTGAAATGTACATATTAGAGTTTGGAGGTCTTTAAGTACCTTTCATTTGTGTTGAATTAAATCACACATTTCATTAATTACACAGGTCATATATTTGCCTAGGAGTTAAAATATTCACTTTCAAAATGAAATAAATGAAAACCAGCTGGTCAGGAGAACATAGGGCAAAGGCAGGATGTATTTTAGAATTTATTTATTTTCCTTTTTAAGTCTTTGAAATCCTCATATGTGGGTTTACTTGCTATTTCCACATTTTAAGTTTATCTAAACTGGTTTCATGTCTTGCAGCAAAAGTTTCAGGAGGGAAAACAGTTGATTCAAACATGGAAGAAAAATAAAACCCCAGAAAGCAAGCTCAGCCTGTATCTACACAATAGTCAATGGAAGTTATTTTTCAGAAAAAGTGAAGTTTTCAAAGTTTATATTAAGAACAAATTAAGACTATGATGATTAGGAGTTTGGGATTAACATATACACACCACTATATATAAAATAATCAACAAAGACCTACTCTATAACACAGGGAATTCTACTCAATACTCTGTAATAACCTCTACGGGAAAAGAATCTGAAAAAGAAGGGATATATCTATGAATACCTGAATCAAGTTGCTGTACACCTAAAACAAACACAACATTGTTAAATCACTATACTCCAAAATAAAAACAAAAAACCAAGTTACTTTAGAATAAATGGAAAATCACTTGAAAAAAAAAGAAAAGCAGGTTATTTTCATGGAATGGGTACAGAAAGAAAGTGACAAAAAAGAATAGTATTAGTTTTTTCTAAATAAGGGAAAGGTTCCATGGAAGAACTGTCTCACCGTTTTGCATGTGTGCCTGTTGGGTAATACCGAGAGCAGGAGATGCCATCCCAGGCGCAGTAAGGGTCTCGAGCCAGGCAGCAGTCTGCACAAGCACTTCCATACATGTCACACTGGTGGAATCGGACTTGGGCCACAGCAGAAGCAGATCCAATATAGAGCTGTTGCTATAGACATCAAGGAAGAGAGAGGCCACTAGCAGAAATGGACAGAATTCGCACTGAGTTCTTACATTTTCACGTTCCTATGTAATCATCTCTGTGAATATTCATGTAAATAACTACAGTTACTCAGGACTGATGATAGAACACTAACACTTTGGTTTTCTCCAAGATCTGAAATACTTTTACAGACTCGTATGCCTGAAGGACAAAAGTGCTATAGTGAAGCTGACAAATGTCTTAAGTTGACTATACTTTCATTCATTATCAAAGTAGAAAGACTCTTGTCATCTAACATTGTAGATCTTTTTAAAAAGTCTACAGGACTGTCCAAAAGGAGAGTGAAAAGGTATTTTTTTTGCATTTTTAATGGATACAATTGACATATAACATTATATTAGTCTTGGATGTACAACATAATTATTTGATACTTGTATATATTGTGAAATGGTCACAATCATTCTAGTTAATCTCCCTTATCTCACACTACACATCTATAAATATTTTTTTGTGATGAAAACTTTTAAGATCTACTCTCAGAAGCTTTCAAATACGTAAAACAGTATTGTTAACTATAATCATCATGCTGTACATTACATCACCAGGACTTACCTATTTTATAACTAAAAGTTTATACATTTTAATAACCTACACTCATTTCATGTAGCCCTTGCCTCTGGCAACCACAGATCTGTTCTCTGTATCTATGAGCCTGTTTTGTTGTTGTTTTTAAACAGTTCACATATAAATGATATATTATATGGTATTTGTCTTTCTTGGACATATTTCACTTGGCATAATGCCTGCAAAATCCTTTCATGTTACTGAAAATGGCAGAATTTCCTTCTTTTTTATGGCTGACTAACACTCCATTGTGTATGTGTGTGTGTGTACATGTGTATGTGTACAATTTATTTATCCAGTCATTCATAGATGGATGCTTAGTTCATCTCCATGTCTTGGCTATTATAAATAAACCTTAAATGAACATGGGGGTGTATGTATCTTTCTGAATTAGTGTTTTTGTTTCCTTAGGATAGATACCCAGAAGTAGAACTGCTAGATCATATGGCAGTTCTATTTTTAATTTTTTGAGTAACCTCCATACTGCTTTTCATGGTGGCTACACTAATTTACATTCCCACCAACAGTGCACATTGACATATAACATTTAGAAAAGTGACACAGATATATACATGGAATGATGTGGAATAAACTGTAAGATATGTTAGTAAATAAAAAGTATAAGTAACAGAACAATAACCTCATATGTCCTTATCTGCCTTAACATAAAAGGTTACTTATAAATAAATGAGGCAATATATGTAATAGCTACTCTTAAAGTTACACCAGAAACTTGCCCCAGTAAAGTGGAAAGGAGGTTTATTTTTCATTGTACACTCTCTTGTAGTATCATTACTATGATTTTTTGCAAAAATATTAGCAAAAAAAACATGGAATAATGTTCTATTATGGTTGTACAGGTAAATCTATTCTTGTCTATTTTTCTAGAAACAGAATATGAAGAAATCTATTATCTACCTGTAAATCATTATGTATTTCTGTCAGAATAAAGCTGTAACTTGTTAACATATAAGAACACCTACCTAAGCTTTCTATCTTTTGACCTTATCTGATACATAGAATGCACACACAGAGACACCTATAGAACTTACTCTCTTTGATGAAATCTCCATAGAAATAATAGGAACTGGATCCTGAAAAATTAAAAAAAAACTTTCATATTTAGGAATAAAAATATAGAAACATACCTTAGTATGGTTATAAATTAACTGAAATAATATTAGGTATGTGAGTGGTTCTCTGTCAAGCAGTATATAGCTTTCATTTTAGTAAATCAAAAGGAAAATACAATTAAATAAAATACAATTTCTTTCAAAAAATATTTTCTAATAGTGTAGGACAAAATATAAATGAGAAAAGTAGTGAATAATCTAATTATCTTTCAGTTTGTCTCTGCATTATAATTTTTGTATTTGCATTTGAGTATTACTCATGTTTTGGAAATCAATTATCTTTAAATAATAAAGTCAGAGTGCTATTTCTTATAAAGAAAGTTGAACCATTAGAAGGAGAACAGTTATATCTTTGAATAGGTCTTATTACCAATAAACCATGTGATCTTTCATTGTTTTAACTCAGGCCTAAATAAAATACTATGATCTTTCTTAGCTTTTTGAATGTTGAGTTTTAAGCCAAGTTTTTTACTCTTCTCTTTCACCCTTATCAAGAAGCTTTTTAGTTCCTCTTCTCTTTCTGCCATTAAGACGCTTGCTCCTTAGATGATAAAGCTATGACAAACCTAGACAGCATATTAAAAAGCAGAAAGGTTACTTTGCCAACAAAGGTCCATATAGTCAAAGCTATAACCATAGCTTTTTCTCACAGATGTGAGAGTTCTATCATAAAGAAAGCTAAGTGCCAAAGAATTGATGCTTTCAAATTACGGTGCTAGAGGACTCTTGACAGTCCCTTGGACTGCAAGGAGATCAAACCAACCAATCCTAAAAGAAATCAACACTGAATATTCATTGGAAGGACTGATGCTGAAGCTGAAGGCCCAGTACTTTGGCCACCTGATGCAAACAGCTGACTCACTGGAAAAGATTCTGATAATGGGAAAGATAGAGGGCAAGAGGAGAAGGGGCAACAGAGGATGAGATGGTTGGATGGCATCACTGACTCAATGGACATGAGTTTGAGCAAACTCTGGGAGATAGTGAAGGACAGGGAAGCCAACCGTGCTGCAGTCCATGGGGTGGCAAAGAGTTGGACATGACTTAGTGACTGTACAACAACAAAACAAAATATTTTTCTGTCAATCTCCATTAATCCAGAATGCTCTGAAAAATGTGCATTATCATCAACACTGTCTTGGAACTGCACCAGAGGAAGGACAATCTACAGAGTAGTTTTGAGCACTTCTGTACAATACTTGGGGTGGTGATTAAGACAAGAATATTTCTAAGGACATCACAAACTCAGCCATTTCTGTGACTGGAGAAGTCATAGGCATGTGGGATACAATCCTGGATAATTAATGGATAATTACCCTTCAAATAGTTATTTTTTGAAAGAGAAAAATTTGATCACCTATGTTAAAATTTTAAATATTTAAAACTACAGAACGCTTTATTCACATGTTGTTTTTTAGTCACTAAGTCGTGCCGACTCTTTGAGACCCCATAGACTGTAGTCTGTCAGGCTCCTCTGTCCATGGGATTTCTCAGGCAAGAATACTGGAGTGGGTTGTCATTTCCTTCTCCAGGGAATCTTCTCAACCCAGGGATGGAAGTCACGGCTCCTGCACTGGCAGGCAGATTCTCTACTGCTGAGTCACAAGGAAAGCATATGCATGCATTTATTCATTCAAAAAACAATGTTGCTTAAGGATTTATGTGAACAAGACATTGTTATGATGAATGCCCTTAATATGAGATCTGTGAGTCCTGACATGAAATGAAATTTTATAGAGGCTCAATATGCAAAATAAACAAAAATATTGCTGCTCTGGGGATTCTCCAGTGGCTCAGCAGTAAAAGAATCCACCTGCAAGGCAGGAGATGCCAAGACATGGGGTCGATTCCTGGGTCAGGAAGATAAGCTGTAGAAAGAAATGGCAATCCACTCCAGTATTCTTGCCCGGAAACTCCCATGGACAGAGAAGCCTGGAGGGCTACAGTCCATGGGGTCACACAAGAGTCAGACACAGCTGAGCGACTAAACAACAGCTGCTCTGGTTGAGATAAGAATGTCGTTAACTTTGTGTGAAGCTATGAGGAATCTAATCTGAACAGCTAAGGTGAAATATACTGTTTTCATCAAAAATATTTTTGTGCACATTCATTACATATACACAATCTTCATTATTACATATTGTGATCTTGCACATTTGCTTACTTGCTAAAACTTATTTGCAACCCCAATATCAATGCTTTTGGTATTTTGCTGCCTTTCACATGCTCAGAATGGCAAAAAAAAAAAAAAAAATCTGAGATGCCCAAAATGTACATTCCCAGCTGAGGTTGATCAAGGTATACCCTGCCTTCTTGTTTCAACTCTCATACGGTAAACAAGTATCTTCATGTTCCATTTAGTACCATATTTTTATTTGTGTCCTTTTTGTTAATGATTTGCTGTTTAAAAGGCCCCCAAGCATAGTGTGGTGTTGGAGAAGACTCTTGAGAGTCCCTTGGACTGCAAGGAGATCCAACCAGTCCATTCTAAAGGAGATCAGCCCTGGGTGTTCTTTGGAAGGAATGATGCTAAAGCTGAAACTCCAGTACTTTGGCCACCTCATGCGAAGAGTTGACTCATTGGAAAAGACTCTGATGCTGGGAGGGATTGTGGGCAGGAGGAGAAGGGGATGACAGAGGATGAGATGGCTGGATGGCATCACCAACTCGATGGACGTGAGTTTGAGTGAACTCCGGGAGATGATGATGGACAGGGAGGCCTGGCGTGCTGCAATTCATGGGGTCGCAAAGAGTCGGACATGACTGAGCGACTGAACTAAACTAAACTGAACTAAGCATAGTGTTGAAGTGTTGTGTTCCTAAGTTCCAAAAGGCTGAAATGTGCCTTATGAAATAAATATGTGTTTTAAATAAGCCTTGTTCAGGCAGGAGTTATTAGTGGCAACCCACTCCAGTACTCTTGCCTGGATAATCCCATGGACGGAGGAACATTGTAGGCTACAGTCCATGGGGTTGCAAAGAGTCGGACATGACTGAGCGACTTCACTTCACTTCAATTTTAATTAATCAACAGGATAGTCCTGGTTGGCTCAGTGGTAAAGAATCCACCTGCGGTGCAGGAGATATGGGTTGATCCCTGGGTCAGAAAGATTCTCTGGACAAGGAAATGTCAACCCACTCCAGTATTCTTGCTGGGGAAATTTCATAGACAGAGGAGTCTAGCAAGCTACAGTCCATGGGTTGGCAAAAGAGTTGGACACAACTGAGTGACTAAACAACAACAACATATACTAAATAAGGTGTCTTTAAAAAGAAACACAAATAAAACAAGTTTACATATCAATCAGCTGACAAAAATGCTGCAACTAGAGACTCTCAGGAACCTAATGTTGTATCTCCTCTTTGTTTTTCAGTTGCTCAGTCGTGTCGGATTCTTGTGACCCTATGGACTGCAGTGTGCATCTCCCCTAGGAGCAATGATTACTAATTAATTCAGTGTTCAAAAAGCAGTTATGCTATAGATGCCAAGACTTACTGTGTGTATATGGGTGTGTATGTGTGTGTGTAAAAAAGAGAGACAATATACACAACTGTTTTGTCATGCTTAATATTTCCGTTATCATTTTGCATTTTTCTTTTAGCAAATTCTCTGTGTAAACTGCATGCGATAAAAAGGCAATCTACTTATCCCACGACAATGCCAACATGTCGTGAAACCTGTGGACAGGTTCATATTGTTTCACCTGAAACAATATGAAACCTGCTGCTATTTTTTTAAATTGCTTTTATTGATAGTATTTTGCTTAAGATGATGACTGTAATAATGATTCTAGAATTCATTTGTGGGATAAAGGTCATTTTATATCCCACTTCATATAATGAAATTCTTTTCATGATGGTAAATACTGGCCTCTTTATCTGAATAGTGAATAGTCTATGATAACCAAATAGATGTACCAGAATTATAAATCATTCTTCACTTCAGAGTACTCTGAATTTACAACATACTGATTAGGGAAAAAAAACAACTGATGTAATGTTTTTCCTATTTATAATTCACTTGCGATTGTCTACAATACATAAATGTTGGCTATATGTTTCACTAAAAATACCTTGAATATCTGAAGTTCTTCTAGAATTACTTCTTCCATTGATTCTGTTTCTTGGTTGTAAATCGTGATTACTTTCAGCACAATTCCATTATCTATAAGAAAATAAAAGAAGAGATAATCCAGAAGCTTTGTAACAATCTGGTTTTCAAACAATTAAAAACCATGGGAAGATTATAAATTTAAATAAGATTTGAAATCTAGATGTATAAAATATTTAATCATTGCCAGTTAAAACAATATGGCTATTTATATATTCACATTTTAAATTAGCAAAAAAAATCAATTTTGTGTACCTGGTCAAAGAATAAGACCAAATAATATATAAGTATTTTCCAACAATTTGATTCAAAAACCCAATTAAAGGTTCAGAAATCAAGATGTCTTTTGGAATTAATGAAATAGACAAATAGAAAATTATTCTAGCTTTTTCTGTGATGTATGATGAAAGAATATTTTTTACCTAAAGCTACATCCTGGTAAGAAACTATACCTTTGATCTTATGGAACCTTTCAAGCAACACACAATGGAAATCTTGACATATTGATATATAAACAGAATAAATATATTTATATTTATACATATACATTTTTCTTCCAATTTTAATGAGATATAAATGACATACAACACTGTATAATTTTAAGGAATACAGCATAATTATTTGACCTATATACATCATGGGCTTCTCTTGTGGCTCAGCTGGTAAAGAATCCGCCTGCAATGCGGGAGACCTGGGTTCAATCTTTGGGTTGGGAAGATCCCCTGGAGAAGGGAAAGGCTACCTATTCCAGTATTCTGGCCTAGAGAATCCCATATAGTCCATGGGGTAGCAGAGTCAGACATGACTGAGCGCATACATCATGAAATAATACCACAATAAGTTTAGTGAACATCCATCATACAAAATAGCTTTTTTTCCCTTGTGATGAGAACTCTTAGGGTTTACTCTCTTAAAAGGCTTCATTATAACATACAGCACTGTTAACTATATTAGTCATGGTGTATATTATATCCTTAGTACTTATTTATCTCATAATTAAAAAGATGTATCTTTGACAACCTTCATCTAGTTCTCCCACCGCTCACCTCCAGTAACCACAAATCTTGTTATATACACTTTCAATAAAAATTTCAAGTATACCCTATAGAGAGAATGGTGTAATGAGTCCTCCTGTACTAATCATTTAGTTTATATAATTATAAATAATTTTATAAATTTATACCTACATTTTAAAATCCTACCTTGTTTTTATTATTCCTGATATTCTGAACTTGTTCTTTCCAATGAACATTTAATAAAACATGAATTTGAATGTAAGAATTTAGTATAGTGCTAGAAATAACTAGGGGGAAAAAGCACTTTGGGAGTTCTGATCCTGGGTTTCTATGGTACTTATGCAATTTCTTTAACAATTATGAAATCATGTGTTTGGCTTAATATAATGTAATTAAAATAAACTAATAAAAATTACCAAAAGGAACAAAACTATCATATCAAGCACACATTATAAATATCCCACAATTATCATATCAAGTAAAAAGGCAAAGAGGAACTCAAATTATCAGTTTGCAACTAGTGATTTTTCAATAAGGACTACTATATATAGTACTAAAGCATGTGTCTGGTAAATTTGGGGAAAAATAACTATTTTGTGGTATTATTCAAAGTTGTATTCATCACACATTCATCAAATATGTTCTTTAGTGCTGAAAAGCTGTGGTTTAATAGAATAATATCTTTAAGCTCAACATAGGTTACATGAGAGCCTAAGTATATACCTTATATATTTCTGGAATTCTCTCAAATAGCTTTGGTCAGTCTAACAAAAAAGTATTTCTGAAAACATTCTTGGATTTATATACGTGACTTCTACTTTCCAAGGTGGTGAAAAATAACATGCTTTTTTCTGTGATTAATTTTTATCAAATATTACTCTTGCTTATGGAATTCTTTTTTTTTTTTTTTAACTTTGTTGGATACCACTATACGTGAATTCATGGCCAGGTAATTTTAACTTTGTTAAATAAATGTGATGCTTTGTTAATCTTGAACCCACAGTGCAGAACATACTGCCTAGTCATTTCAGTCGTGTCCAACTCTTTGTGACCCCATGGACAGTAGCCCACCAGGCTCCTCTGTCCATGGGATTCTCCAGGCAAGAATACTGGAGTGGCTTGCCATTTCCTTCTCCAGCAGAACATATTACTAACCTCTTAAATGAATAAAATATATCCTGCAAGAGACATCAATTTTTGGAAATCAGACAATTACCTCCTTACTTGTACCTTTGCTGTTTCAAAAAGCATGAGTGGGAAAGTTCAAGCACCAATATTAATACTATATATTAATTCCTGATCTGGGCATATGTAATGTCTTTTTAGAATATGTCAATGATTAAAGTTATATATAGTAGAACGCTTACTCTTCTAAATAGGATCTGCTATAGTAATTACTGTGATGCATATATATAAAAAGAAATGATAGTTTTAATGATTCTTTAAATGACTATATAATTTCAAAGTACTTGACAGAATTTGATACATATTACCCTGCATGCTAAATGATTCCAAGTTCTCCTCCATAAGCTAGATCTAATGAATGGCACTAGTTGAAATTACAGATCTATTTTACATTTTGACTTTTAGCATATTTATTATACTTTATTTTAATAATGCAGGATATTATAGCTTTAGTCTAAAATTTTATCTCCATTATGTATAACACTGGTGTTCCCTCGTGACTCTTCTGGTAAAGAATCTGCCTGCAATGCAGGAGACCTGGGTTCGATCCTTGGGTTGGGAGAAGCCCGTGGAGAAGGGAAAGGCTACCCACTCCAGTATTCTGGCCTGGAGAATCCCATGGACTGTATGGTCCACGGGTCACAGAGTCAGACACGACTGAGCGACTTTCACTTTCTTTCACTTTAATGTATAACATTTAGCTTCATTAACTTTACATGGTTGATTTCTTATGGGGCCTGATAAGCACAGTTGAGATTATAGATTTAGGTGAAATTACCTAAACTTTACCTAAAGACTGAAGCAGTGGCCCTGAGGGACTAACAGAAGAGAACCATCCTTTGTATGGCACCCTATTTCTGCTCTGAGTTCTTTTCTGGAACCAACATTGTTTATTAACATCAATTATTCATTCCTTAATGTATTCATTTTGTTTAAATGTATTAAATATTGACCATGTATCAGGAATTACAGGCTGTAACTGCCCCAAATTCTTCTCTTCCATTGCAGCGGACAGGCAGTATGTAAGAAAGCCAAATGGGTCTACAGAGGTTTTGTTGACAGGCAGGGATGTTTAATGTTATGTTATTGATTTTAAGGTTCAATTTAAATGTCTGAGTACTTTCTAATTTCATTACCTGTCCCAATGAACAAGACATCATACTGGCCATCCTCAGCTTCTACTCGATCCACTGCTATTTGTTTCAGGTTATACTTTCCATCTGTTTTCACTAGTATTGGTTTTTTATGGGCAGGCTTTATGGGCTGGTACATAAGTGGATGACTTCTAGCAAACCGGATGGCATCATCAGGATAGTCTTTGGTAGTTTCATACCTGCCTCCATTCACTTTGCTGGCACACTGAAATACAAATGGATGAGAGAATATTTTTCCTGTGAAATCTAAAGAGCAAATTTATAATCAATTATAAGGAGAATTATAAAAATGGAGTATGTTCAATTAATCAACTATGTATTTAACAATATTTAGTAACCATATCTTCTTTACTACAGAAATAAAATCTGAATTAAAAATTGTATAGTGAGGCTGAATTATTTTTAAAAATGCAGCACTAGAAATAGACAGCAATGAAATCCTGAAAAATAATTAAGTATATATAGTTTGGAGATAGCACAAACATATTATAAAAATATTTTATTTTCCTGCTTCTAAAATTTGTTTTTCATGTTGCAAATTAAATTTTAAAGTAATAAATGTATTGTTCATAGCAAAACAAAAGTGACTTGTTATTGTGCTAAATCTTCCCCTCAAATTAAGAATTACAACCACACAACAGCTTTCCCATTACTGACACTGATTGATGATAGTTTCAATTGTCTCACTGACTATAACAGAAATCTCTTCAAATTCCATCATTGTTAATTAAGGGAGGAAAAAAACCCCTTCTCTACTCTAATGTAATTTGTATGAATGTATATTATTTTTGTATGAATCAGAGACAATAACTTGAAAAAACCAGAAATACTTGCTATAACACGTCTCAATTCTTAAAATCACTGACTCTAAAAATAAATGTTCAGCGGTACCTAAGCTACTTCTTGGAATACCTATCACTGTGTTGATGCATGCTTGCTATTTAGTGCTCCCTCATTTCACACATTTTCTTCTAGCACCAGCAGGAATTGTAACGGTGACCTTGATAAAAATTTTCCACTTTAGAGTATAAACACAGTAGTTTATTAGTCATTCTGCAAAGAGGGCATTTTTAATGGTTTGTTTTAAAATCTGGGGCCATATTTCTTAATTTGGCATGAATATTTCACGTGAGTGTACTTTCATGCTATATAATTGGAAACATTCTAGACCAGCCTGGAAGCAGTTCAGTAACCAGTCACTTCCTCTAAATCTCCTTTAATACCATGTGGTTTCAAGAAGCATTTCCAGCAAAGCCACAGAAGTGGGTTTTCTCCATTTAAATTGTAATTTCAATCAATAGAGTGAAATAAAATATACTTTATGTCTTATTGGAAGTAATAATTTTAACCTAGTGAGAGAGAGTGATTGAAATGGTAAAGCCTTACACTTGTTAACTGAGATAAGGTTTGTTTCCACTTTGAATTGTAGCTCTGCAAAAATGATTTCTACTGACTTGCAAGTACTTATGGAATCAGCATAGTGATGGGTTTTCACTAGCTGCTCATAATGGTGTAGACCGACTTGCATGACAAGTTTGTTCTCCATGAACAGCAGATACAATGATGCTACCTTTTCCCAACCTAATTGTGTACAGGACACATAGTACAAAATCCTCCTCCTCATTATTATCATCATGTGTGCAATTAAACGGAGAAAGCAATGGCACCCCACTCCAGAACTCTTGCCTGGAAAATCCCATGGACGGAGGAGCCTGGTGGGCTGCAGTCCATGGGGTTGCTAGGAGTCGGACATGACTGAGTGACTTCACTTTCACTTTTCACTTGCATGCATTGGAGAAGGAAATGGCAACCCACTCCAGTGTTCTTGCCTGGAGAATCCTAGGGATGGGGGAGCCTGGTGGGCTGCCATCTATGGAGTCACACATGTCGGACATGACTGAAGTGACTTAGCAGCAGCAGCAGCAGCAGTGCAATTAAAAGCACAGTTTGAATGGCTAGTTAGGAAGAATCTTGGTAGCACCAGTTAAGAGGCAAATGGTGGAACTTCCTCTTGGCAAATGGGTTGCTTAGTATTATGAAGAGCCAGAGAAAAAGCTTCCTCTCAATATGCTTAAGTGAGAAGCTGAGAAAAAGTCTGGTCTAGGGAACTGAAAGCCTGACCCAATTATCAGAATATATAATAACGATATGGTAACATTCTCTTGCTTGGAAACCACTTGTGGCACTAATTCTTCTAAAGAGGCTGAGAGGAATACAATGCTCATTTTATTGATGTTTCTGTATTCACCAGTACCTCTAAAAATAAAAATTTAGAGTCAAATAGATAGCCAAAATATCAACAATAATATGTATTTTATAATGCTAAGATGTATCCATTTTAGATTACATTCTTTTCATTAAATAACAAGCATACATCTAGATATAAGAAGTAATATTTCTTTACCATGCAAGTAACCAAGCAGATTTTTAGTTGTGGAATTTCTTAACTGTTTCATGCAAATTTAATAAAGCATCTGAACAACGAACAGAATATTACTAAAAAAGCTTTTCAAAAATAATAATACTTTGTTAAATGCCTAAACTTACAGATCCAGGTCTTGGATAAGGTACTTTTCCTTCATAGAGTGACCAGTGGTACTCAGGTCCTTCCTTATGTGCATATGGTCCATTAAAGGCTGCCCGGATGCTAGACATGTGATAAACACATATAGCATGGCCTCTAAATATATTACTGGGGAAAAAAGAGATAATTACTATTCTGGAATAGACTAGGAGGTCACCTAGTCAAATCCTACAGAAAACCTAGATAAGGAGGAAGTCTTTTGGGTGAAAGAGTTGCAATCTCTTAGGTATAAGACATCTAGCGATATTATCTACTACAATATTCCAAGTATTCAAACTCCAAACTTACTGTTTTTTGCCTATTTATTAGAGCAAATTAAAAATGACATTGTTAGAATCACAAAAGCAGTCATGTCGTTTTATTTTTTTCCCAGTTGAATCTTAAAATTGTAATTGAACTATAATTGATTTACAATGCTGTGTTAGTTTCAGGTGAACTACACACACACACACACACACACATATGTAAATATATCTGTTTGTGTTTTACATGTCTTATTAAGGAAGATTTCGTCTTAACACTTTTAAAGATTCATTTCCCAGTTGAGGACGGTTTTATCTCCTTGCATCTCTTTCAGGTATACTGTGTTTTTCTTCTTGCCATGCTGTTAATACTGTTGTAAATTTTATTCAAATTGTATATTTTTCTTAGCGTATATGATTTGGAGAATGATTTAAAGTCTAAAGAGAATTAGGGGCTTTGTTCCATTCTTGAGCTTGGCCATCACAAAAACATTGATTGGCTTACTGTACATTACCCACTCCTGGTCACTGAAACAGTGTTACAGTGGCAAGATGACTGGACTGCACCAGATTAATTTTGAGAAAAAGACTTAAATTATGCAAAACTCAGATTCCATACCTGAAGAACTAGAAGTTGAAATTATTTTCTTGATAAAAATTTCTCCTTATCTTGGATACAGACAGCATTTGAGCTTTCTTTATAAAATAAAGCTACATCAACTTTTATTGTGAGTATTTAAAATAAGATTCTGTGAAAGAACATTTTAAAATTATTTGCATTAAAGATTAGGCCACATTTCTTAATTTGGCATAATCTAAATGAAGTCTAACACTTCCCTAGCCTCCTTATTGTAAGAATTAAAATAATTAGATTGTGAAAGTGCTCTGCAAAATGCAGTTTTTTAAAAGTATAACATTTCCTACATTATGAGACACCTGTAGAACAGCAGTTATGTTACTGTCTAAGGACATCAGTTCACACATTTTATAACACACATTGAAGCAATTGGAAATGCCTGCAACAGTGAGAAAACCAGAGATAGTCTTTCAACTAACATGGCAGTAAACCTTTGATCACTATGCTATGATATCAACCTTTACGTCAAGTAACACCTGGGAAGCCTTTCCTCAAAATTATGCATAAATCGAACAGCCAAAATTGAAATTATGGAAGAAAATAATGCTCTGTGTTTGAAGTCTCAGACAGATCAATTATGCTATCATTTATGAAAACAGCTTATAAGCTGATCATTCTAACTCATTGAAAAATCTATACTGACTATTCTGTAGCTTACATTTACCATAAAACACCATGGAATTATCATGCAATGTACAAATTCTTCACTAGCATAAGAGAGAAGATGAAGTGTAAAAAAAGTTTGGGATTTTCCACGGACTGTGATAACTATCAATCTTCATTAACTACTTCTTTGTGCATCAAGGAATAATTGATAGCAAAATTGTGTCCATGTTTCTGTGCTAAAGAAAAGGTCCCCTTAGGACAGCAGGATGCTCAAAGAGTTTTATTATTTTTTTTCAAAGTGAGAATAAGAAATTACCTGCTGAAAAACTAAACAAAAATTTAATGCAACACCTAGGTGGGGGGACAGGGGAGATGAGCTGGGAGATTGAGATTGGTAAATATACACTATCTATATACAAAATAGAGATGAAAACAGACTTGTTCGGCACAGGAAACTCTATACAGTGCTCTGTGGTGATCTAAATGGGAAAGAAATTTAAAAAAGAGGGGATCTATGTATACATATAACTAATTCACTTTGCTGTACAGTTGTTATTGTTTAGTTGCTAAGTTGTGTCCAACTCTTTTGTGACCCCAGGCTCCACTGTCTATGGGATTTCCCAGACAAGAATACTGGAGTGGGTTGCCATTTCCTTCTTCAGGGGATCTTCCCAATTCAGGGATAGAACCCATGTCACCTGCATTGGCAGGCAGACTTTTTTAAACCACTGACCCACCTGGGAAACCCTTGTTAGACAGTAGAAACTAACAAAATATTGTAAGGCAATTATATGCCAATAAAAATTAATTAAAAAATTTTATGGAGAGATCCTAAGCAAACAAAGTATACATGACAACATAAAAGTTTAAGGCCAATGTAAAGCAAACAAGAAACTGAGTAATATTTTTCTATCACCATCAAGAGAATTGAAGTATATTCTTTATTTCTCATTTTAACCATCTCCTCTCCACTCTGATTTATTTGGAAAGACACTCAGGGAATTATATATATAAACTTTCAACTCAAACTGATTCTAATAACATATTTTCATTCATGTATCAGACACATTAAATGATCTTTGATTCATTTTTCCAGCACTCTTCAATGGATACATAACACAAAAACATAAAAATATCAGGTCATAAGTCCTAAACTTGAGTAGTTTATTTACATTTAAAACATGGAGGGCAAATTAGAAATGTGTGTTCTCTAAGAATCCACACAGGGGCAGAACAACCAGAGTAGAGGAAGTGAGCCAAGTGCTCTGTGATTAAGGAATCAAGGAGTGTTTCATGAAGATGGTAATTGACAAGTACTGGAAGAGAAAGTAGATAAAGCAAACCATAGTGATGGGAAAACCGGATGTTGGGATTCTGACAGGTTATTATCTTGTCAAAAGCAGAGTTTGAGGGAACTTAGAGGAAAAACTTTCAATCTTAAGTGGGGAATAGTGGATAGAAAGACTTGAAAGCCTGACCCAGACAACTGTATACGATAACTGAAAGAATAATCCTAGACTTTATAGCATGGAACTATAAAACAAGCATGCAAACACAAAACTGTATAGGAAAAAAAATATCATTCTGTTGTAGATCGGGGGTGAAGAGCTTAGGATACTGAGCAGAGGAGGATGCTAGTACTTTAAACAAAAAGAAATAAGGATTTGGACTGAGATTGTGGTTTTAAAAAAGTACAACTGCAAATATAGAAGAATGAAGGGAAATTGGTGACGTACAAAGTATAGAAAGTGAGAATAACAGATTGGTCAAGTGTATTTTCAATTACATCCACAGAGAAGGGACGAGGCATCTCTTGTTTCATGATACTTTGACTAACCATATAAATTTCTTACCTGGTAGTGTTGAAGAGTCCAAATATCACTGGGTTCTTATGATCTCTGGTATGCAGCAAGAACACATCCTCTGAAACATTAAAGATCATTGCATTAACTTAATATGTTTAGCCCTCAAGGCATGTGAAGAAAATATAGTGACATAAAGTAGTTTAGAACCCATGATATATTTTAAGATATATCTTATATATAAGATCATATATATATTGTATATATAATATGATATACATATGATATGATATGTATAGGATATATATTATATATAATATGATATACATTTCCATATACAGTTAAGCAACCATGACCAAATCACAACATAGTGACATGGATGAACTGTTGAGGATGACTTTGAGCTGGGCCTGAAGGAAGGAGCCAGAGGTGCTGACTCTAAACTAAAAGGAGGGGTCTTTTTGCTTTTGGAACTCCTTTGCCCCAACTCGTGGGCTGAGACGAGAATAAAAACTTGCTCTAAGTTAGAAGTCAATGACTGTGGAAAGCAAGTTACTTATGCATGTTAAAAACAGTGAGCATAAATAAAAGAAGCATATATATAAAAAAAGAAGCATATATATCAAAAAAAGAAGCATATATATATATAAAAGAAGCATATATATCAAAGAGGAAGATTTAATTCTCCTAATAATATTTACCTAATTCATCAAAATATGTATCAATCCCATTCATGCCTGGTACTGAGCAAACCAGTCTAGCTTTCAGGAAAGTGCTCCACTTATTCACTAGTATTCTCTGTCCTCCCATATCATTCTGTGAAAAACAAAAGCAGGTAAATAACCCTGTGTACGAGACAGCAAAAGAGACACTGATGTATAGAACAGTCTTATGGACTCTATGGGAGAGGGAGAGGGTGGGAAGATTTGGGAGAATGGCATTGAAACATGTAAAATATCATGTATGAAATGAGATGCCAGTCCAGGTTCGATACACGATACTGGATGCTTGGGGCTAGAGCACTGGGACGACCCAGAGGGATGGTATGGGGAGGGAGGAGGGAGGAGGGTTCAGGATGGGGAGCACATGTATACCTGTGGTGGATTCATTTTGATATTTGGCAAAACTAATACAATTATGTAAAGTTTAAAAATAAAATAAAATTTAAAAAAATTAAAAAAAAAAAAGCAGGTAAATGGGGACCCAGAGAACTTTTACCAGCAATGGATTTTGTATCATTAAACATGAAGATGGCAAGAGTTATACCTTTTTTACTTAATTAGAAATTCTGGTATACTCCTCAAACAATATTAAAGATGCAATTCCTCATAAACCTTTTCTTTTTTTTAGGTTCACACATGCTGCCGGGTCAGCGTGCTTTCACAATGGCCCAGTAAACACGGTTTCCAGGTATCAAACAATGTTAGTTGAGTAGGTGACCCCAAATAAATAGTGACTTTTATGATACAGTAACTTCTATTATTTGGAGAAGGCAATGGCAACCCACTCCAGTACTCTTGCCTGGAAAATCCCATGGACGGAGGAGCCTCGTGGGCTGCAGTCCATGGAGTCACTAGGAGTCGGACATAACTGAGCAACTTCACTTTCACTTTCCACTTTCATGCATTGGAGAAGGAAATGGCAACCCACTCCAGTGTTCTTGCCCGGAGAATCCCAGGGACGGGGGAGCCTGGTGGGCTGCCGTTTTTGGGGTCGCACAGAGTCGGACACGACTGAAGCGACTTATCAGCAGCAGCAGCAACTTTTACTATTATTTTATTGATAAATAATCTGCTTATCTCAGAAATACAGACACATCTCTTTTTCTTCTTTTAGGGAAAAAGGCTTGAGGTATGAACACATATGCATACATACACATAACAAGTATATATATTTGCACACATATACAAAATACATACATGTATATATGTGTGTCTGTGTGTACATCCATACATGTACATATGAACATCTTAAATTTATTCTTGAGTATCTTTTTAATATCAAAATAACTTCACATTTATGATTCTCTCAATATATAAGGCTACTTCAGTTGGCTTTGAATATTCACTAAATCATCTATCTGAATTCCAACAAACTATAGATGTTTTTCCCTACAGAATCAACCATCTGAATTGTTGAAACATAATTATGCAAATTATTTAGAATGTGGATTACAGAAACTAGAACAATTTTGGTGAAACTAACTTTTTAAAATGGAGCTTAAACTTCTGTATGGGAAGAAATATAGCCTAATTATACACCTTTTCTTCTTAATAGGGCTTTGAAAATGGGGAAGATAACACAAAATGCAAAGTTCTTTTCAGATTAAACTTTAGTAGACATGAAGTCTAAAGATTAGACACTAAATACCAATTTTAGGGAGCGTAAGAGGATACTATAAAACATTTTAAAGTAGAAACCGATTATAAAATGAGCAAAGGCCTGACATTAAATTGTGAGATAAGCAAGCTTAGTGAGAGAGGAAAACAGTCCTCACCACACAGAGTCGCCCCACTCTGGTGTAAATTGCATGGGCGCTGTTTTCGGCCTCCAGGGCCTTCTCCGTGAAAAAGAAATACACTTTGTTGTCATCTCGGTCTTCATTGTCAGGGATCATATAAGAACCTACAAATTTTGGCTCTAGATAAGTAAAAAAATAGAAGAAAATGTAATAGTTATTAAAACAAACTTAAAATATTTCCTTGACATTTTGTACTAAATTTTAATATCATGTAGATATCTCCATGTTGTTTGCAAATCAACAGTTTTAAGGAAGTGTTAGAGGATTTAAAATTTAACTGAGTCAGGGAGGAAAATAATCTGATTTCAAATAACATACACTACAGACTTGAATTAAAAAAAGAATAGGTTAAGAGCAATATGATGATACTCTCCATAAATTTCCTATCTGTCTCTCTATCCATATAAAGTCAATATAAATATATGAAAAATATTTTAGTAAAGAAGTCTATCATTACTTTTTTTTAATTCATAAATTGTCTACTAGTCCAGCTCATGCAAGATCATCTTAATTTTAAGGTGGAAAATTCACTTTAAGTTTTTGTATTTCTAATCAAATGGATCTGAGTGAATAACCTTTGATACAGAATGTCAAATAGTTTAATGACAAAATGCTGCCAATAACAACTATGCACTCTAAAGCCTAATAAAAAGGTTGAAAATAATGAAACTATTATTCACTATAAAATGATTTTAGTTCTTAGATATACCAATGTGACAAAATATAAACATGACTTCTTACAAAGAATTGTATGTAAACGAATGCCTGGTGATGTTCTTGGAATTTTATTTGTCTCTAAAGTACAATGTGATTCTATTAAACAAGCAAAGAAAAGCAATCAACTCATGCAAAATTATACCAACTGACAAGAGACAACAACTTATTGGATGAAAGAGGTTTTCATTCTGCATACATTTGCTTTGTTCATTAAAATCCTGATTTCTAAGTATTGCTCTGACAGTATTTTGGTTTTATTATAAAGCTGCTCAATTTTTATATAAAATGACATGCATATATCATATAATATTTTAATCTGGGAATATTGCTAAGAAAAAAAAGCAGAAAATTGCAAAACCTATAAATTGTATTTGTATTGTTATCATTATCAAAATGGCAAGTTTCCCATCAGCTCTGGACTTGCTTTTCAGTTCTGATTCATAAACTCTTTTCTCCTCGACCCCACCTTTCAACAGGCGCTCATCATCATGCTCAGTGCGGATCTGAGCCAGTCGTCCCAGGCTCCTGAAGATGGCAGCGTCTCTGCCCCAATAGTCACTGTAGAGTCCGGCAAACAATTCACTACCTGCATGAAAACATCAGTTAAAGAGAAGTGAGTGTCTCTGGGTCTGAGGACAATGTGCTATGCTGTCCCGTGCTTAGTCACTCAGTCGTGTCTGACTTTTTGAGACCCCATGGACTGTAGTCTGCCAGGCTTCTCTGTCCACGGGGATTCTCTAGGCAAGAATACTGGAATGGGTTGCCAATCTCTCCCCCAGAGGATCTTCCCAGGGATTGAACCCAGATCTCCCGCTTTGTAGGTGGATTCTTTATCAGCTGAGCTACCAGTGAAGCCCGATGACAACAGATAAAACCACAACTGCAATAAACATATCCAGGTTTACCATGTATATGGCCTTAGAAAGTCAACACTGCAGTACAGAGCAGGAATGGTGCAGTCAGACAGCCAGGGTCTGAATCATGACACTACCACTTACTAGATGTGTGACCTTGGACAAGTTGCTTAACCTCTTTGCCTCAGTTTTCACATTTACAAATAGGAACAGCACCCAAAATTAAGAGTAAAGCATTTAGAAAATCAGGGGCATATGCTAAGACCTATATGATCAGTTGATAAATAAGCTGACTTTATGGTATTTTAATAAACTTCTTTCAATCTTCATATCATCAGGGTATTAGTGTTGGTATTATATGTGACTGAGTTAATTCAAATACTTCTTGTAGTAAGAAATTGCTTCCACTAACATGACTTTAGTGCAGGAACCACAAAGTCTGATAAAGTAGTATATAATTTAATTAATTGTCATTTAATTTGTAAATGTGTGGCTCATTTAGATAGAAACAATAGAAAGAGTTTATGATTTAATTGGACAGTCAACAGAATGAATGAAGCTAGCTGTAACATGTGGTGAAAGTCACAGACTTAAATCAGACCAAAGTGAAAAGTAAAAGTGAAGTCACTCAGTCGTGTCCAACTCTTTGCGACCCCATGGACTGTAGCCCACCAGGCTCCTCCATCCATGGGATTCTCCAGGAAAGAATACTGGAGTGGGTTGCCATTTCCTTCTCCAAAATCAGACCAAGGCATACACAAACATATGCAGGATCTCAAGAAATGACTATATGTCTTTGGGACCAGCCTGAAAAAAAGACATTAAAATAGCTCATGATAAGAGAAAAATAAATTAACAGGAAAAAAAAGAGAGATAAAACCAGGCTTCCAGAAAGATCAAAACCTTTCAAGCACAGGGATGTGAAGTCCTCTTTTGTCAAATTGACAACAAAAGATAATGAGTGTGCCCTTCAACTGAGGCTGGAAGGATTGTCATAGGCATATGCAGCTCGAATTTTGTCTTGGGCAAAAATCTCTGGCCATGAAGCAGATGATAGCAACAGATCCCTGGAAACAACAGTCTCCATTTAGGGTGATAAAATTACTTCCTTCATGAGTGTCATGTAACTCTGGTCAGGTTTTAAAATATAGAGATGATAAGTATACTAAACTCAAAGTATGAATGCTTTTCTGTTAAATTTGGAATGTGTCCACATGCTAAAGTGCTTTTAAGTTTAAGATAATTCAAATTAATTTTATTTCCAATTTAATAAAGTTAGCTGTATACTCATTTTGGAGTTAGAATTATTAAAGTTACAGGTATAAAAATGTGACCAAGTTTTCACAGAATTTAAGAAAAATTGAGTGTCATATTTATAAACTTTATTTGCTATATTTAAAATTGGTTCAATATGTATAAAGAGTTTTCTCTAAAAAGGCCTTTAAAACTTTAAAAAACTTGAACAGAATAAATATATTTCTATGGTTTCAAATTTGAGAAAGTAATCAACTGAGTTGCAAATAGGACACACTGTAAGGAAGTTTAAAAATAAAGATGAGGAGACTCCCATGGCTGTCCAGGGTTATGACTCTGTGTTTCCAATGCAGGGGGTGCAGTTTTGATCCTTGTTTGGGGAACTAAGATCCCACATGCTGTGGGTCATGGCCAAAAAATTAATTTTTTTTAAAAGTAAAGATTCTTGCTTTTATTATACTAGATGTAGAAAAAGAAAACTGATATATACATTGAATTTTAAAACTTACAAGAAAAATAAGTTTTTATAAATGTTACTATAGTAAACTAGTTTTCATTGACAAAAAATGTGAGTAAAACCATAAATGGTTTTGTTTGGTTCACAAAATCCCCTATGGATACTTTAAAATTATATTAGGATACAATCAAATAAAATTCAGGTTTCCCACAAAGGAATTCACTTTAAAACTATATACATATATAACATTATATTATATTATATTAGAAAGAGGGGGACAGGAGAGACAGAAGCAAATGTGGTAAAATATTAACAGTTGGTGAGTCAAGGTAAATGGTATACATTTTTACACCTCTCTCAATTTTTCTTTGTATTTGAAAATTTTCAAGACAACAAACTTAAAAATGAGCTGTATTTTTTTAGTTAATCCCATATATTCAATGTATGCAAAGTGAGAAGTGTAATAAGAAAAATAACAAAAGCTAAAAAATAAAGATGTTTTGTATCTGGACTTAAGAAAATATAATTTGGTAGAAAAGAATTATATCAGAACTCATGTGTAAGCAAGTTCTTTGGAACTAGAAAGGGTGGGAGGAAGAACATACAGTTCAAGATACAACTGAATTTGTATCAAATTCAATCAGTGTTATCTTCACTAGAATTTTCATATCCATATGTGGAAAAAGAATATTTTGAGATAAAATGCATTCATTCAGTGGTTAGAGATATGAACCATGGGATTCCTGCACTACTTGAACACAGATAAAAGAGAGTTATGCTGAATTCAATTAAAAGGCTTTGGGGATCATCAACTCTATGGAATAAATGAATGAGTTGACCTTTAAAAGAGCTAACTGACTACTGAAACACCAGAGCAAGGCTTTTTCTGAAATTTTTAAAAAAATACTGTACTTGGTTATAGCTTCCACATAAAATATAAAGGCCATTTCACATGGATGAACTTAAGAGATTTTCATACAAAATGAAGTAAGTTGGACACAGATAAATATCATATGATACCATTTATATGTGGAACTTAAAAATAAAATGATACAAATGAACTTATTTATAAACAGAAATAGACCCACAGATATAGAAAACAAATTTATAGTTACCAAAGGGGAAAGAGGTGTGGGATAAATTGGGAATTTGGGATTAACAGACACACATTACTATATACAAAATAAACATCAAGGATCTACTGTATAACACAGGGAACTATAATCAGTATTTTGTAATAACTCATAATGGGAAAGAATCTGAAAAAGAACATATACATGTTTATAAATCAACTATACGTCAATAAAAATAACAACAATAAACTATAAAGGTCATTTTTTAAAACTATCCTTAACAGAACTTATTTTTCTAATATGGTCTGGGTGAATGTTTAATGCATAATAGGCACCAAAATTTTTTTTCTTTAAAATCATAACAGTTTTATACTTCTTAAGATTTTAATGTACTTTAATTTCCTAAAATATTTATAGAATTTTATATGTGAAAATATTATTATGGAAAATAGTCTTTATTTTATTTCACATCAATTTTGTTGCACTTATCCCAATTTGAACACTGTTTCCACCTTCTATTAATACTCGTTTTAATCAATTCTATAAATTTAACAAATAAGTTTTGCATGCAGCCACTAGATGGAGCCATATGATACCAAATGTGTGTGTGTGTGTGTGTGTGTGTGTGTGTGTGTGCGCGCACGCGCGCGCGCTTGCGTGCGTGCAAAAACGAAAAGATGATATATTACCAATTTTACCCAATTTCCCTTTTTGTATTCAGATAAAAGAAAATGGCTTGTTAACAATTCAAATAACACAATATGCACTGTATGATTTAAACTTCAAAGAAGCTAGACAGGTGCTAAAAACTATATGCTATATAAACTGAAACAAATGTGTTTCTGTTGAAACATTAGATTTTCCTCAGAATGGAAAGATTCTCCTTTCATATTATATTATCACTACAAAGAACAAAATAAATTCATAGTAACAGATAATAATGATTTTTGGTAAAATACTTTCCCAAGAAAACACAAATACTTTAATGAAAAATAATAAATTAGAATAAAGCTTTAGGCACAAATGTTAACTAATAGTAATTAAATGAGCAAAAAACTCATTATTATAAATATTGATATTATTTATGGCAAATATACAATATCTAGCTGAAAACTTAAAAATAATAACCATTTGGTATAGAAAATTTATGAATCAATATTCTGCTCTTTTATAGAGCATAAAAATAGTATCTGGATAATTCAAATTTTCATGGATTAAAAAGAAAAATGTTTAATACAAATAGTAAAATATGTTTTAGAGCTTCAATGAGAAGAACAGAACTACTCAAATTTTTAGTTTTCTATGTCTATGGAGACATTTAATAAACATATGAACTTGGCCATACATTTAACTGGCATTTATTTTGATATTCTGAATACAAATAACCAACTTAATTTGTGAGCCATGTATTATTTTTCATTGTTATAACACTGACTTCTGATGGTAACTGATGCTGTGTTAATCTTAGTTGGTCAAGTGTGGTTATAATTAAAAAATAAAACACATCTGCAGGGTATTTTGACAGGTGAATGTAACTTATCATTGTCATGTTCAACAATAGTCTCTGTGTACAGACGGGATAAGAGTGGAAACAGTTCTGCACTGGAAACCTGGCAAACTAAGCCCCCAGCCCCAAATCTGCGATTTGTGGCCAACTGTTCAGACCCTCACTGCCTTAGTTATTTGGAGAATCAGAGAGATGTACGAGTGATTTCCTGAGGTTGTCATGCTTCTCTATGTGCGAGTGCTAAGTTGCTTCAGTTTTATAAGACTCTTTGCTACGCTATGGACTTCAGCTGGCTGCCAGGCTTCTCTGTCCATGAGATTCTCCAAGCAAGAATACTGGAGTAGGTTGCTGTGCCCTCCTCCAGGGGATCTTCCTGGCCCAGGCATTGAACTCATATCTTCTGCATTGCAGACAGATTCTTTACCCACTGAACCCCACAGGAAGTCCCCTCTCTGCTGCCCTTTTATTTGTTTGTTTTTGGCCTGTAATTCTCTACCTCCCTGCTTCCTGCTTTACTCCCCAGTTATCTGGCCGTGGCCCAGGTAAATAAAGTCTTCCCTGACCAAACCTGTGTTACTTTAGTAGTTCCCAGTACCTGCACAGCCCCATGCCTATTTCTCTCATATTTCTTATAGCACTATACTCTCTCTCCTTCTGTGTTTGACATTATTTCTCACTAGACTGCACACTTCTTGATGTTGCTATATTCTTTTGTCACCAATATCTTGCACAGTGTCTAGAACACAGAAAATGCTCAATAAGCATTTGTTGAACCAAAGAATGGCATAATGAATTAACAAGAGAATGTATCTAAAATTTTTAGTTTATGAAAACTATGAAATGCAATTTAAAGAAAACCTCAAGATGAAATACTGATTTTTCAAAAATGGTTCAGGGAAAATATAGCAAAAGAAAGAAAAAACTATTAGCCTTTATATGAATAACAGTTCATTGCATTTTTGTTCCTCAAGAAGATTGTTATTTAACAGTTTTAATTTATGAACACAGAGACTCTATTTTCTTCTAGTATCTGTCCCTAAAAGTTTCAGCCCCAAGACTGTGTCTAGAAATAACTGTAAGAAAGAAAAGAAGAATATCATTTGAGCTGGAAAAAATACAAAAACAAATTCATTGTAAATAATTTTAAGTTAAAATGCATAATTAAATACTTTTCTACACAACTCCTTTTTTATAATGCAAACTCTAATTGAAGTTTCAGTGAAACATACTTCATTCTCTTAATATTTTATCAAACTTATTAAGAACTTAATTCAGAGACAGTATTATTAATCAATTAGAGTTTTTACTCACCATGTTGTAAATATAGGTTTTTAATTTAGTGAGAAAAATTCACAGTAGTTTTTCATGCCCTCATTTTCTTAATTCTTGCTCAAGCATTTCTCTTATTTATGTTGTAACCAGATCGGCATAATTTGTGAAACCTATTTGCCTCATGGAAAAGACATGGCTAAAGACAGATTTAACTGTATCATTTTATATTTGAACTTTATCATTTTATTAGAAAATCATTCTATTTTAGAGGCACTATTTCACAGAATGACTGTGACATGCGTAACCACAAACAAAATGCATTTGGGAGGATGAGGATTAGTAAGAATGGTCTATAGATTCCAACCTCCCAGTTCACACAGTCTGCAGAGAACACAGAAAAGAAATCAGAAAAAGCAGATCCTAAGTTACTTAGCTGTTGTTTGGACTTTTTCTTTGATTTTGCTTTAGCAAACAACATTAGCTATCAGTGTCAAGAAGGTTGTTTCTGTGGCATGAAGGAAAAAGAAAAATGTGTTTAGAATCTGTTTATTTGCATTATCTGGCATCTGTGACAATACTGAGAGTTTTCTTGGCAAACCAATGACACTGATGCCAGCATGGTCAAACCAGATTTCTAAGGGGAAGAATGTCAATGGGGAATTGAACATGACATTATTTTTCTTCTACCATTTTTGATTTTTTGTTTGTTTTGAGGAAACCATAACCAAGTAGTTAAATAACCCTGTATTCTTGCCTGGAGAAGAATCCCAGGGACGGGGGAGCCTGGTGGGCTGCCATCTATGGGGTCGCATAGAGTCGGACACGACTGAAGCGACTTAGCAGCAGTAGCAGCAGAAGCAGCAGCAGTGATGTCCAGAAGCAACAGTCAGCCTGTGGATGCTTGGCATTCAACCAAATGAGAGAGCACAGTAGTCTTGGATAAAAAATCACAGATATTCTTTAGGGACAGAGATGGGAACATGGTAAGGAAGTGGCTTTCTACACAGTTGAGATGAATTTAAGATATGAATCCTCACATTCACTTATGTTTACAGAGATTGTAATCATAAAGACTTATATTTTATCTTCATCTCAATGATTTCATTTATTTTTCTAATATTTATGAAGTCCTATTTTGTGCCAGAATTATTCATTTATAATTCTACCCTGAATATATAGTTAATCAAATAGAAGCATTTATTTATAAAAAAGTTTTAATAATAGTAAGAGCTTGAAGTAATCACTTAAATTTTCCCTGAATGAATTCTGACTCCCTTTCCTTCAATCGACATTGACTTTTAGTTTACAGAATTTGTAACGAGGGGATATATTCACAAAGGTCTCATGATAAAAGTGCGGGAAGAAAATCTCAGTACTATAAACCTGTATAATCTTATTTGCTGAAAAATGTAACATGGGATGTAAAAAGTGTGGAAAGAAAATTTCAGAGACTGTGAAATATTCATGGTTATTTGTTGACATAAAATTTGTAAGTCTTTAACTTGAAAGTATCCTAAAAAATTCTAACAACAAAGCTAACACTTTCAAAGCAAAGTGTGAAAAGGTACCTGACAAATCAAAGTGGTTCTCCCCCAAACATTAGTAACATGTACATTAGCATACTTTAGGCACTTCAAGTATGGTATGTATTAAATTACACCTAGAATTGGCAATAAAAATCTGAGTCAGAATGAAATTAAAAAAAAAAAAAAGCAATAGAATTGAGTGGACAAACTATCAAAGAAATTCCAAAGTTACTTAATAAAGAGAATATTGCAATGTTACATCAAATGTAAACTGATGCAAAAAAAAAAAAAATAAATAAAGAAGCCAGCTAATAGTTTTACTTCCTGACCAAAACGACATATGACACAATGAAAATATTTCCTGAATTTTGGTTGGCCAGCCAGCAAACCTAATAATTTTTAGTGGCAGGCAAATAATTTTCAGTGGCAATGTAAGTTCTCAGTATCTTTGTTTGACTCGAAAGGTACAGACAAGTAATACAGCAATTCAATTTACTAAGTAATTCATTGTTTCAACAAACTATTTTTAAAACCAGACTGTAATGCTTTGCCTTCAGATTTTTATTTAAGACCCTTTTATATGTAATATTAATGATCATAGTAGGGGGGAAATGTGGCTAAACATACAGAAATATTGCACCTGTGATGTGAATTTATATGCCACCATGATAAATTATGCTAATACAAAGTAGGGTTTAAAAAGCAAGCCTAATTAATGTATGATTTCATCTTGGTTGGCTTCTGAACATACAGAACACGGCTCAATAAGGAACTTGTTTTACTCCTTAAATCTTGCTTCACACAGAATCGTTTTCAGTTACTAACGTTTCCATTCTAAATTCGACTGTAAATTTAATAAAGTGTTCATTAACTTGTCTATCACCTAGCAAATAATGTTTATTCCTTATTTGGTTTTTCAGTAAGCTTTTACTCCATGTGATCTTAAGTCAACTGAATTTAAGTTAAATAAAATGAAATTTGTATCTGAAGTTAACATATTATGAGAAATTCTGATTCGTGAGCATGTTTTTTCTTTCAGGGCCTTGTTAGTTTTATGAGTATGGTTACAGAGTTTTTGTTGGTTTTTTTTTAAATCATGAAAGCAAATCTTAATGTGAACAGGCATTAAAAGTTAAGTGTGACCTATTATTAATACAGAAGCAGAAATGGTCTAACCATGGTCATCTTTTTGCTGAAGTCCTGTCTTAACCCAACAGTAGAGAACATATATGGTCATAAAATACCACATTAATGCATTCTTTCCCTGTCAAGAGTAAGCTGCACCGAGACTGCCAATTTCCAACTCAGGTAGCTCCATTTTTTCCAACTCAAATTCCTGCTGCTTTTTGATTTGAGTGAATTATTTCTACTTCCTGTCTTTTAAAGTGTTGCTGGCTCACAAAGGTTATCAGATTTCCACCCCAGTGGCTGCTGCATATCCACAGTAAGTGAATGATCTCTCAAAGGTACTTTGAGATGAAAGCTAGTGGATAAATTAGAAGAATTATATTTTTATTTCTTCTCTTTGGAGGGATTATACTATAACTTTTGTGTTTAGCTTGGAGGACTCTCAAGATTTGATTTTTCTTCTAAATAAGTGAAACAGTCACCCAGATGGCAAACACTTCACATAGCATAGTGTAATTCGATTTGGAAGTCCAGTGAAACTCACTTGGAAATGTCCCTCCAGTAATATTTCCCCTCTTAAAAAATTCAGTTTTAAATTTCTGGTTTCACGCATAAACAAGCTTCAGAAAGGCTAAGTGGAGAGTGGTAGGATGGCTAAAAAAAAGTTACTTTTAACCATGTTAAAAAAAAATGTTAAAAATAAATGGTGTTCTAATTGTCTTAGGATTTTACCAGAGAAGGAGTGCCTACTGTGTAATTTTTGACTTTCAATACCTTTTATAAGGTTCTTGTGAATACTATCCCCTAATTTGTTTTTGGTTTGTTTGTTTAGGAACACTTATATTTCATTCAGAAATCCTATGGACAGAGGAGCCGGGCAAGCCACAGTCCATGAGGGTAACAAAAGAGTCAGCAACTAAACAAGAATATTCATAGGAGACTCTTCTGTGCGATATCTTGTATGGTAAAAGAAAGATAAGACAGTCTCATTTCTCCAGACATATTCAAATCTTAAGTCTATGAACTGACAAAAATCAATAAAAACATTAGAAAAATTGTATGAGTCTATCAAATGCATATATTTTAATTCATATGCTGCCAACCTACTAGGAATTTCTAACACTTGTGGATCTGGCATTCTCCAAAAGTGGAACTCTTAAGGCTTGATTCCAACTAAGTCCAAACGGACTTAAGCAACTCTATTCACGTGCTTAAAATCTCCCTTCTTCATACTGTGCTTACACACACACACACACACACACACACACGGGTAAGTCAAGGAACTCAGGATATCTTAGTATTTTCTTTAAAATTTTATATTCTTTAAAAATAACTCTTTATTAAAGCTCCTGAAGAACTAATTACTTTGTGAAATTCTCATTAACAGGTCTTTCAAATTATAAAGTGAAAGTGAAAGTGAAGTTGCTCAGCCATGTCCGACTCTTTGTGACCCCATGGACTGTAGCCCACCAGGCTTCTCCATCCGTGGGATTTTCCAGGCAAGAACACTGGAGTGGGTTGCCATTTCCTTCTCCAGGAGATCTTCCCGACTCACGGATTGAACCCACATCTCCCGCATTGTAGTCAGATGCGTTATGAAACTGAAGTAAATTAAACATCCCTACTGATTAAAGCTAACAAGATTTTTGTTCTACAAGTAAATATACGTATATATAAAAGCTGTACTTATTTGGATGTGAGTACCATGATAGGCATGGTGGGGTAGGGGGAATGGGGTGCAAGGCCAATCAGAATCAACTATCTGGAGTAAATTCAGGGAATGTTTTGTCTCTAGAATATCCAGGAACATTTGCATCAACTCTAAATAAAGCACTGATTGATCATATTTTGATGATTCATCAGTGGGGAAAGAAAAAGTCTTATTCTGAGATTTAAGTGAGGTTTTCATGAATCTCATCTAATTTAACTGAATCCCAATTGGAAACTAGATCTGACATGGCCAGTTTTGTTCTATTATTCCAATGTGGACACAGTTTGAGTCAGTCAACCTCTATAGCTTACATTTTAAAATAACAGGAATCTAAATAAGTGACTCAAGTTCTAAACTGAGATGACTTTCTGCTGAATTCTACTGATACAGAGAAAGGCACCAGGAAAAGACTATTAGAAGTTCCCATAAAGAATAATTAAAACAGAAAGAATAGCATATGTTAAAATAGTTTAATTTCTCTAGCTATATTTTTATAAAGTATTTACATAATTGTATTTTGTGAACAATAAATGAAAATACAAAACACCTTCTATCAGGTACTGACAATTTGTGTTTTCTGGATGACATACCCTGTAACTTCATAGCACTGTTCTTACACGAGTGAAGCTAGCTCAAGTGAACATGGCTTGAAAATTAATATCCTTGATTCCAGCACCAATAAATAACTATGAAACAGCAATGTATATGAAGGAATACCAAAGACTCTAACTAAAAGTTTCATAATCAGTATGATACTACCTGATGTCTGTAGCCATGAAATTTACCTATTAAAGTAGAGATGAAGGAGGAGCTGGGATCAAAGGGACATCTGCCCCTTCCTCTCTCAGATCTGTGCGATTCCAGGTGAAAAAGGGGAGCCTGTCCAGAAAACCAGAAAAACCATTATGTATCTGCCAACTTTAATAAGAAGTTAATCTCTCAGAAAAAAATAGATTCAACCTTGATTATTTACAAAACAAGTACTGTAAATAAGGCTCCAGTGAGAAACATCAAGGAATTTAGGAACAAACTGGATTTTATAAATATGTGGATTTTAAGGCCCATGTGGTTTTATCACTCTTCTCAAAAAGGATGCAGGTGCTGAAATTCACAATTTTCATCATTTCATCACACAGTATTAGCTATGTTGACATGTCACTTAAATATTTCAAATAAATGGAGACTTGATGGGGGGAAAAAAGTTAGTAAAAAGGAGACTCATTGATAAACATGGACATGGGTTTTATTACACAAAAGCCATTATTGATTTTTTTTGAATAATCTCTAAAAGAATATAACATGTTCTGTCAATAATTTGGAATATCTATTTTCAATCATTTTTATTCCTCATCACATTCTCTTTGCAAAGACATCTAATATTTAATAATTTACAGAATGATTACTACATAAATAATCACTGGGATATATATGTGTGGAAGTTGATGCCATATTATAAACAATATTTCACACAAATGAGATATTGAAAATATATTCTAGAAAATTACAGCTTTATTGGTTCCTAGTGTAATTGTATAACTACAGGACTTTTCCTAAGTGTTCTCAGATTTCAAAATTCTCATTAATGGGTATTTCTATAATTGATTTTCATTAAGTGTGCTATAAGTGCCTTCAGTTTAAAAAAATGTAGTTTGACAAAGTGACAATAAAAGTCAATATATAAAATTTTGTAAGGGAAAAACTACTTTGCAATAGAATGTTGCCAACACTGCCCGTTGCAGCATCTATAAATAGCTCTGCTCATCTATAAATCATGAATCTGTACACAATCCAAAGTTCTGAGGACCCTACGAAGGTTGCATACACTTTTCTACAATTTCATCTTGACTTCCCAATAACCAGCTCATTTACTCCACATTATCTATCCTGTCCCTTTCTTGTTGTTCTTATTCAACTTTTCTCTTTCTCTCTGATATTCTAAAGTCATTGATCCTGCCATTCCAAGACTTTTCTAGTAAGTGCAGAGATCACCTGACCCCTATGAACTTCTTGTCTTGTCTTTGGAAATGAAGCAAAGTCTACAGAACAAAGAAATACAAGAAGGCAAAGTGGTTGTCTGAGGAGGTCTTACAAACAGCTGAGAAAAGAAGAGAAGTGAAAGGCAAAGGAGAAAGGGAAAGACATACCCAACCGAATGCAGAATTCCAGAGAACAGCAAGAGAGAAGAAAGCCTTCTTAAGTGAACAATGCAAAGAAGTAAAGGAAAACAAAACAATGGAAAAGACTAGAGATCTCTTCAAGAAAACTGGAGATACCAGGGGATACTTCATGCAAGGATGGGCAAATGAAGGACAGAAATGGCTAAGAAAAGATTAAGAGAGGTGGCAAGAACACATAGAAGAAATATTCAAAAAAAGTCTTAATGACTCGGATAGCCACAATGGTGTGGTCACTCACCTAGAGCCAGACATCTTCTGGTGTGAAGTAAAGTGGGCCTAAGGAATTGAACTGAACTGAAGGAAGCATTACTATGAACAAAGCTAGTACAGGTGATGGACGTCCAGCTGTAAATTGTGATACATACTTTTTAAATTTGAAGACTATGTAATGTGTGTTTGAAGTCTATAATACTTGTAACAAAATAATGAAGAGTTGTTTTGAACACCTGAAAGTTCTGTAACTCTTGTCTTATCACTTTGACCCTACCATCTTTGACCCTGTCCCCACACCTGGCTAGTTGTTAAATGAACATTTTTAATTACTAAATTAGGGTATCGGTACATAGTACAACAAGTTCTATAGTTTTTTATTAATCAGAACATACCTTTCTTTAGAAGTATAAGATTCTGTCAATATTATTTAAATCTCTGTGCTTTAACAATAATATTGTATCCCTGCTTTTTACTTTGTTTTTTAATTACTAAGTTAAATGAAGTTGTAACAAAAATGTGTTTCCCAGTTGTTTTTTTTTCTTTTTTAGCAAAGGCTGTTATAATACTATGACTAAAATAACTGATAATAAAAGCTAATGAAGGGTTGACATTTTTCATGTGAATGACTTGAGAGTCTAAGTACGGCTATGATCACACACAACCTTACATTCCCATTATTTTGAATTTAGCCTTGTTTGCTGATGAGGGCTTCCCTAGTGGCTCAGCTGGTGAAGAACCTGACACTCAGTGAGAGAGATGCAAGAGACATAGGTCAGTCCCTAGGTTGGGAAGATCCCCTGGAGAAGGAAATGGACACCCACTCCAGTATTCTTGCCTGGAAAACTCCACAGACAGAAGAGCCTGGCGGGCTACATAGTCCATGGAGTCACAAAGAGTTGGACACAACTGTGCAACTGATTCAGTTGTTTGCTGATACAAGGTAAATAGTTTCATCGCAGCTGTGGCCTCAGTAAATTTTATCTGAGCACCTTATGTACAGTCACAACCTTAAAGCATAATTAGATGACAATTTAGAGAAGTTAAACAGACAAAGCAATGCCAGAAAAAGTCAGAAGATAAAATTATCTCACACCTAATCAATATTTTATGACATGGTAAAAACAACAACAAAAAAATCTGCCTATGGTGAAAGCTGCTGCTGCTGCTAAGTCGCTTCAGTCGTGTCTGACTCTGTGCGACCCCATAGACGGCAGCCCACCAGGCTCCCCCGTCCCTGGGATTCTCCAGGCAAGAACACTGGAGTGGGTTGCCATTTCCTTCTCCAATGCATGAAAGAGAAACGTGAAAGTGAAGTCGCTCAGTCGTGTCCAACTTCTAGCGACCCCATGGACTGCAGCCCACCAGGCTCCTCCATCCATGGGATTTTCCAGGCAAGAGTACTGGAGTGGGGTGTCATTGCCTTTAATTAAACCTAAAAATGGTTTGCCTCTTACGAACATACTCAAAACTCCTATTTTTGTCACATCACTCTTTGTTGGTAACAAGTATGAGATTTCCACTAAACAAATCATAAACGATGAACAAGTTCAGAAAGTTAATTTCTACTGGAGATAAGGTGATTACTGAAACTATATTTCTGGTCTAGTTTATTGCTTCTCTAAAAACTTTTCACCATGCCTTCTGAAATCCTTATTTCATGATAGTGAAAGTTGCTTAGTCATGTCAAACTCTATACCCATATCCATGGAATTCTCTAGGCCAGAATACTGGAGTGTGTAGACTTTCCCTTCTCCAGGGGATCTTCCCAACCCAGGGATCTGACACAGGTCTCTGGCATTGCAGCCAGATTCTTTACCAACTGAGCCACAAAAGAAGCCCAAGAATACTGGCGTGGGTAGCTGATCCCTTCTCTAGGGGATCTTCGCAACCCAGGAATTGAACCAGGGTGTCCTGCACTGCAGGCAAATTCTTTACCAACTGAGCTATTAGGGAAGCCCATTTCATGATCAGTAAACTGCTAAGACCACACTCAATTTACAACAGGCTTCAACGCCTCCACGCCTTAATTAAGCCATAGCTCCCATACTCAGCATAATTATGGAGCCTCATGTTCATGTCCTAATGCCTGGAACCTATGAATATCTCATTTTTCATAATAGCAAAAGGGCCTTTTCAGATATGATTAAGAACCTCCAGATAGGGATGCTGCCAAGAATTATCCAGGTGAGCCCAATGTCATTATATGAGTCCTAAAAATAGAGATTTATTGATGATAGCCAAGAACCAAACCAGAGTGATGCAGTGTGGGGAAAATTAGACCTGCCATTCATTGCTGGCTGTGGCAATGGAAGAAGGAAGCCATGAGTCAAGGATGTGGGGGGTTCTCCAGAAGCTGAAAAAAAGAATGAGATGGATTCTCCTAAATCCTATGGAAGGAATGCATTTCTGTTGACATCTTGATATTATTCCAGGAGAATCATTTTAGACTTCTCACCTACCAAATTATTAGATAAAACATCTGTTTCATTTTAAGCCCCTAAATTTGTGGTAATTTGTTATAGCAGCCTTAAAAAAAATGAAGCTCCTATGAGGATATTGTTCCATACAGTTTCTCATCCTTCTAGCTCTTTTACATGATTAATTACAATACTTTTTATCCAATACAGAATTGAAACCCTTTTTTTTCCCCCAAAATATAAAGGTCCCTTCTCATCTTCTCTTTCTTATTCAGCTCTCACTTTGTCCCTAGTATCTCATCCATGTGTCTACCTTCCCTATTTCTATAAACCTATGATAGTGACGCTGCTATAGTAAACCATTTAAAAATATAAAGCAATCATTTACAATCAGTGATTTTTAGCTCAGACCTCAAAGTTGCCAAGGAATGTATTAATATGTTTTCCTGGTCATGTCTTTTTATAACTCCTTTGAGTAGCTATACGCTCAGCTAGCCTGACTTGTGATCTCTCTTGACAATCAGCAGACAATCTCACACCTTATGTCTGATGGAGAAAATCAGTTTCCATTAATTATGTAATTATTCAAAAAATCAATTTCTTCTAAGCCAGGTCTTGGCCTTAGAACAGAAAACAAAGTAGCAAACAAACAAACCCAAGCCTCATCAGTCTACTGGTCTCCTAAAATTACCCCTGATAGACTTTCCCTCTCCAACGCCCCCCCTTTATTTTTTAATATATCTATTTGTGATATTCGATGCTGCTGCCCACACCATAGCACTTATTTAATTCATGCCTTTACCACTTATCACCTTAATTTTAACAGCCTCCTGAGCAATGTCCCCAGCCCCAGCCATTAATCCTTTACTCTGTAGCCAAAGACTTCTTTCTGAATTTCCTCTTATCAACTCTCCACTTAAAATCGTTCATTGACTTCCCATAGTCTCTAGAGAACAAAGTCTAAAGCCCTTAGAGTTTTTACATAGGGACTTTATGCAAAAGTACTTCACCTCTAAAATGCTCCTCTTACATTCTGAGTACCAACCACTCTGATTGCTTGTAGTTTTTTTCATCTTACTTGGGCTCATTAATGTGTTTAGGATATCAATGCCCACACAATATTAAAAATTCAGCACAGACAATATGCATTTTCTACATATTGTGTGGGCATTTTATCACTTTCAAGAATCCTGATCTGACTCCTCTGCCTGCCCTAACATTGATTTCTTTCCCTTTCTGTGTCCTCCTGAAGCATCATGTAAATCCCTCTTTTATGTCATTTACTTCTCTGTATTATAATTGTCTGATTCTCTTCCCTACTGGTTTGTGAGGCCTCCTTGGGGAAACTGCCTATATGACATTTGTCTTTGATTCCCTGTATCAAATAAAATATCTTACACATAATAAATGCCCAATTGTTCATGTTTTCTAGTTTTATCTCCTTTGCTGTGTGCTCTTTGTCTATTTTCTAATGGATCTAAAACAATTCACAAAACATAGCTGTGGATAGGCACGTTGATTGAAAACTAAATCTGTACAAACTATAATATTATACAATGTTGTATATGCTTTCTTGGGGCTTTGCATACAGCACTATCATCATTCTATTTTTTCTGTATTTTGATTGCCTTTGGCTTTAGTAAATGTGACTACATTTTTAAAACAACTAAAGGAAAAATAAACATGTTTTTTTCTTTCTCAGCTATTTATTGAAGATCATATATTTTCAGAAACATGTTGACAGTTTATGATAAACTCTTGCCAGGGTTAATATACTAAAGGTTAGGATGAATATAATATAATTTAATGTAATATGACAGTCATTAAAAATAATATCAAATACTGAAGAATTCTAGAGAGAACTTATTTTGTCTTCAAAGATCTTACTAATGACAGCATGTAATTTGAAGTACTATGAAGGTGTGAGATGGAGGTACAGTTACTTCTTAGATAAGGTTCTCCTTTTCCACATGACTTTTTTAATGAGGAAAGGTATTCTCTTAATACTGTGGTATATCGTCATGAAACTTCAAAACTGAAATGACAATAAAGACTGAGTTCTTAATTCTTATCTAACAACCAACCTGACAATAGTTTTTAATGAACTAATTGGTATTATGCTCCATGATTTTAGAGGAAAGGCTTTCTTTGTCTTAAGTTACATGTAACAGAAAAATACATTGATCCAAGTCATCTTAATTTCTCAGAATTCTATATATGATTTTGGCAACTTTATACTGAGATGTGTAAATTTTTAAAAGGAAAAAAAATTACCATAGATAGAAGAGTATTGATGTTATGATAGAAAACAGGCAAATTCTAAACTTTCATTGCTTTGTTTTGCATGGGTCAAGCTAACTTCAAAATTAGCTACAAATTCAAGAATGAAGCTTTTTCACATTATTTTGAGAATTCACTGTGCTCTTAAATTTAGTGTACAATCCAATAAAATACTAAGAAGCAAGTAGCATAATTTTCTTCCATGAAGTAAACTGCAGCACCCAAACCAACCAGAAAACTTGAGTCATGATGACCTTGTCAATGACCCCAAAGCAATCGAGTTTATGGTTCAAGTAATGTGTAATGCTGGTGTTTAACCCTACTGAGAATGCTGGTCACTACTTATACTGGCTTTCCATTATCTATGTTTTAACAGCTGGAATTTCTGCTTGAGTTACGCGGCTTAAACTTACAAGACATCGCTGGTAGTAACAATGTGGGCAGCACTTTTTGTTTCAGCATAACACAGAGAAGTTTTTCAATAGACCCTTGTGTGCTAGAGAAAAAGCAGGACACCTAGCTTACCAATGTGTGCAGATGCATGTGTTTCTCTGAAAAATGTTTGTAAAGAATAAAGGCTACATTGTCCCAGGAGAGTTTTCTCATTTAGGTCTTGAGAAGAGCCCTCAAAACCCAGAAATCCTGCTATAAGCTCCTATCAATAGGTGTGAGTTACTACATAATCAGGTGTTAAACATGATGTCAATTAAATGAAATGAGAGTTTCCTCATTAATAAATCAGCTTTGTGAACTAATACTATTCTTGCCCTCAGCACCACTGAGATATCCTGAAAGATGTCAAAAGTAAATTAGAACATTATGAACACAAGATAAAACAAGTAATCACTTGTTTTATTAGCTATTCTAATAGAAAAAAAAAGCAAAATATATAGACTCACACTCATGTATCCATCAACAAAGGTTGTTTCGGTACAAAAATACCCCCAAATAAATAGCATAACAGGCACTTAAATTCTTCACAAAAAAAAACAGCTATTCAACTGTCTGTATCACAAGTTAATTTTGAATGTGATTCACTATATTGTTTATTTTTTCCCTTTCTTCTGCCATGCAATAAAATCATTTATTAAAGAATATGAAACATTTCTCAAAGGCTAAATAAATAAGTTGAAAAAACTGCAAAAAGGAGTGAGTCATTTCAGTTCATTTGCTCAGTCGTGTCCAACTCTTTGCGAAGTTGTAAGTAAATGTTTTGACTTTAAAGCTATTAATTTTGCATTTTAATGGCTGTTTCTTTACATTTTTCCCAAAAATGATGCATGTTTGTAAAATACTTTAAAATTTAATAAATATTCTTCCATATATTGTTTCATCCTCAAAATAAATCTGTAAACTAAGACAGGGTCAACAGTATTGTTCACAAATATTACTTTCTAAGTGAGGAATCACAGGCAAGATGAGTTTTTGCAAGTCTCAAGTGTCTTCTTGTTCTATATTATTTGACGGTATTACCCTATCTGCCACTGTAAAAGGAGAGTATGGGTATGTTTGTGTTGCCAGGCATGGCTATTTTTTTTTTCATATTTAATGTATAATCAAGGTTTAAAATGTATATTAAGATTGTTTTAAAGAAGACAAGTATTTATTTATTCAGTTACATGTTCAAAGGTTTTATTTCCTTAAATATTATTGGAATAGCTTGCAAAAACACTAAAATCTTTTAAAATTATGTACTACATCTAAGTAAAATTCTAACTCAACTGTCTTATGTTCAATTTTTTAAAAAGATTTGCTTTAACCTTTATTTGAAGGCAAAATCATCTTTACCCCTCTCTGTGCATCCTTTAACTATTACTTCCATTCTGCCCCTCATTCTACGTGCCTTCATCATATGCCAATATTATCTTAAATTCCACGCTGATATCTCTGCCTAGTGGATTTGTATGGTAAGCTGTACTAAGAGTACTAGAAGCAAATACTCTTCAAATTGTAATTACAATGCTGTCTTGAAGCTTTTACTAGAAAACAGCATCACTCATGTCTCCCACATCTTCCTCATCATCTTCTTCAAAATAATCATGTCACTCTCCCTCTGTAAAATCTTTAGTGCCTCCTCATTATCATGAAATAAAGTCTAACTTCTAGAATGGTAGTTCAGAATCTTCACAGTTTGATAAATGCTTTATCCTTTATGATTTTCACCATCCAATCAAAACTCCAGCAGTATGAGCTGACTATCTTTAAAATTTTTTGCATCAAAAACATCCATAGCTCTGATTACACTTTCCCTTTGGGAAAAGAGAATTTTATCCTTCATTTTCTTTACAATACTAACTCCTAATAACGACCAAAGGATGCTGAAAAATTATTTCACTGATATTCTCCAAGACTTCAAGCAAAACTTCTCCCATGGCCTATGCTATAAATCTCTTGCAGCATTATCCTCACTGCATTATCCTCACTGTGATGATGTGTATTTGAGTAGTTCCACAGACATTTCAGAAGCCTATGTTCCAATCATTCAGAAAATATTGAATTTAGGAAGCAGATTCATGCTACTCCTTTTAAATCCCATAAAATTAAGTAAAGTAGCCTAACTGTCAGGGAAGATTAGAGAGAAAATGCCTACCTCAGGAAACACGAAAAGTCTCAAGTAACCTAATTTTACACCTCAATAAACTAGAAAAAGAAGACCTAACAAAACCAAAGTTAGTGAAAGGAAGAAAATAACAAACATCACAGCAGGAATAAATGAAATAGAGACTAAAAAGACAATAGAAAAGATCAATGAAACTAAGAACTAGTTCTGTAAAAAGATAAACCAAATTGAGAAATATTTAAATAGATTAATTTTAAAAAGCAGAAGTCAAAGAAATAAAATAATATATGAAAAAATGATATTACAGTTGATACCACAGAAATACAAAGAATCATAAGAGACTACTATGAACAATTACACACCAACAAACTGGACAACCTAGAAAAAATGGATAAACTCCTAGAAACATACGGCCTGCAAAGACTGAATCATCATGTAACAGAAAATCTGAACAGATATATTACTAGTAAGGATATTGAATCCATAATCAAAAAATCTCCCAACAAATAAAAGTTCAGGACCAAATGGCTTCACTGGTAAATTGTACCAAATAGTCAAAGAATTAATACCAACCCCTCTCAAAGTATTTCAAAAACAGAAGAGGTGGGACCTCTTCCACATTCATCTTGTAAGGCCAGCATTACCTTGATACCAAAACCAGACAAATGCATGAGAAAAGAAAATTATAGACTAGTATGCCTGATGAACTTAGAAGCTAAAATCCTCAACAAAATATTAGCAAATTAAATTCAATAATACATTAAAATTATCAAATAAGAATGGTCAAACATTTGAGGTCAATATGATGCACCACAGAAACCAAAGGAGGAATAAAAGTCATATGATAATCTAAATAAATTCAGAAAAAGCATCTGACTATATATATATATATATATATAATAAGCATATTATATATACATATATATATAACATAGAAAGAACTCATACAGTTCAATAGGAAAAAACTCAAACAATCTGATTTTAAAAAAATGTGTGGAAGATCTGAACAAACAAATTCATCCAAAAAGATATATGATGGCCAATTGATATATGAAAAGATCCCTACACTGTTAATCCTTAGGAAAATGCAAATCAAAACCAGAATAACACCTCACACCTGTTAAAATGGCTATTATCAAAAAATCAAAAAATAACAAGTTTTAGCAAGGATACAGAGCAAAGGGAACCCTATGCATTGTTGGTGAGAATGTAAACTGGTACATCAAATATAGAAAATAGTAAGGAGGTTCCTCAAAAAATTAAAAGTGAAACTACTGTATATCCAGCAATTCTTCTTCTAGGTATATATCTAAAGAAAACAAAAACAATAGATCAAAAATATACAGGCACTTCTATGTTCACTGAAGCATTATTAATAACCAAGATAATGGCAACAACCTAACAATTTTGTTATCCATTCAACTATTGGACAAGTAGGTTGTTCCCATTATCTCAGTTATTGTTAATAATGCTGTAGTGTATACAAACACACACATATATATGTATACACACACACACACATATATATATATATATGGCTTTGCCTGCCATGCAAGAGACCCAGTTTCGATCCCTGGGTCAAGTAGATCCCTGGAGAAGAGAATGACAGCTCACTCCAGTATTCTTGCCTGGAGAATTCCATGGACAGAGAAGCCTGGTGAGTTCAGTCCATGGGGTCACAAAGAGTTGGACGCGACTAAACAATCTTCACTTTCGCTTTATATAGATTCACTTTATATATATTCGCTTTATATAGATTCACCTGGCACCTGGTGCCAGTCAGAAGAGACACCTGGCTTTTATATATATATAAAGCCCTATATATAAACATATATGTATACCCACACATATATATATACATAATCATATATGTATGTATTACATTATTCAGTCATAAAAACAATGAAATTTTGACATATGTAGTAGAAGTGAGAAATAGAATTAAGGGACTACATCTGATAGAATGCCTGATGAACTATGGAGAGAGGTTGGTGACACTGTACAGGAGACAGGAATCAAGACCATCCCCATAGAAAAGAAATGCAAAAAAGCAAAATGGCTGTCTGGGGAGGCCTTACAAATAGCTGTGCAAAGAAGGGAAGTGAAAAGCAAAGGAGAAAAGGAAAGATATATCCATTTGAATGCAGAGTTCCAAAGAATATCAAGGAGAGATAAGAAAGCCTTCCTCAGTGATCACTGCAAAGAAATAGAGGACAACAACAGAATGGAAAAGACTAGAGATCTCTTCAAGAAAATTAGAGATACCAAGGGAACATTTCATGCAAAGATGGGCTAAATAAAGGACAGAAATGGTATGGACCTAACAGAAGCAGAAGATATTAAGAAGAGGTGGCAAGAATACACAGAAGAACTGTACAAAAGAGATCTTCATGACCCAGATAATCACAATGGTATGATCACTCACCTAGAGCCAGACATCCTGGAATATGAAGTCAAGTGGGCCTTAGAAAGCATCACTATGAACAAAGCTAGTGGAGATGATGGAATTCCAGTTGAGCTATTTCAAATACTGAAAGGTGATGCTGTGAAAGTCCTGCACTTAATATGCCAGCAAGTTTGGAAAACTCAGCAGTGGCTACAGGACTGGAAAATGTCAGTGTTCATTCCAATCCCAAAGAAAGGCAATGCATAAGAATGCTCAAACTACCATACAATTGCACTCATCTCACACACTAGTAAAGTAATGCTCAAAATTCTCCAAGCCAGGCTTCAGCAATACGTGAACCGTGAACTTCCTGATGTTCAAGCTGGTTTTAAAGAGGCAGAGGAACCAGAGATCAAATTGCCAACATCCATTGGATCATCGAAAAAGCAAGGGAGTTCCAGAAAAACATCTATTTCTGCTTTATTGACTATACCAAAGCCTTGGACTGTGTGGATCACAATCAACTGTGGAAAATTCTGAAAGAGATAGGAATACCAGACCACCTGACCTGCCTCTTGAGAAACCTGTATGCAGGTCAAGAAGCAACAGTTAGAGCTGGACATGGAACAACAGACTGGTTCCAAATAGGAAAAGGAGTACGTCAAGGTTGTATATTGTCACTGTGCTTATTTAACTTACATGCAGAGTACCTCATGAGAAACGCTGGGTTGGAAGAAACACAAGCTGGAATCAAGATTGCCGGGAGAAATATCAATATCCTCAGATATGCAGATGATACCACCCTTATGGCAGAAAGTGAAGAAGAACTAAAGAGCATCTTGATGAAAGTGAAAAAGGAGAGTGAAAAAGTTGGCTTAAAGCTCAACATTCAGAAAATTAAGATCATGGCATCTGGTCCTATCACTTTATGGCAAATAGATGGGGAAACAGTGGAAACAGTGGCTGACTTTATTTTTCTAGGCTCCAAAATCACTGCAGATGGTGACTGTAGCCATGAAATTCAAAGACACTTACTCCTTGGAAGGAAAGTTATGACCAACCTAGACAGCATATTAAAAAGGAGACACATTACTTTGTCAACGAAGGTCCATTCTAGTCAAGGCTATTGTTTTTCCAGTGGTCATGTATGGATGTGAGAGTTGGACCATAAAGAAAGCCGAGCACCGAAGAATTGATGCTTTTGAACTGTGGTGTTGGAGAAGACTCTTGAGAGTCCCTTGGACTGCACAGAGATCCAACCAGTCCATTCTAAAGGAGACCAGTCCTGGGTATTCACTGGAAGGACTGATGTTGAAGCTGATACGCTACTTTGGCCCCTTGATGAAAAGAGGTGACTCATTTGAAAAGACCCTGACGCTGGGAAAGGTTGAGGATAGGAGGAGAAGGGGATGACAGAGGATGAAAAGGTTGTATGGCATCACTGACTCAGTGGACATGGGTTTGGGTGGACTCTGGGAGTTGGTGATGGACAGGGAGGCCTGGCGTGCTGTGGTTCATGGGGCCGCAAAGAGTCGGACACAACTGAACGACTGAACTGAACAATATGAATATACCTTGAGGGCATTATGCTAAGTGAAATAAGTCAGATAAAGACAAATACTATATGATCTCCCTCACTGTGTAATCTAAAAGAAGAAAACAAGCTCTAGATACTTATAGATACAAAGAATAAATGGGTGCTAGTCAGAATCAGGGAGTGGGGGTAGGAGACATAGCTACACCTGTTTTTATTTTAAGTTTTTTAGTACAAGTTTTTAAGTCTAAAAATTTTAAATAATAATAAACATTAATTTAACCAATGGCTAACAAAAATGAACAGGTGATCGCAAGTGCTATATAGTAGGCTAATTTTGTTCATTAACCAATATATTAACTGAATTTCAATAATAAATACATTGTAATTATTGAATCATATTAGGCACATACATCATTTCAATGGCAGAAATGAAATAAGGTCTCTGATATGTTCTTCTCATAAATTAGTGAAAAGAAAAAAAATGAAGAGGAAGAAGGAAAATTAGAATAGGAATAAGAACTAGAATAAGAATGAAAATGCTTTCCAAATAAAGTTAAGTCAAAGTGGAGATAAGAAAGGTTCTGATTTGATCTAGCTCAAGATCTCTTTCAACCTCAATTTCATTACTTGTAAAAAAAAAAATAAAGAAATAATACTTCTATGCTATTATCTCCTACAACTTTTGTGACAGTCAGAGGAAGAAAATGGGTATAAAGGCCACTGAGAAACTACAGGTACTAGAACATATGAGTATATGACAAAACCATATATGAAAATAAAACTGATCTCTTACAAAACCAAGGGTTTGCAACCAAATATTTTATATCCAACCCAACAGTGCCTAATGTTGATTTCATTCAGCAATTTGTTTTTGTTGTTCTACAGTGAACTTTATAAAGCCTTCTTCTATATTATAAGAAGTCAAAGTGGTATAAGAATGCACACTAATATGGATAGTATTTCAAAGCACAGTAGATAAGTGATGGATTATTCGAAAAATAGTGTTTGGACAACTGGACTGCCATCTGGAAAAAAATAAAGTGTGATTACTACCTCATGCCCTATCGCCCTGTAGACATATTCCAGACTGATCAACAATTTAAACATAAGAAATTGGATTATACTGGGAATAGAGAAAGACATAAAAATTTTGTATATAACCTTGGATTCAGGGAAAGGACTTTTAAAATAAAACACAAAATTCAGAAGGCTTAAAAGAAAGCCTTCTGATAATAATATGACTGAAAATTTTGAAAAATTCTATATGGAAAACAAACATTTTTTCACTCTAAAAACAAGACTTTTATTTTTCTTAATTTATAATAAATTTATACAAATCAATAAAATATCACAAAATCAACCTTTAAAAAATGCTCTGGGGTCACAGATACACAAAGTAGGCATGGAATACCATTTCATTCTAGAAAGCAAAGGAAGTTATCAAAACTATTAGGGTTATATTATAAAGACTTAAGTGTCAACTTAACAAGGTATCTACTGTACAAATATGGGACAATCCACTGATCAACAAGAATAATGACTGCAAAGGGTTGAAATAAGCCTAAACAGCCTAAGAATATAAAAAGCTGAATACTGGCAACGTTTCTTGGAATATCATAAAAGGCCATATTAGTAAGTACCCTATTATAATTAAATATGTAGTTCTAAGATTAAGAATGCTGGTATTTTAATTATTTGAAAGATGCACACAGCCAGTTTTCTTATAATTATAATATGGGTTCTGATTTGATTCACTTACCTTATGATCATCTGTGTCTGATTTGGGAAAAAATCAAGTTTAATGTGATAGAAAATCCATCACATATGTCTAGCCAGTTCTTGCCTGAATCAGCCAGTTAATCTGACTTCGAATTTACATATTGACCTGACTTTCAACTTATACTGAGAATGAAATAGCATTCCATAACAAATTACTCAAGTAGCTTATTTGGAATCTCTTTACATAAACAAATTATACAATACTTAAAGCAGGTGCATCTATATGTAAAAAATGCTGAAGAAAATAAAATTTTGTAGTAATTGATATCACAGTCTAGTTTATGAAACCTAGCTGCTGCTTAATAGAAAGCTATAAAATTTAGTGAAGTAATTATGGCTATATTTTTGAGCAGGTATGGATGTGCTATCCTGTATAGATATTTTAGGGTGAATTTTGTAGGAAAATATAGTTGCAGTAAAGATTTGTTCAGTGTAAACAGATGTTTAACTTCTGGTAATCTCTATACACTGTATGGTAAAATAATTGGCATAACATAACCAACAAGCAATTGGATTAAACTCTGTTTCTTGAATAAAACATATGCTATCTGCTAATTTATATACAGGCATATAGGATAATCTGGGAGAAGGCAATGGCACCCCACTCTAGTACTCTTGCCTGGAAAATCCCATGGACCGAGGAGCCTGGTGGGCTGCAGTCCATGGGGTCGCTAAGAGTCAGACACGACTGAGTGACTTCACTTTCACTTTCCACTTTCATGCATTGGAGAAGGAAATGGCAACCCACTCCAGTGTTCTTGCCTGGAGAATCCCAGGGATGGAGAAGCCTGGTAGGCTGCCGTCTCTGGGGTCGCACAGAGTTGGACACGACTGAAGCGACTTAGCAGCAGTAGGATAATCTATATATAAACATTATATATTTTAATATGTAAAATATAAATAGGGGATATTATTATTAAATATCCCTTACTAATAATTTATTAATATAAAAATTAAACAGAAGAGAGCTAGAAATAATTCAGAATAAGTACTTATGCATCCCTTCAAAAATGTAACTGAAGAATGGAGATAATTATCTAGATGTTTACACATGGCAAGAGAAAAGCCATATTGACTGAAGTCAGCTTAAAGATCTGGGTTTCTCTTCTGCACTGCTCTTCCCGTCCACCTTCTCTGGGTTTGACTACTCTCACTGTTATTCTGACCACACACAATGAAGCAAGAATAAAAATTCTTTTTTGAGAACAAAGATGCTTTTCATAAAACTATGAATATCTACTTTTCATGAGAAGGAAGTCATAGCCCCTTTTTAGTATGCAGCCAGCCTGCAGAGCCATCCCTCATTTCTGAGTCCCTGTTCCCTTTCACTTGGACACTTTTGAAAACTCTTCCGTCTTATGAGTGTTCCTACTGCTGACTGACTCATACATGGTCACAAAGGATCCCAGTCCTGTGAGGAGGAGAAAGAAAAGAAGTGCTGGTAAAAGGAAAAAGAAATCCACCATCTGCACAGCAAGGACTGGACAGCTGCAAGGGAAGGGATGCTTTCTGTAACAGCTGAATTGTCATCAGCTCTGGCTGCAGCCACGCAGCTCTCAGAGTTAAAAGTGCAAACAAAGGAAATTTTGAAAAATAGGGTTAATGGATATAGTCTTTGATGGTTATCAGAAGAGTCTAGGTTGGGGGATAACTGTCTTTTTCCCAGGAAAGGAGGAAATGTACCTACATTGCAGTCTTCTTACAAAGTTAAAGCATTCCAAAATTACTTTCAAAGCTGGTAATAATTGAACCCGTTCTGATTTTATGATGTCCATTACACACACTAATCTGCTCTCTATGCCTCAAATGGGGAGTCTGCTCCATGATCTAGTCTTGAGTGTGAAAGTATACATTCTCTTCTTCTTGCATCTCAGTTCTCCCTTTCTCAAACCTCCCCAATTAGCTTATCACACAGAAGTAAAGGGCATGTGAACATATCCTTAGCATGCTTTACTTTCTATATGATTATTCTGGAGGCTCATACCCTGTAGATATAGAGTAGAATAGAAATAAAATAGGAGAAGGCAACGGCACCCCACTCCAGTACTCTTGCCTGGAAAATCCCATGGACGGAGGAGCCTGGTGGGCTGCAGTCCATGGGGTGGCTAAGAGTCGAACACGACTGAGCGACGTCACTTTCACTTTTCACTTTCATGCGTTGGAGAAGGAAATGGCAACCCACTCCAGTGTTCTTCCTGGAGAATCCCAGGGACGGGGGAGCCTGGTGGGCTGCCGTCTCTGGGGTCGCACAAAGTCGGACACGACTGAAGCGACTTAGCAGCAGCAGCAGAAATAGAATACGATTAAAATAGACAACCAGCACATTACACTTAGGCCACACGGTCAATGATAACAGAATGGAGGATAAACATGGGGCCTAACATGTACTTCAGAGGACATCATTTCAATGTGCACTTGAATTCAATGAGCACTTCACTCTTCTGCGCAGGGCACTGTGTTAGGTACTGCAAGTTAATAATCATTTCTAAAGAGCACTTAAGGAAGATACAAAACACTTTTATCTACATGTTCTTCTTCACTGCTTATCTCAAGTCTTTAAGATAGATATTTAACCTATTTTAAATACAGTGATCCTTCAAAGAACATCACATAGGAAGGAACTGTGTCTTCTGGGCTCTAGATAGGGAAATACAATCAATGTAACAAGTGCCTCAGAGTCAAAAAGTCCTATACTGATATTATGAGGACAGTAAATTGGAACCTAATTCTAGTACCGAGGGTAGAGTACTCTGTCTGGCTTGAAGGAGGGAATGGTAATATTCTAGGATGCTTTTCCTGAAGGAAACAAAAGAACAGTTGATTGGAATTTATACTCGGAACACTTTCTGTGTTTCAGATATTGTCCTAAGAACATTGTTAATTTATTTCATTGTTCTTAAGCTTACTACAACACTAAGAGATCATTTTATCCTCATTTTTTCAAATAAAATTTCTGAGGCTCAGATACCTTTAAAAATGTATTCAAATCCACACAGCTCATAACAGGAAGATCTAATTCAATAGTCTCTTGACCATTCTCTTAAAAGGAAAGCAGGAAGGAAGAAAAAGAAATTCATGATGACAGAAGAGGTATGAAAGAAGCAAGTAGCCCTGATTAACTGTGATCAAACATTTAATGAGGAAGTTCAATAAACAAGGAGAGAGGGCTAAGAAACTACATTAGAATTAGTGAAGGATGCTGAGATACGGCATTTGGACTTCCTTCCCTCAACGTGCAATGGGAATCAGGAATACATATTTTGATAAGACTTATTTTCAAGCAAGGTTAAATTTGACAGCAGACTGAAATACAGCAAGACTGATGAGCAAGTGAAAAGTGAAGGAGAGCTAGTGGAGGCAGTCAGGATTGACAGTGCTTCTGGCAGAAGGAACATAAAGAGGAATGGACGGATTGGAAAGAGAGTTTAAAGATACAGCTGAAAGGATACTGCTACTGATTTAACTTGGAGGAAAGCTAGAGGTATTAATGCACGAGTGAAAAGAAAAAAGGTATTATCTTTTAACTGGGATAAGAGCTCAGTGAAAAGGAATGAAGGAATAGGTTTTTAGGAAACAATAAATTTCATATTAGGAATGTGTTTGACTATTGATTTGGATACTTTTTTGGGTTGTGTATTATTTTTACTTGGCAGACTATGCTGAATACGATTGTCCTTGTAAATAAGTCAACAAAACATCCTTGTCATTTTCCTGTTTCCAAGACTTTCCTGGTTAACGGTTTTACCTTAGAAGCATACATGATCCACCTTATCCTTTGATCTGTATACTTTGTAAACAATGATAGGAAATAACAGAAACTTGGCATAGGATATCAAAAGATCTGTCAGGATTAGCAAGTCAGACTTGTAAACAGTTGATGCCACTGGAGAAGCTAAAGGAATAAGGCTGAAGATGCCGCCACTACTTTTGACAGCTGACAATTACATAATATTTATCATCAGTCAAGCACTAGTCAAAGTGCTTTACTTTTATTAACCCAGTCCTCAGAACAACTCTACCCACTCCAGTGTTCTTGCCTGGAGAATCCCAGGGACGGGACAGCCTGGTGGGCTGCCGTCTATGGAGTCACAGAGAGTCGGACACGACTGAGGTGACTTAGCAGCAGCAGCAGAACAACTCTGTACATGAGATTAGCTCCATTTTATGTAAGAGGACATTGAGGCATGGAGAGAAGAGTGACATGGTCTAAATTATTACACAGTCAGTAAAAGACTGGGATTATGCCTAGAGGTACGGAATTATTTTATATATATATACACACACACACACACACACACATATGCAATTAGTATCACCACTGAACCACTACCATCGGTTTGGTCTGTGGCCTTCCAGAGAGAAAGAGAGAGCTGAAAGACACAGCCTCAAGTGCTAGTGGTGATTTAGTCTAGTGGAGGGATGGAGACTGCGGAAATGTTGAAGAAAACACTTTCAATTTGTCTCTGTCCTTTGACTACCTCATAAAGGTGAAGGCAATGACATGTATGACTATAAATAACTGAAACAATGTCATTATGTACATCCCAGGGATAGGGGAGCCTGGAGGGCTGCCGTCTCTGGGGTTGCACAGAGTCGGACACGACTGAAGCGACTTAGCAGCAGCAGCAGCCGCAAGTCAATATATAATTATGGAGAAAAATGTAGAATATAAATCTTTAAAAGCTAAAAACAATAAATTTTCATAATTTGACTATTTAAGGAGAACCACTGAGAAACTGTTATATTTCCTTCTAGTCTTTAGAGCATCTTTGATATCTTATTTCATAGAGCTCATGTTATACTGAATTTCACTTGGATGTCCAAAACACAGCATGGAGCTCTATCTCCATTTCCTTAATGAACACTTCTCAGTCTCTAGTGCTATGATACTTTATGTGCAGAACCATTTCTTCAGCCCTGGCATTCGCTGATTTTTATTTCCATAAATAACACTGGGTGAACAGATGTCTACCAGCCTGGTTTTGATCATGAAACACGGAGATACGCAAGTCTCCACGTATTCATCTCAGCATCCTTTGGGCTCCTGTTACCTGTGTCCTCTCGCATACTCAGCTACCATCTCATCTCAGCAGTGATTTAGCCACCTGAGGGGAAGGGAATGGTAGACCTACAGAAATTCCTAAAAGGAAAACACCATCTGTGTAGGGTTGGTTTACTTGTTTTCTTCCTTCCTGTGTTTGTGAAAGCTGTTACACTGGAGGTCACATTTTTCTTTGTATGTTTTTGTCCTGTTTTATAGCCTTTTTGCATTCAACTTTACGTTCAGGCCAGTCTCTACAGCATGTAAGTAATATGTTGTCACCTAGTCTCTCTCCAGATGTTCCTGGCAAAGTTCTGAGAGTTTACCAGAAACTTCTCTGCTTCCCCTGGGGAGGCACTGCTCTGTTAAGTCCCACTAAGTGCCTTCCTCCAGTCTGGTTCTGCTTTACAGCTAATAAATATCCCTGGATTTTCCAGCATACAGTAGCATCTTGTCCTTAGTAGCAAATGCTGATGCACATTCTCCTCTTTGATGTAATCTTTCTAGTAATTTCAACAGAAAATCAGCAAGAAGGTGGTTCTTAAGACTTGGAGTAGGTTATGGCCTGTATCAGCTTGGATCCAATCAAGAGACCAGGAAAAAAAAAAAAAAAAACCCACAAAATTTAAACAGGAGACATTGAACATAAACAAATATTAAGTGATGATAGAAGATTAAACATAAAGATAAAAGGAGGACTGAAGAAGGACAAACTGGGAAGGATTTCCACACATTGAAGGATGTGTGTGTTTGCATGCCAGGGGACAGTGGAGAAACGTGTGGTATGTCCAGGTCAGGGTTCTGCTCAACGTCTCCAGGCAAGTGGAACCACCCTCAGGGACACAGAGAAAACCACTGGAGTTCAGAGTATCAGAGGAGGACCTGGTGTGCTGGTGTGGGCGTGGCTCACTGGATGACCGGCTCCCAGACAGGAAAAGGTGTGGGAAGCAGTGCTTGGGCCTGGGCTGGGGGCAGCCTTACATGTACTCTCCATGCCACTGCTGTCTAAGTTGAGAGTTGCAGCCACATGTGAGAGACAGTTGTGTCCTCTGGGCACTTCACACTGAAGCATACCAAAGAGGCTGAGGAACGGAGAAAAAGGTGCCCTCTCCAGAAGCCCGGTGAAGGAGCCCCAGCCTGAGCACGACCTGAATCAATGAGGACCACCTTTTTCTTCTGAAACATCTTGCAGCGCCACCTACTGACAAAAGTTTAGCAACCGGCAGTTTAAAGGCAACTGCTAAGTTGCTTCACTCGTGTCCGACTCTGTGCAACCCATAGACGGCAGCCCTCCAGGCTCCTCTGTCCCTGGGATTCTCCAGGCAAGAATACCAGAGTAGGCTGCCATTTCCTTCTCCTAAAGGCAACTGACTAAGGACTTATGAATTAGACCCCCAGAATGGAATTCCCCTTTGTTACATAACACGATCGGGAAAGTGATATCATATCTCTTTTGTTATATTCTATTGGAGAAGCAAGTTATAGGTCTAGGTCCTGCTCACTCAAGGAAAAGAGATTAAACAGAGCACGGGTCTGCCCACCACAAACTACATTATTCACAATCACCAAAAACTGGAAATGACCCAAATGCCCCTCAAAATGTGAATGGATAAGCAAACTAAGATACATCCATGCTATGAAATACTCCACAGTAATGCAAGTGAATAAACTATTGATATACACATGACTTGACCCATCTCAAATCATTTATGCCAAGTGATAGAAGCCAATCTCAAAGTTTGCCTTCTGTGCAATCCCCTTTAGATGGCTTTCTCCAACTTACAAAACTACTGAGACAGGCAACAGTTGCTGACGTCTGGGAAGGAGTTCAGAAAGCTTGACTGGAAATCCTGTTAGTGGTGGCAGTTGTCAGACTCTATACACGTGACAAAATACACAAAATAAATTTAGAATGCATTTATTGAATAAAAGTGAACTATACTGGATGTGTCTAGTCAAGGCTATGGTTTTTCCTGTGGTCATGTATGGATGTGAGAGTTGGACTGTGAAGAAAGCTGAGCACCGAAGAACTGATGCTTTTGAACTGTAGTGTTGGAGAAGACTCTTGAGAGTCCCTGGGACTGCAAGGAGATCCAACCAGTCCATCCTAAACGAGATCAGTCCTGGGTGTTCATTGGAAGGACTGATGCTGAAGCTGAAACTCCAATACTTTGGCCACCTCATGAGAAGAGTTGACTCATTGGAAAAGACCCCGATGATGGGAGGGATTGGGGGCAGGAGGAGAAGGGGATGACAGAGGATGAGATGGCTGGATGGCATCACTGACTCAATGGACGTGAGTTTGAGTGAATTCCAGGAGTTGGTGATGGACAGGGAGGCCTGGCGTGCTGCGATTCATGGGGTCACAAAGAGTCAGACACAACTGAGCAACTGAACTGAATTGATACTGGATGCAAAACTAAATAATAATTATGCCTTAAAAGCAACAGGCAGAAAGCCTGTCCAGTTTTATGTTCCCACCAGAAAGAAGTATGTGTAAGAGTTCCTGAGTCCAGACAACCACAACTGACTGAATATGTTTAAAAGTTGGGGCTTCCCAACTTTTAAACTAGTTGGCGCTAGTGGTAAAGAACCTGCCTGCCTATTCAGGTTAGATGTAAAAGACTCAGGTTCGATCCCTGGGTGGGGGAGATCCCCTGGAGGAGGGCATGGCAACCCACTCCAATATTCTTGCTTGGAAAATCCTGTGGACAAGGGAGCCTGCCAGGCTACAGGCAACGAGGTCACAAAGAGCTGGACATGACTGAAGCAACTTAGCATGCAAACAAAAATAACTCTCTTTTGTTTAGGATTTACTTAATTATAATGAGCTTGCACATTCCATATATTTAATAGTATATGTATGCAATTTTTTGGAAATTTATCTTGATATCCATTAATTAATTAAGTTCTTGGCACACTTTTAATGCTTTACAGACACTCCTCAGAATTTAGGATATTAATGTTTGCTACCTGTTACAAATATTTCTTCATTCTGTTACTCATATTTTGAGTCAATTTATGATACATTTTAAAATATATAATTTTTATGAATTATCCAATATAATCCAAACATATCAGTATTTTCCTTTTGCCTTTTATTTTTTTGTCTTACTTTTTCCTCCCCTGCTGTGGAGGAGATAAATTAATCACAAGTATGCTCTTGCAAGTCTTTTTATGCTTAGTAATTTATCTCTTTGATCAAGTTTAGTATTCAGCTTGTTAACAGAAGCTTTTTCTTTCTTTTTCTAGCACAGAGGCAGAGCATCTTTGTTTTTTGAGCAGAAGAAGGAGCAGTGGAAATTTGTAGGTCTAACATCACTAGCCTTTGGTGTGAGTGAAAGCTGAGTTGATCAGCCTGGGCCTAGATAAAGGCCAAGACTAAAAAGAAAGATTAAGATGAAACTGATGAACAGATGAAAGTGAAAGTCGCTCAGTCATGTCCAACTCTTTGCAACCCTGTGGAACTCTCCAAGCCAGAATACTGGAGTGGGAAGCCTTTCCCTTCCCCAGGGGATCTTCCCAACTCAGAGACTGAACCCAGGTCTCCCACATTGCAGGTGGATTCTTCACCAGCTGAGGCACAAGGGAAGCCAGATAGCATAAGACAATAATGGACAGATAGCATCGGACAATAATGAATAATCAGAAGCTGTACTGAGGATGTGGATGTGAAGGACTGAGGAAAGAGAAGGGAATTACAGAGAGATGAGTTTGCCAGAGCTGAGAGCCATGGCTGAGTCCATGTATGATGGTAAAGCCAGAAAATGTAAGATGAGACCCAAATAAAAGAGTAAGGCTGTTGTAGTAAAGCAACATCTAGTTACTGCCCAGAATGTTAGTAAATCCATGAAGGCAGACACCGCAGGTTAAAAGTGTATCTGAGTGCAGAACACATGTGGACACGGAAGTAAGATAGTAGGGAAGTAAGTGACAGTCGCTCAGATGCTCTTTGTGACCTCATGAACTTTGTGACCTCATGTGACCTCATAGCCAGCCAGGCTCCTCTGTCCATGGGATTCTCCAGGCAAGAATACTGGAATGGGTTGCCATTTGGAGACAAAACTAGGAGGAGGATACCAAGGGCTTAGCTACAGTTCATAGACAAAAATCCAAACCAAAGAGCCCACTTAGAGGCTTACTTATCACAGAAGAAATGTATCAAGTGTCATCATACAACCAAAGCATTACCATGGTATGAACTGGTATAGGTCAGAGCAGAACCACAGCAAGACAGATTAGATGTTGCCTCCTATGATTTACTCAACCAAGACTTTGATAATCTGAGCTAAGCCAAGGTTTACATGCACAGCCTCAGATAGGGACAGCCTGCAATTGATTCCCACTGAGGGTACAGAGAGATGATTAGAGCTGAAATCAAGGCAGTTCACTCTAGGTATTATAGAAGAAGTAAAGATCTAACTGATGATTATGAACTTAGTAGTATGGAAGAGGAAACATTCAAAAAATAGTCCAAAAAGCTGAAAATAATAATCATATATACATATATATGATCTTCTTGAATTATCAATAAATATTGGTAAAATCTTTTAAGATGTCAAACATCCAAATGTTTGTTCTTACCTCATCTTGACTCTGGGGCTTCCCTGGTGGCTCAGATCATAAAGACTCTGCCTGCAATGGCAATGTGGGAGACCTGGGTTCAATCCCTGGGTTGGGAAGATCCTCCTAGAGGAGGGCACGGCAACACACTCTAATATTCTTGCCTGGAGAATCCCCACGGACAGAGGAGCCTGGAAGGCTACAGTCCATGGAGTCACAGAGTCGGACATGACTGAGCAACTAGGTACAGCACATCTTGACTCTAAAATGTCAATCCAACACTCAGTTCTATTCAGAAATTTCTTCTTAGATTCATATTGATTCAACAAATATGAAGTTCTGGCAAATAGTATGCTGTAAAAAACGAGGTTAAGTAAAATGAAGAGCCTGAAACATACGAGACAGGCTAGGACCTGGGACCCCTGCACTTGCACCTGGACAAACATCTCAACCAACAGAACACAAAGAAAATATAAGGGACTAATAGTAACAGCACACAAGAATAGTTGGCAATTATGATCAATAGGATACAAGAAGGACACAGACCAACTGCCACCTCTGAGGTGCTGGGAGCAAAAGCAGGGTACTGCACACAATTCCTGCGCACAGCACCACCAGGGGGTGGGCAGACCACCAAAGCCGCCCACCCGGCCCATCCTATGGATCCACCTTTACTCTCACCCCATTTAAGGAAACAGTTTGCTCCCCTCAAGCAAGTGAACCTGTTTCTTATTCTTGCTCCCATATGTTGCAGCACAAATCCTGATAAAGCCTTGTCTGATTCCTGAGTGGCCTCTTATCAATTTATAATAATTACAGAGTTTAAGGATCCAGGTCAGTAACATATATGCTCAGAATAGCTTTCTTTTTTAACAGAAGTATAGTTGATTCATAATGTGTTAGTTTTAGGTATACAGCAAACTGACTCTGATATATGCATAATTTATATAAATGTATATTTATATAGATAAAAATTATTTTCCAGAATCTTTTCCACTATAGGTTATTACAAGAGACTGAATGTAGTTCCCAGTGCTATACAGTAAGTCCTTGTAGTTTAAATACTTTATATATAGCAGTGTATATTTGTTAATCCTGAAACTCCTAATTTACTCCTTACCCCCTTTCCCTTTTGATAAACTAAATTTGTTTTCTGTGTCTGTGAGTTTACTTCTGTTTTGTAACTAAGTTCATTTGTACACTTTTTTAGGTTCTACATATAAGTGTTATCATATGATTTTTGTCTTTCTCTGACTTACTTCACTTAATAGGATAATCTCTAGCTCATTACATCTTTTTAGTGAATGATTTCAATAACTACTGCCAGGATTATGTTGGGCCATGAAGAAACTGAGATAGGAATGAGAGTGTCTACCCTACAGACACTCTGGCATTCATATAGAAATAATTCATAACTGATGTTTGTCTTAAGTACAATAAAAAATCCAAAGGAAAAGTAATTAACTTCACTAGGTAGAGGTCAATGTAGCCATCACAGAGGAGGTAATGTATGAGCTGTATTTTGAAGGATGAATTTAGAGTTTCTAAAAATAGAATAAGGATAAGAGTTCCTTAAGTAAAGGAATCAGCTTATGTGCAAAAAACATGAGCAATTGAGAGAATACAGTGTCTTTAAGACATGGCACAAAATGTTCAGTTTGTCTCATTGGTCCCATAGGATCAGGGGAGTCATGACCGCCAGGTAGGATCTTCCTCCTCCTCCCACCAATGAGATTCTCCCTCCTTTGTCAACCTGAATTCTCAGACATTTATTATTAAAGCAACTTTCCTTACAGTGTTTCCAGAAAATTCTTTTCCACATGTCCAGTAGGCATAGGGAGTGTGGATGTAGATTACTGTGTAACAGTTTGTTAATAATGCTCAGAATTTTATTCTAGAAATCAAACTGAATCTACACATTGATCAGTTAAGACCAACTACCAAGGTCTACAAATGTGTCAGTTATGAGGCTACGGATAGACATATAAGACCATATTTAATGTTCTAATCTTAGAAGAGGGAGCAAGATTGTTATTGGAGAAAAGGGGGTAAGGTGAACACAGAAGGTTATTTACTTCAAATGCTAAAAACAGGCAAGTTATCTAGGAAGAGAGAGAAAAATTATGGCATCTACACTCTCCCATGGCACTAAGAATATAGTGAGTGTAGGAAAAGACAGTAAAATCAATAAAAGGAGGTACAGTGGTCAAATGATATTTTACCCAACATCAGGAGAATAAACGAGTTCCACTCTAAATGTCTTATATTACTTTTCTTCTTTATTTTCCTGTAAGAAGATAATGGTAATAAGCAGTACATTAAGAATCCTGAATTCCTATCAAATTTCCTCAGTTTTCTTTCTTTTCTCTGCCCAGTTGTTACATATATGCAAATGCTAATAAGAAAGTTTTCTGGAAAATATACTACAACAATGTAGGATTTTAAAAGTTAACTCAATAAATTGAGTTTACTTATGTTAAAATACATTTTAAAATTGCCCTTTGGAAAATAAAACCTGAGAAAATTCAATTTGCCAGACTGGAATAAGCGAGTCATTTTAATTGTCAGTATTTTAATTAGGCTAGCAAATTTAACTCTAGATGGTGATTGCAGCCATGAAATTAAAAGAGGCTTACTCCTTGGAAGGAAGGTTATGACCAACCTAGACAGCATATTAAAAAGCAGAGACATTACTTTGTCAACAGAGCTCCATCTAGTCAAGGCTATGGTTTTTCCAGTGGTCATGTATGGATGTGAGAGTTGGACTATAAAGAAAGCTGAGCACCGAAGAACTGATGCTTTTGCACTGTGGTGTTGGAGAAGACTCTTGAGAGTCCCTTGGACTGCAAAGAGATTCAACCAGTCCATCCTAAAGGAGATCAGTCCTGGGTGTTCATTGGAAGGATGGATGTTGTAGCTGAAACTCCAATACTTTGGCCACCTGATGCGAAGACCCTGATGCTGGGAAAGATTGAGGGCAGGGGGAGAAGGGGACAACAGAGGATAAGATGGTTGGATGGCATCACAGACTCAATGGACATGGGTTTGGGTAGACTCCGGGAGTTGGTGATAGACAGGGAGGCCTGGCGTGCTGCGGTTCATGGGGTAGCAAAGAGGTGGACACAACTGAGCGACTGAACTGAGCTAAACTGAACATCTATTCTATGGGGCTTCTCAGGTGGCTCAGTGGTAAAGAATCTGCCTGCCAGTGCAGGTGACATGGTTTCGATCACTGGGTCGGGAAGATCCCTGGAGAAGGAAATGACAACACACTTCAGTATTCTTGCTTGGGAAATCCCATGAACAGAGCAGTCTGACAGGCTAAAGTTTATGCGGTTGCAAAAGAATAGGATGCAACTTAGCGACTAACAACAACATCTGCTCTACATCATGTTCGTGAAATACCAGTACAGCATGTGACTGAACTTATAACTAATTTAACTTAAGTCCACTAAGGAGATTCAAATTAGTTGTAAAGAGCCAACCATCTAATGTTATTCAAATGTCTTAGTGAAAAAATTCTTGAAAATAAGAAAGTCCCAAGTTAGCATGTTTTATTCCTATTGGCATTATTGTGGTGAATGTCAGATGTATCGTTAGAGAACCAAACATCTTCAGGTATATTTTTTCAAAATTTCTCTAGATACTTTCAAGACAACATGTAAACAGTGAATTCATTTGACAGAATTTTTAACCTAAAGCAGGCTGAAGCAACTACTACAAAACACTCAACATTACTCAACTGGATAAAGAACAGAAATCACCTGGTTGCCATAGAATTATAACTGTGAAAAGTGATATGCTATGATGACACTAAGATTTTGACATGAGGTACAAAATTCCATATTTAGAAAGTCTCTGGTTTTTTTCTAAACATACAGACACTATCCATATTACTGTTAGTATCTCTTATGTAAAGAATTATGTCATAATTATACCTCAGAGTTAAAATATGGAAAATTAATAAAAATAGCTAGTTTTTATTAAGGTACTACCTTATTATTGAAAGAAATTATATATATATGTGTGTATATATATGATTTTTACTATATTTTCATATTTAAAATATTTTATGTTTAAATATATATGCATATATATACATACACATATATACATGTAAATGAAAATTCTGGTACTCCTATACCTAGGCTTTTGTCATGAATCTTTACATTCTTCCTTCCTGATAAGACTATAACACTTGTTTTCTAGACCTACACTGATTGCCAAGAAAGTCAATTATCATAAAGGAAATATTGGCTTTATTCTACTCTATTCCTCTTTTCACCACTTCTTTGTACTGAATCCAACTGTTCTCTTCTACCATTTTCACCCAATTATATTTCTGACCCTTGTTTTTAATTTTCTATCAGTTTCAAAAGGCAAAGAAAAATGGTCACTGTAAGAATTAACTTTCACTATTTTATCCATGTCCAACACTGAACTGGATATTTCACATTTGCTTCCTTGTAAAAATTCCCCAGCAAACCTATTTGGCAAATGTTAAACAGCTCTTCAGCAGCAAACCAAAGACTTCAACTCATGAGTGACTCAAAAATCATAAGCCTCAATAAATATGTGAAACTGCTCGTTTATTAGTCATCAAGAAAGTGAAAATTCAAACCACAGTGTAATAACCATTATGCATTCATCAAAACAGAAAAGAACAGACAACACTAAGGATTGTCTGTAGACTGTGGAGTAACTGGCACACGCATACATTGCCAGAGGGCATGGAATTGGTACAATGACTGGAAAACAGTTTGGCAGGATTTACTAAAGCTGGACATACACATTCTCTATGACCTAATAATTCCACTCCCAGAATAGACTAAGAAAAACACGTGCACATTTACCAGCGGACATGCACAGGACTGTTCACGGCAGCATGATAACAGCACTGCAACTGTAAACAAGCTAAAGGCTCGGCAAAGACAGAATGGGGTCAATAAATTGAGGTGTACCCACACAAAGCAACACTACACAGCAATGAGAATTCATGAACTGCGACTCTACACAACACAGATTAATGTCACTATGTCATTAAGCGAAAGAAGCTAGTCATACATGAAATAACGTGCTCTGTGATTTCACTTAAATAAAATTCTAAAGGAGGCAAAACTAATCTATGGTGATAGAAATCAGGTTAACTTGGCTGTGGGGGGAGGTGGTGGATACTGACTGGAAAGGATCACAGCAGAGATTTTGGATTACTGGTGATGTTTTCTTCTTGATCTAGATGATGGTGACATAGATGTGTTCAATGTGTGAAACTGAACATAGATACTTCTTTTTTCACCTGTATATTTTTCTTTATAAGTTAACAAAAAAGTATACTTAAAGAATGTATCTTCCCTCTGTAATGCTTCTGAATTTATATTCTAAAGGCAAGAAAAGTAAAAACAAATATTTATTACATAAACACTGAACCTTTTCAAGAGTTGGCAGAATCCACATAATTAAAAGAAACAAGTATGTGTATAGAGGGAATTTGTTTATTATCTCATTTATAAGGTAAAGTCTATTTATAAACACTTTCACCAATTGAATCAAATAAGATTAAAGAACAAAAAATTACAAACCTCACAAGAAAGCAGAGTCACCAAATCTAACTAAAACTTACAAGTATCACAATAATGTTCAGAAATTTCTTAATTTGGATGGTTAGAATGTTAGTGTGTCACATCAAAGTATGAATGTAACAAAATCCATTTACTCATTAATTCGTTTGCTCACTCATTCATTCATCTCATGCTTACTGGTTATGAGGTTCTAAGCACTAAAGGGTTTTGAAGAGGTTCACAATCCTTCCTGTGCTTGAGTAACAAATGTAAATGCCCATTAGGGCCAGGTGGAGATGACCAACTAGCAGAGCCGAGTGTGAGTGGCAGGGACCGTGGACTATCATTAAGCATTGTGCCCTTATGTGAGGAACGGGGCAGCAACGTCTAATCACCCACTGATTCTTTTCATGTCCATCCAATGGAAATCACAATTTACTATGTGAAACCAACTGGTTTTCAAATGTAGGCTCTTTAAAAGAAAACAAACAAGTAACAGTGTGACAAACAAAGCACATCTGTGAGCTGAATCAGACATATGGCTGCCAGTTTATAATGTCTGACCAAACTAAAGCGACATGAATGCTTATTGGGCTACAGCCATGAGCAGCTGATTTGCCTATAAGGAGCCCAGCCATTCAAGTACCACATTCATTCTCTGCTTCGCTGTAGCCTGAGAACTAACAGTTTAAAAGTAAATCACTTGGGAGAAAATAACAGCAAATGAAACAACTGACAAAGGATTAATTTCCAAAATATACAAGCAGCTTATACATCTCAATACCAGAAAAACAAACAACCCAATCAAAAAGTGGGAAAAAGACCTAAACAGACATTTCTCCAAAGACGTACAGATGGCTAACAAACACAAGAAAAGATGCTCAACATCACTCATTATTAGAGAAATGCAAATCAAAACTACAATGAGATATTGTAGTGGTCACACCAGTCAGAATGACCATCATCAAAAAGTCTACAAACAATAAATGCTGGAAAGGGTGTGGAGAAAAGGGAACCCTCTTGCACTATTGATAAGAATGTAAACATACAGCCACTATGGAAGAGAGTTGTGAGATTCCTATAAAAACTAGGAATAAAACCACCATATGCACAGCAATCCCACTCCTAGGCATATACCCTGAGGAAACCAAAATTGAAAAAGACACATGTATCCCATTGTTCATTGCAGCATTATTTACAATAGCTAGAACATGGAAGCAACCTATATGTCCATCGATAGGTGAATGGATAAAGAAATTGTGGTACCTATACACAATGGAATATTACTCAGCCATAAAAGAAACACATTTGAGTCACTTCTGATGAGGTGGATGAACCTTAGAGCCTATTATAGAATGAATGAGTCAGAAAGAGAAATATAAATATCATATTCTAATGCATATATATGGAATCTAGAAAAATGGTACCGAAGGATTTATTTACAGGGCAGCAATGGAGAAATAGACATAGAGAATAGACTTATGGACATGGGGAGAGGGGAGGAGAGGGTGAGATGTATAGAAAGAGTAACATGGAAACTTACATTACCATATGTAAAATAGATAGCCAACAGGAATGTGCTGTATGGTTCAGGAAACTCAAGCAGGGGCTTTGTATCACTCTAGAGGGGTGGGATGGGGCAGGAGATGGGAGAGAGGTTCAAAAGGGAGGGGATATATGTATACCTGTGGCTGATTCATGTTGTGGTTTGACAGAAAACAACAAAATTCTGTAAAGCAATTATCCTACAATAAAAAAAAATAAATTAAAAATTAAAAAAGTCAATCACTTAATTACATTAAGTGTAATGTATGCTATGACATGCACCATTTAAATGAATGAGATAGAATTATTATGTCCAAATATATAAATGGGAATGTCTGTGAAATATTTTTGAGCAAAAATTAACAAAATCAGAACTTCAAGTAGAGTACATGCTTTGCTATCACACATATATACACATGTGTTTGGAAAAATAAACATCAAACTATTAACAGAGGGATGCTACAAAAGAGGTGGGCAAAAGTTGGCACTGGAACACTTCCACTTTTTATTTTATTGACTTTTCCCATGTATTCTATGTATTGTGGGAAAAAAATAGCCCACATGGCAGAACTCACTGCTCCCTGAGGATCTGACCTTCTACTTCTTTAATTAAAGTCCATGCCTCTCCTGGTGCCTCATCCCCAGGGACCATTAGAAAAGCAGCTCAGCAATACAGTTTCACTTGCTTATCCCTGAACCTTCTCTTTGATTCTAGGCATGTGGTGCTAGAGAGTGGGGTTTCTCACTCACTGCCTCACCTGCAGAGCATGCACAGGCGTGAGCTACAAGGGAAGTTTCTCAAGCAGTCTGCTTTTCCAAAAGTTTTCATATCATCATTCTTGGACAAAAACTAGCCTAAGGAATCTTGTTTTCCTTCCCAGCAAAAGATCATGTAACCAGCTTTCATTATTAAGGCTGACAGAAGAGAAAGACCCTGAAGGAACAATCCCTATACCTGAGACAATTTTAAATAACCTTAGGGATGTTAAAACTCATACAAATAATAGACTGCAAATTCCTGGAGAAAGTGTCATGCTCACTTTCTTATGTAACAGGCAGGGATTGTAACATTTGCCTTTTCTACCAGTTGCATTGAAAAACATCTTTTGATTTGCAGTAAAGAAAGCAGAAAAACACTGTAGAAAATGACTGAACACCTAATGGACAAGATATACAATTTCTTTTAAGATATTAATTGCTATTTAAGTCTTCAAATGCTGACTTCTAAATAAAAAAATCTTTATATCATGTGCTATGAAATTTATATTAACTGTCTTCACTTACTCAAAAAATGTATTTTTTTAAGATACAAAAGAAAAGAAAGAAAAAGTATTTTTCCTTATGAAAAGAATTCTTAGGATATCTTTCTTTTAAGAACTATTGATACATTGCATTTATTTGACAACTACCATATAAATGTAAATAATTTCCTTCTTCACATGTAAATTTTAATATCTATTCCAATGAATAAAATATTTCCATTCATCCTGCTTCAATAAAAAGTATTATTGTCTTGGTGTTTTTCTTTCTGGCTTACTTCACTCTGTATAATTTAGAAAGATGGTAACAATAACCCTGTGTACGAGACAGCAAAAGAGACACTGATGTATAGATGAGTCTTATGGACTCTGTGGGAGAGGGAGAGGGTGGGGAGATTTGGGAGAATGGCATTGAAACATGTATAATATCATGTATGAAACGAGTTGCCAGTCCAGGTTCGATGCACGATACTGGATGCTTGGGGCTGGTGCACTGGGACGACCCAGAGGGAGGGTATGGGGAGGGAGGAGGGAGGAGGGTGAGGAGGGAGGAGGGTTCAGGATGGGGAACACAGGTATTACCTGTGGTGGATTCATTTCGATATTTGGCGAAACTAATACAATATTGTAAAGTTTAAAAATAAAATAAAATTTAAAAAAATCCCTAAAAAAAAAAAAAGTATTATTGTCAGGTAATCACTATGTTTATTGTTTATAATTTCCATTACCCCTCCAGTCAAAAATACCTGTATAGCATATGGTCTCCAGAATGAAAACCTCACAGACTGAGGTCAGAACAAAACATAAACATGACTTTATAAGGGCATACATATGACCTTTAAGTCACCTATTTGAAATGGGTTATAAAATAAATTACCATAATTTTTAAATCAATAAAATATTTCCATGTATTATTTTAACATGTCTATCAAGAAATTATAGGCCAGAGCTGCCCATGAAAACATGCAAGCAATAAGATTTATAAAAACATCTTGGTACAAATTCTAATCTGAACATTTTTGTTAACCAACAGTGAATTTAACATATACGAATTATCTTAAAATATAAATATGGCTAAGTATATATTTTCATGTATTTATTCTATTTGAATGGCTAGTGCCCACCCTAGATTTTTATAAAATTACTTTAAAATTATTACGTTTAACATTTTTTTCACCAACTGTTAAAATAACTGCAGGTAAACAAATAGAAATAAATAGGGACATAACAGAAAACCTTTAAGGGAACAAATCTGGAAATCTTTGAAATTTTGTATGTTTAAAAGTTGAGTATAAGAAGACCCAACTTTTGTGTGAACAAAATAATTTGTAGAATCAAAATATTCACATTTCTTTGTGAAAAACACAAAAAAATATTAAATGCAAGGCTATATGGATCTCAGTTGTGTAAAACAAACTATTAATAGCAGTCATGTAAGCCTAATGGGTAACTTTTTCAACTTCTAGAAACTGTTATTAGCTTTGTTGGCTCTCCCAATGGAATTTTGATTCTGTACTATAGGCAGAAACTAAAATTTAATCTGCTGTGTGTGTCAGTCACTCAGTAGTGGCTGCCTCTTTGTGACCCCGTGGACTGGAGCCTGCAAGCTTCTCTGTTCATGGGGATTCTCCAGGCAAGAATACTGGAGTGGGTTGCCATGCCCTCCTCCAGGGGATCTACCCAACCCAGGGATTGAACCCAGGTCTGCATTGCAGGTGGATTCTTTACCAGCTGAGCTACCAGGGAAGCCCTTAATCTGCTAAGAAACAACTACTAAGGGCCTGTGAGGAAAATATATCTGATAAAAATCCATGTGCTCATAATATGATATTTCAGTCTATTTTTGATACTTGAAGTATTGCTGCCTGAAAAGATATTTTAAATAATTATTGAAAAATAAAGGGTTCAAGCTCAAAAGGAACCATAACATAATATTACAAAACATGACTCTATAAAGGCAAGAAACTGTTATGTCTGGATAGTAATCTTTTACTGGCACATCACAAAATATTTAACTAGGGAATACAATTAGAAAATATATAATTTCTAGTCTATGAAGTACAAATGTGGATTAACTTGATAAAAACAATACTTGAGACAGTTTCTAACATATTTTCAAAGAGACTTAGACTGGATGAGGTATATGAATAATTCTTGATTTTGAAGCTGACAGTATCCCAATTTGAATAGCTGAGCTGCTACTTTCTGCACTAGATGAAACGTGTGTCAAAACCATATACTGAAAATCAAAAAGCACATTATCATCTTGGTGCCAAACACATTTGCATAATGACTTTAGTCTGCAAATTTAAAAACTGATATAATAAACTTAAAATAAAAATACACTGAGAAAATTTATGCTATACTAATGAAATATGAGCAAGAGAGTTTCAGAAAAATATCTACTTCTGCTTTATTGACTATGCCAAATCCTTTGACTGTGTGGACCACAACAAACTCTGAAAAATTCTGAAAGAGATGGGAATACCAGACCACCCGACCTGCCTCTTGAGAAATCTGTATAGAGGTCAGGAAGCAACAGTTAGAAATGGATATGGAACAACAGACTGGTTCCAAATAGGAAAAGGAGTACATTAAGGCTGTATATTGTCACCCTGCTTATTTAACTTATATGTAGACTACATCATGAGAAATGCTGGACTGGATGAAGCACAAGCCAGAATCAAGATTGTCAGGAGAAATATCAATAATCTGAGATATGCAGATGACCTCACCCTTATGGCAGAAATCAAAGAAGAACTAGTCTCTTGATGAAAGTGAAAGAGAAGAGTGAAAAAGTTGGCTTAAAACTCAATACTCAGAAAACGAAGATCATGGCATCTTGTCCCATTACTCCATGGCAGATAGGTGGGAAAACTGGAAACACTGACAGACTTTATTTTTTGGGGCTCCAAAATCACTGCAGATGGTGACTGCAGCCATGAAATTAAAAGACGCTTGCTCCTTGGAAGAAAAGCTATGATCGACCTAGACACCATATTAAAAAGTAGAGACATTACTTTGCCAAGAAAGGTCCATCTAGTCAAAGCTATGGTTTTTCCAGTAGTTATGTATGGATGTGAGAGTTGGACTATAAAAAAAGCTGAGCACCGAAGAATTGATGCTTTTGAACTGTGGTGTTGGGGAAGACTCTTGAGAGTCCCTTGGACTGCAAGGAGAAATCAGTCCTGAATATTCATTGGAATGACTGATGCTGAAGCTTAAACTCCAATACTTTCGCCACCTGATGCGAAGAACTGACTCATTTGAAAAGACCTTGATGCTGGGAAAGATTGAAGGCAGAAGAAGAAGGGAATGACAGAGGATAAGATGGTTGGATGATGGCATCAGCGACTCAACAGACATGAGTTTGAGTAAACTCTAGGAGTTGGTGATGGTCAGGGAGGCCTGGCGTGCTGCAGTCCATGGGGTTGCAAAGAGTCAGACACAACTGAGTGAATGAACTGAGCTAAACTGAATGAAATACAGGGATCACTACCTTGTCATGGCAAAGGGGCCTGCGTAACTCAATGAAGCTATGAGGAATGCCATGCAGGGCCACCCCAAACAGATGGGTCACAGTAAAGAGCTCTGACAAAAAGCAGTCCACTGGAGGAGGGAATGGCAAACCACTCCAGTATTCTTGCCACCAGAACCCTATGAAATGTATGAAAAGGCAAAAAAAATGTGACACCAGAAAATAAGCTCCCTCCCCAACCCCTGGCCAGAAGGTGTCCAATATGCTTCTGCGGAAGAGTGGAGGGCAATTAATAATAGCTCTAGAAAGAATTAAGCGGCTGGGTCAGTTGTGGATGTGTCTGGTCATGAAAGTAAAGTCCAATGCTGTCTGGGAGAGGGTGAAGGACAGGGAAGCCTGGCATGCTGCAGCCCATGGGGTTGCAAAAAATCAGACACTATTTAGTGACTGAACAACAACAATGAAATATACAGCAATTCTTGTTCAAATGCTAAAGCCCTGAGGACAATCAAATTTTCCCATGTTTGGGCAGGCAACAATCTGGAGGTGGCCCACATATTCATTCCTTGGACCTTATAATTCTTACAAGGAGGAAAAGAAGTTTCTTTTAAGAGGAGGGTCTTGTCATGGACAAGGTTCAGGGAAAAAATGACTATTTCTCACCTTTTGCTATGTGCGTTTCCCTTGACTACCAAGACACATCCTCTTAAAGCACTGAATATTCATTGGAAAGACTGATACTGAAGTTGAAACTCCAATACTTTGGCCACCTGATGTGAAGAACTCACTCACTGGAAAAGACCCTGGTGCTGGGAAAGATTGAAGGCATGAGGAAAAGGGGACAACAGAGGATGAGATGGTTGCATGGTGTCACCAACTTGATGGGCATGAGTTTGAGCAAGCTCTGGGAGTTGGTGATGGACAGGGAAGCTTGCATGCTGTAGTCCATGGGGTCGCAAAGAGTCACAACTGAGCAACTGAACTGAACTGAACACATTTGCACTGATACAATCTTCGTTTTGTATGAAGATATGAAAGGGAGAGTATGGTAGAGAGAATACTAATGGTGTCTAACATTCCCACTTCCTCTTACCGTTGGATGTTCAGTATAACTACCACACCCTGGGTACGGGCAAGAACTGCAAACATGGTGGAAAAGCCCTCTTTAGATTATGGTATTTTATAAGGTGATGGTATAGTAATTCTCATGATTAGGTTATATTATATAACTGGCTCTTAGTAAACTGGACAGAAGATTATCCTGCTGCCTTCAAAGGAGTACATTGCCATGATTTGACAGGGTCACATGGCAAAGAACTGCTCGTGGGCCTTTAGGAGCTGAGAGCAGCCTCTGAGTGACAGCCATCAAGAAATTGGAAACTGAAGTCCTACAACTGCAAGGAACTGAATTCTGTCAACCACAAGCTCATGGGAAATGATCCTGAGTGCCAGAAAGAGGCAGCCAGGCAGCACCTTGATGTCAGTATTCAGAGTCATGAGCAGGGAAGCTAGTTAAGCAATGCCTGGCCTCCTCCTGCCCCACAGAACCTGTGAGATAATAAATGTGTCCTGTTTGAAGCTGCCAAACTTTTGGTAATGTGTTTTGCAACACAGAAAACTAATATGAATAGAAGAACGCAAATATCACTGTGATAAAGTCACTGTGTTCTAAGAGAAACATAGTCTGTTAAGTAACAAAAACAATCTCCATTCTGCCTCAGTTCAAGGCTTTTGCCAGTTCTCTAGAAACCTATATATTATAGCTGAACCTCTGGGATTTTTTTGTCTGAACCTCTATATTCAACCCATAATTTCCATTTTCTTTGAAAGGTGAATAAAATTAGAGGTAGATAAAAACCTATAGTATTTTATATTTGTATAGCATTTACTATTTGAAAGGTGCTCTTAGTGTCAACAGGGAAAAACAAACCTAACTCCATATTGGATCTATTCCTTTAATTCTAAGCTTTGTGCTCTGTTGCTTGTGCTTAGCCACGCTAGCTCTGCACTTTTTGTAAAAGAATGTTTCCTATCGCTTGAAATACATAGGACAGCCTACTCTGTACTCTCAGGGTTCTGACCTTTAAGAGTCCATTCATATAGAGAGAAAAAAGTTGCAGGACAGAGAATGCATTTGCTTTATTGGAGGTTTATAGGAACATGTGACCAGACCTACATGGATAGCTGCAACAACAAAAGATTCCAGCACCAGGAAGTTTGTGGCAACCAGTTACACCCCTTCCCTTTTAGGATAAAAGAAGCCCAAATCTAACTTGGGTAAGATGGTTCCTTGGGACACTAGTTCACTATCTTCTTGGTTTGCTGGTTTTCCAAATAAAGTCACTATTCTTTGCCTCAACAACTTGTCTCTCCATTTATTGGCCCATCATGCAGCAAGCAGTAAGAGACTGAACTCAGTATCACTAGATTTTTGAGAGGATAGCAGCAGAGGCATATGTTTTATTCTCTGTAAATTCTCCCAGGAAAACAGATGGATCAAGCAGAAATGCCAAAACAACACCTACAGCAAAGTGACTATGAAGACATCTTCACGAGCTCCCAAGTTACCAGCAGGTGTGGATGAACTATCGCAAGCTTAAGACACACAGGGTGTTAATATCTTCCAGGAGGAAGCAGAGAGAAGCAATCAGGTTTTGTCAAATGTGATAGGACCTCTCGTGTCTCCAGTAAGTAGTGTAGTGTAGCATTGTTTCAGAATGGCAGCTGAACCTGGGAGGAATTCTTGCTGATTACATCTGTGGGTGATTTCAAGGGGCCTGTGGGAAGAATAGAGACCTTGAATCCCCAAAATTAAGCAGCCCACTTCCTTTCCAAGTAGAAACTGCTAAGAGTAGAATGTAATTTGTCCAAGAAAGTGATAAAGAAGGTGAAGAGAAAGCAATATTCACACAAAAGAGGAAGAGAGAACACCCAGAAGAATATCTGTATCTATATCCATGTTCACATCGATATTCTGTATCTATCTCCATATTTTTGAACATTTGACAAAACAGAATGGTGAGTTCTAAAAGGTGAGGCTAGACATACATCTATTCTGGTACATATTTTCTCTTTAAAAATTCAGGAAAACTAATTGTATATAAAAATGAGCACTAAAAAGAGATCCCACCTGAATCCAGTATTTTACTCTAAAAGAATAAGAAACAGAAAAGCATTATCATAGAAAGCTTGTTAAAAAGGCACACCACAAAATAGATATGAGAATCAAACACAGTATTTCAATACACCCTGAAATAAATTAAGGAAAGATACAAGAAATAAAACATAAATCAAAATTAGAAAAAATAAAAAATGAAGTGAAAGAATTCAGGAAGGACTCTGAAATGAAGACTAAACTAGAAGAGGCATAAGCGAAAAAAAAAACAAAACCAAGAATTCATGAGGAAAGAAAAAAAATGAAAACAAAATTTATAAATAAAAAGAAATTATTTGATTTTGATGTCCATTACACAGGGGCATTCAATTTGTGAAAATGATCTAGCAATACATTCACATTCTGTGTACTTCTTAAAGTTTATATTATACTTCAGTAAAAAAAATAAAAATACTGAAATGAAAAAAGATAAATGTAATTCAAGAGAAAGTTGGTTTCTACTCTTTATGCCAGAAAACCACAATTTTCATCCAAATTTTATTGAAATTCCTTTCATAAATGTCTCCAAAGACTTTCTAGATACAATGACACTGACTCTTTGAGACTTCAAACAATGGCGATCACTTCCTCATTTTTGCATTATCTCACTCTCCTATTTTCCTCCTAACCTTCCTAGTCAACTTCTCAATAGATTCCTTTTTTTTCCTTCCTCCACTAGTCTTTCATATATTGATGTTTCTGGGCACAATATTCAGTTATTTTCTCTTTTTACTCAAATTCTCTTCCTAACCAATGACATCATACCTAAAGAGCTCAGCTTTCACACATATATAGGCTGTTAATCCTCAACTCTGCATTTCTAGCTCGGTTTCTCTCTTGAAAAATAGCCCTTTATCAGTTCAGTTCAGTTCAGTCGCTCAGTCGTGTCCGACTCTTTGCGACCCCATGAACCGCAGCATGCCGGGCCTCCCTGTCCATCACCAATTCCCAGAGTTCACTCAAACTCACGTCCATTGAGTCAGTGATGCCATCCAACCATCTAATCGACTGTTGTCCCCTTCTCTTCCTGCCTTCCATTTTTCCCACCATCAGGGGCTTTTCAAATGAGTCAGCTCTTCACATCAGGTGGCCAAAGTATTGGAGTTTCAGCTTCAGTATCAGTCCTTTCAATGAACATTCAGGACTGATTTTCTTTAGGATGGACTGGCTGGATCTCCTTGCCAGGGACTCTCTACAACACCACAGTTGAAAAGCATCAGTTCTTCAGTGCTCAGCTTTCTTTATAGTCCAACTCTCACATCTACACATGACTACTGGAAAAACCATAGCTTTGACTAGATGGACCTTTGTTGGCAAAGTAATGTCTCTGCTTTTTAATAAGCTCAGGGGTCTCAAACAAACCTTGTGTGCACCAGAACCCAGGGACCCCACAGAGACTGAGACAGAACTGTGTCGGAGTGTCTCCTGTGGAGGTACAGGCTGGCAGTGGTCTGCTGCAGGGACAGGGGCTCTGGGTGTGGGTATGGCATAAGTCCTCTTGGAGAAGGTTGCCATTTACTCCACTATGGAGCTGCTAGAACTTACATAGGACTGGGAAATAGACTCTTGGAGGGCACAACAGAACGTTTGGCACCAGGACCCAGGAGAAAGGAACAGTGACCACACAGGAGACTTGCCGGTGGGTGTCCAGAAGTCTCCAGCGAATGCGTGGGTCGGTGGTGGCCTGCTGGGGGCACAGACTGTGGCAGTACATGACTGGGTTCTTTTGAGGGAGGTCACGATTATCTTCATCACCTCCACCATAGTTTTTCTCCCAGGTAAATAGCAGGGAGGGTACACAGCTCCACCCATCAATTGAAAATTTGATTAAAGATTTACTGAGCATGGCCCTACCCAACACAACAAGACCCAGTATCCCCCTCAGTCAGTCTCTCCCATCAGGAAGTTTCCATAAGCCTCTTATCCTTCTCCATCAAAGGGCAGACAGACTGAAAACCACCATCACAGAAAAGTAACCAGTCTAATCACATGGACCACAGCCTTGTCTAACTCAATGAAACTACGAGCCATGTTGTGTAGGGCCACCCAAGACGGAGGGGTCATGGTGGAGAGTTCTGACAAAATGTGCTCCACTGGAGAAGGGTATGGCAAACCACTTCGGTATTCCTGCCTTGAGAGCCCCATGAACAGTATGAATAGCAAAATGATAGGACACTGAAAGATGAACTCCCCAGGTCAGTAGGTGCCCAATATGCTGCTGGAGATAAGTGGAGAAATAACTCCAGAAAGAATGAAGAGATGGAACCAAAGCAAAAATACCACCCAGTTGTGGATGTGACTGGTAGTGGAAGCAAGGTCTGATGCTGTAAAGAGCAATATTGGATAGGAACCTGGAATGTTTGGTCCATGAATCAAGACAAATTGGAAGTGATCAAACAGGGGATGGCAAGAATGAATATCGACATTTTAGGAATCAGCAAACTAAAATGGACTGGAATGTGTGAATTTAACTCAGATGACCATTATATCTATTACTGTGGGCAATACCCTAGAAGAAATGAAGTAGCCATCATAGTCACCAAAACAGTCTGAAACGCAGTACTTGGATGCAGTCTCTAGAACAACAAAATGATCTCGGTTCGTTTCTGAGGCAAACCATTCAATATCACGGTAATCCAAGTCTATGCCCCAACCAGTAATGCTGAAGAAGCTGAAGTTGAATGGTTCTATGAAGACCTACAAAACCTTCTAGAATTAATACCCCCAAAAGATGTCCTTTTCATTATAGGGGACTGGAATGCAAAAGTAGGAAGTCAAGAAACACCTGGAGTAACAGGCAAATTTGGCCTTGGAGTACAGAATGAAGCAGGACAAAGGCTAATAGAGCCCTTTATATCCAACTGTTATTGAGCTCTCTCAATGATTAGCAGACAGTACCTCTCCTTTCAAACTTGCTCCTTATCCAACCCTTCTTATCTCCAAGAAGGAAAATGATCATATCCTCTGTTTAATAAATAAGTTTCCTTGTCTTCTATCCTAAGAAAACCCTTCTTTCAACATTCCACTTTGTGTTGTTGTTTTTAATTGTATTGAAGTACAGATGATTTACAATGTTGTGATTCAATTTGCTATACAATAAACCCTTTTCATTGTGGTTTGTCACACGACATTAAATATAGTTCCCTCTGCTATACAGCAGGACCTTGTTTATCCATTCTATAAATAATAGTTCACATCTGCAATCCTTCCCTCTGTCCCCAACCCAATCCAGCAACCACAAGTCTGATCTCTATGTCTGACCAACATTCCAATTTTATATCCTTCTCCATATTTCTTTTCCTTAATAATTCTATTTCTGGATTAAATTGGCAATAATACTGCCTTTATTTTATCACTATTCAGTCACTTCTTCATCTACATTCTAATTACTCATCCCTTTACCAAAACCACCCTCTGTAGTACTGATGATGTTGTCTATTATTTTGTTCCTTTTACAAATGATTTTAATTGCACTAAACTGATTTGCCTTACACTGCTCTGCTCAGTCTGCTTATTAATATTCCCTAAACATTCTGTCATATAAAAAATGCTATTTTCCAAGTAAAATACCTGGATAAAGTGGACTGCAGAGAAGGGAGGTGAGAGAAGAAAATAAGAGAATAGGGGAGAGAGACAAAGAAGAAAATCCTTCAGGGATCCTTAACTTCCTAGGGTTCAACAACTCAACCTATTTTGACAACATGCTATCCTAGCTCCAGGATCAATATTTTAAATAACTATACATGGAAATAAAATAGTTATAATTGAGAAACATTGACTGTTTTTTTATGTTTTCTGGCTTCTTAATTCTCTCTTGCTATTAGACTTTGTTTTTCTTCCCAATCATCAAGAAATAAAATTGGAATTGCTCTCTGATTCCTTTTTGTCAGCAACATCTGATAAAATGTTAAGTTATATAAACTCCTGCTGAGTGTCTTCTCACATCAGCCCCACACTTCCTCTCCTTAGCTATTGTGACAACACTCAAATATCCTCGTGATCTCTCACGAAGACTCTTATAGCAGTTCCCTTTAATTTCTCTCTGCCTTTCATCCCGTTCCACTTGAATCAATCCTAAATATTACTAATGACATGTCAATCAAACACTCTGCTCAAACTGCTCGCCGTCTCTATGCTGTTTCTAGAAATAACTACAGAATGCCACTGTCTAGCATTAAAATCCTCCACCAATTTGCCCCAGCTTTATCTTCTGTTGTTTCCCAACCAACTGAATTAATGTCTATGAACCTATTCCCTATGTGCTATCTTTGTGTTTTTAAAACATTTTTCTTGCCTATAACAATTTGTAATTTTCACTCCCTTATATGAAATTTTATCAAGCCTCCAAATAGAGTTTTGATAAACTATTTTATCAAGCCTCCAAATAGGGTCTCACTGTCCTTATTATCATCTGCCACATATTCCTTTTTGGAACATACATATTTTTTTTCAAAATATGTTTTTAATCAGACCTAGTATTTAGATAATTATATGAGAAAAATATTCAACATTATGTATATGAAGGTGAATTACATGGAGTTTCACTTCTACTAATGACACAGTTTGTACTGAACTAATTTCCACAAATAATGTTGATAAGTAAGTAAAAAAAAAAAACAATTATTTGAAGGCAATGGAAATCAGTTAAGAGCAGACAAAGATGAGAGTTTTTCATTCAAGAAAATCTCCTGATTAATGTGGGAAGGAATGGATAGAACTCAAGCAGAAAGCTGGAGACCTTCTAGTTTGGAAAGACACAGGACAGAGATTTAAAGTATCGGATCAACTTAAAGGTGGGAAGGTATATCCAGAAACTGAAGGAGGTGCCCTGAAATATGTGAATATACTCTCTCCCAAGTCCTTAGCTGCCACCTGAACTGCATATGGAAGCAGACCATGAAAGCAGTGGCTAAAAACTTGAAAGCAAAGTGTGGTTGTCGATGACTTCAAAGCAGTTTTGAAAGGGAATCCAGCCAAGTAAACTGCTAGAACAGAAATCTTCAAAGGAAACAGAATTCAGAATCAAGAATTAAAGTATACAATCTATTTTATAATGTACAGTGCAAAATAAAAATTACTATACGTGCAAAAAAAAGAAAACATGATTCACAGTCAAGAGAAAAACCAGTCAATGCAGTTCAGTTCAGTTCAGTCGCTCAGTTGTGTCTGACTCTTTGTGACTCAATTAACTGCAGCATGCCAGGCTTCCTTGTCCATCACCAACTCCCAGAGCCTACCCAAACTCATGTCCATTGAGTCGGTGACGCCATCCAGCCATCACATCCTCTGTCATCCCTTTCTCCTCCTGCCCTCAATCTTTCCTAGGATCAGAATCTTTTCAAATAAGTCAATTCAAACTCACCTAAAGTAACTCAGATGTTAAAATTAGCACACAGGGATTTGAAAACTGCTGTTAAAATATGTTAAAAAGTTTAAAAGAAAGAGTCATAAAAAAATAAAAATATGTGGGGGAGCACTCAGTCCAGAAATGGAAAATATATAAAATGGAAGTTCTAGAACTGAAAAGTACACTATATATGGATGATTAACGGGGTGGTCTTAAGAGCATACTGGTGATGCTGGAAGAAAGGGTTGAAACTTGAAAATAAATGTAAAGTATTCATCCACTTTTAAAAACAGAGGGAAAAAAGATTAAGAATGAACAGAATCTCAGCAATCTATGGGAGAAGGCCCCAAAGTCAATCTATCTATCTCTATCTATTTATATTCATCTTTCCATAAGTCCCCGAAGAAGAGTGAAGGAATGAGGAAGAGGTATTATTTGGAAAAATGATGGCCGAAAATTGGGTGTAAAATATAAACTCTGTATCCAAAAAAACCTTAGTATCCCAAGAAATAAAAATATCAATTTTTTATCAAGTATCCCAAGAAATAAAAATACCCATTTTTCCATTATCACCACCACACACATAGGCACAGTATAGAAAAACTACTGAAAACCAAAGATAAAGAGAAACTGTTGAAAGATAAAGCAATCACAAACAGGGTAATATCAATATGAATGAAAGCTGAACTTACATCAGAAAGAGATTAGGTGACAATGAGGCATTTTTGAGATGCTTAAAGAAACAAACAAAAGAAATACTGTTAACCCAAAATTCTATACTCACGGAAAATATCTTCCAGAAATAAAGATGAAATAAAGTCATTTTCAGATCAATGAAAACTGAGAGGATTTCTTTCCAATAGATCTGCACCACAAATTGTCTACATTCTGAACTGTATATATGTATACTTATGTGTTTCTGAATATATATGTATATATATGTGTGTGTGTGTGTGTGTGTATATATATATATATATATATACACACATAAGTATACACAGAAACACATGGCAGAAAGTGAAGAGGAACTCAAAAGCCTCTTGATGAAAGTGAAAGTGGAGAGTGAAAAAGTTGGCTTAAAGCTCAACATTCAGAAAACGAAGATCATGGCATCCGGTCCCACCACTTCATGGGAAATAGATGGGGAAACAGTGGAAACAGTGTCAGACTTTATTTTTCTGGGCTCCAAAATCACTGCAGATGGTGACTGCAGCCATGAAATTAAAAGATGCTTACTCCTTGGAAGGAAAGTTATGACCAACCTAGATAGCATATTCAAAAGCAGAGACATTACTTTGCCAACAAAGGTTCGTCTAGTCAAGGCTATGGTTTTTCCTGTGGTCATGTATGGATGTGAGAGTTGGACTGTGAAGAAGGCTGAGCACCGAAGAATTGATGCTTTTGAACTGTGGTGTTGGAGAAGACTCTTGAGAGTCCCTTGGACTGCAAGGAGATCCAACCAGTCCATTTTGAAGGAGATCAGCCCTGGGATTTCTTTGGAAGGAATGATGCTAGAGCTGAAACTCCAGTACTTTAGCCACCTCATGTGAAGAGTTAACTCATTGGAAAAGACTCTGATGCTGGGAGGAATTGGGAGCAGGAGGAGAAGGGGACGACAGAGGATGAGATGGCTGGATGGCATCACTGACTCGATGGACGTGAGTCTGAGTGAACTCCGGGAGTTGGTGATGGATGGACAGGGAGGTCTGGTGTGCTGCGATTCATGGGGTCACAGGGAGTCAGACACGACTGAGCGACTGATCTGATCTGATCTGATCTGATACATATATATACATATGCATATGTATATACATATGTATACTTGGTATATTTGTATATATATAAATATTCTGACTTTGCACTAGCCTCCTTGCCTTCTATATCTCTGCTGAAGTTCTCCCTTTTATCACTTGCATTGTTACTCTAAAATAATTTAGTAAATACACTGTGATGTGTTTGTGTATGCTATTTAACTTTAATCTACAACTAGAGGTGGTTTCTTAACTTTTAAAATATGTTAATCAAAAATCCTGCCTAGAAGGATGCTTACCAGCTGAAGTGCCCCAATCAGGGGTACTTTCTAGAGGCACTTAAGAGTTAGCACTTCAGATACTGCTAATTATGTGTGCACATGAGTGTTAACTAGTATCAGGAATATCAGAAATAATTTTTCAGGAATACCAGTGAAATGAATGTTGTTCTTCACACATGGTAGCTGAAAATACTTTACAGTCACTGCTGCCTTTTCATAAATATACAAGAGTCAAGGGGTTAGCAGATGTAAATTATTACATATAGAATGGATAAACAAGGTCCTACTGTATGGCACAGGGAACTATATTCAATATCCTGTGATAAATCATATGGAAAAGAGTATTTTAAAAAAGGGGGTGTCTATATGTGTATAACTGAGTCACTGTGCCATACAGCAGAGATTGGCCTAACACTGTAAAAGAATTAGAATTTTTAAGAAAAGAGAGAGAGAGTCTAGCTGCTTAACTACAGATCATCCATAGCTCTGTTTTATCTGTGTCCCATCTTGATGTAGGATTCTGCCTTCTGATTACAAGGAAAGGTAACAGATCCTGACATCAGAACATCGTTTAGCATGTTTCTCAGTGAAACTGTGATCTAAAGTGCTTGACATGGGCCTAAATAAACGAGAGTTGGTAGTTTACCCAGTTTGTTGAAACCGGTTATATGACTGATCATCAAGCCTGCTACTTTATATATGCAGGTAGCAGAATTCAGTTGGGATTTGCTTAAATAATACCATATCACCTAGTGGTGGGGGTCTTGGGGAAGACATGGATAGCTCTTATCAACTATCATTTATCTCAAGTCAGTTTGCAATCTGTTCCCCACCTCACCTCCACCTCCCCACCTCACCTGGCCAAGAAAAGGAGTTATTACAGGATCAACAAGCCTGTGCATGTCTTTTAAAAGATACTGTATGTAGCAATTTTGTTTATATAAATTTATTTACACATACACGTGGGTGTGTGTATATATATATGTTCATATATATATATATATATATACATTCATTCTACTCTGGTGCTTTTACCAATACAAATCATATAAGAACACAATAGAGAACACAGTTTGATATTAAGAAATATTTTTAAGTGGACAAATTAAGTAAATGAAATTCTTCAGTGAAGGAATGCATAAAGAATTAACTGGTTCACAGATTTCATAACTGACAAGAAATCTTTGCCTCTCACTCAAGCAAATTAATTCAGAATATCACAAATGCTCTTCTCTTTTATCCAAAGAAATGCCATAACCTTTCTTTTAAAACAAAGTTATTTTAAGCATTACTTTTGATAATTCATTCAGAGCAATGAATGAAACTGTCATACCTCCAAATGGTATCCAACTCTGATGAAGGCACAGAGTGGGTCAAACGCTCCTGTCCCGCAGGTCAGTAGATGTGTTCTGTTATAGTGATGCAAAACCCGAACATAATTTGCACATTCACTCTAAAAACCGGGAGAAAAAGAAGGAATTGGTTAGTGTAATAAAAACGTTTTGCTTCTGTTTTGACTGTTGTTTTTCCTAACCCTAGACATCTCATGTATAAGCCTCCCTTGGTTAGGGAAGGCAAAGGGGGCAGATGAAAAGAGGGCAACGACCAGTCAGGGAGACGGATGTAGCGAGGTATCATTACAATCAATAATGGGAGTGCATCATTATGAGGTATTCTAGTACACAATTGAGTTTTTTTTTTTAAAAAAGCACTGGTCAGAAGTGTTTTCAGGTGTAGATTTCCAAGGCAATGTTTCACTAGGCAATTAAATTATTATCAAGACTGTTATTTTTTAAAGTACATATAAATCAACATTAAGTCGGAAGACCAATCAGTAGAAGTAGTTTCATTACCCTCAAGGAAACATATGCAGACTTCAGGGCACAAAGAGTTCTGATGTTTGGAAAGTTAAGTCCTGTATTTTCAAACTCATAGATTCATATAAAGGACTTTCAGAGAATTTTCAAATAAACAGATGGAAACTAACTGGTAAAAGTAACATTTTATACCTATTACTGTAAGATTACAGTCCTGGGATCAGCAAACTTTTTCTATAAAGAACCGGAGAGTAAATATATTTAGTTTGATGGGCCATCTGGTCTCTGTTGCAACTACTTAACTTCTGCAGCTATAGCATAAAAGCAGCCATTGTCAACAGAAAAATAAATGGATATGGATATGTTCCAAGAAAACTTCATTTATGGCAGGTCACATTTGGCCTCAGATCTCTAGTTTGTCTAAAATGGGATTCAACTGTAAGCTTCTCAGAAAACAGAATCTCAGTTTTGCACATCGATATAGTCCACAGTTAATCAAACTCAGTACCTAATACACAGCCCACACTCAACAAAGTTTTAATAGATCAATCACTAGGTAAGTATGCTAAATGAAAAAATGTTCTAAAACTATTTAAAACCAACTTAACTAAATTTTGGCTAATAGCTTGTTGACAAATTAATCCCAGGGACAGAGGGGCCTGGTGGGCTGCCGTCTCTGGGGTTGCACAGAGTCGGACACGACTGAAGCGACTTAGCAGCAGCAGCAGTGCATTTAAATTATGAGAGAAATACCAAGCCCTTTTATTGCTAAATATTACCTTGACATTAATAGATGCAATAGTCAGTAAAAGATATTTTATAAAGACAGATTTTGATTTTTAAAGTCTGTCATGTAACAGTATTGGGATGAAAAAAGCCAACAGAACCATCATACCATACATGACTGAGATTATAGCATTCCCTTGGGAAGAACAAGTAATGCACTAATGAACAGATTATTTGGGGTACTAAGATTTATTTCTTTAATTTCCCATTAACATAGCATCCTAGTCTACGGATGACCCATATAGTTGGGAAAATCTAACATTCTATTTTCATCTTGCTGTAAGCACATGCTTCTCATCTCCTGAAATGGGCGCATCCTGAGGGGCCAATGAGACCATATTCTGGCTCTGCTGGGTTTAGACTGACACAGCCTCTGAATGTGTTCAGTTAGTCAGCAACACGCCACAGACTGAGGAAGCAAGGAAGACTCATTCTTTGACTGTTACCCAGTTGCTACACAAGAATGAGGTGTGGGTAGAATGTGTGTTAATTTTTCACATGTTTTTGCTTTTTCTTCTTACAGAAAAAGAACAAATTAACTTTCTAAAGAAGATGTGCATACTTCTTCCAAAGTTCTCCTTTAACTTCTTCATTTGTTTCTAATTCACTAATCAAAGTGAAACAAAATCTCACAAAGGTGCTTAGCTTATCTTTAAGATACTACCTGAAATTATTTTTCTCTCTAATACATAGGAAATAAATATTACTATAAGAATGTATAAATCTGAATTGATTAAAATATAGTAAGATATAATAAGAGAAAATAAAACCAAGATCTGATGGCACCTTGGTTCCCTACACTAACTCCACAATGAAAATAAGTTTTAAGTAATTATGTACACATAGACAATATACATGTATATATCAAATATGTGTGTATGTATATGTGTGTGTTTGTGCTAAGTTGCTTCATTCATATCCAACTGTTTGCAACTCTATGAACTGTAGCCCACTGGGCTCCTCTGTCTATGGGATTCTCCAGGCAAGAATATTGGAGTGGCTTGCCATACCTTCCTCCAGGGGATCTTCTGAACTCAAGGATTGAACCCACGTCTCTTATATCTGCTGCATTGGCAGGTGGGTTTTTCACCACTAGTGCCACCTGGGAAGCCCCGTGTGTGTGTGTGTGTGTGTGTTTTGTTGTTCAGTCTCAAAGTCATGTCCACCTCTTTGCAACCCATAAAACTGCAACATTCCAGGCTTCCCTGTCTTTCACTATCTCCCAGAGTTTGCTCAAACTCATGTCCATTGAGTAGGTGATGCCATCCAACCATCTGATCCTCTGTCCCATTCCTTCTCCTCCTGCACTCAATCTTTCCCAGCATCAGGGTTTTTTCCACTGAGTTGCCTCTTTGCTTCAGGTGCCCAAAGTTTGGAGCTTCAGCTTCAGCCTCAGTTCTTCCAATGAATATTCAGGGTTGATTTCCTTTAGGATTGACTGGTTGGATCTCTTTGCTGTCTAAGGGAGTCTCCAGAGTCTTCTCCAGCACCACAGTTCAAAAGCATCAATTCTTTGGCACTCAGCCTTCTTTATGATCCAACTCTCACATCTGTACATGAGTACTGGAAAAACCATAGCTTTGACTAGTTGAACCTTTGTTGGCAAAGTGATGTCTCTGCTGTTTAATATGCTATCTAGGTTTGTCATAGCTTTTCTTCCAAGGAGCAAGTGTCTTTTAATTGTATGGCTGCAGTCACCATCCATAGTGATTCTGGAGCCCCAAAAAATAAAATCTGTCACTGTTTCCCTTTTTTCCTCATCTATTTGCCCTGAAGTAATGGGACCAGATGCCATGATCTTCATTTTTTGAATGTTGACTTTTAAGCCAGCTTTTTCACTCTTCTCTTTCAACTTTTGTATGTGTGTATATATAATATATGTGTATATACCTAGATATATGTATTTATTCCTTACATGAATTGTATATATGCTTTTTAGGAACAATTAACAGGTTAGAGATTCAGTCCTTTGTCACTGACCAGGACTACAATTAATGATATGTTTAGTTTACAATGAATGATACTTACGGCATCATTTCCTTTCATTATGCATTCTTCTGTTTTTAGTGCTGTACTTGGCCAGTGTATCTGAAATAAAACATAATGCACTATTATGCAAACACATATAAAAATAAACTACACTGAAAACCCATTTCATTTTTTCTGTAAGTCAATACTTTATAGTTTATTTTATTTTTTTTTGCTTCTATTTCTTTCTTTGAGAAGATCAAGAGGTTTATCACTTAACTCATATATTATGGAGCCAAATAGCCTTCATACATGAGAGATATTGGGGACTTATAAAAGTGGTGACAATAGCATTGAATTATGATGATCTTGTTATGATTAAATTTATGATCATAAGAGATAATACTACATGGTTTCAACTATAGGAATACAACATTACCTTGGTATTGTTATTACTGTATCAGGCCCCCTAAGTTTCTTACGAACAATATTCAGCATCATGTGGTCATTTGCTTTCACAGTGCAGTATATAAACTTTTAAATACTTTGGCCACCTGATGCAAAGAGCTGACTCATTGAAAAAAACCCTGAAGCTGGGAAAGACTGAGGGCAGGAGGAGAAGGGGGGCGGGTGGAAGATGACAAGGTTAGATGGCATCACCAACACAATGGACATGAATTTGAGCAAACCCCAAGAGATAATGAAGGACAGGGAGGCTTGGCGTGCTGCAGTCCATGGGGTCGCAAAGAGTTGAACACAACTTAGTGACTGAACAACAACAAACAGAAACACATGAGCACTTTTGGTTATGTTGCAACATAAAAAAGAAAGACAAAGAACAAGTAGTGATACCAAAGAAAGCCAGTTAAAAGCAAAAAGCACACATAGAAAAGCCTAGAATCAATGCTCTTCATTATATCATAGATCTGTCAATGGAGCATATATGCTTCAGGAATAATATCACATTAACGTAACAACAATGTCAGATTCAATTGCAGCCTTGCATCAGCTTGAAGAGGGTCCTTAACACCACTACAGAATAAGGATGCTGGAAGTGAAACTGTTGAATTTATAAACTTTATTGATCCTTTTTTGGAAAAAATTCAGACACTGAGTGATAGGTTTTCTCAGATGACTTCTAAAATATATTCTAATTTGAGGCTCAATTTGGTTTTGGAATTATAGTTTTACTATGGATGCATAAATCATTCAAAAGGATATGCTAGAATGTATGTGTGTACATGTGTAAACACAAGCTCAAAATACAAATTAATTTTAGGATTACTCATCACTGGAAAGATAATTTTCTTATTAATATGAGTAAATCAGAGAATATCTCACCCGTCAATCATAATGATTAACATTCTTAAGATCTTTAATTTACAAGAAGCAAGGCTTTTCTTCTTATAATATTTACACCCCTTTTTATTTACTTTTCATCATTATATAAAATGAGACTTATTTAAACTATATTTCTACAATTTCAAAGTGTTTGATAACCAATTCTTTGGGAAAAATACCAAAGTTCAGCTTTTCAATGTTGAAACAGACAAGAGAATAACCTCAATTTACTACCTCATTCTCCTCAATCATTGGTTTTATGTGGATTATTTCTGGGACTATTTGAACACATTGTTTTGGGTGGATGGCAATTCTCTAGAGGATTCCTATATTTTGTTGACTAATTTTGTTTTCAGCTATCTTTTCAAACAGCCTTGGAAGATAGAGATAGATCCTCCCTCCAGGGCAAATAGATTTTTTTCTTGATCAGGATAATAAAGATAATGTCTCCCTCTGGGCAAAGGCTGGACAGGTTTGCTAGAAGACTCCTTTTAAGGCTGAGAGTATTTTGAGCTGGAAGTTGGTAAATTGGGTGCAAGATATATTCACTGTGTGTACAACATCTCCTTAGGCTGCTTGGCTCTGTGGGACTTGAGGAGGAAAAGACAACTGATGGAAACATGAGGCTCATACAGTCTGCGGTACTGGGAGTGACTAGGCCAGGTGCCTCCTGTCTTTTGCCAGCATCAATGAAACTATGACAGGTTGACTTGTCTAAAAGCAAGGTAAAATTCACAGTTCTTGACACAAACAAAAAATAATATATTCTGTGGTGGTGAAGACAATACATGGTTCTTCTAGGATTGCCAGAATGTGTTATTTCTAGCAGCAAACCTAATCGTGACGACTGCTCTGCTGCTGCTAAGTCGCTTCAGTTGTGTCCAACTCTGTGCGACCCCACAGATGGCAGCCCACCAGGCTCCCCCGTCCCTGGGATTCTCCAGGCAAGAACATTGGAGTGGGTTGCCATTTCCTTCTTCAATGCATGAAAGTGAAAAGAGAAAGTGAAGTCGCTCAGTCATGTCCAACTCTTAGTGACCCCATGGACTGCAGCCTACCAGGCTCCTCTGTCCATGGGATTTTCCAGGCAAGAGTACTGGAGTAGGGTGCCAATAATGAAATCATTACTTCAGGCACATCTTCAATGATGTTCCCAGATAACTTTTACATGATGGCAAGTAAAAATTTACATATTTTACAAGATGGCATTTGTCCCTCCTTTAATGCTCTGAATTGTTTTTCTTAGTATGTATTCAATTTTAGCTCTCTCATTAGGCTGTAAGTTACAGAGGGCAAGGCAGTGACTAACTTCTGTAGCCCTAAAATGCCTACCTGACACAGGGTCTTTAATGCCATCACTGCTTATTCATTGGCTACTGACAGATTTGTGTCAGTCAACATTTCTTTATCACATTCTTCAAACAGTTAATTCACTAAAGGATCCTACAATACAGTTTGAGAGAGAGATTCACTGACATGAAAAGGCTACAATCAGTGTCAAGTAAATGAGACAAGCAGCACTTTCCAGTTTAATCAGGGAGGAAATCCTACAGAATTTAGTGAGTGTGAAAGACTGGCAGGATTTCCGAGGGCAGAGAAAATGGTCTTAACCAGATCACTCTGGGTTCACAAAGGGAAAGTAGTAGAAGATTAAGTTATGAACACTTAACCACTGAAATCCAACACATCGGAACTCCCCTAAGGAATAATATACTTGAGTTTTGCTTTTATTGTTGTTTATACTTTAGTTTCCTTTGGTTTGTTTTTTTTAAACACAATTTAACAGGCTCAGGACTGTATTCAAATGTCCACTCAGGTGAGAAAAGACAAGAGAATGATCTCACTGGAAATCAGAAGTTATTTTAAAGCCATTATGTACAGATGTTCTGCCAAGACAGTAAGGGAAATGATTTTCTTCATTTGTTTTGGCAGTTAGGATGCCTTTTGGTTCTGCTCCAAAGTATAGCATCAACAAAAAGTCATAAAATTAAGCTATCTGTTCTGCATAAAGCATTTTTAAAGGCAGTTAAACAACAGGGTGTAATGACATTTCCAAATTCTCTGCACCAAGAAAGGTACAAAAAGCAAAGGTTAAATACACATGATTTCATCACAATATTCCTACTATATAATTTAATTGTTCTAATGCATTTTAACAGGCCATTTACTATTCTTGTATAGCTCAAACGAGAAAAATAAAATAAAAATTAAATTACAAAGTATTCTTTTCTGGACTCCCTATTGAACCTCCTAATTATACCAGGATTAAGAATTTAACTATTCTATTGTTACATGATGTTAGAACACTCAGAGATTTTGGAGAGCAAAAACAAATGAACAAAAAAGTAATAATTTAACTGTCTAAAAAACATTATTTCCTTTTTTTATTGAAAAAGATTAAATAAAATGATACAGTAAATGTAAATCTCCCTTGGAATATATTTAAGTGACTAAGACACTATTATAACTTTGTCTAATATTCTCTTCCTAATTCTATTATTCTAATGAAAAATATTGTTTATATTTTAGTTTTTTATTTCTATATTTTACATCTATATATAGTACCAGTGCCCATCAACACATATTTTAATTAAAGGTCCTACAAAGGTCATTAAAATCAAGAAAATATGTTTTGAATATAACACATTAAAAGAGACTTAATGGTTTATAAATGGTAGTTTTAACCTGTCACACTTCCCTCTTACTGTTTATCCTTTTATAATTAGTTATAATGACTGTCATTATTCAAATACTTTATAACCAGAATTATAATCTTCTGCATTACAGATAAAATTTGTTCTTGAAATGTTGATAATCAAAAGCTTTTGAATTAGAACACTATTATTATAACACAAACATTTCTGGCCTGGTAAAACTCTGATGTTGGGAGAGATTGAAGCCAAAAGGAGAAGGGGGCAGCAGAGCATGAGATGGTTAGATAGCATCACTGACCCAATGGACATGAATTTGAGCAAGCTCCGGGAGATAGCAGAGGATAGAGGAGCCTGGTGTGCTGCCATCCATGGGGTCACAAAGAATTAGACATAATTTAGTGACTGAACAACAAATGGCCTTTTTAATGGATGAAATCTACTAAACTGCTATCATTAATGTGAAACACCATTTGCCATTTTATATGCAAATTATATTCTAATGCCTTTCTCCCACTTAAAAAAAATGAAGTTCTAAAATGGAAGAATTTTTTTCACCTTTCATTCAATAAACTTGAGTGAGAAAAGTATAAATATTTTTACAAATAGAAGTGACTAAACTTTATTTATAGATATCCAAATTAAGTAGTGCAACTTTAGCTTTAAATAATAGTGGTAAGAATAATTTTAGAAGGAAAAAAAAGGTGAAATTTAGAAACAGAAAAGCCATCGGTAAAAGTTAAAGCAAAAATTTATTACTAAATATGGAATATCCGATGAAGTCCTCCCTGGTGCCTCAGATGGTAAAGAATCTGCCTGCAATGCGGGAGACCTGGGTTCAGTCCCTGGGTTGGGAAGATCCCCTGGAGGAGGGCATGGCAATCCATTCCATTCTTCTCTAGAGAATCCCCATGGACAGAGGAGCCTGGTGGGCTACAGTCCATGGGGTCTCAAAGAGTGGGACACGAAGGAGCAACTAAGCACAGCACATGAAGTCCTATAAAATACAGCTTAAATAAATCAACATTTCCACTTTTGATTTCTTTATGAAATGAAAAAAGAAAAGAAAATGAAATGAAAAAAAATTTTATATGTCAAACTATATAGTATTGCTATGTCCCCAAGAATAACTTTATTTTTCAGGAAGACTTGGTAATTCTCAAATGTGCACAGATTGCAAGAGGCTATATCAACAGAACAGACAAGCTAGTCCCTATGCTGTCTTTGAATACCAGAGCCTCCTTGGACTCTCAACTTTGCCATAAATTAACAAAGGGGAAACAGTTCCTTGATCTTGTCATTGGTTTTCCTCTGCTTCTGTCACCAACAACTGTTTCACTAGTCTATTAACCATCACTAAAGGAAACACTGGAGAAGGCAATGGCAACCCACTCCAGTACTCTTGCCTAGAAAATCCCATGGACGGAGGAACCTGGTGGGCTGCAGTCCATGGGGTTGCTAGGAGTCGGACATAACTGAGTGACTTCACTTTCATGCATTGGAGAAGGAAATGGCAACGCAGTCCAGTGGTCTTGCCTGGAGAATCCCAGGGACGGGGGAACCTGGTGGGCTGCCATCTATGGGGTCACACAGAGTCGGACACGACTGAAGCAACTTCGCAGCAAAGGAAACACTAGTGATGCAAAGGCAGTAAGAACCAAGAGGAAAGAAACCCCTGACAACAAAAGGCCAACAAAGGTCCGTCTAGTCAAGGCTATGGTTTTTCCTGTGGGCATGTATGGATGTGAGAGTTGGACTGTGAAGAAGGCTGAGCGCCGAAGAACTGATGCTTTTGAACTGTGGTGTTGGAGAAGACTCTTGAGAGTCCCTTGGACTGCAAGGAGATCCAACCAGTCCATTCTGAAGGAGATCAGCCCTGGGATTTCTTTGGAAGGAATGATGGTAGAGCTGAAACTCCAGTACTTTGGCCACCTCATGCGAAGAGTTGACTCATTGGAAAAGACTCTGATGCTGGGAGGGATTGGGGGCAAGAGGAGAAGGGGATGACAGAGGATGAGATGGCTGGATGGCATCACTGACTCAATGGACGTGAGTCTGGGTGAACTCCGGGAGTTGGTAATGGACAGGGAGGCCTGGCGTGCTGCGATTAATGGGGTCGCAAAGAGTCGGACACGACTGAGTGACTGATCTGATCTGATCTGATCTGAATGGTAAGCTGAAGACCAATTTGGGAGACACAGTTCACACTAAAGTAGCATTCTGGTTCTCAATTCTATGGTGTAGTACAAATAGCTTAGGCTTCTTAGACAAATAAACTTGGTTTTAAGTTCTAATTGTTACTTACTGGCCTCATGGCCTTATTTTCCTCTTTTTTCCATTTACCCAACATGCTGGTGCTAAAGCAATCACCCTAAACTATCATTCTCATTATGTTATACTGAGACATAACGTAATACTCAGACTCTCCCACTGGCTCCTGCATTGCTTAAGTTTCAACAGCTCAGCAGTCAATGTTCTTCAGGATCTGGTCTAAACCATATTTCCTTCCTTAACTATCACTCTCCCCAGTTCCCACCCACATGCCCCCACCTCACCTATCTACTTCAACCAAATCATTATTTCAAATTGCTCTAAAATTTCTCAGCTTCTTCCCTCTCCTCACTACCAAACTGTGTGACTCAAAATTCCAACTACTATTCAAAGTCCACTTTTAAATTATATCTCCTCCAGGAAACCCCAACTCTCAGTTTATGCATATTTTCTTAGTATTTTATTTGGGCCTTTATTATAGTTCTCTTTAAATTGTGCTATCTATGACAGATGTGTATGTATCTTCTCCATTGCACTAGAAATATTTTAGGGTAGGGACTGTTTTATTCATTTCTGCGTAATTCATATTTCCATGACTATTTGTAGAACTTAGTTGAATAGTCTTTAATATGTAGGACTCTTATACCTCACTTAGAAATGGAAGCACACAAGAATCATGTGCTAATTCTGTGTCTTGTTCAGATAATAACCATGATAGCAAATATTTGGATAACACTACATATTTTCTGGCACTGTTCAAGGTAATTAATAACTCAATTAATTATCTTATAAAATGCTCAGTCACTTCAGCTATGTCTGACTCTTTGTGACACCACAGACTGCAGCCCACCACATTCCTCTGTCCATGAGATTCTCCAGGCAAGAACTGAGTGTGTTGCCATATCCTCCTCATGTTTTTCTCTTTCCAAGTCTTCTATCTATACTGCTGCTGCTGCTAAGTCACTTCAGTCGTGTCTGACTCTGTGTGACCCCACAGACAGCAGCCCACCAGGCTCCACTGTCCCTGGGATTCTCCAGGCAAGAACACTGGAGTGGGTTGCCATTTCCTTCTCCAATGTGTGAAAGTGAAAAGTGAAAGCAAAGTCACTCAGTCATGTCAGACTCTTCGCGACCCCGTGGACCACAGCCTACCAGGCTCCTCCATCCATGGGATTCTCCAGGCAAGAGTACTGGAGTGGGGTGCCACTGCCTTCTCGTTCTGCTATTGTCACATAATGATCAGAATCTCAAGATACTTTAATATTTTCACCTGAATAATGATTTCCTCTAAATCAGTCCAAAACATTTTGCACCAAAAGACTTTAGACAGAAGTGCAAAGAAAAAAAAAAAAGGTTTAAATAAATTTCTTAGGACGTTCCTGATGAAATCAGAGTTTAATCTAAGTATCGTGTTATCTGTGGATTTTAGAGACTTTTCAAGAGAGTAATCTGCAGAAGAAATTTTTTCTGGCAGGTAGGAGGCTTTCATGAAATAAAACAAATGGAAAAATAAGGGTAGAAATTTTACAGTTTTACCACCAGGATTGACTCTTCCATTTTTGAGTGAAGGTCAAGGGTCTTTTATGAATGTGACATAGATACAAGGGAACAGAATTTCCGGGTGAAAGTATCATTACATAGTCTGGGAAATGCTATGAATGAATTAATTTATAAAGCAAAGTCAGTATCTAAAAAACTAACAGTAAATTTATTAAATGGTAATGAAAGTCACTCAGTCCTGTCCAACTCTTTGTGACCCGATAGATTATAGCCCACCAGGCTCCTCTGTCCATGGGATTTCCCAGATAAGAATACTGGAGTAGGTAGCCATTGCTTTCTCCAGGGGATCTTTCTGACCCAGGGATCAAACGTGGGTACACCTGCATTGCAAGCAGACTCTTTACCTTCTGAGATACCAGGGAAGCCCAGTAAATGGCAAGTTCTTACCTATTTCAAAATTGCACAGGAAAAATCAGTCTAATGTGTATATAATAATACAAGTTCTGACTGTTATAGTTGATCCTTGAACAACATGGGTTCAAACTGTGAAGGTCCACTTAACGTGCGGATTTTTTTCAGGGAATACCCTAATATTCAGGGAATACCCTAATATTTGTCCCCTTTAACAAATGAGAAAGCAGAAGAATAAAGGGATTAAGGAATTTGCCGAGTACTACAAATGCAAGTGAAGTGAAGTCGCTCAGTTATGTCCGACTCTTTGTCGATCCCATGGACTGTAGTCTACCAAGCTTCTCTGTCCATGGGATTTTCCAGGCAAGAGGACTGGAGTGGGTTGCCATTTCCTTCTCCAGGGGATCTTCCTGACCCAGGGATCGAACCCAGGTCTCCTGCATTGCAGGCAGACACTTTACCCTCTGAGCCACCAGAGAAGCCCAACTACAAATGCAAAGCCAGGATTTTCTTTGCTTTTTAATACACTGTCTAGGTTTGTCATAGCTTTCCTTCCAAGGAGCAAGTCTGCTTTAATTTCATGGCTACAGTCACCATCAGCAGGAACTGTATTTGTAAATTACAAATTGTATTTGTAAATTACACCTCAGTAAATTAAAAGATGGGAAAAGTTATGCAAAAACAATATGCTGCTTAAATATACAATATGGAAAAAAAAAAAAAACTAAAAATCTAACTTGTGTTCCTCATTCAATCTTCATACCCCTACAACAAAGGAGGCACAGTCACAAGTAACACAACTGAATCTAATAACTAATACTAAAACAAAACAAAAAAGCAGTAGGCTACAATAAACAATTGTGTATCATTTTTACATAGCTTAAAACAAGTAACTCTAAACAATACAATGTAATAGGGAAACACTCATTATGATACAATAATTCTTTAAAATTTGAAATTAATAAATAAATAAACCAAAAAATCCATCAGAGTGATGGCTTCTAGGTAGCAGGAGACACAGGAGGAAAAGACGGAGGAAACGAAAGGCAACTACAAGCAGTGGGGATGGTGATAATGTCATTCTTGAGTTGGTCGGTGAGTTCTAGGTATTTATTTAACTATTATGTCGTCTAAGATATTTACATTATTTATTATTTTATGGAACAGATATTGGGCTTCCCTGGTGGCTCAATGGTAAAGAATCCGCCTGCCAGTGCAGGAGACCTGAATTCGATCCCTGTGTCAGGAAGATCCCCTGGAGAAGGAAATGGCAACTCGCTCCAGTATTCTTGCCTGGGAAATTTCATGGACAGAGGAGCCTGGTGGGCTACAGTCCATGGAGTCACAAAATAATCGGACATGAGTTAGTGATTAAACAACAATAATCCAAGCAAATAAAAAAAAAGAGAAAACATTTAATCGGGGGAGGGGGAAGAAGTGTGATCTATTTTCCTAATTATAATAATGTATATAGTTACTACTTAGCTAAAAATTGTGGTACAGCTATAATAGGAAGATGACAGGGCAGATGAGTAGGGGTTGCTGCTGAAATTGTGCAGATATTTTAGCTACGTCACTGCAAGAAAAGGAAGCAAAAATCTTCATCTTCATTTACAGAAAGTCAACAGATATTGTCTAAAACTAGTGATATCACGGAGAAGGTAATGGCACCCCACTCCAGTACTCTTGCCTGGAAAATCCCATGGACCGAGGAGCCTGGTGGGCTGCAGTCCATGGGGTTGCTAAGATTTGGACATGGCTGAGCGACTTCACTTTCACTTTTCACTTTCATGCATTGGAGAAGGAAATGGCAACCCACTCCGGTGTTCTTGCCTGGAGAATCCCAGGGACGGGAGAGCCTGGTGGGCTGCCATCTATGGGGTCTCACAGAGTCGGACACGACTGAAGTGACTTGGCATAGCATAGCATAGCATAGTGATATCAAGAAAGAACAGTACACAGATGTCACTTCAACACATGGAGATAAGAACCAGAAAATACGAGAGTTTTAAATTATTTTCTCTAGAGATTAGGAATTGGATGGGATGAAGGTGTTCTGCTTTTTATAATTTTTTTAAAATGACTTTAAAAAATATGGACATTGTTCATTTTGACAAACATAAAAATATACAAGTAAATTATAAAGAAAATGTATTATGTAATATATACCTTTATGCCAAAAAATGCTATAGTCTACATATATCTGAATGTTTTATATAAGGTTGATATAGTTCTGGAAACATATTAATTCAACTCTACAAGCACAGATTATAAGAACCATTTTTCTTCTTATAGTTAACCTTCTCAAAATAGTTGAATGCTTGCCTGTTTTAATATATTTTAATCCTTTAGGTTTAAAGAGCATCCATCTGAATTAGTGATCTTACCAATAGAAATACATGAGTCAGCTACACTGAGTTCACACATCCATATTTCTTCAGGCTGGGATTTTTGGAGTAATAAAGCCCAAAGGGACTTTAAATCAGAATATACAAACCTAGGTGTCAGGAGAGTGGGTGTGGTACAAGGGCCGCTAGGCAAGAGAAAGTTTCAATGCATCAATCAGAAGTCTTCTGGGGATTTGGGAATCAGTGGTGTGCTAGAAAAGTTTATTCTGCATTATTTATAAATCTTCTCAAAATGATTTTATTTTTAATGTGTATTTGATTTCTTTCAATAATATTATCACTCAGAATGTTCATGTGGTCAAGACAATGAAAAATCTAATCCAAGTAACACCCATTTAAGATTTCTCCCTTACTCCTTTTCTTTCTCTCCTGAAATATAGTTTACTCTTTCATACCTCTCTATAGCCACTGCTGATGTGTTCTAAGCTGAGGGAATATACAAGATCCTTGCCTCCCACGAAGAGTCTCTCTTGATATTCATCCAGTAGCATTGTCTGGAGATTAAGAAATCCAAAACGGCTATGAAAGACTGATGTTCTGTTTAGATCCAAGAGCTCTGAAATGCAAAACAAAATGTACTCTAAATACAGAAAATACAAATACCTTTGTAACAATTTTTCATGGCTGTATTTTCACATGTATTTATACTGTGCAGTTAACATTCATTTATTTTATCATAAATACAAATGATAACATTTATTGTTCAGAAAGATTAAAAATATATAATACACTGTCAATACTTGGTTGTGTGTTTGAAAGATGCTAAAATAGTATATATTCTAACCATGTAAAGGGATGGATATTAATTAACTTATAGGGATAGTCATTTCTTGATATGACTTGATATCAAATCAATATGTTGTGAACAGATTCATACAACATTATAGTTCTACTATAATTTTAAAAACAAAAAAAATTGTTCAGCATTTAAAAACAGAGTATAATGGAAATAAGTTACAATGTGCACAAATTAAAATCTTTTTTAAGTTTATGAATGGAAAAACTTTGACACAACTTAATATGAAAAGTAGGGCTTCCCTGGTGGCTCAGATGGTAAAGTGTCTGCAATGCGGGAGACCCGGGTTCGATTCCTGGGTCAGGAAGATCCCCTGGAGAAGGAAATGGCAATCCACTCCAGCACTCTTGCCTGGAAAATTCCATGGATGGAGGAGCCTGATAGGCTACAGTCCATGGGGTCGCAAAGAGTTGGACACAACTGAGCAATTTCAATAGCCTATGCTTTTAAATATGGAATTATTTTTCACAAACTTTAGTGTAAAGCACACATAGAAAAGTTATTCCACTATGACTTTTTTTTTTCCAGTTGAGCTATTTTTTTTTAATTTTATTTTATTTTTAAACTTTACAATATTGTATTAGTTTTGCCAAATATTGAAATGAATCCGCCACAGGTATACATGTGTTCCCCATCCTGAACCCTCCTCCCTCCTCCTTCCCCATACCATCCCTCTGGGTCATCCCAATGCACCAGCCCCACTATGACTTTTATATTTACTTCTCTATGTATAATAAAAATCCCAATTCTAAAATAAATATCCCCAAAACAAGTCCATTTAATTCCAGATGAACACCAATTCAGAAAAAATGTTTCTACTTGAAACTGGTTTTGAAAGTCATGTCCAGAATCAAATCACCCGAGTCTGGAAACTATCAGGACTGTGAATGCAATGAAGTAAAACATGGTAGTATTCACTACAGAGGGAATAACTGTTAAAACTGACAGGGATCTACTGTCTAAAACTGTGATTTAGGCTACTGTTTATGTACTACTCTTACTTCAAAAGGACTAAAGAGCCTATTGATGAAAGTGAAAGAGGGGAGTGAAAAAGTTGGCTGAAAGCTCCACATTCAGAAAACTAAGGACATGGCATCTGGTGCCATCACTTCATGGCAAATAGATGGGGAAACAGTGGAAACAGTGGCTGACTTCATTTTTGGGGGCTCCAAAATCACTGCAGATAGTGATTGCAGCCATGAAATTAAAAGACACTTACTCCTTGGAAGGAAAGTTATGACCAACTTAGACAGCATATTAAAAAGCAGAAACATTGTCCACAAAGGTCCGTCTAGTCAAGGCTATGGTTTTTCCAGTAGTCATGTATGGATGTGAGAGTTGGACTATAAAGAAAGGTAAGCACCGAAGAATTGCTGCTTTTGCACTGTGGTGTTGCAGAAGACTCTTGAGAGTCTCTGGGACTACAAGGAGATCCAACCAGTCCCTCCTAAAGGAGATCAGTCCTGGTTGTTCATTGGAAGGACTGATGTTGTAGCTGAAACTCCAATGCTTTGGCCACCTGATGTGAAGAGCTGACTCATTTGAAAAGACCCTGATGCTGGGAAAGATTGAAGGCAGGAGGAGAAGGGGATGACAGAGGATGAGATAGTTGGATGTCATCACTGACTCAATGGACATGAGTTTGGGTGAATTCTGGGAGTCGGTGATGGACAGGGAGGCCTGGTGTGCTGCGGTTCCTAGGGTCACAATGGGTCAGACACAACTGAGCAACTGAACTGGACTGAACTTACTTCAGAAAGTCAGAATCTGGCAAATCTGTGGTATTGTTTGTTTGTTGAAGCTATTTCACTGCATATGGCAGTTTATTACTTATGGTTGTTAAATGATATGTGAGAGACTTTGAGGGTGAGAAAGAATATGACTCCAATATGAAAAACCCTGAAGGCTGAAAATTCCCAAGAAGTCTCCTTGGAAATATTGACAAGTTAACAGATAACTTCATTTCCCAAAAATCTGTTCCTAATGCAACTGACAGAGAAGGTTAAATACTGGTAACCAAAACACTCAAATCCAGATAGCAATATGAAATATGACAGATCTATATTATTTTGTCCACTCTTACACTATTTCTGAGAAAAGAGAAATGAAGTATTTTTCCCCTCTATTAAGAATGTATTAACTTCTATTTCTCTACTCTGAAAGTACTGATCTCCAGCATTTCATGGGATAGGGCTAACCTTAAATCTTTAGTTTAAAACAAGCAATATTGCTAGCATCAAAGTATCATTTATAAAGGTAAAACTTGTGATATTGAATCATTTGACAATTCATCTAAATAAAGAACTTAAACTTTTTAGGGAGAGATGGAAATAATAAGGTACTTTATTTAGGGAGGATGAAAATAGGAATTTGAGAGATTTAAGGGTTCTTGAATTCTGGAAGACAAATTTTTCCTATTTCGTAATTTTGTCAAGGTAGAATCACATTCTTTTCCTTTCTTACTAGGCATTCACAGAAAGAGATGCACTTTTTAGGAATTCAATACCATACCAAAAATATAAATCAAAGTTCTCCACTGCCATTATATCTTGTCTTTATATGTAATCACTTAAGGTGTTACATCCGGTCTGATCAGGAAACTATTTTGCAGAAAAAGCTCCCCAGTTATTCTGATATATTTCTAAAATTCTTCAAGTGTTAAGCATGGTGAAATCATTATCTGAACATATTTAACTGATCAAAGAATGGGTATATGCTAAGTAGAATTAACAGATCTCTACAAACTACAAACTTACCAAGAACAGTAAGGTACAGAGTTTAGGAGACTAAGTTGGCTGGAAACTGAGAGAAAGTCATGAAAGGAAACAAACATGAGGAACTGAAAGGTTGTTGTTGAATCACGCGAATACACCGGGATTCTTGGCCCCCGGAGGAGAAGAATTCAATCCGGGGCCAGAGACAAGGCTTGATCGCTCAGAGCTTTTGTGTAGTAAAGTTTTATTAAAGTATAAAGGAGATAGAGAAAGCTTCTGACATAGGCATCAGAAGGGGGCAGAAAGAGTACCCCCCTGCTAGTCTTTAGCTGGATGTTATATAGTCACTAGCAGTCTGTTAATGAAAGAAAGGAATATCTTAAAATTCAGAATGGCACCAGGCCCCTCACCCATAAGATGCATTTTGGGATAAATGGTTTATCCTGGGCCATAAAACGATTAACTTGAATCTTGAAGAAGGGCAGACCACCATACAAATAGTTTCATTTACATAGATTAGGGGAACAATATCTATACTGGTTTGTCAAGTAGGTTCTGGGCCAAGAGGCGGAACCGACTTGGAGACAGAGTTTGGGGTAAAGGCAGAGTACATTAGCATAGCTTAAGATGGACATTTCCATAAGAAAAAGGCATTGGTTATCTCTAGGTTTGAGAATAGTTAACTTCAGGCCAAACCAGGTGTCATTATGGCAACACAGTATTTTAAGAGAAACCTCCCTTTAAATTTGTATAGAGAAGGAAAAAATATTGCTAGTTTGTTTCCTCCTGCCGCTTAAGAGAGATAAAAATGTCTGACACTTGCAGGCTATTTCCTCTATTTGGAGACCCCTGGCCTTCCTGCCTGTTACCCTCTCAGAACCTACCCCAAAGCATTGCCACAGTTGAGTACTCATTGCAAATTTTGAAAAGTATGAATTGGAAAGAGAGGCAGCCTCACCAGTAAAGGAGGCCCTCTGTTAAGTGAATTCCAGTAAGGATGGAATGCCCTTGCTTTTTCCCAGTGAAGTCATTACAGCCTCATTACCTCCATATATACCTAGAGATATAGACATCAAAACTTGTACTTGTTTTTATGACTTGCCAACTTCTGCAGTACTTATTATATCTAATTTTTATAGCGTAAAGGTGGTAGTTCCTATTTTTTAATCAATAATAATAAGAGACTAACTACTGATCCAATAGTGATATACAACTGTGATATCCAACAGTGAATACGGATGGCTTCACCAACTCAATGGACATGAGTTTGAGTAAGCTCCAGGAGTTGGTGATGGACAGGGAAGTCTGGCGTGCTGCAGTCCATGGGGTCGCAAAGAGTCGGACACAACTGAGCAACTGAACTGAACTGAATGTAGATCCACCAGTCTTATTTTCTTTTAATATATCAGATTTTATTTGGACCCATCCTCCATCTATATGACCGGTCTATCCCATGAGATAACAAAATTGAACTCATGTTTCTGTTGAGGTGTAGTTTGGAAAATGCAAAGGGAAAAATTCCAACAACTGCAAAATTTTCACAAGTTCCTTGCTCATGGCCTTTATATTTATTGATTTTTTTTCCACCACAGTAAAGAACCACAGTGTAACAGTTTGAATTACTATCATCCTTTAAGTGACTTATGAAGAAACTCAGGTGCCCAGGGAATAAATGGGAAAGAGAAAACTATCCTACATACACTATTACAATGAAAAAAAAAAAAAAAATCCCCCCTCCAAAAAAAAGAGAGAGAGAGAAAGAGAGAATTAACGTAAAACAGATGTATATGCCATTATGAAAGTCCTGTAGGCTGAGAAGCTGAGGAGCCAGGTTCTGGTCTTGACTTTGCCATTAATTACCTGAGGAACCTTGAATAACCACTTAACCTCTTTAGACTGGTTTCCTCACATGTTAATCACCCTTCTGTCCTCTAAATTATTATTTGCCTAAATTGCATTTCTAAAATGGAGGTGATAAGACATTGTTAAAAATATACAAATCCAAAGACAGATATTTTTAGTCTTTCAAAGTATAGTGCTGAATCTATATTTTTGACATCTTCAAAAATGGAGTGATCAATGAAAAATTCTAAATAGCTCATGACCCGTATTTAAACTTGCCTAAAGGGAAGTAGTTAAAACATTAATTTATGACTTTTCATATGTTTAAAATATTATAGGGTCAGGAAATACTTTCAGGTTATCAGGAATTTTTGATCTAATTTATTCTGATTCATTCATATTGCCTCAGGAAAAACTGCTGCCAAGATATGCCTGGATACATAAAATTGAATATGATGTACATGCCTTAGGCAGTAAGTTAAGAAATTTCATTTCACTTATAAAGACACTTCTTGGGATAGTTCCTAAGTTATTTTTTTTAAATATAAGATCTAATAAATAGACTGTAGTTTTCTTTAAACATGTTCCCTATATGAGGGGTGGACATTCAATGCTTCTGTAACTCTCTACTTTGACCAATACAACAGAATAGTGCTGATGACTGATTCCTAACAAGTTCAGGCTTATCAATAGAAATTTCAGAATCAAGGTACTAACCAAAACATATTAGTTCAATGGTTTATATTTTTATTGTCCACTTCCATAGAGATAAATCCCAATTGTGATCCTTAATTCTCTCTGAGACTCAAATCCTCCTTCCTGTCTGGGACTCTCCAACATCTTGAGCTCTAAGTCAGGGAAGGCCAAAAGTATCTACTATGTGTAAATGTCTGTACTTCAGATATATATTTGGACTAACACAGAGGAATTCTAAACACAAACATTTTTAAAAGTTGTGCGTATTTATGCTGTAATACTAACTCTAATTTTCTACTTTTATTTGATTATTTTACTTGCCTCTTTCCAAAAAGGATCTGAGATGACTCATGCAAATATTCAATTGAACAAATAAATATATATTTAGGGATATTAAAATATTGGGAAATAAAAAACAAAATGAGAGGTCTGGAATAAATTTTATTAAATGTAAGTCATTCTCTAATATCCAACACAATGTTAAAGTGAATATCAAAATTGACCCCAGGCTTCTAAAAAAATCCAAAGTCACTAAAAAACAAGAGAAAAACTAGATCAATTGCTTAAGAGCACTGCCTGATGTGATGGTTAATTTTATGTCTCAATTCGACTGGATCACAGTTGTCTAGATATTTGGCTAAACATCTCACTTAATCATGTGGCACTTACTTGTAAGAGGGAGGACCTATAACTATTCCTGTTTCCCAAATGCAAAAGACAGGTTTTAAAGAGATTCAGAACACAGATACCTGGATGAGGGCATGGAAACCCACTAGTATTCTAGCCTGGAGAATCCCATGGACAGAGGAGCCTGGTGGGCTACAATCCATGGGGTCGCAAAGAGTCAGACAGGACTAAGCAACTAAGCACAGCACAGCACACAGCTAAGGTTATTTGGTCATTGCTGGTGCCAAAATGTAAATAAGGAAAGTTGACTGGAGAGCTTTGCTATTAATTATCCATGGTAGATGCGGTGTCCATCACCACTGTGCAGCACACAGCTTAGTCTTCTTCAGTTCTGTTCCCCAGAGACAAACACCATCAAGGTGGTTTGATTTGTTAAAAGTTTGTTCCTTATAAACAAGAACTCCATAATCCATTACATCTAAAACTTCCTACAGAAGGAACTAAGAACAAACTGCAGAAAATTCTTAAGGAGATGGGAATACCAGACTACCTTACCTGTCTCCTGAGAAACCTGTTTTCAGGACAAGAAGAAACAGAACTGGACATGGAACAATGGAATGGTTCAAAGTTGGAAAAGGAGTATATCAAGGCTGTATACTGTCACCCTGCTAATTTAACTTACATGCAGAGTACATCATGCAAAATGCTGGGCTGGATGACTCACAAGCTGGAATCAAGGTTGCCATGAGAAATATCAACAACCTCAGATTTGCAGATCATACCACGCTAATGACAGAAATTAAAGAGGAACTAAAGAGCGTCTTGATGAAGGTGAAAGAGGAGAGGGAAAAGTCTGGCTTAAAACACAACATTCAAAAATGTTGGGAAAAACAAAAAAACTAAGATGATGGCATCTGGTCCCATCACTTCATGGCAAACAGAGGGGGGAAAAATGAAAACAGTGACAGACTTTATTTTCTTGAGCTCCAAAAGCACTATGGACAGTGACTGTAGCCATGAAATTAAGGCTCTTGCTTCTTGAAAGAAAGCTATGACAAACCTAGACAGCGTATTAAAAAGCAGAGACGTCACTTTGCTGACAAAGGTCCAGACAGTCAAAATTATGGTTTTTCCAGTAGTCATGTATGGATGTGAGAGTTGGACCATAAGAAGGCTGAGCCCCAAACAATTGATGCTTTCAAAATATGAGGCTGGAGAAGACTCTTGAGAGTCCGTTGGACAGCAAGGAGATCAGTCAATTCTCAAGGAAATAAACCCTGAATATTCACTAGAAGGATTGATGCTAAAGCTGAAGCTCCAATACTTTGACCTCCTGATGTGAAGAGCCCACTCACTGGAAAAGAACCTGATGCTGAGAAGGACTGAGGGCAAGAGGAAAAGGTGGCGACAGAGGATGAGATGGTTGGATGGCATCACTGACTCAATGGACATGAGTTTGAACAAGCTCTGGGAGATAGTGAAGCACAGGAAACCCTGATGTGCTGCAGTTCATGGGATAACAAAGAGTCAGACACAACTTAGGACTGAACAATAACAACACAGAAAAGTCTATTCTATTAAGGGATTATAATATTTCTCAACTTGAATACATTTTTTTACAGAGACTCCTATTCATAATAAAATAAAATGGAAGGTTTTCCCAATATTCAGTTGTTAGAATTGACATAATTCAAATAATTCAACAGCATTTACAACAAGAAAACTCAGGTTAATATCAAGTTTAATTTTAATTACCTTTCATTTGTATTTAAAAACTCTCTCAAATAACTATTGAATTTTTCATGTTGCTTTATGAATTGGTGACATCCTCAATTTTATATATTTTAGTTTAAAAACCTGAAATCTTTGTACTTCACTTGCTATAGTTTCCAAATGAATTAAATACTTTTTTGGTATACACTTAGGGAAACAAAACAAAAACCTTAAGCAGGAAGCTTTCCTCCTTCTTTAAGAATATTTTCTCCTTTTAGTTTTAGAGCCAGCATTTTAAGTCATAATAGTGGTTTTAGCACCAAATTATAGTCCACAGACACGGCGTATTTACCAAGCAATGGCTAACTGCTTTTTCCCTCTGCACTGCTGCAAGCTGCTTAGATGAAAGAATCAGAAAATATACAGGAAGAGGAGGACAAAAGAAACTCTAATCTCAGGTAATCTCCAGAAAACACAGTGCAAATAATGGACAGTGCTGACTCGGGTAAAAGGAAGGAGCTCATCTTGAGTTCTTCCTACTCTAAAAATAACACGAATTACTTGGGGGAGACAGTGGACAAAGAAACAAGACAACTGAGATGCACCAACTCAGGGTTCATCCGGAAATTTTCTCAAGGGGGAACTAATTATTATTGCTAGGCTGCCTGCTAATTATCAGCTGTCAATGAAGATATACGCAGAGGATTTAGTCATTTCCTCTCATGGTCCTTCTTTTAAAACTGCAAGGGAAACAGTTTTAAAACTCACTGACCTCAATATATTATAGAGACAGTTCTCTTCACTTTGTCAAAATATATTTAAATTCCACACATCAACGTGTAAGATGGGGGAGGAGAGAGGATATATTTTTCAGTTTTCAAACAAAAAAATAGATTTCCAAGGGACGGGCATTTTCTTATTCAATGCACACTCCTACCACTGTCACCTGCAAAGCAGTAACTTTTGAGATCCAGGACTTTAAAATTTTTCATTATTTTCCAAATCAATTCTTTTATTCAATGTCTTAAAGCTAATTCAACAATAAAATGCTGAATCGCAAAGTAAGCATTGTTAAGGGAAATGAAATGTATAAATAATGGTTAGAAATCTCTTCAACTTTTTAACAAGTCCAAAGGAAACATTCTTACAACATGCTTTGATGATTTTGACAGATCTGATCAATGTTCACTAATGGCTTATAATAATGTTGAAACAGAGTTGTAAAGAAATAAGCAATTAACTTTTTTAAAGTGTAATCAGGGCTTACTAATTGGTCTTTCCAGCAATGGACTATAGTCATCCTTTCACCTACCCTCTGAACTTTTAGATTTCTATCTTTCTAACAAGTCAAAGGTCCAAATCAGGCACTGTGGTGTTCCAACTTTTAATCATATGCTGCTTCCAGCAAAAGCAAAAAGAGTTCAAAAGTACACATGAATGGCCTAGGCATCTAGTAGCCTTTTATTTCCTCAGTCAAGAAAAAAACAGTGTCAGAATTTTAAGATTCCTTATGTTCCTATATTATATAACTCATCATTATTTAGTATTACACACAATATTCTGACTTACAGATCTCTGAATGCCATGAGCACAAGATCACCAGCGGACAAGATGACACAGAATCATTGTCCATGCGTATACTGTACATATGTGTGAGTGCTCATATTTAAATCACCAAATTGAACAAAATCATACAATACAAAGTGCTACCATCTAAAAGTCAACAGTTTAACAATTGTGATTGCCTCCTAAATGTTGAGTTACAATTTATTTCATTGGAGGTCAATGGAGCAAGTGCTATGTGAATAGCTTCTGAAGCTGAGTCTATAGGGCAAAGGGACCCTGAACTGAGAGCAGTGTGTCCATTCAGCCATTCCTCTGGGGCCTCATAACCAGGATGTGATATTCTAAGTGTAATGGAAAGGCCTTCAATGGTTTTAAGAGCAATTGTATGACTGGAATTATCTTTAAAATACCAATTGCTTTTGATGTGCGTAATTGTCAGCAGGGGGCAAAACTTGAATAAAAGGAGGTTTGAAGAATTATTTTTTAATAAGCATGTGAGAATGATAGTAACAAAACAAGGTGTACTGCAGAGGTAGAGACCTAAAAGATTAAATGAAAGAAAGCTAGGCATCAAATTTTACACAATATGTAAAAGTTTTTCTTTTTCTCAATTTAAACTGATTAGGATTGGGATAATAGATTGTAATTCATTTTGATGCAACATTCAGTATGTACTGAAATGCTCTGCATTATGTACTGTACTATATCTGGGGTGTCAGAAGGACATTAGAAATCAGTGTAATCTATATAACACAAATCAGATTTTGGCATTCTTCATTTTATTTCTATAAATTAATTTCAGAGGTAAGTTTTTTCAGCTAACATACTAGATAAAATAGGGTCTGTTCACTTTTTTTTTTTTTTAGAAAATACTTTTTAGAGTTCAAAACCAGGAAAACTATAAAGGTAGGAGGGATAAACTAAGAATTCAGGATTAATAGATACAAACTACTACATTTAAAATAAATGATAGGGACGTACTATATAGCACAGGGAACTACTTTCAATATCTCGTAAAAACCTATACTAGAAAGAATACGTAAAAGAACATATATATATATATATATATATTTAACTGAATCACTTTGCTGTACATCTGAAACTAACACAACATTGTAAATTAACTATACTTTAATTTTTAAAAGTGATTTGAAACATAGCACTACAATGTATATACATGAATATATGGCAATTCACACACATGAAAATATATTTATAAGAAATATTTTTAGAAGTGGAGTTTTTTTTGTTTGTTTTTACAGATACTGCCAATGTGCCTCCATGGGAATTATAGTTTAATATTCTACCACTGCAAGTGAGAATGACTATTCCCTGTCACCTAGAGAACAGTATGTCATTATATGCCATTAAAATTTAGGATATTTGCAGATCTGACTGTGGAAATACTAATTAAATTTACGTTTTTCTTATGGGTGAAGTTAAGCATCTTTCATATATTTTAGAATACTTTCACTTTTTGTCATCTTTATGTCCATTGCCTATTTTTCCACAAGCTTAAGTTTTTAGTCAAGATCTGAATTTAAGAAATGTTAAAACTGTTAAGTTTTATATTTTGTGACATCCTGGTTGAAAGATAGAGGAGGCTAGGCTCTTCATGTAGAAATGTGTGCTTCAACCATGTTATTTTTAATGTGTTAAATTTTTGCTTTAGTAAATAAACCTAATTCTTAATTATTTAGTGTTTTGAACCAGTTTGGCATTAACAATTCACCAAAAAAAAAAAAAAGTTATGAATCAGGGAACATGCTCAGTCTCTCAGAGGCTGAACTGGGTGTCAACAAACTCCTAGGCAGAGCTGTTCAGCTGGGAGCCATGTGGGACAGAAGTGTGGAGCCTCGCCCACAGTGGAGGTGCCACTGTTGGGAAGGGACAGTGGTTCTATAGCCAGAGGCCTTTGTGAAATTGTCCTCCCTAAGGACACTACAGTTGATCCAGATTTTTTCTCATCCATTCTCCCTGGCTTCAGGGTCATGTTTTCCATTTGGCCTCTTCAGACTTCAATCCCCTTCACACTTACTCTATACTTTTCCTATAGCTCCATTTTTGAGGCTCCCTGTGGAATCTATTTTGACTCATTTGGTTTTTCTTTGAACACTTATTTCCAGTCACTGATGAGTCCCAAATCCACAACCCTTTCTCACACACAGATTAGGAGTTATATTAAGTGGCATCATATAATATCTTTTTAATAATTTACTATCTACTATAAAATATCAGAAATGTTATACTTAACATTTAGTTTCTCAAGGCCACTTTTGTGGAGGTCAGTTTTTACTTATGGTCAGGCTTTTATTGAACACTAGCCAATGAGAAAGTTTCTTCCACATGGAGGGAAAAATGACTCACTCAAAACTGATCTTTCGACCCTCCTGTTAACTTGACACTCGTTTATGAGAATTCAAAAATTCTAAGTAACAAATATTTTACAAGATGTTTTAAATGTTCAATCAAAGCAGAAGTTAATGAAGCCAAGAATATGTGTGAAATACTGTAATGTTGTTTTTTTATACTGTTAGTGATTTAAAACTTATCGAGGAAGCAGCGAAAGAAACACATTTCCAAAAGTCCAACAAAGTGCTCCTAGTATTATAATAGTGTGCTCTAGGTTTGATCAGCAAGTGAACATCTTCCTTTCAGATTATTTTCATACAATCTATGAAATTATCTGTGGTAATAAAGTTTGTTTTCATTTATTTACTTATTTCTAAATATTAGACATGTATAAATAGTGTTCATTTTATAGTAATATCTGAAAAGCCACTTTTTCTGGATTATGCCATTTCAGCATGGATTGGTTATCATTTAATATTTAAAACTTGAATAGTAAATGAACTGTTCTATATATTTACATTATATTCTGTTTTAGAATTAGGTTTAAAACAAATGAGGAATATTACATCATAATTCATTTCTTCTAACACACTTAACAATCCTGATTTCCACTGTTCTGTCTACACCCCACCAAAAAATGCAATTTGTAAGACACTTTTGATTTTCAAAGTTGGCTACCATATACCCAATTGTAAATAGCTATTAAATTCTAAATATATTTTAATATTATCTTAATTCAGAAATATTCTATGCTATAAAGCTAATATACTGCTTATAATATATATGTTTAAGTGAATTTAAGTCACACTAAGAAATTGAATATGTCTATCATGCATATTTCTCATATTGCAATCGATCATTTTAGACATGCTGTGCTGTGCTATGCTGCATCACTCAGTCGTGTCTGACTCTTTGTGCCCCCATATACTGTAACGTGCTAGGCTCCTCTGTCCTTGGGCATTCTCCAGTCAAGAATACTGGAGTAGGTTCCCATGCCCTCCTCCAGGGGATCTTCCCAACCCAGGGATCAAAGCCAGGTCTCCCACATTGCAGGTGGATTCTTTACTCTCTGAGCCACCAGGTAAGCCGAAGAGTACTGAAGTGGGTAGCCTATCCCTTCTCCAGGAGATCTTCCTGACCCAGGAATCCAACTGTGGTCTCCTGCATTGCAGTGTATTCTTTACCAGCTGAGCTACCAGGGAAGCCCAATATGACATGCCAGTACATAGCATAAACATTTATAGGCTTTTCCCCCCAATACTAGTGAGATAAAAGTGAGAGGTAACACTGTTAAAGTATGCAGCATAATGATTTGATACATGTATATATAGCGAAATGATTACCATGATTAGCTTAGTTAATATCCATCCTATTAAATAGTTATTTTTTCTTGTGATGAGAATTTTTAAGACCTACTCTCTAAGCAACTTGAAGAAACATGATACAGTACACCATGCCACACGTTACATCCCCATGACCTATTTATTTATAACTGGAAGATTGTACCTTTTGAACACATTCATCCATTTCCCCCACCTCTCAATTTTTATCTTATGTTTTGTTAAGTTCTATATGTTTCTATAACAACAAGTTTATTGATATTTGGTCTATAATATTTTCTCTCATAAATAATCCATCATATAACAACAAAGAAGTAAAGTAGCTAAAAACAGAATTGTATTTTTACTTCATCATATATCAGTTCAAGTACTGGATATCTGAAATCCTTCAAAGTAATATGATGCTCAATTTCTTGTTCCCTGTACTGACCTCCAAATTCATACTGGTTTAGTCAAGTGCCTATGTGCTATTTTCTCCTGGAGTCTAACAAACAAGCTTCTCCAATTGAGCAAGTGAAGAACAAACTTTTGATTTTCAACTATAAACTAACTCATCTCTCAGACTTTCACTCTCAGTAAGCTCTTCTTTGTATCTTGCCAAAAATGTAGGCTTCCTCCTGATTGTCCTTCCCCTGAATGCCTCCCTATCTGCCAACATCTCCACTATAACTACCCAGCTGGGCCAATGAAAGGGCTTCCTAACTGCTTCCACTCTTTCTTACCAGCCAATTGGTTTATCTCACAGTAGCCAGAGTGACCATTTCTTTAAAACTATTAAGTGGGTCGTGATGTTCCTTGCCCCACATAAAACTCTCCAATTAATTCTTAATGTCCTTAGGTTAAATCCTTACTCCAACTGTGGCATTATGTATGGTTGCCAATATTGCAATATTACCCCGGATACTGCTACATTTTCCCCTTGCTCACCAAGCTCCAGGGCCCAGGCTTTAGAGCTTTGCCTTGATTCTTCTTTCCACCTGCTCCGTGCCTCCCTCTGACCTCCACACTGTGGCTCTTCCTGCATTTGGACTTTATCTCTGTGACGTCTTCCCAGACTAAGGAATCTGGAGTTCCCACCTTGACAACCCCAGCTGCATCACTCCCTCTTACTATTTTAATACTGCATGCATGCTACTTGGTTTTGAATTTTTCTTAACTTGTATATTTTCTCTCTCCCCTGACAGGAAGTTCCATGCTAGGAGTGACATTTTCCATCTTGGTCACTGTGATAGCCCTAGAGCCAAGGCCAATGCTAACCACTTGTTTACTAGACACTCGATAAATGTATGTGAAATTAATGAACTTCTCTGAATCTCAACTTTCTCAAGTGTGAATTGGGGATAACAACAAATTAGGAGCATTGCTATAAGAATCAAACGACTCAGAACCTAATGGATGGTCGATATATATGAGTTTCTTTCTCCTTTCTTTTGATGTTGATAAATTATTGGCAAAGTGTATGAATGGTAATTTACCCTATATAAATAGGCCTTTCTTAATTACATTCTGTCAAGTGGACATATGTACTCTCTAGGCTTTTTATATAGGCTTAAAGTGAAATGGGAAAATTTTCAAGTACATGATTACTATGATCAGTGTAAACAGCTACTCTGTATTTTAAGTTCAAATCTTGTTTTCCTACCAAGAATAGTTTGGGATGGCTTTCTATTCCTTTTTTCAATCCACATCCATCTCCACTTGCAAGAGAATATTTCCTTAGAAAATGTGCTTTATTTCTTTATCATCCATTTATTTATAAGCTCAATCTAAAATATGTTATACTAAACTATCTCTATTTCACCCCTGAAATTTAAATTTTAAGTAGCAGAATAGCAGGCAAACATTCTTTCAACATTTTTGCTACTACTCTTAAATACTGGATGTTTATGAGCTTTTCAGTATTTAATTTGGTACTTGTTTTTATAAGAACAGAGTTGTCAAGTTTTAGACAGGTGCGTGACTTGACATGGTGTTAAAGCATCACAGCTGAACACCCTCCGCATTCTCTTCTTCTGACCTCTAATAAAGATCTTTAGTCTCATCTTTATAAAAATAAAGCCTTCTCTCAACCCATATAATTTAATCCCATAAAACATTCCTTCTAAGAAAAAAAATGACTTCCAGATGTCTGAAGAGCTTGGAATCTGATAATCTGACACATTGAACATTTGCACCTTTAAAAACATGTCATTTCCAGACTGACTTATTACCATAAAGTAGTGACTACTGTGTAATTTGGATACTTTTTCTATTAACATCACATTTTCCTTATAGTTTCAATACAGACAGAATAATAACTGAATTTCAAATCTGGGCAGAATGAAAGGCAACTTTATAATTTTTTAATATTGCATGAATTAAATGGAAACAATCTATCCACATTATGACAAGAAAATAATATCATTGGTAGATGTATTTTGATACAGAAATGAGGCTGTGTGTTATTGGCCATCATTTGATAGGTTTGGAAATGCCAGACAACCACTAAAAGGTCATTTACTCTTAAATTACATCCCTCAATTACTGTAGCTGCTGCCATGTGAACCGGAATCTCCTTAATAAGTAATAGGCCCCCTTGGTACGTGGGTTCTCTTCAGATGTGGCTAACTCAAAGAAATTGAAGAGGAAAGACAAACCCATGCTATGTGTACAATTCACTGATGACTTTCTTTCACAAAATGTCACCTTAGTGACTAAGCTGCTAACAAAGTCTTCTGTTTTCCTTTCCTTCTAGCAATCTTCAATAAGCATTGAGTCACTGCCCAGAAAATACTGTTGTCTATAACCTGTCACAAGGCACACAGTACCTAAAAAGACCACACGTGATTTCTCTGGCAAGTTGAAAGGAAGGGAAACACATTCACAGAAAGGCTCTTGAGTCCCAGGTACTGTGCAAAGTATCCACTTTGTGTAACTTCATTTGCCATTCATACCACTCCAACAACAGATGGATAACCCTTCCCACTTTATAGGTTAGGAAACAAGCTCACACAGAAACTTAAAAACTTCCCAAAGTCACACACCATTTGAGGGTCAGTATCTCTGGATTTAATAACATTATGTTGCTTATTTTATGTATTTGACCATAACAGAAGAGTTTGTATAATTATACAGTTTTTTCACAGACTCAAGTAAGTCATAAGCTGTCAGCGAGATAAGTCCCTGAGGAGTATGTTACAGGTGTTCTCCATGTTTCATACATTTTTCAAATAATATTTATCCATAATAAGTGGTCATAGACAACTCTGGAGGTCATCAGTGTTTCCACCCATACCTCAGCCTTTCAGCCTTTTCTTGTAATTTGTCTCACTTATCCTAAAGGCCTTCTCATGTCAGCCATGTTTACATCACATAATCCAGTACCAACAAACAGAAAACAATGTGACCCAGAGATCAGAAGCAGATAAAAAATATACCTCTTAAATTCAAATCAGTTAGAGGAGCTAATGTTCTGAAAAAGAAAAATTATTATAAGTCAAGACATCTGTATTTCGTTCCCAACTTTATCACCGAATATACCATTCATAAGGGATTAGGTTCCCCCATTTGCAGGAATGAGAGAGGTGGATGGGATCATCACTAAGGTTCCCAGTAGTTTCACAAACTATATCACATCACAAACTATATTGTCTCCACTTGAGGAAACCATAAATTAGAAGTGTCCATAGGATGCTCTCTAGGATTTTTTAGTTTTGTTAGCTTTTAGTTGGTGAAGGACAGGGAAGCCTGGCATGCTGCAGTCCATGGGGTTACAAAGAGTTGGACATGACTGAGTGACTGAACTGAACTGATAAATCATGAGAACTGTAGAAGTACTTCTAGCTGTATGGAAAGAAAAAAATTAATACTGAAGATACAATTTCATATCTGTTAAGTTCTTGTGTCAAAAAAAGGGTATTACTATGGATAAAAAAACAAAAAACAAAAAATGTATTGCTATTTGATCTGTTTCCTATAATTTTTGATATACTCTAAATATAAGGGAGAAGCAATAAATCACATACATTTGAGTTTCATACTGGTATATCACACTTACTGAGCAAACATGAATTAGGTCATGCTACAATCAGAAAAACTGAAAGACTTGATAAAACCTTTATAAATTACAATGCAATCACTTAAGCCCAAACCTTATTACTCAAGAAACCAGTAACTTGGCAAATGTGAACACTGCTCTACATGCTGAGAACAAGAGTATGAATGATAAATAAGAAAAAGCATAGGAATCTTGGAAGACATTTTTATGGGATAAATTAAAATGTCTTTCATAGAACTCACTGGAGAAATGTTAAAGTATAAAATTAACTCTAGACAAGTAATTCATTAGTAGACCAAGATTTGCTCCTTTTTCTACATTTTATGATAGAACCATCTCCTTTGAGAACCAACTGAATTTCTGAAAATATCATTCCTACCAGCTGGAGGCAAGCGTGAAATGCATTAACATGTAGCTGCCTTATCCCCAGGTCCTCAACTGTATCAGAACAGATGCTTGCACCCAGGTAAATGGCCATCCATCATCAAGTCAAATATGATTTTACATGTACTTGGATCCTTCTGGCAAGGTCACTGCTCCTATCTCGGAAAAAAAATTCCACATAAAATTGGGAACAGGAGGTCAATTTTCTTTTCCTACCATGACAAGGCAGAGATAGCCTCTGCCACTGGAAGGGGCCAATGTGTTAACTCCCTTATTGGCAGAGACCCTTTAAAATAATAATGCCGTTTTTCAGAACGCTTGTCGCTAGTGACTGCTAGGATTCATCACCATAAAACAGAGCTGTGTGCATGTGTATGAAAGAGAAAGGGGACAATTAAAGGATGTGAATGTAGTGGGGAGGTGGCAAGCAGAGGCAAGCAGGAGGTGTAAAAGCTTTCCCATCAACATTTCCACTCACTTTGCAACAGGGGAAAGAGAACAAGAAAGAAGGTAATTAAAAGTGATGTAAATAACATCAAGAAGTGATCATTTTGGATACGGTCCATACTGCTAAAAATAATATAAAGTAACAGATACGTTAATAAGGTGTTTAAAGCTATTGAGTTCCAGCCTGCTTTTGTAGAACTTATCAATTTCAGCCCTCAAGAGAGCCTCATTTTCCACACAAGAAATAAAAACATATATACTCTATCTAAATTATTAATGCATTCCAATTGTTAAAATGGTTATAGTGAAAACATTAAAGAGCATAAAAATTAAGTGATTAATTGATAACACAATTTTCTTTGGCAAAGACAAGATTCTTAACAGAGGCTGTAACTCCTGTAATGTCAACTGCAACATTTAAAATTCATTAATTACTTCATTCTTGTCTTTAATATTCATTGACATTCATAGTACATATGAATCTCATAAGGTGTTTTTTGATAATAAATTATCTGGAGTAAATTAAATTTTTGAAGGCAATCAATTATCACACAGAGTTTCAGTGGCAAATTACCTGGAATAAAATAATAATTAATTAATTTCTAGTGTAATTGATACCCTACTTATATGACCAAGGAGACATCATATTTGGAACCAAAAGGACCAAAAATTGTTTTTTGAATGGGTAATAGTGAGTTCTTTGAACTTACTATGAACAGAAGCCTAATGTTTTCCAGAGGGGCTAATCTAACAAGCAAAGCTGCCTATGTGGTATAATTTGAAAAGGGGTAATGAAGAGGGCCCTTTGAGTCCAATTATTTAATCCTCTCCCAGTTACTACTGTCATTAAAGTTTTACAACTTTGATATTTTTCAGCTTTCAGGAGACCTTATTAAAATTGTAGAACCTCTGGGAGGGATTATACCTTAAACCTTTGTCAACTAGTAATTTAGCTTTGTCTGAACACTAGAACTGAGTCAAGCATAAATACACCATTGGATGAACCTAGAGAAGAGGTGTCTTTCATGTGGAAAAAAAGGATAACATAATGTTAGGGTGTGTGGGAGAAGTGGGGCTGTGGAGGTTGACACCGATACAAAGTTCCTAGTGTCACACTAGCAAGCCAGGTTTCCAGTCCAGGCACACAGCTTTGTTATGTTGCCAATACATGGAGTGCAGAACTAACTAAATTGTTCACTTTAGCCCTAGCTGTCTGGAGGCAATCACACACACTCCATGACACGTGTGTCTCAACAGTGCCACAAAAGTCTAAGCAATTTGTTCAAAAATTTACTTTGGCAACCATCAAACTGACAGAAAAACACTATTTTTTATGGTAAATTCAGGGTTCAGTGGGGGAAGGGGGTTTCCTTCATGCTGATTTTGATTCTGGTTCTGTTTCTTCTAGGACAGTGGTTCTCCACCTTGGTTGCACCCTGAAATCCCCTGGAAGCTCTAAAAAAGTCTAATGCCTGGGTCCCTCACCAAGAGAGAGGTGTGTATTTGGTCTGGCATTGGTATGTTTTAAAAATCTCCCCAGGTAAAGACTGAGAACCTCTGCTGTAGAATGATTCTGCTGAAGATTAGCCATTAGACAAGATGTGAACATTTGCACATAATCAAAGGTTTTATAATCTTGGGGGTTAGTTACAAAGAATTGCCAGGATGCCAAACTTTTCCAGTCATTATCCAATTCTAAGTCAACAGTCGCTGCTTAATATTATAGACAAGACCAAGAAGGGGTGAGAAAAAAACCTTACTTGAATATCATGTCACTGTATTAATACACTGATACCGAAGCAGATGTGGCTGCTCTTAGGTGTGTCTGGAGAAGGCAATGGCACCCCACTCCAGTACTCTTGCCTGGAAAATCCCATGGACGGAGGAGCCTGGTGGGCTGCAGCCCATGGGGTGGCGAAGAGTCGGACACGACTGAGCGACTTCACTTTCACTTTTCACTTTCCTGCATTGGAGAAGGAAATGGCAACCCACTCCAGTGTTCTTGCCTGGAGAATCCCAGGGACGGGGTAGGCTGGTGGGCTGCCGTCTATGGGGTCGCACACGATATGGAGTTGGACACGATTGAAGCGACTTAGCAGCAGCAGCAGTACATATTTAATGGCACCATTAGCTGACATGCAGCAGTATGCCCTCTATCTGCTCCATAAGACACCTCTCAAGTAATGAATCTATTTTGTATAAGGTTCAAATAATTATATTTAAGATATCATGAATTTTGAATAAAGTCTATCCCTGAATATTTGAGCTGGAAGAAAGTGTTAAAAGATGGTGCTTCATAACTCAGATTTATCACAAATTAAAGGTGAATAAACACAAAAATAAATTTCTGCACTGAGGTCTACAGGTTTGATCTTGAGCAGTTTTTCAACTCTCAGATTTCGTAATAAATTCTATGTGTCTCTTGTTACCTGTAAGGTTTGTAAGGCCCTGAGGTAAGAAATTGAGCTAGTATAAAAGACTTCAGGTCCTGCCTAGCTCAAGTGCTGCAAAAATGTGGTGGGACATTTTATGAAGTGTTTATCAATATTAGAGGTAAACTCTTTCTTTGGGTTAGGCTTAAATGCATTTATTTTACAGTGAAAGAGAAAGTAGGCGTTTTAGGACACCAAGATACAGAGACCTGTCAAAGAGTTCTAAGGTCATCTTCTCCATGGAAAAGGGTTTGAAACAACACTCACAGTTACTCATGTCTGCAGTTCTGTACTCAGCAAATGAGCATTTTTAAAAGGTCTGAGATGAAAGAGTCCCTGCCCACCAGCAGATGGACGCTTCTAAGGGTTAAGGATAGAGAACACGAGATCTCCATTCGTCTATGGAGGTTAGTTTAGGGTCAAGGGGAAAGTCCCTCTCTTTTCTAACAGCAACATTAAAACAAGACTATCACACGTTCTATTACAGACTATAAGATAGCAGACTATAAGGACGTGCGCTCATCTTCTCCTGTGGGAACTCCAAAATTACAACTCACTGCTGAACAACCATCAACAAGAGAATGTCAGATCGCACCAAAAAAGGATACCCCACATTCAAGGGCAAAGGAGAAGCCCCGGCAAGACAGTAGAAGAGAGGAAATCGCATTTAGAATCAAACCCCATACCCACCAGATGTGCTCAGAGGGGTCAAACGAAACCTTGTGCACACCAGAAGACCCCACAGAGACTGAGCTAGACATGCCTTTCAGTGTTTGAGTGTATCCTGCAGAGATATGGGTCAGCAGTGGCCTGCCGCAGGGCCAGAGGCTCTGGGTGCAGCAGTCCTGGGCACAACTGCACTCATCTCACAAGATAGCAAAGTAATGCTCAAAATTCTCCATGTCAGGCTTTAACAGTATGTGAACTGTGAACTTCCAGATGTTCGAGCTGGATTTAGAAAAGGCAGAGGAATCAGATATCATATTGCCAACATCCACTTGATCATCAAAAACGCAAGAGAATTTCAGAGAAATATCTATTTCTGCTTTATTGACTATGCCAAAGCCTTTGACTGTGTGGATCACAACAAACTGTTGAAAAATTCTTCAAGAGATGGGAATACCAGACCACCTTACCTGGCTCCTGAGAAATCTATATGCAGGTCAAGAAGCAACAGTTAAAATTGGACATGGAACAACAGACTGGTTCCAAATCAGGAAAGGGTTACATCAAGGCTGCATATTGTCACCATGCTTATTAAACTTATATGCAGAGTACATCATGTGAAATGCCAGGCTGGATGAAGCACAAACTGGAATCATGATTGCCGGGAGAAATATCAATACTCTCAGATACACAGATGACACCACACTTATGGCAGAAAGTGAAGAAGAACTAAAGAGACTCTTGATGAATATGAAAGAGGAGAGTGAAGAAGCTGGCTTAAAACTCAATATTCAGAAAATAAGATCATGGCACCCTGTCCCATCACTTCATGGCAAATAAATGGGGAAACAATGGAAACAGTGTCAGACTTTATTTTGGGGGGCTCCAAAATCACTGCAAGATGGTGACTGCAGCCATGAAATTAAAAGACGCTTACTCCTTGGAAGGAAAGTTATGACCAACCTAGACAGCATATTAAAAAGCAGAGACTATTTTGCCAACAAAGATCCGTGCAGTCAAAGCTATGGTTTTTCCAGTAGTCATGTATGGATGTGAGAGCTGGACTATAAAGAAAGCTGAGCACAGAAGAATTGATGCTTTTGAACTGTGGTGTTGGAGAAGACTCTTGAAAGTCCCTTGGACTGCAAGGAGATCCAACCAGTCCATCCTAAAGGAGACCAGTCCTGGGTGTTCATTGGAAGGACTGATGTTGAAGCTGAAAACTCCAATACTTTGGCCACCTCATGCGAAGAGCTAACTCATTTGAAAAGACCCTGATGCTGGGAAAGATTGAGGGCAGGAGGAGAAGGGGGACAACAGAGGATGAGATGGTTGGATGGCATGACTGACTTGATGGACATGAGTTTGAGCAAGCTTTGGGAGTTGGTGACAGACAAGGAAGCCTGTTGCAACCCATGGGGTTGCAAAGAGTTGGACATGACTGAGCGACTGAACTGAACTGATCACACATTCTAGTTGTTACAATACATGAAAGGTATTTTCTGAGGAAGAAACATACTATGTTAGTATTATCTCAGTATATGGGATAAAGGTCCTGGTTTCATTTGTTTACCTGATAAAAATGAATATATTCATATACATATATATGCATATATATATATATATATATAACTTATGTATATATCATGTATATGAAATGGGAAAGTGTATGGTAGAAACTGTTTTAGCCCATAAGAGTAAATCTGTCCAGAAATTTCCCAGGACTAACATTTTCACTCACTTGATTCCCACAGCTAATTTAACTGAAGTGATCATCCAAGACACTGATTTCTTTAGGCCTCCCAAATCCTTACTTATGCTGCTCCCTCAAAATTGTGTGCTTGGAGGAAGTAAATACACTTTCTGGACCAAAAAAGGAATAGTCTTTGAACAGGGATGTACATTTAGCATCTCTCTCAGGCTGGCAACCCTGAAGAAGCCATGTGAACACTGTGAAATTACTTATGCTGAAGCTTTTGATCTGAGCTCCATTTATAAGGACTCAGAGACTAGAGAAGTCTTGAAATACAGGCTATGGATTAGTTGCATTCATTTTACTGTTTTCCTAAACACTGGATAAGATGAGGCAAAGGGAGAAGCCTTACATGCAAAAAGGCATTACATTTTGTTCTTCTACTCTGTAAGTTCTCAAGAAAGGAAGCAGAAAAAAAAAAGTCAGATAATTATTTTTAGAGATATTTGTATTTAATATTAATTTAAGCTTAACGAGAATGAATAAAACCTTTGTCAAATTTCTTTATAACTGTAAGTTATTCTGCTATTATAAAACAGCCTTATTAAACAGTGCTTGAAATTAGCAATTCGTTCTGAATATGCCCAGCAAGGTGCTGAAAAGGATTTAGAGCCTACAAAGGCAATTGTACTAAATTAGGTAAATAAGGTATTTTAAATATCTTAACACAAGCTATTTCTGTACTTCGAATGTGACAGTGTGATGTAAATTATATCTATTTTTAAATTTTGGTGTAATACAGAAACACACATAATATGATGTATTAATACTATCAGTATCTTTTTTTAACTTCATTTAATAGATAAAAACAAAAGTGATGTGAACTCAAAGCTTCACAACTAACAAAGCATTTCACTCAGTTTCTTACATAAAGATTAAAGCTAGAATAGGGGTTAAACTATTCCTATGCTTTGAAATACAGACAGTGAAGAGTTTATTTTTTTTTAAATAGCAAAGAGACGGTACACATCGATTATAATATGAAAGTCTCTATTTATCAGAGTATTTGTTGTAATGAACGGCCATTCATATTTGATTGTTCTGGTTCTTTGTTTTTGGAGTTAAGCCCCACACTCACTCATTTCCAATTAGTTAGCTGTGTCCTCCCTGGTAATAGGTGGCTACCACATCATAGCTTTCTAGTTTTCAGACTCAATTAAAAAAGTGATAGTGAGTCTTGGCTCAAAATCAAGGCTGTGACCCCTGCAACCATCACATCTCCTTTAATCTCCCACAGCTCTGTTCCCTGACAAATTCCCTGGACAGCATAATTACCCCTTCCCACAACGCTTCCAAACACTCTGCACAGGGTTCCCAGGAGAATCAGCACAGAGATGCCATAAATGTTTTAAGATAGAAGAAAAAAATGTATATGTTTTTTCTCAAATTAGTTCATACAATGATTGTTTGAAGCTGAATGCACAAACACATTTTAAACTTGTATAAATTTAATTACATCATTTATAGTGAAGGTGAACTTGCCACAGGATGACAAGTCTATGAGACTACATTCAGGTTATCTTTTCCTGCTAATGGCAAAGCTATCACAGGATCTTCTTTTTAAAAAACACATATACATACACTTTCTATTACAAGAGAAATGATTTAGTAGGGTGACTTTGGTATACACTTTTAGGAAACCAATACACATTGTCTTTTTAGAACTTACAAAAATAGGTTTTAAAATATCATTAACTAATTATATATGTTTCAAATTAGTGCCATACTATTTTGATTGGATTGTCAAAATCTTCAGAAAATTTCTGGTATAAACATACCGAGCATTCAAATTCAGGATTTAAAGCTTCTATAATAAATTCCTACCACTCTAACTTTTCTCTTGAAGATTGTGTTTTCTTGAAAATGAAGAAAAATAACAAAAACTTCATTGTCGAAGGTAACTCCACACCAAAGGTTACTTTAAATATAAAATATATTGTATTGGTGGATCTGATATCATGATTAATGCACAATCTAGGTTCTGTTTCTGTCTTCATTTGGAAACCACCTAGCTGTAACAGAAGAAAAACATTCCTATTCTTATTCTAAGGAGGAAAAAAGATTAATAAAGTAAAGTTAGGTTTACACAGTCATCATTAACCAGACATTCTGTAACAAACTGTGAATAATTACATGGAAATATGCTGCTTTCACCTGCATTATTCAAGATTTTTTTTTAAGGCATCAGGAAAGTCAGGAACAGGAACGGGAAAAAAATCAATCTTATTTTGCGTAATGATTTAATATTATATTTACTCAGATGCTTCACCTGCCTACAGGCATGCACTCTTCTCCCACAGATGCTGTACACAGTAAATAAAAACTGAAAAAAAATTCTTTTTCCCACCTAATATTTTCTCTTCCCCCTTGAAACAACAACCACTGTTGCTAGCAAAAGCCTGACTAATTGAAATGTGCTTTGTCCTTGCCAGGACAAGTAAGAGATTAAATTAAACTCAGCAACAGCCTTGGTCAGATGGGAGGGGGGAAACAATGAGTTTGTATCAGCCCCGCCACCCAAGGCCTCCTCCCCTCTTCCGCCTCATCTTCTTATCCTTCTCAGTACTCCAGGCAGGGGGTAGGGGCCTCTCAGGCAGCCTTCTGCCCTGCAGGTGTTCTACTTTGTGTGGTACTTTTTAAACTCAATAAAGGGCTTTGCTTATGAAAAGAAGAACTGTCCTGAATTCCAAGCAAAGCTTGTTACAAGGCATTTGGAGCATTAAGCATGAACTGTTCTATATTAAAGATGATCTGAAATACTAGTATAAACTATTAAGAAAACTAGCAGAAAATTATATTGATTTCTATAACCTACTGCCTCCTCTGCCATCCTTCCTCTACTGCTTGGAAGAGGGCAGAGTTTGAGATATTTTTATTGTACATGATCCTCCCATCATAAAGTACTTCTGGAAGCTCAAGCTTTGCCTGTACCATGGTTGCTAATCCATCTGCTTCCTCCTTAGAGTTCACTACAGAAATACTTATTACCAGAAATAGTTATTATCTCTAGGAAAGTCAGGTCACCTCAGCAATGAACGGCAAGGCCCTTAGACTATTTAAAAAAATTGGTTTTGATATATTTTTTTCTCCCTAATACTGAGCTTTTATATATATAGTCGTCAGTTATTTTCTCTGATCATTAAATTGGTACTTTATTATAACATATTACCATCAACTATATATTAATTTTTCCCATGTCAATGCAATTACTCATTAAGTATTTTATGCATAGCACTAATTTCTGGGTATACAGATGTATGAAACTATCATAAGCCCAGGCTTCACAGAGTTTCCCTCCTAATAAAACCATTTTTTCCTTTGAAGAAAAAATAATTTCTTTCTAAACAGGCATTTAGACAAGTATAGTAACTATTAAGCACTGTCTGACAGAGGTATAAAAATATAAATATAGTTTGTTCTAGGAAAAATTCATACTAAGGTTAAATTATTTAGGGAAAAGTATTTTTATATTATAAAGATAATACAAATTTGAAATCTTTCAGATTATAAGAAAAATAGTAAATCTTAACACGAAGAGGATTTTCTTGCTTTTGGCATTGCTGAGACATAAATTAACAGAACAGAGAGAATACATTATAGCCATTAAATCCAATGTATCCACATATCATCACCAAATCTGAATTATTCAACTTCAGTGAGCACAAAATGGTGTCTAAGCAATAGCAGAAATTTGATAGTTTCTTAACCTGCCACATTGTTTTTAACTGTATCACACAAGCCAGACATACTTGAGAGAGTTTAATTCTTAATAGTACTTTCCAGTTAAACAACAATAAATTTATCAATAAAAGTAAGGATGTAGAATCACAGGCATCCTGAGCGCCTGTCTTGAATATATATAGCATACAGCACATTATACATATAAAGGAAATTTGTGACTGTCAGAATACTGCATCCATTTGATACAAAGTTTTACTTCAGGAAATACAACTCTAAGCTCAATATACTCTTGTCAGTATCAGAATGAAAGACACATCTTTGGTGTTCTGAAAGCAGGGCAACCCTATTCCTTTCAGGGTCTACAAGCACATACATTTAAGCTGAACATCTGCATTGACAAGGAAAGACTTCAGCCATGGCCTTGATGCTCCAGATCATGTGTTTTTGCAGCTGCCTTATGCTAGACAGAGCATGAAAGACTCTGCTCCGTGGCCTTTATGCATTCTGTTCTCCAAATACAAGTTGGCTTTGTAGAGGCGGAGGAAGAGCGGGAAATGAAGCACTGCTGCTTCCAGGGCTTGTTCTAAATACATCAACTTTAGTTACCCAAAAGTTTTCAAGAAGAAAAACTATTCATATTTTGTGACTTAACTATAATTATACTCTAGGAAATGCTGCTTTTGCTAGCCTCCTTCAAACCAGGAATAAATAAAAATACTAATTCAGCATTATCTGTGAAAAATATTAACTTCACCATCCATTGTCACTCCACCCACTTCTAAGGCAACAGAATATTTTTCTTAACTAGCTATTACCTTGCCTTACTTACCATGAATAATGGAGTGAAGGTTAGGGAGCAGGAGAGTTAAAGCTTAGCATAACGAAATGATACAAATAGAGGATAGAAAAAGGAAAGTAGGGGATGAGGAAAAGAGATCAACATGTAAACAAAAGTACCTTTAGAGAGCCAACTTCAGGTGTTGGTCATTCACCCCATATACCTGTCATGCAATGGAAAATGAGCTTTTTCCAGTTCTTAACCACTACTGAGGGCTAAGGCAAAAGCAATTTGAAAGAGAGCAAGCGTGGGTACATTTTTAGGGTAAATGAGAATGCATTCATATGGAAGTCATAAATGAGGACCACGGTGGTAGGAAATGATGTGGGGATTCTGGGCGAGAAAGGGAATTACTAGAGCTAATTTCATTAGAAGATTTGAAACTCTAAAGCTCTTGTTTCCATTAGAGGCACATAAAAGTACAGGGGGTTGTAAGGAGGAGATAATCTACAGAAAAAAATAAAAATTTCAAAAGGTACACATGATGATCTTGGTTTTCTTCATGAAAGGAAAGAAGTATGACATCTATGAGTTGGGGATGGACTTGTAGTTAGTACATCAGGACCACAGTTTCCATTTGAGAGGTATTTTATGGGGAATAGGTCACAGAATGGACAAGATGCATATAGAAAACGGTCTGAAAGGATACAACTGAAACTGGAGGACATAAACAAGCAAGTGTAAGTTTTGCCAAATATGTTCATTGGCCCAGAAATAAGAGACAGCGGGTGGGCGAGCACGTATAACTCACAGGTAAGGAAAGGAAAAGGTACAAGGAAATCCACAGTGACAGTAGTACCAGTGGTTGAAACTCGGGACTAGAAAGAGGTAAGAGGACATATAGTCAAAAAAGAAGTTCACAGTTCGGAAAGATTCTATAGAAATCGCTTTTGGTATCAATCGGATCTGAGTTCATGTCTAAGCTCACCTTCTTACTAGGTATTTGATCTTAACCAAATCATTTATTATCATTTTGTGTCAGTTTCTTTATCTATAAAATAAAGATATAACACTTAGCTGATAGAATTATCATAGAGTTAAACAATTTATATAAAACAACAAAATAGCAGAAATCTATGATAATTCATAAAAATGGAGGATAATGGTGTAACAGGAAATCTCAGTGAACCCCAATGTTCATGGTTCCCTGTCCTTTTGCATTTCTTCCTTTCCTCAGTGATGCCCAGAGATCCTGGCACAGCCCTCCCTCTCAGACAAGCTCCCCACTTCTTTCTATTACGCCACAAGCCTTGAATTTACCTTTTGTCCACCAGGGCCTATCTCTCTGCTTTACAGCATAGCGAAACCCTCCACTCCATTCTTCTTCCTCATAAATTTCTAGCTTGCCTTGGCTTTAGGAATTATCAGCTCAATTACATCTTTCTCACTAGACCTAAATCGAGCAAACTTTCTAGAATCTGACTTGACTAATGTCCTGCAACAAAAAGTGACATTTTTAAGCATGGCCTGGCCCTTTCTCTAACCCCAACTTCATTCTCTAATATGACCCCAGTGACTCCTCTAGCAGCAGATGTGCTAAATCATGTAAGATTCCTAGGAGGTACTGCATTTTCTCATGGCTTTGTATCTTTTCTGTAGACCTCATCCTCTTGTCTCCTAGATAAAGTCCTTAAAATCATCTCCCTTTCCTCAGAAGAGGGGAACCCCCACTGTGAGTGGGACAGATCTGGAACGTATCTTCTGTTACAGCACTTAGTACACTGAGTTTTCATCATGAATTTCCTTTAGATCCCACCAAACGATGAGAATATTGGAAGCTTTATCTTTTTGATTTCTGCATGGATAGAATCTGCATAAACGTGGCAACAACAGCTATTCCATCAAAGGCTACTACCATGTGTTAGACATAATCAAGCTATACAACTTGCTTATGGATGTGTATCTTTTTTATCATCGCCATTTCATAGAAGAGGAAACCAAGGCATAGTGAGGTGAACTAATTTGCCCAAAGAACTGGGCCATGAACCAGGCTATTTGAGCTGTCCAAGTCTGCTAAGCACTACACCAGCCAATAAACCCCAAATCTTTTTGAATGGTTGGTGCTCAATAAATGTGTAAAAGATGAATAAACATGTAAGCCACAGTTGAGGAAAACTTCCAATAAAATATTTTTCTAGCATTGGCACTGCTAGGCTGTTACCTTCTTTCAGGCAATCTCCTGATCTCTTTATGTAGAAAAAGCTTCTCATTCTGCACCAGAGAACTTGCATGCATTTGAATATTTATTAAGTACCACTTACAACTCTTCTCTTAAATTATGCCTGAGAGAGTACAGTTAGAAAATTACATTCATTAGGAGATAGGCGAATCGCAAGAAGGGGCCTGGCCAGACAGCTGCTCCCAGTTCACTTACCAAGTTCCTTCACCAATGAGAGGACCTTGGAGAGAATGTTTGGCAACAGAATCAATGACAGTTTTTTGTGATTTTTTTTTTCCTTTCCCATTTATACTTTCTTCTCTCTTTATCAGCCAGCACAAAAGTTTATCTGATTTCTCTGACACCTCCCATCACTGTCACTCTACTAGTCGTAAATAAGATGAATCGAAAAGTGTGGGTTCAGAGGGAGGCTGAGCAAAATGTAAGGAACGTGAAAACAAGTTACAAGCTGGCTCTGCAAACTCCATGGGGAACAAAACCTACCTCTGTACTGGATTGCTAACCTCTATTTCATTTAAGAAAAAAAGACACAAATTTAGCATTTCCAATTCAAATACTGTTTAGGGGACAGATAGGATAGTAGTTACTGATGAGTCCATGTAAACACACAGCCACTCAAAGATAATTTAAAGCCAAACTTAGCCTTGTCCATCACTGCAGATTGGCAAATTGAAATTCTTTGTGCCTGGCGAGTTATAGACACCCTCCCTGGAAAAGAAGCCGGAGTGCTGCCAGGTCTTGCTGGCCAGCTTCCAACAGCAAGCTCTCTTGCTCTGCTGTGTGGGGCTCTGGGAGGATGGGGCCTTTCGGTGTGAAATGAATGTGACATCCGCAACAGGGTTCCCCACTTCTTCTGCAGCAGGCATGTAAACAGAGGGTTTTCACAGCACTTAATAGATACTTTGGTCCTGTTCTGGGAAGCACCTGTATAGAAATGCACAAAAAGGGCAGAGGAAGTTTTATAGAGACTTATGCAGCCGTTCTTGCCAAGGAACATTTTCATTTCAAATCATAGTCCTTCCTGTGGGTCTTGGATACCCATCTCTGCCATCTGCCAGGTGCAGGTTCTGACTCTCTAAACATGCAAAGAACACTTTTACCTGGTTCAGCCTGGAAATATCCAAGAGCAAATTTAGGCACAATTCTATCCTAAAGAGGCACGATTTTTAACAATGAATATATGAAAATTACCTATACACAACTAAGAAATTGCACTATTGGTCATTAGTTAGGGAGACGATGGTGTTAAAAGGGGAAACATTCCCTCTGGAATTCTGTTTTTAACTTTACTTTTCCCTAAAGAAAATAAAACATGTTTATAGATGAGTACTGGCTGGTGCTGGTAAGTTGCTTCAGTCATGTCCGCCTCTATGCGACCCCACAGATGGCAGCCCACCAGGCTCCCCTGTCCCTGGGATTCTCCAGGCAAGAACACTGGAGTGGGTTGCCATTTCCTTCTCCAATGCAGGAAAGTGAAAAGTGAAAGTGAAGTCGCTCAGTCATGTCCGACTCTTCGTGACCCCATGGACTGCAGCCCACCAGGCTCCTCCATCCATGGGATTTTCCAGGCAAGAGTACTGGAGTGCGTGCCATCACCTTCTCCGAAAGATGAGTATAGGCATGTGGTAATGTAATAGTCTTCTCTAGCTGCTATAACAAAACACCAAAGTCTTGGTGGCTTAAACAAGAGACATTTCTTTCTCACAGTTCTAGAGGCTAGGATGTACAAGATCAAGGTGCTGATTGATTTGTGTCCTGGTGAAGGCCTTCTTCTGGCTTTAAGAGAGCCACCTTCTTTATGTCTGTGTCCTCACACAGCAGAGAGCAAGTGAGCTGTCTGCTGTCTCTTCTTTTAAGGATGCTAATCCATGGCCCCAACCTTATGACTTCAGTTAATGTTAATGGCTTCCTTACTCCAATATGCTCACATTGTGGGTTAGGGCTTCGATGAATGTATCTGGTGTTGGGAGTGCACAATCAATCTGCAAAAGGTACCTTTACAAAAAAGTAAGCCACATGTTACCTAATGTAGTAATGCCAGGATGATACTCAGGAAAGAAGCAAAAATTAGAAGTTTTCTACAAAAGTATTACAAAGATATTTATACAGAAACATTATAAAGATGCAATACTCAATGTCTTACAGATGTAGCATGGTTGGTTCTTAGGAAATTACAAATCATGTTTCTCCTAAATTTAAATGCCACCTTAAGCAATAATTTTAGCCAAAGATACTTATTACTGTTCTACTTATATCCCCTCAAATCACTTTCTCCTTTATTTTTCTGTCCTCTAACTCTGTTGTCTCTTATTTCTAACATTTTGTTCTGTCCTCAGATCACTGTCCTCAGCTAGTGGAGCTGTTTTACCAACACAACAGAGAATCAGAAGTGCCTGAGAATTTATTTCCTCAGTCAGCCATTGACCAATATGTGACACATGTGTGGATATGAAAGCCCAGGTCCCTTGCTTTGGTCAGGATACCTCTAGGGGTTAATTCAGAACCTAAAGTTTCCCTGTGGGATCAGGCTGAAGCTACTCTCATTTATGTCACCCACTTCCTCATCCAGATTCTTTCAACCTTACCAGTCTCCCCTGTGAGCACCTCTTTAACAAATCCCTTGCACACCAATATTTATCTTAGAGTCTTCTGGAGAATGCAACCTCAGAAAGCCTTGAGATAACACCTATCACACTATCAAAAGGATACAAAAGGGATAAATAGGAGATGTCAAATGTTAACCATCTTTTATATTGACATCCTTCTAGTAACTTATTTTTTTTTGCAATTCAAACTCAATTCCTCAATTCCTTTGGTCCACCATCTCACCCAGGCGTTTTTGGCTTTAAACTTTGTTTAGCCTGTGTGAAACACATTGTTTCACCCAGTTTCCTCCTTTTCCCCTAACACTCCTGTTATCCTCAATGAACTACAAAGCACATTTCTCAGAACTGATGGAAAAATAATTGGGAAGGTGGCTAAGTGTCAGGCTGAACTCTTTGAATGACTAGTAACAGACTTGAACAACATAGGTTAACTGCAACACCAGCATAAAGGAGGGATAAATCCAAGGAAACAGAAAGGAGGCTGGCAGATGGTGGTGGCAAAAAGAGCAAAAGGGAGCACAAGGAAGGAAATGAGCCTCTACGCTTCCTGTTCAGTGTACACACTATGGGCTCGGGGTGGCTCCACCTCTTCTTTATTAGCAGTCCTAATAAGGACTCGGAGAAGGCAATGGCACCCCACTCCAGTACTCTTGCCTGTAAAGTCCCATGGACGGGGGAGCCTGGTGGGCTGCAGTCCATGGGGTCGCGAAGAGTCGGACATGACTGAGCGATTTCACTTTTACTTTTCACTTTCCTGCATTGGAGAAGGAAATGGCAACCCACTCCGTTGTTCTTGCCTGGAGAATCCCAGGGACAGGGGAGCCTGGTGGGCTGCTGTCTATGGGGTCGCACACAGTCCGACACAACTGACGCGACTTAGCAGCAGCAATAAGGACTCAGAGGCCTAACCACCACCTTCCTGACCTCAGGAAGAAAACTCAGAAAACTGATCGCCATCTTCCTGACCACAGCGTTAAACAGAGAAGAACGTTCTCAGGAGAGAACTGGTTTTTAGTTGAGGAGGAGAGGATACAGCAAAGAGGTCAATGATTCGGGGTAGGGAAACTCACAGGGTTAGTACTTTAAAAATCCCCACAAATAGGGAACTCCCCAGGGGTCTAGTGGTTAAGAATCACCTGTGCAATGCAGGGGGTGCTGGTTCAGTCCCTGGTCAGGAAAACAAGATCCCACATCCCACATGCCACAGGGCAACTAAGCCTGTGCATGGAAACTACTGAGCCTGTGTGCCATAACAAAGTATCCCACGTGCCACAACTAAAACCCAATATAGTCCCTGTGAATATACAAGTTCACCACACTGTGTCTCAACCTGACCAATCCATGGAGGTGTTATTCCGGAAGATAATCCAATACCTCTGTCCTGTCAAATTCACTGTCAGCTCTCCTGTCATGATTTTTTCCCTCACAGTGGCATTTTTCCTGGTGAGCCATTCTGCCATCTTGAACTCTGTCTGTCCTTGATTTTCCTGGTACCTTCTTAGATGTTCTTCACCCTCTCTGGACAATCATTCTGTCTCTGGATTTTTCTTCTTCAGTACTCCCATAAACGATGATATCATTAAGGCCTTTCATCATGTATATTTTCTTTTGCTGTGCCTATATTATATGTATGATTTCAAAAGTATTTTATCAAATTACAAGGAATAATATGGGTGCATTTTTTCAAGTCTAAAAATTCCACTGTGAGTGCAAACTGTATGGCTTATCTTTATTTCCATTGCCTGAGACCTGAGTGAATAAACAACATACATCAAAAATAATTCATATGCTATTCTTTTGAGAAAATTATTTAAAATCTTATTTAAATATCCCATAATTAGGAACATTATATTTGCTTAATCATTGAGAGAACTATGAAAACATCTTATTTTTGTGTGTTAACTATTACAAAAGAGTGTTACCTATTATTTTATAACCTTTGTAAACCAACCAAATTGCCTTTGCACAAGGAGAATACAGCTTTGTGAAAAAGTTACATTTCTGATTCATACTTAGCCACCTCTGTCTTATGTAACTTACAAGAATAGCTTTTCTTCTCCTTTAACAGAGAAGTCATTTTAGCACAGAAATTTACAGAATCTCTAATTCATTTATTTTCTGTGAATCTTTTCTGTGAATCAGGTAGCTGAGGCATATTAAAAGAAAGAGCATTCTCAAATCACCTACCTTAGAATGAAATATAAGGGTCAAAACTATCTTTAGGAAATCTGGACTTAAAGTTCCAAAAGCTGAGCAATGTCTGGTATCTCTGAGCACTTAGTCAAAGGAAAAAAAAACAATTCTAAGTTGTTTCATTACTCACCAAGTTAGCACTTCTAGGAATGCAGAGAATACAGTCTGTGCAGTGGCCATGCCACATTCCTAGAAGCAGGTGCTCTATTTTCTGAATTTATCCAGTCATTCATTGTATGCAACACATAACTGGGACTTTTTAAAGTTTGTCTTAGAACATAGTTATTCATAATAGGAATTTTTTTTTTTCTTTCTGGTCTTCCTTTAATCATTGGATTTAATATTCTATGTCTGATTTTTTTTATTTGCTTTATTTTCTATATGCATAGCACAAATCCAAACTCCAACCCTCCACCAGCTATTTTAATTATCTTTCAGTACTTTCAGCTGTATCTGGTAGTCCATCAGATTCACTGTCCCCAAAGAAGTCTCTCTTGAACCCTCTGCCCACAAGCTTCTTGGATTGGCGGTACCCCTTGGTTACACTCTCATTGTGAGATGGCCCATCTCTCTTACACTAAGGATTTCTTTTACTTCTTCCTGGTTTGAATCGCTTCTTTCTAGATTTAACCCTCTTGTTAGTTTACCAGGGCTTCCCTGGTGGCTCAGACAGTAAAGAATCTGCCTGCAATGTGGGAGACTTGGGTTCAGTTTCTGGGTTGGGAAGATCCCCTGGAGAAGGAAATGGCTACCCAGTCTGGTGTTCTTGCCTGGAAAATTCCATGGACAGAGGAGCTTGGCAAGCTACAGTCCATGGGGGTCACAAAGAGTTGGACACAACTGAGCAACTTTCATTTTCACTTTCTTTCACTTGGTTTACTCTCCTGTTTTGGTGAGCTTATCTTTAGTTTCTTAAGAAATGGTGTATCAATGTTAACTGAAAACTTCCGTGCCTAAAATGTATTCAACCTTTAAAATTAATTGATATTTTGGCTAGATTTGGAATTCAATGTTGGAAAGCATTTTCCTCTGCAATTTGAAAGCATTTTTCTGTTGCGTCCTGGATTTTAGGATTGAAGCTATGAAGAGCAAAGCATTTCTAATCTCTGAAAAGCATATAATCTGTTCATTTTCTCTGGAACTTTACAGAGTCTTCTATTTTTTCCCCAGTGGTCTAAAAAGTTATGATGACCGGCTGTGGTATGAGTTTGTTTCTATCCATTGTACTGGACCCTCTCAATCTAGAAATAATTTAACTACTAAGATATGTTCTTCAGTGTCTTTACTGATGATTTCTTTTGTACATATCTCATTTTGTCTTTCTTCAATGCTTATTTTTTGAGCTTCTGAGTTGGACTCCAATTTTCTTGTTATCTCACTTACTTTTTTCATGCACCTTCTCTTTTTTACTCTACATCTAGGATATTTCTGCACCTTTAATTTTCAAAACTTCTTTTACAATTTTTATTCATCTCAGATTTTAAATTCAAGGAGTTTTTTTATTTTCTGTCCCTTTTAAAAGCAGTACTTGATCCTGTTCCATGGATACAATATCTTCTCTGATCTTCATCAAGATCTTTTCTTTCTCTCAGCATAGATTCTGTTCCCTCTAAGTTCCTTTATTTGTTACTGTTTTTTATCTCTACTTATTTTAGAAGCTTTCCTCAGCTGTCCAGTGGTCTTGAATTCAGTGTTTACATTTAAGAGGGAGCTTAAGAATGGGTAGGCTAAGACATGAATAGGCCTTGCAAATTGAGACCTTTGCTATGGAGAGGATCAGTAGATCATTTCTTTGAGAAAGCCAAATATCAGTATGTTTCTTTAGACTCATCATATTCCTTTAAGAAGAATATTCCAAGTGTGCCCCTGGAGGGCTGCCAGAAATCTAAAGTCTTAAGAGAAGAAAGACATTTTTCAAGCAGTAGTACGCTGGAGATGATAAGTCCTCAATCAGAAGGACTGACTGTATATACATATCTTCTGAAACTTTACATTGAGGAAAATCATGTTGATAGCTTGAAACTGAGCATGGTGGTGATATACATACCACAGAAATCAGCAAATGCAACAAATCAAGTAGAGAGCTGATTGTTGAACATATACCAGCACACTGCAGGTCTTACTAATTATTTAGCTTTTCACCTGGTTCCTCTGTTTTCAGTCCATTCCATCAGTGCAGAGATGCTCTGTTTCACATACTCCAGAGGAAAAAAAAAATCCATCTTTACAGAGATATGGGAGAGGAAGTGGCAGGGTTATGCTGAATGAGACAGGAGATCTTGGGATATAATGCTTATTAAACAGACTTCCAAAGTTCTGAAACCAGTCTTCACCTTCACTTTCATAGGTACTTGATGCTTCCAATTCCTGATGTTTCAGAGGATTCTAAGCTATGACTCAGTTTTTTTTTTTTTTTTTTTCTTGACTGGTGCTTCTCTTGGCTTAGGATTTGCTTTTCTTGGTTATGCCAACTCAATTACACTAACCCATGTGCTATTCATTTTCCAAAATTGAGTTGTTATTATTTTCTGTCCCCTTTTTTTGTGTAGTAGTTTGTGCCTTTAAAATCCTTTTATGGTGATTTTATGGAGGACTGGGGAACAGATGAAAATATAGGCACATATGCTGCTATCAATATTTGACTATTTTTTAATTAAACATTTGCAGTATCCCAGGGACGGGGGAGCCTGGTGGGCTGCCGTCTGTGGTGTCACACAGAGTTGGACACGACTGAAGCGACTTAGCAGCAGCCGCAGCAGTGAAAGTATGACAGCTTCCAAAGTGACCTTATTTGGGAAACTGGGTTTTGTAGATGCAGTCAAGGCAAGATTAGGTCATACTGGATTAGGGTGGGCTCTTATCCAATGATTAGTATTCATACAAGAGGAGGAAAATTTGAACACAGAGATGCAAGGGAGAAGGTCAAGTGACAATGAAGAAGAATGGAAATCAAGGAATACAAGCCAAGGAGTGCCAAGGACTGTCGGCACCCACCAGATGCTAGGAAGAGGAAAGGAAGGATGCTTCCTTGAATCCTTCAGAGGAATCCATGTCTCTGCCAACATCTTGTTTTTGCACTTCTGGCCTCAAAAATTATGAGAATAAATTTCTATTGTTTACAGCAACTCAGTTTGTGGTACTTTGTTAAGGCAGCTCTAGAAAATTAATACAACCTCCAACAGTCTGCAAGGCTTGTGCTTTGCTCTTTTTTGGGAGTGAGTTAGGCAAAGAGAGAAAAGGAGTACCAGGGGATCCACACTCATAAAACCCCTCCTACCTTAAACCCTGATCCAATGGAGTACATGATGTTTAGTTCCCTTCTTCTGCCTATATTGCCCAGTTATCTCAGGCATTCAAGAATCAATATTACAACTACATTCTAACTAAATAGACATTTCTCCAAAGAAGACATACAGATGGCTAACAAACACATGAAAAGATGCTCAACATCACTCATTATCAGAGAAATGCAAATCAAAACCACTATGAGGTACCATTTCACACCAGTCAGAATGGCTGCGATCCAAAAGTCTACAAATAATAAATGCTGGAGAGGGTGTGGAGAAAAGGGAACCCTCCTACACTGTTGGTGGGAATGCAAACTAGTACAGCCACTATGGAGAACAGTGTGGAGATTCCTTAAAAAACTGGAAATAGAACTGCCTTATGATCCAGCAATCCCACTGCTGGGCATACACACTGAGGAAACCAGAAGGGAAAGAGACAGGTGTACCCCAATGTTCATCGCAGCACTGTTTATAATAGCCAGGACATGGAAGCAACCTAGATGCCCATCAGCAGATGAATGGATAAGAAAGCTGTGGTACATATACACAATGGAGTATTACTCAGCCATTAAAAAGAATACATTTGAATCAGTTCTAATGAGGTGGATGAAACTGGAGCCTATTATACAGAGTGAAGTAAGCCAGAAGGAAAAACACCAATACAGTATACTAACGCATATATATGGAATTTAGAAAGATGATAACAATAACCCTGTGTACGAGACAGCAAAAGAGACAGTGATGTATAGAACAGTCTTATGGACTCTGTGGGAGAGGGAGAGGGTGGGAAGATTTGGGAGAATGGCATTGAAACATGTAAAATATCATGCCAGTCCAGGTTCGATGCACGATACTGGATGCTTGGGGCTAGTGCACCGGGACGACCCAGAGGGAGGGTATGGGGAGGGAGGAGGGAGGAGGGTTCAGGATGGGGAACACATGTATACCTGTGGTGGATTCATTTTGATATTTGGCAAAACTAATACAATTATGTAAAGTATAAAAATTAAATAAAATTAAAAAAAAATATTACAACTACATTCTAGCTCCAAGGGCCTCAGAAATATATATTCACATCTACTTGTGCTTAAACACTGAAAAGCTACAGGTGCCAGAGATATAATAGCAGCATTTTGATCTAAATATTTCACCCTTGAAATTTACAGTTCAATCTTAGTTGGTAGCCAAGACCAATAATTTCAATGATTTCTTGAGCTAAAACAGTATTTGTATTATAATTTTTTCTCAAAATCAAATATATTATAAATATTTACACAGTCCTAGCAATGAGTTTATTTGTTTACTTTTGGTAATAGTGATGGGAAGATACAAGCTATATCATTTGTGGTAATTATAATAAAAACATTTACACAGTGATTATACCTTGAGCCTAAGTTTTCTGCTAAAGAAATTGAGTAAATATAGATGTGAATGGTTAAAAAAGAAAGAAAAAGAAAAGTTGTGAAGAGACAGAGACCTTTAAAAGAAAAACAACTTCTAACTCCTGCCTATGCATATGATGAAAATGACTCTCTAATTTATATTTATGGAACTTATGTAATTATATGCTTACATATGGTTTTTGTCATAGTTGCTATGGTAATACTCTAATTGTCATCTAAGTTAGGGAAAATATGGAATATTTTCACATATAAATATGGAATTTATATGGAATGTAAATAAAGTACAAATAGTCTTTTTATAATATTCATTGTAAAACTAGTCCTTAGCAAAGGAATTCTTAAGCATTTTCAAAATTTTAAAAAACCTCGAAGGATAAAAAAACTAAATATCAAAAATCACAAGTGTATAATATCCAACATTTTCATCTGTTTCACTGAAGTCAGACTTGCACTACAATATTATCAGGGATCAAATAGGAGCTTTGTTGAAACTAAGAACATACTTTAAGACTAGCTGGAGTGAACCACTGATTGGGCCTTGAAAATGGGTGAAATAATAAGCTGCTAACTATGAACTAAGATATTATTATAAAAGCACAACATTTGGCATAGATAAATATTATACCCAAACTTTTTTCATAATCCTTTCAATTCACTATTCATTTTCATATTACTCATTCAATAATCTATAAAACCAAAAAAAAAAAACCTGAATAAATTCCAAGACCTCATTATAGAAGCTACTCCTATTCAGATCTTTAACTGTTTCAACATTTTTGCTAACTCCATATGACCCATAAAATAAATATCCATTTACCATGATTAAGATATGACTAAGTTCCGAAGTTCTTTTAAAAAATCTTCAAAGTAAATAATTTTCAGAAAGTATTATAAGGATAAGAAGTTACAATAAAATTCAAATGAAACTGCAGTGATTTATTAGTCTTCTCTAGCTTCAGAGACTCTTTTAAATTTTGTTTAATGAATCATACTGTAAAGGGTTTTAAAATGTGAAAAATACACTCAAGTGGAGAGGTAAATACTTTTTAGATAATGAGAGTGCTGTGTCCTTACAAAAATCTTCTAGACATGTCTGAGGAGAGAAGAGCACTCAAGTTGCCTATTCTACCTTCATTAAAGGTTATCTTTTTGGTAGAGTATTTCAAATCATTCACATAGTGGTCACTGGAATGTAATGTAAGTGTTTTAAATAGTAACTAAAGAATTTTATAACTGCCAGTGGCAGCAGCTCTTCAAATAACTAGAAAATTATATTCTTGATCAAAGGGAGTTTATTTCCACCACTGGTGAGTATGCTGTCAACAGGGTTCAGCTATCGGCCCATCCAGGGAATGTCTCAGCTGAAAAGAGAAAGACAGCCACTTGCCCGAGGTCCAGCCCCTCAGACAGCCTATACCCTGTGCCTGAACCACCTGGAGGTGAATGCAGATCTACTCAAGGATCATCCTAGTCTCAGAGCTTCCCCCACATCTGGCGGAGGCTACAGTTAAGAGAGTATTTCCATCCAACTTGCTGTCACAGTCCACTCTTGGTTTCCCGCTCTCCTTCCATATGTGTCCCTCTAAAAAGCACTCTAATAAACTCCCTGCATGCAAACCTCTCTCTGAGTCTGGTTCTCAGGGAATCCAACCTGTAATACTCCCCACTATTAATTCCAAGTGCCAAATACTGTTCCACTGGAACAGAAACCCTACAGATGACATAAAATATACTGGGTTATGGATATATAGTGGGTTATGGTTCAATGTCACAGAGAACACAATAGAAATAAGATTTATTGATGAAGCATAAATGTGATGCAACTCTATCAAAAGATAACAGAAACAAAGGGTGACTCTTTCATTCTACAAAATGCTCTCCTATACTTCATTGCACTACTATATTCATTGCTTTCTGGTAGAATTGATCCTAGTTATCCTAGTTACTTTGTATAGTCCTGATTTCCACATCCCTAAGTCATTTTGGTGCCTCTAAACTATTCCACAGTATAATTTTTGGCACAGGAGTTGTCCTCCCTACATTTTTTTTCCTTTTAATTATCCCCAAGAGATGAGCAAGAGAGCATAGCAATTATACATATTAATTTGGATCACTGTAAGTGAAAAGTCTCATGCCTATTTGTGAACTGCTTTAAATATTTATTTTGGATAAATGTTTTAAATATTTACTAAATCTTGTATTCATAAATATAATAATTATATGATAGTTGTTTCTCTTCCACAAAAATACTGCCATTTTTAACTGGAAAGTAAATGAGTACTATTCAAAATGGATTTCTCAGTCTTTCAAAGAGATCGAAATACCTCATTTCTTTTTTGGTATTCCTAATTTTCAAAACAGCACTAACAAGAAAAAAAGGCACTAAATAAAAATAACCATGATATGACAATGGAAGAAAAAAGAATTGTAAAAAATATTTACAATGTAAAATTTTTTAATGTATTATTTATTGGCTGAGAGGAAGTATTACAACAAACACTGAGATTTTTCTTGATGAACTTTTCTAGTCCTGGTTATCTTCCCTGTGTTAGGCACATCATCTAACTTTCAAGCTTCAACTTCTCTGTAACATCAACAATCTACTTTTTCTAACTTTAGAGTTTTTATAAGAAATCAAATAATATGCTGAAAAAGAATCTTGTATAAATATAAGCACTAATAATAATTCCACTGAAAAGGAGAATGATGGGTCACACAGTAATTTTGTTATACAAAACTGAACCACCCAGCTGCCTAAGTGAAATCTACAAATGTATCTAGAAGTTATTTGACATGTAGATCATATCTCAATGCACTGGGGGTGGGAGGGTGTGCTCACTGATACTCAGGTGATGCCTGAGGGGTGTGCTCCCTGAGGTTCACTGATGCCTTCTTCTAAGTCTTCTGTGTTTTAGTTTCATTGCCTCAACAATTTTGCTTACATGACATTAATTCGAGAAATCACACATTTTCTCTTGGTCAGCATATTTTGCCATTTCACTGATGCAGTGCACTCAGTGATGCATTAATTACTCTATTCTCATTTCTTTCCTGAGTTCTAAAGTTGATACTATACCTTAAGATGGAACACTATATAGCCATTAAAAAGTAGGAGGAAGTCTTATTTGTCATATGTAAAACCATTTCCAAGACATATATGTATGTCTTAAATATATGTATTTAATTCAACATTCTAATCAGCATAAAATTAATCCAAGGTGTCTGCAGAAATATGTTTCAAATTAAATACATACTAAATTAGGTATATTATTATAAATTATATATTTGACATTTATACTGTACTTTGGATTCACACATATGTCTATAAATACATATATACATTTTTCCCTGAAATTACCAAGGATTTTCTTAAAGAAAGGAAACTTGGCATTTATTGTTATATGAAGAGTTTTATTTTAACATATAGTACATCAATAAAAAAATAAGAATCAGCTTCTCCTAATATGTGCCTAATATTAAAACTTATTATTAAGAATCTAATGCTATCATTTTGTTTATTCCAGTACAAATATTTATTTCTGCTTTGTAGGAAAATTAAAGAAGAAGCAAACAAATTGAGAACACTTGCATATCCTACTGTGTTTTAAACAAGTCATTGTATGTGTATGCTTATTGACTAGAACATTCTTAATATCAATGTCTTCAAAAATCTGTAGTTTTGTTCATGTTTATATGAGATTTATTTACTTCTATTTTCTAATTTATAACAAATACTAAGTATGAAAATGCATACATTTAAAGATATCAAAATCTTTTACTTATCAAATGTTTTTCTTCTTTTTCATTGTAAAAATGTTGGGGAAAGAAATGTTTATTTTCTCTTGGATTAACTTGAACCACCTTAAGACATAAGGTTGGCACCTACAAAAATAACTTCAAGACAAATATTTGCATTCCACTGTTCCATACGGGCATCCTCAGGAGATGTGACATTTGGCTTTTGGCTCTCAAACCAATCCGTGATAAACGTGACTTTTAAAAATTAGCCTGTGTTTGCTGATTGCTATTTCTTCTGGGTAAAAGCATGGACAAATTAAGGAAATCTCAAAGGAGATATTTCAATGCAAAAATTTAAGACAACATTTAAGAAAACATATTAGGGGTCTTTTTAGCGTGTCAAGTTTCTTCATTTTATCACATCTTATTTTTCTTGTTATAGTCTTTGACTTTTTAAACTTCATTTTGAGGACATAAAATGAAGCTAGAAAGCTATTCTTACACTCTAGAGAACAGGATATTTAATGAACATTGACAGATATAAGAATTTATTAAACTTGTGTTCAACTTCCTTTCCTCTCCAGAACTGAATATTCTCAAAGTGATTTAATGTCTCTCTCCCCAGTTAGAGCATGAACTTTCTACACACTCTACTTTTAGAGAGAAGCACTTAGTAGAGTGACTGGCACAAAACATGAATTCAAAAATTTCTGAAAGGATGAATGAATCAGTGCATGAATGGACTGCATAATAACATACAGTAAGGTGTAACTTTCTCTTTATGAGGAAAGAGACGTTTGCTTTGATGGAAACACTCTAACCAGGAATCCCCGAAACCTGGGATCAATTTCTTAAGTTGTTTTGACTATCTTACTCTCAATACTTCTGCTTAATAAGAAAATAAATAACCTGAAAGTCCTTTCCATTTTTAGATTAAATCTAGGTGAAATTATGATCTGTTTGAAAAAAATACAAAATGTGAAGCTACAGTCTTGCTTTGTGGGAAATGTAACGTAAGGAACTCTCACTAGAACATCTGTCTTATAACTTTAATGAAGATGAATACTAAATCTCGGATGTAAATGGATTAATTTTACATGGTCTTCTCATTTGCCCACTACAGATCTCTAAGATTTCTCTATCCCTGAAACAGAAATAGCTTCACTATACCAATAGAATCCCATTAGCTATGCTACCACCAATTCCTTTCATACATTTCCTTCCACTTCCTGCCTGTGCACATGTCTAACTGCCCCTCGACCTGAATTTCCTTCAGGCATCATGTACAGTCTTAGGATTTACAACCTAAAAGGGAACCTCCCCTTTCTCACTGAAATTTATGTTTGAGGCAAGTGGAAAGAAAACAAGTAAGGTCCTGAGGCAGGAGAACAGGAACAATTAAACATCACATAGCTCTTTCACTTGAGACAAGACAGGGAGATGAGTGGTTTCTGTTCCTAACTGTGCCTCAGCCAGGGTTATTCCACCCGACATGGAAGTTACCTCCATCTGAAATCTCCTTCCCTTTTGTTACTCCCCTTAGCTGAGAATTTTCGTAATTAAAGAGGAGGAGGAGGAAAAGTAGTGACTTAACTCTACTCTGTCAGACTGCGGAGGCACTGAGGCTGGGAAAGGTCCGTCCCTGCTGCCACTGTCCCGAAGAGGAGCTTACTCTCCTCACTAATTTCCATGACTCATTTCTGAAAGGACTTCTTGCCTCTGGAGTTCTCTTCACCCCAAGAGATATTAACAACTCAGTATTGTTCTACGTAATATATTCCAAGTGGAGACAATACAGCTCCCACTTCAATTCTATGCCAGGCAATTCAGGGAAGCTTTCAAAGTTTTCAGAACACACCCACAAGTAAACAGATTTCATTTTGTATCCATTAGACACATTCATGTCAAACACATGTCCTAAAACAAGGTTTCACAAAACAATACTTACTATATGCAATACACACTGATTATTTTAATCTAATATTAAAACAAAACAATGGCTGGACCAATTAAATCACAATTTCTTGGGGGTAAGACCCAGGCATCAAGTTGTTTTTGTTTGTTTGTTTTTGGCATTTCCCAGGTGATTATCATGTGGGAAATCAAACTTTGGGAACCACCATTCTAAAGGGCTTTTAGGCGATCCACTTTAATTTTTGAGAAATATGGCCTTCCATTTATAAATAATAGTTCTCTTTTCATTTACAATCATTGCATTTCATAATTTTGTTTATTGTCCTACTGCTTTACACATAGTTTTTAAAACAATGTTGAATAATAATAAAAACAAGCATCTATTAAAACTGGCCTTTACTGGTTGTGGAGCCGCACAGCAAGGAACTCTTTATATCTGCAGCCGTGTGCCCCAAAGATCCTCTGTAGTCTGTGCAGATCTTCGGAGGCGAGAAAAGAGCCACTGCAAACCTGGCTCACTGCAAACCTCACGGAGGTGAAACAAGAAGCCGCAAACTGAGCCCCAAATGCTGCCGCGCAGCGACTGACTGGAACTGGATCTGCTTCTGCGCAACAAGTAACCACTCGGGGTAGCGGGGAGAGGGGGCCGTGGTCGTGCATGTGCAAGTAAAGGGCAGTGGTCTCTCGGCCCAGTTTTACACCATCTGCCGCTGTATCTCCAAAGCCTTGGTGGCTTAGCACCAAAAACTGATGGATGAGTCTTCCAACAAGGAGAGCAAAGATATCCTCATCCAGTGTGACCAGACCGTGCTGGTGGCTGATCCCTGTTGCTGCTAATCCAAAAACTTGGGAGACTTGGGAACTGCTATTCGCTACCAGAAATGCTATCCCAATAGCCGTTCCTGAGGATCAGGGTTCACCTTATTAAAAAGAAAAAATGGTTGTGTGTTTTGCGGTTTAAATCCTATATCATAAGATCTATAAAGTTGATCGTGTACACTATTAAGTGAAAGTCTCTCAGTCGTGTCCGATTCTTTGTGACCCCGTGGACTATACAGTCCTTGGAATTCTCCAGGCCAGAATACTGCGGTGGGTAGCCGTTCCCTTCTCCAGGGGGATCTTCCCAACCCAGGGATCGAACCCTGGTCTGCCACATTGCAGGCAGATTCTTTACCAGCTGAGCCACAAGGGAAGCCCTTATGAGTCCTCTATTAAACATAATTTATAACCAACTGATATAGAGCAGGAGTTGGCAAACTGTGGCCCATGGACCAAATCAGGTTCACCACCTGTTTGAGTAAATAAAATGATATTGGTATACAACCCTTCCTACTTTTGAATGGATGGTCTATTGCTGCTTTCTGTAGCCATGACAGAGTTGAGCCAATCTGGCAGAGGCTTTGTGACCCACAAAGTTTTAGCTACTTTTTACCTGACTTACAAAAAGTTTGGCCTACCCACCTTGTATAAAGTAAGTATTTTACCCTAGGAGGGGTGGATTTGGGGTAAGAAGCAAATAGGTTAGAAAAGGTGGGGGGACAATAATGAACCATTTCCATGTAGAAATGACACTTTTTCTAGTCTCCAGCTGGGTTCTGAAAGTTTGAAAATAGAGTGCATCAGGCAGGGATGAAATTAGGCCTTATTCCTTGTGTGTTTCTAGGCTCCAAGAGTTGATGTTCCCTGTGAATCCTCTAAATGTACACTTAACCTTTGCTTCTCTTTCACTGTGAAACTGCTGGAATTTATAACTTCCTTCCTATTTTTAGATTAAAGACTCCTGCCTGAGTCTCATCGGAGGGTTTCATAACTCTGGACTGTATTCCATGGGCATTCTGGCTCCATCTAAAAAGGTGACTTTCCTCTGCTCTCTAAGGAGAGGTGGTGCTGGGAATCAACTATGCCTCCTGCCTGAAGCTGCTGGGTTTGACAGTACATAAACAGTAAGCCCATTAAATTAAAGGTGGTCAACAGACCAGTTTAAAAAAAAAGAAAAAAGCTACTTTTATTTTTCAGCAGGTAATGCTTAATTCATTCATCAAACTGACACAGTAAACATTTACACTGTTCATCTATATCAAATATGTTTTGCTTTAAGTAAATATAGCAACCACAGAGTTCTTAATGGCAACTTGGATTCTAAATGCTTGCTTCAAAGATAGCACTGAAAAACTTGTTGACCTTGAGAATGATTACTAATGCTTTACTATTCTGATGTTATCGTTTAAAGCCTTTTCTCTATTATCTTTTCATATACTAAAAGGTATAGTAAGAAAAATATGCTTGCAGCAAAAGGTCTCAATTAATTATTTTAATGTTTTATTTTATTCACCAGGTGGGTTTTATTAACCAAGGTTAGAAAAAATAGATCTTCACAACATGTAGTTTAGTAGATAAATGTATATAAGCTTACAAATAAAGGTCCTATAAGGCTTATGAAACTTTATGAAAAGACTTCTAAAGAAAAAAAAAATTCTAAACCTAAATTATGGTTAAATCTGCATTATAAAGTAAATAAAGGTGGTTTCCAAAAGGTGGTTATGTGTCAAAGTGAGATGTGAAGAATGCAGAAAGATTAATAAAACCAAGCAGGACCTCATTAATCAAACATCCCCAAGTGGAAGAAATGATTTGACTTGAATTTGCCTCTACGTACACCAGTGATGGAATCTGCTTTTTTTGTGAAGCAGCCAAAATGTCAACTTGATAAATGGTGTAATTCTTTCAACAGTACCTACTCCATTTTTTTAATATCTTGATGAATGTACATAGTAAAACCCAGATTAATTTTTTAAAAATCTAAATGAAGCTTTGATCACTTTGACTAAGAAGATTTGATTCTTTTAAATGAATTGACCAAATAAAATCTTTAAACTGAACCTCTGTTCAAAGGATTGAACATACAGGAAAGTAACCACAACACTGAATAATTTTAGTTTGCCAAGATAACATCTTAGGTTAGAATTAAAACTACTATCTGTTACTAATATTATATTTAGGGCTTTGAATAACAATTTATAAAAATAATGTAATAATGCAGGAGAACTGGGTTAGATCTCTTGGTTGGGAAGATCCCCTGGAGAAGAGAAAGGCTACCCACTCCAGTATTCTGACCTGGAGAATTCCATGGACAGTCCATGGCGTTGCAAAGAGTTGGATTCGACTGAGCAACCTTCACTTTCACCTATATATTTCAGTCCTATATGAAAGTGCTTTAAGAATGATTAATCTTTCATTTATATGTCACTTTTTCTCTTGAATCGTTTGAAAAATATGGTAAATATTTACATCCAAGACAACTTAAAGGAAAACAAAACAAGTAAAGCAAGTAATCAAAAAATCTTGCTTATAAAACAATTACTTAATAACTGGATATATTAAGATAGTTTAAAAAACTGCCACAAATGTATTTTGGGAATATTATTGCCAAATGAATGTACATGCATGCATGCTACATCCCTTCAGTCGTGTCTGACTCTTTGCGACCCTGTGGACTGTAGCTCACCATGCTCTTCTGTCCATGCGATTCTCCAGGCAAGAAAATCGGAGTGGGTTCTTCCCAACCCTGGGATTGAACCTGCCTCTTCTCCTGCCTTGGCAGGTGGATTCTTTACCTCTAGTGCCACCTGGGAAGCCACCTAAGAGCCAAATGAATATAAATATCCAAAAACCAAACAAGAGAAAAACAGTATTCCTATATAGTTAATAACATCTCCAGTAAGAGTAAATACTTTAATGGCTAATTTTATCATAGGTTTCCAGTGAAAATATCCAGTATTTAGTTTCTATTTTATTCAGAAGTATACATTGCTTTAGACTGAATTTTGCCCCTTCCTTGAATAAAATCATATTTTGAAACTCTTACCCCTGATGTGACTGTATTTGGAGATAGAGCCTTTAGGAGGTAATTAAGTTAAGAAGAGCTGATAAGAGTGGGCTTTAACCCAGTAGAATTGGTAGCCTTATAAAAAAAAGAAAAAGAATATAAACATTAAGAACCTACTGTATATAACACAGGGAACTAATTCAATATCTTGTAAAATCCTATCATGAAAAAGAATCTGAAAAATAATAGATATGTATATATATGCATGTGTGCATGCTCAGCTTCAGTTGTGTCTGACTCTTTGCCACTCTGTGAACTGTAGCATGTCATGCTTCTCTGTCCATGGGATTGTCCATGGGATTCACCAGACATGAATATTGGAGTGGGTTGCCATTCCCTCCTCCAGGGGATATTCCTGACTCAGGGATCAAACCTGTGTCTCTTGCATTGCAAATGGATTTTTAACCCACTGAGCCATATTTGTATATACATATATAACTGCATTATTTTGCTGTACACCTGAAACATGTAAGTAAACTATACTTCAATTTTTTAAGTAGCATAAAAAAAAAGAAGAGGAAGAAAGAGTGAGAGATCTCCCTCTTACCTCTCCCCATGTAAGGGGACACAAAGAGCAGGAAACAACTAAAAGCCTGAGAGTGCTAATCAGAAACTAAATCTTAATTGCATCCAGAACTGTGAGAAATGAATAAATTTCTATTGCTCAATCTATCTTGTGTTTCCTGTTATAGCAGTCTGAACTAAGACATACATGTTCATAGTTTAAATAACCAAACATTTCTTCAGTATGTGTCATGAAAAATAGCCATGCCTCCACATTGTAGCCCTCCCCTACACCAGTTCCCAATTCCCAGAGCAGTGGTCTTATCTAAGGAAAACCAAGCCCCCAATCCCATCTCCTCTGGCTATTTGAAAACGTCTAGAGACATTTTTGGTTATCACAAATGAGGGGAGAGAGGGTTGCTATTGACATCTACTGGGTAGAGGTCAGCGATGCTTTTAAACACTCCACAATGCAGAGGATAGCACTGCACAAAAAAGAATGATCAGTCTCCAGTGTTAACCATGCCCTGGATGAGGAACTCTGCCTTACAGAGTATCACTTTTATGCCATAACTTTTAAGTTTATGCTATAACTTTTATACGGTTTATTTTCAAATCTCCAAATAATATGGTCATTTTCCTGCTTCTTAATTTTTCTTTAAACAGTTTTCAGTTAGTCAGTTCAGTCACTCAGGCATGTTCAACTCTTTGCAACTCCATGGACTGCAGACGCCAGGCATCCCTGTCCATCACCAACTCCCGGAGTTCACCCAAACTCCATTGTCCATTGAGCTGGTGATGTCATCCAGCCACATCATCCTCTACCGTCCCCTTCTCCTCCTGCCTTCAGTCTTTCCCAGCATCAGGGTCTTTTCCAATGAGTCAGCTCTTTATATCAGGTGGCTAAAGTATTGCAGTTTCAGCTTCAGCATCAGTCCTTCCAATAAGTATTCAGGACTGATTTCCTTTAGGACCAAATGGCTGGATCTCCTTGTAGTTCAACGGACTCTCAAGAATGTTCTCCAATACCACACTTCAAAAGCATCAATTCTTTGGTGCTCAGCTTTCTTCAAGTTCAACTCTCACATCCATACATGACTACTAAAAAAAACATAGCTTTGACAAGATGGACCTTTGTTGGCAAAGTAATTTTTCTGCTTTTTAATATGCTGTCTAGGTTTGTCATAGCTTTTCTTTCAAGGAGCAAGTATCTTAATTTCATGGCTGCAGTCACCATCTGCAGTGATTTTGGAACCCAAGAAAATAAAGTCTGTCACTGTTTCCATTGTTTCCCCATCTATTTGCCGTGAAGTGATGGGACCAGATGCCTTGATCTTGGTTTTTTTGACTGTTGAGTTTTAAGGCAACTTTTTCACTCTCCTCTTTCACTTTCATCAACAGGCTCTTAAGTTCCTCTTCACTTTCTGCCATAAGGGTGGTGTCATCTGGGTATCTGAGGTTATTGATATTTCTCCCTGCAGTCTTGATTCCAGGTTGTACTTCATCTAGCCCAGCATTTCGCAGGATGTACTCTGTATATAAGTTAAATAAGCAGGGTGACAATATACAACCATGATGTACTCCTTTCCCAATTTGGAACCACTCTGTTGTTCCATATTCGGTTCTAACTGTCGCTTCTTGACCTGCATACAGATTTCTCAGGAGGCAGGTAAGGTGGTCTGGTATTCCCATCGCTTTAAGAATTTTCCACAGTTTGCTGTGATCCACACAAAGGCTTTGGTGTAATCAGTAAAGCAGAAGTAGATGTTTTCCTGGAATTCTCTTGCTTTTTCTGTGATCCAATGGATGTTGGCAATTTTATCTCTGGTTCCTCTGCCTTTTCTAAATCAGGCTGGAACTTCTAGAAGTTCACCGTTTTAGTGATATATAATTTATATACCATACAATTCACCCATTTAAAGTGTATAGTTAAAACGGGTTTTGGTATATTCTCAGATAAACACAGCCACCACCATAGTAAAGTTTGGAACATTTTCATTAACTCAAAAAGAAATCCATACCCTATAGCTATCACCCCTCTACCTCTCTACATTCTCCCCTACCCCTAATCTCACCTCACCAGCCTAAGCAACCACTAATCTATTTTCTTTCTCTGTAAATTTCCCTATTCTGGATGTCCTTATGAATGGAGTCATACAGTATGTGGACTTTTGTGACTGGCTTTCTTTACTAAGATGTTTTCAAGCTTCATCCACGTGGTAGGTAGCATGTATCAGTACTTTGCTCCATTGTACTGACGTAACACATTTAGTTAATCTGTTCTTCTTTTGATGGACATTTGGGGATGTTTCCACCTTTTAGCTCCTGAATAATGCTACTATAAACATTTGCGTACAAGTTTCTATGTGGACACATGTTTTCATTTCTGTGTGGATATACGCTGTCATTTCTTTAGGGTATATATTAATACTAGTAGAAATGCTGGGTCATATGGCAACTCTCTGTTGAATCATTTGTGGTATTAGCAGCTGTTTTCCAACGCAGCTGCACCATTTTGTATTCCCACTAGTGCTGTAGGAGAGTTCTGATTTCTCCGCATCCTTGCCAGCACTTGTTTTCTGACTTTTTGATTCTTGCCATCCTAGTGAGTATGAAGCATTATCTCACTGTGGTTTTAATTTGCATTTCCCTGATGACTAATGGTGTCAAGTCAAGCATCTTTTCATGTGCTTAATGGACACGTGTGTATCTTCTAGGAGAAATGTCTATTATCATCTGTCTCTCATCCTGCTTTAGGAACCCTACATCATGCACAAGCATACATCATGTTCTCTCTCTTACAGTACATTGAAGTTTTACTCTTGTTAAATCAGTATTTGGTTATTACATTATTATATTATTATAACTATATATTTTTGACAACTGAACCATATAGTATATTATGATTTCATAATTTCCCACCTCTGGAATAATTATCTTCCCGTTGTTTCTTCTATGGATTTCTCACTGCTGTATCTCAGAACTTCTTCACAGTTATTATCACTCTCTCAATACATTAAAATAAACTCTACCTTCCTGAATAAAATTCACCATCTGACCTGGTCTAAATAAGCTACTCAAATATTATTTGGGGAATCTCTCTTCACAATCACCTAGGAATTCCATGCCATCTTTCTTTTATTGAAGATTAATTCCTTCTCTTTTATACTGAAGACTGGTTTCCTGGATCCCAAGACTTTTACTTTCTTGGTTTACTTTTTGATTTGGGTAGTAGAACACATCTGTAGTATCTTCCTGAGAAAGTATCTCCATTTATCTGTTTTCCTTTCACCAAGATTTCCCTAATCATATGCCCAACTCATCAACTGAAGCAACTATCACTTGTTCAACATGAAAGTTCTTTTTTTCTCTAAGTTTAAAAAATAGTATTCCTTTGTTGCCTCATGACTGCCATAAGTCCTCTTATTCTCTGAGGATGTCAATGGATTTCTTTTTTGTCTACCTAGTTGTATTGCTTCTGCATAATCTCTGTTTTCCTTGCATAACCTCTTTTTTTTTTTTTAATAACTATTTGGCTTCTTTATCAAAGTCTTTCCTCAACTACCTGCTGAGACTCAAGGCTGTCTGCTCACATATAAGACTGGGACATTAAAAAGTTGATTAGAAGTTCTAATTTGGTAGGTGATATTTTTTTCATCTATAGGCCCAAAGGGTGGTTTTGTTTGGCAACTTTCTAAAGAAGTATAGGATCATCACAAAAGATTCTTTAAATCTTTTTATGTTAGGTATAGCTTAGTGCCAGGCTCCGAGAGCCCAGGGGGAAAGAGAGCTAGAATTTTAACATGCTCTAGTAAAATTTCTCTTTATCACTAGATTTTTTAGAAGATTTATTCTCCCTCTCAACTGTGCCTGGTATCCCCCAGTCAGAAAGTCTCTGCTTTATCCTTTACAGGTAATAAACCTTAATTCTTCTGATGATATACAAAGTGGTAGACATCTGGTTGTAGAGAAGGGAGGAGAGTCTGATGTTCTAATTACTTTTTTGTTTTATTGAAGCAGAGTTGATTTACAATGTTATGTTAGTTTCTGGTGTGCAGCAAAGTGACTCAGTTATACATACATTTTCAGATTCTTTTTCATTATAGGTATTACAATGTATACAATACATTTTCCTGTACTATAAGCAGGACCTTGCTGTTTATCTATTTAATTATTTCTTAAACAGAATTCCAAGCGATCTACCTATATTACCTCCCAACCTCACACTTAGCCCAATTTCAGAGAGTCTTTTGCTGCCAGTTGCCAAACCTTTGGGGTCTTCCCTGTAGATTAAATTTAGCCTCAGTCTTCTTTATTCCTATTAGGATCCAATTTTCTTGCTTTGCTAAATTAGGAATTACCTCTGTGGTTTTCAGCCTCCCAAATGTTACTGTAGCCAGGTCTGCTCTCATCCTCTGAAAATCATTGCTCCCATGTTCCCCACGCCACTCTCTTTTCCTATTGCCATGGCTACCAAATTTTCCATTGGTTTTATCCACACTTAATGAGTTGTTGGAGAGAAATTGAAAGCAAATGTACATATTTAATCTGTCATTTAACAACAACAACAAAAACTCTTTCCATATTTAAAGTGAATTTTAGTCTTGAAAGTGGTTGGAGAACAAATTAAATTATTCTATTGACACTTTTTGGCATAAAGGGATGCATAAAGAGACATGGATGTCATTTTAGATATGAAATTATCCACTTAGTAGAATTTGTATCTAAACATGAATCCAGTAGATTAATGTTGAGTACTATGTGGTGGGGCTGTCAACTACTACTGCTGGTCTTGGAATTGGAAATAACCAAATACAGACTATAAAGACATATTTCTAAGAACATATATTGCCATAATATATCTAATAATAGTTCTGCCTTAGACTCTGCCTTACTTTACGTCCCTAGAAGGCATATATCCATTCTAAATATATCATCCTAAAATATGTAATACTTTAATAAGTAGATGTCAACATTAATATCCTACCAGCTATTCTAGCTCCACAATTATGGGATGTATGACATAAAGTAATATTTCTCAAGGGTTTATCCATAGACTATTTACAGTAAAAATGCAAAAATTTTAAATAAAGATGTCAATTCCTTAACCTCAGCCAAGAACTATTGTGTATGAGTTTTTAATGTATGCTCATAGATAAATGTGAAACACAATAAACTTTTAGAATCACACTGAAATGAAAAGAATGTGTTTATGTGGTTATGGAATTTATTTTATATCTAGATTTGAATGAATTTTTTGTATACCACAAATGGCATAAAACAGGGGGTTTAAACTGTTTTCTATAAGAAAAGATTTGGCAAATGTGTATGCAAATGATTCAGAGGTCATGTTCATGTTATGTCTGGAGAAGACAGCTCAAGGAAGGAGATGAGATGTGTAGACCCTTAATGAAGGGATGACTGAGTATTTGCAGATGCTCAGATCATTAGGAAAGGGTTCTAACAATGATTCCAAACAATTTATTTGGAGGTTGCTGGCATTTTCTGCACCTCATTAGGTTAGTGAGAAAGAATACTAGAGTCAAAAACCATGGATTTGTATATGTCACACTGACTTTCTTGAGAGGAGGACTTGGCAGGACTTTTCAAAAAAAATCTTTAAAGTTATATAAAGGTTGTAATGAAAGTTTCTATACACCATGAAGGCAGGAATCATTTCTATCAAATTCCTTATTTTACCTTCTGTATCCAGCAAAGTGCCCATCACACACAGTAGGGGTCAGTAAACATTGGTTGAATTTATGAACAAATACTGGAGAAGGCAATGGCACCCCACTCCAGTATTCTTGCCTGGAAAATCCCATGGACGGAGGAGCCTGGTAGGCTGCAGTCCATGGGGTCGCTAAGAGTCGGACACGACGGAGCAACTTCACTTTCACTTTTCATTTTCCTGCATTGGAGAAGGAAATGGCAACCCACTCCAGTGTTCTTGCCTGGAGAATCCCAGGGATGGGGGAGCCTGGTGGGCTGCCGTCTATGGGGTCGCACAGAGTTGGACATGACTGAAGTGACTTAGCAGCAACAGCAGCATGAACAGATACTGACACTTGACCATGAGAGTCTATAATACTAAGAAAAATGTAAATGCTGCATAGGGTAAATGCTACTGGATTCAACCAGAGTCAGCACTGAGTCTGATTCTTTTCATCAGTCCCTCTCCGCTGCTCAAGAAAGGCAGAAGCAGAGGTTACTCTTAGCTTATCTAAAAGGCCACTCTCAGAGACCAGTGAAACAGCAACATAGTAATGGGAGACTACTGAAAGGAATGATTTTGGCTTAACTTTGATCTCTTCTAAGCAGATAGGGGAACTTTGGACAACTAATGCAGTACTGCCAGCAAATTCAGGATAATTCAGAGTAGCCATGAAGCCTACCCTTCAGAGAAATTGAAAGTCTAACTCCGGTGTAAGCCCACACAATGAGATCTCTAGTGATGGCGGCAAAAATACACAAAATGATAGGTGGCTTTCTGTAAGTCAGAAGGAATATATAACCTCCCATGTTGTTAAGGAGTGTTCTTAGAAGGTAACGCATGGAAAAACATCCTCTAAAAGAGGTCCCAGAAGGACTAGGTTAAAGAAAAGAGAGTCTGTGGAGAGGGGGATGGAAGAGCCTGGCATAATCTCACTGCTACAGTCAGTGGCATCTGCAGGACTTAGCTTTTGACAAGGACTGCCGTGCAGTCCATCAGTGACAGCCGGGGGCAGGGTCCAGCTCTTAATGACTAGAATTTAAATCAAAAGAGAATGCTGAAGATTAAGTCTGAAAGCTTATGTTTAAAATAGTTTAACACAGAAAACAATGTCCTTTTGCTTGCATATATGTTTATAAATTAGTTATATGGTTTTATTATGCATATAAGATTTTATAATACATTCAAACACATGTGTATTAGATAGAATATGTGTACATATATGTATACATATGTATATATTTTAATGCCTATGTTCTATTTTGTATATAATAACATGAGTCATGTGCATTATATATGTAATAGAATAGTTGATAGAACTTTGTACTGTTTGAATAGTTGGATGAGCAAAATAAAATCCATGGGGGAAAATATGACATTTTTGAAAGCCTAATCTGAAATATTACATAATAATTCACCCTAGAAGACAGACATGGCATCACCGATGCAATGGACATGACTTAGGCAAACTTTGGGAAATGGTGAGGGAGAGAGGCCTGGACTGCTGCAGTCCACGGGGTCGCAAAGAGTAGGACACAACTGGGCGACTGAACAACAGAAACAGCAGACAGACAGAAATACAGACCTTTAGTCCCTGACTCAGATTTTATCCTTATCATGATAATTACTTGATCTCACAATCGTCTGAAATATCTGGCCCTCTCACTAGACTGTCAACTCTAGAAGGGCAGGGTTTAGGTGGAAATTTATCTGTTTCTAAGCCACTATAACTGGTATAGAGTAGATGCTCAAAAACTATTTACCAAGTTTTTAAGTTATAAATTCATATTAATAATTGGATACATAATGGAGAATATTAAACAACAATCTTTTGTGGCTTAAAAGTCCACAAAAGAGAGAGATATATACAGATAATATAAAAATTTAACTAGTCCTGAGACTTTCAGAAGGTAACTTGCTATATTAATATAGGCCTCAGTTTTTCCCAACTATACAACTTGCAGGATTGATATGAGACAATGTGTAAGTTCCTTGTAAATAGTCTATGATCAGTAAATGATAGTTGTTATTATTGATAGTTTTGCACTGACAAAATACATAGGTGGACTAATTTTGGAGATAATGAGAGAAATAGATATAAACTGATGTAGACAAGTCAGACAAAAACAAACAAAAAGCCCCTCACAAACCTCAATCTTAAATATGCCTATTAATTTACATGGATCCTCTGAAACACTAAGTGTGTTATTCCAAAGGCAGTGATAGCATAAAACTAAATAGGTTTCTCTTCGTTTCTTAGGCAAGATAAAAAGCCAAATCTGTTAGGGGTTGCAAGCATTAAAATACCTCTCCGTGATTCCAGGGAGCCTGCATATGTGTCTAGACTCATACAAACTCAAGTCTGTGTTTTTGGTTACTCAATATGGTAATGTTCCAACTCATATCCTCCTAACAAGCTCCCTTGTAATGGGAAGTCTGTGATTTAATGGCTCTAGAAATTTTAGGTGATATATGTGTGTAAAAATGCTTGTGGGGAATCAACAAGCTAAGACAGTTCTATTGTAACTAAAACAGTAAAATGAATCCCTTCTGGCACAAGAAAATGACATCAACGGATAGAGGTGGGGAAATTAGTTAAATATGGCTCTTTTTCTAAGCAGATGAATCATGTATTTCCCTGGACTTGTCCTGCATGCCTGTAAAATGATGCACTAAACAGTCTTGACTTCAGAATTACAAATATGCTGCCCTTTTGCTAAGCTAGAGGGAAAATAGGAAACACAAGCTAAATCCTCAGTCAGGGTGATTATACTACTCTAGTTTCAAACTTCTTGGTCAGTGTACTTTCACCTCTATATTTTCATTAGGTCTGCTGCTGCTGCTGCTAAGTCGCATCAGTCGTGTCCGACTCTGTGCGACCCCATAGACGGCAGCCCACCAGGCCCCACCGTCCCTGGGATTCTCCAGGCAAGAACACTGGAGTGGGTTGCCATTTCCTCCTCCAGTGCATGAAAGTGAAAAGTGAAAGTGAAGTTGCCCAGTCGTATCCGACTCTTAGGGACCCCATGGACTTCAGCCTACCAGGCTCCTCCATACATGGGATTTTCCAGGCAAGAGTACTGGAGTGGGGTGCCATTTCCTCCTCCAATGCATGAAAGTGAAAAGTGAAAGTGAAGTCGCCCAGTCGTGTCCGACTCTTAGGGACCCCATGGACTTCAGCCTACCAGGCTCCTCTGTCCATGGGATTTTCCAGGCAAGAGTACTGGAGTGGGGTGCCATTTCCTCCTCCAATGCATGAAAGTGAAAAGTGAAAGTGAAGTCGCCCAGTCGTGTCCGACTCTTAGGGACCCCATGGACTTCAGCCTACCAGGCTCCTCCATACATGGGATTTTCCAGGCAAGAGTACTGGAGTGGGGTGCCATTGCCTTCTCCATTTATTAGGTCAAAATTCTTCAATCATTACATTTTTCTGTTTAATCTTTCCTCCTAAAAAATCACCTTTAAATTGTGGTATTCTCTTTCCTCTTTCAGAGGGAGGGTTCCTTTTAAAATAAAGACTTTACTAAAAACAATTCTATAAAGTACTGATAAAATATTTCTAAGACTTCATAAGATATCTTGGAAATAGGACCTTACATAACTGCCTAGTAGAAGATATCAACACTGTATGGGCATTTAATGGCAGGCTGGTTAAAACATGTAAGTGGACAATTCTTTATATTGTTTCTTTCCTTACTCAACTTTTATTTAAAACTCTAATTACAGATAATTGAGAACTATAGTGCTTGAACAAATCCAGTGGATAGCATGCCAATAATAATATTGTATAGAAAGCAGTGTTCGTTCTTCATTTGAGCAACTGCACATATAGTCATTTCTAAACCCCAGGTTGCTGAATATTTACTGGTATGATTTGAAGGAGACCATCTAGTTGCGAGACATGAAAGCAACACTGACGAGAGAGAAAGCTGTCTGCTATACTATGTTCAGAAGTTCTGGTTAATGTAAGTACCAGATACTAAGAGCCTACATGTATACTTTGTCCTAAGCACTTAACATGTGTTGGTTTCTTTAACTATCACAAGAACTCAGTATGGTAGGTACTTTATTTCCATTGTGTTCATGGGAAAACTGAGACTTAGGTTTAATTAGTTTCAGAAAGGACATACTGCCTCTCCACAGGTAGAGCTGGTATTCTAAGAGAAGTATCTCTGAACCTCAGCCGTGAAGGTGGGCTTCTCAAACCTTAAGCCAGTAGGGGTCTCAGGATGTAGTTTTGTAACATTTATATCTCATCTATAGGAGACCATTCATCTCACTCCCTTATAGTTAAATTAGCTATGTGGTTTCAAAGCCATGATTTAGTGGTTTCCTTGAATAATAGATGTTTATTAATAAAATCAGAGGTTTCATTTCCTTTTATTACTCACAGGAAAAATTAGGCTACTGGGTAAAAACAGTCGCACACTTAAATCTTTGGTGCCAGCTAATAAAGGCTACCAGTTGAAAAAATTAATGAACTAGCATCATAAATACAATAATAGGAAACTTAGCTGACTTTGCTAAATCCAACAACCTAGTTATTATTTGTTGCTCCTGAAATTAATGTTTGGAGATGTGATTTTATTGTACATTGCATACCCCATTTGGCATTAGGCATGTTCAGAAATGGGAACCATAATAGAATAAGCTCTATAAGAAGCATATCCATTTGGAACTATATCTGTTTGCTTAGACGGCAAATGTTCTTCCTTTTTCTTCCAAACCTCTGAAGCCAAGATAAATTCCTGGGGCCATGGCTAACCCAGTTCCTAGTCCTATTCATTTTGGGTTAATCCTCTCAGGGTGCAGTGATGTTTACCATGCCCTTTATAATGACAAAAATTTTCTCCCAATTTCAAATACCTACTGATTTTTCTTGAAAGTATTTTAGACTTTCTTAAATCTGTAGTATATCCAGTGTGATACTCTTCTTTGGCATTTTTTTTTTCAATTATCCTGGATCAGTTCAAGAGAAATAAAAAGAAATGGTGGAAAGAGAGACCATAGTGGAAAAATTAACAGATGGGCCAGCAAGAGTCAAAATGAGGCAAGTGTTGGACAACGTGAACTTCTAGTTGTTAGGGACATATGACCAGGCTCTCTTACCTTTGCTGTGAATACTATAGAAGAGAACTATATGTTAACAACATTTTCCAGTAGTAGAATGGACACACAGATTTCTAAGATTGCCAGTGTTATATCAACACTGAATACTGGATGAGGCACAACTGCACGCTTATATTTTATGTTTCAATTTTTCATTTTAGAAAAAAGTTCCATGTTTGGTTGATAGTATATCAGTAACTTACAATGCTCCACTAAATCACTAAGATTTAGAAGGATCTATAATCCCAAACAATTAAAGGCTTACTGGATGATTTGACAGTTTGGCTAGTTGAATATTGTTTGATGGACTATGTTAAAGATGTTGTGTGTGTGTGCGTGTGTGTATTGGGAAGGGAGGGGAATGTAGTGTGTGTAGGACAAGTATATGGCCAGAGGGAGAGGGTGCCTTCCAAAGGGACAGGCTCCAGTTTCCAAGCAGCAGGAGAGTGAGAATTGGAAAGGACTCCAGAGACCAAGACAAAAAAGACCAATATTTCTACATTACAATTTACTTAGAAAAAGTCTTATATCCATTTCTTTTTTCTCCATTAGCTCATTTAGATTTCACTTTAGCATCAAGATTGTATTTGTATCAGTATCTTACTAAGTACTTAAAAATCACTTTTTACCACTCTCAAACATTTCAGTGTTTCTTACTGAGGAGAGGAAAAGATCTCAGGTTCATTATCCTACCAGTTCTCACATTCTAATGAAGAATAAGTCAGTGATATTTAATACAGTGAATCTTTGAATGGACACACACACACACACACAAACATATATATCCTTACCAATAGAGACATGAAGATTAGTGTTCAAAATGCAAAGCAAACTAGTTAAAGTAACTGATATCAAATCTTAGGTCAAAATTCTATTGATGGAGATATTTATTTTCCTCAAAGTTGTTTAAAGAAAGGTACAATACAAAGTAAATTGAAAATGAAATTAAGCAAGCATAATGTTTTAATAGGAAACAAGAATGACAACAATTGAAAACTATAAGCAAATCAAAACAAGGCTGAGGATTAATTAATAGTCCTTCCTAAAATTTCAACCACCTGTCTATTTGAGTACACCTTAGAGTTTTGAACAACTATTGAATGTTCAGATCAGTTCAGTCGCTCAGTCATGTCTGACTCTTTGCGACCCCATGAATTGCAGCACACCAGGCCTCCCTGTCCATCACCAACTCCCGGAGTATGTTAATTAGAACCAAATTTTCTTTTTAGAATACTGAACTAGACTCCTAAGTATACTTTAATAAATAATGCAACTTTATTTATGGATAAATTATTTATAATAAATATTTTAATAATATAATTATGAATGAATTCATATTTGTGGGTTTTATTATTAATTTCATTTATTAATACTATTTACTTACAATTTACAAAATGTACTTTTAAATAAACTTTAATAAGTTGTACTTTAGAATATTAATTAGCATTTAGGCAGAGAAATGACAATCTACAGAATTGCACAGTATTCACCCATAAGCACCACATAAGTTCTAATATTCTGATACCATTTCACCAGGGTGCCAACAAGAATCACTAGTCTATAACCTTCCCCTAATTTTTCTTCCAGTTTGCAAAACTGTTGGCAAAATTTTAGCAGAAAGCACAGACTTTCTTCAAAAGTACTACCAACTATCATACAATTTTCTATATATTTGTGCTTTCTCTTCACAATGAATCACTCTTTCTGCCATCTACACAGCCTAAATAAGGAAAGTAATGCCTGGTAGTTTGGTTTGACTGGTTTGCGTGGTCAGACACACTTTGTTAAAAACACCACCCAGATAAAGAATGTATGGTATTATTATATTCTTATCAAATCATATTTAAAGATTTATGTTTAACCTTGAAAATTGGCTGCTAGCCCAAACTTCTTGGTTGTAGCTAGAGGTGGTGGTTACTAGGCTTGTCTAATGCAAACACAGGCCAAGTAAAATTTTCTTCCACCCACAGAGTTTCAGAGGGGTATATCCTCCCTGTTTGCTGCCAGTTGAGGCAAGTTGCCAGACTCCAACAGACTTACTGAGGTAGATATGTGAAAAACTTCACCCACTCTAATGCAGAAGTAATCATCAATCTTTCAACAGAAAATGAAACACACAAGCATGAGGAATTGGTAGCATTCCCCAGTCTGGATAAGGCTGCCAGATCCAGAGTAATGAACTTTGCTACCCTCAGTAGAATATCTTCTTCCATATCTGGCTCCAGGGAGTCCAAGGTGGGCTCACAAACCAAAGCTTTCGTCTCCTCTATTTCCTGTCTTTGTTCCAGGATTAATCTTTCTCTACTTTCCTTTTAATGCTGTGTGCCTATCCCCATGCCTTTCTTTTCCCATTTTCATACTATGTGTAAGAGCTTGCTGAGAAACAGAGAACTTGATCACTTCTCACATCACACTGATGCTGTCATTATGATGCAGGTAATTACAAATATTTAATGACTTTCAGTTTGTTCCGCCTCAGAGCCCTACTGCATGTTTTTCATTGCTTGCTAGAAATAAGTCAAAGTATAAAGGTCTACGATTTGTCTTTCCCCAGGATTTATCTTTTTTATAAAAGTTATGAATATTACAGTACTCCAGTTAGGTATACTCCAAATCTAATATTTATTTACATAGCAATAAAAATATATATTATTCTGAAACTCCTCTATATAGGAAGGAAAAGTTTCAGTTTAATGCACTCCTGAGACTTCTTCCCTCCCTATGGAGTCTTGAGAAGATCCAAAGTATCTTTTATATCCAGAAAAATGTTTGGTGGGTGGATTCTCTAGTTTTCATGCACATTCTTCATCTCTAAATAATCTGTGGTCCCAGACAGCACAGTCTCTTGATAGGCTGTCATCCCTCTGGTGTTTCCCAAACTTGGGCATCAAGCTTCTTACTGAGGCTGAGAATCCTAGTGCTGTGAGCACTAAGTAACTTTCCCTTAAATAACCACACAGCATTTTTCTCTTAGATATGATCATCTCCCTGGAGTAGGGAAATCAAGGAGAGTAAGCGTCCACACTACTTCCAAGATGCCCCAACTCTCTGGCCCCTTCTAAACTAAATGACTCTTTTCATCCACAAGTTCAACTGTTACCTCTATTATCTAAGCAGAAACCCTTAACATTTTAGGTTTCAGAAAACAAAAGCCAGGAAAGGGCTTACCTCTGCTTGATAATTTCTTCTTTCAGCCTAACCCCACATATGCCTCCAAGACAAAGGTACTCACAAACTTCTGGGAATTTGGAAGTGAGAAAATAAACCAAAACAACATATCTCATTTTAAAGTACATTTTGTTTCCCACTGAACACTTTTTTTTTTAATTGAAATTTGCACGCTACCAGTCCAGTCCAGCTCACTCGCTCAGTCGTGTCTGACCCTTTGCAACCCCATGGGCTGCAGCACGCCAGGCCTCCCTGTCCATCACCAACTCCCGGAGTTCACTCAAACTCAGGTCCAAGAGTCGGTGATGCTATCCAACCATCTCATCCTCTGTCATCCCCTTTTCCTCCTGCCCTCAATCTTTCCCAGCATCAGGGTCTTTTCCAATGAGTCAGCTCTTCATATCAGGTGACCAAAGTGTTGGAGTTTCAGCTTCAACATCAGTCTTTCCAATGAACACCCAGGACTAGTCTCCTTTAGGATGGATTGGTTGGATCTCCTTGCAGTCTAAGGGACTCTCAAGAGTTTTCTCCAACACCACAGTTCAGAAGCATCCATTCTTCGGCGCTCAGCTTTCTTTAAGGTCCAACTCTCACATCCATACATGACCACTGGAAAAATGATAGCCTTGACTAGACAGACCTTTGTTGACAAAGTAATGTCTCTGCTTTTATATATGCTGTCTAGGTTGGTCATAACTTTCCTTCCAAGGAGTAAACGTCTTTTAATTTCATGCTAACACACAGTGAAGACTCAGTTTTTGAGTCATTTGAAACATTTCTATCAATATCCTTGATCAATTTATAATTATAAATCTCTTTAATTTATTTTAATACAAAGAATTACAACATGTTTTCTCATTTAATCCCTTAACAAACCAGTACTACTCTTATCTCTAAATATTCAATCACTGGATTACATACTCTAAAGAATACAGCTAAGTGTAAATGGAATAGTTTTTCAGATGAACCTGAGTAGAATCCTGATTTGTACCATTTATTATTTGATAATGAAATCCAATGATTCTTTTCCTGTGTTTAACATTTCTCACTATTTTCCTTGGCACACTATCTAACACAGTTTCTTTAATGATATATTTTTTACATTTTTATGTTTAACTTTTATCCCATCTCTATTATTAAAACTTAATGGAAGTTCTGCTCTTATTTAACTATTTCTTTAATTCCCATTGAATAATTATTGTCTCTACATCTAAGTTCTAACTCACCTTTCTTTAATCATGTAACCTTAGGACATTCCACCAATATCATCATTGAAGACAAAACAATATTTTGAAAGGAGTTTATTCACCTCCCATCTTCTGCTAGATCTCAGACACAAATGCCTTATAAGTTCTAAGTTTTCGCTTTATTGTCAGCAATATGAATATTTTCTAATTTCCTCAGAATATGATCTTTGTAAAGTCAAATTCAATTGTCTTACCCTCTTTTCTGCACTCCTTGCCTTATCAGTTTCTCCGGAGCAATGAATGGCAAATCATTGTATTTAAGAATTTACATATTCAAAATCAAGGAGTTCCTTTTAAGTCATACAAGCTAGAGTATTCACACTATTAGCAATGGAATGTCAGAATGCCCTCCCCTTAATCTGCAGAAAATTTACTCTAGTCCATTATTTTTTTTAAAGTAAGGACCACGGTTTTTACAATGCTTGAGGTTACACAAGTCAATCCATAGAAAATATGTTAAAGAAATATCCAGAGCCAAAAAAAAAAAAACAACTGTCTTCATTTATCTAATCCCTCATCAATTTTAAACACATAAGGTATTGAATATGTTGGTCACCTATCATTTGAAGAAGCGGTAACACCTATAGTCACAATTGTATAAGACAGATGACACTCAGTGTTGATCTGAAATCGCTGCCTTGAAGGACTTATCGGATTTTTATTATCTTAAACTGGTTATCCTATTCAATTTCCATAGGCCAGCTTCTGAATTCTTGTTCATATGTGTGACATCCAATGATGTCGGGGAATGCTTATATCAGTACATCTATACACATATGGGGAAGGAAATGGCAACCCACTCCAGTACTCTTGCCCGGAGAACTCCATGGATGGAGGAGCCTGATGGGCTACAGTCCATGGGGTTGCAGAGTCAGACACGACTGAGGGACTTCACTTTCTTTCTTTCTATAGTTCCTTTTGAAGAGGGAAATGGCAACCCACTCCAGTGCTCTTGCCTGGAGAGTCCCATAGACGGAGGGGCCTGGTGGGCTGCAGTCTATGGGGGTGCAAAGAGTCGGACATGACTAAGCAACTAAAACACACACACACATACACATATAGGCCTGATCGGGCAATACTTCATTTTGCCATTTTATATTTATCCTTTCCAAATAAGGGGAAATGGAGTCATTGCTCTTTCTTTTTCATTTTTTAGTGATTCTTTAAAACTTGAGCCACATCTTTTTCAAAAGGGAAACATAGTAATACACGCTAAATATGAAAAAGAAGTTACTGTCTGACATTCCATTCATTTAAAAAAAAATGACCTTTTAGGGAATTTTTTTCCCATTTTTTATATTATAGCCATCAGTTTCAGTGTCTCATCTCTATTACTGTTATTATAATACGACAGATTAAAGATAAACTATTTAAAATGGCAGAAATACCATATCTCAAAATGAGATTTCTTTTAACATTCCTGTATCATCTACCCATCAGGGGATTCAATTTTTTCAAGAGGAGTTTCAAAAAAAACTCATCTAGTCTGATGAGTTGACTAGAAAAAACTCCAACTATTTCCTGGGATCTTTAATTCTGGATATTGCACAAAAGAATCAGAAAATATATGCAAAACCTACAAATAAACAAGAAAGATGAAAACATTCCAACAGGAAAACATACATGATATATGATAACCTTTGGCAAAGAGGAAATATAAATGTCAATACACATATGTAATCATTAGTAATAAAATAATTATTTTATTAAGAATCAAGACCTCAATGAGAAGTTATTTTAGATCCATCAGATTAGAAAACACAAAGAAATCAGGTAATACTAAATCTAAATGTTGATTAATATATGAAGCAAAAAGAACACTAATACATTTATGCTAGTAGAACTATATTTATGAAAGTATCAGTGGTAAAATTATATAACATTTATGAATATATCAGTGGTGTAACCCTTGGGAAAGTTTGTCATTATATATACATCCACAGGCCCTATGACATAAGGGTACCACTATTAAGTACCCTAAAATAATTGCTATATATGTTCATCAGGAGACATAAAATAATGCTTATAATATTCTGTTTATTACATCAAAACCAACTGAAAATAGTCTCAAAACCCATTAAAAGAAGATTGTCTATATAAATTTAGTGTATACTCACCATATGCTAATAGGCAACAGTGAACATGAATGAAATATGGCTACTCTCAGCAATGTTAAAAATTCTTAAAAACATAGTATTGGGTGAAATCAAACCATGTAATAGGATAATACAGGGGTCATGATGCTGCTTTTATGAAGTGTAAAGCCAAGCAAAATTAAACTATTATTTAAGGACAAACTTTTAAAAAAAAATAAGAATGAAATATAAAATTCAGAATAATAATCACTTCTTGGAGGAAATTAAGAGAATGAATTAGAGAAACAGCACAGAGATAGATGACATAGAACAAGGAAGGTTCTAGATCTTAAACTGAGTAATAAGGTCATAGGTACACATGTTTTATAATTTATAATGTAACTTACTAACACTAAAATATTTATATGCATGAATGAATATTAGTGAACTCAATGCTTTATTTTCCTTGTCCTTTTTTATAAAACATGACCAATAGTAATCTCAGAGAAGGGTTTCTCAAGCTTGGCAGTATTGACATTTTGGGCCAGGGCACTGTTTTGTGGCATGGGACTACCTTTGTATTATAGAATGTTCAGCAGTGTTCCCTGGTCTCTACTTCTCAGACGCAAATAGAAGTTATCAGCTGTAACAACTCAAAATGTCTTTAGATGAGGGCAAAATTCATACCCTGGTTTGAGACCTTTGGTCTTTCAGGAATAATTTATGTGAGATTCACATGAAATAAGAGCATCCTTATCTTTAAGGATGAAGAGACACTAAGAGGAATTCAAGCAGACCTTGCTATGATTACCCTAGTTTCCTATACTTAATTTGTACCCTTTTCCCCATCATATTTTCCCATTAATTTCCATTTTTCATCAACCTAGCATAAAAAGACAGGTTTAACCACAACTTTGGGTCTTCATTTCCTTATGAAAGTTCCCATGTCATATGGAACTTATATTAAATAAATTTGTATGCTTTTCTCCTTTGGACAGAGCCCCAGCTAAGAATCTGAAAGATTTTGTTTCCTTCTGTATGCAATCCTGATCCATAAACTAAATATAAAATCTCTTGCTGAGTCATCTTTAAAGAACTATGGAATGTCTCTTATAGGTCAGGAGTTTTGTTTTTGCATTATGCAAATTTTCAAGCATACATAAGAAAGAATAACACTATGAATTCCCACACACTTATCATTTAAATCCATTGAATAAGACTTTGTTCTAACTGTTTTCTCTATCCACTTTGATTTTATTATTTTCTTTGTTGAATTATTATTTGAAATTCCATATGTCAGAAGTATTTCACTCCTGCACACTCAGCTACACAATTCTAAAACATGTGAATGTGTCAAGGCTTTTTCTCACAATCACATTTTAAATAAAAATTAAGAAATAAATATAACAAATCTCCATCATAGCATGACTTTAACTCAGAGTTATGCATGTCGTATATATAAAGCGATTTTTTTTCACATTTTACGACCGAAATAATGATTACTAACTTTCTATATTAACATAGATCTTAGAGTCTGTAATTTCTTCTAAGATTTCAGTGTAATCATAAATCAATGTTGTCAAATTAACAAGATATGGAAAGATGAATTCACAGAGAAAAACTGAAACCATATTTCTCGATATATGATCAGGCCATCCAAGATGGCTGTTCTCTCTCTGTCCGTCCCCTGCTGAATCAGTGCCTGCTTCACATACACCCTGCTCACGTGACTTACCTTACATACTGGCCCTGCCCCATCTAGTAGTTGTTTGAAACCTCAGATTAGAACATCTCCAACGAGATAGCTTGTCAAAGGAACAGTGAGAGGTGTACCACTTTGCTGGTTTCCCCGTACCCAGCTGATTATCCAACCTGGAGTCAATTCCCCCTAAAATAGGTAAACTTCCCCTAGCCCTTCCCCTGCTGCCATGTCCTGTCACTTATCTGCCCACCTGTCACTACGGAACCTTGCCTCAGACATGTAAGCGCCCCCATCCATTAAATCACTGAAGTCTCTGTCGCTGACTCCAGGCTCTTTCCTGCATCTTGCAGATGGACAGGCACAGGGCTTTCTGGCCTGCGGGGTGCAGCCCTACACATGACATGAGGCAGCATTCATGCTTCTCCAGACCTTGAGTAGAGATGTGTGCGTTCACTAAGGCTTCTAAATTCTGTGTACAGCTGACACAATTTTGTGACCATTCTACACACATAGAGACATTTGAGAAAATTAAAGAGGAAAGAAAAGCATTGTGGCTTATAAAAAAGTTCAGTTTACAAAACTTAGTATGTCAGCATCTTCCTAATCCAATAAAATAAGAGCAATTACCTTGCCACTTAAGATAAATGAAGAGCAAGTTTCTCATACCTTATCCTTAATGCATCATTTCAGAACATTCAATTTATAAAAACCATAAGAACACTTCAAAGACTTGGGTTTGTCATAGAAACAATCCAAGTCAATAGAAAAAATTTAAACATAAGTGAAATAATCATGCTTTCTACAGAATAGATCGGAGAAGGCAATGGCACCCCACTCCAGTACTTTTGCCTGGAAAATCCCATGGGTGGAGGAGCCTGGTGGCTACAGTCCATGGGGTCGCTAAGAGTCGGACATGACTGAGAGACTTCATTTTCACTTTTCATGCATTGGAGAAGGAAATGGCAACCCACTCCAGTGTTCTTGCCTGGAGAATCCCAGGGACGGGGGAGCCTGGTGGGCTGCCGTCTATGGGGTCACACAGAGTCGGACACGACTGAAGCGACTTAGTGATTAGCGACAGAATAGATGCTGCCTTGAATTCTGTAAAGCAAATACTACTTTTCCTATTGGTATTTATTGTAGATCAAACATTCATTTCACCAAAAAAAAAAATTTTTTTTTTTTGCCCTGACGTAAGGTATACAAATAAATCGATCTAATAATAGTTTGCTTTTTGCATCAAAAAGTGTGTGGATGAATGTGTTAGTTTTTCCTTGTTTCTTTCTTCCATCTAAATGGTGTGGAAGGAACAAAGCACGTGGTAGAAGTCACAGCATTTCTTTCCACCACAGAGACAGAGTATGTGATTTATTAGCTAAACTTGTCTATATCCTGAACTACTTCTATTATTTTTGCTTTTTGCCTACTCCTTTTTTCCTGTCAGAAGCTAAGTATATTTCCCGTGTGTAAAATGGGACCTAAGAAAGTGAGATGCAACAATCAAGATTTGTTCACGTCTCAGTGCAAATCAGTGAACAAAGCAACTCATAATTTTTACAGATGTAAGAAAGATACTAAAGGTACCCCGGCTGACCCATTTTGCACATGAGAAAACTGGACCTCCTTTTTTACATCATCATCAGTTCAGTTCAGTTGCTCAGTCATCATACCTTTTCATTTTTTTCCTAAATATATTAATTTCTCCTGCCATGCTTTGGCAAATCTGATTTGTTTTTCTTTGTTTCACACTCATATTTGGTACCATGGATCACTCTATAAACTGGTCATCAATGGACATTCTAAAACCACAAGTATAGAGACCTTGCAAAGAAGTCCTGCCCAAGAGGTTCTATGCCATGCATCCAGTCTTATCTGACCTCAATTTTTTAAGCTACAGATTTTAAAGTTTCTGTTCTTCAACCTGTAATTGTTCTCGATCTTCTAATAAATGAAGTGGCAGCTCCAAATGTCCTTTGGTCTATTCTCTTTCTGGCATGATAGCAAATATTCACATAGGTATGAATTTTAATCAGAAAAAAAGGGAAAAGAAACTAAAAGGAGAAAAAAAAGTCTCCTCTTCCCCTTACTTTCTCTACATATTCCCTTCTCTTCCTGAAGTAACTATAGATAAAAATTTGTTATGTATTTATGAAGAAATAAGACTTTCACATTGCCAAGAACTTTTCAAGGATATTCTCATTTAATGTATCTTATCCAAGCCAAGTGGCTGGTTTATTCATTCATTCAACATCTGTTTATTGACCTCTTTATTAAATGTCAGGCACAATTTTTAGAGTCATGATAAATCAACGAAAAAACAAGCAATGATTCCCACCTTCATGGATCTCATATGCTATGAAAAAAAAAGTGTTTAAAAAAGACCTAGGCATTCACAGGATAGGGAACAAATTCTAAATTTTAATGACTTTGTATTTTGTTTAATTGAGCTTTAAAATGGAGGCATTTGTAGGTTTAGGTAGCAGGTGTATAATAATGATATAGACTATTATCTGGGAATCTCAAAATATGTTTATGAATTATTATACTAAGTTTAAAAATTGCTGAATAAATATAAGGATTATAATATATTAAGGATCAAAAAATCCTTATGTCACTATACTTTACTTGAAAGTGAATTTGCTTTTATTACTAAATTCATTTGACAATTAGATTTATAATGTTTCTTCAGTGAGATGCATTTAAATTAAAATGAACTTTACCTAATTTTTCACTGGGCAGGTAAAAGATAAGTAATTTATATTAATCTATAACTAGGACACAAAATCAAAACAATCATATATATTTTAAAATATAGGAATGAGTATTTTATATTAATATAGTTTAATTAATGAACCTAATGTTATTTTTGGAGAAGGCAATGGCACCCCACTCCAGTACTCTTGCCTGGAAAATCCCATGGGTGGAGGAGCCTGGTAGGCTGCAGTCCATGGGGTCGCAAAGAGTCTGACACAACTGAGCGACTTCACTTTCACTTTTCACTTTCATGCATTGGAGAAGGAAATGGCAACCCACTCCAGTGTTCTTGCCTGGAGAATCCCAGGGACGGGGGAGCCTGGTGGGCTGCAGTCTGTGGGGTCGCACAGAGTTGGACACGACTGAAGTGACTTAGCAGCAGCAGCAGCAGCAATGTTATTTTATTGAAATGAATGCTTATGAGAAAATAATTTAAAATTAATTCTATCTAATTTACATTATAAACATCACAATGTTCATTATTTGCAATTTAAAAATATTAATGTATTCATTAATTATCATGAATGCCAGTTATTAATGAACTCTCAAAGGATACAAGTAATTATTTTAAACAGTTGAGATTTGACAAATCATTCAAGAAAATCCTTTTACAAGGTTCTATAAAGTATGAGTAAAATTCTACACTTCATATCAGTAAAAGATGCCAGTAGTTGCACAAAGGAAAGAACTATATTCTTATTTCCTCCTATTATTCTAAAAAAATTGTTATGGCTGGTAGCTTGTGTTTATTTAGCATAAAGCTTACATGATTAAATGCATTCCCCATTTTCCCCAACAGAGCATTATTCTGACAGGGAGGTATGAGACAAACTCATTTTATTCCCAGGAATAAGGCATTATCACTTCATTAAAAATGTATGCAATGCATTTCTGAAATAATTTTCTTATTTGCACATATATCCAAGATAAACCCAGTAGCACAGCTTTTCTGTATAAACACAGTGTAGAGGAATAAACATTATTTTTTTTCTGTGTACCAGGATATAGGAAAAAATTGAAGTCCTTGTCCTGTTAATCTCTCCATTTCACTTGTTCACTAAAACAAATTCCTAAGAATAGCTTTCATAGGGTTCATAATTTAACAATCTAGAAATGTAGACATAATGTATAGCAAACAATTTCAATCCATGGTGGGAGAAGCTCTGAAATAAATAGCACCTTAAAAAAAAAAGACAAAGATTTGAGGATATTTCTAGTCATCAACCTGACTAGGCCATAAGATGCCCAGACATTTGGTCAAACATTATTCCGGGTGTGAAGGTGAGGGTATTTCTGGATGAAATTAACATTTGAACCAGTAGACTGGGTAAAGCAGAGTGTGCCTCAACCAATCAAAAACCAGAACAGAACAAAACTGCTGAGTAAGAGGGAAATCCGCAGGCCTGACTGATGAGCTTGGAGACTGATCTTTTCCTGCCTTTGGATTTAAACTGAAAAGTTGTCTCTTCTTAGATCTTAAGCCTGCTGAGTTTCAGATGGGAATGACATCATTGCTCTCTCGAATCTCCAGGTTGCCAACTTCACGTCTTGAGATTTCTCAGGCTCCGCTTGCATGAGACAATTCCTTATAATGAATCTCTCTATGTATACATCCTATTGGGTCTGTTTATCTGGAGAACCCTAACAAATACATCACTAGACGTGCCCCATTCTACCATGAGTAATATTTCATGTAATATAGTTGAAAGCCCTGACCACCTGTGCAATAGAAAATCTGCATGTAATTTATAGTTGGCCCTCCATATCCTCAGATTCAGTCAACTGCAGATTGTATACTACTGTAGTACATAACATTAAAAAAAAAAAAAAAAATCTGAGTATAAGTGGACCTGCACAGTTCAAACTTGTTGATTCAAGGATCAACGGTAACATATGTGAAAAAATACCGGCTTGATTTTTCAAAACAACAATTTTTCCATATTGTTTTAATTTATAGAGACTGGTACAAAGATTTTACTGAATAATATTTGTGGTCTTCTATGCTACTGGTATTTGGTTTCAAAAGATAAATATAGGATTGTTTAAATAGCATTTCTTTAGTAATTTCCCTTTCAAATGTAGAATGTGGCATTTTGGGAGGGGAAGAAAGTTATAAAAATATACATTTATCCACTTTTCAAAAAATGCAGTTGTCAAATTATGAAGCAGGAAAAAATAATAGAGCCACTAATAAGGCAGAGATGTATTCCAGATGGGTTTCTTAAATTATGGTTATATTTTAGAACTAAATATTTCAATACATTTTAATAAAAATATGGTTTAAAATCAATGCTACATAACAAACCATAAAAAATGTGTTAACAATTCTTCTATTTTAGTATCCTAAAGAAGGAAGATTAAAATTCTTACCTACAGTAGATTAGGATAACTAATATTGTGTCATGTAGTTAGAAAACTCAAATTTTCAACAAATATTTTCTTTAATAAACAAGTACAACAGAAATTAAATATAAGCTTCCAAATTTTGCTTTCTGCTTTGCTTTTCTTGGATTGCTAACTCCAGTTAGATCACTGCTTGAAATTGATGTTTATTTTCAATAATACTGTACCTCATGGGCTATAAATAAAGTAAAATTTTAGCCAGCTATGTTATTTGATAAATGAAGTCCATTTTGATGTTTAATCATCCTAAATTAGCACCAGTAATTATCACTTTTCTTCAACTGTATCAATTTTGATGTAGCCAAACAGTTTTAGATTTGGAGCAAGAGAAAAAGTCCAAATCATTAGTGTGATAATTGTTTGCTGAAGTGCTTCTAAAAGGTTATCCTCTTAAGCCCTAGTTCCCTCTTCTGTAAAATGGTACCTTTCCCTAATGATATTTGACAGAATTTGAAGAATATATATATGAAAATAAAATAACATTTTATTTTTGTATATTTATGTGTGTGTGTGTGTGTGCATCCTAAATCGCTTTAGTCATGTCTGACTCCTTGTGACCCTATGGACTGTATCCTGCCATACTCCTCTGTTCATTGGATTTTCTAGGCAAGAATACTGGAGTGGGTTGCCATTTCCTTCTCCAGGGGAACACCCCAACCTGGGGATCAAACCTGTGTCTCTGATGTTTCCTGCATTGGCAGGCAGGGTCTTTAGCACTAGAGCCACCTGGTTAGCCAGATACATCCACTGCAACTAGAGAAAAGCCACGCAGCAAGGAAGACCAGCACAGCCAAAAATAAATAAAGTTTAAAAGAAGCAGGGGTTGGGAAACCATGATGTCCCATCTAGCTCATCTAATTGCCTTTCATGTAAAAAAACTGATAATAATCCAAAGGATTCTTGCTCACCGAAATGCAAATATATTGTGTGTGATGATATGCAATTGATCACTGCCTTTTCAATAAACGTTTTGCATGTATTTATAAACTCATTTCAAAATTCCTTATTTTCTATACATGTGAGTTTCTTAAGTTTCTCAGTCCTTTGAACTGATTATAACATCTTATTAGTTCCCTCCTTAATAATGATTTAAATTAACCATCGACACACGTTCATTTAATATTTATATGAGCTGAGATTTTAACTTTTAAAAATTATTCTTAAAAAGTGCTCTACATTTTAAATAAATTGTATGTTTATATACCAATGGAATTTGCACATTAGAAAAGAATTTTTCAGAAGACTATTTTGAGCATATTATTTTTGCTTTTAATCTTTTTAATTTTCACACTAGATAATTTTTTGAAGTCTGCAATGGAGTTTTAAACATATGGATTGGGGTAAACTAACCTTGTCAATTACATAATATGCTTTCCAAATGCATCGATTTTTTAAAAAGGGGATAAAAACACATGATAAACTGTGACGAAATTTATTAGAATTTCCTAATCTAGAAATCCTAAAGAGATTATAATATACACTGTGGGAAATTTAGTGTACTTTTACTGCGCCCTTAATTGTTTTAGGAAAGTATAGCTGTTTTCAAAGAATTAACAAAACCAACAAGGAATCTGTATTTACCACACTATGTACAAATTTGCCAGTGTGAAAATATAGCATAAATGAGAGTTAGATTTACTTTTTCAACATGACAGATGTGAAAACTCCCCTTGATCTAAAAAAATAATAATCCATTTTAAGAGAGCTTTAATCTTCCACAAAATAAACCAGGGGTTTATTCAAAGGGAAAAAAAATACACTTCTTTTTTGATAAAATAGTTCCTAAGGGGTTCCTCTCTGATTTTCTTAAAACTTTGATTGCCTATCTTCCTGTTGAACTTCTAAAATAATTTCATGGTAGAGTTTTCAGGTTTCTAAAAATACTTCAAATTTTTCCTTCCTGTTTTTCAATTTTGCCTGCCTCTTATTCCCTGATGATACTTTTACCTCTGGCAGGCAACTTTGTTCTTAACACCCTGTCCCTGAAGGAATCAACTGATGCTTTGAATTGAGCTGCTTTTTTAACTCATGTGAATTCTCACAGTAACTAGTTGATAGCATTTTCAATTCACTCTATAAATTGAGTGTCAATTTTATCTGTAGCGGAATCATAACAAACTGATTTAAAAAGTTAAGCTATTCATTTGGGGTAAGCATTTTATCAATATGGTAACAAAATGATATTTCAGATACCCATTGGTGGTGTATATATTATCACTGATTTATAGTTAATAAAATTGAAAATAGACATTTTAGTTTGTATAAGTCAGGAAGCATACTAATTATTATCCAAGCATTGAGTTTTCAAACAGTCTTAAGTCACAGAACTCCTCTTGAAAGAAAGGCATACATGAAATCACCACTAAGCTCAATATTGACCTGGACCCCTTGTATGCAAGGAGGAGGCATTTTGTCCATGGCTTATATCAGACTCCTATACACATAGTATGAAAAATTTAACACCAAAGGACACCAAGCATTTCACTTATAATTTATCAGTCTGACATTCAGCATTGTAGTTATTGAATGTGCATACTTGAGATGAAAACCTTGCAAAGGAAATTAATTGAAAAGTACATTTAAAAAAAACCCACATGGTTTTCTTAACCAACTTGAGATTTTTATCATGGACAATGATTTCTGGTTACATTTACTTGCATGGAGTGGGGGTGGACAGCGGTTGAGAGTTTTAAATTGAAAAAGGACTATTTCCAAATATTGACTATAAACTCTTTTTAATCAGTGCAATTAAGGATGGGGCTGTTAGTATATTTTCCCACCTGGCTTTGGCTTCTGCCAAGAAGCATTTGGAATCCTAGGTACACATCCGGAATTCCTGCTGCAGGTAGTGGCACCAGCCAGAGTGAGCTTCCTAGAATCTCCTTTTTCAGTTGAATCTATAAAATGACTGCAACAGTACAAGCACTATCTTAGAAAGGCATATTCTGCCCCAGCTATCCTTTGAGTTTGGCAGATATTGACAATTAAAGCAGGGTCTTCCTTAGAAAACCCCATTTCTCTGTAACAAAGGGAATTCAGTTTCAGTTGACAAAACTGCCTTCTGCAGCCTTTGCTGCTGCAGCTAAGTCACTTCAGTCGTGTCTGACTCTGTGCGACCCCATAGACGGCAGCCCACTAGGCTCCTATGTAGCTGGGATTCTCCAAGCAAGAATACTGAAGTGGGTTGCCATTTCCTTCTCCAACGCATGAAAGTGAAAAGTGAAAGTGAAGTCGCTCAGTCGTGCCTGACTCTTAGTGACCCCACGGACTGCAGCCTACCAGGCTCCTCCGTCCATGGGATTCTCCAGGCAAGAGTACTGGAGTGGGTTGCCATTGCCTTCTCTGTCTGCAGCCTTTAGAAGTGGCTATTATTTGCAACCAATGCCAGGGAAATAAGCCTCTAAGTCCTAGTGTGAGCTTTTTGGTGACATGGAGAAAAGACATATCCAATCTATCTTCAAAAAAGGAGAGAAAGCTATTCGGTTCAGTTCACTCAGTCATGTCCAACTCTTTGCGACCCCGTGAACTGCAAAACGCCAGGCTCCCCTGCCCATCACCAACTCCCAGAACATGCTCAAACTCATGTTCATAGAGTCTGTCATGCCATCCAACAATCTCATCCTCTGTCGTCACTTTCTCCTCCTGCCTTCCATCTTTCTCAGCAAGAGTCTTTTATTGAGTCAGTTCTTTGCATCAGGTGGCCAAAGTATTGGAATTTCAGTTTCAGCATCAGTCCTTCCAAAGAATATTCAGGACTGATTTCCTTTAGGATGTGACTGGTTTGATCTCCTTGCAGTCCAACGGACTCTCAAGAATCTTCTTCATTACAACAGTTCAAAAACATCAGTTCTTCAGTGCTCAGCTTTCTTTATAGTCCATCTGTCACCTCCACACATGACTACTAGAAAAACCATAGCTTAGACTAGACAGACCTTTGTCAGCAAAAGCAATATCTCGGCATTTTAATATGCTGTCTAGGTTGGGCATAGCTTTTCTTCCAAGGAGCAAGTGCCTTTTCATTTCATGACTGCAATCACCATCTGCAGTGATTTTGGAGCCCATGCCCCCAAATAAAATCTCTCACTGTTTCCATTGTTTCCCTATCTATTTTCCATGAAGTGAAGGGACCAGTTGCCATGATCTTAGTTTTCTGAATGTTGAGTTTTAAGCCAACTTCTTCATATTCTCTTTCAGTTTCATCAAGAGGCTCTTTAGTTTCTCTTTGCTTTCTTCCATAAGCATGGTGTCATCTGCATATCTGAGGTTTATGATATTTCTCCCAGAAATCTTGATTCCAGCTTGTGCTTCATCCAGCATGGCATTTTGCATGATGTACTCTGCATATAAGTTAAATAAGCAGGTGACAATATACAGCCTTGACATATTCCTTTCCCAATTTGGAACCAGTCTGTTGTTCCATGTATGGTACTAACTGTTGCTTCTTGACCTATATACAGATTTCTCAGGAGGCAGGTAAGGTGGTAGGGTATTCCCACCTTGTTGAAGAATTTTACACATTTTGTTGTGATCCACACAGTAAAAGGCTTTGGTTAGTCAATAAAGGAGAAATAGATGTTTTTCTGGAACTCTTTTGATTTCTCAATGGTCCAAAGAATGTTGGCAATTTGATCTCTGGTTCCTCTGCCTTTACTAAATCCAGCTTGAAATTCTGGAAGTTCACGGTTCACTGAAGCCTGGCTTGGAAAATTTTGAGCATCACTTTGCTAGCATGTGAGATGAGTGCAATTGTACAGTAGTTTAAACATTCTTTGGCATTGCCTTTCTTTGGGATTGGAATGAAAACTGAATTTTTCCAGACCTGTGGCCACTGCTGAGTTTTCCAAATTTGCTGGCACATTGAGTACAGCACTTTCACAGCATCATCTTTTGGATTTGAAATAGCTCAACTGGAATTTTATCACCTCCACTAACTTTGTAATGATGCTTTCTAAGGCCCACCTGACTTCGCATTCCAGGATATCTGGCTCTAGGTGAGTGATCACACATTCATGGTTATCTGTGTCATGAAGATCTTTTTTGTATAGTTCTTCTATGTATTCTTGCCACCTCTTCTTAATCTCTTCTGCTTCTGTTAGGTCTATACCATTTCTGTTCTTTATTGTGCCCATCTGTGCATGAAATGTTCCCTTGGTGTCTCTAACTTTCTTGAAGAGATCTCTAGTCTTTCCCATTCTATTGTTTTCCTCTTTTTCTTTGCATTGATCACTGAGGAAGGCTTTCCTATATCTCCTTGCTGTTCTTTGGCACTCTGGATTCAGATGGGTATATTTTTCCTTTTCTCCTTTGCCTTTAGCTTCTCTTCTTTTCTCACCTATTTGTAAGCCCTCCTCAGACAACCATTTTGCCTTTTTACAATTTTTTCTTGTGGATGGTCTTGATCACTGCCTCCTGTACATCATGAACCTCTGGCCCATAGTTCTTCAGGCATTCTGTCTGTCATAGTAATCCCTGGAATCTATTTGTCACTTCTACTGTATAATCGTAAGGGATTTGATTTAGGTCATACCTGAATGGTCTAGTGGTTTTCCCTACTCTTCAATTTAAGTCTTAATTTGGCAATAAGGAGTTCATGATCTGAGCCAAAGTCAGCTCCTGGTCTTGTTTATGCTCACTGTATAGAGCTTCTCCATCTTTGGCTGCAAAGAATATAATCAATCTGATTTCAGTATTGACCATCTGGTGATATCCACGTTTAGCATCTTCTCTTGTGTTGTTGGAAGAAGATGTTTGCTATGATGAGTGCGTTCTCTTGGCAAAACTCTTCATTCTGTTAGCCTTTGCTCTGCTTCATTTTGTACTCCAAGGCCAAATTTGCCTGTTATTCCAGGTATCTCTTCACTTCCTACTTTTGCATTCCAGTCCAAAAGATGATGAAAAGAACATCTTTTTTGGGTGTTCGTTCTGGAAGGTCTTGTATGTCATCATAAAACCATTCAACTTCAGCTTCTTCAGCATTACTGGTCAGGGCACAGACGTGGATTACTGTGATATTGAATGGTTTGCCTTGGAAACGAACAGAGATCATTCTGTCATTTTTGCATTTGCACCCAAGTACTGCATTTTGGACTCTTTTGTTGACTATGATGGCTACTCCATGTCTTCTAAGGGATTCTTGCCCACAGTAGTAGATATAATGGTCAACTGAATTAAATTCTGCCATTTCAGACCATTTTAGTTTGCTGATTCCTAAAATGTCAATGTTAACTCTTACCATCTCCCGTTTGACCACTTCCAATTTGTCTTGATTCATGGACCTAACATTCCAGGTTCCTATGCACTATTGCTCTTTACAGCAATGGACTTTACTTTCATCACCAGTCACATCCACAACTAGGCATTGTTTTCACTTTGGCTCTGTCTCTTCACTCTTTCTTGAGTTTTTTCTCCACTCCTCTCCAGTAGCATATTGGGCACCTACCAACCTGGGGATTCATCTTTCAGTGTCATATATTTTTGCCTTTTCACACTGTCCATGGGGTTCTCAAGGCAAGAAAAGATATTAGAAAATCTTATAAGACTCTAAGAAGAGGTAAAAAGTAGAGCAAATCTCAGTGACACAAGAAAGTTATCTGAAGCAAACCAGCTGCTGTCAAGGATGGGGCTACAACTTCCCAAGCTTTCTTCTCTCTACCTACTGGCTTCTCTGTTTATTCTTGCTTCCCACTTGCTCATGCTTTTGGGGAGTCAGTCCACTTCTTAGCTCCAGTGTACACTGTAGACAGGCATACTCTATGTGTCTCATTTCAGATTCCCGAGAGTCAGATCTAGTCCTTAGATAGCCCGTGGGTTGAATAAATTGTGCAGAGACAGTATAACACATATAGCAGTGAACAGGACAGGCAAAGTTCCTGACTTCATGGAGCTAACGGCATCTTAATTAGCACTTGACAATTCTGTGATAATTTAAAGGCAGCAGGACTGTGGGGACATGGACTTTTCTATAAATGCACTCTAACAAAACACACAGTGAAATAAATCCCTAACACGCTTTGCCCACTTCTTTTTCTTTTGCCGTTGTTTTGCCTCTGCCACTACTGTTACCACTTTTCTTTTTAATGTTAATGACTTTTTTACTCAAAGGCTACTACTCTTAACCAGACATACTCTAAGCCAGTGGGTCTCATAGTGTGGTGCCCAGATTACAGGCAGTAGAAGTACCTAGCAATTTATTAGAAATGCCAGTGTTAGGGTCTTTACCCAGACCTACTTAATCAGAAACTGAAGAACCAGTGCTCTATTCCTTCAATTCAAATATGTCAGTCTACCTTAATTCTACCTGCTTCCTAATAACGTCAATGGATTCTCTGAGTTCCTCACTACTTGGTTTGAAAATATAAATACATACTGTTAAAAAATGACTCTCCCATCCCCATTTAGAATCTCTGTCCCTAAACTAAACAAAACTTTTCACATTAGTCTTCTTGCCCACTGGAGTCAAAGCTGTTAATCAAGTCCTACTTGGTATCTGTCTGGAACCATGTTAAAATTCAACTCACCAAAAAAGAAATACAATCCATCAATTTTAAATTTAAGATGAATCAATTCAACTAGATTGACCATTCCTCCCTTCATCTGTCAACCAGTCCAACCTATCATGTATGAAAACAATGCCAAATAAAAGCATTCAAACTTCCTAGGATTTTAGATAGAGGACAACTTTGAAAATATAATGAAATACAGAATTAAAATCTATCAGTGGGCTATGAACTTAGTTTCTCTAAAAAGTCATTGCTTATTTAGCCTCTCAAAATATATTCTGCAAACAAAGCCACTTTTCAAAATGAACCTGTATTCTGGGGGGAAATTACATTGTAAGGAGTTTAAAAAAAAAAAAAAGCTTGGAGTGTTACAGAAAAAAATTGCATTCACAAAACTGCATTCCTGGAATGCCATGTTCAGATCTTTTTGGGTCAATGTTCTCTGTACTACACTTTTGTTAGCATATTTTTAAAAGTTTTCCACCAATATATCACTACCATTTTTACGAAAATACCTGCTTCCTAATAACTTATTAGGGAAATATTTTTGTTCCTTAGGCATTACTGTTATATAACAATTGTTAAGTTAATCATTTATGCAAACTTCTTACTTCCAATCAACCATCAGCTCCACGAAGGTAGGTAATTGTAACTGCTGTAACTTTAGCATCTGACTCCGTAGCTGACTCATAGTTGTTTTTTTAGTTTTATGGCTGCACCATGCAACATGCAGGATCTTAGTTTCCTGACTAGGAATCAAACCTGCAACCCCTGCAGCAGAAACAAGGAGTCTTAACCACTGGACTGATAGGAAAGTACCCCTGACTCATATTTGTTGTTCAATATATGTTTGCAGAAATGATGTACTAGAAGAATGAAAATGTTGTGGCTGGTGAAAAATAATAAATATAATTTTTAAAAAAGAAAACACTGATAGGCTTAGAAAGTATTATGAACTCAATAATACCTCCTGGGAGTAGACAGCCAATGCATCAAGGTTTAATGTGTTTTGTAATTCATTACCAATTTGTGTACCAATGTCCAGAATATACACTTGATAGTCAACCTTTAATATTGCTTTGTGGAAAAGACTTTGAGAGTATTTGTGCTCCAGCTTCCTTGCCTCAAGGCTACAGGATATTGAAATAGAACAAACAACTCTCAGATTTTTTTCTCACTTTCAAGGGGTGGAAATTTTATGAGATTTTTGGAATTCTTGTATTTTATCATACTGACAGTAAAGAGGTTACTCCTTGAAAGAACCTAATTATGAGATCACTAGGCAATGTATCCTAACTCCTGACTTATGCCTTCCAAATACACACCATACCTTACCTCACCTGTTGATTATTTTGCTAGATTAAAAGAAGTAAGAATGAAGAATTAAGTAGTTAAAGAATGACTAGCTCTCCACCCTCAGGAGCCCCCTTAGCAATCCTACAGGCTGAACGTACGGGAAGATAACATCTGAAGAGGGTCAGCTAGTCCACAGCCTTTGGGGAATGATGCAGAACCCAACCTTCTGCCTCAATGATCCACTGAAAGTCTCCCTCCCTTGTTCTCTTTAAAAACTGTCATATTTGAGCAGAATTGGTCTCAGAACATGAGTCCACTTTCTCCCTAAATTGATGGCTTTTCTGATTAGAGCATCGTTCCATTTTACTGACACTTACCTCGCATTCACGTTTGAGTTGCAAGTAACTGAAGTTTTATAAGAAACTGTCAGATAGGAAAAAAAAAAAAATTTAGTACAGTAACTTTGGACTCTTAATTCTGGCTTCAACACTTTATAGATATTTGATAGTAGACAAGTCAATTTCTCATTCTCAACAACCTTGTTTTAGAGGAATAGAGGCAATAATGTGACAACTAAGGATGACATATCCTGAGTGAAAAAGAGGTAATAAATGTTAGCTACTTTATTTTTAAAATTGGTTTTAAAATTGTAGGGACTTCTCAGAATTGGTTTCTATAAGACACTTCTGTTGAAGAAGAATGCCATTGTCAAGTTTTATTGTCTTCAACTCTTTTTCTAGCTATCTTCAAATTAGTCAGATTCATACTTTCATAGATTACCATATCTAATGTAATTAAAATTCATACCACAAGTATCAGTGTATGAACATATACACAAATGTTTAATTCGTCCTAAGGCAAATTTTGTCATGGAAAAAAACTGGCATTATTTGGCAAAAAAATCAGCATTCTGGGAATGAGGATGGGAAGTCTAGTTGGTTGCTATTACTCTTCTAAAATTGTTTCATCAGTTAAAAAATAAAAGGAAGATAAACACATTTTGGAAAGTGAAAGTGAAAGTGAAGTCGCTGAGTCTGTCTGACTCTTTGCAACCACATGGACTGTAGCCTATGAGGCTTCTCCGTTCCTGGGATTTTCCAGGCAAAATACCAGAGCTGGTTGCCATTTCCTTCTCCAGAAACACATTTTGACTTAAGTACAAAAAATAAGCATATATTTGTAATTTTCTTTGACCTTTGCAATTAAATATAATCTTCAAAATTAGGGAGTTCAACTTATTTAACATATAATGTTTTGACTTTCTTATCTTTCCTCTTTGAGTAACTAGTTCATCATAAATAAAGGCATGCATACTCTAATGCTAGCCTTTTAAAATTTGGAGGTAATAATAAAAATAACTGTTTTATTATAGATCAGACACTCCTCTCTTCTTGGGTTCTTACTTTTACCAGAAAAATACTTTAATCTTTTACAATAGTGTCTCCTTTAGCATTTTATAAAATAAAATCACTTAAAAAATAGCTCTAATCAGTTTCATTACTGGCTCCCGGAAACCAGTAAAAAAAAAAAAAAAAAATGTTAGGTAAAGCTTTAAAAATGGGCTTAATATTGTAAATTTTAAAACTATAAGATCTACTGCCTCTGATCACTGCTCATGTTTTTATATGTAAATACTAGAATTATAGCTTGATCATCAAATATTAACTTTCTCCTTCCAGTTCTTTACCAAATAGAAATGCAAACTAAATCCTCAGTAACTTGCATTACTTGGTGTAGAATTTTCATCATTTGGGCCTCATTCTGCCTGAAGGACATCTCAAGTTTGTACCCAGCACTATTTAGGACTTTAGAACAAAGCTACAGAAAGAGATATAATAATTCCTTTTATTGCATCTGCATCACAGGGTAATCCTCACCCACATAAACCTGTGCTGAGCCATGTAATTCTCTTTGGCCAATGGGATATGTGCAAGCATTATACAAGTGGAGACTTCATCAGTGTCTGCCTACTGAGACTTCCTCTCTCTTACTGTGTTTGGAAACCTTAGACCACTAAGCGAATATGTCTGTGCTAACCTGCTGGAGAATAAGGGGCCATATGGAGAAGTAAAGAGCCTCAGCCCACAGCCCACTAGCCAACCATTTGCCAATAGCCAGATTGTGTACGAGGCCATTCTAGATCATCCAGCAGCCCGCCAACCTGGCAGCTGTCCACAGAGCCATGAAAGAGCTAAGCAGGGATCAGCAAAGCTATCACAAACCAGAAATCCTGCCCATTCCAACCACAGAACTGTGAACAAAAGAAACTGGAATGCTTTAAGTCATTAAGTTTTGGAGTGGTTTGATGCACAGCAAAAGTCAACTGAGCAGGGAACAATAAACAAACGGGAGAAAGCTTTTGTTGAGAAATAAAACAAGGTAAACTTACTTCTCCACTTGGTAGTTCATTTTAGCTGCTGGCTTGAGAATAAGTTACTATTTCACTTCTCTTTGAAATGTGCATTTGTTTAATAAGCCTGATACACTGTAGGTTTATTTTTACCCTAAAAGACCATCCTGCTGAAAAAAGCTAGAAGTAACAATACATTCTTTCCATCCTGTTCCTAGGGAGGAATGTGCCAGGAGAGATACAAAATCTTCAATTTTCCTTTGAACAGAAACAGATCACAGTGTTATCATCCTGCTTACAAAAAAGAATCAAACCAAAGATCAGATCTAGCAGTGTATTCCACTAACTATGATATCTTAAACATAATGTATCATTCAGAGACAAAGTAAAAATAGTATTTTTATTAATACTCAATTGTTTATGTATTATTGATTAATTTTACTTACATATACTACTGGATACAAGTTATATTTGGTTCCATTATAAATTCAACAAGTATTTATCAACAGTGATTTTCAATGTGCCTGACATTTTACTCGTATGTCTGGCTCTACTCTTTTTGAGTTTTATGATAAAAATTCTCATGCAAAATTATTTGGTTTCTCATTTTCATGCCAGCCCTTGAGCTCATAATTACCTGGAAGAGCTATAACAGAGTCTGCTTTCGGTGATAAATAAATATTATAAGATGTGGGTCACTTTCTTTCTAAACATCAAAGATACATACCATCTCCTTCATTTGATTTTTCCCTGAATAATTGAAAAAGGAAAATTATTTGGCTACTGGTAGGGGAAAATATCAATTTACAAATCCTTAATGGAAGGACAAAGATACATGCTACAATGTGCAGAGTGTAATTTCAATAAACCCATGAACAACCATATAGACTCATCTATTTACAGCACTATGAAGAAAGCTTTGTTCATGTAGTTAAGCACTTGGGTTAGGTTAAGTGTTGGGTTGGACAAAAATTTCGTTTGGATTTTTCTATAACATTTTATGGAAAATTCAAATAAACTTTTTGGCCAATCCAATATTTATCCAATTGCAAAGCTTCAAGTCTTCACAAAATATATTGTTATATCCATTTATAAAGAAAAGATAAAATCAAGTGAATGGTATCACATTATCATCAAAAAATACAAACTGGAATATATATTAGGATATAAATCTACTGGGAGGATATACATAAAAATAAATTTCATCATAAGAATTATTATACTAATGATAATTAAAGGTTTGCTTCTCATTGCCAGTATCTTAATAAATAATTTAAAAATTTATTCACATATGCTAGATGCCTTGATTATTCTTTAATTTACCTGAGCACCCTTTAGAAGCTTGTCTATTGAGTATGGACAGTTAATATTTTTAAAACTTTATTGAGAATTGTCAGATATATGCAAATGTTGATTAAATAGTATATAAATTATAAGGGGGGTAGAAAATATAGGCTTTAAATTAAGCCCAGCCAAATATTAGAATCTGTTTCTAAAAAAAAAAATAGAAGAAAATGTCACAGAAAGATACCTGTGAAATGCTAAAACTTACCAAGGAGTTTCTAATTCGTGGCTTTTTTGTAAATAAATTTGCCGTAGGACCCTATGTTAGTTAATATCCAAGATGAAGATCTAAAATGTATTATGTGGAAAAAACATGACTGATCTGTATTTAATAGTCATCATTAGCTAAAATTCCAAATAATTTTCATGATAGCTATGTTCATTTTATATCATTTAAAAATCTATAAATTGGACTTAACAGTTTCTCACCTAACCAATGTTTTATATTCACCTCACATATATATTATGTACCTAATCACTATTCAAACAACCAGAGTTAGACATAAATTTTAAAATACTTATATTAACATTTATATATGAACATGTGTATAAACACCTAATGCTAGATGTTTATAGACAGAAGATTAGATAGATAAATAGATGGGACGGTACTACTCTGGCCTTCATCTCTAATAAGAAGGTTGAGGCATATTTTACATAAAACTCAAAAAAATGAAGAATAAAAAAAATAAATTAATAGACATTGGAAGAATTACAGCTCCTTTTGTCCAAAGAGATTAAAATTTGAAGAAATTTTTAAAAACCCATGTTGTATAATAGCTCTTTGTATTTAGTTTGTATTTTCCATACTCAGTACTACTTTCAATGAAGTCAGAATTTGAACAATGCAATGTCTAATTCATATTCTAGTAGTTATGAAGTCACATATGTCTTGCGAGTAGTCAATTAGTACTGAATTTGTTTTACAGCTAGAGGAAAGCACTCTGATGTGTTACATAGATTTGCAATGCTTGGCCTAAATGAGTTAAATCCCAGTAATATTGTAATATACAGAAAACTAAATGAAACTGGAATAAAGTGTTGGCAGATTATCTACTCATTTTAATTCTATATGAGGCATGTGATAAGTGATAGAGGGTTTAAAATAAGAATAGAGGAAAATTTCCTCCAGGAGAGAAAAAGTATAAAGAGATTTTTTTCTAATTGAAATGAAGTAAAAACAAAAATACTTCAGAGGTATGAAAATAATGTAATATTTTGTTTTTCTTTCATATTTCTTATAGCATTTCCATTTTCACAAGGCATAAGGAAACAGCAAAAATGTCACCATATAAGATTTTAATGTCAATTTTTATATCATTCCTTTAATTTTTAAATAAAAATATCTAAAGTATATTGATTCTGAGGAAAATGTGTAATATAAATAGCTGCCAGAATTTGAAAAATATCTAAGTATTAACTCATAATGTTGGCACATGTAAGACAAAGGATATTACCTCATACTTTCTACCTTTCTAAGGCTTTGTGAAAGAACATTGTTTGCATCCAGTTATGACTACAACTGCTTTCTCATAAGAAAATACTGCAATAATAAAAATGTTTCACACATCCCCTCAAAAGTTTTCTTAAGTTTTTAATATTAAATTTGGTTTAATGGTTATATTGTATAATATTGCTGCGCCAATTATCTTTTTAACTGTTATTAAAGGATAGAATCCATAATTTGGACCATTAAATGGCATCATTCAATACATAAACATGTTTTAAACACTCATTACAGTTTATAAAACAAATGAAAAACTAATTATTAAAATGAAGACTATTTTCTTCCATGATTATTCCAAAACAAACGTTCTCTAATAGTCTGCTATTACTTCTTAGTTATAACTAAGAAGAGGAGACCTAGGAATGAAGGACTCACTATAACAAAAAGCAGATGACTTCAGAATAAAAATATATTATGCCTAAATTTGATTAAATGTAGACATAACAAAAGACAACTAATTCACATATTGGCCCTTTATAGAGTTATGAGCTTTGTTAAGTCCTTGAATAATAAATCACAGAAGTTATGTAATCAGTAACATTATTTGAATTAATCAGAAGTGTATAGAAATTTAGTAAGTATTCATACTGTAGTATTTAATATATGAAAAGCTAAGTTTGGCCATGTTTTATTAGGACAAATATATTCTAAAAGATCTAATGCAATTTATCCTATTATACAGTTTAATTGTTTTCCAATATATATTAAATAGGATAGAAGTTTTGTTAGATTTTTACTTCTCATAGTTGAATGACGTTACATGATTATATTTAAATTTAACAGGATTGAGATTTTTAAAAAACCCTAAAAACTATTGATTATTTATATTGGGCATAAATTGTGTATTATAAACTATGTAAATGCAATCTATTCATATGTTGTAAGCTTTAGTGTGATAATCTCAGCTTGGATTAGCAGAATAATTTTGAGTATTATTTTTAAAAATTACAAACAATTTTCAAATATAAATTTAAAATGAAAAAATATTTTAGAGTTTCTTTAAAGAAGTCAGTCTATCATTTGTAATATAGACCAGTAGAATTCAGAGTTGTACCACCATATAATATATTTAGACATAGATTAGCATAAAGTAGGTTATAATTAAAACCGGCCCACTACATTGGCAGATATTTCTAAACACTTGTATACCATTGGTATATGCTAAGAAACATGGAAAAACAAAACATCATTAATAAAAACACTGGGTCAGTGCAAAATGTCTTGAATGTTAATCATTTTCCACTTTGTATAGAAACTACAAAGTACAGCTCAATAAAAATTCTAGGAACAAGTTTCAACTCCACAGTATTTTTCTTTAGTTAATTCATATTTACCATAGCCAATTTATGATTGTCTAACAACAAAAGTACCTGACATTAGTCCATAAACCTGACTTCATAAATTTGTTTTTGAAAGACCAGCAATGAATGAACTCATTGAAGGAGTGAGTCATTCTTTCTTGTTGTTGTTCAGTCACTCAGTTGGGTCCGACTCTTTGTGACTTCATGGGCTGGAGCACGCCAGGCTTTCCTGTCTCTCCCTCTCTCCTGGAGCTTGCTCAAACTCATGTGCATTGAGTCAGTGATGCCATCAGCCATCTCATCCTCTGTTGCCCCTTCTCCTCCTGCCCTCAATCTTTCCCAGCATCAGGGTCTTTTCCAAGAAGTCGGCTCTTCGCATCAGGTAGCCAAAGTATTGGAGCTTCAGCTTCAGTATCAGTCCTTCCAATGAATAGTCAGGGTTGATTTCCTTTAGGATTGACTGGTTTGATTTCTTTGCTGTCCAAGGGACTCTCAAGAGTCTTCTCGAATACCACAATTCAAAATCATCAATTTTCGGTGCTCAGCCTTCTTTATGATCCATCTCTCACATCTGTACATATATATGTACATGGCTTACTAGAAAAACCACAGCTTTGACTTTTGTCAGCAAAGTGATGTCATTCTTAGGAACATCTTACTCTTTTCCATTTTAGTTAACCAAAGCATACCCACTCTGACTAAACAACAAATCAATTTAGTTCTATGAGTGAATTCTGTTTAAAAAGAAAGAAAGAAAGAAAAAGCACAACAAAAATCTTGACTTAGGTAAAAGGATGACCTTGACTACATCTTAAGGCCTTTGTCCAAAATTCTTCCTAAAACTCAACAGGGATAATCACAAACAGAGAGAATATTCTAACCTCTCTATTTCCTATCTTTAAAGAAGGAAAATTTCTTGACTGTTCAAGAAATTCCAGCTTCTTGACTGCTCTCAATTTTTTTTTCCTGTACACTAGTCACTTCTGCTGTAAACAATGTAATGTGGTCAGAGGTGAATGCACCCCATCACTGCCTTGTTTTAGTTAACATAGTAGAGTCAAGTTGAATCACTCCAGACACTTTCCTATCAGCTCCCTCATTTCCATTTTCTCATCAAATCCTGTATATTCTATCCATTTACTATCTGTCAAGTGCATCCCTTCCTCTTTACCTTCACTAGTCCTTCTTTTATTCAAACTATGATCATTTTGTGTTCGTATCTTACTAACTGAATACTTTTCCACTTGTCTCAAAGGCACTTTCTTAACTCTCGTTCATGTAACTCAAACTCCTAAATCAAACATAGTTCATGAGTTATCTCAGGGAGGCCTTCCTTAACATTTCAATTTGATGTTTCTTTTCTATACTTCCTTAACCATCTCTATTTTAGTATCTATGCCATTTACTATAATTATCAATTTATAGAACTGTCTCCTCTTTCCCTTGAGGGCAAAGCTTATATTATTTTAATTTTTAAACTCCTGTTCCAAACAAATATGAGGCATAAATGCTGTGAATATTTGTTCAATGAATACCATTACCAAGAATTTTATTTTTAATTCTTGATCCCTGTACCTAAGAATATATTGAATTTCATGTCAAAAATAATATCAGATATTTATTATTTCATAGTTTATTATATTCCCTAGATGAATTTGGATTACAATAAGAAATTTAAATTAATATGAAGTATGTTAAAGTTTCACAAATTAAGCCTGTGTATGTTTGAAGTGGATTTATTATCCTAGCCCTTCAAAAGTGGTATCAGAGTGCTAAAGTCATTCTACATGGTAACTGGAATTAAGACTTAGAACTTCACTAGATTCAGTATCTTTCAAAGTACCATATCATGGCTGAGGTCCTTAACTCCTCAAATGCCTTTAAAAATAAAAATCAGCACATTTCTAAGTCCCTACCACTGTGTATTATTTCACCATTAAAGATTCCAAACTTTTTTTAAATATATATTCCACACACAGTCCATTGTAGCAGATTGCTACACTGCCCATAGTAATCTCTTTAAGATCTGGACCTTGAATTATTTTTCATGTAACTTAAACTTCCATGTTTCAAAAAGAGGGAAGCAAATTCTAAAAATTTTCCTGTTTGAAGGACTTTTCTTAGTGAATAATAATACTACCTGGTTTTAAACTACAAACACTGTTTTGTTTTTGGTTTTTAGATATGTTTATTTCTTTAACCTTCATGTTTTTAAAACTAAAATCTTCTAACTACTATTTTCAATGTTTTCCATTTAATAAATTGAATTTTGCACCATGGAAAAGAAATTTTGCAAACATCAGTAGACTAAAAACAAATATGGCATAAAATGAGACATAACTTAAATCACTGTAAGCAATCATTAAAATGTGGGATTTGAAGAAAGCTATTAGCTGATGAATAGCTCATTAAACTGCTCCTGAAGTCAGAGTATTAGCAATTAAACTAAAACCCCACATAAAACAGTCTGCCAGAGTGTATAGGTAGAAATGAATTAGAAATGTTTTTATTTCATTACAAGAGGTCTCCTCTACAATGCCAGTTAAGGATAATGTTTGGAGGTCTTGACTTAACAATAGGAAATCCTGTCACTATCTTCACTAGTAGAAAGTAACTGAATTAACTGCAAAATACCAACATTATTCCTCTTCATGTGATGTGAGAAGAAATAGCATTACACGTCATAAGAATACTAAAGTGTTTAAGACAGGTCTAATGAGGGGTCATAACTCTACACCGACTCTTAATTTCCAAGTCATGGAAACAATACTACTTTCTGTTGCAATCAGAAAAGCAAATACTTTTCCCATATGTTCAAGGAAGAAAAAAATTATATTATCCCAGTTTAAAAAACTAAAATCACAATTAGAAGGTTGGACTTATTAGGAAAAATATAATTACAAACTAGCCAGAGTTTTCCTAAGACACAAATTATAATTCTATTTTCTGATTGTTCATGTCCAAATACATGAAAATCTAGACAAAAAGGTAATATACCTCCTGTTACCACTGGTTGGATGAAGCTCTGACCAGTAATCATTGTGCTCTGTATACTGTAACTACCCTATCAAGTGTTCAAGTGAAAGCAAAGTTGGAAAGCAGCATAAACAGGTAAATAATAATTACTATTAAAAAGTGATATATTTCTGTTTGTATAGTCAGATACTAGAGAGAAGGGATTGCTATCTAATCCTTCCTTGGAAGAAATTATTTTTAGAAAAATTTTCTGTCTTATATAACAATGAAATATATTTGACTACCATATGTGTATATATATACACACACACACATATATACATATATATACAAATATTTGACTACCATATGTATATAGATAGATAGATACATATATACATATACATATATACACAGACACACACACATATATATATGCACATATATTCAATATTTATAAGAGTACAAGGTTTATCAGTTCGGTTCCGTTCAGTCGCTCAGTCGTGTCCATCTCCTTGAGACCCCATGGACTACAGAATGCCAGGCTTCCCTGTTCATCACCAAATCCCGGAGCTTTCTCAAACTCATGTCCATCTAGTCAGTCATGCCATCCAACCATCTCATCCTCTGTCATCCCCTTCTCCTCCTGCCTTAAATCTTTCTTGGCAAAAGAGTCTTTTCCAACACGGCAGTTCTTCACATCAAGTAGCCAAAATATTGGAGTTTCAGCTTCAGCATCAGTCCTTCCAATGAATATTCAGGACTGATTTCCTTTTAGATTGACTGATTTGATCTCCTTGCTGTCCAGGGGTCTCTCAAGAGTCTTCTCCAACCCCACAGTTCAAAAGCATAAATTCTTCAGCACTTAGCTTTCTTTATGGTTAAGCTCTCACATCTGTACATGATCACTGGAAAACCATAGCTTGAGTAGATGGACTTTGTTGGCAAAGTAATGTCTCTGCTTTTTAATATGCTGTCTAGGTTGGTCATAGCTTTTCTTCCAAGGAGCAAGTCTCTTTCCATTTCATGGCTGCAGTCATCATCTGCAGTGATTTTGGAGCCCTCCAAAATAAAGTCTGTCACTGTTTCCACTTTTTCCCCATCTTTTTTGCCATGAAGTGATAGAACTGGATGCCATGATCTTAGTTTTCTGAATTTGAGTTTTAAGCTAGATTTTTCACTCTCCTCTTTCACTTTCATCAAGAGGCTCTTTAGTTCTTCTTTGCATTCTGCCATAAGTGTGGCATCATCTGCATATCTGAGGTTATTGATATTTCTCCTGGCAATCTTAATTCTAGCTTGTGCTTCATCCAGCCCAGCATTTTGCATGATGCACTCTGCATATAAGTTAAATAAGCAGGGTGACAATATACAGCTTTGATATATTCCTTTTCCTATTTGGAACCAGTCTGTTGTTCTATGTCTGGTTCTAACTATTGCTTCTTGACCTGCAAACAGATTTCTCAAGCACAGGTCAGGTGGTCTGGTATTCCCATCTCTTAAAGAATTTTCCACAGTTTGTTGTGATCCACACAGTCAAAAGCTTTGGCATAGTCAATAAAACAGAAGTAGATATTTTTCTGGAATTCCACTGCTTTTTCAATGATCCAACAGATCTTGGTTATTTGATCTCTGGTTCTTCTGCCTTTTCTAAAACTAGCTTGAACATCTGGAAGTTCATGGTTCACATATTGCTGAAGCCTGGCTTGGAGAATTTTGAGCATTACTTTACTAGCGTGTGAGATGAGTACAATTGTGCAGTAGTTTGAACATTCTTTGGCACTGCCTTTCTTTGGGATTGGAATGAAAACTGACCTTTTCCAGTCCTGTGGCCACTGCTGCATTTTCCAAATTTGCTGGCATATTGAGTGCAGCACTTTCACAGCATCGTCTTTTAGGATTTGAAATATCTCAACTGGAATTCCATCACCTCCACTAGCTTTGTTTGTAGTGATGATTCCTAAGGCCCTCTTGACTTTGCATTCCAGGATGTCTGGCTGTAGGTGAGTGATCACACCATCGTGGTTATCTGTGTCATGAAGATCTTTTTTGTACAGTTCTTCTGTGTATTCTTGCCAGCTCTTCTTAATCTCTTCTGCTTCTGTTAGGTCCATACCGTTTCTCTTCTTTATTGTGCCCATCTTTGCATGAAATGTTCCCTTGGTGTCTCTAACTTTCTTGAAGAGATCTCTAGTCTTTCCCATTCTATTGCTTTACTCTATTTCTTTGCATTTATCACTGAGGAAGGCTTTCCTATATCTCCCTGTTATTCTTTAGAACTCAGCTTTCAGGTGGGTACATTTTTCCTTTTCTTCCTTGCCTATAGCTTCTCCTCTTTTCTCACCTATTTATAAGGCCTCCTCAGACAACCATTTTGCCTTTTTACATTTCTTTTCTTGGGGATGGTCTTGATATGTTGCCTGTACAAAGTAACGAACCTCCATCCATAGTTCTTCAGGCACTCTATCTGTCATGTCTAATCCCTTGAATCTATTTGTCACTTCCACTTTTCTCTTCACTCTATGTACCTTCTATTCTGTGTCTCAGATACTTATGTTCATTTATTTTCTATTTCATTAAATCACAAAGTCCAAGAAGACTTTAAGAACTTTTGTTCGTTCTGATTTACTCTGGGTAACTGAGTCCTTCTTACTAAGCCTTAAGCAGTGAGAATATAGGCCAAGCAGGAACTCCATCACTAACTAAGCTGTATGCAGTCTGGAATGTTACTTAACTTCTGTGGGTCTCCAGTTCCTCATTGGTAATAAGTGCCCTTTTGCATACTTCATGGAATTTTGGTAAAATCAAAAGAAACAGTATATATAATACCACTTGCCTAGCACGCGATTAATAATGATAACTACACAGACTTAAACCATATCCCCCAAAATATACAAGATCATTCTGATGGACCTTACATGTGAAGAGAAGTGTTTTCTTATAAGTGATACATGGATAGAAGGGAGAAGGCCATAGGAAAATGAAGGCAGAGATTGGATTTCTTAAAATCAACATGTATTACAAAAGGTTAATATACCATTGCACATGCATGTACAAGTAGAGGGATAAATATACTCAGCTGAACACATATTCCTGTATCATCACCTTCAACTTGTCCATTATTTGCATTATCTATGTAACAAACAATAGCATCAGACCAGATTAGAGGTTGTGACTCCGATATCAGTGGGCCTTGTGGGTTGCCTGCAGATCCCGGAATCCCTGCCAACCATGCAAGTATTACGGTATTGTCAAATCTGCCTTTTTCAAAGGAAAACATGCATAGGTTTCATCAAGTCTCAAAAGGGTTTGGGATCACCAAAAGAGAAATAATCTCAAATCTGGAGGATCCTGAAGGCCCTTCCTGGCTGTTATATTGATATAATGTTTCAGGTTTTTATGCCTTTAAAACAGCCAAAGAGATTTGGCATGCTATTTTAATCAGTAAAATCCTTTCTTTGAAGACCAAGAGTAAGTCAAATAAGACACTATAATAGAGGCTGTTTTAAGTAAACTTATCTTCCTCCAAACATTATAATGAAAATCTACAGCTTTCTGTTTTCTTATGTGCAGTCTGTCATTACCCACCATCCTCCAGCAAAGGAAATAATCTCTACAGTCGACAGTATAAATACAGACTCCAGGTTTCCTTGAGCTCCGAAATTGCTATATTCAAGTTAAAAGGTCATAGTAAGCATGAAGGAGAGGATAAAAAATAAATGAAAAATACAGTTTACTTATTTCTTTCAGCAAAAAACACTTCAAGGTCATTCTTATCAGAACAGTCATATTTCTGTGTTTTTTACACTGAAGGCTATCAAAGAAAGGTTAGAACAGAAAGGCATCTAGGAAGAATTGGACACCAAAGTTCTTAAAGTTCACTATTTTTCTTTAAATCCTTGTAAAATTTACCAAATAAAAACTGAAGAACTTTCTGCAGTTTATCATCTCATGAAGCAAATGCCAAGAGTACAAATATAAATCATAGGTCAAGTGATTTGTTATAAGGAAATTGTATATGTTTCTCATCACTTTCAAGTTAACAGAATTTTAGTTTTGAGGTCTGAAGTAATTTAAGATATAAGAAATATACTATGGATATGCTGTAGAGAGTGTGGAGAAAAAGAAACCCTCCCTATTACACTGTAAGTGGGAACGTAAACTGGTACAGTCATTATGGAAAACAGTATGGAGGTCCTTAAAAAACTAAAATAGAGTTGCCATATGATCCTGTAATCCCATTCCTGGGCATATATCTAGAGAAAACGCTAATTCAAAAAGATACATGCACCTCAGTATTCATAGCAGCACTATTTATAATAGCCAAGACATGGATGTAACCTAAACCTAAATGCTCATCAACAGATAAATGAATAAAAAAGATCCACTTTAGAAGTGGATAAAGTGGTATGTGTGTAAACGTGTATGTATTCAGTTCAGTCGCTCAGTCGTGTCCAACTCTTTGCGACCCCATGAACTGCAGCACGCCAGACCTCCCTGTCCATCACAAACTCCCAGGGTGTACCCAAACTCATGTCCATTGAGTCATTGATGCCATATAACCATCTCATCCTCTGTCGCCCCCTTCTCCTCCTGCCTTCAATCTTTCCCAACATCAGGGTCTTTTCAAATGAGTCAGCTCTTCACATCAGGTGGTCAAAATATTGGAGTTTCAGTTTTAACATCAGTCCTTCCAATGAATAACCAGGACCGATTTCCCTTAGGATGGACTGGTTGGATCTCCTTGCAGTCCAAGGGATTCTCAAGAGTCTTCTCCAACACCACAGTTCAAAAGCATCAATTCTTCTGCACTCAGCCCTCTTTATAGTCCAATTCTCGCATCCATACATGACCACTAGAAAAACCATAGCCTTGACTAGACGGACCTTTGTTGACAAAGTAATGTCTCTGCTTTTTAATATGCTGTCTAGGTTGGTCATAACCTTCCTTCCAAGGAGTCAGTGTCTTTTAATTTCATGGCTGCAATCACCATCTGCAGTGATTCTGAAGCCCCCAAAAATAAAGTCAGCCACTGTTTCCACTGTTTCCCCATCTATTTGCCATGAAGTGATGGGACCAGATGCTATGATCTTAGTTTTCTGAATGTTGATCTTTAAGCCAACTTTTTCATTCTCCTCTTTCGGTTTCATCAAGAGGTTCTTGATGTGTATGTGTGTGTGTGTGTGTGTGTGTGTGTGTGTATACACAGAGAGAGAGAGAGAAAGAGAGAGTGAGCGAGCCTTCCCTGGTGGCTCAGTGGTAAAGAATCCACCTGTCAATGCAGGAGACTTGGGTTCAATCCCCGGGTCAGGAAGATCCCCTGGATAAGGAAATGGCAACTCACTCTAATATCCTTGCCTGGGAAATCCCATGGACAGAACCCGGCAGGCTACATCCCATGGGGTCACAAGAGTTGGACATGAATTAGCAACTAAACAACAACAAACATATACACACATATATGTATAAACACACATACACACTCAAAGTGAAGTATTACTCAGCCTTAAAAAAGAATGGAATAATGCCATTTTCAGTAACATAGATGGACCTAGAGATTATCATATTAAGTTAAATAAGTCAAACAGAGAAAAATAAACATACGATATCACATATATGTGCAATCTAAAATAAAAATAATACAAATGAATCTCTATGCAAAACAGAATCTGACTCACAAACATAGAAAACAAACTTACAGTTACCAGAGGGGATAAGAGGCTAGTAGAGGAAGAAATAAGTTAGGAGTTGAGGATTAACATATACACAATACTGTGTATCAAATAGGTAACAACAAGGACCTACGCTACAGCACAGGGAACTATATATCTTATAATAGAAGAGAATCTGAAAAATGTTCCTGGTGGCTTCCCTGGTGCCTCAGATGGCAAAAGCATCTGCCTGAAATGCAGGAGAACCAGGTTCTATCCCTGGGTCGGGAAGTTCCCCTGGAGAATACATGGTAACCCACTCCAGTATTCTCGCCTGGAGAATCCCATAGACAGAGGAGCTTGGCGGGTATAGTTCACAGGGTTGCAGAGTCGGACATGACTGAGCAACTAACACTTCACCACTTCACTTCATATATATATACTTTTTGAATATATGTGTGCACACACATACACACACACATAAGTATATACAAACCGAATCACGTTGCAGCAATACACTTGAAACTAACACACTGTGAATTAACTATAGTTCAGTTTAAAAAATAAATATATTATGGATTATCAGGCAGTTTCCTTTGCAAATAAAAGCAAACGATTTTCAGTTTATTCACTATGTATATATATATGAAGAACATAGGGAATACAAACAAACTATTAGAACACCGTGTTGTACATCTAACAGCTCTTCTTATGTACCATATGGACAATAGATGGCATCACCGATTCAATGGACATGAACTTGGGCAAATTCTGGGAGATAGTGAGGGACAGGGAAGCCTGGCATGCTGCAGTCTTTGGGGTTGTGCAGAGTCCGACACAACTTGGCGACTGAAGAACAACAATGGACAATAAAAGCCCCTGTATTATTTAAAAAGTACAAAAGTAATTGCATGGGTGAAAGCCTTCCACTTGAAAGTCATCAGATTGGTTTTAAAAGTTGATTACTTTCCTTTAAAATGAACTGCGCTGCAGCTTTTAAAAATAGCTTGGATGAATTGCTATGTAAGGCAATGGTAAACAGTGGCTAAGAGTACAAACTCTTGCAACAGATTTTCAGGATTCGAATGTTTCGACCAATGAAAAGTTAAACTTTAGCAACTTACTTAACTTATGCATGTCTCAGTTTTCTCTAAAATGCAGGTAATAGTAACTGATTTACAGTTGTTTGAGGAGTAAATGAGTTAATACTGCATCTTAAATACATGGAATATAGTAAGTGTCCAATAAGTGTTAGTGTAAATCTTATTTAAGTCATTACAAAAACATTTTTTTAAATTCATATTTTCCGTAATCTAAGTCTCAAAAGTTTTTTCTATATACCAATATCATGCCATTGAGATTTATAGGAAATGAATTTTTGATGTATTACCAATCATGTTGATCACTCATTCTTGTATTTAGGTTTTTATAATAGATATTTATAATATCTTATAATGTCTTTATAATCAGGTATTGGGCCACCTCATGCGAAGAGTTGACTCACTGGAAAAGACTCTGATGCTGGGAGGAATTAGGGGCAAGAGGAGAAGGGGACGACAGAGGATGAGATGGCTGGATGGCATCACTGACTCGATGGTCGTGAGTCTCAGTGAACTCCGGGAGTTGGAGATGGACAGGGAGGCCTGGCGTGCTGCGATTCATGGGGTCGCAAAGAGTCGGACACAACTGAGCGACTGATCTGATCTGATCTGAATTCAAAAATACATAGGATATACTAATAATCCCATTTTGTGCTGTGCTGTGCTTAGTCACTCAAGTCATGTCCAGCTCTTTGAGACCCCACAGACTGTAGCCCACCAGGCTCCTCTGTCCATGAGGATTCTCCAGGCAAGAATACTGGAGTGGGTTGCCATGCCCAGGGGATCTTCACAACTCAGAGATTGAACCCAGGTCTCCCACATTGCAGGCAGATTCTTTACCTACTGGCCAACTGGGAAGTCCCATTTTACATATAATATGTTCAGTTTCACCATTTAATATTCTTACAGAAGTTCAGAAATTTAGTTATGTACCCATTATTTAAAAGTGTAAGTATTTAATAAAGCCTACAAAAGCCAGTTAACCCTTTATTAATTAATCATACTTGTTCCTTGGCATTACATTCTGATGTGGTTTCCATTTCTCTTCAATAACATCTATTCTGTATCTTGCTCAAGGATTCACTCTCTTACAATTCAGTTTTCATCATGTGCGCTCTTTCCTTCATGTTGAAGTCTTTAAGAAACCATTACTCCCAACTAACACTCCTCAGCTTGGTATTTATTTTAAGGCTTCTAGATCAACCATAGAATGCATTTGTTATTTCTCTTTCCAATACTTTCTCTTTCTATTCTTGCTATTATTTTTGCTTATTTAAAAATTTTTGTTTAACTTTATATGCCCTTATACAGCATTCTAAATACTTTTGATCTGATTCAACCACCAGGGAACTTCCTCTATTAGGTAATTATTTTGGTTTTTTTTTCTTAGTCAGAAATATTACTTCATCACAACTATATATTCAGTTCAAAAATATATTCCTTTATACCATCCTTAATTCAGTCAAATTTTATTCACACAACACTGACATAAAAATGGGAGGCTACCAAATACAGAACATTGATATAAAATTTACTAACTGTTTGACCTCAGTCGGTAAAGAATCCACCTGCAATGCAGGAGAACCCGGTTCCACTCCTAGGTTGGGAAGATATGCTGGAGAAAGGATAGGCTACCCACTTCAGTGTTCTTGGGCATCCCTTGTGGCTCAGCTGGTAAAGAATCCGCCTGCAATGTTGTAGACCTGGATTCGATCCCTGGGTTGGGAAGATGCCCTGGAGAAGGGAAAGGCTACCCACTCCAGCATTCTGGCCTGGAGAATTCCATGGACTGTATAGTCCATGGGGTTGCAAAGAGTAGAACATGACTGAGTAACTTTCACTTTCACTTTGACCTGGAGTAAGTTTCTTTGCTTTCTGGACATGGTTTCCTTATATGCAAATAGACATGATAATCCAGGGCATATGAAACTTTTAGAAACTCCCATGCTCTAGACTAAAAATACAGTTTAGTGAAATGGCTCAGTCGTGTCCAACTCTTTGCGATCCCATGGACTGTAGCCTACCACGCTCCTCCATCCATGGGATTTTCCAGGCAAGAGTACTGGAGTGGGTTGCCATTTATTCTCTCATAAATAAAGCGATTTGCTTTCTTCAACTTTATAGAAAGTCATTTTACTTTATTTATTATCCATACTGTAAAAATCCAAGCAGCCCTTTAAAAGAAGATGTGCTGATACAAGAAGGATACCATATACACTGTTGATTAAAAATCAAGTTCTCAAATAAACTTTTTATGGTATGAGCCCATTTATTTAGAAAACAGCTAAGACCCATACTTACACATACAAAAATTTATGCATACATGGTCATGTAAATATACACACATGTGTATGTAATTGTAAATAACATATTGTAACTACATGAGTTTATGTAGAAAAATGTTTGAAAGTATACTACACAATTTTTTAAGATAAAGATTATATAAAAGGAGATAAAAATGTATAATAAAATATGCATCCATGCTTTATGACTTTTTAACCCAAACATATCTGAGAATTACTTATGTAATTAAAATATCTAAATACAGCTCTAATCAGCAACTTATATATATTCATAATCTTTTATACTTCAGTTATTACTAGATTAATTTCATTTGTATATATTATCTTAATTATGTTTGATTGGGTTGAAGCTGACAATGTTCATACTAGTAGTTCTTCACTAGGTTATTTTTAACATTAAAAGTCACTCAGTTTTTATGCTGGATATAACTGATTTTCATATGCTTAAAGAAGCTCAAAAGCTGTTTATTAAAAACATAAGCATTGTGAAATCCTCTGCAATTAAACACCTGGGCAGATGAACATTTAGAAACTGCCATGTAAAAGGAGCCAAGTATTTATCTGGGTGGAGACACTGAGAGCAACAGAAGTGGCTCAGTTAATTTGAAGAGTCTCTGATAATTAATTTAAATATTAATTCAATATTAATATTCTAAAATAGCATTCTAAGCTAGTGAAAGATGACAAAAGTCACACATTATTATGATGCATTTGCTAATAAAGTTTAAAGGTGTTAGACCCTTTTTATTCTATCTTAATGGTCCTAAATAACTGAGTTAATCTCATTTCTGAATGTTCTAAATAGTAGTCCACATTTGCCTTAGATCACATTAGCATGAAAAGTAAATAAAGGCTTATAAAAATTAAAAAAATAATGTAATGGGCAATCTTAGTCACAGCCCCACTAGTGTAGTCTCTGGAAATCTCATCCTCAAATCCCCATGGCTAATTCCTAAAGCTCCCAGGGGATCTTACAACTATAGCATCCTGCTCCTCAGATGCTCCCAGCAGAGACTGACAAGCTCCTGTTTCTGTGGTGACATCCTTGGAACCTTGCAAGTATGATGCCTCCCTCACTTATCTTTTGTAGCTCACTGGACTGAGGTGCGTGAATTGCAAAGGGGTAGAAATCCTCTTCAATCTCATGTTTAATTCCATCATAAAGTCAGAATCAAGTGCATCCTCAGCCCTCTGGGTACTTCATTGGCTCCATCAATGTTTGTTTTCTGAAATTAACTGCACTTTTACTCCATCATTATAGTTAGTGCATAAGGTAATTTGATTGACAGGATATTCTGTAAACTCTCAAAAGTATTCCTTTCCTTAGACTTTAACAAATAAGGATCCTTATTTGATTTACACTCTACTCTTGTTTCTTCAGAGTGAGCTTCTTTTCCACCAAATATGATTATTTTTCAACATTCTGCCCATATTTTATATATATATATATACATATATATATATATATATAGACACACACACATATATGTGTAAGTTATAATTATCTATGTGATTAAAAATCCCTGAGAGACTTAAAGATGTGAGTTTGGTAAATTTCACTTCATTCCCAGCAGGTTCATGTACTGATCTTTACATGAGGCTGCTTAGTTTTCAGACTTTGGAACCTAACTGGGCCTCCTCATGGGACCTCTGGAACTCTGCTGTAAAATAGAAATACAGTGCGAGTCATAGGCGCAAACCACATATGTAACTTTGTCTTATTTGTCTTATTTACTGTCTTAAAACAGTAAATAAGAATCAGATGGAAATAGTTTAAATAACGTTTTTGTTAGCCAAATCTATCTAAACTATTATTTCAATATGCAATCAATATAAAATGCATTGAAAATTGTATATTTATTAAAAATTAGTATCTATTTTACACTTATAGTATGTCTCAATTTAGACTAGCTAAGACTGCAAGTGCATAACTACAGTGGTTAGGGGCTATTTTACAGGTAGGTAGAGATCTGAATAATGTAGAAATTCTGGGTATCAAGTGGCCCAACAGTTTAATGAAAAACTGTTTCATTTAAAGATATTTCTCAAATATCATTCTAACTTCTGTATACCATGTCCAATGATGAACCCCTTGCATCCTGAGAAATGGTTTCCTCAGATCAATACATAATAGTTTGCTCTCTGACACATGCTATATTCTGCTTGTTTAAAAAAAATGTAGAAAGAATATTTCTTTTTAATGCAATTATTTTGAAATTTACACAGAGTTAGGAAAAACTTTTTTTTTGTTTTAAAGTACAAGATTAATAAATCCTCACCGTAAAACATCAAACACTATAGAAGCATATAAATTAAAAACTGAAAGTAATTGCTCCTTGTATTCCCTATTTTGCTTCCTAGAGTTACTTAAGTTTGCTGTGTATCTTTCCAGACATTTTTCTATATTAAATAGATGTTTAGACAGAGCTATTAAATACCCAGAGGTGTTTAATGGGAATGAATAGATTCATTGGCAAGGTCTAGTACATAAACGTGCTTGATGACTTGGAAACATCAGGTTGCCTAATGGAAGGTACTATATGCTTTCTTGCTGACAGAGCTCCTATTTTGTCTGAGTATTCACAATTACTGTTGCCATGTGTGCAGAGAAGAGCTACAAAGTGAGATATTGTTTAGTCTGAGCCTGTAAAGTAATTCCCTTTTCTTAGCCAATGACTGACTCTGTCAGAGGTGTACGATGTAGTTTTGTCCAATAAAAACAGTGGACAAGGGAGCGATTTTCTTTCTTGTAAAAACAGCTGCATGAAAAATAAAAGAAAATAAATAGCTGCATAGAAAAGAACAGTCTTTTTCTTCTCGATTTTGCTGTCTACCTGTGATGCCTATAATGACATGTTGGGGCTCTGAAGGGAATCACAGAAGTTAATGTATCAAAATCAGCACATGAAATAAAGGACAGGATCTTTGATGTCATTGCAGAACTCTTTCTGGGATGTGAGACAATAATCCTCTTACTGCTACTGTTTAGTCCCGAAGTTGTGTCTGACTCTTGTGACCCTATGGACTCTAGTCCGTCAGTCTCCTCTGTCCATGGGATTTCCCAAGCAAGAATACTGGACTGGGTTGCCATTTCCTTCTACAGGGGATCTTGCCAACTCAGGGATCAAACCCACAACTCCTGCCTGGCAGGCAAATTCTTTACCAATGAGCCACCTGGGAAGACCTTTCTTATTGCCAACTCACTGTTAGTTGTGTTTTCTGTTATTTGAAAATTAAATTGCCTCTTAATTGAGGCAAACATCCAAAAAAAATGTTTTATAAACATTAGTCAAAATGAAATAATAATAATTTTCATTAGTGAAATTGATTTAAGCTACCAGTTATTGATGAGGAAGTTATTAATTTTCTGTCAACTTATTTCCATACATGATCCGCACATTATAATTATCCCAGTTATCTGCAAAGAAAGAGTAATTTTCAACAGAACAGATAAACAAATGTTTAGTGTTACTGCCATTAGAAATAACATTGGTACAATTTAGGTAAGGAAAATGTAAACATACCATCAGAACTGTGAGTTTTAAAATGTTTTTGTATATATGCAAATCTTTAATAGATTATAGAGTATCATGAAACCTGCTGTCAGTAGCAAGTTATAATTGTTTATTCTTGTAGTGTGGTGATTTTCTTCCTGTCTACACATTGCTCAGAGTGTGGCACATCCTGAGTTTGAACAAAATGCAAGATATAAAAATATGTATTATATTTATCATATATAATGCAACCTTAACAAAAATAGGTTTAGCTACCATTTAATAAAGCTGAGTTCAAATATCCTTTCAATGTTTCTATTTAATGTGTAGTTTTTATACATAGAAATTAAGGACTTTGAATAGATTTAACTGCTTGGGATTAAACCATATAAATTAATCATAAAGACTGCAATTTTTATAAGCAAAATGATGAAAAATTAGCAATTTCACATGATATGAATTAAAACAAACATTTAAAACTTTTCAAAAATATATGAAAACTGGTATTGTTTTGAATTTCAAAGCTTTTTTCCTTTTCATAATGATCATTGAAGTTTAGTATGCTTATGTCACTTATCTAGAAAAACTAGAACTAGAGCTCTACTTGATAAGACAAGAGTAACACAGCAAATGGGACAAGGATCGGCTGAGGATATCATTTTTTTCTACATAATTCTAAGGCAAATATCTTTGATCACTTATAACATTAAATCCATTTGAAGATATAGTCATACAAAATATATAACCACTAACCACATTTCTTTATAACTATAATGAATGTTCTATTTTAATTGTGAGAATAAAAAATATTTATAGGTATTTGCATATTCACAGAGCATGATGTTAATATGCTAATGCATATTTTTACCAGAGTTTATAGAGAGCATGATGAAAATAATATTTGCCATAAACTTTAGAAATACTATATATGGTAATGCTCTTATTTTTGGAATATCATTTACATGGAAAAGGATGAAATTGGGACTTCTAAGTTATTCAGCTGCTCTAAATGAGGATTACTATTCAATATCAAACTCATGCTTTGTGCTAAGTATGACAGAGGCTAGATTAAAATGAATAAATATATAATTAGAGTTTGTCAAATGGGTATGTTAGGGGTAATATTTTGCTTGCTGTATTTACAAAGCATTAATTATTTCTAGGTCTTACAATATTATTGAGTCTATCCTATATTTTTAGCATTTTCTCTGGTTCATATTATTTTAAAATAGCAGACAAAAATTTATACTTTTTTCCTATCTCATCCCAACCAATGGCCATTACTCAGATTAAGCCAAAAGGCTTACAACTCTTCTAACATCATTGTGATATTTAGCAAGTGGGATGGATTATCAATACTTGATGACTGAACACAGAGGGACATACAAATGGGCAGAGGAAAGTGATAGGTTCAATTTGGCATTCAGGAGGCTATATCAAGTAGTAGGCAGTTGATACACAAATTTGGGATTCAGGAAAGTATGTCAGCTGAAGACACTAAACTAGGGAATTATTAGTATAGAGATGCTAGCTAAAATAAGGGTCTTCCCAACTGGCTCAGAGGTAGAGAATCTGCCTACCAAGCAGGAAACCAGGAAACAGTCGGATCCCTGGTTCGGGAAGATTCACTGGAGAAGGAAATGGCAATCCACTCCCCTATTCTTGCCTGGGAAATCCCATGGTCAGAGAAGCCTGGCGGGCTATAGTCCATGGGATCACAAAAGAGTCAGACACAACCTATGGACTAAACACCACCACCAGGCTAAAATAAAGTGGATGAAAGAAATGAAGAAAAACTGGTCAGAGAATATAATGGACTGAATGTTTGTGTCCCTTCCAAATTCATACGTTGAAATCCTAACACCCAATGTAATGGTATTAGGAGATGGGATTTGGGGAAGGTAATTAGGTCATGAGCGTGTAGCCCTCTTGAATGTCTACCTCTGATGCCCAGTTTAAGCCATGTGAGGATACAAGAGAATTCCACAGTGCACAACACTGAAGAGGGCCTCCATGAGAACTTGTGAAATTTCCAGCCTCCGGCACAATGGGAAATAAACTTCTGCTATTTATAAATCACCCAGACTATGGTACTTTGATATAGTAGTCCTAACTAAGGCAGGGAGGGAAAAGAAATAGGAAAGAGAGATGTCTTCGAGGTTGAGACAAACATGTGCTTTTTTAAAAGGACATGAAATAAAGTCCATGAGGCTGAGACATAAAAAGTATTTACCGAAGTAGACTGCTAAAACAGTTAGTGACCAAAGCATGAAGAGACTTGCCTATAAAACTTAAGTTACTAGCTGGCCATCAAATATTTTGAAGCAGGGAGAAACAAGATCATAAAATCTAATCTATGAGGTAGTAATTGTCTCTGAAAGTGGTGTGTGTGTGTGTGTGTGTGTGTGTGTGTGTGTGTGTGTTGTGTGTGTGTGTCTGTATATCTGTGTGTCTGAGTGTGTATGTTAGTGGAGCAGGTTGCTGGGACAAAGAGAGAATTTTGGACCAGCTAGAAAATATGTAATTTGTCATAATGAGATGATCATTACATGGAATGGAATGGAAAGGAAAGCACAGATTAAAATCTTAGATATAAAAATTAAGGGTACTTAGTAACAGCATGTAGAGACTGAAAATCAGCTAGGAGGAATTAGAGATGATAGTGGGAGTCAGAGACTGTGGTCACTGGCATGGTGGTGGTGCCCTCAAATGAAAGTAGAAATGTGGGGAGAAAAACAGGTTTGGGTTGTATTATCATGAATTCCATTTTGAACAGACCAGCAAGCAGTAGGATACCCAGATCTATTGACAGAAATTTCAGACCTGTAGATGTGGATCCAGTTGATCCTCGGTGCAAGAGAAATTTATCCATATATTTTAAAATATTTTTAAATACAGCATAGAAACAGCCAACAAAATATGCAGGTGCATAAATGGAAGTTTCCATTGGTTTCCATTGATGGCATTTGTAAAACTATAATTGCCCGCAGATAATCCCTTTTACTGAAGTATAGTTGATCTACAATGTTGTTAGTTTCAGGTGTACAGCAAAATGATTCAGTTACACATATAATTTTTCAGATTCTTGTCCCTTAGAGGTTATTATAAAATACTGAGTTTAGTTCCAATAATAATTTTTACTATATTTAAATGCAAAAGGTAAATGAAAGCCACTTTATTTCACATTTGTTAAAAGTTATGCTTGCTTTTGGAGGGACACAAACCACTTTTGTCATTTCTTTCCAACACATTCACTATTGTCATTAGCGGCTGAGATTTTTCCATATAGTGAACGGTGCCAACACAGAACTTTGCCAAGTTATTCCAATTAAAGATTGTTTCTCTCTAGAGGGCATGGAATATTTTTACCCTCTCTGTCAAAAGACACTCTTGTTTTGTGTTTCATGTAACAGTTTGTATGTAAGAAAGTGAGGAGCTTATGTGAGGCAATTTTAAATTGTTTAGCCAGCAGGAAGCTTATGTAATGCTTTGTTCTTTAATGAGGGCACCTGAATCTTCAAATGAAATTGCCAGTTTTTCCAAATGCAGGTGATCAAATTAGGTGTGGGAGATGTGCCAAATGTATGTAAACAAAGGAACCATTTCCAAGGATGCTGACTGAAACAAGTGGAAACGGGATCAGACTAATCAGTGATGGAATTTAAAGGATTAATAAGTTAACCTACTGGGTCTCACCAGATTGCCAAAATAATTATAGCACTGCTGTAGAGAGGATGGGTACAAGCCTTCCCGGTTTTTCTAGAAGGGTGTAAATTTCAGATTTGTTTGTTCATTTGTTTCTGTATTACAATATTTACTAGTAGCAGACCATATGTACAATTTTTATTTTGAAAAATGTTACCATGGGCTATTTTGTTCCTTCCTAATAATCACTTCTTCTTAAACTTTGATTTTAGTCCATCTACTTAAACCAGCTTCACTCAGCTTAGCATCCCACCCTCAGTTCCAGGATGGGCACAGTACTTGAAATCTACCCTCAGCTCCAGGATGGGCTAGTGACTGCTTATAGAAACCGGGCCTATGACAAACAGTCCATGTGATCCCCCTTGCATCTCCAGTTGGCTTAGTAAAGAGAATCCTACCTAATCTATTCCAGTTGGATCTTTGGGGGATGATGTTTTCCTAAGGATATCTGGGAAAGACAGGTTCTTACCTTTTTAAAGACAAGTCATTGAAATTAGTAGGCCTCTCATTCTGGCCACTAGTGATCAGCCTAGAACTCCTGCAGCTATCTCATTATGAGGATGAGGATAAAATGGTTTGTGAAGGAGAGCTAAAATAAAGGGAATCTAAGTTAAAAGAGCGAAGAAGGCAATGGCATCCCATTCCAGTACTCTTGCCTGGAAAATCCGATGGATGGAGGAGCCTGGTAGGCTGCAGTCCATGGGGTCGCTAAGAGTCAGGCATGACTGAGCGACTTCACTTTCACTTTTCACCTTCATGCATTGGAGAAGGAAATGGCAACCCACTCCAGTGTTCTTGCCTGGAGAATCCCAGGGATGGCAGGGCCTGGTGGGCTGCTGTCTGTGGTGTCACACAGAGTCGGACACGACTGAAGCAACTTAACAGCAGCAGCAAATTAAAAGAAGCTAGAGTCTTGATAGAACAACATTTTGATTGACCACTGCCATAAAGATTTGTTCAATTAAATAAGCAATCAAATAAGACAATTAAGTTGTCTTTGTTGTCAACAGTTTGTTGCAGCCAAAAGCATCCTAATGGTAGTTTGCTTAAACCACAGTTTTCACATTTCCATGACACATAAAACAATTCATACTTTCCTTCAGTCTCGTGTTACTTTATTTTGGAATGATTTGGGATTTACAGAAGAGTTGCAAAACAGCACAGAGAATTTCCGTATACCTTTCATTTGGTAAAATCTGATTGTGATACAATGATCAAAACTAAGAATTTAATAGGGTACAATGTTATTAACTACAGAATGTGTTCAGCTTTCACCTGTTTTTTCATTAAGGTCATTATTCTGTATCAAGGCCCAAACCAGGGTCCCAGGTTGCATTTAGCTGTCATGTCTTCCTAATCTTTTTTATTCTGTGATATCTGTTCATTCTTTCCTTGTCTTTCATGACCTTGACACACTAAACAGTCAGCTATTTTGTATAGTGTCACTCAATTTGGTTTTGTCTGGTGTTTCTCAAAGTTAGACTGAGGTTATGCATTATTCGGAAGGATACCACAGACATGTATTATGTCTCATTGCATCATAATAGAAGCTCAGGATTTGGTAAGTCTGCTGATGTTTGCACTGATCATTCTATAAGGGGGCATCTTATACTTCTCCAGTAACCTGTGAAGTTACTATGTTTTTATTTGTAACTGATAGGTTTGGGGAAGGGATAGATTGTGAGTATGCAAATAGCCTCTTTCTCCTTGAACTTCTGTCTACTAATTTTGCCACCCATCACTGTGTCTTGCCTGCAGGAAGCCCAGTTAATTATCACTATGGTGTTCATGGGAAATAGATGGGGAAACAGTGGAAACAGTGTTAGACTTTATTTTTCTGGGCTCTAAAATCACTGCAGATGGTTACTGCAGCCATGAAATTAAAAGACGCTTACTCCTTGGAAGGAAAGTTATGACCAACCTAGATAGCATATTCAAAAGCAGAGGCATTACTTTGCCAACAAAGGTTCGTCTAGTCAAGGCTATGATTTTTCCTGTGGTCATGTATGGATGTGAGAGTTGGACTGTGAAGAAGGCTGAGCACCGAAGAATTGATGCTTTTGAACTGTGGTGTTGGAGAAGACTCTTGAGGGTCCCTTGGACTGAAAGAAGATCCAACCAGTCCATTCTAAAGGAGATCAGCCCTGGTGTTCTTTGGAAGGAATGATGCTAAAGCTGAAACTCCAGTACTTTGGCCACCTCATGCGAAGAGTTGACTCATTGGAAAAGACTCTGATGCTGGGAGGGATTGGGGGCAGGAGGAGAAGGGGACAACAGAGGATGAGATGGCTGGATGGCATCACTGACTCGATGGACATGAGTCTGAGTGAACTCCGGGAGTTGGTGATGGACAGGGAGGCCTGGCGTGCTGCGATTCATGGGGTCGCAAAGAGTCGGACATGACTAAGCGACTGATCTGATCTGATCTGATGGTGTTCTAACTGTGATTTTCTATTTCCTTCATTTCTTCTACATTTTTAATTGGAATTATTCTATAAGAAAGACTTGTCCACAGAAAACAGCAAAATTCTGTAAACCAATTATCCTTCAATAAAAAATAAATTATTAAAAAAATTTTAAAAGGCTTGTCTATTGTCTCATTCGCATTTTAATTTAATTATTTATTTACAATATCATGGACTCAGAGATATTTGTGTCATTCTCTCGGTAATAATCAAATACTTTTATAATTTATTTGTTGCTCAAATTGTTCCAGCTTGGCCATAGGAAGCTTTTCCTGGTTGGCTCCTATGTCCTTCTGACATTTCACCATTCCTTCCTTTCTGTTCCCTTTTCTTCTTTCTTTCCTCTTTCTTACCTTCCCTTCTTCCCTCCCTCCCTTCCTTTCTCTTCCTCCCTCTTTCCTTTCTTCCATCTTTCCTTCCTTCCTCCCTCTCTTTCCTTCCCTCTCTTTCTATCTTTTCTTTGCTTTTTTTAATAGCTCCAGACTCATCTTGCATTTTCCCTACTCCAGTCAAACCACTCCAATCACTTCCCCAAAGAACCTCAGCAACTTTCAATGGAGAATGCTACTTACTAAAAATTCTTATTGCTGCTTGAGTGTCATTGTCTCTAGGTTCTGTCAATGAATAAAGACAGGAGATATTTGTATGTGTATTAACACATTCATATACACTGTTGTATGCTCCAGTCTCTTTTTTATGCCCTGCTCCTACCTTCTGATTACATGATGGTATCTTGGAACTTGGACCTTTCTATGTTTATATGAACTTATGTGAATCTTTTGGCTGCTCCCTACAATTTTCCTAGGCACAGAGAAATATTATTAGTGGGGTCAAATAATCTAATTCAAAATGGTAACTTCCTAAGGTAGGACTATTGAGATCTCTTATCTGACAGTTCTATCGGTGGTTTACCACAGTTGCAGATTTCCTATTTATACTCAACACCATGACCATACCATCCTCAATTAATATATGAATTGAAGGCTTGACCAGTTGGACAGGTGAAAGCTTGACACTTTTAGAAAGATCACTAATACTCAGGTTATAGAATCATCAGTGCAATCATCCATTTATGGATAGCACCCATAAACTTTATAGTCCTGGTCAGGGACACATCCATGTACGTATCTCTTCTTCTGACTCTAACATTGTGATATAAAGTCTTATCCCACAGTGTCCCAGACTAAACAAGAACCAGGATGAAACACATGAAATCATGCTGGAAGTCTAGCCAAAGTTTTGAGCATGAAGGTCTCTTGTTATTGTAGGACTCAGATCTCATGTCAGAAAACCTGATACTTTTTTATGTTGGATATTTTTGCTATTTCTTGTCACTGCCAAGAAGAGACTTTAGTGATATTCACTTTGTAATCTTCCATCCCTATGGACTCTCTGGTAAGAATGCATTAGATCAGTACACTGTCTTAGCACTCTGTTCTTTATGTCTATCCATTTTACTATCTTGAGTGTGTTTTGCTTAACACAATAGTTATTTTGTTATCAGCTTTCACTCAGTTGTGGGTTCCAAGAACTGTATTAACTGTTAATATTAGAAACTGTCCATGAACTGTTCCATGAACTGCATTAACTGTTAATATTAGAAACTGTCCTGTGAATACTTTCATGTACATTGTTTCATTTTAGCAAGCTATGTCTCTTGCCCATTTCCAATCAGTAATTGACATTACATTTTATTAAACTATAATTGACTTAGTCCAAACTTAGGTTAAACATATATATGACAGTATAGCACAACTATACTTCTCTCGGTTATTGCTGTGGTAACATAATATGAATTTATGGAAAATACACTCTGTAGATAGTATAGGGTCAAGTTGTGATCTAACATCAAACTCAATTCAAATACCTCACCACGATCGCTCACTGTTCCTAAACAACTAATATTTTAATACTCTGATATGAAGACAAACTTAATCACAAAAGAATATATATGAGACAAGGAGTTAGAAATAACTTAAAAGAATGGCCAGGTTCACCGGTGTATTTCTGGAAATTGAGAATGAGAAAAATATTTGGAAGGCATTGCAACTAACTTTGTACTATTAATGTAAGTGAAAGTGAAAGTCGCTCAGTCATGTCCGACTCTTTGCGACCCCATGGACTATACAGTCCATGGAATTTTCCAGGCCAGAAATACTGGAGCGGGGGGTAGCCTTTCCCTTCTCCAGGGGATCTTCCCAACCCAGGGATCAAACCTAGGTCACCCGCATTGCAGGCGGATTCTTTACCAGCTGAGCCACAAGGGAAGCCCATTAATGTAAAGCCTCATACAAATACATCAATGAGGGCTTCCAAGACTCTCACATGTACAATAGTCGCTCATGAATGTGGAGACTGATGATAGTTGGCTCCACTGAAGCTGAGAATGCTAGAGCAGAGGTGAGCTAAATCTGCCTGCAGTGGCAGGTGTAGGGTAACCATCCAGACAGCACAAGAGTTGTGCCAAAACAGAAACGCAGTGAGATCCTGGGTCTAGCATGTCTCCAGGATCTTTCTATATACATCAGGTTTTCACAATATCAAAATGTAATCATTTTAGAGATGGCTTTAAAAGACTGTAATAATGGCACCATGATAAATGATGCCATTTTTTTCTGTTGGTCAACTTTAGTAAATGAGTTAGTGAGGGAAAGGAGTGAAATAATTATATAATGTAAAGTATTGAATATGAGTGGCTTTTATAAAGTGATCTTGGGTTCTTTTCATCCATTCTTTGCTTGCCCATATAGACAACTCAGTATTTATATGTAAAAATCAAGTATTTATATGTAAAGCCCAGTGGTGAGTTAATGCTATTATACAGGCTAGAGTCCTCCCACTGGAAATATGCTACATAATGTCTAGAATTTGCTACTCTGGGTATTTGCAGAGCTTAAGCTAGGAGAATTCCAATCTTCTCTTAAGGAATCAAATACTCAGAGTCAACAAGATTCCTGAGGTTTAGTGACAACATAATTCACCTCCAGAAACCTGTTGTTATACCCCTCTGTGCTTCTACAACATCTCTACATGTCTTTGTCAGCACTCATCCTATGGAATGCTATATACTTCACTGTGTATCAATTTCCCCCTTAGAACAAAATCCATGTTAAATGTTTTTATATCTCTTAGACTTCACATCTGTATAAGACTGCATCTCTAAACATGTGGCACTGAGTAAAGACCAGCTAAATAAATTTATAAGCAGTAAATAGTATAGACGTTTTTCTTTATAAACACAGTCTCTAGGAAAATGTTTATAGGAAAATACAGTTCTAATTTGCTTAAATGTTTGGATTTATTTTTAAATAAATACTTCAGAAAATAATGTCAAACATGAAAATTTTAAGAAATCCAGTTTTTGAGAACAAAAATTAAATCAGATAGAGCTCCATGGTTTTAAAAGTCTTAGTGAAGTATTAAGAACACACTTTAATTAAATACAGAATGATGTCATTGTAAGTCACTAGCGTCTAATACTTTCCACTTCTAGCCCTTTCTAAAACAGTAAATCTAGAGGAAACATTAAGTTACACATAACACAATGTCCCTTTCATTAAAAAGCTATGAGATTATTATTTTTTTCCTTCTAGAGGGCAAAGTACTTTGTGGTTAAGCAAAAGTACAAAACTTCCTATGTGAATATGAGACACAAGAGAGAAGCAATTTAATCATTTTAATCTAATGAGTGCCAAAATAGTTCATTTATACTGTGAGTTGAAATTCAATAACCCACTTTTGCTCCAAGGTTGATTTATAGCTATTAAATATTTTCATAGTTGTTCCTTAATGACTGTGAAATTAAGTTGATTTTTTAACATAAATATGAATAGTTCTATCCAAGATGAATACAATAGGAGTATACAGACAGCCCATTGGGCACCTACTACCTAACAGTTTACATACAGACTTATTCCAGACATTCAGAATCATTCAGTATTATTCAAAATCACTAGAGCTACATAACAAAATAAGCAGAATAAGTAAACTCTTGTTCAAAGTTATATGCCTATATTGTTCGAATCCCGTTTTACAACCAGAGTTGCATGAGGTACTGCTTGTGTGTTGGTGGTTCTGTGTATGTGTGTGTGTAGGTGTACCTGTTTCTAAATAAATAGTACAATTGTTTATGAAAGACCTTTTTGGAATTTTAAAGGTCAGTGTATGTAAGAATAGCAAGCTTTTAAAAAATGGGCATTTTCCCACACAATAAACACATTTTATAAATAATGAATTTGTAGAAAACTTAATTTTGAGATAAAAATCATTTTTCCACCAATCATTATACATAAGTACACTAGTAATTAATTTGAAGGTTTTAGAAATGCAGCTTCCATATTTTACTTTTCCTCTCTCATCCTTCTATCAAATGTTCCCTACAGACTAGTTAACATTATTTTATTTGGTTCTACCTTATATATCTTGCTCTGGGCCTTTGTTCATTGAAATTATTCAAAATGAAATACTCTCCCTTTATTTCTATCTCTGTCAAAATTACAACTTTCTTCAAAGTCCTTCTCAAGAAATAGATGGATTATATCAGAAATTAAGAATTCAAAAATTACCAAGACCAAGAAATATTTGTTATTAGAAGTATGGCAGAATATCAAGCAATACCAAGGAAAAACAATAAAAATTGTTTTTTGTTTGTTTGTTTGTTTTTGCTAAACAGATCTAAGAGAAATAAGGATAACTAGAAATACATGAAAGAGAGGTTACAAAAGGAAGATAAAAAGATGAGTTGCAATGGCAAAATTAAGTAGGCACAGACTTGGCTCTAGAGAGTTGTGGTGGCTGAATAACGGCCTCCTTAAAGATATGGACACCCTAATCCCTGGAATTTGTGAAGATGCTATCTTACACAGCAAAAGGAGTTTCAAGGTTGTAAAGAATTTAAGGTTTTTGAGGTGGCAGATAATCCTGGATTATCTGGATGAACCCAACACAATCACAAAGCTTCTTGAAAGAAGGGAGAAGGAGGATCAGAGTGAGAAAAAGAGGTATGAAGAAAGCAGAGGTTTGAAATGATTCAAGAAGAGGCCACAGGGCAAGGAATGTAAGTGGCCTCTAAATGCTATAAAAGACAAGAAGATGGGTTCTTTCCAGGGCCTCTAGAAGGAACATCCAACCCTCCCAACCTCCAGATCCGCAAGATAATAACTTTATGCTCTTTAAAGATACTAAATTTATAATCATTTGTTACAGTAACAGTAGGAAATGAATACAAAAGTCAGTACAATTCAAAGAATGCCACTTGAACTTTGAGACAAAATTTGTGCTCCTAAGTTCCACTTTGCCATTTACTTATTGTGTGAATTTGGATCAACTACTTTCCCTTTTTGATCCATCCCGTCCACTGTAATATGCACACAAGATCTCTTTCCAAACACGTGTCCCCAGATATGCTTCATGTGCAGCTGGCTCTCCAAACTAAGGTTTTTTTGGATCCATCTTGATACCTGACTCAGGCTCTCAGTCAAATTTTCCTTCCTGAGAATTTGGGGTTGGGCTTGAGAAAGAGCTAATAACACTGACATATCTCCTGAAACCAAAGAATAACCACTTTCTTTCATCATAGATACATAGATAAACCAAGACAAAGATATAGAGATAAAAGCAAATATGAGACTCAGAGAGCTTTTTGCTTCCTGAGTTCCTAACATTGTCAGGTCCTTCTCATTATCAGATTCTTCTCTTTTCTTAAGGCCTGGTTATATTGTGGCCATTGGTTCATGAACCATCACTTATCATATAATACACTTCCTCTTTTTGTTTAATTTAACATAAATAATTTTCTTTGATGAAAAAACTGACATAAAATACACCTTGGAGTGGGTGTGTAAAGATAAATGATAATGTAGTTAAAGTTTTAGCAAAATTCTTAACATATAGTAAGAGTGCAATAAATGGTAGCTATGCTTATTTGTATATTTCCATTACTGCTAGCACTCATGTGAGGACAAGGAGGAGGAGAGGGAGAAGGAATAGGAGTCAAGGGAAAGGAGAAAGGCAGGAAGGGAACATTTTTATTAACTCTGAATATCGTAGAGAGGATTTCATATGTTCTAAGGTACAGTGGGAATAGAGTGGATGGGAATTCTGTCTCTCTAGTTCTGTTTCAGGATATGAACAATGTCATTTCTGTGTCTACCCCTGCTTCATTCTGAAGAGACACAATAAAGTTGATAATACCAATGGGATATAGTAGAAAACGTGAGAAATACAAGCCATATTCTCTATAGTCTTGAGGTGGTCATAAATCACAAAATTACCATTACATATGAACAACCACTGCCTTCATAAAACTAGTATATTATGAATATACAGTATACTATGAATAGGAATATATTCCAGTTATTATACTACCAGGTTGAAGAAGTGAGAAAAGGTTTCATGTTTTGGGGGGCATAAAAGCAAAAGCAAATACTATTTAAACAGCTTATAACCACTCACAATAAATACGGTACATCTTTTCAGAACAAAACTGGATGCTGCTATAGATACTTTACTAAGGACAGCAGAAGGTACTCTGCCCCTTGTGTTTAGTTCAACTCAGTCACTCAGTCTTTGTGACCCCATGGACCACAGCACACCAGGCCTCCCTGTCCATTACCAACTCCCGGAGCTTGCTCAAACTCATGTCCATCGAGTCGGTGATGCCATCCATCCATCTCATCCTCTGTCTTCCCCTCCTCCAACTGCCTTCAATCTTTCCCAGCATCAGGGTCTTTTCCAATGAGTCAGTTCTCACATCAGGTGGCCAAAGTATTGGAACTTTAGCTTCAGCATCAGTCCTTCCAGTGAATATTCAGGACTAATTTCCTTTAGGATTGACTGGTTTGATCTCCTTGCAGTAACCTCAAGTTTAGTTGTTTAGCAAGTTAATTCTAATACCATCAATGAGATGGGTAGAGCTTTATTTTAAAGTTTAAAAAAAAGACCAAAGTTCAATGATTTTCTCATAAAAGTAAATATCTTCTAATCCTCTAAGCCACATGAATATGTTGTTTGCTGTAGAAATTTGCACTCACCTACAATATTGTATAGGGCTTTCCAGGTGGTGCTAGTGGTAAAGAACCTGCCTGCCAATGCAGGAGATGTAAGAGATGGGAGTTCAATTGCTAGGTCAGGAAGATCCCCTAAAGAAGGAAATGACAACCCACTCTAGTATTCTTGCCTGGAGAATCCCACAGAAGAGGACCCTGGAGGGCTACAGTCGATAGGGTAGCAAAGAGTCAGACACGACTGAGGCGACTGAGCACACAAGCATAAAATACTGTATAAAAACCTGGTCATTTAATCTTTGGAGCTGTCTACTACAACCCAATGGTACTTCAAAGAAGTACTTATTACAACCACTTGCATTCTTTGAATATGTCGATCCTCTTGCACATGTGTTCTTTAAAAGCTGTAAGAAAATTAAGGCATTAAGAAACTAAATAGGAAGTTAAATTCATGTAGAGCTTATCTTACCAAATCATCTATTGTCAGAACTTTCTTCAGGTAGTGAGAAGGAAGATTGATATCCCTAATTGCATGGTTCACCTAATGAACCACAACACAATCACATTTCTGGAAATACTGATAAACTGCTGCCTCTTAGACTGTTAGAATAAAGTGCATTAGTGCATTTACAAAGCAAACAGTTTCAAAACAAAAAAAAGAAAACAGTTTCAAGGTGGAGGACTGAGGTATTTCATCCCTTACTCCTGAAAGTGAAGCAAAATTTGTTTAAGAAGCAGTAAGTGTATAGAAATAAAGAGAATGAAAAAAAAGAAAGAGAATGCCTCACTTCATACATATTGTTCCATTTAAGTCCTATGTGTACAGTCTGAATCAAGCTGTCTATAATTTATGAAAAAAATACTTGGATGTTAGGGCTCTTAGATGGTATTCAGGTAGAAATGATCCAATTTTTCTGTTTTAAACCCAAGTGGTTTCTTCTTACTAGTTAGATATGCATAGAATCTTTTTATTTTATGAACTCTTAAGTATGTACAAAGATATAATTTAAAAATTAAGAACAACTGAAACAATTAATAAAAGTTTTCATATCTCAAGTATGAAATTGCCCAAATTACCTCTTGGTGAAGAGCATTCATTAGATATCTACTCAACATTCTGCAGCTTTAGGTAACTTTCCATGGTAAGAAAATTGAAAACTTTCAGATTACTGACTATACTTTAAACTGCAAAACCTTTGAATATCTTGATTTAAAGAATAAAGGCAACAATATGGTTAATGGTTCTTCCTGTCAGGGTGATCTAAACAAAACCATTGAATTGATGATTTGTTAGCCTTGATATTTTATCAGCTCATCCATTTCCTAGGTAATTTCATGAGATTAAAAATGTCAGGTTGGATATTATTGTTTTAAACAAACATGTATTTTCCTATTTGCATATTATATTGTGACTATCATAAGACAGGATCTACTAAAGTAAAGCTTCCAAGAATATTTGAAGGTAAAGCTAAAAGTAGCATAATTTCATGATTTTTGTTGTATTAAATTTGAAGTGTAGGATGTGATGTATACCACCATTCCTTAAATGTCAAATCCATTGGAATGATGCTACAGCAACTCATACCAATGCTTTCTGGTCAGTACAACCGGCAATAGTTCAGGAAGACTGAGCTTCTGTGTGAACACTCAGAAGTCCTATTCTAACTGTAGAGATGATGCTGAGATTAGGTCCTACTGAGTGAATTTGTCTTTCCTTTTGAATCCCCATTGTGAAGTGATCTAAAGTGTGTGTGTTAGTCCCTCAGTCGTGTCTGACTCTTTGCAACCCCATGGAATGTAGCCTGCCAGGATCCTCTGTCCACGGAATTCTCTGGGCAAGAATACTGGAGTGGGTGGCTGGCCATTCCCTTCTCCAAAGGATTTGCCTACCCAGGGATCAAATCCTGGTCTCCCACGTTGCAGGTGGTTTCTTTACTGTCTGAGCTACCAGGGATGCCTCCAAGGCAGTACCTACATAACTTTAAAGAAATACAGATTCAATTGGTTGGCTATTGTATCCACATGACAATAAATAACATGTTTGATTTATTTTTAAACTTAATTGACTTTCATTTTCTCTGAATATTTGAAAGTTGCTGAATGTTTTGGGGTCATGGTATCAGCCTAAATCTCAAGACATAAATTATAAGTGTCATAAAATATCTTCTCTACTCACTTGAATACTTTCTCTACCTTAGTGAGAGGCCTTGTCTTACATAGGTTAGTCTTAAAGGAACGGCGGGGCGGGGGAGGGGGTGGGTGCGGGGTGGGGGAGGGCCACCTATATTGATTTAGTCAGACAATTGTAATTCTTCACTCTCAGTTTTACCTATATGAAAGAATCCATGTTTTAAATATTTTATAAAATATTAAGTGGACTATGGGTTTACTAGTCATTAATTCCACAAATAATTTATGAAATAAAAACTAGAAAGCTGTAAATATGAACAATGTGATACTATTCTCAAACTGGACAATAATGACTGTCCTGAAGAAGTATATTTGGAGCTGAAATCTAAAGAATTAGTAAGATTTAGGAAAGGAGAGCCGGAGAAGGCAATGGCAAGCCACTCCAGAACTCTTGCCTAGAAAATCCCATGGATGGAGGAGCCTGGTAGGCTGCAGTCCATGGGGTCTCGAGTCGGACGCGACTGAGCGACTTCACTTTCACTTTCACTTTCCTGCATTGGAGAAGGAAATGGCAACCCACTGCAGTGTTCTTGCCTGGAGAATCCCAGGGACGACGGAGCCTGGTGGGCTGCCGTCTACAGTGTCACACAGAGTCAGACACGACTGAAGCGACTTAGCAGCAGCAGCAGCAGCAGGAAAGGAGAGCAAGAGTACAAGAGGATGAATGTGCAGAGACAAGTACAGAGGCGAGGAGTAGGCTTTATCTGGGAAAGGCTGGTGAACTGGGAGAAATGGTAGGGAGATGGACACAGACCATCTCATGAAAATAAGCCTTAGTGACCATAATCAAATACCACTGAGAAGTTTTAACTGCACAGGTGGTATAATCAGACTGAATTGCTTTAAAAGATTATTTTAGCATCATTCAAGAGAATAAAAAGGAAGATGATAAAAGAAAATAATGATGCTCAACGAGCATATAAGGGATGACTGAAAGTGTCCAGATTATAAATTATCTCTTTTCTGGGGTTTCCCTGGTGGCTCAGACAGTAAAGAATCTGTCTGCAAAGCGGTAGACCTGGGTTTGATCCCTGGGTTGGGAAGATCCCCTGGAGGAGGGCATGGCAATCCACTCCAGTATTCTTACTTGGAGAATACTTATGGAGATTATAAATTATCTCTTTTCTAGGTTTCTCATATTTCAATATTATTTTTAATACAAAGCAATATAGCATTTTTAAAAATAAGAAATTTTTAAAAGAATGAAATTTATTCATAATCTTATTATACTCTTACAAAACTACTTTTATTTTATATAAGTTTTTAAACTTTTTGTCCAGAGCATGCATATTTTATATCATTGTAAATGTAGCATATATATAACTGTGTATTTTGCTTTTGTCATGCTTTAGTTTATCAAAAGCATCCCCCGTTCCTGTTATATATTATATTCCATCAAGATAAGTCATAATTGGTATAACCAGGCTATTATTGTTAGTCTAGAAATACTGTACTTTGAAGTACATGGATGTCCATGGGTTGCCTTATGGGAATCATGAATTGTTTGAATTTGGATGCAATGTTTTGAATGTACATGCAAAGTTTTGAATTTTTCTAGAGAATATATATTATTCATCTGGTTTTCAAATGGCATGCAATGCAAATGGCTATGAGTATACATAAGCATTCAAAGTTGGTAAAAGCCTAAGTCTCATTGTCTGAGAGAGCTAAGGGAAAGAAAAGTGCACTGTGATACAACTTGTAGCATAAAATTGCATTCATTTTAAGGATTCAAGGGATGTATGCCAAGAAGTAAAAGAAAAGCCATCTGACAAATTTCTAGGAATCGAGAAAGTATAGAGAAATGTCTAACGAATTACTATGTACTAAGAAAGATAATTTACACATTATGCCGTATGCAATGTATTCCTACCTCTCTGAGTTACCTCTCTTAAAAAAATTCTAAATAATATTTCAACCACTGCTATATATTTGATCATATAGAATAACCATGAATTTCAGAAAATGCCCCATCAATAATAAAAAAGGAAATGTTGAAAATATGTATTCTAGTCTCCTACTTAAATATTTGTTATGTGTTTTCTTCATTCTCTACTGTATTTTAAACATTACCATAATAAAATTAAACATTATATACTGAGTGAGTATGGATAAAGTTTTAAAAAGCCAAAGAGATTCCCTTCTAGATGTATAAATAATTTTTAAATTTGTTAAAATGAACTGGAAAATAAAATCAGGATATTTATAGGAAATATTAAATCTTGATTTAAAGACAAGCTGTAGATAAAATTTTTGAAATTGTATACTATGTATTAAATATGTAAAGCAAAGAATGCACATCAACTTTTCACAGTGAACATAAGACTGTCTTAGAGACTAGCAGAAGCTGGACTTTATTCTGAAGGTCACAGGATGAAAGACGTAGAGAGTTCACTCTACCAATCTCTGCTTTTCTGATTTTCTAATCCTGACCCTCTGTGGGCATAATTTATAAAATAACAAATACAAATCACTCGGTAAAAATACCTACAACATACATACGCATAGTGAAGAAGTCTAGAGCGACTACTATTTTCTATTTTATATTCTGTACAATTAAAGTATATGTAAAGAAAATAGTTTTACATTTAATTGTCACGAACAGAGTTATTAAAACTTTTAACTCAAGTTATTCCTTGGTTTTCTTAGATCTTATGGATATTACAAATGATATGACTGTGATTGAATAGTTTTATAGCATTAACTGAAACACTGCCACACAATCCTCAATGTCCCCTATCCATTCTCAAGAATTTTATCATACTTTTGTCATATTTCAAATCCCTTTTTATGTTTGAATTGTGTCCCCCAAATTTATATGTTAAACTGTAAACTCCCAGTGCTGCAAAATGTGACTGTACTCAGAGATAGGCTCTTTAAAGAGTTAATTAAGTTAAAATGAAGTAATTAGGATGGGGCCTAAGTGAATGTGATTGGCATCGTTTATAAGAAGAGGAGATTAGAACACAGATAACCACAGAAGGATGATCATGTAAAGACACAGGAGAAAAATGACCAAGCCAAGGAGAGAGGCCTTAGAAGAAACCAACCTTGCTTACACCCTGATCCTGAAATTCTAGTCTCCAGAATTTTGAGAGAAAAATTTCATTTGTTTAGGCCACCCCACTTATGGTATTTGGTATAGTAGCCCCAGCAAATAATACACATCTTTCGTTCTTGCTCTCCTACAGTGGAGGACCTTGCTTCACATATAAGTGGGAAACTAGAAGTTGTAAGAAGAGAAATCCCAAGTTCTCCTACCACCATCACTTCTCCCTAACCCCCCACAAGGGACATGGGTTCTATTGCTGGGTTGGGAAGATCTCCTGGAGGAGAGCATGGCAACCCACTCCAGTATTATTGCCTGGAGAATCCCATGGACAGAGGAACCTGGCAGGCTACAGTCCATAGGGTCACACAGAGTCAGACACGACTGAAGTGACTGAGCATGATGATGACTGCATCAGTACTCCTTTACTCTGCTGCTGCTGCTAAGTCACTTCAGTCATGTCTGACTCTGTGCGACGCCATAGACGGCAGCCCAACAGGCTCCCCTGTCCCTGGGATTCTCCAGGCAAGAACACTGGAGTGGGTTGCCATTCCTTCTCCAGTGCATGAAAGTGAAAAGTGAAAGTGAAGTTGTTCAGTCATGTCCAACTCTTCGCAACCCCATGGACGGCTGCCCACCAGGCTCCTCCATCCATGGGATTTTCCAAGCTAGAGTACTAGACTGGGGTGCCATTGCCTTCTCCCCTATACTCTGCAGCCTTCTGCATTCCTCTCACAGCCCAAACTCTGCCCTGCTCTAAAATCCTATCTCTAACCTAGTCAAGGACTTTATCCCTTCTTTGGCATCATCAATTGTTCCCTCTCACCGGATCATTCCACCACCAGGCAAGCATGCGGTACATTACCCACCTTTAGCCATTGCTCCCTTGACCTCAGGTCCCCATCCAGTCACCACACAATCTCTCTGCATATTTTCTCCTCCAGAAACATTCCCCATGAGGAAGTAGCAACTCCATGATTCCAGCTGTTTAGGACAAAACCCTTGAAAGCATTTTTTGGCTCGTCTCTTCCTCTTACATCCCATAAGAATCTATCATCTAATTCTGTTGCATCTATTTTTAACACTCATATGTTTTCTATTGCCATCAATACCACTTACCTCCAAGCCACCAGATTCCTTTACCTGAATTATTTATATAGCTTCCAGACTGGTTTTCCTGCTTTAAATTTTGTTCCTAAAGTCTATAATATATAATACTTATTCAGCAGTCAGGGATCTCTTCAATCTGAAAGTCAGATCAAATTATCTGTAACTCAAAACTCGAATGGTTTCCTATTCACATGGCTTAAGTCTACTCTTGAGCACAGCAGACAAGACCCACAGATCAGCTCCCCATCTGCCTCACAGATTTCACCTTGCCATTTCTTCCTGCTCTGTTCACTGTTAGAATGGACAAATGATCTTCTAGCTTCAGTGCCTTTGCACTTGCCAGTCTACCTGTTCATAATGTTTTCCTCCCAGATTTCCATATTCCTTTTAGTTCTCTTCTGAAATATCGCCTCATCAGAGATACTCTTCCTGATTCCCTTATGTAAAACAGAACCCCTGACACTTTTCATCTTAACCTGCTTTACTGAATTTTATTCAAGATGGGTACATTTTACAGATAATTCCTGAGACTTAGGTAGCAAAACAACTAAGGTCACACACCCAGAATTTGACTTTTCAAATGATGAGAAAAATAAGCAAACAAAAAAACTCCCAACCCCCCACAGTCTTCCTGATTCTGAGTATATTCTGATAATTGCATGTTTGTCCAGTTTAAGCCTGCTTTGCCTAATTTTAACCCTGGGTTTTAAAGAACAGAGTGCTCCAGTGTCATTAAGGATGAGGTAAAACACATGACTGTCTATTTCTGGGATAGGTCTACTCTTACACTGAGGAACAAATTCCTTCCTAACTTCCAAACAAGATCTCTCTATCCTTAAAACATATTACAGAAGCTAATATTTCACATAGAAAAATATAATGAAGACGAATCTATATACCATTGGAAAGATAGTTCGATAAACTAAATGGAAATAACCTTTCAAGACCCCTATCCATAATTCAGCCTGTTGTATTCAAACAGTACAGACTGACATTGGGTTTGCATCTAGGTTTGTTGTTTGTATTTAAATAACTGAGCCTCATTTAGCTTATTTATAAAGTATGAATAATAATATGATGACATTTGGAAGATTTGAGATGGTGTACATATGTCATTGAGCAAATAGTAGGCACTTAAAATGAGTAATTTTGATTCATGACGGAAGAAGCATGTTAACTTCATGAGTACTCTAAGACCTGAAATCAACGGAAACTTGTGTTTTTTGTATCTCCCAGTGAATCCATTTAACCCATCTTGCCCTTCTCACCATCCTCCTGTTAGTAAGAAAACAGCACACAGAATGCAGTCTAAGACATACAGAAGTAAAATACGGAAGGAACTGTCAACTTTCCTTTGTGAATCAGACTGTATGATTGCTTGAACTAAGCCTCACAATACCATGCTATTTTTAATGGAGCACTGTAAATGACAAAACAATATGAACAGAATACTGTTTTCATAACATATTCTTTCTTACTCTTTTCATCCAAAATTAAAATAACAAGGGGCTCTATCTACTATCTACAAAAAGAAACAGACTCACTCTAATTTAATGTGAGAGCAATAGCTCATAAATAGTTCATAAAATAATCCATATTAATATGATTAACAAAGCTTTTGACTGAAGATTGACTCTATTTTTCTATATGTAATAGTCTTTTGTATTCTACAATCCATGTGTCAACCTTTCATCATAATTTTTCTTTCTTAATGCCAAGATGGTAAAAGTAATGTAAAAAATCAAGAACCAACTCAAGGCCAGTACTATTGAGGATGGTGTAAGCAAATTAAAAATAGCATTTTTTCATACACTTCTCATAGTTGTCATTAAAACTACATATTTCACCCTGGTTTCCCATTCCTTCCCATTAGAGAATGTGACATGTAATTTTTATCAGAATCATTTATTGAAAAAAATGTAACAAAAATGACTTCTAAGGATGTAGCATTTTTAAAGCATTTAAAATATGAAACAGTATTCATATGTGAAGGCAGGGAAACAAGAATTCCAGAAATAATGATTTAGTCTCTCAAAGAATTACCAAGTCTATAGAAATGAGGATTATTTCCTTCACCCTTCAGTCTTTGTTGCTGCTGCCAAGACAGAGGAGTGATTGTGTTTGTCCAAGTGATCATTTAAAACTATACCTGTCACAAGTTGTCACTTCCCTCTATACTTTCTAACACATAAGCAGAGAGGAAAAAAGAGGATAAGAAACAGTTATATAGATAAGTCTGGTTCCTCACATTCCTCCTAAATCCTACAATCCAGGAGATGATAAAACAGCCAGCCAGATTTTATTCCCAATTCAGCACTGCGGACAGCCAGCCAGAAGCTGTTTTCCTATTCAAATATAACAGATGCTGTGTTTCTTCCTTGTAAGGCAAGAATTTCACCACATGTAGTGTAGAGAAAGTTGGCATGGCACAATCAGCTAGGAGAGTGACACCTGAACATCATTTATTTGTATGCAGAGAAAATAGTTTGCTTAGTCATGTCTAGGAGCAAAAATGTTTTCTTCCCAAATAAATGTGTTGCCAATTGTCAGTCAAGAGAGGACAGGTTAGGATGCAATAAAAAAAAACAACCCCGGAAATCTCAGTGGCTTGAAATAACAGACATTTATTTCTAGCTCAGTTTATGTATCAAGGCAAGTCTTCAAGTGAGACCCTGCTTAGCAAGTAACTCTGGGACCCAGGATATCAGAGCCTTCATCTTGGCAAGTGCATCTGTGACTGTTGAGGCCAGGAAAGGAAACTTTACACACTTGGTATTAGTTTCTGACAGTTTTTGCACAGAAATGGCACTTGTCAATTCTGATTTAATTTAATTGGCCAAAGCAAGTCACAGAGCATGTTAACGTCCGAGGTGAAGTGGGGATGTGCAATCCTATCGTGCATACAATGAAGAATCAAAAGATTAATAAACTGTTCAAATGATTCTACACAACAATGTAAATGTTTAAGTACTTCCTATTATTATTAAGTAGAGGATTTTATTTGGTTGAATCAAATACATATTTACTGAATACATGAATGAATATATGTACTGAATATATCTATGACTAGAACAAAACACAATATTCCTGGCAGAAAATACAAATGAACACAATACAGCTCGTCCCCTGACATATTTGGACAAGACCACTACTGTCGCCATCTTCATCACAGCTAATGACAGTAGCTAATATCAATTGAGCACTTGCTTTGTGCCCAGCATTGTTCTGAGGGGTTCAGTGACAGCCGTACAGCTTATAGTTCTACAACTAACCTAAAATTACTAACTTTGTTACCTTTAATTTGAGGTTTGATGTCTCCAAACAGTGAATGTGAATATACTGTTATATATACTCTCTCTCTCTCTATATATATATACTCTCTCTATATATATATACTCTAAAATGTGAATATACTGTTCATAAAGCTTATATTATTTATGGGTAGCATTTAATTCACATAAGCCTGTTTCTAAACACCTTACTTAGCAGACAGTGCAGCATTAAGGGATCTAAAACAATGGTTTTATTAAGGGATAAAACAATGATGATAAGGAAAACCTGGGAAAATACAAGAGCTTAGACTACAGCTTACAGAAAACACAGACTCAGATGGGCTCTACCATCATGGGGGCAGCCATGAGTGAGCATGGGGGCTCCTAGAGAGTTAAAAGGGGAGGCTGTTTCTGTTTTTGAGGAAATTGATTTACAGATGAAAATGACATGAAACTTCTAAGGCGATAAATAGTAACTTTAATAATGCCACACTTCATATATCTCTATCATTGTTTTTAACACTTGGGGAGAGAGGTTTGCACACATACACCCACACCTTCCCACCTAAAGGCAAACTAACTATAAAACAAGTCTGTTGTAAGTTAACCAACCACACAACACTAAAGAAAATGGCAGAAGCATGGGGGAGTTACCTTAGACATAATAAAGAGCTTGTTTTCAGTAAGCTTTCTAAACACTAAGCCTTGCTCAATATCAAGAGTTTATTGTGGAATCTCTCTCTCCCAAGGGCTTTATTTATTAAATGGAATTTTTTCATCAGGAAAGGTTTTAAACAATCCTGCCTAAAGTTAGTAACATGGATTAGCATGATTAAGAAAAAGGAAAAAAAAAAGTCTACAATAAGTACCTGTGTTGTAGGTTAAATGTATGCCCTTGAAGAAACTAGGCCATGAACTAGAGAATCTGTTAAGGGCCTTTCCAAAGCTATGCTTTTATAATTTCTATCATTAGGTTCATTTGGGGGTAAGTAGCTGCTGTTAATTATGTGTGAGTCTATTTTCTTCAGCTTTTGGCAAATAGGAGTATACATACTGCAAAAACATTTCGAACTATGGCAACAATTGTGACACACAGGACAGAAATATTTGGATTTTTACAAAGCTTCATGTAAGTAGCAAAGGCAACTGTCATTCATATTACACAGTATTTTATATAAGAAAAAATCTGGTTTCTCACTTCCTAATTTTTGTACAAGCACATTCTAGATCAAATAGAAATACCATATATCGCACATTAGACATAACCAGCTATATGATGGAACATTTTGCCAGAATAGGAAAAGAAACTATATTTGAAATTTTATTTTATAAAGGTCAAAATTTGTCACATTTCAAATCTTCTAATAGAAAGAATCTGGCAGAATGGCACCAGTCTATTTACTCAATGGTTTTTCCTGTTCTTTTTTTTTTCAAAAGTTCAGCTTTCTCCTAAAAAGCCACAATTTCCACATCATTTTTGCCTTTGCATCGGTCTGTAATTCCCTCCTCCTCATTTTTCCTTTTGAAGTCCTACCTGTTTTTTAAAGACCAGATGCGATCTGAGATCCCACCTCTGTCAGAAAACATTCTTCAAAAATTCCAACTGACACACTTTACACTCTTCATTTAAACATTAATTTGGTTAAAATTCCAAAATATATGCTAAGAATAATTATTTTAAATGGAAAATAGAAACTGTAAGATATACTTTAGTCTAACTTAAAATATTGCTGTTAGCAATTCCTTTCCATCATTAAAATATTTTTATTTTTTTTTATGTTTTATGTTCCTTTACCTTCACTTTGCTGTGGTATTTATATACATATAAGTCTCTGAGAATGACCAGTTTCCATTTCACACATGAAAGCCAATAAATGCTCTAAGGAGGTTAACTTTAAAGGAATGTCAAAATATTTTTCCATAATATTTCCAAAATACTTTTCCTCATCAAATATTTTTCCATAACTGTGTTACAGAGTACAAAGGACTCCCATTTCCTTTATTATATGTATAATTTGGATACATTGGTAACTAATGACTATATGAAATAGAAAGCTGTAAATCACTGATGAGTTTTTTAAAAGGTTGCTTCAAGTATTAGATCTTATCAAACAAAGATACTGATCTGGAATTCATATATAGTAGAGCAGACCCTAAAAAGTATTCTTTCACAATAACAACAAAATAATATTATTCAAACCTAAAATGTTTAAGTTTATGGATACCATATTTGTGAATAAATTTGGAGTTATCATATTTGTGAATAAGTTTGGAGTTACCATATTTGTGAATAAATTTGGATGAACAGGCTATCTGTGGCTCTCGTGGGGTAGAGAAAGATTCTTTTGTGTCACTGAAGTATGGCTTTTCCCACATGTTTCTTGTGTAGAATGACTGCCAGAAAAGACAAGTTGACCACAACACAACACATTCATCTATATATTTAATAAGTTCTTACTATTTGCTAGATAGTGTGAAATGTGTTTGTGATATAGTGATGAATAAAATATTATCCCTATACCTAATGAGTTCACCATAGTAAACGAAATAGATAAATAGACAATTGGAATACAGTAAAAAAAAAAAAAAAATCGTAAAGTGCATGGAGTGCTGTGGAGGTTAAAAAATGACTGGCAAAAGTATATCATGTCTAAATTCCTAAAAATGAGCAGATATTAACAGTAAGCAGCAGAAGAAGGGAGGATGGAGACGAAAGGAAAAGACATTCTAGGAAGCACAAACAATATACAAAGGTCCAGAGCAAGAAGTTTGACAGGTGCCCAGAATGTCATGAAACTCAGTTATTACTGGAGATCGGAACTCAAGAAAGATACAAAGCAAAAAAAGGGGAAACAGGGTTCAGATCACAAAAAAACCTAGTATACCATGCCAAGAGGAGTGTGTTTTCTCTAAAAAGCAGTATCTAGCCTTCCATTAAAGATTTATTACGAGGAGCTGAAATGAGTAAGATTTGCATTTTTAATGATCACTCTACTTGTAGTATGAAGAGTAGATTGGATTGACAATAAGATATGAGTCAAGAGGCTGCAGTAATAAAGCAGATGGACCATAAAAACATTAGTGGGACCAGACAAATGCAGTGTTCTTTGGACTTGACTACCACCTGACTCAACACTGTTCTTAGTCATTCTTTCTCTACATTCAGAATTACAAAAAAGTATAAGTAGATTATAAACTAATAAAGAGATATAGGAAAATAGTATTTGATAAAGTTAATCCTTTAACACTAAGTAAGTTTGGTAAAAAAAAGTTTATAGGTTTTTAAAAAAATTAATTTTAATGATGCTAATTTTTTAAACATTAAGTCTTCCACATTTTTATAGAACTTACTGTTTGATTTACATAGAGTTAATGAAAAAAAATCATTCTGAAAAGTCATATGCCTCATTTTTTCAAATCACAAAATTTTGTACAAATACCCAGAGAGATTGGGAAATCTACAAAATGACAGCAAATTAAAGTTATAAAATCAAGTGATCGTAGTTACGATGGTATTTTAATTCTGTTATTCTGTTGTGGTGATCATTACAGATTCTTTTTAAATAAAAAATTTTAAGACATTTAAAAATCTCTTATTTATTTCAGCAGTGAAGAAAGACTGTATTTTATTTCTTCATATTAAAGAATTTCAAATGAATGTTTCATTTACTATATGAAATAGATTATTTTATAATACTCACATAGAAAATTAGCAATGACATTTACTGGTCTACACAATCCTTGAAAGCCAAAAGCATACATTTTTATATTTTCTAATTTAAAAATTGTCTTTTATCTACATTACACTTCTTCTAAACAATATTGTAAAGTAATTAGCCTCCAATTAAAATAAATTTATACTAAAAAATAAAATAAAATAAAAATTGAAACAAAAAAATGAACCCATAAAATGTGCATTTAAAATTTTTTAAATATTTTTAAAGAATTTCTACAACAAATGCAAGTTTTATCATTCCTAACTAGCTAATAGTTTCCTAAAGACAATAAAAGTGGGCACTGGTATTAAGAAAATTAAGTGAAAATACATAATAGCAGAAACAGCCTGAATTTAGGAATGTTTAACTACAGGTTTTGTCCAGGGCACCACAGGCTGTTGTTACTCTGCTTCTGATTCACATTCTGCACAGCAGAGTATAGGAGAGGGTTTTCCTTATCTTTAACAAATAAACCACAAGTGTGAAATAAAGGAAAGAGCTGGCTTAGAGTCTATGTGAAAAGCCCTTAGAAGAACTGACAGTCATCTCAACATAAACCAATAGGCTGGCATATTTGCCTAATAAGCTACTGTCAACTCAGGTGGCTTTAATAAATAAAAGACACCAGTTAGCAGTGGCACTGTTCTGTGAACAAGGCGGGCATCTCTTCAGTATTGATTGTGGTTCTCCATTATAAGGGGGAAATTAACAAAGAGGGGCCTGATCAGAACACTGATATCAATCAGGACAACCATGCAAGGAATATTCACCCACCGACAAAGGGCATGAGAACTATTTCTAAACATTTGGAGGTCTGTTGTGACTTATAGTCTTATTAGAGGAAAGAACCAAAGTGAAACAGTAGAAGATACAGTAAGATAGATTTGGGATTAGGTATGTAAATACTTTTCTCTTTATCAGAAGATTCAAAACTTGGAATGGACCTCCTTCCCAGGCAATGATTTTCCTTTCCATGAGAATGTACAAATTCAAAGTGAAAAATGTGTCTGACCACCTGTCTAGATGCCATGAATTGGATTAAATCATTAAAATTCCTACCTTCAATAATCTTCTCTGATTTGGGAAATTCCATACGCTTTCCTAAACTCCAGCCTTTTTCTAATTATTGATTTTGGGGGAAGGATATAGAATAAGATGTGTAAAATGCTAAGTGTGAAATACAGGTCTTAATTGTGTACGTGTAGTTATTGGTTTTTCCAGCAGTGATTCCTCCCTCTGTCCCTCCCTTCCACTCTTCCCTCCCTTTCCCTTCCCTCATTTTTTTCTCTCCCCTCCCTCTTGCTCCATCCTTACTTTCATATGCTCTCTTTCCCTCTCTCTCTCTCTCTGACTTTTCATCAAATACTTAGCATTTACTATGTGTCAGCCAGTGTTCTACCTGCATTCAAATGTTCATTCATTTAATCCGTATCAAAGACAATCAATGACATAGGTACTATTTATCATTTGCCTCTTTGAGTCAGAAAAAGTTTAAGTAACTTGTCCAAGATCACGTGAATAAATTTGCTTCTGCTGCAATTGTTTTCAAAATGGTGCTGAGAAGTGGAAAAAATAGCAATGTGCAAAATGAACCATTTTGAGCAGCCAGGTATAAAACAGTCAAATACAGATGAGGAAAACATTTTGGAAAAAACATCATTCACCAATTTTTTAGAAGTTCAGCAGAAAGAAAGATTAGGAAATTAAATGAAATAATAAAGTTAGGAATGGACCCACCCAAAATTATTTAGATGCCAAAGTAAGCCAATCCCAGCTGTTATTCTTTACTCTGGCTGCCATCCTCAGCAAGAGCAATATGGGGGAGTGTGGGCAACCGGCTGTAGTAGCAGCTGGGCCTATTTGTTAAGAGGAAAAAAACCATCAGTGAAGACAAAAGGAAATTTCAGTGGCTAGGAGAGTGAATGCAAACTCAGAGCCTGGCTAAGAGAGCCTCAGAAGTGAAGTGCAACCGAGCTGTCAGCAACCAAACTGCAGTATTCACAAACCATTCACGCAGAGAGTATGCCCTATAGTCATGCTTTTGCTGGCAAGAGTTTATTCCATCATGAGCAAAATTTACTAAAGACAAATTTTGTATATATTTTCTCATATTACCAGAATTCTGGATGTTCAAAAATTAAGCAATATCAAGGTCTGTTCTAATTAAACAATGGGTATAAATTAGCAGACTAAAATGGGCAAATGGCATTTCCAATCTAAAAAAAAAAAATGTGCTGTTACATAGCTCACTAACATAGAAATGTAAATGTGTAGTAAACATAATCACATATTCCAAAGCATAAATGCATGTAATAAAATCCTAGTATTCTATTTATTTAACATCCTCTAAGACCAATGTTATAGAAGGCATCTAAATGTGTTTCTGAGTGATCATTGCTCGATTTGCATGTAGACTTTCTAATCGGTATCAATTTTCTAATTTTATTTTTCATTTTTATTCTTGCTCAATTGTATTGACATCTTAGAGACTTCCATTTTTTTCTCCAAATATGAAAAATTCTTCTACAATCCTAAAATATATCAGACTGCAGTTTAGGCATACACATTTTGGAGCAAGCAAAAAGCATTTGGCAAAAAAAATCTGTCAAAAGCAGTGCCCAGCACATAACTTTTGTCTTATTTCTGAGAATTTTAATGACAAAGACACAATTATAGTTTTTTAATTATAAGCATAACTGACTTAACTGTAATATTTTTCTTCTTTCTATGGTTATTTAAATATTATTGTAATAGAGTTTTGCTTTGGGGAATTACTAGGAAGTCAAAATATATTAACGTGAAGTTTAAACATATCATGAGTGCTATGTGCACGCATGCTCGGTTGCTTCACTCATGTCTGACTCTTTGCGATCCTATGGACTGCAGCCTGCCAGGATCCTCTGTCCATGGAATTCTCTGTGCAAGAATACTGGAATGGGTTGCCGTGTGCTTCTCCAGATCTTCCCAACTCAGGGATCAAAGCAGCATTTCCTGCATTGCAGGCAGATTCTTTACCACTGAGCCACCAGGGAAGCCCTTAAACATATTACCTTCCCATAACTGAAGCAATAAAGTAACAAAACTGGTATTTTTTGGGTGACTCATAATATCCATTCCAGTATTTCAAAATCCCATCTTTTATCTTTCTTCATTCTAGATGAACAAAAATAGAGTATTTTGTGTTCCTTTATTAATGGGAAGGTGCAATTTTATGGGCAATTGAACATGCCAACAACTAAAATTCTAACATTTGACTTTGAAAAATTCTTTTCCTTTTAATTTAAATTTTAAACATGGGGTAGTATAACTATTCTAAGAATTCACCATATGCTTAACTCAAGTTTATGCAGACCCTCCCTTAAAGAGCCAGCAAGCTCAATATCCTAGAACCCATTTTAAGCAATTATAAAGTATCTGTTAGATATCATTCATCTGACCAGAAATATGTATAGCATCTATGCATTGTAATAGTGTCAAACTTGAAATTTCCTTTTTATTTCCTTTCTTTTTCTCTTTTTTTTTTGGTAAGGAAAAATTAGTTATGTCATTTTGATCAATAATGAAAGAGCTACTTTAATTTTTATTTTCCATTACTTTACCCAATGTTTCTTTACAAAACATATTACTTTTGTACTCTTTATAGTAAAAGGCAGTGACAAATGTGTGTTTTCACCTGAATTTATTTATGAAATTTCTATTTATGTCCATTAATTTCTTATTTTTCATTAGGTGTATTATATTTGATTAATTAATATGGTACTAAAAAAACTCAAAGGTACAATAATTCAAAATATGTTGTTAATTTTTATAAGGTTTATATCCAATAAAGTAATTTTTTTCCTTAGTCAAAATTTTCATTGGTTCTTTCCCAATTAATTTTGGTTGGAAAATATCTTACATAAGCTAACTATAATTATAAAACTGGTAACAATTGTTTATTCTTCTCATAGTATTATTACCGATAGCTATGCTTTTAAAATTTAATCAATTAACAAAACAAAAAGGGAGCATAGTCAAATTATTCATAAAATAACCTCTGCACAGGGATTAACTGATAAAAATGAAAAACATTCTTGCTTTTGATCATTTAGGGCATCCTTTAAAAACAAAACTGTAGGTAAGTTGCTATGTTTTTCAAAGTCCTGACTAGGCTTTTGGCTTTGTCACTTGATTGCATGCATTACTTGTCTCTCTTTTCATCATTCATCACTCTAGACACGAATGAGATTCTACACTGGACACTGGAAGATCACAACTGGGGCTAATGGGAGGAAAAGGTAACTGAAATGGGACATTGATCATGTAATGACCCAGATGAATTCAAACCACTCTATGCCTAAACTGTGTACTTTATTTCAATAAAATATGAATATTTTCTGAAAATTTTTAAAGCTGTTCTGGATTTCTCATTATAACTTTTGTAACAGAAAACCTGAAGCCAAACTAGAGCATAACATTTTGAAGCAGGGACAGAAGAGAAGTATTCCTATCATTTTTCCTGACTTCTGAACGCTCCCCCAAGTTCCAGCATCTCACTTTCTGCCATCTTTTTTTTTTTTTTTTTAGGAATCTAGTTATATATTGCATCAGACAAAGATGGTAATGATAACCCTGTGCGCGAGACAGCAAAAGAGACACAGATGTATAGAACAGTCTTTTGGACTCTGTGGGAGAGGGAGGGGGGGGATGATTTGGAAGAATGGAATTGAAACATGTATAATACCATATAAGAAATGAATGGCCAGTCCAGGTTTGATGCAGGATACAGGATGCTTGGGGCTGGTGCACTGGGATGACCCAGAGGGATGGTATGGGGAGGGAGGTGGGAAGGGGGTTCAGGATGGGGAACATGTGTACACCTGTGGCAGATTCATGTTGATGTATGGCAAAACCAATACAATATTGTAAAGTAATTAGCCTCTAATAAAAAAAATAGATAAAAAAATAAAATGTGAAAAAAAAAAAAAAGAATGAAGATAGATAATACTAATGTGAATAGACATAATAAGGGGCTTCCCTGATAGCTCAGTTGGTAAAGAATCAGCTTGCAGAATTGAGACCCTGGTCCAACTCCTGTGTCAGGAAGATCCTCTGGAGAAGCGAGAGGCTACCCACTCTAGTATCCTTGGGCTTCCCTTCTGTCTCAGCAGGTAAAGAATCTGCCTGCAATGCGGGAGATCTGGATTCGATCCCTGGGTTGGGAAGATCCCCTGGAGAAGGGAAAGACTACCCATTCCAGTATTTTGGCCTGGAGAATTCCATGAACTGTATAGTCCATGGGCTTGCAAAGAGTCGGACATAAAAGTACATCAGGAGACTTTCACTTTCACTTTCAGACATAATGAAATATTTTTACATTAAGTGAAATAGGTATGATAAATTTATTCAGTTCAGTTCAGTTCAGTCACTCAGTCATGTCTGACTCTTTGCAACCCCATGAATCAAAGCACGCCAGGCCTCCCTGTCCATCACCAACTCCCGAAGTTCACTCAGACTCACATCCATCAAGTCGGTGATGCCATCCAGGCAACTCATCCTCTGTTGTCCCCTTTTCCTCCTGCCCCCAATCCCTCCCAGCATCAGTGTCTTTTCCAATGAGTCAACTCTTTGCATGAGGTGGCCAAAATACTGGACTTTCAGTTTTAGCATCATTCCTTCCAAAGAACACCAGGGCTGATCTCCTTTAGAATGGACTGGTTGGATCTCCTTGTAGTCCAAGGGACTCTCAAGAGTCTTCTCCAACACCACAGTTCAAAAGCTTCAATTCTTTGGTTCTCAGCTTTCTTCACAGTCCAAATTTATTAAGTACCTTAAATTTGTTAGATTCTAAGGATTTAAACAATAAAATGCAATATACTTGCCTTCAAAACTTTCAGAATCTACTCATGAATGTGTATTAATCTCATATTAGTCATACAAAGAAAATAACAATTCCTTAAAGTCATATAGAAATGAGGCCATTTAATTTAACATGAATAGAGAGCGCTTGTGATGCTACCAGTAGTATAACTATGAATACAATGATATTCAGTTAATTACATACCTATTTGTCTAGGAGGAGACAGTGTATTATATGTAGAGGGGTGGCACTGGGAGCTTAGCAGGAATGGTGGCAGGATGGTCTAAGACACACAGTTTGCTCATTATTTTTCAAGCAGTCTCCTCCTATTTACCTCCCAGACTGAGCTCTGGTTGTTTCATCCCCCACTCCACGCTTCTGTAGCACTTTGTTCTAACCTTTAATATGTTAAAAAAAAAAAAAAATCCTTCTTTATCACAACTTGTCTCTTTTACAACTAGTCTTAAGCTTCTTGGAGAAAGGGTTTGAGTAGAGGCAGTATGTGTGTGTGTGTTTGTGTGTGTGTGTCTTTTAATAAACTTTTAATATTAGAATAGTTTTAGATTCACAGAAAAGTTGTGAAACTAGTATAAAAGTTTCCATAAACCCACTGCCAGTTTCCTCTGTTATTAACAGTTTACATTAGTGCGGTACATTTGTCACAGTTAATGAGCTAACATAGATACATTATTATTAGCTAAAACTCATACTCCGTTCAGATTTCCTTAATTTTTACCTAATATTTTTGCACTGTTCCAGGCTACAACCCAGTATACTAAATTCCATTTAGCGAACTATGTTTTTTATTCTAAAATTCCTAGCATGATGCCTAGTATCTAAAACACTGAAGAAGCTCAACAAATAGTTATGTATTAAGTGAATGATTGAGTGAATAACTATTAAAAAGATATAGAAACTTCTGAATCCATTAAGGGAAAGATCAGGATGTGTAACAGGAATGAAGTGCACCTAGCTTCATTGGTCGGAGAAAACTTTCCATTGAGAGATAAAGGATACCTGGAATCTTACAAAATGCTTTTCCACAATCCACTAATTGTAAATGTTTTCTTATCTAAACTCAGTGATAGCACCATGTGTCACAGTTTATGCCATGAAAAATTATTAAAAGATTTAATTTATATATTAAATGATTATCAATAACTGTATATACTATATATATATATCTTATCTAATAGAAAAACATAATAGGCAGAGAATGGCATAATCGGTATTTATGAATTTAAATATATTTTTGAAGATTAAGGCTGTAATTTGGAAATTTAAATAAATAACACCTTAACCTGCTGTCACTTATGATATATCTGGGTGATAGATCTGAAGGAGGAAAAATGAAAAAGTTAAGATGAAAGCAAGGCTCCTCTGTAGCATCATCCCAAACACTTAACCTAGTATTTCCCATGCTTAAGAGTGCATTAAGAATTCCCTGCAGGGAATAGAGACTCAGATATACAGAACAGACTTGTGCATACAGCGAAGGAAGGAGAGAGAGAGTAGCATTGAAATATATACATTACCCTGTGTAAAACAGATGGCTAATGGGAAGTTGCTGTGTAGTACAGGGAGCTCAGCCTTGTCCTCTGTGACTCTCTAGAGGGGTGGGATGGGGTGGGAGGTAGGAGGGAGATTCAAGAGGAAGGGGACATATGTATATCTATGACTGATTCATGTTGATATATGGCAGAAACCAAAGTAACATTGTAAAGCAATTGTCTTCCAAAAATAAAAAAATAAAGGAATCCCCTGCAGGGTTTGTTAAAACACAGAATCCTGAGCCCCAGAATTACTGACTCAGCAAGCCTCCAGAACTGAGTGTGAAGTCAAGTGGATCTTAGGAAGCACTGCTGTCAATAAAGCTCGCGGAGATAATGCTATCAAAGGGCTGCACTCAATATGTCAGCAAATTTGGAAAACCCAGAAGTGGCCACAGAACTGGAAAAGGTCAATCCTTATCCAAATTCCCATGAAGAGCAGTACTAAAGAATGTTCAAACCCAGATAATTTCACTCATCTCCCATGCTAGTAAGGTTATACTCAAAATCCTCCAAGCCAAGCTTCAGCATTATGTGAACCAAGAACTTCCAGACATTCAAGCTGGGTTTAGAAAAGGCAGAGGAATCAAAGATCAAATTGCCAAGATTCACTGGATCATAGAAAAAACAAGGGAATTCCAGAAAAACATCTACCTTTGTTTCATTGACTACGTTAAAGCCTTTGACTCTGTGGATCATAACAAACTGCAGAAAATTCTTAAAGAGATGATAATACCAGATATCTTGCTTATCTCCTGAGAAATTTGTATGTGGGAGAAGAAGCAACAGTTAGAACCTTGTATGGAACAAATGACTAGTTCAGGATTGAGAAAGGAGCATGATAAGGCTGTTCATTGTCATCCTTTTATTTAACTTACATGTACAGCACATCATGAGAAATGCCGGGCTGGATAAGTTACAAGCTGGAATCAAGATTACCAGGAGAAATATCAACAATCTCAGATACGCAGATGATACCACTATAATGGGAGAAGGCAAAGAGGAACTAAAGAACATCTTGCTGAGGATGAAGGAGGAGAGTGAAAAAGTTGACTTAAAACTCAGTATTAAAAAAAAAAAAAACACAAAACTAAGATCATGGCATCTGGTCCCATCACATCATGGCAAATAGAAGGGGAAAAGGTGGAAGCAGTGACAGATTTCCTTTTCTTGGGCTCTAAAATCACTGTGAATAGTGACCGTAGTCATGAACTTAGAAGATGATTGCTTCTTGAAAGGAAAGCTATGACAAGCCTAGAGACTGTGTTTAAAAGCACAGACATCACTTTGCAACAAAGGTCCTTATATTCAAGGCTGTAGTCTTTCCAGTAGTCACGTACACTTGTGAGAGTTGGAACATAAAGAAGGCAGAGCATGGAAGAGCTGATGCTTTCAAACTGTGGTGCTGGAGTAGACTCTTGAAAGCCCTTTGCCCAGCAAGTAATCTTAAAAGAAATCAATCCTAAATACTCATTGGAGAGAATGATGCTGAAACTGAAGCTCCAATACTTGGGCCACCTGATGTGAACAGTCAGCTCATTGGAAAAGACCCTAATGCAGGGAAAGATTGAAGGCAGGAGAGAGTGACAGAGGATGAGATGGTTGGATGGCATCACCAGTGCGATGGACAGGAACTTGGGCAAACTTCAGGAGATGGTGAGGGACAGGACCCCATAGACTGATGCTACAGTCTATGGGGTCACAAAGAGTCAGACATGACTTGGTGACTGAACAACAACCTAATTCAGTAGCTCACAGGGGATGCTAGTGTTGCCAGTCCCGGACACTTTGTACAGCACTGGATTAATCCCAGTGTCTATCTCCTCTCAGCCCCTACTTTGGAGGAAGAGTGTAAGAAAAGTATCATAAGTAATATTATCTCCTCTGAGATGAAGCTCAACTAAGCCTCTCTCAGGTTAATTATTCAGCAGTAGCTCTACCTCTTAAAGAAATAAACTTTTGTCATTTTGACCATAACATGGAAGACAAAAACAATCATAAAACTTTTGTTTGTTTGTTTGTTTTGTTTTTACTCAGTAGATACTAAACCTCCAGCGTTTAGGAATGATTTGATTAAGTCCCTTTATTTTGCCCACAAGGATCTCACCAAAAAAATACTCCTTGCCCTCAAGGATGTTAAAACATAGTTAAAGACACATAAGTCAGAAAATATAATGTCATTATTTCACAATATCCTACATCTCCATGGTATATTTCTATTTTCTACAACAATCACATGAGATAGTAATTAGTTCCTGTGTACTTAGGAGGAAATTAAGCCTCCAAAGGAGTTCAATGATTTAGCATCAATAATATGACATCAAATAGGATAAGCTGTAGATTCAAATCTAGGATTTTTTAAAACTCTGAATCCATACATACTCTTTCCACTAGCACAGGCTGTCTCCTAATAAAACGTTCAAAGTGTTTTGGAGAAATGAGACACACTGGGAGGAGAAAGAGACCTACATTTCTAGAATTGGAAAGGATCTCTGAAGTCACATGGTCTGTGATAAATTTTTGACTCAGGGTTAGGAAAAAAGCAATCAGCAGGAGTGAATAGCTATATGCAACACGGTCAGCACATTTCCTCTTCGCTTTATTTCCACAGTGCATCCTGAGCTTTGAATTTAAAGCTCTCCTCAGTTCCCATCATTTCCTGGGAGGAAACTAGTCAGGAGGGAAAAGGTCAATGTCCCCAACTGACCCCTCACGTTTTTATTCCTATTTTCATTGCTGCTGTTCTTTTCTGCTTCTGGAGTTGGTTGCGCCACCTAAAGTCACCACTGAGACATAGCCTTAGGGATGCTACTCTTCTGCTCTATCCTGTAAATAAAACACCCTGTCTATTGTGGTTTCAATGAGTTAAAAAATCATAACTCAGAGAAAATGAACCAAAGCTACCTGGAAATAGATAGTTTTACATAATTAATATTTTTACACTAAGCTCAACATTATCCACAGAGGGAACAGGCTGGCAGGCTCTGCTCAGGACCCTAATTCTCCCCTTCCAGTCCCCACAGTGTCATGGTGCTGAGAACATCAGCCACCCTCTGGTTACATAAACAGGGTAAGTTGTCCAAGTCACTAGTAAGCTATTTACTATTTCATTATTTCCTAAGCCATACATTTCAACACATTTTTACACCTAATGAGTAAAGTTATGTCTTCTATTCATTGAACTAGCCAATAAAATAAATACTCAGGTAAACTCAGACCAGTAAATAGACATCATTCACTTAAAATGCTTTCATTTCATCTTTGGCTTAAAGTAGGGAAGAAATCATAATATCTATCTGGAAAATAAAGGTGGGGAGAATAAGAGAGAAGGGGGTTGGTGACAACACTGAGAAGTCAAAGAAACAAATGATAGAGAAGTAAAGGAAGTAGTTGTGGTGATCGTTCAAGAATGACAAGAGCATCAAAAAGTAGGTTTTGTTTTGTTTTAAAGGGGACTAATTATAGATTAGAAAATATGGTTGACCTGTTGGAAGGTGTCTGGAGGCCCCAGTAGCTCCACACAATGCAAACCTGTGGTGAAGGAAGGTGAACAGGCAGAGAAAGCCCCAGCCTTTCTTCTCGTGTGTTTTATCAAAGGAGCCATAAATATTTGTTCTGGATTCCTTAGTTTCTTTGGTACTCTTCACCCCACCCAAGTATCAGGCATTTCTTTTAAAAAAAAAAAAAAAAAGGCTGCTCTAAATCATTGTGCTTTATTCACATACCTGGTCAGTGAACACTGACTGAACACCTACTAAGGGTAAGGAACTGTGCTGGGCAGCATATACCTTACCTGTTTGTCCAGGGGAAAGGTAGAATGGAAAGCTTTCTCCCCCTTTCAAAGCAAACAATGTATGTTGGGCTGATTGCTTACAGGCCACTGTTTGGTTTAACTTCTGACAGTGTGATCTGTTCTTAGTAATATCTGTTCCATTGTGTCTTACAAAGCTGGGTCTACAATTACCTTTGTTAGTAACTTCTGTTTATTTTATGGCTTTGGTCTCTTGTCCCCAAAGTGCCATCAGATAAAGTTCCAACTTTCCTTAATTTATCAATAAAATAACCTTATGGTAACTTACAAGCATAACAGATACCCAAATCCTATTTTCTTTCCAGTTATCTACTCCATTTACAGGTGGACTTCATTTAAAAACAAAACCAAAAAACTTTGCTTTCAAGTTAAAAAAAAAAAAAACTGATTAAAGATTTTCCCTTATTTTAAGAGGTTAAGTTAATAATTAACTCATGATTGCTTTTAGAATAAAAAAGGGAACAAGAGTAGGCTAATTCTCCCTGAACCTCTTCTGATTCATGAGTAATTTATGAAAAGCTTCCTAAAGCTAAAGTATTTACCACACTAATTTGCAGTATCTCGTGTAATTCTTTCAGGATGCTGCAAGTTAAATATTATCCCATTTTAAAAATGAGAAAATTCATACCCAGAAAAGATAAGTAACTTTCTCAAGTCATGCAGCCATAAGCAACATCCAAAATCTAGAGTTTTTAGGCTATTGACATTAGAATGCGAGAGTGTTTTGTAATTCTTGGGACTAAACTACTTTTCTATGAGCACTGTGCCAAGGCTATGAGCTAAGTCCTTGACCAGAAAGCAGATGATTAAAGATAGAAGTAGAAATATGTTTTTAAGCCCTAGAAATCAGGCAAGTCATGAATTTCTCTTTTCCTTTTCCATACTAGTTGTAGAGTCAAAGTTACCAGGGCAATGGGGCCTTATGGTGGGAATATTCTGAACTAAGCATTGGGCCCAAGCCACCAATTGCTTTGACCACCCACCAGGGCTATAGGAAATCAACTTACCAATTCCACAAACATCCCTGTTTTTGAAATCATCACATTCTCTGACAGAAAATGTTCTCCACTATCAGAAATTATACTACTTGGTTCAAATGAGGTATTAACATATCTTTTTCATTCATAGTCCAGAAAATCCAGCTGATAAAATATCCAGTCTTGTCATTATCATCCTTTACATGAGTACAAAGAATAATGCTTGCTTAAGCCCAAGAAATAACTAATGACATTGATAGTTTCTCTTACGCTCCAAATGTTATGTAAAACCATACCTGGAAAAAATTCTCCATTAAAAGAATCATCATCCTTTGTATAATTTATATGATATTCCAAAGTATCAGATGTTGTGCTAAAGACTACTAATAGCAATTGATCCCGTTTAAACCAAGAAAATAATCGAAATCTTTACGCCGTTAGGAAAATGTTGTAAGTGGTATAATTTCAGCTTTGTTTTCTTTTAAATTCTCTGAGACTGAACTTACTAGACCATTTTAACACTGCAGTGGCTGTGTATGAAGGGGCATGCATGCATACAAAGTGTCATTTCTGGATTCCTGCAGACTAAATTCCTCTACTAAACCACAGAAGAGTTTCACACACAAAGATAAAGTAAATCTTTCATGTAAATCTTTGTATGCTCTCCCACTAAGAACCCCCCAGGATGATTCCAACAGATATCTTTGATGAAAGAAAACTACTTAGCAGATTGCTAACAATAATTTTTACTAGCAATGACCAATTTGATGTTTGGTGCTTTATTATATGGTCATAGAACTGGGGCCACCAAGTCATCTTATCCCAGACAGGAAGACAGACCATCTCTATGAAATACCCTCATTAAATGACAAATCTGACATGGACAATAAAATAATACTGCAACACAAACTTTTGAAAGAATATTCCATTGTGACAACATGATTACTGCATGTATTTTTTTAGTCAAGAACAAGTATTGGTTCTTTATTATGTATAGAACACAGTCTTCACAAAATTTTTGAGACATGATTTTATATGACTAAATCATTTTTTGGTCCAAAATTGGCCCCGTTTATTTACTGCTGCTGCTGCTAAGTCGCTTCAGTCGTGTCCGACTCTGTGTGACCCCAGAGACGGCAGCCCACCAGGCTTCCCTGTCCCTGGGGGAAGAACACTGGAGTGGGTTGCCATTTCCTTCTCCAATCCATTTATTTACAACTTTCTCTAATTCTGACCTCCCCTCACTCTATTTTACATTAAAGATAACTGTTTTCTCACTGTCATACTCAACATATACATATGAACTGAATAATTCATAGAGCCATTCTGAAGCTTTTGATTATCCAGGTGCATTTCTGTGATACACGAGCAATATTTGTAACAGATGAAAATACAAAGAATAGTGTTATTTAAAATCCTTATATAGACTTCTATGAAAAGTACATTCTGTGTAAAAAAAAACAAAACTTACTGTAATCCTTTCATCTTACCCAGTGGCTTCTTTTTTTTTTTTTCAAATATAAACTGTTTCTTAATAAACTTATCAATTAATTCTCACTAACTCTCCCTCATGGAGATCCAGATATCAGGTTTGTATTCACCCCTGGATCCTTTGAATTTACTTTCTTTATGAATCATACCTTATAACCAGTTTTATTTATTAACCACACAGGGATGTGAAACTAATGTCATTATTGCTAGTACCTAGTTACTGGCTGAGAAACCCAAGCTATGAGCCGGTTCAGGAAAAACTGGCTCAGTCACTGCCTTTTTTCAACTGGCCCTGGATATAAAATAAATACTACAACCTTTAGGATAATCATTCAAAACTTATTTATTATTGTATTATCCTAGAATTTTATCTCATTTTTTTTTGTATAAATGGAAAAACAATTCTAAAATGTGTGGTGTAAGGTGAGTATGCATAATAAATAGATATATGCAGACTTCTATTGTAAAAATATTGACCATGAATCTTGGAATATACAGATGATGTAATTATCTTATAAATTACTATAAGTATAGGTCAAAGGTACGAAATGGGATTTGGAGTGAATGCATTCAGGATAGATTACAAATTTTATGCAAATCACGACCAAATTTTGCTGTCATCTATTCTAGCATTATAGATGCTGGTATTGATATCCAAACTTAAGGATTTCCAAAAGTTTGTTTATCTTTAGAATATGTTTCCTTCTAATATTCTCATTTTCTATCAGTCTTCAGGAAACATCAATAAGATAATTTTTAGGTTATAAAGTATGCTTTTATAGTATTATTGTTCTGTTTTGATCTTCTCAAAAACCCAGTGAAAAATATCAGTACTATCACTATTTTCAAATAAGGAAACTGAGGCACAGATAACTACCAATAGTATAATTGGAAAGATTATAGCTGGAGTAGAGACCTCTCACTTCAAATCTGAGCTCACCGAACTATGAAAAATATTCATTTAATTGCTTATAATATTAAAATACAGATAGACTAGTTAATACTATCCCATATTTATATGTATAGATATGTATTCAATGCTCAAATCTACATTTATAATATCAACATATTTTAGCAATGATCCTCTGTCATATTTGGGCTTCCCTGGTGATTCAGATGATAAAGAATCGATCTGCAGTACAGTAGGCCTGGGCTCACTTCCTGGGACGCTCCCTTGGAGGAGGGCATGGCAACCCACTCCAGTATTCTGGCCTGGAGAATCCCATGGACAGAGGAGCCTGGAGGGCTGCAGTCCACAGGGTCGCAGAGTCGGACAAGCCTGAGTGACTTTCACTGTTTAATTTCTGCCATATTTATGTCTTTATTTAGCTATCTTTTCATCAAACATCCTGGGATAACACCCTCTGCTTATCAGCAGACATTCTTCTTGGCTTCTGCAATTGTGAAGTCCCTTCTGGGGTCTTTGAACACCTACCCCATCTGGAACCTCCCTTGATTGCATTTCTGGGACTTTCCACATGCACTGGGATTTCTTCTTTGACATGGGCTTCTTTCCTCATTTGTTTTTTTTCTTCTTCAAGCTCTATTATCAGGAAGGCTATATTTTTGCCTTCCCTGTAACCTCATTAATGCAGGATGGTGAAAGTAAGGAGAGACCAGACATCAGCAGAGGGAAGTGCCTGAATCCACCAGGACACCTCTCCCTCTATTCTCTTGCCTTCATTCTCAGGCCTTTCTGTCACGAGGCTTATAGCTACTTTTCAAAGACATCCTTGGGTAAATGCATACTAATTATATCAAAATTACCCTTTTTAGGGTATTGGCTATAAAACTGGTGATAAATTCTTAACTGTTCAGAAACTTTCAAACACTTGTCTGACATAGTTAATCTCAACCCATATCTTGACTGAACATTCTGATAGGGCAGGACAAAATCTTGCCATTTTATCTTTGTATGTTTTGGTTAACCCAATTTATCCTGAACCTGTAAAAGGCATTCAAAGATATATGTATTGCCTCAATAAAGGCAAATTTCATTTCTTTATTTACAAGGCTTGCCTTTAGTTAGCATCTTTGCTTAATATCAGAGTGGAATGGATATTCAGCAGAAGAGGGAAGAATTCAATATTATCCCACTGTGGGTGGAGAGCAGTGAGGAATAAGCTATAAGATGCTCCATATTTGATCCCAATGTTCTTCTTTGTCCCCCTTCCTCACCTCCTTTTCTCCCTTTTGATCTTGATGGTCTTCTCCTTTCAAGCTCTGTTGAAGAACATGCCACTTCTGGGGTTAGAGAAGAATGAAGGAGAGAGGAAAAAGGGCAATTCCTGGATACTTTTTTTCTTAACATATTTTTATATAATTTAATTAAAGCTTTATATTAATATATGACACTGAGACTTTCTCCTCCTCTTTGGGAAGAAACACGAGGCTTGTGGTCTCCAGCACCATCTTGATAATGAAAGATATAAGAAAGATGCTTGTCGTTTTCCCACATGGCATAGACCACTGCTATGAAATGAATCCCTGGATATATCTAGTAACCACCTCCAGGAAGCCTTATTGGATTTCTCCACAGGGGGTCAGGCAGCAGTGCAAAGGTGCTAGATTACTTATGTCTCATGTATCTTATTTTTCATGACCATACATTCATTTACAATATTAATCACCTAATTTACTGACTACTAAAATTTCACCTATTTGGATATCATTTATGATAGCAAAAGAGTATACTCTAAAATATTCTGTCCCCAGTGTTTGGACACTGCTAAAACGTCCATTGATTCTGAAGTGTAGAGAGGTGAATGTCTTATTTTTACTGTATTAATGGGACAGAATGTCCCTACTCTGACAGTTCTGTGCTTCCCTTTCAATGAAACACCTGCAGTGCAGGAGGCATTTGCTGCTTCAGGTTGCATCTCTGGTGTGATATCGTAACTGACTTTGGCAATTAAACTGCACAGGTGGGAACATCCTATTTTCAGGTAACTCTATACTATCTTTATATAAAAGCACAACATTGCACGTTTTCAGCTAGTGCCATTAAACCAAAAGGTTAAGAAAAGCCAAGAGGAAATCTTACGGCAGTTTTCAGTTTAGTATCCATAGATACAAGCAGTGGTCCTCCCACATCACTTAACACAACTCGTAAAATCAGTTACAGTTACTCCTCTGATCAAGAGAGATGTGTTGAAGATGAGGCTGATGACAACATTATGTACCAGAGTTCTGGTATGCTCTGACTAAATTAGAAGTTCCCCAAGGAAAAATATTAAAACGAGGTATCTCTGGAAACACTGATATTGAGCTATCAAAAAAATAAGCATCAGAGTAATAAAGTATAGAAGGTTGATACCATGCATAGCAGAATGGTAACTTGACAAATTTGGCAGCTTATCCACTTGTCTACAATAGAAAAACAATCCATTATTATGTTTTCTTTCTCTGACATCCTTATGTGTCCATATTCCATCACATCAAATTTTAGCATTTAGGTATATTTGATCTTACCTTCTTAGGAATATGTATGTTGGTACATACCATAATACATCTTTCCAAATCAAATAAATTGTACCAATTCTAGGCACTATATTTTAAATACTTTACAAATGCAGGGTCAAGTGTTTCTTAAATTTATGCTACATACTTGGGAGTATTATCAGAAATCTATTTAAACTAAGAAAATATCCACAGATTTTTAGCTGTTATAAAATGAGACATTTCTATAATCAAATCAACTGATAATTGTCCAATAAAAAACAAAAAAAAAAAGTGTCATTAAAATTGAGGCCTCCTGTTTGGTTTCTCCTTCTGGTAAAGATTACACTCATAACCAATACAATATTGTAAAGTTTAAAAATAAAATAAAATTTAAAAAAATAGTAACACTTAAAAAAAAGATTATACTCATTTTAAAAATACAGGATACTTTCTACAGTGGGAGACAATTTAAAAGCTTACACAATTGAAAAATGTTTCTTATGTAATTTTCACTATTCCATCTATTATCTGTCTCAATGATTAATGATAACAAATACTTCTTTCCTGAAAATTTATTTCAAAAAACTTTTAAGTCAGCAAAGTCACTTTCATAGATATGGGTTTTGTTTGTTGCTTGTTTGTCTGTTTATGGGAAGGGTCATCAAACCTATTCATGACTGGCTTTTAAGGACCTTGATGCAAAAGCTATCATTTGATCATTTATTTATGACTAAATGCTGCTTTACAAAACATAGTAGCAGAATAAAATAAACGTTTCAATTGAATATAGATCTTCAATTAAGCAATACAAATTTACATTAAAAAACGAGTAGATGCTAGTGTATAGTATCTAACACTTTAAATCAATATAAACCAGTTTACAGGGATTGTTAACTGATTTTTTTCTTGCCACATATAAAAAATTTCTAGTAATCAATTTAATTGGAAAGCTAGTTTATAACAGTTGTGAGTCATTTTAATCACACAGTGATGACTTTGTTATAATGGGCAAGGAATCATTTTATTCTCAAGAATCTTTTTTCCTCTTCTCATCCCCATTATGGACAACACAAAACAGAAAAATCAATTGCACCTCTATTTCTACAGCCCTTGCCTAACATCTTTGCTTCCCTTTATGCATGAATTGATATTTAAATACCCACTGCTAACTTGGTGGATTCAGCCCCTCAAAGCTTTTTACAACCTGCTTCCTTCTCTCTCCTGTTGTGTCAGCTAGTGAGTGAACTTATTAACAAAACCTAATATTTACAAGACAAAAATAACATCTCTAAAGTTAGCCTGTGATTTTACACTATTTTCAGCTGTGGTTAGCCATGACCTATTCATTAAAGGTACTTAGAAGCTTCAGTCAATTTTGCAGTAATTTTTTTCAGGTGCATGCTAAGAGTCTGGAGACCAAAGATCAGTGTTAAATGATTTTAATTTTTTTCTCATTTTTTTCTAAACAAAAGGTCACCTACCTTTATGTGACAGGCGTAAGCGGGGGTGCGGGGTGTCAGCTGTATGACCTCCTGTCCACAGCTCCAGCAAGTAGCCCCACAGGAGCCAGGTGACGAGGTGCCCAGGCGATGCCATGCTGCCTGCCGCTGCGATCCTCACTCTCTGGCGGGGTGAGTTTTACTTAGGACTCCCCTCCAGGGGCAGCGTACGAGAGAGGCTTTGTCACAAATCGAACGCGTTGTCATCAGAAAGCACAGTTCCAAAGTGCCATTTGTCAGGCTGTGTTTGGATATGTAAAACCTGCCTTTCCCCAGGACAGTTGTTTATAAGCCCGGAGCAAGAGGACATTCCAAGGAGTGAATCTTCACTGCCATGTCCTGCCTAGAGCTCTTTTCAGTCACTAAGCGGGGAGATTCAGGAAGAAACTGTATTATCTGAGTCACTTATGCAAGCGATTCATTCAGAAAAAACAACAACAAGCTCAGCACACGCACTGCCTTCACCCCCGTGGAGCTCCTCTTCTCTTCTGGCTCCTTGAAGCCTCTCAGAAGTCAGCTTCTTGCACTGACTTGCCAAACAGCTAGTTTTAATTCACCTTTCACCTTGCTAATTAAAAACAAGAAGTGCCATTCCCTCCAGGAGTTGCAGGATCCACCCAGCAGGGATGCCGCTGTCGGCGAGCTGTGTTTACCGGGAAAGTTCAGGCGGGGTTGAGCAGCATACTTGCTGTTTCTAGGAAGTGTTTCTGGTCCACGTGCCCTCGTCCCACCCGCCCTCCCAGTATTATTGGCCCCGCGTCACTCAGCGACAGGAGAGAAGTTCACATTTTGATGGAAAAGTGGAATCAGGAGGGAGAATGATATACAATAGGCTGCTTACTTAAAAATCAGTATAACCTAAGAGGATGGAGGGTCAGGAAGGGCTTTTAAATTCTCACTCATCAGGATTAACCCTTGAGTAAATACAGATTCATTTTAAACAATCTATCTGTCACCATTCAGTACCCAAATTGATTTTTTTCCCCTTTTCACTGAAATTGTATTGTTTTCACATTTTTGCCTTTTTATATTGATTGCATCTTAGAAATGTCATTTTCAACTGCTCTAAGGAAAGCATTTCAAGAACCTGAAAAAATGTGTCTGTGATTGTTTTGTCGATGTGTTAAAACTAACAAAGTGTCTTGTGCCATTCTTCAAATGTGCAAATTCTTCAAATCAAAAGCAAATTCTTTTTTATAAGCAGGTCATAAATTTCATCTCAAATTTTGGAATAATTAACTTTTGAGGTGATTCTTCTCCTATATAAGATAACTATAGTAAGTGAGATTCTCTATGGGACAGATCCCAGTAGATACTAGAAAAGTTGGGATGTAAAATACCTTGGGGTTCAACTGCTATGCACTTTTAGAATTTATTTTCCAAGACACTATGTGTAAATAAGCTTAACACAATAGGTCAACTTTTTACAATCTACTTTCAATCGATCTCAAAAACTAAACCAAACACTCCATAGCTGTTGGCATGGAAATGAATGGTATTATTTTAAGATACCAATAAACTTGAATGGATATTTGACTTGATAGTTTAAAGTTAATGATCAACAAATGATTTCAACTTTTTTTCTCATTCTGCATTTTAAAAGGTAATGATTAAGAACACTTCTTGAGAATTATGGTTTTAAAATAATGCATTTATAACAAAAAGATAACAGAGTTATTTTGCATTATATATAAACAAATGTAGAACCAAGCATTCTTTACCCATTTGCCTAAGCATGATATGTTCTACTACAAGCAAAGTATATTCAGCAAAATGTAAATGTCACTGGATATTATAAATAATTAGATTTCCAATGTCTACAAAAGATAACAAACTCTAAACATTATTTAACAGTAAAGTAACATGAAGTATTTAGATACTTTTAAGCTGGGGTGGTCTCTGTAGGCACTTGCATATTTTAAGAGCCAGTCTGATGAGCTATAGACCTAAAAGTTGTTCTAAGTGTGCTATAACATACCTTTGGAATCCTCTTTTACTTTCTTCCAGAATTGAAATAACTAGAAATTAAATAGCAGCTTTTAGATGTGTTATCTAACAGTAGGATTCCAGAAAAAGTAAATATGATGGATATAACTTTTATTATAAATGCATGCCTACACTCATGCAAATGAAATTCCATTTAAGCTTGTACAGGGCCTGTCCTAACCCTATTATGAAACTAAAGCAATGTAACATTTCAGAACCATTTCATTAGGATACAGAATTCACACCATTAACTACTGATACAGGGATAAATGTTATGGATGCTAGTTACATACATACCACTATACACCCAGATTCATCTTCCGTGTTTATATGTCCTCCTTTAGATACGGTTAGAGCATTTTGAAGTCTGTGCCAGATTCATGAACTCCTTTGGGTGTCTCAAAAATGTGCTTTGGTTTATCCTTCAGTCATCAATGTCATTGCTTACTCCCTGTAACTTCTCTCTATGTCCTTTTAACCTTTTTTCTAGTCTATACAAAGCATACAGATGATGTCCCCCCAAAATGACTATTAAAAATACTAACCATAGCCTCGGTTACCTCTGTGTGGCTCTGATACTGCTGCTGCTGCTAAGCCGCTTCAGTCGTGTCCGACTCTGTGCGACCCCATAGACGGCAGCCCACGACGCTCCCCCATCCCTGGGATTCTCCAGGCAAGAACACTGGAGTGGGTTGCCATTGCCTTCTAACCACAAGCAAAGGAATGAAGAGTCATTAGGACCAAATCAGTCATTCACATCATAAAATAAAAGAATTCTCAGGAGCAGGGTCATCATACAACTTAACATCCAAACCAAACTTTTTTTTTTTTAAAGTAAAAGAGTTTTCTATTAATCATCATGGAGAAAGAATGTTATAGACAAATTAGGACATCAAAGCCACCTTCCTTGGGAGAGATTTCTAGGCAGCCTTAGAAAACATGTAAATAGAAATAACAATAATAAAACTGACAGCTCCAACAGTGAATGAAGAGCTTAAGTGAATGGAAAGGCTTTTGGAACTAGCAGTAATATCTATTGATATTATTACATTTGATCTGAGAGGAGTGGGACTGCCAGTTTGAACAATCTGAGACAAAAATAAAAACCAAGTAAGAAGGAAAATGGTAGTCCTGAAGGTATTCCCTACCAGGTCAAATGTTTCTGTCCAAACCCTTTGTTGTTAACTGTTGCAAAAAGGCAGTGAGAAAAAAGGCCAGAACTGAGAACTTATCAGCAGTTCCGGGCTCCCCTGTCCCTGGTTCCCCAATTTTAACAGCAGAAGAGCAACTGGCCTCTGAAACAATCCTCCCAGCATGTGGTCCAAGACAGTCTGCTGCTGAATCACATAGGGTATTGGCTAAGAGCAGATTCTAATGCCCCACCTTGTACTCCCAGTTTACTTAAAGTTTTACATACTAATATTTCAGTTTCACAGTGGTTCTTTTAGGTCACTGTTATTAAAATATTAGATATCTGTTTGCCACTTTCTACCATTTTTATAAGACTATAGTATCTGCAATTTAAGTTTAAACTTTTATAAAATGAAGCCACAGCTACAGCGTGCACTTACATTTTTCAAATACATGTTGAAAACAAGCAAAAATTGTAAAAACCTTCTCTATACCACTTAAAATTATTTCACATATTGTGGGATGGGACTCTCTACTTACTAATACCCTTGAGAATATCCATTCTTTCTTTTCTTCCTCCCCAAGAAAATAGGATATAAATACGGGAGCCTACATTTCTCAGCCCCTTGGCAGTTATGCTAAGCCCTGTGACAATTTCTGTTTTAAAACATTTATTTGTAATTGATTGATGATTGGTTTACAAAATTGGTTTGATTTCTGTCATATATCAACATGAATCAACCATAGGTGTACATAAGTCCTCTACCTCTTGAATTTCCCTCCCACCTCCCACCTAGTCCCACCCTCTAGATTATTACAGGGCCCCAGTCTGAGTTCCCTGAATTGTACAGCAAATTCCCACTGGCTGTCTATTTACATGTGCTAGTATATATGCATCCATGCTACTCTGTCCATTTATCTCACCCTCTCCCTCTTTCCCCACCCTTGTCCATAAGTCTGTTCTCTATGTCTGTGTCTCCATTGCTGCTCTGTGAACAGATTTGTCAGTACATCCTTCTAGATTCCATATATATGCATTAACATACAATATTTGTTTTTCTCTTTCTGACTTACTTCACTCTACATAATAGGCTCTAGGTTCATCCACCTCATTAGAACTGACTCAAATGTGTTCCTTTTTATGGCTGAGTAGTATTCCATTGTATATATGTCACCACATGTGAAATTTTATGACCAAATAAATGAGTAGAAGTGACATGTATCACATCTAGGCTGAGGTAGTGAAATACTACTAAGCAATTCTTTCTCTCTCAAATACTTTCTGCAACAAAGGTTGAAGAAAAGGAGGAGGCCATATGTCAAAATGTGAAGGTACAAGATTGAGGCATCTTCAATTACTGAATCATCATAGTAGGGACAGTTGCCCTGGAAAGTTATCCAGCCCACAGAAAACTTTATATAAGCAAGAACTAAACATATGCTATGTTAAGCCTTTTGGTTTACTTGCTATCATTAGCATACATAGTCTCTCCTAACTAAATGCACCCACTTACTGTGCTTTGGGAAACAGGCTCATGGACAAACATATAGCATAAATAAGTCACTAATATTGTATTTCTTCCTATCTACTATTAAAACTTATTTCAGTAGAAGTTATTATACTAATATAGCTAGAGAGAGATGTGGATAGTTGAGGGTTGAATGAGAAGTAACATGAATCCCTGTGTTACTTTTAGAATGGGATGGCTACGCCCTGAGCTTTTCCAGTTGAGCACTGCACACAAAAATATCATGAACAGTATTTATAGGTGAACAAATAGTGCTGCATCTCAAGAACACCATGATTAAACCATTAGAAACCACATGTCACGAAAGCAGTGAGGATGATCCTTTGTGAACTAAACTTTCTCTTTAGCGGTCACGACCTTCCAGGATCACCTTCCTCCACTTCTGCTAGCCCTACACTCTGGAGCATCTCAAATCAGTCACCAGTACAGCCAGCTACTGCGGCCACTACAGCATCGAGGCTGATGGGTGTTATAACTAAGGCTGTTGATGTGTTTATTGGTCAGGATTCCAGAAGTCTGGACTCGCTTTTTCCCACATTCAACAATTCAAGAGGATGATGGAAAAGGGAAAACTAAATTATCCCTGATTTGTATGTTATTGAGAGTAGTTCACTACCAGCCGGGATCCGATCTAGTTGCTTGTGTGAAAGAGATTTGGCTGATTCCATTCTGATGTCATCAACATAGTTAATTATTTTAAAACACTGAACTTTTATTTTTCCACTTTGATCATCTATTATTAAAAAAAGACATAAAATTTGAACAAAATTTACATTTGGTAGAATCTTGAGTTCTTTGTTTCTGACTCATACTAGATTTATTCTAATTTTCTTCTATGTCCTTGATAATAAAGAAAAGCATAAGCATTTTGAGATAGGTATCATCTTTAATTGATTTTAATCAAAGAACAGTGATTTTTAATGCCCTTTTTATGGCAAAATGAAATTACGTGAGCCACTAACTCCAGAAATCTTTAATTTATAGATCCTGGGAGGTTTCCCTACATACTCTTCCTTATAGGTAATAGAGAATTCCTTATAAAGGCAGAGATCCAATTAGTTACCTTTAAAAATGTAACAGAAACTTCCATAATAATACATTATAATTTACTGTTTTTTTGACCAACCTAGATGGCATATTAAAAAGCAGAGGTATTACTTTGCCAACAAAGGTCCATCTAGTCAAGGCTATGGTTTTTCCAGTGGTCATGTAAGGATGTTGGAGTTGGACTGTGACGAAAAGCTGAGCACCGAAGAATTGATGCTTTTGAACTGTGGTGTTGGAGAAGACTCTTGAGAGTCCCTTGGACTGCAAGGAGATCCAACCAGTCCATTCTAAAGGAGATCAGTCCTGTGTGTTCATTGGAAGGACTGATGCTAAAGCTGAAACTCCAGTACTTTGGCCACCTCACGCAAAGAGTTGACTCATTGGAAAAGACACTGATGCTGGGAGGGATTGGGGACAGGAGGAGAAGGGGACGACAGAGGATGAGATGGCTGGATGGCATCACCGACTCGATGGATGTGAGTCTGAGTGAACTCCAGGAGTTGGTGATGGACAGGGAGACCTGGCGTGCTGCAATTCATGGGGTCACAAAAAGTCAGACACGACTGAGCAACTGAACTGACTGACTGAACTGATGCCTGTTTTAACACATATTTTTGAGCTACTGGTGGCACTGATGGTGACTTGTTCTTGATCCATGATAAGTGTCTTCAGCACCTAGCACTGAACTTCAAATTGATTCCATTTCAGTAGAATAAAAATGACTACTATAATAATAACACAAATGTTCATTTGCTTCCTACATGCTAGACCCCATACAGGGCATATTCACATATAATCCAGTTTAATCCGGACAACAGCCGTATTCAATGACACCATTTTTACCACCGTTTACACAGAAGAAGAATCTGGGACACAGGTGTCAAATAACTACTTCCCTGAGGTGAAGCTGGAAGTGTTAGTCGCTCAGTTGTGTCCAATTCTTTGTAACCCCCTGGACAGTAAGTCCCCAGGCTCCTCTGTCCATGGGATTCTCCAGGCAAGAATACTAGAGTGTGTTGCCATACTCTTCTCCAGGGGATCTTCTGACCCAGGGATTGAACAGGGTCTCCTGCATTGCAGACAGATTTTTTTTACAGCCTGTGAAGTACTGATAAAGCAACAGATCTGGACTCTCACACCCAAACTCCAGGGCCTGAGTTCCAACCATTACACTTGCCTTCTTGGAGAATACTATTTAAAGACTTTATATTGACTCTTCCAAATTATTACACTATCTGGAACTTATCTTTATTAAGTATTAATAAGGACGTAACATGGTTTAGTCGCTAAGTCGTGTCTGACTCTTGCCACCCCATGGACTGTAGCCTAACAGGCTCCTCTGTCCATGGGATTTTCCAGGCAAGAGTACTGGAGCAGGTTGCCATTTCCTTCTCCAACAGGAAATAGTATAGTCTTAAAATAAAAACCTTTCAAGGCAGTTTGTACTTTAATCAACAACCAGCCTCAGTGACTGAGATTAAACTCACCACATAAAAGCCTCCATCCAAGGTCATGTCAGATGGCAGTGTATACTCTGTTAATATCATTCTGTAAGCTGTTAGGTTTGACTAGGGTCTTTGGAGATTGGTAGTCAGGCACAACACTGGAGCTAAATACAGTAGGCAAAATTACTAAAGATCCAATATCAAAGGCACCCAAGAAATAATTTTTTTTCTATTAATAATCATTATTCCATATTGAAACATGCAGTAATTGTGCAACAAATAGGTATTAAAAGAAGAATCTGTCAGATAATAATAGTGACTATTTGTGGAAATATATATATATATATATACACACATATATATATGTACACACACTTATAGGCATACATACACACACAAACACATCTTTAGTTATGGTTGCATGGAAAGAAAGAAGTTGTCAAGAAAGGATTTAAGGCTAATAATTCACTTACCAATAGTTACTGATGTTTATATTATTTTGCCCAAAAGATTCCAACATTTTCAAAAAAACGTTACCACTAATATACCTAAAGGAAATAAAACAATTTATAGTCAGTCCACTTAAGAGAGGGACTCAGTATGAGGCCAACAATAAATGCCATAAACTGCAATAAAGAAGTTATCCATCCATGCTGCTAAGTCACTTCAGTCGTGTCCAACTCTGTGCGACCCCATAGACGGCAGCCCACCAGGCTCCCCCGTCCCTGGGATTCTCCAGGCAAGAACACTGGAGTGGGTTGCAATTTCCTTCTCCAATGCATGAGAGTGAAAAATGAAAGTGAAGTCGCTCAGTCGTGCTTCTTTAATTTCCTTCTAGAATTTAAGACCACCTATATTTTTTTGTCTTTTTGGTAAGAAGTGATCTAATTTTTTCAAGGTCAGTTTATGGATTATTTACATTAAAAAAAGGAAGGAAGGAAGGAAGAAGGGAAGAAGTAAGTGATAATTTAATGTAATATATTTTCAACTTTTTTTATTTCAAGTCTTGAATCCTCTTTCATTTTCTCTATGATCTCCACTGTCGTTTAACTATCACTGGTTAAACCAGACCCAAACAAGCTGGCATAGGGTAGTTTATTCAATAAATATTTGTATGATAGAAGCAAGGTACTCATATAGCTTAAACTATCTAGAAATCAGAGATTAATTTCTTTCTGGTAATTATTTGGATCATTTTTTCAGTTGTTCACTTTGACTCTACAGAGGACAATGGCCAATACATAAAATGAAGAAAACAATTGTATTCCATTATGAAAGAAGAAAAGGATTTACATAAAGCCAATGCAATTATCCATTAGTCAGTTGGCAAGAAACTAAGGAAAAAGGCCAAATATTTTGTAATATTTTATAGTATCTTCAACTGTCATACAGTTGGCAGATGGATATAAACGTTTATATATCACATAAAGCTGCCATCAACTCAATGAATGTACCTGTTTCACATTAACATAAATGGAAACAAACACTAACTTTAAAGTTGTGAAGAATCTGACAGAAAATCAGAATATTCAAAATAAAAAACATTTTGGCTATGAGAGTGAATCTTAGACTTCAAAGGAATCACAACGACCAAAGAAAAAACCTGGCAGAAGTCCTGTGAAGACTCTTTCCCCCCAAGGACTTCCTTTCTTTAACACCATTCCAAATAACCATCGACGGAAGAGCGAAAACAGTCCATAGGAAAAAGAACATGATGTTGAACCCACTGGTGAGACCCCAAAGATGAAAGAAGAAATCTAAACTCATTATTTCATTTCACCTTTTGTTTAGCATTGCTATAATTTCCACAAATGATTTGGCAAAATTGTTATTGCTTATGAGCCAGATTTTAAAGAGGCAGGATTTCAGGTGTAGTGTCTTTTCATTTGAATCCGTTATTTCATTACTGGAATTATATTTGATGGGCTGTACGAGTGGTTATTTGGCGTGAACAGGTAGTTCTGGCTTGTGATGTCCCAGTACATAACACTAGCACCATGTGGAGGCCAAGACTGGTACTACATGCTTTCAATTGTAAACCACATTGCAAGCCTATTTGTGCTCACAATTTGTTTCCTATCACAAAATAAAGAACATGCTTTATCCAATGATGGTGTAACCCTTTATATTCTGAGCATGACCACTTTATGCAGCTGATAGATGGGTCTTGGTAGTTAAGGAAAAATAATTTAAATGTACTTTATAAAACATTTAATTTAAAAAAACACCAAAATTTCTGTTCAGAAACTATTTCTTAACAAGAGGCTGAGAATTTTGAAGAGATGACCATAAATATGTCAGAAATATACATATTAAATAGGAAAATATCTCCTGTGAAAATGTGCTTTAAGTATAAGACACTAGGACACTATTGTGTCTTATACTTGAAACATGTCTAATATTACCATTACACAATGATATGCTGCTGCTGCTGCTGCTGCTGCTGCTGCTGCTGCTGCTGCTGCTGCTAAGTCGCTTCAGTCGTCTCCGACTCTGTGCGACCCCATAGATGGCAGCACACCCGGCTCCCCCATCCCTGGGATTCTCCAGGCAAGAACACTGGAGTGGGTTGCCATTTCCTTCTCCAGCACATGAAAGTGAAAAGTGAAAGTGAAGTCGCTCAGTCGTGTCCAACTCTTAGCAACCCCATGGACTGCAGCCTACCAGACTTCATCCATGGGATTTTCCAGGCAAGAGTAGTGGAGTGGGGTGCCATTACCTTCTCCAACACAATGATATAATTGCATGTAAATATGTCTTTATATAATCCCATGTTTATACTAGGTAATAAATAAAGAAAAATATGAACAAAATATCAAGTAAATCCCAACCTCACTCTATTTGCTTGCCAAAAAAATACAACCACATAAAATAATATCTTTCCCCAGAGATCTAAATGGAAAGAATATTTCAATCCAGAAGTTCACTTTGTATTCGATTTGACTAATAAATTAGCATGTTTTCAAGAATAAATTAGTATATGTGCATTGACCTCTGCCTAAAATTAATTGCAGGAGAATTTAAACAAATTGCTTAATGATCTGAAGGTGGATCACTTATTGCAAGAAAGGTATAAAAGTTGAATTTCAATAAAAACTGTACACTTTGAATGAAATTTTAATAGCTAAGCATGAAAAGCTAATTGGTACATCATATTCTCACAATAAACTTGATAAGCTTTATCCAGAACTAAAATACAAGAAACAATGTGTTTTACAAATAAAGGTGAGAATCAAACATTTACTGATTGATGTATGTTTTAAAATGAAAAGTCTACTTTACCAGTCATTTTCAACAAAGCAAGCTTTACAATATTAAAAATATGGTACATTTTTTCCTTAAAGCCTGGTTGAAAATTATGCAAAGTTGCTTGAATCCCAAGAATACTGGTTTTATAGTTTTCAACCATAATATTAACATCTATATAAGAGGATAATTCAAATATAATTTCTCCCATTCTGAACAATCAGACAAGTAAATATTTCTCCAAGAATTCTATTATTCCTATTTTTCAGCTCACAATTCCTTGTATCAATTTAATCCTTTTCTATAGGATAAATGTGAAAGTGTTAGTTGCTCTGTTGTGTCCAACTCTTTGAGACCCCATGGACTGTAGCCCTGCCAGGCTTCTCTGACCATGGAATTCTCCCTGCAGGAATATTGAAATGGGTTGCCATGCCCTCCTCCAGGGGATCTTCCCAACCCAGGGACTGAACCCAGGTCTCCCACATTGCAGACAGATTCTTTACTCTTCGAGACCTGGGAAGCCCCATAAGGTAAATAATAACTCTCCATTAGATAATCCCCAATCTTACAGAAAAATGTAGTAACATTTCCCATCATAAAAAAACTCTCTATTTTCAGTAATCCTCCAACTAGGGACCAATTTATAGATAAAATCCTTCAAAATATTGGCTATAATCTGTCTTCATGTGTTGACCTCGTATTTTCTACTGAATCCACTCTGTAAGTTTGAATTAGGTTTGATTGCAGGTGGCAGAAAACACCAATCAATAGTGATTTAAATGTGACAAATTTTACTTCTCCCTTTTGTTAACATGGTTTGAAGGTGAGACCAGGGCTGCTGTCACAAAATAGGGAGCTAACTAGCACATAACTAACAGGAGCATTTTCTGTCTTGTTACTAGTGCATCTGTGCAAAGTCATTTCAGTCGTGTCCAACCCTTTGCAACCCATGGACTGTAGCCCACCAATCTCATCTGTCCATAGTATTCTCCAGGCAAGAATATTGAAGTAGGTTGCCATGCCCTTCTCCAGGGGATCTTCCCAACCCAAGGACTGAACCGACATCTCTCATGTCTCCTGCTTTGGCAGGTGGGTTCTTTACCACCAGCACCACATGGGAAGTCCTGTCTTGTTGCTTATCCACTCACAATAGGTGGCCTCCATCTTACAGTCCAAGCTCCAGCCATCACATCCTCTTTGCAGCCAAAGACATTTAAGAATTAATGAAGAAGGATGTGCCCTCTGCATTTAAGGACATTTGCAAAAAAAAAAAAAAACTTCATATTCCTGAGCTCTGCTTTGAGTGCCACATGGTTCAAACCTACAACCTCATCTCTTCTCTACCTATAGTCACCCCTTCTTGTGGATTTGCACCAGGTCAACTTGGCTACCTTCCCCAGGACTCCCTTTCTGGCCTATTTCCATTTAGGTTGAGCCAAAGGGGAAATTCTTCGGAGATTTGGCGGGTAGAAGGGAAACAACAATCATTTTGTAACATGCTGCTGCTGCTGCTAAGTCACTTCAGTCGTGTCCGACTCTGTGCGACCCCATAGACGGAAGCCCACCAGGCTCTCCAGTCCCTGGGATTCTCCAGGCAAGAACGCTGGAGTGGGTTGCCATTTCCTTCTCCAATGCATGAAAGTGAAAAGTGAAAGTGAAGTCACTCAGTCGTGTCCAACCCTCAGAGACCCCATGGACTGCAGCCTACCAGGCCCCTCCATCCATGGGATTTTCCAGGCAAGAGTACTGGGGTGGAGTGCCATTGCCTTCTCCGATTTTGTAACATACATATTTTCTTATATTTGTCTCTGCAACTGCTCCACCATTCCAAGAACCTGCTTCTGCTTATCTGTCTCCTGGGTCAGGTGTGCGTGTTTAACTCCATGACTAAGGGCCCTGGCTTTTGCTATACACCCACAACATCAAGGTCAGAGGCAACAACTGCTATCAGGGGTTGCAGTCTTCCCTCCTTGGGTTCCAGTTCATACTTGCAGGTTCCAGCTAGTAATTCCTCTCCCATTTTATACCCTTCTTCTCTTCTTACTGCCTGCCCTGTGGACTTCAAAGCCCAGCATTAGACATGAGTGCAACAACTTTAAAGAGACTTACTAAGCAGTTCCACAAATGCATAAGGTTAAATTTCTGTAACAAATCTATCAGTATGCTCTAGAGGTTCTCCTATTTCCACTGGTACATCCCCTAATCCTCTCACCCAAGACCATGATTTTTCAGAACATCTGTGCACTGAATATCTCAAATCCAGCTTCTCATTCCCTCCATGAAACTCAAACAGATTTGTATATTTGATTGTCTTCCAGAGATTTCCACTTGTGTGTCTAATAAATATTTTAACCTTAACTTGTTAAAATACAATTGTTGATTTCTACTTGCCTTTTACCTCCTCAGTTTGCAAACCTGCTTCCCCCATCCCAGTAAATGGAAATGTCTAGGTCCCCTCCATCAGTGCTTTTCTGCTCTATGTCAATTAGAATAAAAGTCAGATCTTTATTGTGGTCTCTAAGGTCCTTTTTTGATCTGGCCCCTGCTGTGTCATTCACTTTACATACCATTCCTCTCTCAGGCCACTGGAACCACACTGAATTCATGGACAGCTTCCAACCTGGCTAAGCACACTCCCACTTCAGAGCCTCTGCAGTTGCTATTTCTTCTGACTATACAGCTTTCACTTCAGAAACCCATGTCTTACATTATAATAGCTCTAAATTTTTCTAACAAATCAAACCTAAGAAGATATAATTACTAAGAAATAAATGCTGAACATAATTAAATTATAATGTCAAATGTTAAGCACCAATTTCTTATATATCAACTATCTATAAATATCTATCATATTTGTAAGTGAAAGAAATTTTTTTCAGATCTATATTTAGAGTAAAAAGGCATGTTTTAAATCCTGCTTTAATACTATGGAACTGGGTGCCCTTAACCTAAATATTTTTTCTGAGCATCATTTTCTAGCATCTGTAATGGAGAAATTATAATAAGAGATCAATTTGCTGACATCTGTTAGATCATAGAAAAAGCAAGAGAATTTCAGAAAAACATCTACTTCTGCTTCATTGACTACACTAAGGCCTTTGTATGGATCAAAACAAACTGGAAAATTCTTCCAGAGATGGGAGAATACCAAACCACCTTACTTGCCTCCTGAGAAATCTGTATGCAGGTCAAGAAGCAATAATTAGAACCGGACATAGAACAACAGACTGGTTCCAAATTGGGAAAGGAGTACATCAAGGCTGTATATTGTCACCTTGCTTATTTAACTTATATGCAGAATACATCATGCGAAATGTTGGGCTGGATGAAGCACAAGATGGAATCAAAACTGTCAGGAGAAATATCAATAACCTCAGATATGCAGATGACAACACCCTTATGGCAGAAAGTGAAGAGGAACTAAAGAACCTTTTGATCAAAGTGAAAGAGGAGAGTGAAATAGTTGGCTTAAAACTCAACATTCAAAAAACTAAGATCATGGCATCTGGTCCCATCATTTCATAGTAAATAGATGGGAAAACAATGGAAACAGTGACAAACTTTATTTTCTTGGGCTCCAAAGTCACTGCAGATGATGCCTGCAACCATAAATTAAAAGCCGCTTGCTCCTTGGAAGAAAAGCTATGACAAACCTGTGTGTTAGTAGTTCAGTCATGTCTGACTGTTTGCGATCCCATGGATTGTAGCTCACCAGGCTTCTCTGTTCATGGAATTCACCAAATAAGAATATTGGAGTGGGTTGCCATTCCTTCCTCCAGGGATCTTCACAACCCAGGGATCGAACCTGGGTCTCCCACATTGCAGGATGATTCTTTACTGTCTGAGCCACCAGGGAAGCCTGTGACAAACCTAGGTAGCATATTAAAAATCAGAGATATTACTTTACTAACAAAGGTCTGTATAGTCAAAGCTATGGTTTTTCCAGTAGTCATGTATGGATGTGAGAGTTGGACCATAAAGAAAGCTGAGCACTTAAGATTTGATGCTTTTGAACTGTGGTGTTGTGGAAGACTCTTGAGAGTCCCTTGGACTGCAAGGAGATCAAACCAGTCAATCCTGAAGGAAATAAGTCCTGAATATTCATTGAAATGATTGATGCTGAAGCTGAAGTTCTAATACTTTGGCCACCAGATACGAAGAACTGACTCAGTGGAAAAGACCCTGATGCTGGGAAAGATTGAAGGCAGGAGAAGGGGACGACAGAGGATGAGATGGTTGGATGGCATCTGTGACTTCATGGACATGAGTTTGAGCAAGTTCCAGGAATTGGCGATGGACAGGGAAGCCTGGCGTGTTGCAGTCTATGGGTCACGAAGAGTCAGACATGACTGAGCAACTGAACTGAACTGAAGCTTAAGTAGAATAAGTATTTTGAAACTGATATGATTATATTCAAAGCTTTAATATATAAACATTTCCATATTTCTCTATATTGTTTTATATTGACATTGTAGAGTAAGTTCTATTTCAATTTTGAGAGCATGAAAAGATCTGCATCAAGGTCAAAACATGTTAGTTTTTTATCTCCTAAAGCTGGAATCAAGATTGCCGGGAGAAATATCAATAACCTCAGATATGCAGATGACACCACCCTTATGGCAGAAAGTGAAGAGGAACTCAAAAGCCTCGTGATGAAAGTGAAAGTGGAGAGTGAAAAAGTTGGCTTAAAGCTCAACATTCAGAAAATGAAGATCATGGCATCTGGTCCCATCACTTCATGGCAAATAGATGGGGAAACAGTGGAAACAGTGTCAGAATTTATTTTGGGGGGCTCCAAAATCACTGCAGATGGTAACTGCAGCCATGAAATTAAAAGACGCTTACTCCTTGGAAGGAAAGTTATGACCAACCTAGATAGCATATTGAAAAGCAGAGACGTTACTTTGCCAACAAAGATTTATCTAGTCAAGGCTATGGTTTTTCCTGTGGTCAGGTATGGATGTGAGGGTTGGACTGTGAAGAAGGCTGAGCACCGAAGAATTGATGCTTTTGAACTGTGGTGTTGGAGAAGACTCTTGAGAGTCCCTTGGACTGCAAGGATATTCAACCAGTCCATTCTGAAGGAGATCAGCCCTGGGGTTTCTTTGGAAGGAATGATTCTAAAGCTGAAACTCCAGTACTTTGGCCACCTCATGTGAAGAGTTGACTCATTGGAAAAGACTCTGATGCTGGGAGGGATTGGGGACAGGAGGAGAAGGGGACGACAGAGGATGAGATGGCTGGATGGCATCACTGACTCGATGGACGTGAGTCTGAGTGAACTCCGGGAGTTGGTGATGGACAGGGAGGCCTGGTGTGCTGTGATTCATGGGGTTGCAAAGAGTCAGACACGACTGAGCGACTGAACTGACTGAATATTTGAATAATTTTTTTTTTTTTAAGAACTATCTCCTATCAGGTACTTCTAGAAGTAGCATTACAAATGAATCCCTGATTTTTCAGGATTTAAATAACTTAACTCTTGTATCATTTCTAATGTTGCATGCATTCAGAGGCAGTACTATAGATATAGACTGTCTCCTGAATACTCTAAGAGATATGGGTACTAGGCAACCCAATACTTCTCCATTCTCACTAGTGAAATGGATGACTTTGCAGAAAGACAATCTCACCTCAGAATAAAAGACAGCCAATATCCTACAATCAATATAGGAATATATATGTGTCTTTAACACATTTCAACAAGGTCAGAATTTAACAGAGTATAAAATGCTTTTAAAAACTATGCTGAATAATTGAATCTGCAGAGCAAAATATTTTATAAAATCTGTATCTTAGAATAATTTATTTTAGGGATGTGTTTCTTTGTAAAAATTAAAATAATTTTTGTAAAAATCTCGTATCCAGAGATTTTAAAAGAAATATTCATTACTTATATGTTGGATATTTATTCTAACCAAATTTATACTCCTTGCTTAGATGACATTACCCTTAAAAGCCTGGGCATGTACTCATCTCAATATTCATCTCAGTGTACTAATTTATTCATTACTGAAGAATGAAAGAACAAATGAATGAAATAAAATCTATCAAATACTTCAAGTTAAATTAGGATTAACTTAATAATATAAGATGTTATATTAGAATAATATAGTAATAATTAAAAACAAACTTTTGGGGGTGATGGATACATTCAGTATCTTGATTTTAGTGATAGCTTCATGAGCATATACATGTTTCAAAACTTACTGAATCATACATCTTAAATATTTTCTTATATGTCAGTTTAACGCAATAAAGAAGTTTAAAATTTAACAATTAAAATATTAGGTATAAATTTTTGAACTTATAAAATTTTTTAGAATATAGTCATTCAAGATTAGTCTAGTATACAGATATTTTGCAAAACATCTTAACTCATCATGCTCTGTTCTAAATATAAGTAAGATGATCATTTAAAACTCTATTTGGCACTAACATAAACTCCTCACATGATAGAGTTTGTCTAAAAAATATTCTTTGGCTCCTTCTGGCTGTGACCAAGACTTTGATTTGATGAGATTTAAAAAGCCTCAAAGCTCATCTCTTCCTCTCCCAAAAGGATAGTTTGGGTTTCCCACCACTCTGGTCTAGAAGCTGAGGAAGCAGCACAGACTGATCATATTCACTTCCTATCCTCCCAAAAGGCAATTGCTTATTGTTTTAGAAAGCTCCACTATTTTGGCGCTTGCACCTTTTGAGCTAACCACTTTCTCCCTATGAATGCCACTACAACTTCGTCATGCCTCCAATCTTTCATCAGAGACTATAGCACTAGGTCCTGGCACTCAAAGGACTCTACGATATGAATGAATGACTTTCCAGGAACCCTTTCAATTCTTTGACCCTCTCATCACTAGTGATTTGCTTCTCCCTAAGCAAAAATCTCATGGTTTCAACCTGCGCATTTTCACTATGAAACATCTCTATTTTCAAATGTATCAATTCAGTAGTCATCTTTTGAATAAAAATTCCTCTACCCCAAGTTTAATTTTTCAATTCCTGATATTTCTGGCCTCACACTTACTACATTTTTACATGCCTCAAAATATCCACCTTTGATAATTTCTCAATCATTTTACAATGTAAAAACCTTTTTTCTTTTTTACTATAGGTTGTACAAAAACGGGTTTAGATTTGACTACATCTCATCAGGACCTTTAAATTATTCACCTTTTGACTTTCCTCTAATTCGTCAGCTCTCTAATGTCTTTATTTCCCTTTTTATCCTGATTTGATTCTAAGATTGTGCTATTTTAATACTATTGCCAATAAGTTAATTCCTTAGTTCCTCTCTTATTATTCAACCATCTGGCAAAACTCCTGCCTTGGATTAGCTTGATTATCTGTTTTCTTAATGACTAAACCCAAGGTTGCTGGACATTCCTACAGAAAATCAGGGAAAGGAGGAAAGATGTTCCTTAAAAGATAAAAAAGCTAATTCAGTTGAGCTTGCTATACTCCATGGCAGTCTTAGGAAGTTTTACTGTTAAACTCACAGTCCTATTCTTCTCAGTACCTTCTTCCAAAGATTTTCTTCTCAAAGGTGTAATCAACCCTTCCTTCAAATCTCTCTATAGTCATAGCAGATTATCTGGATGCTTAATTCACAGAAAAAGCTAGGACCTTACTGCACATACAGTTTCCTTTTTCTGTTTGGTTAAATTAGATGTGGTGTCCTTCCTTCACCTGCCTTCAGATATCCATCTGTACATTGGACTCTTTCACTCCTTTTGAATTTTACATAATCAGTGGTTCTTTCTCTCACTCCCTTTCAATTATTCTTAAAGTTAATGTTTAAATATTTCCACCTTGGGCTTCCCTGGTGGCTCAGTGGTAGAGAATGTGCCTGCAATGCAGGAGATGTGGGTTGGATCCCTGGTTGAGGAAGATCCCCTGTAGAGGGCACAGCAACCCATTCCAATATTTTTGCCTGGAGAATCCCATGGACAGAAGAGCCTGGTGGGCTACAGTTTATTGGGTTGCAAAGAGTCAGACACAACTGGAGCAAATGAGCATGCAGGCACACACCAGTCTCTCCACCTTAAACACACACACAGACAAATCAATCTTCCTTCAGAAACCTCATTTCCTCATCTGCCGGGGACCAGCCCCGGCTGATCCAGGGTATTCGAAGGAGAGACGGCATAGGCGAGGATCAGGATACAATAGCTTCAATTAGATATTAATTAAAGATATAAAGAGTAATAGAATAAGGATAGCTCAGTAGGAAAATTCAGTGGAGAAAAGAGGCTGAGTAGCTTGGTTTACGCGGGAGACCAATAAAACTTCAAGACAAGAAGTTTGCACCACTTACGTAGGCCGCAGGCGTCCTTCCGTTCTCCCGAAGGAGAGGAGACACTGAGGCCTCCCCGGTCGGATCTTAGAAGCCCAGGCATAATTAGTAAGCATGGTGGGTTCCGCGCTCCAGATGGAGACTCAACCAGAGTGAGAGAGAGAGCGACATGGGGAGACCAGTATTTCGAGAAACTGATCCCAATTCTTTATTTTCCATGGTCTACTTTTATACACTGAGATGTTATGCAAAAGTCACGCGGGGTCAGCAGTCCTGACTTTTATCAAAGTCAGGTGCTTCATACAAATGTATACAGAGGTCTTAGGGGTGTTACATCATCTTCTGGCCAGGGGGGCCTGCTGACAATTTACGACCCTCTCCTTGTGACAGTCAGTCAATCAGGACACTTATTTCTCCAGGGCTGATTATTCTCAAAACAGACGCCACCCAAATAAAGTTACATTCCTACAGGGTGAGGGTGTAGTGGGTTTTAGTTAAGGAAAGAATTTACTTAGCCTAAGGTCTAACGTGATTAATATCAAAGGTTAATTCTATATATTCATTAATGTGTGTAAGGGCAGGGGATATGGAGACTTAGCAACAAACGTTGGCTCAACAAATGAAAAACCCTTCACCAACACAATTTCTAATCAGCCCATTATACTTATACTAATAGTTTTCTAACTTTTCTAAGGAACCTGTTTTTAGAAGGTTTAAAGCATCTCGTGCCTCTCACGGTTGGGAGGCTGTGAGCAATCACATGTGGCCGGACGAGCCTGTCAGGCAGGCTAGAGAACCTTCAGAGGAGTTTGTAGGTTAAAACACTCTTATCACGCCCAGGAATTATTATTAACTGGAGCTCTAAGTTAACTCCTTCTCCAAAAGAGGTGGTGGGGGACAGCCCCCCGTAAAGTCAGAGGTGTAGGTGAGCACGAAGTAGTAAAGTAGGCAGGCTCTGGTTATGGGGATAGACGCTCGAGGATTTCCAGGGGGACTCCTGAGGCTCAATCCCGCCTTTGCGTATGTCAAGCCTCCTTCCTCAGGACCTTTGTCACGGGCGGAGTACCTCACTCTGGCCCCCAACACTCATCACTTCATCCTTCTCTTTCTTGATGCAGCAATTATTTTCAGTCTCCTTTACTCCTTTTTTCCATACATTTTTTTTTTTTTCAATTGCTACCTGTAGTCAGGCCACCCCTCCCATTACCAAAGCAGAGTGATGTTGTCTATGCCACTAAATCACTGCTCATTTTCCAACTCTTACTTTAAAAAATTAAGCAAATTAAAAAAAAAAAACAAAAAAACAGCAAACAAAACTAAGAAACAATGGTCATATAACTCATATCAAGATTTGTCACAGTCTCTAACCATTTCCTTCTTCTATTTAAAGACCTACTTTCTCAATCACCTATTTTATAAACATTTAATTTTTAATAAAAAATGTCCTGAGCATGTATTTTTAAAAATCATTATCAGTATTCCTTTCACATCATCCTTAGAAATATGGACACACACCATGGTACATTATCTACCGCTGAGGAACAATATTACCACAAAGTCAAGTGTTTAAAACAACACATTGATTATCTCACAGTTTCTGTGGGAAGATTCTGGTATGGGTCCTCTGCTTAAGGGTCTCACAAGGCTACAATCATAGTTTCTGCCAGGGCTGAGGTCTCAGCTCAGATTTCACTGGGGAAGGATCCACTTCCAAATTCATTCCGGCTGTTGGTAGAATTCAGTTTCTTGTGACTGCAGGATCACAAGGTTCAGTTTCTCACAGTCTGTTCCTGAGGGCTGCCCTCAGTCCTAACGGTGCCCTGTAGGTTCTAGTCATGTGGGATCCCCCACCAGTCAGTAGCTTCCTCAAAGTGAGCATAGGAGAAAGAGATCCAACAATATGGGCAGTGCAATCTCATAAAACATAGGTACTCAAATATCTTTCTAAATAAGCATTAACTTTACACTGAAAAAATATACCCCAGTGCCTTCATTTTGTATATCCAAGCGCACACACTTCCTTGAGGTGACTCCTCAATTGAGGTGCTTATTCATCTTCTGAAATCTATAATTTGCTATGCCTGCAGCCCTTCTTATTTTAGGTTTAGGTTGTTAAGCTGAGTAATCATTACTCATTCTCCAATGAGTACTCATTCTCATCCTTATTATGTTTTCCACTAGTCTCTTAAGATACCAAGGCCTTATGAAATGGGACGGTCTAATGCTAGAATATTAGACTGCTATTTGAAAGTATGTGTTTCGGAAGCCCATTTAATAACACATAAAAGGCTTATGAATTAGCATTTGGTGGGAAATTTGGAATATAAAATAGCACAAAATATTTGTAGGTATACAAAAATATCAGGCTAAACTGAGAGTTTAACAGTGTCTGTTCCTGATGGAAATAGTTTCCATGATTTAAAATTTCTCCTTTATAATTTTCCATATATTCTATAAGCATATACTATATACATAACAAAGGGCATTTTCTTTTCATGACTGTCTTATTTTATTACTTTTTTTATTATCTTTAATATGATTTGCAGGTGCTTGAGACTAGACCCATCCTATTTGCAATTCTCCACTTTGGTTTCATATATCCTATTACTTTGGCATCAAAAGTCACCTTATGGAAGTCTACTGTGCTGTAGAGTCATGCGCAGTGCTCACTCTCAGCAATGAATGAATCTTTGCAACCTCACGGATTGTAGCCCATCAGGCTCCTCTGTCCATGGAATTTTCCAGGCAAGAATACTGGAGTGGATTGCCATTTCCTACTCCAGGGCACCTTGCCGACCCAGGGATCGAACTCATGCCCCGCATCTCCTGCATTAGCAAGCATGCGTGTTCAGTCCTTTCAATCCTGTCCAGTCGTTTACAACCCTGTGGACTGCAGCTTTCCAGGCTCCGCTGTCCATGAGATTCTCTAGGGAAGAATACCAGAGTGGGTTGTCACTTACTCCACTAGGGCATAGGCAGGTGAATTCTTTACCAATGCACCATCTGGGAAGCCCGTGTTGTAGAACAGGGGTCACGGAAATATAGCCCATGGGTAAAGGGAGCCAAAAGTAAGCTATAAATGATTTTAAATGGAAGGGGGATAATCAAAATAAGAATAATATTTTTTGACATCTGAAAACTCAATTAAAATTTTAGTGTTCATAAATACAGTACTATTGGAACACAGCCATTCACATGTTTCTGGATATGACTGCTCTTACACTGAGCAATTACAACAGAAACTAAATGGCCCACAAAGCCTAAAATATACACAGTTACACCATTTATAGAAAATTTGCTAACCCTTGATCAAGATTTTGACCTCTCGAATTTTATATGCATACAAATCACAAAGAAGACCTTCTTTTAGTACAGATTTTTATTCTGGAACCTGGAACTCTGCATTTTAAATAAGTTCCAAGTGATGTTAATGTTGCTGGTCCATGAACCATGCTCTGAGTTGTAAAGCTCTGGATTGCACTACAATGTAATATGTGAAATATACTAGTTATATTAAAATAAAAAAGTAAAAATATACATTATTTCCAGGGCATTTCCATTGTACATGTGTGTGGGACCTTAGGTCATCCTTCTACTGAAAACCAATGAAAATGGATGTGGACAGATGACAAGTAAGGATAGAGAAAAAAACTAATAAAATAGTTATAGAACATTGATGTACAGTAAACTTTTAGTGAAAACAATTTAAATGTTCTAGCATATATAAAGAATTCAATACACTGACATATACCAGTAGACTATATTTTCTAATATAATAATTCATGTAATAAAAGAATTAAACATGCTACATTCCTACAGAGATATCAAAATGTTCAGTTCTAATATACTAGCAATAAATGCACATATAAAGCCTATAATAATTTTTAGCTTATAATTTCTTAGTTATTTCCCCTTCTTGAGAAAATTATCTCAAAGAAAGTAGCTCTGGTAAATTACTTTAAGGACTGGCTCTACACCATAGAAATGGCCCTAAGCCTGTCTTTCTCAGCAGGGACAAAGTAGGCCATTGTGTTGGAAGAACTTTCCCAGGGAGGAGCTAAGGGGTTACAAGCTCTGTTGTGTGGCGTGGTCTCTTTTTGGATTCTCCTTCTTTCTAAATTGCTTCCTTTCCCCTAGGCTGGTGTGGCAAAGATGAGATTGTGATTATCTCTTCTTGGGAGGTCCCTTTGTCCTTGAAAGATCTAGCAAAACCAGGGAAAGGACACCTGGGGTGGCCAATTTATGGCAGCCCTTCTCTAAACCTTAAGGAGAAATATTCTTTTAATTGGGTTGAGATTCTTTGCCTCTTTGTCAATAGGGAAGGATGCTCTGAAGAACAAGATCAGGAAAAAGTCCATTGAGCCTAATTCTAGTCTAGACCTTAAACTAGAGAAACTGATATTCCCAGAGTATTTTAGGGTTAGAGCCCTGCTAATAAAAGCAAATAAATAAACACATAAATCTGTATATTTGTCTACACTGTAGTTGCAAGAAAGAAAAAGAAAAAGAAACTGGGCTTGCACATAAAAAAAAAATCATTATACATCATTTGCATATTATTAATATCAGCTTACCTAACCTATTAAATTCATTTCAGGCATTTTGGTAAGCTTCTCAATTTTCTTTGCCTATCTCATTCTAAGTTTGGTTAACAGCGAGTTTCCTTCATTTATTTCGTATCTACCAAGCACATGCCCATGCTCATCACAGTGATTAATATTTTCTTATTCTGGTTTAGCCTTTAAATCAGAACAGGATCTCTGATTAAGTTATCTGTGAGGGTGAAATTGAGCCCTTTTATTCCTTACTATGTTCAAATCCTATAAATGTATCAATATCATTTTATAGTTTGTTTCCACTAAATCTATGAAAATTATAAATTTTATGCATCTAAAATTCATCTACACAGGAAATCCTTTCACGTACTGTTGGTATCTGGTCTTATGCCTTTATATTTTAAGTCAATTTCTCTTTGGAGATCTGTTTTATATTTCTGCTAAACACAAGACACCTGAATGAGTAGCATAAGAAACCGATTATAATGCTTTCCTTTATAGAATACTATATTTTCTGGGAAATAAGCCAGAGTCTGATCTAATTCATCTCTAGCACTTTCAGCTTTGAATACTTTACCATGTATTGCCTTGCAAAATCTTCTACAACAGTTATAAAATATATTCTTTCAAAATAAATTGATTACCATTTATATGCATTTACTAACAATCTCATAGGACTGTTAGAATAAGAAGAATTTTAATTCCTTTTTTTCAAGACCTAAATTGTGACCAAAGGTTTTTATGAGAAATTACCATTTTTACTGAGTTTAATGTTTTTCCTCTTTTCTTTTCACTCCAGGTAAAATGTGCTATTAAATCAAAAGAGTTTCAGTCCTAGAGTGGTTTCTGAATGGAGAGTTAGAGTAATTTATTTCCTTTTTGTAATTTAGGAATGGGCTTCCAGGTTGATTCATAAATCTAAAAATAGGACAGAATTTATTTTTTGCTTTTCTTAGGTAGAAGTCACTTCAACAATTTCAAAAGCACTGTAAATGACTACCTTTGACAACCTGGAGGCCAAGGAGGTACTCACAGATCTGGAAATGGAAACAGCTGGACTGGTTGCGTGGTGATGAATCAGCCTGAGTCACAAGCCCACACCCAGATGGAAAAGGCAAAGCCTCAAGGTTTTAGGGGATCCCCTCTGAGACCTATCATTGTGTCTGGATTGGCGCAGGTTTCAGAGAGTATTTCTAACTCCTTTAATTTTTGTATGGTCCCCCATCCTATTCATTATAATTTATAAGATTCTCTATTTACATTTCTAATAAGTAAAATGCTTCCCTGACAGCTCAGTTAGTAAAGAATCCACCAGCAATGCAAGAGACCCCCGTTCTATTCCTGGGTTGAGTAGATCCCCTGGAGAAGAGAAAGGCTACCCACTCCAGTATTCTGACCTGCAGAATTCCATGGACTGTATAGTCCATGGGGTCTCAAAGAGTCAGACACAACTGAGCGAATTTCACTTTCAATAAGTACTGTTGAGTGTGAACAATTGCAGAATAAATTAAGATACATTCAGTGCACAGTTGACATGACACAGCCCAGGCATCAGCCTGCCCATACCCTCCTATAGGCTGAAGGAGCCCAAATTTCTGGAGCTCCAGAGGCATTAGCACTTCATGGCTAACATTTGGGCAGGCAGATTTAATGAGATATAGCATACAGGATTTATAGTACTATCTCCCTGCCCTCCTCTCCCATTCTAATTAAAACAACAGCTAAAAATTACCAGTATTTAATCTGGCCAGAAACTCTACAAAACACTCTACACACTTAAACTCCAGTAACAGATCACAACTACTCTCTGAAGTAGACATTGTGACTGTTGCAGAGAAGAAGCCAATTCTGACTCCATATTGGAACTGTTTCTTTGACTAGCTTTTCATTTATTTTGTCATTATAATCATATAGAATGGCTTGCCTCAGAGAATTCTGCCCCTATACCTGATTGTTAAACTAAAGAGCCTTTGTTCAGAACCCTGTCCACCTGTCTATGGCAGGAAGGAAGAAATTAAGACATCCCTTGCCTAAGGCTTGCCATTCTAGGAGATATTTGCAAAATTTGTGTCCTTTTTACACTGCTGCTTCCTCACCTCCCCCCATCTCTGATCTATGAAAGAACTCAGCAGCAAGATCTCAGTAAGGTGGTTATTTTGAGGTATTAGCCTACCATCTTCTTGGTCAGCCAGCTCCCCAAACAGTCTCTTCCTTACCTCAACCCCTCATCTATCAGATACATTGGCCTATCATGCGGAGAGCAGAGTGAGCTTGTACTCTGTAACAATATGGCTTAGCTAGCCAGGAGCCTTGCTGCTCGTGGCTAACCGACCCTGATCAGGGAATATTGGGGCAAGACCTTAGCAGCTGCTGGGACGATCTGTCCTGAGGTTCTTTCCTTCAAGATTCCCTGAAGCAGCACTGGCTTCCCCTAGTACTTGGCAGTTGAGATAAGGAACCTACAAACTTCTATGAGTCCACAGACACCATTTTATTTGTAGGGTAAGTGTACCCAATTCAATAGCCGGTTTAGTCAGTTTGCTTGTTTTGTATGCCCTTTTGTGTTACAAGCCAACGGGCTTGATTTTGGAGGGTAAGTTGTTCTGGTGTGCACATCAGCAACAATTTTTTTTCCCCTCAATTTGGGCTTTTCCTTTATGGCACACCTGGAGAAGGGAAAGGCTATCCACTCCACTATTCTGGCCTGGAGAATTCCATGGACTGTACAGTCAATGGGGTCACAAAGAGTGGACACGACCGAGCGACTTTCACTTTATGGACAAGCCAATTTCTTTGGGGTACCCTGTTGGAAAGGGAAATTGTTGGACTCTACCCTGAACTGGTTCATTGGGGAACTAGTTCTTGTGGGGCAAGCCCACCCTAGTTGGAATTAGCTCATTTATTTTGTAGGGTAAATTTATTTGGAATTTGGTTTGGTTGGAGCCATTCTATTGGGGAAGTAGTTCTTGTGGGAATGGGTATCCTAGTTGGAATTAGTTCGTTTGTTTTGTAGGAAACATTTATTTACCTAATTGGAGAATCAATTTACCTGATTGGAAATCAGTTGTAGGGTACATTTATTTACCTAATTGTACATCAGTGCTGAAATTTATGCTGTTTTGTTATTGAAATTTGTCTGCATCTTTTGTGTTTTGGTGTTATAAACCTTATAAAAATGGGAAATATTTCATGTGTCCCGAAGAAAAGATCTTTGGGGTACATATTAGATATGCTAAAATCAGAAGAGCAATAGCCCCTGAATGGCTCACAATTATACAATGGCAGTCAGAAGCACTTCACAAAGGAGAGGAACACTTTGATTATGAACAGGCCCAGGGACCCCTTGGACTTGAGGCATCCAGTTCTAATTTCCCCTATGAGTGCCACAGGTAACTTTGACAGTGGGGAACAAGTTGATTGACTCTCTAATAGATTCTACTTACTCTCCTTTAAATTAAATGCTCAAATAAACTTGTTCTCAGAACAGCTTGACATCATGGTCCCACTGGGGCCTTTTTGACTTTGTCCAATTTGGGGAGCTTCAGTTCCCATCTGCAGGGCTTTGACTCCAACTTGGGGTGTTCTCCCAGTGAAGGGAAACTCCATTTATAGGTGCTTTGGAGAAAGGTCACTGGTTTAACGGGACATTAATGTGACTTCCCAGCTGGCTAGGTGTTGGTTAATTCTGGTCACATTGTTTGATCCCTGGGTTGGGAAGATCCCCTGGAGATTGGAAAGGCTACCCACTCCAGTATTCTGGCCTGGAGAATACTGTGGACTATATAGTCCATGGGGTCAAAAAGAGTTGGACACCGCTGAGCTGTCCCATCACTTCATGGCAAATAGATGAGGAAACAGTGACAGACTTTATTTTGGGGGGCTCCAAAATCACTGCAGATACTGATTGCAGCCATGAAATTAAAAGACCCTTACTCCTTGGAAGGAAAGTTATAACCAACTTAGACAGCATATTAAAAAGCAGAGACATTACTTTGTCCACAAAGGTCCATCTAGTCAAGGCTATGGTTTCTCCAGTGGTCATGTATGGATGTGAGAGTTGGAGTATGAAATAAACTGAGTGCAGAAGAATTGATGCTTTTGAACTATGGTGTTGGAGAAGACTCTTGAGTGTTCCTTGGACTGCAAGGAGATCCAACCAGTCCATTCTAAAAGAAATCAGTCCTGAGTGTTCATTGGAAGGACTGATGTTGAAGCTGAAACTCCAATACATTGGCCACCTGATGTGAAGAACTGACTCATTTGAAAAGACCCTGATGCTGGGAAGGATTGAAGGCAGGAGGAGAAGAGGACAATAGAGGATGAGATGGTTGGATGGTATCATCGACTCAATGGACATGGGTTTGGGTGGACACCGGGAGTTAGTGATGGACAGGGAAGCCTGGCGTACTGCGGTTCATGGGGTTGCAGGGGGTCAGACACGACTGAGTGACTGAACTGAACTGAGCGACTTTCACTTACACTTTCTTTTTGGAAATGTGAAGACAGTATCAGCTCACTCAGTCGTGTCCAGCTCTTTGTGACCCCATGGACTGCAGCATGCCAGGCTTCCCTGTCCATCACCAACTCTCGGCGCTTACTCAAACTCATGTCCATTGAGTTAGTGATGCCATCCAACCATCTCACTCTCTGTCATCTGCTTCTCCTCCTGCCTTCAACCTTTCCAAGCGTCAGGATCTTTTCCAATGAGGCAGTTCTTCGCATAAAATCCAAAGTATTCAGCTTCAGCATCAGTCCTTCCAATGAATATTCAAGACTGATTTCCTTTAGGATGAACTGATTGGATCTCCTTGCAGTCCAAGGGACTCTTAAGTGTCTTCTCCAACAACATAGTTCAAAAGCACCAATTCTTCAGCGCTCAGCTTTCTTTATGGTCCAACTCTCACATCCATACATGACTACTGGAAAAACCATAGCTTTGACCAGATGGACTTTTGTCAGGAAAGTAATGTCTCTGCTTTTAATATTCTGTCTAGATTGGTCATAGCTTTTCTTCCAAGGAACAAACGTCTTTTAATTTCATGTTTGCAGTAACCATCTGCAGTGATTTTGGAGCCCAAGAATACAAAGTCTGACACCGTTCCCACTTTTTCCCCATCTATTTCTCATGAAGTGATGGGACCTGATGCCATGATCTTAGTTTTCTGAATGTTGAGTCTTAAGCCAACTTTTTCACTCTCCTCTTGTACTTTCATCAAGAGTCTCTTTAGTTCCTCTTCACTTTCTGTCATAAGGGTGGTGTCATCTGCATATCTGAGGCTATTGATATTTCTCCCTGCAATCTTGATTCCAGTTTATGCTTCATCCAGCCCAGTATTTTGCAAGGTGTACTCTGCATAGCAGTTCAATTAGCAGGGTGACAGTATACAACCTCCATGTCCTCCTTTCCCTATTTGGAACCAGTCCATTGTTTCATGTCTGGTTCTAACTGTTGCTTCTTGACCTGCATACAGATTTCTCAGGAGGTAAGTAAGATGGTCTAGTATTTCCATCTCTTTAAGAATTTTCCACAGTTTATTGTGATCCACACAGTCAGTGGATTTTGTGTAGTCAATAAAGCAGAAGTAGATGTTTTTCTGGAATTCTTTTGCCTTTTCTATGATCCAACAGATGTTGGCAATTTGATCTCTGGTTCCTCTGCCTTTTCTACATCCAGCATGAACATCTGGAAATTCTTGATTCACATACTGTTGAACTGAGAGCCTTGCTTGGAGAATTTTGAGCATTAATTTGCTAGCATATAAAACAAGTGCAAATGTGCAATAATTTGAACATTCTTTGGCATTGCCTTTCTTTGGGACTGGAATGAAAACTGACCTTTTACAGTCCTGTGGCCACTGCTGAGTTTTCCAAATTTGCTGGCATATTGAGTGCAGCACTTTCACAGCATCATCTTTCAGGATTTGGAATAGTTCAACTGGAATTTCATCACCTCCACTAGTTTTGTTCATAGTGATTATTCCTAAGGCCCACTTAACTTCCCATTCCAGGATGTCTGGCTCTAGGTGAGTGATCACACCATTGGGGTTATCTGGGTTATGAAGGTTTTTTTGTACAGTTCTTCTGTGTATTCTTGCCAGCTCTTCTTAATATCTTCTACTTCTGTTGCTGCTGCTGCTGCTAAGTTGCTTCAGTCGTGTCCGACTCTGTGCAACCCCATAGACAGCAGCCCACCAGGCTCCCCCATCCCTGGGACTGTCCTTTATTGTACCCATCTTTGCATGAAATGTTCCCTTGGTATCTCTAATTTTCTTGGAGATCTCTTGTCTTGCCCATTCTACTGTTTTCCTCTCTTTGCAGGAACACTTAGGAAGGTTTTCTTATCTCTCCTTGCTATTCTTTGGAACTCTGCATTCAAATGGGTATATCTTCCTTTTCTCCTTTGCCTTTAGCTTCTCTTCTTTTCTCAGCTGTGTCTCCTCAGACAACCATTTTGCCTTTTTGCATTTCTTTTTTTGGGGATGATCTTGATCACTGCCTCTGATATGATGTCACAAACCTCCATCCATCTGTCTATCAAATCTAATCCCGTGAATCTATTTGTCCCTTTTACTGGTGGCTCAGACAGTAATTGGAGAAGGCAATGGCACCCCACTCCAGTACTCTTGCCTGGAAAATCCCGTGGACAGAGGAGCCTGGTAGGCTGCAGTCCATGGGGTCGCTAAGAGTCAGACACGACTGAGTGACTTCACTTCACAGACAGTAAAGCGTCTGTCTACAATGCGGGAGACCCGGGTTTGATCCCTGAGTTGGAAAGATCCCCTGGAGAAGGAAATGGCAACCCATTCCAGGACTATTGCCTGGAAAATCCCATGGACAGAGGAACCTGGTAGGCTACAGTCCATGGGGTCGCAAAGAGTCGGACATGACTGAGTGGCTTCACTTTCTTTCTTTTCTTTACTGTATAATCATAAGAGATTTGATTTAGGTCATACCTGAATGCTCTAGTGGCTTCCCCTACTTTCTTCAATTTAAGTCTGAATTTTGCAGTAAGGAGTTCATGATCTGAGCCACAGTCAGTTACTGGTCTTGTTTTTGCTGACTGTATGATATATATTCACCTTGAATGTATATTCACTTTCCAGTGTGAAGACATCTGGTACTAACTGCTTCCTCTAAGTCTTCTTCTATAGTTTTCTCATTTCTTTCTCCTTGAACCCTCTCTTACAGGCAAGTGGCTGTGGAAACAATTGAGGAACTTATTCCAAGGTTACCCTCTGGTGTGTTCCAAAGGCCCACAGCCCACTGTGCCCCAGTAGCTGCCACCCAAGGGCATGAAAGCTCTCCTTTCCTCTTCCTCCCTTAAGCTGAGGACCAAACCTATGGGATTAAAGGGCAGATTCCTCTTCCTTGTTGTCTTTGCCTGTTTTTCCTTTGGAGGGAGCCTGGTTATTGCCTCTGGGCCTTCTTTATTAGCTTTCTCCCTTAGGCTACAGGAAGAAAAGTGAAACTTTTCAACATGGGTGGATAGATGTGTCAGTCATTGTTGGGAGGGCCACCCAAGTCTTTTGGGAAAGGAGGGAAAAACAAAACTGTCCTTGGTTTACAAATGTAGCCTTTACAGATCAGGCTTCCCTGGTGGCTCAGATGGTAAAATGTCTGCCTTTAATGCGGGAGACCTGGCTTCGATCCCTGGTTCGGGAAGATCCCCTGTAGAAAGAAATGGCAACCCACTCCAATACTCTTGCCTGGAAAATTCTATGGATGGAGGAGCCTGGTAGGCTACAGTCCAGGGGGTTGCAAATTGTCAGACAAAACTGAGCAACTTCACTGGTTCACAGGTCAGAAGGGTGGTTCCAAAAATCCTTTCAGCACTTCCCAAACCTTCCCTGTTCATATTATGAAGTTGTAAATATTAAACAAAGTTATCCTAGAAATAACTTGCCTCTCTGTTCTTCTCAGAAAACTCTTACCACTGCTGTTTTTTTAATGTAAATTTTAGAAAGTGTAAAATAGACATGACTGAGCAAATTCACTGGTTAGAAAGTGTAAAATAATTTCAAGTTGGCTTGTTCAAGGTGATTAAAAGTTGCTTTTTTTTCAAATATTAATATTTAGCCATGTAGCCAAGGGAGCCTGACTTATTCATTTTTGAGAATCCCAATTTTAATCCAAACCTCTTTTGCAAACTGATGGGCTTTACATTCCTGACATTTACATTCTGGGGTTTACAGTCCTGTACCTGACTCAAAACTGAAATCTTGAAGTAAGAACTCTTTTGTGTGCATACACACACACACACACACACACACATATATAACCATGTTATGTATGTGTACATATATATACCCATATGGGGCTTCCCTGATAGCTCAGTTGGTAAAGAATCTGCCTGCAACGCAGAAGATCCCAGTTGGATTCCTGGGTTGGGAAGGTCCGCTGGAGGAAGGGATAGGCTACCCACTCTAGTATTCTTGGGATTCCCTGGTGGCTCAGCTGGTAAAGAATTTGCCTGCAATGCAGGAGACCTGGGTTCAATCCATACAATCCGTGGGTCGCAAAGAGTCAGACATGACTGAGTGACTAATTTTATATGTATATATATATATATATATATACATCTGAATAATATTGCTTTGGTTGATTTGTAAAAAGAGCTCTATTTAATTGACTTAAGTAACAGTAATAAGCAATAATAAAAAAATTCTAAATACAAGAGAAATCAAGTTAAATGAGTTTCAGGTTCACATGAACTGGGAAACATGTAATATTAAATTAGTACCTGATGTTAATGTTTAAGATTGTTGATCTAATAATAATATAGACATGTCTGAGTCATCAACATATTAAATATAATATTAAGTATAATACTTTCATTGTGCTTAGGTTTAACATAAATATAGTATTACATTTATTATAAATTTGTAAGCCAAAAAAAAAAAAAAAAGTATCTCAATGTGGAAAAAACTTTAAGGAAACTACAATATGTGTTTTCAGTATAAGATATGAGGAACAAAATACTGAAAAGGGTTTTGTAAATGATCAGTCAGTATAAACTAAGTCTAAAATAAGTTTAATTGAGTAAATGAACTTTTAAGCCCATGCAAAATGTAAATTGGGTTTTTCTCTCCGTTAGACAAGTTTTCTGAAGAAGCTAAACTGCCTTTGGTAACAGACTTCAAGTTTATTTACCTTTGAAATCTTTTGTCACTTTGGCTAGGTTTCAGTGATCTATAGTCTTGCTATATTAAAAAAATTTTTTTAATTGGGGGGATATTTCTTTAAACAGGGCCTCCCAAAATCAAATTATAATAAAGTTCCATTGACATCTAGTTAATTTTGAGATGCTTCAAAGAGCCCCTGAAGTACCCCAAAGGGAGATATTAAACCAATCAGATTCATTTAGCGTGTTAAACTATAAGGGAGGTGTTGTCAAATGAGTAATGCATTTTAAGTTAATTACGTGGTAAATGGTACAGATACTCTAGAAATTATATGGAGTTCCTAAAAATCTTTCTTGGTAAATATGTCTTGGTAAAATATTATGTCATAATTTTAATTATGTGAAGGTGTTATATGTCACAGCTGTAATCAAATTTAAATTTGCCATCTTTAAGTCTTTTTATGGTTTCACTCTGATACCTTTATAAAAATGCCTCTTGTTTAAGAAGAATTATTAAAAGGACTTTCAGATAAATACAAGTTTCTGACTTTCAGAACATAATACTAAATTGAGTGAAAAATTGAAAAATTCTAATGAGAAACTCGATAACTTAATAAAGATGTTAACAAAAAGGATTATTAACATAAAACTAAGTAAACTGGTAAATATGGTTGTAATTTTTATAGTTTCTATCTAAAAAGATTACTGGTCTAAATCTTCGTTTTCCAGTTGTAAGAAAAAGCTCTTCAATTAATTATGACTTCCAATAGTTTCATAAATTTATGCCTTTTGGAACATAAATCTTTTTCTCTCTACCTGGTTGAACTGCCAGTAACATATATTGGTCTCAAGATGAGACCATGCATAAGTTTGGGTAGCCAATACAATGAAATGTAGATAGCTCATTAAATCAGTTATGGCTCCTTTGGTCATTTGATTATTACAACTGGATTACAACTAGTTATACTAATCGTTGTTTAAATTTGTTCTTTGTTTTCAAATTGTGTTTTGTGTCTCCCTGCTGTACTATATTATTGTCTGCATTCAGTTAAGTTCAGTTCAATCGCGTCCGACTCTTTGCGACCCCATGAATCGCAGCATGCCAGGCCTCCCTGTCCATCACCAACTCCCGGAGTTGACTCAGACTCACATCCATCAAGTCAGTGATGCCATCCAGCCATCTCATCCTCTGTCGTCCCCTTCTCCTCCTGCCCCCAATCCCTCCCAGCATCAGAGTCTTTTCCAATGAGTCAACTCTTCGCATGAGGTGGCCAAAGTACTGGAGTTTCAGCTTCAGCATCATTCCTTCCAAAGAAATCCCAGGGCTGATCTCCTTCAGAATGGACTGGTTGGATCTCCTTGCAGTCCAAGGGACTCTCAAGAGTCTTCTCCAACACCACAGTTCAAAAGCATCACTTCTTCGGCGCTCAGCCTTCTTCACAGTCCAACTCTCACATCCATACATGACCACAGGAAAAACCATAGCCTTGACTAGACGAACCTTTGTTGGCAAAGTAATGTCTCTGCTTTTGAATATGCTATCTAGGTTGGTCATAACTTTCCTTCCAAGGAGTAAGCATCTTTTAATTTCATGGCTGCAGTCACCATCTGCAGTGATTTTGGAGCCCAAAAAAATAAAGTCTAACACTGGTTCCCCATCTATTTGCCATGAAGTGATGGGACCAGATGCCATGATCTTTCTTTTCTGAATGTTGAGCTTTAAGCCAACTTTTTCTCTCTCCACTTTCACTTTCATCAAGAGGCTTTTGAGTTCCTCTTCACTTTCTGCCATAAGGGTGGTGTCATCTGCATATCTGAGGTTATTAATATTTCTCCTGGCAATCTTGATTCCAGCTTGTGTTTCTTCCAGTCCAGTGTTTCTCATTATGTACTCTGCATATAAGTTAAATAAACAGGGTGACAATATACAGTGTTGACATACTCCTTTTCCTATTTGGAACCAGACTGTTGTTCCATGTCCAGTTCCAACTGTTGTTTCCTGACCTGCATACAAATTTCTCAAGAGGCAGGTCAGGTGGTCTGGTATTCCCATCTCTTTCAGAATTTTCCACAATTTATTGTGATCCACACAGTCAAAGGCTTTGGCATAGTCAGTAAAGAACAAATAGATGTTTTTCTGGAATTCTCTTGCTTTTTCCATTATCCAGCGGATGTTGGCAATTTGATCTCTGGTTCCTCTGCCTTTTCTAAAACCAGCTTAAACATCAGGATGTTCACAGTTCATGTATTGCTGAAGCCTGGCTTGGAGAATTTTAAGCATTACTTTACTAGCGTGTGAGATGAGTGCAATTGTGTGGTAGTTTGAGCATTCTTTGGCATTGCCTTTCTTTGGGATTGGAATGAAAACTGACCTTTTCTAGTCCTGTGGCTACTGCTGTGTTTTCCAAATTTGCTGGCATATTGAGTGCAGCACTTTCACAGCATCATCTTTCAGGATTTGAAATTGCTCAACTGGAATTCCATCACCTCCACTAGCTTTGTTCATAGTGAGGCTTTCTAAGGCCCATTTGACTTTACATTCCAGGATGTCTGGATCTAGAGTGATTACACCATCATGATTATTTGGGTCATGAAGATCTTTTTTGTAAAGTTCTTCTGTGTATTCTTGCCACCTCTTCTTAATATCTTCTGCTTATGTTAGGTCCATACCATTTCTGTCCTTTATCGAGCCCATCTTTGCATGACATGTTCCCTTGGTATCTCTAATTTTATTGAAGGGATCTCTAGTCTTTCCCATTCTGTTGTTTTCCTCTATTTCTTTGCATATTTGCCTGCATTACTTATATCCATTTAATTTATAAAATTGTTGTCTCTTGCAATAACCAATATGTAATCAGGCCTCCAACAAAGATTCTGTGGCTAAATATTTTGAGAAAATCACATTTACAAAATAAAATAATTGTAATAGTGTGATTCTCAGTTCAGTTCAGTTCAGTCACTCAGCTGTGTCCAGCTCTTGGCGACATCATGAACTGCAGACTCCAGGCTTCCTTGTCCTCAGCAACTCCCAGTTCTTACTCAAAATGATGTCCATTGAGTCGGTGATGCCATCCAACCATCTCATCTTCTGTTGTCCCCTTCTCCTCCTGCCTTCAATCTTTCCCAGCATCAGGGACTTTTCAAATGAGTCAGTTCTTTGCATCAGGTGGCCACAGTACTGGAGTTTCAACTTCAGCATCAGTCCTTCCAATGAATATTCAGAACTGATCTCCTTTAGGATGATCTGGTTGGATGTCCTTGCAGTCTAAGGGACTCTCAAGAGTCTTCTCCAACACCACAGTTCAAAAGCAACAGTTCTTCGGCACCCAGCTTTCTTTGTAGTCCATACATGACTACTGGAAAAACCATAGCTTTGACTAGATGGACCTTTGTCAGCAAAGTAATGTCTCTGCATTTTAATATGCTGTCTAGATTGGGCATAACTTTTCTTCCAAGGAGCAGGTGTCCTTTAATTTCATGGCTGCAGTCACCATATGCAGTGATTTTGGAGCCCCCCAAAATAGTCTTTTCCTGTTTTCACTGTTTCCCCATCTATTTGCCATGAAGTGATGGGACCAGATGCCATGATCTTCGTCTTCTGAATGTTGAGCTTTAAGCCAACTTTTTCACTCTCTTTCACTTTCATCAAGAGTCTCTTTAGTTCTTCTTCAATTTCTGCCATAAGTGTCGTGTCATCTGCATATCTGAGGTTATTGATATTTCTTCCTGAAATCTTGATTCCAGCTTGTGCTTCATCCAGCCCAGCATTTCTTATGATGTACTCTGCTTGTAAGTTAAATAAGCAGGGTGACAATATACAGCCTTGACAAACTCCTTTTCCTATTTGGAACCAGTCTGTTGTTCCATGCTAAGTTCTAACTTGCTTCCTGACCTGCATACAGATTTCTCAAGAAGCAGTTAAGGCCTTCTGGTATTCCCATCTCTTTCAGAATTTTCCACAGTCTGTTGTGATCCACACAATCAAATTATTGACTATGCTTTGGCATAGTCAATAAAGCACAAGTAGATGTTTTTCTGGAACTCTCTTGCTTTTTTGATGAACCAACGGATGTTGGCAATTTGATCTCTGGTTCCTCTACCTTTTCTAAATACAGCTTGAACATCTGGAGGTTCATGGTTCACACACTGTTGAATCCTGGCTTGGAGAATTTTGAGCATTACTTTACTAAGGTGTGAGATGAGTGCAAATGTGTGGTAGTTAGAGCATTCTTTGGCATTGCTTTTCTTTGGATTGGATTGAAAACTGACCTGTGGCCACTGCTGAGTTTTCCAAATTTGTTGGCATATTGAGTGTAGCACTTTCACAGCATCATCTTTTAGGATTTGAAATAGCTGAACTGGAATTGCATCACCTCCACTAACTTTGTTCATAGGGATGCTTCCTAAGGCCCACTTGACTTCACACTCCAGGATATCTGGCTCTAGGTGAGTGATCATACTATCGTGATTATCTGGGTCTTGAAGATCTTTTTTGTATAGTTCTTCTGTTTATTCTTGCCAGCTCTTCTTAATATCTTCTGCTTCTGTTAGGTCCACATCATTTCTGTCCTTTATTGTGCCCATCTTTGCATGAAATGTTCCCTTGGTATCTCTAGTTTTCTTGAAGAGATCTCTAGTCTTTCCCATTCAAATTTCTTTGCATTGATCACTGAGGAAGGCTTGCTTATCTCTCCTTGCTTTGGAACTCTGGGTATATCTTTCCTTTTCTCCTTTGCATTTCACTTCTTTTCACAGCTATTTGTAAGGTCTCCTCAGACAACCATTTTGCCTTTCTTTTTCTTGGGGATGGTCTTTTCCCCTGCTTCCTGTACCATGTCATGAACCTCCATCCATAGTTCTTCAGGCACTCTGTCAATCAGATCTAATCCCTTGAATCTATTTCTCACTTCTACTGTATAATCGTAAGGGATTTAATTTAGGTCATACCTGAATGGTGTAGTGGTTTTCCTTACTTTCTTAAATTTAAGTCTGAATTTGGCAATAAGGAGTTCATGATCTGAGCCACAGTCAACTCCTGGTTTTTTTTGCTGACCGTATAGAGTTTGTCCATCTCGTCTGCAAGGAATATAATCAGTCTGATTTCAGTATTGACCATCTAGTGGCATCCATGTGTAGAATCTTCTCTAGTGTTGTTGAAAGAGGGTTTTTGCCATGACCAGCACATTCTCTAGGAAAATCTCTATTAGCCTTTCCCCTGCTTCCTTCTGTACTCCAAGGCCAAATTTGCCTGTTACTCCAGGTGTTTCTTGACTTCCTACTTTTGCATTCCAGTCCCCTATAATGAAAAGGACATCTTTTTGGGGTATTAGTTCTGGAAGGTCTTGTAGGTCTTCATAGAATCGTTCAACTTCAGCTTCTTCAACATTACTGGTTGGGGCATAGACTTGGATTACTGTGATGCTGAATGGCTTGCCTTGGAAATGAAAAGAGATCATTCTGTCATTTTTGAGACTGCATCCAAGTACTGCATTTCAGCTCTTTTGTTGACTATGATGGCTACTCCATTTCTTCTAAGGGATTCTTGCCCACAGTAGTAGATATAATGGTCAGCTGAGTTAAATTCACCCATTCCAGTCCATTTTAGTTTGCTGATTCCTAAAATGTTGATGTTCACTCTTGCCATTTGACCACTTAACAATTTGTCTTGATTCATGGAGCTAACATTCCAGGTTCATATGTAATATTGCTTTTTACAGCATTGGACTTTACTTCTATTACCAGTCACATCCACAACTGGTTGCTGTTTTTGCTTTAGTCTGACTTTTCATTCTTTATGGAGTTATTTCTCCACTGATCTCCAGTAACATATTGGGTACCTACTGACCTGGGGAGTTCATCTTTCAGTGTCCTATCTTTTTGCCTTTTCATGCTGTTTATGCAGTCTCAAGGCAAGAATACTGAAATAGTTTTCCATTCCCTTCTCCAGTGGACCACGTTTCATCAGAACTGCCCACCATGACCCATCCGTCTTGGGTGGCCCTACACAGCATGGCTCGCAGTTTCATCGAGTTAGACAGGGCTGTGATCCATGTGATCAGATTGGCTAGTTTTCTGTGATTGTGGTTTTTAATCAGTCTGCCCTCTGATGGAGAAGGATAAGAGGCTTATGAGAGCTTCCTGATGGGAGAGACTGACTAAGGGGGAAACTGGGTCTTGTTCTGATGGGCGGGGCCATGCTCAGTAAATATTTAATCCAATTTTCTGTTGATGGGTGGAGCTGTGTTCCCTCCCTGTTATTTACCTGTGATCAAACTATGGTGGAGGTAATGAAGATAATGACAACCTCCTTCAAAAGGTCCCATACATGTGCTGCTACACTCAGTGCCCCCAAACCTGCTGCAGGCCACTGCCAACCCACACTTCTGCTGGAGACTCCTGGACACTCACGGGCAAGTCTAGGTCAGTCTCTTATGGGATCACTGCTCCTATCTCCTGGGTCCTGGTATGCACAAGATTTTTTGTGCCCTCCAAGAGTCTATTTCCCCAGTCCTGTGTGAGTTCTGGCAGCTCTATGGTTGGGTTAATGGCAACCTTCTCCAAGAGGGCTTATGCCACACCCAAGTCTGCTGCACCCAGAGCCCCTGACCCCGTGGCGGTCTACTGCTGACCTGTACTTCCACAGTAGACACTCAACCACAGTTCTGTCTCAGACTTAGTGGGGGGTCTCTAGGTCCTGGTGCAGACAAAGTTTGTTTGAGCCCCCTGAGCATCTCTGGCGGGTATGGGGTTTGATTCTAAACATGATTTTGCCCCTCCTGCCATCTTGCTGGGGCTTCTCCTTTGACCTTGGATGTGGGGTATCTCTTCAAATTTGCTCCAGCGCTGTGCAGCCACCACTCCAGCACCTACTGTCTTGCTGGGGCTTCTCTGCTCATGGATGTGGGATATCTCCTCACAGTTGCTCCAGTGCCACTTCTAGGTATGGGAAAAATCAACAAGGGAAAATGCCTCCTGGATTATAGTTAGACAGAATCCAGAGAATTTTTAATTATTAATGGGGCATGGTCCAAAACTTAACAACTGGAGTGGCATACCAAGAATTTTTGACCAGGCTGGGATGAGCCTCCCAGCACCATGGGATAAAAGTTATTCATGAAATGTTTCCCAGATAATGGTCAGATTCATGATCAAGAGGGAAAGGCCCTATAAATGGAATCAGTGACTACAACCCTTCAACGTGAGACCCAAGGAAGGGAAATACCTGCTACCTAGCAGTCATCAGACTGCAACCACTCCAGCCACTCCCTGTGGTGAACCCTGAGGAAACTCTGAAAGCATCACACCCTTTTTTTCCAGAAAATTATGGAATGAACTTTGACAGCTAGAAATTGTTGCAGAGAAGAGGTCAATTCTGACTCCATTTGGAACTATTTCTTTGACTTGCTTTTTGATGCTTTTGTTATTATAATCATACAGAACGGTTTGCCTCAGAGAATTCTGCCCCTCTGCATAACTATTAAACTGAAGTGCCTTTGTTCAGAACTCTGTCCACCTGTGGATGGCAGAAAGGAAGAAATTAATATACGCCCCCTGTCTGAGGCTAGCCATTCTAGGAGATGTTGGCAAAGCTAATGGCCTTTTTACTTTGCTTCCTCACCTCCCCTCACCTCTGATCTATAAAAGAACTCAACATTGAGATCTCAATTAGATGATTATTTTGAGGTACTAGCCTGCCATCTTCTCAGTCAGCTGGCTCCCTGAATACAGATTCTTCCTGGCCTCAACCCCTTGTCTCTAGGGTTCATTGGCCTGTCATGCAGGGAGCAGAGCAAACTTGGACTCAGTAACATTATTAACTACACACTGGGTAATTGTGGGGCCAAAAGTGAACACAAGATCTTTGATCCTAGAGCATAAGCTCTTATTATGAGAGTTAAAAACCAATTGTACTTTCTTTTCTGCATAAATAATTGAAATTTTAAGAAAGAAGCATGATCACTATAGAAGAGTCATAATCTAGATAACAAGCATATATTAAGAAAAAAATATGCTAGCACTGTTCCAGTTACTAAAAAAATAAACAGTGAATAAAAGACAAATGACCTAAATAAACAAGCAGATTGTATTGTGGTGGATAATAAATGCAATAAAAAAAAAAAAAAACAGGAAAGAAGAATGTATTATGGTGACATTAAAATTTAAATCCTGTGCTCAGTGATGACCTCCTGAGGTGATAACTAAAGATAATTAAAAACTTGAAGGAGGTGAGGAAACAAGCCCTTTTCCATCCTTGGGGACAAGTTCAAAGGCCCTGAGGCAAATACAGTGAAGAGAGGAAGAGACAAGGGAGCTGAAACAGTATGCAGGATGATCATAACAACTAACCATAGGCTGTAATTAGGACAAGGAAGAATGATAAAATGAAGGTGGGTTGGGAAGGACATTGTAGAGATGGTAGGATCAAGGACTGTAGACTCTAGTGAGGCTGTAGAATTGTTGGAGTCTATACTGTCTGGGGAGGCCTTACAAATAGCTGTGAAAAGAAGAGAAGTGAAAAGCAAAGGAGAAAAGGAAAGATATAAACATCTGCATGCAGAGTTCCAAAGAATAGCAAGAAGTGATAAGAAAGCCTTCTTCAGCGATCAAAGCAAAGAAATAGAGGAAAGCAACAGAATGGGAAAGACTAGGGATCTCTTCAAGAAAATCAGAGATACCAAAGGAACATTTCATGCAAAGATGAGCTCGATAAAGGACAGAAATGGTATGGACCTAAAAGAAGCAGAAGATATTAAGAAGAGATGGCAAGAATACACAGAAGAACTGTACAAAAAAGATCTTCACGACCCAGATAAGCCACGATGGTGTGATCACTGACATAGAGCCAGACATCCTGGAATGTGAAGTCAAGTGGGCCTTAGAAAGCATCACTACGAACAAAGCTAGTGGAGGTGATGGAATTCCAGTTGAGCTATTCCAAATCCTGAAAGACGATGCTGTGAAAGTGCTGCACTCAATATGCCAGCAAATTTGGAAAACTCAGCAGTGGCCACAGGACTGGAAAAGGGCAGTTTTCATTCCAATCCCAAAGAAAGGCAACGCCAAAGAATGCCCAAACTACCACACAATTGCACTCATCTCACACACTAGTAAAGTAATGCTCAAAATTCTCCAACCAGGCTTCAGCAATACGTGAACCATGAACTTCCTGATGTTCAAGCTGGTTTTAGAAAAGGCAGAGGAACCAGAGATCAAATTGCCAACATCCGCTGGATCATAGAAAAAGCAAGAGAGTCCCAGAAAAACATCTATTTCTGCTTTACTGACTATACTAAAGCCTTTGACTGTGTGGATCACAATAAAGTGTGGAAAATTCTGAAAGAGGTGGGAATACCAGACCACCTGATCTGCCTCTTGAGAAATTTGTATGCAGGTCAGGAAACAACAGTTAGAACTGGACATGGAACAACAGACTGGTTCCAAATAGGAAAAGGAGTTTGTCAAGGCTGTATATTGTCACCCTGTTTATTTAACTTAAATGCAGAGTACATCATGAGAAACGCTGGACTGGAAGAAACACAAACTGGAATCAAGATTGCCGGGAGAAATATCAATAACCTCAGATATGCAGATGACACCACCCTTATGGCAGAAAGTGAAGAGGAACTCAAAAGCCTCTTGATGAAAGTGAAAGTGGAGAGTGAAAAAGTTGGCTTAAAGCTCAACATTCAGAAAACGAAGATCATGGCATCTAGTCCCACCACTTCATGGGAAATAGATGGGGAAACAGTGGAAACAGTGTTAGACTTTATTTTTCTGGGCTCCAAAATCACTGCGGATGGTGACTGCAGCCATGAAATTAAAAGATGCTTACTCCTTGGAAGGAAAGTTATGACCAACCTAGATAGCATATTCAAAAGCAGAGACATTACTTTGCCAACAAAGGTTCATCTAGTCAAGGCTATGGTTTTTCCTATGGTCATGTATGGATGTGAGAGTTGGACTGTGAAGAAGGCTGAGCGCCGAAGAAGCGATGCTTTTGAACTGTGGTGTTCGAAAAGACTCTTTAGAGTCCCTTGGACTGCAAGGAGATCCAACCAGTCCATTCTAAAGGAGATCAGCCCTGGGATTTCTTTGGAAGGAATGATGCTGAAGCTGAAACTCCAGTACTTTGGCCACCTCATGTGAAGAGTTGACTTGTAGGAAAGGACTCTGATGCTGGGAGGGATTGGGGGCAGGAGGAGAAGGGGACGACAGAGGATGAGATGGCTGGATGGCATCACTGACTCGATGGACATGAGTCTGTGTGAACTCTGGGAGCTGGTGATGGACAGGGAGGCCTGGCGTGCTGCGATTCATGGGGTCGCAAAGAGTCGGACACGACTGAGTGACTGATCTAATCTGATACTGGACAGGTGATTAATCAGCATAAATCATGTCTCCCTCAAATCAGAAATTTATTAAAATGTTCCCTAGCCAGAGTGCTTAGTTGTGACTGATACTTTGCAATCCTGTAGACTGTAGCCCAACAGGCTCCTCTGTCCGTATGGATTCTCCAGGCAAGAATACTGGAGTGGGTTGCCATGCCCTCCTCCAGGGGATCTTCCCAACCCAGAAATTGAACCTAGGTCTCCCACATCACAGGTGGATTCTGTACTGTCTGAGCCACCAGGGAAGCCCATGAAAACTGGACTGGGTAGCTTATCCCTTTTCCAGGGGATCTTCCTGACTCAGGAATTAACCAGGGTGTCTTGCATTGCAGCCAGATTCTTTACCAGCTGAGCAACCAGGGAAGCCCAGCCAGAGTCCCTAGTGGAGGCCAGTTCCTGGGAATCTTCTATATTCCATTTCTATATTAACTTCAGAAAACCTAGATTCTTTAAAACGTTGAAGAACTGAATAGTTTTCCAATTATCTATAAATCAAGGTCTCTCAACACTCAGTATTTGAGTACTTATACAATTTGGGTGTTTAGGATATATTTAAAAATTCCTGGAATAAAAGAGATTGTTCTTCATTAGTAGTCAAAACACATCTGGGCCATAAGTCATTGCATCATAAAAAGAATTAAATAAAATATATTAGTATAGAGATCTAAAGTTTCAGTATGAATCCCATTCATTTAAAATGAACTGATTTTCAATATTTAAAGCTTTAATATTAATCAAATGACTGGCAAAATTTTATGCAGTCATTTTATAAATAATATTTAATCCTTAAAATATAGACTATAATAAAATTATATTTTCTTAGAAGATTTTTTTAAAAGTAGAAGAATGTTACTAGCTGCAATTTTGGTCATACAAATTACTTCATTCCTTGATGTCTTATAAGTAAATGTGACATTCCCTGTTTAAATAAAAATTCTACATGATAGATTCCCATGTTTGAGATTTTTCAATTTGTGGAGTTTGTAAAATACCTGGTAGTGCATTCTTCAGGGAGGTGATTTTATTTTCTGTAAACATTTGCATGCTTCATTCCTGTACTTTTGAGTAGGTCTTATAAGACCTATAAATAGGTCTTCATTGCAAAAAAGAGTGAGTGCACCCCAAAACACTTTTTACAGTGCTAATTAATCATAAAATATAATTTGTATGGCCAGTAAGAATTTTTAGGACAATTATTGCTATTTATTATTGGCTAATATTTTATTCTTATTATTCTCTTACTATCAAAATGATTTCACTTTTACCACCCTACCAGCTTACCGACGATGGAGTACGTTTGAATAGCAGAAAGTGTTCTCTATGTTGTGAACATCTACACCATTACACAGTTTCTAGAAATATCTCTCCATAAAGGTAGAGCTTACTCATAAAAACCATACTGTTTATGATTTTTCAGTCAAATGTAAAAGAAATTTAATCTTTTCCCCATTATTACGAAAGATAACAGAACATTTTGTATTAACAAAATTATTGTCATGTTGGGAAGACAGAGAAATTGATTTGTCTACCTCTATATATTGGAGAAGGCGATAGCACCCCACTCCAGTACTCTTGCCTGGAAAATCCCATGGATGGAGGAGCCTGGTGGACTGCAGTCCATGGGGTCACTAGGAGTCGGACACGACTGAGTGACTTCACTTTCACTTTTCACTTTCATGCATTGGAGAAGGAAATGGCAACCCACTCCAGTGTTCTTGCCTGGAGAATCCCAGAGATGGGAGAGCCTTGTGGGCTGCCATCTATGGGGTCACACAGAGTTGGACATGACTGAAGTGACTTAGCAGCAGCAGCATATATGTTCAAATCTGAGCTACCACATAGCTTACATTTCCAAAATATGACCTTTGCTACCCATTGAAAGACTTGCCATTATGTCCATTTCTATTGTGTGTCTGAAGATCCCTACCCTAACAATATACATTACTTTTGAGGTTTAAGGTACAGACTCAGAGGTTACTGTACAATGTCAATATTCAATCATAAAAGCAGAAAGTCATGGTGAGAATAAACAATGATCAGGTATGCTTTCCTGGACAATATGGAAAGGAAATGATCTCGAGGAAGGGGTTGGACCTAAGGGACATAGGTCCAGGTGAGGTGACAAAGGGATGATAGGCTGGTGCTTTGCATCTTATCAGCTGAAGTACTCATTTATAAGAAGGAAAGGAAGACACCTTTTCCACTTCAACAATTAAGTACAAAACAGCAACAACAAAAAGACTAAAAAATTTTAATTAACCAAACACTGATACTGGAGTATTGTTTTTGATTAAAACACAGCAGATAGCCTTTTTATTATATGATTAAGATCTTTTGTTTTTTATTTATTATATAACACCTACAACAATATGTATAGGTAGAGAGGTTAGGTGATTTCTATTTCTGTGACAATGTAAGTGATTTTTTTTTTTTATAAAGTAAAAAAATACTTTTTTAGGGAGAACAACATGCAAATTAATTTTATGCATTGGGAATGCAGTGTAAAGGCCAAGAAAACTTGCTATTATGTGTAAAAATGTTATTTTATAGTTATTGTGTTATCTATCTATAAAATGATTTAAGACAGGCAAGAAAATATATATTTTAAATTGAAGAATTTCCTTGTGTCTAGAAAAGAAACTAGGGACATATATGTTTATCTCTATTATTGTATTATATTTCAAAATTATTATTATATTGTCATTCTTTAGGCATACTGGCTTAATAAATGACAAATGTATATCTGGCTTTGTATCTCCATCAGGGCCAGTTCTTCAAGATAGCACGCTTATTCTGAAAAAATAAACTTGTAAACCTGTACAGACACATTTACTAAGTATATCAACTTTTAGTGATAATAATAATGGGCCAGAAACTGTTACAAGCAGTTTCCATGTATTAATAACATTATACAAACTTCCACATGGATTTAATTATTATACAGTTTATAGATGAGGAATATAAGAGAACTGTCAAATAACTTGCTGAAAATTGTACAATAAGCAAGAAACTCGGCTGGCATTCACATGTAATAGGAATATATTGTGAAGGTGCCAACACGGTCAGATGCCTTAGATAGTCCATTTTTAACAAGTCTAAAAATTGTCAGTTGGCTTTTCCTATTAGCTTCAGTGGGATGAAGTAGTAAAAGCCAGATTTGGATGGGTTAGGGAATGAAGTAAGAATGTGAAAACATTTATTTTAGTAAAGTGACACGTAATAATAAAATTTATTGATTGCTAAGGATATCAATCCATGCCTGGAAAGGAAGTGGGGGATGGATCAGAGGTTTTCAAGTGGAAATAAGACCTTTTTGAATTTAAAAGGCAAGTAGGAACTTTTCTAAAAGATGAAAGGGTGGAGGCTGGGGCCAGTCTAGGCCAAGGGAGTGGGATGAGCAGACGGGTTTAGGGTGGAAGGGGAAGAAGGGAAGGATGAGGGTGGAGATCCAGGAAAGGCTAAGATTAGGGAGGCCTTGGATAGTCTGCCAAAAAGCTTTATCTTTATCCTCTATATAATAGGAGGCTTTTCTTGATTTGAAGCAGAGGCACAATATGTTTGGTTTCAAGTTTTATATAAATCACTTTGGCAGCTTAGAGGAGAATGTATTTGAGAAGGGGAGAATTGGTATTAGAATATTGCTACAATGATCTAGGAAAAAGAATACATGATTTTAAGGGGTTTTTGGGAAAAGCAGACATAAGTACAAACATGTAAAAGGTGAAAACAGTAAGTCTTGGTTATTATTTGGAGAAGAGTAAAGGACTAATGAATCATCTCCAGGTTTTCTTGCCTGGATTGTGGGTACACATTGGCATCAAAAATAAGATAGAAAGCACAACGGGAAGTGCAAAATGATGCAATGAATTCTAGGTAAGTTGAATTTGAGGTCCCTGTGGGACATACAGTGAAGATATGAGGCAGAAAATAGGATGCGTTGGAATAGGCCAGGAAGGATGGGCTGAAAAGACTTGTTTGGCTGTAAACAGTCTCTGGATTCCAGGTAGAACAGCAGATTAGAATTTCAGAGTTGTGAGAATGGATGTGAATGCTCAGCAAGAGATAATTCAAAACAGAAGTTGGCTTAGGGATAACTCAAGAGAACAGTAACACTTAACTTTCAGAAAGAGAAAGAAAAGTCCAGGGGAAATAAACTATAAACCAAAGGTAAGGTGTAGAAGATCCAAGGGAAGAATTTTAATAAGAAGGGGAAACTCACTTGAAATGCAAACTCTAAGTAAAACAAGAAACTGGCTTCAACAATGGGACTGTTGAGTCTGGTCAATGGTTTGCTTCCTGGTGCAATTACTCTCTGTAGACACAGAAGCCAGATCATAGCTGCCTGCAGAGGGCATGGAAAACTTGGGATGCAAGAATTCCACATTTCAGAATTCCACATTTCCCTCAATGTTTCTCACCTTGATCCTACCAGGCAGATGACTGTCTCTGGCTTCAGTGGTGGAAGGGAGGTTCATGATTTGTATCATTACTCGTAGCAGTTTCACAACCAAAGCTTTAGAACTTAGGCCTTCCCTGGTGGCTCAGATGGTAAAGAATCCACCGGCAATGTGGGAGACCTGGATTCGATCCCTGGGTTGGGAAGATCGCTTGGAGAAGGACATGGCAACCCACTCCAGTATTCCTGCCTGGAGAATCCCCTTGGACAGAGGAGCCTGCTCGGCTACAGCCCCCGAGGTTGCAAAGAGTTAGACATGACTGAGTGACTAAGCACAGCACAGCACAGGAAACACAACATTATATTATAAATGTAATGTGGTAATTTATCCATTGGTAGTAAATTATGATATTCTTAGAAATAGTTATCTTTTAATACAAAATTGTACATAGAATCTTGGTCTATAATTTCTACCACTAGGAGGAAAAGAAGTTAGACCTTATACTTAATTATTGGGTTGTTTATTAATATATAATATATAAAGATATTATAAAATCATTTCTACTATTTAAAAAAGGTAGGCTTACAGTTTTTTTACTCCTTTACAATTTAAAGGAGGTGATTATGCCAGGCTCTAACATTTTTATTCTTGGAAAACCAAATCTGTGCAGTTGTCATTATTTCATTCAATAACTGTCCACCTTTATTTTATAATCTGTGAATGTGATTATTTGCATACTCTGATAAGCATTATGAACATCTAAAGGGAGAAATCAAAATCTTTCAAGGATGATTTTTATGGTTCCTATTAGGAAAATTTCCAGCTCAAAATTCAGTCTTCTTGGGTCTTTAGAGACTGAAAGTCCAGGGGTACAAAGTCATTAGAATGTCTTACCTAGTAAGAGCTCTGTGTTATATAACATCAATTTCCTTTTTCAAGAAGGCCCTGAAGAACGTTTAGTCCTTTGCCATCATTTTTAATAATTAGTAAACTCAATGTAAGTACATACATCTTCAAGAAAAGAGGAAAAATGTAAAACCAAGGTGGTTATTTTAGCTAGAATTTCCTATTTGATGAAAACATTTAGAAACTATAAATAACTGTATCACAGTTTTATACTTTTACAAACATTTTGAAGATCATCATTAAGAACAGTAGAGTACTTACACTACAAGATTATGTAAGATTGCAAGGACATGTCACTGAACTAAAGATTTATATTTCAAGAAGTTTTCTATTTTTTCAGTCAATAGAGTGTTAGGATGTGCTCATCTGTGCATTTTGAATAGATTTGTTAGGAATAAGTGCATTATGGACTCTGTGGGAGAGGGAGAGGGTGGGAAGATTTGGGAGAATGGCATTGAAACATGTATAATATCATGTATGAAACAAGTTGCCAGTCCAGATTCGATGCACGATACTGGATGCTTGGGGCTGGTGCACTGGGACGACCCAGAGGGAGGGTATGGGGAGGGAGGAGGGAGGAGGGTTCAGGATGGGGAGCACAGGTATACCTGTGGCAGATTCATTTCGATATTTGGCAAAACTAATACAATATTGTAAAGTTTAAAAATAAAATAAAATTTAAAAATAAATAAATAAATAAATGTTTAAAAAAAAAGGAATAAGTGCGTGTTTGTATATTTTCTCAAAGCAAAATTAAATTGGCTTTAGCTGTTGAATTATTTAAAATTCTAATTTTTAGCCATAGTGTGAATTAGTGCCTATCTTTATAAAAAAATCTCAAGGACTTCTTTAAGAAAATAGGAAATTAGACCTTATGCCAGCATTCTGACTTTACTACTACTGGATTTCAAATCTGGGGACATGACACACCTGAAATAAGAAATGGGGTAAGGAATATTCATTTGCTTCAATGGCTGTGAGAAACATGCTCACGAAGCTCTCTGAGTTTTTATCTGATTCACAGGAAGAAGGGTGGAGGAAAAGGAGCAGGTGCAGAGGTGAGATCCTGGGTGGAATCCTGGGGCAGAGCTCCTGGACTGATAAGGCCTAGGTCTGTGGCAATCGCCTCTGTGCTCTGTACTACAGGCCTGACAAGCTTCCTCCTGGGGCGGAATGGATGGAATGTGGATTCTCCACTTTACCTTGGGCTCTGAAGCTGCAGGGAGCTCTTTACCATTTTGAAGACCTCAGCCTGCTGAAGGCATTCAGGACTCAAGGGGAGAGGGTCCAGGATTCCTCCACAAATCATAGTGAAGACTGCACTTTCATAACCTCAGTGATCACATAATCCTGGCATTATTTCAATATATATTTTAAAATGAAAGCAAACAAACAAGTTGAGAAATGGAGAGGAGGTAAAAGAGTACATTATCTAAAACCCCATACTACAGACTTGGCATAGCCAGGTCTTTGAATCAGATTATGGTGTTGCACAAAATTGTGGTGTAATCTTTCAGCATATAAATAATATAAGCATGTGTACATATACCTAATTATTTGGAATGAAGAAAGCAGACTTAAAAGCATTATAGAATCAAAGATTGGCATGCATTGGGTACTTAATGAGCTGCATAAAGATGATAATTTTACATCTTTAGGCTTCAGTTTATCTGAAAAATAAAGACTTTTGACTAGGTATCTAAAATCCTATTATCTCAAGTTCTTGATTTAAAAATTTTAAAAATTGGTCTGTTTTAAATATTGCATGGTTCATAAATTGTCATTTTAATTTTAATTTTTTCAAAGTAGAAAGTCATTTGTGCTTAATGAAAAACAAAAATCAGAGAGCTATTTAAAAATTAAGAAAACCTATAAACTCATCACCCTGAGAAATCTAAAATACATGTTTTTGTGTTTCTAAGTACAAACTTCTTATAAAATATATGTATAAAATTATAATAAATTGGGATTATACAGCACACAAAATGTGCCTTTTTACTATTCCTTTTTGTCTTAAAATATATTGTGTATGTTTTCGATGACTATATTAGTTCTCTTTAGTTTTAATAGTTGCATATTTTATTGTGTGTACATTTTATATATATGTACCATCATTCACTTAAAAAATCATCTTAATGCTAATCATTATATACTGATAGTAGTCAACATCATCTATTGATGAACAACTGCTTCTTTCTGCCATTTATTTTTATGTGTCAATAGGTATATACACACTTTCCCTATGATAATATTTCCCTATGATAAATTTCAAGCAGAACTGTTATATCAATGAGAGTATGCTATAATTTGTGCTATAAAATGTGCTATAATTTGATAGTTATTTTTTAAAGACCTTATTGAAAAAAATTTGTACAATATATAAAAATCATAATTAGTCATAATTTTGGTTAACATTTTCTTGAACTTTCATTAAGTGATTTTTCTATGAATATATTTTATAATATGGCTGAATTTAAATACTTAGCAAGAATACATTCTGAAAGTAACAGTATGTTTTCACCTCCACAGAGGTTTGGAGAATGGAGTAAGTACTAAAACCCAAGCTACAAATTCTTGGGCCCTGGGCTTCTCACAGGTCAATTAGCAGAGAGACATGCACTGAGCAGGCCCTTCCTTCAGGACACTAGCTGCAGTTGGCCATGAAGAGCTCTGGGTTGCTGCCTCTGTGTGTGTGAGTATGTGTGTGTGTGTTAGTTGCTCAGTTGTGTTCAACTCTTTGCAACTCCATGGACTGTAGACAGCCAGACTCCTCTGTCCATGGAATTCTCCAGGCAAGAATGCTGGAGTTGCCATTCCCTTTTCCAAGGGATCTTCCTGACCCAGGGATCAAACTTGGGCTCCTGTACCAGAGAAGCCCCTGCTGCCCCTCTGAGCCCATGTGAATTTGCTTCTCTTTCACAAGGTGTGAGTAAGTGATGCTAGACCACGTTAATAGCCTAAAGTTGTAGAATCCATCTAGTTATTTTATAATTTTGATTTGTACCAACCTAGAAATGTCTACTTAGCTACAAATGAGTCAAAAGTACTATTTTTAAACAACCTTTTATGAGACATAATGCTCTGTACCTTAAATGCATTTTCATTAATCCAGAGAAAGGAAAAATGAGTGCTGTAATTTAGGTCTATCATACCTGTGTGAAGGTGGGGCAATTAAAGCATCAGTTCAGTTCAGTTCGGTCACTCAGCCGTGTCTGACTCCTTTTGACCCCTCAGCACACCAGGCCTCCTTGTCCATCACCAACACCCGGAGTTTACACAAACTCAAGTCCATTGAGTCAGCGATGCCATCCAGCCATCTCATCCTCTGTCGTCCCCTTCTCCTCCTGTCTTCAATCTTTCCCAGCATCAGGGTCTTTTCAAATGAGTCAGCTCTTTCCATCAGGTGGCCAAAGTGCTGGAGTTTCAGCTTCAACATCAGTTCTTCCAACGAACACTCAGGACTGCTCTCCTTTAGGATGGACTGGTTGGATCTCCTTGCAGTCCAAGGGACTCTCAAGAGTCTTCTCCAACGCCACAGTTCAAAAGCATCAATTTTTTGGCATAGGATTGTTAAACATTCCCAGGTCAAAAAGTAGTACATAGAGAACGGAAACTAGGTTTGAAGCACTTCCATTCTTTATCCCATTATTTTTCTTAGATCATGTTTTATTTTTAGCAGATTTACTGAGCATCATAAATTCATCTCAACACAAACACTGAAGCTTATCATTTTACCACAGTAGAGAAAATAGTTACATTCTTGCACTTCACGTGTTTGTTTCTGTCTCCCACTTGCCCCTACTAAAAACAAGTTTTTGGTGTAAATTCTGTTTCCTACCCTTTCTTCTACCAACTAAGGATGGATAAGTTGCTCTAACTTGTTACTTTCCCCTTCCCCAGTTCTCTGCTTTCTCAAATAAAGTAACATTATCTACCTCACTCTTATTCAGTTATGTGGAGTTTGGGGAGTTTTTTTTGGGGGGGAGGGGAATTTTTTTTTCTTTACTATTTTATTTTATAAATTAAATTATTTTATTTGCTATTTTATTTTACATATTAAAAATTTATAAAAAATTTTTCTTTACTAATTATGTAACCAATAAGCCCTTTCTCCTAAGAACACAAAGTATATCTCAACATTGTTAGTGATCAGTAACATTTTTCTTAAAGCTGATTGGAGATTTAAGGAACTATTAAATAAGATTTTACTTTTGTTTTATAAAAGATGCACATATAAAAAATGTCTTCCATCATGTAAATCTTAATAATATTTATGGAGCCTGTATAACCTCTCTATGACATATGGATTAATTTTCCCTCTTTAAGTAGTTAAGAGAAATGGAATCACAGAAGTATATTATATGACTGCCCCAAGGTTATTTAGAACACCAGCTGCAAAATTGCAGAGTTTTGTTCAAATCAACTTCAATTAAAACTAGGGAGTACTTTTTAAAAAATGAAGCTGAAGAAGCTTTAAAAAAACCAGCGGAACAGCCTTAAAACTATGAAATATATGCTAAACAACCAATGAAGCTGTTTTATTTTCAACCAAGGGCAGGTAGATATCTAAAAGCATTTTGAGTTTTTAGGTAAATAAGAGTCACACACAGGATTACATCTATTTAGTCCTGTTCAATGTTATGGAGCAAGTATAATAAAGAAAGTGTAACAGAGAAAGACTTTGAGAAATCTACTTGAGTAAGCCATTTTGATCTTTTTATCTTGATTGCTCTTTATCTCCTGATAGTTTACTTCTCAGTTTTAGTGTAGGGTTAAAAAAGTTGGTTAGCCTTTACTTTGTGCTGGTCTGCTTGTTGAAATGATGATTCTGTGTCTGTAATATTCATTCCACAGTGTACTGTGTATACTCTTTGTTTAAATGGTTAGTGCCAGAAATATTTAAGAAGCTTTCTTTACCTAAAGTAAACATTTTGAAGAAACATTAAGGAGTTAGAGAGATGATGAGTGGTGTGTTTTGTGTTAAGCATAACTGTGGCTCACAGGGTAAAATCTTTGCTACTATTGTAAAAATAGTCTCAATTCCTCATTAAAGCAAATAATTTGGTTGCTTGAAAGTCTAAGATACACATATCATCCAAACAGAAATTCAAGAGCTGAGCTATGTGTGGTATTTGTTACTTGAATTCCCATACCTTTTGGTGCTAGAGTGTTAGCTGGCAGGTAAATTGTAAAACAAAATCAAATACAAAATAAATAAAATACAAAAATAAAACAAAATCGGTCATATATTGAAATATTTACAAATTAATATAATATTAAAAAATTGTTAATGAAAGCTTTATGAAATTTATTTAGTATAGAAGAGAAATCAATCTCATTCTGAGAAATTAACACATGTAACGGATTCTTCCATTAGAACCTGATTCCTGGGATTTCTCTGGCAGTTCAGTGGTTAAGACCCTTTCCACTGAAAGGCGCACGGGTTCAATTTCTGATCCTTGGTTGGGAAACTAAGATCCCACATGCCAGGTGGTTGCATGGCCAAAAAACAAACAAATGAGAAAACCTGATCCTTTAATGTGACACCTTAATATTTGAAAAGTCTTTTGAGTAAAGACTGAAAAAGAAATATGTCATACATTCAGATACTCAAGATCCAGAACCAAACTAATTTAAATAATGTTTTTTAAAAAAGATCTCTATATATGTACATATATATGTGCATGTGTATACATACAAAGAAAAATATATATACATATTAGTACAAAGGTTGATATAATCATTTTAAGCATTAATTCATTTTAGAGCAACTTCTCCTAAAACTCATACTTTCTTGACCCTCATTTCATAGCAGTGATCACTATGAAATTCTGGAAACAAAAAAGAACATGTTAAAAGTCAGTTTTATAAAATGGAGTTTCTCAAGAAATCTGGTAGCTCCATAATTTTAGAGATCAAAATTTATATAATATACATTTGCATGTGTGTATGCACATTTAGAGAGAATTCACTTGTACATTAAGTTTACATATGAACACTTCTATAGCTTATGATTAGATCTGGCAACTTTAGGGTCTATTGAATCTAAAGAAAATAGCTGCTTTAAACAAAAAAGTCCTTTTTATGCAGAGGATATGGCATTCATATTAAAAAAATTATAAATATGTAATCTTGGATCAACATTTGTAAGTTGAAAATCAGTGTTAAGCTTTATAAATGTCAGGTAAATTTTGATCTATATTATTATCACTTACCAAAGCAACAACTTTCAGTATATTCTTTTCCAAAGGAAATAAAGGCAAATATATGATTACTATGAAAGATTAATAGTAGCTAGTATAAAAATATTAACTCTATTACTTTATAAAAATCCAAAAATTCATTGATTGTAAGTTAAAATTACAGATAGCAAAAAATAACATTGCTTGTAATAACATGTAATAACATTTCTAACTATAGCATAAAATTACCAATTCCCATATGGCTACAAAATTTCACACCATCACATGTTCCATATATATATGGATGGAATATATATATATTTAAGTGACTATAATGAATTGACTATTTATTGCCAGGCTTCTGACACTATTAAGGTAGAAATATATGGGGAATTCTTAATGCCCAAATTTTCACTCAGCAAATACATGTGAATAGAAATTACTCAATTATCTTACTGCTAATCTCAATGTAATATAAATGGTACTTTAGACCTAATTTTTTCTTAGGAGAGTATATCTTGAAAAGTTCAATTATCTTGATTATAAAAGATAATTTAATTCCATCATTAGTTTAATAGTATATTCATCAAATATTTTTAGACATCTATTACTTGAAGCTCTCTGTACAAATGAATGTTACAAAGAGTCAGAAGGTATGGGTTTCAGCCTTAGTTCTGCCACTTAGCTATCATGCTACCTCTACTCCTTCTGTGCTTCAATGCTTTCATTTGCGTAAAAGATAGACTGGAGTAAGTAATTTCTCAAGTTCCAGCTACCTCTAAAAGTCTCAGTCTACAAATGAGATACGGTTTCTACTTTTAAGGAGTTTATAGTGTTGTAGGAGAACACAAAGTAGGAGAGAATGTTTCTAGAGTTCTAATCATAGGGGGGAGAAAAATCTTTTCCCTTTATCCTTTTACGTTCTTGATTAAGATACCACACCCCATAATAAAAAAGAGGTTAATGGGAGAAAAACAAACAAAATTAATAACATACATAGCTCCTGTATACATAGGAGAGATCTGCTGTCTCTTTAGTCGTTAAGTAATGTCCCACTCTTTGCAACCCCATGGGCTATAGCCCACCAGGCTGCTCTGTCCATGGGATTTTCCAGGAAAGAATACTGGAGGGGTTGCCATTTCCTTCTCCAGGGGATCTTCCTGACCCAGGATCAAATCCAGGCCTTTGGCATTGGCAGGTGGGTTCTTTACCACTTTCCCAGGTCTTACCTTGGAAGACCAGGAGAGACCCTAGGAAGACAGAATGATTCCCTCAATGGCCGCAAATACCACTTTAAATATCATTTCCAACTAAAGACAAAAAAATTTGGGTGTAGGGAGAGCCAGTTATGGGAGTTCAATGGGCAAAGTACAGTAAGCAAGGGTATAATTGTCACACAGATTTAAGTCCAGGTCTTCTTCATCAATAAGTTTCTAGAGAGTTAGTCATTCTCCTTTTCCTAATACAAAGAAATCCTTTAGTGACCCTCATAAATGGAGATTTCCCTTATAAAATGTAAATGTCTCTTACAGAATAGTAACCTACTCAGTTTTCAAGGCTTGTCCTGTGTCTGCTATTTTTTAAAAATAACCTAAAGTAAGTCTTATGCCAAAAAAGTATATTTTGGGGTGGCAAATTCTGCTCCCCTTTGTATCAGACCAAAAGCTCAAAGAGTGAAGGCAGGAGGTCAGTAGGTAAAAGGGAAGTCCAACTAGAGGAGGAAGCACGTGAAACTGAATCTGAAAAGTAATAGGGAATAATATTTTAAATAAAGATGCAGGAATAAATTATTTTAGGTGAACTGAAAGCAATGGGAGAAGGAATAAAATTTAGAAAGCTTTTACAACTTTTGGTTTCATGACCCTTAGTGTCTCAGTAATTTTTTTCATATAACCTGCAGGTCAAAAGATACGATGGATCCATTTGTTAGCCAGTTTGTTGTTGTTGTTTTTCTGTTATTAAGTCATGTCCCATTGTTTGCAACTTCAGGATTGCAGCCCACCAGGCTTTCCTGTCCTTCGCTATCTCCCAGAGTTTGTTCAGATTCATGTCCATAAAGTTGGTGATGCTATCTAACCATCTCATCCTCTGTTGCCTTCTTCTCCTTTTGCCCTCAATTTTTCCCAGCATAAGGGTCTTTTCTAATGAGTCAGCTTATATATCAAGTGGTATTGGACCTTCAACTTTAGCATCAGTCCTTCCAATAAATTTTCAGGGTTTATTTTCTTTAGGATTGACTGGTTTGATCTCCTTGCTGTCCAAGGGATTCTCAAGAGTTTTCTCCAGCACCACAGTCTGAAGGGATCAATTCTTGAGTGCTCAGCCTTTTTATGATCCAACTCTCACATCTACACAAGACTACTAGAAAAATCATAGCTTTGACTCTACTGATCTTTGTCAGTAGAGTAATGTCTTAGTTTTTTAATATACTGTGTAGGTTGCTCAGAGCATTTCTTCCAAGGAGCAAGTGTCTTTTCATTTCACGGCTGCAGTCACCATCTGCAGTTATTTTGGAGCCCAAGAAAATAAAATCTGTCACGGTTTCTACTTTTTCCCCATCCCTTTGCCATGAAGTGATGGGACTGAATGCTATGATCTTTGTTTTTTTTAATACTGAGTTTTTAGCCAGCTTTCTCACGCTCCTCTTTTACCCTCAAGAGGCTCTTTAGTCCATCTTTAATTTCTGCCATTGAGTGGTGTCATCTGCATGTCTGAGTTATTGATATTTCTCTCAGCAATCTTGAGTCCAGCTTGTGATTCATCCAGCCTGGCATTTCACATGATGTACTAAGTTATATAAGCAGGGTGAAAATTTACAGCCTTGTTCTTCTCCTTCCCCACTTTGAACCAGTCGTTCCATGTAAGGTTCTAACCATTGCTTCTTGACCCACATACCGTTTTCTCAGGAGACAGGTAATGCGGTCTGGTATTCCCGTATTTTTAAGAATTTTCCACAGCTTGTTGTGATCCACACAGTCAAAGGCTTTAGTGTAGTCAATGAGCAGAAGTAGATTTTTTTTTTTTTTTAAATACCCTTGCTTTCTCTCTGATCCAACAAATGTTGGGAATTTGATCTCTGGTTCCTCTGACTTCTAAACGCAGCTTGTACATCTGGAATTTCTCAGTTCACCTACTGTTCAAGCCTAGCTTGAAGGATTTTGAGCATTACTTTATGAGCATGAGAAATAAGCACCCTTGTAGAATAATTTGTACATTCTTTGGCACTGCCTTTCTTTGTGATTGGAATGAAAACTGATTTTTTTCCAGTCCTGTAGTCACTGCTGAGTTTTCCAAATTTGCTGAACATATTGAGTGAAGCACTTTAACAGCATCGTCTTTTAGGATTTGAAATAGCTCCACTGGAATTCCATCACCTTCACTAGCCATGTGTGTGGTAATGCTTCCTAAGGTCAACTTGAGTTCAGACTCCAGGATGTCAGGCTCTAGGTGAGCCACCACACCATCATGGTTATCTGGGTCATTAAGATTTTTTGTATGGTTCTTCCGTGCATTCTGTGTATTTTGTATAGTTCTTCTGTGTATCTTAAAATCTCTTCAACTTCTCTTAGGTCCTTACTGTTTCTGTCCTTTATCATGCCCATCCTTGCATGAAATGTTCCCTTGATAGCTCCAATTTTCTTGAAAAGATCTCTAGTCTTTCCCATTTTGTTGTTTCCCTCTACTTCTTTGCACTGTTCCTTTAAGAAGGTCTTCTTATTTTTCCTTGCTATTCTCTGGAACTCTGCATTCAGTTGAGTATATCTTTCCCTTTCTTCCCTGCTTTTTGCTTCTCTTCTTTCCTCAGCTATCTGTAAATCCTCCGCAGACAACCACTTTACCTTTTGCATTTCTTTTTCTTAGGCATAGTTTTGGTCATTGCCTCCTATACAATGTTACAAACCTCTGTCCATAGTTCTTCAGGCACTCTGTCTACCAGATTTAATCTCTTGAATCTATTCATCCCCTCCACTGTATAATCATAAAGGACTTGATTTAGGTCATACCTCAATGGCCTTGTTTTTTTCCTTACTATCTTCAATTTAAGCCTGAATCTTACAATAAGGAGCTGATGATCTTGGGCATAGTCAACTCCAGGTCTTATTTTTGCTGACTGTATAGTTTCCCCATCTTCAGCTGCAGAAAATATAATCAGTCTGATGTCGATATTGACCATTTTGGTGATGTCCATGTGTAGAATCATCTATTGTGTCTTGGAAAAGGGTGTTTGCTAAGACCAGTGTGTTCTCTTGACAAAACCCTGTTAACTTTTGCCCTGCTTCATTTTGTACGCCAAAAACAAATTTGCCTGTTACTCTAGGTATCTGTTGCTTCCTACTTTTGAGTTCCAATCCCCTATGATAAAAAGGTCATTTTTTTTTTGGTGTTAGTCCTAGAAGATCTTGTCAGTTCAGTTCAGTTCAGTCGTGTCCGACTCTTTGCAACCCCATAAATCACAGCACGCCAGGCCTCCCTGTCCATCACCAACTCCTGGAGTTCACTCAGACTCACGTCCATCGAATCAGTGATGCCATCCAGCCATCTCATCCTCTGTCGTCCCCTTCTCCTCCTGCCCCCAATCCCTTCCAGCATCAGAGTCTTTTCCAATGAGTCAACTCTTCGCATGAGGTGGCCAAAGTACTGGAATTTCAGCTCTAGCATCATTCCTTCCAAAGAAATCCCAGGGCTGATCTCCTTCAGAATGGACTGGTTGGATCTCCTTGCAGTCCAAGGGACTCTCAAGAGTCTTCTCCAACACCACAGTTCAAAAGCATCAATTCTTCGGCGCTCAGCCTTCTTCACAGTCCAACTCTCACATCCATACATGACCATAGGAAAAACCATAGCCTTGACTAGACGAACCTTTGTTGGCAAAGTAATGTCTCTGCTTTTGAATATGCTATCTAGGTTGGTCATAACTTTCCTTCCAAGGAGTAAGCGTCTTTTAATTTCATGGCTGCAGTCACCATCTGCAGTGATTTTGGAGCCCAGAAAAATAAAGTCTGACACTGTTTCCACTGTTTCCCCATCTATTTCCCATGAAGTGGTGGGACCAGATGCCATGATCTTCGTTTTCTGAATGTTGAGCTTTAAGTCAACTTTTTCACTCTCCACTTGCACTTTCATCAAGAGGCTTTTGAGTTCCTCTTCACTTTCTGCCATAAGGGTGCTGTCATCTGCATATCTGAGGTTATTGATATTTCTTCATAAAACCATTCAACTTCAGCTTCATCAGCATCAGTAGTTGGGGCATAGACTTGGATTACTGTAGTTTAAGAAATTAGGTAGTATAAGTCCATACAAATTACAGTAGTAGTTCATACATTATGCAACAAATATAATTGTATTTCTTTTGGATATGTAAAAGAGCTTACAGTGTCTCTGAGAATTTACTGCAGTTCTCCATGGTGCCTTGGTTAAATGTTTAGGAGCCATGGTTATAGTGTACACAGGAAATGGCAGAAGAGTTTTTTACAGTGTGAACTGCATGTAAACACTGTGAAATCTTAATAGAAGCAGGGCTGTGTGGTCCAGTCTATTTATGCACTACCATGTAAACTAAAAATTAGAATTAAAAAATTTTCCAGTACATTGTCCTCCTTTATCCTAGGTTTCACTTGCCATGGTTTTAGTTCTACATGGTTAACCATTGTCCAAAAATATTAAATGAGATGTTTTAGAGATAAATAATTCATAAATTCTAAATTATGCCCCATTCTGAGTTGGGTGAATGAAATATCTCCCTATACTGCTCATCCTACTCAGGACATGAATCATCTTTCTCCATCATATCCACACTGTTAATGTGTCTACCTATTAGTATATATAGAATTCAGTACTATCCTCAATTTGAGGTATCCACTGGGGGTCTTGCAATGTATTTCCCTCAGATAAGGATGCATTACTGTATTTAATTCCATCTTCTAAAGAAAGAACAAGAGATTCAATTCATTACTTTCAGCAGTACTTCTCTGAACCTTCTCCCCACCCTTTGCCCCCACAATGCTCCCAGCTTTCTTCCCTTTAATCTTTCATGCTAAATCCTTCCCTACTTCCTCTGAACTAGTTGAGTAGTCTATCTCAACTACTCTCCACATTCTGAATTACAAAAAATCCTGGAATTGGTTGGCAAAACCATTGAAGACAGAAGAATTGTAGCAGAATCATGATAAGCAGAAATTATAGTCATGTTAGTGTGGAAGTAAGTGAAATACAGGTCTTATGTATATGTTAAATAGATCCTATTTCAGTTATAGATTTTGCCATCTCATGAACCTCCTTTAGAGGGATCCGATTTTAATTACTCTGTCTAGATACTCTATTTATGGTCTAATCCCATTCTATTTTTTCGTGTTTAATATGATGCCTCTGAAGGTTCTTATTTGGTCTAAAAATTTCCTTCTTACAAATCTAATTGGAGAGAAATGTGGGGGCAAGGGGAACAGAATTTGCTACCCCCAGATTATGTCTATTCAGCATAAGGTTTATTTTAGACTAGTTATTTTTAAGAAACTGCAGACACAGGAGAAGTGCTGAAAATTGGATTAAAACCATGAAAAATTTTCTTTGTAAGATCTATTTACATTTGTAAGATAAATCTTCCTTTGTGAGAATGTCTCCCACTCTATACCAGGAAGAGGAAGAAAATCAAATCTCCAGAAACTTACCAATGAAGAAAGTTTGGACTTAAGTCTGCACGACGATTATACACTTGTTTACTATGCTTTTCCTGGTAATCTCCCACAACTGGCCTTTCCTCCCTCTAGCATCTTTCTTTTGTTTTTAGCTGAAGATGTTGTTTAAGGTGGTGGTTTGGACCATTCAGAGTTACTCAATTTTTCTGGTCTCTCCATGGGATTGTGAAGAGTTGTATATGACTGAGCAACTAATACTAATGTTAGAGTTCAAATATCATTTTCTTTTTCCTTCAATGCCTATCTTCTTAGCAGAATGAGAAAAATAATGTATACTCTGAATTCTTTTCCTCATAAAGTGAAATTAACATAAGACATTCCTTGAGGTCACAAGTAAGGAAATGCTAAGCCCACTCAGAGCTTTCAGCTATCTAAGGATAAACACTGGATCTGGCCTACACTAATTATTTATAAAGTGCCAGAAGATGAGAGCACAATTGCTAAGAGAAGCCCACCTGTTACACTCTTCATCACATTATAACTAAATGAGTGGGAAGAGCCTCCCACTTTAGCTCTTGACTTTCTTAGAGAGGGATGGGAAGAGGCAGGAAGAGAGTTCTCTTGAACATAATGCAGAATATATTTAACTCCAGTCCCCAGGACCTTGCTTATAGAACTATTATTGAAGCATCTATTATCACTGCCCAGACTACCAGGAAGGCAGGTCTTAGCTCCACTGTTCAGCCCTGATCAGGGAGCAGCATCATGGTAGTAACTCTTTTAGTCCTTATTGGGCTGCACCTGTAGGCCTGCAAGCCTTGTAGTTGTCCAACCAGGAGACTTAAGAAAGAGCCTAAATACAGTGACAGAGACACCAGTGGTTTATAGGATAGGGGACCATACATGTCTGAAGCAAAAGGTCCTGGAGTGATATAAAAGGCAGGACATGAAGCCATTGTTAGTACTCATGGGAGAGGGAGGCTACCATTTATAGGGAGAATTACCATCAGGTTGGCTCATCGTTGCCAGTGAAAGCGGTAGCTGGGCAGGGGCAAGCATGTGGGCAAGCATGGAGACAGTTATGGATTAAGCCCTATAATGTAAAAGATTGAATAGTCATGTAAGTGACTGGTTGAGCAGGACAGGTACAGAAAGCAAGAGAACAATCATCCTGAATGGCATAATTATACAATCATTAATTTCAACAGTGATAGGAATTCACAGTTCACTGGGTTTATATAGAGGACCACTCTTCTGGTCATACCTTTAAAATCCTATATAAGTTTAAATATCTTCAACCTCATTTGCAAATACTTCATGTCCAACTGATTCCTCCCAACTTTCTAGCTCCAAATTGGAACCAAATTAAACAATTGTTAGGCCCTCCTTCAGACATAGCTTTTATTAATCCTGCCACCTTTTAACGGAGAAGGCAATGGCACCCCACTCCAGTACTCTTGCCTGGAAAATCCCAGGGACGGAGGAGCCTGGTAGACTCCAGTCCATGGGGTCGCTAAGAGTCAGGCACGACTGAGTGACTTCACTTTCCCTTTTCCCTTTCATGCATTGGAGAAGGAAATGGCAACCCACTCCAGTGTTCTTGCCTGGAGAATCCCAGGGACGGGGGAGCCTGGTGGGCTGCCGTCCAAGGGGTCGCACAGAGTCGGACACGACTGAAGCGACTTAGCAGCAGCAGCAGCAGCAGCAGCTTTTAAATTTCTTCTTCCATTACTTCTTTACTTTCCTCCTATTACAGCTCAAATTTTAGACTCGATCCTTATCACTCTTTGGTATGCACACTCAATTCTGTTGGACTTCTCCCTTCCAAGTGTTTGCTCAACCAAACTACAATAATGGTTAATTCCACCATTTGTCTAAGCTTAGCCAATATGCGCTAAGTTGAACAAGGCTAGGGAAGAACACACAATCAGACTTTCAGTTTTCACCTGAAGCTCATGCCAAGAACATGGAAGCTACCTGATGATCATGTTTTATTTCCCCAGTACATTCACTCTACCAGTCTCCTGGATCAATGGTTTACAAAGTTTTGTCCACAGTCTCCTAGAAGCCTCCATGACCTTTTTAGGGGGGTTGAGAAATCAAAACTATTCTCATAAAAACATTGACATGTTGTTTGTCTGTTTTACCATGTTCTCGACATTAGCTCCAAAGATACAAAAGCAATAGAGGGTAAAACTGTTGGTGTCTTGGCATAGCTAAGGTACTGGCACCAAACTATTGTAGAAGTCATCAACAAGCACCTTCAGTTACAAGAAAAAGTCAGTTTCTTAAATGATATTTAAGAATGTCCTAGAGGAAACAGTAAAAATATCATAATTATATGTACTATTAATATAATTAATATTAAATCTCAACTCTTGTGTGTCTTTTTTAATATTGTGTGTGACACAAAGGATTACTATTGCATACTAAAATATGATAGTTGTCCCCAGAAAAAGCATTTATACCTTTTTCATGGAATACACTTTTCATTTGAAAGAACAACTGACACATTGTTGTGATCCTTAACTGAGTGTCTGGCAGACATTTTCTCCCAAATGCAGAAAGTGAGTCATTTCAAGAAAAACAACGGACAATTTGTTGCCAGTGATAAATTTTGAGCTTTCAAGTGAAAATTATGATTATGAAGGATTTGTATTCATCATCTTGTGCTTCCTGATACTTAAGGTGTTTTTTTTTTTTTTTTTTTTTTGATAAAATGGACATGATACAAATGAAAGTGCTATTTTAAAATATATCAACATTTGGAATATTTGCATAGCACAATGAACTGGTATTTTCCAAATGACCAAAACATTATAAGATCATCCATGAATAAAACATTCAATCAAAGTGCAAGGTCGACCAATGGACTTAACCTAACAGAGCATAAAATGTTGGTTGATATGGCTTCATATTCCTTACTACAACTAATGTTAAAAACACTGGAGTTAATTGACCTCTGGTGTAGTGACAAAGAAGCACCCGTCTGCTATTAGTTGTCCTGAAAAGTAACTTTCCCTTTCTAATCACATACCTGTGGGAAGCCAGACAAATCCACTCTCCTCTCTATGACATAACTGAGAGCCCAGCAAGTTGTAGTCACCATTTTCTTGCAGGGAATTCTCTCTCCCTGATCTAGTTTATGTTTGCATCTTAAAAAAAAAAAAAAAAAATCTGTTGGTGCAGGTACCTCTGCTTGCTTTTTCATGGCCATGTGTCCCTGCTTTGGGCTTTCTCTTTTTAGTCTCAACACAAAGACCAGAGAGATTTTGTAAAATATACAAGTTAAATTATGTCATGCTCTGCTTTAATCCTTCAGTGTTTCCCAAGTTGATTACTCTAAAAGTTCAGGTCTTTACCGTGACCTAGATGTTACACACACAGGATGCGGCTCCCTGTTTGTTACCTTTCCGATTTCATCTCCTGTTGGACTCCCCTTTGCCCTAATACAGCAACTGCACTGGAATCCTTTTGAATACTTAGGCTTTTGAATACTTAGTCTTTTGCTTCAAGATCTTTGTCTGTGCTCCACCCTCTCTTGAAATGCTCCTCCTCCCTATTTCCACACAGCTGTTCCCTCACTCCTTCAGGACTTCACTCAGATAGAACCTCAGTGGGGACGTATGTGACTACCCTTTTTGACACTGTAGCTGTCTCTATTGTGTCATTTACTATTCCTGTTCACAGATCTGTTTTTTCCCATAGAATTTACTAACATCTAGGATGCTATATCATCTGTTTTAATGTTTATTGTAAGTTTCACCATTCTAGAATGCAAATTCCATGAGGCTAAAGATTTTTTATTTTTATACATTGCTATAATACCTTACCTAGAGCAGGGCCAGGCAATGAATGGAACTCAGGAACTGGATGAAGTGAATAAACATCCATGAATAGGGTCTATTCTATATAGGCCCTGTGCCAGATTCTGGAGACCAAACAATGAATAGGACATAGAATCTAACTAAACTGCCAGTAGAATGAGGAAATGTTTAGAGGATATAGGGTATGTAGTAGGAATATAATTAGATAAAATTGGTTTACTCTATGTGACATGTTTTTATTCAAGGTTTCCCATTAACACTTATATATGCTTTCTTAAATGACATCCAGTTTGACATAATATTTTTATGGTAAAGAACTCCATAACCGTACCTCTAACACAACAGTGTCTGATACATAGAATCACATTGATATACAAAATATAGAAATTATTTTCAATAGAGGTACTTATAGAAGAGTGAACTGACATTAGCACTATTTCATTTAGAATTATAATGATATAAAGCAGCTATTTGAAGCAGAAAATGAGGCACGAAACCTTCAGCATCTACCAGCCTAGCCCAAGATAATGAAATGATCGTATTTGGAAACATAACTAGGTTGACACATTTAATCCTTCTTCTAACACATTACTCAAAATTATGTGTGAATTATATATATAAAGCATAAATGACTTGGCTTAAGAATTTAAAATGCCATCCTTATTTTTTTTTTTAACTGCAATATGCGAACTGTGGGAACTACACTAGCTTTAATGGCATTGTGTATGCCGAAGTGAGGCTGCCTTATAATAAGGATTTGAGGGAACCATATCTGGATGTGACGATGAAAACAGTAATGTCTTTTACTAAATTCTTTTATTATGATAATAGGAGGATACTGCTGAATATTGAAATGCATATGGATCAATCCAGGCAAAGAAATGTTAGAAAAGTGTCAGATGAATAAAATAAACTGAGAGATTTTCATCCTTGGCTAAAAGTCTATAGAGAATGGTAAATTATAAGGAAGTTAGTGATTTTCTGTTTCTTTTCATTTACATAATGCAATTCAAAATATGAAAATCTTTATAACTTTTTTATATCTCCATGTAAAATAAATTTTTAACTCTTGTTTTAGTTCAGTATTTTACTTGAACTGTTTATCAGTTCTTTGAATTTTTTTAATTTAAAATTTTTAATATATGTATATGAGTTAAGTATTTAGTGTGTTCTTTGCTTTGGATTTTGAAAAAAAAATTCTGAATTTCAATTTTAAACGTGTTTTTGGTTCACATTTGTAGTTCAACAGATTAAGTTCTGCTATTGATTATCTTCTAATTACAAATGTGTCTCCTATGTCAGAGCTATTACAGAAACAAATTGGAAAGTAGCCAGTATTACATGAAAGCTTGAATTTTTAGGAAAGAGAAAGGAAAATGAATTACCAGTGGGACCTCTCATTTCTTCCCACTGATTTCTCATTTTACCTATTGATGCTTGGAGGTTGCTGTATTGTTGCTACATTTCAAGTGATTTCATCAGATTTATCTAAAGAGAATATACACTTGATAATCCAATATGCACTTGATAATGAATCCACATGACTCCAATACTATAGTAAATAAATAATATAATATAAAAATCATCAATTTATAGTAAAATAAATAAAGCACTACCTAAATCTCAAATTTCTATACTCTAGCACATGGAAGCTCCTGACTGGACTATCCATTCCCATCTCTCTTACATCCCTCTATCCCTTTTGTTTGTTTGTTTTCACTAAAGCCAAAAGGGAAATTTTATTGGAAGGATACTAGAGTATCTTACAAAATGCAGGACTGCTAGGCCTGGTGGCAGGCATGAAAAAGTCATCAGTAATCCAGTAGCATATGCTTCTCATTTCTTATCTCTGCTTCTCTCTGGGTATCATTTTCTTTTTATCCCTCTTCCCAGTCTGGCTTTCTCATTCCCTACCTATAGATAACAGAGAATGGCAGGCTCATAATTCCTGAATTTATATCCTTCAGTTCCAGTTATACCTATCTACAATGATTAAGTCCAAATTCCTAATTCGTAGGAGAGAAGATCTGGAACAGTTTGGGTCGGGGGGTTGTTTATGGTCTAGTCAATTGCGGCCTACAAAAAGGATCTAATAATAACAGTATGACTGTCAAGGGAAAATCCCTGGTGAAGGGTGTGAGGAAGGGGAGGGCAGTCCTCAGAATATATGGTAACTTTTACTTGGCTAATTTCTTATGCAACCATCAAGGCCTAATTCTTGTGTCTCTTTTCTGGTAAAATTCTTCTACCCCTCCCCGCTTACTGCCACCACATCGGGAAATGCATTCATTGTATTAAGCACTATTAATACTTACACAGCTGTCATCTTGTCTCTCTCACCCACTGTACAGACACTTTGTTTTTAAATTTCATATCTCTAATCCTGCTTTGTACTAATTATTCCTGCCCGCAGTAGTAGATATAATGGTCATCTGAGTTAAATTCACCCATTCCAGTCCATTTCAGTTCGCTGATTGCTAGAATGTCGACATTCACTCTTGCCATCTCTTGTTTGACCACTTCCAATTTGCCTTGATTCATGGACATTCCAGGTTCCTATGCAATATTGCTCTTTACAGCATCAGACCTTACTTCTATCACCAGTCACATCCACAGCTGGGTATTGTTTTTGCTTTGGCTCCATCCCTTCATTCTTTCTGGAGTTATTTCTCCACTGATCTCCAGTAGCATATTGGGCACCTACTGACCTGGGGAGTTTGTCTTTCAGTATCCTATCATTTTGCCTTTCATCCTGTTCATGGGGTTCTCAAGGCAAGAATACTGAAGTGGTTTGCCATTACCTTATCCAGCGGACCACATTCTGTCAGATATCTCCACCATCACCCACCCGTCTTGGGTTGCCCCACGAGCATGGCTTAGTTTCATTGAGTTAGACAAGGCTGTGGTCCTAGTGTGATTAGATTGACTAGTTTTCTGTGAGTATGGTTTCAGTGTGTTTGCCCTCTGATGCCCTCTTGCAACACCTACCGTCTTTACTTGGGTTTCTCTTACCTTGGGCGTGGGGTATCTCTTCACAGCTGCTCCACCAAAGTGCAGCCATTGCTCCCTACCTTGGATGAGGGGTATCTCCTCACCACCGCCCTTCCTGACCTTCAGTGTGGGATAGCTCCTCTAGGCCCTCCTGTGCCCGTGCAGCCGGGTAACTCCTCTAGTTGCCGCCCCTGGCCTCCGGCGTGGGTTGCTCCTCTCAGCTGCCCCTCTGACCTCAGACGCGGGGTAGCTCCTCTGGCAGTTCCTGCGCGTCGCAGTCTGGTACTCTCTGGCGCTGCCCCTGACCTCGGACGTGGGGTAACTCCTCTTGGCCGCCTCCCTTCGAACTCTGAACTTCCTGATGTTCAAGCTGGTTTTAGAAAAGGCAGAGGAACCAGAGATCAAATTGCCAGCATCTGCTGGATCATAGAAAAAGCGAGAGTTCCAGAAAAACATCTATTTCTGCTTTATTGACTATGTCAAAGCCTTTGACTGTGTGGATCACAATAAACTGTGGAAAATTCTGAAAGAGATGGGAATACCAGACCACCTGATCGACCTCTTGAGAAATTTGTATGCAGGTCAGGAAGCAACAGTTCGAACTGGACATGGAACAACAGACTGGGTCCAAATAGGAAAAGGAGTACATCAAGGTTGTATATTGTCACCCTGCTTATTTAACTTATATGCAGAGTACATCATGAGAAACGCTGGACTGGAAGAAACACAAGCTGGAATCAAGATTGCCAAGAGAAATATCAATAACCTCAGATATGCAGATGACACCACCCTTATGGCAGAAAGTGAAGAGGAACTCAAAAGCCTCTTGATAAAAGTGAAAGTGGAGAGTGAAAAAGTTGGCTTAAAGCTCAACATTCAGAAAATGAAGATCATGGCATCCAGTCCCACCACTTCATGGGAAATAGATGGGGAACCAGTGGAAACAGTGTCAGACTTTATTTTTCTGGGCTCCAAAATCACTGCAGATGGTGACTGCAGCCATGAAATTAAAAGACGCTTACTCCTTGGAAGGAAAGTTATGACCAACCTAGATAGCATATTCAAAAGCAGAGACATTACTTTGCCAACAAAGGTTCGTCTAGTCAAGGCTATGGTTTTTCCTGTGGTCATGTATGGATGTGAGAGTTGGACTGTGAAGAAGGCTGAGCGCCGAAGAATTGATGCTTTTGAACTGTGGTGTTGGAGAAGACTCTTGAGAGTCCCTTGGACTGCAAGGAGATCCAATCAGTCCATTCTGAAGGAGATCAGCCCTGGGATTTCCTTGGAAGGAATGATGCTACAGCTGAAACTCCAGTATTTTGGCCACCTCATGCGAAGAGTTGACTCATTGGAAAAGACTCTGATGCTGGGAGGGATTGGGGGCAGGAGGAGAAGGGGACGACAGAGGATGAGATGGCTGGATGGCATCACTGACTTGATGGATGTGAGTCTGAGTCAACTCTGGGAGTTGGTGATGGACAGGGAGGCCTGGCATGCTGCGATTCATGGGGTCGCAAAGAGTCGGACACGACTGAGCGACTGATCTGATCTGATTAATTATTCCATGGCAAACACCTTGAATTGTCTGTTGAATAAATATATCATATAAAGATATATAAATATCTTTATACATATAAATATATATATGTATATATAAATATATCAAATAAAGATTCAAACTGGACCACAGTTATTAGCTTGCATTCCCAGAACCCATAGCAGTCTCATAAGAAACATAAATGATTTGGAAATACATAGTGTCAAAGGTTTTTAAAGACATTGGATTCTATCCTCTCTCTTGTTTCAAAAGACAACTTTATTGAGATACAGTAGTCATGTATGGAATTGAGGGTTGGATCATAAAGAAGGTTGAGCACTGAAGAATTGATGCTTTTGAACTGTGGTGTTGCAGAGGACTCTTGAGAGTCTCTAGGACTACAAGGAGATCAAACCAATCAATCCTAAAGGAAATCCATCCTGAATATTTATTGCAAGGACTGATGCTGAAGCTGAAGCTCTAGTACTTCAGCCGCCTGGTACAAAGAGCTGACTTTTAGAAAAGACCTAGGAAAGATTGAAGGCAGGAGGGTAAGGGGATTACAGAGGATGAGATGGTTGGAGGGGCATCACCCACTCAATGGACAAGAGTTTGAGCAAGCTCCAGGAGGTGGTGAAGGACAGGGAGGCCTGACATGCTGCAGTCCATGGGGTTGCAAAGAGTCAAGACGCAATAGAGCGACTGAACAACATCAATTGAGACACAGTTTGTATATAACATAATTTTCCCTTTTAAAGGGTATGAAAATTGAAGTGAAAATGTTAGCCGTTCAGTTGTGTCCAACTCTTTGTCACCTCATGGGCTGTAGCCCTCCAGACTCCTGTTTATAGGATTTCCCAGGCAAGAATACCAGAGTGGGTTGCCATTCCTTTCTCCAGAGGATCTTCCCAACCAGGGATCAAACCTGGGTATCCTGCATTGCAGGTAGATCCTTTAAAAGCCCTTTAAAGGTTAGAAGTCAATGATTTTTATAAGTTCAGAGTTGTACCACCATCACCACAATTTTATAACATTTTCATCATCTCCTAAAGAAACCCTGTTCCCTTTAGCAATCACTTCTCATTTCCCTTCATTCTCATAGACCTAAAAAACCACCAGTATTCCTTCAGTCTCTATGAACTTAGCAATTCTGGAACTTTCATATAAGAGGAATAATAAAATACTTGATATTTTGTGGCTGGTTACTTCCACATGACATAATGTTTCCTAGGTTTATGCATGTTTATAGCATGCATTAGTAATCATTCTTTTTATGCCTGAATCTTTTTCTATTATAAGGATATACCATATTTTATTTATTCATTCATTAGTTGATGGACATTTGGATTGTCTCTACCTTTGGCTATTATGAATGATGATGCTATGAATATTCAAGTGATTTTATGTTTCTTGGGAACCTAGAGGTAGATTGCTGGTTTCTGTGGTAATTCTATATTTAACTTTTGGAAGAATGCAAGACTGTTTGCCAAAGAGCTACACCATTGTATGAAAGGGTCTGAAGTAACATTTATCAAAGGAAGAAATACAAATTGCCAATAAGCACATGAAAATGATTCAACATCATAATTTACTAGTGCAATGGAAATTAAAACCACATAAAATGCCACTTCACATAAACTAAGATGATCATAATTAAAAAGGAAACATTATAAGGGTTGGCAAGGATAAAAGACTCTATTTTATAAACACTCACTCTTGCATTGTACTCCACATTTTGTGCTACCCGTGAGAATATTTATGAACTGAATCAATGATCAGTTCTCTACTGTCTTATTTCTTATGATTTCTAAACTTTTGTTATTAATTTTAAAAGAGTAATACCTGTTAACTGTATAGGCAGATAAAATGGTAAAGAAATATAAACAATACAGTAAAATAATTTTTTAAAAACTAAAATTGATTTTGAAGAAATGCCTGTATTTGGTTAAAAAAGAGCATACATCCTAGAGTCCAAATAATTCTCTTTATATTCCTGACCACCAACCCCTCAATTGTCCTCCTTATAAAAATTCTCTTCTAATTTCTTGCTTTCCAAAAAGTTTCAGTCTCATAAGGCTCTGCTGCTGCTTAGTCACTTCAGTCACAAGTTAACTTCTTAAAAACAGTTGATATCAATAGCAGCATACTATTTGGTCTATACTGAGCCATGGATTTTTTAACACACACACACACACACACACACACACACACAAATATTTATTTTCAAACATGGAGAAGGCAAGATTTGCTATTCTTGGACACCATAAAGGTAATTGCAAATAGGGTAGCAGATTTGACTATTTTTAAAATTGTATATGACACGGGGAAAGTTGCAAACTTTTTAGAAATGAGCAAAACATTTGTGGTAAATATGTTTTGCTTTTTCCATTAACTTATCTAGAATTATTCTTTATTATTTCTACTTTGTTCTTTATAATGGTTGTAATATATTCTCATTCAAGGTTATGTCATGAAATATGTTCAGTGGAATTTCAATATAATACCATGAGTCCACTTATTTGGTCCAGATGGTCTACAAATATTTTTGAGTGGTTTTTATATATTCATCTTCCATTCAGATCTATCAATATCTAATCCCTTTGCATTTTTATCCTGCATTTTTCTTTTTTCTTTTTTTTTTTGCATTTTTCTTTATTAAACTATTTATTGCCTAATTTTCTACTTTTTTTTTCCTCAGTGGGAATACCCTGACATATCCTTTACAATAGGAAAGGAAGAAAATAATTTTTATTTCCCAAAAATACAGAATATATAGGAAATAATTTATATACATACATATATATATATATAATCTTTTAAAAGTTTCTAAAAATAATAAGTTCAAATACACAGTTTGGAGGTGCCTTGGACCTTTAAAAGTTTAAGCTATACCTACCTACATCCTACTTGTGTTTATATTCTTACATTAATTCAACACATATGAACCATCAGTCATCTATCAAAAACAGAACATTATGGACATAACTCAAAGAGATAACTTAGAAGAGAAAACAGGAGAACGTGGTGGGTAAAACCCTAGGGAGCAATGACACTGAATGATTATGTTTATGGGACAAGTATGAGAAACTGAAAAGCCCAGGAAGTCAGAGAGGAGAGTTTCACTTAGTTCCACCCTAGCCCAGTCTCTAGGTCACTGGAAGTCACTGCGTTTTCACCTCAGTAAATGGCCACATTGCTTCAAGCATGCCTAATCCTTCAGGTCAATACATGTTTCTCCACAGTCTTTCCAGTCCCCTAGTGATGTAAAGGGACTTCCCACGTGGCTCAGTAGGTAAGAAATCCACCTGCAATGTCAGAGATGAAGTAGATACAGGTTCTATTCCTGGGTTGGGAAGATCCCCTGGAAGACAGCACGGCAACCCACTCCAGTATTCTTGCCTGGAAAATTCCATGGACAGAGGAACCTATGGGGTTACGGTCCAAAGTGTTGCAAAGAGCTGGACGTGACTGAAGTGACTGAGCATGAGCAAGTAAGTGATGTAAAGCAACCCAATCACACCGCTGGTTGACTGATTACTCTTTTAAAGTTTGAACTACTGGGTTAAAGATAAAACAGGTAATACTTTTACTGTAATGACTACACATTCTCTAAGGAGGAGAATGTCAGAATTCATACCCCTTAGCAGTTCCCTTGTCAGGAGGGCATATCATGACCTCTCTCAAATTGGATCAAATAAATGATATTTATTTCCCTATATTTTAATTTTTAATAAAAATAATTATTTTTAATTGGAGCATAATTGTTTTACAATATTGTGTTGATTTCTGCCATATATCAAATGAATCAGCCATAGGTATACATACGTCCCCTCCTTCTTGAACCTTCCTTACAATTCACCATATTCTGTTCAAATTTCATATAATCTTATCACAGGGAACTATAGTCAATATCTTGTAAAAAGCTATAGTGGAAAATAATCTCAAAAATAATATATGTGTATGTGTATAACTGAATTTAAAAAATCGTATAATCTTTTGCTGTCTTTACAATGGAGAGATTATTCAATAAATGTATTTTGAATCAAGGTCTTTGCTAATACCAAGATGTTACAACTTGATATTTGTAATTTGTGGTGTGATTTTCTTATTTTTTTTTAATCTCAGTACAGTGATTCATAGCTGAAAATCCATTTTATATGAGAACTCAAACACATGAGAAAACTATTTAATTTACACCTAGAAGACTTTTTCAATGGTATGATAGTTTCCCATTCAATTCACTGACCAAAATATAAATACATGCCCATAATGTTTTGGTACTAAAGGACAATTTCAAAATGTTATAAAGATATTAATATACAAACCTAAGAACATTGTGGGAGATTAATCTCTCTGTCTTGCTCTCTCTCCTACATTTGTGTTTAGAATTATTACAATGATTATTTTTATGAGAAATAGATTACATGCTTTTTATCTTCTGAGAAATATTTATCACTGAAATTAGAGAATTTTTATTATTTTAAAAACTTCTTAGGATTTTAAAGTACAAACGTCATAATGTGCTTTGTGACATAAGTGAATCAGTACAATGTAAAAAAATGTATACATGCAAGATGACCATCCCACACACCTCCAGCTTCACACCTCAGGTACAGCCGTCAGGTAGTTAGAATAGGAAACAGGAGTCCAGAATGGCGGTGGCTAAAAGACAAAGAAGGGAAAAGCCCAAGGAAATAGAACAAAGGAAGGTCTGAGGACTGGAGTGAGAACCTCAGGTGAAACAAACAGCCTTACTGGCTAGTCCAATTTGCATAGGGCAGGCTCAGGGGGAGGAGAAAACACATACAAAAAGAGGATCCAAAATTGAGCCCGTCTATTCACTTCTCTTCACTTCTTTTGAGTTGGCCCACTCTCATGCCTTAAGGATATATTTTCATTTGCTTGCCAAATAAAACTGAGCTGTAATGAGCTGTAACACTGGTCTGTCCGTTGCTTCAAAGTTTTGCTCGGCGAGACAGAACCAAGGAAATTACACACAATTACACACCCACATAACCAATGTGAGAAGCCTGCTGTGACCCTCTTCAACACTTTTCTCCTTGTTCACTCAGTGTTTATAGGCATATATGCATATACGGAGAGATGTTTATCTGACTTTTAAAATGAATAATTATACAATATATCTTACTCTGCACTTTCTTAATTTTATTTCCATTTTTAATATGTCATGGATATTCCTACAATTCCACATGAATATCATCTATATTATACAAAAATGAATGCAACTCAAAAAGAGAATAGGCAATGGCTATAAAACAGGAATACAAGGAAGGGCTGATAAACATGAAAATAAACTTCAAACTCACTGATAATAATGAAACTGCTCATAAGACTTGCACATATTTAAATGAGTCAGGACGCTTTTAAAGAGGAAGATGAAGAAAAAGATGTAAATTACACTCATAAGAATTATCTGGCAATATGTATTAAACTAATATATTTAAAATATATCAATTATCTATCAATCTAAGCATCTATATTTAAACTTTTAATCCAGACATCTTATATATTATCTAACTTCTAGGCATGTCTTCTATAAAAATGAAAGCATTGTTATTCAAAAATATAGGCACATGATATTCTTATGGGGTGTTACCATTGAACAAAGGAGACAGGTTATCTGAGAAAGAAAAGAATAGAGCCAAGTAGAAAAAGAAAAGAAAGGAAAGAATAGAGTCAAGTAAAAGAAAAATAGAAGACTACAATACCATACAAGAGTTAGCATGCTATGATCACATTTCTGTAAAATTATATTACATATATACATGTATCTGCATTAGTACTTTGGGAAAAAGCTATGAAGTTCCTATGAACTTAATGTTTTATATTACCCAGGACAAGACAATCTTATATAGTTGTTTAATATAGCTGACTTTAACTAGTTGAAAACAATTACAGAAAAATTATTTTATTACTGCAGCTGAAAGTATCTTTTTGGTGCATAACACCATGTAAAAAAGTTTTCCAAGACTCACACAGTCAGGATATTTACTCCTTCATTTGTGCCAATGAGTTCTGCCTGTTGTCAACAAGAAACTAAAGCAAGTTTCACCTAGGCTATTTTATTCAATAAACTGAAATATCACTTTCAAGAGCAAACAACAGATGTTTCCTAAATGTTTAGGGATAATGAGAGTAATTAATTTCACAGGTGGATGTATATTTTCTTTTTTTGGCCACACCCCACGACATTCAGGATCTTAATTCCCTGACCAGGGATCAAACCCATGCCCTTCTGCAGTAGAAGCACAGAATCTTAACTACTGGACTGTTAGGTTAGTTTTGGAAGTATATTTTCATTTTCTTTTCCCTCAATATTCCCCTGAGTAATATCAATATATGTACTTTAAAGAAAACATGTAAAGAATCTATGATTTTGAAAGAGTGGTGGTATTTTTTTTTCATTTATTTATTTTTTAATTAAGACTTCATTTTTTTACAGCAATTTTAGGTTCATAGCAAAATTGAGGGAAAGGTATAGAGATTTCCCATACCGTCTGTCCCACACATGCATAGCCTCCTCCATTATCAGCATCCCTCATCAGAGCAGTACATTTGTTGCAAAAGATGAACTTACACTGACTCATCATAAGCATCAAAGTCCACTGCTTACATTATGGGGTTGCATATTATAAGTAATAAGCACATTTCCTCTTCTCTTCTATTTCCAGGGAATCTCTGGTCCCTTACGATCTCTTCACCTCTTTTCTAAGTGTCCTTGTGGGGCATTTCATGCATGCACACTTAAAACTGTTCTCCATCAACTGTGCCCCTAGCATTCACTCGCTGTGGATGAGGACTGACGTTTGTGCTTGTGGTTACCACCGCAGTGCCAGTCTCCCACTGCTTTAGATGCAGTCGCCTAAGTGCCACTACTGTGCTACTGCTTCAGACTGGCTGCCGAAGAAGAGACTGAGGTTACCCACCACAGTCTGGGGAAATATTCTGTGTGCTGTAATAACGCTGTGCTGTGATACCCATATGTAAAAGACACACTGCATTATTCATCACAGGAGGCTCCAACTCTCAGTGCCTTCTGTGAAGTTTCCAGATAACTCACACTGAGTTTTGTTTGAAAATAATTCTTAAATCTTTTTATTTATAGCTCATCTGACCTTAAAATACAACATGCAAATGTATGGGAGGCTTGGAATAGGATACAAACTACTGCAAATATTAGTGCCTTATATTCAGAGTTATGACTGCTTCCTAGGATACTGTACTCCATTGATCAAGTCTCTCTATCTGGTGAAAATTAAATTCGTGGAGACAACTTATACAGTTAAGCACAAGCTTCACCCCAACTAATAAGGAATGGCAGTAACATTTCTTTATAAGTGACTGTTCCCTATAAAATATATTAAACTACCCAGGGTTTATAACTCTAAACAGAGACATTCTTATTACTTTGGGGTAACTTTGGGATTTATTGCCATCATGATTGACTAACATTTTGCAAAAGGTAGGTCCTGATTAAATTGTTTTAAACTATACATGCATTTTAATAGATGCTTTTGTTGATGTCATAAATTTTAATATGATTTTGCCTATTTCTAGGGCAATAAAATAATTTCCTACTGGAATGTTTTCAATTGTTATTACTGATTGTTAAGTGGAATACTAAACGTTTTCTGAATATTTTATAATTTACAAATTTTGATATGCAAGTTGAAAATGAGCCATTAAGAAACAAGTAATATATAATGTTACAGAGCATATTCAGGGAACACATGTTCTTAACTTTTCATATTAGAATTTTAAAGATTTTGTTTTCCAGTCTTTTGGTTTATGACATCACAGAAACTTTCAATGAAATTAGAGCCTTGTAATTCTCTACACAGGATGCATTTTTTTCACTGTATAATAAATATAAAGATAAAATCATATCAGTAACTTGGATCCTTCTGCACTTCAGTGAGAGGAATAATTGTCTCAATTAAAAAAAAAAAAACTTTAACAGCTTAAACTATGGAATTGTTTAGATTATTTTTTGTATAAGCAATAAGACTAATTGTGAAACTAAGCCTGTGAAACTTATCACATACTCAGAGTTACAAATAATTTGTTTAATGCTAATGTAAAGCCAAGTATGTGTTACCATGAAAAGACTATTTATTGAACAGCCAATAAAGTTCAAAGAACTTGGGTTTTGCTGCCCAACACTTTCTCTATGGAAAAAGGTATTTACTGCAAACTGCGTTCTCTTTTGCTAATTAGCACTTGCCAATGATTCAGAGTCACAATCTCCCTGCCACCCTAAGCAAAGTGTTTGCTGAGAATTTCTTTCTTGCTGATAAAATGGAAAAGGTTACACAAATTTTGTATAACATGTTTATTGAAATGGATCCAACGTGACATTTTAAGTAATAGTATTTAATATGGACTACAAATTGTTTAAAAAGAAATGAGTTCCTCTTAAGTTTTTTTTTCATTAATTTAAAAATCATTGATAAACTAGAATGTAAGCAGATATTTTAGGAACGTGATTTTTTTCACAAAAGTATTTATGAATGCATTGGTTTCTATAATGATATCAGTAAAATGTTTTAGTTGTACTTAATTATCATTTCATTTGGGCTACCTGCAATGTGGGAGACCTGGGTTCGATCCCTGAGTTTGGAAGATCCCCTGGAGAAGAGAACAGCTACCCACTCACGTTTTCTTGCCTGAAGAGTTCCATGGACAGAGGAGCCTGGCAGGCTACAGTCCATGGGATCGCAAAGAGTCAGACAGTACTGAATGACTTTCACTTCAGTTATCAATTCAGTGTCAAGCAATTAATATTCCAAATGTCTATACTGAGATTTCCTTTTCTTTCTTTCTCTGTTCCGAGTCTTCATGGCTGCACAGGCTTTTTAAAATTGTGGCAAGCAAGCACGTGCTACTCTCTAACTGCCATCTACAGGCTTCTCATTGCAGAGGCTTCTCATTGCAGTGGCTTCTCTTTTTCTGGAACACAGACTCCAGAAGACTCCAGTCTTCAGGCTTCAGTAGTTGTGGCACGTGGGCTCAATAGTTGTGGTTCTCAGACTCTAGAGCACAGGCTCAGTAGTTGTGGCACAGGGGTTTAGTTGCCCTGAAGCATGTGGGATCTTCCTAGACCAGGGGTCGAACCCTCTTGCATTGACAGGAGGATTTTTCACCACTGAGCCACTAAGGAAGCCCTGCAATGAGATTGTCTTTTATCTGAGTCTTAAAATTTTACACTTGCTCTCTAGCAAAATAAAATTTTCTTTTATTTGGTTGAGTCTTTTTTCTTTGGGAGGACTGAATTCATCATGATCATAATTAGAGTAGGCAATATGTATAATTCCATAGATATAGAATAGCTGTGCTATACAACAGAAAATCATGAATCATAATTATATGAGTAGATTTAAATGCACATAATCATGTTTTTACATTTTAAATTATGGAATAATAAAATTTGTTTAATAACTACTTATATAACTGGGTTCCACTGTTTTATAGCCACTTTGCACTAGGTTTCCATTTCCCATTTCTTGCTTGGGAGATGGCTGGATTTCAAATGAAAGAGAGTGACATTTAGGTGATTGTTAAAAAAAGAGATATATAAATCTACCAGATGGAATCAACAAAGTTGGAAATTTCTGAAACTGAAGTAGTCCAAAGTAATGATTTCTTTAAAATAACTAAATTTGAAATTAAATGTATTTTCTTTCAAAAAATTATTGTTTGTTAATTACACTGGTGCATTTCAGTAAAACATTTTCATGAATATAACAACAGCAAATCAGATATCTCATAATCCATGTGAAAGTGAAAATGTTAGTTGCTTAGTCATATCCAACTCTTTGCAACCCCATGGGTTGTAGCCCACCAGTCTCCTCTGTCCATGAGCTTCGCCAGGCAAGAAAACTGCAGTGGGTATTCCCTTCTCCAAGGGTTCTTCCCGACATAGGGATAGAACCACAGTGTGCTGCATTGCAGGCAGATTCTTTACTGTCTGAGCCACCAGGGAACCCCCTCATAATCCATACTGTATGTTAAATACTTAGGTCATATTATAAAGAAAAAGGAAAATTTTATTCAACTGTTAGCCTATTAACAGAATATTATCCCATTTATTTGCTTTATAGCTTCACTAATTCTTTTTCTTTGATTTGGATGTTCAGGTATGTTACTGCCTGTCTAGGAAATCTGCCAAACTTTGGGTGGTGATATAGAGAAATTATCAAATATACTCAAGAAGAGTTTCTCATGGTAGAAACCAAAAGCAAGCTGGCAGGGCTCCAAATGTAATTTTGATTGCTGTGATTTTTTTTTTTTTTAAGCAGGTTTTCATTGCAACAAGAGCAGGCTTTCCAGAAAATTGATCAGGCATATTTTGGAGTAAGCTTGGTACAGAGAGGATGTTGAAACTTTGAATCATTTTCATGTGGAATGTGTATGTTTATATCCATGTAACTTGAAACCTATCCATATAATCAACATTTGGTTTCTGTTTTTTTTTCATAGTATATGTAAAAACTGTGTATTTTCACTTTTAGTGTTATTAAATACTGAGGCTATTAATAATAATTAACTCTTTGTTATTGCTCAGATGTTCAGCCATGTCCAGCTGTTTGCGACCCCAATGGACTGTATAGCATGCCAGGCTCCTCTGTCCATGAGATTCTCCCAGCAAGAATAATGGAATGAGTTGCCATTTCCTCCTCCAGGGGATATTCCTGACCCAGGGATCAAATTCACATCTCGTGTGTCTCCTGCACTGGCAGGTGGATTCTTTACTACTAGTGCCAGGGAGGAAGCCCGATTAACTCCTTAATATGACCTAATTAATTTTTATAGCAAACATTTATTATCATGTATTATTTACCTTGTTAAGTATTAATGATATAAAAAGAAACCACAAGTTCTATTGTCAAATGATCACATGCACTTTAGTAAAGAAAAAAGATATTAAATAATTATTTTAAAATCTATCTAGAAAGATGATACTGATGAACTTATTTGCAGGGAAGCAATGGAGATGCAGACAAAGAGAAAAGACCCGAGGATACAGGGTAGAGGAGGTCGGGGTGAGACAAATGGAGAGAGTAGCATGGAAATGTATACACTATCAGAAGTAAAAGAGATAGCCAGTGGGAATTTCCTGAATGATCAGAGAACTGAAACCAGGGCTCTGTGACAATCTAAAGGGGTGGGATAGGGTGAGAGGAGGTTCAAGAGGGAGGGTACATGTGTACACCTATGGCTGATTCATATTGTTGTATGGCAGAAGCTGACACAATATTGTAAAGCAATTATCCTTCAATTAAAAATAAATAAGTCAAAAAATCTATATGGCTATTCATAATAAAGATATGTACAAAGCACAGTGCCTGAGTGGGAGAGAATAAAATCATAGCCATGAGAAATAGCAAGGGAATATAGAGAACTGTATGATAAACCATACAGTTTGGTATCATACATCAGATGCAAGAAAAAAAAGTATAAACAACTTTCAGTTCAGTTCAGTCGCTCAGTCGTGTCTGACTCTTTGCGACCCCAAGGATTGCAGCTCTCCAGGCCTCCCTGTCCATCACCAACTCCGGGAGTTTACTCAAACTCATGTCCATTGAGTCGGTGATGCCATCCAACCATTTCATCCTCTGTCATCCCCTTCACCTCCCGCCCTCAATCTTTCCCACCGTCAGGGTCTTTTCCAATAGATATTACTTTCTATACATATTACTTTCTAATAGATATTACATTTCCAAAGTAAACAACTTTACTGAGACATAATTCATACACCTTACAATTTACCCATTTAAAGTGTAAAATTGGATTTTTTGTTGTGTATGTATAGCATTATACAACCATTGACTTATTCTAATTTTAAAACACTGAAAGATATACTTACTGAAAGACATTACAACATATATTATAAATATTTGAAATTTAAATAATTTGCAATTTAGAAAAAACACTTACATTACAGTTTGGGTGACTGCCTAAAATCATTATTATGAATTACTTGGCATGTTTCAAAAACAACTATAAATGATACATGAAATTTATTCTCCTTTGGATTAATACTGACCAGATAGATCGACTTAAAAAGAACAGTTTTTCAGCTTTAGTAGCATTCCATGTCACTTCTGATAAAAATGGAATAAAGTGAGGTAACAATAATTAAAATATAATAAATTTTTACAGGCCTATATTTTGTGAATTCATTTTTAGAAGAAAAATGAGGTATTTATTATGAGATATGCAACATAATATCAAATTCACTTCAAAGCCAGAAGTTTACCTAACTTAATGATCAGTTATTTACTAGTTAATTAAAATATTTTACTAGACTGTTAACATTCAAAATTCAAAGACATTTTCTTTTGTATGTTATTCTGACTTAAATTAGATGTTTCTATGCTTGTTATATAAGAGCTAAATTTAAATTCTACTGATTTGAAGCACAGATTTCACACAAACACACACAATATTCAATCAACTTACTTTTTTTTTTTTTTTTTACCAGTGCTTTCATTATCTGATGTAAAAAGTAAATGCTATAAGCCCAGTATAGATATATTTTACTTCTATAGTCCAATACAAATTTGGGAAATTATACCTAGGTCACATCAAACTTAACATATTGATATAAATCTTACCCCACACCCGAGAATTTAAGTACAGGATTAAAGTTTGGAGGAAGAGAGAAACTGAATTGTACTTTAGCTAAAATTGAAATAATAAATAGTGTGAATTTGAAAACAAATTTTTGAGATCTGAGATTCTCTTTGAGTGTATCATTCTCATATGATTCATCATTCTTCATTTGAATCAAATCTTGTTGAAATACAGATATGGCTGTATTGCTTGCATAGATTATCAAGTTAATCATCAAGCGATTCATAAAATTTCAACTACTACTGGAATGTCAAAATGGTTTTATAATCCATCTGTTTTCTAGCATCTGGCTTGTCAGCTAAAATGAGTTAACCAAAAAAAAAAAAAAAAAGTATATACTGCAAATAATTGTGTTGATGTAATGTACTTAACTCAAAAATTCACACAGTATGAAAAACAAATATTTGTATCATTGAAAGTCTGTATTTATGAAATTGTTATATTATTATTAAACATCGTAAGAAACAACCACAATAGATTTCTGAAATTTTCTTTCCTATGAAATACATCAAAAATGAATTTTAATACCTATATTAAAAATCAAAGGTATTTTTCAGTGGCTCAAAGCAATGAGAAAATGACAGAATATGAATCTTACAAGGAGCCCTAGAACTTGTGTACTAATGCTTGTAGTCCACGCACAGTTCTTTGGCAATTACTCATTCTACCTTTGCGTGAATACCTTCAATTGCAGGAAAATCTGTTGCTCCAAACCTGGTCTAATTTTTAACACTTTGATTAGAAATATGCTTAGTTTATTCATAATGCTTTAAATATATAATTCTGAGAACTGAACTAATTATTCCACATTACTTTCAATACTATGAATTTGCCATCAATATTCACTGTCATTACCACAACTCTTCTTACTGAATATAGCACCAAGTAAAGGAACATCTTGCTCTTAAATCTCAATTGTAAGCATTTTGATTACTGTTTTCCAAGATACAATATCCTAAGGGTGTTATGTAATGTTATATAAAAGGGTGTTATATAATGTTATATAAATCTGAGATGATTTATAGAATGATTTTCTATTAGATATCATGTCTTAAAGATCATGTATATTAGAAAATAATGAGTAATGCAGTTCATTTGTGATTTCATAAACATTATTATTTAGGATGAGATTAATGTAGAACTGATTTTAAGAAGTGAATCATTTTATAGAAAAATATTGTGTTAGTACAGTTGATCTTCTTATAAGGTAACATATGAATAAGTGAAATTCAAAATGATAGTTCTCTTCTTTTAATTATAATCGACTTGTGAGATAGAAATACATTGTTTTTCTCTTAAAAGCAGTGAATGATTGGAGCAAAATAATTTTTTATTTTCTATGAGGGAACATCATTCTAGCTTATTTAATTTTTACACAGATCTTTTTTCCAATGAGTTTTGCTGTCTCAGAAATTCACAACACAGAATATATTCTGACTAATAGAAAGTTCTCTCTCTATGGCCAAATCATAGTAGAATCTTTCTGTACAGCATAAGTTGGTAGTTAAGCATCAAAGAAGAAAATATTCTATGAAAAAGATTTAGAGGATAGAAAGAAGCTTCTAAAAGAAGAAACTCTTAAGAATTTAATGAGTCTTAAGGCAGTGATTTGGACAGTGAAGAAGGCTGAGCGCCGAAGAATTGATGCTTTTGAACTGTGATGTTGGAGAAGACTCTTGAGAGTCCCTTGGACTGCCAGGAGATCCAACCAGTCCATTCTGAAGGAGATCAGCCCTGGGTGTTCTTTGGAAGGGATGATGCTAAAGCTGAAACTCCAGTACTTTGGCCACCTCATGCGAAGAGTTGACTCATTGGAAAAGACTCTGATGCTGGGAGGGATTGCGGGCAGGAGGAGAAGGGGACGACAGAGGATGAGATGGCTGCATGGCATCACTGACTCGATGGACGTGAGTCTGAGTGAACTCCGGGAGATGATGATGGACAGGGAGGTCTGGCGTGCTGCGATTCATGGGGTCTCAAAGAGTTGGACACAACTGAGTGACTGATCTGATCTGATCTGATCTGAAGGCAATGATTTATTTTTCTTGTGTCTGTTTAATTTTTTTTTTTTATCCAGACTAGGGATGGTTTATCAATGAACATTTCTCCTTTTTTAACAACTATGGTGTTTTTGAAGGATTATTGTGTTTGCTCAGATAACTGTCTCAAGTTATCAATTCACATTTATAATAATTGTGAAAATTTCTTTTCCTTATTTTTGCAAATAAGTGGAAATCAAAAGCTGAAAATGAAAGGAATTAGGTGTTTGGTAAGACACCAATTTTGTATAAAACATGTAATTCTACTAGCTTGCATGTCTGAGAAATCAGCCCAGACCAAAAAACTGTCTAGTTCAGGCAACCCAAATTAACCAACCACACAATCAGGAGCTAAACAATAGTTGTTTTAAGTCCCGGATGTGTTAGTTACTCTGTAGAAGCTAACTACTATAAGACTTAAACTTAACTCGGTTGATTTCAGACCCATAGAATCAATTAAATGTCTGATCTGCTCAAATGCCTGGAAGCAAGTAAAATCCTCACAATATTTTAACTTACACAAGTAAGAAACAAATAATACTTATCATAATAAAAATTCTCAAGTAAGTGGGCATAGAGGAAACCTACCTCAACACAGTATAGGCCATATATGACAAACCCACAGCTATCATTCTCAATGGTGACAAAATAAATGCATTTCCTCTAAAATCAGAAACAAGACAAGGATGTCCACTTTCACTCCTTTTATTCAACATAATTTTTAAAGTTCTAGCCATGGCAATTAGAGAATAAAGAGATATAAAAGGAATCCAAATAGGAAAAGAAGAAATAAAATCGTCACTGTTTGCAGATGACATGATACTAAACATAGAATATAAAATTAATACACAGCAATCCCTTGCATTTCTCTATACTAACAACAAAATATCAGAGAGATTAAGCACACACCAAAAAATCCCATTTATCATTGTATCAAAAAGACTAAAATATCTAGGAATAAACCTACATAAGGAGGCAAAAGACCAGTACTCAGAAAACTATGAGGTGTTGATGAAAGAACTCAAAGATGACATAAATAGATGGAGAGATATACCATGTTCTTGAACTGGAAAATTCCAAGTTGTGAAAATGACTATACTACCAAAGTGATCTATAGATTCAATGCAATACCTATCAAATTACCAAAAGCATTTTCCACAGAATTAGAACAAAAACGTTTACAATTAGCTTGGAACACAAAAGACTCTAAATTAGCCGAAGCAGTCTTGAGAAAGAAAAAGAAAGCTGGTGGAATTAGACTCCCTGACCTCAGCCTATACTACAAAGATACAGTAACCAAAATAGTTTGATAGTGGCACAAAAACAGAAATATAGGTCAATGGTACAGGATAGAAAGTTCAGAGATAAACCCACACACCCACAGTCAACTAATCTATGACAAAGGAGGCAAGAATACAGTGACTCAATGGAGAAGACAGTGTCTTCAGTAAGTGGTACTGGACAGCTACATATAAAAGAATGACATGAACACTCTAACACCATACACAAACATAAACTGAAAATCGACTAACGACATAAGGCAGGATAATATACAACTCTATAGGAAAACATAGGCAGAACACTGACATAAATGTCAGCAATATGTTTTTGGTTCTACCTCCTAGATTAATGGATATAAAAGCAAAAATAAATAAATAAGACCTAGAAAAACATCTATTTCTGCTTTATTGACTACACCAAAGCCTTTGACTGTGTGGATCACAATAAACTGTGGAAAATTCTGAAAGAGATGGGAATACCAGACCACCTGACCTGCCTCTTGAGAAACCTATATGCATGTCAGGAGGCAACAGTTAGAACTGGACATGGAACAACAGACTGGTTCCAAATAGGAAAAGGAGTACGTCAAGGCTGTATATTGTCACCCTGCTTATTTAACTTGTATGTAGAGTACATCATGAGAAACGCTGGGCTGGAAGAAGCACAAGCTGGAATCAAGATTGCTGGGAGAAATATCAATAACCTCAGATATGCAGATGACACCACCCTTATGGCAGAAAGTGAAGAGGAACTCAAAAGCCTCTTGATGAAAGTAAAAGTGGAGAGTGAAAAAGTTGGCTTAAAGCTCAACACTCAGAAAACTAAGATCATGGCATCTGGTCCCATCACTTCATGGGAAATAGATGGGGAAACAGTGGAAACAGTGTCAGACTTTATTTTTCTGGGCTCCAAAATCACTGCAGATGGTGATTGCAGCCATGAAATTAAAAGACGCTTACTCCTTGGAAGGAAAGTTATGACCAACCTAGATAGCATATTGAAAAGCAGAGATATTACCTTGCCAACAAAGGTCTGTCTAGTCAAGGCTATGGTTTTTCCTGTGGTCATGTATGGATGCGAGAGTTGGACTGTGAAGAAGGCTGAGCACCAAAGAATTGATGCTTTTGTACTTTGGCTACCTCATGCGAAGAGTTGACTCATTGGAAAAGACCCTGATGCTGGGAGGGATTGGGGACAGGAGGAGAAGGGGACGACAGAGGATGAGATGGCTGGATGGCATCACTGACTTAATGCACATGAGTTTGAGTGAACTCTGGGAGTTGGTGATGGACAGGGAGGCCTGGCGTGCTGCCATTCATGGGGTCGCAAAGAGTTGGACACGACTGAGCGACTGAACTGAACTGAATTGAAGTAAACTTAGAAGATTTTGCACAACAAAGGAAACCATAAGCAAACTTAAAACACAACCCACAGAAAGGGAAAAAATTTGCAAACAAAGCAACCAACAGGGTGAAATTTATATTAATTTGGGATTAATTTCCAAAATATACAAACAGCTCATGCAGCTCAATATAAAAAAAAAAAAAACAACAACAACCATCCACAAAATATGGGTGGAAAATCTTAATAGACATTTCTCCAAAGAAGACATATAGATGGTCAAAAAAACATGAAAAGGTGCTCAAAATCACTAATTATTAGAGAAATCCATATGAAACTATAACGAGGTATCACCTCACACTGGTCAGAATGGCTATCATCAAAAAATTACAAATGATGTTGAAGAGTGTGTGGAGAAAAAGGAACCCTCCTACCCTGTTGGTGGGAATGTAAATTGGTAGAGACACTTTGGAGAATAGTATGGAGGTTCCTTAACATCTAAAAATAAAGCAACCGTATGATCTAGGAATCCCATGCCTGGGCATGTATCCAGAGAAAACTGTAATTCAAAAAGATACATGCATTCCAATGTTCACTGCAGCACTATTTACAATAGCCAGGACACAGAAGCAACTCTAACGTCCATTGACAAAGGAATGGATAAAGAAGGTGTGGTATATATACACAATGGAATATTACCCAGTCATTAAAAAGAATGAAATAATTCCATTTGCAGCAACATGGATGGATTTAAAGATTGTCATACTGAGTGAACTTAAGTCGTATAGAGAAAGACAAATATGGAATCTTTAAAAAATGGTACAAATGATCTTATTTACAAAACAGAAATAGAGCCACTGATATATATATATATATATATATATATATATATATATATATATATATAAAACAGATAATCAGGACCTATTCTATAGCACAGGGAACTCTACTCAATACTCTGTAATGACCTATATGAGAAAAAAACAAAAAAGGTAGTGGATAATGTGAATTCCAGGAAAACATATACTTCTGCCTCACTGACTACACTAAAGCCTTTGATTGTGTGAATCACAACAAACTGGAAAATTTACAAAGAGAAGGGAATACCAGACCACCTTATTTGTCTCCTGAGAAACCTGTATACAGGTCAAGAAGCAGCAATTAGAACCAGTCATGGAACAAAGGAAAGGTTCAAAATAGGGAAAGGAGTATGTTAAGGCTGTACATTGTCATCCAGCTTATTTAACTTATATGCAGAGTACCTCATGCAAAAGGCTAGGCTGGATGAATAACGAGACAAAATCAAGATTGCCAGGAGAAATATAAACAATCTCAGATATGCAGATGATACTACTTTAAGGGCAGAAAGTGAAGAGGAACTAAAGAACCTCTTGATGAAGGTGAAAGAGGAGAGTGAAAAAGTTGGCTTAAAGCTCAATATTCAAACAACTAAGATTATAGCATCTGGCGCTATCACAGCAAATATATGGAGGAAAAGTGGAAATGGTGACTGATTTTATTTTCTTGGGTTCCAAAATCATTGCAGACTATGAAATTAAAAGATGCTTTCTCCTTGAAAGGAAAGCTATGACAAACTTAGCATGTTAAAAAGCAGAGACATCACTTTGTTGACAAAAGTCTGTATAGTCAAAGCCATAGTTTTTCCAGTAGTCATGTATGGACATGAGAGTTGGACCATAAAGAAGGCTGAGAGCCAAATAATTGATCTTTTCTGAGAGAAGACTCTTGAGAGTCCCTTGGACAGCAAGGAGATCAAACCAGTCAGTCCTAAGGTAAATCAACTCTGAATATTCATTGGAAGGACTGATGCTAAAGCTCCAATACTTTGACCACCTGTTGCAAAGAGCCTGCTCATTGGAAAAGACTCTGAATTCTGGGAAAGAGTGAGGGCAGGAGAAGTAGGCAACAGAAGATGAGATGGTTGGATGGCATCAACTCAATGGACATGAGTTTGAGAAAACTCCAGAAGATACTGAAGGACAAGGAAGGCTGCAATGCTGTAGTCCATGGGGTGGCAAAGAGTCAAACACGACTGAGCAACTGAACAACAATAATATGTGTATGTATAACTGATTCACTAGTGTACACCTAAAACTAATACAACATTGTAAATCAATTATAATCCCATGAAAAGTTTTAAAAAAGAAATAAATGACAAGTGTAATTTAAACAAAAGAATGAGAGAGCATCTGGATTTTTAATTTTGCATTTTACTGGAATTAGAAATAAGGGTTAACTATCACACACAAAAAAACCTAAAGGAGGATGACAGGGAATCTGTGCTGAAATATTACAAAATCGAGTCCTAGTTTTACATTGCACCTGATTTAGAAAAGCAGAACTATGATCATGGAAGGCAGCAGTTATTAAAAGAAGATGGAGGCACTTTTTGTACCAATAATTCAATTAAGAAAGAACATTACATAGAATATGTTAATGGAAATTATAATAAGGAAACAACACAATTTTCTTAGGGAAGAACTTTGACGGATTAATGAAGAGCCACTTATTTTCAGCAAGAAAAATATAGAATAAATCATATTCTTACACTCTGATCACAAGTAGTAGTGCTATTCAAAAACTATGGCATAAAAATAGAGAAACAGTAATCTTGAAATCATAGCGATTAGTCATACTGATAAAATAAGGAAACAATTGATAATTCTCTCACTGTTGGAAAATAAATTATGTCAGCATCTACCTTGAATGTTTTTATTGTTAGGTTGACATCTAATTTATATAATATTTACGGTAATTCTGCTTAGGAGTGTGAAAAAGTCATTGTTTTACATTTACCTACAATGGTTATGGTCTTCCCAGGAGGCACTAGTGGTGAAGAATCCACCTCCCAATGCAGGAGATGGAAGAGAATGTGGGTTCGATCCCTGGGTTGGGAAGATTCTCTGGAGGTGGGCATGGCAACCCATTCCAGTATTCTTGCCTGGAGAATCCCACAGACAGAGGAGCCTGGTGGGCTACAATCCCATGGGGTCGCAAAGAGTCAGACGCAACAGAAACAACTCAGTATGCCCACACAATGGCTGTACATCAGTTCAGTTCAGTCGCTCAGTCGTGTCCCACTTTTTACAACCCCATGGATTGCAGCACACCAGGCCTCCCTGTCCATCACTAACTCCCGGAGTTCACTCAGACTCACGTCTATTGAGTCAGTGATGCCATCCAACCATCTCATCCTCTGTCATCCCCTTTTCCTCCCGTCCTCAGTATTTCCCAGCATCAGGGTCTTTTCCAATGAGTCAGTTCTTTGCATCAGGTGGCCAAAGTATTGAAGTATGGCTATCTATATTCATCATTATATTGCCATGTAACAAGCCATCCTAAACAGTGGCATACAAGAATAACCACCATTCATTCGATTTGCAAATCTAGGGTTTGGGCTCAGGTAGGTAGTTTGCTCAAGGTCTCTCACTGACTTACAGTCAGATAGTGGTGGGGTCATCTTTGTGTTCTTCAAGTGTCTGGTACCTGAGCTACGGAGATTCAAAAAGCTTTGTGGGCATCTCTCTCTCTCCCGTGATGGACTTTGAACATGGTCTTTCTATATGTTAAGTGAAGGTTCTCAGAGCGTGTGTCTCCAGAGATGCCAGCTGCAGCCACATGGCCTTTTCTAACCAAGCCTCAGGAGCCACAGCACTGCCATGTCACATGTATTATGTTCTATTTGTTAAAAGCTTCAAGGGGAGGGAACATAGCCCCGTTTCTTGATGGAAGCAATATCAAAGAATTTGGGGACATATTTTTAAACCACTATATATTTATTTTGTGTTTCTTTAGTTTATGTAGTTTCCTTTTTGTCCTCTCCCATCTTCAATATGCACACCACAGATAGAACTCTGGGTTGTATATATCAAAGGTCTTGGGTTCAATCAAACTTATTGCTTTAACTGTATACAAAACTTTTTGGTTTTGTTCTTCTGTGACTATTTAAAATACTTACTTAAATACTTTTGTGGGAATAGCTCCTTTTGTATTTATGTCTTTGTTTTCCCCAACATTTGTAAAAGTAAATTTCTACTTTTACTTTCCAAATATTGTCTGAACTCTAAGGAAGACTACTTGGAAAAAATATTAAGTTGGAATTTGTTTATATAAATATAGTGCTGACTAAAACAGGCAAGAGAAAATTAACATATTCTGTTCCAGTGAAGAGAATAAGGATGTAATATGTTCCATTTAGAAAACAAAGTCCTTACCTTTGTGTTGAATAAAGCTTGTCTAGAGTGAAAACAAAAATGTAGCCATTTCCTGAAGTATGTGATTATTATGACTAATGAGGTCAGTAATTTCAAAACTTTTAGATCAGTGATTTCAAAGCTTTTTGAAATATTGTTTTGATGTATCACACTTCCAACATCTTCCATCAATATTTTTCTCTTTATTTTAAATTAAATAAATTATTTATGATTCATGTAATAAGGAATTGATAAATAGAATAAAATATTATTTAAAGAGGGAATTGTTTTCAATTTCATCTTAAGTTTATACTTGAATCAGTCTCCAGGAGACTATATTGGGGAAATAGGAATACATCTTTCCTCTATTTCATTGCTTTCATGTAGTTGCTAATGTAACTAAAATTTTAAAGACTCCATCCAAGTAAATATTTTAGAATATGAGCATTTTTGAGTTAATTGTCAAACAAATAGTTATCCTGTCTTTCCTTAATTTAACATCTGCATTCATATTAATAACCAGAGTGTGAGAAAAAAAAAAGAATGAGGAGAATTTTTATACTTTCCCCATCCAGACTAGAACTATATGAGCAGTTAATAACCAATATGTAAGTTGAGAAAAAAAATCCTGTAAACTTAAAGAACTTAGCTGAGAAAAGTACTTTGTACAAATGCAGTATTTTAGGGCTCTTAGGAAGAAACAGTTTTGCCCTATTTTGAGTGAAGTAGCACAAACAGTAAAGTCCTAGAACTTCTTTTTACTCTACCTTGAGCTTCCTAAGAGAATATTATTAATATAGCTATCTTCGAAGCCAGGACTGCTGGGTGAAAATAGAAAACTAAAACCAAACTATTCTATGCCCAGCAATATCCCACCCTCTTTGAGTTTTTGCAGAGGGCTTCTTTATTACCAACTCATGTCTTTTATAAGTATTACAGTATTTACAACTAGGAATCAGGGGCGTGCGTGCAGGCTAAGTCACTTCTGTCATGATCAACACTTTGGGACCCTATGAACCATAGCCCAGTATCCCAGGATCCTCTGTCCATGGGATTCTCCAGGCAGGCATACCAGAATGGGTTGCCATGCCCTTCTCCAGGGGATCATCCCAACCCAGGGATCAAACCCATGTCTCCTGTGGCTCCTGCATTGCAGGTGGAGTCTTTACCACTGAGCCACCGGGGAAGCCCCAGGGGTTAGGGGGGGTTTCATTTATTTCTTTGCCTTGCTTTTAAACTGTAGAAGGTGTAGACTTATAGTATATGGTTTCTTTTAGGTCTAAATTCAAAATTTCTCATTCTGTAGGTAATAGAAAGTGGTGATCTACATGGCATTATCACCACATAGCTAAACTTTCTTCAAATTCAACCCAGTTTTCAATTTAACTTTTCCTACAAAAGGAAGTCATGGAGAAAGTTCACCTTGATGGTAAGACAATGAGGTGATTTGTAGTTAAAAAAAATGTGTATATATATGTGTGTGTGTGTGTGTGTGCGCGCGCGTGTGTGTGTGCACGCGTGCACGTGCATCTGAAGCAAACACTATTTATGCTTAGGTGGGTCCAGATAAAATTTCTTTATAATATCCCTGGTTATGTCAGAGCATCCTGACATAGATAGATAAAGATAAAGACCAAGGTGAATAGATAAATAAAAAGGCTGAAAGGACATGCGATTTGCCTGGCTTTCTCCACCTTATACCTCAGTTTTGCAAAAAGCTGCCTCTAGGATTCAGTCAACTACATATCTTCATAATACACCGGTAAGCCAACTCAGAAACCATACTATCATGACATCCAATTAATACCATGCAGGCTGATGGGGGGGAAACTTTATTGGAAAGTGCAAAGACCTAAATAGATGAAGAAATGTAGGGATATGCAGTGTAATAAACATAGCAATACTCCCCATATTGATCTAAACACTACAAAAATCTATAAGCATTCTAATAAAAAGTCAAGTCATTTTTAAGTCTGGAATATTTGTATGGAATATGAAAAGTCCAAAACTAGCTAAAATACTTTTAATGAAAAGCATAATGGTGAAGGACACTATTTTAGATAACAAGTTTAATATGAGCACTTAGCAATGTCTAGTGAGGTTGCCAACAGGTGTCTAGGATGTGGAGTATACAGCTTTAGGGAGTGATGTTTATATAAAGGAAATATAAATTTGTGACTTCTAGAGTTGCATTTGTGGCAGCACTGCATGTATACTTCAAACAGATTTTATATTTATAATTTTCATAGATTATTTAAAATATTTAACACAGAAAAAAAGTGCTACTTCTTCCTGGGAGGGTAAACCGTAGTCATCTCTGATGATTCGCTTTCCTCCACCCTCACTGCACCCCATCCAGTCTACTTGTGAGTCCTTTTGTTTCCAACTCTGCGCTTTAACTGCACTGCCATAGTTTCATGACTGAGCCACTGAGACAGTCTCCAAATTCATTCCCTTTTCTGCTGTTGCTCTCCAGACAGCAGGCAGAGAGATCTTCTTTTCTTTTTCTTATCATCATTGCTATTTAAATTTTATATAATGGAACATTTAAAATCTATATCAAAGTAGAAGGATGAGTGTACCTCCTCTCATTCAACTTCAATTATCAATAACCAATCTTCTCTGATCGACTCTTCTGTCATCTGCCCACTCCCCCCAGTATTTTGAAACAACCACAGACATCGTATCACCTAATAGACTAATACAGAACTGCCCTAAAGTAAACTTTTGGCTTGAGACTTACTGGTTCATCCAGAAGACTTCATGCTTCCACTGCAGAGGCCACAGATTCAATCCCTGGTTGGGAAACTTGCTGCAGTTTGCTGCGCTCTCTCCCCCTCCCCAAAAAAGTTAAATTTTGCCTATTGGTTGGTCATGAAAGGTAGGAAAGTTTGCTGCCCTAGTAGTGATAAGTTATTTGTCAACATCTTTACTGACTTCCAATTGTTTCCCCTTATTTTTTTCAGGATGAGTTCTAAGTTCCATCACTAGAAAAACAGTTTAATGTGTTCATTTTATGTTAAGCTAGTTTTTCAGGGCTACATATATAAGCACTCTCCTACTTTTGCACCAACTGTGTCCTTTGAAGTGCGTGTGAAAGTTGAATGTACAAAAAATGAAAACACAGGTCAGTTACACTTCAAAAAATACTCAGAAAATCAGGTTTGTGGTTACCAGAGGCAGGAATCGGGGAGGGGAAACTGGATGAAGGCAATTAAAGGTACAAACTTCCAGTTATAAGGTATTAATTACTAGGGATGTGCTGCATAGCTTGATAAATGTAATTAACACTGCTATATGTCCTCGGAGAAGGCAATGACAACCCACTCCAGTACTCTTGCCTGGAAAATCCCATGGGTGGAGGAGCCTGGTCGGCTGCAGTCCATGGGGTCGGGGAGAGTCGGATATGACTGAGCGACTTCACTTTCACTTTTCACTTAGAAAACTGGAGTGGATTGCCATTTCCTTCTCCAGGGGATCTTCCCAGCCCAGGGCTCGAACCAGCGTCTCCCACATTGTAGACAGACGCATTGTAGACAGACGCTGTACTGCCCGAGCCACCAGGGAAGTCCGTTGGAGAAGGAAATGGCAGCCGACTCCAGTGTTCTTGCCTGGAGAATCCCAGGAACGCGGGAGTCTGGTGGGCTGCCATCTACGGGGTCGCACAGAGTTGGACACGACTGAAGCGATTTAGCAGCAGCAGCAGCATGTCATATATGAAAGTTGTTCAGAGAGCAAATTTTAAATTCTTATTACAAGGAAAAAATACTTCTATTTCTTTAATTTTGTATCTACATTAAATGATATGAAATGTGAACTGCTAGAACCCAGACTTTCTAATTAATTCTGAGAGGACTTCAAGAATGTACATTTCCAACAAGGTCTTTGATGATATTGATATTGCTGGTCTGGGAACCATGCTTTGAGAATCACTGGTGTAGGTTAAAGTTGACATTATTAAAATCTTTTGCAAAAGTGAGTGGAATATATGAGTAGATGCTATGAGAATATATCACTGCTTTCTAAATTAATGAAGATATTATTTTTTATGGTACCATTGTAAAAAACTAACTTAAGGGTAGAAAAACATGTGGTTTTTGCCTTAAGTACTGTATATTTTGAATATTAGAATCAGAATTCACTTAGTATGTTGAAAAGTGTTGATACTGAAAATTAAACCAATTACTTAACTCTTGATGTGAAACATCACCAACAGGATTTTATGTCATTATAATTTCAAAAAGCATTCTAAAATACAAGGTAACATACATATATACATATATATATATATATATATATATATACATATATTTATACTTACACATACACACATATATTTATAAAAATATATTAGCCTTCAAAATTAAAGTGGTATTTGACATTTAGGAAATTAATAGTAAATGGATATTTGATAAGAAATTTAAACATGTCCTTTAAATTGAGATCCAAATTTCAATATCAATTTCAATATCACATCAGTTTCCAATACTAAAAGTATTTTAGGATTAGTTGCATTTAACTTGATAACTCTCTGGGCTATCTGTGTCCTTTGAGAATTAAATATGAATCAGAATTACTCTAAGGCTTTTCATCAAAATCCATTAAGAGAAATTAAGCCCAAAGAGATTATCTTACATATGACTTTGCTTAATGTGCTTACAGTATTAAATGGATACTCTACAACTAAAGATTAATTTGCCATAAAGAACTCACTTATGTGGATCTTTCTTGATATTATTGTCATACCTAAAGCTTTTTATAATGAAGTTGAATAGAATTTGTATATCTACTGATTTCTTTTTAGTTGGAAGAGTCTTAATTGTGGTTTCAAAGTAATTTTTAAGTGATTTTTAAATTTAATCAACATTTTTTTCCTCTAAAAATTTAGGTAAATAAGTTATTGTCACTTTCTGACTGTCCTTCCAGTTTAAGTCTTTTTAATGGATCAGAAAGGCAGTAACTACATAGTATGAATTTGCAACCATGACTACATTTGGCAAAGCATCAAGATTTCCTGGGAGAATTTGTTAAAAATATAAATTTACATATCACATCTCTAATTCTTAATGATTCTAATCCTTATGTCTAAGGAAGGACCCAGCAGTGTGATTTTCATTCCAAAGTTTCATGTTTTCACTTGAAATTGATCTTTTCTTATAGAGAAAACCTAGGGAACGTGAGGAACCTTTGAAAAAATGACAAATGTTTCAAGAAGGCCCTGACTGCCACCAAGGACTCACAGTACTGTTTCCCAATTGCTGAGGCCATGTAAAGCTTCACTTCTGCTAACTCTGGGACCCAACAAACTCCTGGCCATTGCTGAACAAGAACAACTTCTAAGAAGTAAGTCTGGCTTGAAAGTTTGTAGTGTCAAGGATAACACCAGCTGTCTTCTTAAACACTAATCTTGTTTCTCTGTGTTGCACCTATGTTTCGCCTTTAGGATGGGGTTAAATATGCCTCCTTCCTTTGCCTAAGGCAATACACCTGCATGAATTTTTGTTACCAAGCCTTGTGTTTCTCATGCCTATAATCTCTTGACAGTTTCATTATTACCACTGCCTCTTCATATTTAGTAGCAACACAGCTAATACTGTGTTTCTCTCATAAACTCTAGTTACTTTGCCAGTTTAGTCTTTTCAAGACAAAAAGATGCAGAAACACGCAAGAAGACAATGGTTACATGATCCAACAATTTGACTCTTAACTGACTTCTCTTTTTAAAATAGCCCAGAGCAAGCCAAAAGTATGAGTGTACCTGTCTAGGGATTCCTAATGCTCCATTCATATCTCAAGTCCTCAAACTACATCATTATTCTAAAATAATCTGGGTGTGTGTGTGTAGTCTTAAAAATGCCTTAAAAGTAACGGCTGTCATCAACAATAGGAAAAACATCAGTGTAACATCATCATGAAAATATTAGGCAATATTTGTTGAGTGCTGACTAATGTTTTATTTTATTTAGAAATAGAAGGTCATTTTAAAATGCCCTTTACACATAGAATACCATTCCTTTGAACTATGGGATAGGTACTTTTCTGTAGGCTCAGTTGTTTTTCTCACCAGCTATCTATCTATGTATAAAATATTATTCCCATTTTATACATGTGGAAAGGGAACTTTGTATTAATGGCTTTCAAATCCCTTCTATTTCTGACCTTCTCTGATTTACATAAATAGAGATACTGAAGATCACGATGTAAATAAAGTAATAGAACTATATTGGTCCTGGCATCAGGCTAGATGCTGGCAATCTGAAGTCGAAATGTCTGTTGGGAGACCATTTGTAATGTGTTAGGAGTGAAGGAACGACATGGCCTGTTGAGCAACAGTTTTACAGGTGCACTCCAGCACTACCTTTTTCTCTGCCTTGAAAATAACTTAGTTCCCTTTAACTACAATGTTGTCCTTTGATCTAGGGAAGGAGCCTAAGGGAGAAGAGGCAGAGGGGTGGAACTTAGCACCTTCCGTGTCTGTGTTTGTATAAACACACAGGAGAAAGACACAGTCAACCAAGAAAAACAGCCCCAGAGAAATATGTATTCTAAGGCATATTTGATCTACTTTGGATTCATTAATATGAATGTTTGTTCTGCCTCCACAGATTTGAGATATGACAAAGCCCAGAGCCCTTCATCTGCAAAGCCTCTCTTCACTCCAATTAATTTGCTATTGTTCTCTGATCTTGCTGATATTTCTAAATGAGTTTTAGTTGGGCTAATTATCTTCATACTTTGAGAACTTTATTTGTTGAATACTGAGGGCCTTTGTCCAAAAGCTTAGAAATAAAGTTTCTTTAATTGTTCAGTAGAGATGGGAAATAGTCTAAGGGAACAGTAAGATAAACTTTGTTCTTGAGCTTTTCTTGTTCTCTCTCTGTCTTTATATGTTATTACAAACTTCCACAAATATTATTCCTTAATAATTTTAGAAAATACTATTTTTCTAAAGCAGAATTAGAGAACAACATTGCAGTCATCCTCATATTTCTCACTCTCTTTTCAAAATAAGTGAGAGAAATACACAAATCCATATTCTAATGCAGTATTTTAAAGTTTAATGGAGAGCAGAAAAGTAAATAGTTAAGATTCTTCTTAAGAACCATATTTTCAGCATTTTTTTTTCATATGCAGGACCATTTTTTTTTAATAGTGACTATTAACTGTCTCTGCTATCCATATTATCCACAATCGTAGCATCAGGACATGTAAAATATAGGAGTCACCCTTACCCACCTTCCATTATGTTATTCATAAACTCTTAAGTCACTATATTCAACTTAGTTTTAAAATTAAGGGAACATGAGAAAAAAAAAAATAGAGGAAATGAGGTAATTCAGGTTGCCTAGGAATATTGAAGGATAAATTTAGCAATGATTTTCAAGCACACAGACTGTGATCTCCATCTCCCCAGAGGTTAGAAAAGGAAAGAGGAGACTTAAACCACAGCCTAGGAGGATTAAGTTGGATATATAATCATAGCAGGCCAGAGTGAAAAAAACTATCAAATCATCTGGTGAGTCCTCTCTCTTTCAGAGAGGAGGAAACTAAAGCCCACAGAGGGAGGCTCAATGTATAAGGTTATATTGTCAGCAGCAGGCTAAAACCTGTGGTCTTCAAGGACTCAGCCTTCTGTCAGTGAAGGAGGACAGATTTGGGAAAGGATTACCAACAGACAAAGGGCTTTCCTTCTCAGAGTGACAAGATTTTACAAACAATCCAACAGAAAAATTATCATTTTCATTGTTGCACTAATCAGCAGAGAACATTTTAAATTATTTTCATATGGGCCCAGTAAAGGAAAAGAGATGACATTTTCTTTCTTTCTTTTTTTTTTCTCTTTGGGTGTGGATGTTTTGTTTGGGTGATTCAATCATTCAGCAAATAAACTTAAGCACAGATATTTTGTTAAAGACAAGGATACAGTGGGCCTTCACTAAGAAATGCATATCTCAGTACAGTGATGTCCCCCAAAATGTTATGTGGACAGGTGTATGCTTTTTTATGAAAATATTTTAAACAGTCTGGGAAGACAAAGGTGAGAATGTTTTTTAGAGCTAAATATATACATACATATATATATATGCACATATATATGTATATGTTTATACATGTAGGCATTTCTACCTTTTTGGTGTTAAAATACCATATATTTCATTCATGAAATGATGCTTAGGAGTAAACCTGATGTTAGAATATTTTTACTGCCTGATTTACTATAGAAAAAATGCTGCACCATGAAATTATAAATCTGGTATAATGGAATGAATTGATAATTATAACACCAACAAATGATAAAGGCGCAGGCATTATGGATAAGCACAGGAACTCTGTATTAATGTCAGATTTAGCCACATCCAACAGAAAACAACACGACATTACATGAGATAAGAGAGGGCTAGAGCTAGGAAGTACAGGGTTAACAGGAGGACTGCCTATCTCTTTTCGACTCACTGCTTTATCATCTTAAAGTTGGCTTTTAAAGAACTGTTGGACCCTAACATTTCATTCAGGGAAAAAAAGAAACACGTTTTTAATCCTTTCATCACAAACTTACACAAGATACTTCTCTCAGAGTTGCCATTCAATGGACTCCTTATGTCTCATTGACCAGAACTATGTAAACTGTTAGATACAAGAGTGTTTGGGAAACTGATCGTTTTTATCTGGTCCACTGCTGCCACAGACAAGTCTGGGGTTCTGTAGGATTGTAGCAAAATTAAGAGGGCCTTAATTTTCAAGTTCAGTAGTTTGAATAGGGAAAAAGAGAAAGAAAACGATTGGGGAATGATGGATGTTAGCAAAGAAAGTTTATACATTATTATCTTCAACATAGTTAATTCACTTTTTTACTTTACGAATCATTTTCTTTTTTTTTAAATGTTTTTCCAGAAAAATATCTGATTTTTTTTTTCCTATTTAGGATAATTAGCAGGTGTTTGGGAGAAGGCAATGGCACCCCACTCCAGTACTCTTGCCTGGAAAATCCCATGGATGGAGGAGCCTGGTAGGTTGCAGTCCATGGGGTCGCTAAGAGTGGACACAACTGAGCGGCTTCACTTTCACTTTTCACTTTCATGCACTGGAGAAGGAAATGGCAACCCACTCCAGTGTTCTTGCCTGGGGAATCCCAGGGACGGGGGAGCCTGATGGGCTGTCATATTCTGGGATCGCACAGGGTCGGACATGACTGAAGCAACTTAGCAGCAGCAGCAGCAGGTATTTGATATTCTGTACATAGATGAGGCTTAAAAATCCAGTTGTGTGTGTTCTAGAGAGAAATAAATGTTAGTTTGGGTAGAATTAATAGTTTCTCCTTCCTGCTGATGCCTGTTAAAAACAAATCGTTCGCACAACATCTGTTAATGGTAACTGTCTGAGGATCATTCCATGTTTGAGTATACTTAAGCAAAATTCAATCTTTGTAATTAAAGAGCAAAGTTTTAGTAAACCTCTTCCTGGTTTATTGTTAATAATCGAGGGTTTTAGTTAAAATATGAACTCTATTTCTTTGGAATGGCATATAGATACATACTGTTTTATTATACAACTTATATTCTATTTAGAAGTAATGTTTTAAACTTGAAGTTTCACTGATTTCAGTAGTATTCTATAGTTGCTGCAGTGCTTGCTTAAAAGTGGATAAAACACTCTACTGTAGCAAAGACACAATCCTTAGCAACATTTTCTGTCTTACAGTTTATGTCCAGATTATATAAAAGGTGTCACCAGTAAAGCACTTGTGTAAGTAATAAAACATTCAATACTAATTTTACAGTAAAGCAACTCTCAATATTGAAGAACTAGGGGTAAATATTTAAGTTACTATTTAGTATTTTGTATTCAGATTTGAAGTAGAGACACATTCATCTTCAAAATTTGGTGAACAGTTTAAGTCACATAACATTTAAAATTTTGTGGCTGAAATACAGAATCAGATTAATCTTCAAGTTTTCAATATGTTTCATAATTGTATCTATAAGGAAATGGCAACCCACTCCACTATTCTTGCCTGGAGAATCCCAGGGACAGAGGAGCCTAGTGGGCTGCCATCTATGGGGTTGCACAGAGTCGGACACGACTGAAGCGACTTGGCAGCAGCATAACTAAAACTAGACAAAGAAAATTATTGATTGCTTTAATTTTCTGAGTTTCATGACTAACATCTGAAAGTGCTTCAACTCCACTTTTGTTTTGAAAACCACAATTCACAGTTAGGTAACCTAAACTCATTGTAGTGGGATCTCCACATTAAAGTAGTTTGGTATAGATGTTTGTGCTCTATTGTAGCAATAATTATACATAATTTATTTAATTCTGAAACCAAGTGGGGTCCTGTGGGGAGGGAGACACTTTTGTCTCCCATTTTTTGTAGGTGAGACTCCAGTTTCCATGACCTTTCCTGAGTTCCAAAGGGAAGATTTGAACAGATCCTAGTCAAGGGAGGAACAGCCAGGAAATCACTTGAGGCAAGATTAGAGGGACTGGAGAATCTCATGAAGATTAGGAGATGAGATTAAGGGAGTACAAGGCCTGCACACAGTCTAATCTTGTCAGAGACACTAAGAAAAACCCTCACCAATTCCTCCATAGTTGGGACACAATTTTTCTTGGCAGGAGTCCACTTTCTCTCCTTTTGCCTGGTAAAGCAATCAAGTCCAGTCCTCTAAAGAACAATATTGCATAGGAACCTGGAATGTTGGGTCCATGAATCAAGGTAAATTGGACATGGTCAATTAGGAGATAGCAGGAATGAACATCAACATTTTAGCATTCAGTGAACTCAAATGGGCAAGAATAGGTGAACTCAATTCACATGACCATTAAATCTACTATTGTGGGCAAGAAATCCTTAGAAGAAATGGAGTAGCCCTTGTATTCAAAAATAGATTCCAAAATGCAGTTGCTGCTGCTGCTAAGTCGCTTCAGTCATGTCCGACTCTGTGCGACCCCATAGATGGCAGCCCACCAGGCTCCCCCGTCCCTGGGATTCTCCAGGCAAGAACACTGGAGTGGGTTGCCATTTCCTTCTCCAATGCATAAGAGTGAAAAGTGAAAGTGAAGTCTCTCGTCATGTCCGACTCTTAGCGACCCCATGGACTGTAGCCCACCAGGCTCCTCCGTCCATGGGATTTTCCAGGCAAGAGTGCTGGAGTGGGGTGCCATTGCCTTCTCCGCCAAAATGCAGTACTTGGGTGCAATCTCAAAAACAACAGAATGATCTCAGTTTATTTCCTAGGTGAGCCATTCAGCATCACAGCAATCCAAGTTTATGACCCAACCACAGGTGTCAAAGAAGGTGAATGATTGATTCTCTGAAGACGTAGAAGATGTTCTAGACTAACACTACAAAAAAGATGTCCTTTTCATCATAGGGGATTGGAATGCAAAAGTAGGAAGTCAAGAGATACCAGCAGTAACTGGCAAGTCTGGCCTTAGAGTACAAAATAAAACAAGGAAAAGGCTAACAGAGTTTTGCCAAGAGAACACACTGGTCATAGCAAACACTGTCTTCCCATAAGAAATGACTCTACACATGGAGATCACCAGACGGTCTATATTGACATCAGATTGATTATATTCTTTGCAGCGGAAGAAGGCGAAGCCCTGTACTGTCAGCAAAAACAAGACTTGGAGCTAACTGTGGCTCAGATCATGAGCTCTGTATTGCAAAATACAGATTTAAATTGAAAAAAACTAGGGAAAAACCACTAGGACATTCAGGTATGACCTAAATCTTATGATTATACAGTAGAGGTGATGAATAGATTCAAGGGATTAGTGTTAATAGGATGCCTGAAGAATTATGCATGGAGGTTCATGACACTGTACAGGAGGCAGTGACCAAAACCATTCCAAAGAGAAAGAAATGCAAGAAGACAAAACAGTTGTCTAAGGAGGCCTTACAAACAGCTAAGAAAAGAAGAAAGCAAAAGGCAAAGGAGGAAGGGAAAGATATACCCAACTGAAAGCAGAGTTCCAAAGAATAACAAAGAAAGATAAGAAAGCCTTCTTAACTGAACAATGCAAAGAAATAGAGGAAAACAACAGAATAGGAAAGAATGGAGATCTTGTCAAGAAAATTGGAGATATCAAGGAAACATTTCATGCAAGTTCAGTTCAGTTCAGTTGCTCAGTCGTGTCCAACTCTTTGCGACCCCATGAATTGCAGCACACCAGGCCTCCCTGTCCATTACCAACTCCTGGAGTTTACTCAAACTCATGTCCATTGAGTCGGTGATGCCTTCCAGCCATCTCATCCTCTGTCGCCCCCTTCTCCTCCTGCCCCCAATCCCTCTCAGCATCAGAGTCTTTTCCAATGAGTCAACTCTTTGCATGAGGTGGCCAAAGTATTGGAGTTGCAGCTTTGGCATCAGTCCTTCCAATGAACACCCAGGACTGATCTCCTTTAGGAGGGACTGGTTGGATCTTCTTGCAGTCCAAGGGACTCTCAACAGTCTTCTCCAACATGGGCACAATAAAGGACAGAACCAGAAAGGATATAGCAGAAGCAGAAGAGTTTGAGAAGAGGTAGCAAGAACACACACACACACACAAACTGTAAAAGAAAGGTCTTAATGACTTGGATAACCATGATGGTGTGGTCACTCACTGAGAGCCAAACATCCTGGAGTGTGAAGTCAAGAGGGCCTTAAGAAGCATTACTACAAATGAAGCTAGTCGAGGTGATGGAATTCCAGCCGAGCTTTTTCAAATCCTAAAAGATGATGCTGTAAAAATGCTACACAAATATGCCAGATATGCCAACAGATATGCCAGCAAATCTGGAAAACTCAGCAGTAGCCACAGGACTGGAAAAGTTGTTTTCATTCCAATCACAAAGAAGGGCAATGCCAACAATGTACAAACTACAATACAACTGCACTCATTTCACATGCCAGCAAGGTAATGCTCAAAATTCTCAAACTAGGCTTCAACAGTACGTGAACCTAGAACTTCCAGATGTGCAAGCTGGATTTAGGAAAGGCAGAGGAACAAGAAATCAAATTGCCAACATCCTTTGGATCATAGAAAATACATCTACCTCTACTTTGTTGACTATAGTGAAGACTTTGTGTGGATCACAACAAACTGGAAAATTCTTCAAGAGAGATGAGAATAGCAGACCACCTTACCTATCTCCTGAGAAATCTATATGCAGGTCAAGAAGTAACAGATGGAACCAGACATGGAACAACAGACTGGTTCCAAATTGGGAAAAGAGTACATCAAGGCTATATATTGTCATCCTGCTTATTTAACTTATATGCAGAGTACACCATGCAAAATGCCAGATTGGGTGAAGCACAAGATGGAATCAAGATTGCTGAGAAAAATATCAATAACCTCAAATGTGCAAATGATACCACCCTCATGGCAGAAAGAGAAGAGGAATTAAAGAGCCTCTTGATGAACGTTAAAAAGCAGAGTAAAAAAGCTGGCTTAAAACAACATTCAAAAAACCAGGATCATGGAATCTGGTTCCATCACTTCATGGCAAATAAATGAGGAAAAATGGAAACAGTGGCAGATGTTTTTTCTTGGTCTCCCAAATCACTGCAGACTGTAACTGCAGCCATGATATGAAAAGATACTTGTTTCTTGGGAGGAAAGCTATGCCAAAACTAGACATCATTTTATAAAGCAGAGACATCACTTTGCCAACAGATGTCTGCATAATCAAAGCTATGGTTTTTCCAGGAGTCATGTACAGATGTTAAGTGTTGGACTATAAGGAAGGCTGAGCACTGAAGAACTGATGCTTTTGAATTGTGTTGGAGAAGACTCTTGAGAGTCCCTTGAACAGCAAGGATATCAAACCAGTCAATCCTAAAGGAAATCAACACTAAATATTCATTGGAAGGACTGATGCTGAAGCTGAAGCTCCAATACTTTGGCCACCTGATGTGAAGAGCTGACTCACTGGAAAAAGACCCTGATGCTGGGAAAGATTGAGATCAGAAGAAGGGGACAACCGATGATGAGATTTGGATGGCATCACTAACTCAATGGGTGTGAGTTTGGACAAACTCTGGTTGACAGTGAAGGACAGGGAAGTCTTGAGCACTGCAGTCCATGGGGTCACAAAGAGTCAGACACGGCTTAGCAACTGAACAACAACAACATCTTCACCCAAAACTTTATCTCTGAGATTTGATCTGGCACCTATCTAGAGAAACTGAGCTTTTGACATCAATTTCAAGAAAAAAATGGTTCCTTCCTATGCAATTCAAAGTAAGTGCATTAAGGCAGACCTGGGAGCTGTTACAAGTTTGTTTCCAGACCACTGTAGTAAAGTGAGTCACACATGAATTTTTACATTTCTCAGTACATATAAATTATGGTTCCATTATGCCGTAGTCTAGTAAGTGTGTGATAACCACTAGTGATTTCCCTGCTGGCTCAGGTGGTAAAAATGTCTGTCTACAACTCAGGAGACCCAGGTTTGATCCCTTGGGAAGATCCCCTGGAGAAGGAAATGGAACCCACTCCAGTACTCTTGCCTTGAAACTCCCATGGACGGAGGAGCCTGGTAGGCTACAGTCCATGCGGTTGCAAAGAGTCTAACACGACTGAGAGACTTCACTTTCACTTTCAGTAAGCGTGTGATAGCATTATGTCTGAAGAAAAGTATATATATCTTAAAAGTGTTTTCACCATCATTTGAGCCTTCAAATAGTTGTAATCTTTTTGCAATTGTAACATCAAAGATCACTGGTCACAGGTCACCATAACAAATATAAAAATAATGAAAAAGTCTGAGGGTTTTCCTAGACTCAGTGGTAAAGAATCCGCCTGCCAATGCAGGGGACATGGGTTTTATTTCTGGTCTGGGAAGATCCCACATGCCACGGGATAACTAAGTCCGTGTGCCACAACTATTAAGCGTGAGCTCTAGACCCAGGAAGTGCATCTACCAAGCTCATGTGCTACAACTTCTATAGCCCGTGTTCCCTAGAGCCTGCGCTGCACAAGAGAAGCCACTGCAGTGAGAAGCCTGTGTACTGCAACGAACAGTAGCCCCTGCTTGCTGCAACTTGAGAACAGTCCACACAGCAATGAAGACCCAGCACAGATAAAAATGAATGTTTTTTGTTTGTTTTTTTTTTAAGCTTGAAATATGATGAGAATTACCAGAATGTGAAACAGAGACACCAAAGGAGCAGATGCAGTTGGAAAAAATGGCCCCAATAGACTTGCGCTGCACAGGGTTGCCCCAAACCTTCAATTTGTAAAATACTTAGTATTTGTGAAGTGCAGTGAAGCAAAGTATGCCGAAAGGAAGAAAGCCTGAATGCTGCTCTGTGTGTGTATATGTGTGTGCCTGTGTATGGCAGACAGGGAGTTCCCTTGCTTACTTATTGATAGCCATTGTCCCAGTATAGTAAAGTGACAATACTGTGTGGTAAGCCTACAAAATCCAACTTTGATCTCCTTTTAGTGAGTCATCCAAATTACTCAAAAGGACAAAAGCAGCAGGGAAGAATGAGTCATTTCATTTATAGTAAACTCAGCCTTTCTGTTTCTAGAATGTGGCACACCTTGTCTTTCCTGCTTAGAAAATGAGGTTTGTAATTCAGATCTGTGTTTGGGTTTCCTAGTCAACCTAAAAGTTTATGTTAATGTCATATGGAAAACCCAGCTTATGCTAAAATTACACAAGACACAATCATGAAGTGAATAAAATGAGCTTTTATTAGGGAATTTGGTGGAGAAGAAAACCAATGAAAATGTAAGGTTTATAAGTTTTCCTGTATAATTCCTATATATTTTTTAATAGATACTCTTTTTAAGAATGACCTTTTCATAATTACATTATCTGGTATAAAGTTTGACTTTGAAAATGTGGACTTTTTGAACAGCTTACAACAAATGAAAGATAATTTTGACTAGGCAATATATTCACAGGGTTCAAAACCAATAAACTATAAAAAGATGAACAGTGAAAATTTTTCCATCCAACCGTGTCCTCCCTCCATCTGAACACTATCTACCCAACTCCTACACATAACTGCTCCTAGTAACTTCTGTATAATTCATACGTATATCCTTCCTGTTTCTTTATGCACATATATTATTTGTCCCATTTTTACAGAAAGTTTAGTATACATATTATTTTAAGCACTAATTTTTCCTTTAATATATTGGACACTTTTACCATCAGTCTATTCGTGGAACTTTTTTAAAAATTGGGGTATAATTACAATATAGCACTATATTAGTTTCAGGTGTACAGAAGAATGCTTCAGTATTTGTATATATTGTAAGATGATCACCGTAATGCTAAGATCTGTCACCACATATGGGGCTTCTCAGGTGCTGCTGCTGCTGCTGCTAAGTCGCTTCAGTCGTGTCCAACTCTGTGCGACCCCATAGACAGCAGCCCACCAGGCTCCCCCGTCCCTGGGATTCTCCAGTCAAGAACACTGGAGTGGGTTGCCATTTCCTTCTCCAATGCATGAAAGTGAAAAGTGAAAGGGAAGTTGCTCAGTCGTGTCCGACTCTTCGCGACCCCATGGACTGCAGGCTACCAGGCTTCTCCATCCATGGGATTTTCTCAGTAGTAAAGAATCTGCCTGCCAATATAGGAGACACAGATTTAATCCTTGAGTTGGGAAGATACCCTGGAGGAGGAAATGGCAACCCACTCCAGTATTCTTGCCTGGAAATTTCCATGGACAGAGGAGCCTGGCAGTTATAGTCCATGGGGTCACAAAGAGCTGCACACAACTGAGCACATATATAGACACCACATAGTTACAGGATGTTCTTTTCTTGTCATGAGGACTTTTAAGATCTATTCCTTAGCAAATTTCAAATATGGAAACTATACTAATATTATAGTATTATTAACTATAGTCATCATGCTGTACCTCACTTGTGGACCTTAATGCAAACTCATTAAATACAAAAAGTAGCACTGTGACTAGAGAGAAATTAGGATAAATTCTGGGCCATATAGATGTGATACTTAAATTATAACCCCCAGGAAAATAGAATTGTCTGCTATATTTAGATTTAACAAAGTGTAATATAAACATAGATTTCTCTCTATTTTATAGTGCTGTCATAAAAATTTAATCATAAATTAATAATCATGCTAATTAATAATAAAATTGTGTTTTGAAGAAATTTAATTGTATCATAAACTTAGTTTTTAAATAGTTAATATTCTCTATTTTTTAAGGTAATTATCATATAAAGTAAGAGAATGGGAAGGCTTTTCATAGATATATCATGCAGAATAGGAATCTCTGAACAACTAGATCTAAAAATAAAGGGAATCAAGTTCTTCCTAATGAAACTCATTAAAGGATAATCATTATTTAAGTAATTCATTATTTTGAACTAATGCTTAATATGTTCTGTTTTATTTTTACCATGTGTATTTTTACAATCTGTAATGAAAAGAAGCAGAATATAATAAAGCAGTTATATGTTTATTCTTAAAGAATATACCTCCAAAGTTTTGCTGTTTAAGTTCAGTTCAGTCGCTCAGTCATCTCCAACTCTTTGCGATCCCATGAACCACAGCACACCAGGCCTCCCTGTCCATCACCAACTCCCGGAGTCCACCAAAACCCATGCCCATTGAGTCGGTGATGTCATCCAACCATCTCATCCTCTGTCATCCCCTTCTCCTCCTGCCCTCAATCTTTCCCAGCATCAGGGTCTTTTCCAATGAGTCAGCTCTTCGCATCAGGTGGCCAAAGTACTGGAGTTTCAGCTTCAACATCAGTCCTACCAAGGAGCACCCAGGACTGATCTCCTTTAGGATGAACTGGTTTGATCTCCTTGCAGTCCAAGGGACACTCAAGAGTCTTCTCCAACACCACAGTTCAAAAGCATCAACTCTTTGACAATCAGCTTTCTTTATAGTCCAACTCTCACATCCATACATGACCACTGGAAAAAACATAGCCTTGACCAGACGGACCTTTTTTGACAAAGAAATGTCTTTGCTTTTTAATATGCTGTCTAGGGTGGTCATAACTTTCTTTCCAAGGAGTAAGCGTCTTTTAATTTCAAGGCTGCAATCACCATCTGCAGTGATTCTGGAGCCCAGAAAAATATAGTCAGCCACTGTTTCCACATCTATTTGCCATGAAGTGATGGGACTGGATGCCATGATCTTAGTTTTCTGAATGTTGAGCTTTAAGCCAACTTTTTCACTCTCCTCTTTCACTTTCATCAAGAGGCTCTTTAGTTCTTCACTTTCTGCCATAAAGGTGGTGTCATCTGCATATCTGAGGTTATTGATATTTCTCCCCAAAATCTTGATTCCAGCTTATGCTTCCTCCAGCCCAGCATTTCTCATGATGTACTCTGCATATAAATTAAAAAAGCAGGTGACAATATACAGCCTTGACATACTCCTTTCCCGATTTGGAACCAGTCTGTTATTTAATGTCCAGTTCTAACTATTGCTTCCTGACCTGAATACAGATTGCTCAAGAAGCGGTCAGGTGGTCTGGTATTCCCATCCCTTTCAGAATTTTACACAGTTTATTGGGATCCACACAGTCAAAGGCTTTGGCATAGTCAATAAAGCAGAAATAGATGTTTTTCTGGAACTCTCTTGCTTTTTCTATGATCCAGCGGATGTTGGCAATTTGATCTCTGGTTCCTCTGCCTTTTCTAAAACCAGCTTGACATATGGAAGATCATGGTTCACATATTGCTGAAGCCTGGCTTGGAGAATTTTGAGCATTACTTTACTACCGTGTGAGATGAATGCAATTGTGCGGTAGTTTGAGCATTCTTTGGCATTGCCTTTCTTTGGGATTGGAATGAAAACTGACCTTTTCCAGTCCTGTGACCACTGCTGAATATTCCAAATTTGCTGGCATATTGAGTGCTGCACTTTCACAGCATCATCTTCTAGGATTTGAAATAGCTCAATTGGAATTCCATCACCTCCACTAGCTTTGTTTGTAGTGATACTTTCTAAGGTCCACTTGACTTCACATTCCAGGATGTCTGGCTCTAGGTGAGTGATCACACTATCATGACTATCTGGGTCATGAAGATCTTTTTTGTACAGTTCTTCTGTGTATTCTTGCCACTTCTTCTTAGTATCTTCTGCTTCTGTTAAGTCCATACCATTTCTGTCCTTTATTGAGCCCATCTTTGCATGAAATGTTCCCTTGGTATCTCTAATTTTCTTGAAGAGATCTCTAGTCTTTCCTATTCTATTGTTTTCCTCTATTTCTTTGCATTGATCACTGAGGAAGGCTTTCTTATCTCTCCTTGATATTCTTTGGAACTCTGCATTCAAATGGATATATCTTTCCTTTTCTCCTTTGCTTTTCACCTCCCTTCTTTTCACAGCTATTTGTAAGGCCTCCTCAGACAGCCATTTTGCTTTTTTGCATTTCTTTTCTTGGGGATGGTCTTTATTCCTGTCTCTTGTACAATGTCACAAACCTCCATCCATAGTTCATCAGGCAAACTGTCTATCAGATCTAGTCCCTTAAATCTATTTCTCACTTCTACTGTATAGTCATAAGGGATTTGATTTAGGTCATACCTATATGTCACCCTGTTTATTTAACTTATATGCAGAGTACATCATGAGAAACGCTGTACTAGAAGAAACACAAGCTGGAATCAAGATTGCCAGGAGAAATATCAATAACCTCAGATATGCAGATGACACCACCCTTATGGCAGAAAGTGAAGAGGAACTCAAAAGCCTCGTGATGAAAGTGAAAGTGGAGAGTGAAAAAGTTGGCTTAAAGCTCAACATTCAGAAAATGAAGATCATGGCATCTGGTCCCATCACTTCATGGGAAATAGATGGGGAAACAGTGGAAACAGTGTCAGACTTTATTTTTCTGGGCTCCAAAATCACTGCAGATGGTGACTGCAGCCATGAAATTAAAAGATGCTTACCCCTTGGAAGGAAAGTTATGACCAACCTAGATAGCATATTCAAAAGCAGAGACATTACTTTGCCAACAAAGGTCTGTCTAGTCAAGGCTATGGTTTTTCCTGTGGTCATGTATGGATGTGAGAGTTGGACTGTGAAGAAGGCTGAGCGCCGAAGAATTGATGCTTTTGAACTGTGGTGTTAGAGAAGACTCTTGAGAGTCCCTTGGACTGCAAGGAGATCCAACCAGTCCATTCTGAAGGAGATCAGCCCTGGGATTTCTTTGGAAGGAATGATGCTAAAGCTGAAACTCCAGTACTTTGACCACCTCATGTGAAGAGTTGACTCATTGGAAAAGACTCTGATGCTGGGAGGGATTGGGGGCAAGAGGAGAAGGGAACGACAGAGGATGAGATGGCTGGATGGCATCACTGACTCGATGGACCTGAGTGAACTCTGGGAGTTGGTGATGGACAGGGAGGCCTGGCATACTGCGATTCATGGGGTCGCAAAGAGTTGGACACGACTGAGCGACTGATCTGATCTGATCTGATACCTGTATGGTGTAGTGATTTATGCTTAAATAAACCTATTATTTTATAAATTGCTTTAAAACCATTCTAAAGGAGTAAATAAACCTTTAATAAATCATTAAGTGCATAAAGATACATTTCAGAATATCAAATGAAGCTAAAAGTAAAAATTAGACCTCAAATTTTTCAAATTTGAAAATAGAAACCATTTTCAAGCTGCTTAATGAAAACTAAATTAGGATTTAAAATAACATTTTTTTCCCTCACTCTACTTTTAAATATACCAAAAAAGTTTTTGAGTAATAGAGAAAAGGTAAAGATTATTTGCTCTAAATGATCAGATAGTTTCTTAGATGCTACCTTTTGTTACATCTCTATCCACTCTCACACATAGAGTGGCTATGAGGTCAGAGTGCTAAAAAATCATTATTCTTGACATTTAAGCATGAAATTTGCCATTTGATTCAGTAATTCTACTCATAGGTATATAGCCCAATAACCGAGTTCTCCTTAGACTACTGACTTCTACAGAACATTATCACATAATTGCAAGTAAAAAGGAGAGTGGAGAGAGTGGAGAGGGAGAGGGGGAGGGAGGCAGAAAAATCATAAATATAAATAATCATAATTTTTAGACAATATCCCCATCTTTGTATGCTTTCTACTCTCACATTAGTGTCAAATTTTCCAGCAGACATTTCTAACCATAGCACTAAAACACAAGTTCTCCTGTGTATAATTATGTTCTATCTTCTTTAAATAAATGCCTCTTGTGTTGTGGGACTAGACCTGGTCAGTAAAGTTAGACTTTCATTACAGAAGCAAGCGTATTTCCAAAACCATCCAGCTGCCTGGCCAAGCCATGGAGGCTTCACTGCTTTTTTGAGGAAAACAAAACAAAGCCCCACGCTGACAAATACGGACAACCCAATATAGGCTGTGGTCTTAAAGCAATTAGTGTGTTGAATTATAGGACTCAGTTTCAGGAAGGGAAATCCTAGATATTATCACTCAATATTGAATATGAAGTGTAATGAAAACTATTTGACAAAAAAACTTTACTCTTGCATCAAATTTCCACAAAATTAAAGAAAATTTTTCTGTATAACGTTTCCTCTTAGGGTAGTAGCTGTAGTTGTGTGGTTGTGTAGTAGTGTGGTTGGTATATGCAATCCATTATATCTATTTAAATTGTTTTGCTCTTTGCTATGAGTAAACTGCAACCTCCTATTATGTACAACGGCGTTGTTCACGCATTCTTTGTTAATTTTACCTTTTGTTGCTAAGAGTAGAGGTGAAGCAGCATGACAGAACGCTGACCACTGTTATTAGCAATTAGTGCAAGGCTGCTCTGGTTTCATTTTATGTCATTTCATTTTTCTCCTTCTCTCTGATCTCCACTCTTATTCTAGTTTCTACTTAGGCATTTTCTTTGATATGTTTGCTATATGTCCCTATATTAACAAATTATTGGAAAATAATTTTAAAATTTCTGGTTCTTTAAAATTTACATAAGTATTTATCTACTTTATTCATGCAGCACTTTTTGAGCTATGTCTGTGTTATTGTCCAGTATTTAGTTTCTTACTTCTACTGCAGTGCTGCATTCTATAGTGCACATCAATCATTATGTTACTTTTTCATTTCCCCAACAATTTCCTCTAGGTTATTCCAACCGCCACAACCACAAACAATGCCATGATAGGCTTACTGAACAAAGCGCCCATGTGATACCATGTGAGAATTTTACTACCAAAGGAGCACATTTGCCTTTAACTTGCTCACCTTATATATTTCAGAACTGCAATGGACCAATAAAAGCTACTATGTCTGTTTCATTCCCCACCCTCCCCCTTTGTGAATAAGAGCATTTCGTGTGACTATTTGTTCTACCTGAGTATATTGGCAGTGTGGGAGGCAGAAAATATTTTTATGTCTCCTAGTTGAGAAGAGACACATGTGGGCTTGATCACACATCATCACACATCACAAAGTTCAGAGATCCTGAACTTTGAGCTTGATGCCCATGAGTAGATGCAAATTTGGACTGAGTGTAGCTTGCCAGTAAGAAGAAGAGTGGGCCAAATGACCAGAAGGGCAAGATGTGATTACTATAATACTGCTCATGAAATATTTCTGGCTCTCTACCCTTGGGGCAAATAATGGAGGGGGACAATATGACAGAGTGACATGTCAATTCTGGCCCAACCATTGAATCTCTCCAAGACACTTTTTTCATCTGCTACATTAACCAGTAATATTGCAGATTTTATTTCTTGGTCAGTCTGTATCCAGACATGAGGATAATATCTAGAAAACCCTCCACAGGATCTATAATGGACACATAATATAAGAATAAATTAATGTTGGTTTGATATTTTGAAAGTATTTGTTATCAGAGCATTCAGTTCAGTTCAGTCACTCAGTCGTGTCTGAATCTTTGTGACCCCATGAATTGGAGCATACCAGGCCTCCATGTCCATCAACAACTCCTGGAGTTCACCCAAACTCATGTGCATCGAGTCAGTGATGCCATCTAACTGTCTAATTCTCTGTCGTCCCCTTCTCCTCCTACCCCCAATCCCTCCCAGCATCAGGGTCCTTTCCAATGAGTCAACTCTTCTCATGAGGTGGCCAAAGTATTGGAGCTTCAGCTTCAGCATCAGTCCTTCCAATGAACACCCAGGACTGATCTCCTTTAGGATGGACTGGTTGGATCTTCTTGCAGTCCAAGGGACACTCAAGAGTCTTCTCCAACACCACAGTTCAAAAGCATCAATTCTTTGGCGCTCAGCTTTCTTCACAATCCAACTCTCAAATTCATACATGACTACTGGAAAAACCATAGCCTTGACTAGACAGACCTTTGTTGGCAAAGTAATATCTCTGGTTTTTATTATGCTATCTAGGTTGGTTATATGGAGAAGGCAATGGCACCCCACTCCAGTACTCTTGCCTAGAAAATCCCACGGATGGCTCAGCCTGGTAGGCTGCAGTCCATGGGGTCACAAAGAGTCGGACACGACTGAGCGACTTCCCTTTCATTTTTCACTTTAACGCATTGGAGAAGGAATGGCAACCCACTCCAGTGTTCTTGCCTGGAGAATCCCAGGGACGGGGGACCCTGGTGGGCTGCCGTCTATGGGGTCTCACAGAGTCGGACATGACTGAAGCGACTTAGCAGCAGCAGCAGCAGCAGGTTGGTTTTAACGTTCCTTCCAAGGAGTAAGTGTCTTTTAATTTCATGGCTGCAGTCACCATCTGCAGTGATTTTGGAGCCCCCAGAAATAAAGTCTGACACTGTTTCCACTGTTTCCCCATCTATTTCCCATGAAGTGATGGGACCAGATGCCATGATCTTCATTTTCTGAATGTTGAGCTTTAAGCCAACTTTTTCACTCTCCTCTTTCACTTGCATCAAGAGGCTTTTGAGTTCCTCTTCACTTTCTGCCATAAGGGTGCTATCATCTGCCTACCTGAGGTTATTGATATTTCTCCTGGAAATCTTGATTCAAGCTTGTGCTTCTTCCAGCCCAGCGTTCTAACCTAAAACTGATAAAACCATATATACCTAAATAAGATCACAGAATCATTGGGTAATTGCACTCATAATTTTGCTAAACACTGACAACTATATTCCATGAATCCTTGGTAACACTTGATATTAACCTTTTTCTAATTTTTGCCATTTTTTCACATATAGAGTATAATGATTTTCTGCCTCTTGTTAGGTTGATTTCTAAATACTTAAAAGTTTTCCACTGCCATTGTGAATTTTTCTATTTAATAATCTCACATATGTTGTTGCTAATCTAGAGGAGATTTATTAATTTTTGTAAGGTCTGGTACTGGTTGTCATTTTTGGATACTCTTATTAACTACTTATGAGGGGGTGTTTTTGTGTAGGTGACTATATGAAATAATGGCAGTATCATCTCTCTCTTCCAATTCATAAATCTACCATTTGTTGTCTTATAATATTAATGAGAAATTCTAATATCATACCAAACATCAGCATAGGTGTTCAGTTCTAGAATTTAATGAGGATGATACTAAATTTTTTTTTTTTTTGTAAAATTAAAGTTGTTTCATTTTCAGAACAGACAATGGGTTGAAGTGAGGATAAAAAAAAAAAAAAGGACATGAGACCTAGAGAATATGAAGAGTTCGTTATCGCTATCTTGTTCAGTCGTGTCTGACTCTTTGAGACTCCATGGATTGTAGGCAGCCAAGCTCCTCTGTCCATGGATTTTTGAGTCTTTTTCTGAGAGTAGTGCCATTTATGGTGACAGGGGCTAGAGCCCAGGAGCTGTGCTAGATCAGATGACTGACCTCAGGGTTGCTGACAAGTCTCTTAGCCAGGTGTTCTGTCATGTGAGTGTGAATACTGGCCTGCAATCTGCGATTTTCCTGACAGCTAAATGTCCAGATGTCATACAAGTTATTCAATACCATCTTCATGTAAATATCAGAAATTTTTAACTATTTCATCTAATTTTTAGAATAGTAGATTAAAACATATTAAAATTTAAAATGATAAAGCAACTCACTTCTCTGGGAAACATTGACTATCAGATTGTTATATTTAATGCAAAGAAATGTATTGCATGATTCTTTATTTTTTTGGTATAGCACACTAAAATAAGTTAAGATTATGAAGAATGTATGTGCATGTTCAAATTAAAGTCATTAGATACTTCTCAGAAACAGATACTAATATACATACTTCCTTTTTCATAATGTATTAATCTTTAACTGTGGATAAGTTATTGTTTGCAGCTATCACAGGCAAAATTACATTAACCAGATCAGACATAAACTCCAGCTTTTGCAGAATTCCTTAGTCTGGATCCACAATTTATTGATGTTATGGTATTATTCAGAATAGTGTTTTGGAGTTGTGGTTTTTCACTATCACATGGAGAATATAATAGCTCTTTCACAAAGTTTGTATTTCTTTCACAAAGTCTGATTTTGTGTGTATATGACCAGAATTACCCAAGACAACTGGAATCTTATCCCCATAGATATTTATTAATAATACAACTGCTTCTTGGGTTGTACTCCTTGCATAAATGACCTGTGATTTCTAAATGATCTGTTTAATTAGAATTTTGCACATTAGGAAGATTCATGCATGTAACCAATTCAATCTAGAATTAGATGATAAGGAGATCACAATTTACTTAAATCATTTAAAATTTTCATTTCCTTTAAAGTTTTGATATGGTATATTTCATATTTTAAGGTTTATTTATGACACAATTTATTTTGTTTAATGAGCAGAAGACTATTTCTCACATAGTTCATTTCACTGTTAATCACCTGTATTTTGAACTGATCTGTAAATAAACAAATGTTCTGAAATAGTTACAATGAATAACGAGTTTATGCCAGTTATTGCTGACAGTTATTAGAGCTATAATTTGGTGATGTATTTTTTGCATTGTTTTGAACAAGACTGCAGTCATGCAAGCAATTTGTTGATTTTTCAAATTAGCAACCAAATGCAATTGAGCAGATGTAACAGAAACAAAGGCATCAAATGACCTCTAAAATAAATCCAAATCTCTATTATAAAGATTCAGCTGTCATCAAATGATTTCTGAATTTCTTCCCCTAGCCATGCTATAATTGAGATGAAAACTAATTGACATAATTTTAACAAGTTCCAATCCTACAACACTAATTTCCCACTAAATGTAATAACCACTGAGAAATCTAGCCAACTGCTTTGAAATTGATTCTAACACTAGTCTCCACCTACTTTATGATGAAGTTTCAGAGCTTTTTCTTTTTCTTGCAGTCTTATATAGTAAGACTTCTTCATTTTGTACTCCAGAGCCAAACTTGCCTCTGACTCCAGGTACCTCTTGACTTATGACTTTTACATTTGAATCCCCTATGATGAGTAGGATATCTTTTTTGGTGTTAGATCTAGTAGGTCTTGTAGGTCTTGTAGGTTTTGTAGGTCTTCACAGAACTGATCAACTTCAGCTTCTTTGGCATCAGTGGTTGGGGTACAGACTTGAATTACTGTGATGTTGAACGGTTTGCCTTGGAAATGAATCAAGATCATTCTGTCATTTTTGAGGTGGTACCCAAATACTGCATTTCAGACTGTTTTGTTGATTATAAAGGCTATTCCATTTCTTCTAAGAGGTTCTTGCCCACAGTAGTAGATATAATGGTGACCTAAATTAAATTCACCCATTCCTGTCCATTTTAATTCACTGATTCCTAAGATGTAAATGGAATCAGCTTGTCATCTCTTGCCATTTCCTGCTTGACCACGTCCAATTTACCTTGATTCATGGACCTAACATTCCAGATTCCTATGCAATACTGTTCCTTAACAGCATCAGATTTTACTTTCATCACCAGACACATCTACAACTGAGTGTTGTTTCCTCTTATTTCTAATAATGTGACAAAAATCAGTGGGATTCAGATTAGATTTATTGAAATTCTTCTAGATAGATACATTTCCAGATGTAGGAAATATAATCTTCTAAATAGTCGTCTTGACTCAATGCATCCAGCAGCAATATTACACTTCTCCATAAATGATAATCTGAGTATTCCAATATAGATGATTAATGCTTTGAAGTTGATTCTACACTAGTCTCCAAAGCTTATAGGGCTTAGTCCAAGGACATAAAGGTGCTTCCCTAGTGGACCCAGTGGTAAAGCATCTGCCTGCAATGCAGGAGATGAGGCAGGAACTGTGGGTCCTATCCCTGGGTCAGGGAGGTTCCCTGGAGAAGGAAATGGCAACCCACTCCAGTATTCTTGCCTGGAGAATCCCATAGACAGAGGAGCCTGGCAGACTACAGACCATGGGGTTGCAAAAGAGTCAGACATGACTTAGCAACTAAACAAAAAAAAAACAAGGGCATGACAGTGACAAGTATTTGAACTTCTCACAGAGTATACTTCATATTCTACATCACTGATGTGCAGAAACCATTCCATGTCTCTCTTCTAGTTTCTGGAAGTTGCCAGTGATCTTTACATTCCTTAACTTGTAGACACATCACTACAATCCCTGTTTCTCTGTTAGTATCTCCATCTTCACTCTGTTCATGTGTATCCTTTTTGTCTCCTTTAAGAACATTCTCTTGGATTTTGGGCACATCCTAATCCAGTGTGATCTGATCTTGAACATTAACTTAGTTACATTAGTAAAGAGCCTCTTTCCAAATAAGATCACATTATGAGGTTCCAATTTGACACGAAATTTTTTGGATCACATTCTTTAACCCACTACAGGTATGAAAAAAATGAGACCATTGGCAAATATTATTGAAAATCATATCTTCTATTTCTAGATATTCAGTTCAGTTCAGTCACTCAGTCATGTCCAACTCTTTGCAACCCTATGGACTGCAGCACACCAGGCCTCCCTGTTCATCACCAACTCCCAGAGTTTACTCAAACTCATAAAGTCAGTGATGCCATCCAACAATCTCATCCTCTGTAGTTTCCTTCTTTTCCCGCAATCATTCCAAGCATCAGGGTCTTTTCCAATGAGTCAGTTCTTCACATCAGGTGGCCAAAGTATTGGATTTCAGCTTCAGCATCAGTTCTTCCAGTGAATATTCAGGACTAATTTCCTCTGGGATGGACTGGTTGGATCTCCTTGTTGTCCAAGGGACTCTCAAGAATCTTCTCCAACACCACAGTTCAAAAGCATCAATTCTTTGGTGCTCAGCTTTCTTTATAGTTCAACTCTCACATCTATACATGACTACTGGAAAACCCATAGCTTTGACTAGACAGACCTTTGTTGGCAAAGTGATGTCTCTGCTTTTTAATATGCTGTCTAGCTTAGTCATAACTTTTCTTCCAAGGAGCATGTGTCTTTTAATTTCATGGCTGCAGTCACCATCTGCAGTGACTTTGGAGTCCCCCAAAATAAACTCTGCCACTGTTTCCCCATCTATTTGCAATGAAGTGATAGGACCAGATGCCATGATCTTAATTTTCTGAATGTTGAGTTTTAAGTCAACTTTTTCACTCTCCTCTTAACTTTGATCAAGAGGCTCTTTAGTTCTTCTTCACTTTCTGCCATAAGGATGGTGTCATCTGTGTATCTGAGGTTATTGATATTTTTCCCAGCAATCTTGATTCCAGCTTGTGCTTCATTCAGCCTAGCATTTCTCATGATGTACTCTACATATAAGTTAAATAAGCAGGGTGACAATATACAGTCTGGACATACTCTTTTTCCAATTTGGAATCAGTCTGTTATTCCATGTCCAGTTCTATCTGTTGCTTCTTGACCTGCATACAGATTTCTCAGGAGGCAGGTCAGGTGATCTGGTATTCCCATCTCTTGAAGAATTTTCCACAGTTTGTGGTGATCCACACAGTCAAAGGCTTTTGCGTAGTCAATAAAGCAGAAGTAGTTGTTTTTCTGGAACTGTCTTGATTTCTCGATGATCCAGCAGATGTTGGCAATTTGATCTCTGGTTCCTCTGCCTTTCTAAATCCAACTTGAACATCTGAAGTTCACAGTTCATGTACTGTTGAAGGCTGGCTTAGAGAATTTTGAGCATCACTTTGCTAGCCTGTGAGAGGAGTGCAATTGTGCCGTAGTTTGAATATTCTTTGGCATTGCCTTTCTTTGGCCCTGGAATGAAAACGGACTTTTCCAGTCCTGTGGCCACTGCTGAATTTTCCAAATTTGCTGGCATATTGAGTGCAGCACTTTCACAGCATCGTCTTTTAGAATTTGAAATAGATCAACTGGAGTTCCATCCCCTCCACTAGCTTTGTTTGTAGTGATGTTCGTAGTGATGCTTCCTAAGGCTCACTTGATTGTGCATTCCAGGATGTCTGGCTCTAGGTGAGTAATCATGCCATCGTGATTATCTGGGTCATGAAGGTCTTTTTTGTATATTTCTTCTGTGTATTCTTGCCACCTCTTCTTAATATCTTCTGCTTCTGTTAGGTCCATGCCATTTCTGTCTTTTATTGTGCCCATTTTGCATGAAATATTGCCTTGGTATCTAATTTTCTTGAAGAGATCTCTAGCTTTTCCCATTCTATTGTTTTCCTCTATTTCTTTGTATTGATCACTGAGGAAGGCTTTCTTATCGCTTCTTGCTATTCTTTGGAACTCTGCATTCAAATGGGTATATCTTTCCTTTTCTCCTTTGCATTTCACTTCTCTTATTTTCTCGTCTATTTGTAAAGCTTCCTCAGACAACTGTTTTGCCTTTTCACCATTTCTTTTTTCTTAGGGGTGGTCTTGATTCCTGCCTCCTATACAATGTCATGAACTTCTGTCCATAGTTCTTCAGGCACTCTGCCTATCATATCTAATCCCCTGAATCTATTTCTCACTTCTACTGTATAATCATAAAGAATTTGATTTAGGTCATACTTGAGTGGTCTAGTGGTTTTCTGTACTTTCTTCAATTTACGTCTGAATTTGGCAATAAGGAGTTCATGATCTGAGCCACAGTAAAGAATATTTATAACTGCAGAAACTTTACTATGAGCGAGACATTACTCAGAGAAGGCAATGACACCCCATTCCAGTAGTTTTGCCTGGAAAATCCCATGGACGGAAGAGCCTGGTAGGCTGCAGTCCATGGGGTCGCAAAGAGTCGGACACGACTGAGCGACTTCCCTTTCACTTTTCTTTTTTTTTTCTTTTTTTTTAAAATTTTATTTTATTTTTAAACTTTACATAATTGTATTAGTTTTGCCAAATATCAAAATGAATCCGCCACAGGTATACTTGTGTTCCCCATCCTGAACCCTCCTCTCTCCTCCCTCCCCATACCATCCCTCTGGGTCGTCCCAGTGCACTAGCCCCAAGCATCCAGTATCGTGCATTGAACCTGGACTGGCAACTCGTTTCTTACATGATATTTTACATGTTTCAATGTCATTCTCCCAAATCTTCCCACCCTCTCCCTCTCCCACAGAGTCCATAAGACTGTTCTATACATCAGTGTCTCTTTTGCTGTCTCATACACAGGGTTATTGTTACCATCTTTCTAAATTACATATATATGCATTAGTATACTGTATTTATGTTTTTCCTTCTGGCTTACTTCACTCTGTATAATAGGCTCCAGTTTCATCCACCTCATTAGAACTGATTCAAATGTATTCCCTTTCACTTTTCACTTTCACGCATTGGAGAAGGAAATGGCAACCCACTCCAGTGTTCTTGCCTGGAGAATCCCAGGGACGGGGAAGCCTGGTGGGCTTCCATCTATGGGGTTGCACAGAATCAGACATGACTGTAGTGACTTAGCAGTAGCAATAGACATTACTCATTCATGTTTTAACTCCTTTAATATGCAGGAAAGCCTTATGAAGTAAGTACTGATATTGTTATCCCCAATTTACAAATGAGAAAACTGAAAAAAAGAGGAGTTGAATATCTTTTCTCAGTTATTAGAGCTATTAAATGACAGAGCTATATTTATCTGTAAATATTCTAAAGAGATCACATTCTGAAGTACCAACATATTATCAAGGAAAAAAGAGGAAGGGAAAGAAAGGAAAAGCATATAAACCATCAGTTTTGCAGGGCTAATATGCCCAGGTGCATGTCCTAGTAAGTTTAAACTTAATAGTAACCCATTCTGGTAGGTTTCATCATTAGAGCCCATTTTCTTAATAAAAGAACTACAGTTAAGGGCTAGGAAGTTGTGCAAAGTTCCATAGCTGTGGTTGCTTTAAAACTCACTCTGTTTGTCATGTATGTTGCCATCTACATTCTAGGGATAATAGATTTCAACTCCTTTCTCAGAATTAGTGTGTATATTCCAGATAAATTAACTTCCAAATTTCTAAGAGTAATGTGCTGTGGAATTATTAAAGGGATAGATTTCATTTCTCCTCAATTTATTAAAGTTTAGTCATATTCTTCAAGTGTGTTTGGTCAGTAAGTGTTTTTTTTTTTCCTTTTTTTTTTTATAGAAATATTGTGGACGTAATACAAAGGTACATACGCAGGAAAGAATGGTGAATATTTTATAGATAGTGGAGAAGTATAAAATTAGTAGAACTAAATGGGTTTGGAAAATAAATACATATCTCATTTGAATATATGACAGTGTATAACATATATATATATATATATATATATATATATATATATATATTTCCCAGGCATGGAGATATGAAGGCATAGATTATAAAGCTTTAAAGTAGTCATTTAATTTTACATCAGTACAAAAATGAATATGCTATTGGGCCAATTTCTATAGTTTAATTCTCCAAAACTTACATTTGGAAGTAAGTACTTACTGATATTTCCAGACTGACTATTTTAGAAACCAAATGGAAATCATGGGAGGCTAAAATCAGACCTTTTATAATGAGATTTTTATCAGAGGACACTGGCAATTAAAAAAATATTCAGCAGTATTTTCTTTTAATCTCTGTACCTCATAAATTTTTCTAAACAAAACGTCCTGGTCTTAAAATCAATGTGACAAGTTTTTGTTTTACCATGTATTTTATATCCAACTGGCACTTTTACCAAAAAGCATATCATTCTATCTTTGTATTCTTGGCTTTAAAGCCATTTTATAAATTTTGTGGAGAATGGTATATTAATAGAAACCATGCAATTAACTTGAAAAAAATAGCCTCTAATTTGGTTGAAAAATTCCTAAAGAATCATGCCAACCACTTATAAAAAGGAATAAATAAAAATAATTTTTTAGAAGTTGAAAGAAAACAAAATAGGACATACTTATAGTTTCTACTTTAAACTGGACATTTATAAAAGAGTGCCAGTTTATATTATATCCTGAACAAAAAATGAACTTTACTATAAATTCTGTTTGAAATTCAAATTAAATGCAAATAATATTACAGTCAATAATATTAAAAACCAAGGTCATTCATAGAAATAATAAAATCACTTAAGATTTTCAGGATAAATTTCTGTATGCCCAATAGTTTGTTCATGAAGAAGGTTCTGACATAATTACAATTCTTCATTGTCATATGCCATTTCAACTCTCATTTGCCATCTCTGAAACTGCTTCTAAACTATATTAGCGATATTCCCCAATAGGGTCTATCAGCAAATATGTAATGGAGAAAAAAATTTCTAAGTATGACATCAAATAACCATTTATTAATTCAGTGAATACTTACTAAGCACCTTTTTGTGAAAGTTTATATTGGTTACAAAGTGGAGACTCATTGTTTAGGGGGAAAAAGGGAGACAGTCTTTGCCTGATAGTGGGCACATGATCACACAGGTTGAAAACATGTGGGAGTGGTATCCAAACATTTTTGTTCACTAAGGATAGCATAAACAAAGAGTTAGATCAATAATTCAGAAATATGTCAGAGAACACTTGGCATTTGACTTGACACCTGCCACATAGGGTTGTTTTGCAGTGAAGGTTTTTATTCTTTTTTTTCCCTTTGAGAAAGGTAGAGTGAGTATGCTTATCAATGAGCAAGTATCAGCTCTTACTTTTTCCCCCCCTTATTGAGCATGATTAGCAATGATTAGTTAAGGAACAGATGGCATTTGAACTAATGTTGCTGTTCAGTTGCTAAGTGGTGTCTGAATCTTTGCAACCCCATGAACAGCAGCAAGCCAGGCTTCTCTGTCCATCACTATCTCCCTGAGTTTGTTCAGACTCATGTCTATTGAGTCGGTGATGCCATCCAACCATCTCATCCTGTTTTCCCCTTCTCCTTATACCTTCAATTTTTTCCAGCATCAGGGTCTTCAAATTTATAACTGTGTATCTTTATGTAAGATTAATCCAAGTATATTTACAATAACCTAAATAGAAAAATCAATGGTCAATGCAAAGAAATAGTGGGAAACAATAGAATGGGAAAGACTAGAGAAAGACTTCAAGAAAATTGGAGATACCAAGGGAACACTTCACGCAAAGATAGGCACAATAAAGGACAGGAATGGTATGGACTTAACAGAAGCAGAAGATATTAAGAAGAGGTGGCAAGAATATACAGAAGAACTGTACAAAAAAGATCTTCATGACCCAGATAACCACGATGGTCTGATCACCCATCTAGAGCCAGACATCCTGGAATGCAAAGTCAAGTGGGCTTTAGGAAGCATCACTATGAACAAAGCTAGTGGAGGCGATAGAGTTCCAGTTGAGCTATTTCAAATCCTAAAAGATGATGCTGTGAAAGTGCTGCACTCAATATGCCAGCAAATTTGGAAAACTCAGCAGTGGCCACAGGACTGGAAAAGTCAGTTTTGATTCCAATCCCAAAGAAAGGCAATGACAAAGAATGCTCAAAGTACCACACAACTCCATTCATCTCATAGGCTAGCAAAGTGATGGTCAAAATTCTCCAAGCCAGCCTTCAACAGTGCATGAACCGTGAACCTCCAGATGTTCAAGCTGGACTTAGAAAAGGCAGAGGAACCAGAGATCAAATTGCCAACATTTGTTGGATCATCAAGAAATCAAGAGAGTTCCAGAAAAACATCTACTTCTGCTTTATTGACTATACCAAAGCCTTTGACTGTGTGGGTCACCACAAACTGTGGAAAATTCTTCAAGAGATGGGAATACCAGATCACCTGACCTGCCTCCTGAGAAATCTGTATGCAGGTCAAGAAGCAACAGATAGAACTGGACATGGAATAACAGACTAGTTCTAAATTGGAAAAAGAGTACGTCAAGGCTGTATATTGTCACCCTGCTTATTTAACTTATATGCAGAGTACATCATGAGAAATGCCGGGCTGAATGAAGCACAAGCTGGAATCAAGATTGCCGGGAGAAATATCAATCAATAATCTCAGATTCGCAGATTACACCATCCTTATGGCAGAAAGTGAAGAAGAACTCAAGAGTGTCTTGGTGAAAGTGAAAGAGGAGAGTGAAAAAGCTGGCTTAAAACTCCACATGCAAAGTACAAAGATCATGGCATATGGTCTCATTACGTCATGGCAAATAGATGGGGAAACAGTGGAAACAGTGACAGACTTTATTTTGGGGGGCTCCAGAATTACTGCAGATGGTGACTGCAGCCATGAAATTAAAAGACACATGCTCCTTGGAAGAAAAGTTATGACCAACCTAAACAGAATATTAAAAAGCAGAGACATTACTTTGTCAACAAAGGTCCATCTAGTCAAAGCTATGGGTTTTCCAGTAGTCACATATGGATGTAAGAGTTGGACTACAAAGAAAGCTAAGGGCCAAAGAATTGATGCTTTTCAACTGTGGTGTTGGAGAAGACTCTTGAGAGTCTCTTGGACAGCAAGGAGATCCAACCAGTCCATCCCAAAGGAAATCAGTCCTGAGTATTCATTGGAAGGACTGATGTTGAAGTTGAAATTCCAATTTTGGCCACCTGATGCAAAGAGCAGACTCCTTGGAGAATACCTTGATGCTGGGAAAGATTTAAGACAGGAGGAGAAGGGGACAACAGAGGATGAGATGGTTGGATGATATCACCGACACGATGGACATGAGTCTGAGCAAGCTCGGGGAGTTGGTGAAGGACAGGGAAGACTGGCCTGCTGCAGTCTATGGGGTTGCAATGATTTGGACATGACTGAGCAACTGAACTGAAACTGACATAAAAAATCAGTGGTTAGATGAATCAGTGTATGACACTCTCAGTGACTTAAGAATGTTGCCAGGGAATCATGAATTTTCCTATTAAGCTTTGAGCTCTACAAGGCAAGTATAATTTGCTTTTGATATGTCAAATTTGTGGTATCTTACTATTGATAGTTCTGTTCATGCATTTTCCATGGAGAATTCTATGTTTTTAATAAATTAACAATGCATATTAAAATAAATCAATAATTTAAGGGAAAATGTTTGCCTTGTATTATTTCATCTCCATGGCTTTGTTCACTATTCTGATATCTGTAGACACACACATATACTTAACATGCAGTTTTGAAAACCCCTCAACGTCCCTTCTCATTTCAAATTCATATCAGTACTTTAAGACAGAGGTCAAATCCTTAATCCCTCTTGCCACTCCTCCCAATCCATCTCGCACCTGAATTTCTGTAGCAATTGTTCTGTGTACCAATCACTTGAGTTGCAGATAGCCTTAAGTACACTATGCTGTGATCCAGGTTAAACTCTCTGGAGACGGACTGCTTGGGTTCAAAATTGAGTTTTATTTTGCTAAATAAGACACCTGAAACAAATGACTGAAATGCTTTCCATTGGCTCAGTGGGTAAAGAATCTGCCTGCAGTGCAGGAGATGCAGGCAGATGTGAGTTTGATTCCCAGGTCTGGAAGATGCCCTGGAGAGGGGCATGCCAGTCCACTAACAGGATTCTTGCCTGAAGAATCCCTTGGACACAGAACCTGGAGGGCTATAGGCCATGAGGTCGCACAGAGTCAGACATGACTGATGAGACTTAGTGTGCATAGCACGCATGCACGCAGGGAAAACGAGATGAGATAGATATACAAGTAAATGACTACAACATTAAAAAAGGCTCAGGAAACAGAAAACTTCCCCCCACCCCAACCCCATTATTTCCACTGTCTGGTTTTTTTTTTCTGTTTTTATCCAAATATTTAATGCAATGATTTTTTAAAAATTGAAAGATTTATGACAATTTTAGAACAAAATTACCTTGCCCTGTCTGCATTCCAGTTCAGCCTGCTCATTCCTCTCCTCAAATGCAATCATTTGACTATTCTAATGATCAATGGCATATATTAGGGAGATGTGGCCAATATTACAGAGAATATTTGCTCATGAAACAATATAGGAATTATTCATTAATGCCAGACTTAATCACAAAATAATAATTGCATTGTAAGCAATATTTAAAAATAAAGTTAATATAATAGACATATATGATTAAAATATTTACTAATACTATCATAGTACTTTAAGATTGTTTTTCTTTCATTCTCTAGAAAGATCATACTTTAATTTTAAAATTTCATTAGAATTTTTATTCTGTGAATATTACATTCCAGATATTTAAAATTTCTGACTTTTTCTCCTATTTTCTATACTATAACAACAGGCAATGAAAGGATATTCAAAGACAATCTTTGGTTGGGTTGCCTTAATGGCAAACTCTGAAGCAGATTTTAACCTATAGGAGGCTTACTAGGGAATTCTTTCTGTATTTAGAGCTTTGAAAGGGAAGAAGGGAGGGACACCAGTTGAATTTGACAAAAGCAGAGGCTGTGCATTCAGTAATCTGTCTTAGCTAATTCCAGAGGGAACTCTGGAACTAACACACTAGAGTTGTACTGAGTTGGGCCAAGATGTGAGTTTATTCTATCTTCCGCATCCAGGCTGATTGACATATTCCCAAATCAATCAGTCATTGGAGATAGATAGCTGTGGAAGAACCATAACTTTGGGCAAGTGGTCCATTGCAGTCGAAGCAACCCTGAAGAAGCTTGCAGCTGAATGCAGTCCACTGACAGCACTCCTGCAGCTCTGAGAAGAAGTCTTTCTTTGAAAAGGGATATATAGACAGAACAGGCTTCCCTCATAGCTCAATTGGTAAAGAATCCACCTGCAATGCGGTAGACCTGGGTTCAATCCTTGGGATGGGAACATCTACTGGAGAAGGGAAAGACTACCCACTCCAGTATTTTGGCCTGAAGAATCCCATGGACTCTATAGTCCATGGCATCGCAAAGAGTCAGACACGACTGAGAAACTTTCACTTTCATAAAGATAGAGGATTTCTTTGTCCATCATAATGGTTTAAATAATTTTTTGGAAAAACTATATTAGTTCAAGAAACATTTTCAGACAAAGTGGAATACCTTATTGAACATTTAATAAGAGACACTTACTGGTGATGAAATTTTTTTGAAATGTGTTTGTTATTTTTGCAGGTTATTGTTTGATTGAAGAAATGGATTTTTAAGTTTATGTAGCTAGCTTATATAACGTCTAGATATATACCTCAGAAGACTAACTGTTTAGATTTTTAGGCAAGTTTAAGAATTTGTAGGATAAAACATGAAATTGTGTGCTTGTCTTAATATTCAGAAAAGAATTTTAATTCTAGTTTTTGTTAAATGATTACTCAAGATTTATGGTTCAATGATTCTTATGCAAGACCACCAAGAGCTATTGTGGAATTCTGCTTCTCCAGTTTTTCAGTGAATATTGGAAGGTTTATAGCTCTAATTCACTGAATCAACTGTATTTTTGGGATCAGGGAATTGAAGACAATCAGTCACACAGATTTAGAACCAGAATTTAAAACTGAGGAGTGTGGAATAAAGTTTACTAGATGGCCACAAATGTCATTTGCTGACAAGTTTTGTTTGTACCACTTGTATTCACATACTTTATGAAGTAGTTACTATAGACTGAATTAGTTGCTATTCTCTGACCCATTGTGGGAAGAATTATAATTTCTACCTTCAGAGATAATAGTCTTGGTTGTGTGACTGTACGATAGTATGTGAAGCTTTTAGGACTACTAGATACTTTGCCATATTCTTGATCTCGGCTGCAACTCAATCAGCCTCAAGTGAATAGGAACTGTGGCAGACATGCAGCATTGCTGCAGGGAACCTGTGATGCCATGCTGACTGGGCAGGAAATAAACTTTGTGGTTTTAAGTCATTAGAATTTCCAGTTGTTCATTACCACAACATAATCTTGCCTATTCTTAAACATTTGCCAACTTTTATACACAAAAGCTGGGATTCCTGATTTAGCCAGAATATCTGACAATTTCAATACTGAATAGCTGTGGCTTCTTTAGGTAAACAGGGCGTGATCCAGTTTACTCAAGTACCCGCATAACTTTTGGTTAGATATCTATCCCCTGTAGAAAATCATGTTTGCTGCTCTGACTTAAGTAAAACTTTTCCTGCCAATCCAACCATGCTGCATATGATGTGATTTAAAATGGATGCATATATTGTTAAAGTAATCAAACAAGGAGACCATGAGACTGAAGTTTCTCTAATATCTTGGTAGCCCATGCAAGCAAACTGAAACCTAAGCCAAAGTCAATTCCTGCAAATGCCTCAAGGTTAGGAAGAGCAAACACTGAATTAGGCCTTCCCAAATAATCCAATTGCTTAAGCTACAGCCGATCAACTAAATTCTTTGCTTTCGTTTCATGTCTTCCCTATAAACACCTTGCTCCTAGCTCTTGTCACTGGAATATTCCTAACCACGTTCTCTTTGGCATTGCCTGACTGGAATTAATGTTTGTTCATATAAACTTTTAAAAATTGTAATATGCATTGATTTAACTTTTAACAATATATAAATCATATGTGTACATATACACCTACAGTCATCACAACATTATCAGAGAGTCTTAGAGTATTTCCATTAATTTCAGAAGTAAAACAGGTATATTATTACCAGCAATATATAACATCTTATCAGAAATATTAGCCAATTCACTAAGGGAAAAAAGTTATCTATACTGGAAAAGATGAGGCAAATGATTAAGGCTTACAGATGTACAACTCACTACCAATTTACCCCAATCAATTTAGTTAATTATTAAGACTAATATATTATTAATATACCTTATAAAAAGATATGCCAGAACCCATAGTTTTCTAATATATTCACAATACATAGTAATATATTATAAAGGAAAAAATTAATTTATAAGATTAAACACTATAGAGTTCCGTGGGGAAAAATTAAAAGAAAATATGTCTCTTTGGGAAATACTGCAAAATATAACTGAGGAAATTTAAATAAAACCTGAGATATGCTATACTCTTAAGTAGAAAAGTTTAATGTTATAAAAATGGAAATTACTATCAATTAATTTGCATATTTAATACAATTTAAATCAAAATACAAATATTAATATAAGGAACATGGTAAAATGATTCTTAAATTTTATTCAGACACTATAAGAACAGTATGAAAAATTATTGAGGGACAAAATGTTTAAGACATGTTGAAAGATAATGTGATCAAAATGAGTATGGTACTATTTTAAAAGATAAGTAAAGCAATGAAACAAAGATAGACCAGCAAAAATATGGGAATTCACTGTGTATTGCAGGTGAGAATTAAAATTTTAAAAATAGGTGAAATAAGTAGGTGTATTATGATTTTATAAACATGTAGTCAAGCCAGGAAGAAAGTAAAGGTTAAACTTAACTGAGTAAAAATGTAAGAAAGTAAGATCATTAAAACTCTGTTAAAAAGCACCATGCTGCTGCTAAGTCACTTCAGTCGTGTCCAACTCTGTGCAACCCCATAAAAGGCAGCCCACCAGGCTCCCCCGTCCCTGGGATTCTCCAGGCAAGAACACGAGTGGGTTGCCATTTCCTTCTCCAATGCATGAAAGTGAAAAGTGAAAGGGAAGTCGCTCAGTCGTGTCCGACTCCTAGCGACCCCATGGACTGCAGCCCACCAGGCTCCTCCCTCCATGGGATTTTCCAGGTAAGAGTACTGGAGTGGGGTGCCATCGCCTTCTCCAAAAAAGCACCATAAACATGATTAAAAGTAAAGATAATTCTTACCAATTAATAAAAAATATACTCTAAAAGAAAAAGGGACAAATAACATGAATTTCTATCAGTCAAGAATCTTTCAGTATTGATATTAGAAGCCCAAAACAAATGGCTTGAAAAGAAAACAGTGTATATCTGTTCATTTAGCTGGAAAACGTTTGTAAAGCTAGATTCAACTGTTTAAGCCAAGGCATCTGAACTTTCCCCAACTGAGTTTTGTTCTATCTGTTGGCTTCAGCTTCACATAAGCCCTTTTTCTTCTGATGGCAAGGAGACCTTGAGCAGTTTCAGGGTTACATCCTACTTTTTCAGCTACCCCAAACAAGAAAGGCTTCCCTCCAGCAAAATTTAAGTTAAACTCAAATTTGCTCTTACTGGGACATGTCCTCATTCTGGACCAATCAGGAAGTCAGAGATAAGTTCTGTGATTGATCAGCTTTGGTCACACGACTCATTTTATATGGGATCAGCTCACCTAGCTAAAGTAGAATATAGCAGGGAGATAATTTCTCATAGAAAATAAGTTTTGTTCCTGAAAAGTGATGGGTAGGCCAGCCTACAAAGAACTGATTCAAGTTCGAATATGGACAAGAGTGACAACTGAGTTGAAATTTTCTTCACTTTGATTTATAACAAAACTAGGGTAAAAATTCTCAAAGGATGAAAGAAACTCCCTAATGCCTCCTGAGTTCCTTGCTCAGGCATGACTGAAGGCATGCCTGTATATAATGCTACAAGTATGGCAACCTGCCAGAGTGACTGTGAGTTTCAAGTGCACTGCCAAAATTATATTATTATCCTGGTGCAGGAGACACGTCAACACTCTTAGGTTTACCTACTACCATGTAAGGGAATTACTGCTTCACTAGGTTGAACACTCTGTGTTCTAGGGCTTGTGTCCTTGGTTTACTCTAAAGGTGGACAGGATGTTGGGCCTTAGATGTATATCATTTAATATACATTCAAAGAGAGAAGTCACAAAAGAGAAAGAGAAAAATAACCATAAATAGATAAAAGACAGTAATATGCACTAGTAATGACATCATTGTAAACTAATGAAATATTGAAGGTGTCCTCCATCTACCAAATCAGCAATGTATTTTTTGGTTTGTTTGTTTTTACTTATTTATTTATTTGCTGCACCACTCTGCTTGCAGGACCTCAGTTCCCGGCCAGGGATTGAACCCAGGCCATGGCAGTGAAAGCCCAAAATCCTAACCACTAGAATACCAGGGAACTGCCAGCAATTATTTTAAAAATCTATACTGTTATTATTGGAAGAGAACATGAAGAAATAGGCACTTTAATACATTGCTCAATATATTTTAAGTTGGTGATATTTCTAATAGGCTATCTGGCATCAATTTTTCAACATTTGAAAGTCCTTTCTTAAAATATTAATACTTATTTCACTATTCTTTGCTTTCAGAAAGAGTTAAAGAAATATATACATATATGAACATACATATGCTTTAAATATAAATATATTCTGATGGCTCAGACAGTAAAGAATCTGCCTGCAATGTGGGAGACCTGGGTTTGATCTGTGGGTCAGGAAGATGCCTCAGGAAAGGGAATGGCAACCCACTCCAGTATTCTTGCCTGGAGAATTCCATGGACAGAGAAGCCCAGAGAGCTACAGTCCATGGGGTTGCAAAGAGTCAGACATGACTGAGCAACTAATACACACGCATGCATGTATTATATCAATAATGAATAAGAAAATTAAATATAAATATAATAAATACTTGATTGAGCTACATATTTCCTTGGCAGAGATGCTATTCTTTTTTTAATATTGAATCTGAGTATTTCAAATTTTGATCATGAATATGTAGAGTTCATTTTAGAGAATGAGTTTTATCAATAATCATATATGGATTTTCCCAAAAATGTATTCTAAAAGGGCCTTAATTTTGTTAAACTAAAAAATATGCACATTATTAATCAATTATCCTCAGTGTACTTTGAGGACCACTACATTGTCAAAATTTTAAATATATATATACTAAAAGAAGTGTATTGTTAGTGAATTTCTACATTCTGAAAAAGAGAGCATCTGGGTATATACTATGCTCTTGTTTATAAATTTATGAGGTGATATTGAAAATATAATTCATGTTCTGGACCACAAAATACTGAAATCACATGTATTTTAATGAAACACATATATTATGTAATGTAGTCCAATATATATCATTTGGTCACTGCATAGTAAGCCCAAGTCACCAATATTTTTTTCAATATATTAAAAGGTAAATATAAATTACAGTAATAGCTATTATGGAAATACTAACTCATGAACCCATACAATTATGTAAATACTAACCTAACAGTTTGTGTCACATAAAAAAAATGATGATTAAATACAGATGACAGTTTAATCACAGGGTAATCAATTAACTGAGACAAAAGACTGAAAAATTAATAGTCATAAAGTACTCTTCTAGCAGATATTTAAAATGGAAAATTTGCAAGTTTGAGGTGAAAGATTTTATTTAAATTTCAGTTTAGGTCCACTAAAAATTTTGAGACATCTGTTTTACACAAAAAATTATCCACACTTATGAAGATTCAAAATAATTAAAAGTGTTCTTGACTTCCAGATACCTTACATCTAGAGCTGTGGTTCTCAACTACAGTTAGTGTAATAGTGAAGAATAACTCTGACTCCCAGGTTGGATCTGTTTCTTTTACTTTAACTTTTGTGCTGTGCTGCCTGTGCTCAGTCATGCTGGCTCTGTACTTTTCGTAAAAGAATATTGCCTGTAATCTGAAATAGATAGGACAACCCATTCTCAGAACTCTGACCTTTATAGATATAACACTCTTTAATACAAATAGAGTTAAAATGTTGCAGAATGAAGAATCACATTTGTCTTATTGGAGGTTTACTGAAACATCATGACCTAACCTATGTGGGCAGATGCAAGAACAAAGAATTCTAACAATAAATTTGCAACAACCAACCACAGTCCGGTCCCTCAGCTTTTAGTGTAAAAGAAGCCTGAATTCTAAATCAGGTAAGATGGTTCTCTAGGACATTTGTCTGCATTTTTCTGGGTCTGCTGACTTTTGGAATAAAGTCATTATTCCTTGCCCTGACAAAGCATCTCCCAATTCACTGGACTGTCCTGTGGTGGGAATGAGTTTGGACCAGGTAACATTATCGCTTCAGTGTTCCCCCCATAGGTGATAGACATCTGTGCTTACCAAGGCAGCCATGCCCTGCTGACAAGGGCATTTCAGAATTGCCAGGATTACCGGAGGAATGAAACAGAGCATATCTGCTTTTCTACCAATTTTCCCGTTTGAAAGAGGCACAAACCATCTAACAATTATAACATTTATCATTGTATCATTGAATACTTATCATTCTCTGGTATTTGTTAGGTACTTTGTAAAGATTGTGTCTTTTAAAAAGCACAACACACACAAAATAATTTCTGAATTTAGATATTAAAGTAAAATCAGCTTTTTAACTTATCAGATGTACAGATGATATCACTCTAATGGCAGAAAGTGAAGAGGAACTAAAGAACCTCTTGATAAGGGTGAAGGAGAAGAGTGAAAAAGCTGGCTTAAAACTCAATATTAAAAAACAAAAACAACAACAAAAAAAACACTAAAATCATGGCATCTGGTCCCATCACTTCATGGTAAATAGAAGGGCAAAAGGTGGAAGCAGTGACAGATTTCCTCTTCTTGGGCTCTAAAATCACTGTAGATGGTGACTGCCGCCATGAAATTAGAAAATGATTGGTTCTTGGCAGGACAGCATAAACATAGACAGTGCTAAAAAGCAAAAACATCATTTTGCCAACCAAGGTCAGCATAGTCAAGGCTATAATGTTTATAGTAGTCACGTACAGTTGTCAGAGCTGGACCGTAAAGAAGACAGAGTGCCAAAGAATTGATGCTTTCAAATTGTGGTGCTGAAGAAGACTTTTGAGAGCCCCTTGGACACCAAGGGGATCAAACCAGTCATTCCTAAATGAAATCAACCCTGAATATTCACTGTAGGGACTAAGACTGAAGTTGAAGCTCCAGTGTATTGGCCACCTGTTGTGAACAGCTGATTCACTGAAAAAGACCTTGATGCTAGGAAAGATTGAAGGCAGAAGGAGAAGAGGGCAACAGAGGATGAGATGCTTGGATGGCATCACTGACGAAATGGACATGGACCTGGGCAAACTCCAGGAAATGGTGGGGGACAGAAAAGCCTGGAGTGCTGCAGTCCATGGGGCTGCAAAGAGTTGGACATGACTTGGTGACTGAACAACAAATAAAATCAGGTTTTCTAGAAAACTGAGTCTTAACAAAGTTAATAGGTGTTGCCTGCTACATTTCCCATGATTTTGCTCAGTCCTCACAAGATTTAGTCTCTTATAGATAATACTTCTATCATTTCAATATAGTCATAGGCCCTGGAGAATTTGAAAGTAGACTCGGGACCCCTAAGTAGATGGAAAGAAAAGCCTATTGCCAACTTCCCCACTCGAGTAATACTAGAGAAGTCTGTTCAATATTTCTCCCTGAACGAAGAAAATGGAGAGGCACTCCTGTATTGAACTCAAACAGTAATGGATCTGTAAAAAGAGAAAGGCATATTTCTAATCTATGTTCCTATATTCTACCTTGTATAGATTCAATGACAACCAATTGATACAATACATATAAAAATACATACTTTACTGTAATAAGTGACGTAAACCAGAAAGAAACAGGCACATACCATATGGTATCATTTATATGTGATTGTTCAGTAAAACTTATTTATGAAACTGAAACAGACTCACAGACATAGAAAAGAAATTATGAGTGGAGGGGGATAAATAAGGAGTTTTGGATTAGCAGATACAAACTACTATAAATAAACTAGATAAACAATAGGTCCTCACTGTATAGCACAGGAAACTATGCTCAATAACCTGTAATAAACCATAATGGAAAATAATATGAAAAGTAATATGTATATATCTATGTATAACTGAATCCCTTTGCCGTATACCCAGAAACAAATGCAACACTGTCAATCAACTATAATTCAATTTTTAAAAAGATACTTTAAATAATTATAGAAACACATATTTTTGTTTTTATTATTCATTTATCACCTCGAATGCATTGGCTTATTTTGTTACTTTTGCTCTAACTAAACACAAAAGTCCCATGACGTAGTTGGTTTGTGAATTGTTTGCACTGTAGCTCTTTGCCTTCTGTGAGCTTTTAGCATAGTGCTTATATCATAGGTCCACAGCTTTCATTTGCTGACTTATCACAGGAAGCTGTAAATGTATTTGGTGGCAAAATATATTGGACCATAAATAAAAAGAGGGAATGTGAAAGAAAACTTTGACTTCAACTGTCACTGCTATGAATACTGGGTCATACACAAAAATGTTCAAGGTAAGTCTCTGACACTGACAAGGAAGTAAATATAGTGTTAAAAAACTTGAGTTCTAAGAAAGTGAGCTTTTTAAAATTTTTTTTCTTGATAATGTCTAACAGATATCACTTGCTGGCAAAGTAGTAGTTTATAAATGATTTAATCTCATCTCATTGCATAATGACAATGAGTTGGAAGTTAATTTTTATCAAATTAATTTTTATAGAATAATTATAAAGTGTAAATGCCTTAATTTTTATAGTGTAATTCAAGGTATTTAATAATGTACTCAGAAGTCAAATTTCAGTAAGAAAAAGGAAAAATAGACATAGGTTTATCATTCTAAGCCCGATGTCTTCTATAAAATTAATTATGTGATTTGATTGATGTCGAGCGCAGTTTAGACTACCAATTTAGCTTTGTATTAATAGTCTACATTAAAGACTCATTCTAGTTTTGTCTGAGAGAGAAGGATGAAATAACTGGTATTTTTCCCTTTCAGAGTGATAGCTTCTCAGACTGTTTTAAATACAATTAATAAAACTACCATGAAGAAAGTATAATAAAATAGAGTACAGAAGTTTTGTGCTGAATAGTTTTTAGGTGGGAAGTGCAACAATAATGAATAAGAAGTTAGGAAAATATAAGATAGGTAAATACATGATAGAAGAAATTCCCTAAGTATGTTCTTCAACTAAAATCTACCTTTGTTAGTGAACGGGCTGAATAAACTGGCCTGCACGAATAACCTTTCTATTGGTACTTCTACATGTATTATATTTATTATTTAAGTAAGACTTTAATATATGCTAGGAATTATACTGCAAAAGGGTAATATGAAGGTAAATTGACTTTTTTTCAGGAGATATCCACAATTAAAGACAGACATAGCAAATATTTATGATAAAAGTTATATGTAACATGCACTGAGGAATGGAGGCAGGGCAGAAAAAACAACCAACACCCCAACATGACTGGCAAATCTTCACTTATGAGAAGCCTTGAGAAATGAATAGAAAATTTCCACAGAAATGAAATTAGCAAGTGATTCAAAGACATTAGAAAAATATGAGTCAATAAAAGGCAGTTTGAATCCTTATATTCTATGTAACTAATTGGAAGATGATGTCACAGTCAGTGAAAATTTATAGAATATTTATAAACAAAGAAATCCAATTGTACCTATAATATTACTTTGTGATTTGTGTGGATAATGTTTTCGAATGAAGAGATTATGCAGACTGAATGGAATAGTAACGATGGAGGAAATTTGGATCAGTAGTATATTTCTTACAATGCTAGGTACTATGACCCATATATTCAATGGTGATTGATTTCTCATGGCTTCCTCTTGTGGCTTCCCAACAAGAGGGGATATGGAGATGCTTCCATTTCTGCTACCTCTGTCTTAAATGTAATCAGACTGATTATATTCTTGTAGCCAAAGATGGAGAAGATCTATACAGTCAGCAAAAACAAGATCAGGAGCTGACTGTGGCTCAAATCATGAAATCCTTATTGCCAAATTCAGACTTACATTGAACAAAATAGGGAAAACCACCAGACTATTCAGATATGACCTAAATCAAACCCCTTATGTTTATACAGTAGAAGTAAGAAATAGATTTAAGGGCCTAGATCTGATAGAGTGCCTGATGAACTATGAACAGAGGTTTGTGACATTGTATAGGAAACAGGGATGAAGATCATCTCCAAAAAGAAATGAAAAAAAAAGTGAAATGATTGTCTGAGGAGGTCTTACAAATAGCTATGAAAAGAAGAGAACAAAAAGCAATCAAGAAAAGGAAATATATACCCATTTGAATGCAGAGTTCCAAAGAATAGCAAGGAGAGATAAGAAAGCTTTCCTCCATGATCAGTGCAAAGAAATAGATGAAACAATAGAATGGGAGAAACTAGAGATCTCTTCAACAAAATTAGAGATACCAAGGGAACATTTCATGCAAAGATGGGCTCAATAAAGGACAGAAATGGCGTGGACCTAACAGAAGCAGAAGATATTAAGAAGAGGTGGCAAGAATACACAAAATAGCTATACAAAAAAAGATCTTCATGACCCAGATAATCACAATGGTGTGACCACTCACCTAGAGCCAGACATCCTGGAATGTGAAGTCAAGTGGGACTTAGGAAGCATCACTATGAACAAAGCTAGGGGAGGTGATGGAATTCCAGTTGAGCTATTTCAAATCCTGGAAGATGATGCTGTGAAAGTGCTGCATTCAATATGCCAGCAATTTGGAATACTCAGCAGTGGCCATAGGACTGGAAAAGATCAGTTTTCATTCCAATCCCAAAGAAAGGCAATGCCAAAGAATGCTCAAACTACCGCACAATTGCACTCATCTCACACGCTGGTAATGGCAACCCACTCCAGTGTTCTTGCCTGGAGAATCCCAGGGACGGTGGAGCCTGGTGGGCTTCCATCTATGGGATCACACAGAGTCGGACACGACTGAAGCAACTTAGCATTAACATTAGCACACGCTGGTAAAGTAATGCTCAAAATTCTCCAAGCCAGGCTTCAACAGTACATGAGCCATGAACCTCCAGATGTTCAAGCTGGTTTTAGAAAAGGCAGAGGAACCAGAGATCAAATTGCCAACATCTGTTGGATCATTGAAAAAGCAAGAGAGTTCTAGAAAAACATCTATTTCTCTTTATCGACTATGCCAAAGCCTTTGACTGTGGGGATCACAACAAACCTTGGACAATTCTGAAAGAGATGGGAATACCAGACTACCTGACCTGCCTCCTGAGAAATCTGTATGCAGGTCAGGAGGCAACAGTTAGAACTGGACATGGAACAATAGACTGGTTCCAAATTGGGAAAGGAGTATATCAGGGCTGTACCTTGTCACCCTGCTTACTTAACTCATATGCAGAGTACATCATGAGAAATGCCGGGCTGGATGAAGCACAAGCTGGAATTAAGATTGCTGGGAGAAATATCAATAACCTCAAATATGCAGATGACACCACCCTTATGGGAGAAAGTGAAGAAGAACTAAAGAGCCTCTTGATCAAAGTTAAAGAGGAGAGTGAAATGTTGGCTTAAAGCTCAACATTCAGAAAACCAAGATCATGGCATCTGATCCCATCACTTTATGGCAAATAGATGGAGAAACAGTGGAAACAGTGACAGATTTCATTTTGTGGGGCTTCAAAATCTCTGCAGATGGTGACGGCAGCCATGAAATTAAAGGAAGCTTGCTCCTTGGAAGAATAGCTATGACCTATTAAAAAACAGAGACATTACTTTGCCAACAAAGATCCATCTAGTCAAGGCTATGGTTTTTCCAGTAGTCATGTATGGATGTGAGAGATGGACTACAAAGAAAGCTGAGCACCGAAGTATTGATGAGTTTGAACTGTGGTGCTGGAGAAGACTCTTGAGAGTTCCTTGGACGTCAAGGAGTTTCAACCAGTTCATCCTAAATGAAATCGGTCCTGAATATTCATTGGAAAGACTGATGTTGAAGCTGAAACTCCAATACTTTGGCCACCTGATGCGAAGAACTGACTCATCGGAAAAGACCCCAACACTGGGAAACATTGAAGGCGGGAGGATGAGGGGATGACAGAGGATGCGATGGTTGGATGGCATCACCGACTTTATGGACATGAGTTTGAGTAAACTCTGGGAGTTGGTGATGGACAGCGAGACCTGGTGTTCTGCAGTCCATGGGGTCGCAAAGAGTCAGACATAACTGGGCAACCGAACTGAATTTTGAAAACATCACCACAGATCACAGCCAAAAGACAAAGGAGAACTACATGATACTCTCAGAAGAAATATTAACAGTCAAGTGTTCATCATTTTCTCATTTTATCCCACTTTCCATCTAAGAAAACTGTTCATGTGAAAGTTAATTGCAAAGGCTTGCAGATACAAGTGTCCTCTGTGCCAAGGAAGATGAAACAGGTTTGATGAATATCTAACTATTTCTAACACAGCCTAGTCTTTTGATCATTGAATACCAAATATACTTGTCTCTTTTCATATGAAATCCTCCCCATAGGGGAAAAATCAAGTTTTTTCCAGTGGCTGCATTAAACTTAAAGTGCTGTACATTTGAGTGAGATGTAGTCCTCTCCAGTAGTCGACAGATGGTTTGTTTTGTATCAGAACCTAGGAATCAAAGAAAAGTTCCTTAGCTACCTTTTTTCTCTCTCTTTCTGTCTGCCTGTCTCTCTTTCTCTCTCTCTCTCTCACACACACTCCCTGTACCCAATGGTGGAACATAGAATGGAATTTCTTAGTTAGAAAGGGGAAGAACAGAAGACAGTGGGCTTGCCCATTGCCATTCTGAAATCCTGCTGGGAATATTTTGTGAAGGTCCCTACCTTTAGCATGAGGTTGAGGAAAGAATTATAAAAGTGAAAGTCGCTCAGTTATATCCGACTCTGTGACCCCATGGGCTATACAGTCCATGGAATTCTCCAGGCCAGAATACTGGAGTGGGTAGACTTTTCCTTCTCCAGGAGATCTTCCCAACCCAGGGATCAAACCCACGTCTCCCACATGGCAGGCAGATTCTTGACCAGCTGAGCCACAAGGGAAGCCCAAGAATACTGGAATGGGTAGCCTATCCCTTCTCCAGTGGATCGTCCCAACCCAGGAATCAAACCAAGGTCTCCGGCACTGCAGGTGGATTCTTTACCAACTGAGATATCAGGGAAGCCACTGAAGTTGAGAGAGTACCTGGATTAATTTCTAATTCATTTCTCTAGAAGGAATTATTTCATCTATTTTCCCTAGGCCCCTTGGTCCTCCCATTTGGAAACTCCTCTCAATCCATTAACTCTCCATGACTATGTTGGAAGTGAGTGATAGGATACCTTTGGGGCTATACAGCCTTCAAAGTTTGCCTGATTCTGGTGGAAAATTGGGAGTTCAAGGTTTTATTATTGTTACTTATTTGTTTAAATTGGAAACAGTCAAACACTTCCTTAGTTCAAATTTGTGATTTTTGGCGATGAAATTCTCTCAAACGAATAGACTGCTGATATGTTTTTTAAAATAATTTTACACATACCCAAAGTTTGTTTCCAGATGTAGTTCTCAAGTATCTTTATTTTGTTGCTTTTTACTAACTTGTTTCTTTCTTAATTTGGACCACCTATTTAGGGTGGGAAGCCTGTACATACACTTTATTGATTTTAACCTTGGTTTATTTTATTCATTTGACACATTTGACTGGATATTTTGTTCAATCCTTTAAAAATACCATCATCAACTGCTCACAGTAGCTAGGCATAGAATTTCAGGACTCTGTATTAACTTTTATTTCTGCCTGCAAAACAGTCAATAAAATTCTGAGTTCCTCTCTTTATTGTTAATATCTTGTTGAAAGTAGTCAATTATGTTCAAAATATACTATTTTCTGTGATTTTTTCCCCTCTAATCACATCCTCTAGAGTTTCTGACTGAGTAGGCACACAGTCTAGTCTGCCTTTCAAGTTACTGCACACAACAGTTTTACCAAAGGTTTACCTCTACATAACAGGGATCATCATGTTTCTAAATTTCAATGTCATTTCCCCTGATCTCTAAATCTTTTAACAAATATTTTAGGTTTTTATTATGGCAGGAATCTGGTTCCAAATCAGGAACTACAGTCTGTGGGGTCTCAAAGAGTTGGACATGACTGAGTGACTGAACTGAACTTATGATACACAAAGTGCGCAGAATGTATCTCTCAGATAAACATGAAGAACATCTAAAGTGCCTTTGTTCTGAAATTGAACATTTTATGCTTTTTTGGACTAAAAGTGGAAGCATGGCTTTTAATTATAAGCTTAAAGTCATGGGGGAAGTATAATATGCTCCCTCTCAGAGTCTTGAAAAATTTGCTCTGCCAATCGGAATCGTAAAATAACATTTTCCACATTTTTTTGTCTGCTTCACATTTGTGAGATTTGTATAGAACTTTTAACATAATGTGCTTCTAGAATCTAGTTTATAATGGAGTTCATCGATAATCCCATATGACTCATAAGAAATAGGAAACAAGAAATAGTGTCACCACGTGCTTTGTTTTGATCATGTTAACTAAACATTACAAGAGCAGATTAGAAAAGCATTCCCTTTATTTAGTTGAGTAATTGCCCACTTGAATCCCTAAAGATCAGTTATTGTAACATGAACTATAAGATTTCCACTAAGAGTCTTAAATGAGTCAATAAAAGGTCATGTTTATATACGTTAAAAACACTTGAAAGAATAATATTATCATTGATTCTTAGGCCATGCCTACACTTGCCCAGTGAAAGGTATTTCTCTAAGAAATAAGCTGCTTTCAACATCAATATTCTTCTAAATATACAGCCATGTGACCATTGAAAATAATTTTCAGTATCTTTTCATTTACTTTTCAATTTAAATAATTTCGATTTACTTTTCTCTGTAGTAATATAGAGAACTCAGTATTAAGTTCATTGGTATGGAAAGAAGTCTTGTTTAATGCCATGTCGTTGATTATGGCCATTCAATTCATAGATGCAGAAAGCCTCAGAATTGTATGACTAATGTGCTATTTCAGCACTGTTGGTTTTAATCTAGCAAAGTGGATATTAACAACAGGAGGTTTCTCACTATTTTTTTCACTCCAGTTTTAACAGACACATTAATACATGTGGTGGAATTTGAAAAAGTCACTATGCACTTTGCTATTAAAAAAGATTATGGATTCTTCTTTCCTATGTAAGATTTGAGATCTCTAAGAATATTGTGTTCTCTAATAAAACTTGGTTTAAACGTTTTCATAGTCTCAGAATACATTTGTCAGTTACCTATAAAATGATGTAATGAAATATGTCACATGAGTTGAGTTGTAAAAGTCAGACGTGAAAACATAAAAGAAAATCAAAACCCTCTACTTTAAAATTAAAAAATAAAAACCTTATGACTTTTCATTTTTGATGAACACCTAATCATATACCCAAATATTCAATGTAGTCTCTTAGACCCAAGTAGTATGGGCCTTTTATTTTATTTATTTAAAAACAGAAAAATTAGTAAAAAATTTTACTGTTTCAAATTACTTATTTGTTAGAATATTTCTTTGTCATATTGAAGAACTTGATCTCAGAGATCTTTGGTTTATAACTTATATTTTGGGAGTTACCATTTAGAATTTAGGGCCTAGGATTAAAATCATAATTTTAGACTTAAACTGAGAGTATACTTTTACTACAGTTTCTAATCTTTTGGCGAGATAGGGAATCTGTTGGAAAAAAATATATCACTCATTAACAAATAATAATAAGTCATCACAACTCTTGGACTAGCACAAGAAAGCCAAAGAGACTCTGTATGGATGACACCTAAATTGAAGTTTCCAATCTGGTGAAAATGGAATGTTTGAGAACAGTTTATATATCAACACACACACACAGAGAAGTCGCTCAGTCATGTCCGACTCTTTGTGACCCCATGGATTGTAGCCCACCAGGCTCCTCGGTCCATGGGATTTTCCAGGCATAAATACTGGATTGGGTTGCCATTTCCTTCTCCATTGTATATCAAAGCACTTCAAAATTAAGGGTCCATTAGTTCAAAGTTTTCTAAAAACACTGTAAAACCAAACTTTGGATTTTTTTGTACACATCTCCAGAAATTCAGTTTCTTACAAAATCAAGTCCTTTGGGGTGGGGCCAAAGGGAAGACTTTAAGGGCAACTACATTTGGGCAGGTGCAAATCTCTGCACTGTGCCACCAGAAGAAATTAAATCCCTGGGTCTGGGACTGTGCCTGGGATCTTGCAAGTAAACAGGATTTGCAACTGCAGGTGCAGAATAAAATAAAATCTGCCACTCTTTCTCCATTTGCCATGAAGTGATGGGACCAGATGCCATGATCTTGGTTTTCTAAATGTTGAGTTTTAAGCCAACATTTTCACACTCCTCTTTCACTTTGATCAAGAGGCTCTTTAGTTCTTCTTCACTTTCTGCCATAAGGGTGGTATCATCTGCATATCTGAGGTTATTGATATTTCTCCCAGCAAACTTGATTCCAGCTTGTGTTTCATCCTGCCCAGCATTTCTCATGATGTACTCTGCATATAAGTTAAATAAGCAAGGTGACAATATATAGCCTTCACATACTCCTTTCCCGATTTGGATCCAGTCTGTTTCAAGTCCAGTTCTAACTGTTGCTTCCTGACCTGCATACAGAGTTCTCAGGAGGCGGGTCAGGTGATCTGGTATTCCCATCTCTTGAAGAATTTTCCACAGTTTGTTGTGATCCACACCGTCAAAGGCTTTGGCATAGTCAATAAAGCAGAAATAGATGTTTTTCTGGAACTCTCTTGCTATTTCAATGATCCAATGAATTTTGGCAATTTGATCTGTGGTTCCTCTGCCTTTTCTAAAATCAGCTTGAACATCTGGAAGTTCACAGTTCATGTACTGTTGAAGCCTGGCTTGGGGAATTTTGAGCATTACTTTGCTAGCATGTGAGATGAGTGCAATTGTGCAGTAGTTTGAACATTCTTGGCATAGCCTTTCCTTGGGATTGGGAATGAATGATTATGTATCATACTGAGTATGAATTGTTTTTGTAATGAATATTGTGAGAATATAACTATCACTGATTATCCAATATCAAAGTAGAGATATGAGTTTGGTGAGAGGCTGGGAGGTTTGGGTTGTGATTGAAGAGTAGAACACTATGAGAGTTTATGATCATTTTCTAACACTTGTTCAGAGGCACATACAAAAAAATAATTTCCTTTGGTAAACTCCAGACAGATGGTGACCAAAAGGTAACATCAAAGTAGCAAGGGCAAATGAATGAATGTAAGCAACTTGAGACTGGGTATTCACTCAGGATTATTCCGCAAAGTGTGCAAAGTGATTAGTGTATTCTCTCTCAGTAATACAGAGCCAGGCACGTTCCCTGGGCTACAGCATCCTTCCCTTTTGTATGCACTCTGGTGAGAACTAAGATTCATTGTGGTTTTCACGACTGTTTGCAAACTGAAGACTTTTGATCCTTTCTTCCAAGATTGAGCATTTCTTGAACTTCAAGTAAGGCTTTTTCTTTGGTGTCTCATCATACTTCAACATTAATATGCCCCAAACTGAATTCTTTATGCCCACCTCTGCTTCTCACCAAACCTAATACTTCACACCATTCATGTTCCTGCTCCTCCTATAAGCTCCAGCCCTGAGGGCAGTAGAGCCATCTACACAGTCACTTAAGACCTAGAACTTGTTCAGTGGGGAAAATAGTCCAAGGTTATAGACATAAAAAAAAAAGTGATTATTGGTATGGATAATAGAGATGCATTGTATTTATATGTAAAGTGTTTAAAACTTATGGACAGAGCAGATATTCTAAACATATAACAAAGTATTGCTTTTGTTGTTTTTTAGTTGCTAAGTTGTGTCTGCCTCTTTGCAACCCCATAGACTCTAGCCTGCCAGGTTCTTCTCACCATGACATTCTTCAGGCAAGAATACTGGAGTGGGTTGCCATTTCCTTCTCCAGGGGATCTTCCCAAACAAGGGATTGAACCTTTGTCTCATACTGGCAGGCAGATTCTTTACTAATATAGTAATTCTAACTGGCAAATGATTCTAAAGCTGACAAATATCAAGCAAATACATTTTAATTCCCACCCAAAATCTGTTTTTGCAAATCCTCACTCCAATAAATACTCTAATATTTGCCTTCACAGGGCAGGGTCTGATGGGCACTTGACCTTTTGGGCTCAACAAAAGGTCTTCAAGCAAGGCTTCTATCTTCTGAGAGAATTGTCTAAATCCTTCTTCTCTTTCAGCATTTCCAGAACCACGCCTGAAGGGCTCAGCTCAAAACAGTCTTTCACATTATGGAAAAGAAACAATTGAGTCTGAGGCGTTCTGTTCTATCCTGAAAAATAGTCATGGAAATTGGGGAGGAAAATAGGAGTGAGAGAGACAAAGGGAGTTCCCTACTCAGTGTTCAGAGTTCAGAATACTCAGAGATATTCAGTGTTCAAATCCATGTAGCCAAATTTTATTCTCTGGACTTTCAGAAGAATGTGGCATAAAGCCTAAAATTTAGGTACAATATTATGTTTGCCTTGATATCTGGGGACAACTGAGAGGGACTTCAATGGCCTAACCACAAGTTCCCCTCCCTACTCTGCTCCTGTGAATAAGAGCCACTAGCCAAACAACCTCCTTATCAGAGTGACCAGATCAAGTTTATACTTACCTCTGAGTAGTGGGCTTCAATTCCTTGTAAACTGCTGGAATTATTCAAACAAACCAACCATTCTTCTGTGGGGAATGGGGTATCATATCGTAATATTTAAAAATGAAGATCAGAGCATCTGGTCCCATCACTTCATGTCAAATAGATGGGGAAACAATGGAAACAGAGACAGACTTTTTTGGTCACTGCAGATGGCAACTTCAGCCATGAAATTAAAAGCTGCTTGCTCCTTGGAAGTGTCAGGTAGTTAGAATAGGAAAAAGGAGTCCAAAATGGTGGTGGCTAAAAGACAAAGAAGGGAAAAGCCCACGAAAATAGAACAAAGGAAGGTCCAAGGACTGGAGTGAGGACCTCAGGTAAAACAAACAGCCCTCCTGGTTAGCCCAATTTACATAGGGCAGGCTCGGAGGGGAGGAGACAAATGTATGAAAGAGGAAGCCTAGAAGGATTGGGGCTTCTCTTCTCTTGGTGTCTTTTGGGTCAGCCTGCCCTCACACCTCGAGAATGTATTTTCCTTTGCTTGCCATTAAAACTGAGCTAAAACACTGCTGCGGTGATACAGAACTGAGGATATTACAAACTTCCCTGACAGAAGAAAAGCTGTGACCAACGTAGATAGTATATTAAAAAGCAGAGACATTACTTTGCCAACAAAAGTCCATCTAGTCAAAGCTATCATTTTTCCAGTGGTCATGTATGGATGTGAGGGTTGGACTACAAAGAAAGCTGAGTGCTGAAGAATTGATGCTTTTGAACTGTGGTGTTGGAAAAGACTCTTGAGAGTCCCTGGACTGAAAGGAGATCAAATCAGTCCATCCTAAAGGAAATCAGTCCTGAATATTCATTGGAAGGACTGATGCTGAAGCTGAAATTCCAATAATTTAGCCACCTGATGTGAAGAGCTAACTCCTTGGAAAAGACCCTGATGCTGGGAAAGATTGAAGGCAGGAGGAGAAGGGGACAAAAGGAGGAAGAGATGGTTAGATAGCATCACCAACTTGATGGACATGAGTCTGAGCAAGCTCAGGGAGTTGGTGAAGGACAGGGAAGCCTGGTTTGCTGCAGTCCATGCGGTCGCAAATAGTTGGACACAACTGAGTGACTGAACTGAACTGACCCTAATACTCTTAATATAAACCTACCTCCCATGGTACAAGGTACAAACCCACTTGGCCCTGAGTGGTGTGACACAATCTCTCCCAGGCTATGAGTACATGGGGCTAATCAACCGTTGCCCATTTCATCTGCCCAGTGGTGGGTGTCCTGTGTTCAGTATCCCCATGGCCTGAGGAAGAGAATCCCTTCCTTACCAATGGGATGAAGAGGAGACAATTAAAATAGGGAAGTATTTTAAATATGCCTGGGGATTTACAGGAATACAAGTTTCTGCTCTTTTTTCATTCAGGGCTTTGGACAGTCATGCCTATGCAAAGAATGAACAAAAGTGTAAGCAGATAGGGTCCCCAGAGAATCAGGCCTGACTTTATTGACAATATGAGAAGTCATTTTTGGCCTAAGCCATGCTTGTCTTTGAACAAGTCTCCGTAACTAATGATCTTGGGGAATGAAAAAACACATGAATAAAGGACTTTTATCAGTCAAAAGAAGTAACAATAGCAAAGAAAAGTAGATCAGTTGTAAAGACTCCCAGTTTTGTTTCAAGGGTAAAGATTAGCCTGAAGCACTCAACCACTAATTCAACTGGAACCTAAGGGATAATGATGTTGATTTTTTCTGACCCTTGTGACTTCAATCAATCACAGCTTGGACTCTGTAGACCTTTGCCCCAATTCTATGACGATTTCTCCTCTACTCAAGCCCCTTCATGAATATGCATATACCACTCAAACCACCTTATGAATATGCACATACCCTTAGTTTAAAACCTCCCTCCCTAATTGCGCTGTTGGGGGAGACATAGCTTTTGGGAGGATCCTTGGTATTCTCCTTACTTGCTGCAAGTAATAAATCCTCCCTTCTCCCTTTCTTTGGCTTGGTTGTGTCTTTTTGCGCTACACTTACCAAGAGGCAAATCTAGTTTTTCAGGTAACAAAAGTACATCTGAGTGGGCTTGGTGGCAGAGTGGGTTAAAATTAGAGAAACTAATATTTTTTATTTAGGCTGAATTTCTGGGTGGCATGCAAGGAACAAAACCCTTCTGCTCCTCTCTCTGAAATCTCTTTGCTCCCAGTCCAGCTTCCTTGACCAAAGCGTGCCACACTGATCTTATCATTTGCAGTGTGTACCTTGACAAGAAAATTTGGGGTAGTCCTGATTAGAGTGGGCAGCATTTTAAAATGTTAGTTATTGATTGTCAATATTATTATGTTTTTCTGTCATTTTTTTTTTCTCTAAACTGCCTCTTTCTTGGACATTGATGACACTACAACTGCAGCATTTGTCCTACTTTTAAAAATTCTCATTTCTCTACTGATCTTTATAAATCAAAATAACCACTTTGTCAAATACTCTTCTCATATTTGCAAAAACTGCAAAAGTTTTTGACCATTGCAAAATAAAATTCTCATTTTCTGGCATTTCCTCTTACATGTAATCCTTGTATAGAAGAGCTCATCATGAATCTTATTCTCTTTTCTATTCTTCCACATGCTTTCCTTTGACAATCTTATTCATTCTCGTGGCTTCAATTACTGTCGCTGTATGTTTCTCTCAAAGGAATATCTCTCTGACCCATATCTCCTGAGCTTCAGCCCATCAATCCACTGCCCATTGAACATATTCAGTTAGACATTTCACAGGCATGTCAAATTGAATATTCCCATCTCTAAGTAACCCTGGACTTCCCTCTTCTGATCTCATCTAATCAGATCCTAAATATATCTCTTATCTCTTCTCTGGTTTGCAGCTATACTATCACAATCCTTGCTGAAAGCTCTAACGTCTTCATAAATGGCTATATTAGTCACCTAAATGGTTTCTCTGAATATACCTCCACTTGGTTCTCACATGGTTTCCAGAATTTTTTGTTAAATATGCATATCTGACTATATTGTTTCCCATGTTAAAACACCGGGATGATTGCTTGCTGATGCTTTTCAGCTGGATTCTTGGCAAAATTTACAAGGTCCTCCATTTCCTGTCTCCTTCTCTCCCCTTCCTTATTTCAAGCTGTCTACTTGCTTGTTCTCTTACTAACAGTTTTGTTTAATTTGTTGAACATACTGTTTTCTCCCCTTCTAAACCGTTGGATACAATCTCCTCTCTTCTTCCCCATCATGAATAACTCAATTAACAGGCACTTCTCATTTAGGACGCAGATTAACTATCAATACTTAGAGAAGTCTTATTTTGATGCATCAGAATAAGTCAGGCTGCTCTGTGAAGCATACCAGAACTACTATGCTACCTTTGTGAGGCCATCCATTATCTTTGATATTATTTATTTTAGGGCTATGTTCTCCCCCTCACAAGTTGTAAAATCACAAATCACAGGGCAGAGACTATGTCTGTTTTATATGTTTTGATGCCTTGCCCACAGTAAGTTTTTGGTATTTATTAATTAGTGAGTTATAATTGAAAGGCTATGATGTGCTCTATATAGAAGCAGAATGAAATGACCAGCGTTACAGATTTAGGAGTTCAGGGAAAAGAGCAGAATGAAATACCTGATGACACCAGCAAAGAACCACTAGGAAGTGAGTGTCATAGAGGGTGATGGCAGTCACATCGGAATCCATTTCTCTTTCTGCTCAATCCAAATATTTTTAACTCATACTTATTCTGCAATCTCAATTTCTTTTCTCTTTCTGATATTTTCCTCAGGAACATAAATTTTGCAGGAGAAAAGGATGCAAAATACCCCTTTTACCATGTATCTCTGTTTTTCCTTATCTTTGGTAAGGTTTCCCTTTCACCTCTTCTCCCCTCCCTTCAGCCGTGTAAGGCCATTGAGTTAAGTTGTTCTCTGTTTTTGGTTTACATATTTACTTTACAGAATTTATTGGAAAAAAAGAAATGTTTTTGAGGTAAAGATGCCAGTTTTAGGTTATGATGTGTACACTATTATACATTATCCATATTAAATACAATTGGATGGAATATGTATTCACACTGAAAGTGGAGATTTAAAAAAAATTCAGTTCTACCTTTGCTAACTTTTTTGATATACTGTTTTCTTAATTCTGGCTTCCCAGGTGGCGCAGCAGTAAAGAATCTGCCCGCTAAAGCAGGAGCTGCAAGAGACAAGTGTTCGACCCCTGAGTCGGGAAGATCCCCTGGAGTAGGAAATGACAACCCACTCCAGTATTCTTGCTTTCTTAATTCTAGAGGTGTTGCTATATAATGATACTTAATAAAATTTTTTAAATTGCTATTCATCAAATGTTTAAGCTTTATAATTTAAACTATATGTTTTTTTTTTCAATTTTCATATTCTTTCAAAAATTAGGTCTTCATAAAAATCAGATGGGGTACATAAGGCAAGAACTTAATAGCTATAGCAATATTTGCACAATCCAGTCTATATAATTTTCTAGACCACACATGGATGTGAAAAGGATATTTGGATTTTCTAACTTAGACAGAGGGAAGAAAGTCTTTGAGCACAATAAACCCTCACTCATATAAAAACACACCATACCAAGGCTCTCCTGCTTATGAAGTAGATAATAATTCTTTATCTTGTAACAAATTCCCAACTGATTTTGTTTGGGAATTTCTTGCCTGAAGTGTACCTTGGACAAATGAGACTAGTGGTCTAGAGTCCATGGGGTCACAAAGAGTCAGACACAATTGAGAGAATAACATGTTCACTTTTTAAAGAATTTTGTGCTTTTTGGAAATCTGGGGTGATATATATATTTTTTTCACATATTGTAAAATAAATTTAACTAAAATTATCTGTTTTTTTCCATCAAGAATTGCTAAAATTATCTTTTCTCTTTGAGTAACTGAAAACAAATGATCAGGGATTCTATGCCACAGCCATCCAGGACTCTTCTTGAGCATATAATGTTTATCCCTTGAGATCCATAAGTCTCTACAAACTGTGTTTCATGTGCATAAGTGCATTCTGAAAGAAAGGGGCATTTTAAAAATTCATGGAGTAGGTAAGTGCATTCCATGCTGAATAATCATGTTAGTATAGTGTGCACATTTTAAAGCACCTGGGCAAAAAGATTAGGCTTTAAGATTCTTGCTATATGTAGAGCCATTTCCACTTAGAAGCTGAGCATGTAGAACAATAAGCATTGTCTTTTTAATTTGTCAGTATCACATTATTAAGAAACTAAAGAACACAGTGTATTACACATACCACAATAATAGACCCAAGTTTTCAGTTTTCCTTATATTCCCTTTAAAGATCTTGCCCAAACTTTCATCAGTTGAAATGAAAACTGGATATGGCATTTTTAGTTTCTTTGATAAAAAGAGGATGATAACAAAATGGAAGAATAGAAGGAAAAGGAAAAAAATCTACTGAGTCAGATTAAAAATTGATGCAACTGTATTCATACTCAGAGCCCCTGACCTGGCTTTAGTAATGCTATTACAACTCTTGAATGGTTATTTTTTCTATTATAGTTAATTTAGTATCTGTCTGATTCTTCTTTAGAAGCTGGGGATCTGTTGTATTTATTCTTAGGCATTTGTGTTATATATCACTGAGAAGCAGACAGATGCTTCTTAATAAGTATTTTTACTGAACTTCGTTTATGACCATTACAAGCTTGAAATTGTGACATTCATAATTTTCTCTCATATGGTGAGAGAAATAGAATGGGACCCCCCAAATTCATCCTTTTAATCAAGGGATAATGCCTGCTGGTAAAAAAGAACCAACTCCACAGAGTGCTGGTTTAACTTAAAAATGGGAACCAAATATCTGGGGGGATTTTACCTTATAGTTAACAAAGTAACATAAGTAGAAGGCTACTTGGTTGTGTTCTTTCTAGATAATATAAAAAGTACAACACTGTTTTCTCTGAGTGATTAATATTAAAATACATTATGAACTATGTCATTTTTAAATTGAAGTGACAGTTTAGTCAGACTTGAAATTATGTTATATGATTTATTTTATATTAGTAGAAAAATAGAGCTTCGATAAAGACTACAGTTTATATTTAAAGGGATTTCATTATTTGCTAAATGCTTAATTTGTCAGTTTTATAAATATTTTAAATTTGTTATAGTAATATTTTTAACATGTCATAAAACTTGGATTTTTAAAAAATCTTAAAACTCACATTGTTATCACTAGAGGAAACTGAACTTTTGGTTTTAATTTTAAATCTAGTGCATTTTAAAACATACAAATATTTTTGCTACTCTTTTTAACTTCAATTTTTAGCAAATATGATATACTTAAATTATATTCAAATAAGGCCATGAAATACATCAAGGTATGGATGGATTAAACTGGAAGACTTTAGGATACTAAATTAGTTGCATATTTATAATATCAAATGTTTGTTAAAAATATTTGTACGTGTTATAAAATATGCAACAAATATTTATAATATCATTGCTAGGGCATAAAGAATATCATGAAAACCCTCTTCAAAGTAGACCAGAATGATTCATGACTCTCATAGGAAAATGCTCCTGAAAATAGTGATTCCCTTCTGGAAAGAATGAAAATGAAGCAGGGTGGAGGGGGGAGAGACATTTTTCCCTGTCTTTTTCATAGCTTTTCATCCCTTTTTAAGACATAGCTATAAAAGAGTGAGTGAGTCAAGAAAATGAGTTAATTTTTAGAAGGAAAAAGGGGGACATAAGCTGAAGTAATTTTCAAGTTTCTAATTTACATTCTTTTTCCTTATTTGGTGACCTTCAAATTTAACTTTTAGGGCAAAATCTTGCACAGAAGGGAAAGTAGTAACTGTAAATTATTACTAAAACCCTTTAAAAAGCAATAGGATTATATCTTTCTGCAAGTAGCAATACTGATTTTTGCATAGCATTTTCTGTTGTGTCTGTATTTTCCTTCTTCTTCTTCTTCCTTTCTTTCCTCTCTCCCTCCACCAGTCTTTTCTTTCATACTCATGAACAATGCAGCATCTGACAGTTTCCACTCCACCTGTCTGGCTTCCTGTGGTGATACTGTCCTCAGAGGCTGCAGTTGTCCCCACCGATCGTGCTTGGACTGCAGGGACACACCTCAGACTGTAAATGCCACATTCCACCCGCGGTGAAACCGTCAGAGATTTATACCACCACCTCATCCCAGGAGAGTCACTCAGAGAATAAAGTACAAAAATGCTGCCAGTTGTTTTTCTCTGTTCTGTTATCTTACCCATGTTTAGCTATCCTTCAGGAATATACCATGAAGATGAGACAAGAAGAAATTTTGAGCAACAGACATAATTCTCTCACCCACACCATCCCCATGTCCATGACTCTTTACTGAGGGTAGGAATCTTCCCTCCTCTGCTTCATAGGAAGTCCCACATTCCTTCATGCCAACTGAATTCTAGCAGACCTCAAGATAATCCTTTTGAGGCCCACGGTGATCTCTGGCACCTGTGATCATTTAGTTTTGTCTTTCAAGCCTGGACTCCTGCTGCTGCTGCTGCTGCTGCTGCTGCCACTAAGTCGCTTCTGTCGTGTCTGACTCTGTGCGACACCAGAAGACAGCAGCCCACCAGGCTCCCCCGTCCCTGGGATTCCCCAGGCAAGAACACTGGAGTGGGTTGCCATTTCCTTCTCCAATGCATGAAAGTGAAGAGTGAAAGTGAAGTTGCTCAGTTGTGTCCGATTCGTAGCAATCCCATGGACTGCAGCCTACCAGGCTCCTCCATCCATGGGATTTTCCAGGCAAGAGTACTGGAGTGGGGTGCCATTGCCTTCTCCGGGACTCCTACTACAAATTAAATAATTAAACCTCTGTAGCTGAAGGACCAGGATGTTTGAATATGATATAAATAATCATAGAATTAATGAGAGTTTGTCTCAATTTTGCCAACTACCCTCTCCTTGTAAAATGATATCCTCTTCCTACCTCTGGTTCATGATATTTCAGTAAGTACACAGTAGTAGATGGAGAGGAAATGGCAACCCACTCCAGTATTCTTCCTGGAGAATCCCAGGGATGGGGGAGCCTGGTGGGCTGCCATCTATGAGGTCACACAGAGTCGGACACGACTGAAGCGACTTAGCAGCAGCAGTAGAACAAGCCTTCAGAAAAGAGAAAAATGCAAGACAGCTTCATATAGCTCTAGACAGTTTGGTTTTAGAAACTGGTTACTAGCATTGACATTTTTCAGACTATATTGGAAACAGAAAACCTCAGATCTGTGTAAGCAAATGCAAAGATTACTAGAATAATAAAAATCCAGGTGATGGAAACTTACAAATTAAATCTGAACTGATTGTGTTTGTGGCTGAGTGGGAGGGTGTTGGGGTATGGAGTGGTGTGTGTAGAGAATGACTGAGGGCTTTTTTTACAGCTGGTTTTAAATGTTTCAGTACTAAATAGCTTACCATTTCATTCAGACCAAAAAAAAAAAAAAAGGCAAAATGAAAAAAGATAATTATTTTCTTTATATTCACCTAGTTAAGTATTCAGAATTTTCACTATTTCCTGAATTGGGAAGCATCGAAAACTTATGTGAGAATGACTTTATTATTTTTTTCTAGTTTATCTTATCTATGGGCTTCCTGGATGGCTCAGTGGGTAAGGAATCCACCTGCAATGCAGAAGACACAGGTTTAATTCCTGGGCTGGGAAGATCCCCTGAAGGAGGTATGGCTACCCACTGTAATGTTCTTGCCTAGAGGATCCCGTGGACAAAGGGCCCTGCAAAGCTACAGTTCATATAGTCACCAAGAGTCGGATGTAACTGAAGTGACTCAGCAGACAAACACATTATCTATATCTCTATCTACATGAAAACCCCACCAAATACAATTGTCTGAATGCTGCTGCTGCTGCTGCTAAGTCGCTTCAGTCGTGTCCGACTCTGTGCGACCCCACAGACGGCAGCCCACTAGGCTCCCCCGTCCCTGGGATTCTCCAGGCAAGAAACACTAGAGTGGGTTATACCTGTAATCTTGTTTTCATTTTTGTAAAGTTTTCATTAAAGGAAACCTGTTCATGTATTTTTACCTATTATACCCAAATACTGAAGTTAACTGCAGATTATAGTCATGACTTTTATGCACTAAGTAGCCTGAATAGGCGTATAAGAGCACTTTCAGTGTTCTATGCTAAGTTGCTAGACCGTATATACTGAACACACACTTGCTAATGTATTCATATATTTAATGTCTTTTCAATGGTATCAAATTACTGGATGGTGAAATATATTTGTGAAAATAAATCATATATCACATTAATGGTAGTACACATTGCCTGAATTATCAAAAAAAATCTTATTTATAATTTCTAACTCACATTTCTGGAATACTGGATACCAATTTATAGAAGGTCTTTTATTTACAGAGAGGAAGCAAAGTTGGTGTTTAGAGTAAACATACTTTCAGGTACAAAATTAAGTAAAAGTGAGAGGATCCAAGTTTGGAGAAGCTGAGACAAAGCTAAGGTCTGTGTGAGAAGTGGAGTGATGGAAAGAGGTCATTGGTGTGGGATGCAATTTTGGACAAAGTGGGGTAAAGCAAGTGAGCCTAGCAAGGACCAAGCAGGACGAAACAGTGGGGGTGAAACAGGAAGGAAGGGGGCAAGGAACAACTTATGAGAGAATAACATAGCCCAAGGATACAACATGAACTGATTAGAATCAAATGGATCCAAGATGGCACTAGACCTTGATCCTCAATCAGCAAGCCATCATGACAGTTCCAATGCACCGTCAAAAGACCAAAAAGTGGGTTGTGGCTCCACCCTTTCTCCAATATAGTTGGAATAATCCTCCCACACATTAGGTCTATGAAATTTCATAGACCCCAGCCCATAAAAACTAACCATGCCACATTTCGCGACTGCCGCACTCACCCTCTGCAATGGCCCATACTCTGTCTGTGGAGTGTGTTTCTATGTAAATAAATCCACTTCTTACCTATCACTTTATCTCTCACTGAATTCTTTCTGCAATGAAACATCAAGATTCTGAGGTTCATTAGGTCCTGAAACCAGGTCTGAGATCTCAGTTGGAAGACCATGTGTTTTAGCTAGGTTTGAGTCCCAGCCCCATGGGTTAAGTCCCCATCTGAGGTCAGTTGTTTTAGGGACACTCGAAGCTGCAAGAGAAGAGCCCAAAAAAAGAAGTAAGAGAGGTGTTTGAAGGAGATGTGTGTACGATGTGTGCACATGATGCAAAGATTGTGTGATGTGAGTTTTCCCTCATGTCAGACATAAGGGTAATAATCGCTTCTACAGCACTAATTATGTGCCAAGCTCTGTCCAGAGACTTCACATCTATTTAGTTATTTGTTGCAATAAACCTATGAAATCAGTAAATTATTTCTGTTTTACAGGTGAGGAAGCTGAGGATCAAGAGTTTAAATGATTTGCCTGATGTCATTCAGCAAGTAAATTGCAAAGCTAGGATCCCAACCCAGGTTCTGGAATTAGTGGTTCTGACCTCGATGCTGTACTGCATTTTCCTTTGGGGAAAGAGGAAAACCGTGCTGCTACAAGGTTGGCACAAGATAGAATTAGAGGCCGGTCTCCAGTCCTAAGATTATCTTGGGTTAAGTACATAATAATATAAAGGAAAGATTTATAGGTGAGTTCTTTGTGTTTCACTTGTTTAAGAAGGTTAATTCTGTGCCAAAAGATTTGCTGTAACCTCAAAAACAATCAAAGCATTGTTTTTTCTAAACAGCTATAAACTTGCTTTTGGTTTCATTATGGTATGCCTTTGAAAAACTCATAGGGTATCTGAAATATGCATGCATCTGAGTAGACACAACTTTTAAGACTGCCAACTTAGAGTTGGAAACTGATCATTCTTATTGTATTCTATTGTATTATTAAACAAGCTTATAGCTGGTTATAAATGAATTGGGAACTAATTGTATTTAGTACAGGCCAGTTGCTACAATCTTTATTTATAAATTGTGGCTTTACTGATTTTAATCCTTACAATAGATGAACATCTGAGCTTATTTCTTTTCTTTTATGAAACCATAATTAGCTCATTGAATCTGGCACACAAATTTGTTTTCGCTCACACTTACCTTTTTACTTTCTCTAGAGGTAATACAATGAAAGAAATTACATTCAGTTCCCTGAAATCTTCTCTTACAAATAAACATCATAACTTCAAGTTCATGCTCACAGATATTTTGCTGAAAGATTGCCCTCTTAAAAAAAAAAAGAAAGAAAGAACACTATTGGATTTCACAAGTGGATATGAAATCCAAAGTGTTAAGATTCTGCAGTAGGGTTTTTGTGTGTGTGGTGTTTTTTTTTTTTTTTTTCTCTCTTTTATCACTCCTTTATCCCTATGTCACTGCCTTTTCTATTAGCTACCTGGTTAAATATGATTCAGCAAAGTGAATTTATTCATTATAATTATCTTGGGAGACAGACTCTTTCAGTACTTATCTGAGGGGCAGTGTCAGTTAATACTGACTTGCCCAAGAGAAGGAAATCCAGAGGACATCGTTTATGAGATGTTGGCTGCTGAATGGAGCCTATGTGAGCAGATGGCAGATGTTGTGAGTAAATCACTGAGAAGTCTACCATCAGCCACCTGAGTATTTCTCAGTTCCCACTGAATAGCCATAAATCAGGAGAAGTGCTGAAAAGTCTGTCGACAATGTCACATGCCTGGAATGACCAGGCTTTCATCTTTTCCTGGAAAAACAAAACAAGGATCAACCTTAAAATGATTAATAGGTTGAAGGGGCTACTTTATTTCTCAACTAGGAAAGTCAATTGAGGCTGCCCTTATTAAAGCTTTATAATTAAAAGATCCTATGTTCCATAAAACTTGTTACATATCTGTCTCTTATTCAAAATAATATTTAAATAACTAAGATTTACAGAATGAAATATCTTAAAACATCAGATTAGTTGCTCAAACTAAAGACATGTAATATAGAAGAAAACAACATATACCCATAAAACTTAAGCTCTACTTAGCAAATAAATAACACAATCCAGTTTGTCAATTTTGCTACCTCATTTCTATTCTAAGGGTTTCCAGGCCTTAGGCACATTTCCATTATTTGACAGGGAAAAAACAAACAAAAAAAACAAAAATGCATTCTTCCACCCCCTTATGCCTATTAGGAGGTTGTTTTCCTTTTTTATAGTTCAAGACACACCTGTGCTGCTACTCATATAAGTAAATTTAATATATTACAGTCATAAAATACCTCTGATGGTTGGAATTTGGTCCCAAGACATTACCTAAATACCAAGTTTCAGAATTTGTTTATCAGAAATTGCTGCTGCTACTATACCCCCTCTCCATGTGTCTTCTGCTCATAGCTCCTGAACTTGTTCTAGTGGGATTAGCCTCAAAGGCCCAATAATGACTAAATGATAAGCCTGGGAGCAGAAAACTGTTTCATCCCTCAAATTCATTTAATATTGGCCTTGCTTCTGTTTAATGTTAAGCTGCTCTTGAGGGCTGCCCTACAAATGAACAGTTCCCCCAGAGTCAGGAAGAAATGTCTGCTCTTTGGTTAACAAAATTTGCTATATTATTTTGTCAACCTAGTTTCTATTCTGGTGACTTATTTGCCATTGACCTTTCTTTCAACTCCCCACAGCACTTTACATATGCCTCTATTACAGCACTTACCTTATTTTGCCTTCAGTTATAGCTATATTTTTACTTATTTTATCATTAAGTATTATGATCATAAAAGGAACACAGCATCTTTTCTTCTCTATAACTATCCCACAGTATGAACTAAATGTCTGTCACTTTCAATTAACTCTTGCTCTGGTGATGAGCCTAATTTGGGGAATTTCAGTTTTGGTAATTCACCCCTCTCCTCCTTTTTTTTTTTTTTTTGTTGGTTCTAAATGGATAGTTTCTTTTCTTTTGCCATATAATTACCTAATTCTCTAATAATTTTAAACCTAATACATTGTTAAGCACCTTGATCCAAGTGCACCCCAAAGTTTACATACCAACTATAACTTTCTATTCCCAAACGTGGTAGTGATCTATCATTCTGTTCCTACTGTAGGTTGTTCTAATGTTCATCCCAATAGTCTGTTACTCAAACAGGTTTTTTTTTTTTTTGCTTGATAAACAGCAAGCCAAAACTCTGAGATGCCAAAATTTTAGATGAAAAGGAGATGGGAAGATAAGTCTCAGGTCAGCCATTCTAAAGACAAGGGGCTCAGGGCATTTATGGGATAAAGAATAAAGGATAAGGGTGATCTGAGGCATGAGGAATGTGGGGAAAACTGGACAAAGGTACAGTGATTGCAGGCATTATTAAGCTACAGGTCTCTGCACATTAAAACTCGGAGACATTTAGCAGCAACAGAGCATGGAGTTCTTGGCCCTCTGATGTTAAAAGGTCACTGAGTGAACACCTGCACACCCCATTGGGTGTGCTGTTGCTGCTGCTGCTAAGTCGCTTCAGTCATGTCCGACTCTGTGTGACCCCATAGAAGGCAGGCCATCAGGTTCCCCCATTCCTGGGATTCTCCAGGCAAGAACACTGGAGTGGGTTGTCACTTCCTTCTCCAATGGGTGCAGTGTACTGTCCTTTAAATTATAAATTTGGTCCTCTACTGTCCTACCTCAGCTTAAACTACATACAACTGACTCCAAGCTCCTGGAAAACAACTTGGGCAAACGTCTTGTCTTATTGTAACAACAAGCTGCTTGGAGGATATGCAAGTCTTTTGCAGCAGCAAAGAAAACAATCTTGATTAGTAAAGGCAGGTGAAATGGATTTGGCTATTGATTACCCACAGTTTTAAGGTTTTTGATAACCATGGCTATGTGTCATTGGACAAAGCAAGGAAAATACCACAGACTCAAGAAGGCAGCAGAATCTTGATGCTTCACAGATCAGTGACAAGTTGCTCCTCAGTTATAAAAGCGGAGGACAGCTGCAGAATTAGCCTGAGGGAGAGGCATCATGGTTTTATAGAAAATTAAGAGAGCACTGGGATCTAGTTTGGCTGTCACTAACTACAGTATAATAAGATTAAATATTTGCTCCTTTTCATCTATAAAATGAAGATAATAAAACATACCTCAAAAATTGCTCTAAGTAGTAAATCAGATAGCAGTCATTCAACCCATTTACTGAGGTTCAGTTACATGGCAGACTCTGGTCAAACCGTTTCTGTACCATCGTAGTAAGTTTTGGGTTAAATCTGGATAGGTCCAGACGGGGCAGTTGAAGAGGGTAACCATAGCAGAAGACCTATAGATTAGAGAACTGGAAATGTTAATCTTGTTAAAATAAATTGAGTAAAAGGATATGGTAGCTGTCACTTGGCTAGTTTCCAATTTGGGAAGCTAGTTTGGAATACCTTTATGATAAAGAAGTCATTCATGTTGAGAAATACCTTTATAATAATTGAGAAATCTCCAAATAAAGCTCTGTGGTTGTGTGCTTAGTCACTCAGTCGTGTCCAATTCTTTGTGACCCCATGGACCATAGCCCACCAGGCTCCTCTGTCTATGGGATTCTCCAGGCAAGAATACTGGAGTGGGTTGCCATGCGCTCCTCCAGGGGATCTTCCCAACCCAGGGATCTCCCACATTGCAGGCAGATTCTTTACCATCTGACAGGGAAATTTACCTTTTGTTGATACTGTAGAAAATGTTAAAAAGAATAGAATGTTAAAAAATGATTCCTAAATATTTTTCAAGTACAATTTTATATGTGTGTATATATATATGTATGTATATATGTATACACATATAGACACACACACACTCTGCAGTGCGTTTCATCATCAACAACCAATTCTCCAATTCTTCACACAAGAACTGAGTGTCCAACAATTTGATTCAGTTCTGACACTAACTACCCAGAGTTTGTACAGACCCCATAATTAAAGGCCCGGTCCCACAAGGCTGCTACTGACTTCGGCCACCATTCATAAGATCTGGAACTTCTGTACTTCTAATCAACTGGCTACAAATGGATAATTCCATGACCCCCTCTCAGGTGCAAAAATTTTCTAGAATGGCTCACAGAGCTTAGGAAGTCACTTTAGATTTTATTATTGGTTTATTATAAAGGATACAATTCAGGAACAGTGAATAAAGAGATTCATAGAGCAAGGTATGGGTAAGGGGTGTGGTTCTTCATGCTCTTCCTAGGATTCTACTCTCTCAGCATCTCTGCAAGTTCACCAATCCAGAGGGTCTCCAAACTCCATTGTTCAGGGTTTTGTTTTTTGCTTTACAGAGGTTTCATTATGCAGGCATAATTAATTATTAACTCAATCTTTTGCCCTCTTGGGAAGATGGGGCTGAAAATTCTAGACTTCTAATCAAGGTTTGGTCTTTCTAGTGACCAACCCTCATCTTGAAGCTGTCTGTTTAGAAGTCTGCAAAGAGTCTCCTTGTTAGAACAAAAGATGCTCTTCTCACTCAGGAAATTCCACGGGACTAGAAGTTCTGTGTCAGGAACTAGAGATACAGACTATATTTATATATATGCCATACCTATACAAACATGGTCTTCCCTGATGGCTCAGCAGTGAAGACTCTGCCTGCAATGCAGGAGACATGGGTTTGATCCTTGGGCTGGAAAGATGCCTTGGAGGAGGACATGGCAATCCATTCCAGTATCCTTGCTGGGAAAATTTCCATGGATAGAGGAGCCTGGTGGGCTACAATCCACATGTCACAAAGAGTTGGACATGACTATGTGACTGAGCTTACACACACATTGTTAAACAAGTATATATGTTGTAGTTGTTAGAACAGGTCTAACCACATGTCTAATATTATGCATGTCACCTTGAACTACAGAAAATAAGAACACCAGGCTGGATTCATCAGTATACAGGCAGAGAACAAGGAAACTCTTGATAATACCCACACAGGCAAATGTGTTGACTGTATTTTCTAACTGATACAACTGTGATTTTCATCTCATCTGCTTTTCTTACAATGTAACTTTGATACTTCTTCCATGAAGAAATGGGTTTGCATTCCCTCCTTTTAAGTGTGGTAGGAGTTTTAAAACTGTTCAACCAAGATAGTTAGTGGAAGTTACATTGTGTGAGTTTTGAGGTTAGGTCTTAAAAAGGATATGGATTCTACCTTCCTTGTTCTTTTTGGCATACATCACCTGGGGTAGCCAGCTACTCCACTGTGAGGGAGCTCAACCTATCTTTTCTGGGAAAACCATAAGAAGAGAGCCATATATTGAGGACCTAAGTCTCCCCATTTGTTGATTAGCATCAATAAATTTGCAGATATTTCTAGTATATAACCTTCAGGACTTCCATTTGAAGCCTCAGACATTTTGGAGTACAGACAAGTTATCTTTGCTATGCATTGTCTAAATTTTGAATCCATCGAGTCATTAGGTGTAATAAATGGTTATTTTACAATACTCTTGGGGATAATGTTTTTTTTAACCTAGTTATATGTATTAGTCAGGATTCTCAAGAGAAACAGGGCCAAAAGGATATACACGAACCCTCTATGGAACAACTGATTTGTTCAAAATCGAGAAAGGAGAATGACAAGGTTGCCCGCTGTCACCTGTATGTTTAGCCTATATGCTGAGCACATCATGAGAAATGCAGGCCTGGATGAGTTACAGGCCGGACTCAAGATAGGCGGGAGAAACATCAACAATCTCAGATACGCGGATGATACCACTCTAATGACAGAAAGCAAAGAGGAACTAAGAACCTCTTGATGAGGGTGAAGGAGGAGAGTGAAAAAGCCAGCTTAAGACCAAATATTTAAAAAACTAAGATCATGGCATCTGGCCCCATTGCTAAGTTAGCAATGGGGCTGCATGGCAAATAGAAGGGGAAAAGGTGGAAGTAGTGACAGATTTTCTCTTCTTGGGCTCCAAAATCACTGTGGACGGTGACAGCAGACATGAAATCAGAAGATGATTGCTTCTTGGCAGGAAAGCAATGACAAGCCTAGGCAATGTGTTGAAAAGCAGCGACATTACTCTACCAACAAAGGTCTATATAGTCTAGGCTATGGTCTTCCCAGGGGTCATGTATGGTTGTGAGAGCTGGACCGTAAAGAAGGCAGAGCACAAAAGAATTGATGCCTTTGAACTATGGTACTGGAGAAGACTCCTGCAAGTCTACTGGATGGCCAAGAGATCAAACCACTCAATGTTAAGGGAGACCAATCCTGAATATTTCACTGGAAGGACTGATACTGAAGCTCCAATATTTAGGTCATCTGATATGAAGAGATGACTCATTGGAAAAGTCCCTGATGCTGGGAAAGATCGAGGGCAGAGAGAAGAGGGCATCAGAGGATGGATGCCATCACTGATGCAATGAATATGAACTTGAGCAAACTCTGGGAGATGGTGAGGGTCAGAGAGGCCTGGCATGCTGCAGTCCATAGGGCTGCAAAGAGTCGGACAGGACTGGGCAACTGAACAACAACAGCAATGTATATGCAACAACAACAATATAAATGTAAAATATTTATATAAAATATAAAATATTTATATATAGTATAGTATATTTACAGTATATATAATAAACCTTCCTTATCCATATACAGATTTATCTATCTATCTGAGAGAAGGAGAAAGAGATACGGACAGATAAAGATTTATTTTAGAAATTGATTCACACAGTTATGGAAGCTAAGAAGTTCCAGACTCTGTCATCTGCAAGCTGGAGAACCGAGAAAGATGGTGATAAAACTTAGTTCAAGTTCAATATTCTAAGAGCAAAGTAAGGACAGCTGGTATAAGTTCTGGAGTCCAAAAGTATTTAATACAAGAACCAGGAGCTCTGATGTCCAAGGGCAGAAGGAAAGGGACATCACAGCTCAAGAAGGATAATTTACCCTTCCTCTACTCTTTTTTTTTTTTCTTTTAGGCCTTCAGTGGATTGAATAATGCCTGCTCATGTCAGTGAGTGGATCTTTTTTACTATGTTCACTAATTCAAATGCTCTCTTTCAGAAATACAGACACGCAGATAAATAATATTTTATGGGCCGTCTGGTCATCCCTCGGTCAACACATACAATCACAAGTCCATCCCTGTCAACATATTGCCTATATGCACCTCCTTAAACCATGCATGCTCCTGAAATAAAGACATTAACAAAGTCATAATTCCATCTAACATGATACGACTATCCTGCTTACAACTGAAAATGCACTAATCCCTTCCCTAGAAGGGGACATAAAGTCCTTGAATAAGGTTTACTCATATCTTGATATTGCATAGTTTGAAGTCTGATGTAAGATTAACAATAATTAAAGATGTTATAAAGTCAATATATGTGATTTAGGAGTAAAAGAGGAAAAGAAACAAAGATATTTGCTTAATATTTGTATATATATTTACACACTAATACATTCATAAAAAAGGAAATACTCGTGAAAATTACAGTCCTTCATTTTGGGTCACATCCTTTGTGGATGGAAAGCAATAAGAGTATAGAAATGAAGAAAATTCATCCTCAAAGATTAGGATAAACTACCCACGGTAATCGAAGAAAGGCAAAATACAGGGATACACATGTAGTAAAGGGCTAGATTTGGGAGTAAAAAACAAAGAAATTTCCCTCTTGAATTTCAACATTCTCAGTAGAAAGCAAGATCATCGTCAGAGGATGGTAAATGGAAAGGAAGTATAAGTTGTAACAGAACAGATAATATAACGAAATGGAAAAAAAAAAAAAAGTGGAATTAACAGGCAGGAAAAAGGCCTTCTCCAGGATAATGGTCATCAATTTAAAATGAGATGATTTATCATTAGTTGTGTTTTTTTTTACAGTCATATTTAGCTCTGCTAGTACAAGCATAGAGAAAGAAGAAAGTTATCTTTAACCAGGCTTGTACTTTTCCTTGTTAATAGGGATGGTAGGACCTATTGATCTGAAAAAAAAAACAGACTTCCAGTTATTTTTCCAGTGAAGATAATTTTTTTAGAATCAATAGGAAATTGCAATACAGGGTCTGCAGCCACAGGGAGGCACAGTAAGTCTGCCCACAGCAAGGGAAGGAGAATACTTTTATAAACAAGAAAGCAAACAAAGAGTTCATGGTTTTCCACTAAGTTCGTGCTAAGAAACTTTCCCCTTCCTGTTGGGCTCTGCTATCTCACAGGGCATGAGAGCTCCCCCTTCTGGTCTCCCAACTCTATTTTAATGAGGTTTTTCTCTGTCTTTTACAAACATGAGATGAGGAGTTAAAATTTTTCTGCCAGGAAAATATGACAATGATTGCCATGGAATATAAATTGGATTAGAAGGCCAGAGAAGGCATGGAGAGGGGTGAGGGAAAGTGAAACGGTAAGAGTATCAGTGAGATGGAGATCTCAGTATTTTTGCAGTCAGGATATTAGAAGAGAAATGGAAAGAGGAGATGGTCAGAAACTGAAAATACTTGTAATTAAAACTATAGAAAGGATACAGCTACTGGTAATTACAAGCCCAGTTTATGACTGTTGAAGTAAGTGACTGAAGTTGCTTGAGGAAGATTATCTGGAGAGAAAAAGATGATGGGACTCAAAATCTGAAGAAATGAAAGCATAACCTATATGGATATTGAAGTCACCTAGAAATGTTACAGAAGTCATTTTGGAACAAGTGATGATGTATTAGAGTCCTCAAAAGAAACAAACTAATAGGATATACATATTAATGTGGTTTGCTGTCCACTAAACTCTGTGATCTTGTCTATTATGACCAGCTTTGGACTAAAATCTACCAGACTCACAAACGCTTGTGCATATTAAAAATATGTTCATACTATTTTGCAGAATCTTGTGAGGCAGCTCTATCCACATTTTGGTTGATATAGGAGTGAACAGTGACTAAGAGAAGCAACAACTAAGGAGGTAGAGGAAACCAAGAGAATATATGCCTTCTATAACTCTGAAAGATTCGGCAGTGTTTGGAGATATCAGGTTGGGAATTTGGTCAGCTGTGAGTTCAGGGTAGTCAAGTTTCCTTTTCAAAAGGCTGGGAGCTGACAGGTCCAGCCCTTTCAGTCTTTATCTTCATACATACATGGTACAATTTACTTAGAGCAACATTTCTTAACTGATTTTTTTTTAAACAATCACTTCTCTAAGGAACATTCGTAGCCTACTTTTTCCTAATTGCTCCTCCCCCTACCACCATGAAATTGTAATACTACAGATAATACTGTATAAGTCTGTTCATATACTATGGTCCTTTGGAGGGCCACGAACCACTACAGTTTCTAAATTTTTTTCACTTTCCCCAAGAATCAACTGCTCCCGCTCCCACACCAGGGGTGATATCACCCTTACGGAGCTTGCATGATCTAGAGATACAAGTTTTCACATGCTGAATTTCTCTGTCTAGTGTTCTTTTTACTATAATCATGTTTTCTTGCTCTAGGTAAACTTACTGCTTTCTAAAATATTTCTTCAGGAAAAATGATCTGTCATGGGTCCTTGTCAAAAATGTCATTCTGCCATGTGGTTTTTTTCCTTATAACTATCCCCAGTGAGGATTTCCAAGTAGATTTTCCAAAGCAATTTAATTCCTTATTAGAGTGGTTGATTCATGATCATTTAAGCTAGTTTCCACTTTCCTTGAGGATCCAGTGACTTGTTAAATGGCTTTGTATCATCATGGTCTAATCCTAAATAATAAAACATGATCCAGGAACAGCTGGTTAAATGACTTGGCCTCCTGGTAGACCTCTCAGTTTTTCTAGGACCATAAATCTGTGATCATTTGTAGCAAACATTCTCTCCATTCACAACAGATGTGGCTGGAAGAACATGATGTGGATGAAGGAAGATAAGGAAAATAATTGTATAATGTTGGCCTCTTTCACGGCATGAACATCCAAATTCTATGTACAATGTATCTTAACATTTTCTTGATGTTATGGGTTAGGGTACAAATTTCCACCTGAATATCACACTGTACCTTTTAACAAATATGGTTAGATGGTTTTATGTAACCTTACACATTTCTGAGTTTTTATATAAATATAAAACATATTAGCTTGATCTTATACTTTGCAGTCTCCAGAATGGTGACAAAATAAATTTCTTTAGGCCACCTTGGTATTTCATTAAGGCAATCCTAGCAGATGTATGGAGAAGGCAATGGCAACCCACTCCAGTACTCTTGCCTGGAAAATCCCATGGTCGGAGGAGCCTGGTAGGCTGCAGTCCATGGGGTCGTGAAGAGTCGGACACAACTGAGTGACCTCACTTTCACTTTTCACTTTCCTGCATTGGAGAAGGAAATGGCAACCCACTCCAGTGTTCTTGCCTGGAGAATCCCAGGAGAAGGGGAGCCTTGTGGGCTGCCATCTATGGGGTTGCACAGAGTCAGACACGACTGAAGCGACTTAGCAGCAGCAGCAGCAGATGTATATGTGTGTGTGTGTGTGTGTGTGTGTGTATAACAATTGTATATTGTATAATAACATATGTAACAGGTTTTATTATATAGTATATTATATATGTCTACATGTCTGTTAGGGCTGCCATAACAAAATCCCACAGAGTGGGTGGCTTAAATAACAGATATTAATTTTCTCACTGTTTTGAAGGCTAAAAGTCTAAGATCCAGGTGTTGGAAGGTTTAATTTCTCTGGAGGTCTCTCTCCTTGGCTTCTTCTTTTGTCCTCATATGGCCTTTGTTCTGTTTATGTACATCCCTGCTGTCTCTTTCTTTCTCTTCTTATAAAGTCATCAGTTATACTGGATTTCAGCCTAACCTTATGACCTCATTTAACCTTAATGACTTCCTTAAAGGCTCTGTCTCCATATACAGTCATATTAGGGGCTCAGGCCTTCAATACATGGATTTTGAGGGGAACAGTCAGTCCATTTCATTTATTTGAAAAATAGCATATATAGTTACCATGAATTTGCTTATGAATATATCCCATTTAATGACTCTAGAAATGATAAAAAGATAACTTCACAAACAGGAATCATACTATCAATTTGTCTCTGGACTGTACATCAAATTCTCTCTTATTTCACTGCTTCCTTTCTGATCAGAGATATTGGTGAATGGAAGTATATTAATTTTTCTGGATATTAGCAGGGGAGTTGAAATTTAGGAAGTACTTCTAGTCACCTATTACTTATTTTAGAACTTGAACTTTCCTCTTTAAAATCAGTAAACTCAAAGTGAATAATTTACTCCTGTGTTTCTTCTGTCTGAAACATTAAATACTTAAACAAAATGTCTGCGTGACAGCAATATAGAGTGTTAAACCAAGCCAGATGTTTAGGTATTTTTATATGTGATTTGACTTAAAACTTAGATAGCATAAATTTGTTCTTAAATTGTAGCTATACACACCATTACATATTGCCACTGCCTGCTGCAACCCCACCTTGTTCTTAGAAAATGGCATCTAACAAGACACATGAAAACACAATTTGCACTTTTCTCCTCTAAACATCTTGTAATTACTTGCTTTTCAGGTCAGTATCTACAGATCTAACTCATGTTTTTAAAAGTGCAATAGATATTAAATAATTTACTCAGTTTGTATAATAATGATCAATACTGTTTCACTCTAAATACTGATGTAATAAATACTATTATAATATAGTCTTATTTACTGTTGCATTTGTTTCAGAAAGGGAAAACCAAGTAGGATTGCTTTGTCAAATGTCAAATGTGCATATTTCACATTTTACCAGAGCTACCAAATATCTTTATAAAAGTATATATTAGCAAACTTTCGGAGAAGGTGATGGCACCCCACTCCAGTACTCTTCCCTGGAAAATCCCATGGTCGGAGGAGCCTGGTAGGCTGCAGTCCATGGGGTCACGAAGAGTCAGACACGACTGACCGACTTCACTTTCACTTTTCACTTTCATGCGTTGGAGAAAGAAATGGCAACCCACTCCAGTGTTCTTGCCTAGAGAATCCCAGGGACAGGGGTGCCTGGTGGGCTGCCGTCTATGTGGTTGCACAGAGTCGGACACGACTGAAGCGACTTAGCAGCAGCAGCAGCATAGTAGTCATGTAGCAAGGTTAAATGATTATGATTCAATGCTTATAACAAAACAGGTTTCCATTGCCAAAATTAAGTGAAATGAAGTAATTATCTTATCTGGATGATTTATGAAAAAAATGTTTATATTGTAGCCTTAATTCTCCAGGTAATGACTTTGCTGTCCTAGGTCTTCAAAATCTGGTGGTATACTCAAGATAAATGGGGAACACCTTTCCTTCAATATTTAATATGATGACACGGTATAAACTGTCACATTGCCACAATTGATTTTTCAAATACAGTTTTGTCAAATGCAATTTGAAGTAGGCTCATTTAGCTAAAAAAAAAAATCCTTTTATAACACAGAATACATTTCTGCTTTAAAATTTAACTAAAGTTGTGTGATACACAAATATGCATAACAAAATAAACTTGGAAAGCCAAAAGATCCATTTCAGCTTGATAGAGAAAGGAACTTGCTTCCTTTCCTGTATAGAGCAGCTGTCATGTCAGAGGCACCTTGTCCTGGTAGGGAATTTGATGATGGCTCTAAAAACCTTGAAGCTTCCGAAGCAATTTAAATATGATCTTTAATGACTTTGGAGTGGATTAGCCCTTGACCTTTCTGTTCCCATGGCATTTTTTCCATCCAGCTCTGACATATGTAACAGAAAATTGTGTTCTTCAGATCACTTTGAAACTTCCAATTATGTCAAGAGGCTTAAGTTGATTTTTGATTGACTTATAATGACAAGAGCTGATCTTTAAAGGGGGTAAAGATGCAAATCAGTGTTCATTGGGACTCTATTTTATTAGCTGTAATTCTGTTAATACTAAAAGGAGACATTTAGAATAATAAAGTTGTGATTTATATTTATGTGATTTGAAAAATTGTAATTGATTTTCAAAGGAGTCCACATTATATTATTTGATACAATATTTGTTTCTACATTGCTTTTCATCATTGCCTCTTTACTTTTAAAATTTATACAAGAAGTCTAAAAAATACAGTGTATCATAACTTCAATAGATAAAAATTTTATGTACCATAATTTGGGAGAATGTAGTTAGATAACACACTATAAAATGAATAATAAGAAAGCCTATTGAAATAATGAAAAGGAGTAACTGACATATAAATCTCTTGAAAAACGAAGTTTCAAATGCAAATAGAAGAGGAAGGAAGCAAATACGAAAAATAAGCTGAGACATGAAAAAGAAACAGCAAATTCTAGCATGGTAAATAGAAACAACCAAAATGATCACTAAAGTACTTTGTGCTTTAAAAGGATAATGTCAGTTTTATACAAACATTGTTGAAGAGGGGAAAGGAAACTTTATATATATATACAAAATTGAACTTTAGAAAATAATTTTACAATTATTTGTGTAGATCTACACAGGATGAAAATATAAACTATGAAAACTGGATAATTCATATTATGAATGTGTAACTTAAAGGTACTGATAATAGTATATTTTCATTCAAGTTTATAACTCTGGAATATATTTCTAAATAAAATATCTTAAATGAAACAAACCAGAGGGAAGACTTGCAGTTTTTCCTGTAAATGAGGAATTTAGATTTTTAAAAAATCTGCCAAGTATAAATCTGTTAGGTCATGATGTTGTTTTGAATGTCATTCTTGTGTCCTAGCAATGTAAGCCCTAACCTCATTTATGGGATTTACAGTGAATGTGTTAGACAAATGTATGACAATTTCTCCTAGTTTAAATTATACATTTATTTAATTTCTCTACATAGTCTTGTAAGTGAAGATAATGAAAATATGGGTTGAGTTATGTACTGCAAAAATTTAGATACTGAAATCCTCAGAAGTACTGCCGAATGTGACCTTATTTGGAAATAGGTTTTTATAGATATAATCATTTAAACTAGAATGAAGTCATATTGGAGCAGGGTGTCCCCGAATCCAGTGTGACTGGTATCCTTATAAAAGAATGCCATGTAAAGAGACAGATATACACACAAGGAGATGAAGGTGGAGATTTGAGTGATGCTTCTACAAGCCAAGGGCCGTAACGATTTTCATCAAACCACCAGAAGCTGGATGAAGAAGCATGCAACTTACTCCTTTTCATAGCTCTCTGAAGGAACTAAGCCTGTCAACATCTTGATCTTAGCCTCCAGAACTGCTAGATAATATGGTTCTGATGTTTAAGCCATGCAATTTGTGGTACTTTGCTATAGAAGCCCCAGCAAACTAATATAAATAAGCATCCTTTAATCCCATTTTTTCTATAATGCAGTTAAAACCAATAGAAACACATAGTACAGAGTAAATCAGTAAGTTTAGAGCAGAGAAAGTATGAGTTATAGGGCCAAGAAGTAGAAGAGTACAATTTAAACAATTCAAGTGGATATAAACCAAAACATAAATTAATGACACGAATAAGGCCCAATGCTGTGGTAAGAATTCTTTTTTCCTGCATAATAGGAAGGACAGATCAGACTCCATATTATATCTGTTCTGCTGCCTGTGTTCAGTCGTGTTTTGTAAAAGAATGCCTGCAGTCTGACAGATACAGAATAGCTTTTCTCAGGACTCTGACTTTTAAGAGTCATGACCAACCTAGATAGCATATTGTAAAGCAGAGACATTACTTTGCCAACAAAGGTACGTCTAGTCAAGGCTATGGTTTTTCCTGTGGTCTTGTATGGATGTGAGAGTTGGACTGTAAAGAAGGCTGAACACTGAAGAATTGATGCTTTTGAACTATGGTGTTGGAGAAGACTCTTGAGAGTCCCTTGGACTGCAAGGAGATCCAACCAGTCCCTTCTGAAGTAGATCAGCCCTGGGATGATGCTAAAGCTGAGACTCCAGTACTTTGGCCACCTCATGAGAAGAGTTGACTCATTGGAAAAGACTCTGATGCTGGGAGGGACTGGGGGCAGGAGGAGAAGGGGACGACACAGGATGAGATGGCTGGATGGCATCACTGATTTGATAGACATGAGTCTGAATAAACTCTGGGAGTTGGTGATGGACAGGGAGGCCTGGTGTGCTGCAATTCATGGGGTCGCAAAGAGTCGGACACGACTGAGCGACTGAACTGAACTGAATATAGAGATAAAAATTTGCAGAACAGAGAATAACATTTGTCTCACTGGAGTTACAGAAATATCACTGTATATCAACTATATCTCAATAAAACTAGCTGAAACAAAAGCCTCATGTCTAACTTTAGTGTACAATGAGCTTTGCAGGATGGAGTTTCTTCACATGGTCCCTTCTTTTTGTTCCAACAATTTACTGGAAGAAAGGGTCTTTAGGTAAGATGAGAATGGAGAAAGAGACTAGTGATATCATGATCCAGTTAAATTCCAAAAAATCTACTGTAATTTACCTCATCTTATTCAACTCATGAAATTGACTGACAGTCTGCAGGGTCTATTTTTTCACTGAGGTTTACAATATGCTGAATGGTCTAGGGTATTAGGCTGTTCATTAAAGAATCTGGCCATTTCTTCTCACTTGCAGAGCTATATTCATACTGAAAGTCAGGTATTAACTTCTCAAGGTTGTTTGTGCTAATTTTACTTGTTAACATAATAACAGAATTCAACTAATATGCAGAGAAATGAAATATGAATGCAAATAGAACAGAAATAAAAGATATAGTTTTCACTAATGGAACGCTTTGGAAAATCTTGATAAAGACAAGCCAATCAAAAAATTGCTGTCAAATTTAGTACTGTTGAAACGACTATTAAAAATTGGGAGAAAAAGTTTCAAAATCTAGAAATACTATTCACTCAAACAGCTATGTAAGTATTTTTAAGTTCTTAGTCTCTTTAACAAATTTTGAAGTGAAAATCATAGATGATTATGAGTGTACTTTATATTAAATACTATGAAAAACTTCATTTAATGAACATATTTAAAAAAAATAGATCTGGTTATACATCATAAAATTTGTAAATGAAAACATATAAATAAGATGCATATATTTTTTATACATTTGTTTTAAAATTCCATACTTGAAATATGTTAATTAACCAAGCAAACTACTAGTTCTATTCAGATAGAAGGATGTCATAGATTTTGTTTTCAGTCTGAAATGATCTGCTATCCCCCTCTTTATGTTCACAGAAAACTGCATGGAACCAAATGATCAAGGATCTGCATATGGTTGGGAAGACTGAGAGATAAATTGATGGAAATAAACACAAGTGGAGAAAGAATAGGATAGGAATTGTGCAAAAGAAAATCTCTGCATGGACTAGACTGTAAAATTACTGAAAGGCAAAAGAAAAAACAAGCATTTTGCATTTCTTTTGGACTTTAGTTGTATTCATAGTGTTAGTCACCCAGTCCTGTCTGACTTTATGCGACCCCATGGACCATAGTCCACCAGGCTCCTTGTCTGTGGAATTCTCCAGGCAAGAACACTGGAATGAGTTGCCATTCTATTTTCCAGAGGAATCTTCCTGACCCAGGTATTGAACCCATGTCTCTTGCGTTGTGGGCAGATTCTTTATCATCTAAGCCACCATAGTGAGATTTCTGAAATGTACATTTTTATTTCTTTTATCTCTGTTCACCTAAAGTTAAGTGTTAAGGGCATAATTAGTTGGCTATAAGGTAATATTTATCTCATTCAGTGGACAGACTAAAGTGGACTGACCTTGAAGTGGAGCACAGAGCAGTATGTGATGGTTCTGCATGAGGACAGGGATCAGAGCCCAAGTTCTCAACTACTGCTATGCTTCCTCAACAACAATTGCTTTTAGGAAAATGACACAATATTTAAATTGGCTAAACTGTTTCACACTTGATCATAACGTATTTTTATATCCACAATGTAAATTTTTTCTTTCCATTTTGGAGGCTATGAAAGGACTTGAAGTTATAGTACTCCATTCATAAGAAGGAGGAAGGAAGGAAAGAAGGAAGTGAATTGAGGCTCTTTGTAAAAGAACTGTAATTTGATGTGAAACATTTGGCGAGAGAAATAAAATGAAAAATCATATCCCTAATACATCCTACTTTTAAATAAAGCTGTATTTTGAATATTTTATGTGCTTTGGCCAGCTACATTCGGAAACCAAGAAACAGGTCTAAAGATTTTCTTCAATTTTCCCAGACCTGAGTGGAGGAGTCAAAAAAAAAAAGTCTGGAGAGATTAAGTGTTACATAATTAAAGAGTTTATTTATATTGCATTTGTATATTATTAATACTGCTAGAAAAATGGGGCCTCCCAATTTGTTCCATAGGTCACTAAATGCTACATGTATCTTTCACAGATTAATTTATATTCTGAAATATTAAACTTACATCTTATTGCAACATGACCTATACCTTAAGGTTCTTAGATACACAGGAAGGTATGAACTATAAAGGACAAATAGTTTTCCTCAGATAAGCCTGTCTTATGGAAAATCACTATAAATGTATTGTTTAGAAATACATTTTTAATATTTCCCAAACTGAGGACAAAGAGATACACAAAAACAGCAAGAATACTGTGGTCTCATTCTATCTAAATTAGAATAGGCTAATACTATGTTGACCTTGAAACTCTTGAATACACTACAGAATCAAATTAAATGAGGCACATGAATTGAAAGCAAAGCTCCATTTTTGTGAAATTAAATTTTTTTTTCCTTGTAAAAAGAGAACTGAATCAACACAGGTTGACCAGTGAGAAAACTACCAAAAATGAGATTGTAGTAATCCTGGAAAGAAACAATGGTAATCCGGAACTCAGTTTCTTTAGAAGGAAGATCTATTTTGAAAGAGTTCCTAACTAATTATTTGTAGAATCTGAGAGAAAGCAGATAAAGAAAACCCTATAATTTTTAGTAACCAGAAGTATGAAACTTGGGGGAAGAGAATGTATTTAGTTTTGGACAGGATGTTTGAGATGTTGCAATTAGATATCTAAATAGAGACATCAAATAAGCATTTGAATATATGAATCTGGAGTTTGAGAGAGGGAGAAAAACACATATGGGTAGGGATACAAATTAGAAAATTCCTAGAGTAAATATGGTATTTAAACCAGGAGATCTGATAGTATCACTAAAGAAATATACCCAGAAAAGAAAGGAAGAGTATGCCTTAGACCGGTCCACACCAACATTAAGAGATCAGGATTGAGGAGAGGAGAATTGACAAGGCTGTTAAGGGAGACTGGAAAAAAAGAGAGGTGTTTTGTAAACCAAATGAAAAAGAGTTCAAAGGAAACATTGTGCAACAGTGTCAAATACTTCTCATATATTAAATGTGGCTCAGCTCAGTTCAGTCCCTCAGTAGTGTCCAACCAGTTGCAACTCCGTGGGCTGCAGCACACCAGGCTTCCCTGTTGATAACCAACTGCTGAGCTTACTCAAACTAGTGTCCATCAAAATGGTGAGGCCATCCATCCATCTTATCCCCTGTCATCCCCTTCTTCTGCCTTAGATCTTTCCCAACATCAGGGTCTTTTTCAGTGAGTCAGTTCTTCACATCAGGTGGTCAAAGTATTGGAATTTCAGCTTCAGCATCAGTCCTTCTAACAAATATTCAGGACTGATTCCCTTTAGGATTGATGGGTTGGATCTCCTTGCAGTCCAAGGGACTCTCAAGAGTCTTCTTCAACACCACAGTTCAAAAGCATCAATTCTTCAGCATTCAGCTTTTTTTATAGTTCAACTCTCACATCCATACATGACTATTGGAAAAACCATAGCTTGACTAGCAGGACTTTGTTGCCAAAGTAATGTCTCTGTTTTTTAATATGCTGTCTAGGTTGGTCAGAATGTTTCTTCCAAGGAGCAAGCATCTTTTAATTTCATGGCTGCAGTCACCATCTGCAGTGATTTTGGAGCCCCAAAATATAAAGTCTCTCACTGTTTCCCCATCTATTTGCCATGAAGTGATGGGACCAGATGGCATGATCTTAGTTTTCTGAATGTTGAGTTTTAAGCCAACTTTTTCACTCTCCTCTTTCACTTTCATCAAGAGGCTCTACAGTTCTTTGCTTTCTGCCATAATGTTGGTGTCATCTGTGTATCTGAGGTTATTGATATTTCTCCCAGCAATCTTGATTCCAGTTTGTGCTTCATCCAGCCATGCATTTCACATGATGTAATATGCATATAAGTTGAATAAGTAGAGTGACAATATACTGCCTTGACATTCTCCTTTCATGATTTGGAACCAGTCTGTTCCATGTCCAGTTCTAACTGTTTCTTCTTGACCTTCATACAGATTTCTCAAGAGGCAGGTCAGGAGGTCTGGTATTCCCATCTCTTTAAGAATTTCCCATAGTTTATTGTGATCCACACAGTCAAAGACTTTGGTGTACTTAATAAAGCAGAAGTAGATGTTTTTGGGGAACTCTCTTCCTCTTTCAATGATCCAATGGATGTTGGCAATTTGATCTCTGGTTCCTCTGCTTTTTCTAAAACCAGTTTGAACATCTGGAAGTTCACAGTTCACATATGGTTGAAGCCTGGCTTGGAGAATTCTGAGCATTACTTTACTAGCGTGTGAGATGAGTTCAATTGTGTGGTAGTTTGAACTTCATTGCCTTTCTTTGATATTGAAATCAAATGGACCTTTTCTGGTCCTGTGGCCACTGATGAGTTTTCCAAATTTGCTGGCATATTGAGTGCAGCACTTTCACAGCATCATATCCTTGACTTCACATTCCAGGATGCCTGGTTCTAGGTGAGTGATCACACTATCATGGTTATCTGGGTCATGAAGATCTTTTTTTATATAGTTCTTCTGTATATATTGCAACCTCTTCTTAATATATTCTGCTTCTGTTAGGTCAATGCCATTTCTTTCCTTTATTGTCCCCATCTTTACATGAAATATTCCCTTGGTATCACTAATTTTTTTTGAAGAGATCTCTAGTTTTTCCCATTCTATTGTTTTCCTCTATTTCTTTGCATTGATCACTGAGGAAGGCTTTCTTATCTCTCCTTGCTATTCTTTGGAACTCTGCTTTCAAATGGGTGTGTCTTTTCTTTTCTCCTTTGCCTTTTGCTTCTCTTCTTTTGTCAGCTATTTGTAAGTCCTCCTCAGACAGCCATTCTTCCTTTTTGCATTTCTTTTTCTTGGGGATTGTCTTGATCCCTGCTTCCTGTGCAATGTCATGAACCTCTGTCCATAGTTCTTTAGGCCCTGTCTATCAGACCTAATCCCTTGAATCTATTTCTCACTTCCACTGTATAATCATAAGGGATTTGATTTAGGTCATACCTGAATGGTCTAGTGCTTTTCCCTATTTTCTTCAATTTAAGTCTGAATTTGGCAATAAGGAGCTCATAATCTGAGCCACAGTCAGCTCCCAGTCTTGTTTTTGCTGACTTAATAGAGCTTCTCCATCTTTGGCTGCAAAGAATATAACCAGTCTGATTTCGATATTGTCCATCTGGTGATGTCCATGTGTAGAGTCTTCTGTTGTGTTGTTGGAAGAGGGTGTTTGCTATGACCAGTGTGTTCTCTTGGCAAAACTCTGTTAGCCTCTGCCCTGCTTCATTCTGTACTCCAAGGCCAAGTTTGCCTGTTACTCCAGGTATCTCTTGACTTCTTATTTTTGCATTCTAGTCCCCTATAATGAAAAGGACATCTTTTTTTAGGTGTTGGTTCTAGAAGATCTTGTAGGTCTTCATAGAACTGTTCAACTTCAGCTTCTTCAGCATTACCAAGAATGCTGAAGAAGCTGAAGTTGGGACATAGACTTGGATTACTGTGATATTGAATGGTTTGCCTTGGAAACAAACAGAGATCATTTTTTTTTTGATGGGTGGGGGCCATGCTCAGTAAATCTTTAATCCTATTTTCTGTCAATGGGCTGGGCTGTATTCCCTCCCTGTTGTTTGACCTGAGACCAAACTGTGGTCTGGTCATGGAGGTCATGACGATAATGACGACCTCCTTCTAAAGGCCCTGTGCACACACTGTCGCATCCATTGCTGCTGACCCTGCAGCAGGCCACTGCCGACCCATGCCTTTGCTCTTGGAAACTCACAGGCAAGTCTGGGTCAGTCTCTTGTGGGGTCGCTGCTCCTTTCTCCAGGGTCCTGGTGTGCACAAGGTTTTGTGTTAAGTGTGGTATGTGCTGAGAATTGGCTACTGGACTTTGCAGAATGGAAGTCATTGGTGATTTTAACTAGTTTCTATGGACCAAGGAGAACAAAACTCTCACTGAAGTGAGTTTAAGAGAATGGGAAGATTGGACAACTCTTCTAAAAACAAAGAAATTGAATGATAGATGGTAATAAAGAATTGGAACAATAAAAGATTTTAAATTTTGTTTTATTACATTTTCAGATAGTAGTGATCACAATATATTGGAATGTTGATGAAAAGGGTTCAGTAGATTAGAAGGCATTGATGATTTAGGAGAAAAATCCTGGATTGCTCTTCTTGAGCAGAATAGTGATAACACCCAATCCATGTGGGGAAGGATTAGCTTTAGACAGGAGCAAGAACAATTCATTCAAGGCTTTCAACTCCTGAAATTTCTAAAGTACAAATCAATATAAACTATTTGCTTCTTTGTAGACTTTTGTTCATATTTGAGTTCCTTCTTTAGTTGATTTTAAGGATTTTCACTCAATGATTTGTTTTAATATTACAGACTTCATTGGTATCTGTCATTATCTCTCTCTCCAATTACTCTTCTGGTTAATTTTTAATTTACTATCATTTTTTTCTCTAAGATTTACAGAGAGAGAGATAATACAAGTTTTTAAAAAGCATTCATATCAAAGGATCTTTTAATTTGCTATTTCAGACTGTCATAAGACTGCTTATATTTTAAATGAGAGAGGGTAGATGGATTCCTATTTCATTTTTTCAGTGTCTATCATATTTTAGGTAGTGCATGGATAATATTTTCAATTTTCATATTTACTACCTTATTTTAATGGATTTTAATCTTTATCTACTATTTTGCAAATGACTGATTTTCATTTACCACTGTGATATATGTTTCCTATACTAAATAAATTTATTAAAGTCAAATAATGAGTTGGCTTAAAATTTAAAAGGTAATTAAATAATAGTACATGTGATTTGCTGATATGGGAAAACTCATGACTACAAATTATATTAGTTTTGAAAACATGATGGCATTTTATGTGTCAACTTGATTGGACCTAGGAGAGTTCAGATAACTGGTAAAACATTATTTCTGGGTGTATCTGTGAGGGTCTTTCTGGAAAAGATCAGCACTTGAATCAATAGAGTGAGTGAAGAAGATCTACCCTTACCAGTGTGGGCAGGCATCATACAATCTGTTGAAGGCCCAAATAGAGCAAAAGGATGGAGGAAGCATGCATTTAATATCTCTTCTTAAACTGGGTTGTCTATCATCTCCTGTCCTTTAACATTAGAGCTCCTAGCCTCTGAACCTGGACTTCAGGCGATCTTCCTGACCCAGGGATCAAACCTGTGTCTGTCTCTTGCATTGGCAGACAGGTTCTTTACCTCTAATGCCATTTAGGAAGCCCATATACACATTTTTGTATGTATGTGTGTGTGTGTGTATGTGTGTATAAAATTTTGGTTCTGATTCTCCAGAGGACCCTGACTAAAACAGTCTGCTTAGACTATAAAGATTTCCCATTCCCTGAGAACAGTAGCTTTTCCATGGACATCTCTCTGTTCCCTGGACACTAATAATAAGGTATACACAAAATGAAAGAAACAAATATTTTCTTATGTTGTACAGCATCATCATTTTCAAGCTACAATATATAGTTGTTAATACTGATGGTAGCTATTAAGCTATAAGTATTCACCAAGCAACCAACATTTTGGTGTAAATAAGATTACCTATCCCTTTTCAATTTGATTACCAACTAAAAGGAGGACATGTGAAAAATCAAACAGACTATTAGACACTTTACATGAAGGAAGGTTCTACAGAGTTAGGGAAATATTAAGAACAGATGAACTGAAAGGAGTGTAGAAGGCAAAAGTGTTTTGCAGTAGCTATAAAGGTTGGTAGTAGGAAAAGGGTTGATAGGGAGTAAAGATGACAAGAGAATAGCTAAAGAAGACATGAATAACTTGGTTTGTTTCAACATTTTTGTCAATGTCAGTCTGCAAGTAAATATTAACAACAATTCATAAATCTTTTGAACATGAATTCTGTATGTTATTCTATAGTCTAATTATTTTATATAGGTTAATGAGGGTAGCAATTATTGGAAGTTATTTGTGTTTGCTTACCAGCTTTGTGTAGCTCTCAGATAATTTTTTAAGCACACATATTTCTATAAAAATCTTCAATTGTAAAACATGAATTTATAAAATTATTTTTAAATCAAGTATATGATTTTTTTGGACTCTCTTATGATATTTCACTACTTACTTAGTAATAACTGAATTGTGCAGCAGCACCAACTCATGTGGTGATTGTTTAAAGACATAAGTAATTTAAATAAAAGTAACAAAAATAAAGAGCTAAAGAAAATACTAATCAGGGAAAATGCGTACCTACAATTAATGGCTATCTTTCCATTCTTCATCATCTAAATTAACTACAGTGCCTGAAATTATGGAACATATTTCTTTGGCCCTTGGAAATACCTTATTTAGTTATCATATATCATTCAGATTTTACACTGTATCAAAATTAGTTTATATGTTTAAATATTTATAAGAAATAACCCAAACAACTAAAATGTCTTTTCAATTAAAATCTATTAAACTTGCAATGTTGTCATTGGAAATTTAACTTATTAAATATTCATACTAGTATTAAACATTTATTGTACAAAAGTTGAAACAATATTAGATGAACAGTATATGACACATTTGTTTCTTATTGAAGTATTTGATTGAACAACAATGTTTAGACAAATTGAAATACTCAAAAATACTCAAAAGGAATCTTAGATTTATAACACCATGGTTGTGAAATCATGTGTTTTTATTCCAAGAGGTTAAATTAATAATCACATTTCTCTTCAGATCATACAAAGCTTTTTGTCTTTTACAAAATGGCTTACTCATTACTCACTACTCACTGCTGTTCTTTCCCAGTTCCCATTTTTTTCTCTAAATTTCTTCAGAAAATGAACTTATTCCAAAACTGTAAATTAATTACCAAAATCTATATTTTTAAGTGACAAAATTAAGATAAATAATAATAAAACAAAATATCAAATATCTTTGTTTTATTTTAGACTAGAAAAGGATGGTTTATGTTTTTACATTTTTACTCCCTAATGTCCGATTTTAGGTAGAGGATGCTGAGGATGTGAAAAACCACACAAAATTTATGGTTAATTTATGAGAAAATTTCTTATTACCTAGTTTTTACAGGATAGTTTCAACATCGCCACTTCAACAAGGCAGGTAAAAAAGAATTAAAAAAAAAAATACTTGAAGGGAATTATGAGGAGGGGGAGCTCCAGATCAGTAGTTGTGAATCTAAGAGAGTTAACTTTCTTGCATTAGGAAAGTATTCAGAGTGATGTAAGTTGCAATATTGCTATTAGAATCGCTCAAGTTTATCACCCTAGGTCAAGAGGGAACCTATGTATAACATCTTGCTTTCCTATTCTGTTTTAAACCTACTCTAATCAAGTTTTCATCATCATCATGACACTGAAACTTCTCTTTTAAAGGAAACCAGTGATCTTCATGTTATTAATCCAATTGTCAATTCTCAATCTTCATCTGTCAGCCACAATTAACATTCAGTCTCTCTGAAAGTTAAAATGTTAGTCGCTCAGTCATGTCTGACTCTTTATGACCCCACAGACTGTACCCTGCCAGTGATTCTTCTACCTCATGCAGAGGTAGAAGTTGGTGTGCTCATTCGCTCAGTCGTGTCCGACTCCTTTGCAATCTCATGGACTGCAGAACTCTGTCCATGGGATTCTCTGGGCAAGAATACCGGAGTAGCTTATCACGACCTCTGTGGCCATGAATTCCTTAACACAGCGTTGGTACCTTCTTTTTACTATAATATCCTCACATTGCTTCCAAGACAGCAACATCTTGTTGGTCTTCCTACCACCTCACTGACAGTCTATTCTTTTTTTGTTGGTCATTCCTTGGCTAGTTCACTGATTCTCCAACATTCTTATACTTGGACTCAGTTTTTGGCTCTCTTCCCTTTGTATCTTATTCCACCTTTTAGATAATCTAATATAGTCTGATAATTTTAAATGTCATCCATATGCTAAGGAGTAGAAAGAAGAGAACATGGGACGAGACTCTGCGTGGTGGAGCCTTGATTTAAGTTCGAATGGTCTGAATGTAAAGTGCCTGCTCTTAACAACTAGGCCATAATGTCTCTCTGAAAAATGATGATAAATGACAAAAAGAAATCAGAGAATGGTAATGGAGTGCTGGGCAAGTGAGAGGCCCATTCATTTTAAATAGAATGGGGGAGAAGGAAATGGCAACCCACTCCAGTATTCTCGCCTAGAGAATCCCAGGGATGGGGGAGCCTGGTGGGCTGCCGTCTATGGGGTTGCACAGAGTCGGACACGACTGAAGCAACTTAGCAGCAGAATCACTGAGAAGATGACACTAAAAGACTGGAAAGAAGTCATTCTTCAACCCCATGCAGATAGTTGGTGTGCTCATTTGCTCAGTCATGTCTGACTGCTTTGCAACCTCATGGACTGCCGTCCACCAGGCTTCTCAGTCCATGGGGTTTCCTAGGCAAGAACACTGGAGTGGGTTGCCATTTCCTACTCCAGAGTATCTTCCTGATGCAGGGATCCAACCTATGTCTCTTGTGTCTCCTGCATTGGTAGGCAGATTCTTTACCATTGCACCACCCAGAAGAATAGTATTTAAGACTAAATGGAAAATCAAGTGCAAAGATTCAAGACTCTGTGTTTAAGGAGCAGTGAGAGGTTGTGCAAACTGGACAGGAGTGAGTGAGGAGTAGACCAGCAGGACTTTGGTCAGAGAGGTGACTGGTCTCACAACTTGGAGGGCCCCATAGGGCAGTGGAAGGAACATAGATATTGTTCTAACTGGAAAGATACTGGGAGGTTTTGACAAAATTTTTTGACAGTTTGTCTTATGTTCCACCAGCGATGCTAATGACCTTAACTCTGAAGTTTTCTAGATTTGAGTGTAAAAATATCACTTAAAATTATGTTAAATATGAGGCAGTGTCATAGCACATGCTACAAAATTTCAAAATCATTTTTATTTATTTATTTATGAGTTATTTTTAAACAAAAATCCCTTGAAGTATGCAAATACTACCACAGAGTCAAAAAGCAAGAAACTATTGAATTAGACTGAGAGGAAAGATGTGCAGCATTTTTCACAAGAATATGTTAAAAACCAGCTTTTCAATAGGTACAGTCTTCCAGGGATAAGATAAATAAAAACTGGGGATATGATGTACCACATGACTGTAATTTACACAGCTATATGAGAGTACATCCTAAGAGTTTTTATCACAAAGGAAAATAGAAAAGTTTTTCTCTTTTTAGCTGTATGAGAGCTACATGGATGTAATCAAACTTACTGTAGTCATCATTTCACAATATACATAAGCCACAACATTATGCTCTAAGCCTTAAAATTATACAGTTCTATATATCAATTATATTATATCTCAATACAGCTAGCATAAAGAAAAGACTTGTATCTAATTGTCTACTCAAGCTTCTTTCCACATCTCCTGTAGACAAATCAAACTGAACAGTTTCAAAACTTAACTACTGACCTTTCCTCGAAATTCTGCTTCCTGCCAGTATTTCAGTGACCAGAGGAAAACCATATAACTTATCATTCAAACTAATTACTTTCAGAGTAAAAGCTGTACTATATTGGATCACAGGCACAAATTGAGATGGAAGAATCTGGAATGTGGAGCCACCCAAGAAATACTCAGGTTAAAATAAACAAGCACACAAACCAACAGAGAAACCGCCTTGGAGTCACCTCTGACTCCTTTCTTTCTCTTAAACAGCCACCATTCAATTCTTCTCCAATTCTCACTCTTCTGTGCCAATTGTCTCCCAATTTCATTCAAAGTCAAAGCCAAAATCTTTAACACGACTTATACAACATATATTCAGGCTTCCTTCACGTTTCTACTGTGTTTCTTACCTTTCTTTTGCCCACTCAGATTGCCCCAGCTGCCGTGATTTCCTTGCCTTAGCATCTTTGCTCCATTGTCTACCATATTGTCTAGATCTTTTTGGTTTGCTCTCTCAACCAGAGAAAGGTTTACTGAATGAGTTCTTGTTGCCCCATTGATATCCTCTCAAGGAGAACAACAACCCCTTAAAAAAAAAAAAAAAAAACTACAATATTGTAAAGTAATTAGTCTCCAATTAAAATAAATTAATTAATTAAAAAATTGCATGTGATCCCTCAACATCCCTCCTGACATTCCTCAAAACTTTTTAATATGCCACATAATTTACTCATAGATGTTTTATTTTATTATCAGTTACCCCCTGATTGATAAATGCAAGTTCTATATGTTTGTCAATATATTTCAAGCGTCCAATGTGACCTCTTATGTAGAGTAGATGTTGCTGCTGCTGCTGCTGCTAAGTCGCTTCAGTCATGTTCGACTCTGTGCAACCCCACGGACGGCAGCCCACCAGGCTCCCCCGTTCCTGGGATTCTCCAGGCAAGAACACTGGAGTGGGTTGCCATTTCCTTCTCCAATGCATGAAAGTGAAAAGTGAAAGTGAAGTTGCTCAGTCAAAGAATTAACGAGTGGTATCTTGTAGATTGTACATAGGCCATAAGAATTGCATTGATCAAATCTAGGTATACTGACTAAAAGATTTTTAAAATTATATAAAGATTCTTTAATTTTTGAGCAAATACTTGTTGGGTGTTTCACTCCTATAGTTAATGTTTCAATATGTGAATGCTATTTACATTTTATGCAACATTTGTATTTTCTTTACATTTTAAGCAACATATGTATTTTCTTTAAGAAAGCTTTCTGATGTTTGTTTTTGTCACATACTTGTTCTCTGTGCCTGAAATTATTAGCAATTCTTAGAGAAAAGTGAAAGATGCATGCAATCTGTTACATGCTGCTTCCAGCTTGACAATTCTGTCAGCCCTGTGATTTGCAGTCCTGTACATGTTTTGATTTCTTGAAATCACATGTCAAACCATTTTTGCGTTTACCACTTGGTATAAAATTAAAAATCATTGTTTCAAACATACATTAGTTTTAAAAACATAAAACTGCTATATCTTTAAATAGAACCTTATGACTTATTTTGTGGTTGTAAATAAATATTGTCCTAACCTCTCTCAGTGTGATGAGGCTGTGATATGCCCTTATCATAGCAACTGCAGTTACTTTGTAACAGATTGACTACCATGGAAATTAATTTCTTAGTCATCATTTTAAATATAATCTTTTCTGAAAATATTTCTTGGCTCTGATTAAAATGTACTAGAGTCAGGTATTTACCCTGTGGAAGGAAAACTAATTACTCATTTTATAAAAAAAGTGAAAATGATGTAGGATTTACAACTGCTTTTTTTTAATCCTTTAAAAATTTACCTAAAAATAACGATGTTCTTAAAATTTAGTTTTTGGTGAAGTGTGTCTTGAAAAGATTACTAAAGAAATTATTAAAACTAATGAAGAAACAAAGAATGTGTTTATATATTTTTATTATGTTACCCTTAATCAATGTTATTAAGAAATAGAACAATTCATTATTTACACTTTACAACAGAGGTAGTCAGCTATGATCCTTTAGGTTAATTATGTATTTTTGGCTCTGATAGCAGTTTGTGTTTAACTTTATCAAACTGAATGGGCATTCTGATTATCAGAGTTTTTTTCCAACTAAACGGCGAACTCCCAAATACATAACCATTGAATACATTTAAAAAGTAAGATCCTTATTTATCTACTGTAGATGCTCAAAATTACTAGGTAAGTCAATGCATGGTATTTTTATAATGTGTATATTGGGAATCATGAAAATATACTTATCAAATGCCAAAACCCAGCAGAAAATATGTACATCCACAAATACATGCACAAAAATTTCCCAAGAAATTTGAGTGATAGAGGCCTTAGACAAAAGAGCATTAACTGTTATGATGGTCACAAAATTTATTTTTTGGTGAAGCGTGGCTTGAAAATGTTACTAAAGATGATATTAAAACTAATGAAGAAACAAATAATGTGTATATATATTATTCTTATGTTACCCTTAACCAATGTTATTAAAAAATAAAAAAATTATTATTTACAAGAGTTGAGTTATTTAAACTTAAGTGATATAAAATATAAGCTTGCTTAAAACTCAACATTCAGAAAACTAAGATCATGTCACCTGGCTCAAAAACTTCATGGCAAATAGACGGGGAAAAATGGAAACAATGATAGGCTTTTTTTTCTTGGGCTCATAAATCACTGCAGACAGTGACTACAGCCATGAAATTAGACACTTGATTCTTGGAAGGTAGGCTATGACAATCAAAGACAGTGTATTAAAAAGCAGAGACATCACTTTGCTGACAAAGGTCCATATAGTCAAAGTTATGATTTCTCCAGTAATCATGTATAGATGTTAAAATTGAACCATAAAGAAGGCTGAGTGCCAAAGAATTGATGCTTTCAAACTGCAGTGTTGGAGAAGACTCTTGAGAGCCCCTTGGACAGTAAGAAGATCAAAGTAGTCAATCCTAAGGGAGATCAGCCCTGACAGTTCATTGGAAGGACTAATGCTGAAGCTCTAACACTTTGGCCATCTGATGCGAAGAGCTGATTCATTGGAAAAGATCCTGATGCTGGGAAAGATTGAAGGCAAGAAGAAAGAAGGGGCTCACAGACGGTGAGATGTCTGGATGGCATCATCAACTCAATGGACATGAGTTTGAGCAAACCCCGGGAGACAGTGAAGGACAAGGACATGGTGTGTTGCTGTCCATGGGGTTGCAAAGAGCTGGACATGACTGAGCAACTGAACAACAACAACTCTAACAATATTTTTTATTTATATAAATGCTTATAAATTTTCACAATAAACAAATAATCCTGGAAAAATGTGTATATTAATTTTTAAACTGTTTCTTCAAGGATTTTTAATGAAATTATACTTTCCTTGATTTAAATAAATGAAAAATAATTAGATATTAATGCTATCACAGATGTGACAGAATTCTATGAAGACTAGAATCTGATTATATAATTTCAGTGTTAGTTATGTTTTACAAGCATCTCAGTCTTTATTTGTTAATAAAATTGACTTGAGTTCTCAGATATAATAAAAGTAATCATATTTTCTTGCCCAAGAATTACTATGTAAGAAAAAAAATATATTTCCTATTTTAAAAACACTGTTATTTTTAGGTTCTCTATCCCAGATAACTGCTATTTGTATACATTCATAAAATTATAATATCTTGACCGTGTTTTATATAATTCATGATTTTCATTTAAATATTTAGCTTAAAATTGAATTCTCTTGAATCTCAGGAAAACATTGGCATACCATCTATGCAAATAGAAAATACTAATTATGAATTTGTTCTAACAGTTTTGACTTGGTGCATTGGTCTCTGATCAGAAAGAATGCAGTGTACTAAGTTATTACTTTGGTAGCAGTTTGTTAAAAGGGCATATGAAGCAGAGCAATTGAACAACCAATCATTTGCTCTTAGAGTGAAAGGCAAACAAATGTCAGGAAACTAATGGCAGAGTTAAGAAAGATGATGTAATAGTTAATTTTATGTATCCACTTGATGAGGGCATGATGCCCGCTTGTTTAGTCATATATCAGTCTAGATGTTGCTGTGAGGGTATTTTTAGGTGTAATTAATACTTAAATCAGTATGCAAATGAACTTATTTACAAAACAGAAATAGACTCAAGCACTTAGAGAGAATGAGCTTATTGTTACTGGGTGGTGGAGGAAAGGTATGTAAAGGGAGAAGGCTATGTAAAGGGTGTTGGGCGTTTGGGATCCGTATGTACACTTTGCTATGTTTAAAATAGATAACAAGGGCCTACTGTATAGTACAGGGAATCTTGCTCAATACACTGTGATAATCTAAATGGGAAAATAATTTGAAAAACAATAGATACACATGTATATATAACTGAATCATTTTGCTGTATGCTGCTGCTAAGTCACTTCAGTCGTGTCCGACTCTGTGCGACCCCATAGATGGCAGCCCACCGGGCTCCCCCGTCCCTGGGATTCTCCAGGCAATAGTACTGGAGTGGGTTGCCATTTCCTTCTCCAATGCATGAAAGTGAAAAGTGAAAGTGAAGATGCTCAGTGGTGTCCGACTCTTAGTGACCCCATGGACTGCAGCCACCAGGCTCCTCCATCCATTGGATTTTCCAGGCAATAGTACTGGAGTGGGTTGCCATTGCCTTCTCCGCTGTATACCTGAAACTAATACATTGTTAATCAACTCTACTTAAAAAAAAAAAAATGTTTCACTCATTCTCAAAAAACAGTTTTTAAAAATCAGTAGACCTTGAGTAAAGCAGATTATACTCCCTAATGTGTGAGTATAACCCTCATCCAATCAGTTGAAGACTTTAAGATAAGAGATTGCCCTCCTGAGAAGGAAGTAATTCCGCCCTTAGTCTCAACTTCAACACTTCTTTGGAACTTTGATTTTGCCAGCTCAACTCTGAGGGCCAATTCCCCCAAATAAATCTTTCTTTCCCTCTCTATGTATACATCTTAGTGGTTATATTTCTCTGGAGATTTCTAATACAGATGATGAGGATCCAAAAACAGACAAAACAAAAATCCGTGACATAGGCAGCAATCTATGTAATTACTCAATGTCCATTTTTTGCACAAACCTTACTTAACTCTAACAGTGAATGTGTAAATATTCTACTATAAGGCAAAGTTATTAAAAAATTATATACAGTGCAAGAACAATACAGATTAGTCTGTAAATACACCTTTTGAACTGGAGATATGATAATTAAACTTAGAATGTTTAAAAGGAATACTTTTTACATTCACATTGACTTGTAATCCAGCAATATAAAGAGGATAGACCGTCACAGTCAGCTTGGGCTGCTATAACAGAGTACCATAGACTAGGTGGCTTAAACAATCAACACTTACTTCTCACAGTTTTGGGGGCTGGGAAGTCCAAAATCAAGCACCAGCCAGCATTGTCAAGTTCTGGTGACAAACCTTTCTGGGTTACAGACTGGCTACATCTATTTTTATTCTCACATGGTGGGAAGAGCAGAGAGAAAGCAAGCTCTCTGGTGAGTCTAATAAGGGCATTTATGAGGGCTCCCATTTATGAGGGCTCCACACTTATTATCTCATATAATCCTAATTACCTCACAAAGACCTCACCTCCTAATATATTACACTGAGGGGGGATAAATTTTAGCAGACACAAATGTTCAGTCCAAAACATAGACTAAACAATGAGATGAGAAGCTTTATTTAAGAAAACATTAAAAGTTTTTGTAAGTCCATTAACTTTTGTTTGGGACTTACATGAAAATTCTATTTCAATTTGTGTATATGGATAAGGTAATTCATATTTAAGCAAAACACTCAGATATAATCAATAATAAATCATCCATTCAATAACTCAAAACAATCAGAATTACTGTCAACTATTGCCTCTTCTAATATTCAAATTTATGAACCAAAAAGTTCCACCAATTTTATCCCATAAATATTTTTTGAATATTTTCCCTCATTCTTTTCTCCATTATTACAACTTATTTAGACTTCCATCAGCTTCCACCTAGGTTATTTTAGTGGTCATTCTTTCTCGGCCTTTATTCTGGGCTTACATCTGGGCAAGTTTCGTAATTTCTCTAGGTCTCAGTTTCCTCATCTCTCAAACACAGATAATAAAAGACCCTACTTCACGCTGTTGAGAAGACTACAAAAGGTAATGAAGTAATGAATGAAGGAGCTCACAAGTAAGCATTCAATAAATTCTAAGTGTTGTTATTTGAGAATATGAAAAATGATTTGTTTTCATAGATTATTTCAATTTTCAAAAATTATACTTTAACCAATTTAAATTTGCTCTTACCAGAAATAATGTCTTGAAGAATGGACCTATGAGAATGCAATTATTCATTCTTACAAACAATTCTTCATTTCTACGTCATAGTCTAATATTTGTTTTCCTCAGATTCTTTCCTTGCAGCATATTTATTTATTTATTTATTTTTATCATTGGGAATTTTTAGTTGTATTCAATTTTTTTTCTATGAAAGTGTTATTCACATTCAGAATTTACCTTGATACATTCTTTATGGATTCATCACTCTGCCTAAAGACATTGATATTTTAAAAAATATTTAAAGCTGAATGCACTTTACTTTTTCATTTTAACGTTTAATGTAGAAAATTTTAAACATTCAGAAAAATGCAGACAGTGGTGTAAAAACCCTCCTGTAGCTCTCATCCTGCTTTGACATCAACATTTTGCCAATATTGTGCCAAATATCTAGCATTCCTTTTTTCCTGGAATAATTTAAAGAAAGTTTTAGACATTGTGTATGTATTGTATTATATAAACTATGCAATCACTTATTTCAAATGTAAATATTTATTATACTCTCAAATTTATGAAGAAATTTTTTTAAATTTTATTTTATTTAACTTTACAATATTGTATTGGTTCTGCCACATATCAAAACGAATCTGCCACAGGTACACATGTGTTCCCCATCCTGAACCCTCCTCCCTCCTCCCTCCCCATACCATCCCTCTGGGTCGTCCCTGTGCACCAGCCCCAAGCATCCAGAATTGTGCATCGAACCTGGACTGGCAACTCGTTCCATATATGATATTATACGTATTTCAATGCCATTCTCCCAAATCATCCCACCCTCTCCCTCTCCCACAGAGTCCAAAAGACTGTTCTATACATCAGTGTCTCTTTTGCTGTCTCATATACAGGGTTATTGTTACCATCTTTCTAAATTCCATATATATGCGTTAGTATACTGTATTGGTGTTTTTCTTTCTGGCTTACTTCACTCTGTAAAATAGGCTCCAGTTTCATCCACCTCATTAGAACTGATTCAAATGTATTCTTTTTAATGCCTGAGTAATACTCCATTGTGTATAAGTACCACAGCTTTCTTATCCATTCATCTGCTGATGGACATCTAGGTTGCTTCCATGTCTTGGCTATTATAAACAGTGCTGCGATGAACATTGGGGTACACGTGTCTCTTTCAATTCTGGTTTCCTCAGTGTGTATGCCCAGCAGTGGGATTGCTGGATCATAAGGCAGTTCTATTTCTAGTTTTTTAAGGAATCTCCACACTGTTCTCCATAGTGGCTGTACTAGTTTGCATTCCCACCAACAGTGTAAGAGGGTTCCCTTTTCTCCACACCCTCTCCAGCATTTATTGCTTGTAGACTTTTGGATTGCAGCTATTCTGACTGGCGTAAAATGGTACCTCAGAGTGGTTTTGATTTGCATTTCTCTGATAATGAGTGATGTTGAGCATCTTTTTATGTGTTTGTTAGCCCTCTGTATGTCTTCTTTGGAGAAACGTCTATTTAGTTCTTTGGCCCATTTTTTGATTGGGTCATTTATTTTTCTGGAATTGAGCTCCTTGCAGCATATTTAGATAAACAAATCTCTGAAAACTTTTCCCTCAAAATTAATTTTAAAATGATTTTAACTCACTTCTATAATTCTTACTATCAACAATAAACCTTGAAATATGAAAATACATAGTAAATAGCTACATTCTACTTCTAGTAAAATCATCCAGCAAAATACTAGGTGATTTTACTTCACTATGATGGCTTAATAATCAGAAAATATGTTTTTGACTTCTGGTTATTGTTACACTTAATGAGTATGAAGTTTTATGTAGTTTTTTGAGGATAACCTATAAATTTCCAAAAGATAACATTGTACCTTCTCCTCAGGTGGAAAGTTCATTTGAGTATATGATATATACATAGTTACACAGTTACAAAAGAGTGCTAACGAACAATTTTGAAAGAAATGATGACAATAAAAAGGACAATATTTTCTTCAGCTGTATTTATTCAGTGATATCTAAATTAAACTTAATATCAGGCAATGTTTTTGGCTAAGAAAAATAATTACACTAAAAATGGGCAAAATTAAGTTATTAAGTTTGAAACACTTATTTAGCATCTAAAAATGCCTTTATGTTTTGAATTTTGTTACTTGGTACAAAACATTTTAAAAATTTGACAATGGTGCGACAACTTAATAATGTGAGAAATGGTGAATTTGATAAAGTAAAATATAACTTATTCTATAATTTAAACTTTGCGAAGTAATATTTGTAAGTTTAAGAAAATTACACTGTTTTTTAAAGTTTGGTTGTTAAAAGCAGTGTTTCATTAAATTATATAGTTTTTCAGTTAGTATTTAAAATAAATGAAGCTTAATTCGTGATCAAACTTTATTTCAATTTTAATTATTAATAAGAAATTAAAATACATTTTAATGTTATATAATATAGTTATTTAACTTATGCTAATAAAAGTTGTTAAAAAATGGTGATATAAATCTTGTCTCTGGGGATTGATAAAAGTCAGGATGAAGAAGTCAGCAAAAGCCACACATCCAGAAAAGAGGTGACTGGGAGAAACACCATCCTCTCAAGAGCCCTCATGGGTATTTGACGATTTCCGGGTTCTTACACTGTGTGTCAGATACTTCCTTAAGACTTCACAAGATAAGTTCCCTGGTGGCCTAATGGTTATAATTTGGAGCTTTCACTGCCATGGCCTGGGTTCAATCCCTGATCGTGGAACTGAAATCCCAAAAGCCACATGGCCAAAACAACCTCCATATGGCTCTTCTCTTTCAGATCTCTGCTAAAACACCAGCTCCTCAGCAAAGCCTCATCTGACCAACCAGTTTCAAACAAGATATTATTCCATCAGTGTTTATCCATGCAACTTGTTTGATTTTCCTTCACAACAATTGAAAGTGAAAGTGTTAGTGGCTCAGTCGTGTCCGACTCTGCTATCCCATGGACAGAGGAGCCTGGAGGGCTACAGTCCATGGGATTCTCCAGGCAAAAATACAGGAGTGGGCTGCTGTGCCCTTCTCCAAGTTAAAAAAAAAAAAAAAAAAAATCTTGTCTCTGAATTATCCCAGACTATTTTATCCAGTAACCAATTCTGATCTCATAAAAGTTTGCCAACTCTAAATTTCCTAGATGCATTATTCTATTACATGGCTATCATTTTGGTCTTTCATAAGAAATAGTTCCATGTTCTTTATAGCATCCAAATTTCATCAGGTTAACTATATGTACCACAGGAGAGCAGAGTCTACAATTTGATGAAGAATATGTCTCACTTGGGAACAAAAACAATGAGCAGTATACATAGTAATGTTAATCCAGAACCATTCAGTAAGAGAAATTTTTTGTTAAATTTCATATTTAGAATAGAAAAGTATCTCAGAATGATTTATCAAAGCTAACAGCATCCAAGCTACTTGTAATGTTTATTATATTTATACTATGCCAGATGTTTTACTAGAAGAAAGATCATTTGGTTGATCAATCATTTTTATTCCCTTGAAGAATAAAATCAGTTCAGTTCTGCATATAAATTTTTAGTATGGAAAATTGCCAAATTATGAGTTATGAATTCCTGTGCTATGAAAAATCTGTGAACTTTGAAAAAAAATCTTTCAGCTAGTTAAATACTACATTTTTCTATGGGAATATAAACATGATGAGTAAATATTATTATTTTTAAAAATATATAATTCTTTTGCAATGTTTTATAGAATATACTACAATGACACGCTTCAAATTCGTTTTCTTAATGATAATCAGACAGTGAGCTGGATTCAAGCAAAATACATTTTGATAATCAACGAATTTCAAATAGCCAGGAATATAGACATCTATATGAATTCAAAACATGGGGTTTGAAGTCAGAGTAAACTGGCTTCCTTCAATTACTATGTAATCTCAGACAAATTTCCTAATATCTTGGAGCCCAATCTTCCTTATTCATAAAGTAGTCATAGGCATAACTCATCATAATGTTTTTGCAATTAAATAAGGGATCAGTCCAAAGCCCAACATAGTCAACTAACTTAGTAAATTTCTTCTCCCTGTAATTTGACTAGCAAGTAAAAAAAAAAAAAAAAAAGCAGTAGGAAAACAAGCCTCTGAGTATAAATAATTTTATTGTATCATTCAGCATTACTCAGAATCGGGCATTTTTCCCCTTGTGCCGTCAAATTTTAATTGGGTTCCCTACTGGGAGCAAGAAAATTCCACTCACTTTAAATAATGCACTTGTTCAAAACCAATTCAAATAAGCACTTAAGCTAATTATTTTGCTGGAGTGGAGAATGGTAAACCACTCCAGTAATCTTGCCGTGAGAATTGTATGAAAAGGCAAAAAGATATGATACTGGAAGATGAGCCTGCCAGATTGGAAGATGTCCCATAAGCTACTGGGGATGAACAGAAGGCAATTACTGATAGCTCCAGAAAGAATAAAGCAGCTGGACCAAAGCAGAAACCACGCTCAGCTGTGGATGTGTCTGGTGGTGAAAGTAAAGTCCAGTGCTGTAAAGAACAATACTGTATAGGAACTTGGAAGGTTAGGTCCATGAAACAGGGTAAATTGGATGTGGTCAAACAGGAGATGCCAAGAGTGAACATAGACATCCTAGGAATCAGTGACATAAAATGGACAGGAATGGGCAAATTTAATTCAGATGACCATTATATCTATTACTGTGGGAACAAATCCCTTAGAAGAAATGGAGTAGCCCTTATAGTCAACAAAAGAGCCTGAAATGCAGCACTTGGGTGCAATCTCAAAAATGACAGAATGATCTTGTTTCATTTTCAAGGCAAACCATTCACATCACAGTAATCCAAGTCTATGTCTCAATTACTGATGCCAAAGAAGCTGAAGTCAAATGGTTCCATGAAGACCTACAAGACCTTCTAGACCTAACACTAAAAAAGATGTCCTTTTCATTATAGCGGATTGGAATGCAAAAGTAGGAAGTCAAGAGATACCTTGAGTAACAGGCAAGTTTGGCCTTGGAGTACAAAGTGAAGCAGGGAAAAGGCTAATGGAGTTTTGTCAAGAGAATGCACTGGTCATAGCAAACACCATTTTCCAACAACACAAAAGACAACTCTATACATGGACATCACCAGATGGTAAATATCAAAATCATTTTGATTATATTCTTTGCAGCCAAAAATGAAAAAGCTCTATAGCATCAACAAGACCTGGTGCTGACTGTGGCTCAGATCATGCTAAGTTACTTCAGTCAGGCCTGACTCTGCAATCCTATGAACCATATCCTGACAGATTCCTCTGTCCATGGGATTATCCTCTGCTTATTGTGAAATTGAGACTTAAACTGAAGAAAGTAGGGGAAACAACTAGGCCATTCAGGTATGACCTGATCATATCCCTTATGATTATAGAGTGGAGGTGATGAATAGGTTTAAGGGATTAGGTCTGATAGAGAGAGTGCCTGAAGAAATATGGACAGAGGTTTGTACCGTTGTACAGGAGGCAATGACCAAAGCAATCCCATGAAAAAGAAATGCAAGAAGGCAAAGTGATTGTCTGAGGAGGCCTTACAAATAACTGAGAAAAGAAGAGAAGCAAAAGGCAAGGAGAAATACTCAACTGAATGCAGAGTTCCAAGAAGACCAAATAGAGATAAGAAGGACTTCTTCAATGAACAATGCAAAAAGGTAGAGGAAAACAATAGAATGGGAAAGACTAGAGATCTTTTCAAGAAAATTGGAGCGATCAAGGGAACATTACATGCAAGGATGGACACAATAAAGGACAGAAACAGTAAGGACCTAACAGAAGCAGAAGAGATTAAGAAGAGGTTGCAAGAATACACAGAACTATACAAAAAAGTCTTAATGACCCAGATAGCCACAATGGTGGGGTCACTCACCTAGAGTCAAATATCTGGGAGTGTGAAGTCAGGTAGGCCTTAGGAAGCATTACTGCAAACAAAGCTAGTAGCTAGTGAAGGTGATGGAATTCCAGCTGAACTATTTCAAATTCTAAAAGATGATGCTGTTAAAGTGCTACCTCAATATGTCAGCAAATTTGGAAAACTCAGCAGTGACACAGGACTGGAAAAGGTCAGTTTTCATTCCAATCCCAAAGAAGGGCAGTGACAAAGAATGTTCAAACTACCGTACAATTGCACTCATTTCACATGTTAGCAAGGTTATCCTAAAAATCCTTCAAGCTAGTCTTCAGCATTATGTGAACTGAAATCTTACAGATGTACAAGCTGGGTTTAGAAAAGGCAGAGGAAAGATCAAATTGCCAACTTTTGCTGGATCATAGAGAATGCAAAGGAATTTCAGAAAAACATCTATTACACTTCGCCTTCATTGACCAGGTGAAAACCTTTGACTGTGTGGATCACAAAAAACTGTGGAAAATTCTTAAAGAGATGAGAATACTGGACTACCTTAACTGTTCCCTGAGAAACCTGTATCCAGGTCAAGAAACAGCAGTGAGAACATTATATGGAACAACTGACTGGTTCAAAATTCAGAAAGGAATATGACAAGGCTGTATATTGTCAGCCTGCTTATTTAATTTATATGCAGAGTACATGATGCAAAATGCCGGGCTGAAATTTCAGCACAAGCTGAAATCAAGAAACATCAACAACCTCAGATAAGCAGATGATACCACTCTACTGGCAGAAAGTGAAGAGGAACTAAAAAGACTCTTTATGAGGTCAGTGAAAGAGAAGAGTGCAAAAACATGCTTAAAATGCAACATTCAAATAACTAAGATCATGGAATTAAGTTCCATCACTTAATGGCAAATAGAAGGGGGAAAAGTGGAAGCGGTGACAGATTTTATTTTCTTGGTCTCTAAAATCACAGAGGACTGTGACAGCAGCCATGAAATTAAAAGATACTTGCTTCTCAGAAGGAAAGCTATGACAAACCTAGAAAATGTATTGAAAGCAAATATATCATTTTGCTGACAAAGGTCTGTATAGTCTAAGCTATGGTTTTTCTAGTAGTCATGTATGGATGTGAGAGTCAGACCATAAAGAAGGCTGAGCACCGAAGAACTAATGCTTTCAAAATGTGGTGCTGGGAAAGACTCTTGAAGGTCCCTTGGACAGCAAGGAGATCTTCCTAAGGAAGATCCATCTTGAATATTCATTGGAAGGACTGATGCTGAAGCTGAAGTCCTAATACTTTGGCCAGAGTGGACTCATTGGAAAAGACCCTGATGCTGGGAAAGATTGAAAGCAAAGAGAAGATGGTGGCAGAGGACGAGATGGTTAGATAACATCATTGACTCTCACTCTGGGAGATTGTGAAGGATAGGGAAGCTTGGTGTGCTGCAGTTCATGGGGTCACAAAGAGTCAGACATGGCTTAGCAACTGAACAGGGTATAGGTAGCAAGTCTCATTATAGAGTTTGTGTCTACAGTTCACTCTTTCTAGAAACCATACATCCTCACAACTTGGACATGGTCATGTAAGTCATGAATTACATAGGATGATCTATTCTTTAGAATTTCTACACTATATTACATGGGAGTAGAGCTCAGATCTACCATTATTAATTAGCATTTATGTCCTTAGTGCTTCGGAGAGACTGAAAACTCTTGAGAGACTCTGAGGTAAGTATTAACACAGTTCTGTGCTTTTTATGAAAAAATAAAATGAAAAGGATATAATTCATATCCTTAAGGAACAAATTATCTTTTACTCATCTTTTTTTTTTTTCCCTCAACTGAACTGGATAGCATTTCCTATGATTCAGGATATATTGCCAAATTTTCATTACAACTTTCCCTGTTATGCATTTTATTACCAAGATTTCAAGTATTTTATTAAGAAAGTTGAAATAGAAAATGCAAGATTTGGTTTAAAAAGAACAGAATATACACCGTCAACAGTAGGAGACTAGATGCGTAACTGGAAAAACTGATGTCAGATTTTTCAGTGATTGAACTCCCAGTTGCCTAAGATCAAGAAACATTTTGTACTTTTATCACAGTTTCATTATTTCATACAAATTTAGCTTCTGTCTTTCCTAAAAATTTTTAAATATGGGGAGAGGCTTGGAGAGTGTCTTCCCTCAGGTTGAAAAGTTGCAAAAATCTCCCTTCTCACATCCACATTATCACCTCACTTCCTTTTAGGAGGCAATATGTCTTCAGAAACATCACATGGTTGGAGTCAGTCAAATGTGGTTATACTCTCTGTGTCTTAATTTCACTGTCTACAGAGTGTGGTGAGTAATGCAAGCATTAAGGATTGTATTGAATATTCACTGCGGATTAGACAAATAGTAGTATATAAAAAGACACTTCCCAGGTGGCTCAGTGGTAAAGAATCCACCTGCCAACGAAGGGGACGTGAGTTCAATCCTTGGGTCAGAAAGATCCCCAGGAGGAAGAATGGGCATCCCACTCCAGTATTCTCTGTTGGAAAAATCCCATGGACAGAGAAGCCTGGTGGGCTAGAGTCCATAGCATTGCAGAGTCAGAAACGACTGAGCAACTGAGTACACACACACACACAGTGTGCAATGATGGTAAATATCACAGGTTCACAATTTCAAAATCAAAAATACTTTAAACACTTTCAAAGTTTTTGTTGACTTTTGGAATTCATTTTACAACAATATTTAACCTGATTTGACATAAGGCTGCTTACAGAATGAATAATTTATTTTTCATTGTAGGCATTTTGATTAATTACGTATTGTAGCCCCAGAGTCTCGGAGAAGGCAATGTCACCCCACTCCAGTACTCTTGCCTGGAAAATCCCATGGACGGAGGAGCCTGGTAGGCTGCAGTCCATGGGGTCGCTAAGAGTCGGACACAATTGAGTGACTTCACTTTCACTTTTCACGTTCATGCATTGGAGAAGGAAATGGCAACCCACTCCAGTGTTCTTGCCTGGAGAATCCCAGGGACAGGGGAGCCTGGTGGGCTGCCGTCTATGGGGTTGCACAGAGTCAGACATGACTGAAGCGACTTAGCAGCAGCAGCAGCAGCAGCCTGAGTCTAGAGGATACGTGGCACAAGATACAGTATATGTGCCATTTAACTTTTTAAAATTTTCAAACCCTGAATTCCAAAAAACTAAAGTTTTTAAAAAATTATATGGACATATAACTATTGTTATTAAATACAATTTAATTCTAGACTAAAATTTCTATATAAAATATGAAATATATACAGGCAATAATACTATTAAGCTTTATATTGAACTTTCAAGATTTATATCAAAACACTTTTGATTTCATGTGACAAAATGATCCTTTTAAGTGGCAATTGGTAAAATTAGTATGACCTTTTCAAAGCTAAAGAAATTGAATTACAGAATGCTATATTTAATTTAAGCAAAATTATGATAAAAATTAAGATCGCAGTTGGGATCAAGAATACTTTATTTACTTCCTTTGTGTTGAGCTCCTTGATTAGACCTCTTCCATTTTCAGCTCAAATACTTCTGGAAAAGATGTTTTGCAAAAGAATCTCATTGGCAACAAAAAAAATAGCAGACCATCTTTTCAACTTTTATATTTTTTCAGATTAAGGCACACAGCCTAAAATTTAAAATGTTTTAACTTATCTATCCTATTTGCAATTTTTCATACAAATATGCTGTAGCACATAGTTTGGAAAATATATGCATATGCATGTAAACAAACATACGTATATAAATCTATACAACAATGCTTGTTAGCCATCTAGTGGCTTCAAAATAAAATTCATGGCAAAAGTAGAAATTACTATCTTAACTACCACTCCAGAATACTTATTGTTTATATTACATAGCATTTTAAAAACACTTATATAAAACCATTTAGATACATTTTAAAGTCAAGCCTCATTTAGCAAATTTTGCTTTCAATTTTTTATGAACTCTAGCTACTCATTTTACTCTTATTAACAAAATTTGAGCTACTTGCTATTTTAACTTAGTTTTACACCTTACTGAAGTCTATGACAGTGGTAAAACAAAAGTTTTGCTCCATTTTCTTATGCTAAAAACCTTGCCTTTCTGCCACAGTACTGCTGTAGAATTGAAGAACCTTATAGGCTATGTTTTGTGTATGTATAAGAGGACAGTAAAATGGAGTCATAATTTGGAAGTTATATACTTTCTCATAATCAAACTTCTTATCTTTGTGTATGTGTGATCAGTCGCTAAGTTGCATCTGACTCTTTGCAGCCCCAGACTTCCTGGTCCTTCATGGAGTATTATTTACTGTGAAGTTTTATTTATTTTATAACATCAAACCTCAAAAGACATATTGAAATATCAAATATGTTGATCTGATATCTTGAAATGTATTGGCATTATTTTCCATTTTGGAGCCTTTATCCTATTTAAGAGTTCTTGGATTTGCCTAAAGTTTTTTTAGTCTCATTTATCCCTTATTTTACATTTTGTTAGATTTTGTGAATGTGTATATGCGTACTTTAAAACTTGGCAGGCTTATGTATTCACACGGAAGAATTAAATTGCTGTACATTCTATTTTATTTTCCTTAAAGGTTCGCCATCCTTTACTCTTATATAATAGCTATCTTAATGCATAAAGGAAAATCTTATTATTAATAATGTCACACGTATCTGGATAATGCATCCTTCATTAATTGATGACATCAACTTATTTTTTAAATTTAATGGAGCAGAAAAGAAATTCCATAGCAAAAATCTTCATATTTATTAATTTAAGCCAATCTAGTAAAAGCTATTTTTTATTCATTGCCAATTAGCTTTATAAAACATAACTGAAAAATGTTGATTTATAAGTTCACTTATTCCTTAGCCACTATTCTTGCAGATTTAAGGACTAGTAGGTCTATGTGCAAATCAAAAATAGTTGGCCCATCCCCTGGAGGCCTCTGGGTTCTATTCCTTTGGAGTTACACTGGTGTGACTAGCTCTATTTGCTCAGTCACTGAACTTCTTCATCTTAAAAAGGGAACACAGACTCAGCTCCACTGCAAACATTTAGATTCCAGATAAAAAATAACTAAGATCATACTTATATTTTCTCCCACCAAGTACCTATGTATAGAGTGATCATTTATCTTATTGGTCATTTTATACCTTATTATCTTTACCCATTGACATTTGACACCATCTCAGGATGGTAATCTTACTAAGAATCAGAACTGAACACTTTTTATACCAATTTAAAATTTTTCAACTGAATTGGAAAGTGCTTCATTCTTATAAGTTTTCCAAATTTGTATTAATCTATGTGAAGGGCTTTTTTATTCTCTAGAAATGTTGAGTTACAATGCATCTATTCTCTTATGGTAACAACTTGTTATAGAAGGATGTTCATTGGTGACTTTTCCAGAATGTAAAGAAATGTGTCTGACATCTTGAGGTTGTTTTTCTATTATTTTCGGGGATGTCATTAGATTATCAATACTCACTGAAAAACAGAAGTTAAATGATACTTCCTTTAAGCAAGTCTTTCTTTAGTGTCCTTGTGGATATGATTCTTATCTTTCCTTAATGGGAATTTTCATCTTCATATCTCAGTTTAAATTAAATTTAAACACATAATTAAAAAAAAAACTTTTAAAAGTTAAAAATCTTAATTACCTATATTGGGGATTTTTACATTTAAATTACTTAAATCTTTTTTATAAAGAACTTACATGTCATTTTTTGAAAGAATACTGCCAGTGAGCTAATTACATGAATTAGATATTTATACTTATGGTTTCCTGGCATCCAAATGAATAATTGGTGGAAATTATTTTGAGGATTCAGGAAATAGGAAATAAATTTAAAATTTAATGCCTCCTTCAGATAGAGCAGAATCTGGCAAGTGTTTACAGTCGCAGATGAACAAAAGGATTTAGGAAATCAGATCCCTATCTAGGAGAAATAAATACAAACTTAGAAAGTAATCTTTCCCTGCTTCTGCCAAAAAAGTGAGGCTCTTTAATCACAGAAACAGAAAGAATAAAAAAGAGAATTTTCAGTGTATTCAGAATACTGTGGCAAGAAAAAAATAAGCATTGAAAAAAGTTGGGACATAATTTACTCACTAATTATAGCTAGCTAATATTGGTGACATACTGATTGACAGAAGGCACAGATACAAGGTGTTCGATACAATGTATTCCCACTGAGCTAATTAATGCACCTCCAGGCTTTAGTTATGGGCTCCATTTTCAACAGAAGGAAAGATCCAGGCCTTCATACTCTTTGATTTGTCCGTGCTCAAACATGTGAGTGCAAAGATGAGCATTATGACTGGACAGAGTTGGCAGCACCTGTTACCTATTCTCACATCCTCTAACATTAAATATAATAGTTTTAGAAACTCCCAAGTGTTAGAGTGACAGTTGGTAACAAACCATCAGTGCTGTCATTTGGGCATTAAAATAATCAACTGCTTTTTTTACTTTAATTAGTTTGCTTTCCCTATTCTAATATCAAGTGATATTTGGAATTTAAGAGAAATAATAACGAGCCATGTTAGCATCCGTCTGTTTTTCTCCTTGGTGAACTGAGCTGTTGGAAGCAGTTTCATTATTATTAATACAGCATAACTTTTTTTTTTGCATGGAAAGTATGCATGTGTCATCTGAAATAATTATATTGGTGATGCCGGAAGATAGGAACTTTGATGTGGTAGGTGACATCCTGAGTGGATTCATGTGGAAGTCTAAATATAATCTTTTAACATTCGATTTATACAGTGTTTGCTATTTCTAAGAAGGATGTAATATTTGGGTAGATGAGATAGAGAGGTGTCCACTGAGATCATTTTAGCATTAGCAGACTTCAGTTTTAGATTCGTTTCTCCACTCCCCAGGCAAGCAAATTAATGTCTCATTTTCCTTCTTTGTAAAAGGGGAATGATAAATCAGAGGTTGTTTTGAGGATTCAATTAGCTGCTGTGCAGTGCTTAACCCTTTTACACAGTTCATGAGATTCTCATGGCAAGTACACTGGGGTGGTTTACCATTCTCTCCTCCAGTGGAATGTCAGAGTATTGGCAGAATGCCAAAGAACTGATGCCTTTGAACTGTGATGCTGGAGAAGACTCCTGCAAGTCCCTTGGATGGCAAGAAGATCAAACCAGTCAATCTTAAAGGAGATCAACCCTGATTATTCACTGGAAGGACTGAAGCCAAAGCTGAAGCTTCAGTATTTTTGTCCTCTCATGTGAATAGATGACTCATGGGAAAAGTCCCAGATGCTGGGAAAGATTGAGGACAGAAGGATAAGAGAGCATCAGAGGATGAGATGGCTGGATGGCTTCACTGATGCAAAGAACATGAACTTGGCAAACTCTGGGAGTGGTGAGGGACAGGGAAGCCTGGCGTGCTGCAGTCCATGGGGTCACAAAGACTTGGACAGGACTGGGCAACTGAACAATAACAACAACGGTGCTTAACCCAAAGGTTAGCAAGTAACAAGTACTCAATAGGGTTTTTAATGCAATATATTAATGTGATGATATTAAAAGTATTTTAAATAAATAATGCACTCATGATTAGCTATAATTAGTACAATTACATAACAAAATAGAGTACATATTAATTAATATTTTTATTTTATATTGAATGTCAATATTCCTTTAAAATGTATTAACTATAATGTGTATTTCATACTACAACATAATAAATATGTAAAAAGTAAGTTATCTGACTATTAAAAAGAAATGCTTCAATATTAGGATATTTTTTTTAACTCTAGAGATAAAAAACTAAATAAAGTCTAAAACAGAGAAAAGATGCAAGAAGTTTAATACACGAAAAATAGATTTATAGTTTTATTTTCCAAAAATTAAATCATCCACTTATAATTTTAAAGAGATCACTTATTGATGACAATCTTTTAATAAGATGAATTTGTCATAAAATAAAACTAAGGCAAAATACACTGTAACTTAAAATTTAACATTCATTAAAATACAAAAAATTAGACCCTTATAGATTTTAGGTCACAGGCACAGGTTAGTTAGAATGTTTTCTTTCTTTTCTTGATTGTGATGTGACTGGGAAATGCCAACACTGATAAGTTATGATAAGTTAGGAAGATGCCTATGTGGAGAAGGGTGAACTGCATCATAACTTGAAAACATTATGCTTAAGACCCTTTTATTTTGACCTACTATCACAAGATAACATGTTACTCTCTCACATAAGCATTCCTATTGAGAGGAGATCAGCTAATCAAACAACATAAAGATTTTAGGCTGACTGACAATGTAAATAAATATCATCATCATAAAACCCTTTCAGGATTTGATTGCCACGAGCTCCAAATAATAAATAAAGTATACATACATGAGCACGCACACACACACACACACACTATTAGGAAACTTTCAAATAAGAAGGCAAAATCTACATGACCAAAGGAAAACATTCTACTTTTAGAGCAAAATATAATTTTTATCATGGAATTCTAAAACAAAAAAGAACTAATCAACATATGGGCTAAGTATATTTCAGGACATAGTCACAACAAAATGAATAGAACTAGAACATAATTGATAGATCTAAAAATTATAGCAAACAACCAGTCTTCTAGTTATGAAAATCCATAATTAAATGTCTTATTTTCTAACATTGTGATGTTAATTTTAATATATTTATTATACCATACTGTATGATTCAGAGAAGGCAATGGCACCCCACTCCAGTACTCTTGCTTGGAAAATCCCATGGATGGAGGAGCCTGGTAGGCTGCAGTCCATGGGGTCGCTAAGAGTCGGACAGGACTGAGCGACTTCACTTTCACTTTTCACTTGCATGCATTGGAGAAGGAAATGGCAACCCATTCCAGTGTTCTTGCCTGGAGAATCCCAGGGACGGGGGAGCCTGGTGGGCTGCCGTCTATGGGGTCGCACAGAGTCGGACACGACTGAAGTGACTTAGCATAGCATAGCATAGCACTGTATGATTATATTATGCCTCTTGTTTCATTTTTCTTGCTTCTTCAGTTAAAATTTTAATTGCTGGATCACAGGAATCATTTGTGTATTCGTTTGTATTATTCACATGAGCTAAACATCAGCTGTACATCTAGTATCAAATACATATTTATTGAATGAAATATGTACATAATGTTTCATCAGGCTATATATTGCATAGGAAATAAAACAAGTATATTGTACAAATATGGTGCATCATTTGTTTTAGTAACCAGAAGAGTGTCATGTAAACAGGCAGCTTAAAAAACTAGTGATATTTATATAGCAACAGGTTAGAATTCTTACTTCTAAATAAATGTTATAGCAGGAAACATCTATTTAAACCATAGATAATAATCCTTGTTCTATATGTTGTGAATTATAATAAATACATTGTATCAATAAAGTTTTCCAAATATGTAGCAGCATCAAATTGTAATGGTAATAAAAATGTTTTTCAAAGCTCTTTTGAAAGTATGCATGGCTCATTATACTCATTGAGAATTGTTAACTGATATGAGTCATTATGAAAATTTGATAGATGGAAAAATAAAAGACTCAGAGATAGTCATTCCTGATGTCACCCTAGAGACACTGAAAATATAGATCACTTATTAGTGAATTACAGACTGTTTACTATACATACAGACCTCATAGATTTTTGACCAACTTCTCCCAGACTACTCTAATTTTTAAAAAGTTATGTTTCCTGGTTTATAGTCTATGGGAACTTGAATAGAATTTGTATCCTGCTGTTGTGTGAAACAGTATAAATCTCAATTATGTTGAATTGATTCACAGTGCTTTTCAGGTCTACTATATCCTTCTAACTTTCTGTCTATTCACTCCATTAATTTTTGAGAGTTTGATATTGAAACTCCAACTAAAAATCTTAATTTATCTACTTAAAAATAATTGCAATATATAGTAGAACTATATTTATCTTTGTCCTGTATTTTCTAAGTCCCCTGTAAATGTGTTAGCATACTTTCATAACTTAAAAAATAAAAAAGAAAGAACTCCCCCAAAATGAAGTGTATTTTTTTAAAAAGTTGGGTATTCATGATATTGTATAGTGGTAATCATGATATTTGTATTTATTTTCATAACTCTTCTTGAGGATCAAATATTTTGGTTTCCATAGAGGTTTGAGTATTTCAGGTTCCATCACTTTTCTAAAGCTGTATGTTAGGACTTAGAAGCAGAGACAATGTCTGTTGTTCACTGCTGGATTCCCATCAGTTAGGATGGAAGCCAGGACACTGCAAACACTTGACCAGTAGTTATGAATGCATGCATGTTGTCCTCTGCCACTGACTTTAACTTTCAAGAATACTACTTTTTAATATTAGCACTTTTTTATAGCAATAATACCTATCTACATCATTTTGTTTAGAGGACTGCCATGTTTAGTGATTGGCATGGTTTTGCCAAGCCATCTCCCTCTCTAATTAAATAAGCTTTAGATATTAAATGCTTAATAAAAGATAGGAGTAAAAGTAAATAAAATATTACCTTCAAAGTAATTAATATGTCTGCCTTTTTCTTAGCTTAAGTAACACTTAAGTAAAGCGGAGTTTGTCTTTTATAAACTGTTATTTTATTCTGTTGCTAGAGTTGTTTAAAGATTATCTATAATTAATTATTAATTCAACTATGTTTATAAGCAAAATGCTGTCTTCTATATCTATTATCATTGGTATTGAAAAGGATTTGGTAAAGTTAATGTAACATCACCTCTTGTCTTGACAAAGAAATGTCACTCCTACCCTAGAAATATTTAAATGTACCCTGAATAAAAAGTCTCTTCAGTGTTTCCATGTTATCATCACAAATAACTAGTTCAGCATTTACAGTTATCAGCATTATGGAAATAGCCGAGGGCTAATTAGCTTATTTGGAAAATGTAAATTCAGAAAGATTGATAAGCTCCTTTGTAAACAAAATTAGTCATCATTACAAATGATGAGGCTCAAAAATGTAGTGAACATTTGCCAGGCCACATCTGTCAATTATCTATATATTTTATGTCCTTAAGTTTTATTGAGTTGTATCACAAGCCTTTTGAGTAGGATTTCTGTCTTAGTAATTAGCATGGACTACCTGGTTTAAAATCCACTACCTGCAATATTTAGAGAAAACTATAAAAGAGTAGCAACTTCAAATAAGAAGAGCAGTATAATTCACTGAGTGGACTCCGAAGCTGGACTCAGTGTACATAATGCACTTCAGGAAGATAATTTCTCCCACACTTTGGCCTCTCAGTTTGCTGAATTCTTTTTCTGCAGTAATCTTATCTTCCAACCTGTTTCAGCTGTACATTATCACAGTGATACTGCAGTGTTCAACATGGTAGACACATGGATATTCATATTTAATTAAAATTGAATACAATGTACGATTAAAATTTCATTCCTCAGTTGCACTAAACACATTTCAAGGGTTCAATATCTATGTGTGCCTAATGGCCATCACATTGTACAGTTCATATATAGAACATTTCTATCATCACAGAAAATTCCACTGGCTAGTACTGCTATAGACATTGCATTCAAACTATAATCTTGCCCCATGCTTAACTGCATGCATTGTACTTTTATCAACACCGCCTGTATTTTCAGCTCACTCTTTGTTTTATTATGACTTCAAAAATATTTTAATTCTATCAGTTACTCTAATTCATTAATTTCCAAACTTTTAAATCTCAGGAACACTTTATACTTTAAAAACATTTCTGAGGGTGCTAGAAAGCTTTTCTTTATGTTGCTGTCTACTGTTTTCTGTTGTAGCATAAGTAAAAAATTCGGAGAAGGCAATGGCACCCCACTCCAGTACTCTTGCCTGGAAAATCCCAAGGACGGAGGAGCCTGGTAGGCTCTAGTCCATGGGGTCGCTAAGAGTTGGGCACAACTGAGCGACTTCACTTTCACTTTTCACTATCATGCATTGGAGAAAGAAATGGCAACCCACTCCAGTATTCTTGCCTGGAGAATCCCAGGGACGGAGGAGCCTAGTGGGCTGCCATCTACGGGGTCGCACAGAGTCAGACACGACTGAAGCAACTTAGCAGCAGCAAGTAAAAAATTAAAATAATTTAAATGTTTAACAATATATATATAACTTTTAACATCATGGGAAAATTGTTGTATTTCCCAAGCAAAAATAAACTTTAAGAGAAAAGTAACACAGTTTTATATTTTGAAAATCTCTTTAAGAGAATGCAGATGGATTCTCCTATGTTTCTGTCGTTAGGTTTCGACATATACATCAGGAACTTCTATAAAACTCTACTGTAGATTTATGAGAACATAAGAGTGAAAAGGCAAGTAGCATGTTAGTAGTATAATGAAAACAGTTGGGATTCCTTGAAAAGATCTTGGTATCTCCAGGGGTGTCCAAACCACACACTGAGAACTGCCATTCGAGATGCTACCATCTTTTCCTTGCTCCTTACTGCATGAGGTCCTCTATCCCTTTTTAGCCAGTTTAATACTCCTTTATATACTAAAATAATTTTATTACCTAGATTTCTTTATCACATTGGTTTTAGCCACAACCATGGTTAAATACTTTTCTGCTCTATTCCATAGCTGCTTCTGTGGAGATTAAAGCTGGGGAAAATATACTTGATCATGTGGACTGATCTCATTTCATGCCCTTTAATCTCAAAAGGACTCTCAGTATTGCCAGCTATTAATATTATGCATTAAAAACTCTTAAATGTCTATTTGCTAGTTTCTCCTTTAACCCTTCAGTTCAGTTCAGTCACTCAGTCGTGTCCAACTCTTTGTGAACTCATGGAATGCAGCAGGCCAGGCTTCCCTGCCCATCACAAACTCCCGGAGCTTACTCAAACTCATGTCCATCGAGTCGGTGATGCCATTCAATCATCTCATCCTCTGTTGTCTCCTTATTCTCCTGCCTTCAATCTTTTCCAACATCAGGGTCTTTTCCAATGAGTCTGTTTTTCACATCGTGTGGCCAAAGCATTGGAGTTTCAGCTTCAGCATGAGTCCTTCCAATGAATATTCAGGACTGATTTCCTTTAGGATTGACTGGTTAGATCTCCATGCAATGGAGATAGAATTACACCACAGTTTAACCCTTAACTCTCCAAATTTTTTCCCTTATGTGCACTCTCAATCAACAACCTCCAACCTCACTGAGGAAGGCAAGCATTCAGGGAACGTCCACAGACTCACACCAGCTACTGTACCTCCTCCAGCATTTATCTATTTGTATGTAATCTCTGTTGCTATCGAAGACTATGGAAGAGCACTCCACAAGCCTGTCTAAAGTCAATGGTTCTGTGGGAGCACAGATACTATCCTCTCTCCTCTATACCAATAATTCTTCCCTTTCCCTTTGACATCATCAATATTCTTCTTTATTGGCTCATTCTCATCACCATCAACACAAGCTGCTAAGTTCTTTCTGTTGATCCCATTTACATGTAGCTACTTATGTAGTAAAAATGTTCAAAAAGTCACATATAAGCCCTTTTTCCAAATTCACTTTTCAATTCATTCTTAAACATACTCTAATCAAGCTTTTCCCCCTATCATCTCAGAAACTGCTTCTGTCAGTTGCCAAAACCAATAGTTAGTTTCCAGTTCTCCCTACTGTTGACTTATCAAAGTATTTGACATAATCGATTACCTTTTCCCTTTGGATGTGTCAAGGGACTGTGTAATTTCCTCAGTTCTGTCTCGTCACAGCAAAAATTTGAAGTGATGGATCAGCGTTCCAGCTCATGGACAGACCAGTGTCACAGCTCTCAGATGGACCAGTGTTAGAGCTCCGTGTTACAGCTCAGTTTTATTTAGAAAATAAAGGAAAATACATCCTTGAGGCATGAGGGCATGACGACTCAAAAGACACAAAGAGAAGAAAGAGAGACCCCCGGACCTTTGACTCCTCTTTTTATATGTTTTTTCTCCTCCCACTGGGCCTGCGCCATGTAAACTGGGCTAGTCAGGAGCGCTGTTTGTTCTACCTGAGGTCCTCACTCTGGTCCTCAGACCTTCCTTTGTTCTATTTTCGCAGGTTTTCCCTTCCTTGTCTTTTAGCCACCACCATTCTGGAATCCTTTTTCCTATTCTAACTACCTAACAGATGCATACCTTTCTTGGCTTCCAGGACATTGCTTTCCTACGCTGTTTCCTCAGCTTCTACCGGATCTCTTAATTTTAGAGTATATAAATCCCATAGTCCTTCATCTTCTCCTCTCTATTAATACTTGCTATTTTGGTGATCTTATGCAGATTTTAACATCACCTCTATGCTGTGACATGAATGGTCTAGTGGTTTTCCCTACTTTCTTCAATTTCAGTCTGAATTTGCAACAAAGAGTTCATGATCTGAGCCACAGTCAGCTCCTGTTCTTGTTTTTGTTGACTGTATAGAGCTTCTCCATCTTTGGCTGGACATGGAACAACAGACTGGTTCCAAATAGGAAAAGGAGTACGTCAAGGCTGTATATTGTTACCTTGCTTATTTAACTTCTACGCAGAGGACATCATGAGAAACGCTGGGCTGGAAGAAGCACAAGCTGGAATCAAGATTGCCGGGAGAAAAATCAATTACCTCAGATATGCAAATGACATCACTCTTATGGCAGAAAGTGAAGAGGAACTCAAAAGCCTCTTGATGAAGGTGAAAGAGGAGAGTGAAAAAGTTGGCTTAAAACTCAACACTCAGAAAAAGAAGATCATGGCATCTGGTCCCATCACTTCATGGCAAATAGATGGGGAAACAGTCGAAACAGTGTCAGACTTTATTTTTTGGGGTTCTAAAATCACTGCAGATGGTGACTGCAGCCATGAAATTAAAAGATGCTTACTCCTTGGAAGGAAAGTTATGACCAACCTAGATAGCATATTGAAAACCAGAGACATTACTTTGCCAACAAAGGTCCATCTAGTTAAAGCTATGGTTTTTCCAGTGGTCATGTATGGATGTGAGTGTTGGACTGTGAAGAAAGCTGAGCACCGAAGAATTGATGCTTTTGAACTGTGGTGTTGGAGAAGACTCTTGAGAGTCCCTTGGACTGCAAGGAGATCCAACAAGTCCATTCTAAAGGAGATCAGCCCTGGGATTTCTTTGGAAGGAATGATGCTAAAGCTGAAACTCCAGTACTTTGGCCACCTCATGCGAAGAGTTGACTCATTGGAAAAGACTCTGATGCTGGAAGGGATTGGGGGCAGGAAGAGAAGGGGAAGACACAGAAGAGATGGCTGGATGGCATCACTGACTCGATGGATGTGAGTCTGAGTGAACTCCGGAGTTGGTGATGGACAGGGAGGCCTGGCATGCTGCGATTCATGGGGTCGCAAAGAGTCGGACATGACTGAGCAACTGAACTGAACTGAACTATGCTGTTAATTTCCAAATTAAAATCTTCAAGCCAAATCTCTCTGTTGAACACTAGATTTGTATAGCCAAACACACACTCTCTTAACATCTCCACTTTAGAGGTCAGATAGATAAGTTACATTAATTTTCAATTATGATCTCTATCTACAGAATTTCTCCTCTCAGTAGTTAGCAAGTTTTTCCCTAGCAGTGCTCAGGGAAAAGACAGGATCCTCATCAATGACTTCCTTTGTCTTCATCCCTCATTCAGTCCATCATCAAACCCTGCATGTTACCTCTGCTAAAATTGGCTAAGAAACTGAACATTAATGAGTGAGAAACTTAGTTAAGAAACTGAACTTTAAATGTTACTTAATTTTAATGGGCTGTAGCCTACCAGGCTCCTCTGTCCATGGGATTTTCCAGGCAATTGTCCTGGAGAGGATTGCCATTTCCTTGTCCAGGGGATCTTCAACCCAGGGATCGAACCTGGGTTGCCTGCATTGTAGACAGACACTTTACTGTCTGAGCCACCAGGGAAGTAAATTAAATTAATAGTCACCTATGACTGATAACTGCCATATCACCACAGATCTAGACTAACTACTAAAATTATAAACTTTAAGTATTGGGGGAAAATAACTAATAATAATAGCAAATATATATAAAAGAAAGTAAGACAGGAAAGAAGAAAGAATATAAACCTGTCAAGATGAAGAGAATGCAAAAGGATCCTTGAGTGCTAGGCTTATGTATATGTTGCACATGCTTGGCACAGAATAAGTACTAAGTATATACTGAGTGAATGTTGCCATTAATGGTTTTATATGTTATGCCTTCAATTAGTAGACCATTAGACACGTTAAGATTGTGTATGCTTTTTGTATTTGTGTGTGTGTGTGTGGTTTCTCTTTTGTTTCTACTATTTTCAAATCCAAAGAATTAATGTTTTATGTCACAACTTAGAAAAATACCATCATTCTTTATCATTGTTCACAAAAATGGTTTAGGTGGTTTTATGTTCCTTATTATTTTCTTAACATGCAACCCTTTGCTTACAAAGTAAGATGTGGTTTATGTGATAAAGTTATTTGCTGCTGACTTTTGGGATTGAAATTATCCACAATCAGACAGAGAATGTGTTCTCAATCACTGGAGAGGGACCAAGTTTATTTATATATTATTTAGATGATCGTAAGTCTCGGATATATTACAGATTAAATGCATTTTATCTAACAAAAATATTGCTGTCAATGGAACTTATTACTTCCTGTGGCTATGCCAATATATTAATTTCTAGTACTTAGAAGGATCTAAGTTTCCTAAAGTTTTCTGTTGGTTAAGTATGATACATTTTACTTTAAGGGATATCTGCCAGAATAAAAGCCATATATAAAAAAGTACTTGTATTGTCTTTAAAACTTTGCTTGTTGACTGCCTAAAAGAAAAGCAAATAGTAAATACGTAAGGAAGATTCTGTTATTTCATTCACTGATATAGTTAATTCATGGAAAAACTCTTTTCTCTGTGTGATAGCATTAAGAACTGTTTTAGGGATACACTTACAAATCTCAGAATTATTAGGTCACAAAATGTGTACCTTTTACCAAAATAAGAACTTTTCAATAATGGTCTGTAATGATCTATGCTATAGAATAATGCATATTAGTTGTTATAGTGTGTTTTTTCTTCTTTATTGATTTTTATCAAGTTCAGTTGCCTCCTATACTTCTCTGCTTAAATTTGGATGTTTAAAAATCAGAATTGTATGGTGAAAAAAGCTTAAAATAAATGTTTAAAATTCAACAAATTTTGGAGAAAATAGTCTAAAATTTTTTATTTTACTTTTAGGCAAGCTTGTCCTTTTGGTTCTCTGGAAAAGTGAGGATTCTGCTTTTTACATTATTTATCTATTAATCACATCTACCTAATGTGTGTGTGTGTGTGTGTGTGTGTATTTATATCTCCTTATATATGGTACTTTCCAAAGCAAAAAAAAAAAAAAAAATCAATCCAGACTGTACTCTTTAACTATATTCAATATCATATCAGAGGGAAGCAAAATGTGGATTATTCTCTCTTGGAAAATAAACAGAAACCACTTCTCTTAACATAAATAAAATAAAATAAAATAAAATAAAAACATCCTAAACATAAAATTTTAAGCTTCCTAAAAGTTTCTGCATGGACTATATCTTCTGGAATAAATTACCTTCTGGGGTAAATTATCTCTAATAAAATGGAGTTAACGTGTATTAAGACCAAACCATGTTTTACTTTTTAACATGCTAAACTTATCCCTCCTATGAGCTAGCAGTCTCCTCTTTATTCTTGCTCCTTAATGACTCTTTAAAAATTATTTTTAAAGTTCTAATATATACAGGCTAATAGAATATTTTCACCTTTTCAATCTCATCACATTAGTTAAAAACAAATTTGATGTCAGTCTGTAACCCACAGTAAATAACCTCATTACCTTTCTAGAAAAAACTGATCACAACCTAAGAGTACGATCACAGCGTGACTGTGATCAGTGGATGTATTCCTAGCATTGAAGTTGATGTGATCACGTTGCTAGGCTGACACAACCTTTACGAAACTAGGAGTCCTTCCTTGCTTTGGTGCATCATCTATGCAGGTGCAACTCTGCTCACACCCACACATGCTTATCTACTCACTTGTAAGAAACGTAGTCACTCTGGCTTAGTTTAGATTTATCTGCAGAAGTTTCAAAAATAAATTGCAGTGCTTCAATATAACTTAAATGTTTGTAGAAAAAATGCATAAGGTTTTTATTTAAAAACATTTGCTTGCAAATCTAAATAGGAATTTACCAGAAAGAACCTTATAGATTATCTAAATTACCTAAACTATTAAAAATTTATAACCGTGAATTAAGGAAACTTAGACACAAAGTACATGCTATCTTTTAAACAAAGCTGATCAAGGCAGATGAAAATAAAACTAGGAGTGTTGGTTAGAGTACATCTAGAATTTCACATTCAGTGTTAGATGCTCCTTTTAAAGCCATGTTTATAAGCTAGAAAGCATTAGACAACAGTGACAGGGAAAATGAGGACTCCAAATCAAATTAATTTGTATATTAATTTCTTTATATACTTTCCCCTTGTTGTGGGCTTCCCCAGTGGCTGGGTAGATAAAGAATCTGCCTGCAATGCAGGAGACGCATGAGACTAACGTTCAATCCCTGGGTCAGGAAGATCCCCTGGAGAAGGATATGGCAACTCACTCCAGTATTCTTGCTGGGATAATCCCCGGCAGGCTACAGCCCATGTGGTCACAAAGAGTTGGACACGACGGAGTGGCTAAGCACACACACCCTTGTTTTATTCCACAATTGTTTTGAGGTAGATATATGTAGGTAGAAATTAAAAAAGAATGAATTGTCAAGAGCAAGAGAAAAATTAAAACATGCAATGATTACATAGGAATGTAAGTTTTAATAACCATGTAGGATGTTGTGGACACATGGCCTCCTTTAGAGTTCTAGAGTTTCCTAAAATTCACTTAAGAAATATGGTTATTAATCTGACTCATATTGTTTCAAAAGGGGAAAAAACGCATGTGTATTACTCAGGTTCTTCCTGGCACTAGGCCTGAGAAAAATGACTCATGTGGTTCTTTATACTGGGAACACTGAGTAATGTCAAAGGCAATGTCCTCAACAACATTTCTCCAATAAGTAAAGTAACAGGTTCCATATGGCACTTACAGTATCCCATAGTGTAAGCCCAGGATGGAATACGGTGGAGAGCATTCCTTCAAGCAGCCAAGACTGTGTTACATACACAGAATTTTCTGCACATTAATTTGATTCAGAGATAAAACATAACTATCAAAATATGGATGACTTCAGAACAAGACACTGGGCATGTTGAGGACATTTTGGTGGTGGGGAAGGAGAGTGGAGGAAGTTGTGTGAGCTGTACAACTGAGTATTTGTTATCTGTTTCCCCCAGTATTTGTGCCTGGGGCCAGGCTGCTTGCATTTAATTCTACCTGTGCTACTTATTACCTGTATAACTTGAACAAACAAAGCCCCCTGTACTCCTTGGGGGATCATGATATTTCTACTTCGTAAACCTGTTGTGAGACTAGAAGGAGTAAACACAAGTTAAGTCCTGTGAAAGGAGCCTGGCATCCATCAGAGAATGCATAACTGTTACTTTATCCTCAAAGCTGAGAAGGGCTAATACAAGAAATGAAAAGCTTGTTCTGTTTGAGAGGTGGAATTAGGATAAATTCTGTCAATCCTCAGTGTTTAAGAGCTTGGTATTTGCTAATTTGCCCACTCACTAAAATTTATTTGTAAACTCAAAATTAATACTAGGGTGAGCCTCTTAATACAGGCAGACATGTTCTGAGTGGCAAAATACGTGTCACCCATTGTGCATATTCCCCACTGAGGCTAAACAAGGCAAAGCTCTGCCTTGTTTCAGCTTTTATACTATCAAAAAATGTCCTTTTCACTGTCCAGTTACTACCTTCTCTCCCCCCACCACACCCACATTTTTGTGCTTTTTTTTTTTAGCTTTGCTGTTTAAAATTTGCAGCAACATGGATTGGCTTGGAGATTATCATACTAAGTGAAGTAAGTGAGACAAAGACAAATATCATATAAAATTGCACTACTGCACAATTGCACTCATCTCACATGCCAGTAAAGTAATGGTCAAAATTCTCCAAGCCAGGCTTCAGCAATATGTGAACCGTGAACTTCCAGATGTTCAAGCTGGTTTTAGAAAAGGCAGAGGAACGAGAGATCAAATTGCCAACATCCGCTGGATCATGGAAAAAACAAGAGAGTACCAGAAGAACATCTATTTCTGCTTTTTTGACTATGCCAAAGCCTTTGACTGTGTGGATCACAATAAACTGTGGAAAATTCTGAAAGAGATGGGAATACCAGACCACCTGACCTGCCTCTTGAGAAATCTGTATGCAGATCAGGAAGGAACAGTTAGAACTGAACACGGAACAACAGACTGGTTCCAAATACAAAAAGGAGTATGTCAAGACTGTATATTGTCACCTGCTTATTTAACTTTTATGCAGAGTACATCATGAGAAACGCTGGGCTGGAAGAAGCACAAGCTGGAATCAAGATTGCCTGGAGGAATATCAATAACCTCAGATATGCAGATGACACCACCCTTATGGCAGAAAGTGAAGAGGAACTCAAAAGCCTCTTGATGAAACTGAAAGAAGAGAGTAAAAAGTTGGCTTAAAGCTCAACGTTCAGAAAACGAAGATCATGGCATCTGGTCCCATCATTTCATGGAAAATAGATGGGAAAACAGTGGAAACAGTGTCAGACTTTATTTTGGGGGGCTCCAAAATCACTGCAGATGGTGACTGCAGCCATGAAATTAAAAGACACTTACTCCTTGGAAGGAAAGTTATGACCAACCTAGATAGCATATTCAAAAGCAGAGACATTACTTTGCCAAAAAAGGTCCATCTAGTCAAGGCTATGGTTTTTCCTGTGGTCATGTATGGATGTGAGCATTGGACTGTGAAGAAAGCTGAGCACCAAAGAATTGATGCTTTTGAACTGTGGTGTTGGAGAAGACTCTTGAGAGTCCCTTGGACTGCAAGGAGATCCAACAAGTCCATTCTAAAGGAGATTAGTCCTGGGTGTTCTTTGGAAGAACTGATGCTAAAGCTGAAACTCCAGTACTTTGGCCACCTCATGCGAAGAGTTGACTCATTGGAAAAGACTCTGATGCTGGGAGGGGTTGGGGGCAGGAGGAGAAGGGGATGACAGAGGATGAAATGGCTGGATGGTATCACCGACTCGATAGACATGAGTTTGGGTGAACTCTGGGAGTTGATGATGGACAGGGAGACCTGGTGTGCTGCAATTCATGGGGTTGCAAAGAGTCGGACATGACTGAGCGACTGAACTGAACTGAACTGAAACTTGATAAACAATAGATAAACTGATGAACAACTGAATCACTTTGCTGTGCACCTAACACTAACACAACATTGTTAATCAACCATGCTGCAATGTAAAATAAAATTTTAATTAAATAAATTTATGTATTTATAAAATTGTCCCCAAGCATGGTTTGAATGTGCTATCCAGTGTTTCTAAGGCAAGACAGCTGTGTTTTTGGAATGAAATTTGGCAAGGACAAAAGAACAAAAGGGCAGTGACAAGAGTCTGGAGTCTGAGCTGCTTTAGGAGTCAGTGTGGTCTTAGTTGTAACGTTGAAATATTAAATGACCGTTAACCTCAATCATAGAGAAAGCAAACAGGTTTCACATTTCTGTTAGATTCAGGCATGAATCTAATAGCTATGAGGAAAAATTAAGACACGTAGAAAGCAAGTATTTTTTCTTTAAAAATATTTTGGAATGATAAAATATTTAAGAATTTTGCTTTTTATAAGAATTTATAGTTTGCACAAAACTACTGGTTTTTTTGGTTGTTTTATTTTGCTTTTTTATAGTTGTTAGTGCTTAACTGACTTTTCAGATATTTGCATTTATAACTGCATCAGGGCAAGTTGAGTTTGCCTGATTTATATATAATGTCTATGATGTGGCATATTCTAAATTAATAAGATAAGCTCAATCAGTTCTTATTTTACTTAAGTAATCTATTGTACTTGCTGTACTAATACTACTTTATTATATATCTATCACTGGGCTCTGTTGAAAAGGAAGAATTATCTGAGCATGTAAACATTATAGCTCCACACTTGGTTACAGACCAATTTCCTTGTCTATAGCTTAAACATTGTGTGTTCACATGCCCACAGATGAGGAGGAGGGTGGTTCAACCTACTGCTGTGACATTCTCTACACTTCCGGTTAGGTGGCTTTTGTAGAAAACACTTATTTTTATAACTGACAATTCCTCCTATGGAGTTGCAAGATTGCCCATTCTAAATAGCAGGAACTTTCCCTGAAATGAAGTGTTATAAAAGGAGTAATTTAGGCTATAGTCATAGAGGTACTTTTTCTCTCTGTAAGTAAGGATTACATTTCCTATAATTCAAAGGAAATGTTGACATTATTTAAAGCTATCTCAAAATGGATTTATTTTTTATTTTTTCCTGCTGGCTTTGTAAAAACACATATTCCAAATGTGCGATGTGTATGTGCGTGCTTGGTTGTGTCTGATTCAAACGCAAGGACTGAAGTTTGTGAGGTTCCTCTGTCCATGGGATTATCCAGTCAAGAATACTGGAGTGGCCATTTCCATCTCCAGAGGATTTTCCTAACCCAAAGATTGAACCCACATCTCCTGTGTCTCCTGAATTAGCAGCTGTATTCTTTCACTGAGCCACTGGTGAAAACTAGCTCAGCTTTGAATCATTTACTTTATTTTTAATAAATGATAAAAAGTATTCCTGTGTCTTGGAAAAATGGTCTAGTATATAGATGTACATATAGAGTAGTTATATGTTAAACCCACACCTCAGTTGACTTAGACCAAACTGTCTGAGCTTCAATTCCTAGCACAATGAGGGAGTTTCCAAAACAGCAATTTTATAATTGGCAGTATTCTCTGGGAAGACCTAGCCAGAGCAGGGCTGGCATGACAGTTATGACTGTCTTCCAAAGTCTATTTTTCTCATAAATCAGTAGAATGTAGTTGGATCTTCCAGCTTTTATCATAACTGGGCCAGAGAACCAGAAGACTCCAAGACTGCACAAGTCATCTACCCATGACAGAGTAGATACAAGTCTATGATAAAATCAACTAGAATCATATGCATTGACTCACATCATTGGAATGAAATGGATCAAAGTTTGCATTAAGGCCTAAAGGTGAGATCCCACTGCTCTGTTGTACGTTTGAACAGAGCTGCTGATAATTATTATGTATTTATCTAGAAAGTTTAAAGTTGAGGATCAATCCTGATTTTTATTTCTATATATGGGTAGAATAAGCTTTAGAGTTGAATTTTGTTCACTGTGACTTAATCTTTTGAAAAATAAATTATTTGCTTGGCTACAATTGTCTTTGTCATCTTTAGAAGAGGTAAAACTGCAAGGTGACTAATGTGTTTTCTGAATCTCCCATTCCCTTAAATTTTATAAATACTTGCTATGTTTTACTGATAACCCCTGAAATAAATGGAAATTGTGAAAATGTATCCACACTAAGTGTAATCCCTCAAGAAAAAAAAATGTAGTATTCACAGAAGTTAGGAAACGGAATAACAAAGTACACATCTTTTACTGTCACTACCCAACTTTGGATCTAGGTTACTGACAGTACCTGAAGTCCACCTGTGTATGCTTCTCAACCCATCTCATTGTCTCACCTGCAAACTCCACCCTGATTTTGAATTTTGGGCTGGCCATTTATTTTCCTTTTGTTCTGTTTAAATTATCTTATCACTTTATGTATGTATGTGCATAAATGCTAAGTCACTTCAGTCATGTCTGACTCTTTGAGACCCTATGACTGTTGCCTTCCAGGCTTCTCAGTCCATGGGACTCTCCAGGCAAGAATACTGGACTGGGTAGCTATTCCCTTCTCCAAGGGATCTTCCTAACCCAGGGATCAAAACCATGCTTCTTCCTCTCTTGCATTGGCAGAGGGTTCTTTACTACTAGCACCACCCCAGAAGCCCTTATAGACAACTTACACATTGTTAGATTTTGTTTACTTTTGAGTTCAATAAAAATGTTATCTTACCACTGTAATTAATCTTTCCTCAAATATTTATCTCTAATGTTATTCTATTGCTGCATATATATTTCATTTTTTCATTAATCATTTCAATAATGGCTATATAATGCTTCATTTTTTTATATACTATAATCTGCTTCTATATTGTTTTCTCCAAGGACATGTGAGTTGTTTCCAGTTTTATCTATTGCAGTATCTAAGTACCTGTATCCTGGCACATCTTGCAAGAGTAGAACACAGGGTTGTGGAAAATGCATATGCTTATCTCCACAGGGCAACAGTAAACTATCCTTCAAAGTGGTTGTGCAACAAATATACCTCCAACTGTACAAAAGAGTCCCATTGGTTCCCATGCACAACAGCCCTCAGCATCATCAGATATCTTAATTTTTTCTAATTTGGAGAAATAAATGTACATAAATGAATATGAACATTCCTTATCATTATCAGTTTTCCTATAGTTAAGATCTTTAATGTTTCCTTCTCAGTGAAATGCTTGTTCATGATTTTTTAAAACAGACTATTTTTTAGAGCATCTTCAGGTTCACAGCAAACTCAGAAGGTACAAAGATTTTTTATATACTCTGTGCCCCCACAAATGGGCAGACTCTCCCACTATCAACACCTTGATTTTCATGAATTCAGTGTACTTGTCTCCTGATTGGTATGGGTTTTTTCTGAACAGTCATATTTCAGAGTGTCTGGCTTGTCTTTTCACTATTTTATGGTGTCTTTTGAAGAACGAAAGTTCTTAATTTAATTTTGTAGCTTATCAATCTTTCTTTTATGGTTATCATTTTTTCTGTTTGTTTGAAAAATCTTATTCTATCCCAAGGCCATGAAAGTATCTTTCTACATATGTTTACCAAAGTTTTTGTTTTTGCCTTTCACATTTAAAGCTTTAATCTACCTGGACTGGATTATTATATATATATATATATATATATATATATATATATATATATATATATTCAAGACTCCACTATAATGCTTTTGGATAGCAATAATATAATCCAAGTTTAATGAGTATTTTAAATCCTATCATTTGAAATAGAAGGGCTTTAGTAAACTTTAATGGAGGTAGAAAGAATAAATGCACTGTCCTAACTGGGTCAGTAGGGGAATCAAGCAATCAATATAAGTAAAATTTGGACACATAACCACAGTCACAGAGATATCAAAATAAGGGCCCTAAGTGTTAAATCATGTGAAAACCATGGAAAAATGAGAGTGTGTGCTTACAAGGACTCATGCAAACTTCTGCTTCACAGATAGGTAATGTGCTTTGGCTGTCTTTTATGTTTGTGGATTCTTTCATCTTTGGCCTTCAAAATTCTAAGACTTTATCTTAAGAGTGGTAAGTGTCTTTTGCATAATATACTCAGTAAATGTTTATGTAACTGAATTGAATCACATACTATAATATAATGAAATGAAGAATTTATGCTATAGATCAATAGATGATTGACAGGAAGGAAAGAAGGGAGAGATGGAAGAAAGGGGAGGGGAATGAATGAAAGAATAAAAGGCTTTCTAAGTCCAGTGTCACCATAGCATTCAAAAACTTTTTTTTTTTAATTTTTCTTAAATTTGTGAATAAGAAGCCTTTCTGTGGAAAAGTAAAGGAAAGAAACAAATGACAAGAATTATTTGCAACCTTCAACTAGGATAGATCTATATAATGAAGGGTGAGTGTGTAGCAGGAGCAGGGTAATGTAAGTACCAGAGAGGTGAAGGCATGTCTCATAAAATGCTGTCAGCTATTCTTCCTTCCCTTTTCTTTCCGTTGGTCTTTCTTTTTCTCTTTTGTCACAAGAAAGCTGCTTTAAACAATTTCTGATTATTTTGGTGCTCCTTTCCTCCCATGCTCTCAAGGGCTGTGAGACAACACCCTCTTGTTGCCAGTCTACCATTACCCATAATGTTTTTTTAATGGCCTTTTTCTATCTTCTGAAAATGGAAATGGCTTGACAGTGAATGTTCCATGACTTCTAATGGGTTCCTTCTTCCTTAGTACTAAAATAAAGTTACTTGGTAAAGGAAACTCACTTACCCTAAGCAATTTTGTTTTAAAATGATGCTCATTTGAATTTCTTACATAGCATGCACTCATGCACTAAGACGCATGTACCATTCAAGTGCAATAGGGCTAATGATGTCATTGACCTAAAGTAATAGTAGTTGTTAGTGGCATTACCCATCCTTTGTGACACAAACCATAATTAGATGTAGCTTTACACAAATTCACTTAAAATTTTTCAGACAAATATTTTCACCGATGTGTAAAGAAAATATATTTCTTTCTGGTTATTTCATTGATTAATGCAAGCTTAAAGACTTACTTCAGAGAAGGCAATGTCAACCCACTCAAGTACTCTGGAAAATCCTATGGATGGAGAAGCCTGGTAGGCTGCAGTCCATGGGGTCGCTAAGAGTTGGACACAGCTGAGAGACTTCACTTTCACTTTTCCCTTTCACGCATTGGAGGAGGAAATGGCAACCCACTCCAGTGTTCTTGCCTGGAGAATCCCAGGGACGGGGGAATCTGGTGGGCTGCCATCTCTGGGGTCACACAGAGTCGGACACGACTGAAGCGACTTAGCAGCAGCAGCACTTACTTACTTAGAACTGTAGAGCCCAAACAGAATGAATACAATATTTTCCTAATGTATCTAATTGAAGTGGATGAGTGATATTTAAGGAGAAGGCAGTACTCTTGCTTGGAAAATCCTATGGATGGAGGAGCCTGGTAGGCTGCAGTCCATGGGGTCGCTAGGAGTCAGACACGACTGAACGACTTCATTTTCACTTTTCACTTTCATGCATTGGAGAAGGAAATGGCAACCCACTCCCGTGTCTTGCCTGGAGAATCCAGGACAGGGGAGCCTAGTCTGGCTGGACAGGGCTGCCGTCTTTGGGGTCGCACAGAGTTGGACATGACTGAAGCGACTTAACAGCAGCAGTGATATTTTTTTAAAAAATTGAGAAAGCCTATCATTCTTATTGGTTAAATGAAACAAAGCTTTGTCCTGTTAAGGTTCTCTGCCAATCATACTCACACTGCTGCTTTGTACATGGAAGTGAAAAACATTCCATGAAAACACACTCCTTAGATATATTTGAGGGTATTTCAGAATGTGTGAAGACATTGGTTAAATGCCCATGAATCCTGATAGTCACTTAAAATTGGATACATTTTCAAAAGTTCTATATGTTTATCTTTAAAATATAGACAACATTGAAAGAAAAGGCAATAAATCAAAATGTAATAACATATTGAATAATAATCTGTGTTCCTTAGTTTTGGTATGATCTTAAAAATGATAAAGTGTTTGGGATACAATTAAATAGGATAGAAAATATGACTATATAATAGCCTTCAAATAAAAGGGAGATGAGTGAAATATGACCAATTATTCTTTATTATTATTAAGAATAGGACAAGAAAAACATGAGTTGGGTTATCCTGAGAAATGCTGGGCTGGATGAAGCACAAGCTGGAATCAAGATTTCTGGGAGAAATATCAATAACCTCAGATATGCAGATGACACCACCTTTATGGCAGAAAGTGAAGAAGAACTAAAGAGCCTCTTGATGAAAGTGAAAGAGAAGAGTGAAAAAGTTGGCTTAAAGCTCAACATTCAGAAAACTAAGATGATAGCATCCAGTCCCATCACTTCATGGCAAATAGATGGGGAAACGGTGGCTGACTTTATTTTTGGGGGGCTCCAAAATCACTACAGATGGTGACTGCAGCCACAAAATTAAAAGATGCTTACTCCTTGGAAGAAAAGTTATGACCAACCTGGACAGCATATTGAAAAGCAGAGATGTTACTTTGCCAACAAAGGTCCATCTAGTCAAGGCTATGGTTTTTCCAGTAGTCACGTATGGATGTGAGAGTTGGACCATAAAGAAACCTGGGTGCCCAAGAATTGATGCTTTTAAACTGTGGTGTTGGAGAAGACTCTTGAGAGTCCCTTGGACTTCAAGGAGATCCAACCAGTTCATCCTAAATGAAATCAGTCCTGATTATTCATCGGAAGGACTAATGTTGAAGCTGAAACTCCAAATCTTTGGCCACCTGATGTGAAGAGCTGACTCATTTGAAAAGACCTTGATGCTGGGAAAGATTGAAGGCAGGAGGAGAAGGGGAAAACAGAAGGTGAGATGGTTGGATGGCATCACTGACTCAATTGAGATGAGTTTGAGTATACTCTGGGAGTTGGTGATGGACAGGGAGGCCTGGAGTGCTGCAGTCCATGGGGTGGCAAAGAGTTGGAAATGACTGAGTGACTGAACTGAACTGAACTGAACTGAACAGTAAAGTGGGGGATACAAGTAAAACATGGGGAAAGTCTGAGAAAACTAAGTTTAACTATTTTCCTCCTTTTGGCTTGTAAAACCAGCATTAGTTTATATGTGCAGAAAGTTGAACTGGTTGGGCAACTGGAATGAAATGATGATAAAGTTGTGCAATCTGGGGTTCTTGTTATAGCAGAAGAGACATTATGCTTATCATGAAACATGAACAAAGAGCTCAATAAAATGAGAATATTTGGGTTAAAGCTGGAAGCTTGTTTTGAATATGATTTTTAATACATTCCTTCTGGAGTTCTACAGCTTTGCACAAAATTCATTTTGTGAAGCTTATTCTGGGATGAACCACTGTGAGGGTCCAAGAAGATGAAACAAGATGAAACCAGAGAGAGTAAGAGAATAATGATCAGTCTGTAAGTTGTGAGACTAATAAAATTACTTTAAAAATATTGTATATCAAAGCATTCTCGAAAGGAAGCTGAAATAAAAAAGCATATAGGATGTGTATGAGTGCAAGCCTTAATTGTAAAAAAAGTTCTATATGAAACAAATAGGAAAATTATGTAATACATACACACATATGTATATGCGTGTATTTATATGTAGATATGTATATATACATATTATATATGCATATTTATGTTTATGTATTGTGCTGCTCAGTCATGTCTGAGTTTTTGGAACCCCATGAAGTATAGCCCACCAGGCTTCTCTGTCCATGGGGATTCTCCAAACGAGAATACTGGAGCAGGTTGTCATGCACTCCTCCAGGGGATCTTCCCAAACCAGGGATCAAACCCAGTTCTCCCCCACTGCAAGCAGATTCTTTACCATCTGAGCCACCAGGGAGTCCCGTATATTTATACAGCTATCTATAGTTCTATCTGTGAATCACCGTTGTTGAGCAAAATTGTAGGCACACTGGATGGATGTAAGAAATACATTCTTAGACAAATGTTACACATTATATGCAGCAGAAGAATTGAGACTTTCCTCCACAACCCCAAAACCATTCAGTGCCTCAAGAGCCATGTTAGAGGAAAAACACTTTCTAAACTGGGCCATTTTTTGCTTGGTAGAATAGGATAACAGAAAAATAAGAAACTGAGGTGGGAGAGAAAGGGAATTTGCTGGGAGGAGCCTAAGAAGGAGAACAAGATAGGTAACATCTGCCTTAGGGACAAGAACTTGTAAGAAGCAGGGATGCTCAAGGTGGGTTTGGGAGAAGTTTCATTTGTGATATGCGATGCCAAACCTGCATACTCCCATGACTCATTCAGAGAAATCAACCATACCTTTTAAGGCTTTGGGTGCTGAATGTGTGATTTTCTTTTTCTCAGACATAACCATAGGTTGCTTAAAAGATTACAAGTGGCTTTTACTATGCCTCATTCTTCCTCTTCGCCTCACAGCATGTCTTACATCTTAAATTGCCTCCTTGAGACAATGAATAATTTGTTTCCCTAAGGTAGAGGAAATCAACTAAATTAATTTTATATACTTCTGTTTCTCCTAAAGATGCAATATGGATTTCACAGAGATTAAAGCATCTATATATAAAAAGATATATATATATATATATCATTATAATCAACAGAGTGACATATTTTGAATGATCAATATAGAATTTAATATTTAACAAATAATATAATTATTTTATTAAATTCTACTTTAAATATTTCATGTAATTTGGGAAAATGAGACCCTGAATATTTGTGAAATTTCAAAATTTTTTAGATGCCATTTCCATTGAGAATATAATAGTTTCAAATTTGACTCAGAATTTAGAAGGTTTTAGAAAAATTTCTCTCAAACTTTAGTTGTATGAAAATAAATTTATATGAGAAGTATGATTTCACCATATATGAAGTGGCAAAATGAAGGAATCAATATGTCCTTAGCACTCACAATTTTAATATGTGTAGGCATATATATATATATATTTACACATATATATTTGGATATAGGTTGACAGAATTTTCCAGTTTCAGACTTAGATTACTGATTTCATTGCAAATGAATATTTTTAGTACAGAAAATTAGAGCTAGAGAAGTAATTCATAATCTAGCAAATTAATCATTTTAATCAGTTGTCTGTTGATTACAGTTGATTCAGGCATTCCTAAAACAGAAATCTTTACTTAAGTTTCTCTTTGTATTCTACAGTTAATTTGTATGCTACATACAAATACTTTAACAATGTGTCAGTTGGTAATATCACTTGATTTAGAGAAAAACAAAATTGTTGGAATTTTTTTTTTCTATAGAATTGAAAGCCTAAAAAATTTGGTTAGAGTTTAAATCTATTGAGTCTATAAGGCAGCAGTAATTTTTCAAGTGTTTCATAGGATCATAGATGAACTTTCATAAGTTAATTGCTAGCTATTGAGTAGCTCGGGAGAGACCACCAAAGTTATTTTGACTTGACTAAATTTTTTAGGGGTCTAAATGATAAAAAGGTGCTGACATCTGAAATAGATAAAATCAGCAAAGATGTAAAATTCGGTGTTATCATTGTTCACTGAAAAGCTATTTTCTTGAATTCCACATTCATTTGGTAAATTATATTAGCATTTGTTATGCTCACAGACTATATTTGATGGTGAGATTAAAACCATATGTTTTTAAATCACACAAGTAAGGAACGTTGGTGCTAAAGCAAAGCAATGCATATTTGTAGAAAATTGCAATATTTGCTCCTTCTAATCCTCTCTCCCCCTCCCTTTCTTCTATATTTCCGCTTTTGACTTGTGGAGAATAATTACAAATATAATTTAAAGTTGCTCTATTGATTAGCATTTGATCTGTTTGTTTTCTGAGAAACTTCAGGGATCAGAATGCTTACAGACATAAATAAGAAGACCCAATTTAAAGTGGCTAGAAGACAGAGATATCCTTTACTTCTAACACAAAATCTGAGAGCAAGGCATTTTTTGGCTTCTTCCCTGAGGTCCAAGATGGTTACCACAGTCAAAGGTGTCATTTGGAAAGGAGAATATTTACCATCTGTGAGCTTCATTCTTTTAGAAAGGAAAAACAAAACAAAACAAAGCAAAAACAAATCCCAAATATTCTCTCAGGTTCTCTTTGTCTCTACTAGCTTGTATGCTCATGCTTTAACTACACGTTGCTGGGAAAGCAAGTAGCCGATATTCAGCTGTTACAGTGGAAGACAGGCTCGGCTGGGAAAAAAGAAGTAGGGGAGGATGATGCTATATCTTTGGCAGACAGCTCATACTTCTGCCAGCTATGCATAACAGTGTCTCTTTCCAGAGAGCCTCATCAATACTATGAATTGCTTAAATTTTCCTTGACTGATAAATGAAAAGTGGGATCATTTTAACTTGAAGCTTTTTTATAATAAAAGGTTGAACAAACATATTACTTCAATGCTCCTGCAATAATGGGAAAACTATTTAATTGGATTTCATTATATGTGAGTACTATTGTAATTTATCTGATATTTAAAACATAATTTTCTGAATAGGTGATGAATTAACATGGTTGCAAATTCAAAATGTATAAAAAGATATGTAGTAAATATTTTTCACTTAAAGAGATCTTTTCATATAATATTTTTACATTGTTCTACATAGTTTAATATAGAACAAATACATAAAATATTTTTTCATTGTTTATTTTACTAGCCCTTTGTTGATAGATTTTGAATTTTTTCCAATAATTTGTTATTATAAAAAATGAGGTACTATAATAACAAAACACATTCATTAAACATACATGTAAATAAATTTGAATGAAATGCAGAATCAAATTTATATACATTTGTATTTTTTAGAAGCATTGTTTAATTTTCCATGGAGTTTGTTAAAAAAAAAAACCTACACTTCCACCCATAATATATGATAGTCTGTAATTCTCCATAGACTCGTAAACATATCATGTAGTTAGATGACTTTGACATAAGAATAAAATTTATATAATAAGGCTGGAAAATTATCCAATGTTCTTTTCTATAACTAATCTTGAATCATATTTCTTTGAGTTGTATATCTTTATTCTTTCTGATTTTTCATGAGTTCTTTATATATTGAGATTAATTTTTTTCTGTAAAACACATTGCAAAACCTTTTCTTTTTGCAAAAAAGTATTGTTTCTACTTTGCCTTTGTTAATGATATAATTACAGAAGTGATAATTATATATAGTCAAATTAAATAAGCATTTATAGCTTTTTGTCTTTATTATGTTCTTTGCTATGAAGAAGTTTATGCAAAAAAAAAGTGATAAAAACTGAACTTGTTCCCAAGTCTGCATTCTGCATCACAGAGAAAATTCAGTCGCTGTAGGCTAACTCAGTCAAGTCAGGATACCTCAGTTAACTCAGGCAATTTCTTCTCCCTCAAGTCCCTAGTTTTAGGTTTAAGTTCAAGGGCTAATTTATTCAAAAGCAGAGACATTACTTTGCCAACAAAGGTCTGTCTAGTCAAGGCTATGGTTTTTCCATTGGTCATGTATGGATGTGAGAATTGGACTGTGAAGAAAGCTGAGCGCCGAAGAATTGATGCTTTTGAACTGTGGTGTTGGAGAAGACTCTTGAAAGTCCCTTGGACCACAAGGAGATCCAACCAGTCCATTCTAAAGGAGATCAGTCCTGGGTGTTCTTTGGAAGGACTGATGCTAAAGCTGAAAATCCAGTACTTTGGCTACCTCATGCGAAGAGTTGACTCATTGGAAAAGACTCTGATGCTGGGAGGGATTGGGGGCAGGAGGAGAAGGGGACGACAAAGGATGAGATGGCTGGATGGCATCAGCAACTCGATGGATGTGAGTTTGAGTGAACTCCGGGAGTTGGTGATGGACAGGGAGACCTGGTGTGCTGCAATTCATGGGGTCGCAAAGAGTCAGACACAACTGAGCGACTGAACTGAACTGAACTGAATATACTGCTACATCTTTGTGGGCCTATATTTGATTCATATGTACACATTAGTTCAGTTCAGTTCAAATTACTCAGTCATGTCCAACTCTTTGCAAACCCAAGGACTGCAGCATGCCAAGCCTCCCTGTCCATCACCAACTCCCGGAGTATACTCAAACTCATGCCTATTGAGTTGGTAATGCCATGTAACCATCTCATCCTCTGTTGTCCACTTTTCCCCCTGCCTTCAATCTTTCCCAGCATCAGGGTCTTTTCAAATGAGTCTGTTCTTTGCATCAGGTGGCCAAAGTATTGGAGTTTCAGCTTCAACATCAGTCCTTCCAATGAATATTCAGGATTGATTTCAATTAGGATGAACTGGTTGAATCTCCTTGCTGTCCAAGGGACTCCCAAGAGTCTTCCCCAAGACCACAGTCCAAAAGCATCAATTCTTCGGCAATCAGCTTTCTTTATAGTTCAACTCTCACATCCATATACGTCTACTGGAAAAACCATAGCTTTGACTAGATGGACCTTTGTTGGCAAAGTAATGTCTCTGCTTTTTAATATGCTGTCTAGATTGGTCATAACTTTCCTTCCAAGGAGTAAGCATCTTTTAATTTCATGGCTGCAGTCACCATCTGCTTGATTTTGGAGCCACCTCAAAAATAAAGTCAGCCACTGTTTCCCCATCTATTTGCCATGAAGTGATGGGACTGGATGCCATGATCTTCGCTTTCTGAATGTTGAGCTTTAAGCCAACCTTTTCACTCTCTTCTTTCACTTTCATCAAGAGGCTCTTTAGTTCTTCACTTTCTGCCATAAGGGCGTGTCATCTGCATATCTGAGGTTATTGATATATCTCCTGGCAATCTTGATCCCAGCTTGTGCTTCATTCAGCCCAGCATTTCTCATGATGTACTCTGCATAAAAGTTAAATAAGCAGGGTGACAGTATACATCCTTGACGTACTCCTTTTCCTATTTGAAACCAGTCTGTTATTTAATGTCCAGTTCTAACTGTTGCTTCCTGACCTGCATATAGGTTTCTCAAGAGGCAGGTCAGGTGGTCTGGTATTCCCATCTCTTGAAGAATTTTCCACAGTTTATTGTGATCCACACAGTCAAAGGCTTTGGCATAATCAATATAGCAGAAATAGATGTTTTTCTGGAGCTCTCTTCCTTTTTCCATGATCTAGCCAATGTTGGCAATTTGATCTCTGGTTCCTCTGCCTTTTCTAAAATCAGCTTGAATATCTCGAAGTTCATGGTTCACATATTGTTGAAGCCTGGCTTGGAGAATTTTGAGCATTACTTTGCTAGGGTGTAAGACGAGTGCAATTGTGTGGTAGTTTGACCATTCTTTGGCATTGCCTTTCTTTGGAATTCAAATGAAAACTGAACTTTTCCAGTCCTGTGGCCACTGCTGAGTTTTCCAAATTTGCTGGCATATTGAGTTCAGCACTTTCACAGCATCATCTTTCAGAATTTGAGATAGCTCAACTGTAATTCCATCATTTCCACTAGCTTTGTTCATAGTGATGCTTCCTAAGGCCCACTTGACTTCACATTCCAGGATGTCTGGCTCTAGGTGAGTGATCACACCATTGTGATTATCTGGGCCGTGAAGATCTTTTTTGTATATCTCTTCTGTGTATTCTTGCCACCTCTTCTTAATATCTTCTGTTTCTGTTAGGTCCATGCCATTTCTGTCCGTTATTGAGCCCATCTTTGCATGAAATGCTCCCTTGGTATCTCTAATTTTGTTGAAGAGATCTCTAGTCTTTCCCATTCTATTGTTATCCTCTATTTCTTTGCACTGATTACTGAGGAAGGCTTTCTTATCTCTCCTTTCTATTCTGTGGAACTCAGCATTCAAATGGGTATATCTTTCCTTTTTTCCTTTGCTTTTTGCTTCTCTTCTTTTCATTACATGCATATATACATAAAATCAATGGATTTCACAATATTTGGAATTTTTTTACTACTTTACTTATTTTTATATATAACAGGCTTTTATTTGATATAGACATTTTTAAAACTTCTTAAAAGGACAAAGGACAAATAATACCTTGCTGAGTTGTAGCTGACACAGATTAAAGTCACAGAAATGAAAACTTCACATAGAATTTTTGTGCCACATAAAATAAGCCATGTATGTGTATGTATTTGATCTTATACAAACATTATTTCATGGATATTCTGTACCACATACCTTTTTTTAAATGTTACTCTAATTTATTTAGCTGCTCATTGCCCCAGATCTTTTTTGACTGAGTTAGTTTATTAATATTTTATGTTAAGAGATGTGTGTGCTAGCATGCTAAGTCACTTCAGTAATGTCTGACTCTGTGCGACCTTACGGACTGCATTCTGCCAGACTCCTCTGTCCATGGGGATTCTCCAGGCAAGCATCCTGGAGTGGTTTGCTCTGCCCTCCTTCAGGGGATCTTTCCCATGTTAAGGGATAGCTTTTTCTAAGAGAAATTATTGAAGGGATAATTGCTCACAGGTAATAAAATAAGTGTTACATCATCAATAAATAGTTTATTATAGCAGTACCTCTTTATTGAATGCAATTATATGTACCAGGCACTATAAAACTTTGTATTTCTTAAATCTTACAAGAATCTTCATAGCTGAAGAAATTAGAGACAGAGAGAGTATATGTTTCAAATATTTATTGCAAGCAAATGGAGGAACTGAGACTTGAACTCAAGAGGACTGGTTCCAGATTCTATGTTCTTAACCACTATAAAATCCCATACTAACTCAAGAGTAACTTCCTCGATCCCTGTTGACTTTCCAGCAAACATTTCTCATCCTAAGACAGCCCAGCTGTGCTTATTTGTTTTGGGTTTCATGAGATACCCCACATGACCTTGCAGAAAATCTTGTTGAGACCTGCTCCAGCAGGTTTCAGTTACTTGATATCAAACATACTTTGATAATGATGGCAAAAAAGAGTATGTACCAAGGTCTGCTTGTCTCATTTATTCTGCTTTCTTTAAAACTCAGTGCAATAAACAGGTACTCATACTGAGTTGAAAGGCTTCCTTTGGGAAGAGAATATTTCACTCAGAACTTAGAGGTCATGAATACCTCTTTCACTTCCAAATACCAGCATCAGTCAACAATGAGTGATGCCTTCTGGGAAACAATATACATAGAATGAAGCTTCTTTTTTCAAAACTTCATGTTTTTTCATTGTTGAGAATCGTGAGACCCATAGGGCCTCAATTGACATGAGAATACTGCTATTTGTGGTTAAAATAGAGGCTTTGTGCTTGGGTCTAAATTGGATATGTCAATCCTTCCCAGTGAGATCAGAATCTGGGTCAAGTTTCAAGCCTTAGAAATCAGTTAGGTTTGGCCCTGGTAACAAGTTTATTTGATGTGTTTGAAGAAAGAACTATCATTGTTTGCCTGTGCTTTTCTGAAAAAGAAGACAAAGTTGATGGTTGCAAATTGACTCTGAGTTCCTAAAAGACAGACCTGTTCCCCTGTCAGGGGAACCCATATATCAAAAACTATGACTATAAACTCATTTTAGAACACTTAGTCTTGGGAAATGTATCTTATTTAGACAAATGTAGGAGAAATAGGAAACTGGTTGTATTGAAATTGAAATGTCAAAACCAAATATGCTTTCTCAATTTAATTGATTTATACTTAGTTATAATAAAAAGGTATTTATGATGTCTGTAAAAACTGAGGTATTGAATTTTGAGTTGAGGTACCAAGGCTTCCCTGGTGGCTCAGATGGTAAGGAATCTGCCTATAATACAGGAGACCCAAGTTTGATCTCTGAGTTGGGAAGATCCCCTGTAGAAGGGATAGGCTACCCATTTCAGTATTCTTTCCTGGAGAATCCCATGGACAGAGGAGACTGGCGGGCTACAGTCCACAGGGTCACAAAGAGTCAGACACACCCGAGTAACTAAGCATGTACACGCATGCATCAAGAGCCAAGCAGTGCGTTCAAAAAAGAATTAAGGCAATGGTTATAAGAAATAGCTTGTGAATATGATTCCGGATGAGAGAAAAAGCAGAGTCCACAAAACAGTCCTGGAAACCTGTATCAATAACCTTCACCAATAACCCAGAAGAAAACCCTGGCTGGGAAGGAAGTGCAGATAAACGTATATAATAATTTTGGCCACATGTCTATGGGGGCCTCATTTCTCTAAGTTTATCTGCGACATGGTTCCTGCTGCTTAGAAACTTCTTCACATTGTATTTTGTCTCCTATCTCAATCTGAAGACCGTAAAATGGCTCGGGTGCAAAAAAATACAACTGATTCTGTTTCTTTTCAAGATTCAGTGCTTCATTAGATGACTCTTAAAAAGAGAGTCTTCAGTCATTCCCTTTGTAGGGACTATTTGCTTGCAGCACTAGAAAATAGCCAGCGTTCAATGAAGTGGACTGAATTGATTTGATTAGCACACCATGTACTTAGAATGTCCCTCCAAACTCTAACTTTACAAGCCACTATCATGTCATCATTTAAAAATAAATCTCACAGATTTCTCTTTCAGATGTGACAGGACCTCTCTCTCATTACAGATTTTAACTTGGTGTGTCTAGGACTCTTATCCAGTTATGTATGCAGTCTTGAAAAGAAAAAACACACTTTGTGGTACATTGTACAAGCTGTGAATACTATCAACATTCTTTATAATGTCTATGAGTTATTATCAACTCCCAGAAAGGAGAAACTGGATCTGGGTAGCATTTTATGGTACACTGTCATGTACCGTCAGTAACCAGCTTTTGTTACCCTGAGGATTTGTTTAAAGGTAAAGTTTTTTTTTTTTAATTCTAATCTAGCAAATAAATGTTTTGCTGCTTCAGATATATTTAAGCTAGTTATAGACACATTATGGCATTATTGACCACTCAAAATAGATTATGAAGAAATCTGTAACTTATTTTTTTGTGTATGTTTTCCCTTAATTTATAAATTTATGTATAATTTAAAGGAAAGTAACCCACATGGTTTCATTTATTCATATTTAAATTGTGAAAATGTTCATTTAAGAGCTCTTTGAAGTTCAAGGAGATTTTTAATAGCCCAGTGAATTCTTTTTACTGCTAAACTAGGATTGCATTTTGCCATGAATAAACAAAGACAAACACCTAATTGTTAGGTTTCCAGTTAGAAATTTCAAATTCTCATATTTCCCCCCTTGTGTTCTTAAAAGTTTAAAACAAAATCTATTTTCTCCAGTTCCAACTGGAGAAATGAGCAATTGGACAAAGAGCAACTGGAATGGGGAAACTGTTCTTTTTCCTTGACTCTATTCATCCAGAGCTAAAGACCATATTAACTTATCTATCATCAGTATTTTATAGGCAATAATGCTTTATACTACTGGAATAAAAAGATTTATTTTGGATACTATCTTAATTGAAAAGAATATTTAATGCTATAATTTTGTTTATTTTAATACAGTTCAAAGCCATTATTTTTATCCTGTGTTCTATTCCCATAGAACTAAATACCAAGTATAAAGAGGGAAATACAGTTTAGCAGGGAAACAGTCAACAAAAAGAAAGTCATAAAGATCCAACAGAGATGAAGTACACTGTGCCATTAGATAAAGCAGGACATGTTACAATCATAGATACTTGACTAATTAATTACAAAACATAAATCAAGATGTACTGCAGGATACAATATATGCATTCACTTTTCCTTTGCTTGTATTTAATCCATTACTCATATTCCATCCCTGTAGCTCACCAAGTTATTCATTATTTTTCTCTATAAATTAGTCCAAGAAAGGGTAATTGCAGGAACAGAGCTTGCATGGATATTGCTCTTGATTAATAGATATATGCAATATTGTAGGATGCACTGGTATATAGTCATACCTGCAACATGTCAAAATGTCAATAGTATGACGGCCACTTCAACTAAATGGGTATGGGGTTAGGATGTAAATAAAATTATCTAGTTAAATTGCATTGTTTTGTTTATGTCTATGGTCATTGCAAATAATTAAGTTATAAAATACACTCAAGGTAAGTGCATCTGATAAAAAAATAGAATGAAATATTAATAGGAAAACTCATTACTTTTTATTTAAGTAATGGTAGGTTTGCAACATTAAATAATAGGCATCTAATTATGTAATGGATAGAGAGTATCAATCAAACCCCCCTATGTATCATATCCAAAATTTATTCAGTAATAAGTTTTTATTCTTATTAATGCGGTATTCCTGAGGTTTAGAATGAAATTTGGCAACATTTAACTACGAATACGTGCGTCCTTAATCTCTCACTTGTGTCCAACTCTTTGGGAACCCATGGACTGACTGTAGCCAGCCCTCTAGGATCCTCTGTCCATGCGGATTCTCCAGGCTTCAATACTGGAAAGGGTTGCCATGCCCTCCTCTGGGGATCTTCCCAACCCAGGGATTGAACCCAGGTCTCTGGCGTTGCAGGCAGATTCTTTACTATCTGAGCCGCCAGGGAAGCCCAAGAATACTGGAGTGGGTAGCCTATCACTTCTCCAGGGGAACTTCCCAACCCAGGAATCAAACCAGGGTCTCCTACTTTGCAGGAGGATTCTTTACCAGCTGAGCTAACCTGGAAGCCCAACTATGAATATAAGTGAGAAATATTTTAAGTGAATATTAAAGAACTCTTATGTGACATTTTATAATCTACATTTTTCTTAAGTGATTTTGACATAGTCCATTTCAAAAGATATGCAAACTTTCAAAGTCTGTAACCGTTTGGAGTGCTACTAATAACAGTGCTGTTTCTAGTTATTCCCTCCTTTATAACTGTGCCAAAAATGATGTCCTTTTTAAAATAAAGTTTATCTTCTAACATATAAAATAATTATGCTTTTCATGTAAAATATATATCTTACTATATAAATTCACATATATGTTTATTTCATCTATCAGAAATGGTAAATCATATTGCAGTTTACATTGGGTTCTGCTATTACGAAAAACAATTGAAAATCACTCAGTTGAGCCATCTTTCTTCCTTTCCCTTACTTATTTTCCTTCCAAATATTTCAGTTCGGATCAGTCACTCAGTCATGTCCAACTCTTTGCGACCCCATGAATCGCAGCATGCCAGGCCTCCCTGTCCATCACCAACTCCCAGAGTTCACTCAAACCCACGTCCATCAAGTCGGTGATGCCATCTAGCCATCTATTCCTCTGTCGTCCCCTTCTCCTCCTGCCTTCAATCTTTCCCAGCATCAGGGTCTTTTCAAATGAGTCAGTTCTTCGCATCAGGTCACCAAAGTATTAGAATTTCAGCTTCAGCATCAGTCTCAATATTTAAAATTTTTTAAATTTCCTCTGCAGGGTGTCTTTTTTTTTTTTCCCCCCAAGATGACACACCACAGCCTGACTCTGACAGAAAGCAGACTTGTCTGTACTTAGGAAGTTCAGTCCACTATGGGCTTAACCAAGAGGCTGAAATGGTTCTCTCATGTGCATTAGAAGAACAGCCATATTTTCCCCTATTTTTTCATCATATGTTTCTACTCTATTTATACAAAGAGATTTGCAGTAGGGCAAGCATTCTGCTCTCTGTGAGCCTATATTTGGAACTCACCTGTTAATAAGTGTCTAGGACATGTTGGCATTTTCTCAACTACTAACTACCCAGCAACTTTATGATTAGAGAAGAAAGAGTTTCTAAGGAGTTCTGAACTGAAGGTCCCAAAGTAGACTGATTCTTTGCTTTAAATAAAAATTTGTGATCCATCTAAAAAAAAAAATGTCTAACAATTATTACAATGAAATCTTCTCATCTCAGCTTAAGTGAGGCATTCAGACTAGAGATTGTACATCCCAATGTAAGAAAATGATACAAAAGCATCAAATATCATGGGTGAAAACTTGCTTAACAACTCAAACTTATTTTTAGTGTATCAAACATTAGGAGTGGAAGATCAGGAAGAGTATTGAAAAAACATTTTAATTAATTTTTATTGGAGTATAGTTCTCTACAATGTTGTGCTGCTTTCTACTGTTAAGTAAAGTGAATCAGCTATATGTATAAATATATCCCCTCTTTTTTGGATTTCTTTCCCATCTAAGTCAAAAGCATCGAGTAGAGTTCCCTGAGCTATACAGTATGTTCTCATTAGTTATCTGTTTTATACATAATACTGACGGTATACATATACCAATCCCAATGTTCCATTTCATCGCACCCCCTACAGAAAAGAATTTTTAAAGAAAGCTGTCGGTGTGCTATGAACCCCACCACTCTCTTCACCTCACAAAGACTAGTGACAATGGCCAAATGAAACTGCTTGCAGAGTCAGGTACGGACCCAATCAAGTTAGGAACACATGCTGGACCAAAGTCTGACATCCATCAGAAAGGTGTAAATGAGGCAGAGCTGCAGGCTGGTTAAGTGCTACTGGATTAGGAGGCATGTATATGATGAAGGTCACTGATTGCTTTTTCAAAGTGGTTTTAGTGCAGTATGGGGACAAAATCCAGATAAAATTATGCTGACATGGTATGGATTGGTGAGAATATGTAGACAGATAGTATAGACCAATGTCCATAAGGGGTGCAGAGAAAATGGTGGTGGGGGATGAAATTTTTATTTTTTAATATGTGATCGCTCATGTTACATTCACATTTTTGTAGAAATGATCCAGTTGTTGTTTAGTTACTAAGTCGTGACCAACTCTTTCGTGACCCCATGGACTGAAGACCACCAGGCTCCTCTGTCCATGGGATTTCCCAGACAAGAATACTGGAGTAGGTTGCCATTTCCTTCTCCAAGGGATCTTCCTAAACCAGGGATTGAACCCACATTTCCTGCACTGGCAGGTGGATTCTTTACCACTCAGTCACCAGGGAAGCCCATGACTCAGTAGGGAAAACAAAAAAAATAATTCAGGAGAGAGAGTGTTGACTGCAAGAACAAAGTCTTTGAAATGCTAGATGCTAGGCTTTTGATAACTGCAGGGAGAATCCAGCCTTTGTAGGAGGAAAGAAGGTATAGCTCTTAGGATCAAGTCAAAATTCTGAAGTCAATTAGAAGACCTCAAATTATTTTGCCATTATCACTATCTTTATTATCCTATTTTTTCTTTGAGTGTCTCCTCTGCAAAAGTGCAGACTTGTTTAAATTTCTTCTATAGTCCCTCAGACAGATGTATAGGCTTCTAAAGTTTACAGACAGGCTGTTATTCCCTCTACCTCAACCACTCTGTCATCCAAAAATACCTCCCTCCAACATTATTACTCTTAAGCTAATTATAATTTGTGTTTTAAGACTATACTTATAGGAAAAGGAGTACGTCAAGGCTGTATATTGTCACCCTGCTTATTTAACTTATATGCAGAGTACATCATGAGAAACGCTGGACTGGAAGAAACACAAGCTGGAATCAAGATTGCCGGGAGAAATATCAATAACCTCAGATATGCAGATGACACCACCCTTATGGCAGAAAGTGGAGAGGAACTAAGAGCCTCTTGATGAAAGTGAAAGTGGAGAATGAAAAAGTTGGCTTAAAGCTCAACGTTCAGAAAACGAAGATCATGGCATCCGGTCCCATCACTTCATGGGAAATAGATGGGGAAACAGTGGAAACAGCGTCAGACTTTATTTTTGGGGGCTCCAAAATCACTGCAGATGGTGACTGCAGCCATGAAATTAAAAGATGCTTACTCCTTGGAAGGAAAGTTATGACCAACCTAGAGAGCATATTCAAAAGCAGAGACATTACTTTGCCAACAAAGGTCCGTCTAGTCAAGGCTACGGTTTTTCCTGTGGTCATGTATGGATGTGAGAGTTGGACTGTGAAGAAGGCTGAGCACTGAAGAATTGATGCCTTTGAACTGTGGTGTTGGAGAAGACTCTTGAGAGTCCCTTGGACTGCAAGGAGATCCAACCAGTCCATTCTGAAGGAGATCAGCCCTGGGATTTCTTTGGAAGGAATGATGCTAAAGCTGAAACTCCAGTACTTTGGCCACCTCATGTGAAGAGTTGACTCATTGGAAAAGACCCTGATGCTGGGAGGGATTGGGGGCAGGAGGAGAAGGGGATGACAGAGGATGAGATGGCTGGATGGCATCACTGACTCGATGGACGTGAGTCTGGGTGAACTCCAGGAGTTGGTGATGGACAGGGAGGCCTGGCGTGCTGCGATTCATGGGGTCGCAAAGAGTCGGACACGACTAAGCGACTGAACTGAAACATCCCTTTTAAAACAATACTTCTATTCCTACAAATAGGCTATAAACTCTATTGCAAACACAAAGCATTATTCTATAACTTGTATCTCATCTACACTCACATTTGCCTTCCTTACTTCATTGTGAATTACAGGTGGATAGTGATTAAGGCTTTACTTTGACAATGCTGTACCCTATGATGGCTGACATAGAGAAGACACTGAATTTGATGACTGACCATACAAGATGGTCAGTCTAAGAGAAATCCAACCCTTAGTTTATCTTGAATTGAGCATCTAAATCCAGAAAGCTATATGCAACATGCATTTAATATAAGGGAAAATATTATACTAACATTTATCAACACAAAATTTGAGGTGAGTAAGCAACTACTTTGCAAAGAATAGAGCAAGACAGTAATGATGCCAGGGATAGATAAAACTGAATGGGGACAGAGGTACTGATAAAGATCTGAAACATCAGCTAAGTTTTGGCACAAAATTGGCTTAATGGAGGGAATAAAGGCAGCCGGTTCTCCAAGGGGAAAACACAAATTTCCCCACACTCTGTTTTCAATTCAGTCAAAATAACACTGGTCTTTTCTTTTTGGTTAACTTAATCATGCTTCAGACTTCTGCTCAAATTAAAGAGCTTGATTACTCTTCAGTATGACTTGGCAATAGCATTTTCCATCTTGCTCCTATTAACTGAGTATCTGCTTCATATTATTTTTTTTTTCCAGAATTGTTTTTAGAAGTTGAATGCCAACCAATTTTCCAATGTAAATATTAAGTTTTTGTTTCCCTTCTGTATTTCTGACACAGCTACCTTTTTCAAATTGTCCTTGAGGAGTCATTATGTGTTCAATTTATATTTTGTATATGTGATATTTATTGAGAACTTAATACACAAGGCATTGTTCTTGGTATAGAGGAGAGTACAAGGCCTTCACTTCCTACACAGTGACACAAATAGGTACATAACTAATTATCAAACACAGTGGAGGGTAATTAGAACTATTGGAAGATTGTAAGTGGTGTGCCTTTGAAACACAGATGAAGGAATAATAAATTGTCTCCAGATAACTGAATAGGCTTCACAGAGAAGTTTTAAATGGGGCCTAGGCCAAGAGTAGTTACTCAAGAGGGCATCCAAGCACCAAGAAAGGCATGATTACCAGCACAGAGGTATCAGAACGTCTTTGGATAAATAACTTCGCTGGTGTGACAGGACCAGTGTGTGTGTACATGAGAAAGAGTGGGGATGAGAGGCAGGAAAAGGAAGTGAGGGCCATAGTACACAGGACAGCAAATGCCTCCTTAACAAGAACAAATGTACTCTGTATATGATATAGTATAATTCAAATTTAGACTGAAATAGAACTAATCTGCAGTACTGATTAAAATACTAGGAAAAGCTTGCATCAAGTTACAAGGTTTGTAAATGGCAAAACCAGGATGTGAACTCAAAAAGCACAGCTCCTGGACTCTCCTTCCTTGAAAAAATGCAGCTTTACTGCGTGATAAAGAGAAGGTTAACATACTGGGCATCAGGATGCAGCATTATATGGGTTCAGCGTGTACATGCTGGAGACATTTTGAGTGACTATAGAACAAGTGGAGAGAGAGCAACAGTGAACCAGGTATGGTTTCTTTAAATTGATTTTTACTTTTGCTATAAATTTGAAAAATAAAATTTAAAAATATCTAACTTTATAATTTACCCTTCCACTAGCATGTGCAATGGTTAGGAGTATGGACTCCAGAGAGAGAATTCCTGAATTAAATTCTAGTCTTAGCAATTACTAGCTGTGTGACCTGCAGAAAATTATTTAACTGCTCTGTGCCTGTGTCCTTCTCTGTAATTTACGGGTATCACATAGTGCCTATTTTAGTGTGCTGTGCTGTGCTGAGTCACTCAGTCATGTCTGACTCTCTGGGACCCCATGGACTGTGGCCCGCCAGGCTCCTCTGTCCATGGGGATTCTCCAGGCAAGAATACTGGAGTGGGTTACCACTTTCTCCTCCAGGGCATCTTCCCAACCTGGGGATCAAACCCAGGTCTCCCACATTGCAAATGGATTCTTTACCATCTGAGCCACCAGAGAAGGCCAAGAACACTGGAGTGGGTAACCTATCCCTTATCCAAGGGATCTTCCCAATGCAGGATTTGAACCAGGGTCTCCTGCATTATAGGGGGATTCTTTACCAGCTGAGCTACCAGGGATGCCTCTATTTCAGTGTACTGAGGATTAAATTACATAATATTAATAAAGCACTTAGAACAGTACCTTGATTATATCATAATTAGCACTGTATGTGTTTGTGAAAGAAAATGACAATATGTATCGACTAAAAATCTCAGTTATAGCAATGTTTCATTAAATAAAATCTTAATATAGAACAAAAGAAAAATATTTCTATGTATAGACTTCACTAAGGTATGCTAGGGGAGAGGATGCAATTTATATCTTAGTAAAGAAAGGGGGCATTCAAACAGAATATCTGTTTTTTATTCTGAATCGACTTTCCCTCTTCCTTAGAATGCCTAGCACTAGTCTTCCTGCTTGTGTAAGAAGTTTAAAAAAGTAAACATGATATAGAAATGCCTACGCTTGTAAATATTAACAGACTTCTGATGAATTTCCTTAAACACCTTTCTAAGACTCAGTCTGAACTGCTCATTGTTACTTATTGAATTTGAGATTATAGATAAGTAAATGTATCATTTTCTTCCTCAAACTATAGCTACATAGAGTCAGACTACTTTGTTTAAAATGGAAAACCTAGTAATTGTCATTTTATAAAATTCTTGAGCTTATCCCAATTTCAGCACCTTTGGAAAAATAATCATATACATGAAATACCTGACAGGATTTGAGTGGAAATTTTGTTCCAGAGTGTTTATCTTTAGACTTTGATTCAACCCAATATGCATCATAATCTCTACGGTGTTTAGAGCTCGTATCTAAATAATCAAGATTGTTGTAATGAATGCTTCCATTATTTTTAAGCGGTTTATTTTCATAATCTATTGCTAGAATTAGTGCAAATGCAGTGTATCACGTATGGGGCAATACTTGTTTTGTGTGGAATGATGGTGCAATTCACTAGGGAAAGTTTGTACATAGGCTTAATTTTCAAATTATTTGGAATGGTCCTCCATACTATAGACATTTTACCCCTTTCTTCTCAATGTATTTCCACTAAGAAAGAGACCTGCCTTTGGATCAGTAAGTAAATAATAAAACAAAACCTTGGGTGAGTCCAGCAAGGTGCTAAAGCAGCTTACCAGAGAGCCTGGAAGGATGAGAAAAAGGACGCTGAAAACATCCCCAGGGGATTTCTGATAAGAAGCCTACACTTGGGCTTCCCAGGACAGCTCACCTACCTGGCTGATTTTCTCAAATTAGTGTCTGGTATCACAACCTTATTTAATGTAAGTGGTATATCTTTAGCAATGTTTAGCAATGTCTGATTTTCTCTCCTAGCATAAAAAATTCTATCTGAATTCACCTGCTAAGGGAGGAAAAGGAACACACTCCAAAGATCTAGAATCTAAGTAACATACAGACCAGAGAAAGATAAGAGAACATCTATGGCTACAGAATCAATGAGAGAGGCATAAAGTTGGATAATGTTCTGCAAGAATGTAACATTCGGTATTTTGACAGGGACCCCATGTAACAGTTCTAACAGACTATTAGGATAGCCTAGGACTTTTGGAGAAAGTGGTGATTTATACTACATGCTAGAGAAAGGGCTTAGTTTGCTAGGGCTGCTATTAGAAAACATCACAGGCTGAGTGACTAAATCAACAAATTTTTCTCACCGTTTCAGAAGGTGGAAAATCCAGTATCAAGGTGAAGGCAGATTGATTTTTGCTGAAGCGCTCTTGCTGGTTTGCAGATGGCAGCCTTCCTGCCTGTATCCTCACAGGGCAGAGGGAGGAAGCTGTAACATCTCTTCCTCTTCTTGTAAGGACATTAATCCCATTTTGAGGACTCAACCCTCATACCCTCACCTAAACTTAATCACCTCCTAGAGGCCCCGCCTCCATATAACATCACATTGAGAATTAAAGTCTTGATCATATAAATTTCTAGAGGACACAAACATTTGTTCCATATCAGTCTCCAAACACTCAAACAGGTGTGTACAATGCCATGGATAAAATAGGTAAGGCTGAAAAACACACCAGCAAGTATGTTGAATGCGAGTGCCAAAAAATAACTCTATCAAAGCAGATAGGAGTTTATTAGTGAGTCCAAAACATTGAGAAGCTCCCTGGTGTTTGTCCTCCATAGGCTAGGCTCCTGTAGAAAATGCTGATTCAGAACAGAGGTCCCTGAAAGTAATAAATATCCTGAAATAATAGAGTCCATCTGGTAGCACTTAACTATCAGCATTCAAGAATTCAGGTGGGAGCAATTACCATGATGAGTAGCAAGGTCTGAGTGGCAGCTATGATCTGGACCTAGAGAGCTATTGAAAAAATAGAACACAATGTTCTGAGGCACAGGATAACAGGTACGCCAACAAGCACATTGCTTAAACTATACAATCAAAAAAAAAAAATTGAAGATGGATGATAAGGAATCTAAGGGCAGACCCCCACCCCTGAATAAAATGTCACATTCTCAGGTCCCATTTCTAGACATGAACCAGCTCTACAACTGGGATAGAGGGAGAGGCACCACATGCCCACCATAAAGAAGAATTCTACAGTTACCAAGTTTGTATGGCAATGGCATCTTCAGTGCTTTTCTAAAGAAACTCATGACCATCTACTTGGAAACTATGAACTGGGAGAGAGGAGTAGGGATTTTAGACCTAGGACACAGGGTCTGAATTGATAACCCAGGTCCCAAAATGTCATCATGGTGCCACTGTTAGACAGGTGTATCAGGACTTGGTATTAAATGAAGTCTGTGCCAAGATCTTGCTCACAGTGTGTCTACAAGGTCCCTAGAACCACCGTGTGAATTTTCCCACTGGTCCCTGCACTGCCGTGAGGCTCTGTATTCAGAAATAGAGTGAAGGGTGGTTTTCTTAAGGTTCAGCTGCAAGGCCAATTTAGAGACATTACGCTGTGCCACTCTCTATGAGGACACAGTATATACCTTAAATTAATGAATTTTATTTTCTACTAAAATGGTAGGGTGCATGGCTACTGGAACCAAGTTACAACCAAGTGTTGTCACTCCCAGTAAGGCAGCTGGGCAATTTGTGTTCCTCATTCCCTCATATTTAGGCTCTGAGGGCCTAGAACAATTGGAGATGATTTTGTTGTCTCTTCTGGGATGGGCCGGTGGTGCATTTGGCAATGTCTACAAATATTTTCGGTTGTCATAACTGGAAAATGCTACTGGTGACTAGAGGTTAGAGAATAGGGATGCTGCTTAATCTCCTGCATTGTACCAGAAAGTCCCCCAGAACACAGTATCTGGCCCAAATGTGAATAGTATCAAGGTTGAGGAATGCTGATCCACACGTCCTGGCTCCCAGAGAAAAAAATGCTCCCGACATGAGACAGAGGAAGAGTTCTCTTGAACATTAAGCTGTGGGTGCCACCCAACCTCCTCAGGATCCCTTGCTGAAAGTAAAGCATACAGAGAAAGAAGACTCTGCCCAGAATAGGTGACTGGGTCAAGAAGAGGCTGCTGCTCTATCACAGAACAGGGAGGCACTCAGTTGGCACTTTCGGTTTTCTGCTGACCAAGTATAGTGACAAACGAAAAAATATACAGTAGCCATGGCCCCATAAGGACATGGTGACTGGGGGGGTTAGGCCTGGGTCACTTTTCCAGGTATGCCTCTGAGAGCGGCACAGGTGCTGTCCATAAGAATGGGGAATCTAAAGGAAGGGGATGATGAGGTTTTAGGTCAGTTGCAGCAATAAAGATTGTCATCCATTTTACTAATCTTCAACTTTTAAGTTTCCCCAGAAAATGAGACAAACCAGAATCTTCAGAAAGTTGTCCCAGGAAGACTGAAATTACAAAAAGAAGCAACTGGATCCGAGTGGACAGCAGCGATATTCTGATGCACTATCCTTAAGGTGTAAGACGCTTAATCTCCCAGCTGATAGGTCTTCAGCTGCTGAGTTCTCAAAGCTCCATCCACTCCCTGAATAGCTCTTTCTTACTAGTGCAGGGGTGGGTATACAGGACCTGGCACCCTTGCCTCCACACCAGACTACTCTCAAGGTAAACTGTGGCACAGCTGAAGTCACTTTTGCAACTACACTGTAACATTTTTTACCCCTGCCCAATTCTGCTTTCTTCACATCTCAGAAGTGGTGTTCCTAAGAGTGCTCTTCAATGAAACTCAATGAAAAGTCCCATCTCAGACTCCATTTGCAGGAACCCAATCCAAGTCAGAATCAATGAAAAGGTTCTGCAAATTAAGATGAGAAAAGCATTGCCCTAAAAATGCACATTTAAGAGGAACATGTAAAAATAATGTAGTAGATAAAACAAAAATTTTAAAATCTCATTTTCACTGTCAGTAAAATTAAAAAAAAAATACATAGTCTTGATACCAAATATCACAATAAGCTGAACAAAGGGATGACTGACATAAGAAAAAAATGCAGTCATGCATTAATGACTGCATGCAGTAACAGTAACGCTATTACTAAATAGTAATAGCAGAATTAACAATACCATTAATACTGAAAGCAAAATTCAACTGCTTTATGCTTAATTGGTGATAGTAATAATATCAAAAAGTTTTGAAAGAAAACAGGGTAGAAGAAGGGAGATAAAAGTTATGTGAGAAGATTAAAAATGTGTCAACCAAATACAGTCACCAAGTTACAAAAAAAAAAAGTAATCAAAGGGAAACCATAAATTTTAAAAAATTATAAAAAAACTGGGATTAGAGTTTAAAGAAAGGTGTATCAGACAAAAACTAAAATGTGGCTTCAGAGCCAAAAAACATGTCATAGAATGTGCAAGTAAGTCAACTTAGAAAAAGGGAGACATGGTGTAACACAAAGCTGAAGACCTGAACCAGGGCAAGAATCTACAGGGCATATGAGCTTAATTTACTTGTTTAAAGTTTGAGAGAAATGGAACTACAAAAGAATATGAGAAAGGAAAAAATATGACTGGATCTTCCTTCAGAAAGATTTCTCTGGCTGTATAGGTACAGTGTGAGCTAAGTTTTTTTTTTACATTTTATTGAAGAAAAATTTAAACATGTACAAAGGTAGATAGAAAAATATAATGACACCTCACATGTCCTTTATATATCTTCAATAGTTCTTAATTCATGGCCAATCTTGTTTCATTTGTATTCCTACTGTTCAATTTCCCATATTTTTAGATAAGTTCCAGATATAATCCCATTTATATTTCAGTATGTATTTCTAAAATGAAAGGACTCTATTAAAAATATAACCATAATACTATTTATGCTTGCTCCTTGGAAGAAAAGTTATGACCAACCTAGACAGCATATTAAAAAGCAGAGACATTGCTTTGCCAACAAAGGTCTGTCTAGCCAAAGTTATGGTTTTTCCAGTAGTCATGTATGGATGAGAGTTGGACTATAAAGAAAGCTGAGCACCAAAGAATTGATGCTTTTGAACTGTGGTGTTGGAGAAGACTCTTGAGAGTCCCTTGGACTGCAAGGAGATCCAACCAGTCCATCCTAAAGTAGATCAGTCCTGGGTGTTCCTTGTTAGGACTGATGTTGAAGCTGAAACTCCAGTACTTTGGCCACTTGATGCGAAGAGCTGACTCATTTGAAAAGACCCTGATGGGAAAGATTGAAGGCAGGAGGAGAAGGGGACGACAGAGGATGAGATAGTTGGTTGGCATCACCAACTCTATGGACATGAGTTTGAGTGAACTCGGGGAGTTGGCAATGGACAGGAAGGCCTGGGATACAACTGAGTGACTGAACTGAACTAAATACTCTCGTCATATCTAAAATTTTAAACTAATTACTTAAGATACTATCAAAATTTTATTTTAAGATATATTTACATATTAAATAATAAAAGAATACCTAGAAAAGTATTTATTTGGGCCATAGGATTATGTCTTTATTTCTCTATTCACACTGTTTTTGAGTAAAATGATATGGCATAATATTGAAACTAAACTGTAAGATTTTTCGAATTCAAATAGTACTTTGAACATAGATTAATATCTTACATTAAGAAATATGGTACACGATAGAGTTAGTTGCCCTGGGAATTCAGCCTCAGACCCAAGGCTTCTCTGAACTGCTGTGAGAAGAAAAATGGATAGGGAGTCGGGAAGAGCATTTTCAGAGTCTTCTGGCATCACAGTATCCATGTGCTTCCAGAGCCTTGTTCTGAGCAGTTTTCTACCTCGGATCTGGAGTACAGTTTAGAAATTAAGGTGTTTCCTGACTGAGCACTGCATTCCCAAGCAGCCTTTGATTTTAAAAGCCTAATTCTCAGGAGTGCTTATTTTGATGAACTTCCACCAAGGTTTAAGAGGAAATTAGATATTAGAGAAATAAATTAGGAATTACATGCTGACTTTTCCCATTGAGTTCTCTACATTGGGTCTCATGGTTTGCAGTCTATAACATAGGGACTTGTCAGAATTAATAGAGGAATTAAGGAAGAATCAGATTTCTGTGGAAATTCTGATTTACAAGGTGAGGTACAGAGCCCAAAAATCTGGGTGTGAAGTCAGTTCCCCAGTTCCATTCTATTCAAAGTGTGGTTCTTCGACAAGCAACATGAGTATCACTGGAGAGCTTTGAAACATGCTCAGCATCTCAGTCCCACTCTAAACCTTCTGAATCAGACTCTGAATTTTAGTAATATTCCCAGGTATTTTATGGACACATTATAATTCAGACACACTGGTCTACATTGCCTAGTAAATACCCAACTTTGTTAACCTACTGATGGAAATTTCAGGGAAGGCTTGACATCATTTTTTGTTTTGATTTGGTTCACGTGCCTTAAACATATTTAGTTTATAAATTGTTTTATCAAGATAACCATGCATAGTTAAGTTTTGGGAACTGTTTACCAATAAAAAAGTCTTAGCCCTAGAATGAACCTATGTCATAACCTCAGAAGCAATAACTATTGTACACAATTCTTTACAGAATATTTACAACCGTGTAAATATGGAACACATCAAGAAGGCCACAGCACTGCTTGACTGAACTAATGTGGTGAAGCTAAGTTACAACATGAGCAAAAATTGCTAGGACATAACTCAGCAACATGTCAGCTCTGCTATATCTGGCAGTGGTAGCAGCAACAAAATCAAGCTGGCTGGAGGTTCTTTATAGGTTGGAGGTTCTTTGTAGGTTTTTACCCTACAAATGTAAAAATAAAGAAAGAAAGAAAGAAGCAAAAAGCAACAGACTTTTTTCAGCAACAACCCATGTATGGTCTATTCATGCTTATACATACCACCCCATTTAAATACATGTTTGTCATGAATCCCAAAATAGTATCAACACAATTAACTGCATTTTCTAATACAATAAATAAAAAAAAATAGTAAGTTATAGAGACAGTATGATGAAACAAATTTCTAAAAATCCTTTTAATAGAAGTAAAATATTGTTTCTGCATGATTAAATCCTGGCATCTTTTAGGGGAATAATTAGCACCATCAGTCCAGATCTGATAATAACACCATAAAATCTGACAAATCACAGCTGGAATCCTGGTGGAAGGATGAAGAGAAGGCTTAGGATCAAACTGCTTAAAGGTTTTGTTTGTATCATCAAAGAGTTTAAAGATGTTTGTCAGCTGATCTGGAAGTAAATCTTGGTCTTTTCATATAGCAGGCCATGTTCTTACACTTAAGCTTCCTAATTATTGGTGTCACATGGTTTATTTACACAGAGGTAATTTAGTTTTGATTTGCTTCTCTACTTTACACCAAGGAATCTACATTTTTCCAAGGGCAGAGGAAATAAGTGAGCTGTGTGGCCCATTCCCTTATTGTTTAATGAGACCTGATTTCTTTCAAGCTCCTGAAGAAGCTGCTTCCTGATGTTTGGCTGGGCTTGTAGCCATTACTGTGAGAGCTAGGAGAGACTAAAAGGGTCATCATGCCAGCACTTTGTCAGAAGACAGAGAAACATGGAAACTATTTTTTGAGACGTCTCTCTGAACTTTAAGGTTCTTAGTCGCTCAATCATGTCTGACTCTTTGTGATCCCATGGACTGTAGCCTGCCAGGCTTCTCTGTCCATGGGGATTCTTCAGGCAAGAATACTGAAGTGGGTTGCAATTTCCTTCTCCAGGGTATCTTCCCAATCCAGGGATCAAACCCAGGTCTCCTGCATTGCAGGCGGATTCTTTACTATCTGAGCCACCAGGGAAGCCCTTATACTCTAGAAAAAGAGACAAATAGAGACATAGCAGTGTTGGTTAATGGATGGTGTTAGTAATACTTGTGTACACTGTTTTTACACATCTATTAATCACAGGCAAGAATGAGGCTTTCAATAGATAAGTACTATAGCAAATAATGTTTGCTTGATAAGAAATAGTAACATCAACATCTAATAATTGAATGGGAAACAGTTATAATAACAAAAACAATTTCATGTTATTTGAAGAGTAAGTCCGACTTTTGAGAAGTGATGCTATTTTTTTTAATAGGAAAATAAATCATCTGATCATGGATTTAATGCAGAGATAATAACTTCTAGTCAGAAACTAGGCCTTCCCAGGTGACACAGTAGTAATGAATCTGCCTCCCAATGCAGGGGATGCAATAGAGGAGGGCTCAATCCCTGGGTCAGGAAGATCTCCTACAGAAGGAAATGACAACCCACTCTGGTATATTTGCCTGGAAAATCCTATGAACAGAGGAGCCTGGTGGGCTACAGTCAATGGGGTCTCAAAGAGCTGGACACAACTGAATGACTGAGTGCACATGCAGTTATAAACTAACGCTGGCATTTTTTTTTTTTATTACTGTAGAGTTTATGTAGCTTCAGGTAGATTCTTCTCTGAAGTAACATCAAATATGATGTTAATTATACCAAATTACCACATCTTGCAGAAGAGCTTGGATGTATTTAGTAAAGGAAAATCCTACAAAATATCCTACAGCATCATTTAGATACAGATACACATACATATACACCTCTGTGGTGCATACAGATATACATGGAGACACATGTTCTGGAGTATACACTTGCCCAGGAAAATACCCAGGACAACACAAGACAGATTTGAAGCTACTGCAGCGGTTTTCAGTCTTGGACGCACATTCAGATCACCTGGATTGCCCTTAAAATTATCGATGCTTGTGCCCCACCCATCCCAGGCATGCTGATTTCTCTAATTTGGAGTTCAGCACTGAAATTTTTTTCAGTTTCACAGGTGATTCAAACATACACCTAAAAATGAGCAACTACTGAGCTAATATGATTACCTAATGTTTTGATTTTGAACAAACACACCAGCCGGCCTCTGTTTCTCAGAGTTTGTATCCCTCCTTCCAAAACAAGAGCTACTAACACCCTCATAAAGACGTATTTTCCTCTGAGACTGTCTTGACGGCAGTTTGAATGAGGAAAGTGGGGATGAAAAACACTATGGAATGTAGGAGCACGAGTAACGGTGCTCCGTCTTGGTGATCACTGCACCTACAATGTCTTCAGGTACTAACGTATCAGCCACTTCATAAGCCTGCCGTGCTGCGGCTCATGGGGCCGCAAAGACACGACTGAGCGACTGAACCCAACTGAACTGAAATATACTTTGAACTGAAATATATCTTGGATAGATAAATGAATGCATGTAGCTACTATGGTTACTTTGGCTCCAATCTTGTGTCCCGAGAATCTCTTATTTGTGGCCAGAGTTACAAGATTTTCATCTCTTTATTCTTATCATGTCTTTTGCTATGTGCCTCAGTCTTTTGTCATTGTAACGAAAGAAGAGATTTTTGCAGTGGCTGCCTTGATAAAAATTTTCTCCCACATCAGTTGGAAAAAACCAAAATGCACGGGACCAGAGCTCTGCCTCATGACTTCTGCTGGAGGAGGGAACAACTGGTCCAGTAGAGCCAAATGAATTCCTCTAATATTTTGTTCATATTATCTGGTAGTGCAAGTTTCATTTGGCAGTAATGTCTCTTAACTGCGGATAGCGCATGGTTTTCAGAGTTTTTGGTTGCATACAGGAGACAAAAGATTGCCTGTGGTCGTATAGCTGACTTATGCCAAGTAAATGATTCAAAATGAACTCAACTCACTTAGCATCACTTAGCAGTCACTCCTGGAGAAGGCAATGGCAACCCACTCCAGTACTCTTGCCTGGAGAATCCCATGGACAGAAGAGCCTGGTGGGCTGCAGTCCATGGGGTCGCTGCGGGTTGGACACGACTGAGCGACTTCACTTTCACTTTTCACTTTCATGCATTGGAGAAGGAAATGGCAACCCACTGCAGTGTTCTTGCCTGGAGAATCCCAGGGATGGCAGAGCCTGGTGGGCTGCCGTCTGTGGAGTCGCACAGAGTCGGACACGACTGAAGCGACTTAGCAGCAGCAGCAGCAGCAGCAGTCACTCCTAGCACCAACCTCTTGGTGACCTGGAGGTTGCCAAAGCCTTTTGAAATTCCACAGTCCTCAGCTCCAGTGTAACCATCACTTAAAGAAGACAGTGACAAAAAATAGCAAATCAACAATCTTTGCAGTTTTTAATTAATCCCTAACATTCATGGTCTTAGATGTGATAATACACATATGTTACTTTGGAAAAAAGCACATATATTTAATGTTTAAATACTTACTGAATTCACTTTCACAGTGTAAAAGATGTTTTATCAGTGCAGTAATTCTGAAAGGCTGCTTTAAACATTATACGCTTTTCATAAGTCAGATTATGTCTCAAATAGACTCTGTTGAGTCTGTTTATAACACCAAGGGCTTATCATCATACTCAGAATATAATCTAGTGTTAACTGTTTCAGGTCACCTATGATTCCTTAATCATCCCAAGCAGGGTCTATGCTCAAGGTATTTATACTTGCTGTTTATAGTTCTTAGAACTTTGTTCTCTTGAATAGCAAATGCTTACTCCACTTCACTCTCTTCAATGTGACCTCATCATAGGGTCCTTTTCTGCCCACCTGTGTGAATTAGTGCCTGTATCTGATACTCTCTACCCCCTTCTTTTCTTACTTGTAACAATTTGATGTCTAACATATTCACTACTGACTTGTGCTCCAACACACAAGCACACACCCACAGGAATGTAAACTCTAAGGACCTTTTATTTTCACTGTGGTATCCCATGTACTTATAAAATTACTACAGTATATATTTAATAAATACTGATTAGAAGCACAATCGGTATGGCAATAAAAAATCACTAGAAATGACTTTTTAAGGTGTAAAACTTGAGATCTTCTGGAATTCATTTTTCTGGGCATTCTGAATACATTCTTTTATTTAGTTGAAGAATTTGAATAATTGGATCAGTGATATTATGCACCTGGCAGACTGAATGCCAAGTAGGTTTCCAGGTAGGTTTTTCATCTGCTGCTGCTGCTAAGTCACTTCAGTCGTGTCCAACTCTGTGCAACCCCATAGACAGGAGCCCACCAGGCTCCCCCGTCCCTGGGATTCTCCAGGCAAGAACACTGGAGTGGGTTGACATTTCCTTCTCCAATGCAAGAAAGTGAAAAGTGAAAGTGAAGTCGCTCAGTCGTGTCCGACTCTTCACGACCCCATGGACTGCAGCCTACCAGGCTCCTCCGTCCATGGAATTTGCCAGGCAAGAGTACTGGAGTGGGGTGCCATCGCCTTCTCCGGGTTTTTCATCTAGATGATGAATAATATTTTATGTACATGTAGTGTCCTTATTTGGATAAATTACATATAAATATGCAAATAATTGACCTTCATCTCTAATGTTTGTGGTATTTGACTTGTAAGATCATGAAAGATGTGGGAAATTTTCAGTTGTATTGAGTATCGTATTTGCACTATCAGAATACGTCACAAGTTAAAATACAAAGCAAGATATTTACAGAGGAAAAAAAAATCATGTGATGTGCTGAGGAAATTTATGCTGCAGAACTTTACCAAGAGTTAATGAATGAAAGACTCTTGAAGAACTGGTGAATACAAAAAGATATGGGAGATAATACATGCAGAGGCTGAGAAAATTACAGTGCAAGGTAGAAAGTGACAAATTAATAGTAGAGAAAGCAAGTTAAACTCTGATCAGAGAAGACAGATTGCAGTCAGAAAAGGCTTCATTGAGGGGGGAGGATAGTGTCTATGTTGGAAATGAAATAGAAACATTCTCCTCAATTATCCAAAATTAAAGCCAACTTAAGAAATTAATAGCATTTTAACTATACAAGGCTGAAATAATTAGAAAAAAGAATGAATATTTATGAATAAACCTTTCTACCCTAGTCAGGTCTTATGTAAAACTCCAGGTGATTAATCGACTACCACAAAGGCATAATAAATTCCTACTTACTCTAGACATAAAAAGTTACTGCTTGCACAGCTTTTCTTTTGAAGAGGAACACATACCTTTAATGTTTTAAATGCCTGCTGAGTCAACTATAACTCACAGGTATAAACCATGTTTATCTTTCTAATGAACCCCCAAAAGTGATGACATATTGGAATAATGTGAACAAGAAGTCCTTTTAATGCTTACAATAGTGAATGGGTCTGAGCAATTTGCAACCCAGATCAAACTAGAAAGGAAACTAATCAAAAGCTGCAGGGATCAGTGACATCAATATAACTTTGAATTTGATCCTTATTATTCAAAGGATCTGAAAGTTCCTTAGTCTCAGGCTGTATTATGTTGCCATCTTTTTTATTAAATCTCATGGATTACATAAACAGGACAGTTCTCATTAGGAACTGCTTATTGTATGTTCCACCCAAATCTATTTGCCGGGTGATTTCTACACTACACCGTCTTTTTCACCTAATTTATGTCTTTTCTTTCTTCCTCTCTGTTCCGGCCTCCATTCAGTCTCAACTACACATGTCCATACATATACACACGCCGTTGTACATCACAGCAACAGATGAACAAATAAAATACTATCATTTTCCTTTTAATAGGAATTAATATCAATTTCCTTTTAATAGCCTAAGGTAAGCCTCAGGTTCCCATCAACCAGTGAGAATCACTTCAGATATTGAACATAATGCTTCTCATGGAAGTATGAACAAAAAGACACTAAGTCATAAGGTGAAATGATCTCTGTTCAGTTCCCTTCAAGTTTCAAAAAGTATTTGCCCACAGCTGACTCCAAATGAATGATTTTTACACTAAATTCATGTAACTTTTTTTCTCTTTTCCTTCTATGCCATGCATAGAATTTTTAACAAATCTGCCTGATATCCCAAACCACAGAGAATTAGAGACAAGTCTAACAAAAAAATATGAGATTAAATCAAATGAAAATTCTCTAGTGACAAGAGGCGGCTCTGGTTTAATTTCTCTAAAATAAAACCCAAAGGCTGGAAGCATGACAAGTTCAAACTGGGCAAACAAGAAACATTATGTTCAAGCATGTAGGAGAGACTGGGACACAGTCTCCCCGAAATCCCCATTCCTGGGGTATGTAGCAACTCAAGACGGTACTCAAACAGGGAATTTCGTCCCTAAGGAGCAAAGGATTTGAACCCCACACTGGGCACCTTCGCTTTTAAGACCGGCACCTGAGAGACAACCCCCGCCCCAAACCTCTAGCTTTGAAAATCCATGGGGTTTGTGTCCAAGACATCCCCCAGGCAGTAACAGGCTGAGAAGGGACTCGCAAACTGCCCGCAGGCTCAGATTCACCCGCCTCATGTCCAGCACAGTTGTAGCGGCTCATGCAACCAGGCATCAGGAGAAAAGAGACTCATTTACTTATATATAAGCAGCCTGAGGGGCAGGTGTCAACTTAACACGTACTTCTAAGAGCTTCTGGATGCCCACCAGAGAGGACACCGGGGCGCCACCTTTGGTGTCTCCCTCTTCCTGCTCTAGCTCTGGAGTGCCATCGTTTTCCCTGTTTTTGTTTTGTTTTGTTTTCTCTCCTCCCCACAGGTGTCTTAAATTTGTAAAATATTTGATTAATTTATTGAATAAATTCCAGGCCTGAGACTTCCCTGGTAGTCCAGTGGCCAAGACTCAGAGCTCCCAACGCAGGGAGCCCTGTCTGATCCCTGGTCGGGGAACTAGGTCCCACACATGGCAACTAAGAGTTCACAAGTCGCAAGTAAAGATCACGAAGTCGCAAGTAAAGATCCTGCGTGGGGCAAGGAAGATCCAGATCTCATGAGCCTCAAAGACCTCGTGTAACCAAATAAATAAATCCAGTCCCGTTTCTCTTTTTCTTTTTTCCTTCACCTCCACATCACCTGCAGGTACTTTTTTTTTTTTTCCTTTTTTCCCCCAAGGACACATCTTCCTCTACTCCCACCCAGTCATGGGCATCGTAAAAGTTTTTGTTTGTTTTTAGGTCTGTCTTTTCTTCTTTTCCTGGTCACCTTCCTGTAAGCACCATCCTCCCACTCCCCCTGTGCCTTGCTCCAGAGGTCCTGTATTTCCTAGAAGGGAGCTTTTATACATGTCTGGTCCCTAGGTTCTGCAGCTGCTGCCCAGGGGACACTCCTCAATGGCCTGGCCCTGGTGACCAGCGAGTTTGCGCTCCTGGGTCCCAAGGAACTATAACAATGGGAAAATTTGCTCTTAGCAGGCTACCTACCACCTCCAGGACACTGTACAGGTGGCCAACTGAAACAGCCCAGTCTTTCTGTGCAAAAAGCCTATTTGCTTATCTAGGCTTTGGCCTGAGGGGCAGGGTTCTGGTTTGGCATACACATAGGGGCCTACAGAATGGCTCTCTAGAAACAAGGCTGATGGACACCATTTTTGTGCTCTCCTTCAATCTCACTCCAGCTTGCTAGTGTCTCCTAGAAAGTAGTTTATACCCTTGTCTGGTGCCCCAATTTTTGTGGCTGCTGCCAGGCGACACCTTACCATGGCCTGGCTTTGGTGGTAAAATTTCAGATTTGGGGGGAGCACTAGCAAGGCTTTATATATGTACTCCAATTAAGACATTCAGATGTTACAAAATTATGGTATTTAATGTGTTAGGCCATTTTATTCAGGAGTTTCTAAACTGTCCTCCCACATCCTAAAACTTGTCTCAAAGATGTTTCAGGAGTTTCCACTGCAGGCAAAGAAGGGGTGAAAGTGACAGGGCTTAAGGAACTCTCTGGACCCCGACTTTTGCCTCAAAAGAAAAGACCCATTTTATGACTTCTGACATTGAGCTTTCCTGTTGAATTTCATCCAAAGAAATAATGTGTGTCAGTTTTGGATCTCTAGAAAGAATATACCAGTACGGAAATAAGAGTGTAAAATACTGATTAGGCAAAACACCTGTAAAAGATAAATGTGGGAGAAGCAGGAATAGATGGCATGAGGTCTCTGAATCCTCAGAGAAGCAGATGCCAAGGTTGAATTTAAAATATCAGGATTTTACAGTGGAAATTGTGGCCTGAAAGAAAATGGGCAAGGATCTAGATAGGGCTGGAAGAGCCTTCAGACCATAATGAAAGTTCTATCTTAAGGGAAGGAGGGGCTTCCCAAATAGCACTAGTGGTAAAGAACCTGCCTGCCAATGCAAGAGATGCAGGAGGTGCAGGTTCGATCCCTGGGTTGGGAAGATCCCCTGGAGAAGGGAAAGGCTACTCACTCCAGTATTCTGGCCTGGAGAATCCCATGGGCAGAGGAGCCTGGTGGGCTATAGCCCATAGGGTAACAAAGAGTTGGACACAAATGAAGTGACTGAGCACAGCACATACAGCAAGGGAAAGTGAGAGGGAAAGTTGAGTGGAGGCATCTCAGACAGATGTGCAACCATTAAGAGAAGGTTGACAAGGTCTTCATGGAGTCTGCAAGCTAAAGTTGGCCTTCAGAGACATGCTGTGGCTTCCAGGAACGGGCGTGCCTTAACATCTGTCAGTCATTAGCAGGAAACATCCCACAGCCTTGCAAACTTGGCAATGGATGTCAGAGCACAGCAGATGGAGCCCTTGGTCCATTATTCTCCCTGCAGTTGGAAGTGTGTGAAGGTCATTCTCACAGCTGCCACACGGGAGAGCTCCAGACCACCAGACCACGATGTTGACTTGATACCTGTGAAGAAAGAGAAGGAAGGTGGTAGGATTGAGTGGTTAACAGCCTCAGACTACAGTACAGCTCTAAGAAACTCCCACCAGCCTGATGGAGAGACTCTGAGTAAAGACTTCATGATAGAAGAAATTACCTTCATAAAGGCACAAATGACAGTTCTTAAGTCATATCCTTCTCAGTCCCTAGGAGCCCAGGAAGAAAGTGGCCTTGGCATAAACAGTGCACCAGATTTTAAAGACACAGCAGTTGGGGCTTGTCAGCTAATTACGTTGGAGAAAGTTCTTTTGAAGAAAGATCTGGGTGGTGCATCTTCATGGCTGCGGAGAATTTCATGTGAAAAAACTGTTTGCAAATAATATATCTAGTAACTACTTCATTTTATAGACTATGAAATTTAATAACTGAATGAAATAGCATTCCAAAGTCATTTAGTTAGCTGTTTTACAACCAAGACTAAAACCAAAATATCTATTTTCTACCTAGAATTGTTTGCATCATACCTTCATGTATTTCCAGAATTCAGTTCTACAATACAGCAAATTATGTTTCTTTTACTTTCACCACAAAAACCTTCAGATAATGACAGGATGAAGAGGAATCACAATTTGACTTGCACCCTTTCATTTCTTTACAAATTTTAAAATTGTTAATAAAATTCTCAGTCAGAAAGGACCTTGAGGTCAATAACAAAGAATGATTTATTTGGGTTTTGGCTTTTCTTTTTTAAATGAAATTCTGTTGATTTATAAATGAATAAATAAAGTCATTGTTGGAATTAAATTGTCTGACTTGGTCTGAATAGTGAATCAATGTCTAATTGAATGAATATCAAAGACACTGCTCACTTCTTTGTATGCGTTCATTTTCACATACTTGAAAATGCTTCTGTTGAGATTTCTTGTTATCTGTTAACAAAAAGAGAGTCATAAAAATCACTCATCAAGAGTCTATTAACCCATGTGACTCTTCAAGCCTGCTTCTGAAATACTGAAATCGAAATTTTATGAAAATACAGAATTTTCTTTTTTCTATCACTTAAGATAAGTAAGTACACAGTACGCCAAACTTTCCACAAAGCATATCCAAGAGATAAAATTAAGTTAAAATGGTGAATTTTGGTGCTTTTATATCTGTGATATTGAATCTAAGAAGTTATAAAACTATGGTCTCTGTCCATATTTTCATCTTTCTACTAAATTTTTTAGTTGCTGAATATTATAAATGCTATATGTTTATTAAATTGGCTTTCTTTTTGTATTTCCTAGGGAAATGTTTATAATTTATTGCCAAAACATATAATATCTCTCCTCTCCTATGAGAGAGATGCTGATTTACTGATTGCACACTTGTTGATGTCTTCTTACTTTTTTCAGAAGAAAACAGAATGAAAGAAGTCAGTAACATAAGCTAAAACTAAGAATAGCTATATCAAAAGTCAATGTTATTAGAGGATAATATAACATTTTTTTTCTGGTGTCAATAGCCTCAGAGTTATGGCTTAATACTCAATATCATCAAATGTTAAATACTGGGTGCTGTGCTACATACTATGGTTTTCAGAAGAAATGTAAGACTTTTTTTTTTAAGCTCACTAAAGGTTTTGGAGAAGGAAATGGCAATCCACTCCAGTATTCTTACCTGGAGAATCCCATGGACTGAGGAGCCTGGCAGGCCAAAGTCCATGGGGTCACAAAGACTCGGACCCAACTGAGCGACTAACACTAACGCTACTAAAGGCTTAATCACCAGTATCTCAGATCTAAAGTGAGCTTAGAGATCATCCAGTTTAATTTTTTTCCCGTGCATCCCTCTAGAAAACAGCTTGGGTCAGGAATAACTCTAATTGTTAGAGAACATCTTCATTGTATAGGCTATGTCCATCTCACCCACTGGTTTAATTTATACTCTGAGAAGTAGCTCCAAACTGTTTCAATCCTTTTTTCCATGTGGTAGCACTTTAATATTAAAGACAACTCTCATGCCTCTTGTCCTCATGTCTTAGCCACATAATTGTATTTAAATGTATACTAATATAACTTTCTTTTAAAATTAAATATCTCGCTACTGTGGCTTTCAATGCAGGCTGGGTTTCATTAAGTCTTGCCTAAAGGAAGAATGTTTGGAGAGCAGGCAGGAGTTTTTATTTCCTTGACTGTTTTAAAAAACAAGACTTTTTATGAGAATCAAAGAAGAAGGAGGGGTTTAGCTTCTTCAAATTCTTTTGGATTCCAGGGTGAAATCCCTGAGGAAATTGCAAGAAAAAAGGCGAGATGGATGAGCTTTAAAAATAATGGAATCAGATAATTAGATTTAATTAGGTCACCTCCTTACCATCATCATAACCTAATCTTTCATTTAGTGTTCTTATAGATACCAGGTGAAACAATGAACTCACTTTTGTAGTGAACAAACTGGAAGTCTGTAAAATAATAAAACAAACTTTAAAAGAAGAAAAGTTGTTATTGCAGTTACTTTAAAAATCAGTTTACATTTTTGCTTTCATGCATCCTGGTTTCCATTATGTAAAAATTAGAATGTATTATGTAAAACCTAGGCTATGGTGAATGGGATTTTACAATTCTAAAACTAAAACTATGATTTATGCTTTTAAATCTGCTTTATTTTAGAGTCAGGTCTAAGTTCTATAGGAATTAAATTTGTATCGGCATATATCTAAAATATTCTAAAAGCCAAGATTCACTTTCAGTCATGTTGGAATAGTATCCCTTCGCAAAATGACTATTCAAAATTAGCTTGTAGGAAGTTGAATTTTCTTCCAGATACACAGGAACTTGTGATAAAATTGGATATCATTTGCAAGTGTCTTTATGTAGAAAGGAACAATATATTTTGCCATAGTGTATTTTATACAAACTGCTCTAGATTTTGACTTTTTATTGTGTGTTGCCTTGTGGCAATGTTATTTAAACCAGTTTTGTGATAATATTATTATTTAGAACTTCAACCTAGTTAACTCAAAGTTTATTAAAGTGCACAACAAAAGTGAGATTTGCTTTGTTATTCTAGAGTTATTATGATTGTATATAAATTTGCCAAATCTCACTAGAATAGCAAAAAAAAGAATAAATGCTCAAATGAAGCAAAATTATTTTCTACATTATTATTCTAGCTTTCTACTCCATAAAATGCAAAATTACTCTATTAAAATAGCAACATTTGCACAAAATAAAAAAAATATTAAGCTAGAGACTGAAAATTTTAAATACATTCACTCCTATAGCTGTGTATAACATCTCCTATTTTTATTTTGCTAGACTTCCCCTTCATCATTCCTCTGGAAATAACACCCAGACTCAAAATAAGAGAATTGGCCTCCTCCATCCATGTGGCTGTAATGGGATCCAAAGTGCTGAATTCTGTTTTAAAATTTAAAGTGAGAATTTAACTCAAGCTCAGCCAGTAAAATTACCTTATTCTTCAAGCCACAATTACTGGCACAAGAACTTGATAAAATCTTCAGTTTTTAACACAAAATATTTTGAAAGAGACAATCTTTCTTTCCTCCAGGATGACTACCTGAACTGATGCAAACCTGGATTTTTTGGAGGCCATGGACTCCCAGGGTATGAAGTAAGTCTTTCTGCAGAAGCAGGAGAAATGAAGGCAATTTACAGGGAGAAGTCCAGGAGAGAGACAGATGACTGGGGACCTGAGAACACCATTAAAACTTGGGATTCTTTGATAAAAAGCACCAATAAATCTCTTTTTTCTTGCCTAGGTCAGGTTGATTTGATTTCTCTATTTTGCAACTGAAGAATCCTCAAAAATATCAGGTGAAGGAAAGAAATATCTTGCAGAGATACAGCAATGGCTGGTGACTCAGTCTGTTGGAAAGTATATAGTAAGACTTCAGTGAGTAAAACAGGAAATATGATGTTGGGGGGAGAGAACTAACAAGCCAAACCAATGAACAGATGATATCTTGTGAAAGGATGTGTGTGTGTGTGTGTGTATGTTTGCATGTATATCAGAGAGAGAAAGAGACAGTGAAGGCAAAAGTGGAAATCACCATATATGAATAGAAAATCAGTTGAATATTTAGTTTCCTAAAACTTCTTGTTAAAAATTTATTATCCTAAGAAACCATACCACTATTGCTGCTATTAATGCTATGGCTATTACTACTATTGCTACTACTACTAGCTAATATTTATTGAATTTTTTATATTCTAAAACCTGTATGTGCTAGGTCACTGATTTCTTAGGACAATTCTATCAAGGAGGTACAATTGTTATCAAACCCATTTTCCAGATAAGAAAACAGGGATAAATAACTTACTTCATGTGACATACATAGACTAAATGTTGGAGTTATGATCTGGATGAAACTAGTCATGCTCTTAATGAATAAATATTTACCCAAGAAGATACCAGAAGCACCTACACATTCTGGTGAATGCGAGGTAGAGGAACATTACATTTTGATGTTGTCAAACATACCTTATTCATAGTAGCCAACTGTCTCTTTTCCTAATACACCTGCATCAAACAGCTATTCATCTGGTAAGCTGTCTACAGTTTCCTTATTATTGCTTCTTGACAAGGTTGAAAAGTATTTAATACAATAATTCCAATGCTAAATGTTTGATGGGCCTTATGCAATCAAAATGTATGCATAAATATATTTCAATTTGACATACACAAGCACACATATATTCTATTAAATAAATGTGTTTATGGCAAAACAAAATGTTAAATTCACAGTAATTTCCCATGCAAATAATGTGATTTGAATGTGACAAATTAATAATGAATGCCATTTTCTTCACAAATATTAGTTCTGATGATTCAGGCTTCTGTAGCTAGAGCCGACCGACCATGCCATCTGGTGTACAGAGTGGGTGCTGCCATGAACAGTGAGACAACAGACTCATGAACCAGAAATCCAGTCTCAGAATTCAAATAATTTTACTTATTACATTCATTAGATGAGATTGAATGTTATGAAAGGATAAGTGTATTTCTTTTTCAGATAAGGAATGGAAGGTTTTAGCTGTTTTTAACAATAAAGGCATTGGCAATTACCTGTATTCATGATTTTATGTGTTAAGCCCTGATTTCCTTCATCCATTCTCCCCATCTTGCATCACACACATGCTTTTGTGGTATCACCTCAAAACCTTGTCCACTGATGAGGCATTATCTGTTCAAGTGATCATCCAGAAACATACCATATGAAAAGCAAAAACAGTAGGAAAAAAGTGAACCAAAAGAACATTTGATCTTCTTAGGAAGAAAACTATAGAGGCAACTAAACATTAAGGAAGCAGACACATTACTGAAAACTTCTTGTAAGCAGACTGAAAAAGCTCAAATAAATATACAAATATCTAATGACAATGTCATTAGTATGTGTAACAGATAAAATATTACAGAATATTAAAAACATATTAAATATAATTACATTAACACTCTCAGCGTAAATTCAAGTCTACTCATTACTTGTTATCCGCCTCAAAAATCCATAACAGTTCACTGTTAAAATGAAGTTTATTGTAGCACTCATCTCAAAGAATAATAGACTTAAACTGGATAAGAAACATAAAACAAAAGGACAGTTCTTAACACACAGTAAAGACTCACATATTTGTATTGAAAAAGTATCAGAAAGGGATATGCTGGACTAGAATGACAGCTCCAACCAATTCTCTTTGACTCAATCCTCCACCATTCATAGGGTCTAATTTGTTGGCTAGAATTAGTCCCATAGTCACACCAAGCTTCAAGGAAAGCTGTGAACTGAAATCAAGCTTTTTGTTACAAAAAGGAAGAGAAGAATATATATTGGAATATCAAACAATTGGTCACAGAGATAAAAGTACTGTTATTTGAGTCTAATTTTGAACTGTACCTAGTTTTTTAAAAAATATTTATTTTTAATAGATTGATGATTGGTTTACAATATTGGTTTGATTTCCATCATACATCAACATGAATTAACCATAGGTGTACACATGTCCCCTCTCTCTTGAATTTCCCTCCCACTTCCAGCCCATTCCCACCCCTCTAGGTTATTACAGGGCCCCTGTTTGAGTTCGGTGAGTTATACAGCAAATTCCCATTGGCTCTCTATTCACATATGTTAGTGTGTATGCATCCATGCTACTCTCTCCATTCATCTCACCCTGTCCCTCTTCTCCCACACCCTTGTCCATAAGTCTTGAACTGAACCTAGTTTTCATTCACAATCAGATCAGATCAGATCAGTAGCTCAGTCGTGTCCGACTCTTTGCGACCCCATGAATCACAGCACACCAGGCCTCCCTGTCCATCACCAACTCCCGAAGCTCACTCAGACTCACGTCCATTGAGTCAGTGATGCCATCCAGCCATCTCAACCTCTGTCGTCCCCTTCTCCTCTTGCCCCCAATCCCTCCCAGCATCAGAGTTTTTTCCAATGAGTCAACTCTTCACATGAGATGGCCAAAGTACTGGACTTTCAGCTTTAGCATCATTCCCTCCAAACAAATCCCAGGGCTGATCTCCTTCAGAATGGACTGCTTGGATCTCCTTGCAGTCCAAGGGACTCTCAAGAGTCTTCTCCAACACCACAGTTCAAAACCATCAATTCTTTGGCACTCAGCCTTCTTCACAGTTCAATTCTCACATCCATACATGACCACTGGAAAAACCATAGCCTTGAAGAGACGAACATTTGTTGGCAACGTAATGTCTCTGCTTTTCAATATGCTATCTAGGTTGGTCATAACTTTCCTTCCAAGGAGTAAGCGTCTTTTAATTTCATGGCTGCAGTCACCATCTGCAGTGATTTTGGAGCCCAGAAAAATAAAGTCAGCCACTGTTTCCCCATCTATTTCCCATGAAGTGGTGGAACCGGATGCCATGATCTTCGTTTTCTGAATGTTGAGCTTCAAGCCAACTTTTTCACTCTCCACTTTCACTTTCATCAAGAGGCTTTTGAGTTCCTCTTCACTTTCTGCCATAAGGGTGGTGTCATCTGCATATCTGAGGTTATTGATATTTCTCCCGGCAATCTTGATTCCAGCTTGTGTTTCTTCCAGTCCAGCATTTCTCATGATGTACTCTGCATAGAAGTTAAATAAACAGGGTGACAATATACAGCCTTGACGAACTCCTTTTCCTATTTGGAACCAATAGGTTGTTCCATGTCCAGTTCTAACTGTTGCTTCCTGACCTGCATACAAATTTATCAAGAGGCAGATCAGGTGGTCTGGTATTCCCATCTCTTGAAGAATTTTCCACAGTTTATTGTGATCCACACAGTCAAAGGCTTTGGCATAGTCAATAAAGCAGAAATAGATGCTTTTCTGGAACTCTCTTGCGTTTTCCATGATCCAGTGGATGTTGGCAATTTGATCTCTGGTTCCTCTGCCTTTTCTAAAACCAGCTTGAACATCAGAAAGTTCATGGTTCACATATTGCTGAAGCCTGGCTTGGAGAATTTTGAGCATTCCTTTACTAGCGTGTGAGATGAGTACAATTGTGCGGTAGTTTGAGCATTCTTTGGCATTGCCTTTCTTTGGGATTGGAATGAAAACTGACCTTTTCCAGTCCTGTGGCCACTGCTGAGTTTTCCAAACTTGCTGGCATATTGAGTGCAGCACGTTCACAGCATCGTCTTTCAGGATTTGGAATAGCTCAACTGGAATTCCATCACCTCCACTAGCTTTGTTCGTAGTGCTGCTTCCTAAGGCCCACTTGACTTAACATTCCAGGATGTCTGGCTCTAGGTTAGTGATCACACCATCGTGATTATCTGGGTTGTGAAAATCTTTTTTGCACAGTTCTTCTGTGTATTCTTGCCATCTCTTCTTAATATCTTCTGCTTCTGTTAGGTCCATACCATTTCTGTCCTTTATCAAACCCATCTTTGCATGAAATGTTTCCTTGGTATATCTGATTTTCTTGAAGAGATCCCTAGTCTTTCCCATTCTGTTGTTTTCCTCTATTTCTTTGCAATGATCGCTGAAGAAGGCTCTCTTATCTTCTTGCTATTCTTTGGAACTCTGCATTCAGATGTTTATATCTTTCCTTTTCTCCTTTGCTTTTCACTTCTCTTCTTTTCATGGCTATTTGTAAGGCCTCCCCAGACAGCCATTTTGCTTTTTTGCATTTTTTTTCCATGGGAATGGTCTTGATGCCTGTCTCCTGTACAATGTCATGAACCTCATTCCATAGTTCATCAGGCACTCTATCTATCAGATCCAGGCCCTTAAATCTATTTCTCACTTCCACTGCATAATCATAAGGGATTTGATTTAAGTCGTACCTGAATGGTCTAGTGGTTTTCCCCACTTTCTTCAATTTAAGTCTGAATTTGGCAATAAGGAGTTCATGGTCTGAGCCACAGTCAGCTCCTGGTCTTTTTTTTTTTTGCTGACTGTATTGAGCTTCTCCATCTTTGGCTGCAAAGAATATAATCAATCTGATTTCAGTGTTGACCGTCTGATGTCCACGTATAGAGTCTTCTCTTGTGTTGTTGGAAGAGGGTGTTTGTTATGACCAGTGCATTTTCTTGGCAAAATTCTAGTAGTCTTTGCCCTGCTTCATTCCGTATTCCAAGACCAAATTTGCCTGTTACTCCAGGTGTTTCTTGACTTCCTACTTTTGCATTCCAGTCCCCTATAATGAAAAGGACATCTTTTTTGGGTGTTAGTTCTAAAAGGTCTGGTAGGTCTTCCTAGAACTGTTCAACTTCAGCTTCTTCAGCGTTACTGGTTGGGGCATAGACTTGGATTACTGTGATATTGAATGGTTTGCCTTGGAAATGAACAGAGATCATTCTGTCGTTTTTGAGATTGCATCTAAGTACTGCATTTCGGACTCTTTTGTTGACCATGATGGCCACTCCATTTCTTCTGAGGGATTCCTGCCCACAGTAGTAGATATAATGGTCATCTGAGTTAAATTCACCCATTCCAGTCCATTTGAGTACGCTGATTCCTAGAATGTCGACATTCACTCTTGCCATCTCTTGTTTGACCACTTCCAATTTGCCTTGATTCGTGGACCTGACATTCCAGGTTCCTATGCAATGTTGCTCTTTACAGCATCGGACCTTGCTTCTATCACCAGTCACATCCACAGCTGGGTATTGTTTTTGCTTTGGCTCCATCCCTTCATTCTTTCTGGAGTTATTTCTCCACTGATCTCCAGTAGCATATTGGGCACCTACTGACCTGGGGAGTTTGTCTTTCAGTATCCTATCATTCTGCCTTTTCATCCTGTTCATGGGGTTCTCAAGGCAAGAATACTGAAGTAGTTTGCCATTCCCTTCTCCAGTGGACCACATTCTGTCAGATCTCTCCACCATGACCCACCTGTCTTGGGTTGCCCCACGGGCATGGCTTAGTTTCATTGAGTTAGACAAGGCTGTGGTCCTAGTGTGATTAGATTTGACTAGTTTTCTGTGAGTATGGTTTCAGTGTGTTTGCCCTCTGATGCCCTCTTGCAACACCTACCGTCTTACTTGGGTTTCTCTTACCTTGGGCATGGGGTATCTCTTCACAGCTGCTCCAGCAAAGCGCAGCCATTGCTCCTTACCTTGGATGAGGGGTATCTCCTCACCGCCGCTCTTCCTGACCTTCAACGTGGGATAGCTCCTCTAGGCCCTCCTGCGCCCACGCAGCCACGGCTCCTTGGACGTGGGGTTGCTCCTCCCGGCCACCGCCCTTGGCCTCGGGCTTGGGGGCATGGGGTAGCTCCTCCCGGCCGCTGCCCCTGACCTCGGACGCGGGGTAACTCCTCTCGTCGTCGCTCCTCTCGGCTGCCCCACCTTACCTCGGACGCGGGGTAGTTCCTCTCTGCCGTTCCTGCACCATCGCACTCTGGTACTCTCAGCCGCTGCCCCTGACCTCGGACGTGGGGTAACTCCTCTTGGCCGCCGCCCTTCAGGTATGGGGTCCTCCCAGCTTCTGCCCCTGGCCTTGGACGTGGAGTGGCTCCTCTCGGCTGCGCCTAATGATATATTTTAATTTATTTATTTTAATTGAGGCTAATTACAATATTGTAGTGGGTTTTGCCATACACTGACATGAATCAGCCATGGGTGTACATGTGTTCCCATCCTGAACGCCCCTCCCCATCCCACCCCTCAGTATCATGAAATATTCTCCTAAATTTTTTTCTCTCAAGTCTGGATCAATGCAGACACTTGTCTATTCCTATCCTTCCCCCAATTTTCACCTCAGAATACATAGTCTGCCACAAACTGTGTAGTCACTTATTTTCCTGGAAAATAAAACAAGGTTTAACAGGAGTACTGGTACATTCACTTTCTAAATACAGAAAATCTCTGAGGTTTTTCTGTACTGTATACGTCTCATGTATCATTCTTTCAGAATAGCTGTTTCCTTTCAATTGCAGCTAGTGTGTCAGTCTCTAGAAAGTCCTTTATGAAAATACTGGGTTAGGGGAAATTTTAAAACTTAATGAAGTACCTAAGTTCTGCTGATAGGATGACAGCAACTGTTGGTAAGAAGGAACAGGGCACAAAATAAGAGTGGGGATAAAAGGTAGAGCATATAGAAAAGGAAGAAAGGAAGTAATGTTAAAATGCTGGAACAATTCTCCCATTTCTCAAGTTTGCCTCGGTATAGCTGACAATGTGGCACCCTAGTTTAAGGCAGCTGCCCCACACTCTGCCTTGGGTAATGAAGTTGAGCCACACTTAGAGTATTTGTTCTAAGAGTTTCTGAGGCTCTTGCTGTGTTTTTTCTTTTCCCATGTAAAAACACCTTTATCTATGTTCTCTATGTGGTAAATTCTTACCAATCCTTTGAGTCACAGCTCAGGTTTGGGAGTTGTGCCACTCCTATCTGATGCTGTAAAGCATATGCATGTAACTGGTCCTCATACCAGTTATAGCCGCATTACCTGTGAACTTGTTAGAATATAAATGATTCAGATATACTAAATTAAAGTCAAATTGGACAAGATTTCCAGATTATATGTACATTATAGTTTAAGAAACATTTTGTATTATATTTAAAAAATTTATGTACACAGAATCCCTTCAATTTTATTGTGAACAGCTTTGAGTAAAATATTGTGATTAAATTTGAATCAACATCTCTCAGCATTATACTTGTTCAATAAATATTTTATAAATAAAACAATATGAATAGCATGTAGCATAGAAAAATTACTCCCAAGAATTGTAGATTTCAAATGCTGATCAAGAATTATTACCAACAGGTACTGAATGAGTGTATCTTTTACTTATATTTTTCAAAACAACTAGTAGTAACATCATTTTTCTAACATTGCTAAAATCAACTAAGAATTATATCAATCTTGATATATTTAACTGGGAAAATAAAACTATTCCTTTGACTTTTCCAGGATAGAAATTTTAACAAATGAAGACTCAGTTAAAACTACAGTTTAGTCATAATTAGGATGACTTCTCAAAGTCTTTCTCTTTATACTCAGCGGACATCACTAAGAGAAGCTCGCTTCCACTACCATCTACTATCTTGTTTTCTTGAGTCTGAGAAAGCATAGTAAGCTCAGTTCTGAAAAATAAATAACTAACTTTACTGGTAAAGAAGCAGAGGGTAAATAATGAAAATGTTAGAAAATCTATTTTCTTCCTTCTCATGTATTAAAATTATATTATACCTAAAAAGTAGTATTTTTTTTGTCTTGGAAAAGATGTATATGCATTTGTGTATTGCATATGTGTGTTTGGTCCAAAAACTAGGCTCTGGATAGTCAGAATAATAAACAGATGTGCTTACACCTCCCAGTGAAAGGAAAATATTTAAATAAACCTCCTTCAATCAAGAGCTATAAGCCCTTACTGGGCTTCATGGGGAAACTAACAGCAGCCACATGCCCTACACTTAGACATTCCATGTTTCTAACAATATTATGCATGTTTTTCTGCAAACCAGCTCTGGTGTTACTTTTAAAGGAATGTCTCAGAAATGAGGAAATGCACTGCTGACAAAATGAAGTACAAAAGGACAGGCATAGGGTAAGACATTCCTTCAGATAGAAGGGTTTTAAACAACGTGTGGAGAGCAGAATGCTAGGGGTTAGGAAAATGAAGTTCACTTCTTTAAAAATTGAATGACTAGAAAATTTAGAAGTTGTAGTTTATATCATGTTTTGTAATCACACATCAATTTTTTGTGGCCCATAAAATAAAGATATGGGATATATTTGATCTACATATAAAATTTACTTCTGAAAGAGAATACAATTTTGTAAAAAAATTAATTCATAAAAGCAAGGTAAAGTTATCTCTAAATATTGATTCACATATCTCGTGATAATAAATATTAAAAGAATTCCCAGAAATAAGTGGGCCAAGGTCTGTAATTTACTGTGTTCGTTGATATAGCATAACTGATGGATTTGATATAATATATTACATTTTATGGGCTTCTCTGGTGGCTCAGATGGTAAAGAATCTGCCTGCAATGCAGCAGACGTGGGTTTGATCCCTGGATTGGGAAGATCCCCTGAAAGAGGGCATGGCAACCCACTCCAGTATTCTTGCCTGGAGAATCCCCACTGTCAGAGGAGACTGGTGGGCTACAGTCCATGGGGTTGCAAAGAGTCGGACACAACTGAAGTGACTAAGCACAGTGCACATAACATTTTATATACATAAATAACATTTTAGCTTACTTGTGTGACCTCTGGTCTCCTGATATCTAGCATCCTCCCCATCACCTTGTAGTTTAAAATTTTTCAGTCCTTCTTCACAGTAGTCAAATCTTCTGCTGAGTGAAACAACATCAATTAATTCCCTATATGCTCCATTAGTTTCTGCCATTTTCACTTTTAAATTTGAAGAAACAAGTGTGCAGGTGTAAAAGCAGACTCACAAAATTTCTAATAACCACTGCCATATAATTAAATGTATCAAATGTTAATGCCTGAGATTGTTGCTAAGTAAATTCAAATACTATTTCTGTTAAAAACAAATGTCGGAAAAGTAGCATTTTGAGATAGAGCAAATAGAAAAATATTTCAAATACCTGAAATATGGCCTTATTAAGATAATATTTAGTCAGCATCACTAACTATTAGAGAAATACAAATCAAAACAACAATGTGGTATCACCTCACGCTGGTCAGAATGGCCATTTTATATACACACACACACATATATATATATAAAATATATAACTCTACAAACAATAAATGCTGGTGAGGATGTGGAGAAAAGGGAATCCTCCTACCCACTTGGTGATAATGTAAACTGCTATAGCCACCATGGACAACAGTACGAAAGTTCCTTAAAAAAATAAATGCAGAACTATCATATGATCCAGTAATCTCACTCCTGGGCATATATTCAGGGAAAATCACACTTTGAAAAGGTACATGCACCTCAATATTCATTGCAGCACTATTTACAATAGCCAAGATATGGAACTTAAGTGTCCATCAGCAGATGAATGGATAAAGAAAATATACCACATCTTATCTATCCATTCATCTGTTGATGGACATTTAAGTTACTTCCATGTCTTGGTTATTGCAAATAGTGCTACAATAAATACAAGGGCTTCCCAGGTGGCTCAGTGGTTAAGAATCCACCTGCCAATGCAGGAGATGCAGGAGACATAGCTTTGATCCCTGGGTCAGGAAGACCCCATGGAGTAGGAAATTGCAACCCACTCCAATATTATTGCTCAGAAAATTCCATGGACAGAGGAGCCTGGCGGGCTACAGTTTATGGTGTTGCAAAGGGTCAAAGATGACTTAGCAACTGAGCACGCAGGCACACACACAAACAAAGAAACATTACTCAGCCATAAAAAGAATGAAATATTGCCATTTGCAGCAACATGAATAGATCCAGAAATTATCATATTAAAGAAGTAAGTCAGATAAAAACCCTTCAGAAAGCAGGAATAGAAGGAACATACCTCAACATAATAAAAGCTATATATGACAAACCCACAGCAAACATTATCCTCAATGGTGAAAAATTGAAAGCATTTCCCCTAAAGTCAGGAACAAGACAAGGGTGCCTACTCTCACCACTACTATTCAACATAGTTTTGGAAGTTTTAGCCACAGCAATTAGAGCAGAAAAAGAAATAAAAGAAATCCAGGTTGGAAAAGAAGAAGTAAAACCCTCACTGTTTGCAGATGACATGATCCTCTACATAGAAAACCCTAAAGACTCCATCAGAAAATTACTAGAGCTAATTAATGAATATAGTAAAGTTGCAGGATATAAAATTAACACACAGAAATCCCTTGCATTCCTATACACTAACAATGAGAAAACAGAAAGAGAAATTAAGGAAACAATTCCATTCACCATTGCAACAAAAAGAGTAAAATACTTAGGAATATATCTACCTAAAGAAACAAAAGACCTACATATAGAAAACTATAAAACAATGACGAAAGAAATCAAAGAGGACACAAATAGATGGAGAAATATACCATGTTCATGGATTGGAAGAATCAATATAGTGAAAAAGAGTATACTACTCAAAGCAATCTATAGATTAATGCAATCCCTATCAAGCTACCAACGGTATTTTTCAGGGAACTAGAACAAATAATTTCACAATTTGTATGGAAATACAAAAAAACTCAAATAGCCGAAGCAATCTTGAGAAAGAAGAATGGAACTGGAGGAATCAACCTGCCTGACTTCTGGCTATACTACAAAGCTACAGTCATAAAGACAGTATGGTACTGGCACAAAGACAGAAATATAGATCAATGGTCAAAATAGAAAGCCCAGAGATAAATCATGCACCTATGGACACCTTATCTTTGACAAATGAGGCAAGAATATACAATGGAGAAAAGAAAATCTCTTTAACAAGTGGTGCTGGGAAAACTGGTCAACCTTGTAAAAGAATAAAACTAGAACACTTTCTAACACCATACACAAAAATAAACTCAAAATGGATTAAAGATCTAAACATAAGACCAGAAACTATCAAACTCCTAGAGGAAAACAGGCAAAACACTCTCTGACATAAGTCACAGCAGGATCCTCTATGACCCACCTCCCAGAGTAATGGAAATAAATGCAAAAATAAACAAATGGGACCTAATTAAACTTAAAAGCTTTTGCACAATGAAGGAAACTATAAGCAAGGTGAAAAGACAGCCTTCAGGATGGGAGAATATAGTAGCAAACTAAGCAACTGACAAAGAATTAATCTCAAAAATATACAAGCAACTCCTGCAGCTCAATTCCAGGAAATCAAACAACCCAATCAAAAAAATGGGCCAGTCAGAATGGCTGCAATCCAAAAGTCTACAAGCAATAAATGCTGGAGAGGGTGTGGAGAAAAGGGAACTCTCTTACACTGTTGGTGGGAATGTACACTAGTACAGCCACTATGGAGAACAGTGTGGAGATTCCTTAAAAAACTGGAAATAGAACTGCCTTATGATCCAGCAATCCCACTGCTGGGCATACACACTGAGGAAACCAGAATTGAAAGAGACACATGTACCCCAATGTTCATCGCAGCACTGTTTATAATAGCCAGGACATGGAAGCAACCTAGATGTCCATCAGCAGATGAATGGATAAGAAAGCTGTGGTACATATACACAGTGGAGTATTACTCAGCCATTAAAAAGAATACATTTGAATCAGTTCTAATGAGGTGGATGAAACTGGAACCTATTATACAGAGTGGAGTAAGCCAGAAAGAAAAACACCAATACAGTATACTAACGCATATATATGGAATTTAGAAAGATGGTAACCATAACCCTGTATATGAGACAGCAAAAGAGACACTGATGTATAGAACAGTCTTTTGGACTCTGTGGGAGAGGGAGAGGGTGGGATGATTTGGGAGAATGGCATTGAAATACGTATAATATCATATATGGAACGAGTCGCCAGTCCAGGTTCGATGCACGATACTGGATGCTTGGGGCTGGTGCACTGGGACGACCCAGAGGGATGGTATGGGGAGGGAGGAGGGTTCAGGATGGGGAACACATGTGTACCTGTGGTGGATTCATTTCGATATTTGGCAAAACCAATACAATATTGTAAAGTTTAAAAATACAATAAAATTTTTAAAAAAATGGGCCAAAGAACTAAATAGACATTTCTCCAAAGAAGACATAAAATGGCTAACAAACACATGAAAAGATGCTCAACATCACTCATTATCAGAGAAATGTAAATCAAAACCACAATGAGATATCATCTCACGTCAGTCAGAATGGCTGCTATCCAAAAGTCTACAAGCAATAAATGCTGGAGAGGGTGTGGAGAAATGGGAACCCTCTTACACTGTTGGTGGGAATGCAAACTAGTATAGCCACTATGGAGAACAGTGTGGAGATTCCTTAAAAAACTGGAAATAGAACTGCCTTATGACCCAGCAATCCCACTGCTGGGCATACACACCGAGGAAACTAGAATTGAATGAGACACGTGTACCCCAATGTTCATTGCAGCACTGTTTGTAATAGCCTGGACATGGAAGCAACTTAGATGTCCATCACCAGACGAATGGATAAGAAAACTGTGGTACATATACACAGTGGAGTATTACTCAGCCATTAAAAAGAATACATTTGAATCAGTTCTCATGAGGTGGATGAAACTGGAGCCTATTATACAGAGTGGAGTAAGCCAGAAAGAAAAACACCAATACAGTATACTAATGCATATATTTGGAATTTAGAAAGATGGTAACAATAACCCTGTATGTGAGACAGCAAAAGAGACACTGATGTATAGAACAGTCTTTTGGACTCTGGGGGAGAAGGTGAGGGTGGGATGATTTGAGAGAATAGCATTGAAACATGTGTATTATCATATGTGTAACAGATTGCCAGTCCAGGTTTGATGCATGAGACAGGGTGTTCAGGGCTGGTGCCCTGGGATGACCCTGAGGGATGGGATGGGGAGGGAGGTGGGAGGGGGTTCAGGATGGGGAACATATATACACCCATGGCTGATTCATGTCAGTGTATGGCAAAAACCACTACAATATTGTAAAGTAATTAGCCTCCAATTAAAATAAATAAATTAAAAAAAAATCCAGGCTGGGCTAGGACAGGACAGAATCCAACAACTATCCCTAGTTCTCACTGGCCCAACACCAAGGGAGATCGCCGACTGCATCTTCATGTCATCAAATCCTGCCTGTATCCCTGGGCTCACATCATATTCCTCCCCTCCCAGGTAGCTCTCCCCCTCTCACCAGTGAGCTGTGCTTCCCTGACCACCCTCCCCTTGTGTGCAGGGAAGGTAGTGTCCAACCCCAGGGAGACAGACAGTCACAAAGACCCCAGTGGCACTGTCTCCATCTCCCTAGACTTTAGGCAGGGTGGGACTACAATACTTGAGATTTCTCAGATATAGCAGTAGATTCATTTTTTTTTTTTTTTATCTGGCCGGAAGAATTGTGAAGTTTACATCATCACAAAATAAACTGAACTGTGACTTCTGTTTCACGAAAAAAAAAAAAGAAGTCAGACAGATAAAGACAAAGATCATATGATATCACTTACATGGGGAACCTAAGAAATTATGTAAATGAACTTATTTACAAAACAGAAACAGACTCACAGACTCAGAGAACAAACTTAAATTTACCAAAGGGGAAAGGTGGTGGAGAGGTAAATCAGGAGGTTGGAATTAACATATACACACTACTATAAAACAGCAAAAATACTGGAGTGAGTAGCTTTTCCCTTCTCCAGGGGATCTTCCCAAATCTGGGATCGAACCCAGGTCTCCCACATTGCGGGCAGATTCTGTACCAGTTCAGCCACAGGGACTCCCAGATAAACAACTAGGGGAACTCTACTGAATACAATAACCTAAATGGAAAGGCTTTCCTGGTGGCTTGGTGGTAAAGAATCTGCTTGCCAATGCAGGAGACAGACTCAATCCCTTATCTGGGAAGATCCCATATGCCGTGGAGCAATGAAGCCCATGGGTCAGAACTATCAAGCCTGCGCTCTAGAGCCCTGGGGCCACAATTGCTGAAGCCTGTGCACCCTAGAGCCCATGCTCTGCAACAGGAGAAACCACAGCAATGACAAGACTGGGCACTGCAACTAGAGAGTAGCCCCACTTGCTACAACCACAGAAAAAACCTGTACAGCAACAAAGACCCAGAACAGCCAATAAATATATATATAATAAAGAAATCCATCAAATAACCTATATGGGAAAAGAATAGATATATGTATAGGAATAACTAAATCACTTTGATGTACACCTGAAACTAACATAATATTGTAAATCAACTATACTCCAATATAAAACAAATTTAAAAAATAAAATAATATTTGGATCAAATTTTGCCAGAAGCAATATTGGGGATCAAATCATCTGAGATTTAGGGTGAAAATGAATAAACTTTGAATTGAAACTTTTATATTATTTCATTCCATTTTTAACTCACCTCTTCTATATAAATCACATACATAGCATGATTCAAAAAATTTTTTTATCATATAGAATCAGTGTGAGTATGTGTGTGTGTGTCTATGTGGGCACCAAGGTTAGGCATACAAATGCAATCAGTGTTTATTGCAGGCTAACAGGATATTTAAGGGCTACCACTTCATACACATTAAAGGCTGAGTGCCGAAAAATTGGTACTTTTGAACTACGGTGCTGGAGAAGACTTTTGTGAGTCCTGTGAACTTCAAGGAAATCAACCCTGAATATTCATTGGAACACTGATACTGAAGCTGAAGCTCTAATACTTTGGCCAGCTAAAGCGAAGAGCTGACTCACTAGAAAAGACCCTGACGCTGGGAAAAATTGAGGGCAAGAGGAGAAGGGGTCGCAGAGGATGAGATGTTAGATAGCATCATTGACTCAGGAGGAATGAATTTGAGGAAACTCCAGGAGATAGTGAAGGAAAGGAAAGCCTGGTGTGCTGCAGTCCATGTGGTCACAAAGAGTCAGATGCAACTTAGCAAGTGAACAAAAACCAAAACTCTGTACATTCTACATTCCCCATGTTCTCTATATTATGGTGTTAAACTGCATTTTTTAAAATGTGCAATTTTTATATTAACAGTGAAAGGTGAAATGTGTTCTTCTGAACTGTGATGTTTAAGATATCCAAATTTAAGAAAAAGACTCATTATTCCTGGTGAACAATTCAAATGTAGATACTTACAGCTGGACTGTAGAATAATTTGATATATAAGGACACTGAATATTGTTTTACTTGTTTCCTTGTTTTGCATGTTATTGGCTTCCCAAGTGTAGTTTTTGGTTGTGGCATCCTATATAAGAGATGTTCTTGGAGAAGGCAATGGCACCCCACTCCAATACTCTTGCCTGGCAAATCCCATAGACGGAGGAGCCTGGTGGGCTGCAATCCATGGGGTCGCTAAGAGTCGGACATGACTGAGCGACTTCACTTTGAGTTTTCACTTTCATGCATTGGAGAAGGAAATGGCAACCCACTCCAGTATCCTTGCCTGGAGAATCCCAGGGACGGGGGAGCCTGTTGGGCTGCTGTCTATGGGGTTGCACAGAGTCGGCCACGACTGAAGCGACTTAGCAGCAGCAGCATAAGATATGTTCTACCTACCACAAGGCCATGAAGATGTTTTCTTCAAGAAGATATATTCACTTTTTTTTCACATTCGAAACATGGCATGCAGAAAGTCAAGTTTTTTTCTTATTTTTTTAAATGGATAAGAAATGTTCTAGCATGATATTGAAAAGCTCACCTTTCCCCCTAAATTGAAGAGTGCTGATGTCATAAATCCAGAGCTTATCCTTGCATGAACATTCAACTGTCTTCATTACTGCAGCTTTCATGTAAGTGTGAAATCTGGTTGTATATATCCTCCAATTTTTTTTTAAAAGCTTGTATTGTGCCAATATAAACCCTTTGTATTTCCATATGGTTTTTAAAAGTTTCTCTATTACTGGAAAAAAATAAAGCATTCAGAGATTTGGATTGTTATTTCATTAAAACTGCAGATCAAACTGGGAGAACAATATTGAGTTTCCAGTCCATGAGCAGGAAAAGCACATTATTTATTTAGATTTTTTAAAAATCCTCTCAGCAAAGATCTGATACATTTTTTTTTTTTTTTGGAAAAGCCCTAACACATTTGGTTTTAATAATATTGTAAATAATATTCAAAAAATTTTCCAGTTGTTTGTTTCTAGTAGATAGAAACATATTGATCATGTATTGAATGCTTTCTAAATTTACTTATTAATATCTATATTATATAGATTCTTTTGAATTTTCTAAACATACTTCTGCCATCTGTGAAAAAATAATTTTATCTCTTTTCTCTAATATTTATAAGTTTAATTATCTTCTCTTCTCCTTGGCAAGTACTTTCAGTACAAAATTGAAAAGAAGTAGGGAGACTGAACATCCTTATCCTTTTTCCATTTAAATAAGAAAGCATTGTAACCTACCTTTTAGAATGATACCTATAAATTTCTTGGTAGGTATCCTTTATGAGATTAACAAAGGTCCCTTCAATTTCCAGTTCTAGGAGAATGTTTATCATTAATAAACATTGACTTTTTAAATGAATTGATTATTTTAAATGCTTATTTAAATGCATTATTGAATGGTTATTGAATACTTTAAATGCTTTTTCTGGATATGGTCATATATTATTAATATAATACATTTTATCAATTGCTTGGGACATAATTTCAAATTTACAAAGTAATTGCTACCTAAAATATGGTGCTGCCCATATATATAGGTATCTATCTATCTATGTATATGTATGTGTATAGGATTGTAAAAAATTTGTATGTGGTTTTACACATGAGAAATGTTACAATTTTCCATTCTTGCAATGGTCACACCACACATTGGTATAGTGATTATGCTGGTTTCAAAAACTTATCTGGAAGTAGTTCCTCCTTTTCTATTCTCTAGAATAGTTGGTATAAATATTGTATCACTTATTCCTTTAATGTTCTTAAAAGTTTAGTAGTGAGGACATCTTGGCCTGAAGTTCTCTTTTTTGGAAGGTTTCAAGTTATGATTTCAATTGGTTTTAAATTATTTTCTAGATTGAAAGTTTTACATTTTATCCTCAAACCCAACGAAAGTTAAGAATGCAAAGGACATGTGAGAACTGTATCACTTCATATACAAGTTCAAGTTACTGATGTTAGAAAATATGGAAGTATGATATGAGGATATTTATGTTCTATTTGCAGTGAACATTAATTATATTTATGAGCTTCAAAACAGTACATTTTATTAAGACACATAAAATGTTATGAAATGGCAATGAACTTTACAAAATTTGAGGAAATTATCAGTAGACTTTGTCAGTTTAATGTTTAAGTGTAATGAATTAAATTCACCTGTGTGAAATACTATCCATTATCTATATGCTTTCCTCTCTCTGCTGCTGCTGCTGCTGCTAAGTCACTTCAGTCGTGTCCGACTCTGTACGACCCCAATAGACAGCAGCCCACCAGGCTCCCCCGTCCCTGGGATTCTCCAGGCAAGAACACTGGAGTGGGTTGCCATTTCCTTCTCCAATGCATGAAAGTGAAAATTGAAAGTGAAGTCACTCAGTCATGTCCAACTCTTAGCGACCCCATGGGCTGCAGCCTTCCAGGCTCCTCCGTATATGGGATTTTCCAGGCAAGAGTACTGGAGTGGGGTTCCTCTCTCTCTGCTCACACACACAAACAACCTACATATTTCAGAAAGTATAATGAATTTCTTTGCAGTTAGCTTTAATTACGTCCCCTGATTGTCTCCTCCATGTCTGAAAATTAAGGATTTACCTTTTGAAATAACTTAAACTATTTGTTTGTTATTAAGTACATCTACATAAGTTTGCTTGATTTTCCTTTGCAAAATACTCATGTCTTTCTATTTTGAATTGGGTTGAGAGAGAGAGAAAGGCATATTTATTCTTTATTTACTGAGTCTAAAAGTTTTACCAGGGTCATCCATGAAACAGTTTCATATGCTACAACACCAAATTATATATTTATATTAAATTACCTAGCTTCCTTGTAGTTGGAGATATATTAACTATTACTTTCCTAAAGCAAAATAAGAAAGTAGAAAATTAAAAATAGAATATTTATGTTGCTATACCTTTTCCAAATATGTAATTAACCCCTAAGGAACTTTCTTTTTTTCAATTTGTGTATTATTTAGCATACAGAATAGATTAAAATGCTTCTTGTCTTATTCACTTATTCAACATTTTTTCTATTAAGCACCTATTATATGTAACATGGTGAGTTTAGGAATGCAGTGAGGATTGGTAAATGTCTAATTACTCTTCTGTGTTAAAATAATGCTAGGTGTTTATTTTTATGCAATATAGTTTGACATACAATTCATTAGTTTTAAGCAAAGAATCTTAAAGTTTGTATTTTACAAGTTAATCTATAAGAAGCCTTGGAGAATAATGTGCTAAACCTTATTTTTGTCAGAAAATTTTTATGACATAATTGAATTTCATTAAGTGCTTGATTAAATCATTAGGCAGGTTTGTTTTCAATTTAATGTTCTTTGGATAGTATATTTCACAAAGAAATTTTTAATAAAAATAGATTCATTTCAGTTGAGCAGATGACATTTTTCATTTTGCGTAAAACTCTTAATCTTAGGAAATATTGATAAGTTATTATCAAGTTTTAAAATATCATTTAAAAGTTTAATATCTTTTTCATACTTCAGAATCAGTGTTCTCCCCACTAAACTGTAAGCTACTTTTACACTGAGAATATAACTTATTTTGCTTTGAAATCCTGGCACCAAGCAAAAGTTAGACATTTAATAAATACTAATTGTATGAGTAAAAAAATGTAATATCATTTCTTTCTGGAAATTAATGACAAGAATATTATTGTTTGTAATATCAGTCAGTTGGCAAGTTCAGTCGCTCAGTCGTGTCTGACTCTTTGCAACCTCATGAACCACTGCACGCCAGGCCTCCTTGTCCATCACCAACTCCCAGAGTTCACCCAAACCCATGTCCATTGAGTTGGTGATGCCATCCAACCATCTCACCCTCTATTGTCCCCTTCTCCTCCTGCCCTCAACCTTTCCTAGCATCCAGGTCTTTTCAAATGAGTCAGCTGTTTGCATCAAGTGGCCAAAGTACTGGAGTTTCAGCTTCAACATCAGTCCTTCCAATGAACACCCAGGACTGATTCCTTTAGGATGGACTGGTTGGATCTCCTTGCAGTCCAAGGGACTCTCAAGAGTCTTCTCCAACACCACAGTTCAAAAGCATCAATTCTTCGGCACTCAGCCTTCTTCACAGTCCAACTCTCACACCCAACATGACCACTGGAAAAACCATAGCCTTGACTAGACAAACTTTTGTTGGCAAAGTAATGTCTCTGCTTTTGAATATGCTATCTAGGTTGGTCATAATTTTCCTTCCAAGGAGTAAGCGTCTTTTAATTTCATGGCTGCAGTCACCATCTGCAGTGATTTTGGAGCCCAGAAAAATAAAGTCAGCCACTGTTTCTACTGTTTCCCCATCTATATGTCATGAAGTGATGGGACTGGATGCCATGATCTTCGTTTTCTGAATGTTGAGCTTTAAGTCAACTTTTTCAGTTTCCTCTTACATTTTCATCAAGAGGCTTTTGAGTTCCTCTTCACTTTCTGCCATAAAGGTGGTGTCATCTGCATATCTGAAGTTATTGATATTTCTCCCGGCAATCTTGATTCCAGCTTGTGCTTCTTCCAGTCCAGCATTTCTCATGATGTACTCTGCATATAAGTTAAATAAGCAGGGTGACAATATACAGCCTTGACGTACTCCTTTTCCTATTTGGAACCAGTCTGTTGTTCCATGTCCAGTTCTAACTGTTGCTTCCTAACCTGCATAAAAATTTCTCAAGAGGCAGGTCAGGTGGTCTGGTATTCCCATCTCTTTCAGAATTGTCCACAGTTTATTGTGATCCACACAGTCAAAGGCTTTAGTATAGTCAATAAAGCAGAAATAGATGTTTTTCTGGAACTCTCTTGCTTTTTCAATGACCCAGAAGATGTTGGAAATTTGATTTCTGGTTCCTCTGCCCTTTCTAAAACCAGCTTGAACATCAGGAAGTTCATGGTTCACATATTGCTGAAGCCTGGCTTGGAGAATTTTAAGCATTATTTTACTAGGATGTGAGATGAGTGCAATTATGCGATAGTTTGAGCATTCTCTGGCATTGCCTTTCTTTGGGATTGGAATGAAACTGACCTTTTTCAGTCCTGTGGCCACTGCTGAGTTTTCCACATTTGCTGGCATATTGAGTGAAGCACTTTCACAGCATCATCTTTCAGAATTTGAAATATCTCAACTAGAATTCCATCACCTCCACTAGCTTTGTTCATAGTGATGCTTTCTAAGGCCCACTTGACTTCACATTCCAGGATGTCTGGCTCTAGGTGAGTGATCACACCATCATGATTATCTGGGTTGTGAAGATCTTTTTTGTACAGTTCTTCTGTGTATTCTTGCCACCTCTTCATAATATCTTCTGCTTCTGTTAGGTCCATACCATTTCTGTCCTTTATCGAGCCCATCTTTGCATGAAATGTTCCCTTAGTATTTCTAGTTTTCTTGAAGAGATCTCTAGTCTTTCCCATTCTATTGTTTTCCTCTATTTCTTGAAACTATTTCAATGAAACTAAGCCATGCTGGGTGGGGCAACCCAAGATGGACAGGTCATGGTAGAGAGGTCTTACAGAATGTGGTCCACTGGGAAGGGAATGGCAAACCCTTCAGTATTCTTGCCTTGAAACCCCATGAACAGTATGAAAAGGCAAAAAGATAAGATATTGAAAGGTGGACTCTCCAGGTCAGTAGATGCCCAATATGCTAGTGGAGATCGGTGCAGAAATAACTCCAGAAAGAATGATGGAATGGCACCAAAGCAAAAATAGCACCCAGTTGTGGATGGGACTGGTGATAGAAGCAAGGTCCGATGCTGTAAAGAGCAATATTGCATAGGAACCTGGAATGTCAGGTCCATGAATCAAGGCAAATTGGAAGTGGTCAAACAGGAGATGACAAGAATGAAAACTGACATTCTAAGAATCAGTGAACTAAAACACACTGGAATAGGTGAATTTAACTCAGATGACCATTATATCTACTACTGTGGGCAGGAATCCCTCAGAAGAAATGGAGTAGCCATTATAGTCAACAAAAGAGTCTGAAATTCAGTACTTGGATGCAATCTCAAAAATGACAGAATAATCTCTGTTCGTTTCCAAGGCAAACCATTCAATATCACAGTAATCCAAGTCTATGCCCCAACCAGTAATGCTGAAGAACCTGAAGTTGAACAGTTCTGTGAACACCTACAAGACCTTTTAGAACTAACACCCAAAAAAGATGTCCTTTTCATTATAAAGGACTGGAATACAGTTGTAGGAAGTCAAGAAACATCTGGAATATCAGGAAAATTTGACCTTGGAGTACAGAATGAAGCAGGGCAAAGGTTAATGGAGCTCTGCCAAGAGAACACACTGGTCATAGCAAACACCCTTTTCCAACAACACAAGAGAAGACTCTACACATGGACATCACCAGATGGTTGACATTGAAATCAGGTTGATTATATTCTTTGCAACCAAAGATGGAGAAGCTCTATACAGTCAGCAAAAACAAGACCAGGAGCTGATGGTGGCTCAGATCATGAACTCCTTATTGCCAAATTCAGACTGAAATGGAAGAAAGTGGAGAAAACCACTAGACCATTCAGGTTTGTAATATCACCAATCTAAAATTTTTTCAATGATGGAAATTAAAAACCTTGAATGGGGCATTATTTAAATAAACCAAATAACCTGGATGCATGTATTTAATTTCAGTGTAAGCTTTCCTTATTGTGAATACTGAAAATCTCTCCATTACCTCATCTTCCAACCCAGGTTTGATTCCTGGGATGCGAAGATCCACTGGAGAAGTGATAGGCTACCCACTCCAGTATTCTTGGGCTTCCCTGGTGGCTCAGCTGGTCAAGAATCCGACTGCAATGTGGGAGACCTGGGTTCAATCCCTGGGTTGAGAAGATCCCCTGGAGAAGGGAAAGGCTATCCACTCCAATACTCTGGCCTAGAGAATTCCATGGACTGTACAATCCATGGGGTTGCAAAGAGTCGGACACGATAAGTTACTTTCACCTCATCTTCTGTCCAGTTGTTCTTTTTATTATAAGCTGAGACTCCTTCTAGGTTTTTGCTACTGAGCAAGGGACCTGGTTTAGGGACTATCACATCAGAAAGTTAGCTCCATGGAGTCAAGTGAAGTGAAAGTTGTGCAGTCATGTCCCAATCTTTGTGACCCCATGGACTGCAGCCCACCAGGCTCCTCTGACCATGGGGATTCCCTGGGCAAGGATACTGGAGTAGGTTACCATACCCTCCTCCAGGGGATCTTCCTAAATCAGATCTGAACCCAGGTCTCCCTCAGTGTAGGCAGATTCTTTACCAACTGAGCCATGAGGGAAGCCCATGAATACTGGAGTGGGTTGTTTTGCCTGTCCCTTCTTTAGGGTATCTTCCCAACCCATGAATTGAACCAGCATCTCCCGTATTGCAGGTGGATTCTTTACCAACTGAGCTACTGGGAAAGCACTCTCCCCTAAATCTGTCCATTCATAACAGAATGATTTCCATAAAGCAAGATTTTTCCATTTCTTACATCTCTTTGCTGTTGCTGCTGCTGCTGCTGCTGCTGCTAAGTCGTTTCAGTCATGTCTGACTCTGTGAGACCCCACAGACAGCAGCCCACCAGACTCCCCCGTCCCTGGGATTCTCCAGGCAAGAATACTGAGGTGAGTTGCCATTTCCTTCTCCAATGCATGAAAGTGAAAAGTCAAAGTGAAGTCGCTCAGTTGTGTCTGACTCTTAGCAAACTCATGGACTGCAGCCTACTAGGCTCCTCCGTCCATGGGATTTTCCAGGCAAGAGTACTGGAGTGGGTTGCCATTGCCTTCCCCAAACACACACTGGTCAAATACCAACTATTACTACTACCATTAGTACTAGTACTCATTACTACTATAACTGTTAATACAACTACTACTATTTGTAGAAGTAAATTATCTTTCAAGTTTATTAGTTCCTTAGATTTTTCAAATTAAACAAACATATTCAATCATACTTTTGAGACTCTTCTACAAAGAAGAACATATAAAATTGTAACTAAACCTTGTCAATAGCTTTCTGTTAATTTTATCTTTACTGGATGCTTGTACACTGGGAAAATTCTGTTAAACTGAAATATCCTCAAGAGTTTTTGCTCTGTGCATCACGTGAAATTTATCATTTGGGGGACTATATCATTGAATTTACCCTCTAAATATTCCCTTCTAATGCTTCATTCTAATATTGATTGATATTTTAGAATACATCTAGACTTTTAAGGGAGGAAATTAAATTATCTGTATTTTTTTACAACTTTCATTTTTACTTAAATTATACTTTTTTCAACTATCTTACATAAGAAGACTATTAAGCAATTGAAGAGATAACATTCAACTTGAGTGAAAATTGTGTGCTTTTATTAATTAAATATTTTACTGTAGTCTAGGAAATGAAGCTTTTTGGGTGGGTAAACTTTCAACATGAATTCTGCTATCCTAGGTCCATGTGTATTACAGGTTCTACATTTCTGATCGCATTATTTGTATTCTAGTAGAAAGAAAGTACGAATGAAGGGGGGATACTGGACAATGTTTAAAAGAAAGCACACATCAATTTCTCTTAAAACCTGAGTGGTCTATTTCATTAGAACAGTAGACGTGAGAAAAACATGAATCAATCATACACATAAATCATAAATGTAATCTTTTCCACTGAGATAATTCATATTGTGGCAACCTTTGATTTGCCTAAATTCTTGGTTTTATGTAAATGTTTATATCACAAATGCAAATCAAGGGAAAGATCTTTTTTTAGATTAGAGTTAAATTTGAGGATACATAACAGTTCAATTGCTGCAAAAGAACACTTTTCTGATGCCTCCAGTCTTACTTCCAAGAATGGCATTCTTTATGCCTATTCACTAGACTTTTTCGAGGAAGGGCTCTTTGAGCATGGCAGCTGGTGTAGAGCCTTCACAACATTTAAATTCTCTAGCTAGTCATCCTGGGAGGAGGATTATGAAACAGATGTACAGGAAATCCTATATTTATATGTGATGTTAGTAATTCATGTGGAGACGGTAGAGATTAGACCTTTGTTTCGCCTTTATGAAAGCCTAAGTTATGTAACTGAAACAACTGTACATTGCTTGAAATCAATAAAATAAAATCCACCAATTAAAAATATTTGGATATTTCAAAATAATTGAAAATGAATAACTTTTTTCTTTTATTCCAGATAAATTATTTTTATCTCTTGTTTTACTTCTCTGGTCAATGAGGCTTATATCATGAATTAAGTGTCTTTGACCAAAAAAAAAAGCCATCCCGAAATCCAACTGTGTTTTTGCTATTGTTTATGTTTTCACACTGGAAACAATTTCATTTTTTTGCAAGTGAGTGATTTCTAAAACTAAGCAATTGATTGTCTTGATACCTCATGTTCATTGTAAATTTGATACTTCTGACAGAGTGTACTCTTTGTAGTAATTTAAATAAAAATGAGAGCTTAATAAAAGTAGAATTACATAGAATATAATGAATGCCACTTACATGGTACTCAACTTATTTACCAAAAAAGGAGAATATCATATTTGCATTTGTCTTGCCACACCTGACAGAAAGCATATTTCAGACACATTTTTCTGATGTGGGATTTTTCTGGGATGATAAGTCCCAGAGCCTATAATATTGGTTAGGAGTTGGCTTTTAATCTGAGGCTCAGAGGACAAGAAACTATGGCTAAGAGAAAGGCTTATAAGGGGTATTTTCAGAAAATAGGAATCAAGTTATCAACTTACTGATTTATTCATTCAATGTCTTTGCAAAACACCATGTTTATGTCTTATCTGACATAGCGGGAGTGAAAATAGCAAGTAAAAGGTACACCTCCCTTTAAGTCATTTGAATTACAGAGGCGAGAACACTTATTTGCATGATTAGTATAAAGGACTAGACAGAGATGAGTTGTGAGAAACATTCTGAGCAATGAGCTATGCTGAAACAGGCAGCCTGGGAGTATCACATTGTTGCTATAGTATGAGCTTCCCTGAAGTCTTATGTCAAAAGCAAGGCAAGAAAGACTGCCAGATGGTGCAGTGACTTTTAAATTCTATCCCCGGGTCAAAGTAGATGACCAGAGGGAACAGATCCAAAAGAAGGTGGGTAAGTCAGATGTAAAGGGATTTTTAAACATGTACACACAAACACACTTTTATTCTTTGTGTTTCAGAAAGGCTAGAATTCTGGTGTGTCTTTACTAAGCCATGATGGTTGTGTCTACTTTCCAAGTAGAATCTTTAAAAGTTAAAAGGGTTAGTTTCAAAGGGCTACTAGTTGTAGACTTTTATTTACCAAAGTTATAGAACTCCATTTATTTAAAAAAAATTGTAACATACTAGCTTGATTATTCATCAAGTTATAGTGACAGTCTTGATGTGTCAGTATCAGTGACCTTGAATCAAATTCCTTATTATAGCATAAAAACATTCACAAGATTTTCCTCCCAATTCCCCACCTCCATTGAGGCACTTACTCCTTGTCTTGCTCTGTCTCCTGTGGGGACTTCCCCTTCTAGGTCTCATTTCAGGGCTATAAACAGTCTTCTCCCATTTCTCCTACCAGTCATCCAAATCAAAACATTCTGTGATATCCTTCCTCTGCAGCACATGGTATGAATATCTGAATAGGCCTCTGCAAACAAAACAATGAGACTTAAAATCAGGGAAAACACATACTTTTAATTCATTACTGGGCTCATAAGAAAACTCAAGAAATTTTTAGTGACAAATAAATCAAAACAGTCAACAGAAACAAAAACAATGAAAAGAAAAAGAAAATAGAAACCAAATTGAATAAATTTCAAATTAAAAAATTTACATTAACAGACCCGCAGAAAAGGAATTTCTATCAGATACACTTAAAGAAGAGGGAAAAGGAACTGAGCTGTAGGAATAATGGGTAAGGAAACAAGTAAATACATAAGTAAACTGAAATAGATATTGTCTAAATAACAAGAGTGGAGTCTAATTATATGTTTAACAATAAATACAAATAATATTCTATTCAATGTGAAACAGTAACTTATAAATCAGGAAAGGAGATCTCAGAATTAAAGTGTTATATTATTTGGTAGGTGATTGAGATATTGAACAGAAAACTGTTAAACTAAATATATATGTGATAAAATTTCAAAGTATTTCCAGTTTTAAAAGGAAGAAACAATCAGTATGCCAAAAAAGTAAAATATAAGAAATATGGGAACAGACAAATGACACACTAAGAATAGTAAACAATGGTGATAGAAATAAAATTAAAATGGCATAAATGAATCCATAATGTACAGTAATCACAGTAGATAGATATAACAGACTAAGCTTGAAAAATAGAAGCTATCAGACAGAAAAATGATAAAACCCATCTATGTGTATAACACCTGTATAAGAACAGTATTGGAGATACAGAAACATTTTCAATGGCAAAACTAAGAATTAAGTAGTCAATGTCAGAGTAGTGGACATTCCAAGGACAACTGTCCACAAGTCAATGCTGTCAAAATAGTAGTGAAGTTGGAGTGGAAAAGATCAGAGTGTGAATAAAATCTATTTATGTATATCCTCCGAGATGTATGACTAAACTCAATAACTGTATTTTGTTTCAATCATGACTTAGATGAATCAACTGTAAAGAGACACTATTTTAGGAAATAAGGGGAAATTTGAACAGGAGATTAAGAGTGAAGTTGGTTTGAATTTGACAAGTTAAAATTTGAAACTTGGGTTTTCAGAAGATTTGGGGGATGACTCAGAAATGGAGTTTATGCATTTAGGGTACAAGTCTGCATCTTCAATGAGAGGCAAAGGGATAATAACCCAAGAGGTTAACTCTTTCATATAACTGGTATGTACAATTGAAACATTTTTATGCTTCTTTGACCCTATTTGATTTGTCATTTCTCAATGAGACAATAAGTAGATTATATATTTTTCTACATTATGAGCCCTCCCACAGAGGGAGCTCTAGAGCCACACCTAATAAATTTTATCAGATTCTGATGATCAATAATTCTTTTTAAAAATCAAGGTTTAATTGTATATGGGCTCTGAATCTATATAATATAGTAACTTTATTATTAAAATGAGAAAGTATAATCTAATTTGCATGCTGGCTTCCACTTGTGTGCATGCTAAGTCACTTCAGGCATGTCAGATTCCAATTTACTATTACCTAAAAATCAAAGCAGAGACATTAGTCAACAAAAGTCCGTCTAGTCAAGGCTATGGTTTTTCCAGTAGTCATGTATGGATGTGAGAGTTGGACTATAAAGAAAGCTGGGCACCGAAGAATTGATGGTTTTGAACTGTGGTGTTGGAGAAGACTCTTGAGAGTCCCTTGGACTCCAAGGAGATCCACCCAGTCCATCCTAAAGGAGATCAGTCCTGGGTGTTCATTGGAAGGACTGATCTTGAAGCTGAAACTCCAATACTTTGGCCACCTGATGTGAAGTGCTGACTCACTTGAAAAGACCCTCATGTTGGGAAAGATTGAAGGTAGGAGGAGAAGGGGATGACAGAGGATGAGATGGTTGGATGGCATCACTGACTCAATGGACATGAGTTTGGGTATACTCTGGGAGCTGGTGATAGACAGGGAGGCCTGGCATGCTCTGATTCATGGGGTTGCAAAGAGTCAGACACGGCTGAGTGATTGAACTGAACTAAACTGAAAAATCAACTGGCCCAATATATTTCCTCCAGTATAGAGTTATTTTGATGTCATAAAATACAAACAAAAAGCCTTGATTTTATAGAACTCCACCATCAGCACACTGTGTCCTTACAGGCTCCCTCCTTACTTACACCAACATTCATTACAACTTTCCTCCCATCCCTTGTTCTGAGTGTATTTCTAGGCTGGATTCCAGGATCCAGCACACTCCTCCTATCTATCACTAAACCTTAAATTTACTTCCTGCCTTTTCCTTTGGGTTTAACATTTAACATTTTGAAAACTCATTTATGTCTCTGCATGAGACTCCATCTTTATTTTACTCTTTGCATTTGCCTCATGTAAAACTCAACCCCAGTTATAGCCACCATAAAGCTCTGGTCTAAGGTTTCTGGATCAGATGAGGACCCAGATGTTTATCAGTCCCGTGGAAGAGATTGTGCATCTATTTTGGAAGAATGAAAATCTAAGTCTATTCTTTACTATGCTAGGTCCTCCTGGCCAGATTATTACAGTGCTCATATATCGTGCCTAGATGGTCACATTCATGCAATGTGTGATTAAGCAAAGTTGATGTTGATCATGCAAGGGAACATACAGATGAATAATAGGTGTTTTCCACATCTGTGACATGAACCAAGTTTATCTTTCTGAGTCTCTCTCTCTTTTTTTTTAACTTATAAAGTTAATTTATTCTTGACTTTTCCTAAGATTTCTGCTTATTAAATTTTATCTAGACTCTGTATCTTTCTTCATGATGAATTCTATGTCTGGAAGCTTTTCCTGAGTGCTTTGGACTGTCACTGACAATCACATTTGTGTTCCTATAGCACCTGTTATGAATCTCTTACAATGTCTACTGTATTGTCATTGTTTTGTCTCTTGCTGAACTGAAAGCCTCTGATTCATCTTTCTCTGTGCTCATCATGGCATCAGCTTCTAATGTGCATTCATCAAATACTTATTGCAAGTATGAATGAATAAGTAAATGCCTGAAAAAATTATAAATAATATTTTGAGTTTGCATCACTTTATATATGTGTGTGTATGTGTGTGTGTATAAGTAATTGTACTATCTTAACACAGTTTTGAAGTCCTGACTTGAGGTTGATCAGTTTTTTTCTTGAGTAGCTAATTAAGTTCATATCCAATAGATGACTTACCTTACTGGGCTCTCATTCTAAGCAACAATGTATCAACCTTAATGATCCCAAAGCCAGGGAAGAGACTAGAGACAGCCTCAGGCTAAAGATCTGCTAAACTGAATGATTGTGTAGGATCCTAGGCTTCAGGGAACCCATGCTGCTTGCCATACCTAAGCTGCCTCTTACTACCACAGTTTGCTTTAATTCTGCCCCTGGGTGCAACCTCTTTGCCCTTGCCTGACAGCCTTTTCTAGTTTGGAGCTGTAAATAACAAAAAATTCTGCCTTTCATCTATCCAAGTGTAGTGCGTTATGATACCCTACCATTAGAAGAATTTTTAAGTCTTATAAAGGACATGAAAACCCTTACCTAAAAATCAATGTGCATCAATATAAAAACAATTCAATACATCACAGCAGGATCCTCTATGACCCACCTCCCAGAATATTGGAAATAAAAGCAAAAATAAACAAATGGGACCTAATTAAACTTAAAAGCTTCTGCACATCAAAGGAAACTATAAGCAAGGTGAAAAGACAGCCTTCAGAATGGAAGAAAATAATAGCAAATGAAGCAACAGACAAACAACTAATCTCAAAAATATACAAGCAACTCCTACAGCTCAATTCCAGAAAAATAAATGACCCAATCAAAAAATGGGCCAAAGAACTAAATAGACATTTCTCCAAAGAAGACATACAGATGGCTAACAAACACATGAAAAGATGCTCAACATCACTCATCAGAGAAATGCAAATCAAAACCACTATGAGGTACAATTTCATGCCAGTCAGAATGGCTGCGATCCAGAAGTCTACAAGCAATAAATGCCGGAGAGGGTGTGGAGAAAAGGGAACCCTCTTACACTGTTGGTGGGAATGCAAACTAGTACAGCCACTATGGAGAACAGTGTGGAGATTCCTTAAAAAACTAGAAATAGAACTGCCTTATGATCCAGCAATCCCACTGCTGGGCATACACACTGAGGAAACCAGAATTGAAAGAGACACGTGTACCCCAATGTTCATCGCAGCACTGTTTATAATAGCCAGGACATGGAAGCAACCTAGATGTCCATCAGCAGACGAATGGATAAGAAAGCTGTGGTACATATACACAATGGAGTATTACTCAGCCATTAAAAAGAATACATTTGAATCAGTTCTAATGAGGTGGATGAAACTGGAGCCTATTATACAGAGTGAAGTAAGCCAGAAGGAAAAACACCAATACAGTATACTAATGCATATATATGGAATTTAGAAAGTGGTAACAATAACCCTGTATACGAGACAGCAAAAGAGACACTGATATATAGATCAGTCTTTTGGACTCTGTGGGAGAGGGATAGGGTGGGATGATTTGGGAGAATGACATTGAAACATGTATAATATCATATATGAAATGAGTCGCCAGTCCAGGTTCAATGCACGATACTGGATGCTTGGGGCTGGTGCACTGGGATGACCCAGAGGGATGGTATGGGGAGGGAGGAGGGAGGAGGGTTCAGGATGGGGAACACATGTATACCTGTGGCAGATTCATTTTGATATATGGCAAAACCAATACAATATTGTAAAGTTAAATAAAATAAAATTAAAAAAAATAAAAATAAAAATGAAATAAGTTACAAGATATATTGTACATCACAGGGAATATAGCCAATATTTTATAAGTGGAATACAATCTTTAAAATTGTGAAGCACTATGTTGTACACCTAGAACTTACAATATTGTACATCCATTATACCTCAATAAAAAATTGTCATTTTGAAGCAAAAAACAACAACAATTCAATTAACAGTTATATTTAGGACTCCAGATGAGAAGTGTTCCTTAAAATTTGAGAACAAAAAAAATTATAATCAAAAACCTTGAAATAACTGCCCTAACATGGACAAAGAAAATGTTGACAACTATCATTTTTGCTAGCTTTTAAACCCATGAAAAGAAGCAGTTTTGCCTTATTCCCTGCTTATACACCTTACTTGTAAAGACGATTACCAACACACTGAGTTCTTTTTTGGGTTGGCTTTTCTAAGGAAATAATTCTTCATCTTTTATTTTTTCTGTGTGAACAATAAAGGACAATCTAATTACATTAATTTAAGGTGGTCTTAATAGACAATAAAATAAATAAAATAGGTCAAGTAATATGGAATATAATTGCAATCAAATTCAGACATAAATAGCACATTATTTTAAACTAAGCTGGCTGCAACTAATGTTCTTTTCTTTTTTTGCAGTTTCCAGCATCTGCTGGATTTACTGTATAGGTTGTATTGTCCTTACATTTTGGCAGAAACATAAGAGAGAACATATTTTCCTCACTGCCCCTCACACCCTTGATTGGAAGGTTCCACTCTTCTATTTGGACATTTTCCATTATACTTCTTATAGCATCCATATGCTAGCTTTTTATGCCTATTAATGCTTTCTTTATTCTGGGCACCCTTCCAAACACACTACTTTGAAATATGGAACTCCTTATTTAGTTATATAGCCAATATCTAAAAATCTCAACTAAGAAAAGATTTCCACCAGAATTTCTGAAGGTACTGTTAAGTTCAGTCAAAGCAGCCACTCAATGAGTGTGGAAAAGAATCTCATAACAGCTCAGGAAATCACCTCATAAAGCCTCTACCAAGGAGAACATATCAGAAGACAGAGACTACAAACCACCAGAAAGGAAAACTGTAGCCAAATTCAGCAGCAGCAGATGGAGAAGAAATGCACTTATTGACTAACTTCCTTGCAAGGCTGTATTTATATTTCTACTTATTGGGTGCCGATTATATTTTCCTGCCAACAGTAAATGCTATTGATTTAATGCATGTGACAGCTCTACACTGCAGTACAGCCCTCTGAAATAGAGAGATGGGATATAAACAGAGACTTCTTTCTCTAAATTATGGAAGATAACTCATATATTATTCAGGTACTTGTGTTCAAGGAAGGCTCATGGCTAAGAGGAACTTGTATTATAAGCTTTTGGGAAAAGTATAGACATGAAGTAAAAATACATTTTGGATGGTGATACGTGATGCTGCTTCTTTTCCAGATGTCTGCCTATTTTCCTTGCCAGAGATTTCAAAGATTTGTATAAAATTTTCCCTAAAGTGCTTACCAATGCTCTGCAAAAGAAAAAAGCAAGGCACATAATGACTTCATCATCTCAGAGTGAATCATAATGACCAAGGTACTGCATCATTATTGAGGAAATATGAGTCTAGAGAAAGCAGAAACCAGGGCTCAAATCCACTGGCAAAGCCATGATCAGAGGCTTTCGATCTGATTGTAAATTTGCTTCTTTGTAATGATGGCATTCCATCTCCAGCATGCAGGAGGTAAACATTTTAAAGTAACTGTTTATGTCACTTGAAAATCAGATCCCAGAGATGCTGGCTGGAAGCCAGAGAGTTACTTCCAAATGCATCAGAAAGTGGCTGCAGCATAGAATTAGGTTAATGCTGGGCTAGACCCTGCTTTTGATGAGTTGGCAACTCCAGTGACTGCTGTGCTTTAAAGTGGGTTGTTGCCTGGGAAGAAAATATACCAGTTTAGTTCAGTCGCTCAGTCATGTCTGACTGTTTGCAACCACATGGACTGTAGCACGCTAGGCCTCCCTGTCCATCACCAACTCCCGGAGCTTATTCAAACTCTTGTCCAACCATCTCATCCTATGTCGTTCCCTTTTTTGTCCACCTTCAATCTTTCCCAGCATCAGTGTCTTTTCAAATGAGTCAGTTCTTCACATTAGGTGGCCAAAGTATTGGAGTTTCAGCTTCAGGATCAGTCCTTCTGATGAATATTCAGGACTGATTTCCTTTAGGATAGACTGGTTGGATCTCCTTGCTGTCCAAAGGACTCTCAAGTGTCTTCTCAACACCACAGTTCAAAAGCATCAATTCTTCGGCACCCAGCTTTCTTTATAGTCCAACTCTCACATCCATACATGACTACTGGAAAAACCAAAGCTTTGACTTGATGGACCGTTGTTGGCAAAGTAATGCCTCTGCTTTGTAATAAGCTGCCTAGGTTGGTCATAGGTTTTCTTCCAATGAGCAAGTGTGTTTTAATTTCATGGCTGCAGTCACCATCTACAGTGATTTTGGAGCCCCTAAAGTCTGTCACTGTTTCCATTGTTTCCCCATCTATCTGCCATGAAGTGATGGTACCAAATGCCATAATCTTAGTTTTCTGAATGTTGAGTTTTGAGCCAACTTTTTCTCTTTTCTCTTTCACTTTCACCAAGAGGCTCTTTAGTTCTTCCTTGCTTTCTGCCATAAGGGTGGTATCATATTCATATCTGAGGTTATTGATATTTCTCCCAGAAATCTTAATTCCAGCTTGTGCTTCATCCAGTCTAGAATTTTTCATGATGTACTCTGCATATAAGTTAAATAAGCAGGGTGACAACAACAGCCTTGATGTACTCCTTTAACGATTTGGAAATAGTCTGTTGTTCCATGTCCAGTTCCAACTGTTGCTTCCTGACCTGCATACAGATTTCTCAGGAGGCAGGTCAGGTGGTCTGGTACTCCCATCTCTGTAAGAATTTTCCAGTTTGTTGTGATCCACACAGTCAAATGGTTTGGCATAGTCAATTAAACAGAAGTACATGTTTTTCTGAAACTGTGTCAGTTTTTCAATGATCCAGCAGATGTCGGCAATTTGATCTTTGATTCCTTTGTGGGATTCAATAGGAGACAAGTCCCAGAAAGCAACTGAAGGGCTGAGATTTCTCAAACCTTTCAAATAATGGAATCATAGGAAAAAAAAGTTTGTGTGTTTGGGTTCCTGACACTACATGGGTTTTAAGTCTGAAAGATAAAATCCAGTCAACCTTTTCATTTAGATCTCCAAAAAGGAGGTTCTACCTTTTTGGAATTGATGCTTTTGAACTGTGGTGTTGGAGAAGACTCTTGAGAGTCCCTTGGACTGCAAGGAGATCCAACCAGTCCATCCAAAAGGAGATCAATCCTGGGTGTTCATTGGAAGGACTGATGGTGAAGCTGAAACTCCAATACTTTGGCCACCCGATGTGAAGAGCTGACTCATTGGAAAAGACCCTGATGCTGGGAAAGGTTGAAGGTAGGAGGAGAAGGGGACAACAGAGGATAAGATGGTTGGATACCATCACCGACTCAATGGACATGGGTTTGGGTGGACTCCCTGATTTGGTGATAGACAGGGAGGCCTGGCGTGCTGCGGTTCATGGGGTCACAAAGAGTTGGACATGACTGAGTGACTGAACTGAACCATCTTCTTTGGTGAAGGTTTTAAGGTATAATATTTCAAGACGTTTTTCCATATGACTACTCAAAGTCTCTTTGTTGTAGTTAAGCCCCAGTTAATTTTTTTTCATAATGTCCTTTAATATACACATGTGTGTGTGATTCCTACATATTAACTCAAAGTATCAGTATGCTTTTTATTAGAATAACTTTCCATGTCTGAAGCTGTTAATTACTTTTCAGTGGTTCAAAACTGGTCATAATTCCAATAAACTCCCAATTCTGATAACATGGAAAGTACTACACTCTTGTTCTTGGATTTCCTGTTTAAGTTCTGGCCACATGCAATAAACAGCATATTCTGGTTTATATGACACTTTTGTAAATTGAAAGATACTCTGAAGGGCACAAACACACACAGATTACTCAATGTTAAATGATTAAGTTACTTAAAATCACATTTGGCTGAAAGTGGGAATAAAAAAATTCAACTTACAAAATGAGTTTCTGCTATATAAAAAGAAATTCTGCTTTTTATATAAAGGAATATAATACTTATTAAATTTTATTATTAAATATATAGAAACATATTTTATAAAGTTTTCCACTATACTTCAGGAACATAAAGTTTTGCAAAAATTTTAACTCCTATAAAATGCCTGAGTCATGTGCTAATACAAAAATGTGAAACAGGCAATCACTTTCAAACAGTACATTTAATAATACCACTAAGATTTTTTTACATTGTAGAATGTAATTCAGGAAAATGTTTTTCAGAGCATATTTTCCAGAGGAATCTTAAACCAAGGAGTCAGACTTGAGAAAATCTCAAGAACACATACTTGAAATGCTGAAAATGGTTGGGCAGACTATAGTAATAATTTGACCAGTTTTTGTTTAATATGTTAGCCATCACAGACAGTAAAGTATAAGGAATTTTCCTCTTAAATATTTCTTGTAACTGTTAATATATCATTCTGAAATTTTATGAGAAAAGAACAAAACATGCTCATGCATGCTTATCTCTTGCATTTCTTTGTTTCTTCACACATTATATTATTTATCATGTTGAGACTCAAGTTGATTTCTCAAAGATTTCATGGATATGACTCTGGATTTTTTTCCTTCCTACTGAATTTTTATGTCTATATTGGCAACTAAAAAGGTTTACAGTTTTTTTCTTGAAACGATCATGTGAAAGTGAAAGTGTTAGTCATTCAGTCGTGTCCGACTCTTTGCGACCATGCACAGTACCCTGCCAAGTTCCTCTGTCCATGGAATTCTCCAGGCAAGAATACTGGGGTGGGTAGCCAGTCCCTTGTCCAGGGCATCTTCTCAACCCAAGAACCGAATCTAGGTCTCGTGCATTAGAGCAATATCTTTACCAACTGAACTACCAGGGAAGCCCTGAAATGACCATGGCCTAAATTAAATAAAGTAATAATGTTATAAATTTCAAAATATAATTCTATAATGATTAAAACAACTATATAATTAATTTCTATAATTTTGTCTTTATATTATTTATTTTGTCATAAAAATCTATTAAAGTATATAATATTTTTCCTAAAATGACCTAGTTACCACATTCAGTCTTTAAATATTTCTGTTATTTCTAATCTTTTTGAAACTTTTATTACTTTTATTTATGTGAATATCTTTCACAATCATCATTAACTGTTGTAGCCCCTTTTACTTAAAGATAATGCATGCTCATATGTGCATGTGTATTCAGAAAAATACTGATATCTTGAAATGTGGTATTCTTAGATAAATTCCAGCCCCATTTTAATGGACCAACCATGGGCTACATATTTGGTTTGTACCAGATTTCACTATTCTTCAGTAGTGGTCTAAGCACCCCAACTATGTCTGCCTGGTTTGATTTTCTCCCTTTCCTTCCTTCCTCTCTCCCTCCCTCCATTCCTTCCTGTGTTCCCTTTCTTCCCTTGGTCCCTGTTCCAGGAGACAGGGAGGAAGAGTTATAGTCTGTCAAACACTTCTCAGATTTGATCCAGTTTATAGATTCAGAACCTCTGGAGTGAAAGGGAGGCCAGGTCACCTTGAGGAAGAATGAGGCTACACTGCCAACATTTAAACTCTCCATCTTTCACTCAGTCTTCCAAAATGGGAACTGCAGAATTTTCCACCTTGAAAGCACTGGTGAAACAGAAATAAGCAGATTTAGGGGGATTTCTATACACTTGCTCTGAATTGACAATAACCCCAGGGAACCCCAAATGTCACTGTGTTCCACCAATAGAGGTAGAGGCTTCTGGAGGTCAGGCGATCAATGGAGTTGTTGCTCAGGTCTGTCTCTAAGTGGTTCCATTGGGTCTGCGAATCCACTGTCTTGTCATTTCTCCAGTTCTGGAATAGACATACATAAAAACTAACAGAATCCCCACACTGGTTCCCTGGTCTGTGGAATAAGGACTATTATGGTAGGGGAGGCTAGGTGGAAACCACTTGAATTGCATTATCTAAGAAGCCAAAAGTTACACCACATTCATAGAGGGACTGCCGAGAATACTGCCATCATCAGGGACTTGATGGAAGCACAGGTGGTGATTTCTACCACATCCTCATTCAACTCATCTATTTGGCTTTTGCAGAAAATGTATCTTGGAGAATGACCATGGAGTATTGTAAGTTTCATCAGGCGGTATGCAGTTGTTGACTGAGCACATACTGTTTTCTCTATGTCTACTAGTACAGATCACCAGAACCATTTGCTTTCAGCTGGCAAGGCCAGAAAAATACCCTCACAGTCCTATGTCAGGAGTATCCCAACTCTTCAGGTCTGTGTTACAATTTAGTTCACACTGGGGGTCTTGATTGCCTTCCCTTCCCCAAGAGACTACAATAATTACACTGATGATATTATGCTGATTGGACATAGTGAACAAGAAATAGCAACTGCTTTAGGCTCATTGGTAAGACATTTATGTGTCAAAGGGTGAAAAACAAATTAAACAAAAATATCAGTGGCCTCTACCTCAGCAAAATTTCTGGGGGTTCAGGCATGTCATGATATCCCCTCTGAGTTAAAGGACAAATAGCGGCATTTGAATCATCCTGTAACCAACTAAGAGGCATAATGCCTAGTGGGCCTCTTTAGATTTGGAGGCAATATGCTCCTCATTTACATGTACTACTCTAACCCACCGAGTAACAGCAAAGGTGCTAATTTTGAGTAGAGTCCAGTATAAGAGAGAAGCTCTGTAACAAGTCCAGGCTGTTGTACAGCTGTTCTGCTCTTTGGACCAGATCCAGTGGTGCCTGAAGTGTCCGAGATAGACCAAGATGCTGTCTGGAATCTTTAACAGGGCTCTGTAGGTGATCACATCAAAGACTCTGATGATTCTGGAGCAATGCCCTGATAGTCTTGTAGACAACTATTCTCCTTTCAGAAGCTCCTTCAGGCACACCATTAGGCCTTAGAAAAGATCAAGTTACTATGTGACCTGAGTTGCCCCTTATGAACAGGGCGTGGCTGACTCATCAAGCTATAAGGGTGGGTGTGCACAACAGCAACTTTCCATTATCAAATGGAAATGTATCAGATTTGGCTGTGAAGATACAACTTGGTTACAGAAGAAAGAGGCCCAGTTGCCTATTGTCCCCACTCCTGTCATACTACTTTTTCTCTTCCAGTCTGTGTCCATGTCATAACAGGGAGTCCCCTACAATCCCTGGACTAAGGAAGAGAAACCTCAGTCTTGGTTTGCATCTTGTACTGAGAGATATGCAGACACCACCCCAGGCTGGACATCTTTAGCAGTACAGTCCCTCCTGGGTCATCCCTGAAGGGCAATGGTAAAAGGAAACTCACACAGTGAGCAGAACTTTAAGCAGTACTCTTGCTTGCTTATTTTGTCTGGAAGGAGAAATGGCCAGATGTGTGACTGTATACCAGTTCTTAACTGTGGCCAGAGAGCTGGCTAAATGGTCAGGGACATGGGGGTAGTATGACTAGAAAAGTAGTGAAGAAGCCTGAGGAAAAGGTCTGGGGACAGATCTTTCTGAAAGGACAGACAAAATGAAGATATTTGAGTCCCATGTAAGGAAGAGTTTAATGATCAAAAGGATAGGATGACCTATTTTGTGAATATTAATCAGTCTCCTTCCTAAGTCACTCTTGTCATTCTCCAATGGGCTCATGAACAAAGTGGTGATGGTGGCAGGACAGAGGTTATACATGGGTCAAAAGCATGGGCTTCTACTCACCAAGGCCAATCTGACTATAGCCACTGCAATTCATGACGGACTGCTAAGATCCCAGAGCCTCCAGGAATAAGCGTTTGGGTCATCACCCTAGACCAAAAAAACAAAAACCAATCAGTTTAGGTATTTGCTTGGGATAAAAAGAACACAGAATAGAAGAAGACAGTTAAAACTACTAGCTATAATGTCTCCATAGTTTTGTTGTTTTTTCCATAATGTTTACCGTTGAAACCACACAGCATATAGTCTCTTTTCAAATTGGCTTCTCTCACTTAGTAATATGCATTTAACATTTTACCATGTCTTTTCATGGCTTGATAGCTCATTAGTTCATTTCTTTTTATCCTGAATAACATTCCTTTGTCTGGATGTACCACAGTTGATTTATCCATCACCTACTGAAAGACATCCTGATTGCTTCAAACTTTTAGCAATTATGAATAAAGTGGCTAAAACAGTCATGAGTAGGCGTTTTGTGTGAATATAGTTCTCAGCACCTTTGGGTAAATATCAAGAAACAGGATTGCTTAGCTTTATGGTGAGATTTACCTAAAAGTAAATCTCAGTATTATGGGGGGTCCTTTACGGTTAGGTCTCCCCAAATTTCTAACTCTCAGATGTGTCTACATGAGCCTTCACCAATTCATCAATTAGAGTTCAGGTTCTATACCCTGGCACTGGTTTCTGCTGCAGTTCCCATTTCGAGTCTCTGCTCTAGTGATGAGCTGTGACTTTGTATTTGCCTGTCTCTCCAGTCTTGGAGGCAACAGTTTATCCTATGTGCCACTTCTCTTCCCAAATAAAGTTGGTGATTTTTCAGTCTGTTCAGCTTTTTACTTGTTAGGATAAAGTGGTGCCTTTCAAGTTCCTTACATTCAGATAAGAAACCTTTGTGGTTTTTTTTTTTTTTTTTATAGGTGAAAAAAGAGTTTTGGTTACATTATTTTTTAGGCAAAATGTATTTGCCTTCAGTAGTGAAGATGAAAAGTGATGTTTTACAAAAAATAAAACTTTATATGAATTAGTGAATTAAAAACTAATATTGAATTAGTGCTGAATATGATTTATCTTTGTATGAGTACTTGGAAAATATTTTAAAAACCAGAAATCACGAGAAAGATCATATATAATAATGGCTTAAATAAACAACCCCAAAACAATTATCACTCATAGCTGTAGAGTTTGCATCATGTAATAAATACTAATCATTACCAATTATTGAGTCCTACTGCCTCAAGAGAAAATCTTCTGCATGATTTTTTAAACCATTTTATCACCAGAAAACCAGCATGATTGTAACCTACTTTTGAATAATATTCATAGTCTGTTATTTGACAACGTTACTTTTAAAAGCTGTAAGCATTTCATAAAAACATCACTAAGTACATAGACAAAGTGCCATAAACAGCTCCTAACCTTGATGTCATTAAATAAAAAAGCTACTGCCATGGTACCAAAACTACTGCTTTGGTATTTTTCCACAATTAATTTCCACAAAGTGTTCTCTTTAGTTTGTCTTAAACACATTTGGCAACTTGGATTTTTCTCTAAAGGGAAAGTCTGCTCCTTATTATAAAGTTATAAATGTATTTTTGAATATTTGAAAGTGAAACCCAAACACAAATGAATGCAGAAAAAAATGTATTTAAAAGTTGAAAAGCTTAAATGGTTTTAATTGCAATTTGAAAAATGGTTTGGAATGCTTGATTAAGTCAGAAAGAAATTATAGATTCTTGACTTGGACACATTTGAAGTGTACCTTCTTTTGTCACTTTAAAATATATTTATTAAAACCCAAGGGAAAATTTGAGGAGGACACGGCAACTCACTCAGCATTCTTGCCTAGAAAATCCCGTGGACAGAGGAACCTGGGAGGCTATGGTCCATAGGGTTTCAAAGAGTCAGACATGACTGAAACAACTTGACATGCACACACACAAGAGAAAATTCATATACAAATGAAATAGAAAATAAAATTTTAGAAATGTACAACATCAGCATAAGTCATTCTGCTATTTAGAAGTGAACTGTAACAAAAAATTTTTAGGTCAATAGTAAAATCAGTCATTTAAGAGAAAGAGTGTAAATAATGAATAGGGTCTTTGATTATATGATAATCAAGTTATTGAAAAGAAATGAATCGTATGAATACAGCTGAAAATACCTTTAATGAAACTAATATAAAAACCTATAATACACTACTATGATAATAGACTCCTACAATACTATGGCTTATGTGGGAAGAGACTTGATACATTTTCCCCCATTTGACATCAATTCTAAAAACATACATGATATTAAGTGATAATAATTATGAGCCTGAAATACTTCCAACAAAAGTGTATTTTCTATTACCTTTATAATAAGTTATAGTAGATATTATTGGAGAAGGACCTGGCAACCCACTCCAGTATTCTTGCCTAGAGAATCCTGTGGACAGAGGAGCCTGGTAGGATGCTGTCTATAGGGTTGCACAGAGTCGGACACGACTGAAGCAACTTAGCATACATGCATGCATGTATTGGAGAAGGAAACGGCAACCCACTCCAGTATTCTTGCCTGGAGAATCCCAGGGACAGAGGAGCCTTGTGGGCTGCCATCTATGGGGTCGCACAGAGTTGTACACAACTGAAGTGACTTAGCAGCAGCAGCAGCAGTAGGTATTATTGTAAATTTAAGAGGCAATCAAAATATATGCAACCAAAACTATAAGAAAAAGGTGTTATTAGATATATGTCAGATCATTAACACCTGTACAACAAAACTTTCTAGACTTTTTTGCTAAGGTGGATTTCAACAACATCATTGCTTTAGATAACTTATTGACTGACCAATAAGGAATGTCTCCATAGCATAAATCTTGCTGTACCTGGCTGAAAACCTCTGGTATTGTAGCAAATACAAGAAGTTAACAAACAAAAGGCACTTGGCTAAACAGTTTAATCCCCCTTGCTTTGAATTCTTTGATACTGACTGATTTGGTTTATGGGGGCTTACTTCAATCTCTTGGTGATATCCTCCTAATGGTCATCATTGCAGTCTCCTTGTTGTGCTGTGTTTGCTCGAAGGTCTCAATTGCCTGTTCACAGCCACGGGTAGAAATAGAAATAGCCACCAACAGAAATCAACAGTACTTCAGATGGTCTCACTGTTCTTAGAGAAAAAGAAGTAAGATGAAATACAGACAGCAAATATAATGCCTCCAGTAATCTGACCTCATAATCTGAGAGTTCCACACTGAGACAAGAACAACTTAACTCTAATGGTGACTGAGAGTGGGGTTGATACCAAATTTGTTGGTTAATCTCTCATGTATGTTCAAAAGGTAAAGAATCTGCCTGCAATGCAGGTGATCCAGGTTCAATTCCTGGGTTGGGAAGATCCCTTGGAGAAGGGAATGGATACTCATTCCAGTATGCTTGCCTGGAGAATTTCAGGGACAGAGGAACCAGGCAGGCTACAGTCCATAGGATTATAAAGAATCAGATAAGACTGAGAGAATAACTGTCACTTTCACACTTTCTCTCATGTATGAAAGGATGAAAAAGAGGGGGAATTGTTAAATTAACTAAACAAGGAGACTGCCAGACTGAGGTGATAGCTTAATCACCTCAGTGATAGCCCTAATTCTGTGATGACTTATGTAATCAAACCAAAATCTAAGCCTGTAAATGACCATCATCTTTCTATCTCCAATGCCAAAAATGTTATTTATAAAATATAAATCTATATAACTGCACATATTTTACCAAAGAGCATATGCTTTCTTTACCTAGAATAATAGAAATTTTTTACGTCCAAATGTCTCACTACTACTCTTGTAAATATTTGTGGAATATTTATTTTTTATAAATAAAAATATGGGAGTACTTATCTCCCATATTAGTTTCATATTGTCACTGTAGCAAATTACCAAAAGTTAGTGGCTTAAAATAAAACTCATATAATCTCTCTCAATTTCAGTGTGTTGGAAGCCCAGGCACCATATAGCTCAGCTGCTTCTTTATCCTGGGATTCACAAGGACAACATCAATGTGTCAGAAAGACTGTTTTCCTTCATGGAGGGTCAAGTAATGAGTCCACATGCAAACTTATTCAGGTTTGCAGATTTAATAATATTTGTGTTGTTTTAGATTTTATCAAATTTCTGAAATGTCTAACAGTAGAAAATGGCTAGATTCTCCTATCTGCCTCTAAAAAAGTCCACTATACACGTATGAACTACCTCGAATGAAAGGCAAATAACACATTATTATTTTCATCTTGTGGATCTCTTGAATGGGGCTCGGGTTCCCCGGGAGTTCACAGTTAAACACTTTGGGAACCACTGTTCTAGTGAACAACCAAAAAGATTATGTAACAGAGTGACAAGTATGGAAGAGAGTGATAGAAAATGTTCATTTGTAATTAAGTAGCCATATGGACGTGAGTCTGAGTAAACTCCAGAGTTGGTGATGGACAGGGAGGCCTGGCGTGCTGCGATTCATGGGGTTGCAAAGAGTCGGACACGACCGAGTGACTGAACTGAACTGACTGAGCCAGATTATTACTTTATGGAGGCCATCATTCTCAATGTTAAGCTATCCTTCCCAGTTCTGGACATGAGAGGAAAGAATAATAAACTCAAGCATGTTAATTTACTGTAGAGTAAGTGTAATAGATTCTAATATTTTAACAAGTTGTTGTGTGAGCAGCAGCAGCAGCAGCAGCAGCAGCAGTTGTGTGAGGAAATGCATCAAGATTTCATTCCCTTGGTTTTTAGCAATTTATTGTTTAGGTTTCTAACCTGTAGTCTGGAGATATTGATGTTTTAGGTTCTCAAGCTTGTTTAAAAATTTGTTTCTCACAAAATTCATAATAACAGGTTTTCCCATTAATGACTGGTTCAAGCTGCCATCTACCTTCTACTTTTAAAGTTTTTCATCAATTTTGTTTTAAAAAATTAGGGTCATTTCCTTTTTTCTCTGCATAAACAAAGGACATATACTGGGTGACTAGACATGATATTTCAGTGAGTGTGTATGTTAATTTTCTTCATAATCACTGACAAAATGGTCTCTGCCCTAAGCTCTGTTAGTCAGAATCCAGTTGTTCAGTTTGAGTATTTAGTTCCTGCATATGATTACTCTAAATTCTAAGAGGAAAAATTTGATTTTAAAAACGTGCTTCCCTATACATTTGTACAAAAATATGTTTATTTTATTAAATAAATGAAATATCTGCTGTAAAAAAATGTGATTCCCAAATGCGTTTTATTCCAATGCTTTTGTACTCATATTATTTTGCCGTGTCTTGTACTTCACAATTTTATCTTCAGCTATAAAAAATTGTGTTGCGAGTTATTTATTTACCTGAGCTAACACCAGAATTCTGTGTTTAATTGAATGCTTTATATACTGGAAAATTTGAAGTTTCCTGGCATCTTTTTCTAAATCATTAAAAAAAAAACAAACACACTGATGCTCTCACTGAGAGCAGATGGAAAAAGAGCAGCACTTATGAAGAAATGTGCACAGATACAGATACATGAGGTTGGACAAAATGTGTTCTAAAAATAAAGGATATTGATTACTCTTTCAGTGCTATAAGAAACTCCTTCCCCCATTCATTTTCACTGAGTCATCGTCCTTTACTTATTTATTAATCGCGTTCAGTTCTGCATCAGGCACTGAGCATAGCACTAGCACTGAGATTACATTTGTGAGAAGACATACAATTAGGTTGTGCTAACTGAAACTTGATGAAAGAAGGTTAGTATTCAACGTAAATCGAAAGACATTCTAAAACAGATTGCTTTGTTTTTATTAGTTTTTAAAAATATTTTACTTTTCCAGATTAGTTTTAGTTTAACAGCAATATTGAGAGAAAAATACATGTATACATCCCATATATCCCTGGCCCAAAACACGTGGAGCCCCCAGTGGTACACTTACTGTACTGATGTATGTATACTAATACATCATTATCACCTGAGGTCCAAAGTTTACACTAGAATTCACTCATGGGGCTATATCTATGTGCTGTGCTTAACTGCTCAGTCATGTCTGACTCTTTGTGACCCTGTGGACTGTAGTCTGCCAGGCTCCTTTGTCCATGGGGATTCTCCAGGCAAGAATACCAGAGTGGGTTGCCATGCCCTCCTCTGGAGGATCTTCTGTAGCTTTGGGGGAAATGTGTAATTTCATATGTTCACAGGAATCACATAGCATAGTTTCAATGCCCTAAAAATACTGTGTGCTCCATTTTGCATCTCTCCTCTCCAACCCTCAAGCCCTGGAAACTAATGTTCTTTTACCATCACAATAGTTTTGCCCTTTCTAGAATGTCATATATTTGGAATTACACAGTATGTAGCTTTTTCAGATTGGCTTCTTTCACAAATCTATGGCTTTTTTCACAGATCTGTTGGAAACTACAGATTAAATTGAAGAACTGACATCCTGTGAATACTGATTCTTGCCTCTCCAGTTTTTTTTTTTTTTTTTAAGTACGTGTAGGTAGGCATGTTCTTTCTGGTACCTAAAGTGTGTTCTCTGGACCAGCAACGCTGGCATCAGCTAGGTACTTGTTAGTAATGCAGAAGCTAATAGCACACATCACAGTGGAAGTGTGGTTGGGGAGACTGAAACTGTCAGGGAGCAATTCATGAGCAGCATGTTGGGTCTAATTCTAAACAAACTTTGAAAGAGACCAGGGAACATCAATAATTCTGAAGGCATTGGATCTTGTAGGATTTCAAGAAGTTCATTTTTCTTTTGCTCAATGCTCATATAACTGATATAATTATAATGATTTCCTTAAGTTATTTCTTTATATCAATGAGATTATATACTTGTAGTGAGAAGAAGGTGCTGAATTATTATATATTTGTGAAACCCTTCTACGGGAAATAAGATGGGTTTCCTCGTCATTGTTATTCTGCAAACCAGCTAAAATTGCTACATAACATTTTAGATGTTGCATATATGAATTAGTAGTTCAGGGTGTCTCTAGACAACCAATTTAGCTCTGGGTTTGCTTTCCAATTTGAGATTCTAGCTTCAAACACTCTTACACCTCAAATATATAAAACAAAGCAAAGACAACCATCCTTACTCCAAAATATAAATGAGAGGATTGTAGCTTCCTAGAAATGAAGGAGTAAGTAGTATTTGACAATAAAGCAAGTTTCCCCTTAACTGTTCTCTATCTCAAAATCCTATGTTCCCTTTATCATGTTCATTAAATATGCAGTTATTTTACTTTGTTTTAAAATTTGTCTTTCTTGCTAGAATGTACATTAGAAGAGGTTTTGTACTCTTTCTACTTTTTTCATAATTATATCCTGGGCTTTGCTCACAGTAGACCCTTAACTATGCGATAAACAAGGCACTGAGCTCAACGCTTTAAAGAGAAAGTTTATTAGTATTTTCCACTAGAGGGCATTTTCCTTCCATTTTAAAATACTTATTCTAGTCCTTGATTTTTTTTTTTAATCCAAGGTATTTAGCATGCTTTATTAATTTGTAAAGATAAAATATTTCAGGTCAATCTATCATCTCAAATTACAAAGTCTTTATGGCACATATTATGTTAAGATACATTTGAGGCATCCACCATCTAGAGTTAAATTAGCTAGAATTTAAAACATTAATCCAATAAACTGTTCAGGAGCTTAAATTTAGGTCAATATTACCAATACACACATATACATACACAATACACATATAGGATTATGTAAAATATTTTAGTTATATAAAATAAATAAAATGGCCAAAACTCATGCATCTCAAGTATTTGATAAGATTTGATTAAAAAAAATTAAGGTAAATATAACATCTTTCTTCATGTGATTTGTGTATGTTTGAACTGAGTCATGTCCAACTCTTGGTGGCCCTATGGACTGTAGCCCGTCAGGCTCCTCGGCCTGTGGGATTCTCCAAGCAAGAATACTGGAGTGGATTGCCATTTCCTCCTCCAGGGGATCTTCCCCACCCAGGGACCAAACCCACATCTCCTACATCTCCTGTATTGATAGGCATGTTCTTTAACACTGTACCATCTAGAGAGAATTCTCCTGGAAGCAGACACTGAGATGGAGTAAGCCTGCAAAGAAATTGCTCATTAGGGAATGCCACTGGGATGAGCACTTGTGAAAGGAAGGTTAAGGAAGCAGGGCTGGGAAGAGGCTGAATTCTGAATTCATACTGGAAGTTTGATAGATGTCAACATTACAAGTTGCTCTGGGGCCAAGGTGGTCCATTAGAATGATCCAAAGTTAGGCCAAAATGGCAGGCCTTGATATTCTTGTATTCACCTGTCATTGGATATTGGCCACCAGGGACCTGAAGCCATCAGAAGAGTAAGTAGGTGCAACTGAGGAAGCTCTAAAGAGGCTGGAAGCTAAAATCTGGGATAACAAGCCCTCTTTGAAATGCAATCTGGGAGGTGCTTGGTTATGTCTAGTGTGCGTGTGATCAATCATGTCTGACTCTTTATGACCCCATGGACTGCAGCCCAACAGGCTCCTCTGTCTATAGGATTTTTCAGGCAAGAATACTGAAGTGGGTTGCCATTTCTTCTCCAGGGGATTTTTATTGACCCAAGGACTGAACTGGAATCTCTTATGTCTTCTGAATTTGCAGGCTAGGTTTTTTGTTTGCTTTTGTTTTTAACCACTGGGACTACCTGGGAATGTCTATCACAGCTTAAATTTAAGGAAAATTCATGTAAACTGCTAGTTAAGTAAGGACTCTAGAACTGTTAACTGTAGTGAGTAACAAAGTACATTTTATGGACCAAATATTGTTTCAGTGTAATGATTCAAGCAAAGATTAATATATGGATGTTTATAGCACAGGGTTTAAAATTGGTCAGAAATTGAGAGAAAATCATTAATTTACCTCACATAAGTGAGGGAGGTTTTAATTGGAACATAAAAACTATTGTAATAATTTAACATTAATAAAGTTATTATGCTTTGTTATTATTTGATACATGCTTGTTCTAATTCTAAATATTGATAGTAATGTCTTGAGCAGAGATAATTATGTTTTAACTCTCAGGAATTTCCAAATTATATAATAGCTAATTTACCTGAAGGTATTTATAAGAAAAAAATAACTTCTTAGGGGAAGGAGGATGACTCTCAACCCTAAACCTAGAACTTGTCTCTCAATGTCCTCTGACAAAAGATAGCTTTTTAATTTTTTCCTCCTCCTTCCCACTTTACTTTTTAGAGTATATTTTTACTTAGTTTTATGCAACTGAGCGTGGAATAAAATCTTGAGGAGGAAATGGTATGTTCAACACTTTGGTAATTCAGCTTCAAAGAAATGAAAATTCTTTGTTTAATAACTTTCTCTCAAACAAGTCGCAGAAAAACCTTTCCTGCGTTGTCTATGTCATGTACCAGAAGATGGCTCTCTTGCTCCTCGGTGGTGACCGAGAGGCTTCCGACTGCTTCAGGAGCCCCAGTCACAGATTTGCCCCAGAAAGCAGTGTAATAAAGCAGGCGCCTCCTGCCTGTTTATCTGAACTGACTGAGATTCTTTACGCGCAGGTGCAACTAATCCTTTCAAGATGTAATGAAGCTCAATAAATCCCCTTTTGCAATATCTTCCCTGGTCTTTAGGCCGATTTTGCTTTTTGTGAGGAGGAACGTGCAGAACGGCTCTGCACAATGCTGTATGTTTAAGCAATAAGGAGACTGCCCCGTTGTCTCACGTCAGGCTGCCTGGGATGCAATTTCCTTTTTCCTGTTCTCAAAATTAGCTGATGAGAGCAAGTTCCCCAGGTGAGCACAAGTTCCCCAGATTTTTTGCCCCCTTTTTTTTTTTTTCTATTGTGCTGAAGTAGGTGACCGAAGAACTATGCCATTGCTAGCTGTTATTCTAAACTTTATGTACTGGGAAATTCACTGGGGCACATCTTATTATCTGTCTGAATCTCTACCCTGCTTCTTATTAGTAGAACAAAGTATTACCTGCTATTCATCTCCCTTTTAGTGACTGTATAAATACCAAAACTATATGCTGGAAACTTCCAGAATTATTTATAAATATTAGAATCCCTAGCATATACATGTATTCTAAGGAGAGTTAATGAAAAGCAAATGCAGAAGAGGCCTGCTACTCCTGACAATTATTCAGTGTTGTGATCTTTCTCATTTAATCTTCAGCTTTCCTACTTCCATTTTGTTGATACTCAAACATCTACTAGTGACTGGATAACGAGCTAGATCTAGAAAAGATACATTGTCCATATCCCAAGGTATCCCTCACTAGGACCACATGCTTGCTGTTGAAGAGTTAACTGAACAAAACACATTCTCTCCAAAGCAATCAAAAGGATGTTTTAAAACCCTGCATCATATTGAGTCCATTTTCTGCTTATTTTAAGATTTTCCAACATTTTCATATTGCACTTAAAGTTAAAAATCTATATAAATCTTTATGCTGCATGCTTTTTGAATTCCTAGTCTCTAACCTGATCTCCCACTTTTCTGCCCTCAGCCCATTCAACTCTAGCTGTACTGGTCTGATTTTGGTTTCTGGAATGTAGCATGCTTTTTACAGCCTTAGAATATTGGTTGTAGCCATTTTTTCTACTTTGAGCACTATTACTGCCATTTGTTGGTGGCTTGTTCTTTATTCTCATTTAAATCACAGAATCAGTGTCATTCACTGACTTTCTATCACATGAGGAAGTGCTTTCAGTAATTATAGCTGAGACCCTCAGACATTTTAGACATATGACTAATTCCTTTTCTGAAACCATGCTAAATAAAAGTGTTCCTCTGTATGCTTTTCTATCTCATTCACAGCTATTAATATATTTCTTGTTGTAAATTAATAGATTGTCCATGTTCTTTCTGAGTTGTATTTTGTAGTCTGGAGTCAACAGCCCTGAACATACTGGGTCTTGAAACCTGGCAGATCAGGTTTCTGAACATGGAAGGAGCAGACATTGGACCTTATTGAATACAAGGAGGTAAATTCTACTTTACATGGCCTTTGTTTGGTTAATCTCTAGGAAATCCCTTGGAGATGCCCTAAGTCAACACGGCATCTCTTTATTCAACTCTCCCTCTCCCCCAGTAGTAGTCAGTGGTAACAGAGGAAAACAAGCAGAGGTTAAAGATAATATCATAAATCCTAAAAGGATCTTTAAATATAATAGACATCATAAATTCAATTTCTCCTTTAACTCTATGAGGGTGATATGTGTTTTTAATTCCTGTATTTGATGCCCCATGACAAACGACCTCATCCTTAGCTGCACACTGATACCACTTGGGGGACTTTTTAAAAAACCTAACCCTTAGGTAACACTCTGGATCAAGCACACCACAATATCTGACCATCAGATATTTAGGTCTCAACACTTTTTAAAGAGATTCCAGTGCAGCAGTGGTAGAAAATCCCTGCTCTGATTCCTTTCCCTCTGGTTTAAGTTCTCCTAATTGTTGTTTCTCTTTCCTGGGGCTGGTTCTTCTAAGGTGTCTTGTGATCTCTGAAAATGTTCTTATCTGTAGCTCAGTTTCCCTTTCAGATGTGTGACTCTCTCACTTTATGAAGTCTATCTGAGGGTAGAGCACTCAAACTACAGCTGGCTCTTTCACTACTCAGTTTTCAGTGACTGTGGTACAAGGGTAAGATTAGCCTTAGAGATGTTTCTGTCCTTCTGTTTGGTGCCTTCCCCTCCAATTTTTCTCTAGCATTGCCAGATACCTAGAGCATTGTCCTTTGTACCCAACATGCAAGTCTACTTTGAGATAAACATTAATGCCACAGGTTATCTTGGTGGAGAGGAGCATGCTGTGTGCAATGGCAAAGGCAGGAAATGTGTTGGCAGACAACTATTACCTTGGAGTTACCCTAATTTCTCTGCTACAGTTGTTTCAGCTCCCTCCTGCTTCAGGCATCCACCATGGAATTTCTGTGGCTTTGCTACTATCAAGTTTGAAAAATCATACTCTTTCAAAAGTTTATTGAGCTCACATTCTTCTCTCTGTTCAAAATTTGTGTTCTTTCAATCTCTCAGGAATAACTCAGTTTTGATCTTCTGAAATTTCCTTATTTCTGAGTATAGCTCTACATTTGTGCAATTAAAAAAATATATATATATACACATATAAAAGCAGTTCTAAGGTGCACTGTGAGATAAAAAGACTATAATGTGTATTCAGTATGCCTTTCTATCCAATGCTATGGTATATTGTTACATACACTTGATGCTATATCTATACAAACATATACCACGTTTCTCATTCAGATTCAAAGATGGCACTGCTTTGTTTTTCAGCAGCTAACTCATGTCTGACTCTTTGCAACCCCATGGACTACAGCACACCAGACTCCTCCGTCCTCCACTATCTCCCCAAGTTTGCTCAAATTCACATCCACTGAGTCAGTGATGCTATCTAACAATCTCATCTTCTACTTTCCTCTTCTCCTATTTCATTCCGTCTTTCCCAGCATCAGGGTCTTTTCCCGTAAGTCGGATCTTTGCATTGGATGACCAAAGTGTTGGAGCTTCACCAACAGGCCTTCCAATAAACAATCAGGGTTGATTTCCTTTAGGATTAACTGGCTTGATCTCCTTCTAATAGTACATTGATTACAAATCAATTAAACATCTATTGAGTACTTAGCATTATATGTTTGGAACTAAGCTAGAAACTGCGGATATAAAGATACATAGGACACGATTTTTTCCTTTCAAAAAGCTCAACATCTGGCTAAGATGTCATTCAAATAAAAATATAGACTATATCTCTATATAGATATATAATATGAGTGCTAGAATAAAAGCACATCAGAAAGTTTCTTGAGGATTAAAAATGATTAAAAATAGGTAATATGACCTATGCCTTTGAAGAATCAAGATTCAATAGCTGCCTCTGCTTTTTTTGCCTTTTGTTCACTGTCTCTTCTTTATCTGAGTTCAAGGACTCTTACTGGGAGGACAGTGTTGCTTTGGTTAAGGCTTCATGTCTGAGTCTCCTGGCTTCCTATGGTTATGGTTATCTGAGCATACAAGGCCTCTATGCTGTTTTTTCATTCTTTGTACAACTGCTATTGACTTCATCTCTTTGTCTTGTGATCTGTGTGAAGTCTTGCTTAAAAAATATCACTCTATCTTAGCTCAGTGTCAGACTACCCTGTCTGTTGCCTTTGTTTTGCTGGAGACAAATCTATGTGGCAGGTGCATTTCTGCAACAACTTTATCATATTCTTTTCTGCCTGGGTTCACTATATTTGATTTTAGAAACTGTCCTGCTACTGGTATTCTTCACAAACACTTGGCCCAAAATAACCTAAGCAAGAATTCTAATTAGATAGAGCTAAAATGGGTTTTATTTAACCAGACCTTATTGAAGACAATTGTTTCTGTTTTCTCATATATGGCATAGATTTATCATGCTTCTGCTTTTTTTTAAGAGAAGAAAAATAAATTTTAAAAGATTCATACAATTTAATTATATAAAACAGTAAGTTGAAGTTTCCTTTCTTATCTATTGGATAATTTAGGGTATTCATTAGCTAGCAACTTTTAGAAAAATGGAAATTATTCTATATAACATCACTGTAGATTAATATGTTTCTTGACATTTTACATCTTTCTAAAAATTCTATTTGCTAATCTATAATACTTGAGATTATTTTCTGCATACTTTTGCACAAATATTTTAATATTCCTCCATTTTCCTGTTATTTCATATTTGCATTCAATATGCTACAAATGTGATCAAAGTAATAAAAAATATTAAATTAAGTAGAAAGTACTGATAAAACTGAGAGATAGTTGAAGTACTGTGAATTGAAATTTATCCACATAGTTTAATTCCAGGTTCAGCTTTTGCTCAAGTGTTTCAGATAGTCAATATTTTTATTATGTAGCTGACTCCAGATATAAAGCTGGGTAGCTTTCAGAGCTGAATTACTTAGCAATGAATATGAAGTCAATGTTTTTAAATAAAATAAGTCTGAAATACTTTGGAGAAAAATTTGTATTTAAAACTTAATTTTGTTGCATTCAAATGGGAAGGTCTTTTTTAAAAAGTTTAATTTTACTCTTTTGAAGTTACTCCCCAGTTTTAAAATCCTAGGTGCTACAATAATATGTACTTAAGATTAAGAGTCTTCTCATTTTAAAAATATAGGAATTAAAAGTTATTTTATAAATGTACTTTTCATTTGAAACCACAGTCATTTGGAGAATTCATACAATATCAGCTTTCTCAATTAAAAAGAATTTGGAGAATCAATCCAAATAAGAAAATATAATATTTAAATCCATTGGGATTTCAGAGTTAAGAGATAGTGGCAGAAAAGAGCTGTTGTTAAGAAAATATTCCTGAATAAAAAGACTGTCCACATTTCTCCATGTTAATCTATTCCATGTATTCATTGGATTTTACATTACTTCTTTCCCCTTTTCCAATCAGGTTTTATTCTCTATAGCTTATGAGAAAGTTTAGAAAGAAAAGCATACTATCTCATGGTATGGTTTCTAACAAGAAAGACTTGGAGGCTAAAGAAAGAATGCTGGCATGCAGGTTTAATTATTCACTGTTTGCAAATATCCACTTGTTTATTTTGGTTCTCCATCAGTGAAGGATTATAATTTTGTGATTTATGGCACCTTCTTACCTTTTAATAAAAATGGATGAATTTACTGCACGAACTAAGTTTGTGTTTGGAATCTACACGTGTCCAACACTTTGACTCCATTCATGCAATTGGAACTTCAAATAGTATTAATTACATTCTACTAACTGGTATTGATTGAAACTATCATAGATTTATAATGTGTCATCCCTCCTAACTCCAGTGTTTTTTAATTTGAAGGACAGATGTTGAGATTCAAACTGAGTGGTGCCAGTCCTCCTTTAAGTGATTCCCTCTGAATTTCATGTTCATGGCACAAAATGTGCAAGTGAAAGCTCTTACATGGTTGGACAACAGGAATGAATTTAAGTGGAAGGATTTTAAGGGTCAGTTAGCTGAGAATTTATATTATGATAATCATATGGAGAAGTTTGTTTAATATTAAAGGATTTCTGTTGTGGCGGATTCATTTTGATATTTGGCAAAACTAATACAATTATGTAAAGTTTAAAAATAAAATAAAATTAAAATAAATAAATTAATTAATTAAAAAAAATAAAAAAAAAATAAAATAAAAATATGGAATATTTATTGAATTAATAAACTGTAGTATATATTAATATTATAATAAATATTAATTATTAATAATGATAAAATTTAATTGTTAATACTGATAAAAGGGAAGGGACATCATGTAAATAGTACATTATTAAATATTATAATTATCACTTGTTAGTACTTGTAATACATTTTATTCTCCGAGTTGATACATCTGTCATTCTGAGTACTTTCGCCACTTCAGTTTATATATTAAAGCCACATAATAATCTATGTTAGTCATTCACTCATGTCTGACTCTTTGTGACCTCTTGGACTGTAGCCAACCAGGCTTCTCTGTCCATGGAATTCTTGAGGCAAGAATACTGCAAAGGGTTGCCATGCTCTTCTTCAGGAGATCTTCTCGACCTAGAGATTTAAGCTGGGTCTCCTGCTTTGCAGGCAGATTCTTTACCAATTGAGCCACCAGGGAAGCCCCTAAGTAGATAATCTGTAAAGTCACATGGAAAAGACTAATTTTCAGCCACAGCTGTGGAACTCCCTGGTTAACAATTACGGTCTTCACATAAATACCGACCGATTTCTCATTTAACAATGCTATTGCCATCACTAGTCAGGCTGATATAAATTATTAATTGAAATCTCTTTTATTCCTTTATATCTTTTTTTTCAGTTATAAATTATCAGGTACCATTCTTGAAGGGGAAGAAGGAATAGCATGATAGCATGTCTTTATTTCCATTCTTTATGATATATTCACATCCAGCAAACCTCACTTATCTAACTACCTACCAGAATATCACTAACTCCTTGTCTTCAATTTCCATAATGTTTCTAATATATTGTGCATAATTTTGTGAACTGATACTTTCCACCATTTGCTATATGCAAGGCACCATGACCCACGTATTAAATAACTATATTATTTAATCTTTACAGAAACCCAGAAGATACCTGTTCTCGTTTAGCAAGGATAAGTAGCTTGCCAGTAAGTAACAAAGCCAGGTTATATCTTTCACTTAGGAAATACGTACTAAATACTTATTTTGTACAAAATACTTTGCTTGGTGCTAAAAAAATTTGTTCGCTACTACGTACTAAAGTTCTACCTGATTAATGTTTTATTGTTTCACAGACTGAAATGTTAAGAGCCTTTAGGAATTTTGTCTTTTTTAACCACTAAATATTCAGTGCCTTAAGTGAACAACACAAAGTGAATACTGCAAAGAAATAGAGGAAAGCAATAGAGAGGGAAAGACTACAGATCTCTTCAAGAAAATTGGATATGTCAAGGGAACATTTCATGCAAGGATGGGCATGATAAAGGACAGAAATGGTAAGGACCTAAGAGAAGCAGAAGAGATCAAGAAAAGGTGGAAAGAATACACAGAAGAACTATACAACAGAAGGTCTTAATGACATAGATAACCACAATGGTGTGGTCACTCACCTAGAGCCAGACATCCTGGAGTATGAAATCAAGCAGGCCTCAGGAAGCATTTCTATGAACAAAGCTAATGCAGGTGATGGAATTCCAGCTGAGCTATTTCAAATTCTGAAAGATGATGCTTCAAAGTGCTGTACTCAACTCAGCAGTGGCCACAGGACTGGAAAAGGTCAGTTTTTATTCCAATCCCAAAGAAGGCCAATACCAAAGAATGTTCAAAGTACCACACAATTGCTCTCATTTCACATGCTTGAAGGTCAAAATACTTCAAGTTAAACTTAGAAGTACATGAACTGAGAACTTCCAGATGTACAAGCTGGATTTATAAAAGGCAGAGGAACCAGAGATCAAATTGCCAACATCCAATGGATCATAGAGAAAGCAAGGGAATTCCAGAAAAACATCTACTTCTGCTTCATTGACTGCTGTACAGCCTTTGACTGTGTGGATCACAACAAACTGTGGAAAATTCTTAAAGAGATGGGAATACCGGACCATCTTACCTGTCTCCTAAGAAATCTGCGTGCGGGTCAAGAAGCAACAGTTAGAATAGGATATGGAACAAAAGACTGGTTCATAATTGGGAAAGGAGTGAGACAAGGCTATATATTGTCACGCTGCTTATTTAATTTATATGCAGAGTACATCATGAGAAATGCTGGACTAGATGAAGCACAAACTGGAATTAAGACTGCCAGGAGAAATATCAATAACCTCAGATATGCAGATGATACCACTCCAAAGGCAGAAAGTGAAGGGGAACTAAAGAGCCTCTTGATGAAGATGAAAGAGAAGAGTGAAAAAGCAGGCTTAAAACTCAACACTCATAAAATGAAGATCATGGCATCCAGTCCCATCACTTCATGGCAAATAGAAGGGGGAAAAGTAGAAGCTTGACAGATTTTATTTTCTTGGGCTCCAAAATCACTGTGGACAGTGACTGCAGCCATATAGTTAAAAGATGCTTGCTCCTTGGAAACAAAGCTATCCCAAACCTAGACAGTGTATTAAAAAGCAGAGACATCACTTTGCCAACAAAAATCCAGATATTCAAAGCTATGGTTTTCCCAGTAGTCCTGTGCAGATGTGAAATTTGAACCATAAAGAAGGCTGAGTGCCTTGATGCTTTTAAACTGTGGTGCTAAAGACTCTTGAGAGTCCCTTGGACAGCAAAGAGATCAAACCAGTCAATCCTAAAGGACTCTGAATCCTAATCAATCCTGTCAATCCAGTCAACCCTAATCAACCCTGAATAGTCATTGGAAAGACTGATGCTACAGCTGAAGCTCCAATACCTTACCATCTGATGTGAAGAGCCAACTCACTGGAAAAGACCCTGATGCTGGGGGACATTGAGGCAGGATTAGAAGGGGGCAGCAGAGGATGAGATGGTTGGGTAGGATCACCAATTCAATGGACATGAATTTGAGAAAACTCCAGAAAGCAGTGATGGACAGGGAAGCCTTGTGTGCTGCAGTCCATGGGGTCTCAAAGAATTGGACATGATTAGTTACTGAACAACAACAAGAACAATGCCTGGCATTCATTAGCATTCATCAAATAGTTACAGAATGAATGAATGAAAGAATGAATGAATAAAAGCAGAAAAGTTGTCTCTTGGAATGGTTATAAATGAACCAGGGGTAAGAAAGAAACATCATGTGCTGAAACAATTCTTTACCCAGAATGCCAGCCCAATCCAAAAAGTAGAAATAATAATTACTTTATAATCTCCTCTCCATCTCATTATGTAATTTTATCACTTTGGCTTTCAGAAAGATTAGATTAACTTGAGATTCCTTCAAATTTTTCCAAAATGCTATAGATAGAAGGCAAAAATCACATAATGAGAGGGCTTTACAACTCCACAGCATTTGTGAATTACTGAAGTGTGATCTGTAAAGTGCTTTTACTTCATGTAAGGAAACCACACAGGACTGGGTCTCCAGGGAAGGTGGCAGGTGCAGGTTGGCTAAAATCATGGAACTTTTGTTAAGTTTCTATACTTATCTGGAAACAGCTCATATTACATTGTTCAAGATAATGACACATTGAAATGTCTTTGAATTGAAAAATAAAATGTCAAAAACAAATGTTGCCAAGAAATTTAGACTGAGACACTTTATGATGTGAAAACAGCCTTTGCAAAATCCTTAGATACTCATGTTCTGACTGGTCTTTGCTTGAAAAGCTGACAGCCTGATGGTTCTTTCCCTTAGCATAAACCCATTCTCAAGACTGAACTCTTTCACCACGTTTTTAAAAGTGAGCACACACACACACACACACACACACACACACATATATATATATATATTGTGCATAAATCAGAGTTATGTGAAATGAGTAATCTAAACTCTTAGGGTCTTTCTTCATTAAAAACAAAACAATTATCAAGGAGAGATTACTAGGTATGAAGTCATAGAGGCTACCAGTAGGCAAATTGATAAAGCAGAAAGTTACCAAACTGAAATATTTATTCCTCAAATTTCAAACATATTTATACAAAACATTTTATCTGCATGAATTCAGATAAATATTTCAGTTACCACATAGAAATGTTTATGTCAACTTTGTATCTCATAGAAAACAGTGATAATCAGTATGAAAGCAATATATAGAGAGGCATAAACTTTAGCATCAAAGCCTTCCACTATTTGTCCATCTCTCTGTTTAATGGGGTTAAGAATGTTGAATCTCCCTGAGAGAGGGAAGTTGTTCCAGAAATACATCTGAGATTCTTTTTTTAATATAATAATCTATGAATTGCAATAGTAGGTAAATCTCTTATTTTCCTTAATATGTTTGTTGCTTTCTACTATATATATCAGTGTTAATGCTCAACTTATAGGTTGTAACCTCACAGAAGTCAGATTTATATATCTTCTGTCTGTCACATAGTAAAGACCTGATAAATATTTATAAGAGAATAAGTAAGATATATCAATCTTTTCTTGTCTTCCTGAGCCCAGTGTTGACTCTTTTATACTGTAATTTTAGTATGAATTTTTATGTGTTCTAAGCTTGTGATAGATGTTTGTCATATGCATTTGTTTATAATTAATAGAACTCAAGGTTAACATAATCAGAGTATGGTCATAGAATAATATATTATAGAAAATGGGATGATTTTTTTAAGTAGGCTCAGATTATACCCATAATACAAGAGCCTCAGTATCCACAATTACGAGCAAAACTGAAGAGGTCTCTCAGGGACAGAGAAACTGGAAGTGAACTTAGCAGCCAGGCAGGCAGAAGAGGAATAATCTGGATGAGATTCAGGGCAGAGCCTTGTTGGCCCCCAAATGCTTCCCTTTCAATATTTAATATTGTCACTTAGATTGTTGAACTTCCCTCACTTATAGCAGTTTTATTATGTTACTAAGTACAATCTGGGAGGTTGATAGAGTCATATTTTCAAATCTTTCTGGAACGGGCTTACAATATTTGTAGCATATCCGAAGGGACTTAATTGGTTTACCTTCTTTCTACTGTAATCAATGGAGGAAGCTTGATGAAAGATTTTCAGGCCTCCTTTTACCTTCTCCTTTAAAAACTACACTTCTAGAAGTGAAGAATAGTTACATTTGAGTATTCTCATGTGAGGCAGAAGAAAGTCTTAGTCATAAGCCTGCATCTTGCCATCATCTTAACACTTTTAAAAGAGATTATGGAGGAAATTTAAAAAATCTGTGTAGATGTACTTCTTCTATTGCTCAATTCTATAGAAAATGATAGGAACCAGTTTATGTCAGGTGTAGCAAGACAGGGGTAGTAAAGGATTTGGGATGGCATCAGTAACTGGCACCAGGGGCTGCTGTGGTTTCTGAGAGTGTCTGGTGCTGGATGTGTGAGTATCCACAGAGATGTGCTCAAAGGAGATCAGATAATAGTGTCATGGTGGGATTGGGCTGAGTGTAGACATGAAGACTAGAGGCAAAGAGTTGGGGTGGATGTAGAAGAGCAGTGGGCACTGAAGGTGGGTTGCAGCGGGGGCAACAGACAAGAGTTTGTAGGGAGAATTTTATAGGAGGAACCCACAACTGTGATTTGCTGTATCTCATTTTATTTTCCAAATGAGTTGCCTATGGCTTTGGAGATAAGGTGGGGCCACTGAATTTCTCCTCACTGAAATGTACATCTCTAGAGAAAGAGAAGCTATAATCTATTCTACTAGCTAATGGTATTTAGAAAGCACAGATGGGGAAAGTGAGTGGGTGCTTGAGATCTAAACACTGTAGATTCCCAACAAGCAATTTTAGCCGTGAAAATAAGGGTTCTACAAGTTACCAGCTTTAAAATTTGAATACAAAGAGGGTTATTAGTTTATATATGCCTGAACTGACACACACACAACCAATCACAAGAACATAAGCACATACACACAGCTCTTTAGAACTTAGATGAAACACCCAAGACTTGAGTATTTCCAGCTAAATAAGCAACTCCCAGAATCAATCTTTTTAATCATGTCCTTTTACAGATGAACCCAAATTCTAAAATTATCTTCCTTATTTTTCTTTCCTTTTGAAAAGTCATGTTTCCTAAAGGAAGGAAGGTTAAGTTGTAGTTTCCTGTTACCTTTTACTCACTTCATTTTCTTCCACTTTCTAGTATCTCCTGTGACCTCTCACCCACAGGTACTTCTTTTGCTTTGGCTTCAGAAGATATCCTTTTTCTCTGAAAGTGGTCAGAGTCCTGTACCCTTGTCCTGTGTGGTCCTCTATTCAGCCTCAAGGTGTAAAGGATAACAGGGATCCTGTAAAGTGGAGTTCTTCTGATTTGCAAACATTCCTGATTGATTAAAACCTTGACCACTCTGTATAACATTTATATGTCATAAGCTAGTGGCCACTATCCTATGGTGATCAGCACAGGAACTGACCAGTAAAAAATATGGATTGTTCACTGTACTTGGCCATGGAAACAACTTCTAAATGCTCAAAGAAACTGTCACAATTTGCCAAAGTGATCTAAGACTAGAGTGGGTTATTTGTTATAAATGTAGATTTGGGGTTTTAAATTCTTTAGTATTGGGTTTTGACTAATGACATAGCTGTTGATGCTACATGAGATTTTATCCAAGGTTACCCTTTTATGCTAAAAATATAAAATACAATCCGCTTTAAGTCATATCTAAAAGCTGATACTCAGTGGTACAACATGAAATGTTTATGCTTCATGACTGTGGGACAGGAAATCAGAACCTCTTTGGTAGTGACTTCATTTTGTCCTTGAAGTGAATTGTTAGTTGCTCAGTCATATTCTACTCTTTGCAACTCCATGGACTGTAGCCTGCCAGGCTCTTCTGTCCATGGAATTCTCTAGGCAAGAATATTGGAGTGGGCTTCCCTTCCCGACCCAGGGATCGGATCCTGGTCTCCTGCATTGCAGGCAGATTCTTTACCATCTGAGCCACCAATGACACCTCATTTTGTTCTCACAACTATTCAAAAACTGCTTCGGAAATTTCCTGTAACTCAATTGCCCCCAGGCTCCCATTCCCATTGATCTCAATTTATCCTTTTTCTTCAACAAAAAATCTAGAGGTCTGTGTTACACATTAGCAAATCAGCAGTATTTTAAGATGATTTACAGAGAGATTAAAAGAAAACTGCACTTTTTAAACTCCATGACTGGAAACCCTCTTGAGCTTAAATTTAAAGTCCCCACTTCCTGAAATCTCATTGACATAAAACATCCAATACTTCAGTAGTAACTGGGTTTTTTTTGGAAGTGATTTTAATAGGCTCACATATTTCTGCTAATCAGAAAACCATTTTCATAGAAAAAAATAGCATAGAGACTTTCTCTTAAGGACAGATATTCTTTCCTCAAGAAGGTATAGATCTGTGACAATGGGGAGTCCAACAAGAAGTTCAAGGGCTGCTTTGAACAGACAGTATCTGTTGCTTTGACATGCAACAGTGACTGCAACATAAATAGTATCATTCCTTTACAGTTCTACTAGAATTTTTCAGGAAAGATTATCAGGGTAAATTCAACCTTACAAAAACATTTGTGATTGTACAACTAATGGCAGACATTGGTAATTTTTGCTGGTAGTGAACTGACAAAGTTGCTGAAACCTTTGTAAATATCATCTGGTACTTAAACAACACACACATGGATTTTATTTATGATGCTTTTCAATAACCCTGAACTTTGGGATCAGTTGGTTGTAGTGTAAAAGGCAGTAGTAGAGACCACCCAGGAAGAAGTGAAAAATAAATTTTAGAAATATATGCCATGTATACATGCATACACTGTTAAAGCTGCTCATGCTTTTAAGTATTAGCTTTACACATTATTGAGATTTAATGGCACCAAAATATTCTAAAGAAATAGACTTTGATTATTGTTTTGCTAAATTGCATATTTAATTTTTAAAAGACTTTCTGGTGGAAATTCAAGTAGTTCTATTTATAGGAAGTATTTAAATTACTATATTTTATTCACAGAATTTAAATGTTATAAAATTACTGGAAAAAAAATGGTTGAGAAATGCACTCATTCATACTGCTGCTAAATTTTAGGAAGCCTAATGTTGAGATCCTCCAGGAAAATCTGTAATTTCATTATCCCAGGAAATCTAAGGAAACGAGATGACAATATTGTTGATAAAATATATTCTCTTATTGTGCTATGCTCCCTCTCATAAGAATATTATTCAAAAACTAGATTAATCTACTTATACAGCTGAACTTTTCTGTATTTTTTTATACAGAAACACCCCAAAACTAAACACAGGAAACGAAACTTTAAAACACCTGAATAGTAGAATTATCTTCTTAGAGTCTCCCACCTTCAGTTTAGCCCATTATCATTGATGAGCAAACATTACTTGAAACACAACTTTCTGTCAATTTCCATCACAATCATTCTTGAAATATACAACAGTTTCTCTAAACAAATGGGATAAGTAATTTTTACCTGACATCCAAGCGCCCAGACATCTTAGTGACTGGTCTCAGGCCTCTAAGTGCCTGTAGATCCTGGAAGCAGATTAGCCTTCATAGGACAAACAGGCAAGAGCCTGTATGGAGCCATGGGGGGCCAGTGAAATCCTGAGAAAACCAGGAAGGGCTGGCTAAACGTGTGTGCCTGCAAGAGAACGAGATTCAAATCTGTAGGAATGAGTCAGAGAACTGCTGCTCAAACATTATCAGGGGATTGAGCTAAAATGCTTTTTAGTTCTGATTTAGTAGATCTAGGGAGGGTCTTGGGTAGCTGTCATGTTCAGTTCAGTCTCTCAGTCGTGTCCAACTCTTTGCAACCCCATGAATTGCAGCATGCCAGGCCTCCCTATCCATCACCAACTCCCGGAGTTCACTCAAGAGGCAGGTCAGGTGGTCTGGTATTCCCATCTCTTTCAGAATTTTCCACAGTTTATTGTGATCTACACAGTCAAAGTCTGTGGCCTCTGGTTCCTCTGCCTTTTCTAAATCCAGCTGAACATCTGGAAGTTCATGGTTCACATACTGCTGAAGCCTGGCTTGGAGAATTTTGAGCATTACTTTACTAGCGTGTGAGATGAGTACAATTATGCGGTAGTTTGAACATTCTTTGGCATTGCCTTTCTTTGGGATTGGAATGAAAACTGACCTTTTCCGGTCCTGTGGCCACTGCTGAGTTTTCCAAATTGGCTGGCATATTGAGTGCAGCACTTTCACAGCATCATCTTTCAGGATTTGAAATAGCTCAACTAGAATTCCATCACCTCCACTAGCTTTGTTCGTAGTGATGCTTTCTAAGGCCCACTTGACTTCATATTCCAGGATGTCTGGCTCTAGGTGAGTGATCGCACCATCATGATTATCTGGGTCATGAAGCTCTTTTTTATACAGTTATTCTGTGTATTCTTGCCATCTCTTCTTAATATCTTCTGCTTCTGTTAGGTCCATATCATTTCTGTCCTTTATCGAGCCCATCTTTGCACGAAATGTTCCGTTGGTATCTCTCATTTTCTTGAAGAGATCTCTAGTCTTTCCCATTCTGTTGTTTTCCTCTATTTCTTTGTATTGAACACTGAGGAAGGCTTTCTTATCTCTTCTTGATATTCTTTGGAACTCTGCATTCAGATGCTTATATCTTTGCTTTTCTCCTTTGCTTTTCACTTCTCTTCTTTTCACAGCTATTTGTAAGGCCTCCCCAGACAGCCATTTTGGTCTTTTGCATTTCTTTTCCATGGGGATCGTCTTGATCCCTGTCTCCTGTACAATGTCACAGACCTCAGTCCATAGTTCATCAGGTACTCTATCTATCAGATCTAGTCCCTTAAATCTATTTCTCACTTCTACTGTATAATCATAAGGGATTTGATTTAGGTCATACTGAATGGCCTAGTGGTTTTTCCTACTTTCTTCAATTTAAGTCTGAATTTGGCAATAAGGAGTTCATGATCTGAGGCACAGTCAGCTCCTGGTCTTGTTTTTGCTGACTGTATAGAGCTTCTCCATCTTTGGCTACAAAGAATATAATCAATCTGATTCGGTGTTGACCATCTGGTGATGTCCATGGGTAGCTGTAATTCTCATAAACTCCCAGGTGATACCAATACTGATAGTCCACAGTTGACTACATGTTCTGAGTAATTGGACTTAGTAAATTAAATAGTTGACCAAAGTAGACAAGTTAAAGATAGATCAATAGTATGTAAGACAGGGATCTCCATAAGGATAAAGAGGAAGTACATAGGAACCCAAGCACTTATACTGTTAATAAAAGAGATGATAGCTGTGTTCCTTTAGGATTTTACTTCCTTTAAAGATCAATGCACTTTCTTCCCTTGCCTTCCCAGCTTCCATTCTTTCTTCATGCTCTTACAATGTCTGTTTTTTCCTGATTCTATTCTCTTAAAACAAGTTCTTTCTGAGCAGTATCTTCCCATCCCTTAATGTTATGTTAAATATGTTATATCATCTGGTCAATAAAAGAAAGCTGAACATAAAAGGTGAGTTATGTTGTATTCAGTAAAAGACATTTAAACATAGCAAGACTGATCAGAAACACTGAGGAACACAGAGCCTGGAGATGTATCCAAGAGAATAGACCTAGACTCAAGGTATGAAAGAAACTCTAGTTCAGTTTTCTCTGAAAATCATCTGTACTACCATGAACATATATACTGCCCATGAGTTTTGAACTTAATGCTCTTTATACTTAGGGACAGTATAAAATACTTTTTGTATAGTCTTGTTCTTTTTCCCCTTCTAGCTTGTCTATTATATACAGTAGTCTTTTCTAGACACCAGCTCAAATGGTATCGTGAAGTTCATATAAATAGAATAATTCTACTTCAAGCCTGCAATCATTATTTTATCTCTTATGCTTCATTTTATCAGTTACCAAGATACAGCTGAAAGATGGTAATACTTCAAACAAAAAGCAATTATTTAAAAGAGAATTACCAAGTAATTGAAGCCGATCATTATTCACACTTTTGAAAATTTTATCCCTTCCAACCAGACCTTGATGTCTGTCAGATTTTGCTGAGACCTTCATACTAGTGAACATCTGGATCATGTCATAGTTTGATCTTATGTTTGCCTAACAGTTTCTTTGTGATTTGCCTCCCACAACACATATGGTTTATTTCTTGTGTTTATCCTTATTTTGGCAGGGTTTTGAGGTGTCATGTCTCTTTTCATCTCTACTTTTTAAAGGGAGTGATTTTGCATAAATTATTATCTTTCTAGGTGTGAATTATGGTAGTGGTCTTTTTCATGTGTTCTTTAGAGACTATGAGTAAATGCATGTTCTGATATTTTATACCTGTAAATTATATCTTACTACAAGAAATATAATTTTTTATATTTTTCAACTCTGATTCTATTTTTGAAAGTTCTTTACCAGAATTTGCAATTGCTCAGACTGTCTCAAGATTTCATAAGCAAAAGCACACAATGCAATGTGATTTATTTGAGACTGTATAAAAAAGGATTATTTTGTTTTCTGGAAGATAGAAATAATGTATAGAGAAATGTCTTCTTTCCAGGCTTGAAAATGTTAACTGTGGAAACTCTATACACATGCAAGTGATTACTTAGTACAGAACAACTGGGTGAGTCACTTTTATAACACATCCTTTGGGATGATGATGGCAGACAGACAGTAGCCCTAAAAATTACAAATTGACCTAGATGGAAATTAAGAAAAATCTGCTGGTATCTTCATTTAATGAGGTTTTACAAGAGGATAAATGTCAAACACTTATTTATCTTTTATTGGGAATATTTATAATTTCTTTTGAGAATTCTTATGGGAAAAGACAAGTAGAAAAGTATTCAGATGAATAGTATAAATGAAGGAAATTATTTTTGTTATACTTATTGCTTTAGAATGGTAGAGAGAGGAATTGTAGGTACATGAGACTGAGAAGACATAGAGGGATGAATGACTAAAGAGGGCGGCGATATACATAATTAAGAACCTTTTGTTTATTCATTTTTTAAAAAGGGAAAACATTTTTTCACCATTATCAGAAAAAATAGAGAAGAAAGCCCTTTGATTGTCTACCTTGCTTTATGAAAAAGGTGTTCTCTGCTTCCTTAGTCGATCCGGATCCTGTCCTCTCCTTCATTTTCTAAAATTTCTTGACATACTTTTTCTTTCTTTTCTGTACAGCATTTTTAAAAATAATATTTACAATAACTACTTATTTTTTGAGAAACATAATCAGGAATTTTATTTAATTAGTTATTTAACCACTGTGTGCCACTTTCTTTATTGATTAAATAGGTACTAAATAACAAGGTTTGTGGAGCTGTTGTATTAATTAAATAAAGCAATTCAAATAAAGTACTTCGTTAAAACAAACAGCATGTTATAAACAGTATCACTACTATCAGTGCTACTATAACTATGATGATTTAATACTAGTATACCACATCTATGCTATTTGACATGTTCTCTTCTGGTGTTTGGCATTTGATTGTGTGTGTTTCTCAAAATAAGAGACACATTTTTCCTCTTCCTTGACACCCACATGTAGCATGTTGTGCCTGTTACTTAGGGTGCACTCAGCACATGCAAAATAAATGGCCTGAGGCCTAGATCTTCCTTTTCTGGAAACTGTGCTCTACTTTCCTTGCTCTAACCACAGCTCACGTCCTTATTCTCATTTTTGTTTTACATGCCATTGAAGTCTTCCTGGTTTCTTGTTGATGACTGAAGGTGGACTGGAGAAATAGGTCAATTAACTGTGCAAAGATGTTAGATGGATCATCAGTGAGGGTACTGACTTTTTTTTTTTAATTTTCAATTGGGGTATAGTTGCTTTACAGTGTTGTATTCATTTCTGCTATAGAGCAAAGGGAAACAGCTGCATGTATATATACATCTCTTCTTTTTTTTTTAATTTCCTTCCCATTTAGGTCACCACAGAGCATCAAATAGAGTTCCCTGTGGTATACAGCAGGTTCTCATTAGTTATTATTTCACACATATTAGTGTATGTATGTCAATCACAGTCTCACAATTCATACCCCCTTCCCCTGTTTGGTGTCCACATATTTGTTTTCTACATCTGTGTCTCTATTTCTGCCTTGTAAACAGGTTCATCTGTACCAGTTTTCCTGGTTCCAGTTATATGTGGTAGTATGTTTTTCTCTGACTTATTTTACTCTGTGTCACAGTGGTCCATCCATGTCTCTACAAATGACCCAGTTTTGTCTGTTTTATGGCTGAATAATATTCCATTTTTCATATATACCACATTCTTTAGAGGATACTGAATTTTTTAAGCTGGATTGCTAACTGGTAGGAAAGATGTGCCAGAAACTGCAGAAGATGGAAGAGAATCAGGGAAATTAGTATTTAATTTTTAAAGGGTTAAACAAACAATGAGAAGATGGCAAGATCTTCAAAACACAATGAGGTTTTGCTTTGTTTTGAAGTTTTGATTTCAGCATCAATTTTGGAAGTGTATGAAGCAATAAGAATGCTTTTATTCACTGAAGGATAATTTTTCCTGAGAACACAGGCTTATAATAATATAGAAATACTGTTTTAAAACATTACTATATTGACCCAGTTTTCAAAACACTCAACTGTGAGATACCATATGGTACAACAGAAGTAACACAATAATGCAAGTGGAGATGAAAGACATCCACCTGGAATTGACAAGTCTAATCTACATTTAATACTGAATCTTGGATTTTGAAATAATCTTTAAATGGTTCAGACAACCTAGTGAATACTAAGAACAAATCTGACATTCTGGGGTACCATATTTAATTGGAAGTTAACATATCTTGACGCATATTTCCTAAGGAAGTTGGTGTCTGCTAGAGTTCATTTCCAGTGAGACACTCATTTAATGGGTGGGACTGGAGAATTTTAAAACCAAGTGACATATTGAAGAATTTAGGATTTCAACAAAATTTATCATTCATACAATTTAGGATTCTTGCAATTGTCTATCATACTTCTTTAATATTTTAAAGTTATATTATCTAGGCATATATATCAAGTAAAAACATAATTTATTTCAAAAACGATAGATATTTAAGTTGAATGTATGTACATAGAACGTTTATAATTACCACTGTTGAAGAATGGGAATATGTATAGAATTTCTTTTGGCATTTATTGACATAAGGCACTGATAATTATGACATATTTGAAAGTAGCAATTCAATAAGAAGTATAAAGTTTTCTCGCTATGTATTTTTATGAAAATACTGTATATTTTTAAAGTTTGCTTATGGAATGGTGTCCTTGATATGTTAAATTGTGTAAGGATATTATTCCACACAAAAGTATACACTTCAAATTGTTATTAAAAATTAAGGTATTTTCTAACAAAATAATTTTCATCTATAAACACAGACTTTAAGAATGCATTTATTATTCCAAAATATTTTTATTATTTCTGTCACATAGTTAAATATGTGAAAAAAGCTCATTTAATATAAAAGTTTTCTTTTTTTGCTTCAATTGCTTAAGAACAAGTCATGAAGTAACCAATATTTTTTCTTCAAATTTTTTTCTTTGAGAAAGTATAGACATTAAGTATTTTATAACTGAAGACTGATGAAATTTTCATTGGACCTTTCATCTTTCATATTAATATCTTATCAAGTACCCAAGTCAATAAGTTGTTTCCTGGAATGTACATTATTTTTAGATGACTGAAACAAAAATAACACCTTTGCAGTGGCAATTTATTAAAAGTTTAATAGACTTTTTTTTTTTAACTATATGATGAAATGTGATAAAAGTTTCTGTTCAAATTAGATAAAATAACAAGATTGTAATCTGGGGTTTAAAAGGTTAATGTTTTCACATTAGACCTACATTATTGATTAATAAGTCTAAATTTAAGATCTAAGACAAATCACTTATTAATGTTCTTTCCTAAAAAGTTACGATAATAAGACTGCCCTACTTCATATAAAGAGGGTCAAATGAGATCAGAAAAATACCTGGATTATTATAAAGTGATATAAAAAATGTAATATTCCTATTGTCAAGAAGTAGCTTTAGTAAGGCTTTATTATTGCTTTTATACTTTGCATATATTGATTTTATTTAATATTATAATATTAAATACAACATAATGCAATATATCATAAAATTTCTTCTTAGATTTAGTATGTACTGATATCAGTCAGATAATTTTATAAAAATATATAAATATTTCCTTTAAAGAAGTTCAAGCATATTACTTCTCAATAGTGAATAGAGAGCCACCTGATATTACACAATTTTAATAAACACTGTCTAATATCTAAGAGGAGCTTAGAAAGAGACCAATATAGGAATAATTCCAAGTTATATTCCAATCTCCAAAGGGAATATAATATCTTATTTTTATGAATGATTATGGATTTTGTAATCTAGAGTATGTGATTCTGTTTTTTTTTTTAATTTTAAACTTATGAAGAAATTAAAGGAGAAGTCTTAATAATGGCATGTTTCTAAAGTTAGTGACCAGACGATAGATTCAGTCAAAATATAATAATCTTGGGATGAGAATTTACTTATGCTTTTCTGAGTGAACAGATTTAATAATGTTAAGAATTTAATATACTTTTTAACAGTACACTTTTTCATATGGATGCCAGATTTTATTTATCATGCTGTATACTATTCACTAGGTAATAAATTTAAACTGCTTCTCGAACCAAATATAGTAAAAGTTAATTTCAATAAATATATACTGAGAATCAAAAGTAATACAAAGAAGAAAAGCAACATTTTTTTCTGAAATTGGTACATGCCAATAATACAGTATAGATGAATCATTTTTAGTCAGTATCTAAATTCAAGTAGAATTTATTAAATGGTACATGGAGATATGTATTAATTTCTTGATATTTACCAGCAATTTAATTCAAATAAGAATATTTGAGGACTAACAAAATTCATTCTTTATTTTGAAATTCAAAGGTGCAAACTCACTAAAAACTGAAGTGCAGTAAATAAATTGTAAAGTGGAAAAGCTATTTGATTTTCAGACACAAAACTTTGCTGAAAAAGTTTAAGCCTCTCTGGACTTAGTTATCAACCAAACAATTGAAACTTTAAGAATTGGGCTACACAAATAACATGGATTTTTTTTTAAATGTGTTTACTTGCGATCTAATGCTTCAATGAGGTTTACAGAGAAAATGGAAGTTAAAACTTCAAAATCACCCAAACTGTAATGATTTGAACACATTTATGAAAACTTTTGCTTAGGTACTGTATAAGTAAATACTGCAGATACAAGTATAATGTTTAGGTTAAGAGAAATAAAATATATATTTTTTTGTTATAGGAGAGAAAATTTGACATAATGGTGATATGGAGTTGACAGACTCAAGATATGGCTCTCACTTAAAAAAAAAAAAAGTTTTTCAGTTAAGAACAGAAAATAGGAATCTTTGCCTGTCAACTGTGCATGCTAACTTCACTTGTGTTATTGTTTAGCTGTGAAGGACTCCGTCTAGGGCATCCACTGAATAAACATGCTGCTTATTTCAATGCTATCTTCCGCGTGCTGCGGTTCATGGGGCCGCAAGGAGTCGGACACGACTGAGCGACTGATCTGATCTGATCTCTGATCTAATCTTTGGTGAAGTCTTGTTTGTGGGTCACCTTGCTAGGCAATGTTGGAACCCATGACATGGCTGCCTAGTACTAGATGGGTGAGATAATGCTGAAGGTACGTAAAATACAAGAGGAGTGGGGCTAACCTGAAGAAGCCATCTTCTCTCAGCTATTCTTCTGTGGAATTCCAAATTCCAGCTGACCTGTGGTCACTTGAACTAGCAAAGAGATTATGGCATTGAGATTATTTTGAAAGTGATTGTGGGAATACTGCCCAGTGCTGTGACTCCAGCTGAGTAAATATCAAAGATGTTAAGATTCAGAGGAAAGACAGGGAGAGCAAAGGGTGCAAAGGATATAAAGAAGCAGAATGAATGACGTTATGTACCAGTGATGAGAATATGGGCTGCAAATAGAGTGTAATAAATCAAAATACAGTAAAAACCAAACAAATGCACCATTTTGACTCATAAGATAGGGGACATTTAACTTTTCATTATGAAGTCCATGCTCTTCTCATTTGGGATGCTTGTTCTTAAAAGTATTTTCATACCTTTCTTTCTCCTTATTCTGTCTTCCCAGAATGCCTTCTTTTACTTCATTTGGACAAATCTGTCATATTTCATTACATAGTGTATGGGTCACTTCTTTTCTAAAGCTTTCTATGATATCTCCCACCATATTCTTGATTCCTCTTTGATTTCATAGCATTTTTTTTAAATTGAAGTATCGTTGATTTACAATATTGTCTTAGTTTTCAGATACACAGTAAAGTGATTCAGTTTTATATATTTCAGATTCTCTTCCATTGTACATTATTAACATAGTTTTCAGTGCTATACAGTAAATCCTTGTTGCTTTTCTATTTTTGTATAGTGTGTATCTGTTAATCCCATACTCCAAATTTATCTTTCTGTCTCTCTCCCTTTACCCTTTAGTAACCGTAAGTTTGTTTTCCATGTCTGTGAATCTGTTTCTGGTTTGTAAATAAATTCATTTGTATTATGAGATTCCACATGTAAGTGATACAACATTTCTCTTTCTCTGATTTACTTTACTTAGTGTGATAATCTCTAGGTCCATCCCTGTTACTGTAAATGGTATTATTTTTTCTCTTTTTATGGCTGAGTAATATTGCATTATGTATATATATGCTGCATCTTCTTAAACCAATCCTCTGTTGATAGGCACTTGGGCTGGTTCCATGTCCTTGCTATTGCAGATAGTGCTGTTATGAACACTGAGGTGCATGGATCTTTTTGAATTAGAGTTTTCATCTTTTTTGGATATATGACAAGGAGTTGAATTGCTGCATCCTATGGTAATACTATTTTTAGTTTCCTTAAGGAATTTTCATACGTTCTCCACAGTGGCTGTAGCAATTTTCATTTGCATCAACAGTGTAGGAGGGTTCTCTTTCCCCCACACAGTCTCTAGTATTTATTATCTGTAGACTTTTTGATGATAGCCATTCAGACCAGTATGAGGTGGTACCTCATTGTGGTTTTGATTTGTATTTCTCTAATAATTAGTGATATTGAGCATCTTTTCATGTAACTGTTGGCTATTTGTATCCTTCTTTCAGGAAATGTCTATTTAGAACTTCTGCCTATTGACTGGGTTGTTTTGTTCTTTAAATATTGAGTTGTATGAGCTATATTCATATTTTCCCTTCTTAGTTATACTGCTCACAAACATTTTCTTCCATTCTATACATTTTTTTTTTCATTTTGCTGATAGTCTTCTTTGCTGTGCAAAAATATTAAATTTGATTAGGTCCCATTTGTTTATTTTTGCTTTTAATTCTTTTGAATTAATCTAAGCATATATTGCTATGATATATGTCACAAAATGTTCTGCCTATGTTCTCTGCTTCTGCAGTTTTTTGGTGTCATGTCTTATACTTAGGCCTTCACATTCTGAGTTTATTTTTGGATATGTTATGAGGGAGTGTTCTAGAAAAACAAATAAAAGGCATCCAAATTGGAAAGGAAGAGGTTCAAGTTTTCATTATATGCAGTTGAATGGCACACTATATAGTAAATCCTAAAGACTATGCAAAAACTTAGAAATAATAAATGATTTTAGCAAGGCAGTAGGATACAAGATTAATATACAGAAATCTGCTGCATTTTTTTACACTTACAATTAAATATCAGAAAGAAAAAGTAAAACAATCTCATTTAAAATTCAGGTCAAAAATAAATAAATAAAATACCTAGGAATAAACCTAAACCAAGTAGGTGAAAGACCCATATGTTGAGAACTCTAAAAACACTCATAAAAGAAACTGAAACAAACAAATGGTGATTCAAACAAGTGGAAAGATATCCCATGCTCTTGGAAGAATTCATATTGTTAAAATGAGCATACTACCCAAAGCAATCTACAGATTTAATGCAATCCCTATCAATTATCCATGATATATTTTAGAGAACTACAACAAATAATCGTTAAGACTTATATAGAACCATAAAAGACCTAGAATTGCAAAAGCATTCCTGAGGGGGATTAAAAAAAAAAAAAAGCTGGAGGCATAACTGTCCCAGACTTCAGACAATACTACAAAGCTACAGTAATCAAAACAGCATGATATTGGCACAACAACTGATATATATATCAATGGAACAGAATAGAAAGTCCAGTAATAAACCTATACACCTATGGTCAAGTAATCTTTGACAAAGGAGGCAAGAATATACAAAGGAGAAAAAAATCCTCTTCAGCAAGTGGTGCTGGGAAAATGGACAGCCTGGACATCCCCATAGCACGTTTATTTTCAGTTTGCTCTTGGCACTCATCACAGTGTAACCTGGTTCTTTCCTGCAACAATTTAAAGAGCTCCTTTCTTGTGCCAGTCATCAGGCTAGGACAGAAATAAAATAAATACAAACCTTGCCCTCAAGGAGCTCACTCACAGTCTAGAAAAGGAGACTGGGCTGTAAACAAAGAAATTACACTTTTGTGATAAGTGTGATAGTGAAATTACATACAAGGCACAGATTTAGGGCAGCGAAAATGGTTAGTACAATCTAGGGATGGGAGGATGAGGAAAAACTGGCCAGATAAGATGATGCCAAGTCATATTACAATCTATTTTCTTTATTTCATTGTGAGCTCTTGAGTCTATACCTCATTTATGTTAGTATCCTCATTATCTACCAGTGCCTAGAACATTGCACATAGTAAGACTTACAAGCAGAATTTAATACAGTGGGTAGGAATCTGGTTCTAAAGAACAAAATGTCTAAAAGCCTGATTTGTTTATATTCAAAATTATTATTGTTATTGGTTTAATTTGATTTGGTACCTCTGCCTCTGTCTATGTATGCTTGCATGTTTGAAATGAAAACCAAGCTGTCTTCTTTGGTCAAGTTGACTGTGAAAATGACCATATTATATGAGGCAACATCTCCATGGGTTCATTCTCTCTTTCATCTATAGGTCCTCTTACTATTTTAATTTTAAAAAGTATGTTTCTTTAATTAATTAGTATATAAACTGTTAGAAGTAAAACTTAGAGGTTCTGCAGAGTTTTGAAAAATGCTTTCTTATTGATGGACATATGTATTTTGCAAACATTAACATTGACTTTATAGTTATTACAAAGTTAAAATACAAAGCATGGATGTCTTTGGCATTAGGCTCATTTATCTCTATACACTGTTACATTAATGTTGAATCCTATTTGTTAAGTGTGAATTTGAAGCCATGAAACTCAACAGATTTCCATTAAAGTGAAAGAAAGTTGTGTTTAAAAATGAATTCTTAGAACAAAGATTTCAAAATGTTGTACTAATCACTCCATATTAATAAATTAATAAAATGCTTGCTTATGACCTTCAGGATAGGCAATTTCAATAACAATTTTCAGGCATCTTTGTAGATCCTGAATGAAACTGACTATGATAATGACACACTATAGAATTTCCTCCCCAAATTTGCTTTGTAAGTATGGCATAAAATAACAATATTTAATTTAAAGGTGTAGCATTCACATTTATCACCAGAAGTATAGAGCTCAGCTTACAGATGACTACAATGAATAAATATGCTAGCAACTTGACTCTGGTTCTCAACCTTTTCTACTCTTACATTCCTTGACACTATATGCTACATGGAATAGTAAAGACATCTGAATTCAAATATTTTGAAGAAATGTGTATTTAGCAACTGAATACATGCTAACAGGAGTAATTTACAGCAGCAGTTTCATTACATTTTTCTCTCCAGTTTTCTAGTTCCCATCTGAAATCCAATGATAAATACAGATATGGAACATACTTACTACCTGGCAAAAAACATGCTTATTGAATGGGCACACAGCTTCTTCCCTTAGATAGCACATGAGCCACTTTGTCACCTATGTGGGAAAATCTTGCATTTTAGGATGATGTTGAACACACTGTAATGGGGTACCTACAAAAAGTTGCATTTTACACTGTCCTTCCTCTTCTTTCCAAAATTATTTACATCTCTTTTCCCTAATGTGTAGGTAGCAAAAATATTAAACACATACCATTGAAACTCACTAAATAATACATAAAAAGTAGCATTGTGTGCATTTACATGCATTTACACTTTACATTTGATTTCAAGTGGGTCATAATTTCTCTTCTGTTACGTACTTTTTCCTATTTTAAGATTGTTGTCATAATCTGTTCAAGGTCACATGAGTCTGTTAAAAAACTTTCAACTCTGATGATACAAGCATGAGCCAAAGTCTATTAAAACTGAATAAATGGGATATTAATTATTTTTTGTGCAAATTGCCCCGTTCACACTGACAGAAGATTAAGACTGGAATAAGAGTTATTTATGTGTAAGTTACATCTATAATTTTCTTCAAAAATGTAGACCTGATGATTTATTAAGACATGCTGGTGGATTTGTTTGTTTTGTTTAACTGAAATCTAGACTTTCTTTCTATGGGTATTTCATAGTGCTGAACAAAATGCATTCAGATATTAGATGGCATCCCTAAAGTTACATAATCTCTATCCTTTCAAATCCTTTATTTTTGAGGACTAATAAGAAATAAGATACTTTTGCTATTTTCAATAAATGTGTTTCAGCTTCAAATTTAGAATAAAATGCAATACTGAATTGCAGTACAGTTAAGATACTCTATGAAAACATTTTAAAATGACCTATTTTTGAAGCACTTTTTGTTCTTTGATTTATATCTCAAACACTTCTTCTCTATAGGAGTCTGTTCTTCAAATAATTTAAAATTCAGCTGCCATTTGAGGATGTACTTCTAAGAGTAACACTGTATTAATCAATGGAGCCTAAAATTGAATATAGGGTACTTCTAGGCTCCCATTTGAAACAAACATCAAAAAATTATTTATTCAACGTAATCATTAAAGTTGAACCATGAGCTTTCATCTGTGAAATATTTCAGCTGATAAAGAGGATTTTTTGAAAATTCACTATAGTCTGAGGTGAGAAATTAATTCTGAGTTATTTAGAATCCCAATACAGCTATAGTCAGAATTTCAATGCTGCTTTCATTAATTAGCAATAATATGTTTCCTTTGCATTTTTGTGCATGATGAAGGACCCAGAGAGGAATTCTTGGAAAGATGAATGCAGCACAAAAGAAACTGCATCTCAATGCTGAAGGTTTTTTACATCTTGAAGTCAATTATTCTTAAGGAATCATCTTAGGACAATGAAGAAGACAAGCCCTTAATTAATAATTATCTTATTTTATAAGTTGTTGCAGAAGACAACAAGCTTTACATGTTTTAAGGCTGGGTTGTGTCCTGGAAAACAGTTTGTATAAAAGTCACTCCCACTGACTTGAAAGGAATCATGAGTTCTTTAGACAGATAATTGTCTTAAGGTGAGATAAGAAATAGCTGGTAAAAATGTGAACAGAGCTGGGAAATTTGCTTTTAGGATGCTGTTCTGAATATCCTCGATCTCCCTCTTCTCAAAAATATTAAGTGACACAGATAAAAATCCTAATGGAGTCAAGAGAGAGTTTTTATATCTCAAATATCAGACAGGGATTCAAGTGAAGAGTTAAGACATTTTCTATTAACATTAAATTAAACCAATGCTTACTATTTTTATGAAATATACAATCCTTTTTCTCTTTGTTGATTCATTAGGTACAACAAAATGCATTTGCAAATTGATTTCTATTTTTGTTTTTCTTTCCAGATAAATGCTCTGTTGTTATAAGAATATTTATGCAGTTTCTAATTAATTTAGGTAATATTTGAAGAAAGGGAGGTGTTATTTTCTTAATTCCTCTGAGAAATAAAGCATACTTTATATCCAGACTTTAGGAATTAGTTGTTAATGATGTATATATGCTTTAGGACAATATTGGTTATTCTTGCAAAACTGAAAATGTTTTAAAAAAGCAGCACACAACTGGAGTTTTTTAAAAACAAAAACTATATACCACAATAACTGTAAGACAAAAACTTACTCTAACTTAGAAAAGAGCTAATTTTTTCTGCATATTTGTCATGGTACATTTAAATTATAGTTTTAATAAAATACATCTTTAGATCAAAGCTGGAAGAAAGACATCAGTAGTAGATCAGTGTATTCCATTTTTCTTCTGGATGATGAATGGTTTATGTTTGTTTGTTTGTTTTTTAATTTCCACAGACCATTTCATTCAGTATCATTTTACTCCTCCAGTACACATAAACATGAGTGTTGGTAGCCAAAAGATATCCTTGAATCCAACAATGTTTTGGGATATTCATCAGCTTAGTAAATCCATGCAGTTTATCTTAAATTTCTAGTTCAAGAAAATGGCTTTGCTGATGCCATTTTTATTCTTTAGATGGCACTATGGCAAATGACATTTTTATTTCTCAGGCAAAGAAGAAAGTGAAACCTGTATAGTGAAATCTCATAGGAAACATTAAGTCACTAGTGTGAACATCTGTGTTCATCTGACCTCTATTAATAGGTGTTGGTATTCAGAAGAATGCCTGTTAGTAATATTACTCATGGACTTAATTTATAGTTGGTGGAACTCAGTTGCATTTCCCACCATTGTAAACATCCACATAATGCCATGAAAAAGTTCATGTATATTGCATTTTTTCCAGTTATTGTCTAGGCAAGTTTCTACTTGTTTGAGGTTTCTAGAGGTAATGCAGCTCAGACACTCCTGGGTGCCCTCTCAAATTCGTGGGTCCTCCTGTTTCTGCCTTTCTTATTTTCCTGTAAGTGCTTCCATTTGTTACTGTTCCCTTGGGTATGTCCTGGCCTTTGCCTACGCTGTTTTCGGTCCCTTTTCCAAACTTGTTCACAGAACTCATCCATTGTGTTCAGGTTGGGATGGTTGATGAGCTGCATGAAGTCTCTGTACCAGACCTTCTGGCTAGGCGTCATGCTGTTGGACGTTTCTTTGGTCTTAGACCCATCTCCATCATCATCTTTATGAAGAAGTTCTTCCAAATGCTCTGTGTCAATGACTTCTAGGGTCACTTTAAGAAGAGTTTGCATGAATCCGTGTTCCACTGCATGACAGAGGTAATTGCCTGAATCCTTCCGCTGCAGACTACGCAGTAGAAGGCCTTGTTCTGTTCTGATGATATGATCATCCACTCTGATCTAGCAAAAGAAAATAAGCAGTGAAATCATATATATTTACAAGAAATATAAGCTCCAAAACTCTGTCTCAGTAAAAATTTGTATTGTATACTGAGGTACATTTTAACAGTAAAATTTCTAGTTTAAGAGAAATGATATAATTTCCCCATCAGAAAAAAGAGTTATAAACTTCTCCTGTCTTTAAGACGTATTGCAAAATACTGGTTGTCTATTGTTTTAATAAAATTTCTCATAATAATTTAAAATAATTAAGAGGATGAAAGGACAAAGATATATTCTATTTTAAAACTTTGAAATAAAGTGTATAAATATAGGCGAAAGTGAGTATTGGAATTGGAATACAGAAACATAATACTAGAAAACAGTGCAGCATTAGAATGAATTTATAATAAGGTTTGAAAAAATGAAATAAATTCAGTAGTTGAGCAAAAGCAGAAAAATTATGGGATTACATGCTTACTTATTTATTCAATTCCCTGTCTTAGATGCGACATGAACACATGTCATTTAATATATCTAACTGCACTTTTACTCTGAATGAAGTTTACAAAAGAGATCTCTGAAAGCCTAAGCTGGTAACATATAAAATCAACCTTAACATGTATATGACATGATTACATGTTTAAAGACTGCTTCAACTGTCAAAAGAGATAATGGGGTACTTTCACTTCTACATTCAGATTATGTAAAATTGTCTGCAAAATGTGCATTCATAAATCACGTACATTGTATGGTTACCCTTATTTAAAGCTTTAAAAAATGTTTAAAAGTCAGAGTATTCACTGAGATTTTCTGTGTATAATTTTTTAATTTTACAGAGGAATTAATGGATTCATTGAGGAGGAATATTTGTATGAAACTACATGCATACTTCACATCAGAGTTCAGTACTGGGATCTAAGATCTTTCCTCCTGAATCTACTACTCCTTTCTCTTAACTGCCTCTTCCCATTTGAGGAAGAAGTTAATGAAGAAAGGGAAACTTGTTTGGATAGCAGAATCAATTGAACAAAAGTTAAAATTAGTTAGGAGGATTTTTCTTTTTCTTGTATACAAATGAATATAACATAATAGATAACTCCAGGCAAAAAAAAAAAAAATAATCTCTAAAATGTACCGCTGGCCCCGCCCCCCCAAACCCTTGCCACAAACAGCTTCTAGGACAAAATTCTTACAGTTCAACTTTGTTCCTTTAATTCCTAGCACAAAGCCTGCCATAAAATCATCTTCAGTTAATACTTATTTAATGAACAGGTACTGGTAGATTAAGAAAAGAATAAATATTCACAGTACTTCTTCCCCCTAAGTCAACCACGCTGGGGTCACTGAACAGCATATGTTAGGTAGAGTGAGTCCAGTTTCTTTCCTATACCTCTTCTTTTGGCTCTTCATTTCGCCTCTGGAACTGCCAATAGACCAGAGCTCGCTGTGATTTCGGACTGCATTCCAGGAACGTGCTACTATTTTCTACTCCATAGATGATTCTTTCTTCAAAGCTGTGGCCATGGTGATTATCTGGCCGGTGATGAGGAAATGAAATGAGAAAATGTTAGAGAAGTAAACTCAACTTTCCAGAGTATTTATTTGGAAATTCAGGAGAAGGACTTGTTGCCGAGTTGGAAATCTTTTCCAATTTTATTGAGGATGGCAGAAATATCAATGTTTCAGAACTCAAGTGTCTACCTAAACAGACTAGTTATTTTGTTATGGGTTATATAAGGCATATACAGAGATTTGTCTACCAGAAAATAGCATTACATTAACAAAATTAGTCATACATGCAGTGTAACTATACATCTTTATATGCCATGATAATACTTTCCAAGAAATTCTTTTCATTGTAAAACTGGTCTAATTGTGCCAGTTTATATTGCACTATTTTCCAGCAGAAAAAGTAATTCGACTGTGTTTTTGAAAACACAAGTTTTTCTTTGAGAACTTAATATTGCCTCTTTGTTTTTCATCTTTAAAATTAAATTCACCAACCAATAATATTTGTCTAGTATTTTACAGAAGTTATGAGTTCAGGAAGTTTATATTCCCTACCAATAACCCTTAAATAATCCACAAGTTTGTTCTGAAGATCAATTGATGTGAAATGTTTGGGATGGCTCAGAAGAAAGATGCACAAGTATAATGCAATGTGGTTTCAATTGTCTTTATTTTAAAATGACACATCTTTTATTATTTTCAAGAATTAGGCTAAAGAATATGGCAAGAGTATATAATAAAATACAGCAATAAGAAAGCCTGTTTCCTGATTAAGTTTCTATTATTTTACCCTTTATGTAACCTCCTTCAATGTGGTAAATGAAACACAGTTAAGATCAAAACTACGACACAGGGAGTCTAGGTAAAACTCATTTAGAGAAAAAAAACTCCTTATTATCTTGTATAATCCTATTTCCATTATGACATCCTGTACAATCTGGAACTTATTAAATTCATTTAGAAAATAATAAATATATTTTCACATGCACAGAGGGCTGACAGTGTAGACATGAACAATTTTTGCTTATTCTTTCAAACTCAGCTAGATTTTTAATTTAAAAAATGTTTGACCCTTTTTTGCATTACTTTGACAGTTTTACTCTCATTATAACTATCTGAGTACTTTTGTCTGTCGTAGACAGTGTGATCTGCTCTAAGTTTAAAGCTTTCAAAAATCCTGCTTCCGCCAATCCCTGTACACAGCCTATGGCCATCATCTCCTGTTCTCACACTGCCTATAGTCAACCTTCTGTCTGCATTTGCTGTCTCCAGGGATGTCTATCCCAGTGTCCTTTCCTTTATTGTTTCAGGTATGAAACAAAACTCTTCTAATATTGGGAAGTATCTGTCCCTTCTTATTTAAAAGATCAAGTCCCTGGAAATAATAATTAAAAAAAAAACATGAAATAACTGAAATGTAAAGAAATAATGTTTAACTGATTTCAAGTCACATTTCATTTCATGTTGGAGATAAGTGTATCTATCAATGTATACTTTGACTATGGCAGTGTTGTTTTTTTCCCCCTGAAATTATTAGTATATTTTTATTGAAAAAATATGATACATGTTGCTGTGCTAGTTTGCAAGACACCTACTTCTTTGGATAGAGATAAATTGAATCTCTTGTTCAACATGAGGTGGATGATCTGTGATTCAGGAGCTACCATGAATAATTAGAATGCTTTGTCACAGAGGTCATGAGAGTTTACCCAGAATGCATTTTTTCCTGCTAACTGTTGTACAGTTTAAATTTTTTTGATATTTAAATTATTTTCCTTATACTATGCTTATTTATAAATTACTTATAATATTATAAGAAAGGTAGATATCTGCAACATGCAACAACATGAATGAAACATGAGAACATGCTAAAAAAATGTCAGTCACAGAAAAACATAAACTGCATGATGTCATTTAGATGAGGTATGTAAAGTAGTAAAATATTCTAGAAGCAGATAGTAGAATGATGGTTGCCAGGGATTGGGGGAAAAGGAAATGAGGAATTGCTAGACAATGGGTATAAAATGTTATGCCAAATAAATGAGATCTGCTGTATAACAGTATGCCTATACTGAACAATACTGTATTGTACACTTTAAATTTGTGTATCTCATTTGATCTCATGTTTAGTGTTCTTACTCCAGTGAAACTAAAAAAAAAAAAAATCAAAAAGATTTTTTTTTAATTAAAAAAAGAAATCCTTTTACTTTTAGGAAGACACTTTTCATTCAATCTCTAAACATTAATGAATCATAAGATATACAAGAGCATGATAAAACAGAAAAAAAATAAGTTGGATTTAAAAACAAACAACATGGTGATCCACCAGTATCTTCTCTCTTACCAGCCATGCTTACCAGGTCTTTTTCTTGAAGAAATTTATAATACTTGACTTGTCTCTCATCTAATCTGTCTAAATTAATGTAGATAACTATAGAAATCTAAGGTATAAATAAATTATTGCCCTCAAACATAGAAATCTGTTTAAATCCTTCAGTACATTAGTGGACATTCAGCTAAGAAAATCAATGTAACTTGTGCAATAAGAAATAATAGAGCTTAATATAAGTGAAACATCTATTAGGCACATTATCAAAAAGTCAGTTTTTCTTCTGAATTAATTTAATCATTCTTACTGATCCATGAAGTGAAGTGAAGTCGCTCAGTCGTGTCCAACTCTTTGCGACCCCATGGATTGTAGCTTACCAGGCTTCTCAGTCCATGGGATTTTCCAGGCAAGAGTACTGGAGTGGGTTGCCATTTCCTTCTCCAGGGCATCTTCCTGACCCAGGGATCGAACCCAGGTCTCCCACATTGTAGGCAGACGCTTTACCCACTGAACCACCAGGGAACCCCATGTTCTGTTAACTTTACTTAGTCCTAGAAAACCTACTTAGTCTTTATGTTCTCTCCAAAATCTCTTCTGGTGACAGCAAATATTTCCCAATGTACAGTAAAGAAAAGAATTCTCTTAAAAGTTTCCTGATTTAAAAAAAAAAAAAAATTCACCTGTTACTTGTCTACGAAAAGAAAGTGAAAGTGTAGTCACTCAGTCCTGTCCGACTCTGCAACCCCATGAACTATAGCCCTCCAGGCTCCTTTGTCGGTGGAAGTCTCTAGGCAAGAGGACTGGAGTGGATTGCGATTCCGTTCTCCAGGGGAATTTCCTGACTCAGGGATCAAACCTGGGTCTCCCTTATGGCAGGCAGATTCTTTACCATCTGAGCCACAAGGGAAGTCTGTTATTTGTCCACAGTAGAATCTAATATGTTATTTGATTTAGCCAAGGATTTATACCAAGTGATTTATGGTTTAATATAGGAATAGACCATGGGTTTCTTCAAAAAATATAATGACCTTCAGGCACTTTCCCACCTGAATAAGCTAAGAACCACAACTGGTGAAACCGGTTCATTGGCTTGAGGCCTTTAATAACTACTCTTGCCAATATCTTAAGGTTTCATTTCCCTCTAAGTTGGCTCTTTCTTTTTCTCCTCTGTCAAAATTAAAAGCAAAAGAAAATCTAGTTAGTAAGCAGTAAAGCTAAAAGTCCTGTCATATTAACTATCAGTCACAGTCATATTCAAAGGCGCTACTGAGTCTGTAGATGACAGTAGTACCTCCTATTCTCTGTTTTTTGAAGTTCTGTTGCCAATCGCCAAACACTAAACAGACAAAATTTCCACTGAATACATTTGTTTCTTTTAATTCCTCTGCAACAGAATGTTTCTGTCACCTGCAACTTTTAATTGTGGATCACAACTTTCATTTAAAGTGGCCTCAGATAAGTTCTTATATTTGGGTATTTACATGTCACAACCCATAAACATTCTTTTCTGTTAAATTCGCCACACCTGACACCTTACAAATAGATACTCAATAAATATGTTTTTTTAAGTTTTAACTTATTTTTTATATAATGTTACAAGTCACACTCCATTAACGATTATTACCAAACATTGGCTATGTTCCCCATGTTGTTCAATATATCCTTGTAGCTGAACTTATACCAAATAGACTACTGGAAGGCACTCAGTAAATAGCCACTCCCTTTTCTGACCCTTCTACCGCAACTACTTGAGTAAATTTTGTACAACACAGGAAACATCAGGGGTCTAATAACTATACGATTTTCTCTCTCTCATTTTCCCCTCCTTTCTTCCCTTTACCCTTATTGCTGTCTCTCTTTCCCTCTCCTTCTCTCCAAGAGTAATTACAAACAGGAACAACATTTTGATTCTTGACTTCTAAAATTGAACTAACTGTTCAATATTTTAGATGCCAGAACTCAAAATACTTTATTGAGAATCTATAATAAGACAAATTAAGAACTCCTTCCCAACATCAATCCTGCTCTCTCATCCCCATTAAAGAAGGTATTTCCTCATTTATGCTTTCAAAAATCCTCTTTTTACATGTACTTTTAGATCACATGTAGTCTTAATTGCTACAATTATTTATCAGTCTAGTTATATCCTTCCATTTTTTTGTTTTCCACAATTCTGGCACAAGGGTGTCATAAACCTTTAAATGATGTTTGCTAAAAGGGAAAACGAGGTAATGATTTACTCTGCATTTAAAAGCTGAAATCTCATGTAACTTTGACATCCTCAAGACACAGAGTTATCATAATTACATAGATCATTAAGAGTTCAATCAATTAAAATGGCATAGGGTGTATACCCTCAATATGACAGAACAAATGATTGAACTGAAAACATTTCAAGTCTTCTAAATTTGTTAAGTTTTATAATGTTACATGAGTTGATTTGAGATATGGTAGGAGAAGATGATGATTAGTCAAGTGTATTCCAAAATCAAAAATCCAAATATGGGATATTAACAGAGATTTCACAAATTATATGCATAAATCCTCACATCTCTAGGGTCACCTCTATCTCTAAAGGATGTCCATGCCAATGAGTAATCTTTCCAGAAAGAAAGCAATCTCATTTTAATCCATTAAAAAAAAAACTTTTCACACTGAGCAACTGTTTTGAATACAAACTTTTGTCATGAATATTAGCAGTAGGTAAGAAGGGTGTAGTTGTTAAATTGGCACAAAAATTCTTGTGGGTTGAAGCAACAAACATTAAATTTATTTTAGATGCATTGGTGTGTTTAAATAGCACATATTACAATATGCTGCAGCTGTTAATGACAAGAAATAATGTTTTTAAGGAAGCAATCTTCAATTAATCATTTCCTCTTTTAGTTGGATAATTTATGGAAATGAAATGAGGCTAATAAACCAGAAAGAATGGGAGGAAAGAAAGAAGTTAAATAAATTGCTTCCTGTTGTAACAACAAAAAGTCGTGATATCCATCATTTGTCCAGAAACATGATGTTGCTAAAGGCCTTATTTAGTATTTGATTGTCTTCCAATATTGCAGAAACAGAAGGCATCACATTTCAGCTTTCCATTTATTTCACTTTCCATTTTAACTCCATACATGTCTCCCATGATTGAAATGCTAATAATATAAGAATCTTAGGAAATTTGATTTCATGTATAAAAGACAGATATAGGTTAGGTAGTGAACTATATATGCTCTCTGCTGTCATTTTTTTATGTTCTCCCTTTTAGGTTATTAAAAAGTTGAATTCATAAATAAGGAGTATAAAAATAAAACAATTTGCCAGAGGGAAATTGGTTGCAAGCTATTTAAAATATTTAGCAAATTCAGTTAGTTGCCAAACTATGCAAAGAGAAATATAATTCTACTTGTATTCATTACATTATAATTTTAATATTTTACACTGTCAATCTTTCCACAATATTATTCAATGTAGGGGCTTTCCTGGTGGCTCAGATGGTAAAGAATTCAACTGAAATGCAGGAGACCTGGGTTCAATCTCTGGTTTGGGAAGATCCCCTAGAGGAGGGCATGGCAACCCACTTTAGTATTCCTGCCTGGAGAAAACCCACTGACAGAGGAACCTGATGGCCTGCAGTCCACGGGGTTGCCAAGAGTCAGGCGCAAGTGAGCAACTCAACATATTCAATGTAAAGGTCAAGCAAGCAGAAAAGGAAATGTTGTCCCCCAATTCCCGGTGACACAGCTATGCACTTCTTATGTAAAAACAACATTACTTAGATTTTTCTTACTGGATTCTAGATTATTTTCTCCAGAAAATACAACCAGCACTTTATCAACAGAAAAGACTATTAATTCGACTCCAAGCAGATGAATAATATTTTCTAAAGTAGCAGTAGCAGAAAAGGCATTTCATGGATGAATCAGTAACTCTTGGAAAGGCATTAAATATTTTAAAATAAAAGACAAAAATGTATTCATCCTTAACATTTGTGTATATTTTGGACCTAACAATATTAAGATGGTTAACAACTGATTCAATAATTTCATATACTGCAGTGCTCTTAACACAAATTTATAGTATATACAAGCTATGTAACAAGGGTACTATTCATTTGTTTATAAAGATAATGCTTAGTATAATGTTTCTCCACTCCACTCTAATCTTGTATGATGAGAAACTAGTTTCTTAGTAAATGTTTGTAGCATGCAAACATGCACCTCGAAGTGTGTGCATATATATTAAGGTTCATGCACTTAATATATGTATTTCTTAAGTACAAAAAAGATTTAATTAATGGAACCCTAGAGAAAATTTAAACTTCTAATTTATCAAATGCTAAAATAAATTTAAATGGTAAATTGTTTCATGCCCTAATTACTATCTGTCGCTGATGCTGGAAAATAATTATCTACCAGAATACAACACTTAAAACTTTACAGTTCAACTTTTACAGTTTTCTTTTAATTTCACACATACCTGTGGATTTGTGTTTGAACGCTCTTGTGAGTGTATCGATAGGTAGATAGATAAACAGAGACATGACTAGGGTATTTTAGTTTTATTATTCATGGAAAATTATTGTATTAAAGAGTTGCCAGTGTCTCATTTTTAAGATATTTATTACTTTAAAATATAAAAGTGAAATTGAAATGCTGAAGTTAACTATGAAGTCATTTTAATAATGTGCTTAATAATCTTGTGACATCAGAGGATTCAATGCTTCTTAGTATAAGGAGGGGGCTGAAACTCAATTATTTATAAAGCATCACCAATATGAAGCTATCTACTGGAATATTTAGTCTATATCGAATTTCTGATATGTTTTATTTTTCATGATTATATAGCAAATTCTTTACCAAGAAAGCACATGTAATTTATATGCCATAAAATTATGACAGGAATTTATATATTTAGAAATCCAGAGACCTGAATTTTAAATGTTTAATTTACAGTTTTCAAAGAGATATGATAGAAGATGATGAAAAATCCATCTGCTGAAGCAGATCAGATCAGTCACTCAGTCGTGTCCAACTCTTTGCGACCCCATGAATCGCAGCACACCAGGCCTCCCTGTCCATCACCAACTCCCGGAGTTCACTAAGACTCACATCCATCGAGTCAGTGATGCCATCCAGCCATCTCATCCTCTGTCGTCCCCTTCTCCTTCTGCCCCCAATCCCTCCCAGCATCAGAGTCTTTTCCAACGAGTCAACTCTTCGCATGAGGTGGCCAAAGTACTGGAGTTTCAGCTTTAGCATCATTCCTTCCAAAGAAATCCCAGGGCTGATCTCCTTCAGAATGAACTGGTTGGATCTCCTTGCTGTCCAAGGGACTCTCAAGAGTCTTCTCCAACACCACAGTTCAAAAGCATCAGTTCTTCGGCACTCAACTTTCTTCACAGTCCAACTCTCACATCCATACATGACCACAGGAAAAACCATAGCCTTGACTAGACGAACCTTTGTTGGCAAAGTAATGTCTCTGCTTTTCAATATGCTATCTAGGTTTGTCATAACTTTCCTTCCAAGGAGTAAACGTCTTTTAATTTCATGGCTGCAGTCACCATCTGCAGTGATTTTGGAGCCCCAAAAAATAAAGTCTGACACTGTTTCCACTGTTTCCCCATCTATTTTGCATGAAGTGGTGGGACCGGATGCCATGATCTTCGTTTTCTGAATGTTGAGCTTTAAGCCAATTTTTTCACTCTCCATTTTCACTTTCTTTTTTTTTTTAATTAATTTTATTTTATTTTTAAACTTACAATATTGTATTAGTTTTGCCAAATATCGAAATGAATCCGCCACAGGTATACCCGCGTTCCCCATCCTGAACCCTCCTCCCTCCTCCCTCCCCTACCCTCCATCTGGGTCGTCCCAGTGCACCAGCCCCAAGCATCCAGTACCGTGCATCGAACCTGGACTGGCGACTCGTTTCATACATGATATTATACATGTTTCAGTGCCATTCTCCCAAATCTCCCCACCCTCTCCCTCTCCCACAGAGTCCATAAGACTGATCTATACATCGGTGTCTCTTTTGCTGTCACGTACACAGGGTTATTGTTACCATCTTTCTAAATTCCATATACAAGCAACTCCTACAGCTCAACTCCAGAAAAATAAATGACCCAATCAAAAAATGGGCCAAAGAACTAAATAGACATTTCTCCAAAGAAGACATACAGATGGCTAACAAATACATGAAAAGATGCTCAACATCACTCATTATCAGAGAAATGCAAATCAAATCACTATGAGGTACCATTTCACGCCAGTCAGAATGGCTGCTATTCAAAAGTCTACAAGCAATAAATGCTGGAGAGGGTGTGGAGAAAAGGGAACTCTCTTACACTGTTGGTGGGAATGCAAACTAGTGCAGCCACTATGGAGAACAGTGTGGAGATTCCTGAAAAAGCTGGAAATAGAACTGCCTTATGATCCAGCAATCCCACTGCTGGGCATACACACTGAGGAAACCAGAAGGGAAAGAGACACGTGTACCCAGTGTTCATCGCAGCACTTTTTATAATAGCCAGGACATGGAAGCAACCTAGATGTCCATCAGCAGATGAATAGATAAGAAAGCTGTGGTACATATACACAATGGAGTATTACTCAGCCATTAAAAAGAATACATTTGAATCAGTTCTAATGAGAAGGATGAAACTGGAACCTATTATACAGAGTGAAGTAAGCCAGAAAGAAAAACTCCATTTTCACTTTCATCAAGAGGCTTTTGAGTTCCTCTTCACTTTCTGCCATAAGGGTGGTGTCATCTGCATATCTGAGGTTAATGATATTTCTCCCGGCAATCTTGATTCCAGCTTGTGTTTCTTCCAGTCCAGCATTTCTCATGATGTACTCTGCATATAAGTTAAATAAACAGGGTGACAATATACATCCTTGAGTAACTCCTTTTCCTATTTGGAACCAATATGTTGTTCCATGTCCAGTTCTAACTGTTGCTTCCTGACCTGCATACAAATTTCTCAAGAGGCAGATCAGGTGGTCTGGTATTCCCATCTCTTGAAGAATTTTCCACAGTTTATTGTGATCCACACAGTCAAAGGCTTTGGCATAGGCAATAAAGCAGAAATAGATATTTTTCTGGAATTCTCTTGCTTTTTCTATGATCCAGCGGATGTTGGCAATTTGATCTCTGGTTCCTCTGCCTTTTCTAAACAGCTTGAACATCAGGAAGTTCATGGTTCACATATTGCTGAAGCCTGGCTTGGAGAATTTTGAGCATTACTTTACTAGCGTGTGAGATGAGCGCAATTGTGTGGTAGTTTGAGCATTCTTTGGCATTGCCTTTCTTTGGGATTGGAATGAAAACTGACCTTTTCCAGTCCTGTGGCCACTGCTGAGTTTTCCTAATTTGTTGGCATATTGAGCGCAGCACTTTCACAGCATCATCTTTCAGGATTTGGAATAGCTTAACTGGAATTCCATCACCTCCACTAGCTTTGTTCGTAGTGATGCTTTCTAAGGCCCACTTGACTTCACATTCCAGGATGTCTGGCGCTAGGTCAGTGATCACACCATCGTGATTATCTGGGTTGTGAAGATCTTTTTTGTACAGTTCTTCTGTGTATTCTTGCCATCTCTTCTTAATATCTTCTGCTTCTGTTAGGTCCATACCATTTCTATCCTTTATCGAGCTCATCTTTGCATGAAATGTTCCTTTGGTATCTCTGATTTTCTTGAAGATATCCCTAGTCTTTCCCATTCTGTTGTTTTCCTCTATTCTTTGCATTGATCACTGAAGAAGGCTTTCTTATCTCTTCTTGCTATTCTTTGGAACTCTGCATTCAGATGTTTATATCTTTCCTTTTCTCTTTTGCTTTTCACTTCTCTTCTTTTCACAGATATTTGTAAGGCCTCCCCAGACAGCCATTTTGCTTTTTTGCATTTCTTTTCTATGGGAATGGTCTTGATCCCTGTCTCCTGTACAATGTCACAAACCTCATTCCATAGTTCATCAGGCACTCTATCTATCAGATCTAGGCCCTTAAATCTATTTCTCACTTCCACTGTATAACCATAAGGGATTTGATTTAGGTCATACCTGAATGGCCTAGTGGTTTTCCCTACTTTCTTCAATTTAAGTCTGAATTTGGCAATAAGGAGTTCATGGTCTGAGCCACAGTCAGCTCCTGGTCTTGTTTTTGCTGACTGTATAGAGCTTCTCTGTCTTTGACTGCAAAGAATATAATCAATCTGATTTCGGTGTGACCATCTGGTGATGTCCATGTATACAGTCTTCTATTGTGTTGTTGGAAGAGGGTGTTTGTTATGACCAGTGCATTTTCTTGGCATGAACAGAACAGTTTGAAAAGGCTGAAACAGAAACCTTCCACAAATAATCATTAGAATACTACTTTGTATTTTAATTAATATTTTTTGCTTATAACATTTGGAATTTAAAAAATACTGCGTGTTTAACAACTTTTTGTTTACAATCTAAATGCAGAGTTCCAAAGAGTAGCAAGGTGAGATAAGAAAGCCTTCTTAAGTGAACAATGCAAAAAAATAGAGGAAAACAATAGAATGGAAAGACTAGAGCTCTCCTCTAGAAAATTAGAGAAACCAAGGGAATATTTCATGCAAAAATGGGCACAATAAAGTACAGAAGCAGTATGGATCTAACAGAAGCAGAAGATATTAAGAAGAGGTGGCAAGAATATAGAGAGCTGTACAGAAAAATGTCTTAATGATCTGGATAACCACAATGATGTGATCACTGACCTACAGCCAGACATCCTGGAAGGTGAAGTCAAGTGGGCCTTAGGAAGCATTACTATAAAAAAAGCTATTGGAGGTGATGGAATTCCAGCTGAGCTATTTCAAATCTTAAAGGACAATGCTGTTAAAGTGCTGCACTCAATATGCCAACAAATATGGAAAATTCAGCAGTGGCCACAGGACTGGAAAATGTCCTTTTTCATTCCAATCCCAAAGAAGGGCAATGGCAAAGAATGTCCAAACTACAGCACAATTGCTCTCAATTCACATGCTAGCAAGGTAACGCTCAAAATCCTTAAAGTGAGGCTTCAACAGTTCATGAACCAAGAATTTCCAGATGTACAGCTAGATTTAGAAAGGGCAGAGGAGCCAGAGATCAAACTGCTAACATCTGCTGGATCAGAGATAAAGCAAGGGAATTATAGCAAAACATCTACTTCTACCTCATTGACTAGGCTAAAGCTTTTGACTGTGGATCACAACAAACTGTGGAAAATTCTTCAAGAGATGGGAATACCAGGCCACCATACCTGCCTCCTAAGAAACATGTTTGCAGTTCAAGAAGCAACAGTTAGAACCAGACATGGAACAACAGACTGGCTCAAAATTTGGAAAGGAGTATGACAAGGTTGTATATACTGTCACCCTAATTAATTAACTAATATGCAGAATACATGATGCAAAATGCCAGGCTGGATGAAGCACAAGCTAAATTCAATTTTGCTGGTAGAAATATCAATAACCTCAGATATGCAGATGATACAACCCTAATGGGAGAAAGTGAAGAGGAACTACAGATGAGCGTGAAAGAGGAGACTGAAAAAGATGGCTTAAAATTCAACATTCAAAAAACTAAGATCATGGCATACAGTTCCATCAGTTCATGGCAAATAGATGGGGAAACAATGTAAAGTGACAGACTATTTCTTGGGCCCCAAATCACTGACAGTGACTGCAGCCATGAATTAAAAGATGCTTGCTCCTTGGAAGAAAAGCTATGACAAACCTAGACAGTGTATTAAGAAGCAGAGATGTCACATTTCCAGAAAAGGTCTGTCTAGTCAAAGTTATGGTTTTTCCAGTAGTCATGTATGGATGTGAGAGTTGGACCATAAAGAAGGCCAAGGAATTGATGCTTTTGAACTGTGTTGCTGGAGAAGCTCTTGAGAGTTCCTTGGACAGCAAAGAGATCAAACCAGTCAATCCTATGGGAAATCAACCCTGAATATTCATTGAAAGGACTGATGCTGAAGCTTCAAAACTTTGGCCACCTGATGTGAAATGCCAACTCATTGGAAAAGACCCTGATGCTGGGAAAGATTGAGCACAGGGGGACAAGGATGAGATGGTTGGGTGGCATCATTAACTCAATGGACTTGAGTCTGAGCAAACTCCAGAAGATGGTGAAGGATAGGGAAGCCTGGCTTGCCACAGTTCATTCGGTCATGACTGAGAGACTGAACAACAACAACAAATTTAAATTATAGGTGTGTAAACAATCACTGCAGACCATGGGGTCATGAAGAGTTGGACACAACTGAGCGAATTCACTTTCACTTTTCCCTTTCATGCATTGGAGAAGGAAATGGCAACCCACTCCAGTGTTCTTGCCTGGAGAATCCCAGGGATGGGGGAGCCTGGTGGGCTGCCATCTATCGGGTCGCACAGAGTCAGACACCCCTGAAGCGACTTAGCAGCAGCAGCAAACAATCACTAGTAAAGTAGTACTCAACTTGGAGGCTTCAACAACATGTGAACCGTGAACTTCCAGATGTTCAAGCTGGATTTAGAAAGGGAAGAAGAACCAGAGATCAAATTGCCAATATCCACTGGATCATTGAAAAAGTGAGAAAGTTCCAGAAAAACATCTATTTCTGCTTTATTGACTATGCCAAAGCCTTTGACTGTGTGGATTACAATAAACTGTGGAAAATTCTGAGAGAGATGGGAATACCAGACCACCTGACCTGCCTCTTGAGAAATCTGTATACAGATCAGGAAGCAACAGTTAGAACTGGACATGGAACAACAGACTGGTTCCAAATAGGAAAAGGAGTACGTCAAGGCTGTATATTGTCACCTTGTTTATTTAACTTATATGCAGAGTACATCACAAGAAACACTGGGCTGGATGAAGCACAAGCTGGAATCAAGACTGCTGGGAGAACTATCAATAACCTCAGATATGCAGATGACACCACTCTTATGGCAGAAAGTGAAGAAGAACAGAAGAACCTCTTGATGAAAGTGAAAGAGGAGAGTGAAAAAGTTGGCTTAAAGCTCAACATTCAGAAAACTAAGATCATGGCATCTGGTTCCATCACTTCATGACAAATAGATGGGGAAACAGTGGAAACAGTGTCAGACTTTATTTTTTTGGGCTCCAAAATCACTGCAGATGGTGACTGCAGCCATAAAATTAAAAGACACTTACTCCTTGGAAGGAAAGTTATGACCAACCTAGATAGCATATTAAAAAGCAGAGACATTACTTTGCCAACAAAGGTCCATCTAGTCAAAGCTATGGTTTTTCTAGTATTCATGCATGGATGTGAGAGTTGGACTGTGAAGAAGGCTGAGCGCTGAAGAATTGATGCTTTTGCACTGTGGTGTTGGAGAAGACTCTTGAGAGTCCCTTGGACTGCAAAGAGATTCAACCAGTCCATTCTGAAGGAGATTAGTCCTGAGTGTTCATTGGAAGGACTGAGGTTGAAAGTGAAACTCCAATACTTTTGCCACCTGATGCAAAGAGCTGACTCATTTGAAAAGACTCTGATGCTGGGAAAGATTGAAGGTGGGAGGAGAAAGGGATGACAGAGGAAGAGATGGTTGGATGGCCTCACCGACTCAATGACCATGAGTTTGAGTAAACTCCAGGAGTTGGTGATGGACAGGGAGGCCTGGCGTGCTGCAGTTCATGGGGTCGCAAACAGTTGGACATGACTTAACTGAACTGAAACAATTGGGTGACCTGATGACATATTTAAAGACTTTAATAATATTGATAGCACAAAATATTTCAAATCTCTTCTTATTCAGGTTGTGTGTGTAGGCCTTGCATACATATACTATGAATAGTTGGATTATTTGCCTAATGTAATATCAGAAGATGGCTGTGTTAATGGTTTTTTCCAGTGAAAAGTTTCAAAAAGGGTTTACAAAGTTATAGAAGGTGACACTATAATAATTTTATTCTAGGATGCATACTTCTTTATATTTTAACGTCTTGACATCAGAATGTTTTACGATTGCTCTCTGAGTTGAAGTTGCTTTCTTTCGGAAAGAATTTGTTCTTAACCTCTGCCAGACACATGAGTCCCTGCTAAGCTGATACCTCCTCAAAGTTCTGTCTGAAGCTTTGGTCCACCTTGATGCTGTGAATTCAGAAAGTAAACCTTCAGGAGGATCAACTTTGTGACTCAAGGAGTAAAACAGGGACGTTTCTTTGCTATTTTCTGGTTTGGAATTTATTTGTCCTTTGTGCCCACACTGAAAAGTTCTGGTTTGATGCTGGGACCCTATATTATTGTTCATTTTGGGCAGTTTTTCTGAGCAGTACATAACAGAACGGTGCCTTCTATAGTCTGTGACATCTTAGGCTTGATACAATTTGATAATTTACCAAGGTTAGGGATTTTTTTTTTTTTTTAGGACTGACATCAGCTCATTTATCAAATCTTAAGGTTTCTTTTTGGGCCAAATGTTCAGATTCATAGTTGGATTTTCTATATGTTTAAAAGAAGCTAAAGCATAGACCAGATTAGCAGTGCTATAAAATACTAAATTTACAGCTTTACAGACCATAAAGATGACACTGCCAAAGATATTTTATGAAATTTTAGAACCATTTTGAATCCAACTAAGACGTAAATTGATATGAAGTAGCTGTAGAAATAATGAAGAAGATTGGACTCAAAGAACATTCTACTGTGGGTTATTGGAATGGAAATGCATGTACGTAGAACAGGCAAGAGAACTAATTCAATGATGGCATTATATAGAAGTTAGAACATAAAGTATTTCAAAGATTCAAAAATTTAAGATGATGTTAATTTTTAAAATTGTTACTGCTGGTATAACTTTTCCCTTTCTGGACATGTAGATCATAGTATAGCTTGTTTAATAAAGAAGGAAGAATGAGAGGTACCTTAAAAGTAAACTGACTCAACCACTCATGTTCTTGAATACAAAATCAAACTCCAATTTTGTGCACAATAGTTATTTTAGGGAAGGGAACATATTGGAGGTTTCTTGTTAGCATTGTGTATGAGGTGCGAGTGGGAAGACAAGAAGATCTGCCAGCACAGCTATATTTAGGGTTTTGTACTGAAATTTCCCTAGGCGAAAGGTCACCGCTGATGGGGGAAGAGTGTGCTAGACCAAAGGGAAGTGGAGCTGGATTATTCTTTCATCCAGGCCAGCTCATTGTTAGTGCTTCTTTACAAGAGAGGGAACAGAGCACTGAGTGTCAAAGGTTTCATCAAGAGTGAAATTTCTTCCACCTTAATTCTGAGCTGTTTTATATAGTCTCTCTATGAAAATCTCCAGGATATGTGAAATATAGAGTGTTACAGAATATGTTTACCATTACAGCTGGGACTAATCGTCCTGAAGTGTATAATTTGGCTTCAGGTCACTTAGCAGTTTTCTTGAAAAGATATATCATATCTTTATACGTTTCCACATGACCACATATATTTTACTCAATGTGAGATGTGACATTAGCAAGACAACATACATGATTTAACAGGGCTGAGCTCTGGATTTCTGCCCATTTTACTTTCAAAGATTGACATCACCTATTCTAAGATAATTCACTGATTCCTAACAGTAAGACCCAATCTGACCATATGGGAATGTCTGACTTAAGTTTCCAAATATTTGAAATTCACTGTAATCTGTGGTGTATATTTTTTATGTTTGGTCAATTAGTAAGAGAAGCAGACAAGGAATAAAGAGGCCTTCAAAAAAGGAATGTTTTTACTGCTGTAGAGCTTCTTAAACTATTTTGCCATTTCCTCCCATATATCACAAGCATCTACTTGGGGTTGTTCTTATACACACACACACACACACACACACACACACATCCCAGGTAACACTGAAACTCAGCAATTATGTTTCTTTCCCTATAGTATGCATTTCAACTGAAGAATCAGGAGAAAAAATTATTCACATTCATTTTAACTTTCTATAGCTAAGCAATTTCATATTGCCAAAGTTTATAGGCTGCCACTCCAATTTCATGAAAACATAATCTTAAAATCTGAAGCACTTTCCAAAGTCCATACACTCAACAACAACAATATTTATTTTGCATTGCCTCACTTAAATAAATATGACTTTGGTCAGCTTTTCCTTGTATATATGTACATTCATCATTCCAGAATACATAACATTTTGAAAAAAACACTTAACTGAGTCTATGAAGGGACTGAATTGCTAAACAAATGAATATATTGGTAAGATATATGTGTGCGTGTATTTATATGTATATACACATATATATATATTTTTCTCTAACAATCTTCAAACATAGCCTGGTATCCTATGTAAAGTGGTTTGTAATTATAATTTATTAGTTAATTGTTTGGTTTACAATATTTCTTAAGAAAGATTCTACTTCTGAATACAATGCTGTTACTAACAATGTATTACAAATCATTTTCACAATAAATAACAAATGCTGTTTAGATCAAATCTCTACTGATTAACAAAATAATACTATTCTATAGCTTGAAATGTTTAGATCATTCACTCAACAAATATTTGTTCAATGAATATCTACAACAGTCACAATATTGCGTCTGTTATAGCTAGAGACAAAAAACTGAGCAAAATAGCAAGTTTATATTGCCATGGAGACTAAAACTGATAGGAAATGAGCTCTAGTTATATCATCTTGTTTTGTTCACTTCTAGTTAGTATCATTAGTCTTTCCATATTTAACAAAAGTGAAAAAGTGAAAGCGTTAGTCCCTTAGTCATTCGGTAGTGTCCAACTCTTTGCAACCCCCTGGGACTGTGAAACACAAGGCTCCTTTGTCCGTGGAATTCTTCAGGCAAGAACACTGGCGTGGGTTGCCATTCCCTTTCTCCAGGGGATCTTCCCAACCCAGGGATCGAACCTGGGTCTCCTACATTGCTGGTAGGTTCTTTACTGTGTGAATAACGAGGGAAGCCCATATCTAAGCAAATAAACTCTTTAATATAAGGAATTAATATTTCATAATACTGCATTGCAGAAAAGCTGATTATCATGATTCAGCATTTCTATGTGAAATAGATAAATGGAAGATGAGGGAATATTTTGTCCAACTGAAATACGCCATCTGAAAAATGTAATGAGGGTGTGCCAACAATGTCCTAAATCCATATAAAGACAAAGACTTGTTAGGTAGGATGAGCAACAAGGGGAGGCCTGGCTGAAAACTGACCTCTAAACTCCATCCCAGACTCACCCAGCAGAGCTCACAGCCTACAGGATAATTACAGAGACTTTTCAACTCCTGAACAGGTGCCTTAGGCACACAGTGGATACAAAATAATCAAAGGAGCTTAAGTAACCTTAAAGAAGGCAGTTTGGAGCCCGTAATGGGCTTATGAATATTTTACATCTAATTATAACAGACTGAACTATGTGAAGACATATGGGAAGACATAAACAACACAGCCTGCTGTGTTGTAACTTGGAATTGTCAATTGGCCCTGAGCATATGCCCTCTGCATTCCCTTTCATTGACTGGTGGTGAGTATAAGCCCTACTTTGCACTGGGCATAACCAAAAGGAGCAGACTGGATGTACAAAAGGGGGAAGCCGAGAGGAATGGACAGGAAGGGTGAAGAGAGCTCCTTTTGGGGTAAGCCTGCTCACATGCCTTAGGAGTGTCTGTCTAATAAAGTGTCTGTCTGCTTGAGCTGACTGAGCTCTAACTGGTCAGTTGTTTTTAACCCTTTAGTCCAATGCTCAAAATTTTTGTTGTGATGAAACACAACAAAGAACCGAGAAGAGAAGAACCAAGGAAGAGAAATAAACTGACCTGACATTCTGAACAATTAGAATGTGCATCAACAATGTACAAAATCTGTATAAACACAAAAGTTCTTGCTCTTATCTAGTGGCATTTTTTATTCCTAATGAGAACAGTAACAGATAGAAAAGCAAATGAACAGAGAAGAAAATTTTATAAGCAAAATGGATGCAAAATATAGGTTCAATATGAGGCTACCTATCTCCTAGTATTGGCATCGCCAAATGACCTTGTAGGCATTTGCAAATCACACAGCAACACACGTAGGATACACAACAAGGACCTTCAGAAAGGCAACCAGGCTTTTAAATGTTGCTGGGTGCTCTTTGTACAACGTGTTTTCTTTCTTAACAATTATGACCCATGAATGGACCCAGAGACCCCATAGAGACTGTGACAGAACTGTGTTTGAGCGTTTCCTGTGGAGGAAGGGTCGGCAGTGGACTGCTGCAGGGGCAGGGAAACGGAGCAGCAGACTTGGGTATGGCATGGGCCCTCTTGGAGAAGGTCACCATTAACCCCACCATAGAGCTGCCAGAACTTAAACAGGACTGGGAATTAGACTCTTAGAGGGCACAAACAGAACCTTGTATGCACCAGGACCCAGGAAAAAGGAGCAGTGACCCCATAAGAGACTGAACCAGACTTTCCCAGGAGTGTCCAGAAGTCTCCAGCAGAAGCATGCGTTGGTGGTGGCCTACCACAGGGTTGGGGGCACTGAGTGTAGCAGTGCATGCATGGGACCTTTGAAGGAGGTCGCCATTATCTTCATTACCTCCACCATAGTTTGGCCCCAGGTAAATAACAGGGAGGGAACACAGCTCCACCCGTCAACAGAAAACTGGATTAAAGATTTACTGAGCATGGCCCTGCCCATCAGAACAAGACCCAGTTTGCCCCTCAGTCTCTCCCATCAGGAAGCTTCCCCGATGGCCCAGAGGTTAAAGCATCTGCCTCCAATGTGGGAGACCCAGGTTCGATCCCTGGGTCGGGAAGATCCCCTGGAGAAGGCAACAGTAACACACTCCAGTATTCTTTCCTGGAGAATCCCATGGACGGAGAAGCCTGGTACTGAGCTTGGCCCTGCGCATCAAAACAAGACCCAGTTTTCCCCTCAGTCTCTCCCATCAGGAAGCTTCTATAAGCGTCTTATTCTTCTCCATCAGAGGGCGGACAGACTGAAAACCACAATCACAGAAAACTAACCAATCTGATCACATGGACCACAGCGTCATCTAACTCGATGAAACTAAGAGCCACGCAGTGTAGGGCCGCTCAAGATGAACTGGTCATGGTGGAGAGTTTTGACAGAACAGGTCCACTGGAGAAGGGAATGGTAAAGCACTTCAGGATTCTTGCCTTGAGAACACCACGAAAAGGCAAAAAGATAGGACACTGAAAGAGGAACTCCCCAGGTCAGTGGGTGCCCAATATGCTACTGGAGATCCGTGAAGAAGTAACTCCAGAAAGAATGAAAAGATGGAGTCATATCAAAAACAACACCCAGTTGTGGATGTGACTGGTGATAGAAGCAAAGTCCGATGCTGTAAAGAGCAATATTGCATAGGAACCTGGAATGTTAGGTCCATGAATCAAGGCAAATTGGAAGTGGTCAAACAGGAGATGGCAAGAGTGAATGTCGATATTCTAGGAATCAGAGAACTAAAATGGACTGGAATGGATGAATTTAACTCAGATGACCATTATATCTACTACTGTGAATCCCTAAGAAGAAATGGAGTAGCCATCATAGTCAACAGGAGTCCAAAATGCAGTACTTAGATGCAGTCTCAAAAATGACAGAAAGATATCTGTTTGTTTACAAGGCAAACCACTCAATATCACAGTTATTCCAAGTCTATGCCTTGACCAGTAATGCTGAAGAAGCTGAAGTTGAACGATTCCATGAAGACCTACAAGAATTTCTAGAACTAACACCTAAAAAATATGTCCTTTTCATTATAGGAGACTGGAATGCAAAAGTAGGAAATCAAGAAATACCTGGAGTAACAGGCAAATTTGGCCTTGGAGTAAAGAATGAAGCAGGGCAAAGGCTAACAGAGTCATAGCAAACACCCTCTTCCAACAACACAATAGAAGACTCCACACATGGACATCACCAGATGGTCAACAGTGAAATCAGACTAATTATATTCCCTGCAGCCAAAGATGGAAAAGCTCTATACATTCAGCAAAAACAAGATTGGGAGCTGACTGTGACTCAGATCATGAACTCCTTATTGCCAAATTCAGACTTAAATTGAAGAAAGTAGGGAAAACCACTAGACCATTCAGGTATGAGCTAAATCAAATCCCTTACAATTATACAGTGGAAGTGAGAAATAGATTCAAAGGATTAGATCTGATAGAGTGCCTGAAGAACTATGGACGGAGGTTCGTGACATTGTACAGGAGACCGGGATCAAGACCATTCCCAAGAAAAAGAAATGGAAAAAGCAAAATGGCTGTCTGGGGAGGCCTTACAAATAGCTGTGAAAAGAAGAGTAGCAAAAAGCAAAGGAGAAAAGGAAAGATATATGCATCTGAATGCAGAGTTCCAAAGAATAGCAAGGAGAGATAAGAAATCCTTCCTCGGTGATCAGTGCAAAGAAATGGAGGAAAACAATAGAATGGGAAAGACTAGGGATATCTTCAAGAAAATTAGAGATGCCAAGGGAACATTTCATGCAAAGATGGGCTCAATAAAGGATGGAAATGATATGGACCTAACAGAAGCAGAAGATATTAAGAAGAGGTGACAAGAATATACAGAAGACTATACAAAAAAGATCTTCATGACCCAGATAATCATGATGGTTTGATCACTCACCTAGAGCCAGACATCCTGGAATGTGAAGTCAAGTGGGCCTTAGAAAGCATCACTACTTAGGAAACTAGTGGAGGTGATGCAATTCCAGTTTATTTCAAATCCTAAAAGATGATGCTGTGAAAGGGCTGCACTCAACATGCCAGCAAATTTGGAAAACTCAGCAGTGGCCACAGGACTGGAAAAGGTCAGTGTTCATTCCAATCCCAAAGAAAGGCAATGCCAAAGAATGCTCAAACTACCACACAAGTGTACTCATCTCACATGCTAGCAAAGTAATGATCAAAGTTCTTCCAGCCAGGCTTCAAGACTATGTGAACCGTGAACTTCCAGACATTCAAGCTGGATTTAGAAAAGGCAGAGGAACCAGAGATCAAATTGCCAACATCCGCTGGATCATCAAAAAAGCAAGAGAGTTCCAAAAAAACATCTATTTCTGCTTTATTGACTATGCCAAAGTGTTTGACTGTGTGGATCACAGTAAGCTGTGGAAAATTCTTTAAGAGATGGGAATACTAGACCACCTGGCCTGCCTCTTGAGAAATGTGTATACAGGTCAGGAAGGAACAGTTAGAACTGGACATGGAACAATAGACTAGTTCCAAAAATGTCAAGGCTGGTTATTGTCACCCTGCTTATTTAACTTATATGCAGAGTATATCCGACAGTGTACATGAGAAATGCTGGGCTGGTTGAAGCAGAAGCTGGAATCCAGATTGCTGGAAGAAATATCAATAACCTCAGATATGCAGATGACACCACTCTCATTGCAGAAAGCAAAAAAGAACTAAAGAACCTCTTGATCAAAATGAAAGAGGAGTGTGAAAAAGTTGGCTTAAAACTCAACATTCAGAAAACTAAGATTATGGCATCTGGTCCCATCACTTCATAACAAATAGATGGGGGACTCAGTGGAAACAGGGACAGACTATTTTTTGGGCTCTAAAATCACTGCAGATGGTGACTGCAGCCATAAAATTAAAAGATGCTTGCTCCTTGGAAGAAAAGTTATGACCAACCTAGACAGCATATTAAAAAGCAGAGACATTACTCTGCCAACAAGGTCTGTCTAGTCAAGGCTATGGTTTTTCCAGTAGTCATATATGGATGTGAGAGTTGGACTATAAAGAAAGCTGAGGGCTGAAGAATTGATAGTTTTGAACTGTGGTGTTCTGGAAAAGACTAAGGAGATCCAACCAGTCCATCCTAAAGGAAATCAGTCCTGAGTATTCATTGGAAGGACTGATGTTGAAGCTTAAACTCCAATACTTTTGCCACCCTATGTGAAGAGCTGACTCATTTGAAAAGACCCTGTTGCTGGGAAAGATTGAAGGCAGGAGGAGAATGGGACAACAGAGGATGAGATGGTTGGATGGCATCACCGACTCAGTGGGCATGAGTTTGTGTTAGCTCTGGGAGTTGGTGATGGATAGGGAGTCCTGGCGTGCTGCAGTCCATGGGGTCACAATGAGTCAGACACGACTGAGTGACTGAACTGAACTGAACTGAATTACCCATGAATATTCTTTACACAGAATTAGTAGATCAAGTTCAAGTAATTGATAAAAACAGTATACCTTCTTTTAAGACTAACGTAAAAGATATCAAAAAAGTCAATAGGAAAATTATGGATTATAGGATATTAATCAGTGGCACCCCACTCCAGTACTCTTGCCTGGAAAATCCCATGGACGGAGAAGCCTGGTGGGCTGCAGTCCGTGGGGTCGCTAGGAGTTGGACACGACTGAGAAACTTCACTTTCATTTTTCACTTTCATGCATTGGAGAAGGAAACGGCAACCCACTCCAGTGTTCTTGTCTGGAGAATCCCAGGGATGGGGGAGCCTGGTGGGCTGCCGTCTCTGGGGTCGCACAGAGTCGGACACGACTGAAGCGACTTAGCAGCAGCAGCACACATAATATGTTTACAGTTGATATTTTAGCCATTTTTAACTGAGCTGTTCATAAGCAGTGATGTCATTGCTCAGTTTTCCCAGCAGAGGGAAGCATGGCCTCAGTAATTTTGTTTTCTGTAAAGGGTTGAAGTGGGAGGAATGGGATATACTACAATTTTACTTCATTTTAAATAAAGATTGGTTGATATTTCATCATTAAATAAGCAACTTGACATCTTTTAGAAAGCAAAAAATGAACTTGATCTAAAATCCCCCGATTCAGGGGAATATCCTACTGGTAAATCAGTGTGAAGACATCCAAACTAACTTTTACTTGAGTAGGATACTCAGTAATAATGTACTGGGTCTATACTATCAGCATATAAATGAAAAATTTGTGTGGCTTAGTTTAAGACTGCACTTTCTTCTTGGATATATTTAAATGAATATATTTGCTGCCTACTACTCAGGTTGCAACTATATATAAAAGCATATGCTTAAACCTGACTTCTTTTGGTTAACATTTGAAAATTGAGCATAAAGTCTCGTAAGGGTCTAATATCTTGAACTTATCATGCCTACAATAATAAAACATAATTCAGTGCTTTGTGCTCATTATAATTTTCTTCCACAAGATGTTCTTTCTCTTCAGTTGCACTTCTCTGAGTATTTTGGCAGAGGTGTATAACTTGTAAGCATATGTATTACTGCTTTTGGTTTTATCCTAGTACTAGCAGGTTGAAAGAGTAAAAATGTAACTTACCATGGTGTTGTAAGTCTGAACAGTGGGTCAGTGGATCTCCATTTCTTATATCTTGTCGTCTCGTGCGTCTAAAACAATTATATTTAAAAGGTATTACTGTATCTCTGTTCCATCTTGGGGATTTGTTGTAAGAATCAAGAAGAATCGAAATCAAAGATCCCAGGAGTTTATTAGAAGAGATGAATCTATATATGACTAAAAGAGTTTTTAAAGCAGTTCATTATACCTCTAAGAGAAGTCTCCAAGATGATCAAAATGGAAAATAGCATATAAATGCACTAAATAAAAAACAAAGCATTAAAAGTCTTTCAAGGTATTGATAACAGGAAATTCATGGGTTCTTTTGCTAGTGAATGTCAATCAATAAGAACCTAACATCTAAAAAATTCAAAATTCTTAATACCTTAAATTCTGAGGAAAAAACACAAAATATAGAATAGCAACCCATTTATTCAACAAATAGAATTAAACATTTTTTCCCCTAATCACTAATGAAGGAGTAAGATTGAAAATTAAAAATCATGAATTTTTGTCTTAATATTTATACACAATTCCTTAAATTAATTTTTGTTAAACTATAGGTATTAAGACAAAGAATTATATTGTAATTTAGTCTGTAATTTTTATTTTTTGTTGCTATATCAACCTTTTTTAATAAAACATTTCTTTTATGATTACATAGTTAAAATGATTGCAAACCAATTTACTTATGAAGTGAATAAAAGGACAAAACAACAACAAATATTAAGGAGCAAGTCTCCTTTTATAAGAGGAAGGTGAGAGAGAAGGCGAACTTACCCCTAAAAGAAAAGCAAATTTGCTATAAAACTGAAATTAAATTCTCCTGCATTCTACTGCTCAGATAATGTTTGTTATAGTACATTCTGGGCACCTTCTCTCTACAGTTTGCTAAAGGTTAACTGGGAATAAGGAGGTTGTCTCCAGCCATTGTGGTGCAAACAAGGCGTGTAGTTCAAATAAAAGGCTAAAAATGGAGACTGCTTATGTGTAACTGGGGAAGAGATGGGGGACACTTGCCCAACTGTATACTGCATCTGTTTTAATGGGTATTGTCTTGCTGCAAGTTAGTTACCAACACTGAAGAAAGTTCTAACAAAGGCCACTGAGAACTGCAAACATGGAATTGGTTACCGTATTCATAAATTTAGAAGTCCCAAGTATTTATGAATTTCTATTTGTAGTATTGGTGACACTATCAAACAGATGGTGCACATTTCAAAATTGCGCCAACAAAAGAACTTGTGAAACACGAACCACAAAGCATTTGGGACGGAGTGTTTTTTACTGCCATTTAAGCTTTTGAAAAATGCCATCACAAAGAATATATAAATTGTAAGGCCTCTAAACATCCTTTCCAAAGACACATGAAATTGGATTAGGTAAAATCTGCAAGGCACAACAAAAATGTGTTAATTGTAATTCCTTCAATCTTGGATTCTAGGTATGCAGTAAACATTCCAAATATATAATAATATCCAGGTTTTAACGTATTACAGATTTAGTTATGATGTTATTTTTATATTATTTTTCATTAAGAAAAGCTTAAAATTCAAATGAATTATTACTAAATTAGGCAATGTTATACATTTCACATGGAATGAAATTAATACACATTTTTAGTTCAAACATGAATTCCACACTTTCAAGCAACATTTAGTCTGTATACAAAGCCCTCTACAGCTAAATGATTTAAGAAGCATAAAACCTTTATCTTAATTAATTTTATTTTATTGCTGTAACAAGATCATATTGCTATTTATTAGTATATTCAGGGTTTCTTTATCAGTAACACATTATCTCCAAACTAAGTTTTTGTTTTAAATTTAAACTTCCAACAAAGTCGATAGATACATGAAAGTAATACAAATACGTTGTTTCAATTCTGAATACTGAAGGCTCAAGAAAATTGAGTATTTAGTAAATGGAATAGGTTAATATTTATATTTAATATTATTATTAACAAGGTAACTGTGTTTTAACCTATATGGACTGAATATATGAAAGTTTTAAGTTGTAGATAATACTACAGTCAATAATATCTAATGTGTAATCAAAATATTTAATTAGATATTTGGGTTATTTCTTTTCTCTAATATTTTCTAAAACATTTTAAATGATCCAAATGTTGTAGAACACATCTCATTAGCAATGAAAAATGTCATGTTCACAGCTTCTTGTAAAACATTAGCTACAATAAAAAACAAAGCAAAGTTTACTGCCCCTGTAATGAATGCATCAGTGTAATAATACTAATTTCTATTAAATTTTTCAATAGGTTGTGTGCATACCATTAATCTTTAGGTTTATATTAGTAAGTATTGTATATTGCTTTTATCTATTATTGCTTATTTCTTAAATACTGGTGAATATCAAGGGGAATAGGTAGCATTGAGTGAGTAGTAAAGAATACATTGAAATGATTATTTTGCCAAATTAAGATGGTGTTTTTGTTTTCTAAAACAAAAGTAAAGCCAGTTTGTGTAGAAGTTTAGGATATATCTAAGAGTTCCCTGAATTGTAACACCTTGCTTTATACACAGAAATAAAGAGATGATGTACTTATATGAAGAAGCTGTTTCAAAAATGAAATCCGATAAGATAAATGTCAAACAGTGTATTTATTTCTAATAGTCCTCCTACCTCTTTGCAGTAGGAAAATAGCGAGAGCATGAGGAGCCATCCCAGGCACAGTAAGGGTCTCGGGCAAGGCAGCATTCTGCACAGGCTTTCCCGTAAATATCACATCTGTGTAAAGGGAGTTGTGTGACCCCCGTGGTAGAGCCAATATATAGTTGTTGCTGTGGAAAGAGTTTACTGTTATGACAAAAATTACCTTGTTTTTAAAATATCTTTTTCCTTAAGAAAAAAAAAGAAAATGTTATACTTTAGCAAGCATACATTTATCTTTGTGGGTTTAAAATATTTCATTTCTGGTAATTTTTTCAAAGGCCTGGCAGAAAATGTGACCATCTAAAATACATCAAGGTCGAAATCCATATATTTGACTGAAACAGGTATATTTTATAAGGGAAGATGAAGGAAGACAGTAGTAGTTACATGTCAATTAAATCTCATGAAAATAAAAAAATTTTTAAATGACATTACTGAGCAATGGAAAGTCCAAACCTTCAGTTTGCTCTTAGCTTGCATTTTAAAATTCTGCTGTTTATAATTTTGATTAACCAGATTACCTACCCTGCCATGTATTCTGATTGGTTTTGAGGCAGGGATCTTTTGCTTTTGACTCTTGGGGACTTCCACGTTAGGTTTGCCCTCCTATAAGCAGGGAAAGGGTGAAGGTTTGGTGCTTGTATTGGTAAGAAGCTTTGCTCAATTTTAATCATCTTGCCTTTGTACTACCTCCAGAAGACTACTTTAAACAAAAGTACTCAATTAACTTCTCACTCAAAGATCATCATTTAGGGGAATCGAGGACACACTGCTTGGTGCCATGGGCTTGAACAAAAAGCTCAAATGTCAAAAAGGTGGGATATTGGGCATCAACATATCTGGATTCTAGGTCTTGCCTGACATTAACTCTCTGTTGATCCTGGGCCATTCACATAATTTTCCGAAGACTTAACTTCCTTATTCATAAAATAAGCATGTTTAACTAGAGCTTCAAAGTATGCATCCAAATAAAACATCTATGCTGGAGTTATTCTCAATGAATTTGAAGTTATCAAAGGAGCCAGAATTGGAGGGAAAAAAGCTTTCATATCAGTGATTAATTTAGGTTTTTGATACAAGTTAAAAAATACCTTTAACAAAGTTGCCCAATGTAGCATATCAGTTGCAACTTTATGTAAACACAAAATTAAATACAAATAAAACTGTTTTGTGATTGTTCTACATTTTACTATCAATATATAGTAAACTATATACTATACTAGCTCCCTTTCTTGTACTAGATGATTGAATAATTATAATAAATATTAAATGTGAAAAATTTTATGTACTTAAACATGATAGTACATATAAAAAAGACCCCAGAAGTGTATTTTAATTTCTCCACTATAGAAAAGAATAGTTACAGAAAAGCCCGACTTGGAACTATGGCGTGCTCTTTTAGTATTACAAGTTGCCTATTAGTAAGCAATGGATATAATTAAAATCACATTTCTAGTTGGCTTTCAAAGATGGACTACATATAGCAGATATGTTTGCATGAAGATAAAGTATCTATTAGAATCTAAGAAATTATTGACGGTAAGGAGCATTATATAGAAAATAATTATATGCTTAAAGCTAACCAACTTACTTATATGTTAACACAAAACAGGGAAAAGAAAGGGGGAAGAAATAATACAATAAAAACTAAACTATTATGGAGGTAGTAATCCTGATAAATATTACTTATTCCATTTCAGTAAAGTGAAGAATATTTATTTTAAATAGTATTCCAGTATAGTATATGGAATATGGTATACATTACAGATGTTCAATTTCTCAGTATATTCACCTTGTATTTTTATGTTGAAAGATGCTACAAACCACAGCAAATTAAGAAATGATAGTTAAAGTCTCTGGGAGTAAAAGATGAAATATTATTAAGCCTTTTTGTTGAGAGAAAATGAGACTGATTTGTACCCCTCTTATAGCATCTACAGAACCTGCATGTGATAATATTTCTCAAATTATGATTAACTGTTAACAGAGATCTTAACTAATGCAAAGAACTTTTTCCCCTCCTATTATTTCTCTCTTCCAAAAGCACCTTTAAAAAATGAACTTAGATTGTATAGGGAGGAGGGAGAGGGTGAGATGTATGGAGAGAATAACATGGAAACTTGCAATATCATATGTAAAATAGACAGCCACTGGGAACTTGCTATATGCCTCAGGGAACTCAAACAGGGGCTCTATGACAATCTAGAAGGGTGGGATGGGGAGGGAGACGGGAGGGAGGTTCAGGAGGGAGTGGACATGGTTGACCTATGGCTGATTCTTGTTGATGTTTGACAGAAAACCAAAAAATTCTGTAAAGCAATTATCCTTCAGTTAAAAAAAAAAATTAAGTGGCAAAAAAAAAAGAAGGCAAGAAATCATAATGTGATTAAAAAAAATGAAACAACCATAATATTTAAATGATAGATTAGTTAAAATGAGGTAGCAGTATTTAGAGGCATGTCTGGCATTGGTGAATATAAGATATACCAAACCATATACTGTGGACATAATTATTTAAAAAGCTATTGAACAAGTTGGTCATACATAAGAAAAAGATTTCTATGTTTGACCAATAACTTTTAAGAAGCATGAGAAAACTTCATACTTATAGATTTCTAAGAATATGGCATTGAGTAATAAAGGAGTTGTTATCCAAATAATAAATTCTATATCTGTCAGATCCCTTTGGCAGAAAATCGGAGAAATAATACCTGAGAAAAATATGAAATGAAAAATATGGCAACTGAAATCATTGTAATGAAAACCTAAAGTGTGATAAAATGGAAAAAAATTAATACAATCAATGTAGTTTTCATTTTACAATTACTCTGCTGTACTATTAATGATTTGCAAATAAATTATGCCATCTAAATGAAATGTAGGGGAGGCTTGCAGGCACCATTGAGCATAATCCAGTCACCAGCAAATAACCTGATGTGCTTTTTCTGCCCAATTTAACATCACCACAGGCTTTCTCACTATCCTTCTTAATAAGTTGCAGGTCATAAGCAGGATATGAGTCCATTTATCCAGAAAATTAGTTGCAACACGTTTGTCCCTCTTGATACTACTGCCTCACTTTTAAAATTTCCACGAGCATAAATGAAATTGACTCACATCTGAATGAAGTCAAACTCCGGTAATGGAAAATGAAGGCTAGAGTTACTTTCTTCTAACCTAGTATTTTAGGTTGATAAATTGTTTTTGTTTTTTGGTAAAATGTGTTGCGTTTAATGGGCCATTCTTAAGGTAGGTTTAAAAATGTTAAAACAGACAGAGATAGTTTACAAAACTGAATGCAATGTAATTAAGACTGATGAAGTCCAGCAGAGAATAAATAAATAGTTTTAAAAATCATTATAGGAAAGAATATCCCAGTCTAGCTACCATCCTGGAACTCCCCGGATTTCCTTGCCAACATTTGACAATTTTTAGATTACAAGAACAGGTGAACACATACTTATGAAGTATAAGATGACAGTATCAGGTCAATAATATCTGCACTCTGGATTTCTCTAAATATCTTGGAGATTATCAATGTATTTTGATACAAATGTGTTGAAAAGGTATCTACTAAGTTTTACCAGCACAGTATTTTAGCATCTTATATGACAAAAAATGGCACGGTTAGAGATAAAACATGTAAGTAAGATCTGCCATCAGAAATAAGATCTGCCCAATCAGTCTCATATTAAACAATTTTGTATGTAAGTTTTCACTGCAGAGAGCGAGAAGTCAAAAAGTGACTACTTTTTGACTATTTCTCCTAGGTTATTTAATAATTAATTTCAACTCAGGATCCAAGTCATTTTTTTAAAGTTAAATTTGATATATTCATAGAAAGGCTAGGTAACATTTTTGCAGAAAAGATAATTCATTAGAAGTTAAAATCATATTTGCTTTGCCATTATCATTGAGCATTTCATTAAGAGTCCTGCCAAAGCATTCATTCAACAGGAATGAGAAGACTATTAACATGCTGTCCTCAAGCTTTGAATTCAAAGAGTTTAATAATTTATCATTGCAGGGACTGTTTTGCTGTTTCCCTTTTTATTTAGCCAAACTAAATGTTTTGTCTAGCACATGATACTATATACTACTGAAAACGTAAAATTAACTAAGTCAAAATTCTCCAAAAATATACTGTCCAGTGCATGATTTTATTAGCCTGTATAATACAGTTTGTTTGTACATGTAAATTAAATTATACATTTATTTATATTCTAAAACATTCACCTATGTTATTTCAGAGGATATACAGATGAAAATATGAGTTATTACTGAGGAAATTATGTTACAATGGCCAAGAAGGAAATACTATAAATAAAAATCTACAACAAATAGTGATCTAAGAGGGCTTCCCTGGTGGCTCAGCGCTAAAGACTCCGTTGGCAATGCAGGAGCCTCAGGAGATCTAGATTCAATCCCTGGATTGGGAATATTCCCTGGAGAAGGAAATGACAACCTATCCTAGTATTCTTGCCTAGAAAATCCCACGGGCAGAGGAGTCTGGTGGGCTCTAGTACATAGGGCCGCAAAGAGTCGGAGACGAATGAAGCGACATTGCCTGCGTATGATCTAATAAATATATTTATAGGACATATATGTGTGCAAGGGTACTAAGTTGCTTCAGTAGTGCCCAACTCTCTGTGACCCTATGGACCATAGCCTGCCAATCTACTCAGTCCATGAATTCTCCAGGCAAGAATATTGGAGTGGGTTGCCATGCCCTCCTCCAGGGGATCTTCCTGACCTAAGGATCCACCCTGCCTCTCTTATGGCTCCTGCATTGGTAGGCAGGTTCTTTACCACTCACACCACCTGGGAAGCCCATAGGACATATATGAGACTGGTCAAAAGCATGAGGGCAATGAAATTATCTTTAGTTTTCATTCTGCTATTTATAGTAAGAATGTTTTTTTCCTCTTGTGTTTTGAACAACTGTTAATAAACCTATAAAATTTGATGGAACATAAATATATTTATCTATTTGAAACAAAGTTAACAAAATATAGATTACCAATTGTAATGTATAATGTTATTACCTGCTTAGTGGAAAGCTCCATTGCTGAAATAGTAGTTGGTTCCTAAAGAAGAAAAAGAAAATGTGAAATGTTCAGTCAATTAGAAAAGTTACAAAATGCCAGCATAAACTTTCAGAAAGATAACTTCAGTGCCTACAAGCAGCAATATAACTGGGGGGAAAAAAAACATGTGAAAGAAATTGCATAGACAAGTGTTCTATGTGTGGAGCAGACAATAAGTGCATCTTCCAGTTAAAGACCATCAAGAACATACCTGTGGATCAAGTTGGGGGAACTGCTCACTATGATAAAGGAGACTGGGGGGACTCAGTAAGAGTGAGACGGAAAGGACTTAATATGTTTTGGACTTGTGTTTAGGTGATTTGAGGGAGTTCCAGGAAGCAGGATTTCGCTTTATATTGGATGCTGTCACAAAGCAAAGGTAATTCTATGATTAGGGATCTTCATAAGTTTTATTTAGAAGGAGGAAAAAACAGAGTGAAACTAGAGCAGTTATTGGGAAAGTAGCAATCACTCACTAGGGCAGAAGGGGAGATTGTTCATTTTTATGGTTTGGACAATGTTTATGTTCTCCTCTGTGTCAGACATGATTACAGAATGGACTTGTTACTGTTCTGGTTTACCGTGGTCTGAGAATAGCCCCGTCTGATGCTGGGGCTCTGTGAAAATTTGTATGTTCAACTGGAGAACACTGTGGCTGAGGTGAGAATGTCAGACCAGCTCCTAATAGCACCAAGGATGAGCTGAGGGTATAGAGCTGGTGTCCAGCTGGCAAGAACTGTAAGAGCTTGGTTGAGACGATATTACTTCATTATCATTAAAATGACTATTTAAGGTGCAAAGGTCTACATTCGGGTCTCTGCTGAAGAACATAATCTCTTTAATTTCTGTCAACCGACTAATTTAGAGAAGTCATGACTAGAGAAGAAATAATCACCAGCACCCTTATTAAAGTATTCTGTTAAAGCCTATTATAAGCATATGTAGGCTACATAAATAAATGCTGTTCTCTAATGAACTCAGACCACCAAATTACTATTTACCTAAACACATTTGAGTATGTTCTCTCAGATTCACTTTCACTGAACTCCAATCCATCCTGTTTCATCAGTGACAATTACAACACTAACAAGAGATAGCTTGGGGGGGGCGGTTTATAGAAAGGTAATGAGAAGGAGGCTTAGACAGGATGAACAAAATCCTAAAGTTCTCTCTGAAGTCATGCCTTGAAGAAAGTGTAAAGAGTTGGACTCAGGGGTTAAACTGTATGAATTCAAATGGTAGTAACACAAGTCTTGTCAGAAGGTTGATATTAGGTGTGGTATAGAAACTATTTCTAATTTAACTTTCTCATCTGAAAAATACATACAATGGTATCTTCTGCATAGGATTGCTATAATGATCAAATTAATTAATAAATGTAAAATACTTCACAAACATGTTTGTCACATACTGTTTATTCAGATCTCTCCTGTCTCTCACATGCACATACATACACTTAACACACACTCACATACACATTCATATCCTTCCTTGGCTTCAGGTTTTCTCTTCAGTGCTTATCACTATCTAGAAATACATAGATATGACATTTGTTGCATGTATATGATTTATAGGTGATATTTATCTTGGGTCGTACACATTTCTTCCTATACCTCAAAGTTCTTATCTGAAGGTAGAGAGGACTGAGAGGAAGGAGGAAAAGCCAATAAAAAGGCAGGTCATGTAAGTCAACACTGAGAGAAAATCTGAGGATAGTAGACAATGACTCTCTCAAAGCTATCCACTGAGGTTAGTACCAAGAAAAGTTACTCATTGCATGCCCACAGGGCTGTTAAATCTCCCAGACCCCTAGCTGTGACTCTTGCTTGCCCTTTTGCCTGTCAGAGAAGTATGGGGGGAAAAAGTGAAAGATACCCAGTGGGAATTCGAGGTTAGGCTGACAGGATGTGAGGACAGCGGAAGAGGCATGTCACATTTTCTTAACCGTCTATGTTCCTTGCCCCAAGCCTTCCCCAATCGCCTACCACCCAACGCTAATTCAGCACAGGCATTTTTGGCTGTTTAGTTCACTGCCATATACTTGGGATTGCTTATCCTACAGTTGTCCCTTGAATAAAGGGGTTTGAACTGTGTGGGTCCACAAAGACATGGATTTTTTCAATAGTTAACACTGCAGTATTACACCAGCAACAGTTGGATGAATCCACGCATGCAAAACCAGAGATATGGAGGGCCAGCTGCAAAATTACACTCAGATATTCCCCTGCACAGCAGGTGGGGGCCTCTAACCCCCAAAGTTGTTCACAGGTCAACTACATTTACATGTTTCTGGTAATTATTTATTAAATAATGGAATAAGCAAATGCATTCCCTACAAATTTCCCCCTTTCTCTCATATCTCTTTTACTCTCTCCATTATACTCTGTTCCTTCCACTGAATTTGTACGACACACAGGGAGCCATCTTTTTAAAAAAGTTTTTCCTCAACCCTTCAAGCTTATCTGTATTTTATTTGAAAATAATCTGATTATTCTATACTCTCCATCTTTACTCATTCATGTCTCGTTTGGTGCCATGTATCCCTCAGCCCACTGACTCTAGGCCTTACTCTGGAGAGAAGGCCTATGATTTTCAGAAGGAGGGATGGCTGATAACCTGTAGTGCTGAGTGGAAGCTTCAGTCTATTGTGATTACTGGACTTCCTGTTTGATATAGCACTAGTGACCACTCAATTCTTGACTGCTTCCTCTATTTAGATTTCATTATGCCTTAGAACTCTTTATTAACTATTCTTAATTTTTTCGAGTTTTTTCTATTTCTAGTCATTCTTCATATGTTTGCCTTTCCTTACTGAGTCCTATCCACTCCTCCTTGGATGCTCCATTCTTTTCCTGTTGGGCTTGTGGTTTTAATTACCTCCTATGTGCTATAGAATTGCAGATTTCCACTTCGAACCCTGATATCTAAGCTGAGCACAAATTTTCTTAACAGATTTAAGACTATCTGCCTGAGACATAAATGAGACAAATGATTTAGGATGTAAATTAATTTGATAGGATAATTTAGAATTGCCCCACAGTTACCCATTTTCATAGCTTAATGATATTAAAGATAACAATTTTCTATAGGAACTATCAATCATAAAGACAACGATGATGAAAGGAATATCTATCAATTTTCTCTGTATAGAAATAAGATTTTTGAAATTTATTCCATCAAATCACAAAAATCAAGGGACCAAGTCATCATAGATTTTTTGTTTTAAAAGACAAAACTGATTGTTATATTTAGGTTTATATAATATTGGAATCAGTGAATCCAAACAAAGAATTTAAAGCAGAAAAATATTCCACAGCAGCTTCTTCCATTCCAACAGTTTCACAGGGAAAATGGTTATGTTGTTATGTATATAAGCAGCTAACTTCATGGAGACTTTCGTGAAATAAATTTTATAGCCAAGGTGCAAGGAAAGCATTTCTTAGCGAATTAACAGGTAGTATAATTAAAATGAAAGTTAGCTATGTCTAGGCTCTTTTCAAACAACTTCAGTGAAACTATCTATAAATGAAGCTGGTGAATTTTCACACATTTCACATACACTGACAATACAAAATTAAAATGTCTGTAAGGCAGACTGAAATGATCACTTTATATATAAATTGTAAAACAAAACAAACCTCAATATACAAGAAACTCCACTGTGCCATATAATGATTTCAAAGTTCTTAAGATCGTAGACTCTCTCTATTAAAAGCAGCTTACTTATATTTTAGATCATGAAACAGTTTGGAATAGGATGTGCTACATGCTGCCTGTGGTTGAATTTTAACAGACAATATATTGAGATGACATCCATTTAAATAAGCTATGTTTTTTTCTGAGCCTGGTTGGTAGTGAATATGACTTCCATTTAAAACAGATGTAGCTTTATAAGCATTTTTTCATGAAACTGGTTTTAATTGCAAATTTAACTGGAGTTTGAGTAAAAATGAAATTAAAAACTTAGCATCTTTTCAAGATTTTCTATGACTCTAATTTGCTATATATATTTTTTTCAGATATTTTAAATCTAGCCCTTATTAAACTTTCACACTTGCAGAGCTTTTCAACCTGCTGATCCCAGGAGAATCAGACAGCGTTCCCTGGATGCTAAGCATGCTGAAGCTCCATTAGAATGAGTTAACCGACTAGGTTTTGGAAAGCATCAATTATGTTTTACATTTGAATAAAAATTAAACTCTTTCATTTGTTTGCTCAGCTGTTCATGGAATACTGCATAAATTGGGTTTAAAATGAATGTATTATCTATGTAAATGCCTTGCAATCCTTTGCAGTCAATAGCAGTATAAATAAAATCCACTGTACTAAACGCATTGCAACTTGATATAACCAGCCACTGTATCAAAAGTAAAACCCTCCTTGGACTGGAAAAAAAAAATCTCAAGTGCATAAAGTAAAAGTCAGCATACTTCTAGTTTTCACAGCTTTTGAATATTTTTAACAAGGTATAGATTTAGAATTTTCAAGCAGTTATTTTAAATGAGATTGTCATTTATTTAACTAGTTAATAACAGCTACAATTGACTAGTAACCTTGATTAGAAAAACAAAAAAAACTGATGAAGAAGTTGAGGCTCAACTGACTTTAACCAATTTGTTTGGAATATCACAGTAATTGTGATTCAAACACGAGTTTATGTTACAAGTAATATTTGAAATAGGTTTGTGTCTTAGTACTTTAATACCATTTTGAATATATGATAGCTATTTAAAGTAATTTCTAGAGTCCTATGAAAATGAAAGTGTTAACTGCTCAATTGTGTCTGACTCTTTGTCCATGAAATTCTCCAGGCAAGAATACTGAAGTGGGTAGCCACTGGGGAATCTTCCCAATCCAGGGATCAAACCTGCAACTCCTGCATTGCAGGCAGATTCCTTACTGTCTGAGCCACCTGGGAAGCCAATTTATTTCATCTCTTATTTCCCAATAAAATTTTACTCTAAAATGGAAATTTCATCACTGAGGAATATTCTTCTTACTATACTCTGATTGGGATTTGATTTCACCCAGAATAGAAGTATCTTAGATGTAACTAGAACCACTGGAATGTCCTGTGATTAACCAGGGTGTTTTCTTAAAACCAACCTCAAAATGGCAATGGACACAGTACTGGCTTTAATTAGAATTTTATATGAGGTTGGTTATTCAGTCTAGCAAAGATACATAATGAATATGGTCTCCTGGAGATGATATTATGGTAATATAACTGTTTGGTTGACATTAATGTCTTTCTTTTTAAAATCCAACAGTATCAGATACCACCAGGACCCTAAATCTGTTCCTTGTCTATTCACCTTGTCAAATCAACACAGTGTTTCAGTTAACCCTTTTTAAATTTTATGTTAAATGCAAGGCTCAAATAAAAATAAGGAAACTATAACATTTCTCTGCTAGTATCAGTGTATACAGAAATTGCTTTAATGTGTTGTGTTTTTTGCCCTACTTCTGCAAAATTAAACAAAGTTTGACAGTGAAATATTCCAATTGCTAGACCACAATATATGTATGAACTTTGCCTGATAGAATAGAATGTTGAAAGTAAATATTTCTTTAAACTCTGCCCGAATACATTTTGTCTACTTGAGTGCCAAAGAAATAATAATGACAACAATGCATGGCAGACAATATGGGAGAGAAATGGAATATTTATCTGAGGAAGATGCGTCCCTATGTTGCAAACAATCTTTTCATAAAATCATAAACTCATAAACAATTATTTCCATGAAAGCATATTATTACTTATTTATACCTAATTGTTAAAAACTGATAAAGAACCTCTCTCATGACATCTTAAACCATGCAGAAATCATTCAGTAATTATTACAGGTATAATTAGATTGTGTAATCCTTTGGAAATTGCAAAATACTAATAAAATCTAGTAGACACTAAATACTTGTGCTTGCAAGATTGCTGGCTTCCCATCTCTGAAGATTTTGCTGAAAGTCATTTAACAGTTTGAATTTAACTTTTTTAAATTTAACATTTTTAAATTTAACTTTTTTAAATTTAACATTTTTAAACTAAAACTTGTTTTGATTTACTAAAACAAATCTAGATAAGATTTGAAATATAAACTCAAAATCCCAGAGATACAAGGAATGAAAATTAGCTAGAATACAGCATTATTTCAAAATTGTATATATTCTGATTAAATGATAGAAAAAAGAACCTTATTTAATGGCATGGCATAGCAATATAATTCTACAAGATAAAACTTAATTGTACTAATAATAAATCAAGTACTTGAAACTATGAGGGAAGACATGTTAGAAAGAGTCTCTAAGCTGGGTAAGGTCAGAGCCCATGTTTATAGTGTCCATCCCTGATTCATTAGAACTTAGCCCTGTGCCAGAACAATGGTGGACATCTTTGTTTAGAGCTGAATTAGTAAATGAAACTTGTTATAATAATATACAGTAACTAAAAGGGAATATGTAGAGGAACCATGACAAATCCAAAAGTAAAAGATTATGGAAATAATTAAGAAATTCTAAAGTTAACATAATATTTTAGTAGCTCCTATAACTTCATTGGCATGGTGGTGGCAATATAAATTTCTAAAAAAAAATAATTGGTAAATTTTTTTTTTCTACTAGAAAATAATATGGGATATAATCAAGCAGGATAACTTGTTGCTGTTCTTGGTTTATCTTCCTTATACTCTGGCACCTCACTTTAAGGAGGGTCTCCATAGACAAGACTTTAAACTCCTTAATTTTTCATATTTCATTTTTTGCATAAATACTGATTTCTTTATTCATTTAACAAATGCTGGTTGAAAACATATTTTAGGCTCTGGAGACACAATAATGGATATAAGACAGAAATTTATATATCTGCCTCTTAGTGCCTATAATTTGTTTGCTAAATCTAAATGGACCCTATACGACTGACACAGTCCATTTGGAAAACTGTATTTTACTCCTTGGAAGAAAAATTATGACCAACCTAGATAGCATATTCAAAAGCAAAGACATTAGTTTGCCAACAAAGGTTGGCAAAGGCTATGGTTTTTCCAGTGGTCATGTATGGATGTGAGAGTTGGACTATGAAGAAAGCTGAGTGCCAAAGAATTGATGCTTTTGAACTGTGGTGTTGGAGAAGACTCTTGAGAGTCCCTTGGACTGCAAGGAGATCCAACCAGTCCATTCTAAAGGATATCAGTACTGGGTGTTCTTTGGAAGGAATGATGCTAAAGCTGAAACTCCAGTACTTTGGCCACCTCATGTGAAGAGTTGACTCATTGGAAAAGACTCTGATGCTGGGAGGGATTGGGGGCAGGAGGAAAAGGGGATGACAGAGGATGAGATGGCTGGATGGCATCACCGACTTGATGGATGTGAGTCTGGGTGAACTCCGGGAGATGGTGATGGACAGGGAGGCCTGGTGTGCTGCGATTCACGGGGTCGCAAAGAGTCAGACACGACTGAGTGACTGAACTGAACTGAACTGGACTGATTTTTGAATTTGTAGGCTAAAGTATCAATGTGTAAATTCTGAAATGGGAGGCAGTGGAAGATAGGAATTAGTCATCATTCTATAACAGACAAAATAAGGTCCAAGTGCTTAAATTTTAAAAATCATAGTAGAATTATAATGATTGTGTGATTTTAAGACTTAAACCAAGGATTAGCAGAGAAAGCTACTGTAAATGCAGCTTATATTCACTGTAGACAAACTAAAACAAGTAAAATTATATTGATGATAAGATTCTAAGCACAGTAACTAGCACTGTCCTGGATATTCCCACAGATAGTGTCTCTAATTCTTCTAGCTTCCTTGTGAGATAGGTATTATTTTCCCTGTCTATACTGATGGGAAAGCTCAGATGAACTCTTTGTTGTCCAAACAGAACTATTATGTAGGTATGATTCGAGAACCTAAGACCTTCCCAGTAGAACATTTCTTAGTTACTACTAGGTATCTGTGTCATGATTTATCAGTTACATATTTCAAAGCTAATTACAATTTTACCTGAAACAATATCAATTAGGAACTTGCCATATTTTACTTTATTTTCTCTTCAAACAATTACTGAAATAGGGAGCAAGAGCCCTATTGAGTTAATAAGTACAGGGTTAAAAGAAGTCTTGGGAAGATTTTGCTTACAATCAAAATATTAAATCAACTGAAAACTTCAATACAGGCACTTCACTTTATAGATAAAGTGTCTGAAATTCCTGGAGACTAAATGAGGTAATTTTTAGTTATGAGACTAGATCCGACATTTCTCATTTTCTGCCACTAAATAATTCAATTTATTTTTAGTAAATAAATGTTTGTTTTTACCTTCTTCTATCAAAAACTGAAATAACACCTTTGATAGGCATCATTTCTCTGTTATGTTTCATAAATAATTCATATCAAGGTATGTCAATTCAAACTTCCTCCTAGCTGATTTTCTAAAAGGAAAAATAGACTGTGGTATATGTTAAATTACTTTAGTTTTCTACTCTCACCGCAACACATAAACTGCTGCCTCTATCCCCAATCTTGTATAAACTTAGCTGAGCCATAAGTGATTGATTCATGACAAAGGGACAACTACCAGTACCTTTCTTACTTGTGCTGCTGCTGCTGCTAAGTCGCTTCAGTCGTGTCCGACTCTCTGTGACCCCATAGACGGCAGCCCACCAGGCTCCCCCGTCCCTGGGATTCTCCAGGCAAGAACACTGGAGTGGGTTGCCATTTCCTCCTCCAATGCATGAAAGGGAAAAGTGAAAGTGAAGTCGCTCAGTCGTGTCCGACTCCTAGCGACCCCATGGACTGTAGCCCACCAGGCTCCTCCCGTCCATGGGATTTTCCAGGCAAGAGTACTGGAGTAGGGTGCCATTTGTAAAGACTAGGAATTCGTAACAAATTTTCCACCAGTGATATAAAAATCGTGAACATTTTCTTTCGCTAACAAATGATTTCTTTAGAAAAATGTGATAAAACAACTCACAAATAAGATTTTAAAAATTACTGAAATGTCTTCATTTCTTTATTCTGAATGTATTTCTTTAATACATTCACGGAAGTCATCTGTCACCCCAATTATACCATAAAGTGTGAAAGAAGGGATTTGGGAGGCCGGAGGCACACAGAGTTTGTTCAGTGAGGTAACTTACATTAATAGTATAAAATGTAAATCATATAATTTATCACTGAGAAAACAAAATATGAGCCAAGGATATATTTCTTTACATTTTTAGATTTAACTAGCATTGAAAGTTTCAAGGTTTATTTTGACTAGTGTCTGGCTTTTTAATTGACAAGCTAATTAGAAGAGTATGCCAGACTACTTGTCCATACCAAGATCAGTGTGCAGCTGTCCTAGGGGAAGGACATACAAGTGAACTTGTCGACACTTGAAATTAAGCAGCACTCACCCGAAAAACTGTCATTTCTTCAAGCAGAACTTCTTCTAAATCATGCCAGGTCTCCTTAGGAATTGAAACTACTTTAAGAACAGTTCCAACATCTTTGAAAGAAAGTAGAGAACACCACAATTTAAACAGATCTAAAGAGAGTTTAGTGTTAATAAATTATATCAGTAATTGAATAGAAAGAATGGCATTTTGATGTCAGCCTTTTAAAAGTTATTTTATTGTTATAGCATTAGTAATATATATTCGAATGCATTTCATGAAACTAGATAAAATATAAATGTAGCTATGGAATAAAAATAATTGAATTTTTTAGAAATATATGAAGCCTTGAAGGTGGTTTTATTCTAAACCTGTGTAATTAAAAAATGTATATATATAAAATAATCATTAAGTTGGATTATTTTTATTTTTAATCTCAATTATCAGGTGTCTCAAAAAAAAAAAACTAAATTAAAAATAGTATCAGTTTGACAGTATGGGGGCTTCTCAAAAAACTAAAATCAGAACAACCATACTGCTGGGTACATATCAGAAAAGAATCAAGAACACTAGCTTAAAAAGATACATGCGCTCCCATATTCACAGCACTATTATTTACAACTACCAAGGTATGCACATAACCTAGGTGTCTGTCAACAGATGAATGGATAAAGAAGATGTACGTGTATACACAATGGAATACTACTCAGCCATAAAAAGAAAGAAATTTTGCATTTATAGCAATATTGATGGACTTGGAGGGCATTAGCTAAGTAAAATGAGTCAGACAAACCCCATCTATCTTATATGTGGAATCTAAAAAATACAACAAACTAGAATATAACAAAAGAATAAGCAGACTCACAGACATAGAGAACAAAATGAGTGGTTAACAGTGGGAAGAGAGAATGGGGGAGGGACAATATGGGGGTAGGAGCAAAAAAGGATTATTAAGGGGTTATATGGAATCATGTGTGAAACTTTGGAAAATATTAAAGCACTATAGAATTGAAGAATCTTTCATCCAATAAGAAATAAAAAAGAAGAAAAATCACACTTTGACATGACAAGTTTTTCTCGTTCTTGTCATGAAATCAGGAACTACTATCAATATTTAATATTCAAGCAAAATGGAAGCAATGTTGCCAAGCAACAAAAGTCGTTGAACTTCAGAGCCCGACTGCTCATCATCTTCCCATGAGGAAGCCTTTAGTGCTTAGAGGTCCCTAAAAAGACAGCTCAATGACCATTTAGTGCTAAATGACAATAATCTGACTTCTCATAATAAATACTAGATTACTTATTAGAGTGGTTTTTCAATAATTGGCCTAATCAATTTTGGCTTTGGTTTAATTAACAGAGTGCTAAAAATTTTTTAATTCATCATTATAAATAATAAAATAACTGTTAAAGTGATTACATTTTAATAGAGATTTCAAGTATTGCTTATTCATTGCTAAAAGATACAAAGTGTTTTAATGCTAAGAGTTGCCAGTTTTACTCTAAGTTGGGTTAAGAAGCTACTTGTGTACATGCTCAGTTGTGTCTGACTCTTGCAACCCCCACCAGCATTTCTGTCCATGGAAGTTTCCAGGCACAAATACTGGAGTGGGTTACCATTTCCGACTCCAGGGTCTCTTCCCAACCCAGGGATCTAACCCACATATCTTGGATCTCCTGCATTGGCACGCATATTCTTTACCAACCTTACCAACTACACCACCTGGGAAGCCTACTAATTTTCCAGTATTTAGAGATATGTTTCTATTCTTGATAGAAGGAAGAACAGGGGTTTATGAAATTCAAAAATTTGACTCTTTGACATTCCATTTCATCAGATGATCAATTATTTTTAGCTATGCATGGCTCATTTTAATCAAATTTAACAGACAAATTATTTGAGAAGAAAAATCTTGTCTGTAAAAAATGTTACACCATAAAAATAATTCAAACTATTCATACCACAGATAACCATTTTCAGGAGATCAATATGATGTGGTATGTGAGCTCAAGAAAGGCTGCTGGTGTATCCCTTGTAAAGTTTTTTTTTAAAGCCCTCTTTTAAGAGGGTCTTTCTATGTTTACAGGACCTTAGACTACTCATAACACCAAAGATTAAAGGTAAATTAGGTTAATCTACTCTGTGCCTCTGATCGGTCTCCAGTATCCAAACATAACCTTATCTGTGTTCCAGATCAAGTTTTACTGAGTAGTATTTCAAACAATTTCACACAAATTGAATCAGATTACTCAACCAGGATCAATGTGCAACTTAGTTAAAAGGTAAAATTACTGTAATCAATTTACTTTGCTGACAGATGACCCTGCTCTGTGCTGACCAATAGCCATCCACAACATCAGATGTTCAACATGCTCATAAAATTGGTTCCTTTAAAGACAGCTCGCGTCCCAAGAAGAATTGAAAACTCAAGCTTGGATTTCTTTGGTCAAACTGCCAGAAGCAAGCTTTTGTTGCAGTGACAATGAGTGGGGGACTTTTCAACATTAAAGGCCAGAGGTGAAGAAAAAGGCAAGTGTGACTTTATCGAACAAGCTTAACTACTCTGTAGAGAGATCTAATTATAATTTGACATTAAATGACAAACTAATATTTATTGAAGAGAAATCCTATCATCTTATAATTTCTCAAGATATTTATAACCAGAAGTTGATACTTGCAATTCATTGACTTTTACTGAACTCCAAGTCTCACTGGGATTCTTTAATTTGATAGAGAAACTTTCTCCCCCATAAAAGGAAACTATAACGTATTGCTCAGAACCTGACACTGTTACACCTGATAACATTAAGTATTTCACAATTTTGTTATAAAACTTTAAATCTTCAAAGCACTTACTGCGCAGATGCCATTCCTCTATAGTTAATGCAATTTTTTTCTCTGTTTCTCACCAAGGGAAAATAAATGTTATTACACAAGGTTTCAGTGAAGCACTCACTCTGTTTTCCCACTGATTTATGTCAGTTAACGTTAATGGAGACCAGGAATTTATTACCTTGGAATCTGACCCTAAGTAGCAAGTTTCAGATTTGTAACTGGTGCTTTCAAAATAGTATTATTAAAGAGAGTAGGCGGGAGATAGAGTAATATGTTATAACAGTAATGGAATTCATTCTGAAAATATACCTACCTACAAAATTCTTATTTCTAGCCACATAATTGGTAAGATATACTGTTAAATTTATATAGCAATGAATCTAAAATGTATATGCTGATTCCTTATGCCCACTTGGTTGCTTTTCTGATGAAGTTTGGTTTGCTTCGTTTTGTTTCTCATTGTATGGTAAACACACTAAACAAATTGTGTTGCCAGAATTTATTTTCTGGAAGTTTTTTGCACTCTACAATAATTTTAAAGTTCAGATAGTTTTGCATTAATATATTATAGAACATCTATTGACTGTCTTGGGAATTTTATGCATGGTTTGAGCAATATCTTTGTCCTGAAAAACCACTGGTCAAAAAAGAGTTATGACTCAATTATAGACACCGATTGTTCACCTAATCATTATCTTTACCTGATTAAACTTATCAACTTTTGATTGAAAAGGAGATTTAAGTTAATAATGTCAACTTGTCTAAAATCATGACACATTAGAATGGGACAATGTTCAGGATTTTTATAGTTATTTATCAGAGGTTAACTATACCTTGAGCCCCAGTTCGATTCCTGGGTTGGGAAGATCCCCTGGAGAAAGGATAATCTACCCACTCCAGTATTCTGGGCTTCCCTGGTGGCTCAGATGGTAAAGAATCCGCCTGCAATGCGGGAGACCTGGGTTGGATCCCTGTTTGGCAAGATCCCATGGAAGAGGGCATGGCAACCCACTCCCGTATTGTTGCTGAGAGAATCCCCATGGACAGAGGAGCTTGACAGGCTACAGTCCATGGGGTCGCAAAGAGTCAGACATGAGTGAGTGACTAAGCACAGCACAGCATACCTTGACAGTGACTATAAAACATTCCCTCAGTTTTTAGTATACTTAATTAGTTAAATGCAATGTTCTGGAAGAACATTTAGAGCTGAAGTTAAAACATTTACCTGTTCCAATAAACATGACATCATACTGCCCATCTTCTGCATCCACTCGATCTACCACAATTTGTGTAAACTGATAATTTACATCTGTTTTGATCATTATCGGCCGGTTATTGATAGGAAATACTGGATTGTACATGGCTGGATGACTTCTTGCAAATGTTATAACGTCATCAGGAAGGTCTTTTGTAGAGTCAAATCCACCAAATGTTTTACTGGGACACTATTAAAATAAAGAGAATAATATCTTTTGATTACAATATAATGAATAGGACTATAATTTATATATTATATGGCCTCAATTGTCTAGAATTTAAATCTGCGATTTTTTAAAAATTTAAGTAACTGTTAAACTCAAAAATAAAAAAAATGTTGCTTAAATTAGTAGATATAATATGTGGTATATATTTTCTAAATACATTCTAAGTCTCAATGGGATGTCATCATTTCTCACCAGGAACTATAAATGTATCTAATGAACTCAGGGTACAGAAGTCTGATGCCTTTTATTAGTGACAATACCATCTACATTACGTTATCAATGAAGAATTTGAAATAGCGAATGAAATATGTTATCACTGCATGCAATTAATCATTAGTTTAGAAAAAGTCAATAATTTTCTTGAATACACTCATATTTTCCTATGATATCATGATAAACATAAACATGTTCCTTTCAAATTAAGAAAATATAAACTATTTTTTATTGCTTTATTTTAATATAACCCTGAAAAAATACTACAAAAGTACCAAAAATATTATTAATAATTACAGTAACTTTGGGGAAAAGAAGATGTGTTATTCAAAGTGTTTACCAACTTGTATGGCACAGAAACTGACCAAACACACTGGACCAAGCAGAAAAGATGATAGCCATAGAAAGCCAGACAGAATGCAGTGTTGTATACTGCCATAACATCACCTCTGATTTAAATGCTCCATTTAAGGCAATACAACAAAAACAAGAAAATTCCGATTTTAGTCTTTTCATTGCATTTAGTTATATGGTAAAAGCTTTTAGAGTACAATATCATCGTTTCTTGCTTTTTTGCCTTACACTTAGGTAATTTCTGCCATTTAGTTTAAGAGTTTGAAAGCTGAAATGTAATTAAGTGGTTCCTGATCTTGCAAGAGGCTTAGAAGGAGAAATCAATTGTCTTTGTCATTACCTTGATACAGATCATTAATAATTCATGAGAAATAAAATAAATAAAACTTGTTTTTAAATGGGAAGACCGTCTGTCTATCTATGAATATATATGTATATAGTAACCAGATACACACACAATAACACATTAATATATCAGTTAAGGGGTTTAGGGAATTATTTCTGTTTTAGTAAATTAAAAAAAAAAATTTATTTAATGAAATATCAAGTAGCTGTATAGCTGTATAAACTCCTGCTACTGCTAAGTTGCTTCAGTCGTGTCCAACTCTGTGCGACTCCATAGATGGCAGCCCACTAGGCTCCTCTGTCCCTGGGATTCTCCAGGCAAGAATACTGGAGTGGGTTGCCATTTCCTTCTCCAATGCATGAAAGTGAAAAGTGAAAGTGAAGTCACTCAGTCATGCCTGACTCTTAGCGACCCCATGGACTGCAGCCTCCTAGGCTCCTCCATCCATGGGATTTTCCAGGCAAGAGTACTGGAGTGGGTTGCCATTGCCTTCTCCAGTATAAACTCCTAAAAGAAACAATAAAACATATTTTATGACATTAATTTTTTTTTTGCTTTTCTACCACCATTTAGAAATAACCTGCAAAAATTTAGAAATGTAAGATTGCATATTAAGAGATTTATTTATTTTAGATTTTTATCTTATAATTTGTCTCATTTTCTTGCCTAGCTTTTATCATTGTATTTAGTACTACTTAAGCTGTAGGTTTTTGTTTGAAAATGCCATTCTATTGACATACTGTTTGAAGGCCACTTACTGTGTTTTTCTCCCGGAGAAAGCAATGGCACCCCACTCCAGCATTCTTGCCTGGAAAATCCCATGGATGGAGGAGACTGGTGGGCTACAATCCATGGGGTCGCTAAGAGTCAGACACGACTGAGTGACTTCACTTTCACTTTTCACTTTCATGCATTGGAGAAGGAAATGGCAACCCACTCCAGTGTTCTTGCCTGGAGAATCCCAGGGACGGTGAGCCTGGTGGGCTGCCGTATATGGAGTTGCACAGAGTCAGACACGACTGACGTGACTCAGCAGCAGCAGCAGCAGTGTTTTTCTCCAGTAGTGTAGATGGAATGACATATTCTGAGAAGCCCACTTTTGAAATTAATGGATTCATCTAAGTGAATTTTATTCACAGGGCAAGGTGCTATCTCTTCTTGGAAGCCCTTCTCTAACTCCTGGCTTAGAGAAGGAATTAAGGCCTTCTGCCTTCTGCCTCCAGCACTTGGTGCAAATTGCTACCATGATTCCCCATGCTATAACAACTATCTGTGAATAATGGGTGAGAATTCAGGCTCTAGAACAAAACTGCCAGAATTAGTCCTGGCTCCTTTCTTTGCCTCAGAGTCTTGATCTGTAAGATGGGGACAATAATTGGGCTACTGAATATAATATGCATATACATATAAATAGGCCTGACATAAAATAAAATTTTAATTGCTATTAATTCTAAACACACTGTAGACATCTTCAGATCAAATACTTTGTAGCTCCAAATAACAGCACAGTATCTAATGAAAGACTTCCACCAAGTTTGTTGAAGTCAGCCCAGAGCAAGTTTATAATTAGAATACACTGACATTAATTAGTCATAGAGATTAAAAACAGCCATAAGTTATAAAACTGTCCATCAACAAAGTAAAACAGTTGATCATTAAGAAATGGAGTAAATATCATATGCATTTTTATAAAACCATTTGGCTTCTTACAATCAATGGATATTCTATCTTGTTCATTTATTCTTCGGAAAGTCTATTTAATTTTTTATTTACAAAATCCATCAACTAGAAGTAATCTTTATGAAATCCTAAGTAAGTTTAGTAATACAGAAAACAAGATTAAAAGCATTCTATGTCCAATAAAATCATATAAAAACAGCATTTGAATTAAACAATAAAACTCATGTACAATTAAACAAATTTAAAGAACAAGTTTTGTCATCATATGAAATTATTTCCTTAAAGATTTTTAGGGTTAGAAAATGTTGCAGTGGATGAATCCATCCACATATTTTAGAACTTCTGACATCACATTGATGACTTTGCTTGCTGCTGCTGCTAAGTCGCTTAAGTCGTGTCTAACTCTGTGTGACCCCATAGACGGCAGCCCACCAGGCTCCCCCATCCCTGGGATTCTCCAGGCAAGACTTTTGACCATATTGATCTTTTCTTTTTTTTCTCCCTACTTTAAACTGTGGGCTTAAAGCTGGTTTTATTATGAGCTCTGTCCAATTTTTTTGAGCTGGAGTGTGCCTAGGATTGCTAGAGGAGAGGGGCCAGTGAGAGTAGACAGCATCTGTTAAAATATGGGGGCCCTGTTCCATGAGGTAATTTTATTTCTTGCATATCTTCTTTAACTATTTGAGGGATTTTCACAGGAAGAAAATACTGGTCAAAAACGTTTTCCTCCTATTTAATAGCAATTCTTGAGCCTTCACCATGATCAAAGAGAATAAGTCCAGGTGTATCTTAACTGTCTCAGCTCTCCATGAAACCCATTTTTACTATATCCCTTTCAGAAAAGAAAATAAATAAAGCTATCTTTTCAGTTTCTATTTTTTAGAAATTATGGGCAATAACTACTGGTAGGCACTGAACTTAAACACTGATGTCTCTGAAGAACATGTTGTTAAATGTGGAATTTCAAGGTATCAGACAAAATCCTCATCTTGCTTTCATTTATAGTCTTGGAATCATTCTTTTACATAATCTGCATTAAATATGTGCATAGCTGCTTTTTTGTTGAGTCTTCAGCATAAATGTACTCATTTCCTATCTTGAACACCTAGGTCACTTACAGTTCCTGGTCGTGGGTAGGGGACTCTTCCTTGATAAGGCACCCACTGGTAGTTGGGACCATCCCTGTGAGCATATGGTCCAAGGAATACCCTTCTCACATCACTCATGCTATACATGCACACGGCTGACCCCTTGAAGATGTTACTAAAAAAGAGAGAACAAAAACAGAATTTCATTTTTATACAGTGACAGAGCTATTTACGCTGATGTCCTAAACTTCAGATAGCAATTATCAATACCTGAGCATAAATCTTCAAATAGTGTTTAGTATTTTTAAAGCTGCGTGTATATATATTTTAATAAGACATAAGAGAACAAATTATCATTGCTCAAAATTAGAAGGCATGGATGAAACCATCTTTAGTACTAATGTGTGCATGCTAAGTTGCTTCAGTCGTGTCTGACTCTGTGTGACACTATGGACTGTAATCTTCCAGGTTCCTCTGTCCATGGGATTCTCCAGGCCAAAGACTGGAGTGGGTTGCCATGTCTTCCTCCAGGGGATCTTCCCGACACAGGGATCCAACTTGCATCTCTTACATCTCCTGCACTGGCAGGCAGGTTCTTTACCACCAGCGCCACCTGGGAAGCCCCTAAGTACTCATAGAATAATGTATTCATATCATAAATAGAATATATATGACACAAATATATACACTCATATCATGTTACTTTAAAAAATTAAGTGAATATGTCCAATCGAATTTTAATGGCTTTAATACTTATAGAATAAATCAGTATTGGACATGATAGTTTAATCTTTCTTTATGCTATCACAGTCCTTTGCAGCAGTTTTCCTGACTTTTGATTTTAAATTATTTCCCTTTTAAACATTTATACATATCCAAATACATAACACTATTTATATGCATGTAAATATATATTTGGAGAAGGCAATGGCACCCCACTCCAGTACTCTTGCCTGGAAAATCCCATGGATGGAGGAGCCTGGTAGGCTGCAGTCCATGGGGTCGCTAAGAGTTGGGAACCACTGAGCGACTTCACTTTCACTTTTCACTTTCATGCACTGGAGAAGGAAATGGAAACCCACTCCAGTATTCTTGCCTGGAGAATTCCATGGACAGGGGAGCCTGGTGGGCTGCTGTCTATGGGGTTGCACAGAGTCGGACACGACTGAGCGACTTCCCTTTCACTTTTCACTTTCATGCCTTGGAGAAGGAAATGGAAACCCACTCCAGTATTCTTGCCTGGAGAATCCCAGGGACAGGGGAGTCTAGTGGGCTGCGTCTATGGGGTTGCACAGAGTCGGACATGACTGAAGCAACTTAGCGCAGCAGCAAATACATATTTAATTCAGCAACTCCAGGTAATGTAAACTTTATGCTGAATAGAACAGTCAGAAAATATGCTGTTTGATTGACAGCAAGAGCTTTGATGGAGATGAAAATGAGGAAAGGAGGAGGGGAAGAGAGGGGGAGGTGAAGAAGGAGGGAGACGGAGGAGGTGAGAGAGAAGGAGGGTAAGGACAAGAGAGAAGAGAAAGGAGAGAAGAGGAAAAAAAGATTTTTCACCTTTAGTTTATATTACTATAAACTGTTAACAAAACACAGATTTCTATAATATTTTATATTTCATTCAAATTTTTCAAGTCAAAGCTATACATAGGGCATAGAATGCATTTCATTGTTAAATTTATAGTAATGAACTTCTTTGCTAAAATTTATGTATAAAATGATTTACATCATGACTTGTTTCAAGCACCCAAGAATGCACAAGAGCTCAAAGGTTAAGCCAACATTGTTCTTTCAAAAACGTATTTTCACAAATATGGACACTTAAAACAGTGTCTAAAGGACATGGATTTTCTATGATAATAAGAGAGTAAAATGCTATTTACCTGGAAGTTGTAAACACTCCATATACAACTGGATTTTTAGGATCTTTAGAATTCATCAGGAATACATCCTCTGTTTAAAAATAAAATTAGGGAAATTTGCATTTCTGAAGGTTATGGCAAAGCCTGAACAAGTATACTCTGTGCAACACCAACATCATTAGCTACTTACGCAATTCATCAAAATGAGTGTCGATGCCATTTGGGCCTGGCACTGAGCAAATGAGACGAGCTTTGAGGAATGTTGTCCATTTATTCACCAGACTTCTGTGGCCCCCAAAGTCATTCTGAATGGAGGGAATAATGGTTTTAAAAACTGTGCATGCAAATGATAATTTAAAATATTAGTTTTATCGTTTCTTATCTTTTGTATATGAAACATACACAAAACACAATTCCTCATTTTTCAAATTGATAAATGAATTTTAAATGACTAGATATAAGTAACTGCATTCTTATCCTACTGTTGGTACAATCTAGTCATTCAAACCTGATTCAAGGAGTGACTTATAATAAATATCCCTTAGCATTAAACAGTCACTGTACTTTTTCCATTCTGTTACCACTTAGCAATGGACAATATTACTCTTGTGTCTGTTTTGTCTGCTTTAAGTCTCTCTCTCTTATGTAGTAAGATTTTACCCATCTAAGTAAGCTGGTTCATGGAAATAAGCACATTTGCACATAGTAGCACTTAATGAGTATTTATTGAATGAAAGAATAACTGCATGCCTCATAACCCATACTCAAAATACAACACAAAAGCATGCTAAGCATTAAGTATTTTTATAAGTTCAAACAGTTGAAACAATTCTGACTTTACAAATAGCATGTTGAAAAAAATATCAGAAAAATTTTAGTAAAGAACTCATTCCAGAGTAACCTATTGAAAAAGTAACTGCTCATTGAAAATGAAAATTAACTGTAACCCAATGTAGCAATAAATTCTATTATGATGATATGCTTTTACTGGCAACTTCTAGACTTAAAATAGCATTTATGTGCATATTTTTGAAGAAATATAACTTTTCCTCAAAATTATAACACTGATTTATATTTTGTTTATATGATTTTATTAGTATAAAGATTTTTTTTAACCCTTGTAAGTAATGCTTTTAATGATGCTCTGTATTTTATGGAGAAAAGATTCTCATATATTCATATATCATTTGTATGTTTCCAGATCATTAAAACTTATACTTTTCCAGTAATTTAACATACTACAGATAAATAATTAAATCATGATTGGGGAAGAAAAGAGGTTACGCCCCTCTTCTAAGAGAGTGATTTGTAAAATTCCATTATTTTTTAAAAAATAATTTCATTTGAAGACAATAAGTGACTTTTGTCCTTATGATTTTCTTGAGATGAAAGGTGCTTTAATAATACAATAACAGTTGGCTTTAATCATATTGCATATATACTATATTTTACAGTACAGAGGGTAAGAACAGAACTGTTATCATATGTTCACACTATTTAGCCCTAAGTATTTACTGACCAATTTTTTATTCTATCTAACAGTATAATGCATCTCACATCCAATTTTGTGCCACACAGTATATGAAAGCTCACAGCTTCAAAATTATGTATGTGTGCTTTGTACGTGCACACTGAAGGCAATAAACTTATAAAAATAAGCTATAATGTCTTTTCTTTTATATTCATACTTTAGTTATTTCCAACAAAATATATTCATTGAAAACCTACACACTGTAGGAAACTTTACTAAGTCTGAGAATACAAAAACTATTTTCCAAGGTAATATAAAAAATTGTTTCTCTTGAATTTCAAACTAGTATTATTTAATGTACTTGTGAACTAGTATGTGACAACCTCCACCAGCATGTTTGACTATGAGGTTATACATAAGCAACTGTAATATGTTTTCAATAGTTTTTGCCATTTAAATATTTACAATGATCAGGCAGGCTTTTTAGCCATATTTTTATTGTATTTGTACAAAGATGGGAAAGGAGAAAAAAACTGTGATTAGACAATGATACTCTCATTTTTTTCTTTACCTCACCTTGCATATCTGACCTATTCTAGCGTGAGTGGCTTTTCCAGTGTGTTCTCCATCTATTGCATTTTCACGGAAGAAAAAGTACACTTTGTCATCTTCAGGGTTGTCACTCTCTGGGATGAGGTGGGCACTAATGAACCTTGGATCTGAGAGACAAATTATAGCATATATATTAATTAACAATTGGGTAAATGAGATCATTCATTATAGTCTATTTTCAATTTTCTTTTAACTCCTATTTGACATATTTCACGAGCTAATTTTCTGGGTTCACTCCTTTTCAGCAGATGCAAACTGTTCTTTATGCATTTTAAAGTATGTTACAAATCACTTATGTTTCAAAAAGTTATTTTTTTCCAATAAAAATCAGGAATAGATACAGACATCCTCGGTGTGACCAGATAATGCAGATGCATTATTGGATATTAAAATATTTTGTAAACTGTAAGAGCTATCAAGCATTACTTATTGCCATCATCATTATTCTTTTTTTTCAAGCATATAATAGTTTAAATCACACTACCAATTGGTCTATTCCACTTTCCAGTAAAAACTGGGTGGGAAGGGAGAGGTGAGATTCCTATAAAACAAAGCAAAACAAGTTCTCTCAAGTTGTACCCCATCTCATTAAATGGGAACACCATTTACTAGATACTCAAGCTCCAAACCCTGATGTCACTCTTGAGTTCACTGTATCTCCACCGAATAGGTCAGGGTGTACCTCTGATACATCACTACTTCTCTAAACCCTCCTATATCTTTTCTAATCACTGGCAGTAAAACACAAACTCCTTACAGTAACGAAGCCATCTATGACTGGTCCCTCTATGACATGGAGCTACTCTTCATGCCTTCTCTTCTACCTACCCTTCCTTCCATACCTTACTCCTAGCCAAGTATACCAATCCCTTCCTGGTTCTCAAATAGGTTCAGTTCAGTTCAGTTGCTCAGTCATGTCCAACTCTTTGCAGCCCCATGGACTGCAGTATGCCAGGCTTCCCTATCCATCACCAACTCCTGGAGCTTGCTCAAACTCATGTCCATCAAGTTGGTGATGCTATCCAACTATCTCATCTTCTGTTGTCCGCTTCTCCTCCTGCCTTCAAACTTTCCCAGCATCAGGGTCTCTTCCAACGAGTCAAAGTACTGGAGCTTCAGTTTCAGCATCAGTGCTTCCAATGAATATTCAGGACTGATTTCCTTTAGGATTGACTGGTTTGATCTCCTTGCAGTCCAAGGGGCTCTCAAGAGTCTTCAATACCACAGGTCAAAAGCATCAGTTCTTTGGTGCTCTGCTGCTGCTGCTGCTAAGTCGCTTCAGTCGTGTCCGACTCTGTGTGATGGCAGCCCACTAGGCTCCCCCTGTCCCTGGGATTCTCCAGGCAAGAACACTGGAGTGGGTTGCCATTGCCTTCTCCAACGCATGAAACTGAAAAGTGAAAGTGAAGCCACTCAGTCATGTCTGACTCCTAGCGACCCCATGGACTGCAGCCCACCAGGCTCCTCCATCCATGGGATTTTCCAGGCAAGAGTACTGGAGTGGGGTGCCATTGCCTTCTCCTTTGGTGCTCAGCTTTCTTTAATGTCAAAATCTCACATCCATACATGACTATGGGAAAAAACCACAGCTTTGACTATATGGACCTTTGTTAGCAAAGTAACGTTTCTGCTTTTTAATATACTGTCTAGGTTTGTCATAGATTTTCTTCCAGAAAGTTATAATCAAGCAAAAGTGATGATAGAAGAATAAATAAAAACAAAGCAAACAGTATTTTATACTTATAGATATTCTCTTAGGTTGGTATTTGGGCATGAAAGAAGGGCTTATCAAGCATCTCAGGGTGCTCAACCTGGTGCTCTGTGACAACCTAGAAGGGTGGGGTGGGGTGGGGTGGGGGTGGGAGGGAGGCTCCATGTTGAATCGTGTTGACATATGGCAGAAAGCAGTGTAATAGTATAAAGCAATTATCCTCCAGCTCAAAATAAAGAAGACTAAATAAAAAAGAAGACTTTATCAAGCATCATGGTCTGTCTCTAAAATATGTGAGGATAATTATCATCTTACACAAGTGGATTCTAGTGGGAAATCAAGCAAGTTATCATGTATAACATTGTTAAAAGATCTTCAATCCCAGTATCTCTTTGGTACCTGACACCATATGCACAGAGGATTTGGTAGCCAAATTAAATCTGACATAACTTCAGATATGACAAAAACGTGCCATTATGCACAGAAAATAAACATATTAAAGTAGAAAAAGAGAATATCAAAGAAAAACAAAGTCAATTTAATGTGACCTGGCTATAATAACTTTAGATAATTATCTTAAACAAAATATTCACTCTAATTTCAAAATAAATCAGGCCTTTAGTTGATGTTTTCCAAAAATTTAAAAGAAGCCATTCTTTTAATATATTGAATTTAGAAAATCTTATATATATTTACTTTTTGGCCCAAACCTTTGCTCACTATTCATTTTCTATTTCTCAGGAGCCCAAAATTTGCCTTTCTCTTCCTTGCCCCTCTCTGTCATTCTCTCAGTCTATTTCTCTCCTCTCTGGTGAATCCTCCTCTTTATCTAATCCAGTCATTCTAATTGTCTTCCTTATCATCCTAGAACTTTTTGGCCTCCTAAACCTCCAGTTACCTGCCTATACAACCCCAGAACTTTCCTCTGTCTTCATATCTAAGCAAGGTTGAAGAAAATCATATAGTCTTTGTAAATGGATGTACATACATTCAAACTATTTATCCTAAATGCTAATGTCGCTAAGGAATTATTTTATTTACTTTTAGTGACTCACTTTAGACTTATCTGCTGCTGTTTAAAATCATTCTCACTGTCTTCAAAATAACTAATGGATCATCTCTCAATTTATCCTCCAAAGATGGATTATTTATCTGCTATACCACTGAGACCAAAGCCATTTAGTAAGAACTCCCTTCTTTTGCTTCCTTCCCCACCCAATCTTTCTTTACTTCCATTCTGTGGAAGAATTATTTCTCTTCCTTTATATGTCTAAGGCCTCTCTCTCTTTGCTCTCAATCCAGTAATCTACAGACTGTTGGTTGCTCCAATAAACAATCCCCCTTCTTCATATAACCTCTCACCATTTGTTTTTTATTTATCAAATATTTCCTAAGCACTTGCTCTGTGCTCTGAATTGTGGAGGATCAGGGGAAATGTTTTCTGCCTACATGGTGCTTACTGTCTGTGAGAGAATACCAACAATTAAACACAGAAATTATTAAATTGCACATAATTTGGAAAAATAGAGAGTTTGAAATGATTGTAATGAAAAATGAAGGGAAAACTGATCTTGCTTTGATGGAATTAGGGAAAGTTTTTCTCAGAAGAAATGACATACAATTCAAGACCTGAAGAATATCTAGGAGTTTCCCAGGTAGAAGGAACACAGGTGTGAGGTTACAGAAACCACAGAGAATTTTACGCAACAGAGGAGGGAGGTGGTCAGAGATGATGACAAAAAGTTAAACCAGGCCACAGTAAGAAGGAAGTTTATTGTTCAGTAGTTTATTTTCCTAATGGCTAAAAGGGAAACCAGTAAAGTATTTTAAACCTAGTAATGACATTATCAGGTTTCTGTTTTTAGAAGATCACTGGCTTCTGTAGGAAAAAATACATATATACTCAGGCAAGAATGAAGGCAAGAAGATCACTTTGAAGGCTGGTGAGAAATTATGGTGATGTGGACTTGTATCACAGAGGAGACAAATGCAGAGACTCTGTGAAAGTAGAAAAAATGGATTACATTCACTGATAAGACATTGGATATGAGAAGTAGTAAGAAAAATCATGGACAAATTAAAGAAACAGTTGATTTAAACATCTGGTTGGATAAGGATCATTTACTGAGATGGACGGACAAGGCAATGGAACCCCACTCCAGTACTCTCGCCTGGAAAATCACATGGATGGAGGTGCCAGGTGGGCTGCAGTCCATGGGATCGCTAAGAGTCAGACACGACTGAGCGACTTCACTTTCACTTTTCACTTTCATGCATTGGAGAAGGAAACGCAACCCACTCCAGTGTTCTTGCCTGGAGAATCCCAGGGACGGGGCAGCCTGGTGGGCTGCCGTCTATAGGGTCACACAGAGTCGGACACGACTGAAGTGACTTAGCAGCACTGAGATGGAACAACTGAGGAAAACAGATTTGAGAGTGGAGAAGGAAGACTAGCCCAGTTTAGTGCATCTTTGGCGGGAGATGCTTTGGAAGTTATCCCTTAGACCAGGAGATACAAGAGTTCTTTCCCCATTGGTAGTGTTCTTAGTGTGAGTCAACAGGAACCACCTCATCAGCCAACTGATTCCTCATCCTCCTTTGGTTGTCATCAGCCATTGGCACAATAAAGCAGTCACATCTTTCCAACAATTTTTATTGCTTCTCTGGCTTGTGCCTTTTATTTTTTTGGACTTTGAACCTCAATTGTTAATGATCTAATCTTCACAATTTCCTTTGGCACTATTTTTCCGAAAACCCTAAATATATATGTTCCTTAAATTTCTTTTCAGACACTTCTTATTTCCTTCTATTCCTATAATTAAAGCCTCTCCTAGTATTTCTTCTACTATTTTAATATTCTTAATTTTATTATATTTTTAAAGTTTTTTCCTTTGGGAATTTATTCACTTTTGTAGCTTGAAGTATCACCAGACTACATCAGCCTTTCTTTTCTTCCTATATTCATTTCTGCATTTCAAAATTTTGGCTACAATAGTCTACTTAGATATCTTATTGCAACTTAAATTCATTATGCCCAGCAAAGAACTCGTCAACTTTTCTTTGTAAACTGTTCCTGCTCATACTTTTCCATTTTGGTTAATGTGAAGATCAGTACCTAGATATAAATGCTAGTTTACCTTAAATTGCCTCCATCTCCTGCAGGACTTCTGTTTTGTAGTCTAAATTTATTTTCAAACGTATTCTTGCTATAATTTCCACTTCTTTTCTCTGTTTTATAGCATTAACTTTGCCAGTAAAACTCAGTCTTTTCACTTTAGAATTATATTTTTGGAATAATCTAACTTATACATGTATTATCTATTTCTTCTAAGGCATCTATCCATACAGTGCTACAGAAATAAGTACAAATGTATTTATACCATGTATTTTTCCATCAGATCAGATCAGATCAGTCGCTCAGTCGTGTCCAACTCTTTGCAACCCCATGAACTGCATCACGCCAGGCCTCCCTGTCCATCACCAACTCCCGGAGTTCACCCAGACTCATGTCCATCCAGTCAGCGATGCCATCCAGCCATCTCATCCTCTGTCATCCCCTTCTCCTCGTGCCCCCAATCCCTCCCAGCATCAGAGTCTTTTCCAATGAGTCAACTCTTCACATGAGGTGGCCAAAGTACTGGAGTTTCAGCTTTAGCATCATTCCCTCCAAAGAAATACCAGGGCTGATCTCCTTTAGAATGAACTGGTTGGATCTCCCTGCAGTCCAAGGGACTCTCAAGAGTCTTCTCCAACACCAGTTCAAAAGCATCACTTCTTCGGCACTCAGCCTTCTTCACAGTCCAATTCTCACATCCATACATGACCACAAGAAAAACCATAGCCTTGACTAGATGAACCTTTGTTGGCAAAGTAATGTCTCTGCTTTTGAATATGCTATCTAGGTTGGTCATAACTTTCCTTCCAAGGAGTAAGCGTCTTTTAATTTCATAGCTGCAGTCACCATCTGTAGTGATTTTGGAGCTCGGAAAAATAAAGTCTGACACTGTTTCCACTATTTCCCCATCTATTTCCCGTGAAGTGATGGGACCGGATGCCATGATCTTCATTTTCTGAATGTTGATCTTTAAGCTAACTTTCTCACTCTCCACTTTCAACTTCATCAAGAGGCTTTATAGTTCCTCTTCACTATCTGCCATAAGGGTGGTGTCATCTGCATATCTGAGGTTATTGATATTTCTCCCGGCAATCAGGATTCCAGCTTGTGTTTCTTCCAGTCCAGCGTTTCTCATGATGTCCTCTGCATGTAAGTTAAATAAACAGGGTGACAATATACAGCCTTGACGTACTCCCTTTCCTATTTGGAACCAGTCTGTTGTTCCATGTCCAGTTCTAACTGTTGCTTCCTGACCTGCACACAAATTTCTCAAGAGGCAGATCAGGTGGTCTGGTATTCCCATCTTTTTCAGAATTTTCCACAGTTTATCGTGATCCACACAGTCAAAGGCTTTGGCATAGTCAATAAAGCAGAAATAGATGTTTTTCTGGAACTCTCTTGCTTTTTCCATGATCCAGTGGATGCTAGCAATTTGATCTCTGGTTTCTCTGCCTTTTCTAAAACCAGCTTGAACATCAGGAAGTTCACGGTTCACATATTGCTGAAGCCTGGCTTGGAGAATTTTAAGCATTACCTCACTAGCATGTGAGATGAGTGCAATTGTGCAGTAGTTTGAGCATTTTTTGGCATTGCCTTTCTTTGGGATTGGAATGAAAATTGACCTTTTCCAGTCCTGTGGCCACTGCTGAGTTTTCCAAATTTGCTGGCATATTGAGTGCAGCACTTTCACAGCATCATCTTTCAGGACCTGGAACAGCTCAACTGGAATTCCATCACCTCCACTAGCTTTGCTCGTAGTGACGCTTTCTAAGGCCCACTTGACTTCACATTCCAGGATGTCTGGCTCTAGGTGAGTGATCACACCATCGTGATTATCTGGGTCATGAAGATCTTTTTTGTACAGTTCTTCTGTGTATTCTTGCCACCTCTTCTTGATATCTTCTGCTTCTGTTAGGTCCATACCATTTCTGTCCTTTATCGAGCCCATCTTTGCATGAAATGTTCCCTTGGTATCTCTGATTTTCTTGAAGAGATCCCTAGTCTTTCCCATTCTGTTGTTTTCCTCTATTTCTTTGCATTGATCGCTGAGGAAGGCTTTCTTATCTCTCCTTGCTATTCTTTGGAACTCTGCATTCAGATGTTTATATCTTTCCTTTTCTCCTTTGCTTTTCACTTTTCTTCTTTTCACAGCTATTTGTAAGGCCTCCCCAGACAGCAATTTTGCTTTTTTTGCATTTCTTTTCCATGGGGATGGGCTTGATGCCTGTCTCCTGTACAATGTCATGAACCTCAGTCCATAGCTCATCAGGCACTCTATCTATCAGATCTAGGCCCTTAAATCTATTTCTCACTTCCACTGTATAATCTATGTATATCATAGACCTTATGGTCTAGTGGTTTTCCCTACTTTCTTCAATTTAAGTCTGAATTTGGCAATAAGGAGTTCATGGTCTGAGCCAGTCAGCTCCTGGTCTTGTTTTTCTTGACTGTATAGGCTTCTCCATCTTTGGCTGCAAAGAATATAATCAATCTGATTTCGGTGTTGACCATCTGGTGAGTCCATGTGTAGAGTCTTCTCTTGTGTTGTTGGAAGAGGGTGTTTGTTATGACCAGTGCACTTTCTTGGCAAAACTCTATTAGTCTTTGCCCTGCTTCATTCCATATTCCAAGGCCAAATTTGCCTGTTACTCCAGGTGTTTCTTGACTTCCTACTTTTGCATTCCAGTCCCCTATAGGATATGACCACTATAAATCAAGTTGTCGCAACCAGAAAGGTCTATAGGGCTGATACTATTCCAGGTCAGTAACAGGGTTCAAAGTAGAGACTACATTTATCAATACATATGCTCAAGATGGACCATGATTTTGGCTCAGAGCTTTATAGCAGTAAGAGGAAGTGGGAAACCTTGTCAATTGCTATTCACAGTCTCTAATATAGATGATAAACTAAAGGCAAGCCACACCATCCATGGACTAAAACCTCTGACTTATTTTTCAGTAGAACCAACCACAGTTTCCCTTTATTAACTCCTTAGCAAACCCACATATCATTCCAGAAAACACGACATCTACCATCTTCACAGTCATTTAGTTCACATAACATGGAGGAAAATTTGCTTCTATCTCTTCTAAATCATTTAATTCTCTTTTTTTTTTATGATGCTCACCTTCATTTTTTATGACAATCGTTTGTCCATTATTTCTCCCTCTCTTACCTTCAGCTTCTAACAGACCAAAAATTCCCCTAAGCATATTGTGAATCTATCTCACTGCAGCTACCTAAATGTATGCCCTTATCTTTTCTGCCCTGGCATCCACACTCATGTTTTCCCTGCTTGTGGCCTTACCTTCTTCAATCCACCTTGTATATTCTACCTCCTTTTAACATATAAACTCTTTCCTCGCACCTGGTGCATATTCCTCAATCAGAATCCATAAAACTCTATTTAATGATGTATTTTCTTTCCTCTTTATTCTTGTAAGCTGATCTCCCTATTTTTTCCCTATTTCTTCCAGGCTAAGCATAATTTCTCAAACAGAACATTGCTCCTGAATGAATAAATGAAATAGATGAATGAGTTTGCTGAACTAAAATGTGCAGGTTTTTTTTTTTTTTTTTTAAAGATATATCACATTTTATTGCTTTTGGAAGTAGTTTGTTAAAGCTTGGGAATGAACAGAACTCATCATAGCTTTGACAATGTTTAAGTTCTTGGTTAAAGAAATGTTTAGATGTGTTTATTTAAACTGCAACTATTTCTAAGAGTTATTATACCATAGTGGTTTTTCAAAAGGTTCTACTGAAATGTTATAAATGCTCTTTTAATTGAGAAGAAGCTTTTTGTTTTTGATTGCATCCCTTTGTATTAGGTAACTAATGTAGTAAAATAGATTATCTGTTTGCAATTTTTCAAAATTAGATTTCATCAGTAGGATTAAAATATCAGAAAGCATGCCTCTTCATTTTATGAAGCTAAGAATAATGCATATATTAGAAGTCAGAGATTACCACTGTCCTGTGAAACCTCAAGTATTCAATAACTTGCCCTGTCATCAAAAACACTGCATGGAAAAGTTTTACCAAAATTCATTTAGATTGACCTATTTTATTAGTTCTCTTTAGGAATCTAAGAAAATTCCTGGCATTTACAGAGGAAGTTATTCTACTTCCAGTTACTTCCAGCAAACGGCAAGCAGAAATGAAAAACCCAAACCCACTAGTTACTTTTTCTTCTAAAATTTGTGTTCTGTAACCCATTAAATCAGTGATTGCCTATTTCCAGATACAAATTCCTGATTTTAATATATTCAAGTCCATTGAAAATAACAGACATGCACATACAGGATTTTTAATAATGTAAACAGTTACAATGCCCCTAGATACTTTTCCACATTGCAACTCTGTAAATTACTCTACTCTGTAAAGTTCACAAAATCCCAAGTGAGAATGATTTAACAAAACCTTTGAGCTTGTACAATTTGAAAATATTTCTTGCCATGTAAAGCAGGAAGTTCATGTGGATATATAGTAAAAGCTGAACATCAAACGAAAGGGGCAAAATCCATTTAAGCAAGATCAAAGTGCATTAATCTTGCCAGCATACAACTGCAATGTAAACACTATGAAGGGTAAATAGAGTTGGAAAGATTCTCTCATCTGAATAGCTTATAAATGGTATGCCTTTGGGGAAGAAACTTTGCCTTTACAGGTACTGTGCTACCTTTGCAATGCCCCTGAGCTTGGGATAGAAGCTGAACAAATAGTCACATTTAATAATCTTGGGCCAATGCTATCATGTGAAGCATGGAGTCTTTAATCATGATAATAGCAATAAATGCTGAGTAAATACACTTCTCTTCTCTTTTCCCCTTTATCTCCTTTAGCACCCCTTGACATTCTTCCACACCTCATCCCACACATGGCATTTCTTGCAAACTTCACGTTTGGGCACCACCTGCCACTTATAACAGTACCACTCTGTCAAAATATTTTTAGCAGCTGCAAATTAAACTGTCCTTCAGGTGCAATCTCACACTTAATGGAAATGACACCTTGTTATAGGACATGCGGCTCCCTTTATGATTCATTTGGCATCTTGAGTTTACTTAAATTATGAACACATTTTGCTGCACTCAGGATTAGGATCAGTCTGATTTGCTAGGATGGGCACATTTTGACCAGCATTTGGCTGGACTTCTCCCTTGTACCCACAAGTCCCCAAAGAACAAGAACATTCAAGCAAAACCATAGAAATATTTTCTTCTGAAAATGAATCAAACCTACTGGATGATTTAAGGTTTTGGAGTATCTATACTCCAAATGGTATAACATACATTGCTTTTCTAGGACGTAAATTACAGACAGTTCATTGGGATAGAGGATGGAATTAATGATTATAAACTCTCTTATGCAACTTTAAGAGGAATAGTTTCACACCATGAAACAGACGATCCTTTTGTAAAGTATGTTAGGGGGTTCTAGAGCAGAACAGAAGGAACAAAAGCCCACTGTAGAACAACAGTGCCAATTACCTAACTCTCTGAATCAGTCCTAACACCATTATGACAGGACAGGAAGGCTTGAAAATTCACCTAGTTCACAAATAAACATAGACTCTTGTTTTCTTCACATTTGAAATGTGACTTCACTGACATTATGATTTATGTATGAAGGAAAATCCTTACTAAATATATACCTTGAATTAACAACATAAAAATAAATTCTTACCTCACTGTACATATATAAAAACTCTCCTAAAAAAAAAAAAAAAAAAAAAACTCTCCTGTGATAGGAGTCAAATAAAAACTGGGTAAAATGAGGCTTTTCCCACTCACTGGACTTGTAACATCAAAAAATTAATAAATGTCAACTAGTCTCAACTTTCTTATCTGTCAGAGGCACATGTCTTTGAGGGGTGATGAAAGAATTACATTAGAATATATACATATATACATCTATATCTATCTATCTATCTATCTATCTATATATATATACATATGTCTCTGTGTGTGTATCTATCTATCTACTTACCTACCTAACCTATTTATATTGCTGTATCACAGGCCTTCAAAAACTGCTAGCTTGTATAATTATAGAACATAAAAGTTTAGAAATATACTGTGTAAATATATGTTTAAAAGTTAATGGTAACAAAAACTCAGATTGCTAATGAAAGCAAACAGAAACAGAAGCTGGATGATAAGGTAGCTATAAACCTGTTATAGACAACTAAGAAGAACAAAGAGCAGGTGTAAATTATGTAAATTTTAAAATTTTTACAATTAAGAAAAAATATTTCTAATGTCACAGCCTTAGACTTGAAAATACTTACAAGCTAACTAGCAGGGAAGTTGCTGACAGAGAAAAACTCTCACCAGATGAAGGCCAGCACACCAGGATGGCACCCAAAGTGACTGGTTTCTTTCCCTTTCAGCTCTGATACAGCCTGGGGCAGGGGGGAGGCCCCCAAAGAATCAGAAGACCGTGAATGGGAATGTCTAGCACATTGAGAATGCAGGGAATGCAGCATAAGGTCATCTCACATTCTTAGCTAACAGCCTAAGCAGAATGGATATATCATTTTTGGCTATGGAATAGAAAAACCTCTGGCTGCCAAGAAATAGGCCTGGAAAAACTTTTGATGCTTAGTTGGCTGGAAAAATATGAACAGCCCTTGGGATAGTTTAACCCAAAGAAAGGTTCAAAATGAGTCATGCTAGGAAACCGAGAAGAGCTGATTCGGATGGGAAGATGAGCACAAACAGTAAGTGAAAACAAAAGATACTAGTTACTTTGATCCTTCCTTGTCCTTTTTATACATTGTTCTAAGCCACACTCATCCCAGAAAGAAGTCTGACATTAAGACCCAACAAGCGTTCAAAATGCAGACTAGAAACTGGCAAAGCTAGGATGTGAACAAGACCCGAGTTTTTACTGTACCAAGCAGCATCAAATATTTATACCAATGTATTTTGTAATATGTATCTAGGTTGTCTATGCGCATACACGATTTGGTTACTGTTCACTATTTTAATAAAGAGATCAGCTTTCTTAATTAAAAATTGGTGTAAAAGCTTGATGCTTTCTACTACTTCAGACTCCATAAAGACATTCAAGGTCCTCACTATTCAGTCCCCTTGCTATATAATTCATGGCTCACCTCACATTGCATTTTCATCTGTATCCTCCTGTTATCGTTCTGCATTCTTGAAACTTTCACTCTTAAAGGACTGTATTTATGCAAATTCTATATGAAGAATCATGCCAATTTTTCAAGATCTTTTCCTAATATTTTCCAAAAGTACTTTCTTTAAATTCTTCAAGTGGAAATTTGTCTTCTGGGTTCTCACAATATTTTGCTTAGATTTCAGTTAAAATTGTTAAACCATCTCACCTGCCCTAGATATTCTTTACAATTTCTTCCTAAAGTTTTTTAAAGGCAGGGCTCTGTCATTTATCTTCAAATCCTAATTCTTAAGATAGTATATATTACCATTTAAACCCTTGCTAATTTGAACTCAGCTGAACACTATTCTATTTTTATAACCGTTTTACAGTTTGTAAACTGCCTTCACACAGGTGATAGCAGAGTAACTGCACGAGGATACAGTAAGGAGCTGTCACATTTGGCTAAGCTTTACCACTAACTGTGTGACCCTTCAAACATTATTTCACATATCTGTTTCAAGTTCTCATCATAAGGTGAGAATATGGTGAGGCTATAAAGCTCAAATGACCTAATGGCATTAAAACGCATGGACATAGAACAACATGCCATGTGAAATAAGAGCTATCACTGTTTTCCAAGTATTGGTTACCCCTGCTTCCAAGTTAGCCATGTGCTGTTCTCCACAAATCATTTAAGAAGAGCACCATTGAAGTGAAAAAAAAAAAAGAGCATCTTTAAAAAATACAAAAGTGGAAAATAAAGGGCACCAAGGGCAAATCAACAGCTCCTTCCCCCCCCTCCCCACATCACTTGGTCATAATGAAAGAGACAAAATGAGTCAGACACTAAAATATCAGCAGCCACATGTTTCTCCATACAAACTTAGATAAAGACACATGAATCCAAAGAATTCAAAAGGAGGTTTGATTCTCAATGTTGAGACTTAAACAGCTATATGCCCCATCAAGCAAAACTGGATGTGCTGCAACATTTTTAGGTTCTCCCTTGTACTTCCTGTCAATAAATTTATACCATGAGTGTACTCATCACCTTTGCAATTACTGAATGATTAGTGTTTTTAATCACATTATATATAGGTAAGATTACAGGTGTGTATAATCATTAGGAGGTAATTAAAACTTTTTCTGCTAAAAGAATTTTTTTAAGTAGAGTAAGGAAATATTCAGAAACGTATCACTCCCATAGTTGCTGCCTTTCACTTTCATTCATATATATATATATATATCTCCATCTTAATCAGTTTGATTCCCCAATTATCAGGATATACTTTTGTGCCTGAGCAGCACTTCTGGGCTGACTTTTGACCATGTTTATTAGTATTGCACATTCAGCTTCTCAGAATAACTCACTATCTCCATCATGTCCACACTTGTTCCAACTGGAAGCTCATCTTTCTCAATGCCACCCCATTTCTTTCTCCTTACTCTTTATCAATATTTAGTCAGTCATCAGGTTTTATTTCCATCTCTCTCCTAAATATTTTTATATCTATCTTTATTCTTCATGTCTTAATCTAGGTCCTTAAAGTTTTCCCACCCTTTAATAGCTTTCTGAGTTTCTGGTTATCAGGCTTACCTTGCTACATTTTTTTCTTCTACACAACGCCAAGCGGCTTCATCAACATTCAGTTTGTTTTTGTCAATCCATTGTTTGACATTCTCCTTGATACAGTTTTGGTTGGAATATAAATTGTTCTGGCCATTTTTTATAAAGCCACACATATACCTACCCTATGACTTCCCAGCTGGCTCAGTGGTAAAGAATCTACCTGCCAAAGCAAGAGACACAGGAGATGTGGGTTCAGTCTCTGGGTCAGGAAGATCCCCTGAAGGAGGAAATGGCAACCCACACCAGTATTCTTGTCTGGAAAATTCCATGGACAGAGGAGCTTGGCGGGCTACAGTCCAGGTGATCACAAAGATTCAGACATGACTGAACGACTGAGCACACAGGCTTACCTACCCCATGATCCAGTCATTGCTTTTTAACTGAGAGAAATGAAAACTTTTATGCCCGCAACTAGACTTGAACAAGAATGGTTATGGCAGTGTCATTAAGCTGAGGTGTCTATCAGTAGAACAGATAACAGGATGTGGTATAGCCCAAACAGGTAAATTTTCCCAGAATCATTTGAAAAGACCCTGATGCTGGGAAATATTGAATGTGGGAAGAGAAGGGGATGACAGAGGATAAGATGATTGGATGGCATCACCCACTCAATGGACATGAGTTTGAGTAAACTCCGGGATTTGGTGATGGACAGGGAGGCCTGGTGTGCTGCAGTCCATGGGGTCACAGAGTTGGACGCGACTGAGTGACTGAACTGAACTGAATTTCCCAGAAATAATAAGAAACAAAATACTGATATATGTAATGATATGGATGAATTTCAAAAATATTAAAACAAAGGAGCATGTATTGTGTAATTCCATTTATGAGTTTCTCAACTAGGCAAGAATAATTATTGTAAAAAATTCAGAATAGTGGATTCCTCTGGGGACAAGGAGAAGGCAATGACACCCCACTCCAGGACTCTTGCCTGGAAAATCCCATGGAGGGAGGAGCCTGGTGGGCTGCAGTCCATGGGATAGCTAAGAGTTGGACACAACTGAGCAACTTCCCTTTCACTTTTCACTTTCATGCACTGGAGAAGGAAATGGCAACCCACTCCAGTGTTCTTGCCTGGAGATTCCCAGGGACGGGGGAGCCTGGTGGGCTGCCGTCTATGGGGTCACACAGAGTCGGGACACGACTGAAGCGACTTCGCAGCAGCTTCACAGCTGGGGACAAAGGTATGGAGATTGATTAGGAAAGGGCAAGAGAAAACTTTCTGGGGTGTTTCTAACCTTAGTTGGCACTTAGCGTACAGAAGTATTTCATGTGTCACAACTCATTGTACACTACACTTGTTATTAGTGTGTTTCATTCTATATAAGTTTCACCTCAATAGAAAAAATAAACAATATTGAACTTGAATCACTGTTAATCATTTGGGAATTGTGTGCTGATGGCTGACATCTATTTTGAATTGACAAAAAAAAGATGGTTGATGAAGAAAAATGGATAGATAGATATGTGATAAATTACAGAAAACTGTAAATTTGTAGAATACAGGTTGAGAACAAATGTGCATCACTATCAAATTCTTTCAAATTTCCTGTATATGAAAATTTTTCTTAGAAAAATAATTTAAAATTACTTCTATGTCTCTGAAACAAAATGTAATATGTTTATATTAACTTTCTGTTAAGGTGTGCTAAGACACATATAAGGAGTAAGATAAATTAAGAAAACATAGCCTGTAAATAATTATCATTATGGGTGGTAAGAAAATCACTTACTTTCTTTTCTTTACTGATACTTATCTTTATAACTTAGTCTTAAATTCAAACTGCAGGAAAATCAAGAAATTCAAGCCGTATAACTGAGCCTGCATTGAAAACATTACTTAGATTTTCACAGAGATGAAAATTTGTCTGATAAAATCTTCAGTGTATGGTTGATTTTCTATATCTAGATAGAATGTATGTTGTTTTTACTTAAATATTGTGATTTTTAACATTTTACATTCAAATAGGAATATTTTCATATTGTAATTGCCTATATGCTGTAGAAATGTTTGAAAAGTGGTAATATATGTTTAGTTTCTGTGTTTTTTCTTTCTTTTTTTTAAGAAATAACATGTTGCTGTATTTTTTCATCTCTCTGTCCTGCTGGTTGATTTTTTTTTTAATTTTATTTCATTTTTAAACTTTACAATATTGTATTAGTTTTGCCAAATATCGAAATGAATCCACCACAGGTATACCTGTGTTCCCCATCCTGAACCCTCCTCCCTCCTCCCTCCCCTACCCTCCCTCTGGGTCGTCCCAGTGCACCAGCCCCAAGCATCCAGTACCGTGCATCGAACCTGGACTGGTGACTCGTTTCATACATGATATTATACATGTTTCAATGCTATTCTCCCAAATCTCCCCACCCTCTCCCTCTCCCACAGAGTCCATAAGACTGATCTATACATCGGTGTCTCTTTTGCTGTCTCGTACACAGGGTTATTGTTACCATCTTTCTAAATTCCATATATATGTGTTAGTATACTGTATTGGTGTTTTTCTTTCTGGCTTACATCACTCTGTATAATAGGTTCCAGTTTTATCCATCTCATTAGAACTGGTTGATTTATTTTTATCATGTATATTATACAATCGTTTCTCTATTTTATTGAATTTCTCAAATTACAGATATACAGTATTGAGCACATAGCAGATTTTAAGATGAGTGATTGGAATATTAATCTAAGTTAAATTAAATGGATCTATCAGTTCATAGGATTACGTCTCACTTCTTATGATCTGATACTTATCTAATAAATGTGGTCTGGTTTCACCCTTTTACCTTGTAAGCATGTTGTCTTTTTTATTGATTGTTGTAAAAGAAGCAATTCTTCAATATTTAAATATGGGAATGATATAATTATATACTTTATTCTTTATAAGTTAAGAGTGATTTTTCTCCATTGCAGAATTCAGGAGTTGCATAATGATGTTCTTTTTATTTATAGGCACATTATGAATAATGACCTGTAGGTCTGTTTTATATCATGATAGATATGGATTTTGAAACAGTTCATGTCTTTAGATTTAATACAGTTACCTCAACTATAATATTTTTAGGCATTTCTATAATTTTGGAATATTTGTTCCTTCTTAAATACAGAAAGTTGTAATATCTATAAATTATGTCTTGGATTAGGTCCTAAATAAATAAATTCATTTCTAGGCATCATCATAAAGTGTCCTTTACATTATGTTTTTGAATTATGTCCCAGGTGGCACTAGTGGTAAAGAATCTGCCTGCCAATTTATAACATGTAAGAGACTTGGGTTCAATCTCTGGGTCATAAAGATCCCCTGGAGTAGGAAACAGCAACCTGCTCCAGTATTCTTGGGTGGAAAATTCCATGGACAGAGGAGCCAGTGGGCTACAGTCTACAGGATCACAAGGAGGCAGATACAACTGAGCATAAAAAGAGTTGGCCATGGCTGAGCACAAGTTTAGATTAGATGATTTGTTACTTGAGAAGATCAGAGAAATTTCATGGAAGAATTTTCATTATCTAATAATGGTTACAAATGGATACACATACATATATAATGTACACATTCTTGAGATAAAAATAAGTTGGATATTTATTTTGATTATATTTAAACCTCAAGGACTTAATATAGACTTTTTCCCCTAATGGATTTCTACAAAATTGAAAAGGTTTGGGAAAAAGGCAATTTTTAAAAATATTTTATCATTACAGATATTAACATTAAATGGAATATGTATAATGTAAACCCCACTCTCTAAAAACATAATCAAGCTATCAATGGATTCCATGTTCATTAAGTAATTACAATATTTTGCATATAATATAAATTAAAAATAAATTTTGAGCTTGGATGAAGGGCCAAGGCAGCAAACTTTCATTGTCTACATCCAAAGAAAATAGAACTTGTTTTGTTTAGAAAAGCCACTGCTCCATGATAACAAATAATTTATATGCTCTTACTTAATCGATGACTTCACACTAAAACTTTCCCTTAGAGAGAAAATTGGTAGAGGTTCAAGAATCATGTTATTTCCTAACTTACCTCATTTTAAATTAGAGCACGTTTTCCTTCCCTTTGCCAGAAAGTTCATCAAATTTTTTTATACAATGTGCTTACTCTGCTTTATTAAACAAGATGAAAAAGTACATTTCAGTGAACGTGATTTATTTTTTAAAAGTTTCAGTGTTTAAGCAAAGAGCTAAAAAAAGAAAACACAGCAAAGAGATATAGTACAGGAGTGATTTAAATCTCTCGGAGAAGGAAGAAAAACATAGCAGTAACTCTTTTCAACTCTTTCTCCAATCTGTAGTCATATCTCATTCACTTGGTAACATTTAAAATAAAAGGAAAGATGTAAGTTTAAGATATACTTCATAGAAATAAATACATCTTTCGAAAAACAATTATATAAAGAGAATGAGAACACAAGTCTCAGACTATGAGGAACTATCTGCAAAAGACACATCTAATAAAAAAAAGAACTCTTAAAACTCGATTAGAACATAAACAATCAGATTAAAAAAATGGGCCAAAGACTTTGACATCTCACTAAAGAAGATACAAAGAGGGCAAATAAACACAGAAAAAGATGTTCCATATCTTTAGGAAAATGCAAATTAAAACAACAAGATACCATGGCACATCTATTAGAATGGCCAAAATCCAGAACACAAAATGCTGGCAAAGATTTGAAGCAATAGGAACTCTCATTTATTGCAGGGAATTTCAAATGATACAGCCACCGTAGAAGACAGTTGGTGGTTTTTACAAAACTAAACATACCCTTACCACATGGCCCCAAAATCATGCTCCCTGCTATACACTCAAAGGAGTTAAAAAGTTATATCCACACAAAAACCTGCACATTATGTTTATAGAAGCTTTATTCAAAATTGCCAAAACCTGCAAGTAACCAAGACGTGCTTCAGTAGGTGAATCTAGACAACGGAATATTATTTGGAGCGAAAAAGAAATGGACTATCAAGCCAGAAAAAGACATAGGGGAAACAAATGTATATTAGTAAGTGAAGGATGCCAATCTGCAAAAGGTTACATACCATATGGTATGATTTCATAACACGACATTCTGGAAAAGATAAAAATATACAGACAGTAAAAAGATCAGGGGTTGCTGGGATTAAGAGAAAGGAAAGAATGAAGAGGTTGAACACAGGGGCTTTTTGGGTCAGTGGTTTCACAGTGCTAGACTGACATACTTTGTACAATTACTGTAAGCGCAGATATACATCATTATACATTGGTTCAAATACCAAGAGGGAACCCTAATATAAATATAAGACTTTGGGTGATAATGTGTGTGTCAGTATAGGTATTAATACATCAACTGTAACAGATGTACACTCTGGTAGGGGATGTTGATAATGCGGAGGCTAAGCATATGGGGAGTAGAATTCTGTGGAAAATCTCTGTCCCCTTCATTCAATTTTACTGTTAATTTTACAAAAAGTGCTCTAAAATACAATGTCTATTATTTTAAAATAATTATAATAACATATACATTATTGGTATGCTTCTGGGCAGTAAGAACTTTAATTGTAGTTCAATTCTTTCTTATCACATTAAGGACATATTCTTCTACTCTTAGCTAACAAATTTTAATCAGAAAATCTGATTAATTTTTCAACATTAAAAAGGTAACAGATTTTATTTTTAAAATATAAAGGTAATGAATTGAGAGGTTTATACTTACTGAATCATTCTTGTAACACTAGAATTGACTTTATGCATTTATTTAGAATATCTGGATACTCATAAATACATGTTTCTAGTTTACCTTTTCGTCTGATATTGATATTGGTGATACTATAGCTCTAGCTGACTTGAATGGCCTGAAAGCCTATTTATTCTTGTCTATTCTCTCAGATATTTCTTAGAGATTTCATTCAATTATCTCATCCACATATTTTATATGACTGGAAGTTAAATTGATACATTGAAACTTTGTCAAGAAAAGAACAGAACCACTTAAGTAACACAAAATTTATACTACCAATTTATTTCTTTGGAATGTTCTTAAAATCCAGGTGTATACACAATTTCCGCTTACTTTTTTTTTTTTTTCTCTCTGAAAAGTAGCTCAGAATCTACATAGCAAAACTGGTATTTGTGAATTTTAGTAATAGTTGTTTTAAAAAACAAGCCAGTTTTATCATAAAAATTTACTTTGCCAAAACATTTCTGAATATGTAATCAAACAAAAAAATTTTCCTCTGTGAAATAAAAAGTTAATTTTGCAAGGGAAATGGAAAAAGTTTCTTCTCTCTAATCTGCCCATTTCCTAGGACTTGGTAAAAGCTCAAGCCGTTTTTCAAGGACTGCATCCATAGGGGCTTACCTCTGAGTTCCCTCTCATTGCTGCTGCTAAGTCGCTTCAGTCGTGTCCGACTCCGTGCGACCCCATAGATGGCAGCCCAACAGGCTCCCCCGTCCCTGGGATTCTCCAGGCAAGAACACTGGAGTGGGTTGCCATTTCCTTCTCCAATGCATGAAAGTGAAAAGTGAAAGTGAAGTCGCTCAGTCATTTCCGACTCCTAGCGACCCCGTGGACTGCAGCCTACCTACCAGGCTCCTCCATCCATGGGATTTTCCGGCAAGAGTCCTGGAGTGGGGTGCCATTGCCTTCTCCATTAGGCCCCTGAATTCCAGGGAAAGGAAATATCTATTTCCACATTGTAGACTGATTCTTAAAATAATGATTTAGGAACCAGGGAGGATTTAGGTCAATTTTTATTTGACACAGACCTTGGAAACTTTTTAATAACAGAGTTTATAGGAAGAAACTAATTATCTTGATTGCAAAATCAGCAAAGTTAGAATTAACTCTATCACATTCTGATCAGAATGTGTTCTCAAAATGCTGAAAATTCAGGACCTCTTCAAAGAAAAACATGCTCAACTGTGATATAATTAGCAGTTTCCATGGCTTTTGTTCTTTAGAGACAATAATAGTTTTGATTCTTGAAAATGTCTAATTATGTGGAGAAGGAAATTCAAAGCACTAAAGAAGATAATTTATAGAATAGTTTTCAAAGTGATTAGAATTTGCAGAAAACAATTCTTACTACATACTCTGTTTAATCTTCAAGATTTTATTATCCCTTAAGAACTAATAAATCAAATTTAACATTAGCCACCTTTTTTGTACTTTGGCTTAATCTCAATATATTGGAAACGAACAATTACTGTTACTTTAACAAAACAACTTGCACTTATTTTAAGGTTTTTTTTTTTACATCTAAGGATTACATCTATGTACACTGGATACTAGAGATTTTTAATATCTGACATGCTGTATTATATATATAAATTATATCATATCCCTAATACTTAAAATTTAATGTCACAATACAAATTTTAAAGTTGAAACATAAAATGTGTAATTTTCGGTTTTATGTTTGAATTTTATCTGTATATTTGCACTAAAAGTCTAGTTTTTCTTTTTTAACCTGGATACTTTTGACAAAAGGGTATTTGGATTAGTCACTCAGTTGTGTCCAACTCTGTGATCTCAAGGACTGTAGCCCGCCAGAGTCCTCTCTGTCCATGGAATTCTCCAGGCAAGAATACTAGAGTGGGTTGCCATTCCCTTCTCCAGGGGATCTTCCCGACCCAGGGATCGAACCTAGGTGCCTTGCCTTGCAGGCAGAATCTTAACTGACTGAGCCATCAGGGAAGTTTACAGGCAAATAATTAGTTATCACATATTTTAAATACTATGTTGCTGTTTTATCATCCAGTTTATTATTTAAAATAAAACATTATTAGTCCTAGTTTAGTTCAAGTGTAAAGAAGTTAATTCATATAAACCTATACTAAAAACAACTCTTTTAAAACTATCTGAGGCTTTTCTGAACCTAGAAGTCACCATCTCTACCACTACTTTTAAAAAAAAATCCCTAACATTTAGCAGGAAATGTAGTTGTGGGGGATTTTATGGGTTAGCATAAAGGTGCTTTGTTGTTACTGCTTAGTCCCTAAGTCATGTCTGACACTGTAGTGACCCCACGGACTATAGCCCACCAGGCTTCTCTGTCCATGGGATTCTCCAGGCAAGAATACTAGAGTGGGTTGCCATTTCCTTCTCCAGGGAATCTTCCTGGCCCACGGACACAGTTGTATTCACCAACACTGTCTTGCTAGATGATTCAAGCAGGGTAGGGTGGGTCTTACTCAGTTCAGTTCAGTCGCTCAGTCATGTCCGACTTTCACGACCCCATGGACTGCAGCACGCCAGGCCTCCCTGTCCATCACCAACTCCCAGAGTTTACTCAAACTCATGTCCATCGAGTCGGTGATACAATCCAACCATCTCATTCTCTGTCATCCCCTTTTCCTCCTGCCTTCAATCTTTCCCAGCATCAGGGTCTTTTCAAACGAGTCAGTTCTTCACATCAGGTGACCAAAGTATTGGAGTTTCAGCTTCAGCACCAGTCCTTTCAATGAATTTTTAGGACTGATTTTCTTTAGGATGGACTGGTTGCATCTCCTTGCTGTCCAAGGGACTCTCAAGAGTTTTCTCCAACACCACAGTTCAAAAGCATCAATTCTTCAACACTCAGCTTTCTTTATGGTCCAACTCTCACATCCATACATGACTACTGGAAAAACCATAGCTTTGACTAGATGGACCTTTAATGTCTCTGCTTTTTAATGTGCTGTCTACATTGGGTCTTACTAGACTTACACAAAGGTCTTACCAGTGATTGTTGCTTAAAATTCCAATCAACCCATTCAAAGGATATACTTATTAGGTATTTATAATTCTCCAATTGAAACAGAACCAAAATCTACTAATTTAATAAGGCTAAGGCTTCCCTCGTGGCTCAGTGGCAAAGAATCAACCTACCATTGCAGGAGACACGGGTTTATTCCCTCATCCTGGAAGATCCCACATGCCACACAGCATCTAAGCCAGTGTGCCGCAACTATTACGCCTGTGCTCTAGAGGCCAGAACTGCAACTTCTGTGCCTAAGCACCCTAGATTCTTCAGTCCACAATGAGAAGCCACTGCAATGAGAAGCCCATACACTGCAACTGGATAGTGAGACCCAGTACTTACTAGAGAAAAGTCCAAGTAGCACAGAATAAATATAGTTATTTTTTTTAAAAGCCAATATTAATGACAAAGTTTAGATTAGACCACATCACAGTAGAGTCTAAACACCAAACACATACACACGTATCATACAAACATTCTTATATGCCAATGTCAATTTAGTTGAGGTATAGGATTGTTCACTCGTAGAATGTAACAGAACTGTTCTGTTTCTTCTTTAATGTTCAAAGGTGTGGTATATTTTGATAGTTTGGTCCTCAGGTCTAATGTAGGACTTTGACAGAGAGAAGATTCTGATTAAGTAGGTGTGAGTGGGCTCTGAGATTTTTGTTTTCTAACAAATTCCCAGGGAGATGCATATGTTACTACTCCCAGGGCCAAACTCCTGGAAATAAGGATTTATATCAGCTAAGTTTTCAATGATTTGAGCTATGTATAAATGACATAATTATGTGAACCACTGGTAGATAGACTCCTTTAAGTGTGGCAAATCTTGGCTTTTTAAAAAGTATACAACTGTAATAATAAAATGAACATGTTAGAAAGACAACAGAGTTCAGAAGGTATATTTCATCTTGTTTTCAGTTGATACAAGATTATTACTCACCTCTTGTAGGTTACTTAAATTTTATTACTTATAGTTTTCTATCTCACAAGGTTTTTGGGAAGATGAAGTGATTTTACAGGAAGCACTTTGAATAATATAAAACACTATATGATCACAGGATTTCAGTTGATAATGATTTCAATTATGTCTTTATGTAAAAACATCAATTTTACAAATTAATACTTTCATTATTAAAACTTTCAAATATTCAGGGTAATAACACTAAACGTCATGCCTTTGCAGTACAGTGGATGCAATTTAGAATCGGTGCTGTTTAAGTCAATTTGTGTTTTTGTTCAGTGCAAGCATTCCATTTCCTATTTTTTTTCCTTGCAACTCTTCCCCATTGCTTCTGCTTTAATACAGATTCTATAAGATCTTGAGTACTAATATGGAATAGCTTCCACCTATATTCCACCTTTCAGACACCTAGTCAGGACTAATAAAGGTATTTTCTAAACCAATTTGATACTTTCAATTTTGTTTTTAATAAGTACAGGGCTTGCTTCTCTTTATTTTAGTAACACAAAGAAATATTTTCTAACTTTAATATAGATTAAATTCATTTTATTTTCTAGTGGACCTATGATTTTTATATTTTTCCATGGAATAAAAATTATAATATACATACAACCATTACCTGGGCAATGTTCTGAGCCTTATATAATTACATGTTGGAATAAATTTCTTAGACCATATAACAAGACATGCTTATGTATATTAATTAGTTTAAAACACTGAGTAAAAGTAGATTTCCTCATCTTTCAAAATATTATCCTTCAATTTGTTACTGTGCCCCCTCAAATATTTATAGAGAAGCTATAAAAGGTGTTAAAATATGGCAACAATATAATTTATAGATTAATATAGTAAAATCCAAAGAAATAGGGAGATTATTTAACCACTGCTTTAAATAATCAAATGAGAAATTAAAAATTTTAAACAAATGAAATGTTTTTACTCTGAGAGAATGGGTCAAGAATCATGCTTATTGTTAATGATGAATTCATTATTTTTACATATTTCTTTTAAATCTCAGAGACTAGTTGAAGTGATCTTATTTACTTACTTTCTGGAAAGCAGCCCAGAACTTCTAGATTATCTATCTAAAAGCGTTTAGAATTTCTGCTTAATTGCTTTACATAAAATAATATTGTTTCTGGTTTTTCTCTACTCCTTAACGAATTCTCTCTAACCATTATCTCTTTTTGTCTCATTATTTTTGGGATGACTTTACTTAAAAACTTATGTATAATTAGGGACATATTCCACTAAAATAGTATCTCCTAAAAATTGAAAGTCATATTATGTACAGTTTTTTTTTATTCCAACTGATTCCCATCTTTTTTCCACAAAACTTAAAAAAGGGGTTGCCAATTTCTTGGATTTTGAACTCTCTTAAACACATATTTTATAAGAGACCACTGTAGATATAAGGACAAAAAGCAGCCTCCCTCATAAGTTGTCAAATCTTGGTATCATTTTATAAGTAAAAGGCTCAGACACTGTGGTTCTGATACTGAGTTAAACAAAGCGTGGAAATCAACTGAATCAAAAAGTTCATGTTTCACTGAAAGAAAAATGGATATACTTGTTCATTTACTTTATGGGTTAAACAATGGATTTAAGATATTAAGACTCCTTGGACATATAGGCATGTAATCCCATAGACATGCTAAAACCTCCAGAGTTTTCCATTTGATAAAGAATTCTATTAGTATTATCCTGGAGGGCAGAGATCTCTCTTACTCAGCTGTTTCTTATAATAGTTCTTGGTACCAAGAGAGTGCTTAATGTGCATCCAAAAAATGGAAGTTGGCCAGAATAATACGTTATAGCTAGCAAATGTAGCTAGGTATTCACTGTACTATTATCAGTGATCTAGGAGCACGCTCAATAGAAGTGCTGGGTACAGATGAAAGAGTAGAAATCTACTTTAGTAATTGTGCCGACTGATAAACTAAAGTTCTATACAGAGACAGACAGTGTTGAATGAGATGGGAAAGGACTAGACTTGGGGAAAGTAAAGACATTTGTTGGAAAGCAGAATGTAAGCACACTGTAGATAGTAATTAAATATGACAGTTTAGTTTACCTAAAAGTGATTTATTCTTAATGTCTCATTAACAACATCTATTTTACCTCTATCATGTCATATTATATAGTATTTGTTTTGTATGATAAGATGTAAAATGGCTCATGAATTAACATATGTCCCAATAATATTTTCTACTGTTCCAAGACTGAAAAATTATTTAATATGTATCACTTCTAATTTACATGATAAACTTCAGGGTTAGACTTTTAGATAGGAGACTCAAGAGCATAGTTTAAGAATCTTAATTTCAACAAGTGATATTATAAATTTTATTATAGTGACAGATATTATTACTGTGGTTAAGTGATAATGACAATCTATTTAGGAAGCTACTATTAACCATTAGGAATTAATCTGTTCTTTATTTCTCTATAATTTTCATCTTTCTTTTCTGACTACATCCAAACAGTGGATAGGTTAAGTTTTCTGAAAACTTTTCTCCCTCTTAATGATTTTAATCTCCTATGTTTTCTCATCCTAGAAAATACATTGTACTTCCAAGTAATCCGTCTAATAGCAATGACATATTCAGCTTCCTTAGTTGCACTACAGTGTATTAAAGGGAGCATCATTTTGCTACTAATATCAAAATATTCTGTACTAAATATTTGTGACATAATCTACTAACAAAGTATGATCTTTTCAAAGATGAAAAGTTTGGGAATTCATGAGTAGCTTACAGACAGAATTGATAAATGGAATTGTAGCACATTTATACAAAATCAAAACTATTAAACTATCAAAACTATTAAACTGAGTAGAGATTTGGCATATCTTTATGACATGGCTACCCTCTTTTCTGTTGCTGCCTCAGCTCTATCACTACCAAATGATTTCAACACTGTAGGCCATTAAAACTGGATCCTCTGACTCTCTGCCATTCCTGTTCTCTTTCCTGCCACCATACCCCTATCTCCAGCCAGTCTTTTTAATTCCATTCTGCAAGTTGCTCTTACTCAGGAATTTGAAATGGACAAGAAAGGAAGTAAAAGTAGTTCTGGCTAAGGAAAAAAAAAAGTGTAAAACCAGTTTACATTTTAAGATTCATTAACATACAGTATCTTAGGGTCTCTCAAATCCAATTACAGTATATTTTCTCCATTAGGACACTGATTGCTTGATCAGAGTTGACTATATTACTTTAATATTTATAAAGAATGTGATTTTTCCCCTTTAATTTATTTAAAATAAATCATCAGAAGTACAATAGTCATTAGCTTTCTTATGGGGAATAGCAATATCCCACAACGTCAATAATTTCTCTTCAAATATTTAATATGATTATTGAAAATATAAGAAAATCTCTGATCAAAGATATTTTATAACTTACCATTTCACCCTAGTATTATAAGCCAAAATTTTATAATTTTAATTATTAATATGACTAGATGTCTCTTTAATTCATCCAAAAATGAGTAAGGCTTAGTGGTAATTTCTGTGTTTTGTTTTCTTTTTTCAGAATATTGTCATTTTTGTTTGACTTAGAGGATTGTCTTCTAGTCCTGCAAAGCATGGGTATAATGTGTTTATTTATTCTAATATGTGTTGATGAACTCTATAGATGTTAAGTAGTTAGTGGCAATCATCATTTGATATCAGTCTTGGCAATATTAGTTTTCAGGATCACTGAGATTCAAGCTTACTAATTGTAAATGGGTCAAAATACAACATACACACCCCCCAATACAACTCTGTACTGACTGCCACTGAAATCCTGCTGTATGTATGCCAAACAGGAAAAGGCAATGGAGGTTTCAAAGGAAAAATAAATCTACCAACTTCACATAGGATTTTATAAATGTATAAAAGGGATGACTCTCTCTGACATTGAAACTCTGACATTTTTTAAACTCTGTATTAAGCGAATGGAAGAGATTATTTGTAGTTATAGAAATGCAAAACACCAATACAGTATAATAACACATACATATGGAATTTAGAAAGATGGTAACAATAACCCTGTGTACGAGACAGCAAAAGAGACACTGATGTATAGAACAGTCTTATGGACTCTATGGGAGAGGGAGAGGGTGGGGAGATTTGGGAGAATGGCATTGAAACATGTAAAATATCATGTATGAAACGAGATGCCAGTCCAGGTTCGATGCACGATACTGGATGCTTGGGGCTAGTGCACTGGGACGACCCAGAGGGATGGTATGGGGAGGGAGGATGGAGGAGGGTTCAGGATGGGGAACACATGTATACCTGTGGCGGATTCATTTTGATATTTGGCAAAACTAATACAATTATGTAAAGTTTAAAAATAAAATAAAATTAAAAAAAAAAAGAAATGCAAAGAAATACAGGGAAACAATAGAATGGAAAGACTATAGACCCTGATGCTGGGAAAGATTTAAAGCAGGAGGAGAAGGGAATGACAGAGAATGAGATGGTTGGATGGCATCACCAACGCAATGGACATGAGTTTGAGTAAGCTCCAGGAGCTGGTGATGGACAAGGAAGCCTGGCATGCTGCAGTCCATGGGGTTGCAAAGAGTCAGACACCACTGAGCAAATGAACTGAACTGACATATCTCTTCAGGAAAATTAGAGATACCAAGGGAACATTCCATGCAAAGTTGGGCTCAATAAAGGACAGAAGTGGTATGGACCTAACAGAAGCAGAAGATATAAAGAAAAGATGGCAAGAATACACAGAAGAACTATACAAAAAAGATCTTGATACCCATATAAGCACGATGGTGTGATCACTAACCTAGAGCCAGACATCTTGGAGTGTGACGTCAAGTGGGCCTTAGGGAACATCACTACGAACAAAGCTAGTGGAGATGATAGAATTCCAGCTGAGCTATTTCAATACTAAAAGATGATTCTGTGAAAGTGCTATACTCAAAATGTCAACAAATTTGGAAAACTCAGCAGTGGCCTCAGGACTGGAAAAGGCCAATTTTCATTCCAATCCCAAAGAAGGGCAATGTCAAAGAATATTCAAACCACTACACAATTGCACTTATTTCACATGCTAGCAAGGTAATGCTCAAAATTCTCCAAGTTAGGCTTTAACAGTATGTGAACCGAGAAGTTCCAGATGTTTAAGCTGGATTTAGAAAAGGCAGAAGAACCAGAGATCAAATTGCCAACAACCATTGGATCATTGGTCAAAGTAAGAGAATTCTGGAAAAACATCTGCTTCATTGATGACACTAAAGCTGTTGACTGTGTGGATCACAACAAACTGTGGGCAATTCTTAAAGAGATGGGAATACCAGACCACCTTCCCTGTCTCCTGAGAAACCTGTATGCAGGTCAAGAAGTAACAGTTAGAACTGGACAGGGAACAACGGACTGGTTCCAGATTGGGAAAGCAGTACATCAAGGTTGTATAATGTCACCCTGCTCATTTAACTTATATGCAGTATCAGATCAGATCAGTCGCTCAGTCGTGTCCGACTCTTTGCGACCCCATAAATCGCAGCACACCAGGCCTCCCTGTCCATCACCAACTCCCGGAGTTCACTGAGACTCATCATGAGAAATCCTTGACTGAATGAAGCACAAGCTAGAATCAAAAGTGCCAGGAGAAATATCAATAACCTCAGATATGCAGATGACACCACCCTTATGGCAGAAAGTGAAGAGGAACTAAAGAGCCTCTTGATGAAGGTGAAAGAGGAGAGGGAAAAAGCTGGCTTAAAACTCAACACTCAAAAAAGCAAAGATCACAGCATCTGGTCCCATCACTTCATGGCAAACGATGGAGAAACAAGGGAAGCAGTGACAAACTTTATTTTCTTGGGCTCTAATATCACTGCAGATGCCTACTACAATCATGAAATTAAAAGACACCTACTCCTTGGAGGAAATGCTCTGATAACCTAGACAGCATATGAATATCAGACACATTACTTTGCAGACAAAGGTCCATATAGTCAAAGCTATGAGTTTTCCAGTAGTCATGTATGGAGGTAAGAGTTGGACCATATAGGCTGAGTGCCAAAGAATTGACGCTTTTCAACTGTGGTGTTTGAGAAGACTCTTGAGAGTCCGTTGCACTGCAAGGAGATCAAACCATTCAATTTGAAATGAAAACAATCCTGAATACTCATTGAAAGAACTGATGCTACAACTGAGGCTCCAATAGTTTGGCCACCGGATATGAATAGCAGACTCATTAGAAAGACCCTGATGCTGGGAAAGATTGAAGGCAGGGGGAGAAGGGGATGACAGAAGATGAGATGGTTGGATGGCCTTATCGACTCAATGGACATGAGGTTGAGCAAACTCCAGGAGATGGTGAAGGACAGGGAATCCCTGCATACTGCAGTCTACGGGTCACAGAGTTTGACATGACTGAACGACTGAATAACAAAAAGAAGAGAGATTTATAAATCTACTGAAGAGGTACATTTTGATGCATCTTTTATGCTAACAGCCTACATTAAATGCCAAAATAGTTATGATTTAGTAAATCATCATAAAATAATAAAATTATACTTCTATAATGAATAAAATAATTTATGAAAATTACTAATAATAAATTATAGTTTTCAAATGCATATCTTTATTTTTGAATCAGTATATTTTAACATAATAATAGTACCATATGTAAAATGTCATAGAGAATTCATGTGTTGATCCAAAATTACCACAGGTAATTGACAGATTGCTGAAGGAAGTTGTGGGAGGCTGGAGTGGGAATGAAGGGATATGATTTTCTCTTGTCTAGTTTACCTAAATCATATAATGACAGAAACATTTCTGTTGAAAATATTTCTTCTAAGGGCATGTAAACACACTTAAATCTTCCTTACTAACATTACCAGGAAAATATTTTAAATACTTTTCTCTTACATAATGTTTTGTGATTTATGTTTGGTTGACTATATGAAGCTTACAGCATTTCAGTGTCATTTTGGGGGTTTCCCTGGTGGCTCATCAGTAAAGAATTCCCCTGTATTGCAGGAGACATAGATTTGATCTCTGGTTTCGGAAGGTCCTCTGGAGAAGGAAATGGCAACCCACTTCAGGATTTTTGCCTGGAGAATTTCGTGGACAGAGGAGCCTGGTGGGCTGCAGTCTATGGCGTCACAAAAGTTGGACACAAATGAGCTTAAGATTAATTTCTCTGGTAGAACCTTTGGTTCTCTGATGTGTTTGAATGTGCCAGGCTTTGGGAAACTTTCAAGGCAATGCCAAATAGCTACACAGACAGAATCACTGAGTTGGATACAGCTTAGCAACTAAACCACCACCACCACCACCAATGTTATATGTAAGTAACTTAGTAATAAGTATATAACTAAGCTTAGAAAAACTCCTCCTCTTTATTAAAGCAAAAGAGTAGCATATCTATTTTTATCAAAATGTACTGACCACAAGAAATTCTCTATGCACAGACTTAACCTAAGGAAAGGGCATAGATCACTATTCATCTTGCTTGGTTTTCCTTTTAAGTCATTTTCATTGCTTTCTCAGAAATTCATGGCTGTTTAGTTTAGTAAGACTGTGTGTGCATTCTACTACATCTTTAGTGATTTGACATAGCTAGGTATTTTTATTTTTCTATTATTTAAATTTCTTACATAATGCTATGAAACCAGTTAACATCAATAGTTGTTCTGTTTGCTTGTTAGGTTTGTTTTTGGTAAAAGTAGTCTACTTTCCAAGGGCTTTATAGAAATTTACTTATGCATGATCCTCATGACAATCCAATAAGGAAGGAACTATTATTATTTCCTCTTGAAAAAAGGGATGTTGAGTACAGAGAGCTCACGTTAGCTGTCTGTAGCTGCTTAGCTACTGTACAATTCAGCAGTCAAGTTCCATAGACTCCATGCTTTTAATTCTCACCCCAAATGTTATAGACGATGTCTTCACAAGAAAAATAAAATTAAAAGTTAAGCTGTGATATGGCAAGATAAAGAAATATCCTAGATTCAATTCAGTCAATGTTTTTTAAAAAAGTATGTTGGAAAAACTAAAATATTCACCTAATGATTTCAGTGGTAAGTATTGCACTCAATAGAGCTAAATTAATACTTAGAAAAATACATTTTATTAACATTTACGCTTGGTTCATCATGTGTTTCATCTGCTAGTTTTGTTAAGCCCAATTTTATTACAATGTTTATGTATTATTTTAATACTAAAGACAAATATTTTTGATATATTAACTGCCCATACATACATTGACAACAATCAATTAAATTAAGAAAAAGTAACCTGAGAACAGATTAAGAAAGGCAAAAAATCTGCAGACTGGCTAACTGTATTAATTTGCAAAATGTGTACTATATTCTAGATATAGAGCTGGTATGCAAATAACAGCAGCAGCAACCACAGTCATAATGAGCATTGACCATATTATCAGACACTGTTCTTATCACCTTATAAGGGCTGTCTCATGCATCTTCAGAAAAATAATATATTAGTATTACTTATATTTTACAAATCATAAATGGATGATAAAAATAAGTAAGGTAAATTAACACCAAAGTCACAAGGGATAGAGGACCTGGGATACAAACTCAGACAATCTGACTACAGAGCCTGCAAAGCAGATTCATTGAATTGTTTTTTATTTGGTATATCCTAAACTGTAAGGCAAAGTGGTAGGCTCTGTGCTAAATCCAAACATGCATTTATGTGGTCTGGGATTCCAAGGTAGGAGAGATTAAAATCCTTTTAGAGAATGCTATGGCTAAATGAAAATAATAGTAAGTTTTTGGACACAATTTAATTTCAGTTTGTTAGTGCTTAATATTGGAGAGGTCATTTAGGATTGGATGACAAAGAACTTGACAGGCAGCGAAATCTGGATTCAATTCACTTGTAAATTGAAAGATATAAATGAGTTTTAAATGGGAAAGTATCATGATAGCCCTCAGAGCTATATTTAAGGAGACATCTGCCAGTGGTATCTAAGAAGGAAGAGTATATATGGCTTATTATGTCAGGTAATTTTTAAAAAGTAAGCATAAACAATAATCTATTGACTAATTTTAACCATCAAAAACTGTATGCAGAATTTTTTTTGTCCTAAGCTTCTGACACATCATTCTCTGGCACAGTTAACCTAATTTGATACTTGCAAAAATAGATAGCAAAATATTCAATCTCATGAGTCAAGATCTCTCTTTGACTCATGATTAATTACATTCGGCACATGAGGATTGCATTTTAGAAAACAGTTGGGGTAAATACACCAACAAAATTTTATCAATATAAAAAGACAGGTTACTTCATAACAGTTTTTCATTTAGATATCATCGTATCAGCCTTTGATACAAATTTTATCGGAAAGTTTCTGAAAATTTCTACTATGAAAGTATTTGTGTCAAGCCTACATTTAATAATAATGTGAACTTATTCTTCTCAGTCATTAGAACCTAACCGGTTGCCACCCTCCCATCAAAACTGTCCATGCTATTAAAATTCAATGGCATTGCTTGCCATCATTCAGCTTTATCTGACTAAAATCCTTTAATTTCCCCACTCCTGCTGTTGGGAGCTCTAGGCTCATCACACTTAACCTCTGCCTAGGCTTCTCAGAAAAGAATTTGTTTCAGTCCATTCATGGTTTCAATAGTTGAGCAAGCCACACGCAACTGCACACTGGTCTTTTACCCTGAGCACACTAATCTGATTGTTTTTCCACTCTACAAACTCTGGGTCAACAATCAAGCTGCCGCCAGAAACTAATTAATTTGCAAACAGGCTTCTGTTTTCACAGAGGGAAAGCTTTTGAGAGCCGTGTCAGAGAGGCCAGTCACACCATGGTTACACGCATTGTCATGGTATCCACTTCTCAGGGTAAGTCTCTTGCTAGATGTCACTGCACACATGAACCCAGATTACTCAGTCAGCAGTAAATCCCTATTGAGACCCACCAAGCTCTGAATGTAGTGACTCTGGAAGAGGAAATTGGTATAGACAGGCTCTGTATTCATTAAGTCGATGGTGAGATGAGAGAAAAATCATGTTAAGAACCAAGAGAAAAGAGGGAACTGCCTTTAACTTATAGAATTTTCTAAGATTTTGCTTTACTTTTATATATTTTCTTAAATTTTAATTTTTAAAAAGTAGAATTTTTTTTTCAGTTAATGTAATCATACAGCAAAATGTTATTTTCTACTCTTACCATTCAACTACTGAAATAAGTGGTTCAAGCTTTGTGATTAATGTGCCATACTTGAGGGTTGTACTTTTTAGTCCATTATTAAAAAATGGTAAAATAGCAAATTCTAAAAATTTTCTTCAGCTACATTTTCTCAGTGGCCTGAAAACAAATGACTTTCCAAACATTACTTCTGAGTTAATTTTTCTTCCAAAGTTTTATTCAATTTCTTTTCATTAGTATAGGCAATTAAAAAAAAAGTTAAAAGTGATTATGGTTCTTAGATAAAATGTGACATAAAAAATCAGTCCTCAAGAAAGACAATCAAGATATATTTTACTAACTTTTGCTCTTTATGAAAAATGGAGTATATTAAAAGTGAGTATATTAAATTTATCATCATTTAGAGAGACAAATAATTTCAGAAAAATTTTATATATATTTATTTTTTGGAAAAATTGCATTTCTGGCAGGTGTACATCCTTTATTAGGATGAAATTTTTTTCTGGCAATAGATTCATGAGGAAAAAAACAGACCTACCAGACTGTGTTTAGATCTAGATATGAATATTTATTTTAAACTATTATATATCCATGTTTCAGCATAATTTCACCAAAATTATTAACACTTTTGTGATTCTTTGCATTGATACTTCATAACTGTTGACTAATGAATACAGAATATAATTCATAGAATATATAATTCAAAAGTTAAAAGAGACTATCTTTGTTGCTTCTTTCATAGAGGATGTTTAGTTGTTCTTATTGCTTTACCTGAACGGTCAGTACACATCTATAATACCATGCGCTCACATAACCATAAAATAAGGCTTCCAGTGGACTTCCTCCCCCAAGTCAGCAAAATATTATTACTTTCATCTGAGAAATACTTCAAAATGGCATCATTAATAAGTCTGACATTATGCCAAACTAGCTGATTAATTTTATTTATTAGAAAATCCAGTTGGATAACGCTGTTAAGTTCATGCCTTTAAAGATGGTAGAATTAAAATAGTGTATCAAAAGAGCTGTACAAGTGATCTGAGATTAGGTATCTGGTACCATGAAGTATTAATTTGTGCCCTCAGATATTTGTGGTTATATTTCTTGGTTCCATTTTCAAAAAATAAATATATCTGGTAGAGAAATTTGAATCATTAGAGAACATGAAATATCCTAGTGCATGACCACAGAGGAAGCCATGCTGATTCAAATAAGTGTAGGCTACCCTGGTCTGACTATGTTACAAGTGAGAGGAAGTAGAATGATGACTCACATACCATTTCAATTACAGAAAAGGAAAAAAAAAGCAAACGAGTTGCTTTATCCACAGGCACAATCCTTTTAGGAAATTCCACTAAAAGAAAACAGGTCTTCCTGAAGTAAGTGGGAAAGCCTCACACTCTGGGCACCGCATTTAGGTCTGTTTGGGTGTACTAGGCCTTGGCTCTCTCAAGGATCCATGTGGTTTCATACATTAAACCCAACTCTGACTGTCCTGACTCAGATGTTATACTCAGAGAATGAGTCTAAAAATGCTTACTAAGCATGTTCTACCAATGGATTTGGGATAAAGCACAGAGAAAACCTTAAATTTATTAAGTGCTTACTGCATGCCAATCCGGAGAAGGCAATGGTACCCCACTCCAGTACCCTTGCCTGGAAAATCCCATGGACGGAGGAGCCTGGTGGGCTGCAGTCCATGGGGTCGTGAAGAGTGGGACATGACTGAGCGACTTCTCTTTCACTTTTCACTTTCCTGCATTGGAGAAGGAAATGGAAACCCACTCCAGTGTTCTTGCCTGGAGAATCCCAGGGACGGGGGAGCCTGGTGGGCTGCCATCTATGGGGTCGCACAGAGTCGGACACGACTGAAGCGACTTAGCAGCAGCAGCAGCAGCATCATGCCAATCACTTGCTTAGTACTTTATACAACATTATCATGTAGTCCTTTTTCTTTCTTTTTTTTTTAACTATAAGAAGATAATAGTATTTTCTTCTATCATATAGTATTCCAACCTTAGTTCAAGACATAAACAATATTAGCAATCAAATATTAGCCCAGCGACTGATCTGATCTGATCTGATTAGCCCATTAAATAGAAAAATAAATGTGGGTTAGCCATCCATCTGCTCCATCTTCTTGTTCATGGCTAAAAAGAACAAGAATACTAGGTGATAATATTTACATAATAAATATTAAAAATTATTATTACAGCATGGTGAACTTTTTTCTTTTTACTATTAAAGCTTTTATTCTTCTTACTATGAAGAGGGCAATTTTACCTAATTTTCACGCTGTTAGTAAACCAAAATTAGAATTGAAGTTTAAACCTGTATAATATAGAATTTATAAAGCAAAAAAAAAAATAGTGAATTTTGGTACATCAGGTCAAACTCATACCAGTACATTTTCTGAAATCAAATGTTGTCCTAATATCTAGCAATCTTAAACTAGAGGCTAGAATAAATGATTTTTTTAAGTTATGTAAAAAATCAATAGATTCCATCTCTCTCATGTTTTGCCATCAAAGTGATTTATTTCCTGGCAAAGTGAAACTGAATTTAAGCCATTATTTCTCCTATTACAAAAATGGAAACTTTCATGAGTTTTAATTATGAAAATAGTGAAATTCCATAAAAACTGAGACATTTCAAGATCTAATTCTAGACAGCAGTTTTTCTTTCTAATTTCAGTTTAGCAAAAAACACAAATTAAAAGTCATCTAAAGTAGGCCAACTAATTGAATTGGTTTGAACTTATTTGATAAAAGTAAAGTAATTCCTGTACCAAAATTAATTTGAATAGCCTGGAAGACCATTCAAAAAGTACCTTGCAGGGTAATTTATTACTTCTGGCAGCACAACTGATTGCGTAGTCTATGCCGAAGTCTCAAAACTCATTTATTTTATGCATGTATGTATAAACATTATGTTTCTAATTTTGTCCTTCAGTGGTATTTAATTTCATGAGGTTGTGATCACACAGCCCCTTGGTTCTAAGTCAGATAGGTCTGCATCCTCCATCTTGCAGCAGTTCTGGTTTTTGCACCCTGTCAAATGTAACCTTTGTGCTAATTTGGCAAAATCAGTTCTCACATTTAGTGCTGAGAGACTGATAACTGAATTCTCAAATGAACTGCACATTTGCAGAGATAAAGTACAGAACTGTGGACTGTTTTCCCACAGTTTAAATTCTTCAGACTCAGCTGTCAACATGTGAGTTTGTAGCACAAAAGCAGTTTTAACTTGATGACTTTTTTCCACCAAAGCCATAAAAATGAAATGTATACTACACTTTCCTTTATGTTATTCCATCTTCTAATGAGATTTTCTTTCTCATGGACAGTGAAAGCCTGTATGCCCTTTAGAGTTCTTAGTAGATCAAAGTCTCCTTGCTGAATTAAAAAAAAAAAAAATTCTCCTACTACATAAATATTTCACTTTGAGAACTGACTAGATAGCCATGTTTAAAGAAGTTTGTTCCTACTAATTTTGAGTCCCTACAGAAAGAGGAGAGGGAAAAGTTGTCTTAAAGCTCAACATTCAGAAAACGAAGATCATGGCATCTGGTCCCATCACTTCATGGCAAATAGATGGGAAACAGTGGAAACAGTGTCAGACTTTATTTTTCTGGGCTCCAAAATCACTGCAGATGGTGACTGCAGCCGTGAAATTAAAAGACGCTTACTCCTTGGAAGAAAAGTTATGACCAACCTAGATAGCATATTGAAAAGCAGAGACATTACTTTGCCAACAAAGGTCCGTCTAGTCAAGGCTATGGTTTTTCCTGTGGTCATGTATGTATGTGAGAGTTGGACTGTGAAGAAAGCTGAGCGCCAAAGACTTGATGCTTTTGAACTGTGGTGTTGGAGAAGACTCTTGAGAGTCCCTTGGACTGCAAGGAGATCCAACCAGTCCATTCTGAAGGAGATCAGCCCTGGGATTTCTTTGGAAGGAATGATGCTAAAGCTGAAACTCCAATAGTTTGGCCACCTCATGTGAAGCATTGACTCATTGGAAAAGACTCTGATGCTGGGAGGGATTGGGGGCGGGAGGAGAAGGGGACAACAGAGGATGAGATGACTGGATGGCATCATCGACTCGATGGACATGAGTTTGGGTGAACTTCAGGAGATGGTGATGGACCAGGAGGCCTGGCGTGCTGCGATTCATGGGGTCGCAAAGAGTCGGACATGACTGAGCGACTGAGCTGACTGACAGAGCAGAGGTTAAATAATTGACGGTGGATATTCCAAAACTGTCCTGGGGTTTTAGACTTTGGGTCTTTTATGACTTTACACAGAGAGTTTTATCACGATCTCAGCATCTTTTCTGTTCCTTGGTGAGGCTTCTAATTTCTCAGATGATCACCTGGTACCATTCTACCTCCTCTATTCCCAGACAGCGGGTATCTAGCTATATGCCCAGTCCCTTTTGATTACCACTGTGTTTGTACTGAATCATGAATTATCTTAGGGAGGCATCATATTAATTTAAAGGACAGCAACTGGCAAGTACTATCATATTTATTGTATACTTGGAGAGCAGGAAATACAGGAAACATAGAAGAGACTCTTTTAAAGAGAAAAGGCTAGTGGCAAACACTGTGGGAGAGACAGTCGAAATGGAGATTTATTTTAAAAAAAAAATCACAGAAAGTCATTAGTGGAAGAGCAGTTTCATGGGATCAAAGTCAGGATGAAAACAGCTAAATGTAGTGAAAATGTTGAGTAAACAAGTTCCTTAACCAGATTATGGACTTAAGACATCTAGGGACCGTGTGGTTCACCATCATTAAATGGAGAATTTAGGTAGGGTACATGAGTACGTTTTCAGGTCAGGGAAGAAATCAGAGGTGAAGAACCAATAAAGTCAGCAAAAAAAAGTAAACTGGGTAAATTTATGAAAAAAAAATCAATGCAATTAAGAGCAAAGGCAGTAGGGTCAAAGGTGGAAGGTAAGAGGCACATCATTTTCATTAATACATGAAAAATAACAGGACGATCAGAAACGTTGCTATAGGAGAAATGAATGCTGACTGAGGTAATTTGAGGTATATTTTATGGTTTAAATAGTCATTTTAGAGTTGGGATACAGAGAACAATGGAGAAGGAAATGGCAATCCACTCCAGTATTCCTGTCTGGAAAATCCCATGAACAGGGGAGCCTGGTGGGCTACAGTTCATGGGGTCACAAAGAGTCAGACACGACTGAGCAACTGAGCATGAGCACAGAGAACAAAAACCCACAACTCGTGGTCTCCTGAAATTTCAGAGGTTCAGAAGCAGATTTTGATTTTTCTCTAACAAACAAGACAGAGATGAAATTAATTTGAAGTAACCCTAGAAGAGCAGGAGAAACAAATGTGGCAGAAGTTCAAATACTGAGATAATCAAGTACCTTACTGAGTACATAGATGGATTGTAAGCTATGAAGTTCATCTTTCTTAATAAGGTATGTGAAACCAAAGGAGAATTCATGAAAATGAGATTAGGGACTGGGAATCCTTATTTTATAGGATTGAGGGCAGATATAAACGGAGATACTTATTTAATAATAAAAACATCTATGAACATATTTGAGTGACCAGTATAAAAATCACTGATGAATGCCTAATTAAAAAAAAAAAACTCTACATAGAAGACTTACATAAGGATTATTTGGTTTAAAATTTGAGTGAAAGTAGTGTTTACTTATTTTAGGCATATAAATTTTATCATTTTCAATTGTAAATTTATTTATATATTAAAAAGAAAAAGAATTTTAGAAGTATCTGCTTTGCAAACCAGCACATAGTGAATGGATAGACAACAAAGAACTACTCTGTAGAACACAGAACTACATTCAATATTTTGTGATAAACCATAATGGAAAATAATAATATGAAAAAGAATATATTTCTGTATGTATAACCGAATTGCTTTGGTGTACAGCAGAAATTACCACAATACTGTAAGTCAACTACACTTCAAAAAATAAAGTTTTTTAAAAAGTATCTGCTTGATCCAGGAGTGACACCAGCACCTGAAGTTCAAAAAACTAGGTTCTTTTCCAAAATCTATCTACTGGGTAGATGTAATCTTAGATTCACATATTAGTCTTAATTTCCCAACCTGTAAAGTGGAAAAAAGAATTTTAGAAAGATTAAAGGAGAATCAAACAATATGATACCAATGTTTCAAAAATATTTTCAGTGTAATGTGTTTAGCACCATGTAATGTGTTTAGCACAATTTAATAATTTATATGATGCTCTAAAGGCAACATGAGAGGTGTGGAGGAAAAAAGTACTACATGAGATTTGTGGTGGTGTCTCTGGAAGACAAGATTGGTAAGGCATCTTATCTTTTTCCACTGTCTCCCTTCCGTAGCTCCAGCCCAAATCTATTTTTTTCCATTGTTAACTACTGAGAAACTTTACTTTTGGCACAAAGCAAATACTTTCCAGAATTTTTAATCTCTGTTCTCTTTTTGCCCCACTTTCTCACACCCACAGCCATGAAGTCATCACTATGAATTTAACTGCACACTGAATCTCAAGCTCGTATTGCGTGCACAACAGGAGGAAGCCTCTCCGCTGACTTACTACAGACGCCATGTTACGTGCTTGTGCTCTTGCAAGCAGTAGCACCTACCGTTGAGCCACCTGGAATCGTGCTGCTCCGTCCTGATTGGATGATGGTGCCCAAGAGTTCGGAAGATAGCAAAGTCTCGCCCCATAAAATCAGCTGCTGTTCCAGAGTATAATTCTCCATCTGCGTCGTGATAAAATAAAATCACATGCACGTACTTTAATTAAGGCAACTTAATCCAAAACTAAGTACAAGTTTCATGTTAAGACCATCCTAACACCCTCTGCATCATTATGCAAAGCTACTGATATTTATCCTGTATCTTTGTAGAAGGGACTATCTCGCTACTCATTTAGCACTAACTTTGAAAAATTGAGTAAAATATGATTCAGTGGACATTATGAATGGAAACAAAAATTATATGTACCACATTGTCTGCTTTTATATGTTTAAAGCTACTATGATTCTAATATCTTTATTTTTTACAGTCTCGTAAAATATTACTTACATTTTTGGCTTTAATCAAAAAATTAAATTTCTAATATATTTCTTTTTTAGTGGGACTTAATTAATTAATGAAATTTTGCTATAATTGACAAAAGACTAATACTTTCTTGCCTTCCATTTTTTAATATCTCAAGTGGGAAAAGTATTCTAATTTGGTATGAGCTGTCATATAATCATAAAACAAGTCCACCACAGAGTCTCAAATATAACAGAAATGTGTTTGAAGAGGGGGATTTTGATAAACACAGGCCATAATCACTATAGCTCAAGATTCTGTTGTGCCTTGATTCATTTCTACTTAAATTGAATTAACTCTAGGACAGAATTTAATGATGGAAGAATCATAATCAGCAGGTTAGAAGAAAGGGAAAAGAAACAAGGAGAAAGACAACTTAATATTTACTGCATACCATTTGTGCTTGTGGGGCAGTCAGGTTCTGGCTTGACACTTCCAAATTATCTCATTTACTTCTGTCAACAACCCCATGATGTACATGTTATCCTTATTTTACACTTCAAGAAACCCAAGTTTCCTCAGCTGAAAGACTAGCAAGTCAAGGTGAAAGTTCAAACTCAAGTCTGTTTAACCCCAAGTTTCCTATACTAAATATATATCATATCGCCTTTTAATAAACTAAAGTTTGTAAAATTGGCATTTTCTTTCCTTTAAACAAAAAATGCCTCATATTATTCCACCCAGAAAATGCATTATTGCCTGCTTGCTTATGTAAATTATGAACAGAAAAACAATAAATATTTTCTCCAAATAATCTACCATAATGACAGTAAAAACTAATATTATCTTGTTGATTATTTGGACAGGTTAATGTTTCTAAATCACTGACTTGAGAAATACTCAGAAAACAAAGTCAGTTCAGTTCACTTTAGTCGCTCAGTCGTGTCCGACTCTTTGCAACCCCATGAATCGCAGCACGCCAGGCCTCCCGGTCCATCACCAACTCCCGGAGTTCATTCAGACTCACATCCATCGAGTCAGTGATGCCATCCAGCCATCTCACCTCTGTCGTCCCCTTCTCCTCCTGCCCCCAATCCCTCCCAGCATCAGAGTCCTTTCCAATGAGTCAACTCTTCGCATGAGGTGGCCAAAGTACTGGAGTTTCAGCTTTAGCATCACTCCTTCCAAAGAACACCCAGGGCTGCTCTCCTTTAGAATGGACTGGTTGGATCTCCTTGCAGTCCAAGGGACTCTCAAGAGTCTTCTCCAACACCACAGTTCAAAAGCATCAATTCTTCGGCGCTCAGCTTTCTTCACAGTCCAACTCTCACATCCATACACGACCACTGGAAAAACCATAACCTTGACTAGACGGACCTTTGTTGGCAAAGTAATGTCTCTGCTTTTCAATATGCTATCTAGGTTGGTCATAACTTTTCTTCCAAGGAGTAAGCGTCTTTTAATTTCACGGCTTCAGTCACCATCTGCAGTGATTTTGGAGCCCAAAAAGATAAAGTCTGACACTGTTTCCACTGTTTCCCATCTATTTGCCATGAAGTGATGGGACCGGATGCCATGATCTTAGTTTTCTAAATGTTGAGCTTTAAGCCAACTTTTTCACTCTCCTCTTTCACTTTCATCAAGAGGCTTTTGAGTTCCTCTTCACTTTCTGCCATAAGAGTGGTGTCATCTGCATATCTGAGGTTATTGATATTTCTCCCAGCAATCTTGATTCCAGCTTGTGCTTCTTCCAGCCCAGAATTTCTCATGATGTACTCTGCATATAAGTTAAATAAGCAGGGTGACAATATATAGCCTTGACGTACTCCTTTTCCTATTTGGAACCAGTCTGTTGTTCCATGTCCAGTTCTAACTGTTGCTTCCTGACCTGCATATAGGTTTCTCAAGAGGCAGGTCAGGTGGTCTAGTATTCCCATCTCTTTCAGAATTTTCCACAGTGTATTGTGATCCACACAGTCAAATGCTTTGGCATAGTCAGGAAAGCAGAAATAGATGTTTTTCTGGAACTCTCTTGCTTTTTCATGATCCAGAGGACGTTGGAAATTTGATCTCTGGTTCCTCTGCCTTTTTAAAGCCAGCTTGAACATCTGGAAGTTCACGGTTCATGTATTGCTGAAGCCTGGCTTGGAGAATTTTGAGCATTACTTTACTAGCATGTAAGATAAGTGCAATTGTGTGTAGGCATACACAAATTATAAGTTAAACATTGGTATACCACTAATTTCCAAAGGACTTTTGTATATATCAATCAGAAACTTTCTGTACATCTTCAGTTATCAATACCTTTTGCAAAGTCTTATTATCTAATCTTTTATGTGATATCCTTAGTTCACACCTAGAATTATCACTTGAAAATAAATGTCTTTGAAACGAAAATGGACATTTTCAGTGGTCCACACTAAATTTGGCTTCCCTGGTGGCTCAGACAGTGAAGAATCTGCCAGCAATTCAGAAGACCCGGGTTCTACCCTGGATTGGGAAGATCAGCTGGAAATAGGAATGGCAACCTACTCCAGTATTCTCGCATGGAGAATTTCATGGACAGATGAGCCTGGTGGGCTATAGACCATGGGATCACAAAGAGTTGGACATGACTGAGCTTAAAGTAAATTAATTCCTCTGGTAGAACCTCTGGTTCTTTGATGTGTTTGAATGCACCAGGCTTTGGAAAATGTCCAAAGCAGTACAGGACAGCTACACGGACAGAATCACTGAGTAACTGTAAGTTATGACTTTAAATATTAACAAAGAGATAGTTCCTCTTAGAGACTGAGTTTTTAAAAATTTATCACTTATTCTGAACTGTTGTGAATCAAGTCAAAGTGATGGTCTGACAATATATTAAGTAAAATTCACCAACTCTATGAACAGTACTCATGGGACATCATAAATTGACATATTGCATATTGTGGTATCTTTGGGATTCAAAAACATCTTGTCTTCTCTTTACTTAATTAAATGAAGTTCAAAACTGACTTGCTCTCAAAATAATATACTGCAATAATTTTTTATCTGCCCATAAAGAAATAATCCTTTTTGAAAAGTACAGAAACACTATTAACAAGCTATTTACAAGTTTCAAACGTACTGTGCAATATTTTAATGTAGATGGTCTACTTAATATAACCTATATGCAGTAAGCTTAACACTTTAGTTAAGGTTGACACTTAATCTTTTTACAAATAACTGACAGATGTGATGAATTTTTAAACTTCAGGTGATTTTTTATCTATATGAATAAAAGAATGTTAATTTAAAATTTATTGTGAAAGCAACCTCAAATGTTCAAGTCAATTTCAAACATTTTCATGTTGGAACACCTTTCACATGAAGATCTGTGTCCTCTTTACCTTAAAAAATCAAAAGCATTAAATCGTTCGTTGAACCTCATTGCCCTCTCAACCGTATGTGAGGTAATGAAAATAAGGAAAGGTGAAAATAGAACAACCAAAAGGTGAAAACTGAGTGATTATATGTCAGAGATTTGTCAGGCCATGCCTAATAAGAGGTGTAATCAGAAATGGAAGAGTAAAGAATATCATGAGTTAATCTTTTTTTTCATTTAGCTTTTTCAATGTGAGTAAAATTCATAATTATGATTGCTATTATATGTAAACTCTATTCCAGAGAGATGAAATAACAAAAACTACAACCAAATATATATTATTTGAATATGACAGGTGTTTGTTTCTCATATTCATTTCTTTAGCTTTGTTAACAATCATGATTATCTTTTCATCTATTCCCACATAAGGAAGGCAAAAAATATGAGTGCAAAGGCAGAAAGACTGATTTTATTTCTCTTTTGACAAGAGATAAGTAGGCTCCTTAGAGAATGTAGAGGGTTCATCAGTAGAAGAGCTTAATTTATTATCGAGAATATAATTTATGAAGAGTTGACTTAGAAACCAAAGAACGGTTGCAGCTAAAGCACCAGTTGCCTCCAGTCATAGGAAGTTACCTCCTACTCAAACACTATTTTTGAGTCAGCGTAATATGCTAGAGCTGGAGGTCACCAGATGATTAGGTGGCCATGAGGGCACATTCTAATACTGTCAGTGCTTAGTGTCAGTAACTATTCCTTAACACCAGGCCTTAGATCAGATTTTCTGCTCAGAGGTCTATAGGATTCGTATCAATGTGGATTCTTCATCCTTGGGGAACAAAGGGGAACAAATCCCCCTTTGTTATTTGGCCCAAGTGTATAGGTGGTGGCATATCATACTCTTGCATTCTCTTTAAGAAGATATATATCAGCTCAGAGTATATTTCATTTAATGTAACTGTGTATTACCACCTTATATTAAAGACATTATACTCTCCAGCTATCTGAAATGATCTAACAAAATATCTGAGTTGAATAAATCTACTATACCTTAGCTGGCTTATATTTGGAAAACAATATGTTTGCTTTACTTTTTAATTTAAAAAGCCCATTTGGCAAGCTTTTTTTGTATGTTTGATGTCATCTATTAAGTTATCAAAATATATGTGTAATTTTTCAATTTTATGACCTTAAATATAAGTTAGCCTACAATGGTTCAAATTGCATTATGGCTAAGATACATACTTTTGGGTTTTCCAAATATACTAAATTACTACTGAAAGAAAATATATTTGTCCAATTTTATTAAATTGATGGTAGAATAATACATGCAAGGAATTTTGATACACATTACAAAAGTGGTTGTGGATACTCTGTCCAAAAAAAATTTTTAAGTTTTTCTACAAAAATAGCATATAGACAATTAGATATCTCAAAAAATATATCAGACTAAGATAAATTACTGCTTATGGATATAAATAACTTGCTAGAAATTTTCAAATATGAAAGTTGCTATTTGAGTATATGCCATTCTTTCTGAACTGTAAGCTTTCTTACCTATCTCTAAATAAAGCATTCTTTCTGAGATGAACAAAAAGTTTAGTGAACTGTATTCCCACCATGGCAGCGTTACCTGAGAAGCAGTGTTAAAAAACAAAAGTTCATGTGTACTCTGTATTTTGTGTTCACAGCTCAAAATGAAGTAAAAATGTGGCTTAGATCAGGTAATGTATTGGATTACAATTCCTAAGAAGGGTGTGGTGAGAAGAAACAGAAGGTGGAAAAAAAAAATTTTCCTGATGAAATAACAGCATTACTAACACAGGTGTAAAGTGTGACATGGATGTGAGCAAAAATCAAACAAAACTAAAGACCAAGTCATTATGTTGTTAACACCTTAAGCAAATTCTACTTACAGAATAGCAGAGTAATTAGAAACAGAGGCAGGAAAAAATGTCTGTCTCTCTTCTTACACACACACTCACACACACACATACACACCCATAGCACATGGCATGGATGAAATCTACTTCTTGAAAGTGAAAGGGTATGGGAATACTTTTACATTTTCACATTTATTAAGCACCTTTTCTACACCAATGAATATACTGGCTTTGTTACTCATATTGTCCTTTAAAAATTAACATCATTCTTTAAATAGTTATAAATGTAAATGCTATAAACTTAAAAATATAAAATCTATCCCAACAGGCAACCACTATTACTAGTTCTGTTTTTTTTTAGTTTCTACCTACATTTATATGCCAGAAATATGTACATACCCAAATGTAGTATGCTATTACATTGTCTTATTTAAATCTTACAACAAACTAGTGGAACTTGCATGGCCATGCCATTTTATACAAAGAAACAGAGACTTCAAATAATTTTCTCAATTTTAGTTAATTAATTTGGGGAGTACCTCGTTTACTCTAATACCAAGTGAGAGAATAGTCTAATGTCAAATTATGTTTTTTCCTGAGGCATGGCAGAATGCTAGCTTAGGGAAATAAACCATTCGTAAAAGTCCCAAACACTTGAAGCTGGTCCTCATAATATCTGTTAATGATGGAATGACTGATGAAGATTTCCGAAACATAAAACTGCTTTCAAGTTGACTGTTGCTTTCATATCTTGAAAGTGTGTGTGTGTGTGTGCATCTATGTATTTTAGCTGTTCAGTCATGTTCTACTCTTTCAGACCCCATGGATTGTAGCCTACCAGGCTCCTCTGTCCTGGAACTCTCAAGGCAAGAATAATGGAGTACGTAGCCATTCCCTTTTCCAGGAGATCTTCCCAACCCAGGGATCGAACCCACATCTCCTGCATTGGAAGGAGGATTCATTACCACTGAGTCACCTGGAGAACCCTTTGTTAAAGTAGATTTGAAAAATTTACTTTTCTAAAGTGATCTGAAAACTTTGGGATATATTATAGGACCGGGGTAGCTTTGTATGGGTAACTATGCATTGCTCAGGAAAAATTCATATTTTCTATAGTTATCAGCTTAAAACGCAAGGCAGTTTGGAAAAAGGTTATATTAAACTCTTACAGATTTCATAAACCAAAGTTTTTAAGTAGTCATCTGGTTCTAAAGCTTACAACAGGTTAAAACTGCTTAAAAGAAGGATTGGGGATATAAAAATATCTGCTATTAAGATCCATCTAGCCAGTTTATAAGTGTTTTGAGCTAAATGTACAATTTTTCTTCCCAGTATTGGGGAAAGAAGCATCCTGGAACCACCTCAAAAATTTCTTCTGTGTGCAAAAATGAGAAGAGCATATTTAAAATCTTTTGGCTGCAAAGCTTTCCCCCAAACCATTTTTTAAATGTACATTGTACAATCTGTATATTTCAATGACTTTTATGTAAAAGTTTGGGAAGTGTTGTAGAAAATATTTATGTTAAAACAACTCCATTAAATTACTAAACAATATTTTTAAAGCAGCAAAATAAAAATGCCAAGAGGAACCCAACAAGGAGAATTAAATTAACTGTGAGAGGAAAAATTTATAGCATAGTTTTAAAAGAAGCAAATAACCTCAATAAAGGAAATCACAGCTTTTGAATTAACATGGTGCTGCAAATATTTTGAGGGATTTTACTATGTATCATATGCCCTGCTCATTTTTCTGCATCCTGCTATTCAACTGATTCAGAAATTAACTTACATTGGGTTGAATCATCTTCTTTGTCAATAGGCAGTAAATATCTCCGAAAATTATTCAGTCACTGTACAGCACTGGCTAGGTCAGATCTGGGCTTCCGTTTAAAAGCTGCTTCTCTTTTTAGTCATACCTGCTCTTCATGATTCATGCAACTTCTATCACTCTCTCTTCTTTTTCACAAACCCATTCAACTTTTTCAAAGAAGTTCTAATATAACACCAAAACTGTGGCGTTTCCCATTCTTCGTGGACATTGTGTGGTTGCCTACCATATGAACTATGTAATACTTACTTGTCATCATCCTTACTCAGTGGAATATTAAAATAAATAATCAAGAAGATCCCTACTGAGAAACATGCCACAAATTAAAGCTGTTCTAGGTACAATTTTATATACTGCTTTCTGAGAAATTTCTCTCTTTCTTTGCTTTCAGTGTGCAATTTAAACAAGGATAGGCTACAAGTTCAAACAAAATAGGATGCCTCTCCTTTGTTTAAGACACCTTTCAAATTTCTGTGTGTGTACTTAAGGAAGTTATTCACACATAATCACTAGGCCATCTGTGAAAAGGAAATTATAAGTGTGTTACATCTGCTGCATTCCTTTAGGTCTTAAACTTCTGTTAAAGTGCTCCATAAATGGAGCAAATGGACTGAAATTGTCTGCATTTCGAAAGCAGTAGAAGAGATAACTCTACTGTAAGGGTTTTATTCTTAATAAAAAAGGGATCAGTGAAAGGATGATAAACACTAGAGAATACTGAAAAAATATATTTTCATAGTTAATGCTGTAGACGGTATGACCAGAGTCTTATTTTGTTGAACAGAGGAAAAAGGTTATCTTTTAAAAGAAAAAGAGGGAAAATTTTATGGACCTACTAACTCCGGGAGTTGGTGATGGACAGGGAGGCCTGGTGTGCTGCGATTCATGGGGTCGCAAAGAGTTGGACAAGACTGAGCGACTGATCTGATCTGATCTGATACAACAAATAATATCCTAAATTTACCTTTTAAAAATTTATATGTATTATTCAAAATTCAAATAGAAAGTATATACCTGAAAAGTTTTACTATTATTGTTGTTGTGTTATCAAATAATTTCTATATTTCATAAAAAAAGGAAAAGGAAACAAAAAGTTACATAATTTCTACATGATTATTTAAAAACAGAATCTTCTGTGTTTCAGGTTGCTGGCATACTCAACAATTAAAAGAGAAAAAAAGAAAAAAATTGTTTAATGATGATACACTTTTTGTGTATTATTTAATCCCAGTACAGAGTGGTAAAAAAAATGTGGAAAAATTCTCTTTCAATACAAACTAAAACTTTTTCCTTTTTCTACTTCTATATTTCTAATTCTATCCTTTTGAACTATGGCTAAACAGTCACCACTTATCTGCAATATTTAAGGAAAAAAGGAAAGAATAAAATTAGAAAGGAAGAGGTCAAAGAAAAGTATACAGGAAATACACACAATGTTTTGATTTAAGAAAAAGGAAGGGAGAAAAGCCCTAAAGTCAAAAAAGATGAACACACAAGAACTTAGTCAAATCAAAGTAACATAAGGGGGAATCTATCAATTGTATTACCATTTAGTTGTATTGTGCTGATTAAGTTATCCAAGTGTTAAAAGTGCTACAAATCTTGGGACTACAATTAACAATAGAGAATGAATCTCACTCTTTCTTTCTGACTTGTCAAAATTCCCCCTTTGAAACATCTCTTTCAAATAAAGAAAATCAAAACCATATTTTTACAACACAAAATCTGTAAATGTCTAGTGGAGATACGGGGCTTCCCTGGTGGCTCAGCACTAAAGAATTGGCCTGCCAATGGAGGAGACACAGGTTCAGTCCCCGGATCCGGAAGATCCTCTGGAGAAAGAAATGGCAACCACTGCAGTATTCTTGCCAGGGAAATCCCATGAACAGAGGAGCCTGCTGGGCTACAGTCCAAAGGGTCGAAAAGAGTCAAACGCGACTTAGTAACTAAACAACAACAATCGTGGGGATACATGTGATTGAGCAGTCAGTTTTAAAGATACTATTAAATTATTTTGATTAAAAAGAATCATAGACTAGATAGTACAAAAATCAAAGCAGCATTTAGTATTTCTTATTCATTTTCAAAATATGTAAAAATATCTCAACTGACATACTCTGAATATTTTATGATTAATAAAGGAAAATGTTGATATATAAGAAGGAACATGAAATCTGACCATTATCTACAGAAAATTTACTGTTTAATTGATTGCTGATTAAGTACCTATTAAAAGAGATGCTGTCAGCAGTTTAGGGTCATATGGGCTCTTCCCACGGCCATTTTCAAAATGTGAGTCTTGCAGCTTAAAAATGTTGTCCTGTAGAAAAGAAAAAGAATTCAGTTTATTTATAATAAAATCATTTTAACATGCCAGTTAATCATAGAGAGTTTGAGCATTCTTCTGCACTATCAAGGTATATTATTATTTGTGTAATCTTTAGAGATGGCAAAATAACTTAAGTGGGGGTAAAAACTAGATATTATTAGACAAATGTCTATTTAGCTTGGTGATTTTTAGTGGCATTTACCATGTTGCAAGTAAGTATATCATCAATCCTAAAGGACAAAGCATGATGTGACAAGAGTAGGGTGATCATTTTATCACATAAGTATGCCAAGAGCTACCCTAATGGCTCTTGAAAGAATGTTAAATTTAGACAAAATGACTCCTTTACTTCCTTCACATAGAGGAAACACAGCAACTCACTATATTAGATGTCTGTAACAAGATACACTATCTCACATTTCTGTATGTACTTTCCAGAAGGAAGTAGTCATAGCAGCCACATTCTCCACTCTGTCATTCCTAAAACTTTATGCTTACAAGCTTCTCAAGCATTTTTAAATTAGTCACCTTGGAAGGTAGAAGGTACCTGAAACTATCCTTATCAATTTCTCTAAGTCAGAAATATCAAATTATTTATTAAGACAGGTATGCCTGGAGATAGTGTCCTTAGGACAATAAGCACAAGGTGACAGATTTTATCACAAGGAAGTCTGCTCAGTTGAGGCTCACGCACCCAGAAATTGAAGCGAACATTTGACTATGGTAGGAAGTATGCCAGAAAGCACTACAACAAAAGCCTTCATAATGAGGTAACAAACTAACTTAGGCCTAAGACCCTGTCCTCAGAATGTGAGACTTCTGTATGACAGTGGAATTAATTGGGGGGCTTTCTGAGCACTCTTTTCAGAAGCAAATAAATGCTCTGGAAATTAATTAGGTCAGAATATGTATGCATTTTCCAGTAGCACATTAACTTGTCTACAGATTGAAATAAGATAGCTTTTTTGGCAATTTCTCTACTGTTCACATAAAAGCATTTTCTATATTCTTAGAATAATAAATGGTGTTCGTTTTATAGCCAATACACATCACTTTATTTAACATTTAATATTTCTGATGGAGCTAATGGCAGAGTTTCAAATTATGACTCTTAAAACTCATTTGAATTAGGGAAGAAGAGTGAAAAAGGAAGTAAGCCAAAAGTATTCTCCATTTTTATTACTCTAAGTGTGAGAATTACCATATCTATGCATTCCTTACACTGTACTTGATAAATAGCTATCCCCTAGCAATGACTGTTCCTTGTTGTTTAGTCACTAAGTCCCATCTGACTCTTCTGCAGCCCCATGGACTGTAGTCTGCCAGTTTCCTCTGTACATTGGTTCCCCCAGCCAAGAATAGGTTGCCATTTTCTTCTCCAGGGGATCTTCCTGACCCAGGAATTGAACTCGTCTCCTGTATTGGCAGGTGGATTCTACATCACTGAGCCACCAGGGAAGCCCACTGGTTGGTTCTTAAGCTGAGTTCTAAAATTTACAATGTGAAAATTGTATGGGATTTCTCAGAACTGCATTAAGTTGTGGAAGGAAATGGCAACCCACTCCAGTATTCTTGCCTGAGAAATCCCATAGACAGAGGAGCCTGCCAGGCTATATACAGTCCATGGGGTCACAAAGAGTCAGATACAACTGAGCAACTGAGTATGCATGCGTACACACAGTAGGAATGGCAGTGAATTAGGAGACAGGCCCAGCTGGGCCAGCGAGGTGAGCTCTTGTTCTTTGATGGTCAACCAATATCTCTGAACCTTAGGTTTCTAAAAGTTAATGTTGATAAGGATATTTAATCTCAAATGCTTATTGTGATGATTAAAGAACTGGAATAAAACATTTTTAAAGCAGCAAAATAAAAAGGCACAATTTATTCTTATTCTATTAATATTGCTCATATTAAAACAACAAAAATATGAAAATTTAATACAAGTTTTTACCATTGTGGGCAAACTTTCCTAGCAGAACTTAAAAGAAATATTATCTAAAATGTTATATAAGTCACCAAATTATAAACTTATTTACAAAAACACATTTGTCACAGGCACTTGAATATTAAAATTATGGTATGAAATTTCTTGCAATACACTAAGAAAAAACATAGAAGTTTAACAAATATTTAGATTCATTTTAATTAAAATTAGGAAACAATACAAAAGAAATATACTCAGTAACTGATATATACTCTACTGCCACAATGATAGAAAATATTAAAATCTGTCTGTTACTAATCCTCAAAGGTTAGAGGAAGCAGCAGGTGGAAGTGACAGTGTGACTAAAAATATTGTTATAAATATACATATAAATTTCTTATCCTCATAAGACATTTTATTTTACTGACTATGATAGAGGAGCTATCCCTCAAAATATGAGACACCTGATGACTGGGGTCATGTGTCCAAGATAATAGGACAATGCCAAGGTATATGAGAAGTACTTGCAGCCTCGTGTTTAACATTTGATTTACAAGCTAAAGGATTAGAGTTCATAGGGAGAAGGGTTAAGTATGTCAGTTATGGTTTAAGAGAGGAAAAACTATACTTTGCCATGGTATCAGGTAATGTGTTCAAAGCCAGCTCCCTTTTCCTTTCCTTCCTTCTTCCTTTAAATGGAACTCTTCCCCAAATTTCTGTGTTTCTATCATGTAATTATTCTATATTTTTATATGATTCTACTGAAGGGTAACACTGAATTTCTTTTCCAGCCTAGTGATATGGAGGCTTGGAATAATTATAATTTGATTTCTGAGTAGTAAAGTAAAATATATTTCTTATATACAAATATTTGTAGTGTAAAATCCATACCTGTTACACATAATAGTGAAGTCTGCATAGTCAGTCGTGTGCGACTCTTTGCGACCCCATGGACTGTAGCCTGTCGGCCACCTCTGTTCATGGGGATTCTCCAGGCAAGAATACTGGAGTGGGTTGCCATTTCCTTTTCCAAGTAATGAAGTCTAAAGCTGTTGAAATCAGATATTATCCCTGGCCATGCCTTTTATTATCTGGGTCTCAGGGAATCCCTAAACCATTCTGAAATTCAGATTCCTTTTATAAAGAGAATAGTAAAATCTCATAGGGTTGATTATGAATATTTATTGTAACAATGTATATAAAACACTTAGAATGCCCGAAAAATATTTATTAATTTATTTTTTTCATTGTTTGTAGTTACCAAAATAAAATCATTCTTTCCTATAGTGATTAATATTTTTCATGCTATAGTGGAAATGTCTGCCTATATTTTAATCAGTGGAAATTAAGACCTGTGTTTAAAAATATGTTAATACTTTGGACTCCCAAAATGCACTGAAAATTATTTTTTCCTATAGCTAGACCAGAGTCCATTCAAAGCTTTTTGACAAACAAAGCATTAAATATAATATGTATAAAATTTCTCAATTTAAAAAAAGACTAGTCTTTTAATATATCTGATAAACTTAATGTGATTCATGTTGAGAGACACCAATACTGCTGTTTCTGTTATCTTTTGAGGAGACCTAGTAAATGTGTGAAAATATTGACTCCTTGGAAAAGAAGCCTTTGTTAATATAATTGTACATTCTATGTTGTCATATGTAGCAAAACACACAGACAACTGTCTGGCTGTACTTGGCAGGCTTTTTGAAACCTGATTGCTATTCAATGATTCTCTGTTTTAAAGAGTGTTAAATAGATCACATATGAAAGTAATAAGACCAGAAATATTAGGACCAATATACAATTAAAACTGAATAGCTTATATGTCTAACTTGGGCTGAAATAGTTTTCATTTTTAGGAATACACGAACAGAAATCTAGCTGCATGGATTCTAATTGCTTTAGCAGATACTATGAATATATCATATGTTACTGTACCATATTTTATTACATGATTGCATCAGTTTTCAGCAACTATTTTTAGCTTTCAAGTCCACTCTTTCCCCTTTGTCTTTTGGATTTCCTGAATGTTATTAAGACTGTGGTGAGGTAAGGCATTAGAGGAAATAATAACTGTGCTAATGTCTAATGCAAAGTTTTATAAATTATAAACCATTGGTGACATCATGGCAATAAATTTCTGAAATCCCAATCTTGTCCAAGTAATAAATTTAAGTAACAAAGCTGCAATTTTAGTTGCTTTAGTTAATGATTAAAACATAAATGATGCTTGTAAAAAGGAAAAGAAATGAAAGAAAGTAATAGTATATGTGATAGAATAACCATGTTGGGTATGAAGCTATCTAAATTTAAACCCAATATTTGGGCATCCATTTTAACATCATTTTAAAACATCAACTATTCTATTTTTTCAAAATGCTCAATTGCCTTTCCTGCTTTTTACAAAGATACTTTGTTTGCCAGTTATAATGAATTATCAGGTATTCCCTGGTTGTACCAGTTTTTTCTTATTTCTGTCTAAACTACTCCCAGCTCATCATCAGCATAAACTTGATGCATAAACCTCAAAATCAGCATAAACTTCCTTTCCATTAAGACTAAATTCAAAAGTTACTTTCTGGGAGAAGTCTTCAGAGCTTCCTGGAGATGTAATTTGTTAGTTTTCTTTGTGTATATCCTAATTAACAATAATACACAGGCAATAACAATACTGGGTAAAACTACTGGCTTCAGCAATGAAGGGACATAAGAGGATTTCACAAGAAACATTGTGGCATACTATATTTTACCGAAGGAGATCCATTTGTGGCTAAAATTCATCTGGAATTTACTTCTCTTAAAGAGGTGACTCTAGGTCCTTGTTGTGCAATTCTAATAGCCATGAGCTCTATTGTAGCAATTTAATTTAATGAAAATTAATAAACCTATTCCTCAATTGCACTAGCTACAGTTTAAGTGTTCAATAGTCACATGAGACTTGTGAATACAATACTGCAGATCCAAACATTTCCACTGTCATAGAAGTTCTACTGGACAACATCCTATTAGCAGCAAAGAGCAGAACTGAAAATTAGAGGGTCTCCAGAAAAAGAAAAGTTGTCTTCAAATCACAATTGTAGTTGAAAAAGTCCATGAAATCTACAAGGAAAGATTATACTAAAATATTAATTTTGATTTTTATTAGCAAGGGGTTGCCCTAAGTAACATTAAATGGTAGAGCAGATAAACAAATACATGCCCTGTATTTTTTCATATGCCATCCTTCTTCCATTTAAATTCAGTTCAGTTCAGTTGCTCAGTTGTGTCCGACTCCCTGCAACCCCATGAACCGCAGCATGCCAGGCCTCCCTGTCCACCACCAACTCCCAGAGTCCACCCAAACTCATGTCCATTGAGTCGGTGATGCCATCCAACCATCTCATCCTCTGTCGTCCCCTTCTCCTTCTGTCCTCAACGTTTCCCAACATCAGGGTCTTTTCAAATGAGTCAGATCTTCGCATCAGGTGGCCAAAATATTGGAGTTGCAGCTTCAACATCAGTCCTTCCAATGAACACCCAGGAATGATCTCCTTTAGGATGGACTGGTTGGATGTCCTTGCAACTCTAAGGGACTCTCAAGAGTCTTCTCCAACACCACAGTTCAAAAGCATCAATTCTTCGGCACTCAGCTTTCTTTATAATCCAACTCTCACATCCATACATGACTACTGGAAAAACCATAGCCCATAGCCTTGACTAGATTGACCTTTGCTGGCAAAGTAATGTCTCTGCTTTTGAATATGCTGTCTAGGTTGGTCATAACTTTCCTTCCAAGGAGTAAGCGTCTTTTAATTTCATGGCTGCAGTCACCATCTGTAGTGATTTTGGAGCCTCCCCCAAAATAAAGTCTGTTTCCACTGTTTCCCCATCTATTTCCCATGAAGTGATGGGACCAGATGCCATGATCTTCGTTTTCTGAATATTGAGCTTTAAGCCAACTTTTTCACTCTCCCCTTTCACTTTCATCAAGAGGCTTTTTAGTTCCTCTTCACTTTCTGCCATAAGGGTGGTGTCATCTGCATATCTGATGTTATTGATATTTCTCCTGGCAATCTTGATTCCAGCTTGTGCTTCTTCCAGCCCAGCGTTTCTTATGATTTACTCTGCATATAAGTTAAATAGGCAGGGTGACAATATACAGCCTTGACATATTCCTTTTCCTATTTGGAACCAGTCTGTTGTTCCATGTCCAGTTCTAACTGTTGCTTCCTGACCTGCATACAGGTTTCTCAAGAGGCAGGTCAAGTGGTCTGGTATTCCTATCTCTTGAAGAATTTTCCACAGTTTATTGTGATCCAGTAACAAAACTGACTCATTATTTAAAGTTTAAATCATAATACCAGTCCATTAAATTTTCATTAATTTTACCCAGCAGAAAAAAATACTTTCTCCCTGGAACTTGTATAAGAATCTATTCATAGTCTTTTTGTGCCATTTCTTACCTTCAACTGTGCTGTTCAATAATGCATTTGATTCTTTTCTTCTTAATACTTATGAGGTGAAGGAAAAATTTTACTATGTTTCTCCAAAATACTAAGATAGAACTTTTCACTGAGTTAAAGCTCAATGAAATAATGAATAAATAAGTGACCATGTGACTGAGTAGAAGAGGTGCTACAGAAAAACTACATCCAAGGTACACCAGGAACATAGCCCTGACCTCTAAGAGCTAATGTTTTAAGGATATGACTCAGATATGGAAACAACTGTGCAGCAGAGGCCAAACTACAGAATTCAAATATTAAACCTGGTTTTAAAGTGAGTTTTAAGAAAGGTAATAGTCTTTAACTGTTTTGTGTATATATATCACTATTAACAGAGTTTGATATTTGTTACATACTTCAAATGAGTTTATTCTTACTGCAAAAGCATAAAAATAAAATTTAATGAAAAAGAGTATAACCTTACAGTCCTTTTGCTTTTAAAACTGTTTCTGTTTCATTTTCATTGGGCTTTGTGATTCTTCAGTTATTATTATTATTAAGCTTGTTAATAAATAGTTACTCCTCTCAGTAGAACCAGCTTCAGGTGAAAAGTCATCAAATATTTCTTTGCAGAACTTCAAAAATCATTCTTATTAATGTAATACCTCCATAATTTCAGGGTAACTGTTTTATCTGATTTTTTTTTTTAATTAACAGAAATTACTCCAAGTATCTCTGAGATGCTGGAAAGTAGAACATCAAACAAAAGAAGCTGTTAGGGCTTTTGCTAAATATAATTTTATACTTATAAAAATAAATAATTTCTTAGGATTTACACTTTTATATTTATTTTCAAAACTTTATAATTTATATGCTTCCTAAAACATATAACATTAATATGTGCAAAAAATATAAACTGAACTGTGACTATGTAAGAATTATGTTTGGAATATGAAGGTGAAAGGTTTAATTATTTAACTCAATTAGCATACAAGAAATTACAACAACAATGACATAACAATAAAAAATTACATATATATGATACTACAGTGTTTGTAAGTATTGGGTAGCTATTTCACTTAACATGGAAAAACATACTAAGTGTTCATAATATCCTATACTTCATCTATATTTTTTCACTTAATCTTAAAACAACCCTACTATTATCGTGCCAGTTTTACAGATGAGAAACATGGGTGTTTTCTTATAATACTCAAAGTTATAGAGATGGATTAAAATTTGATAAAAGAACTGTCTCTTTCCAAGTCCTTGTTTTTAACCGCTATTTAAAAATTGAGCTTCAGGAAAGTATTATGCAAAAAAATATCTGAGATGTACCCTAAGATAGTAGAAACTGGAAACCACAGGAGTTCAAAATGGGATAGGTAATTTTATGTTCCAGTATAGAAAGAAAAATTTTAATTGGGTCCTTTAGAAATGTATTTTGGTGGGAGGTGAATGCGTCTGAGAGTATGCATTTGTGTGTTTGTATGTTTATTGGTTATTAGTACAGAGGGCAAAATGAGCTTATAGAGAGAGGGCAGGGTAAAGTGCAGGTGCAAATTAGTCCATCTACACGTAACAGCATGAACAAAATTCCCTCAAAATAGACAAAATTTGTATGATAAGTAACATAAAGCTGAGTTCATATAATGAAGACTGTATACATATATTCAAAGATAAGGTAGATATATAAAGTTGGAATCAAACTGTGGAAAGTTTTCTGTGCCAGAATAAGCAATTTGCTCTATATCAAATTACACAGTGATAATTTTAGTTGGAGAACAATAGCATCAAAGTGGTGCAATATGATGATGAATCTGACAGTGATGTGTAAGACGATTTAAGATATATGAGCCTGGTGACAGAAGAAGAACCTGTCCTCATAACCTGTAACTCTTCTTACACATCACAGTAGTTTAAAGGAATTTTTTTTTTAAATTTTGTGTGTTGTTATGTGAAGTCACCTGGAGAAGGCAATGGCACCCCACTCTGGTACTCTTGCCTGGAAAATCCCATGGACGTAGGAAGGCTGCAGTCCATGGGGTCACTGAAGGTCAGATATGACTGAGCGTCTTCATTTTCACTTTTCACTTTCATGGATTGGAGAAGGGAATGGCAACCCACTCCAGGGTTCTTACCTGGAGAATCCTAGGGACGGGGGAGCCTGGTGGGCTGTCGTCTATGGGGTCACACAGAATCGGACACGACTGAAGTGACTTAGCAGCAGCAGCATGTGAAGTCACCTAGCTCCTTCGTAGTTCATGTTTCTTAAGTTATGTTGCATCAAAATTCCCTTTGATATTCTAGCAAAGTTATGGATTCTTTGCTCCAGAAAACTGAAGCTAAGCATACATATATTTTGTAAGCAATCTTTAGGGTTTACTGACCTTAGTAGTCATGGTAAGAGCTTCCAAATCAGCTATTCATCAAAGACCTTTCTGTTTCTAACTTGGTGTGATTCTTTCATCCTATCCCTCTGACCTTGGACATCTGCTTCTGTTGTTTTTTGGCCCTGTCCTTGAACATAATACAGGGATTATCCAGACTTTTAAAAACTCATTTTCTTTTTCATTTTCTATATACTGTTACTTGGTATTCATTTATTTTTATAAATTCAGCTATTGAACTTCAGCCCCAATCCCTCTGCTATTCTAATCATTCAAACTTGGTTTCCTGGCCTGTATGAAATCTCCTATTTTCCATGGTTATTTCAAAATGGAGAGCTATTAAGAGTCCTTGGCTCTTCAAAAGAATATAAGAGCAATTATGAATAATAAACTTCATAAGAATTAGCCTGTCAGAAAGAGTTATTTAACAATATACATTGTGGGAAGATACAAAAGAAATGTAACACTGGTATCTGTCACTGAGTGCTGGGAAATTTTAAAGTAATGCTATGTGAATAAAGCAAGTATAATTTTCTGTCCTGATTGTACTAGTTCTGCCTTTGATTTCACTATGATTTCAGCCATATATGTTAGAATTTTATTTTTCTCTACAATTAAATAAAGAAAACATTGTTGCATGTAAATGACTATTATTGAAAAACGAAGCTCAGTAAAAGATAAGTTTAAGAAAAAGCTTTGTATCTGTAAGGATTTTTAGAAATGAATATACTAATACTTTTTAATATTAATTTTTGGAGTAGTTTTAGATGTATAATATCTACAAGATTTGGTTCTGAATCCAAAATTCAGTCATTTGATGCTAAAATATTTAGAGTCAATAACTGTAATTATTGAATAATTTCTAATACTTTTTCAAATATACATCTTGGATAGTAAAGTTTTTCTTAGCAAGGAAAGCCATAGAGCCAGTTTATGATAATTGTTTTGACAAAAAGTATTCTATTTATCAAATTAAATAATAAAAATATTCCACTTATATAAATATAGTTCAGCTTAATATTCATGATATGTGATCAATCTCTAGTTACACCTATACGGACTTTTTACTGAATTTAATTTCTGACCCTGAGGAATTCTTAGGATCCAAACAGAGGGAAGGATAGTATCATCAGGGTACATAACATCTACTAAGTTCATCTCTAGACTGAATATAAGTAGGAATGTTTTAAAATCATTGATTTCTATTTCTACAGTCAGTTCAAGCAATGCTTTAGTAAAGTGGAAATTTTACCTCTAAAATTAGTCTCCAGAGATTATATGGTCTTTCTGCAACCCACATTTTATTCTGCAATTTGACTTTGACGGTGTATGTGGTAAAAATCTAGATTCTCTAATACATTGTGCTAAATGTTGATTGCAAGCTCAAAAATAAGTTTTTTAAATCACTTTTGATGTGTCAACATTTTTCTATGAAATGGAAATACTACACATAATTGCCTCAAGGATCCAATGAGATATAATGTGTATTTTATACAGGGAAGCATGCATAAACCATATCGAAATTTAGTTATTTATAATTTTAATTATTCTAAATTCACTATTAATGGTACATCTTTACTATGACAGCATGTTGATAACTCACTATCTGTGATAATGTAATAGCTAAAATGTATTAAGCAAATATTAGCCAAGTGCACTCTCTCAAGTGCTTGTAGGTATTTACTTTTTTAACATTAGAGTATCCCTTGAAGTACACAGTGTAATAACACTAATTCTGTAAATGAAATAACAAAGAGAAATAAAAGACTTGTCTTAGGTCACATAGTACACAGAAGAGCCAACTAAAGAATTTCTGGAACCAGTAATAAATGGAGGGATTATAAAAATATTTTTTGTATTTGATTCACACACCATGTTACTTTATGAATACATATCATATATAAAGTGAAGTGAAAGTGAAGTTGCTCAGTCGTGTCTGACTCTTAGCGACCCCATGGACTACAGCCCACCAGGCCCCTCCGTCCACAGGATTTTCCAGGGAAGAGTACTGGAGTGGGGTGCCATTGCCTTCTCTGATCATATAAAGTACTGTTATAATAATATTCCTTAATTCAACTGTGTATTCCTCGTAATTCAAGTATAGTTAGGTCCTGAATTAATCTTAAATGATTGACTATGACATATAACACTGTATTTAATATAGACCCACATTATACTCCAAAACAGTAAAGACAAGTAGAGAAAACTAACATAATTCTAGCTTTGCAGAAAAATATGTGAAATTACTTTGTTTCATGGTTGTGAAAAATTCAGTTCAGTTCAGTAGCTCAGTTGTGTCCAACTCTTTGCAACCCCCTGAATCACAGCACGCCAGGCCTCCCTGTCCATCACCAACTTCCGGAGTTCACCCAAACTCATGTCCATTGAGTCAGTGATGCCATCCAACCATCTCATCCTCTGTCGTCCCCTTCTCCTCCTACCCTCAATCCCTCCCAGCATCAGGGTCTTTTCCAATGAGTCAACTCTTTGCATGAGGTGGCCAAAGTACTGGAGTTTCAGCTTCAGCATCAGTCCTTCCAGTAAACACCCAGGACTGATCTCCTCTAGGATGGACTGGTTGGATCTCCTTGCAGTTCAAGGGACTCTCAAGAGTCTTCTCCAACACCACACTTCAAAAACATCAATTCTTCGGTGCTCAGCTTACTTTATAGTCCAATTCTCACATCCATACATGACCACTGGAAAAACCATAGCCTTGACTAGATAGACCTTTGTTGGCAAAGTAATGTCTCTGCTTTCGAAAATGCTGTCTAGGTTGGTCATAACTTTTCTTCCAAGGAGTAAGTGTCTTTTAATTTCATGGCTGCAATCACCATCTGTAGTGATTTTGGAGCCCAGAAAAATAAAGTCTGACACTGTTTCCACTGTTTCCCCATCTATTTCCCATGAAGTGATGGGACCGGATGCCATGATCTTCGTTTTCTGAATGTTGAGCTTTAAGCCAACTTTTTCACTCTCCTCTTTCACTTTCATCAAGAGGCTTTTTAGTTCCTCTTCACTTTCTGCCATAAGAGTGGTGTCATCTGCATTTCTGAGGTTATTGATATTTCTCCTGGCAATCTTGATTCCAGCTTGTGCTTCTTCCAGCCCAGCATTTCTCATGATGTACTCTGCATATAAGTTAAATAAGCAGGGTGACAATATACAGCCTTGACGTACTCCTTTTCCTATTTGGAACCAGTCTGCTGTTCCATGTCCAGTTCTAACTGTTGCTTCCTGACCTGCATACAGGTTTCCCAAGAGGCAGGTCAGGTGGTCTAGTATTCCCATCTCTTTCAGAATTTTCCACAGTTTATTGTGATCCACACAGTCAAAGGCTTTGGCATAGTCAATAAAGCAGAAGTAGATGTTTTTCTGGAACTTTCTTGCTTTTTCAATGATCCAGTGGACGTTGGCAATTTGATCTCTGGTTCCTCTGCCTTTTCTAAAACCTTAGCATTACTTTATTCATTGTCTGCCCAGTAACAACATATACCTCTTACAGCTGGATTAAATAGGATTTGCCCTTTAAATTTAAGGGATATGAATTTGTCTGGGTTCCTCATACAAGCATCAATGACATAATTCATCTGTTTTTTGTCATCTTTAAAATTAATGGTATAAACCAAAGAAAACAGAAAGCATATGCATTCATACTTCATGCAGATTATGTTTTTAATAGGAGCTTAATTTGAGTTTATGCAGATATCTCATACCTGTCATGGTATAATTATTCAGCTATGAATGCCTATTAACTCCCAAGGTATATAACAATGAAAGGGTAAATTTTATCTTGCCTAGAATGAGAAATTCCAGAACATGAACAATTTACTCTAAAATGCTTTGCCCCAGTGAGACCTGGTAAAGTGGGCTCAGTCAAAGAGCAAATCAATAGTTCACAAAAATATGAAATAATGGAACAATTAACTTGATCTTTCTATGTGCATTTTAAGTTCTATGTCCAAAATACAGCTATTTTGCATTTGTCATCTTATAATTTCACAAACCATCAGTGTTTTTATCCTAAATTGTGAAAGTACAGCTATTATTTTTCACCACTCTTTTTTGTAAATGTTTTTCTCACATCCATGATTAGACACCAGAGGGGAATTTTATCAACCTAAATGTAAATATGTCAATAGAAGCAGCATATGTACTGTTAAGAAGTATTGGAATCTATTCATATGATTTCTTTACATTTCAAGAGTTTTTCGTAGGTACCATCTGGGAAGTACTAATGCCAAAAGAAATAACATTTTATTTATACCAAGTTTTGTTTTAGCAAAGCCTTATCATTCAAGTGTTGTTATAATCATATGACATAAATAAATGATTTTCTTTTAGCAAATTAACAAAGTTTACCAAAATAGTATATATTTTTGGCAAAAGTATTTTAGGAAGGAGATAAGCCTGGCAATTCTTGGGGAGATCATATATTTTAGAGAATTGTTTGGCAATTAGAAAGCTCTTTTAAAATGTCTATATACATTAACTTGATTATTTTACTTTTCAAAAAGTACACAGGTAGAAAAACATTAAAAACTTAAGCGAGAAGAATTTCAACATGGTATTTAGAAGATTGAAAAACAAATAAAAGCCAGTAGGAGGATAGTAAATGTTAAAACAAATGTTTATATTAAATTTGTTGTAATACCTAGAATCAATAGCTCTGTTAAGTCATTGTGGAAGCATTATATGGTAACACAACAACTATTCAAGATACATGGAGAGAAATGAAGGAAATGCATTAAGATATTATCTAGTTTTTGTTATTTAGATATTAATTTTTTTCCTATTTCTACTGTTTTTATCTACCTTTAACATTATATACAATTATCATGCACCCCATGTATTAAAAACAAACACTCCCCTCCCAAAAAACCAGGCTCACTATATCATAAATAAACTTTTAAACTGACAATGCATGAACTGAATCTGGCCCAGACACACACTTTATTTAGATGATATGGTCTTCTGAAATCTTGAATTTGAAAGCCTTTTCATGGGTTTAGCGCTTTTCATTGGACAATTCAATGTTTGCATTGCTCCACATTCTTTTGTTTCCATTTTCATCGTTTTATGTCACCTGCAAGGTACTTTAGGTATTTATGTTTGCAACTCCTATAGAGCATTGTGACTTATTTACCAAAAACTACATTGCATCACCATCTAATTGTCTCCGTCTTTCAGATTTACTAAAGGTTTAGCAATTAATCATGGCTATACATAAGAATTGGTGGGAACTTCAAAATGATCTGAAATTCTGTCATGTATCATAATTCTCCAAAGCTCTTTGCTAATTCTGTTTAGATAAATAATTCTATACCTGCACTGCTGTTTAACAGCGTGTCTTTTATTTTGATAATAATAAGTATTTAAAATATTTATATCTCAATCAATTAGCCAGAATACGTAAGACTTAATCTTTAAGGCTATGTGGTTAATCACTGCAAAACACAGGCAGAGCAATCCTGAGGAATATTCAGATATTGGCTAGCTTCTTTTGATTTCAAATTAATGACTATGAAGGCATTCTATGTCACATGTTAAGCTGAATTCTGCATCATTATTGCTAATCTAGTACAGTGTACACTTGTAGTATTTATAAATATATCTCTCTCACTGGCAGAATTCACTATCTATAAAACAAGACTTTTTATTATCAAATAAATAACTGCAATTACATATTTATTTGATTAACTAAAATGTTTGATGTTGAAAATTATACCAAAATTACCATTTGCATGGATGAGACATTTATATCATTCTAAATGGCATTTTCAATTACAGAGAACATAATAAATCTTCATTATAAATTAAATTAAGAGCAGTTGAAAGCTCAAATAGTATCTTACTCAGCTTGCTGATGTCCATGTATTACTCTTAAAAAAATATATTTTAGTCCCTGTCATTACGAGTTGCAAAATGTTAGATGTGGAGAGACTATTAACTCATAAAGACTCATAAAGACTGAAGGTAGTATAAAAACTGAATACTGAAAGTTTTGACATACATTCCCACATAGTTTGTAGTATGCAAATTCAAAATGAATTAATAAGTTAAAGAAAGCACATAATATATTACACCTCTTATATGCTATGCTAAGTTGCTTCAGTTGTGTCTGACTCTTTGCGACCCTACACTGTAGTCAGTCAGACTCCTCTGTCCATGGGATTGTCCAAGTAAGAACAGAGTGGATTGACATGCCCTCCTTCAGGGGATCTTTCAGACCCAGGGATCAAACTCAGGTCCCTTATGTCTCCTGTATTGGCAGGCAGGTTCTTTACCACTAGCTCCAACAGAATGAAGCAATGAGAGCAATGAACTGATATGGGAACAACAGGAAAGAAAAATTTAGCAAAATTATATTTTCTAGGTGTCAAATTTTTAAAAAACTGTCAATATTTTTCAAATCTATATTTGATCAGTGTTGACAGGTAATATACAACATTATAATTAGAAAGCCCTTCAGCAATACGTGAACCATGAACTTCCTGATGTTCAAGCTGGCTTTAGAAAAGGCAGAGGAACCAGAGACCAAATTGCCAACATCCGCTGGATCATGGAAAAAGCAAGAGAGTTCCAGAAAAACATCTATTTCTGCTTTATTGACTACGCCAAAGCCTTTGACTGTGTGGATCACAATAAACTGTGGAAAATTTTGAAAGAGATGGGAATACCAGACACCTGATTTGCCTCTTGAGAAATCTATATGCAGGTCAGGAAGCAATAGTTAGAACTGGACATGGAACAACAGACTTTCAAATAGGGAAAGGAGTACATCAAGGCTGTATATTGTCACCCTGCTTATTTAACTTATATGCAGACTACATCATGAGAAACGCTGGACTGGAAGAAGCACAAGCTGGAATCAAGATTGCCAGGAAAAATATCAATAACCTCAGATATGCAGATGACACCACCCTTATGGCAGAAAGTGAAGAGGAACTTAAAAAACCTCTTGATAAAAGTGAAAGTGGAGAGTGAAAAAGTTGGCTTAAAGCTCAACATTCAGAAAACAAAGATTATGGCATCCGGTCCCATCACTTCATGGGAAATAGATGGAGAAACAGTGGAAACAGTGTCAGACTTTATTTTTTTGGGCTCCAAAATCACTGCAGATGGTGATTGCAGCCATGAAATTAAAAGACGCTTACTCCTTGGAAGGAAAGTTATGACCAACCTAGATAGCACATTCAAAAGCAGAGACATTACTTCACCAACAAAGGTCCATCTAGTCAAGGCTATGGTTTTTCCTGTGGTCATGTATGGATGTGAGAGTTGGACTGTGAAGAAGGCTGAGCGCCGAAGAATTGGTGCTTTTGAACTGTGGTGTTGGAGAAGACTCTTGAGAGTCCCTTGAACTGCAAGGAGATCCAACCAGTCCATTCTGAAGATCAGCCCTGGGATTTCTTTGGATGGAATGATGCTGAAGCTGAAACTCCAATACTTTGGCTACCTCATGCGAAGAACTGACTCATTGGAAAAGACTCTGATGCTGGGAGGGATTGGGGGCAGGAGGAGAAGGGGACGACAGAGGATGAGATGGCTGGATGGCATCATTGACTCGACGGACGTGAGTCTGAGTGAACTCCGGGAGTTGGTGATGGACAGGGAGGCCTGGCGTGCTTCGATTCATGGGGTCGCAAAGAGTCGGACATGACTGAGCGACTGAACTGAACTGAAACATATACATATTGGAGAAGGCAATGGCCCCCACTCCAGTACTCTTGCCTGGAAAATCCCATGGACGGAGGAGCCTGGTGGGCTGCCGTCTATGGGGTCGCTAAGAGTCAGACATGACAGCGACTTCACTTTCACTTTTCTCTTTCATGCATTGGAGAAGGAAATGGCAACCCACTCCAGTGTTCTTGCCTGGAGAATCCCAGGGACAGGGGAGCCTGGTGGGCTTCTGTCTATGGTGTCGCACAGAGTCGGACAGGACTGAAGTGACTTAGCACCAAACATATACATATAACAATGTTCATACATATGTTTACATATACCTATGGAAAAATTGGAAATATGCAAATAGCATAAAATGTTATCTATATGCATATATAGTTTTAAATATGAGTGCATATATATGCATTTGTATATGTTTATAATAATATTACATATATTTTAAACTACATCCTAACCATGATATCAGGTTTATATTATTTAAACATATACATGCACACAAACTCTACTATATATTTTAAAGGTCAAGAAAACAAAACACTTTTTAAATTTTTGATTATGAGATTGACTAAAGATTATCTGTTTTAATTTTTGTCCTCTTATTTTTTTTCTAACACTGAGAACAAGGTTGAGGATGGCTTTCCCCATAGTGGTAGAATAAAAACACTTAAAAAAGGATTCTGTCTTTTCAGTTTGGGTAGCTTTTCAGTTTGCCTTGTAGTTTTGGTTTAACACTGTTTCCTTAGAATTGTTTTATCATCATCTCATTATCCATGTTACTGTTGTATGGCAGTACACACAGAGGCAAGAAGCATACACTCTTGAAAGACTAGAATATATTATATATATTTCACTCATTTTCAAATTGTGAATTATTGATTTGGGCTGCATTCTAGATACAAAGCTAAATAACAAGGATAAGCAGCAGGAAGGGAAAAGCGGAAGGAACTCAAGGTGGTAACACAAGAGTGGAAACATAATGAAAGAGGCAGTTGGTACACAGTGGAGTAGTTAAGTCCTGAGAAATTTAGGTAATCCCTAATATTATTGTCATCATTGAAGAAACCTGTATCATTAAGTACATAAAAGACTATTTGAAAACAAACTATTTTAAGTCATCTTTAGTTTTAATCTTGCATACAAATGGTGTTTCTTAATTTTAAAAGAAAAAGTTATACTATATTAAATCTTGAGAGAATTCAGTTCTGAGGTCCTTTTTAAGAGATGACCAAGGGAAATTTAGGAGCATCCAGAATATAAAAAATTCTTTGGGCAAAGACTTGAGCTCAAAGTTTAACAAGAAATTCAAGCCATCCAAAATCTGCACGTGGACAGAAAAACTAAATTTTGGCTGTACTAAAACATCATTGGAAATACAGTCTTAGAGTACTCATCTATACCTAAAAACGTACATAGTCATATCATGTCTGAATTTTATAGGATCAGTTAAATAATATACAATGCCTATTACTGGTGGCATTCATTACTGTGTGATTACAGTTATAATACAAAAGAGAGGTTTCATCCTTAATATTTGATGATAGAATTTAATCAGAATATGATTTCACAGAAACATAGAAAAACATTCTTAAAAGAATGTCAAAATGCAAACAAGGTCCAAATATGATTGGAATCTAATCAATTTAAAATATTTTGGTAAATAAACCAACTATTGATAATATTTTTATCCTTAAATTTATATTAAAGGACATTAGATTATGATGACCTTAAAAGTGATGCTTCTTCATCTATATTTACTATATGTATGTTTTTACTGATATTTACTAATATACTCAACTAAATACAAATTAATTAAATGAAAAATAATTGAAACATTTATTTAAAAATACATACTTTTTTAATATTGTATGTCATAACTATAAATAAAACCCAAATGATTATCAGCTGAAATAACCATGGATAACCATGGCTTCTAAATAGTTTAGATTTATTAATATTACTATTTATGACTGAGTAGTCAATATCTCAGTTTTAGAATCTCTTCCACCAAATAAATAGCTCTTTCCACAGCTATCTTTGTGGTTACTGTTACATTTATTTTTAAATTAATAGTTAACTCCGTAAAAGACATCACTCTGTATACAATATAAGCTACATTTCAAGTGTCGTTACTAATTGCCTTATGTTTATTTTTGCTGCCCTGTTTCAAATTCTGATTTCTGCTTTGTTGAACATCAGTGATCATACAAGTGGTGGGTATATAGTAGGCTAAGAACCACCAACCAACCAAGCATTTCAATGAAATTCTAGCTGACTATACGTTTAATAGCTTGATTTTAGAGTTAGTTTAATTTTATAGAATCATTCATAGTTTTGCTACAGTTCTTATATCTTTCAAGTCCATAAGGGTTATTTATTTATTTTCATAATAATACTTTAAAAAACTAATCATAAAGGCCAAGAAAATGACGACCTGGTTATTATTTCAGAATAGTTTTTACATTTCTGAATAAATGATCAAGTAGCTACATGATAAGTGATATTCATACTCTGAAAATAATTATAAAATTTGGTTAGATAATAATACAGTAGGAAGATTCTTTCCAACTAATGAATTGTAATTCTGTACCTGTTTCTTTATAAACTGTCACTCATAAAATCTGAACCATAAAGGAGTTCTCTGCATAGTTGGATTAGGACAGTGAGTTGAGAATAAACATAAAAACTCAGATGAAATTGTTTATGGCATGATCTGGTTATCCCAAGTTTCTACATATCATAAAATAATCCTCTAAACCCATTTTGCTTAGAATGCCTCATAGCTAATTTAGAGTATCAAGGATACAGGGTCAAAATTCATTTAGTATCTTAAATAGCAGTACAAATGCTCCTGCTCTACATGGTACTATAAAAAGTCCTCCCAAAAGAGGCAAAATACTTTTTTTAGAGAGTTGTTTTATTTTGTAGTTTTTAAACATTTCTGGAATCTGAGCATAATCTCCTATCACTTATACTCCCAGATATGTCCTTATTAGAAATATAGATCCTCATTTGAAGACACTCAAATTTTGCTAATGCCAAGGCAGTACACGTAAGGAAAATAAAGCAGCTTCCCAGTTTGTTAATAAAAAGTCACAACACTCATTTGCCTCACATAACCCAAATCTTAAGTCAAAATTTCTGAATGTGAGCAAAATAAAGGAGGAATCTGTCCTCAACAGTAGTGAATTAGTTTTGACTTTATAGATTTAGACTGTTCTTAATTCCGAAAATCTACTTGTGAGCCAATTATTTCCTGATGTCATTCATTGTCAAAGATAATGCCATTAGGAAAAATTCAGTTACAGTATTTTAAAAATCTAAAAATGCCTATATAATGTGATACCTAACCATGTGGGTCTCTCAAGGGATGTTAAGAATAAAGGATACAAATATGTCATTATTAGTGAGGAAGGATGTTACATTTGTAATGATTTTGGTGGGGGGGCGGGTACTGCACAAATGAACTGTATTGAAGCTTAGGAGAAGCAAAGGGTGGTGTCTAGGAAATGAGAGCATAAATGTAGGAAGATAGCATATTACACAGAGCTTTGGAACTGATTGTAAAATCTTAAGACACTATTCTGGAGGAAAAAAGTAACTGGTGGGCTGAGATGAGGACAGTGAGTGAACGCATATGGAAATGGAAAACTGCTCCAAGATCAGGAAAGGATAAAATATAATAGGAACTAAGTTGAGGAATATCCTTAATCGTGTGCTCACAACTGGAAAATTTGCAATTTGATAGTTTTTGCAGATAAAAATCCAGTAACATTTACTAGAGAAAAAGCAATTAGAAAACAATATAAATTTGTTGAGTTTATACCATGAAAAGTGAGAATGAAAACTGCATTCAGCTGTATTGTCCATGAAATTCTCCATGCCAGAATACTGGAGTAGGTAGCCTATCCCTCCTCCAGTGGATCTTCCCAACCCAGGAACTGAAGTGGGCTCTACTGCATTGCAAGTGGATTCTTTACCAGCTGAGCCATCAGGGAAGGCCTGAGTTTATACCATAAAATTAATTTCATCTGAAGTGTCTCCTTAAATGGGCTTCCCTGGTGGCTCAGTGATAAAGAATTTGCCTGCCAAGAAGGCGACAGGTTGATTCCCTGGGTTGTGAAGATCTCCTGGAGAAGGGAACGGCAACCTACTCCAGTATATTTGCCTGGAGAATCCCATGGACCAAGGCATCTAGTGGCTACAGTCCTATGGGGTTACAAAAGAGGAGGACAGGACTTAGCAACTACAACAATCCCCTTATTATTACTCTAATTTTTATATCTTCTTTAACCTTTTAAAAGTAAATGAAGCCATCAGCCTTCTCTATTCTGCATTCCTCTTGCACTTTCATTGCTAAAAATAACCAGGCAAAATGGAAAAAAAAATGCATATGAATGGATTATCATGAAGACATGGCTGTTTGAGTCAGAAGTTTTGACAAAGAACTTTGTTCTTTGAAGAGGGGAAGTACAATGTGTTAAGTCACTTCAGTCATGTCCGACTCTTTGCAACCTCAGGGACAATAACTTGACAGTCTCCTCTGTCCATAGGATTCTCCAGGCAAGAATACTGGAGTGGGTTGCCATTTGCTCCTCCAGGGGATCATCCTGACTCAGGAATCACTGAACCTTAAATGTATAATCAAGCCAGACTGCTCACCTTCCACTAATTTTTTCGTTTTATTTTTCTCATCTTGTCATTGTTTGGTACTTTATAATTGCTTCAATGTCCAAACATAGGCTGCCACACAGAATCAGGAGAGAGGCCAATGCAGTATTTTTTTCCTGTTTTCCTACCCCTATGGCTTTATAAATGGTAGGTACTTTGTGTGATCACTTTGCAGAACCACAAGACATAAAGCCTGCTGCTACTGATGCGGCTACTATAATCACTATTACCACTGTCCACTTTGCCCACCCTCTCTCTGAGCCACCATTAATTTACAGAAGCACAAGTTGAGAACACAGATATTAGTCCTATGTTGGCCACTTTCACAGTCTCTGGAATCAGAGCACCAGAGTTTGAACTCAGGTTCTGGTGCTTTGTAGTTGTGTGACTCTGACTTTCATCTCAGGCTTTTTTCTCCTTGTGACCAAAACATATAAACTCTTTGCAATTGATTCTATTATTGCTATTTTCAATTCAGTTCAGTTCAGTCACACAGTCATGTCCAACTCTTTGCGACCCCATGGAATGTAGCATGCCACGCTTCCCTGTCCATCATCAACTCCCAGAGCCTACTCAAACTCATGTCCATCACGTTGATGATGCCATCCAACCATCTTATCCTCTGTTATCCTCTTCTCCTCCCCCCTTCAATCTTTCCCAGCATCAGGGTCTTTTCCAATGAGTCAGTTCTTTGCATTACGTGCCCCAAGTATTGGAGTTTCAGTTTCAGCATCAGTCCTTCCAATGAATATTCAGAACTGATTTCCTTTAGGAAGGACTGGTTGGATCTCCTTGCAGTCCAAGGGACTGTCAAGAGTTTTCTCCAACACCACAGTTCAAAAGCATCAGTTCTTCGGTGCTCAGCTTTCTTTATAGTCCAACTCTGGAAAAACAATAGCTTGACTAGACAGACCTTTGTTGCCAAGGTAATGTCTCTGCTTTATATATGCTATCTAGGTTGGTCATAACTTTTCTTCAAAGGAGCAAGCGTCTTTTAATTTCATGGCTGCAATCACCATCTGCAGTGATTTTGGAGCCCAAAAAATAAAGTCTCTCACCATTTCCATTGTTTCCCCATCTATTTCCCATGAAGTGATGGGACCAGATGCCATTAACTTCGTTTTCTGAATGTTGAATTTTTAAGCCAACTTTTTCACTCTCCTCTTTCACTTTCATCAAGAGGCTCTTTAGTTCTTCACTTTCTGCCATCAGGGTGGTGTTATCTGCATATCTGAGGTTATTGATATTTCTCCCGGCAATCTTGATTCCAGCTTGTGCTTCATCCAACCCAGCATTTTGAATGATGTACTCTGCTGCTGGTGCTGCTGCTAAGTCGCTTCAGTCGTGTTCGACTCTTAGCGACTCCATGGACTGCTGCCTACCAGGCTCCTCCATCCATGGGATTTTCCAGGCAAGAGTACTGGAGTGGGGTGCCATTGCCTTCTCCCGCTGTACTCTGCATATAAGTTAAATGAGCAGGGTGACAACATACAGCCTTGATGCACTCCTTTCCTGATTTGGAACTAGTCTGTTGTTCTATGTCCAGTTCTAACTGTTGCTTCTTGACCTGCATACAGATTTCTCAGGAGGCAGGTCAGGCGGTCTGGTATTCCCATCTCTGTAAGAATTTTTCAGTTTGTTGTGATCCACACAGTCAAAGGCTTTTGTGTAGTCAATAAAGCAAAAGTAGATGTTTTTCTGGAACTCTCTTGTTTTTTTGATGATCCTGTGGATGCTGGCAATTTCATCTCTGGTTTCTCTGCCTTTTCTAAATCCAGCCTGAACATCTGCAAGTTCACGGTTCATGTACTGTCAAATTATATTTAAAATATATTCCCCACAAATGTGCTAGGAGGTAGATATTATTTTATTCATTTGACAGTTAAGGAGACTGTCTATGCTCCAGGGGGTACAACTAATAATTAACAGAGCTGGAATTCACAATAATTTTTGTGCATGGCCAAGATATTATAATAGAAGAGAGTAGGCTTCAGGCTTTACTACATAAAACGTGTGATATAAAAATTCATACCCAAAATGTTGTAGTTTGTGTACTAATACAAGTTTCTGGGAACAAGGAACTATTATTTCTAATCTTGTTTTACCACAAGTTGTCTTAACTTGTTTCTTCACATGCTCAAAATGATAACAAGAGGCCTGTTTAACACACGACAGACCTGAGAACCGAGATAAGTTGTGTGTGTGTGTGTGTGTTTTTTCCCCCAAAGATTAACTGGGAAATATATTTTAGACACATAAAGATAAATGTGGCTACCTGAACACTTTGTTTTTCTTATTGACTGACACTCCTTAAATTTGATTGCTTTCAGATTATTCCAAATCTCATATATAAATTGTTTTATTCCTTTTACTTGTCCTCAATGATCCCTTCCGCATTAACATTTTATTCTGAATTCCATTCCCACCCTTCTACTTACAGGGCCATAAACAGTGACTTTCTTGTTCCAACTCCACTGGAGTTTTCCTAAGGCTTTTTGTTGTTCATATTCCTTGGCATTTTTATTGACTATGGAAATTCTGAATGCCTATTTTTAACACAAGGCAAGATTTTCTGTTTCAACTCTATTCTGTGTTTGTTCTTTGTTCTCAGTCACTTCAGTCATCTTTGCAACCCCATGGATTATAGCCCACCAGGCTCTTCTGTCCATGGGATTCTCTAGGTGAGAATACTAGAAAGGGTTGCCATGCCCTCCTCCAGGGGATCTTTCAGACCCGGGGATCGACCCCACATCTCCTGCATTGCAGGCAGATTTTTTTACCCACTGAGCCACCTGGGAAGCCCTTGTTTGTTCTACGCCTGTCTAATTCCTCTTTCTCCATCATTTCTTACCTAGCTCCACCAGAAGTATTTCTGCTCAGGTTTATTAGTCTTTATGTTTTTTTTTTTTTTTTAATATTTCGTTTTCCCCTAATTATCACTCAGAACTTCACAGTCAGGACTCCTTTATCTACATTTCTACCCCCTTTTTTCCCCTTCAGCTTAACATTTGCCTAAGTGATATACTGCTTGGATATGTCATCCCAATCATAACCTCAGAGAGTTGAGACCAATCCTCTGAACACCAGGATCCTATAATCAAGTCAATTCTCTTGATGATGCTCCAAATCTTACAAACGAAATAAACCATCATTATGGTACATGTTCAGAGCTCAGAACATCCCTTTGGTTTATCAGTTTCATTTATGATTCATTAACTATCAACTACTGATTTTTTTAACCAACAAAGTTCTATGTTTTTTTCTTCTGCCTTTACCAGTCAAGTGTTAATGGCTCAGTCCTGTACGACTCTTTGCAACCCCATGGACTGTAGCCCTGCCAGATTTCTCTGTCCATGGAATTCTTCAGGCAAGAATACTGGAGTGGGTATATGTGTGTGTGTTAGTCACTCAGTCATGTCCAACTCTTTGCAACCCCATGGACAGTGGCCCACAAAGCTCCTCTTTCCATGGCATTCTCTAGACCAGAATACTGGAGTGGGTTGCCATTCTCTTCCCCAGGGGATGTTCCCAACTCAGGGATCGAACTCAGATCTCCCACATTGCCGGCAGATTCTTTACCATCTGAGCCATGAGGGAAATTTTGGTCATATCAAGACTAGATTTCTACTTAGCTTCCTAGATCTCTTTGATGCTCTACCTTGATTTATCCTGCTCGATACATTTATCCCATCTCTTAAACAGGCCATTATCAGAATTCACTTTCAATTAACTTAACCTAGTTACTGTACTAAGAGGTTAGTAGTAATAAAGACTTTGGCTCAAAATGTGACTCTGGAATTCCCTAATCAATGAACCACTCTAATTCTCATTTTTCTCATTATAAAATGCAAAAATTTTTCTATCTATTTAAAATAGTGAAGTGATGAACCAAGATAACTACTTGGCATAGTGCTTAGACATGCAATCATTAATCTTTAATGAACTCACCTCATGCCAGGGGTGGGATTGCAAAGCCAGATAAGACAAGACACGATCGGTATTCTGGCATTGACAGGGTTATAGAGAATACAGACATTCAACAAATAAGTGTCTATATACATATATAGGGCATACACATACATATACAGATATATACAAGGGCTTCTCCAGTGGCTCAGATGGTAAGGAATCCACCTGCAATGCAGGAGACCCGAGTTTGATCCCTGGGTTGGGAACATCCCTTGGAGAAAGGAATGGACAGTATTCTCCAGTATTCTTGCCTGGAGAATTCCATGGACCAAGGTGCCTGGCAGGCTATAATCCACAGGGTTGCAGAGAGTTTGACATGACTGAGAGGCTAACACACACACATACAATATATATGCAATTTTAATGTATGTTTCTAAAGGACAATATCATATTCAAAATACAATGGTGACTTGACTTAGGTGGGAGCTAGGAATGAAATAGTCAGCAAAGGCTTTCCTTACAGAGGGGCATCTCAGTGGAAATATGAGAGATAAACAGAAGTCATATCTAAAAGTGTTTAGGAGTATCTCAAAAATAGCAGTTTATTATTATTGTTTTAATGTTACTGCTGTTGTTACTATCCTCTTGCCATGAATACTTCATTCTCACTGACATGCATTCTCTGAAAATCTATCGCATTGTATTACATTCCTTGATCAGCATCACGCTTCCTCTATGCTTCTGCATTTTGTTTTACTCTTGTTCCTCTGCGCCTTGCAATTTCTCCCCATTTTCTGAAATGACCCTATTCTGTTTTGACCTGCTTGGAACTAGCTTAAATACTCTTAGGCAAAACTGGATACTCCAATATCAGGGATTCTCTGGCACTGTATACATACCATATTATAACTGTCCACTGCTTTATGTTACAAATGATTTCTATTTTTTTTTAAATTTCTTTCTCAAATGCCCATGCAGTCTTTTAGGCAGAAAACATGTTAAATATATCTTTCAACTTAAATCCATAAAGTTGGTATCATAATAAAAAGAGTACCCAACTGTTTGTTGAAAATAATGTTGTGACTTTGACAGTTTTATATCATGTCTCTAAGTAAATTCTAAGTTAGTTAAGGCAGGATTCCTGTCTTAGTTCAATTTTATTTACCATTATCATAATATAGCACAAATGGTATTCTATGTGAGTTTTATGCTGACTGATTATGAAGATATTTTTCATATCTATTTAAAGAAAACAGAATATTTTATTAGTCTTTGACTATGAAATTTGATATACTTAGAAAAATGACATAAAATGCGTTATCCTATTCATTTTTCTGAACTTCCTGTCCAACAAGGTGAAAACCACTAGAATATAAAATGTTAGCTTGAGATGAAAAATAAATAAAATTTTTCTTGTTTTAGTTGAGAAACCTTTCATGCTACTCTAAATGTTATTTTTTTTCAGGATTTGAAACAAAGGAAAGGTTGTTTTGAAAGTTGTTTCAAGTTATTTGCCTAAGTTATTTGAGCTTGACAAAGAGTAAAAAAAGACACTGAAGTAATAATTCTCCTAAGACATGATGATGAGTCAATTTAGAGCTGTTAGGGGAAGAAAATGCCATTTGGTTAAAAATTATACATAAACATTCATCTCAAGCACCACTTTGTAGCATGTTTTATGAGTAGTGTAAAATACTTCCCCTTATATAGGAACAAAAATGTTAAGATCTCACTCAGTTCAGCTATCAGTTTGGTTCTCCACTGGCATAAGAATATATGTTACACATGTAGATATCAGCATGATATAAATTTTTCCATTTTAAAAATAAATGAAATCTTTATTGATTATAAGTTCTTCAACAAGAATATTTTTAACTTTATAGATAAAATCTACAAACACTGATCAACTATTAATATTTTGACATAAATCAGACTACAAATATTACTTCACAAATAGAGAAGGTTAAAATTATTGGTTCAGTGCAACTGTAGTTTTGAATATAAACACTTAACAGTCTGTAACCTTTAATCAGGGCTCCCAGGAGGTTCAGTGGTAAAGAATCTGCCTACCAAGTAAGAGACATGAGTTTGATCCCTGAGTTGGGAAGATCCTCTGGAGAAGTAAAATGGCAACCCACTATAGTATTCTTGCCTGGAAAATCCCATGAACAGAAGGGCCTGGTGGGTTACTGTCCATGGGATCGCAAAGAGTCAAGACACAACTTAGTGAATAAACACCAGCAACAAACCTGTAATCACTTGACAGAAATAATTCATATCTAAATTGCATAAAGTTATAATTTTGAATTACCTAGAAATCACATGAAATATAGTCATTCCTTCAGAGTAGTTATTAACATTTCTTATGGTTAAATTCATTACAGGGCTCATTTTACAAATGAATGCTTTTAAAAAAAATAATTATGCAGCTTCTAAAGAGTGTATATATATTTATATATACATAAAACTATTTTATACAAACAACTTATAGTTTAATTATACTGAGTATTATTTTAAATACTAGATTTATGAACTAGAAAGGAAACCTGTGCTATCAAACTAAGTTTAAAGATTATGAAACATACTGATGATGCAAAATTGCTGTATAAATGAGAAATATTTAACAGATATATAAGACTAAATAAATAAGACATTTAAAACATTCATTCTTAGGACAATTTATCTGTAAAACTCATTATCTTTAAGAAGGCTTTAAAGTTAGATCTGTCCTATTATAAGAAATAAACTAGTAGAGAATTAGGTTTGTGTATATCTGTAAGATTTTTGAAGTTTGATCCCATACATTCTCTGAGTAATAATACAAATATTGTAAAAGAATGTTATTACTTTTTAGATTACAGTAGAGATCTGAGTACATACAATTCTTAAAGTCTGATTTGGAAAGATCTTGGTAAGATAAACCTTATAAGTAAAACCATGGAAGTTCAGGGAATAAGTAGACTATCTCATAGGAAAAAAAATCTACATATTTGTTTAATAAGAATTTGGAACAATCAGAGTACTAACGGCTGTTAAATCATGAGGTACCCTCCACTCCACTCCTGAAACATGTATTCTTTATTATTCGCTCTTTAAACAATGGACAGGGAACATGATGTTTGCAGACGGTTTACCTAAATTTGTGCAGATATAGCCTACAGCATGGCAATAATGTGTTTTCTCTGCAAGGAGGAAAGATATAACCCAAGTGCAAAGAAAAGTAAACATACAGCGTGGAACTGAACAAATAAATGCAAAATGGAATTTAAGCTTACACCTAGAAGCCAAGAAAATAAGTCAAAGTGGAAACGAATGTATGATATTATTTTCCTATAAAAATAGGAAACGATTAAATATTCCCATTAAATATAAAAATAAGAATCTTTAAACTTAATACTTTTAAAATCATAATAATTATGCTACTAGTGGTTATTCATTTACTTAACAAATATTATCAACTGTCTAAAATGTGTCACACCATGTGCTAAAGGAAACTGTGTAGAATGAAAAAAAGAGTATGCTTTCATATAATATATTTATATTGAACGACTAATCTGGATAAAAAAATCTCCAAACTGAAAGCACAACCTTATCATTTGAGTGCGGCTTCAGGGAAATGGGAGGAGAATTAGAGTAAGCTGTATTTAGTGTTACAATTCAGAATCTTTTAAACAGAACAACTTCCTAGGTAAAACACATTTGATCACAATACCCCTTTGAGGTAAAATGATAAAAATCAAACCTCAATCTAGGTAACACTATTATTAATCCAAAGTGGTTTTTAAAAACTCAAACAGGATTAGGGAAAACTTTTTTTTTTTTTTTAATTTGACTCCATGTTTTGGGCAATATCTTTATACTTTCCTCACAATGAATATCCAGAAATTTATTGATCTATTAATAACTCATAAGAAAAGAGTTTAATTAAGTCAGTTTTGGTTTGTCAAAAATAGGCAGGGATTTTTATTATAATGCTCTTTTTTCTAACCTTCCAAGCACTGTAGAATTCTGAGATGATTTCTCTAGAATTTAAACAAATACATTATGAACACAGTTAAATGCCATAATATCACAGTGTCTCATTTTTCCCAATAGAGAGACATGCAGGCTGCATAATTTCACAACTTTGTACAGTCTGCTAAATTCTAACGTTGGAATTCTAGTCAACCCATAGTCTACTCTCTACGAATATTAGTGAAATAATGTTTTACACATGTCAAATACATGCTGTTCACAAAGAGGGAAAAAAGCATTTAAGGAGAGTCAAGGGAATCTTGCTCCCTGTCAAACCGCAAACCTCTGAAATACCCGATTGTTAAGCAAGTTGTGTCATCTCTTGCCAATGACATCCTAACAGGGGAAGATGAAAGGCAGTTCCTTGACCAAAACAGAATTTGCCTTCATCCTCAGTGAGCTTTAATTCGAAACTCAAACAATGGAGTATAGTTTTCCGGTAATACTGCCTCCAGGATTTTTACCTTTTTTAATGTTAGTGTGGACATATTTCTGCCTTTGCCCTCCCCTTGTCTCCTGGATCCTCTCTCTTTAAAACTCCCACTTACCTACACCATCAGCAAAAGCTGCTGCTGAACATTACATTACTAATTATTTTTATTGCTTCCTCTGTGTTAGTCTTCTGTTAGGAGAAATGTATATGTCAACATCAATGTTATGTTATGAGTTGACAGCACTCACAGAATCTTAAGTGTCATACTGGATTTACTCTGCAAAGAATTTCTGTTCAACTTTAATAAAGGGCTACAAAGAAAAATTAATAGATACATTATTATTATTATAGTTTCTATTTTAAATGGATTTGAGGCATATTACTTCATTCCTTTCTTCTCTTAGTCCCTCTCCCTTCCTTCCTTTAGGTTTAGTCATGTATATTCTTCAACTATTTTTCTGACTTGCTACATAAGGGCCTTGAGAGCAGAATAACTTTCAATTGTAGATCAAATGTTATAATGAAAATTCTACTGTTCTCTACTTAGGGCCATATGCATATGAGGGATAAAACAATTATATCAACAATAACATAAAAAAAATCAGAAGTGCTAAAATTTAAGCATAGTTTTATGTTAATCAATATGGATTATTCCTGACATGAAAATGGGGATATAAATCAAATTTATAAAATGGATTATATTAAAATATGGAGCATCCATTAAAAGAGAATACTTGGTGTTATTCAAGGAATCTTTATTTCAAGTCCTCATTCTGATTTGCATGATGTGGCTTTTTACACAGAAGAAACACAAGAATAATTAACCCTTGAGATATGAAGAAATGATGCTTAACAGTTCAGAGTTTATAATGTGAATTCTTCTTGCAAATATATATTCTATTTCAGATAAATTTCTCTAATCATAAGACTCATCACAATATATGCATCTATTTATTTGTCTGCCTTTTCACCTATGTTGCTTTGAGAGTACACACAAGAGTAGTATTAATCTACAGTACAAGAGGAGACAAGGAACTTGCTCTAAGGAAGTAATGATTGAATTGAGATCAGAGGGATGAGATGGATGGGGAGGGAGGTGGGAGGGGGGTTCAGGATGGGGAACACATGTACACCCATGGCTGATTCATGCCAATGTATGGCAAAAACCACTACTAATATTGTAAAGTAATTAGCCTCCAATTAAAATAAATTAATTTAAAAAAATCCAAAGGAAGATCCATCCAAGAAACAGGCAGATGCTGAAAAGAAAAATGGAAGGCCTAAAAGAAGAGAGATGGGGAATGTAAAGGCAACAGAAGAAGAAAAAGGAGCTCCAGGGTGCCAGGACAAAGTAAGGGGAGTGTGGCCCAAAAAAGGATGCTAAGATAGGAAGGACTGAGATCAAAAAGTAGACTTCCCTAGTTGCTGAGGTTAAAAGGAAGCAAAGCAATATCTTTAAACAGAAGAGACAGGCTACCATTTGCTCTCAGAGAAGACTGCTTTGGCTTCAATGTGATAACCTGACTGGTCAGGCCAAGTGGTGCTGGTCAGCAGTAAGGACAGAGCAGGATCTGAGTTAGTATTATTCCATTAAATGGAACCAGAGGTTATGGGTGACCTTTACACAGCTTGTCTGGCATCGAGCAGAAGAGTCTACTTAGTCTATTACATATAGGAATGATCTTAGAGGCAAATATCTTTCCTTTTGTATTTCCTAAATACTTTCTCACTAATCTTAAATCATGGCTTCTTGCCATTTTTGACCATGATTCACTTTTTCTGACCTCAAACATGGTTTGCATCCTTGAACTTATATATGTATATATTTAACAGTTTTCTTTTTACTTTATTTTAAAGAAACTAGGGCAAATTCAAGGTTAATACTCTTATGTCATTATTTTTTCAAATTTCAGGCTCTAAAGTCATTCTTTTACCCACTCATATTTCAAATATTCTTACGTATATATAATGGGTGTGCCTAGGAGAGAATGTCACATATGTAGATGTCACCCACCAGACATAAAGCTGGGAAGAGCTATTGTTAATGGTCAGAGTCCTAGAAAAGACTAAATCATATGACAGCAGAATCTATACTTACAATAGATATGATACAAATAATAAAAAAGAAAAGTCACCATCACCACCCTTTAGGATACAAAAACTCACAAAACCTTAAAGTTACCCAAATGTATAAAGTACAGATAAAATATTTTTGCTTTGGATACTTGCAATAGCTGAATGATGGACAATGCCCAGGCAATATCTACCGCTATATAGAACTGATCCATTTCAAAACAATCACTTTTCCCACAGCTTCCCTAAGATACATGGAAAGTAGATTAAAATCTATATTTACAAATATATATTCAGGCAATCTAAACTGACATATGTTCCTTATATTACACCTTCACTATTTGTCTAAGATGTTGCTATCACTATGGACATAAGCACATACATATATATAATATGCAAAAAGTTATATAGATATATACTGCATATATACATATATATTTTTCCTGTTGAAAACATTTGTAGAGAACTCACTGCAGGAATTATAAATAATTTAAATATAAATCAAATTGTAATAATTTTAATATCCTTTTTCTAAATCAGACTTTCTTAGGACATGTTGAGGTCTATGACTATAAATAAATTTGTTCCTGCATTCTTTTTCTTTTCTCATGCTCTGTGTTAACATTCAACTGGGTCCCCACCCTGTTCATTAAACCCTTTTTCTAACAGATGTTGCTTTTTTCCCTTTTACTCTTTCATGTTATCCAAGAGAGATCAAAGAGTTTAGTCATTCTTGTCCATTGTATGCAGAGGTGTGTGGGTGAAATTCTGTATGATTCTGATGTTCACAGTGTTCAGGTTGCCTTCCTAATGTTTCAGTTACTTTCGGTGATAATATCTGATATGTGTTGACTGCTGCAACTAATAGAAATCATCTTTAATCTAGCTAGTTTCATGAGAATAAAGGAAAATAGTGTAAAGTATTGAAACAATATTCAAGTTTTATCTATTTTTAAGAGACGATTGACTTATTTTGGAAAAGGAAATAGTACTTTTGTAAAAGAAATCACACAATTTTTCCCTGACAACATAGTTTATAATCAGACTATGAATGCATGGAGGAAGTACAAGAAAAGAACTTTTCAAAAGTAATTATTTAATATTACTTATACATTTTATTTTTAAAAACTTATATAAATAACTTGATACAAATGAAAAATTGTGCCTTTCACGTCCTTTTCCATGTGTGATAGTGAGAATGAGGCCATATTGTATAATGGAAAGAACTCTTAATTAGCTGTCAGGAGAGCTGAGTTTAAGTTCAACTTTTAACCACAAAGTAGCCAGAGGATTTGAAGATACTATTTAAGAAATTTGAGTTTAAATTTTCTATATTATGAAATGGAGGATAGGAATTAGAGGCGTTATGCAGTAACTATAAGCTATAGTATTATAAACAAGCACTTTTGTGCAAAAATTTATGGAAATTGTGATCACAGTTTAACTCTGGACACATCATTTTTTAAAAGTAAGATATCAGATATTGCTGAGCTTTGTGCTTAGGATGTTGCTAGGCTTCAGTAGTCTTGTGTATATCAAATTTTGCAACTGAATATTTTGTAGTAAAAATTTCAGGTCAAAATATTTTTCTTAGTCACATAGTTGAAAAATACTTTTCATTTATTTCTTAGAAGCTTATTACATTTTTCAGACTTTTTTTAGTATAAGGTAGAAAAGTGAATGGATTAAATTTTTTTGTCCTCCCTGTGGCAAACACATCATTTGGTTTTGTCATATCATTTCCCCTGAAGTTGATTTTAATCAAGAGACTGAAAACAACTGACTGCCTTATGCATTTTATGAACAAAGGGATGTTAGTTCACTTCTATCTTTATGGGTATTTACATTGTTAAAATGGAAATATTTTGCTTATCAATGGCATGATATTTTCCTATTCCTCTCTCAGATAAGTCATTGCATTTTATTCTAGAAAAAAATTACATGTGTCTAAGAGATTGTGCAATCATAGTCATGATTTTAAAAATTCCAAACTGTTAGGAAAAATTTGCAAAAATTTGACAGTGTCAAGGTAGTAGCTAGGTCTGCTCTCTAGCATGATATAATACAAAGAATAGGTTTCCCTTCCTACAAATCTTCCATTTGCGTCCAAGATTTAGGCCAGCAAAGGGCAAGTCGATGTGGGATACTAAACATCCATCCTTTCCAGGTTGAGTAATTTAAATATGAGGTAAGACAGCTATTAAATGCCAACAAAATATAAATCAAAAGAAGAAAAGTTTGCCAGGATAAAAGCACTTAAGAGGAGCTTGAACTCTGGCGTGTATACAAAACCCCATTTGCAACATTAGAAAGATCCAGACTTTCAGCCTCTGTATAAAGCTTTGTGATAATCTCAAGTGAGGTAACTTAAAATAGAAGCTAGTCTTGAAGTTCTTAATCATCAAGCTACTTTTTAAAGTATATATCCATAAGGCATATTCGATAGGTATTTATTTATTATAAGAGAAATTCTGATGTATAAAATTGTTGAGGAGACCAGTTTAATGTAATTTCAGTGGCAGCAAAAGTCACACAATGAATCAGTGACAGACCTGTGAATTGATTTTTAGATCCCATTAGACTCCCTTTTTAACCGCTCAGCAATTCCTGAGATTGCTTTCAGTGGCCAGAGATGCACAATCAAATTAAAACAGCAGACTGGAAAATAAAAATAAAATAAAATGGAAAGTAGTTGTTCCATGCGGATTGATTTCCGACATATAAATATACAAATCTCAAGCTGTATTCAGGCATTAATATCAAATTTTCTATCATTTATATAGAAATGGATTTAAATTACTGAAATATATGAGTAAAATAGGCAAAAATAGAAATAACAGTATTAAGTGGAAGATGAAAGCCTACACAATTCAATTTCTGAGGCAGTGATTAAAAAATGTCTATTCACGTGAATATATATTTATCAAGATACATTTGTTCTAGCTGGAAATTCTAAAGATTCATAAGTACAAAATTAATTTTGAGTAAAATTATTTCTGCTTTCAGATATGCTAATACTTTCATCAGCAGAGATAGCTTGATAAGGCCCATTTACATTAAGGAAAATGAAATAAAGACAATGTCAATTTTCTGTTATTTGATAGTCTGTGTGACATATAAAATTACATATTTTCTGTTTATTAGAGAATCTAAAATTCTACATAAAATAATATCCAGACTTTGTGTTCTTGAATTATGACATGATCAAAATACCAAGAAATAGTAAGATACATTTCATTGCTAAACTTACTTTGAATAAGAAGTGGGAAACTCATTAATTTTTAAAATATTTTAAGAAATCTATCTCAATTATATGTCTATTAATGCTACAGAATCTGATTTTTCCTTTTGCATTAAAAAAAAAAATTACAACTCTCTCTGATTGTAGTCAATCCCTGGGTCGGGAAGATCCCCTGGAGAAGGAAATGGCAACCTACTCCAATATTCTTGCCTGGAGAAGCCCATGGACAGAGAAGCCTGTTGGGCTACAGTCCATGGGGTTGCAGAGAGTCAGACATGACTGAGTGTAAAACATATTAGCATTCTTTTGTGTGTCTAAGTGGAAGTACCACAGGCACGTTTTATTTTTGCTCAACACCTTTATTACATAGAGAGGGAATTAACAGTGTCTAAAGGATATTATGCTAGGTAAAATAAGCCAGGAGCAGAAGGGCAAATGCTGCATGATTTTAGTTATGTGAGATATTTAAAACAGTTAAACTCATAGATTGAGAGAATAGAATGAGAGAATAGAGCAGTGGTTGTCAGGGGCTGCAGGTAGAAAAATGGGGAGTTGCTGCTCAATGGGTATAAAGTTTCAGTTACACAAGATGGGTAAGTCCTAGAGAGCAGCTGCACAGCATGGTGCCTGTAGTTAACAATAGTGAATCATGCACTTATAAAGTTGTTAAAAGAGTAGATTTATGTTAAGCATTCTTACTACACCAAAAATATGTATAATTAAAAAAACACACATAGGATAGCATCCTACCAGTGGGGATAGTACAACATCAGTACAGTATGAGACATAATATTGACGTCACTAGAAAAGTCATGACGACAAACTGACTAGCTGTATGATGATAGGGAGGCTGCTGAATTTTTCTGAGACTTAGTTTCCGAAAGTGAAAAGTGCAGATAGCATTTCAATCACTGGGTAATGAATATAAAATGCTATAATATTCATAAAACCATCAAATATGCCAGCAATGACAGCCATTAGTAGTAATAAAATTAATTTAAAAACCACAGAGAGTAGTTATAGCAGGAGGAAAACTGGGCAGAAAAACAAGGGATAAACTGGATATACTAGTCTCACAAAAATCTCACAAAATCAGTATAAGCTAAAATATAATAATGAAATTAAAATTAAAGCATGGTTTTCATTTAAAAATAGCTATTTCTAAGTACAATGCATCTTGTTTCTTTTTGTTATTTTTTTTTAAAACAAAGTGTGTTTGAATTACTTTCACAGATGCATTACACAAAATAGCATTCTCTGGATTTACAAGTGTGGAGAAACCATGTTTTTGTTATACGCCATGGGTGAGAAATTCACATAACTTTGCATATGGTAGCTTAATGTTTTATGCACAACATAAAGTCAGCTTATTTGTAGACTCAGCAGCGAAGTAAGCCACAATATGCTATAAAGCATGTTTTATCTAATTGTCACAAAAGAACTGGGAAACCATTTTTTCACTGGAGAGTTTAAAGAGTATCATCATGTCAATATACATCATGATTTATGATATTTAGATGCTATTTTATTATTGTTTGTTGTGAGAATTTTAAACATTACTCAGTATCTTTTTCCTCAGTATCAGTCCAAGTTCTCATTATGTGACATTTCTGAACTTTTGCCAAAGTCTCAAAATGGATATTCCTATATGTCCATCCCCTACCATGCACACACTGATACTAAAAATATGTTTCAGAACCAACCATAGCAATACTAGTAGTAACCTTCTATGGCTTTTTATAGCTCTTGACTAGATTTCCAAAATCAATTTGATTCTAATTTTCCAGCTCCTTTTGAAAATCACTGTACTCTATGCACACTGATATGTGCCACTTACCAACGCCTTTCATGTCTCTGTCCTTCTATTCTATCCTTCTAGTCTTACTAAAGGGTCCTCCACATCCATCAGTATTTGATCCCGTTTTCAAAGCCCAGCTTAAACATGATGGCTTCTGTTCACTTCATCAAGCTATTCCTTAATTACAGTTATCACTTTGTTCAGACTAGGCATACATTAAGAAGTTCTGAAATATAAAATATAAATACATGACAAAGTCTTTAATAATTTAAATAAGAATTAATGATTTTAATCCTCCTCTCCCCCTGCACCAACCGGTACTTTCTTTTAAAGGAGCAGATTCTTGACTCAGACATAAAGCACTGAATAGCATGATTGCTTCAGGCCCATTACAAAACACCCATGGAAACCTTAATTTTCTCATCAATAAAATGAGGATGTGAAGAGTACGTATTTCATCAGATTTTGTGAAGACTAAGGTAACATACTCAATGCTGCCATTACAGAGCATAATTATTGCTAGTAAATACTAGTAGTTGGGATTATCATTATCATTGCTCATGTTTTCACCAATGTTGAAGTTATATATCTATGTATGTGTTCAGTCTTTGGGGGCAGATGTTCATCTTTATATTCCTCACCATTATTATTAGAACCTTACTTAGGAAAAATGTTTCCTATGTTTTTATTAATGTCAATTTTATCTTAATGACTATAAATTGCTTTGGAATACAAATTGCTTCCAATAATACAAAGGCATTGATTGTAGCAGCAGAACAGAATTGTAGCTACAAATCTGAAGAACCCTAGATTATAAATGCTAAACCTCTATTATCTTCTAGTATTGCCAACAAAGGTCCATCTAGTCAAGGCTATGGTTTTTCTGGTGGTCATGTACGGATGTGAAAGTTGGATTGTGAAGAAAGCTGAGCGCCGAAGAATTCATGCTTTTAAAATGTGGTGTTGGAGAAGACTCTTGAGAGTTTCTTGGACAGCAAGGAGATCCAACCAGTCCATTCTAAAGGAGAGCAGTCCTGGGTGTTCTTTGGAAGGACTGATGCTAAAGCTGAAACTCCAATACTTTGGCCACCTCATGCTAAGAGCTGACTTATTGGAAAAGACTCTGATGCTGGGAGGGATTGGGGGCAGGAGGAGAAGGGGACGACAGAGGATGAGACGGCTGGATGGCATCACCGACTCAATGGACATGAGTTTGGGTGAACTCCAGGAGCTGGTGATGGACAGGGAGGCCTGGCGTGCTGCGGTTCATGGGGTCGCAAAGAGTCGGACATGACTGAGCCACTGAACTGAACTGATTCTCTCAAATCTATTTAATATAACTTTTTATACCAAAACTTCTGGTTTTCTCATTATACCTTTCCTTTTCACCTCAATGCTATTCATATTACTTCACACTGATTCTCAGCATCAGTCTTTGCTATTTCTATTTCCCCAGATCCTCCAACTTCCAAACAGACCGCATGTAGAAAGACTGGAGCAACTGAGAACCACAAGGAGCCTAGAAGAGAAGTCAACACACTAGAGCAAGGGGACTGTCCTCAGATGTGAACACAGGGAACACGGGACACTGTCTGCTTAAAAGGTAGCTCCTTAGTGGGCTTCCGGTTACCTTACATTGTATATTTTCTAATAGTAACTACATTTATAAGATTCTAAAGCTAAGTATAGGTTCTTCATGGTTAAAATTAAGTACTGACTAGAGAACAAATACAATTGAAATCAGCATTAGCAAACAATGTGACAACAATATCTTTGTAAATCTTGAAAAGTAAATACCTTCTTACACTATGAAGGTGATTCTAGTGACCAGGAGTTACAGTCAGAACTCTCCTTTGTGCTCTGGGGTAATTTACTTTCCTCTGAAGCACAGCAAGATCTTTCATACGGCCCATTCTGACCTCCCCTTGGCCTTCACTTGGCAGGAAGACAGTGTTTGCCTATCAAGTCAACTCTTGTTTCCTTCTCTTTAGCCCAAGATATTACAGGTATATCCTTGGCACTCACATGTTTATAAGCCTTAAGCGAACAAGGGCACTAAAATCTTAAGATTTTACATGATTATGAGGTAGTTATCCAACTAGTTTAGAATGGACTTATATAATTTTCCTCAGGTTATCATCAAAGTGAACCATTATGATTTAAAACAAATCTACAAGATAACTTGCTGAGGGCTATTTGGAACACACACCAAGAGGAGGTGAATGTATTCTGATTTGTGGAAATTCAGTTTAAATTATTTTTGCTGTGTTTCCAAAGTTTCAAATATATGAAACTAATACCTTCCTTCTCACACATATATCCAAGTTGTATTTTCACAACCTTAACCTTTGGTTCCAAATGAAGTACTTTAGGCAAGAAGACAAAGAGATAAACGAGGAAAAACAGAATGTGAGTCCAAGGGTAAAGAAAAGGTCCTGAAGAGGAAGGAGAGGAAAACAGCCTAAACAGGTGAGCAGGTGCTGGGGCTTCGCACCACTCTATTTTTTGTTTGTTTGTTTTGGGAAAAATATAATATTGATAACAACAGTTTTTATGAACAGAAATCTCCTCTCAAAATACATTATATATGGAATGAGTGCAAAGCAACCAGTCAAGAGGGTACAGTAGAAGAGAATTAAGTTGGAGTTCACATTATCAGTGACAAATTAGCTCCAGGAAATCAAAGGTCTTTGTTCCAAACCAGCATTCGTAGTTCATGAGGAAAAGAAAAAATACATTGGTTAAAGTACTGCTTATCTTTTAGTCCTCATGTCTGGGTTGACTGTGAATAAAGATGCATTTAGGAATTGAGTACTACAGATAATAAAGTCTTTTAATAAGTAATTGATAATGACATCATGCACCAATATGGCCTTAAGAAAACTTTTTAATTTTGTCCAAATTATTTTTCTGGTACTATGTGAACTAGATCTGACAAAACATGGAATGAAATACCCAGCAAGTTAAGAACTGAATGTTAACATTTCTATTTTTTCTGTCATTGTTTTTAGGAATAACAGGTGACAAAATACCGTGTAGGGGGAAAGAAAAGAAACCCAAACACTTCACCATTAAACCAAATAAGTATAGAGAGTAAAAGTGTATTTATCTCATTAACTATGGTGTTTTCATATCAAATATTTAGAGCAAACAAGTCAAAATATAAAATGGTCATTTGAAACATTTTAAATACAGTAAAGGGGATGTTGCTTTGGGTTTTCGGTTCTCTTTCTCTCTTTTACCTTTTTTTTTTCCCCTAAACTTGTTTCTAATAATTTAGGTCTTCCTACTACCTCACTTGGCCACTAGTTCTTTTAATTTTGAGAAACAGACTTCTTGATAATATCTAGAGTTTAGAATGTTAATAGCTCATAGAAAATACACTGGTGAATTGCTAAAGTCACAGAATTTATGAACTGTGATTTTTTTTCCTCAAATACAAACAGCAGAGCATTTTAAAATTTAATTTGCAATATAAATGGTGGTACTGTTTATTCAGCATTGTAATTTGTATGGTTTCCTGTCCAACACAATTCAACTATTGAAAGATTAGGGGGAAAAAAAAAAAAACCCTAGAAACCATAATGGTCTTACTCCAACCACATTTGGCTCAGGTTCGCAGTGCAAATGAGGGATGCACTGCCTCTGGTGGAAATAATGAAGCCGAGAAGAAATCACCAAGAATCCTGACTTCTGTTAGTCTACTAACCTACTAATTTATGTTATTCTGCTAACGTAAGTGGGAAAAGTCAGACTCCAACGCATGATCTAAGAAGGATGGAAAGATACAACCACCCTAAAAGAATGCCTCATTGTTTTACCAAGATATCTAAATTTCTTAACTTGGGCATCTCTTCTTGTACTCTTTCTACAGTACAAGAAATAAAATTTTATTCTATTGGACTCAATGACAAAATAATTTGAGAGAGATAACTCAATTAGAAAAAGTTAATTAGATGTATAAATTAGTCAACTGAGCTCCAGGTACCACTTAAGTAGAATTTTGGCCCTGGAGACTGTTATAAAGAGCATTTGATTCAAAGTTTTACATAGAAGCAAACTCTTATTCTTGGTGGAAGAGAAAAAACAGACAAAACATTTTATTTTATATCTTGATATATTAGTTGTCATCGTAGAAATGACCTTAGAGATAGCCATTAAGCTTTACTGCATTTCTTAATGTCCCTTTGGTTCTATCATAAATTGAGATCATGGCATTATGAGAGTATTTATAGAGTTAATATTTTCCAGCTCTCATCTGGGTTCATCTTTCTTTAGATTTCCTCCCAGTACACAGAGGAGGCCGTTTTGGAATTTGAGAAAACAACCAGAGACTTCTTCGGCTATGCCCCTCCTAAATTCATACATTTTTTATTAACAAATGTAAATTTGAGAGGGAAATACCATATAATAAATGTCTTTGGGGAATATCCTGTTGCGTAAGGAGGGCTTACACTTTTCATTTGAATGGCATGATATTGAGAGCTTAAACTCAAAAATCATCTGTACATCTGAATCATTCCTCTTGCGAACTCTGCATGAATTTTTATAATAAACACACACATGTGTATGAAGCATGTGACTTCATAGGCAGTTATCTTCAGGGTCAAGTACTATTGGAGGATAACCAAGAATTGACTGACACATATCTTACAGAACTGGAGTTAATTAATAGGTCTACCAATTCCCAACTGCACTACAGGAAACACAAAATCTGCTTAATACAGCAATCAATGACATATCTGTATGGTCATAAGGCATTCACTATACAGCAAGAGGAGATTTCAGATATAGTATTCAGGAGTTTAAATATTGCTATTAAAATGCAGGAAGAGTAAAGTAAGATTATTCACAATCAGAAGACTGAACAAGGATTTCTTTGCAAACTGCTTATTATTATTTAAAAGGAGTTTTTAATTTCTTCATATTAGATCTGAAGCTATTAAATGATGAAGGTAGCTTTGCTTTGTTTCAAAAGTGATATCTTTATTTCTGTGGCATCCAGCCATCTTGAAAGGGTTAAATCTATAATTTCTAACAATGGATTTTAACAATCTTTGGGACTCAATACAAGACAGTTATTTTAAAGACACTGCAAAGAAAAAACTGCATGTTAAAAACTCCATGAAGTCATGATAAAAGCAAAATGTCTTTTTTTGTGTCATAAAATTATTTATAATATGTAAAGTCTGGACAGTACTTTAAAAAAGAAACTATTTCATTGTTTTATGTAATGAGGACAGGAAACAGCAGCGTATACATGTTACTTTTTCAACCAGAATATAGGAAAAGGTTTGTCTTAGTTCTGTCTGAAAGCCCATCCCTGTAAATAAAAGTTACTAAATTCAAACTTCAGGAGATCTTATGAACTCTAATTCAACAAGCCTGGCCTCAGTCCTGCTTGCTATTTTATTTCTTATTCTGCCAATCCTTCCATTATCATCATGACTCTCCTAACTTCATGAAACACATATTGTCTCACTGTCTCAAATTCAAAAACAGTATAACTGTTTAAATACAAGTGTAGTATTTTAAGTACCAATAGAGATCAATTTAAAGCAGATTCTCTTTTAAGGCAGTTTAGGATTGAAAATTGAATTTTATGTTGTCTAGACAAGCCATCTTGATAATATCTTTTCCAGAATTTCCTAGATTGACTGTCTAGACCGCTCCCAATTCCCCCAGATAATTGCATAATCATCTTCCCTCTGACCCCTAAATAGTCTGGAACAGCATCTCCTCATAACACAGTTGGCATGCAATTCAAGACCACTGAGCTTCTGAGGGAGGACTTTTCTCAAAGGTTCTGAGTTTTAGAATTTCAATAAAACACTTTTTCATCAATATCCTACCATAAGGTGATTGGATGGGAAGCTTTATTTATTTATTTCAGTGGAGGAAAAGGCCTCCTCCATTTTGCTGGGTAAATGGCCTGGCTCCTGTACCTCTGCATCCTCCCATCCACTCTTAAACCAGCAATGAGTAGTTGATGAGTTGAGAAAGAGGGAAATCTGCTAAAGAACAACTTCAGAAAGAAAAAGAAAAATTTATATTTGGGGAAAATTGTAAAAATACAGAAACCATATGTGATATTTTAATTTAAATGGCCATCAAGATCATCTAAGCTTCAAAATTAAAAGTAGAGGAATTAAGCTAAGTACAAAACGACCTGGCAAGAATGAGAGCCCAGTGCAGTAACTTATAAACTCTGATGAATGAGGTACATTTAATAGCAAAGTGACAGTTATTACCATAAAAGCTGCAATGGCTTTCATCCTGTGATACACATTCATATTTAAAAAATTACAATCTGCATTTTTTTAAGAACCTACTACCCATTAAGCAACGTCAAACTCATAACTGCATGAGGTAGAGACCATTCTTATCACCACTTTCTAGACTAGAAACAAAGACACAAAGGAAATTAGTAGCTTACTGCAGATTAAGTATCAAGTACTGAACTAAGGTTGGACAAAAGCTCTCCAGTGAAAGGCTAGAGGACATGAGTTTAATAATGAAGGGATTACAACTCCTTGAGTTTCTATAGCAAAAAAATGTCAGTGGGCCATGCCGTGGTTAGAGAATTGGGAGACAGTTGGAGATAGTAAGTTGATTTCTCACTTAAATATAAGGACACGAGGGTCATAGAGGTTTGCTTTGTTTTTACATATTATGAGACAGAATCTGAGAGGTTAAGCAATTTTCCTGGACTCCACAGACAGTAAGTTGTAGAACATGATTAGAAGCCAGAAATGACCCTAAAGCCCACCTATTTTCCACTAACCCTGTGTTTGGAGCTCAGCTCTCCGGGTCCCACTGTCCCATATAGTATGATGCCAGACAGATGTGAAAAGTCCAAGACAATATGCAGAATGTTCTCCAGAGATATCTCCAATAAACATAAAAGTGGGACCCAAGTTTTAGGGTGCCTGACTATTGAAAATAGCCTAGAAGCAGGTGAAGAAGGAAAGATTTATCCAGAAGTTGCTAAAAAGTTAATTATGCAAAACCTGCAGGACTGTATGCAAGAAATTATTCCTAATTTCATCAATAAAAAACAAGTAACTTAAGTAGAACTGCCTTTCCTTAATTTAATTTACTTAAAACTCCTGGGTATGTCATCAGGTACAGAATTCGAGCTGGTAAAGAAAAAAGGAGGAGGATGCACTGGGGGAAGAGGTTTATGAGGGCAAATGTCTAAACTCGTGAGAACTTGGGAAAGGGTTTTAATCTTCCCAGGATCATCAGGAAAGTCATAATAATCATGTTTAGTCTAGAAACCACATAGCCTCAAAGGTGTCTTCTTATACAAAGAAGGTACAACACAAAAATGTTTCGATTATTCAGTGTTTGGGTTGTAAGATCATATTTGTATCACTTTTGGATTCCATAAGAAAATATAGAGAAAAGATTTAAAGTTATAAAGAAGTGGCTAACATGTAAATTATATTTAACATTTAGGATTCCAGAAACATTCTGGGAACAAACCTTTTATCTGATGAGTAATTCTGGGTTCCAATTGGAAGAAAATCCTTTCACAAGATTTTTTCACCACATGAACACTTTTGTTTTTCATAGGATTTTGTGCCAAAAATTATAAAGGGCTTATAATTAAATGCTATTGATAAATCCAACCCATGGAATTGCTTTCAAACTAGAAACTTTTCCTTTAAATACATCCCTAATTTCAAGTTTTGCTTAAATTTACCCAACTTAATTTTCTCACTAAAACATCTTTTAGGAGCAAGAGACAAATAAACATTTTTTATCTTTTTTATCCTGACAAAATTATAGTCCAAAATATAAATATAAAGCCTAGCTAAGCAAGAACACAACTGTGAGCAATTTAGGTCAAACATATGATCAGAGCATTGAGCACATGTATGGCATCCTTTCTTAATCCCTGGGCAGAAGAAAACAACTGTGGTGGCAGACACTTCTGGCTGAGGAGGGAAATGGTGGGGAAAGCTGGCAATATACAAATGAAGGAGAAAACAGTACACATTCAGCCTGCTGACATCTGCTGCACATGCAAAATGGATTGGACTCTGTAATAGAGAGGAAAAGCAAATGCTTTCTTCCTTCCTTCTCCCTGTTTCAGTTATTGTTGAGTGATGGTCTCAATTCTTTTTGCATTCACAGATTAAAATTAATAATAACATCTGAATCCCAAGTAGGAGCTATCTAACAGCAAACTAATTTCTTCAATGAAGTGAGGAAAGTAGTAATAAAGTATTTGAAAAGGAAGGGGTCATGGACAAACACCATTTTTAAAAAGCGAGCTTTACCTCAGGATGATGTCCAATTTCAATGTAGGTGCAAACTGGATGAAAAGCCCCCGTTCCACAGGCATACAAATGAGTCTGATTATAAGCCTTAAGCACCTTGATGAAATTAGCACATTCTTTCTGTAAAACAAAAGGAAAACCAGTGAGTTCTAGCAGTGAGCATGGCTGAGGTATCCTTTAGTGTGCTAGGCATGTTTGAGCAGATTTCTTTTGTGTCCTTTCACCTTAGTTTTTATAGCTTATTATTCTATTGTTTGTTCACATTACTACATGAGACACAGATGGGGTTTGCTCTCATTGTTACATGAAACAAAGAAGTTCTTATTTTGGGGGGTAAAAAATAATATTCCCTTTAATGTTTTTATTAAAACTATAATTTATTTATTAAAAAGTGGAATAAAGTTATAGATGACCAATTATAATAGGTGACTTTTCTGGAAATGAAGGAAACAGAAAATTTTTTAGTCAATTAGTTAAATCGTAATAATGATGAAAATTTATTTGCAAAAGTCAGCTTTAAATTTGGAAAAGTAAATAAAAAATAAAAAGTAATAAAACCTTCTACTAAACATAAATTTGAAACATCATCAGTAACTCATAATGATTGGCAACTAACTTTGAACTTTAGCAGTGCTACTTATTACTGGGCTGCCCTGGTGGCTCAGATGGTATAGAATCCAACTGCGATGCAGGAGACCCAGGTTTGATCACTGGGTTGGGAAGATCCCCTGGAGAAGGGAATGGCAACCCACTCCAGTATTCTTGCCTGGAGAATTCCATAGACAAAGAGTCGAAGATGACTGAGTGACTAACATACACACACACACACACACACACTGATGCTTACTAGTGAGCTTTACAGACTTAAGAAGATAAAACCACCTCCTCTTGAAAAAAGTCACTGAAACTTCAAAGATGGTTTGTGTATAAGATGAGACAGAGAAGATATTAGAGTTTAGAAAGTCTGTAAACTGAGGGTCTTTATTAGAGTGGCTATATTTAATAAATATCTTCATGAGTACATGTACATCTTAAACCGATACATGGATACCCTTACCAATGAGTCATGGATCCTCCAGGTAAAGAACAGCTACTTTATAAGAGGGGATTATAGTCATATCTTATTATGTATAGAAGTTTAGACATTCCTTCCATTTCATTATCCAAATGTCACCTAATAAGTATGATAGAGCTATTTATATTTTTCCATATATTCTATCTGTAGACCCTATGAAAGAAAATGTGTTTCTACAAACAAATAGGAATCTTAGCCTTCTGTTCCTGTTAAGGGGAAGATTCAGGGGAAAAAAAATCAGATGAAGTATAAACTGGATAATTTTATTGCCAAATTAACCCTGAGTTGAAAAGATATACTTTTCGCAAAATATTTTTAAATAAATGAGTTGCTATCAATACTATAAAAAGAAAACAGTGAAAAGAGAAATTCAAACTTGGTGCTCTGTGACAACCTAGAGGGGTGGGATGGGGTGGGAGGTGGGAGGTAAACTCAAGAGGTAGGGGACATAAATATACCTATGGCTGATTCGTGTTGATATATGGCAGAAATAGCACAATATTGTAAAGCAATTATCCTCCAACTGAAAATAAATAAATTTATTTTTAAAAATCTTCAAATAAATGCTATGGTCTATTAACCATATAAAATCTTAAAATTAAATACATATAAGTAGAAAATATGAATTTGTCATGGGACATACATTATTTTTAAATACCCAACTGAATATTAATAATTGCACTGACATTTTATGGTTTCATAACATAAAATTCTCACCACTACTATTTAATACAGTTTTGGAAGTTTTGGCCACAACAATCAGAGAATAAAAAGAAATAAAAGGAATTCAGATTGGAAAAGAAGAAGTAAAACTCTCACTGTTTGCAGATGACATGGTCCTCTACATAGAAAACCCTAAAGACTCCACCAGAAAATTACTAGAGTTAATTAATGAATATAGTAAAGTTGCAGGATATAAAATCAACTCACAGAAGTCCCTTACATTCCTATACACTAACAATGACAAAACAGAAAGAGAAATTAAGGAAACAATTCCATTTACCATTGCAATGAAAAGAATAAAATACTGAGGAATATATCTACCTAAAGAAACAACGATTATGCTGTGAAAGTGCTGCACTCAATATGCCAGCATATTTGGAAAACTCAGCAGTGGCCACAGCACTGGAAAAAGTCAGTTATCATTCCAATCCCAAAGAAAGGCAATGCCAAAGAATGCTCAAACTACTGCACAATTGCACTCATCTCACATGCTAGTAAAGTAATGCTCAAAATTCTCCAAGCCACACTTCAGCACTATGTGAATCGTGAACTTCCAGATATTCAAGCTGGTTTTAGAAAGGCAGTGGAAGCAGAGGTCAAATTGCCAACATCCACTGGATCATGGAAAAAGCAAGAGAGTTCCAGAAAAACATCTATTTCTGCTTTATTGACTATGCCAAAGCCTTTGACTGTGTGGATCACAATAAACTGTGGAAAATTCTGAAAGAGATGGGAATACCAGACTACCTGACCTGCCTCTTGAGAAATCTGTATGCAGGTCAGGAAGCAACAGTTAGAACTGGACATGGAACAACAGACTGGTTCCAAATAGGAAAAGGAGTACGTCAAGGCTATATATTGTCACCCTGTTTATTTAACTTATATGCAGAGTACATCATGAGAAACGCTGGGCTGGAAGAAGCACAAGCTGGAATCAAGATTGCTGGGAGAAATGTCAATAACCTCAGAAATTCAGATGACACCACTCTTATGGCAGAAAGTGAAGAGGAACTAAAAAGCCTTTGATGAAAGTGAGAGAGGAGAGTGAAAAAGTTGGCTTAAAGCTCAACATTCAGAAAAATAAGATCATGGCATCTGGTCCCATCACTTCATGGGAAATAGATGGGGAAACAGTGTCATACTTTATCTTTTTGGGCTCCAAAGTCACTGCAGATGGTGACTGCAGCCATGAAATTAAAAGATGCTTATTCCTTGGAAGGAAAGTTATGACCAACCTAGATCGCATATTGAAAAGCAGAGACATTACTTTGCCAAAAAAGGTCCGTCTAGTTAAGGCTATGGTTTTTCCAGTGGTCATGTACGGATGTTAAAGTTGGACTATGGAGAAAGCTGAGCGCCAAAGAACTGATGCTTTTGAACTGTGGTGTTGTTGGAGAAGACTCTTGAGAGTCCCTTGGACTACAAGGAGATCCAACCAGTCCATTCTAAAAGAGATCAGTCCTGCGTGTTCTTTGGAAGGACTGATGCTAAAGCTGAAACTCCAATCTTTTGGCCACCTCATGTGAAGAGTTGACTCATTGGAAAAGACTCTAATGCTGGGAGGGATTGGGGCAGGAGGAGAAGGGGACGACAGAGGATGAGATGGCTGGACGGCATCACCAACTCGATGGACATGAGTTTGAGTGAACTCTGGGGGTTGGTGAGGCACAGGGAGGCCTGGCACGCTGCAATTTATGGGGTCGCAAGGAGTCGGACACAACTGAGTGACTGAACTGAACTGAAAGAAACAAAAGACCTATATACAGAAAACTATACAACACTGGTGAAAGAAATCAAAGAGGACAAATAGACGAAGAAATATACTGTGTTCATGGATCAGAAGAATCAATATAGTGAAAATGAGTATACTACCCAAAGCAATCTATAGATTCAGTGCAATCCCTATCAAGCTACCAAGGATATTTTTCACAGAACTAGATCAAATAATTTCACAATTTGTATGGAAATACAAAAAACCTCGAATAGCCAAAGCAATCTTGAGAAAGAAGAATGGAACTGGAGGAATCAACCTGCCTGACTTCAGGCTCTACTACAAAGCCACAGTCATCAAGACAGTATGGTACTGGCACAAAGACAGAAATATAGATCAATGGAATGAAATAGAAGGCCCAGAGATAAATCCACACACCTATGGTCACCTTATCTTCAACAAATAAGGCAAGAATATACAATGGAGAAAGGACAATCTCTTTAACAAGTGGTGCTGGGAAAACTGGTCAACCACTTGTAAAAAAATTAAACTAGAACACTTTCTAATATCACACACAAAAATAAACTCAAAATTGATTAAAGATCTAAACGTAAGACCAGAAACTATAAAACTCCTAGAGGAAGACATAGGTAAAACACTCTCCGACATAAATCACAGCAAGATCCTCTATGACCCACCTCCCAGAACATTGGAAATAAAAGCAAAAACAAACAAATGAGACCTAATTAAAATTAAAAGCTTCTGCATAACAAAGGAAACTATAAGCAAGGTGAAAAGAGAGCCTTCAGAATGGGAGAAAACAATAGCAAACAAAGCAACTGACAAAGAATTAATCTCAAAAATATACAAGCAACTCCTACAGCTCAATTCCAGGAAAATGAACAACCCAATCAAAAAATGGGCCAAAGAACTAAACAGACATTTCTCCAAAGAAGACATACAGATGGCTAACAAACATATGAAAAGATGGTTAACATCACTCATTATTAGAGAAATGCAAATCAAAACCACAATGAGGTACCATTTCACGCCAGTCAGAATGGCTGCAATCCAGAAGTCTACAAGCAATAAATGCTGGAGAGGGTGTGGAGAAAAGGGAACCCTCTTACACTGTTGGTGGGAATGCAAACTAGTACAGCCACTATGGAGAATAATGTGGAGATTCCTTAAAAAACTGGAAATAGAACTGCCATACGACCCAGCAATCCCACTGCTGGGCATACACACAGAGGAAACCAGAATTGAAAGAGACACATGTACCCCAATGTTCATCGCAGCACTGTTTATAATAGCCAGGACATGGAAGCAACCTAGACATCCGTCAGCAGATGAATGGATAAGAAAGCTGTGGTGCATATACACAATGGAGTATTACTCAGCCATTAAAAAGAATACATTTGAATCAGTTCTAATGAGGTGGATGAAACTGGAGCCTATTATGCAGAGTGAAGTAAGCCAGAAAGAAAAACACCAATACAGTATACTAATGCATATATATGCAATTTAGAAAGATGGTAATGATAACCCTGTATGCAAGATAGCAAAAGAGACACAGATGTATAGAAGAGTCTTTTGCACTCTGTGGGAGAGGGCAAGGGTGGGATGGTTTGGGAGAATGGCATTTAAACATGTACATTATCATATGTGAAATGGATAGTCAGTCCAGGTTTGATACATGATACAGGGTGCTCGGGGCTGGTGCACTGGGATGATCCAGAGGGATGGAATGGGGAGGGAGGTGGGAGGGGGGTTCAGGATGGGGAATACATGTACACCCGTGGCAGATTCATGTCAATGTATGGCAAAACCAATATAATATTATAAAGTAATTAGCTTCCAAAAAATAAATTAATTAATTAATTAAAAAAAAAAAAAAGGATGCTATGGTACCCTTAGGATCCATGTGTAGTGTGGATTTGATCCCTGGGTTGGGAAGTTCCCCTGGAGAAGGGAATGGCTACCTACTCCAGTATCCTGGCCTGGAGAATTCCATGGACTACAGTCCATGGGGTAAAAAAAAAAAAAAAAAAAAAACTTCAAATAAAAACTATGGTCTATTAACCATATAAAAATCTTAAAATTAAATACATATAAGTAGAAAATATGAATTTGTCATAGGACATACATTATCTGTTTTTAAATATCCAACTGAATATTAATAACTGCACTGAAACTTTATGTTATTGACCATAGACTTTTTTATACACATAGTTTTGTGTTTTTGCCCATAAATGTGGAAATAAAAACCAAATATATAACTAAAAGTGCCAATAAAGATCAAATGCAGACTATAGTGCAAGCCCTTGGCAAATGTAACAGAGAATTGGGTTGGTCCTGACACCTGTAACTTCGTAACACTCCCTTAGATCATTCTCTATAACATGTGACTCTTCAAGTGAAAGCTCAGAATGTGTTTGGACTTATGTAGTTAGTTGGAATTTATAACTGAGATGTTAGAATAATTTAAGTACATTCCCAAGTGACATTTATATTCTGTGTTTGTAACTGATGATTTTGGTTTTAACTTTAATGCCTCCATAAAATAAAGAGCAGACTAAACCTGAGCAGAATAATTGTTATTTAAATTCAAATACTTGCTTTCCATCATCACTGATTTATCCAGGATGAAATCCGAGGATGTCCTATAAACATATCATCCCAAAAGTAAGTTATACCTCTATAAGGGAAAATATGAAACTTGACTGTTAGGACTCATCACTCCTTCTTATCAAATGCTGAGCAGTTTCAGAAAGTAGCTAAAGTACACATCTGATTTGTCTCACTGTTTTGTTACTTACATCCTGAGTCTTTCCTTTGTCTGGAAAGGCATTATAAAAAGAAAATTAAGCACTGAAATCAACTAACTTTGAAACTAATTTTGCAAGTTTCTATAAAGAAAATTTTCCTAGCTTAAAGAGTATATGCATCTTATCCATGTACCACTTTGAACATGACACATCTTAGACAAAAGCTTAAATAAGCTTAGACATAACCCAACTTTCAAGGCTCTTAGCCACAAACTCCCCATTCTATAACAGTTTCTCCTCTTTGAGAAAGAGGATAGGGCATGAATTCTTGGCTAGAGGAAAGAGGCTGTGGACAGGGAAACATCTGATAAACTCATTTACAAATAAGACATTCATGAGTCTTACCCAAAGGATTTACTTGTACTCTTAAGAAAATGCAGTCATTTGAAAATGAATTATTTTCAGGAAAATGTTTTATGAAACATGTAGGTGGCCACATACTCTGATTTTACATAAAGACAGCCAACCCTGATTGTGGACTCAATATTATAGCATTCAAGATTATAAACAACCATTTCCAGCACCATATGTTGAAATTAAGAAACTGGCTGTGTACACACATATTGGTAAGCAAACGGATATTCTAATAAATAGCAGTGGCAGACCCAGATGGATGTCTTACTCATTCTAGAAAAGAACAGGGTTTTACTTTGCCCACCAGGCCTATAAAGATACACATGCAATTTTAAATACAAATCAAAGTCTTTAATCCCAGCAGTGACACATAAGGGCATTATAGAAGTTTGAGAGGAGACCCTAGATCTCCATGATAAAGAAAGGAAGGAAAATTTTATAAGTATAGATACCTGTGCATACAAGTGAAGGCTATGTCACTTTTGCAATTGTTATAAATTCTAAGGTCACAGAATCTGTGGGCTCTTATCTATTAATCAGTTAGGTAACTGATTAGCAATAATTATTGACTGAAAAATTCTCAAGGTTCTTGAGAACTATGTAACTGAGCTACCCTGAATATCCTAACTTTTTTTTTGTTCTCTGTGTGCTGTGTTGTACTGTGATAAGTTGCTTCAGTCCTGTCTGACTCTGTGCAATCCTATGGACTGAGCTTGAAAGTTCAGTTCCTCTGTCCATGGGATTCTCCAGGCAAGAATGCTGGAGCATTCTTTTGGAGCATTTCCTCCTCCAATTTTGTTGTTGTTGTTATGGTTGTTGTTCTCTATTAACTGTCAAAGAAGCACCACTATAATATGACAACTATTCTTCTACAGAGCTGCTAGAAAAAAATCACAGGACTGAAGCTGTGAAACCTGGCAAAGGGTTCTACTGAGGATGCTGATAATGGATTTTATCTGTACTACAAAGCAGCTAGACCCACCCTATTGGCCTGAGGCCTGAATGATTTACCCAGTGAACTCTCCCAGTTGGCAGAAGGCTGTATTGTACCATGCCTGGGGGCTAACTCAATATTATTTTGATGTGAAGGTTAATGCAAATAGAATGGAGAGAAATTTCTTGGATTTATATAGTGTGTTAAGACACTTGAACGGAAACAAAGAAATTGAATGAAATACTTTCAAAATTGGTTTAAATTAGTTGTAAGAAAACTCGTCAATAACAATATACAAGGAAACAGTGAATTAAAAGAACTGGACAGAGAAGAAACCAAAACTTGAAAGAGACATAGTGAAGTAAGGATTTTTCTTTAAACAGAAAACCAACACAAAAGAGTATCAATCCTGTCATTCATTTGTCTTCATTCTCCTGCTTGTTGTTGCCAAGGCTTTTGAGTGTTCCAAAACAGGATATTCATTTTATTTGGAAGCAGCCTGGACATTCCTCTAAAAAAGAAGGAAGCGTGGCAGAAAAAGGAAACACACTTCACACATTTCTGCTCTAGGGAGACAGAAGAAGAGTGTTTCTGACCTTTTCTTGAACCATGACGATTCTTAAAACTCAGAATGTAATGTACTTTTTGGCATTCAACTACTGTGCTGCTTTGCTCAGCACTGGTGGATTTACAACGTAATAAAGAGAATGTAATCAGTTCAAAATGAATTCATTTTTCAAACCTGGATCTTTTTGGAATTTAAGCTGATACACAGACAAGTTAGCAACAAGCTGGCTTCCCGAGAGTCAGGCAACCATACTGACCTCTTATTTCACTGAAATGTACTCCAGAACAAGAGTATTATAAATTGTTAACTTAGCCTCATGGTAAAAGTAAAGGCAGTCATAAACCAGTAAAGCCCAAGGCCACACCTGAGGAGCAATGATTCATCATCCTTAGTGACAAACCATTTACACTTATTTTTTTAAGAATTTCTAGTGTCTTAAGGTCAAATGTAAAGAGGAATTACACACAGAGATATTAGCCTGGAAAAATAAATTAGAAAGAAAATGTCTACCCTCAGAAAAAGATATAGAAGCCAAATGCACAGTGATTCAAAAACAAACATTACAAATATGTAGCACTGATTAGACTGTGTTAAGCAGACTTTTCCCGGACGGTTACAAAAATAAAGTCCATCCATCTGTCAAAACAACTGCTCCATGCATGAAAATTAAAACAGAATAGAGGTGTTTTTAACTAACTTCTGATAATTACACTTTCTACAAAAGAATGTAATTTACCACCAATCTCAATTACCTCCTTACATGTTCTTAAAGGATTGAGCAGTGAAATTTAACTCTAAATAAAAGAGAAGGCTGTGAACATGAACAATCTACATTTAAATATATTTAGTTTATGATTAAATCAAACAACTTATTCAGGTTCAAATATAAATCAGCTCAACATGAATGAATATAGTACAACATTGGCTCAGGTCAGTGAACATTCATTTAAAAAGCAAAAAAAAGTCTCTATCCCATCAACAATTTATGTTGAAATATTTTAATGTATAACACAGCAGCTGGGAAAGCAAAGGAAGCCCTTTCCTATCATGGTGGGTGGATACATCTCTGCATGAAAATCCATTAATAAGCTTAATTCCTGAAGTTAATCTGTTGACTTTCTTTTTCTCTGGTCAATTTATTTGGCAAGCTGGCCGAACACTAGAATCTTCATGCCAAAGCAGTAATCCATGAGATTGTTCCTGTCACTCACTCATCCCTTTCTCTATTTAAGATGTTCCATACTTACCTACCAATAATTTTCTTTTTCTTTTTTTCTTTTAATTCTATTACAGCTGTGATCAGATCATCCATAAGCATGTCTTCTTAATACCTCAGCATTCATTAAAGGATGTTAGAAACCTCTTCTTCAAAGAGGAATATCAAATAGAACTAAGACTTAACTGTGTTCTGTTTATAATATTAGCAATTGAATGCTGACTTTGTGACTTGGAATTTTTTAGCATCCACCTGATAAAATGGTGAGTAGCCTGTTCTGTCTATTTTGGGAGACATTTTTACTTTCCCTAACTAAGAAGCATCATGTATAATAAAACCAATGGACCTTTCCATTTTAATGTTTTGTTTTGTTTCAGAAAAAAATTTTGTTTTGAAGTTCTAGAAATACTGATCTAAGATTCCATAAATATTTTTATTTCAAATTACTCAAAAGCTTCAAAATTGGTCAAAAATATACGTATAGTCATTATAGACAAAGGCAGGAACAAAAGTCAGCCAATGTGATTCTCTTCTACTTAAAGGAGTTTTGAGCAATTTCACTTTGAAATGTCATGTGGACTAGAGAAGCTGATTAATACATACTTATGGCTTACATTGCATTTTACACTGTAATAGCGATCCAATTATTTACATTTGTACCACTCATCGGAGATATGATTATGGGTGGTCTATATAATGTGTATTTAGCATAACCGTTTGCCATCTCATATGCAAATGAATTCACACAATGAATGTGAAACTGACTCAACTATGTTTTCCTGCCAAACCAGGAGAAATATTTAGTCAAAAACCTTACTCTGATTTCAATAATGATATTCTGTTTTTTCCAATTTTATGCAAGGTTCTTGTATACTTAGTGCTCATGCCTTAAAGGAATTAAGTCAATGATTTACACCAAGCAGGTAGAGTTACAATCTAAAGAGATTTACTGTAGATACAATTAGTTGGCATATTAATTCTAACACATATGCATTTATCATGAATTTAACACTCAAATAAAGGAGATTTGATTCTTTAATACATATGAGATGTAGCTTTAAGGAAGGAGATACAAAATGAAATTCAGACTATAAAGGAATGCTTTTTTATAATTCATATATATACCCCTTTTCTACCCTCTGTCTTATCTAATATCAAAAGTTAAAATATTCAGTTGGAGTCTTTAATATGCAAAATATTAAATGCTATTATATAATTAATAATATAAAATATTATCTTAATTTATATTCTAACAAATGGAACCTCTTTAACCATTCATAATTCTTTATCCATTTATAACATATCCATGTTTATAATAAATGGACATACATATATAGGCATATATATTATGTACATACATATATTAATTTCAGAAATTATTTCTGAATACAATTAAATGTTTTAAACTTTAGAATTTAAAATCTGCTTATATTTATTATTTAATGAAAATGGTTATTTATTCTTGAGCATGTATTTACATTTGAAGGTATTCTTGAAGAATTTAAGAGAAACATATAGAATAAAACTAATTAACATCAAAATGATGAAAGAGAAACACCATGAAAGTAGTTACCTATACTCATCTGATGCTTTATCAGACGGGTTAGAATTAATAAAGCATCATATTCTCTGTGTGATTATAAGAGAGTTATTTGGGATTTCTGAGCTTCAGTTTCCCCAAGTCAAAATGCTATTAATAACATATCTGTGCAAAGTACATAGTACGATGTCTGTTGTTACCGTAGTTCAGTCGCTAAGTCATGTCCAACTCCCTGAAACCCCAGGGACTGTAGCAAGCCAGGCTACGTATTATCCTCCACTATGTCCCGGAGTTGACTCTAACTCATCTCCATTGAGTCAGTAATGCCATCCAGCCATCTCATCCTCTGTCATCCCCATCTCTTCCTGCCTTCAATACTTCCAAGTATCAGGGTCATTTCCAGTAAGCTGAATCAATGAAAATTCAGAGTTGTTTTTTTCTTTAGGATTGACTGGTTTGATCTCCTCCCAGTCCAAGAGATTCTCAAGAATATTCTCCAGTACCACAGTTTGAAAGCATCACTTCTTCAGTGCTCAGCCTTCTTTATGGTCCAACTCACATCTGCACATGACTACCAGAAAAAAACATAGATTTAACTATATTGACCTTTGTCAGCAAACTGATGTCTCTGCTTTTGGATACACTGCCTAGGTTTGTCATAGCTCTCCTTGAAGGAGCAAGTGTCTTTTAATTTCATGGCTGCACTAATCATCTGCACTGATTTTGGAGCCCAAGAAAATAAAATCTGTCATTGATTCAACTTTTTCCCCTTCTACTTGCCATGAAGTGATGGGACTGGAACTATGGTCATAGTTTTTCGAATGTGGATTTATAGGCCAGCTTTTTCACTTTCAGCCAGCTTTCTCCTCTTTCACTTTCATCAAGAAGCTCTTAAGTTCCTCTTTACTCTCTGCCATTAGCGTAGTATTACTGGAGCCATGAAATTAAAAGACACTTGCTCCTTGAAAGAAAAGCTATGACCAACCTAGACGGCATAGTAAAAACCAGAGACATTACTTTGCCGACAAATGTCTGGCTAGTCAAAGCTATGGTTTTTCCAGTAGTCAGGTATGGATATGAGAGTTGGATTATAAAGAAGGCTGAGCACTGAAGAATTCATGCTTTTGAACTGTGGTGTTGGAGAAGACTCTCGAGAGTCTCTTGGACTGCAAAGAGATCCAACCAGTCCATCCTAAATGAAATCAGTCCTGAATATTCATTGGAAGGACTGATGCTGAAGCTGAAACTCCAATAGTTTGGCCACCTGATGCAAAGTATTGCAAAAGACCCTGATTCTGGGAAAGATTTAAGGCAGGAGAAGGGGATGACAGAGGATGAGGTGGTTGCATGGCATCACTGACTCGATGGACATGAGTTTGAGCAAGCTCTGGGAGTTGGTGAAGGACAGGGAAGCCTGGCATGCTGTAGTCCATGGGGTTGCAAAGAGTCAGACACCACTGAGCGGCTGATCTGAACTGAACCGCTTGCATATAATTTTCCTGACAATCTTGATTCCAGCTTGTGAATCATCTAGCCTGACATTTTGCAGGATGTACACTGCATATGAATTAAATAAGCAGGGTGACAATATACAGCCTTGTTGTATTCCTTTCCAATTTGGAACTAATCCATTGTTCCATGTCCATTTCTAATTGTTTCTTGATTGGTGTACAGATTTCTCAACAGACAGTTAAGGTGGTCTAGAGGTGGTCACATCTCTTTAAGAATTTTCCACATTTTGTCGTGATCCACAAAGTCAAAGGCTTTAGCGTAGTCAACAAAGCAGAAGCAGATGTTTTCCTGGAATCCCTTTGCTTTTTCTATGATCCAATGAATGATGGTATATTGATCTCTGGTCCTATGCCTTTTCTAAATCCAGCTTGTACATCTGGAAGTTCTTAGTTCACATATTACTGAAGCTTAGCTTGAAGGATTTTGAGCATTACCTGGCTAGCATGTGAAATGCACACAATTGTGCAGGAGTTTGAACATTCTTTGGCATTGCCCTTCTTTAGGACTGGAATGAAAATTGACCTTTGTCAATCCTGTGGCCACTGCTGAGTTTTCCAAATTTGCTGACACACTCAGTGCAGCACTTTAACAGCATCATCTTTTAGGATCTGAAATAGCTCAGCTGAAATTCCATTACCTCCTCTAGCTTTATTTGCAATAATGCTTCCTCAGGCCCACTTGACTTAAGACTCCAGCATTTCTGGCTCTGGGTGAGTGACCACACCATCATGGTTATATGCAGGTCTTTAAGATCATTTTTTCTATAGTTCTTTTGTGTATTCTTGCCTAGCACTTATTAACTGAAGGGAAACTCATCTTATTATTAAATTAGTCAACCATCTATTTATTACTTATAATATTTTCATATAATATTTTCTGCTTAAAACTCTCAGGACATTCCACACATGGTGACATGATGCAGGCAAGAAGGCTATAATGAATTGTTCATTTCTTATAAGTAGAGTTAAAAACGATTACGACCATAGTCAGCACAAATGAAAAGTAGACTTAATAAAATTTGTTTTGAATATTAATCTGAGTCCAGTCTTGTTAAAAAGATGATGTAAGGTTATTCATTAGAATTTTCATGAAATTCCAGTTCTCCAAGAGTAAGGATGATAAATTATAAATTTATAAACATTTTATCAAAGAGGTAGATGGTATGAACCAGTGTCACAGTGAAACAGCAAATATAGCAACTGTTTGTGAATAGTTGTGGCAGAATTGTGCTGTATCTACTTAGGTAAGCCAGAACTACATTTTTTGAAAGGAAATGTTTATCTTATAACCAAATATGAGTTACATAAATGAGTTAATAAAATAAATGTATACAGAACAATCCCTAGTATATATAGTAAGCTACAATTGATGTTAGCTATCATTATTACCAGTATTCTTTGAATATAGAATTTGAACTATCAGTTTACCTGATATTCACCTCCAAACAGAAATAAATGTACACACAATGCATGCACATGAAAATCTATGCTTATTTCTGTGGCATTTAATAAAAAGTTTTTCATTTGCTTTCATAAGCAATCAGTTGTCTGTATACCTCATCTGTCATCAAATTTCATTATGGAATCATATCTAAAACTAATAAACTGATCAGAGTCTTTCATGTGAGGTCATCTAGGGTGCCCACAAAAATTTATAATCAATAATATCAAGAATAGTAAAGGGTCTATGATTCCACTCTACTGAAAAGATAACAAGCTGCCATGGCCGTTTTACAAATGCTGACAAAAGTTATACAGCTCCTGAATCAGAGATGAAAAACTTTATTATTCACAGGCATAGCAGTAGTCAGAGTCAGCATTTCTCATGTCCGTTCCCCAAGCTCCAGTTTCCACTGTGCAGTGAGAAGAGGGCCAAGTGACGCCTGCACACGCAGTGAGGTGCATCACAGCAGAAGTCCTGGTTGAGGTAAGCTCAACATTTTATAGCAGGCATAAGCATGCTGGTCATTACATTTTGAGAAAGAGGTTATGTTCACTGTACTTGCAGATAAGCATAACTGCCCTTTGCTCTAAGAGATACAATATCTCTACTTCAAGGTTATATGAAAACTAGCCTTTTGCTTAAGAATTCTTTCATTCTTTCTATGTTCAGAAGTGTGAGAGATCCACAAAAAATGATCTCCAATTATACATCAGGGTTTTGAGACTTAGTGAAACATTATGATTTTTACAGAATTAGAAGGTAATTCTAACTATTCGTTTAACGTTTTAACATACCTTGAAGTCCCTAAAATAAAATTTTAAAAATGAAGTTGATGTCAGCTTTGACCTTGGAAAAAGTAAGCGAAATTCAAGGACTAACTCGCATTTAGATTGTACAAAACTTAAGATGAATGTGTAGCTTCAAATTCTCAGTTGCATGCACTTGGCAAAAAGTGTTGTTGAGGTCCTGCAATTTGAGTCATGATAAATTTGATAGACAAGCTATAATATAGCATATGTTAAAAATGAATAACCACTAAGGACAAGAATAGAAAAATAAGTCTCTCAAGAGTTTCAAAAATTTCCCCAAATTCAGGTGCATGATACTGAACTTTGAAATGTATCCAAAAACAGTGATGTTAGGAGAATCTGTTATTTTTTTGTTCATCTCAGATGGCTGAAATTTTGGTTTCCAATGATGTTCAAAATATTTCCAATAGTCATAAGGTTGCCATTTGGTTTTACTGAAGCTTAGTACAAAGAGAGATGTTTAGTAGGATAAACAAAGAAGATTCAGAGAGCTATTGATTCGAAACAGATTCTTTTTCCAGCTTAGCATGTATTCCTTTTTCATTTGCAAAACAGGGTCAAGGAAGTTAATCCCTCAATAGAAATGTTATTGTGAATACAAAGTGGATTTTAAGCACCAGGAAAATATCTAAAATAATAGTAAAGGCGGCTAATAGAAGTGCGAATAGAGATATCTGGATTGCATTTACGTCCTTATTGAGGGTATCTGTACAGTAATATTACATATATGTATTTTTTTTAAATTACAGCTCTCAAGTGACAATAATAGAAAAGGTTCATGAACATTTCACTCCTCTAGTGCAGATATACAATAACAGTGTAAATATTTATAACTGACAACACCAAGAAAAGAAGGTATAGTAGTATATATATACTGCATATTCACTTCTGGAAAAAATATATTTAAATTAATGTTATTGTTAGAAATGCAATTATCAGCAGCTTACGGCACGTTTATATTTCTTCCTTCTCTGTCTATCTATGTATACATGGAGAAAGAGAGAGACTGTAACTGTCTTAGACTAGAGATTCCCTCTTAGCACAAAGTTCATTTTTTGTGAATTAGCTGCTCAAATCGCAACTACTGACTTAATATATACATTGCATTGCAAAATTGAGCTGTGAGAAACAATGGTTTGTATCTTTCCAGTTTCCCAGGAGAATGGAGAAAGGTTTCAACTTTCTATACAGTGCTACACTCACTGACACAGGAACCATGTAGGTTTAATCAAGTGGCATATCCTGATTTCCTAGCTGGTTGTGCCATGTAAACCACCTTAAACAGACTTAAGAATGACCTCCTTTCAAAATACATAAAATTAACCAGTATCTTTGTCTTGCTTTTCCTACTGTAGTCTTGCATCTGAATCTAATACTAAGAAGATAGCATTTCCTCCAGGATGGTTTGTTTAAAGCAGCTTTATTTCCGGAGGACTTTTAGAGAAAATACTAAAACCAGTGGGAAAAGGGTAAACTTAGGTTCAAGAAACCATGGAGAGCACTCAAGAAGGTGGTTAGTTTATCTTTGTATAAATGTTCAGGTCAATTCCTATTTTGGTTACAATTGTATCTTGGAATCCTAATGGCTGCAAAAATCACTCAAGCCTCCTTCATGTGGTTTCAGAATTACAAGAGGTCTTTAAAAGGAATTATTGTCCGTCAGTCATAGCTGACTATTATTTACTCAAGATAGAGCCTAGAATTTCCTTCAAACTGTCTGTGTATCACTGCACAGCTATGGCCCTGAATGAAATTTTTTTTAAAAAGAAAAAACAATGTAAGTGGCTGAGAAAATTTTGGTAAAGATACTGATGCTATTTTTTTATGCTTATCAAGGAAGAAATGCTACAATACCAATAAGTCAACTATTTGCTATTTTCTAAAATGATACTTAAGACAGAAATGAAAAAAGAATGCACCTGCATATTAAAGTCCCAAAATGATAAATGCCATGTATCTTATTTAAATAGTTATGTAACTGAGGTACATAAATGAGGTCACCTGAGAAGTGAAATTAATTTTAATAAAATTCATTCCAAATGTCCAAAATGTATTTTTAATAATAGGTCAATTAAAAACAATACTAAAGTAATGAGATAGGTTATGAGAAAAATAGTATGAAATATATTTCATTATTTAAATATACTGTAGTGATTGGTTAAGAGCTAAAGGAAAAAATACATTTTTCCTTAAACTAAAATACATGAAAATTGCTTTGTTCTCCTTTAATTAAGTGTTAAAAAAGAAAAAGAAAAATCCACAATGCCTGAACTGATTTGATGCAGAATGTAGAGGAAAAACAAAAGCATGTGCATTTTACCAGGTTATATCAATTATATGACTTAAGATTTGTATGACTAATACTGCCATACCAATAAACTTTCAAATGTTTATATCTCTCAGTGAATTCATAATTACCTATTTCTACCATAATGTATGAGACATAATTTACAAGTTTTCAGAATCCTTATTACAAAGTGTTACAAAAAAATCAGGTGCCATTAATACCCTGTATCAGACTTCACAGACACCATATGGTTTAGCTCCTTTTAATTTACTTCTATCAAGACCATAAGCATATTCAGCAAGCCTGGAAAATATAATAAAGTTGCTTGTCTTGGAGAGGAAACCGCTGAGGTCATCATTAAGGTTATTCCTTGGAACTCTGGGGATCCTGACTTTACTGCAACTGCTGATCTAACTGTATCTAGGCTAACACCAGAATCCCTCAGTGTTTGGTACTGATTGAGGAGTAGGAGTGGGAGAGGAGGGAAGAAGATGAGAGGTTAGGGGAGGGGAGATGAGGCAAGGCCAGAGGCATGAAAGATAAGGGAAAGGGACTGAGATGAATTTTGGAAACCATAGACAAAAAAGAATATCTGCTATCTTAGCAACTGAATGAGCTAATTTAATCATTGGACCAGATACGGTCAGTACTTGGGCTTAATGCTTTTTATAAAATCCAGATAATCTGTCAGTTAAGTATGGTTATTATCTTCAATTTGCAAATGTTACTGAATTCAGAGCAGTGCCACACTACAGTGATCATGATCATTAGGAAGGACCAAAACATATTTCGTTAACAATGTTTTCACTTAGAAATTGTCTAAGCAACTCTATTACATACACTATGGTTTTTCCACCTGTCATGTATGAATGTGAGAGTTGGACTGTGAAGAAGGCTGAGCGCTGAAGAATTGATGCTTTTGAACTGTGGTGTTGGAGAAGACTCTTCAGAGTCCCTTGGACTGCAAGGAGATCCAAACAGCCCATCCTAAAGGAGATCTGCCCTGGGATTGCTTTGGAAGGAATGATGCTAAAGCTGAAACTCCAGTACTTTGGTCACCTCATGAGAAGAGTTGACTCACTGGAAAAGACTCTGATGCTGGGAGGGAGTGGGGGCAGGAGGAGAAGGGGACGACAGAGGATGAGATGGCTGGTTGGCATCACTGACTCGATGGACGTGAGTCTGAGTGAACTCCGGGAGTTGGTGATGGACAGGGAGGCCTGGCGTGCTGTGATTCATGGGGTCCTGAAGAGTCAGACACGACTGAGCGACTGAACTGAACTGAACCGAATAATAGTTAATATTTGTATCATGCATTACAGACTAGGTAATAATTTCATTTGTGATTGAGTCTTACAAAAATGTTATGAGTGGGTTATTATTATGTCCACACCAAGATCCCCTAGAGGAGAAAACGGCAACCCACTCCAGTATTCTTTGCCAGAAAAATCCTATGGACAGAGTCTCTGGGCAGGCTGCAGTCCGTGGGGTGACAAAATTGGACATGACTGAGTGACTGAGCACACACACAAAGACACCCTTAAAAAGACCGGAACATGTAAGATATTTCTTTCAATTTCTATTGTTCATTATCTGTGTGTTAATGCAGAACTTCAAATCCATATATGCCACACAACACCAAAAACATCAGCAGAGACACAAAATTTTTTATCTCAGCTTTGAGTAGTGTACTCAAAATGTTTCAAAATTTTTGAATGAGAACATTTTGAATGAATACTCTGAATCATTATATTTCCTGATTAAGAAAATGGTGCTAATGATAGCCATTTGGTAAATTTATTATTAAAAAACTACATATAAAATACAATTTAAATTATCATAGTGCTTGGCAAAGGAGGGATCCTCAATAATTTTAAGTGCCTATGTCTTTGCCTGTTATATTTTAATAGAAAGAGAAAAAAATGTGTTTTTAAAAGTGACAACTGTATACAGGTAAAGCCTCTATTTCTCTGCATTCTTAGTTATTATCACATTGCAATCTTTCAAATTTGTTAGTGTTAAATATAGCATTTTGATATTAATAAATATTTACTTATTCAGTCATATATTTTGCCCACACTTATGCAGTAGTATAAATAATTTTCACAAAAACCATTAAACTCATAATTGCAAAATATGTACTGTCCCATTTAACGGATAAGATACTACAAATCCACTCCACCAGTTAAGGTGCTTGCTCAAGTAAAATTAATAAGTCAGTGGGAATCAACGTAAAATTCTTGGCTTTTTTGAAGTCTTATTTAATTTTTCAACTTACTCCTTTTCAATCACCCTAAACTATGTATTAATTTAGGATACTATAAAGTTTGATAGAACAGAATTTTTGTCTACTTTCATGTAATCAGAAAAATGTTTATGCTTCTGAAGGTGTAATATGAGTTACAATCTTTATATTTAAAATGAATTTTTTTTTTTGGAGGCGGGTAAAGTAGAAAAGGATAGCTTTATTGCTTTGCCAGGCAAAGAAGGACGCAGTGCGTGCCTGTCTCAAAAAACTATGTGTCCCTAAACTTAAATTTTTAAGGATAAATTTCCCATGTTTGCTCATATGTCTTAATCATGGGCAGAAGATGCCTGTGCTCTGTGTGCCTCCATCTGCTTTCACTGGTAGCCAACACTGCTGCCATCCTTTTCCATGAACTCAGATTTCACTTCAAATCATTCTAAATACATACATCGTAGGCAGCTGCTACCAATCAATCAGATTGTCCCTTGAAAATATCTATCTACCTATCTATCTACATACATACATATATACATACATACATACAAGTTGATTTATGACTTAATGCACTTAGGATAAATTTCTTCTAAATGCTAATCCAGAGACAAAACATTTAAACTTATTTCCTTTTGTTTTGGATCCAAAAATACCTGATAAAACATAAAAAAAAAATCATATTTAAAATTCTGAATTTTTTTTAAAGCATTGATTTAAATGATTATAACTGCCTTTCATGATCTGTGCAGATACATGGCTATGCTTCAAACCTGTGACTCGCTGACAAAGCTTACCTCAGGAAAAATGGCCTCTACCTATTGCTGCTAAGTCGCTTCAGTTGTGTCCGACTCTGTGTGACCCCATAGACAGCAGCCCACCAGGCTCCCCAGTCCCTGGGATTCTCCAGGCAAGAACACTGGAGTGGGTTGCCATTTTCTTCTCCAATGCATGAAAGTGAAAAGTGAAAGTGAAGTCGCTCAGCCATGTCCAACTCTTAGCGACCTCATGGACTGTAGCCCACCAGGCTCCTCCATCCATGGGATTTTCCAGGCAAGAGTACTGGAGTGGGGTGCCATTGCCTTCTCCACCTATTAATCATTGTAGGGATTGCTTACCGTTCATTTCATCTTTTGTCCGGAGTACCAAAGACAATGTCTATTACATAGTCATTTCTCAATTCATATTTCCTTAAGGAATGAGTACATGAAATATAGGAAGTAAGGAGGAAAGGAAAGATGAAAGTTCATAGGGAGAAAGGAGAAGAGAAGCATAAGGCAGAAAGGAAAGCAGGGGAGAGAAAAGAAAGAAAAGAAATAGAATGAAATGGAAAGAAGGTGTAATTTAATCACAGTGACTCAGAAGAAGAAAAATTTTAATTATTCAAAAGAATTAAGAAGAATTAACATCGAAAACCAATCTGTACAAATAAGTTGTTTCACTGGCTATAAGTATATATGCTAAAAAATGCATTTTGTTAATTACCTATTGCATATATAAATCATCAAAAGGAACACATTTTTGCTTTATTAGATATATTGTCAATTTTACCCACTTGCTTTGCATTAAACTTTCAATGTTTTACATAAAAATGTCAAAATATTCAAAATTTTAATTTTGAATTTAATTTAATCAATTTAATTAAATTTAATCAAAACATTAATATGTTTTGAAAGAGTGATTAAGTCCACAAAGCATGATGTTTCATATAAAAATGAGCAAAATGACGCTAGAATAATAAATTCCTTATGCAATTACTAAAATAACTTACTAGATTGATACTTACCAGAATATCTTTTCCAGCCCACTTGCATTCATCTCTTCTGGTGTAAGATACTGGCCACACAATCTAAGGGCAGAAAAGAAACATTATTTTCTGCCAATTAAGTTTTCTAAGAGATCCAACATTACAGTCTGTTAGATCAAGTAGGGCAACTGAGACAAAGAAAGTTCCAGAAAGCATTATTGGCGAGAGACTTTGAGTGTAGACTTTAAAGTGGCATTAGATAATTAGCATGAACTTGAGTCATATACTCTCTACCTGTTAGGTTTTGCTGTATAAACAAAATTTGAGCAACACAGAAATTTATGTAGTCAATAGATCTAAACAGTGTGTGATGGAAAGAACTGTAAGATAGTTTGGGAGTGGAAGATCTTCTTGAGACCACATGAGAATCTAGTGAAGAGAGACAGAAACAGGCATAGAATGCAGCTTGCATTCTTTTCAATGAATCAGTTTTTATCATAAAATAGTGATATTGATTTTGAAATTTAAACATCAGGTGCTCTGGATCCATTTCCATAAGTCAGATCTCAGCATGACATTCTTGAATGAGCAACTGATAGGGTTAGAGAAATCCACTTTAGAAAGGAATCTTTCTTTTCTTTTTTTTTGAAAGGAAAATGGGTGAACAGTAGCACTGCATACGTTCAAGAGATAAAGGAGGAAATGAGGAAACAGATACTCTTAAAAAAAAAAAATCACCCACCTCACTGTGGGTAAAACTCAGATTGAGTAATAACTTTGCATTTTCATCCCTAATATTTGGTCATCATCTTTCCAAAGTTTCCTGTATGATTTGAATACAGGGACACTGGTAGGTAAATCAATTCAACTCTTGGCTTAAAGGATTGTAGATGCATTTCCCTCAATAATATTAATTAAAATATCCTCATCTAAAGTTTAACATAAACTTTTTCAGTTGCCCTGAACAATTTCAATGACTCCTATCTTTTTGGGCATAGCAATTTTAATTTTTTTAAACTCTTTCTTGTCTGGTAACAACAGTTAATTTCAGGGGGAAAAAAGTCATATGTAAAAGAAAATTTCAGAGATGATGGCAGTTAGTCATTCATGTATGCTAGAAAGCTTTTAGTCTCAAAATGAATGATAATCATTCATTTGGGAACCTCTAGATAATTCAATATAAATGGTCATAAACTTAAGCAAAGGCTGTGATAATCTAGGGAATAAAGGCAAAGTGCAATGCATTTATAAATAAGAATTTAGGACTTATTGAAATAAATTATGTTGACATGGCAAGTGGATTTCAGGTCCATGTCACAATGAAAAACTCTAAAGATTTTTTTATATGTATTTATTTTTTATCATTTAAAGCACTTAATTTATGTAATCCTTTCATTTTGATATACTTTTCATGTATGTCTGTGTATGTAAAATACTATAATATAATTTGCATCATAAGTTTTATTTTTCACAAAGGAATTTCATAAATTTTTTACAAAGGAAGAATATAGTCACCATGATTTTAATTAACAAGCCTTACATTCTTACAATTAACATTACTCTGATTCTTGAATAAGGGCTTGCACCTCCAATCAACAGGCTCCACAGCCCTGTCTTCTCACTGAATATGGAAAAGCCAAGTGAGCTATTCTTCCTTAAAAGTTAACAATGGAGGAAGACCAAATATAAATTTTCTCTGGAACACAGAGATAATAAATAGCAGAGCTAAGATTTGACTTTCATATTCAGCTTTTCAGACAGATTGTGCAAAAATCATGTATTATTAAAATAGATACCTTTTTTAATTCAAAAAGGCAGGTTGTTTTCTTGCAGTTTCCTGGTTTTTCATAGATGTCATTGACACAACATAGGACTCGTTTTTAGATTTCTCTCTTATGTCATTATTAACAAAAAAGTAATCATGCTAACATTCATGCTAAATTTTCTTATAATTTAGAGGGGTGTATTCAGTTCAGTTCAGTTCAGTCACTAAGTCATGTCTGACTCTTTGCAACCCCATGGACTGCAGCATGCCAGGCTTCTCTGTACATCACCAACTCCTGGAGCTTGCTCAAACTCATGTCCATCGAGACGGTGATGCCATCCAACCATCTCATCCTCTGTTATCCCATTCTCCTCCTGCTTTCAATCTCTCCCAGCATCAGAGTCTTTTCCAATGAGTCAGTGCTTCACATCAGGTGGCCAAAGTATTGGAATTTCAGCTTCAGCATCAGTCCTTCCAATGAATATTCAGGATGGATTTCCTTTAGGACTGACTGGTTGGATCTCCTTACAGTCCAAGGGACTCTCAAGAGTCTTTTCCAACAGCATATTTCAAAAGCATCAATTCTTCCGCACTCAGCTTTCTTTATGGTTCAATTCTCACATCCATACATGACTACTGGAAAATCCATAGCTTTGACTAGACATACATTTGTTGGAAAAGTAAGGTCTCTGCTTTTTAATATGCTGTCTAGGTTGGTCAAAGCTTTTCTTCCAAGGAGCAAGTGTCTTTTAATGTCATGGCTGCGGTTACCATCTGCAGTGATTTTGGAGCCCAGAAAAATAAAGTCAGCCACTGTTTCCCCATCTATTTGCCATGAAGTGATGGTATCGTTTGCCATGATCTTAGTTTTTTTAATTTTGAGTTTTAAGCCAGCTTTTTCACTCTCCTCTTTCACTTTCTTCAAGAGGCTCTTTATTTCTTCATCCCTTTCTGCATAAGGGTGGTGTCATCAGCATTCAGAGGTTATTGATATTTCTCCCAGCAATCTTGATTCCAGCTTGTGCTGCATACAGCCTGGCATTTCACATGATGCACTCTGCGTATATGTTAAATAAGCAGGGTGACAATATGATGCAGCCTTGACATACTCCTCTCCCAATTTGGAACCAGTTTGTTTTTCCATGTCTGGTTCTAACTATTGTTTCTTGACCTGCATACAGATTTCTCAGGAGGCAGGTCAGGTGGTCTGGTATTCCCATCTCTTGAATAATTTTTTCACAATTTTTGTGATCCACACAGTCAAAGGCTTTGGGATAGTCAGTAAAGTAGTAGATGTTTTTCTGGAACTCTTGTGCTTTTTCTATGATCCAACAGATGTTACCAATTTGATCTCTGGTTCCTGTGTCTTTTCTAAATCCACCTTCAACATCTGGAATTTCACAATTCACATACTGTTCAAGCCTGGCTTGGAGAATTTTGAGCAGTACTTTGCTAGCATGTGAGATGAGTGCAATTGTGTGGTAGTTTGAGCATTCTTTGGCATTGCCTTTCTTTGGGTTTGGAATGAAAACTGACCTTTTCCAGTCCTATGGCCACTGCTGAGTTTTCCAAATTTGCTGGCATATTGAGTGCAGCACTTTCACAGCATCATCTTTCAGGATTTGAAATAGCTCAACTGGAATTCCATCACCTCCACTAGCTTTGTTTGTAGTGATGCTTTCTAAGGCCCACTTGACTTTACATTCCAGGTTGTCTGGCTCTAGGTGAGTGATCATACCATCATGGTTATCTGGGTCATTAAGATCTTTTTTGCCTATTTCTTCTGGGTATTCATGCCTCCTCTTCTTAATCTCTTCTGTTTCTGTTAGGTGCTTACTGTTTCTGTACTTTATTGTGCCCATCTTTGCATGACACGTTCCCCTGTTATCTCTAGTTTTTTTGAAGGGATCTCTAGTCTTTCATATTCTATTGCTTTCCTATATTTCTTTCCTTTAATCACTGAGGAAGGCTTTCTTATCTCTCCTTGCTATTCTTTGGAACTCTGCATTCAGATGGGTATATCTTTCCTTTTCTTGTTTGCCTTTAGCTTCTCCTCTTTTCTCAGTTATTTGTAAGGCCTTCTCAGAAAGCCATTTTAACTTTTTGCATTTCTTTTTCTTGAGGATGGTCTTGTCACTGCCTCCTGTACAATGTCATGAACCTCTGTCCATTGTTCTTTAGGCACTCTATCAGACCTAATCCCTTGAATCTATTTGTTACTTCCACTGTATAATCACAAGAGATTTGATTTAGCTCAAATGAAACATTTGCTTTTCCTGTGCTTTTCACTTTTTCATCAATTTAAGCCCGGATTTTGCAATAAGGAGTTCATGGTCTGAGCCACAGTCAGCTTCTAGTCTTGTTTTTGCTGACTGTATTGAGCTTCTCTAATTTAGCTGCAAAGAATATAATCTGATTTTGGTATTGACAATCTGGTGATGTCCATTTGTAGAGTCGTCCCTTGTGTGGTTGGAAGAGGGTGTTTGCTATGAGCAGTGCATGCTCTTGACAAAACTCTGTTAGCCTTTTCCCTGCCTCATTTTGTACTCCAACACCAATTTGCCTGTTACTCCAGGTATCTCTTGACTTCCTACTTTTGCATTCCCGAGGGGTGTGTAGTCTCAACTTATTACAGACCAGGGTGAAAAAAATGGCTTAAATATCTAACATGAAAAATAAATAAATAAATTCTGGTGTAGAAAGTGCTCTTTTGGAAAGCAATTTAATGAGAATAACTATAAGTTAATAGAGCAAATATATAAATTGTCTTTTTAATAGCATTTATTTCCATGAAGGATAATTCCTAACTTTTGGTTAGATTTATTAACCTGTTGATATTTTCTTTTCCTTGCGCTACAATTTCTCATTAATTTAATTGTTGTTTAGTCTCTAAGTCATGCCCAGGTCTTTTCGTGAACTAATGGATAGTATCCCAGGAGGCTCCTCTGCCCTTGGGATATCCCAGGCAAGAATTATAGAGTTGACATTTCCTTCTCCTGGGGGTGTTCCCAACTCAGGGATTGATCCTGTGTCTTCTGTGTTGGCAGGTAGTTTCTTTTCCACTGAGCCACCAGGGAAGCCCATTAATTAATCTCATTAATAGTGCTTATATTTCTTACCCTCATATTCAAAGTGCTTCATGATCATATTTGACTTTCCCTTCTTTATGTTTCTATACATTTATCCATGGTAGCTCCTCTTACTCATTATTGAATAAGCATTTTCACCTTAAAGAGATGTAAGCCTTTATCAAGGCCAAATACGTTTTTTATGGTCCATCTAAACCTGAGTGCAGATGGTGATTGCAGCCATGAATTAAAAGACGCTTATTTCTTGGAAGGAAAGTTATGACCAACCTAGATAGCATATTCAAAAGCAGAGACATTATTTTGCCAACAAAGGTCCATCTAGTCAAGGCTATGGTTTTTCCTGTGGTCATGTATGGATGTGAGAGTTGGACTGTGAAGAAGGCTGAGCACCGAAGAATTGATGCTTTTGAACTGTGGTGTTGGAGAAGACTCTTGAGAGTCCCTTGGACTGAAAGGAGATCCAACCAGTCCATCCTAAAGGAGATCAGTCCTGGGTGTTCTTTGGAAGGAATGATGCTAAAGCTGAAACTCCAATTTTTTGGCCACCTCATGTGAAGAATTGACTCATTGGAAAAGACTCTGATGCTGGGAGGGATTGGGGGCAGGAGGAGAAGGGGACGATAGAGGATGAGATGGCTGGATGGCATCACCGACTCAATGGACGTGAGTTTGAGTGAACTCCGGGAGTTGGTGATGAACAGGGAGGCATGGAGTGCTGCAGTTCATGGGGTCACAAAGAGTCGGACACGACTGAGCGACTGAACTAAACTGAAACCTGAGACTGTGTTTTTCTCTCTAACAAGGGTTGGCCTAATATTCACCTTAAATTCATACACCTCAACTTTAATATTATCTTGTAAGTGCCTCAAGAATTATTTGTACCCCCTACAGATTTTATACTGAGTTTATTTTATACAGATTTTATTCCTAAGTAGAGGTTTAGGAAAAAAGTTATTGAATAACATTATACATAGGTTAAAAGAGCATTAATAGACAAATATAAACAAGCAGAAGTAAATCCTTAAGAAAACTGTATTTATCTTATAAACAGTGTGACAATTAAATATTTTTGAAACTGATGTTTAAAATTAGAAATATGTCTCATATTACAGAATAATGATTTGAATCAAGAGTAGGAGCTATAGTAAGAAGACTATGATATTGGGCAAGTCACCGAACTTTTACTGAATCCATTTTTCAGCAAATATTTGCTATAAATGATATATCCCAGGCATAAAAATGTCTCCAGGATTTTTCTCAATTGTAGAATAGTAAATTGTTTTACATGACAATTTAGTTCTTTTCAATATTAGAACTTAATGTATATATATATCAAATTAAGAATATTCCTTCAGAAGAAACACAATCAATACATTAAACATATTTTGAAGTGACACCTGCTCATATATTGTCTATGTAGATATATATCACATATATTTATATTGATATATATGGATTTTATAGAATTATGAAAATTCTTTAAACATTTAAAATGTGAACTGTATAGTCTCTTATTACTAAAATATGTAGTCTTCGTAATCATCTTAGATTTTCCTTCATTTTATAAAGAGTGGTTTTCTTTCACTAAAGCAACAAAAACCTGCTTATTTTGTGACCTTTACAAAAGATGTAAAGTATTTTTATCATTTCAGAAAAACAAATGGATAACTCATTTCTTTAGATAATAGATAACTTTAGGGATATTGCTATCATCTGAGGAGGCTTCAAAATCAAATAGACTGATATATATATATAATATATAAAATATATATATAATAAATATATTATATATATAAATATATATATATAAAGGAAATAGACTGAAGAAATCAAGGTGATTATTAAATGCCATATTTTAATTTCAAAATATATCAGTAAGGGCACTGCTGTTTTATGACTGTATGTCAAAAATCAAATTTCGTAATTCACAGTCAGAATTTTAGGGTTTGGGTAACAGAATAAAAGTTATAGGTTTACTGGTATACTCTATTAGAAATAAATCAGCCCTGAAATTAAATCTTTAGTGTATCGTAGGCAACATTCTGCAAACAGAACAAAAGCTTTTTACAATTCTGTTATTTTTAAAAACTTATTGTCCAGTTCATTACAGTTTATAAGAAGTTGAGACACACCACTTTAAAACCCTCAGTATTAAGAAGTAAAACTATGTATGATACTTAGGTGTATAAATACATGTATAAGTGCTGAAGTGTATGTACCCTAAAGGGGCTTCGCTGGTGGCTCACCAGTGAATAATCCACCTGCCAATGCAGGAGACGTGGGTTGGATCCTTCGGTCAGGAAGATATCCTGACCCAGAAAGAAATGACAACCCACTCTAATATTCTTGTCTGGAAAAATCCCATGAACAGAGCAGCCTGGTGGGCTATAGTCCATGGGGTCACAAAAGAGTAGGATAGGACTTAGCCACTAAAGAACAACAGCAATGCACCCTAAAAGGCCTTCCTAGGTGGGTTAGTGGCAAAGACTCCACCTGCCAAAACAGGAGACTCAGGAGATAAGAGGTTGATTGCTGGGTCAGGTCAGGAAGATGCCCTGGAGTAGAAAATGACAACTCACTCCAATATTCTTGCCTGGAAAATTCCATGGACAGAGGAGCCTGGCGGGCTGCAGTCCATGGGGTCACAAAGAGTCAGACGCGACTGAGTGACTAAGCATACATGCACGCATGCATCCTAAAAAGCATGTCACATTTGCACTCTTGGGAAAGCTTGGAAAAAGATCTCTGTTTCTCAGAAAATTTAGACTGGAAATACTAACTGAAAAAATAAATGTTTGACTCAGAATACAGCATATAGACTCAGTAGCACAATTTCCATTAATTTGTCATCCCATGTTTATTTTCCAACCTATATAGTGTATTAGTTAAATAAGTAATAAATACCAAAATATTAATAATACTTTTTATAATGTGTATTAAAAACTGATAAAGACTAGCATCTAAATGACCACATTTGCAAAAATTGAACACTGAAAACCAATCTCCCAGATCAAGGTTTGGCAAACTTTTTGTTTAAAGGGCCAGATAGTAAATATTCCAGGCTTTCTGATCCAGATGATTTCTATCACAGCTACTCAGCTCTGACATTGTAGAATAAAAGCAGACAGGGACAATATGTAAATGAATTAAGAGTAACTGTGTTCCATTAATAATAAACTTTACAAACATGAGTGACACATCAGATGTATATAATGATTGATGAAGTTTGCATTTTTTGGCAATATAGACAGATGCATAAATTATACATAAATATATATACACATATACCTAGTATATGAAATCAATTATTATACATTTCTAAAATGGTTTAGGTATTTAATTGTATGCAGGAAAAATGATACCACTGTAGAAAAATAAGCTAAAGTTAGCATTTCTTATAATGATCACCAAAAATACTACAATTTCCTTCTCGATGATTTTTATGGTTTACTATATATATTGATTTATAAAAGTCAAATCAGTGCTTTAATTTTATGTGTCTGAAAAGACAAAATATTAATTTGAATAAGTTTTTCAGTTGTCACATAATTAAATAGCTAGAAAATTCTGTATAACTTAAATTGTTTCACTAAAATTATAGTCCATATATCAGAATAAAGGTACCTTTTGAAAATCCTTGATATTAACCAGGTTGAATGAAAATATATGATCCTTTGCTCCAACATACAGTCTACTCCGTTCCTCATCCAAAAGGAAGGTATGGTAACTGGAGCTGTTGGCCAACCCATTGAAAGTAATCACATTGTTGGATTCCAACATTTCTGCAAGGTAACAAAGCAAGACATTGAGCGTTAATGTGAGGTTCGGTATGAGTACAGACGATTGGCACATGGTAATCTGGCTACTGCCTGCTGTGTTATCAATCAGTGGTTATTCTTTGTGATAGTAAAACTTCACAGGACTCTTTACCTTTCGATGAAATGGAAGTTGTGCTCCCATTAGTGTGCTGATTTCATGTTCAAGATGACATACTCCTACAGAACAAGGGAGAGAAATACCTTGTCCAAATGATTGGTCTGGTGGAATCTCCTTGCATGTGGCAATAAATTAGAATGGTCAGTTTGTATTAAAACATCTTTAACTCTATTAAAATTTGTTTAAGTGGTTTTCATCTGCTCCAAGTCATTGCTAGAAGGATAAGCTTAAGGGCCAACAGAGCAGAGGTACTGTGGGGAAAACAATCTCGTAGGTTGTTTAAGGTCTCTCTTTAATAAAGAATTTCAGTATGCCTTTTTGATACTTAAATCACTAATTTTGTAATATTTTGTAACTGGCATGTGGATGAGTTATTTTTTTATGAAAACATTGAGTTAAATTAATTTGCTATGTGATCCCAATTTTTCAGTTTATTGATTTCCAATTTACTTTTGCTGTGAACAGGCAAATACTGAACCTTCAGATACCTTAAGAAAAATATTTTCAAATAGAAAGAACAGTAAATTGTCTTTGCACTAGAAAGGTAATTGCTGATCATCACCAAAAAGGTTTCCTTTATCTGTTTCAACTGAAATTTTATATATAGTGTTTATATAAATACACCCACCACCACCACTCCTGCTGCCACCACCGCACCACAGTCCCCAAATACAAATGTTGGGGACTCTTCGAAATGTGTTCTGAATCAGTGATTCTGCTTTTTACCACGCATGCATAGTAGAAATTTTCATCAGCACCCATAAAATGTAGAATGTGCCTTCCAAGGAATGAAAGCAGAAATGAAGACCTTTCCTCTGTCCCAGACCTACCCCAGGACACTAGTCACTCAATAATTTGCCTTGTTTTATCTTTTTACTTCCTTTTCCATCTCATCAAAAGAATATTTTAATAAAGAACAAAGTTCAAAATTCTTAACTTGGCATCAAAGTTCAGATAAACACCATTTGAGTTTAAACCCCACCTCAGTACTCTTTCTCATGCCCACCACAGGGCAGGAAAACACACTCCATAGTCATCCACTTATTAGCCTTTCCTGACATTGTTCCTGACACCTACAACTATATGCTACCTAGAGAAAAGAGCATCACTCTTCCAAGCTAGTTCAGATGAAACCCCTAACAGATTCACACAGAATTAATTTCTTTGTAATATTTTCCTTTAATTACTTATAGCCTGCATCACAGTGTCAATTATTACCATCATTCATATAAATGAATTACATACCAGAATTAATAAGAAAACATATAGTTAATAGCTTATTATCCACAAATCACATGGTTTCTTTTATATAGTACTGGGTCAATACATATTAAATGGAATGTCTATCTATATCTACCTACCTAACTACCCATCTTGCATGCAAAACTGTAATAATTGTTAATAAATTGTTAAAAGATGCTTTTCAAATTTCTTCATGAGAAACAGTACACTACTGGTTTATCTTATTTCGTCCTCAACTTATGACCAAAAAAAAAAAAAAGGAAGGAAAGAAGAATAGAAGGCAGGAGGAAAAGAAGAAACAGATCAAGGGAAAGAGACTCATTCATGTGAGGCATATCTGAAATAAATGAGTGCTATTAGTCTCCAAAGAGAAAGAACAAAGAATCCACCATGCAGTATATGAAGGTAAATATAAGTCAATATAAGACAGAAATTTCAGGCACTCCGAGCTGTGTGAGGATGGAAAGACCTATACCAGAGACATGGGCTGTATCACTGGATATGCTCATGTACTAATTGACTATATACAGAGCTCTGTTTATCAAGCAGAATAGATGACCTTCACTCTTCTTTCCAATTCTAATCTCTAATTCTATCCTAACACCAGAGAGACCAAACTACAGGTAGCTAGGCAAACTGAAAAAAGTTTTAAAAGCCTGCTGAGTCTAAATCAAGACAATTACATAGATATTAATCATCAAGAGGGTCATTTAAGAGACGGATTGATTTTAATTGGACACGCATAGAAACCATGTAAGAGACCTCTAAACATGAAGTGGAAAAGCAGTGGGAAGACAACTAATATAGCTATAGAATATGGAGTCATAGCTATAGGTGAAAACACAAGCACGGCCACAGTACTTACAGGGTGTGTAAACTTAGATGAGTTCTTTTCATTACTTAGGCCTCAGGGTTTAGAAAAAAGGGGTTAATAATAAATCTTCCAAGAGTTATTACAAAGGTGAAATTAAATAATTCTTCTTGACTACAAGTAGGAAATCAGGGAAGATGGAGCTGACTGAAAGAAGTACTTTTCCACTATCTCATCAAGTGTACTAATTTGTTAGTGTCAGTAATTGTGTATGGTTAAGGAATAAAAAAGAAGAGCAGTAACTCCTTGGTTTACTTTGGTTTTTGTTTGCCAATTTCTGTATGTTGGCTGCACTTTATTTTTTTTTTTTTTTTGATTTTTTTTTCTAATTTTATTTTATTTTTAAACTTTACATAATTGTATTAGTTTTGCCAAATATCAAAATGAATCCGCCACAGGTATACATGGGATGGGGCACACATGTATACCTGTGGCTGCACTTTAAAGAATAAAAATAATGACTTTCTATATCATTTATTGTTGTTGTTCAGTCACTCTGTCATGTCTGAATCTTTGTGACCCCATGGACTCCCACATGGCAGGCTTCCCTGTCCTTCACCAGCTCCCAGAGATTGCTCAAACTTAAGTCTATTGAGGCGGTGATGCCATCCAATCATCTCATTCTCTGTCGTCCCCTTCTCTTCCTGCCTTCGATCTTTCCCAGCATCAGGGTCTTTTCTAATGAGTCAGCTCTTCACACCAGCTGACTGGAAAGTACTGGAGTACTAGAGCTACAACTTCAGCATCAGTCCTTCCAATGAATACTCAGGATTGATTTCCTTTACGATTGACTGGTTTGATCTTCTTGCAGTCCAAGGGACTCTCAAGAGTCTTGTCAAACACCACAGTTCAAAAGCATCAATTCTCTGGTGCTCAGCCTTCTTTATGGTCCAATTCTCACATCCATACGTGACTACTGGAAAAACCATAGCTTTGACTATATGGACTTTTGTTGGCAAAGTAATATCTCTGCTTTTTAACATGCTATCTAGCTTCCTCATAGATTTTCTTCCAAGGAGCAAGTATCTTTTAACTTCATGACTGTAGTCACCATCTGCAGTGATTTTAGAACCCAAGAAAATACAAGCTCTCACTCTTTGCCTTGTTTTCCCATCTATTTGAGATGAAATGAGGGACCAGAAGCCATGATTGTAGTTTTTTGAATGTTGAGTTTTAAGCCAACTTTTTCACTCTCTTCTTTCACTTTCTTCAAGAGGTTCTTTAATTCCTCTTTGCTTTCTGCCATAAGGACAGTGTCATTTGCATTTCTGAGGTTATTGATATTTCTCCCAGCAATCTTGATTGCAGCTTGTACTTTATGCAGCCCAGCATTTCACATGATGTACTCTGCATATAAGTTAAATAAGCGAGATGACAAAATACAGCCTTGAAGTACTCCTTTCCCATGTTGGAACCAGTTGATTGTTTCATGACTGGTTCTAACTGTTGCTTCTTGACTTGCATACAGGTTTCTCTGGAGTCAGATAAAGTGGTCTGGTATTCCCATCTCTTGAAGAATTTCCCACTGTTTGTTGTGATCCACAGTTAAAGGATTTGTATAGTCCATGTAACAGATGTTTTTATGGAAATCTCTTGGTTTTTCTATAATCCAATCAATGTTGGCAATTTGACCTCTGGTTCCTCTGCCTTTTCTAAATCCAGCTTGAACATCTGGGAGTTCTCAGTTCATGTACTGTTGAAGCCTGGCTTGAAGAATCTTGAGAATCACTTTGCCAGTGTATGAAATGAGTGCAATTGCGTGGTAGTTTAAACATTCTTTGGCATTGCCTTTCTTTGAGATTGGAATGAAAACTGACCTTTTCCAGTCCTCAGGCCACTGCTAGTTTTCAGTATTTGCTGGCATATTGAATGCAGCACTTTCACAGCATCATCTTTTAGGATTTGAAATAGTTCAGCTGGAATTCCATCATCTCCACTATCTTTGCTCATAGTGATGCTTCTTAAGGCCCATTTGACTTTACAATCCAGGATGTTGGCTCTAGGTGAGTGATCACACCATCATGGTTATCTGCATCATTAAGGTTTTTTTTTTTTTTGGTATAGTTCTGTATATTCTTGCCACCTCTTCTTAATATCTTCTGCTTCTGTTAGGTTTATACTTTTTTTTGTCCTTCATTTTTCCCATCTTTGTATGAAATGTCCCCTCAGTATTTCTAATTTTCTGGAAGAGAGCTCTAGTCTTTCACATCCTGTTCTTTTCCTATATTTCTTTGCATTGTTGACTTAGCAAGGCTTTCTTATCTCTCCTTGCTATTCTTTTGAACTCTGCATTCAGATGGGTATATCTTTCCTTTTCTCCTTTACCTTTAGTTTTGCTTCTTTTCTCAGCTATTTGTAAGGCCTCCTCAGACAACCATTTTGCCATCTTACATTTCTTTTCCTTGGGAGTGGTTTTGATCATTGCCTCCTGTACAATGTTATGAACTCCATTCACAGTTCTTCAGGTACTCTGTCTATCAGATCTAAGCCCTTGAATCTATTTGTCTCTTCTACTATATTATCGTAAGGAATTTGATTTAGGTAATACCTGAATGGCGTAGTGTTTTTCCCTACTTTCTTCAATTTAAGTCTGAATTTGGCAATACCATAATTCCAAATAATGAAAATATTCATACAACTGAAAAATGTTACATGTTGAATTTTATAAATTAAGCTTAGGGAGAATTAGTGGTTTCTATGCACTGACAACTTAAGAGAAAAGACTTTAGTCATTTATGTGTGAAATCACTTTGTAAACAAACTACACTTAAAAAATGTTTCTGCTGGATCATTTCATTAAACAAAAAGACAATATTCTCCTGGAGTACAGGTTGGCAGCTGTTTTACATTCTTTGAAGGTACTTAATTTTGCCTCATCATTTCTTTTGCTGCTAATTCCTTACACGTTCCTGTGTATCAGGGATTTTATCCATCACTTCATAACAGAGAAGAATCTTTCTGAGACCTTCTTGGCATTGAGCCAGGGCAAATTCTGGATTGCTTAGATTATCTCACCTCTTCTCAGGGTGAAAAAAATCTAGGTTAAAATTAGAGACTCTTTCCTTAAGTCTATATTTCACATTTTAAAACAGTCTGTTCTCATTTATGGTTTTTAAATTATAAGCTTATGATTTTATTTTTTATATATGTTGACATATTAAGTTGCAGTTGATTTTAACTTCAATTTTGACTTTACTCTTTTAGAATCAAAGAACTTTAGATGTTTCTTTTCAGCCACTTTAATGTACATTTTACCATTACACAAACTAGCTTTGAAATTAATATACAGTAATATGAGACATTTAATACCCTACTATGTTCTTACATCTTGCCTATGTTCACATTTCGTCAACAACAGCTATTCATTATAGAAAAACATAAATTTCTATAGAATCAACTTGACTTTGGTGAATCCTAGTAGACAAAGCATATAAAGGCACTAATTCATCTTGGGTACAATTCAATTTTTCCCTCATTTAAACATTATTTTACCTTCTACGTGCCATGTCGACCATAAAGAAAAGCAAATGCAGGACTGTAATCAAAAGTGCTATTTCAGACAAGCACTTTTAATAAACTATGTATTCTTATATTTTTAAGATAATTAAGAAAACATTCTGTTTATTCCAGATTCAACAAATGACTTAGTGTTTATATGCTTTGTTTAACGACAAATGAAAGGTAAACTGGTCATAAAACTATAAGCAAATAGTTTGTGTTCAATAATTGCTACCTAAGACATGCTATATATAAGGCAATATAGACAATAAGTATAAGTTTACACATGTTCTGGAAGGAGAACTGATTCATATAACTTCAAGCAGCATGATTTTCAATTATAAATAGACTGCATTCTCTGTGATGTATTACTAAAAATCTTATGGATCTTCTGAAATTCAAGACACAAAGTCCATGTGATAAGATTTTTAAAAATCTAACATTATGCAGCAAAAGGAGAGAAGAAATTTTTCTTGTTCTGTCCTTCAGTCAGAATATCCTATCAAAATAGTCATGGGTGAAGACCCATGATTTTTTTCCTAATGAGTAAATTCTCATTTTCATTCAACTTATTTATTTATAAATTTTTAGATTTGCCTTTTCCCCTTGAATCCATCAGGATATCTAATGCAACTCTGAATAGAGGAAAAAACAAATTTAGATGTCACTATCAGTACATTATTTAAAATACTAAAAAATTATTTTATAAGTTAGTGTTCTTCTTGTGTATGTAACATATGAAAAGAAAAAAGGTGAGAAAATTTACATCAAAATCACATCTGTCGATTCAGCTCTACATAATAAAGTTCTATAGTTCCTGTGCTGTCCTGATTATCTTTAGGGTAAGAACCGATTTACATAGATGACTGCATTACAATGACCAGATCAAATTTCAAAAACACAGTGAAATGAATACTGATTTCCTAATGCAAGATTATCCAGAACTAGAGTTTTTATAACTGGAAAGAGAACTGCTGTACATTTGAACTTCATATCGAAACAACAGTCATCCTGTTCTCTATACTTCTGACTTCTATGACATTTCTATTTCTATTTCTCTCCTCCTCCCTTTCTTCCTTCCTTCCAAAACCCACCCTTCTCTTAATTTTATAGCATGAAAGGTAATGGGACCCCACCAGTTGCTGTTCTCTAATGAATTGCCTGTATTCACTGAAGGCTTTAGGCTTATGTCCTTTTTCCATGGCTTGAACTTTGTCCTTTGCACAGAACAAAGATCCTATTTAATGCAGTCAAAATTTGGGTCTGTACAATGCCAAAATATTTTGACTAAATGGTGGCACATTCAGATATTTGTAATATGGGAAAGTTCATTGAGGTCCCAAATTTGAGAGTCTTTATTTCGGTGCTTCCTAGAGTATTTAAATTTCCAAAAGAGAAATGAGGGCTGAAATGAAAGATGACAACTTTTTGTTGCCCTATAAAAACAGAACAATAGAATAAGTGCTATTTACTATTATTTTCATTTATACAAAGAAGATAAGGAATTTTATTTAACTAACAAAAAGTTTAGGAAGGACCAAAAATACACAATAAATTTTAGAGATTAATAAAGTTATATTGTAGAAAAAGTCATCTTTTTTTTTTACTTTGTTTCATCGAGGACTGGTTTTTAGAACTTAATGTGGAGAAGGGTGGTAGCTTTCTCCAGACTTCTATTTGGGAAGTGCTGAAGGCAATGGCACCCCACTCCAGTACTCTTGCCTGGAGAATCCCATGGACGGCGGAGCCTGGAAGGCTGCAGTCCATGGGGTCGCTGAGGGTCAGACACGACTGAGTGACTTCACTTTCACTTTTCACTTTCATGCATTGGAGAAGGAAATGGCAACCCACTCCAGTGTTCTTGCCTGGAGAATCCCAGGGACGGGGGAGCCTGGTGGGCTGCCATCTGTGGGGTCGTGCAGAGTCGGACACGACTGAAGCGACTTAGCAGCAGCAGCAGCAGCTCTAAGATAAACTGTAGAGAATGAACTCTACTCGGAGCATTTCTGGCCACTGCATCTTGTCATTGAACCAACAAACCCCAATGTTAGTGAGCTCTACATGCTATTATTTATTTGATGGTGCTGAGAATATTTTCTCAATTTACCAAGTTTGGTCCAATGTATTGTTTGAATATACTTAGGAAAAAAATCTATCTTAGATAACAGGTAGACTCAAAATGTATATCCAGTTTAAACATACTGGTCTGAAGGTCACTTTTACCCTAACGAATTTGCTACTTTCTCTAGCTTGTGCCAGAGGCCACAACACTTTATAAAACACAACCTCATGACCTTTGCCTAGAATATTTCTTCAAGTTCTCCTTTCAATGTATTTCTTTGTATTTGCCAACAGTCTGATCTCTGATATTAGTCTCCATCACACTGACATGATACCAAGACTGTCTTCTGCCAGATATTTCTTATTTATAGTTGACTTGAATACATCAACCTTTTTTGACTTAGATAGACCCCTTGATCAAGGTTCTGGGTACTCACACGAGCTTTGGACAAGTAAAGGTTCATGATCAGCCCAAACCCAGATTCTATGCTTCTAGACCCATAATTCACAAGTGCCCTGAACCACATTGTCAGGGAGGGACAAGAGATTTTCCCTTCAATACACTATAAAATATCAAGAGCAGGCCTCTCTGTGATAGAAATCTACTTCCACTTTTTCTCATGTGAGAAATATTTGTGGAAAGTAAGTTTTTCACAATCTACTCTGATGATTCACATTTTTTATTTGAATCATTCAACTACTAATTCAACAAGCATCCATCTAGTGCTCATTATGTGTAACATGTAGACATTGACTATGAAGTATGAAGACTAATAAAACGTTGATTGAAAGTAGACAAATGCCCTCAGGGAAGCAAAAACTAAATGAACAACAATCACAGAAAGAATAGTAAGAACTGAGGAAGTTTATAGAAAGGATAAATTAATGCTACCAGAAGAAGTGGGTAATACTTAGAGAAAGTTTGGCAATTAAGCCTGGCCTTAAAAATGTACAGGGCAGTATAAAGGGGTGCAATGGAACATTTCATTCAGAGGACATGAAAAACAGCCAGGAGAAAGAAGAGAAAATACAAAAGAAATAAATTTTCAGTGTCTATTATGTGCCAAAAAGCTGTTGAATGATTTATTAATATACTAATTCAAGCCCTGAAACATTTTAAGGTGGAAACTTTTATTTCCATTTTTTCTCATGGAGAAATTGATTCAGATACATATTGGGAATATCTTAGGTCATAGAGTTCATGAGATGGAATCAAGATTTCAGTTCCCAACACCAGAGGCCAGACTGTCTTACTCTGCACCACCTCTAAGAAGGAGGAATTTTTGAGAATACTAAGAACTGATCATTAAAAAGAAAAGAGAGAAATATAAGAATATACTTTGGAAAATACTTAGACTGATTGTTGAGAAGTTTGGTTACCTCTCACTATCACATAATTCACCTTAGTTAATAGTTTCTTAAATATTTACATTATTTTATTTACTCTGTACTTGGTCTTTTTATACAATAATAACTCTGTTTATAATCTTATCTACAAGTATAGCTTTCATCACAAGCAGTATTTTGATATGTCTCATATGTATATCTTCCAAGACAGATTTCCCCCCAAAAGCCAAACAGAGGTTTACTGCTGCTGCTGCTGCTAAGTTGCTTCAGTCGTGTCCAACTCTGTGTGACCCCATAGACGGTAGCCCACCAGGCTCCCCGTCCCTGGGATCCTCCAGGCACGAACACTGAAGTGGGTTGCCATTTCCTTCTCCAATGCATGAAAGTGAAAAAGGAAAGTGAAGTCGCTCAGTCGTGTCTGACCCTTCGTGACCCCATGGACTGCAGCCTACCACGCTCCTCCGCCCATGGGATTTTCCAGGCAAGAGTACTGGAATGGGGTGCCATTGCCTTTTCCAAAGGTTTACTGCTGCTGCTGCTGCTGTTGCTTCAGTCGTGTCCAACTCTGTGCGACCCCATAGACGGCAGCCCACCAGGCCCCGCCGTCCCTGGGATTCTCTAGGCAAGAACACTGGAGTGGGTTGCCATTTCCTCCTCCAATGCATGAAAGTGAAAAGTGAAAGTGAAGTCGCTCAGTCGTGTCTGACTCTTAGCGACCCCATGGACTGCAGCCTACCAGGCTCCTCCATCCATGGGATTTTCCAGGCAAGAGTACTGGAGTGGGGTGCCATTGCCTTCTCCCTCAAAAGTTTACTAGTAACCTCTATTTAGTTATTGCACAAATATCTCAGAGTTTGCATGACTTGGTTAGAACTCACTCCTTTTTCTTTTTTCCATTGATATCATCACTTTTTGGTTCATTTTAAAACTGGATACAAGTGTCACTCATCCAAACAATCGTACAAACCAGAGCCTCTTCATCATCCACAGACCGTTTCCATCACTTCAGTTTGGTTCAGTGCTATAATATCTCCTATAGTTTCCTCTGCTTATATCCTCACTGCCACAGTTTAATTCCTTATAATTTCATCTTTTGATTATACTAATTATCTTCTAACAGAACTTCCTTTGTAAGGTTACAACATTCATGTTATGCATTGCCTCTAGAATAATCTTTATACAAAATAAATATGACACGCTCCTGGTAAAGTTGAGAAAAAGTCACTCTTAACTTTATCCCCTTCCCTTGAATCTCACTTTACAAAAAGAAGAAAATTGAGGGGAAAATATTCAGAGGAAATGCACTCATAGAATATCAAACCATGAGTAGTTAAGAGAATACATCCAAAATAGTGGAGCATGAAATATTTTGAGATAAAATGCTGAACTACAGCAATAACTACACATAATTAGTAACCAAAGTATTAACAAATCACAAACCTTCTATCCATAAATGCTTTATTATATAAACAAGTTGTAGGGGTATATATGGCTATAAAATTATTGGAAAATATCCATAAAAATTGAAAGTACCACTAACACACAAAATATCATCTTAACTAACATTTGTATGCCAAGTACTGTTCTAATAACACACTGTACACAGTACTTATTGTGTGTGTATTACCCTCCCACTCAAGGAAATCACTGTGGATAAACCACAGTGAAGGTAGGCGTGGAAAGTGTGAACACTAGACTACTCCCCAGTGTCTTTGATGGGGTTTCATAAGACACACACCAACTGCAAGATATGAAAGAATAAAGAATATATTTTCCTAGAAGAAAATGTATTTAAAAATTTGAAGCTTGTTTTCAAGTAAAAATAACAATTGTATACTGTGAACTCCTCGAGCTCACTCTCACTGTTATAAAGAGATAGAAAGTTGACCAAAATGCAACCAAAAAACATAGAAAAGAGGAATTGACATGGAAAAGAGAGTTAGACTGTTTTGTTGCCAAAGCTCCACAGTAATAACAAAATCAAATTTTCATTAAAAGAGGCAAAATTTATTAATGAGAAGATAATAAGAATGGATGATAGGAAATAAAACCTTAAAATCCTAAAAATAAACATATCTGCAGACTGAAATGTTACCATTTTCCAGGAAAATCTAATCTATTAGAGGATCAATTATGGAACTTACTAAACAAAGGAAGAATATATGTGAAATCCATGAATAAAACTCAGTCATCTATTGAAGTTATCAAGTAGGCTGTATCCTTATTCAAAACAACATTGTTTGCCAGAAATCAAAAAAAGGAATTTGTGCAAATATCCAATTGAAAACATACTTGACTCAATAAGTTTATACCCAGTAAGAAAGACAGTATCAGACATTCTCAAACATGCAAGATTTAAGGAGACAGACCATCCACTCACTCAAGAGACTACAGCAACAAGAGTTTCTTAGTAATATATTCATTCAAACAAGGAATGAATCAAATTTAAAAGCACAGATATTAGATCATTTATCTCTTTAAAACCTGTTTAGAAATTTCCAACACATGATTTGAGCTCTTAGCATTTTCCACATATTTTGGGGCTCATTTACCAATAGATTGTGGGTAAGTGTATGTATCCTATATTTTACACACATACATGCATATGTATTAACAGAACGGCTACCAGTCACCCCAGTGGCCTACTCTCTATAGTCACCACTGCTTAGAATGTCTTCTGTTTCCCAATGGTTGCCATCTTCCACCCGAACTTACCATGTGAATCTACTCAGATTCCAGGATCTAGGTTAATTCTCTCCTGTGAATTCTCCAACCTTCTAAGGGACAGTATACCATGCCTTCCTTTGTGAAAGAGTATCATGTAATAATGTAAGTTAATCACTGCTTTATCTTTTTAGCTCCATTTCTAGAGTTAAAACATTCTGCTTTTTCTTATCTTTGTGTTCCTAGTCCTAGAATCCTTCCCTGGTATATAACTAGTGTTGGCACATAGAAATATTTGTCTCAGTAAATAGTATTTGCAACAGCTTTTACAAAATATAGCAAAAACACAGAAAAAGTAAATGTAATAACAAACTTCTAGGAATAAGCAGTATATATTTTATGTCAGAGTATACACTGGCTTTTCTAATTACATTCAAATAACCAATAAAATCATGCCATCTAAACCCTGAATTATTTATAACATGGCTATAAAATGGCTATTTTTAAAAATTCTATGTGTCAGGCACTGTTATGGTCATTTGACATATAAAAATCATGACTACAGTTTGATTTTGGAGTTGTATTTAATCAGTAACATTAAACACAGTAACTATTACAATAGCAATAGTTTATTGCTACAGTTTATGCCAATAATTTAACTGATCCTGTTTCTTAAACTTCTCATTTTAATATAGTCTTCAAGGCATCATTATAAAATTGACCAGAGCCAATTTCAAAAATATTTCTTTTTTTTTAAAGTACCTACACCCACCACCATTACCTTTGCCCTGTCTCCCTAATAAAAGTCACAGTTCCTAATGTTCCTTTGCAACCTTGTTTTAAGCCACAATTCTATCAGAAATGGCCAATTTACTCTTCTCTAAATCTAGGCTGCCCTCTCCTTTTTCTAGTTTACTTTTCAGGTTCTTATGCTTCAAGGTACAGTTAGTAGCCATCTCTCCCATAAAGGCCTTGAGACTTAGCAGGTATTACTCCTCCTCTGATGCTCCATACATTTTAAGCATAATACACAGTAATGCATTAATTGTGTGCCACGTGTATGGATGGGGAGTAGAATATGTTTTTAGTTCTTTTAGATGTCAAGTTAGCATGGTGGCATATGTGTCTAATTATCTGAATAGTTAGTGAGTTAGATATTTAGAAGGATCTTTTGATTATAGTCTGATTGCCTCCATTTACAAAAAGTCATGAGTGATTTTACCATTAACAGTTGCAGAGGCCAAGTTTAAATTCAGATCTCCAAGCTCTCAGTTCAATGCTCTTTTTAAATAAATTTCTAGAAAAACTGTGACTTCAGTTGTTTTGCTTTATTTTTGCTGCCTGATCCCTGATGTCAGTAAATTTTGGGCACAATGATATGCTTAAAAAATGTTGCAAATAATTTACAAAATAACTAATGCATAATTTTAACTTTTAATTCTCCTTGGAAAAATGAAAAAAAGTTTAAATGTTATTATTACATTAACTAAATGTCTCAATGTGGACAAAAAAAATTTAATACAAAGATACATAATAATTGATCACTCATTTCTGTGCAAGATCATTAGAAAAGATTTAGAACTGAAAAGCAGATACTTCTTTTACAACTCACATCAGTGTAACTTGGTGCTCTTGAGTGATGGGCTAGTAATCGAGGAATATAATTTTTGTTCTCTAATCTGTCTTTTGTCTTATTTGTAAGGCTCCTCTACAGGCATGTTTCCATTATTAATCAGCTCACCAGAAAGTGTTCCTTAAATGCCTATGAGTAAGCAATGCAACACTAGCAAAGTTAAAAAACAGGAGGTTTAATTTGATAAATATCATCAAAAGTTTGGTTTTTCAGGCTGTCTTATTTATGTATACCACAACATATGTATCAGTGTGTTCTTCAAGTAATTAGCATTTCCCTACAAGACTATATGAAAGCAAACTTAGATTCTGACACTTAAACATTAAATATTTCATTTTCCTGTAAGAAAATTGTGTAATATAGTCACATATGGAGTATTAAATACTTATAAATTGCTTAGCCACCTATTATTTGATGTGTATGCACACTCTAAGAATTTTTTTAAACTGTTTAATAATAATTTGAATTACCTTAACACAGAGCAAATGAGTTTTTAAGAAATAAATTGAGTAATTAGTATTTTCCATTATTTCCATCCCAAGACACATTTATGACAACAAAAAAATTTTCCTTACTCACTGATAAAAATTGGTATGGCTAAGTGTGAACTTATTGGAGAATATATGTAATTCAATGTTTGTGGGTGACCCTTTGAAGCTGAGACAAAACTTTATTTAATTCCCAGAGTTTGGAGGAAAAGAGAAAGTCATAAGGAAGACCAGGAGATGATGTGAATTTTATCAAGGATCAATAAAATGAATAAATCAGAGAAGCAGTTGTGTGTGGCTGTGAGCTGCTGCTGCTGCTAAGTCACTTCAGTCGTATCCAACTCTGTGCGACCCCATAGACGGCAGCCCACCAGGCTCCCCGTCCCTGGGATTCTCCAGGCAAGAACACTGGAGTGGGTTGCCATTTCCTTCTCCAATGCATGAAAGTTAAAAGTGAAAGTGAAGTCGCTCAGTCGTATTCGACTCCCAGCGACCCCATGGACTGCAGCCTACCAGGCCCCTCCATCCATGGGATTTTCCAGGCAAGAGTACTGGAGTGGGTTGCCTTGCCTTCTCCAGTGGCTGTGAGCAGGAATTACCTAAACCCTAGATGTGGCTAACAGAAGTGTTTGCTATGCTTATCAAATGAATGATGGATTTCTGATTAGGTGGATAAAATACATATGTTCATCATGTGTAATAGTGCATGTGAGTCAAATAACTCATAATTTATCCTGTTATCCTTACTATTTCTAGTTTTTTCTATCTCTAAACTACATAGTATCTGAGTACCACAAACAAATGCAATGTAAGTTTGTCAGCTGAAAAGTAGAAATTGTTCACCTGAGATGCTTTTTTTGGTTTTTTTTGGGGGGGGGATGGGAGAGGAGGGAAGGTGTTCATATGACATTTTGCTGCTATTGTTCAGTCATTAAGTTGTGTCCAACTCTGTGGCTCCATGGACTGTATGTAGCCTGCCAGGCTCCTCTATTCATGGGATTTCCCAGGCAAGAATATTGCAGGGGGTTGCTGTTTCCTTCTCAAGGAGATCTCCCTGACCCAGGGAAGGAAATTGCGTCTCCTGTATTGGCAGGTGGATTGTTCACAATTGAGTCTCCTCAGAAGCCCTCAAATGACATATCCCACTTCTATAACTAGGATAAATATAGATTCTGATTATGAAGGCTTATGGATTCCTTAAAACAGGATTTTGTTTGAATCAGATTTCCCTGCAGAAGGGTAGGAGGGAGAGGGGAGAGGATGGTGTTGAAAACCAGTGAACTCAGAGTCTTTAGATGAAGCCATACAATGCATTCTGGGGACTTCCGTATCATAGTGACAATAACGTACTATTTATGATGGAACGCCACAAGTATTTTTCCCCTAATGATGTATTTAGTTTTGGAGTTAACACATTTCAAAACTAATTAAGCAATGGAAGTCAGATGCCCTAATCAAGTTGGTTCATAATAATTCATTAACATTTTATAATCTCTCTACATACACAAATAAAAAGGAGATAAATTGATCAGTTTAAATTATTCTACTCTCTTTTCCAAACACACCCTGCTGTAAATATACTCTAAGATTGGGTCATGGTTATAACTAGTCTAGGATTAAAATTAAATACAATGTGAGCCAGGTTTCATTTAAGAGCTAAAAGGACAACTAAGTGGTTCCCTAGGATGAAGCTAAAACTCCAATTTGTTTATGGAAAATTCTTGCTCTCCCAGGGCCCATTAAATCAAGATCATCTCTGGGCTGGCACTAAAGATTATCTAGACCAACACAGGACACACAGATATTTATCCCCACAAAGACAAACAACTAATTCAGAACCAGATTTGCTTCTTTTTTTAAGAGTAGGCAAACAAAAAAAGTAGCTTATGTCTTCTTCAAACTTCCTTCTATACTTGCCCAAAAACTGCAGCTGTTTTCCTCTTTAAAAATAAGAAAAGAAAAAACAAAACAAGGCACTAATATCAATGTTACAATGATAAGTTATAAACAGTTTAGAGTGAAACTCGATATCCCTTTAATCCACGCTGACCACAACACACATGCAAAATGAGACTCAAAATGAGTCTGAATGCAGAGAATAGCAGGAGTAAAATTTGCCTTTAGACCTGCAGTGAGACAAAGTGTGTGTGAGAGCTGTTCAGTCCTAATATAACCCTAGGGGTAGATCAATGTGAGCAATGAAAAGATCCCTGATATCTTGATTCTTTCATTTTCCTGATACTTGTTTATTTTGCATGTAAATAGTTAATAGACGATTTTCTTTGTCGATCATGTCTTTATAATAATACTGTTATTACTAAACTTCTAGTAATAAAAGTCATGTCCAACTCTGACTCCATGGACTGTATAGTCCATGGAATTCTCTAGGCCAGAACACTGGAGTGGGTAGCCTTTCCCTTCTCCAGGCGCTCTTCCCAACCCAGGGATCAAACCCAGGTCTCCCGCATTGTAGGCAGATTCTTTACCAGCTGGGCCACAAGGTAAACCCAAGAATACTGGAGTGGGTAGCCTACCCTTCTCCAACAGATCTTCCCAAATGAGGAATTGAACCAGGGTCCCCTGCATTGCAGGTGGATTCTTTACCAACTGAGCTATCAGGGAAGACTATGTCTTTACAACAATACTGTTATTACTAATTCTTTTTTTCCCAAATGAGGAATTGAACCAGGGTGGATTCTTTACCAACTGAGCTATCAGAGAAGCCCATGTCTTTACAACAATACTGTTATTACTAAATTTTTGATTAAATTATAGAAATAATTTTATAAACTAAAATTGGAGCATGTTTATTCCTTAAAAACATTATATTTTTTCTATTCAAATTAATAAATTGTTATGAAAATAACAACCTATGTACCTACACCTCACAAACCTAGCTTTAAAGGATTATGTATTTTATTGTGTCTCTAAGCAGCACTGTATTTTCAACAAGGCTTCCAAGATTTTTTAAATTTAATTTTATATTAATCTTGTAATGACCTTATGTAAAATAGGCACTTGTTTTTTATTAGGCTAAATGCCACTACTGATAAAACTCAAAAAGTAATAGAAACCAGTATAATTACAAAATTGAGAGAGATTTTCTAGCTTTTCCCAAAAATAGCTGTTGCTTTATCATTTCTAAGCGCTCAGTGAGAAGAAATTACTTCTTTAAAAAAATCGAGAAATCAGTTTAAAAGTTCATAGTTGAGTTTGTTTGATGAACATAATGACTTCCACCTCATTTAGAAAATCAGAATCTAAAAAAATGCTACACTCAGCCCTCTTGATAGGCTCTGGAGTTTATCAGCCCTGCTCTGCCACTTCATTAGCTGTCAAGAACCAGTAAGTGATATTGCTATGAAAGTCTTGATTCAGGTAGTTGAAAATGCTCTTATTGCAAAAGCAGCAATTATCAACAGACTTTAAGTTAAAAGAGGGTCTATCAGGAAAAGCACATCATCTGTATCTATACAGTTGGTTATCATCTTTGTTGACATCAAAGAAAGAAAAAGCATTTGAACTATCAGTAGTCAACTTGTAACATTCCGCAAAAGTGCACACATTGATTTAATATACACTGCAGCAGAGTTATCATCAACCTTAGAACTCTTACCTTCTATTCACTTGAGGGAAAAATGTGGGAAAAAAAGCTAAACAAAGAAGGACTAAACAAAATAAAATAAAATTGTGCATGCTTTAATCTCTGCTTAATAGTAGTCTTAGATTTGGCCTTATACTGTTTTTGCAGCCAATCTTATCTTAGATGTATTCTTTTCATTAAAAAATTTTATCACAAACTTTCCCTTTAAACACTCCAGTTAAGGTTAAATACATCACTTTAGTGATATTTAACTTTAATCATAAAGTCTCAGTTTCTTTCTACCTTCGACTATATTTTTTATGGCTAGTAAACAGAAAACTAAACAGGAAAAACACGTGGGTGTAAAATCTTAAATATTCCAAACAAGTTAGAAAATATTTTCTGTGACATTTACATAACATTATCTACATGTTAAAAGCTGTTGACGGACTTCCCTGATGGTCCAGTGGCTAAGATTCCATGCTCCCAACACAAGGGACCCAGGTTTGATCCCTGCTTGGGGAACTAGATCCCGCATACCACAACTAAGGGTTCACACGGCACAAATAAAAGATTTCATATGCCTTAACAAAGATCCCCTGTGCCATAACTAAGACCTAGCATAGCCAAATAAATAAATTATTTTTTAAAAACTGCTGATCCTGTCTCTTTGCCTAATAAAATGCACATACTGATGAATGAACAATCCTACACTGATATATTCTATAAAGTATACAGAATATATCAGTTTATTTTGATGTTTCATGGGATGAAGGACCCCATGAAAAAAAAGAGACTGACAGAATACTACACATATCATTATGCTAGTGCTGCTGCTGCTAAGTCGCTTCAGTCATGTCTGACTCTGTGCAACCCCATAGACAGCAGCCCATCAGGCTCCTCTGTCCCTGGGATTCTCCAGGCGAGAATACTGGAGTGGGTGGCCATTTCCTTCTCCAACGCATGTGTGCATTCAAAGTTGCTTCAGTCGTGTTTGACTCTTTGAGACCCCCACAGACAGCAGCCCACTAGGCTCCTCCATCCACGGGACTCCCCAGGCAAGAATACTGAAGTGGGTTGCCATTTCCTTCTCCAACATATCATTATATTATACTTCAAATTAAGACATCAGAGACTTTTCAAAGTAAGGAAATTTGCTTAAAGAAAATCTTTAAACCCAATGTTTATCAACCTTGTATGACATCGAATCTTCTCTCTTTTTTTTTTTTAATATAAAATAACTCATTGTCAAAAATATTCTGGGAGATGCTACTATTAATGGAAGACCTTGATTATTAAAATATAGTTTATAAATAATAGGATGTTAAAATATTTGCAAAAAATTTTGGTGGCAATTATTTTGAAATCAGACATTATCCATCTAGGGGAATTATTCTGAAAAACTGAATACAGATAGATTTCTTTCTTTGTGAGTAGTCTTGTCTTCAATTTCTTTAATTACTGGCAGGTAACAGTATTATAATAACAATGCACATGTTTTTGGTAGATCCCCTAAGAGAAATTAACTTTTTTAGGAAAAAAAATGCCTTTCCAAATTAAAGGAAAATGATCAATTTACTTTGCCAACAAAGGTCCGTCTAGTCAAGGCTATGGTTTTTCCAGTGGTCATGTATGGATGTGAAAGTTGGATTGTGAAGAAAGTTGACCACCGAAGAATTGATGCTTTTGAACTGTGGTGTTGGAGAAGACACTTGCAAGTAAGTCCCTTGGACTGCAAGGAAATCCAACCAGTCCATCCTAAAGGAGATCAGTCCTGGGTGTTCATTGGAAGGACTGATGCTGAAGCTGAAACTCCAATACTTTGGCCACCTTATGCGAAGAGTTGACTCACTGGAAAAGACCCTGATGCTGGGAGGGATTGGGGGCAGGAGGAGAAGGGCACGACAGAGGATGAGATGGCTGGATGGCATCACTCACTCGATGGACATCAATTTGAGTGAACTCCGGGAGTTGGTGATGCACAGGGAGGCCTGGTGTGCTGTGATTCATGGTGTTGCAAAGAGTCGGACATGACTGTGTGACTAAACTGAAGGTAAACCTTAGAAATCTTTGGAAAGAATTATAAAAATCATAATTCTATATATACAAGAAGATTTATAAAATATATTTATAAATATAAGAATCCTTAGAAAGGTTATAAAATTGGTATAAAAATATTTAATATCAGATTCAGCTAAAAATGTTAAGCATTCATTGCCCAAATAAAACATCTCAGTGATTTCCTAGAATTCAGCTAAAAATGATAAGCATCCATTGTACAAATAAAACATTTCAGTGATTTCCTAGAATTTCAGTCATATGTCTAGAATTGACATAAAAGTCACTGTATGTTTTCTGTAAGTTGCAAGTGATAATTTTTTGCTTTTGTTTTTAAATATATATCTGTACATATTGGCCAACCTTTTTTTTTGTATAAAATGGGAGTATTTTGTATAACCATTAGATCAAATCAGTCAATCCTAAAGGAAATCAATCCTGATTATTCACTGAAAGGACTAACGCTGAAGCTGAAACTCTACTACTCTGGCCACCTGATGTAAAGAGCAACTCATGGGAAAAACTCTGGTTCTGGGAAAGATTAAGAGCAGGATGAGTGGGGACCACAGAGGAAGAGATGGTTGTATGGCATCACCAACTCAACAGGCATGAGTCTGAGCAAACTCCGGGAAGGACAGGGCCAGGGAAGGACAGGGAAACCTGGCAAAGCTGCAGTCCACAGGGCCGCAAAGAGTTGGACAGGACAGAGCAACTGAACTGATATTGTAATGTATATCAGATATATACATGTATATGTCAGTACTCATATACAGGCCTTAGGGCAGGGATGGTGTCCATCTATCCTGGTGGGGGTGTGAGACTTTCTGGAGGTGGCCCAGTGTATGAGTATACCTGCTCTTGTGCACTGAGGCCAGCTGGGTCTTCATGGCACCTCTGTCCTATGAAGCCTTCTTGGGTGGGCAGAATCTCTGGGGACCTTGACCAGATACTTAGATGAGTGATGATAAATTATTGGCACACGTGCAACCTTTCCACACTCTTGCATCCATGGACAATGGGGCTAGCTGATCACAGCATTCAGAATACTCCTGTCAGGCAGGCCTTTCTTGAAGGATTATCATCAGATAGGCCACCCAGGGGGGGAAGGCAGCCGCGGGCAGCACGGACTGATAGCCAGCTGCCCCACTCCCCACACCCCCACCCCAAGCTAAGAGGGCTATGCCTGGGTTGCAAAGGCAGGCAGTTGTCCAGGAAGCCCTAGAACTCATATTTGGGTGCTGCTTCCTGCCCAGCTTCTGCTTTCGGCCCCTTGAAACCAAGACCAAGTCCGGGACCCCTAGTCTTAACTATAGGGATGCTAGCTGGTCCATCATATACTCTTTATTTAAATAGTGTTGCCCCTGGCATGAAAAGGATTTACTGTACACAACCTCCAGTGAGCTTTGCTTGGGGCGAAGCTCCCAAGGCCCTAGGCACATTGTGAGCACCTGCTGTATACTCGAGCTGGCATCACCACAGCCTAGCTTCAGGGCAACTTATCCGTTTCACTTCCATGCAGCCTGTGCAGTGGTTTGGCCAATCCTGGGAGGCAGGGGTCCCTGCCAGGCCAGGCCTTAGAGCCGTGGGTGCAGACGGTGCACAGCCCGCATGCGTCCAGCAGGGGGGGCTGACTTAGCCACCAGGAAATTGTCCGCGGCTCTCGGAGTGCGTCCTCTCTTCCGAGATAAAGACCATCCCTGTACCGAGACTAACCTTTCTTTGCCTCAGGCCACCATCGGACAGTCTATTCCTGAGGCTGTGCCAGTTTAACAGAAGCTACCCATGCCAGAACCAAAGCTGCAGAACCACCAGCAGACAGAAAGGACCAAATGGCGACAGCCAATGGCCCTGAACCGGTTCCAGCCAGACCGTGAGGGCAGTGCCAGCACAGACAAAACCCAAAGGATTTGCCAGTTTCATTTGCCTCCTTCGCAGGCTGAGATCCCTGCCCAAACCAGGACCTGCACTTTGCTAGGCACAATTAGTGTCTGCTGAGCGCAAAGGACTGCACCTTCTCCAGCTGTTTCTGGACATCGCTGTCCCCTTTCCCCAATTTTGATGGAACATGCTAAGTCGCTTCAGTCCTGTCCGACTCTTTGTGGCCCTGTGGACTGCAGCCGTCCAGGCTCCTCTCTGTCCATGGAATTTTTCAGGCAAGAATACTGCAGTAAGTTGCCATGCCCTCTTCCAGGAGATCTTCCCAACCCAGGGATGGAATCCACCTCTCTTATGTCTCCTGCAATTGCTTGCGGGTTTTTTTACCTCTAGTGCCACCTGGGAAGCCCTCTGATACCGCATCCACCCCTTAAATGTTTCTCACCTCTATCCCCTGGATTGAAGGGAGTCTTTCCAGCACTAGCTTTTCCTCCCTATGCCTTCATCAATAAAGTTATTGCTCTGTTTGCCAAACCAGTCTCCTTCAATTGACGTGAGTGGCACCAGGCAAGGAAAGGACCCAGCTGGGCTCCATGCAGTTCCAGGGGGTTGGTATATGGTCAACCACACAAGAAAACTCTTCTATTCCTCTCTCTCCCTTTTAAATATTTATTGTATTTATTTGGCTGCACCAGGTCTTAGCTGTGGCATGTTGCAGCATGTGGGATCTTTGATCTTCTTTGCTGCTTGCGGAATGTCTTTTTCAGTTGCTGCAGGCAGGCTCCTTAGTTAAGTCATGAAAACTCTTAGTTGCAGCATGTGATATCTAGTGCCCTGACCAGGAATTGAACCTGGACCCTCTGCATTGGAAGCATAGAGTCTTAGCCACTGGATCTCCAGGGGAAGTCCCAAGATGACTATTCTCTCCCTCTTTGTACGTCCCTTCTTTATGGTCCCTGCTTCATCTACTGATCTATGGTCCCTACTCCTATGAATGTGCCTGCCAGTGCCCTTTAGGCCAGACTGGCTCCACCTGCTAGTTTGTTGAAGGAAAACATCTGCCCTGGTGATGGTCATTAACCTAAAGGGCTGTGCCTGACGTGCCCCAGCTCCTGATTTTCCAGGTAACTGATGAGCCAACCTGACGTCACTTCTCCCTGTAAATGGTAGCCTCCTTCTCCCCCTGTCAGAGAAGATTGTTCACATGTTCTTCCTGCCATCTGCCGTAAATGGTGGCGTGATCCTCCAGGACTTTTTTGCTTAAAATTCCCCCCTTAATAAACCATTGCTGTCTCTGTCAGTGTCTCCAGGATCCTTCTTTGATCTGGAGGCTGGGCAGCTACAAGGCTTGCAGGCCTGTGGGATGCAGCCCAGCAGTCAGTAACAATGTGGCTACAAAACACAACTTTTAAGGATCTAAAATTGGGAAAAGAGTAATGTTTTCATGTTTAAATACTACTTTTTGATAAAATTATAATCTATCCTTGTAAAAATGTTAAAACAATAATACAGATTGGTATTAAAAAAAAAAAAAAAGGAGGGGAAGGGTGAGCCTGTGTTGGGTGTGCTGAGGTTTAGAGAACAGCAGAATCAAGCCCAACTCCCCTGCAATCAGGACCACACTTCCCAGCGGAAGCTAGATCTGATCTTGGAGGCTCTTAGGAGTTCTCTTGGCAGGGGTGAAAAAATCTACTTTTTGAAAAAATAAATGGATATGATAATAGTAAATGTTTAATCACCTAATAAGAAGGATTCAAAAACCCAAAGCAAAAATTGACAGAACTACACAAAGAAACATTTTTGTATTCAGAGATGTCAACAATCCTTTTCAAATAATTGATGGAACATATATATACACATATATGTATATATATACACATACATATATATGATGCTGAAAATTTAGGTAACATTATCAACCATTTTGACCTAGTTGACATTTGCAGAACCCTCCACCAAACATGAATACAATATACATTCTTTTCCAGTAAACTCAAGATAACCCATATTCTGGGCCATAAAGCATGTCTCAGTAAATGTAAATAATTCAAGTCATAAAGTATACACTCTGACTGAAATGTATTTTTTTCTGTTATTGATTTATTGCAAGGAAAATTATACTTTCATGCTGAAGCAGCAAATCTGAAAGGCTTGAGTCCAAATGTCCACCTCTCTCGGAGAGATGTGGAATCCGTAAAATGACAGTAGCTAGTTTAATTCCACTTGTGTGAAAGACATTACATTTTACAAAAGCAGCTGTTTTTCATGGAATATGTCCAGGTTTTCTCCTCAGGATATAAACCAGTGACCTCATACTTCCAACTCAAGACCTATCTATCAACACTCTTCCCATGCAAGATTTTCGTTATGCAGGATTTTTCCTATGATTAGATCAGCATATCCAAGACTACATAAAATAGTGTCTCTTTTAATTAGACTCAAATGTGCTCAATTCCCATTAGATTTTCAGAGCTGGTGTGTGTGTGTGTGTGTGTGTTTTAAGTTACTCCAAAGTTTCTGGGAGGGGAGAATTTGGAAATATTTTAGCTTTCATCAGCTCTGTGCCTTCCCAGCACAGAGCTCCTAGCTTTTAAGAAGTTTATGTGCTTTGGGCAGGTGTGCCTCGCTCTTCCTAAACAATTTGACAAAAACACTGGGCCTCAAGTAGGCCGTCTTTTCCATTTGGGGAATTTCTCTGAGATAGGGGATTGAAAATTGTGTCAACTTGTATCAAATACTGCCTAGAGGGGTTACCAAATGCAGACTTCTTGGCTTCAATACTTGCTTCTTCTTTATACTCATTAGCTTATTTTAATTATGTAAGGGAGAATGAGGAAGGAAAGGCCAAATCAAAATGTTTTAAATATTTCTATTTCTACTACAACTTATCCAATAAAACAGTTTTTAAAGTATGTATTCTATGATAGGATCTGTTGAGATTTAGGTAAAGTTATATTAATAACATTGTTCTTATCTTTAAGCAACATAATATTATACTTACTTTCAAATATATCTAAATGAACTGTACAGTTAAGGAGTATCCAGAAATCTTAGAGTTTAGTTTGGAATACTGTATTTAATGCTACATCTGATTTATGACGGAACTCTTAGAAAGATCCTTTGCCTCTGTTAGACCATATGTAAAATACCTGTCCCTAAATATTTCTCAGGAAAACATAGAAAGTAAAAGAATGATGTAATGTCTGAATATCTTTAATGCTTTCTCTTTCTGAAGATGTTATAGTGATTCCAGTTTTTAAAGATATTTTTAAATATAATTCTTCCCAATTGGAATTTTGTAAATAATAAGTAAAATTTTTATTGTTTTATCTTATTATTTTTTATCATCCTTTGGAATCAAAGGCCACTAATATTTATATAATGTACCAGGAAGAAAAAAGAAATGGTGAAATTTATACTTTCTGACTTCCAAGGGTAAATAAACCATTTTTGCTCATGCTAGAACTGCTTAGTTATTTATATTTAGTCCATGCTTGAAGTCTCCACCTGACAGCAGAAAAGTAGTAATGACAAGTAATCATAAACCCTTGAAAATGTGACAAAATAAAATGCTATTGGGAGAACTAAAAAGCATTCATTCTTGGGTCATTCTATGACTTGAAAGCACCTTCAAAATAATCTAATAAGAAAAGATTTAGATTAATGTTGCATAATTGAGTGAGCCACAGGAAATGATAGTTTTATCACTTAGTATTTATTGCCTGGATTGTCTGTGGAGGAATTATTTGTAAAATACACATTCCAGTTCTATGTATGTGGCAAGTTTCTGTGGGAAAGTTTGTATGTATATAAGTCTGTATACAGTGAAGATACACATGTCAAAAAGAGATGAAATGTATGTGGGAATATTATGTTTTTCGCCAGCTGTGTTTTCCATCCATATGATTTTCCCCCCTATATATTTATTTGAATGAAAGTCATAGTCCTCCATCCTGACTCATAAAATATTAATCCTTTGAAGAATGTCTCTATTTATTTTGTTAAAAGAACTCTATATAACATTATCAAGCCCAAATTTTTAACTAAACTTTCCACCAAAAGGTGGACAGGTGGACTTGAAATGTCTGTTAGGAATGCTAGCACTTATTTAAAATACTTGTAAAGAATGCTTTTAGTTTTCTTTAAATTCCTGAATAATTTTCAATCGACACTGTAATTTTCAAGATTAGTACATTTTGAGCAAGTGATTGGAGGCTCTATCAATTTCTCAAAATTGATAAAAGTTTACTCTTTTGAATGGTATTAGAAGGGAAGTTGACCTTTGAGATTCATTTCAGTATTAAAATTCTCTATTTTTCCCTCATACTGATACCTCTAATTCTCCAAAATCCTTGTAAAATTTCACATTATATATGTTTACTTACAAAAATGCAGGAATAACTATTAGTTGTTAATTGTTTTCCATACTGCTAAATACCTACATCAGTTAAAATAACATACTTCATTACTAAAAGATGAACAACATCTGAGGGGATCTCAAAAGTCTTGTGTTTAAGATCTATGGATGATAATTTGGGGCTTCCCTGGTGGCTCAGACAGTAAAGAATCTGCCTGCAATGTGGGCGACCAGGGTTCCATTCCTGGGTCAGGAAGATCCCTAGAGAAGGAAATGGCAGCCCATTCCAATATTTTTGCCTGGAAAAATCCCATGAACAGTGGAGCCTGGCAGGCTATAGTCCATGGAGTCACAAAGAGTGGGACATGACTGAGTGACTAACACTTTCACTTTTCATGATAATCTGAGAACTCACACATAATACTTTGTTGATAACCACACACTGACTGATATCTAACAAGGTTAAGGGGATTTTAGAGGGCAGATCTGCTAGGAAAAAGTTAAAAGGTGGATTTTGCATTCTTACATACTTTAATCAAGTGTGTGTGTGTGTGCGAGAGAAAATAGCACTAACAGTCCTTTCTGAGGATCTGTGGCTTATAGTCTGTTCAAGCAATTTATGTTGTAACTAAGACATATTCACAATTTTAACTACTAGGGAAATTGATACAAAAATACATAGTTGTTCCAATTACCCAAACTGAGAAAGTCAAAGTCAAGTCTGCCCTTAAATACATCTCAAACAGCCACACACCTTTCAATGGCAACCACTACCAACCTAGTTGAATATATTCTTCTCTCTGGACTAATGCAACAGAATTCTAAAAAAGTTTGACTCTACTATTCAATGCATTGGACACAGAATAGTCAGGAGAATCTTCTGAAAATAGAGGACTGTATCATTCAACTCCTTTGCTCAAGCCCCTGCCACAACAGTCCCAATAACTTATTCCTCCCTTACCACACTGACTAGTATAGTGCTCTTTTGTCTGAGGTCTTTAGCAGATATTATCACTTGGTTTGTAATTATCTAATCCCTTCTTGCCTTCCACTTGGTAAACCTGAATCTCACCAGTTCAGTTGCTCAGTCCTGTATGACTCTTTGCGACCCCATGAACTGCAGCACACCAGGCCTCCCCGTCCACCATGAAGTGACAGAGTGTTCATTTCAGTTCAGTTCAGTCACTCAGTTGTGTCCAACTCTTTGCTAACCCATGAACCACAGCACATCAGGCCTCCCTGTCTATCATCAACTCCCGGAGTCCACCCAAACTCATGTCCATCAAGTCGGTGATGCCATCCAACCACCTCATCCTCTGTCGTCCCCTTCTCCTCCTGCCCTCAATCTTTCCCAGCATCAGGGTCTTTTCAAATGAGTCAGCTCGTCACATCAGGTGGCCAAAGTATTGGAGTCTCATCTTCAACATCAGTCCTTCCAATGAACACCCAGGACTGATCTCCTTTAGGAAGGACTGGTTGGATCTCCTTGCAGTCCAAGGGACTTACTTGCAAGTGTCTTCTCCAACACCACAGTTCAAAAGCATCAATTCTTCGGTGGTCAGCTTTCTTCACAATCCAAATCTCACATCCATACATGACCACTGGAAAAACCATAGCCTTGACTAGACAGATCTTTGTTGACAAAGTAATGTCTCTGCTTTTTAATATGCTGTCTAGGTTGGTCATAACTTTCCTTCCAAGGAGTAAGTGTCTTTTAATTTCATGGCTGCAATCACCACATGCAGTGATTTTGGAGCCCAGAAAAATAAAGTCAGCCACTGTTTCCACTGTTCCCTCATCTATTTCCCATGAAGTGACAGGACCAGATGCCATGATCTTCGTTTTCTGAATGTTGAGCTTTAAGCCAACTTTTTCACTCTCCTTTTTCATTTTCATCAAGAGACTCTTTAGTTCCTCTTCACTTTCTTCCATAAAAGTGGTGTCATCTGCATATCTGAGGTTATTGATATTTCTCCTGGCAATCTTGATTCCAGCTTGTGCTTCCTCCAGCCCAGCATTTCTCATGATGTACTCTGCATATAAGTTAAATAAGCAGGGTGACAATACACAGCCTTGACATACTCCTTTTCCTATTTGGAACCAGTCTGTTGTTCCATGTCCAGTTCTAACTGTTGCTTCCTGACCTGCATACAAGTTTCTCAAGAGGCAGGTCAGGTGGTCTGGTATTCCCATCTCTTGAAGAATTTTCCACAGTTTATTGTGATCCACACAGTCAAAGGCTTTGGCATAGTCAATAAAGCAGAAATAGATGTTTTTCTGGAACTCTCTTGCTTTTCTGATGAATCTTATATTTCAACTTAAATGTCTTCTTTAATGTGAGAATCTATGATTTAAATGTCTTTCTTGATGTGAAAACCTACTATAGATCTCACTATTAAATTGTTCATAATATTCTGTTTGCTTCATGGCATTTGTCATGGGATAAAACTATATACATTTACTTTTACCATACTCTAGTTTACTATGGGGAGAAGGCAATGGCACCCCACTCCAGTACTCTTGCCTAGAAAATCCCATGGATGGAGGAGCCTGGTAGGCTATAGTCCATGGGGTCGCTAAGAGTCGGACACGACTGAGCGACTTCACATTCACTTTTCACTTTCATGCATTGGAGAAGGAAATGGCAACCCACTCCAGTGTTCTTGCCTGGAGAATCCCAGGGACGGGGGAGCCTGGTGGGCTGCCGTCTATGGGGTCGCATAGAGTCGGACATGACTGAAGCGACTTAGCAGCAGTAGCAGCGGCAGTTTACTATGGAGAAGGCAATGGCACCCCACTCCAGTGTTCTTGCCTGGAGAATCCCAGGGACAGGGGAGCCTGGTGGGCTGCCGTCTATGGCGTCCCACAGAGTCGGACACAACTGAAGCGACTTAGCAGCAGCAGCAGTTTACTATACCTCCCCAGCTAGACAGTGCCATTCGGGGTAGCACCACATATGTTTGTGTTTCTTTGTAACCTCTCTACAAACAGAACAGGCTTCCCTGGTAGCTCAGCAGTAGAAAATCTGCCTACAAATACAGGGGATGCAGGCTTGATACCTGGGTCAGGGAGATCCCCTGTAGATGGAAATGGCAACCCACTCCAGTATTCTTGCCTGAGAATTCCCATGGATAGAGGAGCCTGGTGGGCTGTAATCCATGGGGTTAGAAAAAAGTCAGACATGACTTAGTGACTAAACAAACATAATACAAAATGTGTAGTACAGAGTAGGTACTTGAAAACACTGACTGAATAAATTATGAATAAAAATTATATACAATTCCCTTGATAGTCTTTCCTCCATTGATTATTTGCATATTGTTGTGATGTTCTGAATTTCATGTGCTTTTTCTAGAGTTTTTAGTTTTATGGTCTCTACAGAATATAGTAATTGTATAAGATAACAGTAAAGTAGGAAATCATAGTTACTCATTTCTGTAGATGACAAGTGATTCCAAAATTTATATAAGAGGTCACGTGCTAAGTCGCTTCAGTCATGTCAGACTTTGCAACCTCATGGACTGTAGCCCATGAGGCTCCTTTGTCTATGGGATTCTACAGGCAAGAATACTGGAGTGGGTTGTCATGCCCTCCTCCAGGGGATCTTCCCATATATATAAGAGGTCACAGTTCAGTCTTAAACTAAATTTTATGAACTAATTTTTAAAGCAAGCTTTAAAATTTAGTAACTTTTAAAAATTTAAAAAAAAAAGCAACAATTCTGTAAGAGTTTGCCATTTTAAAAACAATCTTCATTTGACTTGGACCTGGTAAGCAATGACTCTTTATATTATGAAGAACTTAAAATATCTTACTTTTTCAGCTTTTCTTTCCAAAGAAAGAGACTATATCTTTTGCCTGCCTTCCCCTCTTATAGAAACCCATTAGTATAATGTCAGACAACTCAAGTATTTACCAAGGTTTCAAGAGTACAATATTCATAAAATTCTAATTTATATTTTATTGCTTGATACAGTTATGATAATATTAAAGGAATGTTTCTACACCCACAATTGTAGTCAATCCATTCACTGTTTCTGCATCTTACACTAGGAGCAAATTTGAAAATAAAAATGTCTTTTATAGTACCTTTACACTAATTTAAAAGAAATAGGGTAAAGTTTTTTGGAAGCACTTATCTTTACAAATTTTTTTTTTCCCTAGCAAATATTACACCATTTAGATTCTGTTAAATAGTAAAACACTAGATGCAAAACTCCTACCCAAAGCTCTATCAGTCTACCTTTGGTATATTTCCCAGGGAGCTGACATAGTAATTGTGGGGGAAATAAAATTAGAATACCACCTCTTCACACCAGTTAGAGAAAAGCATTCCAACATTAAGGCAATTTGCAGCTTGAAAAGTGTGTTACTTAGCGATACTGTAATTCAATCACAGAATAAACTGTCAAAAATATGGTTAGGCTATTTTAGCTCTTGATGTAATCTGAGCATTAATGCTTCTAGTAATTTGAGGGCTGGAAAGGCCCAATTTTATCATTATCTATAGATAATGACAATGTGCAAGCTGGGTGTGGACAATTGTTCCTAATGGGTTTAATATTGGGAGTGCCATAATTTGGGCATTTTGCTGTTTGAAAGCCAGAAAAGAAACACTGAAACCATAAAAACAAGAGTCCCATAATAGAGACCATCAATTTTCACACATGAAAGAATAAAAATAAGCATGAAATTATTGTTGATTCTTAAAATATATTGATTCATGATACAATTTTATTTTGCAATATTTATGAGTTTTTAAAACCTCAGGAGACCGCTATGAAGGGTCTTAATAAAATCTGAGGTACTGTAAACTTAGATTAAAAATACAATCTTAAGGAATAGTGATCCTATTTATTCTCATTAACAAAATTGCACACAATATTGGTACTGAAGTATTTTTAAGCACTGAACATTTTGTGGAGTAAAAAGGTTAATATTTATTTAATTATAGCCTGTGTAAGTTACTCTCACACATTTACATACATTATCATTTTAATAAATTCATGAGGTAGGCACTGTTATTTCAGTTTTACAGATGAGAACACTACTGTTCAAAGAAGTAAAGAAAGGCAGCTGAGACCTTGCAGCTAGCAAGTGCCAAGGCTATCTGAATTTAAAGTCCCCACAGGCCCCTTATCATGATTCTTCTTTCTGCTTAATGCAACAGAATTACCTACCAGAATTAGGACAAAAGATTGTTCTTTGGTATGAGTAGAAGAAGAAAAAGCTTTTCTTAAAGTATTTTTTAATTCAATCCAGAAATAAAAATGTGGAACACACGCTCTTTGCACTACAAACACGGCGTACAGAACAAATCATACCGAGCATACTTATGGGACTCTCAGAGTCCCAGGTCCAATACACAGGGAAAGCCAATCACTGAAGGTTTTTACTCCACGAAACTATAAAAAGTAGTTGGCAAGCTCATGAAATAGGTGGTTTGAAGTGATGTGTGAAATGATTTCACTGTATAGTATATAACTTTCCCTGCTTCGGAGGTTGCAGAAATATCTTGATTTATGGAGAGAATGGCTAGATCTCCATGGTTTAATTTTGGAACTGGTACAGAGCAGATGCAGGACAGGCAGGCTCATTCACATATGAAATACTTTTGCATATTGACTTAAGATCAAAAACGAATAGATATTTAGCATGTTGACAAGCCAACTGTCAAAAAAGAGAATATGAATAGCATATTCTATTTTTAAATACTATAGAAGAATTAATATTTAAATTCACTTAATGCTACTAATGCTTCATTTTTCTAGCACATTTATATAAAATATATAAATATAAGATATATAAGCTTATCATTAAAAATGGCAACAATATACTCACAAAACTGCTTGGCTCAGTACTCATTTTAATCCTGACCCTAATTCTGGTCCTAAAACTTTAGCCTGCTTAAGTATACAGCATTTAACATATGGTCTTATTGGATTTACTCAGAATAAAATGTTTATATTTTGAGGTTCATATTACTGACAGAACAAGAATATTCAGCTTCATATAATGCATACCAGACACTAAACATATAATAGCTTAATAACTGATTCTGTAGTAGTGTGTAGAAGCTCCTGCATACATGGAATTTACTCCAAAATGTCATTTCTTCAGTTCATTTTCCCTAATAAGAGTCATTATTGGAACATTTAGATGCTACTAGTATCTGTGATGGCTAGTAGAGTTAAAGCTATATGTATATTCTAGTAGGATTTCATAAATGTAGGTGTGAGGTGGTGGGAAGGCATGTGGGGTAAAGCAGAGCACGCCACTGGAGCTTAGCTTCTTCTGTAGCAGAATGTTAGAAGGGGAGGGGGACAATCACATTCAGTGTACCTACAAACAGACAAAGAGCCTGGGCACCTCAAGGTCTTAGAGATAAGACCTTGCTAAGGAGTTTAAATGGAGAAGGAAATGGCAACTCACTCCAGTATTCTTGCCTGGAGAATCCCATGGACAGAGGAGCCTGGCGGGTTGCAGTCCATGGAGTCGCAAGAGCTGGACATGAGTGAATGACTGAACCACCACCATCAAGGAGTTTTAAAAACATGGTCTCAGTACTTGGTAGTTTAGCAAAGTTGTAGCTATGTCTACCAAAAGTCACAAGGACCAAAGAGAACAGAGCTGCAGAGCTAAGTAATAGCATTTCTTAGCTGATAGTTCAAGCTAGCTGGGTTAGATTTGTTACTGAAACGCAATGTGACAGCCTCTAAGAACTCCTGATAATACTTAGGGAGAGAGTGGCTACACAGAGGCTGAGATCTTGAAGTTGAAATTATACACCAAGTCAAAGAACTACAAGTGATTAATTAATGTAACTGCTGGTACGCTCTTTAGAAACTCAGGTTCCGAGTACTTGGCAAGATAAGGACCATTAAACTTTACTAAATCGGCAAGCAAAGAGAGGTTATTAATGATAAAGTAACTTGGCAAAAACCACACAAGTTGTTCGAGCTGTGTTTTTACCTAAAGTTATTGATTCCAAAATCCAGGCTCTTCTGTATTCATATGCTTTGTATAGAATTCTATTAAATCCTATAAATTATACTTGGAGATATAAATGTATGGATTTATATATATATATGCATGTACTGTGCATATACATGTATGTTCATATATATGTATTTATGTTATATACATATATCTTTTAAAGCATACTTAAAGAAGCAATGTAGTGAGTACATGGTGAAAGAACATATATACCAAAAGGCCAAAAAAATTAACTGCCCTTATTTTATATGAGCATTTTTTGATTGGCCTTATAATTTTCACAGAAAGGAAAGTTAAAACGCTGAACTTGGTGACTTCAAATTCAGCTTAAATAATGTTGAGCATGCTGATACCAAAAATACATGAAAATACTTCAAGCAAAATATTTTCATAAAGTGAGATTGAAAAACAGCATAATCCCTCAATATATTTCTCAGGTAATTTTAAAGAAATGACACAATTAATAAAATCAATAGCATAAATATATTTAGAAATCCTTAAATTTTTAAAATTCCTCTTGACCAGTATTTGAAAGAAACTTTATCATAAAATTTAACTGTTTGTCTGATCACCTTCTAATTGAATCACCTTTCCCAACAGCCTATCTTTATGCTTTTTGAAAAAAAAATATTTTATATGGAAAAATGGCAATTTTATATAATGCTACTTTAACAGAATCTTAAATCAGAAAAGCAAGAGTAAATACATACAAAAGATACTTGAATGAAGCTTGGGAAATATTTCTAGTAATTCTGCTTATATCCTAATTCATTGATAAATCCACTGTCATGATTTAATCTGAATTGCTATTAAAATTGGAGAAGGCAATGGCACCCCACTCCAGTACTCTTGCCTGGAAAATCCCATGGATGGAGGAGCCTGGAGGGCTGCAGTGCATGGGGTTGCTGAGGGTCGGACACGACTGAGCAACTTCACTTCTACTTTTCACTTTCATGCATTGGAGAAGGAAATGGCAACCCACTCCAATGTTCTTGCCTGGAGAATCCCAGGGACAGGGGAGCCTGGTGGGCTGCCATCTATGGGGTCTCACAGAGTCGGACACGACTGAAGTGACTTAGCAGCAGCAGCTATTAAAATAGAAAGATTTTGCAATAAAATTCCTAGAATGTATTTGATATTTTTATCTTAAAAAATTTTCACACAATTGTGAAATTTAGAATTGTATTTAGAATACTGTACTATATTCAATGGCTAAGTAAATATTCCTCTTCGGTGCTTTGGGCTTCTACCTATATTGAAGAAAGGTTAATTTTCTATATTTGCTCACAATATCTGATAACTACAGCTGCTTCAATTTGTATTATTTTTATATAGACCAGGTACTCACATATTAGCACATTCAGTCCTTCCTAGCAATGACCCAAAGAGGCAGATTCTATTATTATGTCTAATTTATCATGAGAAAACTCATAAATAACTTATCTATAGTAAATAACTTGAAAACAGAATATGGACAGCTTGGCTTAACAATCTTTGCACTTGTTCATTATCCTGCACTGTCTTCATGCCTTGAAACAATAAATCAAAAAACAAAATTCTTAATTCTGAAGACATTCCTTTTTCCAATGGTTTTTAGCCCAGGTGGCATAGAATTTTCATTTTATTATATTTTAAATGCATATTCATATCAAGATCCTCCAGCTTAGTCTATGCTTCTAGTAAACAAGAGTATATGTGATTTGTGGTTATATGAAATATGGAAAATAAAAAGTTAGGACAACAAAGATAAGGTGGGTAGTAGCATTATTGAGTTAACGAACAGACAATGTATTCTGTTAACATTTTTGGTCTAGTTTGTTTATTACTGTGAATAGTCCTGTCACACAGTAGGTGCCCCATAAATTTTGCTGAGTGAAAAAACACTGCAAAAGCAAATCAGATTTTCTGGATCATGGGGATGATTTTGATTATGAAAAAACAGGCAGATTTGAAAACATAATACATCTTGTAAGACATGGTAAGAAATAAAGAATTTATCTGGATGACGAAAGGGAATCATCAAAGAGGAAACAGAAGGCCAATGATCCAATCAGGATTGAACTGTGGAAAGGACATAGGTAGCAAATTTGGTCCTCAAGCTACCTACGCAACATGTGCTTGGGTGTCCAGATAGCACCTGAATATGGATTGAAGTAATTAAAACTGAGTGTCCACCACACCCAAAGCCTCCCTTTGAAAAACAGGAACAGTAGTTTGCTCTCATGGTTTATATCATGCAACCACAATTTAACGGATTAAAGATCTCTGCCTGTATCAAAGAGTGCATATCAGAGGGTGCTTTTGATATACAATAACTCTTTCCAGTAATAAACGTTCCAGTAGGAACATTTTGTTATGGAATCCTAACCAAAAAGATTAAAATGTACTTTCTTTAGAAGTTCGAATATTAGAGACATGGAGAACTGAGTATGGCAAATACTCAGACACAGAGAGAAAAGGTTGTAAGAAGAACTCATAAAACGATAAAAGACACTGAACAGCAAAACTATAAGGCGGAAAGTAGAGTAGAGAAGAATTTGTAGGTGGTGTTAATAGAACAAAACAGAGAGAATGACAATCATCTGGTACAAATTTTTCTGTTATTTAGATATATAGTTTGAGAATTTCCAATGTCTTCATTACTTAGTTCAAGTTTAACATCACTCCAAGAGGGTAAAAATAAAAGTTAACATAATATCCCTTCTCAAATACCATAATATCCTTCTCAAATACAAGTGGAAGAAACAAATGAAAACAGTCCTTGAAAGAGAACTATACAAATCGAGATTATTTGCTGAAATGCCTTAATTTTGCATTACAATGATGACTGCAATATTTTGAAGCTGAATGAAACAGAAAAGTAGGTCATAGGGTAAACCAGCAACTAGTGGCTCTGAGTTACTAGAGGAAATAGGTCACAGAGTTCAGTTGTATTTGTTTAACTACATTTACTATTTTCATTGAAGAGGGCAAGGCAACTCACTCCAGTGTTATTGCCTGCAGAATCCTCATGAACAGAGGATCCTGGCGGGCTATAGTCCATAGGGTAGCAAAGAGTTGGACATGACTGAGCGACTAAGCAAAGCACAGCACAACACTATTTTTATTCCCACAGATTATACAATCATACCTCACTCAATAAGTAAGTTATTACTTAATAATAAATAAAATGACCATGGTTTAAGGTCAAGGATAATTCACATGTAAGTGCAATAAAATTTGGGAATTCCATGTTTCTGACTGATAGTTAGAAAACATTGCTTTTGAAAAAGGACAATGAAGAATAAATCAAGAGATAGTAAGACAAAATATCCTGGGTTGTTTTTCCCTCCATTCAAATGACTTCTACAAAAATCAAACTAAGTTAATGTGTATATTCACTCCCTTCACTCGGTGTATAGTGTATTTACAAACTCTTTTGTTCTGTTTGCAGCTCACATGCTGATAGAACAATTTATATTCTGTTATCTTCATTTCTAACACAAAACAGTTAAGTTTCTGTAGTGTCATAAGATAACTTATAAAGATAACACTATTACAAATACATGTGCGTTTTCAAAGGAAAGAAGTGACGTTCTACAAACAACTGACAGAAGAAATAAATGTATGCTGAAGCAAATAAGAGTATCACATTGTGGTATATATAGAGGGAAATAAATTATGGCTCTGGTTATGCAAATCATATCCTCTATTAAACTAATCATTTCATAAGCAAATTAGATGATTTACAAAATGGATATTTCAGAATATAAAGAGAACCAATTAGGATATCTAACATAATATCTACTTGTTCACAACATATATGAGCTTTTCTACCATGAGTCAATCTTTTAATACACATTTTAAAGATTATCTTCATTATCTAAATTTGTCAGAGAATGGTTTAAACTTCTTTTCTACTTGGCTTACTGTATGTGTGTGTGTGCTCAGTTGCTCAGTCATGTCCAGTTCTTTGGTTGGCTATATTATACAACTTTAATTTCTTGAAGGTCAAATTTATATTGAACTATATGCAGCTACGGAGAAGGCGATGGCACCCCACTGCAGTACTCTTGCCTGGAAAATCCCATGGATGGAGGAGCCTGGTAGGCTGCAGTCCATGGGGCCGCAAAGAGTCGGACATGACTGAGCGACTTCACGTTCACTTTTCATTTTCCTGCATTGGAGAAGGAAATGACAACCCACTCCAGTGTTCTTGCCTGGAGAATCCAAGGGAGAGGAGAGCCTGGTGGGCTGCCGTCTCTGGGGTCTCACAGAGTCGGACACGACTGAAGCAACCTAGCAGCAGCAGCAGCATATACAGCTAAACCAGTGATCTCAAATCTGACCATGCATTGATATCACCTGAAATGCTTAAAAAATACTGAGACAGTTATTATTGATCCTGTGTTGAGGTCAGATGTCATTAATTTATTTTTAATAAATCTCACCAGGTGATTCTAATGTGTAATCAACACTTTGAAAGCCAAACTGTCCTCAAATACTTTAAGTATTGCAATAAAAATTGTTAATAAATTAACAATCATGGTTATTACTTTAAGTATTGCAATAAAAATTGTTAATAAATTAACAATTATGGTAAATTGTAAATTACATTCCTATTAAATAAAAACATTTCTGAGTATGGAGAAGAGCATAGGGGTATTAAGTTTTCCAGCTAATTACATTATCTGTGAAACTAATGAACTATCATAAAATGTTCAAAAAACTTTATGTAGATACAAGCCATGGACCCTAGTCCTCTTTCTGCCACAAATCTTCAAGAACATAATCCAATGAATTATTTTAGGATTCAATTGTATAATTAATAAAATTAACAAGTTGGCCTATGGATATCTGGTATCATTGGATTACTATTATAAAGTTTGGGCATTGCAGATACTCATTATTGTTGATATATCTATTAAATGCTCTTGACTGTAATCTTTGTTTACTGCAGCAAAATACAAGCGGTTGTGAAGATTTTCTAAGTTAATTATAATTAGTTTATTGCTCTTATAGAAATAGAAATTATTGTAATTTCTATTCTTCAGATATTGGAACTAAGATTCATAAATATTAAGAAAGAAGATAGGTTCCAGAATTTTCTTCTTTGCTTTAAAAAGAGTCATCTTTTGCAAAAAGAATGACACTTTCTTAAGAGGTAACATTAAATAATGCCAACACAAAGTACAATGTTATTAATAATACACATAATAAAGAGGAAATCAATTTTAAAATTAAGAGACTATTAAAAATTCCTCTGTATGAATATTAAAAGCTTTTCTATAGAGAAGATATCATTCATCTCATGAAACAGCTTCACATTTAACAGCTATTAAGGCCTAAAGCTCTGTTTTTCTTGCAGGCTACTTTGTAAGTACCTGTAACTAATGAAAGTTCCAGCAAGAAGAACTAAAAAAAAAAAAGTTAAAGAGAAAAATGAAAAGAAAGAAAATGACAAATGTCAACAAGCACAATGCAATTTCAGTTTTCAGGTTGCAAAGATGAATGAGATATCAGAGGAAAACAGCTCTGTTAGACAACCCTGACACATCTTTTTACTCTCAGTTACTATGAGTCACTGCCTTACAAGTCATAAAAACGTTTTTATATATGCATTGTTTGACATCTTCCTACTTATAAAAACATTTCATTTAAAAATTAAAATGACTTTTTTGTAATATATAAAGTACATACAATTAAAGTCTATAAAGATTGCAACTTTTTGCAATTTCTTAAGGTGCTTAGCATTGCAGTGGCTTCTAAATGGAATTTATGAGTCTTTTGCTGTGATGTTTTTTATGCTAATAAGCTGCACAACAGCAAATGCTGTGACAATTTTGGATTATTAGAAAATGTCATCAGATGTTTTTCCTGCTCTTTGCTGTATTTATATTTGTGATAATCATATGAGATGAATTTGATACGTATGCATAAAACTTTATATGGTATTTTCAAATGGAATAGAACAGCCGGAAATTATTCTATGATTTTGAGTATTATGATAGATATCTTTGGCAACATACTCATATATATGTTAAAATCTCTGATAATAGTTTCATGGTTCTTTGCATTTAAAATTTTCATTATCTAATCTCCTTGAATGTGTGCATTTGATCCTCATGAAAAGCTCTTGCTGCATGGATTTCCAAGCTGAAAACAGACAGTGTGTGGCTTTATGTTTGCCAAGTGTTGCCAACTTAAAATCTTGACTGTTGAAACAATAACATTTTGGCTGCTTTTATAACACTCATTTAATGTTTACAGTTTAGTAAATATGCATTTTTATAAACAGAGGGCTTACCTAATTAAACTGGACCAGTGTAAGAACTAGGTCAATGTATTGTGAACAAAATAATCCCAATATGGTTGGGTTATGGAACAGCTCAATTTTGCTCATTGAGTTCTATCGATTTTTGGCAGAGAGAATAGAAAGAAAGAACAGATGGTGAAAGAAAGAAATTGAGCTGCCGGGGGATGGAATACACTCTCACACTGAATTATAAAGAATGGTGCTTCAATCTCCTGAATACTTATTTCAATTAGAGTACAAAATCAACACATACTGCCTATTTCTGAAGCAAGAAAAAATTTTCAACAAAAGTGATCATAGAGTTCAGTTTCAATTATGATGATGCAGTGTGAAAATATGACATCACAAGAAGGAGAAAGTTTTCTTCTGCAGTTGGTTTAATGAAACATAAATTACATTTTCTTGTTTCAGCTGGAGAGTGGGGAGACATTTGCACTTAATTCATTGACAATTTGAGTGTGCAGATCTGAGGGATTTATACTACTTTCAAATAGGTGCAGCTTTTTAACATATGTAAATTGCATGTAAAATGTAAATTAACATTTTGCCAAAGATTAGAAACAGTTCTAACTTTACACAAAAATCACAAGAAAATTCATTCTTTTCAAAATAATAATATAGAGATATCAACTTGTCATTAATTATCTTTACTGGCTAGTTAATGTTGATATTGGTATACCCTTTATTGTTTTCTATTTTTTATCATATAAATCTATATAAATAATATCTTAAATAACTAAACAGTGCCAACACATAAGGTTTGTAGAAAACAAAATGAAACAAAAGTAAACAAAAATACTAATAAAAATGTAATTATTATACTTCACTTTGATAAGAAAAAATTATTATAAGAGAGAACCAAATTAGTTTAATACTAAACACTTTAAATGTTTTTAACCAAATAATATATTTATCTCATTTACATGGAAACATGATTGTTTTTACTTTTCTGCATTTGTTGCACCAAGAGGATAATAATGTAAGCCATGAGGCTGCTTCAAACAAGAATCAAAAATTAAAAAGTAGATATTAAATAACATGTTCAGTGTTAGTGGAATGAAAATAATCAAAATCAAGATTTCACTGCACTTTTTTTCAAATCTTAAACAAATTTTATAAAGTTTTGAATCAGAATGTATCTATATTTTGGGAGTTTAACAACCAATATATTCACTTTGGACATCTCCATTTTGATAGGATACCTGGCCTATTTTTGTCATACCATCTTTCAAGGTATCACTACCAATCATAAAAAAAGGGAGAAACTTCTATTGAACCATCTGATCTAGCTTTTAAAACTCTTGCAAAATTGCTATTTACTTATTGGAAATATGTAATAAAATCCATTTACTATCATCAAGAAACCCAGAATAATCCAAGTTTTCAACTCAGCTGAACAGATAATGGTGCCATACCCTGAGAGTGGAGGATAAGAGGAGGAGTCTGAGAAGAAGGGGACCCGATGAACACAAGTTGACATGAAGTTAGATTGGGACATCCCGGAAGGTCAGACCCAAGATCCAGAGATAGTTGAATTTGAAATTCACAAGCACAAATATGAACAAGAAATCAAATTCCAAGGTGCAGAAATCCTGAGATAATGCATAAATGGTCCCTTTACTAATCCTTTGTAAATTTCCAGCTTCATGACAGTCAAGACAAGTGCTTTAATGTTTATAATTAAGCATTCCAATTGTTCACCTGAAAAACACTGGCAATAGTTTTTAAATGAAAGAGCTAAATTAAAAATAAAAACATATATTTCAATGATACATTGCCATGTATAAAAGAGTGAGAAGTTGCTGTATTAGGCAGGGAGCTCAGCCTGGTGCTCTGTGATGACCTAGAGGGATGAGAGCCAAAGAATTGATACTTTTGAACTGTGCTGTTGGAGTAGACTCTTGAGAGTCCCTTGGACTGCAAGGAGGTCCAACCAGTCCATCCTAAAAGAAATCAGTCCTGAATATTCATGGGGAAGACTGAAGCTGAAACTCCAATACTTTGGCCACGTGATGCAAAGAACTGACTCATTTGAAAAGACCCTGATGCTGGGCCAGATTGAAGGCAGAAGGAAAAGGGGACAACAGAGGATGAGATGGTTGGATGGCATCACCAACTCAATGGACATGTGTTTGAGTAAACTCCAGGAGTTGGTGATGGACAGGGAAGCCTGGCATGCTGCAATCCATGGGGTCGCAAAGAGTCAGACACGACTGAGCGACTGAACTGAACTGAACTGAACTGAGAGGGATGAGATGGCAGGGTGGAGGGAGGCTCAACAGGGAAGGGATAACTGATTCATGTTGTTGTATGCAGAAACCACCACAACTCTGTAAAGCAGTTATCCTCCAATTAGAAATAAAATTTTTAAAAAATTAAACCAAGAAAAATAACCCGTGGTGTTCATAGTTGTCACTGTTGTTATTATCTCTAAACAGAAGAACTCAGTACTTACTATAAAACTAAAGCAGCCACATTATTTAAACACTGTTCTCTTTCTTCTTAAAAGACTGATGACCTTCTCAACATTTCATAAATCTTCCTGCTTCATTAATTCTGAGAAGTAATGTTTCCAATAAAGCATCCACAATAGAACGTGACAATTGACTTTAGTCTCTGATTTCACTCATTTGTCAAAAAGTTTGGCAAAAGTTAAGAACCTTTATATGAACCAGGTTCAACATGCCAGCAATGCTAGGGTAATATTTGGATGTTAGAATGGGATTTATGGTTTAGAGAGTAAATCCTGTGGAACGCAGTTTTGCATTATTTCAGCCTCAACCAGGCATGTTATAGAAGTTTCACTTGAGTTTTGCTTAAACTTTTCTTGAAATCTGTAATAATGGTTTGTATGCTGAAGCATCTTAAGCATCAATGAAAGAGGCTAGAACTGTTTGCTATTCCAAAAGCTACTTTATATATAATCTTTTTTTTCCAGTAAACTTAATTACATAATGGTATATGATTAGCTATGCATTACTGGAAAACTATACATTATGATTCACTTCTAAAAAATGAAAGATTATATGGAAATATGTATTATTTTCCAAATAAAGATGTAGAATGAATGAATATCTAAGACTGGAATAATTCTTCTTATAGAATGAAGTGTTCAGTAACGCATATGTTTAGAGAAAAAAATTTTATTTTTCTCCCAAAGATTTTAGGTAGTAGTATATATTTTAAGTTAGAAAAAGATAAACAATCTCTAGTTAACTTCTTGGAAATGTAATAGTCTCTGAAATGTTTTGCCCTCAAACTAGCAGCAATAATTTATATCACAAATTTTAAAACTCTGTGATTTTGACATTATTTTCAAGTCACTTTCTAGACCATAATGATCATGTAAAATATCACACTTGTAGCCTCTGAACAGTGGTTTTTTTCCAATCACCTAGAATCAGATCTTCTTCGATGGAGACCCAAAGATTAAAAATAATGATTCCATTTATACAAAATATCTAAAACAGTCAAATTCATAGAATCAAAAAGTGGAGTGGTGGTTACTAGAGTTAGGGAGTGGGAGAAATGAAAGGTAACAAATCAACTGGCATAAAGTTTCAATTAAGCAAGATTAATGTGCTCTAGAGATCTGCAGCACAACATTATATCTGTAATTAACAAAAATGTATTGTACATGTAAAAATTTATTAAGAGGGCAGCTTTCATGTTAGAAATAAAACATAAATGTAAAACAAAATAAAAATACCAAATACTTATAAAAATTTTTTTAATGTAAAGGCTTTGGTATCAGACACACATTAAAATACTTTTGACCCTACTACTTGTACTTTGGGCCTTGGTTTCCTCATCCATAAAAGGATGTAAAATGTCCACTGACTAGAATGGCTGTAATGATTACACAATATGATTTACACAAAAATCTTAGCACTGTTTCTAATCAATAATAAATATTCATTAAGTAGTGATTTTTGATATTAATTTTATCATCACCACAGCATTATTTACTTCTAACATGGTTTTTCAAGTACATTTTTTTTAATTGTTACTTTTTAAATTGGAGGATAATTGCTTTATTGTTGTGTTAGTTTCTACCATACAACGCAAATCAGTCATAACTATATATATAGATATAAGTATATCTATATCTCTATCTATACATATATCTTCTCCTTCCTGAGCCTCCATCCCTCAGCTCTAGGTTGTCACAGAGTGTCAGGCAGGGCTTCCTGTGCTGTATAGCAGCTTCCCTCTAAGCTATCTATTTTATACTTGTGTGTTCAGTCGCTCAGTCATGTCTGACTCTTTGCGACCCCTATGTACTGTAGCTTGCCGGGCTCCACTGTTCACGGAATTTTACAGGCAAGAATATTGGGGTGGGTTGCCATTTCCTCCTCCAGGGATCCTCCTGACTCAGGATCAAGTCCATGTCTCCCTCATGTGCCTCCTGCATTGCAGGCAGATTCTTTATCACTGAGCCACCGGGGAAGCCATGGTAGTGTATATATGTCAATACTGCATTCTCAATTTATCCCACTTCTTCCCCTGCTATATTTTAAGTAACTTTAAAAAACAACTGTTTTGTAGCTAATCTTATTTCAAACATCAGGGAATGCCTATCATCCTCAGTAAAAAGAAAGAGAAAGACTGATATCAAACCAACACCTCACTGTATTACCTATGCTAACTGAGTATCCCATGTATCAGCTTCTCCTTGGTTAGAATTATGAGGGTTCATCACTTGGAGGTATACAGGCAAGCCTGGTAATCCACGTTCTGTATTATTTGAGACACTGCTGCTAGGGCTGTAAACTAGAATTTTCTTGAGCTCTAATTCCAGTCCCCGTTTCAGAGTCATCTGGATGACTTAAGGGCAAAGCATGAAACAGATCGATAAATGATTTTGGTTATTTAAACGATAGTTAACAAATGTTTTAATTACAAACCTACATCAGTCTTTTTTACTTTTCCCTTGTTATTACATGCATTATTTTGAATAAAACAATATGATAAACATTCCATCAAGTAGATGCACATACTATTAGAAGCTTGATATGTGAATCCTAAATATCTGGAAATGGGCCTAGGAGCAGACTCCACATGAACCTTGCCTGCCCCACAAAAGAATGCTCTGAAGTTTTATAGCAGTTTTTATTTACGGTCACAGTGATTCACCAATACTAACAAGCATTAAAATTTCACAACACTCCTATCACTTTATTTGGTATGGAAAATGGTAAATCTGTGACAGTCTAAAATGAAATTATGAATTAAAAGTTGGTATTTTTTTCTAAGAATGATTATTTCTATTTTATTGCTCCCTTTTTAATACATACAATATCTTACTTCATTGAATTTATAAATCATTTACAACGCAGTTCTTATATTTCAGTAGATACAAATCTTGTTACTAAATGCACATTAAGAGGTTATTCTGTGGTGTGTTGCAGATTGCTGAAGCCGTTTAAATAAAGGTCCCAATTAGTATGAATAATAAGAACTTTGAAAAAAAAGAGCAGACAAATCAAAAAATTATTATCCAGACTGGAATAAAGATCAGAGGGGTGTAAATATGTTTCCTATTGGAATTTCTACCACAAATGGTTCTCACTTCCTGTGTTTAATAGAAAACATACCATGAGTTTGATGTATACCTATTAAAAAGAAAAAGTCATCTATTATCTTCTAAGATATATGAGCTTATTTATTTATGAAAGGTGGCATGGGAAACCACGAGGATGCCAGATTACTGTCCAAAAGAGTCTGGAACAATGTCTTAAAATGAACTCTTTTTCCTCAAAGACAATGATAGAAAAATCAGTATTTGTAGACCAAGCAAACAGCTGGTCTTCCTATTGCTTAATCTAAGACTTAAGAGCAGTGTTTAAGAATGCTTGTTTAAGAATGCTTAAATATTTCTTTAAGCATTTAAAAGACATTTTCAACCTGATAGAGAGCAATAATAGTATCTCCTATTTACTTGCATTTCCTAGTCTCTCTGACAATGTTTATGAAATGAAAGCAATGATTTAGATTTACTTTAGCAAATTATTCAGATAATTCAGTCTGGAGTCATATTTCCCAGTAGCAGGCATTAAGTTTAGAGTGTGCAACATTCAGTTCCCATAGTGAAGATAACTGACTGTGGAAAATGGCACCACCTAAGCCTTCTTCATTGTTGCATAATAATGTCTAGCCTTGAGTCATAATACTGGACAACTTCAGTAATACGATCAAGTTTCTTGAAGATATTTTTGGAATTGTATTTCTATTATTAGGAACACACAGGGGAAAAGTTAAGAAAATGCTGCTTCAAAAAGTTAAAAGAACATGATGAAACATGTACATTCAAATAAAACTCATTCTTCTGTAAGAGTTATTTAAGAGAAAATAGTTAAAAGAATAGAGCTGTAATCCAGTGGAATGCCATTACAATTGAGATAGCAGAACTAAAGGGCACACAACAGTCTTTCCTGTGTGTAACTGTCATGCTTTATAAAGCATATTTTGATCCGTATCCTACTGGAAGACACGTCATATATATACTAAACAATCTACTTGTAGGTTACCTGTCTTTAGTTCCCCTTGATAGGCCATACATTTTATTCTTTTAAATGATTATGATCTAATGTCAGTTATTTTGCCATGGCACCTGCCCATTATTGTCACATAAGGTAAAACTTTCTGTTATTTTCCTGAACTAAAAGGAATCACAGACTGTTAGACACAAGTTTAATAACAAAGTAAATTTAATGAGATTATGAAAATAAGCTATTGTTTAGTAACAACAAATTTTATAAATTTTGTTTCATGTATCATACATATTATGTTCATTTTTTTATAAATTACCTTCAGAAGTCTCTATGTAGTTATTATGGTTAAACAATTCAATATTGTTTACAATAGTTTGAATACTTTTGTTAGTTATAGTTGTTTCCTGTCTCGAATGAGAGATGTAAAAATATAAAGCATCAACTAATATAATTTTAAGTAAGTTTCCTCTTCCCCAAATTCACCTCACAGAATCTATTTCCTCTTTTGGATTCCACTCATGTTATTTACATCTAAACCTTTAACTGTCTTGATAAACTTTTGGCTAGATCATTGTATCAAACAACTCTTGAGAGCTACAAATACTGAGATGTTGACTCATCTTGCTCTTTCAATTCTTTTCTCTTTTATACATCTTGACTGAGTCATTGCTTATCAATCTTTTCAGAAGACAGAGATAATAACAGAAAATCAATCACAATAATTAGCATCTACATCACGAAGGGTACTACATTGATTGAAACAGCTTATTTAAACCAATGTTTAATACAATAGAGGGAAAAGTCAAACAAATTGCCTTTCTTTCCCCAAACACAGCTTATGTTTTACCTAATTGCTTACAGCACTATCTCCACTCCTGACTTATCTTATTTATACCTTTCCTTGACTCCTCAGTCCTCATCTCACTTTGTAAGGAATGTCTCCTCTGTTCTCCATCACACTTATTTTTTATATACTTTTATCACTTGACCTGATAACTCCTTTTGTGAGCCATTCCTATATTTTCTATTAAAATGCAAAACCACTAGGCACTTACCATGCCAATCACTTTGCTAGTGTTCCATGTATCAGATGTTAGCCCCAATTTCCTCATTACTAATACCACATTCTTAACTACTGTGTTCTACCAAATCTAACTAGATTATGGTTCTGGGCTTGGTGCCATGCACCTATAATGTACTAACATATGAATTAAAAATAATGATGGTAATTTATACTGGATATTTAAACATTTCCATTGGAAACTGAAGGATAAAAGATGGAACAGTTCCTGAATAATTCTTTTGTGTCATGTGTTGTATGATCAGAAAAATCAAGCGGCCCATGATTATTCAATTAGTACCTGGAACCTAGAAAAGATTAGAAAAGACCCTGATGCTGGGAAAGATTGAAGACAGGAGGAGAAGGGGATGACAGAGGATGAGATGGTTGGATGGCATCACCTATTCAATGGATATGAGTCTGAGCAAGCTCTGGGAGATGGTGAAGGACAGGGAAGCCTGGCTTGCTGTAGTCCATGGAGTCACAAAGAGTCGGACATGACTGAGTAACTGAGCAACGACAACCTGAACATATCTCATATGATTTTTTAAAATTATACTTCGGATGTATTCTTAGTTGTGTCCAACTCTTTGTGACCCTATGGACTGTAGCCCACCTCAACCCAAGGCTCCTCAACCCAAAGAATTTCCCAGACAAGAATACTGCAGTGGGTTGCCATTTCCTCTTCCACAGTAAATTCTTGACCCAGGGATTGAAACTTCATCTCCCGCAGCTCCTGAGTGCAGGCGGATTCTTTACCACTGAGCCACCAGGGAAGCCCAAAATATATGCTTAAGCAAACTAAAATAATATACAGATCATGACCTACCCCGGACACTTCCTCTCCTATTCATTATTTATTGACGTCCATCGCTTAGAATGTTTTCTATTAAAGGTTCTTTGAGGTCTACCTCAAATGCTTGTTTTCACATGAGGACTTTTCAGATCCTTTGCCTCTTTGATACCTTAAATTTTTGAATTCTCACAGTTCTTTGCTGGGATATATTACTTTTGCATATCTGCCTCATAATATGTGTTTCGACCAACTTGCCTACCTTCTCCATGAAATGAGACTCCGTAGGCAGAACGCATGTCATCTTTGTGCATGTCCCAGAGTGTGATTCATTGCATACCATATTAATACTTATTCGATAAATGATCAAAGGTTATATAGCATCATTGATAACTTACATAAGCAGAAATTCAGAATTATCCCTCATTGCCTCACTACCCCGCTACTCCTTTCCATAAAGATTAAATTAATTTTGAATTTATTTTGTGGCTTCTTAGATAAACTATACACATTAATGCCTTATATCTCCAAATTGCACTTCTAACAGAAAGGCCTTCCTCATTCTTTCTTACAAAATTTTTCTTCATCCTTACAAGTATAGCTTAATTTTAACTCCCTGTGGAATAATATTTTCTCCATGCTCAATAGCAAGTGTGTGTGTGTCCAACTCTTTGTGACCCCCATGGACTGTAGCCTGAAGTCCATGGAATTTTCCAGGGAAGAATACTGGAGGAGATTGCCATTTCCTACTCTAGGGAATCTTTCCAACCCATGGATCGAACTTGCATCTCTTGTATCTCCTGCATTGGCAGGCGGATTCTTTACCACTGTGTCACCTGGGAAACCCTAATCAATACTATACCATAGATAATCAAGAAACCACTGTCCCCCCTAAACTTCATAGCATTTGACTTATATTTAAATGATGGACTAATTGCCTGAACATTGCTTAGTATACTAGTGAGCACTATATTGTCAGGTTCTTGAGAATCAGGGTTAACTTTCTATGTTTTTCTTTACATAGTAGTCGTTATAGTGATTGGTGCATACTTACACTTACAAATTCTTGATAATCTGAAATGAGTTTGTTTTGAAAGAACATTCTTTAGATGAGAAAAAGAATACTATTTAAAGAAACAAGAGCATAATAACATGGAAATATGTACTGAGTAATCAGAGTTACAGTAAAAACCCTAGACCAAACTGCAACAACAACAGCACACATGCACATGCATCTGAGTTAAGGAATTTGTCTTTTTTTTTTTAGAATTTTCACATCCAGCATCTTAGTTAATGCTTCTCTATCCCTAGTCATTCCTCCTCTCCTCATATTACTATTCCACTAGGAAATAAACTTCAACTAGCAACTGGCATTTGCCATGTACTCTGTGGAATTGATTCTGTTTTGTAAAATTTCCACATTTTTTTTTAATTAGCTCAATGATATAGTAAACTCTAAGTAATCTGTGTTGATACAGAAGGGTAGGATCCTTCTGCATGGAAGTGTGTCTTTTATCTCTTTCCTAGTTTGTCAGAGAACCTGGCTCAGAACATGCATGCTTGCTGAATGAAGGATGACATATAAAGCCAAGGTTTGGAGACTGTTTCTTGCTTACATCAGTGAATTATATTTAAATATTTTGTATAATGACTGTTTCTTGGTCCACTCAAGGAACTGTGTTAGGATGAGTTTTGTTTGCTTTACTATGAGTAAATTAGGAGCATATCAACCTGATTTCAGTCTAATAAAATATGATCTTGTGGTTTTTTTCATTGAAAAAATGATAATGTTTAATACTGATCTTTATTTTATTTTACTTTATTTTATTTCCCTCTACTCGTTGTATATGTGTGTCTAGTAACACTACTTTGAATTCCTGTTATTTTAATATCCAGCTTTATATAGAGCAGATGGTAAAAATATTTTTAAAGAGGCACAGTACCATCATATTGAAACTAAGAGTTTCATTGTTTTGAATTCAAAGAAAGGGAAACATTTATTTTAATGATATCTATTTCCTTTGCAACAAGATTTGATTCAGGTTTATATGTTCAAAATTTATAAAATGTTATGAAGCATATGAATATATATATAAAGTATATTATAGGCAAAAAACAAATTGATATCATGTTAACATAAAAGGGGGGGATTAATATTAATAAAGGACAACTGCAGTTAATCTAAATGTAACCCTTAGCAAAAAGTAGTTTTTCAGGGATAGACGTAATTATGTCTAATTACAGCTACTTACATTTTAACAATTACTTAAGGTAAAAAATATTTGCCTTTAAATGTTGTGTCCTAAAAATAATGTAACAGCACAAAGTAGCACTGTATTTTACATTTATTGTACTTAACTAAGAAAACACAAGCAGTTTTAAGAATTTATCACTGATTATTTTTACATTTAAGTTACCATTAAAAGGTAAGTAGCTCCTTGTGATGTGATTATAATTTATGACCACAGACAGTCTAAGTTTTTAAGCTAAAACTGTACCTCACCTTCACATATCATTTACATATACTGATTGCTTCCACATGTCTGGCATGAGGTAAAATAGTTTATGAGCATTGTAATATGGCTAAAGCCACAAAGAAATAAAATTCATCTTTGTCTAGAGTAACTCAGAAATTTATTCATGTTGGGACATAAAATGTTTTCCAAAGGAATTCTGCCTTCCAGAAAAATCCTTTAAAAGCCAACTGTGGTTAGTGTCACCTCCCCTTCTAATAACGTCTATATTTCCCAGTCTGGCTTCCCAGTGTCTTCTGTTAGACAAAAGCCCCTTTAAGTTACTCTCAACATGTTCTTCATTCTGTTTACTAGCTTCAGACTGCAAGTTTATTTTCTTGAGTGACTGCATATCCTCTTTCCAAATAAATGGGTTATTTGCCATCACAGGTGGTTCACAGAATTGGTCCAAAAGACTTTATATCTACAATGCTTCATTCAGACTCAGGGACATATTAAATGGAAATATTGTGTTAATTCCTATGTGGATTCAATACTTTTCAGGTTGTCATGAAAGATGTTGTGTCTTCATGGTCTAAGTCATAACAAAATAATATTCAAGACAAGCATTACGCCATTTGAGAGGATATGCTGTAAGTACAAGAGCTAATAAAACTAGTCATTTCCTGGTTATTTTACTGAATATTAAATGAATGATTTAATATTGGTTCATGTTGGTTCATGTTGAAAACAGAAATTGGAACTTATAGTCTGTGAGATGCAGACAACTCCTTACTTTAGAAACAGGTGCTTCCTTGCTCAGCATGGCTCACTAAGTACTCAGAGCCAGAAGATCTAAAAATCAGGTCTACCTTCATCCCCATTAGTGTTATGTATAACTTCAGAGAGAGTCCACATTTAAAACTGTGACAGGCGATAGATCAACACCAATATATTTAGCGTCACCTATGTAAGACTGAAAGGCCTAACGTTAAACATCACTTTTTACAATTTATTTTTACAATTGTTTACTTGCAACAGTAGCTTTTCACACAACCTTCCCCTACACTGACCAGCCAGTTGACATTGCGAAACTTCACATTTTTCAAAATTCACACCATTAATGCTACATGTCTTTGAAAGATGCATATTACAAATACAATTGTGATTTTCTTTGTGTCATTATCATACACAAATTTTACTCACAAACTGTGTAATAGCTAGAGAATACATGCATGTATACCTACTCTGAATGAGCAAAACACTGTAATCTAGAACCTATGCAATTATTAATCTGCCTCAAGGAATTAGTTGTTCATGAATATCTTCTATGTACCTAGCACTGACTGAACACCTTACACATGTATTGTCAATATACCAGTAACAGCTACTGTAAAGCAGATATTCTCTCCAAGCTAGAAAAGAGCAAGCTGAGGCTAAAAAGCATGCCAGAGTCCTCATCTAGAAAATGCCAGAGTCAATTCACTCCTTTCTTTGCTATGCTCTGATTCTTCTTGTACTGGTGAAATTTTTATTCTAGCAGCTAAATCTGAAAAGACTGTTAATTTTCAAAAGGCCAACAAATAGTTGCCTGAACTCTTTAAACATAGCATGACTTGCTATTCAGTAATACTAAATAATGACAACATATATGATCAAATGTATGGAATTTTTAATTGAATATGTGCTGTCATTTTGTATCTTCCAAGAATGTGAAATTTTATTCTTTAGGAAATATGAAAATGCAATAAATTTGCTATTAGCTCTATAAAGAAAACTAAATTGTAAGAAAAAGATGATGTAATATGTACAATGGAGAATCCATTCAGGAGACTATGACCCTTAGTATATGTTACTTATGGTACATTTCAATATTATAGACTGAGATCTGTAATACAGAAGCAAATTGCTATACCATCACTCATTTCATTCCCTTATATGGCATCTGCTTAGAACAGACTAAACAGATTCTTTCAGAACTAGTGTGCAATGTTCATATAGATGTGAACAGAGGTACTGTCATAGAGTAGACAGTTTTCTCATTTGACAGCTAAAGAACAAAGCCAATCAGATAAGTATTAATCTCATTTTTGATGAAACAGTGGGCACACGGGACATTGACTCTGTCTTGTAAAGAGATTTCACGTGCACCAGAAAGAAACTGTTTGAGTCACTGAGTCTCATTTGTTATTATGCTAGAAATCTTTCTCAAGAAGCTGTCTGGATTATAGGGTTGAATAGTAGAAAGAGAACATCTGTTCTGTTAGAGTGAGCAAAGGGGACCTTAATTCTGTTCTGAATAGGTGCCTCAGGAATAAAAAGAAGGCTGAGACTCTCTTGACCATGGGGAACATGGAGTGCAGGTAAGCAAACCCCATGGCTCCAGGTCAGTGTGTGAGAGCCTAATGGGGAATTTGAGTCTCAGGAGTACTTGCTCTGTTACAGCACAGCTTCTAATTTCATCTAGTTAGAATCAAATGCAAAGATGGTGAACCTCTGCTTGCCAGTCCAGGACAAAAGAGAAAAAGTGATCAAAAGAATGATAAACTCACATAATATAGTGATCTGGAATAAAAAAAATCACCTTTGATATCTTGCTTTGCCTAAATAGTGACATCATGACAGAGTAAAACGCATGCATCATTCATTGTCAGAAGTTCTAAATGTCCACTTTGCCAAAAACCTAAGAGAGTGAAGGAATTAGTATGTAACATAGAATATTTTTAATGTAATTTAAAATTTTACATGAAATCATAAATATCTGCATTTTTCTTAAATAAAACTTGCATTTATACTGGACATGTGAAACTATATTGCTCTGTTTAAATAAGTTGAGCTACACCCCCACATATGAAGTCTTCATCAGGAAAACAAGGCTGTGAAGCCCAATCTGAGCTATAGTCACATTACAGAATCTTATTTCCACTTCTCAGATGATGACTCCATAATTATGAACTGAAGGCCAACTCTCAGGTTTCAGGAAAGCTAAAGTGATGTCTTGCACATGCCATTCATTTATAAACTCTAAATAATTTCATCACTTGTTATACAAATCTAAAGTTTAAATTCTGTAAACTCTTGTTTCAAAATTCCCTACTATTTATCAGTATTTGGACTGATTCTTCAGCCTTAAATGCTTTTGCTTCCAATCAAGTATTTTACTACTCAATTTTACAGCCCTTTAACTTAAACTGGGCTACATTTTGTTCTCAAATCCACTGTTTGTGTGATCTCACCTCTGCTCCTTGGCTCTCTCACCTGGAAGGATCACCAGCCACCTCCTCATGTATTCATTCAACCACCTCATTCCAGGAGTACTTAGTGGGGAGCAGTCATGTACAAGACTCTGTACTTGACTGGCAGTATAAGATGGGTAGACAGCAGGTGAGATCCTACAAAGATGGAAGTCTGTGTCCTTTCCCCTTCTGAAAGTGAAGTTTCTTCACTTTCAGGACAGGGGCCATACTGTGTTTCCTACTTCTCTGCCTCTTCAAAAGCCTTGACAAAGGTGATGTTTGTTTGAGAGGGCAGGGTCAGTAAACAGTTTAGAGGGTGGGAGGATGTCCACCAGAAAGGTCACAGGTGTGACGTGGAGGAGGGAGTAGTATACTGGGGCATTATTGGGCTGCAAGGTGAAGACAATTTCACTTTCCAGATACTATCAATTGTTGTACCACACTGCTAGCTGCTGGCATTTAAAATGTACTGTTCTCAAATTCTCCAGATTCTCCTACATACAACCAATCACCAAACCCAATTTTTCTATGTGTTTAGTGTGTCTCATCTCCAGCCTTTCTTTTTCATTTTCATTGTCATGATTGTTATTATAGCATGAATTTATTTCTTCATGTGTGAATCATTGCAGGAACTCCAAATAGCTCCCTCTATGCCCTAGACTACTTTAGGTTAATCATTCTTGTAGGTCAAACTAGGAAATATGGGCTTTAATCAGAAGGAACTTTTAAACATGGAATGGGGTAATTAGATTTGAATTTCAGAAATAATTGTACTCAGTAACGAAAGAAAGAAGAGATGAGTCGGACACGACTGAAGCGACTTAGCAGCAGCAGCAGCAGCAGTTGCCAAAATAGGGCAAGTAATAAGAGCCTGACCTAACCTGGAGGATAGAATAGGAAAGACTGGAGGGATGAACTAAAGAGGGAGACTCCGTAAAACACTGAAGCTGGTAGATATGAGGAGAATCAGCAAGGGAAAAGCGAAGATGATAATGGTACAGATAATTAGGACAAAATGACAACATTCCCTGAAACTGAGAACAAGTAACTTTGCAGGGAGGACAGTGAGTACAGTTTTGAACAAACCAGTTGAGTTGGAGTTCTCTGTGAGAGGTCCTAGTGCAGATATTCTATGGCATTTGCTATATGGAAGGGGTACATGCAAAAGCCCCAAGCTGGCTCAGCAACTGGTTCCCTGAACTCACAGCATCTGGGAAAGTAATTTTCCCAGGCAGGTGGTTGGGCAGCCTTGGGAAGAGCTCCCTGTGCAATACTGGCTCCTGTTCTCCAGTTGACAGCTTTCTGCTGGGCTTCCCCTCCCAGTCATCACTTGGAAGACACTTCTACAGCTCAAGGGTCAAGAAAATTAATTTGTCCTTAAATCAGCATATTTTATTGATGGAAAGTTGAGACATTCTGACTAAAATATATGAGATCCACACTCTCTGTTTAAGCACAATGTCTAGATTCAGGTGTGTGTGTGTATTGAGGAGAGGGCTTCCCAGATGGCTCAGTGGGAAAGCTGCCTGCTATTGCAGGAGATGTGGGTTTGATCCCTGAGTTAGGAAAATCCCCTGGAGAAGGAAAGGGCCACCCATTCCACTATTCTTGCCTGAGAAATCCAATGCACAGAGGAGCCTGGCAGGCTATAGCCTATGGGGTCACAGAGAATTGGACACGACTTAACAACTGACCAACATCAATGTGTACAGGACTGAAATATTCAAGTGACAAGATTAGTTAATTAAGAAATTGTCATTTAATTTCTGTAGATTAGCCTGCTAAAATGAAAAATTCCTACCCTCTTCCCAAGAGAGATACAAAGGTTTTTAATTTTTGAGGCTTAAAAACTTTCTCTATACTCCCAGGGGAAAATTAACAGATTTTGTTTTCAAAATGATATATAAGATTTACTTAGATAGGATAAAAAAGTTGTGAAGACTTTGTACTTCCAGAGAAAAAGGGTAGAGTGAGGTGGCCAGAATCAGTTTAAAAGATGATTTCAGATCTGGAAAGATGAAAGACTATTTTACTAGCAGGATGTGTGCTCTGCTCACACTGAACTCTGGAGGTAGAAGGACCTGAGAGTGAAAACACTCTGTGCCTGCTTTTACAGCAAAGACACTACATGACCTGGAGCCAAGATGCTGAGAAACCTCAGTGGAAGGACTTGAAAGGGGCACCTTGGTGACTTCCCAATGTACTAGTGCCTAAGAGAGAACAGAGAACAGCAGCATTGCACAGCAGAAGATGCTCAGGTAAGGTCAACTATTAAAGGACAGAAGATCATGGCCAGGTGGAGGGAAGAGAGAGTGAGGGAGTTTGGGACTGGCATGTACACACTGTTGTATTTAAAATGAATAACCAACAAGGACCTACTGTACAGCACAGAGAACTCTGTTCAATGTTATTTAACAACCTAAGGGGAAAAGAAATTTGAAGAAGAATAGATACAGGTATACATATAACTGACTCACTTTGGTGTCCACCTGGAACTATCACAACATTGTTAATCAACTCTACTCTGATATAAAATAAAAACTTAAAGAAAAAAAAGAAGATCATGGCCAATTCTGAACTACTCAAGACCAGCCACTGAGCAAAGGGAGAGGGTCTCCCATGCCTTTTGTCTCAATCTGTGTTCTAGTGATTGGCATTTCATTTTTCATAATTCTCAACCATGATGTTGAGAATTTCTAAACCATTATATAGAAAAATAATCATTTGGTTTAACTTTTCTTGTATTTGTTATGGATACACATACATATGGACTGTATATAAACGCAGTGATTTGTGTAGCACTTCATCAATACATAATTCCGCAAGTACAAGGGATTATTCTATTATGACTAAAATTCCATAATAACACTTTCTGCATTTTCTGTTGCAAAATACCACAAATCTACAACTTTTCTCTAATATATTATGAATGGTGCCAAGATTTTACTAGCCTGTTTTGTTTTGAAACTAAGTTTTTTTCTTAAATGAGTCAGAGATACATCCTGAACAATAAAAGGACTAAGCAAATTAAAATGTATGCAGTATGTGACTTGAGATTTAAAGTTATATGGCACATAACAGGAATACACAGTAAAGGGAACAATTTAATAGCTGAGGTTCATCATATAGATGATATGGATGTCTTGATATTAAAAACAAATATGATTTATAGGATAACAATTGCTCTTTTCAAAGGCTTCCCAGGTGGCACTAGTGGTAAATAATCTTCCTGTCAGTACAGGAGACAAAAGATATGGGTTCGATCCCTACGTTAGGAAGATCCCCTGGAGGAGGGCATGGTATTCACTTCAGTATTCTTGCCTGGAGAATCCCATGGACAGAGGAGCCTGGCAGGCTACAGTCCATAGGGTCTCAAAGAGCTGGACACAACTTAACAACTGAACAAAAACGTGACTGAAGTGACTTAGCACCCATGCTCTTTTCAAAACTTGTTGGTGGGTTGATTATACAAATAATAGAGCAAAACAGAAAAAAAAAATAGGAATTAACTAGGAGAACAGGAAGAAACCTGCATTCTAACCCAGTATATTTTATAATTTCAAGAAACTATAGTCATGGTGTTTTCTATACTGTGTTTTCAAACACAATATTTTTTTACCCCACTGGCTAAAGACAAGTTTATCTCATATACTTTATAGACAAATCTCAAAGGAGAGATGGATAGGCCCAAATGACCACTGTGACCACCATGGAAAAGTCTTTCAAGGATGTGCACTTGTCCGTCTTGCTATCATTTTCAGTCAAACATTGGCAAACACCTGTTAACTCCTTGACATTCCTGGCTTAACATGCTGCAGCTTTAAGTTCCCCTTGTTAAAGGACAAACTTGTTTCCATATCACATTTGAATTAATATGTATAAAACTGTATTATTACATACTACATAAAATATATTGCTTTCCTAAAAAACAACACCCCCAAATACTTTTAGATAGTGGTAATTATCACTTTTCTCTACCTCTGTGTTCTCAAAAACTTCTTTATTTTTAAGGTCCACCTTCTTTATGCCTTATTTTACAAAACTCCCTGAAGCTTTTAGCTAGGTGTGATACCACCTTTCTCTGAAGTCCCATTATACTCACTTTAATCCAAGAATTTAGTTATTTATGAAGAAATCTGTTCCATGCCTCACATGGTTTTCTGTGTTTGTCTTACATATAAAATACAAGTAAGAAATGCTTATTATTTATATTAACATTTTGGTAAATAATTGAAGTTTTCACAGTTAATAAAAACCTGCTGCTGCTGCTAAGTCGCTTCAGTCGTGTCTGACTCTGTGTGACCCCATAGATGGCAGCCCACCAGGCTCCCCCGTCCCTGGGATTCTCCAGGCAAGAACACTGGAGTGGGTTGCCATTTCCTTCTCCAATGCAGGAAAGTGAAAAGTGAAAGTGAAGTCGCTCAATCATGTACGATTCTTCAGGACCCCATGGACTGCAGCCCACCAGGCTCCTCTGTCCATGGGATTTTCCAGGCAAGAGTATTGGAGTGGGTTGCCATGAAAACTTACATTCATTTAAACTGATTCTTAAAGGATGATTACAACAGAGCAGAGTTCATTCTCTTGACATTTCAAATTTGAAGATAGAAATTTAAATTTCTGCACATATATAAAGACTCATAAGTGCTTGTAAAGTTTTGATTTGATGTCAGGCATAAAGAACTTTGTTTTGGCTTTCCCCAAATATAGTCCTGAAGGATCTGGACTAGGACTCAATCATTTTTAAACATGAATAATTATGATTGCATGTAACAGCACTCTGGGTAGTCGTATTATTTCCTTTCCTATTGATATGTCTACCTTGTCACAAGACTAACATATATTTTTAAGACTGTAAAGTCAAGCACTGTACATTATTGTATACTCTAGGTCTCAATTATAGACGTTCAAGTGGACTAAGGAAGTTCAGTTCAGTTCAGTTGCTCAGTCGTGTCCGATTCTTTGTGACACCATGAATCACAGCACGCCAGGCCTCCCTGTCCATCACCAACTCCCGGAGTTCACTCAAACTCATGTCCATTGAGTCAGTGATGCCATCCAGCCATCTCATCCTCTGTCATCCCCTTCTCCTCCTGCCCCCAATCCCTCCCAGCATCAGAGTCTTTTCCAATGAGTCAAATCTTCGCATCAGGTGGCCAAAGTATTGGAGTTTCAGCTTCAGCATCAGTCCTTCCAATGAACACCCAGGACTGATCTCCTTTAGGATGGACTGGTTGGATCTCCTTGCAGTCCAAGGGACTCTCGAGAGTCTTCTCCAACACCACAGTTCAAAAGCATCAATTCTTTGGCGCTCAGCTTTCTTCACAGTCCAACTTTCACATCCATACGTGACCACTGGAAAAACCATAGCCTTGACTAGACGGACCTTTTTTGGCAAAATAATATCTCTGCTTTTCAATAGGCTGTCTAGGTTGGTCATAACTTTCCTTGCAAGGAGTAAGCGTCTTTTAATTTCAGCTGCAATCACCATCTGCAGTGATTTTGGAGCCCCCCAAAATAAAGTCTGACACTGTTTCCACTGTTTCCCTATCTATCTGCCATGAAGTGATGGGACCAGATGCCATGATCTTCATTTTCTGAATGTTGAGCTTTAAGCCAACTTTTTCACTCTCTTCTTTCACTTTCATCAACAGGCTTTTCAGTTCCTCTTCATTTTCTGCCATAAAGGTGGTGTCATCTGCATATCTGAGGTTATTGACATTTCTTCTGGCAATCTTGGTTCCATCTTGTGCTCCTTCCAGCCCAGCGTTTCTTATGATGTACTCTGCATATAAGTTAAATAAGCAGGGTGGCAATATACAGCCTTGACATACTCCTTTTCCTATTTGGAACCAGTCTGTTGTTCCATGTCCAGTTCTAACTGTTGACTAAGGAAAGTAGCCTACTATTCTCTCTCATGCTGTCAATTATATAAGATTGGGATCTTAAACAATTGACTCAACATACATTTTGTACATTCACACTTCAACAAAGACTCCTGCGGCTCTTTCCTTTCATGTCTACTCTTGTGGGCAGGAGGTGCTTGGGAGCAAGGGCTGGGGGTGGAAGTCGGCAGTGGTCTCAGGCTACAGAACACAAAGCCAGAGGCTGAGTTGGAGATGAAAAGCAAGGGGCAATGAGTAACTGCAGCTCTGGTTGAGTGGAATCAAGGATAAGAGGAAACTTATAAGGAAGACTCTGCAACACTAATCTTAGCAAACTGTCAAGAGCAAAGCCAGGATTGTCCCAAAAGTATGGATGGTGAAATATAGTCAATTTAAACTTTTAAATGATTATATTTTCAACTTTGTTTGGTAGGATGGGTTTGTTCTACACAAAGTTTCAGACACAGTGAGAGTTATAATGAGACATTTTATCTTTGACCACTTTTGGTTTTAGAATCACCTCACTCACTTTGTTTACTGGCTGTGTATACTGAGAAATAATAATAAGGAAAAAGAGGTATTTGTTGAAAGAAATGAAATAATTTTCCTCCTAGAATGGTCAAAGATGCATGTATTATTAAATACTATCTATCTCCTACTTGCAGGAAAACAAAGATTGCCCTAGACACTTTCTGATTTAGTGCTGAAATAAGCTTGGCTAATTGTGCTCATTCGCTTCGGTTGTGTTTGACTCTACGACCCTATGGACTGTAGCCTGCCAGGCTCCTCTGTCTATAGGATTCTCCAGGCAAGAATACTGGAGGAGGTTCCCATGCACTTCTCCAGCAGTCTTCCTGATGCTTGGCTCAGGGGAGACGTTGTTTATGGAGATACCACTGTTCTTTGTTGGAGAAGACAATGGCAACCCACTCCAGTATTCTTGCCTGGAAAATCCTATGGACGGAGGAACCTGGTGGGCTGCAGTCCATGGGGTCGCAAAGAGTCGGACACGACTGAGCGACTTCACTTTCACTTTTCACTTTCATCCATTGGAGAAGGAAATGGCAACCCACTCCAGTGTTCTTGCCTGGAGAATCCCAGGGACAGCGGAGCCTGGTGGGCTGCCGTCCATGGGGTCGCAGAGTCGGACAGGACTGAAGCAACTTAGCAGCAGCAGCAGCAGCAGCAGCAGCAGCAGCAGCAGCAGCTGCTCTTTGTGCACATCTGAATGCCTCCTCTGATATCCTCCTATTCTAGTATCTGGCACTGAATTTACTTTCTCTACCATGTTACAATTACAATTCACTTATAATGAATTATTTATTAAAATTTTTAAATTTTGTACTCTTTTATAAACAGGTATATTTTGTGTTTAGAAACAAGGTATACATGATGAAGAACAAGTTCATTCAATGAGTGACTGTGCCAGTGTTTGAGACTATAATGATAAACAACCTGCCTGTGAGAAATTCTCAAACTGACACGACAAAGATGATCCACATAAGTAGTTTTACGGACTAAAGAACTCACTGGACATTTTCAATAGAACTAAGCTTCATTTAGCTTGCTGATGAAGACTCAAGGGGGTGATGTTATATTTTATCCAAAGACATGTTTATGATTGTGGCGACAAATTAAGTTACTGTAAAGGTTTGGTCAACATTGTTTGTCATGCCATCTCTCTTCAAGCAAAGGAAACCTGGAAATGTAGGTTTAATGACTCATTCAGGGGATGACAAAACTCCCTAAATTTGTGGTTCCTTTCAGTTTTACTCTAAGCTTGTATTAAATACTAAGACCAATTCATTCTTCATATGTATCAACAGAATTTTATTTTTGCTTATCTTCATTCCCTAATTCAAGTATAAATTGTATATCCTCTTATCCTTGGTTTGACAGAGTCCAGCTTTGTTACTGTTTGGAAATAGTGGGCAATTTCTCTATTTATACTGATGTTTATGTCTTGGCAATAGAAGAGATAGTAACTGGAGACATTTAGACTTATTTGGGTCAGAGAGAATTTATTGATTCTTTGGTATGTTTAATTATGATAATAATTTAAAACAACCTACAAATCTAGAGGAGTCATTCTTTTAAAATGTACTGATTATAATTTTCTAAACATTATTTTACTTTCTCAACTAGCTACTCTCCAATTGTAAATGATGGCAATAGTGGGCCACAGGCAGGCAGGCTCATTCCTGATAAGCCCATTTTATAATTCCGGCTTAAAATAATTATATATATGTATACACACATACACACACACACATATATATTATGTATATCCACAGGACACTGCCCTTTCATTATTCTGATTGTTCATACCACTACTTCACTTATGATTGTTTACACTTTACAGATCAATTTCACATGTAAATTCTCATTTAAGTTATATTACATTATTTATTTATTTATTGGTTATAAAAATTTACTTTTTGAGGGTTAGAATGGCTCAGCTGGTAAAGAATCTGCCTGCAATGTGGGAGACCTGGGTTTGATCCCTGGGTTGGGAAGATCTTCTGGAGAAGGGAAAGGCTACCCACTCCAGTATTCTGGCCTGGAGAATTCCATGGACTGTATAGTCCATGGAATCACAAAGAGTCGGACACAACTGAGTGGCTTTCAGTTACTCACTCACTCATGTACCAACAAATGCAAACAGCACATCAAACTCTGTAGCAAATCCTGTTTTAACTAATGCTTCTACTTTGTGCATGCTTGACTCTTACTCCAGTTTTTCCAAGTTTGGCTTCCCCACATTACTCTGTGTGTACTAGTCTCAGCAGCCTGCCCATTCTCCAAACTAAATGAAAGAACTGTCACAAATTGCTAGTGCCACCTATTAGCAGAAGCACAGAACTGCAAAGCATGGTAATTCCTTTAAATAGCACCTTAGAAGTCTTGATGGGTAAAATTCATCCCAAGACTCACTGATTCTAATTTATGTTTACAACTGCTGGCCTTTTTAAAATAAGCTTTCATGGCATGAATTAAACTTAGATATATCATATATTTTGGAGATTTTACTTACATCTTTGCATTAATGGATCATTTTATCATAGTTTTTTTTTTTTAATGATGAAGTACAATGTCTTCATCAATTAATATATGTCTCTGTGATATAATATCATGGCTTTATAAATGAACATTGCTAGATAAATATTAATTAAAATTTTACTTCATTACTGGAAGACTGGAACATGCTCAAATATAAATTTCATTTAAAATAGCCTGATTTTAGATCTTACAACTCATCAAAAAGATATAAAGGTGTGTATGATATTATGATTTTGGTAGCTCTGATACATAGGTGTGTAGCTGAAGTTTAAATGAGAATAATCAGGATAAGAAATTAAGCCACAAAATTTTTTACAGCTGACTTTAATTTTTTGATAACTTTATGTTATCGAAGATCACATCTGAAATACAATTATATACTCACACTAAACATAAATGGATTATGCTCTGTAGCCAACAGTTTAACTTTTATTTTGTTACTGGGAACATATGCAATTGTATGAATTGGTTCAAATTAAATTTATTCCTGACAAATCTTTCAGTAGCATTCATTCTTAAATATAGAATTTAAATATAATTGACTGAAAATCACAACATATTTTTAAATCATGTGTGACTGATGTATGTTAATTAAAAATAAGAGAAAAATCAGTTATAGTTATATCTATACTTCTATCTAGTTACCTAAATATTTAGGTACTTCATATCACTGACAATAATTGAGTTTAGGAAATATAATTTATATAAAAAGAAACAACAACCTAAAAGAGTTAGAATTGGAGAATTCATCTCTTCAGTATTCAGGTTTCCTTAAGTTATTAAAGACTGCCTCTCATCATCAGAAGTTGGTGGGTTAGTCTTACATGGGATGGATTTGTGGTCTCATTCATTTTCTTACTTGCTAAAGTTACACTGAATCTGGTTGGTGCTATAAACAGGGAAGCCTCAACTTGAGACTTTCACTAGCTCTCATATGACCTGATCAACACTGAATCACAAGATGTGAGACTGAGCATGTTATTTTGATTTTTTATCATTCTGCATGGATATACTTGTTGAGTAGATAAATAAAAAGTTCAACTTTTCCATGTGCTTACATTGAAGATGTCAGAATCAAAAGATGATTTGTACAGATAATAGAATTTGAGAAGAAAAGACCATGCTAAATGAGAATCAGCAAAAAAGAGACCTGATGCCAAATATGCAGTGACTATTGGAGAAAAGGTATTGCAAAGAATTTATAACATCTTTGCTCTGTGAAAATATTTATATATTACCCTTACTTTTCATAGACACATTCCATTTTATCTCTGAGGAGATTTCCAATACAAGGCAAATTCCATCTTATATTATTATTCGAATACTTGAGATCTTTCTGAAAGGTTTTCCTGAAACTCAAAATGTTCATGCCCACTAAAATACATATACATTTAATTTAATGTGTGACTGTCTTTTAAACCAATATAAATTTTATTTATAAAGCATTTTATTACAACTTACCAAGACTGCTTTTATTAACACTAAAATATTAACATAAATTTTGCCCTGAATATATATTTATCTATTTTCCCTGAATATATATATATATATATATCTATGCATATATGTTTGTGCTTTGTTAGTAGTAATCAAAATCTCTGAAAAGTCAACAAGTTTAATTAGTAAATCATTATTCATACTAACTAAATTTTGAAGTGGTCATAATGTATTGAATAATGGCAAATAAAAAATGCTTTGCAAATTCTGATTCATAATGTTTAGTTTAACATCATCATATATCCGAAATACATGTTTGAGAATTTTGACTTATCTAATAACCCCTTTCTTACAACAATTATACAATTTGACTGTGAAAAGAAACTTTTACAAAATATGAGAAGAAAGTCTCTGAAAAATCTACTATTTATTTAAGTACTATTTATTAAGTCTTTTATTGAAGGTAAAGTTAAAGGAACTGATTTAATCTTTGGAGTCACATGATCACCATCATATTCAGACTGGCATATGTCTTTGATTTCTACTAAAACTCAAGCACACAATGTCCTAGAAAAGCTCATTGCATTGAGTGATGGAACATTTGTCATTTGTTTAAAACCCCAAACCTAATTTCTTTGCGTATGATTTTCATAGGTTTTTCTGAAGTCTTCATTGTACCACACACTCCAAAAGGAAAAGTTTATGATGTTCTGGTATTTCATGGGAAAAGTGAAATTTCAGTAGTTTTGTAGGGGAAATAAACAGTTATGCATTGATTTTAAAAATAAAAGTTTTAACATTTAGCTATGTTCTATGAATTTAAGGAAGGGAAAACTATCTCTGACCGAGTGTTTCTTGAGGATAATTTGTATGTGACTGCTGAGATTTATAGAGTTCTCACATTTGCTTCCCCCACAAGGATTCTAAATCAGATTGGTTCAGAGGAAAAGTGAGCATACCCCATTTTTCTAATATTATCACTTCTCCACATGGTCCTGAAAACATCTATTCTATTACTTTTCCCTAGAAAATAAAGAGGTACCTTATTAGATATGTGTATACATCTACTACAAAGTCTACTTCTTGTTTTTTACTTCTTTTTCTCTCTCACTTAACATATCAAATCTCTTTTATCTCCTATCAGACAAGATGACAAGTAGAAAGTAAGCACAGTGATTGCCTGAAACTTTTTGTCTTGGCAACCTGAGCAGTGAGAGAGTTAACTTAATGGTGGATCTTTGAAAACAAGTGACCATGGGAAATTAGAGTTGGCAGGGATTTAACTCTTCATGAATCATGCTAGAATATTTTTAAGGGCAAAGCAGTGAATGTTTTAACCATGTTTGACATCTAATTAAGGAGGAAAAAGAAGGAACTAAAAAAAAAAATCTCTATTATAGTTTAGTAACAAAGTACTGACAATTGGTTACCAGACAGTTGCTTTGACAAAACAAGTCTACATATAGAGAAAAAAGGTAATGATGTATCAATAAAATGATAGAAGAAAATTGCTTGGGCAATCCCTTTTATTCTTTTTGCTGTTCACTTCACAGCTTGTTTTACCAAATTGTCAAGCTCTAGGTACATCAATAGATTGTTATGTAGTTGTAAGGCAGCTTTTGGTTTAAAGGCAAGCAGAATAAGTCTAATGGATACCATTACTAAGAAGAGCTCATAAACACAGTGTCAGATGTACACATCTTGTCAATATATACAGCTCACTTCAGACAAGTTTAAAGCATTTGTGTATAACAAAAGACTATTCTAATGAAATGCTATCTTCTAATATGCGGAAAAACTGGTGCCTCTTCTATTAATGGAGAGTAATCTATTAACATGGAAATAAAATTACTGCAAAATAAATAAACATAATTCTCAATTTTATAATTTATTTAGCACTTAGACAAGTATCTTAAAGTACAGTAGATTTTAAAAAGACATGTCATATCTAAAACTTATTCCAAAATTATAGCATATACTTATTTACATCTTTAGGAACTAAACCCGTATGTAAAACTCACTCATAAGAAATATAAACTTGGAGAAACTGGACCATCAACCTAAGAATTACTGGATGGACTACTCTCAGAGGATAAAAATAGAAAGCAAAAACTGACAAAAACAGAAATATCATAATATCATATACTAGGTAAATAATATAAAGACAGCTACTATATAAAGATATACCTGGGATTTAATTAAATATTTAATGCTTACTATTTGATTATTTTTAAAAATCTTATATAAATACAATTGCAATTTTGCTTGCTAATGTTCAAAATTCATTCTCATTTTAAAAACCAAAAAATTATACCAAAATATAGTCTCCAATTCAATGTATTTTATTTATGTAATAAATCTAAATAAACACATTAATAGGTGTTTAATTTTCTAATCCAAAAGTGTGAAAATTACATCTGTCTTTCTTATTTGTGGTCCTCACTCACCCTAGAGTATTCAGAAAGAGATGTTCCCCATCATGTGAAAATTAAAGAATATATTTTCTGGCATCAGGTAATGTACAGCAGACAAACATCTCTACAGAGAGGTTCAATAATTTTCTTTCATATTACAGGCTAAAAACAGAATATAATTGAAGCTTCTCACTGCCCCACCCCCAATTGTAGAAATTTGAGAATCATAAGAAAGCAACACCTTAGGGAGTAAAACTGCTTGAGTTAAAACAGTTTAATCTTCAATTCCATTTTAATAATATCTCACTATATAAATATTTTCTTCCATTAAATTTATATACATCATGTTAGAATTTACATTAGCATGATTTTACACATCTGTCTATAAAATCTATCTAAACAACTGTAGAACAAATATTTTCTTTAAAATCCTCATTAAAAAACAAGCATATACATTAAAATGTAGCCAGACCAACCATGTGATAAGGCTTTTTATTCCCCCTCTTAAATTTAGACTTTGTTTTGAAAAGAAGTTCACACAACTAGCTGTACGACTAGAAAGTAGTATCTCTTCAGTTCTCACTCAAGTACATGAGTCAAATAACATTATATTTCAAAGGTTTTAGCTTTACACCAATTAGCCAAATACACAGTCTTTTGTACAATCATAACACTGTAGAAAAACTAGTCTGTTCTTTCCAGTTTATATTCTCTTGGCAAACCATGATCTACTGCTTATGTTAAGCATCTGATTGTCAGATTTGAACAAACTGAATATTCATGACAACAATTAACCATTTACTGTCTAAAACTAAGAAAATATAATTTATCATAACAATTATTGTATGTGAGGCATTCACATCTACAAAGAGACCATTGTTGCAACAGTGGTTTTAAAAAATACTTTAACAGGAGTAGAGTGAGAAAAATTAACAGGATATATGATCACATATACGGATCTGTATTTACCAGGCATTCAGCTCTTTTCTGCAAATGTGATTAAATGCTCTTTGTTTGCATTTAAATTGTCATATATCCAACAGAAGGCATGATTTTATAAAGAAAAAAAAAGTGTTTCAATCATCTCCAAAAGACCCACACAATCACAAAGGTTTCTCAGGTTAAACTCAAGGTTTTAAGGTTTAGGTTGGGAGGGAGTTCAAGGAATAAAAAGGCAGGGGGCAGCGGGGCATTAGAAAGCTAGCCAAATAAAAGAAAAAGAAAAACTTACCTTTGTAGGATAATTTCAGTCTTGGCACATTGTTTTTCCCATTTTGATAGTTTGCTCTTGCTGTAAGTAATACTCCCCAGAAAAGACAGACAATCCTAGCGAACCAGCCCATGCTGCAGACGCTCTGGGTCCTATGCTGCTTCAGTCTCCCGTCCTGTATTGTGCGGCCAGAGAAGTTCAAACAATCTGGAAACTGGAGGTAACAGGTGATTTAGGTCAGTTTCATTCATAAATGCAGACAATCAAGACCTCCAGGCAACACGAACACCTCTTCTTCTGTAACAGTCACTGAAGCACAGAAACTTCAAACCCTCCAAAAAAAAAAAAAAAAATCGAGCCAGGCACCGGATAATGAGGCACAACTGTTGTGTGGAAAAAAAAAAAAAAAACAAGGGCTGCTGCAGTGGTGCTTAAGAAGCAGTTCCTTTTATCTAGGTTCTTCTGATAGCTGGCGGACTCTAATCCTGTTCCCTGCTTCATTCGGCTCCGGCTCCGGGGAAGCAGAATGAAAGGGAAACAGAGAGAGAGAGAGAGAGAAAGAGAGAGAGAGAGAGAGGAACCGTGAGCAGCGCGGAGTTTTCCTGTACACATGTAGGGAGAGATGACACAAGATCCCACAGACAGGTTTTCCCAACACTCACTAGACTGGCTGACAATGGGAGAACAGGCAAGCTCAACCCACTCCCCTTCCCTCGTGTCACACAACACATGCAAAAAACATCTCGTAGAGATTAGAGCCGGGAGCAGAACCCTCCGGCGTGCCTGTGAAAGGCATGTAGCTATAAATTTACTTCCCAAGGCAAGCGTTGTTTTATAGCCATTTTTAGGTGCAATTTTGAGAAAACAATCTGAATTCTGCTACCTACATAATTTACAACTCACGCTCATTATATAATTCTGCTTGAACTTGTGTGGTGTATGTGTATATGTATGTTTATGCCTGTATACATATGTAGATATGCATATATATGTCTGTCCTTTTCATCAGTATAACTTTAACCACTGAAGGTTTTAAAGCCTTGTTAGCGATTGTTCCCTTCTCCCAACAAACCCCCTTGGATCAACCACCCCCTCCCCCGCCCCACTGCAATTTCAGGGAAGAAATTCCTAGTAAAGCCCATTTCAACAATCAGTTCGAGACAAATATAGGTCCACTGAGAATTATAAATTACAACAAGGGATTCTCAAAAGGATACTCAGAATTTAAAAACATCTACGGTTTTTCAGCTTCTGGAATGCTCTGGCTAACGTTTTTAATGCATCACATCTCATTAATTAAAGCCACTTCCCTAGTTTTGGTTTAAAGATCAGAGGAGGATGACAAAAGTTCACAAAAGTCCCTGCTGGGTGTCAAGGACCAACATAAAGAGTATCTCTGTGTCTTCATGAGCTGGTGAAGGGTTACTAAATTTCCTGTGGACACGCATGTATTTATGCAGTCATACAAATACCACTAATTCTTTCCTAAATGGGCATGTCTGAGGTGTTTAAATTTCCTTTTCTATTTTTCTTTCAGTTTTTCTCAGAGCTGATATCTACATAGGATTGTGTGTGTGTGTGTGTAGGAAGGATGCATAAAAATCAAAGAATTTTCCCTTTATATTCCCCAACTCTCTCTACTTTGCACCCTCCCCCCACCCCAGGTGCAACACACAGGTTAGAAATACAGAGGAGAGGACTGTTGCAATAATATGGAAATTACTTGGCTGAAAGGAGAAGGTGAGTTTGCAATTAAAAACATGAACACTCATTGAAAGTGGTTTAGTATTCATATGTTAAAAAAAAAAAAAATGACCTGAGCATTGCCACTACAGCTTTCATTACTTAATGTCTACAGACCAATAGAGAAAGAGCAGCTCTCTCTCTGTGCGCAAGTGTGTGTGGGTGTGTGTCTGTGTGTGTGTGTCTGTGTTTGCCTGAGAGTAGGCGGCGGAGGAGGAGGAGAATGAAAAGGATTTAAAGGGGGGAGAATGGGTGAAGGGGAGGAGGAATTCCGTGTCTACTCCATTAGATTGATTCATCAAATAGACCGTATTGTATTTGTCACTTCCCACAAGCCTATTGATCAGTCAGTATTGTTAAGAAAATAAAATCCAAAAATAATGTTGATTTTACTGATTCCCACACTTGTTATCCTGAGCACTTTTCATGCTCCAGGCAATGGATTAAGGCTACAAATGACAAGAGGCTTGTCTGTCTTCCATGGATTACTCTCTATAGACATTCATTCTGTGGAGGAATTCATGTCACTTTGGGATTATTTAGGAGATTGGACTAATGGATTATTCTATCGAAATATCACATATGATTATTTTAAATACTTTAAATAGTTGTGCCATTTTCACTAATATGTATTTCAAATATTTATTTTTCTCCTGCTCTTGTTACCTCAAGTAGGAGAGCACGTTTATATTTGTCAAAACTAAACAGGATAAGCAAATTTAGAAATGTATCCATTTCACTTGTGTAATGTCTAATCCTGAAACATTTTGATGTGTTCCAGGAAAAATAAAAGATTGTAGGTAAAATTCAGATAAAAGAGGGTGAGAATTGACTCCACGGAGAAGAAAGACAATCTATATTTTGGACCACAAAATCAGGACAGAATTATTTCATTTTCTAAAATAAATAATTTAAAATTGAAGTCAGAATTGGGTACCATAGACACCCCCATGTTTATATCCAAACACAGGTTTCTTTTTTTTAAAAACTCTAATGTATTTATTTGCATTTGATATTTTTCTTACTCTGAAATTTTTATGATCTTTAGGTCTTTTCAAATGTTTGAAAGTTTAATGAATTCACATTTACTTCTCTGTAGATTTTTTAATTCAAAACATGTAGAATAGGAAGTTCTTTATGTAAGTATAACTGTTCTAGACTGATTACATTATAAAAATAGAAAAGTGTGACCACAGATAGACTTTTTTTTTTTAATGTAGAAAGAAAGAAAGAAAAGGAGGGCAGGGAGGAAGGAAGGAATGTACTACGTGCCTGAAAAATATTTACCAAAGTATTTGTTATATTATATTTCTACTGATTTCTCAATTGACATTGGGGATAAATAAAGTTGTTTTCCATGTTTTCCTTATACACCAAACATGTGAGGGATAATCAAGGTTAAACCTATTTCCCAGTTGTACACAGGGTGTGTAAACGCTCAGTCGTGTCTGACTCTGTCACCCTATGGACTGTAGCCCCCAATCCCAAGACTGTCCTTGGGATTCTCCAGATAAGAATACTGGAGAAGGTTGCCATTTTTGTCTCCAGGGGATCTTCCTGATCTAGGGATTGAACACTCATCTCCTGTGTTGGCAGGTGTATTCTTTACCACTGTGCCACCTATTTCTCAGTTGAAGTAGGTGCAAAGTTGAGGTGGACTTGGGTGGGTGTTTATCAGAATCTATCAACATCTGCATGCTTGAAATGTGGACGTTGATTCACCTCCTAAGAAACATCACTGCCTACTCTGAGAATATGTGAACTCAGCCCTGACACAGTCAAGCCTGCTGTATTTACCACATTAACCATTGATCTTACTGCATTACTTAAATTTTTAAAAGTCAGAAATAATATATTGACCTTTTAACACTGTATTTTTAAGGTACAAGTGAAAAATCTTATTTTGTTTCTCTTAAAGCAATATCTCTATTTTCAATTATTTTCTAACCCACAATCTACATCATATGCTATAATTAACTCTACTTGCAACCGAGCTCCTAATATCTTCTTAAATTTCAAGTTTTCAGATGTGACTAAGTTCTGCTACAGAGTCAAATTTGAGCAGGTGTTTAATATGGTGATCATGCTGTTGTATACATTTCTGTCAAATAAATCTGTAGTTTTTAATCTCGCCTCACTCCATATTGAGATGGATTACAGAGACTTCCAAGTATAACACTCTGACAGGCAGTTTTCTGGGTGGTGAGCTTGATTTTCTAGAGAAGCAACTCTTCCAACTTCACTACAGGTTGGTTAACTCTTCTTTCTCGATTAAGATTGGTATAGTCGTAGAAAATACATGTTAAAGCAATTTCCCATAGGAAATGTATTTTTGATCTTTTCGTTTATTAGCTAAAAGCAATGTGTACATTTTAAATGTCTACTTCATATACTTTATTATTTATTATAAAACACACTGAGATGGTAATAAACATTGTGATTTAATAGCAGAAATTGTTCTAATTTGTGAGATGGTATTTCAAGTGCTTCTCCAGTTTATAGACACCCTGATACTTTCTGTGAGTGGTAGGCAAAAATACTTGCTATATTTGTACATAAAAGAATATAAGGAGAAACATTGTTCAGATATAATTAAAAGATTGAGTGGAGTAAATGTACTAGAAGTTACAGTGGACATCATTAAACACACCTGTCTCTCCCTGCAATCCCACTCCACCAGGGTTAGATCTAGAAATACCCTCAAAATGTGTGCCACCCACAGAACTAGATGCCTCTTTAAGAGAAACTACTGAGTTAAGAATTTCAAAACGCGTTGGATAACCAGCTCTCCTACAAAACAACACCAAGAAGGAAAACAAATACTAAAAAACAAATAAAAATTTCCATAGTCTTCCCAAGATGCTATTCAATTGAGTCAAGGGAAAAAAAAACCAACAAACTGTATTAGTTTCTATTCAACATCTGCTATTTCCTTTTTTTTTTCTTCAAAGGAATGCTTCATTAGTATATGAGAAAGGCCTATGATCAACAGAATTATAGCAAATGTCAGAGTAGAACATTTGCCCTTGCTCTGACATCTCATGCTGGAAATTCATTTTTAATGAGGGTTTTTCTGGTAAGGGAATTTGAATCTCTCTCTCTTTTTTTTTTTTTTCTAAAAAAGAAATGTGTGGGTGAAAACATTCTTTAGAAGATCAGAAGACATCTTATTAATTGGGAAAACTAAATAGTTGATGTATTATTCATTCTAGCCAAAAAAAAAAATGATAGTTATTTAAGGACTACTGTGGTAGTCGCTGAGAACTGGGGGTGGCAGGTTAAAAGCAATATTTAAGAAATTAAATTAAACTTTTTATAATCTGACCCTTATGAATGCTTTTAGTATAAGCCACATGTGAAAGCATGAGTTGAGAGGAGAGACTGGTAAGAACCAAAGGGAATTCAATCTCAAGGGAAGCATTAACTCCTCCCTTCCCCTCCTACACACCCATGAACACAGATCTCAGTAAAAGAATCGAGTAGTTCCTCCAAACTGAATTTTCAACAGTGTAAGCAAAAAACAGTTTTATGTTTTTTCTTGTGACATCAATGTTAATTATATTTAAGGTAAATAGGGACTTGAGATAAAGGCCCTTTTGTTTTTCCAATGAATTTACATGATAGATGTTAAATCAACTCAGGAGTTCAGAAACTGGCCAGTCACATTATTTGTGACTTTAGGTTTAAAAAAAGTTTAAACAATTAAGGGGTATCAGAAATTGCAGGGGGAGGCTCTTTAGTGTTCAGGTAAAACGATAGCTTCTCTTTCCTTGAGGATTTGAATCACAGGGCTAGCAGGCAAGTTTTATTTCACTTGTGTGGGGAACAGAAGAGAGTGACCAAAAAAAAAAAAAAAGATGTATAAAATTTTGTTTATGTTTAGTGTCTATGCAGCCAAAAGTGGCTAAAATCTAGTTACAGGAATGGGATTTATCATTTCCACAGTCTCTCTTTTCTTTCAATTTCTTAAATCAATCATGTTTTTCAACATTTCAAAATGTTTTGCACATGGGATTTTTCCTTTTTCACCTAGTTAAGGAGCAGAATCACTACAGCTTCTTTATTCAATTATCTGATAAGTGAACGCAGTTTTCCTGAATATTAATATATTGAAATAATATGACACGGAAATACCTGTGTAGGTTTTTGCTATTGTGGTTGTTGTTTTGTTTTGTTTTTAAGTCAGAGTGTCTCCACCTCAACTCAAATGGAACAAGAAAGTTTTCAAGTGAGACAAAAATCCCATTGTTAATACTGATCAGTACAGGGTAGGCAGTGAGGAGGAAAAAATGAGGCGTCCGTGGAATACAAATGAAATGAGCAGGTTGGCTGTTGAGTGTTGCAGGATATGAAGTTATTAGTTATTTGCTTTCAGCAAAAGCATAGCACACAGCTTCTCACTGAATAAATAAATAAGCAGATCTGTACTAAGCAAACAAAGTGAAGAAACTGCGCAGTATTGTTTAAAGGATTACTTTACATCTGACTCAGGCAAAGTAGATGCATAGTTTCTCTTTGTTACCACTGAAAAGAATGTGGCACCTCAGATTAACTTTACTAAAATCTGTATGTTCTAGGAAGGGAACATTTTTTTTCCTTTCTTTTATTTAAAAAAAAATGTTTTTAAAGAGTTTGAAACTGATAAGGATAGGGAAGCCTAGAATTAAAGCTCCTTAAAAGGGTTTATTATAAAGGCAAAACCAAGTGTTTGGAGGATGGTGACTCAAAAACTACAGAGCATTCTGCTTTTCAAGGCACAGATTTCTTCAAATTGCAAGAGTTAGGAAAGACTTCAATTGTTTTCTTCCCTATCTGCATTGTTTCAAGTGTTAAGTATCGTTTGGTCTAGTCTATGCCCTCCATTTTCTTCTTTTGTGATGTGGGGGTGGTGTCAGAATTATATGCCCGGTTTCATTTCACTGTCTTGGATACAGAAGCAGCTGTCACCTTATGGGAGAGATTAGGAAATGCCTTGTTTATTAGTTACCCATTATTATTATTATCTATAAGTTATTTATATAGAACATTCAAGTCTTTCCCATTTTCCTCTGGAAGTATTCAAAGAATAAGTCTCCTTGAAAATCAATTGACAAAAATTCATTTTCTCATTTCTACCACACCAATGAAAAGGGAAAATAACATCAATACGTCCAGCCTTGAATCTTTTAAAATTACAGATCCAAATTGAAAATGGTTTGCCTAGCGGACTTAAATGGCAAATGTGATTACACTCTTGCTTGTTTTTTCAAAGTTGATGTATAACTTTAGTAACTTAAAGCACTTAAATGTCCCTCAAATACCTCAAATATCTAATAGAATATTATAAGACACTCTTTGCCGCATAAAAATAATGTTCACTACAACAAGCCATGTTCTCACAAAATTTTAACTCTCTTATCTTAAAGTTTAGCAATTAACAGTAATAATTTGCTGATGATACATAAGAAAAAAACCCACTAAACTTAAAAATTTAACTTAAATTTTTAAACAAGGGTAATTCTCATTGTGTAACTTTGTAGAAATAGCATTTGATGGTTTTTGATAGAATCACATAGTTTGGTAGTCTTGCTTTGACATATTAAATAGTTACTGCCAATTTAATAATGCTGTGAAACCTATTTAAATTTCCTTAAACTAAAATAAAAACACTAAAGAGAAATAATAAAACTAAATTTGAGTGAATCAAGCTAAATGTGGTAATCTATTTCTTAGACTGACAACATGAGTTGTAGGTGTTGCCACTGTGTGTAACCCAGCACAGCTAAATTGGTTTTAGAGACACAATTTTAGATACAGATATATATATTCTTTCTTTACTCTCAAATCCAGTCACTTTTGAAACAATTTCAGGTCTCATATTTCTTGCATTGTTTCTTTTATATTTACCCATTTATTCAACAAGATTTTGAGAATTGCCTAGGTGTCAATCATTTTGTCTTGTAAAACAAATTACATATTTTTTGAGAATTAGTGATATGCATTTCTGATAACTAATGCCTATTTATCTTTGTAAAAAACTTCTCTACCATAAATATAAAAAAATCTACAAAGCTTTCTGTACTTCTCTGGGGCTGGAGAGAGATTTATTTATTTACTTATAATACTTTTCTACTGCTATTTTCTTTTCATCAAATCCTGTGTCCGTTTTCATTCCTTCTAGAAATATTTCTCTATTATTGTGGAAGATGCTACCTGATGACAGAATGTCTGCACATTTTGCTGGATTAATTCTGATCAGAGGCTACTGTAGTCTCCTAAAATTAATATGCTTATATTAGGATTTCACAGTAGGAACTCAGGGCACAGGTTGCTTTAAGAAAAAAAGACTTGCATAAATTTTCACAATGCTTTGTGACTGTTCTGGAAGCTTTCTCCCCTATGATTCTATGGTGCTAGGTGCATACATCTATTTTAGTTCTTATTACTTTGTATTATAATAAATTTCCTCAACAGACTCTAATCGCAAAGAGAACAGAAACTTTTTCTCATTATTTTATTTTCATTGCTCAGCATAACTTCTGGCACAGAGTAAAAAATCTATTAATTAACAGATTAATTAATTAATTAAAGAGTCAGGGGAAATATATGCTAGGTAGGCCCAGGAATCTCACAATTTTAATAAATAGTTTGGTAGAAATGGTTTCTTTGCAGATACAATTATACTAGTTTTCCACGTTCCTATATTAAACATGGATTGGAGTGCAGACATTGAGAGATTTCTAAATTGTTCATTTAAAATGCTGCTGAAGAAACCATATTATAGTCCATAAAGTATCTTTTGGTCTTTTCTTCAAAGCATGGAAAATTTTGCTACTTTGTTATTATTATTTTTATTCAATATATATTTCTTCTAATAATTAAGACCTCTCTTCAGATTCCCTATAGCCCGAAAACTATTAAAGTATGTTGCTAGTATGAACATTAATCAAAATGAAAATTCTACAGAGTTAGCAAATATATAGTGTTTCCAAATGGCAGTAAGTTCTCACTTTTTTTTTTTATTTTCAAAATTTAGAGATGTTTATAAAACTCCCAGAAAGAAAGTCACCAAAATTGTGAAAGCCACCATAATACATATGAGATAGGACATCTGGATTTAAATCACAAGATCACAATTTGTAGCAATATGATTGAAATTTTAGTTTCTTTAGCTAGAAAAGATATTGGTCATCTCCTGCTACCTAATGGCATTCAAGGTAGAGTTCCCACCATAACAGAGCACGTCTTCAGACTCTGCAATCACAGAGTTTGACCAAAACCTCTGAGCATGAGAACTGAATACGGACGGCCAAGGTGACAAGTAAATATTGTTGGTAAAATACAGCAATTCTAAAATGCCCTTTGGAGAAAGAAAAGACAATTCTTTGAGAATCATTGCAAAAGCTAGATGGAAAAAGAAGAAAGGCGCATATAGACTGTTATTACTTTGGGGTGTTGAAACATTGTACATTAAATATTACATGCTAGATTTTAAATGCACCAAATTTACATTTCAAGAATAAGATAGCTAAATTAAAATATGAAGACTAGAGAAGGCAGCAGCAAGTAGAGAACCTCTGCCTTAGATTAACAAGCATGTGGTTGCCTTCGCTAATCAGCCTTCCACCCATAGGCAGCTGCAAATTGAAGGAGAGCAGCATTTCACATCTTAATAAATCACTGGTGACTCACTTGGCCAGATGTGGGTTTGAGATCCTCCACCTTTCACAGCTTATACAGTACAGAAAGAATTGTATCTTTTATGGTAACTCAAGCTTTAAATTAGTAAAAGACCCATTACTAGCACTAAATCCTCAATATGCAAGGTTGGTTTTTTTTTTTTTCATAATCTAAGTTGCAAACTTCATGAATCCGTATTTACATTTCAGAGCAAATTATTTTCCCAGAGAAGTGTCATGCTTAACTTTGGAAGCAGAGAAGTTTAGGTCAACAGGTGAAACACCTGTACAACTATTATGGGAATATTTCCTGCTACTCTTTATATTTTAAGACATTACATCTTATAGGTCATCAGCACTCTTTAGTATTTTAACTGTTCAAATTTTGTTTCATGCTGTTTTCAGAACACTAGGGAATCTTGATTGGCTGGTAAATAAGTTAATTTTCCATTCTAGTGGAATGTTTTACTATAATAGTTTCAACAGGAACATTTTCCCTTTTATCTTTATCATTACTGTTAAAACACAATGGCAAAAACAGGACAATGATTGATATTATACAATTATCTTTGAACAGTTTCTCGAATTAACAAATGGATACCCAAAATATATCACTTAGATTCACAAAATAAATTGTTATGTATATATTACATTATAAAATAAGTCCATTTTGTATTTATTTTTCACTCTAATTGCCAGATATTAAAACATTAATAAATACAAAAATACAATTATCAAAATCTGAATAGAATTACAATTTTTATTTTTGTATAAGGATCAGTCCATTGCAAAGCTTTCTAGATTTATTAGCCATAAGTAGTGGGATATGTTAAGCAGATTTTAAAGAGAGACTCATGTTTTATAAACCTCTATGGAATTTAAAAAATCTGTCCAGTTGTATTCCCTCAAAAAATGTTGTGTTTCAAATGTATTTAGCAGCATTTTCAAATGTGAATTCAATAAATGTCGAAAGCCACTTAGACTCCTGTTAAATTGAGTCTATCAGAAAGTGGTTCAAATATCACTAATTGTTTTATAAGAATAATCATATTGTAGCTTTAAACAAACTTAAGCTTCAGTCTACTTTAAGACTGGAGTGCCAGGATGAAAATAAAGACCCTTCGGCTGAAATAGAGACTATTGAGTTACATTTAACAAGATGCAGGATGTGGCACTTGAGGGATCTAACACTGGCGGGCTGTGTGCCACCCCAGCAGCTAGATCAGGTTTCCTTTGCCTCAAATGATTTCAGAATAATTTCATAAAAATTACATGACTGACACTATAGCTTTCTTCCCATTCCTATGTATTTAAATGTCAATGTCTTCATAATGCATTGGAATCCTTTAAAAATACCAGAAAAGAAAGTGAAATAAGACAGCAGTTTCACTTAGGTGAATTTTATTGTACAAATTCAGATGACCTTTTATTTACTCTAAAGGTTTTCCCAAATTGCTCTTACTTTTCTTTCTTTCTATTTATTTTATTTGGCTTTTTTTTTGGTGTGTGTTTTCATTAAATGCATTTTGGGATACTTTCCACAGTCCTTTCTGTCAGCTGTAAATATGAGTGACTGGGTACTGTAAAAAAATATGAGTAAGGTATCTTTTTCTATATACATTATCATTATAGAAAGTGTCCCCTTCCCTAGTTCATTCTATCTCTAATTTGGTTATTCTCCTCTTTAAATTCAATTCTCTAGAAAATCTTGCAAAATAAATTATTTTAACTCTAGTCATTCCAACACTCATTATGCATTATGAGCTAAATCTCTATACATATGTATTGTTTTGGGGCATGTTTTTATGTATTCATTCTGTCAGTATAGTGCACATATCATGAATATATTTGTCTTCAATAGCACTTTAATTATAGGACACCTTCAATGGTGATGGTCATATGGATTACTTCCTGTGAAGTTCCTAGGGCAATTTCTTTCCCACAATGGGTCCTCAATAAATGTAAGTGAATGACTTCCTGACTATTGTTATGGATCCTGGGAGATGCAGGATGGGGTTGGCAGCAAGAGACAAAGCTGGCTGTCAAAACTGTTATATTCAGATGAACAGCAAAATGTTGAAAGAGATCTTAAAGTTTTCAGAAGCACTCTGCCTATTCTGTCAAAAACTGATTGAAAGAATTGTATGTATCCTGAACTCAGGAAGATTGGTTTGAAAAACAAATCCCAGATTTCAAGAAACTGGTCAATGACTAATTTACTTCAGTAATAAAGAAAAAAAAAAGAGTAAAAACTATGATGGTTTAAAATTACATTTAACTGAGGAGATTTACTATGTCTTAGTGTGGGATATGCAGAAATGTATTTTGTAGTTGAGTGATGAAATACTTTAAATAATAGAATTTCATTAGATATGGGTTTGACACAAATGGCTTTCGTCTTGCCCAGCTCTCCCCATAAACTAAATATCATGTGCTATAACATTTAAAAAGTAAGTATTCTTCCGGTGCAAGTAGATGTGGGAAAAATGTGTCACCCTTTTCCTGGGAGATCGGTGGTGCTGCTGGTGAGGCACACAGGTTTCCTTTCAACTGTTCTATGCTACAGAAGTAGCACTATCAAAGAATAAGGCTATATATGTAAGGAGGGTCATAAAACAGTGAGACGGTGAGGAGTTTGAAGTTAAGTGAACATGTTTTCCACCAAGATTTTAAAGCATTTTAGTCTAATGTTTTTTATATGTGCATGTATGCAAGTATATATGTAAACCCGTCTATATGTGTTTATATATGATTATATGTATATATCTATATATATATACACACACACATATATATATATACACATATACATGCTGAATATAATTCAACAAGAATTGATTGAATTTCTGTGTCAGTCATTCTGTGCTAAAATTGTAAAAATTCAAAGACAAATGAATACAACCCTACCATGATGGATTCACAATTGAGCTGGAGAGGCAATGTAAGACCAGCCTCTTAGAAATACATACCAACAATCTCCTACATGCCATTCAGTTATAAATGTTAAACCATATACAAAAGATAATTAATCTCATTTTAAAAAAGTACTTAGGTACTTCTAAAAAAAGTGCTTAGGTACTTTTAAAAGAGTACTTAGGTATTTTTAGGAAGTGAGGTATTTTTTCAATAATGTGTAATAAAATATTTTTCTTTTTTCTTGAATGATACAAATCCATGTGTGATTTCTGCATTTTAAGTACAAGTAAAACAGTTGTCTTTGACATATATCCTTATCCTGAAAAATTACTGCTCTCAGATTTTAATCTTGGAAAAAGCGATAAAGGGTATTTTCAGAAATCAGATTCAGGATGCAGAAAACTTCAGGTTTCTGATTAGTGCATTTTAAATGGGTCTAAAGGTAAATACCATCATGGACTGTAGCCTACCAAGCTCCTCAGTCCATGGAATTTTCCAGGCAAGAGTACTGGAGTGGGTTGCCATTTCCTTCTCAAGGGCATCTTCCCGACCCAGGGATCAGACCCAGGTCTCCCGCACTGTGGGCAGACTCTTTACCATCTGAGCCACCAGGGAAGCCCATGTATATTTAATGTTCTAAAAATAATGTTCAAGTTCTAAACAGTATGCTTGATAAAACTAATGGGATAGTGGCTTATACACTTTCATTCAATTTTAAATATAAAAAATTATTTTCTTGGTGACTAATACTTGCATTCTAAAATTGTTTTTGTTTTGCTTCTGAGTGTTTTATTTAGTAATTACTGGAGATGAAAAACCACTTTTCAGACTTACATTTTGTTATACATACCTGGAAAAATCTAGAATGAACTGAAAAACAGAGATGAATTCTATAACACCTTCTCATTGATCTTGTTAATTTTTGAAATGAGTCTTGCACATTGCTCAGTGGTTCAAGTAGAAATGACAACAAAAGACTCCATTATTTAACCATTTCATATAATGGTGTGTGTGTGTGTGTGTGTGTGTGTGTGTATGTGTGGTGGGGGAGCTGTATGTAAGCTCAAGTTTGACACAAGTACCTGAATTGTTTTTTTTTAAATAGCAAATAAGGAGGCAGTACAGTGTGATGAAAGAAACCTGGCCTGAGTCCCATTATCAGCTTGGGCACTAATGAGTTATGTGTTATTAGATAATGAACTTCTTGGGGCCTCAATGCCTTCTCTATAAATGAGTTAACCAAATGAGATATATTCCACTTTTGATTCCAGCTAGTGCTGAAAATACTATATTCTGTAGTATATTTCCAAGCCATAGTCTGGTGTATCACTTAACATTTTAGCAATGTTTAGTTATTTTAGTTAGGAGTAAAATTTGATAATTCATATTATTCCATGCATAACTGTAATATCAGTTGGGGAATAGTAAATCTAATATATTATACTGTGTCATGAAAATACTTATGATAGTTCCAATGTCAAATTATTACTTTATTAAATAAAACTTAGTTATAAAAATATCTTCTATACTAGTTTCTGAAGTAGGTATTTGGGATGAAAGTCATTTGTGTTGGTCTGATGTTAAATGTAGTTGGCATGATGCAGAACAATTTAGCTGAGGTTGAACTGAACTGAAAGGAGACCAGTCCTGGGTGTTCATTGGAAGGACTGATGCTGAGGCTGAAACTCCAATACTTTGTCCACCTCATGCAAAGAGCTGACTCATTGGAAAAGACCCTGATGCTGGGAGGGATTGGGAGCAGGAGGAGAAGGGGACGACAGAGGATGAGATGGCTGGATGGCATCACCAACTCGATGTACATGAGTTTGGGTGAACTCTGGGAGTTGGTGATGGACAGGGAGGCCTGGCATGCTGCGATTCATGGGGTTGCAAAGAGTCGGGCACGACTGAGCAACTAAACTGAACTGAACTGAAGGTTTCTGGAGAGTGTTTACTGTTTTATCATTTGGGTAGGAAAAGTTAAATATCTTCTTCAGAATGGGTTAAAAGAGATTGTAGTGCACAAATTCAATTTATATTTCTCTCATTTGGTTATATTAAGATATGCATTTCATAGAAGGGAAAACACAAATAATGATAATAATTTTAATTCCACTTATTTTAATGGCTATCTATCAATCATTTACAGATACTGAAATAGTTGCTATGGGGGAGAAAGGAAATGAATTAGATGTGATTCCTGCCCTTGAGGAGGTCACAGTCTAGTAGGGACAGTTACAACAAAAGAAGATAGAAACACAAAATGCGAATTCCTCAGATGGAGCAGATGACAGGCATTTAGCCCAGCTGGGATTTTATAGAGGCTTCCTGTGGGAGATTGTGCCTGAACCAAGTCTTAAATGGTGAGTAAGAGCAGGTGAAGAAAGATGAGGTGGTCCTGCTAGGACTTCAATCAAAGCACAAAGCCACAAAATAGGAGAACATGTGTGAGTGCAGGAAATGGGAGCAATTTTGCCATTAACGGTATAAATCGCAAAGAGAAGAGAAAGGAGAAATCAGCAGGGGCCAACCAAAGAAGTGTCTATATAGCCATGCTTGTAACTCTAATATAGGTGATGAAAAGACACAGAAGACATCCTAGAGGAGAAAGCCATTGAGAAAATATTTTCTTTTTAGATAAATGAGCCTGGTTGCAGTGTGAATACTGTAATGACTAGCAACAAGCCTGAAGGTAAGAAGGCCAAGTAGGTTTCTCTTGTAACGGTCTAGAGCAAAGGTAACAAGGCGAGGTGACAAGGCATCGAATCATAGCAGTAGAATATGCAAAGGAGAGAGAAATCAAATAGAAATACGAAGGAAGCATGCTAGTCCTGATGAAATATTTGATAGAGAGGATGGCAAAGTGGAATTTTAAATTTCTTATGCTGTTATTACAATATTGTAAATGTCGTACACAATGCAGTTATTTCCAGTAATTCTCATGCTTTTGGCAAGGATGAATAGTTATTAATTGAAATCAGTAAGAAAAGAAGGTGAGCAGATATGCTTGAGCAAAGAGAACAGAGTTCAATTGTGAACTTACTGGTTTTAAGAAGATTACTAAGTATATATTTTAGGTTCATATAAGCAGTTTAGTAAATTAGTCGAAAGCTCAAATGTCAAAGATTGGAGTCTATCTAGGGATTACGGTCAATACAGAGAGAAAAAGTGGGCTGAGGACAGGACTCTGGATGACCTTAAGGAACAGGCACAAGAAGGGAGCCCCAAACAGGGGATATGACAACTAAGCATGGAAGGATAGGAAAAGCAACATCATGGATATCTAGTCAGAAACGTAAGTAAGTCAGCCAAATGTGGGAGAGGGATGTGGAAGCCGTCCTATGCAAATTCTATTTGAAAAGGTGGTTTGAAAATCATTCTTAGTCCCTACAAGAACTGAGTCAGAGGTGGGAACAGAAGCCAGATTGCAGTGGGTTTTATGAAAATCAACTACAAGAGAATTAATAGTTATCTGATTTTGTTTAATCAGCTTTCTGCCTTTCTCAAATATAAAATGACACATAAAAATTCTTTACCTTCCTAGTATCTTGAATTCACAATGAGATTTGAAACATCTACTCTGAAAATGGAAACAATTTAAAACACATAACAGTTTTCATTTATCATCACTGCCCTGGGGAATTTGATTATCTTTTTTCCAAATGACTTGATTTAATTTATCTTTTAAAAAATTTTTTCCCCAAGTGTTATTACAGGCTCCTCATAGAAGTTGATTCACTGATTACAGTATAATATTATGCCCTTAGTTTTTATAGTAGGATGATATAACAAATGATCTCAGGAGGAATACTCTTCCAATGTCTGCAAAACAACTATTCATTATACCAGTCAACATCTCAAATAATGATACACATGATAAATTCCTCCAAGAATTTAATGCCAGGAAGCTTTTCTCTGATGAAGCACTGATATATTACTTTTTGATCAGTCAATGAGAACTTATTTCTTTTTAACCTTGGTTGATAGGAAATTCAAAATGAAATTTAATGCTCACAGGTAAAAACCAAGTTTTTCCAGTTTCCTAGTTAATTCCTGGAGAGCACCTTTTCGAGTTTTCTTATTCTGTACTATTTTAGTCATATATATATATATGTCTATTTACTGAAGTCCTCTTCAAATGTGATTAAAAAAGATTAATTAGCAACAATAAAATAATGGTAATAAGGAATTTGATCAACATTTTATTTCATTTTCTATTCTTTTCTTTTGAAATTTCTTTTCCCTGCCACACAAGCACATGATAGAAGAAAAGTATATTTTGGGTATTATGTTATTAAAGCTAAATTTCTTGAGTATGTAAAGTCAACCATTTCCTTCTTTTTTCATATACTTAATTTCAAGGAAAGCAGTACAACAAAACTCAATTCTAGCTTGAGGAACATTGCCTATTAATTTACTATGCTTATCATTTTTAATTATATAATCCTTAGCCTAGAACAAATATCAGTGGTGATTTTTCTTATAAGACATTTAGCTGCATTTAGAAATACTTGAGATTGTAATTATTTCAAACTAATTTTCAAAATAGTATTCTCTTTTAATAGAATACTTTCAGTGTGTTGCCCTTATGCTTCATTGTCCCTAAACAGCATTTTCTAAGAACAGTATGAAGACTGGTAGGTGCAAATAATGAATATAAATTATGAAATAAGGAATACCAGCTATGGACTTTTACAGTTTGAGTGTAGGCAGGAGAATTGTAGAAGTGGAATTGATATTAAAACTAGCAAAATCTCCTTCTTTTTATAAGAAGTCCCCAAATATTCTTTACAAGATAAATCCCTCCCCATCTTTATGACACATCTCAAATGTCACTTTATCTCAGCCCTTGCCTAAAATTCTACACAGTTATCAGTGCCCATTTTTGGATTCCTGACATTCTGCTCTTAACAATTATAATGGAATCTCAAAAGACACTGTAATGATTTGTTTAAAGTTCAGCTTCCTTCCTCTCTTCACAGAGAGGAATTATACCTTCTTTGCCGTATAACCTAAGCAGTGAGTAAAGGGTACTTAGGAAAGCCTGGTTTTGAAACCTAAAATATATGAATGAAGGATGGAGGGAGGAGGCAGACATAAGAGTGAAAACTGGAGAATAATGAGGCATTGCTCTAGAATTTAAATGTCACTTTCTAGATAGTCAAGATGATTATAGAAATGGTGACATTTCTACTGATGACATAAGGTAGCAAGAATAAGAGTCCTAGTAAGAATTTGAAAATGTTGGAAAATAAAACTGTCTCTATGAAGTCACAGTTAAATCAACACAGTGACCTGGAGTTGCGACGCAAAATTACTGCTAAGACATCACCTGACTCTCAGAACAAAAAAAGCTTGAATTGAACATGCCCGACAGTATGAGCACAGTGGAGCATAGAAAGGTACACATCACAAGGAAGTCGAATAGCCATGAAGGCACGGAGGAAAAAGACTCCAAGCCAGCTCGCGGCAGTGTTCAGCACTCAGACTGTACGCTGGACTTCCATTATCTGAAAAGGGGAGATCGTCCCAACACTGTCATGAAAACGCATGCATCCACCTACGCTCTCAACATGATGCGCTTCAACAACAGTCCTTCCTTTCTCTGGTTTCAGGCAGCATGCTTATAAGGAGAGAATGTGATTGGCATGATAATATGAGCATTATGGGTGTTGTGAGACTTAAGTTTCTTTTTGTAACTTGACAATAAATATTCTGATTGATTACACAGTAATAACATGCATTTGGTTTTTGATTGTGCACAATAAGCCAGATGCCCTTATCACCACCTGACATAGTATACATTTTAATTACAAGGATTTTGATTGTCTTCCTCCTTTTAGAGGATAATCTCCAGGTCTAGTATGCTTTATTCTCTAACGTCAGGAATAGTACCTGGTACACGGTAAGTGTTATTAATTGTTTATTAAATGAATGAATTTATAACACACCCAGAAGTAGAGCTTGAAAAACTAATGCTCAGAAACAAATATATATTTTTCAGGACCATATAGAAAACATTCAATGTTTTATAATAGGGCTGACAAGATCGTGGTGTCAGTTTTTTTAAGTATACTATTATTACTACTACTTTACACCTACAGATGAACTATTAAACATTAATATTCATTGAGCAAATACTTACTGATGATCCTTTTTGCCTTTTATTTAAAAATGATGCAGGTAGTAAACGATAATCTACCTTTAGATTTTCTAATAGATATAAGAACAGTTGGAAAAGTAGCTCTGTCTATTAAGAATATAAGAATCTATAGAAATATATTATATGGACAATTTTTTGTGAGAAGAAAATAGCACAACAGAAGACTAAATTCAAGTTATGCCACTGAGAATAAGAAATTGTGTAAGAGCCATTGCCTCTGAGTCATGTTAGGCAGAATGACAAATGGACGATAATACACATAATGACATGGCAGTCTTCGGCTTTGCACAGAGGCCCATAAATATTTTGCGCATGCTTGGAATACATGGATGTCCAGTTGACAGACTCTCCAAGAAAATTCTAAAATTAGATACCAGATCTAAATTGGTATCAGGAATTTAATAAAAAGGGATGTCCTCAGAGGCTTTTAGGTCATCACACAAAGTGGTCTTCATTGTGTTTTATTTGGAAAAACAGAGTACAAAGAACTGAACATTAAGGCTTCCCCCCCATATTGCAATCAGTTTGAATAGCAGCGGATATGTGATTCATGTTAATTGTGCCAAAACAGCAGCAGCATGAATACTAAATTATTCACCATGTTCACAAACTGTCAAATGGGGCAAATAGCCAACTATTCAAAATAATTGCAAAAAGATTGGCACAGCTGTAATGTGTTTTCAATGTGTATTCTCTGTCCTCCTGAAACCAATATTCAATGTAGTGAAACGAATACTGCTCTTTGATAGAGGAGAATTTAGATTTCATTCATAAGTACTTTAAGCAAAAATTAATTATTTGTACTATAATTCTCTCCTCTCTAATAACTTAAAAACACCAAAATATGTCCAGATAAGAAGTTAGCAATAAAAAGACAACACTCAAATATATGTTGATCATGTGTTGAGATGTGCTTTGTCTCCTATCATTAAAAGGGAACAAAGTTATTTCTAAATTTCAGGCATATTTTTATGGTAATAAACACACATAAAAAATGTATGTAAGAAATTTAGCTTCCATTTAAAATTTTGTTATAATAATAGTGCTTGCTAGCTCTACCATGTTCTACAGTGTTTAAATACAATTCTTTTTTAAAAGATAAGGGAGAGAACGAGGGGGAGCCAAGGAGGGGAAGAGAAGAGAAGGAGAGAGGGAAGAATGAAGAAATCAAACAAAGCAAGGTTTAAAATCTTTCCTTTTAAATATCTTCCTCTGGATGCTTAGATCAATCCTTTAACTTTTTCAAGCACTCATTCTTCTGCCAGTAAGAATAGATTTATGAATAAATTCACACCTAATTGTACTATTTTGAATAAAGCTTCTAATTTGCTTACCTACTCATCATCAGTTACTATTATTTAATAGAAATAACATATTTCCCATTCATATGGGCTATGCAAATAGTTTAACATTAAAATGCTAAACTATTTAAAAATTATTTTTATAAAGAACTTTTGAAATATGCTGAAGATTTTATAGCCCCATTCTGGTTAATAATGAAGAAATATTTGGTGATGAGTATTTATTTATGATGGAAAATGAAGAAAGAGGTATTATTACACAGCAAATTTTCTTGATAGAGCTCAAAAGGAATTTAAATTTAATCTTAGAGAAATGTTAATAATGAAAAATATTATTTTCTACAAACTAATATGATTATAGTTTTAACTCTAAAATAAAAAACAATGACACAGGCAAATTTATCCCAATACCAAATCTGAGATTTAAATATATAAAATACTGATATATTTTTATTAAAGTTGTCTCTATTTATGCATATTATTATTAAGGATGTTTGTGCCATGCTATATTAGTAATTGTACCTTTCAGAAGAGCATTGTATTTCCACTTTATCTCAGTGTGAATAAATTGAGATAAAGGTAATTCGTTAAGCTCAGATACTTGTACATTTATTTATGAAGTTGCAAAATATAATACAGATATTTTTCCTATATCAGGTTAGGGAAAAGCATTTATCTCATACAATGTTAATTTACTGCATTTATATTTATATCAAAATATCCAGTTGTCATTTAATTTATAATTTTTACTTAAATTTTCTTCTGAAATGTATTTTTAAAACAGAGACATGGATACACTGTGTATTTCAGAATACCAACAGGAAAAATATTTTCAAAAAGAAAACTGAAATATGATTTCTAATTATTAGCTACCTCTTTCTTTGGAAAGATTAGACTTGACCTTAAGCTTAGTCATATGATTTGTTTTGACAGTGAAAAATGAACAATGCTGGTGTAACCTCTGAACAGAACTTTTAGAACCATCTTATAGTTCTCCCACGTTTCTTTCTATTTTGTTTCAGAGGAGGTTACTCCTTCAACTTGTAGCCCAAGTGAAGACTTGGATCAGAGACAGAGAAAACTTGCAAAAAGGTATTTAGTGAGCAAGGAATAAATTTTGAGATTTGGTGCTGTGTCTACAGAAGCATTCTTAAGCCTAAGATAACTGACATACTGTTGCTTGCCATCCTACCCTGAGGATCATCTTATTGTTCTTAATTCCTATTCTTATTTCCATTCAAAATCCCCATAATTTGAAACATTTGTGGTATGATTCCTAGATCTGCAGATTTAAGATCTTTGCTCGTCACTGAGAAGATTTTCTAATATTGAGTAGAAAATGTAAGTTGCTTCATCAGGGAAGAAGAGTTGTGCCAACAACTAAGTTATATCTATTACTTCAATCTACGATGCTAAATAGAGAGAATTAGTATTCTTAGATCTGGTAAAAATTTGTATGGGATTATATGATCATGCCTTCTGCATTCAAATGGGTTAAGGATTATTATTAATAATCAATAGTTCTCTTGCTTCCCAATTCAAACTGATGTATACCAGAGATAAAATAGTCTAGGAAAAATTGCTTAACTTTAAGGAGAGGAAGTCATTTAACTTTTTATAAATTTCAGACTATATAATTTGTAGATATTTTTAGAAATATCCAGTTGATATTGAAAACTCCAAATCTACTAACTATTTTGTGGCCTTAATGAAATCATTCAATTTGAATTTATAGTCATCACTTGAAAGTGAAAGTGATTCAGTCATGTCCAACGCTTTGGGACTGTAGCCTGCCAGGCTCCTCTGACCATGGAATTCTTCCGGCAAGAACACTGGAGTGTGTAGCTGTTCCTTTCTCCAGGCAATCTTTCCAACCCAGAGGGTGAACCCAGGTCTCCTGCATTGAAGGCATATTCTTTACCATCTGAGCCACCAGGGAAGGCCAAAACTAATCAGTTGGCCTTCATTAAATCATGGAGATGAATTTAATTTAATTTCTTAAACAGAAATAAGATAAAATTAAAAATAAATGAAGCAGTGTGTTTACAGATTCAAATAGCATATAGTAATATAGCATATAGTATATAGTAATATAATTGCCACATTTAGTATGATCTCAATTTCCTGTAATTTAGTCCTTTTTCATAATTTAGAAGAACCAACTTTAAGAGATGAAGAAATACGACATTTTAGATTTGCTATTCACCCACCTATTTTCACTTTTGTCATGCCTCCTTTTCCTACGATCCCAACAATTAATGTCCTAATCAAAATAAGATACATATTTTGATCTTTTCCTTACAAAAGAACTATTTTTTTAAAATGTTGATATAGAGGACCCACAAAGCACTCAATGTTCCACTCAAAAAGACTGACTCTACATAATCAGTTCCCTTTGGGTTCTACTAGTGGCTCCACACTAAGAGAAAACCGACAAGCTGCAGAGGGTGATATTTGATTATCTTCAATGGAAACGAAAAGAACCTTTGCTAAAGACATTTATTTCTTGCCTCTAAGAATCCTATATTCTCACCTACTTCCTAATAAAATGAATTAATTATGTAGGGCCTGGCAAGAGATAATAAGTCTTTTCTGACGTCTGTTGAAGGTCCCTAAAACAAATCATCAGTGTGGTTTAAAGAGTGTGAATTTTGTGAATATATGTTGAATATGTATAGAGATACTATGAAAGTTCAAAGCACAATAACCATATTTCCCACAGAAGCATACAAAGAACAAGTCACAGAACTTCCTTCATCATACATGTCCATACTATAAAACTTTGCCATGATGATATGATTTTCTTCAGTGTTACTTACTAATACAATCTAGTCATTTCTGTCAAAATTCAGTTTTATATTACTGAGAACCTTTTCAAGATAATAAGATACATGTCAAAAAAGAACTGTAGGCTATTGATTCTGATACTTAAGTCCTATATAGTTCAATGATAAAGTGATCAAAAAATTAAACTGAGATATGTAAGGGAGTTAGACTTCAAGTCTTGTACCTGTGACACTGGATATAACCTCCAAACTATGACTATCACATCGTATTTCCATATATTCTTATAGATCAAGTAGAAGGACATATCACCAATAATAAGTAATACAATGCAAATTAGGTTACCAAGACTTCTCTTATACACATTGAAGTAAAATATGGATGTCTAGACATATAAGAATAGATCCAAGTAGGACAATGATTCAGTTATAATATAATAAGTGGATGGGATAGGATGTCAGGAAAAAAATTAAAGTCTCATATTGCCTTTGGCAATTTCGCATAACTGAAAGGGTTGGGAATGACAATTGCTGACAAAGCAACATAAAAGTAATTAGTTTTACTTTTATTTCAAATTTTAATATGAACTGTGAGCACAGAATAGATTTTTCCAAAGAATAATGTAAAAATTTTATATAACAGCCATTTTTGATAAATTGCATTACATTCAGTATAGAGAGGTTTATTGGCTCTAAATTAATATTTTCAGCCTTATTCATTTATCCATTAAATCCTTCTTTAACTGCAAAATACCTACCATGTGTGACACCTGTGCTAGGGTCATGATTTTCAAATTGGCTGTGTACTGGCATCAGTGGAGAAAATTGTTCAACATATAAATATGTAGAAATTACTCCAAACTTTCTGATTTGGGATTCAAAGGAGTAGAACATAATCATCTCTGCATTCAACACAGTTTTAAGATGATTCTTATGCCAGAAATAATCATTAAATTAATTGAAAATGTTTCTGAAAACAAGATACTGTCATAACAAAATCTTTACACACTATGAAATAAATATTTCAGAACAGACTCACCAGGGCAATCTAGGAAGCAGATGTATTGTGGTAAGAGATTTGCACCTTCATTAAGGTGGAGATGTAAAGACAGGGGAGGGAAAATGGAATGCTAACAATAAGAAAACTGTCATACTCATAGCAAATAGGAAAAGGAGTACCTCAAGGCTATATATTGTCACCCTGCTTATTTAACTTTTATGCAGAGTACACCATGAGAAACGCTGGGCTGGAGGAAGCACAAGCTGGAATCAAGATTGCCGGGAGAAATATCAATAACTTCAGATATGCAGATGACACCACGCTCATGGCAGAAAGTGAAGAAGAACTAAAGGGCCTCTTGATGAAAGTGAAAGAGGAGAGTGAAAAAGTTGGCTTAAAACTCAACATTCAGAAAACGAAGATCATGGCATCTGGTCCAATCACTTCATGGCTAATAGATGGGGAAACAGTGGAAACAGTGGCTGACTTTATTTTTCTGGACTCCAAAATCACTGCAGATGGTGACTGCAGCCAAGAAATTAAAAAGCGTTTACTCCTTGGAAGGAAAGTTATGACCAACCTAGATAGCATATTCAAAAGCAGAGTCATTACTTTGTCTACAAAGGTCCATCTAGTCAAGGCTATGGTTTTTCCAGTAGTCATGTATGGATGTGAGAGTTGGACTAAAAAGAAAACTAAGCACTGAAGAACTGATGCTTTTGAACTGTGGTGTTGGAGAAGACTTTGAGAGTCCCTTGGTCTGCAAGGAGATCCAACCAGTCCATCCTAAAAGAGATCAGTCCTGGGTGTTCATTGGAAGGACTGATGCTGAAGCTGAAACTCCAATACTTTGGCCCCCTGATGCAAAGAGCTGACTCACTTGAAAAGACCCTGATGCTGGGAAAGACTGAGGGCAGGAGGAGAAGGGGACAACAAAGGATAAGATGGTTGGATGCCATCACCGACTCAATGGACATTGGTTTGGGTGGACTCGAGGAGTTGGTGATGGACAGACTGGCGTGCTGTGGTTCATGGGGTCGCAAAGAGTCAGACACAACTTAGCGACTGAACTGAACTGATGGCAAACAATGTTTTTGGAACTAGTGTAGGAAGAGAAACCATTAGAGTATTGAAGAAAACTGGTTTGTCATTTTTATATACATAGGGAAATGTGTGTGTCTGTGTCTGTACACACTTGTCCAGGTAACACTGATCTGTAAACCGTTCCCTCTATTGACTGATATAGAGGTTAATCCACTGATGGAGTTCATATCTTACTACCAATCTGTTTCCAAATATCAAAGTATCTTCATATTTTCAAGAAAAATAAACTCATTTGATGGGATTACATATAACTGTATAACAAAACCAAAAATTTTAGTTATTTAGGTTTCAAAATTTAAACATATATTGTTTTTAAATATGTAAGAGTAAGCCAATTAGAATATGGATTTTAAAAACCACATAGCCCAGACTCTGAAGGGGAACACTCTATACCTATGAGAAAACTTAAGGCTTTGCCATATGAAACCAATAGGGGGCAAAGATAATAAAATTAACATCTAGAGAATTTCAGACCTTCTGAACTTTAGGGAAGATAAGTTGATATCATAGTTTAGAAATAAAGTAAAAATCTTATCTTAACTGGACCCGGTAGTACAATTTACCAGTAGAAAATTTTGAGACTTGCATTGCATTTTTCTGTTGAAATAAATGGCCAGGTATAGATAAAACTAATTATAAGAATGAACTCTTGTCAAAATAAGGATCAATATGTGAATAAAGGTACACAGCAAAGAAATATCTTAAAAAGTTTAAATAGAAATATATAAAAAGTAAAAGCATATATGCTAACAATAGAAAAGTTTACCACAACTATACATATGTTCAGATGTTAATCATAAACAAAATGGATTCTAATTTTCTTCTGTACTTCTCCCCATTTTTAACACAATCACTCATTTGAAGATAACGTTTACCTTCTATTCGTCATGTTCTATTTAGCATTAAATTAAAGGTGACTAATACCAAAGGATAGAGGAGAACATAAATGTGACCTTTGTAAGAAGTAATACCTCTGAATCAATTATTGTTGATTTTTCTGTCTTAAGGTTTAACTCGAAATACATGAGCTCTGTATACTGATACTGTGCTACCTCGTAAATTGTAGAAAATTTTTTAAATTTCAGTATTGTAGTACTAACTATATTCTTTTTATGACTGAAAGGAATTTTAGCTGATTTTTACAACCCCTCAAATTCTCCAGGTTTAATTATTTATACAAAAAAAATTGTCTGATAAATATACCAAAGACCAAAAGGTCACTTAATCTTTTGGTCTATTTAGGTTTTAAAAAACAAGTAACATCATGATGAATGAGCATTGACACAGAACTAAAACATTCCCATGAAAACATACATTATGAACTATATACAATCCATTAAATAAGACGAAGTCCATTCCATTCTAGTCCCTTCTTAGGCAGCTGCAAGTATTGAGAAAAAGATTTAGGATACCTTGAGTCCCCTTTCAAGTACCACTAATAAAATAAATAATATTTGGTGTCACATCACTCACAGGGTGGTGGATGTGACTTCATGCTTATTCATTTGTCACTCTCCAATTGAATGATGCCTTTCTTAGCACATAGACCTTTTCCCAACAATTGGTAACTACTCAACTAGAAGTTAATTGAGTCATTGGTTTCTCTTTAAATGTGTGAATGTTTGGGGATTGTGAGCCATTAATACTGCATAAGGTAAGAGTCCAATTCCTATAATGAAAATTAGATGAGCTTGCTTTCTATTCTACTCAGGTATATGAAACGGAACTATAAGTCATTAGAAGGAAGAAATTTTGGGAAGAAAATGATCAGGAAGTTTAGAATGAGAATGAGTGTATTTTGGGCTTAAAAGGTAATATTTAAAAATAGTATTTATTGTGCTTCATGGAAAAGTTCCAATTATTTTTTTTCTGATTTATAGTCACTGATTGAACTGCTAATTTTATACTTTATCATTCTCAGATTCAGATTTAATATAATTTGTGAAAAACATCATCTCTCTGTAAGGAGAGATAAGCCATGAGATCTGGGTTTGTGTTCATAGTTCTATACGATATGAACACATAAGTAAATAATTAAACACTTTTTCATATTTAACTCTGTACTTGATCTTGATATGATGTAGGCTTTACTTCTGGAAAACAAGAAGAATACATTGAGAGTGGTAGTAAAAAATTAAAAATCTCCAAACAACCTTATCTGTTTGAAAAGAACAAGTTTACTTTTGAATGACCGGTAAGAAAGCAATGAAGCCATTCTTTAAGGACTGCTGTTCTACTTTTAATGAAACAACCCTTTCACAACAAGCTGAATACAGAAGAGGTGTCAGGGCTTCGCTTAAGAGGAACAAGGCCCTATTTACAAACTAGAGAGATGATTTTCAGTGACACATAGATCATGCAATTTATTCTGTGTGTTTGCCTGTACCAATCATGTGCCTTACCGTCTAAATAGAACCATAGGGCCTGGTGTGAACTTCCTGGATCATCTCACGGAAGGGAGGACAGACATTCTCACACCATGAGTGCTTTGGTCTGCAGAGAAACACTAGAGGAAACTGTCTCCAATGACGTGGGCACAACAGTGTAGATATCTAGGCAGCTGGAGTGGGATAACAGAGGAAAGTGTGAAGAATAAGATAACTTGCTGTCTCTTTTACAAGCAGCCACATGAAGATTAATGGGCTAATTTCTGAGAAGCACTTAAACAGTCATGGATGCCAAGTTTAAACAATATTATTTATTAGTTGGCTATGTGGTAAATTTCCCCTGAGAGCACAACTGAAAGCCATATAAAAATGTATCTTCTTATTCAACTTCAATATACATATTGTATATAAGGTAGATCTTAATTGCACAAGAGCATTTAGAAAGATAGTAAATCACCTTGAGTAAGTCTAAGGGTGAAATGATGTCTTTCCAAATATTTAAGAATGTTCAGGATCCCAGGGGTAGCAAATTAGAAATTAACTCTTAAATGATATATTCTGTTGTCTCTATCCCTAGAGAACAGGATTCAGGACAGGGAACATAAATTCAGAATGGTGCTGTTGGGAACAGGAAAGGTGTCAGAAATCACACATTTTGCCATGGACTCCCCTATAAGAAAGTCTTTAAGGAAAATGTCTTTAAATGGACAAGCTGAGCTCATAAAGCTTTACAGAAAACAGGGGCTGGGAGAACTCAGACTTGAAAATGTTCCATATAATTTTTGAAGCACTTAAAAAAAAATTTGTCTATAATAAAGTTCTAAGGCATAGCTCACAAGGATAAAACTTCATATAGTAAATAGCACATCAAGAAATGTTTCAGGGTAGCTTGTTGCTCATTAAAGTAACCAAGATTATTATTTAAAATAAGTGTGACTTTTAAAGTGCCACCCAAGAATTGAGCTAAGATTTACAGTCAATATCATGGTGGTGATATCATTTTCCAATTAAAAAGCAAAGACTCATACCCTCAGAATCATTCTGCATAGTATATTTATAACTATGTTCATAATAAATATCTGATACTCTCTCCACAACAACCAAAATTTGAAGCTAAAAAAAAAAAAAAGCAAGGTGATTTTGGCATAAGGTTCTTAAAAGCATCTAGTACAAATTACATATCATTCTATCCATAATGACTGTGGCATTTGGGAAATTAAGATTTATTGTCAGTTATCAATGCCTATAATTATAGAGATGTTATTAAAAACCCTACCTGAATTAAATATGCCTCACAGATTCAACTCATTATTTGTTAATGCTTGAGGTTTATACTTCCTAGGACAGAAAGGCAATGGAAATGAGAGCAGCTATCCTGTACAAGGTTAATTTGTGAATGGTAAATGAATGCTTTACAATGAACTACATAGGTTACAATTTAGACAGGACTTGGTAGAAAATCAGTTTTCTCTGTTCAGTTGGGGTTTTATTTCTTTAAAGAGAAGATTCAATAGTACAGAAGAAAATATAAATGATTGCTGTGCCAAGTCTTTCTCGAGAGAGATTAAAGAGTTCATCAAGGTATTTTCAATCTCCAAGCAAGCAAATTTTGTTATTCTAACTTGGACATTCCATCATTTATTTGCTACCTCCTTTACTGAAACAACAGCAAAACTAAAAAATATATTTTTGCTTTCAATAAGTATATCTCTTTGGTGGCTGAAAAAACAAAATTCATTTTAATGAAACAGCTGAATGGAAAAGTCATTGTATCTATCCCCTCAATTTCTTCAATTAAACTCTGTTAAATCAAAGCCATTTTATTATTAAATTAATTTTACATTGAAAACAGGACTCTATAGTCATAACTGTTTTTCCAATAACTCTGAGTAAGCATACTCACATGCATTCTATTTAAAGGTATTTAAAGCCCTAGTACCTAGGGGAGTGGGTTATTTCTTTAATGAGTAGGACCACCTGTGTGGTATAATTTGAATGGAATGGAAAGACCCTGCTTCTGCAAAGTAATTCTATCACCAGACTGCAATAGAAATTTGCCCTTCTTCTCAGTTTGAAATTCTCATCACTGAGTAATTTCCTCTTGCTTAGCTATTGCGGGCTAGTAGGTGATGTGTAGGAGGGATGGCAGTTGAAAGCTCATCTGGAATTTGTACAAAAAGAGAACAGATAATGAGACACAGAGGAAAAAAATCAATTAAATGTCACTTTAATACTTTGAGAAGACCTTCTGCTCTACCTATGTGGAGGACAACGCACAGCTGAGGTTGTTGGAATGCAGAGAGATGGGAGCATAGAGGTGTTCTATAACAGGGTGATGAAGACACCAGCGTACAATGGGCTTGCATCTGAGTACAAGGACCTGGCTGTTCAGTTCAGTTCAATTCAGTCGCTCAGCGGTGTCTGACTCTGCGACCCCATGGGCTGCACACCCAGGAATAAACAGAGGCCCAGGTGATGGGTAGGTTGTAAACTGTAAAGTGAAACATCTTCCTACTGAGAAAATGGAAATTATTTTAACTGATGCTGGACCAAGATTTGGAGACCACAAGCAGCCTATAAGTATCATAATCCATGGACCTGATAAACTGTATTTATTTAGCATTTATTGATTGGGAGTGATAAGAAACTGACTTTCTTTAATAAAATCCTACATCATTACTCATACTAAATATAAATTATAAAGGTGTGCTAGATATCTACTGCTGCTACTGCTAAGTCACTTCAGTCGTGTCCAACTCTGTGCAGCCCCACAGATGGCAGCCTACCAGGCTCCTCCATCCCTGGGAATCTCCAGGCAAGAACACTGGAATGGGTTGCCATTTCTTTCTCCAATGTATGAAAGTGAAAAGTGAAAGTGAAGTCGCTCAGTCGTGTCTGACTCTTAGCCACCCCATGGACTGCAGCACACCAGGCTCCTCCGTCCATGGGATTTTCCAGGCAAGAGTACTGGAGTGGGGTGCCATTGCCATCTCCACTAGACATCTACATGCTCCTCCAAATCTTCTTTCAATTTATCCTCTCTTCTTTGTGCCCGAGGAGCTTAAGCAATAGAGGCATAAAGTCAATCAAATGACTCTTGTGTCCTCTGGCTTCTACTTTGGTTTGCAAATAGGAATTACCAGCATGAGAACAGAATGGGTGGGAAAAGGGATTAAGGAAACAAAAGTCCCATGTTTATTTCCCTGACTTTCTCCCTGAAGGATTTCCCAGGGTGGCTGCATATTTCCTGTCTCTTTTCCAACCTTCCTCCCTCCTTTTAGTCCTTTTGTTGTAACAATTAAAGGCCTGGAATAAGAGCATTATCCTTTATAGTTTCCCTATACCCTGCCCACATCTTTGTAAATTGCCCCTTTATTAAACTTTCTTCTATTTACTCACTTTAAGTGTGCCAGTTGTTTCGTCTAGTACCCTGACTCTTAATATAGTAGATGTGCTCTACATAACTTAGTTCTGACACTTTTGGAATTGTCTTTTATATCACATTTTGGTTTTTGTCATTTGTAACTAACAGGATAGGGATAACCCTAAAGATGGCTGGTGCAACCCATGTTTACCAAGTCACAAAGTTACTTTAAAACAGTGGATTAAATTTGACCAAAAAAGGGTATTGTATTTTTCTAAAGTGCAAAGCAGTTTCACTTAATAATAAGCCCAAATAATTCAGACATTTATTGGTCATAGACAACTGCAAAACATTTTTAAAATTTTAATACTACTAAAATCACAAATGTAATTCACAAAAGTACTCTCTATTAGTAATTTTCTTTTATACATATGAAACAAGTTACTAGAGTACCATACATATAGCGTACTTTTTTTCTTTCTAGTTTTGTTATCAATCCAACTTATTCTTGGATTGCTGATTAAGTACAACATGTTATTCAGTAGAATATGGTTTCCCAGATAAAGCCTTAAAAAATATTTTTTACTCTCTGGTTAATTCAATATAACCAATATATCACCAAGTTTTGTGGCAGTTATAATTTTTCAATATCTTCAAGTCCTATATTTCTAGGATCATATCAATGTTAGGCCTTAATTGAAGGTTACTTGTAACATGGAAACAAAATAATAAATTTTTATCTTGAATTTTGCAGTATAACATTACTAGTCTCTAGCCCCTAAAGTATACCTTTAGAATAAAGTCATATTTCTGTTATTTCTTTTCTTTTCAGTCACGAAACATGCTTAATTTCCTCATATTATGGGAAGAATAAATAAATAAATAAAGGCCATGAAGAACAACTTCCCCAATTTAAAATGTCCCCCTTCTGCTATGAAGCAATTTCCATTTCCCTTCTCTTCTTACAAGAGAAGTCAACTGGGACTGTCTCCAGTCTCACCCTCACTCATTACTCAGCTCTCCATAGTGAACAGAATTCTCTAAGTAGGTCACTAACAGTCTCCTAATTATCCAGTTACCGTCTTATTTCAAATCTCTAGCATTTAATACTCTTGATCAATTGAAATTTGTTTGAGATACCTCCTTTGCTTTTCATCACAGAGCCCTCTGAACTCTCCTAATTCATATGTCTATTACCCACCCCTCACCCCCAACCCATCATCTTCATTGACTCAGTCACCTCCTCATATCCTCATTCTTTCTCAGAGTTTTATCCCTGTCTCTCTTATCTTTTTAGCCTAACCACTTTTTAAATGATATCTTACTTAATTACTTCATTAATGATAAGCTATAATTATCATAGCTTTAGCAATTATGTATATTTTGATATTTTCCGAATCAATGTCTCTAACCTAAGACTGTCTTCAAACCCCCAAACTCAAATTTCTGTCTGATTTGGAGACATAGCCACATGGATATACTCTGTTGAACTCAACTTCAGAAGGAACAAAGTTGAAAATCACTCCTTTTTGTGACCCTGTGGACCCCATGGACCACTCATGCTGCAGTCCATGGGATCACAAAGAGTCAGACATGACTTAATGACTGAACAACAACAAATAATGCATATAATAATCCAGAAATCTCAAAGTCAACCAGGTCTTTTCAGTTACCTTAGCTCTTGCATCTTTCAATATTTTTTATCTAATTAATCACCATATTCTTCTAATTTCACTGTTCAACATTATCTCTTCTGGTTCTGCTCTTATACCCGCTATCATTGCCTGGTTTGAGGCCTAAATATCTTTTGATAATACTTTTATAAAATTTCAAAAGTTATAGCCTTAATTATACAGTTACCTAATTAAAAAAGAAAACTCTTAGTATTATGCTCTTATACAAGATCTTTCAATGCCTTCTCTTTCCTTAGCATTCTAAAAAAGGCTTTTAATAATCTAGCTCCTTGTCAGTATTTCTGATGTTATCTTCTATCATCTCTCTGTTAGTCATCTGTTCCAGTTATTTTGATGTATTTACAAATTACCCAAAATCACAGAGTATCACAGTGAAGTATACATATGTACAATCTAATCATTGGACAAGATTGCCTTGATGCTTCTTTTCTGACTGAGGAGTCCTAATTATGGCTTAAAATCTCTTTATCCAGTTCTTCTTCTCTGAGGCCATTCCTGAATCCTACAGACATACTGAATCACACGAAGCCTGGTGCATACAACACATATTTATTTGTACATATCTCACTGTACTGAAATGGTTCATTATTATTTGGCCTTTGTGCCTACAGGAAATGTATCTTAGTTGTCTTAATATCTCAGGTGTAATCACAGGGTCTAGATAATAGTAAGTAGCCAATAAATGTGTGTCTATCCATAGGGCATGAGTATAGGAGAAAGGAGATACATTATAATCTCATAATGGTATATATTGTAGACCAGGAGTAACAATCTGTACAAAAGACCATGAGTTACCATCAAAAAGAAGACAATAAGAAGGAGGACAAACTTTCATATAATCATTTTTCTGGGAGTAGAGATCATAAACAAGATGATTCTAGCATCTTAAAACTCTAAGATAGGATGAGATTGCATTTTCCTCAATTAGTTTTTAAAAAGAGCCCTAATACACTGTTTAAATGCTAGTTGGCATGGCTTATCCGATATCTACAGGAAAGTTTCCAGTATTACATAACTATAAAAAAAAAAAAAAGTCCTGGGAAGAATGAGAAAACATCTGAGTCCAGAAAGGACTGGAAAATCTGAATCTTATTAGATAAGTTAGCATCCTGAAGACATCAGCCTATCCTTACTAAGCAGGAGCATGAATTTTAATGGGGGAGTGTGGGGGCCCAGAGACAAACACAAAGCCAAATTGGGTAGGAAGTCTTCTTAGAGTCTAAAAAGTGACCCCATCACTTTGGAAAATAGAAAAGTACCCCTGCTCCAGGAGATACAGTGGTACAATGGAATTTGTAGCCTTGGTTCTTACTATATATATATATATGTATATATATATATAAAGATATCATTAAATATTGATTAAAAGAAAGCTGGTATAGCTTTGTTATAATATCTCACAAAACACAGTAATAAAAATCACTACTTAAATAAAGAGGTTCCATGAATATGAGAAAATAGTTCAATAAATATAATATTTTTAAAGCGGCCTACAACTAAAAGCAAGTTTCAAAACACAGAAAGCAAAATTATCCATTTTCCGAACAAATATAGAAATTTGTAGCCAGAGTAGCATATTTGAACATATCACTCAGTGATATTTTTCATTCAGAAACATACACACACACACACAAACACACGAATCAGTAAAGACATAGATTTGAACAACGAAATTAATAAACTTGTGCAGACCAATGATCCAAAGGGATATTGCATGTTAAGAGCAATGCCACACCTTCTTTCTTAACTGCCCTTCTTTTGACGTGTTCTCTCCTTTTTGACTCCAGCATCTAGGGAAACTACATTCAATAGAACAGAACTTGACTAAGAGACAAATTTCCCTTCCAGTCTTTCCCTTCTAATTGTCTTTCAAAACTCAGTTGATGTTTGTATTTTCATCCATTTCCTTGAAATGCCTCCAAGTTCTGTTTGAATGCAAAAGAATGCTTTATACAAACACAGATTCATATTTCACAAACATTTAGTCATCTTTTCTGATCTAGGTGCTTTCCTTTCCTAGTACCACCCCACATTCTTTCCACGAGTCCGAACCAAGGGTCAGGCTTTTCCTTAGGACAGCCATGAGGTCTTCAGTATTGTCAAGTCCCTTCCTAGTATGCACTGAGCAACAAATAATTAATTTAATGAAGAATATTATTTTAGATTTAGGAAAATGATAGGTGATTAAGGTGGAATTACTTTTGGAGTTATTCTATTTTTTTTTTTTTTTCAGGTTATCTCAGTAACTTTGTAGACTTTCTATATCTCATTTGCAGACCTAAAGATTTGGTCTGATCAAAGATAATAGTTGGGGCAACATGGAATTTCTCAATCATATATAATTTGATTTTAATTAATTGATGTTTTTTTATTATTGCTACATTTACTGGTCAAAAACAAATGCTTCTTGTATACATTTATTCTCTGTGTAAGAGTCATTTCTGGTGAATACTCTTACAAATCAGAAATGCTCTTAAAACATGTTTTAAACCCCAAACCAACCTGATTTTATGTATTTTATTTTTGCTTCTTACTTAACCTCTCTGTATTCATTTTCTCATTTAAAAAACAGAAGGAAAATAATAATTGCTTCATAGGGTGGCATAGTCTGTGTGATAAAAATTCATAGACAAACTCATTAGTGCGAATTTTTTTGCACATGACAAAAAATGAAAATTACCTTTTTGTCAATGAATATGATTTAAATTAATGAGGGAGTTTTCACATAAATGATCATTTAAAAGTAAGCCAAGAACATCTAAAATCCTTGACAAATATTTCAATCATAGAATGATGTATTCAATAATATCATAATACTGTCTCATTCCCTGAATAATTATAGTAAGCAGAATAGATTTTTCTATTTTCTCATAGATTTACTTACATTACACTAAATCAAGAAGTAAAACATTTTTTAAAAAATCATATATTTTGCTGCATTTTCTAAGTCACCTGATGGTCTGTCTGGGATATTCTGCCGTGCAGGGACACAACAGTGCATGTAGTGAAGCTTGGCCCTGGTAGGAACTTAACATTGTGTGCATATGCATGAGATATTTAAATAATAAATATGAAATATTGTGGTATCAAGTACTCTGTATTAAAAGTCTTGTTTTTATAAAACATTTAAAACATTATAGAGCCATAATCTTTGGTCTTGCTTGTTCATTTATTTTAATGATGACCTTATTGCTATAATGCCACATAAGAAATTAATAAAAAGCTGAACAAAAAGCAAATACACTGACTTGGGGAAGGCTGTGGTGATAAATCATATTGTTTCTGTTCTCTGGACACTAGTAAACTGGATTTGCTTTCTAGATCTTTTATAAAATTAAAAAAACAAAAACAAAACCCCTAACATCTAAACTTTTTCTTTTTTTTTCCAATTTAACAATCTCTGAGTTTTAATTACATTGTTTAGAGAATTTACATTTAATGTGATTATCAACATGTTTGGATTTAAGTCTAGTTTTACTATTTATTTTCTATGTGTTTGAAGGTAGACTGTGATAGTATTTATTATGAATTCTAGAGAAAACTGAAAACATAGAGAGGAAGAATCAACTAAGCTAACAGTGGAGATGAAATAAGAAATGATAGTCAATTCAAAGGAAGGCAGGGAAATAGTAAAACAAAGAAAGAACAGAAAAGGCACATAAACTTTTTCTAGAACAGTGTGTCCATTTCCTCACCTGAACTGAAACTGAGCCTAACCCTGATAATGCTACCTACCCCGGAAACCTCACCGAACTCACACCCATGATGAACAAGGAGGGCCCAGTGTTCTCCTTACTCCTCACTGCTGTATTGGTATTATTGCCCTGTCATCATCATTCAGTAACTGCTCTGCTTTTGATGCCTGTGCCACTCACTTGTGATATATACCTCAAACTTCATTAGGCTCTTTTCTTTTCACCACTGACTTAAACTTACTTTGTTCATTATGTTATTTGACTACTCTTCTCTGGTCTGGTTCTTAACATTCAAGTTAATGAGCCTTTTAACTATACTCACATAATCCTAGATTTCTTCAACTCCAAACAATCTCTGTTTTCATTAGACACATGCATTTCTTTATCCAAACATGTCTTCGTCTTGTGAACTTTATCCCTTCCACTTCACCCCCAGCCCTCACTGCATCCTTACCCACTTTAGACAGAACTGCTAGCAGTTCCATTGTTACTTTCACGTATCTGTAGATTTGCGCCTTACTCTTTCTGATTTTCTGCCTTTCCTGTGTGCCATTTCAGTTTTCAGATCTAGGATAATCTTCTTCATTTTTGTTCCTGACTTTTAAGTGATGCTTAAAAAGGTCAAGTAACAAAAGTAGTTGTTTTATGTTACAGACAAATATCAGTTAACATCTCTGATTTGCCATCATTTTTGTCTACATAAGGTAAATGGGAAAACTATTAATACTTCAACTTACTGAGAATGGAATATGATGAAAATATTCTGGAGAAGCATTTAATAATCTATATGAAGGTGATTTAAAATTGTATAATCCTCAAAACAGGAATGCCATTATTACCATTTATTCTAAGGTGATTATTAGACAAGAGCAAACAAATATATGTTATTGTCTGTATATAATGAGTTGGTTAAGTAACTTATTTTATAAAAGTATAGTGGACTAGCATACATCCATTAAATGTATTTTACATTAATATGGCAATGTATATGGGTGTTAGTCGCTCATTCGTGTCTGACTCTTTATGAGTCCATGGACCGTAACACAGCAGGTTCCTCTGTCCATGGAATTACTGTAGTGGGTTGCCATTCCCTTCTCCAGTGGATCTTTATGACTCAGGGATTGAACCTAAGCCTCCCACATTGCAGACAGATTCTTTACCATCTTAGCTACCAGGTGATGCCCAACATGGCAAAATTTTTACTCTATTATGGAATGGATTAAATATTATAAACTGGGTAATTACATTCAATCATGTATATATGAGTATATATCTAATATTACATGCAATCATATATGTATGTCTTGTGTTGTATGTAACTACTCACAAGTTTGAATAAATGTTTGCTGAATTATCAATGGTTGATTTTTTGAAATTTTTCATGACTTTGACACCTTTATTTCCATCTTCAAGCTTTTCACTATTACTTGAAATTCCTACATGAATCTATGTTACTGTAGTAAGAAAAATAACACAATTAAGCTATATTAATTTGAGGAAAATAGTAGTTAGATATAATTGTTTAATTCTGCATCTCCCTTTTATTTCTAAACAAAATGGAATCCAGTTTCTTGACCCCAACTATTTTAATAAAATGATTCTTACAAAGATTAGCCACCAATGAACTAATCATCAAATCTACTGATCCTTATTCTTGAACAACAATCTGAGGCATATGACATAGTTAAGTATGCTATCTTTATTAACAGCATGGCTACTTTAAATCACATTTTATACTACTTCATCTTAAGATCTTTTATCAGCTTATTCAAAGTCCTCTAAAGCCATTTTCTAGATTCCAAGTTCAAAGTGCATTCCTTTTCACTATACATATTCTTCATTAATTGACTTCCCTCCCACAGCTTCAAATATCACTGTTACTGGATGAATCTCAAATTATCTAAACATCAAAGCCACACATCTAACAGCCTTCTGTTTACTACGCAAAACAAGCCTGAAGTTACCTTGAACTTCGTTTGAGTAGATGAGAATTTATTAACTTCCTTCTAAATTTTCATGCTCTTATGCCTTCAATTTTTTATTTTTGCCTTCAATTTTAAATGCATCACTATTCTTTCCTTTGCTTGGACTTAAAACTCCAGACTTCCTAAACTTTCTCTCCCTTGTGCCTTGTAGCTATTCACTGTATCTGTATTGATTATGCACTTACTACATATTTGTCAGTGGGCAAAAGAAATAACATTTTGGATGAGGTGCTATCTAGTTTTTGTTTCCTTCAGTCATGTAATCATTAACAGCAAGCTGCTGCAATTCTGATGGCTCTTTTTGCAATCACAAATTATAATCTGCTACGCACAAATGAATAGCCATGTTCTTCTAAAATACATGAATTTCTCCATCTATGACATTAATTTGATGGAGAAAAGGAGTTTGGCATTCACCTGGAATACAGCTAATTATTAATTTTTTCCACAATTCCCTTGCTTATCATTTTCCAAAGTCTGTGCCTTTAGTCATTATGGTGTACTGTAATTAAAATAACAGCAATGAGATGCACATACACTCAATTCAAAGAAAGATGTTTCAGAGAATTAAAAAAAAACAAAACACAACTCTATGACAATGCAGAGGAGAGGGGGAATTATTGCTGATTGAAGTGCTATCAGAAAGTTCATCTATTAAAAAAAAGACAGTAGTATCATGGGCTACTTGATGGACTAATAGCAAGGCTATATGGCAAATACTGAGGGAGCCAGATTTGGTGGCATATTGGTTATTTTGTGGGGAATAGTAGATGAAGAATGCCTCAGAGGGATGTTGATTGCATTTTCAGTTGAACCTGACTACAAGACGGTAGTGGGCACAGTGAACATCTCCACCACAGAGACAGATAAGAACAGGAACAAGAGTTCTAGAAGCAGTAAGGAGGAAATGATTTGCCAGATATCAGTGAGCATGTTTCTCTGAAAGCTGATTACTGAGAAAAGGAACAATGATTTTACAGACAACTACATTATAATTTAAATTATATACAGTGTGTGTGTTCAGTTGTGTCTGATTGTTTTGTGACAATGGACTGTAGCCTGCCAGGCTCTTCTATCCATGGGATTTCCCAGGCAAGAATACTGGAATGGGTTCCCATTTCCATCTCCAGAGAATCTTCCTGACCCAGGGATTGAAGTTGTGTCTCCTGATTGGCAGGCAGATTCTTTAACAGAGTCCATGCCCATAATTATTAAAATCTCAATTTTTATGTTATTTATATATTTATGTTATTATATATATAGATATATATTTATATATCTACATTATATATCTACATCACTTCATGGGAGATAGATGGGGAAACAATGGAAACAGTGTCAGACTTTATTTTTTGGGGCTCCAAAATCACTGCAGATGGTGATTGCAGCCATGAAATTAAAAAGATGCTTACTCCTTGGAAGGAAAGTTATGACCAACCTAGATAGCATATTCAAAAGCAGAGACATTACTTTGTCCACAAAGGTCCGTCTAGTCAAGGCTATTGTTTTTCCAGTAGTAATGTATGGATGTGAGAGTTGGACTGTGAAGAAGGCTGAGCGCCAAAGAATTGATGGTTTTGAACTGTGGTGTTGGAGAAGACTCTTGAGAGTCCCTTGGACTACAAGGAGATCCAACCAGTCCATTCTGAAGGAGATCAGCCCTGGGATTTCTTTGGAAGGAATGATGCTAAAGCTGAAACTCCAGTACTTTGGCCACCTCATGCAAAGAGTTGACTCATTGGAAAAGACTCTGATGGTGGGAGGAATTGGGGGCCGGAGGAGAAGGGGACAACAAAGGATGAGATGGCTGGATGGCATCACTGACTCGATGGACCTGAGTCTGAGTGAACCCCAGGAGTTGGTGATGGACAGGGAGGCCTGGCGTGCTGCGATTCATGGGGTCTCAAAGAGTCAGACACAACTGAGCAACTGAACTAAACTGAACATTGTGATTGAGGAAAATGAAATAATGGCTAAAAATAAGCATAGCCCAAATTGAGGGTCTTCAGTTCAGTTCAGTTGCTCAGTCGTGTTCGACTCTTTGTGACCCCATGAACTGCAGCACACCAGGCCTCCCTGTCCATCACCAACTCTTGGAGTCCACTCAAACCTATGTCCATACACAACACCAGTAGTGTTGGTGATGCCATCCAACCATCTCCTGCCCTCAATTTTTCCAAGCATCAGGGTCTTTTCAAATGAGTCAGTTCTTTGCATCAGGTGGCCAAAGTATTGGAGTTTCAGCTTCAAAATCAATCCTTCCAATGAACACCTAGGACTGATCTCTTTTAGGATGGACTGGTTGGACCTCCTTGCAGTTCAAGGGACCCTCAAGAGTCTTCTCCAATGCCATAGTTCAAAAGCATCAATTCTTCGGCGCTCAGCTTTCTTTATAGTCCAACTCTCACATCCATTCATGACTACTGGAAAAATCATAGCCTTGAATAGATGGACCTTTTTTGAAAAAGTAATGTCTCTGCTTTTTAATATGCTGTCTAGGTTGGTCATAACTTTCCTTCCAAGGAGTAAGCTTGAGGGCCTTATGTCTTCAAATTGCATATTCAAATATGGTTCAAGAAATGTTAGTACAATACCTCCAGAGTTGGAAGATCTTAAAGCTTGATGCTTTCTGGCAATCAGATTTTCAACAAATACTAGTAACAAGGCTATATCAGAGACTAAGTAGTATGGTTTTCAAATCAACTGACAAGAGTTTAAAACTGGGCCATTACTTACTATATGTGTGACCTAAAAGACAAGAGATCCGGGTTCCAGCTTTTCATAACTCTTAACTGGCTATGTGATAAATGATGAGTCAATTATCATCTTTTTATTTTGGAGGAAGGTTTCATTAGTTTAACAGGTGTAGCCTGTTAAACTCTACTCTGGAGAATAAGCAAGCATCGTTTTCCTCTTTGATGGAAAAATAAGATATCCAAAATAATGTTATTCATATTGGAAAAATATGAAATACTGGAACAATGTACTACTTCAATAATAAGAACTTGTTAAAAGTAAGAGGGAATGCTCAGTGAAGTAAATGTTTTAATGGAGCAATAACTGAGTTGAAAATAAACCTAATAGAGAGATCAGCCAAGATGGCAGAGTAGAAAGAGCCTGAGTTCACCTTCTTTCTTGGAGGGGAGATTCAAATTATAACTATTTACAGAATATCTATGGATGAAAAAGACTGAAGCTTAACAGAGAAGATCTTACACAACTAATGATTTTAAAAAAGGACCCGTATCTCCCAGGTAGGTGATCCCCAAACAGGAGAATAATTACAACTGAAGAGTTTTCTCCCCAAGGAGTAGAGCAACTGTGTAAGCCTCACATAAGGCTTCCCAGCCTGGCGGTCTTCCTCTGGGAAGACAAACCCTTAGAATATTTGGCTTTGAAGGCCAATAAGTCTTACTTTCAGGAGGGCTGTGGGAAATAGAGACTCCACTCCTAAAACACACAGAAAAATTCCCACGCTCTAGGACAAAAGGTAGAAGTACTTTCTTTCTCCAAAAAAGACATACAGATGATCAAAAGGCACAAGAAAAGATGATCAACATTGATAATTATTAGAAAAGTTCAGATAAAAACTACTACACATACAACAGATAAGCAATAAGGATTTACTACACAACACTATATTCAATATCTTATAAAAACCTATAATGGCAAATGCTCTAACATATTCCATGGCATTTTCCAGGCAAGAATACTAGAGTGGGTTGCCATTTCCTTCCCCAGGGGATCTTTCTGACTCAGGGATGGAACCCACATCTGCACTGGAGGTGACTCTTTACCCCAAGCCACCTGGGAAGCCCATGTAAGATTATATATACACACACACGTGTGTGTGTGTGTGTGTGTGTATATATATATATAAAACTGAATTTGTCTGCTGTATAGCTAAAACTAACATAGTGTTGTAACTCAACTATGTTTCAAGAGAAAGAAAGGAACACAATTAACAAATATTGCCTAGGATGTATATAAAATGGAATCCTTGTATAGTGTTTGTGGGAATGAATATTGATCTAACTACTGTGGAAATTAGCACAGATGTTTCAAAAAAACTAAAAAATAAAACTGTCTTAAGATTTTGTAATTTCACTCCTGGGTATGTATATCTGAAGAAAACAGAAACACCAGTTCAAAAAGATACATGCATTTCAATGTTCATAGCAACATTGTTTACAATTGTCAAGATATGGAAGAAACCTGAGTCTCCATCAATAGACAAATGGATAAAGAAGATGTGATATATTTATACAACAGAAAACGACTCAGCCATAATAAGGATTGGTATTTTACCATTTTCAGCAACATGATGGATGTAGGGAGTAAGTCATATAGAGAAAGAGAAATACTGTATGTTATCATTTATAGGTGGAATCTAATAAATAAAAGAAAGTACTGAATATAACCAAAAAGACTTATACTTACAGATATAAAGAATATACCAGTGAGGAAAGGGAAGGTAGGAGGGGCAAGATAAGGGTAAAAGCTTAAGAGGTACAAACTATTGTCTATTAAACAAACATGCTACAAGGACATATTGCACAGTACGGGGAATAGAGCCAATATTTTACAATAAATGTACGTGAACTATAATCTATAAAATTTTTTAATTACTATGCTGTATGCCTGAAACTAGTAGTATATTTAATGTAATATTTTAAATCAACTATATGTCAATACATATAAATAAATAAAACAGAAAATAGACCTTATATCTTTATATTAATAGTATCCTGATAAGGGAAGATGTTTCCAATGTGTAACATTCTAATACATTTAAAATTATTATTAGAAATCTGAACACTATAAATGCTTTAAAGTATATTTTAAAAGAGCATTTGAAATGCAATAGCTACTTCTGTAGGAAAAATTTGTAAAAGTCAACTATTCATATTACACTGAGTAACATTAACAACTCTATGAATTATGCTTGGTTAAAAATATGCTATCAGATTGGACAACAGCAGTAACATACATATCATTTTGGCTTATACAATAGTAGTTATTGATATATATCAATATACCTATTTTTAGATATATAGATCTTTTTATTTCCATGTATAATTTATCTATTTGCCAATCTGTGTAAGTATATCAGTAGTTATTAATATAGCAGTCAACCTTAGCATCTTGAGATTTTTAAACTGGTTGGCTTTGTAATAATACCTCCACTTCACATTTCTGATAAACTGTCATAATCAGCATACTATTCAAAGAAAGTAACTGTAGGATCAAATGCATATAAGTAAACACTTCAAACTTAAACACTTTGAACTCTGTCCTCCATTTAATTTGTATCTATGTATCTCAGTCAGCTGCCTCAACTCCCTTCACTTGGAGAAAGGGGGAATGGTAGCTTATGAATAGGTTACTCATAACCACTCACACATAATATTAAAAGCATAATTTTTTACAAGTAAAATAGAACTGTAAAGTTTTTCTATGTTAATTTTTTCCTAGAAAAATTTAAGTGTTTCACTCCATGTATTATGAAAGTGCACATATTGTCATTTCCTAGTTTGACTATATCTATGAAAACCACAATGATTTAAAGCCATTTCAAATTCAAAAACATTAAGAATGTTTTCTAAGACTATAAGAAAAGTGTACTATAATAGTAATACTAAAATATGATTTTTTTTATTTTAATAAAAGATTTTAGAATAGTTTGCAAGATTCCGAGAACTGTGAAGCTAAGCATAAATGCTATAGAGAAAACAAAAAATATATTAACAGTTTATTAGGGATATACATAATCAAAAATTGAATTACCCTATAAATTATTTTTCAATTTTTAAAATAGTAGACATTTTATCTAAAATATTTGAGCAAAAATTTTTTGTGGGTAAACTAACTTGTTTGTCCACAGGCATTTGCACCCACTAAACACTTTATTTATTTATTTTTTATTTTAAAACTTTACATAATTGTATTAGTTTTGCCAAATATCAAAATGAATCCGCCACAGGTATACATGTGTTCCCCATCCTGAACCCTCCTCCCTCCTCCCTCCCCATACCATCCCTCTGGGTCGTCCCAGTGCACCAGCCCCAAGCATCCAGTATCGTGCATCGAACCTGGACTGGCATCCACTAAACACTTTATAAGTAATCCTCTTTGTGTAGCCATATGGCATATTCATTTTATACTCAAATATCAAAGAAAAATGGAAGATATAATACAAGTAATATTTTAGAAAAATATCTGAACTGTTATTTGATGAAGTAATTACTCACAGAACGTTTTTAAAATCTTGTATAATGAATTCATTTTTTTAAAGCATCTGGTTATCTCTCTGACTAAAAATGCAATGCCAATTATATTTTATAGGTAGCAATTTCTTTTTACAGTCTAAAAATTGGATCATAAAAGGAAAACAACTGTGGTTAGAATGTATTTTGCATATTTTGAGAAACGTAATGAGATCCGAGGCACTAAATCTGAGGAGTTCAACTTAAAATCAAAATCACATTACTGAGTTTAATTATTTTTGGAGGCCGTCTTTGGATGAAATTGCTTCCACAAACGACAGAGTTTTATGCACAATCACTACCTTTAGTCTACGTAAAACTATTGTGTTTTTTAAAAAAATAGCAGTCATTAAAAAATATTGTTTAGTTTCTAAGTCATATCTGACTCTTCTGAGGCCCCATGGACTGTAGCCCAGCAGGCTCCACTGATTATGGATTTTCCAGGCAAGAATACTGGAGTTTACATCTCTAATAAAAAGCTACCATCACCAACTAAATTTTAAGATATGATATAATGTAGTAGGATAGTTATTTTTTCTATTATTTTATAGGGAGAACCCATGTTTTCTTCCAGCATCATCAGTCTAAATAATGAGTGCTTTAATCAAAATCAGTAAATATAGAGTACAATTTTAAAATATCATACATATATAGTCTCAAGTGCTTTAAATCACCATTTTCCACCTAAATGAACTAGATATTCAGCATCCTAAAATAAAGAGTATTATTTGTTGCAAATATTATCAGAAAAACACCAAGGCTAGTCTAGACATATCAGATCCAAATGTGGAGCAAGAGACAGAGAATTATAAGAGGACTGAAAAAAAGTAGAAGTGAACATGTAACTTACTACAAATGTTTTTAAATAGAATTGCAGTGGAACAAGTAATGGCCATCAAAACATGACAGGTCCCAGTCTATGGAACCCGTATATGTTACCTTAAGTGTAAAAATTTTGCAGATGTGATTAAGCTAAGGCCCTTGAAGTAAGATTTCCTGCGTCACCCCAGGCAGGCCCTAAATTCCATCACAAGGGTCCCTTTAAGAGAGAGATAGAGCGAGATGGGACAAAGGGCCATGAGCCAAGGCAGACAGCTCCAGAAATGGAAAAAGGCAAGGAATGGATTCTCTCCTAGAGCCTCTAGAAGAAGGATGGGACTGTTGACCTTGATTTCAGCCCAGTGACTTGATGATATAAAATTTTAAACTATTTATGCCAAAACAAAATACAAACTGTTGCTATTGTTTGTCACAGATATAACATAGGATTAGTAATATAAATATATATGTAATAACAACTAATAAATTACTAACATCCTAAGTTATAGAAAAGCTATCTCTAAAATGAGAAATTCAAAGGACTATTATGTACATATATATTTAATACTCAAATTGAAAAGCATCAAAGTGAGCTAATATATTTTCTCCTAACTTGACAAAAATCCAAGATTTTGTTTATATTTTTCAGGTTAAAGGTGTGATAAATTAAGCACTAGCATACTCTTCCTAAAAAAGAAACAATACTATCCTAGATAAAGGCTTGATGTGTATATATGTATAAGAACTGTAACTGTGTATTGTATTTGACACTGTAATTTAAGTATTAAAAATTAGTTTTAAGGAAGTCATCAAAATGAGTTACTTATAAAAGTGCTATTTCAGCAGAAAATAGTTGAAAACAATAAAAATGTTTAATAACTGGAGAAGACATTACTGTAAAATGATATAGTACAATATGATGATACGATTGTATACCATGATTCTTAAGTATAATTATTGACATTGGAAATGCTTTTAGTTGTAAAAATTGGTGAAATATGAATGCCGAAGAGAAAAACTAAAATATCAAGCTGTAAAATGTATGAAAAAAAATTTGCAGAAAGTAAAACAAACCAAGAAAATAGTATGAGAACATTTATTTAAAAAGTAAACCTAGAAAGACTTATTCTCAAGTTTTGAAATAATTAATTCTGAGTGTAGCAATAGAAATGAATTAACTGTCTTAGTTTTAATCTCTAGTGGTTCCACATTGAGGTTTTGGGTAGCTTTAAAATTTTTTAAATATAAGTATTTCAACTTTTCAGAAAAATGTCATATAGTATTCACTCTGATATCCACCATCACTGTTAAACCAACATTCACATATTGATATATTTGTTCCTTATCTCTCCATTGTATTTTATATTTTAGGAAATGAAAAAATCAGCAATATAAAAAAATAGCAAACTATCTCTCTCTCCTTCTGTTTTTAGGGTTAACTGATATCCCAAAGTTGGTGTCTTTTCCAACATTTGCATTCGGAAAAAGTTATCCAATTTTTAACCGAAATAAATTTCAATAACAAAACCCTTCAGTTAAGAAGAGGTAAGTAAATAAAGAGTGATAAAATTTCCAAAATACAACAAAACATTTTGACTGGCCCATAAAAAGAGGAAGAATAAAGGGGAAATATCTGCAAGATATCAGCTATTCTGCCTCCAAAATACTTTGAATAAATTCAAGGAGCAACCACACTCTTGATCACTTCAACCACCACCACCAAAACTACTCCCACCAGCTAGCTGTTCAGAAGAGAGTGTTGCTGCTCAGACAGCATGAGGCTTAGAGACCTTAAGAACTACAGCTATTGATCCATGCAGCGCTTAGAAGGTAAAATACATGTTGAGCTTAAATTATTTCTTCAAAAGCTTTTAGGTGAGATTTATGTTCTGGATTACGTTAGGACAAACTGACTAGGCTCTTTTATAGTTGAAAAAAAGAAAACCACTGAACTACTTTCTGCTTTGTGTTAGGCAGAATAAAGCAGTCATTCTCTTGTCACACACCATCCCATAGCTGATAGGTAGATAACCATACATACAACCTGCCTTTATCACTTCAAGATAGAAACTGGAATTTGTGGTTTCTTTTCTGGTAATGACAGACGAAACTAACACTTAAGATATACAATAAATCTTAGTTTTCTTTTCATGTACAAATTTTTTCCCTCACCAATCCTCTGCTTTCTCTTCAAATCCTAACTTGTTCCTTAAAGGCTGCTAATACTTTACCTGAGAGAAAATTACCAAAAGAAAATTAAAAAGTACTTCAAGTTCTTGACAACACCATCCTGACACATAATCACGATGCTTTGTGTATCATTCATGCCTGCGTGTGGCATGCTCTAGCAAGTAAACACTCCATGACAGCAAAAGGGAACCATGAACAGTATAACTTTTTGCTGGGAAGTTGTAACATATGGTTAAGAAAATATTTTACTGTATACTGAATACTTGTCTTTCTTGGGAATCAGCAGATATACACTGAGATTCCTCTAGAATTTGTCTCTACTTATTCTGCCAAAAGGTAAAAACTGCATCCTTTCACCCAGTTATCTATGAAGAGTTAACATATTTTTTCAGAAACATGATTCAATAAACAGCATATCAATGATTGTTTTTAGTGCTAAAAGGTTTTCTTTATGCATAGCACCTAAAAAAGTTCCACTTTTTTTTTTTTTTTTTAATTACACTCTGTGTGTTGGGAGGGACTCCATCTAAGAGACACAACAAAAAGTTTTTTTAAGCCTTTTAATAGCTCAAGGTTCCCACTACAAGGGAGTGTAGGGCTTCAAGGAACAAAGAAAGAACTGCTCCTCAGTGTGACTGGTTTCTCTGGTGGCATGATCTGGGTCAGAGCAAGGCCACATTTGGCTGGACATCTGTGATCCAAGCTCTAACCTCATGTGGAACAGGAAACCTGGGTGTGTCTATACTTGGCAAACCAGTGCAATATTTCATGCAGCTCAGTTTCTTCCCTTGCCTGTTTCTGAGGAATAAAGTGCTTCTCTATACCTTGTTGGATACCAGGCCTCTCGTTCCTAAGAGGATCATGTTCTGCCCCAACCCTACGGCTTCTGTACCTAAAGATTGCCCAGGATCTAGAGAATCTCTGAAAGGGCCATTCTCCAATTCCACCCTTCCTCTTTTATTAACCCTGCTACTGAAACTCTTTTTGACTAAATTATGGCAGGGGAGTGTTTGTTCTCAGCATAGCAATTAAGACCAAGCTGGAAAAGATTTTAGTAAGAAAAGGACATGTGTTGGTCACAGTCCAAATTGTTTTTAACTTCTTTTTGCTGACATATGCAGATACAGTCAACACATTCAGGTCTCCTATTCCCCATGGTGGTGGGTTAAGATATTTTTTCAGACATATAGATTCAGTAAATAGTATGTCAACTATTATTTACAGTGCTAAAACGATATTCTTTAAGAATACCACCAAAATATTGTTTTTAATTAGAAATAAACAAAATACTTCACTATACTTAAAGAGACATGATTCCAACTAGATGTAATGTAACATACGGAATTAGTGGTGAATTAGTGTCTAGCTCCAGAGAAGGCAATGGCACCCCACTCCAGTACTCTTGCCTGGAAAATCCCATGGACAGGGGAGCCTGGTAGGCTGCAGTCCATGGGGTCGCTGGGAGTCAGACACGACTGAGCGACTTCACTTTCACTTTTCACGTTCATGCATTGGAGAAGGAAATGGCAACCCACTCCAGTGTTCTTGCCTGGAGAATCCCAGGGACGGGGGAACCTGGTGGGCTGCCGTCTATGGGGTTGCACAGAGTCGGACACGACTGAAGCGACTTAGCAGCAGCAGCAGTGTCTAGCCCCAACTCTTACTAAACGTGATCTTAGGCAAGTCACATACATAATGAGTTTTATTTTTATTGATTTTTAAAAATTTGTCAAATGTCCTTCTATTTTATAAAGCTATTTTAGAATTCAAGTGAGCTACTAAATATATAAATGTTTTGTAAAAGATAAAGTAGGTTATGCTTGCATAATGCTCTCAGGAAAGAAAAACAGCTACCTCCAGGTCTTTAGACTCTGTGACCAGTTTTCTTTCTAATTGACCATACTCAAACAAAAATATTATCCCATTTCAAGAAGCTTGATTTTTTCCTGCCTAGTCAAAATTTATAAACTTTAAGAGTCCTTGTACATCCTCTTGCAAAAGGAGATATCTTATAATGAGTTACTGGTTGGATTTATAATACTATTCTGGTGTGATGTTTTTAGAGGAAAAATATCACGTGAAAGCATATAATTAAGCATAAAAGGCAATTTCTTATATATAATTTTTGTTACTTAAAAATATATAAAAATTTACATTTTTATACATTTTGGGGTCTCTGGGTTAAAAACAAACAAACAGAATAAAGCAACATTATTTAACTGTTTAATTGCTTCCATTTTGTTTGGGAAACTTAACCTTAATTTAACCTCTGTGGCTACCGTGCAAGTCAAAGTCAAATGACTTTGACGATCCTAGCACCAGAATAATAAACTCTTTGGGGGCTTTAAGCCTCTTTACCTTTAACAGGGGAAACTGAGCAGTCTTCAACTTGTTTGTGTTCGTTGATTGATAATGAGCAGTTTCTCTGTCTACATCTGTGTGGGACTTATGTGAGGTCTGCTTTAGCCTGCTGGGAGTTGAGAGGAGGGAGAAGCAATCACAGTGGGTTTAAAAAATCGTTCTAAAGATGACATTTGGGAGGCAAATATTTTGGCCATATGCCAGTGTGTTTTTTTTTTTTTTTCTTAACCCTAAAACAAGCTTGGCACTTTACATTTTCATTTTAATCTGTTTTCACAATTCAATGTAACTTGACAGTCCAGTATTTCTTAAGTAGTGGAAACTTTCTTCAGGTGGCCGCCTTTATCAATACGTTATCTAAAAAAGTAAACGATGAAGGAAAAACTCCAGACTTACAGTATTCTGATTTCCCCATTTCCTACAAAACCTATTAAGAATAAACTCTTGTCAATTATGGAATATTTAATTTTTACTTTTGTTTTCCATTCAATTCGGCAAAAATGTCCATGTCCAGCAAGTACGTAACCTCCTGAAGAGTTAATTATTTTGTATTAAATGGGGATGAGACAGTAGTGATAAAATTCATAAAATGTACTCTTCCTATAAGACTTTTCTTACCATAAAAATTTCAGGTTTAAATATAATCCATGCCTTTTAAATACTTTATGCAACAAGAAAAGTGTTTTTCAAAACGCAGCAAAGTATAGCCTTAATAACACTATGAGTTTCTTTATTCTGTGCAATTGGCCGCCCTTAATTCTATCAGTGTTGCAGTGCTTTGAGTTTTCAGGAACAGTGGTTAAAATGAAAAGTATCATTTGCTAATCTAAGGTGCTATGCTTTGGTAAATGATCAGGAGACCATCTGCGTTGGAATTTCTGACTGAGAAACAGCAGGTTAGAAGCCAGGAGGACTGATTTACATGAGTGGGAGCGAAGAATCTGCTTCCAAGTGGACAGGAGGACTTGAAGCCAGTGCACATGGTCAGAAGAACTGCCTCCAGGATAAGCAGCGTATTCTCATTTATCCTGTAGTGATGACATCTATGCTTAAGTGAAGACAGGCAGACTATTTTTGAGCAAGAGGGCTGACTCAAGTAAACTATATGTCTTTACAGCTTGAAAGGCTACCCATGGAGCAGAGGTCCTGCAGAAACCACGCTACATGTCTAGTGACTGACCTGGTACTCTTTACACAGAACATATTATTACATGACTCATCCTGCCTCACCACATCCCCTGAGCAACAAAAGTAGTTTCATCTTCAGATCAACTGTTACGATTTCCTGGTCACTAAATCTACAGGATTCTCACGAGTATTAGGACGTCTCTTCAGACTAACCTGGAACAACGAGAGAACACAGACCTTTTTTCACCCATCTAAGCAGCTGCTCTACTTTGATAAGGGGGTTAGTAAAACCAAGCATGTGATTCCAGGTCCACAAAAATCAAACACACCAGTTGCAGAGAACTTCTCATATGCCTATTCCTGGTATGGAAGACTAGAGAAATTTACTTTTAGGGTCCTGAGAAATTTGATATCACACATTCTTACAATAAATACAACTACAAGAATAATATGGTTTTTAAAAATAATATTCTACAATTCAAGAAAAATGAATCAGAGACAAAATGATATACAATTTTTTGAATATGCAGATCAATCAAAAAATATTCAAGTATGCACTAGACTGAATGGAAAGCAAATGCTCCAAACAGTCCCTTTCCCTGTATGTTATTTTTCTCTGGAGGGATGTTGGTAGGTGTTGAGAAAGAACAAGATCAGTCTTAGACCACTTGACTGGTGCCAGGTAGGCAGTGATTCTGAGAAGCTGTTAAAATGTAGTATCACATAATTTAATAGCCATGCAGAATAGGGTTGATAATCATTTATGAAAGATTAAAGATGGAAAAGCCATTCATACTCAAATAGAAGAACACTAATTTCCTAAAAAGGCAAACCACAACATAACACAGGAAGAATGAGATTTTCTTTCCAGATGTGATATTGAATCTGCTGCAGCATATACAACAAAATGGACTATACATGTAAGATCTGTTGTTGAAAGTCTCTTCGTAAGTTACGAACCTGTCAGAACTATTACTGCTTATTAAGACATTTCTGTAATCCTCAAAGAATAGTTACCATCTATGAAAACCAAACTTCCATGTACACATACATTAGAAAAACAAGTTCTCACCTATAGAGTAATTCAGGATTACATACAAAAATTGAGTCTCTGTTCTACAGTGAAGAATCGAGATACATTGAATGATATAATATAAAATACATTATTTTACTCTCCTATTCATGAACAGAAATTGTATTCTATAAACTCATCAATTTAAAATGTTAAAAGTGTGAACTTAAATAAAGTTGAATAAGAGAGCCCAACTCTGAAAGCTTTAGAAAGCATTTCCTTTGTGCTTAAGTAACAAAATCATTCTTTCTACAGAGGTCAACGTTTTGCTGAATGCAAGTTCTGATTAAAAAAATATTATATGACTTTTGATAATATTAATTAAATCACACAGCAAATATTTCCTGGGAGTTGTGTGGAGAACTTGCTAAAAGTTTAGCAAGACAGATTTAGCCCCAGAACTGCCCCCCGCCCCCCCGCCCCCACCATGAGTTTCTAATCTAGTGGAAAGTCCAAAAGACAAAATCTGTGATAATATTTTCAAAGTGCCTGTTTGATTAAGTGAAAGTCATCACTTATTTTCAACTTTAATGAGATCAGTTTGGTAGCGATTAAATGTATGTAGAATAGATATAGATATACAATCTATGTGTTATATATGCATGTATGTATACTATACACTATAGTTACATATAGGTATGTAATGTATTGTTATACATGTACATATCATATGTGTTTTACATATTAATACATGTATATATCTACATAGATCTGGATATTTATCTGTGAAAGAAAGAAAAGAAAAAAGAGAGTAGCAGCTAGAGAGGGGTGTGGGAATAGAGAAGCTGTAGGTGAAAGACATCTTATTGCCAAATCATGATAAGAATTATCCAGTAAAGAATTGTCTAGTAAAGAAGCAAAAGTTGAAGTTTCTGGATTGAAGCAATATAAGATAGAGTGAAAACTCCAAGAAGGAAATAGAGAATGAAATCCAGAACACAAATTGAATAGAAGGAAGGAAACATCCACTGTATTGAGAGGATATAAGAAAATTATAAGCAATGAGACAGCTACATTTATCAGCTAGCAAAAGTTGGGATAGTTCTCATTTGATGGTTATTTTCTCCATTACAGTTTTGGTGGCTAAGTTATCTCTCAGAGGATGGGATGGAGGAAGGGAAAGGCTATATGTGGGGAAGATAAATAAATCTTGACATGATTTCTGTGGAAAGCTGTGGAGAGTTGATGAGGAAAACTAAGAAACACTGGGCAACATTAGGGCCTGGTTGACGCTTGTCATCATGAATGTGTACTGTTACTAAACTTCACTGTTTTATTTTTCTCTAGCAGTTCTGGTGGAAGTATGAAGATGACAGGTTATTCAAATGATTCAACACTGGGGTTTAGCAGAAAGGTGCAAAGAAGTTAAACTGGCCTGGAGAAGTGAGATATTATCCTGATAGTGAAATATAATCTAAACTTGTAAGATTATAAAGAAATGAAAAATAGTAACAGTTGAGAAAATAGAAACATCAGGCTATTGGATGGTTGGATGAGATGAAGTACTGATCTCCTTTACTGGGAAAGAGAGTGCCAAAGAAAGGAGGCTGAAGACTGAGTTGTCTCAATCTTTTATTCCAAACCCCTCAAGGTGATGACAAGTTGCAGATGTGACTATCAGATTTAGTCACTGAAGTTGAGTTAAATGGAGATGAGACCAAGGAAATGAAATGGCAAATTCTCAGCTGAGCAAAAACTGAAGACGCTGAATTTACCTAGAAAGTGAAAGTGAAGGTCACTCAGTCATGTCTGACTCTGTGCGTTGCTGCTGCTGCTGCTAACTCGATTCAGTCATGTCCGACTCTGTGCGACCCCATAGATGGCAGCCCACCAGGCTCTGCCGTCCCTGGGATTCTCCAGGCAAGAACACTGGAGTGGGTTGCCATTTCCTTCTCCAATGCACGAAAGTGAAAAGTGAAAGTGAAGTCGCTCAGTCGTGTCCGACTCTTTGTGACCCCACGGACTGCAGCCTACCAGGCTGCTCCATTCATGGGATTTTCCAGGCAAGAGTACTGGAGTGGGGTGCCATTGCCTTCTCCAGACTCTGTGTGTAAGGAAGCAATAATACATGGTTGGGGAAAAATCACTTGAGTCAGGTACTGAAGTTCAGCAAAAAACAAGAAATGTGTTGGAGGTCAGTGAAACTAAGTAGGAAGAAAAATGAAGGGAGACAGAGTTGAATACATAGTCTAAAATTAGAAGGGCTTTTACCTAAGAGTTGAGGTGTTATGATTTGAATACTTCTTTGAGAATGAAATCAGAGGACAATGAACCATAACACTCCAATATAAATTTTAAATAACACGAAATTCATGAAAATCATTACTTTTAGTATCTTTTCTTCGGACATTTCCCCCCATTTTCTATTTTTTTTAAAAATTTTAAATTGAAGGATAATTACTTTACAGAATTTTGTGGTTTTATGTCATATACCAACAAGAATCAGCCACAGGTACACCCATGTTCCCTCCTTCTGGACCTCCCTCCCATTTCACTCCCCATCCCACCCTTCAGCCTGTCACAGAGCTCCTGTTTGAGTTCCCTGAGTCATACAGTATATTTCTGTTGGCTATCTGTTTTGCACATGGTATTGTAAATTTCTGGGTTACTCTCTCCATACATCTCCCTTTCTCCCTCCTCTCCTCCCCTTGTGTCCATAGGTCTGTTCTCTATGTCTGTTCCTCCTTTGTTGCCCTGAAAATAAATTCATCAGTGCCATCTCTTTAGATTCCATATATGTGTGTCAGTATATGACTGGGGGCAGGAGGAGAAGGGGACGACAGAGGATGAGATGGCTGGATGGCATCACTGACTCGATGGACATGAGTTTGAGTGAACTCCGGGAGTTGGTGATGGACAGGGAGGCCTGGTGTGCTGTGATTCATGGGATCGCAAAGAGTTGGACGTGACTGAGCGACTGAACTGAACTATTACAATATTTATCTTTCTCTTTCCAACTTACTTCACTGTGTATAATAGGCTCTAAGGTTCGTCCAGCTTATTAGAACGGATTCAAAAGTGTTCTTTTTTATGGCTGAGTAGTATTCCATTGTCAGAGAAGGCAATGGCACCCCGCTCCAGCACTCTTGCCTGGAAAATCCCATGGACAGAGGAGCCTGGTAGGCTGCAGTCCATGAGGTCGATAAGCGTCGGACACGACTGAGCGACGTCACTTTCACTTTTCACTTTCATGCATTGGAGAAGGCAATGGCAACCCACTCCAGTGTTCTTGCCTGGAGAATCCCAGGGACGGGGGAGCCTGGTGGGCTGCTGTCTATGGGGTCACACAGAGTCGGACATGACTGAAATGAGTTAGCAGCAGCAGCAGCAGAAGCAGCAGTATTCCATTGTATCTATGTACTACAGCTTCTTTATCCATTCATCTATAGATGGGCATCTAGGTTTCTTCTATGTTCTAGCTATTGTAAATAGTGCTGCAATGAACACTGGGGTACATGTGTCTTTTTTAATGTTGCTTTCCTTAGAGTATGTGCCTAGGAGTGGGATTGCTGGGTCATATGGTGCTTTTATTCCTAGCTTTTTAAGGAATCGCCATACCATCATCCATAGGGGCTGTGTCAGTTTACATTCCCACCAGAAATGTAAGAGTTTTCCCTTTTCTCCACACCCTCTCCAGCATGTATTGTTTGTAGACTTTTTGATGATGGTCCTTCTGAGCGGTGTGAGGTGGTATCTCATTGTAGTTTTGATTTGCATTTCTCTAATAATGAGCAATGTTGAGCATCTTTTCATGTGCTTGTTAGCCATCTGTATGTCTTCTTTGGAGAAATGCCTCTTCAGGTCCCTTTCCCACTTTTTAATTGGGTTGTTTGCTTTTATGGTATTGAGTTGTATGAGCTGCTTGTATATTTTGAGAATTGTCAGTTGTTTGATTTGCTATTATTGTCTCACCTTCTGAGGGTTGTCTTTTCACCTTGTTTGTAGTTTCCTTTTCTGTGCAAAAGCTTTAATTTTAATTAGATCCCACTTGTTTATTTTTGTTATTTCTGTTACTCTAGGAGGTGGGTCATAGAAGATCTTGCTTTGATTTATGTCAAGTGTTCTGCCTGTGTTTTCCTCTAAGAGTTTAATAGTTTCTGGTCTTACATTTAGGTCTTTAATCCATTTTGATTTTATATTTGTGTATGGCATTAGGTCGTGTCCTAATTTCATTCTTTTGCATGTAGCTGTCATTTTTATTTTACTTTGACTATTGCAAAGTGCACACATTTTAAGTACCAGGTGATTAACATTTACGTACCATGTAATTATCACCCCATGATCACCACTATCCCAGAAATTCACCTTCTGCTCCCTCCCCATCACTACCCACACATCTCAACATGCAATTACTTAATTAGGCTTTTATCATCATGAATCAGTTTTATCTGTTTTGCATGTTACTATCAACAGTTTTGTATGTCTGTGGGCCTACATATGTATACCAAAGACATTTATAAGAGGTTCGTGATAGCACTATTCCTAATCACCTTCTTCAAATTTTAGTGGAGTAAAAATTGGTGAGTACTAGAAGCAGGAGGAGAAGGGGATGACAGAGGATGAGATGGCTGGATGGCATCACTGACTCAATGGACGTGAGTCTGAGTGAACTCCAGGAGTTGGTGATGGACAGGGAGGCCTGGCGTGCTGCAATTCATGGGGTCGCAAAGAGTCGGACACGACTGAGTGACTGAACTGAACTGAACTGAGAAGCTTGTGTGTCTTGTCAAGCTCCATTTTTGACTGCTGGAGACAAAGTCTGAGTGAAAGACAGAACTAAGATGAGGATTCAAAACTTAACTTGAAAGCAGATAACCATAATGGAGTGAAGTACCCAGGAACATTAAGAATCTGGCCTGAGCAGGCCTTGGCTCAAAGTTGAAAAACAATATAACAAATAGAAATAACAATGAAGATTTTTGAACAGTGATCATAATAAATATATTCTTCTAATAGCTGCAGAAACATTATCTTGTCACAAACATTTTGTATGGTTGCTATTCTTACCTGCTGGTTATAGGTGACTAAACTGAGGTATAAAGAAGTAAGATTTTGCTAAGTTTGTTCCCGTCTCCACCTAGGTTTTCCATTCAGGCTACCTGCAATCAAAGGCAACATACTCTCAAGGCCAGGCCTTTCCACACTGAGCCTTGACCCTCTTACAAAGACCGTAGAATTCCATCTAGAAATATATGGGAACACATCTGCTACACCACAGCAACTCTGCTGAAACTGAAAACCTGAAGAAATATTCAAATTTATAGTCTTTGGTGAATAACTCTGGAGTCTACATTCTCTCTTTGGTCTAACCTAGAAAACTTCAGAGGTTTCTCTCTCCTGTGTCCTTGTATTATTTCCATTGTTTACCAAACTTCTGTGATTTTATTCTTAGATCACGTTCATCATCAGTCTCATTAGGAGAACTGTTACTGATAATGAGAAAAATAAAGATGGCATAGAGGTTAGCAGCTAAAGCAAAATCACTTTCCAAAATAAGAACAGAAAAATTCTGCAACACTGTACTGATGTTTTCTGATCCTTTAAACAATCGCCACCTAGGCAAGACTTCAAACTGTAATGTCTTCTTTCACTGTGATGACAGATGAACCCATTCTGTTTCTGTCACTTTTTATTCAACTTTACTGAGTATCTAGAGATTTATAATATTTTCCCAAAGCAAAAGAATAAAATTCACTGTGCAATTAGCATTTGGAGTTTTTAGAACATAATATGGGTGAAGGGGGTGAGAAAGATGATGTGATGAAGGCGACATCACATCCAGACTTGAGTCTCTGTATAGTTGCTTTTGCACAAGGGCAGTCCCTTTATTTGTATAAATACATGTACATAAACGGGCTTCCCTGGTAGCTCACCTGGTAAAGAATCAGCCTACAGTGCAAGAGACCTCAGTTTGATTCCTGGGTAGGGAAGATCCCCTGAAGAAGGGATAGGCCATTCACCCCAGTATTTTTGGGCTTCCCTGGTGCTCAGCTGGTAAAGAATCTGCCTGCAATGTGGGAGACATGGGTTTGAGCCCTAGGTTGGGAAGATCCCTGGAGGAGGGCTTGGAGAACCCCGTGGACAAAGGAACCTGACGGACTACAGTTCATGGGCTCACAGAGAGGCAGACACGACTGAGCGACTAAGTGTAGCACATGTACGTATATATACACAATGTAGAGAAAAAACTACAAAACTGACTTTCTTTTACAAGAAGTGACATGTTAAGGTTAACTTGAAGGATATTGCTTTGTCATATTTAGGACTCATTAAATTTCAACCCACTCCAGTTTTCTTACCTGGAGAATCCCTAGAACAGAGGAGCCTGACAGGCTATAGTCTATAGGGTTGCAAAGAGTCGGACACAACTGAAGCAACTTAGTACTCACACATGCCTGGAAATAGTACATGGATTTGTGAAATGAAGTTATTTCATGTGGCTATACTTAGGTCATATTAAACAATACTAAAAGTTATTATCAGTATCTACAAGTGATTATTTTTCTTTAACTCTTTTAGTATTGAATGATGAAATATATTCTTAAAATCCTGTTAACATTCATTATAAGAGGTCACTGCTCTGAGGCCAAGGGATTCTTTGGATATTTTTTTAACCTATGATCTTACATTATGATTTTATCTAAAAGTATTTTTTAAGGCAAATAAGGAAAACAAAAGCCTAGTGAATGTAAGCATCTGTTTGGAAGTCCTCTAGTTAACTACAGTAATAAAAATGATGAGAAGAGGTACTGGGTTTGCTGAACAAAGGAGCTTACCAAACATTGGAGAGTAGCACTGAAGGGGTTACTGTTTAGCATATCGTACAATGGAATGGAAAATGCACACTGGCTTCAAGTTCAAAGGGCTGGGGGAAACTTTGGTAACTTTATCCCCTTTAGTCCCAAACTGTGAAACAGCATATGGTTAACATCCTTTTTTGGTGTTATTTTTAAACTTCTTTATGAGATATAAATAAAAATATTCTGAACCCTATAATGACTTTTCTCCCTGAATGGAAACTCCTCGAGTTGTGATGGGCAAGGCAGTACCTCTCCCAGTCTGCCTAGCGGACAACTTTTCTCTTCACTGGAGAAGCATGAATAGATGATGGAGAAATTGAAATTGAAACAGCCGATATAGTTATATTCCTGCCCTTTTATATCCCCCTCTGAGCTTTCCCATGGCATAGGTATTCTAGACATAGAACACTAAGATAGATAAAAGGGATATTTAAAAAACTTCAAAAATCATTTGGGAGAAGAGAGTGTCTCCACAGTTTTCAATGAGTCACATGAAAATAAGGGAATATCCTTTTCTGACTAACAATTTCTGACTCTATGGCAGCTAGTGGATTGGTCCTCCTAAATCACACAAGATTTTTTAAGGAAAAAAAGCCAAAGGAAGTAATAAATGTCAGACATTCATCAAAAGCAGATTGGGCACTTTAATTTTTTTTAAATTTTATTTTAGCCTCTACCGGAGTTCTTTGAAGTTGTAACAAGTAACCCATAAGCAGTTCAAATCTACTGTAAACAGGTTGGCCACGCTACCTGTTTTAAAACTTAACGTCCTTACCCCCAGGACATTAGGAAAATGGGCCCTGCTATAATATATTCTGAAATAGAGACCTCAATTCTCTTTAATTTTCCTCAGTATATGTTTAGAATTTCACTCAGTATAATCAGGTAACATTTAAAGTATTAAGATGTATACACATGTGGGCACTGGCATAACACTCAAGTCGTTTGTTTAGGGCAAGAATGTGTGCCTATTCTGAAACAGAAATCCTCACAGGGACTGGCTAAGGCCTCCCAACAGAAATTAGATAGGGCCTGCTGTGATTTTCCCTGATCTGATTCATCAGCAGTGTGTGCACTGTCTCTCCATAAATGAAAATGAAAAGCAAAAAAGACTTGAAACAAAATTTTATAAAGACCCTAATTTTTGCCAGTGCTTAATTGTGGCAAAATTGGTGTGTTTACATTCATAAATGTAAGGAGTATGGTTTGGATAGAATAAATGTCATGAGTCAAATAACTTAATAAACCAGTGAAAGAAAAGCATGTGGACCAAAATCAGAAAAAAAGATGATGAAAATTTCTTGTCCTGTTTTAGACATATTAAATAGAATGGTATTTCACATCTTGTGTTCATACCTTTCCTGTGATAATTAAAAACCTATTGCAAAGACTCATACTTTTTCTACTATAAGAGAGAACCACATCTCACTTTGAAGTGCTGAAATCAACTCTTTGTGTTCAAAGCCTCATCTTCTGCCTTTCATCTGACAGCACTTTCTTCTGTGGCATCAGAGTACGGTGGGTTCCACCTCCTTCATCATGTAGACTTATATCCAGCACTTCATTTACTTAGTTTGTTCCTTCCTGGGGGGGGTGGTCAGTGAATGGATGAGAACTTCAGGTTTACTTAAGAACTAGTAGTCTAGTTATAAGCTCCTATTTCCAAAGCTCAGATGTTGCCCTTGCTTAGTTGGGAGTCATTTATCAAATTCACTTCACTTCCTATGACAATGTACATTCATAGATGGATGTGAGATCTCCACTGAACTCTTGAGGAACTCTTTTTCACTGTGTAAGAGTTCAGAGGAAAGAGAAAATGTGACATTGAAATCTAAAAATATTCTGTATTTTGAGAAGATAATTCTACCCTTTTCAATATAATTCAAGACAACAACAATCTACTCAGTTTCTGTAGGAATTTACATATTTTGAGACTGGTAAAAATAATCTCTCCTGCTTCATTTTTCTTACCACCTGATATTTAAATAATAATATTTTTAATACTTCTGGTGACAATGAATATTTGCCTTGTGTGGTTTCACAGAGCCCTAGAAACAGTCTGTCAATATTTATTTATTAATCATTGCTACTTTACTGCTCCAAGAGACAATGAATAAATGGTGCAACCAAAATTACAAACTAGGATTCTTCACTTGCAGCCATAATTCCAACCACAAAACCTCATTCTTCTCTTTAAGGTATTGCTACAGGAAACTAGACTTACTCCAAAGGCAAAACTCTGGGGATTATCTGAACTAGAAGGGATGATTTTTTTTTCTTCTTTTCTGAGCTGTGGCTTTGCCATCTGTTATATTTCCCTTGTTGCACAAAATTGGTTTTTATGACCAAGAAAATAAAATTCTGGCAAAGAAACAGGATATCTTATGATGATCTGCTATTTTAGAGACCAGTATGTGTAAATAACTTCAATATCATATTTGAATTCTACATATTTCATATAAATTAGTTTCTCTAAGAAGATTAAAATAAAGCATTTGAACACTTAAAAATCTATATTGTATTTTTAACTAATCAGTGATGATTATCAACAACTTTTTGTACTCAGTTTATACCGCAGAAGATAAGTTGTACAGAATGCTATTTTCCAATTAATTCTATGTAACTTGTACAATTTTTTGAGTCAGCTTATTTCTTATCTCCTTCATCTGGCTACCAACATCAGGATAAATTACCACCAAGGAGAGGAGTAAATTTTCTACACTACCTCATTCATTCTGAGAACAGAAATTGGTTCTCTAAAGCCTTTCAAGACTGATGTTTCAGGTGAAATATATTTAAGTTTTATATATATACATATATATATATATATATCTGTGTATGTATGTTGTTGGAATGGGTGGGGAAGCATCTGGTGTAAGATCTGGGGAAAGTATGACCTGAATATGCTGTTGAGAAAAAAGATAATGGGAATGGACTATTATTTAATTATCCTACAATAAATCCTAGGTACTTATTTTAGAAAAGAAAACAGGAATATTTATGGTACTGAGACAGAAGTAGAATCTTTCCTTGCTAAGATCAAATGTTACCCAGGAGGGATGCAGATGCTATAAATTAGTTAGTTTAGTTAGGAGAAGACATTAGTTAGGATAAGACATTAAAAAAAGATGTAAGCCCAAGAACTGGGAGATTAGCCCAGTAAAATAGGAAGCCGAACGGTTAGAAGTATACTGTGCCATAAATCTAGGGCAAGGCCTCCTGCTGTTTCTGGTGGAAAGGCAGTGATCTAGGGCAGGGGCCACTGAGGATACCAATAACAGCAAGAGTCATGTTCTTTATCTCAACATATTTACTAGTAGGATGGGGCCTAACATTTAGTTGTTAGTCAATAAATACAAGTTGAGTTAACAAGTTTATGAATAAATGAATGAATGAATAAAATGATATGAGAATGACTGAAAGTTATAAATCGGTATATCTTTGAGAACTTTATGGGAGAACAATATAAATAAAATATAACTCTCTCCACCATAATAATACTCACATTTGCTTAATAAATAATCTGTACTAGACACTGTAGGTTTGTAGTAAAGATCCTGCTTGCCAATGCAGGAGACATAAGAGACACAGTTTCAATCCCTGGATTGGGACCATCCCATGGAGAAGGACACGGCAACCCACTCCAGTAGTTTTGCCTGGGAATCCCATGGACAGAGGAGTCTGGAGGGCCACAGTCCACAGGGTTGCAATGACTTGAACATGACTTAGTGACTGAGCATGCATGTACACTGTAATGGGTACAGTGATAAAGCACTGACACTACTTATAACTCTCACAGTCATTCATTAAACTGAATATTGTTATCTCATTTAACAGGAAAGATCTTATTTACACAGATATCCAGAGTCCTTTGAACTAACAATGTCTATAAAAGCAAGATTATATGTTTTGGGCCTTGTCTGTGAGGACTTTGCACACTAACATCTCTAGCTTTAATGCTACTCTGAGCACACTGCTGCTTTATATCAACCAAGAAACCATAGCAATTATGCCTTTTACATAATGGCCATCTCACCTCTCAGGATTGCTGTATTGTTCAATACATAATCATACTAATGTACGTATTCAATAAAATACAGTCAACTTTTTTAAAAGATGGTAACTCTTCTGCATTAAATTATTTCCCATAAGAGGAAGAGCTAAAATCTATATCCATACTCATGACTATAGCTAAATCTATAAATTTATCTACAAGTATATGGGTGGTAAAATGACTTTTTAAAAAATGTAACCACAATAAACATTTACATTTAAACAAAATTTTAATTCACTAGTACTAGCCCAATGTATAACAAACATTTAATGCTTATTTTTCCTGTTTATGTTCTGTCAGCTTTACAGGTCAGATAAGTATTTCACAAAGTGTAGACTAAGAGCTTGTGAAAACTCTGCCAGGGTTTATTCAGAGTGTCAAGCACAAGATTACAGAGAGAGTAGATATCTCAAGGATGATCTACGGGAAGAAGAAAATGTGTTTTATTTGTGGAGGAAGTGGAAGGGGTTTTCTTTAAGAAGCTATAATGTTGGGTATAAATTATAAATTTATAGGTCTTTTAAAATTTGGCATAATTAAAAATAAATTATGTCAATTACACACTTTAACAAATGGAAAGTTTTCATTTATTTATGGTATCTTTCCTTTTTCTTAGCACTTCTGCAATATATTTTCCTGTTGATTAAATTTTTATAAATCTTCAAATTCTAAAACATATTTCTTTATATAGTTCTGGGTTGGCGTTTGTGCTCCTGTCTAATTTTACAGACCAAACTAGGCATGTGCAGGCAGAAACACTCACGATCTGGAAGTTCTAGTCACTCTCACTTGGAAAATACTGTAGGCAATGCAGAGTTCAAGGTCAGTGATGCTTGCCTCAGAACTAGAAAACCCCCGTCTTCTAGAACTTTTATACATTTTTTATAATTTTAATGTTGGCAACAGGACATATGGTATCTTTTTCTTAGCTTGTCTTTACATGCCTTTCTGGTTTCCTCATTGGGATATGTTATACTGTATGTCTGTCCCTCTGTGTCTATAAGTAAAGTTGTTCAGTCATGTCTGACTCTTAGTGACCCATGGACTGCAGCCTACCAGACTCCTCTGTCCATGGGATTTTCCAGGCAAGAGTACTGGAGTGGGGTACTATTTCCTTGGGTTTACTAGAAGTATGTAACATGTAGTTTGTTATAGTAGTAAATTACTATTAAATTATACACATACATGAAGCACTTGTGCATGTCTAGCACACTGTCAATGCTATTGATATATAAGTGTTGTTATCATTCTTTCTCACTCACACACAGGCGCACATGCACACAATGTCTTTAATAGCTATCTCTAGAAATGATGTTCCATACACATCATTTGCTGCAGCAAGTTTGTACAGCATTTGAAAGCAGGAGATTAATCTTACATCTCTCCAGTTTTTATTAAAAAGAAAGTGCATATTAGATATAGCAACAGCTTCAGATATGTAGATGATACCACCTTAAAGGCAAAAAGCAAAGAGGAACTAAAGAGCCTCTTGATGAATGTGAAAGAGGAGAGGGAAAAAGCTGGCTTAACACTCAACATTCAGAAAACTAAGATCAGAGAACACGATGGCAGAGGAGTAGGTGGACATGGAGTACATCTCTCTCTACATATGCATCAGGAATACAACTTTCAGACACAGAAAATCTTGCAGAACATGAGCTGAGAGTGGGCAGGAGTACCTGACCACCAGAAAAGAACATATAGAACCATTCAAAACTTGGCAGGACAAAGCAAGTAGGTGGGGAAAGAGGACAGTGAGCAGGACTGGACTTGTATCTGGAGGGTGAGGGAACTGAAGCAGGGGTCAAATCCCCACATTGGGGCAACTGTTTGGGACAGAGAAGCATTTGAGGCTGTTGGAGAGTGAAGCAGTTGACCTGTGACACTCTGAATGGAATGAGAATCACACAGACAATCATTGCCATAGCCATATGTACCACGGACAGGGACATAAGTCCTCTAGAAAGCACAGTGGCTGGGAGCTGGAACTTAGGGATGGAGAACAATCCCAGGGTGAGGTCTGCTGTTGACTGCAGGGGAGATGACCAAGGGAACATGAGGGAGGAGACTGTGGCAGGAAATGCCTGTGGAGGAAAACTAGGCAGCCGTAGAGGCAAGGCAATACTGCTCAGTCTAGCACAGGGGGTGGGAACATCACTGTAGCCTCTCTCTTTCCCCACACACCAGCTGAACAATAAAGACTCCAGAGACAGTGGCCACTTAAGTGCCTGACACACTGAGCAAGTGCCAGCCAGGCACTTCTAAAACTTTTGCAAAAATTCCAAGAAAGGAACACTTGAAAACTCATTGTATGAGGCCACCATCATCACCCTGATACCAAAACCAGACAAAGACAATACAAAAGAGGAAAATTAAGGTCAATATCACTAAATAAACATAGATACAAAAATAATTAACAAAATTCTAGCAAACAGAATTAAACACCACATGAAAAAGATCATACACCATGATCAATTTGGGTTTATCTCAAGGATGCATAAATTTTTCAATGTAAGCAAATCAATCAATGTGATACACCTTATTAACAAATTCAAACAAAAAAAAGACATGATAATCTCAATAGATGCAGAAAAAGCTTTTGACAAAATTCAGCATACATTTAAGATAAAAACTCTTCAAAAAAATGGGCACAGAAGGAAACTACTCAACATCATAAAAGGACTATACGATAATACCACAGCAAATATGATTCCTATTGGTGAAAAACTGAAAGCATTCCAAGACAGGAACAAGACAAGTATGCCCACTCTCACCACTATAATTCAATTTAAATTTGGAAGTCCTAGCTATGGCAATCAGAGAAGTAAAAGAAATAAAAGTAATCCAGATTGGAAAAGAAGTAAAACTCTCACTGTTTGCAGATGACATGATACCATACATTTGTTCTTGTTCAGTCACTCAGTCATGTCTGAGTCTTTGCAATCCCATGGACTGCAGCATGCCAGGCTTTACTGTCCTGTACCATCTCCTGGAGCTTGCTCAAACTTATGTCCTGTGAGTTGGTGATGCCATCCAATCATCTTGTCCTCTGCCATCCCCTTCTCCTGCCTTCAATCTTTCCAAGCATCAGGGTCTTTACCAATGATTTTGTTCTTCGCATCAGGTAGCCAAAGTATTGGAATTTCAGCTTCAGCATCAGTTCTTCCAATGAATATTCAGGGCTGATTTCTTTTAGGATTAACTGGTTTTATCTCCTTGCAGTCCAAAGGATTCTCAAGAGTCTTCTTCAACATCACAGTTTAAGGGCATCAATTCTTCGGCCCTTAGCCTTCTTTATGGTCCAACTCTTATATCCATATATGCCAAGTGGAAAAACCATAGCTTTCACTATACAGACCACTGTTGGCCAAGTAATGTCCTGGCTTTCTAATATGTTGTTTAGGTTGGTCATAGCTTTTCTTCCAAGGAGCAAATGTCTTTTACTTTCATGGTGGCAGTTACCATCTGCAGTGATTTTGGAGCCCCCCAAAATAAAGTCTGCCACTGTTCCCATTGTTTTCCCAAGTATTTGCATGAAGTGATGGGACTGGATGTCATTATCTTCATTTTTTGAATGCTGAGTTTTACATCTCCTCCTTCACCTATATTCAGAGGCTCTTTAGTTCCTCTTTGCTTTCTGCCATAAGAGTGGTTGTCATCTGCATATCTGCATATCTGAGATGACTGATTTTTCTCCCAGCAATCTTAATTTCAGCTTGTGCGTCATCCAGCCTGGCATTTCTCATGATGTACACTGCATGGCATTTAAATTAGCAGGGTGATAATAAACGGCCTTGATGTACTCCTTTTCCAATTTGGAAACAGTCCATTGTTCCATGTCTGGTTCTAACTGCTGCTTCTTGACCTGGATACAGAAAGTTTCTCAGGAGGCAGGTAAAGTGCTCAGGCATTGCCATCTCTTTAAGAATTTTACCAATTTGTTGTGATCCACCCAGTCAAAGGCTTTAGCATCGTCAATGAAGCAGAAGTTTTTCTGGAATTCTCTAGCTTTTTCTGTGATCCAACAGATGTTGGCAATTTGATCCCTGGTTCCTCTGCCTTTTCTAATCCAGCTTGAACATCTGGATGTTCTCGGTTCACACACTGTTGAAGACTAGCTTGGAGAATTTTGAGCTTTACTTTGCTAGCATGTGAGATGAGTGCAATTGTCTGGTAGTTTGTACATTCTTTGGCACTGCCCAACACTCTTCGGGACTGGAATGAAAACTGACTTTTCCAGTCTTGTGGCCACTGCTGAGTTTTCCAAATTTGCTGGCATTCTGAGTGCAGCACTTTCACAGAATCTTCTTTTTGTATCTATAATAGTTCAGCTGGAATTCCATCACCTCCACTAGCTTTGTTCCTAGTGATGCTTCTTAAAGCTCACTTGACTTTGCATTCCAAGATGTCTAGTTCTAGGTGAATGATCACACCGTCATGGTTATCTGGGTCATTAAGTTTCTTTTGTATAGTTCTTCTGTATATTCTTGCCACCTCTTCTTAATATATTCTGCTTCTGTTAGGTCTATACCATTTCTGTCCTTTATCATGCCCATCTTTGCTTGAAATGTTGCCTTAAGTTCAGTTCAGTTCAGCCCAGCCGCTCAGTCGTGTCTGACTCTTCGTGACCTCATGAACCACAGCATGCCAGGCCTTCCTGTCCATCACCAACTCATAGAGTTTACCCAAATTCATGTCCACTGAGTCAGTGATGCCATCCAACCATCTCGTCATCCGTCATCCCTTCTCCTGCCCTCAATCTTTCCCAGCATCAAGGTCTTTTCAAATGAGTCAGCTCTTCGCATCAGGTGGCCAAAGTATTGGAGTTTCAGCTTCAACATCAGTCCTTCCAACGAACACCCAGGTCTGATCTCCTTTAGGATTGACTGGTTGGATCTCCTTGCAGTCCAAGGGACTCTCAAGAGTCTTCTCCAACACCACAGTTCAAAAGCATCAGTTCTTCTGTGCTCAGCTTTCTGTATAGTCCAACTCTCACATCCCTTGGCATCTTTAATTTTCTTGAAGATATCTCTAGTCTTTCCCATTCTATTGTTTTCCTCTATTTCTTTGCACTGATCACTGAGGAAGGCTTTCTTATCTCTCCTTCCAAATAACTGAATTTAGATGGGTATATCTTTCTTTTTCTCCTTTGCCTTTTGCTTCTCTTCTTTCTCAGCTATTTGTAAGGCCTCCTCAGATAACCATTTTGCCTTTTAAATTTCTTTTTCTTGGGGATGGTTTTGATTACTGCCTCCTGTATAGTGTTACAAACCTCCATTCATAGTTCTTCAAGGCATTCTATCAGATCTAATCCCTTGAATGTATTTGTCACTTTCATTGTACAATTGTAAGGGATTTGACTTAGGTCATACCTGAATGATCTAATGTTTTCCCCTACTTTCTTCAATTTACGTCTGAATTTTGTAATAAGGAGTTCATGTTCTGAGCCACACTCAGCTCCCGGTCTTGTTTTTGCTGACTATAGAGCTCTCCATCTTTTGAAAATCTGTACATAGAATACATACTATATATAGTAAACTCTAAAGATGCTGTCAGAATATTAATAGAGCTAATCAGTGAATTTAGCAAATTTGCAGGATACAAAATCAATACACAAAGTCACATGCACATAAGTATATGTATTCTCACATACTAACAATAAAAAATCAAAATGAATAATTTGGAATCAATCCGATTCACCATTGCAACACAATAATAAAATATCTAGAAACAAATCTATGTAAGGAGACAAAAGAGTTGTATAAGAAAACTGTAAGACATTGACGAAAAAAATTATAGATAACATATACAGATGGAGAGAATTCCGTGTTCCTGGGTTGGAAAAATCAATGTTATGGAAATGACTATACTACCAAATGCAATCTGCAGATACAACATGATCCCAAACAAATTACCAATGGCATTTTTCACCAAACTACAAGAAAAAATATCACAATTCATAGGTAAGTACAAAACACCCTGAATAGCCAAAGCAATCTTGAGAAGAAAGAATGGAGCTGGAGTAATCAATCTTCCTGACTTCAGACTATGCTACAAACCGAGAGTTATCAAGACAGTATGGTACTGGCACAGAAACAGAAATGTGGACCAAGGGAGTAAGATATAAGGCCCAGAAATATACCCACACACCTATACATTACACATTATTTTTTGAAATAATGTATATATTTTGTATATATGTATATATGTACATATTATGTACAATGTATATATGTACATATGTAAATATACATGTACATATACATATATATATGTATATATTTTGAAATAATGTATATAATGTATGCATACAATATATACATTATTTTTGAAAAAGCAGGCAAGAATATACAATGGTACTAAGAAAGTCTCTTCAATAAGCGCTGCTGGGAAAACTGGGCCACTATGTATAAAAGAATGAAATTAGAACACTTCCTAATGCCATGCACAAAGATAAGCTCAAAATGGATTAAAGACCAAAATGTAAGACCAGAAAGTATAAAACTCTTAAAGGAAAACATAAACAGAACACTCTATGACAGAAATCACAGCAAGATCTCTATGACCCACCTCCTAGAGTAACGGAAATAAAAACAAAAATTAACAAGTGGGACCTAATTAAACTTTAAAGCTTTTGCACAGCAAAGGAAACTATAAACATGGTGAAAAGATAATCCTCAAAATGGGAGTAAATAATATCAAATGAAACAACTGACAAAGGATTAACTTCCAAAATATATAAGCAGCTCATACAAGTCAATACCAAAAACAAAAACAAAAAACCCACAAAACAAACAACCCAATCAAAATGTGGGAAAAAGACCTAAACAGACATTTCTCCAAAGAGGACATAGAGATGGCTAACAAACACATGAAAAGATGCTCAACATCGCTCATTAGAGAAATGCAAATCAAAACTACAATGAGATATCATCTCATACCAGTCAGAATGGCCATATCATGAAAAAATCTACAGATAATAAATGCTGGCAAGGATGTGGAGAAAAGGATATCCTCTTACACTGTTAGTGGGAAGGTAATTGTTAGTGGGAATGTAAATTGATACAGCCACTATGGAAGACAGTAGGGATATTCCTTAAAAAAAACTAGGAATAAAACCACCATATGACCCAGCAATACCATTTCTAGGCATATACCCTGAGGAAACCAAAATTGAAAAAGACACACGCACCCAATGTTCACTGCAACATTATTTACAATAGCTAGGACATAGAAGCAACCTAGATGTTGATCAATAGATGAATGGAAAAAGCCTCTGTGGCATGCATATAGAATGGAATATTACTCAGCCATAAAAAGGAACACATTTAAATCAGTTCTAATGAAGTGGCTGAACCTAGAGCCTATTATACAGAGTGAAGTAAATCAGAAAAAGAAAAACAAATATCATATATTATCACATATACATGAAATCCAGAAAGATGGTATTGATGAAATTATTTGCAGGGCAGCAATGGAGGCACAGACATAGAGAACAGACTTATGGACATAGGGGCTGGGGAGGAAACAGAGGGTGGGATGTATGGAAAGAGTAACTTGGAAACATACATTACCATATATAAAATAGATAGCCAATGGTAATTTGCTGTATGACTCAAGGAAATCAAACTTGGGCTTCAGCAGAGGGGTGGGAGGTAGGAGGGAGATTCAAGTGAGAGGGCACATGTGTATACCTATGGCTGATTCATGCTAATGTATGGCAGAAACCAACACAATATTGTAAGCAATTATACTTCAATTAAAAATAAATTTGAAAAATCGTAAAATCATGGCATCTGGTCCTATCATCCATGGCAAATAAATGGGGAAGAAATGGAAACAGTAGAAGATTTTATTTTCTTGGGCTACGGAAAGTGACTGAAGCCACAGAATTAAAAGACACGTGTTCCTTAGAAGAAAAGCTGTGACAACCTGCTGCTGCTACTAAGTCGCTTCAGTCATGTACGACTCTGTGCGACCCCAGAGACGGCAGCCCACCAGGCTCCCCCATCCCTGGGATTCTCCAGGTAAGAACACTGGAGTGGGTTGCCATTTCCTTCTCCAATGCATGAAAGTGAAAATGGAAAGTGAAGTCGCTCAGTCGTGTCCGACTCTTAGGGACCCCATGGACTGCAGCCTACCAGGCTCCTCCATCCATGGGATTTTCCAAGCAAAAGTACTGGAGTGGGGTGCCATTGCCTTCTCCTAGACAGTATATTAAAAAGCAGAGATACCACTTTACTGACAAAGATCCATATAATCAAAGGCACATTTTTTCCAGTAGTTTTGTACGGAGAGTTGGACCATAAGGAAAACTGACTATAGAAGAATTGATGCTTTCGAACTGTGATGTTGAAGGCTCATCAGAGTCCTTGGATAGCAAGGAGGTCAAACCTGTCATTCCTAAAGGAAATCAACCCTGAATGTTCACTGGAAGGACTGATGCTGAAACTGAAGGACTAATGCTGAAACTGAAGCTCCAACGCTTTGGCCACCTGGTGGGAAGAGATGGCTCATCAGAAAGACCCTGATGCTGGGAAAGATTGAGGGCAGGAGGAGAAGGCAGTGACAGAGGATGAGATGGTTGGATGGCATCACCAGCTCAATGGACTTGAGTGTGAACAAATTCTGGGAGATAGTGAAGGTCAGGGAAGCCAGGCAAGCTGCAGTTCATGCGGTCACAAACGGTTGGACATGACCTAGCAGCTGAACAACAACAAATTAGATATACATGACATTTGGTCCCAAATGGAAATAATATATTTCAATACGAACTGTACTAATGATTAGTGAAACTTTTCTTTAGAGTATTAGAATTGACAGTTAAATAATGGGGAAAATTGTATTCTGGCATACATGAAACTGTTAAGTGTACAACATAGCATAAACTAATTTCTTTTTAAATGAAATTTGCAAACAAATTATGAATGAGTTAGCATTGCCACTGCTTCCATCAAAGAGAGACATATGATTACTGTTTATGATATTATGTTATTTTTCCTTTTCCTTGTATTTAGTCTTTATTTTTATCAGATAATGAATATTTTATATGTTCCTCAGTCTGTCTTCCTGCTAATACAAGTTTACAGATATGGTCTCAGCTCTTTACAAAATGGAATATTTTAGACAATTCAATGTGATGATTCCAGAATGTGTTAGGAGAGAATGTAAATATTTGAGGAAAATAAATAGTAACCTGAAGCCGACTACTTGGGGGGCCTACAGTAATGTGGGTAATTCTTTCCCCTGGTTCTTTTTACTTTTCCAGAATATTTATGCATTTTGTTTCTGGCTAAGCATGGCAGTAGAAGAGCCAAACTTCAATAAGAAATTTTTTTCCTCGGTTTTTTCTTTTTTTGGCTTCTGTAACAGCAATAAATTCAGAGATACCAGATATATTAAGATAACATATTTTCATTAGATTTCTAACCCAATTGTATATCCATGTGGTTCAGATAAACCATATTCATATATACAGATCTGAGATGCTTGTCATAACCAAACTGATCTCTAGCACGTTGGAGCATTATTCATCCTGAGAATGAGCCACATCCATACCTAAAAAAAACAAACTTCAGCTTTTAATTTGGAGTGAGGAGAGTTTGGGAGCTCTTTTTCAGTCTGTTTAAAGCTTACTTGAGCTAGGACACATTTCTTCTTCTATATCTTTCCTTGGCACTGCAGTAAAAAGTAAGAGGCCAAGTCATTGTCTCTGGTAAGTTGTCCTGGGTTACGGTATTTCAATATCGACTAGTTCTTTTCCAGGTTCTTGTAAGAATTGAAGATTTCCAAGCTTCTCGCCCAATTTTCTGAACCAGGTTTCTTGCCTGGTTTCTGAGTTCCTATCCCAGTGGTCATCTTATGTGCCCCTTTCCCTAGCAACCTAAGGTTCACCACCCATTTCCAATGTATACCTGTGGCGGATTCATTTTGATATTTGGCAAAACCAATACAATATTGTAAAGTTTAAAAATTAAAAAAAAAGACTTCTTAAAAAAAAAGTAAAAGGACACTGAAGTACAAAAAAGAAAGACTTCTACTTCAGTTTTGTTTTGAAGTTTTCAAAACTGTAACTAGGGCTTAGAAAGTTAGTGAACTACCTCAGGAATGAGGGCCAATAAATGGTAAGGCTGATTTTATAGTTACATAGAATCATATTCTTTTGATTCCAAAGCTCATAAGCATATTCTCTAAGCTGCTGTATTTGCTTGAGCTCGTTTATCTTTTTTCTGTAAATACAAGGAAATAGTCCTCTGAACCTAATTCCAGAATGGAAACTTGCAAGTAATGGCCCTTTCAGTTCAGTTCAGTTCAGTCGCTCAGTCGTGTCCGACTCTCTGCGACCCCATGTATCGCAGCACACCAGGCCTCCCTGTCCATCACCAACTCCCGGAGTTCACCCAGACTCATGTACATCGAGTCAGTGATGCCATCCAGCCATCTCATCCTCTGTCGTCCCCTTCTCCTCCTGTCCCCAATCCCTCCCAGAATCAGAGTCTTTTCCAATGAGTCAACTCTTTGCATGAGGTGGCCAAAGTACTGGAGTTTCAGCTTTAGCATCATTCCTTCCAAAGAAATCCCAGGGCTGATCTTCAGAATGGACTGGTTGGATCTCCTTGCAGTCCAAGGGACTCTCAAGAGTCTTCTCCAACACCACAGTTCAAAAGCATAAATTCTTTGGCGCTCAGCCTTCTTCACAGTCCAACTCTCACATCCATACATGACCACAGGAAAAACCATAGCCTTGACTAGACGAACCTTTGTTGGCAAAGTAATGTCTCTGCTTTTGAATATGCTATCTAGGCTGGTCATAACTTTCCTTCCAAGGAGTAAGTGTCATGGCCCTTTAGACACTGTCTAATGCTCACCAAAGAAGCAGTACTTAGCATGAACCCATTGCCACTCTGTTCCGCTTTTCTCTTTAGGTATTCAGAGGGCTAGACTACTCAGTTAAGAAATAATTTGAATGAACTAGAACTAAATACTTATGTTCTGCTATGTCCATCATGTCTGTCTATTTGAAAAATCTCCCTTTACATACCTCTGTCTGCTCTACTCAGTTCAGCCTAGTAGAAAAAATGAATAATAGATCTCATTCTGGCCACCTCCCCCAGAACCTCAACACTTTGCCTCCTGTAAACAAGCATCTTGCTTAGAGGAAGCCCAAAATATGTTTTAGAGCACATGTGATATAATTGATATATGGGCTACGTAAAATAAACAGTAAAAACACTGGTATACAATTATTAGCATCACAGCCTGAATGATATCTCTTCATTGCTAGCCTAAGAATTTCAACATACTTTAGTATGAAATGAGGGTCGACTCATTTTTGGATAGGTCAAAGTGGTGTTTTAGAGAACGTTTTTAACAGTATCAAAGTAGCAGAAAAGACAAGTGGCCACTTCAACCTTAGACAGTGTAAGTGGGAATGGATACAAGAAAATAACTTTGAAAATTAAACAGCTTTGGTGTGAGTCTGTAACTGTAGAATATGAATTTATTATCCTTTGGCAAATTTAGGGAACTTACATTTTTAAGAATTAAAAAGAAAAAATGACTTATGAGTCATCTAGTGAGAAAAGGTACTACCTAAAATTGCAATAAAAGTGGAGGCCAAGTACAACTCAAAAAAATTAAAAACATAATTGAAAAGAAACTCGAGTGCCAACTGGAACACAAATGGGAGGAAATTGCTCAAGTTGGTGAGTGAGAAAATAGGGATGATGAATTAGCTGAGGTTTGGTCACCACAGGACTTGCTAGAACATTTCAAGAATGCTGTGAATATTAATACAAGAGCTTATTAAGAATATTTACAACCTTACATGTAAGCATTACCTAGTCATTGATGCATCTATCAAATCACAGTTACAGATTGTTTACCATGCACACTGATATAATAGAGATTAGAAATAAAATATAGACAAATTTATGAACGTCATTTCATATTACTCAATTTAATTTTTGGTATTTTGGGTAAGAATACCTGTCATGTGAATTTCATCAATCTTAGAGAAGATATGACATCTTTTAAAATATCTACACATCTAAGTATATTATTTAAAAATATGTTCTTGAGACATTTGTCTCTATGTAACTACCCTACAAATGTGCATGCATCTCATTCTCATGGTAGGAATCATTAATTTTAATTCTAAGAATCTAGTTATTTTGCCTAACACTGGGTACATTTGTCAGAAAATAGTAATAAACTACATCTGTTGCGTGCGTGCATGCTAAGTCACTTCAGTTGTGTCAGACTCTGCAGGACACTCTGGACTGTAGCCCATCAGGCTCTTCTGCCCATGGGATTTTCCAAGCAAGCATACAGGAATGGGCTGCCAAGCCCTCCTCCAGGGGATCTTTCTGACTCAGGCACCAAATGCAAGTCTCTTTATCTCCTGCATTGGCAGGCAGGTTCACTACTACTCATACCACCTGGGAAGCCCCAAACTACATCCCTTACCTTATCCCCCAAATGCATAAATACTGTTTAAAGCAACAGTTCTTGGGTCTTTAAAAATGAAACATTTTCCTCTAAGTATCTCCATGTAGAAAGACTTATACTTTTACTTGCTAAGTCCTTAATAAAATATGAAGACATTATAATGTTCCAGATAACAAGATGATCTTTATTTTTTATTGAAGTATAGATAATTTACAGGTATATAACAAAGTCATGCCATTTGTTTGCAGACTGTACTCCATCATAGCTTGTAATTCCTGTGCTATATAGGTTCAGTTCAGTTGCTCAGTTGTGTCCAACTCTTTGCAACCCCATGGACTACAGCACACCAGGCTTCCCTGTCCATCACCAACTCCCTGAGCTTGCTCAGACTCATGTCCATTGAGTCGGTGATGTCATCCAACCATCTCATCCTCTGTCGTCCCCATTTTCTCCTGGCTTCAATCTTTCCCAGCATCAGGGTATTGTCCAAGGAGTCAGCTCTTCGCATCAGGTGGCCAAAGTATTGGAATTTCAGCTTCAGCATCAGTCCTTCCAATGAATATTCAGGACTGATTTCCTTTGGGATGGACTGGTTGGATCTCCTTGCTGTCCAAGGGACTCTCAGGAGTCTTCTCCAACACCATAGTTCAAAAGCATCAATTCTTCGACGTTCAGCTTTCTTTATAGTCCAATTCTCACATCCATACATGAATACTGGAAAAACCATAGCTTTGACTAGACAGACCTTTATGAGCAAAGTAATGTCTCTGCTTTTGAATATGCTGTCTAGGTTGGTCATAACCTTCCTTCCAAGGAGTAAGTGTCTTTTAATTTCATGGCTGAAGTCACCATCTACTTTGATTTTGGAGCCCCTAAAAATAAAGTCAGCCATTGTTTCCACTGTTTCCCCATCTATTTGCCATGATCAAATGGGACCAGATGCCATGATCTTAGTTTCCTGAACATTGAGCTTTAAGCCAACTTTTTCACTCTCTTCTTTCACTTTCATCAAGAGGCTCTTTAGTTCTTCTTCACTTTCTGCCATAAGGATGGTATCATCTGCATATCTGAGGTTATTGATATTTATCCCACGCTGTATGATTTATTCTTGTTGCTTAAAGAAGATTACCTTCAGCTTTGTAACTATGACTGTACCAAACAATTTGAAAACCAAAGCTAAAAGTGATTCTGCAGTCATTTAGTTATCTAAAATATTAACCAAAATTACCAAATATTCTTCAACATACACACATACAAACATACAGGTAGACTATCCAAATTAAATCAGTATTTGCTTAAGTCATAGCTATGAAGTGCTGATTGGTGTATTAATTTGTATTTTTGTTTGTAAAGAGTCTGATTCTTTTATAGCAATATATATGCAAACTATATTTGAATTGTATGGGGGCAGCTATAAAAATGGGATGGTGACTATGTAACTCTATTTCTACTTTCTAACCATTATTGAAGGTAATAACACAACTAATTAAACATAAAAAACTTCTATGTATTCAACTCAGCAGAGAACCAGTGCTTTTGGACACTCCTTCCTTTATTAGTGTTCTGTTTACTTATTTTTCTTTTTACTTAATTTTTTTTATTGAAGGATAATTGCTTTACAGAATTTTGTTGTTTTCTGTCAAATATGAACATGAATAAGCCATAGGTATACACATATACCGGGGAAGGCAATGGCAACCCACTCCAGTACTCTTGCCTGGAAAATCCCATGGACAGAGGAGCCTGGTGGGTTGCAGTCCATGGGGTCACGAAGAGTTGGACACGACTGAGTGACTTCACTTTCCCTTTTCACTTTCATGCATTGGAGAAGGCAATGGCAACCCACTCCAGTGTTCTTGACTGGAGATTCCCGGGGATGGTGGAGCCTGGTGGGCTGCCATCTACGAGGTCGCACAGAGTCGGACACGACTGAAGTGACTTAGCAGCATACACATATATCCCCTCCCTTCTGAACCTCCCTCCCATCTCCCACCCCATACCACCCCTCTACATTGATACAGAGTCCTGTTTGAGTTTCCTGAACCATACAGCAAATTCCCATTGGCTGTCTATTTTACACATGGCAATGTAAGTTTCCATGTTACTCTTTCCATATGTCTCACCCTCTCCTCCCCTCTCCCCATGTCCATAAGTCTATTCTCTATGTCTCTTTCTCCATTGCTGCCCTGTAAATAAATTCTTCAGCACCATTTTCTAGATTCCATACACATGTGTTAGAATATGATAACTTATCTTTCTCTTTCTGACTCACTTCACTCTATAAAATAGGTTCTAGGTTCATCCACCTCATCAGAACTGACTCAAATGTGTTCCTTTTTATGGCTGAGTAATACTCCATTGTGTATAGGTACCACAATTGTTTATCCATTCATCTGTTGATGGACATCGAGGTTGCTTCCAAGTTCTAGCTATTGTAATTAGTGCTGCAGTGAACAATGGGATACATGTGTCTTTTTCAATTTTGCTTTTCTCAGGGTATATGCCTAGGAGTGGGATTGCTGGGTCATATGGTGGTTTTATTCCTAGTTTTTTAAGGAATTCCTATGCTGTCTTCCATAGTGGCTGTATCAATTTACATTCCCACCAAGAGTGCAAAAATGTTCCCTTTTCTCCACATCCTCGCTAGCATTTATTGTTTGTAGACTTTTTGATGATGGCCATTCTGACTGGTGTGAAGTGATATCTCATTGTAGTTTTGATTGGCATTTCTCTAATAATGAGCGATGTTGAGCATCTTTTCATGTGCTTGTTAGCCATCTGTATGTCTTCTTTGGAGAAATGTCTGTTTAGGTCTTTTTCCCACTTTTTGATTGGGTTGTTTGTTTTTCTGGCATTGAGTTGTATAAGCTGCTTGTATATATTGGAAATTAATCCTTTGTCAGTTGTTTCATTTGCTATTATTTTCTTCCATTCTGAGGTTGTATTTTCACCTTTCTTATAGTTTCCTTTGCTATGCAAAAGCTCTGAAGTTTAATCAAGTCCCACTTGTTTACTTTGGTTTTTATTTCTGCTACTCCAAGATGTGGGTCATAGAGGATCTTGCTTTGATTTATGTAATTGAGTGTTCTGCTTATGTTTTTCTCTAAGAGTTTATAGTTTCTAGGCTTACATTTAGGTCTTTCATCTATTTTGAGTTTATCTTTGTGTATGGTGTTAGGAAGTATTCTAATTTCATTATTTTATATGTAGCTGTCCAATTTTCCCAGCACCATTTATTGAAGAGGCTGTCTTTGCCCCATTGTATATTCTTGCCTCTTTTGTCAAAAATAAGGTACCCAAAGGTGGATATGTTTATTTATGGGGTTTCTATCTTGTTCCATTGGTCTATATTTCTGTTTTTGTGCCAGGACCATAGGATCTTGATGACTGTAGTTTGTAGTTTAATCTGAACTCAGGAAAGTTGATTCCTCCAACTCCATTCTTCGTTTTCAATAATGCTTTGGCTATTCAGGGTCTTTTATGTTTCCATATGAATTGTGAAATTTTTTTGTTCTAGTTCTCTGAAAAATGTCATTGGTAATTTGGTAGGGATCACATTGAATCTGTAGATTGCATTTGGTAGTATAGTCATTTTCACAATATTGATTCTTCCTACCCAGGAACATGGACTATCTCTCAATCTGTTTACGTCATCTTTAATTTCGTTCATTAGAGTCTTATAATTTTCTGTGTGTAGTTCTTTCATCTCCTTTGGTAAGTTTATTCCTAGATATTTAATTCTTGTTGTTTCAATGGTGAATGGGATTGACTCCTTAAGTTCTCTTTCTGGTTTTTCATTGTTAGTATATAGAAATGCAAGTGATTTCTGTGTATTGATTTTGTATCCTGCAGCTTTGCTAAATTCACTGATTAGCTCTAGTAATTTTCTGATACTATCTTTAGGGTTTTCTATGTACAGTATCATGTCATCTACAAATAATGAGAGCTTTACTTCTTCTTTTCTGATCTGGATTACTTTTATGTCTTTTCCTTCTCTTATTGCTATAGCTAGGACTTTCAGAACTATGTTGAATAATAGTGGGGAAAGTGGGCACCCTTATCTGGCTCAGGATCTTAGGGGGAATACTTTCAGGCCTTTACTATGTTGAGGTAGGTTTCTTCTATGCCCATTTTTTGAAGAGTTCTAATCATAAATGGGTGCTGAATTTTGCCAAAGGCTGCTTATGCATCTATTGAGAATATAGTATGGTTTTTATCTTTCCATTTGTTAATATGGTGTATCACATTGATTTCCATGTATTGAAGAATACTTGCATCCCTGGAATAAACCCAACTTGATCATGGAGTATGAGCTTTTTGATGTGTTGCTAAATTCTGCTTGCTAAAATTTTGTTGAGGATTTTTGCATCTATGTTCATCAGTTATATTGGCCTGTAGTTTCTTTTTTTTTGTGTTGTCTTTGTCTGGTTTTGGTATCAGGGTGATGGTGGCCTTGTAGAATTTGGAAGTGTTCTTTCCTCTGCAATATTTTGAAAGAGTTTTAGAAGGAGAGGCATTAGCTCTTTTCTAAATGTTTGATAGAATTCTCCTGTGAAGCCATCTGGTACTGGGCATTTGTTTTTGGGGAGAATTTTGATCACAGCTTCAATTTCAGTGCTCGTAATTGGGTGTTCAAAATTTCTATTTCTTCCTGGTTCAGTCTTGGAAGGTTGAACTTTTCTAAGATTCTGTCCATTACTTCCAGGTTATCCATTTTATTGCCATATAGTTGTTCATAATAGTCTCTTATAATCCTTTGTATTTCTGCATTGTCTGTTGTAACCTCTCCTTTTTCACTTCTAATTTTGTTGATTTGATTCTTCTCTTTTTTCCTTGATGAATCTGGCTAAAGGCTTGTCAATTTGTTTTATCTTCTCAAAGAATCTGCTTTTAGTTTTATTAATCTTTACTATTGTTTCTTTCATTTCTTTATAATTTACTTCTGCTCATATCATTATGATTTCTTTCCTTCTACTAACTTTGGGGGTTTTGTTCTTCTTTTTCCAGTTGTTTTAGGTGTAAAGTTACATTGTCTATTTGATGTTTTTCTTGTTTCTTGAGATAGGATTGTATTGCTATAAACTTCCCTCTTAGAACTGCTTTTGCTGTATCCCATAGGTTTTGAATTGTCATGTTTTCATTGTCATTATTTTTTTAGAAATTTTTTTATTTTCTGTTTAATTACTTCAGTAACATGTTGGTTTTCTTAGAAATGCATTGTTTAATCTCCATGTGTTTGTGTTTCTTACAGTTTTTTCCCTTGTAATTGATATGTAGTCTTAGAGTGTTGTGGTCAGAGAAGATGCTTGATATGATTTAAATTTTTTGTTAGTTTACTGAGGTTTGGTTTGTGATCCCAGATGTGATCTATCCTGGACAATGTTCCATATGCACTTGAGAAGAAGGTGTATTTTTCTACATTTCGATGGTAAGTCCTGAAGATATCAATAAGATTCATCTTATCTAATGTATCATTTAAGACTTGTGTTTCCTTATTAATTTTCTGTTTTGATGATCTGTCCATTGGTGTGAGTGGGATGTTAAAGTCTCATATTATTATTGTGCTACTTTCAATTTCTCCTTTTATGTCTGTGAGGGTTTGTCTTATGTATTGAGGTGCCCCTATGTTGGGCGCATTGATATTTACAATTGTTATGTCTTCCTCTTGGATTGATCCCTTGATCATTATGTAATGTTCTTCCTTATCTTATAATTTTTATTTTAAGGTCTATTTTGTCTGATATGAGGATTGTTACTCCAGCTTTATTTTGCTTCCCGTTTTTATGGAATATATTTTTCCATCCTCTCACTTTCAGTCTATATATGTCTCAAAGTCTGAAGTGGGTTTCTCTTAGACAGCATATATATGGGTCTTGGTCTTGTATCCATTCAGCCAGTCTGTGTCTTTTGGTTGGAGCATTTAATCCATTTACATTTCAAGTAATTATTGATATATATGTTCCTTTTGCCATTTTCTTAATTGCTTGGGGTTGATTTTGTAGATCTTTTTTTCTTCTCTTGTATTTCTTGACTATATAAGTCCCTTTAACTGTTGTTGTAAAGCTGGTTTGGTGGTACTGAATTCTTTTAACTTTGCCTTTCTGAAAAGCTTGTTATCTCTCCATTAATTTTGAATGAGATCCTTGCTGGGTACAGAAATCTTGGTTGTAGGTTTTTCCCTTTCAGTGCTTTAAATATATCCTGCCATTCCCTTTTGACCTGCAGAGTTTCTCCTGAAAGATAGCTGATAAGCATATGGGGTTTCCCTTGTATGTTACTTTTTGCTTCTCCCTTGCTGCTTTAATATTCTTTCTTTGTGTTTAGACTTCATTAGTTTGATAGTATGTGTCTTGGAGTGTTTCTCCTTGGATTTATCCTGCATGGGACTCTATGTGCCTTGTGGACTTGATTGACTATTTCCTTTTCCATGTTGGGGAAATTTTCAACTATAATCTCTTAAAAAGTTTCTCATACCCTTTCTTTTTCTTTTCTTCTTCTGAGATCCCTATAATTCAAATGCTGGTGCATTTTATATTGTCCTAGAGGTATCTGAGACTATCCTCAGTTCTTTTCATTCTTTTTACTTTATTCTGCTCTTCAAAAGTTATTTCCACCATTTTATCTTCCAGGTCATTAATTTGTTCCTCTGCTTCAGATATTCTGCTATTGATTCCTTCTAGAGTATTTTTAATTTCAATAACTGTGTTGTCTCTGTATGTTTATTCTTTAATTCTTCTAGGTCTTTGTTAATTGATTCTTGCATTTTCTCCATTTTGTTTTCAAGCCTTTTGATCATATTGACTATCATTATTCTGAATTCTTTTTCAGGTAGTTTGCCTATTTTGTCTTCATATATTTGGACTACAGTGTTTCTAGTTTGTTCCTTCATTTGTGTAGTATTTCTATGCCTTTTCATTATTTTTTTTTAACTTATTGTGTTTGAGGTTTCCTTTTTCCAGGCTTCAAGGTTGAATTTTTTTTTTTCCTTTTGGTTTCTGCCCTCCTAAGTTTGGTCCAGTGGTTTGTGTAGGGTGAGATTTGTGCGCAGTTTTTGTTTGTGTGCTTGTTTTTCCTCTGATGGGCAAGGCTGAGTGTGGTGGTGATCCTGTCTGCTGATGATTGGGTTTGTATTTTTGTTTTGTTTGTTGTTTAGATGAGGCATCCTGCACAAGGTGCTACTGGTGGTTGGGTGATGCTGGGTCTTGTATCAAGTGGTTTCCTTTTTGTGAGTTCTCACTATTTAATTCTCCTTAGGGTTAGTTCTCTGGTAGTCTAGGGACTTGGAGTCAGTACTCCCATTCCAAAGGCTCAGGGCTTGACCTCTGGTCAGGAACGAAGATTCCACAAGTGGTTTGTTATGGCATGAAGTGGAATTAAAACAAATATCAAAAAATGAGAAACCAAAGATGAATGCCAGACAAATGGCAATTACAAAATCAGACAAATAATAATTAAAATAATGCAATATATACATATACACTCATGAGAAAAGTCAAAACAGTCTACCAAAAATAAAGTACAATAGATTGACCCAGTAAACAAAGGAAACCAAAAATCATATCTACCAGAACAAAACTAACTAAAGCACAAACTGGAAAATAAAACTAAAGCAAGGCACCAAGTGGGGAATAAAGCAATGAAAATAAAACTAACAAAATGTTGAAAAGAAAGGAAAGAAAAAAAAGAAAGAAAGAATATATATGCAAAGTTAAACAGAGGTAGATGAAAAAGATTTGTATGTTAAAGATTAACTGCAAGGGGAAAAGAACAGTAGGAAATGCAAATAAAGGAATAAATGTAGAAAAATAATAATAGGTTTTAAAATATATAATTTAAAAAAAGATTAAAAAAAAAAAAGGAAAACTCCACAGAACTGCAAAATCCCAATGTAGAGGCAGAGGTTTATAATAACAATAAAAAATGTGACTGAGGGAAAAAAAACAGGCTCAAAGGCTTAATTAGATAGATGGGGAAACAGTGGAAACAGTGTCAGACTTTATTTTTTGGGGCTCCAAAATCACTGCAGATGGTGATTGCAGCCATGAAATTAAAAGATGTTTACTCCTTGGGAGGAAAGTTATGACCAACCTAGACAGCATATTAAAAAGCAGAGACATTACTTTGCCAACAAAGGTCTGTCTAGTCAAGGCTATGGTTTTTCCAGTGGTCATGTATGGATGTGAGAGTTGGACTGAGAAGAAAACTGAGCACTGAAGAATTGATGCTTTTGAGCTGTGTGTTGGAGAAGACTCTTGAGAGTCCCTTGGACTGCAAGGAGATCAACCAGTCCATCCTAAAGGAAATCAGTCCTGAGTGTTCATTGGAAGGACTGATGCTAAAGCTGAAACTCCAATACTTTGGCCACCTCATGCGAAGAGTTGACTCATTGGAAAAGACTCTGATGCTGGGAGGGATTGGGGGCAGGAGGAAAAGGGGACGACAGAGGATGAGATGGCTGGAGGGCATCACCAACTCGATGGACATGAGTTTGGGTGAACTCCGGGAGTTGGTGATGGACAGGGAGGCCTGGCGTGCTGCGATTCATGGAGTCGCAAAGAGTCGGACTCGACTGACCGACTGAACTGAACTGAGTGCCAATAAAATAGACAACTAAAACAGAGGAGGAAAAATAAGAAAAGAAAAAAATCCAAAAGAATCTATAGAACAAGTCAGAACATAAGAATAATAAATGTTTTTCTTGAGTGACTGCTGTCAGAGTCCTTTCCCTCGCTGGGAGTTACAGTCCACCTTACCTCCCTAGGATGCCTTCGAACTGTGCTGATCTCTGGACCTTCTGTAGGGGCAGCTCAGATTCTAACCTGGTCCTACTCCTGTGTGTTTTTTCCTCCAATGTCCACAGCTATCATAACTAGTGTATTTTCTTTTGTGAGAGCTCTCAGTGACCTTTTATATATTCCAGAGACACAGAATCTGACTTGGTGATCATGTGGAATTTAATCTGCAGCTTGTACAGCTGGTGGGAAGGTTTTAGGTCTTCTTCCTTAGCCACACTGCCCCTGGGTTTCGATTGTGGTTTTATGTCCACCTCTGCATGTGGGTCTTCTAATGGAGTTTGCTCCCAAGGCTGCCCTGGAGAACTTGGGTTGCTCCTGTGAGGGCCAGGTATGGAGGTGGTGCAGCTGCTTGGATTGCAGGGGTTTTGGCAGCACCAGGTACTCAGGGGAGTTGGCAGCTAGGGCAGCAGGAAGTATAGTGCTCTAGAAGGGTATGGCAACCAGTATTGGCCAATATGCTCCAGTATTCTTGTCTGAAGAACTCCCCCTCCTTGACAGAGAAGTCTGACAGGCCACAGTCTACAGGGTCACAAAGAGTCGGACACTACTGAGTGACCCTGCATGCATAGATGCAAGACTTGTTTGGCCTCTGGTAGCTCTGCCCCACTCCAGTACTCTTGCCTGGAATATTCCATGGGCAGAGGAGCCTGGTAGGCTGTAGTCCATGGGGTCGTGAAGAGTTGAACATGACTGAGAGACTTCACTTTCAGTTTTCACTTTCATCCATTGGAGAAGAAAATGGCAACCCACTCCAGTGTGCTTGCCTGGAGAATTCCAGGGATGGGGGAGCCTGGTGGGCTGCCATCTGTGGGGTCTCACAGAGTCAGACAAGACTGAAGTGACTTAGCAGCAGCAGCAGCTCTGCTCCAGTGAGAGTTGAGTGTGATGATGCTGCACCTGCTTGGCTTGTGAAGACCCTGGCGGCACCAAATGTGCAGGGACATGGACTGCCTCCACTGCAGGAGTTATGGCCTATGAGAATCTTTTTTCCAGCCTCTTGTAACTGGTGATCAGAAGGCCTCTTTGGCAGTCTTTCTCCACAGTTATGTCTCTTCAGGCACTTAGAGGGCTCCCTTGCCTCGGGTCCTTCTCTGTTGTTCAGTACATCAGGCACAAGAGAGGCCCCCCTGGCTGGGGTCCTACTCTAGATCTGCGTGTCAGTCACTTAAAGGAACACCTTGGGTGGGTTACTGCTCTGTAGATCAGTTCATCAGGCATTTGATGGGCCAGCCTCTCTATTTTTCAGCTGCCGATGCTGGCCTGTGGGGAGAGAGAGCCTATGGTGATGGCTCCACCCACTATGTGTGACTTAGTGGTATTGCCTTGCTTCCATGGCTGCCTGGCTTTCCTTCACAGGCATTTTGCACCACAGTCTTCTCCCTCACATCCCCTTGATCTGTCCCTCCACAGTCAACAGCAGCCCTCTCTGTGGGATTGCTCCACGATCCCGAAACTCCAGCTTGCAGCCGCTTCGCCTTCCAGAGGACCTGTAGCCCTGTCCGGGGTATGTATGGCTGTGGCAAGAACTGTCTGATTCTCATTCTATTTAGGCTGCCACACACCAGGTGTTTCACTCTCAGCCTTAAATGTTTCTCTTCTGACTCAGACAATTGCTACGATGTGGGCATCAGACCCCGGCTTCAGTTCCCCCACCTGCCGAGGGCAGGTTCAGTCCTACTAACTTTCCTGTTTCCCCCCTAGTTGCTTCATCCTACCAAGTTTTGCGTGCTTCTGTATATTGTTTTCCTCTGGTCAGGTACTCCTGTTTGCTCTCAGCTGGTTTTCAACATGCACTTCTGTGTCTGAAGATGTATTCCTGATGTATCCATGAAGAGAGATGTACTCCACATCCACCTACTCCTCAACCATCTTGTTCTCCCCCTCTGTTTATTTTTAGTGGGGAGGCTGTGTATCACTGTAATGTGGTCCTCTGGATACAGGGCCTTTCCTTTACAGACATGGTGATTTGTCTGTATGGCAGAAGTATTGCTAAATTACCCAACTGAGTGGAACAGATTTTTTCCCCCTGAGATATATGTATCCCTCTCTACCTTATTTGTCCATCTGTCTATTAAGTGCTCAGGATGTATTCATGCTCAGTATGAATGCTTGTATGTATGCTTAGACACAAAACTCTGCTTTCCCTTTGGAATCTAAGCTAGGATGAGGCTGATTGCAAGGTTTGCCCTCACACCTCCAACTTGGTGGAATACATGATCTTTAACAAAGAAGTGAAACCAAGATGGGCCTAGGTGAAAATGAGAAAGAAAGGCTCAGCATCTGACTGCCTGCTTCATTAAATCTGAGGCAAACCTCTAACTCTGTCCTTTCCAATATTTTACCTCAATTTTTAGGCTAAGTCAAATTCAGTTTGTGTAACCTTCATCCAAAAAGTTTCCTTGGCTCTCTCAGCTTGAGAGGCATTCACCATCAGAGTTATAAACAATTTACAGCCCTCTATTACTCTACCCTTTTTCTCTCCTCTAGATAGGATGTCAGAATAGAAGCAAAGGGGTTATTATTATAGGCTTAACCTAAATGTGTTCTGATTTACTCTAAAGAAAATCATTTGCAAAGTTTGCTCCTTTAACAAATATCAAATTACTTGAAATTCACTTCCAGCTAATCATGACCCATCAGTGTATCCATACCCCTCTTGAGAATTGCAACTCCAACTCAAGGAAAACGAATGGTTCTAATTTGCTACTAACACATATGGCTGATCAATGAGCATCCTCATAATGACTCCTCTTGCTAATAAAATAAACCTCACTGTACAACTAGTAGAAGACTTTCTTGCACTTACTACCACTTCTGTGCTTCCTTCCATTCTTTTTTCCTCCCTCCCTCCCTCCTGTCCTTCCTTATGCTAACTCTGGATAATTTTTCTTCTTTCTCTGGCATTCTAAAGAAATTAATAGCCTTAAATTATCAAGTGCCTTAAAAAAGCACACACACACAGAGGATTGTTTAGCAGTCCTTATAATCCTACAGAACTAGAAGATGCTTTCTAATATATATGATTTGGCTTAATTGTTGGAATCAAAATGCTAATTACTTGGTACATATATTTTAAAGCATATTTTAAGATACCCTAACAAGTGTAACATAACTTTGAAGCAGTTTATCCTTGGACACCATACGCATGTCATTAGTTCATACAAACTCTGATCAAAACTGGGCCAGACAGATGCATCTAGACTGATGAAAGTGCAAATTATATTATATTGGCCTTTTAGCATCATAGAGATTTTAGAGCTTCCAGGGACTTAGGAGATAATACAGTCAGATTCTCCAATTTTAAGGATAATTGAATTTAACCAAGAGAGGTTAAGGGAATTATATAAAATAAAACAGCTAATTGATGACAGAGCACAGATTAAAATCGGGGTCACCTATCTCACAAGTCAAGCATTTTTCCTCTGTAACACATTCTATGTTAGTCTAAAATAATGTTAAGGAGATAAGCATTATATTGTTATTATTAATTGAGGTTTGCACAAGCAACTATTCATGTAGCATTTTACTTTCTTAAAAAACACTTGGTCTCTGCTATTTCATTGCTCTTCAACTCCATGGCTGAAATTAATTTCGGCTAAGATATTTAATTTGGTGTTTCAGATATATGCATGTTTTTATTTATGAGTATATAAACACATTATAGTAATCATTTTATAATAAAAATGAACTTAAAATGCATAATTTAATTTCTGAAAATAAGAATAAAGCATTTTCTTTATAATGAAGTCATATTGTTCAAAAACGAAAGCATTTTTCTCCCCTACAAAACCTGTTGAGCAAGTGTGGTTTACAGCAGAAACATTTAGATGGAGAATATGATTCGGTATCCCCTGAGGTGGGATCAATTTTCAAAGGATTAAGCTTGAAATCTCAAGTGATTTACCTGCTTGTCTGACTGACCATGAGAATTGAGATGGCACTAAGTCTTATTTTACTCGTCAGCCTGGGTGGGCTTAACTCTGGGAACCAGGTAGAGAAACCTTTGTAAATTATTTTCTTTTAAAAATTTGCTCTTGGCACGGTGGAAAATAAAGACTTAAATGTCTTTGTGCTCAATGCAAACACCTATGTGCTTTGCAGAATCTCTGCAGTATTTGTGTGTATGTGCGCTCAACTGTGTCTGACTCTGCAACCCCATAGACTGTAGCGCACCAGGCTCTTCTGTCCATGGGATTTTCTGGCAAGAACACTGGAGTGGGTTGCCATTTCCTATTTCAGGGGAACTTCCCGACCCAGGGATCAATCCTGCATCTCCTATTTCTCCTGCATTGGCAAGTGACTTCTTTACCACTGTGTTACTTGGGAAGCCCTCTGCAGCGTCTTTTATTTGACCTGCTATGAGAAAGGCTACAAGTGAAGGGGATGAGCTAAGGGAAGATGAGAAAATTGAGAAATAAATCTCCTTCCCCTGTTTACTCCCAGCAAGTCTGAATAGCTCTGACTATTCTTTAGGATCTAGTTTGACGTTTATTGGCATTGTGCCAAAGGCTTTCTTTTTTTCTATTCTTATACACATTCATCTTTTACTGGTTTGTCTTGGTTTCTTGTTTGGTAACTCTCAGGAATATATTAGGATTGTGTTAGTTTTTAGAGGAATAATAAATAGTTTCAAATATTAAATTTTAATACAGTTTCTAATAGGAAACTTTAAAATAAATAGAAACACAGTTTGTAGACAGAAATTGTGTTTCATGAGTCTTATCAATAGGGCAGTCTCTAGAAAATGGAAATTTTCAGGTAGATTATTTCTCTAAATCTCTGGAGCTGTCTGGTTTACCTGGTGACTATGTTGGGATCTGTCATAAGTATTACCCAATTTCATTCATCTTTCTGAAGCAATTTCCTATTGGACAAATTTAAGGATCACTAACTTTTTCTAGGAAACACATATTGCAAATAATATCATCTTTTTCCTAACCTAATTCTGAGTTCCTTTTTCCTCTTTCTCTTTCTCTCTCTAGTTGTAGTTACCTTCTATGAAATATACTAATTTCAAAGACACAAAGATACATCCATATAAACTACTGAGATAATGGACCCACAAAATAAAAGTAGCTCATCAGTTTTTAACTTTAGTCAGAATTGCTTCTCTTAACTCAGAATTGCAACTTCTGGAAATCATGTTCACTAAATTGTTTACAGAAACAATAATGTGAATAAAGGAAAAATAAGATGAATAGCCTTATAAAAACATTTTATCTAGTTCTGAGTACTATTAAACTCCTTGTGTCCAGGTATTTCTGATACTTGAATGAAAAGTGAAGTGAAGTGAAAGTCGTTCAGTTGTGTCTGACTCTTTGCAACCCCATGGACTATACAGTCCACAGAATTCTCCAGGCCAGAATACTCAAGTGAGTAGCCTTTCCCTTCTCCAGCAGATCTTCCCAACCCAGGAATCGAACCAGGGTCTCCTGCATTGCAGGTGGATCCTTTACCAACTGAGCTATCAGGGAAGCCCAATGGATACTTGAATGGATACTAACAAACTTCGAAATGGAATGGAAACTAACAATCACAAGCAAATTTAACAAGCTACCAATTGTCCTTTATTTTATAACCAAGACCTGCACCTTTAACCTTAACCATGAAAGATACAGGAGGGCCTGGTAGAGTCCGCACAAATCTGTCAATGATCTACAAAGGTCGCATCCCACTGAAATTCAGTCAGAAAATCATCCTCAGAAATTCAGAAAAACACACTACCAAAATGCAAATATAATTATCATAACATGCTCCTCATAATTCAACCTTTGTCCTTGATGCAAGATAACATGTCATACCTCACTGCACTCCTTTCAATTACTAAATGCAATTACTTAGCCTGTTTACTTGTCATTGTCTTTCTCACCAGTTTATAAGCTTATTTAAGATATGTACCATGTCTGTCCTGCTATAGATACATCCAGAGTGTCTAGCACCTTGGCTGTCACGTTTGAATACTTGATGGAAGGAATGAACAAGAAAACTAAAACAAAACATTCTATTAGATTGGTAAAAAAGTAATAGCATAATTTATATCAATAGGACCATTACAAAAAGTAATAGCATAATTTATATCAATAGGACCATTACAATTAATTATAGAACAAGCCTTAAAATCATAGAAAATACAGAACCTGTGAAAAGAATGAAAATGAGAAGTAACTTCACATGCACCTGTTGCAGATTTTTATAAAATTTGGAATTTTTTTTTGGTGACAATTAAGAACATTATGTTTCTAGGAGCTTGTCTCACTACTAATTTGTTAATTCAATTATTTTTAACTGTTTATTATCAGGTAATGGGTCATTTATATTTGTTACAATCATTGATTAATACTAGATTCAGCTGAAAAATAGCAGTTTTGAAATAAATATATTTGTTTCTCAGTTCAAATATATTAAATAATTTTGGCTAAAAGAACTTGGGTCTGATGAACTAGGCAACAAAAATAAGTCTATATTGGTAATGACATCTTGGGACATTTTAAAATATCACAATTTTCCCTAATAATATTGGCATTATTCTTTAAGCTGAATCATGTATATTAATTATAAATGAGATTAGACTACAAAGTCCAGTGCTGAAAGATATTTCCCCACACTTCCACCAAGGTAACCATTGTATAGGCTGGTCAGGTTACACCATTATCTCTTGAGCATCTGGAAAACTTATACTATTTGGTCTCTAGGTACCAACAATAAATTCTTTAGGGAATTTTCTGTTTTTCTAGCTCAGATTCTTTTTCACCTAAGAAATATATAACATGAGCTGAAGTTTAAATACAATAATTTTCTAATAGTATGTTATATCATCCAAACAGCAACAATGATGATTTTCTACATTGTACCTCTGCGGGTATGTCTACCTCATTTCAGAAATATGAAGTTTGGTTAAAACAAATAATTAGATACACACATGCATGCATACCTATATTTTTCACTAGATTCATATATATACATATATATATATATATATACACACATATATATATATACACACACACACACAAACCCTAACATTTATAAAATCACATTTCACATTTGAGAATAGTTTAATATTATTTGTCAGGTTCCCTATTAACTGGGTCTTTACTGATACATTAATAAAGCAGTGAAATAGCACTGCGATTTCAGACACACAAGAAATCTCAAATAACTGAGCAATAGAAAAGTAAATTCAACTAAAATATTTTGAAATGCTTTTCTAATACTATATTTGATTGTTTTAAAACTTAGATATCCATATCAAGGTCAACAGCATGCTAGTAATAGTAGTACACCAGCAACATTCCTCCAGCCCAGAAATTCCAAAAATGTTTTCTGTAGGACACTAGTTTCTGAAATTTAAGATGCATAGGTAATGTGGAATGAACAAAGTTGAACAACTAATTTAGCCCCTGCAAGACCATTAAGACTATTAACTCTAACACTATTAAGTACGTGAATGTGCAATGTGACAGTAATAGAGTGTGAAAGTTTTCCTACATTTACTTAAATATTGTACCGTTTCCTTAAGGCACATTAGAAAAACTAGTGCTCCAAGGAACACACTTGAGAAAAGTTGCCCCATCTAAACCTTCATTATGTGAAAAATACCAAAATCTGTTGTAGTGCCAGAAATGCTAGAAAGCAGTTGTATATGATTGGATATTCTCTAAGTAGAATATGTGCTAAGTTGCTTGAGTCATGTCCAGCTCTGTGTGATCCAATGAACTGTAGCCTGCCAGGCTCCTCTATCCATGGGATTCTCCAAGCAAGAATACTGGAGTACGTTGCCATGCCTTCCTCCAGGGGATCTTTCCAGCCCAGGGATCAAACCCATGTCTCTTACACCTCCTGCATTGGCAGGAGGGTTCTTTACCACTAACGCCACCTGGGAAGAGCGTGGGTCTGCTATAGCAGAACACACTTACCTATAATTTAAGGGTTTGATGGCATTCCCTGCCAAATTTCTCCTGTGCTTTGTTAGGCTTTGTGTCTTGCTCCAATTTCTTCATTATGAAGAGTCATGTTTAACAAGTAACTTTATGTTTCTTTGATTTCCACAATTTGTGAACATTTCACTCATTTAATTGCTGGTTCAGTTGACCTCTCCCCAAATGCCTTGCTGGTTTTATTCTATGGGCCACTCAAATAGTATCTCTCATTTTCCAAAATCATCTCATTCATTTTAGCTTATATAAAAAACAATAATATATTAACGTATAATGGAACACTACAGATACATAAGTCTTATTTTCTTAATATATACTCATAGAGCACCAAAAGATTTTCAGAGATTATATAGTAGCTTGCATGCTCAGTGGTGGCCAACTTGTTGGGACCCTGTGGACCATAGCACACCAGGCTCCTCTGTCCATGGAAATTCACAACCAAGAATACTGGAATGGGTTGCCATTTCCTCCTCTAGGAGATCTTCCCAACCCAGGAATAGAACCATGTCTCTTGCAGTTCCTGCATTGGCAGACAAATTCTTTACCAGTGAGCCAGTTGGGAAGCCCACAGATTATATAAACATCCATTTATTTAGACACCATCCATTTATTTAGACACGATCCATTTTTAACCATTTAAATTTTATCTTTTACTTTTTCTGCTTAAATATAAAATTTTCCATATCCAAGTTATTTTTTAAATCTTATCCCAGATTTTTAACTTATCCCATGTGAACTATGTGTGGATGATGGATTCCCTTTACAGTCTGCAAATGTGTCTTCAAAGCTTCACAGGGCATCACCCAACTTGCTTAAGCTGCTGTCTCCTGTTGACTCTGCCTTTTCTTGGGTCATTAAACAACTGGCTATGCAGGAAAGACCTCTGAAATGCCTAATAATTATTTCTCTCTCTTTCTACAATTAGGGAGGAGCTAGAAGAAAGAGAGGAGAGAAAAATACACAATTCTGCTTAAACTGTCACTTTGAATCAGTGTGAGTGGGAACACATATATCTGGCCTGAAAGGGGCTGCCGAGAACAATTAAGCATGGGGGTTAGGAGTGAACCTGGGAAACAGTCCAGCTTCTTGCAAGTCAGGTCTTCACTCTGTGATCGTCAATGTAACAAAAATGAACAAACAGATTTCTACCAGGATATACGATCAGTCATCCTAAAATTGTGTACATGTATTATGTACTATATTTACACATTGCATACTTTATAAGACACTCAAAGACAAATTTTAAGTGCCTGCAATAAACAGGGTGACCAAATGCCTTTGTTTCCAAACAGAACCTCTTTTGAGATCAAAAGATAGCACTACTTATAATTATATTGAGACAACTATTGTGAATTGGAACCCTCCTAGGCAAAGCTGGATATAGAACATGCCTAACAAAGATTAAACTAAAGGCATTTTTCAAATGTCTTACTAATTATTATGGCTTCTTACTACCACCAGGTAATATCACAAAGTACAATATACACTGGGGGCTAAGTTCACCACTAAATGTAGGGGTTTTAATCTATATTCCAAGTAGATATTTTGATAACTTTAGAGGTTTCATCTCATTGCTTAGTGAGTCTGTTTATATCATCGTCATTTTTTTTCTACTTATAATTGAGACTAAAGAAGACTTTCTCTGAGAATGAGAACAGTTAGTTCTGCCACTTTTCTGTTTTGTTTCCTTATATTTGCAAAAATGTATTTACAAAAATATTTTACAGTTTCCACTTCATTAGTTTAATATCTAGAAACATAATTGACAATAAAATTTACAAATCCATTTAAAAGTAAAGATGACAGACACAATAGCTGTTCCCTTGGTTTAACTTCAACTCTTAGCTCAGTTTGTAGTGAAGTGAAGTGAAATGAAGTGACGTCGCTCAGTCGTGTCTGACTCTTTGCGACCCCGTGAACTTTAGCCTGCCAGGCTCCTCTGTCCATGGGATTCTCCAGGCAAGAGTACTGGAGTAGGTTGCTATTTCCTTCTCCAGGGGATTTTCCCAACCCAGGGATTGAACCCAGGTCTCCTGCATTGCAGGCAGACACTTTATCCTCTGAGCCACCAGGGATTACTCAGTTTACTAGCTCAGTTTACCAGACATTAATGGTAAGAAACAATGTCATCTGACATTTGGATAAAATAAAGTTATCAGTTTGAATACAATATTATATATATATGTGAAGCTTAATTTGGACTTTTAAAACAACATTAATATAAATAATAAATCTACTAGATCTAAACTTTCTAAACTCCAATAGCATGTATCTGCTATACTCCTTGGGATGTACACACTTAACTTTAGAGCTGGTTATCTAGACTAGTGTTTTTCCAATTCTGATGCACATAAAACTCTCTGAAGTTCTTGAGAAAAATTCACATTCTAATTTAGTCGGTCTATACAGCAGCCCAGGAATCTGCATTTCTATCAACTTTTTAAGTGTTGCTCATCTAAGGACCATACTATAAGTAGCAAAAACCCTAGACCTGTTCCGCTTAGTACACTAACCACTGCCACATGTGGCTACTGAGCAGTTAACATGTGGTTAATCCAAGCTGAGACTTACTGTAAATGTAAAATACTCATCAAATTTCAAAAAAGTACAAAAAAGAATATAAAATAGTTCATTAATAATTTTAACACTGATGATATGTCAGAATAATATGGATCCTTATGATATATAAATTTCAGTTAATACAGAGTATGAATGCAATAATAACTTTTAATGTGACTACCAGAAAATTTAGAATTATTGTCGTGGCTCACATTATGTTTACTTTGGATGCTGCTGCATGAGATCACAGAACAACAAACATCCTGATTATGAAAAGTGGCAGTGAAAATATTCACTATGTGCCTCAATTAATATTTCCAAATTTGCCTTCTGCCATCCCATAAGTTTCAGCTATATAAAGCTATTTGATTGAATATTGATATTCATTCAATATTTATGCTTTTATTTATTTATTTATTCAATAAGTATTTATTGTCTACACTGAATCACATAACATTAGTAGGTAATGGGAGTGTTAAAAAAGATAGATGGGGTCCAGTTTCACTAAACATATCTCTGATTAGCTCTTCTCATTTCATAAAAAGAAAAAATTATATTATTCCTTACATCCCTCTCTTTTTTAAAAAGTACTTACTGTCTCCTTAATCTGTACTTCTATAGCATTTTTTATATATTTCACAAAAAAAGCATTCCTTATATATGCTTAATATAGATTTGACTCATATTTCCACATATGTGTTGTCAAGACTTTGATGGTATGATTTAATCACTATTTAATTGTCCACTAAAAGTATGATGTCCAGCACGTAGTAGGTGCTATCTAAAGCAGTTTTTGAGTAGACTAATTATTTCACAAATAAGATGGTAAAATAAACATCAATCACTTCCACAATTGAATTTCATTTGAAATCAATGATTATTTTAATTTGATTGCCATTTGGCATGGTTCACTATAGCCCTCTTTCTGTTTTTACAAACATCTTATTCAGTAATGTACTATCAAGCTCAGCAGATTTAGAATCAATTCAGCAAAATTTGAGCCATACTTGATGATCTTATTTGACTTTAAGCAATTCATTAAGTCATCCTAAATGAGTCTCCACATTAGTAAAGTGGATTTTTAATTCCTATTGCATGTTTTTGTTGAAAAGATTGAAAGATTCAATTTATTAAACAGTACCTGATTTATAGAAGTCCCTCAATAAATATGAAATCTAACTAGGTAAGTCTTAGTCATCTTATTTTCTTTTCAGTAACAAGATATAAAATAACATTTGGTGGGTAAGACATTAAATCACTTACATGTTCTGAGTAAAATGTGTAACTTTACATTTATCTAAATGTACTGCTTTAACAAGGAGTCCCATTTCCCTCTCGATCTTTTTAGTATAAATGAGGGGATGAGACAAAAAAAAAATCCTTCTATTGTTCCAAAATCAATGACTCTTAGGAAATGACAATGAAGCCTTAAAAAACAATCAGCAAAAACAAAGCCTTTTTAATTCTCTTTTTTTCTTCCCTCAATCTGATTTCTGTCTAAAAGTCATTGCACAGTCATGACTAATAAGTTAAATTTCAATCCATTTTGTAGATCCTATGGATACTAAAAATAATAATAAAAGAATACTATTTGAAAAACTCTGTGCCCACAAGTTTTGTAATCTAGATGAGAAGAAACGGACAATATGAATAGGTTCATATTAAAGAAATTTAAATCTTCCAAAATAGAAAGCACCAGACCAAGATGGATTCAATTATGAATTCTCCTAAACAGTTAAAAGAGAATTATGCTGATTCTCTATAATCTCTTTCAATGGATAAAAGCCAGGGAAATATTTCTTAAGTCATTCTATGAGGTCAACATTTCCCTAATAATGCAACCAAAGACATTAGAAGAAATAAAAACTACAGACCAATAGCTCTCATAAAAGCAGATGTGAAATTCCTGAACAAAGTATTAGAAAACCAAATCCAATAATGTATAAACTGAATTATATACCACAGTCAAGTGAGATTTATCCCAGGTATGCAAGGCTGCATCAACATTTGAAAATCAAGTAATGTAATCAATCATATCAACAGACTAAAGAATAAAAAGTAACATAATCATGTCAACATAAGCAGAAAAAACATCTGACAAAAATCCAATATTCATGATAAGAAAGACTTAGTAAATTAGGAATAGAGAAGATCTTCTTAAACTTGATAATATCTCCAGTAAAATCTAACTTTATGGTTAATAGTGAAAAACTCAAAACCTTGTCTATGCAAAAAATTTGGGTTTCCTAGGTAGTGCTAGTGATAAAGAATCTGCCTACCAGGGCAGGAATACACGAGACGCAGGTTTGATTCCAGGTTGGGAAGATCCCATGGAGGAGGGGAATGCAACCCACTCCAGTTGCCTAGAGAATCCCATGGATAGAGGAACCCAGTGGGCTACAGTCCATGGGGCCACAAAGAGTCAGACACAAACGAACAACTGAGCACATGTAAAAAAAAAAAAAAAAAAAATCAAAAGGAAAAACAGAAAAAAAAAAAAAAAAGCCTACTGAAACTGATTGCAGCAATGTTGCAGAATACAATGTTAAAATACACAAGTCAGTTGCTTTCTTTTATAGCAGTGATCATGTGGAATTTGAAATTAAATGCAATGCCATTCATATTAGCATCACAAAAATAAAGTACTTAGATATAAGTAACAAAATATGCATAAGAGCTATATGAGGAAAGCTACAAAACTCTGGTGAACAAAATAAAAAATAAATAAATGGAGAAACAGTCTGTGTTTATAGCTAGGCAGACTCAAATTTGGTGCTTCACAGGTGGTGCTAGTGATAAAAAATCCATCTGCCAATACAGGAGACAGGACATTCAGCTTTGATCCCTGGATTGGGAAAGCCATAGGGGCTTCCCTGGTGGCTCAGCAGTTAAAGCGTCTGCCTGGAATGCGGGAGACCCGGGTTCGATCCCTGGGTCGGGAAGATCCCCTGGAGAAGGAAATGGCAACCCACTCCTGTACTCTTGCCTGGAGAATCCCATGGATGGAGGAGCCTGGTAGGCTACAGTCCATGGGGTCGCAAAGAGTTGGACACAACTGAGCGACTTCACTTTGGGAAAGATCCCCTGGAATAGAAATGACCACCCACTCCGGTATTCTTGCTTGGAGAATCGCATGGACAGAGGAACCTGGTGGACTACAGTACATGGGGTCGCAGAGAGGCAAACATGAATGAGTATCTGAGCACAGCGCAGCACAGACTCAATACTGTCAAGATATCAGTTGATCTGTAGAGTCAATGCAATCTTAGTCAAAGTCCCAGCAAGTTATTTTACTGATAGTGACAAAGTGGTTCTACAGTTTATATAGAGATGCACAATAGCCAATGCAATGTTGTTATCATTGTTTAGTCACTAAGTTATGTCTGATTCTTTGCCACCCCATGGACTATAGCCAGCCAGGATCCTCTGTCCATAGCATTCTCCAGGCAAAAATAGTGGAGATGGTTGCCATTTCCTTCTCCAGGATGTCTTCCTGATCTAAGGACTGAACCCACGTTTCCTACATTGCCAGGCAGATTCTTAATGATTGAGCCACCAGGGAAGCTCAGCCAATATAATATTGAAGGGTAATCACAAAATTGGAGGTCTGATACCATCTGACTTCAAGATTACAATCTCAAAGATACAGTAATCAGAACAGAGTGCTATTGATGGAAAAAAGACAAATAGAACAATGGTCAGAATAAAAAGCCCAGAAATAGAATCCCACTTCATAGATATAGTCAACTGCTTTTTGATAAATGGTGAAAAGCAATGAAATGGAGAAAAGGTAGTTTTTTAAAGAAATGGTACTAGAACAATTGAACTGAACATCCCCATACAAAGAAAAACTGAATCTAGACATGAATATTGTACCCTTCATAAAAATTAACTCAAAATGGATTAGAGATGCAATGTGAAACTCCTTAAAAACTAACATAGGAGAGAATCAGGATGATTTTCTTGATTACGGTAATGACCGTTTAGATAAAACACTAAGGTCAAGAACCCTATGAGTAAATGATGGACTCTGGGTAATTATGTTGTGTCAATACAGGTTCATCAATTGTAACAAATGTTCCATTCTGGTGGGGGAATGTTGATAATGGGAAAGGATATGCATATATAAGAGTAGTGGGTACATGGGAAATCTCTGTACCTTATAGTAAATTTTTTATGAATCTAAAATTCTCTAAAAAATTAAGATCTTAAAAATTTGGATCATAGAAAAAGCAAGAGAGTTCCAGAAAAACATCTACTTCTGGCCCACCTTACCTGCCTCCTGAGAATTTGGTATGCAGGTCATAAGCAACAGTTAGAACTGAACATGAATCAACTGGTTCCAAATTGGGAAAGGAGTACTTCAAGGCTGTATATTGTCACCCTGCTTATTTAACTTATATGCAGAGTATATGGGAAATGCCAGGCTGGATGAAGCACAAGCGGAAATCAAGACTGTCAGGAGAAATATCAGTAACCTCAGATACGCAGATGACACCACCCTTATGGCAGAAAGTGAAGAAGAACTAAAGAGCCTCCTGATGAAAGTGAAAGAGGAGAGTGAAAAAGTTGGATTAAACCTCAACATTCAGAAAACTAAGATCATGGCATCCGGTCCCATCACTTCATGGCAAATAGATGGGGAAACAGTGGCAGACTTTATTTTTTGGGGCTCCAAAATCACTGCAGATTGTGACTGCAGCCATGAAATTAAAAATGCTGGCTCCTTAGAAGAAAAGCTATGAACAATCTAGACAGCATATTACAAAGCAGAGACGTTACTCTGCCAACAAATGTCTGTCTAGTCAAAGCCATGGTTTTTCCAGTAGTCATGTATGGATGTTAGAGTTGGACTATAAAGAAAGCTGAGCACTGAAGAATTGATGCTTTTGAACTGTGGTTTTGGAAAAAAGTCCAAGTCCCTTGGACTGCAAGGAGATCAAACCAGTGAATCCTAAAGGAAATGAGTTCTTAATATTCATTGGAAGGACTGATGCTAAAGCTGAAATTCCAATACTTTGGCCACCTGATGCAAAGAACAGAATCATTGGAAATGTCCCTGATGCTGGGAAAGATTGAAGGCAGGAGAAGGGGATGGCAGAGGATGAGACTGTTGGATGGCTATCACCAACTTGATGGACATGAGTTTGAGCAAGCTTCTGGAGTTGGTGATGGACAGGGAAGCCTGGCATGCTGCAGTCCATGGAGTTGCAAAGAGTAGGACGTGACTGAGCCATTGAACTGACTGTATCACTGCAATGCTTGGCAGAGCTAAAGCTACATTATGTCTATTTTATGAATCATGTATTTTCTAATCAGTGTAACTCTTTGTCCCATTTAATCTTTTTTGTTGAAATGCCTATATAGAAATATTAAAATTGCAATATCACTTTTCTTCTCATTTTAATGACCTGATAGACTTTCACCCAGTGTTTGGATTTTCATTGTTTTTTGTTAAAATTTAAGAAATCTTCATGATACCAAATTTTAGGCATTCAATCTTTCAAATAGTACATCATTGAAAGTTGGTTTTCCCCTTAAATGAGAGAATGTATCTTTTAAGACAGAATTTTCTAAATTTTCCTAATTTACTGCTATAACGAATGTACTTCTTCTTTCTTTCTTTTTTTTTTTTTTTAATCTCATGTGTCCTTGACATCTCCTAGATTTTGGCTACATGGACCACATGCAATTTGATTTTAAATTCACTGCTATTAAAGAGGATGTATATCATGCTTAAAATTTCCCAGTGATTGCTCTTAAATTTTTCAAAAGCATTTTAGACACCACTAGCATTTTCTCTTCTATGGATTATTGCTATACCAATCTTGGAGAAAGAAATGGCAACCATTCCAGTGTTCTTGCCTGGAGAATCCCAGGGACGGGGAGCCTAGTGGGCTGCCATCTATGGGGTCGCACAGAGTCGGACATGACTGAAGCGACTTAGCAGCAGCAGCAGCAGCAGCATTTTCTCTAATTGTTGAGATCAAAGCTTTCTTTCTTGGAAAACTCAATTTTGATATAAGGATTATATTCTCTTTGCCTCCTTACTTCTCCACTACTGTAAGAGTTGGACTGAGGAGGGTAAGATTGGTATAGCAATAATCCATAGAAGAAGTCTGTGGTGCTCCTAGGGTGACCACTTGAAAACAGGGCACCAGGGCAGACTTCTGAACATGATCCAGCATGATTCTCAGGGCTTCACATGGCAGCTGGGTGGCAGTTAGCCCATATCTGAAGTTAGTGCATTGACAAACTATGGGCTTCCCTGGTGGCTCAGATGTTAAAGAATCCACCTGCAATGTGGGAGACCTGGGTTCAATCCCTGGTTTGGGAAGATCCCCTGGAGCAGGGAACAGCTGCCCACTCCAGTATTCTGGCCTGGAGAATTCCATGGACTGTATAGTCCAGGGGGCCGCAAAGAGTCAGACATGACTGATTTTCACTTTCACTATGTAATAATTTCTATATATTTTATATAGTAATAATATATTATTTATAATTATGTTGTATTATACATGTATATACTATATTAATATATATGTTTATATTTAATATAATTTTCACTTTCACTATATAATTATTTCACTGTATAGTTACACTATACTTAGATAGGATTAGAGAGGGATGACCTACTTCTTTCTCCAAGTAAAAAGGGGAAACAATTTAGGTCATTAACAGAAGATTGGGTTTCTCTCATTCAAATATTATTCTCACCTTGTTGCAACTTAAAATCATTATCATTTTTTTACAGGTTTTGAAATTAAACAATATTAAGTTATGTATAAAAGAACAGACTTTGTCACCACATTCACTAGGTTCAAATCTGACTCTTGTCCACTAGCTATGCAAACCTATTTGCCAAGATAAACTGAATCATTATATATGACTATGCTGGGTTGAAACAGTAAGAATTCAATATATTCAGTTATTATTATAATGCTTTTTGATAGTACTGAGGTATTTTCTTCATCTTTCATATCTTTATGTATGTTTAAGAGCACAAAGAAGGTAGCCATTTGTCTGCCATCCAGAAGTTAGGCTGAAATGGACTGTATTGATTATCCATTTTAAATGATTTCTTCCATAACATCCAAAATCATCTGAGACCTTGAGGCACCAAACTTGCATTACCAAAGGTGACACACGGAGATACCTGTTCATAACTATACCAACCCATCACCCTCAACTGGAATAAATCTACCACTTTCAATTAGCTCCATGGAATTTCAGATTTTTAAACTACTGTTGGACTCTGAAAGCTGCTTTACAATACTTTTATTTACCCTCAATTTCCAACTGAATTTTTTTTTTTTTTGCTTTTTTCTGTTGTCACTGTTTTTAAAGTTTGGACACCTCTTCTCTCATTCCTTTATGCAGACTTCTCTACTCGTTGAATAATGTAAATCAGAATTCTCTAAGGGAAAAATGTTTATATTTCTATATAGTACAAGTTGTGTTCTCTCTCTTAAAAAATGAAAAAGAAACTATTAATATCACAATGAAATACATTTTGGAAATGGGAGTAAAATTATATAAATAACAGCAAAATTATGTAAATTATTTACTAGGTTAACTTGGATGTTAATCTTCAAAAACTGTGTGTGTATGTTTGTGTGTGTAAGTATCATTGGTTATAATGAGTATTGGCTTGAAAACGTATTTAATATTTCAAACCTTGAATTCTTGTTCTCAGAACACCCATATTTTACCATTTTAGAATCAGTATTTCAAAACACACATGCAGACTTTTTCCATGATACATGCAAATACAGATATGTGCATGCATTAAAGTGTTTTTTGGTAATTCTGATTGACTGTATCAAGCTGAATCTAGTCAAAACTAAGCTCATCTTTCTCTTATACTTTTCTATTTTAACTATTACTTTAAATGTCACATTCTCAGGCTTAAAATTCCAGAAAATACTCAAAATAATATGTAATTCCTTCCTAGTGCTCTACTTTACTAACTGAAAGGTCAAAAAGGTCCAAAGAAAGGCAATATCAGTGAAAATAAAACAATAGAAAAATATAATATTTTAGAGAAGAATATATAAAATTTGACAACTGACTGAATATGGTAAAAAAAAAATCACTATTTTAGATCAGGAGAGGAAACTAATGCTGAAGTACATACAGAATATTTAATTGAGAGTGTTATGATTAATACCACTTGCAAAAATGAGCCTTATTTTCTTTTAAAAATTTTAGATAGTTGCATTATACAAGGAAATCAGATTGCTATTTTATAATAAAGTCTAAATTGACGAGAAATTGAGTACCTACACTCTCTTCTAAAGTAAATGCTGTGGGTACCTGTCTCTGAGAAGACGTTTTCTCCAAGAGCCAGTTGACACTGACTTGCAGGAAGAGCAAAGGGACTATCTATTAAGGAAATATTTAGCCTGGCTCTTCTGTTGTCAAAGTCTAGCTTCTCTTATCATTCTCTAAGTTTTGTATTCTCCTTTCTTTCAAGTATTATGACTCAGGAAGTAAGTGAAAATGACACTATGAGAAATTGAAATATAAAACAGCAGATGCAGCCCTAAATTTATCCTAGTTGACAATTTATCACCACCTAAGATCATTAGACTTTACTTACAAAATTTCAGAGGGAGAGAGATAAGGCTAGGTAGATGGTCAACTGTAGGATGTAAAAATCTGCTTCATTTCCTCACATTTACCAAAAAACAAAAACAACTTTTGACCTTCAACTTGAGTATCCTATCCTATAAAGAGTATTGAGTAATTCAAACAGAAGGTTGGACCTCTTTAGTAAGTCCAACTGTGTGCTATGATTGGAATGACTTTCCATAGTTATTAATAGCAAACGTTATGAGGAAAGAGAATGTGCTTATTTTTTAATCTCACTATCAAAACACTTCCTGTTTTCTTGATGATGTTTCTCTTTTGACTGACGGGCCTGTTAAGTTTCTGGGAATAAAAGCCTAACAAACATATCATACACAGATTTTCTTTAGGCACTCAAATTCAAGTCCTATTTAACACAGTGGGGTCACCAACCATCCAGTAAAGCTATTGCCAATGTTTGTTTTCTTGCAATTAGATGAAAATCAAAGCCATGTGGGTACCCACAGGGAAAACAGCAGGTCTCAATGTGTACTTGGTGGGGCACATTCTGCTATTTATTCTCTTGTACTCTTTTATGTTTGACAATGTAACCACAACTTCATTGTATTTTATTATTTGTGCTGTAATTGTGGTGATCCTAAAAGTTTCTCCCACCTTACATATACTATTTACTGACGCCCACCAGGTGGTTTCAGAGAAGAAAATCAAACTCCCTTCTATAATGAGTCTACTTCCTTTAGTTTAAATAAGAAGACAATGTAGCAGGTGCCTGACAACCTCAGTGAAGACAATAAGCAAAAGGGAAATCCAAAGAATTTTGACATCATGCTCTACTAAAGGTCTTTCCAGGAAATGAAAGCAATATGGATATAACAAAGGTATTTAAGAAAGAAAATATGTATGTTCATATGCATGCACACAAACATCCACACATGTGATGAAATTCCTGAAACATGTGATTATGACAAGAGGAAGTAATAAACCCAAATCATTTAAGAGTAAAGTTATATTTCTTTTCAACTAAATATTAGACACAAAGGCTAGTGATGCCAGATATTTAACTAACATAAAGGCTAGCATAAAAAACTAAATTATTTTTATTTTCTGAGAATTTCATTGAATATTTTGTTCATTTTGTCTTTAACTAGGAAGATGGTTCTCAGAAAAGAAGCTGCACATAAAGCAATGTTTTCTTTGGTAACAGACAACTTATTGGGAAAGAAAAAAAGTAGCTGTTTACATTAGCCAAAAAAATAGGCCTCAGTAAATATGCATAAATTATAATGATTCAAATTCTGTTGAAGTCTTGACGTGTTCAGTTTTGTTAAAAACATTTTCGTTCACCTCCTCCCCCAGGCAGTGCATTTTTTACTTCAAGAGAAGAAAAAGGAAATAAATATGAGGAACCTCAATGCAACAGTGGTAGCTTTGGTTTGAAACTAATCCAATTCAAACTCTTTCATTCACATCTTGAAGACTCATTGAATTCAGTGACAGTGAAGGAACGTAGAACAGGTAGAAAGTAAAGCAGACAAGGGAAGGAGTGAGTTTAGAATTTCATTCTGATGTATGTATGTATGTTATTACCTTTCTTTTAAAAAAATTACTCAAGGACTACTGAAAGAGTTTTAACTAAAATAACAGACCCTGGTTAACCAAAGAATTAATAACGAATATGACTGTCTAGTAAAGAAAAAGAAAACAGCGTTTAAAGCTCTCCATTTCCTACCTTAGTTTAACAGGATTGTTATATTATTAAATAATGATAGCTGGGAGGGCTGGGGGCAGGAGGAAAAGGGGATGACAGAGGACGAGATGGCTGGATGGCATCACTGACTCGATGGACGTGAGTTTGAGTGAACTCTGGGAGATGGTGATGAACAGGGAGGCCCAGTGTGCTGTGATTCATGGGGTCGCAAAGAGTCGGACACGACTGAGCAACTGAACTGAACTGACTGAACGATAGCTAACATTTCTTGTGGGGGGGACCTGTCACTACTTCATTTCCTCAGAATAGTTCTAAGATGTAGGAACTATGGTTTCTTCCCATTCTATACAAACAAGTCTTAGAGAATTTGAAAAAAAGTTAATAAAAATCACAGACAGAATTCAAAGAAACAGCCCAGCACCAAAAAGTAGGCAAATTGTGAACCCTACTTCTACCCTCTCTTTGTGCCAAAGACTGATTTGTTAATGCTATGCTCTGCTGTTTTAGGGTCTTGACTATGTTTTATATGTTTCAATTTTCTAAATACAAGGATTTACATTTGCACCACTTAAGAAGGTGATAATAATGTATTCCCAAGGATCCTAATGTTTGATGCAATTCATATTATCAATAGGAGAAGGCACTGGCAACCCACTCCAGTACTCTTGCCTGGAAAATCCCATGGATGGAGGAACCTGGTAGGCTGCAGTCCATGGGGTCGCAAACAGTTGGACACGACTGAACGACTTCACTTTCACTTTTCACTTTCGTGCATTGGAGAAGGAAATGGCAACCCACTCCAGTGTTCTTGCCTGGAGAATTCCAGGGTCGGCAGAGCCTGGTGGGCTGCTGTCTATGGGGTCGCACAGAGTCGGACACGACTGAAGTGACTTAGCAGTAGCAGTAGCAGTATATTATCAATAATTCATATTTAATATTTAAAGTAAATAATTTACATATTGTATCTATACTTAAACAATTTTTAGAAAACACATGTATTTTCTCTAAGACACACAAACATAGAGCAAAGAAGTTCCCTAAGTATTTAATTTAGGATCTATTGAAATTAGTGGGATAATTCAATTAAAAAATGACTCTCCCTGACTACATAGCAGCACCATCCTAGCTTTGCTCTGTCTATGTTATACCAGAGTTAACTTATTTTCATCTCTCAATGAATAGAAAAACTCAATAAAGTTTGCATTATCTTACTTTGTTATGAATAAACTTGCTATATTCTTTTATTTTTTCTTGCCAAAACATCTAAAACCTAGCATTTTGAAAGCTGAAAAGGATCATCTACTTTTGGTTTTCCAATGTATCATCATCTCTCTTTTTCTTTTCCCATTCTCTTAATCCAAACTCTACTCAGAAGATGTATTTTTAGATTCATTCTGCCAAAAATATCATGGGAAAAGTGTTCCTCTTCTACCAGGTCTGATTCCTTTCTGTTCTTCATTGTAGTCCCCCAACCTATTTCTGAAAACCCATAGCCTGCTGTATCTGTTGCTATTAGCAGTAATAGTATTTGCTCTCTTTTAAGGTGCTATTCCACTTTATTTCTTTCCCATTTTTCAATAACTATAAAATGTTGTTGAGAAGTCTACTTGAATCAGTTTGCTAAGAATGAACTATGAGGAACTGTTAGTTACCATTCTGACAGAGGCTCCTACTTACTGTAGTCTCAAATAATGCAAAGCTTTAACTTCTTTGCTAAATTTCTGCAACAATTTCTTCAATGCGTTTATTTTAATCCTTCTCTATGTATTTCTTTACCTTGAAAAGTATGCCAAACCAGTGATTTTCATATTTATCATTATGTGTATTAAATGGAGGCAAGTTTGGAAAACTTGTACTTCTATATTTGGTCCAGTGTGCCATCGTGTAAAGCAGTTACACCAAGACACTTCGAATGCTCTTTAGCGATTTTAGATGTTAAAGGTTTGCTACAATATCTGCGGGCTTAGCATGTGCCTCTGCAGTCTGCCTTGCATAGAAAGTTATGATAGGATGGTGAGAGTGAGTATTTAACAAATTTAGATTAATCTTATTAAACTCATAACATACAAAAACAATAACAAGAATCAATGCTGGTTTTAGAAAAATGGGAAGGAAATAAAAATTTACTTTCTAAACTCCAATATTTGTCTTTTAGAATCATCACTCCCTCCATAGATAAACACAATGTGGAGTCTCATTTTCCTATACTTCAGGCAATGGGTGGTTCCATCTTGATCATTTCAAAAATGTAATACACAAAGTATTTATTTATCTATCTATTCATTGATAAACTTTAGGTAAATTTCAGATAAATTTTACTCAAAAATTATTAATTTTTGAAGTATAGTTGATTTACAATGTTGTGTGATCCCCAGGTGTACAACAAAGTGAACAGATTATATAAATATTCTTTTTTAGATTCTCTTCTTTAAAGTTCATTTCAAAATATTAAGTATAACTCCCTCTGCTATAGAGGATGCTCTTGTTATCTGTTTTATATATGTGTGTGCTAAGTCACTCAGTAGTGTCCGACTCTTTGCAACCCTATGAACTGTAGCCCACCAGGCTCATCTCTCCATGGGATTCTCCAGACAAGAATACTGGAGTTGCCATGGAGGGTTGCTATGCCTCCTCCAAAGGGTCTTCCCAAACGAGGGATTGAACCCATGTCTCCTGCATCTCCTGCACTGGCAAGTGGGTTCTTTACCACTAGAACCACCTTGGAAGCCCATTTTATATATAGTAGTGTGTATATATTAATCCTAAATTTAGGTCAACCAAATAAGTGGCACCTATGAGATAACCTCTATTATTTTAAGATAGGGTTAACCCATTTATTTTATGAATTAATAATGTCACAAAATATTAAAGAATATGCTTGTATCCATGGCTAATTTAGAACCCAAAGCGTTTGTCTCTGAACTCAGTACCCTTGGTGGAGGATTACCTTTTGTAAATAATTTCAATATAGCTCATTCCACTCATTATAGCTTTCAGATTGCTCTATAAGCTGAATTTTTATTCTTTCTATTTATCTTTTATGTCTAAAGAGCCATGAAGTGTTCTAAGTACTCCTTGGTGGATTCACACAGCTGAAGCTTCATCTTCCTTTCACAAGATAGCCTTCAAAATGCCTGTTTTCACCCATTTTCCCAATGAATTTTGTTTTGTTTTGTTTTGTTTCCAAATGGCATGGTGAGTCCCCTAACCACAGCAACAGTTCTCTTCTGAATTCCTTTTTCAAAATTAATTATCCACTTAAAGTTGGAACATAATTCCTTGAAACTATTAAATAGACTGTCACCTTTCCTGTTATATGAACTAAACTATTTCAAGGTAGTATGTTCCCTCTTTGAGGAATACTTAATTTAGAGATTAATATTTAGCTGTGGATTAGATGAATGTTCTTTTCTGAAAGGATTTTCCATGAGTAGACTGAGTAATAATTTGGATGAGAAACGCTTTTGTTTGCCCCTAAAATCTTAATGGTTATTGTTTGGTTAATCAAATTTTATTTCTTTTCCCTAGAACAGTTCAGTCAGTAGAATGAAATCTGATGTTGTTGATAAATTTGGCTATTAACTATAAACACATCAACTACCTTATATAAAAGAAGAAGAAAAAAGGACATGAAAGGGTTCAGAACATATACCAGATATTATTCCGACAAGTGCCAAGAAATTAATCACAATTTATTCTCAGTAAATTTCTTTCTGTGTGATGCATTACCCTGGAATTCTGTTCATACCATTTCATTACATGTTATATCAAATTTAAAGCAATATAAAATAGAAAGTTTCATATAAGTAATATTATTGATACTCCTTTGTTTAAAGTATAAAGCAGAATTTATTCATTTATACTAAATAGATGGACATTTTGAGTTATTTTACCTGCCTTTAATATTTTATCCATTGTTCCTACCCATAATATTTGCAGGCAACAATGAAGAAATCTATGGAGCGTAAGAATCTAAGCATTATTAGCAAAGGATCTCATATTCAAATTTTGTTATAAGTCCATTTGACTGAATTCCTTTCATTCTTCATTGCCAGGTAGTTTTACATGGCGTGTAAGAAAAGCTAAACAACTTAAATATATGATAATGCTCTTACATTTGTTTAGCTTTTTTTATAGGCCATGTAAACTACCTGGCAATGAAGAATGAAAAGGAATTCAGTCAAATGAACTTATAACAAAATTTGAATATGAGATCCTTTGCTAATAATCCTTAGATTCTTACGTTCCATAGATTTCTTCATTGTTGCTTGCAAATATTATGGGTAGGAACAAGGATAAAATATTAAAGGCAGGTAAAATAACTCAAAATGTCCACCTATTTATGAAACTATAATCTTTATAACAGTAAACATTTCCAACTTGGAATTTGTACTACCAAGTTCTTTCAAGCCACACCGTCAGGTAGTCTTATGCAATACAATTTTAAACATAAGGAAGTGTCATGCACACATATAATAGAGGATGATTTCCTTCTCATAAGTTGTTTAGTCATTATTCGATACTGTGCTGACATTACTGACATCTGACACTGTTCATTCTTCAGTTTAAAAGTGAAAAGCTTCTTAGGAAGAAAAGCCTCTCTTGTCCACTTTAATTCCCTAAAGAGTTTATTCCTTTGGGCAAAATAATCGTGTGGAGCACCTGTGGTGCAAGTGCTAAAGAATATCAAGCAAAACCCAGCCACAGCTGTGCTGTAATCACTGAAGTGTGCCCAGTGCATAATGGCACATTAGGTAGGCATTGATCTCTGCCAGTTTATGAGGTCTCTTACAGAATTAGGCAGACTTTTTCACTGAAACCCATGGAGCAGAAATTGCTACTTCTAAACTAATCCATTTTCAAATTACCATCCAATTGTGACTGATGACCTCAGTACAAATCCGCTTATCTACCTTCAACCACTCAACAAGCAAAGGAGAATCAATCCTATTTTCCTTTATTTTCTACTCTTTACAAAAAAACTCTTCTGCCATTCTTAGTCACCTTTAGAGCCACTGCAGCTGTGAAGATAAGCATGACAAATGTTAAATGCTGCCTAATAGTCAGTGCTAATTTGGAAGGTAAAATGGGAAAGTAGAATATGTGCATATTATGATATACAGTTTAAGATTTGATACAGAAATTGCTGATGTAAATTATAGCTAATTTCATGAGTGTATTTAAATAATTAATTTAGATTGCCATATATTGATGCTTGATTTAAAAAAAAAGTCTATCACTATGATATGCAGCATTTTTTTTAGTGAAAACCATGGGTCCAGTATAATCACCTGAGTAGATAAAACTCTGAATATTTGGTATCCTTTATTCTGAAAATGAAGCCAATGCACAATAATTTATTTAGTTGAAGGTAATATCATATAAAAATGTGTAGGAAGCAAAAACCACACAAATTAAAAATATTCCTAATTTCTTCTCATCAAACTTTATCACGGTAGGGAGCATTAGTCACTTTATGATCCCCAAAGTTGGTACTGGCAAAATATATAAATAAAGAATGCATAAAAGTCACAAGACTGAGGTAGGGTATTAAGAGGTACAAACTACTATGTATAAGACAAGAAAACTACACAGATATATAGTTTGAGTAAATTCCGGGAGTTGGCAATGGATAGGGAGGCCTGGCATGCTGCAGTCCATGGGGTCTCAGAGTTGGACACGACTGAGCGACTGAATTGAACTGACACAGATATATTGTATAGCATAGGGAGAATAGCCAATACTTTACAATAACTATAAATGGAGCATTACCTTTAAAATGGTGAACCATTATGTTGTATACCTGAAACTTATGTGTATCTTGAGATGGCTGGATGGCATCACCGACTCGATGGACATGAGTCTCAGTGAACTCCAGGAGTTGGTGATGGACAAGGGAGGCCTGGCGTGCTGTGATTCATGGGGTCGCAAACAGTCGGACACGACTGAGCGACTGATCCGATCTGATCTGATCTGATACATCAATCAATAAATAAAATTTTAAAAAGAATGTTTAAGTGATAGGAATGTGTATCTCTGTCTATTAGAAAATTGGAATTAGCCATTAACAAAGACATTTGGATGTATATTAAAAGTCAAAGCTTAGAGTGTTTTGTTGGTTATTTTAGTATGAAAAATGTCTTCCTGGTTCTTTGAAAACTTTTCACATGGACCAGCTAGTAGAGAAATAATCAGTGAATATATTAATGTATGTACGGGAGTATTTATTTACATATTTCTTGAGGCAAATCGTCTACAAGTAGCAATTTAAAAACAGTTCTAGCAGAATTGTGGAATGTCTATTTACAAATGCACTGGACAAAGCAGCAGTTACAAAAATCTCTGCCTTGGCAGGGTGATGGATGAGGCAGAGAAATAATTATTTCCATGTCTATAATTAAAGCACATATTTGTAATGTTTCCATCTTAAACATAATCAAAATTCAAACATCTGGACCAATCACTGCTGTGAAGCATCATCGTCATGGTTTTACCTACAGTTCCCATCAGGCACTGAGGGAATATCTTCTCAAAGGAGCTGGAGTTACTGTCTCACAATTGCATACTGATTTATGTAGATTTTTCAGGGCCTCTTTCTGAACATTATTCAATGGTATTTCTTACATTTGGTGTATAGACTAGAGAAAGTCATTTGTAAAGTGTTACAATACTACCTACTCCAAAATACTTACTAGTAGGTGGGATGAAAGAAAACTATTTCACAAATTAATGCAAAAACCCCTAACAATTCTATTTTGGTTTACAATATCTTAATTTTAGGAGTAATATTATCAAATTCTTGATTACCTGTACAGATGGATGGGGAAAAACCACACGTCTATAAATTCGGGTCTCCCACATTGGAGGCAGACACTTTAACCTCTGAGCCACCAGGGAAGCCCCAAATTACAATTAGTAATCCAAAAACTTTTCAAGTGCATTCATCTGAATGTTTTCCAAAATATCCATGTTTTGTTATACAATAAATATTTTCAAACAAAATCAACATGTATTCACTTCACCTAGTGGAAATATAAGAAGTTATGTAGGAGGAAAAATCTAAATTAAATTGCCTATATCACCTCCTTCCTTCAGGTTGCCAAGATCAGCAGTAGCCTCTTCCATATCTTTCTTTCTACTGATGAATACATATATGCCTATATATCATACAGATTCAGTTTTATGTGATCAGTTTAACAAAAACAGCATCATAACGTAAACACTGTTTAGCAAAATTGTTTTATCGTGAGCAATAAATCATGAATAGGCCTCTAGTCAAATGCATGTATCTCAACCGTGCTGTTAATCAGTGTGTTGTATCAATAGTACAGATTAAAACCACATGACCTAACTAGTCCCCAGTAGTAAACATCTGGATACTCTTGGACAAGGTTTTACCTGTTGTCCTTGTGGATTTGCCCTACTTGTTAGCTATTACTTTATTAAAATAGATGCATTTTCACTTTAGTAGCTATTTTTTGATCAGTTTTCATGAATTCATGTCCATTTGGATTCCCTCCAGCAATGAGTAGACCCACTTCCTGGCACCCAGAATCATTGACTAGATTTCCTCTTTTTAATTTGCATCAACTTGATGGAAGAAAAATGGCATCTCATTACTGCTGTACAGTTGGCAGGTTCTACTAGTAAGCTTTAGCATCCTTTTCTATGTTTGCTGCATATTATAGCCTGGTCTGCTCTAATTTCCTATTTGTATGTTTTGGCCAGTTTTATATTAGGTTATTTGTCTATATTTATCACCATAATTAAATAAATTAGATCCCTATATTCTTCTCATGGGAGGTATACGAAGGCTAAGTGAAGACGGAGAAGTGGGCACTGTGCCATCTTAGCACTTACCATATTTTATTGAAAGTTTTACTATATTGGGCCATGATGACACTGCTCTGATTGTAGGCACTTATTTTTATTTCTCTTGTACCAATAATTTATTATAATATCTGGAATACTCTAAATATTCCGTAAATGAATGTTGAACGTAAAATGGTGAGAAAAGTACGTCTTCAATTAAATTGCCAGATAGTTAAGGGAAAGAATCACATCTTGTATTTATATGTCCCCAGCAGAAATCTGTTCAAATAATGACTATATCAACTGGTAACTCAGTTTTTATTTTCCAGTTTTATTTGATATAACTGACATATAACATTGTGTATGTTTGAGGTTTGCAACATGATGGTTTGATACACATATGTATTGTGAAATGATTATCACAATAAAACTAGTTAACACAGCTCTAACCTTACATGCCATCATGGACTCAATGGACATGAGTTTGAGCAAGCTCCAGGAGTTGGTGATGGACAGGGAAGCCTGGAGTGCTGCTGCAGTCCACAGAGTCACAAAGAGTTCGACACAACTGAGCGACTGAACTGAACCTCTCATTATAACTCTGTGTGTGTGTGTGTGTGTGTGTGTGCGTGTGCATGTGTGTATGGTGAGAACATATACTCTTAACAACTTTCATGTACACAGTATAGTATCATTAACCACACTGCACATTAGGTCTTTAGAACTTATTCATCTTGTAACTGGAAGTTTGTATCCTTTAACCAAATTCTTCTATTTCCCCTGCTCCCAATCCCTGCTGCTGCTGCTGCTAAGTCGCTTCAGTTGTGTCCGGCTCTGTGTGACCCCAGAATACAGCAGCCCATCAGGCTCCCCCATCCCTGAGATTCTCCAGGCAAGAATACTGGAGTGGGTTGCCATTTCCTCCTCCAATGCATGAAAGTGAAAAGGGAAAGTGAAGTCGCTCAGTCGTGTCCGACTCTTAATGACTCCATGGACTGCAGCCCACCAGGCTCCTCCGTCCATGGGATTTTCCAGGCAAGAGTACTGGAGTGGGGTGCCATTGCCTTCTCCGCTCTCCCAATCCCTAGCAACTACCAATCTACTTTGTTTCAGCTTTCCACATATAAGTGAGATAACACAGCATTTGTTTTTCCTGTCTTGACTTATTTCACTTTTGGTTGCTCAATCTTGCAACTTTTTTCCCCACCGTCACAATTTTCGGATGGAGGAGCCTGGTAGGCTTCAGTCCAGGGGGTCGCTGAGAGTCGGACATGACTGAGCGACTTCACTTTCACTTTTCACTTTCATGCACTGGAGAAGGAAATGGCAACCCACTCCAGTGTTCTTGCCTGGAGAATCCCAGGGACGGGGGAACTTGGTGGGCTGCCAGATGTCTATGGGGTCGCACAGAGTCGGACATGAATGAAGCGACTTAGCAGCAGCAGCAGCAGCACAATTTTCTCTTGGAATTAAAGACAGTTCAACTTCAAGTTTAAATCTGTGAATGGAGAATGCTAGAGGCCCTTCTCTTCCCACTGCAGTATGTTGGACCATTGTATAATATTCATTTTTAATGTTATTTTTTTTTTTAGTTTCCTTACTTTTAGTATTATGTTCATTCCATGCAAACTTGGCAACTGAGGATTGTGTGGAATTTCAACTAACACATCTCAGATGTGCATGATCTCAGCCTGTGGGATATGAAAGGATTTAATTTAGAAGGCACCACCATCCAACTTCAGAGTCTAGACTGGCAACTGCTCTAGAATTTATCTATAAGACAATGGTCTCTTGATTCAAAATAGATGACAGTATCATTTAATCAAAATGCTGACAGTATCATTTTGCTACATGAGTGGCATTAAGTTTGCTATTTTTGTTGGATATTCTTACATTAAGTGACTCGGCTGTAGAGGTAAGGATTTTACTTCATTCACAAAACATGAATGCTATCATTCATTTTTTCCTTGAGGCACAACTTTTGTAAAGAATACAGTTTCTAAGAAGAGAAATAACTGAAATGAAGTCCACATGTTTGCAGTAGAAAAAATATCTTTATAGCTTCCAAAACTTTGATTTCTATATCTATGCTTTCTATTGACTATCCTTATATGGGACAAATCATTTTGCTTTTCTCTCATTTTTTTCATTCTTATACCTAAAAAATTTGTGCAGAATAATTTTAAAAACTTTTCCTGTTCTAACTTTGCTTTCTTTGGTAAAACAAAGAAACTAAGGAAGTAAAATAAGGAAATTACACTGTCTGATACTCAAAGTATTACATATTATTTATTTATTATTATTTTTTAAATTTTATTTTATTTTTAAACTTTACATAATTGTATTACTCCTTACTCCTCTTTGGTTGCATTTAACTCAATTATAATCAAGGATTTTTATTATGATTCTGAAAATAAGTGAATAATACATTAAAGATAGCTTTGTAAAAGCTTGTGATAAAATAGTCATTATCATGGTTGGCTTTGATAATTCAAACATGATCATAAATGCACAAGTCAAAGCCACTTTCACAGGTATTCTCATATTTTACTGAAAGCAGCAAGAAATCATGATAGTAACTAAACAAAATATATAATATTTAAATATAAGCTCAACTAATCAAATGATAAACATATTAATTGAGCAACTTCTGGTGAATAAAATAGTAAATAGAGAATCACAATCTCCAACTTAATTGAAAATATAATTAATAGAAGTAGCCATTGAATAAGAAGTTTTAAGTGTGATGATACTGTAAAACATGAAGGTTTTTTTGTGGAAGTAATACTGAGCTGAGACATGAAAGGTTATATGGAATTAGTTAGATAAAGGGATGAGATTGAAATTAAGCATTTTGGCAGAGCAATTGATAAAAACATTTCATGTAGTTTCTTCAAAATAGCCACTTTAATATGTGTAACTTCTTTTTAATTATGAATTTGAGCATCATATTCACCAACTAGTATAAAAGTTGGATGAGATCCATGGCAAAGGATGGATAAGTTTTGCATACTATCTGGTAATAACAATGTGTTTCAGTAGATTTGATCCATCGTTTCCTTACCAGCTGAATCTATGGCAGTAAGGCAGTCTACGTAGCAGCTACAGTTGTCAAAGTACAGAGTGACTTCTTGACTGTTGTTCTTAATTACAGAACTGCAACTGATTTTTCTATTGGTGTGACTGATCTTAGATATCCTGGAAATACTCTGTGATTAAACATGCCTTTATTTTTTTCATTTTGTATTTCCATATTCCTTTTGTGGTTGAAGGAAGAACTGAAGAACCTCTGTCCATCCTATGGATGGAGGTTAATGACATTGTACAGGAGACAGGGATCAAGACCATCCTCAAGGTAAAGAAATGCAAAAAGGCAAAATGTCTGAGGAGGCCTTACAAATAGCTGTGAATAGAAGAGGAGCGAAAGGCAAAGGAGAAAAGGAAAGATATACCCATTTGATTGTAGAGTTCCAAAGAATAGAAAGGAGAGATAAGAAAGCCTTTCTCAGTGATTAGTGCAAATAAATAGAGGAAAACAATAGAATGGGAAAGACTAGAGATCTCTTCCAGAAAATTAGAGATACTAAGGGAATTTTCATGCAAAGATGGGCACAATAAAGGACAGAAATGGTATGGATCTAACAGAAGCAGAAAATATTAGAAGAGGTGGCCAGAATACACAGAAGAATCATACAAAAAAGATCTTCATGACCCAGATAATCATGATGATGTGATCACTCACCTAGAGCAAGACATCCTGGAATGTCAAGTCAAGTGGGCCTTAGGAAGCATCACTATGAACAAAGCTAGTGGAGGTGATGAAATTCCAATTGAGCTATTTTCAAATCCTAAAGTATGCTGCTGTTACAGTGCAGCACTTAATATGTCAGCAAATTTGGAAACCTCAGGAGTGGCCACAGGACTGGAAAAGGTCAGTTTTCATTCCAATCCCCAAAAAAGATAATGCCAAAGAATGCTCAAACTACCACACAATTGCACTCATCTCACATGCTAGCAAGGTAATGCTTAAAATTCTCCAAGCCAGGCTTCAACAGTACATGAACCGTGAACTTCCAGATGTTAAAGCTCATTTTAGAAAAGGCAGAGGAACCAGAGATCAAATTGCCCACATCTGTTGGATCATCACAAAAACAAGAGAGTTCCAGAAAAATATATACTTCTGCTTTATTGACTATGCCAACACCTTTCAGAGTGTCGATCACAACAAACTCTGAAAAATTCTTCGAGATGGGAATACCTGACCACCTGACCTGCCTCTTGAGAAACCTGTATGCAGATCAGGAAGCAACAGTTAGAACTGGATATGGAACAACAGATTGGTTCCAAATTGGGAAAGGAGTACATCACGGCTGTATATCATCACTCTACTTATTTAACTTACATGCAGACAACATCATGAGAAACCCTGGGCTGGGTAAGCACAGGCTGGAATCAAGATTGCCAGTAGAAATATCAATAACCTCAGATATGCAGATGTCACCACCCTTATGGCAGAAAATGAAGAACTAAAGAGCCTCTTGATGAAAGTGAAAGAGGAGATTGAAAAAGTTGGCTTAAAACTCAAAATTCAGAAAACTAATATCATGGCATCTGGTCCCATTACTTCATGGCAAATAGATGGGGAAACAGTGGAAACAGAGGCTGACTTTATTTTGGGGAGCTCCAAAATCACTGCAGATTGTGACTGCAGCCATGAAATTAAAAGACGCTTGCTCCTTGGAAGGAAAGTTATGACCAACCTAGACAGCATATTAAAAAGCAGAGACACTGCTTTGCCAACAAAGTCCATCTAGTCAAAACTATGGTTTTTCCAGTAGTCAAGTATGGATGTGAGAATTGGACTATAAAGAAAGTTGAGCACCAAAGAATTGATGCTTTTGAACTGTGGTGTTGGAGAAGACTCTTGAGAGTCCCTTGGACTGCAAGGAGATTCAACCAGTCCATCCTAAATGAAATCAGTCCTGAATATTCATTGAAAGGACTGATGCTGAAGCTGAAACTCCAATACTTTGGCCACCTAATGCGAAGAACTGACTCATTAGAAAAGATCCTGATGCTGGATAAGATTGAAGGCAGGAGGAGAAGGTGATGACAGAGGATGAGATGGTTGGATGGCATCACTGACTCAATGGACGTGAGTTTGAATAAACTCTGGAAGTTGGCAATGAAAGGGAGGCCTGGCATGCTGCAGTCCATGGGGTTGCAAAGTCGGACACGACTGTGGGACTGAACTGAACTCCTTTTATAGCTTTTAATCACTGTACAAGGAGAATTTAGAATCGTTGAGTATTGTTAGGTTAAAATTTTTTAAATGCCATCATTTAAAAGAATATATTTTCACTACAAAACTCCTAAGTACTCCTCCTCATAAAGCATCCACAACTTGGCAATTTGATAGTGTATTTACAGCTTTAACACCACTTGAAATCATGTCATTTTTGTCACGTTATTCAGTGAATTGGCTTTCTGAATAACATTTGATACATTTTTTTATATTTTTAATAATATTGAGGAAAACACTACTTAAAATACAAACTGTTAAATAATTTCATCTGAACTGCTGTACTTTTTTGATTAAAAATTAATTCTATGTTTCAGTCTGAATTTTTTAGCTTCACTTTTAGAAAGAAAACATAGCTGTCCTTAACAAAGAAAGTTCAAAGGAATTTGCGACCACATATTTGGAATGATGTGGACCTAAATTCCTCGAAAACGTGAGGATCTGATCCTAATGTTTATAGTGTAGATTAAAATTAATTTTTCCAGAAACTCCACTCATAAGAACTAATCTATATGGATCTATGTGCAACAGTCTACAAATTCAACTAATGTTAATACCCACATCATTCTGCTTTTTTCTCCATTTCTTATTTTCAGTTTTGGCTAACAGCTATTGGTTAAGGTTTCACTAAAAAGGGTGGAGTGCGATAGTTTCCACAGCAACTGTCTCAGACCTCAGGCAAATCTCTGATGACTATGGGTAGCACTTCCAGACATCAGTTGTTTCAAAGTCCACTTTTCTCCCAACAGGGATACAGTTTTGATGAAACCCAGATGAACTATAACTGTATTTTCGTCAATACTCGCATTTAAGCTATAGACAATTATCTATGGTAATAGGAGACCAGAAATAACATAAATAATAAAATCTGCAGGTAATCTCAAAGCATCACTTTAGTCAATAATTTTGAATCCCTTATCTATCAAATCTCTTAGTAAAATGTTTTAGAATGTATTATAATGGACAGATGTGAAGTGCTTTTTTTTTCCTCTTCATATACTAAAGGTGACAATAAGTTATAAAGTGATTCTCAAGATATGGCCACAGGGAGGAAAGCATAATCAATCATTGGTGCAGATATTTCTTCCTGAGAAACTTAAGAAATTCTTTCTCCTGCCTATCAAACCTCTGGAAAAACATAATCATCGCTCATAATTATATGTAAGTTAAATAAATCTATTTAAACAAATCTGATTATTTGTTAAGAGGATTAAACATACAAACCCACCTCTTCATTCTTCCTTAGCCTGAGTAGAGGTATAAGAGAACTAACAAACAAAAACAAATATATTCAACCACTAGGATAAAAAGAATGATAAAAGTGATCACATCAATATAAGACTTTAAGGAAATTTGGTAATAAGGAATTCACATAAATTTGACAAAGGGGAGCTAGAAGACCTCTGAAGAAAAGCAAATCCACTTACTCTAAAGAAAAGGGAAGATGATCAATGATCAGTGGAATACCTTACCAGGATAAAAATCAGGAGTTCAACATTTCCCCCATTTTTCTCCCAAAATATCGGCAATCAGTGTTAGTAATTTTTCCTGCTAAGCCGCACTAGAGAGAGCATCCCGTATATATCATCATTTGGTGGTCCACTGTGAAAAGACTGATTTGCTTACTGGCCAATACAAAGTGCAATCTAATGATACACAGAATACCCTCTAATCTCTCCCACCCAAATCCCACCCATACAATGCTTTTAAAAATGGTTTGACATCTTATTGATGGACAATTCAGAATTGCCTGACTCAAGAGGAAAAGTGACAACATGAGTGGAGAACAAAAATTTCCAAAATAGCAACTGAAGGAATTTGAAAAAAAAAAAAACAGACAATGAAAGACACGAACATCTCAAAACTATAATGAACCTTTTCCAGAAATAAGAAATTATACTTAACCTATTCAAAATAAATAAACAAACAAGACTGTAAGAAAAAAGGAATTGAGAACCAGAAAGAGTTGTTAGCACTTAAAGTTATGACAACTAGAAAAAGAAATGGAAAACGAGAAGTAAAAGAAAATGAATGGATCAATTAAAGCAGTCAAATACCAGATTTTTAGGACTAATAGAATGGAAAGACAGAAAATTCAGGGAAGAAACATACACATTTGCAATATATACAACATATAATTTCTTATATATATATTTTACAAACCTATCTATATATATATCTTGATAATTATATATATATATATATCAATCTCCATCTACTAATATCTCTCTATATGCAGAGAGAGATATAAGCTATGTGTGCTAAGTCACTTCAGTCCTCTCTGACTGTGATTCTATGGAGTGTATTCCACCAGGCTCCTCTGTTCATGGGATTCTCCAGGTATGAATACTAGAGTGGGTTGCCATGCCCTCCTCTACGGGATCTTCCCGACCCAGGGATCAAACCCATGTCTTCCACGTCTCCTGCATTGGCAGGTGGGTTGTTTACCACTAGCACCACCTGGGAATTCCCATATTAAGGTATAAAAATCTTTATATATATTTCCCATAACTGAAGGACATGGATTTCATATTAAAAGGGTCTGCTTACTACTAACGGCAAAGATCACAAAATAAAACAAATCCTGAAAAGCATAACTACATGCCAGATTACCAGGGACATGTATCATATCCTAAAAGCCTTCCCATTTTTTTGGCAGAAAATAGAGGGATATATGTGATAAAAGAACAGAAATCAGAATGCATTAAATGTTCAATTTCAGCATTAAATTGATGACTTGAAAATAAACAGATGCAAGTATGAAGCATAAGAATGCTGTGCTGATTATGAGAATATCATCTAAAATAGACATTAAGGCATAAGCATTACCAAAGATAAGAAGAAACAGTACATAATGATTAAAGGATCAATTCAGCAGGAAGATATACTGAGCATAAACGTGTATGAACTTATAAAGGATCCACAAAGTATGAGAAACAATAATTGACAGAACTAAAGTAAGAAAATTAAAATTGCCTAATCACAGTAAGAGATTTTATTAGAATAACTAGACAGAAATAAATCAGTAAACACACAGGGCATATAAAGTGCAGTACCTATGGTGGGACTTAAAAAAATTCTCAATAGATTTTAAATGATTGATATCAGAGTGTGTTCTCTGGCCACAAAGGAATTATACGTAAGTAATGAAATGTCTAAAGAAATATAAGTTGATTTATAAATTCAACAAAATCATAATTAAAATTTCATGAAGCCTTTCTTTGAGGGGGAGGGAAGTTTTATGGGAAAGCAATCTAGAAGAATCAAATAAAATTTAAAATTTAAAATGTAGCTGAGTTCATCACCTTATACAATTTAATTTCAAGGCTACAAAAATCAAGTCACTGTGTTATTGGCAAAGGGTAGACACATAGTTCAATGGAGAAAATTAGATAGTTGAGAAATAGCTATTGATTTTTCATGAAGTTCTTAAGGTAAGTCGATGGAGAAAAACATGTCTTCAACAAATGATGCTACAACAGCTAGACATTGACATGGAATAAAAGATTAATCTTGATGCTTACTTACCCTACATGTAAAAATCAACTCAAAATGTGTCATAGTACTTCAAAACTAAAACAATAAAACTTAGAAGAAATAAATATTGGAGAAAAAATGTAACCTTGGGATAAGCATGATTTCTTAGGATCCAACAATCATGAAAGAAGAAAAAAGATGAAATATTGCACTTGCTCCCCATTAAAATTTTTGCTATACAAAAGAAACTTAAAAAATGAAATTTCTCAAGTGGAGGGAAATATTCACAAAACATATTTATCTACAAAAAGACTTGTATCTAGACAGTAAAAATGCTCTTGAAAATGAAAATTAATAAGACTTACAACAAATTAAAATTTTTTTTGTCTGTGTGTTTTTTTAAATATAAATTTATTTATTTTAATTGGAGGTTAATTACTTCACAACATTGTATTGGTTTTGCCATAATAGACATGAATCTGCCACAGGTATACACGTGTTTCCAATCTGAACCCCCCTCCCACCTCCCTCCCCATACCATCCCTCTGGGTCGTCCCGGTCCACCAGCCCCGAGCACCCTGTATCATGCATCGAACCTGGACTGGCGATTCATTTCATATATGATATTATACATGTTTCAATGCCATTCTCCCTAATCATCCCACCCTCTCCCTCTCCCACAGAGTCCAAAAGACTTTTCTATACATCTGTGTCTCTTTTGCTGTCTCGCTTACAGGGTTATTGTTACCATCTTTCTAAATTCCATATATATGTGTTAGTATACTGCATTGGTGTTTTTCTTTCTGGCTTACTTCACTCTGTATAATAGGCTACAGTTTCAACCACCTCATTAGAACTGATTCAAATGTATTCTTTTTAATGGCTGAGTAATACTCCATTGTGTATATGTACCACGGCTTTCTTATCCATTCATCTGCTGATGGACATCTAGGTTGCTTCCATGTCCTGGCTGTTATAAACAGTGCTGCGATGAACATTGGGGTACATGTGTCTCTTTCAATTCTGGTTTCCTCTGTGTGTATGCCCAGCAGTGGGATTGCTGGGTCATAAGGCAGTTCTATTTCCAGTTTTTTAAGGAATCTCCACACCGTTCTCCATAGTGGCTGTACTAGTTTGCATTCCCACCAACAGTGTAAGAGGGTTCCCTTCTCTCCACACCCTCTCCAGCATTTATTGCTTGTAGACTTTTGGATCGCAGCCATTCTGACTGGTGTGAAATGGTACCTCATACTGGTTTTGATTTGCATTTCTCTGATAATGAGTGATGTTGAGCATCTTTTCATGTGTTTGTTAGCCATCTGTATGTCTTCTTTGGAGAAATGTCTATTTAGTTCTTTGGCCCATTTTTTGATTGGGTCATTTATTTTTCTGGAATTGAGCTGCAGGAGTTGCTTGTATATTTTTGAGATTAGTTGTTTGTCAGTTGCTTCATCTGCTATTATTTTCTCCCATTCTGAAGACTGTCTTTTCACCTTGATTTCAGAAAATATTTCTACCTGATGCAAAGAGCTGGCTCATTGGAAAAGACCCTGGTGCTCGGAAAGATTGAAGGCCAAAGAGTAGGCGGCGGCAGAGCATGAGATGATTACTTTGCATCGCCGACTCAGTGGACATGAGTTTGAGCAAACTCTGGGAGATAGTGGAAGATATAGGAGCCTGGTGTGCTACAGTCCATGAGGTCAGACACAACTTAGTGACTGAACACCAACATTAGAAAAGAAGGCATACAAATGGCAAATAAATGAAACAACATGTAATGTCATTATTTATCAGGGAAATGCAAATTAAAGCCCCACTGAAATATCACCATATACACATGAAAATGGCTAAAATTAAAAAGACTGAAAACATGAAGGTGTGCAAGGATACAGAGCAGGGATTAGCAAACTTTTTGTTTAAAGGACCAGATAGTATTTTCATCTTTGGTGGCTATATGGTTTTTGTCACAATTAGTTAATTCTGCATTCGTACCGTGAAAGCAGCTCATTCATAAACTAATGAGTGTGCCTATGTTCCAATACAACTTTATTATAAGTATAGCTGAATTTGGTTCAAGAGTGATAGTTTACAGACTCTGGACACAGAAACTCTCATACACTGCTCAGGCTAATGACAAATGACACAACCACTTTGGAAAACTGTCATTTCTAAAAAAAAAAATGAATATACACCTACCAACCAACTGTAATATCTAATCTTCTGTATTTTTCTGGGAGAAATGAAAACATATGTCCATAAAAAGGCTTGCACACAAATGCTGAGAAAATTAATTCAGAAAAGTCAAAAGATAGAGATGATATATCCACAACCCAGTGAATGATAAACAAATGTATATCTAATCAATGGAATACTGTTTTGCAATAAAAAATGAATGAACTCCTGATACAAACCAGTAAATCGTTAAATTATTATGCTAAGTAATGATTAGCGTCACACACACACACACAAACATGTATACTTATTTCATTTGTATAAAATGCAAACTGATGCATAATACAAAAAGAGTAAAAAGTCAGGAGGAATCTTATCAGGGTAAAGAAATGCTCTGAATCTTGCTTTTAGGGGTGGTTTAATGTATGTACAGTACTGTCAAAACTCATAGAATTGGATCTCTACAAAGATGCAATTCTGATTACCTAAATTATCAATAATGTTAGTAAGGGAAAATAAATAGAAAGCCTTCACCCAAAGAAGTTGTACACATATCAGAGAGTTTAACAAAGGCAAAGTTCCATGCAGCACTTTGCCATATATATATATATATATATATACACACAACATTTATAGTTGTTTACATTTATATGTATGTATGTGTGTGTGTATATATATATATATTATATATATATATATTTATATATATATATATATATATTATATATGGGCTTCCGGGGGAGCTCAAATGGTAAAGAACCTGCCTGCAATGCAGGAGACCCAGGTTTGATTCCTGAGTCAGTAAGATCCCCTGAAGAAGGGTATGACAACCCACTCCAGTATTATTGCCTAGAGAATTTGGAGAATTCCATGGACAGAGGAGCCTGGTGGGCTATACTACATGGGGTCCCAGAGAGTTGGACATGACTGAGGGAGTAACCTACACACACATTCCACACACACACACACACACACACACACACACATATATATATCTGTATATATACAGATATGTATATAAAACAAATATTTAGCCAGTCATAAAACGCCATTCCCCAAAAAGGTTTGTTCCTTGACTGTGTGGATCACAATAAACTGTGGAAAATTCTGAAAGAGATGGGAATACCAGACCACCTGCCCTGCCTCTTGAGAAACCTGTATACAGGTTAGGAAGCAACAGTTAGAACTGGACATGGAACAACAAATAGGAAAAGAAGTATGTCAAGGCTGTATATTGTCACCCTGCTTATTTAACTTATATGCAGAGTACATCATGAAAAACGCTGGACTGGAAGAAGCACAAACCGGAGTCAAGATTGCCGGGAGAAATATCAATAACCTCAGATATGCAGATGACACCACCCTTACAGCAGAAAGTGAAGAAGAACTAAAGAGCCTCTTGAAGAAAGTGAGAGGAGAGTGAAAAAGTTGGCTTAAAGCTCAACATTCAAAAAAACTAAGATCATGGCATCCAGTTCCATCACTTCATGCCAAATAGATGGGAAAACGGTAGAAACAGGGGCTGACTTTACTTTGGAGGGCTCCAAAATCACTCCACATGGTGATTGCAGCCATGAAATTAAAAGACGCTTACTCCTTGCAAGGAAAGTTATGACCAACCTAGACAGCATATTAAAAAGCATTAACATTACTTTGCCAACAAAGGTCTGTCTAGTCAAGGCTCTGGTTTTTCCAGTAGTCATGTATGGATGTGAGAGTTGGACTATAAACAAAGCTGAGTGCAGAACTGATGCTTTTGAACTGTGGTGTTGGAGAAGACTCTTGAGAGTCCCTTGGACTGCAAGGAGATTCAACCAGTCCATCCTAAAGGAGCTCAGTCCTGGGTGTTCATTGGAGGGACTGATGTTGAAGCTGAAACTCCCATACTTTGGCCACCTGATGCAGAGAGCTGACTCATTTGAAAAGGCCCTGATGCTGGGAAAGATTGAGGGCAGGAGAAGAAGGGGACGGCAGAGGATGGCATCACCGACACAATGGATATGGGTTTGGGTGGACTCCAGGAGTTGGTGATGGACAATAGGCCTGGCATGCTGCAGTTCATGGGGTCGCAAAGTGTCAGACACGGCTGAGTGACTGAACTGAATTGAACTGAACTTGAGGTAGCACAGTACGTATGTGCTTATCTTATTATCCAACCTTTTCTGTTCAATTATTTCTATCCACTGACAGACTTCTGTCTGTGAATGATGAAACTGTCATCTCTTTATTTTGCTCACACAGATACAAAGCATAGTTGAAAACAATGCTGATAAATAATGGAAATTATCAACAGATACTCCTAAAATGAAAGAGGAAAAAAATCCAGCAAAGTAGTATTTTGAAAGCAAGATATGATGATACAAAGGAAATGAAAGGAGAATGAAAGTTTAAAATTTAGGTTCTTACTGTCTGTAACTTATATTATATTTTTATTGGCCTTAGTTTCCTTATGTAAACAATGAAATGATCTCTTAAATCCCTGCTGGCTCAGAAATTCTGTGGACCTAAAATCATTTAGCATAGATTAACAAGGATAGAAGAAAAAAATAAGTTTAGGGAAAGAAGGAATTATTAGCCCAGAAAAAGTAATAAGTCAGTCTGAATTTGAAGTAGTCTGTGCAAACATTACAGACAATTAAGTTTTTCTAATAGGTAGGAAACATTCTTCTTCTACTCATGGCCATTCCAATCCTACCCTCAGTACAGAGGAAGGTAGGCATGTACTAGAATGTCTCAGGAGAAAAGCTATGCTCTAAGTATTCCTACTGATCCTGTGGAAAATAATATGTAGCCAGGATGATAAGGTAAGTGCTTGCCTAGCTGCCCAGGTCACCAAGGTTCTTGTCACTATAGCTACGTAGAGCTCAGTTCAGCATGAATGTCTTAGCTCAACTTCTCCCTTTATGAAAAAAAAAAAAGGAAAAAATGTCTATGGATTTCTCTGATCAGGAAAAGATATTCTAACTTCTGGAAAAATCTTAGAAATGGCTATTAAATATTGAAACATTAATATGCTAAAAAGCTGAAGATAATTTATTTTAAAATCAAAATTAAATAACAGCTAAATTAATAGGTGACTATTTTGAGTCAAAAGGATTCATCATTTTTTTAAAAAAAGTCTTTAATAAATACTGACATCCTTTAAAGAATTTAAATGCTATAAATGGTTCTGTTTTGACTCAAATCACCAGCAACTTATATATATATATAAATGTTCTTACTCTTTCCTCTAGTCACTCACTAAATATTGTCTTTTCCTTAAATTGGCAGGTGGGGGAGGCATATAGAATAAAGAATATTTTTCAAGTAAAAAAAATTACATACTTAAACATCCATGAAAAGAGTAAAACTCTTTTGAAAGATAAGGTAAGTAAAAAAGTAATTTGTAAAGTAGTCACAGAAAGGGAATTCTATACTGTACATTATAAAATTCAAGGTTTAAAGTAAGTCATGAAGTATTTCAAAATATGTAAAATATGTAAAAAAAAAGCAAAATAAAAAAATATTGTTAGTCCCACATAAATGAGAAAATTTGATAAAAGTAAAATAATTTTCTCAAGGTCACACAATAATTCACCTTAAAATCCAGACTATGTGAGTCTGAAGTATAATTTCATTCTATCTTATAAAACAGGCCAAAGTTATTCAACAGTCATAAGAGAATGAACTTCAAATGAAATAATAAATTGTATATACTACTCTTAATTTTTTTTTTTAGCATTCTGATTGTATCTCCTTTCTTACCCACACATTTTTAACTTTTTTAGTTAATGTGGAATTTTATCTCATATTCGTCTCTTCCAAAATCAGTACATCATTTTCCTAACTACAATCTCTTTTAATTGTCTTCTACTTTTTTATGAATGCTCAAAATTTATGTCATGAGCTTCTTAGTAAAGTATTCATATATATTCAACCTAGAATTTGTTTAGAATCAAACTCATATGAAGCCATGAGGAGGAAACAGTCAATATTTGCAGAACTGTTCTCAGATTCAGGAAAGGAGAAAGTGTTATGGATCTTGGAATTCCCTAAGCAAATAAGTCATTAAATAATAGATTTAGCAAGACAAGCAAAATTTTGATTGTCTACTCTTTAAAATAATTATTTATATTAAATATTTTAATACATTTACATGCAAAAATTCTCCTTCAGATTTCTTCTATTAAAAAAGAAAGAAAGAATGAATAAATAAAGGACAAAGTAGCACTGTCACGAAAACGGACATTGATAAAAAAAAAATTTCTTGGGGCTCCCACTTTGAAATAGCCAGATAGCATTTTCAAATAAACTGATATTTATCTACCCCAGTTTGTATACGTATCACTCAAAGCCTAGAATCTTAAGTTCAATTCTGCAAATAGTTCTATTAGATCTAATACTTGGAAGTAAATTTGATCAGGTGCTAGCTGGATGTACTATTCTGACTTTTATAAATTCTCCATGAGTTGACTACCAGTTCCTGTCTCACTTCAGTGCAATGTGTAAGTGTAAAGTTAATTGTTTCCAGTGATTTAAGACTCTTCTGCATGGACTGCTGATGTTTTTATAAATTAAATTTGGAAAACTGACTTGACTTTCAAGTATATCTTTAAGACAATGATGGCAATGACATTGAAATCAAGTCTGTGTATGATTCCTGGATAGGGAAGATCCCCTGGAGAAGGAAATGGCAACCCAGTCCAGTATTTTTGCCTGGAGAATCCCATGGACAGAGGAGCCTGGCAGGCTACACTCCATGGGGCCACAAGAGTCGGACACGACTTAGCAACTAAACAACCACCACTATGTATGACTTTGATCTTCATAAATTTGGAACAGATTTCAATTAGGACCCAGAGAATTCACTTTGTGAACCATGTCTCCTTTATTGGTGCCTTATGAGACGATTGTAATGGGAAAATCAGTGTTCTTGTTTGTTGAAAAAGACAGCAAATATTTACTGTCTATGTATATGATGCACTAATAAAAAATATAATCCAATAAATTAGTTTTGTGAAATGCTAAGAATTAACCTAGCCCCAAATGCATATATATATATATATATATGTATGTATACAGATGCTGATATGTATGTATATAAGTAAATGCATGTGCTAGAGAACTGGCAAAGTGTATATTGCCCTGCCAATACTAAAGATATGAGATTTTTTCCTGTATAAAAAAAAAACATACTGACTTGATACTAACTTTAACAATTCCAATGTATATCTCAAGTCAGTGAATTTTTACCTTACACGGTACATGTTTTTCATGTATAAGGGAAGCTTCCATATATCAATTATAATGTAGTTTTCATAAGAATCTTATTTTTCTTGATACTAAATATGAAAAATCTGGAAAAAAAAGGAGTTGTTCATATTACGTAGAAATAATCATCTAGTTAGAGTTGGTGATGGACAGGGAGGCCTGGCGTGCTGCGATTCATGGGGTCGCAAAGAGTCGGACACGACTGAGCGATTGAACTGAACTGAACTGAAATTTAAAGGGATCCAATAAAATTGGAAAACCTTTAGTTTTACTAAAATAAAAGTCAAACTAAAATTGATAAGCCACACATTTTATTCTACTCAAAGATCCATAAGGAAAAAAATGAATAATTTTTATTAATTTATTAAATTATTATATAATTATATATAATATAGTATATAATATAAATTATTATATTATAATTTTTAAAATATTCAATTTTTTCCTACTAATATCATACTACTACTCATAGATCTTTAAGTATATGTTTTCCCTCCTTTTTCATTCCTTCTAATAGCAATATATGTAATGCAGTGGGAATGATAAGTCTAATGTTGATAAATTTTCTTTTTTCTTGATACAATGAAATGAGTTTGAGCAACAATTAGAGTTAAAGAGGGTTAAAAAAAGTCAATATAAATACATTCAGATTTCCTAACCATATTTTATTTTAAAGGTCATATTTTAATCTCACATTTTAGGTCAAAATTAAGATAGCATAACACATTAAAAACTGACTCCTCCCTCCGGTTTTGGCTCTTAAACCTGAGAATGCATTCTAGTTGATAGTAACCATATGTGGTCGAGGAAATGTAAAAGGGTAGGCTAGCCAAAGGATCTTTCTGGATGGTAATCTGTCCACAATCCTAGCTATCTCTGCTCTGTGGCTCCAGAGGAACATGGCAAACCCAGTCTAATCCTAAGTATAACAATAAAAAAAAAAAATAAAAATAAAAGAAAGAAAGAAAAGTAAAAGATTAGCAATCCAGATCTTGACATTTTAAAGTGGCAATGTGCTTCCCTACATGGAGGAGGAAACGGCAGCCCACTCCAGTATTCTTCCCCGGGAAATCCCTTGGAGAGAGGAGCCTGGCGGGCTACAGTGCCTGGGGTGGGACATAACTGAGTGAGTAAGCAGGTCAGGGCAGGCTTCCCTAAAAACTGGGTTTTTCTTTTTTTGGTTTTGGTTTTGGTTTTGTCTGACATGTTGGAGCCCTCTCATATAACCAAATCATTCCACAGAATAGAAATTATACAAATGAAAATAGAAAGTGCCTTAGTTTTTAAAAATTACATTCTAAATTACATGCCAAAGAAAAGTACTGCTGCTGCTAAGTCGCTTCAGTCGTGTCCGACTCTGTGCGACCCCATAAACGGCAGCCCACCAGGCTCCGCCGTCCCTGGGATTCTCCAGGCAAGAACACTGGAGTGGGTTGCCATTTCCTTCTCCAATGCATGAAAGTGAAAAGTGAAAGTGAAGTCAGTCGTGCCCGACTCTTAGCAACCCCATGGACTGTAACCTACTAGACTCCTCCATCCATTGGATTTTCCAGGCAAGAGTACTGGAGTGGGGTGCCATTGCCTTATCCAAAGAAATGTACTAGTAAATCTAAAATTTTCACTAAAACTTATTAACATACAAACATGCATATTTTCTTACCTCTTTCAGGAAGAATTAATTCCTGAGGTACATTTGTTCAATCCAACTGTTTAAGTATCTGGGCATATTAAGTACTCTATAAAAATAAATAAGCTCAGTTTTAGTGTTCAATTTAAATCAAACAATTAGCTATTAATTAATAGGTGCTTAAAAGTCAGTATAAATTTCTTCAAACAATCTTAATTCCTTGCATTGGAAAATGTAATTTAAGAAGGAAAAAGGTATTCTAGGAGGCAGACACTGAATCTGACAGCCATTTCACTCTGGTTCCTCTAAACAAATTACAATTTGTAATTATAATTGGATTTGAGGTACTTTGAAATAATTCATTATTTAGTCTCTGACCCTGCTAAAGAATAACTGATTTATTTGAGAATTAGTTGAAACTCTAACACACTCTATTGATTTGTCCATAATGCTATGATGTCATTAACTTTCTTCACAATTGATGATGGAAGGCTGAAACTGACAACATAGCTAAGAAGTAATTTCACGGCACTGCCAGCAAGTAACTGGATTACATTTTAACAAAAGCTTTTCCCCCCCCTGAATAAAGAAAATATACTATATATATAAAATAAATAGAAATTTTAAAATAACTGAATATTTTAAGAATGAAATTTAAAGTATACTTTGAATAGTTTTACTTTACTAAAATAGATGCTTTTCACAACATTAATCACACACTATTTTATATTTGAATAAATAAAACAAAGATGTAGAAAACAAAATAAAGACAATTCAGACCTGGGCCCTAAACTGAACAGTACAGAGTCTCATTTTGTCAAATCAACAAAGAGTGTATAAATATTCATTAGCTTGGTATGTCTTATTAAACATTATTTATTAATAAAAACTATGGTAATACAGAAGTAGCATTTTTCACAGTTATTTCTAATCCTGTTTCTTTGGCTATACATTTTTGAGAAATATAAATTTATTTCTATATTACTATATTTTTGAGAAATACAGAATATATTATCCTACATGCTTCTCTGGATGCTTTACCAAGGTGATAAGATTAGAGATAACTTAAAAAGTTCATGTAAGCAAAGAATTTATGTTAGGTGTATAGATAGAAGGCAATGGCACCCTACTCCCGTACTCTTGCCTGGAAAATCCCATGGGCGGAGGAGCCTGGTAGGCTGCCGTCCATGGGGTTGCCAAGAGTCGGACACGACTGAGGGACTTCACTTTCCATTTTCACTTTCATGCATTGGAGAAGGAAATGGCAACCCACTCCAGTGTTCTTGCCTGGAGAATCCCAGGGACGGGGGAGCCTAGTGAGTTGCCTTCTATGGGGTCGCACAGAGTCAGACATGACTGAAACAACTTAGCAGCAGCAGCAGTATAGATAGAAAACAGAAAATTTATTAACCGAAAGATATATACAGACATCAAAACTCAAATGTCAATACCATATTAAATATTTCCAGTTCACATACATCACAAGATAATGAAATTATTTCATGGTGGAAAATGAGATCTTTGCAGGAGAGGAGTCAAATAACTGAGCAAATAGTTTTTGAAGACATTTCTATGGATGTTGAAATTACCATACTATATGTCAAGAATGGAGTTGGAAAGAGTGACAGTAAGATAAATCTAAAATCTTGAAAGAAGAGAGGAAGTGACCAGAGGTTGGTGGAATACTTATGTAAAGAGGAGTAGCAGGTGGTATCTACCAGTGTCATGAGATCACAGCTAGGGAATTTAGGGAGGAGGGAGACTGCTCTAGAAGTGACATTGAGAAACAACAGAACATTACCCCACCTCAATCCCAGTAATTTAAGTGATGTGACAGGAATATAGCCATCTCTCGAAAGCTGGCATGAAAAGCAGGGTTATAAGGGAAGAACTAGGCTTCATTTAATGAGAAGAAGAAATTACAAATAAGCAGTTGAAAATAAAGAGACATGGTTGGTGAGTTAAACAGAGCATAGAGAAAGAATACAATTAAACAGAATTTGAGGATGAGGATTAGAGTCTTGAGAATCACCAATGACATGGAAGTTCTGGTCACTACATAAAAGGAGAAAAATAGGCATGATAAATCAAATCCTCATTTTTCCAAATTAGGCCACGGAGATGAGGCTGTGTATGTCAATGAGGGCAGAAGAATTGTTGTGAGGTCTTGTCAGGTGTGTTCAAGGCTTTAGGGTGTCCACTTGACTCTTGATAATAGTGCTCTCTGATCCAGCAAATCATGTGTGAATTTCTCTTGATTTCAGATGGACACTGTTAGACTAACATGGGGGCTATATTTCTTCCTTGACCTCTATCAGTAATGGCCTGTAGGTGAGGAATGTATACCACATGTAGGCTTCCTTCTGATTTGTGCAAAAGAAATCCCAGTGGCCAGTCTAGAGATCAGCTTACGTTTAGGGCACAGCCAATCTCTTGAGCCCTGCTTGTGGTGGCCATACCTACCATATGGTTGAATCTTCTGCATATGAAGACTAAAGGCCTGCTGAAGGGCGGGTCAGAATATTTCAGCATTCTGATTTCTGAATTTTACTGAAGGAAGCCTCGTTTTGTTCCAAATATAAAGGCTTTGCTTTTTCTATCTTTGAATTTTCTCTTGTCCTGATGTTATGAATGTTTTAACTATTTCATGAACAGCTACATAAACTACAGCTACATAAACTGTAACTGGACTGTTCATAACTCTTGTAGATATTATTAATTCAATAAACATTTATTGAGTATTTACTATGCATGCATGTGCGTGCTCAGTTGTGTCTGATTTTTTGTGATCCCATAGACTGTAGCCTGCCAGGCTTCTCTGTCCACGGAATTTTCCATGCAGGAATACTGGAGCAGGTTGCCATTTCCTACAACAGGGGATCTTTCCAACCCAGGGATTGAATCCGCATCTCTTGAGTCTCCTGCATTGGCAGGCAGATTCTTCACCACTGCGCGACTTGGGAAGCCCATTTACTATGTGCCAGTTACTATTTTAGACAGTAGTGATAAATAATTAAAGTGTCTGGCCTTATAAAAATAATAAAAAATAACATGTGAACTTATAATGCAATGTCAGGCAATATGGGTTATAAAGCAAGACTATAGAAGGTAGATGGGTATTAGTTTGCTTCAGATGGTTAGGGAAGTCCTCTCTAAGATGGTGATGTTTTACCTTAGGTCTGAAGGAAAAAACCATGTGCCGATCTTGGGAAAGAGTATTTACAACCAAAGAAGAAATAAATACAAAAGTCCTGAGGCAATATTGTCTATGGTCCAGAAAAACCAATAAAGTCAGAGTTAAGAGTGACGGAAGAATGACTTAAATGTGGAGAGGCAAAATATAAGTTTGAACTGGTTAAAAAAAAAAAAGGTGAAATCTATGTCATGAACACAATTTTCTAGATAATAACAATCCATTGCTCAAATCAAAATATTGTAAAACAAAACAAGCAACCAAAGAAAAAACAAGCCCCAACTATGGATAACATAATTAAAGTTTCTTATTTATACAATGGAAGTTTTAGTACTTCATTTCTCTTTTTATCAAATTGACTACAATGGAACCATCATGTTGGTTGAAAAAATTTTACATTTTGTTTAAACTATGTTGTTTAAAAATAATTAATATATTTTAAAGTATGATTAAAATACACTTGTTTGGCAGAATGAAAATATGCCTCTTTCTGATAAGGCAGAAAATCTTCCAGCATATTGAGTCTTTCCAACTCTCTTTGGGAAGATTATATGAGCCAAGTAGGTACCTGCAGATACAGAATATCTGATCTAACCTGACAGTTCTTTTATTTTTATTTTTTCACTCAGGTCATGTAATTTTTCAACAAAATATCTGTCAGAAGAGTTTCCATTAGTGTCAGGTAAAGATTACTAGCCAGCATACTTTCAACTTGCTCTAAAATGATAGTAATAAGTAAAACTTAAATGGGAAACTCCTATTGCAGAGAAATTGTTACTCTTTATCTTATCTACTTCTTTGCTTTGATCCTGGTGTTCTCCTGGAAACTCTAAAGAAGTTGTGACAGTGATAAATCTGATGTCTGCTAGTTTCTACAGGGATGTACTAAGAGCAACTACAACATTCTACTTTCTGCTGTACTTGTTTTCATTGAGGCAATGATTTAGTGGGAGTCAGGTGAATTGAAACATGCATTGGTCATTTTCTTTAAAAATAGCATAGCAAATTTATTGCAAAGACTTAAAATTATCTTTAATATTTCTAGAAAAGTTCATTCCAAATTTGATCTCTCTTTTATTTTTTCGCATTTCCTCCCTCCAATTCTCTTTCTCTCTCAAGGGTGGATGAAACAATTAGGTAATTTGGGAAAAAGATATGAAAACATTGAAAACTAATCATTTGAGGTTTAATTTCATTTATGATACAGAATTCAAAGTGATTCTGATTAGAATTGGTAGATATATTTTAAATAGCTTAAAGATATGTGTTTGTTCTGAATACTTAAATTGGTCTAGAATGTGTACATTTAAGTATCTTCAAAGATTATCATGTTTAATTATGTAGTCTCCACATTTTATTTATTTGTTAACACATTTTAAATACTCATTAAACATGAAATTTGTCAAAGTTTTAGGTGTAAAATTAAGTTAGGCATGCAAGCTAAAATATAACTTCTGGGGAAGGACTTGCTTTTAATTTGCCACTAAATCCTCAGTGAACCAAACAATGTTTGGTAGAAAGGAACATTCAAATATATATATATATTTGTACATACACATAAAGTAAATATGTATTTTAAGTGAATGTAAATATTTGAATGAATGTATATGTTTGAGTCAATGAAAGACTATATGTTCCTATCGCCCTTCTTTTATTTTACTACAAAATTCAGACAGCTAAATTAGTGATGTAGTTCAGTATGAAAAATATAATGATGGTCACATGTGTTTAGGAAACACAGAGATAAGAATCTAAGTCAGACTACACGAGTGTTCAGAGCTCCAAGCCTATGAACAGAGGATTAAAAACATATTCAAGACTTAGAATATACACATCTGGGGAGAATATATCATTAGAAAATATAGCAAACTGTTCAGGGAAGACACATACATTTTTCAAGTTCCCAGATTAAGTTGCAAAAATATAATGGCTTTTATAACATGAAAAAAGATGCAAATCAGAAATCAAAAATATTTAAGTAGATTTCTGTTAAATTTAACCTTCAGTTCAGTCACTCAGTCGTGTCTGACTCTTTGCGACCCCATGAACCGCACCACGCAAGGCCTCCCTGTCCATTCAACTCCCAGAGTCCACCCAAACCTATGTCCATTGAGTTGGCGATACTATCCAACCTCTGTCATCCCCTTCTCCACCTGCCCTCAATCTTTCCCAGCATCAGGGTCTTTTCTATTGAGTAAGCTCTTTGTATCAGGTGGCCAAAGTATTGGAGTTTCAGCTTCAATGTCAGTCCTTCCTATGAACACCCAGGACTGATCTTTAGGATGAACTGGTTGGATTTCCTTACAGTCGAAGGGACTCTCAAGAGTCTTCTCCAACACCACAGTTCAAAAGCATCAATTCTTAAAGCCTTATTAATTGTTAAATTGAAAATTTTAAAAATATTTAAGATTCTTTTACTCTGCCAGTACCTCTAAATATGCATAATGGTTGTTGGAAAAAAATCACAGAAAATGATAATGAAATGAAAGGGCACATTTATAAAGACTCCTCAAATTCTTAAATTAAAAAGCAGATGCTGAATGTGGAACAAAGGTAGAATTAATATATTTGAAATTCTATGGAGTGAAGTAACCAAACCAAAGAAATGACATGTAGGGCTACAGTGGACCTAAAATAGGCCCATATTATCCAGTCTTACACTGGCTGAATATATATATATATACACACACATATATATATATAATTTGATCAAAACAATCACATGCCATGTATCCTCTAACTAAGCAATTTCTAAACCCCAAAGTGTCATTGATTATCTTGCATTTAGAATTGAAACCTGAAGCTTAAAATTTTATCATTTTTAAAACATTTTTTCAATGAGATTACCAAGTATAGAAAATTAGAGCATCTGTCCTTATCCTTGGTTTAATACCCTTCAGAATAATTGTTTCTTTAAATAAACTTCTTTTTGTCTTTTCAGGAGACTTTAAATTGGCCTGGGCAAATTTCTTGGGGCAGTTTTAGGTCATTAAAAGGTCATGAAGAGAGCCCCAGTGGTAACAGATAATTCTTAAAGGTGTTTAAAAAATTACACTGGAAACAATTTTCCCCTAATAAAGTAAACAGAAATTCTATGAACTATTATAAAACTAATTGCCTGCAGCTTAAATGCCTTAGTTTACTCATGTTAATAATTCTATCTTGTAAACGTTTATTCATATATATCTCTCCTAATATATATATATAATTTATATTAATATATACTTTATAAAATAAACATTATTATATATAACACATATGTCCAACACATGGGCTTCTTAAGTGGTGCTAGTGGTAAAGAAGCTGCCTGCCAATGCAGGAGACATAAGAGATGTTGTTTCAATCCCTGGGTTGGGAAGACTGCCTGGAGGAGAGCACAGTAACCCCCTCCAGTATTCTTGCCTGAAGAATCTCATGGACAGAGGAGCCTGGTGGGTTGTGGTCCATAGGGTTGCAAAGAGTCAGATGTGACTGAAGCAACTTGGCATGCAAAACACATATGCATAGGCAAGCACGTGCATTTACTCCCATACATACACATACTTTCCATGGAGAATCCTTAGCTGATTTGTACATATTTTGAAATGTTTTCATTAAACTTTAAAATAATCCAAGTGCTTAGTACCACCAAAATTTTTGGAATTCCTATCTCCATCTGACTATATGTGATCACCTAGTCTAAATATAAAATTATTTATTCTGAATATATATGATTCCTAGAAAACTTTCGGAGAAGGCAGTGGCACCCCACTCCAGTACTCTTGCCTGGAAAATCCCATGGACAATGGAGCCTGGTAGGCTGCAGTCCATTGGGTCGCACAGAGTTGGACATGACTGAAGTGACTTAGCAGCAGCAGCAGCAGAAAACTTTTAATCTTTCTATTATTTCTTAAACATAGCTACAAAAATTATGGGTACAAACTTTTTTTGAAGTGACTACAACTGGTCACCACCTCTAATTAAGACACGTATTGTTATTTATTATAACAGCCAGTAATACTTTCCTCAGGATAGAATGACTCAGAGAAAACAGAATAAAAAAGGATACAAGTCTTCTATAAGCCCAGTAAGCTCAAGGAACCAGAGTTTAGATGGAATATCATGTGGGTAGCTATTCATACATGATTGTGAATAAAATAAAATTCTATAAGTAAAAAGCCTGCTGTGTTTTGAGAAAGTTATACTGCGAACAGAACCATCAACCTGGAATAAAAGAGACTGTGAGTATTCAAGATTTAAAATAAACTTTAGGCCTACCAAATTCCTACTGGCAGAAAAACCAGACCAAGAAGGAGCTTGGCCTGCAAGGTGGGTATTCCACAATACCCTCCTCAGAAAATGCTGAGCAGGCAGAGAAATGGAAAAGATCTGCCAGAGGCAGAGCTAAGAGCTGTGGAGATAACAGGGTGGACAACCTCAAGGAGGCATCAAAGCTGCAGGCCCTCAGGGAGCATCCCCCATCACCAGGAAAGGGGCGTTCCCACTCTCATTTCAGACTTGCCTAATCTACTTGTGACCGCTTTGTGTCTTACTTCTTCCCTTTTCTGTTTAAGTGTTCTGCTGTTCCACCATAGTATATTAGAAATGTATGTGTGTGTGCGTGTGTGTGTGTGTGGTAGTGGGTGAACGGGGAGGGATTGAGTATATAATTGATCCTTTTTAGTTAGAATTTCAGAATTAGGATTCTCCAGATTAAGATCCTCATCTGTGCTATCATGTGGTTCCAGACTTTGACACTGTGACTAGATAGGCCTTTTGTGCATGTAAGAGAGTAACATTAATATATGTGAACAGACTCTGGTAGGTTGTGTTACTGTCACTATATGCTGCTCTCAGCTGGGCCAGTCCCTGTAGGAGGATTAGACTTCAAGGACCATTGACTTTATATGTGGTCAAGTAACTTGCTTTGTACAATGACATGTGACTATAAGTAATATGTGCCACACTTGTGCAATAGCTTTAAAACACAGCTCATGGTTCTGCCCTTGTCCTTTTCCTTCTGCTATGAGATGAGTATGTCTCAGACAGGGCAGGCTTCCTTATTTCAGAATAATGAAGCCAAGTTTAAACTGTCCCATGATGGGCATATGACAGGTAGTAATGTGCAAACTATTTTTTTTTTTTTTTAATTATATAGCCACCTAGATGTTGAGATCATCTGTTACCAGAGCACAATTCAGGGTTGCCTCACTGACTGAACAATACAACAGAAAGTGCCCAGAATCAAAAGGTGTAGAGAAAACATGGCAGAGACAATAGTTAGTTTTGCTCAGCCACACAACGCCTGCTTCAGAAAGAATTCACTTTATGCCCTGTCTGCCTTAGGACAGCAGGAATTCCAGCGGACTAGAAGATGAGACTTGGTCAGAGAGCCATTGTTCAGAGTAAAAGCTGATTTTCCCTGAGTATAAAAAGAAGAAATGAATGTTCTAACAGTAAAAGAGAAAGTAGCTTGATTTGTTTTAATCTCATAATAAATCGTTCACAGTGCTGTAGAATTATGGACAATAAGCAAATAATAAACTAACTGAAAATAATTATCTGGAGAAGTTTTGGTTTGTTGTGAATAATTTTCTAGTAATTGTTCTAGCTGGTGGTATTGGATTGGTAAACCATGCATGATTCCCAAATGGGGAATCAACTTTACCAAAATTAAACTTCAGAAGACTTAAAAGCTTTATATCAAGTTGAAATTTTAAAATATATCACTTTAATCAGTCAATTTGTCAGCTCAGTAAACAGGTAAAAATGCAAATGTAGCCTGTTAGGCTGAAAAGAGCAGGAAGTATTCTCCACTAGATATTTTTAACTTTTGAGGAACTTGTTATACTAATGATGCCACACTGGACACCGCCCTGGTAAAGAAAGACCTCAAGAAATGAAAGTGTAGATGCTTTCCACTCTTCTTCAATGACTGACACAATAATAATAGATACAATTTGGACCTCTATTTTTAAAATACCAGTTATGGTTATTGTCATCAAATCACAGAATGGAAATAAACAATAAGTATTCAACTAAACTGCCTCTGTTAAAACCAGTCTTGTCACAGTTTATCTTCTTAAACAATTAAGTAAGCCATCTTTGGTGACTAAGGTTTTCTCAAATTTCATCCTTAATATAAACCAATAATACTTAAAACAACCAAACAACAACGAAAAAAAAAAAAAAACCACTACATATTCTTATCATCAATAATATATTTAACTAATATTTCAGGTTTAGGGTTAAGAATTCTTTCAAAAATTTTATATAAAACTTACTTTAAATACATTCAAATAGCTTACTTTGATACTTATATCTTATGACATCGAGCCATTTTGAAGCCAGTGATTTTTGACTATGAATTTACTCAATATTCTGATTATTCGAGTTTAAATAGATTTATTGGTTAAAACTGTTGGGGTTATTCTGTTTTAGCTATTTTTGTGTTACTAATTTTTTTATTTTCATTTTTGTAATTGGAGGTCCTTTTCCTTTAACTTTATATATTTTCTTTTGTTATTTGTTTTAAAAGCATTCCCTGTTTTCATACAAATCATTTTTAAGCCATTTTCTTGCATATTTTTTCACTTCCATTTGAAAGAAATTAACTAAGATAAAATTATTTGAACTAAAAAGACTACACTCCCTTAAGTTCTATGTACTATTCTTAACTTTCAGTATCAATGTAATGAAATTAAAACCAAAATTACCACTGATGCAAAGAAACGTGTAGGTAGCAAGTCAGTTAATAATTTCAAATTAAAATAATTTAAGTCAAACATGGAAAAAGACTTATTTAGTAACATAAAGAATACAGGTACACAAACTAAAAAATCTACTAACTACCTTACATACAAAAAACTCCTTTGTGTTTGCATCACACAGAGTATATTACAGTTGTATCATCTTAGTCCTTAACAAGATAAAAAAGCTGTTCTAAGTCTATAAATTAAAAACTTATTTGGAAACATTGAGAGACAGAGAGAAAATAAGTTACCATTTCGGAGCTCCTGTGAATCTTCTTTTCCTATTGTTTGCTGATGATTTTTGATAAAGCAATTTTTTGTTTTGCTTTGTTTTCAGGAATCACATTCTTTTACTTTCTTTTAAAACTATAATCCAGTAGCAGGAAAATTTTCCCAAACTGCCAGTGGTCAAATAAAAGAAGGGACAAGGAGAGGCACGCGGTGCCTACAATCAAGCTGATTAAACTCTGCAGGATCTGCAGTTTGTCAAAAACCATTTTGCTGCCTCACATTTTCTAAAAATGGAAAAGGTGAAGCTTTCACAAGTAACGGGCTCCAAATAAACCAGTACACCCAGCACAAAGCTCATGATACCAGCAAAAAAAATTTTTTTTCACACATTAGGAAGTTATACTATTAGCAGGAACCCATCATCCTAATAAGACACTTCTCCATATTAATGTGAGAGTCAGCTTCTGGACCCTAAAAACTCTTTCCATCCCTCGGGCTACATTTGTCCCAAAGAAGCATTAGTCACATGTAGCCTTGAGGGACTTTTATACAAAACTTGTGGAAGTAATGTATAGATACTTTCCCTGGAAGGGAAAAAGACAAAACAAAACTGGGTCACTGATGGTGATTGTTAAAACAGTAAACTTAAGAATGCACTACTGCTTCTTTCTCTTCATTTAACTTCCTTAGTTTTATCATGATTTTCTCGAGATAAGATTGCTGTGTATAGAAAATTAAATATGGGCTACATGATACTTAGCCATGGTATTATATATTCACTGACACATACTGTTAACACAATTCATTTATTTTTGCTTCTCACCCTATCTGGATGTTAAAGGTAATAGACCAATACTTTTTTTTTTGAGGGGGGGGGTGGTCATAGAGCTTATGTTTGCTCTTTTAGTTTTAACTTATATTTTAAGAAAATTTGTCTTTATCTAAATATCACTACTTCTTCAGTTTAAAAATATAAAGGCAAACATAACCTTACTATTTTATAGGTATTATTCTTCATTTTTCATGGCATATGCTCTTCCTATTCTAAAATTCGCAGTACATTTCACATTCACTATACTTGACTACTCCTTGTCTCAACATATTTCATCAGTTATTATGGTCGCTGAGTTGCCAATAAATTATTTAACTGAAATATCTTTACTCTGGTGGACAGCATTTCTTGGGACAAACTTCATGGAAATGCAACTACTTCGGGAAGTCCTGAAACTGTAGAATTGTATTAGAAATGTCTACTTTCTAAATAAGCTTCAAAACAAGCATCATTTTAAAAGATATATTTGTTTCTTAAAATTCAATTATCTAGAGATATTCACTACATTTTTATGCAGTAAAATATGCAAAGCATGAATGACAAAGTATGCAAAACCATTCATCAAATGACTTTTAGGTCATATATGAGCTTTCTTTTCCCATTCATTAGAATAGATAGGTAATTTGGGGGCATTTAGTTTGAAATTGATAGGTTTTTAAGCATTGACAGCTTTAAAAATAGAAATATGGATTTAAAAAATATTTAGTCCTAGTCTTTCTTTAGCTATGAGATATTTAAACCAAAGTGATAACAACTTATGGTTAAGAAATAAATGACATCTCAATTTTGAAACATAGTTTAAATAAGGAAATTGTTCAAAGCTCTGTCCTCAGCATTTATTGTGTGAATAAGTGATTTCTTTATTTTTGTATCCAATAAGATACATAAAAGAGTAGAAGTTGGTCAGCTGGCATAAAATAATTTCTATGTACCACTGCATTATTCAATAACATCTTTTATATAGCTATTTTATCATACCATGTGTGAATGACAGGATATATTTCCATCAGACTTGCTTGAAATGTAGCCACACAGAAATTACTATACTTTTAGGCATCGTCTTGGGAATGCATTTCTTTAAATATATTATGTAAAAGATTATTACAGATGTTACACACTCACCAGATAATGCAAATAAACAAGGTTGAATAAAACATGAACCCTAATTTGAAGGGATTTCAAGTCTCCTCATCTTCCACCTAGATTCTAATTAGTATTGCAATTTATTACACATCAGAGGTCAGGATAACAGTAGCTCCTATTACTGGGAATTTAGTATAAGACAAATTCTGTTCAAAGGACTTTGGGACAATTAGCTAGCTATTTTAATTCTGTCAACACTTGGGTCAGATATTTTTTTTAAATTATATTTTATTTTTATTTTATTTATTTATTTATTTTTCTTTCTTTTTTTTTAAATTTTATTTTATTTTTAAACTTTACATAATTGTATTAGTTTTGCCAAATATCAAAATGAATCTGCCACAGGTATACCTGTGTTCCCCATCCTGAACCCTCCTCCCTCCTCCCTCCCCATACCATCCCTCTGGGTCGTCCCAGTGCACCAGCCCCAAGCATCCAGTATCGTGCATCGAACCTGGACTGGTGACACGTTTCATACATGATATTATATGTATTTCAATGCCATTCCCCCAAATCATCCCACCCTCTCCCTCTCCCACAGAGTCCAAAAGACTGTTCTATACATCAGTGTCTCTTTTGCTGTCTCGTATACAGGGTTATTGTTACCATCTTTCTAAATTCCATATATATGTGTTAGTATACTGCATTGGTGTTTTTCTTTCTGGTTTACTTCACTCTGTATAATAGGCTCCAGTTTCAATATTTTAAATTCATTTTATAGGAATAAAACTTGAAAGAGAGAAAGCTCAATGAACATGGATAATCAGTGACATAATTGATATTAGACTATAAAATTGAGTACAAAGACTCAGTTCTTTGGTTTTGTGGCTTTTAGCATCAATATTTCAGCTGGGACATTTTGTGGGAAAGGGGGAGATGGAAGGCTAGATAAAATGCAGAATGTTCAGCTCATGTGATGTTAGACCTTGGTGATGTGTCTGGCAATTTTTGTAAAAAAACAAAAACAAAAACAAAACAACCCATCTAATAGTTGTTTTGAGTATAAATAAGCAGGGGCACAATGAGCTGGAAGGGGATAGCAAATAAATAAGCAGATGGTGTCAAAGACATACTTCACTGACATAACCATTTCTTCAACCTCATGAAAAGAGATTACTAAGAACCCCAAATTTTCTTAACCAAGGACTCAAACACCACCTAGAATCTGGTATAAAATTCAGATGATTAGTGAACTTGGATTGGAAAAAAATGTTTTCATTTCAGTTCAGTTCAGTTCAGTCGCTTAGTTGTGTCCGACTCTTTGCGACCCCATGAATCGCAGCATGCCAGGCCTCCCTGTCCATCACCAACTCCTGGAGTTCACTCAGACTCACGTCCATTGAGTTGGTGATGCCATCCAGCCATCTCATCCTCTGTCGTCCCCTTCTCCTCCTGCCCCCAATCCCTCCCAGCATCAGAGTCTTTTCCAATGAGTCAACTCTTCGCATGAGGTGGCCAAAGTACTGGAGTTTCAGCTTTAGCATCATTCCTTTCAAAGAACACCCAGGGCTGATCTCCTTCAGAATGGACTGGTTGGATCTCCTTGCAGTCCAGGGGACTCTCAAGAGTCTTCTCCAACATCACAGTTCAAAAGCATCAATTCTTCGGCGCTCAGCCTTCTTCACAGTCCAACTCTCACATCCATACATGACCACAGGAAAAACCATAGCCTTAACTAGACAGACCTTTGTTGGCAAAGTAATGTCTCTGCTTTTGAATATGCTATCTAGGTTGGTCATAACTTTTCTTCCAAGGAACTTGGATTGGAAAAAAATGTTTTACTAATTTTTAACTGATATTTAGCTTTTTCTTCATTTTTTTGAAGGTACATAATAAAGCACAGTGGTCTCACTGATAATAAGTAAAGTGAAAGTGTTTGTCTCTCAGCCATATCCTACTCTTTGTGATCCCATGAACTGTAGCCTGCCAGGCTCCTCTGTCCATGGGATTCTTCAGGCAAGAATACTGGAGTGGGTTGCCATTTTCTTCTCTAGGGAATCTTCCTGACCCAGGAATCAAACCCAGGTTGCCTGTGTTGCAGGTAGATACTTTACTATCTGAGCGGCCAGGGGCTCACCATAAAAATGGATCAGATATTTTCAAATCACATTTCTTCCAGAAACCTTACAGTGTCACTTATACTGATCATCTCTTTCAAATTGTGGTGGTGTTCAAAAATTGCACTATATTCTCTTCTTTAACACTTAAATTTAAATTGGCAAGCATTACTAAATTAGAGTTCCAAAGAATAGCAAGGAGAGATAAGAAAGCCTTCCTCAGTGATCAGTGCAAAGAAATAGAGGAAAACAACACAATGGGAAAGACTACAGATCTCTTCAAGAAAATTAGAGATACCAAGGCAACATTTCATGGAAAGATGGACACAATAAAGGACAGAAGTGGTATGGACCTAACAGAAGCAGAAGATATTAAGAAGAGGTGGCAAGAATACACAGAAGAACTGTACAAAAAAGATCTTCATGACCCAGATAATCACGATGGTGTGATCATCAACCTAGAGCCAGACATCCTGGAATGCAAAGTCAGGTGGGCCTTAGGAAGCATCACTACGAACAAAGCTAGTGGAGGTGATGGAATTCCAGTTAAGCTATTTCAAATCCTGAAAGATGATGCTGTGAAAGTGTTGCACTCAATATGCCAGCAAATCTGGAAATCTCAGCAGTGGCCACAGGACTTGAAAAGGTCAATTTTCATTCCAATCCCAAAGAAAGGCAATGAATGCCAAAGAATGCTCAAACTACCGCACACTTGCTCTCATCTCACATGCTGCTAGCAAGGTAATGCTCAAAATGTTCCAAGCCAGTTTTCAACAGTACATGAACTGTGAACTTCCAGATGTTCAAGCTGGATTTAGAAAAGGAAGAGGAACCAGAGATTAAATTGCCAACATCCAATGGATTATTGAAAAGGCAAGCAAATTCCAAAAAACATATATTTCTGCTTCACTGACTATGCCAAAGCCTTTACCTGTGTGGATCCCACAAACTGTGGAAAATTCTTAGAGAGATGGGAAAACCAGACCACCTGTCCTGCCTCTTGAGAAATCTGTATGCAGGTCAGGAAGCAGAAGTTAAAACTGGACATGGAAAAACAGACTGGTTCCAAATTGGGAAGGGAGTATGTCAAGGCTGTATATTGTCACCCAGCTTATTTAACGTACATGCAGAGTACATCATGAGAAATGCTGGGCTAGAGGAAGCATAAGCTGGAATCAAGATTGCCAGGAGAAATATCAATAACCTCAGATATGCAGATGACACCACCCTTATGGCAGAAAGTGAAGAACTAAAGAGCCTCTTAATGAAAGGGAAAGAGGAGAGTGAAAAAGTTGGCTTAAAGCTCAACCTTCAGGAAACTAAGATCATGGCATCTGGTCCCATCAATTCATGGCAAACAGAGGGGTAACAGTGGAAACAGTGACAGACTTTATTTTTGGGGTTCCAAAAGCACTGCAGATGGTGACTGCAGCCATGAAATTAAAAGACACTTACTCCTTGGAAGTAAAGTTATGACTCAACCTAGACAGCATATTAGAAAGCAGAGACATTGCTTTGCCAACAAAGGTCCGTCTAGTCAAGGCTATGGTTTTTCCAGTGGTCATGTATGAATGTGAGAGTTGGACTGTGAAGAAAGCTGAGTGCCGAAGAATTTATGCTTTTAAACTGTGGTGTTGGAGAAGACTCTTGAGTGTCCCTTGGATGACAAGGAGATCCAACCAGTCCATCCTAAAGAATATCAGTTCTGAAAATTCATTGGAAGGACTGATGCTGAAGCTAAAACTCCAATACTTTGGCCACCTGATGCGAAGAACCGACTCTTTTAAAAAGACCCTGATGCTGGGAAAGATTGAAGGCAGGAGGAGAAGGGGACAACAGAGGATTAGATGGTTGGATGGTATCACCTACTCAGTGGATATGAGTTTGAGTAAACTCTAGAAGTTGGTGATGAACAGGGAGGCCTGGCATGCTGTAGTCCATGGGGCTGCAAAGAGTCAGACAGGACTGAGTGACTGAACTGAACTAAATTAAAAAATTGTTCTTTTTAATAGTCTTACAAGTTTCTCTATATAATTGTCTTTCCTTGTAATGCTATATACTTTATTTTCTGCACTAAAAACATCACTACTTGAAGCAGTTCATGTAGTCCAAGCGGCTTGCCAGAGAAATGAAAATAGTAAATCTCTCCTGTACGTGAAGCCAAATTAAGAGCCCAGTTGGCAGCAAAGAGCTCAACTGAACAACTTCTCTGTTACTATGTCTGACATCATTCCCATTTCTATTCTCTTTCTTCTTTACTGAACTCATACTATTATATTGATGATAGAATCACTAATACCCTAACCCCATCATGACCACTTGGTAGTGGTTATTATACCATTAGTCCTAACCATATTTAATAGGAGACATACATTTCAATTCTCTTGCTCCTATCAGAAAATGATTAATTGTCTCTAAGAATTATGATGTATTACTGCTTTGTCTGCTATCTATAAAGTTTGTAATTTGTCTGTGTATAGTAAAAATAATATTCTCCTTTCCATATACTAAAAAAAGTTCCTAAGTTTTAGCAGGAATTTCTCCCAAGAAGAATTGCTGTAAGTATATTAAAGCAATCAAGTTTATTTCCTATTGATAGCACAATTACAAATTTCATATTGGTAGCATCAGCTACTTATTTTATTAAATGCATGTAGTTGGATATACCACATTATTTATTAAAAATTTAAAGGAAATATGTTTTAATTGCAGCAATAATCAGTTTAGGGGCTTTATTAAGTCACTTTCTTCAAAAAAAGGAAGCTCATAATAGTATTTTTTGTATGTGGCTCAGTGGTAAAGAACCCACTACCAATGCAAGCAGGAGTTGAGGGTTTGATCCTTGTGTTGGGAAGATCCCCTGGAGGAGGAAATGGCAACCCACTCCTGTATTCTTGCCTGGGAAATCCCATGGACAGAGGAGCCTGGCAGGCTACAGTCCATGGGGTCTCCAAAGAGATGGACAAGACTTAGCAACCTAACAACAACAATACCTTATTATTATTATTTTCTATAACTTAAGATGTTTTGACATTTCTTGAGAGTGTTATAGACCCAGAGAGAGACTGATCTCCCAGAACTAGCTAATTCCTGGGAATGGTAGACAGAAGCCTGGAACACACTTTTCATGCTCAGAGCAGTAGATCTAAGGCCACACTCCCATTTACCTTCTTAATTCTTTTTAAAGAGTGTTTCCCTGCTCTAAATGACCCCAGGGCTTCCCTAGTGGGTCAGCTGGTAAAGAATCTGCTTGCAATGCGGGAGACCTGGGTTCGATCCCTGGGTTGGGAAGATCCCTTAGAGAAGACAATTAATGGCTACCCATTCCAGTATTCTGGCCTAGAGAATTCCATGGTCTCTATAGTCCATGGGGTCTCAAAGAATCAGACACGACTGAGTGACTTTCACTCAAATGAACCCAAAGCCAGCAGCCAGTTACCAGACAACTTGCAACTATCCTGAAAGCCCAAAGTCATTACAAATTATGCAAACTAGCCAATTCTAAATGGCTTACTCTTAAATAATGCCTTTCCTGTAAAAACTCCATTAAAGGCTGCCTCCCTCACTTTTATAAACTAAGACCTGAGCACAAAACAATTGTATTTCATAGTAAAAAGCTAAACCATGTATAATTGCTTAACTGTGAGTAATATTTGATTTAGGTCATACCTAAATGGTCTAGTGGTTTTCCCTACTTTCTTCAATTTAAGTCTGAATTTGGCAATAAGGAGTTCATGATCTGAGCCACAGTCAGCTCCTGGTCTTGTTTTTGCTGACTGTATAAAGCTTCTCCATCTTTGGCTGCAAAGAATATAATCAATCTGATTTCAGTGTTGACCATCTGGTGATGTCCATGTATAGAGTCTTCTCTTGTGTTGTTGGAAGAGGGTGTTTGTTATGACCAGTGCATTTTCTTGGCAAAACTCTATTAGTCTTTGCCCTGCTTCATTCTGTATTCCAAGGCCAAATTTGCCTTACTCCAGGTGTTTCTTGACTTCCTACTTTTGCATTCCAGTCTCCTATAATGAAAAGGACATCTTTTCTGGGTGTTAGTTCTAAAAGGTCTTGTAGGTCTTCATAGAACCGTTCAACTTCAGCTTCTTCTGAGGTTCGTGACATTGTACAGGAGACAGGGATCAAGATCATCCCCATGGAAAAGAAATGCAAAAAAGCAAAATGGCTGTCTGGGGAGGCCTTACAAATAGCTGTGAAAAGAAGAGAAGCAAAAAGCAAAGGAGAAAAGGAAAGATAAAGGATCTGAATGCAGAGTTCCGAAGAATAGCAAGAGATAAGAAAGCCTTCTTCAGCAATCAATGCAAAGAAATAGAGGAAAACAACAGAATGGGAAAGACTAGAGATCTCTTCAAGAAAATTAGAGATACCAAGGGAACATTTCATGCAAAGATGGGCTCGATAAAGGACAGAAATCATATGAACCTAACAGAAGCAGAAGATATTAAGAAGAGGTGGCAAGAATACACAGAAGAACTGTACAAAAAAGATCTTCTCAACCCAGATAATCACAATGGTGTGATCACTGACCTAGACCCAGACATCTTGGAATGTGAAGTCAAGTGGAAAGCATCACTATAAACAAAGCTAGTGGAGGTGATGGAATTCCAGTGGAGCTATTTCAAATCCTGAAAGATGATGCTGTGAAAGTGCTGCACGCAATATGCCAGCAAATTTGGAAAACTCAGTAGTGGCCACAGGACTGGAAAAGGTCAGTTTTCATTCCAATCCCAAAGAAAGGCAATGGCAAAGAATGCTCAAACTACCGCACGATTGCACTCATCTCACATGTTAGTAAAGTAATGCTCAAAATTCTCCAAGCCAGGCTTCAGCAACATGTGAACCGTGAACTTCCTGATGTTCAAGCCGGTTTTAGAAAAGGCAGAGGAACCAGAGATCAAATTGCCAACATCCGCTGGATCATGGAAAAAGCAAGAGAGTTCCAGAAAAACATCTATTTCTGCTTTATTGACTATGTCAAAGCCTTTGACTGTGTGGATCACAATAAACTGTGGAAAATTCTGAAAGAGATGGGAATACCAGACCACCTGATCTGCCTCTTGAGAAATTTGTATGCAGGTCAGGAAGCAACAGTCAGAACTGGACATGGAACAACAGACTGGTTGCAAATAGGAAAAGGAGTACGTCACCCTGCCTATTTAACTTATATGAAGAGTACATCATGAGAAATGCTGGACTGGAAGAAACACAAGCTGGAATCAAGATTGCCGGGAGAAATATCAGTCACCTCAGATATGCAGATGACACCACCCTTATTGCAGAAAGTGAAGAGGAACTAAAAAGTCTCTTGATGAAAGTGAAAGTGGAGAGTGAAAAAGTTGGCTTAAAGCTCAACATTCAGAAAACGAAGATCATGGCATCTGGTCCCATCACTTCATGGCAAATAGATGCGGAAACAGTGGAAACAGTGTCAGACTTTATTTTTCTGGGCTCCAAAATCACTGCAGATGGTGACTGCAGCCATGAAATTAAAAGACGCTTACTCCTTGGAAGGAAAGTTATGACCAACCTAGATAGCATATTCAAAAGCAGAGATATTACTTTGCCAACAAAGGTTCATCTAGTCAAGGCTATGGTTTTTCCTGTGGTCATGTATGGATGTGAGAGTTGGACTGTGAAGAAGGCTGAGCGCCGAAGAATTGATGCTTTTGAACTGTGGTGTTGGAGAAGACTCTTGAGAGTCCCTTGGACTGCAAGGAGATCCAACCAGTCCATTCTGAAGGAGATCAGCCCTGGGATTTCTTTGGAAGGAATGATGCTAGAGCTGAAACTCCAGTACTTTGGCCACCTCATGCGAAGAGTTGACTCATTGGAAAAGACTCTGATGCTGGGAGGGATTGGGGGCAGGAGGAGAAGGGGATGACAGAGGATGAGATGGCTGGATGGCATCACCAACTCAATGGACGTGAGTCTGAGTGAACTCCAGGAGTTGGTGATGGACAGGTAGGCCTGGTGTGCTGCGATTCATGGGGTCGCAAAGAGTCGGACACAACTGAGTGACTAACTGAACTGAACTGAACTGTGAGTATTATTACAAAAGTTGAAACAATGTAATAATAAAGTAGGAGATTTGAAATGAGATAGACTTCTCTAGTTTACTTGCTGTGCTCCCCTAGTGCAGTTTACTTGTTTATTTATGCCTCTATTTTCTTCTTCCACAAAATGAGTACAACTATGATTGTCATTCAAGATTATTGTGAATATTAAAAGATAAGACATATGAAAATACCAGCACCACAAATGTGCTAAATACATAGTGGCCACTAATACTGGTGAATTACCTAACATTAGTAAAATACGTATTTAGCTAAATTTTATTCTTCATTGTTGACTTTAGAAAATAGGACTTTTAGTGCAATAACAATTGTGATTACTATCATTTTCCTAAATTCCAGTTTATTTAGATTAAACCAAGTGGTTTGGTTATAATCAATGGAGGAAAACAGTTTTTAAAGCTGATTCTAATTAATAAAACTAGTTTTATCTCATAATCTTTATTTTTATGTTATGGTTATATTAATCAATCATATTATTACATATTTAATTCAATAAATATCTATTCATTGATTAGTAAATGTGCTCTTTATTGTATCTTTTTGCTAATTATTTTTTCCTGAGTTACATTTATATGATTTTTGAAACAAGATGGGATATAATTATCACTAAAATTAAAATATCAGGATACTACTTTATAAAAGTGTTCTAGAATCTAAGTAAAGCACCATCTTTCTTCACAATATAATCCAGCAATAATAACATAATCACTTTTAAGATACATGATCTGGGAATCAGACTGCCTGTGTTCAAATTATTGCTCTGTAAGTAACCAAATGTGTGACCTTTGTTTGTTCACATGTAAAATGTGAACAGTAATACTTCCTACCTAGTAGTGTTGCGATGATCAGTGAGTTAGTATTCGTAAAGCAAATGACTATCAGAAATAAACCACTGTCATTATCATTTGTATTTCAATTATATTCAAGAAAAATATACACACTGATGTGGAAACTTGAAGCCAACACTTTACTCACTGCATAACCTCAGGCAAGTGACGACAACTCTAGCCTCATTTTCCTAATCCATAAAGTGAAGGAAATAATAGTACACTTCTTATTGGCTTGTAATAAAGATTAAATGAGTCTTTAAACAAATGCATCAAATATTGAATATAATTAATGCATGAGAAATACTTAATAAGTATTAACAACAAGGCTAAGACTCTTCATAATTTCTGAAGATCAGCTACCAACAGAGTGACATTAAATTAACTGTGCATTTTTCTCTATACTGTAATATTTATGTCAATCAAAGGCATGAATTTTGAAGGGAGGATGATTCCCTCTTCAGAAGATACAATTCACTGTGGTATGGTTGGAAAGTTTGCTAAGATTCATTTTCGTGAGGCTCTTAATCTATATGCTCTTTTGGCACTAATCACTACATAATCAAACATGCCAAGTATGACAGACAGACCACCTCCTGCTAAAGCAGAACATAAGTACTATTCACTTCTTAAAAAGAAAACAATTCTCTGATGAGAAGAAATTATGTCATTTCCTGAGTGGAAGTTCACAATGGGGTACTTGCAGTATGCAATGAGTGAAAAAAGAGTAAATTTAAAGGAAAAATATGAAAAGAAACTTACAGAAAGAATATAAATGAAAAAAACTTCCATGCTAAACATGATCCTTCCTAACAATGAACTATAGTCCCTTAAAAAGTGGAGAGCTTATTTTCTGATTATATTCTGTCATAAATCATATAGACAGATGTGTGCCTTAGTCACGCATCATGGTCAATTACCATCATTCAAGGTTTATGCAACACAGGCTAACAATTTTATTCTTTAATTCAACATTTAATTTCTTTGGTATTATTACAGACAAAAAAGCAATATCCTATGCATTTTTCTTTGTTATAACACAACATCTGCACAATAAAAATATTTATGTCAAATATTTCTATTTTAAATGTGTCTTTAAAATCATGCATAAGTCTGTTTATTCTCTTTCCAGAGAGTAAGTACATTTTAGCTATTAAAAGTGCAGTTAAAAGTAAATTGTTTTAAAGTCTTAAATTATGTATTACCTTTTCTAACTATTGTGCAAACAGATAAATCAAAGCAATGTCGAAATGTGTAAATAAATAAAAAATTATCTGAAGAACTGGTATTTACCAGTGGGGTAGTTGAACCCACTTACATTCCTGGCACCATGAGTCAAGGATTTCTTTAATTAGAGGGTGTATGAAGAACTTTTTAAATACTGTTGAACACAGCAGCCAGACTTAGGTGGGTGGGATAAATCCATAGGGTGGTTTCTTAAAAAGTAAACTCTGTAGGATGATAGTAATCTACTAGGGTTTCCAATCAAACTTTGTTCATTAGTGCTAGTTAGAGCTGGTACCCAGAGAAGATTAACATGAGATTACTCAATATTTCTATTAGATAGAGTTCAGATTTGACATTGGTCACGGATATAAAGTTAATGCTGAATTGACTTTGGAATTCAAACCCTTATAGCTATCTGCCAGCTCCAATGAATGAACAAAAACAGGATTGTTGTACAGCAAAAAGAAAAGAACATATGGTTGAAACAAAGCAAATGCTGTTTTTGGCTGATAGATAAATAGCAAAATGATGATTATATATATGTATTTCCATCATATTGATATTTTACCAAATAAGAATTTTAAATAACACATATGTAATTTTTAAAAATCTTTAACAAAAATTTCAAAATAGCTTCTGAATTCATTTTTTCAAAGTGACTGAAATTTATTATGAAGTGTTTGTTTTAAAAACATCCTCTATTCTTATAAAAAATGAAATGCAGTAGTTCCCCTTTATTTTCAGGGGATATACTCCAAGACCCCCAGGGGATGCTTGAAGGAGTGGATAGTAGTGAAACTTATATATCCTATGTATTTTCCTATACATGCATATGATAAGCTTTAATTTATAAATTAGGTACAGTGAGATATTAAGATTATAATAAAATAGAACAATTAGAGCAATAAACTGAAATAAAAGTTATTTGAATATGTTCTTTCTCTCTCTTAAACTTTCTTGTACAAATTTAATTCCTTTTTCATCTAACCTAAGCACTTATCATGTACTGTGGACATGATTTTTGCAGTTTGAGTTGGGACAGAAAAATTAGCACAATTTTTTTTTTTCCTTCTTCACAATTTCATAGAAAACTCATTCTTACTGTAGATCTTATCAAGTTTGGCATATGATTTTATTTCTTTCATCTAAAGTTGAGAAGTTTCACCTTTTCATCAAAAGGAAACACTTGAAAGCTTCCCTTTGGCATATCTGAGTTGCCAGCATCACTATCCTTGTGCTTTGGGGACATTATTAAGTAAAATAAGGGTTACTTGAACACAAGCACTCTCATATCTCAGCAGTGAATGGAGGGGGCTACTTAGTGACCCAAGGACAGGATATGATGAACACAGGGATGCAGCAGGACAGCACAAGATTTCATCATGCTTCTCAGAATGGCAGGTAGTTTAAAACTAATGAATTGTCTAATTCTGATATTTTTCATTTAACATTTTTGGGCAGCAGTGGACCATGGATGCTGAAAATGTGGAAAGGGAAACCACGGAGAATGGAGGACAGCTCTACACATCAAAATCATGTCTCGCTAAATAGACTGCAACATCAGTGAACATGGTAAGAAGAGTCACAACACCCCTGCGTACATTACAATCATAAACTACACATCTAAATATGACACAAATGAGCCTATCTACAAAACAGAAACAGACTCACAGACATAGAGCACGGACTTGAGGTTGCCAAGGTAAGGGGATATGAGGGAGAAAGGAACGGGGAGTTTGGGATTAGCAGATGTAAACTATTATATATAAAAAGGATAAACAACAAGATCCTACTGTATAGCGCAAGGAGCCAAATTCAATATCCTGTGATAAACCAAAATTGAAAAGAATATGAAAAAGAATATGTATATATAATATAACTGATCACTCTGTTGTACAGCAGAAATAAACACAGCACTATGAATCAACTCTACTTCAATAAAGTAAACAAATAATTCTCAGCCACAAAAATAATTTTAAAATAATGGTTTAACATTAAATAGACAATTATTTTTTGATAAAATGCATAAGGTATGTACTGAGTTTTGTGGGTAACACCAACAGTAAGTAGATATAACCAACCTTTCATTCAAAGAGTGTATTTGAGTAGAAAAGAAAAAGATATTCACTGTGTAATACAGAGAATGAAAGAGGTATCGTAGCTAATATAATAAATGGTTTATATGCAATCATTTATATTTCTCTTTATTCTCATAATAGGCCTACACAGCTACAACAAAGAAGAATACACAAGTGTATATAGATAGATATATATCATATAGTATGCATATATTATATACATATTTTAAAACAAATATTTTATGTCAACTATGGGGCAGGCACAGTACTAGACTTTGGAGTCAAAGCAATGGACAAGGAAAGTCCTTGCCCTAATGGAACATGAATTCTAGGGAAAGGAGAGAGATAAATGAATAAATAAATTAAGTAATATTTAAAAACTACAAACTACCAAAATGGAGCAAAAGAGAGAAAGGGTGGTGAGAGGTGCTATTTTAGGTGGAAAATTTCTCTAATGAGGTCACATTTGCATAGAGATCTGAATTAAGGGAAAAAGTCAGTCAAGGATATCTAAGAAAAGAATCTAAGATTTCGAGATTCAAAGGATATAGGCAAAGTATTTAGAAACAGCAGGGAGACCTGTGTGGCTGCAGTGGCCTGAGAGGGACATGGTGGAAGGTGAAATCAGAAAGGTATGAGGGAGCTTGAACATAAAGAGCCTTGTTAATTTTGAAGGACTCAACAGGCCATGGGAGCTTTGCCAGTAATTGGAAGATTTTGAGCAAAGCAGTGATATGACCTGTCATGTCTTAAGAGGACTCTGGCACTTTCGAGGAGGTTTGAGAGGAGAGATGTTGATTACCTATGTAAGGGCATTCATAGAGGTAATGGCTAAACAAAACTTTATGGCTAAATTCAAAATTGGCCAATTTTACAATTTAAAAATATATTATAAGTTAAAGTGTTTTAAAACCATAAAGAAATAAAATGTTCTTAATTATTTTACTTTGGACTTATTTCAAGTTGGGATATATAGGTAAAACTGATAATCACACTATGGTTGATATAAATATGGAGTAATTAATTTTTACTGTGTAAAAGTTGTGAAAAAAAAGTATTTATCAATGATATGTGTCTGTTAAATGTTTTATGTTTGTTCTTAAAATACTTTTGGAGGCTGTGATAGGCCCACTTAAGTACGATAATCTGAAATGTGCAAGATCTGCCAACCAAATGACCCCTGATCAATTTACATTATTTCCAGGAAGGTGAAAATTTATATATAAGAGACTTTGCAAAGATCTTTCAAGATAAAATTCATAACATAACTTCATTCTAATCCAGTAAGTATGTTCAATGGCAGTTAGGAAGCAAGTGGTCAGTTTTAACTAGAACAATCAGGGAAGACTTCCTTTAAAGGTAGTGGTTGTGATGAGTAGGAGGAGAAAAGGAGAGTGAAAGAGAAGGAGGGAGAAAGAAACACAGGCAGGCAAAAGGAGCAGGGAAATACTGAACTCTCAAATATGCCAAGACTTATACTAGGATTGTTCACATATACTCAATGTAGTATCAAAGACCATGTGTAATTCCTAACAGTGATAGCATGAGAGTATATAAAAGTATTATTGAATCCTGTAAGTTTAGAATAATTCTATGAAGAGACGTTTAAAAAATCTATGAAATTACTATTTGTACCTTAGAACTATCATTGTATAGATATGAGTTTATCTTTTCAAAGCAGCAGTGTTTTGAACTAGTCCCAGTTTTGTAACTTTCACTCTGCTAGCTAATGTAAGAATGTAGCATTTAATCACAAATTTCAAGCCTAAAAGCATGCACATACAGCAAACTCCAATACAGAAAAGCAGCTATGGTATAAGATCTTTTTGATGAATGGATAGTGCTCATGGCTGTTTTCCTTTTTGCAAGGTCCTTTAGCCTGCAATAAAATTCAATATTAGATTAATGGCAACCACATAATATTTGTATGCATTTGCTACAAAATAAATAAAGCACAAAGGTTATTTATAGTATTTTCTAATTTGTTGGGATGATGGTTGACAGATGAAAGTTTTGAGTTTTATGAATTAAATCTTTAATTTATGGGTGGTTCTATTTATGTTTAAATAGAACATAAATAGAACTCTTTTGGATTGCCTCTTTTGGATTGCATATAATTCCCTTTGTACAAATAAGTGTTTTTTTTTTAATTATAAAGAAATATAAGGGCCAATATAATCTTTAGGAAAATTACTCAGAAAATCAGAAAAGAGTCAAATGCATAAGGACTGGAAATAATAGAAGCCAGTTATTTTTTATGGCAGTCTATGTGGAAAATATTTTAGGGTCCCCATCTTTACACTTCAAAAACTCATTTACACTGTCACAAGAGAGTTGGGTAACCATAAATAAACATTAATGACCCCTTTAACACCATGTTCTAGAGACATTTCTGGTGTATAATAAATGTTCAGCTCTTGGGAAAAAGAGAGAGAAAGGAGAAATCATAGTGGGAAAGAAGGAGAGAGAGAGGAAATGGATGGCAATTATCAGAATAAGAAGCTTTTATACATGGAAAGTTTCTGTCTTTGTAAAAGATGAAACATTACTTGCTCTACATAAAATCTTTGAAGGTTTCTTTTTTTTTCCCCCCTAATGAGATATACCTTCATCCACACTGAATCAATTGATTATAGCTAATCTATTTCAACAATCTATGGCAAGTTTATATGCAGTAAAAACACCCTTTAGTGAACAGACTTTTCTTCATTTTGACCCATTCACTTTTTTTGTTCATAAAAAGAAATTTACTAAGCATGTAGGCACTGTACTAGACACAGGATACCCAAGAGTATATAGCATGTGATTTCTACCCTAAAGAAATTCAAAATTCCATAGGAGGGAAAATGTAAATTCATTAGAGAGAAGAGTAGGAAAAAAAAACAATACTAAAGGAAAGATACAGAGGTAGTATAGGGTGAATAATTCCAACCCAGGCTCACAGATTACCTGATTTTAAAGGAAGTAATTTTAACCTGGAATTTTTCAATCAGATTGTGCCAGACACAGGGGGATGTAGCTACGCAGGGTCAGACTCAAGGAGGACATCCCAGGCAGAGGTTATAATAAATATACAGGCATGGAGGCATAAAAGATGGAATGTTCAAGGAATTACATCTAGCTTTGTGCCTCAGAAGACATTTTAATGATATAAGTAGGCAAAATATGAAGTTTGAGGGGTTGCCATGGCAAAGAGTTGAGAAAGCTATATGTAGCAGAATTTTACCAGGCATATTCTCTTAGAAACCAAGGAAAGAAGCTGCCTTCAGGTCAGTCAACTATTGTAACAGTTCAAGTGAACAACAATGAAAATCTGAAATAACATGGGACCATGATTTTGTTTACCAAAACCCTATAAAATATACTGTCACCCTAAGTTTATCTAAAAACAATCATTAATATCAATGAGACATAATATGTTTTAGTGAAAAATAAGAGAATACACTTTACAATTCCAAAAGTTATGTTATTTCATGTATTTGTGTTTCTCTGTTTATGCCTTCACATGAGTCCTCTGTGACCCTTAAATGAATTACTGACCTACACTAAAATGACTTTATGGTATTATTGTTCTGGCAAATTTAGGGCTTGTACTTATTTAATTGATGGGCCCCCAAATATGATTTATTCAGATATTTTGAACCAATCATAATGATTAAGAAATGTATGAAATTAAAAGATGCTTTCTCCTTGGAAGAAAAACCAGGATAAACCTAGACAATATATTAAAAAGCCAAGACATCACTCTGCCAACAAATGTCCATATAGTCAAAGCTATGGCTTTTTCAGTAGTCGTGTATAGATGTCAGAGCTGGACCATAAAGAAGGCTAAGTACTGAAGAATAGATGCCTTTGAATTGTGGTGCTGAAGAAGACTCTTGAGACTCCCTTGGACAATAAGGAGATCAAACCAGTCAGTCCTAAAGGAAATCAACCTGAGTACTCATTGGGAGAACTGATGGTTAAGCTCCAATACTTTGGTGACTTCCAAAGAGTCAGCTCATTGGAAAAGACCCTGATACTGGGAAATATTGAGAATAGGAGGAGAAGGGGGTGACAGAAGATGAGATGCTTTGATGGTATCACTGACTCAATGGACATGAGTTTGAGCAAACTCCAGGAGATGGTGAAGGACAGGGAGGCCTGGCATGCTGCAGTCCATGAGGTCACATTCGGTGACTGAACAACGAACAAAGATATGATATATGGGTGAAAAAAGAGTCTCATAAGAAGTCAAGTAAAAGAAACATTAGGTTAGTTATATTCAATTTTATGGCATCAGTAGCTACTAATAAGCAGAAGTAAATATTTTATGCCTTAGATATGTGTTCCATAGTCCAATTTTGTGTTAACTGGAAATTCAAAATGAGTCTGAAAAAAACCTCTATGATATAATCTAGGTAATTTCTTAGATATTTTATAGCATAATCCATGAAATGAGGATGACAATAACCTCTATCTCAACAATAAAAAAAATGGATTAGATAAATGACATTTTAAATGTGTCTATTGAACAATGAGGGAACCCAAAGTCAAAATTTTGAAATAATAAAAAAAAATGAAGACAATATATAACAAAACATTAAATAATAAGATCTACTTATTTTTAAATGTTTCCAATGAATATCATCTGTTTAGGTAAGTACCATATGTAGACCTTTTAAAGACAGTGTCAAAGTTTGTAAGGAGATAAAAGGAGAAAAGTATGTCCTTTTACGTATGTTTTACCATTGAAAGGATATTACAAAATTTATTTTTCCTTTACCACCCAAAATAGTCATCTGCCATTGATTGTACTACTTATTTTCCGCAACTTATTCCCCCCTATGGTACATGGTAGGGGAAATTCAATTTATTCATTGCACACTTAAATGATTAGGTATTTTAGAATTTTATAAGCACAGCTTTTCAGCCAACTCTTCTATGAGCTCATGCTAAAAACGACAATGATCCTGTTTTTATACTCTGAAGTAAGAATGGTTTGGATTTTATTAAATCAGAGAATCAATAAGTATGGGAATGGACTTTGTCTTATATCTACCTCTTTGACATCATACCTGAAGGTAGTTAACCAAAGCATTGAAAACATAATCCGTGTCCCTACCATGGAAAGAGAGGCCAGCCTCACATACTGCTAGGTTTTATACAGCAAAGTCTCTATCTCAGGTTTTACACATGAATGAAGTTTCAAGCAGTCAATACCTATGACTGACTTGGTTTTCTGTTTGTAACTATTGATTGCTTTTCTGAATAACTTCCAAATCCTACTTTGCAGTCATTTAGCTTGGAGTTGAAAAAGACAGACATTAGGAGCCTTCGGGTATCAAAAAAGCAGAAGTAACAAGATGATTAAGAAATCTGCCAGGGGTATTTGGAAGAATTTTTTGGCTTCCTTCCCAGGTTCTTCTAGTTTCAAGTCAAAGTTTGATATTTTATGTGTCTTCTCCCTTAAACAAAAGGTGCATTTCTGCTTTTAATCCAAGCTAACAATTTCATAATAACGTTTGAAAATAAATGATTCAGGTGACTCTAGCTTTCATTAACTGTTTTAAATTCACTTAACTTTAAGTGGAGTTTTCGTTACCCAGTATCTACAATGCATTGAACATGTTCTTTATTACTAGCTGTTTGTGGTTTTATATGCTTCTAACTAATCATTGTTCATTATACCAAGAGAATCAGATTTCCAACCATGGTTTGATGTCATTGTGTATGTACAGGACGTCCACAGGTGCCTGGAAGGCCAAAAAGGAGAAGAAGGAAACCAGCCAAGATTAAAGCTGCATAGATCCAGATGTTGCTGCTGCCGCTGTTTGAAAAAACACATTTTAGAGTTTGGCATTTCAGTCTTACAGCTGGCAAGTAATAAGAGAGTGTGAAGTCTGTGTGCGTGCATGCATGCTCCTTTAGTGGCAGAACGAGGAGAAATGGAAAGAAGGGGAGTCCAATCTGCTGACATAAAATAGGAATGTGGAAAAGAGCCTATTCAAACCTGCTGGCAATGAGGTATTTCCCTGTTATTAACAAAACGTTTTGGCACATTAGGAAGAATACAATTTGCCTGAGTGAAGTATAGAACCAAAAATAAAATCTCTGACTCCTGCTAGTACCTTTACAGCTCATTCACAAAACTGTCATAAGCAGGATTCAGTTGCCTTCCTTTTTCACTCAGTAATGTGTTTTTACCATTACTCATTACTCCTTAACTGGTACTCTTTCAGAGGGAGTTCTAACAAAGGAGCCAAAGACTACATAGGTTACTGAATCACACAACATGCTAATATAAGTACTGGCATGGCATTATGAGTTTTACAAGTGGCTCATTCCAGATGTTTTTATCAGGATATTACAAACAAGTCCAACACTCCAAATTCTAATGACTCATTTCCCCCTACCAAAAAAAAAAATTATATTCAGTGCACATTAAAATGTGATCAACATGGTTGTAAATAATTACAAATTCCTATTCAGGGAAATATAATTGCCTCTTCTTATTTTTTTCATAGAACCCATATTAGTGGCTCAGTGAGTAAAGAATCTGCCTGCAATGTAGACCATAGGAGAAGAAGACACAGGAGACTTGGGTTCGACCCCTGGGTCAGAAACATTCTCTGGAGGAGGAAATGGTAACCCACTCCAGTATTCTTACCTGGAAAACCCCATGGAGAGAGGAGCCTGGTGGCTACAGTCTGTGGGGTCACAAAGGGTTGGACACGACTGAGCGACTAAGCAGTCACCTATCTTAGATGCACTGCCCGTGGAGAGATGTACATAATTCTAGTCTAGTCTCTCTTGGACAGTGATCTGTAGAACTGTAAATGTCTAAGTAAAAGTCTATGAATGAACTCCAGTATATTAGGTCCTGGGCCAAACCTGGAGTCAGCACTCAAAGTAAGTGCCAAAATTAAGACAAGATTAACTGACATTTTCTTCATAAGAAGAAATTAATCTTTTGGGTTTTTGGTGATGATTCAGTCTAGTCAAAAGAATATAAACTTAACACATGGCTTACCATATAATCTAAGGCACTGATAAACTAGAATATTTATCTAATTTCATATGGCCTACTAATGAAATAGGTGTTAATGTGCCTTGAGATACAGATAGATGGATAGACAGGTATCTAGGGAGATCTTTGTCATAGAAAAAAATTGTAGAAAGAAAAAAAAAAACATTTAAAATGATCACTGCACATTAGCTTTTACTCCAGAATAAATATTCATATTTCTTGAGCATATTTAAAGATGGAATAGTAAGTTTGTTACACCCCAAAAAACTATTTTCAAGTCTCTACTCACAGCAAGCATGTTATTGATACAACATTTGGCAAAACTAATACAATATTGTAAAGTTTAAAAATAAAATAAAATTAAAAAAAATAAAAATGTAGTTAAAAGCTAAAAATAAAATAAAATAAAATAAACATCATAGGGTTATGAATCATTGTATTACGATCCAAAAGTCTACAAATAATAAATGCTGGAGAGGGTGTGGAGAAAAGGGAACCCTCTTACACTCTTGGTGGGAATGCAAACTGGTACAGCCACTATGGAGAACAGTGTGGAGATTCCTTAAAAAACTGGAAATAGAACTGCCTTATGATCCAGCAATCCCACTGCTGGGCATACACACTGAGGAAACCAGAAGGGAAAGAGACACGTGTACCCCAATGTTCATCACAGCACTGTTTATAATAGCCAGGACATGGAAGCAACCTAGATGTCCATCAGCAGATGAATGGATAAGAAAGCTGTGGTACATATACACAATGGAGTATTACTCAGCCATTAAAAAGAATACATTTGAATCAGTTCTAATGAGGTGGATGAAACTGGAGCCTATTATACAGAGTGAAGTAAGCCAGAAGGAAAAACACCAATACAGTATACTAACGCATATATATGGAATTTAGAAAGATGGTAACGATAACCCTGTATACGAGACAGCAAAAGAGACACTGATGTATAGAACAGTCTTATGGACTCTGTGGGAGAGGGAGAGGGTGGGAAGATTTGGGAGAATGGCATTGAAACATGTGAAATGTCATGTATGAAACGAGATACCAGTCCAAGTTCAATGCACGATGCTGGATGCTTGGGGCTGGTGCACTGGGACGACCCAGAGGGATGGTATGGGGAGGGAGGAGGGAGGAGGGTCCAGGATGGTGAACACATGTATACCTGTGGTGGATTCATTTTGATATTTGGCAAAACTAATACAATTATGTAAGGTTTAAAAATAAAATAAAATTAAAAAAAAAAGAAAAAAAAACTGAACAAACAAAACAAACATATGATATAGTTGCAAAAGCACAAAGCTCTGTTTTTATTCCATTGGTACCCACACAGTGGAGTCAGTATTAATGAAAAATAAATAGTATAGTCTATTTATAAAAAAAAAAAAAAAAAGAAAGAGAAATAATGCCTTTTTTTTAAAGTCATGATTCAACCTAAGACTACTGCCTTGGAGACTGTTTCAGGCTTGCTTAGGGAGTCCATTAATTAGTTCTTTAGTTACCTTCATTAATACTATTTTTGAGACAAAAATCCAGCTTTGATGGTTTCTTATGTAAAACGGAAAATGACAATATAACTACATACTGTATGTGAGTGTCAATTTAGAAATATGTGGGTAAAATCACAATCTTCCAAAATCCTCAGCTGAAGCTATAATCAAGGACCTCATCACAAATTCATTCAGAGTCTCCCTTCATTGCCCATACTTTAGTGTTCAAACTTCCACCAGACTGTAGAAATGCAACACAAGAAAATGACTCTCTATTGGCTATATGTAACCCTCAAAACACTGCACCTTAAAATGATGATGCTTCAGAATTCTATACTCTTATATACATTTATACTCTCGTGTACTCTTATACTCATTTGCCTTTTATCAAAATCCTCAGAACTCATAGAATAAATTAACAAAGAAACCCCTCCCCACAAAAAAACTGAAAAAAAAATCTAAGGAAAGTAGTTGCTTCTAATTAATAGAAGGAAACCAAAATATTCTTATTATCATTTCAAAATTTCACACTCTTTCTGCTTGCCATGAAAAACCCACACTTCAAAACAAACAAAAAATTCAGATGAAAAAATATAGCTCCAAGGCTAGAAAGTCAGAAGATACAGTTTGTTACAAGTGCTAATTTGAAATATTTTAGAGAAAGGAAATTTTCAAAGGCATAATGCCTATGAACAGTGACATTTTTCTCTTTTGTTTTCAGTTTGAAACTTTTATCCAAGACATATGCTATACATACAGAGACTAAGTATCTGTTAGAATTTAAATGAATTCTAAGCCTTGGGGCATCAAGGAAGTTATTTTTAAAACTTAAAGGGAAACAACTTTAAAATTTCCCATTTACATTGTGTACCACTGCCAGAAATTTAAACTCTGTATTGAAGAGAAGTAATTTTCAGATTCTGATGAGATCAGGCACGTTCAAAGTTATATAGCTTTTAGACAATTTTCATATTCTAGACTGTGTACTGTCCTGTATTTAACAGATTTTGGTGTATAACTAAAGCCCACCAAGTTTAACAGACAAAAAAAGTAACTAATCATGCCTGCCTTTTCTTACAATTGACTAAATGCCAAAAAACAATCATTAGTTCTTAAAAGTTAACTAAAAGGTAGCAATGGCACCCCACTCCAGTACTCTTGCCTGGAAAATCCCATGGACAGAGGAGCCTGGAAGGCTACAGTCCATGGGGTCGCTAAGAGTCAGACACAACTGAGCGACTTCACTTTGACTTTTCACTTTCGTGCATTGGAGGAGGAAATGGCAACCCACTCCAGTGTCCTTGCCTGGAGAATCCCACGGACAGAGGAGCTTGGTGGGCTGCCGTCTATGGGGTCACACAGAGTCGGGCACAACTGAAGCGATGCAGCAGCAGCAGCAGGTAATCAAAGACTTCCCCAGTTTCTCAGCAGTAAAGAATCTGCCTGCAATGCAGGAGACACAGGAGACAGTGGTTCAATTCCTGGGTCAGAAAGAGCCTCTGGAGGAGGGCATGGCAACGCACCCCAGTATTCAGGCATGGAGAATCCCTGTGGACAGAGGAACATAGTGGGTTATAGTCCATAGGGTAACAAAGAGTCAGGCACGACTGAAGTGACTAGCACAGTCAAAGACTAAATTTACTATTTTAAATTCTGTCTGCTGCTGCTGCTGCTAAGTTGCTTCAGTCGTGTCCGACTCTGTGCGACCCCATAGATGGAAGCCCACCAGGCTGCCCCATCCCTGGAATTCTCCAGGCAAGAACACCAGAGTGGGTTGCCATTTCCTTCTCCAATGCATGAAAGTGAAAAGTGAAAGTGAAGTCGCTCAGTCGTGTCCGACTCTTGGCGACCCCATGGACTGCAGCCTACCAGGCTCCTCCGCCCATGGGATTTTCCAGAGTACTGGAGTACATGATTGCAAATGTATGGATTGGTCTTTCCTAGAAGTAAATATTTTGGAATTGCAAATTTGTCTGCCAATTTTACATTTACTGTATAAAGTTTATTTTTATAAATTTATTAATATATATGAAATAGATTTCAAAGTAATGTCAAAAGTATTTTACAAATAATTCTAGAGAAAATTTAACCTTTTAAAACCTGAGATCATGCTTTGTGGGTGAAAAAAATTTCCAGAAAATGAAAGCTTATTTATAATTTATAATAAAATAAGAAATAAAACTAAATAAGAAACATTTAAATAAATGGTTTAAAATAACATTAAATTTATTTTATTTTGTCTTTTGGGGGGTTAAATTATTTCTAAAATGTATTGCCAATTTCCAGTGTTGGGTATATAATTCCTATTTTAAGTAATTTGAAATGTCCTTACTGACTCAGATTCTCCTGTATAAACTTCAATTACAGTACTTGAAATAATCTGGGTCTATTCTATGAGACAGGGAGGATAAATTCTCTAAATTCCTATGATTTCCTTGTAATTCTTTTCTCCCTATTATAAACTTATCATTAATGTTGGTTGCATGTAGAACCTAAAATAATAGGCTTGTAAAATGTACATACTTATATTTTTATACACATTTAATTCTTTTTGATATGATGGCCCACTCCCTTTTCATAATAAAATACAAGAATTTTATGTCTTTATTCCTCAGGACTTTTGCATGTATATTTTGACTATGAAGATTTACTCCCGCTAGAAGATATTTTTACATTGGCATATATAAGACATGTTTGTGGAAGATAATAATTTATTAGTTTAATTGACAAACTGTATATCTATCTATCTATCTATAATATTATCTATCAATCATATAGTCATACACACACACACACTGTTTATTACCTGCTGGAAAGTAAAGATGATGTGATTCACATTGTCTTAGGATATTCAAACATATTATCTTTAAATGACAGATATTTATGAATTGTAGAGACATGCATTTAAGAAAGTAATTACTACAGACTACAGTAAAAATTCAACATGAGCCCAAATAATGAATATACTAATTATTGTTATCTGTTTGTTTGCTTCCTAACATCTCAACTCTCAGAAGTAGTTGAAACAGCAAAGTCTAATAGAAGTATTTACAATCTGAGTCATTATTTAATTTTAAACCTCCTAGCAATCACTAAAAATGTAAAAAAAGAAAAAATAAGTGAAATTAATTTAATAATATACTTTAGTATAACAAAAATATTATTTCATGCAATCAATATATAATCAATATAAGATTATTGAGCTATTTTATCTTCTTTCTTTCCTATTAGGGCTTCAAAATCTGCAAAACTCTACTCAGACTAGCACAACTGAAGAACTCAGTTATCAAACAAGACTGCTGGCTATCCATCCTATTGAACAACATGGGTCTACAGTGTGGTTAAGTCTACTAACAAAGTAACAGAATGATCTTCAAGAAATATCAGAACTTTTTCCTCCTAGATACCATATTTGGAAGAATATAAGCAAGCAACTGTCACATTTAAATATCACAGTGACTATAGAAACAAACCCTATATAAGTGCAATTAAGGGGAAACTTTTCAAAACAGAGGGAGTAATTAAGTAGAAAATGTGTAGCTAAATCCACACAAAAAAGTTGGATGGAAAGATCCTTTTCCAAACAGAAGAACACCAAACATAAAAGGAAAGGGGAGGGGAGGAAACTTAACATAGGCAAAAATTACCATATTTACTGAATAGATGGCCAGTTAGGCTCTGGAAAACTTTCTCTTTTTTCCTCCCAGAGAGAATGGCCACACGCCAACAGATACAGGCTTAAAATAGAGTATATACCATGGTAACCATAGTAATGAGTAGATGGAACTAAAAAAAGCTGGTCTTGGGTGAGCAGATGTTCAGTCAAAGCAAGAATGAAAACATGAACTGCATTTCACAACCTCCATTTTACCTCCATACAGTAGGACAGTGTTCTATGCGCCTGTGGGAGAAAAGCATTGAGAAGGAGGGACCAGCCGCCAAGCAGGCCTTGCCATCCACACCGCACACAAACTGGGTTCCATACTAGGGAGGAACATCTCCAGGCAAGTCTATCTAAGGATGACAAATGTTACCATTATATATGTGCACACACATACACAGACACACACAAAGTAGTGTTTTACATTTAAAGTAGCCTGCCCAAGTTAAATTATGGGGAAAAAAAGTGCAACCATTTACAACCTCAACTTGTCTTAGGAAGCCCAGCCTAAATACAATTTTTCTAAGAATAGCATGGTCATTATCTCTATTATGCCAACACCTTCTCTAGACTTAAAGTTATCTTTGCGATAGAAGCGGGTCAGTGTTGTGGTTAGGAAAAAGATGTGTTATACAGACAGCCTGTGTTTGAATTCTGGCTCATCAGGTGACTTGGGAAAAGTAACTTACACTTCTTAAACTTCAGTTCACTCACTTTGAAGAGGGGATAAGATTGTGCCACTTTCTAGACTGCTCTGTGGGTTAGGAAATTAAAGATCACTGGCACATAGTTAGGATGGATACATTGTAGTTACACTATTGTTCCTCGATTCAATGAACTATTTTTATGCAATATCTGATTTAATTCCAAAATAGCGGTTAAGAAAAATACTGAAACTGTTTTATGGCCTAGCACATTTTTGTTGATATATGTGATCACAAACACAAAACATACACAGACCTCTGACTGCTTCTTTATTTATGTATTTCATCTCTTAAAACATGCATTTTAAAGAGAAAAAAAAAGACATACTCAAAGAAGACAGGGAGTGCTCATCTTATTTCCTCAGATGCCATTGCGCCAGTACTCCATGTGTGAAACATTTTGCTGCATTCATGGGCACTGCATTAAAAGCATATCCTACACCACAGAAGACTATTGAGACTGAGGAGCATTGAGTCATGATTAGCTCAAGATGAAAGTTCACTGAGGAATGGATTCAAATTCTATTTAATATAAAAAAGATTTAGAGAGAGGAATTGTGTGGAGATCTGAATGAAACAAGCTTGCATTCTTAATCATTGGAAACTCCTTGATAAAGAATCTCCCTAGATCTTTAAATGCCTTGTGCAGCTGGAGTTTGATGTCATACTTCTCACTACATTTAATGTGGGGAAGGAGGGCTGGCACATTTTCCTTCTGATCTACGTGTTGCACCCAAAGCAGTCACAAAGAGAGAAAGAATTAAAAAAAAAAAAAAAAGTAGCATATTTTCCAATAATGAATTTCAGGAAGCAATGAGATCTCTGAGAGAACATTTCAAGCAGAAGTTGAAGAAGAATTTCATTGTGCCAGAAACACTGTACCTCACCAAAACTTTTTTACAAAGATTTTCATCACAATGTTATGTATATATGTATAGGAAATGGCAACCCACTCCAGTATTCTTGCCTGGAAAATTCTATAGACAGAGCAACTCTGAGGGCTACAGTCCATGGGGCCTCAAAGAGTCAGATGTGACTGAGTACCAGTGTATAATATATATAAACACATATACACATATAAGATTCCCAGGTGGCACTAGTGGTAAAGAACTTGTCAATGAAGGAGACCTAACAGACTTGGGTTTGATCCCCGGGTCAGGAAGAATCCCAGGAAGAGGGCATGGCCACCCACTCCAGTGTTCTTCCCTGGAGAATCCCATGGAGAGAGGAGCCTGGCGGTCTACCATCCATGGGGTCCCAAAGAGTCAGGCACAACTGAAGCAACTTAGCATACATGTGCACTTGCTCATGCACACACACACACACACACACACACACACGTGGTAAATTGATTGAGTTACATCTGCCTCTTTACAGCACAATAGACCTAGCCTGCCAGGCTCCTCTGTCCATGGGATTCTCCAGGCAAGAATACTGGAGTGGATTGCCATTACTTTATCTATCTCTCTCTCTATATATATATAAATGAAAAGTAAATAAATGTATATATATATATATATATATATATATATATACACGAAAAGTAAATACTTACAAAATAGAACAAAATAAAAGATAGCCATTGAAAAAGCTATAGTATGACCCAGAGGGATGGTACGAGGAGGAAGGAGGGAGGAGGGTTCAGGATGGGGAACATGTATATACCTGTGGTGGCTTCATGTTGATATATGGCAAAACCAATACAATATTGTAAAGTTTAAAAAAAAAAGCTACAGTAACACAAATCTGTTGATTTAGACTTTAACTAAAGTTCATGTAGGGATTTTCAGGTGGCTCAGTGGTAAAGAATCCACCTGCCAATGCAGGAGCTGCAGGAAACACAGGACTGATCCCTGGGTCAGGAAGTTCTCCTGGAGAAGGAAATGACAACTCACTCTAGGATTCTTGTCTGGGAAATCCCATGGATAGAGGAGCCTGGAGCGCTACAGTCCACAGGGTCTCAAAGAGTTGAACAGGTTAAGCACGCAGGCAAAATTTAGGTGGAGAAGGAAGTTAAACCCTAAATTAAGTAACTGTTTAGAATTATTTTCCCCTCCCAAATTTTAACATTGTGCCTGTGCCTTGCATTAGAATAGGCAGAAAGAGTTGACCATTACAATGTTGATGTCTTTTGTATTTTATAAGTTGAAACACATGATGCCTAAGAGTTTAAAGAAACATTAGTCTGAGCTCACATTTAAATTATTCTTAGACTTCACTTATTTCTAACTTCAGAAATACACCTTTGCCTCTAAGGATGAATATTTGAAGAAATGGGAAGTTTAAATACAGAGATTGGACATAATATAATAGGCTTAAAATGGCAGCTATGGGGATTCAGCTTGCCCGTGTCCACAAGAAAAAAATGTTTAAATGCCAGTTTCTGTCTTCACATGGACCTACCTAATAGTGTTCATTCAACTGAATAAAGGCAGTTAGAAACTGAAAGAATAGAAGAGTAATTCACAAGTGTTCAGTTTTCTATCATCATTAAAAAGCAAAGGGAAAAAATAAAGTATTAACTGAACTTATTTTGATCTTTGTTGGAAACAAGAGAAATGCAAGGCAAATCTATTTTTTAAAAGTTTGGAAGAAAAACACGTTTTTAAGTTATTTCCATCAGGTCTGGGGTTTTACTTGAATGTTCTCTTTGTTTTTATATGGTATAGCTCAGATGTCTGTGGTAGGTTCCATTCTCCATGTTGGCGTGTGTGTGTTCATGTATGTATGTGTATGTGTGTATGTGTATGTAAATATATATACACATATCACATGTATGAGTCCCTGGTAATAATTTGGTATGAGGGATTGTTTAGACTTTGCAAGAATTAACTGTCCAAATGGTGCTCCCTTGGAAAATTACAAATCAGAGATCGTGCACTAACTGAACCAATGTAATTACACTGTATTTAGTGTGGGTTTGTGTGTTGAAAAGATATATAATCCTAACAAAAGTAGATGATTTGGGGACTAATGAAGGCACAATAAAGGATATTAGACTCTTCCTGCAAGGTCAATTACAGCCTGCTTGTGTAATTTCCCTCTTGCCTAATGGCCTTAATATAACCACATATTCTTATTATTGCTTTAAAATTATTGAATATATGTAATCTGTGTATCTGCCTTTGTGGGTTCTTTCAATAGCTCTACTCAAGGCAGCTGCACTTGCAGCTTAAGGGTTTGCAGCTGTTAGAAGCTATATGAGGAACGTGAGGTTTTGGCACTCGTTTTCACAGTTCCTACTGTGTAGAAGTTGGCAAGAACTGTGGAAAGGGTATGGTGACTTTAAAATGTTTGTAAAACTTTTCCCCATAGTTGTGGCCTGAGCACATGAGGTATGGAGTCAAAGAATATAATGGTGGTTATTTTGATTGGGGCATTTGGGTCCCATTCATACCATGAGGACAAAATATTCTGAGATGCTGCTTAAATTTTGTTTTTTCTTTGATAAATAGAGCCAAGAGAAAATGTGATGTTAAATCCAAAGAATGTTTCCTTTTCTCAATTTCAACAACAGTTTTCAAAACCTTTACGTGATAATTTACACTAATAGCATCTTTAAAGAATGTATTGATGGTGGTATTCCTGAAAAAAGCTTTAACATTCATAGACAAAGTATTTTACTGACAAGAATTAGTTTTGGGGAAAGAATAATTCTAATACTCAAATCATCAATTAGGATAATTATTCAACATTTTAGAGAGAAAAAAAAGCAGGAAGGAATTTTTAAATTCAGTGATTTTAACTTTATATCAGAAACATATTTTCAAAAACAACCGTGATATGATATAATAAAATTTATTTTTGAATTTATTTAAATCTTATAGAAATAAATAAATATTTAATATAGTTCTATAATTCCTATACAGGAGATTATTAAAGTGATTTATCTAGATGTCTATTTAATTGAATATTTATATGAATGTAATTATAAGCTATGAATTCTCAATGCTCTTAAGAGGCAATTTGAAAAAGTGGTATTTTTTAGGTAAATTTAAGATAATATACTAAAATTTATTAATAATTCAATCAAATTCTATTCCTTGAATTATAACAACACTTGTGATTAAAGAATATTTTTTAGGTCTAGGAATTTTATTGAGGGCAGGAGACGGGGCAACAAAGGATGAGATGGTTGGATGGCATCACCAACTCAATGGACATGAGTCTGAGCAAACTCTGGGATATAGTGAAGGACAGGGAAGCCTGGCGTGCTATCGCCCATGGAGTGGCAAAGAGTCAGATATGACTTAGTGACTGAACAACAAGAACAGCAAGCGATTTTATATCCTAGTTAGGACATTCAGTCATAGGATTATACTAAGTTCAAGATAGTTTTATGCAGATATACTTAAAAGGTATATATGCATCAGAAATATTTGTGTCAGGTCAACTCTAATACTAATACATTTATAACCACCTTGGCATTTCTAGTGAAAATGTGTAGTCTTTTGGGAGAAAATATTAAATTTTTATTCACAGTTGAATGTATAAAAACAAAATAGTAAAATTGTTTTTAAAATATTTTCCATAAAAATTGAAGTTATAAAAGGGAAATTAGAATTCTAAAAGTGAAATCTTCTTAACCTTTACAGTGGTTATATCTCCATGTACAAAGTAAAATAGAGAAATGAGGCAATTTCAAAAGAATAAAAGGGTCACTTGAAAAAATATGAACCTATTAGAATAATCTGATCAGTAATGTCTCCATTTAACTTTGTATAGACACAAATTACCACAATATCACTCATATGATAAACACATACTCTCTGCTCTCCCTGCAATTAATATGATCATGTGTTTACTATGATATATTCAGCCAACACCCATTTATTAAGTAATTTCTAAATGTGTGTTATAAAGATTTAATTATTGCTTTCAAATAGTGGTCTGTATGTTTATCAATCTTCAAATGCTATTTCAAGGTAGGATTATATCTTCTACTTTTTTAGAAAACACCATTTAAATTCCAAATCATCCAAGATAATTTCTTTGGAATTAAAAAGGATAAAACATGAACAAGTTGCTTACAACTTATAATTCTCAGATTAGTTCATGAATGTAGGTGCTTGAAACCTAGAAGTCATTCTTTATTCTTTCTCACCCCACATTCATCTCATCAGCAGATCCTGCAGATAGTACCTTCTGAAAATGTTTTTATTATCTCTAAGTTTCTCCATCTTCACTGATAGCTTTCATCTAAGCCCTGATCATCTCAAACCTAAATGACTGAAACAGCCTCCTTATTCTCCCATTCACTCTATCTTCTCTGCAATGTACAGTGTTTTCCACAAAACTTATTTTTTAAATTATTATGCTGGACACACTACCTACACAATCCACTTCCTCTTCCCTTCAAATATTTGAAAATAGCAGTATAACTCTAGAAACCGTTCTTTTAATGAAAAATTTCTATTGCCATTTTGGAAGTTTATGTTCCCTCACACTTTAGAATCTCTGTCTACTATACATTTCCTACTTTCACACTCCCAAACAAATGAACTTTTACTCATTCTTTACATGTCATCTTATGATTCACCATCTCAAAGAAACCTTTCCTTAACTCTCAAGTCATTTGTTCTTTGCTGTCTTAGAAACATTTTTTTACTTCTCTTTGGAATTCTTATCAAAGGTTGTAAATGCATTTTTGTGATAATTTATTTAACATCCAAACTGTGATTGCTATGAACACAAGAATATTGGTGTATCTCTGAACAAGTACAGAAAATTAAGAAAAAAAAATTTTTAATTTATAAAGAGTACAGGCCTTCAAATTCTATTTCTTAAACTAAATAAACATTTAGGGAAAATAAGAGAGCTTTAAATGCAGGGAAAAAGAGACTTTTAGAAATGGTATGGACCTAACAGAAGCAGAATAAATTAAGAAGAGGTGGCAAGAATACACAGAAGAACTGTACAAAAAAGATCTTCATGACCAAGATAATCACGATGGTGTGATCACTCACCTAGAGCCAGACATCCTGGAATGTGAAATCAAGTGGGCCTTAGAAAGCATCACTATGAACAAAGCTAGTGGAGGTGATGGAATTCCTTGTTGAGCTATTTCAAATCCTGAAAGATGATGCTGTGAAAGTGCTGCACTCAATATGCCAGCAAATTTGGAAAACTCAGCAGTGGCCACAGGACTGGAAAAGGTCAGTTTTCATTCCAATCCCAAAGAAAGGCAATGGCAAAGAACGCTCAAACTACCGCACAATTGCACTCATCTCACACGCTATAAAGTAATGCCCAAAATTCTCCAAGCCAGGCTTCAGCAATACGTGAACTGTGAACTTCCAGATGTTCAAGCTGGATTTAGAAAAGGCAGAGGAAACAGAGATCAGATTGCCAACATCCAATGGATCATTGAAAAAGCAAGAGAGTTCCAGAAAAACATCTATTTCTGCTTTATTGCCTATGCCAAAGCCTTTGACTGTGTGGATCACAATAAACTGTGGAAAATTCTGAAAGAGGTGGGAATACCAGACCACCTGACCAGTCTCTTGAGAAACCTATATGCAGGTCAGGAAGCAACAGTTAGAACTGGACATGGAACAACATGTACTCCGTATAGGAAAAGGAGTACATCAAGGCTGTATATTGTCACCCTGCTTATTTAACTTATATGCAAAGTACATCATGAGAAACGCTGGACTGGAAGAAGCACAAGCTAGAATCAAGATTGCCGGGAGAAATATCAATAACCTCAGATATGCAGATGACACCACCCTTATTGCAGAAAGTGAAGAGGAACTAAAAAGCCTGTTGATGAAAGTGAAGGTGGAGAGTGAAAAAGTTGGCTTAAAGCTCAACATTCAGAAAACGAAGATCATGGCATCTGGTCCCATCACTTCATGGCAAATAGATGCGGAAACAGTGGAAACAGTGTCAGACTTTATTTTTCTGGGCTCCAAAATCACTGCAGATGGTGACTGCAGCCATGAAATTAAAAGACGCTTACTCCTTGGAAGGAAAGTTATGACCCACCTAAATAGCATATTCAAAAGCAGAGACATTACTTTGCCAACAAAGGTCCGCCTAGTCAAGGCTATGGTTTTTCCTGTGGTCATGTATGGATGTGAGAGCTGGACTGTAAAGAAAGCTAAGTGCCGAAGAATTGATGCTTTTGAAGTGTGGTGTTGGAGAAGACTCTTGAGAGTCCCCTGGACTGCAAGGAGATCCAATCAGTCCATTCTGAAGAAGATCAGCCCTGGGATTGCTTTGGAAGGAATGATGCTAAAGCTGAAACTCCAGTACTTTGGCCACCTCATGCGAAGAGTTGACTCATTGGAAAAGACTCTGATGCTGGGAGGGATTGGGGGCAGGAGGAGAAGGGTACGACAGGATGAGATGGCTGGATGGCATCACCAACTCGACGGACGTGAGTTTGAGTGAACTCCGGGAGTTGGTGATGGACAGGGAGGGCTGGCATACTGCAATTCATAGGGTCGCAAGGAGTCAGACACGACTTAGCGACTGAACTGAACTGAACTGGTATGTATATACATGATGTACCTGATGGCTCAGATGGTAAAGAATCTGCCTCCTGAGTTTGATCCCTGGGTCATAAAGATCCCCTGGAGAATGGAATGTATTCTCCAGTATTCTTGCCTGGAGAATTCCATGGACAAGAGAGTCTGGTGGGCTACAGTGCATTGGGTTGCAATATTTGTCAGTAGAATTACTTTAATTTAAAATTTTCCACATCAGTTGAATAAACACACAATCTGGTAAGATTAGTAAAAATGGTTATAAATAGTTACCGATATAATTCTTATAATTGGGAATGCATAATACAAATAAAATGTATGTGGTGAGCATTTCCCAAATGCCAGACATCACATTATGTATTTTGAGAAGTATATTCTCATTCACAAGCATGTGAAGCAGGAACTACTGATACTACCTCAATTCATTTACAATCAGTACTCTAAATTTATTTAGAGCATTTTGGTAAATTTTGCATGAATGTATGGTAAGGAATTAAAACATGAACTCTGGAGCCCACAGATTTAACCACCAGATTATACTATTCTTGAGGAGAGTGAGGTAGAGAGAGATGAAGCTGAAAACTTGAGTCACATTTGTGAAGAAGGTTGGATACTGTGTTTAACAGTTTCAGCTTTGTCCTTCAGGCAATGGAAAACATTGGAAGGTCTGTAAGGAGGGGGATTACAGGATCCATGGTAATTTTTAGAAAGATTTCTATGGTGGAACATATGGAAAATTAATGAAGGTGGATTGATTCAATTGCCTACGACTGTGTTAAATTGCCTATAACTGAGATAGGATAGGATACTTAAAAGTAATTTGATTCAGTATTACTCAAACTAAATCCTCTAGAGTGATTATTGAGTCCTACCTCATCATCTGCCAAATACCAATTCTCTAAGGAAACACTTGTCCATTGAGGATAATCTAGTATTGAGAGGTAGCTGATGTGCTTATGGAACAGCCAAGTGGAGATGTCAAAAAAAGTTAACAATATTCATCAGGAAAGGAAGAGTCACTCAAGATACAAAAAGACAATTATAAGTCTAAACATACAAATTATTTAAAGAAACAATCTGGCTATATGATTTTTTAACACTTTTGCATTATACTTTTGCAAAGGATTTATTAAAATCTATTTGAATATGGATATTCCTTACAATAAAATTTATTCAAATGGAAATGTTTGTCAATCTACTCAATATGGACTTTTTACAATATTACCAACATTATGGAAGATAAAGACTAACATTTCTGGCCAATGTGTAATAACAGGGACCAGACTGACCCTTCTGCCTTAAACAACTAGGTAAAGAAAACACAAAATCAGATAACAATGGTTTGAAAACATTGAACAAAAGGTGGTGCAAGACTGTGGTCGCTCAGAGAAGGAAAATTAATAAAATGAACCCTATAGTTACATCACCATATTGCTCGGAATCAGTATCCTGACTTCAGTGCAGAAAATTTAGAAGACTCAAGCATAAAACAAAGTTCTTGTTGAGTTGAGGATACAGGGAACCAAGTTCTGAAAAACTGAGAAAGTTAGACTTTGTGGACCAGAGTTCTGGAAAAGAAAATTCTCCACAGTAGAAGAGATAGACCTCTGTGTATCAGCAGAGGTGTCTCTTCAGTATTTGGAGAACTACTGATCTCTTCATGTATGAGAGTAGACTACTCTAGGAACTAGAAGGAATCATTTTATAAAGAGTAGGCAGAAAAATAATCTGGAGCTAAAGGATCATAGTTCATGCTTTTATTCTCCATCATTGAAAGATCTAGCAGGATATAAACCATCAGTTAATACCCTTAGACTTACTCAAAATTGAAGGCAAGACTAAACTAAAACAGTGGGAGAAAGTATTTTCAAAACATGTCTGAAAAAGAACTTGCATCTTGAATGTAAAAAGAATTTCTCCAATTCAATAATATTAATATAACTCTAACAATATATACAATATGTGCACAGATCATTTTACTAAAGAATAAATACAAGTAGCAAATAAGCACAAGAGGCTTAGCACATGGGGCTTCCCTGGTTGCTCAGCTGGTAAAGAATCCACTTGCAATGTAGGAGACCTGGGTTCGATCCCTGGGTAGGGAGGATCCCCTGGAGAAGGGAAAGGCTACCCACTCCAGTAATTCTGGCCAGGAGAATTCTATGGACTATACAGAGTTGGTCTCAAAGAGTCAGACAGGACTGAGCAACTTTCACCATTAGTCATTAGGAAAAAAACAAAATATCAACACAATGGGCTACCTCTACACACTATTTTTTGTCTATCACTAAAATTGATGCTTTTGAATTGTAGTGTTGGAGAAGACTCCTGAGAGTCCCTTGGACTGCAAGGAGATCCAACCAGTCCATCCTAAAGGAGATCAGTCCTGGGTGTTCATTGGAAGGAATGATGCTGAAGCTGAAACTCCAATACTTTTGCCACCTCATGTGAAGAGTTGACTCATTGGAAAAGACCCTGATGCTGGGAGGGATTGGGGGCAGGAGGAGAAGGGAACGACAGAGGATGAGATTGCTGGATGGCATCACCGACTCAATGGACATGAGTTTGGGTAAACTCCGGGAGTTGCTGATGGACAGGGAGGCCTGGCATGCTGCGATTCATGGGGTCACAAAGAGTCGGACAAGACTGAGCAACTGAACTGAACTGAGCTGAAAAATGCTGATAACACCAAGTATGGATAGGATGTGGAATTTGCATATGTTAATTGTGAGAATGCAACATCATCGTATAGCTACTTAGCAAAGAAATACAATCAGCGGTTTCTTATAAGTTTATACACATCACATACCATATAATCCAGCAGTCTAAGTGCTAGGTAATTTTTCCAAAGAAATGAAAACATACTTACTCAAAGATGTGAATTCAAAACTCATTGTAGCTTTATTATTAATAACATTATATTATTATATTAAAACTAAAAAACAATAAATTTCCATCAACTAGTGACTAGATAAATTATGGTTTATCCATATAATGAAAAACTACTTAAGAATCAAATGGAGCAGACTACATGCAACAAAAATGAGTCTTCAAAAAATTCCCAAGTAGAGAAAATGAGCCACAACAGGATATATCCACTACGATGATACTATTTTGAATCCTAGAAAATGTAGAGCTTCAGATTCATAAAATCTCAATCGTAAGTGACTGCCAATGGCCAGAGGTGAAATGAGGTAATTGACTGCCCAAGGGCATAAGGAACTTAGAGGTGGTGGCAATGTTCCCCCCATGACTGTGATGGTGGCTAGGTGACTGTATACATTTCAAAACTTAGCAAATTTACAATTAAAAATGGTAAATTTTATTATATGTACATTATAATCCAGTGAAAGTGATTTTAAAATTAAATGTAAATGCTGCCAGCAGGGGAGGCTCAACATGTGAGGGAAAGCACAAATATGGGAATTCTGTACATTTCAGTTAATTATTCTGTGAACCTAAAACTTCTCTATAAAACTAAAATCTATTTTTACAAAGTCAACAACAAATATTAATGAAAGGTAAATTTCATCACAAAAAATTAATGTGGCTTATCTCATATAAGAGAAGTAGATAAAATTTATATGATTATTAAGATTATTGTTTTTGTAGGACTATTATATCAGAGAAGGCAATGGCACCCCACTCCAGTACTCTTGCCTGGAAAATCCCATGGATGGAGGAGCCTGGTGGGCTGTAGTCCATGGGGTCACTAAGAGTCGGACACGACTGAACGACTTCACTTTCACTTTTCACTTTCATGCATTGGAGAAGGAAATGGCAACCCACTCCAGTGTTCTTGCCTGGAGAATCCCAGGGATGGGGGAGCCTGGTGGGCTGACGTCTATGGGGTCACACAGAGTCGGATACGACTGAAGTGACTTAGCAGCAGCAGCAGGACTATTATATATGAGAGAAAATACTAAATATTTTTGAATATATATTCAGCAAAAAAGTTTTTTTTACATAGATTACAAAATGTAAATTCACTCAAAATTATCTGGGTTTTCTGTTCTCGTCTTTGCCTGAGAAATTATATCTCTAAAAATATAATTTAAAATTTCTGAAGTCATGATTTGAGATTTTAGTGGATTACTTTCTACAGAAAAATAATGATCAAAACATCAAAATGAATCTCGTAATGTTGAGTGAAAGCCAGACTCCACATGTAAATATGTATGTTCCCATTTATATAAATTTCAATTAAAGGAAAAACTAATATATAGTGATAAAAGTCAGAATGCTAGCTTTAATTGAGGGAATGTTTTCTGGAAACTGACATGAAAGAATCCCATAAATTTATCTCAGTAGTAGTCACATGAGTTTGTGTATATCAACTTATATAATTTATCAAATTGTGTAACTGAACTGTTTCCTTGATCCATGTAGTTTATACTTACATTCTGAGATAGTTTTTTCCTGTTTTGAAGTTATATAATCTACTCATTATTTTTCTGAAAGTCTATAAATTCTCCCTGGCTTCTTGTTCTTCATTTATTCCCTTCCCTAGTGAATAAAACTTTTTGGTTTTAACTCTGTCTTTCCTTTTCTCTTCCTTCAGCATCTTCATTTTTCCTTCCTGTATCTCCTCTTTTTCTCAACAAATATTTTAAAATGCTTACAATGTCCAAAAATGGGCTAGGTGCTAGGGGAATAAATGAACTGTAAAAATAGAATACTGAAGTGGTTTGCCATTCCCTTCTCCGGTGGACCATGTTTTGTCAGAAATCTAAGATCAACATTCAGAAAACTAAGATCATAGCAACCGGTCCCATCACTTCATGCCTAACAGATGGGGAAACAGTGACAGACTTTATTTTTGGGGGGCTCCAAAATCACTGCAGATAGTGACTGCAGCCATGAAATTAAAAGAAACTTGCTCCTTTGAAGAAAAGCTATGACCAACCTAGACAGCATGTTAAAAAGCAAAGACATTACTTTACCAACAAAGGTCTGTCTAGTCAAAGCTATGATTTTTCCAGTAGTCATGTATCAGTGTGAGAGTTGGACTATAAAAAAAGCTGAGGGATGAGGAATTGATGTTTTTGAACTGTGGTGTTAGAGAAGACTCTTGAGAGTCCCTTGGACATCAAGGAGATCCAACCAGTCCACCCTAAAGGAAATCAGTCCTAAATATTCATTGGAAGGACTGATGCTGAAGCTGAAACTTCAATACTTTGGCTACCTGATGTGAAGAACTGACTCATTTGAAAAGACGCTGATACTGGGAAAGACTGAAGGCGGGAGGAGAAGGGGACAACAGATGATGAGATGGTTGGATGGCATTACCAACTCAATGGACATGAGTTTGAGTAAGGTCCGGGATTTGGTGATGGATAGGGAAGTCTGGTGTGCTGCAAAGGGGGTCGCAAAGAGTTGGACACGACTGAATGACAGAACTAAACTGAAAAATAGACATCGTCCTACTCTCATGAAGATTAAATTCTAAGAAAGGAGACTAATATCAGTTTTAAAAAACACTCAGATAAGTGGGAGAATAGTAAATAGCTCTGAAAAGCATATAATAAACTGCTTTGAACTAGGCTGTAAGGTCAGAAAGGTTTTAGTGAAAAAGTGAGTGTAGGAAGATGAAGAGGGGAGGAAGATATTGGCTGCATAATACAGAACATCTGGACAGACACTGTGGCTGGAGGAAAATCATCAATATGAAGAAATGAGCTTCCCTCCACTTCAGTCTGGATCTACCAGAACTGAATGTCCTTTGTTTTCCCATCGTCTTTATGTTAATAATCTCAACAGTATATTTTCAAGCCTAAATTTATCTAATATCTTAAGAGCATTAGACTTTATTGATATTTTCTCCTAGAATTTTTTTACAAGTTCTCCTTTATTTTTCTACTATAATCTCCAGATATTCTCACATGCATCTATGATTTCAATAAGAAACTTTAAAGATTTTTTAACAATGTGATCTATAGGCCAGGCTGCTTCTAAGCTCCAGGTTTATATCTCTCTCTGCCTTCTTGATATCTCCACCATATATCAGATCAGATTAGATCAGTCACTCAGTCGTGTCCAACTCTTTGCGACCCCATGAATCGCAGCACGCCAGGCCTCCCTGTCCAGCACCAACTCCCTGTCCATTGGAGATAACATTCTTGCTGCCCAGAGTCACCCCAAATTGACCTGACTACTAGTGTTCCCTATTTCAGCATTATATCTGCTCTGTCACAAAAGCTGGACACTTAGAATTTAATATTAACATTTGTTTCTTCTTTATGTTCCACATTAATATACTTCTATGATCTTTCAGTTAATCTAGGTCAATCTCTATTGCACTGATCACTGGAATGTCCCTCAGATCAATGTGAATTTTTTTCATTTTCTTAATCTTTGTTCATATCATGCCATCCCTTCACTGTGCTCTGACATACTTGTCTGTAGCTTCTCATCACTCATTACAGAACCCGATCCAATGCTTTGTGGAACAGGGAATGGGGTGAGGGGGTGGGGGGTGATATAGTATTTCTTTTTCATCATACATAACGCAGTAAATTTTCACTGAAAACAATTAATACACATATTTTTAACACAATAGAGTTTTATGTATTAACAGGTATGTTTTATGTTTTAACACAATACACTTTTTTAAAGCTGGAAAAATATTTTCTTTGTAATTAAACATGTATCCTGTGAGAGTAATATATCAGTGGTCCAAATTATACTTACATTGCTACTGGGTTATTTATATTCATTTCCCCTATATTGAACATGTTTACTAGTAACAATGGATATACTCACTTTTATTTTCCATTCATCTTGTTTAAAAATACAGTGTATTCTATACCATTATTAAATCTAAATTTAGAATTCTCAGAAAGCACCATTAATAAGGCTACTTTGTAACCAAAGAATGATGCAGAGCACAATCATGCCAAAAATACATAAATCCTCAATTACCATGAAACTGAAAGTTGCTCAGTTATGTCTGACTCTTTGAAAATCCCGTAGTCTGTAGCCTGCCAGGATCCTCTGTCCATTGAATTCTCCAGGCCAGAATACTGGAGTGGGTAGCTGTCCCCTTCTCCAGGTGACCTTCTCAACCCAGGGCTCTAATCCAGGTCTCCCACATTGCAGGCAGATTCTTTACCATCTGAGCCACCAGGGAAGCCTAAAGGAAAGTCGAAGTCACTCAGTCCTTTCCAACTCTTTGCATCCCCATGGACTGTAGCCTGCCAGGCTCCTCTGTCCATTGAATTCTCCAGGTCAGAATACTGGAGTGTATAGCCATTCCCTTCTCCAGGGGATCTTCTCAACCCAGGGACTGAACCCAAGCCTCCACGTTGCAAGCATATTTTTTACCATTTGAGCCACCAGGAAAGCCCAAGAATACTGGAGTGGGTGGCCTATCCCTTCTCCAGGGGACCTTCCCAACCCAGGAATTGAACCAGGGTCTCCTGCATTGCTGCTGGATTCTTTACCAGCTGAGCTACTAGGGAAGCCCCTTAATTACCATGGTTGTTATTTTATTTTCATCACTTGCATTTCCTAACTGCTCTTATCTATCAATTATTGTTTCCAAAAAAATCAAGTAACCTTTGAAATGTAGTCATCTTGGTCTGTCATGACCCTTGGCATTCTTTGAGAATTAGTAGTGATTGAACAGGGTGAAGATAAGATGAGGTGTGCATATCTGTGATCCTTCTTGGAAACCAGACCAAAATTTTCCAATATAAATACAAAGTTGTATAAAAGCATGTGTGCAAGTGTGTGCACACACACAAAGGTATGTCTTAAAGCAATGCATTAGAAAGCATTTTTGGATAGTCAGGTATCGGAAGTTTGCAGAGGGTAAATATTTATTCACAATACTTATATAAAGACAGTGTCAACATTCTTAATGATTTAGATGGCCTTCAAAACTCTTTCCCATTCTTCTCATACGTAAGACCTATATCCTTATTTACACATGGACTGATCTTGCTTGCTTTCCTCCAGTGGTATCATATCTTGGATAAGCCTTTGAAAGATAGCTCCCCAGATTCACAATTCATTTTTCCAAGTACTTTATTAGGAATTGAGAGTTTTCTGATCTTTAGGAGAACCCAGCATGATAACTTTCACCTCTCTAGTTCAGAAGATACAAATAGAACTTCAAAAATTCAAGCAGATTTTAAAAGTTTATCCCTTCCTATAATAAGGCAAGAAACTGTCTGGTCATATTGACAGTATACTAAGGGCCAAGACTGAGCGTAGATTGTAGAATGTCTCAGGAACATGTTTAGGTAACATGGCTAGAGGTTTGGAGAAAAAGGAGGATGCATTTCTGATGGTGTTGTTATTTTTCTGTTGCTAAGTCATGTCTGACTCTTAGCGACCCCATCAACTGCAGCACACCAGGCTTCCCTGTCCCTCACTATCTCCCAGAGTTTGCTCAAATTCATGTCCATTGAGCCAGTGATGCCATCCAACCATCTCATCCTCTGTCGCTTCCTTCTCCCCCTGCCCTTAATCTTTCCCAACATCAGGGTCTTTTCCGATGAGTTGGCTCTTCCCATCAGGTGGCCAAAGTATTAGAGCATCAGTTTTATCATCAGTTCTTCCAGTGAATATTCAGGGTTGATCGATTTCCTGTAAGATTGACTGGTTTGATTTCCTCGCTGTCCAAGGGACTCTCAAGAGTCTTCTTCAGCACCACAGATTGAAAGCATAAATTCTTTGGCATTCAGCCTTTATCATCCAACTCTCACATCCATACATGACTACTAGAAAAACCATAGCTTTGACTATATGGACCTTTGTTGGCAAAGTGATGTCTCTGCTTTTTAATACACTGTCTAGGTTTGTCACAGCTATTCTTCCAAGGCACAAGTGTCTTCTAATTTTGTGGCTGCAGTCACCATCCGCAGTGATGTTGGATTCCTGTAACAATATTCTATTGCATCCTGAAACACGTTTGAAACTATTAGAAAGCAAGCAAATCAGAGTCATATTGCTACATTCTTTTAGATTCATTATAACCAAAGAATTGATGCTTTCAAACTGTGGCGCTGGAGAAGACTATTTAGAGTCTCTTGGACAGTAAGGAAATCAAAACTGTCAACTCTAAAGGAAATCACCCTGAATATTCATTAAAGGACTGATGCTCAAGCTGAAGCTCCAATACTCTGGCCACCAAATGGGAAGAGCCAACTCACCGGAAAAGACCCTGATGCTGGGAATAATTATATACTACACACAACATATTTTATATAAATACAGAAATGCACATACAAATACATAAACATATAGCCTCCTTTCTAGAATAAAATAAAAGGATTTGGAAAACATGTTCATCAACTGTACCGGTTCTCAGAATATCTTGAAACAAAAAAAGACAAGTTATCAAAAAATAAGAAGTTTCAACACAAGAGAGCCTTTTCTATGAGATAAATTATTTTCTATATCTTCCAGATGCCTAATATATTTTCATGATCCTACATAACATATATAGTGGATATAAAGATACAGATGGGTAAAGTGTAATTCAACATAGATGAATGAATTAATATGAAATATGGAAGAAAAGTGTTTCATTTTCGTTGTCATATTAGAGTAGAAACTGACATGCTATGCTATTTATAGAACTGAAATAAACTTTTGAAATGTTACTTTTTTCTTCCTTTGTATATTTTTCAGAAAGCATAAGTAAAGTCTCGATGAGCACAACATTAAAGTGTCATAAAACATGGAATCTAACCGAAGAAGTAGTTTTGTCTGTGAGCTTTTAAGTCCACATTGTTTATTGATTTTATCCTCTTTTCAAACCATATGTTAAGTTACAAATACTGAAATTGCTTCATTAAATCACATTTTTTCTTCTTTTATGTGTCAGTTACCTATTAAGAACATATGTTATCTCGACACACTAATGTTACTCCCAAGTCATTTATTATAAGCTTAATGCTCTGAAAAAAATAGAGAAATAAAAATGTCACCGTGTTCTAGATGAAAATAAAATTTCATCAAAATGACACTATGAACATTTAAAATTTAAAGCAAAGCTTATAATGATGTAATAACACATTCATAGAGTTCTTGGACATAAAGGGATATGTTAAAGAGCATTGGCAATGTATCTCCCTCCATGTGAAGTCACTGCTTAATCTTTACTTGATCTACACAGCTAAGAAAACTTCAACCAAAGATTTGTGTTCATCGGAACTGATGCTAGTTCCTTAAGTGGTATGATGGCTCAGAACTCATTTCCTTAATAAACAAACCATTTTTCATTTCCTTTTTTAATACAAGAGAAATGTAGCATTTAAAAATAGATTTTATTTTTAACTATATGAAGGTATATATCTGTACCATTATCCTACTCATTCAATTTCCACTTCCTTCCTATTCATATTTCTTTCCCTACATCTCGCATTAAGATGCCAGCATTTTGAATAGACTTTCTCTTAAGAGATTTTTCTAATACAGTATATGCATTTCCAACAGCAAATGAATGTTGAATCATATGCACAGTAGGGTTTATCTTGCCAAACCTAGAGAGACACAAAGCAATACTGTTGGAATTTTTCTGCCTTTGGGGCAGGGTGAGGTGGGAGGAACTACTCTTCAATTATATCACTTTTTAAAAGAATGTTTCTCTAAAAAAAGAATTTGGTGCTAGTCCTTTTAGATATGATTCTTTACCTATGCCATATTTTCTGAGTTCATGTGCTGTGTATGCACCACCACGAGAAACAAATAGATACATAGTATTTGGTAGGAAAATGCAGAAGGTGTAAATAATTTAGAATCACTAAATTCAAGTCATTCCTCCAAAAATGATGTGAAAAATATGGCATTATTCTTTATATCATAGGAAATTTTAGTCTTCCAACCAAATCACGAAATCAATTTATCTACTACCATAACTTCATGAGAATGAAATATAGCATCTGCACACCAGACCTTCATGACCAACTGAGGATAACAGATCATTTCCAGTTAAGATTCTCAGGGAAATTAAGTATACAGAGTGGAATTCCCTAAATTAGAATGTGCACATTATGAAGGCAGAAACAATTGTTTTGACCAGAAACAAAGGCTCCAGTGTTTCACAAGTTCAGTATAACAAAAACAAAGCTGCTTTTGAAGTCCTTTGCTCTGCTCAATATCTCAGCTGTTTTATAGGAAATAAAAATTTCATTCCTTCAATAAACTAAAATTTAACCTGTATTCAAGTATAGATACATACCACACTTATATAAGTTGATGCTGTAGTAATTGGATAATCTGAATCTACATAAATGCTTTTTAAAAAGTGTGAATTTACTAAGTCAACAACTAACTTTTAAATAATTTCTCATTATGATTTATTTTTTGGTATGTTTTATTTGATCAAGGGTATGATTATATTTTTTCTACTTGAAAAGTTTGTCTGTTGAATCCAGATAATCAAAACTAAGGAGGTTTTTGAAGAAAGCTTAAAAATATATGAGCTCAAGTTAAAGTGTCCTTTATTCCTAAAACCAGGAATAAAGGACAAATTGGTAAGCTCTTGAGAATGTAATTTCTTAATGTGTATTCCCTGATCAATAAAATGTGAATGAAAAACCTGTTTTGTCTCAAGTGACATGGCTCTTCATAATGGTATAAATGGAAATATTCTAGAATGAAATGAAATAGTTAAGAAAAAGTCTCCAAAAATGGTTTTAACAAGAAATGGCAACGCCATACAAATTTTTTCTACATTTCTGATTCATGCATTGTTTTACAGAACTTATTTAATTACTGTGTACATTAAATGATGTATCTATGAATATTAAAATATTATATATTTCTTTTTAAATTAATCTTTTAAAAGTACATAAGGATTTGAGTCTTACTGATGTTATAGTGTATGCAATGTAATAAGTTTAATTTGTCCTTTTAAAAAGATAATTTAGAGGTAAGATAGCAATTTATTTATCATACCTCAATGCTAATTAACTTTACTTCTAATATATTCTTATGATCAAATTCAAAATCAGATCTTATTCACTTGAATTTGTTCTAATTCCAAAAATATAAACAGCACTCTATTCTCAACCTATTCCATATTATAAGAAAATAGCCTGGACCTTTTAGGTTAATCTGAAATATATCTTTAAACATAACAGTTTCAGAAATGTGTTTTTTAATTATAACCAGTGATTTACTAGAAGCCTATTAAATGAATGTAAATTGAATTGTATAAAGTAAAACTAAATCACTATGAAATCAGAACCTTTACAACATGCATTTTAATGAGAAAAATATGCAGTTTGGAAAGTCTGCATTTTTTTTCATATAAAGTAATTTTTGCACCTGCAGGTAAGTCTAAGTATAAAAAGATTTCATTTGGGTCATTTTGTCTAACTTCTGTATATGTTTCAGTTTTTGAAATGTCTTCAATTTAAGTAAATACAAATAGAATTGTTTATTATGAAACACAATTTTAATACAATTAAAAATTTAGTTGTGATAATTCTGCAGATTGATATTTAAGTTTTTATTGATGTTGGAAAACGATAGATTCTAAAATTCCAGGTATGGATGCTGTGCTCCAGGTTAAGAAAAAAGTTACTATGAAAACTTTAATGATCACAAAGAAGCTTAGTTTTGATTGTCTATCTGAAAACCACATAAGAACATTACGACACCTTTTTCTCTATTTAATGTTGACAAATTAATTCCTAAACAGACTAATGACTTCAGAATCCTTGCAGTGATATATTTGGAGGTGTTACATTGAAATACATTATAATTGCAAAGGTATTAGCATATATTTCACTTGTCTAAATTTGCTATAGCATCAGAATGGAATCCAGAACATATAGTTTACTAGTATGGTTTTGCTAATGTGTATAGAATTTAAAGAGGAATAGAGTAATCACACTTTTGAATCAGCAGCTCTTATCTACAGCCCTTGAGCGGGGGGTGGAATACAAGTTTAAATAACTCTTTAAAAATTCTGCTACCAAGAACTAAAACCTAACTTGAATTTTAAGAATGTACAGCTGTAATATCATTACTTTATTATCAGGAATTAAAAGTTTACCATTTGTTTTTCTATATTTTTTCTCACTTGAATTCTTGAAAATGTCTTTTAACTTCACATGCTTATTACAAATTTTATTGTGAGAGATGTTTTCAGCAGGCCTTATTAACCTGTACAAGTATACTTAACTTTTGCTATAAAACTATGACAAGTCAGAAGGGAAACAATATAGGAGTGAAGCAAAACAGGGTATTCTAGATTGCTTGTCATCTACTAGTAGTAATGGAATAAAATTAAATTGTTCAAAACAAAATTAGAACTGGGTTGTCTTCATTCTTTCCCACATCAAATGTAATTGACAATAAATTCTGAGACATGAGGACACATGGTAAACAAATGTGCAGTCTACCAAAGGAAGAAAGAAAAGAAGGATGAAAAGGAGGGAAATCAACAGAAGAGTTGTAACTATACATAACAATGTCAAGAAGGGTAAAAAAGATTTTTGTGATACTATTTCAGTGAATATGCTATTAGCCACATACAGAGGCAATAGGAAAGACATGTAACTTTAGGAAACAGGAAACTTTTTCACAAGCAGTATAAGAAATTAACCAGGAAGTTAATTAGGAAGAAATTTATTTAATCATCTCAGAGAGCATGGGTAGTTTTAAAAGGAGAAAATTAAATGTAATTTCCTTTCTTGGCAGGGTGGCCAAGCCACAAAGGCAGAAAGAAAATACAAGATCTCAAATCTCCTACAGAATACTTAGATTTGGTAGGAACCAAGATTATTTTTTTTCCATAGAAAGTGGGTTTAATTGATTTTGTATAATTCTTAAAGATCTTGTGTTCTGATTTTTGGGTGGTTTACAACTAATTGACTTTCAAAGGCTGGTGTTAATTACTGTTAATTGGTTCCTGGTGGATCTCAGAAACTAGTTAAAAAAATAAATAAATAAAAAATAAACAGGAGTTCTTGGAACATGGAATGACTAGATCTTGGGGGGGAAATTACACCATTTTTTTGAATATTTGAAGTAATCACCAAGGAAAACCATCAGTCAGTCAGTCAGTTCAGTCGCTCAGTCGTGTCCGACTCTTTGCGACCCCATGAATCGCAGCACGCCAGGCCTCCCTGTCCATCACCAACTCCCGGAGTTCACTCAAATTCACGTCCATCGAATCGGTGATGCCATCTAGCCATCTCATCCTCTGTCGTCCCCTTCTCCTCCTGCCCCCAATCCCTCCCAGCATCAGAGTCTTTTCCAATGTGTCAACCCTTTGCATGAGGTGGCCAAAGTGCTGGAGTTTCAGCTTTAGCATCATAGTGGCTCATAGTTCTATGGGAGATTATGATCCAATAGCGAGATGACTAAATTAGGAGCACATTCTTGTGAAGTGCTGTGGGAGTTTGTTTTGAAGGTGTATAGCTAGGTGGACTTGAGAAACTTACGATTTGAAAGAAAGAATATTTATAATGAATCGCAGAAATTATACATAATTAAAATTAGTGGTTATAATATTCCTAAATGGTAGACAGGAACAGATGAAAATAACAAAATAGAAAAGTAAAAATTGAGAGCTATCACACAATAGAGGAGACTGTACAACTAGAGCAATGGATTTATGCATGTATTCAAATAAATACATTTATTTTTACTAAGCATGGGAGTTAGCTCTTTTATACGTGAAGAAATTGTCAATATTCAAAGACGGTAAGTGGACATCATCAGGAGGAAGGACTAAGGTAAAGCAGGAGAGTTGAAGAAAAACTTCTGACTACTTATGATGCCCTGATAATGAATTTCATGACATGCACTGAACAGCATGGAAAATTCCCAGAAAACATCCTATTGCTAAATCACATGGATACAAATGACATGGTCTTGGGAGCCAGAGAAGAATCTTTAGGGTTAGGCCTGGGAGGTTTACTGAAGACTTGGGAGAACATACTGCATTTTCATTCCTTCATTCCTACAAGTGAATTTGAAGGTGAATGTGATTCTAGGCCATCCCTTCCTCTACCCTTATGATAGTTTTATAAGTTCTTGAAACTAGTTTGTCTGTTGTTTTTTAATGATGCTCATGTAGGTTTGGATGGTTTATTCACTGGTTAAGAATTGGAGGCCTGAAGACATCTTTGAGATAAATATGTTTCCTTCATCACTAAATACCTGGATGACATTGGATAAGTTACTTAATTTCCCCAAACTCAGTTACCATATTTATAATATGGCAATAAAAATAGTAGGCTTCCCTGGTGGCTCAAACAATAAAGAATCTGCCCGCAATGCAGGAGACCCAGGTTTGATTCCTGTGTTGGCAAGGTCCCCTGGAAAAGGGAATAGCTACCCACTCCAGTATTCTTGACTGGAAAACTCCATGGACAGAGGAGCCTGGTGGGTTACAGTTCATGGAGTGGCAAGATTTGGACATGACTGAATGACTAACACTTTCAGATTTTTTTCTTTTCACAATGAGAAGAATTAAATGAGAGAATTAAAGCAGAGAATTCTCATTTCCCACCACACAATAAATGCTTTAAAAGATTAATTTTATTATGATTATTCCAGGATTTTATAGGTCCATCTATAATGTTATAAGTCATATTTGAGCAACTGTTCTGAATATATCAGAAGATCCAGGAACTATTTGACAGAATTGTTTAACAATGAATATGATGGTGGCCAAGGGCAAATATATCACTGAGAGCTCATCCTTATCATACTTTCTAATCTCACCTTTCAGTCATGGCTTTTTGAAAATTTACAGCCTTGAAGTTTCACATAGACAAACACATACGGAATCTCCTTCTATACTACATTTTTAATAGAATTATGTTAACTATTAGTATTCACATACTTACATAGAACTATAAAATTTTCCCTGGTAATTTTACATTTCCATCAACCAGCTTTGATATATTTATCTATTTTTTTTACATTAATGATGCACATCACAATGTGACACAATAACAATAAAAACATAATTCAAACAACAAACATAAAGTAATTGCTCATGTACATGAAAATGGGTTAATGAAATAAACTATACCATAAATGAATGTTAGCTGAGACAAAGCAACCAATTCAATATGTTCAATATCTGAACATATTTTAAGAATGTAACAACTAAGACTATTATGAGAGTTCTGTGAAAAATTAAATTTCCACATTGTTTTTGTATATTACACATTCACAAATTTGCTTCACATGTGTTTTCTGAGAAGCAATCAATCTGTCTACAGACTCTGCAATGGTAACCAAGTATTGGAGGAGCACTCTTTGAAAACTTTGAGCTAGTCCAGGGAATGAGCAGAGAGAGACACACACACTGTGCCTGCATGAAAGAGACATCCATTCATTAATCTAGGTAGGGAAACATGCTGCAGATCAAATGGATGAGGAAAAGATGGGAAAATTACAAATTAAACAGCAGTGTGGGAGGGGACCATGGAGCAACAGCCGGAGGAAGGAAATGGATGACGTGTCCTGACACAGATCACCAAGCTGCCTCACAGGCCAAACACAGTAGCAATGGGAGAGTCAGGCTATAGACATCTGCTGAAATTCTCTTTCAGCGAAGTTACGTCATCTGACAAGTTCCTGACACACCTTATTGAAAATTCCATTCATCAAAGATAAAGGAAATGAATTATTTGGAAAATGACAACTTTGGGTCTAATTCTAACCAATCAAAGAACTGATTCATTAGGTGAGAGAAATGGGAATCTAAAAGAAAACAGTTCAGTGGCCTAAAATTCCATGAGAGCCCAGGAGAAGGAGACTGGATTCTCACTCTTTTCACCATTGGACGTTGGGAAATACACATCTATGTCTCAAAGGCATCACTGACAGAGTATTTGCTTCTGTTTTTTTCCCCCACTCCATTAAAAAAAGGTTTTTTAAAAAATAGCTTTATTTAGATCTAACTTCCAGTCATTTTAAAAACAGGAATATCTATAGATATTTTAATTGGCCACCTTAAAACGTTTAATTTCACATCCTTTTTGCATTCAACTTTATAATATAAATGTTTCCATTTAATCAATGAGACTAACCTAGTTTGAATGGTTACATAATACTAAACCATGCAGTTTAGAGAACTTGGTGACTTACTTTCCCACCTCTTATAGTCCTGCTTAATTATGTAGTAACAATGCTGCTTTTGTGACACTGCTATTCATCCCTCCTTGTATGGATCTGATTGATTTAGGACAATGGTTCTCAGAATGTGAGCTAGAGAATCCCAAGTTTCCTCAATAAGTTTTCAGGAGCTTTGTAAATTCATAATTACTTTCAAAATAATATGAAGATCTAATCTACCTCTTTTGCTCTCATTTTCTGGTAAGCGTACAGTGCAGTTTTCCAGAGGTTATAGATAGGGCTGTCACCACAGATTGAATACAGATGCTGATATAAGAACCAACCTATTAAGCCAGATATTAAAGAAATGTGTAAGAATGTAAAACAATGCTACATTCTCACTAGTTGATTTTGGAGATTCATTTTCATTCAAATAGGTATTTGTGTTAACAAGTGATGAGTTTCTTACAATTTTAAATAAAGTAATAAATATGTATTTTTAAATGTCTCTATTTTAATTTCTATTATAGCACATATTTATAGATGTAAACAAAACCTCTTAGGATTTTCAATAATTAAATATATATATATATATGTATAATATATAAATATAATATATATATAAAGAGGTCCTGAAACCAATACTTTTATATGGTAACATAATCCTTTGTCATAATCCTTAAAAACTTGTTGTCTTAATGATTAGTTTGCACATGAATATTGGTTAAATAAATATTGAATATTGGAAAATATTGGAAATTGGAATATGAATATTGGAAAATATAGACACATAAATACAATTTTTTTCAAATGAAAGTTTAATTTTGTGTTATCAAATGTTTATTCATTTCCTTACAATGTATTTTTGTCATTTAGGATTAGAAATCCATAATTTATTTTTGTCATTTAGGATTAGAAATCCATGATCTTTTTGGATTTAAGCTATGTTCATTTATTTTTCTAACATTCTAATTGAATTTTTTGTATTTATTTTAGCCACAAAAGAAGAACACTGTTTTATGGAATAAGAAACAAAGTATTTTATAACCCAAGATGTATTTAATTGTGTGATACAAGAATCTAAATATTTACATTTTCTTAACAGCAAAACCAATATTCTATTAACATTACTGTGCTGTTGGGTTTTGTTGTTGTTGTTAATTAATAATTACAGATGAGAGGTAAAATTCCTTCTCTAAGAAGGAGAAAAGAAAGAACCAAGAGTAATTTCTGTGAGCAAAAGAAGTTAGTAAATCCTAAAAAGACCTTTCCGGTCAGGCAGGCCCTGAGGACAGAGACCTTGAAAAGGGAGAGGGAAAAAAAACAACCGGACTAGAGGGGGAAAAAAGAGGTGGAACTGTAGAATTGTTTGCATTCTTTTAACCACAAGAATGAGGGCAGTTATAAACACAGAAGCCTTCAACCAAAGAGAGTTACAATCCCTGATCAAAGCTGAGCTGTGCAGTAAGTCAGCAGCAGCATGCTGCTTCACCATTACTTTCTGATTATGACACTACAAAGAGAATAAAAATATATGACAATTATATTATAATAATAATTTAGGATTAGAAATGGAGGTGAGAGTCAGTTCAACCCTGCAGAGAGAACTAAGGGATGCTTGGGTGGAGTTTGTGCCACAGGAAAATAAACAATATGACAAGGAGGAATTATACTCATATTCCCTTTAGCCTGCATGCTGGAGAGAACACCGTCTTACCCAGGCTACTGAAATATTCGTGATTGGAAGGGAACCTGCACATATTTAGAGTTTGGAACTAAAGAACGATTACTCTTTTGGTGTCTTCATGGTTAGAATAGTCTAGTATGAGAGCACTTATTTTGTGTTCTTTGCACTAACTATAGGTATGCCCATTTTATACTTGAAAAAGAGACAAGATTAACTTGCTCCAAGGCACACAGCTCTTTTGGGGTGAATCTACGCTTCAAGCTCTTATCTCTTAGTCTCCAAAAAGTATTTTCCAGATCAGTCCTTCACATTTGGAAGACTCTTTCTTCCCAAACTAAGTTGTATCTGATACTCTATTATTGTCATTTTTTCCATTGATATGCTCATTTTTTTTGGTAACCACACTTTTATTGTGGTGACTTCTAGTTACCCCTTACCACTCACCAAATCCACATTTTGTTATGTCCTTATATTTGGAAACAACTTCAGAATAACTATAAGATATTCCTAAATGAATTATACATTTAACATATTTACTTCTATAAGCAGAACCAGAACTACTCTATGATACTAAGATTCATACAACCATTATAAGATAATATTTCTCTAAGAGTTTTATAAGTAATTCTAAGAGATTGTGAATAGATAATATACCTGTGATCAGAAATATGAATTTTAGCTCATATTTGAAATATTTTATCTTGAAAGAGATAAAATGTAATATTAGAATTATATTTGAGTAATTATGATTAGAAAATTTAAACTAACAGAATTGGATCCATTACTGTTCATCTAAATCATCTGAATATTATATTTATGAGGAAAAATGAAGGTTCTCCACTGCTTTTGAAAGCTCACATTGAAGCCACCACAGACAAATTTGTTCAAAAAAACAAAAAAAATAATTATAATTATTTTTTCATGATGTGGTTGAGAAAACAGAAGAGAGAGATTCTGGTCCTTGGTTTATAATATCCCTCATGCCCCCATGTCCAGATGGAGAAGGAAGCCAACTACTTTCTTTTTCTTTAATTATTGATTTTACTCCTGCTGATTATCTAATTTGATCAATTAGCCAGAGGAATACATTACAGAGCCATAAGAATGAAATTTGCATCATCATATATTTATTAAGAAAGAATAGTAGGTGCCACAAACCCATATGTAGGCCCATATTTAGTTTTGAGTAAAGCAAAATTCTTTATTCTCTTATAAATTTGACTGTCTAGTGGAGAAAGGAGAAGGCAGTACTCTTGCCTGGAGAATCCCATGGATGGAGGAGCCTGGTAGGCTGCAGTCCATGGGGTCGCTAGGAGTCGGAAATGACTGAGCGACTTCACTTTCACTTTTCACTTTCATGCATTGGAGGAGGAAATGGCAACCCACTCCAGTATTCTTGCCTGGAGAATCCCAGGGACTGGGGAGCCTGGTGGGCTACCGACTATGGGGTCGCACATAGTTAGAAATGACTGAAGTGACTTAGCAGCAGCAGCGGTGGAGAAATAGAGGCATTAAACAATTACTAGTGAAAGAAAGTATACAAAAATGTGTTACTAACACGTCAACTATGATGACATGCTCAATATTCATTGTGTAATACAGTAAAATACTCATTTTTAAATATAACCAATTGTTTCTGAGCAAACCACCATAGTAGAAAATGTATCTTTGTTGTCCAATTCTTACTCGGGCTTGTATGACTTTGTAGGTCACAACTGTACTTCATGCCCAATCAAGCAAGAACATGGAACACACATTTTTTCTGCCTTAATAGATGAGTATTCCAAGGCAGAATGACTTCAGGCTCCCTCAAGAGATTTACTTGGTTTGTCATAAACAACAACTGAAAAGGCTTTTATGTTCAGTCAAAATCTACCTGTCATTTTCTAGGTTTTGTAAGACGACAGGTATACTGGCAGGTATTTTTCCAAAGCTAACCATATTAAAAAGGTGATTACAATTTATTTTCTTGGTTATATAGGATTCCTCATTGTGGCCTCGTTTAATGATGGCAGAAACTTACTAAAGGTTTGTTAAGCAGGTCAATGTTCTAAATAATTTACATATAGCTCATTCAATTTACAAAAGATGACACAAAAGAAAAATTACAGGGGAGACTCATCTCATCCCAAGTTTAGTTTTCATACAAAATGAAGTCCTGAGAATTTAAGTAACTTTTTACTTGAAAATGTTATTTGCTGCTGTTCAGTGGCTAAGTTGTATCCAACTCTGTGTGACTTCATGGACTGTAACATGCCAGGCTTTCCTATCCTTCACTATCTCCTAGAGTTTTAAATGCATCTGTGAATGTACTAATCCTACTGTCCTCTCTCCTAGACAGGAAAAATGGAGTGCCTTTTCATACAGGTGAGAAGGGAAGGGTTACATTTGGAATAATGAGTAGACCCATACACATACAGGTAGAGAGAGATCAGGCTGGAAAAGCAGGCTGAAATCCAAGTATGAAATACAAAGGTTAGTTTAGAGATTGGTCTTGATTCTTTGAGAGCCATATGATTTTCCTTAGCCAAATCTACGATCTTGTTTTTTTTTTAAATGGTCTATAAGAAGTCTTAGGTTTATAAAATATTAGACCTTCTTAGTAACATGACAACAAATGCATAGTAATTGTACACATACTCTGTAGAAAGTACTACAAATACAAACATGACTAAGGCAGAGTAAATGCTCCCAAGGATATTATGGTTTTAATGAATAAACATGGAATCATGATGTAATACTATAGGTGCTGTGAAAAATGTAACACAGAGTATTTAAGCTTATAAATAATACAATATACGACTTTAAAAATATAATAGGAACTTCAAAAAGTCTGTTTTTTTGTTACAATAATAGAATGAAAATTAATTTAAAGTATTTTTTGTGAATCTTGCTCACCAAATAGACTGGAGTTTCTGACTAGGAGCCAGTAATTTCTCATTGTATATAATCTTTTTTTTTTTTTTCCTTTTGCAATTGAAAAGAGGTGACTTGTACATCAAACTCACTTCTCGAGTTAAACCATTGTTTTCTCTAAATGAATTGTAATTAAAAGCAAGTTATTTATTTTTGTGATAAGGATTGAAAGGATAAAGATCATTTTAAAACCAATGCAGTTATTTTGTACGTCATTTACATGTTATATTGCTGTGCCAAAATTCTGATTTATTAGTTTCATCTTTTGCTGATTTGGTCAAAATCACATCATACTTTCACAATTTTGTTACAAAATGAAAAGCCAGATATTTTATATTTGAAGGTTTTATTCCTCAAAACACTGAATTTAATCTTATCTCAGAGATGTAATAGCCAGATGATAACAGTGATTTTTCTAGTGAAAAATGTGTTAATTAAAACATTTTTGAGAATATTATGTTAAACATTTAGGTAAGGCATTTATTTTTGTTCAAGTTTACTTTTGCTTTCCTTTATATCGATCTTTCTGTCTGGCCTCTGATGGATGAATGTATGAGGCAGGTGGAAACTTCCTGGCGGGAGAGACTAGCAGTGAGTAAAACTGGGTATGCCTAATTCAATGCAACTATGAGCCATGCCATGTAGGGCCACCAAAGATAGATGGGTCATGGTGGAGAGTTATGAGAAAATGTGGTCCACTGGAGAAGGGAATGGCAAACCACTTCAGCATGGCTGCTTTGAGAACGCCATGAACAGCATGAAAAGGCAAAAAGATATGACATTGAAAGATGAACTCCCAAGGTTGGCAGGTGCCCAATATGCTACTGGAGAAGAGTGGAAAGATAGCTCCAGAAGGAATGAAGAGGCTGAGTCAAAGCGGAAACAATGCTCAGTGATGCATATGTCTGGTGGTGAAAGTAAACTCTGATGCTGTAAAGAACAATATTGCATAGGAACCAGGAGTATTAGGTTCATGAATCAGTGTAAATTGCAAGTGGTCAAGCAGGAGGTGTCGAGAGTGAACACTGACATTTTAGGAATCAGTGAACTAAAATGGACTGGAATGGATGAATTTAATTCAGATGACCATTATATCTACTACCATGGGCAAGAAGAAATGGAGTAGCCCTCAAAGTCAACAAAGGAATTTTAAATACAGTACTTGAGTGTAATCTCAAAAAAGACAGAATGATGTTAGTTTGTTTCCAGGGCAAATCATTTGGTATCACAGTAACCCAAGTTTATGCCCCAACCACTAATGCTGAAGAAGCTGAACTGAACAGTTCTGTGAAGATCTGTAAGACTTTTTAGAACTAACACCCAAAAAAGATGTCCAGAGTTTTGCCAAGAGAATTCACTGGTCATAGCAAACATGCACTTCCAACAACACAAGAGATGACTCTACACGTGGACATCATCAGATGGTCAATACTGAAATCAGATTGATTATATTCTTTGCAGCCAAAGATGGAGAAATTCTATACAGTCAGCAAAAACAAGAGTGGGAGCTGACTGTACCTCAGATCATGGCTCCTTGATATGATCTATGGCTCCTTATTGCCAAACTCAGACTTGAAGCAAGTAGGGAAAACCACTAGACCATTTAGGTATGACCTAAATCAAATCCTTTAGGATTATACAGTCGAAGTGAAAAATAGATTCAAGGGATTAGATCTGATAGACAGAGTGCCTGAAGAACTATGGACGGAGGTTCATGACATTGCACAGGAGGCAGTGATTAAAACCATTTCCAAGAAAAAGAAATGCAAAAAGGCAAAATGGCTCTCTGAGGAGGCCTTACAAATAGCTGAGAAAAGAAGAGGGGTGAAAGGCAAAGAAGAAAGATATAGCCATCTGAATGTAAAGTTCTAAAGAATAGCAAGGAAAGATAAGAAAGCATTCCTAAATAAACAATGTGAAAATGTTGAAGAAAACAAACAATAGAATGGAAAAGACTACAGATCTGTGCAAGAAAATCAGAGATACCAAGGGAAAATTTCATAAAAAGATGGGCTCAATAAAAGACAGAAATCGTATCGACCTAATATAAGTAGAAAACATTAAGAAGAGGTGGCAAGAATACACAGAACTGTACAAGAAAGATCTTAATGACCCAGATAACCATGATGGTGTGATCATTCACCTAAAGCCAGACATGCTGGAGTGCAAAGTCAAGTGGGCCTTAGGAAGCATCACTCCGAAAAAGCCAGTGGAGGTGATGGAATTCCAGCTGAGCTATTTCAAATCCTAAAAGATGATGCTCTGAAAGTGCTGCATTAATATGCCAGCAAATTTGGAACTCAACATTGGCCACAGGATGGGAAAAGGTCAGTATTCATTCCAATCCCAAAGAAGGTCAATGACGAAAAATATACAAACTACCACACAATTGCACTCATTTCATATGCTAACAAAGAAATTCTCATAAGTCTGCAAGCTAGACTTCAACAGTATGTAAATCAAGAACTTCCATATGTTCAAGCTGGACTTAGAAAATGCAGAGGAACCAGAGATCAAATCGCCAGCATCCGTTGGATCATAGAAAAGGCAAGAGAGTTCCAGAAAAAACATCTACTACTGATTATCGATTATGCTACAGCCTTTGACTGTGTGAATCACAACAAACTGTGGAAAATTTTTTAAGAGATAGGTATATCAATTTCTGTCCAGCAAAACATGTACGAAGGTCAAGAAGCAATACTTAGAACCAGACATGGAACAACAGACTGATTCAAAAATTGGAAAGGAGTACATCCAGGCTGTATATTGTCACACTGCTTATTTAACTTATATGCAGAGTACATCATGAGAAATGTCAGGCTAGATGAAGCACAATCTGGAATAAAGATTGCCAGGAGAAATACCAGTAATCTCAGATATGCAGATAACACCACCCTTATGGTAGAAAGTGAAGAAGAACTAAAGAGCCTCTTGATGAAAGTGAAAGAGGAGAATGAAAAAGCTGGCTTACAATTCAACATTCAAAAACTAAAATCATAGTATCTGGTCCCATCACTTCATGGTAAATAGATGGCGAAACAATAGAAACAGTAACAGACTTTATTTTTTGGGCTCAAAATCACTGCAATGGTGATGACAGTCATGAAACTAAAAGATGCATGCTCCTTGGAATAAAAGCTAAGACAAACCTAGACAGTTTCAAAGGTCCATCTAGTCAAAACTATGGTTTTGACAGCAGTCATGTTTAGATGTGAGTATTGACCCTAAAGAAAGTTGAAAACCAAAGAATTGATGCTTTTGAACTGTGATGTTGGAGAAGACTCTTGAGAGTCCCTTGGACTGTAAGGAGATCAAATAAGTCAATGCTAAAGGAAATCAATCCTGAAGGATTGATGCTGAAGCTGAAGCTCCAATACTTTGGCCACTTCATGAGAAGAGCTGACTCATTAGAAAATACCCTGATGCTGGGAAAGATTGAAGGGATGAGGGGAAAGGGATGACAGAAAATGAGATAGTTGGATGTCATCACTGACCCAATGGACATGATTTTAAGCAAGCTCCAGAAGATGGTAAAGGACAGGGAAGTGTGGCATGCTGCAGTCCATGGGTTGCAGAAGATCAGATATGACTGAGCAAATGAACAACAATTTATTGCTTTTATCTTATTATATCATATGTATATGACATTATATATATACATATATATACATATGTATATATATGTATACATACACACACACATATATATACACACGTTATCTCTTCATCTCTCTTGGTATTTGTGTGTACAAACTGACTAGATTTTATCTTGATGATGTATCTTTAGTTAAGCTATTCTTTCAAATGTACATCCTGCCTTGAAACTGAAGTTATCACTAGAGTACAATATTGATCCATCTCATTTAGAATTATTGTTTTTCTGCCTGAAAACAATAAGCCCACTTTGCCAAAATTGCATCCTAATAGAAATCAATAATTATAGAGATGAACATATAAAACACACAAACATATCTGGAGTCCAAGTAAAACCTCAAACCAGCTTGGAGCCAGACATTTTACAGTTTAATATGTCTGGAAAGTTCTTTTTAAAAAATGTATTTTAATATCCTGTATCTGTATGGACTTAGTTCTAGGGGATTTTTACCAAATGTGCATTATCATCTTTTTTGGGAATCAAATAGAAGAATTATATTCAGTCATGTGCAGGAATTAATAATAATGTTCTGTTGAAAATGTCTTTTGGTTTAAAATACTTTATTCATCAATTTCAGGATACCAAGAAGAAAAGTAATATTCATCATTGTTTCATGAAGAGAAACTGAGTGTTTATGTTATCTACAATAAGCTGCAGACCTGGGAAAAAAGAAAAGCTTCATCTTTGGATACTTAGACCAGGACATCTTTTTAAGAAATATCACATTAAATGATATTTTATTATGATTAAAAAATTCTATTAAACCCTAATTTTGCAAACTAGAAAGGACAAATGGATGTCTCTAGGTATTCGAAAATATTCATTTATTCAAAATTAATTAATTGAAGATATAGTATATGCCAAAGGTAACCAGGGTGTTGTGACTAAAGTGACAAAACAAAGATACAACATGCACAGATATTTCGGTTTTTTTAATGTGGTGACAGAGAATATAAAATATAATGTCAGGTAGTAATCAGTGTCATAATTACAAATAAAACAGTGTGACTGGATACTCAATGATAGGGATATGTATTTTGAGACTGGGTGGGGAAGGCTTCTCTAATGTGTGATGAAAGCTGAGGGATGAGCAGTGCTCATATCTGTGATGCAACACTGCTTTGTCATCGTCAAGGGGCAGCAAGGAGGCCAGCCTTGTTCAAGTGGAAAGAAAAGCAGGAGATACGGTGAGGGGAAGTCTGAGTCAAAGCATGGAAGTCATTAAGTATACGCCTGGATTGTACTTTAAACTGCAAAAGGGCTTCATTGGCATGTTTGGACGATGACATTTTCATATGGACATTTAAAATCCTAATTCTAGCTGCTGTGGGGAGACTGCAGGGTCGAGGCAAAAGTGAAAGCGTGAGTCCGCCTGAGGTGAGAGACCATGGCTTCTGCACAGAAGACTGAGAGGAGTATTGAGAAATGAAACACTTAATTTGTATAGAAAAGCTATACAGTTAAAAGTCATTTCCAACTATTAGCATTTCGAAAGCAAATAGCTATTTCCTGAGTTTCTGCTGTTTAGAGGATATGATACGGCACTTGTGGTTATAAGAAATGATAATACTTCCTTCTCTCAAGTAATAAATAGTATTTTACTAGTCGTCTGACACTGCTTTTCATTTTCCATAAGTTGGGAAGATATATATGTGTGGAAAAAGAATAACAATATAACTCAGAGAATACCTTATTACTTTATAAAAATTTGCAATGCATAGCCTAGCAATCCCTTTTATAACACTCATTACATTAGTCAATAAACTTTATCTTTATTAGCAGAAAACACATCATATTTTATTACTAATTAGTAAATTCTTAATTTTCTACTAATGAAAATTAGTAATATATATATATCACTTTTTCTGATGACAGTGTGATGGTCATCGGCTAGGACAATGCAGAAATGCCAGTAGGTAGAGGTTAGACGTATCAGTCAACAGATGCATGATGAATAGTCTCTGGTCAAGACATGTAGCATCTAGGTGAGAATGAAAGCTATGAAAATAAAAATGAGAATGCTGTCTGTCTGCCGGTGGCATGAACAGGCTTATCTGACTAAAGTAGAGACTCTTATTGACAGAAGTAGAGGATAACACCTCAGAAAGATAGGTGGTAGCCAGATTCATCAGAGAAGGCAATGGCACCCCACTCCAGTACTCTTGCCTGGAAAGTCCCATGGACAGAGGAGCCTGGAAGGCTGCAGTCCATGGGGTCGCTGAGAGTCGGACACGACTGAGTGACTTCACTTTCCCTTTTCACTTTCCTGCATTGGAGAAGGAAATGGCAACCCACTCCAGTGTTCTCGCTTGAAGAATCCCAGGGACAGGGGAGCCTGGTAGGCTTCTGTATATGGCGTTGCACAGAGTTGGACAGGACTGAAGTGACTTAGCAGCAGCAGCAGCAGCCAGATTCTTAGTGAGATGGAAATTTGAGGAACAAGTTAGTAACTTACTTTGCAGGTAATGGAAGGCATTGCAGGTTTTGAATATAAGTATGAAATGATGAAAGATGTGTTTAAAACCATTAGAGAAAAAAAAAGAAAAAAAAAAAAACCATTAGAAGATTTACCGTGATAACATACACAAACTACAGTTCATATTCTTCAGCCCTATACTGTGGTATTCCTGCTCCATAGCTCCAGAGCCTCATTAGGAAATAAGGAATGTGCACATAAGCCAACACTTTATATTATCAATGTATAGGTTCTCTCCATAACTATATATTATAGTTTAACAGACACCTTCTTAAATAAAATATGGAATATATGGAAATCATAGGTAAGTTATAATTTCTAGCAAAACAAAATATCATAGACTTTTTAAAAAAACATTATCCTATTGACATAAAGGTTTAAATTCTCATGTGACTTTGGATAAGTTATTTAGGTCTTTACTGTTGAGATCATAGTGTCAAACTATATAAGAAAATATTAAAACAAGTTAATTAAATATGTTTATTTCTTATATCAAGACAGGCCCTGTCACTCTCAGAAATTGAAAACTGATACTCTGTAAATTTGAATTTGGAAAAATGAGAAGACACTTAACTGGATTTTTCACTTTGCTTTTAGATCAACTGAAGACTTTGGCTTTATATTCTGTATAATATATAGACTATATAGACTTTTTAGTCTATATAATATATAGACTTTATATTCTTTGGTAAGAATGTAAAGATACTAATAATTTCCTGAAGGCTGTTTTAGGGTCCACCTAGAGTCAAACACACGGAGAAGGCAATGGCACCCCACTCCAGTACTCTTGCCTGGAAAATCCCATGGACAGAGGAGCCTGGTAGGCTGCAGTCCATGGGGTCGTTGAGAGTCGGACATGAGTAAGCGACTTCACGTTCACTTTTCACTTTCCTGCATTGGAGAAGGAAATGGAAACCCACTCCAGTGTTCTTGCCTGGAGAATCCCAGGGACAGCGGAGCCTGATGGGCTGGCGTCTACGGGGTCACACAGAGCCGGACACGACTGAAGCGACTTAGCAGCAGCAGCGGTAGAGTCAAACACGAAGAGTCCTAGAGCTCTTAGAAAGTGCCTGCTAACATGCCTCTTCTGGATGAATTCTTTCCTTTGTTACCTCAAAGACTGTTCCATTGATGTATTTTTAAAATATTCTGAAAACCCAAGCAGGCAAACAAGCAAAAGTCTTTCATATTTGAACTTCTACCAAAACTTGAACTTTCTTAGTGAGCTGGTTTTAAAAAAAAAGAAAAGACAAAAGAGAATACTTCTTTCCTACTGCCAGTGAACTACTGTATACCTTGGAATCATTGCTGATCTCGCTCAGGCATCACTAACCTCTTTGTTCTCTCATCACTAGCCACTCAGAGCACTGTTATCTTCCTTACCTCTTCCCAAACTGGATGCTGTAAGATTATTTCCACTGTTTGTGTGTGTAAATCTGGCTCCTGACTTTTCACTCTTTCTTCAGCTGCCTTATCTTTTTCAGACAAAATGTGTTCACCCCTTCAGCTGCTTTAGACATTTCCGGCTCTCTATCTTCAGTGATACTCCCGGGTTATGATTCCCTCCTCCAATTTCCTCTTAACTCACTGGGAGTGAGTAATAGTCACCTTAGGATCAGGTTCCCCAGCAATCAAGCTATTTTCCTTACAGACAACTACCCTCAAATGCTCCTTTCAAACTTTCAGGCTTTATTTTTTGGCACCAGTTGAATTCCAGATTCTATAGTTTTCATGCTATGTGACACAGCAGCCGCAGATTTGGAGGCTGTAGTATGAGGTTGAGGGGGTGGATATAGTGGTCACTCGTTCAATGAGTCATGCACTGAGAGGTTTTAGCGCTGAAAACTGAACCCGGAGAGACACGCAAGAGGTTCTTAAAGAACATGAGCAATATCATTTCATAAAAAGAAAACACCTGACCAAAACCCAAGACGTCTTCACCGTCTCCTCTTTCCCTCAGGAAATCAGAAAGCTTCATTGTATCCCATGATGAAGTGGTTAAGAATATAAGTTAAAAAATTAATTTAGTTAGAAACTACAACACATTTTTAAATAATATGCAATTGTTTTGGTGGTAGGTTGCATTAGCGTCCCCAGTTTTCCCTCCCTCCTTATCATCATGCTCTTTTCCACATGACTTTGCAGCTTTTTTCTCCACAAAGTGGGGTGATTGTATTTCTATCCCTTGGCTATGAGTTTGGTTATGAGACTTGCTTCGGCCAATAGAACAGAGTGAAGGCAATAGTGTGCCATTTCTAAGCCTAGGAAACGTTATGTGCTTTCACCTCCTCTCTTGTTCATGTCACTGGTATAAGAAGGGTATACCTGGGCTAACTCACTGGTCCCAGAAGGGTAATAAGAAACATGTGGAACAGAGCTGTCCTGATAGGCTGCCCAGACTAGATCAATGACCTGAGCCAACCTGAAGAAACTAGTAGGAACTTACATTAGATAAACTCCAGCTGTCTGAACAGACGGTTGTTTAAGGCACTGAATACACAGTGCTTGTTCCACCATAACAGTTATTCAGTACAAACTGAATAGTCTGTCAGATAAGTACAGAATTACTTACAAGCTCGCCTAAATTCCTAAGTTTATCATAATTATGTGAATTTATTTTAACTAGGTATCTCTTAGAAAATATATGCAATTATAATAAGAAAATATATAAGCAATAACCTTTTATAATAAAATCCAATACCAGATATGTGCACATTTTCTCAAATAATATCAGCCTAGATTTATCCTGATCTAAATGTACATTTTTCATCACATACTAATTTATAAGTCAAATTAGTTTCTAGAATCTTGCCTTTGAAGATCTTGCAAAACCCTAATTTGTTTCTGCATCACCAAATACTGGCAATATATCATGGTAGTTAAGAACAGAATTGGTCATAAAGTCAAATACTGGAATGCTGGCTTCCAGGGACTGAGGGGAGAGGGAAAAATGGACTTATTAATTAACAGGCATAAAGTTTCTGTTAAGGTAAGATGAATAAGCTCTACAGATTTGTTTTATAACACTGAACCTATGGTAACAATAATGTATTGTACATTTCAGCTGTGCTAAGAGGAGAAGGCAATGGCATCCCACTCCAGTACTCTTGCCTGGAGAATCCCATGGATGGAGGAGCCTGGTAGGCTGCAGTCCATGGGGTCGCTAGGAGTCGTACACAACTGAGTGACTTCACTTTCACTTTTCACTTTCATGAATTGGAGAAGGAAATGGCAACCCACTCCAGTGTTCTTGCCTGGAGAATCCCAGGGCGGGGAGAGCCTGGTGGGCTGACGTCTATGGGGTCACGACTGAAGTGACTTAGCAGTAGCAGCAGCAAGCTACTCATGGGTTATTTGTACTTGGAAAGTAATAAAGATTTTCCAAACTTCAGTTTTTTATTGCAAAGGGAAACATTAATAATAGTACTTAATGATTTATATAATGCATATACAACATTTAGCTTACTATCGGCAAATTAAAATGAGCATTATTATTTTCAAAGAAAGTTTAAATTGTATTCATTAATATTGTGCATGCATACCCAGTCATGTCGAAGTCTTTGCGACCCTTTGGACTGTAGCTCACCAGGCTCCTCTGTCCATTGGATTTTTCAGGCAAGAATACTGGAGTAGATTGCCATTTCCTCCTCCAGGGGATCTTCCTGACCCAGGGATCAAACCTGAGTCTCCTCTGTCACTTGCATTGTGGCAGACTATTTACCTGCTGAGTCATCGGGGAAGCCCAAATATTTATCCTTATTTTCTCTTATATATTTTAAAAAGTAGTTGTCGAAAATATACCTGGAGGTGAGATTGGCTTAAGAGGTGGAGAAGGTCAGCAAGAGAGTCCTCAGTGTTGAAGAAAGGACCCAGCTAAGAGTTACTGGGAAAGCAACATTGAGGAAGACCTGGCAGGAGATCAGGAAAAGAGTAAAGGATCTCAGGCAGCATCTCATGGGCAGTAGCCTGAAGGAGAAAATCAGTGGGGGCAGAGAATGAAATCCATACGAACTTTAGGATACTACCTTGGCAATGGTGGCAAAAAAATCGGTAACAGATTTGCCAAAGGCAATGTGCACCAAAAATGTTAATGTGTGTAACTGTTGCCCAACAATTTCATCGTAAAGAATTCATCCAAAGACTAGCAATAAATAGGTAGACGAAGACATTTACATAAGAATGTGTACTGTGGCACTGCTAATAATAGTGGAAATGGAAAACACACACCTTTATCAAAAAAGTAATATTTAAGTAAGTTGCAGAATATGAATACTACGCATCTATAATGATGCATACATATTAACAACATATATAATTAATGAATGTATGTGTATATATGTGTATTATTAGTGTACATATGCACACATTATATATGTACATATTACACACATATTCAATAACAATATGTACATTTCACATAATATGTTGTTAAGGAAAAATGAAAAAACAGTATACAATTTTTATGTTTTATGTAATATGACCTCAGTTGTGGAACATGGTATGCACAGAGTGTGTGTATGTGTGTATATACATCTGAACAACGTTTCAAGTTTAAAAGGACAATTAATCTGTTTAAAAATATCTCTGGCTAATAAGCATTCAGCTTATTCTATCATTGTTATATTTATCTCTGTTTACAATTAGGCCAAAATAATCTTCCAGAATTATTACCAGAAAAAAATCACAATTAAATAATTAAAAAATATATTTTAGAGAATTAGAATTATATGTAAATTATGAAAAACCAAGCATCCAATAATAATTGGCCTAATGGACTGGTAACAGGTATTTATCTAGACATGCAATACTTGATATATTTGAATCAGAGAGCCTTACTTATGTTGATGAGATGGATAAATTGGACCAACCATTCCATCATATCATCTACATATGACAGAATTGTGTGTGCAATGGCTTTGTTTACAAGCTTAAGGAGAGATGTGGATGCTTGAAACATGGCCTGGCACTTTAAAAGAGGCACTTTCAGGGAAAAAGTAATACTTTTGAGGACATTAAGTGTGAAAAGTACCAAGTTCTATTGTGTACTTAAGATAAATTGCTCATCCTTCTAATAACCTTATATGATGACAGCTTCCATGCAGGAGGAGTAGGAGACTGGGGTTTCATCCCTGGATGGGGAAGATCCTCTGGAGGAGGGCATGGCAACCCATTCCAGGATTCTTGCCTGGAGAATCACATGGACAGAGGAGCCTGGTGAGCCATAGTCCATGAGATCGCAAAGGGTCGGACATGACTGAAGAGACGTCTTTCATGTCTTTCCATTGATTGAAAATTTCTTCTTTATCAGAGTTGTATAGAGTGCTGTGGGGGTGTTACTTCACATAATCCACATTCCAACCCAGTGTGGTAGATATTCTTATTCCAGGTCTACACTACCCAAACTCAGAACTTTCTGACATGCAAAACATCTCAGGGCAATAGGAAGAGGTTCCCATCCAAAACAGGGCCCTAATTAAACTCCAGATGTGATTCACCAAGTGACCTCCTCTAGGATGGCAGAGACTCATATTCTTATTGGTGAATCTCTTCCAACTATCACTGATCAAAAGGCATTTACATGAACATAGCCATGTTTCCAGTTATAGGTGGTAATTTCTTAGGGAATAGAATTATACAAATCCCCTCAGGCTCATCTGACCACACCCCCCAAAGCCCTTTCCCATGGTCCAGAAGGTTCCCCGGGAACATCCCATGAATGGCAATTTCATTATCACACAATGGCAAGAGTAGATGATACAACATTTCATCATAGGCAAAAATAAAATCTCATTTTCCAATATTTTCTGGGCAAATGGAGTTGTCCATAGTATCAATTCCCCTCAGTCTGTATTTTCAACATTCATAGCAATCTGAAGTTCCTTATTTTTACAAAGAAACTAAACAATGCATACTCAATTTATTTTTTTAAATTTAAATGTATTTCTTTTAATTGGAGGCTAATTATTTTACAATATTGTATTGGTTCTGCCACACATCAACATGAATCTGCCACAGGTGTACACGTGTTCCCCATCCTGAATCCCCCTCCCACATCCCTCCCCGTACCATCCCTCTGGGGCATCCCAGTGCACCAGCCCCAAGGATCCTGTATAGAACCTGGACTGGTGATTCATTTCTTATATGATATTATACATGTTTCCATGACATTCCCCCAAATCATCCCACCCTCTCCCTCTCCCACAGAATCCAAAAGACTGTTCTATACATCTGTGTCTCTTTTGCTATCTTGCATATAGGGTTATTGTTACCATCTTTCTAAATTCCATATATATGTGTTAGTATACTGTATTGGTGTTTTTCTTTCTGGCTTACTTCACTCTGTATAATAGGTTCCAGTTTCATCCACCTCATTAGAACTGATTCAAATGTATTCTTTTTAATGGCTGAGCTACAAAGATCATGGCATCTGGTCCCATCATTTCATGGGAAATAGGTGGGGAAACAGTGGAAACAGTGTCAGACTTTATTTTTGGGGGCTCCAAAATCACTGCAGATGGTGACTGCAGCCATGAAATTAAAAGACGCTTACTCCTTGGAAGGAAAGTTATGTCCAACCTAGATAGCATATTCAAAAGCAGAGACATCACTTTGCCAACAAAGGTCTGTCTAGTCAAGGCTGTGGTTTTTCCTGTGATCATGTGTGGATGTGAGAGTTGGACTGTGAAGAAGGCTGAGCACCGAAGAATTGATGCTTTTGAGTCCTGGGATTTCTTTGGAAGGAATGATGCTAAAGCTGAAACTCCAGTACTTTGGCCACCTCATGCAAAGAGTTGACTCATTGGAAAAGACTCTGATGCTGGGAGGGATTGGGGGCAGGAGGAGAAGAGGACGACAGAGGATGAGATGTCTGGATGGCATCGCTGACTCGATGGACATGAGTCTGAGTGAACTTCAGGAGTTGGTGATGGACAGGGAGGCCTGGTGTGCTGCGATTCATGGGGTCGCAGAGTCGGACACGACTGAGTGACTGAACTGAACTGAACTGAACTGAAATACTCCATTGTGTATATGTACCACAGCTTTCTTATCCATTCATCTGCTGATGGACATCTAGGTTGCTTCCATGTCCTGGCTATTATAAACAGTGCTGCGATGAACATTGGGGCACACGTGTCTCTTTCAATTCTGGTTTCCTCGGTGTGTATTCCCAGTAGTGGGATTGCTGGGTCATAAGGCAATTCTATTTCCAGTTTTTTAAGGAATCTCCACACTATTCTCCATGCTGCTGCTGCTGCTAAGTCGCTTCAGTCGTGTCTGACTCTGTGTGACCCCATAGACGGCGGCCCACCAGGCTCCCCCGTTCCTGGGATTCTCCAGGCAAGAACACTGGAGTGGGTTGCCATTTCCTTCTCCAATGCATGAAAGGGAAAAGTGAAAGTGAAGTCGCTCAGTCGTGTCCGACTCTTCACGACCCCATGGTCTGCAGCCTACCAGGCTCCTCTGTCCGTGGGATTTTCCAGGCAAGAGTACTGGAGTGGATAGTGGCTGTACAAAATACTTTTATATAATTTACAGTGAAAAGTGAAAGTGTTAGTCAGTTGTGTCTAACTCTTTGTGACCCCATGGATTGTAGCCCACCAGGCTCTTCAGTTCATGGAATTCTCCAGGCAAGAATACTAGAGTGGGTACTCATTGCCTTCTCCAGGGGATCTTCCTGATCCAGGGATCAAACCCAGGTCTCCTGCATGCAGGGAGAGTCTTTACCATCTGAAACACCAGGGAATTTACAGTGTACTTATTTAAAAGCTAAAAATTGGAAAAATTATAAATGAATATTTTTATTTGTTCTTATGAATGTGAAAATTAAAACTGGTTACCATATTTTCATGCATTTGTACCAAGTTTTAATAAATTGGAAGAAACATTAAGGTTTGTAGTAATTAAGAATTCATTTATTAGTTCATGCAGGTAATTTATAACTCTATGGTTAACGTCCACAGAGCTTGTATAAAACAGTTTAGTATATACATAGAAGATGAAGTATATGTTCATGGAAAAAAATATTGTTTTCATTAAAAATTATTTTTCAGATTGAATTGCCTCTTCTGATCACATTCAAGAGTGAAATTCCAAAGAATTGAGGAAACTACTCATGAGAAATTCTGTTCAACAACTCATACTATTGAATTCATCTACAAACATATGAACATAATTGTATCTATTTATAAGAACAAAGCTTCTATTTGAGGAAATAGTTTGCTCTTGAAAAATTTCCTGCAAATTCCACACCACCAGCTTATTCCATAACTAAAATGAGCTGACAATTCTGAAGCAGGAAAAAACAATAAACTTAGCTCCATGCTCATCAAAATTATTATGGGAAGACTCATCCCATTTTTGTAACCAATAAACTTCAAAGTACTGATGGCTTTTCTTTTCATATTTTACTGCTCAGTACTTTCCAATTAGGGGCAATTTGTAACAAGACAAAAACACTGGCAGCGTGACTCATACACAATTGCTAAAAACATAAATTAGATTTGCTTGGCAGCTAATTTGTCAAATGCTAAAAAATGTAAGTGAAAATTATGATTTCAGAATGAGGCTGAGTTTGGTATACTAGACTTTGGAAAAACTGTTTCAATGAATTATTAGGCAATACGAGAAATTCCATGGCAAGTTTTGCATGAATTCAGAATATTGAGTGTAGCATATATTTATCAAAGAAATGAGATTGATCTTTTGAACTCCTGCAGCTCAATTCCAGAAAAATAAACGACCCAATCAAAAAATGGGCCAAAGAACTAAATAGACATTTCTCCAAAGAAGACATACAGATGGCTAACAAACACATGAAAAGATGCTCAACATCATTCATTATCAGAGAAATGCAAATCAAAACCACAATGAGGTACCATTTCACACCAAGTCAGAATGGGTGGGATCCAAAAGTCCACAAGCAATAAATGCCGGAGGGGATGTGGAGAAAAGGGAACCCTCTTACACTGTTGGTGGGAATGCAAACTAGTATAGCCACTATGGAGAACAGTGTGGAGATTCCTTAAAAAACTGGAAATAGAACTCCCATATGACCCAGCAATCCCACTGCTGAGCATACACACCGAGGAAACCAGAACTGAAAGAGACACATGTACACCAATGTTCATTGCAGCACTGTTTATAATAGCCAGGACATGGAAGCAACCTAGATGTCCATCAGCAGATGAACGGATAAGAAAGCTGTGGTACATTTACACAATGGAGTATTTCAGTTCAGTTCAGTTCAGTTCAGTCGCTCAGTCGTGTCCGACTCTTTGCCACCCCATGAATTGCAGCACGCCAGGCCTCCCTGTCCATCACCAGCTCCCGGAGTTCACTCAGACTCACGTCCATCGAGTCAGTGATGCCATCCAGCCATCTCATCCTCTGTTATCCCCTTCTCCTCCTGCCCCCAATCCCTCCCAGCATCAGAGTCTTTTCCAATGAGTCAACTCTTTACATGAGGTGGCCAAAGTACTGGAGTTTCAGCTCTAGCATCATTCCTTCTAAAGAAATCCCAGGGCTGATCTCCTTCAGAATGGACTGGTTGGATCTTCTTGCAGTCCAAGGCACTCTCAAGAGTCTTCTTTAACACCACAGCTCGAAAGCATCAATTCTTCAGTGCTCAGCCTTCTTCACAGTCCGACTCTCACATCCATACATGATCACAGGAAAAACCATAGCCTTGACTAGACAGACCTTTGTTGGCAAAGTGATGTCTCTGCTTTTGAATATGCTATCTAGGTTGGACATAACTTTCCTTCCAAGGAGTAAGCGTCTTTTAATTTCATGGCTGCAGTCACCATCTGCAGTGATTTTGGAGCCCCCAAAAATAAAGTCTGACACTGTTTCCACTGTTTCCCCATCTATTTCCCATGAAGTGATGGGACCAGATGCCATGATCCTGGTTTTCTGAATGTTGAGCATTAAGCCAACCTTTTCACTCTCCACTTTCACTTTCATCAAGGGGCTTTTTAGTTCCTCTTCACTTTCTGCCATAAGGGTGGTGTCATCTGCATATTACTCAGCCATTAAAAAGAATACATTTGAATCAGTTCTAACGATGTGGATGAAACTGGAGCCTATTAGACAGAGTGAAATAAGTCAGAAAGAAAAACACCAATACAGTATACTAACACATATATATGGAGTTTAGAAAGATGGTAATGACAACCCTGTATGCAAGACAGCAAAAGAGACACAGATGTATAGAACAGTCTTTTGGACTCTGTGGGAGAGGGAGAGGAGGGATGATTTGGGAGAATGGCATTAAAACATGTATAATATCATATAAGAAATGAATCGCCAGTCCATGTTCGATGCAGGATACAGGAAGCTTGGGGCTGGTGCACTGGGATGACCCAGAGGGATGGTATGGGGAGGGAGGTGGGAGGGGGGTTCAGGATGGGGAACACGTGTACACCCATGGCATATGCATGTTGATGTATGGCAAAACCCATGACAATATTGTAAAGTAAAAAAAAAAAAAAATAATAATAATAAAATAAATAAAAAGAGAAAAAAATTTAAAAAATGAAATTTATTTCAAATATTTACTTTATCACACAATACCACAAAAGATAGGACATTAGATGAAAATAAAAGGATATATCCCTGGATTAGAAAAAGATTAAATGATTAATTTTATTACTATTAATGATTTTGAGCAATAAAAATACATTGTTCCAGGTGCACTGGAAGACACAAAACAAAAAGTTAAATTATATCTGTGATATGTTTATAGTCTAGTCGGCAGTTAAAGCAAAATGGACAAAATCTTCAGATGGCAGTCCAGAGTTCAGTTGGATGCTATGGGCTACAGGTACTACTGTTCAAGAGTGGAAATTAGAGTGAGTGGAGTAACAGAGGCCAAACTTTGAACATGTCTGCACTTTGGATAGGCAATGAAAGCATGAGACTGCTATGGCAGAGGTCATGAACAAATTCAGAAAAATGAAATGGATTTGGCATAAGCTTAGTTTTCTACTGCTGCTGAGGAAAATTAATTTAAAAAGTTGTAGCTGAAAACAGCACACATTTATTATCTTCTATAGTTTTATAGGTCAGACGTTTGGTAACATGCGTTAAAATCTAGGTGTATGCCTGGCTAAACTCCTTCCTGGATGCCCCAGGGAAGAATTCTTTCTCTTAATTTTTCCAGCTTCTAAAAGTCTCTCTCTGGTTCTTGCTTAAAGACCACTACATTTCAGAATGAGCAACAGGAACTGAATCCTTCTCATATGGCCATCTCTCTTGGACCACAGATAGGAAAGGTCTCTGCTTTAAGAACACAGATGATTAGATTAGATTAGATTCAGGATAATCTCCTTATTACAAAGTCCATGCAGTCAGTGTCTGACTCTTTGCTACCTCATGGACTGTAGCCTGCCAGGCAACTCTGTCCATGAACTTCTCCAGGCAAAAATACTGGAGTGAGTAGCCATTCTTTTTGCCAGGGTATCTTCCTGACCCAGGGATTGAACCCAGGCCTCCTGCATTGCAGGCAGATTCTTTACCATCTGGGCCACCAGAGAAGCCCTTATTTTTACTCAAATCAGCAAAGTCTTCTTGACAAGTAAGGTAATATACTCACTGGAACTGAAGATTAGATTGTGGACATCTTTGAGAATCATTATTTTCCTAGCATACCATAGGCATGAGATGGGATCATCTCCCTTTTTCTTGAAGTTTTCTAACTTTTACTGTGTTGTTTATTGAACTTTATATTAGACTAAGCTTCACCCAATAAACATAGGCTGATTCTAGTTTGAGTATAGAGGTTGGGACATAGTCAAAGTGCAGAGGGGAAAAAAAAGGACCTCAATTTTAATAATTTTTGTATTTTGCTTCATGTTAGTCATGATGTGCACCTAGAGAACTTAAGCCCATTATCATAAGAATATTCCATCTAGGAGCCCCCACTTCATCCACATAATAGTATAGTATACAGTGACCTTGGTGATAGTTGTTTACAGATAGGACAAGAAGTGGACTGCTCTTGTGTTGTCTTGGTTATCAAGATTCCCTCAAGAACAGGTGTGGATATCTTTTGCAAAAAAGTCAAATTCAGATAGGTCCCTCTGGCACTCATTTAGACCTCAAACACACAGAGACTTAAATGTTCAAAAAATTGCTAAAAGCATTAGATTTCTGCCTACCACTCTCTCCTATTCTCCTGGCCCCACCTGTCTTGCAAAATTCCCCAATTTTATCTTTCATTTGCTAACCTACCTTTGGGTATTTGGCTTCATACTCATAAATGCTGTGATCTATACTACCTGCCCTGCTCAGAATGGCCCCTCTTTTCTTGTCCAAGCTAGAATTTTCACAAAAGAAAGTAAGAAGATATCCCTAACAACAAAAGTTAAACTTGACTCTTAATAGGAAATACAATTGATTATTTTGAAGTTATTTGATGAAGGGTTATATATGTTAGAGAGAGAATTTTGTCTTGATGAGATAGTCCAACATGAATAAGGAAGTTTCAGTGATTAAAAGATATTTTAGGAAGATTGTATATATGTATCTGCTGAAAGCAAAGCAAAAACAAGAAATGGGAGATGCAGATTAGAGACCAGGTGTGTGATTTATTAGGTGAGGAAATCAAAATTGTATAAACTGAAAGAAACATTGGCTTGATTCAGAAATTTACAAAAAAACTCAAGGTAGTATTTCTCTTTTCAAAATTCATATACAGCTTTTAATTAAACAATAGACTAGGTTCTGGTTTTGATGTATGTGTACATGTATAATGGAAATAGTCTTGAAAAAACTCAGAGAGATGAATGAGTAATAATTTTACCATTTTAGATATTGTTTGTTATTCAAGTTAGTCACAGTTTAATTGTGCACAAATATCTTATATCATAAAATTTAACTATTTTAAGAAAATACATTCTTGATTACAGTGAAATCATTTTCCTTATAATCGAGGAAATGCATGTAAAGTGAACCAGAATAATTTCCTACAACATCTATATTAAACACTTCTGTCATATACTTTTAAAAAAGAATTCTCTCTAAATTTTTAGTGTAAGAATACATAAAGAGCAATAGTTTAAAAATCCTTGTTCTACACAGAAAGCTGTTAACTTGAATAATAAACTGTAAAAATTTAAGTTACATTTATAATACATATTTAACAAAAACAAAAAATAGAAGTATATTAGGCCAATTTACTTTTCTGTTAGAGAATATTAAATAAATGCTATAAGATACAATTGAATATTCCCACTACACAATAACTCATTTTTATACTTTACTAGATGGAAAATTCAAAAAGGAGTACAGGTTATACAGATAAAATATAGAATTCTTAACTCATTTTTAACCAGAAAGAAACTTCCAAAGTTTAGTTAATTTGGAAAAAAATTTCTTGGTTCACTTGCAACAATACACTGCTATATTCATGTTTTCTTACAATCACCCTTAACAGTTAACTCCACACTTAACATCTATAGCCACCTTACACTAGGGAAAGGGAGAACTGAACCACTGATGCATGTAATTCCAGTCCTTAGGTCTTACTGTTTAATACAAGTAGGGGTCTAATTATAATTTATTCAAATGAGCCATATGTTATGATCAAACATATCAAATTGCCATTCAAACTTCTGTGATATAGATGGAATTCTAACTAGTTCAAAGAACAAAAGGGCAGAAAAACTTTCTAGTAAATTATTATGTGCAATTCAATGCATTCGTGGAAAGTTTATTACTAATGAGTGAAGTTAAAAGATTTGTATATTTAAACCTGCTTTACCTGTGATCAAGTTAGAGAAAAACTTTGATAAATGTACCTCCTTACTGACCTAGTTTATGGAGCTCTTTAAAGTTTAGGAAAAATAATTACATGTTTGAATGCTTAATATGAGGCACTATCATGAATTATTTGAGATAAGTCTTCCCTCTTACCTGGATCTCACAGAGATTTGGCTAAAGAACGAGATCACTCCCTTCTAAGTCAGTCAATTTACAACGTTTGAAAACCTCATTAATCATTTCTTGGAGGGTACTTCTAGGACACAACGGTCTCAGTTACAAATAGGGTCATGTGAAAGTTAATGAGTCCTTTAAATAACTCATTGGTTCCTTGTTCCATTTATTTTCACTAAGATGTTAGGGCAGAGAGCACTTTGCTATGACATTGAGAGAATGAAAATAATTATCATCTGTAGGTTTCATGCTATTTTTGATTTGTTATTATGGGTTAAGTTTTATTTTAGGCTTATGTATTACAGAACTCTAAAAATACAAAATAATTTCAACATTTTGAATTCAGAAGACAGACTGATTTCATAACTATTATGATATGTAAGAGTGAAAATGAACAAACATTAATCTGTTAAGAATGTTACTCAAACATTATTTCAGTTTGAAACCAGAAAGCAGTATGTCTCTCCAAAATTTACATTAAATGTTGTAGTAGCAGTATTTAGATAAGAAAGGTGAGGTTACGTACAAGTTCAAAAAACCTCAGAGACCTGACACAGCAAAAGCTTATTTCTCTTTCCCACAAATGCACTATGGGAATGCATAGCATCCCAAGACCATATTCTCTCTATAGCAAGCAACTCAGTGACCCAGGCTGCTTCAACCACATGACCATTATCTCAACACAAGTATTTACTGTTGCCTAGCAAGGGAGAGAGACTGGAAAATGAAATATGAGCCAAACTCTCTTGGACTGAATTTTTATGTGTCAATTCTGTTCACCTTTCATTGACCATATCAGCTTTCATAATTCTTGGCTCCACCTAACCTCTGGAGCGAGGGGATATAGAAAACTAATGGAATATGTGGGGATTATTATTTGAGGACTGTTTCCATCACCCAATATCCCTTTTTCCCCCATTAATGTGCACAGAAACATTACTCTCCAAGTGAGATAACTCATAGGTCCAATCCAGTTTCTGCTTGTGGAACACTCTGGCTGATATGCAAGTCTCTATATCAGTTTCAGATGTCAGTGCTTTCAAGTGATACATATGAACTAAAAAGACAAGCTAAGGGAGCCTCCCCATACACATACATGAACATTCAATAATAAATGACAATAAAAAACACTACTAATAATGGTGGAACAGAAACAGAACAGATACTACTTAGAAAGGAGAAGACTCAATCCGTCCCCACTCCTCCTCTCTCCTGTGTCCACAAGTTTATTCTCTCTGTCTTTGCCTCTATCCCTGCCCTGAATATAGAGCAGAAATAGGTTCATTAATACCATTTTTCTAGATTCCATATACATGTGCTAATACACAACATTTGTTTTTCTCTTCTGACTTACTTCAGTCTGTATGACAGGCTCTAGGTAAATACTACTGTGGGTAAAACAGATAGCTAGAAGGAAGTTGCTGCATAGCACAGGAAGCTCGGCTTGGTGCTCTGTGATGATCTAGAGCGGTGGAATGGGAGGGTGGGAGGGAGACTCAGGAGGGGGTGGATATATGTATTACACACAGTTGGCTCATGATGCTGTACAGCAGAAACTAACACAACATTGTAAAACAATCATATTCCAAAAAAAGAAAAGAAAGGAAAAGACAGACATGCCTTAGTCACTGATACATAGATATCTCACTCCCCATGAGCAAACATTTGTACCTGTTCAGTCACACAGTCATTTCCTATGGAATGACTTCTCCATAGGAAAAGTGACTATGGACTACGTGACTAAATGACGACTAAGTGACTAAAGGACTACACTTTATGACCCTATGAACTATAGAGCCTACCAGGCTTCTCTGTCCATGGGATTTTGTAGGCAAGAATACTGGAGTGGGTTGCCATTCTTCCTCCAGGGGATCTTCCAGACCCAGGGATCAAACTTGTGTCTCCTTCATCGGCAGGTGATTTCTATATCACTGTGCCACCTGGGAAGTAGGCATTGGTGAGAGGTCCCAAACTGGGGTTGGAGAATGTTCCTCCAAGGTCTAGACTCTTTTGGGAACCTCTACAAAGTCCATTGTTCTCTGTACCTCATGGCTGCTTCTTTAAGGACGCTTTTTCTTTCCCATTAGCCTTGTTCTGATTCGATGTGGGTTTGGGGGAATATACCCTAATTGCAATCTGAGGAGTTTGCTCAGCCAGCTTTCTTCTCACAGAAAGTTTGGTAATTTAGAGTTATTTAAAGCCTGTAAAGTTGTTTTTTGGGGGGTGGGGGTGGGGGAGGGGGTTCCAAACTCAGTTTCTTTACCAGAAGAACTTAAAAAAAATCCAGTAAGCTTTCATTCCAATTTTATCCATGCACACAGAAAATGCCCTGCTCTTTTTTATTTTGTACCTATCTACTCTTTCGTTCCATTATTCATTCTCTCTATATAACAGGGTTACACAGAAGCTGTTTGAATTTCCGGGCAAAGCCACACTGTTAATCTGATCTTTGCCCTGAATCATTTTACCAAATTATTGAGTGCACATTCTTAACCTGTTCTTTGCTTTGAGGCAATTTAATCAGTTGGAACTATATTGCCAGACATTTATCTGTAAAGGCTTTTGTACCCTTATCATTTATCAGGGTTATGAAGTGATTGTTTTAGCAACACTGAAAGACTTTGTATTGACTTTCTCTACTCATTTCACCTTTGCTTACAAAGTAGCCAATTCTATTCTGAACTCATTTATTACTTAATATACCTTGCTGAATACAGTTAATAGCAAATCATACACATTATTAACATCCTGCTTCACACCAGGATCCCAAGTTTGTTAGGCACATGATTTGCTGCTCACATTATTCTAATGCTTTGCTACTGTATAAAATAAATCTCCATCTTTCTAAAGCTTCTAATAACAGTTCTCTCTCTGCTCATTCACTACTGGATCACTAGGTCAATGCCAAATAGAATAGGTTTTTAAAGACATCCTCTCACTTCTATTGCCAACTTCTACAATAACCAGGATAGGCTAGCTAAAACAGACAACTAGGTAGGATAGATTAGATAGAAAGAAACAATGCCACATCACAATGCTCAATACAACAAAGGCTTACTTCAGGTTCATTCTGAATTCAATGCATATTTGAGCAATTCTTTGAGCACTGTTCACCTTGCAGTAACTCAGTGATCCATTCTGTTTTTATGTTTTGGGTTCACAACACAAGGCCTTAGGTACATAGTAGAGCAAAAGAGAAAATGAAGAATGGTGCCCGAGATATCCACTGTCTTAGCCTAGAAATGTCACATGGTCACATGACACTTTTCCTCACTTTATTCTCCAAAAATATTCCTGTGGTTCAAAATAATTGTAATAGAGCATAGGAATATAATGAATAAAATAGAATATTTGGTGATTCTTACTGTCAGCCACAAGAGAGAAAATCTCCTATATTTTGTAGAGATAAAATTGTCATATGTTGACCTATTTTAAAAAAAAGCTTCTGTAACTAACACTGTCTCAAGTGAAAACTTAAACAAGTAGTATATTTTAATGGCTAAGAGTGTAGTTTCTCTTTTTATTTTTTGTTTTTTAGATAATCCTGGTTAATTAGCTCTGTAATTTTGGATCCAGTGAGGTTAAATGAGATAATTTATATAAAACGCCAGACATCTATGAAGTATATTATGGTTATTAACTTTAACTGGAGACTTCATTCTATGTATATTTTCTCATACTAATAATATAGATATTTAATTCACAATTTCCTGCTAAATTTTAAAATATCATATTAGTGAACCTGCCAGAGAAATCTAATTATGTTGTTATTGGAAAAAATAAAGCCAAATTGTCACTTGAGAACATAAAATTGAACTGACTTTCCTGGAATTAATTTTAAATAGTCTGAAAATTAGAACATGTAGTGTGACACTATTCTAAGTAAATTAATAAATTAGAGGAAGAGGGATGATGGCAGAGAGGTGAAAGGATTAGGAAAAGGACAGATTTGACTTAATAACTAAAAATATTTAATTTTGTGTTGGGCAAAACCTAACACTAATTAAGGTTAATTAACAGGCCCACATGCCTCTACCATCTTAATTTAATACCTGCAATATTATTCTGTTTGATCTCTTTTCTTTGAAAACTGTTGGCTAAATGATACAGATACAGAGAATTCTGCCCTAATCAGAGAAAATAAGTTTTGACTTTGAATCTGATCTGTAGTCTGGCTCTTTTATAGCTGTCCTGACTTCTAAAGAAACAGATCTCTTTAAAAACAGAATCTGTTAGAATGTAGACATGTTTGACGTATTAAAACTCTACTTTGTTTGATCTTACCAAACAATTGAATGTATTTCAACAGAAAGAATGCTCACATCTGCCACAACAGGCATGTTTACAATCATTTTAATGATACCATTAGATGTTCCTCTTTGGAGCTTGCTATTCTAGGCTGTTGTATAAAAACCACATGAGGTAAATTTACTACCTGTGTGCAATGGAAATGACCTATTTAAAGGAAACATGAAAAATACAGATAGAAGATAGAACTCAATTTATTTCTTATGTTGAAATATGACCCTGAAAAGAAAGGATGTTTTGTGGTAGAGTGCATCTTTACTCTAAACCGGAAAAACGAACCAAAAAAGGACTTTTCCTAATCTCAAAACATTTGAGTTTCAGTGTCTCTGGAAAAATCTGTTAGTTGAGAGGTAGGTTCTTAGGTCATATAAGAAACCTGAGTTTAAAAAGCTTTTCTAAAACATTTACTTGAAACCATCTTGGATATAAATGCTTTTTGGGAAGTTGGTAGTTAAATAACTATAACTTCATTGCTTCTATACTTATCTCCACAAGGGGTGAAAATTATGTGCTTTTTGAAGACTGAAAGAGTTACAGGATATTTTCTCTTGAATTCATATTCTTTTAAAGCACATTTTTTTTTTTTTCATTTGGGGTGGAGGAACAGTAATTCAGAGTACTGTTAAACCAGTAGACTGGTTTATAGACTGGATCCCAGAATTTTTTTTGTTTAATTTTCAATGTCAATTTTATCCACCTCTTTATAGTCCCAGATGACCGGACTATAACTATCACCAGGATTGTTAGTAATTCTTCTTACAACTTTATATAACAATGTGAAATACAAAGGGAAACTTAATACTCTTTATTAAAGAATTTCTGTGGGTCTAAAACTGTACTAAGACCTAGAAATGAAAGCACACATTATAGAAAAATAAATATGTTGTTAGTAGCTAGTAAGTTATCAGAGTGCTACTGGATGTGAAGAGCTTTTAGTTTCTGATAACAGTCTCAGAAGCGCTTTCCCTGAAGTTCTGTTGTATGATCGAAGGAAAATTTCCTGATTGTGTAGCTTTCCCCAAAGGCTGTGTAGTAACAAATTTCATTAATATGATTAGAAAAATAGAAGTATGAAAGTTAGTTGGAGTATTTACTTACTGTTATGATAAAAGGTAGCAATCTAGGGTGTCAAAATTGCTTTTTGTAATTACAAAGGAACAAATTACAAGGAACAATTTATGAAAAGGAAATATTATGAGGGGGAAGGAAAAAGATAAAGGACACTTTTCTACGTCTCAGATCATGAGGATTAGAAATGTTGGTAGTAAAATTCTCTGCAGAGAAAGCTTCTTTCTGTCAGGTACCAATCAAGTGAAGAAAAAATGAATAGTAGATATTTTCTTGATTAGATAAAATAGAATCAGAGTTTGTGTTGGCTTTGACATCCAGGTATATTGGAATTGCTCCTTTTAGGTAGAAAATTGCTAGAGTGAATCTAATCTCCTGTATCTCTCCCCACTTGTCAATAGGATGCACTCTCTGATTTCCCTATCCACTATTTGTAGGAGGAAGGCCTATTTTCTGAGTCTGAAGTATGTAATGATGCACGCTGAGTGTACATTTGGCTTTCCTGTCTACTCGGCTTTTATGGTTTCATTTCCCCCTTTTGATTTTCGAGTATGTAATTGTGTAACTCAATGGTACACACCTGGCTTCTGAGTAGTCTAGCCGAGGCTGGTAGGAAAACAAGTCACAAATCTCTAAAGTCCTGGCAACATTAATATGTCAAATTTAATAAAACTGTACAGAGATCCTAAACATAATCTGCTGAATACTGATCGGAGATATCCTTCCTATACATAACATAAGATCCATTGTTTAGCTAAGGAATTCTATTTAGAAACGTTAAAGTAGTCATCATGGTAAAGAATGAAATTGCACATTTGAATTAAAATGTACTGCACCTATTTTTTTGCCAACATATACTGGCAGTTACATTATAAAACTTATGAGTAAATGTACACAGAATGAGGATAAATAAATGTTTACACATGAAACATAACATATAAAATTACAGACATGTAAAACAAAAGAGAGAGAAGAGAAAGAGAAATTATAGACTGTAAAATATGTAGAATACATTCAAGGGCACTCAGACACTTATATAATTTAACTTTGCCTATGCAAGTTGAGATGAAAAGAATACAGGTAATTTCCTAATCCTTTTGTCCATCTCATTCTGTATGTTGACATATTAAACTCAGTTTGGCATGATTATTTTGTATCAAAGTAAAAGGCACAGGTATCCTCTGCCTAAAATAAAAAATAAACAAACATAACAATAAAATAGATGATTGCATTTCAGATACACTTTTGTGTTTATAAAGCAAGTGCAACCACTGGCTGTTTTTTAAGCTCTCTTGAGACTTGTAAAGTTCCTTTCAATCCATTGCCAGTGGGGTAGGAAACCACCTGCATATCTGCTAGTACAAGATTATTTTTATTTCTACTTCTAATTTTTTGTTATTGTTCAGTTGCTCAGCTGTGTCTGACTCTTTGGGATCCCATGGACTGCAGCCCACCAGGCTTCCCTGTCCTTCACCATCTCCTGGAGTTTGCTCAAACTCATGTCCATTGAGTTGATGATGCTATCCAACCATCTTGTTCTCTGCTGTCCCCTTCTCCTCCTGCCTTCAATCTTTCCCAGCATCATGGTCTTTTCCAATGAATCAGTTGTTCCCATCAGGTAGCCAAAGTACTGGAGCTTCAGCTTTAGCATCAGTCCCTCCAATGAATATTCAGAATTGATTTCCTTTAGGATTGACTGGTTTGATATCATAAAGTCCAAGGGACTCTCAAAACCACAGTTCAAAAGCATCAATTATTCAGTGCTCAACCTTCTTTTTGGTCCAACTCTCACATCCATACATGACTACTAGAAGATAGAACCATAGATATGACTATACTATACAAACCTTTGTTGGTAAAGCGATGTCTCTGTTTTTTAATATGCTGTCTAGGTTGGTCATAACTTTCCTCCCAAGGAGCAAGCATCTTTTAATTTCATGGCTGCAGTCACCATCTGCAGTGATTTCGGAGCCCAGGAAAATAAAGCCTGTCACTGTTTTCATTGTTTCCCCATGAATTTGCCAAGAAGTGATGGAACTGGATGCCATGGTCTTTGATTTTTGAATGTTGAGTTTTAAGTCAGCTTTTTCACTCCCTTCTTTCACCTTCATCAAGAGGCTCTTTAGATCCTCTTCGGTTTCAGCCATAAGGGTGGTGTCATCTCCATATCTGAGGTTACTGATATTTCTCCAGGAAATCTTGATTCCAGCTTGTGCTTCATCCATCCCAGCATTTTGCATTATGTACTCTGCAAATAATTTAAATAAGCAGGGTGACAATATACAGCCTTGATGTACCCCTTTCCCAATTTTAAACCAGTCCATTGTTCCATGTCTGGTTCTAACTGTTGCTTCTTGACCTGCACACAGATTTCTCAGGAGGTAGGTAATGTGGTCTGGTATTCCCATCCCTTGAAGAATTTTCCGCAGTTTGTTGCGATCCACACAGTCAAAGGCTTTCTTGTAGTCAATGAAGCAGAAGTAGATGCTTTTCTGGAATTCTCTTGCTTTTTCTATGATCATTGCATGTTGGCAATTTGAGCTCTGCTATCTCTGCCTTTTTTGAATCCAGCTTGAACATCTGGAATTTGTTGCTTCATGTACTGTTGAAGCCTAGCTTGGAGAATTTTGAGAGTTAATTTCTTAGCGTGTGAAATAAGTGCAACTGTGCAGTAGTTTGCTTTTTCTTTGGCATTGCCCTTCTTTGGGATTGGAATGAAAACTGACCTTTTCTAGTCCTGTGGCCATGATGAGTTTTCCAAATCTGCTGGCATATTGAGTGCAGCACTTTCACAGCATCATCTTTTAGGATTTGAAATAGCTCAGCTGGAATTCCATCAGCTCCACTAGCTTTGTTTGTAGTGAATATATTGAACTAACTAAAAAAAAAAAAGTTGGAGATATCCAAGAATAATTATCATTTTAACAGCTGGGATCGAATTGCTAGGTCAATTTTAATGATATTGAGAGTATTAACTCTTCTAATACTAGTAATAAGAAATCATCCTTTTGGTCACAAATACAGTCTGTGAGCACACTATCCAGTTTTCCTGTTGTTTTTTGTATCATTTCTCCCTGAAGTGCTACTTTGTTTAGCACACTTAGCAATTAGACTTACACTTAACTATAAACATTCTAATGCAGATGCATCAAATCATCAGTAAGATTTCCAAGTCTTCAGTGAGTGCCAGTACGTACACTCAAGAGAGTAGGAGAACTGGGTTGACAGTTTAGACTGTTTAGAACTACTTCTAAATGTGCTATGGCTTGATAATAGGATGAAGAAGAGCTAGAAATCACCAATTTCTGCTTTTTAGGGACATTTGTTAAGATGTGATGAAACAATTCCTCAAACTGTTACATAACTACTTTGGGATCTAGACAACACAGTAGCAGAAGTTGAACTGCAGGTGAATGAAGAGTTGAAACTCAGAATGGTAGCCTGCATTTAGTTGTTCTTTGAGGCCAGACATTCTCTGCCTATGGGTAGTAATCCAGGCTGACTGAGAGTTCATCTCATAATTCAGCACTTCGAACGATACGGAAAAGCAACTTCTGTTTGCCAGCTTGAAGCTAGTATAAGTGCCAGCATTGAAACATCAGTCTCATTAGGAGGTTTGATAAGGAGGTGCCTCAGACTCTCCCCAACACCTTTCTTCAAGGGGTCACACCCTCTTGACCAATGCAGGTTACGGTCTACCTAGTCTAGATTCAATACTTTGTTTAAGCCATTTTGACCATAGACATAGGAGCATGGAATTGATTAAAAGTAAATAAATTTGAACATACTAAAATTTGAGGGAAATATACTAGCAATAAAATAGGAAATCTGGCTAGGAAACATCTGTGAAAATCCCTGGGCCGCTGAGGTGGCATCAAAGAGAGATTCTACAAGCAGTGGATCCTCCGGAAGGAGCAGCCAATTCAGATACGAATGGGAAGGAAGACAAAAAGGAAAATTGTTCTCTCCTGGCAATAGAACTAAAGATTTTAGAACAGAATTGGAGACAGAATGAAGTGGAAATCAGGAAAATTACTGCATTGCCAGGATAGGATTTCCTGCCATTACTAAATAGCAGGGTAAGATATATGCTTTCTATAACAATTATTGTGCTTCAAATTGTTCACAGTTAAAATGAAAAACTAAGTTATAGTGAAGAAGAACTGAAGAGCTTCTTGATGAAAGTGAAAGAGGAGAGTGAAAAAGTTGGCTTAGAGCTCAACATACAGAAAATTAATATCATGGCATCTGGTCCCATCACTTCATGGCAAATAGATGGGGAAACAGTGGCTGACTTTATTTTTGGGGCCTCCAAAGTCACTGCAGATGGTGATTGCAGCCATGAAATTAAAAGACGCTTACTCCTTGGAAGGAAAGTTATGACCAACCTAGACAGCATATTGAAAAGCAGAGACATTACTTTGCCCACAAAGGTACATCTAGTCAGTTCAGTTCAGTTCATCGCTCAGTCGTGTCCAACTCTTTGCGACCCCATGAATTGCAGCACGCCAGGCCTCCCTGTCCATCACCAACTCCCGGAGTTCATTCAGACTCACGTCCATTGAGTCCGTGATGCCATCCAGCCATCTCATCCTCTGTCGTCCCCTTCTCCTCCTACCCCCAATCCCTCCCACCATCAGGGTCTTTTCCAATGAGTCAACTCTTCACATGGTGGTCAGAATATTGGAGTTTCAGCTTTAGCATCAGTCCTTTCAAAGAACACCCAGGACTGATCTCCTTTAGAATGGACTGGTTGGATCTCCTTGCAGTCCAAGGGACTCTCAGGAGTCTTCTCCAACCCCACAGTTCAAAAGCATCAGTTCTTCAGTGCTCAGCTTTCTTCACAGTCCAACTTTCACATCCATAAATGACCACTGGAAAAACCATAGCCTTGATTAGACGGACCTTTGTTGGCAAAGTAATGTCTCTGCTTTTGAATATGCTATCTAGGTTGGACATAACTTTCCTTCCAAGGAGTAAGCGTCTTTTAATTTCATGGCTGCAGTCACCACCTGCAGTGATTTTGGAGTCCAAAAAAATAAAGTCAGCCACTGTTTCCACTGTTTCCCCATCTATTTCCCATGAAGTGATGGGACCAGATGCCATGATCTTAGTTTTCTGAATGCTGAGCTTTAAGCCAACTTTTTCACTCTCCTCTTTCATTTTCATCAAGAGGCTTTTTAGTTCCTCTTCACTTTCTGCTATAAGGGTGGTGTCATCTGCACATCTGAGGTTATTGATGGTTTTTCCAGTAGTCATGTATGGATATGAGAGTTGGACTATAAAGAAAGCTGAGCACCAAAGAATTGATGCTTTTGAACTGTGGTGTTGGAGAAGACTCTTGAGAGTCCCTTGGACTGCAAAGAGATCCATCCAGTCCATCCTAAGGGAAATCAGTCCTGAATATTCATTGGAAGGAATGACGTTCAAGCTGAAACTCCAATACTTTGGCCACCTGACGTGAGGAACTGACTCATTGGAAAATGTCCTGACAATGGGAAAGCCTGAAAGCAGGAGAAGGGGAGAACAGAGGATGAGATGGTTGGATGCTTCACTGACTCAATGGACATGAGTTTGAGTAAACTCTGGGAGTTAATGAGGGACAGGGAGTCCTGGCATACTACAGTCCACGGGGTCACAAAGAGTTGGACACGACTGAGCAACTAAACTAAACTGAAGTTATAGCATTTCTTCTTCTTGTATATTGCGCATGTTAAAGGTAATTATGTTCTGTTTCAACTCAGTTTCTGGATCATGAGTCATAGCATCTAAGCTGTCAGAGATTAGGCATATCACCAACATATTTTAGGAAAGGAGCCATATGCAATAAATAGTAATTGGATCAACCTTTGGGGTGGTTTCTCTTGTGGAAGAGGAGGATCTTTCATGAACAATGAGTATGCATGCTGAATAGTAGGGGTGGAATTATATCAGATTCCATTAGTTTGCCTCCAGCAATCCATTCCCAGTGTCCTTCCCCTTATGGATTCGCCAAAGATCCTCATTTCTCTAGTCTCTCTTGAAGCAAGAACTAATCATGAGGTTCAGTTATAATCACAGTAACCTAAGAAGAATTTTACTGGGATCATGTTCAAAAGATAATTTAATGCAAAGAAATAAAATAGCCTGCTGGTATCCCTCCATCCTCTTTGTTTCTGCCTTGCTAATGTGATTCTTAGAGCTATGGAAACCATCTTTATAGCCAAGATGCAAGAATGATTAAGACAAATAATCAGCATGCTAAGAAAGCAAGAAAATAGGTCAGGTGTTACTATTCTTTAATCAGTGAATCATTTATGAAACAATCTACCTCTAGACAGTTTCTAAACAAACAATAAATGATATTATATTGTGAGGCCACTGTTGGTCAGGTATTTTGTTACTCACAGTTTAACTGATAAATACTGACAGATCATTAAATCAAATTCATCCCAGTGTGTACCATGTGATTTAAGAAAATTAAGAATTTATAAACTGTCATTTAAAAAAAGATTTTCATATAAAATCAATAGGTAATGGCATTCTGTATATTGTTTGCTAATCTTCGAAGGATAGTTAAGTTAAAACTGGGATGTTATTTCTGAGGTATAATTCACAGGATTCTCATTCTCTAGAGGCTGATTTCTTACATATGGTATATCAACATTCATTTGTCTTTTGTATCACTTCTAACAAAGAACCCAGTGTTAGTAAGATTCATAGTTGACAGCTGATTGAAACAACAAACAAAAATTCTAAAAACTAAAATATACAACTTTAACATATAATAATAATAAGAGGCATATATAATTCAAGTTAAAAATAGGATTTTCAATGAAACATGTAGATAAAACTTAACGGACATCCCAATAAGAATATGTAAGAGAATATGTTTCTTTTTATTTGATTTTACATTTTACAAATAAAATGCAGCAGGCATCTTTTTGATGCCTTCCTGTAATGATAATAAATTTAAAAAGCCATAGAGGCTAAAAACAGTGAGAATAAAAGCCTAGGAATTAGGTGTGCTTAAAAGCTAGTTTTTACTTTACATTGATGAACCAAACCCATGGGACTTTAATTTTCTATTTTGATGGCTGTTCTGGGTATGCAAGACAAGAGATAAAGTCCCAGGTACGATTAAAGTAGAGAAAATGACAGGAGATTGCTCTATAAAGCTGAATTCCCAAAGGATTACACCTGCAGTAAACCCACAGCAGAAGGGACAATAAATAAACTTCCTTATGTCACTGGTATTGTGTGAGGGAAAAATAATATCCTTTTAGAATTCATAACCATAACTTGGTCTTCATGCAGATTATTTTCTCAACTTTATACAACTTAGCTGGTGGCGGGGGGCACCCCCAAGCAACCAAAACAAGAAAATGCAGAATCTACACTAGTAAATCTTACCTTCAATTTGAAACTCTCATACACAGACAAAACCCAAGAAACACATGGTGGAAAATGTAAAACTAGCAGAAGTAAATGTGCAAAGATATCATATATTAGATGCATAAGACAATAATTTAAATATTCATGTTTCACCTATTTCAAAAATTAGAAACAAGCATGAAAATCTGAATGAACATCAAGGGACTCTAAAGTTTCTGTAGAGACTTAAAAAGGAATCTTAAAGTTTTAGAAATGGAGAAAGTAAAGTAAAAACTTCAGTGCATCAAGGTGGAAGCAAGAGCTGGAAGATAAACTAAAGAAAATATTCATGAGGCAATCCACAAAGAGAAGTTAAAATATCAAATAGTGGTATGAGACACAGAAAGTAGGCTAATATAAGTCTCCTCTTCATGGAATCCAGCCTCATCGCTTCAGGGCAAATAGAAGGGGAAAAGGTGGAAGCAGTGACAGATTTCCTCTTCTCGGGCTCTAAAATCACTGCTGATGGTGACTGTGTCCAGGAAATCAGAAGATGATTGCTTCATAGCAGGAAAGCTATGACAAACCTAGACAGTGTGTTGAAAATCAAAGACATCTCTTTTCCAGCAAAGGTCTGTTTAGTCATGGCTATGGTCTTTCCAGTAGTCACCTATGGTTGTGAGTGCTGGACCATTAAGAAGGTAGAGCACTGAAGAATTGATGCCTTTGAACTGTGGTGTTGAAGAAGACTCTTGAAGAGTTCCTTGGACAACAAGGAGATCAAACCAGTTACTCTTAAAGGAAATCAACCCTGAATATTCACTGGAAGGACTGATGCTGACGCTGAAGCTCCAATATTTTGCTCACCTGATATGAACACCTGACTCATTGGAAAAGACTCTGATGATGGGAAGGATTGAGGGTAGAAGGACAAGAGGGCATGAGAGGAGGAGATGGCTGGATGGCATTACCAATGCACTGGACATAAAATTGGGCAAACTCTGGGAGATGGTGAGAGATAGGAAGGCCTGGTGTGATACAGTCCATGGGATTGTAAGAGTCGGACATGACTGAGTGACTTCACTTTCTTTCTTAGCGTCTACTAGAGATTCACAGCTGAAGATTGCTGACTTTCTTGAAATTCATTTACTTATTCATCAATAGAAAAAAACTTACTTTTAAATTATTCTTGAGTTAAAAAACAAAATCTAACTTATTTGTGATTGTTTTAATTGTTTCCAAATTAGAAGAGAAAGCTAATGTGTTTTCTCAATCACTGACGTTTTTGGACCAAGTAAGTTAGGTAAGAAAAACTGTGCTATGATAGCACATGATTTGTGAAAACAGGTATCTTTTAAAATAAATTAATAGAACCTCTAAAAATTGTGTCCTAATTTCATTTCTCAGGAATTGTGCAGTGATTTCCAAGTTTCTTCTTTTATGAGGTATAAAATTCAAGAGTGTTAATACATTAAAGAAATAGAAATATTGATACTTATCTATTTATCAAAAGTTTTCAATTTTTCTGCTTGGAAAGAACGATTAATATAGATCACATTATGAAGTAACAGTTGTTATATGATAACTGATCTTCAAGACAATTTTTCTACTGAGGAAGACAAAGTAAATGACTACCAGAAGATGGTATTTCTGTAGTCCTGTGCAAGAATAAACAAAAGTAAATAAATGTTATCTTCTTGTATTATATGATCAATTATTCACTATTTATAGGAAAACATAAATTCACATGAATCATTGTGTTTTTATATACCAATATACACACATGTAATTCATATATATATATATGTGTGTGTGTAAACCATACACAACATATTTTTTCTTTTACAAGTAGTGATTGTGGTTATTCATCAGAGGGCATCTTTTTTTCTATAATTTTAAAGATAAAAGGTATTCTTTTAATGTCAACCCATGCCTATATGCTTATGCATTATACTATTAAGCAAACCTGGATTTAATTCCCAGCCCAGATTGCACACTCCCCAGGCTACTTTGTTCAACACCTTTAAAGAAGAAAATTACTAATGCTACATGAAAGCATTCATTTTAGTTTTAAGGAAAGGTGCTAGCTTCCAATAAAGAAAAAAGTGTTATTTTGCTTTGTTTTCTGTTGGAAATATAGCAGTTGTGGCCTTTCAGCAAGAGATATAAAACCACCCCACAAAGGGTTTCTGTCCCAGTGGATCCATTTCTCTGTGTACTACCACATGTTTTTCTCATAAAGAAAAATGCAGGTATTAGAGATTCTAATTATATGTTTCTACAAACTGAATTAACACGGAAATAGCAAATTGCTTGGGGGAGCATTTAACCCTGTGCCTTTGAAGCATTCAAAATATTTATATTTCTCCACACTTGGACTCTTAAAAGCCATTTGACTGTTTTCCCAGGATATCTGCATCTACAAGACTAGCTCTATATTGACACAGTGGCACCTATTAGCTACAACTTCTCCCAGATTTTCTTGAGGGGATGTAACTTTTCATTGTCCCCAAACCTTAATTAAGGTTTAAGAAGAATATGTATTGCAGTAAGTCAGTGTATTCAAAATATTTGAATGCATGTGCATTTGTGTGCCTGTGTGTGGGTGTGTGTTTAGGAGAAAAAGCTAACTGTATTTCAGAACCATCAACAAAGATGGAGAGACAGGCTTCTTCCCTAAGCTATACTTGATTTCTAGAAGACGAGAAAAATAGTAGCAGATTACTTGGAGTCTGTTTTATAATGTTGTAAGAAACTGTGACTTTGAATTTCTATTTTAACAACTAAACATATTTAAGAGACAAAGTAGAAAACATAGTCACTGGAGGAGAAGCTTGAGTGGGACATATTAAGACATTTTATTGTCAGGAATAACTGATCTTGGAGAGACACTAGAATGCTATCCTTGCTTGCTACCTAATTATGATGAATGTACTGTGACTTCCATTATGGCGTTTCCAAAATATCCATCAAATCAATCTTTTATATTAAACCCACTTGAAATAATAGACTACTAACATATGTACATCCATGTCTTAAAATTTTGATATTCGGGTATGATGTTATAAAGTGGCATGGGCTCAAATTCATCAAAGTTTTAAAAATTAAGAATATGTAAAAATCCCATTGAAAATCATAATTTTCTCCTAAAACGTTGATCATTTTCCTCATTTTTTTTTTTTGTCCTGTCAACATGAAACAGCTGGATTAAGAAAGATAGTATTGTAGATCAGGCTTATTTTCTTTCTCCTTTCTTTAACCAAGAGGTCATGGACCACCTGTAAACTTGATGGATTAAATAAAACTTGTGAAATTGAATCCTGGTAACAGATTGGATTCTATAAAGTAGGCACCATGTATCTCTCTCCCCATTATTCCATTCTTTTGTAATTCCTTCCTAATTCCAATGTGCATTTATTTAATATACATGATTTCTACAACATTTTTCACTTTCTTTCCTAAGAAACCCATTGTGACTTTTCTTACTGTGCTGAGCAAACTTTGAAGCACTAGATGCTGTTTATGACAGCTCAAAATGAATACCTTGATAAGGCTACAAAGCAAAGTAATGGCTAGAAAAGCCTACTGATGAAAAGGCTGTTAGGCAGGCAGTGCTAACCACATACATGGATCATGCAAGAGGCTACAGGAGGTCACAGGTTTTTAAGGAGTGAGGATCAAGCAGGGTCAAAATTGGTTACACTCAATTGCATGGCTGTATTCTTCTCCAGTCAACCCCAGCTGAATCTCTAATTATGACCTACACAATCAGTGCCAAAGCATTAAAGAGTGTAACTGTATTGTTCCATGGTGAGTGCTTAGCAAAAAAGCTGGAATTCGATACTTAGTCACAGTTTGCAAACAATGTGGTTGAACCACCTGAGGGGTCACATTTTTACATTCTGAGGCAATTTATTAGTAATGGTACCTGTCAGTCAGAAATCCCCCAAAGCTCTTTCATTACTAGACATGACTTTGATATAGAAATGGTTCAAAGTAAGAGGCAAATAAAATAAGAGCTAGATCATTTACAAAGAAACATCACTAGATTCCTTTTATCCTTTCCTGATGAGCAATCTTTGTAGTTGTGCTCTAAGTGGTGTAAAGATTAGGCTGAATGGGTTATTTTAAAAGCAAGCCCATTTATTTGTCTATGAGGAATTTGGAAAGTTTCTAAACTTGCACCACAACTTCTTCCACTTTAACTAAAAATATACAAAAGCAAACACTATGGTTGACACTTTCCTAGTCAATCATACTCCAGATAGGAATGATTCAAAGTTTAGAAAGCCTGTCTAAATTAAAAAAAAAAAAAAAAAACTCTCCTGCATAAGGATAGCACACAGCTTTCACCCAACACACACACATGCACTCACATACACCCATGTAAGTGCACCTGCATTTCTAATGCAGAAAACAAACTTCCATTTCTGATTATCAAATGTTACTTTTCTATCTTTGGAAAGAAATACCACTTTTTACAAATAGATTAACTATTTTAATGGTTTTCATTTAATTAATTTGTCAAACATGATCCTGGAACTACTACTCTTTTTTATATTCCTTTCTTTCTACAGAAGACTTCCATTTAGGAACTTACTGTTTAAAACTTTTATGACATCACAGAATGTATTACCACATGTGTACAATAATGTTATTATTGCCACCTCCTATCTAAATGTCTTTAAGAATGAATGTCACATTTTTCAAAGATTATATGTGGGCCATTTCAAAACAATGATCAAAGGATTTAAGGTAAGAAACAGAGCATACAGGAGAAAGCAAATCCATCAAATGAAACTGCATATGTAGAGAGAAAAAACCTGAAGCAGCCTAGATTTTATTCCCTCTATTCATTTGTATCCTACAGTAATTTTTAAAAATTAAAAATTTTGAGTTACATGATGGGTAGGACAATGTAACACAGAAGAAATAACTAAGATTTAAAAACCATTATCACATTCTAGAATATATGATCTGTGCTTTACATCTAGTATCACAATTAATCCTCAATACAACCCTATGAAGTAGATATTATTATTCCAAACTTAGCAGATAAGCAAACTAGGCTCATACTGCTTCAGTAGGAATTCCTGATCCCTGACCGCTCTTTATTGAGTCTTAAAATGGTATTTATGGCTTAACCCCTGCATTGCTAACCTGAGTAACTTCTTTGACACCATTTTAAAAAGTAAGTAAAATGGATACTTGTTTATTTGTTTTCTATTTTTTAAAATATTTTATACTCATGTGTTAACCACTTTTGAAATCTGGAAGCTATGCACCTGTGTATGTATATCTATGATTCCAGTCTTGAGCTCCTTTAACCATTCTAGCACTCATAAAAATATTGACATTTTACTGCTTCCTTGGTGGCTCAGTGATAAAGAATCCACCTGCCAATGCAAGACACATGGGTTTGATCCCTGATCCACATGCTTCAGAGCAACTAAGCCCATGTGCCACAACTACTGAGCCTGAGTTCTAGATCCCGGGAGCCGCAGCTACTGTGCCCGTGTGCCACAACTGCGAGGCCCTGCACCCCAGAGCCTGTGTTCAGCAACAAGAGAAGCCACTGCAACGAGAAGCCGGAGCAGCACAACTAGAAAGTGGAGCCCGCTCACCACAGCTAGAGAAAGCCCTCAAGGCAGTGAAGACCAGCACAGCCAAAAATAAATACATTTAAAAAATACTGATGTTTTAAAAATAAAGAATTAGTTTGGTGAATATCAGTGTAATATTGGCCCAAGCAACAACCATCTCAACAGGTTAAGTCACTGGTTACAATGTTTTTGGAGAATTTGATCTTTACAGTCTCAGAGTAATAATACCTCAGATAGTTTGATAAATATGTGCAATTAAATGGAACGCTATAATGCAGAAATCTCAACAGAAATCACCTTAACCACCACGTGAACAAACTTAGCACCTTGAAAAAAGAGACAAACTATCATTAAGCGAATCTGACATTACAGTAAGTACACAAGATCACTTGTAGTATTCTTGTCAAAGTAGGTTAGACTTAATTTTATAACAGCTAAACAGACAAATCCAGATGGTGGAATATCCTATAAAATAGGCAGAATTCTTTAAAAAAAAAATCAATATCGTGAGAAACAAAACCAGCAGGATGAAATGGAAGGACTATTCTTCCATATTAAAGGAAATTAGGACATGAAACTAGCCATGTACAGATGTGAGAGCTGGACTGTAAAGAAAGCAGAGCACCAAAGAATTGATGCTTCTGAACTGTGGTGTTGGAAAAGACTCTTGAGAGTCCCTTGGACTGCAAGGAGATCCAACCAGTCCATCCTAAAGGAGATCAGACCTGGGTTTCATTGGAAGGACTGATGCTGAGGCTGAAACTCCAATACTTCGGCCACATGATGCAAAGAGCTGACTCACTTGAAAAGACCTTGATGCCGGGAAAGATTGAAGGCGGGAGGAAAAGGGGACAACAGAGGATGAGATGGTTGGATGGCATCACCGACTCCATGAGTCTGAGTAAACTCGGGGAGTTGGTGATGAACAGGGAGGCCTGGTGTACTGCAGTCCATGGGGTCGCAGAGTCGGACATGATTGAGGAACTGAACTGAACTGAATTAAATTGCTGTACTCAATATACCAGCAAATTTAGAAAACTCAGCAGTGGCCACAGGATGGAAAAAAGTCTGTGTTTTTAATTTCAAGGCTGGACTCACTGTCTGCAGTGATTTTTGGATCCCAAAGAGGAGCAATGAAAAAGAATGTTTATATTACTGAACAATTATGCTCATTTCACATGCTAGCAAGATTATGCTCAAAAGCCTTCATGCTAGGCTTTAGCAGTATGTGAATCCAGAACTTCCAGTTGTACAACCGGGGTTTAGAAAAGGCAGAGGAACCAGAGATCAAATTGCCAACATCTGTTGGACCATGGAGAAAGCAAGAGAATTCTGGAAAAAAATCTACTTCTGCTTCATTAATTATGGTAGAATCTTTGACTGTATAGATCACAACAAACAGTGGAAAATAATTAAGAAATGGGGGACCAGACCACCTTACCTGTCTCCTGAGAAACCTGTATGCTGGTCAGGAAGCAGCAGTTAGAATTTTATATGGAAAAACTGACTGGTTCAAAATTGGGAAAGGAGTATGTCAAACCTCCCTGTTACCCTGCTTATTTAATTAATAAGCAGAATACATCATGTGAAATGCCAAGATGAATCAAAAACTGGAATCAAGACTGCTGGGAGAAATATCAACAACCTCAGATATGCATATGATACCATGGTAAAAACTGAAGAGGAACTAAACAGCCTCTTGATGAGGATGAAATCAGTTCACTTCAGTTCCGTCACTCAGTTGTGTCCAACTCTTTGTGATTCCATGGACTTCAGCACGCCAGGCTTCCCTCTCCATCACCAAATCCCACACCTTACTCAAACTCATGTCCACTGAGTCAGTGATGCCATCCAATCATCTCATCCTCTGGTGTCCCCTTCTCCTCCTGCCTTCAATCTTTCCCAGCATCAGGGTCTTTTCCAATGAGTCAGTTATTTATATCAGGTGGCCAAAGTATTGCAGATTCAACTTAAGCATCAGTCCTTCCAATTAATATTCAGAGACTAATTTTCTTTAGGATGGACTGGTTGGATCTCCTTGCAGTCCAAGGGACTCTCAAGAGTCTTCTCCAACACCACAGTTCAAAAGCATCAATTCTTCTGCGCTCACGTTTCTTTACAGTCCAACTCTCATTTCCACACATGACTACTGGAAAATCCATAGCCTTGACTAGATGGACGTTTGTTGGCAAAATAATGTCTTTGCTTTTTAATATGCTGTCTAGGTTGGTCATAACTTTTCTTACAAGAGCCAGTATCTTTTAATTTCATGGCTGCAGTCACATTTAGCAGTGATTTTGGAGTCCAGAAAAATAAAGTCTGTCACTGTTTCCATTGTTTCCCCATCTATTTGCCATGAAGTGATGGGACCAGATGCCATGATCTTAGTTTTCTGAAGGTTGAGCTTTAAGCCAACTTTTTCACTCTTCTCTTTCACTTTCATCAAGAGGCTCTTTAGTTCTTCTTCACTTTCTGCCATAAAGGTGGTGTCATTTGCATAGCTGAGGTTACTGATATTTCACCTAGCAATCTTGATTCCAGCTTGTGCTTCATCTAGTCCAGCATTTCTCATGATGTACTCTGCATATAAATTAAATAAGCAGGGTGACAATATACAGCCTTGATGTACTCCTTTCCTGATTTGGAACAGTCTGTTGTTCCATGTCCAGTTCTAACTGTTGCTTCTTGACCTGCATATAGATTTCTCAGGTCAGGTGGTCTGGTATTCCCATCTCTTTCAGAATTTTCCACAGTTTGTTGTGTTTCACACAGTCAAAGGCTTTGGCACAGTAAATAAAGTAGAATTAGATGTTTTTTTCTGGAACTCTCTCGCTTTTTTGATGATCCAACGGATGTTGGCAATTTGATCTTGGTTCCTCTGCATTTCTAGATCCAGTTTGAATATCTGGATGTTCACGGTTCACATACTGTTGAAGGCTTGGCTTGAAGAATTTTGAGCACTACTTTGCTAGCATGTGAGATGAGTACAACTGTATGGTAGTTTGAACATTCTTGGGCATTCCCTTTATTTGGGATTGGAATGAAAACTGACCTTTTCCAGTCCTGTGGCCACTGCTGAGGTTTCCAAATTTGCTGGCATATTGAGTGCAGCACTTTCACAACATCTTTTAGGATTTGAAATAGCTCAACTGGAATTCCATCACCTCCTCTAGCTTTGTTTGTAGTGATGTTTCCTAAGACCCACTTGACTTTTCATTCCAGGATGTCTCTTCTAGGTGACATACCATCATGGTTATCTGGGCCAAGCAGATCTTTTTTGTATAGTTTTTCCTGTGTATTCTTGCCACCTCTTCTTAATATCTTCTGCTTCTGTTAGATCCATACCATTTCAGTCCTTTATTGTGCCCATCTTTGCATGAAATGTTCCCTTGGTATCTCTAATTTTCTTGAAGAGATCTCTAGTCTTTCCCCTTCTATTGTTTACTCTATTTCTCTGCATTGATCACTGAGGAAGGCTTTCTTGTCTCTCCTTGCTTTCTTTGGGTATATCTTTCATTTTCTCCTTTGCTTTTTTGTCTTTTCTTTTCTCAGCTATTTATAAGGCCTCCTCGGACAATCATTTTGCCTTTTTGCATTTATTTTTCTTGGGGATAGTCTTGATCCCTGCTTCCTTTGCAATGTCATGAACCTCTGTCCATAGTTCTTCAGGCACTCTGTCTATTAGATCTAATCCCTTGAATCTATTTGTCATTTCCACTGTATAATCATAAGGGATTTGATTTAGGTCACACCTGAACGTTCTAGTGGTTTTTCATACTTTCTTCAATTCAAGTCTGAATTTGGCAATAAGGAGTTCATGATCTGGCTACACATATTTCCTGGTCTTGTTTTTGTTGACTGTATAGAGTTTTTCCACCTTTGGCTGCAAAGAACACAGCCAATCTGATTTCAGTATTGACCATCTGGTAATGTCCATATGTAGAGTCTTCTCTTGTGCTGTTGGCAGAGGGTGTTTGCTATGACCAGTGCATTCTCTTGGCAAAACTCTGTTAGCCTCTGACCTGCTTTGATTTGTAATGCAATGACAATATTGCCTGTTACACTGGGTCATCAAAAAAGCAAGAGAGTTGCAGAAAAACATCTATTTCTGCTTTATTGACTTTATTTCTGCCAAAGCAAGAGAGCTGCAGAAAAACATCTATTTCTGCTTTAATGACTTTATTTCTGCTAAAGCCTTTGACTGTGTCAATCACAATGAACTGTGAAAAATTCTGAGAGATGGGAATACCAGATCACCTGACCTGCCTCTTGAGAAACCTGTATGTAGGTCAGGAAACAACAGTTAGAACTGGACATGGAACAACAGACTGGTTCCAAATAGGAATAGGAGTATGTCAAGGCTATATATTGTCACCCTGTTGATTTAACTTATATGCAGGGTACAGAATGAGAAACACTGGGCTGGAGGAAGCACAAGCTGGAATCAAGATTGCCAGGAGAAATATTAATAACCTCAGATATGCAGATGACACCACTCTTATGGCAGAAAGTGAAGAAGAACTAAAAAGCCTCTTGATGAAAGTGAAAGAGGAGAGTGAAAAAGTTGGCTTAAACTCAACATTCAGGAAACTAAGATCTGGTCCCATCACTTCATGGGAAATAGATGGGGAAACAGTGGAAACAGTGGCTGACTTTATTTTTCTGGGTTCCAAAATCACTGCAGATGGTGACTGCAGCCATGAAATTAAAAGACGCATACTCCTTGGAAAGAAAGTTATGACCAACCTAGATAGCATATTCAAAAGCAGAGACATTACTTTTCCAACAAAGTTCTGCCTAGTCAAGGCTATGGTATTTCCAGTGGTCATATATGGATGTGAGAGTTGGACTGTGAAGAAAGCTGAGCACTGAAGAATTGATGCTTTTGAACTGTGGTGCTGGAGAAGACTCTTGAGAGTCCCATGGACTGCAAGGAGATCCAACCAGTCCATCCTAAGGGAGATCAGTCCTGGGTGTTCATTGGAAGGACTAATGTTGAAGCTGAAACCCCAATACTTTGGCCACCTGATGCCAACAGCCTACTCATTGGAAAATACCCTGATGCTAGCAAAGACTGAAGGCATAAGGAGAAGAGAGTGACACTGGATGAGATTTTTTGATGCTGTCATCAACTCAATGCACATGACTTTGGGCAAAGTTTGGGAGATGTGGAGGGCCTTGGAGCCTGTTGTGCTATAATCCATTGGGGTAGAAGAGTCAGACATGACTTAGCAACTGAACAGCAACAAAATTATACATATACATTTTCCAAACAATATAGGTAATTAAAATACTTTCCAAGCAGTGAGACATTTTGCATAGGAACTATGACATTCCTATAATGCTAAAGAACAGATAGTAACTTTTTCTAGGTAAAAACTGTTGTTAAAGAATTAGAATAGGTAAATCTTTTATATAATGGACAACAATTAAAATTATTACAATTCCAATTATTATCATAAGTATATAAAAAAGATTATGCATGTCCTTTTCAAATTACATGGACTATTATTTAATCAGATTAGTGTGGAAATTTGTAATTCTAACTTTTCATATATAAAATAGCAATCAGATTTCTTATTTGGTGATTTACTAAATAAAAAGGGTTTATAGGATGTATACTTGGGAAATAGATTGGCGAGGAGGGCCAGGTATTGGTGGATCACTCTGGTTGAAGGTACAGATCATTTGTCTCAAAATTTTCCATATTTCTCATACATGCATACAGACTCTGTATGTGTGTGTGTTTTACTGTGTGTTTAAGTCAACATTTCACTTTCACACACTGTATAATATTTTCAAGATACTTATGGAGGGGAAAGTTCTAAAGGCCTACATATTTAGCTTGGTACTTCAATATGAGTTTCCAAAGAGTCAGATGATATAATGGAATTTAGCATTCATAGCTACTTTGATGCAGCTATTTAGAGAATTAATTTCTCCTAAAAATCTGGCTGTCATATATCTTACACAATGGGCAGTCAGCCCTAATTAGATGATATTGGGGAAAAAATTTTTTTGAAATTGTATTTAAATTTTGTGTGTAGAAGAAAACTAAATGCATTTAAGCTTGCCTTTTCTGCCCATGAGCACCTGAGGGGAAATTGAGTTCCCATAATTATGATTCCCTGACAGCTAATTCATCAGATAATGTTTTATGTGCTATTTAATGTTCACTAAGTCTTAGGAGTCTATTCACCTTTTAAAGTTTTTCTTTTCTGAACCAATAGCATATTTTGCCAAGCTTAGAATCTAACTAATTTTCAGAAAGCTTACACTCATTTGACAATCAGAATTCACTGAATTTGAGTTGAATTCAATGAAAGTATTTTGTTATCATTTACTTAGTCTAGAACATAGAAAATATGGAGTGTATTCCAACAAATTTACAAAAAGCTAAAAATCAGTTTGAATAGCAATGCTACCTAAATTTGGTGGTAAGATTGGGTTTATCATTTTTCTACAAATTTAATCTAAGCAGTACAGAGTAATACCTGAGGCCAACTTCAGGAATTATTAGCAGAAGGGAAGGTGGTAAATTCCATTAATTTAACAAGCATTCATTGATATTTACATTACAAAGATTCAAAGATTTATGTGTATCCTGCCTTCAAAGCACTTACAGTTGAGTAGCAGAGCAATATACGTAAGCAAATACTTAGGTTTTCCAGGGGGCACTAGTGGAAAAGAACTTGCCTGCAAATACAGGAGGCATGAGACCCAGATTGGATCCCTGGGTTGGGAAGATCCCCTGGAGAAGGGCATGGCAATCCACTCCGGTATTCCTGCCTGAAGAATCTCATGGACAGAGGAGCATGGCAGGCTACAGTCCATGGGGTCACAGAGATTTGGACACGACTGAAACGACTTAGCATGCATATACACAAAATAGATTTTAAGTAAACTGGACTACATGCAGAGAGCAACACAGGAGGAAGTGACTGCCTCTTTTAGAGTCAGCAGATTATACAAGACAATGTGTAGTTGTAATTGTCTATTAAACAGTGAATAGAAGTTTTCAAGTAGGAAAAGGAAGACTACAGATTAATTACACCCAAAAAAATGCCATCAGCAGGTGCTGTCAGTGACGAAGAGAGTGCTATTAATAGATTCGAAAATATACTCTATATATCAGTGGTGGATTTTAGTAGAGAGGAAACAGAAGCCAGATCCCTAGATGTCATGTAAGTAAGTCTGGATACAGCTTAATAATAGTGGGAGCCTGAATGTCTTAACACAGAGTCACATGACAAAATACTCATTTTAGTCAATCAGAAGGTAAATTATTTCTGAATGCTTCTCTTATGCAAATTGGGAAAATATTAACACATTTACAATTTATTGTGACTGAATTTAAGCCACAGTTTCCAACATCTACTTATTCCATTTCTCTGAGGAGCTAAATATGAAATTGTATGTGGAAACAAAGAAAAAATTACTTTTTCTGAAACTGATATTGTTTGTCCAAAAGTGATTCAGCTTCCCCAAATAGTTTTAAACTGCATTTAAGTTCCAGTAATTCAATTCCAGGACACGAACATAGACAAAGCAGAATCCCAGGGACTGTCATCTAAAACTGCTTCTCAGCTCGATATACTTTTATGAATTATTCTTCAGAATAAAAGATCACAAGGAGTTTTTCAACAGACTCTCTGGAAGGTTGAGATAATTCCCAAAGGGGTAAAATGAAGAATATTATATGGTAAGCAAATACACGCAAGATTCAGTGGCTAATTTTCCCTGGAAGACCAGCTCCAACAAAAATAAGATGAACTGAAATAGAAATGGAAGGTGAGATTTTGTGATATTTGTGCTAATAGTTAGCTTTTGTCTCTAGTATTCAAAGTAACTCCATACTTTGGCCATTCTTCTTGGCATCTTTCTGTCCAGTTAAAAGTCTAGCTTAAACATAGCCTACTTAAATTGGTATTGCTATTAAGATAGTTTTATGCAATATGTTTGTAGGATTGGATACAATTTTCACTTTTCTTTTAGTAAAACATATTAAATTATTTTAATTTATAAATTTAACTTCAGAATTAACTGATGTTCTTATAGCATTAAATCTCTATATCTAGCTCAGTTTTCTTTTAATAAATGAGGAGAGTTGCTTAAAAAAGTTGAAAATATTTTTTAAGCTGGATATTGCATTATGATACATGAAAACAGAATATGTCAGATAGAATTTTTAAACAGAAAATGCCAAGAAAGTATCTTAAAATATGCAGTAATCAGATTGACAGAATAAAAGCAATAGAACATTAAAAGAGTAAAATGTGTGAATCTACCAAAATATTTGGCATAATCAATAAATCTCAAGATGCTACTTTTCAAATTAATTTCTCTAATTATATACCAGTCCAGTATTGATATTTCCACAGGCCAATGTGGCATTAACAGCTTCGCTACTAAACTCAGCTGATTAAAAAAAAAAAAAAAAAATATATATATATATATATAAAATGAAAGTTGACTTTTAACAGATGCATAATGGAAGAAAATCTTTGGGAACCAAGTAATCTATATAAATGCTTCAAATTTTCAGGGCCTTCTAGAAACCACAGAGTATGGAGGCTGCTTTGTTAATCAAAAGGAGGTTAAGTGCTACTCTTACAGAAGTCAACAAATATGTATTGGCCTTCTATCTATTGTGGACATAAAATAGGATGACTAAAATGAAGTGGATACAAATACTGCACTCAAAAAGCTTATAGTATGTTAAAGATGACTCTGGGATAATGTGTGTGTGGTATGAAACGAGATAAAAATAGAACAATATGCATTGTATGTTAGTCTGACCAAGTCAATTAGTTTTTCCAACTTTAAGGCATCAGGCTAATGTGTTACTGACACAACGGAATCCATAGAAGATCAAGCCTATAATTATAGTAGGTCAGCCATGGTAAATATGGCTACCATATAGTTAAAATTTCTTCAGTCCATGGAATTGTAATGGGTCAAATAAATTTTCCCTACACAGAATTTTGGGGCCAGGCTGAAGTACGGGCTATTTCATTATATGTATCATCAGCCAGCATACCATGGGAAAGCATGCCTTTCACACTAAAAATTGAGTAACAAGTACATTTTACCAAGTCTGAGTAAGGACAAAGAACATATTCCTGAATACTGCTTCTGTACAGCAAGTATTAAGATGGTTGTTGTTGTTCAGTCATTAAGTCATGTCCAACTCTTTGTGACCCCATAGACCACAGCATGCCAGGCTTCCCTGTCCTTCACTATCTTCTGAAGTTTGCTAAAACTCAAGTCCATTGAGTCAGTGTTGCTATCCAAGCATCACATCCTGGCATCTGGGCCTTCAGTGAAACTCTTTATTGTCTCTGTTTAATAAGATGGCACCCATTAGAGACAGTCAAAAGTCTGAGAAACCAAAGATTGTCATCAAGGTAATGACCTATACCTTGGGGTTTCATGGTCCTTGAAGGCCTGTAATCTTTATATTGTTAAATTTGGTTAAAATTTAACTTTGGTGAAAGTTTATTTTTTTATCATTGTATTTATTTTATTTTTGGCTGTGCCAGGTCTTCATTGCTTCACAGACTCTTCTCCAGTTGTGGCGCCCAGGGCCTTCTCATTGTGGTCGCTTTTCTTGTTGTGGAGCGCAGGCTCCAGTGTATGTGGGCTTCAGTAGTTGTGGCACGTGGGCTCCACAGTCATGCCCCTCTAGAGCACAGGCTTGATAGTTTTGGTCTGTGGGCTGAGTTGCTCCTTGGCATGTGTGATATTTCTGGATCAGATATCAAATCTGTGTCTCCTGAATTGGAAGGTTTATTCTTTACCACTGAACCACCAGGGAAGCCTCTAAAGTTTATTTATTTATGTTTTAATTCAGATTGTAACATAGTCATTGAAGTTTCTCCCTTACTATCATTTATGCTTTTTAAATATGCAATAAAGCAACACTTTGTAAGTATCAATATATCTCAATTGTGCAAAGGAAACTAAAGAAAGGGGTTTTTCTCCAGAGACTGTTGTATCAAAGGACACAAACAGGATGGTGCTCTGGTAACCAAGTTGAAAGACTTCAATGATAAGGTGAAAACTAGGAAGATAGGATGGGAACACACGTGTTCAGGTCCCTCTTATCATTGGTAATTTTCCTTCTATAGGTCCCTACTAAAAAGCTTCAAAACGACAATGATAAGAAAAATGCTTAGTTTTAATAAGGATGAGGAAACTAAATACTTAGCATCAAAAACTTAAACAACTTCTACATTTAATAACTTACCTGCTGACTCTAGGATGGACTTGGAATAATGAACATTAACTACCTGTATCTTAGTTGTGACTTAAAGACTTCAAGGGGAATTACAAACGGTTTTTCTTCTTCCTGTTTGTCCTTAAATGGTCAGAAATTAGAGACGGTATAATACATACATAAATTCTCCTTTTCCATTCCCCTCTTTCCTTCTAAAACCAAGAATACTACATATCAGTGAAAAGGATACAGGAAGCATGCGCACACACACATGCAAAACAGGAAAGGTTTTGGCAAGGGAAAATTCATGTGGCAACTTGGATGAAATTTGTCTTATTTTCATGCCTCTCTTAACTTTAGATTGTATTTCAAGAAGTAAAACTCTTTTGTTAATTTAGATTTCTGAGTGCTATGCTGGTTTTATTTAGTGTTTCTCTTGAGCATACATAAGACAGTGGTCTTAATTACTTTATTTTGACAACAAATACAACAAAGATGAAAATTTCTGGATTATGTCTGTATATAGATGACTTATAATTAAAAAAAAAATAAAACAGAGCCATGAAAATAGATATTTGTGATGAAACTTTTCAAACAGTGATTGCCAAAGGTTAGCCATCTACAAAGAAGATTTAGATTAAGACTATATAAAGCTTGCTTGTGGAATTACCAACTGTTACAAAGTATAAAAGGGATTAAATCTGTCAATACAAAGAGGGTTGAGATGGCAAAACATGTGAATATTTAAAAGTTGAAAAACTGCAAGTAGAAAACACAAATTAGGAAATTTGTAATATATGACACAAAATTAAAAAATGTATTTATATATACAAATATTTAGGAGCGCCTACCGTGTGCTTGATTCCCTGGCGGGCCAAAGGTTAAAGCATCTGTCTACAATGTGGGAGACCTGGGTTCAATCCCTGGGTCGGGAAGTATGTGCTTAGTAAGGGGATAAGGAAGTTAACATTTGTAGCAGACATGAAAATGTTGATGTAACAGGTTGTATTTTCCAAACCCTGCTACAATATTTCACCTGGCATTCTCTTCCTAAAATATGACTTTTTTTCTTTCAGAAATATGACTGTTTCTGTCATCAAAAGGTGAAGTCTAGTCTCCCATTCATTGAATTTCAGGAGGCTTGTAACTACAGCTGAAGTAACACTATGTGATATCCAAGGTGAGGTCATTAAGGCTAAGTGCTATGGCTTCTACCTGGTGTGCTTAGGACACTTGCCTTTGGTGTTCTGAGCCATTACATAAACAGAAGGCATCTCTTAAAGTTGTCACATTGTGAGCAATTCTAAACTATGGTGGGGAAACCACATGTAGAGACTCTGAGACTGCAAAGAGAGAGAAGAGGGAGAGAGTCAGCTTTAGCATTTCACTATCCTAGCTTCTGCTACCTTCTAACTGCATAAAAGATCTCATCCAGAGTGCCCAGCCAAGTATTCCCCAAATTCCTCAATCAGGGAATCAAGACAATATACCAAGATGTGTGAAATAGATCTCAAGCAGGACTTTGAATGAACTTTATAGATAAGAAAAAAGGTATGAAATCACTTTCTTAGGTGAAATCAATTTATCTAAGCTGTCATCTTAGAAGGCTACAGAAAGAAGAGTAAATTACATCCAAACTAAGTAGAAGAAAGAAGAGGAAAAAGTTCAGTGAAGCAAAATCTGACAAATTAAGAAGTCTAAAGTTAATACAATTAATAAATTAATGAGTAGTTACTAAAGTTGTTAAAATTCTAAGCTAGACTGCTCAGAAATAGTCACAAATTCATAAACAACAGGACTGAAAGAAGACACATCGCTATGGATCACACATTAAAAAAGGGGGTATTGTAAGAAGATTTAGTGAAGAGGGTTATACTAACACGTTTGCAACTTAGATGAAATAGGTGAATTCGTATAAAGCATAATCTACCAAAACTGACAAAAGAAGAAAAGAAGAAAGCTGAATAGCCCAATTCAACTAAAGTAATTGACTTCATTATAAAAGCCTTCACACAAAGAAAATTCCAGGCCCAGATGGATACACCAGTGAGTATTTTCAAACCAAGGAAGAAATGATATCTATAGAAACTCTTTCATAAAATAGGAAACAGACCACAATCAAATTTATTTTATGAGGTCAACATACCAGATATTAAAACCTGACAAGGACAGAAAGAAAAATATTGCCTATAGACTGATACCATGAACATAGAAAACACCCAAGAAAGGCATTAACAAACCTAAGGTAACAACGTGTAAAATGGTATATGCAATCCAACAAACTCTATTATGCAAAACTGTAAAACATTCAAAAATCAATTAATGCAATTCACCAATTATAATAATAGAAGAAAATTTTATGATCATACCTACAGAGACTTAAAAAGCTTTTGATAAAATGCAATACTCTCACTGATCAAAACTCTCAAATTATGCTGAGAAGCAATGTTTGTTAATATTATAAAGCCCACTTGTGAAAATCCTATAATCCGCATTAAAATACCAGTGAAGTATTGAATATTTATCCTCTGTGATTAGGAACAATAAAAAGATGTCCACTCTTTCCAAATACATTCATTGTGATCATGATCATTATCATCATCAACCATTCACCAACAACATTACATTGAAATTTTAAGCCAAAGAAAAAACAGTATTTATGACAGTAAAAAAAATGGAAAAAAACTAGGAATACCATTTTATTTGCAGGAAATGGGATTGTGTAGTTAGGAAGCTTTAAGAAAGCTTTAAAAGAAGACAGCTAGACCACCACATAAACTTAGCATAAGTGGCAGGATTCAAATTCAATACATAAAAATCAACTAAACTCTGCATACTAGCAAAAACTAATTTAAAAATACATTTTTAAAATTACCGCAACATTAATCATAAAACTATTCAGCAGTTAATTAAAGCTGTCAAGTCCTCTTCACTGAAAACTACCAAGGATTGCTGAAAAAAAAATTAAAGGATATCTAAATGAACTGAAATTCAGTGTTGTTAGAATATCCAATCTCATCAAACTGACCTACAGATTAACTGTTGTTGCTGTTCAGTCATTCAGTCATACCCAACTCTTTGCGACCCCACGGACTGCAACATGTCAGGCTTCCTTGTTCTCTAAATCAAAATCTTAGCAAGCTTTTTTGAAGAAATAGGCATTTATACAGAAATAAAAGAAACAAAATGAGACTCTAAAAGAGAAGAACACTTTGAAGTACCTAAACAATCTGATTAAAAGGCTTATGTAAAGTTGTGCTCATCAGTGCAGTGTGGTAAGGGTGGAAGGTTATGAACACACACAACTCAGATGCATATTTGTCAGAGAAAAGAGTTCCAGCTAAGGAACTGTGTGTGTTCAAATGTCCACTAAGGCGTTAGGAGAGTTCAGTGTTAAAATCAAAGTCTATTTAATATACTGTGTTAAAACAGGTGAGTTTATACTGAAAAAATGAACCATGACCCTTACCTCTGAATATACAAAATAAATAATTTGAGATATAAGATACAACTAAATGTAAAAGCTAGAAAATATAGGATGATATTTGCAAATCTGAGACATAAATATTTTTAGAGAAAATAAAAAATAAATGAATCATAAAAAATTAATTACATGCACTTGATTAAATTTTAAATTTCTGTTCATCCAAAATACACCACTTAAAATTAAAAAAAAAAAATAAAAAGTTGGAAAAAAACAAAACAAAACAAAATACACCACTTAAAATTAAGGACTAAGCAAGCCACACACTGGAAGGAAAATATTTACAAACATCTGACAAAACAGTATTATCCAATATACATATGTATATTTACGTATACATATACATAGTAAGTTCTAAGGAATAAACTAAAGACAACTTAATAAAAATGAGAAAATGACTTGAAGTTCCACTTAGTGAAACAAAATGTATGGTTAACCAATGCATATTTGAAGTGATGTTTAACATTGAAAATTATCAAGAAAATGCAATTTAAAAACACAATGACATACTGCTATACATCCACCAAAAAGGTTAATTTTTAAAAGACTGGTGATGTTAAATATAGACACAAATATTCTCAAGAAAATATTAGCAAACAGAATCTAACAATGCATTCAGTTCACATTAAAAGGATCATAAACCATGACAAAGTGGGATTTATCCCAGGAATGCAAGGATCCTTTGGTATATGCAAATCAATCAATGTGGTACACCATATCAACAAATTAAAGAGTAAAAACCAATTGATTTTCTCAATAGATGCAGAAAAAACTTGACAAAATTTAACATCTGTTTAGAAATTTGTATGCAGGTCAGGAAGCAACAATTAGAACTGGACATGGAACAACAGACTGGTTCCAAATAGGAAAAGGAGTACGTCAAGGCTGTATATTGTCACTCTTATTCATATTTAACTTATATGCAGAGTACATCATGAGAAACGCTGGACTGGAAAAAACACACGCTGGAATCAAGATTGCTGGGAGAAATATCAATAACCTCAGATATGCACATGACACCACCCTTGCGGCAGAAAGTGAAGAGGAACTCAAAATCCTCTTGATGAAAGTGAAAGAGGAGAGTGAAAAAGTTGGCTTAAAGCTCAACATTCAGAAAACAAAGATCATGGCATCCGGTCCCATCACTTCATGGGAAACAGATGGGGAAACAGTGGAAACAGTGTCAGACTTTATTTTTGGGGGCTCCAAAATCACTGCAGATGGTGACTGCAGCCATGACATTAAAAGACGCTTACTCCTTGGAAGGGAAGTTATGACCAACCTAGATAGCATATTAAAAAGCAGAGACATTACTTTGCCAACAAAGGTCCGTCTAGTCAAGGCTATGGTTTTTCCTGTGGTCATGTATGGATGTGAGAGTTGGACTGTGAAGAAAGCTGAGTACTAAAGAATTTATGCCTTTGAACTGTGGTGTTGGAGAAGACTCTTGAGAGTCCCTTGGACTGCAAGGAGATCCAACCAGTCCATTCTGAAGGAGATCAGTCCTGGGATTTCTTTGGAAGGAATGATGCTAAAGCTGAAACTCCAGTACTTTGGCCACCTCATGCGAAGAGTTGACTCATTGGAAAAGACACTGATGCTGGGAGGGATTGGGGGCAGGAGGAGAAGGGATGACAGAGGATGAGATGGCTGGATGGCATCACCGACTCGATGGACGTGAGTCTGAGTGAACTTCAGGAGTTAGTGATGGACAGGGAGGCCTGGTGTGCTGCGATTCATGGGGTTGCAAAGAGTCGGACATGACTGAGCAACTGATCTGATCTGATCTGATGATAAACAAAAACAAAAACAAAAACAACTCCAGAAAGTGGGCATAGAGGAAGCTACCTCAAAATAATAAAGGTCATAGATGACAAATCCACAGCAAATATCCTCAGTGGTGAAAAACTGAAAGCATTTCCTTTAAGGTCAGGAAAATGAGAAGGATGCCCACTTTCACCACTATTATTCAACATAGTTTTGGAAGTCCTAACCATAGCAATCAGGGGAGAAAAAGAAATAAAAGAAATCCAAATTGGAAAAGAAGTAAAACTGTCACTGTTTGCAGATACTATACACAGAAAATACTAAAGATGCTATCAGAAAATTATTAGAGCTCATTAATAGATTTGGTTAAGTTGCAGGATACAAAACTAATACATAAAAATCTCTTGCATTCCTATACACTAACAACAAAAGATTCAGAAACAGAAATTAAGGGAACAATCCATTTACCATTGCACCAAAATGAATAAAACACCTGGGAATAAATCTATCTAAGGAGGCAAAGTGAAAGAGGAGAGTGAAAAAGTTGGCTTAAAGCTCAACATTCAGAAAACTAAGATCATAGCATCTGGTCCCATCACTTCATGGCAAATAGATGGGGAAACAGTGTCAGACTTTATTTTTGGGGGCTCCAAAATCACTGCAGATGGTGATTGCAGCCATGAAATTAAAAGACACTTACTCCTTGGAAGGAAAGTTATGACCAACCTAGATAGCATATTCAAAAGCAGAGACAGTACTTTGCCAACAAAGGTCCATCTAGTCAAGGCTATGGTTTTTCCAGTAGTCATGTATGGATGTGAGAATTGGGCTGTGAAGAAAGCTGAGCGCTGAAGAATTGATGCTTTTGAACTGTGGTATTGGAGAAGACTCTTGAGAGTCCCTTGGACTGCAAGGAGATCCAACCAGTCCGTTCTAAAGGAGATCAGCCCTGGGATTTCTTTGGAAGGAATGATGCTAAAGCTGAAACTCCAATATTTTGGCTACCTCATGCAAAGAGTTGACTCATTGGAAAAGACTCATGCTGGGAGGCATTGGGGGCAGGAGGATAAGGGGACGACAGAGGATGAGATGGCTGGATGGCATCACTGACTCAATGGACATGAATTTGGGTGAACTCTGGGAGTCGGTGGTGGCCAGGGAGGCCTGGCATGCTACAGTTCATGGGATTGGAAAGAGTCGGACACGACTGAGCAACTGAACTAAAGGAGGCAAAAGACCTGTACTCAGAAAACTAGAAGATACTGATGAAATAAATAATAAATGGCACAAACCATTTATTGTGGACAGGCATACCATATTCTTGAATTGGAAGAATCAATATTGTCAAAATGACTATACTACCTGAAGCAATCTATAGACTCAATGAATCTCTATCAAATTACCAATGACACTTTTCACAGAATTAGAACAAAAAAAATTGCCTTTCCATACAAATTGTAAAAAGACCCATATGGGCAAAGCAATCTTGAGTAAGTAGAAAAGCTGGAAGGCTCAGGTTACCTGACTTCAGACTACAACACAAAGCTACAGTAATCAAAACAGTATGGTCCTGGCACAAAAACAGAAATATTAATCAATGGAATAGGATAGAAAGCCTAGAAAGAAACTCATATGCCTGTAGTTACCCAATTTATGACAAAGCAGGCAAGAATATACAATGGAGGAAATACAGCCTCTTCAGTAAGCAGCACTGGGAAAACTGGACAGCTACATGTAAAAGAATGAAATTAGAAAATTCCCTAGTACCATATACAAAAATGAACTCAAAACAGATTAAAGACCTAAATATAAGGCCAGACACTATAAACCACAAAGGAAAACATAGGTAGAAGACTGTTTGTCATAAATAGTAGCAAGATGTTTCTTGATACACCTTCTAGAGTAATGAAAACAAAAACAAAAATAAACAAATGAGATCTAATTAAGCTTAAAGCTTTGGCACAGAAAGGAAACCATAAACAAAATGGAAAGACAACCAAAAGAATGGGAAAAATATATTTGCAAATGAAGCCATTGAAAAGGGATTAATCTCCAAAATATATAAATATATATCTCAGGCAGATATAAGTATATATCTCATGCAGCTCAATGTCCCCCGAAAAAGACCTAGTCAAAATGGACAGAAGATCTAAATAAGCATCTCTTTAAAGAAGACATACAGATGGCCTACAAGCACATGAAAAAATGCTCCACATAACTAACGTGGAAGCAACCTCAATGTCCATCAACAGAGGAATAAAGATGTGGTACACGTATACAGTGGAATAATATTCAGCCACAAAAAAGAACAAAATAATGCCATTTGCAGCAACATGGATGGACCTAGAGGTTGTCATACTGAGTAAAGTCAAACATTGAAAGACAAATATCATATGATGTCACTTAGATGTGGACTCTAAGGAAAAGAGTTCAAATAAACGTAGAATGAGGATGTTACTTATGTTACTAGGGGATAAGGGAGAGAGGGATTAATTGAGAGATTGGAATTGACATATACATACTTCAATATATAAAATAGATAACTAACAAGAACCTATTGTAAAACACAGCACAGGGTACTATAACTACATTCTATAATGAGCTATATGAGGAAAAGACTAAAAAAAAATAGAGTGGGTATATATATGTGTGTGTGTGTGTGTGTGTGTATATATATAACAGATTCAGTTTGCTGTACACCTGAAACTAATGCAACATTGAAAATCAACTATATTTCAATAAAAATTTTTTAAAAAGTTAAAGAGAGACCAGTCAACATGAGTGCAGCCTTCTCTACTTCTGTTAAGCTGAGTGGGTTCAGGGATGGAGTAGATGGAAAATCTGTTTTAGACATGAGTGTTGTTCAGTTGCAAAGTCATGTCTGACTCTTTTGTGACCCCATGGACTGTAGACTGCTGGGCTCTTCTATTCATGGGATTTTCCAGGCAAGAGTACCGGAGTGGGTTGCCATTTCCTTCTCCAGGGGATCTTCCTGACCCAGGGATCGAACCCGCATTCCATTTCCTGCATTGGTAGGTAGGTTCTTTACCACTGAGCCATCAGGGAAGCCCCTTAAGCATGAATACCCTGGTACATATATTTTTGCTAATTGATTAGAGTATACACTTAAATTATCAGAAACAAAATTACTGGGTTAAAAATATGTACAACACAAATAACATTTCTCCTAGACCAATGCAGAAACTATTTTGCTAATTCCTCTCAAAGCCAAATATATCCTTTGGGTGATATTTAAAATCAGGTCCATGGGTAATCAAAGTCATGAAGAAAAGCCTCTGTCATCAATTCTGAATCATTCTGGAACAAATTTGCCCAGCTATCACAAATAACTCTTAAATTGACTACAGATGTTTAGAGCCATAAATTATTGTTGAATAGATGAAACTAAAACATTAACCTGAAATTCAGACTACTTTTCAATGGTAGTAGTGATTTTTATAGAGTATATACATTATAAAATAGATAAAAATGTGCTTTATATGTAATTATTTAATGCAGAAGTACCTAAGATCTTCTGTTTAAGTCTCCACAGTCTCTGAAATTCAGTACTGTTTTAAAAGTGACATGGTTTGAAGATTTAAAGCAAATTCATCAGAGCACATTTGCCTTGGCAAAATTCATGTTTAAATATCATTGATGATCCAGTCGTATGCTGAGTTCATATTTCAATAAATAGCTCATTGGAAATAAAAACAAGTATACAGTTTTAATGTGCACTGTCCCTCTAACTTCTCCTCTTCCAAGTTAGGCAATATTAAGAAGCTGGAAATCTTGGGGGTTTTCCCCTACTTTTTGGTTTACATAACTATATTCAGTGGGCTTCCCTGGTGACTCAGTGGTAATGAATCTGCCTGCAATGCAGGAGACATGGGTTCAGTTCCTGGGTTGGGAAGATCCTTGGAGAAGGAAATGGCAACCTACTCCAGTATTCTTGTCTGGGAAATCTCATAGACAGAGGAGCCTGGTAGACTACAGTCCATGGGGACAACAAGAGTTGGACACAACTTAGTGACTAAACAACCAACAATACAACTGTATTCAGTACCATTATATTTTTCTAAAATAAAGAAGTAGTTACAGCAGTACTTACATGAAATTTGTAATTTCTGTTCCTCTTCTTAATATTCCTAATTTCTAAATAAATTTAGAATTTAACTTGACATTTGCAATTTATCTAAAATTTTCTACTTTTTATCTTTACAGTTTTAAACCTACTTTTAACCTTTTATTTATTTATTTATTTATTTTTTTTACTGTCTGGCTTGAGTCTGAATAAAGAGATTCATATTAGGACCACACTTATGTTCCTTCCCTTTGTAAAGCTTACAAGTTCAATGTTTGGCAAAACAGAACAAGGACTTACTACGTCAACATAAGATTGTTATTTTAAGGCCAGATTTTAAGAAATAGACAGTAACTGAAAAAATTGTCTAACACAAATTCACTAGGATATATGTTACTCTGTGTTAGTGAGCTGTCATAATACTTATTTTGTAAAACAATGAAAGAGAAATTCATGAGAATCATTACAGAGAAATGAATTCTATTGTCTGAGAGTTGATGATGTCTACAATCCAACTAGGTGTCATGCACTTTGTGAATATGTTGTAGCCATCTGAAAGTATTCGTGTGTTATTCCCAGAAGCATTCATAAAGGTATTTTGTGGTGGCATATTTAATAATATTAATCTGGTGTTCTGGCCCAGGTAAATTTCACGATAATCTCTATCCCGTTACTTGCTTCCTTTTTGTTGGGTTGGCCAAAAAGTTTGTTCAGGTTTTTCCATATGACATTGTATGGAAAAAAACAAAGAACCCTTTGGTTAACTCAATAATTGACCCTCAGCATGAAACATAAATAATGCTAGGTAACTATTCATTAAGAATTAGTTTAAAAAGTCTTTAAAAGCCAAAGTTCATAGTAGGACACTCACAGGGCAACTATGCATTTTGCCCCGGCACTGCTTCATGGAGTACTGCTGATGAAAGACTTGTAGACAACAGCAATTCACCTACCTGTTTTCCCTACAGCAGCATGATGGATGCAAAGTTCATCTGTCACTGACACAGCTGTCATTTTTCTTTTTCATTTGCAACCTGCCTGAACTAGGTATTCTAGGTCACATGTCACTCTCTGTGACCATTTGTACAAGAAAACAGGGGTCTTTTTTTCAGAAGTAATCTATATAAACTGTTGAAATCACTTCAATCTCTTAACAATCTCTTGTTAATTTTGGAAGTTTGCATGGTAACATCCTTAAAATTTGTAGCAGATCGTTTTATGAGTGATAGCTTAAAATCTTTATGTTAACCTTCTCCCAAACTCCCCAATTTTTGCCTTATCTTTATAAAAGACAAGCAAATCTGGGGAGAAAATAAAAAAAATGTCCCTTTATACACACTGAAGACCTGCTATTATACAAATTAAACAGTGAGAACCCTGGAAGAAAGAGAGCCTCTAGATCTGGTTTCAGAGGATATTAGGGTTGGTGAGACTGTTACAGTTTGAATGACAGGTGGACCTCATTCTAATCCACACTGCAATGCTACAATCTTCTGTGCAAGGTCAGGAACTGGCATACAATGGAGCCACCTCAAAGAAACATTCATCTTTCCCTAAAGGCCACAGTCTCTGTATTAAATAGTCTTCCGTTGTTAACATTATCACAGTAAGGAGTAATCTAGAATTTATCAAGAATAGCTGTTTGCCTTTCTGTGCAAAGAAAAAACATGTGTAATAGTGGATTTGCTAATATGCCAAAGAAATGAATGAATTAAACTTGACCTGATTAGAGGACTCAATTCCAGTTACAATTTTTCTTTTAGAAGACAGAGGGCTGCCCTGGTGACTCAGTGGTAAAGAACCTGCCTGCCACTGCAGGAAACACGGGTTCGATTCTTGATCCAGGAAGATCCCACATGCTGCAGAGCAACTCAGCCCATGGGCCACAACTATTGACCCTGTGGTCCAGAGCCTGGGAGCTGCAACTACTGAGCTGTGTGCTGCAGCTACTGAAGCCTGCACGCCCTAGAGCCTGTGCTCTGCACCAAGAGAAGCCACTGCAATGAGAGGCCTGGGCATTGCAACCAGAGAGTAGCTCCTGCTCTCCACAACTAGAGAAAGCCCGTGCAGCAGCAAAGACCCAGTACACTCAAATAATTAAAACAAAATTATTAAAAAAAAATAAGAGGGAGAAAACAATACTTGTCCTTCTTGATATTACAATGACACTGTAAGGCAAGATAAAGAAAACCACCATAACAAAAGTGAAGCAGAGGTATTGAAGCAATTGTTATGATCATTAGAGCAATGAAAAATGTATCCACAACACATGTGCACCACTTATTTGACTTAATTCTTTCTAAAGTTTACCTCAATTCTCTCCACATATATTTAAGGTGAAGACGATCTTGAACTTTTTCTGAAAAACTACAAGCAAAAAAAGCATACTTGTAAAAAGCATACTTGTATAAAGCATAAAGGGAACTGTGGAGACTTACTGCAGTTTGGGGAACACATTCTTTTTCTGCCTTTATTCTGTGTTATAATTAAGTTAGGTTTTATTTACAGAAGATGTCAAGTGCCATTACACTAAGACTTGAAAGTGTTTACTCTGTGAAATAGTCAGACATATATCAGCCATAGATAAGTTTCTATTTGGCCTTGACCTGAAAGATACTAACTTTCAGGTGAGAGTTTAGCTTTCTTTATCATCATCTGTTTGTTGAGTATTCATTAATTATAAGCTTCATTATCATATCATTCTTTAAAGATGTATGCATAAAGGAACTAAGAGCCAGTTGTTTTACTTTGGGGATTCTAGGGCCTGACAGCTTCAGCTATTATAGCAAACTGAATGTTCCTAAAATAATAACAGTAATTATAATTTTTAAACTCATCATATCAATGATAGCATGATTATATTAAAAATTATTTATAGCATGATTGCATTGAAAAAACAGAGAACTTTTCACCAGTAATTGTCAGGTATCATATTTATTCACATTGTACTTAAGATGTCTTAGGTTTCGTACAAAACATCAATAATAGAAAATACCCACATTGAAAAAAAAAATCATTTACTCACACTGTAACAGAATTATTTGACTCTGATTTTTCCTGCCATCTGGTGGCAAGATCAAAACTCAAACAGTATATATTCACCATACAAACAATGAACTCTTACTTTAAATCTTTTACCACTGTCAGAGTATGCTCAAGTTAATTTTATATGATCCCAGTAATGGATTCAATACTGAGTAATTATATGTATAAACCAAATAAAAAGTGATTTTAATTATATTAACAAATAGCACATGATCTTTGAAACTATTACAATAAAGTTAATAAGACTTTCTTAATAATTAACAATCTATCTGGCATCATATTCATATGTTGATAATACTTTTCATTTTATCACACTGAATATTCACCACAAAGTTAGTGGACAGTATGATATTATATTAATTCCTTTTGATGGAGAATTAAATTTGATTAAAAAATGAAAGATATTTTAAATGTAAGAGTATGCTAGAAACGTAGAACTTTTATTCTTAATTTCTTAAATGTATATGGTGGGTTGGGACAAATATCTTTTCCTGAAGATACTTAAAAATTCCAACAGGAAGTTCAAGATAAAAATAAATATAATTTTATATAAACATTGGCTACAATAATTACTTTGAATGTAATCCTTTCAAAGAAGAGTACAAAATGTATCTTAAAATAACCATTTCATTTAATATTTTACATCTTATTGAACAAATATATTTGAAATAACAGATTCTTATAACCTTACAGAAACTTAAAGGTATAAGAGATGGTGTCATACTCTAAATGTTGAGTTCAGTTAAGCAATCTGAGTTAATGATAGCAACAGAAAATCAGTTCCCCACTTGAGGACAGTTTCCCCACAGGAGGACAGTTTTGGTTTTGTTTTTGTTTTTTTAAAGATATAATCTCTGAACTTGCACGGTGACCATTTTTCTTTGCAAATTGGTCTGAGGCTTCTTATCAGTATATTTGTATATAATTTAAAAGAACAATCTTAAGTTTACTACTTAGAGTTTAGAACTAAATTTTGAGAATTTGCTTTTAAAAATGATAACGATAAACAACTTTAAAATGTTGTGTTGTACTTTTATGAATTCCAAGACCAAACCTTCTCTTTTGTATATAGGAGAAGGAAGGATTAGAAAAAGATTTGCACCATTGTTATAACCAAAATATACTCCAACTTTCATTCTAATGAGTATGCTTTCTTACCTAATTGGCAATGGGCAATGGCTGAAATAGATTGTGAGACAGCTGAATGCGGATTCATGCAGGTCATTTGGATACATGTTCTGTCTATACAGCATAAACTGAAGTGGAAATTTGGCAGCTACCCAATTTATGTGATCCTTGACAATTCAGGTCTTAAAGTAGATTTAACACTTGTGAATGAGATGCTTAAATGTAAGGATGTTTGAGATGATATTCTAAAATTATTTCATGTACTTCACAACTTGTTAAGTTCTCCTATGGGGGGAAAAGTACTTTAAAAAGCAGAAAATATCTCCTTTTCTTATTTTTAATCACCTATGCTTATAAAAGTCTCCCAGGTGGCTCATACAGTAAAGCGTCTGCCTGCAATGTGGGAGACCTGGGTTCGATCCCTGGGTCAGGAAGATCCCCTGGAGAAGGAAATGGCAACCCACTCTAGTACTCTTGCCTGGAAAATTCCATGGATGGAGGAAACTGGTAGGGTACAGTCCATGGGATCGCAAAGAATCAGACACGACTGAGCAACTTCATTTACTTACTTATGCTTATAAATATATGTCTATGAAAGTAAATTAGATACTCAGACATCTAGGATTTTTGAGTCAAGTCAACTTGGGATCAGGAACATGGGTGAACTCTCAATATGGTACATATCTATCATACTACACCATTTTGAAGGCCCAAAGAGATGTTCTATATTAATACAGAAGGCATTCATCAACTTTTTTGAGTATTTATGTGCCATACACTGTGATTAAAAAATGACTAAGGAAGAACTATCAACTCTTAATCATTTTAACTTTGATTTCAGTTTAGTTCAGATGCTCAGACATCTCCGACTCTTTGTGACCCCATGGACTGCAGCATGCCAGGCCTCCCTGTCCATCATCGACTCCCGGAGTTTACTCAAACTCATGTCCATTGAGTCGGAGACACCATCCAACCATCTCATCCTCTGTCATCCCCTTGTCGTCCTGCCTTCAATCTTTTCCATCATCGGGGTCTTTTCAGATGAGTCAGTTCTTCCCATCAGGTGGCCAGAGTATTGCAGTTTCAACTTCAGCATCAGTCCTTCCAATGAATATTCAGGACTGATTTTCTTTAGGATGGACTTGTTTGAGCTCCTTGCAGTACAAGGGACTCTCACGAGTCTTCTCCAACACCACAGTTAAAAAGCATCAATTCTTCGGTGCTCAGCTTACTTTATAGTCCAACTCTCACATCCATACATGACCACTGGAAAAACCATAGCCTTGACTAGATGGACCTTTGTTGGCAAAGTAATGTCTCTGCTTTTTAATATGCTGTCTAGGTTGGTCATAACTTTTCTTCCAAGGAGCAAGAGTCCTTTAATCTCATGGCTTCGGTCACCATCTGCAGTGATTTTGGAGCCCCCCAAAATAAAGTCTGCCACTGTTTCCATTGTTTCCCCATCTATTTGCCATGAAGTAATGGGACCAGATGCCATGACCTTAGTTTTCTAAATGTTGAGCTTTAAGCCAACTTTTTCACTTTCCTTAGTCACTTTCATTAAGAGGCTCTTTAGTTCTTCTTCACTTTCTGCCATAAGGGTGGTGTCATCTGCATATCTGAGGTTATTGATATATTTCCCAGCAATCTTGATTCCCACTTTTGCTTCATCTAGCCAAGCATCTCTCATGATGTACTCTGCATATAAGTTAAATAAGCAGGGTGACAATATACAGCCTTGAGGTACTCCTTTCCCGATTTGGAAGCAGTCCATTGTTCCATATCCAGTTCTAACTGTTGCTTCCTGACCTGCATACAGATTTCTCAAGAGGCAGGTCAGGTGGTCTGGTATTCCCATCTCTTTCAGAATTTTCCACAGTTTATTGCGATCCACACAGTCAAAAGCTTTGGCATAGTCAATAAAGTAGAAGCAGATGTTTTTCTGGAAGTCTCTTGCTTTTTTGATGATTCAATGGATGTTGGCAATTTGAATTCTGGTTCTTCTGCCTTTTCTAAAGCCAGCTTGAACAGCTGGAAGTTCATGGTTCACATACTGTTGAAGCCTGGTTTGGAGAATTTTGAGCATCACTTTGCAAGCCTGTGAGATGAGTGCAATTGTGTGGTTGTTTGAGCAATCTTTGGCATTGCCTATCTCTGGGACTTGAATGAAAGCTGACCTTTTCCAGTCCTGTGGCCACTGCTGAGTTTCCCACATTTGCTGGTATATTGAGTGCCACACTTTCACTTCATCATCTTTTAGAATTTGAAATAGCTCAACTGGAATTCCATCACCTCCACTAGCTTTGCTCCTAGTGATGCTTCCTAAGGTCCACCTGACTTCACATTCCAGGATGTCTGGCTCTAAGTGAGTGATCACACCATCGTGATTATCTGGGTCATGAAGATCTTTTTTTGTACAATTCTTCTGTGTATTCTTGCCACTTCTTAATATCTTCTGCTTCTGTTAGGTCCCTACCTTTTCTATGCTTTATTGTGCCCATCTTTGCATGAAATGTCCCTTTAGTATCCCTAATTTTCTTGAAGAGATCTCTAGTCTTTCCCATTCTATTGTTTTCCTATATTTATTGGCACTGATCACTGAAAAAGCCCTCTTATCTCAACTTGCTATTCTTTGGAACTCTGTATTCAGATGCTTATATCTTTCCTTTTCTCCTTTGCTTTTTGCTTCTCTTCTTTTCACAGCTATTTGTAAGGCCTCCCCAGACAGCCATTTTACTTATTTGCATTTCTTTTTCTTGGGCACAGTCTTGATCCCTGTCTCCTGTACAATGTCATGAACCTCCGTCCATAGTTTATCAGGCACTCTATCAGATCTAGTCCCTTAAATCTATTTCTCACTTCCACTGTATAATCGTTAGGGATTTAATTTATGTCACACCTTAATTGTCTAGTGTTTTCCCTACTTTCTTCAATTTAAGTCTGAATTTGGCAATACAGAGTTCATGATCTGAGCCATAGTCAGCTCCTGGTCTTGTTTTTGCTGACTGTATAGAGCTTCTCCATCTTTGGCTGCAAAGAATATAGTCAATCTGATTTCGGTGTTGACCATCTGGTGATGTCCATGTGCAGAGTCTTCTCTTGTGTTTTTGGAAGAGGGTGTTTGTTATGACCAGTGCATTCTCTTGGCAAAACTCTATTAGCCTTTGCTCTGCTTCATTCTGTACTCCAAGGCCAAATTTGCCTGTTCCTCCAGGTGTTTCTGACTTCCTGCTTTTGCATTCCAGTCCCCTATAAAGAAAAAGACATCTTTTTTGGGTGTTAATTCTAGAAGGTCTTGTAGGTCTTCATAGAACCATTCAGCTTCTTCAGCATTACTGGTCAGGGCATAGACTTGGATTATGATGATGTTGAATGATTTGCCTTGGATATGAACAGAGATCATTCTGTCGTTTTTGAGACAGCATCCAAGTATTGCATTTTGGACTCTTGTTTACTATGATGGCTAACTTTGATTTGGCTGGATATAAAAATAATAAAAATTGTACCATGGAAAACTAAGAACCTAATGACAACCAAGTAGAAAGATTTAAATTTTCCAAATATTTAGTGTTTAATAAATACTAGTATGTATATGTGTGTGTGTATGTGTGTATTTATACCTGCATAATTGTTTTTTATAGTAAAGCTTTTAAAAATCACTTCATGAAATAAAATTCAGTTAAAAACAAAAAATTTGTTTTCTCGTACAACTTATACAAATAACCATGATGTATTTGGCTTTACTTACATTTGATATCTATATTGTCACTTTAGTGCTTTGTAGAGGTATCAAACAAACAATCCCCATTTATACAGTATGTTGCTGCTGCTGCTGCTAAGTTGCTTCAGTCGTGTCCGACTCTGTGTGACCCCATAGACGGCAGCCCACCAGGCTCTCCAGTCCCTGGGATTCTCCAGGCAAGAACACTGGAGTGGGTTGCCATTTCCTTCTCCAATGCATGAAAGGGAAAAGTGAAAGTGAAGTTGCTCAGTCGTGTCTGACTCTTAACGACCCCATGGTCTGCAGCCTACCAGGCTCCTCTGTCCATGGGATTTTCCAGGCAAGAGTACTTGAGTGGGGTGCCATTGCCTTCTCCATACAGTATGTTAGAAAGACTTATTTCCTACCCACTATGATGATAAAATCTGAGGCTAATGAACCTAAGTGACTTGTCTAACGCCAGCTCTAAGGAGTAAAACTGGGACAATCAAAATCAGGCCTCCAGATACCAGTTATACCGATCTGTGCATCTTATGTAATTAGGCATAATTTTGGTATAAAAATTTGAATTTTGGTATAAAAACAAGTGGGCTCTAATCTCAGTTTCACAAATGAACTCCTAATATCATTAAATAAATATGATGAACAAATGCCAACTCCACTGTGGAATGAAATATTAGAAAGCTGGGAGAATAGAAAAGTGGCAGTTTTTCATCTTTTCTTGAATCATTTATCCTTTAAGTACAGAATAATATTCTTTTTCCATTACATGCAAATACATTCCATATCCATACACAAGAATGTATGGCAATGTGTTAATTTCAGGTCTGCAGCTTTTCTGTTCTATCATGGGTGGTCAAAATTTGAGAATAGGGCAAAGTCTAGGCACATGCTGATACTAGTTAATGGGACTCAGAGATCATGAAATACTTAATAGAGAAGGATATTTGTTTAAGTAACTATAAAAAATCAAAAGTAGTGTTTACTTTACAAAATTTCAAGTAATTTAAATATGCACATGCGGGTGTACACACACACATATTCAAATAACTTGAAATTTTGTAGGTAAATGCTACTTTTGATTTTTCATAATTACTGAAAAAAATTCTAATTGAATGTTTTTGCAACAATCTTTAAAAATAAAGGTAGAATATAGTTTGCTTAAATGAGTCATTTCTTCTAAATAAAGCAATAATCTCAAGTGTTCCTATTTGAATGGCTGATTGATATAAATGTTAGTTAACATCATAAACTGCTGAAGGTCCATTTGAGGTGTTCCAACTTGAGAATACCAAGATATTTGATTATAAATATGAAAAAACATGTTTCCAGCTAGTTCTCAATTTCTTCTCAAATATGTTAGCGAATCATTGGGGAAAAACACAATTATTGAGTCAATAATCCACTTATGTTCTATATTGATAGAAAATAAATAGATTTATACATACAAAGGAATGTAAATGCAATGAGGGGAATCATCTTGGTGAGTGGTGTGGGCCTAAAGGCACTTGACTTTTAGTCCTAATTCTTCCATTGACTAATGTTGGAAGATAACAATTTAAATTATATGAATAACTATTCATCTTCTCAACATAGAAGCATTACACTCCCAGGAAGATTCTGAGTCTCTGAAATGAGAAAGCAGTACCTTGCATTTATACCGAGAGAGTGATTTTTCCTCTACAGCATTTTTGATAAAAGAAACTTGTCTTACTTGTTCAGAAACTTGTCTTACTTGTTCATTTAACATACAAAGTGGTTTTTATTTTGTATTCTTGGGTTTCTCTTGTGGCTCAGCTGGTAAAAAATCCAACTGAAATGCAGGAGACCTGGTGTTCGATCCCTGGGTTGGGAAGATCCCCTGAGAAGAGAAAGGCTACCCACTTCAGTATTCTGGCCTGGAGGATTCCACGGAGTCCAAAGGGGTCTCAAAGAGTGAGACACAACTGAGTGATTTTCACTTTCATATTTCAAGGAGAAGAAATTAATATTTTAAAAAACATTTTACTTAATTACTATTTAACATATTGATGCCATTATTTCAGAGAAAATAGTTATTAGTCAAGCTCTTTGTTGCTATGCAAATCATGGAAACAAATGGGATAAACATTTTACTTGTTCATTTTGATTACATTCTTTAAAATATTCTAACAAAATTATTCATTTTTTTGATTTGTGATTGCCCACATGAAAGCACAGAATTTTTGCTTTTTGCCTAGAATTTTCTTGAGGAAAGAGCCTATCCTGTGGGCTTTGTGGTTACAGAAGCCCTCCCACCTCTCTGCTGGCTGTCCCTCAGATCTCACATTTTCACTTGACATCTCCTAGCTCTTAAAAAAAATTCTTGGAGTGTGTAGCACTAACACCATCATCCTCCCAGCACTTACTTTTTAAATTTTACACATACATATATATATACAATTTCATCTTTGCTCTCTATAAAAATCCTCTAAAGACCCATTATATTTCTAACATGTGACTCACTGTCATGTTGTAGAAAGTTGTGGTTTCAGGGAAAAAAAGGTCATGTAAGATGTAAAATTAGTTGCAGTTAAAAATACATATTCATATTTCTAAACACCCTCTGTCAAGTATTGAAAAAGAGAGTGTAGCTACTGAACCATAAGACCAAGAATTCACTCTGGATCTTAATACAAAAAACAGTCTCTGCAGAATGCTGATCATTACACTTCATTTGTGCTTTATTTCTTTATGATAAAACAAGCATAGTAATGATGAGTTGCAATATCTTAAAACTCTTTCTAAAAATTCAAGTAGTTTTTCAAACAAATAAAAATAACTTCAGTGACCTTGTAGCAGGTGGAAAGTAAATATTATCAGGTCTAGACAAGATGAAAGTAGATATAATTCAAGACAATGGTGTGAGGATATTCATGACAATGCCAGCAGAGGAATACAAAGAAAGCTAGGGTCTGAATTAGGAAATTTCTAAAGATTCTCTTGACACTCTGAAAAACAATCTTTGCATTAAATATCAGGTTTCTAATTTCCTCATATAACTTCAATAAATCTTAAGGAAAAAAATCTTCTCCAAATTAATTTAATAAAATTTAATTCATTGTTACATGTAACTTTTTAGAGGCATCAAAGAGGGTTTTCATCAACTCAACAATGCTAGCAATTCTCATTTTCAAAATGTTAAGAATTCTTGGCATTAGAGATTTTACAATTAATTTAAAGAAATGTATGATCATCACAAATGCAGATTAAAAGGCCATAAAGTAATGGAATAGAAGTTTGGCTTTGTTTCCTTAACTCAGCAGGTACAGAAGTTAGTAATACAGTGCTATCTTTGTGTCAAAACTTAAGTTTTGGGAAACTTTTTCAAAAATACAATGAAGCACAGGAAACTGTAATTTTTTTTTTTTTAAAGGAGCAAGCAGGTTGGCATCACATAGGCCAGTGGGGCCCCAGGTTCATCCTGCACATTTTTAGAGATGGGTCACTATGGCCCAAGTGGGAGAGGCAACTTGACAAGGCTACAGCCAGAAAGGTGTTATGGGCTGAACCACATCCCCCCAGAGTCTGCATGTGCGCTCAGTCACATCCAACTCTTTGAGATCCCATGGGCTGTAGCCCGCCAGGCTCCTCTGTCCACAGAATTTTCCAGGCAGGAATACTGGAGTGGGTTGCCATTTCCTTCTCCAGGGGATCTTCCCAACCCAGGGATTGAACTCGCATTTCTTATGTCTCCTGCACTGGCAGGCAGGTTCTTTAACCACTGCCTTAAATGGTAAATGGGTGGGCTCTATCCAATATTGCTGCTGCTGCTAAGTTGCTTCAGTCATGTCTGACTCTGTGCGACCCCAGAGACAGCAGCCCACCAGGCTCCCCCGTCCCTGGGATTCTCCAGGCAAGAACATTGGAGTGGGTTGCCATTTCCTTCTCCAATGCGTGAAAGTGAAAGTGAAGTCGCTCAGTCGTGTCCGACTCCTAGTGACCCCATGGACTGCAGCCCACCAGGCTCCTCCGTCCTTGGGATTTTCCAGGCGAGAGGACTGGAGTGGGGTGCCACTGCCTTCTCCAAGGAAACTGTAATTTTTAATCAATTATCAGAAAAAATTAACATGAGGAGAATGAATAACAACAGTACTAATCATTTGGGATGAATGTTACGCAACTTGCAAAAGTTGCATTAAAAAAAAAAAAAAACTTCCAGCCTCTATTGCTCTTTCATCTAGCTATGAAGCAAAGAATATAAATGCATTTACCCTCAAATCTTGGAGAAGGAAATGACAACCCACTCCAGTATTCTTGTCTGGAAAATGTTATGGATAGAGGAGCATGGTGGGCTACAGTCCATGGAGTCGCAAGAGTCCAACAAGACCGAGAGACTAAACCACCACCACCCTCAAATCTAGCCATTCAGTGCCATCTAAAGGTCTCATAGCTCAGTTCATAAAGAAGCCACCTGACATGCAGGAGACCCCAGTTTGATTCCTGGGTTGGGAAGATCTCCCGAAGAAGAGATAGGTTACCCACTTCAATATTCTTGGGCTTCCCTGTGGCTCAGCTGGTAAAGAATCCGTCTGCAGTGTGGGAGATCTGGGTTTGATCCCTGGGTTGGGAAGATCCCCTGGAGAAGGGAAGGCTACCCAGTCCAGTATTCTGGCCTGGAGAATTTCATGGGGTCACAGAGTCGGACATGACTGAATAACTTTCACTTTCTAAAGGTCTCATAGCCTTTACACTTTTCCCAGTTTGTTGTTTTGAATACCAGCAACTTGAATTCTAATATGCTGTCCCATTTGATTAGTGTTTTACAGTTTACTCAAAACTTTATTGTATGCTATCTAATTTAAGACACACTAAACTATGACTAGATATGGATCAATTTTCCCCTCAAGAATAAGAAAGCAAAAAGGAAGTACATGTAGGAAGTGGAGAAGCCAGGGCTTTAGACTCCTGGTTTCAGGTGTTGTTTGTGACTCTGCAACTGAAACCCAAATATTCCAAAGTACAAAACTGAGTCACATCAGCTTCACTGCAGGGCCTACATGCACACATTCAAATCGCCTTATATTTCAAAGTAAGAATTCCCAAGACAGCAATTGAAAAGCAAACTTATTTAGTCCTTTACTTTCAAAATAACTTTCTTTTTGTAAGATTATTTTCACATCTAAATAGAACCTTAAAATTCACAGGGTATATGTCACTTTTTTTTTAAGAAAGCATAATGTGTTTTAAGTATATTCCATTATAAATGACATGTAATAGACATGATGTTCTATACATAGGATGTGAAATGAATTGCAGATTAAATATGTTGATAAATGTTCTTAGTGAGCAGTCTGAAGCTACCTTATGTTTCAGTCATTTATATCCTTAGAATTTGGTTCTTAAGTTCAATATGTTTAAACATTCAAACAGAGCAAAATTTCAAGTATTGCCACTGAATGCCCTGCTGTGTCATACCAGCAGTGACACAAATAAAGAGTTATGAAGAGACAGAATTTAACTTTCGCTAAATTATAATATTTCCCCTTGCAAAGAACACATTTTGGGTGGGTAATTTTCCATCATGAATATGTATTTTTGATGCACAAATACTTGGAAAGCTCTTTTTTTACAGCTGTCTTCACGTCTTTTAAATAAGGCAAACTTTGGATGCATAATTTAGGGCAATTGTGCATGAAGAGAAAATATTTGGTGTATTATAATCAAGCAGAGGCCATGGACAAATAGCGGAGATATGTACCTTCTCAATCGTCCCGTAAATTTTGTGTAGACCTTTTGGGACCAAAACAAACAGACATTCTGAGAAGGGTTAAATCCAGTTTAGAATACCTAACTGTTAATGCTTAGCTCATTTGACTATCTTTAGGGTGGAATCAATTTAAATGGAAGAAAACCAAACCACATAAATTAAATGAACTTGTTTCATGCTTATAAAAAACAAATTTATGATTAATTTTACTTTTCTTATTCTAATTTCTCATTTAATTCTGTGTTGCTCAATTCTTTCATATTTATACATTTACAGTCTCACAGACACAACTGCTTCAATGGCAGGATTTAGCGGTTTGAACATTCTATTACCTTAGCAATACTGTTAAAATTTTGTGATGTTCAGTCATTTGGATTTCTTTTGATGCTAAGTTGTCTTTAAGTGAGCTTTTATTTTTTTAAAGTACTGGTGATATATCTGAACTATGCCTATCTCTCCATTAGTATATAATGCCTCTCATATGATGACTAGCACCTTAGAACTTATAAGCCATTTTCCCATGTAGCATTAAGCATTGACATGTTACATACTGAATAATACTTTTTTTCTCACAAAAATATACCTTATTACTGAAGCATTCTGAGGAATTAACAAAAGATGTATAGCCTGATTTTTGGCTTGTATTACATTTTCAGGATACCACTGCTGCAATATTTTATAGTGCAACATATAATGCAGGGGTTCCTGTTAATCAGGCAAGAGGAAATGACAAAATTTTACATATAGCAACTGTGACTTCTGGAGTCTTCCCAAGGAATTTTATGTAAAGAAGCCAAAGCATCCCTGAAAGAATGTGAGGAACTAATTTTCCATGATCATTGATACTGACACTAGCTCCATAGGATCATTAAAGACTCTTATTGTTGAAGTTAGAATAGCTATGGTCTATTTTTTTGTCTGGCTGGCTTCCTTTAAGTCACATTTATTCTTCCTCACAGTCTGGCATTCTTGATTTTTCATGTTTCTCAGATCTTTATTTTGAATAGGTTTGTATTAATAATGGCCTCTTCTAATGCAGAAGCAAGTTACCACGTGTAGACACCTACTCCACTTCAGTAGAAGAGTTTGTTCATAGCACACAATCGGAGTGGACCCAAGGAAAAAGGACAGGAGGGCTCCAGAGAAAAGACAACTGAGAATCTTCCTTGTATGTTTCCATAAGAGCTATTCAATCCATAACCTCCCAAATTAAAATTGGCATCTTCCTTTCTTTCCAGACACAAAAGAAGTGTCTCTGAGCTCATCTACCTAGGTTATTAACCATGTTGCTTTTATTTTCAAATGTCCTCTCTATACTAACTTTTCTTCTTCCCTTATAGTTTGAACTTCCTCCATTTTAAAGACATTTTCCATCAATATTCCAATTCCTACAACTGTCATTCAACCTCTCCTTTGGATAGATAAACCTTTTTGAAACAGTAGTTTAACCTTTTGTTTTCCATTTTAAACTTCATTCATTCCTCAACACACAGAATCTGCATTTTGCCTGCACTAGTGTAAGGCAATCATTCTTGAAAAATTTACCAGTGATCTCCACATATTCAAATTTTATAACTACTTCAAAAATTTTAAACTGTTAACCACAGAAGCATTAGACTTCATTCGACTTCATTGATTCCTATTCCTTAAAACTTTATTAGACTTCATTAGAAGACTAGGACTTCTAAGACTAAGAAGATTAAGACTAACACTAAGACCTCTTCAGACTTAATTGACTCCTATTCCTTAAAACTATTCCTAAAAAAAATTCCTTCTGAACCTTCTCACTGCATTCTCCTCAGGGTTAGAACTGGCTGAGATTCTACCCATGATTTTCTGCTTGGAATGATGTTTCCTCTGTGCTGAACACCTCTTCAATATCTGAGAATCAAATCAAACCAAACCTTTATATAAATCCTTCTCTTCCTCACTCTATGTTTTGATTAAATATTGCACTTGTCTATACTACAGTATCAATATATTACAACATAACTGCATACCTACTTCTTTTACAGAGTATGTGTGTTTCTATTTTACAGGAACTAAATTCAGTAACTCCAGTACTCTTGCCTGGAAAATCCCGTGGACAGAGGAGCCTGGAAGGCGGCAGTCCATGGGGTTGCTAAGAGTCGGACACGACTGAGCTACTTCACTTTCACTTTTCCCTTTCATGCATTGGAGAAAGAAATGGCAACCCACTCCGGTGTTCTTCCCTGGAGAATCCCAGGGACAGGGGAGCCTGGTGGGCTGCCGTCTATGAGGTCACACAGAGTTGGACACGACTGAAGCGACTTAGCAGCAGCAGCAGCAACAAAGTCAGTAAATATTAGTAAGTATTAATGGATAATTTATAGTAAATATTAATGGATAATTAATTAATTAATGCCAAGTCCTGGGCATGGCTGGTAAGCTAAAAAGTTTAATCTCCTTTTAATATCATTTTCCATTGAGATATTCATATTCCTAGTTTTTCTTATTTTAAACTCTAATAAAAAAATTCAACTTAAATTCTTTTCTAGTTAAAAGAGACAGTGAAAGTGAAGTCATTCAGTCGTGTCTGACTCTTTGTGACCCCATGGACTGTAGCCTACCAGGCTCCTCCCTCCATGGGATTCTCCAGGCAAGAGTACTGCAGTGGGTTTGCCATTTCCTTCTCCAGGGGATCTTCCTGATCCAGGGATCAAACCCAGGTCTCCTGCATTCCAGGCAGACTCTTTAACCTCTGAGCCACCAGGGAAGCCTAAGAGAGACAGAGATTAACATAAATAAGAGTTTCAACTTATTGAATTCTTAATCTCACAACAACTCTGACAATAATACCAATGATATCCCTATTTTTAATCTTTAAAAAGGACCAGGAAAGTCATGGGCCTGAGGAAATGAGTGGTGTAAGAGTTCAGAGCAGAACTCAAATCTCTCTCTCCAAAGTTGTGTACTAAAGTTACAATGGAGGGAAGACAGAAAAACAAACAAACAAACAAAAACTGTGCTCTGAAGAGTGAACATTTAAGCTGATTTCTGAAGGATCTTTATCTTCTCAGATAGGGGCAAGAACATTTAGAAAGAAGGTAGTATCACTACAATGTCTTAAGCCAAAACAGTATTTTTGATAGGGTTAATAAAAGTAGTGAATTTTCTCTTAAAGTGAGATAATGACAAAGACATAGACAGATATAAGCCATTTAGGGCCTTAAGAGTCAGGGTAAAAATTTGCTTCTGCCTCATTGTAATAGGAATTCATTATAATGGACTGGTGGTATGGAGTGATGATATGATCTTTCATTTTGAAAAAAGTCACTGTAATTGATGCATAAAGATTAGAATATAAAAAAGATAGCAAAAATGGGGAAAGTTACAAAAGAATGATACTGATGAGAGCCTCATTTAGTTGCCTTTGATGCACAGAGGTAGGGAAAGACTTATTATATAAATCTATCTTTAAATTCTGAAGTCAGAGAAAGACAAATATAAGATATCACTTATATGTAGAATCTTAAAAAGGTACAAATGAACTTATTTACAAAACAAAAATAGAGTCACATATGTAGAAAACAAATGTATAGTTACCAAGGGGGAAAGGAAGAGGAGGAATAAATTAGAAGATTGGGATTGACATATACACGCTACTATAAATATATTCCCAGGTGGCCCAGTGGTAAAGAATTCACCTGCCAAGGCAGGAGACTCAAGAGATGTGAGTTCAATCCCTGGGTCGGGAAAATCATCTGGAGTAGGAAATGATAACTCAACCCAGGATTCTTGCCTGGAAAATTCCATGAACAGAGGAGCCTGGCAGGCTACAGTCCATGGGGTCACAAAGAGTCAGACATGACTGAGCGGCTGAACACACACACATATGTAAAATGCATAACTAATAAGAACCTGTTATAAAGCATAGGGAAATCTACTCAATAATCTATAATGATCTATTTGAGAAAAGAACCTTAAAAAGAGTGGATATATGTATATGTATAACTGATTCACTTTGTTGTAAAGCAGAAACTAATGCCACATTGTAAATCAACTATACTCCAATAAAAATCCATTAAAATTTTCTGAAGCAGGAGCATGCATTACTATTGGCAAAATAAAGAGAGGATTGAAGTAGGAAGAGCTCTTTCGAAGCCACCTGATTATACAGACATTTCCCCTTAAATTTTAACATGGAACTGAGCTATTTGAGGAGTAAACATAGAGACTCACAGAGTGTCTTATGAAAGTCATCCACTGTATGGTTCTGAGAGATAGAGACTTAAGTTTTGACCCTACCATTACTGAATTCTGTAACACATATAAATGCATCTGGATTATGTCCAACTTTAAATCACCTAGTTTATTTTATGATCAGTTCCTTGTATATTACATGGAAAGATGATGAGGCAAGGGAAGGGAAAAGGCATAGCTTGTTTTCAATGGGTGTAATGTTGGGTTGTGAAAGATGAATAAGTTCAAGAAATCTACCGTGCAACATAGTGTCTATAGTTAACAATTCAGTACTATAGACATAAATATTTGTTAAGAGGCTAGATCTCATGTTAAGTGCTCTTACCATAAAATAAATATTAAAAAAAAGAACCAAAAAGGCAGAAGAAAACTTTTGAAATTGGTAATTATTTTTCTTGACTGTTGTAATGGTTTAATAGGTGTTGTATGCATATTCCCAACTCATCATATTGTACACATTAAATGTGCCAAGTTTTTTGGGGGGGTTAATATCAATTATAGCACAAAAATATGAGAAGATTATTGGAGACCAGTGATTTTCAAGTTGTTCCTGTTAACCCTGACTGATCCTGAAGGAATGGAGGGGTCTTCTAAACGGGTGAAGACTGACTGTACAGGTAAGGCCCTCCCCATGGCTCCCTCCTCAATTAACTGGCTTCATATTTTTGGTTTTATATATTAGATTTGTACTGTTTAACTTGAATAAAGCTAAAGCATATTGCAAATCATTGTTAAATTATCTCTGAGGTTTCTTTCAGATACAGTATCATATGATCTACCACTGACTTTCTTTTCTCCTTTGATAGATATTATTCATAGGTGTTCTCATGCATGCTATTGCTATATAGATAAGTATACTTTTTATTTTTTATTTCTAATACAGCCTTGACTCATGGTCACGGATGATTTCCAACTATATGTTTATCTGAATCTCTCAGAAAGATGCCAAACTTAAGAAACTAAAAATAAAATACCAATTCCTCTTCATTTATGTCTTATCACTCAAGTCAGAAAACCAGAAGTCATTGATTCCTCATTTTTCACATTCCATTATATGTTCTTGAGTCCTATATCCTACCTCTTAAATATCTACCAAATCTACTCCATCCACTTTGGCTACAGCTTTCATTGTAAGCATTAACATTTCTTTTGGAAGATTTTAGTTTCTTAAATGACCTCTTCTAATTCCTTCCTCCTCCCCCAACACACTTGTTTAAACCTCAGCTCAAAACTATCTCAAAACTTTCCAATCATATTTCTCTCCTTATAATGGCTTTCCAGTTTATCCAGGACATACTTCATAGCTTGGCATAGCTGCTAACACACAAAACTTAATCACTATGTACCAATCACTCATTTTGGTGCCTTAATGTTAAACTGGTAAGTAGAACAAGTTCATTTATGATATCAAAATGAAACTTCATTTTTGTCTCCTTTTCAAAAACACTGTTAAGGAAGGTTTTATTTTCCTGTGAAAATAAACCATTAAGTAAAACTCTGACAAGCTCACAAATTCTCTGCCCTTAAAAGATAACTATTTGATCACCTTAAGTCAGCCTCCTTATAGTATTAGAACATGCATATCCAACTGAGATGAACCTGACTCAGCAATAGATCTTCCAACTACCTGCTCAGGTCAGCCTCAGGCTGGAGGGCTGGTGGTACTTTGGATCTGGAAGGTGGTAGAAGGTGACCACCTTTACTGAAGCACCTTTGGGAGTGATTCAGATGTTCACAGCTGGGACCCTCCCACCTCCAGCTCCATCTCTAGGTCTGAAGTGATGCAGGTGGTACCACATCATCCCTTATTTCATGAGAATGGATGCCCACAGGTTCAATTCAGTCCTGTTCAGACATTCAGTCGTGTCTGACTCTTTGCGACCCCACTGAAGCACACCCAGGCTTCCCTGTCCATCACCAACTGCTGGAGCTTGCTCAAACTTATGTCCATTGAGTCGGTGATGACATCGAACTATTTCATCCTCTGTCATCCCCTTCTTCTGCCTTCAATTTTCCTAGCATCAGGGTATTTTCCAATGAGTTATTTCTCTACATCGGGTGGCCAAAGTATTGCAGTTTCAGCTTTTGCAGCTATTTCAGCCCTTCCAATGAATATTCATGACTGATTTCCTTTAGGATTGACTGGTTGGATCTCCTTGCAGTCTAAGGGACTCTCAAGAGTCTTCTCCAACACCACAGTTCAAAAGCATCAATTCTTTGGCACTCAGCTTTCTTTACAGTTCAACTCTCACATCCTTGCATGACTACTGGAAAAAACCATAGTTTGACTAGATGGACCTTTGTTGGCAAAGTAATGTCTCTGCTTTTTAATATGCTGTCTAATAGGTTGGTCACAACTTTTCTTCCAAGGAGCAAGCATCTTTTAATTTCATGACTGCAGTCACCATCTACAGTGATTTTGGAGCCCCGCCCCAAAAAACCAAAGTCTGTCATTGTTTCCATCGTGTCCCCATCTATTTGCCATGAAGTGATGGGACTGGATGCCACGATCTTAGTTCTCTGAATCTTGAGTTTTAAACCAACTTTTTCACTCTCCTCTTTCACTTTCATCAAAAGGCCCTTTAGTTCTTCTTCCCTTTCTGCCATAAGGGTGGTGTCATCTGCATATCTGAGGTTATTGATATTTCTCCTGGCACTCTTGATTCCAGCTTGTGCTTCTTCCAGCCCAGCGTTTCTCATGATGTACCCTGCACATAAATAAGCAGGGTGACAATATACAGCCTTGACGTACTCCTTTCCCGATTTGGTACCAGTCTGTTGTTCCATGTCCAGTTCTAATTGTTGCTTTGTGACCTGCACAAAGATTTCTCAGGAGGCAGGTCAGGTGGTCTGGAATTCCCATCTCTTTAAGAATTTTCCAGTTTGTTGTGATCATAATTTCTTCATGAACCCTTGACCTCTCTCTTTGTATTTAGCCAATAAACAGTTTGAAAGTGAAAGGTGTTTCAAAGAATGATCAGTGCTCAAGAATTCCCTTTAAAAATCTACATGTTGTGATTTGGTGCCTCAATGAGCAATTTTGCATGTTTCAGTTTTTGTTGTGTACTTCGAGTTTCAGGTTTAGTATGAGTTAATTTATTCCTTAGCATAATTCAATAAGAGAGAAATCTAATCACATGTTCACATGTGGGAACTGAGGTTAAGAGGTGTTAAATACATTTTTGTAACATGTAGACCACATAATGACTAAGTCAGAAATCCATTCCAGGCACTGGACTCGGGGTCCATGACCCTAAGCACTGAACCACACAAAATTTTCATGACATTCCTTTTATGATCTGGCCTCTATCTATTTTTAAAGCCACTTTCACATTTCTAGTGCATTCCAACTACATTGACCTTCTAAGAATTATTTTTCATTTCCCAACCTTTCACCATCTGCCTTTCACATAGGCCATTTCTCTTCCAGAAATGGCATTCCCTCTTTCCTTGATAGTGATTACATACCGCACTCTTATTCAAGACAGCTGCTTTCTTGAGCTCAAAAGACGAGTTACATGCTTCCTTTAACATAACTGCAAGTAACAATATTATAGTACCATTTTCTATACTTTAATAATCGGTTTACATTTCTGTTTCTCCTGCTTAAAGTCTAAGCCTGAAGCAGATAGAAACCATAATTCATCAAGCCATATATGAAATGTTTGTTGAATGAACAAATGACAGACCCAGTGTAAGCCATATGACTGCATGCATGCTTAGTCATGTCCAGCTCATTGTGACCCCATGGACTGTAGCCCACCAGGCTCCATCTCCATCTGTCCATGGAATTTTACCAGCAAGAACACTTGAGTGAGTTGCCTTTTCCTACTCCAAGGGATCTTTCAAACCTAGGGATTGAACATGAGTCTCTTAACTCTTGGGCATTCGCAGGCAGATTCTTTACCACTGTGCTACCTGGGAAGCTCCAAATCACCACAAGTGAAATAAAATTCTTGCTAAGAACTCTGAGAGAAGAGCATATCCTTGGAAACGATCTATCACAACAAACTCACTTAAGAGAAAAGTTTAGGGCCAGAAAGGAAAAGTCACCCATTGGAGGCACCCAATACAGCATTTTTAATTTGGAACTCTCTCTTCCATATAATGGGAACTTTTGCTTTTCTTGCTTGCCCAAAACTTTCAGCAAGGTCATATGTCACAAAGCCAGCATGCAGAACCCTCACCCTCATCTTTTTAAGACTTAGCAGATGTGACCAGGCTGTGCCAGGACCACCTGAGAGTCATTCCGAAGTGGCAAAGCTATCTCACTTATGTAAAGGTTATAACTACAATCCACAGCAGGTGCTCGGTGTACTGCATTTAGGGTCATTACAAAAGCACTTTGCTAGGTTCTTATATGCAATGAAACTCGGATCTTTATTTTATGCTCATATCAATGTAACAGTGTTAACCAGAATTGCTCCCTCTCTTTGTTTTTTTTTTTTTTTTTATCAACTATTTAAGTCAAAGCCTTTTGTTATCTACAACTATTAAGTCCTTTCCAGGGGTAAGCTATAAATTATGAATGAGTAAATGAATGAACAAAGGCATGCTACCAGTTAAGAAGAATGAATTAAAAACAAAAATTAGTGAAAGAAGTAGAGACACTGCTCACTATCATTTTCAGTGAAAGTTGGTGCTAGATTAAATAATCTGGTTCTGAAGTTTTTCCAATGAAGACTTATGACAGGGAGCCCATTCTGGTGTTGTGTGATGACTTAGAGGGCTAGGATGAGGGAGGGAAAGGCAGGCTCAAGAGGGTGGAAATACATGCATAATTATCACTGATTCACACTGTTGTATATTAGAAACCAACACAACATTGTAAAGCAGTTTTCCTCCAACTAAAAAAGTTTTTTAAAAGGTGATTGTGGAGGATTCATTTTGATATTTGGCAAAACTAATACAATTATGTAAAGTTTAAAAATAAAATAAAATTTAAAAAAATAAATAAAAAAAATAAAAGGTGATTATTAGATTCATATCAAGTATTTTTTGTTTTCTTTTTACTAAAGCTGTCTTTCTGTAGTAAAATATTTTTGAAAAAGCTAGGTCAGTCTTAGTGTTAAATTTTGCTTGCTTTTCAAATTTTGATTGTGACTTTCTATATATATATATGTGCTAGTGTGCATGTGCAAAGAGAGAGTGGTGATTTTCTTTCTTTTTTTTTTTCATTTGAATTCAGTAAAAACAAATGAATGGTCAAAATTGAAGAAATATTTATGAAAAAGCTTTAACCTGGACAGGTTAGAAGTAATTATTATAAAATTTCAAATACAAATAGGCTGAGCTGAAAAGCACGGCACATGTGTCTTAAAAGTAATTACGTGGTTTATGTATTGATATTTTGAAAAGTAAACTTTCTATCCCCTCTAGGAAAAGGAAAATGTGGATGTGTATCTGAATGATGTAATATTACTTCCTGTCTTTGGGAGACCTTTGCTCTTGTTAGTGCTGCTATCCCATTCTGCTACATCCCTGTAATCTTTAAAGAATGTTTTTGGTCATGGGCCTTCACCTTCCAGTGATTTCATCCAGATACAGTTTCCATAGGATTTACTGGTTTAAACAGAAGAAAAGAGTAGACCATCTGAACAAAATAAAATGTCACCATTAAATTGGTTTTTGTAGCTTAAGGTACAGGGTAATGACATTTCTCCAGCAGCTGCTTTCAGTTGGATTTAAAGTTTAGAAAAAGCTTTGTATCTGATACAAACTAATAAAGCACAGGTTACCTTACTTCCTTCTTTTGTGTCCCCAAAGGTAAGGAAGGCTTTTGTGCTTTTACATGGTAACTGGTGATTATTAGGAATAATAATATTTTGTTGTTGTTAATCTAAATGATTGCCCACATGTGCTAAATGGGATATGTGTGAAAAGTGCTTTTAAAAGATGTAAAAGCATTGTTCTAATAAATATGGCTGTAACTTGGTTCAATTTGTATGACTTCCCACATTGCTTTTATATGGTAGTTTAACTACTTATGTAAAATGAGATGTCTTAGTGATAAATCTGTTGTTATTACCAAGAGGCAAGTTCTTCATATAATCACAGTAACTAATTTTATTTCCCAACCATGCTGATATGTGTTCTATTCATAAAGAATATAGACTAAAGAAAAATATGAACTTAAAAATAATTGGAAATAACAGTTATCTGTGCTATTACTCTTTTCAAATTGTTAATGAAATAAAGAGTAAAATGAAACAAAAACATTAATAGTTTAAACAAAAAGCATAAAATCTTTCATTATGTTTTAGACTAGTGCAATGACCAAATATTCACCAATTACTAAATTTACTGCTAGATAATCTAATAAAGAATGGGAAGAAGAGAAAAAAATCATTCAGAGATTCCTTAAGTGCTTCTGATTCCTGTATGGTTATAACTCATAAAGAGGTCATAAATCCTCTATTGTTTCTGTTGTCAGAAGTTTCAAGGTCTAAATTAACTAAGGAGAATTGCTTTACTTATAAACAAGGTCCTTAATAATCCTCATTTTTATTTTTCTTTAATTTTTTTTTTTATTCTTCCAATTTTATTTTATTTTTAAACTTTACATAATTGTATTAGTTTTGCCAAATATCAAAATGAATCCGCCACAGGTTTTGTGTTCCTAATCAAAACTACATTTTATTTTATATTATAACTAGGCTATGTGACAAAGTATTTGAGGAGAAATAAATGATCTTGTAGTCAATAGAAGATAGCAAGAATTATGAAATATTGCTAGAAAATAAAATAATAATAAAAAAATTAAAAAATCAAACACTAAAGAAGGTGAGAACATGGAAGAATACATACTAGGCCTTGCTGGATGGTCCTCACCCTGCGCTGAGACAGTGAGTTAACTTAAGGAAAAAGTATAATGAATTTAGAAATGAGACCGTCAGTTATTGCTAAAAACCTGAGGCTTCCATACAGCTAAGAGTTAACAGTTACTTATGTATAGTACAGAGCCAAGTTTATACACAAATCCCAGAACTTCTCCTCCAATTATCTTTTAATTTTTTGATGTTTCTTAGCAATATTCCTTAGCAGAAACTCTACAAAGAGTCCAAGGGGATAAAAGTAGGCCTGTCCCAATCTTGCCCCCATTCAACCATTTGGCTGCCTGAGTGAGATTTGAATTGTTTCTCCTTCAAGACGGTACTTGATATCTTTTTTTAAATAATTGGATTTCATATATAAAATTATTTGGGTCAGTGGGAAAAATAGATTATGATTCTCTACTGGCGAGCAAACAGTAAAGACAGAACACTTAGAGCAGACAGAGGAAGAAAAAAAAAAAAAAATGAGAGAGAGAAATCTTGTTTACCAGGCCTTTCAACAAGTAAGTAGAGACACTAAAATGGGGAATTATGATATGTTAGTCATGTTTTCCAGCAAAAACTCTGAAGTTCAAAACCAGCAATAGACACACACAAAAAGCTTCCTTAAGCTCAACAGACACTGGGATGAAACCATTTTCTCTATCTTTTGTGATGTTTCTTTTCTGTCCCGAGCCATGAGCCATAAAATGTTAACACTTGTGAGTGGCCTTGCAAGCAAAATGATATTAAACTGTATGGGTGCATGTTTTTTCCCAGAAATATTTTTTTTTAGAAATCAGAGTGACTTCTTGACCCAATATCATTTTAAAATAATAACATTTTTCTGACTCAACATATTTATATCTCTTTTATTAAGCAGATATATAATGTTTTAAAGGAGTGCAAGGAAATCCCCAAAGGAGGATCTTTAGGTGTCTTTTTCTGTATGAGATTTTTAATAAAATGTTGGAATAGTTGCTCTATATCTCATTTTTCCACGGCACAAAGGAATAAATAGATGCAGAAAGAATCAAAAGACCTTGACATCTACGGTAATGTTAAAAAAGCAAAGCTTAGATTTGTAGGACAATAATTCCAGTCTTTCGAGGGATAAAAATAGATTGTGTTAGCAACCTACCCCAAAGGCTTTATATCCTCATGGGAGAGAGAGAATGAAAGTGTTATGAAACCTAGACCTGGAATTGCTAGAGTGCAACAAAATCCCCAATTCCCGCAGCCAAAAAGAGATAGTCTAAACCATCCATATTTCCGAACATTTTTTTTTTCCACCCTGGTTTCTAGGGAAACATGCGTTTATACCTACAGCTGACTTGGGAAATCCTTTTTTTAGATCTCTGGTTCCAATAAAAATGTGCTGCTTCTAATTGTGAACAACACATTAGGAATACTGGTCCTTCAAATCATCTGACTCACAAATTTTTGTTCCCTCAGTAGCTTAGGTTAATGCCCAGGATCATTATTAATTGTACTGACTTGACACTGATCGCTAACTAAATTTAATAGAGTTTTAAGAGACTAACTCAATGAACAGTAGTAGATGGCTCTGGGGATTACTTCACTTCAAATTGAGTGCCCAGTCTATAAAAAAAAAATTAATATTTATGGCTGCACTAGAAAAAAGGCATATGTGAATATATATGTGTGCTTATATATCCATGGAAGCAAAATCAAGAGAAATGGAACATATTTCAAAATTGAAGAAACAATAGCTGAGAGTCAAAAATCAGTTACAAAGAAAAACACAAGTTTTACTGTCCTATTACCCTATACAAACATGTTTCAGGAACAGGCAGAAATTTGAGGAAGACTTTGGACTTAGATGTGATTTGAATCTGGGATAAGGAGGAGTTAAAGTAAACATCTAGACACTATAGGCGAGGAAATCTTAGGAAATATCTTAATTATTTGAGAAATAGGTTCAAACTTATTGCATTTTTACTGGTCATTAACCACTGGTGTTTGTTTTTTTAACCTATATTTTGCTTGTCTTTTATCCCATCAAATTCTCATCTTTTTCAGATAAAACTACCCCTATCCCTCCATTTTTACCAGATAAGACATTCAATGTTTGTCAAACAAAATAACTTTAAATTCTTTAGAGCTAAACAAAAATCTTTCAAAAACAAATCCATGTGCCAAAACAGATCACATAATATAGTAAGGGTTAAAGCAGTATTCTGCTCTTAAACTTTTACCACAATGTACTTTACCACATTATGTCAGGGGAATATCAGCGCACTAAACCAAGGCTACAGATAAAGTCATATCAGTAGGTTTTAAGACTGGAAAAGGGAAATCTCAAACACAGTAAAACATGGACATTCACAAAGTAAAGTAGTACTCCAACCCTAAATGGCAGATAACATAATTAGCAACAGCTTTTAAAATTGCTTAAGTTCAGAGTGACGCACATATCCTTGGTAACACATCCAGTGACGGTGAGAGTGGCAGTAAGAAGGATATTGTATATGGTATATCAGTGCTACAAAACTGGCCTTTGGAGTTAGGCAGGTCTGGGTTTGAATCTCAGCTCTACCACTAACTCTAGACACCAACCTAAATAATTTACTTAGTCTCTTTGAATCATCACGTATGTTTTCTTCATGAAGATACTGCTTGGGTTTAAAACAAAAACAACAACAAAAAAGAAACTATGCAGATACACGCAAAGATTACATTAACAAATTATATACAGAGTTAAACAGAGTACCCAATACTTATTAAATATGTTTCCTCCCTCTTACTCCCTTTGAAAGTTTTAATATTTCTATGTGTAATCACTTTATTTTCCATAATATTAACTTACAAAGGAATAAGATTATAGGAACAAAAGAAATGGAAAACATTAAAATGCCATCCATGAATAAATCTTAGTATTATATATTTGTCAAATGGAATACCTGTTGTAATTACCATGAAAATGGATGGATAAAAATATCCAATCATTCAGACAGTGAAGACACTAAGGAAAGCATTTAAATTAATAAATGTGAGCCCTAATACTATGAGAATTATCTTAAAACACTCGTTCTAAGGGGAAATTTTTACATTAAAAAAAGTTAAAAAGAAAAGTATAATTAAAAACACTATACTAAGGCACGAATGAATCATACTTCTGTTTTCCATACCTATATTGAAGGAAGAATCCAGATGCCTGAGACTCACAGTTCCTGATCTTATTGAAGACCTGGTACAGTTCAACACCAGACAAAGCTGTGTATGTTACATCAATGCAACAATGGCACTCAGTCTCATCTGTTAGCAAGTGGGAAAGTCCTAACTCTCTTTCTTTATCTCTTGGCTTCCTTGGAAAAAAGTTTCTTTCAGATTTCTCTGACTACAACATAATATTAAAAATGATATAATTAGAAAAAAGCAAATGAGCTAAACCTGAACTTTCCTTGCTAATAGAATCAGCCTTCCCATATTTTAAATGAAAAAAATAGATGAAAGATATAAATTGTGCATATGCCAAAAATAGCACCATGCAGAAACTGCACCAAGAGGGCCTTTCTGTATGGTGAAGGCGATCACTGAGACAAGTGAACCTAAAGCTGTTTCAGTCACTCAGTTGTGTCCTACTCTCTGCGACCCCATGGACTGCAGCACACCAGACTTCCCTGTCGATCACCAATTCCTGGAGCCTACTCAAATTCATGTCCATCGCATCAGTGATACCATTCAACCGTCTCATCTTCTGTCATCCCTTTCTCCTCCCACCTTCAATCTTTCCCAGCATCAGGGTCTTTTCTAACGAGTCGGTTCTTCAAATCAGGTGACCAAAGTCTTGGAGTTTCAGCTTCAGCATCAGTCCTTCCAATGAATATTCAGAACTGATTTCCTTTAGGATTGACTGGTTAGATCTCCTTGCAGTCCAAGGGACTCTCAAGAGTCTTCTCCAACACCACAGTTCAAAAGCATCAATTCTTCAGCGCTCAGCTTTCTTTATAGTCCAACTCTCACATCCATACATGACTACTGGAAAAACCATAGCTTTGACTAGATGAACTTTTGTTGGTAAAGCAATGTCTCTGCTTTTTAATATGCTGTCTAGGTTGGTCATAGCTTTTCTTCCAAGGACCAAGCGTCTTTTAATTTCATGGGTGCAGTCACAATCTGCAGTGATTTTGGAGCCAAATAAATAAATAAATAAAGTCTTTCACTGTTTCCAGTGTCTCCCCATCTATTTGCCATGAAATGATGGGACTGGATGCCATGATTTTGTTTTCTGAATGTTGATCTTAGATTTCTGACAAAATGTGGTCCACTGTAGAAGGGAATGGCAAACCACTTCAGTATTCTTGCCTTGAGAACCTCATGAACAGTATGAAAAGGCCACAAGATAGGACACTGAATGATGAACTCTCCAGGTTGGTAGGCGCCCAATATGTTCCTGGAGAAGAGTGGAGATTTAACTCCAGAAAGAATGAAGAGATGGGGCCAAAGCAAAAAAAAAACCACCCAGTTGTGGTTGTGACGGGTGATGAAAGCAAGGTCTGATGGTGTAAAGAGCAATATTGCATAGGAACCTGGAATGTTAGGTCCATGAATCAAGGCAAATTGGAAGTAGTCAAACAGGAGATGGCATTTTAGGAATCAGTGAACTAAAATGGACAATGCATGACTTTAACTCAGATGACCATTATATCTACTACTGTGGGCAAGAATCCCTTAGAAGAAATGGAGTAGCCATCTTAGTCAACAAAAGAGTTCAAAATGCAGTACTTGGATGCAATCTCAAAAATGACAGAATGGTCTCTGTTCATTTCCAAGGCAAACCATTCAATATCACCATAATCCAAGTCTATGCCCCAACCAGTAATGCTGAAGAAGCTGAAGTTGAATGGTTCTATGAAGACCTACAAGACCTTCTAGAACTAACACGCAAAAAAATGTCTTCTTCATTATAGAGGACTGGAATGCAAAAGTAGGAAGCCAAGAGCTACCTGGAATAAAAGGTAAATTTGGCTTTGGAGTACAAAGCAAAGCAGGTCAAAGTTAGCAGAGTTCTGCCAAGAGAACACACCCTCTTCCAACAACACAAGAGAAGACTCTACACATGGACATCACCAGATGGTCAATACCGAAATCAGACTGATTATATTCCTTGCAGCCAAAGATGGAGAAGCTCTATACAGTCAACCAAAACAAGACTGGGAGCTGACTGTGGCCCAGATCATGAACTCCTTATTGCCAAATTCAGACTTAAATTGAAGAAAGTAGGGAAAACCACTGGGCCATTCAGGTATGACCTAAATCAAATCAGGTATGACCCTTACCATCATACAGTGGAAGTGGCAAATAGATTCAAGGAATTAGATCTGATAGACAGAGTGCCTGAAGAACTATGGATGGAGGTTAAGAACATTATACAGGAGGCAGTGATCAAGACCATCCCCAAGAAAAAGAAATGCAAAAAGGCAAAATGGTTGTCTGACTAGACCTTACAAATAGCTGAGAAAAGAAGAGAAGCTAAAGGCAAAGGAGAAAGGGAAAGAGATTGACCCATGTGAATGCAGAGTTCCAAAGAATAGCATGGAGAGTTAAGAAAGTCTTTCTCAGTGATCAACGCAAAGAAATAGAGGAAAACAATAGAATGGGAAAGACTAGAGATCTATTCAAGAAAATTAGAGACAACAGGAAACATTTCATGCAAAGATGAGCACAATAAAGGATAGAAATGATTTCCCAGATTGTGAAAGGACTACAGGAAGCACAGGTGAGAAATTCTGCTCCCTGCTCAGACTGCATAGAATTCTGGGCCTGGTGGGGTGGGTGGGTGGTGTACTTTCCTCCTCTAACAGTTATGCCGACTGCTCTTTTTTTCCAGAGAAGTATTAAAAATCATTTTGAAATGAGTACAACTATTCCTCTTTGTAGCAGCTTTTACACTTGATAGTGTTATCTTGTAGGTAGGTATAATAAGGTATACGACCTTTTTCCTCCTCAGGAGGGTGAGAACTGGTGCATACAGAACCCGAAGGAGAGAAGAGAGCTGAATTATTACTATTTGGCACTTACATAGTTTCCTCTGAAGGGTGCAAAGCACATCATAAAATGCTAATTAATAGCCAGTGTTTTTCAGCAAATCCCTAGGTAGGGCAAGTACAGGTGATGATCCCTACACCTGCACGTTTACCCTGGGGGGAAAAGCCCCGTCCATGGCAAAAAATTGAGAAAAAAGTACAAAGGACCAGTGGGAATGAATGTTTATACTGGGTCAGGAGAACTGTCCCTCTGTTTAAAGGAATCAGAGAGCATTGGAGAAATGTGAGAAGTTTAAAAAAATGAGAAGAGACTGGAAAGAGAGGCAAAATCTTTAACAGCACAAGAGAATGAAATAAAGAGGATGAGGAAAAAACAGTGAAACATCTGTGACATCATTTTTCTTTCAGAAGGCCTCAGATGGGCTCAAGGCGCCAGAGTTCTCACCCCCACCCCCAGGAGTGCTGCGTCCCAGGAGTGTTGCGGGGGCCGGGCAGCGAGGTATAGCCCCTTTCACACTCCCTGGTTAAAGTGTATTTTGATAATACACATTCAATTGGAGATTTATTTTGCAACGAGTTGTTAGAGAGGCAGAAATTGTTTTTGCAGTTGGTTTGCTTTTTATATCTGCTGTGTGTTTGTTTGTTCATTTGGTGCAAGGGTGTCTGTGCATGTGATGAGTTGTTATACTGTTTCTTGTCATTGGTTTTAGAGTGATGGTTGGTGTGTTGACTTCTTGTCTTAAGGTTGAAAAACCCATATGAAACAGATGCCATTTTCTTAAATTCCTTCCTACTTAATGTTTAAAAAAATATCAAGTGAGAAAATGCAGTCACATAGATGTTGAAACAGACTTCACTGGGCTGGGCAGGACACTCTGACCTAACTCTTTTACAGATAAAATCAAATGAATTTCAAGTACAGTTTTAAGGAAGAAAATTCACATGACATGCAACCTGGTGGTTTAGTTGGGAAGTAGGAAGGAAAGATCCCTATTTATTTTCTTTTCCTCAGTATTTGATAAGTAATTAGAGTTGAACAAATATTTTGTTAGCTGATGGGTGATATGCACAGAAATATGGATTTACTTACACAACTCCTGATTACCTGGGCACTCATTCCTGTTCTCACTTGAAACACAAGGGTCAAAGCAAAACAGCTCTCCTCCCTATTCCTCCTTATAGAATAGCCTCTACCTTTGTAGTTTTCTCTAAAATGCTTCAGCATTAATCTTATCAGCTGCTTTGCTCTCCTGATAAGAATATCTCCAGTTTTAATACAAATCTAGGTTAAAATTCATTTTGGAAGAGCATGAAAATAAAGTCAATCTCACAGAAAATTTAAGAATCTTTTCAAAAATAAGAAAAAAAGAAAAGTGAGTTACAAAAATAATGTTTTAAATATGTTGCAGCTACTCAAATGTAGAGCTAACATTTAGAGCTAATAATCAGTAGAGTGATAAACTTTGAAGTTAAGCTTTATTAAATTAGTCAGTGTTTAATCAGAATAATTAATTTATTCAACAAATAATATGAATGTCTAATATATGCAAGGCATTGAGGTGCCCAAGTTAAAAGATAAACATAACAAATATCATCTACTAAATTATTACAATCTTGTGTTTCTCATGCAAACTAACAAATACCCCAAAAAGTGATACATTAAAAGCATAGAAAATAATTTACATTTGTTATAATCCAGACTTTAAACTGCCCCTGAGAACCCAGTGTAAGACATTAACTTGCTTGATGTCCAGATAGTTTAATTTGCACTTAATAGTGTTATCATAAACTTAACTATTTCTTATAACTTAGGGACATGGCTACCATTACTACTTATTCCTAACCAAGTTCTATAGGAAGAAAAATTAGGAACATTTTAGTCAGTTTTCCAGTATCCAGCCTCTATGACAGCATTTAATATTCAATTCATCTTAAAGAAACTTGTATTATTCCTAGTTGTCCCTCTGCAAGCAAAAAGCATTATAGAACAGTAACTGCAACATGTTTGTAAAAATAAAATAACTAAAAAATACATCCCACATATGTTTACAATACTGATTCAATAACAGAAATGACAAAAAATGCACTTGAAGTAACAAGGTTCCTCAAGTAATGTTACTAAAAGAATAAATGTATGCATTGGAAAGGTCTACAAAGATGGACAGAAATTTACTTCCAGTTATTTGCTCAAGGTCAGAGCTAAATCTGCATCTATTTTTCATTACATTGTGTCAAAACAATGTTAATGTATACAGATATGTCTAAGCTATATATAGTGACATGGGAATATGAAAGCTATTAAATATAAAACAAAACAGCTTATTGCTACAGCCTTAGGATCTTATACCTGTAAGAGCATCCTCTGGGTCATGAATGAACAAATGACAAAAATGCTCAGAGTGAAGTAAACATATGGAGAGTAATGTCTATGAAAGCTATTGATTAATTCTCAAAACGCATGGTCAGTATTGGATTTGGTTTGCCTTTGTGGAGCTCCTTCAGACTCTCCGGCCAAGTCTCCCTCTCACTATCACCTTCTTTCTCAGGTAACTGTAAATTCCAAGGGAACTGCTAACCAGTTGATGTTGAGCTAACATCCTTCTAGAGTTGAAGTCATAGTGTTACACTGGCTTGTTTTTCCAATGAGATTTCACATTCATAAAATGTGCCTTGAAATGCAGTTGTAAAGGAGACCCTACTCTGCCCTCAGTTGCTCACACATCCTAGTATCAGTTCCCTCTGGGACTTGCAGCAAAACTGAGCACTTTTGCAAATCTAAAAATAATCAGTCCATTAGTATCAAGTTGCTTTCCTGAATACAGCAAGGTGCTCTTTGTGCCTCCTTCAGCCCCAGCCACCATCCTAAGATGTATTATGTTCAGAATACAATGAGAACTTCTCTGACTTATTGTTTTCCTTTTAAGACTGAAGCTGTAAAACAAAACTGCATATAAAATTACATACAAAACTTTTTGCAAATTTGTAACATTATTTTACTACATTTATAAGGGTTGTGAATGTATATCTTGGCAAAAATAAAGCCACAATATAAAACAAACACAATGAATTGGAATACATTAATTAACACAACATTTTCTTTCCAATAACAATTATTGCTATTATACATACTTCTCCTGAGACACCCAAAAGAGAAAATATAAATTTTGCAGACTACAAAGGATTGTGAAAATGGGTGCTATTATTTCAACAGTATTGGTTATATCTATAAACAAGAAAACTTCCAAGAACAAATTTAAAGCATTGTTTTTAAAGAAAAAATTCCATTTAGCCTTCTCTTGGTTATTATCTGAAATTGGATAGAATATATTTCAGGCAGTCATTATTCTTGAAATAACTGGTTATTTTTCCATGTCTGGAGTTAATACTAAATAATATTTTAGCAAGAACTATAGGAAAAGTTTATTTATTTTTTCATAAATTTATAGGTTTTTAGAAAGTGATATGACACTGCAGTGATTATAAACCTTATAAGTGGTTCATTTAAAAAAAGCATTGTTTTGTCTTTTTCTCAAATATATACTAACAAGCTCCTCAAATTTTCCAATTTTGAATCTTTGAACACCTGGAAAATAAATTACTATCTAGGCAAAGAAATGGAGTCAAATGTTCTCTTTCAAATATGTTTTTATAGCCACTCACAGAACAATAAAAGCATTCTACTAAGATTCTTTTCCATGCTACAAAAATGCATTCAGGGGGTCTGCTTTGGGGGATTGTAAAGGGAGAAACCTGGGGTGCTTTAAGGTTAATGGACAGTGATTAAGGTTAATGGCTGAGTGCTTAAGGTTAAGTGCTATATTTACATAGCTGCCAATTCTCTTAAAAAAAGTCTTCATGTCTATCAATCAGTTCCAGCTAATAGCCAATTAAACAGAAAATGAAGCATAGAGAATGAAGGTAAAGACCCTTCAATCTACATTTACGGAGCAGAATTGCCCATTCTCTATCAAGAATTTAGTGAACACCTACTTTGTCATGACAGTGTAGCACGTAGAAGCCATGGCCTGTGTCCATGAAGTTTATCCTCTAGCAGGGAATGGAACCAGATATGGAAATATGAAAATCTCAGTACAAAGAGCTATAAAGTAAATGACACAGGTAATACATGTTATGGCCTTCCCTGGTGGCACAGTGGTAAAAAACCCATCAGCCAATGTGGGAGATGCAAGTTCATTCCCTGGGTTGGGAATTCCATGGACAGAGGAGCCTGGTGGGCTACAGTCCATGGGACTGCAAAAGAATCAGACATGAATTATCAACTAAACAACAACAACAACAACAATGAAGATACATATTACAAAATTCAAAGCAGGAAGGTATACTACCGAGCAGAAGATAAAGAGTGCATGAACAATTTAGCACTAATATTAATAAGTAAAGTTCAATAGATAAAAATATTCCTTTTGAGTGGGGCCCTCCTGAGTACAAATGCCTTTCCTTGTTCACTGTTTCTTATTTGTAGGAAAAAGGTTTCCGCCCCCTAGACCATCCCTGAGTTTCACCAAAGGACCAACTCAAACAGTTTCTAAGAAGTAAGGGAAGGCAAAAACAAAGAGAAGCAATCAAGAAACAGTACAAAGAAGAAAACAGGATCTGGTTCCTCCTCAAGGAATATATGTAACAATGAGTTTTACTGAGGAAGTAAGGCCACCTCTTCACTCTACAAACTACACAAGAGACAACTCTACATATGGACATCACCAGATGGTCAATATCGAAATCAGACTGATTATATTCTTTACAGCCAAAGATAGAGAAGCTCTATACAGGCAGCAAAAATAAGACTGAGGGCTGACTGTGGCTCAGATCATGAACTCCTCATTGCAAAATTCAGTTAAACTGAAGAAAGTAAGGAAAAACACTAGGCCATTCAATATGATCCAAGTCAAATCCCTTATGATTATACAGTGGAAGTGACAAGAAGAGGTGGCAAGATACACAGAACTATACAAAAAGAGATTAATAACCCAGATAACCACGATGGTGTGATCACTCCCCTAGGACCAGATATCCTGGAGTGCAAATTCAAGTGGTAATTAGAAAGCATCAGTACAAACAAAGCTAGTGGAGGTGATGGGATTCCAGCTGAACTATTTCAAATCCTAAAAGATGATGTTGTTAAAGTGCTGCACTACATGTGCTAGCAAAATTGGAAAACTCAGCAGTGGCCATAGAACTGGGAAAGGTCAATTTTCATTTCAATCCCGAAGACTAGGAATGCCTAAGAATGCTCCAGCTGTTGCACAATTGTACTCATTTTACATGGTAGCAAGGTAATGCTCAAAATTCTTCAAGCTATACTTAAATAGTGTGTCAACTGAGAACTTCCAGATGTTCAAGGTGGATTTAGAAAAGGCAGAGGAACCAGAGATCAAACTGCCAACATCCTTTGGATCGTAGAAAAAGCAAGAGAATTCCAGAAAAGCATCTACTTCTGCTTCATTGACTATGCTAAAGCCTTTGACTGTGTGGATCACAACAAACCGTGGAAAATTCTTCAAGAGATAGGAATATGAGACCACCTGACCTGCCTCCTGAGAAATCTGTGTGCAGGTCAAGAAGCAACAGTTAGAACTGGACATGGAGCAATGGACTGGTTCAAAATTGGGAAAGGACATCAAGACTGGATATTGTCACCCTGCTTATTTAACTTCTATGCAGAGTACATCATGAGAAACGCTGGGCTGGAAGAAGCACAAGCTGGAATCAAGATTGCTGGGATAAATATCAATAACTTAAGATATACAGATGATACCACCCTAATGGCAGTAAGTAAAGAGGACCAGAAAGCCTCTTGATGAAGGCAAAAGAGGAGAGTAAGAAAGCCGGCTTAAAACTCAGCATTCAAAAAACAAAGATCTTGGCATCCGGTCCCATCATTCACAGCAAATTTTGGGGGAAACAATGGAAATAATGACAGACTTTATTTTCTTAGGCTCCAAAATCACTGTGGATGATAACTGTAGCCATGGAATTAAAAGATGCTTACTCCTTGGAAGAAAAGCTATGACAAACCTAGACAGTATATTAAAGAGCCGAGACACTGCTTTGCCGACAAAAGTCCATATAGTCAAAGCTATGGTTTTTTCAGTTGTCATGTATTTATGTGAGAGTTGAAAGAAGGCTGAGTATGGAAGAATTGATGCTTTTGAACTGTGGTCTCTGAGAAAACCCTTGAAAGTCCTTTGGACAGAAAAGAGTCAAACCAGTCAATCCTAAAGAAGATCAATCCTAAAAAAAAGTACTGATGCTGAAGCTGAAGTTCCAATACTTCAGCTTCAGCCACCTGATGTGAAGAGTTGAGTCATTAGAATAGACTCTGATCTGGAAAAGACTGAAGGCAGTGGGAGAAGGGGATGACAAAGATAGTTGGATGGCAACACCGACACTATGGACAGGAGTTTGAGCAAATTCCAGGAGATAGTGAAGGACTGGGAAGCCTGGTGTGCTGCAGTCCATGGGGTTGCAAAGAATCAAACATGACTGAATGACTGAATAACAACAAAAGTCCCTACCCAGGTGGGGATGGTAACTTCAGACTCAGCTCATGTTTCCTGGAACATGGCCCTGTTACCCTCACCACCAATCAATCAGAAGAATGTCACAGACTCTGCAGCCCTCAGCCCAAATTTTGTATGTTAAAAAATGCTTCCCTGAAAACCATCAGAGATTTTGTGTCTTTTGAGCTTAGCTACCCAATCCCCTTGCTTGGCCCTACAATAAGCCTCGGCTCCTAACTTCAACTTTTGGTTTATTTCATTTCACTGTGCATCAGGCACACAGACTTGTATTTGGCAAAGCTTTACAGTTCTTTTTACATGGAAACTCTCAAGATCAGTTTAAAGCAAGACAGCAATAACAACAAAAATGACTAGAGACAATAACTTCAGCACACTAACTTCGATTTCTATTTAAACTTACTTAGATGAGGCACATCTGAAAAGTTTAGGCTAGTGTAAGGCTCTGAAGTATCCGGCAGTTATCCAAGGCAAACTCCATCACTAACCTCTGAATGACAACATGATTAATTACATAAATGAAGTTTACTAAAACAAGATTAATGTTCATCTCCGCAGTAGCCACTGGCAACATTGAGCAGCCTCACTTTCACTCAATTAGCAACATTCAGACAGAGTATATTGTATTTTTTAAATTTTTTTTCACTCCCCCTGTATTTCCAACTGATTTTGAAATATATGCTAGGGATGGAGAATGTGGGGGTTAGGGGCTAAGGAGGAACCCTTGGAATGGTACAGAAGGTGAAAAATAGACTCTTACATACGCATAGTCATTAAAAGTAAATTTGAAGATTTCTCTTAAAGAATATTTTCATTCAATAAGTTTCTTCCCCCTTGGTTAACTTCAGAATTTTAGAAAGTGTTAGTCACTCTGTCATCTCCAACTCTTTGTGACCCCCTGGATTATAGCCTGCCAGACTCCTCCGTCCATGGAATTCTCCAGGCAAGAATACTGGAGTGGGTAGCCATTCTCTTCTCCAGGGGATTTTCCCAATCCAGAGATTGAACCTGGGTCTCCTGCATTGCAGGCAGATTCTCTACCGACTCAGCCACTAGGGAAGCCCCAAAATGTTTAGGGCGTGAACTTAAATCAGACAAAAGTAAAGGAGAACCAAAAACTGACACTGAATTGTAGCAGATCTTGATCTCCTGATAGTGGGGGTTTTGGTCAGGAAACAGCTTCCTGGGTCAGGGCCTGCCTGAGGCAGAAGGTCACTCAGAGGTGGAATGGAAGGGTGCTCAGCCCTGTTTCTGAAATTCAAGAATTTGTGAATTTTTCTGAAGCTAAAACATTAGAGACCTTTTTTGAATTAGAGCCAAGCTTTTAATAAAATGTAAACACCTCGGAAAGGGTGAAATTTTATTAATTAGAGGTATCCAAACTGTCCTTTCAATCTGCTGTGTCTGTGTAAATTGGCCAGCTGTCATTACTACAGCAATGGAATGAGTGCTTTGATTTAGGAGTTACCAGGAGGAGGACAGTGAATAATGATAGCTAGCCGAAGAATAAAGGCTATTTTGGAGCATAGAGATCGTTGAACTGAAAACTGTGCTTTGGGCACAAGTTCAGGTTCTGCAGAAACTGGAAATCTGAAGATTTTGAAGCCCCAAATTAAGAGAGTTGATATTAAAACTTAATATTTCAAATAAAAAACGCAATGAATAGAAAAAACATGTAACAGAACTTCTGTACACATCTGAGAAATTTTCTAAAGATTTATAATTTTGATTTCAAAAAGGAATATGAAATAATAATACATTTTCATATTTCTTTAAGAAATAGCATCCTTAATATGGTTTCATGTTTTTTTTCTTATTATACATAATTAAAGATAAATTATGTTAACTATTTTCAGCTAATTACATTGTACCACCTCCATTTGATTATGATGTCTATGGCTTGACAGAATAAAAAATTATCTTTAATAGAAAAAAGCCAAATTATCATCTATTTAAAGTCTAAGAAATGCATTTGAATTCCTTAATTCATGATAAGCACTTAACAGAAGCTAGCTAGCAAAATTAACTGAATCAATGCCCTCATTTTTTAACATTCAAGTAACTTGAGGATATTTAATTACTCAAGACTTTATTAATTCAGTCAAGATTGACCAAGTCCTTTAAAATGTATCATAAAAATAAACTTTAAAAATCAACATATATGTTTGTAAGAGTAATTTTTTCACGAAAAGTTTACTGTTAAATTATGTTTTATGTACTACTATTGATTAATGTTAAATATCATAAATGAAGTAATATATATGAAAAATATTAAAAATTAGTCATAAGAGGAACTATATACATCATCTATTTCAAACTTTTTGTTTTATGGTTGAAATTTTTGAGGTAGTGTAATTGAAGACATGACCATGGTCATACTGTTAATTTGAACTTATGGCAAGTAAAACCTATGAACTTTTGGTAAATTATCTACACATTATAAGACAATGTACACACATTTTATAATAACTGTATAGTTAATATCTGTTACTAAACAGTAAACTAATGGATTCAACCTGAATGCATATAGTTTCTTAGCATTCATTTACTTAAGTATCACTATTTAAACTTCTTAGTAGTACTTTTAAAATCCAGTAATTAACACTGACAACCACAGTAATAAAAGTACTCAAGATGCTCTAAAACTGTCCAACCCATAGTCCTTTCAGATAAAAATAGCTGGAGTTAATTCTTAAATGCTAATGATTATGTTATAGGAACTCAAAAGATATCATCTGCTCATTACACTGCTTCCTTCCTGCCACTTCACATCCTTCCCCAAAGGCATGTTTACCTCATGTGTGGTCACATATAACGTTACCACTGTGGCCACAGCTGATGTGCCATGATGGGCCCTATTAGCCTCTTCCCATATCAAAAGTGTTTCTCCAGAACTATTATAGTATACTGAGCTCTGGAAGCAATTCTATGCCTATCTCATATAAAGCCTTGTTTATATTAAGCAGCTATATAATTGACTCTGAGTTTTAGTCCATCAAAGTGTAGTCTTTACCTTTCTAATTTAGTCAAATATAAAGGACACAAAAATTCCTCAGATATTTTAATTAATGAATCTAGACATTTTTCAACCCTTCAAAATTGGTTGGTGTGTATGTGTGTATAGTGTTTAAAGTTTACAGAGAAGGCAGAAATGTTTTAAATGTTTTAGAAACAAAACCAAAACAACAAATGACATCAGGTCTCTGCAATAACTGGAACCATAAAGTGAGGTATGCTTTTGTAGACAGGATAGACATATGCAATACTACTCCTTAAACTGGGGACTTCCCAGGTGGCAAAGTGATAAAGAATCCACCTGCCAATGCAGGAAGATACAAGAGACCCAGGGTCTATTCCTTTTTGGGAAGATACCTTGGAGTGGGAAATGTCAAACAGCTCCACTATTCTCGCCTGGAAAATTCCGTGAACAGAGGAGTCTGGTGAGTTACAGTTCATGGGGTCACAAAGAGTTGGAAATGACTGAGCAACTGAGCACACATACGATCCTTAAATTAATCTTCTCAAACTTCACATTATCTACCTGTGGATAAAGGACTAACAACATGCTTTCCTTAAATTAATCTTCTCAAACTTCACATTATCTACCTGTGGATAAAGGACTAACAACATGCTTTCCCCTTTTTCATGACAATTTGATCTTTTATGAACTGTTTAGCTCTATTCTTCTGATAAAAATTAGAATCACTAGAAAAATTTTACCCATGGTAAAAATGAGCCATCTTCAATTGTAAACACTTTTTTCAATTATCTACTTTCTTTCATTACTTAAATTATTCAAAATTGGGCAAGGAAGGGACACATTAAGAAATGACAATAATCGAATATGAATTCTTCATTAAATTTACAATTTGGAAAAAGGTTTGAGAATGCTTGTTGTTTGGCCCAGGAAATAATTATTTATTTAAACTTACTGTTAAGTGTAACTCAGATTCAGATACAAGTTTTCTGATTAAACATCATTGAAATATATTTTAATCAAAGGGAGAAGATAAATATTAAGCTTTCTGTGATATAAAAATTACATCAAACATATAGTGCTGCACTACATACAAAATCCTTTTAAAAGCCTGGTAGTCTTGTGTGAAGCCTCATATATATGATTTGTGCCTTTTCATATGTTTTTGTCATATGATAAAATTTCAAAATTCTTCCTGGAAACTTTACAAAGAACTTTGCAAAATTCTTCCACATGTAAATCACCAAAATGTCACATCATGCACATTCTCCACATTTGGAAAATGAACTACAAATTGTCAAAAACAGTATCTCACCCCAGTGTTTTACTTCACATTCAGTGACCCACTTATGCAGAATTTTAGATTTATAATTGAGTCAAGTGTAATTAAAATGCTAAAATGTATACACACAATTAATAGCATAGGTTTAATCTAGGGAGAATAAACTCTAGAATGATTGAAAATACTATTTATTGGGAAAATGATTATCTAGCATGTAAAATTTAAGCATATCAGCACATCTGGCCAGAAACAGAGTCAAAAACCTCAAACTTCTAATAGTAATACCAATAGAAAACTAATCATCTCTTTCTGCTATTCATCCAGATTTGAATGTACAATATTAAGGAATAAAACAAAATGAAGTTGTCTGCTAATTAGATGTCTCTGAATTCTTGAGTTAGTCACACCTGCAACTTTTACTTTAAACATAAGCCTATCAGGAAGCCTACAGACAGAGCTTTAACATATTTAAAATATTTTAACAAAACATACTTTAAACATAGAGCTATGATAAATAGTACTTTATTACAAAATGAAAACTTCATGTCCTGCTCAAAATAGGTTACAGGTTTCAATGGGCCTAAAATGAAGAGAATATGTATTGCTAAGCAGGAACAGAAACCAAGAACTCTTGGATATTGGCTACAGAAATAGAAACAAGGTGGCCAGGAGTCTGACAGGTGTAGGAAAACTGGGAATGAGAACCCTTCATAGAAAAGGAAGGATCATGAGTTGAGTTGTAGTTGATTGCTGTCTTGGGATTCAGGATGTATGAAGCTGGGGAAGTGAGTAGAGATGGCCAACCACCACCTAAAGGAAATCAATCCTAAACATTTATTGGAGGGACTGATTCTGAGGCTGAAGTTCCAAAACTTTGGCCACCTGATGCGAAGAGCCAACTCATTGGAAAAGACCCTGATGCTGGGAAAGATTGAAGGAAGGAGGAGAAGGGGACAAAAGGGGATGAGATGGCTTGATGGCATCACCAACTCAATGGACGTGAATTTGAGCAAACTCCAGGGGATGGTGAAGGACAGGGAAACCTAGCATGCTGCAGTCCATAGGGTCACAAACTACTGGACATGACTGAGTAACTGAACAATAGCCAACCACCAGATATAGGTGGAACTGTCCACCAGCACAAAGTATGACCTAAGTATTTCTAATATTTCCCAGAACATGAACCAGTAATACTCAGCATCAGAAATAATTGTGAACTGGTGCCCTGGAGTAAGGTTGGGAATGGGTCAAGTAAAGAGTTGGGATAGGGGATAGGAAGGCTCTCCCACTCAAGCTGAGTCTACAAATAAAAGCAGCTTCTGGATAATTCAAAAAGGATTTATGAGGATCAGATTAACTTCAAGGAGCTAGGCTGTTGATTTCTTTGAGTAATGATAATGACAGAAGTCTTTGACTGCTGTTTTTTAAGTAATCATTAATCCTCAAGGTATTTAGAACTTTCAGATCTTGTCACCGTGGATTAATTTTTCTAAGATCTTAAGATTAATTTGAAAAAAAAAATGATGTTTTTCTTTTTCTTTTGTATAATAGTTTATGGTTTTATATATGCCAATCATATTTAAGAATCTTTTTCAAATACCTTTTATCAAAACCAAAAGGATATGTGAGAATTATAGTAACATATCTGCCTACTTTTTCAGAAAAAAATGGGCAGAGGTTGTTAACATTTTAAAGGCATTTCCTCATGTTCATTTCATTTGCCTTGCCTAAATCTACTTGTGTTTATAAAAGAAACTAATGTTTGGCTTAAAATTTTAATAATACGGACTTGAAAAAATCTTTTTAAACTGAATATTCTGATTTTATCAGGGGGTGAATACATAAGTCTATAACGATACAAGTTTTGTTATGAAATAGAGCATTTTTATCAAAAATATTTTGGTTTTGGTCTCTCTACTCTCAATACTCTCAAGAAATACTCTCAATCATATTGATGAATGTCTGTCTTAGGGAGAAAGTGTTTTGCTGATAGAGAAACCACAGATGCAGGCCCTTGGAAAATCTGTATATGAAGTGAAAATTTTCAGATATGTGCTTTCCAAGCTGTGTTCTCATGACAAAAATATATATATATATATACACACATATATATATATATATCCACAGATAAGGAAAAATCCAATTAGCATTTTATCTTTAAAAAGAAAAATAAATATCCAGGTGTTCCTATTGAATAACTGAGGCCTAAAAATCTCTGAGGGTAAGTAACTTAGAGCTGTTATTTTTCAGTGTCTTGGAGGGGGGAATGTGTTTTGGTGACTCTCTTTGGAGGTCACTGTGATTAGAGTCACCTCTGAAAGTCAACAGTGGATGGAAACAGTGGTCAACAGTGGTTGGAGATACCCTCTGGAAACAAACTCTTCTCAGAGACTCAGTATTAATAGGAATGGAAATTTGGCAACTGAGTAAGAGTGAATGGATCAGTTCTTCCCCAAATGTCTAGGGTGTAAATGCAACTCCTTCTTTACCTATAATAAAAAACTATGACAAGTAGTAGCATCTATAAGTGCTGAATGAGTGATGTAACTTGAAGTGAGGTCATGCTTATTGGCATTTAATTATTTAAATTGTTTGATTGGATGTTATTTCCATTTATAAATCCCTTTCATTGAGCAGTCCTTTTAAAGTGATCATAGATGAAATTAGCTGTACTGAAAATGAAGTCACTTTTTAGAGAAGTAAAGTCCAGTGGTTGGAGGAGACATTTGTCCTTGGAGGAAGTTAATTTGAGCCCAAGTTCCACTACCTACTAGCTGTGTGACACTGGCCAAGTCCTTAAACCACTCTATTTTTATATTTATAAACATGAATAGAAACTACCTGGTTTGGTATGCTCTAAGAACTAAATAAATAATGTGCACAAAATGCTCAGAACAGTGTCTGGTTCCTTGAGGAATTCCCAACTCATGTTATTCATTAGTACCCTATCTGGAAGTAGGTGGCTTCCAATTCAGAGCAAAAAATAGAACCCTGAATAGAACAGTATGTGGAAGATACAGCTGCGATCATTGATAAGGCAGGAGGACATCTAGGATGTACTGTGTCCATTATAAAGTCAACTACACTGTTTCCTCCTTGATTGATCATTGAAATTGGATTGTATTTTTTCCTACAATTTCTGCCTTGATATGTAATATAGTTCCTTTATTATAAATGAAAATAGAGTTATTAAATCCTGTAATTGCTGATTTAAGGTTAAAAAAAGTTATTTAAAGAAGAATATTCCTTAGAATAAGTTGATATATTCCTGTGATTGCTAAAAAATTTCCTCCAAGCATATAGAATGTTCACATCTAATATATATCTATATATACTCACATTATTTGTATTACTTAATTAGTCATTACAATCTTGAAAACACACACAGATAAAGCCACAGGGACACAAAACACATAGTTAAATGAAAAGAAATGGTCCTTATTTAAGGACCATCTAATTTGTGAATTCACAAGTTTTAACATGGTATTTATTAGCAAAATACAGTTCTCTTTAAAAGCATTTTTTTAAAATTGGACTTTACCATAATGCTTTCTAGCAGAAATCTTAATTGGAATAGTTATAACTAAGCCACCATTATAAGCTTTAGATGACTAAAGTACTTCTCTGAGGAGGTCACCACGTTTACACTGTCTTCAATTCCATTTAGCTATAGTCTTCAGTAAATTTCACTATTGCTGACATAAAATTATCAGCAGAAGTGACGCATTTATATTCACTTTCTAACATATAGTTAGCACTGAAACATAATAAATCTTAGGTAAAAATATCAAACTCTTCCTCTGTCACTCCATCTTCACCCCCAGAGTGCCTCTTAAAGTTTATTAAATTAACTGAAATTGAAGCAAAGGTTATATATATTCTATTTAATGAATAAAATTCTCATTCATCATCCTATGCCCTCAATAATTGGTTTGACTTTTTCATTTAATTATTATTTTTTATATGAACTAAAGATACTAACCAATGTGTTGCTATCATATAATATCAACTATGAAGGCTTCCCTGGTGGCTCAGAGGTTAAAGCGTCTGCCTGCAATGCGGGAGACCTGGGTTCAATCCCTGGGTCAGGAAGATCCCCTGGAGAAGGAAATGGCAACCCACTCCAGTATTCTTGCCTGGAGAATCCCATGGAAGGAGGAGCCTGGTGGGCTACAGTCCACAGGGTTGCAAAGAGTCGGACACGACTGAGCGACTTCACTTTCACTTTCATGAAGTTTTTTTAAAAAGTGTGGTATAGTTCCACTTGATTTTTATTACACTTTGAAAGACAAATGAAGTAAATCAAGAAGAAACAAATCTAAATGCAGTGCTGAAGTGAGATCCAGCCATTCAAACTGGCTTCCTATTAATCACATAGCTGACCTTTCATTAAGGGGCACTTGTTGGAGTCATTGACACGGTTACAGCATTCACATGTGCGAACTGTACTCTGTGGTATTCATGTTCTGGCGAAGGCACAGTGAAATTAGATTCTCTCCCTGTAGGGGGTAGACATTGACCGCTATTCAATGCCAACAATTGTCGGTTAAAGTATTTCATGAAGGATGACTTTTAAACTGCGTTTATTCCACCATCAGTAATGTCAAATGCAATTGTTAAAGAAATATATTTAACTATTGGTAATTAATTAAACCTTTCATAGCAGCAACTTTATCCAAGGTAAATCATTTCTGAAAATACACAAAGGAGTCATCAGGATTCTACCGTCATGGCTTTTAAACCATCAATTTTATGATGTCCATCTATAATAGTTAGAAAACAAAAGCAAAACAGCAGCCAGTGGGGAATTATTTAAACAATGCAACAATGTTTTATCTAGTTTCACTTGTCTATGTACCTTATGCATGTGAAATGTCTTTTGGGATGACAATGCATTCCAGACAAATTTTTTAAATAAAAAAATGCCTAAATTAAGAAAATAAGATAAAACCTCAAAAGGCTACAAATAGATACGATGTGCTGAGAGTTTTTATTGTATCCTCTTTTAACATAATCATCTTTGTGCAGTATTTGATGGACTGCATTTGGGAATCATAACTGGAATCTTTGTCAGGGCGTATGTCCCGTGTGCTTATTTCCTACATGGAACATCATACATGTAAACAGCAAACACATTCTTTCACATTGGTTGACATTCCACCTGAAAAGTCCACCACAGTTAGCCTGTTAACACAATTCAGGATATATGGTATAATAGTAAAAAGACTCCCCATAGCCAAGTAAAACTTGGAGTAGGGGGCTCAAGGAACGGGGCTGTGCTTAGATCAAATCTGAATTTCAAGTTCAAACATAGTTTAATGGTGAATCTAAAGTTGTAAATGCAAAGTAAGCGCAATGTGAAGGCTGCTTGAAACCAAGCATGAAAGACGAAAAAGTCAAAGTTGAGATTTGCCACATCTGGTTTTAATACCTTTTCTTATGCTATTAGACAAATGACCTTTTGTTTTGTTTTGTTTTAAAAATTCATTATCATTGTCATGGCTGCTACAGCTTAATACTGTTTTTAGAATTTTTAAGATGACTTCTTTGGTAAGGGACCAAGCTATAGAATGCATTTAAGAAAAATTACAAGCATATTTCTCCCATTAATGTTTGATTAGTGATGTAACCAAATAGCTATGTGTAAAAGTTGAAATCCATCTTCAAGAAGAGTATGTGCCTTCTTAAATAATTATTTTCCTATTCTTAGAACTATGACAAAACACTTGCCCATCATCATTTGACAGCAATAAAGGACATTTCATCCAGAAACAGAGGGTAGTATGCTAGGTTACAGGATTGAATTAGCAATATGATTAGCACCACATTTCAGTTCCAAGACTTTCTGAATGAGGAAGTTACTTGAGGAGTCTAAGCTTCAGTGACAGCGCCAAGGCACTGTTGCAAAATGAAACCGGAGGAAATCCACAGGGTTATCAACACAGGTTTTTTTGCTAGTTCACTTTTGCACAGTCTTCAGAGGATTCCCTGAGAGTAAACATCCCTAATTAATTCCCAAATAAAAGAAGGAAAGATAAATTTTCCACTTACTTCATTTGCTGTCCTTTGTCCGCACGCTGAAATCAAAGGGTGGTTCTGCCGATCCTTACCTAGCTCCAGGTTGCCCTCCGGATTAGGCATAAACGTGAGCGGTGAGAAGCACGTTGACTTTGTAACTGTACAAGGAGCAGCCCATCGCGCTGCTGCCTGAGAGCCGGTCAGGACAAAGTGCTAAACTTCAGCCCGAGAGCACAGCATCTATTACCCCTGAGGCTCTACCATTTCACCTACACCTGGGCGGATCTATCAAGCTTCATCTCTATTAGAGCTATTTGACTCTGTGGTTTAAGAGGCAGAAGGAAAAAAAAAAAAAAGAGGCTTGCCGTTGTCACACTTGTTTCCTATTAAAGAGCCTTACGGTGGATTGAGTAATTGTGTACGAAGGTAGTCTGGCTGGCAGATGTGTGCAGCCCCAGCGGAGCACTAGATTCAAGGCAGATGGGTTGTACCAGGGCGCAAACAACATTGAAAGAGAGAGAGGCGTGATTAAAACAGCAGGCCTCTGTTTTATAGTGCTGGAAGTGGGGTAGCCTTAAAGCTCCTGGGAACTGGAGTTCCCCAAATGGCAGTGCTCTATAGCATGGAAAACAATAAATCCAATAAAAAAGAAAGATGTTTGAGCAACGAAAGTTATAGAGATATTTATAATATTCACTTTAACTATTAATGAAGAATTAAATGAAGCACCCCTCCCCCACACACTCTAACTGAACTTAATTAAAACTACTCAATCATGGGTCATAGTGGGTTACTGATAATGTTAATGTGATGGATTTGAAACAGATCCCTCATTCTGCTGTATAAGCCCTGGTTATCTTTTTAAATCTGAATTAAATTGCTTTAAGGAGATTTACACTGTCAGACAGATTGACATTCTGCAATTGGGCATTTTTTAAAGATGTAACTGAAGCCAATTGTTAGGAAAATATCCTCTTGCAGGTATGTCTCATACCACATATTATCTCAAGCAATTTAACCCATGGAAACTTTAGGGCTGTCTGTGTCATACTCTTTGAGCATCAAAAGTGTGTAAGTAATCAAACTGAGGGTGTGTATGTACGTGTGAGGGTTTTGATATCTTAAAGACATTACAAGCATACATGAATATTCAAGTAACAAAAAATATACTACTGATAAAGTACAGAAACGCCTACAGAAATAGTGCATAGGAGAGCAATTCATATTATTTAAAAAAACAAACAAACTGTATTTCAGTAAGCCAGATTAAAGTTTACCTGTGACTACCTGAAGTTTCTTTCATGAAATTCAGCCAAAAATTAAGATTTTCAGATTTCAAAATTTTTCATTGGAAAAACAAATAAAACTTCTATATTTTCATGGTTTCACATAAAATGCTATGAATACTTTCACAGTGAATTTTTTTCTATCTTGACTAAAAATGGGATATACTGGAAATGTCCCAAGAAACAATGTTCTTAAGAGTTTCCAGTCCAACTTATCCACCAAAGTTTGAGTTTGATTTGGAGAAGCATATAGACTTTATTTCCAGCTTTTTTTTTTTAAACAACCCATCACATATGCCTATTCTCAAGAGAGTCCTTTATACCAAATGTTGAGTCCTTTATACCAAATGTTATCTAATTTATGAACAAATGATCCAATGCTTGCTGTTTGCTTTTTTTTTTTTTTAAGAAGGTAAGAAACCAGAATTTTCCCATCACCAAACTCTCTCATCGCTTATCCCCACCACTTCCATTGGGTTTATCACTGTCCCTTCTACACACAATCCTGGCTTCAGTTACCTCTCTGATAGTTACTATGGTTACATTATCTGTGAATTTGTTATTAATAAGATTGTTATATTAATTATATAAGATTAATAATAAATTCCAAAAGTGATCTTCCATTTCCAACTCAGTAACAAAATATTTTGTTAAAAATTGTGTATGCATTTTCCTATTTGATATATTCAACTATTTAAAATATTTGAACTGAACTGTCATTGAAACCAATTCATGGCATTTTAAATTATCTGATTCAAAATTTAATTCTATTTTTAAACATGTGTCTCAGCCGGGTCAAGATTTTAAAGCCCAAATGGTAAATAATTTGAATTTCAAGCTATTTATTTCTGAGTTTAAGTTAATAATAATAATAATAAACCCTTGTGCTGATCCCTAGCAGCTGGTCAGAATTCTGTAAAACTATATCAATGTTTAAATGTAAATACACTTTAAATGAATATCTTTTAAAATATTTCATATACTTGAATTTTTCTACTCCATGATTTCAATATTGGGCCTTGTTAACCTAAGAAGATAAAACACAAGGAGCTCATTAAATTATGTGGTTTAGGTGGGTGCAGTTATATATAAGGTAAAGATGGGACAGAAAATTTTATGTTTTTGCTAATGAATCAGCTCTTGAAGATGAGAAAGGTGGCTTTCTCTCTCTCTCTGTTTGATTTTTGTTGATTTATCAACAATATCATCTATTAGGAAAAGAAATGTATGTCTCAAACTGTAAGTATTCTATTACTGACTTTATACTATTATTAAAATGGTATAGAAAAAATATCACTAGACTAGGATGCATAAAATTAGAGCAGAGGAAATACTTCTATGAGCAGATTTGAATAAATATACAGAGGTTTGTAAACTGGGTGTGTAATCAAGAATTCAACAAGTAATTAGGAGCAACTCCTTTTATGAGATGAGGCATGGGAAACAATTTCCAACACCGCTCATCTTCTTCCTCTTAGATCTTAAAATATCGTCCTTAAAAGATGCTTCTGATCAAGGTCAAAAACATCCTCACCAAAAACTTTATTTTCATAAAAATGCTGGTGATTTGCTGCTGCTGCTGCTGCTGCTGCTGCTGCTGCTGCTGCTCAGTCGCTTTAGTTGTGTCCAACTTTGTGCGACCCTATGGACTGCAGCCAGCCAGGCTCTTCTGTCCATGGGATTCTCTAGGCAAGAATACTGGAGTGGGTTACCCTGTCCTCCTCCAGGGTATCTTCCCAATCCAAGGATGGAACCCAGGTCTCCCATGTTGCAGGCAGATTCTTTATTGCTGAGCCACCAGGGAAGCCCTGCTGGTGATTTAGGGGGAAGGTAAATATTACTACCTAGGGCATTTTCTTGATTTGTTCTCTATCTTCCGGATTACTTTAGGATGTTAACTAGTTGACCCTGTCGGCCTGGTATATAGTACATCCTTCAAAGGACAAAAGAGTTTTCTTGGGGAATATAAATTGTTGTGTTAAAAAAGGAACAGGAGTCATCAAAAAGGCTCCAGATTGGCTGAGGTCCTATACTATAAATCCCCCTAAGGAGCCGAAACAAGGAGAGTTATTTTGGGGAAAAAAAAAAAAAACATGTGTGGGCAAGGGCAAAGTTAGTCTAAGTTTGGAAGTAAGGAACAGAGGGGTGGGGAAATTTACATTAAAGGAAAGAGATCTAAAAAAGTAGTTCTACTAACCCTATAATTTTACTTAGGGCAATACTAGAAAATGTGCAAGTTTATTGCAAAATATTTGTGAGTCGATTAATCCAAACACTAAAAATCTAGAACAAAAATGATTAGGTTTATCATTCTTCAAAATGTGTCAGGCAGTTTTTATTTCAGCTAAACAAATAATAGATGCTTCTTATAAGCTATCACTGATGTAGACTTCATAGAGAAGCAAAGCAAGACCCAACAACTGACCTCAAGACATTTTACAAACTACTTGAGATGAAAATATATATACACAATAAATTAAATGACGGTTTATGATTGGAAAGAATGATACAGACAATAAATTTAATGAAAGGTCAGAAAAGTAAGAGAACAGTGTGGACTGCATGGATTCTGAGGTAGATAAGGATACTGTGCAGTTCAGAAATGATGACAAAAACAGTCTGTCAAATAGAGGGTTTGAATTGGGGAATCAAGGAGAATGTCTGGGAGGGGTAAGATTGTATAGAACAAAGAAACATTGTTGGAAGTTTTCTGGTAAGCGCCTGGCATGATAAATATGTTTTGGAAAGATCAATTGGAAGGGATTAGAAAAAGGCAAAACAGCCTTGGAGTCTGCTGCAATAACTCAGGCACTGACCTATATTTCTCACTAGATCATCATTTTTCCCTCTGAGTAGGACTATCCCTGCTACTGAAATACTCTAGTCCTCCTTACATTCCACTCCCATTTCTATTCCTATGTTCATGCCATGTGCTTGTGCTTCAGTGGAAACTGCTGAATTTTAAAAGCTTTTCAATGAAAACAACTATTCTATTCAGTTCAGTTCAGTCACTAAGTCGTGTCCAACTCTTTGCAACCCCGTGAATCACAGCACGCCAGGCCTCCCTGTCCATCACCAACTCCCAGAGTTCACCCAGACTCACGTCCATTGAGTCAGTGATGCCATCCTGCCATCTCATCCTCTGTCGTCCCCTTCTCCTCCTGCCCCCAATCCCTCCCAGCATCAGAGTCTTTTCCAATGAGTCAACTCTTCGCATGAGGTGGCCAAAGTAGTGGAGTTTCAGCTTTAGCATCATCCCATCCAAAGCAATCCCAGGGATGATCTCCTTCAGAATGGACTGGTTGGATCTCCTTGCAGTCCAAGGGACTCTCAAGAGTCTTCCCCAACACCACAGTTAAAAAGCATCAATTCTTTGGCGCTCAGCCTTCTTCACAGTCCAACTCTCACATCCATACATGACCACGGGAAAAACCATAGCCTTGACTAGACGGACCTTTGTTGGCAAAGTAATGTCTCTGCTCTTGAATGTGCTATCTGGGTTGGTCATAACTTTCCAAGGAGTAAGCATCTTTCAATTTCATGACTGCAGTCACCATCTGCAGTGATTTTGGAGCCCAGAAAAAAAAAGTCTGACACTGTTTCCCCATCTATTTCCCATGAAGTGATGGGACCAGATGCCATGACCTTTGTTTTCTGCTTGTTGCGCTTTAAGCCAACTTTTTCACTCTCCACTTTCACTTTCATCAAGAGGCTTTTTAGTTCCTCTTCACTTTCTGCCATAAGGGTGGTGTCATCTGCATATCTGAGGTATTGATATTTCTCCCAGAAATCTTGATTCCAGGTTGTGCTTCTTCCAGCCCAGCGTTTCTCATGATGTACTCTGCATATAAGTTAAATAAGCAGGGTGACAATATACAGCCTTGACATACTCCTTTTCCTATTTGGAACCAGTCTGTAGTTCCATGTCCAGTTCTAACTGTTGCTTCCTGACCTGCATACAGATTTCTCAAGAGGCAGGTCAGGTGGTCTGGTATTCCCATCTCTTTCAGAATTTTCCACAGTTTATTGTGATCCACACAGTCAAAGGCTTTGGCATAGTCAATAAAGCAGAAATAGATGTTTTTCTGGAACTCTCTTGCTTTTTCCATGATCCAGTGGATGCTGGCAATTTGATCTCTGGTTCCTCTGCTTTTTCTAAAACCAGCTTGAACATCAGGAAGTTCACGGTTCACGTATTGCTGCTTAATAGCAAATTAACTGCCCCCAAAATCATTTTTTAAAAATGGCTTTCCAATCCCTGTTTGTAAAATTTAAATGTGATGAGATCACTAACTAGAGCTTAATACAAGGGATGAGTATAAGCTTAAGATAAATACTCAATGCCTTTCTCTGTATCTTCAATTACTGATATATTAAGTCGGTTTACTACAATGTCATAAATATTTTTCAAACTTCAGTTCAATTCAGTTGCCCAGTCTGGTTCTAACTGTTGCTTCTTGACCTACATACAGGTTTCTCAGGAGACAGGGAAAGTGGTCTGGTATTCCCATCTCTGTAAGAATTGTCCACAGTTTATTGTGATCCACACAGTCAACAGCTTTGGCATAATCAATGAAGCAGAAGTAGGTGTTTTTCTGGAATTCTCTTGCTTTTTCTATGATCCAATTGATGCTGGCAATTTGACCTCTGGTTCCTCTGCTTTTTCTAAATTCAACTTGAACATCTGGGAGTTTTCAGTTCATGTATGTTTGACGCCTACCTTGAAGAATTTTGAGCATGACTTTGCTAGCATGAGATGAATGCAATAGTGTGGTAGTTTGAGCATTATTTGGCATTGCCTTTCTTTGGGATTGGCATGAAAACTGACCTTTTCCAGTTCTGTGGCCACTGCTGAGTTTTCCAAATTTGCTGATTGAGTGTAGCACTTTTACAGCATCATCTTTTAGATTTTGAATTAGCTTAGCTGGAATTCCATCACTTCCACCAGCTCTGTTCATAGTGATGCTTCCTAAGTTCCACTTGACTTTGCCCTCCAGGAAGTCTGGCTCTAGGTGAGTTCTCACGCCATTCTGGTTATCTGGGTCATTACGATCTTTTTGTATAGTTTTTTTTTTTTTTGTATAGTCTTGCCACTTCTTAATATTTTCTGCTTCTGTTATGTCCGCACCATTTCTGTCCTTAATTGTGCCCATCTCTGCATGAAGTGTTCCCTTGGTATCTCTAATTTTCTTGAGATCTCTAGTCTTTCCAATTTTTTGTTTTCCTCTCTTTCCTTGCATTGATCACTTAGGAGGGCTTCCTTGTCTCTATGAAATTGTGACAGTGTCACAAATATGTTATCAAACTTTGTATTTCTCAAAGTATTTCTCAAAAACACACTCAAAAACGCAAAAAACTACTTATTTTTTTAGGACTAGTAAATGTACTTGGTAGTGACAATAGTGTTAAATACTAAAAAGAACAAAAATCACTTGAATTCAAAAGAAATTTCAAAGCTAGAAGCAATGAAACTTCATAACTGAAGGAAAATATTGAGTGAAAATTAACTCTACAAGTAACAGAAAATCATAGTGGATTTAACTAAATCAATATTTATTCAATATTTCTTCTTTGTACAAAAATAAGAGAAATCCAGAAATAGCATTCCAAGTTATATGGCATCATTTTTCAAGCAATTAGACAACCAAGAATCTTTCTTTTTGCTCTGTTATTCTTGGATAATAGATGTCATTTTCAAAGTCCCAAAGTAGCTGCTGGAATTCTGGTCATTGTTTTTTTTTGTGGTGACCTGAAGGAACGTTGGAAGGGGGAAAAAAGGGCCCATAGTTTCCCCAACACCATTTGTTGAAAAGACTATCCTTTCCCCAGTGAATGATCTTGACACTCATGTTGAAACTCATTTGACGATATATATGAGGATTTATTTCTGTGCTCACCATTGGTCTATGTCTGTTTTTAAACCAGTATACACTTGTTTTGACTATTGTAACTTTGTAAAAGGTTTAAAAAGTAGGAAATGTGAGACCACCAGCACTGTTCTTTTGAACAATTGTTTTGCTTATCTAAAGCCCCTTGAAATTCACAAGAATTTACGACTGATGTTTCTATTCCTGCAAAAAACATCATTGGAATCTTGACAGAGACTGCTTGGAATCTTGACAGAGACTGCTTGAGATCTGTCAACTGGTTTGGGAATTTCAGTTCATTCAGTTCAGTCCCTCAGTCATGTCCTACTACTCTTTGCGACCCCATGGACTGCAGCACGCCAGGTCTCCCTGTCCATCACCGACTCCTGAAGTTTACTCAAACTCATGTCCATTGAGTTGGTGATGCCATCTAACCATCTCATCCTCTGTCGTCCCCTTCTCTTCCTGCCTTCAATCTTTTCCAGCATCAGGGTCTTTTCCAATGAGTCAGTTCTTCACATCAGTTGGCTAAAGTATTGCAGTTTCAGCTTCAGCATAAATTCTTCCAATGAATATTCAGGACTAATTTTCTTTAGGATGGACTCGTTGAATCTCCTTGCTGTCTCTTCTCCAATACTGCAATACAAAAGAATCAATTCTTTGGTGCTGAGCTTTCTTTATAGTCCAACTCTCACATCCATGCATGACCACTGGAAAAACCAGAGCCTTGACTAGATGGACCTTTGTTGACAAAGTAATGTCCCTGCTTTTTAATATGCTGTCTAGGTTGGTCATAACTTTCCTTCCAAGGAGTAAGTGTCTTTTAATTTAATGGCTGCAATCACTATCTGCAGTGGCTTGGGAGTCCATAAAAATAAAGTCTGTCACTGTTTCTACTGTTTCCCCATCTATTTGCCATGAAGTGATGGGACCAGATGCCATGATCCTGGTTTTCTGAATGTTGAGTTTTAAGCCAACATTTTCACTCTCCTCTTTCATTTTGATCAAGAGGTTCTTTAGTTCTTCTTTGCTTTCTGCCATAAGGGTGATTTCATCTGCATATCTGAGGTTATTGATATTTCTCCCAACAATCTTGATTCTAGCTTGTGCTTCCTCCAGCCCAGCATTTCTCATGATGAATTCTGCATATAAGTTAAATGAGCAGGATGACATATACAGTCTTGACGTACTCCTTTTCCTATTTGGAACCAGTTTGTCATTCCATGTCTTGTTGTAACTGTTGCTTCTTGACCTGCATACAGATTTCTCATTCTCAACCAAGAATGATTGCTAAATCTCTACCTCTTGCCTTATACATATTAAAAAATTATTGTTAACTGTATTCCCATACTTTAAGAATGTTTCATTAAGCTTTTATAAAAAACTTTTTTTCTATCAAGATATAAAGCTCATCGCATGACTTGTGAAAGTTTACTACAGCACATTTTAATTATGCATATTTAGACATTGCTTTTTAAAGGGGACTTAAGGAATCTGAAAAACACTAAAGCAAATGCTAAAAGTATTTTAGACAGGAAGTATCAGAGGAGTGAAAGCTGGTTTTCATTGTTCAAATAATCATTGTACAATACTTTAACATTCCCAGTGACATGTTACATGTGTCGTTATATTTATGTGATGGAAAAGTACAAAGCAGTACAACCTATTTAGTAAATCCAGATTTTCATAGAGCAATAATAAAGAACTAAATCTTTATTATAATATATATATATTTATCCAATTATAAACTTTTTCTAATAACTTTGTAGGAAATGCATCCAAGTTTCCTCCTATCTTTATCTTGTTCATAAAAAGTGAATTGTCAATATCTTAGATTACCCATAAATATGAGCCTTTCCCTCTATCTTCTTTTTCAGTTTCTTTTGCAGAGAGTCTGTCTTGATAAATCAAGTGCTTACAATGTTTAGCACTTTTAAACACTGAATATTTAGTATGTGCTATTTTAGCACCAATGCCCATGTAAATTTTATCTTGTACTCTTTTGTTGCTTAGGAAATGAAAGTAATTTTTTCCATCAAAGTGGTTCTTTAACTGTAGAAGTCATTATGCAAACTTTTACATATCCTTCTACTTTCCCTTATTAGTGAATTTCAAAATGACCATTACACTGTCAGAGCATGGTGTTTAATGGGTGCTATGTAAACAGCATTTCTGTAAGTTTTCCTTGTTCTCTATCCTCTCAGCTCCCCAAATACATTTCTAATATATGAAGATGGAGTTAGAAATGTATACCTTTATATACTTACACTTTCAAATAATTCTCCAGCACATCTTTTTTTACTGAGAATCTACTATATGCAATCTATTAAGGGCAGTGTGGTGACTATAAGTTGAAACATTAGTAATGTTTAACATTAGTAAACACTTAAAGTTAGTATCATTTAAAACTGACATTACTAATTTTATTCATAAAATGTAAATTGCACTTAAATTATTAGTATTTAAAAAAATTTTTCCTTTTTCATGTTGGGTTTCTGAATTTTTAAGCACTTAAATACCTTTAAGTGTCTCTTTTTTCTTTTCAGTGTTGTTGATTATTAGTTCAGTTCAGTTCAGTTCAGTCACTCAGTCATGTCCGACTCTTTGCGACCCCATGAATCGCAGCACGCCAGGCCCCCCTGTCTATCACCAACTCCCAGAGTTCACTCAGACTCATGTCCATTGAGTCAGTGATGCCATCCAGCCATCTCATCCTCTGTCATCCCCTTCTCCTCTTGCCCCCAATCCCTCCCAGCATCAGAGTCTTTTCCAATGAGTCAACTCTTTGCATGAGGTGGCCAAAGTACTGGAGTTTCAGCTTTAGCATCATTCCTTCCAAAGAAATCCCAGGGCTGATCTCCTTCAGAATGGACTGGTTGGATCTCCTTGCAGTCCAAGGGACTCTCAAGAGTCTTCTCCAACACCACAATTCAAAAGCATCAATTCTTGGGCGCTCAGCCTTCTTCATGGTCCAACTCTCACACCCATACATAACCACAGGAAAAACCATAGCCTTGACTAGACAGATTATCATTAGTTAATTTTTTTCCAGTAAGTTAGCTAGAGGAGGTGATGGCTTGACCTGAGGCTATAACAGCAGAACAACATAAAATTTCAAGAGGTGTATGATGAACATGACTTGGTAATTATTCAAATACAGGAGACAGAGGATACAGTTACAAAAACGACTTGAATATATATGAGCCTGTTCTTGAGAAAACAAGAATGATCAGATAATCACAGTGTTTATGAAAGGCCGCACTGCAGAGTTGCACAAAAAATATAATTCTGCGTAGACAAAAGAGATTCAGTTTCTAAACAGTCATCTACATTTCCACATTATTTTAGGGAAGCAGAAGGTAAAATAGTTTTCCTAAACACTGTTTTTTTCTGTTGTTACTTCAAGCAAGCAATAGTCAGTGGATTGAATGGCTGTCTTTACCCAGAGAGAGATTACTGATGAGTAAGAGTTAGCCTGGGGAAACATGAAGAGGTCACCTTGGGTTCCAGGGCTGCTTTAAGTGTTTCTTCAATGACCTGGAAAATGAAATAGTGAATAGGCTCATCAAATTTGTAGATGAGTTCAATCTTCTGAAGAGAATAAAGACAGGGCTGCTCATGAAAGACGGGTTCAGTGTTCAAAATGAACTTTGCAAATTAGAAAAGCAGTGAGAAATGAACTGAATGAAGTTCAGATGGGTCAAATTCAAGGTGGTGCAATGCAAGACAGAGAGCCAGCCTAAAAGGATTCACAATGGTGAAATATTTATAATAATGAGAGGAAAGGTGATGTGAATTAGTACTGGAAACACTCTCTATAGTAACCTTTTACCAAAAAGAGTGGCGAATGATACCTGTATGCCAGCAGGACACAGGAGAAACAAACTCACATCTCTTGAATCTAGGGCTCCAAAATAGTCACACAAAACTTTTGTATGTAACACTTCATCAATAGCTAGTATTATTCTAGATAGAATAGAAAAGGCCAGGTAGCAATAGATATCAGAGAACCTACTGTGTACTGGGTGGGTCTGTTCTTTTTACTAAAAGTGAAAAAGTCACGCCTCCAGGGTAATACACTCCAATGGAATGACACAGTTAAAAATATTACAAGCATATAGTGACACAAAGATTTCAGATAGTAAGAAATGCTATGAAGAAAATAAAACACACTGATATGATAGTATGACTTGGAGGGAATGGAGTCATGGAAGGAGTCAGTAAGTGTGTGGCATTTGATCTAAATGTAATGAAGATAGTCTTGAAAATATCAGAAGAGAATTCCAATCTGAGGAAAGAGCAAACGCCAAGTCTCAGAGTTGGAGTAAGGCTGGCAGGATGTAGAGCCAGAAAACGGCTGGAGCGGTCTGAGTGCCTCACGGATGCTGAAGGCATTTACTGTGAAAGGCAAGAGTAAGGAAGGAGCAGACTGGGAAGAAATGTCACGAGCTCTGTTTGCTTTAAGTGTGAGTTGCTTCTCAGGCATCCGAACCAGGATTTCCAGTATGGAGTTGAATACATTAGACTGTGGCTTAGAGTTTAGTAAGAGGGAAGGAAAGAGAGATTTGGGAGGGAATCATAGAAAATCACTGTGCTTGGATATAGTGGGAACTTTGAAAAGTAGAGTATAGTGATGCATGGCCTTACTGGCAATGTTAAATGGGCTGTATTGCTGCAAATATAAAGCAATTGTAAGGTACTGTCCCCTGTCCCCCTCCCACCCCCCAGCCCCAACACTCAGGGCCTGACTCATTTTATTCTACTTTCTAATGCAAAGTTCCTTAAACACACACACATGACTTTTAAGCAAGGGAAAGTGCCAAAATTCAAATTACAGTTGAGTCTTATTTGTAGACCCTCATTGTTCATGGTTCTGTCTTTTCTACTCACTAAAATATATTTGTAACTCCCAAGTCAAAATTGTGGGACTTTCCTGGTCATTTGCAGATGTGCACAAAACTGAAAATTTGAGCCTCCAGATGTGCACTTGCTCTGCTCTTGAACATGACGGTTTGTCTACTTATTTCATATCTTGTACTGTAAATAAGTGTGCCCTTCTTGTGGTACATTCAGTGCCACACTTTTCACATTTTCAAGCTTTACGTTGCTGATTTTGCTGTTTAAAATGGACCCCAAGCATAGTGCCAAGGTGCTGGCTAGTGTTTCCAAGCTCAAAAAGGTTGAGATGTGCCTTAAGAGGAAAATATATGTGTTAGATAAGCTCTGTTTGTCATGAGTAATAATGTTGTCTGTGAGTTCAATGTTTATGGCTCCACAATCTATATTATATAACATGTCTTTAAGAGAAATACACCTAAGACAAGATTATGTATTGTTCATGTGATGACAATTTTGTGACCAGAAGTTCATAGGAACCTAAGCCTGTACTTCCCCTAGGAGCAGTGGTTCAGTATTCATTAATTCAATATTTGCAATGACTTTACAGAAAATAACTATCATGAATAACAAGAACTGACTGTAGGTCTCAGAAAATGCTAAGCTGAATGATATTATGAGACAGTTGCGTTTATTATAAGGAAGCTTTTCCTGTAGTTGTATAAAACATTGACAGAACTTCTCTGACAAAAGAAAAAAGGTAATTCCTTTTTCAAATTATATATATATATATATATATATATATATATGTACACACAACAATTCAACTGGAAATTGAGAAATTTTAGCCCTCAGATTATATATAGCAGTTATTTTATTTTATTTGTCATTAGATAAATGTAAAGTGAAGTTTCAGTTGCCTTTTTCTCCCTGCCCTTGAAACCAGTTGATACGATTATGTGCATATCTGAAAGTAAAGCTAAATGCTTAGCAGTGTGTGACTGACACTCCTTGCTTCAGTAAGTGTTGGCTGCTGCTGCTACTCTTGCTGCTGCTGTTCCAAATGCCCTGGGTGAAAACATCCTATTTAAACCCTGAGACAATATTCTCAAGGGACTAAGGTGACAACACTAAAACATATTAAACAGGATATATTCCCTAAAGGTAGGTGTGACCAGAACAGTCTCTGTTGCTCCAGACAGTTTCCTCTTCTGTTGGTTGCCCCATGTGGCTCAATAAATAATATGGTCATGCTGCCCAGAGAATATTTTCTAACTATAGGATATGGATTTAGTGGTGAAGCAGTCACCACTTAGCCTTGGAAGCAGAGTTAGGTGAAAGACCAGGAACTGGGCAATGTTCTAGGCTAGTGTGTTCTAAGCAGGAACCAAGCAGTTGGTTGAAATAAGGGTCAAAGAGATGTTGGAACTAAAAGTCAGGGAGAGCTAGACGTTGTTAAAGCTTTTAGATTAGGGTATTTGTAGTGATGGAAAACAGCACCTCCATTTATTGTGGCTCCGTGGGAAAAAGGAGATAATGAGAAGACTGTGTGAAGACAGGTTTAGAGAAAGTTAGCAAATCACAAAATGTTAAAAAAAGTAAATTTTAAAAAAATGTAAAAATAAAAAGGTAAGACCATGGAGATACAATGGAAACAGAAGAGAACTAAGTAAACATAAGCATCTAATGTTGGTTTCATTCTTTATCTCCATTTCCTGCTGCCCCTTACTTTTCCTTCATGACCTTCATTATTTCAGGAACCTAGTTTTCAGAACTTGAGCTTAGAATTATCTGTCCCATTGCCCTTTCTGGAACTGAGGTTTTCTTCTGATTCCAAAAGCAAATGCTTTTAATCAATGTAGTATTCTGTTACCATTTTTATATACATTACTCTAAAAAAATGAATCAATAATTGAGTTATAAATTGTCACAAAACACATTCAAATTCAAGCAACTCCTTTTGAATTTTCATTTTAACTGGTAAGATTTATATTGCATGTAGCACTTTAGCACTGCATTTACCAATATTATTCAAAGAGTGCTGTTACTCTACTACAAATTCCATTATTTATATAATGATGGAATATGGGAAAGAAAAGCAATCTTTCCTCATCTTTCAAGAATGATGGGATAAGTTTCAAAAAACAATGGTGAATTTTGTTTATGGCAGCATGCAGTTCTCCAGGGACTTGACTCTTTTCAGTGTATCTTAGATTCAGCAAAGGTAGAATAGAATCACATTTCCAGGAGGTTGCCTAATATTGTAAAAGGCTCTAGCTAAATCTCAAGTGAACTGCAGTAACGTTTTACTGCCCTGTTGCTATAGGTTTCCACATGTAAGTGTATACCAGCTGTTTGAAAGTTGAAGTGAACTTCAACTACATCATCGCTGTATCTGTCCCATTAAAAGAAAAAAAAATAATATATTTTTCCAGTGAGTCTCAAAATCATAACCTAGATTTTAGTTCTTTTATTTTAAAAGGAAATTTATTGCACGTGGTGATAAATTAATCTGAGAGACTTTTAAAATTTAATTTAAAATATCAAACATTACCTATCTAAAATAAGTAAAATATCACTTAAGGGGTTGTTAAGTGAAAAGTTGGAGAGGAATACCAGGAATCCTAGGAAATAGTCAGAATCTGGAAACTCACAAAAATTATATAGCTTATCTAGCATATTCATGTGTTTCTACATTTAATATATGTGCTTCTAAAAAGAAAAATAGTCAACAAGAATGGGGAAAAATACTTTCTGGAAACATTAAAGGTTTATTATTCAGAGTCTCAAAAACACTACCACAAATACAAGCTGACCTTCAACTAAGACCTTAGCCTGTGTGAAATATTCTATATCATGGCCAGTGACATAGTGCAGTTTTTTAGCCCTTCCTCTCCCTTAGGGCTTCCCTTGTGGCTCAGCTGGTAAAGAATCTGCCTGCAGTGTGGGAGACCTGGATTCGATCCCTGGGTTGGGAAGATCCGCTGGAGAAGGGAAAGGCTACTCACTCCAGTATTCTGACTTGGAGAATTCCATGGACTCTGTAGTCCATGGGGTTGCAAAGAGTCAGACACAACTGAGCAACTTGCACTTTACTTCCTCTCACTTAGAACATGTTAGGCAGTAGTCAGACACAAGTTTCGGCGGAATAATGTTCAGTGTTAAAGGACTATTTTCAATGTCTTTTCTGTTTCCTGCTGAAGAATATAATAGAAACTGTAAATAAAACCCAGATTATATAAATTCCTTCCTAGCAGACATCATTTTCTCCTTACAGCACACTGAATCTTGATAACACAACAGCTAATCAATTCTGGCAATTCAGTCATCAGATATACTAATAAGTAAACTAATCCAGATGTTTTTCATTAAATGATGATACATCCAAATAGCTAATTGTACTGTAAATTAAATTTATATTTTCTGTGAACATACTTCCAAATGTATTTAAAGTTTATGAGGGGGTCATTTAGAATTTGGGAGTTTATCTATTTTCCCTATCAAAAAATAAAACAAATGAAATATGAAGTGGAAATTCACCTAGAAGCATATTGCTTCAAGAAATTCCTTGAGTCATAGCTGTAGCCTTGAGGAGCCTTTCCCTGTTGCCTATAGAGTTTCTCCCAATTAAATACTGCCTCAGTGCTATGGGCACACCAGCATTTTTATGGTTTCTGATATCTGGGATCTGGGATCTGCTTGTGTCACAGTTCTATTTATTTCTTTGCTATGTCTTGCAACTTAGGAAGAAATTCTGTTTCATGAAAAATACTTGTCCTACCATTGGGAGCCCCAGAGAAAGAAGCAAGAGGTTGAAATGGATGTAGTATATTATTTATGGTGGTATCCCACAAGCAAGATTTTGTATGACTACATATGGTGCAAGTCTTGTTTTAATTCAACCCTTGGGACATAGATCCAATAACGTTGCCAAAATATACTTTTCAAAGTTCAGTGATAATAGAGTCTGAGGATAAGTTTTCAACTTATGGGTGGCATACTTTTTCTTCATATTTTACACACATGCCAGTTAAATATATGTCATAGAATTTGTGACTATTTTATGATTAAGTCTTAACTCTGATAAGTAACTATTTACTTTTTAGAAATAGTATTAAATTATGTCTTTTTTAGGTTGGGATATTTTTCCTTTGTTTACAGTGCAGCCAAATATACATGACATCTGTTCTTCTATTTAGGTGTTTAAAATTTTTCAAGCACAGGTACCCATTTTATTTTTTTTTGGTAAGTTGAACGCTTCTTATTCTCAGTGAAATATGAAATGTTCAAACATATTGCAATCTCCCATCAGAACTATTGCTTTCTCTGGATCTGTTTCAGGGATTTTTGGCCCAAGCATAGAGAGGTGTCCGCTGATTTTACAAGCCAAGCCTGACATATGTTTTTTTCAGAACTCTACAATGGAATAAAGACATTTTTTTAAATATTCAGGTCAAAGTAATGCTCAGGGGAAGAGCAAGTGTTTTCACTAAATCTGCATTTCACCTGAGGCTGGAGGGTCTATACCAAGGTTTTATTTTGTGTTTTTCTCAGAGTGTTATATATTACTATAAGTGAATCACATATTCACCTTTCTCTTTTTATGTTGAATGACTGTAAACAGAAGAGTGGCCTAGGTCAAGGCACTTCTCATTAAAAGCCAAACAGTGTACACACTTCTTGTTTTTGTTTTCTTTCTCTTTCGCAGCCCTCTACTCAAAAGGAAGTGACATAAGAACAATGAAAAATGACTTTTGGGCATGTAAATAATCATTTCCCAGACTTGTCACTTCTTATTAAAAACCTAAAGAAACTAGACACAGAAACTTTTCTTATAACTCACATAGCTTCTCAGTTTAAATCTAGTACCAGTATCTTTAAATCTGGTACCAGTATCTTTAAAATGCAAATAATGTGGATGTAATTTGATTACAAGCTTATCAGAATTCATTCACACGACTATTCATGTGGACAAAATATATGGTATTTAAACAGAGCCATGTCTGCAGACAGAATAATGGAAAATTTAATATTCTTTGTCTCACTAACAATTATAGCCTAAAATAGGTTACCTAGGCACTCTCCACCAGTGCCAGCAATTCATTTCTGAAAATCAAAAGTTCTGTGTGAAAATGATTCCTGAAAGCCCATTCCCTACTGTTTCAATGGGAGAAATTATATTACTCAATAATCTCAAAACTTCAACAATTTTCTAAAATGACTGTAGACTATAAATGACAAACTACCATGAAAGGATGTAATATGTTTTGAAACATTAGTTTCTGATCAACAAAAGAATGTTTAGTTCAGTTCAGTCGCTCAGTCGTGTCTCTTTGTGACCCCATGAATCGCAGCACGCCAGGCCTCCCTGTCCATCACCAACTCCCAGAGTTCACTCAGACTCACATCCATCGAGTCAGTGATGCCATCCAGCCATCTCATCCTCTGTCGTCCCCTTCTCCTCCTAACCCCCAATCCCTCCCAGCATCAGGGTCTTTTCCAATGAGTCAACTCTTTGCATGAGGTGGCCAAAGTATTGGAGTTTCAGCCTCAGCATCAGTCCTTCCAATGAACACCCAGGACTGGTCTCCATTAAGATAGACTGGTTGGATCTCCTTGCAGTCCAAGGGACCCTGAGGAGTCTTCTCCAACACCACAGTTCAAAAACATCAGTTCTTCAGTGCTTAGCCCTACTTATAGTTCAACTCTCACATCCATACATGACCACTGGAGAAACAATAGCCTTGAACTAGACAGACCTTTGTTGGTAAAATAATTATCTCTGCTTTTTAATATGCTGTCTAGGTTGGTTATAACTTTCCTTCCAAGGAGTAAGTGTCTTAATTTCATGGCTGCAATCACCATCTGCAGTGATTCTGGAGCCCAAAAAAATAAAGTCTGACACTGTTTCCACTGTTTCCCCATCTATTTCCCATGAACTGATGGGACCAGAAATGTTATGACTTGTTTAAAAATAAGAACTAAATGTAGTATGCTGGACTGGTTCCAAATAGGAAAAGGAGTATGTCAAGGCTGTATATTGTCACCCTGCTTATTTAACATATATGCAGAGTACATCATGAGAAACGCTGAGCTGGAAGAAGCACAAGCTGGAATCAAGATTGCCAGGAGAAATATCAATAACCACAGATATGCAGATGACACCACTCTTATGGCAGAAAGTGAAGAGGAACTAAAAAGCCTCTTGATGAAAGTGAAAGAGGAGAGTGAAAAAGTTGGCTTAAAGCTCAACATTCAGAAAACTAAGATCATGGCATCTGGTCCCATCATTTCATGGGAAATAGATGGGGAAACAGTGGCAGACTTTGATTTTTTGGGCTCTAAAATTCCTGTAGATGGTGACTGCAGCCATGAAATTAAAGGACACTTACTCCTTGGAAGGAAAGTTATGACCAACCTAGATAGCACATTGAAAAGCAGAGACATTACTTTGCCAAAAAAGGTCCGTCTAGTCAAGGCTCGGAGAAGGCGATGGCACCATACTCTGGCACTCTTGCCTGGAAAATCCTATGGACAGGGAAGCCTGGTAGGCTGCAGTCCATGGGGTTGCTAAGAGTTGGATATGACTGAGCGACTTCACTTTCACTTTTCACTTTCCACTTTCATGCATTGGAGAAGGAAATGGAAACCCACTCCAGTGTTCTTGCTTGGAGAGTCCCAGGGATGGGGGAGCCTGGTGGGCTTCTGTCAGTGGGGTCACATAGAGTCAAACACGACTGAAGTGACTTAGCAGCAGCAGCAGCAGTCAAGGCTATGGTTTTTCCAGTGGTCATGTATGGATGTGAGAGTTTGACTGAAGAAAGCTGAGTGCCAAAAAATTGATGCTCTTAAACTGTGGTGTTGGAGAAGACTCTTGAGAGTCCCTTGGACTACAAGGAGATCCAACCAGTCCATTCTAAAGGAAATCAGTCCTGGGTGTTCTTTGGAAGGACTGATGCTAAAGCTGAAACTCCAATACTTTGGCCACCTCTTGCGAAGAGTTGACTGATTGGAAAAGACCCTGATGCTGGGAGGGATTGGGGTCAGGAAGAGAAGGGGATGAAGAGAAGAGGATGAGATGGCTGGATGGCATCACCGACTCGATGGACATGAGTTTGAGTAAACTCTGGGAGTTGGTGATGGACAAGGAGGCCTGGCATGCTGCGATTCATGGGGTCGCAAAGAGTTGGACACGGCTGAGCGACTGAACTGAACTGTATTGCTTGCAAGCAACCTAAAACAAACATTCATTTATGATACATGTCAAATACAATGTAATGAATATATTTTAGAAAAAATGCAGACAATGATGTACAACTATTGATCAAAAGATACTACATGATTATTCTGGCTATCTCTTTTCCCTAAGAAGTGGCTTAAAACCATAATACTATGTTTTATAATCCCAGTAGTTAGTTGATTGTGCTCACCTGAGCGTTATAGCTTAGTTTCCCATGTGATTGCAGTTAGATGGCAGCTTCATTGTAGTTATTGAAAGATTCCAAGATCGTTCATGCACATAGCTGGTGGATGATCTGTCTATTGGCCAGGAGCTGAATGGAACTGTCTCCTGGAGCACCTACACCTGGTCTCTCCAATGGACTTCTCACAACATACTGGCTCACTTCAGGTAGGAAACACTGTAAGAACAAGCACTGTAAGAGGTCCCGGCAGAATTTGTAATTTAGCCCTGAGAAACCTCAAAGCGTTATTTCTGTTGTATTCTCTTAGTTATACGTGATTCACCAAAGCCAGCTCAAAATAAAGGAGAGGGGGAGTAGATGTTTCCTCTTGGTATCAGGGGCAGTATGCACATGCAGGAAGTGAAGTAATTGACCATATTTGAACATTATCTATCATGAAATTTGGCAAACTACAAGCTCCCAGATAATATCAACCATGCCACCTGAGTTGGGCAGTATTAGGTAATTGTGACAGGGATTATATCTACTATCTCAATATATTTATGATCAGAAAAAAAGTCTTCTATCTTATGCAGAAATATCCAGCAATAAACTTGCTAGCTGAAGTGGGGCCTTGAAACTTGGGGAAAAGTTCAGAAATAAGGTGGGAAAGGATGGCAGCAGAAATTGTGACTTGATGTGAAAGACAACGAGTTGGGTGAAAGAGGGATATTTTAGGTAAACAATTTTAGGTAAACTATTAGACTCAGGAGATCTAACTGAGATTTTTCCATTATTTTTATGTTTTTTTTAGCCTTACTGAACAAGGTTTTAAAATATTTACGAGATTTAAGAAAGGCTTTTTAATTTTAAAATTAATACAAAATGGAGCTTTGCTTACACTCCTATTTTTGTTTTTTGCTTCATTTTTCTCTAATAATGGTATTATATCATCTCTGAATGGTGTTATAAGACACATCTGACCATTTTCAAAGAAAGGCTATCCTGGTACAATCAAAGATGATTTTTTTTGTCACATAATCCATACTTCTTTAAATTGATTTCCAGTGTTTTCATTTACTGCTCTTTCATGATTTTACCATTGTGGTCTTCTTCTGACTACTATTTCTGTTTCTCTGGATGAAATCTAAAAGCTCTTATCATTTTCTTTGATCACCTCCAAGTTAGTTATGGTTGCAAATGCAACAATTTCCCCATTGGCATCAACCACATTTTCAAAGCTTTTTAAATTGGCCACAAATGAAGGAATTCATTTGGTCCATGTCAAGTTTATCATTTGTTGAAAACTCTCTGCCATGACTCATCAGAGAACTCTAATACTTTCTTTTTATTGTAAAAGGTTTTTTTTCAAAGGTCTTTCAGTGAAGTTTCTTGGTTGGCATCCATACCCTGCTTAAACTACGTATCGCCCAGGAAAATGAATATAATAGGTCATAAGGGATGTAATACTCATCTATTCCATGGGATGAAAAAGTGGGCTGTGAAAGGAAGAAAGCCACTTGAATGTTGTCACCATGTTACAACACTCCACGAATATCCAGGAACATTATTGATATTGTGAAAAGCCTTCTTTGTGAGATTTTTTGTGTATATTCTCCTTGGTGTGCACCAATTAGCATTGAATACAAGTCACAAAAACTGTCTCATCAACAAGTATTGATGTTGACGTTCTAGACAGCGGATGATGTTCTGAGCATTTCTTGAGGGAAGAGAGTCTTACAGAATGATCACTAGAAAGGGTTTGAACTTAACCCCCAGCCATTAAATCAATCTCACCTAGAGGCTTTGTGATCAGATACTTTCTCTTCTTGCTGTAAGATAAATGTTGAAAACAGCATGCATTCTAAAACAAAAGTTGTTTTTTTTTTTTTTAAACACAGAATAATTACTCAGTGGTATAGAGCCTTCTTCATCAATAATTTTTCTTTTATTGTAAATAAACAGGAATATGACATTCACCTCACTGTTAAGGGCAGCTGCTTTCAACCATTTTAATAATAAGGAATAGGGCTTGAAGACGTAGCAAAATTCAGGACTTACTCCTTTAATAGTTTATCCTTGACCACCTTTAGCTTTTCAAATACGTTATTCACTTCTTGATCAACACAGTACAGGATCAAGTCTTGATCACTGGGGCTTAACATTCACTTTTTTAGGTTTACCCAAATCTTTTCTAACATAAAATGTTAGTATTTCTGTCCCACTACACATTTTACTCCCCAAATGCTTTATGACCTTTTGCTTATTTTTTTTCCACTACTTGTTATTAGCATATGTAAGGTGGTAACTGAAATAATAACTGTGTACTTGAAGTCTTTGGTGGCTCTACATTGTCAAACAATATTACATTCATTTTTTCCGTCTATTGTAGGCCCTCTTAACACATACTTTACTTACTCCCCCACATTTTTCTTCAAAGCTCTCTCAAACTTTTGAAGACAATTTATAACATGAGCCAAAAACATGGGCTAAGTAAAAGTAGGCATTATTAAAACTAGTTCAGGATATCTGTACAAGGAGAGAAAATAATAACACTAAGTGTGACTCCATGATGACCTTTCTAGTGGTAGCAACATTTGGTGGTCACATCCCCTGTATCAGCACTCAGAATACTTTTTAAAACATCTACCTGTGATTTTGTTAATCTACAGTTATATTTGGGATATAACATGAAACTTCCCCTCCCTATAATTTTGTAAGATTTTTACATTTGAAGATAGATACAATTTTTTCCTCAACAAGTATCAGTAGAAAGCTACATCAAAGATATATTTATGTTCTAAGGAATTTTGATACTAAAAACTAGGTAGTGTTCCACCAAGGAAGTTTACTGAAGACAGGATTTATAGTATATGACTATATAGAGTTTTAATTTAAAAAGTGTTTATGAAAAATTAATTCAGATAATAACTTACAAACCATATATAACTCTTTATTCACTTATTAAATAAATAGCACTTGCTACACTCACCAAAATGGTCTTAATATGAGAGATGCAGTTTGGTTATAGACAGAATGAACAGCATATGCAGAATATGGGCCTAACTGTGTCAGTGATATCTGAGACTGAAAGTCAAGAAAATCAGAATAATCTCTTGTTTTTATCAAGCAAGTATTTTAATAAAAGCTGTGGCAAATACCACTAGCTGTCCACCAAATTGCATTTTTCTCTTCCGTGGTAACAGATAGCACAAGACTCGACTACCTTCCCCAATCTCCTTGAAGGTGGATGTGGCCTAACTGCTAAGTTCCTTCAATAGCGCAAAAGTCTGGGCTTATAAAAGTGTATATGTGTCTCCTTCACCCTGACTCACCCTTTCTTCTGACTGGAGGTGGCAGGTGAAATGGTTTCAGGAAAAGGCAGATCCTGAGGGTTGTTGCATCACATGAAAGAGAGCTGCCTTCCAACCACGAATGTCAACTTTACATCATTATGTGAACAGGAAATAAACTGCTTGGTTGTTATGGCAGTTTAGCCTACTCTAACTATTATAAAAGCAAGTTAATATATTGACATTTTTGTGCAGAAATTTCAGCTTGTAAATGTTTGGCTTTTCCATTGAGAAAGTCAGAATTAAATTCAGTCATGTAAAAAATTAGGAATGCAGAATTTTCAACTTGTGTCTAACCTCCAAATATGCTAATTGTTTTTATAATTTTGTTTGTGTTTCTTTCCTGAGAATCTTTAACATACGGTATGATTGCTAAATTTTGTCATTACTTTTTATTGTACTTTACACTTGGTTTGTGTGAAGTTCTTCCTTACACAGAAACTATAAAACTATGAAAACAAGGCCATATCATATATGTTGTATATTGGTCCATTCGCCTGACGTCTTCTAGACATATGGTAAGTTCATAACAGATGTCTGTTAGGTGGAATTGAGAACTTGTCTTTTCTACCATGATGCCTTCACAGTGTAATTACTACTCTTTGCCCATAAAGTGATAACATATGAAAAAAATCACATCCATCTAGGCATCAAGGTGTATAATTTTCATGTTTTTCCTTTTTTACCTTGGAAATGAAGATACTATTAATTTTTAAAAGAACTCATCATGACACTAATTTATCTTGGAGTCACTTTGAGATATTTAAGGTTGTTTTTTTTTCTTTTTTTGTTTGGTAGTTAAAGTTACCAAGTGTGATTTCCAATCATCATTGCATATTATGTTATTTTAAATTACTTTATAATGATTCATCATCATAAAATTGAAACAAAATTAATTGTGAAAACTATTATATCAGTACAATAAATTACCAAATTCTTATTTTCTCAACACAATACTTTAAGCTACTTTCAGAATATCAGTTACAAATAAATAGAAACCAAGTAAATTCTATTTGGGCAACAGTTTTCATTCTAAACTTAAATATATTATAGACAAACACAGACTTTGATGGCATATATGATATATAATGAAAATATATTTGTAAATAACCCTGCATAACAATATCATTTAAAATAATATTTCATGAACCATTGAGGGTGCAGTGAAAAAAAATCTGTAATGTTCTTAGTTTCCTTTTTATTATATATTTTAAAATGTACTTTTCCATAGGTATCAGTAATTATTACCCAACCAGAACAGGAACAACTTGCTGTCAATTTTTATGTGGTTAAACCACTAATTGAATAAGCACATTTTGAAAACTAAACTGAAAAACGTGTGTTTGTCCCCAAAGTAGTAATTTCATTAGTGGTTTACATCTTTTTCTGTTTTTTACTTATTTTAAGGCTACAATTAAAAGCATGCTCGTATAATCAAACACTGCCTAAAGTACTGTATGACTATAAATGAATAATAATTCTTAGGAGATCTTTGCCTATGTCATCATGCACTTCATTTGAAGTTACTAATAATATCAATGGCTTATAAGAGCATAATAATTTAGAGCAAACTTGCATTTTGCTGAGTCATTTTTATGTAGGTTTTGGCATTTTTGATTCAAATGGCAGAACGTGTACAGTGATGTCTTAAAAACTCATCAACAAAATTAAAAAACAAAGAAATAGACAAGAAAGAACTAGACAGCTTGCCAAACATTCAGATGTCAAGAATTCTTTCCAGCAATCAATTTCCCTCCTTTGCTAGAAAAAAAATGCATCCAGAAAGAGGGACATGAGGTTTTTGAAGACTTTTCAACACCTGAAGTTATGCTAGCAATTCTTGGTAAAGTTAACGGAAAATCTATTATTTTCCCTAGGGCAATCTTATTCTGTCCTTGGATCTGTCTCCCATGACAATTAAGGCCAATAAGGCTACAGAGATGGTTGAATGGCATTCTCTTTCATGTTGTTTGTGTGGGATTTGAGATAATAATTCCTCATTTACATGTAAGGTATGCAAAGCAATGCCTGTATTACCAAAAAACTAGGAACTATGGGATTCTTGTCATTTATCTTATACAGCATCCATGTCCTATTTCCCTCTCTGAGTCATGAATAATATTGTGGAATTTAAGTAATATGCCATATATTGAGTCTAAGTACTGTTTATGTTCTGTTACTAATCAATCTCTATAGCCATAAGAAAACTTCATAGTAGAATTGTTGGCTTTGGCATCATTGTCCAATATTTAGGACACTCACTGTGCAGAATCTTTCTTATTCATAGAGAAGGAGTATTCACCAATTTACATGCCCTTATGTTTACTCCAACACAACTTGCAGGTATGATTTTTGTGTGTGTGAGTGGGGAAGATAATATTTCCACCTTAATTTATTCACTCAAAAATTATTTTAACATACAATGGGAGCAAAGGAAAAATGTTGATGGCATGTTAATCTCTCTTTTTTTTTTTTTCCTACAGAATAGTTGACTGTAAAAACTGATCAGGATTCCCTTGCACCACTTTGGAGGTATTGCCTTATATTAGAACTGTTAAGTTCCCAGGAATTAATCATATATGCTATGTATTAACCCTGTTAAAGAAGCATCACAGTTTTTTGAAGGATCTACAATTAGGGTAGACTTTGCAGACTTTGTGGAGATTAAGATGTGGAAATTTAGTCTCAGTGATAAAGTCCTTGAGGTGACTTTGATACAGATGTCTAAAAAGACAGCAGATGACTTCTTCTCAAAGGATTGTCTGTCTTCCATATTTAATTTGTTTCAATTCCACAAATTTATTTTATTGTCTTCTAAATGAAATCTTATGATATTGCCTGAGCAAAATTGAGAAGGAAAATAGAGACAGAAAGAGATACTAAATATCTTTATTGTATAAAAATTAGTTGTAGACTTAATCCAAAATAAGCAGCTATTATATTTTTTAAAATTTATTATTTATAGATTTTAAATGGTCTTCTAATCTTTTCCGACATTTATGAACATCGCCCGACAAATTGAGTCAAACTGTATATACACAAGTAACTCAGTAAACCAGTTATAGAAGACATTGACAAAATATATATTTCCCTTTGACCGCACTATATTCACACCTAAGAATGAATACCAGTTGTATCTTATTAGCCAAAACGCAGCTACTTTACTGTCAATGTAGAAGAGTGTAGCTTGTAATCAATTATAATTTTTAAATGCAAAGTCTTTAAAACTTATAAAAAAAAAAAGAATGAATACAAAGGAACTGAGTGAAGTAAGCACTGTAGATTCTAAGTAATAGCTATAAAGATTTTATCATGTTACTATTTATGATAGGAAAAAGCTGCCAACAGCCTAACTGTGGAATAATGGATAAATAATTAAGAAAGCATTAACTGATCCCTACAATGATGTTGTACATATTTCTTTACCTAGAAAGATGTTCTTATAATTTGTTGTTGTTGTTCAGTTACGTCTGACTCTTTCCAACTACATGGATTGTAGCGTACCAGGCTCCTCTGTCTGTGGGATTTTCCAGGCAAGAATATTGGAGTGCGTTGCCATTTCCTCCTCTAGGGGATCTTCCTGACCCAGGGGTTGAACCCATGTCTCCTTCATTGGCAAGTGATTCTTTAACACTGAGCCACCATTCTTATAATATCAACCAAATAAAATGTTATAAAATAGTATGTGAAGTATAATCTTACTTTTAATGAAATATACATGAATTCAAATGTTTCTAGAAAAACATAAAAAATTTTAATTTAAAAAACAATAGTTTTGCCAAATATCAAAATGAATCCGCCACAGGTATACATTTTGATATTTGGCAAAACTAATACAATTATGTAAAGTTTAAAAATAAAATAAAATTAGAGGAAAAAAAAAAAAACAATAGTCCGACATCTAACACTAGAGATAACAACTCTGATAAAACTTGATTGTCAGATATTGTATACTTGCATTGTATTGTATACCCTTTTTATACATTCTATTTTTGGAGGAGAAATACTTGGTAGTTAAATGCAAAGTGCTTTAATTTCTATGGGGTGTTAACGTTGAATTAACAAAATATTTATACATGTTCATGAGCCATAGCCTTTATCACTTTACTAACGGAAAAGATTGCATGACGCCAGTAGAAAGATTGCAGATAAATGTGGCTTTAAGTAAGCAGTTCTTGGCATGAAAAGAGTAACAAATAAAATCAGGAACTCAACAAAGAGGTCATCCACAGCACTGAAAACTTCTTCAGAATAAACATCTACTTATATGGGCCGTTTTACTACATTCTGGATTTGTTCATTTGATTAGAAAACTCTTTGCCAAGGTTTATTAAAAAAAAGAAAAAAACTTTGAAAAGAATGTTGAAACTATGTTTAGCTCAAAAAATACCTCTTTCTCAGTTTTGCTTCATTAACCATGGTTTCCTTATTAAACATAGGAAGTTGTGTTTGGAGTTGCCTTAAATTTTGTCATGCCAATCAACTTGAGTTTTGGAGGAAAATGGTTTTGAAAGATTTTAAAAATTGGACATGAACCCTTGAAGATTCTTCTTTTTTGCTGGAGTCAGGAGTAGTTGGGCCCCAAGATCTGAGGAGGCAGGTGGGCCAGGCAGGCCCTAGAAAAGGCAACGACACTCAGCGCCCCCCACACTATGCCATCCTGGAGAAAGTGCTGAGCTGTCATGCTTCTCAAGCCCCTCTTTTGACCCCTCTCATTAACACAGATATTCCCTTCCCATCTAAGATGCTCCTTTTCCTTCTCTTTCCCAGCCCCTGCCCAGGGGTACCTGGTCTTCTCACATCTTCCCACCCTAGTGTCAGGCAGCTGGCTGGTTTTGTGTAGTACTCATGGGCAGACAGTGATTTTTTTTTTTTTTTTTGGTTAAGTTAAACAGGCCCAACTTTGTTCGCTGTACTTAATAGACACAAGATAGTGTTATAAAGGTTATTGTGTCATTCAGTCTTGTCAGTCGTGTCCGACTCTTTGTGAACCCACGGACTGTACAGGCCATGGAATTCTCCAGGCCAGATAATTGAACTGGGTAGCCTTTCCCTTCTCCAGGGGATCTTTCCAACCCAGGGATCAAACCCAGGTATCTTGCAATGCAGGTGGATTCTTTTCCAGCTGAGCCACAAGAGAAGCCCTAGAATACTGGAGTGGATAGCTTTTCCCTTCTCCAGGGGATCTTCCCAACCCAGGTATCGAACACAGGTCATCTGCATTGCTGGCAAATTCTTCATCAACTGAACTATCAGGGAAGCCCACGAGATAATGTTATAAATTTTAAGTGATTAAATGTAAAGACTATGAACAGAGGAAAAGAAGGTAATCTTGCCATATGTGACAACATGCATGGCCTATGAGGGCATTATACTGAGGGAAATAAGTTAGAAAAAGGCAAATACCATACGATCTCACTTACATGTGGAATCTTAAAGACAAAATGAAACAAAGCAAAACAACAACAATAAAAACAACCTCAAAGATACAGAGAACATGTTAGTGACTGCCAAAGGCAGGGGGTTGGGGATAGCATGAAATGGGTGACAGTGGTCAAAATATATAAACCTCCAGTTATAAAACAAATGTCACGGGATGTAACATATAGTCTGGTGACTAGTTAATAATACTGTATTGTATATTTGAAAGTTGTTAACAGAATAAATCTTAAAAGCTCTCATCACAAGAAAAATAACAAAGCCTATGTGGGGTGATGACTGTTAGCTAGAATTATTGCTGTAATCATTTCACAATATGTACAGATATTGAATTATAATATTGTGTACCTTAATACACATAATGTTATATGCTAGTAATTAAAAAAAAAAAAGAAGGCAGGAGACAAGATTGTTGTTCTCATGATGGGACAACAGAACTTATGCCATATTTCACATATTTATTCCAGAGATATTTCCAGCTTACTGTGTATTAATGCTGAATTCTCAACTATTAGAGTCTGAATACAAAAATAAACTTTGAAAGTCTGGTGAACCATTTTAGCCTGTATGAAAACATTTGTAGCTGAAATCAAAGTAATATGGTCTAAAATATTAAACTCATATTAAAGAAGTTTTTTAGTTTAAACATTCTTTTGGCATTTTGTATATCACACATCATAACTGTTGCCTACTTGCTTGTAGGTAGGAAGTGAATAGCCTAGGGTATTAGTACAGAAAACAATAATTGTGATAAACATATATGAGAAGCATGGTTGTTTTTTCCATTTGAGAAGCTGTCATTATTTCAAAGCATAGAATTAAGTATTTCCTTGGATTAAGAAATATGGAAAGAGTGTTAAAAATTGCTGTGAAGGCAATTTTGGAGACCAAACACCTTATTGTTAAGTATAAAGCATGACAAAGTAATGAGCAAAATGTGTATGTGAGCCTGATGGATATAATTTTTATTTTATCCTCACACCTGTATAAAACATTGCTATAGTTAAAGATATTGGTGTGAATATTCAAGTCTTACTCAAGCCAACAGGGAATGTTAAGATTAATAATGCATGTCAAATGAGAGAAGCAAACAGTATGGATCCAGGTGTGAATATGTTTGTCTTGTTTCTAGCTTTAGTTCAGTATTTTTCCTCTGTCAATTAAATTTTTCTTACAGGAAGTAATCTTTTATTACATTGATGAGATGAGTTTATAAGATTTTACTCCAAGCAGAATACTGTCATTAAGAAAATTCCAATTTTTGTGTGTGTGTGTGTGTTTTGGGGGGGGAATGTATTAATTTACAAAAATAGAAAAGCCTTATGTTTAATGTGCTACCCTTGACCTGAGATAAAAATCTTGGATTTGTCTTTAATGGAGGGATTTTGCTCTGCCCTGCAGTGTTTATGACCAAAGAATATATTTGCTTCCTCCATCACTGCTGTGGGGTTATCACATGCAACTGGCTTAAGCAAATGGAAAGTACATTACTATTACACACCCATCTCAGAGTCCAGATGAGAAACAAAACAATTGGACCATAAATGTCATCATTAGCTTGATTTTATATATATGCACATAAATTAAATGTGTGTTTAGTGTACATATTTGGCAATAAGTCAAAAAATAATCTCATAGCATCTTTAATAACTCTTATTTAAGCAAAATATGGCATGAAGAAGTAATGTGATCCAGAACTCTGAGTAATCCCAGCCACAGTTCACTAGGATTTTCAGTAGTTATTGAAGCCTATGAATGTTTCTAGCTTTTCTTTCAGTCTCTCTGAAAACAGGTCTGTCCTTGAGGTGTCAGATTAACACTCCACTCGGAAGACAAATTGTCCGTGGGCACGGTGGACATATGAGAGCCATTAGATAGTGTGCTCTGCATTCTTGAAAAATGAAAAATTCTCAGCAACACTACATTTTATAAATGCAAGATGTTTATTATTACAGTACCAGCAATAAATGTTTAGAAACTAGAGAGGGTTCACAATGGTTCTGACTAGGAACATATGCCTATCAAGTTCATTGGAAGCGGAGCCATTGATTTTTGGCATTAAACAAAGGGTCTGGAAGCTATTATGCATTTGGGCTTCTATGAGTATTTAATTATATCAATAGGAGAACACAATTTCTGTTGTGTGCCTAGTGATGAATGTCTCCATTTATTCATGTTATTGTGCATGATAGATGAGTTTAAACCAGATGCTGTAACTTTCTTGCAATTTGAGCAAATTATTTAAATCATTTTCTTGAAAATTTAGAGGATGCCTTCACAGACAGCATTGAAGAAACCTTGCTCATGGAATCTCTTTACAGATTTCCCCCAGGACTATATGCAAATTCACACACGCACACACACAAACCTGCACATAAACATTTCCATGTCTCGATGTAAACTGGTAAAGGCTACTCTACTGCTCTTACCCGTATGCACTTTCCCAGCTCTGCCGTATTTCTGCCTTAAAATGATGCCTGCTTGGATATGTGATTACTACTGTTTATTTTATACTCACCACTGCATAATCAGACATAATTTAATGATACAATCCAAAGCCTGTTGTCTGGCTGCTTTCTTCCAATGTAACTGCAGTTAAGATACTGACTCAAGCCCTATTCTTTTGTATAACATGATTTTACATACAGGGTGAAAATCTTTTAAAGAAATTCATTGTTTGTGAAAATAAGATAAACAGATTTTATATTTAAACCAACACTTTGCCCAGCACCTAGAACATGAGAACAGTAAATGGCTTGTATGTCATAAAGGTATACTAAATATATATCTAAGGAAGGAATAAATGAGGTTATGAAAGGCTCCAAACAAATGGGAAAAGGAAAACAGTTGAAAATGGTACAATTTTCAAAGGCGAAATGAAATTCTATTTACCTATTTATCATTTAAAATTCCAGAATGATTGCTATATAAATGTTTATAAGAAGTCTTCAGAAAACGGAAGAACTTTTCAGAAGCTACCTATCTGTTGGGACCTATGGTCAAGGAGCCTTAGTGTATTTCAACTATACCAAGTTCAACGTCTTTTCATTAAGGTCAGAAGCTAAGTTTCAAATCACTAGGTAGTTTTACTGTCTCATGATAACCAAATGCATGCAAGTCTGATTCATTCAAAAAAACATACTTTTAAGATTAACTAAAGTGAGAATTTGGTGGCAAGTTGGTCATTCAGGATTTCTAATTTTTCTATCATATTCTTAAAGAGATTTAGTTAATGGCTTATTTTTACACAAAACCAAGTTTATCAAGAAAGACCTAACATATAATTTGAGTTTGGGTTGCCATAAATAATACAATTTAAAAAAATGATTAAAAGATCCAAGTACACAGAACAGTTGAGATCAGCCCAACCATACTTTAGTGTTTTCAGAGAGTTTATCACATTTGTACACAGAAGCCTCTGAATGTTACATGAAATCAAACATCAGTGACAACAGTGTGAAAGATTTATTTTTTAAATGTTCAAATGCTTATTACAAATGTGGACACAAAATGTCACTAATCTTAAATCCTATTTGGAATAATTGTATTGATAGTTCAAAGAACAGCTTATAGTAGAGTTAAACCCACGAAAGATGAAGTAGTATCTTTTCAGAACAGTTTCACCTTATCTACTAAGATATTGTTGTAATATTAATAAAACATTTGAAACTCAAATAATTATTAAAATATGGCTTTAACATACAACAAAAGTAAAATGTGTGATCTTAAAAGATATTTTAAATCTGTGAGTATATATTTATGAGGTGCCATCACAATTACAAACAACACATATGTTTTGTTGTTGTTATTTAATCGATAAGTCATACTGGGCCCTTTTGTGACCCTATGGACTGCAGCCTACCAGGCTCCTTTGGCAAAAATAAAAGATTGCCTCTCCCATGAAGTTTAAAAAATCTGCTTGCAATGCTGGAGATCTGGGTTTGATCCCTGGGTTGGCAACCTACAGATCCCTTGTAGGAGGGCTTGGCAACCTACTCCAGTATTCTTGCCTGGAGAATTCCATGAACAGAGGAACCTGGCAGGCTACTGTCCATGGGGTCTCAAAGAATTGGACATGACTGAATGGAGAAGCACAGCACAGCCTTCCAGGTTCAGTTCAGTTCAGTTGCTCAGTTGTGTCTGACTCTTTGCAACTCCATGGACTGCGATACAACAGGCCTCCCTGTCCATCACCATCTCCCAGAGTTTACTCAAACTAATGTCCATTGAGTTGGTGATTTCATCCAACTATCTCATCCTCTGTCGTCCCCTTCTCTTCCCTCCTTCAATCTTTCCCAGCATCAGGGTCTTTTCAAATGAGTCAGCTCTCTGCATCATGTGGCCAAAGTATTGGAGTTTCAGCTTCAACATCAGTCCTTCCAATGAACATTCAGGATTGATTTCCTTTAGGATGGACTGGTTGGATCTCCTTGCTGTTCAAGGGACTCTCAAGAGTCTTCTCCAACACCACAATTCAAAAGCATCAATTCTTCAGCGCTCAGCTTTCTTTATAGTCCAACTCTCACATCCATACATGACCACTGGAAAAACCATCGCCTTGACTAGACAGACTTTTGTTGGCAAAGGAATGTCTCTGCTTTCTTTTTTTTTAATATATTTTATTTTTTAACTTTATAATATTGTATTGGTTTTGCCATATATCAACATGAATCCGCCACGGGTATTCACGTGTTCCCCATCCTGAACCCTCCTCCCTCCCCCCTCCCCGTACCATCCCTCTGGGTCATCCCAGTGCACCAGCCCCAAGTATCCAGTATCGTGTTGGTCATAACTTTCCTTACAAAGAGTAAGCGTCTTTTAATTTCATGGCTGAAATCACCATCTGCTGTGATTTTGGAGCCCCCCCAAAATAAGGTCTGCCATTGTTTCCACTGTTTCCCCATCTATTTTCCATAAAGTGATGGGACTGCATGTCATGATCTTGGCTTTCTGAATGTTGAGCTTTTTTTTTTTTTTTTTTTTTTTAAACTTTACATAATTGTATTAGTTTTGCCAAGTATCAAACTTTTTCACTCTCCTCTTTCACTTTCATCAAGAGGCTCTTTAGTTCTTCACTTTCTGCCATAAGGGAAGTAGCCTTCCAGGTAAACTTCTCAATAGATAATACTAGTCATTATCCATTTCATTTTTTGTTGTACCCATATATTCCTTCTTTTTTTGTGGCTTTTGACACATGATTTATTTGTTCTATTTGCACTTCTTTATTCCTGCCTCCATGATAGGGAATAGTTTGGTGGAATGAAACTAAAACAGACTCTGAATTTAGATTTAGCAAAAGAATTGGAATGCTCATTTCTAAAATAATCATAACTATATAATTTAGAGAATTACTTTAAAATGAAAAAATAATGTATATTAGATCCCTCCTCCATTGTGTAGGCTCTCAGAAAATCTATTCTAGAAGCAATTATTATCCAGGCCCTTAAGTGGGTAGAATTTTTTTGTGATCTCACATAATATTTCTTACCATTAGGAAAATGGTTAAAGAAACCACAAGTCTGGATCACTTCAAATGGCAGGGTAGCCAGCAAAACTGAAATTCAAATGAATCTTAAAAGTTACATCGATTTAAAAAATCAAATTACATTTGTGTATTCATTCTTATTTTTTTTCCCTATTTAATGACTTAAGTAAAAGTTAAATACTGAATCTAGTATGAGGGAATCAATGATGAATTTACATGTTCAAGTCAGAAGCAGTTGAGAGAATTTGGAAAAGTTTTTAAAGTTCAGCAAAAAATAGGATATCTTCAAAAAATTAAATACTGTGACTTTGTCCTGAATGTCAGAACATAGTAGGTATCAGTATTCAAGTTCAGAAATATTTTCCACTTAGCTGGTACAAAAACTGAAAAGAAGATACCTTGCTAGTGCTATAAGCATAATCCCATGTGATAAAAAGTGAAGGAAACAGAAGGGCAAAAGGGAGTATCAAAACTAGGTCATTACTAATGGGTTAGAAACCAGATGATGGATACTCCCATATACTGCATAATTATTAATTGAAGCCATCAAATGGTCTAATTACTTTAATATGTTTTTGCATCTATTTTCTCCCTTGATACATTTTCTTGCTCTTAATGACTGTACTTGGAACAAGATTAAAGATTTTTTTAAAGTCAAAAGCAAATGAAATGATACTTTTCTTTCTTTTGTAATAATTGCTTCCATGGTATTCTAGGAGTTTCAGATCAGATCAGATCAGTTGCTCAGTCCTGTCCGACTCTTTGCGACCCCATGAACTGCAGCATGCCAGGACTCCCTGGCATCACCAACTCCCAGAGTTCACTGAGACTCAAGTCCATCGAGTCAGTGATGCCATCCAGCCATCTCATCCTCTGTCGTCCCCTTCTCCTCTTGCCCCCAATACCTCCCAGCATCAGAGTCTTTTCCAATGAGTCAGCTCTTCACATGAGGTGGAGTTTCAGCTTTAGCATCATTCCTTCCAAAGAAATCCCAGGGCTGATCTCCTTCAGAATGGACTGGTTGGATCTCCTTGCAGTTCAAGGGACTCTCAAGAGTCTTCTCCAACACCACAGTTCAAAAGCATCAATTCTTCGGCACTCAGCATCTTCACAGTCCAACTCTCACATCCATACATGACCACAGGAAAAACCATAGCCTTGACTAGACAGACCTTTGTTGGCAAAGTAATGTCTCTGCTCTTGATTGTGCTATCTAGGTTGGTCATAACTTTCCTTCCAAGGAGTAAGCGTCTTTTAATTTCATGGCTGCAGTCACCATCTATAGTGATTTTGGAGCCCAGAAAAATAAAGTCTGACACTGTTTCCACGGTTTCCCCATATATTTCCCATGAAGTGACAGGACCAGATGCCATGATCTTCGTTTTCTGAATGTTGAGCTTTAAGCCAACTTTTTCACTCTCCACTTTCACTTTCATCAAGAGGCTTTTTAGTTCCTCTTCACTTTCTGCCATAAGGGTGGTGTCATCTGCATATCTGAGGTTATTGATATTTCTCCCGGCAATCTTGATTTCAGCTTGTGTTTCTTCCAGTCCAGCGTTTCTCATGATGTACTCTGCCTATAAGTTAAATAAACAGGGTGACAATATACAGCCTTGATGAACTCCTTTTCCTATTTGGAACCAGTCTGTTGTTCCATGTCCAGTTCTAACTGTTGCTTCCTGACCTGCATACAAATTTCTCAAGAGGCAGATCAGGTGGTCTGGTATTCCCATCTCTTTCAGAATTGTCCACAGTTTATTGTGATCCACACAATCAAAGGCTTTGGCATAGTCAATAAAGCAGAAATAGATGTTTTTCTGTAACTCTCTTGCTTTTTCCGTGATCCAGCGGATGTTCGCAATTTGATCTCTGGTTCCTCTGCCTTTTCTAAAACCAGCTTGAACATCAGGAAGTTCACGGTTCACGTATTGCTGAAGTTTAGATAACTCATTTAACAACTATCAAGTATCTAGTATGACTCAGGAAGGACAATTGCTTCTTTTTTAGGTATTTATGGTAGAAGAATATCAAGAATGGTTTTCAACAGACTCCTTAATAATACTGTTTTTTATGTACTAGTGCTAGCGTCTCAAAAGTTTAAATTTGACAGCTCCATTACTGCAATCTCAATTTCAGGTTAAGAATTTTGTCATTTAAATTATTTGTTTATGGTATAATTAAGTCTTAGCACTTTTAAAGAGCTCTAACATCTTATTTCTGATAAAACAAATATTCCTTCAGATTGCTTGGCTTGCCTTAATTGGGTTCCCTTTTGCACCTAATTCCATTATTTCAATAAGTGCATTTAATAGTAAACACCTTGAGAATATAAAATGTTTGATATAGTAATAGAAGGAGGAAGATGAGAAAAAGTAGTAGCAGCAGTAGCAGACAGTGTTTGTTTGCAGTATTCTATAATCCATCCTATCTATTTCAAGGGCATCATCTAATCCTATGAGTAAATGCTTATTTCAAAGATGAAGTAACTGAAGCTTAGAAAGATTATATAATGTACACGGTGTCACCTAGCAGGTAAGTGGTAATGTCAATTTGGATAGTAATACTATTACTCACTTAAATATACAAACCAATTTTTACTCTTTTTTAATCTATTAGTTTAGGAAATCATTCACTCTATTCCCCTCTTTGGGGGAACTATTTTAAATATTTTTATTCCTGTTAATGTATGGTCCATTTATTGTGACCCTCACTAGACCATGATCATGAAAACAAATCACCCCTTTTCATCTATAGTATTTCAGTGTAGAATTCCTATTTGAGGGGAGTTTAGCTCTGCTCTCCTGTCATCCAAAACATTGACACTGACTTTCTTTGCCACTTCCCAATGGCAGAGTAGAACAGAGTTTTCTACAGCTAGTGCATTACATGCTGACTACTTGAGGAATGGGCTGCCTGTGCATACTGCTGCGCTGCCCTGCTGATGCCACAGCAGCATCAGTGCTAAGGTGACTGCCTTCTCAGGTCCACGGGGAAAGCCATACCACAGTTTGTGAGAATAGGATTTTCCTAGTGTTTATAATTCTGGGAAGAGGTTAATTACAGTCCAGGATACTGTAGGTTTCTGATTTGAGGCAAAGAGGGGTCCACTCTATCTGGATGCAATATGAGACTGGGCCGACATTTTGAGGGTGGAACGTTCTGGATCTATTCCAATAATGAGGGTGGGCCACCATAATGAGACAGAAACAAATAAACCCAGAGTGGTGACAAAAGTGAGTGGCGATACTCAGAGTCATATTTAACCACAGGTGACAGCTCAGTAAATCAATAATACTTGGGACAATTTACCAAAGAGATTACTGAGTATCCTTTTCATGAAGTATTGGGTGTTATCGGATTGACCCTCAGAGTGTATCTGATTCTGTGGGTGTGCGTGACTATTGTCTAGGCTGTTTTATAGCTCTGTGGGGTGAGATTAACTGGTAGAAAACTGATAACAGTGTAAATGATTCTCGCCTTTAATCAATGCAAAGAATTCCTGTCTACAGCAGCGCAAATTAATTTTGTTTGATTGAGATACAATGGACCTGCACTAGGTGGAAAAGATAACTCCAAATGTAGCAATTGTTCTGTGAGGAATCAGCAGAGTGAGAGGAGCCACTAGCAGAAGTCACATATATGGACAAGCCAAAACAGGGTTGAAAGACAACATATTCCAACCCAGTGTGACCGAAGAAGGTCCCAAGTTGGCCATGGGGTAATGGGGAAGACAGTGATACTCAAGGAATATCTTTGATATGCACTGATTTTATATTTGCATGAAAGTCGTGTCTTTAACATTTTGGAAATTATACTTGGGAAACACATTACAGCAAGATGGGACAATTCCTCATCATAAATGCTTTTTTTGTCACAAAATAATCAAACTTTAGGTGACTTATTGTCAAGTCATAGATAATTTGTGACTAGATTTCTTTCTATATATCCTAAAGCTCTGGGCTTCAATATATAACACCCTGTACCTCCAGCCAGGTAGTTTAAGTGGTAGATGGCAGTGGGTTAGGAACAAAATCAGAGGCCTGGAGAAACACAAGATCAAAGGTTTAAACAAATGGTCACAACAGGAGAAAGTTGTATTGGTTCATTTTTGAATGCGGAGTAAGCAATTATGGCTAAATTTAATCACAGTATAGGGTACATAAAAGGTATATATGCTACAAAAGGAGGCTTTTATCCAAGAAACTGGGGAATACATATATCACATCACTTACTTGACATCAGAAATCCATTTCTGAAAATTCAGATTCTTTATGAAAATGCTAACTGTGGACTTGTATTATTTTCATGTAGCCATTGGGACAAGTTATCACAAACTGGGTGGCATAAAACAACAGAAATTTCTTCTCACGGCTCCGGAGACCAGAAATCTGAAATCAGTATTACTGGTCCACAGACAAGGTGTTGGTAGAGTTGCACTCCCTCCAGAGGCTCTAGGGGAGAATCGACTTCTTGCTTCTTTCATTAATGTAATTATATTCGCAAAGACCTCTTTCACATATAAGGTAACATTTACAGGTTCCATCTATTAGAAACATATACTCTGGAAGATGTTATTCAGCCTACTAGAGAATTCATTTTTTATCAAGTTGGAAAAACCAAAATGAGCTACATGTTAAACCAAAATCTCATCCAATATTTTTTAACGACAACACAGTAAAGCATGTTTGTGTAAGAAATATACTACCAATGTGGATCTAAAGTACATAAAACATTATTTTCTAATCACTAAACAATGAATAATATAGTTATAAAAATAGTTGGTTTATATTTCATGACATGCACATTTTGGTTCCAGCAGCATTTCCTTTACTGATTCTCAGAGCATCCTTCAAGATATCTACATGAGATTCTGAGTTCTACCCACTGTATTTGGGATGTAACACTAGGCTTTTTTGAATATATTTTTGGTGTTTACTATGTTTTATTTTATTGAGGAGATGAAATTTATTTTTTCCTAATATCATTTTCAGCTAAAATATTAAGAAGCATTCTACTAGACTATATTCACCAGGAATATGTCCATAATGAAAATGGTGTATTCTCAGAATTGGACTTTGAGTCATAATGGATCATATCGTAAGTGGGTTAGAAAAGAGAAACAAGTTCTATTTAAAGAGAAAGAAGAATTCTCAAAAAAGAGAAGACTATTGTGACCAGACTGTATATTTTAAATCCACCAAATTGGACTTGTCAATTTTTAAACCATTTAAGAAAAGATGTAAAGCACAACAATGTCAGAGTCTATACAAGTACTGATCTACCTTCCATTCAACCCAATTATTGTTTGCTTCCCAAGGTTTTTGTTTTTGTTTTCATACAAAGACAGACTATTTTGACAGCTATCCTCCTTCTTAAAAAGGTAGCATTCTAATTTTATATATCAGTCTCTCGTGATGTAAGTAAGCAGATATAATCAACTTTGGATGTTAGCAATTTAGAATTTTTGGTTCTGGAAAGATATTTTCTCCAAAATGTAGCTAGAATTTAATTTTCTTCATTTCACGTACTACCACGTTGGTTCAAACTGTCTTTTTTTTTTTTTTTTTTTTGGCCTAATTTGCTGTTAGTCTTCTATCTAGACTTGGATTTTACCCATGTTCCTCTGCAATATACTTTTCACACAATGATCAGTTAAACATGCAAATCATATCATGCTGATTTACAATTTCAAATTCTCTAATTTCTGGCTACAACTCAAATTTTACCTTGACTCTAGGGGATGTGCCCCTAGCTATTTTTCTCATCGCATCTTTTTTCTCTCATTCTCCATCTCATTACCTGCTGGCCGCATTAACCTTCTTTCTGTTCATCAAATACGTGGCGCTTACCCCCCACCTAGTATCTGCTGTGCCCTGAGCTGGATTGCAATTCTCCAGATAGAAGCATAGGTTCTCTGTAGCGCGCAGGGCTCAGCAGACCTTAAGGCAAGCTTGTTGCAATGGTTCAGTCGGAAGCAGCCTCCCAACCTCCATCGCCTCTGAATGCCTCTGCTTTATTTTATTCCAAGAGTTTTCATTCTCAGAAATTATTTTATTTATTCACTTGATTATAGACTGTCAGTACCACAAAAGCAACTGCTGCTTTTATTCACAGAATTGATGATAATTTAACTTATATTAATACATTAATAATTTAACTCAAAAATCTATAACTTAGCTTTATAAAAGGACCTTATTTCTGTCTTAATTTTAAGCAGCATCTCATCAATGTGTCTCTGAGGCTGGGTAAAGGCACAAACAGAGGTATCCAAGGCCGCCCTATAGGTAGATAGGTTTCTCTAGGATATGGAATCCTAAAATGTGTCCACGTTGAGAGTCTACTGAAACTGCTCCAGGAAGCCTATCCTCTTTCTCAACTGGCACACCAAAAATGGTACTCTGGTACCCATACGCAGAAACACAGAGACGTACACACAGACACACACACACACATTCATCCTTTAGGTTCAGGAACTGCTGGGTAGTGCCTAAAATATCTAAGAAGGATGTCTACAGTCATGACAACATTATTCTGTTTATTCCACTGCAATACAAACAACAAACATCATTTTATATGCACCCTAATATTTAAAGAATATTGAGAAGAACAGCACAGACTTGCTCTCCATCCCTGATACAGAAGACACATTCCAATGTTTACCTGACTTCAAAACCCTGAACTGTCTTGTTTTATCAATGTCCCCTAATTTACCACATAGATTCTCATTCTTCTTGGTAAACCTCTTTCTTTATATATTTAGCTTATTCCTTGCTTAGTTCATCTATGGACAAGATTCCTTTATGAAATTCTAAGTGATTAGTAAAATGTAAGAAGTGTGAAAGTGTTAGTCATTCAGTTGTGTCCAGCTCTTTGCAACTCCACATACTGTAGCCCTCCGACTCCTTTGTCCATGGGATTCTCCAGGCAAGAATACTGGAGTGGGTTGCCATTCCTTTTCCAGGGGATCCTCCCAACCCAAGAATTGAACCCAGGTCTCCTGCATTATAGGTGGATTCTTTACATCTGAGCTATCAGAGAAGCCCTAATACAATATTGTAAAGTTTAAAAATAAAATAAAATAAAATAAAAAAAAGAAAAGTGAAAGTGAAAAAATAAATAAATAAATAAAATGTAAGAAGGCCTTATCATTTCAGAGCTGGCCTATCACAGATAAGATCACTTTCAAAGAAAGAAGAAACCACTCTGTTGCTTTCAGCCTCTGTACATGACAAGTGTTCCAGGACTTAGACACAAATTTTTAAAAAAGAAAATGCATCCAAGCAAGTTGAAAGAAAGGACTTGGTCACTGGGAAGGACTTGAGCCTGGAGCTAGGTAGGAAGAAGATACCAAAAATCTAAGAGGACCAGTGAAAGGTCTCACTTAGAGCTTAACGTGTTACTTTAACCCCAAAAACAAAGATTTGGCAGCTTCAGAGCCATCTCTTTGAATTCATAATATTCCAGACACCTGAGTATTTCTTAGCAGAAAATTTACTATCTCTTTCTTTTCTCTTTTTCACCTTTGGCCAGTCTCTCTATTCTAGGCAAATATACGAATGCTGTCTTTTCACATATTAAACAGCCCCTCTGGGTAATTTGCAAACAAGTGAGTAACCTTTTCAGAGAAATCCTTCAATAAACTCTTAAAATAATATTTTTTTCTGTCCTACTTCTCTCTTTTAAAATTTTGAAATTATTTACTATATTTGAGAGAAGCTCTTTTAAAAGCTATGATAATACCTGAATCTTCATAATATAAAGTCAGTCTTTTTTTTTTTTTTTTAATTCTCCTAAGTCATTAGGAAAAAAGCATTAGGTCAGAATTTAGTAACTATATCCTAGTTCACCTTCTGAACTTAGAGGCTTTGCTTCTATCTTGGCAGAAAGCAAGTCAAACAAAGAGCCCAGAGGAACTACAAGGGGCCAGTTTCTTCTTTCCCAAATGAGATGAGACATAGGAAAAATCGACGGTAATTGTAATCAAGGGCCAAATTAGGCAGAATGAGTTAGAGAAACTCAGTCTGACTCAGCCAACACTTGAATTGATAAATGTTCATATTGAGCTACACTGTTTTTAAAGAACTTGCACTCTCTATGAAGACATTCTGGTGGTATTATGGGGTAGATCTTACCCTAAAGGGCAATAGCACAGAAGACTTAACAAGGAACCCAAATATCAAATGAGAGAACCTTTCAAAGAGTGAGGATTTACTGAGGAGCTTTCCAGGCTGAGGCAATAGTGCTCTTAAATGCATTTCCTTTACTACTCCTGAGTGTCTCAGGGCTGAGCTAGTCAATGTTTCATGCTCTGTATTTCACATTTAGTCTACCAATCTCAAACAGGTATGTTAGCTATGCCAGAACAGGAGAGTCACGTTGGTTAAAGCCCTTCTATATGAGTAAATTGCCGTTTCACTTGTCAGTATAATTTCAAAAATAACTATTAATCTATACACAGTTACTGACTTTTGTATTCTGGATAAATAAGAAGTTACAAGTAAGAATAAAAAAAAACAGCAATATGAACTCTAAGCATAATCACAAAGGACAGAGCATTTTAATAACAAAAAATGTAGAAAGTCTCCTGAAGCAAAGAATAAAAATGTCATTAAAATAAACTGAGCTTTATAAGTTTTCTTATATCATCTTTTAGCCTTCATTTGGTCCATATTTCTTCACAGACTGACTCCAAAGTACAGAGTGCTTGGTAATACTGAAGTAGGCTTTCTCTAACTTGCCAGCTTCATTCTGACCATTTTTCTCACTATAGTTACCTGGTAAAAATTTAAATCTTCACGCACATAGGTCTGCATAACTTTCAAATCTCCTTCTGGTTTTCATTTTCTTATAACCTGAAACTACTACCGACTTTAAAGTGTTCAGCATAAAACCCAAATTGTGCTTTTATTCATTTACAACAGATGGGGTCACCGTGAAAAGAGGGAGCAGATTATAGCTTCCCTTTTCTGTAGCTCCTTTATTAAAATCACTTGCATCATTTTTATAAGACTCACACTTTCTTCTAAGATGTGATTCTTACAAAGGATACACACTTTATTTTAGAACAGTTTAGTAAGCAGTAAACCTGGGCCCTCAAAGTCTCTATAAAAAATTTATGGCCAAAATGACATTCATCTTAATCACAATACCCAAACCAAATAGTTGTCCAACCATGCAGGAACCCTAAGCAGAAAGAAATTCCAATAACATATGCTGAAGTTACAACTACTGACAACAAATGTTGCCAGTCCTAAAAGAACCAAGAGCTATTGCTTACCAGTGAGAAATGGGATGAGCATGATATATTACTCTTTTTAACTTTCAATATCTTGTCAGTCTGCCAAAGGACTGGTGCTTAAAATTCATTTTAAAATTGTGCTTCTGGGAATTTTAGTACTATCGCTTATAATAAATATATCTTTTTTTTTCCAATTTTGACTATAATATGAAGGAAAGACTTGAGAAAAAGGCTATGAAACAGAGATGTAAAAAATAAATAGGTACAAAACAAATTAAAATTTTCTTTGACTTATGATGGAATTGCACCCCAATAAACCCACTATAAGTTGAAAATAGTCTTAAGTTGAAAATTTGTTTAATACACCTAACCTACCAAACATCATAGCTTAGTCTAGCCTATCTTAAATGTGTTCAGAATACATATATTAGTCTATAGTTGGGCAAAATGATCTGTCACAAGGCCTATTTTACAATCAAGGGTTGACTAGATATCATGTCATTGATTAAATACTGTACTGACAGTGAAAAACAGAAAAGATGCCCCAGTACAGAATGGCTGTAAGTGGATCAGTTGTTTGCTCTCACTACCACATGGTTGACTGGGAGCAGCTCACTTCTACCAAATACTACAACCGCAGGCAAAGATAAAAATTCAAAGTATGTTGTGTACTGAATGCACAGCATTCTTGCAACATCGAAGTGGAAAAATAGTAAGTTAAACTATCCTTACGTCTGGAAACATCTATAGTAAATAATGATATTAATAAAGGAAAATTATTGCAAGAAGGAATTGCAGAAAAGGGATTCATGTCTTTCTTTCCTCCAAAAGAAAACAAACAAACATTTTTGGGAGCACTTATATCACTGGACTATGAAAAATTCTCATCAACTAGTTTCAAACTTTGTCATTTAACATACACTATTGGCCAGGGATCATATCTAATTTCAACAGCCTAAGACTTCATTACTTAGAGAAGGAAATGGCAACTCACTCCAGTACTCTTGCTTGGAGAATCCCCATGAACAGAGGTGCCTGGCAAGCTACAGTCCATGGGGTCACAAACAGTTGGACACGACTGAGTGACTACGCAGAGCAGCTACAGCATATATTGTGGTAACATACTATACTGCTCTAAAAAGTTAATGTGTGGTCTGTATCACTGAATATGTCTTCATAATAATAATTGGTTTAATATATTTTAAAAATCAATTAGCAGTTATGGTGATTTTTTTCACCACTTACATAAAAAGGTAAAAATGTATTTTTATCTTTTGCAAAGAAAAGTACAGGAGGAAATAAAGTCCCATTTTTATCACTAGTTTGTACCATAGCGACAATTATAAAACTAAAAGATTTTAAATGATAAGTAGTAGAAATAAACTAATTCAGGAAAACTAGTCTTTAAATAGTGATTTGAGAAATTTTAGATATTTAAAATTATAAAAGAATACGTGGTAAAGACTTTAATTTCAGTGCAATTAGATTTATATTATTGCTTCCAAATGACCTTTTGAAAAAAATAGGTTATTAACATTCTCAAATATAACAAGAGAAATAGGGAATGATTTTAAAGATTATAACTATATTTTACATTAAGATGTAAGAGAAATATCACTGGCTTTAGGGTTAAAAACAATTTGTGCTATATTTATAAAATAAAATAACTATTTATGTTGAGCCTGTATTCATTGTAGAAAATTAGAAAGTAAATGCAACAGCAAAATTAATATTCTCCCAATCCAAAGCACAGTAGAATACTGATTTCCAGATCTTGAGATCTTACTATAGATACTTTTTTGTGGTTTCTTTTTACCATCATTTATCTCCATTTCTCCATTCCTGTACTACACATTTATCTCCATGTTTTCCCTCTGTTGTACTTTCTATTTCTTTAGTATACAGATTATATTTAAATTATCTCAATTTAAATCAATACCTCAGTTCAGTTCAGTCACTCAGTCGTGTCCAACTCTTCGCGACCCCATGAATTGCAGCACTCCAGGCCTCCCTGTCTGTCACCAACTCCCGGAGTACACTCGAACTCACATCCATCAAGTCGGTGATGCCATCCAGCCATCTCATCTTTTGTCATCCCCTTCTCCTCCTGTCCCCAATCCCTCCCAGCATCAGTCTTTTCCAATGAATTGACTCTTCACATGAGGTGGCCAAAGTATTGGAGTTTCAGCTTTAGCATCATTCCTTCCAAAGAAATCCCAGAGCTGATCTTCAGAATGGACTGGTTGGATCTCCTTGCAGTCGAAGGGACTCTCAAGAGTCTTCTCCAACACCACAGTTCAAAAGCATCAATTCTTTGGCACTCAGCCTTCTTCACAGTCCAACTCTCACATCCATACATGACCACTGGAAAAACCATAGCCTTGACTAGATGAACCTTTGTTGGCAAAGTAATGTCTCTGCTTTTCAATATGCTATCTAGGTTGGTCATAACTTTCCTTCCAAGGAGTAAGTGTCTTTTAATTTCATGGCTGCAATCACCATCTGCAGTGATTTCAGAGCCCCAAAAAATAAAGTCTGACACTGTTTCCACTGTTTCCCCATCTATTTGCCATGAAGTGATGGGACCAGATGCCATGATCTTCGTTTTCTGAATGTTGAGCTTTAAGCCAACTTTTTCACTCTCCTCTTTCACTTTCATAGGAACCTGGAATGTTAGGTCCGTGAATCAAGGCAAATTGGAAGTGGTCAAACAGGAGATGGCAAGAGTGAATGTTGACATTCTAGGAATTAGTGAACTAAAAAGGACTGCAATTGGTGAATTTAACTCAGATGACCATTATATCTACTACTGCGAGCAGTAATCCCTTAGAAGAAATGGAGTAGCCATCATGGTCAACAAAAGAGTCCGAAATGCAGTACTTGCGTGCAATCTCAAAAACGACAGAATGATCTCTGTTCGTTTCCAAGGCAAACCATTCAACATCACAGTAATCCAAGTCTATGCCCAGACCAGTAACACCGAAGAAGCTGAAATTGAACAGTTCTATGAAGACCTACAATACCTTTTAGAACACCAAAAAAGATGTCCTTTTCATTATAGGGGACTGGAATGCAAAAGTAGGAAGTCAAGAAACACCTGGAGTAACAGGCAAATTTGGCCTTGGAATACGGAATGAAGCAGGGCAAAGGCTAATAGAGTTTTGCCAAGAGAATGGACTGGTCATAGCAAACACCCTTTTCCAACAACACAAGAGAAGATTTCTACACATGGACATCACCAGATGGTCAACACCAAAATCAGATTGATTATGTTCTTTACAGCCAAAGATGGAGAAGCTCTATACAGTCAGCAAAAACAAGACCAAGAGCTGACTGTGCCTCAGATCATGAACTCCTTATTGCCAAATTCAGACTTAAATTGAAGAAAGAAGGGAAAACCACTAGACCATTCAGGTATGACCTAAATCAAATCCCTTATGATTATACAGTGGAAGTGAGAAATAGATTTAAGGGCCTAGATCTGATAGATAGAGTGCCTGATGAACTATGGAATGAGGTTTGTGACATGGTACAGGAGACAGGGATCAAGACCATCCCCATGGAAAAGAAGTGCAAACAAGCAAAATGGCTGTCTGGGGAGGCCTTACAAATAGCTGTGAAAAGAAGAGAAGTGAAAAGCAAAGGAGAAAAGGAAAGATATAAGCATCTGAATGCAGAGTTCCAAAGAATAGCAAGAAGAGATAAGGAAGCCTTCCTCAAGTATCAATGCAAAGAAATAGAGGAAAATCAGTACCTAATTCCAGATAAAGCATTGTTTCTGGTTTTGTTGTCTTTAACATCTCCTTTCATTTTTATTTGATGTTTTCTTAAACTTATTTTAATCTATCGGGTTTGCCTACCTCTCCACTTTTTAAAACCTTTGTATAACTGAAAATTTCTAGCATTTATAAAATAGGAAGATAGGGTAACTCTCCATGTACTCATCAACTAACTTCAATAATTAACTCAGGCCAATTCTGTTGTAGCTGTATCCACAAAGACATACTGTGTGCTTAGTTGCTCAGTGGTGTCTGAATCTTTTGCAACCCATGGACTATAACCACCAGAGTCCTCTATCCATGGAATCCTCCAGGGAAGAATTTACTAGAGTGGATAGTTATTCCCTTATTCAGGGGATCTTCCTGACCCAAGGATAGAACCCGGATCTCCGGCATTGTAGACATTCTTTACCGTCTGAGCCATAAGGCAAGCTCAAATAGACATACTGGCTCTGCCCAACAGAACTGAATTATTTCTGTGACATAATTTCATGCACAAAAATACTTCCAACATAGTTTTGGAAGTCCTAGACATAGAAATCAGGGAAAGAAATAAAAGGAATCCAAATTGGAAAAGAAGTAAAACTATTACTGCTTACAGATGACATGATGTTATATATATGATATCCTAGAGACACTACTGGAAAACTGCTAAAACTCATCAATAAATTAGGTAAAGTTGCAAGATACAAAATTAATGTACAGAAATCTGTTGCATTTCTATATACTAACAATGAAACATCCGAAAGAAAAATTAAGGAAAACAAACGCATTCACCATCATATCAAAAAGAATAAAACACCTAGGAATAAACCTACCAAATGAGACAAAAGACCTGTACTCCAAAACTGTAAGACGTTGATGAAAGAACTGAAGATCATACAAACAAATGGAAAGATATATTGTGTTCTTGGTTTGGAAGAATCAATATTGTAAAAATGATGATACTACCCAAGGCAATCTATAGATTCAATGCAATCGCTCAAACTATCAATGGCTTTTTTCATAGAACTAGAACAAAAAAATTTTAATTGAGAGGGCACTTGGAATAATTACACCCTTTATCTCTGCACCATCAATTTAGTACATAGTTTTGTTTCTTTCAATTTGCTTTCAGTTTTTAGGAATTGTTATTTTTCCAATTTTGACTAAATTTTGATGTACAATTACTCAGAATATTTACATGGTTCTAGAAAAAACCTACAAAACAAAACATATTCAGAGATTTCAGTTCTAACCTTTTCATTATCTTCTCTCTTATTCCTCTACGTATCCATGTCTTTTAATTTTAAAATTATTTTTCCAACTTTTAACCCAAGTTATATACATATGTATATGCTAAGAGTCAATGTATGTTGATTGTATTTTAACATATTGCTATTTTGTACTTAACATTTTGCATTATACTGTCCCCTTCTTAGGTAAACAATAACACAATATACCCACTTTTCTTCACCTAGTCTTATTTAACAAAAAAGACTGGAGAAAAATCCATAATTGTTTATAAACATATTTCTTTTGTCATGCTAGTATTACCTATAACTCTATTGTGCTGCTTTATTGCATGTATTCAAAAATTCATGTTCCATATTGATGCATATTTGTTTTTTTCCCAGACTTTATTATTTAGATATTGCTGCCATACATAGACTTGTAGAAAACATTTTATTTTTCATATTTTATCAGTGTATCTTTGAGAATGTTCCTAGAGGTAGGATTATGGGGTCACAGGATAAATGTATAGATATTGATAGACATTGTTAAATTTCTTTCCAAAGTGGTTTTAACATTTTGCATTTGCATTACCAACATAGGAGAATGTTTTATTCATCTTTACCCACAGAGGATACTGCCAAATTTTTGGATTTTAGCCAATTCAATATGTGAGAAATGGGATCTCAGGGTAGTTTTAATTTGCAGTTTTTTTTATTATGAACAAAGCAGAACATCTTTTTGTATTTTAAGGACATGTATATTTCTATTCTCTTTGAGCTGTCTGTATATTTTGTCCATTTTTCTATAGTGCTGAGGCTTTTCTTTTAGATACTAATATATTTATTACACTACCCTTTATAGTATATATTACATTTATTTCAGTTTCTTATTTGTCTTTTGTAATGCTGAAAGCATTGGCCTTTTGTTTTTTGTATTTTTTGTTCACTTTTCTTTGCATTTGTATGTAGACAAACCTATGAATTTATCCATATTTTCCATTATTCTGTCTATAGATCAAATCTAAGTTTGGACAGTTTTCTCCACTTTAGATTTGATGCAAAATTCACCTAGGTTTTCTTCTAGCACTGGTATATCCAATTTAAAAAAAATTTTAAAACTCTAACCTACTTAGAAGTTACCCCAGCACATGATGTGAGGACTGGATCCAAATTTACTATTTTTCTACATTGCTTTTATTACAAAATCTTACTTATTAAAAAGCTGTATCTTTTCCTCACTGATTTGAGATGCCATTTTTATCTTTTGTCAATACTGTATTCTCAATTTGGACCATTTCCAGAGTCTTGATATGAGGTATGTTTTTAATTGACGTTGACTTGTTGATGTGAAATAGCCCAGCTGTCCAAAAGGATACTCTGCCTTCTGATTTTGCCTGCATGCTGCCCTTTCATGTCCTTTAGTTTATTCTCTTTTAAATATGAAAGCTTGAGGCATCAAATGGGACATTTTTTGACTAGAATTATCATTGGTGGAATCACGTATTTCATGTTACATTACAGCAGAAGTTACGCAGTATCAGGGTTACCTAGTCTTAATGATGCTACAATCACCTACTACATTTGTTAACATAGACAATCTCTCTGTCATGCATTTTTCCCTTGAGATTTTTTTATATAACAAAAATTAGGGACTAATTTCTTTATAATAGTTTGATATATTTGATAAAAAATAATACATTGACTAGAGGACTGAAACAATAGAAAAAGTATTTGTCAAGGTAGCTAGAATTGCAGGTATTTTCTTCTAAAAATTACCTTTAATTTGGCATTTTTCTTCTAATTTTATTTTTTAAAACTTACTTACATCACTGTTAAAGTAGGATCTAACGTATCCAACCTAAATAATGCAAAACCATATGATCAGACATTTTAAGGACACATGTATCACTCTACTCTTTTAACTTGTTCCCTTATTACAGAGAAGCAAAGAAAACCCAACTAGAACTATATTCAATAAAAATGTGTATGTAATCTGAAAAAATTAATGATTTTGAGCTCTGATTTTAAAAGATTTTCTATATTAAGTTGTATTAGTATTATTATTAGTATACAATTAATTAATATAACTAAGTTTTTAACTGTTTTAATCAAACTTAATGGTTTAAGAGTATAATGATAAGGTTTTTATTTTTAATAAAAAATTTTTTATTGAAATATGGTTGCTATACAGTATACTGATTCACAATTTTAAAGGTTATACTCCATTTATAATTAATATCATAAAACATTGCCTATATTTCCCATGTTTTACAATAACCAAGTTTTGATAAATAATTATAAAATAAAAGTTTTATCATTTTTAGTGAGATGCATGTGTTTCTCATCTAATTATTCTAAGCAGACATTGATTAGTATAATTCGTTTTCAGAATCACCCAGAACAGCCTCAATCTTGCTCCTCTTTTTTATTTTTAAAGATGTTTGAGTAAGCAACATATTTCACATTTCAAAAATAACTAAGTGGGAATGAACTTGTTATTGTATAGAGAGATCACTCAACTATTTAAACTCCTTCTGTGTTGTATGCCAAAATTATTTCTTTTACCAAAGTTACTTTTAATGATTTATTAGCTGACATCTCAATTAAGTCCTTCTTCAATTTTGTCGAAAGCAAACATTGGAAACTGCTTGAATTATAAAAGCATTTGTTACGCAGTTATGAAAGTCATGGGTTTTCCTTGGGGCTCAGCTGGTAAAGAATCCACCTGCAATGTGGGAGACCTGGTTTCTATCCCTGGGTTGAGAAGATCCCCTGGAGAAGGGAAAGGCTACCCACTCCAGTATTCTGGCCTGGAGAATTCCATGCACTGTATAGTCCATGGGGTCGCGGACACCACTGAGCAAGTTTCACTTCACAAATGAAAGTCATGCATATCTTCAACTTTTGAAAAGTCTAAAAATAGGTTTGCAAGGAGATCCAACCAGTCCATTGTAAAGGAGATCAGCCCTGGGTGTTCTTTGGAAGGAATGATGCTAAAGCCGAAACTCCAGTACTTTGGTCACCTCATGCGAAGAGTTGATTCATTGGAAAAGACTCTGACGCTGGAAGGGATTGGGGGCAGGAGGAGAAGGGGACGACAGAGGATGAGATGGCTGGATGGCATCACCAACTCGATGGACAGGAGTCTGAGTGAACTCTGGGAGTTGGTGATGGACAGGGAGGCCTGGCGTGCTGTGATTCATGGGGTCGCAGAGTCGGACACAACTGAGCAACTGAACTGAACTGAACTGAATTGAGTTTCATAGTTTTTGTACAAGTGTTTGATAATAAAAAAGGTTACTCAGGCAATGGTCTGTTTTGGTGTCTTTGTATGGTTCACATGGATTTTTTAACACATGGGTTCAAATATACCATACCGAGATTCAAGATGTGCGAGAGTAAGTAGGGGATGGTGATGGGGGAGGTGGTCAGAAAAGGGAAATGGCACAACATCTTGACTGCATGTGTGTCCTCAGGTAAATACATTTTAGCAAGGAGTATTTATGAAAAATGAGAATTGGAGCTGGAAAGTGATTTCCTTAACACCACCCATGCCTGTCTCTCCCTTGGAAACTCTGTTTTCTAGGGAAAATGTGTCTCAATTTGAAAGATTCCATAGATCAAAAACAAGTCATGTACGGTGTCTCACAGAGTTTAAAGAAAATATTGACAGAAGAGATGCTGAAACATTTTAAGAAATTAACTTAGCAGCTAACACTTCAACTGGTATATCACTATTCTCCTGAATCTTATAGAAGACTTTAAGCTTTCTTTCCTGAAAAGACTCTAAAGTTATTTGGTTGGAACCTATTGTTCCTTAGATGAACATAGTTTGATCATATAGCAGGCCTTGCACATGAAAAGATTTTCAAGTTTAAGGTTCAGTGCCTACACTGACACTTGATCATTATTAGCTTATTCCAGTTATAACAATTAGACCTCACAAAGCACAAGATAAAGAAATAAATTTTTATAAATACTGTATTCAGTATTAATAGGTATTAGTGCAAAGAAATAGAGGAAAACAATAGAATGGGAAGACTAGAGATCTCTTCAAGAAAATTAGATACCAAGGGAACATTTCATGCAAAGATGGCCACAATTAAGGACAGAAATGGTGTGGACATAACAGAAGCAGAAGATATGAAGAAGAGGTGGCAAAAATACACAGAAAAACTATACGAAAAAGGATCTTCATGACCCGTATAATCACAACGATGTGATCACTCACCTAGAGCCAGACGCCCTGGAATGTGAAGTCAAGTGGGGCTTAGAAAGCATCACTATGAACAAAGCTAGTGGAGGTGATGGAATTCCTTGTTGAGCTATTTCAAATCCTAAAAGATGATGTTGTGAAAGTGCTGCACTCAATATTCTAGCAAATTTGGAAAACTCAGCAGTGGCCACAGGACTGGAAAAGGTCAGTTTTCATACCAATCCCAAAGAAAGGCGATGCCAAAGAATGTTCAAACTACTACACGATTGCATTCATTTCACACGCTAGTAAAGTAATGCTCAAAATTCTCCAATCAAGGCTTCAGTAATATGTGAACTGTGACCTTCCAGATGTTCAAACTAGTTGTAGAAAAGGCAGAGGAACCAGAGATCAAATTGCCAACATCTGCTGGATCACGGAAAAAGCAAGAGAGTTCCAGAAAAACATCTATTTCTGCTTTCTTGACTACAACAAAGCCTTTGACTGTGTGGATCACAATAAACTGTGGGAAATTCTGAAAGAGATGGGAATACCAGACCACCTGACCTGCCTCTTGAGAAACCTGTATGCAGGTCAGGAAGCAACAGCTAGAACTGGACGTGGAACAACAGACTGGTTCCAAATAGGAAAAGGAGTATGTCAAGGCTGTATAACATCACCATGCTTATTTAACTTATTTGCAGAGTACATCATGAGAAATGCTGGGCTGGATGAAGCACAAGCTGGGATCAAGATTGTTGGGAGAAATATCAATAACCTCAGATGTGCAGATGACATCACCCTTATGGCAGAAAGTGAAGAAGAACAAAACAGCCTCTTGATGAAAGTGAAAGAGAAGAGTGAAAAAGTTGGCTTAAAGCTCCACATTCAGAAAACTAAGATCATGGCATCCAGTCCCATCACTTCATGGGAAACAGATGGGTAAACAGTGGAAACAGAGGCTGACTTTATTTTTTTTATGGCTCCAAAGGGCTCCAAAATCACTGCAGATGGTTATTGCAGCCATGAAATTAAAAGACACTTGTTCCTTGGAAGAAAAGTTATGACCAACGTAGACAGCATATTAAAAACAGAGACATACTTTGTCAATGAAGGTCCATTTAGTCAAGGCTATGGTTTTTCTGGTAGTCATGTATGAATGTGAGAGTTGGACTATAAAGAAAGCTGAGTGCCAAAGAATTGAAGCTTTTGAACTGTGGTATTGGAGAAGACTCTCGAGAGTCCCTTGGACTGCAAGGAGATCCAACCAGTCCATTCTAAAGGAGATCAGCTCTGCATGTTCATTGGAAGGACTGATGTTGAAGCTGAGACTCCAATACTTAGGCCACCTGATATGAAGAGCTGACTTATTTGAAAAGACCCTGATGCTGGGAAAGATTGAGGGCAGGAGGAGAAGAGGATGACAGAGGATGAGATGGTTGGATGGCATCACCAACTCGATGGACATGAGTTTGGATGATGGACAGAGCGGCCTGGCATACTGCAGTTCATGGGGACCCAAAGAGTCGGACACAACTGAGCGAATGAACTGAACTGATTAATGTCTTTATATACTAAGTATTGATTCTTCAATATGGGCTTCCCAGGTGATGATAGTGGTAAAGAATCCTCCTGCCAATGCAGGAGTCACAAGAGACTTGAGTTTCACCCCTGGGTCAGGAAGATCCCCTAGAGAATGGCATGGCAACCACTCTTGTATTCTTGCTTGGAGAATTCCATGGACAGAGGAGCCTGGAGGGCCACAGTCCACGAGGTTGCAAAGAGTCGGACATGACTGAAGCAACTTAGCAAGAAATGCTTTAATACAGTGCTTTAAATACCATAGTAAGTTTATGTATACTTGCTCATTACTATTTGTTGTTGTTGTTTAGTCACTTAGTCATGTTGACTCTTTTGTGACCCCATGAACTGTAGCCTGCCAGGTTCCTCTATCCATGGGATTACCCAGGCAAGAATACTGAAGTGAGTTGCTATTTCCTTCTTCAGGGGATCTTTCTGACCCAGGGATTGAACCCACATCTCCTGCATTGGCAGGTAGATTCTTTACCACTGAGCCACCAGGGAAGCCCTATACTTTACTATACATATTTAATAAATTACTTTATATAATATACATTAGTGCCTAAGGGACACTATATACAATTCTACCTAATTTTTTTTTGGGGGGGGGTTTATGGCAGGCTGAACTATGACCTTCTCTTTGAACTGTTTCTATTACTTCCAACTCAAACTACTTAAAAGGCAACCAGAAAAACACTGGTAATAAAATGACATACTGTCAAAGTACTTAAAATATCATGGTGTTAGATGAGATTTAATGAATTAGACAGAGATGGCAAAATGAATAGAAACTATGTGGATGGTAAGTATGACAAGAATGTAGTGTACTCAACTCCAGGATTTAAAAATATTTTGATTTAAGGTTAGAAAAAAATTCAAATATTTTAAATTTGAGGTTCATTGGCAAATCTGAATTCTTTATGACTGTTCATTTATCTCCTAAAAGTAAGTTGTGACTCATCATAGTGTATTCAAGGGACCATTATCACATTTAATAGCTCTGTACAATCAGAAACATTCAGATCATTTACTTGAAATTACATATGGGTGCAAATGTTAATGGAAAATGTGCTTGGCAAGATAATTTTGGAGTCTCCAAAACTCCAGATATCTTAGACGTGTAGACGATGTTATAATGAACAAAACATACAACCAATTCCTTGAACCTTAAAGTTATATATCAGGAAAGTAGACAAAATACCAAATATGTTTTCACCCTTTCACTAAACCAAAGCCAATCTCATGTATTTGATTTTAGACTTCTCCCATGTTAAGTTAAGCTATGAGATGCATTACTCTGACTAAGAAAATGCCTGGTCCAATAGAATTTATTATCAATAGCTTAACCTCGTAAATAGAATTGTGCATGCATTTTTTAAAAAATATTTCTATTAAAGGACATGACAGCACTTGATGAGTTGTCTAAACTTTATATTGGGGGATGAATTTCCTACACGTGAGTAATGGACATTTTTGAATTAAAAAGAAATTAGTAGAAACACATCACATACTTTATTTGCAGAAACTCCCCACGCCTTATGTCCTCTATAGGAGGCCACACCACCACCCTACTTTCACGTAGTTCTCTGCTATTCACGATGCTAAACGTGAACAAATGAGCAACAGTTCCTCTTCTACCTGAATTAGCAGTAATGGTAGTAGTGCTGTTTGCTCAGTTGCGTCTGGCTCTTAGTGACTCCATCAACCAGAGGCCTGCAAAATTCCTCTGTCCACGGAATTCTCCAGGCAAGAGTACTAGAGGTGAAAGCAATTCCCTTCTCCAGAGGATCCTCCCCACCCAAGGATCAAACGCAGGTCCTGTACTGCAGGCAGAATCTTTACTGTCTGAGCCACCGGGGAAGCCCTCTATCTGACCTAACACTATATTTACTTTCTCCTTCAATTTATTCCCTAAAGCCTATACCTTCGATAATCTGTCTTCTCAATGAATTAAGATTAGACATATATTTTATCCTGTACACCAAGCCCAGTATAGCTTATTGTATGAGAAATTTTACTTCTAACTTGAAAACAGTTAGGAGAGAAGTGAATGTATAAATGTACAAAATGTAAAATGTATGAAAACTACTTGAAGAATACTTTGTTTTTTGTCTGCTTAAATTTGAGACTCTAAGGTAAGATAATAGGAACTCTTTCTTGGGGTTCATTCTGGGGAATTAGTGAAAGAATTTGGCATGCAGATAAGAGGACAAAGTAAAAAAGTGGTATAAAGGTAGTAGAAATCAGTGCATTCTGATTTAGAAATACCAAAAAGGCTACAAGTGGAAAAGCCATTGGAATTCCATGAGTGGAAATGTTTTAAGAAGACAAGGATTCTAATTAGCCTGGATGGGAAACTCAGCATGAGGCTAAATAGTTGTTTTGATGTTTAGAGTCATTATACTGGACTGTGTCAGTAGGATCACACAACACTATTGTGATAACACAAATGTTAAACAAATCACCTATCTCAGAATTTCCTAAACAGTGCTTTACAGCTTTTGGAGACATTTTTTTTTTCTCCAATATCATAGTGTTTGTCTTTGTTGGATTCCCTAATGAATTTAGCAGTCTTTATACTTAGCAGGAAATCTGGACTGATCATTTGAGGCCTGTTTTCCTTATCCATTGTGGAGTATGGGTTTACTTTTGGACACCTAATAAATCATGATTTAACTTCTAAGAAACAGACTTATTGCCACATTGCTAAATCAAGGAAAGAAGAAAACAGTATAAAGGGTTAGTTTGTCTTTCACGTACAGACAGTAATGAAGCAAGAAGTGATATTCTCTAGTAATGATACACGAGACTCTAACAATGATATGTTAGTGCCCCAGCCTTATAATGTGGGGTTAGTAATGGTTTTGTATTTGAAAATGTTAAGCCCTGCCTTGTTTGTAGCCCACCAAGGAATACGACCATATGCGATGCTTTTCTATTTCAGGCAATGCCCCCACTGCTGGATAGATTGCTGTTGACAGCTTTTGACCAGAGGGAGCCATTAGATTTTGCTGGCTAGCAAACAATTACAGCTTTGATATGAGCTACAAGGTAAAGATGAAAAGGAAAACTAATGTAGAAAAATATGCTAGCTCTGTGTGGTCGCCAGACCCTTCTTATGTAAATGAAAAATTATTTAGATGTAAACAATAACAAAAGAAAAAAAAGAAAAAAAAATCCCAAACTTTTCCAAGATTAGATAGGTACAATGAGCCTTGAAAGAGACCTGGAAGAAATATAGTTGAAATTTCATGCCACTGAAAAATAATTCAAAGGAGTAATTTGAAGATGGCAAATAATTTTCAACTGATGCTATTGGAGAGAGGTTCAAAAATAGTTTCTGTATTTGGAAATACCTTGATTTTGTTCCTAATAATGTCATTTTAGGACAGCAGTTGTATCTTACATCTATCTGCTGCTGCTGCTGCTGCTGCTAAGTCACTTCAGTCGTGTCTGACTCTGTGCAACCCCATAGACGGCAGCCCACCAGGCTCCTCTGTCCCTGGGATTCTCCAGGCAACAACACTGGAGTGGGTTGCCATTTCCTTCTCCAAAGCATGAAAGTGAAGAGTGAAAGTGAAGTTGCTCAGTAGTGTCCGACTTGCAGCGACCCCGTGGACTGCAGCCTACGAGGTTCCTCCATCCATGGGATTTTCCAAGCAAGAGTACTGGAGTGGGGTGCCATTTCCTTATCCGGTATCTTATATCTACTAATGTAATAATACATTTAAACTGGCAAAACTTCTGGGTCAATGAATGCTGTCAAAGAACAAGACAACAAGAAATATTTTTACTATTTATGTTTTGCTGAACATAACTAAATCAGTAGTTTGTTAGTTTGAAAACATTGGTTGGACTGAAAAAAGAGACAGACTATGGTAAATTTAGGTTTCCATCGTACCTGTAATCATTTTTTTTTTTAAGCAAACTTAAAAGCCTATGTGGATAAACACACCTTCCTTGTATTTAGATTATCAAGTGAATTTTATATAGGAAAGATAAAAGTGCTGACCTGTATTACTGCCTTGTATACCTAACTTTCCATGAATTGACAGTAAATAGTTTTAAACTTTGGTTTAAACTGTGGTTCAACTTTGAAATACAAAGGTTTTGATATCCAAAACTGAAATCTTACATTCCTTTACTGGGTTAAGTGATGCAATATTCATCAATAAAAGTACTTGGAAGTAGAGTTGGTAATTTGTCAGAATACTGATACATCATTTATTTAAATTTTGTTTTTAACTATATGAATAGAATCACCATTTTTTTCCTCTGGATATTTTTGTCAATATCCATCTAATATGGGTAGAGTAGAAACCAATTTATTAAACAGAATATATATTTTGGCTGCCTGATGCAAAGAACTGGCTCATTGGGAAAGACTCTGATGCTGGGAAAGATTGAAGGCAGGAAGAGAAGGAGATGACAGAGGATGAGATGATTGGATGGCATCACCGACTCAATGGACATGAGTTTGATAAAGCTCTGGGAATTGGTGATGGACAGGGAAGCCTGGCATGCTGTAGTCCATGGGATTGCAAAGAGTTGGACACAACTGACCGACTGAACCGACTGACTGATTACCTAAAGATGTATAAGTATACAATTTTATACTACTTTCAAAGGTGTGCATCTTCTATGTAAATACACATCTACTTTCTTTTAGACAAACATGTTAAATATTCCCTCCCACACACATATTTCTCATATAAGATTTCTGAAACATTAGGCTTTTACTGTGTTTCCTACCCTCTTTAGGTAAAACCAATAGGTTGGTTTTGAAAATAAAAATATAATTGTCATGATGATACCTAAAATAGACTTTCATCCTTGGATCTAAGGACACTATTCAATAATCTCAAAACTGAGAGAATGCAATTTCCTTTGTAACAATGTGGAGCCAGATAGTAAACACTTCTTTATTCAAGTCTGGAAGCCAGTATCAGCTGACACCCTTCCACCAAATTTGAGGTTTGTGAAAGGTCTGGCTGTCCAGTACATAGAACTATAAGCAGATGATTTAATTCTAACAGAAATATTTAGTTTTAGATTTTTTTCAGTATCTTATTTTTTCTACTTTGCTTCTATTTTCCCATCTGCCAAAAGAGAATAATAATACTTAACATATGGATTATCAGGAGAATTATAAATTGCTTTATACAATGTTAGGCAGATGGTATGTCCTCAAGAAATGTTAGCTAATTTTATGATTGCTATTGTTTTTTAATCTATTTTTAGGGTTCAGAGTTCTTATAGTATTAAAAAATAAAATTATTGAATTTAAAATCACTTAATCTTCAGTAGAATCTTATGGAAAATATGTGATTAAACGTCTTTAAACACCATGATTTTTTCTTCTTGGCTGCCAGGTATCTACTTGTAACTCTTTGTCTTTTCTCTAAATAAAAACATAAAATGTCAAAGGCTTAATAAGATATATTTATCATAAAGAGTGAATTATTAATATTCTCCAAAAGAAACTATAAAATTCACAATCGCTTACAGGGTATCCAATCAGTAACATGAATATTGTTAGAAATTTGACAAGTGGATTTTAAAAATTACAACTAAAGACAAAGCAAAACTATGTAAAAGTCAATACATAAAAGAACTGAAAAATTATAAGATTGATTTTAAAAAGTAAGAAGTGAACATTCCCATTTTAAAGAATACTGAAAGAAATAAGCAATACATCTTATAAGATGAACAAATATGTTGGTCATTACTTGGTTTTATATTTATTTGGGAATTTAAAAATCTTTCTTTACTTTGGTGTCAAAAGTCTTGATCTCTAGCCAATCTGAGAGCCATACTTCAAAAACTTCCTCTCCTTCACTTTCTACATGCTGTCTATCATAAAGTCCTGATGATTCTGCTTCATATTTTTCTTAAATTGGTTAATTTCTCTCTGTCTACATCATCATCATCTCTTGTCTTGACAAAGGTAACTATCTTCAATTTACTGTCTCCTGGTCTCTTCTTGACCTTTTTAATCTAGTCTTCTCATAAGAGAACAAAATTATAAAACACAAACCTGATTTCAATATGTCCCTGCTTAAATCATTCAGTTTCCTATTTCTCTTAAATAAAATAAATGCCCTTTCCATAGTCACCTTCACTCAGATCCTTTTAATCTTTCATTCCACTCAAGCCAAGCTGGCCTCCTTTCTCTGCCTAGAAATGTCCCAACTATTTCTTTTCTCAGAGCTTTATTATCCACCTTTTGTTTGGTCTGAAAAACTCTTTTGCCAACTATGCCTCTGGAAATTTCTATTTAAATAATTAAAGTCTCAGCTTAAAAGTTAGGGCCTTAGAGAGGATTGTCCTAGCCAAACAACATAAATTATATCCCTTCTGTTATTCAGTTTTGTAGATTCAATTTATTATTTTCTTTTTCTTACCACTTAGTTACTTTGTTTTTCTTGTCTTATTCATTTTACAGTGAAATTGGTCAAACAAACAGAATATTAGGGGAATAATTAAGTACACAATATTGTACCAACAACTGATATCATGTCTTGCATATTCTTCCCAATTTTCTCAAATATGACATAATAGGAAAAAAGGGAATTACCAGATCAGCACTCCTTGTAACATACTTGTTTTCATCCCCTCTAGCAGTATTTAGGGGTATATCATCCTCCTAATCCTTGCTAATACTGGGCAGTCCATTGAGTGAAAAATTGTCTCCTACTGGTAATCTGCTTCTCACTGCCAATTTCTTAGGGAAAATTTCCCCATTTTTACCACCCCCAAAGATACTCTTTTGTGACTTGCCTTCATAACATTCATTTTCTTTTGGAGAGCTAGATTTGGCATGGACACAAGTCACTGTTTTCTCAGGATGTGTTGGCAGCTACCACTTTGGTAGTAGGTGGAACTCGAAACAGAGGGGATATCACAGTGCGTGATGTGAGGAAGAATTTCCTCTCTGATCAGTGACTATCACCACTCCGTCAAGGGTGGAGTCTGATCTCAAGTTCCTGGAGCAAAAGCACCGAGTGTCAGCCCTGAGTTGGTTCTATTTCCTTTGAGTGTGTGGTTTCCCCTCTTCCCACACCAGGAGCTTTGCCCTATAGGAGGGAGGTACTGATGTAAGCGGAACCTGTGTGCAGTCAGAGGTCCAATTCATTGTCTGGGTAGGTAGGTACCTACGGCTCCACTCAGACAAAGCCTTGGGTGCAGGTCCCCCTTGTCTCTCACAGCTGCTCATTGCCCCCAGCCTCTGCCACCCCAGTTTTACTTGTGGAAGCACTCCACAAAGTTGGTGGGATACTGCATAGATTCTTGATATCCACTGGACGTGAGCTTCTGAGGCATCGCTTGAGTAAGCTCCAGTAATGATCGCCACCACCCCTGTCCAGGTTCTGCCCCAGGACTGGGTCACCTCGGTGTCCTTGGGATGAGCCTTTTTCCTAGTCATGGGTGACCCAGATCCAGTGCCACACTGTGGCATGGAGTGAGTGGGACTGTAGCATTCACATAGCTTGGGCTGGGGCAGGTGGGGAGGAGATGATAGAAACACAGCAGTCTTGAGAGCAGACTTTTCTCTGTCTTGCTTCTGAGGTTATTTAGTGTGTGCCTTCCTCATGAGCTGTATCCAGGCTCCTCCTCCCCAGCCCTTCTATTTGTCCTAGAGGCCCTCCAACAAACCAGGGGGCTTGTGTCCTCCAAATAGGAGCCCAGGACCAGGAAGCCCAATCTCTGGCTCAGATCATGCTCACTCCCCAGGGAGTCTGTGTACTTTCTCCCTTCCTCTGAGAACACTCCCAAGGACACAGGTCTGAACCTGATCACTATTCCTCCCTTCCTACTCCATCAGGTATGTATTTTTCTTGCAACCTTGATTGTACAGGAGTCCTTCTGCCAGCTGCCAGTTAGTTTTCAGTGAGAATTGTTCCACATATAGTTTTATTTTTGATGTATTTGGTGGGAGACGTAAGCTCCTCAATTTTCTCACCTCACATCTTGACCCTTCCTCCCTTGTACAGCCTTCATAAATGCCTTATAAAATGTCTTTTCATGTCTTTCATATAAAAATGTGAAAAAATCCAAACGTCCATAATGATGAAAAGATAAACACAATGTAGTATATCCATACAATTAAATACCATTCAGCCATGAAAAGAAATGAAGTTTTGATAAATGCTACATGAATGAACCCTCAAAACATTGCGCTATGTGAAAGAAGTCAGGCAAAAACAACCGCATGTTACATGATTCTATTTAAACAAAATTTTGGGGATATATTTCATTCTCCTATTGTTTGGAACTGTTTGTAAAAATCATTATTTCTTGAAGATTTGATTTTTAAAATACCCTTTAAAATCAACAATGCCTAAAATATTCGTAGACATTTACTTAGAACTTCCTGGGTGTTGCAGTGGTCAAGAATCCACCTACCAATGCAGGAGACACGGTTCAATCCCTGGATTGGGAAGATCCCCTGGAGATGAATTTCCAGTATTCTTCCCTGGAAAATCGCATGGACAGAGGAGCCTGGGGCTACAGCCCATCAGGTCGCAAAGAGTCGGACACAACCGGGCACACACAGCAGCAGCAGCAGACATTTACTTACTTATTCCAGTTTTACAAATGCTCACTAGACGACACAAGTTTTGTTTTCACCTTGAGACAATTTTGATAGTAAGTATATATTTTAGAACACTGTTTGGTACAAATTTTTAAATGTATTGGATTTGTTCACCGTATTATGTTAGTACATAATATATTATACGTAATATTTGTATTATATTTTACTGGGTTCTGTTGTCCTTGCATCAAACCATTCAGTTATTTTATTCAAATCCTCTAATTCCCTGATGATTCTTTTGTGTTTTATACATTAGTTCCTATTTCATACAATCTGTTACCCTTCTATAATTTATATCTCCAACTATGACTGTGACTTTTAAAAATTCTCTTTAGATTACTGTCAAATGTTCATTGTGTATTCCAAAATCATTTTATTTAAAGCATGGACAGTAATGAAATATATTTATATTACGTTTTGCTATAATTACTATGCAATTCTAAGCTCTATTCCAACTGATGCTTTTGACTTTTTAAAATCTGTATAAGATATATTATAGAAGCTGTTTTTATGTTATTTGTTTCCTATATGAAATATGGGAATTACCTTCAATGAAACTTTATATTTCACTTTATATGAAAATTAACTTCAATCTTTTAGATGGCTATGCATGTCTATTTACATTGGTTATAGTTTTTACATTGCATAAAGTATTATATAATCTGATGTTCTGTCATTTAATTCATGAACTTAATCCTCCTATTATTGACACATTTAGATTTGTTAGATGTTATTTTATGTTCTCTAATATTTTTTATTTCGACCTAATCTTCCCTATCTTTACATTTGTTAAAATAGTAAAGGTATTGATGCTCCCTCGCATCCTCTTTGTGGCTATTGATTTACTAGCTATAAATAGTGTATCTATTATTTCAACTATTATCTCTGATGGTTTTAGCCATACATATTTTGTTTTGGGGAAAATAATGCCAACCCAAATAAGAACAAAGTGAGGCTATTTATTCAGAGCTTGTTATAGCAAGATTGGACATCATTACTTGATTTTAGCAGAGATTTAAAGTCAACCAGGGGAGAGAAAAAGGTCTTTAATGAAAGCAGGGAAGGCTTCAGGTGTGCTGTGATTAGACGTTGTTAGCCCATGAAGCTGCTGCTGCTGAAGCTAAGTCACTTCAGTCGTGTCCAACTCTGTGCGACCCCATAGACGGCAGCCCACCAGGCTCCCCCGTCCCTGGGATTCTCCAGGCAAGAAGACTGGAGTGGGTTGCCATTTCCTTCTCCAATGCATAAAATGAAAAGTGAAAGTGAAGTCGCTAAGTCGTGTCCAACTTTTAGCGACCCCATGGACTGCAGCCCACCAGGCTCCTCTGTCCATGGGATTTTCCAGGCAAGAGTACTGGAGTGGGGTGCCATTGCCTTCTCTGAGCCCATGAAGCTAGAGACAAGTAAAACTAGAGTAAGACATCCTATGTGAGTGGTTTGAGAAGCAGGTTTGACTTATGTTGGTAGATAGTGAGTCAATAGGGAAAATGAAGGAAACTGAGAGTCACTGAAGTCAGGACCATTCTGGGACAGTTGCTGCAAGGACTGTGCATTGGCTTCTCAGGCTGGTTGCCACTGAGGTTGTGGGTCTGAATTCTTTTATCACTCAGATAAAATGTCATTGTGTGTTTATGTATTTACTATCTCACTATAAATTCTTCTTAAACTCTTAAACTATTCAGTATCTTTATCAACCTTTTCATACAAAATAAAGCTTCAGTTCAGTTCAGTTCGACTCGCAGTCATGTTTGACTCTCTGTGACCCCAATGACTACAGCACGCCAGGCCTCCCCATCCATCACCAACTCCTGGAGTATACTCAAACTAATGCCCATTGAGTCCGTGATGCCATCCAACCATCTCATTCTCTGTCTTCCCCTTCTCCTCCTGCCTTCAACCTTTCCCAGCATCAAGGTCTTTTCAAAGGAGTCAGTTCTTCACATCAGGTGGTCAAAATATTGAAATTTCAGCTTCAACATCAGTCCTTCCAATGAATATTCAGGACTGATTTCCCTAAGGATCTGGACTGGTTGGTTCTCCTTGCAGTACAAGGGACTCTCAAGAGTCTTCTCCAATATCACAGTTCAAAATCATCAGTTCTTCAGTGCTCAACTTTCTTTATTGTCCTACTCTCACATCCATACAAGACTACAGGAAAAACCATAGCTTTGACTAAATGGACCTTTGTTGACAAAGTAATATCTCTATTTTTAATATGCAGTCTAGGTTGGTCATAACTTTTCTTCCAAGGAGCAAGCATCTTTTTATTTCATGGCTGCAGTCACCATCTGCAGTGATTTTGGAGCCCCCAAAAATAAAGTCTGCCACTGTTTCCACTGTTTCTCCATCTATTTGCCACGAAGTGAAGGGACCAGATGCCATGCTCTTAGTTTTCTGAATGTGGAGATGTAAGCCAAGTTTTTCACTCTCCTCTTTCACTTTCATCAAGAGGCTCTTTAGTTCTTTGCTTTCTGCCATAAGTGTGGTGTCATCTGTGTATCTGAGGTTATTGATATTTCTCCTGGCAATATTGATTCCAGTTTGTGCTTCATCCAGCCCAGCGTTTCTCATGATGTACTCTGCATATAAGTTAAATAAGCAGGGTGACAATATACAGCCTTGACATACCCCTTTCCTGACTTGGAACCAGTCTGTTGTACCATGTCCAGTTCTAACTGTTGCTTCCTGATCTGCACACAGATTTCTCAAGAGGCAGGTCAGGTGGTCTGCTATTCCTAACTCTTTCAGAATTTTCCACAGTTTATTGTGATCCACACAGTCAAAGGCTTTGGCATAGTCAAGAAAGCAGAAATAGATGTTTTTCTGGAACTCTCTTGCTTTTTTGCTGATCCTTCGGATGTTGGCAATTTGATCTCTGGTTCTTCTACCTTTGCTAAAGCCAGCTTGAGCATCTGGAAGTTCATGGTTCAAGTACTGTTGAAGCCTGGCTTGAAGAATTTTGAGCATTACTTATTAGTGCGTGAGATTAGTGCAATTGTGCAGTGGTTTGGGCATTATTTGGCATAGTCTTTCTCTGGGATTTGAAAGAAAACTGACCTTTTCCAGTCCTGTGGCCACTGCTGAGGTTTCCAAATTTGCTGACATATTGAGTGCAGCACTTTCACAGCATCATCTTTCAGGATTTGAAATAGCTCAACTGGAATTCCATCACCTCCATTTGTTTTATTCATAGTGATGCTTCCTAAGGCCCACTTGACTTCACATTCCAGGATGTCTGGCTCTAGGTGAGTGATCACACCACTGTGATTATCCGGGTCCTGAAGATCTTTTTTTGTACAGTTCTTCTGTGTATTCTTGCCACCTCTTCTTAATATGTTCTGTTTCTGTTAGGTCCATATCATCTCTGTCCTTTATTCTGCTCATCTTTGCATGAAATGTTCCCTTGATATCTAATTTTCTTGAAGAGATCTCTAGTCTTTTCCTTTCTACTGTTTTCCTCTATTTCTTTGCACTGATCACTGAGGAAGGCTTTATTATCTCTCCTTGCTATTTTTTGGAACTCTGCCTTCAAATGGGTATATATTTCCTTTTCTCCTTTGCTTTTTGCTTCTTTTCTTTTCACTGCTATTTGTAGGGCCTCCTCAGACAGCCATTTTGCTTTATTGAATTTTTTTGGGGGGGGATGGTCTTGCTCCCTGTCTTTTTACAATGTCATGAACTTCATCCATAATTCATCAGGCCCTCTGTCTATCAGATCTAGTTTCTTAAATCTATTTCTCATTTCCACTGTATAATCGTTAGGGGTTTGATTTAGGACATGCCTGAATCGTCTAGTGGTTTTTCCTATTTTCTTCACTTTAAGTCAGAATTTGGCAATAAGGAGTTCATATGAGCCACAGTCAGCTCCCAGTCTTGTTTTTCCTGACTGTATAGAGTTCTCCATCTTTGGATGCAAAGAATATAATCAATCTGATTTCAGTATTGACCATCTGGTGATGTCCGTGTATACAGTCCTCTCTGGTGTTGTTGCAAGTGAGTGTTTGCTGGAATGTGAAGTCAAGAGACCCGCAGTGAAGCATCACTACGAACAAAGCTAGTGAAGGTGATGGAATTCCAGTTGAGCTATTTCAAATCCTGAAAGATGATGCTGTGAAAGTGCTGCACTCAATATGCCTGCAAATTTGGAAACCTCAGCAGTGGCCACAGGACTGGAAAAGGTCAGTTTTCATTCAAATCCCAGAGAAAGGCAATGCCAAAGAATGCTCAAACTACTGCACAATTGCTCGCATCTCATACACTAGTAAAGTAATGCTCAAAATTCTCCAAGACAGGCTTCAATTGTACACGAACCATGAACTTCCAGATGTTCAAGCTGGTTTTAGAAAAGGCAGAGGAACCAGAGATCAAATTGCCAACATCTGCTGGATCATCAAAAAAGCAAGAGAGTCCAGAAAAACATCTATTACTGCTTTCTTGACTATGCCAAAGCCTTTGACTGTGTGGATCACAATAACAATGGGAAATTCTGAAAGAGATGGGAATACCAGACCACCTGACCTGCCTCTTGAGAAGTCTGTATGCAAGTCAGGAAGCAACAGTTAGAACTGGACATGGAGCAACAGACTAGTTCAAAATTGGAAAAGGAGTATGTCAAGGCTGTGTTGTCACCCTGCTTATTTAACTTATATGCAGAGTATATCTGACAGTGTACATGAGAAATGCTGGGCTTGATGAAGCACAGGCTGGAATCAAGATTGCTGGGGAAATATCAATAACCTCAGATACACAGATGACACCACCCTTATGGCAGAAAGTGAGGAAGAATTAAAGAGCCTCTGATGAAAGTGAAAGAGGAGAGTGAAAAACTTGGCTTACATCTCCACATTCAGAAAACTAAGATCATGGCATCTGGTCCCATCCCTTCATGGGAAATAGATGGAGAAACAGTGGAAACACTGGCAGACTTTATTTTTGGGGGCTCCAAAATCACTGCAGATGGTGACTGCAGCCATGAAATTAAAAGACACTTGCTCCTTGGGAGAAAAGTTATGACCAACCTAGACTGCATATTAAAAACAGAGACATTACTTTTTCAGCAAAGGTCCATCTAGTCAAGGCTGAGTTTTTTCCAGTTCACATATGGATGTGAGAGTTGGACTATAAAGAAAGCTGAGCGCTGAAGAATTGATGCTTTTGAACTGTGATGTTGGAGAAGACTCTTGAGAGTCCCTTGGACTGCAAGGAGATCCAATCAGTCCATCCTAAAGGAAATCAGTCCTGAATATTCATTGGAAGGACTGATGTTGAAACTGAAACTCCAATACTTTGACCACCTGATGTGAAGAGGTGACTCCTTTGAAAAGATCCTGAACTGGGAAAGATTGAAGGTAGGAGGAGAACGGGAGGACAGAGGATGAAATTGTTGGTTGGCATCACTGAGTCAATGAACATTAGTTTGAATAAACTCTGGAAGTTGGTGACGGACAGGGAGGCCTGGCCTGCTGAAGTCCATGGGATTGCAAAGAGTCGAACACAACTGAGTGACTGAACTGAACTGAATGGTGGTGTTATTGGCCACCTCCTCCAAGAGGGCTTATGCCATACCCAATTCTGCTGTATCCAGAGCCCCTGTCCATGTGGCAAAGCACCACCAACCGGTACCTCCATGGGACACACACATGCAGTTTTGTCTGTCTCTGTGGGGTCCCTGGGTTCTTGTGTGCACAAGAGTTGTCTGAGTCCTCTGAGCATCTCTGGGGAGAATGGGGTTTGATTCTAAATGGGAGTTCACCCCTTTTACTGTCTTGCTGGGGCTTCTCCTTTGCCCTTGGACATGGGGTATCTCCTACAGCCACTCCAGCCCCTACCATCTTACTGGGGTTTCTTTGACCTTGGACGTGGGGTATCTCCACATGGCTGGTCCAGTGAAGTAATATTAAAAATCCAACAAACTTTCTTTCTTTCACCTTCTCTTATATCATTCTCTAGAATTTAGTATTATATTTTTAGAAACCAAAATTAGTGTTTAGTTTATTTATAGAAATAGTTAATGAACTAGATAAATACATATTAAAATATCTGGGACTTACCACTAATTTTTCATTCCACTGAAAACTTCATATTTTATTTTTCTTCTTGAATCATATGTTCTGAAAACAATACAGTATTTGACTCCTTACCTGTCTAAAAATGCGTTTGTTATACTTCTGCATTTGGACAATTGTTCAGCTGAATATAAAATTTTTCTTTTACAGTTATCTTTCTCTTAGGATTTTAACTTTATACCCCATTGTGTCAGGCATCTATTGTTGAGAAAAAAATCTGTTATAAGACAATGGAAGAAAATTTGGTTTTTATTCATGTCACAACTTAAGATTTCATATCTTTTATCATTGATGTTTTTAGCTTTTCTAATAATTTGTTTTTATTTATTTTTATCAATGCTTGGCATTATCTGCAGTTTTAAAAACTTTCCAGCCATTAACTCATTAAATATTTGTTCTCTATCATTTATCACATTCAATCTTCTCAAACTGCTCTTAAATTTACATTGAGTCAACTTAACCTATCTTTGTTTCTACGGCTTTTTAATATATTCTTACCCCTGTGTTTTTCCATTTCATTTTGTGCTAATTCCTCTGCAGGTTTATTTACAGTTTACTACTTTTAATCAATCTAGATTTTTTATATATATTATGATATTTGTCTTCCAAAATCTAATATATTTATTTCTAAAATTTCAAAGTTATTTTTACTTATTTATATTTAATTTTTATTCATTTTGTTTCATATGTATTTTTTAAACTAACACTTTTCCCTCCGTTATATTTTTGAGGATTCCAAGAACAGTAATGTTATGTAAGTTTAGATCATCCTGTTTGTTTTTTTTTAACTTTTATTGGAGTATAGTTGCTTTACAATCTTGTGCTTGTTGCTTTTCTTAGACTTTTTTTTTTAGCAGTAAAAGATTTATTCATGTGTTTGGTATTTTGAGTTCCAGACACATGCTCAATGCTGTTTCTCTACCTCTTATTCTCTAGTGGGGTTACATCTACCCAGTCCCAGGGATCCCAGTCCATAATCAAGTATTATTTTGGAAGTTTAAGGAATTTACACCATGGGAATAGTTCAAAGATCCAAGAATCCAACCATGGAAAATTTGTCTCAGTTTCTGCTCAGGAGGTTGGCCCTGTTTCCTCCTGCTTCCCCAAGCAAATTGCTTCATACTAGGCAGAGGCCCCAGACAAGCAGTATTTTTCCCTCTTTACGTGCAGGGTAGAAAGCCCATTCCAGCCACTGGTTTCCAGCAGTGAGTTTGGCTGTTTTCCCAGTATTCACCCAGAACACACTTAGCCTCTTCTACTCTACAGAAGTTGAACTCCTAGCAACTTCCAACTGCTTCCAGATCTAGAATTTAACAGGCCATCAAACTCAAATTTATTTCACTCTACTTCTTTTCAAATGCTTGAACATAGAGATATTTATCTCTTTTTCATCATTATTCAGGAGTGGCTTTCTTTAACATTCACTTTTTTAATATTTTATTCATCATGGTTATGTGTTTGATGTGGGGCAGGGTGAGTTTGAAAGTATATATTTGCAATATCATTTTTCCCAACGTTTCATTTTATTTTTCTTTCAAGTATTTCACTTTGACTAAACTATAAACTCAGTGAACGTAGTGGCCTTATCTTCTTTGGTCATTTTATGAATAAAAACAAAGAGTGAAAATAGCTTTCAGTGTTGGTTCTGCAGTGAGCCATTATATAGGCATCATGTACCCTGAGCAGTGAGAGAGGTACCCCAAGCTCCTTCCACAAAACTACGCTCAGCATCTCAGCATCAAACCACCATTGCTTTGAATTGTGTCTATAAGCACCTGTGCACTATCTTGACTTCTTTTGTGCATCCATTAGGAAGATGTGTCCTAAGATAATTGCTTCTTACTTTCCACCATTTCAGCTTACAAAGGAATGCTCTGCTTTCAGGTAGTGGGGGAACCTATAACATGAATTATTTAATTCACTATCAGCTGACCTAGGAATAATTTGACAATAATAGTGTAGTGCTTGCTGAGGCTTCAGCAAACAAAACATAAGAAAGTAATGCAACTTAGCATTATTTGGAAGTTATTCCACTTAGGTAAGGTCATTACAGAGTTTTATTGAAATGGAGTAATACCAAGAGCAATATCTCAAATAAATAGCCATGCTTTTCTGAACATACAAAGAAAGTGTCTGTATTTCAGTGGCATGCAGTAAAATGAATGTGCAAGTTAAGTATTGAGATAAACAAAGAAAAAGAGGAACAGTAGATAACTATTAAAGGACATCACCACTGGACATCAGGAACTAGGCTTTCTAGTTATGCAAAATCTTAAGAAACCCTTGTGGCCATGATTCATTGGTGGATATTAAATAATTCTAGCACTCTGGTCTATTATGTGACCAGTCATCTTTTAGGCTACAAATAATTATTTAAATACCAAAGCAACTTTTTGACATCAGTGTCATTCTAAGTATACAGATGACTAAAAGGAAACTAAGGGTCAAAGTGATCTGTTCATAATCGCCCAACTCTAATGCAGAGCAATATTTGAATCTACATTTACCTTCAAAAGTCATGCGTCTGATCACCAAGAATTAAAAATCTAAAAGGCAGATTCTTTGTATGCTAAAAGTTTCCTACCTAGGAAAAATCAAGACAATGTTCCCATGATTCACTTATTTGTTCATTCATTCAACAACCAGTTGTTGATTTCTTCCCTGCTCTGTGTCATATGTTGTGACAGATGCTGGTGATAAGAGTGAGCCATAGAAATATAGTATTTTCTCTCACACAGATGTGGAGAAAATTCAAAAACTATTATATTGCTTCACATAGGTTATTAAAATTTTTTAAAAAATATGGTACATTATGGTAAAGAGTCTGCTTGCAATGTGAGAGACTAGGGTTCCATCCTGAGTCAGGAAGATCCCCTGGAGAAGGAAATGGCAACCCACTCCAGTATTCTTGCCTGGAAAACCCCTTGGATGGAGGAGCCTCGCAGGCAACAGTATATGGGGTTGCAAAGAGTTGGACATGACTGAGTGACTAACGCTTTACTTTTCAATAATACAAGGTAAATTTTGGGAATTTAACTAACCAGGCTCTGAAACTTATTATTTTACCAAAAATGCTTTCATTTGAGCTAGTGGATATTTATTAATTTTTACAAACTGATAGGCTAACACCACTTTTCTCTGTTGAAAATAATATTAAAGGAAATGCTTTATTTTTCTGAGAAATTAATCAAAACTATGGTAAAATAAGAACATTATGATCAAAATAAGAAAAGTTAACCATTTTCAGATACATTTAAAATTGAAAATTTACTAATTTCATATCAAGCATTTATGACTGTCTCCTTTTCAAGGATCAATTTCTTCCAGCTACTTCATTTCCTTCGTGTTTGCTCTACTGAAAGCTCTCATGTGTGCTTGCCTCTGTTTCTGGCAGGACCCCTCGTGGCTTGCCTTGCTGCTGGTTTCTATTGCAGTCCCTTCACGGCTCTTCTAGACTCATGTCATGAGTGGTTGGTACATGATGGGTCAGAACACACTTCTTATTACCTTGACCGTTTACTCTCCACATCACCTCTCAGGTCCACAGGAGTAGCTCAGACTTTAGGTAAGTCAAGGGAATAATAACTTAGGAAGGTAAAATGTGAAATATTTGTTCATATAGCTCAAGTGGGAATATACCTAGTAATTATAGCCACAGAGAAAAACCTGGTCTCTTATGATTACATAACATGTTCTAATCTAGCTCCCTCTGCCCTGATCTTAACTTTGTGTATTCCACCATGAAAGATGCCTCCTCCTTAATATTTCAATCCTTTTTAATAGAAATTGATTTCAATTCGTGACCTTTGTGCTGCCTCCACTAGTGTATATCCCCTTATTTGAATTATTAAGTTTAGGCCAGAGGTCAGAAAATGCCAGTGTGTGGACTAGAAACAACTTGCAACTAAGTTTTGGGGGCAAGTACAAGGGTCAAAAATGTTTTTTAATTCACTTCCAAATAATTAAATTTTGGAGACTTTATATAAAAGGTGGGATTCTTGACTATTTATGATACAGTGAAAAATTCAGAAACCCAATCTTCCTATTGCAGCATAGAAACAACTAGCAGATATTGTGAAGAGGCTGCACTCCTCGGATAAAAAGCACGGTCTTTGGTTTGCCATGGAACTGATGTTTTCTATTTGCTATATTCTACCTATTTTATTTATTTCTGCCACTTGTAGCCCCCTAAAAACATTTGAATTTTTGTCCTTTAGTTAGAGAAATGTTCCAGGTGTCATTAGATGGTTAATGAAGATCCCAGCTAGCCCATGACTTTGATGGATTCTTTAAGTACAATACACATTGAAATCTACCCACAAGCAAAGTAGTACATTTGTCTGTTTATTTTTCTTATTTCAAAAGTGTCGTGAATGCTAGTAAAACATGTGCCACCATTGTCATTTTTGATACATCCATGTAGCATCCATAGATTTTCTTTTTACTTAAGTAATGAATAGTCAGAATATTTTCAGGATAATCAAGGTCATTTCTAGCATTTTGAGAGGAAGAAGTCTTAAGGAGCCAAAATTGAGACTGGAGTCCAGTGAAAAGGACAGGAGGAATGAAATTCAGGAAGATGCCTTTCAAGAAATTTGGGAGTAAAGAGTCTGAGGAAGTTGGAATCAATGGCTGATCTACCCACAGTTAGGGATTCTCAGAAAACCTTGACAAATTCTCAGGCTGCTATAAACTTATTCCTACGGCTTGGCCTACAGATGTTGTCAGAGGTCATTGTTTTTGCCTTCTTTGCCTTCTAAATTTTGCATGAGTTTTTCCTATGGTTGGATCTGAATCAGAAACCTGTAGGCAAGGGAGTCAGGGAAATGTGGTTACCCAGATTTCCTCCTCTGTGCTACAGAGAAGAGCTTAGAAGGGCAGTGATAGAACTGACCATTCTTCATAAAGCTGGCTGCTTTTAAAATAAATCTAATGATTGTGGGACACAAACTAAGAAAACAGAAAACTCCAAGATAAAAATATCAGAACCATTAGTAGCTGGTGAAGACTGATGTTCTTAGCATGTCTGGGTCTGGTACCCCATGTTGCAGGAGTCTGACAAGAACAGTGGAGGGATCTGGATGTCTGTCATCCTGCCTTTGAAAAGGGACTCCATCACTGGGTGGGAGACGGGACCACACTTTGGGGCACAGAAGGATGAAAAATTAGAGTTAGACCATTAAGGACTGAACAAAGAATATGAGGGTGAGGGATTGTGGTGAGGGAGGGTCACAACACAGGAAGGATTCATGAGGCTTAAACAAAGAAAAACCTATAGAAGGAAGAAGACGCATACAGGTTAAGAGTGTATGGCAGTCAGGCAAGTCACAGGACTAGGGCTTTCTTAACGTTGCTGCAGTTTAGGGAAGGGATTCAAAGGCGGTACAGGGAGGTCATTGACATCTGTAGGGGAGTGCAGAAGTATTAAGTGAGGATTTCTAAGGGTTAATCCAGAGTTAGGAACTGGGGATAGGTTAGAGGAACAGTCTAATAATGTGAGCTCAAGATCTCCAAATGAGCAGAAAGAAAGGGGTAAATAGCAGAGAAAAGTGTTTGTTGCGTGAGTCTCCATCAGACCATTCTATACATGTTGCTTCTTGAGACTCTGTGGTCAATATCATCAGCTCAGTGTACCATGAATGTGCCTAGACCTGAAGTCCCTGCCATACCTAAGAACTTTTGTACACCTTAGGTAATACATTTCGTGTACTCAGGGAGAGACTTGCCTAAGGAGTAATGGTAGAACCAAATATACACAGACACACACACACACATATTCACATTCCACCCAAAGATAAGCATCCATTCTCTGAGATACTATGATTTGAATCCAGAAAGAATATGAAAAATATTTTCTTAATGGTCTGACAATGTGTAAGGTTCCTCTCTCTGGGGCAATGCTTCATTTTGGCAGTTAGGTCAGAAGAGTGTCAGTCCTTTTTCTTTATCAGTGAGTCCAGAGTGAATATTTCAGGCCTGTCTGAATATAAAAGGAGTTGAAAACTGAGAGGTTGTTTATCTACTCTTTCAGTTACAAAAAGATGGGGCCAGAATTTTGACGTGATTGTCTATACAGGATAAACTGAAATCATGGCTCAGGTTTACCATTTTCCTCACTTCCTGATCCAGGAGAAGGGGAGGAAGGAGGGAAAGGGTATTTTTAATCTACTTATTTTGGGGTTACATTAAGTTAGAGCAATAATTCAAAGGCCTGTCATATTACTAGGACAGCGTAAACATATACATGTGGTCTACCTGATAGTTGATTTCTACTTTACATGCATCAAGCAATTGGTAGTGTTCTATATGTTACTGCACATAAATTACCTCACATAGTCTATGCATTTTCTTTTCAACAAGCAGTGACTGAATGCACTATGTTCCAGGAATGTGTTAGGGTCTGAGGTTACAAAAATATGTCAGATGTAGCATATGCCCTCAAGGAATATTCTAATAAGTGATATAGGCATGTTACTAATGATTATAGTGTTGTAAGTGCCAAGATTGTGGTATGAAACCAAAGATATCCAATTACAAAGAAGTATCTGAATGAGATGAGAGATTAAAGGAAATTTTCCTGAAGAGATGAAATATTTCAGTTATACAAAATAAATGAAGGTAATAATAAGAAAGGCACATTACAAAAGTTCACAAAGTTACTAAGTCATTAGAGGGATTAATGACTGTTGGAGAAACTGAAAACTGTTCTTATTTATCACTAAATCATTAAGGAACTGCATTTTATTTTATATGAAATTAATTCATCTTGATTACTTGAAAAATATATTCAGTTTTTAGTGGCAAGAGTGCTAATTGTCTCTAAATGTACCTTGTCTTTTTCTGTAGTAATGGAACTCCTATTTTTAGTTGGGCACAAGGCACCTAACATAAAGTTTTCAGCTAAGATTGGCCTGTGATTAAGTCTTGGACCACAGATAAAAGCAGGAAGATGGCCTTCTCCATCCCTTCCTTATTCCAAGTGACAGAAATAGAGCCATGATGGCTGGAGCTGGAGTAACTTTCTTGGACAACACAATGAAAAATAAAAGCTGAGGATAGCAAAGAAAAACAGGAACCCAGGTCCTGACCATATAGAGACCCCTTTACCCTTGGTTCTACCTCCTTAATTAGATATAGATTTAGAAGAAAGACATTCTTTTTCCCTAAAAATCATAAAACTCAAATTACAAACTTGAATAATTTAGTTTCAAAGATATATTTTCTATATTTGCCATTAAATTTACAAAAATTAATATATTTTTAAAACTAAAAAATGCATATGAATATATATAGTAATTATGTATGTGAAATAAAAATATAAATAGAAAAAATCTAACAGCAGATATAAATAGAAATAAACTTGTGAAAACATAAATTAAATGATAATTTAAAAGATTTTTAAAAAAATAGCTAGTTGTTCAATTCTATACAGTTCTACTCTCAACTGACCTAAGACTTCTCTTATTATTGAGTTAGCACATAAAAGAATAGCAACTTTTTCTTAAAAATTGTTAAGTACTTATATAATTTCCTGATATTAAACCTCATCTAATCTATTTAGTTTATTGATAAATTATTGCTCAGAGAAAGTTAGTAAGTGAATTACAGTTAGAATTGGAGTTCGTTTTCTTAATGATCAACGTAGTCATAGTTCCACTACATCTCATGCGTGAAGAACATCTTCTACTTCCATTTGATAGAAAAGGAGGCAACATGTTTAAGTGTGGCTTGGTAACATTCCTGAAGCTCAGTCGAGGAAAAAGAGTCACTGTGCTGAATGAGGGTTCCAACTCACAGTCTATTGTGATCAATATGTTACCCAGTCCAGCATCCTTAATCTGGAGATGGATATTTCAAGTTTATGAACCACCTGGAATTGCTTTGCTAAATGTTTACATGTTCATTTTCTGATAAATGAGTTCATAGTTAGATGTTCATACTGGTCAGTGATCTACAAAGACTGACACACAACGCCCTTTTCAAATATCCTGACTGTTCTCTGAAGCAGTGCTCCTTCTCACCGCCTAACACAATCTTCTGCCCTCAGAGAGTTTTTTTCTTCTGGAGGATAGATATGTATTTTAAGAAATCATGTTATAAGTTGGAAAGAGGGACATGATTCAAGAGAAGGCAAATAAGAATATCCATAATTACCCTGGGACAATTGGCCAACTCATTAAGTAAAAAAGAAAAAAAAAGATGTTTTAGGATGGATTGGATAAAGCTGCTGAGATGAGGAGGCAGTAGCTATGAAGACACCATGCAGTCCTGGGCTTATTATTTCCAAGAATGGGCCAGTCATAGGAGGATACCTTGAATCTCTTCCCACCTTGAAAGTGAAAGTGAAAGTCGTCAGTCCTGTCTGACTCTTTGTGATCCCATGGACTGTAGCCTGCCAGGCTCCTCTGTTCATGGAATTCTCCAGGCAAGAATACTGGAGTGGGTAATGGGTTCTCTTCTCCAGGGGATCTTCCCAACCCAGGGATGAAACCCAGGTCTGCAGCATTCCAGGCAGATTCTTTACTGTCTGAGCCACCAGGGAAGCCTCTTAACTTTTAACAAAATGAAGCTAAATATCACTCTTTAAAGAAAATTCATTAAGAAGTTCATCCATCTAAATTCCATATATGTGCGTTAGTATACTGTATTTATGTTTTTCCTTCTGGCTTACTTCACTCTGTATAATAGGCTCCAGTTTCATCCACCTCATTAGAACTGATTCAAATGTATTCTTTTTAATGGCTGAGTAATACTCCATTGTGTATATGTACCACAGCTTTCTTATCCATTCATCTGCTGATGGACATCTAGGTTGCTTCCATGTCCTGGCTATTATAAACAGTGCTGCGATGAACATTGGGGTACATGTGTCTCTTTCCCTTCTGGTTTCCTCAGTGTGTATGCCCAGCAGTGGGGTTGCTGGATCATAAGGCAGTTCTATTTCCAGTTTTTTAAGGAATCTCCACACTGTTCTCCATAGTGGCTGTACTAGTTTGCATTCCCACCAACAGTGTAAGAGGGTTCCCTTTTCTCCACACCCTCTCCAGCATTTATTATTTGTAGACTTTTGGATCGCAGCCATTCTGACTGGTGTGAAATGGTACCTCATAGTGGTTTTGATTTGCATTTCTCTGATAATGAGTGATGTTGAGCATCTTTTCATGTGTTTGTTAGCCATCTGTATGTCTTTTTTGGAGAAATGTCTATTTAGTTCTTTGGCCCATTTTTTGATTGGGTCGTTTATTTTTCTGGAGTTGAGCTGTAGGAGTTGCTTGTATATTTTTGAGATTAGTTGTTTGTTGGTTGCTTCATTTGCTATTATTTTCTCCCATTCTGAAGGCTGTCTTTTCACCTTGCTAATAGTTTCCTTTGATGTGCAGAAGCTTTTAAGGTTAATTAGGTCCCATTTGTTTATTTTTGCTTTTATTTCCAATATTCTGGGAGGTGGGTCATAGAGGATCCTGCTGTGATGTATGTCAGAGAGTGTTTTGCCTATGTTCTCCTCTAGGAGTTTTATAGTTTCTGGTCTTACGTTGAGGTCTTTAATCCATTTTGAGTTTATTTTTGTGTATGGTGTTAGAAAGTGGTCCAGTTTCATTCTTTTACAAGTGGTTGACCAGATTTCCCAGCACCACTTGTTAAAGAGATTGTCTTTAATCCATTGTATATTCTTGCCTACTTTGTCGAAGATAAGGTGTCCATATGTGCGTGGATTTATCTCTGGGCTTTCTATTTTATTCCATTGATCAATATTTCTGTCTTTGTGCCAGTACCATACTGTCTTGATAACTGTGGCTTTGTAGTAGAGCCTGAAGTCAGGTAGGTTGATTCCTCCAGTTCCATTCTTCTTTCTCAAGATCGCTTTGGCTATTCAAAGATGGTAACAATAACCCGGTGTACGAGACAGCAAAAGAGACACTGATGTATAGAACAGTCTTATGGACTCTGTGGGAGAGGGAGAGGGTGGGAAGATTTGGGAGAATGGCAATGAAACATGTAAAATATCATGTAGGAAACGAGTTGCCAGTCCAGGTTCGATGCATGATGCTGGATGCTTGGGGCTGGTGCACTGGGACGGCCCAGAGGGATGGTATGGGGAGGGAGGATGGAGGAGGGTTCGGGATGGGGAACACATGTATACCTGTGGTGGATTCATTTTGATATTTGGCAAAACTAATACAATTATGTAAAGTTTAAAAATAAAATAAAATTGGAAGAATAAAAAAATAAATAAAAAAAATAAAAAATAAAAAATAAACTGAAGTTCCCTGGGGAAAAAAAAATAAATAAATAAATAAATAAATAAAAAAAGAAGTTCATCCAATTCCACCATGAACTTCTTCTCTGGGTATGATGACTTTGGTGCTGGCTAAAATTTACAAATGAAATAATTGTTCCTGAGACTGTGAAAAACACCAGCCACACCACACATCTCAGACTCTTAACTAAGAACAATTCAGCACAGTTAGGGGTCTTCAGCTAAAAAGAGTTTCAGTATAAAGTAAACATGACCAATGAATTCCCCTCCTTCCCTTGGAGAGGTCACATTCAAGGTTCATTGCCAATGCAAGATGGGAAGGCCTGGTTTGTGCCCACCTGCTAAGAATTAAACAGTATAGCTGTAGTCTCTTGTGCAGTCAGTGACTGGTCTTTAATGGGATGCCCTGAATTCAACTCCAGAAAATGATATGCTCAAAAGCCTTTTATTAATTTATGTTAACCTGAGCATCATGGAATTACTCTAACTTAAAAATAACCACGCTCAGTAAATGTGAGAAAATTCTCTGACAACCGGACGCATGCATTGCTTTTGGTAATCAAGTTTATGTAGCAGGTTTTATTGTGTTCTTCTCAGCATGGTGCTTAGTATCTAACCTACCACATGTTGTAATAATAAGGTTATTGCTTACTGACCAAAATCGACAACCAGCAAATGCTGCCATGAGTTATTTCAGATGGATTACAATCCTCTCACTGGTAACTCATTAGTGTGTATCTGGTAAATAGTGTTCAATAATGTTCAGGATAGCAAACTCATGAAGAAACACACTCAGAAATCAACAACCACCAAGCACAAAACAAAACAAAAACAGGGAAGAAAGCCTATGTGTAGAGAAATACACCGAAAAAAAATAATAAAATAAATTGTGAAAGTGCAGATTTTTCCACAAGGGGAAAATACTTACACTCTTTTTTTAAGGCATGAATAATTCTAGACAACACCATGTTTTTTATTAAAACCTCACCTTAGAAGTAACACTGGACTATTCTTAGGGATGGATGGGCATTCATCACCCTCCTCTTTGATGGAAGGTGTTGATACATTTTTGGTGGTAGCTTAGCTACATCCTTCTTTAAAGGCTTCAGAAGTTTTAGTGAACACTATTTGAACTTAGTGATTTATTGCCACTTAATTTCTCATATTTTTTCAATCAGGTCTTTGTTTTGATTTCTCTGACAGTTCTTTACCTTCCTTCTCTGTACAAAGTAACTCCAGGGTAGACACTTCTTCAATCTGGAGAGAAGGCCAGGCACAAAATGACCATTCAATTCCTTTGCATTATTTGCAGTCTCTTCGGAACGCTCTGTTCCCAACATAGTAGTGTAATAGACCAAGTCAATCTCCGGTGGATTTTGCATTTCTGGTATACTTATCTCCGGGGGATTTTTTCCTTTTGTATTTGGGAATGACTTTGGTTTTTTTTTTTTTTTTTTGGTTTGACATTATCCCTAAAAGTCAGTATTGTAGGCTTTATCACCTAACTTTCATCCTTACCAACCCCCTCATATCTTTCCTTATTTTATTTTGCTTTTGTCAGAGTTCATGAGTCTCTAATAGTGTATCTTTAAGCAGATTCTATGCTGTTTCTATGGATTGTAATTATCTACCCTTTTCCTTTGGATCCTTCTGACTAATCTCTTTTTTCTCTTAAATTTTTCTTTGAAAATTTGAGTATCCACATGTGTTCTTTTGATATAATGTTTTCTACGAAAATGTCAAATTTGATTATGTCATTGCTACTTCTAATTTCTAATCTTTTTCTCTCAGGCCAATGACTCAGAAGTGACAGAAGTTCTCTAAGTACCCAAATATTGCTCTTATTAAAAAAAAAAACACTTTTCTATCCAATCATGACACAAGTGTCATGATTCAAATTTTTAACAATGTGCAAATCTCAGTATTGGTTATGTCACCTCTTAAAACTTGCCGCTTGTGTCAGAGTAGCAAGAATAACACATTTCTCTGTCTAACAAGTCTATCAACCTGCTCCCCCACCCACGTTCTGTGCGAAAGGCCTCTGCTGTAATACAAAGCTTATGTCCTACATTTCAATATGATAAACCAATCACAATGCAACATAGGGTTCCTATTAACATATGCCAATCACTCTTTGGTAATCTACCAACACTTACGTATAGAAAGCATAGTTTACCCTTCTTTATATAAATAAAACAGTGTGTCTCTCTCACTTTCCTAACCATTTCAATATAACACCTAGTGGCAGACAAACCATACTGAGTTGTGGTGAAAATATTTGTATTCCTTTCAGATTGAATGCATCTAGCTGAATAGCTTTGTATTACCACAGATTCTTTTTTGCAAGAAACTATGGGAGAGATGCTGAATTCCTAGTATAACTGAAAAACTTAACAAATCTTTCAGCAAAACCTAAAAGGAACTTTGTAAAAATAAATTATAAATCCAATACATACTTTACCATTACTAGGGAAATTTTCTCTAAATATGGATCTCAAAACACCTATAATCATTTATTTTCCTTACACAAACCATTCAAATTTCCAGATCCACTGCAGATCTTATTATCAAAATTTCTCAAACACTCTCAGTAGACAGAATGCATACCTCCATCTATATTCATCTGGTAAAATTAGAAACTAAATTCAGATTCAGAGTATCCCACTCCCGAAGGGAACTTAGGCCTCTTATCAAATAAATAAGACTTTAAAAAATGTTGTAGATTGCATTTCAACACCCTCTTCCAAATATATAAGTAGAAGACCTAATGCCTACTACCTCAAAATATAGCTTTATTTGGAAATAGAATTGTTGCAGATGTAGTTAATTAAGATGAGGTCATACTAAAGTAGAGTGGACCCCTAATGAAATAAAACTGGGTTCTCAGTTGTGTCCAACTCTTTGTGGCGCTGTGGAGTGTAGCCTGCAAGGCTCCTCTGTCCATGGACTTTTCCAAGCAAGGATACCGGAGTGGATTGCCATTTCCTTCTCTAGAGGATCTTTCAGACCCTGGGGTCAAACCCCATCTCTTGCGTCTCTTGCATTGGCAGGCAGATTCTTTGCCACTGCATCAGTTGGGAAGTCCTGCAATAAGACTGATATAGAGGGAAAATTTGGACACAGAGTCGTGCATACAGAGAGAGTGTCAGGTGAAGACTGGAGTTATGCTGTCACAAGCCAAGGAACTACTATAAGCTGGGATGGGGTCTAGAACAGATCTTTCTCTAGTGTTTTCAGATGGAACATGGCCTTGCTGACAACTTGATCTCAGATTTCTAGCCTCCAGATCTATGAGACAATAAAAATAAATTTCTGTGTTCTTTAAGCCCCTAAGCTTATGATACTGTATTATGGCCTTCCCAGAAAATTAAGGTAACAAAATTCAGTTTCATGCATTAATATCAAATAATGATTAGATAAATGTGCTTGGTGGGCAAATAAAAGAGAAATGTATAGAAGATTTTGAAGGTTTATTATTTTTATATTGGAGTGTGAAAATTTCCCTAATTTTTAGGTAAATATCAGCTTATTCTTCAGTATTTCCCTAGCATTTGTCACATAGCTATGTTAATAATGCTTCATCACATCTTTATAATCATTTGTCCACAGATCTGTCTCTTGAAACTGAGACATGAGAAGGTGAGGACCATGTATTTATTCTTTATCTCAGAATCCAATAATGATACATGACACATAGTGCATGTTTAGAAAATGTTTTCAAAGAATGGTGAAACTAGATTTGCCACAGTTTTTATAATTTTAACCAGATTGTTCCATCAAAGTTTTCACTCAAAACAGTTATTGGTCCTTAACCAAGACACGTGAAACAGTTCAACAGACTGGAATCTGACCATATCTTTTCTCAACACCATAACTAAAGAGGAGATGCGCTGTCTTTTTTAAAGAGTCCTTGGAGACCAAATATACGGATGATAAACCGGACTAAAAAGAGGAGAGAGACAGAAAACAGTCTCTGGCCTCTGAACTGGATTTCTATTTGTAGATTTTTGTCTGTTTCTCAGAACCTAGTATTAAGAGAAGTATAAAAATATAGCCATGTGGTAACCTCTCTTCTAGGCCCAGATTGTCCTGTCTGGCTAAGGATGGAAGTGTGCAAGCAGAAACACACATCTTAATGTGAACCAGACTTGGTGGGGGATTCACCACTGTATCCTGCCAGGTATGCAAGCCTTCCAGATACTCTGCTGTCTCTTGATGATCTGCCTATAAATTTTTCAGTCTCTGAGATGGAGCCCCAGTTTCTCCTCCTCCTCCTCCTCCTCCTGCCTCTAACCTCCACTGTGTCTCATCTGCATTGTGCAATCTGACACAAGCTACTATGGCTCAAGCTCACTTGCATTTTGCTGCATTTATTTCACCATATAACCCCGATTTCTGTGTTTCCAAGCACAACCTAATAACTTGACTCCTGTTCCTGAGAGATAATTCAGTTTTATTTTTCTGACTCCAGATCTTAATCTACCTCCAATTATCTAAGACACAGCAGTTTACTGTCAGTGTGGAAACACAAATTCCTGATTTCTATCCCCAGGCTCTGCTTTTCTTCAGGAAGATGTTTTCCCCCAGGTAACTGTTCTATCAACATGAACTAATATTGGCAGGCTACTGTATATCAAGTGAAAAGGAATTAAGCATTTATAAACATAGTTTTCTCAATCATATTAGTTTATAATGTATATTGGAAATGTTCTTAAAGTAGAGCTGAATACAGAAATTTCCTCTTTGTAGAGAAATTATTTTTGTAGATTCTTAGTGATTTTCAACAATTTTCCATAGGATTGGTTATTTAGAAAAATCTGCATATTTTGCTTTCACTCTTATTATCTCCATCACCCCCAAAATATTTTATATAGTTACAATGGAGATGGAAAATTGGACTCCAGCTTAAGTAAAATTTAGAGTTCTATCTTGTTGAACTGAAAAATGTCAACAAAATATCAAGTTTTTAAAGTATATTTATTGTTAGGATGTAAAGTCAGTATGTTTTCTACCCTCAAATCCCAAATAAAATAAAAACAACTAAAATACCATGAATTTCCAACAGACCTTGAAAAAAACACAAACAAATATCCTGGCCACATTATGTTTATGTTCTCAAATAAATTGAGCCCTTGTATGATTTCTTTAGTTTGCTACATTCCTCACTACTCCCTATTATCCTACCAAGCTCATTTCACTTATCAGAGATTGCTACTTGTTCTTACATGAATTAACCTGTAATAAGCAAGATATCGGAGAAGGCAATGGCAACACACTCTAGTACTCTTGCCTGGAAAATCCCATGGATGGAGGAGCCTGGTGGGCTGCAGTACATGGGGTTCCTAGGAGTCGGACACGACTGAGCGACTTCACTTTCACTTTTCACTTTCATGCATTGGAGAAGGAAATGGCAACCCACTCCAGTGTTCTTGCCTGGAGAATCCCAGGGACAGAGGAGCATGGTGGGCTGCCGTCTATGGGGTCGCACAGAGTCGGACACGACTTAAGCAACTTAGCAGCAGCAGCAGCAAGCATGATATATTTTGATGTATCATGCAAATGATTTTATGTCCTAAATCCTTCATTCTACTTAAATAAAATCAATGACAGAATTGTGCTTGTTATCAAGTACAACTTCCATGGGACCTGACCTACTCAGTATAGTTACATATGTCCCAGGTTGTAGGCTTTCCTAAAGTGCAGAACTTTGACCCTATGGATTCAGGCTTTTTGTTCAATAAAGAAAACCATCAATAACATTATATCAAAAGTGCTTTGATCTTGTAAGGGTATTTATTACAAAAGAAAGTAGAATGAGAGTCTTTTGACAGACATAAAGCTTTGTGTAAAAATTTCAAGCGTCTCATTGGCTTACTTGGCATCAAACTGTTGGTATAAAATGTCTCAGATCTGATCTACTTTACCTTTCTGGGTTTGAGTTTTAGTTTTTTCATTTACTAGCTGTGTATGTGAGGACAAATCTCTATCTGTGCACTTCAATTTCTTAATTTGTCACATGTTGACTCTCAAATTTTCACATATGATCTCTAAAGACCAATTGAGGTCTTCAGAAAACTTCAGTCTTCGTAATTAGCACATTAGAAATTCTTGGCCATTTTGTAAAATAATTGAAAAGGATTGAATATATTATTGGTTTATAGGTAGAAAACTTATGTTTTAAAATAACTACACATTCACCAGAAATATGCTCAATTTGACTTGGAATTTCACCTTAGAATCCTTATCACATGCTCAGTCACTCAGTCATGTCCAACACTTTGTGATCCTTTGAACTTTGGCCAGCCAGGCTCTTCTGTCCATGGGATTTTTCAGGTAGGAATACTGGAGTGGGTTGTTATTTCCTACTCTAGAGAATATTCCTGATCCAGGGATCAAACCTGGGCCTCAGAATCCATAATACAATTATCTAAAGTTTTAAATTTATTAAAATGCAATACAGCTGTCTGAGACCTCACTTATATGTGAATCCAAAAGTAAAAAAAAAAATATATGAAATCATAGAAATATTAATATTCAAAGGTAGAAAAGGAATTGCTAGGGGCAAAGCCTGGGGAAAATAGGCAGAGTTTGGTAGAATAGTGTAAACTTTCAGTTATAAGATGAATAATGTCTAAGGATATAATGTATAACATGATGACTAAGTTGATAGCACTTATTGCAAAATGGAAAGAGAATAGAACATAAATGCTCTCACCAAAAAAAAAAGAGACAAGCATTTGAGTTAATGGATATGCTAATGAAGCCAATGGGAGGAACAATGTATATGTATATCAAGTGATCACATTGTACTGTAAATATGTTACCATTTTATCAGTCAATTATACCTCAATAAAGCTGAAAAAAAGCTGCCTCACCTCCAGCATGAATAATGAAAGTCTGAAAGAAAAACTAACCTCCACCAAGATGGACAATCTCCACTTCCTCCAGAGAACCTATCTTAACTTCTTGCATCACATCCTCTCAGTATGTTGAACTAGCTTCAAAGACTTGGTTTAGCTTCTTCTCCCCCTGTGACACTGAGACACCCAACCAGTCATGTGATTTGTAAATTACTCATTCGCAGTTCTTCCCAACCTGCAGTCTCCAAACAGTCACATATCCAGGTCTTGTTGCTTAAAACTCTATCACATTGACTTCAGAGCAGTATTTCTGCAACATGTGTTTCATTACTTTTTGTTCTTCATAAAACACTGTTCTTTTCAGCAATGTGAAGACAGTAAATGTATCATCATGGTTAAAAGCATTAAGACTTGGGGAAGGTGGCAAGCCAGGGCTTTTATTACAGCTCTATTAAATGTTAGCTACTTAGTCTTAGGCAGTAACTGAATAAGCATGAAAGGTAGGGTCTGTTTGAAACATCACTGAGGAAAAGACTACGTACTTTTTAAATATCACCACAGAAGGCAAAATTAGGACCTACTGATAGATATGATTGGGATATACATATTTTAATCCAATACACTGAACAGTCTTCACTCAAGCAACCTCAGAATGGAACTTAATGTTCTATGAAAAATTATTTCTCCACTTCTAAATGTATTGAAGTAGAGGGAAAAAAGGACCACAAATTAAAGGTATTTAAATATTAGGTCGGAAAGAAGTGAAGTTGCATAAAGAAGTATTGAAGGCTATTTCCAGTCTGAGATTTTCAAATTCTGTGGTTTGAGCTTAACTGAATTGACTTAAATGCTAGTTCAAGTACACTTTATGCCTAAATTTCAGGAACATTTTCATGTATAGAACCAAAGGTTAGTTTACCAAATGCTATTTTTTTTTAATCGTACAGGTCTACACTATAAAATAGTGCTCTTGGACTTAAAATTATTATACTTAGAGATAAATGTGTATGTTTAACTCTATACTAATTGTTTTCAGAAAATTTAAATATACATTGTGGGAATCCATTCATAGATGGTCATGCATACATATAAGAGATTCTGTGATAATTTTGCCCAAATATGTATTGTTCTTGTTTTCTCTTATTGTCCCCAAATACTGACAAATTCAAAGGATCATTTTCCTCTTGGAAATTGATAGGTTATTCACCAAAAAATGAAGTATTAATCTTAGAGTTTCTATAGTTCAGATATCATTTATAAAAAAAGTTTTGATTTTTTTTTTCTGAATCTATCTAAATCAATTCCTTTCTTACCCTTGAGAGATTTTTTACAAGTAATTTCTTTGTTTCTTTTAAGCCTGGATGAAAAGAGATAAATCGCTGCAAACTCTGATGGCCTTAATGACGGGAATGCCGTCTATGGGATAAAGTGGAGACCACCAACCAGTTTCCTAGAAGCCATCAAGCAACCTCATGTGTTAACAATTTTCAGTCTCTTTTTATCTGGTTTGGATTCAAAATGGCAACCTAAAGGTGAAAGGTCTGATTTAGAAAAACAACTCCCCTGAGCCATCCAACCTGCATAATTTTCTGAATTTAATTATATCATTTGAGTTTAATGGAATTATCAACATGTTCAGCTTCATTTCAAAATAACACTTTCCCTGTTCATATTAGAATCAATCTTTTAATGTTTACCTTGTTTATAAAGATGTCTAAAGAGGACTAAGTGTTCTACATAATGTATTTTATTATTTGATTGGAAATGAAAGTACATTTCAGGATTTAATGAGGCTAATATTTTCAATACTTGCTTTTTCAGGGTTAAAAAAGCACACATTCTTGTGTTTTATTAGACTTTCTACATGAAATTTGCTCACTGGTTAAATATTTCATTGCAGCATTACTTTTTGATCTAAGCTTTATTAATTTTTATTTCAGCAACATTTACAAAATGAAAGGAAGTTTTAACAATAAATAATTGATTACATAGAGTATTAATCTTCTAATCCAAAAAATACAGTGGATCAAAGTGAATAGTTTTTTATTATAAACCTTCCTAAATGAGTAACCTTTTGAATTTAGATTCTAAAAAGTGAAGATAAATTTATGACTATTATTTGTTTTATACTCACATATTACTAGAATTTTGGTTAATGCTTAATACTCCAATTTAACTTTATGCTGTAGTCAATTTTCATTTCACTTTTTATAGGTTGCCTTTTGTCATTTTAAAATTTATTTATTTAACAACTAAAAAAATTTGATGAAATATTATAGAATATGAAATAAGAGAGAAAATGTTGAAAGATAATATAATTTTAATATTTCTTTTCCAGATGTCAGATATAATGATTTATTAAGAAAGCATATACTTCAAAAGGAAGAAATAAATAGACTACTTGATTTTAATAATCTAATTAATGAAGAAGAGTGAAATACATGAACATATCTGAAAAATATTTTTATTGGGAATTAGATACAAAGTATACTGGTGAAGATATTAATAAACCATCTCTAAACAAGGAAATTCATGACTATCTTATCATTGAATAAAAGTATTGTGAACTGAATAAACATTCGTAATTTAATAATAAAAAACTATAGTCAACCATGATCAATTGTAATCACTCTTTTCTAGTAATATGAAGGTGATCTTTATAAATCTGAAGCTTTTAAATATTTAGGTTTTGTTCTATTTTTGTTGTGTTATTCAAAATATTCTTTAAAACTCAATGTTGTATTTATAATTTTATCTTTTTATTTCATTTTTTTACTTAAAAGAGTTCTCAAGACTTTTTAGGCTTCGCAAAACTAGGATCCCCTCCCTTGTTCAAAGTAAAACTATTGAAGAAAATATTTAAAATCCAGTCAGATGTGCTAGGTATTTCTACAGGCACAAATGTCTTCCACTCTGTCTCTAAGCCAGATGTCTCTCGAGATTCAGCTTTATACTCTGACCTCATATCTTTGTAGATGTTTCTAGTTAAATCATTGTGTGCTGCTCAGTCGCTCTAGTTGTTTACAATTCTTTGTGACCCTATGGACTATAGCCTGCCAGGCTCCTCTGTCCATGAGATTCTCCAGGCAAGAATACTGGACTGGGTTGTCATGCCCTCCTCCAGGGGATCTTCCTGACCCAGGGGCCGAATCCCCATGTCTCCTGTGTCTCCTGCATTGCGGGTGGGGTGTGGAGGCGTGGGGGGTGGGGTTCTTTGTCACTAAGCCACTAGGGAAGCCCCGGGCACTACATTAGAAAGTTAACGTCAACTGGCATGCTTTGTCCTACTTGATCAATTTTTAAAAATTGGTATATTCACTGTAGAGAAACTTCCAAACTGCAAATAAATAGAAATATGGGAATGTGTAGATATTAAGTTATTCTCTGTGGAAACATTATTTTAAATAGAATGGAATGTTTTCTGAATGATTTCAAATGCATTGAAGATGCTTACTCCATTAATATTTTTAGCATCCTATGCTCATTTTGTGTTCTAACTTTACTAAACCATCCATCTAATTTTCATATTAAGTTGGTGATTTAATTTTCTCTTATGCATGTTTTGATTTGCTTTTATTTTTTCTTAAATAATAACCATACTACTTATGTCTAATTCAAATCTGAAAAATAATTATAACACCAAAATTTTCATTGTATATAGTATGTAATCCTCAATTCTCAGCTTGTAACATGTTTTAGTACTTTAAGAACACTATTATTTAAGTACCAAATTATGATCACTTTACAGTTGAAAAGAATAAGACCTGCTGATAGTCATGTAACCAGTAAGCTTTAGAGCAAAGAATTTTTACACAGGCAATATAATTCTGGAATTTATGCCCTTAGCCAACTTAATATACTTCAAAAGTACTTCTTTTTCAAGAAAGCTTCATTGCAAATTATATACACATGTACATATATAAAATAAAGCATAATATATGTGTGTATATATATATTTGCAAAATATCATTTTTTAAAACTTTGACTTTTGATAAATACCAAGAAAACATTAAATGTATTAGTGATAGAGTGAGATTCCAATATGGAAAAAGTCCATTCCAAATACCGTGAGCACCTTCATTCTTTTCTCCTCAAATGCTAAAATGCACACTTCTATATACTTTTTTCTAGCAGTTAGAAAATAAATGAACCCAAAGACAAACACAAAATCACAAGGTAAGACAGATTTAATAGCCGGTAGATTTTAAGATTGATTCATGAATCTTGACAGTAATCAAAGCACAAAAGTTTGACAAGTACCAAGAACTTGAGCAGAATATGCTTCCCGGTGTGCTTGTTGATTTTCCAACATCTATACCTCAAGCTCCCCTGAGGTTTGAGAAATGAAAGCATGGTGACAGTCATAGTGACAGATGAATGGAAGGTCCGTGCAGTATAAACTACAGTGTAGTTGTGACTACCTTTTCTCAGTTCTTCACCTTTAAAGTGGATAACCAGTAATTTGAAAGTACCCTTGTCATTTCTAGTCTCTATACAGAATCTCGTTTCACTGGGAAATGAATGGACTATGGATGTCATTCCACAGTCATTATACAATCCTTTGCTATATTTTTAATTGTCCTCCTTCATCAGTGTAATTTAAGAAGTGATGTTGATGGTTCTTCTTTTTTCTTTCCCTCCATAAGACTAAACTTAGGGGCCAGATCTAACAGAGAACAGGAGTCTCAATGCAAATGTACTCTTACAACTAATGAGGAAGCAATTATTTCACATTCTCTGCAGTCTAGCCTCTTACAACTAATGAGGAAGTGATTTCTTCACATTTTCTGAAATCTAGCTAAAAAATAAAATAAGAAACTAGATTTTTAATAAGGAAATATAAAAATTAGATGAATCAAAGGTAAGACAAGTAATAAAGGAAAAATAATTAGTTAACGAACTGAGGGAGAGGGAAACCACCAAAGATACTGAAAGTTTCAGATCAGTTCAGTTCTTTTAGTAAGTTGTGTACGACTCTTTGCAACCCCATGGACTGCAGCACCCCAGCCTTCCCTGTCCATCACCAAAGCTTGCTCAAACTCATGTCCATCAAGTCGGTGATGCCATCCAACCATTTCATCCTCTGTCCTCCCCTTCTCCTCCTGCCTTCAATCTTTCCCAGCATCAGGGTCTTTTGCAGTGAGTGAGTTCTTCACCTCAGGTGGCCAAAGTACTGCAGTTGCAGCTTCAGCATCAGTCCTTCCAATGAATATTCAAGACTGACTTCCTTTAGGATGAACTGGTTGGATCTCCTTGCAGTCCAAGGGCCTCTCAAGAGTCTTCTGCAACACCACAGTTCAAAAGCATAATTATTTGGTATTCCACTTTCTTTATAGTCTAACTTGCACATCCACACATGACTGCTGGAAAAACCAGTAGTAGACAAACACATCTTTGTTGGCAAAGTAATGTCTCTGCTTTTTAATACACTGTCTAGGTAGGTACAAGATGAGAAATGCTGGGCTGGAAGAAGCACAAGCTGGAATCAAGATTGCAGGGAGAAATATCAGTAACCTCAGATATGCAGATGACACCACCCTTATGGCAGAAAGTGAAGAGGAACTAAAAAGCTTCCTGATGAAAGTGAAAGTAGAGAGTGAAAAAGTTAGCTTAAAGCTCAACATTCAGAAAACGAAGATCATGGCATCTGGTCCCATCACTTCATGGGAAATAAATGGAGAAACAGTGGAAACAGTGTCAGACTTTATTTTGGGGGGCTCCAAAATCACTGCAGATGGTGACTGCAGCCATGAAATTAAAAGACGCTGACTCCTTGGAAGAAAAGTTATGACCAACCTAGATAGCATATTGAAAAGCAGAGACAGTACTTTGCCAACAAAGGTCCGTCTAGTTAAGGCTATGGTTTTTCCAGTGGTCACGTATGGATGTGAGAGTTGGACTGTGAAGAAAGCTGAGCGTGGAAGAATTGATGCTTTTGAACTGTGGTGTTGGAGAAAACTCTTTGGAGTCCCTTGGACTGCAGGGAGATCCAACCAGTCCATTCTGAAGGAGATCAGCCCTGGGATTGCTTTGGAAGGAATGATGCTAAAGCTGAAACTCCAGTACTTTGGCCACCTCATGCGAAGAGTTGACTCATTGGAAAAGACTCTGATGTTGGGAGGGATTGGGAGCAGGAGGAGAAGGGGATGACAGAGGATGAGATGGCTGGATGGCATCTCTGACTCGATGGACGTGAGTCTGAGTGAACTCTGGGAGTTGGTGATGGACAGGGAGGCCTGGCATGCTGCGATTCATGGAGTTGCAAAGAGTCAGACACAACTTAGTGACTGAACTGAACTGAGGTTGGTCATAGCTTTTCTTCCAAGGAGCAAGCATCTTTTAATTTCATGGCTGCAGTCACCATCTGCAATGATCTTGGACCCCCCAGAATAGTCTCTCACTGTTTCCATTGTTTCCCCATCTATTTCCATGAAGTGATGGAAGATGCCATTATCCTAGTTTCCTGAATGTTGAGTTTTAAGCCCACTTTTTCACTCTCCTCTTTCACTTTCATCAAGAGGCTCTTCACTTCTTTGCTTTCTGCCATAAGGGTTGTGTCATCTGTGTATTTGAAGTTATTGATATTTCTCCTGGCAGTCTTGATACCAGCTTGTGTTTCATCTAGCCCAGCATTTTGCATGATGTACTCTGCATATAAGTTAAATAAGCAGGGTGACAGTATACAGCCTTGAAGTACTCCTTTCCCAATTTGGAACCAGTCTGTTGTTCCATGTCCAGTTCTAACTGTTGCTTCTTGACCTGCATACAGATTTCTCAGGAGGCAGGTAACATGGTCTGGTATTCCCATCTCTTTAAACATTCTCCACAATTTGTTGTGATCCACATAGTCGATGGCTTTGGCATAGTCAATAAAACAGAAGTAGATTTTTTGGGGAACTCTTGCTTTTTTGATGATCCAGTGGATGTTGGCAATCTGATCTCTGGTTCCTCTTCCTTTTCTAAAACCAGCTTGAACACCTGGAAGTTCACAGTTCATGTATTGCTGAAGCCTGCCTGGAGAATTTTGTGCATTACTTTACTAGCGTGTGAGATGAGTGCAATTGTAGTTTGAACATTCTTTGGCATTGTATTTCTTTGGGATTGGAATGAAAACTGATCTTTTCCAGTCCTGTGGCCACTGCTTAGATTTCCAAATTTGCTGGCATATTCCATGCAGCACTTTCACAGCATCAGCTTTCAGGATTTGAAATAGCTCAACTGGAATTCGATCACCTCCACTAGACTTGCCTGTGAGTTTCCAGGAATCTCTGGTGGAGGTGTGGGTTGTTGGTGGCCTGCTGCATGGTTGGGGACACTGAGCGTGATAGTGCGTGCCTGGGACCTTTTGATGGAGGTCGCCATTATCTTCATTACCTCCCCCATAGTTTAGTCTCAGGTCACACAACAGGGAGGGAACACAGCCCCTCCCATCAACAGAAAATTGTATTAAATATTTGTGGAGCATAGTTCCACCCATTAGAACAAGATCCAGTTTCCCCCAGTCAGTCTCTATCAGGAAGCTTCCATAAGCCACTTATTTTTATCCTTCAGAGGTCAGACAGAAGGAAAACCACAGTCACAGAAAACTAATCAAACTGATCACATGGACCACAGCCTTGTCTAACTCAATGAACGTTTCAGATAGACTCAAGGAAAAGAAAACGGTAAGGCAAATTATTATGTTTATATCATGTTCATATTAAATGGAAAAAGAATGACCTCAATAATATAGTTGAAATTGGGGAAGACACAGATAACTTTAATGATTAATAATGAAAAATATAACATCTTAGTGAGCTATAGAGAAAGAAATTAATAATTTTATGCTTAGTATTTCTTTGAAAAAAAAAGAAAACCGTGGTAGTCTTAACTATCTTCCACATGGTGTTTTTGACTCCAGGAATAAAATATCATAAAAGTGCATAAAACAAAGTCTGATTATGGGAGATCATATTTTAGTAGTAAGAGAGGAAATAAACAAATACACAAATAGAAAATAAAATTTCAGTTAATGATTAGTACTTGGAGGGAAACAAACAGGGTAAGAAGACACAGAGTGATGTGCTGAGGATTTTAAGACAGAGTGTTGGCAGCTATTTTGTTATTATAGTCTAAAAAGGTCTTCAGAAGATGTGACATTTCAGAAGAGAGTAAAATGATGACAAGGAGACGATCTTGGGGAGGAAATTTCCATCACAGGAATGTCTCAATTTGTACTCAGTTATGAAATGTGAAATTCAATAATACTCAAACCATTATAGAGGTTTATTACAGATATCATAATTCAGAGGATTAAACATTAACATTACAAAGGCACAGAATCAGAGGAACAAAGTCACATAGCCACTGGGGGAAGAATATATTTTAAATGGCTGGCAATAAAGAAGCAAACTCTTTAACCCTCGATATAATGCTGGGATTCAAAGAGAAATTGATAATTTAGATAAGTCCTCTAGATTTTTCAGGCTTCCCTTGTGCTCAGATGGTTAAAAATCCTCTTGCAATGCAGGAGACATGGGTTCAATGCCTGGTTTGGGAAGATCCCCTGGAGAAGGGAAAGGCTACCCACTCCAGTATTCTGGCCTGGAGAATTCCACGGAATCTATAGTCCTGGGGTTCCAAAGAGTCAGATACAATTGAGTGACTTTTACTTTCACTTTTCTAGATTTTTCTTTGGTCAGAAGACAGATAGCCATATCTTTAAATAAAAATTGAAATAAAACCTGGTAAATACTATTCTCCATATTTTAAAAAGATTCAAGATCTTCCTATCTCTTCCATACTGTAATAATACTAAAATAAATTGAGCCTTGGCTAGAAGAATAGACAACATACAAGTACTTTGATATTTCCTAAATGAATGATGGCTATGGCTCAGATCATGAACTCCCTATTGCAAAATTCAGACTTCAATTTAAGAAAGTAAAGAAAACCAATAGGCCATTCTGTTATGATCTAAATCAAATCCCTTACAATTATATAGTGGAAGTGATAAATAGATTCAAGGGATTAGATCTGATAGAGTGCCTGAGGAACTATGGACTATGTTATGAACTGTTCATAACACTGTACTGGAGAAAGTGATCAAGACCATTCCCAAAAAAAAGAAATCAAAAAGGCAAGATGGTTGTCTGAGGAGGCCTTATGAGCAGCTGAGAAAAGAAGAGAAGAGAAAGACAAAAGGAAACATGGAAAGATATACCCATCTGAATGCAGGGTTCCAAACAATAGCAAGGAGAGATAAGAAAGCCTTCCTAAGTGAATAATACAAAGAAAAGAGGAGAACAATAGAATGGAAAAGATTAGAGATCTCTTCAAGAAAATTAGAGATACCAAGGGAACATTTCATGCATAGATGGGCACATAAAGGACAGAAAAAATATGAACCTAACAGAAGCTGAAGATATTATGAAGAGGTGGCAAGAATATACAGAACAATGCCAAAGACATCTTAATGACCCAGATAATCATGTTGGTGTGATCATTCACCTAGAGCCAGATATCCTGGAGTGCTAAGTCAAGTGGGCCTTAGGACATGACTATGTGACTTCGTAGCATGACTATGAAGAAAACTAGTGGAGGTGATGGAATTCCAGCTGAGTTATGTCAAATCCTAAAGGATGAAGCTGTGAAAGTGTTGTATGCAATATGCCAGCAAATTTGAAAAAACTCAGCAGTGGCCACAGTACTGGAAAATGTCAGTTTTCATTTCAATCCCAAAGGAAGGCAATGCCAAGGATTGTTTAAACTAATGCATAATTGCACTCATTTCACACACTAGCAAAGCAATGCTCAAAATTCTCCAAGTGAAGCTTGAATAGAACGTGAACTGAGAACTCCCAGATGTTCAAGCTGGATTCAGAAAAGGCAGAGGAATCAGAGATCAAATTGCCAACATCCGCTGGATTATAGAAAAAAATGAGAATTCCAGAAAAAAAAATTTAATTCTGTTTCATTGACTATACTAAAGTCTTTGACTGTATGGATCACAAACTGGAAAATTCTTCAAGAGATGGGAATACCAGACCACCTTGCCTGCCTCCTGAGAAACCTGTATGCAGGTTAAGAACCATTAGTTCTTAGAACTAGAATCAGACATGGAGAAATGGACTCATTCCAAATTGGGAAAGGAGTTTGTCAAGGCTGTATATTGTCACCCTGCTTATTTAACTTCTTATTCACTGTCATGTGAAATGCCAGGCTGGATGAAGCACAAGTTGGAATCAAGATTGCTGGGAGAAATATCATAACCTCAGATATGCCTCAAATGACACCTCCCTATGACAGAAAGCAAATAAGAACTAAAGAGCCTCTTGATGATGAGAAGAGTGAAAAAGCTCACTTAAAACTTCACATTCAAAAAATGTTTGCATATAAGAGCATGGCATCCAGTTCTATCACTTCATGGCAAATTGATGGAGAAACAATGGAAGCTGTGTCAGACTTTATTTTGGGGGCTCCAGAATCACTGCAGATGGTGACTGCAGCCATGAAATTAAAAGACGCTTGCTCCTTGAAAGAAAACCTATCACAAACCTAGACAGTGTGTTAAAAAGCAGAGACATTACTTTGTTGACAAAGGTTTGTCTAGTCAAAGCTATGGTTTTTCCAGTCATCATGTATGGATGGAAGGGTTGGATCATAAAGAAGGCTGAACACCAAAGAATTGATGCTTTTGAGCTGTGGTGTTGGAGAAGACTCTTGAGAGTCCCTTGGACTGCAAGGAGATCCAACCAGTCCATCCTACAGGAAATAAATCCTGAATATTCATTGGAAGGAGTGATGCTGAAGATGAAACCCCAATACTTTGGTCACCTATGTGAAAACTGACACATAGAAAAGACCCTGATGCTGGGAAAAATCGAAGGCAAGAAAAGAAGGGGACAACAGTAGATGAGATGGTTGGGTTACGTCACCAACTCAATGGACATGAATTTGAGAAAGCTCTGGGAGATGGTGAAGGACATGGAATCCTGGCATGCTGCAGTCCATGGGGTCACAAAGGGTTGGACACGACTGAATGACTGAACAACAACAAGTGCAATGATACCAAATACATAGATGGAGAAGCACACAATAGGGGTTCTGTAAACTTTTCCAAAAAAAGCTCTGTAAAAGACATCAGTAGGAAAGTACTATTTGACCAATGAAGGTTTGCTGCAATTTTCTGGCAAAATATAGGAAGGATAATTTTTATCATCTGTCAGGCTTGGAGAAAGGGACAAATCTATGATGACTAGCAGAATTTGAGTACAGTGGCCATTAATTTAGATGGTCTCTTCAGGACTAGAAGAACATTGAAGAAAGAAGATGGGAAATAAGTTGGACATGCCATCCAAGGTCTGTTCATTTAATGTTAGATTTAATTATTCTGCATTAAGCAGGTCAGCAAGGGACCCAGGGAAGAAGGAGTTAATTTACGTGACCAATGTCTTCTAAGTTGCATTTAGCTGCATTGTTTTGCACACTAATGTGTTTTAAAGCTGCTACTTCCCCATATTTCCTATCTCTTGATATGTACCCAGTTATTAATTATGATTTCACATGAGAATAAGAAATAATGGAATAAAATTATACCTTATTTTGTAACAAAATATATCTAGCTTGCAGCATTTGAATACAGAAACCTGAAAATCAGAGACAAATTTGGGAATCATCACCATATTTGTCAGGGGTGAAATCATATATGTGGATGACATAACCTAAAGAGAGCATAATGAGTAAGGAAAGCAGTTATCTTAGAGAAAGTTAGCCACAAAGAAGACCAAAAGCAACAGGGACAGAAAGGTAAATAAAATCATATGCATTCAATAATCCAATCAATTATATAATTCTACAGTTCCTAGGTAGCAAGTCAGCATCAGCAATGTCAGAATTATATTTAAGTCAGGTACAATTAGTTAAAATTTTTAGATATATTTGTCATTTCAGGTATAACCCAAATGGTCTGAATGGTAATATTTTCTGTTTCTAGTAATACTTGAGTATCATGAAAATTATTTTAATATGTTTTAAACACAAATTATTAAAAAAGAAAACAATTATATAAATATTTACTTAGAAATCATATCAGTACTTGTGTTTGCAGGGACAGTTCTGGTTATGAGACAAAAAGTCAATAAATACTAGAATATTGGCTCAGACACATAAAAATCCAGGGATCATTTAGGCATAGCTGAATCTAGGAATGCAGTATAATCAAATATGCCCTCTTTCTGCTCAGTTATATTTTATGATGGCTTCATCCCCGAGAAGTTTGCCTTTTTGCCATCATCAGACAGAGTTTGGATTATTCTTATACCTCACAATGCATAGTATCCCTTCCCAAGATTCATATCAATAATTTAAAATAATTTAAATTGGATCTTTAATTTCATATGCACTATGAAATTGATGCGGGGAAGCCAGGTGATTATAGGCTCCACCAGGTAGGAGAAGGGGTTGCTCCTCTTAGAGAAAAGGATGCAAAGAGAAGAATGCCAGGAAGATAAAAATAACAGATATCCACTACACTGTGGTACCATATTCTAGGCAAATGCTCAAACGTCAATATTTGAAAGATTTTGTCACCCATCAAACTATGCTTTTTCACATAATAAAGTATGGTGTCCTTTTAGTCCTTACTATTGCTTAGTTCAAATCAAAATAATAAACTACTACTATATGCCTCATCACCAGACATACACAGAACTGAAAAGTTCTAATGAAGGATTGGAATTGCTCTGTTTTGAATTTGTTAACTATTTGTTTAACCTGTGCTGTCAGAAGTACTATAAATCCATCTTGGATAATTGTGTGTGCCTTTTTCTTTTGCTAGATACCCTTGAATGTCTCTAGGGACTATATTTCTTTACAAATGGCTAATTTTTCTTAAATTATACGTTTAGATGGAAAGATGTGGAAATGGCATAAAATATCAGGAAATTCACCTAGGAAGAAAAGCCAGAAATAACACACCTGTAAAAGTAAAGAATATAACCACTATGTTAGTTTGCCAGTGGAATGTCAATTTAAAACATAGGTAATTATAGCCCTCATTGACTATTTTAAAGCATTTTAACTTAAGTATATGAAAGCAATGCTAAATCTCATTCTTTTTTCTGAAAGCTACCTCTGGTTTGAGAAAAGATTTGCATATTTCACATAAAAGCAATTTTACTGCTGTATTCATTCAGCATTCAATAGATATCTGATGAGTACTTATGTGTGCCAGCTATTAATATTATACTTCATTTTGAAGATATGAAACCAAGTTCCTCTAAAACTAAGTTCCTCTGTTGAGTTTAAGATCAACCTCTTTATCCAAAATGTTATTCCCTTTCTTGTCCAACATCTGTTCCTCTGAAGATTGAGGAGTATCAAAGAAAAGGGGTCATTGAGACTGCATACAAGCCTCTGTGTCCCTGTCCTTCAAAGTAAAAGGCTTTTGCTTTGGTCTCCCAGACCACCCCTCTGCCTCAGAAGGCTGACTCAAAAGGTAATGATTAGAAAATATGAAGATGCAGAAACAAAGAATAGATGTTGGATCAGGAAACTTGTAATGATTTAGACTATAAACCCACCATATAGCAGAGTCATTGAATTCCCAAAAGGGTCTGGCACAAATTCCTATCATTTTTACAGGAAGCAAGAAGCAGGTTCCAACCAGATGAAAGCTGCTGAGCATAAGCACATAGAACTTAGACTAGTTAAAGCCACAAGATTGGTGATGCTTGAAACTTCGCCTTGATGCCAACCAATCTGAGAATTGTTACAATAGCTGATAATACACTCTGCAGCCCATTCCCTCATAGTGCTTTCAAAACCTTTGTTTTTGGACTTCCGTGGTGGTCCAGTGGTTAAGAATCTTCTTTCCAATGCTGTGGATGCAGGTTCGACCCTTGGTCAGGGAAGCAACATCCCGCATGCCATGGGGCAACTAAGCCTGAACGCTACAAGTAGAGAAAAGCCCATACACTGCAGTGAAAGATCCTGCATGCTACAACAAAGATTGGAATATCCTGTGTGCTGCAACTAAGGCCCAAGGCAGCCAAAAACAAATAAATAAAACATATTTTAAAAACAAAGAATAACAAAAAGCCCTTTGTTTCCTAACTGGCAACTTGAAGACTGTATTAAGATACTAGTTTACTATCTTCCCAGATTGCTGATATCCCAAATAAAGAGCTTTTCTTTTTCCACCAATACTTGTGTCTGGATTATTGGCCTTTCATGTGGCAAGCAGCTGAACTTGAGTTTGGTACTGGTCTCATACCTATAGAGATAGACAAAGTACTTATCTCATTGACTGCAAAATAAAGAGTTAAACAAATGGTGGTTTGGGCATAGTATATGAAGAAAAGAGAGTGTGGTAATGACTTCTAGGCTTTTAACCAAACACACTGAGTGAATGATGGTGCCATTCACTGAGATAAGGAAGAAAAGCAGACTAAGGTGGTATGTGGAGGGGTGGGGAGTTCTACTTTGGACAATGTGACATGTGTGTTACATAGCCAAATGGAAACATCATATAGTCACTTGCATGCAGAGACTTGAGATAAAGAAGTTAAGGCTGGAGAAGCACATTTGGTAGTCAAAGATAGACTAAGTAGTGAAACTGGATGAGGTTCTGTAGGGAGTGTATGGAGATAGAAAGAAGAAATGGCCAAGAACGAGCCTTGAGGCACCTGATATTTTAGAGACATGGAAGAGAAGAAGAAAAGGTTACAGAAATGATGAAAACATAAGCTATGAGGTAGAAACATAATTTAGGGTCAAAAGGTGAAAAATTTAAAGGTAGATGCAAGTAAGTTAATTGTTGCTGAAAAGTCATGTAAGATGAAGACTGAGAGATTATGGCGATTTGATAACTATTAGTAACGGCAGCCAGGTAAACTTCTGTACAACTATTAAGAAAAAGAAAGAATGAAAGCTGAGGATATAGACAAAAAGAGAACCGATCATTGCTTCAAAGAGTGTTGCTATAAAGAGAAGTAGAGTAAAAGGGTAGTATATAGAGAATGTGAGTTCCAGAGGAAACTTTATAAATTATAGTTGCACACTGAGGGGGATAAACCAGGAAAAAGTGAAAGTTTGATTATGAGGAATAAAATGGAGACTTTAGAAGACAAAGCCTTGGGAAAGTGAGGATATCTAGCAAAGCATAGTAGGGATTAGCCTTCCTCTATTTCATACCTTTTCACGCATTGGAGAAGGAAAGGGCAACCCACTCCAGTGTTCTTACCTTGAGAATCCCAGGGACGGGGGAGCCTGGTGGGCTGCCGTCTATGGGGTCGCACAGAGTCGGACGCGAGTGAAGTGACTTAGCAGCAGCAAGCAGCAGGAACAGGAAGAAAAACCTGATATGTAACTATAGACACAAGTGGTTTTATAGATTTTCTTATTTTTCATCAGTAATATTATAAGGAAGTAGAAAGTTTTTGACAATTCAAAGGGAAAGAAAGTGTGAAGAAATTCAGGAGACTGACACGGTAATGCTGGGGACCAGGAAGAAAGAAAGAGCTTCAAAGGCAGTGCAAAGAAGATGAGTAAGTGAATTCACAATATGTTCAAATAACAACCTTAAGGCATGGTCCTGATTCTGTTGAATAAACACCTGAGATATGGGTGCAGTGCAGACTATGACCTAGACCGGGGTGCACGTTCTTGATTCAGTAGCAAAGTTGAGGTAGAAAGTTCCGCTAGTCATAGCAAAGATTTGTATAGTGAGAGAATAGTTAACAACTCATCTCCACATTTTTCACCAGAGCAGTGTTTGTAGTAATGCGACACTGGAAGAAGAATAAATGATGTCAATAAGCATACAGGTTTGTTTTGTTTTTTAATGTAGCAAAGTAATATGCTGAAATGAAAGAACTGGAACTACAAAGATGGAAAGTCATTTGATCTTACTGATAAATGAGGAAATGCAAATTAAACAATAAGATTCCATTTCATACCTTGAAATTTATTAAAAATAAAACTGCCACAATATTAACTTCTGTAAGGATTTGGGAAAACTCCCCTTATCTACTAGTAGAAATATAAGTGAGCACAATCGCTTTGGAGACCATTTTGGCAATATAAAGTAAACCTGAAAGTGCCCAAATCCTATAATACAGAAATATCACTTCTAGGAGTGTACCTTAGAAAAACTCTTGTCAGCTTCACTACATGTTCACGTGCACGTGTGTGTGATAAGTCTCTTCAGTCGTATCTGACTCTTTGTGACTCCATGAATTGTAGTCCACCAGGCTCCTCTGCCCACGGGTTCTCCAGGCAAGAATATTGGAATGGGTTGCCGTGTCCTCTTCCAGGAGATCTTCTCAACCCAGGGATCAAATCCAAGTCTCACAGGTCTCCTGCACAGGTAGGCAGGTTCTTTACCACTAGTGCCACCTAGGAAGCCCCTACATGTTCACAGCTAAATACCAAAAAAAAAAAAAAAAAATCAAATGTATATTAGTGGGAAAATAGATATATTGTGATGCTGTCCTAAATTAGAGTGCTCTGAAGAGATTGAAGTAAATGAACAAGCTATATGGGCAACAGGGAGTATAACAAGAGGGAAGATAAAAATTTGAGTGCAGAAGGAAATTTGGTTTGTAGATTTGATAATGGGAACATGATGATCTTTTTATTTTCTTTCCTTAGTGAATTAAAAGGTGGGATCAGAAGATGAACTAGGTTGGAGGAAGGAAGAGGAATTTGGAGCTTTGAAAAAGAGGAAAGGTTTATAGTAGTCTTCAGAAAAGGAAATGAAATTCACTAGAGAAACAGTACTAACAATCAGTTATAACCATTACATGCTTTCATCATTTCGGCACAAATAAGTGATATAATTGAAAGTGACATATACTTACAAGTGTACATAGACAGATATGATTTTTTTTCAGAATTACTAGGAGTGATTAGCCAAAATAAAATGTAGTTATCCAAAGTTATTTTAAAAAAAAGCTCCTAAATACTATAGCCAAATTTGCTCAATAATTACATGTAACTTGTAGGTACCTTTCCGAACAGCACAGATACAGCATGCGCATCACCAAAGTACACTCCAGTGGACAGCCTTAGTCTAGATTAGGAATGGCAAACTTTTTCTTAATAGACCAGAGACTAAATATTTCAGTCACTGCAGACCATGTAGTTCCTGTAGCATCTGCTCAACTCTGTTGTAGTGTGAAAGCAGTTATAGACAATTGATAAATGAATGGGCATGACTGGGGGTGTGACTGTGTTCCAAAAAAACTTTATCTACAAAAACAGTCAGCAGGGCAATATTTGGCATGATGTGAGGGCTATAGTTTGCTTACTTCTCATCTGGCTCATTTTTCTATAAATAAGATCCATTTACTCAAAGGCAAGCAATACTGAGAAATGTTTGGTATATGTAGCCACAGAGAAGAAGACTTTTCCAAGAAAAAGATTAATCGTTACTGATGTAATAGAATAAACTGTATTGACACGAAGGTAACTGTTTTGCACATGACCTAGAGCACTGAAATCAATATGCAGCTGCAACAAGCAATGCTTTCTTTGTGTTTACTTCTATTAAACTTTCTTTCTAAAGTATCCAACTTTATTTTAAATGCAGTCTGTGTGTATCAGATATATTTTTTTAGTTGCCTGTAAGAAAGTAACAGTATATGTTAAAATCAACATCATTGTATTTCAATATTGCCTTATTATTGTCAAATTTAAACAAAGAAGCATCTGCCTAACTCTTAAAGACAGGAGTTTAAGAATAAAATGTTACTGTAAGTAGAGGGCTCCTTAACCACTAATTTAATGGAACTGTCATTCTGCCAGAATGTTTCGTTGGTGTCTATTAAAACTCCACTACACAGAACACTGGGCCCCTCCAAAGCCCTGTAATTTTCAGGGCTTTGCAGGGGTTTTGTGGTGTGTGTTTACAGGGTGAGACTTTCTCCCTGGGTCAGCTATGTTTTCTCTCATCTCCCTGCATCTCTAAAAATAGAGGCAAACCCTGTTTGAAGTGCTAACTTATGTCTTCTTTCACTTTCATGTTTCTGAATTTTTAAGACAGTGAAATGGATGATGATATAATTCTATGGTTTCACATTGTCTAGTTTTATATATTATCTCTGTATAGCTCATTCTAACTTTGTTCTCATATGGAACTATATATATACGTATATAGCATTTTTGTTAACTATTATGTTTATTATTCAAATAAACAAGAAAACTTCAATGCCAAATTTGATTTCCTTTATTAATATTTGTGAGTTAACTTTTGATCTATGAAATCCTATAATCTTTCATAACTGAAGTCATATTACTAGTGACAGTTTTACTTAGATAATTTTTTCTAGGTTACATGTAATAGCTTAATGGCTAAAGTGAAAAACTACAGAAAAATATAATCTATGAATAGTCATTAGAGAATGATTTCTGAAACATAGCTTCCCTGTCCATGTTCTAATATTTATATTAACCCAGATACTATTGATCATCTGTATGCAATAAACATGAAAAATATGTAATTTAGTCTCACTGAAGAAATCTAAAAGTATAAATTTTATAACAAGAATATGAATTTTCCAATGCTCACAGAAGTTATCTTTTATTGACTTGCTTTTATTATTTTAATAAAAGATTGTTTAACTTGATAGCATATCAGAAGGCTTAAAATACATATAATTATTTTATGAGATTTAAGGACTCCTTTGATGGCAGAGCACAATACAGTGACACTCAAAAAGATGAAAGGCAGAGCTCTTTGTTACCTGATAGCTTCAAACAAGAGAAGGCTGCGCACAGGGTCCCAAAGTAGGCTGTACCTGGAGCCAGTGTAGCGGCACATTGCAACTCTAGAGGCAGCTTGTATGTGGCAAGTGAAGGATTACGTTACCCATGTTTTATGAGTTCTCTATGGATTGGCTAATTTGAATAATTTCACAAGCTCTGGGGAATAGGATCTCTATCTGGCTACCTGGTACCTGAATACTGGTCTATGAGGGTGAGTGTATAGTGGGCCAAAAGAATGACAGCCCACTAAGGGAAGTGTTTGAGATGTGGACTCATCAGCTGCTCAAGAAGAGAAATTGACCCAGTCGCTAGCTAAGCTTTCAAAAACAAGACAAAATAAAATGATATTCTAATTGACTCATGATGTCGACATCAGTACTCAATTATTTGGGTTATTTAGCTCAAATAGTAGAGGAGACTTCCAGACAGTAGCCTAAGTTGCCCTATATTCTTTAGCAACTATTTTATTATGAGAGGAAAAAGGAAGAAAACAAGTGTAAACTGGCCTTAACCAAGTTTCCTATTTGTATATCATTTATATGGCATTAACCAAGAAAATGGATTTGAAATGTCTGAGGTTTCTAATAAAGTCTCAGTAAAGCTAAAGTTTTGTTAAAAGTATAAGTTTTATTGTCATGAGAATAATATCCTGGTGTATTCCTTGAGCATGGGCAGCAGTCTCAGCAGTTATGTTGTTGAAGAGTATGAACTGATAGTTCATAAGTGAAGTGAAGTGAAGTGAAGTCGCTCAGTCGTGTCCGACTCTTTGCGACCCCATGGACTGTAGCCTATCAGGCTCCTCCCTCCATGGGATTCTCCAGGCAAGAGTACTGGAGTGGGTTGCCATTTCCTTCTCCAAGGTACATGTAAATATTAGGTACAACCTAGGAGAAAGAGAGTTGTGGTGGTCATGGTCAGAGACACAGTTCGAGAAGCTGTGGTGGAAAGCTGGACTAGGGGAATGAGAGAAGGCTCTGGGAAGTGATGAGTTTCCATGGGGTCAAGGGGTGAACCCATATGATGCATATTGGTTTCTGGGGAAATCAGTAATTTTCATTAATTTTTAAAATGGCATAGATAATAGTGACCTTTACAAGACTTCCTCTTAGGCTTGGGAGTGTAGAACAGTATGTTTTGACACAGCAGATAACATGGGTTATGGAAACTGAGTTCAGGAAATATAATAAAATCTCTAATAACAAAGGAAGAAAAGCAATATATGCTCTATGTTCAATATTTTAGTGTCTTAGGAAAAGCGGTTTGTGAGCATCACTGAGGCAGTGGTCTCAGCGTCTATGGTGAAGTCATCTGAAGTGAGTTCCTGGCCAGAGAGATGTTATCTAAGCTGCAGAACTAGGAGATCCTTCCCAAGTAGATATGCACTTGGAGTGATATGGTCATGTTTTCATGGTCCTAGAGTAAAGCTAGTCTGGGCCACTTAAAGAGTGTATATATTATATATAATGTATATATATATTTATATATATGTATATTTATATAATTTATATAATTCCTTTTTGGGGGGAGGCACTGGATATATTTAGGGGGGTTATTTTTACATTGATTATATTTATAAATGTCTTTCAGCATTATCAGGGTTAAGAACCTCATCTATGGCAATGGTCGTTGTTTTAAGGACTCCAGACATGACTTAAGTTGGGTTTGAATTACCTCTTTTTCTGGGCCACAGGGATACCATGGGCATCTTCCCTTTTAACCCTGAAGATTATGCTTTCTGCTGCTCAGAGCCACGAACACCAGAACAGTGCAGCAGCATAGCACCAGGCCCACAACTCAGAGTTGGCCGGATAGAAACCACCATCTGAAAGAGCTCTGAATTTCCCTCTGCTATGACACTGCCTTTTCCTGTCAACTCTACCAAACTCTTCCTAACACATCCCCCCTCCCCAATCCCAACACACACAGAAACAAGCTCAGTCTTTTTTGGGGTGATGTCACCTATAATTCTTACTTTTCTTCCCCTTCCTATAACTCATACAACTGCCATTCAGGTGGGTTCAATGAAACAGGGCTGGGAGTCTCAGTGGCCTGTCAGCCATCTCTCCTCCCAGGTGTTCCCAGTCCATCTTGGAGGCATCCAGGTTTGCATTTAAGAGACACAGCAGCCTGTTTTTGGATCTGTTAGCCCCTTTGAGTAACTAGGTCTCTTGGCTGATGTTTGGGAGGCTCATGGGTAAGGTATTCATTCCCTTACTCATTTGAATTAAACATTGGACCACTGGTCTTCATGAGTGTAATCCATGTTACTCTTGAGGATCTAGGGAATGTAAAGTATTCCAGTGCCAGCAGCAAGGTATGTGGCAGCAAGTACTAATGGGTCAGCTATCCCCACATAAGTAATACTGGCATCAAGATGGGAGTGCCATTGTAATAATTAGTTTACTGTTATAATTAGTGTTTCCCAAGTGATGCACTGGTAAAGAATCTGCTTGCCAATGCAGGAGATGCAAGAAATGAGGATTCAATCCCTGGGTCCGGAAGATACCCAGGAGTAGCAAATGGCAACCTGTTCCAGTATTCTTGCTTGGAAAATTCCATGGAGAGAGGAGCCTGGGAGGCTACAGTTCATGGAGTCACAAAGAGTTATACACAACTGTGTGACTGAGTACACACACACACACACATTATAATTTTTATAGCACAATAACCCATTATTATATAATGATATTATTATTATTAATTGATTACAAGTATGATGATGGTAGGGCTTCTCTGGTAGCTCAGCTGGTAAAGAATCTGCTTGCAATGCAGGAAATCCTGGTTTGATTATTGGGTCAGGAAGATCATCTGGAGAAGGGACAGGCTACCCATTCCAGTATTCTTGGGCTTCCCTCATGGCTCATAATGTAAAGAATCCGCCTGCAATGCTGGAGACCTGGGTACAATCCCTGGGTTGGGAAGATTCCCTGGAGGAGGGCATAGCAAACCCACTCCAGTATTCTTGCCTGGAGAATCCCCACAGACAGAGGGGCCTGTGGGCTGCAGTCCATGGGGTTTCAAAGAACTGGACACGACTGAGTGACCAAACAGAGCACAGCACAGCACAGCATGGTGATGGTTACATACTCTGTGACTATGAGAAAAACTATTATATTGTATAATTTTAAGAAAAGCAAAAGCAGCATATTACTATTTGATAAAGTATGCTTAAGAGTAAGGAAAATTGCCAGAGATAGTAAGGTATACTGCATAATGATAAAAGGACCAATCCATTGAAAGTCATAATGATTCTAAAGATGTATGTATCAAACAACAAAAGTGAAAAATAGGTGAAGCAAACTGACAGAAGTGTGAAGCGAAATTGACAAATCCACAAATCCTGCTGGAGACTTCAACACCTTTTTCTCAGTAGTTGATGAAATAGCTAACCAGATCAGCAAGGATATGAAAAACTCAACAATACCATTTATCAACAGGATCTAATCAACTTTCACAGAACAATTCACCTGAAAACAGCAAAAAACCCATTATTTTCAATTACCCACAAAATGTATGTCAATATAGACCATATGCTGGACTATAAAACCTATTTCACTTACAGTTTAAAGGACTAAAATCACAGTGTATTTTCTGACCACAGCAGAATTAAAGGGGAAATCAATAACAGTTCATTTCCACTGATGTGTAAATATCCACAAAGTACTACATAAATAAATGGAAATCTTGTTTGATATTTTAAGTATTTGAATACATAATTATTTTATATAAATACAATGTAAAAGAGTAGAAATAACAATCAAATCAACAAAAGTCTTTTCATCCTGTTACTAGGTGTTCATCTTCAAAATGAGTAGTATGCTTCTCTAGATAAGACAATAGTGTAGTGAAAACTACAGACTTGGAGACGTCACCCAGGCTTTTAGAAGTTGTGTGATATTGGATATGTTAATCTCTCTCACACTTAGGTTCTTTTGATATAAAAATGAAGAAAATAACTACATTCCAACACTGTGCAAAATCAATGAACTAATGTATGTAAACTCATCATAATGTACATTTATCCTGTCAAGCAATGTAAGAGACATTGTTCCTTTTTCATTCTATAGCTATAGTTTCTTGGGAACCACAAGCACAATGCCAAGAAACAATGTTTTCAAATAAATATTACCTAGGAAAATATTGGGTTGGCCAAAATATTCCTTTGTGTTTTTCTGTAACTGTGCTATGCTTAGTCCCTCAGTAGTATCTGACTTTTTGCGACTCCATGGACAGTAACCCGTCAGGGTCTTCTGTCCATGAGGATTGTCCAGGCAAGGATATTGCATTGCAGGTAGATGCTTCACTGCTGAACTACGAGAGAAGCCCTTTCCTGTAATGTCTAATCGTAAAACCCAAACTAACATTTTTGGCCAACCCAATACTTTGTAGGTCTCATGTACTGTTTCCAATTAAATTTATAATGTATAATATTGAAAAATGGAAAAATTATCTGAGGTTATAAGCTAAATATTTAGTTTCTTTACATTAGAATAAAATAATTAAGGTTTTCAGGTACTGCATTTTAAACAAGCTGTGTTAACATTGTGTTACATAGAATTTTGAAATTTGGGGAAACTGGAATATGGTTATCAGACATTTCCCATCAGTTTAATACTCACATGCCTCTCCCTCCCACATCTTTAGAGATTTATTATCTAGGAAACATTTACTAAGCCAAATGAAGTTATATATTGATACTAGAATTATTTATTATAATAATTGTATGGGTAGTCATAGAACAAAGTTCAGGATCCACTACATGTATGCATATACACATATATGCATAACAGAGTAAAAAAAAATCTTGAAAAATGATTGTGGAGCTAAGTTTTCTTGAAATTCAAGAGAGAGAGAGTGAACTTATATCTAAATATGTGTAGTTAAAAACAAACAAAAAAAACTACATACAGATGACTAATAAACACATGAAAAGATTCTTAACATTGCTCATTATTAGAGAAATGCAAATCAAAACTACAATGAGGTATCACTTCACAAGTCAGAATGATCATCATCAAAAAATATACAAACAATAAATGCAGCAGAGGTTGTGGAGAAAAAGGAACCCTCCTGCACTGTTGGTGGAAATGTAAATTGATATGGCCACTATGGAGAACAGTATGGAGATCCCTTAAAAGACACGGAATAAAAATACCATGTGAACCAACAATCCCATTACTGGGCATGTGCCCTGAGAAAAACACAACTGAAAAAGACACATGTACCCAAATATCCATTGCAGCATTATTTACAATAGCTAGGACATGGAAGCACCTAGATGTCCATGGACAGATGAATGGATAGAGGTTGTGATACATATATACAATGGATTATTACTCAGCCATAGAAAGGAACATGTTTGAGTTAGCTGGAGTGAAGCGAATGAACCAAGAGCCTATTAAACAGAGTGAAGCAAGTCAGAAAGAGAAAAACAAATATCGTATATCAATGAATATATATGGAATCTAGAAGGATGGTACTGACGAGCCTATTTGCAGAGCAGCAATGAAGACATAGACACAGAAAACAGACTTGGGGACACAGCTGGGAAAGAAGAGGGTGGGATGAATTGGGAGGGCAGCATTGGAACAAAAACTTTACCATATATAAAATGGACAGTGAGTGGAAATTTGCTGTATGACACAGGGAGCTCAAATCTGGTGCTCTATGACAACTTTCAGGGGTGGGATGGGGTGGAAGGTGGTAGGGAGGCTCAAGAGGAGGAGGTATGTGTATACCTATGGCTGATTCATGTTGCTGTATGGCAAAACCATAAATATTGTAAAGCAACCATCCTTCGATTAAAAAATAAACTTCATAATATGAGTTCCAATTCAAATAATTTTTAAAATAATAAATAAGAACTTGGACAGAGATGGAGAGCACATTCTAGATGATATAAATATTATAAGCAAAGACAAATTTCAGAATGTATTTCCTGAGATGATAAATAGGCTAGCTTGACAGATTAGAAGTTATTGGTGTGGAAACAGTGAATGATATACTGAAGATTTGGGTATTATGCAAATTTAGCAGCCTAACATGTGCAATTACACTCCCCAGGCATGGCAACCTACTCCAGTATTCTTGCCTGGAAAATTCCATGGGCAGGGGAGCCTGGAGGGCTACAGTCCATGGGGTTGCAAAGAGTCAGGCATAACTGAGCCACTTTCATTAACTAACTAACTCCCCTTAAAAAGTCTGTTTTCACAGTATGCTTAGTAATACAAACTTGAGGCATGATGAATCTTACTTGAGGAGATGAGCCTATAACACTATAAAGTGATCTGAGGGGTTAGAATGCAAGTGTAAAATTATAGATGGCATCAACTATAACTTTAATAAATTGTTATACATGGAACTTCCCTGGCAGTCCAGTGGTTAAGGAGATGCACATGCACTGCAGGGGTGCTGCTACAATCCCTGGTCATCTGGGATCAGACCCCACATGATATGGGAAAGTGAAAGTCGCTTGGTAGTGTCCGACTCTTTATGACCCCATGGACTATACAGTCCATGGAATTCTCCAGGCCAGAATACTGGAGTGGGTAGCCTTTCCCTCCTCCAGAGGATCTTCCCAACCCAGGGATTGAACCCAGGTCTCCCGCACTGCAGGCTGATTCTTTACCAGCTGAGCCACAAGGGAAGCCCACACTAAGAGAAAAAAGTGTGGTAGGCCAAAAAAAACAAAATAGTTGTATGTATCAATGGAAGAGACAGAGAAAATGCAGACTTTAGTAGATTACAAGTATGGAATTTAGCAACTGATTATTAGGGGGTAAAGCTAAAGGAAAATTCAAAGTATTAGTGTTTGGGAAATGATAATGTAAACTGATAAATGCTGGGGGTGACATTATGAATTGCTGCTGCTGCTGCTAAGTCGCGTCAGTCATGTCCGACTCTGTGCGACCCCACAGATGGCAGCCCACCAGGCTCCCCCGTCCCTGGGATTCTCCAGGCAAGAACACTGGAGTGGGTTGCCATTTCCTTCGCCAATGCATGAAAGTGAAAAGTGAAAGTGAAGTCGCTCAGTCGTGTCTGACTCCTAGCGACCCCATGGACTGCAGCTTACCAGGCTCCTCCATCCATGGGATTTCCCAGGCAAGAGTACTGGAGTGGGGTGCCATTGCCTTCTCCGAGACCCATAATGGGTGAAAGTGTTAAGTAAGCACTTAAAACTTAGAAAGTAGAATTTAGCATCAAACTCCAGACTAGAGAGGATGAAGATGTGGTCATTGAGGAGAGATTTCAATTGTAGCAAGAAAGAGATACAGAATAATCTTTTATGAAAAAGCTCCAGAGGGAGGAAGAGAGAAAGCAGAACAATAAAAGAGAATCACCAATGAAATGCTAAGTAAGTGAGGGAAGTGATAACAATACATATGTGGAGGGGGTGAGGTCAAAGAAGAAAGTTTCACCTACTGGGGATGGAAGAAGAAAAAGAATAAGAGAAAAAAGTAAGATGTAACCAAATATTGCTGTAAATGATACGGATTTGCCACAAGTTTTTCAAGTGTTCTTAACAAAGGATGAAATTGCTTTGTATTTCTTTTTGTCCAAAGAACTGTGATTCTAGAATGTCTATCACTTTACGATTAGGCCATTTTAATCTCTTTTCTGTATCAAGTGTAAAAACAAAATGTTAACAAGAAGATAGAGTGCAGAGAGCTTGGCATCAAGAAACTGAAGCATTGATAAAATGTATTTTGATGAAAAGAGTATGTTATGATTGAAGTGTCATGTATGGGACAGTTCCAGAAAGTCAATCATTTGTACTCTAGGAAATTTTGGATGCTGACAAGGAGGGAAGTAAGAATGAACAGTGACTGTATAGATCATTACAACTCAAATGCAGCTATTTTGCAAACTTGCTTATCTTCTCACAATGCTTGCCTATGGGCAATTTTAGTGTTATGCCAAATAATTTATGTATTAATATAATACACATTACAACTAAAATTTATTTTAAAAAAAGTTAACTAGTTCTCTGGTTTTCACACAGTTTTCAACATAACATTTGATAATTTCCATGGGCAATTTGAGTCATTTTACAGAAGAAAAATGTGGAAGAGCAAAATTATTTATTTTTCACTTTTATCATTTAGGTAGGCATAGGTTTCTAAGTTATGAAAAACAATAGGGAAGTGTTTACAACAACCTAGAAACATTTAGAAAGGCATATTTGTTTATATATATATATAATACATGTATGTATATACACACATATATAAACCACACATATATTTAATGAATAAAGAATAACAATGGATTTTAGTTAAACAGAAAGGTTATATAAATATATATAACAAATGTATATGTATATAAGTGTACTTAAAAACTAATATTTGGGCCACTTCTCTAAAAATCTGTAAATATGACTATCAATTCAGTTCAGTCGGTCAGTCATGTCTGACTGTTTGTGACCCCATGAACCACAGCATGCCAGGCCTCCCTGTCTATCACCAACTCCCGGAGTCCACCCAAACCCATGTACATTGAGGTGGTGATGCCATTCAACCATCTCATTCACTGTCATCCCCTTCTCCTCCTGCCCTCAATCTTTCCCAGCATCAGAGTCTTTTCAAATAAGTCAGCTCTTCGCATCAGGTAGCCAAAGTATTGGAGTTTCAGCTTCAACATCAGTCCTTCCAGTGAATACCCAGGACTGATCTCATTTAGGATGAACTGGTTGGATCTCCTTGCAGTCCAAAGGACTCTCAAGAGTCTTCTTCAACACCACAGTTCAAAAGCATCAATTCTTCAGCGCTCTGCTTTCTTCATAGTCCAACTCTCACATCCATACACGACCACTGGAAAAACCATAGCATTGACCAGATAAACCTTGTTGACAAAGTAATGTCTCTGCTTTTTAATATGCTATCTAGATTGGTCATAACTTTCCTTTCAAGGAGTAAGCGTCTTTTAATTTCATGGCTGCAGTCACCATCTGCAGTGATTTTGGAGCCCAAAAAAATAAAGTCTGACACTGTTTCCACTGTTTCCCCATCTATTTTCCATGAAGTGATGGGACCAGATGCCATGATCTTCATCTTCTGAATGTTGAGCTTTAAGCCAACTTTTTCACTCTCCACTTTCACTTTCATCAAGAGGCTTTTTAGTTCCTCTTCACTTTCTGCCATAAGGTTGGTGTCATCTGCATATCTGAGGTTATTGATATTTCTCCTGGCAATCTTGATTCCAGCTTGTGCTTCCTCCATCCCAGTGTTTCTCATGATGTACTCTGCATATAAGTTAAATTAGCAGAGTGCCAATATACAGCCTTGATGTATTCCTTTATTTGGAATATGTTTACAGGCAGATGAATTTCAGGATTTCTAGCTAGGTTTTGGTCATTAATTCCTCCTTTAGGAATGGTTTATGGAATGAGAAATAGGTAGTGGGAGATTAGTTTTTCCAACACACTAAGAATCTTTTCAATTAAGCTGTTTGCAAAATCAGAATGGAATGGCATTCATTTCCCATAGTAAAGGTTTTATTCTCCTGGAGGCTGCCAATCACTTTATTCGCATTCCACTGCTGCTGGCTTAATGTTTCCCTCACCATCACACTCTAATATGAGCTGGCTTGACTCCTGGTTGGTAACAAGAGTGACTGAGAATCAGGACTAAAAAACTATTTATATGTATATTTAAAGATTCTCTCCTGCCTGTCTCTTCTGGTTATTATTCTACTTACTGTTCAGGCAAATGTAAAGTTAAATACCTTGAATTGGAACAAAATGTTTTATTATGAAAGCTGCCTGTTAAACAAAATTTCCCAAATTAATACTATTCACATTGTATAGATTGTTTCAGATTAAACAAAATTTATAAAATCTTAGGAAAATAAGATATCTAAAAATATTTAGAAGAATGTGTAAAGTGAAACACTCTTCTACAAAAATTTGATATATGGCTAAGTGGAAGAAGTAGACAGTTTTGTCGACTATAAAAAGTGAACTATCAAAAAATTACTTCCAAGATTATTTATATGTAAAAAAAGAAATGTTTATAATTCTCATTCTCTATTCTTTAGATAACCAAGAACAACCAATGGGAGTGCTATTGGTTTTTTATATATTGCTACTGGCATATTCTATTTTTAATTTCCCTCTTATTGTCTAGCCCTGTTAACTAACAGCTTCATCTTTGATTACTTTTTCAATCTTCTCAACAAGTCTCATCTATTTTGTATTAAATCATCAGAAAGATATTTATTTTTTTAAATTTTATTTTATTTTTAAACTTTACAATATTGTATTAGTTTTGCCAAATATCGAAATGAATCCGCCACAGGTATACCCGTGTTCCCCATCCTGAACCCTCCACCCTCCTGCCTCCCCTCCCCTCCCTCTGGGTCGTCCCAGTGCACCAGCCCCAAGCATCCAGTACCGTGCATTGAACCTGGACTGGAGACTCGTTTCATACATGATATTATACATGTTTCAATGCTATTTTCCCAAATCTCCCTGCCCTCTCCCTCTCCCACAGAGTCCATAAGACTGATCTATACATCGGTGTCTCTTTTGCTGTCTCGTACACAGGGTTATTGTTACCATCTTTCTAAATTCCATATATATGCGTTAGTATACTGTATTGGTGTTTTTCTTTCTGGCTTACTTCACTCTGTATAATAGGTTCCAGTTTCATCCATCTCATTAGAACTGATTCAAATGTATTCTTTTTAATGGCCGAGTAATACTCCATTGTGTATATGTGCCACAGCTTTCTTATCCATTCATCTGCTGATGGGCATCTAGGTTGCTTCCATATCCTGGCTATTATAAACCGTGCTGCGATGAACATTGGGGTACATGTGTCTCTTTCCCTTCTGGTTTCCTCAGAGTGTATGCCCAGCAGTGGGATTGCTGGATCATAAGGCAGTTCTATTTCCAGTTTTTTAAGGAATCTCCACACTGTTCTCCATAGTGGCTGTACTAGTTTGCATTCCCACCAACAGTGTAAGAGGGTTCCCTTCTCTCCACACCCTCTCCAGCATTTATTACTTGTAGACTTTTGGATCGCAGCCATTCTGACTGGCGTGAAATGGTACCTCATAGTGGTTTTGATTTGCATTTCTCTGATAATGAGTGATGTTGAGCATCTTTTCATGTTAGAAAGATATTTAAATACACAATGATAGCTTAATTTATTAATAACGTAAAACCTTAGAATGTTACTTTAACAAAATTTGCTAGTGAGTGAATTCAGTACAAAACAAAATCAACATCTGATTCTCTTAATAAACATTTATTAAATATATTCTATAGACCAAGACTGTGTTTAAATCTAGGGATAAAATGTAAACAAGAGGCATTTCCTAAAGGCCACATGCACAAGTATATACAAGGAGTGTTTAAAAAAAAAAAAAAAAAAGCCCAGTCATTTTGTCTTTATTCAGAGTGATTACTAATCTCAAACACAGATAATTAGAGTAGGGGGTAGACCTTTGACCTAAGATGAACCAAGTAGACTTTCCTAGAAGCTTGAAATGAGTGGGTAGAATATGTTGATTTGGGAGCGTTAACAACCATTTTGAGTGATTATTAGGTAATGTCATGTGTCATATGCAAAAAATTAATAAAGTGTATATTAAAAGAAAAGTGGAAGTCAAAGTCACTAAGGGAATAAAGAAAGAAAAAACACATTGCTTTCTGTTTTCTTGTTCTTCTTAAATGACCCAGGTAATTCTGGCTATAATTGAGTTTTGTGAGATTCCATTCTAGCTTTATTTAACAGGGAGAAAGTGATATGGAGAAGAAAGGGAAGGATGAGGATAAAACAATAACAAAAAAATGTTTGTATAAACACAGAGCCTTCCAAGAAGGGTAAACAATCACAAAAATAACAATCATAACAATTGACATATATTAAGTCTCTAACTCTGCCAGAAAAAGTGTGCCACTCACTCAGTTGTGTCCAACTCTTTGGACTGTAGCCCACCAGGCTCCTCTGTCCATGGGATTTCCCAGGCAAGAATCCTGGAGTGGGCTGCCACTTCCTACTCCAGGGGGTCACCATCCAGGGATAGAACCCACATCTCTTGCATCCCCTGCACTGGCAGGTGGATTCTTTACCACTAGCACCACCTGGGAAGCCTCTGCCAGGGTTTATTCAAATTTACATGTGTTAAGTAACTTAATCATCAGCATAAACAAGTAAGGTAATTACTACTATCCTCTTTATACAGATGAGGAAACTAAGGTACAGAAAATTTAAGTAACTTGCCCAAAATTATTCTCTAGAGAGAGTAATATTCAAGAAGATGTAAGATGCAGTGAGTGAGTGGCACACTTTTTCTGGCAGAATTAGAGACTTAATAAATGTCAATTGTTATGATTGTTATTTTTGTGATTGTTTACCCTTCTTGGAAAAGTTTTGAACTGATATCTGGCTAGATACATGTTGACATGATACCTAATGAGCAAGAAGTGAGTAAAGAAAGAAGCAAGTGAGAAGTGAAAAACCATAGCAAAGCAAAAAGGGTCAAGAAAAGATATCCCTACTGGAAGAGAAGTTAAAGAGATTTTCAATAATAGAAATTTTAAAGTTGTCTTGTGCAATATAAACTATCCCCTGCCACTTCCATACTATCTATCAAACTCTTGAAGTTTTGTGTAAGACAAATCACGTATCTATTTGTGTGTGTGTGTGTGTGTGAGAGAGAGAGCGAGCGAGCGAGCGAGCGAGCCTGAGATGAGGGCAACAGAGAAGAGACAGGATTTCAAGTTTTCAGCTCTGGGGTAACCTCCTACTGCTATTCAGTCTCTTCTCCATCTTGCCACTCAAAGGACTCTTTTGGAATCTTGGAGGACAGCTTGGACTTCTTGTCTTGAAAGTGAGAAGATTAATGTAAATTTTCTTAAATTTAAAGATGTAAGATTCCTGAGTTTTTAATCCATGTTTCATTAATATAAAGCTTTTTATTTTCCTGCCTGAATGAGTTCTATTCTTTTGCACCAGACAAGCACACTTCATTGGACACTATGAGCAATTACCTACAATTGTAACAGATGTTAGTGCTGATTTTAAGCAGATAATCTTGAGTTGAGTGTGTTAGTCACTTAATTCTGTCTAGTTTTTTGCAACCCCACGGACTGTGGCCCACCAGGCTCTTCTGTCCATGGAATTCTCCAGGCAAGAATACTGGAGTGGATAGCCACTTCTTTTTCCAGGGGGTCTTCCCAACACAGAGATTGAACCAGGTCTACTTCATTGCAAGCAGATTCTTTACCATCTGAGCCACCAGGGGAAGCTCTAATCATGAGTGCAAAGGATCCATTGATTCAGATTAAGGATTATGACATAATATGAAAAATGAAATAATAGACATATACATACAATACTATGATGGTAAAGAGGAGATACAACTAAGTCATTTTGATGAGTCAGAGTCAGGAAGTGCTTTTATGAAAAGGTGACCCACTGTATCGGACTAGGTACCTTTTAAATTGGCCAATTAACTGGCCAAAAAAAAAAAAAAAAAGTGTTTAAAGCCACACAAATGTAAAAGAGTTTAAAATATTTGAGAGATTTCTAATGACTAGGTGTGTAGGTTTAACAGCAGGTTTCTTAGTGAATATCTGGAAATTAGCTTGGAAATTATTTTATTAGCTTAAATGAGGAGTATTCTACACACAAGAGGAAACAACTGAACTATTAAAATCCTATGAAAAACAAACTCATGATTAGGAAATATGCTCTGGTGGCAGAACACAGTATTGATCATCATGGGCAATACTATGAGAAAAGGAGACAAATTAGGGACTGTAATAGAAGAAAGGATATGCTTTATAATTAATAATTAAAATTTACATTATTATATGGGATGATTAATTAAGATTAATACAACTTAATGAATATTGGTTCAGAATATATGACTTCAGGCATAACTGGCAAATGACAGAATGGAGTGAGACTACGGGATGAAGCTCCTAGGCTTCTGGCTTGGGTGACTTGCCTCTCGGTATTCTAGTGAAGTAAGATGGAAGGCAAATGAGTTTGTTGAAGGTAGGCGAATGCTGAAATCCATTTAAAAATATTCAAACAAGGTAGTCAATAGGCAACAGAGAATGATTCTGATGACAGAAGAGCTAAAAACAGATATCTGTGAGCCATAAGCACATGAGCAATAGTTAAAATTATAAACAAGAATCAGAATTGTCAGAGTGCATAGTTGGAGGAGAAACCAGGGGTTGCCAGAAAGCTAATGTTTTGTGAAAGAGAGGGAAACTTAAGGAGCCAGAATAACAATACAGAGCCAGAGAGAAGAAACTGCTACAGAAACCTAAGAAGGAAAAGGGTGATAAAGAGGAAGGGCTGTAGCAAATTAAAAGTTGAAAAGTGTTAAATTGAACTATTATTATTATATTTGTATTAACTATTTTTATTATTTAACAATTAACTATTAGGTTGACAAATGGCTTTTTAGAACTTGCCATGTGCCTGGATTAATACAAACCTCTTGGGACAGAGTGGTAGATCAGAGGCATGTTCCTTGTATTTGTGGATTTTATTGTTCAGTGGGAAAGAAGAATAATAAATCAACAGACAAAGATGATAATTAAGGTGGTAGGAGTTGGTCTCTTTGGTGTAATATTTTAGCTTAGAAATGAAAGATGATAAGGAACTAACCAGGGAAGAAATACATTCCAGGAAGAGTAAATGGCATGGTTGAAAGACTTCAGACAAAAAAGAAGTTGGCATGTTTTCAGAAACATGAAAAACAATTCACGTAGCTGTAGCGATAATGTTGGAGGAGTTAGCAAGGCCAAGTCTTGTTTAAGAAGAGTCAATCTTGTGACATTTCATTAAAAATCAAGATATAAGTCTGTTAAAATTTAAAGATTCTGAAAGAAATTGGGGGAAATGAATACATTTTATTAAAAGTACAGACAGTGAAATGATTAATTACTTGAACTTAGGGTATGCATTATCTGCTGTCTATTTTAACATCCCTTCCTACTTTTCCCCTGTGAAATGTTTCTTCAAAGAATGTGATTCTTATATGACTTTCATTGTAACCTGCCTACCTGCCAAAAGACAGGTTCACGGTCTAAGATAAGTAAACTGAAGTGCTTTCTTGATTATTTTTCATCTGAGTCTGTACACAAGTTTATAAGCAAACCACACCTTTATAGCTAACCGCTGAAGAGATTGCTTATCTCATGGAGAAGCTTTCAGAAGGATGAAATTGACACAGTGCAGCAGAGTTGGAAAAGAGATGAAGGGGGTCCTTAAGATGTTCAAACCCTTGAAGCCAATCATTAATGAGGCCTCTGCTCAACTCAGAGTTTGCCTATTTGACCCAATCAATTCATCTTTTGATTTCTTTAAATATTTTTGAGTTTTGGTATTGGAAACTCCACCGTACTGATTCAAATGATGACCACATTTTTCTAGCATGATTTGGAAATAAAAATGAAAAACTTAGTTGGAAACAGTTACACAAAGCTTTGAATCATCAAGTATGATGGGAATAATGTCATTTTAGTTGCATAATTTGCTTTGGAGAACAATAGAGAATAAAGAAGTCTGCAGTTGGCTTTGACATTCAGAATCAGACTAGTCAGCAGAGAGGAACACAGAATCAGCCAGAGAGCTTCCTTTCCTTGGAACTATAAGGAGTGGAAACCTCCATAGGGCCATGCAGGGAAGGGGAGAAACAACACCTCAGGAACTGGAACTTTACATTTCCTGACAGCTTAACTGAGAGTGACTAAGTTATTCTTATCAACAAGTTTACAGATGTCCATTAACCAAAAAGTGGATGGTTTGTGAGAAAGATTGTAATATAGAAAGCGATGTTTAAAAATACATCCTTTCTGTCCATGTGAGTGCAAATGTGTGACCCTTCCACACTAACAATAAAAGAAAAAAAGATAGCTTTATTAAAGAATCACCAATGAGGTGCTCAAGTTAATATATATTTAATAAAATCCAGCTGTTAACCATATGCCCCCACCACTATTGCCCATCTGCTGGCAGAAGTTTTTATTATTTTTAATTACGTCTCATTTTTTCCATCTCTACTTCTGAAATAAACATGCCATCACATGACAATTCATTTTATCAAACATTTATAACATTCATAAATGGATATGCTTTGATTTGGCAAGTCTCCTATCTCTAGTAAAATCTCACATTCATTTTTATTAAGTACCCTTGTGACATAGTTTTTTATTAATGGTATGAGATAAAAATCTGAGCATCATTTGGACTCAGTGTCATTGCTGTAAGAGAGATAAATTGCAAGACTTGACAAGTTTTTAAAATTATAAGAGGAATTAATAGTATCAAGGGATCATTAAGACTTCTATGATTGTGCAAAGACTATAAAGTTTCCATAACTAATTTTCTGTTTTTTGCCAAAAAGATGGCCATTTAGGTTATTAGCTGTACGTATTCCCACTGAAGAAGCATTGTTTTCTCTTACATGAACTGTCATTATTTGGAGAGAAAGTTTAATCATTTACTATTTTTTAGCAAAAATAAACTGTCATTCAATGGAAACATTTCATGGACATTGGTTTTATGAGCTATGTTTCATGTTCTAGATGAGGTCAGTTAAAGACTTGTGTTTCTGTGCTTTTTAAAATTTGTACTACTAGCATTTCTTGGTGTAACTGGAAAATTTTCATGGTTAAGTGCTCCAGAAAGAGGAGCGGAATAAAATAGTAGTGCTGAAAATGGCATGCTGAGGAGGAAGGTCTTCCCTGGTGGCTAAGACAGTAAAGAATCTGCCTGTAATGCAGGGGATCCAAGTTAGATTCCTGGGTCGGGAAGATCTCCTGTAGAAGGGAATGGTAACCAACTCCAGTATTCTTGCTTGTAGAATGCCACGGACAGAGGAGCCTGGCAGGCTGCATGCAGTCCATGGGGGCTGAAAATGGCATGGAAGGGAGAAAGCGTTCCTCACTTACCTAAATAAAAGTTAAATAACATTAAGAAGGGAAATTCTCGACAATACAGAAGCATAATAATTCATTGCTATGTTTTGCTAAGGACAACTTGAAAATTCCAATTTTTAAAATTTTTTCTTCTTTTTTGGTCACACTTAAATTCAAAAGATAAAAATCACTACAATAATTCACTGTTAAATTTGAGTTCAGAGTTTAAAATGTACCTTAAGACCACCCAAGATGAAAAGTAACTTGCAAATTGTGCGCTAATAACTACAGCTTTATTGTTACATTTGCTGTATTATAGAATTTGGTCACCAAAGAAGTAATTTTTAATAGTTAAATATTCATTGTTATTTACAAAAACATTTAAAAGAGGTATAACAATAATCTTTATTTGCGCGTACTTATTGGCTAAACAATATAAGCCTGAGCAACATTTTCTGGTGGAGTTGCCTAAAAAAATGAAGAAATAATAAATCATTTTAAATACTAGAATTCATTAAGTCTGCAATCTTACCTGAGTCTGTTTTTTGAAACTGAAATTCCTGAGTGGGAATGAGTTAGCAGTGACTTGCATTGAAATATAGTATTTTACTTTTCTTCATGGCATTGTAAACATTTTTTCAGAACATTTAGAATCACTTGAAAATTTTTCAAATACTTAACACATTTTTTTTGTATTATTGAAAAAAAATTACTTAAAAGAATACTGCCCCTTCCCCAGGAAATGGATTTCTGGAGCCCTAAATTAATACTGTAAGTAAAAGTAAACTAAGAATATATTCCATGTAAATCTATCTGCCTTTATGATTGCTATTAATACATAGATAGTAATGTTCCTAATGATTAAAGACTAATGCCCTGAGTGTAATTCATGGTTAAAATGCCGTGATTGGCAAAGAGTTTAATTAGCCAATGCACAGCTCTAATATTTAGGCCTCTTTTCTGAACATGTTCTACATATGAAATATATTAAAAATTGAGCTGCTGTCAGTCCTGTTTCCGGATTGGCCAGGACCATTAATGCAGTCCATCAACTCACCAGCAGACCATTACTTTCTCAGCAGCGTTCCCTGTGGACTTGCATTGCTCACTTTGAACATATTGCTTTAATAAGAGAATTACTTCAGAAAGCTTGAGTTATCTCAGGCCTGGGAAGAAGCACTTCAAAACCTGACAAAGTGCTTTTTATAGTAGATGGTTTTGAAGATTACAGAGTGAAATGTATATTTGGCCTCATTTGCATAAAAACATCCAGCACAGTTTTTCACAAATTAACACAAATTTGATAGAATATTGAATGATATATGACTAAATTCTTCCATTTCTAGGATTCCAGATGTGTTTTTTATGTTGGTTGATACACTTTTTGATTAGTTGTTAGAACTTAAAGACATCTGTTGCCATTGTGCGGTGTAGAATACTTTAATGGTATTACTAAATGCCATGTGTCTATCAGTGCCTAATCATGTGTCTAGAGCTAAAGCAACTCCCTGGGTAGGCTTTTCTACACAGATGTGGAACACTAGACTGCTGATCATGAAATTCTGCAAAAGTAGCATTTATGAAAAGCAACTTCTTATTGTTTGAATTTAGGTAGAAAACAAAGTGATAAAACCATAGAGAAAACAGTTCAGAGTTTCATGATTTTGATTCTTTATTACAGTAGCTGTGAGTATACATGTTTTTGGTAATCACACTGTATGTTTAAGAAACTTAATTTCACTATTATTGATTACACCAGATTGTTTTCTCTGAAGTTCAGGGAAGTAAGTCATAGTATGCCTGGTGTCTCATAATAAATCAAGTTGGAACTGATGCAAATCAGACTCCAATTAGAAAGATAATCATATAGCTATTTCTGAATAAACTGTGCATACTCTTCCTTATTATTACATTAATTATTTAATTTATATGGAATGCATATCTGTTGAGGGAATGTAGAGTATTTACTACCAATCTAGGGTCAATTCTCTTTAACTACTGATCAGAAAGTCTATAAGAAGATGAGGTGATAACAGGATGAACAACCAGTGACTTGGTAAATTTCAGATATTAAAATACTACAGTTCAAATGAAATATTGCATGACAATTTTATTTTAAATATGTTGAACTCACATTGTACACAGTCCCTTCTACTTCTTTTTTTTTTTCCCCCTTCTACTTCTTGAGGTGATAAATATTATTACTGAAAAGAAAGAAACTGAAGTCGCTCAGTCGTGTCCGACTCTTTGTGACCCCATGGACTGTAACCTACCAGGCTCCCCTGTCTATGGGATTTTCCAGGCAATAGTATTGGAGTGTATTGCCATTTCCTTCTCCAGTGGATCTTCCCTACCCAGAGATCAAACCCAGGTCTCTCACATTGTAGACAGACGCTTTACCGTCTATTACTGAGCACGCTGATATTGAGAGGAGGCCAAAAGTCTTCCCTCTGGTCTATGGCCCTCAGTTAGACCTAGATCTAGTACCTACTGGTAAAATGCTATAGGAATGAATGAAAGTTAAGATTCTTTTGCTAAATTCTCTTTGGTTTAGACTATATACAGAAAATTTGACATTATTTTTGATGAATGGAAGAATATTCTCTTATCAAAGGAATGGAAACAGGAGAAAAGCATAGAGATTCACACCTTTAGCAAATTTGGAAGTCAGAAAGAATTTTGACTAAATTCTGGCTTTACCATTTCTTAGTTGTATAATCTTTGATGGTTTAGCAGATTTGTGTCTCTGCTTTTCAATTAAATGTAAAAATAAAGATGACTACTTTATAGCAGCTGGTGTAAGAATTAAACGATATGATAAGCTTAAATGTGTTCACCCTAGCATTCACATATATCAGGCACACAGCAAACTATAGATATTACTATTATTGGTGGTGGTGGCTTATGTTGTTATTATTAGTATTACTAATATTATTATCATTATTTATCCTCATCTCTGTAGACTTTCATTATGAACCAAATATACTTACAAAGCAACTAAAGCAGAGCATATTTTCTATGCAAAAAAATCTCAAGATTAACAGTGAGATCCTTATTGTTGTCATTATAGCTTTTTAATGTAAAGTATTTAAAAATCCATCTAAGTGTTCATCTTATTCTGTCACATGGGATATATGGAATATACTTCATGTTTAATCCTGGTGTATCCAACAGGAAACAGATGATTGTAGTCTAAGAGAAGTATGAATTTTGGAGCTATCATTAAATTGAATTAGAATGCAGAATGAAAATAGGTGTATTAAATTCTAAAAATAATTTTCAAAGTAAATAAAATAAGGTGTTTACTCAATCCCCAGCCAACTTATGTGAGTTTTGTATAGAAATAAGAAGGAAACAGAAAAATATAGTTTAGGGCATGTTCCTACTGAGTCTGAACCCTCCTTAAGAAGCTCATAGAAAGTTCCTACAACTACTCTCAGACATAGTATTTGAACCAGACTGCATCATGCATATACTTTATCTTCAAGAGAAGCCTGGATGCATAGGCTTTTTTGCTGTTTTGTTCAATTCTTTGTTTTTTAACTAGGTGCTGTGCTACTCCCAACAAAATCAAAGTTCAGTTTTTAAGGAAAAAAGATAGAATGAATATTTGGTAGGCAGCAGAAGTCTTTGCCAGAGTGTGGAAAGCAATAATTAGTAAAATGTGATTAATGTAAATACCCCTCCTATAAAATAGTACAACTCAAGAAGGAAAGAGGCAAAAGGTAAAAATCTGTACGCTGACAATTTTCAACTCTAGTTGTGAACAAAGTAATGCTGAAAGTAACACAGAACTTCATGAATAATTGATTCATATAGTTTATCAATACTCATCAGTTGTATTGGGTATAATATAGTTCTCATTGTAAAGTCCTTTAAAAATGGTAAAATAATACATCCCAGATCATTGAATAATCCAGGAAAGACCACAGTGAAATATCTGGAGCTATCATTAAAATGAATTAGAATGCAAAATGAAAATAGGTGTATTCATGAAAAGAAAAATACATATATAACCTCAGTACAAGAAGATAATCAATATTAAGATTTTGTGTATAGCCTTTTACTTATTTTTCAAGTTTACATGCATGTGCATGTGCATAAACACAGTTCATAAATACAACCTTCAATTAACTCTTTTATTACTTAAAAAATGCAAAAAAATTCCACATTACTGTTTTTTTTCTGCATGATTTTAATGCTACAGCATATGCAACTTAAAGTGGTAGAAGACATTACCAATTTATGGGAGGATGGAATTTCTTATAAAAAGCTCTATTGTAAAGAACATAATCAACCAAGTACTTTATGACATTATAGTTGAAGAACTTCAATGGAGATTTTCATTTAGACATTCAGAGTTTCCGAATTTTACTTTTTCCAACAGTATTTATAATCACTAGACTTACAAAACAGACACAGACACACATGTACACACTTCTAGTAATTGGAAAAATTATCCAGACTTAATTTTTTAAATTCCTTTCCAAATGATGTTTAACCTTTCCTCTGTACCCTATTTATGTCAGCAGAACCACAATATTTCCAGGAACTGAAGTTCACATCACAGCCTGTGAAGAGAACTATATCAAAGTAGTGTGTACTCTAGCAGCTAGATTCTAACAAACTTCATCATGACTATGTCACACATATGAACCTTGGGTTATCTGCTGTGCTGTTTTCTAATCTGTAAATGAAGATATAAGTCTTAACTTCATTGATGCTTTGTAGGAGTGAATGAGATGACAAGGAAAAAATTAGAACATTGTCCTTTATTACTAGTCTTTTTTAGTCATGTATAAACAATAACAAATTCCCTTGTGCAATATCAGTTTTACCTGTCACTCTTTCCCTATGTCACTGTCACTACAGCTAACAAAGTCCACATCTTTATTATCTTGCCTCTCAACCAGCCTCACAACTTCGAATTTTCCCTTTTGTAGAGCAATTAATGTTCTTAAAGAAGACCTCTGATAAACTTAGTTTCTTGCTCAAAATCAGTAGCTCAAACAAAATATGTACAAGATCTAAATGAGGAAGACTACAAAATTCTGATGAAAAAAACTTTTTAAATAACTAAATATAGACATGTTTCATGTTTATTAATAGGAAAAAATTCAGTTGTGTCAAGAGGTCAGTTCTTATCAACTTGATTTGCAGAGTTAATGCAATTCCAATCTAATTCATGTATATCAGTGAGCTAATTCTAAAGCTTATATAGACAGACAAAAGACTCATAATAGACAGCATCATATTGAAGCTAAAGAAAAAAGCTGAGGGCTGATACAGCTCACTGCAAGTGTGGCACTGGTGAAAAAATAGCGAGTAGATCAATGGACTATAAGAGACAGACAGAAGTCCCATATAAATAGCCGACTGATCTTTGCAAAGGAGCTAAGACAACACAATGGAACAAAGATAGTTTCCGCTACAAATGATGCTGGAACAACTGAATATTCACATGAAAAAAAAAGGAAAGAATCTAGCTAAGACCTTACACCTTCACAAAATTAAATCAAAATTAATCACATGCTTATACATAAAACACAAAACTATAAGATCAGAAGATACTATAGGAGAAAATCTAGATGACCTTGAGTATGGTGATGCCTTTTTACATAAAGTATCAAAGGCACAATCCATGAAAAAAGGAAGGGCTAAGTAAGAATTTATTAAAATTAATAACTTCTGCTCTCCAAAAGTCAGAGTCGAGAGAATCAGAAGATAGGCAATAAGCTGGGAGAAAATATTTGTAAGAGACATATCTGTTAACAGTTATACAGAAACATACAAAAAACTCTTAAAACTCTACAATAACTAAACAACCCAATTAAAAAAAGAATCCAAAGACCTTAACAAACATCTTATGCAAAAAAGATACAGATGGCAAATAAATACACAAAAGAGTGTGCCACGTATGATCTGCTGCTAAGTCGCTTCAGTCGTGTCTGACTCTGTGCAACTCCATAGACGGCAGCCCACCAGGCTTCCCCGTCCCTGGGATTCTCCAGAAGTGCAAATTAAAATAATAATCATTACACACCTACTAGAAGGGCCAAAATCTGTAACACTGATAAGACCAGATGCTGGTAAGAATGTGGAGCAATAGGAATTGTCATTGCTGGTGGGAATGGCAAAATGGTACAGCCACTCTGGAAGACAGTTTGGTGGTCTTTTATAAAATTAAACATATTCTTAACATATAATCCAGCAGTTGCACTTCTTAGCATTTACCCAAAAGAGGTGGAAACTTACATCCACCCATAAACCTGTACATGAATGTTAATAACCAAATGTTTATAGCCAAACTTTTACTTGACAAAATTTGGGAGAAACTAAGATGCTCTTCAGTGGGTGAATGGGTATATAAACTATGGCACATACAGACAATGGACTATTATTCAGAACTAAACTGAAATGGGAAATAGATGGGGAAACAGTGGAAACAGTGTCAGACTTTATTTTTTGGGGGCTCCGAAATCACTGCAGATGGTGACTGCAGCCATGAAATTAAAAGACGCTTACTCCTTGGAAGGAAAGTTATGACCAACCTAGATAGCATATTCAAAAGCAGAGACATTACTTTGCCAACAAAGGTCCGTCTAGTCAAGGCTATGGTTTTTCCTGTGGTCATGTATGGATGTGAGAGTTGGAGTGTAAAGAAGGCTCAGCGCCGAAGAATTGATGCTTTTGAACTGTGGTGTTGGAGAAGACTCTTGAGAGTCCCTTGGACTGCAAGGAGATCCAACTAGTCTATTCTGAAGGAGACCAGCTCTGGGATTTCTTTGGAAGGAATGATGCTAAAGCTGAAACTGCAGTACTTTGGCCACCTCATGTGAAGAGTTGACTCATTGGAAAAGACTCTGATGCTGGGAGGGATTGGGGGCAAGAGGAGAAGGGGACAACAGAGGATGAGATGGCTGGATGGCATCACTGATTTGATGGGCGTGAGTCTGAGTGAACTCCGGGAGTTGGTGATGGACAGGGTAGCCTGGCGTGCTGTGATTCATGGGGTTGCAAAGAGTCAGACACGACTGAGCGACTGATCTGATCTGATCTGAAACTGAAATGAGATACTAAGCCATAAAAAGACATGGAGAAACCTTAAATGGATAATATTAGGTGAAAGAAACCAATCTGTAAAACTACATAGTATATGGTTTCAAATATATGATGCTTTGAAAAAGGCAAAACTATTGTAAAAAATCAGTGATTGCCAAAGGTTGAATGGGAACAGAAATGAATTGGTGGAGCACAGAGGATTTGGGGGACAGTGAAACTATTCTGTATTCTGCACAATACCATAAGGATGAATACATTTGTCGAAGTCCATAGAATGTACAACACTAAGAGTGAACTTAAATGTAAACTATGGTTTTGAGTGATTACAATATATCAATATAGATTCATCCTTGGTTAAAAAAATAGTACCATTCTGGTGAGTGATATTGACAATGGGGAAGGCTATTAACATGTTGGGCGAGGTGGAAAATGTCAGTACTTTCCTCTCGATTTTGCTGTGAATCTTAAAGTATTCTAAAAAATAGTCATTTAAAAAAAATTGGTAAGAATTACCCATCAACAATTAATGAAAGGTCATGACATTCAGAATCTTCCACCATATGGCTCAAACTTACTTACACAACTTTGTATTTTTTATTTCACTTTTTTATTCCTGTGTAGAGAAACTAATATTTACTGTCAACTATTCTATCTTTACTCATGTACTTTTTCCCCATTGGATACAACTTATTCCCATTTTCACATATTTGAGTCCTAATTAACCTTCAAGGTTCAACTCAAATGGTATTTCCTTCATAAAACTTTTCTTAGCCTTCAGTCATAAGCAAACTCTTCTGGCCTGGAAACCTACTATTTTATTTGTACCTCTTACATGAATCATTGCTTTTTACACCCTTCTGCAAGTTATATTGTCCCATTCCTGATGTCTACCTATTTTGAGAATAAAATAATTTTTGAGTTGGGATTACATATTTAGTTTTTTAGATAGCATCCATAACATATAAATACAGTAGTTAATAAAATGTAACTAATCCAATGAATTAAAAATTATATACCCAAGTACATCTTAAAATCACAGTACTGCTAAAAAGAGAAAAACAATTATGTGGTAAATATTACTTTAGAATTTAACAGCCCATCGATGATTTTATGGATGCTCCCTATAATTTTTAAGAAATGAGTAGATTTATGGAATTTAACAGCTAATTAGAGAGTTTAGGAATCATCTACTCCAACTTACTCCCCAAGGAAAAGAAATGCAAAAAGGCAAAATGGTTGTCTGAGGAGGCCTTACAAATAGGTGTGAATAGAAGAAAAGTGAAAGGCAAAGGAGAAAAGGTGAGATATATACCCATTTTAATGCAGAGTTCCAAAAGAAATAGCCAGAAGATAAGAGAGCCTTCCTCAGGGATCAATGCAAAGAAATAGAGGAAAACAAAAGAACGGGAAAGACTAAACATCTCTTCAATAAAATTAGAGATACCAAGGGAACATTTCATGCAAAAATGGGCACAATAAAGGACAGAAATGGTACGGACCTAACAGACGCTGAAGATGTTAAGAAGAGGTGGCAAGAATACACAGAACTATACAAAAAACTTCAAAAAACTATACAAAAAATCTAGATAATCACAATGGTATGATCATTCACCTAGAGCCAGACATTCTTGAATGTGAAGTCAGGTGGGCCTTTGAATTTCATGATTGCAGTCACCAACCACAGTGATTTTGGAGCCAAAGAAAATAAAATCTGCCAGTTTTCATTGTTTCCCCATCTATTTGCCGTGAAGTGATGGGGCCAGATGTCATGATCTTAGCTTTCTGAATGTTGAGTTTTAAACCTACTTTTCCACTCTCCTCTTTCACTTTCATCAGGAGGTTCTTTACTTCTCTTTCTGCCATAAGGGTGGTATCATCTGCATATCTGAGCTTATTGATATTTCTCCTGGAAATTTTTATTCCAGCTTGTGCTTCATCCAGCTTGGCATTTTGCACGATGTACTCTGCATATAAGTTAAGTAAGCAGGGTAACAATATACAACTTAGATGTACTTCTTTTCGGATTTGGAAGTAGTCTGTTATTTCATGTCCAGTTGTAACTGTTGCTTCTTGACCTGCACACAGATTTCTAAGGAGGAAGGTCAGGTGGTCTGATATTCCCATCTCTTTCAGAATTCTCCAGTTTATTGTGATCCACACAGTCAAAGGCTTTGGCATAGTCAATGAAGCAGAAGTAGATGTTTTTCTGGAACTCTCTTCCTTTTTCGATGATCCAATGGATGTTGGCAATTTGATCTCTGGTTCCTCTGCCTTTTCTAAATCCAGTTTGAATATCTGGAAGTTCACGGTTCACGTACTGTGAAGCCTGGCTTGGAGAATTTTGAGCATCACTTTGCTGGTGTGTTAGTTGAGTGCAATTGGGCAGTAGTTTGAACATTCTTTGGCATTGCCTTTCTTTGGGTTAAGAATGGGAAACTGACCTTCTTCTGACCTGTGGAGACCAGTGGGATTTAATTACAGAACTTACACAGGACTGGGGAAACAGACTCTTGGAGGGCAGAAATAGAACCTTGTGTGCACCAGGACCCAGGAGAAAGGAACAGTGATCCCACAAGAGACTGATCCAGACTTGCCTGTATGTGTCCAGGAGTCTCTGGTGGAGGTGTGGGTCAGCAGTGTCCTGCTAAAGGGTCAGGGGCACTGAATGCGATAGTACCTGCACATGACCTTCTGAACGTGGTCGCCATTTTCTTCATCACCTCCACTGTAGTTTGGGCTCAGGTCAGAAAACAGGGAAAGAACACAGCCCTACTCATCTACAGAAAATTAGATTAAAGAGTTACTGAGCATGGCCCTGCCCATCAGAACAAGACCCAGTTTGCCCTTCAGTCTGTCTCTCCCATCAGGAAGCTTCCATAAACCTCTTATCCTTCAGAGGACAGACAGAATGAAAACCACAGTCACAGAAGACTAATCAAACTGATCACATGGACCGCAGCCCTATCTAACTCAATGAAACTATGAGCCATGCTGTGTAGGGCCACCCAAGATGGACGATGGGTCATGGTGGAGAATTCTGACAAAACATGGTTCACTGGAGAAGGGAATGGAAACTACTCCATCATTCTTGCTTTGAGAACCCCATGAACAGAATGAAAAGGCGAAAAGATTGAAACTGAAAGATAGACTCCCTAAGTCTGTAGGTGCCCAATATGCTACTGGAGATCAGTGGAGAAATAGCTCCAAAAAGAATGGAGATGGAGCCAAAGCAAAAACTATGCCCAGTTGTGGATGTGACTGGTGATGGAAGTAAAGTCTGATGCTATAAATCAGACTTTAGGAATATTAGGTTCACAAATCAAAGTGAATTAGAAGTGGTCAAATAGAAGATGGCAAGAATGAACATCAACATTTTAGGAATCAGTGAACTAAAATGGACTGGAATGGGCAAATTTAATTCAGATGACCATTATACCTACTACTGTGGGCAAGAATCCCATAGAAGAAATGGAGTAGCCCTCACAGTCAACAGGGTCTGAAATGCAATACTTGGGTGCAACCTCAAAAATGACAGAATGATCTGTTTGTTTCCAAGGCAAACCATTCACTATTACAGTAATCCAAGTCTATGCCCCAATCAGTTATGCTAAAGAAGATGAAGTTGAATGGTTCTATGAAGACCTACAAGACCTTCTAGAATTAACACCCCCCAAAATACGTCCTTTGCATTATAGGGGATTTGAATGCAAAAATTGGAAGTCAAGAGATACCAAGGCAAATTTAGCCTTGGAATACAAAATTAAGTAGGGCAAAGGCCAACAGAGTTTTGCTAAGAGAACACACTGGTCATACCAAACACCCTCTTCCAACAACACAAGAGAAGACTCATCACACGGACATCACTAGATGGTCAATTGTGCGGTAGTTTGAACATTCTTTGGCTTGCCCTTCTTTGGGATTGGAATGAAAACTGAACTTTTCCAGACCTGTGGCCACTGCCGAGTTTTCCAAATTTGCTAGCATATTGAGTACAGCACTTTCACAGCATCATCTTTTAGGATTTGAAATAGTTCAGCTGGAATTCCATCACCTCCACTAGCTTTCTTCATAGTCATGCTTCCTAAGGCCCACTTGACTTTGCACCCCAAGATGTGTGGCTCTAGGTGAGTGAGCACACTGTTTTGGTTATCTGAGTCATTCAGATCTCATTTGTATAGTTCTGTGTATTCTTGCCACCTCTTCTTCATATCTTCTGCTTCTGTTATGTCCACACCATTTCTGTCCTTAATTGTGGCCATCTTTGCATGAAATGTTCCCTTGGTATCTAATTTTCTTGAAGACATCTCTAGTCTTTCCCGTTCTATTGTTTCCCTCTATTTCTTTGCACTGATCCCTGAGGAAGGCTTTCTTATCTCTCCTTGGTATTCTTTGGAACTCTGCATTCAGTTGGGTATATGTTTCCTTTTCTCTTTTGACTTTCACTTCTCTTCTTTTCTCAGCTATTTTTAAGGCCTTCTCAGATAATCATTTGCCTTCCAACATGAATTTAAATGCCTTTGGGGAATCTCACACTATATTCTGTATTAGTTCAAGACTACTACCATCAGTGAGCTAGCCAAAAAAAAAAAAAAAAGAACATTAATTTTATCTCTCTCTAACTGTCTCAAGTCCCAACTCCTTACTTGTGAACTCTCTCCAACTCTTCAGGTATAATAAATCTCATCTTTGATCAACTAAATCTTCCACTGTTTTTTGTTTTTTGTTTTTTTGTCATCTCCTGTCTCATTAATTCCCTCAAACACCTTCTAAATATATTGTGGCTTTTCTGCTTGCCTGTGTCAATACCCCTGAACCTATTTCTAAGATTAGTTTATTCTTCCTCTGGATTTTAATTATTTTAGACCCTCTGGTTCATCCTTTTTAATATTTAAAATTCTGACTTATTGGAAAAAGTCTCTACTAAAGTTGACTGGAATCACTGCAAAATCACATTTCTTATTTGTCTAATTTTCTTTCCTTCTGAATTGAAGCTGAATTTGTGATTTTCTTTTGCCTATAGGATACAGCAGAATTAACACTGTTGTAATTTTAGATCTTAGAACTTAAGAGATGTTATGGATTCTGCTCTTGCTCTTTTGGGATCCTGAGTTTACCATGCTGTTAAAAAGTGCAGATTGCTGGAGGATACAAAGATATGAATGAGAACTGAGGCAACCCATTTGAACATGAAACAGAAAATGCTAGCATTGAGAGCAGGACCCAGAGGGATGGTATGGGGTGGGAGGAGGGAGGAGGGTTCAGGATGGGGAACACATGTATACCTGTGGTGGATTCATTTTGATATATGGCAAAACCAATACAATATTGTAAAGTTAAAAAATAAAATTAAATTAAATTAAAAAAATAAACTCTCCAACCTAATCACAGTTACAGATAAATAGAGCTGCATGACTGATCCTACGTGACATCAACAGAAGAAATGCCCAGAATGCCAATTCACAACTTTTTCAGCAATGATAAGGCTATAGTTGTTTTACATCACTAAGAGTTGGGGTAGTTTCTTATGCGATACATAACTGATAAATTAACAATCAAGTTATTCATCCACCACCCTTCTCCAATTCATCATAATGGCTTTCATTGACACCTTTATACAATCTCTTAAAGCCAACAGATATTTCTTTTTCTGTGAAACTCTTCTTTGACTTAAAGCAATTTTAAGAGCTCTTTTTCTGAGTGATGAGTAAGTCTTATAAATTTTAAACATAACTTCCTTCATTTAGACATTTGTTCTAGCAATTTAGAGTCATCCACATCCTTTCTTGATCTAGCTACAAGAACTAATAGATGCTTCTTATTTGCTATTTCTCTGCTTTATATATGCTTCCCTCTTTGAATAGACAATCTCTCTCCAATGTAACTTTAGAAATTTGCTTGTGTATCTCTATTTTCTGACTATGCACTTCTTGTGGTCAGAGAGTGTGTCTTGATATAAGTAACCTAAGTAATCAGATTCTATGCTTGTTCATGCTTAGTCACTCAGCCAAGTCTGACTCTTTACTACCCCATGGACTGAAGCCTGCCAGGGTCCTCTGTCCATGAGATTTTCCTGACAAGAATACTGGACTGGGTTGCCATTTCCTTCTCCAGGGGATCTTCCTGACCCAGGGATCCAATCCTCATCTCCTGCATTGGCAGGTGGCTTCTTTTACCACTGAGCCACCTGGAAATCCTGGCACAAATCCAGAGCCCAGTAAATGTTTAATGAATTAATGAATTTTTAAAAATAAATGACATACTAATGTGGTTAGTGATAAATGAAGGAAAGGAATGCCTGAGTCTTTTATTTTAAAGTATCTCTGTTAGCTCTCTTCCATTTATACTCAAAACATATCCAAAGAGATATAAACTAAGAGATGTGCCATCATTTATAAAGCGTTTTTGTGTGTGTTTCTTTTTTCGCCAGTTAGATTTTAATCTCCTTGGCTGTGGAAACATAACTAATACTATAAGTGATTAAGACAAGTGATTTCTACTATGACTCCTTGCTTCCATATATTTTATTGCTTCAATTTTAATTTCTCTACCTGATACTCATTAAGTATGTGAAATTTTAAATCCTCTTGGTTATTTATTGTTGGTTTTGAAAATTTTCTGATACATGGCATTACTGAAAATATCATAACTTGTTAAAGAAAGAAGCTGGAAATTTCAGGATAAAGTAGTAATAACATTCTTGTTGGTTAAGACATCTAAATTAAAATCTTGATTGTGACAAGTCCCCAGTCCATTAGTTCTAGTGAAGTTTTAACTTTAAAATAAGAAGACTACTAAATGCCAAAATTTTACATCTTGTTTCCGTTATTCAGTTAACTCAGTTGTTAAAAACATGGCTGTTATTTCTGGTCCAAGGATGTTTTATTCTGGCCAGGAAAATATGTTTCTTTTGCACAGGGATTCATTGCTTGTATTAGAAAAACAATTTAGAGCATGTCTTCATGGCCATGGGTCAAGAACCTCAATGTCACCTAGGAACAATGGCAAACTTTATTTTGTTTAGATTTTTTTCTAGATTAAGATATATATTCATTTTTTCAAACTAAGCTCTCTATACTACTAACTTGGCATTGTGTAGTATGGGGGGCTTTTTGTATAACATGTTGAGATATATTTATGTCTTTCTGGGGGAGAGTATTGCCTATGACTGTTTAGTGTACAAAACTAATAAAATCCTTCAAGACTTTCCATTTTTAACCTAATCACTTAATATCATATAATTTCTATGTTATGAAAGTATGCTTATGATTAGTTCCATAATTAGTTCCATAATTAACAACTCCATTTATTGTACTTGTGACTGCTGTTTTATTGCTCCAGTAGAGACAAACAGTGATTAGAACAATCGCAGCATTAATTACATGCAGTCTCTCAAGATTTACTATATAGTCTCCAAAAATATGAGAAACTAAAAGTGTTTTATTTTTTGTATAACTACCAAAAAAATCCTGTTATGTAATTTTCATTGTTTTGAGAAATTCTCTATGCAACTGTTTGATAAAGAAGTAGACTTGCCAAAGTTTACAATCTACTTTCCTGGCTAGAGAATGAAATCCTGCTGACTTTAATATCTTTAAAAAAGTGTACTCTTAAAATGAACTAAAGACCTAAATGTAAGACCAGAAACTATAAAACTCTTAGAGGAAAACATAGGCAGAACATTCTCTGACATAAATCACAGCAAGATCTTCTATGACACAACTCCTAGAGTAATGGAAATAAAAACAAAAATAAACAAACGGGCCCTAATTAAACTTAAAGTCTTTAGCACAATGAAGGAAACTATAAGCAAGGTGAAAAGATAACCCTCAAAATGGGATAAAATAATAGCAAACAAAACAACAGACAAATAATTAATCTCCAAAATATACAAGCAGCTCAAGCAGCTCAATACCAGAAAAACAAACCACCCGATCGAAAAGTGGGCAGAAGACTTAAACAGAAATTTCTCCAGAGAGGACATACAAATGGCTAATAAACACATTAAAAGATGATCAACATCACTCATTATTAGAGAAATTCAAATCAAAAATCACAATGAGGTTATCATTTCACGCTGGTCAGAAAGGCCATCATCAGAAAGTCTACAGATAATAAATGCTGGAGAGGGTGTGGAGAAAAGGGAACCCTCTTACACTGTTGGTGAGAATGCAAACTGATACAACCAGTATGTACAACAGTATGGAGATTCCTTAAAAAAAAAAAAAAAAACAGGGAAAAGAAAAAAAAAAACAAAAAACTACCATATGACTGAGTAATCCCACTACTGGGCATATACCCTAAGGAAACCAGAACTGAAAAAGACACATGTACTTCAATGTTCATTGAAGCACTAATTACAATAGTTAGGACATGGAAGCAACCTAGATGTCCATTGGTAGGTGAATGGATAAGGAAGTTGTGGTACCTATACACAAAGGAATATTACTCAACTACAAAAAAGAACATAGTTGAGTCAGTTCTATTGAGGTGGATGTACCTAGAACCTATTATAGAGTGATGTCAGAAAGAGAAAAACAAATATTGTATATTAATGCATATATATGGAATCTAGAAAGATGGTATCATTGACCCTATGTGACGGCAGGAGACACAGATGTAAAGAACAGACTCAGTGGGACACAGATGTAAAGAATAGACTCAGTGGGAAAAGGAGAGCATGGGATGATTTGAGTGAATAGCATTGAAACATATATATTACCATATGTAAAATAGATAGCCATTGGAAATTTGATGTGAGATGCAGGGCACCCAAAGTCAGTGCTTTGTGACAACCAGAAGGGATGGGGTGGGGAGGGAGATGGGAGGGGGATGAGAGGATGTAGGTGACACTTGGATCCCTATGGCCGATTCATACTAATGTGTAGCAAACCTATCAAGACATTATAAAGCAATTATCCTTCAATTAAAATAAATCAATTTTTAAAAGTACACTTATAAATGTGATTTTATATTAAAAAATGATACATTGTCATCTCATTCCTATGTAAAATTGTGAGTATGTGTGTGTGTTGAAGAATGAGTGTTGGCTTTTACAAAAAGTGGGTGAAAACCCATAGGGACTTTTGCTGAAAGATTAAGAAATTTCTTCTGAGTTCTCCAAAGGCTATCTCTCTACCCATTCAGCTTTTGTTATCTTTCTATAACCACTGACTGTCCCTTTAGATAAGAAATATTTGGCTGGATTCACAAAAGCTTTAGTGAGTCACAGAGACATGAGAAATACTTGCAACTTGTAAAAATCATCTGATTCAAAGCAACTGCATCTTTGTAGTCAATGCGCAAACTGGACCCCATTCAACTCACTGTATCTCTGTGTATTTAGCCAGATGTCCTGTAATGGGATTCAGTATTCAAGCAAAATTAAAGAGTGCACACAAAGGAATCTGTCTGAACATTATTTAAATATATGAACAAGTAAATTGTAACAATGTTTAACCAGCAAAGGATATATTAGATTTAAACAAATGACATGTCTCCAGGAATCTTTTTCCTATCCTTTTTTTTTTTTTAAGATTTTTTGATGTGGGCCATTTTTAGTCTTTACTGAATCTGTTACAATATTGCTTCTGTCTTATGTTTTGATTTTTTTGGCCACAGGACATGTGGGAACCAAGTTCCTAGACCATGGATGGAATCCAGCCCCCCATATTGGAAGTGCAGTCTTAACCACTGGACTGCTAGGGAAATCCCAGGAATCTTTCTTTAAAAAAAAAAAGAAAAATGTTGACTCACAAAGATAAGAAAGTCTGTGTTAACTGAATGCTCAAATAATTATTTGAAATTTCCCAGCATTATAAAGATAATAAAACTACAGAATTTCTTACATTTCATGGACAATTAACTTTATGGGAAACTCTGTACTAGACTAACCTGTCTTCTAAGAATTCAGAAGGAATGTATACTCTCTTCTTTGCAGTTAACTCTAATATGAATCAAATCACTGTGAGACTGGTAGTCACTCCTACTTTTGAATCACTATGGGATTGGTAGTCACTCCTACTTTTGATTCTTAGTTTACTAAGCCAGGCTGCTGTCCCTGAACAGATATTCAGTCCTCTGAAATCCTTCTCTGCATGGGTCAGACTCACTGAGTCCAAGTAGTAAACGTAGAAATGCTAGGAAAAGAAACTGAAATCCATTGTTAGAATCATTGTAGAGTGAAATACTATATTTAGAGCTCCTGCCAGTTTCAATACATGTGTATCTACTGTTTGGGGTGCTCCAGAAATTATGGTAGTTAAGATGTCTTAATTGGTCCCAAGAAGGAAAAGAATAAGCAGATTTGCTGACTTTACAACTCCTGTTCTAATGCTCTCTATTCTCTCCCTAGATATTAAGTACACATTTTTCTTATTAAAGATGTTTTGGGAGGGTAGGTCATCATATTCCTGTCAAGATCATCCCTTGTCATGAGTCAGAATCATCCAGCTAATCTCTAGTGATTTCCTTCAAGCACACTATTTCATGAGATTTTTACATTAATTTTAACCCCAATGTTTCTTCTCTGAACAGAAAATATTTGAGAAACACTAAAAATGAGTACGTTCTGGTGATGTGGAATGAATTAGAAATTAAAGACAGAAGTTTTCTTATGATGTGTTCTTTCTTCAGTCCAAAGTGGCATTCAAAATATTCATATTTCACTGCCAATTAATATTAAATGCTAAAACCGTGAAATTTTCAAGGGACTTAACCTGATTCTGTGTCTGTATAGACATAAGGCAGATTAAAAAGCTATTAGTCATTAACAATCTACTGTGATGATTAGATACTTGTAACATAAATTCAGAGTAAAATCATCCTACTTAGTTCATACCCTGTTTCCCAGACAAGGAAGTGAAAGAGCACATATACATACTCTGTAACCCAATATGTGAAACAGGGGGTTTTCAGAAATTCCTTTATTCCCCAAGTGTGTTCTCTTATTTTATATGTCTGAAAAGGATTGCAAGACCAAGAGTTGTGTTGAAAGCATCCAAGATTTCTGAGGAAAAATATCAACATAAGAGAGAAAAAAGTAACATACAATGTTCTATGTAAAATGCCAACTTTCAGGAAAATGATCTAAAATCTGATGCTTCCTATATTTTAAGCTATTATTATATTTTCCTTATTATTAGAAATTAGAAAAGCATCTAAAATAACTCTAATCATCATGGAATTAAAAACTAAAGCTTTTATACATTGTCTATAACTGCACATTTTTACACTATTTTAATATTTTTTTTATTATTGCGGAATTAGAATACTGCTTTTTAAAATTTTTGTAAAATTATTTTCATTTGTGGTCATAACTTTTTAACATTTTGATTAACTACTTGATCCAGATCAAATCAAATCTTTATGTGTTTATAATTCACAAATAGCTATTATGTAGAAAGTTTTAGAGAATAATTTCCCTTTAACATATTTTTTAAAAATTCTGATAACCTTCCAAATAACATCTATTGCATAAATTATTCTTTAGCTTCTTAACATGATATTCTCAGTGCCTGACACAGGACCTGTCACATAATTGTGGCTCTCTAAGTATTTGATGAATGAATAAATGATTACTATCTTCAAACTCAGCTATGTCAATCTTTTGAAGGTTCAAACTCTTCTGTAATGGTATATTTAGTTTCACTTCAAACACCTTGCTATATTTGAATCTAAAGAAAAACAGCACCATAGGAATTCTAGGTCAGAGGAAAAAACCACGAGAGAACAGGATTTTTTTTTTGGTAGGTGGCATAAAATTATGTATTAAATTTAAGAGACAGAGGTATTTATAGTTTACAAAAGGATCAGAGATATCAGTTGAATAATAAACTGTGTAAGTGATGTCAGAGTCCCAAGAAACAAAACAAATGAGCCAAAAATCTTATATTAAATCTAAAGAAGTTCATAAAATAGAGTCTGATAAGTCAGACATGACTTCATGACTAAACAACAATAAAATTCTTAGGTATTAGACAGATTCATTCTAGCATGTCTTTACTTTTCCCAGATTCCTTGATCTCTGACTTTCATTTTAATTATGACAGTTCTTTTATTTTATAACACCTTTTTACATTTTACTAATTTTTGTGCACATAAGTATGATTTTCAGAGACATTCTGTTTTGTAAGTAATCCCTTAAATAATGTTAATCAATTTTGTGTTACAACTTCAAAAGAAATAAAAATATTTTATTCTTATTTTATGTTTAGGTAGGATTGTATTACTAGCACTATTTTAAAATGATGTTTACAAGAAATAAATAATACATTAAAAGAAATTTTAAAGCAATCAAATGAAATATTTAGGAAGTTAATTCCCAATGTACTTTTCATTATATCATGACAAATTTTTTAGTGGTTTTTTCTCAGCAGCTGATTAATATTGATTGACTAAATTCTCATGTTGTATTAAGTTAAAAAACAAATCTTACAATATATACTCATCTTTCTATAAACCTATATTTTTAAGGAGATGTTAGCATATATTGTCTGTAACATACAGAATCCTAAATCTTTTAATGACATTGAATAAACAGAATACAACCTTTTCACATAATGTGGCTCCAAAGATATCTGTTCCATCATGATAGACTTAACATAAGAAATCAAAAATGCCTCAGAATTAAAATAATCATTTTCCTTCCATCAAAAAAATACTTCTGATTTTCCTTTGAAAACATAAACAGCTATAAAATTTTATCTTAGCAAAATATATTCTAATTTATTTATATTTGTAAATATATTTTAAAATATTTATATGACCACAACTCTAAGTAATGATAAAATTAGATTTAATGATCAATAACCCCAACATAGCACTAAAGTGTAGAGAAAACAACTGCTCCTTAACCACAAAATTTAATAAATGCTAACAACAAATATACATAAATAAAACACCATTCAAACCTTAAGCATAAAGACTTAAGCAGTGTCATCACAGAATTACCTATCTAGTGCCTTTCTCTCTTCATAAGGTTAATATTTATAAATGTCAGAGGCAAAAATTGAACATGTAGAAAAGTAGTAAAATGGGTCATAGTAACTTCGACATTTCAGTGCACAAATTTCTCTGCCTATTAGGTACATTAGAGGCTGTATCATTTTTAGTTTATTCCAAGTCAGATAGACCTTATCTGCCCATTCTAAAATTTTGAATTCATAGTAGCCCACCCAAATATTATACGGATCCTTGATTTTTCTGGGTGGGCTCTTTGCACTTACTATAATTTTTCTGTACAATAATGCTGTAGCTTCCTAGCAGACAGTGTTATTAACCCTTGGAGCTCACTGTGCTACAATTGGGAACCCTTTTCCTGTCTCATCAGAGCCATAATCCTATCTGTGCACAAAAGTAATTTGCAGCTCTATGGATCTGCTGAGAGGGGTCCCTAGGATGTCACAGATACTTCCCTTGAATAATATTAAATATCTCAAAATGCACACAAATAAAGTTCTAGAGTATGAATTTTATCCAACAATTACATGCAGTGTTTTATCTCACCCATTATCCTAAGAGTTACAGTTCATGATCATCTCTGCCTTGCCTATGAAAAAAACTGAAGTTCAGAGAGAATAATTACATCTGTCTTGAAAGGTGATGCTGAGATTCAAAGAAAGTGAAGTCACTCAGTCGTGTCTGACTCTTTGCGACCCCATGGACTGTAGCCTACCAGGTTCCTCAATCCATGGGATTTTCCAGGCAAGAATACTGGAGTGGATTGCCATTTCCTTCTCCAGGAGATCTTTCTGACCCAGGGGTTAAACCCAGGTCTCCTGCATTATAGGCAGATGCTTTACCATCTGAGCCACCAGGGAGGTATCTGAATGAAGACAACAATCAAAAAAGTACATTTTGATGTGTTTTGATGAGTGTATATACCTATATAACCACTATCATAAATCAAGATTCAAAATATTTCCATCATTTCATGAAATTGTCTTGTACAATCTTCCAATTGTCCCCCTGTGTTTAGCCCCAAAGAAACACTGACCTTTCCATCACTATAGTTTTAAGTATTATGTGTGCTTAATCACTCAGTCATGACTGACCCTTTGTGACCTCACGGACTGTAGCCTATCAGGCTCCTCTGTTTGTGAGATTCTCCAGGCAAGAATACTGGCATGGGCAGCCATTCCTTCTCCAGGGGATCTTCCCAACCTAGGGATCAAACCCAGGTCTCTTGCATTGCAGGTAAATTCTTACCATCTAAGCCACCAGGAAGCCCCTTTATATTTTATGATTTAATATAAATATTGTTGTTGTTTTGATGCTAAGTTGTATCTGACTCTTTTGCAACCCCATGGACTGTATGTAGCCCACCAGGTTCCTCTCTCCATGGGATTCCCCAGGCAAGGATACTGGAGTCAGTTGCCATTTCCTTCTCCAGGGGAATTTTCCCAACCCAGGAATAGAGCCCTTGTCTCCTGCATTTGCCAGCAGAATATTTACTATGGAGCCACCTGGGAAGCCTTTAATATAAATAGAATCCCACATTATAAACTTTTCTATGTCTTGTCTATCTTTCAGCATAATATTTTTATTATTCACCTACACTATTACGTATGTCAGTGTATCATCTACATAAGCTGTTTAATAAAACAGTATGACTTATTTTTATTGCTGAGTAGTTCTCATTGAAATTATATATCAAAATTTTATTTGTCATTCAACTGTTGACAAAACTTGGGTTATTTCCAGGTTTTGACTCTTATTAATAAAGTTGTTATGAATATTAATACCAAGTCTGTCTGTCTATATATATATGCATATAAGTTTTTCTTAGTAAATACCTTGTAGAATTTTTTGTGATATAATAATTGTATTTTTAACTTTATCAGATCAGATCAGATGAGTCACTCAGTTGTGTCCAACTCTTTGCGACCCCATGAATCGCAGCACGCCAGGCCTCCCTGTCCATCACCAACTCCCGGAGTTCACTGAGACTCATGTCCATCGAGTCAGTGATGCCATCCAGCCATCTCATCCTCTGTCGTCCCCTTCACCTCTTGCCCCCAATCCCTCCCAGCATCAGAGTCTTTTCCAATGAGTCAGCTCTTCGCATGAGGTGGCCAAAGTACTGGAGTTTCAGCGTTAGCATCATTCCTGCCAAAGAAACCCCAGGGCTGATCTCCTTCAGAATGGACTGGTTGGATCTCCTTGCAGTCCAAGGGACTCTCAAGAGTCTTCTCCAACACCACAGTTCAAAGGCATCAATTCTTCGGCGCTCAGCCTTCTTCACAGTCCAACTCTCACATCCATACATGACCACAGGAAAAACCATAGCCTTGACTAGACGGACCTTTGTTGGCAAAGTAATGTCTCTGCTTTTGATTATGCTATCTAGGTTGGTCATAACTTTCCTTCCAAGGAGTAAGCGTCTTTTAATTTCATGGCTGCAGTCACAATCTGCAGTGATTTTGGAGCCCAGAAAAATAAAGTCTGACACTACAAATGACTTTAATTCTCATTTCCCTAATGATCAATGGTACATCATTCATTCCACTTTGTTCATGCTGTCCTTTAAATACTTGTATATTAAAATGTATATTGTATATTTAAATACTTGTATAAAATGTACAAGTATTAATGTACAAGTATTAATTGTATATTAAGTGTACAAGTATTAATTGTATATTAAAATACTTGTATATTTAAAATGACTATTTACCATTTTAAAAATTATTCTATCATTACCTTTTGGCCTGTTTTAATATAAATCACTTTCTCATGTCTTTTCAAAATTCTAGTAACTTTGGGTAGCGTGTTAGACATTGTTTTATAATGTCAATTGTCTGGATTTTATTGTCCTTTTTAAGAGAAATGTACGTACGTTGTTTTGGCAGATATCTAAGTTATTTTCTACTCGATTTTTTGAGGACCTGTTTTTAAGCTTTTTTAGAAAAAGTTTAGTGTAACATTCATTTTACAGATAACACATCTCAACTACTAAGATGTGATTTTTCAGGGTCTTCACTGAGTACTGAGTAGTCTCTGAGGGTTCTCAAGTATCTCAAGAAGAATCAAACGTCTTCCCAATTTTTGTGAGCACTGAACACTTTTCTGGTACAAATCTCCTGTCATATTTTGTCTTGGCTTATGGAATTTCAGTGCTTAAACGAGGAGGTTAGTAGCAAAGACTCAAAGGGATATAAGAGTAGATTTCAAAAGCTCTTCTTTATGAATACATCCATTCTTTCTGAAAATCTACTTTGCAATTTACAGTCAGATAAGACTCACCAAACTGTAATCTTTACCTTCTGCACTGTTTAAATTCTTCCATTCTGCACCTATAATTCAGGAGTTGGTCCTAGTAGGAAAGTCAGGGAGATTGTAGGGCTCATTTATTTTGTTTTCTTTCTCACAAAGATCAGATTTTTGCTGTCTCTTGTCCAAAGTCTTAACAGAATTGTCTTATATAGCTTCTCACATGTTCTAGTTGCTTATAGCAAGGGGTGAATTTATATCTTATTACTCTATCATGCCTAGAAGTGAAAGTCTGACACTTTACTCATTTTTTTCTGGAACCTAGAATGTTAACCCTCTCTTTGCTGCTTTTGCTGCCATTTGATTTCCCTGTAGGTGCACCATGAGTATATGACAAAGTGAAATCTCAAGTCTTTTTCATGTGAAATCAACACAAATCAAATTTTCAACTTGTGTTGTATACAATAGAATATACATGTAATTCAATTCCAATATGGTCCTTTGCATTCCCTGCTGCTGAGTATACACTTTCCCCATTTTGATTTTACTATCCATTATACAAACTGTCGCTATCATTGTTTTTCATTTGCAAATGCAATTTGAATCACTATTTTCTTATTTTTCTTATTGGTAAAAATATTGAATCATACTCGAATCTAAACACATCAGTTTCACTAAAAAACATCATCCAGTTTGGAATCCAAGCATGTACATTCTCCCTGTTATTCAATCATTATCTCTTCCAAAATCCAGACACATTTATCTCCCTTATCCATAAGGATGTCACGAGAGATTTTTTGACAACTACTGTTGCCTATGTATCGAGCAATCATTTGACCTAGTACTCTAATAATACAGTCAAAAAAGGAAATGAAGCTTGTTTGACATGGCTTGTTCCTAGTGAATTCATGCTGACTTCTAGCATACTCAACATTCTTGAGACCACATAAACCACATGCTTAAGAACCTAATAAAGAATTCTAAGATAGCTTAGGCATTTTTGAATTTATGTTTCTAGTTTGAAACCTGAGGTAATTTACTACTTCTGCTTATTTTCCACTTATCTTAAATTCTGAGAAAAAAAAAAACAGGAGTGATATAATATAACCATAATTAATTTTGGCCTACGATATGATTTTTCTGGACCTAGAAAATTTGAATTTTTTAATTAAAGGGACCGTGATAGCTTTTTCTGCCTGTTCTATAGATTGTGAGGTTTTTTCCTAATTTATAAAGTTTAACTGAATGATTTCTTACATTAGGATTTAAGAAGCAAAATCAGATTGTCTTTACCCTCATGAAACTCACAGTTAAAAGGAACACATACAGAAAATATTCAGATAAGATGTGTAAAATAAGAAATGTGATAAGTCTTAAGAAAAATAGTCATACAGTGTTGTAAGACCAGGAGAACCTGAGTATATTTTTGGATATTAAAAACGGCTTCCCTAAGCAGTATTTTAATAATCAGTAGCAATTAATAAGCAGGCTAGCCAGTGATGATAAAGAGGCAGAATCTAAGCAAAGAAAACAGCTTAAGCAAGAAGCTGTAACAATAAACAAACAAAACAAAAACAGGCTCATTTGCTTTATTTTACAGCCCTTTATATCAAGGCTATGGTTTTTCCAGTGGCCATGTATGGATGTGAGAGTTGGACTGTGAAGAAAGCTGCGCACTGAAGAATTGATGCTTTTGAACTGTGGTGTTGGAGAAGACTCTTGAGAGTCCCTTGGACTGCAAGGAGATCCAACCAGTCCATTCTAAAGGAGATCAGCCCTGGGTGTTCTTTGGAAGGAATGACACTAAAGCTGAAATTCCAGTACTTTGGCCACCTTATGCGAAGAGTTGACTCATTGGAAAAGACTCTGATGCTGGGAGGGATTGGGGGCAAGAGGAGAAGGGGACGACAGAGGATGAGATGGCTGGATGGCATCACCGACTCGATGGATGTGAGTTTGAGTGAACTTTGGGAGTTGGTGATGAACAGGGAGGCCTGGCGTGCTGTGATTCATGGGGTCGCAAAAAGTTGGACACGACTGAGCAACTGAGCTGAGCTGAACTGAACTGATATCTAGCAGTATTTCTCAGTAGCTGCCATTTTCTCTCCACTCCTCATTTATGCTACAATGAGAGTTTGTTTTTCCTGCTGAGTAACTAGTCTTTGGAGCAATATCTGGTATTGTAGTCACTCAACAAATATTTGTGGGTTGACTGAATGAATCAAAGAATGAAGAAAGAATGATTAAAACAAAATTATTACCCCCTTTCAGATATTTACCAAATGTATTCTTACTTTGATTTGCTATTCATGTTGCTTACCCTGTGGAATTTTACCTTTTATTCATAACCAACATCTTATTTACATGTTACAAGTCAAACATTCATGCACAAATCTCTTTATTTTACTCTATTCTTGGTTAGTCTTTCCTCCTGTGAACTCCTACTGCATCATAGTATATGTAATGTTATTTATTATGTCATGATAGGTGGCCTTTACCAATATCTATTTGTTTGATGTCTATCTATCCACTTATCTTTGTTCCTTAAAATGTTTCACCTAAAGTTTTACCTAAAACATGTCCACAAACAGTTTCATATCATAACGTTCTAGTTCTTGAAACAATGAGTGCTACATATGTGACTCAATCTTCTTTCTTGTGTCATTAAGAAATGTGCTTAATATACTGATATATCTTAAAATATTATTCATGGTTAACTTATTGATGTTGTATGCTTAACTCATATATAAGTGTCTGTACTGAGAAACTATATTCAAGGTAAAAATAAGAACAGTGAAGATTAAGGAAATCCATGTTCTAGGAACAAAGATATATATATCATCACATACAAAGCAGCCAGATTGAACTTTAAGCCAGTGGGGTAGAAACTGCATAAGAACTCAGAACAAAAAATGAGACACAGCACTGTGTAAAAGATATTTGATTTCTTCTCCCACATCTGATGAGACATTCCTAATGAGATTGAGGGAGCAGTCAAGAAAATGGATTAATTCCGTGTGTACCAAGTGTCAGTTATTGTATATAATGCATCTCATTCAGTTCTCACAAACTGAATGAATATTAAATATTTATACTAAGTATGTATATTAAATATTTAATTAAATATTAAATATTTATTAAAATATTAAATATTTTCATTTTTATTTTATAAATAAATGTCCTTACAGACTATTGTTATATTTGTATATATTATGTATATTGTCCAAAAGAAAAGACTTCAATACAACTAACAATCCTTGGTATAAGTCTTCAATAATGTTTATATCAAACAGCCAACATAGTAAGGAAAAGTTGCTGCTTTGTTTCTGTTTTTATTGTCTGGTGGTATCTCTTGAAATATATGAGATATTGACTTACTAAACATTTAGACATTTTATGGGGCTTCCCTGGTGGCTCAGGTTGTAAAGAATCCACCTGCAATGCAGGAGACCTGAGTAGACATTTTATGTATGCAATAGATTTGTATGCATGTTAAGATACTAGTAATAAATGCTCTGAAAATGTTCCATGATAGTGTTAATTCAGCCAAACACTGTGAGAAAATTTCAAGACTACTATTATTCATTTATTCAATGGTATCCTTGAACTCTTTGTGGAGAAAGACTTTGGCAAAAACCTATAAAGCCCTACTTCAACTGCCTTTTCTTTTCCGGCTGAGTGTTGCTTTGACACCTTAATTTTCTTTTTTTTTTTTTTTTTTGACACCTTAATTTTCTTAAAGGAGCTATGTCAACCTTACCAGCAGATCAAGAATATGCCCTAGATTTGCAACATATAATATTTATTCTCTAGGTTTTCACTAACAAATATAACCTGAAACTTTCTGATACCAAACCATTACCAAAACCATATTTGTAGCAACTGACATTAATGCGGACTATGGAACCTATTCATAAATGTAGGAAAAATTTTCTTATAAATATAACCTAGCAATATCAGTTCTATTTCTCTGTGTGTGCATATACACACATATGTATATATATTATATTAATTTATATCTAATCATGTACAAATATATTTATATATTAAAATTTATAAATTATATGTTATATCTAAAATTAAGGTATTTCAAACTAAAGTTTAAAGCATCTCTGAAAAAAATAAAATCTGGATACCTGGTATGCACATCTACACACAGCAACATCCAGATTGAGTAAAGTTTATATACAGAAGCAAGAGACACAGAATAGACAAAATAATATTGAAGAAGAACAAATGTGGAGGACTGAAGATACCCAAATTAAAGACTTTAAATAATCTTTAAGACTTTAAATAATTTAAAGACAATAATAAAGAGTGGTTTTGGGGAACAGGAGTGGGGAAAGATAGAGCACAGAGGATTTTTAGAGCATAAGAATACTCTGTATATTATAATGATGGGTATATGTCATTACACATTTGTTCAAACCCAATGACTGTTCAACACCAAAGGTGATCCTCAGAAGAATACAGACTTTGAATTATTATCATGTGTCATTGTAGATTCATTATTGATGAAAATAAAAAAAGTACAGTTCTGGTGAATGATGTTGATATTGGAGGAGGCTATTGTTACACAGAGTCAGACAAGATTGAAGCAACTTAGCAGCAGCAGCAGCATTAGCAGCAGCATGCATTTGTTGGGGCAGGGTATATATGGAAAACCTTTGTTCCTCTCAGTTTTGTTGTAAAGCTAAAACTTTTTAAAAAATATAGAGTCTTAAAAAAACAACATCCTCCCAAGATTCAACAATTTAATTTTCTAACTATATAATACTCCCTACTTTAAGGACACACATAAGGTGAAATAGAAAGGATGGAAAAATTATATTCCATGCAAATGATAACCAAAAGAGAATAGTATATCTCTACTTGTATCAGAAAAAATATATTTTCATTCAAAATCAGTAACAAGAGACAAAAAAGTCAGTATAATAGTGCTAAATGAGTGAATTCATCAAGAGAATGTAATAGTTAAAAAAATATGTGTCCAACACTAGCACACCAAAGTACGTAAAGCAAAAATTATCAGAACTAAAAGGAGAAATAGATAGTAATACAAAAATAACAAGAGACTTCATTTTCAACATTGGGTAAATCACCCGGAGATAAAAATCAATAACGAAACATCAACTTAAATTAGACAGTAGATCAAATGAACCTAACAGTCATATATGGAACATTTTACCAACTGGCACTAGAATGCATATTCTTTTCAAGCACACATGGAACAGCCTCCAAGAGAGGTCAAATGTACCCTAAATCAAGTTTTAACAAAGTTAAGAATACTGAAATTATATAAGGTATCTTTTCCAACCACAGTGGTATGAAACTAGAAATCAGTAAGAGAAGGAAAATCGGGAAATTCACAAGTAAACAGAAATTGAGCAACAAACTCCTGGCCAACCAAAGGGTTAATAAGGAAATCAAAAGGGAAATGAAAAATAATTGTGGAAAAAAAATGGAAACATACCTAAACTTGTGGAATGAACAAAAGCAGTTATAAGAGGAAAGTTCAGAACAATAAATGTTTGCAATAAGAAAAAATAAAGATTTCAAATAAACAACCTAACTATTTCAAGGAACTAAGAAAATAATAAACTCAGCTGAAGTTTAGCAAAAGAAGAAAAGAAGTTTAGAGCCAGAATAAATGACATAGAGCCTAGAAATACAATTTAAAAACTCAAGATAAACAAAATTAACAAATTTTAAGAAGATCAATCAAAAAATACAGAGGACTCAAACAGAATTATAAATAAAAACATAGATATTACAACTGACACCACAGAAATATCTATGCAGAGGATCATAAAAGACCACTATAAACAATTATACAAAATCAAATTAGATAACATACTGTTTTTCTCTTTCTGACTTACTTCACTCTGTATAAGAGGTTCTAGCTTCATTCACTTCACTACACCTCACTCAAGTCCATTTCTTTTTATGGATGAATAATATTCCAATGTAAAATGTACCATGATTTCTTTATCAATTCATCTGTCAACAGACATCTAGATTGCTTCCATGTCCTATTGTTAATATTGCTGCAGTGAACATTGGCGTACATGTGTTTTTTAAAATTATGGTTTTCTCAGGGTATATTTCTAGTAGTAGGATTGCTAGGTCATATGGTAAATTTATTCCTAGTTTTTTTAAGAAAACTCCATACTATTTTCCATAATGGCTGTATCAGTTTACATTTCCACCAACAGTGCAGGAGGATTCTCTTTTTTCCACATCCTCTCTAACATTTATTGTTTGTAGATCTTTTGATGATGGCCACCAATTCATATATTAACACACATATATATATGGAATCTGAATATTCATTGGAAGGACTGATGCTGAAGATGAAGCTCCAATACTTTGGCCACCTGATGCAAAAAACTGACTCATTGGAAAAGACCCTGATGCTGGGAATGGTAGAAGGCAGGAGGAGAAGGTGATGACAGAGGATGAGATGGTTGGATGGCATCTCTGACTCAGAAGACATGGTTTGAGGTGTGCTGCAGTCCATGCGATTGCAAAGAGTCAGACACAACTGAACGACTGAACCACAACAATATGGAATCTAGAAAAAAAGGGACTAATGAACCTAGTAAAGAAGGGGCTTGTGGACACAGTAGAGGAAGGTAAGTGTGGGATGAATTGAAAAAGTAGCACTGGCTCATATACACTATCACATATAAAACAGTGGGACACCGCTAAATAACACAGGAAACCCAGCCTGGCACTCTGTGACGACCTAGGTGGGTAGGATGAGGGCAAGGAAGGGAGGGGAGGGAGGGAAGAGATGTGCATATAATTATAACTGATTCCTGTTGTTGTACAGCAGAAACCAACATAAAGTTGTAAAGCAATTTTCTGCTAATTAAAAAATAAATTAAAATATTTTTATTTTATTTTTTTCCAACTACAATTTTATTTTATTTTTAAACTTTACAAAGTTGTATTAGTTTTGCCAACTAAAGAACTAAAACAATTAGATAATCTATAAATAATGAACATATTCCTAGAAACACATAATTGACCAAGACTGAGTCACAAAGAAACAAAAATCTGAAGAAACCAATAGCAGTGAAAACTACTAGTGAAAATTAATCATTAATCAGAAACCTTCCAACAAAGAAAAATCCAGGATCAGATGCCTTTATTAACTGGTGAATTTTATTAAAGATCTAAAGAAAGATTAATGTCAACCCTCCTCAAACTCTTACAAAATTAGTAGAGAAGGGATAAAACTCTTAGAAGAAAAAATTTTCTTGACATCAGTCTTATCAATAATTTCTTTCCATATGACACCAAAAGCATAGAAACAAAATACAAAACAAAAGCAAAAATACACAGGTGGGATGGTATTAAACTTAAAAACTTTTGCAAATCAAAGGAAACAATCAACAAAAAGAATATGAAAACTATGGGTTAGGATAAAATATCTGAAAATCATATTTCTGATAAGGGACTAATATCCAAAACATATAAAGAACTCATACAACACCAAAAACAAAAACAGCAAAACACACACACAAACACACATGTATGATCTTCCCTGATGTCTCAGTGGTAAGGAATCTGCCTGCAATATAGGATACAGGGGCTCAATCCCTGAGTCAGGAAGATCCCCTGGAGAAGGAAATGGCAACCCACTCCAGTATTCCTCCCTGGGAAATCCCATGGACAGAGGAGCCTGATGGGCTACAGTCCACGGGGTCGCAAAAGAGTTGGAATTACTTAGCAACTAAAGAACAACATATACATACATACATCTATATACATATATATATATATATCACAAAGAGAAACAAAATTCAGTTATAAAAACAGAAATCCTGCCATTTGGGACAATACAAATGAATTTGGAGTATATTAAGCTAAGAGGAATGAAATAGACAGAGAAAACAAATATTCTGTATCTCACTTATATGTGGAAACTAAAAAAGTTTAACTCATAGAATCAGAGAGTAGAACAGTAGTTACCAGGGGCTGGGGGGTTGGAAATGGAGAGAGGTTGGACAATGGTTACAATCTGTTAGAAGTAACTTCTGGAGATTTAATGGATAGAGTGGTGACTATGGTTAATAACCCGAGAAGGAAATGGCACCCACTCCAGTAGTATTGCTTGGAAAATCCCGTGAACGGAGGAGCCTGGCAGGCTGCAGTCCATGGGGTCACAAAGAGTTGGACACGACTGAGCGACTTCACTCACCCATGGTTAATAACACTCTATTAATACTAGAAATGTGCTAATAGAGTATACCTTAAATGTTCTTAACAAACTTCCCAAAGTTAAAAAAAAAATCAAAGCAAAACTGTGTGAGATGATGTTTGTGTTAATAAGCTTGACTGTGATAATCACTTCACCACTTATATATGTATAAACCCATCAGACTATGGGCTTCCCTTGTGGCTCAGCTAGTAAAGAATCTGCCTGCAATGTGACAAACCTGGGTTCGACCCATGAGTTGGGAAGATCCCCTGGAGAAGGGAAAGGCTACCCACTCCAATATTCTTGCCCAGAGAATTCCATGGACTGTATAGTCCATAGAGCTGCAGAGAATTAGACATGACCAAGCAACTTTCACTTCACTTCATGCATCACATTATACACCTTCCATTCAATTCGTTCAGTTGCTCAGTAATGTCCAACTCTTTGCAACCCCATGGACTGCAGCATGCCAGGTCTCCCTGTCCATCACCAACTCCTGGAGTTTACTCAAATTCCTATCTATCAAGTTAGTGATACCATTCAACCATTTTATCCACTGTCATCCCCTGCACTTCTGGCCTTCAATCTTTCCCAGCATCAGGGTCTTTTCCAGAAAGTCAGCTCTTCGCATCAGGTGGCCCAAGTATTGGAACTTCAGCTTCAGCATCAGTCCTTCCAGTGAATATTCAGGACTATTTCCTTTAGGGTGGACTGGTCGGATCTCCTAACTGTCTAAGGGACTCTCAAGAGTCTTCTCCAACACCACAGTTCAAAAGCATCAATTTTTTGGTGCTCAGCTTTCTTTATAGTCCAACTCTCACATCCATACATGACTACTGGAAAAACCAGAGCTCTGACTAGACAGACCTTTGTTGGCAAAGTAATGTCTCTGCTTTATAATAAGCTGTCTAGGTTGGTCATATGTGTCTTCCAAAAATCAAGCGTCTTTTAATTTCATGGCTTCAGTCACCACCTGCAGTGTTTTTGAAGCCCCAAAAAATGAAGTCTGTCACTGTTTAAGCTGTTTCCCCATCTATTTGCCATGAAGTGATGGGACCTGATGTCATGATCTCAGTTTTCTGAACATTGAGTTTTAAGCCAACATTTTCACTCTCCTCTTTCACTTTTATCAGAGGCTGTTTAGTTCTTCGCTTTCTGCCATAAGGGTGGTATCATCTGCATATCTGAGGTTACTGATATTTCTCCTGGCAATCTTGATTCTAGCTCATGCTTCATCCAGTCCAGCATTTCTCACGCTGCCTATAAGTTAAAGGATGACAATAAGTATTCCTTTCCTTATTTGGAACCAGTCTGTTGTTCCATGCCCAGTTCTTACTGTTGCTTCTTGACCTCCATCCAGATTTCTCAGGAGGCAGATAAGATGGTCTGGTATTCCCATCTCTTGAAGAATTTTCTACAGTTTGTTGTGATCTACACAATCAAAGGCTTTGGCGTAGTCAATAAAGCAAAAGTAGATGTTTTTCTGGGACTTTCACATTTTTGATAATCCAACACATGTTAGCAATTTGATCTCTGGTTCCTCTGCCTTTTCTTTTTTTTTTTTAATTTTATTTTTTAACTCCTCTGCCTTTTCTAAATCCTGCTTGAACATTTGGAAGTTCACAGTTAATGTACTGTTGAAGCCTGGCTTGGAGAATTTTGAGCAGTACTTTGCTAGGATGTGAGATGAGTAAAATTGTGTGGTAATTTGAGCATTGTTGGTATTGCCTTTCTTTGGGATTGGAATGAAACTGACCTTTTTCACTGCTGAGTTTTCCAAATTTGCTGGCATATTGAGTGTAGCACTTTCACAGCATCATCTTTCAGGATTCGAAATAGCTCAATGGGAATTCCATCACCTCCACTAGCTTTCTTCATAGTCATGCTTCCTAAGGCCTAGTTGACATCATATTCCTGGATGTCTGGCTCTAGGTGAGTGAGCACACCATCGTGATTATCTGGGTCATGAAGATCTTTTCTGTGTAGTTTTTCTGTGTATTCTTGCCACCTCTTCTTAATATCTTCTGCTTCTGTTAGATCCATACCATTTTTGTCCTTTATTGTGCCCATCTTTTGAAATGCTCCCTTGGTATCTCTAATTTTATTGAAGAAATCCTTTGTCTTTCTTATTCTATAGTTTTCCTCTATTTATTTGGATTGATCATTGAGGAAGGCTTTCTTATCTCTCCTTGCTATTCTTTGGAACTCTCCATTCAAATGGATATATCTTTCCTTTTCTCCTTTGTCTTTTGCTTCTCTTCTGTTCACAGTTATATGTAAGGCCTCCTCAGACAACCATTTTGCATTTTTGCATTTCTTTTTCTTAAGGATGGTCTTGATCACTGCCTCCTGTACAACGTCACCACCTCTGTCCATAGTTCTTCAGGATCTCTTTCTATTAGATCTAATCCCTTGAATCAATTTGTCACTTCCACTGTATAATCATAAGGGATTTTATTTAGGTCACTTGAATGGTCTAGACCTTAAATATATACAATTTTTACTTGTCAATTATATGTCAATAAAACTTGAATAATAAGGGTGTAGCCAATAACAGGAGAAGGCAATGGAAACCCACTCCAGTACTCTTGCCTGGCAAATCCCATGGACAGAGGAACCTGGTAGGCTGCAGTCCATGAGGTCATTAAGAGTTGGGCATGACTGAGCGACTTCGGTTTCACTTTTCACTTTCATGCATTGGAGAAGGAAATGGCAACCCACTCCAGTGTTCTTGCCTGGAGAATCCCAGGGACGGGGGAGCCTGGTAGGCTGCCATCTATGGGGTCACACAGAGTCAGACACAACTGAAGCGATTTAGCAGCAGCAGCAGGAGCAGCCAATAACAATGGTTTACATTATAAAGTATTTTTAAGAAGTAGGTAAATTAAGACATGAAAATGAATGAACACAGGAAACATAGGGCTTAATAAATGTTAGCTAAACTAGCCAATCTGATCACTTGGACCACAGCCTTGTCTAACTCAATGAAACTAAGCCATGCCGTGTGGGGCCACCCAAGATGGGAGGGTCATGGTGGAGAAGTCTGATAGAATGTGGTCCACTGGAGAAGGAAATGGCAAACCACTTTAGTATTCTTGCCTTGAGAACCCAATGAACAGTTAGAAAAGGCAAAATGATAGGATACTGAAAGGGGAACTCCCTGGGTCGGTAGGTACCCAATATGCTACTGGAGATCAGTGGAAAATAACTCCAGAAAGAATGAAGAAATGGAGCCAAAGCAAAAACAATACCCAGTTGTGGATGTTACTGGTGATAGAAGCAAGGTCCGATGCTGAAAAGAGCAATACTGCATAGGAACCTGGAATGTCAGGTCCATGAATCAACGCAAATTGGAAGTGGTCAAACAGGAGATGGCAAGAGTGAACGTCAACATTCTAGGAATCAGTGAACTGAAATGGACTGGAATGGGTGAATTTAACTCAGATGACCATTATATCTACTACTGTGGGCAGGAATCCCTTAGAAGAAATGGAGTAGCCATCATGGTCAACAAAAGAGTTCAAAATGCAGTACTTGGATGCAGTCTCAAAAACGACAGAATGACCTCTGTTCGTTTCCAAGGCAAACCATTCAATATCATGGTAATCCAAGCCTATGCCCCAACCAGTAACACTGAAGAAGCTGAAGTTGAACGGTTCTATGAAGACCTACAAGACCTTTTAGAATTAATACCCCCAAAAGATGTCCTTTTCATTATAGGGGACTGGAATGCAAAAGTAGGAAGTCAAGAAACACCAGGAGGAACAGGCAAATTCGGGCCTGGAGTACAGAATGAAGCAGGGCAAAGGCTAATAGAGTTTTGACAAGATAACTCACTGGTCATAACAAATACTCTCTTCCAACAACACAAAAGAAGATTCTACACATGGACATTATGAGATGGTCAACACCGAAATGATATTGATTATATTCTTTGCAGCCAAAGATGGAGAAGCTCTATACAGTCAGCAAAAACAAGACCAGGAGCTGACTGTGCCTCAGACCATGAACTCCTTATTGCCAAATTTAGACTTAAATGGAAGAAAGTGGAGAAAACCACTAGACCATTCAGGTATGACCTAAATCAAATTCCTTATGATTATACAGTGGAAGTGAGAAATAGATTTAAGGGACTAGATCTGATAGAGTGCCTGATGAACTATGAAATGAGGTTTGTGACATTGTACAGGAGAGAGGGATCAAGATCATCCCCATGGAAAAGAAATGCAAAAAATAAAATGGATGTTGGAGAGGCCTTACAAATAGCTGTGAAAAGAAGAGAAGTGAAAAGCAAAGGAGAAACAGAGATATAATCATCTGAATGCAGAGTTCCAAAGAATAGCAAAGAGATAAGAAAGCCTTCCTCAGAGATCAATGTAAAGAAATAGAGGAAAACAACCAAATGGGAAAGACTAGAGATCTCTTCAAGAAAATTAGAGATACCAAGGGAACATTTCATGCAAAGATGGGCTCGATAAAGGACAGAAATGGTATGGACCTAACAGAAGCAGAAGATATCAAGAAGAGGTGGCAAGAATACACAGAAGAACTATACAAAAAAAAAGCGTCATGACACAGATAATCACGATGCTGTGATCACTCATCTAGAGCCAGACATCCTGGAATGTGAAGTCAAGTGGGCCTTAGGAAGCATCACTACAAACAATGCTAGTGGAGGTGATGGAATCCCAGTTGAGCTATTTCAAATCCTGAAGGATGATGCTGTGAAAGTGCTGTACTCAATATGCCAGCAAATTTGGAAAACTCAACAGTGGTCACAGGACTGGAAAAGGCCAGTTTTCATTCCAATCCCAAAGAAAGGCAATGCCAAAGAATGCTCAAACTACCGCACAATTGCACTCATCTCACATGCTAGTAAAGTAATGCTGAAAATTCTCCAAACCAGGTATGTGAACCATTCAGGTATGACCTAAATCAAATCCCTTATGATTAAGGGATTTTAGAAAAGGTTCAAGCTGGTTTTAGAAAAGGCAGAGGAACCAGAGTTAAATTGCCAACATCTGCTGGATCACTGAAAAAACAAGAGAGTTCCAGAAAAACATGTATTTATGCTTTATTGACAATGCCAAAGCCTTGACTGTGTTGATCACAATAAACTGTGGAAAATTCTGAATGAGATGAGAATACTAGACCACCTGACCTGCCTCTTGAGAAACCTATATGCAGGTCAGGAAGTAACAGTTAGAACTGGACATGGAACAACAGACTGTTTCCAAATAGGAAAAGGAGTAAGTCAAGGCTGTATATTGTCACCCTGCTTATTTAACTTATAGGCAGAGTACATCATGAGAAACGCTGGACTGGAAGAAACACAAGCTGGAATCAAGATTACCAGGAGAAATATCAATAACCTCAGATATGCAGATGACACCACCCTTATGGCAGAAAGTGAAGAAGAACTAAAAAGCCTCCTGATGAAAGTGAAAGAGGAGAGTGAAAAAGTTGGCTTAAAGCTCAACATTCAGAAAACGAAGATCATGGCATCTGGTCCCATCACTTCATGGGAAATAGATGGGGAAACAATGGAAACAGTGGCAGACTTTATTTTTCTGGGCTCCAAAATCACAGCAGATGGTGATTGCAGCCATGAAATTAAAAGACGCTTACTCCTTGGAAGGAAAGTTATGACCAACCTAGATAACATATTGAAAAGCAGAGATATTATTTTGCCAACAAAGTTCTGTCTAGTCAAGGCTATGGTTTTTCCTGTGGTCATGTATGGATGTGAGAGTTGGACTGTGAAGAAAGCTGAGCACTGAAGAATTAATGCTTTTGAACTGTGGTGTTGGAGAAGACTCTTGAGAGTCCCTTGGACTGCAAGGAGATCCAACCAGCCCATTCTAAAGGAGATCAGCCCTGGGATTTCTTTGGAAGGACTGATGCTGAAGCTGAAACTCCAGTACTTTGGCCACCTCCTGCAAAGAGTTGACTCGTTGGGAAAGACTCTGATGCTGGGAGGGATTGGGGGCAGGAGAAGAAGGGGTTGACAGAGGATGAGATGGCTGGATGGCATCACTGACTCGATGGATGTGAGTCTGAGTGAACTCTGGGAGTTGGTGATGGACAGGGAGGCCTGGCGTGCTGCGATTCATGGGGTCACAAAGAGTCGGACACTACTGAGCGACTGAACTGATTTGATTATTCTAATAACTAACATCACAAAAAAAAAATTAACAAAGCTGAAATAAAGCCAAAACATGACCTATATATTCTTTCAATGCTAAATGGTATTGATATGACCCAAAATTGTCCTAGGGAAATTTTCTTAGTTAAAATCTTGGCTTGAAATTGATTAAAGATTGATTTTTAGTTTTTGTCCAGTACAGATATGAATTGTTTCTGTCAAATGTCCCAGGTAAGTCCAAAGGTTATAGTTTATTGCAGTATAAGACATTAATCAGTTTTGCTTCGTATCCTGAAGTCTAACATTTAATATTTGTATAATTATATGAGTTGTATAATTTATAGTATAAAACATGTTTAATTATATCATGTACAGTTTTCAAATGTATTTTGGCTATTTGAGCTGATTTTATTATTACACTGTTTTACTCTTGTAGTGAGCTGGATAAAATGTTTAACATATGTTCATTTTATATTTACATTATATCACCATTTTCCCTCTTAAAATTTACTTTAATGACAATGATACTCCCTTCTTGGTTTTATCTCCTGGGAAACTCCATACCAAATTTATGACTCATCGTATTTACCACTCTCTTCCTGGCTTCAATGTATTGTTATGCCCTTATTTTCCACAACTAAACTTTGGCTATATCACTGGTATCACTATATATTTGTAATAATTACTTACATCTATTTTAGGGAGTCAGACTAAATATACTATCATCAATCAAACCAACACAATATTTTGCACTAATTTCTTATCATTTCTTATCTACATTACATTTTGTAATCCCCTCTGTTGCAATTGTCCTGAAACTTAGAACCACGTCTTACTTTACTTATTTTCATTTCTTCCTCCTAGTGAACAGAATAGTAAATATTTGAATGGCCAAAATATTTAGAAACACACATTGAACATAAAGGGAACAAGAAGATAAATATTTGAATGCTGTGTTTAATGCAGCGCTAAGAAAATACCTCAAAACCATGGAAGTCTTCATTTCCCTGAGGAAGCGCTTTTTACGGAGAGAGGTACCTTTACATGTAACAAATCAATTGAATAATATTTTACACAGATGTATTACATTTCCCAGAGAACAAATCAATACCAATATCTATGTTACAACACTGGATCCTTAAACCCAAAGTTTTGTGACACACCCTAACTCACCCAGCAGGCATTCTGCAAATCTGGCAACATAATTCATTTTGAAATTAAAATGTTAAAGCATTGTTCATATCTAAACAACCAGACTGGATGGTTTTCAAGGATTAGAATACTATCCATCTATGGGGAATATGGAAGAAGATAATGGTGATGAAAACTTGACAACGACATGACACATGAAAGGAAATTCCCGCTATGATGGGAGAGGTGAAAGCCACATCTGTTATTAACATTAAACAGGAATAAGGCCATACAATAAAAAGTGGCCCAAGGAAATGCCTTGTGAACTATTATTTGATGTTCTTTTTTTATTTATCAGCAATTACTATGCACAAATATAGTAAACATAAGAATATTAGCAGTTTTACAGATAGAGTTCTGAATAAAACAGCTAGTAAGGATCAATACATATTAGTTCTTCAAAACTATAAAAAGATAACTTTCATACTTAATGATATATTCCATATTAATTTTAGAATTATGAAGAGTTTAGATTTTTGAGGGATGTACATTTATAATTATTCTATCAGATTTTTTCCCCATTTCTGTGTGCACTGTATGTCGCAAAACAGTGGTGACTGGACAGAATATGTGGGTTTTGTCAGTTTGCTGTGGTTACAGTTTGGATAGAGAACTCCAGCTGGAGAAAGAAATTATCCTTCGGAGATTCGGGGTTGAATTCTAACTCAATCATGGTCATTTCAATGGCTTTTAAAAATTTGCAATTTCTTGGAATGTTCACTAACCATTTCCCAGAATTTTTGTTACTAAGGGTATACAGACCACATATATTTGAAATTGCCTATCAAATTGCATCTTCTCCAGAACAATTCTTTACCACATTTACTCTTTCTCTGCCTTCTATACAAACTTTTATGCTGAGCATGTTTGAATGTATACATTAAGTCAGACAGAATTATTTCCTGTACTTGCCTTGGGGAGGCATGTACTGCCACATTTAAAAAAAAAAAAAAAAGTCTGTGTGTGTGGGTGTGTATGCTTAGTCGCTCAGTCTTGTCTGACTGTGACCCCATGATCTGTAGCCTCCAGGTTCCTTTGTCCATGGGGATTCTTCAGGCAAGAACACTGGAGTGGGTTGCCATGCCCTCCTCCAGGGGATCTTCCCAACCCCGGGACTGAACCCAGTTCTCCAGCATTGCAGGCAGATTCTTTACAATCTCAGCCACCAGGGAAGCCCCCAAAATTTAGTGACCTGTTTGCAGGAGACTGAGTCCATCCACCTTTCACTAAATAGCTAATTATGCATGGTGTTAGAATGGTTATGAGGATGCAGTTTTAAAGAGTGGAACATACGTTTCTTAACAACACAGAAACTGTTAGCAAATGCTAATTGATTAATCGATTGAAAGACTCACAAATTTTGTTTAGAACATGAGAACTTCAGATTTTTTGAGAAAAAAATTTTTTTTTCTTTCCTGTTTGGCCATCATCCATCCCTTACAGCATGCTAATAATTTGATTTCATATATTCTTTATTCCCTGATTAAGTTGTGGCTTTTCTGAAATAGAATGGAAGTGAAAAATGAGGGCAATGACTTTACTTCTTCAGTTTTGTAGTAGATAGGACAACTACTTCATAAAGTAGCTTTAAGCTAAGATTAAATGGGATTTTAATTTTTGTTTTAGAATTTAGAGATGATAACCACAGTTAGACTTTAATCAGTGAAGAAACCTTGATCCATTTGTACCTGAGGTACTCACTCAAGATCAAAATTTATAATACTTGAGAATATGGAAACTGTTAAACAACAGAAAATGCTCAAAGGAAGAACATTTCTTCTATAATACCAAAATTAGGGAATGGGAGATCAACTATAGACATTTTAACTAACTTTCAGCTTTTCTTTAAAATAGACTATCATATTTTCATCTCAGCCATCTATTTGTCTTTTTGATTGTTCATTGTGAAGGGCAAAAGAAGTATGTGGATTTTAACAATAATATAAGTTTAGGTAACCCCTTAATGAAGTTTAGAATAATTAAAATGAAACTGAGTGTGGAATAAGTGAGAAATATATTGGAATGAGTATTATTTGGCACCACATAAATTTTTACTTAAATTGCTGCTGCTTTATCAAAATCTCATTATGTAAGGGGAAAAATCAATATTTCTAATTTTAAATTTCTTTATCTATAAAATAAAAATAATAATACCAATATCACTGAGTTGTTGGGAGAATTTGATGATATAAAATATGTAAAGGTTATAATACATAAGAGGTACCTAGTAAAAAGTAGGTATTATGGTAGCAGTAATGTTAGTATATGTATGTTTGAAACAACACAAGGCATATGTGATCGAAAAATTACGTAAACATTAATTCCAGATGACTAGACATAAACTCAGAAAATTATGAACGGAATTAAAACTGAGTTAGGATTAAAGAAAAAATTGTTAACTGATAAAACTTGATTAGATCATTATCTATATTACAGTTCTGAAAACAAAGTCTTTGTCTAATGGAGAGGATATCTTGACCCATGAACCTCAGATATAGTCTGTATCACAGAAATATTTCTATAGTGTTGACAATCACATTTGGCTATCATAACATGTAACACACATATATATATAGTATATATGTATATAAATAACTTTTCAGTCAATAATGTAACTTGCTATGCTTTAATTCCATGTTCATTAAGTAATATACTTAGGTCAGTACTAATTTTTAACCAATGTTATGCCTGTCTATTGGACACACTGGAGCAGTGATTGTTTATGATTATAAAACACATAAAATTCTCACTAATACCTAGCCTTTATGAAAAAAATAGAGCTCTGTTAATTTTTTTGGCAAAAGCTCACATAATTAATAACTGTATTTTTAGTCTTCACTGATTTAAAAATAATGTTGATAACAAGTAATTAAGAATTTAAACTCTAATTAGTAACCTTGGTAGTTATCAGGGCTACTAAGAAATATTTTATCTTCCTCCTTAACATATGGTAGAATGCTTCTCCATTCCTTTTGAAATTAAGCCTGACAATGTGACTTACTTTAACCAATTAAAAAACAAGTATAAGCAACATTTTACTTCTAGGCAAAAGTTTTCAGAACATGTACGTGAATTGCTACCTTCCCTTTACCTGATCTGATATGCATGTGTCAAATGGAGCATTCATCACTCTGAGTTCTTTAATGATTACCGTGAGCCTCTATACCACCCTCTCTCCCTGCTGTCACTACTTTGTCATATTACATGGGCAATCAATTTGAATTAAAACCTTAATATTTGGGATTACTTGTTACTGTCATATAACCTAGCCCATTTTGGGTTATATGACAACTAACTGTACACTTTGGAGAAATAATATTTTATAAGTCAAGATATATTTTTCAAACTATAAATATTCAGTGTTTTATCATTGTATCAATTCTTAGCCGCCTTATTATCATTATTCTGAAGTACTGGGAGTCCATAAATAATTTAAGTACTGCTTTGTTTCACTAAACACCCCAAGCCATAATTGCCAATATTTTGAAATCTCATATAGTGGAAATATATATTCCTATACCTAATACTCAAGTATTTTGAGGGATATGTTACTATTGATATAAAGAAGATGAAATCTTACTCTTTAGAAAGATTCTCAACAAATGGACATTCCTAGCCTTGTCCCTAGTTCTTGTTTAATCTAACAGTTAAACTAATTATCGAGTCCAGTTCCCATTCATTCAGCACATGATATTCATTGCATTACACTTACTGTTTTATGCATTAATCTAGTTAATCATCACTACAGCTCTATAAGGTTGTGCAGAGAAGAAATTGAGATATACAAAGTTCAAAATGTATCCCTAGGTAAACAAATAAAAGATGACTGAGCAGCTGCCACTTAGCAATTCTGCATTATCAAAAACATTTGTTCAGCTCATTCTGGTTGATATCTCAGTATAATCATTAACTGATCACAAATTCAATGTATTTTAATATTCGACTTAGTCTAAGTGTTATCTTATAAATTGGCAATTAAAATATCAAACATCTCATGGTGCATCATAGAGAATATGGGGACAGACAATTACTGACTTACTGTGGTGATCATTTCATAATACATTTAAACATTGAATCACTATGCTGTATTCCTAAAATGAACATAATATTGCATATCAACTATATTTCAATTAAAAAATATCAAACATCTCAAAATGACAAAATCTGCTAACTTTTTAATGTTTAACTTTGATTAATTTTATTTGAATAAGTTTATTACATTTCAACACATACAGATGTACCACAAGGATATAAAAGTATAGAAGAGAGAGCAATGTGCTTAGTGTTTCTGAGTGTGTCTTAATAGGGCTCCAAAACTGAGTTTGACAGCACAACCTAGTCCATAAGCTCAAAAGCTTGTAGAAGAGAAATGTCAGCTACTGTGCTGTCTCCCAGTCTGTGCATTGCAACAAAGCTGCTGATATGATGATTTATTAAATAGCACGATGCCATTCACTAGAGACAATACCTATGGGTTCAAAGGGCGGGTCATTTAAAAACAAGCTTTATCCATTTTTCCAGCTGGAAATCAGCATAAAGCGTACCTGTCTATTGTCATGCTCCTTAAAAGAAAATTAAACTTATCAAGAGTTGAAAAGAAGTAGTTGAAAACAAGCAGAAAAAAACATTAACTATTTTCTTCATGTATGACGTGTAAATAGATTAATATATTCACAGATAATAATCATACAAAAAATTTTAGTATTGTTCAAAGAAAATAGCTGAAAAAAGTTTTCATAGACAGTAAAATAAAACTCTATTTTATTTATTTTATTTATAAAATAAAACTCAATAAAACTCCATTGAATAAGAATGCATATTTGAATTGATACACTTGATATTGCTAGCAATTTGAAACAAGTTGTAATAAGCTTTTTGTTTGAACCATTTCAAAGTTTTTCTCTGCCTTTTTATTTTCAACTAAAATATAGTTAACTATTGGCCAAATGTAGTGCATAGCAGATTGTACAATATTGTCTATGCTATGCATCCAGTTGGGAAATTGTCTATATACCTGTGTGTGTATATATATTTATTTATATATAATTATGTAGATATATATATTTCACTTTAATTTTCTTAGAATAAGACAACATAATAAAAAGAAAAATAGAACCATACTGGGTTTGGTAGTCATGAATTTTAAAAGGCTTAAATACCTTTAAGACATTTCCTTCTTAATCAAAGAAATATGTGACTGTATTAATAGATTATTTCTTATAATGAAGACCTTTTAACTAATAAAAGTATAGCAAGCCATTGAAGCAACAATACAAAGCCTCTTACTCTAAATGATTCAGAATACAAGAAGTAAAAATTAAGAGAACCACATGAGTGAAACACAATATTTGAATTTCCAGAATGATTCACTCAGGACAATAACAGGCTATCAATAAAAAGCTATGAACTCTCAACCATATGCAAAAAATAAATAAAATGCTGCACACACAGCTAAATCTCATGTTGGAAATTCTTTTTATATCCATGTTTAAATATTAAGTTCTAAAAAGAATACCCAAGAGAACTGTGGATAAGGAGTGGTGAACTAAGGACGAAGAAATGTATGGAATGCTGGAAAGAGCTTATTTTATTAAGCTCTGAAATAACTAAAGATGGCAGGAGAATGGTTAGAGTCCTCTAATTTCTGGACCCCAAGCCTGTTCTGCAGGAGCAGCCTGTGTGCATTTGTTTATTCTAAAACGCCAAAATTTCTGACTTAAATCCTATATAATGAATCTGACTCTGGAAATTGCTCAGGGAACTGCAAGGATCAAGCATTGTGAGGAGAAAGCTAAGATGAATGGGAAATATATCTAAAGCATCTGTTCTTTGTGTCGTTCTGACTGGTCACAAAGGCATGAGCAAGTCTTGCAAGTACTCTCAATTCTCATGGAAAATCATGTAAGTAGGGTACATTTTTGTCCCCCTGAAAGTAGTACATTAAATTTTTAAATGGTCAATAAATTAAAGAGAATTTTATAGATGGTGTGATGCAAAAACATCTGTTCATTCTGGGTTTTATATCCTGTACACATTCAGTTTTAAACAGGCTGATCACAGTAGGTGAATCATTTAGCTATTGCCACAAGGGTGTTAAATAATCACAAAAAATATCACTGACATACATAAACATTTTTTAGCTCACAAATCTGGTGGCCAGCTATAAGATGATGCTCTAGGCTGGACTAGGTGGGATAATTTGGCTCCACTCTGTGTGTTTGTCATTCTCCTCCAGGGGCCAATGGACCAGCCTGGACATATCTTTTTCATCTGCATAGCAGGAGTAATAAAGGAAAGATCTGGCATTGCAAGTGTTTTTCAAGCAGGAACAGTTTTGTAATATTCCATTGACAATTTATATGGCAAAAGCCAAAAGTCAAGGAGGAGGGGCAGGAAATATACATCTCTTGTAGAGATGAGATGGGGAGAAGAAGCAAATATTTCTAATCTATAATCTATCATAGGAAATCTCCCTGAAAATATCTAATTTAAACAAAGACCTGATGGAACTAAGAAAACAAGTTATGCTTATTGTGGGGGAAGAACATTTTCTGTCAGTAGTAACAACACGCAAACAAAGAATTAGAGCACAACATCTAAAGAGTCAAAAACTAAAACAAGGTGATTGTGAAGCAGAATACAGGAGAAGGGGTGAGAAAGGTAAAAAAAAAAAAACTAGACTGTATCTCATATTTTGCTGATTTTGCAGAGCTTGGCACTTACCCCAAGATGAAAAGTTACTGGAGGCTTTTAGACAGAAGAATGACAGGATCCAAAAACACTTCCAAAGGATCGCCATAATATATATAGTGGGAATATGTGAAAGCAGTGAGGCAGGTATGAGACCAATACACTACCCTGACCAAAATCATAACAGTGGAGGATTGACCAGAGTTGGTTTTAGTATATTCCGTCATTCAACCTGTCTACAGATATTTATTGATTGCCTGCTGCATGTCAGGCACTATACGTAGCTTATCTCTAGTAGATATATTAAAAAGGTGGGTCCTATAAAATTTGCTTGTGAATCTATAGCAAATTCCATTTTCATTAAAACAAAATATAGACCTTGAAGATTCAGAAGAGGAAAAGGTACCTGCAGATTTGGTGAGGCAGCAGATCAAGCAGCTTCAATATGTTCAGCTACCTGATCAGCTGCCTCACCAAATCTGGAAACCTCTCTCTCTTTTAAATCTTGAAGTTTTAGAAAACTATAAAACACTGGTGAAAGAAACAAAAAGGATACTAATAGATGGAGAAATATACCATGTTCATGGATTGGAAGAATCAATATAGTGAAAATGAGTATACTACCCAAAGCAATTTATAGATTCAATGCAATCCCTATCAAGCTACCAACGGTATTCTTCACAGAGCTAGAACAAATAATTTCACAATTTGTATGGAAATACAAAAAACCTCGAATAGCCAAAGTAATCTTCAGAAAGAAAAATGGAACTGGAGGAATCAACCTGCCTGACTTCAGGCTCTACTACAAAGCCACAGTCATCAAGACAGTATGGTACTGGCACAAAGACAGAAATATAGATCAATGGAACAAAATAGAAAGCCCAGAGATAAATCCACGCACATATGGACACCTTATCTTTGACAAAGGAGGCAAGAATATACAATGGATTAAAGACAATCTCTTTAACAAGTGGTGCTGGAAAAACTGGTCAATCACTTGTAGAAGAATGAAACTAGAACACTTTCTAACACCATACACAAAAATAAACTCAAAAAGGATTAAAGATCTCAACGTAAGACCAGAAACTATAAAACTCCTAGAGGAGAACATAGGCAAAACACTCTCTGACATACATCACAGCAAGATCCTCTATTACCCACCTCTCAGCATATTGGAAATAAAAGCAAAAATAAACAGATGGGACCTAATTAAACTTAAAAGCTTCTGCACAACAAAGGAAATTATAAGCAAGGTGAAAAGACAGGCTTCAGAATGGGAGAAAATAATAGCAAATGAAGCAACTGACAAACGACTAATCTCAAAAATATACAAGCAATTCCTACAGCTCAATTCCAGAAAAATAAATGACTCAATCAAAAAATGGGCCAAAGAACTAAATAGACATTTCTCCAAAGAAGACATACAGATGGCTAACAAACACATGAAAAGATGCTCAACATCACTCATTATCAGAGAAATGCAAATCAAAACCACTATGAGGTACCATTTCACGCCAGTCAGAATGACTGCTATCGAAAAGTCTACAAGCAATAAATGCTGGAGAGGGTGTGGAGAAAAGGGAACTCTCTTGCACTGTTGATGGGAATGCAAAGTAATACAGCCACTATGGAAATCAGTGTGGGGATTCCTTAAAAAACTGGAAATAGAACTGCCTTATGATCCAGCAATCCCACTGCTGGGCATACACACTGAGGAAACCAGAATTGAAAGAGACACGTGTACCCCAATGTCCATTGCAGCACTGTTTATAATAGCCAGGACATGGAAGCAACCTAGATGTCCATCAGCAGATGAATGGATAAGAAAGCTGTGGCACATATACACAAGGGAGTATTACTCAGCCATTAAAAAGAATACATTTGAATCAGTTCTAATGAGGTGGATGAAACTGGAGCCTATTATACAGAGTGAAGTAAGCCAGAAAGAAAAACACCGATACAGTATATTAATGCATATATATGGAATTTAGAAAGATGGTAACAATAACCCTGTATACGAGACAGCAAAAGAGACACTGATGTATAGAACAGTCTTTTGGACTCTGTGGGAGAGGGAGAGGGTGGGATGATTTGGGAGAATGTCATTGAAACATGTGTAATATCATATATGAAATGAGTCGCCAATCCAGGTTTGATGTATGATACTGGATGCTTGGGGCTGGTGCACTGGAACGACCCAGAGGGATGGTACGGGGAGGGATGAGGGAGGAGGGTTCAGGATGGGGAACACATGTATACCTGTGGTGGATTCATTTTGATATATGGCAAAACCAATACAATATTGTAAAGTTAAAAAAAAAAAAAAGAAAGCTGTGGTACATGTACATAATGGAGCATTACTCATCCATTAAAAAGAATAAATTTGAATCAGTTCTAATGAGGTGGATAAAACTGGAGCCTATTATACAGAGTGAAGTAAGCCAGAATCAAAAACACCAATACAGTATACTAATGCATATATATGGAATTTAGAAAGATGGTAATGATAACCCTGTATGCCAGACAGCAAAAGAGACACAGATGTATAGAACAGTCTTTTGGACACTGTGGGAGAGGGCTAGGGTGGGATGATTTGGGAGAATGGCATTGAAACATGTATAATATATCATATGTAAAATGAATCGCCAGTCCAAGTTCGATGCATGATACAGGATGCTCAGGGCTGGTGCACTGGGATGACCCAGAGGGATGGTATGGGCAGGGAGGTGGGAGGAGGGTTCAGGATGGGGAACACGTGTACACTGGTGGTGGATTCATGTTGATGTATGGCAAAACCAATACAATATTGTAAAGTAATTAGCCTCTAATTAAAATAAATAGGTTTATATTTTTTAAAAATCTTGAAGTTTCTTTGTTTTAAGAACAAAAAACTTTCTTCTCCCTAAGACATGGGAAAATGAGAACAATAATGACGTAGGGAATATTCTATTTAACTTGTACTTTCTTTAGCTGAGAGTAAAATGTAAATATTGAGCAAAAGAAGAGAAATAGGAAGATGATAGAGAACTGCATTAACTCTCCTATGCATTTAATTCAATTTTAAAGCTCCACTTGCTTTCTACTGCATATAAGACAGCAGAAAAAGGAGAGAGGTGCTGATAGCTAGTCAACCAAAGAACACAGGACATATTCACAATAGAACACATCCCTCCAAATGCCCCATAAGAGTTAGAAATGGACCATATACACACAGAGTATGTTAAGGCAGTAGCCTCAGAGAAGGTTTACTGTAGGCATGTTACAGAAAAGAAGAGAGTTGAAATTGAAACAACTCTTTGAGGCGGAAATTTTTGAACCTCTCCAATACATCCCTGTCTTATGTTACACAGTACTCATGAGGTGGTCATTTCATACAGTGGACAAGTCTAGGGATAATAAGTGGAGATGAGCTGGAACTGAAGTCTGTGACACGTCTTCCAGCACAGAGTGCCAAAACACACATGGGGAATCCAACCAGAGTAGCTGAAAAGAACAGACCCCATATATGGAATTATACTTGCTCTACAAACCCTCCAAATCCTACTAACAACACTTAAGTCATGGAGGATTATTCTGTTTATTAACACTACTTCTGCCTTCATCTGATAGCTTCCACTAAATACATTGAAGATACATATGTTAAACATTTTATTGTTGCCAGAAAGTATTAGTAATATTGCCTTTAATGAAACTTCAGTATCAGTGAGATTATTTTCTTTCTCTGTACTCTACTGGGCAGTCATTATTTTCTTGGTTGATATTTTCTAGAAAGACATGAAAATACATATGACTTCCTATTATAAAAATAAGTACTACTTTAAGGAAACTTGTTTAAGATAGAGGAAAATTTAAAGAAGATAAATTTGAATACAGTTATTCTGAAGTCTAGCAATTTCACATCCTATTTCTCTTAAAAACTCTAAACTTGGATAGTCTAGATGTATTTTTACTCTCATCAACTACTCAAATAGCTATTTACAGTAAGTAGCTCAGAAATGTGAAAGCTGTGTGTTGCAGAAGATTTTATAAATAGCTTTTTGAGGAAACAAGTTTACAGTTGGTAAATATGAGCTAAAGTTATTATTGTTATTTACTGATGCTTAAAATATTTTGAGAAATTTTGTGTGTTTTTAAAATGAATGTCTTAAATTTGCTCTCTTATTCCATTCCCACAGCATTTAGAGAGAGACAGAGGTAGAGAAGATTATATTTCTTTCATTATATAGTCAAGAAAATAAGGAAAGGAAGAGTTTCCGTGACTTACCCCAAATTACCCAGAGTCCTGATTTCTGTGATGTCAAACTGTGTATGAAAATTAGATCACTGATTCAACTTTGCCTGGTATGGCTGAAAACAAACTTAATCTTTTACCTACCTTTTGATAGTGGAACTTAAATTTTTCAAATCTTGTTTGAGCTCTGAAGCCCTCCAATGTTAATATACAAATGAAGAAAATGAGAACCTGATCAGTGTGAAACATTTTGAAGTGTAAAATAGTTTCTGTTTCCTGCAACATGAAAGATTATGTGTTAAGAGAAATCAGTCCATGCACAGCATACTCAACACACCAGATTTCCACTCAGTTTCTAAAACAAAAGTTGTCATCCATAAACAAAAGCATGTGATGTGTCCCCCAAACAGCTCATTCAACATTCTAATTACAATTCTACTCACTTAGCTTATATTCAGTTCAATAAACATTTGAGTGACTATTTTATGCCAGGCATCAGAAACACTTTCAATGGACTTAGAGTCTAGTGAGGGAGACTGACAACAAAATAGAAATTTTCTATACTGAGATGTGCTAAATTAGAAGTTTGCATTGGTAGCTAGCTCTAGGTTAATACTCAGAAGATGGACAATTAGCCTCTGGCTTATGTAGAGGATAAATTCCTTTCTAAATCGGTACACTCTGGAATTTGAACTACCAGTAAAACAAAGTAAGATAATTTATGGGCTATATTCACTTATCCATTTCCAAGATAAAGAAAATGTCAAAAAATCTTTGAATTTTCTTCACACAAAGGTGACAATTTTCTAAACATATGAACTGTGTTCTCATCTATTTTTGTGACTGTTTTCACTTCCATATACAAATGTATTAAAATTAATATATTATGCAATAAGTGCTTATAAAAGGTTGAATTGAAAGTAAAAAATAAGTAATATTTACATACAATAGAAGAAAAGAGTACAGGAATAGGAAAATTTTTTCCTTATAGCTTTAATGAGTCATCTTTATTTCAATTAAAAATTCTGATGGTGTATTAATGGGTAAGAAAGCATAAGATAATGTAATACAGTATATCTTCATTGATATCACTTTTTTAATATGAAAAAGTGATAGATATGGAAAGATGATAGTTTACACAACATTGCTTGGATTCTCTTAATCATTTATACATTAAGTGGAATAGAACCAGTCAATCCTAAAGGAAATCAGTCCTGAATATTCATTGGAAGGACTGATGCTGAAGCTGAAGTTCCAATACTTTGACCACCTGATGCAAGAGCCGACTCATTAGAAAAGACTCTGATCTGGGAAAGATTGAAGGCACGAGGAGAAGGGGATGACAAAGGATGAAATGGTTGGATGGCATTACCGACTCGATGGACATGAATTTGAGCAAGATTCAGGAGTTGGTGATGGACAGGGAAGCCTAGGGTACTGCAGTCCATAGAGTCACAAAGATTCAGACATGACTGAGCGACTGAACTGAACTGCAGTGAGAATCAGTTCAGTTCAGTCGCTCAGTCATGTCTGACTCTGCGACCCCATGAATCGCAGCACGCCAGGCCTCCCTGTCCATCACCATCTCCCGGAGTTCACTCAAACTCATGTCCATCCAGACGGTGATGCCATCCAGCCGGTGATGCCATCCAGCCATCTCATCCTCTGTCATCCCGTTTTCCTCCTGCCCCCAATCCCTCCCAGCATCAGAGAGTCTTTTCCAATGAGGCAACTCTTTGCATGATGTGTCCAAAGTACTGGAGTTTCAGCTTTAGCGTCATTCCTTCCAAAGAACACCCAGGACTGATCTCCTTTAGAATGGACTGGTTGGATCTCCTTGCAGTGAGAATAGATTATACCAAATGCAATTTAAGACACAAAATTATTTTATGAACACTGGAGAGAAAAAACCTAAACATCAGGTTAAAAAAAAAAAGAAATGTTTTTCTTTCAATAAAAGATTTAAGAATGAAAGTTTTGGAGGATTTTTTAAGAAAATATGACCCATAATGTTTGAAGTTGAGATAAGGCTTTTCAATAAATGAGCCAGAATATTAACTCTTCACTCCACTAAATGTATCCCTTTCCTTATCAAATAATTAGGGATATTTAATGTCAACATACATTTCTACTCCTGTATTTAGATTATTTTAGAGTTATTCTCAAAAATACTTAAACAACTGTTAACACAAAAACCATAAGCTAAAAATCGAAATGGGCTAAAAGGCATTATTTTTTGGACATGAAATATCTTGATTATTCACTGTTTTGTAGTCTTCCAAGCTATATAACTTATATGGATAGGTTGTAAGTATCTTCATAGGACTGATTTTATTACAAGATATCTAGAAAGAAATATTAGTTAATTATCCCTTTTCCCATATTACCTGCTTGATTTTTAATAGATTGCAAAATTACTTTTCAAGAACTGTATATCAATCAAATATATATTTTTTTAATGTGGCACTTTTATGGATATAAATTACTGCCTTACTCCTTAGAATTGCTCAGTATTTTATTTTCCTAATCAAATTTCACTGGACAAACTCATTGCTTTTTTGGTACTAATTGTCAATGATTGTGTCTTCCAAGAAAGAGTAAGAAGGTATAAACAATCCATTTGCATTACTTAGCATGAAAATATGTTTAAATTGTCAGATTTCATAACATCTTAGCACTTGGGAAATTGTTGAGATATTACTGCACTTAATTGAAAAATATGACATTATTAATTGTTAAGTTTATTATTTTTGATGTACTACTAAGAAAAAAAGATATTGCCAATTAAACCATATTAAAAATCTGTAATATTTTAAATGTTAAGATGTATCTTGATTCCAAAGTAGGTAAAAAAAAAAGGGGGGGGGGAATGTAAATTCTGGACTTGAAATACAGTAATAATAAAATACTATGGCAGAGACTGCTTCTTCCTGGGTTACATTTTCTTGTCTTCCTTGTAATTAGTTATAGTCATGTGACTGAGTCTAAAAGCAAGCAGCAGTGGCATTGTATTTCAGGTCCTAGCTTCAAAAACGTTGCTGTGAAATAATTCATATTCTCCCCTCACCTGCCTATAGGATGTGGATACCCAGGCAAGTTGGAAGTCCTGTGTGGAAGACTAGTAAACTGCGACTCAGCATGTCAGCATGAAACACATCGTTTCTCCAGCCAAACAGGAAGACCAGTACAAAGTGATGCTTGAGAACACAATGTTTATTGGATTAAGTCACTGGATTTGAAGGTCTATCTGTTAAACAGGTATCAGACAAAAATATTACAGTTATTCCATATATTTATACTGCAAAGCCTTAAAGTACCTTAATCCCCTATCAAGATTCAATTTTAAGAGTCTGAAAAGCAGGAACCATTTAACTTCTCTCAAAGTGCTCACTAACAAATAATAGAATTGGAAAAAGTTCAACAAATATATATTAATGCCTATGGCATGCAAAATATAGAATTGGGTATTGCAAGAGTGCACAACAACATCTATGAAAATGGAAAGTTCAGTTGCAATCATAATGTAGCCTACTTATGAGTGTTAATGAAATGATTAAAATAATAACAACAACAGACTCTCAAGTATTACAGCCAGAGAGAATAGCTGATAGTGTTACATGAAGATATGGAATAATTTTTATTAAAGTCTATAGATTTGGGGAGAGAAGGGAGGAGAGAAGAGAGAAGAAGTTAAGTTGGGGATTGGGGAGAGGAGGAGAAGAGATATAGTTTTCCACTTGACCCTTTTGGAGATACAGATTTCACACAATCAAATGCTTCAGTTCAGTTCATTTCAGTTGCTCAGTTGTGTCAGAATTGCTCAGATGCTCAGTTGCGACCCCATGGACTGCAACACGCCAGACCTCACTGTCCATCAAGAACCCCCAGAGTTTACTCAAACACATGTCCATTGAGTCTGTGATGCCATCCAACCATCTCATTCTCTGCCATCCCCTTCTCCTCCTGCCTTCAATCTTTCCCAGCATCAGGGTCTTTTCAAATTAGTCAGTTCTTTGCATCAAGAGGCCAAAGTAGTGGTGTATCAGCTTCAGCATCAGTCCTTCCAATGAATATTCAAGACTGATTTTCTTTAGGATGGACTGGTTGGATCTCCTTGCTGTCCAAGAGACTCTCAAGAGTCTTCTCCAAACCATAGTTCAAAAGCATCAATTATTCAGTGCTCAGCTGTCTTTATAGTCCAAATCTCACATCCATACATGACTACTGGAAAAACCATAACTTTGACTAGATGGACCTTTGTTGGCAAAGTAATGTCTCTGCTTTTTAATATGCTGTCTAGGTTGGTCATAACTTTTCTTTCAAGGAGCAAGTGTCTTTTAATTTCATGGCTTCAGTCAGCATCTGCAGTGATTTTGGAGTCCAAAAAAATGAAGTCTGTATCAAATGCTTAGCTTTACATATTAAAAACATGTTCCAATTTGCTTATCCAAATTTATATGTTCATGAAACTCTTCAGTGTGGGGTATACTGTTAATATAAAACATCTATGCTGTACTGACCACTTTACTGCCATAGAAAAAAATATTAAAATCTTTTTTAACAATAGGGGTAGCATTTGAAATCTATTTTAGCTTTCTCATACTACAAAAGGCAGGAGTGGCTTTCCCAAATAATTTGCTAATCAGTTTTGTACAGTTTGATGTGAGAGTGAGTGCCCTTAGCTTATTTTACCATAAGGACTTGTGAACTAATGAACAGGAAGAAAGACATCATTAACAAAGTACTTTAACTTTGAAACTATGAACACTGCAGAAAGAAATTGAGAAGCCCTATAATTAGTCCTTCAAACAATAATCTGAAGTGATCTAGGATATACCTATATAATAAATATATCATACCAGTCAGAATATTCCTAGTTATGCTACAGTAACAAATAACTCTTACATTTCAAAGGTTTAAAACAACAAACATAGATTTCGGGCACACACTATGTCTCCCTCCTGCTACCCCACTCTCACCATCACCGTAAGCAAGAAAAAGTCACTCTCGGAAATAACTGCAGAAAGAGAGTGTGGTAAAATAGAGTGTGGCAAAACGAGTTCTTAAAGGTTCACCTGAAAATGATATATATAATTTTTGTTCATATTTCATCAGCTAGGACCACTTACAGATTTTAAATTCTATTACTTATTAGCTATCTGATCTAGGAAAAGATGCTTAAACCTCCCTGTGGTTAAAGATTATAACAGTACCGGTAACCCTCCTTACAGAGCTGTGATGAGGATTAAATAAACTAAGCCACATAAAGTGTTTAGTACAGTATATGGCATAATATAAAATTGTAATGATAACAATGAGAGCAACAAGAATAACTGAATTTTGGAATATGATGTTACCTCTTCAGACCATATATCTTCTTACTTGCAGTTACACCTTGTTGAATATTTCATTTAGTCTCCAAAAACAATCAAAGTAGGAAGTGTTCAAGGTTGGTGAAAAGCTAGAGAAAACAAGATCTTATGTGCAGATTAGCTTGAAAAGCCCCCTTAGGAACCTAAGTCTTCTTGATCCTAAATGGCATGGCTTTCCTCGACAGCCCTTTTCCTTTTTGAATAAAGAAAATTTCCCCAGTCTCACTTGCAAATTCAGCACATAATCACCTTAGAATTGAGCCACTTGAACTTTTTTTTTTTCCATTGTAGACCCTATATCTTCCCAGAATGCATCTATCCCATTCTGCTTGTTGTCTAGACTGCCTAATTAATAGTTTGAGTTTCATAAGCTATCCCAGCTCTTCTCAAATTTGTCTTCTTTGCTTCCATTATTACCAGTCTAACGGCACATCCAGAAAATAAGTTATCACAAAGAAAAGTTTGCGGACAAAAGATCAGAAAGAGAAATCAAGGAAACCATCCTATTCACCATGGCATCAAAAAGAATAAAATACCTAGGAATAAATGCATCTAAGGAGACAAAAGACCTCTACTCTGAAAACTTAAAGACAATGATGAAAGAAATGAAGATGATTAAAAAGTAGAATACCATATGATCCTACAATCCCACTCCTGGGCATATAACTGGACAAAGCTAAAATTTGAGAAGATACATGCATCTCTATGTTCACAGCAGCAGCCCTATTTACAATAGCCAAGACATAGAAGTAACCTAAATGTCCATCAACAGATGAATGGATAAAGAAGATGTGGTACATATATACAATGAAATTATCATACTAAGTGAAGTCAGACAGAAGAAGACAAAAACCATATGATATCACTTACGTGTGGAGTCTAAAAGAAATGATACAAATGGACTTATGTACAAAAGAGAAACAGACTCACAGATATAGAAAGCAAACTTATGGTTGCTGGGTTGGGCAGGGTTGCAGAAATGGGAGTAGGGATGAACGGGGAGGTTGGGATTGGCATACGCACACTACTATATATAAAACAGATGACTAATAAGGATCTACTCTATAGCGCAGGGCACTCTATTCAGTATCTATATGGGAAAATAATCTTTAAAAAAAGTGGATATATGTGTATGTATAACTGAATCATTTTGCTCTATAGCAGAAATTAACACAGCGTCTTAAATCAACTATACTCCAATAATTTTTTTTTTCAAGTCTTGTGGTGTGGTAGTAGAGTATAAACTGGGTGCAAAAGGATATCTGAAATCTCATGTTTTAGCACATAAATCCATTCTTGAGAAGCAAAAACAACAGTGATTCACTTTGGAAGTACCACAGTTTGAGAAAAATAAGGTATTTCTCCACCCCCTTCAGTTACTCATATCCTAAATTCCACTGGTTTCTGCACTCCAAGGAAAGCAAGAGATAAATGCATACTTTGGGTAATATGAAACTCCCTTCTTCCCCCTGCTTCCTGTCATGTCCTCATAATCTCCAACACTTGTTGGCTCACCACAAATTTGAACTTTACTCTGAATAGAGCAATACTTCTGCTCTTCAGTCTTTTAATGTAACCTTTATTGATTCACTCCCCCACCTCAAGCCACTTTGGAACTTCCTTTTTAAAATGCTGGTTTTCTATGCCCTTATTCTCATCGTCACAGCAGACAACCCTGTCCTGTATTTTTATGAGACTGTTTCAACTTGTCCATGTAGATCTTACCTAGATGAGAAATGTGTTTTTCAAGCTACAATGTGGTTTACACACATACTTGTTTTTATGAACATTCTCCCTTAATTATGATGACACTTTCATACATTTCAGTTTTATTTTCATTCTTTAAAGAAAACCAGAAATTTAGATATTTCTGTGTCAGAAAACAAAGTATGATCACATGTTCTTTAGAACACAAGGAAAAATATTAAGTAGTCTGCCTATAAACTATGTTTTTTTAAAAAACATCTTATTAAAGCATCATTTTTAAAAATAATTTAAGAATAAAGACAACTTGCATAAAAACTGTTTTGTGCTGTACTTTTCACCTTTAAATAGAAACCCCATTTGAATGGCATATCTGTAGAGGAAATATTTTGATTTAACTTCATATATGTTCTATATTCTCTACATTTGAGCAGTTACACTTAAGAATGAAAGAATGCAGTTACATGAGTCTGTCATAGTAGCAATTTGGGATCTTGCAAATTAGACTTGCTCTTACTACTTGTGATGGAGGTACCTCAATATTTCTTTTAGTAAAACTTTTTTAAAAAGATATTTTCTTATCCTCTGTTTCATGTCTAAATTAAATTAATTAGCAGCTGTCAACCCCCAAGGAAAAATGTCAACACTAATCAAGACAACATCTGAAGGTGTCGGCTTTCCTTCATTTATCTCCTGTCCCCAGAAGGTACAGAGCCATCAAGTGAAAAATTCCAGGTAATGACTGCTTTTGTCATCTGTTAAATGTGATTAGAATGCAGTTGCACAGACATGAATGTTGTTTCAAGCTGCCAAAGACACCTGTCTTTATTTTTTTAAGAATTAAATAATAAATATTACAAGCCTCATATTTACTGTAGATCTGTACATGACAGTTCGCGTAGTGTACCTCTACATACAGCACAGTGATATTTTAAATATTTGATTCATTGAGTCTGTCATATTGGGCATGTTCCATTGTTACGGATATCTCTTCTGCAGCCTTTCCAATTCACAAACTAGGGCCTTTAAATATTCAATAATTTTTATTTCACTTTCTTCATCTTACAATATAAGGGAAGAATGTGTGAAGGCAATAAATACCTTTCTATATAAATGTATTCATCTGTGAGAATGAGAATTTTGCTCAGCCTTGAAGTTTTATTAGAGAAATGTCTTACTGTTATAACTGAAGTAACATCTTTAAGAATAGAGAATTCAGGAATTTTTCTAACTGAATTAATCATGTTACAAAAACACCAAGGTAACATTATATAGTTATAAGGAGGTTATTAATTTATTCTTCCAAGAAAATTTCAATAGAAAGGAAAATTAAATCAATGGAATGGCTTTAAATATAATTCCCTAGATTAATCTTTTCTTTTGAAGCAGAGAATAATACTGTATATATTATATATAAATGAAATTGGCAATGATATAAAGGCTGAGAGAGGGTTAATACATAATACTTATTAAGATGCACTTAACATTCATTTACTAAGTCCCTATAATGATAACATATTGTCTGAATTTCAGAAAAAGGACAGTATTTGAGATCACATTGTTTATTACCCTCATTTTAGGATTATGCTCAGTCCTGGAAAGGTTAAACCATTTGCTTCAAATTCATCAACTAATTTTAAGAGACTTACATAATATTCAGCCTTTCTTGCATGTAGGTTAGTATTATCCCCAGTCAATTATTTTATTATACTTTTTATTTCTATTATCATTATTTGTAGTAGAAGTAGCTAATGCTTACTGAGTGTAAGCAATATTCCAGACTCCCAATATGCTCAGTTCTTTATGTGGATCAAACTCTGAAAAATACCTACTGTTACTCTCATGATCAGATTAGTTAGCAGAGGCATGAATTTATTCAGTGACTTGTACAAAGTCATTTGAATAAGTGGCAGAGTGTTCTTACAAGTTTTGAAATTGCTTTCCCATGGTATCTGATTTTATTCTTATAGCAATTTTATTGCAAAAATGGAGCTGGAATGACAATATCAAACTTTACAAATGAGGCAGTCAAGTTTCCAAGAAGCTAACTTACTTATCTAAGGTCACACATCAAGTAAGTGGCAAATATATGAGTTGAACCAAAGTCTCCAGCACTTGATCTCTTGCTCTTTACATTATATAACATAATAGTGTTTTAGGCATGTAGATATTATAAGAATTATTGTCACCTTCTTATTATTAGAGTGTTAATGCTATGGCATGTCACTAAATTAGGTTTTAGATTTCAATTAATTCTTTGTCAAACTAATGTAAGGAGCAATTAAAAGTAAATGCCTATTCAAAATAAAAACGAAGTATAAACAAAAGTTTATATTCCCTAGAGTATGCTATAAGTCTGTTTAACACCTATTTATATATCAAAATCCCAGCAGACTTTTCTTCTGGGCATATACTGATCCTAAAATGTATATAGAAATTCATAGGGCCTAGAATAGCCAAAGTCACATTAAAAATGGAAAAAAAAAAAGTTGGAGGACTTATATTATCTGATTTCAAAACTTAGTATAAAACTACAAAAATCAAGACAACATGGTAAGGAGATCTTAGTGCTTTGTACATAATAGATACCTCATAGATTTTTGTCAAATATGTACATAAATTAAAAAAAATGAATGTCATTGATTAAATGCTATGTGACTAAATCCAAACATGATCTGCTTGTTCTTGATTACTAAATTGTAAATGAAATTCTCTACAGGAAATTGATGTAATTGACTAATATTTCTCTTAAATTGTAATAAGAGAATATACAATCATTTTCTCTCTAAAATCCAGAACACATCTTGTTTTCTTTAAAATAGTTTGTACTTAAAAAAATAAAAAAGGTAATGGGGGTATTGGCCACGGGGTATTTGAATCAATGAAACAGAATTGGGAGTTTAAAAATAAATCCTTACATGTTTGGTTATTTATTTCTGATAAAGGTGCCAAGGCTACACAGTGGGGGAAAGGTTGTCTCTTAATACCAAATGGTGTTTGGACAGTTGGATATCTGCATACAAAAAATGGACTTAGATCTTTCAACAGCACTTGAACAACACAATGAACAACACTTTTCAAAATGAAGTTAAAATGGATCCTAGACCTAAATTTAAGAGCTAAAACTATAAAACTTCTAGAAGAAAAATATATGAAACATTTTCATGACTGTCTGGGTTAGGCAAATAATTCTTAGATACAACAATAAAGGCACAACCTATAGAAGAAAATAACAAGATTTCAACAAAAATAAAAACTTTATGTGTAAAAGACTCCATTAAAAATAGACTAATCACAAAGAGAAAATGTTTTCAAATTATGTATTTGATTAAAACTTGCAAACAGGATGTATTCAAAACAAAACAAATGAAAAGCCTCTTACAGCTAACTGATAAGAAGACAAATAACTAAATCTTTAAAAATTAATAAAGGACTTGAACAGACATTCCACCAAAGAAGATATATGAATGGCTAATAAGCACATGAAAAGATGTATAAAATCATTAATCATTAGTAAAACGAAAGTTAAAACCACTACATACCAATTTGTGTGGCTATAATTAAAGGCCAACAATGGCAAGCGTGAGGATGTGGTAAAATGGTAGAGCTAACAAGGAAGAACTGTTTGGTAGTTTCTTTAAGAGTTAAATATAAATTTATATATGATCCACCAGCTCCACTCCTAGGAATGTACCAAGAAAAATGTGATGTACCTGGAGGTTGGATATAGGGAAAAGGATTAATAGCAAAAAGGCTTAAAGGAATCTTTAATGTTTTATGATTGCTTATTGTGATTCACAATTCTATATATTATTTGAAAATTACTGAATTGTAAAGTTGTAATGCATAGATTTTATAATACACAAATTATACCTCAAAGAAGTTGTAAAAGAGTCACATACCTGTGGCGGATTCATTTCGATATTTGGCAAAACCAATACAATATTGTAAAGTTTAAAAATAAAATAAAATTTAAAAAAAGAGTCACATAATTTTTAATTACAATAACCTAAAAAAGAACATTATGTAAATAAGAATTATATTTATTCCAAAGTAGATAATTTATGGCTTTGGGAAGGAGGGGCAGGGACATGATGTTTCTATGGGGGACAGCAGAAGGAAATATTTTCAGAAGATACCACGAGATTGTGGTGAATTACAGAATCCTTTTTCATCCTGCCCTTCTTCCAGCTGACCTCCTTTTTCTGTTGCTATCTTTCACACATTCTTGTTATACAAGAAGCCAAGAGCAGGTCAAAGGATGTCACTTTATATTTTTAAACAGAGAGGCCCAACAGGTTAACCTTTTCATTGGCAGATGAACTTATTCCTGAAAAATACATCAATCAAGATGAGAAAGTTATGGGAGCAGATGTGTATCAGCATTTAAAACAAAAAACAAAAAAACTTGTTATGGCATACTGATCAATATTTTTTCAAATGTTACTGACATATAAAGGTTTATTCTTGTTTAACATTTCTGTAACTCTGTAATGACTTACAGAATATTTGAGATAAACGTTATTAACTTCATAAATTAAATAAAAGATGATTTGAAATATCTTAGACACAAGGCTTAAACCTTTAAATATTAGATATCATATTCCATATTAAAAGATAGAAAATAATAGTTGCTTTGTCTCTTAACAGTAATAAAATACTTTCAAGTTTCATTACTAGAAACTAGGAAAGGGAATTTAAAAAGTTGAACTTTAAAATTAATGAAATCAAAATAGAATATTAAAGTTTAAAAGCTTATTCTTTAAAAATACCAGTAAGACAAATGCAGGTAATTCTTTTAAAATTCTAATAAAGATAAAGGAGAGAGAAAATATATACAATTTAAAAAAATACCTAAACATAAAGAAATGACTTTTAAAAAAATTGAGATCATTACATGTTACTAGGTAATGAATATGATATACAGGGAAAACATATGACTTGTACAAAGTAGAAATAGTCCAAAATTTGCCCTAGAAGAAATAAAAAACTTTAATATAGTAAGTATGAAAGAAGAAATGAAGTATAATTAAAAGCACTATCATCAAAAAGAGTCACTTAATCTTCAAAAAACAGATAATTCCCATGTTACTGAAGTTTTCCCAGGTGTACAAAAAGTTTCTCATTTTATTTTATAACATGTGCATGACTTTTATAACAAAAAGCCAAAAGAACAATCTTCCTAATGATTATGTATACAAAATTCTTTGACATTTGTTAACCAAGTTTAAGGTTGTGAAGCAACAAAACTCCACATCAAAAGAAGCCTTATGTAAAGACAGAAAAGACATAATCTAATCCGTCCTGGGATAAACCCTTCAAAAGACAGGGTATGTATCAGTTCAGTTCAGTTCAGTTCAGTCGCTCAATCGTGTCCGACTCTGTGCGATCCCATGAACCACAGCACGCCAAGCTTCCCTGTCCATCACCAACTCCCGGAGTTCACTCAGACTCACATCCATCGAGTTGGTGATGCCATCCAACCATCTCATCCTCTGTTGTCCCCTTCTCCTCCTGCCCTCAATCTTTCCCAGCATCAGGGTCTTTTCAAATCATCAGCTCCGTTAATCATGTGGCCAAAGTATTGGAGTTTCAGCTTCAACATCAGTCCTTCCAATGAACAGTCAGGACTGATTTCCTTTAGGATGGATTGGGTGGATCTCCTTGAAGTCCAATGGACTCACAAGAGTCTTCTCCAACACCACAGTTCAAAAGCATCAAATTTTGGTGCTCAGCTTTCTTTATATCCAACTCTCACATCCACATATGACTACTGGAAAGACCATAGCCTTGAATAGATGGACCTTTGTTGGCAAAGTAATGTCTCTTTTTTTTAATATACTGTCTAGTTTGGTCATAACTTTTCTTCCAGGGAGTAATCACCTTTTTATTTCATGGCCGCAGTAGCCATCTACAGTGATTTTGGAGCCCAAATAAATAAAGTCTACCTCTGTTTCCATTGTTTCTCCATCTATTTGCCAGGAAGTGATGGGGCCAGATGACATGATCTTTGTTTTCTGAATGTGGAGCTTAAAGCCAACTTTTTCACTCTCCTCTTTCACTTTCATCAAGAGGCTCTTTAGTTCTTCTTCACTTGTTGCCATAAGGGTGGTGTCATCTGCATATCTGAGGTTATTGATATTTCTCCTGGTAATCTTGATTCCAGCTTGTGCTTCATCCAGCCCACTATATCTTGTGATGTACTCTGCATATAAGTTAAATAAGCAGGATGACAATATAAAGCCTTGATGTATTACATTTCCTATTTGGAATCAGTCTGTTGTTCCATATCTAGTTCCAACTGTTGTTTGCTGACCTGCATACAGATTTCTCAAGAGGCAAGTCAGGTGGTCTGCTATTCCCATCTTTTTCAGAATTTTTCACAGTTTATTGTGATCCACACAGTCAAAGGCTTTGGCATAGTCAATAAAGCAGAAATAGATGTTTTTCTGGAACTCTCTTGCTTTTTCCATGATCCAGTGGATGTTGGCAATTTGATCTCTGGTTCCTCTGCCTTTTCTAAAACCAGCTTGAACATCTGGAAGTTCACAGTTCACTTATTGCTGAAGCCTGGCTTGGAGAATTTTGAGCATTACTTTACTAGCATGTGAGATGAGTGCAGTTGTGCCATAGTTTGAGCATTCTTTGGCATTGCCTTTCTTTGGGATTGGAATGAAAACTGGCCTTTTCCAGTCCTGTGACCACTGCTGAGTTTTCCAGATTTGCTGGCATATTGAGTACAGCACTTTCACAGCATCATCTTTCAGGATTTGAAATAGCTCAACTGGAATTTCATCACCTCCACTAGATTTTCTCATAGTGATGCTTCCTAAGGCCCACTTGACTTCACATTCAAGGAGGTCTGACTCTAAGTGAATGATCACAGCATCGTGATTATATGGATTGTGAAGATCTTTTTCGTACAGTTCTTCTGTGTATTCTTGCCACCTCTTCTTAATATCTTCTGCTTCTGTTAAGTCCATACCATATCTATCCTTAATTGAGCCCATCTTTGCATGAAATGTTCCCTTGGTATATCTAATTTTCTTGAAGAGATCTCTAGTTTTTCCCATTCAATTGTTTTCCTCTATTTCTTTGCATTGATCACTGAAGAAGGCTTTCTTATCTCTTCTTGCTATTCTTTGGAACTCTGCATTCAGATGCTTATATCTTTCCTTTTCTCCTTTGCTTTTTGCTTCTCTTCTTTTTACAGCTATTTGTAAGGCCTCCTCAGACAGCCATTTTGCTTTTTTGCATTTCTCTTTCTTGGGGATGGTCTTGCTCCCTGTCTCCTGTCCAATGTCACAAACCTTCATCCATAGTTCATCAGGCACTATCTATCATATCTAGCCCTTTAAATCTATTTATCACTTCCACTATATAATAGTTAGGGATTTGATTTAGGTCATACTTGAATGGTCTAGTGGTTTTCCCTACTTTCTTCAATTTAAGTCTGAATTTGCCAATAAGGAGTTCATGATCTGAGCCACAGTCAGCTCCTGGTTTTGTTTTTGCTGACTATATAGAGCTTCTCCTTCTTTGGCTGAAAGGAATATAATCAATCTGATTTCAGTGTTGACCATCTGGTGATGCCCATGTGTAGAGTCTTCTCTTGTGTTGTTGGAAGAGGGTGTTTGCTGTAACCAGTCCATTCTCTTGGCAGAACTCTATAAGCCTTTGCTCTGCTTCATTCTGTACTCCAAGGCCAAATTTGCCTGTTACTCCAGGTGTTTTGGCACCCCACTCCAGTACTCTTGCCTGGAAAATCCCATGGACGGAGGAGCCTGGTAGGCTGCAGTCCATGGGGTCGCTGAGGGTCAGACATGACTGAGCGACTTCACTTTCACTTTTTACTTTCATGCACTGGAGAAGGAAATGGCAACCCACTCCAGTGTTCTTGCCTGGAGAATCCCAGGGATGGGGGAGCCTGGTGGGCTGCTGTCTATGGGGTCGCACAGAGTCAGACACGACTGAAGTGACTTAGCAGCAGCCAGGTGTTTTTTGACTTCTTACTTTTGCATTCCTGTCCCCTATAATGAAAAGGACATCTTTTTTGGATGTTAATTCTAGAAGGTCTTGTAGGTCTTCATAGAGCCATTCAACTTCACCTTCTTCACCCTTACTGTTCGGGGCATAGACTTGGATAACTGGGATATTGAATGGTTTGCCTTGGAAACAGACAGAGATCATTCTGTTGTTTTTGAGACTGCATCCAAGTCCTGCACTTCGGACTCTTTTGTTGACTATGATGGCTACTCAATTTCTTCTAAGAGATTCTTGCCTGCAGTAGTGGATATAATGGTCATCTGGGTTAAATTCATTCATTCCAGTCCATTTTAGTTCGTTGATTCCTAAAATGTCGATGTTCACTCTTGCTATCTCCTGTTTGATCACTTTCAATTTGACTTGGTTCATAGACCTAATATTCCAGGTTCCTATGCAGTATTGCTCTTCACAGCATCGGACCTTCCTTCCATCACCAGTCACATCCGCAACTGAGTGTTGTTTTTGCTTTGGCTCTGTCTCTTCATTCTTTTTGGAGTTATTTCTCCACTGATCTCCAGTAGCATATTGAGCACCTACCGACCTAGGGAGTTCATCTTTCAGTGTCCTATCTTTTTTCCTTTTCATACTGTTCATGGAGTTCTCAAGGCAAGAGTACTGAAGTGGTTTACCATTCCCTTCTCCAGTGGACCACGTTTTGTCAGAACTCTCCACCATGTCCTGTCTGTCTTGGGTGGCCCTACGTGGCATGGCTCATAGTTTCATTGAGTTAGACAAGGCTGTGGTCCATGTGATTAATTTGGTTAGTTTTCTGTAATTGTGTATTTCAGTCTCTCTGCCATCTGACAGAGAAAGATAAAAGGCTTATGAACATTCCCTGATGGGCTAGACTGAATGAGGGGGAAAATGGGTCTTGTTCTGATAGGTAGGTTCATGCTCAGTAAATCATTAATCCAATTTTCTGTTGATGGGTGGAGCTGTGTTCCCTCCCTATTATTTACCTGGGCCCAAACTATGGTGGAGGTTATGAAGATAATGGTTACCTCCCTCAAAAGATCCCATGCATGGACTGCTGCAGCCCATGCCTCCAACCTTGTAGCAGGCCATCGCCAATCCACATCTTTTTGGAGACTCCCGGACACCCACAGGCAAGTACGGGACAGTCTCCTATATGGTCACTGTTCCTTTCTCCTGGGTCCTGGTGCACAAGGTTCTGTTGTGCACTCTTGGAGGGGACAACAGGGTATGTATAAATGTGCATTAATTTGTACTTTAGGGTTTCCAATTAAAGGAAATGAACTGTAACCATGGGATAAATAAGATTACAGAAAATGAGAAAAATATCAGTGGCATTTTAACAATGTAATCCATCTTAGATATCTTTCTCTAGATCTCAGGAACTGTGGTACTAAAAACTACTAAAACATAAGAGGTATCTCTCACCATAGTGAGATGTATCCTTACTCAGCTAAGAACAAACATGTTAGGCAAAGAATCCCTGAACCACCCTGACTGCTTCTATGTGGAAATACGTTCTTCATTTGAACGCTTACAATCTTCTTTAACCTAATCTTTCCTGTCAACCTTTGAACATATAACACTACCAATTTGTTATTCACTGACTATATGTGTAGTAACTAGTACCTGGCATTTAAACAAAGATATTTGCATTTTCATCTTTTGTATCTTGAACATCTCTTTAATGGGGTAAAATGAACAACTATATTTATTGCTATAGAAACATGTTCAAATACCAGGAAATGAGTAGGGAGAGATTGTCTGTGGGAAGCTTCTCATTTTTTTTTCTTAAAAAAAATCCTCCAAATTACGTGGCATAATTAAGATCAAACTTGTAGTTACAAGTTCTTTAGCTCTTTTTATGTGGTTTAGTGTTTTGTGTATAGGAGAATAGAGGGGAAGACAATGAAAATGAAAATTGATTTTAATCTCCCTCTACTTCTCTAAAGAGAAAAAAACTAGCTAAACCTGTTTTGGAATGCAGAGGCTCTTTCTCAATAAAGACTAAGAAAAACTACAGCCTTAACACTGATCCTCAGTGTAACCATTTTCCATGTGAAATAGGCATGGGGAAGACAAGCAACATACTGGCTCTGCAGTGCTGGAATTCACAGTTTAGTGAAGGAAGTATACAGAAGTGGTCAGTGTTTCCAAAGAAGTGTATACTCAAAAATGCAATTAGAAGACAAAAGAAAGGTGCTTAATGCCACCTTGGGACATGTTTCTGGAAAGGAAATGTTTCCTAGAGGAGAAGATGGTTGAGTTGAACCTTGATGGAAGGAGAGGACTGGAGCCGCTGGAAAGCATGCATTGCAACATGTACAAATGCCAAGCGGAAGTAAAAAATCATCTACCTATTTACAGACAGACTCTGCCTTTTTCTTCTTTGCCTTGTGTAGCCTACTGTTAAATACATAGAAACCTTCATTTAGAAGAATGTGGTCCCACATCGTGTGGTTTTAATTCATCAGAATAAAATTCAGGCCAGGATGGGGATAGTGTGTACATGGCGGTGTCTGTTCACGTAAAGATGCCTTCTGCTTTAAAGAGTATGTGCTTTTAAAAGCGCTTGGAAATAGTCCAATCTTTTTTTGCTGACTCTGTTGTCTGCATAGCGAATTAGGAAAGACAGTGTTGGTCCTGCTAGATTTTATCTTAATCTTCACATGGATTCTTTTATTACTTAATGTTCTTTAGGAATGGGCCAGAGAGGGATACCAGAGTGTGTTTTTTCCTCTCTTTTCTTTTATTGGACTACGCATATATACACTTACAAACAGCAGGTTTCAATCTATCTCTTTGAAAGAGTGACTGTGCTTTTAAATTAGATGCTCTGCTTGTAAGAGGGACCTAGTATTTATATGCGTGTGTGTGTGTATGTGTGTGTAATCTCCTAGCTCCTGCAGGTGAAATGCTGCAGGAGAGTTCTATCGGACTAAAGGTTAGGTTTTAAATATTAGTCAAATATGAAATTGTATTTTAGGGATTTAAAAAAAAAAACTGTGCAGTTGCAAATATCGGTCAAAAAATTGTTGCCAGAAACTGAACCACCAAATTTAAATTCATATAGATTTCTGATGATTTCACAAGCAACTTAACTACGTAGAGTAATAATAATATGCTAACATTTTCCAAAAATGACAGGTAAATGTTTGCACCTGGTTGTCTTTCTTCCCCCCAAAGGATGATATATTCTTACAAAATGTTTCCTGATTTGAAAATGCCTGCACAAATCTAAAGGATAGATTGTGGTCCTTTAGTAACAGAATGAATTCTTTAGGATTTGCTTCATATAATCTCATCTTTTTCCTTTTGTACTCTGCATACTTAACACTCACATGCTAATATTAGCACTAATGCCTTAGGCCTAAATAGCAATAATTACTGGATGACATACTGGCTTCTATTTAAGTTGACAACTCAATAACTTGACATATGCATTACATCTCTATTACACTGGAATCTAAATGGCACTTTATAAAGCATTCCTTTTATATTTAGTTCACTGACTGATCAGACTGGAGCTTATGCTCATCATGTGTCTGTTAAATACTAGTGGATGTGTCATTATTTCTAAGACCTTGCCAGTGGTGGATAATGGAATCATGGGAAGCTGTGTTTACAGAGAAATGCTGGGATTTTGATAATATGTGTTTCTTGAACAAGAAAAGTCAAAGACATTTTTATAATTTTTTTAACATTTGTAGAAAATGCCATAAGTAGAAAATGACATACATAAGAAATTCAGTCTGGAATATAAGACATATAATTTTTTCTCCCCTCACAGTTGTTCAACAAATAAATCTACTTTAGAAAATTATTTTTATGTTTTAGAAAGTTTTGTTTTAGCAACATTTCAATTATCAATATGAAGAGCATAATAATTATAAAATATGTATATCTGTTTTTGTTATCTAAACCTCACACAGCTTGGAATATTTCAGTCTATTCTACAATATAAGCAAAGTTTAGCATACGAACATTCTTTCCCTGCTTCACTCTTCTCCTGCCTTTAATCCTCTCTTTGCCTTAACCCTTCTCCTTTATCCTCTTTTGTTTCCAAAAGACATCAGGCTGGGGTAGGCAGGCACAGGCTTCATGTGGACTGAGCTCGTTAGTGTGGGCAGATGTGGTCAGGACAGCCCATGCAGAGGTTGTGTGTCAGACTGAAGTAGTAAGGGCAGCCTTCAAGTTTTGGGAGATTAGTCACACACAGGGAATTTATCAAAAAACTAAATACATTGAGGATATTGGAAACTAAGTTTCTCCATGATAGAGAATGAAGGCACACATATTAGAAGATTTTTGACATTGGAGCAGCACATTAATAATGAGCTTACCAACTTCTAAGTACCACCTCTCCACTAAAAAGCACCATAGACTACTAGAGAAACAGGTGATTTTAGTACTGCCAGAAATATCTTGTTGGGACAGTAAGGAACAACTCAAAGAAAAACGGGAGTGTAATAAAAGGATTCATAAGTCAGTTTTAAGGGGCTCATATTGGCCAAAGAAAGGTCAATCTAACCATTTATTTCTATAATGATACTAACAGACAATAAAAAAGAAATCAATGAAAACACACTGTTATAAATAAGCAAATCTATAAATAAATGGGAAAAAGTACAAGTAGAAGTTAACGACAACTATCATGATTTGACACTATCCTAGCCACAATTTATTCAAGCAAGAAACATCAATGACTGCTAAAAATAGATGACAGTGGGATGAGGAAATGGGTATTTATATAGTTTCAAATTACTTCTACACAGAATTCTTAATTAGGAAGCAAAGAGTGGAGAAAGCTAATACATCTTAATTATGAGAACAAAGTTAACACAACACAAAGACAGAAACAAAGACATTAAGACAGAAACAATTATGTGCTACATGATAAGATGCATAAAAACGAAAGCATAGTATTGTTTGCCTGATATGTCTCTCAGTTCAGTTCAGTCGCTCAGTCGTGTCCAACTCTTTGCGACCCCGTGAATCGCAGCACTCCAGGCCTCCCTGTCCATCACCAACTCCCGGAGTTCACTCAGACTCACGTCCATCGAGTCAGTGATGCCATCCAGCCATCTCATCCTCTGTCGTCCCCTTCTCCTCCTGCCCCCAATCCCTCCCAGCATCAGAGTCTTTTCCAATGAGTCAACTCTTCGCATGAGGTGGCCAAAGTACTGGAGTTTCAGCTTTAGCATCAGTCCTTCCAATGAACATCCAGGGCTGATCTCCTTCAGAATGGACTGGCTGGATCTCCTTGCAGTCCAAGGGACTCTCAAGAGTCTTCTCCAACACCACAGTTCAAAAGCATTAATTCTTCAGTGCTCAGCTTTCTTCACAGTCCAACTCTCACATCCATACATGACCAACTCTCACATCCATACATGACCACTGGAAAAACTATAGTCTTGACTAGACGGACCTTTGTTGGCAAAGTAATGTCTCTAAAAAATAATCTGACTCTCTTTATGAGAAAACATCAAGCCAACCTAAATTAAGAATATTTCACAAAATGATAGCCTGAAATCTTGAAAAACATGAAGGCTATGAAATCAAAGGACCATTGAAGAAGTTTCCTGGATGAAGCAGATTAGAAAGATATGACAACTGGGTATATGTATGATCCTGGATTGGATGCTTTCAATATAAAGGGCACAACTGAAATTTTAAAAGGTTCTGTGAGTAAATGGTATGCAGTTGTTTGCATTCTTCTTGCTACTTTTCAGGAAGTATGAAGTTATTTGAAAATAAAATCAATATTTTGAATATGAAAAAAATATTTTATATTTCTTTCTAAATGCGTTTTAAAGAAAGCTATGGTACATATACACAATGGAGTATTACTCAGCCATTAAAAAGAAAACATTTGAAACAGTTCTAATGAGGTGGATGAAACTGGAGCCTATTATACAGAGTGAAGTAAGCCAGAAGGAAAAACACCAATACAGTATAATAACGCATATATATGGAATTTAGAAAGATGGTAACAATAACCCTGTGTATGAGACAGCAAAAGAGACACTGATGTATAAAACAGTCTTATGGACTCTATGGGAGAGGGAGAGGGTGGGAAGATTTGGGAGAATGGCATTGAAACATGTAAAATATCATGTATGAAACGAGATGCCAGTCCAGGTTCGATGCACGATACTGGATGCTTGGGGCTGGTGCACTGGGACGACCCAGAGGGATGGTATGGGGAGGGAGGAGGGAGGAGGGTTCAGGATGGGGAACACATGTATACCTGTGGCAGATTCATTTTGATATTTGGCAAAACTAATACAATTATGTAAAGTTTAAAAATAAAATAAAATTTTAAAAATTTAAATAAAAGGGCTTTGTGTTGAAAACAGCAATTTCAATAAAAAAAATTAACTTTATAGAAGTAGAACTGATATACAAAAATGCTGCACATATTTATTGTATTCCATTTGGTGAATATGGACATATTACATATACCCCTGGAGCTACTATCACAATCAAGGTAGTAAATATATCATCACTTCCAAAAGTTTACTCTTGCCCCAATTTTGTGTATATGTGTGTGTAAAAAGGATACTTAATATGAAATATATCCACTTAACAAATATTTAAATGAACATTATAATATTAAGTATAAATGAATTTTTAAGAGACATTTTTAACTTGCTTCATTTGCGCGAAATGCAATTTAAGTTTTGCCTAATTTCCAGCAATATGCTCACATAGAAACTCCCCATGACATACTAATAGAGATATAAAATCAGCAACTATGGGAGGAGTGCTTTTGAACTTCCCTTTTATTTCCTTTGACCTGGACACCTGCATCCTGGATGGTATCTTTCTAAGTTTGTCATGACAGTGCAATAGGAAATGGCCATCTTATCAAACTTCCTGGAAATCCTTCTTTCCCAAAGAAAACAAGGACAAAACTCACATAAGCAAATGTTCCCTTCACAGTGCTTCTCTCAGCGTCCTCCAATATTGAATTCGTTAACAGATACCCTGAAGGGATGGTAGTTTTGTGGGGAAAGACAACACTATATCCATATTTATTAATAGCCCTTCAAACAGAATAGCAATTTCCCTTGAGATTGTGCCCTTACAAACAACATAATATAGTGTCCAATGCTTCACATAAGACATGTCATTAACTGCAGAACTATCTATCATGTGGTCTGTCTCATGTTTCTTTCTTTTTTTCTTTTTTTTTTTTGCTGATGCCAAATGATCACAAAATTTCCCAGAAGCAAATGAACACCACAAAAAATGAGTACAGAAGACAGTTCATGTACTTCTTAGAAAGGAAGAAGGAAGCAGGATGAGTTCAAGGAGAAAAACAGGACTTAAGGGCAATGGCACCCCACTCCAGTACTCTTGCCTGGAAAATCCCATGGATGGAGGAGCCTGGTAGGCTGCAGTCCATAGGGTCGCGAAGAGTTGGACACGACTAAGCGACTTCACTTTCACTTTTCACTTTCTTGCATTGGAGAAGGAAATGGCAACCCACTCCAGTGTTCTTGCCTGGAGAATCCTAGGGACTGGGGAGCCTGGTGGGCTGCCGTCCATGGGGTCACACAGAGTTGGACACAACTTAAGCGACTTAGCAGCAGCAAGGGCACAGAGGGTCAAAATGATGCAGAGAGACTCAAGAGCCTTTGGAGGTATCTATGAGTCAATCTTGTAGCTTAGTCAGTAAAGAATCTACCTCCAATGCAGGAGACCGAGGTTCGATTCCTGGGTTGGGAAGATCCCTGGTGAAGGAAATTGCAATGCAGTCCAGCATTCTTGCCTGGAGAATCCCACGGACAGAGGTATCTGGCAGGCAACAGTCCACAGGGTCGCAAGAGTCAGACACAATTTAGTGACTAAACCACCACCAGCATGAAACAATCACCAAAGCAGATCAGGTACTATAGTCATCTGTTCTGATAGTCTTTACTGAAGAGTGATGCAGCCAAAGAATATTTTGAAAATTATCAAAATATATCTAAATGACAGATGCCAAAAGATCATCCATTTCCCCAAAAATCTCTATGGGAATATTGTTTCATTAATTTAGTTGTGTGTGTGTGTGTGTGTGCGTGCATGCATGTGCTCAGTCATGTCTGACTCTTTGTGACCCCATGGACTGTAGCCTGCCAGGCTACCACCCTCTGGAGTGGTTGCTATTTCCTTCTCCAGGGGATCATCTTGACTCAGGGGTTGAACCTGTATCTCTTGCATCTCCTGCATTGGCATATGGGTTGTTTACCACTGTGCCCTCTGGGAAGTCCAATTCATATTAATTCCACATATCCATCTTTGCCTACTATTCCCAAAACACTTTTAGAAATAGTGAAGAGTATACAAAGATAAATATGGTATAATCTCATATCTGAAAGCCGAGTCTGTGAGATGGCATTACTCTAGTACAAGACAAAAGATGATACATTCCTTTGGGTTTTGGTTGTTGCTCTTTGGAATCAAATGTTTCCTAGAAAATAAAACAGAAAAGACTTGAGCAAATCTGTACATGTTTGCAAAAAAAAAAAAAAAAAAAAGAACCAGAGATGGTTACAGATACGTTTGCATGGGGACTACAGAGGATCTCCATGGCAGGGTCAAAAATGTTTCTTTGTGTGGTAGACACACAGGATTATAAAGGTCAAGATTCACAATCAGAAGGTCCCAAGAAGTCTGAAAGCACCTGTGGAGTTATGGTTTGTAAGGAGAATGGGAATGGGAGAGAAACAGTACACGGAATAGAAAGTGGGCAGGATGCAGGGGGAAAACAAATCTGGCCTTCTTCAGTGTTTGCCCAAGGCCAGTCTTGTTATCTCAATTGCTACATCCACACTTAAAGAGTTAATAATGCAGGAAATATAGATTTCCTTTTCACCCGTCACACTCCTTGGTCACATGCAGCCCTCACACCATTAGTGCCTTAACAAGCCTCCGCTGTTCATGCCAGGATTTCCTTTCCTTTTTTATGTTTTTATTATTGTTATTATTACTTGGATTTATAAGTGTCACTTGCTGTATACTCAACAGTGTAAGTTGGTATTCGGATTTCATGTGTTTTTAGAGAGCACTTGCTCAGCACAAAAGAAAGGGGGAAGAAAAGCTGTTACATGTTTTTTGCCAAAAAGCCTCCCTACTCAAAGTTTAGATTCACCTGGAAGGAGATCTGCTGACAAAAAAATACATAGAATTTCCAGTATTATAATTCACACAGTCTGTGTTAAAATAAAAAATAACAACCTAGAGCAGGAAACATATTTTCCTTGATATTTGCAGTGATTGTTTTATGGTTTGCTCTGGGCATTTGGTTTATTAACGATAACTCTTAAACACAGAGATCATTTCTTTTCCTCTGTTTTTATCTGTTAAACACAGAGATCATTTGATCACTTTTTCCCTCTGTTTTCATCTGTTCTTTTCTTATGGAACTATTACTATTTGCATGCTGCACTCTTTTGAATGCTCCTCTTATTCTCTTTTGTTATCTGAATATCCCTTTTAAATACCAAACTATATTTAATTCATATTCCTGTATATCTGTTGGGAAAGGTAATTTTGAGCACTCAGTCTTTTGACCTCCATTTGGCCATGTAAGAATGGACTTTGGGCCTGGAACCCTTCCTTACCAAGTGATATTAATAAAAGATCTTCCCAGTCTAGCTGAGCTTACCGCATGTGTGAATATCATTCCCTGTTTCAGATTTAAGGTATTACCCCTCTTTTTCTGGTTAAGTACAGTCTGAATCTGTGTTTCAGACTTACAGAGGAGAGAATGAAGTCCTTCTACTACAGCACAAAGATTGTATACAGCTCTACAACCACATGGGCTGCAGAGTAGATCTGAGGTCCACAGGGCACTGACACAGTGCAAAAAGCTTGAGCCTGTGCCCTTTCCCGGTACCACTCAAGCCTAGTGTGCATGCAATCTGTTCTCAGCGACCTCAAATCATGCTCTAGTCTCTCCTCTTTGCAGCACTTAACTCCCTTTTAAACTGGAAGGCACACTTTGGACACTCAGTAAATGAGCTTACAAAGTCTTTCTAAGGATACTAATGATTTACTTTTTGAAGTTTGCTTTTCCCTATATACTTTTTTCCCCTCTGTTAGATTATTCACTAAATTCCATATTGAAGAATTTTCTCGGATATCTGTTCATCATTAGTTTGCTACTTATATTCAAGAGTAGGGGATTAAAATGCTGTTTGGAAGTTCTGAGCATGTGGGTGTGGGTGGTCAACTGTGGGTTTCATTGAAAAATGATCCGACTGGGCCATTTTCATTGGAAAATCCCTATGTCAGGATCTTAATGTTTTGTCTTTTGGTGTGGTTAGATTCTGCAGACTCTTTAGTCTTCTGCCTGGAACCAATGTTTTGAGAGCTAAGAGAAAGAAGATGGATGGGCAGAGGGGATGTCTCAGCCCTTCCTTTAAATATACATACTTTAGTTAATGCTTCACACTCAACTGTACAGAGTATGCAACAGTTCACAGATCTTCTGCTTTATTCTCTCCAGAAAACAAGCCTCCAGTCTCCTGTCAGCATGGGACTATAAATTAGCTACTTATAGTAGGGTAAAAAATTGGAACAATTACATGTTTTATAAACAGGCTTTTAACCAATCTTCTGTTAACAGACTTTTCTCTCTAGTCAACTGACAAGTGACCTAGGGACACCAATTCCTGAAGTCTGGGGGATGTGCAGTACAAACGGTTTGGCCTCCTATTTCTCACTGCTGCTTTAAGTTTCAGATTTTTTGAATCTGTTGTGTCAGATTCTCAATTTTTCTCTCATATTCATTCTATTCTTGTGAATCTAGATCTTTATTGTCATGTTAGTCTGCTTTTGTGAGGGAGGGATATTAATATGTGTTCAATTCACCACTACCTGAAATTTTACAGCTATCCATTTTGTGATCAACATTTCAGAGTCAAATTAATATTCTACAGTATTTTTAATTGAGTGTCAAAATCATAATAACATTGACAATACATTTATTAACTTTTGAAAGAATTTTTTGGTCCATCTTTGGAGGTTACTAGCAGATGTGTCCACCCTCTGAATGTACCATCAACACATACATGACACAATGAACTCTGTAGAGCTGCTGCTGCTGCTGCTAAGCCTCTTCAGTCATGTCCGACTCTGTGCGACTGCATGGACTGCAGCCCACCAGGCTCCCCCGTCCCTGGGATTCTCCCTGGGCAAGAACACTGGAGTGGGTTGCCATTTCCTTCTCCAATGCAGGAAAGTGAAAAGTGAAAGGGAAGTCGCTCAGTCGTGTCCGACTCTTCATGACCCCATGGACTGCAGCCCACCAGGCTCCTCCGTCCATGGAATTTTCCAGGCAAGAGTGCTGGTTTGGTGTGCCATTGCCTTCTCCGACTCTGTAGAGGGAGTGGCCTAAAATAGAGCAGAAGCATGAATCTATTTGAAAATAGAGTAGCAATGCCAGTGGGCTTTACATTAATTTGGATTCAGTCAAGAAAACATTGCTACCTTTAAGATCTGGAGAACAAAGGATATAACATAGGAATTAGGGCTCCAAGAAATGTTAGAAGAATTGGAGAGCAAAATTTAAGGAACAGCAGCTGGAACATCAGTGAAGAAGCTACTGAAGATCTGAGCTTGAGGCACAAAACTGGGTAGCTCTTAAAAGTATAAAGAATAACTACTGCAATTCTCAAGAAAAACTGTAAAGCACCTATGAATTCTCTCTTGTGCCATAGTCAGGTGAGTGACTCTCAAATATAGCCGGAGAACCTTCTGTGGCTATGCAGTCACTTCCAAAATACAGCTGTCCACTATATTTCTTCTATTCTGTCTTTCAAATTGCACTGTGTTCCTTTCACTGGCCAACTACAGAGAACCACAGACAGAAGGGATTCTTGTCTGAGTTCAAAGGGAAACTTGTAAGGGCTGTTAGTAAAGCTGAATTAGCAACAGATAATCCACATACAACATAAAAAAAATATTGTATCTATTCAGTCTAGTCCTGTGGCTATGGACTAATTTGCAATGGTACTGACAGGAATGCAAAATGACTGAGAAAAGCTGAGTGAAGGTGAAGATATAAACTAAAATATTTCTCTTTTATATCAGGTTCCATGTAACAAATAAAGTATACCTACTTTTAAATGTCAGTTTTGAGAGTGTAGTAAAACAAAACCAACTACTACCAGTAATTTGAAGAGAAGTACAAAAAAATGTCAAACTACTAAGAAAAGAGAATAAGGAAAAAAAAAAGAAAATCAGCCATTTAACCTTCAGATCCTGGCCTAATGCTTTCCACTAAGCCATGTAGTTCTCCCATTGACCAAAAACAGTCTCACAGAATACCAACCTCAAACAAGATTACTTTGAGTCCAAGACAAAGTGAAACAAAACAAGGCCAGGCCACTTATTGTGCCAAAGTCCAGGCTAAAACAAGTCACCACAAAATAACAGACATTCGCCTTGCCTCTTTTGGCTAAAATGAGTAACTTTTCACTCTTTATCAATCATGGGTTTATCCTCATCCTAGCCTCTTCTTCCTACAAATAAGATGTATTGAAATACCAATCATAAAATTGTCCCACTTTCTCTAAGCATCCAGTTTATAGCACCAGGCTGACTACTGTGGCCTCCTTAAGCCTTCCCCCAAATCGCCCACAAAAGCCCTCCAATTTCTGTAACAGATTCTTTCTAATACTCTTATTGTGACACTACATGGTTACTCATTGTGACAGGTAATGTTAACTTGTTAACTGGCTTGGTGTCCAGTTGTTTGGCCACGTACCATCTACAGATATTACTCTGAAGATATTTAAAATATTACTGACATTTAACAGGTAGACTTTGAGTAAGCAGATTACCTTCTATAATGTGTGTGGGCCTTGTTCCATGACGTTCCCTCTGCTGTATTAAACTCAATGTGTTTAGTTATAAAGATGTATTCCTGGTAGTATTTCTCTGAAGGGTGTTGACCTTATCCTGTCCTGCATTATTTCTCTCACAGAGCCAAAAGAAAAAAGGGAAGCGTCTCTATATAAGGAAATAAACTGGAAAATCAGGGAGATTTTTTTTCTCTTAGTTTTTCTTTTTTTAATTTTCTTTTTCATAAAAGGAGCTGGCTATTTGAAGACTATACCCAATCTGTATGTTTTACACAATCAGTAAAGACTTTTGAATACATTTCAAGTATTAAATCTATTTAAATGTATCATTTTAAAGAAGGTCGTGGCAAATAGTCAGTTTCACTTAATAAAATGCTTGGTTTTACTTAATAGAATGCACACTAGTTTTCTGCATCTTTTCAAGGCTAATGAAAATATTGCTAAATGGATAAACAGTGATGCTAAAGTACCATCCACAGAATTACAGATTTCTCTGCAAAGAACAGATTTTTATTTTCTCTGAAAAGAAAAGAAAAATCTGTGCTTCTTTCTCTCAAAATATCAGCATTACAGAAATAGCACCACTTACCAAAGTCTGTTTAATATATTTCCTATGACCAGAACATCATTTGTTTTCCTTTACCAGAATTTGGTCAGTTTGTAAGTTTCCACTCTTTCACAGAACATAAAAAAAAAAAAAAAAATTATGAGGATCTTGAGTGTTAAAGTTTGTGACGAAAATCAATCCTAATCGGAAATTGGTGAGTTCATTTACAACCAGGAAACCATTAAGGAAATTCTGTTTCAAGAAATCCTAATTGGTCATATGTTAGTGACCAGTCCAGTGATTAAATCATCCTTTACGTAATTATTAGGGAAAAAAACAAACAAACATACTTTTATATATTCATGGCCCAGAGCCACTACACCCCAGCTTGATCTTATCAGCCTTTGCAAACAGATCAAGGAGAGATATGATCTACATTTGGATGGAAACATTCCAAGAAAAACCCAGGTGCTGCAGGAAGTGTTATGGGTGATACAGTAGGTGGTGATCTTTCCTCTGAGTCAGTTCTGCACCAATTACCCAGCATGGGGCAAGGGAGCAGCAGTGTTGTGTGATGACCTGTCACAAAATTTCTCTGTGGTGTACAGTTTCTCACAGGTGAAAGAAACTTTTTTTAAAATGCCAATTTATTTTGTCTCCCAGGCAAAATTTTATGTAAATTATGTCTTATGTCTTTGCTTATTCTCTCTGTAACTAATAAAAATTTTAAAACTTGTCAATTTAAAGAATTTTAGCTCTGAGTACTACTGAAGACCTCAAAGGATTATTAGGGATCATTTGACCCAAGCCTAAATTTTATAATTAAAAATAGATTATTTACACGAGTTGCAGAATTGGGATTTGGACCAGGTTCTCTGATACCTAATTTTACTAATCTGACTCTCAATGTTTCTCTCTTTTTCTAACACTCTCTCCAGTGATCTTAACAATATGTTTTTAGTGCATAACAAATGTTTTATAGTCAATGAATAAAGAGAAATACATTGCTAACATAAGAACTGCTAGATATTGATTTTTTTTCTTTTTGTTCCTTTTTTTAAAATGTAGTACATACATAGCAACTATATCCTAAGATTTTTTGTGAACTTCAGATTGTAATAGTGTCACCAATGATTTCTAAATATTTATTGAATTCATAAAAAAACTATTTTCATGTACTTTGGTAACCATATTTATGAAACATTAGTTTTATTCTTTTAAGGAAAACCTACAGCAAGTAAATTTTAACATTGAGATTTCTACTAAGGAATAATAAAGATGTCTAAGAAGAGATAACTAATCATGTGTTGGCTTTATATACAAAATTGTGGCATTGTAATAAATATTAGGACAAGTTGGAAAATAATGCCAATATTTAGTTGCTATTGGTTGGACAAAAAAATTGCAAGAAAAGAAAGTACTTCATCATTTAAGCTATGGAGAGATGCTACATTCAATTAAACTTAAAAATCAATCCTGTCATTGTGTATACAATTGTCAGAAAAGAGGACAAAGTGATGAAATTTCCTATTATTAAAAAGTGAAGACGTGCTTTTATTTCAATATGATGGAAGTAAGTGAATGGTACACTGACTAGAGATAAAAGTATTTTTAATCTATTTCAAACTTTGAGACAGTCTGACACACCCGTATACCTTATCTACTAAAGTGAACAAATGGATCATTTGTAATAATTCTTTTATAAATTACCTAGTTTCTTTATAAGTCACTCTCACCTCTTGGTGTTTATGTCATTTCCTAGTTTGTTCCAACTCAAATCAGAATTTCTGCATGTTTACAAGTACCCAACTCAGCAACCTATAGCTCCAGGTCCTTGATTTCATCTCTGACCAATACTGTACTCTTGCTATTTTTGACTCATGCTAGGTGCAGTGAGGGCTTCTCAGGTGGTGCTAGTGGTAAAGAACCCACTTGGCAATGCAGGTAGATGTAAGAGACACAAGTTTGATCCCGGGGTTGGGAAGATCCCCTGGAGGAGGGCATGGCAACCCACTCCAGTATTCTTGCCTGGAGAATCCCATGGACAGAGGAGCCTGGCAGCCTTCAGTCAATAGGACCACAGAGAATCGGACACAGGCACATGTTCAGTGATCTCTGGTTTGATTTTAGGCTCCCAGAAAATATCAGTTACTATACTTTGGCCTTGCCAACCTCAATCCCTCAGTCAAGCCAACCAGTTAGTACACAGCCCACCTCAAAATGTGCCTGAACTTAGCTTTGTGTATTTGGCCTCTTGATAACCACTCTGCAAAACTGGTCTTATTTCTACAGGGCAAACAGCAATATGGCAGAAAAGTAGATGCATGGGATTTTTAAAAGTACTTTAAAATAAGTGACTTAGTTAATGATAACTACTAGATAATAAGAAAAAGAATCCAGAGATTTGGATTTGGGATTGATACCTATGTTAGGTACCAACTTACCTTGAAATGGTATTTCACACTACGCCAGAAACACCTTAAGTTAGGTGGCTAAATTCTACTTAATAAGCCTACTTTTGAGGATAGTTTTCTTGAGATATTATTTGATTTTAATCAAAGTAACTTGAACATTTCCTTACCATTGTGGAGTGTCCACAAGAATTTCATATTAGAAAAGAATTAGAAGCAATTTATACTTAATATATTCATTTAAGATCTGGATTAAACAATGTATGAGGAATGCTAGAAAAACCATGTTGAACAGACAAGTTGGTAATACTCAAACCTGTAAGGAAGGTAGGTGTTTGCGAAAGTAATGAGAGATGGTAAAAGGGAACAAGTGTGAGCCTTAAAAAGGCACAATTCTGAGGCTCTCCATTGTCTTATCTTACAAATAGAGGTAGGATTGCATGGTAGTTACATTCATGATCTCTAGACTTGGGACGGTAAGTTCTCATATGTTAGCTCTCTTAAATGTGCATGGGAAAGTAGTACTGATGTCACGGAGATCTTATGAGAATAAAAAATAAATACAGAATAAGAACTCAGTAAGCATTAATAATCATGACAATGATTCCTGTCAGTAGTTAGCATCCATTACAATAACATTATGTATAACAGCATGTTTTGACACTGATGATCTTGCCATACTTTTTGTGGCCATATTTCTATAAGGCTTCAGACCAGAACAAGTTAATCAGTACTGTTGGAGGCATTTAGATTTAGAGAATGAATCTATGGACACAGTGGGGGAAGGAAAGAGTGGGGTGAACTGAGAAAGCAGCATCATGCTATATTAACAGATAGCTGGTGAGACGTTGCTGTATAGCTCACGAAGTCCAGCCTTTGTGCTCTGTGATGTCCTGGAGGCGTGGAATGGGGAGCATGGGTGGCTCACGAAGGAGGTGAGATATGTACAGTGATGGCTGATTTGCATTGTCAAACAGCTGAAACCAACATAACATTGTAAAGCAATTTTCCTCCAATTAAATAATAAAAAAACAAAACAAGTAATAGGTTCTCATTATAAAAAGAAATAAACCTTACAGTCTATAGATCTAAGCACACTAATTTCATTACTCATGAATCTTATGAACTTATGACACAAACTAGCATTAACATTTCAAAATGCCCTAATTATTATTACTTGTAAGAATTAAGTATACTTAATTATAATGAAAAACAAAGGTATATTTATAGTTTCTCTAACTACTCCTACTTTCACATCTCCAGAGTCGTATTCCTTCTTTACACAGTAATTATAAAGGGATCAAATTTTAAATATTTTATATTTACTATATATTCTATGAAAATGGAGAAATAATACAAAAAAATTAGGTGATTAAGTTGCCAGTGAATATTTAGTCCTGATTACATATAAGTAGAATCTTTTGCCATGACCCACTGGAGTTTGGAATACTTTTTTATAGCTGCATCTGTACCAAATCATGAATAAATATTACAGAGACATTTGCTCTCTTGATGAACAGTCATAACTCCCATTTAAAGGAGTGGAAAATGAATCTGCAAATCTGTCCTCTTTACCAGATCTCAGTGCCAAAGAACTAGATGTGTTCTGGTGATAAAGTTCCACATGGAAGAAAAAGTAAGCCTCATATCTGGAAATTGATTACAAAAAAGTATCATTGCTTTATATTTTTATAAATATACAAATGTTGAGACTACATTTAAAAAATCTTTTTAAGTACCTCAAGATATATGTTCCTATGAAACAGGGAGTTTACTGTAGCTATTTTTCCCTAATAATTCTAAATAAAGTCATAATTAATTTCAGAAGAAGCAGGCTTCCTCAAGAAAGTGAAATGGTGAAATGTTAATTTTAGATCTCGTGTATATTTAGAAAATTTCCTCTAGGAATATTTTATATATGATTAAGTGGTTGTATTACTTATTATATTTTTCATCTGAGCTTAGAGGATTATATTGGTCTTGAATGTATACATAATTACTTGTTATATATATAATTATGGCATATTACCTTATGTAGAAGGGACTTTATACATATGAAGCTACTGTGATTCAGAAAGTTTAAGTGACAGAAAGTTTATCTGGCCAAAGTGACAGAATCAAGAAAGGATCCAAATTTTTCTGTTTATTTGTAAATATAAAAAAACTATTAAAACCAACTCTGAATAGCAGAGCATCTTCTTATGTTTTAATATGCAGTGAAATAAGTTTGAGTAATATTTCCTATAGCAAGCTCCAGAAGTGGCAATGAAGTTCAGTTCAGTCACTCAGTCGTGTCCAACTCTTTGCGATGCCATGAATCACAGCACGCCAGGCCTCCCTGTCAATCACCAACTCCCGGAGTTCACTCAGACTCACGTCCATCGAGTCAGTGATGCCATCCAGCCATCTCATCCTCTGTCGTCCCTTTCTCCTCCTACCCCCAACCCCTCCCAGCATCAGAGTCTTTTCCAATGAGTCAACTCTTCGCATGAGGTGGCCAAAGTATTGGAGTTTCAGCTTCAGCATCAGTCCTTCCAATGAACACCCAGGACTGATCTCCTTTAGGATGGACTGGTTGGATCTCCTTGCAGTCCAAGGGACTCTCAAGAGTCTTCTCCAACACCACAGTTCAAAAGCATCAGTTCTTCAGCACTCAGCTTTCTTCATAGTCCAACTCTCACATCGATATATGACCACTGGAAAAACCACAGCCTTGACTAGACAGACCTTTGTTGGCAAAATAATATCTCTACTTTTTAATATGCTATTTAGGTTGGTCATAACTTTCCTTCCAAGGAGTAAGCGTCTTTTAATTTCATGGCTGCAGTCACCATCTGCAGTGATTTTGGAGCCCCCCAAAATAAAGTCTGACACTGTTTCCATTGTTTCCCCATCTATTTCCCATGAAGTGATGGGACCAGATGCCATGATCTTCGTTTTATGAATGTTGAGCTTTAAGCCAACTTTTCCACTCTCCTCTTTCACTTTCAACAAGAGGCTTTTTAGTTTCTCTTCACTTTCTGCCATAAGGGTGGTGTCATCTGCAGATCTGAGGTTTTTGATATTTCTCCCAGCAATCTTGATTCCAGCTTGTGCTTCTTCCAGCCCAGCGTTTCTCATGATGTCCTCTGCATAGAAGTTAAATAAGCAGGGTGACAATATACAGCCTTAACGTACTCCTTTTCCTATTTGGAACCAGTCTGTTGTTCCATGTGCATTTTTAACTGTTGCTTCCTGACCTATCAAGAGTCAGGTCAGGTGGTCTGGTATTCCCATCTCTTTCAGAATTTTCCACAGTTTATTGTGATACACACAGTCAAAGGCTTTGGCATAGTCAATAAAGCAGAAGTAGATGTTTTTCTGGAACTCTCTTGCTTTTTCCATGATCCAGTGGATGTTGGCAATTTGATCTCTGGTTCCTCTGCCTTTTCTAAAACCAGCTTGAACATCTGGAAGTTCACCGTTCACGTATTGCTGAAGCCTGGCTTGGAGAACTTTGAGCATTACTTTACTACTGTGTGAGATGAGTGCAATTGTGTGGTAGTTTGAGCATTCTTTGGCATTGCTTTCTTTGGGTTTAGAATGAAAACTGACCTTTTCCAGTCCAATGGGCACTGCTGAGTTTTCCAGATTTTCTGGCATATTGAGTGCAGCACTTTCACAGCATCATCTTTCAGGATTTGAAATAGCTCAACTGGAATTCCATCACCTCCACTAGCTTTGTTCATAGCGATGCTGTCTAAGGCCCTTCACATTCCAGGATATCTGGCTCTAGGTGAATGATCACGCCATCATGGTTATCTGGGTCATGAAGTTCTTTTTTGTATAGTTCTTCTGTTTATTCTTGCCACCTCTTCTTAGTATCTTCTGCTTCTGTTAGGTCCATACCATTTCTGTCCTTTATCGAGCCCATTTTTGCATGAAATGTTCCCTTGGTATCTCTAATTTTCTTGAAGAGATCTCTAGTCTTTTCCATTCTGTTGTTTTCCTCTATTTCTTTGCATTGATTGCTGAGGAAGGCTTTCTTATCTCTCCTGCTATTCTTTGGAACTCTGCATTCAGATGCTTATATCTTTCCTTTTCTCCTTTGCTTTTCGCTTCTCTTCTTTTCACAGCTATTTGTAAGGCCTCCTCAGACAGCCATTTAGTTTTTTTACATTTCTTTTCCATGGGGATGGTCTTGATCTCTGTCTCCTGTACAGTGTCACAAACCTCATTCTATAGTTCATCAGGTGCTCTATCTATCAGGTCTAGTCCCTTAAATCTATTTCTCACTTCCACTGTATAATCATTAGGGATTTGATTTAGGTCATATTTGAATGGTCTAGTGGTTTTACCTACTTTCTTCAATTTAAGTCTGAATTTGGCAATAAGGAGTTCATGATCTGAGCCACAGTCAGCTCCCAGTCTTGTTTTTGCTGACTGTATAGAGCTTCTCCATCTTTGGCTGCAAAGAATATAATCAATCTGATTTCGATGTTGACCATCTGGTGATGTCCATGGGTAGAGTCTTCTCTTGTGTTGTTGGAAGAGGGTGTTTGGTATGACCAGTGAGTTCTCTTGGCAAAACTCTGTTAGCCTTTGCCCTGCTTCATTCTGTACTCCAAGGCCAAATTTGCCTGTTACTCCAGGTGTTTTTGACTTTCTACTTTTGCATTCCAGTCCCCTATAATGAAAAGGATATATTTTTGGGTGTTAGTTCTAAAAGGTCTTGTAGGCAATGAAGTAGGGAATCTCAGTTGGGTCTTCAATGTTGACCTGCCATATTTGTTTCATTAATCAATTCAGATTAAAAACTGACAAAAGTTAAAAAAAAAAGAAAACTTTTTCAGCTTCATATTCTCCCTCAGTCATCGTCTTGTTTCTTACCTCCTTTTCACAACCACCTTTTGTCTCTATTGTCTTGCCTTCCACTCACTTGTTATCTTCAAAACCAAAATTTTCCCTGGCCCCATCACTCGAGTCAATTTTTTTTTAACAAGATTGATATTGCTATACCAATTGAACTTCTAACAACATTCTGATTGTACTTGAGCACACAACATCGTTTGACATGTTTGATCATCTCCTAACTCTCTTACCTGACATCTGTTATAGCACACTACTGATTTTCCTTTAGTTATTCAGGTTTCTTTTTCACCTGTCTTTCTTTTGAAGGCTGGTACCCATCAGTGTGCTCCCTTGTACTATGCTCACTGAACAGTCTCATGCATTGTGTGATTGCAATTTTCACCTATATTCAAAACAATGTTAAAAGCCCAGTATGTCCCCAAATCCAAAATACTCTTAGATATTCCATAAGTCAGCATCTCCAAAGATGAACATTGTCCTCAGTCAGAAAACTACCCTTCCTTTTATTTGATTATTCTGTGATTCTCTCCATCTATCCAATTGTTAAGCCAAGCTCTTCATCCTTTATGAATCAGTAAATACATGTGAATCTCCTACTAGTCTCTTCAGTCCTTAGCTCCACCCCAATGCCAGTAACCTGGTTCACGTATTCTCACACCAAGATTATTTCTAAATTCCTCAGTTTTTAATTTTTTTTCTTTCACAGTATTTTGTACACAACAATAGGAATTATTTTTCACAAACTCAAACTTAATTATACCATTCTTCTTCATTGGATACTCCATTGGCTTCCCATTATTCAAAACATAAAATCCAAATTATTCAATAATAGGTGATACCCAACACTGGATGATCTTGCTCCCATGATCTCTCCAGCTGCATCTTCTTCACTATCCTGCAAACCGACCTCCTACTTTAACTTTTATACATATTAAATAACTATCTTTAATCCAGAGACTAGGTTTTTGTTCACCTTTGCACATATTTTCTTATCCTAGAATGTTTTTTTCTGTTGTCACTGCCCGCCTCTCCCAGTCATTCCTCATATGACTAACTCCTACTCATTTTAACCATTTTCTTTCTGGTTTCAGCTTACATATTCCTTTTTCTGGAAAGTTCCTCTAATCAATCCCCAAATCCACAAGTCTAAATTTAAAAGTCCTCTCATGTGTCCCCATAGCACCCTCTGACTCAGCTTCCCAAAATTGTACCTCAACATAGAATATATAATAATTTCTTAATTATTTGTCTTTATTCCTCAGTAGAGCATAAGCTCCAAGAAAGTAGACATTTTCTGTTCCTTTCACTGTTGTATCTCCAGTGTGCTGCAAAGAGCCAAGGGCAAAGAAGCCACCAATAAATGTTCATTTTATGAATACATGAAACTGACAAAGCATATAACCATGCTTCACTAATTATAAATCAGTTCCTATCTACCATAATCTTCATAGATAAAAGACTGAATAATTTATTCTATTTAAACATTATTTTATGTCTATAAATTAAAAATGTATCATTGTGGAAGAAGAAATGGATTATAATAAAAAAGAAAAAGAAAAGTGTGGTGACATCCCCTTTATTTATCAAAACTATAATCTAAAAAGTGAAGTCACTTGAGAATCTAAGCATAAATTCAGTTACCAATCAGGAAGTAAAAGCATAATTTGTAAATAATTCTGCAGTGCTTGTAAACATCTTTCATTGCTGATTCTTTAAGTAATTTTATAGTTCAAATATGGCAAGTTTTTGGAAAATATTTGGATTCTCTGCTCTAACTTATTAGACCATGCACCTGTACTTAATAACTTCATCAGCTTGATTCTGGAAAGAGGGATTTGGGGTTACTGCAACAGTTGATATATTATCAAATATTGAATTTACAATTTGTTTTGCATATCATTTAGTATGTTCTCAAGTAACTCAATCCAAAATAAATAGTAAGCATGCAAATTTTAAAGATGTAAGATTTTTGTTACTAAAAATAAGACCCAGTGTCAGGAAGAGATTTTGCCAGAAGGCATTACACCATTTATTATATGTTATTTAGATTGTATTGAGTAATATAAAAGAAAATAAACTTCATTCCACAGTTACCAGTAGAATCAAAGAGATTTTCAATGTAGCAATGAAGATGAGCTTACAAAGAATGAAATATTGAAGATTCAAAGGAAGAACAAATAATGTTATGATATTATTTTACCAAAATAGATTATCAGAATTCATACCTTAACATGTTCTTAGTTATTGGCAGTGATTATTGAAATTTTCATCCAGAGAATTATACTAGCATCATAATCTGAAATATTAATCTTTGGAATGTCAATTACATCATTTGTAAGACCTAAAATGATTAGAATTACATTCTAATAGAATCTGTGGCAAGGTCAGTCCAAGTGCTTTCTCTGCAGTTTAAATCAATTTAGATTGTTATGGTCAATTGTGCTAAAAAAATTCAAAATGTGTTTAAAATTATAAGAAGGAAATGAAGTATTAGCTGAGGAGTAAAAATAACAGTATATTCTTACATTTTATTCACTCATTCCACAGGTGCTTATTTAGCACCTACAAATCAAAGTATATTTCTCAGAGTAGAAAAGACTAAGACAAATAAGAAAGAGCACTTGACTTTAAGAAACTCAAAGCCTATTTGGAGGGGGAAGATATCAGGTAGGTAAGAAGACAAATTGATGTATATATGCCTTCATTTTTTGTTTGTATAACTGATATATCTAAAATGTTAACAGGTTTGTGCAAAATTCCTCAAAAATTGACATTTTAAGTCATTTTTCTTCAAAGGGAAATAACTTCACATGATCCTATATGATTTAGTTCAATAAAAGCTATTAACATATTTTTTTAAATTCAGTCAACTCAATTTTAAATGTGGTGCAATTAGAAAGCCAGAGCAGGATTATTAATTCTATGATAGCTCCTGTCAAATTTCCTCCTATAATATTTTGTCATCTTTAAAGTTAGATGAAAAACAGTTTAGGAAATAAACCCTATTCAAACTGGTTGTATAGGCTTAAAATTAATTTGATCTGTTGTTTGAGTTTGGAAAACTTTTAGGGATTCATTGGGTCTAGCTAAGAAAGCTTTCCCTTCATGTGATTCTCTTACATGTGGATTGGAAGAGAATCATTATTCTTTTTTTTTTTTATTTTATTTTTAAACTTTACAATATCATGTCAAACTCTCTGTGTAAGTGGAAATGGTGATAGAATAGGGAGAACTATTTATCCAAACTCAGAAATACGGATTATTGATTTGAGAGAGTGACAGATGTTACTGTATGACAAGTTTCAATTTGAATAAAGTAAAAATTATAAGAGCCTGTGTCTGTAACCAGAGAAGGCAATGGCATCCCACTCCAGTACTCTTGCTTGGAAAATCCCATGGATGGAGGAGCCTGGTAGGCTGCAGCCCATGGGGTCGCTAAGAGTCGGACATGACTGAGCGACTTCCCTTTCACTTTTCATTTTCATGCACTGGAGAAGGAAAAGGCAACCCATTCCAGTGTTCTTGCCTGGAGAATCCCAGGGACAGGGGAGCCTGGTGGGCTTCCGTCTATGGGGTCGCACAGAGTTGGACACGACTGAAGCGACTTAGCAGCAGCAGCAGTGTCTGTAACACTTGAACTTATATGTCTTACTTAATTATTCTGTGATACCTTTAATTATTTCCCTAAGGTAGAGATCCACAATTTTGTTTCCTTTATTTTACAGGTGGAGGAACAGACCCAGAGTTTAAGTAATTTGATCAAGGTCATAATGAATGTTTGTATTAAACTTATTAATTCAGGTGCAGAGTTTTCCTTAGAAAATTTGCATGTCTCAATTCAACCTTCACATTCAATTAATGAATGACCTTATAGATTGAATTTACCTCTTCTTTTCATTAATTGTGTTAAATATTCAGTGAGAACTCTTCAATTTAACTCTTGGCATTCAGCAGTAGGAACTTTTCCCTTAACTTTCTCTCCAGCCTCTCTCTTCTCTTTATAATGTCACGTTACTAGAATAACCAGATACTTCTCTTTATCATTTTTAAATGATATCTGTTAAATTTTCTTACTGATTTTTCCACTTTTTCTCTCTTTCTTCATTGCAATTTTTAAATTTCCAAAGACTCACTTTTGTTCTCTGGATAATCCACTACCATACTGTTCTTGCTTCATGTCTTTCTGAGGGTATTCCTTCTCTGTAACCTTTTTTTGTTTGTTTGTTTTCTACAGTTTCCTTGTTTCCCTTTTAGTTTATTATCCTTTATCTCTTATTTTCACCTTCAGTTCAGTTCAGTCTTTCAGTTGTGTTGACTCTTTGGCCCCATAGACTGCAGCACGCCAGGCTTCCCTGTCCATCACCAACACCCAGAGCTTGCTCAAACTCATGTCCATCAAGTCAGTGATGCCATCCAACAATCTCATCCTCTGCCATCCCTTCTCTTCCTGCCTTCAATCTTTCCCAGCATCAGGGTCTTTTCCAATGAGTCAGTTCTTTGCATCAGGTGGCCAAAGTTTTGGAGCTTCAACTTCAGCATCAGTTATCCCAGTGAATATCCAAGACTGATTTCCTTCGGGATTGACTGGTTTGAGCTGCTTTCAGTCCAAGGGACTCCCAAGAGTCTTCTCCAACACCACAGTTTAAAAGCATCAGTTCTTTGGAGCTCAGCCTTCTTTGTGGTCCAACTCTCACATCCATACATGACTACTGGAAAAACCATAGCTTTGACTATATGGACCTTTGTCAATAAAATAATGTCTGTGCTTTTTAATATGCTGTCTGGATTGGTCATAGCTTTTCTTCCAAGGAGCAAGTGTCTTTTAATTTCATGGCTGCATTCACCATCTGCAGTGATGTTGGAGCCCCCAAAAATAAAGTCTGTCACTGTTTCCATTGTTTCCCCATCTATTTGCCATGAAGTGATGGGACCAGATGCCATGATCTTAGCTTTCTGAATGTTGAGTTTTAAGCCAGCTTTTTCACTCTCCTCTTTCACTTTTATCAAGAGGCTCTTTAGTTCCTCTTTGATTTCTGCCATTAGGATGGTGTCATTTGCATATCTGCGGTTATTGATATTTCTCCCAGAAATCTTGATTCCAGCTTCTGCTTCATCCAGTCTGGTTTTTGCATGATGTACTCTACATATAAGTTAAATAAGCAGGATGACAATATACAGCCTTGATGTACTCCTTTTCTAATTTGGAGCCAATCTGTTATTCCATGTCCGGTTCTAACTATTGCTTCTTGACTTCCATACAGATTTCTCAGGAGACAGGTAAGGTGGTATGGTATTCCCATCTCTTTAAGAATTTTCCACATTTTTGTTGTGATCCACACAGTCAATGGATTTAGCACAGGTAATGAAGCAAAAGTGGGTGTTTTCTGGAATTCTCTTGCTTTTTCTATGATCCCACAAATGGCAATTTGATCTCTGGCTCCTCTGCCTTTTCTAAATCCAGCTTGAACATGTCTAAGTTCTCGGTTGACCTTAGATTTTCACCTTAGCTGCATCTATAAAATTTCCTGTGACCCATCATTGTCTTTAGTGAGGCAGCACAAATCGAGTTGACCAAATTTTATTTGCCCTATAGGGCTTGTTACCAGACAGTTGTTAAGCTGACCAAGGTAGCACATGAGATTTGAGTATCCATCTAAATCCTCATTATATAAATTTTCAACCAATATACCCTTCTTAGATTTATGGCAATCCATCTTCAAAAAACCTCTGTTTTCAATGCCTAAGCCAGGCAGAGTTTTGAAGCAAAATCAGAGAGCTTTTGATTACTAATCTCTCCCTCTGTTAACTGAAGGAGGATTTGATAGTTTCATCAAAACATTATGGTTAATATATAAGAGAGATAAGCCTGAAAGCAAGGCTTCTAAAACCTAGCAGGTACTTTACCCACCCCTATGTCAAGACAGCCAGCTTCTTCAGTAGGATTTGCCTAACAAATAGACCAATTCTAAACCACACAACACTAGATTCGGGTTATCATGAGTTTTTCTCTGTCAACTAAGTGCTTTTTCTCTGGAGTGCCACCTTTCAGAAAAACGTAAAACCTGTATCATTACCAGTATTACTTACTAAACATTCAGTTACTGACTATGACAAGTGGAAAGCATGTGAAACATACAGATACAAAGCAAATTAAGTATCTGCCTTAATTTGGTTTCTGCTTTCCAGAAACTAAACCTAGAATATACCAAACCCTATCATATACACACTTTCTAAAGCCCCAGAAAAGTAAAGTAAAAATCTATGTTTAAAAAACTATAGACATTTTTGTAGTAGGTACTGAGTAGTTGGAGGAAAGTTAGCATTTAAATCCTAATAGTAATTAGTTGGTTTCCCAAGTGGCTCAGGTGGTAAAGCATCTGTCTTCAATGCAGAAGACCTAGTTTGATCCCTGGGTCAGGAAGATCCCCTGGAGAAGGAAATGGCAACCCACTTCAATATTCTTGCCTGGAGAGTCCCATGGACAGAGGAGTATGGTGGGCTACAGTCCGTGGTGTCACAAAGAGTTGGACACGACTGAGTGATGGCTGGATGGCATTACTGACTCGATGGACCTGAGTTTGAGTGAACTCCAGGAGTTGGTGATGGACAGGGAGGCCTGGCATGCTGCAATTAATGGGGTTGCAAAGAGTAGGACACGACTGAGTGACTGAACTGAACTGAACTGAGTGACTAACACTTTCAATAATTGTTTGAGTCAGCATCATATAACATGTTTCAGCTTTGGAATCGAACAGATCATAGTCAAAATTGAAATTATGCCACTCTTTTTTGAAACTGTAAAATGAAGTTGATAAGGACATCCATAGTTGTGAGAATTATGAAAACAAATGTGCTGTGCCTAATGTTTTCTGGTATATAGCAGATGTTTTGTTAATACAAGGTGGTATTATTTAATTCATTCAACAAATAGCCCTTCTGCAACTGTTATTTTTCAGGCTATGTGTTATATGCTAGGGGAAAGCAGCTAGGATCTATGTTTAATCAGATTTCTAGCAGAAGATTGACTATCACTGATCATTAATTTATCATTTTATTTTGTGCTTTTTGCTGGCAATATGGTGCCGGATAAGAGAAACTGGTTTTTCCCCCCTATTGGAGAGGTATCAAACATGAAATTATAGAACTATGATAGGAAATTCAAATATAAACCCAGTGTTTAAAAGTTGGATTTGGTATTAGAATCTAGGAAAGAATTCATTACAAAATGACATTTATACTGGGTAATATGAAAAAGATAATAGGCATTAGGTAACTGAAGGCAATGGCAACGCAGTTCTAGAAGAATACAGACAACTCAAATAAAGTTGTACTGAGAGAAGATGCATTGTGCTTCAAAGAAAGCACTGGCATTTCTGGAGTCATGGGATTATATAGAGTGGCTTAAGACAGAGATGCAGCAAGAGCCAGATCAGGAAGAAAAATGTACACCAAGTTAAGCACTTTGGATTGTGTTCTAAAAATAATGCATAGTCCTTGAAAGATGTTCCAAGAGGACTGACATGATTTGATTTGCACTTTAGATTATTCTGTCTGCTGAGGGGGAAAAAATAGAAGAAACAAAACAAAGATGCAGGGAGACATGTGGAGAGGTAACTTCAGTGTCTCAGACAAAGTAGGTATCCTGGATGGGTAATGGCACTTATAAGTTCTATGAGTTTGCAAACGAACTGTATGTTGGCACAAAGGAAAGTTATTTTACAGTGACTTAAAACAATGAAGACTTCTGACTGAATTTGGGTTTGAAAGGACTATTTCTAACAGTGGGTTCTATCTAGGTTCTACTTAATATCATGTGGTACAGATTAGTTTGAATGTCATACTCCTTTTCCTTTTAAGACCACCCCTTTAATATTCTTTGGGGAAATTGTCTCACTCTAATTTTGTGAAATCATTGGATTTCAGGCAACATGCTGTGCCTTTGCTGACCAAGGTTAGGAGAACTGGACTATTTCCTTGTATTCTGACTCATTTTAGAATACTTAACAAAAGTAGAGAAAGTTCAGCTACTGATTTTTCTCAGCGGTAACTGCCTGATAAGACTACAAGTTAGCTTCCTCCACTTGTAGCCTTAAGATTGCCCTGGTTCCAGCTCTTTCTAAATTTGATTCCTCATTATTACTTTAAGTTTTCAGAGCTCTTTTGTGCATTTACATTAAGTTCTCATTTTGCTAAAGCCAGCCTGAAGCTCTCTCTGTTGATTGCAATTGAAGTGACTCAGCAGATATGTACTGATGAATAAATATCTTGTAGACTAAACTCAAGGACTTGCAGATAGAAATGCTGAAGATCTTGCTATAGTGCAAGTGACTCTTAACTTTCTGCAGATGTAAATGGCCATGATCTTCTTCCTATAAAAATTCATTTATGCACAAACAAATGATATTTTGCATAAAATTTCAGGGAGTTCATGAACCTCCTGAATCCCTTCCCTGGAACCCCTAGGTGTCAATGGAGTCCAAATTAAGAACACCTGTCCAAATATACAATTTTCTCCTCAAAGTAGTAAAAGACTAAGATATGTTTCACATTTATTTAATTTTGAATCCGCTTTCACAAAGTAGGTGATGTAGAATGTGAATGAAACCATAAAACAGCAATTGACCTAAAGCACGAGAGTTTTAGGAGCAATTTTCATTTCAAAGGAGAATTTTTAAAACAATTATTAGTAACATCTTTCTCCTTCTCCTTGAAAAATATCTGAAGTGCTTGGATTTATTTTACATGATGTGCATATAAACTTCACCTGAAAGAGAAATTATTCACACTGCCTAGTAGTATATCAAGGTCTTAACAGCAAGATGTTGAATACACTTAGAAACCACATGTAAAAGAGTGAGTGTGTGTAGAAACCTCTGTAAACATTATCTTCCAAATTGAGAATTTTAAGTATAACTGTATTTTTAGCATCTCTGTATCAAAGAAGAGAAAATTTCAATTCTAATTTTCCTGTGCAGTTTAGGAGTTTTGCTGATCTCAAAATTGGCACTTAGAAATCTATTAGTCATCAATGGAGAAATTTCTGACATTGTGCTGTAGTAGCACTATTATCATTGCTATAATCTTTGAGACATCACATGCTGCATTAAAATATTTAAAAGATGGGCATTTATGAATTCGATAAATGACATTAATTTGGAGACTTGGAGGAAAATGGGGGGAGACTTTTCAGTTTTATGAAAAACTGGAGAAAACTTTGTAGCAAAATATAGGTGGAAATTATTGTGTTCCTGATTTAATTTAGAGAAAGCTTTATCAACCAATCTGTCTGTCATAGACAAATCCAAATTGATAATTAACTGTGATCCCACCTGCAGAATTTCAGTGACACTTCACTGTCATATTCACAAAATTGCTATGAACAAGATGAAATAAATATCCAAGTATCTCAAAACTATACTTGTTGTTAAATATCAAATGCATTTGATATTTATATAAATGTATAGATACACAAATAAAATCTATGTAATTACGTGTTCATATTTGCAGAATTAAATATATTAAATTTAAGCATTTCTATCACAAAGAGAGGCATTGCCATATGTTTAAAATGCATCCCATTTTTTGAAGATCATGAAAGTTGTCAGTGTTGTAATTCTATCACATACTTAAAATAAATATGTGAAACGCATTTCATTAGACATGCAACATATGCAGCCAATGGAAAATAAAGATTGTTTCCGTATGGGACTTCGTATTCTGACTGCCTTCAAACAGATAACTCAAATGAAATAGATTAGGATCATTTTACAGCCTGGATGGTAGCATTTGGATTTGAAACAGAAAAAAAAATTGCTTATTGAAATGACTACATTACTGCCACTGTAGTTTGCACAAGAGATCTGAATGCTTTGATGCTTAAGATTCTATACCTATTGCTTGAAAAACTGAAAATCAGGTTAATTATCTCCCTGACTGTGTAGTTCAGAAGCATTTGGTTTTTCCACAAGAAAAAGATGTACTTATCAGGATGATGATTTACAGGTTATCAGAAAACATCTAAGATTCATTTTCTTTTTATAGTTAAACTAAACTGTTATTCCAGAAATTCGAGATCTTGCAAATTAGCCCCTCCAGAGTCTGGGAAAAGCTTATAAAGTTTTTTTAATTTTTTCTCTTCACCTCTTTGAATTGAGAATGAGAAGCAAGTGTGAAAGTGCTTTAATATTTCAAATGTGAAAATCAGGACTTTGATCAAAAAGAAAATCTAATCAAGATACACAGAACTGAAACATAGTTAAAGGTATAACATTTTATTTGGAGCAAGTCTTGGACTAAAAATAAAGTCTTACATACAATCTAAGAACATGAAAAACTATGAAAAGTAAGATATTTAATCTCTAGGCAAGCAGGCATTCTTAAATTTAATAGTTCTCTAAGAATTCTTTATTCTGTTGTTCTAAGGAAACAATCGTTTCCTATCGTTTTTGCAATAGATATATTCCATATTTCATGAATATGTTTCCATTGTGCTGTCTTTAATCATGGGTCTGGTCTCGGCTTTAGTCTGGGATTTCAGGAAATTGCACAAGTAATTGTCATCACAGACACAGCTTAATTTCTAGTGTAGTGATGACACAACAATTTGCCCAAGGCCAAACTGAAACAGAAAAGTCTTTTATAAAATGATGGGTGGTTTGTTCTACAGCTTGATAGTTCACTATAGTAAGATTAGAGAAGGTAAAAAATGGAAATTTAAGTTTATGTTGAGCTTCAAAATCTTAATGAAATTGATTGCTTGAGAATGATTCAACATTATTATGATAAAATAAACCTATATTCCACCCTTCCTTACACATATGAGCTTTATTTTTTGAAAAAAAGTAGATATAGGCAAAAATAAAGGAGAAAAGTATACATAAAAACAAGGCAATGAAAATTAAAATCTAGGGACTCACATACAATTTTATTCACATTTGGAAGTCAGAAGCACTTGTTTCAAATACTGCTTTGCCACTATTTAGCTGTAAACTATTGATAAATGTATGAACTTCGTGTTCTCAATATCAATCCTGCAAGGTTCTCGTTATTAAAAATGAGATTAAAAAATGAGATTAAAAAAAAGGAAAAAATAGGTTTGTAAGATATTTAGTATAATACCAGTCACCTATTAAGGACACAGTAAATGACAGTTATTAAATGTTTATCAGAAAGTGCTTCAAGTAGGTTTTTGAGCTATACTTAGCAGAATTTAGAGCCCTGAGACCATTAAAATTGCAAGTGATCCAATATCAACTTTTCAGGAAAAAATACTTAATTTTATACATAATCAAAAATCTAATATATTTTAAGGATAATGACAGGAGGAGAGATGAGGAGACTAAGTGTAAATGTATGTGTACATATAAATCTACTGCTACAGGAAAAGTTTTAGGAAGGAAGGAAGGCAAAGTAGAAGATACTAAATAAAGATAACAGAAAGGAACCTGGGAAGGGATGTGGTCCCAAGGGGACCTGGAAAAATGGCCTATGACAAAAGGAGCAATATTTCCTCCATGATTTAATATTAGCAACTGAGAATGCGAGAGGTAGATGGATCACCTTAGAAATTGGAAGATAGAAGTAGCTAGAAAAATATTAATTAAGATGTCTTCTAAGTGATGAGGAACTTGTTACAATTATGTATTCTGATGGCTAACCAGTTTTCCCCAGCTGTTTTGTGATGGCATGTAGATAGGAAATGTTTTGATTTAAAATTTTATGAATTAGGATTTAATCCTGCTAGGTTAGGTTATTTGTATACAGTGAATCCCAGCTTGAAATCGAAGATGATGTAGCAAGAGCACAATGGATAGGGAGAAACTGAACAGGTCAAGGGAACATAAGTATCAGTGAGATGAAATATCATTAACAGTGAAAGATGATCACTGTTAATAATGAACAGTGAAAGTTTATGGTCAGAGAGTGCATTTATATGTACACATACATTTACATAATTGAGATACAGCTTAATATACGGCTTGTACCTTGTCACTAAAAATTCTTTGAACATATTTTAATGGCTGAAATATCTACCATGTTGATATATTCAACCATTTCCCCTTTGTGGTTTTCCCCATTTTTGAAATTCTAAGAAATGCTGTGGTGAAAATTCTTGTACATAAGTTTAAGAGCCGTTAAAGCAAAAAGGCAATTGTTTTTGTTCTCAATAACTCAATGCTTTGCTTTTCAGTATCCAAAACCCCAGGAAAAGGAAAGTAAGGAAAATGCAATAGAATCAACATCAAACTCTAGTAGATCTTCATCTTAAATATTAATTTTTGTAATGCTGACATTTTTAGTGTGGTAGTGAATAAGATTTACATATAGATTATTCCTAATTACATGATATTTGGTAGTGAATAAGATTAACATGTAGATTATTCTTGATTACATAATATGTTTGGTCTGATCACTACCTTTGGCCTGATTATGTACGTGCATGCAGCAAGAACATTGCTTCCCTAGCAACTCAGACAGTAAGGAATCTGCCTGCAATGCAGGAGACCTGGGTTCCATCCCTGAGTCGGGACGATCCCTTGCAGAAGAAAATGGCAACCTACCCCAGTATTCTTGCCTGGAGAATTCCATGGACAGAGGCGCCTGGCAGGGTACAGCCCACTGGGTCACAAAGAGTTGGACACGATTGAGAGAATAACACTTTAACTTTCAGCAAGAACATTAATTTATGAAACAGTTCTGCAGTTTACTTCACAAATCTAGAGTTATACAATACTTAAAATTGCTGAGGTCACAGGATGAATGCTGTCTTGATAATTCATAATAAAAAAAATCAGATTAGACTTTTAAAAGTCTCTAAATTACTATGCAAAGTCTAGGAAAACAAAATCCACAAATTTGCTCCAACTTGCTTTCACCTGTTATACTCATATATTAAGGCAAATCCTTCTCTCCACAAGGCTCCCCAAATTTAGTAGGTTCCTGGAATACCAGCCAGTGACCTTTGTTACTACCTATAAAGATGAGACCCAGCAAAGCCTGATAACAGACCAGATTTCCTGGTAGGACTTTGTAAGCATTGACTTCATAACTAAAAACACCTTTGTTCCATAAAAAGTGGTTTGTCAAACCTTTTTAAATGAGCATTGTTCTCAAATGGACACTCCCACAAATTTGCTCGAAAACATCCTGGTTAAAAGGAAGACAGATTCTTATTAACCTATGTAAATAACAATTTTGCCCTGAAAGCGACTTAGTAAGAGTTTTTGAACTCTGAGGGAATCAGTGAGTATCTGATAGTTTAAAATGTTTTGTTTTATTTCACAAAAGCAGAGCTTATGAATTAGTAAGAAAAGTGGAAGAAAAGAAGCCTTTTCATAGAAGCAGAAGATATAACATTAAGACAATGTTACAACTATTCAAAAAATCAATACATTTCACTATCAATTAACTATCATATAATAATTCTTGTGCATTTTGGTTCAACAGTATTTTTTTGTGAAGCTGTTTGATTCTAGATAAAAATGGTACTGGAAATCCTACCTCAGTCGATTGGTAGAAGTCTGAAAGCTGTCTAAGAGACACATGTTCAGAAACCTATACCCATGGAGTTTCATGGAAGCCTGCATCCAAGAGTCTGTTCTGTGAAGTGTTAATCATTTAGAGCTCCTTTCACAGTCCTTTTCCACAAGACTCAGAGACTACCTTTATTTCTGTGGAAGACGCAAATTCCGTCATGTTGCACATGACAGAGCTTTCAGATAAGTATAAGAATAGAACTCATTCTACAGTCTCTACTGTCTGTAGATGACAAAGATGTAATGGCTACTGTAATTTACTACTGGTAAATTTTCAATATGAATGGTCTGATGAGGAATTATGATAAGAGTAATGCAATAAGACATTTTGATTAGAATAACAACAGAGATCAGGGATTGTATATAAGAATTAAAATGATTAGCTCTGAAAATTGTTGGGTGAATGAAAAATTATCGTTGTAATTATTAATATGAACTAATTCAATAAAATGACTATTTTGCATAGCTATTGATAGTTTTTATTTATATATGAATATATTTATTTATTAAATAATTGTTTATTTTTTATGTTTAGGTAAAAGAACAGAAGCAATCCAAGTCATGATTTCTGGTATTGTATCATTTGGTTTATCTCTTTCTGAGGTTGCCAACTCCATAAAGTCTTAGCTATTACTTTAATGAACACCATCACATATATGACAATGTTCTAAGAGATATGCTAAAATTCTACTTATTTTAAAGATTCAGTTCATTAAAGAGGGAAAAAAAGATGTAATTTCAACTAATCTTCCCTAAACCAGCCCAACACAGTGACTTATATTACAGTCACTAAGTCTGACATTGTTAAAATCAATGAACAGAAAAGATAAAGAAGATTTTGAACTTCATTTTCATTCAGTTAAGTTTAGTTCAGTCACTCAGTCGTGTCCAACTCTTTGTGGCCCCATGGAGTGCAGCACGCCGGGCCTCCCTGTCCATTTCCCGGAGTTTACTCAAACTCATGTCCATTAAGTAGGTGATGCCATCCAACCATCTCATCTTCTGTTGTCCCCTTCTCCTTCTACCTTCAGTCTTTCCTAGCATCAGGGTCTTTTCCAACGAGTCAGTTCTTTGCATCAGGTGGCCAAAGGATTGGAGTTTCAGCTTCAGCATCAGTCCCTCCAATGACTATTCAGGACTCATTCATTAGTTAACTTCTAATTAGAGCAACATAACACTTGATTTTTTCTAATTATTGATTAAATTAAATACATTATTAAGACTTCATTTTCTAAGAGCAGATTTGGGTTCACAGCAAAATTGAGGGGAGGAAACAGAGAGGATACTCTTATATTTCCTTCTCCTACATGTGCATCGCCTGCCCCATCATCAACCTTACTCAACAGAATAGTACACTTTTCACCAAGGATGAACCTACACTGACTCAGCAAATCACCCAAAGCCCATAGATTATGTTATAGTTCACTCTTGATGTTGCACAGCCTATGAATATGGATAAACATATAAAGACATATATCTATCATTATAATTTGTACATAGAATTTTTACTGTCCTAAAATGTCTCTCTTCTCTTTTTATTCTTCACTTTCTCCCTCAACCCTCTGCCAAATAGCATAAAGTCATGTGTATTCATTATTTCCAAATTATCATTATTCATTTATTCTCTACTATTGAAATAGCAATGTTTACCTTCAGTCTTATTGATCTTTTCCATATTCAATTGTAATAGCATTTTATATAAAATTCATTGATTAGAAAGGCAAGTATTTCAAATAATCGAGAGAAAGTAATATAACTTCTTTCCCAATGGTTGTTATACACAGTTATGATTAAATATCAGTGAGCATTTGAAACTTTAGCTTTATAGGAAAAGAGAACTAAGAATTTCCATTAATGGGGTTCACTAAATTCCACAGATATTTTCACCACATTCAAAGTAATGGTGGAGAGATAAACCAACCCTCTTCATTGCTGGTAGATAATTCAAGTAATTGTCAACTGATTGTTGTGTGGCAAGCCCACAATATGTTTGGCCAACTGTTTAGTTTCCTCCTCTATTTATGGCTATAAATAGTATGAGGAAATTTAATCTGTATGTTTCTGATTCATTTACATTTGACTTATGTTGTTTTAAAGAAACATACAAATTCAAGTAGGCCTTTTAAGTCTTTTAGTTTATTTTTGAGAACTAGAAATCAGTCTATCTGTATTCTCTCAGCTATAAATTAATTTAAGAAAAATGTAAATATTTTAGGCTTGACATAAGACCTTTTCTATCCTTGGAAGTCCCAATAATTAGATAGTTTGCTTTTTCTTCTGTTCCTGAAAGCCAACCTGCTGAGTTCTCTCTGGAGTTTGTGCTGCTGCTCCATAAACAGACATTATTTCTGGAAGGATTTCAGACTATCTAAAGCAGGTAGAAATTTTAAAGTGAAAGAATTAAGTTTTACGAGCAAAATGAGAAAATACTACTTGAAATTTTAAAGTGAAAGAATTAAGTTTTACGAGCAAAATGAGAAAATACTACTTTTTTTTACAAATTTAAATAATTTATTTTTATCTACATAGAAAGTATGTTTTATCAGTGTGAATAAGTAATCGAATTCACAGTCCTTACATCATAACTTATCTGGCCTTTTCATCCTACATCTTCTGATGCCAAAGGAGAGGAATTATGAAGACTATTCTGTAAAAAGAGGTTAAAGAAAGAACTCTAAGTAGCAAACACAGCTTAAAAATATCTACAGGTGATACTCACCCTGTAAACACTTGAATTAAGTAATTATAAAGAGTGAATTATAAAATGGAAAACTCAGTAGAGATAAGCATTTAAAAGTCTCATATATATGTGGACAAAGTAGTCTAGTTATTACTGTGTTGTGATATGTGACATTTTTTTAAAAATGACAATCATAAATCCTAATTCATTTTTTCATGTGTTCTTTAAATGCACACTTTAAAATGCCAATTATTTTAAAACATATATTCACTAAAAAATGAGTATTATACTATTCTTGTCTGTAAGGAAAACATGCGCTGGCAGTAATAAAAACAAAAAATCCAATTTTTTAATACTTTTGCTGCTAAGTCACTTCAGTTGTGTCCGACTCTGTGCTACCCCATAGATGGAAGCCCACCAGGCTCCCCTGTCCCTGGGATTCTCCAGGCAAGAACACTGGAGTGGGTTGCCATTTCCTTCTCCAATGCGTGAAAGTGAAAAGCGAAAGGGAAGTTGCTCAGTCATGTCCAACTCTTAGCGACCCCATGGACTGCAGACTACCAGGGTCCTCCGTCCATGGGATTTTCCAGGCAAGAGTACTGGAGTGGGGTGCCATTGCTTTCTCCATAATACTTTTGAGTATATAATAAAAATAGTAATAGTAAAATAACCCTTGTGGCTAAAATGAATAATTTTCTCTCAAATAATTAATTTTAATTTCAATATTTCTCTGCTGAACTTGCCAAAAAATGATGCCAATTGGTATTTTATATATGAATAGAAGTTTAGGTGTAAGCGTTTATCTGGTAGGAAATAATCAGTTTCACTTGACTTTCTAAGTAGTCTTCAGTGACCTCTAGTTATCCAGATGGAATTGAGTGCCAAGATGCTTTTCTATTTCATGGGATAATGAGCAGTTAGTTAAATGAGCTGTAAAGTACATAGTAATTATGCCAAAACAAGTTTTATTCTTTAATGGCTTTTGATATAGCAAAATTATTCATCATTTCTCCTCTTATCCCACTCAATTTAAGACTTTGTTAGTTCAAGAGATTTAACACTGATGTGAAAAAAAGATTACTTGTTTCTCTTTTTTTTTTTTTCAGTTTGTCAACATTACTGCAATGAACCCTTCAAGAAACTGAAAAGTACCGTATTTCACAGTAATGTCCCTGTAACTTTATGCAAAGTTGAGAGACCTGCAGTGTCCAGCATGGCAACCACTAACCATATGTGGTTTAGGATCAGAGTTTTCAAATTTCCTATGTTGCTACTTCCACCTAAAAACATATTCAAATTTTTAATCCTATGACTCACTTTGGTTGAATTAGTCTCCCCAAAAAGAAATGTTGAAGTCTTCAACTCCAGTACTTCTGAATGTGATCTTATTTGGAAATAACATTCTTTGCAGGTATAATCAGTTAAGCTGAAGTCTTCGTCAATTGAAGTAGGCCCTACGTCAACTCTATGCTTGATATCCTTTTAAAAGGAGGGTAACTGGACACAAACAGATGTGTTTCAAGCAGAAACACAGAGTGAAGATGGCTGTGTGAAACAAAGGCTGAGATGTGGATTTTCTGCCACCAGCCAAGGAATTTCAACGATTGCTGGCCATCAACAGAATCTAGAAGTAACATGGAAGGATTCTTCCTTAGAGCCTTATTGGTTTTCAATTTCTACCTTCCAGAACTATGAGAGAATAAATGTCTGTTCCTATAAACAATGGATTTGTGGTAATTTATAAATGGCAGCCCTATGAAACTAACAGAGAACTCTGATAGTTTATAAAGACTGATTCATTGAGAATCAACTCTGAAAGTCACAAGGTTTGCCCCCATAAAGGCTTACTATTGATACAACATCCTTAACTGAAGAATTTTCTTCACCAGCCCTAGAAGCTCTTCTGTCCTTAGAAATGATGTAAGGTGGTAAAGCATGACTTTATTTCTACTCATGGTCATCAATGTAATAAATTCAGTGAATATTTAAAATCTTAATTAAATTAACTGAATCTGATACTACTTTAATGTCTTTATTATTTCCATTTCTATGGTGTTTCACAGATTTGGAAGCACTTTAATATACATGTTCATTTGATCTTCACAAGAACCATATGAAGCAGAGTAGACAGAACCCATTAAAAAATAATAAATATTCATTCCTTAAGGACAGTGCTTTATAGTTCTCTGTTTCCAGTGAAAGGCATTAAAAGTACTAAGAAAATGTTTTCTTTTGCTTTGAATGAGTCTCCATTTCTGAAATAGAGACTAGGCATTGAGAAGCTAAGTCTATAATGGTAGACATGAAATTCGGACTCTGTCTGTCTGACTCTATGTTATTTGTTTGTTTATTTTTATCTTCCTGGATTCATCTGGGAGTAAAAGTGGTAATCTCTCATTAGGATTAGGCCATTTCTGCCATGAATTCATGGGTATCAAAAACGCCTTAGCTTCTTCCTCAGTTGTTTCCAAAACTTCTTTTAAATTTATTGATGCAATATAAGGTTAAAGGTTCACTAATTTTAATAAATCAAGAATGCTTTTCAAGCACAATATCTCCAACTCTCCTTTATTTATAAAAGACTAGATTTTAACTTTGGTTTACTTTTATAAAGCTCTAGAATAGAGATTACTAATTCTGGTGTTGGGCCCTAAGGAATTTCAAAACTAAGCAAAATAAAGTTTCCTTAAATGTTTAAGACAATCCCATGCAGTATTATTTAGGTAATAAAAAGGGTTATTTGTAAGTACAACAAAGAATTTATTCAATAAGGACAATAATTATTATTCTAGGCATCTCTACAATCTAGTGTTCATCAGGATACGATCAAATAAACCATATTTTGTTTATTTGCCTGAGACAGCTTTCCTACCCTAACAGCAATCGTATAAAGGGCCTAAAGTGCATATTCTGTGCAATATAATTTCACACAAAACTAAAGCACAGCGGTCTTATTACAGCAGTGCATGGCAAATGGTAGGCTTTCTCTAGACATAAAGTAAATAGAAGTAGAAATAGATGGGAAACAGCTGGAGTTCAGCATTATATGGAGTCTATATTTCCATGCACCTTTAGGTGTGATGTTATTTTGAGTAGATCTTAGTATCCTCCAGGAACTTTCAGGTGCTTTGGCAAATAAGTAGCTACAGAACCATCATAAAACAATGCACCAAGAAAGAAAATGCTCAGACCCAAAACTAAGTGCCCCAAATTCAAACAGTTTATTATGCCAGAATGACTAACAAATAAAACATAAGTTTAATTTTATAAGGCAACATAAAAGATGTTACTTAAGAGGCAAACTCATCTAGAAAGCTTTATTGCCCCCATAATTTATTATGGAATTAATCCATTGCGTGTTTGCATCGGGTCTGTTCACGGAAGGGAATCTGCATGTTATCCAAATCAGATTTAGAGGTATAAATCGAGACTCCCAAATGGAGTACTAAGCACACTTCAAAAAGCCAACCGTATGGATTGTGTTTCTGAATGTTTTTACTTGAGTCATAACATTAGCCAAAGGGGGAAAAATCAACCAGGGCTATTTTCTGACTAGTCTGTGCATAATCTAGAAAGAAAAGATTGTTTTTGTTAAAATACAAAAATAAGTGCTTTTGTTTCAAAATAAAGAACTCTTCAGGAAGAGCTCTTGCTCTCTTTCTCTTGCTGTTCCTCATAAAATATGTTTGGATAAAAATGTCAGAGAAAACATGCTAAGATATGATTCTTAGATATCTGGAAAGCTTTGTTTATTTTTGAGATATTACAGATCTGTTGATCAATTCTTACTGACTGCAAATCTAAGAATGTATTATCTATATGATTGAAAATATAAAAGCTACTTTTTTGGACACATAAGTTCTCATTATAAAGAGGAAAAGATTAGGTTAAATAGTCAGAAAAACTGAATTTGGATACTTTCTCTATCTTTTGTTAATCATTTAAATAACCAAAAAATTCATCATCATCAACTCTGAATTAGGGAATATGATGACCTTAAGCAAAGTGAAGGTTAAATATTATTGAAAGAATCAAATGAGATGATGTTTGTGAAAAATATTTACATAACTAAATTGCATTAATATTAGAAATTTGTATTAATAGATATATTTAATTATAAATTATTTATGCAGAAATGTTAAATAGCATTTTCAGCTTTCTGAGAAAATACAGATTTCTAGTTAACACTGGTATCTTGTGATTCAATAATACCTCAGTATATCATGAGTATGTTAATAATACATAACATTAATAATTGTATTATCATTATTAATTCTAATTAATATCATGCAACAAATTAATACAATATCTAATTTAGGTGATTGAAATATTTAAATGTACACTTTACATACATGACATTAATACACATCATTAATACATAATAAATATTTCCCCATTCATGTATACGTATATATAGATTCACATATTCATATCTACAAATAAACACATTTCCATGTATACATGTTCATTTTAATTAAGAGACCCAAGTAGGATCAAGAGGTCACATCTTTATGATAAAAAATCCATTTTTATAAGAAATTTATGTAGATGATAAACAGATCTTCCCTATAAAATTTCATCCTAAAAGTGAGTGTCAAATAATGTATTTCCTCTTAATACATTTATCTTAAATGTTTAATTTTCTTTTGAATAACTTGAACATATCATGAATGAGAAAACAGGATGATAATATTAAATTAATATTCTCCAGGGTATTAAGATAAAGAGGGGGATGTGTTTCTCTCTTCTCTTAAGTCCACATCCTGCTTTATCTTTCATGTGCCTTTTATACCCACCTCTCTGTTATTTATCTTCTTTTGCGATTATTTTATTGACAAGAAATTTTGGGAGTTTTAACTTCCCTTTAACAATATTTCTTACTTATGTTAACTTATAGAGCATAGCTTTCAATCACACCATGAAGTATTTTATATCTATGTGCACTTGAAAGTCCAGTAATTTATTTTCCTCTGTCTGCTATGTGCTACTGCAAGCCTGGAATTTGACCCATAACTTCAACTCAAGACCCCACTCACCTATCGCTTTTCGAAATGTTTAACCAAACACTCTTAAACTATTCACAAGTCAAATATAGGAGAGCCTCCTACTGGGCATCCTCAGTGCTGTGTGGCTCATTGACAGCTGGCGAGAAGGCCTCTAGTTAAGCATATCTGATTTGCCCTGGTTTATGTCTCCGCTGTTTTACTGGAAAAGCCGTCAGCAGGTCACTGGCTGTGCCTTCACAGCTGAGCACTAAAGATACGAAGTGTAAACGATGATTAAGTGCCTGCACAATTCTCAGATTTCCAGAGTTCTAGCCTCACAGGTGTTCATATTGCATCTGGAAATAAGGTATTATTTTTATCAAAAGTTAGGTGTCTATTTTAATTATGGAAAGGAGAAGGTATTGATTGAAGTACACTGCTTTTGCTGACTGGTGCTCATGTAAAGAAAGCTAGTACATTTATCGAAATATGTTATAGACCGTCTTCTGGACCAAGGTGAAATGTAAAGAAAAAAGCAGATTGTCTTACAGATTAATAGCACTGATTTACCTATGTCATGCTGTAGCATGCTGAGCAGTGTAAAGAATGGTGAGGGGTATGAACACTTTGTTCAGTGACTTAGACAACTGAAGATGCTTCATGTAGAATAGACATTTGATGGTCATTTTCATCTTTGAAGAGCTGTCTGTGGAACAGATACATTTTTTCTTGTGTAATTCCAGAGGGCAGTGTCTTAGGTAGAGAGAGAAGGTTACAGGGCAGCAGATTTCAACTCAAAATAACAAATTTCCTAGCCACTGGAATATACAAAAATTTAAATTAGAGTTGATAAAGTCTTCTTTCCTGGAAATGTTCAAGGAGCAGTGAACATTTTTTATAGTGGTTGCAGTAGTTATTCCCACATAGAATACAATTTTGGATTAAATGAGATGTATGAGATTTCTGATGCTTTGATTTAATGATTTTAGCATCAAATGAGGTTTGGTCATACCAAAGGAATGCATCTTAAGCCAAACGTAACTGTCTTTGGTTTGATAAACTAGAGAGAGTGCAGGTTTTGAAGTTCAAAAACCAGGACTTAAATTCTAGTTATCTATTTACAGGTTATTAGCAAATCATTTAAGTGCCCTTACAGCTTCCCCATCTCTAAAAAGGATTATGCAAAATTATTATCGGGATTGAATTATTAGAAAGTCCCAAAGTCAGTGTCTGGCATTTACAAATATATTCAACATATATTTGATGCTAACTACCATTATTACTAGCATCACTTAAGTTTAGACATTTGATATGACCTTCAATGCATCACTACACATGAAATGCATCTTAAGCAGCTGGTGTGCCTGTGTGTGTGTGTAATATTCGCTGTTTCTGCCTATCTTTCTCTTACCTCCACCATTAAATCCAAGCTCTGTCTAGGATATGCTGGCAACATTGTAACAGTTTAATTTTCTAGACTCTACCTTTTCACTCCAAGCTTGTTTTTAATCTTTCAGCCAAAGTGCCATAATTTATTTTTCAAATCTTCACAGGTGATTCATACTTTGAACATAGAAAAACTACTACTACATTGATAATAGATAACTGTATTACTTGAAGATTAAATCCAACTGCTTAAACACACACATGGATCCTTGTTATGGTTATCCTTAACAAGGAATCTCTTCTGCAGCTACACTTGCTGTTTCCTCCCCCCCCCCAATTACATTGAGTATGCATGTTTGCTTTCCCTTCATTAGTCCTCTGTTTGCAGTCCTGAAGTTTTTGTTACAGTATTTAGTTACCATGAGGACTACCTTCTTTTATTCACTCAGCCAAATCCTCTTATTCCATCAATACTTTCTTTCTCCAAAGAAAATATTTTCCAAGGAGACTTTCTAGATGAATACCAAACCTCAGGACCACCTTGCTCATGAGTTGATGTATATCTTATTTTATTGAATTTATGTCTATTGCTTGATATCTGCATAATTTTCCCTAGAAATTTAATTTATGCTCTATATTCCAAGTAATTCCTTTGAAATTATTGGAGTATGCATGCAATAAACACTGAACACATACCTGAATCCAAGTCTTTTAAACATTTAATAAATTTTTGTTTGTGAGAAACTGGTTTTACAATTCACTAAATGATTAGAAAATTTGAATCTATTTTAAAAAGCAATTATGGATAAGTGAAGTTGCTAGTGAAAATTTATTAACTGGGAATATAACAAAAAATGAATTTACAAATGTATGTATGTATATGTGTATCTAAAAAAAGAGTGATCATTCATATTGTATAGAAAGAACATATATGTCCCATAAACATTAGCTTTTAGGTCTTTCTTAGATAAAAGGCAAAGCTTATATGTAACAGATGATATTTGATGATAAAATGAAAACTCTTGCCAAGGAAAACAAATAGATATCTTCCTTATCTTACACTAAATTTGGCACCCAGTTAACTGGAAGTCTAGGGAAAATTAATTGTTTAGATACATTTCAAGTCAGAAAACTTTGATACGAGTATATGACATTGCCCATAGAATTACAATAACTAGTAAAAAGTATTTGTACAAGAAGAACTACTGTATAATGGCTGAGTAATACTCCATTGTGTATATGTACCACAGCTTTCTTATATTTGGCAAAACTAATACAATATTGTAAAGTTTAAAAATAAAATAAAATTAAAAAAAAAAAAAGAAGAACTACTGTATTAGGCAGACAGCTACTCTGAAGATGTCTATAACCTAATCTTATGAACCTGTACATATGTTAGTTTATATTTAAGGGGAACTTTGCTCATATGACCTTAAGATGGGTAAAGTAGCCTGTATTATCCAGGTGGCCCAAAGTAAACTACAAAGTTCTTAAAAGAGTAGGATATGTGATGATGAAGCAGACTACCAGAGTAGTGATGCTAGGCTATTGACTCTAAAGATGGAGAAAGGACTCATGAGGGAGTGGCTGGGAGCTAGAAAAGGCAAAGAAAGAGGTTCTTCCCTAGAGCTCTATTGACACCTTGATTCCCAGTTAAACCTGTTTCATATTTGTGATCTATAGAATAGTAAGATAACAAATTCACTTTATCTTAAGTCACTGTCATGTATTATAGAAGCAATAAGAAACTAGTACAAACACTAATTAACGATTTTCTTCCAATCATTAGCTCCTGCACATTAGGAAAGTGTATAAACAAAGCAACCTACAGTTCTGTTTCTATGAAGAGATTTGCCCATGTAGAAATTGTCAGAAATTTAGAAGAAAAAGATGAAGCCGGAAAGGTGTGCACCTCCTTTTGACAGCTGTAGCAGGGTATGGCTTCATAAGCATGTGACCTGCAGCATAATACAGGAACCCATGTTTAGAAAGGCCCCATTCTTGTTTTAATACTCTGCTGTCGCATCTCAAAATCTTTAACAAATTTTTAATAAAATTTTCATTTTGCACTGAGGCCTACAAATTATATTATGTAGCCTTACTGCTTAGAGTTATTTTAATACTCTATTCACTCAGAAAGACAAAAGTGATGACAAATAAATAAAATGAGGAGGAGAGGAAGAAGAGGAGGGTAGGAAGAGGTGACCGAGGCATCAGGGTGAAGAAGAAAAGTAAAACTATTCTATATCCCTCCTAATTTTTCTGCATATGTAATCCTCCCTTCTCTTCCAAATCTTTATGTCAGAGTTTATATAATTCATGAATCATGGTTACTTTCTATTTACTGGAGTTAAGAAAGTGAAATGTATTTAATATTCTCCCCCTTCAATACCATATATGTTTATTAGACTACAGAATTATGTGAGACAGTCAAAAAGCTCCAAAAAGAACCTTGAGAACTATTGGGTAGCAAGTAGAATTATACACTTACAGTTACAAACTGCCATCCTAGGAAAATAATTAGAAAATTTGAATTAAAGAAAAAATCTATAAAAATGAATCAATACAATTATATAAAATCAGTAGAAAAAAATTAAACTTGATATCTCTATAACTATACATTACAAAACCGCATATCATCATCAAACACTTTCATAGCCAACTCCACCCTGTTATTTCATAAAACATTCTTGATTTCTAAAATCGTAAGCCATATTGATCCTTTCTATTAGCAAAGTCTAAATCTCATTAGTCTTTTGATGGAATCCATAATTCAAATGGAGTTAATAATCCATTGTTGACTTTAATAAGTCAGCAATGACTTTAATAAGCCAACTAGTCAAGAAAAAGTTCTACAAAAGTTGAATATATGTGTATATATTAAAAAATCATGCATGTATCCATTAAGAGACATTTATTATATTTGTTATTTGTTAATTTTAAATTTGTCAGTAAAGAAAACATTCATTTAGAATAACTTCTCAAAGGTCATGTAATCGTTGCTTTATTTTAGAGAAGAAGGTGTGCAATAGAAACCACAAAATTACAGGCCGCTAATATTTGTAATTAGCTTCACTGATATTACTTATAAGCCAGTTTTTAAAATCAAACAATAATTAAAGGAAAATATTGTATTTGGCTTGCTGTTGTTCAGTGGCCCAGTTGGGTCCAACTCTGCGAGCCCATGGATGTGGCTTAGCCTCATAAAAAGCTGATATTTCAAAGTTGCCTTTGAAAACATGCTATAACTGAAAAATCATTTAATTTAGGTAAAAAAAAAAAGATCTGGGTTTGACAGTCAGATTTTTTTCCTGTGTGGCTTTGGGCAAGTTACTTTATATTTCTGGCTCTTAATCTGTTTTCATCCAAACAAAAAGCCGGGATCAAATCATTTCCAAGGTGGGTGCCTCCCAACTCATTTCAATGTTGCTTCTAAAGGAATTTTCCAGAGAGGAAGTTGTTGCGACCAATTGGTTTAAGATTAAATATTAATTTATTAATAATATTAATACATTTATGTGTTGTTGTTAAATTGCTAAGTCGTGTCAGACTCTTTGTGACCCCATGAACTGTAGCCCAGCAGTCTCCTCTGTCCATGGGATTTCACGGGCAAGAACATTGGAGTGGGTTACCATTTCCTTCTCCAAAATTTCCGTGGCTCTGTGGTAAAGAATCTGCCTGCCAGTGCAGAAGCTGCTGAAGATGTGGGTTTGATCTTCAGGCCTGAGAGATCCCTGGGAGAAGGAAATGGCAACCCACTCCAGTGTTCTTGCTCGAAGAATCCCATGGACAAAGCAACCTGGCAGGCTACAGTCCATGGGGTTGCAAAGGGTTGGACACGACTGAGCAACTGTGCACACCCATGCAATTACTCATGAAACTGAGATCTTTGGTGGTTTTTGAATTCTATTACCTTTAGAATGCAAATAAATGTTAACATTTCTCAAGTTCTGAAATTATCTAAAGGAAATGCTCTAAAATTTAAGATCCATAGAGACACTTGTGATGACTCAAATTTGCACAAATCAAATTATCTTTTAAATGCACTAATAAGTAAAAAGTTTGTATTCTATTAAAAATAATTCCCCATTAAACTCTGAGAATAGTTAAGTCATTTGCCTTTTCACATTAATACAGCCTTATTCTAAATATCATCATCACTATGTTGTCAGAAATCTAGTGTCAAATTGACTGTCATTTATTTTTCTAACCACAGGCAGGAAGGATATTTCTAAATGAATTATATACAACCTCATCTTAAATAAAAAGTCTTTTTTTATGACTATTTAAAACAATTCTTACAAAAATGTTTATTTGACTTTAAGAGGTAGTTTACAATCTCCCACTAAATAAAGTGCATACATTTTAACCTATCACTCAAGAGACTACACAACCTGGCGCCAATCTAATCTTTTTTTCTTTCAACCTAATCTTTAGAGCTTTATCTCCTCTGACCTAGTTTGACACATCCCAAACTGCTAAGCTATTTCTTTTCCTAAATATATTTTGTATTTTTCTGCTTACCTATCTTTGCTCAAGCTCTTCATTCTGCTTTGAATGCCTTCCAAGTTGTCTTTGTATTTCCAAAGACTATCCTACCTCAAGGCTCAAATCCAGTACTGGTTCATTAATAGAAACACTCATATCCTTGTCTCTCCTATATCCCCATCTTGCCTTGCCACATCAGTGTCCAATTAGCTCACTTCCTTCTGCAATTCTTAAACCAACTCTTTTTTTTATAGTCCTTAGAGTAGTAAGCATATCCAAATATATACTAAGGAAATTTGTATACATTTAGTTCCTTTATAAGACTGAAAGACTCTTGAGACCAGAAATCATCTTGTTTAGCTGTTTGTAATCTCCACATCATCAAGCATGTCGTAGTTTGAGAACGTGCACACACGCAAAATAATACCTGAAGGAGTATATAATGAATAAAAAGGCAAGGGAGGGTGTCCTATTATTTTAATTATAACAGTATGATAGGCTAACATGGACAGTCTTTTAACATCATGGATCAATTATAATTATTTATACAGTCTTAAATTATCCAATAACTGCTTTTAGGCTGTCCTGAGAAGATTTTATATAATTGTAAGAAACCGTCAGTTAAAAAACTCCGCTCTTTGAAATCTTTACAATCCTGGAGGACAAGTCATCACTCTTTAACTCCTGCCTCCTCTGACTTATCCCAAGGCTGTAATAATGTTTTATTATTTATATAGAGATTTATATTTTCAAAGCACTTCACAGCCATTAATTTGTTAGGCCAAACAATATACAGTAGAACAAGGTGAGTGTGATTAAATGCATGTGACACATAAGAAAACAGCAATAACATGAAACTAGTCTTTTCCCAGCCAGTGGCAGCCTGGAGTTTCTTTCAGTGCTAGAACTGTAACTTTCTGATGATGAAAAGCAACCAAACAATGGACCTATCATTATTTACTTCATTTTCAATTACTCTTCATTTCTAGAGCCAAATAGTGTTAAAAGCAAATCTTATGTTAAGGATCTTTAGCTCAAATATATGACTAATTGTAAAATGAAGTTTTAAAATTTCACTGTTTCAATTATTGAGGGAAAAGTACTATTGTCTCTGTTTAGTTTGAATCTGGAAATACTTATCAATGATCAAGCATAATAATTCCTTAAATACCACTGAGAAGTAAGAGTACCTGGATAAATAAAATGAGATCTACCATTTTATGATGTTTTTCATTTGTAATGGGTTGAAAACAATCTTTCCAAAAGATTTCAGGTTTCCTTTTGTTAACTCTAAAATTATGAGAAAATCATATACATGTATGATAAAAATACTACCTCTACAATATAAATGCATTTGTCTTCAGAGATATAAATCTTACCACAGATAACTTTTCCCACCAAAGTTTTAGTTCCCTAAGTGTCAATGCAAAATTGATTTGAAAGTAGATTTTCTTCTTTTATGCTCAAGGTTATGATTTGGGGATATATGATAATAAATTATTTGAAGTTATTTTCTCTCTGCTCCTGGACTAAGCAAATCTCCAAAGAAATTGTCTGTCTCCAGTCAGTATTTCAGGAATGTAATGTTATTTTATCCCAGTGGGGATGAGGGCTTTTCACCTTTATTTATGGCTGGCATTTTTATGCCTTTGACTCACGCAACCACTTTCTCACTGTGGAGCCATTCATATTTCATGAGAAAGGTTAAGATAATTTACTATTGTTGAATATATTTTTCGCTCACACTGATGCAAAGAATTAAACATGTGACTCCTGTTAGGGTCATTCCTAGTGATCTATATGCAAAAATCAGGACTTTGTATAAAAAGTATCAACTTGCTTTGATTCAAAACCTTAAAAGTGTTTGCATATGCCCATGTACTCAGGCATACACGCACTACAAGTGGAAATTCAGACCTTGGGCAGAAGAGAGAACCAATTATGTAATTTCAATACCAAGTGCTCACCTGGATGAATGACGGATCTTGATTAGCTGTTGAGCCCACATATTTGAAACCTTCTGTTAAATCTTACTTTCACTTTATTATGTAGGCCTAACAAAAACCCTGAGGGTTTAAAATAAATTAGCAATTAGAATATATAGATTTGATCATTTAAACCAATTTCTTTTTTGCATTTCTGTTCATCATTTTCCTGTTAGCATAAGTTTAGTCATTTTTACATAGTCATAAAAGAAGTTACCAACACTTGGAACACTACCACTGACCTCAAGTGTCTAAGGAACAACTTCTCTGAATTGACTAGTACAGGCCCCTCTGGGTTAGAAAAAAAAAAAGCTCATCCTCTAAAGCAACCAACACAGGTTAAACTTTTAAATGTCTTCAATTCACTCTCCTTTCAAGTATCTGGAGGGAAGTTAGGAGTGCAAGGGTCAAACCTACATCTGAGTTTAATTACAAGACACTGTATTGGAATACCATTTGAGACCTTTTTCCTTCAAGTTACAGCATATGTTGTGCTCAAAGGTGGAAAGGCTATTTTCTACCTTCACATCACTGAAAATCCAGGCCTCTCGCCTCATTTAGGTACTTTGATGTTTTCACTGGGCTTGGGGCTACTAGAGGAATTGATTTAAGACAGCCTTCTGTTTTAACATCATGATTTCTTTAAATGGAAAAATAATTGACAAATGGCTGGCTTAAATGAAGTTTTTTTAAAAGAGGCTTAAAACAATGCCAATTTTTTCAATCATTAAAAAGACAGTGCAATTCTTTATAATTATGTGTTTAAAATGTTTACAGAAAGTAAAGTTAAATTAATGGACACATGTACAAATCCACTGTTTACATACAACATAAGTAAACATATACATACATGTGTGTATGTATGTATATATACATTGTACATATATGTGTATAAATGCTAAATAAATACAAAGTACATAAACTGTGCAAGTCTCCTGAAACTGCTTATACTTCATGACTTTAGTGTTCAACAGCTGCTTTCATTACATAGTAAAATCCATGAGGCACTAATCACTAAAGATTACCTCTAGGTAAAGTAATAGTAACGCTCTGACCTATGTAGTTAGCCTTTCCACTCACTTGTACCATACAGTCATTGTTTTTTAATGCAAGGTGAAAATGAAACTCAGCATCTGGGGAGCATGCCTGCCCCACCCTAATCAGACTTTCCTTCCACTCTCTATGCAGCAAAGCACATTGAATTGAGGTTTAAATGTACCAGCATCCCTTGTTCTTCACTATCTACAGTGGGGAAGTAAAGGTCACTGATTCCTTGCCAAATAAATTCTCAGCTGTATAAGAATTGACTTCAAACAAAATAAGCTACTAAAAAAAGACACTCTTTCCTATCCACTCCCTGCAATGGGTAAAGAGGTTCACTTAATCTCAGAGAAGCAGTCACAAACATAATCAAGTGTATATACATGGAATTTAATTTAATGTACTAGATTTTTTGTTTCTTTTATTTTTAATAAATATTTTATTTTAGAATATATTTAGATCTACATAAAAATTTACAAAGATGATAGAATTCTTATATATTCCACAGGTACTTTATCCAGTTACATCTTAAATTGGCATAGAATATACATTACAATTAATGACCCAATACTGATACACTATTATTAACTAAAGTTCACACTCTATCCAGATATCTTAGTTTTTTTTAAAACCTAAACGCTTGTTTTCTATTTCAGGATTTTGTCTGTAATATCATATTGGGTTTAGTTATTGTGTCTTTTTAAGCTTTTTTGGCTGTAACCTTTTCTCAAACTATGATATTTTCAAGGAATATGGCTTAGATGTTTTATGGAATATACCTCAGGTGGGATTTGGGATTGAAGATCAGAGGGGTCACTATTTTCATCAAATCATATTAAAGGTATATACTATCAACATGATTTATCACTGGCTTTGACTTTGATCACCTGAGAGAGGGAGCTTTTGTTAAGTTTCTGTTGTATAAGTAACCCTTTCCACATTGTACTCTTTAGAGATAGTCACTATTGACTATGTACAGTCCACATGTAAGGAGTAGGAAGTTATGCTCCACCTCCCTGAGGACAGAGTATCTACATAAATTTTTTGAAATTTTTCTTCATGAAATATGTTATACTCTCTAATTTATTTATTCAATCATTCATTTATACTGTATGAACATATGTATGTTAATTCTGTATTTTGGATTATAAGCTGGTACAACTTTATTTTGTTGCTAAAATTCTTCCAGCTTTAGCCATTTAAAATTCTTTTAGATAGCTTCTGTGACCTATTGACATATATACATATATATATATATGTGTAATGTATATATGTATACGTATGTACATATGTATGTATATGTGTATATCTATGTATATATCTATGCAAATTAGCATGCTCTTATGACCATTTTAATCTTTAATCATGATTTTTGTCTTCCTTTCTTATCATCATGGAAATGAAACTACTTAATGGAACCTCCTGATTTATGTGTGGGGAAGCAAAAATTAATTTTTTTGAATGCTGCATGAGTGATGATTCTAAATTGAAAATACTTTGAAATTCTCAATAATCAGGCAACCATTAAGGAACTGCAAATCATTTTAGGGTATGTTATAAACAACTTAAAGTTGCCATTTTATATCTATATTTTTAAAGAGATAAATTACCACCACCAGCACCATGATTATCAATTCTACAGAGAAACTGAATTACTTTAAAAACATTCTGTTTACTCTTGAACACAGCAGGAAGGCAGGGAAAGAATAATAAACAAAGATGAACTTATCTTTTTCAACAAAGTCTTCTCCACTAGCAACCTGTTTCCTATCCTCATCCCAGTTCTTTCCTAACCTCTTTTTCAAATCCCTCTTTCACATAGAAATGCAAGTGGTACACCAACATAATACTGCCTAGAGTTGATGTAATGTGTGATTTGCACTCAAGTAGAAACAGTGTCAGACTTTATTTTGGGGGGCTCCAAAATCACTGCAGATGGTGACTGCAGCCATGAAATTAAAAGACGCTTACTCCTTGGAAGAAAAGTTATGACCAACCTAGATAGCATATTCAAAAGCAGAGACATTACTTTGCCAACAAAATTCTGCCTAGTCAAGGCTATGGTTTTTCCAGTGGTCATGTATGGATGTGAGAGTTGGACTGTGCAGAAAGCTAAGCGCCAAGAATTGATGCTTTTGAACTGTGGTGTTGGAGAAGACTCTTGAGAGTCCCTTTGACTGCAAGGAGATCCAACCAGTCCATTCTGAAGGAGATCAGCCCTGGGTGTTCTTTGGAAGGAGTGATGCTAAAGCTGAAACTCCAGTACTTTGGCCACCTCATGAGAAGAGTCGACTCATTGGAAAAGATTCTGATGCTGGGAGGGACTGGGGGCAGGAGGAGAAGGGGACGACAGAGGATGAGATGGCTGGATGGCATCACTGACACAATGGACTTGAGTCTGAGTGAACTCCGGGAGTTGGTGATGGACAGGGAGGCCTGGCGTGCAGTGATTCATGGGGTCGCAAAGAGTTAGACACGACTGAGCAACAGAACTGAACTGAGAAAACCTTCTAAGTGACATAACATTTTTTTTCTCCAGCCCTAATTTTGTTACTGTTGAGTTGGGAAACATTTCAAAATAACTCAAAAATATATATTTTATTTGGACCTTTTCTATTAGTCTTATTATTTAATCTTAGAATCTTTGAGATTATTTAATTTTTTATAGAGGTCCTTTGTCCATATGAAGAAACGAAAGATCATAGCTACAGAGTAATTTCTTTAGAACTTTAAATAGTATTAATGATGATTTTAAAGGTGTGTTCTCTTCTAGGGTGAGAGGGAAATGATGACATATAAAGAACAGGAAATATTGCAATTCTTGGGCATAAGAAAGAAGGAGGAACTTCCTCTGCTCTTCGAGTTGATCCAAGAAAAAGGGAGAGGTGGCTAAATCTGGGACAGCTGAAATCTGAGACTGGAAAATAATCAAGATTTACCCAGACAAGTTGGGGAAGAGAGGTACTAGTGTAAGTGGAGGTACACGCAGAAGATGGAATACTGTGGAGAAAATGGAGTGTTCGTGGTAAACCAAAAAGTTTTCCCATACTAAAGTTGCTTTGAAATTGGAAATCTAGGGCATTGATGTGTCAACTATAAGTTGACACTTGTCATCTGCCTCTACAAGGATTAAATCATGTGCTACTGCAGCTGCTAACCTTCAACACCCACTGGAAGGAGTTAAGGGAGGAGCAATGAGGCACTCTCTGCTCAGGGAAAAGTGGCAGGGAAGGTCTTCAGATAGTTAGGATATTTTCAGGAGCCAATTTTATGAGCCCAATTCTTACATCTCCCATTTCTAGAAAAACACTAAAATCCTTCATAGTGATGACTGTTACTTGTGACTAGGAAAAGGTTCAAGAGACTAGTAGAAACCTGAAAAAATATATGCTTGATTGTGTGTGTTCCTCCATCAAGATCACATATACACTGACCTTTATCCCTCTGCTTCTTTGGAGCAGTTTCTCACAGCTATCTGAGGTGCGGTCTTCCAGGCTGCAGTCCTCATTTTGCCCCAAATAAAACTTAACTTGCAATCTTCATGTTGTGCATTTTTTAAGTCAACAGATGAATGAAGTATTAGCCTTACATATTCTTTCCTCCATGTGAAAAACCACAACCTAATCACTTACACTAGTTCACCAAAACGTTTTTGTTCTATGAACAGGACCCCTGAAGCACCAGATCACCAGCCATTAGTGATGGCTCATGTTTTGATCCACATTATCCAACATGTGACAAGAATCATACAGGCAAAACTATATCACCTATATTACTATATATATATATATATGTACTATATATACAGATAACACAAATTTTCATTTGCTTAAAGAATGCCTGTGCAACCAAATTAATATGTCAATTTACATCTCAGAAGTACAATAAAGTTTCCTGTTAGGCATATATATTATGGTTAAATTTTATCCTTGAGGTTAATACTAATTAAAAGAGAAATAAAGCAGATACTGGTAAGTAAAAACTTCATATATCTAGAATAGACCATAGTCTGTATAGACAGAGAGAAACAGATTTGTTAATTCAGTCTGAGGTTTATAGTCTAATTGCCCCACTAAAAACACATATATTCTACACTATATCACAATTTTAATTTTAGCAACAGCTATACCTTCCCAGGTGGATGAATTTCAGTTTAATCAAGTTTTTCAGATTCACATAAGTATTCTAATGTCCTTGCTACCATTATTATTCTTTCTATCAAAAGAATAACATTAGTATTAGTTCAACACTAGAAAAAGTCATTTTAACTGTTTTATTAGAGAAGAAAATGATTAGTTTTTCTTCTCATTAATCGACATATGAAAAGTGAAATGTTGGAGATGATATAAAGAAAAGGGGACACTCGTTGTTGTGAACGTAAATTAGTGTTCATCGCAGCATTATTTATAATAGCCAAAATGTGAAACAACTTAAGGCTCCATCGACGGATGAATGGATAAGGAAGATATGCACACACACACACACACACACACACACACACACACGCGCGGAATACTACTCAGCCATACAAAAGAATGAAATCTTGCCATTTGCAACAATCTGGATGGACCTTCAGGCTATTATGCTAAGTGAAATAAGCCAGATAGAAAAGAACAAATACTATATGATTTCACTTATATGTGGAATCTAAAACAAACAAACAAAATAAAACAAAAATACATACGGAGAGCAAACCAGTGGTTATCAGAGGGGAGGAGGCTTGGTAGCAAAATGGGTGAAGAGGGTTAAATATACAGTGAAGGATGGCAACTAGGCTTGTAGTGGTGATCACTCTGTAGTGTATAGAGATGCTGAGATCTAACATTGTACAACTGAAGCATAATAAAAAATATATGAAAGCTTATTTTTTTCCTGTTGTAGCAGAGTAATTTTTATTGGCAAATTTAAAACTGGCTTTCCTAAAACTATTAGTTTTTATTTGCAAAGTCTCTCAACAAAAAATATACTGAATCAAATCTCTCTCTCTCTCTCTAAATATATATATATATATAAAATGTCATATTAAGCACTGCCAGACACATAGAGATAACTGGGGCAACACTACTACTCACAAGGAGATTGAGACTAATGGAATTTGATAATGCAAAAACCTCAATCCCAAGAGTGAATGTAGGTATAATCAGAGAAGAACTTGAAGGAAAATCTCGGGATTTGGAGCCAGACCAATGTGAAGTCCAGTCCCACAAATCACTAGCTTTGTGATCATGCAATCATTAAGAGTCTTTGAATTTCAGTTGACTGAGTTGTCTTATAAAATGGGACTTTTTATGAGGAATCAAGAGAATCCTTTTTATATAGCCCAACATAAATTGCAAAATGCTGCAGAAATGCAAGTTAATAGGGTTTCAAAAAATGGACAAAATGACTGTATTCATTTGTTATAGTCAGAAATATAGTGTCTCTTCACAGATGTTTACCAGTTTGCTAAGGAAGTGATACAGGAGATTGGATGAATTGCACCTCCACAAAATAAAAATGGCATTTCCAAAGAAAGAAACAGCATGGGAAAGGCATAAAGATTGTTAAATTCAGGTTGTGTTTGACAAATTTAGAGGGATTGTATTTGTCTACAGAATGTGGATCATGGATACAGGATTAGTGGGAAATCAGGGTGAAATATAGGGTAGGGTATTAATGCCAGAAGATGAAAGGTGTGGTGATGTGAATGCCATTTTAAATATAATAGATAACAGGAAAATGATATTTGAAATAGTGACACGATTAGTTCAGAATGAACAGAAGACACATCTCATGGCAGCACAAAGGGTGAACTGGAATTTAGAGCAGTTAGAGAGTGGAAGTGGAATCTGGGTGAGTTTGAACAAGTGTAGGAATAGTACGGAGAGAACAGAGTAAGAGACCCTGAAGATGATGAAATCCAAATCATTAGCTAAGGCCTCACTCCGGACCTCAAGTATCTGTGTTTAGTTATCAAATAAAATTTCCAACTCATAATCCTAAAGGCATATCAAAATCCAGTACTTTGCCAAGTCTGGTCAATTCCTCCTTGTCTTTGCCATCTGTCCCTCTTCTCCCTTTTAGGCCACAATCTTCAATTTAGACCTTCATCTCTTTCCTACATTATTACACGTATTTTCTTGCCATCATTTCTTCATCAAAAACTCCTTTGTAAATAACTGCCTTTTAAATGTCTATACTTATTGTAGAATCAGCTTGTTAATTTATGTAAAATATCCTTCTGGGCTTTTTAATAGAACTGTATTGTATCTATAGATTAATTTGGAAGATAGTTGATATGATGCAATATTGAGTTTCCCAATATTTACATGGATTTTCACCTTTTCTTTAAACTTTCTTGAAATTCTCTCAATGATTCCTAGTTTCTATTGTAGAGGTTTTTTACATACTTTGTTAGGTATTCCTACAATGAGCTGTTTTTTATATTATTGTGAATTTTATTGTCTATTCATTTTCTATTATGTATATTAATATTGAATCTATGACTTTGATAAATGACATAAAGAACAGTAGATTACAGCAACAGGAGTAATTTTCTACATGTACTTGTGACTCTTGGATGAGTCTCAAAAATGCATTTTGAATAAAATAAGGCAGACAAAGCAAGACTAATAACATGATTTAATTTATTTGAAGTACAAAGACAAATGACACAAATCTCTGTTGTTGAATGTCAAGATTATGTTTACTATTGGGTAGATAATCACTGGAAGTGTTTACAAAAAGACTTATGAACAACTGATACTGTCCTGTTTCTTCATTTGGATGCTGGTTACATGAATGTGGGCAGTAAGTTAAGAGTCAGAGACTTGTGCTTTTATGTACAGTTTTTTTTTTTTTTTTTAATATATATATATATTAGATTTTTGAAGAAATAGAGATGAGTTTTACTTCCAGTTTACTTTTACTATTTACTATACTTCATGATTTCGGAGAAGCCAATGGCATCCCACTCCAGTACTCTTGCCTGAAAAATCCCATGGACGGAGAAGCCTGGTAGGCTGCAGTCCATGGGGTCGCCAAGAGTCGGGCACAACTGAGCGACTTCACTTTCACTTTTCACTTTCATGCATTGGAGAAGGAAATGGCAACCCACTCCAGTGTTCTTGCCTGGAGAATCCCAGGGACGGAGGATCCTAGTGGGCTGCCGTCTCTGGGGTCGCACAGAGTCGGACAGGACTGAAGCGACTTAGCAGCAGCAGAAGCAGCAGTAGCATACTTCTTGGTTTAAGCCTTATACACAATATAGGGAGTGAAAATGGGAGAAAATAATGATGTTGTACAGAGAAGTACAAACTCTGAGAGCATTTTTGCATGACTTGTACATTATTCCTTAAAAATGCTCCACCTATGACATCTTTTCATGTTTCATTGCTGCTACAACTTGGCTGTAGTTGAGTTCTTTCTGAATTCTAAATACTTTTTGACTGCTGATTCCCTGGGGAGAAGATAGGATGAAGCTGCACTAAAAACCTATTTGCTTTCAAAGTGACAGTCTCACAAACCCAGATTAGAAATGGGAGACAAGGCATTCCTTACTGGTGCTGTGCTATGCTATGCTAAGTCACTTCAGTCATGTCCGACTCTGTGCGACCCCAGAGACGGCAACCCAACAGGCTCCGCCGTCCCTGGGATTCTCCAGGCAAGAACACTGGAATGGGTTGCCATTTCCTTCTCCAAAGCATGAAAGTGAAAAGTGAAAGTGAAGTCGCTCAGTCGTGTCTGACTCCTAGCGACCCCAGGGACTGCAGCCTACCAGGCTCCTCCGTCCCTGGGATCTGCCAGGCAAGAGTACTGGATCGGGGTGCCATTGTCTTCTCTGTCCTTACTGGTGGCACACTGCTAAATAGAGGTAACACTACATGAAAACAGGTCATAATTAATGTGTCAAAAATATTAGCATATTTAATCCCAGTGTAACTTAGGCACTGAGATGCCTTGTACTCTGAAAGTGTGATATTTACCTCCTATTAACTGCCATCAAAGCATGCTAAGTAGCCATGAGATACACACTAAGAATCCCATGTTTCAGAATTTCACTTTTTATCCTAAAACATGGCACAAGATTATACAAATGTATTTTTGTTCTATATATTTATTTTTGGTCTTCACTTAGTAAATATACCTATGTAATGTATAATGAAATGCTTAGGTGTTTAATAATGAAAAATGCCTTCCAGCAATGTCTCAATGATTTCAATTTATTACAAGAATGCTTTTCAGCATCTTCATGTTTTATCCATATATATTTAGTAAGGCTATAGAATTCATCTAAACTATACCACAGTACATGTCTCGTCAGTTTTAGTTTAGCTTTTAATGGATTTCCAGACTCATTAAAAAATCTTAACAAAATTATGCCCCCCCAAAATAAATACACTTTCTTGCTCCAATTACAGCCTTAACAGTTTATGTTAACTCTAAATAAAAATATACTGATGTCTAACTTACACCATTCCAAATTAAATAGAAATTCCTAGCAGGAAAAATAAACATCCCAAATAATTCAATTTTATTTAACATCTGTGATTGAGAGCAATATACGTTGTGAACTTGCATATTCTTAGAAATTTACAGTTGAGATTTTTAAATGTAAATTAACTGCAAAGAACCATGCAAACAAGACTGAAAGCTGTCCCTGAGCTCAGTATAATCATTTTACGCCTTAGCTAAGTCCTTATGCTATGGAGGCCCTTTAGAAATATTGAGGTATTTAATTTATTTTCAATTATTTACAACTCCATAAAATAATAAAGTAGATATGAAATGGCTATATATTAAGTACTATGTGATGAGAATGCAAAAATATGAAATCTCTCTATTTTAAAGTATTGAAACTCTGTGAAAAATAAAATGGTAAATCAATATAAATACTGGTGAGTCTTCTAGAGAACAAACATGAACACAAATAAGAAGACATACACCAGGCTTTCCTTTTTTATTTTTTTGACTATTGGAAGTAAAAAAGTATCTTATCAGTTTGGCAAGTAATGATGACAATAAAGAATAGGATATCTGTTTCAAGATTTAGCATTTTCAGTAAGGTTGTAATATCTTAATAGCTGTAAAATGTCTGCTATTAAAATTATCTGGCATATCTACTCAGAAAACAATCTTTTAAGCAAGTTAAATCAAGTAAAACAGAGTGAATCAAATCGTTACTACTTTTAGCTTTAAAGAGAAATGAAACATATTTTCCTTTAGTGAGAATTGTCCCTGGTTAATCAAGAAATTTAAATTGTCAAAAATTATTTTCAAGTAGATCTCTGCAGGTTAAGGTAAAACTAAAATGTTCTTTTTTTTTTAAATTTTATTTTATTTTTAAACTTTACAATATTGTATTAGTTTTGCCAAATATGGAAATGAAAGACCAAGCCTTTTACTTTTAGCAGTTCTTACTATGTGGAAATCGTTGCATATCATCTTATCTATCAATAAAGGAGCTCAACAAAAAGGAGCTAGGTCAGGGTGAAATCCAACCCATTTCAAGAAAGGCGACTCACAAAATGTACATGCAAACTCAGACAAAAGCAGAATAAGTACAAAATAGATTCTGTGTGGGTTTGAAAGAATTAACTTGTCCTGTTTGGCAGTAATCAATGTTTCATTTGAAAAATCAACTTCCTGTTTGATGGGCTAACGGAGTGGACAAAAATTAAAACTAATATTTTCATAAAAAGCATGATATCCTTATCCTGCCCTGTCTCATCTAGCTCCCTTTTATCCTCCGTTTCTACTCTCCCACATATAGGAAATTACTCACTCTCACTGGGACACATTAAAGTTCATCTTAGAAAAAAAAAAAGAAAGAAATCAACAAACCAACACAAGACCATTAAGGATATAAAATAAATTTACTGTTGCTTATAAACACCCTAAGTTATAAGAAAATGAAGAAATGAAATGGACTGAGCACCACTAATCATCCTTAACCTATTTTGATAAATTTTTCTCTTAAATTCAACAGTCATCTAGTAATTCATTTATAATTTGCACATAATTAAAAGCTGTGGTCAGTTATTTCTAAGATTTAAATTTCATTAAGGAATGTGCCCTCTAATTTTTAAAATTTAATCAACATTCTACAAAATTTAAGTTTTATTTATAATCAGATACATTATTATTTGCTATATACATATAGTTTATATTGAAGGATACAAATTTATCTTTTTGTATATTTTTATTTTATTGAGTCTGTTAATTATTCAGTGTTGTTGTCACAAAATAATTTTAGGGAATAAGTTCTAAAAATGTGAGCCAGTACACAATATAACAAATACGTCACCTTAAAGACCTAAATTTTTTACTAAATAATATTTATATACCTAAGTTATGAGTTACTCAAGGGAGCTACATAAAGTCCTTAAGGACATATTCCCTTCACTAGTAAAACTGAACTCAGTCTCAGTTAAATTATTAATAGGTACACTTTTGAATTAAATCACTATGTCTATCATCAAATCTCTATGAAATAAAATTGTACTGATGTTTTTACTACAGTATTCATTGAAACACATGTTTTAGTAATGTATTTATCTGATCCAAGGTCTGGTTTTAGTAATCTTCATATGCTGCATTTAACTGAGCTATATTTTCAGCGTAAGGTTATTATATTAAAGTTATATGGGACAAAAACTATATATTCACATTTTCCTAGAGAGTAACACACAGTTATAAGTACTTCAATAATTGTTTGACCTGGAAATGGCAATGTAATACTAGAATGTAGAGTGATCTTTACTGAAACCTGTAAAGATCAGTCCCAGAAACAGAGAAGAGCATGCAAAGAACAAGAAATTGGTCTGAAGGGTGTACAGGTTTAACTCTTTGATTCAATGATTGAGCAACATGATCTGTGTTGTCTTGTTGATTGCCATTTCTTATGGCTACTGAGCTCCCTTAGCAATCTCTTTCTTTCCTTATTGTCTTATTCTTGTTTTAGAGTTCCATTACAAATGTTTAAAGATAAAGTCATTTTTGTTCCAAAGGTGTGGCAGCAGGTTGCCTAGCAGTCTACTGCAGAAGTGTTAAGAAGCCTTTGGGCCCCTTCTATCATTATCCTTTTCCAGTTCTCAGGAGTAGAAGATGGTCTACCCACCAGTAAGATACTCTTTATCTTTTTTGGTACCAGAGGCCCTTCTTTGTCACAGAGACTAATGTGGACCTTCCCTTTGGCATCCATGAACCTGTCACTCTCATTTCAGGGCTTACAGTACAGTGATGAAACTCCTGACCGCCTACCAGTAAAACCCAAGAAATCCAAAGGCTTCATTCCCATGCAATTGCCTGATAGGCCAAGGAACAGCTTGTTTCTAGAGAAGTGGATAGATTGGAGTTTGGGGTAGAAAAAAAGCAACAGCTATTCCAAAAGAAATCTTTCATTAATTTTAGAACAATTTTTCTAACAAAACTGATGTACAATAAATCTAGTTTTGTGGTCCATAATGCTTACTGACTTACTACAAATAAATTTCAGGCTACAAGTCATACTCATCAAAGAACTCTTGAAATAGATTTCCTGATTTTTTAGTTAGACATCAGGCTATCCAATGAGCTTAAAGCAAGTACTTACAAAGCAATTTAAATTTTCTATATGGAAAAAACTAACAACTGAAAAGAGTTGGATATTTTTGAGTACAAGGGAAGGTTTTATTACTTATTTTCAAAGTAAAACCACTCCTAAAGGGATATAGGGCATGAAGAAATCAAAGACATCATTTTGTTTAACCCTGATAGATGATTTTAGCAGGTGCAGGCAAGTTGAGAGCACAGAATACCAGACCTTGACCTTGAACAAAACTTAGCATGTGTGCGCCAGCAATAGGCTGCCTCACACCCCGAGAGACCGCAAGCAGATGCAGCCGAGTCAGGGATTCAATTATACGGAAAAAAGGATCGATCTGTAAAGGCCTTTTAGGTGTTAGCAAGCAAAGCATTATTTGTTGCTTTTAAATTTGCAGATAATTGAGTTCAGTATCCATTCAGAGCATTAAGGAGGGGCTATATTTAAATTCTTCGTGACAAAGGGGAAATGGTAATTAAGACAGTTTGAAAATTTTGGAAGTAGACAGAATAATTAGAAATAAGACCCTCTGACTGTGGCTGCCACTAAAGTAAATTGCTAAACTGCCTAAGAAAACAACAAATGCTATTCTCTGAGAGCTGACCGTTTATGTACACATAAATGGCTATTTTCCCCAGACATGGGAAATGAATAGCGCCAACTTTTTCTCAACTCAACCTTGGTTCTCATTTAGTGGGTTCTGGGCAACTGTCATAAACAACCAAGCATCCTGCTGAGACTAAACACAAGAATATATTTTGTATCTGCATTTCTCCATTCAGAGAGCATGTAACTCTTACTATGGTCTTTGTTAACTGTAATGGGAACAGAACATGATTGTGCTAGGTACAACTGCTATTCAGAGCAAGATTAGCTTGTTTTCTAAATTTGGTAGTGGTTGGGCCAGTGCTGTGTTAATCACGTGGTGGTGGCTGTTTAGTCGCTAAGTGTCCGACTCCTGCGACTCCATTGACTATAGCCCTCTAGGCTCCTCTGTCCATGGGATTCTACAGGCAAGAATACTGGAGTGGGTGGCCATTTCCTTCTATTCCCTATCAAATATGTGACTCTTTCAAAATAAAGCTCAAAAGAAACTTATAATTGAACAAACATAACTTCTGAATATTTTAAGAAGCTATATTTGTTTGAATTAGAGGCAGGCCAAGTTGCTGCTAAAGGAATTCCAGTATAGGTGAATTGAGACCCTGATTAGCGAATTACAGTTGGTTAGGGCTCCCTGGTGGCTAAAATGCTAAAGAATAATCCACCTGCATTGTGAGAGACCTGGGTTTGATCCCTGAGTCAGGAAGATCCCTTGGAGAAGGGAATGGCTACCTACGCCAGTATTCTTGCCTGGAGAATTCCAGGGACAGAGGATAGACCCAGTGGACTAACATTTCCACTTTTCATTGACCAAATTGTGCCTCCCCTGACCCCAATTTGTGCATTGAAGTCCCAACCCTAGTACCACAGAAAAAGACCACACAGGGTCTTTACAAGGGTGGGTAAGTTAAAATTCAATCATTAAAGTGGGATTAAATCAATATAGCAATGGCAACCCGCTCCAGTACTCTTGCCTGGCAGATCCCAGGGACGGAGGAGCCTGGTAGGCTGCAGTCCATGGGGTCACTAGGAGTTGGACAAACTGAGCGACTTCACTTTCACTTTTCACTTTCATGCATTGGAGAAGGAAACGGCAACCCACTCCAGTGTTCTTGCCTGGAGAATCCCAGGGACGAGGGAGCCTGGTGGGCTGCCGTCTCTGGGGTCGCATAGAGTCAGACACGACTGAAGCAACTTAGCAGCAGCAGCAAATCAATATAACTGATGTCCTTATAAGAGGAAATTTGGACATATACATGTATTGAGGGAAGATGACTTGAAGACACAGGAGAAAATCACCATCTACAAGTCAAGTGGAGAACCCTGGAGATTCTTTTTTCATAGCCCTCAGAAGGAATCAATTCTACTAACAATCTGATTTCAAACTTCTAGCCTCCAGATCTGCAAAAAAAAAAAAAAATCTGCTGTTTGAGTCAGCCACTCTGTGGTACCTTTTTATGGTAACCTTAGCAAACTAATATATCGGCATTCATCTAGTTCCCTTTTAGTTGAAAACAATATATCAAAAATTCTGTACGAAGTATATTTGGCCTCTTCCACTTGACCAGTCAGAGGCAGCGTTTAATTTTTTTTCCCAGAAAACTCAAAGTTCCCAAATTAGTTGTTTTGTGTCCTCTGGAAGCAGGCCTATTTTTCTCTAATTTCAGGCTTATTTTCCCAACAATATTAGTGTTATTATAGTTCTTCACTTCTTGATTCTTTTGTTATTTTTTCAATTGTTTCAGAAATTAGGTGAGGAAGGGAGGTACTTTGTACTGGCCCCTACAAGGGCTCTAAAAGTTTGCCTTGATGATAATGAAAGTTTGTGTGATGATCACAAATTCTTTTATTTTTTTCAAATTTACAGAACCTATTCTTTCACTACCTTGTTCACTTCCCTGAGACAATGCCCTGTCCTAGTTGAAGAGGCTGTGATAAACTGCAGATTTAGGGATATCACCCTGATTAACCATGCCCTAGAGTTGTTTTTGTTTCCAAGACTTTCTTTTGATGTCTATTGTACCAAGAACAGATGAATAAGCCACACATTTGGAATTGTTAAACTATTTCTCAAAATATTTTTCAAAATTTTGAAAAGCAAAATGCATTCTCATAAACACTTTTCCCATTAAAGCAGTGCATGTTGTAACACAAACTCTCTCCATATGGTTCTGATTCATTTACACTTAACTCATCAAAAAGTTGTTCGGGGGAAAAAATACTTGATTGCCCAGTAAATTGTTTTGATCATTTTATTTTAAAAACAGGACATGTTATCCAAAGTAAACAAAAGTCAAAGTGGACAGTTGATGTCTAATTCTATCCTGTTGTTCTAAGATTCAGTGTTTTATACTCAAACATTCACATGGTCATTTTTAAGCCAAACAATCACCAAAATATTTACAAATACATATGGTTCTCTAGAAAAATGTGAAAATGTTGTCCTATATAACTTTGATATAATAATTCCATGCTGAAATTGTAGCTCAATTAAAATACAGCATTATGAAGGCCTTGGGTCAGATAAACACACTGCTAAAACATATGTCATTGAATATTGGAATACAAACACTGGTTGTACTAGATTCTACAGAGATTTAGAATAGTAATTTAGAATAGTAATTTATAGTCCAAAATTGTGCTTAGTTTGTACTGGAGACTGAGCTCAGGTTTTTAGTGGGTAGAGTATTCCACAATGACTTTATTTAACTTTTTTTTTTTTTTTAAACTTTACAATATTGTATTAGTTTCGCCAAATATCGAAATGAATCCACCACAGGTATACATGTGTTCCCCATCCTGAACCCTCCTCCCTCCTCCCTCCCCATACCATCCCTCTGGGTCGTCCCAGTGCACCAGCCCCAAGCATCCAGTATCGTGCATCGAACCTGGACTGGCAACTCGTTTCATACATGATATTATACATGTTTCAATGCCATTCTCCCAAATCTTCCCACCCTCTCCCTCTCCCACAGAGTCCATAAGACTGTTCTATACATCAGTGTCTCTTTTGCTGTCTTGTACACAGGGTTATTGTTACCATCTTTCTAAATTCCATATATATGCGTTAGTATACTGTATTGGTGTTTTTCTTTCTGGCTTACTTCACTCTGTGTTTAACTTCTTTGAATAACTCATAACTTAGAAAAGTAATTGTTACTGAATTACAAATGTATATTAAAAAATTTGAAAGATAATCAAAACTGGATATTAAGTTATACATCCAGAAATAATTATGATTTTAATACATTTCTGAACTTTGATATATCTAACCAAAGAGGCCTCATTAACTTTGTAAGTTTTCACCTTGTCATTGCTATAATATTTCATAGAAGACTAAAATTACAGTGAGTTGTTCTAATAATTTTTAATATTTAATCATAATTAAATAAGCCTATGAGCACCCCACTCCAGTACTCTAGCCTGGAAAATCTCATGGACAGAGGAGCCTGGTAGACTGCAGTCCATGGGGTGGCTAAGAGTCAGACATGACTGAGCGACTTCACTTTCACTTTTCACTTTTCACTTTCATGCATTGGAAACCCACTCCAGTGTTCTTGCCTGGAGAATCCCAGGGACGGTGGAGCCAATGGGGTGTGCGTCTATGGCGTCGCACAGAGTGCGACCATAGACGGTGTGCGTCTCTGGGGTCGCACAGAGTTGGACACGACTGAAGCGACTTAGCAGCAGCAGCAGCAGCATGAGTATATAACCATAAACTTCTATTTTTAAAATGAATCAATTTTTATATCAATTATGTTATGTATGTTGAAAAAATTTGTCATATTGAGATGATTACCATGTACAGGCATATTGCTAGTGGATTTTCAAATTTTTTAATATTCAGGTTTTTAAACATTATATTCCTCCAGGTTGTTTTTAGCTATAAAGTAAGAACACCCCAAAAAATGGAAGAAAAGCAGATGAATAAAACTTAGATCCTCAGCTAACAATGAATCAGTGATATTCCATAAAATATGCTATAAAATACTTGCTTTTGAACAGAATTTTGCAATAAAATAATTCTAAGATAATTATTATGATAGCTATGAACTACTGAATGACTTTACATATATTATTTTCAATCCCCACAATTATCTTAAAATTTTTAAATGTTTTCTTCATAGTTTAGGTAAGGAAACAGAGAATTAGAAAAGCAGCATAACTTTTAAAACTAGTAAGAAACCAGGTCAAATTTAAACCAAACCTGATTTGTTCTAATAAATTAGTTTTTTCCACTGCAATCTTCATTCTTACAAATTTCTTAATAAGAGTCTGTAATAATGTTTTGTCTGGCAGAAACTACTGCAAACTTTAAAAACTAATGTATGATGAAAATTTAGTAACATAAAAGTCTCTGTAAATACTGAATCAAAAATCTGATTTTTTTTCTGTAAAAGTCTAGTTCTATATTTATTTATTATTAATATATAATATATATATATTATAAGAATGGACAAATTACAGTTTATGGCAAATCCAGTCTTTGTTTTTGCACAGTCAGTGAGCTATATTAAAATGACTGAATGACTGAAAAAATGATATTTCATGACATATGAAACTTATATGAAATTCAAATTTCAGAGTCCATAAATAACATTTGATTAGAACATAGTGACATATATTTGTTCATTGTCTATGTCAGCAACAAAGACTGTATGACATGCAAAATCTGAAATATTTACTATCTGGTTCTTTACAGAAAGATTTGCTGATCCATGATATATACTAATAAATAAGAGCTTTGAATCACAGTTTAAATAATATGAATTAAGGCATTTTCTTATTATATATGGTAAAAATAAAGTTGCAGAGGATGGATTATAGTTGTCCCTAGGTATTTTCAGGGAATGATTTTAGTATGCAATCTATGGTTGGTTGAATCCACAGATGTGGGCCCTGTGGATGTTGAGAGCCAATGGTAATTGGAAGAAAATGGTAATTAAGCCAAAACATAATGACACAGGTCTCTAAGGCAACATATTATATATTATTTAAATTAGTTGCATTGCATACTGCTTTACAATATTAAAACTATTGATTGCCAAATATTACTGTGACATCATTGGTAGAGTGGGTAGTTTCCCAAAGAAAACTACCAATTTGGAGACCCAAAAAAATGAAAATAACTTAGGTTTTCTATAGGAAAAATGCCTTGTACCCACATAAGGGAGTTGTAAGAAAAGAAAGTTGTCCTTAAAAAGATTTATGATGTCTGACATGAATTAGGTTGTGCAGATAAAGTTATATGTGACAAATTAACTAGAAATCAAATATGTGAAATTCATGGAAAAAACATAAGAGAATTGCATAGCAAATATTTCAGTTAGAAAATAAACACTGTAGCCTTATGTTGCTCTTTTATTGTGCAGAATATGAGTTATGGCAGTAGGTCATCTTGCAAAAATGAAAATAATTTATTTTAATAGAAAGTATTTTTGGTCAAAACCATATGCATACCAGCTTCCACAGCTCCTTTTGATTACAATGATATACTGCCATACAAATAATGGATACCATATAATACTTAGCATGAAAATGTCAACTTTTATCCTTTAACTTTTATTTAGAAACCACAAACATTTAGAGTCAAAATGTATGAACTGATATAAAATCTGCTGTTGTGATTTATCTAAAAGTATGGGATAAGGCAAACATACAAAGCTAATGGTATCAAAGTACAACAGAATACCTTAACTATATTTCATAGGGCTACCTGTGTCTAACACAGGAATTTGTAGGGAAAGGAAGTACGTATATTTCAATTAATTAATGCATTAAGACCATTTATATTTAAAAGAACACCCATTTGTACCATTGCCACTTGAAAAAGAAGCTCAGTTTAAAAAAAAAAAAAAACCACAAAAATGGGAACATATACCATACTTATGGACTGGAAGAAAAAAATATAGTTAAAATGACCATACTACTAAGGGCAATTTATAGATAATGCAATCCTTATTAAAATACCAATGACATTTTTCACAGAATAAATGTTCTGAAGTATATGAAAATTGTTAATAAGTAAGTTCTAAGAGTTTTCATCATAAGAAAAAAATTTTTCTTTTTCTTTTGTTTTGTATTATAGCAGATGATGGATGCTCATTAAACTTGGTAATCATTTCATGATGTGTGTAAAGTCAAATTATTATGCTGTGCACCTTCAACTTATACATGCTACATGTCAATTATATCTCAATAAAATTGGAAGAAAAATAAAGTATTATTGATACAGTTGAATTAGCACTTACCATGTTTGCAGCTATTTCTACTCATTTTTTTTTATTGTTTTCTTGTTTGCTTACTTTTCCAGTTTTTGGGGTTTAATTGACTAATTTACTTGGTTGCATTTTACTTGTTCTCTTAGCAGAACATCTTATAACAATGACATTATTCTAGCATCCATATTTTATAAAAACATTCTATATTAATTTTTATAAGTATAGATTAATGGTAAAAATAAAAAATATTAGGTTTTACCTTAATTTAGTCCTTCTTTGACATTCTCCCTTTCATGGTAGATCTGACCAATATAATGTTCCTTCTCCCTGAAGAACTTCTTTTCATGTTTCTCTGATGGGAGGTCTGCTAAGGATATATTCCCTCAGTTTTTGTCTGAAAAAGTTTTTATTTCTCCTTCACTTTCAAATTGTTACTTTTTCTGGGTATGGAATTCTAGGTTGGTGGAGATTTTCCCTTTCAACACAGAATTTAAGGGGATATATACATATATATATCAAAGAAGGCAATGGCACCCCACTCCAATACTCTTGCCTGGAAAATCCCATGGACGGAGGAGCCTGATAGGCTGCAGTCCTACCAGGACTGCACTGAGCGACTTCACTTTCACTTTTCACTTTCATGCATTGGAGAAGGAAATGGCAACCCGCTCCAGTGTTCTTGCCTGGAGAATCCCAGGGATGGGGGAGCCTGGTGGGCTGCTGCCTATGGGGTTACACAGAGTCGGATATGACTGAAGCGACTTAGCAGCAGCAGCAGCAGCAGCATACATATATATATGTGTGTGTGTATATATATATATATATCATTGCACTCTTTTGCTCGCATGGTTTCTGAAGTACAGTTCATTTTAATTTTTATTATTTGTTTATTTAGACTTCTTTCAAGATTCTGTTTTTGGTTTTGGTTTTCTGCTGTTTGAAAATAATATGTCTAGGTGTAGTGTCTTTTGTTTGTTTGTTTTGATATTTATCCTGTTTTGTGTCCTCTGGGGTTCCAGGATCTGGAGTTTTTTATATCATTAAATTTAGAAATTTTCTGTTTTTTTCTTTAAATATTTCTGCTGTGTCTTTCTCTCTTCTGATATTCAAATTATCCTTACATTGCACCTTTTGAAACTGCCACTGTTCTTTGATGTTCTGTAGTTTTTGTCTTCTTTTTTGGTCCTTCTCTCTCTTTTTATTATTATTACTATTATTTTTGCATTTCATTTTGGGAAGTTTCCACTGATCTAACTTCAAATTCACTAACATTTTCTGAGTGTTGAGTCTACTGATGGGCCAATCAAGGCATTCTTCATTTCTATTTGTGTGTTTCTGATTTCTAGAACTTCTTTTTGATTCTTTCTAAGGGTATCATTTTCTGTGTTATTGCATGTGGTATATTTTTCCCATGAGAGCCCTAATGTATTAAGTGGCTTCAAATTTCTGTAATGTACTTTCTTGTCTCTTCTGTTGCCTTTTGGCTTCTCTAAGCACTCTTCCTTCTCATAAACCATCTACTTCTTGCAGTTCTTTTATTTGTGGCCCTCTGGTGTTATACTAGAGTCACGTTGGTGTGAGGCATGGAGGAGGTTAAGTGTTCTAGAATCTTATGATTAAATCTCAGTCATTTAGTGGACTTGTGTCCCTGTATTGTGACAGTCAAAGAGTTTCCAAACTTTCTCTTTCTCTGTAGTTGAGACAGGAAGGCTGTGAAATTAGGGAAATGTTCTTCTATCAGCAGTAAAGGATAAAGCACTGGCAAAGTCATCTGCAGAGTCCAGTTTTTATTTTTGCTTTTAGTAGAGAGAACATATTCTGGGTATATTTCAGAACAATTATTCTTCCCCTTCTCTTGGCAGAGCCAAGAGAGGAAAATGTTTCTCGACTCTCTACTCTGAGAAGCTAGTGGGATTCCTGGAGACAAATGCATAAAAGTGTGCTCCCCATCACCACAAACTCAGACTACAGGACATTTCCCAGTCCTGGCATTTTTTTAAATCTCTCAGATTTTAAGAAATCAGAAAAATTAAAATTTAAATATTCCTATCAGTTGGCATTTCCAGAAGCTTCTGCTCCAAGTAAGCAGATCCCAGTTGTGACACTCTGTATTCAAATGTCTCTTCAGATTTGAGTGTGGCAATTTGCCAAGCCAATGTAGTTCCCTTACAGGTTCCAGAAAAGTCACTGAATTTCAATTTGTTGAGAATTTTCTTGTTTTAGGGATGACCATTCCAAGCCTTCTCCATTTTGAAGCTGAAACCAGAACTGCTTTATTTGTTAATATATATGTTTTATTGAGGTATAGTTGACTTGCAATGATGCAGGTGCACAGCAAGGTGGTTTAGTTATTCATATACATGTATATTATTTTTGAAATTATTTCCCAATATAAATTATTACAAGATATTTTCTATATTTCCCTGTGCTAAACAGTAAACCTTTGTTGCTTGCTGCGTGTCTATTTTTTTTTAATTAGAAATCTAGCATTCTATTCATACTGAGTCAAACAAGTGGAATCAAAATGTCATAATTTTAAAGCAAAATTCATATATTTTCTAAAATATATATATATTACATATTTATGTCTATATATATATAGAAAGAGACACTTATGTCTATATATGTACACATACATATATGTATACAAAAGCTTTTCTATTATACATGATAAAGGTTTAAGAAAGAACATAAAAAAAAAAAGAGATAGCAATTGAGAAATTGGAAAGCATAAACTAAATGAAATGGAAGCACTGAATATGAAAAAGTAAAACAAACTAGATAAAAGCAAAAATATCATCATATAGTCCAGATGTTTTTAACCATGACTGCTCATTAAAAACATATCTGGGGATCTGGAGATAAAAAAGCAATACCTGGGCATTTATATTTTTCAAAAACTTTCAAGATAATTCTGATATGCATCTGCATTTTTAAAAGTGATTACAAGTTTTTCTATTAAATCATGATATAGAATTCTATTATTTTTCTTTTGACCAATCATGACATAATGGTATTAAGTGAGTGTGCTGTGTGTGCTTAGTCACTTAGTCATGTCTGACTCTTTGCAACCCTGTGGACTGTAGCCTGCCAGGTTCCTCTGTCCATGGAGATTCTCCAGGCAAGATTGCTGGAGTGGGTTGCCATGCCTTCCTCCAGGGGATCTTCCCTACCCAGGGATTGAATCCAGGTCGCCCACATTGCAGGTGGATTCTTTACTGTCTGAGCCATTAGGGAAGCCCAGGTGAGTTATAGTTACATAATCACAATAGTGACACATGTTTATCAGTTTCCATTGACCAAAAAAAAAAAAAAAAAGATAATTATAATTGCAAGCCATAAAGTGAACCTGAATAAACTTAACAATATAACTACATACAACTTGAGCGGGGGGTCAAGCAGAGTGATGTGGTAAGTGGAAGTGCATACATGCATATGTTTTCATCTGCCCAGCCAGTCTATGTCTTTTCATTGGTAAATTTAATCCATTTGCATTTAAGGGAATTTAGGTTCAGGTTTCTTTTCTGTAGGTCTTTTCCTTCTCTTGTGTTTCCTCTCTAGAGAAGTTCCTTTAGCATTTTTTGTAAAGCTGGTTTGGTGGTGCTGAATTCTCTTAACTTTTGCTTGTCTGGAAAGCTTTTGATTTCTCCATCAAATTTGAATGAGAGTCTTGCTGGGTAAAGTATTCTTGGTTGTAGGTTCATTCTTTCATCATTTTAAATATATCCTGCCATTCCCTTCTGGCTTGTACAGTTTCTGTTGAGAAATCAGCTGAGAGCTGATGGGAGTCTCCTTGTATGTTATTCATCATATTTCCCTTGTTGCTTTAATATTTTGTCTTAGGTTTTGTCAGTTTGATTACCATGTGTCTTGGTGTATTCCTCTTTGGGTTTATATCCTGCTTGAGACTCTCCGTGCATCCCTTGTGCAGACTTGATTGACTGTTTCCTTTCCCATATTAGGGAAGATTTCAGCTATTAATACTTCAAATATTTTTTCAGGTCCTTTCTCTCTCTCGTCTCCTTCTGGGACCTCTAAATGTGAATCTTGGTACATTTAAGGTTGTCCCTTTGTTCTGCCACAGTGATTTCCACCATTCTATCCTCCAGGTCATTTATCTGTTCTTCTGCCACAGTTATTCTGCTATTGATTTCTTCTATTGTATTAGTCATCTCTGTTTGTTCTTTGGTTCTTGTAAGGTCTTTGGTAAATATTTCTTAGATCTTCTCCATTGTTTTCTTGAGATCTTGAATCATCTTCACTTTCATTATTCTGAATTCCTTTGCTGGAAAGTTGCTTATTTCCACTGCATTTAGTTGTTAAGCTGGAATCAAGATTGCCGGGAGAACTATCAGTAACCTGAGATATGCAGATGACATTACCTGCCGGGGTCCAGCCCTGGCTGGTCCAGGGTATTCGAAGGAGAGACGGCATGGTTGACCTATTTATTTAAATACTCATCAAAGATATAAAGAGTAATAGAATAAGGATAGCTCAGTGAGGAAATTCAGTGGAGAAAAGAGGCTGAATAATTTAGCAAGAAGGTAAGAGAAAGAACGACATGGAGAGACCAAGTTTTGGTGAACAAGGCCCGCACTTTATTTTTCAAAGTAGTTTTTATACCTTAAGTTATGCATAGAGGATAATGGGGTAAGGGGTAGAGTCATGCAGCAAGCCAGGCTTTCTTCCTGCAAACTTATCATATGCAAAAGTTTAGGTGATTTGCATCATCTTCTGGCCCGGAGGCCTGTTAACATTTTAAGACCCTTTCTTCAGAAAACTTATTTTTCTCTAAAGGTGATTAGGCAGGCGCCACCCTCCAAAAGCATTAAAGTTGCATTCCTACAGGGCAAAGGTGTGGTGGGCTACAACAAAAAAGAATTAACTCAAGGATCCAAGGTTACAAACATTAAAGCTACTACTTACACCAATTATATTAATCAATACACTGCCAAGGACACAGTAGGTAAGAGATATGGAGACTTAGCAGCAAACATTGGGCCAATAAGTGAAAAACCCTTCACCAATACAATTTCTAATCAATCTTTTAACTATTCAAAGGAATCTGTGTTTAGACAGTTTAGAACATCTCCTGCCTCTCACAATTGGGAGGCTCTGAACAATCACATGTGGCCAGAAAAACCGATTCAGGCAGGCTAGAGGATTTCCAAAAGAGTTTGTAGGTTGAAACACTGTCACACCCAGGAATTATTAACTGGAGCTGTAAGCTAACTCTTTTTTCAGAGAGAGGTAGTGGGGGACAGCCCCCCATAAAGTCAGAGGTGTAGGTGAGAGCACAAAGCAGAAAGTAGGCAGACTCTGGTTTGGGGGGTAGATGCTCGAGAATTTCCAGGGGGGACTCCTGAGGCTCGATCCTGCCTTTGCTTATGCCGAGCCTCCTTCCTCATGACCTTTGCCACAGGCAGAGTTGCTCATGCTGGCTCCCGGCAGTGATAGAATTCCAGTTGAGCTATTCCAGATCCTGAAAGATGATGCTGTGGAAAGTGCTGCACTCAATATGCAATATGCACTCAATATGCAATATGCCGGCTCCCGGCAATTACCATTATGGCAGAAAGTGAAGAGAAACTGAAGAGCCTCGATGAAAGTGAAAGAGGAGAGTGAAAAATCTGGCTTAAAACTCAACATTCTAAAATCTAAAATCATGGCACCTAGTCCCATCACTTCATGGCAAATAGATGGGAAACAATGGAAACAGTGAAAGATTATATTTTGGGGGCTTCCAAAATCACTACAGATGGTGACTGCAGCCATGGAATTAAAAGACACTTGCTTCTTGGAAGAAAGGCTAAGACAAACCTAGACAGCATTTTAAAAAGTAGAGACATTGCTCTGCCTACAAAGATCCGTCTTGCCAAAGCTATGGTTTTTCCAGTAAACACATGTGGATGTAAGAGTTGGATTATAAAGAAAACAGCACTGAAGAATTGATGCTTTTGAACTGTGGTGTTGGAGATGACTCTTGGACTGCCATTCGACTGCAAGGAGACTGAACCAGTCCCTCCTAAAGGAAATCAGTCCTGAATATTCATTGGAAGGACTGATGCTGAAATTGAAACTCCAATACTTTGGCCACTGAATGCGAAGAATTGGCTCATTTGAAAAGACCCTGCTGCTGGGAAAGATTGAAGGCAGGGGAAGAAGGGGATGACAGAGGATAAGATGGTTGGATGGCATCACTGACTCGACAGACGTGAGTTTGAGCAACCCCCGGGAGTTGGTGACAGACAGGGAGGCCTGGCGTGCTGCAGTCCATGGGGTCACAAAGAGTTCGACACGACTGAGCAACTGAACTGAACTGAACTGGGGTTTTATCTTGTCCCTTCATCTGCAATATAACTTTCTGCTCTTTCATCATGATTAACTTTCTGTAAAATGGTTTTTGTTTTAGCCACTGTGGGACTGTGGTTCTTCTTGCTTCTTCTGTCTGCCCTCTGATGGATGAAGTTCAGAGGCTTGTGTAAGCTTCCACATAGGATGAACTGGTAATGGGAAAAACTGGGTTTTACCCTGGTGGGTAGGGCAAATTTATAAAATTTATGAATACATATTTTAGAAACCCATTTACTTTTACTCTTTATGTTTTACCCTATATATAATAAGACTATGTGTGCTGTGATGTGCTTAGTTGTTCAGTCGTGTCTGACTCTTTGTGACCGCATGGACTGCAGCCCCACCAGGCTCTTCTGTTCATGGGGATGGATTCTCCAGGCAAGAATACTGGAGTGGATTGCCATGTCCTCCTCAGGGGATCTTCCAGGGATTGAACCCAGGTCTCCCACATTGCAGGTGGATTCTTTACTGACTGAGCCATCAGGAAAGCCCAAGAGTACGTGTAGTGTCTGCAAAATATATAGAGAGAAGAAATTAACTCCTTCTATCACTGTGACCAATAAATAGCCCACCTTGAGTTTACAATTAAATTATACTTTCTGATAAGTAATCAATGGCAGAGAGTATGTTTCTCATTACTAAATGAAAGGAAGCATCTTTGTCATGAATTTAACACATTTATTTAATGTATTAAATTATTAGTTTAATAAAATTCATTTAGGATGTGGAATGTCATTAAAGGGACAGTGTGTAACATAAGTGTTTGTTTACATACCTTGTCTCCTCTCCTTCCTCCCCTCCCCAAATTCTTTGGCTATAAATACCTTGAAGATAATGATTTAGATTTAATCTACTTTGTATCATTTGTGCCTAAGTATTATTTGTTTCTTGCTAGACATCCAGTAATTGTTAGTTTAAATAAATCTTAGAATGTTTTTAAAGAAGATACAAAATATTTTTGTGAGACTATTTTCTAGACTGACTTACAATTAAACCTGAGAATACAACATTATAATATGGAGTGTTGAAGATGTTTTATGTTGCAAGAGGAGTTAATGACTTCCAAGTGCATGGTTTTTGGTCACATAACTTGAGAAATAGAATTCAGAATACCTAGACAAGTGATATAATAGAGTGTTCTTAGCTAATATTTTTTGATATAAATTCTTTAAATTAGTGTTTTAACAGAGTCTTGACAGCAAGATGTACAAGTTCTACTTGGTGATAAAAACATGAAGTGATTATTATTGGCTGTAAAGCTTGGAGATAATCCATATGTCTTAGACATGAGAAGAGGAAAACAAAGCTAAGTGTTGATAAAGAAAGGTAAAGAACCCAAAATGATTATGAAAGTTTTTGAGTAGAAGCAAAATTTGTATAAGGATTTCAAACTTACTCCTAGAAATAAAAGAATTTTGCCTATGCCTGTGGAGTTCAACAAAATGGGCAATGTAGAAGTAGTTACTGTCAAATTAAGATGGTATTTCTGAACTTAGACTTATCTATTGGGAGGTGGATCAAAATAAATATGCAGAAAGCTGGCAAGATGCTTAGAGGCATTTCTATTTCTTTAGAAAGGAACTGACCAGACTCAAGAAGGGCACCAAAGATTCCAACACTGGTTGGTTGTCAGGGCATAATTATAGGTCTACAGTAAAAGGAGTACCAGTGTGGTACTATAGAGAGAAAATGTAAGCAGAAACTCAACCCTGGGGAGTGGGCAAAAATGTGGAGTGTATTCAAGGTCAATTTGAGGGCTATGTAGTTCACAACTCACTGAACCTCAAGGAGAATTGGCATGGAGATGGGGAAGGAGATGTATGCCAATAAGTCAGAGGCAATTGTCATACATTTGCTTCTGTTGGAGACTATAGGAGAAATTTGAAGAACCTTGAGCCTATTTTTTGGAGACACCAAAGGATATAGGTCTCAGATGCCAGAACAAAAGATACAACATAAATAGAAACTACATTGTAAGTTTTATATTGAAAAATGCAAGAAAGATTCCTCTCTTGTACCATTTATCTGTGAGAAAACATTTTGCAGTTTCTGTGGATTTAGTTGAGCTACATTCTTCCTGACAGGACTCTCAGAATGAGGTTCCTGAAATACAACCCTTGTTACTAGGTGAATTGACTTATTCCATGATCTATTTTAGTATTTTCAGTTCAGTTCATTCACTCAGTCATGTCTGACTCTTTGTGGCCCCATGGATTGCAGCATGCCAGGCTTCCCTGTCCATCACCAATTCCCGGCGCTTCCTCGAACTCATGTCAATTGAGTCAGTGATGCCATACAACCACCATCTCATCCTCTGTCATCCCCTTCTCCTCCTGCCTTCAATCTTTCCCAGCATCAGGGTCTTTTCCAGTGAGTCAGTTCTTTGCATCAGGTGGCCAAAGAATTGCAGTTTCAACTTCAGCATCAGTCCTTCCAATGAATATTCAAGACTGATTTCCTTTAGGACGGACTGGTTGTATCTTCTTGCAGTCCAAGGGACTCTCAAGAGTCTTGTTTAACACCACAGTTCAAAAGCATCAATTCTTCAGCCCTTCAGCCCTCAGCTTTCTTTATGGTCCAACTCTCTTTACATGACTACCGGAAAAATCAAAGCTTGACTAGACAGACTTTGTCAGCAGAGTAATGTCTCTACTTTTTAATATGCTGTCTAAGTTGGTCATAGCTTTTCTTCCAAGGAGCAAGTGTCTTTTAATTTCATGGCTGCAGTCACCATCTGCAGTGATTCTAGAGCCAAAAAAAAAAAAAAAGTCTGTCACTGTTTCCATTGTTTCTGATCTATTTGCCATGAAGTGATGGGACCAGATGCCATGATTTTAGTTTTCTGAATGTGGAGTTTTAAGCCAACTTTTTCACTCTTCTCTTTCACTTTCATCAAGAGGCTCTTTAGTTCTTTGCTTTCTGCCATAAGGACAATGTCATCTGCATATCTAAGGTTATTGTTATTTGTCCCAGCAATCTTGATTCCAGCTTGTGCTTCATCCAGCCAGGCATTTCACATGATGTACTCTGCATATAAGTTAAATAAGCAGGGTGACAGTATACAGCCTTGACGTACCTCTTCCCGATTTGGAACCAGTCTGTTTTTCCATGTCCAGTTCTAACTGTTGCTTCTTGACCTGCATACAGATTTTTCAGGAGGCATATAAGAGGGTCTGGTAAACCCATATCTTAAAGAATTTTTCATAGTTTGTTGTGGTCCACACAGGCAAAGGCTTTGGCATAGTCAATAAAGCAGAAGTAGATGTTTTTCTGGAACGCTCTTGATTTTTCGATGATCCAATGGATTTTGGCAATTTGATCTCTGGTTTTTTTGCCTTTTCTAAGTCCAGCTTGAACATCTGGAAGTTCACAGTTCATGTACTATTGAAGCCTGGCTTGGAGAATTTTGAGCATTACTTGTGCCTCAGCTGGTAGAGAATCTGCCTGCAATGCAGGAGACCTGGGTTTGATCCCTGGGTTGGGAAGATCCCCTGGAGAAGGGAAAGGCTACCCACTTTAGTATTCTGGCCTGGAAAATTTCATGGACTGCATACTGCATGGGCTCGCAAAGAGTCGGACATTATTGAATGACTTTCACTCACTCACTCACTCACTCACTGCTAGGGTGTGAGTTGAGTGCAATTGTGTGGTAGTTGGAACATTTTTGGCATTGCCTTTCTTTGGTATTGGAATGAAAACTGACCTTTTCCAGTCCTGTGGCCACTGCTCAGTTTTCCAAATTTGCTGGCATATTGAGTGCAGCACTTTCACAGCACTTTTAGGATTTGAAATAGCTCAACTGGAATTCCATTACCTCCACTAACTTTGTTCGTAGTGATGCTTCCTAAGGCTGACTTGACTTCGCATTCCAGGATGTCTGGCTCAAGGTTAGTGATCACACCATCTTGGTTATCTGGGTAATAAAGATCTTTTTTGTATAGTTCTGTGTCTTCTTGCACCTCTTCTTAATAGCTTCTGCTTCTGTTAGGTCCATAACATTTTCAGTTTGAACTTTAATTTTTATGAACTTACAATATTGTTACTAGAATACTATTTGCATGCATGTTCAGTCATTTAGTTGTGTCTGACTTTTCGTGACCCCATTTACTGTAACCTGCCAGGCTCCTCTGTCCATGGGATTCTCCAGGCAAGTATACTGGAGTGGGTTGCCACGCCCTCCTCCAGGGGATCTTCCTGACCCAGGGATGGAACATGAGTCTCCTATGATTCCTGCATTGCAGATTCTTTACCACTGAACCTCCAGGGAAGCCCATTTTAACATAAGTGCAAGTTGAAAAATGGGTTTTATATATATATATATCAACTGCTTATATATGCTATGGAGAAGGCAATGGCAACCCACTCCAGTGTTCTTGCCTGGAGAATCCCAGAGATGGTGGAGCCTGGTGGGCTGCCATCTATGGGGTCACACATTATATTAAACAAAATATAAATTGTGTGTGTGTATATATAAATATATATAAATCACATATAAAATGGGTTTATATACATGTATAAATGACACACAATTTGTATATCAGACTAAATATAGCAAATTTTTGATAAATCATTTTACTTTAAAATTAATCAAACTCATTATTCAATATTAATTTAAAGTGGTATGTCTCAACCTTGTTTCATAACTTTTATTCATTTAGGAAATTTTCCAATTAAAAGTACTTTGTAAACTAACTTCATAGTTAGATGTTCAAGATATCACAAATATCTTATTATTATAGTTTCAGTTTTCCAAATCATTGTAATCATTATACTTATTTCCAATTTATATAATCAACAGTCATCCAGGAAAATTGCAAAAAAAAAAAAAAACCAAAACACATTGGAACCAACTTGAACACTTACTTCACCTATTTTTTTTCTTTTTTTGAGACAGAACTTAAGTTCTGCCTGTTTAGAATATTTTAACCTTATAATGCTTATAGTAGTAGTCACCATATTATACATTAGATCTTCAGACTTCATGCATCTTATAACTCAAAGTATTGATTCACCATCCTCTCCCTATATCCCCTATCTCCAGGCCCTGGCAACCACCATTCTACTGTTTCTATATGTTTGAACTCTTATTTTTAGGTCCCACATAAAAGTGATATCAGGTAGTATTTGTCTGTCTTGTTTATTTCATTTAGCATAATGCCCTCTAGGTTTATCTACATTGTCAAAAATATCGGAATTCAGAATTTCCTTCTTAAGGTTCCATATTTTCTATATATACGGGGTCACTAAGAGTCAGACACGACTGAGCAACTTCACTTTCACTTTTCACTCTCATGTATTGGAGTAGGAAATGGCAACCCACTCCAGGTTCTTGCCTGGAGAATCCCAGGGATGGGGGAGCCTGGTGGGCTGCCGTCTATGGGGTTGCACAGTCGGACACGACTGAAGCAACTTAGCAGCAGCAGCAGCAGACATATATATATATATATATATATATATATGTATGTATGTATATAAAACTTCTCACACATATAACTTCTCTTCACATCTTCTCTAGCCATTCAACTGTCATTGGACACTTTCACTGTTTACATATCTTGAATATTTTGAAGAACATCACCTTGAACATAGAAATGAAAGTATCTCTTTGAGAAACTGATTTCATTTCCTCTGGATACATATCCAGAAGTGGGACTGCTGGGGTCATAAATAGCTCTATTTTTAGTTTTTGAGGCGTTTCCACACTGTTTTCCCTAGATGCTGCGCTAATTTACATTCCCACCAACTGTGCAAGGGTCCCTTTTCTCTGCAACATCTCTGAGATTTGCTTATCTCTCATCTTTTTGATAAAAGACATCCTAGCAGGTTGTCTGAAAAATTAATATCCCGTTGCACTTTTGATTTTCATTTGCGTAATGAGTAGTGATGTTGAGTGTATTTCCATGTACCTAGTGGCCATTTGTTTGTCTTGAAAAAAAAGTCTTCAGGGTCTTTGCCCATTTTTTAATTGAGTTATTTGGCTTTTTGTTAGTGAGAAATATGAGTTTCTTGTATATTTTGGATATTAACCCTTTATCATATTTGTAGCTTGCAAATATTTTCTCTCATTACATAAGCTGTGTTTTTGTTTTGTGCATAGTTTGCTGTGCAGAAATAAAATTTGACTCATGACATTTTTAACTTTGTCAGTTATCAAATATCTACTTGATAGGTAGATATTCTGTTTATTCATTTAAAGTGGGAATTACGTAGATACTATAAATATATTAATAAATATAAAGTTATAATAAGAAAGGTAAGCATAATATTGAAAAAGAAAAGTGATGAGAAAAAAAATTACTTTTGTTCTCAATTTTCAAACCTTTTACTTTGTGAGTAAAAAATACTGTTGCCCCACTAGCCCCTCCTAACAGAATAAGAAAGAAGCAATTTACAGTTCCCTTAAATAAAGAGTAATGGATAATCAAGGTATATTTAAAGGTTTGGGATTTATTTAATAACGTATTTCCTTTGCATTTTAACATATTTAAAAACCACAAAAAGAATATTTGGTTTATTTTATCTAAAAAAATTAAAATACTATCAAGCTCTACTTAAGACAGAAAACTGTATGAGCTTTAAAGAAAACAGATAATTTATAATCGCATTGATTCATTCTATTATATGATTGTTGTTGTTCAGTCTCCCAATCTTATCCAACTTTTTGCAATCCCATGGACTGCAGCACTCCTGGCCTCCCTGTCCCTTACCATCTCCCAGAGTTTGCCCAATTTCATGTCCGTTGCATCAGTGATGCTATCCAGCCATCTCATCCTCTGACACCCTCTTCTTTTGCCCTCCATATTTCCCAGCATCAGGGTCTTTTCCAATGAGTCCTCTGTTCTCATCAGGTGACCAAAATACTGGAACTTCAACTTCAGCATCAGTCCTTCCAATGAGTATTCAGGGTTGGTTTCTTTTAAGATTGACTGCTTTGGTCTCCCCACTGCCCAAGGGATTCTCAGAAGTCTTCTCCAGCACCACAGTTCAAAGGCATCAATTCTTTGGTGCTCTGCCTTCTTTATAGTCCAGCTCTCACAACCATACACATCCACTGGGAAGACAAAAGCCTTGACTATACAGACCTTTGTCGGCAGGGTGATGTCTCTGCTTTTCAACACACTATCTAGGTTTATCATAACTTTCCTGTCAAGAGGCAAATGTCTTCTGATTTCATGGCTGCTGTCACCATCCACAGTGATTTTAGAACCAAATAAGAGGAAATCTGTCACTTCTTCCACCTTTTCCCTTCTATTTGCCATGAAGTAATGGGGCTGGATGCCATGATCTTAATTTTTTTTTTTTTTAATATTTAGTTTTAAGCTGGCATTTTCACTCCCCTCCTTCACCCTCATCAAGAGGTTCTTTAGTTCCTCTTCGCTTTCTGCCATTAGAATTGTATCATCTGCATATCTGAGGTTGTTGATGCTTCTCCTGCCTATCTTTATTCCAGCTTGTAACTCATCCAGCCCAGCATTTCTAATGATGTGCTCAAGGGTTAGCTGCTCAGTTGTGTCTGACTCTTTGCAACCCACAGACTGTAGCCTGCCAGGTTACTTTGTCCATGGAATTATCCAGACAAAAGTACAGGAGTGAGTTGCCCTTTTCTAGAAGATCTTCCTGACCCAGGGATCAAATCTGAGTCCCCCACATTGCAGATAGATTCTTTACGATCTGAGACACCAGGGAAGCATGGTGAAAACAGAAAACCCTGAGGTACTCCTTTCTCAATCCTGAATCAATCAGTTGTCCCGTACAGGGTTCTAACTTTTGCTTCTTGACCCACATACAGGTTTCTCAGGAGACAAGTAAGATGGTCAGCTATTCCCATATCCTTAAGAGCTTTCTACAGTTTCTTATGATGCACACAGTCAAAGGCTTTAGCATAGTCAATGAAATAGAGGTAGATGTATTTCTGGAACTCCCTTGCTTTCTCTATGATCCAGTTAATGTTAGCAATTTGATCTCTGATTCCTCTGCATTTTCTAAACCCATATTGGATGTCTGGAAGTTCTTGATTTGTGTAATGCTGAAGCCTAGCATGCAAGATTTTAAGCATGACCTTGCTAGCACGGGAGATGAGTGCAATTGTCTGATGATTTGAACAATCTTCAAATTGTTCTGTACTGTTCAAACTGTTCAAGTACTGCCCTTCTTGGGAATTGGGATGAGAATTGATCTCTTCCAGTCGTGTGGCCACTGCTCCATCTTCCAGATTTGCTGACATATTGAGTGCAACACTTTGATAGCATTATCTTTTAGGGTTTGAATAGCTCTACTGGAATTCCATTGCATCCACTAGCTTTATTGATAGCAGTGCTTCCTAAGTTCCACCAGATTTCATACTCCAGAATGTCTGGCTCTGGGTGACTGACCACACCATCATAGTTATCTGGTTCATTAAGGTCATTTTTGTACATTTCTTCCACATATTCTATCTCTTCTTGACCTCTTCAGCTTCTACTAGGTCTTTGTCATTTCTGTTCTTCATTGTGCCCATTTGGGCAAAATTTTCCCTTGATATTTCCAATTTTCCTGAAGAGATCTCTAGTCTTTCCCCTTCTATTGTTTTCTTCTATTTCTTTACATTATTCATTGAATAAGGCCTTCTTGTCTCTCTTGGCTATTCTCTGGAACTTTGAATTTATTTGGTTCTACCTTTCCCTTTCTCTCTTGTTTTTGCTTCTCATCTTTCTTCAGCTATTTGTAAGGCCTCCTCAGATAAGCACTTTGCCTTCTTGATTTTCTTTTTCTTTGTGATGGTTTTGTTCACTGCCTCCTTTACAATATTATTGACCTCCATCCATAGTTCTTCTAGCACACTATTAACTAGATCTAATTCCTTGAATCTCTTTGTTACTTCCACTGCATATTCATAGGGGATTTGAATTAAGTCATATCTGGCTGGTCTAGTGGTTTTCCTCACTTTGTTTAGTTTAAACCTGAATTTTTATATGAAAAGCTGATGATCTGAGCCACAGTCAGCTCCAGGTCTTATTTTTGCTGACTATATACATTTTCTCCTTATTTGGCTACAAAGAATGTAATCAATTTGATTTTGATATTGACCATTTCAGTTCAGTTCAGTTGCTCAGTTGTGTCCGACTCTTTGCGACCCCATGAATAGCAGCACCCCAGGCATCTCTGTCCATCGCCAACTCCCAGAGTTCACTCAGATTCACATCTATTGAGTCAGTGATGCCATCCAGCCATCTCATCCTCTGTCGTCCCCTTCTCCTCCTGCCCCCAATCCCTCCCAGCATCAGAGATTTTCCAATGAGTCAACTCTTCGCATGAGGTGGCCAAAGTACTGGAGTTTCAGCTTCAGCATCATTCCCTCCAAAGAAATCCCAGGGCTGATCTCCTTCAGAATGGACTGGTTGGATCTCCTTGCAGTCCAAGGGATTCTCAAGAGTCTTCTCCAATACCACAGTTCAAAAGCATCAATTCTTTGGTGCTCAGCCTTCTTCACAGTCCAACTCTCACATCCATACATGACCACTGGAAAAACCATAGCCTTGACTAGAAGGACCTTTGTTGGCAAAGTAATGTCTCTGCTTTTGAATATGCTATCTATTGACCATTTAGTGATGTCCATATGAAAAGTTGTCCCTTGGGTTGTTGAAAAGGGTGTTTCCTGTGACCAGTGCATTCTCTTGGCAGAATTCTGTTAGCCTTTGCCCAGCTTCATTTTGTACTCCAGGCACCAAACTTACCTGTTACTCCAGCTATCTCTTGACTTTCAACTTTCACATTCTAATCCCCAGTGATGAATAGAACATCTTTCTTTGATGTTAATTCTAAGAGGTCTTCTAGGTCTTCATAGAACTGATCAATTTCAGCTTCTTCAGCATCAGTGCTAAGGGCATAGACTTGAATTACTGTGATGAATGGCTTACCTTGGAAACAAACCAAGATCATTCTATCATTTTTGAGCTTGCACCCAAGTACTGTGTTTCAGATGGTTTTGTTGATTATGAAGGCTATTTCATTTCTTTAGGATTCCTCTAGCTTCAGGAGAGAAAGTATGGTTATGTGGTGATCCTAAGGCCTACAGATTAATTTATCAACAACAGGAAACAAATTAAATAAAGTATTACATATACACTGGAAATCTATATAGCAATTAAAGACCATGTTATATATGAGCATACTAATTGACATTAGGCTTTCCTGGTGTTTCAGCTGTTAAAGAATCTACCTGCAATGCAAGAGACTGCTTGCAGTCTCCCAGGTTTGATCCCTGGGTTGGGAAGATATCCTGGTGGAGGAAATGGCAACCCATTCCAGCATTTTTGCCTGGAAAATCCCATGGACAAAGGAGACTTACAGACTATTGTCCATGGGGTCACATGATTCAGACATGACTTAGCGAATAAATCACCACCACCACTAAATGGCATTATGTTATATAAATTTTATAATTGGCATTGAAAATACCACAATGCATAATAAAATGACGAAAGCAGATTACATAACATATACATATGAAATTTTTATTTATTTACATAAAGAACATATATGAATAAACCCAAGGTAGTGAGGCCTTCAGAAAATTCATAGAATCATGTGCCATTCTGATTTAAACTGTAGGCCTGAACCCTGACTCACACTTGCTAAACAATTATCTTAGGGCTGAATCCCAGTAAATTTCATATTAAGTTTTTTCTATATTTTATACCCATGATACTCTAATTTAGGAAAGGAAGAAATAGATTTGAAGATAGTATATATATTCTGTTGTTCTGATTAAACAAATGTGTGTCAGTGACAATATCAGGGCTTCTCTGATACCAGGGCTCAGACAGTAAAGAATCCGCTTGCAATGTGGGAGACCTGGGTTAAGTCCCTGGGTTGGGAAGATTCCCTGAAGGAGGGCATGGCAGCCCACTCTAGTGTTCTTGCCTGGAGAATGCCCATGGACAGAGGAGCCTGGGGGGCGACAGTCCTTGGGGTCGCAAAGAGTCGGACACGACTGAGCAACTAAACACGGCACGGCACAGTGACAATACCAAGTACCTGAATGCTTAAGCCAATTTTTAAAGTTAGGGTAAGGCTTTCTTTCTAATTCATCTGTTTGTAAGAAGTCTAGAGGTGCACTAATATATTTTTAAAGTAAAAATAAAGTTTTTATGAAAAAAAGGGTAAAACACATAGAAATATGATAACCTACCAGTGAAGCCAATCTAACAACATTGTATCAACTCAGCCTGATTTTACCATAAAATATTTTTTACAAGCTATATTTCAGCTACCCATTAACATGCAAACATATACAATACACACAGGGCTATTTTTTGCTTTCATAGTTGTATGTCATAATATCAATTTTACATGGAGTAAGACTTATAACTTTATACCAGCTTCCTTGCCTGTATGAAACCAGTGAATTAAGCAAGGTTTTCAATTGTTTAAAAAAAAAACCTCTTAAATCACAACTTAATAGCCATTTTCCCTAACAACAAGTATAAATTACCTCCTAGCTTAATGAAAATTAATTGTTTTTCTGCCTTGACAATTATGCTGTGATTGATCAAGTTTAAAGGACCTGCAAGGTTCATTTGCTGTAATTCTATTGTAACCCATTAAATCTGCAGTGGAAGATGACTTTTAACTTATCCACATATTAAGGAATTCTAATAGCAGCTCTGTATGTCACTGTTTACTCAAAAGTGACATATCAAATTGCCTCTTTCTCTTAGCTCAATTACTGTTGTTTGTCTTTACTGATATGAGACATTCATATCAGTATGAGTTCTACTGTGGTGCCTTCATAACTAAAGCATTTATATCACATTTTTAATTCAAGCAACAAAGATTAAAGAAAAGTAATGAATGTTTGTTGTCTAGCAGTAGCAAATAAATGAAATAGCTTAATGTAACAAAACTTTTCCATAATAAAAATTTATGTATCTCTTCAAACAAATTCTATTTAAAAAAAAAAGACATAAATTTATACCTGTTACAAAGACAAAAATTAAAAAGGTGGGTAATATTAGAAAGAACAAACAGAGATGGGAACTGTAGTGTACTATGGGTGGGAATCTCAACCTTAGAGTCCATCTAGAAAGTGGTATATTTCCAGAAAATCTAGATGAAATTAAATATGGGTATCATATCCCAGAAAATCCATAAAGTGAAAAGTATAGAAATGATTGCTGAGCTACTATTTGTATCATTAGGAAGTTGGGGGGCGATATCATGGTTCATCACTAAAGTAATGGATAAGTAAAGGATTAAAGAGAAAGACTAAAGTACAAGACTTTAGATTGTGAAATATGAGACTGTATTTTCAGTAATATTCAGGCATAATAGTATCTATCATTTATGTATTATTACAAAATATATTATAAATGCTAATGTTTTGAACTGTGGTGTTGGAGAATACACTTGAGAATCCCTTGGACTGCAAGGAGATCCATCCAGTCCATCCTAAGGGAAATCAGTCCTGAATGTTCATTGGAAGGACTGATGCTGAAGCTGAAGCTCCAATAGTTTGATCACCTGATGCAAAGAACTGACTCATTGGAAAAGACCCTGATGCTGGAGAAGATTGAAGGCAGAAGGGGATGACAGAGGATGAGATGTTTGGATGGTATCTTCAACATTATTTTCAGTCCAATTATTATTTTCATTATTGTTTTCAGTCCAGTTATTTGGACTGAATTATTTTTAGTCCAATTCAGATCTAATAGATAATAGCTGAGTCAATATATTGAAGTTCTAAATAACACTATCCATAAAGAAAGAAACTTTAAAACTTAATCATAAAGGATAAACTTTATTCTCAACATGAAACATTAAAAAAAACTGACCATATATTAGAAAAGTTGAAAAATTCTATGAGGCAAAACTAATAAAAACAAGATTTCTGATTATAATACAGTAGATATATATACATGCATATATATATTTATATATATACATGACCTGACACAAAATACCAAACCACCTCACCTGCCTCCTGAGAAAACTGCATGCAGGTCAAGAAGCAGCATTTAGAGCCAGACATAAGTTTAAGAATACTCTGGAGATGGTGAAGGACGGGGAAGCCTGGCATGCTACTATCCATGGGGTCACAAAGAGCTGGAAATGAACAACATGAAAACTACAAACATCTCAGGAAAAATTAAAGATGGCCTAAATAACTGAAGAGCTATTTAATGGTTCAAAGATTGGAAGAGAAAATACTATTAGGGTATCAATCTTTCCCATCTTGATTTATAGAATCTTCATGATGCCAAACATAATCTCTATAAGTACATGTACAGAAATTGATAAGATAAATCTAAAATTTATATGGAAAAATAAAGGATGCCAAAACAACTTAGAAAAAAGAATACTTGGAGGACTATCTAATTTCAGGATTTACTATAAAATGACAGTAATCAAGACTACATGGTACTGGCATAAAGATAAAACTACAGATAAATGAAAAAAAAAAAAAATAGAAAGTCCAAAAATAAACTTACACATATGTGGCCAGCTTGTTTTTGGCAAAGATGCCAAGGTAATTCAGTTAGGTGAACAGCATTTTTTAATCAAAAAATGGTACTAAAACCAGTGGATATCCATATAGAAGAATTAATGTACCCTTGTCTGATGACACCACAAAAATTAACTTGAAGTACACATATGGATCTAACTGTAGGCAAGTGTGCATGTATGTGTGCATTCGTGTGTGTGTGAGTGTATATAATAAGATAAAGCAAATGTAGCAAAATGTTAAAATGAGTGACTCCAGATGAAGATATAAGGGATAGGCACTCTATAGTTTTTTCAACTTCTCTGTAGCTTTGAAATTTTCAAACCAAAATTTTTGAGAAAAGTTCTGAGTCAAATATGAAAAGTATTAATATTAAAAATAAAATAATTAATAGAAAGAAATATTTAACAACGTAGCTAATTCTATTAGATTTAACATTTAAATGCTGCATTCATGAAGAATCTAATTGGCTTAATCAGTACCTAATACTCAAATTGTTGCTCAAATAAGCTACCTTTGTTCTTTACTATGGGGATATATAACTTGTTTATATACAACTTCATAAATAGGTCACACTCTATAAACTTCAAACAGGCTTAAGTGGCCGTAAATTCTTATCTCATCAAAACCATGAATATGCTGAGAAGAAAACTTCAATAGGCTTGAAATTAAGACAGTGCTTGATCCCCATTCAGATTCTGAGATTAGTATATCAGACTAAATCCCATGACATTCTAGAACAACATTCTATTGCAGTCTTGCCAGAGATAAATCTATTTATTACTCAGTAAAAATGTATCTGTTTTCATTTTAATCAGAAAGCAATACTCTTTTTTCTGTTATTGTCTTTCATCTTTGAAACACAAAATGTTTTAAGAAGTATTATCCATTATAAAGAAAAGAGAAAGGAGCTAGAGATGGGCTGACTTTATTTCAGTGTCTCCCCCAAGGCCTGGTACAAAGGCTAGAGAATTCAACAATCTCAGCTTCTTAGAAGTAGTGCAAGGTTACACTCACTGGAATTCAATGCCCTTTGGGTTAGTATTCATGTTTCAGTAATGTTTCTCTTAAGTTTATTTTTCTGTAAAGCCAAACACAAATCTGCCTTTATAAGGGCATTATGCTTTTCAAAAGTGAGCTTTTAAACGTTGATATGAGAACTGTGATAGTGGTGTTAAGGTACACATTAAGGGGAAATGTACGTGGGAAAAAATACAAGGGGGAAAATAAAGCAGGTAATAATGTGCCCAGTAATCTCAAAATCAAAGTTGTCCACTTAGAAATGCTCATTCTGTTTCACGAATTGATGATGAAGAGAAAACTCCAAAGTGGATGTAAATTGTATGTAGCCATTTGAAACCTTTGAAACATAGCTCATCTGCGATTATAAAGGGGTATGTTCCTAAAATTTCTTTGTAAATCATTTGTTTAGAACTCAGAAAGAATTTCCCCACTGAAACTATATTGTTCATGATGTTTTGTAGGTTAGGTTTCAGAGCAAAACCACAAAAATCTGCTGTATCCCAAATGGACCTAAAATGCGGTAAAACGGACTACCTTTTCCTCTACAGCACACTCAGTCCCTCTGAGGCTTCTTATACAGTTACTGCAGGAAACAGTGGAAAGCCATGCCTGAAAAAGAATACCATGCCCTACAAACTGGTCACCAGGGTCAAAACAGGACTTTACAACAAGAATATTTGCTGTGAATTGAGAAGGTAAATATCCCAGACCCAGTTCCCACACAGGCATGTTCTCTGAGTTATGATTCTCACTCAAAATGTAGGAAAATCCAGCCTGAGGAGAGTCAAGGCATGTGCCCAGAAAGAAACCATGCATGTGGTATTAGTTCCATATTATCCCTCCTCCCAAATGTTTGTAATATTGTATAACCCACTGGAGCTTCTTTTTTTCTAAGTGGCCTTATCTTTGATAATTACTAATTATCAACTAAAATTACAAATTATCATAATATACAAATGATTAACAGCAATGAATAATATTCTAAATCATTAATTATGACAGTTATTAATAATACACAAACATCTATTAACACTAATAACCTTTTAATGAACACCTACACACAACAAACACTTAATTTGTTGACTTTTCATCCTCTTAACAACTCTGAAAAGGAGAATTTATCACAGCAAAGTACAGAAGAGAAAAGAGATGTTCACAGAGATTACTAAAAACTTAGTTTTTTATCTCTAAACTGGTAAAGCTAAGATTGCAATTTAATTCCTCTGATCTTAACCATCATTCCTTAATTAATTGAGCAATTCATTCATTCATTCAGCAATTGTTTATTGAGGGCCTACTATGTGGCATGCATGGTTCAGAGAGAGGTTTAACTTTAAGAGGCAAATGTGCTTTAGGGGATTTAGTGTAGCCAGAAGTAGAGGGAAGGAAACCAAGGGGAGAAACAGGAATAATAGGGAAAAGTTGTAATTTAGAGAAATCAAACAAGAGAGGCAATTGTAAGTTTATTATTGGGTACCAATACAGTTATATATCACTTATAGTTTATATACTACATATGATATATATTTATTATAGTCATTTTCATCTCCTGATAAATCCCATGACTGATATTATATATTTTTACAGTTGAGCTCCACTTGCTTTGAATAATAAACTCACTTCTCCAACAGAGCATCAACCAGGAAAAAATGATAGTGTATATGTTCCACTATTTCATCTTTTCTGAAGATGTGAAAAATAGGCTGCTAGTCATGTAAATATAGAGTGCTATAAAAATAATAACTTTATATGAGAGAAGAGGCTGAACTTCTGACTAAAAATGGGAAATAAAGGAAAATATTAAGTATGGAATTTTTGATTATATTATAATGGTGGTATATAAATGGAAATTTAATGAATAAGGAAAATATTTCTGCCGATATACGATTAAAGTTTAGTTTGATCTGTATCGGACACATGCATTGCTCTGGAGAAGACAGAGATATAGGCTACTATTACAAGGTATGAGGGTACACGGAAAACAAAACTGTAACAGTGGCCATGGAACTAGGTATGGGAATATTTTCTTTCCACTTATGTACATGTTATTAAAAACAATCTGGTGAATATTCGTAGAAAATTAGGGATACCAAGTCACAATATGAATACCTTTGCTAATATTTTCTGGTGGCATGATATTTCTACAAACCTTGTTTTAAGAGTTCTTAGGTACAGAGTGGTCATATTTCTCTAGGTGTGATAGGAGCTCCATCCAAGTGAATGGTAATTGCAATACTTGCATGCCTTCCACGCCTATCTGAGCCATTTGTGTCAGTGATAGTTCCAATATTAAAGTTATTTACATACCAGATGGTTATGGTTATAGAATGTCCTTTATTAATTGAAGTATAGCTGATTGATAATATTTTATTATAAATGCTCTACATTGTCATGTGTAGAGCATAGTGATTCAGTTATTTATTCTGATTATATTCCATTATAGGTTATTAGAAGACATTAAATATAATTCCATGTAATATACAGTAAATGCTGTTGCTTATGTATTTTATACATAGTAGTTTGTATCCTTTAATCCCATACTCTTAATTTGCCCCTCCTCCATTTCCTCTCCCCTTTGGTAACTATAATTTTGTTTTCAATATCTGTGAGTCTGTTCCTATTAAGTGTGTAGATTCATTGAATTACATTTTTAGATTCCCCATGCAAGTGATCTCATTTATTATATAATATTTGCCTTTTTCTGTCTGATTTACTTCACTAAGCATAATATTCTCTGAGTACATGTTGCTGCAAATGCTGAAATTTCATTCTTTTTTGGTAATATTCCATTATATATATAATACAAATTATATATGTGTAATATATATATTATGTCTTCTTAAACCAGTCATCTGTGGATGGGCACTTGGGTTGTTTCCATGTCTATGTCCTACTGTAATCAATGCTGTTATGAACACTGGGGGTATATCAGTTCCGTTCAGTTCAGGGCAGTCGCTCAGTCCTGTCTGACTCTTTGCGACCCCATGAATCGCAGCACGCCAGGCCTCCCTGTCCATCACCATCTCCCGGAGTTCACTCAAACTCACGTCCATCGAGTCGGTGATGCCATCCAGCCATCTCATCCTCTGTCGTCCCCTTCTCCTTCCCCCAATCCCTCCCAGCATCAGAGACTTTTCCAATGAGTCAACTCTTCGCATAAGGTGGCCAAAGTACTGGAGTTTCAGCTTTAGCATCATTCCTTCCAAAGAACACCCAGGACTGATCTCCTTCAGAATGGACTGGTTGGATCTCCTTGCAGTCCAAGGGACTCTCAAGAGTCTTCTCCAACACCACAGTTCAAAAGCATCAATTCCTTGGTACTCAGCTTTCTTCATAGTCCAACTCTCACATCGATATATGACCACTGGAAAAACCATAGCCTTGACTAGACGAACCTTTGTTGGCAAAGTAATGTCTCTGCTTTTCAATATGCTATCTAGGTTGGTCATAACTTTTCTTCCAAGGAGTAAGTGTCTTTTAATTTCATGGCTGCAGTCACCATCTGCAGTGATTTTGGAACCCCAAAAAATAAAGTCTGACACTCTTTCCAATGTTTCTCCATCTATTTCCCATGAAGTGATGGGACCAAATGCCATGATCTTCATTTTCTGAATGTTGATCTTTAAGCCACCTTTTTCACTCTCCTCTTTCACTTTCGTTAAGATGCTTTTTAGCTCCTCTTCACTTTCTGCCATAAGGGTGGTGTCTTCTGCCTATCGGTGGTTATTGATATTTCTCCCAGCAATCTTGATTCCAGCTTGTGCTTCTTCCAGCTCAGTGTTTCTCATGATGTACTCGGCATATAAGTTAAATAAGCAGGGTGACAGTATACAGCCTTGATGTACTCCTTTTCCTATTTGGAACCAGTCTGTTGTTCCATGTCCAGTTCTAACTGTTGTTTCCTGACCTGCATATAGGTTTCTCAAGAGGCAGGTCAGGTGATCTGGTATTCCCATCTCTTTCAGAATTTTCCACAGTTTATTGTGATACACACAGTCAAAGGCTTTGGCATAGTCAATAAAGCAGAAATAGATGTTTTTCTGGAACTCTTGCTTTTTCCATGATCCAGCGGATATTGGCAATTTGATCTCTGGTTTCTCTGCCTTTTCTAAAACCATCTTGAACATCTGGAAGTTCACAGTTCACGTATTGCTGAAGCCTGGCTTGGCGAATTTTGAGCATTACTTTACCAGCGTGTGAGATGAGTGCAATTGTGTGGTAGTTTGAGCATTCTTTGGCATTGCCTTTCTTTGGGATCAGAATGAAAACTGACCTTTTCCAGTCCTGTGGCCACTGCTGAGCTTTCCAAATTTGCTGGTTACATTATTTGCAAATATTTTCTCCCATTCCATAGGCTCCTTTTTCCTTTTGTGGATTGTTTCCTGTACTGTGAAAAAGTTTATAAGTTTGATTGCACCACATTTGTTTATTTTTGCTTTTGCTTCTTTTGTCTTAGCAGACTGACCTAAGAAAATATTGCTACATTTTATGTCAGAGAATGTTTTGTCTATGTTCTCTTCTGGGAGTTTAGTGTGTCAAGTCTTATATATAGGTATTTAAACCATTCTCAGCTTATTTTCATGTATGGTATCAGGGAGTGTTTGGATTTCATTGATTTTTCGTGTAGCTGTCCAGCTCCCCCAACACCACTTGCTGAAGAGACTGTCTTTTCCATTGTATATTCTTGCCTACTTTGTCAAAGATTGACAGTAGGGACACACGTTTACTCCTGGGCTCTCTATTCTGTTCCACTGATTTAAATGCCTTTTTGTGCCAATACCATGCTGCATTGATTACTGTGAAAGTGAAAGTGAAGTCGCTCAGTTGTGTCCGACTCTTTGCAACCCCATAGACTGCAGCCTACCAGGCTCCTCTGTCCATGGGATTTTCCAGGCAAGAGTACTGGAGTGCGGTGTCATTGCCTTCTCCAAAATACATTATTAATTTATCTTGAAAGTGAAAGTGAAGTTGCTCAGTCGTGTCCAACTCTTAGCGACCCCATGGACTGCGGCCCACCAGGCTCCTCCATCCATGGGATTTTCCAGGCAAGAGTGCTGGAGTGGGGTGCCATTGCCCTCTCCGATTGATTGCTGTAGCCTTTAGTAAAATTTGAAGTCTGGAAGGGTTATACTCCTAGTAGTAGTGTTAGTCCGTCTCCTCTGTCCATGGGATTCTCCAGTCAAGAATACTGGAGTGGGTTGCCATTCCCTTCTCCAGAAGATCTTCCCAACCTGGGGACTGAACCTGGATCTCCTGCACTGAAGGTAGATTCTTTACTGTCTGATCTACAGGGAAGCCATTAAATGCCTTGCTTTGTTCTTTTTGCCCAGGAATGCTCTGTTAATTCTGGGTCTTCTGTGATTTCATATAAATTTTAGGATTATTTCTTCCACTTCTGTGAAAAATGTCATGGGCAGTTTGATAGGGTTCACATTAAATCTGTAGATTTCTTTGTGTAGCGTGGCCATTTTAACAATATTAATTCTTCAAATTCAAGAACATGGGATAGCTTTCCACTTCTTTGAGTCATTTTCAATTCACTTTATGAATGTTTTATAGTTCTTAGAGATTAAGTCTTTTACTTCCTTAGTCAGGTGCAGACCTAGGTACTTTAATTTTTTGGACACATTTTAAAAGGAATGATTTCCTTTCTTTCTCTTTTTGATATTTCATTGTTACTGTAAAGAAACACAACATATTTCTGTATATTAATCTTTTATTCTGCTACTTTGTCACATCTACTTATTAGCTTTAATAGTTTTTGTTTGCAGTCTTTAAAGTTTTCTATGTGAAGTATCAAGAGCTTCACTGGTGGCTCAGATGGTAAAGAATCTGCCTGCAATACAAGAGCCTCGGGTTCAATCCCTGGTTAGGGAAGATTCTCTGGAGAAGGAAATGGCTACCCACTACAGTATTTTTGCCTGGAGAATTCCATGGACGGAGGAACCTGGCAGGCTACAGCCCAGGAGATCACAAAGACAGACATGGCTGACTGACACACACACGCATACACACACATATAGAATACGATGTCATTTGCATGTAATGACAATTTCACATCTCCCCTTCCAATATGGGAGCCTTTTATTTATTTTTCTTGTGTGACTGCTGTGACAAGGACTTCCAATGATGTTGAACAGAAGTGGTGAGAATAAGCATTCTTGTCTTTTTCCAGATTTTAGCAGGAAAGTCTTCAGCTTTTCACTGTTGAGTATTATGTTGGCTGTGGGTTTATCATAAGTAGCTTTTATTATGTTGATATATGGTCCCTCTATATCCATTTTGCTAAGAGTTTTCAATCATGAATGGGTACTGAATTTATCAAATGAATTTTCTGCATCTATTGAGATAATATTGTGGTTTTTATTTTTTATTTTGTTGATGTGATATGCTTTACCACATCAACTTATTTGCATATGTTGAATCATCCTTGTGACACTAGGATGAACTGAACTTCATCATGGTATACAACCCCTTTTAGTGTGATATTGGGATCAACTTGCTAATATTTTATTATTTTTCCATCTATATTAATCAAAGTGGGAAGAGTGATAGGTTTGATTTTCTCGGGCACCAAAATCACTGTGGACAGTGACTGCAGCCACAAAATGAAAAGACATTTGTTCCTTGGAAGAAAAGCTATGACAAACCTATACAGCCTATTAAAAAGCAGAGACATCACTTTGCTGACAAAGGTCCGTCTAGTCAAAGCTATGATTTTCCCAGTAGTCATGTATGGATGTGAGAGTTGGATCATAAAGAAGGCTGAGTGCTGAAGAATTGATGCTTTTGAAATGTGGTGTTGGAGAAGACTCTTGAGAGTCCCTTGGAAAGCAAGGAGATCAAACCAGTCAGTCCTAAAGGAAATCTACCCTGAAGATTCTTTGGAATGACTGATGCTGATGCTGATGCTGATGCTGAAGCTGAATCTCCAATACTATGGCCACCTGATGCGAACAGCCAACTTATCGGAAAAGATCCTGATGCTGGGAAAGACTGAGGGAAGGAGCAGAAGGGGGCAATAGAGAGTAAGATTGTTGGGTGGCATCATTGACTCGATGGACATGAATTTTAGCAAATTCTGGGAGGTAATGAAGGAGCCTGGCATGCTGCAGTCCATACAGTCACAGAGTTGAACACAACTGAGTGACTGAACAATAATACTATTCCTCAAAGATACTGGCCTATAATGTTTTGTATGGTTTCTGTTTGGCTTTGGTATCAGGGTGATGATGGCTTCATAGAATGTCTTTGGGAGTGTTCTCTCCTCTTCAATCTTTTGGCAGAGTTTGAGAAGAATCAGTACAAATTCTTCTCTGAAGGTTTGGTAGAATTCCCCAATGAAACCATTTGGTCCTGCACTTTTGTTAGCTGGATGTTTTTAAATTATTATTAGAGATTCTTTTTCACTTCCAGTGATCAGTCTGATTAAATGATCTTTTTCTTCTTAATTCAGTTTTGGTGGGCTGTATGTTTCTAAAAAAACTTATCCATTTCTTATTTGTCCAGTTTGTTAGCATATAACTGTTCACAGTATTCTCTTTTTAAAAAAAATTTCTGTATTATTGGTTGTTTTTTCTCCTCTTTCATTTATTATTTTATTTGGTTTCTCTCATTTTTCTTCTTGATGCTTATTTGCACTCTTCTTGATCAGAGGTATATAGATTTTGTTTATCCCTTCAAAAAAAAACCCAACCCTTGGTTTTATGATTTTTCCTATTTTCTTTTTAATCTCAACTGTATTTACTTCCTTTCTGAACTTTATTTCCTTCCTTCTGTTGACTTTATGTTTTGTTTGTTATTCTTTTCCTAATTCCTTTAGTTGGTAGATTAAGTTGTTTATTTGAGAGTTTTCTTATTTTTGAGCAAGTCTTCTTCTCTATGAACTTCTCTCTTAGGACCGCTTTTGCTGTATCCTATAGGTTTTGTATGGTTGTGTTTTCATTGTCAACTGGCTCAAGGCATTTTTAGTTTCCTCTGTGATTTAATTATTGACCCATTGTTCTTTTAGTAGCATGTTGTTTAGTATCCATTCACCTTCCTGCCCCATTCTCTTTCTGTGCTGTTGTGGTTGGAAAAAATGCTTGAAATAATTTCTATCCTCTTAAAAATGTCTGAGCCTTGATTTGTGTCCTACTATGTGGTCTATCCTAGGGGATGCTCCATGTGCTCTTTGAAAAGAATTTGTATTTTGGTTTTTTCAAATGTCATGTCTTGAAAATACCAAATACGTCTAACTGATTTATTATATCATTTAGGAGCTCTGTTGCCTTATTGATTTTTTATCTGAAAGAGCTGTCCATTGATGTCAGTGCAGTGTTAAAGTATCCTACTATTACTGTATTCTCATCAATTTATCTCTTTATTTAGGTTGGGATTTGGTTTATATCAGAGAAGATAATGGCACCTCACTCCAGTACTCTTGCCTGGAAAATCCCATGGACAGAGGAGCCTGGTGGGCTGCAGTCCATGGGGTTGCTGAGGGTCGGACACGACTGAGCGACTTCACTTTCACTTTTCACTTTCCTGCATTGGAGAAGGAAATGGCAACCCACTCCAGTGTTCTTGCCTGGAGAATCCCAGGGACAGGGGAGCCTGGTGGGCTACCATCCATGGGGTCACACAGAGTCGGACATGACTGAAGTGACTTAGCATAGCATAGCATAGCATTGGTTTATATATTTAGGTGCTCCTATATTGAGTGAAAATAAGCTAGCAAGTGTAATATTATCTTCTTGTATTGATCCCATCATCATTGTATAGAACACTTCTTTCTTTCTGAACTTTGTTTTAATGTCTATTTTGTCTAATATGAGTATTGTCATATCTGCTTTCTTGTCTTTTCCATTAGTATGAAATATCTTTTACCATCTTTTCACTCTCAATCTATGTGTGTCCTTCACCTTAAAGTGGGTTTCTTATAGGCAGCATATTATAGGTTCTTGTTTTATTATCCAACCTGCCACTCCTTTCCTCTTGATCAGAACATTTAGCCCATTGCCTTTAAAGTAGGTATTGATAGCTTTTATTTATTTGCCATTTTAAACCTTGTTTTTCTGCTGATTTTATATTTCTTCTTTGTTGCCTTCTCTTTCTTTTTCCTTTTATGGTACAATGGTTTTCTTTTGTACTGTGCTTTAACTCTCTTTTTGGTTCTTTCATTCTTTTACATCTTTTAGATTTATGGTTACTCTGGTTTTTAGGTATGTTAACCCATTAATATATCTACTTGTTTTCAACTGGTGTTCTCATATGTTTAAATACATTTTTTTAATCTATTTTTTTTCTTACTCCCTCACTCACGTTTGATTTTGATGTCCTATTTTACATCTTCATGTAAACATCCTTTTGATGTTCATTATAGTTAAAATTGTTTTCACAAGTTTTTTTTTTAAATCTATGTACTGACTTATTTAAGTGATCTATAATCTTTTTATAAATTTTCTTTTCCTATTCTGATTTTCCCTTTCCAACTTATTTCTTTTCTATTTATAAAAGACCTTTTAATACTGCTTTTAGGGTAGGCTTACTATCACTGTATTAGTTTAGGTTTTGCTTGTCTGAGAAATTATTTATCTCTCCTTGTATTCAAATGATAATCTTGCTGGATAGACTATCTTAGGTTGCAGGTTTTTCACTTTCAGGACTCCAAATATATCTTGCCATTCCCTGCTGGGCTGCAATATTTCTGCAAAGAAATCATCTACTGGCTTTATGGGGGTTCCCTTGCAATCAATTTTTATTTTCTCTTGTTGCCTTTAGAATCTTCTCTTTAACTTTTACCATTTCAATGATATTACGTTTTGGTGTGGGTCTGGTTTCATATCATTCAGGGCCCTCTGTGCTCTCTGTACTTGGGTACTGTTTCTATCTTTTGGTTTAGAAAGTTCAGTTTTCAGCCATAATTCCTTCAAATACCTTTCAATCTTCCTCTCTCTTTTCTCCTTCTGTAAAGGCTATTATGTGTAGGTTGGCAGGCTTTACACTGTCCCATAGATCTCATATGTTGCTTTCATTATTTTCATTTGCCTTTCTGTCTGCTTTCTGATTGGGTAATTTCATTATTCTATTTTCCAAATCACATGGTTCTTGAATGTCATTCAGTATGCTACTCATTGCTTCTACAATGATTTTTATCTCCACAATTGATTTGCCTTTTTTTGATTGGTTCATCTTTACAGTTTCTAGTTCTTTTTTTGTGGTGATCTGCTTTTCTATCAATAATCTTTCTTAATTCATTTAGCATTTTTACTATCTCCTTTTTCAAGTCAAGGTCTATTATAATGGTGAAATCTGCTTAATTATCTGTCCTTTCAGGGTATTTTTCTTGTTCTTGTCATTGGGGGTGGTTACTCTGCCTTCTTTTTTACTTAACTTTGTCTCTATGAATTTAGGAGGAACAGTTCTTTATCACAGTCTTGAAGGAATATAGTTATGTGGGAACATTCCTGTGGAGACTATGTGTCTAATAATTTTGGTGCAAGGGCTGAGTTTTGTATGGATAGCATACATGTCTTTCTTCAGAGTGTTTTGGTCATTTTGCCCTTCTTAAAGGGTGTGGTTAGTTTTGTATTGCCTAGATCCTGTGCTGGATGTGAGGTCGAGATTTCTCTCTACTCTGTGGCTATCTCTGCCCTATTGGGTAAGGTCTGCTCTCCAGTTATTGCAGTAAAAACCCTGAGGTTTGAGTTTGATCAAGTTCCTATGCTCTTGAGTGTGCTCCTTGACCCAGAGGTGTTGGGCTCAAGCAAGTGAGTCCTGTGCCTTCAAAACAGGCCTTTGCACTGCCTGTGTAGGCATCTAGGGTTCCGTTCAGAAGCAGCCCAAAGTTGTATCTAATTTCTCTTGTGTCTTGTATATGTCCCAGATTTAGTACAAGGCTGTGTTGTGGAACAGGCTAAGGCTGGGTATCAAGGCACTGTGACTATAGGAATTGAGGTGGCTGCAGGGCCATCTAAGGTCTGGGCTGCTTCCGTGGTAGACTTTTTTCAGTATTTGTCTGCCGAGATCAAGCACTAAGCTGTGGTGTGGAGCATGCGGAACCAAGGCACTCTCACTGGGAAATGAACTGCTATGTATTCCTGCCCAGGGCTTGTCTACCCAAGATTCAGTGCTGAGTCTCTCTGTGTTCTTATGGCATCATCCAGTGTGCTGTGACAGTGGTCTCCATGACTCCACCCAGGTCTCATCCCAGGAATCCTAGTCTGTCTCTACATAGCTAGACCAAACATTTGCCTTGATCTTCTACTAGGCTGTAGTATGGAATGAGCAGGACCCCGTTAGACTGGGAAATGTGGAGGAGAGGTAGCAGTCACCAGTTCAAGGCTCTTGCCTTTCTGATTGTTAGCAAACCAGCATGCACATACTCTGAGGGGTTGAACTTTTAACACCTACTTTTTCCTGCCTGAATTCTGAACCAAGTAATGTAGATGAATCACAAGAAGAGAAATAAAAATGTCAGCTTTATTACTGATGGAGCATATATAGATCATTGCTTATGTATGCAGAATTCTAGTTCTTAGGTGAAGGTCTCATCTGCACTCCAAAAATGGACAAACTTATCAGTACAGTTTAGGCAGAGCAGCAAAACCACAGGTCTTGCCTTGAAGCCTTTACCTCCAAGCTTAACAACTGTCCAGAACTTGGCTACCTGCTCTACCTACACTGAAAGATGTATGCCAAAGAGCAGTGAGTAAGAAAAGGACTGACAAAGCAAGCTCAGGTCCTACTCCCAAAGCCACCTGTCAGTTAAGTTATTCCTTCACTCTTGGGAAGGCACAAATGATAACAGAGAAAGAGATGGGGGAGAGTTGCCCTATGGATATTCCTTTAAATAAAAGGAATCATCAGGAATAGGATTACTGTCCTCTAAAAAGAAGGCAACATTGAGTAGGAGTCAATCTTGGACATAGTGATTTATCATCAATGAATGAAAAGTGCTAAGATTTCTACTCATTAATAAAATATTTATGGAATATCTGCTTTCTGTTAGCACTGTGCTAGCATCTGAAATATAAAGCATATAAAATATGGTTTCTAATCTCAAAAAGTTTACATTCTATAACTATGCAATATATTCAAAAGAGAACCTCAGAAATAATTTGAGGTATTCGACATAAATTAGAGATTTACACTATAATGTTAGAATCTTTTATTTAAATAATGAAATCACTGAGATAAAAATCTATATCAAATTTTATTTAAAAAATACAGTCTTGAAAGAGAATAAGCTACCTTAAATTCAGCCAATTTCAATCTTTCAGTTCTTATCAGATGTTTTACATCCACAATTTCTCAAGAACAAACCTTCCAACTTTTTGTATTTATAAAATCTGGTTATTTTGTTTGCCGCCCAGACATACGATGCCTCCATATCAGTGCCTACACTTCATTTATTCAACATAAATACTTTATGAGTTCTATAAAAGTGAAGAAGAATCATGTTTTGTTCCATTATTCTCTCAAAGATGGACTTCATTAAAACATGATTCTTTGGGTCTTTGCCAGGCAACTAGATAAAGTAGTATAACAAGAACCTTCTGGTTGTTTCAGTAACAAGCACCAATCAATAGGATTATACTAAATTTCATGCTATGGCAGGTCATATTTTACCAAGGTTCCACTGCATTTACAATGAACAATAGTTACTCTGTAGATCTCTTTATTAACTCTCGTAGTAGTTCTTTAGGTCTGGAGACTTTCCACCACCAAACTTTTAATGTCAATATTGAAAAATCAATATTTTAGAAAAATAAAATAAGATTATTTTCATTTAACTTCTAAAATATGTTGAAATTACATATTCTCAAATAGAAAAAATGTTATTGTTATATAAATAAATATTTCTACATAATAGAAATAAAAATAGCTAGTATTTATTCAGTGCTAGCAGTCACTAGTTGTAGGGCCTTGCATATATTATCCCCAATATGTTAACTTCATGATGGCCCTTTGAAATAGATACTATTATCTCTGTTGATGCTCCTAGAAATTAATATAAAGGAAACAAAATTTAGCCAAAACTGAAACATTTAAGTAATTGCTCAAAATCACATCTAATAAATATGAGCAATGCTGGATATGAACTAGAGTCTGAAAGATTCCAGGCTCAGATGCAGAGGATTCTGCCTCCAATAATGCAGCCGAATGAGAGTATCTATTTATACAAAGTTTCTCTTGTGTTTTAAAATGCCAAAATAAATAAATAAATAATATGTTTATATAACATACATTATATTTTCTATATAACAAGACTATATAAATTATAGATACTTACCTTATTTTAGACATACTTGTATATGAACATGGATTTGAAATTATGCATCTCTCTATAGAGTTTTAGATACTCAGATTATACCAGATGACTACTTATTCCAATCCAAGCAACCATACTGCTATAAGTTAAAAACTTAATACCTCAAATATTTATACTAGCAAACCAAAAACATACTTCAGAGATATATCATAATACATATATACATACATGTCTTCTATATTAACATGACTAATGAATTAAATAAGTAGATCAGACCTTAACATGAAGTTGATCCTATAGAAACTGGTATGTATTGTGAAGATATAAATTATATATTCCTTTAACATACAAATTATAAAATAAATATGTAGTATAGATTTTTTAAAATTCCCAATGGAAAAGAAAAGAGTATAAATCCCTATTCCTGAGTTATTTTGGCTTTAATAGCTCACAAACAGAATCATCCAGAGAGCTTGTTAAACTGCAGATCACTGGATTCCATTTTTTGTGTTTTTGAGAATTTGCATGTTTAGCCCATTCCCAGGAGATACTAATGGTGCTGGTTCAGAGACCACATTTTAGGAAATAATCTTAAGAACATAAAGGTATAAAGTAAATTTTAACCCCTCTGCTTATCCTCATCCTACAGGTCAAATCTTGGGCAACAACTGCTTTTTGAAGATGTGGACAAGCAAGTGACAAGTCCACCAGCAAGTAATTTAAGTTTTTCCCGAGAATCCCAGTATATTTGAGTCACAGGAGGAATTTCTAAAAATTCCACTGTTCGGGCCCCATCCAAAACTAATTAAATTGGAGCCTCTTGATGAAAGTGAAAGAGGAGAGTGGAAAGGTTGGCTTAAAGCTCAATATTCAGAAAACTAAGATCATGGCATCCAGTACCATCACTTCATGCCAAATAAATGGGGAAACAATGGAAACAGTGAGAGACTATTTTCTTGGGCTCCAAAATCACTGCAGATGGTGACTGCAGCCATGAAATTAAAAGACTCTGGCTCCTTGAAAGAAAAGCTCTGACTAACCTAAATAGCATATTAAAAAGCAGAGACATTACTTTGTCAACAAAGGTCCGTCTAGTCAAAACTATGGTTTTTCCAGTAGTCTTGTATGGATGTGAGAGTTGGACTATAAAGAAAGCTGAGTGTGGAAGAATTGATGAGTCCAAGAGTTGACTCATTGGAAAAGACTCTGATGCTGGGAGGGATTGGGGGCAGGAGGAGAAGGGGGCAACAGAGGATGAGATAGTTGGATGGTATCACCGACTGGATGGACATGAGTTTGAGTAAGCTCTGGGTATTGGTGATGAACAGGGAAGCCTGACATGCTGTAATCCATGGGGTCGCAAACAGTTGGACACAACTGAGTGACTGAACTATACTGAACTGATATGAGTGTGGAATTCAGGCAATGCTAAAACACCCCACTCTTTCCAATAGGCAGCCAAGGTTGAGAATAAGAAAAATGTAGCAATACTTATACCCAGTGGTGTTAAAGAGCTACCTCCATATTACAGATCTCAAGGACAAGAAGACTGTCAATCACTATGTATGTTTTTCAGTCAAATATGTAGATTTAGATAGTTATTCATAACAATATAATCAATACTGAAGTGGTCAAACTTAATAAATACAGAAGGTATTTTTAACACAATTTTAGTTTAATAATTACAGTCAAAAACTTATGTTTCTGCCTTTAATAGAAATTAAGTGGATATGGCAATTAAAATGGGGATGATTCTGATTAAAAGAGACTTGAGTCAATCTATAAAGGGAATTCGGTCACAGATTTAGTGAGAAGTTTCCTGAAGAGGATGTAAGAAAATCTATGAAATAAGTTCTCCATCTACTCCCGTTCTTATTAATATACATGTTTTAATATATTAATTTGTTGTTTTCATGCTTCTTTTCTTTGGGCTAGAAATCAATAAATTTAAACATGCATATTCTGATAGATTCCCTGCTAAATTTTTTTCAAATTTATATTCGTTATTGCTATTTTCAGCTTTCTAATTAAGTGAACATTCCTTACACATCAAAAGCGGAATTAGTTTTGGCCAATAAAACCTTAACTGGTTATTTATTTATAACTTGGCTGGCCTCACTGAAAAACTTCTATATCCTCAAGTAGGTTATTCATAAGACCTTTTCAACGTTCTATGTAATTTCACTCGGAGTTGAGAAAATACTTTTAAAATGTTCAGAAATCATCTCTTAAAAATAATTTTCCTAATCTAGGGTAATATTAATGATGATATATTTTATTTATTTAAAGCCTTTAATACAAGTATTAAAGGCATTATCTCTCCAAAGATTGTCCTTTTGTAGTAATGCTATATTTTTACCTTAGAAATATAAAACAAAATGAAATTAACAGAACACTAAATTGAATAACACCAGTATTCAACATATTTTGTTGAATTACTATTATGAACAAGCTGTTGTAAAAGCAGCGAGTAACTATGGTGAGATAACCTAAAAAACATGAGTTGGCAAACTGTAAGGGCAAGATACTAAACATTTTAGGACTTGTAATGCCACTTGCAGTCTCTGTTATATTCTCCTTCTCCTTTTTCTTCAATAACCACTTACAAACATAAAAACTTTTTTTTGGCTTAGAAACTATAACAAAACAGACTATGAGCTGGATTTTGGCTAATGGCCTATAGGTTGTTGATCTGTGACCTAAAATGCTTTTAGAGTATATTATCGTTATTACGATTGTGGTTTTTGAACCAAAATTTGAGTAATACCATCTGCAAATTTGCAACCACATTTAGAGAACATTCATGAAAGTGACCAAGAATCAAAAATGATTACAAATCTGCATAATTAATCTCAAGTTGTGGAAGACGAATGATTCAGAAACACTGAGTTATACAACAGTAATACTACTAGAATAAGCATAGAGGACACCTACAATAGGGACAGCTGTGCATGATTTACTTTAGTTTTAGTCATAAAATTCAATATCATGTGCCAAGAATCTGAATTATGAGGCAAAGAATAAAAAGGCACAGACTTCTAGTAATGAAGTGTCACCCACAGAAGAGGAAAATAAATACAGTATCCCATGTACTTGAATAAGGACAATATTCAGTAACAGAGGATACAATTATTTTTCCATGAATCTACATCCAAAAGCATACGCACAGTTTTATTTTGAAAACCATATATAATGATTTCATTTTTATGTTGGAACTACTCCTCATACCCTCAAAATATACATCCTGAAAATATGTTTTCATTATTTGAGATAGATTAAATTATACTACATTTATACAATATAGACATAGTTTCTGTATTTGATAGTATTTCAAGAATAATGTTCTGACTAGGCTGTTCTAAAAATGGCTTAGCTACTTTAAAAAAAATTGCTGTTGCTATTCGCTGGAAGACTTTTGAGAAAGAGATCATACGACACACACACACATATATATACACACATATATATAAACTGATTCTTAAAATATATGAATGGATGACATATACATATGTGTGTGTATATATATACATGTCATCCATTCATATATTTTAAGAAGCATTAAGTTTAAAATAGAATATTTTTCTTAAAAGACTGTTTTCACTTTTGCTTGGAAGCTTTAGAAGTCATTATTAGTCTTCTATCCCAGGGAGAGAAAAAAATTGAACCAGAAGAACCGTTTCAAGACCAATTGACTTTAATGCCTATGTACCAATTCAGCAGAGTTGCTTGGGAAATGAGGGAGAAGGAAGCTGTTGAAAAAGCACAGTAGGAATCCATCTAGGAAAAAAAAATTAATGTGAACTAAATCACATCATCTCAGTATGTTACAGAAGGCTGTGGAAACATATGAAAGAGTGACTATGTCTCAATTGAAAAAAAGTCAGGAAGTACATATTTGCTATTTATGAGACAATTTATATTATATACAAGTAAATAACATATGATATGTTATCTTATTATGAAGTTTATTAATATATAAGTGGAAAATTTAAATGTACACTAAAATATTTACATGTATAAATGTTGCTATTTTTTTCCTTTGTAACATTTCCTAATCATTTTAGCTCTGTTCTTCAGGTTGTCTAATTGGAGAAATTTATCTTGTTGCTGGTTAAACATGACCAGTAACAATGGTTTAGTGTTGGGAACTCACTGGAATAGTGCCTTAATGAAACTCCAGGGGGTAGCCATTGAGAATCAGTTTGAGCATCACTAAAGAAGAAGAGAACAAATCTGTGACCACAAAATATTCTGTAACTAAGAGCAGTTCGTTTACAGAAAGATTAACTAGAGTGGTGTTGAGTCACTAGAGCAGCATAGGTGATGAAGAGAAAAAAATGCAGTTGTGCATATAAGCACTGAATTCCTAACACTTGCTATGCATGGTCTGTTAGCCCATGCTCCCCACAGGTTTACTTTCAGAAAACATATACCTAAATGGCAAAATAACATATTTAAAATGTCAATGTTAATTATTTTCTTTACTTGTTATTGTCCAATACACATTACCCAACACCCTCACTGAAGTAATACTGGGTCAGTTTCCAGACTTCCATGGCAATGGGGTCACAGAACTTCAACAACAGTCCTTGTTTGGTGAAGGTGCTACTTTCACTAACCATTTCCATTGCGCTGTCGTTTGTAAATATTTGAACAGACACTTACATGCCTGCTATTTTGTTTGCTAGAATCTGTGAAGAAATATTTAAATGTTTTCCTGCTCTCAAGGTTTGGGGAAAAAGACATGTAAAGCACAAAGGTAAGGGTTGCTATAATAGAATAATGCAAAATGGGCTTTGAAGGCATAGTGTACTAGTAAATTTTACCCACACAAAGTAGTATTAAATTTCAGTGAGAAGATAATGCTTCAGAATAATCTTTAAAAATTATTTTAAAGAATACAACATTGTAAATCAACTATACTTCAATAAAAATATTTTGAAGGTATAATAACACATTAAAAACACAGAATGGAAGTTTAAAAGTATCAGATGATTAATATTTGATTATAAAGAAACATTAGATTATATGAAGATTTTTTCACCTATTCTGATATTTTGCTTTTCTCATAAGGAAAGGACAAAAATCCTTTCCAGTAAATACAATTAGTATTAGGAAATCAGCACAGAAATCTAAAAATTAAAAAAAAAAAAAAACTATCATTAAAGTTTACTTACCAGAGAACCACAATAAATACACTGAATTACTAATTTCTAAATCAGTCTGCTGAAACAAAATTTATTTTTATATAGAACATTAACATGAAATGCAGCAAAACTTAGAGGTGCTTGCATGATGCATTTGCACTCTAAAATATTTATCAGTATTGGATAAATTGTTTCATGCAAGAACAGAAAAATAATTTGTCAAGTTTATACTAAGAGACATACAAAACAATCATATGAAAAAGTTATCCTACTCCCAAGACAAAAATCCTCTTAACCTACAAAAAGTGACAATGGGACAAATTTAGTGACAAATCAACTATTTAACAAAAATTTACATTTTTTGAAATAAACTTTTTTTCACTGCTCATTCTCTACTCAGGTGAAGTGGTGACTAAAATCTATTCAGCTTGCAGTAGAAGGGAAGTTAAGTCTGACACATGTTTTATATGCACCAATCATATTGGAAAAACTAAAGATTCTATTATGAAAATGGATTTTTGACTCATATTTTTTACTTGCAGATAAAAAATGGGTAACTTACCCTTAATGTTTATGTATTATTCCACATAGCACATAACCACCACTGAAAGGAATGCTATAAGTGTAATCTGTCTTGAATTAATTATTTTAAATACCAAACTCTCAAATTTTGCTTTATTTTAAATAGAACAAAAATGTTCTGTTCAATATCAGCATCCTAGACTTAAAGAGCAAGCTTCCAGAAACATCCTGCTGTATTTAATATCTGTCTTCATAGAAATACAGGGTGAAATTAATGTGATAAATTAAGGTGGCAACTGAGAATGAGACATGTTTCAAGAATTGTGTTGGATGCAAAGGTTAACACTGGCTTTATCTTTAAATGTCCCCTTTTAAATATGAGGAATCAGCCAGGAATTAGTTATATATATGTATATGTCATCAAAATATTTTTCTCCTCTCTCAAAAACTGTTGCCTAGAATCTTTCCAAGAATGCAATAAACAAAATGAAAAACAACGTGTTTTTAAGTTTCATAGAAGAAAAACACATTAAGAAACATGCAAATACTTCTGCATGTACTATGCTAAGGTTTATTTTTCAAATGTATACGGATTTATTAATGAGTATACCTCTAAGTATACTATTAGAAATATAAACAATGATAAGAAGATACTTCCCTCTTTGTATTTTAGTAGAAGTTCTTTCATGTTTTTATAAAATTCATTTTAAAATAACAGCATATGCCTGGGAGTGAAATACTATGAGTTTGTTTCTGAGTGAGATTCCATTAATGAGTCTACTTTTTTCAGAGTAAAGAACTGCTATATGAAAACAAAAGCAATAGGTTTGAAAGGAACTGATCCACTTCGCTGTCTCCTGAAAGCCTCCATGAATTTATGGAATGTGCACACTGATGCGATAAACTCTTTTTTGTTAATTTCCAGAATTCATATCCTCTTACATTTTTCTACTGAAATATCATAATTTTGTGATTTTATACAATGTTTGCTATAACTTTTTTCTCTCAGAGATAAAAATATATTAAACTAAGTAAAAAATGACACATTCTTAGTGATGCATCATAAAGTCAACACTTTATTTAAATACATTTGGAATTCTGGCCCTTTCTTCCAAACCATAAATTACAACTTCATGAAACTTAGCTATATTAGTTGTTATAAATATAATGTTTTCTCTAAAATGCTCAAAATCAATAATTACTTTTCAAACTCAAGTGTACAATGAAGTAATTTAAATATTAAGTATCTTACTGATTTTTGAAAAGTAATGGCTTTATATTTGGAAACAAGTTTAAAAATCAATTAAATCAAGAATAAACAGGTAGCACCAGAAGTATTTGTCAATAATTATTAGTGAAAAATCCCACAATAAAAGTCTTCCAAAATTGTTGTAAATACATTTTCTATGTAAAATTATATAATCATCAGGCTTTGCTTTTTGTTGCCCAGTCCTACTTTTTCTGGATCTTTCAGTATAAAGTCACCAATAGAAAATCACTGACTCTGAAGGCCCAACTCAAAAACAAAACAAAACAAAACAAAACTATATGCTCTAAACAATCTTGTAGAGACTATTTAAGTCAAATGGTTCCCGAAATTTTGTCATTTTAAGTTCCTCCTTAATTGCATAATTAAAGATTGCTGCCTTGTATTACCAGAATTAAAGATGAGCTCAGAAAAATTTGCTATTCTGCCTAAATTTATAGCTATTGCTCTAATAGTACTATATAATAAACCACTTGCAAAACTCAGTGACTTAAGAGCATTTATTCTCCTAGTCTGAGAATCTATAGGATGAGGTCTGCCTGAACTTGAGTACAGAATCTCTACTTCAGGTTGCAGTAATGAGAGAGCTCTTCTCACTGCATATTTTTTATTTGGCTCTGCCCCACATGGCTCTCATCCTGTTTCCTCATAGAGTTAAGTAACCAGACTCCTCTGTCCAAGACTACTTGAGTGGGTTGCCATGCCCTCCTCCAGGGGATCTTCCCATCCCCGGGATTGAACCCAGGGCTCCCATATTGCAGGTGGATTCTTTACCATCTGAGCTACCAGGGAAGCCCAAGAATGTTGGAGTGGGTAGCTTATCACTTCTGTGGGGGAACTTTCTGACCCAGGAATTGAACTGGCGTCTCCTTCATTGCAGGTGGATTCTTTACCAGCTGAGCTAACCAGGAAGGCTTGTATCCTGACTACTCTCATCCTACTAGTTAAAGAAACACACACGGCTAAGCCTAGTGCCAAGGGGCAGAAAAAGATACTGTGCTCTTGGTAAGAGGATTGGGAAGTTATGCAACAAACTGCATGGATACACACATAGAGAATTTTGTCAATAGTATAATCCTACCAACACAGTATTGGAGGACATTACCTCAACCTATATTTAAATTCAGCTATAATTCTGAAGATACTTCTTCTTGATCATAAAGACATAGAAGTTTATCAAAATATACAGGTACTCCATATAAAAATATTTACCTATTTTAAAATAAAGTCATTGCAAAAGTAAAAGGATTTGAGCATATTTGGTATTACAGATAATTTCAAACTAATTAGAACAAAGATACATATTTCATTTTAATCATTTTGCATATATATCTTTCCAGAAGTCTACCTGGAAAACTACTGCCCCAATGAAGACTAAATATTTATTATTTAACTAGGCAAAAAAAAAAAAAAAATCTCATTTATTGTCTCTGAAACTACCTGCTATTATTGTATTTATTTTTTCTTTTCTCAAGTCTTACCTTCAATTTCTCTCTTTTCCTGGATTCATTGATCTGTGAGTTCTACTTAAATCAGTGGTTCTGAAACAAAATTATATATTAGAATCACCTGAGAACTTTTAAGAATTTTTTTTTTAATAAAAACACTTGTGTGCCCAAGACACAACCCCAGAAATTTTGGTTTATTGGGGTTGGCAGGGGCTTGGTATTTTTTTTCTTTAAAAATCTCCTGGGTAATTCTAATAAATTGCCAGGACTCAAATCCCTTATGATTATTCAGTGGAAGTGAAAAATAGATTCAAGTGATTAGATCTGGTAGATAGAGGGCCTGAAGAACTATGGACAGAGGTTGGTAACATTGTACAGGAGGTGATGATCAAAACCATCCTTGAGAAAAAGAAATGCGAAAAGGCAAAACGGTTGTCTGAGGAGGCATTACAAATAGGTGAGAAAAGAGATGTGAAAGGCAAAGGAGAAAAAGAAAGATAATCCATCTGAATGCAGAGTTCCAAAGAATAGCAAGAAAAGATAAGAAAGTCTTCCTAACTGACCAATGCAAAGAAATAGAAGGAAAAAATAGAATGGGAAAGACTAAAGGTCTCCTCAAAAAAATTAGAGTTACCAACAGACATATCATGCAAAGATGGGAACAATAAAGGACAAAAATAGTATGGACCTAATGGAAGCTGAAAATATTAAGAAGAGGTGCAAAAATACACAGAAGAACTATACAAAAAAGATTTTCATGACCCAGATAACCATGATGGTGTGATCACTCATGTAGAGCCAGATATTGGTAGTGAAAAGTTAAATGAGCCTTAGGAAGCAATACTACAAAAAAAAAAAAAAAAAACTAGTGGAGGTGATGAAAAGCCAGCGGAGTTATTTCAAATCCTAAAAGATGATCCTCTGAAAGTTCTGCATTCAATACACCAGCAAGTTTGGAAAACTCAGCAGTGGCCACAGGAATGGAAAAGGTCACTTTTCATTCCAATCTGAAAAAAGGGCAATGCCAAAGAATGTTCAATCTACCACACAACTGCACTCATCTCACGCGCTAGTAAAGTAATGCTCAAAATTCTCCAAGCCAGGCTTCAGCAATACATGAACTGTGAACTTCTAGATGTTCAAGCTGGATTTAGAAAAGGCAGAGGAACCAGAAATCAAATTGCTAACATCCACTGGATTATCAAAAGAACAAGACAGTTCCAGAAAAACATCTATTTCTGACTTATTGACTATGACAAAGCCTTTGACTGTGTGGATGACAATAAAATGTGGAAAATTCTGAAAGAGATGGGAACACCAGACCACCTGATCTGCCTTTTGAGACACCTGTATGCAGGTCAGGAAGCAACAGTTAGAACTAGACATGGCACAACAGACTGGTTCCAAATAGGAAAAGGAGTATGGCAAGACTGTATATTGTCACCCTGCTTATTTAACTTATATGCAGAGTACATCATGAGAAAGGCTCAGCTGGATGAAGCACAAGCTGGAATCAAGATTGCTGGGAGATATATCAATAACCTCAGATGTATAGATGACACCACCCTTATGGCAGAAAGTGAAGAAGAACCAAAGAGCCTCTTGATGAAAGTGAAAGAGGAGAGTGAAAAAGTTGGCTTAAAGCTCAACATTCAGAAAACTAAGATCATGGCATCTGATCCCATCACTTCGTGGCAAATAGATGGGGAAACAATGAGAGACTTTATTTTGGGGGGCTCCAAAATCACTGAAGTTGTTACCTGCAGCCATGAAATTAAAAGACACTTGCTCCTTGGAAGAAAAGCTATGAACAACCAAGACAGCATATTAAAAAGCAGAGACATTATTTTGCCAACAAAAGTCCTTCTAGTCAAGGCTATGGTTTTTCTAGTAGTCATGTATGGATGTGAGAGTTGAACTATAAAGAAAGCTGAGCATCGAAGAACTTATGCTTTTGAACTGTGGTGTTGGAGATGACTCTTGAGATTCCCTTGGACTGCAAGGAGATCCAACCAGTCCATCCTAAAGGAGATCAGTCCTGAGTGTTCATTGGAAGGACTGATGATGAACCTGAAACTCCAATACTTTGGCCACCTCATGTGAAGAGCTGACTCATTTGAAAAAATCCTGATGCTGGGAAAGATTGAAGACAGAAGGAGAAGAGGACGGCAGAGGATGAGATGGTTTGATGGCATCACTGACTCAATGGATATGAGTTTGTGTAAACTCCAGGAGTTGGTGATGGACAGGGAGGCCTGGCATTCTGCAGTCCATGGAGTCGCAAAGAGTCAGACACGACTAAGTGACTGAACTAAACTGAACTGAATGGTCTTGTGGTTTTCCCTACTTTCTTCAATTTAAGTCTGAAATTTGCAATAAGAGTTCATGATGAGCCACCATCAGCTCCTGGCCTTGTTTTTGCTGACAGTATAGAGCTTCTCCATCATTGGCTGCAAAGAATATAATCAATCTGATTTCAGTATTGACCGTCTGGTGATGTCCATGTATAGAGTCTTCTCTTGTGTTGTTGGAAGAGGGTGTTTTCTATGACCAGTGTGTTCTCTTGGCAAAACTGTATTAGCCTGTGCCCTGCTTCATTCTGTACTCCAAGGCTGAATTTGCCTGTGACTCTAGGTATTTCTTGACCTCCTTCTTTTGCATTTCAGTCCCCTATAATGAAAAGGACATCTTTTTTTGGTGTTAGTTCTAGAAGGTCTTGTAGGTCTTCATAGAACCATTCAACTTCAGCTTCTTCAGCTTTACTGGTTGGGCCACAGACCTGGATTACTGTGATACTGAATGATTTGCCTTGGAAACGAACAGAGATCATTCTGTCATTTTTGAGATTGCATCCAAGTACTGCATTTCAGACTCTTTTGTTGACTATGATGGCTACTCCATTTCTTCTAAGGGATTCTTGCCCACAGTAGTAGATATAATGGTCATCTGAGGTACATTCACCCATTCCAGTCCATTTTAGTTTGCTGATTCCTAAAATGTTGATGTTCACTCTTGCCATCTCCTGTTTGACCACTTCTTATTTGCCTTGATTCACGGACCTAACATTCCAGGTTCCTGTGCAATATTGCTCTTTAGAGCATTGGACTTTATTTCTGTCACGAGTCACATCCACTACTGGGTATTCTTTTTGCTTGGCTCTGACTCTTCATTCTTTTTGAGTTATTTCTCCACTGATCTCCAGTAGCATATTGGGCACCTACTTATCTGTGGAGTTCATCTTTCAGTTTCCTATCTCTTTGCCTTTTCATACTGTTCATGGGGTTCTCAAGGCAAGAATACTGAAGTGGTTTGCCATTCCCTTCTCCAGTGGACCACGTTTTGTCAGAACTCTCCACCATGACCCATCTGTCTTGGGTGGCTCAACACGGCATGGCTCATAGTTTCATTGTGTTAGATAAGGCTGTGGTCCATGTGATCAGATTGGTTAGTTTTCTGTGATTGTGGTTTTCAGTCTGTCTGCCCTCTGATGGAGAAGGATAAGAGGCTTACGGAAGCTTCCTGATGGGAGAGACTGACTGAGGGGGAAATGGGTCTTGTTCTGATAGTCAGGGCCATGCTCAGTAAATCTTTAATTCAATTTTCTGTTGATGGGTTGGGTGTTCCCTCCCTGTTATTTACCTGGGGCCAGACTATGGTGGAGGTAATGAAGATAATGGCGACCTCCTTCAAAGGTCCCATGCATGCTCTGCTACACTCAGTCCCCCAACCCTGCGGCAGCCCACCGCCGACCCACGCCTCTGCTGGAGACTTGGACACTCACAGGCAAGTCTGGGTCAGTCTCTTGCGGGGTCACTGCTCCTTTCTCCTGGGTCCTGGTGCATACAAAGTTTTGTTTGTGCCATCCAAGAGTCTGTTTCCCCTGTCTTGGGTAAGTTCTGGCAGCTCTGTGGTGGAGTTAATGGCGACCTCTTCCAAGACAGCTTATGCCATACCCAGGTCTGCTGCACCCAGAGCCCCTGAATCTGCAGCAGTCCATTCCTGGACCATACCTCCACAGGAAACACTCAAACACAGTTCTGTCTCAATCAATACAGAAAAACAAGAAGGACCCACTGTTTGGTACAAAGAACTATATTAAATATCTTATAATAATCTACAATGGAAAATAATCTGAAAAGGAATATATTAACAGCTTGATTTTTTTTTAATTGAAGTACAGTTGAGTACAATGTTGTATTGACTTCAGGTGTACAACAAAGTGATTCAGATATATATATATTCAGATATATAACTTTCAGATATATACTTTCAAATAACTGAAAGTATCTGAAAACCTATGAGACCTAATAAATGGAAAGAGATTCTAGACTTTTTCTGTGGGGAAACAGTGAGAGGAAAAGAAAAAGAAACATTTCCTAATTATACTCTCTCAAGTTCAAACATTTTTATAATGGATATACATATGAGTCTTTATATGTAAATAAATAGTCTTTACCTCCCCATTAAATCAATCAGTACTTAATTTAAAGCACCATGCTGGGTACAAACTAAGTAATTTTAGATTGCTTCCTCTCATGACCGTGCTCTCTCTCCATCCCTTTCTATCTCACACTGATACTAAAAAGAGGCAGATCTCTTAGTTCACAGAAGAAAGTCCATCAGTGGAGAACCTCCCTCCACAGAAAGGAAGTACACATTTCCCCATGCCCCAAACTGCTCCAAACTCACACTATTTACGTTTAGCGTAAATTGAAATATATGCTGAAAATCCAAAATTGCCCTGGGGGAAACTATGAATACAACTGAAAAAGGAAGAAATAAAGTATTTTTTCCCCCTTCAAAACTGCAGCAATGAATCTCAGAGAGTAATTTTTCCCGAGTTGGGGAAGGCCTGAATCCTTACAGTGGAAAAAGAGATCTGCAGATCAAACATATTCCTGGGTGAAAGAGAGCATGGAAAGAATCTACTGCAACATACAAAAAAACAGTGAAAAAAAAAAAGTTATCTTGATGTAGCAGAAGTTAGCAATCAACATAAGCTTCAGTGATGATTTGTGTGATTTGGGGATTGCAGCTGCCCATCCTGCCAACAAACCCAGGAAAGGTAGCCCAGCTGTTACCAGCAAAGAACTGCAACAATGGGAATTCTGTTCTCTGGGAGACATGAGGATTAACTGCCAATGATCCCAGTTGTGCGTAGGACCACACACAACTTAATTCAAACAGAAACCTGAAGTACAGTATTTGCGTGTCTTGATATTTGTAAAAATCTGAACTAATCCCTGAATATAACACACCACTAACAAAATAATTACAGAGAAACACTACTATAGAGTCTTTTTAGAAAGATGACGTCAAAAATGTTCACTGGCTTCTACTCTAAGTTGTTTAGATAGATGCCAATTTCATTATTTATACTGATTATAAAATATTTTGCATTATTTTCCCTGAAGATATGCTTAGAAGTAAAAATATAGAAACAATGACTACTATGATTAATGGGAGTCCACATGTGTGCCCGTCTCATTCTTTATTTTATACTCAGCCTTTTTTTGAATAGTCGCTTTTTCTCTCTCATTTCTTTAGAAAAAAAAAATAAAATGTGATCTTTGGATCAATAGTGTACCTCTGTAAAGAAGAAAATGGAAAAAATAAACTTTTGGGGAAAAAAAAAACAAAACAAGTGATTCAATAGAAAATGGAAAATTAACAATGCTAAAAAGGGAACAGGGCTGATCTTTGATTTATTATGTATAGTGTTTCTCTGGTTTTTCATGATCCATGGAAGAAAGTTCAAACTTTTTCAAGGCATAAATGTTCCCATGCCCACATCTCTCCTTTAGTCACATCTTCAGCTGCTGCCTGCTCTGCCCCTTATAATCTGACTGAAAAAGTAACTTTTCACTTTTCCAAAATTGTTATTTTTTTTCATTTCTCTGTCTTATGAGATGCAATGTCCTTTGCCAGTAATAAATCTAACTAGCAAATCTCTACAATTTTTTTTTAAGATCCAGCTCAATTTTCACTTTAAGTAAGTCTTTCTTGAGCAATTTCATGGAGACATCCAGTGCCATTCCTTGTGTTTTTATCAATACATGCTTTTATAATGGCCTTATCACACTGTATTACAACAAATTATATAGAAGAGTGTGTCTTTTCAGTGGAGTATGAATTCTTTTAAGATCAGGGTTTGTCATATTAATACCTATATTCCTTAGGATTGTTTGTTTGCTATGTAATAGACATGAAGTAACTATTTCTTGTATTTAAGAAAAAAATAATATGCCAGTGAGTCCTTTTTTGTTTTGGCACTAACCATAAGCTGCAAACTCTGCGCCTAAGACTGCACCAATACTGCCCTTCTTATAAAGGTTGAAACAGAAGATAGTCATGCCGTTTGACAGACTTAGTCCCTAATCAAGTGTGAAAAGTTATAAGCTAAGATCAACTGTTACAGGGCATCTCAGTGTTCACTGTCCTCATGTACCTGTAACAATGTCCTACCAAAAAACCAAAGTAAATCATTATTCAAAACTCAAACCCATGTGAAAGAAAAAGAGAATCTTTTTTTTTTTTTTGTAGAGTCTACTATAAAATATGGATAAACAGTCTAAAAGTATATTATTACTGGCCCTTTTTTTCAAGGTCTTACTCCTTTTATGCAAATGTTACATTTTAATTGTATTAGTCAAAATAGTATGGAAATATGTACAGAAAAAAGTCCCCCCATACACATTTAATTCTACCTTCTAAAGTAACCAGGGTTATATAAACACATGTGTGTGTGTGTGTGTGTGTGTGTGTGTGTGGTGAGTGTGTGTGCATGTGTGCCTGCTTGCAATGCACTTTTTAAAAAAAATACTGAGATCAAATATTACTATGCACCCTTCTTTTTGTATTTAACTTTCTCTTCCTTTTCCATTTTTTTTGCCAAAGCTTGAGACATGTCAGGACTAGAAATCCTTGAGGATAATGTTTAAGGACTTTTCTTCCTCCTTTACTAAATACTGAATGTGACATTTTGCCCCATGTTATAGTCTTTCAGTCAACTAAGGTTTCAAATAGGATTATAATTTCTGTGCTTCAAAGGATGCATTTTTACACAATAACCACTTACAACACCCAGACAAGTCTGATTAGGTTCTCTCTCTTCACCCAAGCCCCACCCCCATCCCTCTTCCTGTCCCTTGGTCTCCTTCATTTTCCTTCTCTCTTCTTTTTCTCCTCTCCCACACATGCAAAACTCACACATGTCCACAGAGAGGTGGAAGAATGCCTCTATTCTGGTTATCACTCCGTAGCTATCTTCACATTTTTTCAAACAGTTCTAGCACAGTTACCCTTAACAAGTGATATTTTATACACTGTAAATGCCAAATAAACATTTTTGGAATGAATGAATGGATGGATGGATGAATTTCACACTACATCCAACCTGTTTCACCTTTCTTTACAGATTCTGAAGTCCATGGAATTCAGATATATCTGTATTTTCTTCCTTTGATGACAGTCCGTGTTTAAAATACTTCTACTCAAATTCCCTATGAATGCCATCTGAAACCATATAATGTACAATAGACCTTTAAATTTTACCCAAGGAACTCTCAAGAGTCTTCTGTAGCACCACAATTCAAAAGTATTAATTCTGTGGTGCTCAGCCTTTTCAGCAGTGACAGAATTAATTTTCTTGGGCTCCAAAATCACCATGATGGTGACTGCAGCCCTGAAATGAAAAGATGCTTGCACCTTGGAAGGAAAGTTATGCCAAACCTTGACAGAATATTACAAAACAGAGACATTACTTTTCTGACAAAAGTCCATATAGTCAAAGCTATAGTTTCTCCAGTAGTCATGTCCGGATGTAAGAGTTGGACTATAAAGATGGCTGAGAGACAAAGAATTGATGCTTTTGAATTGTGGCACTGGAGAAGACTCTTGAGAGTCCTTTGGAAAGCAAGGAGATCAAACCAGTCAATCCTAAAGCAAATCAACCCTGAATATTCATTGGAAGGCCCGATGTAGAAGCTGCAACACTTTGGCCACCTGATCCAAAGAGACAATTCATTAGAAAAGACCCTGATGCTGGGAAAGATAGAAGGCAGGAGAAGGGGATGACAGAGAATGAGATGTTTGGATGGCATCACAGACTCAATGGACATGAATTTGAGCAAACTCTGGGAGATCGTGAGGGGTAGGGAGACCTGGCATGCTACAGTCCATGGGGTTGCAAAGAGTCAGACACAACTTAGTGACTGAACATCAACAGCCTTCTTTATGGTCCAACTCTCACATCCATACATGACTACTGGAAAAACCATAGCTTTGACTATATAGACCTTTGTTGGCAAAGTGATGTCTCTGCTTTTTAATATGCTGTCTAGGTTTGTCATAGCTTTCCTTCCAAGGAGCAAATGTCTTTTCATTTCATGGCTGCAGTGACCATCCACAGTAATCCTGGAGCCCAGAAAATAAAACCCGTCATTGCTTCCACTTTATTTACCCTTCCATTTGCCATGAAGTGATGGGACCAGATACCACAATCTTAGTTTTTTAAACACTAGGTTTCAAGCCAGCTTTTCCACTCTCCTCTTTCATCCTGTCAAGAGGTTCTTTAGTCCCTCTTCACTTTCTGCCATTAAAGTGGTATCATTTGCATATATTTAAAATGCTCTATTATGCTTTAACAATCATCCTGCTTTCAACTGATTTTATTCTTCCTCAAATATATACAGGATTTTAAAAAATAATAGTAAGTTAAACCATTACCTAATACCCATTTTGTAACATAATATACATGACTATCATTTTTTCTTTTTTAAATGTGCATCTACATCCTTGTAATCCAATTAGAGGTGGTAGTAGAGAACAAAAGAGATTTCAGTTCAGTTCAGTTCAGTTCAGTCACTCAGTTGTGTCCGACTTTTTGTGACCCCATGAATCACAGCATGCCAGGCATTCCTGTCCATCACCAACTCCCGGAGCTAACCCAAATGCATGTCCATCGAGTCGGTGATGCCATCCAGCCATCTCATTCTCTGTCATCCTCTTCTCCTCCTGCCCCCAATTCCCTCCCAGCATCAGAGTCTTTTCCAAGGAGTCAGCTCTTTGCATGAGGTGGCCAAAGTATTGGAATTTCAGCTTTAGCATCAGTCCTTCCAAAGAACATCTAGGACTGATCTCCTCTAGAATGATTTACTCCTTTTTATAAAATTTTATTGTATAAGTAAGGAAACTGAGACCCCCAAAAGCCAAATATCTTAAGGACAGTTACATAGCTAGTCTGACCAGCTTCTGACCTAGAGACATATCTACTGTACTGACATTCAGCCTGTGTTCTTTCTACTACACTTCATTATCTTTCAAATAAAACCAGTATTTTTCCAGGACCGCTAAATTTGGTGCCATGGTTTAGTTTGGTATTAAGTTAATATTAAATATTTATTATAAAAAGAAAATAAATGAATACCATTTTATTAAAAGCAGAATGCAAGGTAATAGTTCCACCCTGTGCATGTTTAATAAGAAAAAAATATAATCTATGATACTGATAGCTTTATATTTTTCAAAGTAATAAATGCAATATTAAATAACTTCAATTAATATTTTTCAACTGAAAGACTAACATGTTTCTCATTGAGTTTCAAAATTTTGCCCACAAAATAATGAGTTCCCATTAAACATGAAGGAAAGTAATAGGATACTTTAAACATGTCCTTATAACCTACAATGGAAAGAACCACACACATACAATAACATTTTGAAATTAATTCACAGAGGTGCACTAAAAGTATTTTTACTATATAAAGATTCCAAACATTGGCATAAAAAAGAAATCAACTATAAAAATAGATAAAGTTTGTTATAGTTACCACTGGCAGTTTTGGTATTGACTAAATATTCTAAATAATCTAAAATAAATGACTTATTTTATCTTCTACTGTACTGACAATTATGCTGGTGAGTCTACTGTAAATAATTTTTCCAATAGTATGACTTATCCTGTATAAACACAACTATTTGCTTGTATGACCTCTCCTGCAAAACAATCTAGATTTACTGGAATATTTAGCGGAGCTGTTGGCATCTTAGGAAAAGAGAAAATGTCAGCAGAGAATTATTTAGAATTATAAGAATTAATAAATCAGTTGTAAACGTTCAATAAACTTGATTCCCACTTTAAACTCTAAGAAATAGAATCAAACTCTTATTGAGATTTTACACATACACATATGTGTATTAATGTGGATGTGCACATGTGAATATGTGTGTCTAAATGACATTGGTGCAGCAGCCCCCAATAGCCCTATAGCTTTAACCTCAAGCCACCACTCTGCTTGACTGTGCTCTGCTTTTTTTGTAACATCCTCAATGTTTTACACTTTCTCTGTAACTGTTTTGACCTTGCTCTTTACCTTTTATATCATAGCATGCACACAAAAACCCGTAAGAACTACCAAAAACCAGAATTTGTTTTATCATGCTTTAAAAATGAAAGTCACTTACACTATATACAAGTAAAATATAGCTTTGCTTCCCAGGTGGCACTATTGGTAAAGAACCTGCCTGCCAGCGCAGGAGACATAAGAGGTGTGGGTTCAATCCCTGGGTGGGGAAGAGCCCCTAGAGGAGGGCATGGCAGCCCACTCCGGTATTCTTGCCTGGAGAATCCCATGGACAGAGGAGCCTGGTGGGCTACAGTACACAGCATTACAAAGAATCAGACATGACTGAAGTGACTTAGCACACACACAGAGTATAGGTTTACTGTACAGATACTTGATATTAATGAGTTCACAGAGAACTGTGCCAAGAAATATTTGTCAGAATGAGGAAATATAGGAAGGCATAAATTAAATATATATCACAATCTCCGGCAGACACTCCACTGTCTTTTTCTGATTTAACAGTAATAAAATCTCTTCTACTAGCCTATAAAGTATTTTGATAGAAATTTCTTGCAATTTACTAATTTATATATTTTATGATAGGTTCAAGAAAGTTCATTGCTGTATACATTTATTTGAGCATTTTAAAATATGGAGTACAAATATTTATTATAGATATTCAGTAACCCCTTTAGAATTAATAAAAATAACATGGCAGTTTTTATGCACTGTAGTATAGAAATTAACTTACATGTAAAGCAAATGTATCTGAGAACAATTTTTTTTTAAGGTATGATAGTTCAGGCAAATTAAGTTTCTGCATTAAGTTATTCAGGAGAGGCACCTCAATAATTTGACAGACTAGCAAAATCAAAGTTCAATGTTCTTCAAAGTGTGTTTACATCCTATGAGAATGGGACATGGTGCTTGTTTCCTGGAAAGCTTCTAAGTTTTGGTTTGAGGTGAAAGTAGGAGAAATGTTCATTGGTTTGAGTGTATTCTCAAATCTGATGACACATATCACATACCATCTCCAATTCATAGTGCTACTAGTAATAACTACCACTTTTACATACTGATCACCATGTTAACTGCCCCTGTGGGATTATCCCATTCAGTTTTCACAACTTTCAACAGTAAGTTTTACAAAGAAAAATCTATTTCACATATGAGAAAACTAAGACTCAGAATATGTATCCCAATGTCACATCTTGAATGATAAAAAAGAAATGTAATTACAGTGCTCATAAACTCCTAATAGTATTTATTAAGGGAAAAATATGGAGGGAAGCACTAAAACCACTAAAATATAAACTGAACTGAAAAAGAAGGCTAAAATATGTGATTCTCTTAGAGCATGTGAAGAATAAAAATAATTGAATCAATTAAATCAATTAATTTCTATTATTAATGAGGGAAGATGGCGAAGTTCCCTTTCCAAGTGTTTATCTTGCTGTTTTGTGACCTGCTAAAGATTTTGGCTTCTCACAGTGAGAACTATCTTTTCATATTGCAGTTTCTATTCATATGAAGTTGCAATTATTAGTTAAATGACAGATATTCAGAGGGTGAATTCTTCTGATTAAAGATCTAAAACAGTCAATCTATATATGAATTTTTGAACTTATAATAATAAAATCTATCATTATCCTTTTGCATAGAAAATTACAAATAATTTTCAGGTCCATTAAATGCAGAATCATAATTACTAAAATAATTATTCTTTAAGTTCAAAGGTATGATCATCATTTATTTATATAGAAAGTATCATACAACTTTTCAGATGCAAAGTTCAGATACATACTGTTTGTATTCCACTGTATAATATATGGATTTCTACGTTACTCTCAGAGATTCTATATGTGCCTTAGAGGATGGAAAAAGGAAACTGAAAATATTCATCTTATTTCATCATTATTACTCGTATTTCCCAAATAAAAACTAGTATAAATTCTTAAATACCTAGAGTCTTGTAATGAAACAATCACTGTTTTGAGAAGGTAGCTGTATTAGTAGAACAGCTCATTTTCTCCCCAGTTCTAGACAGCAGTAAATACTAAATCATGCAGAAGCTATTGGAAATGGTATACAATGATAAGTACATACATATCCTTTCCTTTAATTATCTATAACCAATTTACTTTACTCTATTATGGATCACTTTCTAAACTTCTCAGACCACCAAAATAATTTCACATATATTTCACTCAACAGTGGTTTTCCAACAGTGACTAGATGGTATGTATTGTGCTTGGTTAAGCATTCCCTTCTGTTTCTATTTTTCAAATTTGGCAACTAAGCTTTATTAGTTGACATATGGAATTTACAGTTAAACCTACCTCAACTGAGCTCTTTCAGTAAACATCAGTGAAGAATAATGAAATTCAAGAGGTACAAAAACAATTGAGACTCTTTATTTTCTTTTTCAGAAAATGAACAAAATACCAGCATTTAACGTGATTAAATTCTTATACTACCATAACTGAAATTAATTTACAGACAATAACAATTTCCAGACAGAAACATCAGGGCTGAAAGAAATATTAACACTGACATACAGTGGTTTCCATACTGGGTGGTAAGGCAGTTAAAACCACTGCTACCATGTTAGTGCCTGCATTCCAGTTTTGTGCAACGGGGGATCTGTTACTCATTTAGAATTTGACTGATGATATAATCTTTTTGTTTTTCCTGAATACCCATAGCATAAAGACCAATGAATTGAGTGATTTTTTTAAATCAGGCAAGTGAACGCCTTCAGAGTACAGGTAAAATACACACATGTACACAGACGTTCACTTACACTTATGAAACTGTTCTATTGAGAAAGAGACATACACACAAACAGAGAGAGAGGAAGCAAGCTATGTGTTTAGCTGCTTATATTTGGGAACACTATGCATTAGAATAGAGTAACAACCTCAGATCTATGCATTTTTTTTAACACATTTACCTCATTTTATTTGGAAAAAAATTGAGCGATAGTAGAAAGATTAATTTCTTCAATATGAGAGTCACACATAAAAACAAGCTACATACTGAGAGGAAATATTTGGAAAACACACTTTCTGATAGAGAACTAGTATTCACTCTATGCAAGGGAAACTTAAAATTTAACAATAAGAAACCTAGCAAACCAATTAAAACATGGACAAAAAATCTAAGTATTAACAATGACACACAGAAGGCACGTAAGTATATGCAAAGATGTTCAATATGGTTTTTCATTAGGGAATTGCAAATTAAAACAACGAGATACATCTGCACACCATTAAAGTTGTTAAAATCTAAGAAAATGGCAATTTCAAATGTTGGCGAGGACACAGAGCAACAAGAACTCTCATCCAGTACTGGTGAGAATGAAAAATGGCACAATCCACTTTGGAAAATAGTTTGGCCATTTCCTACAAAGCTAAATATAGTCTTATCATATGATTTCATAATTGTGCTTCTAAGTATTTAACCAAGTCGCTTGAAAACTTGTATCTACACCAAAACCTGTACATGAACATGTATAACAATCGTATTTATAATTTCCCAAAACTGGAAGCATCAAAGATCTACCTCAATATATGAACAGATAAACTATGCTACATTTATAAAATGGGATATTATTTACCAATAGAAGTAACTGAGTTATCAAGTAATGAACACAATACAGATGAACCTTACATTCCTATTGCTAATTGAAAGAAGTCAGACAAAAAAACCCTACATACTCTGTGGTTCCAATTCTATGAATTTCTGAAAAGGGAAACACTTAAGACTCTAAAAGCATCATCCAAGGATTCTGGAGAAGAGGGGGCACTAGCTAGGTGAAACACAAGGGACTTTTGTTTCAAATGGTGAAACTATTTTCTGTAACACTGTACCTGTGTAATTGTGGATATGACACTGCATTTGTCAAAATCAAATGAACAAGAAGTAAACTTTAATGTATACAAATTTTAAAAAGACAGGAGACTGAGTGCATCTCAGGATGAAATGCAGAGTGTGACAAAACCATCTAATTGTCTTACAAACAACCTTGCTGAAGGAATGTGAAAGACAGCTGCTGACCTAAGAAAACTTGGAAATGAGTAGAGTCTTTAAGACTGAAAAAAAAAAAAAAGCACTGTATTCTAATTGATAATCATGTTTACCACAAGAGCATAGATTAGAAATGTTTATACTGTTTTATACATATATATAAATTTTATATATATAATATTTTATTATTTTATATCTATCATATACATTATATTATATTATCAATTCCATTTGAAAAAATGTAATAGATTCTAGAGTCTGCATAATAAAATAATCACAATGTCTGAGATATAGCTAATATTACCCAACGTATGAAGAACCAAAAAGATGCATCCCAGTATCAGGAGGTTCAGATGCTAGAATTAGTAAAAGTTAGTTAACTTTAAAGGAGTTATTTTAATTGTGCTCAGTGAAGTAAAGAAAATCATGCTTCTATGAATAAAAAAAAAATGAAGTCTCAGCAGAGAAATGGAAACTATAAAAAAAGAACCAATGGAAATTCTAGAACTAAAAAGTAAAATATAAAAGATCAGTGAGGGCATAGATTATGTGAACAACTGTATCAATTAATTTCCTCTACTATTTGTAGGGAAAGCACACTCAACAACTGTAGAATATACCTTATTTTCCAGTGAACATAATTAATTCATCAAAATTGATCATACCTTGGGTCATAAAACACTTTTCAATATATTTAAGAGAACTGCAGGACTTCCCAGGTGGCACTAATGGTAAAGTACCCACTTGCCAGTGTAGAAGACAAGAGATGTGAGTTTGATCCCTGAGTTGGGAAGATCCCCTGGAGGAGAGCACTGCAACTCACTCCAGTATTATTGCTTAGAGAATCCCATGGACAGAGGAGCCTGGTGGGCTACAGCCCATAGAGTCACAGAGTTGGAGATGACTGAAGTGACTAAGGATGGCAAGAAAAGTGCAATTTAAAGGATTATGTAGTTATAATCAAATTAAGTTAGAAATCAGTCACACAAAGATATCTAGAAGATATCAAATTTATAAAACTAAATAATACTCTTCTAATTAATTCATATGTCAAAAATACCACTAAAGCAATTAGAAAATACTATGAGTTGAACAATAGTAAAAATTAACATATCAAAATTTGTGGGATATAATTAAATAATATTTAGAGGGAAACATTGTTTTAAAGAAAGCTGTGGTACATATACACAATGGAGCATTACTCAGCCATTAAAAAGAATACATTTGAATCAGTTCTAATGAGGTGGATGAAACTGGAGCCTATTATACAGAGTGAAGTAAGCCGGAAGGAAAAACACCAATACAGTATACTAACGCATATATATGGAATTTAGAAAGATGGTAACAATAACCCTGTATACGAGACAGCAAAAGAGACACTGATGTATAGAACAGTCTTTTGGACTCTTTGGGAAAGGGTGGGATGATTTGGGAGAATGGCATTGAAACATGTATAATATCATATATGTAAGGAGTCGCCAGTCCAGGTTCAATGCACGATACTGGATGCTTGGGGCTCATGCACTGGGACGACCCAGAGGGATGGTACGGGAAGGGAGGAGGGTTCAGGATGGGGAACACGTGTATATCTGTGGCAGATTCATGTTGATATATGGCAAAACAAATACAATATTGTAAAGTTTAAAAATAAAATAAATAAATAAATAAAATGAGATTTAAAAAAAAAAAAGAAATTTTGCTCAGACTATACAATAAAACCTTACTTTTCATTTTTTAAAAGACAACAACCTAGTAACAAAAAAAAAAAATAAAGAAACATAGTCTGAAAATACATAGAATGTGTGGGTAAGGAGACCAATTAGAAGACTGAAATCATCTAGGTTAGATGTTGCTGGTCTGGGAGAGAAATATAATTATAGAAGTAGCTAAGAGTTGAATCAGAATCTAAAGATACATGTTGAAGGCAGACCTGATGTAATTGATTTGGGAATTTGATGTGGAATGTGAGATAAAGTGATGAGCAGGGGTGACTCCAGGGGTTTTGCTCACCCATATAAATGTGATACAATGTGTATCCTCAACTAAATGTATAGAAAGAGACATGTCTTAAAAATTACTGAACATATGGCTAATGGCACACTGAAATAACTAAAAATAAAATATATTAAAAGGTTAGAGTTGCCATTAGCCAACATAGAGAGGACTGAGGCTGGAGCAAGTTTGAGGGGAAAGTAGTTGCTCACTTGGAAAGGTTGAGTTGTAGATGCCAATTTAAGATCAAAGCGGAGATATCATGTATTCAATCTGGAAATAATAGAAGTACTAACTCAGGTTGCCCACTTCAGAATTTTTAGCACACACATTGTAGTTTCAGGTAAGAGACTAAATAAAGTCACCAAGTTAGGAATAAAGATGGGGTGGCAGGGGAGACCAAAGACTGGGACTGAGTCCTCCAATGTTTAGAGAATGAGGGAGAAAAGGAAGAACCAGAAAAGGAGAGTGAGAAGGAGCAGCAAGAATGTGGGAGGAAAGCCAAAAGAATTATGGCATCTTGAAAATTGAGTGAATACTTTCAAGGAGGAGAGTGTGATCAACATTCTCAAATTTATTTATTTGAAGTTGGGGTTTTAGGTGGTAAGAAATATGGCTAAATGAGAATAAATGGAAGTAAAAGTAAGCAGCAGATATATATAAATTTTAATAGTATACAGCTACAGAGCTCCAAAGTTAACAGTTTCGTTGAATTTGGATCAAAAATTCAGTTGTTACAACTAATGGAAATAAGCTTTCATATGTTAAAAATTTTAACTTTCCATTTGAAAATAATTATGAGGAACATCATATATCAGTTACTTAGATTTGCCTACTTTTAACACTTCATTCCATTTTATGTTTTGCTGTGTACATACATATATAAATAAATTCAGAGAATATGAATAAAACTATATCCCTTTGTTTTTGGTTAAATAACTGAACAAAAGTCTCAATAATTAAATTTTAATGATTTTAAACTCTGATTTCACATTTTTGGCATACATTTTAGTTGACATGTTCTAAGATTTGATATAGCTGAGCATCAAATGGAAATTGTTTTATAGAATTTCTTTTAACTTAAAAAAAATCGCTCAATTTCTAGTTATGGGGCGACTTTGCACCATGAAATTGGGGTGACCTGATTTTGCTAGGAAAATGAAAACAGAACTTTTTCTACCACAGCACTTTTTTTCCACGAATGTCTTTTTTTAGCAAAGTGTGAAAAAAAAAAAGGGTAGTAAGGTGTTAAATGGCCTAAAAAGTATGTTATTTTCTAGGGGTTTATGAGCCAACTTTATGATTAAAAATCTAGAACTTTATATAATACATTTTTAAATATAATAGGTTTTAATAAATTAGTGAAAAGTCATTTCACATTTTTGCATTTTATGTTGGCATACAAAAGACTGAAACTAATTTTGGAAAATATATTTATATGTTTATAAATTCATATTTTAATAACAATTTTGGTTACATCATATTCTACAACAAAATACAAGGCTAAACATATCATTCATTATGTTTTGAAACAAACACATAGCCACAATTTTACTATTCTGACCAATTTTTTCACACTGAATTTATTTTAAAATTCTTAAATGATTATTTGATTTTGGGTGTCTATGTATACATACGTGTATCTGTGACACATACAACAGTATCTGAGGAACTGGAATTAATCAAATATTATAGATAACTTTTATAAACATCTTAATTTCCTAAAAGACTGTTTCAAATCTTCCTTTTGAACATAGCCTAAGACTCAGTGCTTTCATTTAAGAAGAAAGTGTCATGTTAGATTGTATTATAAAATAAAAATTTACAAATTCTATCAGTAATTCCAAGTTTTATCCAATTTCCGTCCCACACAGCTGCAGCCCCACAAGAAAGTCATACAATTATTTAAAACAAATTGTAATTCAAGAAGAGTAAATTATTCAAATAGATTAGAAGTTTTCTAGAATCTTGTGGAATAATAGGGTTAGCTACATAGGTCATGTATCTGTATTTAGCTTAGTTTAAATTTTAAACAATATTAACAATAGCTTTATTTTAAAATTTTTAACAAATTTTAATATTCAAAAATTTTTTTAAAAGTTTAACCATTTTAAAATAACACAGAATTTATAGTGATAGAAGTACTAAGAATTGCAGGCAAAGGTTAATCCTAGTTGCTCTGTCTAAACTGTGTTTTGGACTCTTTCCTTTTTAGCATTTTTAAATAAGCAAGATTTATCACCTCTGGTCCAAATCTTATTTTCAGGGTGAATCCCTGCCAGCTATCTAAACATTTCTAAATGGTTTTCATTTTCATTTGCATTAACTCATTTAGAAACAGAAGTATGAGAACTATTATTTTGTTTACAATATAAAGTCTAATTATATGATTCAATGATTATACTCTACAAAAAATTTTAAAACCCTAAATATAAAAAACCTGTACTTGGAAATTCAACTTCAGTAAGCATGTTTCTATTGCATATACAAAATAATCTTTTAAGAAAGGCAGCAGCATAGCAGCGTAACTGTGGATGCCATGGAATTTTATTGCCGTCTTTAAGATAAAATAGTGACCTAAAAGATCAGATTTCTATAAAATCTAGTGCTACAGAAACACTAGTCTGGAAGAATAGGCTTTACTCTTCAATTGATATACTAGATTATGTTTCTCCAAGGACAAAATGTCACATTGCTATAAGTTTACAAACTTTTGAATTATTGAAATACATTTTAATAGTTGGTTCAAGGGCAAAAAGGAAATCTTCTGGCCTTACTACAAAAATGGAGGAAGGATCACTGCTTTTCCAATCAAAGTAAATGGCACAGCAGGGAAAATATTTCAGGCAAGAGAGTCTATCTGAAGAAACAGCTCCTTGATTAGAAGCAGTAGTGATAAATCAGTCACACAGTGTTCTACGGTGCAGCTCCCTGGTTTAGTCACTCAAACAAATGGAAAGCCCATTAGACTTGAAGTAGTAGCAGATTTTACAGTGAAAAGGAATTGTGTAATCCACAGAGGTTAGGGTATATGTGATTACTTTATTTCTTTTTTCTAAAGCTTTTTGAGAAATAATTTCTTCCCAGAGAAGTTTTCAACAAAGGACTTGTACTTCATTCAAACACACCTCAATATTTGATTTTAAATATTTGTAAATTTATTGTTTTTAATATAAGTGATTGGCAGCACAAATCCTCATCCTTTGAACAGTTTTTCCAACAGTACCCAAATGATCTTCTGAGAGGAAACAAAGTTTACCACAGAAAAACTTTTGGCTGAGCTTTAAAAAATCAGGCCATGTCTACATATACAAATAGAAATTGAAATTCAGGAAATTATCCAGTCAATTCATATGTCATCCTCTGGGAGAAACATTTTTTTAATTGCCTAGCAAATTGCTTATTTTATTTTGTGAATATATGGGCAAGGAAGAAAAAAAGAAAAGAAAACACTGTTCATCAATTTGAGGTGTTTTTTTTGTATTTTTTTGAGAAATTAGAGCTAAACTTAGAGCTATTTCTCATTATGAAATAAAGGTAAAAAGGCATTCCTTGATTTTGGTATTATAATAAAATCCTTAGTATTAGAAATTGAGAGTTATCATTTCCCCATGTTTTAACTTCTCACTTATTTATAGCTATTCATTAACAAGTCTGAAATTGTTGCCTGCAGAGAGAAAAGTCAACTTATTGAATGTAGTGTTGTAGATTTTTGGTTACAGTATTTACATATTAGAAAGTAAAGCTTTAAAAGCTGTAGAAGTAAGCTAGGATTGGAAAAAGAGAAATAAAAGGGGAAATGAGCTCACAGGCAGCTCTGGCTTATCAAATACAGAAAAGGAAAATCAGGCACTGAAGCTTAAAGTGGTAGGATTATTAAAGAAAGGAGAATATTCACATTGAGATAAACTTTTCTTCTTCACAATGGCTGGAGTCTGTATTTTACTGTATGAAGTAAGTGAATTCATGACTGAGTAGAGTTGACGGATGTTGGTTGCAAAGAATCGGATACAATAGGGCAAATGAACAACAAAGAGTTGACGGATGGCTGTCTGCTACTAGAAGGAAATAATTGTTACTTAGTACAGACTATGGGCCTCCCTGGTGGCCCAGGGGTAAAGAAGCCACCTGCAATGCAGAAAAATCAGGAGACAAAGGTTCTATCCCTGGGTCAGGAAGATCCCCTGGAGGAGGAAAGGGCAACTCACTCCAGTATTCTTGCCAGGAAAATCCCATGGACAGAGTAGCCTGGCAGGCTACAGTCCATCCATAGGGTCGCAGAGTCGTACATAACTGAGCGAATAAGCACACATAGCACGCCGAGTTTGCTCCCCCAGGCTGGACTGGCTTCAGCATTGTGCAATTTAAAATAAGTAACTGAAGTATCTTCAGTTCAGTTCAGTCGCTCAGTCGTGTCTGACTCTTTGTGACCCCATGAATTCCAGCACACCAGGCCTCCCTGTCCATCACCAACTCCCAAAGTTCACTCAGACTCATGTCCATTGAGTCAGTGATGCCACCCAGCCATCTCATCCTCTGTCGTCCCCTTCTCCTCCTGCTCCCAATCCCTCCCAGCATCAGAGTCTTTTCCAATGAGTCAACTCTTCACATGAGGTGGCCAAAGTACTGGAGTTTCAGCTTTAGCATCATTCTTTACAAAGAACACCCAGGACTTTAGGACGGACTGGTTGGATCTCCTTGCAGTCCAAGGGACTCTCAAGAGTCTTCTCCTACACCACAGTTCAAAAGCATCAATTCTTTGGTGTTCAGCTTTCTTCACAGTCCAACTCTCACATCTATACATGACCACTGGAAAAACCACAGCCTTGACTAGATAGACCTTTGTTGGCAAAGTAATGTCTCTGCTTTTCAATACGCTATGTAGGTTGGTCATAACTTTCCTTCCAAGGAGTAAGTGTCTTTTAATTTCATGGCTTCAATCACCATCTGCAGTGATTTTGGAGCCCAAAAAATTGAAGTCTGACATTGTTTCCACTGTTTCTCCGTCTATTTCCACTGTTTCCCATCTGGCGATGGGACCAGATGCCATGATCTTAGTTTTCTGAATGTTGAGCTTTAAGCCAACTTTTTCACTCTCCTCTTTCACTTTCATCAAGAGGCTTTTTAGTTCCTCTTCACTTTCTGCCATAAGGGTGGTGTCATCTGCATATCTGAGGTTATTGATATTTCTCCCGGCAATCTTGATTCCAGTTTCCATCCCAACGTTTCTCATGATGTACTCTGCATATAAGTTAAATAAGCAGGATGACAGTATGCAGCCTTGACGTACTCCTTTTCCTATTTGGAACCAGTCTGTTGTTCCATGTCCAGTTCAAACTGTTGCTTCCTGATCTGCATATTTCTCAAGAGGCAGATCAGGTGGTCTGGTAACTTAAGCTTATACAAATCTGGAACTGTATTTAAAAAGTTATCATTCCTAATTATTTTGTCTTCTCTTCCCTGTAAAAAGTTAATCCATTTCCACAAATGTGATGTACCTATGCTGCCTTCTCTTGGAAGGAGTTTCCTTTTTAGCACCATGGAAAGGCAATGAATGACACTTGCTTTGGTCAATAAAATGAAAGTCTATTAATAACATATTCCTGGTTTGAGGAAAAGTTTTAAGAACCATTGACTGGTCTTTCTACTAGATCTCTCTTTTTCCTTTCTTTTTCTCTGTTTTGAGAATCAGATCAGATCAGATCAGATCAGTCGCTCAGTCGTGTCCGACTCTTTGCCACCCCATGAATCACAGCACGCCAGGCCTCCCTGTCCAACACCAACTCCCGGAGTTCACTGAGACTAACGTCCATCAAGTCAGTGATGCCATCCAGCCATCTCATCCTCTGTCGTCCCCTTCTCCTCCTGCCCCCAATTCCTCCCAGCATCAGAGTCTTTTCCAATAATAGAAGCTGGATCTCTCAGCTTAGATTCTGAAATGAAGCCACAAGGAATAGAACCTCACACAACACCCTAAGCCTGCAGTCAAATATGACTTAAGTGTTGTACGCTTCAAAAATTTGGGGATTGCTTGTCACCACCATATAACCAAGCAAAAACTTCATATACAGAACAGACTTATCTGTTGGGTAAGAGGTTGGATTAATTGACCTTTATGATTTCACTTCTACAAATCTATTATTCTAACATCTTTACATGGAAGAAAGCAATACAGAGGATTTCACAAATAATAGGTTATCATTTTAACAAAACTGCCAGTGGTATTTTATGTTTAGGAATAAAATAATTCTTTATGATAAAGTAAAAAATGGTCTCTGCTCATTTTTGGCAGTAGTATTTATATAAATCATAAGATAATAAGCACATACAATATAAGTACACTCTCAGCTTTCAAAAAATTATTTTTATAGCTAGTCCAATCTTGTGAATGCCTTATGAATTGTGTTCCATTATTCATATAAATGAATAGACTTTATTTTCCCTTGTTCTTCCTTGAAGGAATTTCCTGGAATTAGGAGGGATTAGAAGGCATGGGAATAACATTTTTAGCTGCCAGTTTTATTACTACAGATTGTCACTATAATTATATCACCAATAAAGATCAAATAAAGACATTTTAGTTGTATTTATATACATAACATAATGGGGTTTTTGACAAGGATTTTTAAAGTGTTTCCATCAACTTCCTGAATGGTCTTTTTTCTAGGTTTTATAGGCCTGTTCTCAAACTTTAATGATATCCTCGACCACGCTCTGAGTAGCAAGGTTATAGGTAACAGATTAGAAAAGGCATATTAATTCAGTTAAAGTTATGTAGCACTCTGAGAAATAATTTATTCAATTTCACCTTGCAATTGGAATCAAGGAGTAGACAATATAAATTTGAAAATAGTAACAATAAACACAAACTGTAAATTTTTCCTTCTTTTATTGGAAAAAATAGTACATCTACATACTTTACTATGTCACTTCAAAGGCAAATCCCAAAGCTCATTTAAATGTTTCATATTTCTAAATAAATTGTAAAAGGACCTATTCTTCATAAACACATATAATTAATATTTAATAAAATACACATGAATAAATGGTTTCTTTTTATTCTCTTAAATGTACTTGTATAATATAACATTGAGAGTGAAATAAAATTTATACACAGGTCACAACAAAATAAAAATCCAACAAACTCCTTTCTCCCTCATCAGTTATCTGGATGTTCTAGGTAGAATTGGCTCATGACTCAAATCACTCAGGTAATTCCTCACATTTACATTTGATTCAGTAAGTCCCCTTAACTACTAAAGACCAATTGCTTAGCCATGCCTTCAACCCTTACGTGATCTGGTTCCATACACTTCCAGCATAAGTGGGGTTCCCATGAAGTGAATGAAATTTGTTTTCAGGGCTCCTATGGAATGTGTTCTGTCTTTGACCTTAGGGGGAACACTAGTTTTGTGTCCACATGGTTATACATTATTTGAAAATTTGCAAAATTAGATATTTTAATGACAATTGGTTAAGACAGTTGTGCTTGTTTTTGATCAGATTGAATGGTAGTTGAGTAGCTAAAGGCATTTTCTTTTTGTGATATTCTATTCTTCATTTAAAAAGTGTTCCCCACACTCTTAAGGCCCCAATTTAAAATAAATGTGTATTTCTTAGAATAATCTCCATAGTTGTTCATTTATTGATTTTATCTAACCGACAATATTACACTTTCTCTAAAGAAAATATCTCAACTTAATTAAAGTTTTAATTCTTTGTAGCACGTAGTACAGCAACTTCACATTGTAAGATACTTGATAAGTATTTGCTTTAAAAAAAAAAAAAAAAGGAAAAAAAATATATGATCATAGTTTTGATTCTGCCAGCAACCTGAATTAACTTGGAAGAGCATTCCCTAGTTGAGTCTTCAGATGAGGGTAAACCAGCTTACACCTTGATTTAAGCCCTGGGAGATACTGAACAGAGAACCCAGTTAAAACATACCGAACTTCTGACCATGGAAAACTCTAAAATAGCAAGTTATCTCACAACTAAGTTTGCAGTGCTTTGTTAGGTATAATAGAAAAGTAATAGAAGATGTAATCTTATTTCACAGAGCTGCCAAATTGATTATTTCCTCATCCACAGTAAACTTTTTCTTATTTAACTTAGCTTCTATGTCACCAAACTCCCTGTTTTCTTTGTAAGAAAGGAAGTAATTCCTTAGCTATTTTTTCTCAATCTTCCTTTTCATTCATGACTTTTAATATTGGGGTATCCCAGGCACAATACTGGGATACCCCAATATTATCACGCTCAGTCTCATACTATTGTGATGGCCAAGTGTTTAGTCGCTGGCTCTCCCTGACTTAGTTGTACACATTCCCCCTAAAGTGCAGGACTGTATCCTAACGCTTTTGTAAAGAGATGTTTACAGAGTTGCTGAATAGAATATTTGGTTTGAAGTATGTAAAATAAAACCTGGGATATAATAAAAAATGTCAGAACTTTAGTCACACACACACACACACACACAAAACCTCTATGTATAGCCATGGCTCCAATAATTTTATCTCTGCTCTGCCCCTGTTCCCTCCATAGCTATTTTCAAAACAACACCTATAGGAATTCTTTTAAAAAGACATTTGGATTATGCTACTCCTATACTCAAAACTTTAAATAGTTTCCAATTTCATCCAAAACCAAAGTTGTTACAGTGACACATAGTATTGTCTATGATGTGTTCCTATGATAGTTTCCAAGTCTTCTACTTGCGCACTTTACCTGGCCACAAAGCTCCTTTCTATCACTCAAAGATGTCAGGTACACTCTTATGATCCTGTCATTGACTGATTCTTCAGGTTGAAAGACTCTTCTACCAGAGAGACACATGGCAAATTCCCATATCTCAATTCAGTTTGTGCTCAGAGATGACTTTCTCCATATACCTAACTAGATCACCATATTTAAATACAGCAAGGCTGCTTGTATCCTCTGGCACTGTCCAATCTCCCTTAACCTACTCTGTTTTGTTAACCCATATCAGATATTACCTGATCGCATGCATACTTATTTATACTGTTTACTGCTTATTGTCTATCTTCTCTCATTTGAATGTGAGTTCTGTATGGCAGAGAGTCATACTACATTTACTTACTAGTTTTCAGGATTTCCAGACACAGAGTAGATACTCAATAAATATTTGTGGGATAATCATCTATTTAGCAAAACTTAAAGTTAAGTAGGTCTCATCACAGATATAAAGAAGAAACTGCTGCTGCTGCTGCTAAGTCACTTCAGTTGCGTCCAACTCTGTGCGACCCCATAGACGGCAGCCCACCAGGCTCCCCTGTCCCTGGGATTCTCCAGGCAAGAACACTAGAGTGGGTTCCATGTCCTCCTCCAGGGGATCTTCCCATTTCAGTGATCGAACCCATGTCTCTTGTATCTTCTGCATTGGCAGATGGGTTCTTTACTACTAGTGCCACCTGGGAAGGCTACACTGTACACCTAAAACTAATGCAATATTATAAATCAACTATACCGCAAGGCAGCAGACTTGGGTTCAACCCCTGGGGTGGGATTACCTGGAGAAGGGAATGCCAAAGCCTTTGACTGTGTGGATCACAATAAACTGTGGAAAATTCTGAAAGAGATGGGAATACCAGACCACCTGACCTGCCTCTTGAGAAGCCTATATGCAGGTCAGGAAGCAACAGTTAGAACTGGACATGGAACAACAGACTGGTTCCAAATAGGAAAAGGAGTACGTCAAGGCTGTATACTGTCATCCTGCTTATTTAACTTATATGCAAAGTACATCATGAGAAATGCTGGGCTGGAAGAAGCACAGGCTGGAATCAAGATTGCTGGGAGAAATATCAATAACCTCAGATATGCAGATGACACCACTCTTATGGTATAAAGTGAAGAGGAACTAAAAAGCCTCTTAATGAAAGTGAAAGTAGAGAGTGAAAAAGTTGGCTGAAAGCTCAACATTCAGAAAACTAAAATCATGGCATCTGGTCCCATCACTTCATGGGAAATAAATGGGGAAACAGTGGAAACAGTGTCAGACTTTATTTTTCTGGGCTCCAAAATCACTGCAGATGGTGAATGTAGCCATGAAATTGAAAGATGCTTACTCCTTGGAAGAAAAGTTATGACCAACCTGGATAGCATATTGAAAAGCAGAGACATTACTTTGCCAACAAAGGTTCATCTAGGCAAGGCTATGGTTTTTCCAGTGGTCACATATGGATGTGAGAGTTGGACTGTAAAGAAAGCTGGGCCCCGAAGAATTGATGCTTTTGAACTGTGGTGTTGGAGAAGACTCTTGAGAGTCCCTTGGACTGCAAGGAGATCCAACCAGTCCATTCTGAAGGAGATCAGCCCTGGGATTTCTTTGGAAGGAATGATGCTAAAGCTGAAACTCCGGTACTTTGGCCACCTCATGCGAAGAGTTGACTCATTGGAAAAGACTCTGATGCTGGAAGGGATTGGGGGCAAGAGGAGAAGGGGACGACAGAGGATGAGATGGCTGGATGGCATCACTGACTCGATGGACGTGAGTTTGAGTGAACTCTGGGAGTTGGTAATGGACAGGGAGGCCCAGTGTGCTGCAATTCATGGGGTCTCAAAGAGTCGGGCATGACTGAGTGACTGAACTGAACTGACTGGAGAAGGGAATGGCTACCCATTCCTATAGGGAATATGCTATGCACAGGCCTGTACTATAACAGGGCTTCTTTGAAAAATAAGAATGACCTTCTCATCACTCCCAGGCAAAGGGCTGGGAGCAGTAAAAAGTACATCCTGGAAAAATATCTTGAAAACAAGATGTTGAAGTAGTTATGTGACTGATGGAAAACCATTAGTGACTGTTCCCGTAACCAGAGCCTTGAGGGAGTTGCTGGGAAAGGTTGTCACTAGCTGAAGGGCTAAACAGAGTCATGAAAGGCCTGAAGGTTTGACATTGAGAACTATGCATTGTATATCTTTATCCCCGATCTGAGATTGTAAAAAACAGATATATCTAGAGTGTGTACAAGGAAGTAGATGTTAGCAATAAAAAGCACGCAAGGATTAGGATCTGGGCTTTTGCCTGCGAGCGGCATCAGCCTCCTGATCCCCACCTTTGAGTCTTATTTTTCTTTATTCTTCTGCGGCACCTCTCCCTCAGGTCAGTTCGTTGTTGGGCTGGTCCCAGCAACCCCAGTATTCTGGCCTGGAGAATCCCATGCACTGCATAGTCCATGGGGTTGCAGAGTAGGACATGACAGCAACTTTCACTTTCACTTTCATACTTCAACCCAAAAAAAAGAAAAAATGAGAAAAGCATGGGAAAGAAAGAAAATAGGCATTTTAGGCAAAATAAATAATTTGTACACATGAAAACATATTGAGGTAAAAAAAGAAAGTTGTATTAAGCAAATCACAAGCTTTGTGTGACCAGAATGTCAGGATGTGAGACTAGAAAATTACACTGTATTATTGGACTTCCCTGGTGGCTCAGATGGTAAAGAGTCTGCCTACAGTGTGGGAGACCTGGGTTTGATCCCAGGATCAGGAAGATCCCCTGGAGAAGGACATGGCAACCCACTCCAGTACTCTTGCCTGGAGAATCCCATGGATGGAGGAGCCTGTTGGGCTAAAGTCCATGGGGTCGCAGAGTCGGACACCACTGAACGACTTCACATGTTATCTGAAGGGCTCTAAAGAGTTTGGACTCTATTCTAGGACAGAATTGAAAGACCAATGGGTTCATCTATTGGATGACATAGCAGTTTTCCCTGGGACTGCTGGCTCCCTCTTCTCAGGGTAGAAGCTACTCATTTCTCAATTTATCTTAAAATCTATTGATCCAACACAGGCTTCCAGAAACAAGATACTTGCTTTAAATCCCCTAAACAGTTGCTCTCCAAGTTCAGACAATTTTATCTTTCACTCTCATACCTTGTTCACACCAAGTCAGAATCTGAGAGAGTAGACAGGGTTCAATTTTGAATTTGCTGATTCATGTCTGATAAGATATACCTAATCAGTATGTGTTTAATAAATTATTCCATGAAATGCTGTTTGAATATCAGGTTGTAAATGTCTAATAAATGAGTACATAATACTGGAGGTCTGAAGTAGAATATAAGCTTAGCATCTTTTTGATTCTATGGATGTAAAAAATATTTTTCCAGTTCTGAGGTATGAGTAACAAATAAAAATCGTATATATTTAGATTGTAGAATATGATGAGGTTTTTAAATTTTTAGATGTATACCATGATGATCTGATATCCATATACAATGTGAAAAAAATATCACAACCAAGTTCACTGACACATCCATCACCTCTTACATAGTTGTCTCTTATACCTTGTGGTAAGAACACTTAAAGTCTATTCTCTTAGCAAATGGTAAGTGTGTAATACAGTGCTATTACCTATGGTCATCATGAATAAGTTCTGGAGATCTGATGTACAACATGGTTAAAGACATTTTTAGGGAGAGTTGGGTGGAAAGACAAGGAAGAATAGAGTAATATCAAGACTGAGGGAATGAATGGAGGGAAAGAATCTTCAAAAGGACACTGAGAATGCTGTGGCGCAACTAAGCCTGTGCACCACAACTATTCAACCTGTGCTCTAGAGCCCGTGCTCCACGAGAAGAGGAGCCACTGCAAGAGAAGCCCATGCACCGCAACTAGAGAGTAGCCCCTGCTCGCTGCAACTGGAGAAAAACCTTTGCAGCAACACAGACCCAGCACAGACAAAAATAGACAAATAAATAAAATTATTAAACAAGAAACAAAGGAACATTGAGAAAGTGAAGTTAAGAGATGAGAGAAAGACCAGGCAAAAATGCAAGAAAGGTGTGCTGGAAACTAATAGAGAATGTTTCAAAAAGTAGAGAATGGTGGTTGTATAACAACACTATTACAGCAGTTGAATGAAATGTTGAAAATTATATTACCTTTGTCATTGAGGATGCCACTGGTAATTATCATAGTGTAGATTCCCCAGGAATCAGAAATCAAAAGTCTGAGATCTGCTTGTAAAAGGATTATTGGACCATACTATGGAAAAAGTACCTATGAAGGGTGAGGGAATCAGGATTGAACAAAGGGAGACAATGAACTGTAATGTGATTACAGTTGGAATTTGAGGAAATGCTGACAATGGGATAACATTTCACAGTTGCCCACCTTGAAGCAAGGGAGCCTTGTCTTTAATACCATCACCTCCACCTATTGTTATATAAGACAGGAGGCTTCTGAGGGGAAGATATATTGTTGGGACAAGAAGGCTCTGAGCTCTCTTTGAGGGAGGGCAATTTCTCTTAGTGAAGGTGGCTTACTCAAGAGTTCCCTGCTGCCAAAAGAGTATCTCTGCTCCTAGAAGGTGGGAGAATGAATGCCTCAGACCTGAAGGGGAGATCCGGGTGATGCACTAGAGCATCCTACGCTGAAGTGTTTTTGCATAATTTGCCTCACATCAGACTCACTTGGAGTACTTTCTAAAATAAAAATTCCTTGGCCCATTCTGATTCAGAATCAGTTCTTGGGTAGAGCCTGCAAGTTTTTTTTTCACAGTGTCCCAGGTGATGCTGATATATAGCTGATTTAAGAACTACACATTGAGAATCAATGAACTATAGCAATAATTGCAAGCATATTAGTGAGGTAGTGGAATCAGAGTGCAAAATTTAAGAGGTTGTCAAGTGAGTGAGAGATCTAAATCTATATTTATATATTTTTTAATAAAATAACTATATCTGTATCAATAGAAACATAATCTTTTTTCAAGAAATGATATAGTAGAAAAATAAGAGAAGCAGGAAGATTGAGGCAGATTTTTATGCTGTTTTACTTTAATGTTGTTAAAAAGATTTAGCATTTAATATGATGAAGTCATGTCACAAAAGGACTCTTTAGTCCTCACCCCAATATCAAATCTGTTCTTACTTAGGCTCCTCTTTCAGTAAATGATAACACTCAACTGCTCAAATGGTAACTATTGGCCATCTTTGATTATTCTCTTTCCAGTTCCTTCTATTAATAGTTATCCCACCATTTAATTATATAGGATATATTTCAAAACATATTTCAAATCAACTGATTTCTCTCCTTCTGGGCAGCTACTACCATCATGATATAGTAACCACTATTCTTGCATAAGTTTTCTAACAATTCCTTAGCTTCTTGTCCTTACAACTCATTCTCCCCCTGAAATCAGAAGAATCTTTTAAGAATAAAAACCAAAACATATGATTCCCCTACTTGAAATGCATCATTGTCTTCCCCTTGGTAATTAGACTAAAGTTTGAACTCCATCATGGTTTGCAGGGCTATATTGTCTTTGATCTTTTCTGCAACTATAATTTCTTTCTTGCCACAAAGCATTGAAACATTGATTCTTGCTTTTTCTTGTGTTGATAATTTCTTTATGCCTATACTGAGTTGTACTGGGAATTTACTAGTGCAACTCTGATTTAACTATAAGATCTATGTGCTAACACCACAATAAAAGCAGATACAAATGATCAAAACCTGGCAAGCAGTAACAATTGATGATCTCACAAAATGAAACGTATGCTAAACAGGACTCCAAATCTATTTTATTTTTGCTCTTTGTAGATTTAAATATTTTTCTTCACCCACAGGATGACTCAAACATCCAGACATAACAGTGAAAAGGGAGGACATATGGGAGGAAAAGGAAAGAGTAAAGGAATAGGTAAGCAGGTTTGAAGGAGCACTTTTGGATCAGCCTAATGTTCAGTGGCTAGCACAACATCTGCTTTTAAGAGAACTTAAGTGGGCCCATCTAAAGCTGAGAAATTACGATGGTATTTTTACTTGCATATCAGAGTCTAGGATAATATGATTTTATCATTAAAATGTGCCTTATCAGGGCCAGATTTTGGAAAAGAAAATGTTGTTTCACTCTACTTCATGGTCATGTGAACTATTTCTGAAGGGCCTGACCACCAGCACATCTGTCCTCTTGCTGGCTTTTAGATCAGTTGACCAGAATGTGATAAATCCTTCAAGACTAAAGTATTCTGGGTTAATCTATGGTAATACAGTGTGTCACCATAGAATATAAGTTTACTAACATATTATAGGCCTCTTCTGAGGTTAAGAAAAAACTAGATTCCTTCAAGTCTTCATCCAGAGATTTATTCTTGGTACAGTGAAACTTACATGACTGCACTTCTCTTAGCCATAATCATAAACATTCAAGTTTACTTTTATAATGTTTTTTATATCTCCCAGTTTTGAAAAGCTTACATGATGATGGGCAGGTAATTTAATTTTTTATCTTCTATACATGCTGGGAGAAAAATAAGTTTCTAAGGTAACTTCTTGAAAAGCAGAACACTTATTTCAAAGATGAGAAGTAAATAATAAAATCATTGACCCTTGTTTTATGAGTATATGGTAATGATAAATTTTGATACTGTAAATGAGCCACATGTTAAGATCCAATAGTTTTAGTCAGAAATTTATTTTCTTTCAGACTAGGATTAGATATAGTCTATATATATTAGACATTTTGATGATGTTGATTATTAAAAACAAAGCTGGTAATAAATTAACTGTATAATAATAGTTTGGTAACACTGTAGTAACAATTTTCTGTAGTATGTAAGAGGTAGATAGAAAATTTCACTATAGGTTATTTGATATAAATTAAATATAAATTAAAATTGAATTTACTGTACTACTTTTATTTTTTAGATTGCCAGGGCAAACTGGAAAATGGCCCCATTAGAGCATAAAGAGGAAATATACTCTAAATCTTTTCCAAAGATATTTGTATAAAAATTACTTATTCTGTATTAATAAGAAATTACATGAAAGGTCTAATCACACTATTTAGTAGTTTAGCATTCACTGAACAAGTGAACTTTTATGTCAGCAAAATTTAAACTGAAAAATTCAAGATAAACAACAAAAAGAAATACACAACTTCCCAAGTTTGGAGAACATTACCCAGAGAAACTTTGAGCAGTGTGAGAAGCTCCCCTAGTGATTCTGGGGCAATGCTTATACTACAGTGGCAATTTACAAGTACTTTTTTCCTCTTTAATTTTTTGAGATCTGTCTTCATAAAAAAAAAATAAAGATGCACATATAAAGTTCAAATAACATTAACAAACACATCTCTTCAAGAGTTTCAGGAAAAAAAAAAATCGCAATGATATAAAACCCTAGGTAGACCCTCCTAAATGCATCTCCCACTGTCTCCCAGTCCCTACGCTGACTTTGCCTTCTTCATCAGTCTCTTTCTTTTCTTTATCCCCAACAGTCTTAGCAATTTTTAACGTGAAATGTTTCATGTTAAAGAGCATATACAGTATATATGTTATAATTTATATGTATATGTGTGTATACTGTAAGCACGATATAAATGCTATTTACATAAACACAAAGTAATACATATATACATAGTAACAATCGCTGACAAGTGTTAGAATTAGTTAGAAATAAGACTATAAACTAGAGAAGCTAAGTAAATTAGCCTAATTTTATTTATCTAAAATTAAAAGAGGACTTGAATCCAAATTTTTAATACTAGATCTACAGCTCTTTCCAAAAATGCTAAGATATGTATAAGGGTTATCTTTAGTAAATAAATACTTGATAAAATATTACAAAAAATTCAGTTACGTTCTTAAGTAAACTTTTACATCATGAAACACAATTTATTGTCACATATCTGTGCTAAATATTTTATTTATTCAGACTATGAGGAATGCTTGGTATATACCTGAAATTAGGTATCTGTTCCCATAAATCCAAAACTCTCCACCCTCAGTTTGGGAACACAACTCTAGTATAATCACTTACTTTTGAATTATTCTGGTATTACAGTGCAGTAGTTATTTTGCTCTGTTTATAAAAGGAATCAATCCTCTGAGAAGACAGTCTCTTTATAGTAAAACTGAAAGTGGGATGTCAGATTCTGATTCATATGGGAAATGCATTTTACAAAACACTGTATGTGTGCATAAATCAGACTAGCCCACAGCTAAGCTGAAAATAGATTAAAGTCAAAGTCCTACTTAGTGCTTTTAGAGTTTTTAATCTGCCTTTCGGAAAACAACACGAAGTCGCTCTACTTTTGGCAACTTTCTGTAGTGGAATTTTCTCTTATAAGGGGCCGTCACAGGTTATAGAAAAAATAAAGTACTTGAACAATGAATTTCATAGTAATCCTTTGCTGACCAGAGCTAGAAAAAGTGGGTAGACAATATTTATAAAGAAAAATTCCTCTATAAGTTAACAACTAATATGTAATAAACTTGTTACATAAAATATATGTATGCATGTAAAATCTAGAATTATGCAAATTTCCCCTCATATTTTACCAAGCCAATTATTATCAGAAAAACTTTGGTTTATAATCTAGTGGTGAATTCTGCATGAATTTGTCTAAAGCTTCATGTTTTAATTTCATAGCTACAGGTTAACTTGGAAGAAGCAGACCACATTGATGCTTTAACTCTTAACTTCTTGGCCCGTCAGGTTCACCTACAGCCACTGCAGATGGTTTCCAGTAAGCTGAGTTTCCCTGTTAAGTACCTATGTCTCTCTTTTCTCTGCATCAGGGACCTTTGAGAACAACACCAGAGGCAACCTTAAACTAATGGTCATGATGTCAGTGAATAAATGCCCAGTTTTCTTTCTTCTTCCCTTCCCTCCCCTTTCCACAATCCAGTGGGATGATTCTAAGGCATGTTCTACATAGCTTCTTACAGAGTCCCCAGTAGGAATGGGCTCCAACTGCCCCTACTAATAACCTATTTATAATGCACTCTTTATTATCTTATCTCTCTCATAGGTCTTACTTTTCCCTATTCCATTGTAATCATTCACAGGAGCACCCTCTTCCCAATAACTAAGTCCCTGTCTTGATGTCTACTTTTTGAATTACTCAAACTAAGACATCATTCTAGTTGGTTTTCATCACCACCACCAGTTCCACCATCATTATCATCATCATGATCATCATCATAGGTAATATGAAGCTCTTCCTAAGGATCAAACATGATTCTAAATACTTGATATTTATTAATACATTTAGTGCTCTCTTAAAACTCCTGACAGTTATTTTTTATCATTCTTAGTTTAAAACTGAGAAAGACCAAAGCACACAGCAATTAATTACCTAGTTTAAGTTCTGACACCAGAATTTGCACTGAACTAGTACAGTATACCTGGAGAAGGCAATGGCACCCCACTCCAGTACTCCTGCCTGGAAAATCCCATGGATGGAGGAGGCTGGTGGGCTGCAGTCCATGGGGTTGCTGAGGGTTGGACACAAGTGAGCGACTTCACTTTCACTTTTCACTTTCATGCATTGGAGAAGGAACTGGCAACCCACTCCAGTGTTCTTGCCTGGAGAATCCCAGGGACGGGGGAGCCTGGTGGGCTGCCGTCTCAGGGATTGCACAGAGTCAGACACGAATGAAGGGACTTAGCAGCAGCAGCAGCAGTACAGTATACCAATTTAAGCTTTTCTTTCTTTGTGAGTATATATGTGTAGTTTTTCAAACCATCGTTTTTTCCTTACGTGACACTAGGTATACACATTTTCTTCAATCTTCACAGCAAGACCCACTCTGATATTCACTCAAAAACCCAAAGAAGTATTTCTAACATACATTTGCAGCACCCCAAGTTCATGTGTGCATAAGTCCTGTAAGATGTGGGGATGACAGGCGATTCCTGAAATGACCAGTCACACTTTCTACATTGGTCTCATAAGCAGATCGCCCAAGAAAGGAAATACAACTTAAATGTCCTTATAAGATTCTAGATTTCGAAAATTTATAAGACACCTAGTAGGCCTTTTTCATAGGTCACATATGCTTCTCATTTGGTAAATTTATTAAGATAGCCTTTATTTTAAAGTAATGGCTTGGCAGAAAAGGAGATTCTTTTCTAAAACAAATGTTTAATTTCTAGAGCAGCATCAAGGATAAAGTATACCATCAATAAGTAATACTTACCAATGACTCCATATCCATGTATTTAGTACTATTAAAATATTATGTCAACATTTATCATCATATATATAAAATCTACATGTATATATAAGCAGGTACATGAATTATAATCTTAAGAATACATTTTAAACTATTAATACAAAATGCTACTGCTGTCTTTTTCCCTTTTATCCCTCCCTTCAAATGACAGTCTTTGATACATTTGAAGAGCCATTGTTAAATATGTTTTTAAAATGTTATGATGAAAACTAGCTTTATTGACAGTGCACATATTCTGTTACTGTTCAGAGTACATATAATGTTTTAAAATGAAGGCAAGCTAAAGCAGCAAAACATTTGTCATGGTTTGAGGTATTAAGTCATGAAGTTTGCATGTATATTTGGTGGTTTATATCATGCCAAAATAGATGTTCCCCGTCGGGAAGATTCTTAAGTGCTAAAATTTGGCCTTACTGTTCTGTAAAAATTGTAACTCTTTCAGAGGGGAAAAATGTGTTAAAGTATATATTTTCACATCTCTGAATTGATATATTTTTTAACTACCAAATATTTTAAAAACTTATATGTATCACAAAGATATAAAGTGACTTAAAGATGCTAAAGAAATAGCTAATTTATTCCACATATTCTGAATCTTCCAACAGATGGCATATTTTCAGCAAATAACACCTAAATTATTATCTCTCAGATGATCAACACCTGATAATTGGTGGCTAGACACATTTCTATTTAAAACATGGAATTCTACATCTAGATAATGCAATATCTTTAAACATTCACAAATTTCCTTTTTATAACTTTATTATAATAAATATTTAATTTATACATTTTATAAATTATCCCTATGAATGTGATATACCTTCATTTGTATAGTTATATTCAATGAATTTAATCTCTAGACAAAATACTTCCCATTACTCTCTTCTAACACCATCATTTGCTTTGACTTAAATGATAAACATGATAGAGATTGAATTTAATTTCCTTAATAAGTAAAGTTTATCTAACTTATTGAATATTTATATTTTAATCTTGAATTGATCAACATTGATCAACATGTCTTGGATTTCTTCCCAATGCTGTTATGACAGTTTTTTTTTTTTCCTGATGTAACAATCTATACCCAAAACTTACTATGATATAAAATGAATATTTAAAAGTTATCTTCTACATGAATGCATAATAGAATCAAAGACTTATAGCATGTGAAATACCATATTACATAATATCAAATTTAATTTTGATGTTGAAATTACAGAACTATATAGTTCATCTCACTGTTAGTAAGAAGAATTAGGTCCTATTTTGGGTTTGGGGACAAAATTTCAAGCCTGTGAAAGGTGTGTGTGTGTGTGCATGCATGTGTGGGGGGTGGAGGGGTTCCTGCATGTACCCAAGCAAGTTCTACACCAGTTCCAACACTATATTCTAGGAGATAACATCAAATTCCATAGGTTGAGACCTCAGTCCTATAGGACTGTGTGCCCCTCTCCCATCCCCACCAGAGGTCAGAAGCAAGCCCAGGTTGTTATCTGTACTTTTGCCTGACTGGTTATAAATCAGAGTTTCCCACAACCCTCTCCTTGGGTTAGACTAATTTGCTAGAGTGGCTCACAGAACTCAGAGAAGCATTTTACTTACTGGATTACTGGTTTATTATAAAAGGAACAGCCAGATGGAGGACATGCATAGGGCAAGGTATGAGGAAAGGGCACAGAGCCTCCATGCTCTTCCCAAGTATGCCCCTCTTTCTAAAGCCCCAGATGTTTACCAACCCTGAAGCTCTCCAAACCCTGTCCATTTGGGGTTTTGTGGAGGCTTCATTCCATAGGCATGATTAATTAACTCATTTTTCATCAATGACTGATTCAACCTCTACCCTCTCTCCCTTAAACATTTCTATCCTCCAATCACTTGGTCGGTTCTCCTGGCAACCAGCCCCCAACCTTAGCTGCAATCCGCAATCCGAAGTAACCTTTTGAACAAAACCAAAGACATCTTTGTGACTCTCATCACTTAGCAAATTCTAAGGGTTTTAGGAACTTTGTGCCAGAAATAGAGACAGACAAAATAAACATTTTTTATTATGAATCATGATATCAGTTTCCATGCAGTTAAGAAACTAATTTTAAAGCAAAAATATTAGATAAGATACCTTAGCAATAGTGGCAGTTACTGTTATTATGGTTATTTAGTTGCCAAGTCTTGTCTGACTCTTTGTGACCCCATGGACTGCAGCACACTAGGCTTCCCTGTCCCTCATCATCTTCCAGAGTTTGCCCAAGTTCATGTCCATTGAATTGATGATGCCATCCACCATCTCATCCTCTGTCACCCTCTTCTCCTTCTGCCTTCAATCTTTCCTAACATCAGGGTTTTTTCCAATGAGTCAGTTCTTCCCATCAGGTGGCCAAAGTATTGGAGCTTCAGCTTCAGGATCAGCCCTTCCAATGAGTATTCAGGGTTGCTTTCCTTTAAGATTGACTGATTTGATCTCCCTGCTATCCAAGGGGCTCTCAAGAGTCTTCTCCAGCACCACAGTTTGAAAGCACCAATTCTTCTGTGCCCTGTCTTCTTTATGGTTCAGTTCTCACATTCATACATGACTACTGGAAAGACCACAGCCTTGACTCTACAGACCTTTGTCAACTGTAACCCACCAGGTTCCTCTGTCCATGGAATTCTCCAGACAAGAATACTGGAACGGGTTACCATTCCCTTCTCCCAGCCCAAGTGAACCTGTTTCCTGCATTGCAGGTAGATTCTTTATCATCTGAGCCACCAGAGAAGCCCCATAGTGGCAATATCTATACTTTATTTCTTTCACTTCTTCTACAAAGGACTAAAGTTTGAAATAAAACCAACTTTTTTCCATAAAATGTTTGTACATTTAAAAATGTGCTTGTTTTGTAATGTGTGCATGTATTTTTGATTATAGCTAAAAATATAGCTTTGTGTTTAGAACTAAAGGAAACATTATAAGTTAACATTTTTTAAGGCAAAAGACATTAGATAACTAACATCAATTTGAAAATGATTATTGCTTTCTGAAATGTGGGTTTTGTTTTGTTGTGAATAGGGAGGAGATATTTCTACCAGTAACATCTAAAACTGGCCCTTGTCATTTTAGGCTCTTCATGACAACAGAGCAGTAATGGAAGGGGTGTTGGATGTTGATTATCATGAGAAAGTAGTGCTCACAAATCCAGACAATGTGTTTATTACATTGAAATGTTATTAACCACAATAGAAAAGTCCATTATATGTCTATATATGATTTGTGTACTTGTCTAACCCCCTCAGTTTATCTGTGGCTACCAACATATCCATCTATAATCATTAAAGTGGTAAAGTTCCTACAAGATCCTCTGCTTCTCTGATTTGAGTCTTGTTTTGTGCAAGTCAAGTACAGAATAATGTCAGAAATACCAAAAATACAGTTTAATTTTCATCTAAAGTTACAAGTTGTAGAATGTAAAACTCAGGCTGAAGTCCTTGATTTCTTTGATTAATAAAGTACTATTTATGCTAGATTCAATTATAGAATAATTCAATATACTGTGATTTAAACAGTCCTCTGCTAATACATAATCAGTGGTTTTAGATTTAAAAGTAAGCATGCTTTTGCTTTGAGAGCTTATACTTTAAAAAAAAAGTTTGGAATATCTAAAGAGAATTTTTGCTTAAATTGTTATTTATGCCCTTCCCACTGCTCCCTTGTTTTAAATACAGGGAAAAATTATATAACCTCTATCCAACAGAAATAATATTTATGCTTTAGTTATAATTATGTCATCTACACTATATTTTTTGGATAGCATCCATCAAATATTGACTATTTTGAGATTGCTGAAAAATAACACTTAGAAACTGATGAATGTTTCATTTAATATTTCTATTCATTTGCTTATTGTCTGCTTGCAAACTGTTTGATCCATACTTATAAGCTTGCAAAGAGATACTATAAATAGAAGTTTTATGTGTTTATTTGTTTTTTTCAAAAAATATAGGTCTATACAATATGAAACAATTAGGCTGAAAGGATATAGTGCTGACCTAGTACTTTTAGTCACAAAGAAATATCTTGTGGGAGAAACTAATATTTACAGACTATAATGCAGTATGAAAAATGCTGTAACACCAATGACGAATATCTGTTTCATAAAATGAATATTAAATGAGTCTTTCTTGAAACCATAAAAGTATGTGGGAAGAGAAGTATACAGAAACTTTCAGAAAATTATATATATATATATATATATATATATACATATAACATGAAACTTACATAAATTATTTACACATTCAATACATCTTTAGTTAGGGTATATATTTGTTCATTTGTTACCTACCAGACTCTCTAGAAAACTTCTATGCCAACCACATTATTTCTGAAGTTAATTTCCAAATTTAACTGAAGCTTGTTATGTCTTCTTTTTTGCAATCTCCAAGGCAAGAACCATATAAACTTTTCAAGCAGGGTTTATATATATGATTTTTATTTAAATTTCTATTTTTTGAGAAAGCTTTGCTTTGAAGAAGTCATCTGTTCCTATTGTTTATTTGTCATATGAGTTCTTAATCCTTTGTAAGAATTGTCTGCACTGGCAATAATTAGGCTATATCAAATGGGGAGATGAAAGACAGAAGAACTTAGCAGTGTGCTAAGTGCTTCAAAATGCCACAAGTTGTTTCTAAATGCTTTGCATATAGAAATATTTTCAACACGACTTATAAACAATTTTTCTCTAAGCCATGCCCACTGCAATATGCAGGGAAAAAAAAGGTCTAGTAAATATGAGCATGAAATACAAATTTAAAAAGCTGGATAGGAAATCTGGTGTAAGTAACAAGGCTTGGAATTCCATAACTGTCTATAAATTCACTGCATGGATCATCTTGAAGGCTAATTTCTGGGTATTTGATCTTCAGCCTCTCTGTGGCTATTGAACACTATCAAGGAATTCACAAGCTGAAAAGAAACATGATGTTCATGCAGCATTTGCTACTGTCTATATTTTTTCAATGCCATTGACTTGATTCTTTTGTATGGTTTTCTTTCCACCAACTTATCTGATTTCATAATCAGTACAGAAATGTTAATACACCTTTCTTAGTTCAGTTTAATTCACATTTACTAAACACTGCTCACACCATACAATCTGCCAGAATTTGGAGCATAAGAAGTCACCACTACATGAACATACTGCTATTTTAAAAACAAATAACCAATGAGGACCTACTATATATTTCAGGGAATCTCTGCTCAATACTCTGTAATGGTCTAAATGGGAAAACAATTTGAAAAATAATAGATGCCTATGTATGTGTAACTGAATCACTCTGCTGTACAATTGAACTTAACACAATATTGTTAGTTGATTATAAGATATAAAATAAAAAAATAAAGTATTTAGGCTGTGAAAACAAGAAGAAAATCAATGCTATTACTGTGAAAAGAGACAATGATAGACATTCAATTTTTTGTGGCCATTTCTATGACAAAGTTGTACAGAGAATGATAAGATTGTTCTGGGGGAATCAATGAGTTGAATATTGAAGCATATGTAAATGTTAGCAGGATAAGAAAGAACTGCAACATGACAATTTTGACCAGAGGAAACATTTGTGAAGGTATAGAGCTAGGAAACATCATCTAATAAAACAAATGCATGATTCTTAAGGGATGAGCCAGGGGGACAGGCATTTCTTGTTGACTTGTGTTATATCCGTATGTGATGGGAACACAATGGATATTTTAAGCAGGCCAGTGACAGGATTCATATTGCATTAAAATAATCCTTTGGCCCCAGTGTAGTCGACTGGCTTGATTTAGGTAGGACTACAGGCAAGGAGACAAGTTGAGTGATTACTGAAAGGGACAAGGCATGAAATGAAAAGGGGTTAAATCCAGTCCTTGGATAAAAGACAGGTAGGTAATGAGAGTTACTGGAGAAATATCAAGACCATAACTGATTAGAGGTGAATGTGAGAAAGAAATTTTGAAATAAAAGCTCAAGTTTTGAAATTCTGTTAGTGAATATTACATAAACTGAGATTAGAAATATTGATGGGAAAGATTATGAAGAAAGATTAATATTTTAAGCTTCATCTTTCTTCATAACCTTTCCCATCAATATTTGAACATGGCTTATAGCACGTTCAATTAGAGATACCAAGAAACATCATCATGATTCAGAAACTCTATAGTCATGCTTATGTGGAATCAAATGTATAAATGAGACAGAGGGCCAGAAGAATAAAAGAAAAAGAATAGATACACGTGAAACTTTTTCTTACATAGGAAAAAGAAAATTGAAGAAGGAATTTTGAAGAGACTTGAGTAGCTCCATCATTTAATGTCTGGAGACTGAGGAAGAGATCAGAACAGGATTGGTCCACTGATTCTAGAGTAGTAAGTTTTAAAAAGGAGGAAGATGTCAACAGTGTTCAAAGCACCTGTGATATCCAGTAAGATAAGAATTAAAAAGTGTCAGTGGGATGTTGTTTCCGAGTTTGGGAGGCATTTCAGAGAAGAGTGGAAGCCAGATAAAGGTGAGCTGAAGTGTGAATGCAAGATGATAAGGGAAAGAGAATGAGTTTGGACTAAAACAAAACTTTACTGAAAAAGAAGAGTGACAATGAGAAGTAGCTCAAAACTTGAAATCCTTTGAGATGTTTTCTCTGCCTATCTTCCCTCTTTATACCTTTTAACAAAAAATTTCTAATGCTCTGTTGATTACAAGCAATTTTCATTGCTTTCACTTTAAGAAAGTGAAACATTCTTAAAATGATTTATAGGTCTTGAACTACTCTAGGAAAAAATTACCCAATTTGTAATTTAAGTGAACTATTAACCAATAAAATCTAGAATTACTTTTTGTAACAGTGGGGTTTTGTTACACAGAAGACTTTAAAATGTTTAAGTTTTTCAACATGCCAGACTTTGCAAAATCTTCCCTTCTAGTTCCATTATTTTCATAATAAAAGTTTTTTTTTTCTTTTTTCTTTTTTTTTTTTTTTTGAGCATCATCTCAGGAAAAAGAAATCACAAGAGAATACCCAAATACAAACAAATACAAAAATGAATAAAACATGGAAATATATAGTCAACAAGCATTAATGGTACCTGCAATTCTATGAGACTATAAATGTAAGAAAATATTTATGGTTTGATAACTCATCCAGTTGCATCATTTCCAGAAATGTACTCTCCACCTTATGGATGCATATAATTTAGTGGCATGAGCAACTTTTTATTTAGGCCAACTTTCAAATAGGAATTCAACTTGTTTGCCCTATTCATTGTGGTCTATGATTTCAAAAAGGCGTCCTCTTATTCCCCAGAGAAATAATCAGATGAAGGCACAAAGTAACCTTAGAAACTAGATAGTCATTTTATATTTCTTATGTCCTACAAAAATCAGTAAGAGTATGCCAAAATAAAATCATTATTGAGAAAATTTGGCAAAAAAACAAAACAAAAAAAAATGCCATGAATATGAAATTTGACCCAGCAATTCCACTTTCTATTCACATATTTTTGCACTGGAAAATATACAGAGGTATCCATAACAAGGTTATTTATTTTAGCAGTATTTGTAAATGCTGCTTAAAAAAACAAGAAAGAAAAAAGAAACCCAAAGGTAGCTGTAATATAAACTATGGAAAATTCACACCGTAGAGTCTATCAAGTTATAAACAATGAAGAAAATCTTTATACACTGCCAGAGAGTGATCTTCAAAATATATTAAGTGAAAATAGCAAAGTAGAGAAAAGTTTATATGCTTTCCCCTGCTTATCAAAGAAAGGTGGAGGTTGATTTGAAAATATTTATGTACATCCACATACATACACACATATGCACGTAAATACATATACATAGATACACACTATGTCTATGAATATTTTTTCATATATGTAAAAGTGGAAGAAAATAAAAATTTTAAAACGCTTACCTATAGAAGGAGTTAAGCAGGTATACCATTAGAGATTATAACTAGATTTCTTGCCTATGTCATGTTTTATAATATGATTTTAGAACCATGTAAGTATTCTGCATGATTATAAAATAAAATATATTTTTCAATTCAGTTTAGTTCAGTTCAGTTGCTCAGTCGTGTCTGACTCTTTGTGACCCCATGGACTGCAGCATGCCAGGCCTCCCTGTCCATCACCAACTCCAGGAGCTTATTCAAACTCATATCCATTGAGTAGGTGATGCCATCCAACCATCTCATTCTCTGTCACGCCCTTCTCCTCCTGCCTTCAATCTTTCCTAGTATTGGGGTCTTTTCCAATGAGTCAGTTCTTCGCATCAGGTGGCCAAAGTATTGTAGTTTCAGCTTCAGCATCAGTCTTTCCAATGAATATTCAGGACTAATTCCCTTTAGGAAGGATTGGTTGTATCTCCTTGCAGTCCAAGGGACTCTCAACAGTCTTTTCCACCACCACAGTTCAAAAGCGTCAATTCTTTGGTGCTCATTTCTTTATAGTCCAACTCTCACAACCAAACATGACCACTGGAAAAAACATAGCTTTGACTAGACGGACTTTTGTTGGTAAAGTAATGTCTCTGCTTTTTAAGATGCTGTCTAGGTTGATCACAACTTTTACTTCCAAGGAGCAAGTGTCTATTCATTTCATGGCTGCAGTCACCATCTGCAGATTTGGGAACTCCCCCCCCAAAAAAATGTCTGTCACTGTTTCCATTGTTTCCCCATCAATTTGCCATGAAGTGATGGGACTGGATGCCATGATCTTAGTTTTCTGAATGTTGAGCTTTAAGCCAACTTTTTCACTCTCCTCTTTCACTTTCAAGAGGCTCTTTAGTTCTTCTTCACCTTCTGCCATAAGGGTGGTGTCATCTGCATATCTGAGGCTATTGATATTTTTCCTGGCAATCTTGACTCTAGCTTGTGCTTCATCCAGCCCGGCATTTCACATGATGTACTCTGCATAGAAGTTAAATAAGCAGGGTGACAATATATGGCCTTGACGTACTCCTTTCCTGATTTGGAACCAGTCTGTGGTTCCTAGTCCACTTCTAACTGTTGCTTCTTGACCTGCATACAGATTTCTCAGGAGGCAGGTCAGGTGCTCTGGTATTCCCATCTCTTTCAGAACTTTCCACAGTTTGTTGGGATCCACACAGTCAAAGGCTTTGGCATAGTCAACAAAGCAGAAATAGATGTTTTTCTGGAACTCTCATGCTTTTTCTATGATTCAATGGATGTTGGCTATTTGATCTCTGGTTCCTCTGACTTTTCTAAAACCAGCTTGAACATCTTGAAGTTCACGGTTCATGTACTGTTGAAGCCTGGCTTGGAAGATTCTGAGCATTCCTTTGTTAGCATGTGATATGAGTGCAATTATGCTGTAGTTTGAACATTCTTTGGTATTGCCTTTTTTTGGGATTGGAATGAACTGACCTTTCCGGGAGTTGGTGTTGGACAGGGAGGCCTGGCGTGCTGCGATTCATGGGGTCGCAAAGAGTCGGACACAACTGAGCAACTGATCTGATCTGATCTGATATGACCTTTTCCAGTCCTGTGGCCACTGCTGAGTTTTCCAAATTTTCTGGCATATTGAGTGCAGCACTTTCACAGCATCATCTTCCAGGATTTGAAATAGCTCACCTGGAATTTCATCCCTCCACTAACTTTGTTCATTGTGATGCTTCCTAAGGCCCACTTGACTTTGCATTCCAGGATGTCTTGCTCATGGCTATCTGGGTCATGAAGATCTTTTTTGTATAGTTCTTCTGTGTATTCTTGCCACTCTTCTTAATATCTTCTGCTTCTGTTAGGTCCATACAATTTCTGTCCTTAATTGTGCCTATCTTTGCATGAAATGTTCCCTTGCTAACTCTAATTTTCTTGAAGAGATCTCTAGTCTTTCCCGTTCTATTGTTTTCCTCTGTTTCTTTGCATTGAACACAGAGGAAGGCTTTCTTATCTCTCCTTGCTGTTCTTTGGAACTCTGCATTCAAATGGGTATATCTTTCCTTTTCTCCTTTGCCTTTAGCTTCTCTCCTTTTCTCAGCTATTTGTAAGGCCTCCTCAGACTACCATTTTGCAAAAAGGCAATTCTTTTAAAAAAATAAATAAAAAGGAAAGAAAAGGACCTATTAAATTTTATCTTTCTCTCCACTATGCACCACAGTTAGAAATTAGGAAGAAATGACTTTGGTAAGAATTCTCACCTTTTGGTAACTTCTGCTTGTTTCTCAGGATCCAGTCTACCGGCACCAAGAGTAACTAGGGTGAGCCAGCACTTCCTATCCTGGTCACTAGAAACCGTAGAAGATGAAAAATAATTTTCCCTTCATCCTTTCTAGTGAGTGCCGACAGGCTGTTTTGTTTTTTTTTTTCTTGAGGGCACCTCATAAACAATTCCCTTTATCTCGCTTAGGCTGTCCCCACTGTGGCCACGGGTAGTCAAGATTATCTTTAGTTACTGTTAACCTACTTGTACAGCCTTGAAACAAAATGTTACTCATTTGAGGCCTGACACCAGGCCCAGTTCAGTTTAAGCCGTATCCACTCATGTTCCAGACCCATCAGATTTCTGAGTCGGAACCAGTCCGTCCCCAAACCTGATCCTGCTTCTGAGTCGAAATCATTCCTACCCCGGAACCGGTCCAGCTTCGGAGTTAAAACTGATTCATCCCTGGGCCCAGCCGGGTTTTTGAGTCAGTCCTTGTTCAACTCTGGCTAGTTTTTCAACCCAGTTCAGAAAAAGAAGTGCTCAAATAAAGTCTGGAGGCTCTTAACGCAAAAGCTGCAGAACTAAGATCCAGGGATGCGCCTGCCGCCTCCAGAGGCAGCGAGAAAGCAGCGACCTTGTGAGATTTAACAGATACCTAGGGCTGGTTGCTCAGTGCTCCAGGGGCCTGGGGTTTGGCCTGGGCTGGGTAGGGGTGGCAGGAGCCTCCTTCAGTTCCCTCTTCAGATACCAGGACTGTTAAAAGATAAATTGAGGGATATTAAAAAAGTTGTAAGTGTTTATTTGTACAAAAATGGATTCCAGTTGGACAGTATCCAGTCTGGCAGAAAGTAAACTGTTCTGAGGACCTGTACAAAATGAAAGGCTTGGCAGAAGGGAAAGGGAGCAAGAAAGTTATATTAGGCAAAAATAGCAGTTGGTTATTGGAAGTTAACTTTCCTTGAGGGAACTGCGTGAATTAGGCAGATTATTTAATTAATGCTGATCAGGGTGATTCCTACTTAACTGGTTTAAGATTCCTTATTGCTAAAGCTGAAACTAATAAACTTTCAGTGTTTGTGATGTGGCGCTTAACACAGGAACTTCATTTGGGGCCTGTTTTGTTTTTAGCAGACATACAAGCTGAGACATTCAAGAAAAACTTTTGGATATTTGGTGACAGTGAAGGAATATCAGTATTCTTATTTTGGGTATGGCAACGGTCCTGTGATTTTATTTTAGAAAAGTAAGAGTCCGTCTTTTCAGATATTTATTGGAATTCATATAAATGATATTATGTCTGGAATTTAATAATATAATGAACAAGGAGTAATAGGTAGGGATTGATTTGACATGGTCTTGGTCATGAGTTAATAATTGTGTGATAAAATGTGTGATGGGTAAGTGAAAGTTTATTATACTGTCTTACCTGTTTTAACCTGCTTTTGAAATTTTTTTAAATGAAAAGTTAATTTTAAAATGATTGTTGAATGGAATATCAACATTGAATGAACTTCAGTTGAATGTAACTTACTCGAATTAGAATCAATTGATATATGAATAAACATTACAGAAATAAATTGGAAGAAACATTCAACTCTGACAGAAATGAAGAAAAATAAATACAAAGGAAATCTTACTTTGTTATAGTTAGCCTGAAATAATTTACCTCTAATTCAAATTTGTTTATTCCTAAATAAATGTAAGTGATTTAATTTGAACAATAGCTTATTGACTGAATGTTCCTAAACTTTCCCTCAACTTAGAACAGTTCTTATTTAGATATATTTTTAATAATCTTAATTATTAACAGGGTAGAATGCATTTTTTTCAATTAATAAGGAAGTATTACAATCCTTGTGATTACTTTCAGAATTAAAATGTTCAAAATATATGTTAAATGGAAAAATTACATGTTGATAAAAACAGTGCATCTTTTATGTTCTAAAATTTATGGTGGGTTTTGTGTTTGTGTGTGTTTTGAAAGGTGTAGCTTAATTATAAATGGTATGTATATTATATGGCAGTTTTATATCTCAGTCTCTAGAATGGTAAAAACATTAATTTTGTCCAAATACAACATATGTAATTTAAAACATATTTACGTATTTTATAAATTTTCAAAATGGTTTCAGTAGACAGCTGTTACTTCAGGCTAACATGAAAGCATAATATTGTGATTACAAATAGTATCTATATGCTCCTCTATAACTAAACATAAGATGCTTAATTTGAATTATTACTTTTAAAGTTATGATTTTCTTTTTTGATAAAAAGTGGATCAGTTCACTGCTTTCATTTGGTAAGTAGAAAGCTGGTAATATATATACATATATATATATGACTAATATTTGCTCTTCTATAAAATGACCTTATATTGCAGTTGAAGGGTTCAAAGTAACCAAAGGGTAGCTTTAGAGAATACACAGTTGTTATCTTTGAAAAATATGCCTTACCCCTAGGAAATGTGCCACCTAGATGGCATTTCCAAGTAGGGGGAACCAGTAATTTCTCTTGCATTGAAACATAGAATCCCCCGATTTTTCTTTGAAAGAATGTAGAAGGCATTTAAGTACATAAATTAAAAGTAGATACATTATTTGGTACCACTTTGAAACAAATATATTCCTATAAACATTGGTCTTGCTACTAATTTGGCTTAGTATTAACTTTCCATTTATACACATGGATTCTGTATCTTTCTACTCCTGTTGACAAATTTTCTAATTATTTCACATAAAGGTCTTAACTTGTCTTAGTTAACTTAAAAATGTCTTAAATAAGCAAGTATTTTGTATTAAATACTAGATTTATAAACATTAATATTTAGCTGTGTATTGTATCAGTGAGTTCAGTGTTATCAAATTAGCTTAAATTATCTTGAGAAATTACCAGTTACCAGAAGAGTGAATTTTCACTGCCTTACTTACTGTATTGTACTTAAATCACTGGTAATTCTTATTTGCATTCTGTACTTTCTAAACATTTACCTAAAAATAACATCTATCACTTATCTGCGTATAATCTTCTATATGTAAACTACTAAAAACAAGAACTTAGAAATATGTCCCTCTCCCCTTGGGTTGCCACTTCAAAACAAACAAAAAAAGGCTTAGAGTTCATACATAAGAAAAGTATGTATTGACTACTCATGTGCCAGACATAATTAAGATTTTTGTTATAAAAAATGATGAAATGGATTGTTCTCAAGGAGCATACTCTCTGGTTAGCAAATAACAGGTTAGTAAATATATTGTTTAGATAAGTTATAATTAATTCCAAGAAACCAGAAATCAAAGTCATAGAAGTAAAGTTCATGTGGGTCTTTGTGGAAGTACTAACCAGCCTGAGACTTAGATGATTAGTGGTAATTAACACCCATCAAGTGTGTGTGCACTAAGGGAGGCCTGGGGACATGGGTTTAGTTCGAACAGAGAGGTAGAGATGAAGGAAAAGAAAAGGTTGAGTAAAAAAGGCATACACAAGAGGACTTTTGGGTTCAGGGAAACACAAATTGTACCTGAGATTCTAAAACATGAAGTTCAAGAGGGAAAGCATAGCATACTTGCAATGGAAGGGAAGAAAGCTTCTATAGCAGCGTCTTGATTTTAGGTCTCTTCAAGAAAATGACGAATTACTGAGTGGTTTTAAGGGAATGCGGTCATTTAGCTTGCATTGTTTACTTGTTAAAACCCAATCCAACTCTGTGAGTTTTTTTTTTTTTTTTTTTTTTAAGAATGCGCTGTAATTATAAGAGTAAAAATTGGGCTGCAGCCAGTGTAACAGAAAATTCAAGGGTTTCAAGTCTTTCTAACACATCCACAGTCAGCTTAAAACCCTGTGATATTAACTGCAAAACACAGTGAGAAATGAGAAGCTTGGGGCAAATAATCCAGTGTGCTGGGAACTTTATTAATACAATACCTCAGAAAGGAATAAATTACAGGAATAATCACTTAATTCACAGGTCAGTAAGGGTCTTTGAAGGAACCATATCTCTTATTCTTTACCTCCTTTTTTAGCATGAGCTTCCCACCCATGTCCATGGTTAATTTCATCTTCGTTCCTAATTTCACCTGTTCACAGTGTAGCATTTTTATGGCCTCTTCTTACTCCGTTCCATCAACAAACATTTTTCCCTGTGTTATGAATAACAAAATGCATGTCCTCACATGCATGCATACACACAACATACAAATGAATAAAATCCCATAACACTCTGTTTCTTTTCACTTAATGCCAAATTTCTCATAGTGATGCCTTATACTTAATCTCTTACAGTCTGACTTTAACTGCAATTATTAAATGGCAGAAGACATAAAGAAAAACAATTTTGTAGGTGTATTCCTCCTTTACCTGTCTGTGGGAGGGATTGGGGGCAGGAGGAGAAGGGGACGACAGAGGATGAGATGGCTGGATGGCATCACCGACTCGATGGACGTGAGTTAGAGTGAACTCCGGGAGTTGGTGGACAGGGAGGCATGCTGCGATTCACGGGGTCACAAAGAGTCGGACATGACTAAACAACTGAACTGAACTGAACTGATTCGTCCTTTACCTGTCTGTCACATGTGACCCTCGTATTTGCACACTTGAAATCAGCTAGAACTTTTTCATTGACCTCATTTAATCTATCACATATGGAATATATCTTCAGAGCTAGTCTTTTATGACAGACTCTCACAGCTGTTGTCAGGAACTCGTCAAGGTCACCCCTCTAATTTGCTAGGCTGTCAAAGAGAAATAGTTGGTTGAGAATAGTTGGTTCCAGAAGAAAGGAATTTTCTAAGTGATTTCCTATTAGAGATCAGTGGAGCTACTTCTGGCATTTTAGTCAGAACTTTCAGTGATAGAATTAATTGCTGGATAGATAATCATTGAAATAGCTTTTTTAAGAAATAATTAAATGTGATTGTATGGCGCTCCTCTCTGGATCATAAAAGTGTGTGTGTGTGTGTGACGCGCGCGTGTGCACGTAATCTCTTTTCACATTAAACATTCTTCCTTTCTTCTGCTCCTCATCATTCTCATAGCTTCTGAATTCTCTGGAGGATCTTTGTCTTTGAAGTAGGTCAATCCCCTTATATCATTATGTTTTTTTATTGTTTAAGTAAGATTTTCTTAGAGAGTAGAAAAAAGATTTTGGAGCTATGATAAGATTTTACCAGCTCCCCAAACTTCCTGAATCTTGCCCCGCAATTCATCCAAACTTCCCTAGGAAATAGGAGTGCAGAGTATATTCCGAATCAAGGTACTTCCTCATTAACAGAAGAATAACATCTCACATTCTGCAATACAGTGTACTCTGTCAAGGGATGAATTGTTGAAGCATTTGTTTTGGTTTAAGTAGAGACTCCAGCACTACCCTCCTTCCCCCTCAAACATCACCAAACCCAAACCTCATATCAAGAAATTAACTGAAAAGATTAAATTTGCTTTTGTAACAAAACATGTTCTTAGCCTTGTGCTACCACTATTGTTGACCTTTCCCAAGTCTGTGTTTTATGAGAGTCAGTAAGAACACACGACCTCTGCCATATAGCCTCCTTCCTAAATGTTGCTGATTATAATTTCTGATAAAGCAACTTCCAATGTGGTGGTTTTATCAGAAATGGTACTGAAATCTCTAAGTGAAAACTAGAATAGGCATGCATGAAGAGGGATGATTCTGTCCTAAATTACCCTTCCCAGTAGTATTCTAAGGATAATTTTAATTTCAATGGCTTGGAAGAACTGACAAATATGGGCAGAAGCCTTGGCACTAGGTCCTGCTTTACTTGCTTACAGCGGAGAGTGGGCAGTGTACAGGTGTTAGCTTTGAGCCACAGTAAGAATGGTCCTTAGAGAAGAGCCATCACTATAATCAACCAATCTACCAACTACTATTTGACTGGAGAATGATAGGGAAGAGTTTAGAAGCATGGAGTAGTGACGTCTCCTACCTCTAGATATTTCACATGCTGTGTGTTATATGATATGGTATATATACTCAGGTTGATGATGAAATTTCTATTTGAGATAAAGGAACTAAAAAGCCTCTTGATGAAAGTGAAAGTGGAGAGTGAAAAAGTTGGCTTAAAGTTCAACATTCAGAAAACAAAGATCATGGCATCTGGTCCCATCACTTCATGGGAAATAGATGGGGAAACAGTGTCAGACTTTATTTTTGGGGGCTCCAAAATAGCTGCAGATGGTGATTGCAGCCATGAAATTAAAAGATGCTTACTCCTTGGAAGAAAAGTTATGACCAACCTAGATAGCATATTCAAAAGCAGAGACATTACTTTGCCAACAAAGGTCCGTCTAGTCAAGGCTATGGTTTTTGCTATGGTCATTATGGATGTGAGAGTTGGACTGTGAAGAAGGCTGAGCACCGAAGAATTGATGCTTTTGAACTATGGTGTTGGAGAAGGCTCTTGAGAGTCCCTTGGACTGCAAGGAGATCCAACCAGTCCATTCTGAAGGAGATCAGCCCTGGGATTTCTTTGGAAGGACTGATGCTAAAGCTGAAACTCCAGTACTTTGGCCACCTCATGCCAAGAGTTGACTCATTGGAAAAGACTCTGATGCTGGGGGTGGATTGGGGGCAGGAGGAGAAGGGGAGGACAGAGGATGAGATGGCTGGATGGCATCACTGACTTGATGGACGTGAGTCTGAGTGAACTCCGGGAGTTGGTGATGGACAGGGAGGCCTGGCGTGCTGCAATTCATGGGGTCAGAAAGAGTCGGACATGACTGAGAGACTGAACTGAACTGAACTGAATATTAAATATTAGCATTTTCATGTGATTCAATTTCAAGTGATCACAGGTGGGTTCTGTTTATAGGAATGCTTAATGGAATGTGAGAATGAGTGTGAAACTCTCCAGAGAGACTCCAGCTGGTGGGGTATACAACCACCCAGTGTACCTAGAAACCAGGAATTTTTCCTGTAATCTTGATAGAAACCAGACAGTGGTGTGCTAGCTATATATTTTATAGAATTTTAAGATTATTTTGATGGAAGGACATAATACAGTGACACTGGGATAGATAAAAGACAGGACTCTCTGGTATTTGCAGCTCAAACAGAGAAGGCTATAGTTGTGGACTCACAAAGGGGATTGCACTGAGGACCCATAGCAACAAGCTGGAGCTGTGGGGTCTAGTTTAAGGATGGCAAGCAAGGTAGAATTAACTAGGTTTTGCGGAATCTCTGCAGCTTGGCCAGTTTGAATAATTTTGCACATTCAAGGGGGTTGTCTCTAGTCTCTGGTACCTGTTCCTGAGGTGGCCCAAAGTATAAGAGCCAGAAAGGGAAAGGTCTGCTGTGGTCCTAATTAACTGTCACGAAAGGAAAAGGGCCTCTAGCCAGGGCCTTAAAATTGAGTCAAGACAGCATTCAAACCAAAACAAACTGTCTTGCTCTATGGAAGCAGGCAAACACTTAGGAAGAACTAAGCTTCATACACAAGGTTCAATTTTGCCAAAATGTAACATGCTGTTGGAAAGTGAAGGTGCAGCACCCATCAAAGCAAGTTACGGGTAGAGATAAGTGAAGCCTTGTTGGAAAAGTTCATTCTATTCTTGAGTCATGAAACATGAGAAATTGTTTGGATAGGAAAGAAAGTAGTGGGTGGGGAAACAGCAGTCCTGTCAAAGAGAACAGTATGAATTTAGACAAATAGCTGGAAAGAACAATTTGGTATTTGGGTATTTTTATTACAAAAAGTCAGATTCCAGTGTGATACATTTGAAACGCAGCAACAGTCTGCTACTGCTGCTGTTGCTGCTGCTAAGTCACTTCAGTCGTGTCCAACTCTGTGCAACCCCGTAGATGGTAGCCCACCAGGCTCCCCCATTCCTGGGATTCTCCAGGCAAGAACACTGGAGTGGGTTGCCATTTCCTTCTCCAATGCATGAAAGTGAAAAATGAAAGTGAAGTCGCTCAGTCATGTCCGACTCTTCAAGACCCCATGGACTGCAGCCTACCAGGCTCCTCCGTCCATGGGATTTTCCAGGCAAGAGTACTGGAGTGGGGTGCCATCGCCTTCTCCAACAGCAGCCTATACCTTCTTAATTCCCTTCTACTCCACAGTTCTTCCACAGAGGTTTGACTGGATAAATCTCTGTAACTTTGGATAAAGCAATGAGGGTTGCTTTGGCTTTTTTTTTTTAAGAGAAATTCAGCTTTATATCATTTTTTTTAATTTAAAAAAATATTATTTTTTTTTTCTGCTCAATCTGCATGGCATATGGGATCTTAGTACCTCCACCAGGGGTTGATCTTGGGCTCCCTGCATTGGAAGCAAAGAATCTTAACCACTGGACTGCCAGGAAAATCCCTTCTTTGGCATTTTCTAGTGGGCTACATGCACCTATTGAGTTAAAATAGGGCAGTGGCTATAGCATTAAAAAATTCCATAAGGATGATGAAAATCAGGGAAACATCTCTTTTGGTAGATTTTTAAGACTTATAAGCCATGTTTGATTGAGGATTAGCAGTTGGTCCACCATCATTTATTCATCCTATGCATAGTTAACATATTTTCCCACTTACCTCCATTTTTCAAGGCCAATATAATAATAGTAGCAAGCACCAATATAATAATAATAGCAATAGCATGTACCCCTGTGAAGTGTTTACTCTAAGCCAAGCTCGAGGCTGTTTTATAATCCTTGCTGCTGCTGCTGCTGCTAAGTCGCTTCAGTTGTGTCCGACTCTGTGCAACCCCATAGACAGCAGCCCACCAGGCTCCTCCATCCATGGGATTTTCCAGGCGAGAGTACTGGAGTGGGGTGCCATTGCCTTCTCCGTTTATAATCCTTACCTCTGTTCTAATAAAATAACCACTGCCTCTCCCCCCACATCTAAGTCAATATACTCTTCAAATACATCACTTAAAATTGGCCTAACTCATACTAGATATGTTACCTGAATGTTTCTTAAGTTCAAGGACAATGAGGCTGGGCCCTGTATTCCCTTAGATTTTAGCACTAAAAGTCCATTTTTTTTTCTTCAGAACTTCATTTAGTGTTAGATTGCATTGTAGTCTGAAATCTCCAATAAAGTTTAATGGAGTAATGTAGTCAGGTTTAGACTTAAAGGTAAATCTTTTTGTAAAAAGCTTAAGTGTAGTTGGTCAGCCTCAATCTCAGACCAACTGCTGCCCATTATCCAGAAAGATAAAGTATACCTCTCCAACTTCTTTTTTTCATTTTTTAAAAAAATTGAAGTATAGTTAATTTGCAATGTTGTGCCAATCTCTGTTGTATAGCAAAATGACTCAGTTATATGCATATATGAATCCCTTTTTTATATTACTTTCCATTGTGGTTTATCACAGGATATTGAATATAGTTCCTCGTGCTACATGCATTAGGACCTTGCTATTTATCCATTCTAAATGTAATAGTTCACATGTACCAATACAAAACTCCTAGTCCGTCTGTCTATCCCCACCCCTGCCTTGGCAACCACAAGTCTATTCTCTATGTCTGTGAGTATTTCTGTTTTGTTGATAATTTGTTTGTGCCATATTTTATATTCCACATATGTGTGATATCACATGGTATTTGTTTCTTTCTGACATCACTTAGTATGATAATCTCCAGTTACATCCATGTTGCTGCAAATTGCCTTATTTCATTCTTTTTTATGGCTGAGTAGTATTCCACAGTATATATTTACCACATCTTTTCCCATTCATCTCTTTATGGACTTTTAGGTTGTCTCCATGTTTGGACTATTGTGAATAGTTGCTGCCATGAACATAGGGTGCACGTGTCTTTTTGAATTATAGTTTTGTCCAGTAATTTCCCAAGAGTAGGATTGCTGGATCACGCAGTTATTCAACTTTTAGTTTTCTGAGGAATCTCCATACTCTTTCCTATTGTAGCTGCCACCTTTCTGACTTCTTTTATGGCCTACCTTAAATGCCAGGGCTTCCCTCACAATTCTATCTAAAATAGTACCTTCCCTTTCTCCCCAACCATCTTTCACTCTTTACTGTCTTATCCTGTTCTATTTTTGGTTCAGACTGCCTTCATTACTTGACATATTTTATAATTACTTGTTTATTGTCTAACTTCCCTCTCAAGAATATTCCCAGGCTTAGAATGGTGGTATTATGCCATCGGTGCTCAGTGAATGTATATTGAATATATCAACCAAAATAATATATTGGTTATTTGTAAAAAATATTGTTTTTAAGTATATGCAAAAACTGCTAATATACAAAACTTGAAGAAAATTTTAATAAACTACCAATTTTAGAACATTTTCTGTATTTCATTAGGTAAATAGTTTATAAGAAAATTATTTTTTATAACATGATTTTTCTTTTAATTGCTAAATAGCTTAGTAAAACTATTTCTGGTCATCTGAACTTCTTAATTGTGAAAATTATGGAAAGAGCCTTAAATGCCTTTAATAAATTCTGAATGGTCTCCCCATTCAGTAGATGGCATAAATGAAATACACTGATAAGCAGAAATCTCTTTTTGAACTCAGCAATTATTATCTATAAATTAATTTTTTCTATAGCAGTTTATACAAAATTCTAGAATGATAACAACTACCTATAATGCAACTCCCAAATTTCATTTAATTGAATTTATCTCACTTGAGACACTGTGAAGGAAATTGAGTAATTAAGACTTTTAGGTTGCATTCTGCTTTGACAATATCAGGTCTCCCAAACCAAAAAGTTAGGCATATGTCAACCAAGCTTGCCTTTGTGAAAAATACTGATTTTTGAAACAGACTCACAGATAGAATAAACATAAAATAAAAATAGTTGTAAACATCCCAGGAGGTATGTTTTCTAACTGAAAAATCTTGATAAATTTCTAGATCATGTCATTATAGACTGTATTACAGACTAAAAATGTTTCTGTGGTATATCCTTTTCCCCTTGTTAAAAAAAATTGAATATTATGCATACAAGAGGATTTTTTTTAAGTCTGCATGAATGTTAAGACTGGTTACTGGTGGGAAAAGGGAAGGGAGGAGCAAGACAGGGGTAGGGAATTAGGATGTACAGACTACTGTGTATAAGATAATTTGTTTAATCTTTGATTGAATGTAAAAAGAAAAAGTTATTCTTAATCAATCCCTTAATTGCTACACAGAAGCACCTTATCAATGTCACTGAGTATTTTTGTTAGATATGTAGTAACAGTTTAAATGTTATGTAAGCCTCCAATAATCTAATGTTATCTCACTAATCATTATTCTACAGAATGATGGTAGTAAAAATACAGTTTACTATAATATAAATGTGCAGAATAATTTTAATGTGAAGAAACTATTGTGTGTTGGCTCTGTAAATCTAGCTTTCAGCTCTTTGGCCATTTTAGTGCATGGAAGGGCAAGGAAGCTTTACCCAGAAGCATGAAATATGACAGAAAGAATGTCACTTGAAAAGATGAACTCTAAATTCAACTCATTAAATATAAGGCCAGAGATAACATTGGATGAACATAGAATTAAGAAAAACCTGACAGCAAATGGATTAAAAAATTAACTTTGCTAAAAAAAAAAAAAAAAAATTGTACCAAATGAATTTTGTCAAAAATGTATATGGAGGGGAAAAAGGAGAGTTTTGGCAATAGCCATCTAACATTATTCAAGAAAGAGATTGCCCTGAATTAAAAATGTAACTCTTCTTATGGAATGAGAAAGCAAAATCTATTGAGAAAATGGATACATCTGTCTAATTTAACCTGTGGGCATTAAATATTCAGATCATATAACTATGCCTCCACCATACTGCCACCACCCAGACTCCAGTTCTGATCCTGTTGTCAGCTGGCCATCTTCTGATAATGGTCTCCTCATGTAGCTTGTGTGAAGGAAATGTGCTATGACAGCTATATTTCTATTGTAAAAAAATAAATTGGCATTGTAGCTTATATATGTCACTTTTGATTTTAATCAACATGAGTCAGCCTTCTCAAGTTTGATCAACTTGATACAGTGAACTGTACCAAGAATTTGTCCTTCTAATGCAGAAAACCAACTCACTATGTCCTACTCTGTTATTCAATAAGTCTTGTAAATTCCCCTTAGCATGCAGTGTCTTTCTTAACAAGTTAGAGATCTCTCTTTTGCATCAAGATCAAATCTACAAATCCTTTGATACCATACTAAAAATAATTGTAAACTTCTAAAGAAGCACGTTTTCTAACTTTGAAAAATCTTGATACATTTCTCGATGACTACTTTATAGACTATACTGTATGCTCAAAATGTTTCTGTAGTGTATCTCTTTTTCCTTCTCTTATTTAAAAATTAAAAATTGTGCATACAGGGGTATTTTTAAAAAGTCTGTATATATGTTAAGATATTTATATATTTTTCTAATTCCTTCTTAACAGAACTCTGTTATTCTAAGGTATCTCTTGGGCATTCCATATCTATTATTTCTTTCAAGACTTTGCTTTAAGCACCTGTATCCCAGGAGGACACACACAGGGCCTTACATAATAGTCTCTGAATAACCCTTGAATTAGTTCTTAATCAAAAGCAGGAATCTTTCATGTAAAGGGTCAACTCTGTTAAATAAAGACTGAATTTTATAGTATCTTGACTCTAGCTAGTCACAGTGCACATGGTAATGTCTAGTTCTGCTCTTCACTAGTAATTTAAAATCCTTCAATCAAGAGCTAGCAAGATAAATGTTTAAATAAGCCTTTAATGCATTTAAGTTGGTATCTCTGGATTCATGAATCCTATTCCTACTCCATCTCCAACTAATCCAGTAACTAAATATATAATGAAAAAAAAATTTTAGTAATGAAATCAACAGCGTACACATTTGGAGTGATGTAAGTCATGCGTTTATATATTTATTCTACATGTACTATGTTTGACTGCTGGACATTGATAAATCAGAGTGCAAACTGGTAACAGGTAAAATATATTCACATAGAACTAGGCACATAGAAGTATTTGCCCACAGAGAGTAGTCTGACTTAAACTCAATAGAAACAATATTTTATTAAATATTTATTTCATGCCAAAAATATGCTCTCTTTGTACAGTTCTGTGTATTCTTATCACCTCTTTTTAATATCTTCTGCTTCTGTTAAGTCCATACAATTTCTGTCCTTTATTGAGCCCATCTTTGCATGAAATGTTCCCTTGGTGTCTCTAATTTTCTTGAAGAGATCTCTAGTCTTTCCCATTCTGTTGTTTTCCTCTGTTTCTTAGCATTGATTGCTGAGGAAGGCTTTCTTATCTCTCCTTGCTATTCTTTGGAACTCTGTATTCAAATGGGTATATCTTTCCTTTTCTCCTTTGCTTTTGGCTTCTCTTCTTTTCACAGCTATTTGTAAGGCCTCCTCAGACAGCCATTTAGCTTTTTTGCATTTCTTTTTCTTGGGGATGGTCTTGCTCCCTATCTCCTGTACAATGTGGCAAGAATACACAGAGGAACTGAACAAAAAAGATCTTCATGACCCAGATAATCACGATGGTGTGATCACTCACCAAGAACCAGACATCCTGGAATGTGAAGTCAAGTGGGCCTAGGAACAAAGGTGATGGAATTCCAGATGGCTGAGTGGTAATAGCACTCAGCCTATCATGGTAATCCAAGCCTATGCCCCAACCAGTAAGGCTGAAAAAGCTGAAACTGAATGGTTCTATGAGACCTACAAGACCTTTTAGAACTAACACCCAAAAAAGATGTCCTTTTCATTATAGGGGACTGGAATGCAAAAGTAGGAAGTCAAGAAATACCTGGAGTAACAGGCAAATTTGGCCTTGGAGTATGGAATGAAGCAGGGCAAAGACTAATAGAGTTTTGCCAAGAGAACGCACTGGTCATAGCAAACACCCTCTTCCAACAACACAAGAGAAGACTCTACACATGGACATCGGCAGATGATCAATACAGAAATCAGATTGATTATATTCTTTGCAGACAAAGATGAAGAAGCTCTATACAGTCAGCAAAAACAAGACTGGGAGCTGACTGTGGCTCAGATCATAAACTCCTTATGGCCAAATTCAGACTTAAATTGAAGAAAGTGGGGAAAACCACTAGACCATTCAGGTATGACCTAAATCAAATCCCTTATGATTATACAGTGGAAGTGAGAAATAGATTTAAGGGACTAGATCTGATAGATAGAGCGCCTGATGAACTATGGACAGAGGTTCATGACATTGTACAGGAGACAGGGATTAAGACCATCCCCATGGGAAAGAAATGCAAAAAAGCAAAATGGCTGTCTGAGGAGGCCTTACAAATAGCTGTGACAAGAAGAGAAGTGAAAAGCAAAGGAGAAAAGGAAAGATATAAGCATCTGAATGCAGAGTTCCAAAGAATAGCAAAGAGAGATAAGAAAGCCTTCCTTGGTGATCAATGCAAAGAAATACAGGAAAACAAAAGAATAGGAAAGACTAGAGATCTCTTCAAGAAAATTAGAGGTACCAAGGGAATATTTCATGCAAAGATGGGCTCGATAAAGGACAGAAATGGTATGGACCTAACAGAAACAGAAGATATTAAGAAGAGGTGGCAAGAATACACAGAAGAACAGTACAAAAAAGATCTTCATGACCCAGATAATCACGATGGTGTGATCACTCACCTAGAGCCAGACATCCTGGAATATGAAGTCAAGTGGGCCTTAGAAAGCATCACTATGAACAAAGCTAGTGGAGGTGATGGAATTCCACTTGAGCTATTTCAAATCCTGAAAGATGATGCTGTGAAAGTGCTGCACTCAATATGCCAGCAAATTTGGAAAACTCAGCAGTGGCCACAGGACTGGAAAAGGTCAGTTTTCATTTCAATCCCAAAGAAAGGCAATGCCAAAGAATGCTCAAACTACCACACAATTGCATTCATCTCAGACACTAGTAAAGTAATGCTCAAAATTCTCCAAGCCAGGCTTCAGCAATACGTAAACCATGAATTTCCAGATGTTCAAGCTGGTTTAAGAAAAGGCAGAGGAAACAGAGCTCAAATTGCCAACATCTGCTGGATCATCAAAAAAGCAAGGGAGTTCCAGGAAAATATCTATTTATGTTTTACTGACTATGGCAAAGCCTTTGACTGTGTGGATCACAATAAACTGTGGAAAATTCTGAAAGAGATGGGAATACCAGACCACCTGACCTGCCTCTTGAGAAATTTGTATGCAGGTCAGGAAGCAACAGTTAGAACTGGACATGGAACAACAGTCTGGTTCCAAATAGGAAAAGGAGTATGTTAAGGCTGCATATTGTCACCCTGCTTATTCAACTTATATGCAGAGTACATCATGAGAAACACTGGGCTGGAAGAAGCACAAGCCGGAATCAAGATTGCCGGGAGAAATGTCAATAACCTCAGATATGCTGATGACATGACCCTTATGGCAGAAAGTGAAGAGGAACCAAAAAGCCTCTTGATGAAAGTAAAAGAGGAGAGTTAAAAAGTTAGCTTAAAGGTCAACATTCAGAAAACTAAGATCACGGCATTTGGTCCCATCACTTCATGGGAAATAGATGGGAAACAGTGGAAACAGTGTCAGACTTTATTTTTTGGGGCCCCAAAATCACTGCAGATGCCAACAAAGGCCCGTCTAGCCAAGGCTATGGTTTTTCCAGTGGTCATGTATGGAGGTGAGAATTGAACTGTGAAGAAAGCTGACCGCTGAAGAATTGATGCTTTTGAACTGTGGCATTGGAGAAGACTCTTGAGAGTCCCTTGGACTGCAAGGAGGTCCAACCAGTCCATCCTAAAGGAGTTCAGTCCTGGGTGTTCATTGCAAGGACTGATGCTAAAGCTGAAACTCCAATACTTTGGCCACCTCATGCAAAGAGTTGACTCATTGGAAAAGACCCTGATGCTAGGAGGTATTGGGGGCAGGAGGAGAAGGGGACGACAGAGGATGAGATGGCTGGATGGCATCACCAACTCAGTGGACATGAGAGTGGGTGAACTCTGGGAGTTGGTGATGGACAGGGAGGCCTGGTGTGCTGTGATTCATGGGGTCACGAAGAGTTGAACACGACTGAGCGACTGATCTGACTGAGTGGTAAAGAATGTACATGCAATGCAGGAGATGCAGTTCAATTCCTGGGTCAGGAAGATTCCCTGCAGAAGGAAATAGCAACCCCCTCCAGTATTATTGCCTGGAGAATCCCAGAGACAGAGAAGCCTGGTGGGCTACAGTCCATAGAGTCACAAAGAATGAAACACAACTGAGCGACTACATAACACAAGAGGGAAATACAGAGTTCAGCATGAGTTTTGGGTTTCTAATTTGGTGATTAGGTAGATGTCAACATTATTATATGGAAAAAAGCAACAAATTTTTTTTAATTCATTTTTTGGTAATATGAAAGCAACTAGAAAATAGAACAGTGTCTAAAAACAGACATTCTGGTTCAGTTTTTCACTAGGTCTGTGACTTTGTTGCTATTCAGTCACTCTAAGTCATGTCTGGCTGTTTGTGGCCCCATGGACTGGAGCACACCAGGCTTCCTTGTCCTTCACTGTCTCCTGTAAGTTGTTCAGATTCATGTTCATTGAATTGGTGATGCTATCTAATCATGTTATCCTCCGCCACCCCTTCTCGTTTTGCCTTCAGTCTTTCCCGGCATCAGGATCTTTTCCACTGAATTAACTTTTCACACCAAGTGGCCAGAATACTGGAGCTTCAGCTTTAGTATCAGTCCTTCCAATGAATATTTAGAGTTTTTTTCATTTAGAATTGATTTGTTTGATCTCCTTGCAGTCCAAAGGAATCTCAAGAGTCTTATCCAGCACTACAATTCAAAAGCATCAATTCTTCAGTGCTGAGACTTCTATTTAGTCCAGCTCAAACATCTCTGCATGACTACTGGAGACCCATAGCTTTGACTATCTAGACCTTTGCTGGCAAAGAAATGCCTCTGCTTTTTAATATGCTATCTAGATTTATAATAACTTTCCTTCTAAGAAACAAGCGTCTTTTGATTTTATGGCTGCAATCACCATCTGCAGTGATTTTGGAGCCCAAGAAAATAAAATCTGTCACTGTTTATGCTTTTTCCCTTGTATTTGCCCTGAAGTGATGGAACCAGACGCCATAATCTAATTTTTTTGAACATTGAGTTTCAAGCCAGTTTTTTCACTCTCCTCTTTCACCCTCATCAAGATGTTCTATAGTTCCTCTTCTCTTTCTGCTTTAGACTGGTATGATCTGCATTTCTGAGGTTGTTCATATGTCTCCCAGCAATCCTGATTCCAGCTTATGATTCATCTATCATGGCATTTAACATGATGTACTCTGCATATAAGTTAAATAAGCAGGGTGACAGTATACAGCCTACACGTACTCCTTTCCCAGGTTGGAACCAGTCTGTTGTTCCATGTCCAGTTCTAACTGTTGCTTCTTGACCTGTGTATTCAGGTTTCTCAGGAGATAGTAAGATGGTCTGATACTTGCATCTCTTTAAGAATTTTGCACAATTTATTGTGATCCATACAGAAAAGGAGTACGTCAAGGCTGTGTATTGTCACCCTGCTTATTTAACTTCTATGCAGAGTACATCATGAGAAACGCTGGACTGGAAGAAACACAAGCTGGAATCAAGATTGCCGGGAGAAATATCAATCACCTCAGATATGCAGATGACACCACCCTTATGCAAGTGAAGAGGAACTAAAAAGCCTCTTGATGAAAGTGAAAGAGGAGAGTGAAAAAGTTGGCTTAAAGCTCAACATTCAGAAAACTAATTTCATGGCATCTGATCCCATCATTTGATGGGAAATAGATGGGGAAACAGTGGAAACAGTGTCAGAGTTTATTTTTCTGGGCTCCAAAATCACTGCAGATGGTGATTGCAGCCATGAAATTAAAAGACGCTTACTCCTTGGAAGGAAAGTTATGACCAACCTAGATAGCATATTCAAAAGCAGAGATATTACTTTGCCAACAAAGGTTCATCTAGTCAAGGCCATGGTTTTTCCAGTGGTCATGTATCGATGTGAGAATTGGACTGTGAAGAAAGCTGAGCACCAAAGAATTGATGCTTTTGAACTGTGGTGTTGAGAAGACTCTTGAGAGTCCCTTGGACTGCAAGGAGATCCAACCAGTCCATTCTGAAGATCAGTCCTGGGTGTTCTTTGGAAGGACTGATGCTAAAGCTAAACTCCATTACTTTGGCCACCTCATGCAAAGAGTTGACTCATTGAAAAAGACCTTGATGCTCAAAGGGATTTGGGGCAGGAGGAGAAGGGGACAACAGAGGGTGAAATGGCTGGATGGTATCACCTCGATGGCCACGAGTTTAAGTGAACTCCAGGAGTTGGTGATGGACAGGGAGGGTTGGCACGCTGCGATTCATAGGGTCTCAAGGAGTCAGGCACAACTGAGCGACTGAACTGAACTGAACTAAATACAGTCAAAGGCTTTATCGTATTCAGTGAAACACAGAGTGAAGTGAAAGTCGCTCAGTTGTGTCTGTCTCTTTGTGGCTCCATGGACTATACAGCCCAAGGAATTCTTCAGGCCAGAATACTGGAGTGGGTAGCAATTTCTTCTTCAGGGGATCTTCCCGACCCAGGGTATCCCCCCACATTGTGGGTCGATTCTTTACCAGCTGAGCCACCAGGGAAGCCCTTTTATCTGACATTTCCTTGCTTTGTCTCTGATCCAACAGATGTTGGCATTTTGATCACTAGATCCTCTGCCATAACTAAACCCAGCTTGTACATCTGAAGTTCTCAAATCGCATGCTGCTAAAGCCTAGAGTGAATGATTTTGAGCATACCCTTGCCAGCATATGAAATTGGCACTACTGTATGGTAGTTTGAACATTGGCATTGCCCTCTTTGGGATTCGAATGAAAACTGACCTTTTCTGGTCATGTGACCACTTGCTGACTTTTCCAAATTTGTTGACATATTGAATGAAGCACTTTAGCAGCAGCATCTTTTAGGGATTTAAAAAGCTCAGCTAGAATTCCATCACCTACACTAGCGTTGTTTGTCCTGATGCTTCCTAAGGCCCACTTGACTTCACACTCCAGGATGCCTGGTTCTAGGTTGAGTGATCATACCATCATGGTTATATTGAGGTCATTAAGACCTTTTTTATATAGTTCTTCTGTGTATTTTTGCCACCTCTTCTTAATCTCTTCTTCTTCTATATGTCCTTACCATTTCTTTCCTTTATTGTGCCCACATTTGCATGAAATATTCCCTTGATATTTCTAATTTTCTTGAAAAGATCTCTAGTCTTTCCATTCTATTGTTTTCCTCTGTATCTTTGCATTGTTCCTTTAAGAAGGTCTTCTTATCTATCCTTGCTATTCTCTGGAACTCGGCATTCACTTGGGTTTATCTTTTCCTTTCTCTCTTGCTTTTCACCTCTCTTCTTTTCTTAGTAGCAGGCAATGGCACCCCACTCCAGTACTCTTGCCTGGAAAATCTCATGGATGGAAGAGCCTGGTGGGCTGCAGTTCATGGGGTTGCTGAGCGACTGAGTGACTTCGCTTTCATTTTTCACTTTCATGGACTGGAGAAGGAAATGGCAACCCACTCCAGTGTTCTTGCCTAGAGAATCCCAGGGACAGGGGAGCCTGGTGGGCTGCCGTCTCAGGGGTCGCACAGAGTCGGACATGACTGAAGCGTGTTAAAGCCTTCTCAGACAATCACTTTTCCATCTTGCATTTGTTTTTCTCTGGAATGGTTTTGGTCCCCTGTATAGTGTTACAAACCTCTGTTTCTAGGTCTTTAGGCACTGTGTCTACCAAATTTAATCCCTTGAATCTATTCATAACCTCTACATATAATCATAAAGGATTTGATTTAGGTCATATCTGAATGGTCTAGTGGTTTTCCCTACGTTCTTCAGTTTAAGTCTGAAATGGCAATAGGGAATTCATGATCTGAGCCACAGTCAACTCCACATCTTGTTTCTGCTGACTGTAAGAGCTTCCCATATTCTGCTGCAAAGGATACAATCAGTCTGATTTTGGTATTGACCATTTGGTGATGTCAATATGTAGAGTCATCTCTTATGTTGTTGGAAGAGGGTGTTTGCTATGACCAGTGTGTTCTCTTTGTAAAACTGTTAGCTCTGTGACTTAGTCAAGGTCTCCAGAGATGCAGACCACTGGGAGGGCTGCCTAAGTTGCAGAGCTGTTGAGAAGTACAGCTCAGATTGAAAGTCAAGCTGCCTAACTTCATAGGAGATTTAGTATGAGAAATTGACTCACACAGTTGTGGAATCTGAAAAGTCTTATGATCTGCTGTTTGCAAGCTGAAGATCCAAGAAAGCCAGTGGTGTAATTCAATCTGAGTCCAAATATCTGAGAACTAGGTGAGCCAATGGTGTAAATCCCAACCCGAGGGCAGGAAAGAGCTGTGTCCCAGGTCAGGCAGGCAGGAAGGGGATGGATCTACTTTTCTTCCTCTCTTTGTTGTATTCAGGCCCCACTGATTTGATTGGATAATACCCACAGATACTGGAAAGGGCAGTGTGCATGATGCCCACCAACACTGAAGAGAACAGTCTACTGAGTCCACCAATTCAAATGTTAATCTTATCCAGAAAACCCACAGGCCTTCAGAAATAATGTTCAATCTGGACACCTTGTGGTTCAGTCAAGTTAATATAAAAAACTAGCCATCACACCTTATGTACCTCAAATCCATCATCTCTAAAATGGCAATAATAATTGTACCAACCTCAAAGCATCACTGTGGGAATTTAGTGATTTAATATTCTTAGAGCACTTAGTTCAGTGTTTGGTCCATATTGAAAGCACTATGTACCTTTTAGTTTTCTGTGAAACTCAAAAGTAAAGCTGAGGCTAACAAATACAGATTTTTGAAGTCATCTGCGTGTGTATGGTGGTTAAAGCCATGGCAGTGTGGAAGGAATGGCTCAAGAAAAATGTCTGGCATGGGATTACAAGCTGTCCACAGGTAATACCTGAATGCAAAGAATAGGTAATGAAGAGGCTTAATTTGAAGAATTCAGGTAAAAGATCCATAAAGAAGAGACTGGAGTCTCATAGGCCACCAAAGACACGTGTTTCAAGAAGGAGGGTTTGAGCTTTAAATACTCAAAGAGTATTACCCTTATTATATATTTTGAGTATTTGACAGAGTAATTAAACTGAAATACGGTCAATAAGGCTTTGGTTTCCAAAGACAAAAACCATTTATAAAAATAGGTCAAGGCTGTGGTTCTACCCCTCTCTTTCTCATGATCCTACCTTCTGTTGGCTTCATTATCAGGAAAGTAAAAAAGAAGCCAAGTCAGTGCTAAGAGTGCCATAAAGAAACAGCAACATCTGAAGATAAAAAAGGGCATTTTCTCTCTTTGAAATAAATAACTCCTTGCCCAGAAGAGTTCCTTCCAGTATATTTACCTCCTGACTTGTTGGCCTGTGGGTAAACAAATCATTTGCAAAAAGAATCAGGCACCCATAAGGTTAGATAAATGTGGCTTCTCCCCTCATGCAAAGGCAGTACTCATTTTCTCTGAATTAAATGGCTGTGATAACCTGATTACAACCAGGGTTATTTTAGGAAAGATGATATAGAACGGATGAACATTCAATAGACAGGTCTTCTGGATCACTGCATCTCACACTTTAATATGTACACCTGGAGATCTTGATAAAGTGCAAAGTTAGAATCCATAAAGGCTGTAGGGGAACTTTGAATTGTTGGCAGCTCTAACAAACTCCTCAGTTCAGTTCAGTTCAGTTGCTCAGTCATGTCCGACTCTTTGCGACCCCATGAATCGCAGCACGCCAGGCCTCCCTGTCCATCACCAACTCCCAGAGTTCACTCAAACTCATATCCATCGAGTCAGTGATGCCATCCAGCCATCTCATCCTCTGTCGTTCCCTTCTCCTCCTGCCCCCAATCCCTCACAGCATCAGGGTCTTTTCCAATGAGTCGACTCTTTGCATGAGGTGGCCAAAGTACTGGAGTTTCAGCTTCAGCATCATTCCTTCCAAAGAAATCCCAGGGCTGATCTCCGTTAGGATGGACTGGTTGGACCTCCTTGCAGTCCAAGGGACTCTCAAGAGTCTTCTCCAACACCACAGTTCAAAAGCATCAATTCTTTGGCGTTCAGCTTTCTTCACAGTTCAACTCTCACAGCCTTGACTAGACGGACCTTTGTTGGCAAAGTAATGTCTCTGCTTTTGAATATGCTATCTAGGTTGGTCATAACTTTCCTGAGATGGTGCCAATAATGCTGCCCTGGGGCAATTTGACTAGAAAATTTTAAGGGTGGTGATTATACACTTGGGCTTCCATGGTGGCTCAGAGCATAAAGAACCCCCTACAATGCGGATTAGATCCCTGTGTTGGGAAGATCCCCTGGAGGAGGGCACAGCAACCCACTCCAGTGTTCTTGCCTGAAGAATCCCCATGGACAGAGGAGCCTGGTGGGCTACAGTCCATGGGGTCATAAAGAGTCCAACACAACTGAGCAACTAAACACAATTATACACTTACTCTGAATTTGCCCTTCATTGGTACCTGAAATACAAAGTAAATTAGTCATAGTCTCTGTCCTCAAGGGGATCAAGACAAATGAAGATAAATAGTCTAGTGGTAGTCTACAATAAAAATAAAAACACGTAACGAAACCAAGACAATCCTGAAATTAGAAATATGATTACATGCCGGGAGCCGGCATATTGCATATTGAGTGCATATTGCATATTGAGTGCAGCACTTTCCACAGCATCATCTTTCAGGATCTGGAATAGCTCAATTGGAATTCTGTCACTGCTGGGAGCCAGTGTGAGGAACTCTGCCCATGACAAAGGTCATGAGGAAGGAGGCTCAGCATACGCAAAGGCGGGATCGAGCCTCAGGGGTCCCCCTGGAAATTCTCGAGCATTTACACCCAAAACCAGAGTCTGCCTACTTTCTGCTCTGTGCTTTCACCTACACCTCTGACTTTATGGGGGGCTGTCCCCCACTACCTCTCTCTGAAAAAAGAGTTAGCTTACAGCTCCAGTTAATAATTCCTGGGTGTGACAGTGTTTCAACCTACAAACTCCTTTGGAAGTCCTCTAGCCTGCCTGAATAGGTTTTTCCGGCCACATGTGATTGCTCAGAGCCTCCCAACTGTGAGAGGCATGAGATGTTCTAAACTGTCTAAATACAGATTCCTTTGAGCAGTTAAAAGATTGATTAGAAATTGTATTGGTGAAGGATTTCCACTTTTTGGGCCAATGTTTGCTGCTAAATTTCCATATCCCTTACCGGCTGTGTCCCTGGCAGTGTATTGATTAATATAATTGGTGTAAGTAGTAGCTTTAATGTTTGTAACCTGGGACCCTTGAGTTAATTCTTTTTCTTGTTATAGCCGGCCACACCTTTGCTCTGTAGGAATGCAACTTTATCTAATGCTTTTGGAGGGTGGCGCTTGACTTATCACCTTTAGAGAAAAATAAGTTTTCTGAAGAAAGGGTCTTAAAATGTTAACAGGCCTCTGGGCCAGAAGATGATGCAAATCACCTAAGCTTTTGCATATGGTAAGTTTGCAGGAAGAAAGCCTGGCTTGCTGCATGACTCTACCCCTTCCCCCATTATCCTCTATGCATAACTTAAGGTATAAAAACTACTTTGGAAAATAAAGTGCGGGCCTTGTTCACCAAAACTTGGTCTCCCCATGTCGTTCTTTCTCTTACCTTCTGGCTGAATTATTCAGCCTCTTTTCTCCACTGAATTTCCTCACTGAGCTATCCTTATTCTATTACTCTTTATATCCTTAATTAACGTTTAATTAAGCAGTTGTTTCCTGATCCTCGCCGACGCCGTCCCCGCTTCGAATTCCCTGGATCCACTGGGGCTGGACCCTGGCAATTACACATACAATTCTCAGTATAAAATAGCTAATGTTTAACTCTTATGGATTACATGCTAATGCCAATCACTTTGCAAAGGTCTTTTAAAGCATTAACTCACTTATTCCTCTTACTCCTATTGTTAAAATATGTAATATGGAGGTTAGCACTATATTTTATTTCTACATCTTCAGGTATGGAGGTATGGAAAGCATTTTTCTTCCTTTTTTTTTGTTTATATTTTATGTCTTGTTTATTCATCAAACTGAATTTACTTATGAAATTATTTCTGACTTCCTTGGATATTTTATAGTAAGTGTGGACCTCATTATAATAAAATAATAGATCTACATATTCACAGAGACTTCGTCAAGACTTCACAGTGTAAGAATAGGTTATTGTCTTACTCTAGGTCCTCTGAGCATAGCGGTACATGCATGAGATCTTTTGAGGGAGGTCACCATTATCTTCATTACCTCCATCATAGTTTGGCCCCAGGTAAATAACAGGGAGGGAACACAGTTCCACCCATTAACAGAAAATTGGATTAACTTTACTCATGGCCCTGCTATTCAGAATAAGACCCAGTTTCCCCCTCAGTCAGTCTCTCCCATCAGAAAACTTTCCTAAGTCTTTTATTCTTCTCCATCAGAGGGCAGACAGACTAAAAACCACAGTCACAGAAAACTGACCAATCTGATCACATGGACCATAGCTTTGTCAAACTAAATGAAACTATGAGCCATGCTTGTAGGACCACCCAAGATCATGGTGGAGAATTCTGACAAAACGTGGTTCACTGGAGAAGGGAATGGTAAACCCCTTCAGTATTCTTGCCTTGAGAACCCCATGAATGGTATGAAAAGGCAAAACAATAGAACACTGAACGATGAACTCCCCAGGTCAGTAAGTGCCCAATATGCCACTGGAGATCAGTGGAGACCTAACTCCAGAAAGAATAAACAGATGAGGCCAAAAAAAAACAACACCCAGTTGTGGATGTTACTGGTGATGGAAGCAAGGTCCAATGCTGTAAAGATTTATATTGCATAGTGTTAGGTAGGTAGAATAGGGAAAAGGAGTCCAAAATGGTGGTGGCTAAAAGACAAGGAAGGTCCGAGGACCAGAGTGAAGACTTCAGGCAGAACAAACAGAACAAACAGCACTCCTGGCTAAGCCCAATTTGCATAGGGCAGGTCCAGGTGGAGGAAAAAACATATAAAAGGAGGAGAGAAAGCGCTTTCTCTCGGACTCTCTCTCCCGCGTGCATGCACGCGCTCTCTCTCTCTCTCTCTCTCTCTTTCTCTCTCTCTCTTTCTCCCTCCCCACGCACTTCTCCACTCTCTTCTCTTCGGGTCTTGGATTCTTCTCCTATCTTTAAAATAAAATAGAGCTGTAACACTGATTTGCCTAAGAGCTGTAGCACGGTTTGTCCAAGACCTGAGAGCTGTGACGCGCCGAGGGCTTTAATGTCCGTTGCTCCAAATCTTTGTTGTGACGAGACGAAGAACCGAGGAACAGACACTTGCATGACAGAATGAAACAGTGCAAAGGCTAATAGAGTTTTGTCAAGAGAACGCACTGGTCATAGCAAACACCCTCTTCCAACAACACAAGAGAAGACTGTATACATGCACATCACCAGGCGATCAATACCGAAATCAGATTGATTATACTCTGTGCTTCCAAAGATGGAGAAGTTGTATACAGTCAGCAAAAACAAGACTGGGAGCTGACTGTGGCTCAGATCATGAACTCCTTATTGCCAAATTCAGACTTAAATTGAAGAAAGTAGGGAAAACTACTAGACCATTCAGGTGTGACCTAAATCAAATCCCTAATGATTATACAGTGGAAGTGAGAAGTAGATTTAAGGGACTAGATCTGATAGACAGAGTGCCTGATGAACTATAGACAGAGGTTCATGACATTGTACAGGAGACAGGGATCAAGACTATCCCCAAGACAAAGAAATGCAAAAAAGCAAAATGGCTGTCTGAGGAGGCCTTACAAATTGCTGCTGAAAGAAGAGAAGCAAAAAGCAAAGGAGAAAAGGAAAGATATACCCATTTGAATGCAGAGTTCCAAGGCATAGCAAGGAATGATAAGAAAGCCTTCCTCAGTGATCAGTGTAAGGAAATAGAGAAAACAATAGAATGAGAAAGACTAGAAATCTCTTCAAGGAAATTAGAGATACCAAGGGAACATTTCATGCAAAGATGGGCTCGATAAAGGACAGAAATGGTATGGACCTAAGAGAAGCAGAAGATATTGAGAAGAGGTGGCAAGAATACACAGAAGAACTGTACAAAAAAGTTCATGACCCAGATAATCACAATGGTGTGATCACTCACTTAGAGCCAGACATCCCGGAATGTGAAGTCAAGTGCGCCTTAGGAAGCATCAGTATGAACAAAGCTAGTGGAAGTGATGGAATTCCAGTTGAGCTATTTCAAATCCTAAAAGATGATGCCATGAAAGTGCTGCACTCAATACGCCAGCAAATTTGGAAAATTCAAGTGGCCACAGGACTGGAAAAGGTCAGTTTTCATTCCAATCCCAAAGAAAGGCAATGCCAAAGAATGTTCAAAATACTGTACAATTGCACGCATCTCACATGCTAGTAAAGTAACTCAAAATTCTCCAAGCCAGGCTTCACCAATTGATCCATGATCTTGCAGATGTTCAAACTGGATTTAGAAAAGGCAGAGGAGTCAGAGATCAAATTGCAAATATCTGCTGGATCATAAAAAAAGCAAGAGAGTTCCAGAAAAAAATCTATTTCTGCTCTACTGATTATGCCAAAGCCTTTGACTGTGTGGATCACAATAAACTATGGAAAATTCTTCAGGAGATGGGAATACCAAACCGACTGACCTGCATCCTGAGAAATCTGTATGCAGGTTAGGAAGCAACAAATAGAACTGGACATGGAACAACAGACTGGTTACAAATTGGGAAAAGAGTACGTCAAGGCTGTATATAGTCACCATGTTTATTTAATTTATATGCAGAGTACATCATGAGTAATGCTAGGCTGGATGAAGCACAAACTGGAATCAAGATTGCCAAGGGAAATATCAATAACCTCAGATATGCAGATGACACCACACTTGTGGCAGAAAGTGAAGAACTAAAGAGCCTCTTGATGAAAATGAATTAAAAGTCAACATTCAGAAAACTAAGATCATGGCATCTGGTCCCATCATTTCATAACAAATAGATGGAGAAACAGTGAAAACAGTGGCAGACTCTATGTTGGGTGGCTCCAAAATCACTGCAGATGGTGAATGCAGCCATGAAATTAAAAGACACTCCTTGGGAGAAAAGTTATGACCAACCTAGACAGCATATTAAAAAGCAGAGACATGACTTTGTCAACAAAGGTCCATCTAGTTAAGGTTATGGTTTTTCCAGTAGTCATGTATGGATGTAAGAGTTGGACTATAAAGAATGCTGAGCGCCAAAGAATTGATGCTTTTGAACTATGGTGTTGGAGAAGACTCTTTTGAGTCCCTTGGACTGCAAGGAGATCCAACCAGTCCATCCTAAAGTAAATCAGTCCTGAGTATTCATTGAAAGGACTGATGTTGAAGCTGAAACTCCAATCCTTTGACCACCTGATACAAAAACTGATTCATTTGAAAAGACCCTGATGTTGGGAAAGATTGAAGGTGGAAGAGAAGGGAACAACAGAGGATAAGATGGTTGGATGGCATCAATGACTCAGTGGACATGAGTTTGAGTAAACTCTGTGAGTTGGTGATGGCCAGGGAGGCCTGGTACTCTGCAGTCTGTGCAGTTGCAAAGAGTTGGACACAACTGAGCAACTGAACTGAACTGAACTGAACTGAAGTCATCTGAGATGCAGCCTCCAAAACAGGATTAAATTAGAAAGAAATCTCAAAAGGTAAAAGCCTGTGAAAGGAACTGGGGATAAACCTGGGAGAGATTAGCCATGACCATGATGCAAGTCTAATTCCTAAAAAATTAAGCAGAAAAGAAGGTGAGTGAGCATGGCAGCATCTCAGACTACCATGTAGTCAGTTCTCAGAAAAGTTATGCAAGGCAGCTCTTGAGTCCATAAGGCAAAATATTCATCAGCGGACTCCTGTGTCTCCCAGGAACAAGCCTGTCTTGGAATTCCTCACTTGCTCACTCACTGGCAAGGAACAGCCTGAGGGAAGCCCCTGGGCACAAGAAGCAATGTGAATTTCAAAGCATTCTGGGTCATCTGACAAGTAAACTCCCTGTAGCTGAAGATCTGAGGAGCCACTGGGGCAATTCTCATCGTCACCCTAGTTACATTGACTGTTCAGTGGCCTTTGCAGAGTGAGTCCAGATGAGTCAAACTCTTAAACTTTAAATTTGTTCCTTTAGAAATAAACATAAAATGACCATTGATTTACAGGTGCTATCAACATCTGCTTCCTGTCATCTTGAACACAGTTCCAATTTGTCTTGTTAAGTGCATAAACTAAACAATTAGAATTAAGATCCTAGAATGTGTGAGGCTTCTGGAGGTCTTGCAGAATTCTTACAGTGCTTTGGATAGTTAAGGCTGGACACTTTTCAGCATATTCCAGGAAATTCATGTGACTTGCACACTTGTCACTGCAGCTTCTTCCCTCTGAATTCTTTACTTAATGAAGCACATTAAGAAAAATGTAAGAAAAAACTGATGAAAATCACATGTAGCAAATGCTCAAGGTGTTGTATGATGCACAAGCATAGATCAAGTACTGGGGGCAATCTGAAAATTATAATATTCAATCATCTTTTATAGATGAAATCTTGAAATTTAAACATACCACAAATACTTTCTATATTTCATTGTCAGTTTCTCTAACAATACTACTACTTTCCTCTTACAGGAATTTTTATATTAAAAAGCCAATACAGGATCACCAAAAATTTTGTAGTCTTTTGAATTTCATTTCCTATTGTGATTTCAATCATGTGCTCATTTCAACAAAAGAGGGAGCAAAATGCTTGAAAGTTATGAAATGTCAATCTATACATGGAAGAAGAGAGTAATTTAGCAATGCATCAAGACTTGGCTTTACACTGTTGCAACTGTCAAGTTTTGAGGGAAAAAAAAATAGCACCTGGTGCCTTACATTCAAGAATGGGTGTGTTCTGCAGTCAAGACTTCTAGCCAACGACAAGTCAGAAACAATTTTTCAAATAGTGATTAGTGATTAGTTCTGCAGTAGCAAATCAAAGAATGAATTTACTTGTGCATTAATATGAAACAAACTTCTAGTCTGTCATCATGCAAATCATATTACAAAACACAAAACTAATCAGTTCCACAAAAAATGGGGTATATGCTGATATAGTCAATTTCTTTCACAGCTGCATAGTATTTCTACAAAGGTATAGTACAATGAATCCAGATAAATAAATAAAATTTCAATATTTTTCTTGAAATAAAGGCTCAAAAGTATGTAATAAAAGATATTTTTTACTGCTTGTAAAATATTTACATAGTACTTCCTGATGATTAGTTATAGATTTTAATAAAGAGCTTTCATAGCATGGGCTTCCCTAGTGGCTCAGATGGTAAAGAATCTGCCCACACCGGGTTCAGTCCCTGGGTCAGGAAGATCCCATGGAGAAGGGAATGGCAACCCACTCTGGTATTCTTGCCTGCAGAATTCCATGGATAGAGGAGCCTGGTGGGCTACAGTCCATGGGTTCACAAAGAGTAGGACACGACTAATTGACTAACCCTTTGACTTTCATAGCATAGTTGAATAGAGCCAGTTTAAAAAGTTAATGGAAAAGATCCCAAGTCTTAATTTTTTAAAAAACAACCTAGCTTAAAAATTGAATCTGGTTTGTTAAAATTCCCCAAGCAAAACATTTAAATCTTTGCAAAATAAAAATATAGTTTAGAATTTAAAAGAATAAATTTATCCTTCCCAAACTGCAGTGCTATGGAAATCTACTATTAATAGCCACTCTATTACCCAAATTATTAACACAAATATACCAAAACATTGCAGTATATCAAAAGATTGCTCTTAGGAACTTGAAAACCTCTCATAATTTTTATTAAAAGGAAAATTGTGTGTGATAGAATATAATACTTTAGAAAAGTGCTTATAAATATTAAAAGAAGCCTACACAGTAAATTTCTTTGTCATAAATTAGAAGAGGCAGTCTCATATGCTTTTGAGTTTACCTTGGAGGAGGAAATGGCAACCTGCTCTGATATCCTTGCCTGGGAAATCCCATGGATAGAGGAACACGGCAGGCTACAGTCCATGGGGTCACAAAGTCACCACTGAGCGACTAACACTATGGCTTTTAAATTCAGAGCAAATTTTAAAAAGAAAAAAAAATGAAAACGAATGCTTAGGTTGAAAACTCTATGACAAAGGCGATTGAATTTTAAATTGGCTTATTTAGGTACAAGTGGCAGAAGGAATTTTTAATTAAAAACCTAAAACAAGGACTAATTTGAACCTTTTTAAAAAGTCTTTTAAAAGTTGGTAAGCAGAGGTAGTGCTAGCACAGAAGTATGAATGGGTCTCATACTTTCCCCTACCCTTCTAAGGAAAATATGAAACAGGTTTGCAGGAAAAAAAATAGCACATGGCTCCCTTGAAGGCAAATTTTCATTCCAATTTTACTAGATCTTAGTTACAGTCTGCAAAATCTACTTCTGATGTTTTCTGCTAAGCACATCTGTTGTTGGTAGCTAGAAGACAAGCATGCTCATTTTTTAGAAGTCTATATAAATGGAAAAAAGTGACATTATGCAAAGGCTTTTATAAGTATCACTCAGAATAAAATCAGTGCTATTTAGTCCACATAAGCATATTCAAGAAGAGTTTTTCTCCGATCCTCAAAACAGATTTCTACAAATTACTTCACACAACAAGATGTGAATCCCTCTTATGGATTAAAACAGAACACAGAAAGTTATTTTCCAAAAATCAGGTAGTTATACATTATAAGAAATATGTAAATTAGATCAACCAAAATAAATTCCTATTCTCAAATTTCATTACTTGTGATTATGTTTAACAAAGAGAAAGCATGAAATATAATTCTCCTCCCCTTCTCCTCCTGCCTTCAATCTTTCCCAGCCTCAGGGTCTTTTCCAATGAGTCAGCTCTTTGCATCAGGTCGCCAAAGTATTGAAGTTTCAGCATCAGTCCTTCTAATGAATATTCAGGATTGATTTCCTTTAGGATTGACTGGTTGGATCTCCTTGGGGTCCAAGGGACTCTTGAGTCTTCTTCAATACCACAGTTCAAAAGGTTTGTATTACCATTTAACATACTGTATTTGTCAGACCCAGGGCATTAGAGGAGGGCCAAGCAGGCTCTCCATACTCAACAGATGTCACTGTTTTAAGCCTCTTTAGAAAGTGCTGTTTAAATTTAGAACTAAAGAATGACAAACAGATAGATACATGAGAGGAATAAGGTATGTGGAGATAATTATTCCAGGCAGAGGACACAGAAAATTTTAAAAAGCCCAGAAACAGGAAAATGCACTTTCAGGTTTGAGGTAAGGAATGGCAATGTGGTTAAGCACTGACTTTCAAAATTCTTGACTCTGACACACAGCAAAGTTAATTAGTTTTATATTACCACCTAATATACACCCAGACACATACACATATGTATATTGAAAGAGCTTTATGAAACATTTTTACTTACTACATGTTGTAATACGCTTTGATCTTTGCTTCAGTTTCCTCCTTCTCCCCCTCCTCCTCTTCTCTCTCTTTCTCTCTGTCTCTCTATATAGATGAGAACCATAAGTTGATTTCACTTTTTCCTAATTGCTCACCTTGCAGTTTGTAAAACAGGGTAGAAAAGAGTATGGTAGAAACTGATTAGGATGATAATGGTAGCCAAGATAAGCAGGTCCCAGAGAAGATGAGATGTGTAGGCCACTAAAAAGCACTTGTTTTGTGAACTAAACTAGAGTGACTGATTTAGCAGATAAATATACACATTGGAATTTCAGATAAACAATAGCTTTTATTATAAAATGTTTCATCACTACTTATACTACAGTAATATGACATATAACACGTAACACATCCTATATTTTATCTGGCAACTCTAACAGTGAAAGAAAGCCATTAAAAATTGTAATCCAGAGTGATAAATAGAAAGATAAATGATCTGATTTCCTTTAATATTGCTCCAGTTGCCATGGAAAGAGAGGCAGAAAGATGACCCTAGAATTATGGATCCTAGAATATTGGTTTAATGTAATTTAATACAGGGAATTTCAGCAATATCCCAGATCTTGGAGCAAAAATTGAATTAATTGAACTAAGTTAGCCTATCATATGCTAACATACTAAATATCCTTTAAATTTTAATTTTATTTCTCAAAAAACATCATTTAAAATGCTGTGGCTTTTTAACTAGTAAGTGTGAATTTTTTGCAATTCTTCTACTTGAAGAGTGTTTTTGTAAAAAAAAAATTTTCACCATGCTTCCAAGTCCCTGGGGCTAGCAGTTTAGAGGTTTGAGTATGGTTTCAGTTCCAAAGGGAGGAAAACGGACCCAAGCTAGTAATCCCCACTGGCCTCCATAGCACAGCCTGTGCTGTTGCCTTAGCGCATAGTCCCTGAGTTTTGAGGAGGAATTTCAGAATGGAATTTTTCATGTGGTGACATGTTTTCACAGATAAATCATATAGTGGTATCCTGAAAGTGCCTTTCTTTAAATTTTCTTGTAAAATATTCACAGAAGCTTATTCAGTGTAATGGCTCCTCAGAGAATAGAAAGTTTAATATAGGTAGTCTGTCTGTACTTCATTAAGTTAAACAGTCACTTAAAAATATGTTACACTTTTTAATTTTTGTTAATTATTTTTTAAGATGGTTTCTCAAAATCTTACTCCTAGAGCAGTGATAGACAGTATCTTTAATGACAGTATTTTAATTTAAAAATGTCATGTTGTTTCAGTATCCCTTCAACTAGATTTTGGAAACCTAACTCACTCTAATTTAGAGAGACTTAGTTTCACTGCATAATTATCCATGAAATCACTAGGATTCCTCAGCATCCCTTAAAAGGAACTGGCTAAAGCACTTTAAGCCCTATAAAATAAGTTAAACAGAGAAAATCTATTATTTGAAAGTTAAGCATAGCGGAAACAGCACAGGACAGTCATGGGGGCCAACAAAGCAATATGGGGAGGAAAGCTTATTCAGATATCAAAATGAACTCTAATATCAGCTATTCTGAATAAGTTGTAATCTGAAAATATCCTGTCTATCTGCACTAAACGTAACAAAGGAGTCCCAAGTGACACACAGTAAATGACAGGATCCTCCTCCTATAATTGTAACAGTCCCTGGATTAGCCAATACCGCCGGCTTTTGATCTTGGCATTTTATAGGATCGCAATAAATGCATTATATATGGAAGTTCATTTGAGTCACAGGCTACTTCCATATGTCTATTATGCTTTAGTATACACAGTTACAATAGGATTTTTCCACATTAAATTGAAGCCACCTTTCATTTCCCTAACCATTCAGAAGAATTTAGATTTCTTTAGAATTAGAGCAATTATAATCTATATACCTGGCCTCTGCCAGCAATTTTCTATTTAAAGTGAATCCAATTATACCTTTTTCTTGCCCTAATACTAATAAAACCTCATGTTAATCAATAAGAAGAGGGTTTATCATTATTCAGGGCTGTAGGAAATTGCCATAACTTGTAGTGAAGGTTATTTTTCAAATTATTTAAACCAATTCCTGTTTTTAAGTTCAGTGGTCTCTAAAGAATCATGTCAAATTAGATAACCTAAACTAAAAAATGCACAGGTAACACTCATCAAGTATCATTAAGAATCCTCCAAAGTGTGATGTAATTTGGTTTGCTCCAATATAAATGGTCTTATTTTCATAATATGAAGGTACCAGAATTATTTCAAGTATTGACATATTTAAAATTTGATTTAAGATCTTATTCTTTTTTTTAACTCAATCCATAATCAGCATATGATTTTAGTTTTTGATTATAAAATAGCTGTAGTTACAATAATGAGACCAACAGTAATGGTATAGTAATTCATGAAGGTAAAAAAGATTAAAAGATCTACTTTTAGTGGATCATGGATTAACTCAACTATTTACCCACTCATTTACTAGGTTTTAATCCCAGTAGTCACTATGAGAAAGAGTGTTATTGTTAACCTACATGAGAAACACTGGGCTGGAAGAAGCACAAGCTGAAATCAAGATTGCCAGGAGAAATATCAATAACCTCTGATATGCAGATGACACCACCCTTATAGCAGAAAGTGAAGAAGAACTAAAGAGCCTCTTGATGAAAATGAAAGAGGAGTGTGAAAAAGTTGGCTTAAAACTCAATATTCAGATAACTAAGATAACAGGCATTCAGTACCATCAGTTCAGTTCAGTTGCTCAGTCGCGTCTGACTCTGTGACCCCGTGAATTGCAGCACGCCAGGCCTCCCTGTCCATCACCAACTCCCGGAGTTCACTCACACTCATGTCCATTGAGTCGGTGATGCCATCCGGCCATCTCATCCTCTGTCGTCCCCTTCTCCTCCTGCCCCCAATCCCTCCCAGCATCAGAGTCTTTTCCAATGAGTCAACTCTTCGCATGAGGTGGCCAAAGTACCGGAGTTTCAGCTTTAGCATCAGTCCTTCCAATGAACACCCAGGACTGATCTCCTTTAGGATGGACTGGTTGGACCTCCTTGCAGTCCAAGGGACTCTCAAGAGTCTTCTCCAACACCACAGTTCAAAAGCATCGATTCTTCGGCACTCAGCTTTCTTTATAGTCCAACTCTCACATCCATACATGACCACTGGAAAAACCATAGCCTTGACTAGATGGACCTTTGTTGACAAAGTCATGTCTCTGCTTTTTAATATGCTGTCTAGGTTGGTCATAACTTTCCTTCCAAGGAGTAAGCATCTTTTAATTTCATGGCTGCAATCACCATTTGTGTTGATTTTGGAGCCCCCCAAAATAAAGTCAGCTGCTGTTTCCACTGTTTCCCCATCTATTTCCCATGAAGTGATGGGACCAGATGCCATGATCTTCGTTTTCTGAATGTTGAGCTTTAGCCAACTTTTTCACTCTCCTCTTTCACGTTCATCAAGAAGCTCTTTAGTTCTTCTTCACTTTCTGCTTAATATTTTAGACTGATTTTCAGAAAACTTAAATTGCAATTCTTTTTTTGAAATAAGGAGATAGATTTTCTGAGTAAGTGACTTCACATTCCAAGAATTAGTTCTATACCTGAAAAATGAGAAATCTCACATATTTCTAAACTATTTGCTGTTTTTCTTCACTAAATTAAAATTTTCATATTAGTTTTAATGTACTGTTTACTATAATTGGTGGCTCAGCTTTTGTAGTTGTTCTTAGGTAGGTGATATATTTTTATTATTTTTATTTTTTGGCAGCTAGATTATTTCACATATAATCTTTTTTATTAATATGTTTACTTTCTTTTAGTGTACTATGTTTCATTTGGTATTGGTTCATTTTTTAAAAAGAATGACATTTTTTAAAAAAACTGTCTGGGAAATGTAGACAGTTCATGAATTACTTTAACTGTAAAGATGGGAACACTACCTCTGTCTAAAGTTTATTTCTGAACAGTATTTCTTTTCTTATATCACCTAAGAAGGATCAACATTAAATATTAAGAATATTAAATTTAATTTTAATATTTGTATTTTCCCTAAAGCCTTAAGATGGAATTTGAATTTTACTGATATGACCATATTTTTATTTTATAATACATTTGTTAATTTTTAGGAATAGCGCGAAATTCTCCAGAAACAACAGACAAAATAGGTGAGCATAGTTTACTTTCCACAGCATGTGTTAACTTTTAAAAAGTACTATATGCAGGCTTAATAATGTGTGGACATTTTTGCTTCAGAATAAAATCCTTTCATACCTTTTTTAAGATACTACATTCTGAAGTTAACCTATCACAGCTATATCTTAAGAACACCGAAATGGAGTTTATGTAACTTAAAATGTGGCTCAGCCTCATTTTAAAATAAAGACATCTTTAAAAAAAGAAGAAACACAGAGGGGAGTCAGCATAGGTAATGCTGGGAAGTCTCCCTTCAAACATAAATTTTAAAACAAATGCCAATAATATGTTAGGGTAAGTTATACATGAAAAAGAAAAGAGATAGCAGAAAATGAAGAAATTAAAACATTTCATAAAGGTATGCTAACCCATAGAAAAGAGGAGGAAGTATTGTCAGATTATATATATGTATATGCTTTCCAAATTGTAGGTTTGGGAGTAATAAAACATAAAATAGACATTAGTCCTTTTGAAAGAGTTGATTCTTAAATGAAGCAAACTTTAACATACTCCTCAAGGACACAGAAGTAAACTTGGGTATGAAGATCTGCCATGCCATTCAACAGGAAACTAAAACCATACAGATATCAATTATATTTGAAAATTTATGAATTAAAAATTAATTCCTACAAAATACAAACAGGTGTTTTGATGGAAGCAGACAAATAGATTCTGATGCTCTTATGGGGAAAACATCAGCTAGAACAGCCGAGAGAAGTCTGAAAAGAAATAAGATAGGGCTAGCATTACCAGATGGGAGAAGGCAATGGCACCCCACTCCAGTACTTTTGCCTGGAAAATCCCATGGACAGAGGAGCCTGGTAGGCTGCAGTCCATGGGGTCGCTAGAGTCGGACACGACTGAGCGACTTCACTTTCACTTTTCACTTCCATGCATTGGAGAAGGAAATGGCAACCCACTCCAGTGTTCTTGCCTGGAGAATCCCAGGGACAGGGAAACCTGGTGGGCTGCCATCTCTGGGGTCACGCAGAGTCAGACACGACTGAAGTGACTTAGCAGCAGCAGCAGCTGCATTACCAGATACTACATTATATCATAAAACCTAAAAAATTAGTAGTAGTGGCATATAAAAAGATAGGAAATGAAACAAAAAAGCCAGAAATACTACCACACACATTTGGAAATTGACAGCCCTTCAATTTACTGAGTTAAAAATGGACTTCTTAATAAATGGTGTTGGGTCATGTAGGTACAGTTTGTTTAAAAAAAAATTCAGGTTAGACTCTTTGCCTCACACCATACACTAGTATAAACTGCAAAAAGACTAAAGATCTAAATGCAAACCACTAAATTTTGTAGTAGGAAAAGCCTCTATAAAGCCAAAGGCATCCAAGATAGAAAACACTGTCATCAAGGTCAAAAGATAAGTGACAATTTAAAAACCATTTAGTCAGTCACTCAGTTGTGTCCCACTCTTTGTGATCCCATGAGATGCAGCATGCCAGGCTCCCCTGTCCATCACCAACTCTTGGAGATTTCTCAGACTCATGTCCATTGAGTCATTGAGGCCATCCAACCATCTCAACTCTGACATCGCTTTCTCCTCCTGACTTAAGTCTTTGCCAGCATCAGGGTCTTTTCCAATGAATCAGTTCTTCGCATCAGGTGGCCAAATGATTGGAGTTTTACCTTCAGCATCAGTACTTCCAATAATATTTAGGACTGATTTCCTTTAGGATTGACTGGTTTGATCTCCTTGCTTTCCAAGGGACTCTTAAGAGTCTACTCCAACACCACAGTTCAAAAGCATCAATTCTTTGGTGCTCAGCTTTCTTTGTGGTCCAAGTCTCACACCCATACATGACTACTGGTAAAACCATAGCTATGAGTATACAGACCTTTGTCAGGAAAGCAGTATCTCTGCTTTTTAATATGCTGTCTAGGTTTGTCATAGCTTTTTTTCCATGGAGCAAGCATCTTTTCATTCCATGGCTGCAGTCACCATCTACGGTGATTTTGGAGCCACAAAAATTAAAGTCTGTCACTGTTTCCATTATTTTCCCATCTATTTGCCATGAAGTGATAGGACTATAAGCCATGATCTTCATTTTCTGAACATTGAGTTTTAAGCCAGCATTTTCATTCTCCTCTTTCACTGTCATCAGGAGGCTCTTTAGTTCTTAACTTTCTGCCATAAGGGTGATGTCATCTGCATATCTGAGGTTATTGATGTTTCTCCCAGCAATCTTGATTCCAGCTTGTGCTTCATCCAGTCTGGCATTTCAGATGATGTAGTCTGCATATAAGTTAAATAAGCAAGGTGACAATATACATCCTTGATATACTCCTGTCCCAATTTTGGAATGGTTTAAAAACCATTAGGTGGACAATAAATGAGAAGATGGATATTTATGTAGTACCAAAATATCATTGCACATGTTACTTTCTTGTTGTACAAGGAAGCATAAGTGAGTGCTATGCAACCTTAGTGATGATTCAGCATCCGTAATGGTGGTTCAAGCATATATTTTGAGCCTCCTGGGCAGATAAAATATAAAGTGTACAACATCATCCTGAACATATTCTGGAAAGAAAAAATATCCAACCTTTCAGATCCACATTCACAGTCATAGAATTATGAGTAACTAGCCTCCAATTAAATAAATTAATTTAAAAAATAAATAAAGTTGCCTGAATTAAATTAAAAATATATAATATATAGGGCATAGAGAAACAAGTTATAAGATACCTCAAGGAAGCAATCAGACAAATCAAAATAGATTATTCATCAGGAAAACCGGCCTAGTCTCTTTAATGAATCTTTGAAATGAAAACAAAACCAAACAGATGACAACAACAAAAAATCTGTTTTAGATTAAAGAAGAGAAGACTTAAGGGATGTGGCAGGTAAATGCAGTAAATGAGTCTGGATTGAATTGTGGTTTAGCCAAACCAGCTATAAAAGATAGTAGAGGTATAGTTGGAGAATTCCAAATCTACTGATAAGATGAATTCTGTACATAAACATGCAAAAATACCAATGAAAATTAGCACATGGCAGTCTGATATTTTATGTGTGCATACGTGCTAAGTTATGTCAGTAATGTCTGACTCGTTGTAACACTATGGACAATAGCCCGCCAGGCTCCTCTGTCCATAAATTCTTCAGGCATGAATAATGGAGTGGGTAGCCAGTCATTTCTCCAGGGGATCTTCCTGACCCAGGGATCAAACCCCTGTCTCTTATGTCTCCTATGTTGGTAGGCATTTCTTTACCACTAGCGCCCTGGGGAAGACCCAGTATTTTATGTACATGTAGTATATATGCATGAACAGTATGGGAAGGCAAAAAGATAGGACACTGAAAGATGAACTCCCCAGGTCGGTAGGTGCTCAAATGCTACTGGAGATCAATGGAGAACTAACTCCAGAAAGAATGAAGAGATAGAGCCAAAGCAAAAACAACACCCAGTTGTGGATATGACTGGTGGTGGAAATAAAGTTCGAGGCTGTAAAGAGCAATACTACATAGGAACCTGGAATGTTAGGTCCATGAATCACGGCAAATTGGAAATGATCAAGCAGGAGATGGCAAGAGTGAACATCAATATTTTAGGCATCAGTGAACTAAAATGAACTGGAATGGGTGAATTTAACTCAGATGACCATTATATCTACTACTGTGGGCAAGAATCCCTTAGAAGACATGGAGTAGCCATCATAGTCAACAAAAGAGTCCGAAATGCAGTACTTGGATGCAATCTCAAATATGACAAATTGATCTCTGTTCATTTCCAAGACAAACCATTCAATATCACTGTAATCCAAGTCTATGCCCCGACCAGTAATGCTGAAGAAGCTGAAGTTGAACGGTTCTATGAAGACCTACAAGACCTGCTAGAACTAACACCCAAAAAAGGTGTCCTTTTCATTATAGGGGACTGGAATGCAAAAGTAGGAAGTCAAGAAATACCTGGAGTAACAGGCAAATTTGGCTTTGGAGTACAGAATGAAGCAGGTCAATTGCAAACAGAGTTCGTTCTGCCAAGAGAATGCACTGGTCATAACAAACACCCTCTTCCAACAGCACAAGAGAAGACTCTACATATGGACATCACCAGATGGTCAATACTGAAATCAGATTGATTATATTCTTTGCTTCCAAAGATGGAGAAGTTTGTTACAGTCAGCAAAAACAAGACCGGGAGCTGACTGTGGCTCAGATCATGAACTCCTTACTGTCAAATTCAGACTTAAATTGAAAAAGTGGGGAAAACCACTAGACCATTCAGTTATGACCTAAATCAAATCCCTTATAACTATACAGTGTAAGTGACAAATAGATTCAAAGGATTAGATCTGATAGACAGAGTGCCTAAAGAATTATGGACAGAGGGTCATGACGTTGCAGAGGAGAAAGGGATTAACCATTTCAAAGAAAAGAAATGCAAAAAGGCAAAATGGCTGTCTGAGGAGGCTTTACAAAAGGTATGAAAAGAAGAGAAGTGAAAGGCAAGGGGGAAAAGGAAGGATATACCCATTTGAATGCAGAGTTCCAAAGAATAGCAAGGAGCGATAAGAAAGCCTTCCTCAGTGATCAGTGCAAAGAAATAGAGGAAAACAATAGAATGGGAAAGACTAGAGATCTCTTCAAGAAATTAGAGATACCAAAGGAACTTTTCATGCAAAGATGGGCACAATAAAGGACAGAAAAGGTATAGACCTAATAGAAACAGAAGCTATTAAGAAGAGGTGGCAAGAATACAGAGAAAAAAACTATCCAAAAATATTTTCATGATTCAGATAATCACAATGGTGTGATCACCAACCTAGAGCCAGACATCCTGGAATATGAAGTCAAATGGGCTTTAGGAAGCATCACTATGAACAAAGTTAGTGGAGGTGAAGGAATTCCAGGTGAGCTATTTCAAATCCTAAAAGATGATGCTGTGAAAGTGTTGCACTCAATATGCCAGCAAATGTGGAAAACTCAGCAATGGCCACAATACTGGAAAAGGTCAGTTTTCATTCCAATCCCAAAGAAAGGCAATGCCAAAAAATGCTCAAACTATGGCACAATTGTACTCATCTCACATGCTAGCAAAGGAATGTTCAAAATTCTCCAAGCCAGGCTTCAACAGTACATGAACCATGAACTTTCAGATGTTCAAGCTGGATTTAGAAAAGGCAGAGGAACCAGAGATCAAATTGCCAACATCCACTGGATCATAGAAAAATGCTAGAAAGTTCCAAAAAAAAAAAAAAAAAAAAATCTACTTCTGCTTTATTGACTATGCCAAAGCCTTTGACTGTGTGGATCACAACAAATTCTGGGAAATTCTTCAAGAGATGGGAATACCTGATCACCTGACCTGCCTCCTGGAAAATCTGTATGCAAGTCAAGAAGCAACAGTTAGAACTGGACATGGAACAACAGGCTGGTTCCAAATTGAGAAAGGAGTATATCAAGGCTGTATATTGTCACCCTGCTTGTTTAACTTATATGCAGAGTATATCATGAGAAATGCTGGATGAAACACAAGCTGGAATCAAGATTGCCAGGAGAAATATCAATAACCTCAGATATGCAGATCACACCACCCTTATGGCAGAAAGTGAAGAAGAACTAAAGAGCCTCTTGATGAAAGTGAAAGAGGAGAGTGAAAAAGTTGGCTTAAAGCTCAACATTCAGAAAACGAAGATTATGGCATCTGGTCCCATCACTTCACGGGAAATAGATGGGGAAACAGTGGAACAATGACAGACTCTTTTGAGGGGCTCCAAAATCACTGCAGATGGTGACTGCAGCCATGAAATTAAAAGATGCCTGCTCCTTGGAAGAAAAGTTATGGCCAAACTGGACAGATTATTAAAAAGTAGACATTATTTGGCCAACACAGGTCCATCTAGTCCAAACTATGGTTTTTCCATTAGTCATGTATGGATGTGAGAGTTGGACTATAAAGAAATCTGAGTGCCAGAGAATTGATGCTTTTCCACTGTGGTGTTGGAGAAGACTCTTGAGAGTCCCTTGGACAGCAAGGACATCCAGCCAGTTCATCCTAAAGGAAATCAGTCCTGAATATTCATTGGAAGGGCTGATGCTGAAGCTGAAACTCCAATTCTTTGGCCACCTCATGCAAAGAACTGATTCATCTGAAAAGACCCTGATGCCGGGAAAGATTGAGGGAGGGAGGAGAAAGGAATGACAGAGAATGAGATGGTTGGATGGCATCACCAACTCAATGGACATGAGTCTGAGTAAACTCTGGGAGTTATGATGGACAGAGAGTCCTGGTGTGCTGCAATCCATGGAGTCTCAAAGAATAAGACATGCCTGAGCAACTATTCTGAGTATATATGCATGAAGGTAGAAGATTAAATATGTATAAAATTGTTTAAGGATATCAGTAGGCTTTTAAAAGTGGAAATATCTGTGTGGTCATAATACAGAGTTTACATTTTACTACTGCTTGTTCATTTTCTGTCACCCCTTTTAAACACAGTGTTATCTTTCTTTGTCATCCACCTGAAGAAATATTTGGGTATGTTTAACATATGATTCTCTAAATTCTCCTTATTTCATGTTATATATTTTTTAATTTAGTTTTTATTTTATATTGAAGTATAGTTGATTTACTGAATATGTTGTGTTAGTTTCATGTATACAGTTAAGTGATTAAGTTATATTGATTTATATATATACCTTTCTTTTGCAGATTCTTTCCCATGTAATTTTTTGCAGAATATCGAGTAAAGTTCCCTCTGCTATGTAGTAGGTTCTTGTCGATTATCTATTTTATGTACAGTAGTGTGTATGTGTTAATCCCAAACTCTTAGCTTATCCCCCACAGTGTTTCTCTTTTGGTAATCATACATTTGTTTTTGTATTCTGTGTGTCTCTTAAGTATCATTTTTTTAGATTCCACGTATAGGTGATATCATATGACATTTGTGTTTGACTTACTTCACTTAGGATAATCTCTTAGGTCCATGAATATTGGTGAAGATTATATTATTTCACTTTTATGGCTGAGTAATATTCCATTGTGCATATGTCCCATATCATATTTACCCATTCCTCTTTCAATGGACATTTAGGTTGCTTCCATGTCTTGGCTATTGTAAATGGTACTGCAGTGAACATTGGTGTGTATATCTTTTTGAATTGTGGTTTTTTTCTGGCTTTATGCCCAAGTGTATGCTTTTTACAAGTTCTTAAAATCTGAGGAAGAGAAAATATAAAAGTAAGTTGAAAATTCTAGGCATATTTTATGTGAGAAGGGATTTCCATCTGCATAGTGACAATAATTTCAACAGGGCTACTCAAGCTTTTTTTATTACATTCTCCTATTGATTATTCCTCTCCTGGGTTGTCTCTCAGACTTTAATATTTTAGGGTGAAAATTATTATTTTATACTCCTTTGAGGTGCTTTGTTCTGCTTTCTTGGGCTTCTTGACTTTGTGAGCAATTTTATTTTCTTCCAGGACTTGAGTCATATAGTTTGCCCTCATAAATATTTAAATAGTTATTATCAATATTATTAACATATTTTTAATAACAGCACTTCAGAAAAGTGGAGCTGCTGCTGCCTATGAAAGCTAGTTGACACCTTTTGATGGGTATGGCTTTGAGAGGAGCTGTAAAGAGCAGGGGAGGAGCTTGACAGCTGTGGTAAAGAGAACATGACTCCGACCCAGGGAAGGCAAGTGATTGCAACTGGAGTGACAGTTTCCAGGTGGTTTCATTTATCTCTCTGATACCTTTCAAATACCTCTCTAGCAAAATGCCTTGAGCAAAACACACAGATTTCCAGGTGTAATCTTATTAAAAGAATACTGTAGAGGTGTATAGAACTCTTTTAGGGAATAGTTTCAAAAATTCATATTTGTAAGAAAGTAGTTTAATCATCTCCCTTCTAAAATTTACTTCCGACAGCTTCAGCTAATCTTGTGTGGTCTTGACCACTCACTATCTGTCAAACATTCAGGATCAAAAAGAAATTCTCTTTAGTCATGAATTCTGCTCCAAATAAGAATAAACAGATTACAAGACTCAATTTTAAACTTCCAGCCTAATGGAAATAAAATTTATAGGGCAGAAATACCAGGATTATTTTCATTTGTTAAATGTAATTTTGTTGAAACACAGATCTCCTTTTGAAGATATTTACAGGGCAGAATGGGTATTTCCTCATGCCCCCATGTAGTAAACACACCAGAGCAGTAACCAAGAATAAAAGATAAACTCACCAGGAAAAAAAAAAAAAAAAATGCACCTTCTCTCTTGAAAGAAAAAGATTCACAATCAGATCACATGATAATTGTCCACAGATATTACAAAGAACAGACATTGGAGACCACTCACTGAACCAAAGCTCTTCTAACTTCTTTTTCCCTATCTATTTAGTGTGTGTTTTGCAGCTGTAGCTGCAACAGTCTGGGGAAAGCTGGAAGGAGATATTCAAGAACCCAAAGAAGAAGAGGAGAAGATGGATAGAGAAGGATTGTTTCTGCTTTAAATTAATAGAAAAACTAGCAGGGGACCATTTCCTCCACCTGTATCTGTATCAGCGCCCTTTATGCCAATATGGAAATGATTTGAACTGATGTACACAGAGGGAAAGAAGGAGAAGAAAATAAACTATGACCAGGCTATTAAAATAATCTATCCAAGTTTACTCACTTAAAAATGTGAAAAACAAAACCATGTAACTAGAGCATCACTGCCACCCCACTTCCCCTTATCTCATACTTCATTTACCATCTGTGCTACGTGTTTTGCCTCCTTTTTCCCCCTCTTAATTCATTATCTTATCTTCTTTTTTCCTGTTCCCTGACCCTGTGAACCAGTGGTCTATTTCATGTTCGTAGACACAATATTCCCTGCTAAATTTGATGGGCAACATAAGGTTTGTGTATTCAAATACCATTTCATGCTCTGTTCCACACTTTGCGTCCTTAGGATCATTAGTCACAGTATGTGTTCCATGCTGTGCCCATAATGTCTCATCTGATAATCACACACTCAAACAATATTTTGAATCTCTATTTTACTAACCAAGTATCAGTGTCAAACACAATGTGTCCCTTGAGTTCCTACTCTTTCCAAAGCTATGTCTTAACATAGAGACAATATTTATCTCTTTAGAATTCCCCAAATATGTTTTGGTCAACTGAGAACTTTTCAGGGTTAACAAATAGGAAAAGCTATTTTTTTTTTTTTTAAACTTGAGGTTAGCAAGGAAGCATCTTTAAATAGACTAGAATTTTTTAAGATAATTATTTCAAGCTGATTAAGTTTTAACTGTGAACATCATCCATGGACTGACATAAAAATTTGAAGAAAGAAGAAATTATCATAATTAAGGGATTGAATGAAAATTCTTTTAGTGGTACAAATCATTAATTTTTGTAATAATCAGGTAAGGTTGTAAGACAGCCTCAAAGGAAAAAAAAAATCTAACATTATCTCAGTTTGATATGTACAGAAGTATACATATGATTGCCATATGTTTTTATGAAGGATTTGCAAAGATCCTAATAAGATGAATGTTGGTATGTTGAGATCTACATGAAAGAATATGAAAATTACCAGTAGTGGCAATAAATTAAAATTTATAAATTCTACCACGATTTTAAATTCTAGCTTACCAGAAATGATTAAAAATTTTTCTTTTAAACCTTTTTATTAGCATATCTATCAAAATAGACAATAATTCCTTAATATCACTTACTGTGCAGTCCATATTTGCATTTCTCCTGTTGTCTAAAAGCTTCTCATTACAGTTGTTTTGTTGAAATCAGTTGAAATATAGTATATACAATATTCCTTTTGTATACAATGTATGCACATTGTATTTGACTAGTACACTCTCTTAAATTACTTTTAAATTGTAAGAGTTCCCCTCTTATCGCCCCCGCCCCGTTTTTTCATTTGCATTACACATTCTAGAATGGGTGATGACTTCCTTGTGGTGAGATTTAACTTACTCCCTTATTCTTATATTTTCTACACATTCAGTCCAAGATGGTTTACAGATGGTGCTATGTCTTCTTATTGCATCTCCTCTAGAGACATTTGTCTAGTTGTCACTCTTTTTTTCTTATGGTGTAAAGGTAACTTTATTTTCAATTGTATTGAATAATGCAAAATTGTTTTTCAAAGTTTTTATACCAATTTAAACAATCTTTAGCAATTCCATAATCTTTTATTGCCCCATAGCCTCACCAGTTCCCACCAATGCTCTCTGAGGGGTGGGGTGGGGAGTGGGAGGGAGGCTTAAGAAGGAGGGGATATATGTATACTTATAACTGATTCACATGGTTGTATAGCAGAAACCAACACAGCATTGTAAAGCAATTATCCTCCAATTAAAAAATTTTTTTAAAAGAAAATACAGGAAGATAGCTTTATGACCCCAGGTTGGTAGATAATTTCAAGCACTAATATAAAAGAAAGGAATGATAAATTCTATTATATTGAGATTAAGAATTATTGACAATCAATATACACTATAAAGGGAATAAAAATAGCATGCCATCTAGCAGGAGAATTACATGTGTGCGTATAATTTCTAAAAAACATTAAGAAAAAACAGTCCATAATCAAAAGACATAGAAGATTAAAAATGAGTCTCTGATTTTTTTAAATGCACAACTGAATAACTAATAAAGTAAATAAAAATGAAAACCACAGTAAAATGCCTTTTAAACCTGACTGTTGAAGACATTAAATGTTGATGAGAACTGGTGAAGCAATGGAGCAATAAAAGACTATGGAATTGCTCAAGATTGTTAAAATTTTTCATTTTATATTAGAGTATAATTGATTTATAGTGTTGTTAGTTTCAGATTATTAGCAAAGTGATTGAGTTATAAGTATACATATACCTATTCTTTTTCAGATTCCTTTCCCATTTAGGTTACTGTAGAATATTGCGTAGAGTTTCTTGTGCTATACAGTAGGTCCTTGTTGATTATGTATTTTATGAGAATCCCAGGGACAGAGGAGCCTGGTGGGCTGCCGTCTATGGGGTTGCACAGAGTCGGACACGACTGAAGCAACTTAGCAGCAGCAGCAGTATGTTTATGTTAATCCCAAACTCCTAAGTTTTCCCTCCCCATCCCCACCTTTCCCCTTTGGTAACCATAATTTTGTTTTTGTAGTCTGTGGGTTTATTTCTGTTTTGTAAATAAGTTCATTTATATCATCTTTTTAGACTCTACATGTAAGTGGTATCATATGATATTTTTCTTTGACTTGCTTCACTTAGTATGATAATCTCTAGAACTGCTCTTTTAATTTTATGTGCTCTGCTGGGCCTCTAGCCATTTCTTGTACTAGACAATAGGCATTTGTTGGTTAAGACTACAAAATAGTCCCCTAGTGAATCATGTCTCCTGATATTCACACCCTTGGATGGGCCATGCTAACACTGAATCTGCTCTGACCAAATACAGCCAAAAGATCATGGCATAAATAATGACGCATGGGTTCAAGACTAGCTTTTAAATACTGGACTCTAGGAATACCCACTTATCACAATAGCCATGTCAAAAGTCAAAGAAACTAAGACCACCATGCTATGAGAATACTAAGGCTAGCCAAGTAAAGAGGCTGCATGGAGATGGCTACAGGCTTCCCGGGGACTTAGTGGTAAAGAATCTGCCTGCCAATGCAGGAGATGTGGGTTCTGTCTCTGGGTCGGGAAGATCCCCTGGAGGAGGAAATGGCTACCCCCTCCAGTATTCTTGCCTGGAAAATTCCATGGATAGAGTAGCCCGGCAGGCTGCAGTTCCTGGGTTCACAAAGAGTTGGACATGACTGAATGACTGAGTACATATAAAAATAGCTATCCCAGACCAGCTGTCAGCCATGTGAGTAAAGGAATCACCTTGCATATTCCAGCTCTGCTGCTGCTGCTAAGTTGCTTCAGTCCTGTCCCACTCTGTGCGACCCCATAGATGGAAGCCAACCAGGCTTCCCCGTCCCTGGGATTCTCCAGGCAAGAATACTGGAGTGGGTTGCCATTTCCTTCTCCAATGCGTGAAAGTGAAAGTGAAGTCGCTCAGTCGTGTCCGACTCTTCTCGACCCCATGGACTGCAGCCTACCAGGCTCCTCCGCCCGTGGGATTTTCCAGGCAAGAGTACTGGAGTGGGTTGCCATTGCCTTCTCCAATTCCAGCTCTAGGAGGTCTCAAAGTTAAAAGCAACAGCTGAAGCTGAAAACCTACGGCCCTACTTAAGCTGTCCCAGCCACTTCGGCCATTTGACCTACTCTAGGTAGGGCTCCACTGCTAAGCCTTCCTTGCTGCGGCCCACCTGAGTTCCTAACCACAGAATTTCAGTATATACCTATGGCTGATTCGTGTTGAGGTTTGACAGAAAACAAGAAAATTCTGTAAAGTAGTTATCCTTCAATTAAAAAGAAATAAAATTTAAAAAATTTAATTGTCATTGGGTGCTAAGTCACTTCAGTCATATCGGACTCTTTCCGACTCTATGGGCTATAGCCCACCAGGTTCCTCTGTCCATGGAATTCTCCAGGCAAGAATACTGTAGTGGTTGCCATGCTCTCCTCCAAGGGATCTTCCCAACCCAGGGGTTGAACCTATGTCACTTACGTCTCCTGCATTGGCAGGTGGATTCTTTACCACTGACACCAGCTGGAAAGCCCCAATATTTTATGTACATGGTTGTCACTGTATACCCTTAAATATTGGGGTAATTCATTATGCAGCAATAAATAACTGAAATGGTGTTTACTTTTTAGATGCAGGATAAATGTATGAAAAAAATATAAAATGTATGTCATTAGCTTTCATTACCATGCAGTGGGCAGAAATGGAAAGGACATTAAAAAAAGTTATTAGAAGCTTGAAAGGACTCAAGGAAACTGTTGATGTGGGCTTGAAGGACAGTGAAGGAAAGGTACCAATTACATGCTGACAGAAAAGTTGCAGAAATTTTTTTCTCTGTAATGTGAAAAATGGAAAGGGGTTATAATTTGTGCATAATTAAGATTTCAACACCAAAAATTGAAAGTTCTACATTGTTTCTTTTAGATGTATATAATAGGGAAGAGAAAGATGCCTTAAAGAAAAAGTAGTTCCATTTTTTAGCATAATTTAGAGGACATATATAGGAACAAGGAATTGCTGGATTTAAAAATAAAAATCTTTCTTTTCCCCAGCAAAGTATTCTCAGAGTGAGAAATGGGCAAAGATACAATTCAAAATGAGGCAGTTAAATCCTTTACTAAGATACAAAATTAAAAAAAAAAGATAAAAAATGCTGCACCATAGAAAATCTCAAAAGACTTAAGGGCCTTAAAGAATTTTGTTAAATAATAGGGCTCCTAAGAATTTTAAGGAACTTGTTCCACAACAGCCTGACATAGGGCCCAAAATAGAAAATAACCTTTCTGAAGGTGATTTGAGGCCATGCCTTTTGTTTTTATAGTAAATTCTAATATTATTAATAGGAAGCTCAAAGTTCTTAATAGAGTGATACTTGAAGAGGCATTTCCTGCTTGACTAAAAGCCACAGAGCCTGTACAAAATAGAAAGATACTTCCTAGGGAGTGAGGTGACCAATAAAGACCTCAAGAATTTCAGTCATCCCAGCCCAGGTGCTAAGCAGGTGAGGGGGAAAAGTCTTCAAAGGTCACCAGCCTCAGTCTCTATCTAACTGCAATCTAATTGTATAAGGGATTCAAAGAAGGAATCACCCAGACTGTCATCACCAGAAATCATCTGCTTGACTCATACCTCTTGATGACACTAAATGTGTTTTTCTAGCTTGGCAGATATTTTGCAATAGCATTTAAGATTATCTTTGTTTTCCATGTTTTTGATTCTCTGCAAAAAAAAATAATAATTTATAGCCTATCATAACGGTAATTCACATCATTTCATAAGATCATAGCTACTCATATCAGATGAACTAATCCAGAGTAATATCAGCCATATGATCTCTAAAGTTGGACAGCATCAAAGTCTCTAATTTTGGCACATTTCAACTTTTTTCTCTCCATATAATCTATTTTAATTTCACCATGAATTGAAAAGTTTTGGGAATTTGAGTTGAGAATTTTAACCTATACATTTTCATGATCTAGTTATAAATTTTACCCTAAAAACTTGCAAAAAGAATAGATAAAGGCAAATCTGCCAGTCTGTATATAGGTGAATTAAGATGAGTCAATTTAGGACATTATATACTACTAGAAATAAACACGTACATTATTATATGTGAAATTTAAATGTAAAGTACATTGAATGTTTTGGTGAATTTTTCTGCCATAAATTTATTTCTCAAATGGAATCAATCTTAGAGTACAATATATTCTAACACAGATTAAAAATATCACTGGCATGCATTATAAGATTTTATTTTGCGAATCTTAAACTCCAGACTCTTTCTTTTCTTCAAATCTTATTTTGAAGATACTCATGAACAATTTTAATAGTTTGTAAATATCTAAAATACACTTTATAGTTCAGTTTGCAGGCCAAAACTGTTGGTTTTATAAATGGGAAAGCTCTATTATATAGCATTAGTTAGTTCTCCTTAAATATTTACTGAGCATTTATGGTTATGGGCTTCATGATGAAAACCTTTGAGCTGTTTCTTGAAGTGGAAAAAGATTTGCATTAGATTAAATGCAAAACAAGTTTCTCTTTAAGGCTGACCTATATCAGAACTAGTGACTTTTAATATCACTTTCCTGTGATCTGAGATTGAATTAGGAAGAGTAAGAATGTATTGATCATAGATATGTTTGTTATAAAATGTTCTATTAGTTTATGTACATGTTGACTCCAAGTAAATGTTCTCTATTCAATTTTTTAGTCTTCTGTCCTTTCCAGTAATAAAACTTTAATTGGAAATTACTAAATTGCCACAAAATCTTAAAGTTGGAAGAGGCTTTGAAGTACTGATACATAAACTTAAACTCGGTGCCAGCTTGTCAATTGCAGTGCACCTGCATCCCACCCTTCAGGGGTATCCTGCGAGACCTGGTCTCAGCATTAGCATTCCCTGCCTTTTCTACTCAAAGACTTCAAGCTAAATAGTTTCATACATGATGAGCAATAACCCACTTAATATCAATTCCCTTCGAAAAGATCAAGGTTCCCTGCTTAAGATAATTTACCCTTTGAATTTTAAAACCAGGATGTTTGAGAGATTTGATAAAATTCACATTGTCTTCTTGTACTGCCTAAAATTAGTATAGTGGATTAGAAGTTACTTTAAGAGTACAAAAATATTATATTACTGAAATTCTAATTTAGAAATTCAAGCTAATGTATGAATAATGAGTGGAGGAAAAAAGACCGACTCAACATACATCTTCCCTTCTCTTTTATTCACTGTATTTTTCCCGTAATTATGTCTTTATTCATTCTTCATTTTTAATTCACCACTTCTTCTGCTACCTAACGTAATCTAATTCTATGTCTCCTATACATGTCAGACACCCAACTGTATCAGACACATGATGAAGCAACTTATTAAGTGCAAGTTAATGAATTCTCAGAGAAGTTCCTGATCAATAAAGGAATGAAAGTGGCTAGGTAGAAATTGCATTTTCCACTTTCTCATTTATTTCAGGACACAACTTAAAAGACAAAGGGCAGAAGAATGTTCAGATATCACTTTGTTATCCTAAGGAACTGTTTTTCATGACTATAATATAATGCTTTTGGGAGAACTATCTGTGAATGTTCTATGATAACTATACTTATTGTAACATAAAGAAAAGCAAGTGTGTCCAAAATATTATTATTTCACTTAATCAGGTCAGAGTCAAAGTAACAATGATTCTGAATATCATTTACACATTAGCCTCCCCTTAGAAACCTCCCACTTGAGATAAAATTAATCAACAGAAATTCAATTGTATGGATCAGGATTAGTATTCTAATAAAGTTGTGTCCACAGTAAAAGGTATTAAGAAAAATATGTATTTGAAGGATTAAGAAAAATAACCTGAACACATGTGCTTAATTTTAAATCACACACATTGCTCCTTTCTAATTGATTATGGCACCTTTTGTAGCTCCAGAAACAGCAAGTACTAGCGTTATAATTTTCAAAATATCTTCAACAAGAAACTAAGGGTTTAGAATGACCTCATATTTATCGCTTCAAACTCTATCACATGTCAATAGACATGGCAAACGTACAATACTAAGTTTAACAGTTTACAAAAAAAAAAGATAAAAGGTAATTATATGATCATAGTTAATCATTTCTAACAATTTGCTCTTGGGTTATCCAAGTAATTTCACTTCTTTATGAGTATTATGTTATTAATATTTGTATGGGCATCACATTGTTTACTTAATCTCTCCAAATTACATTGTAATATTTTATCAAGAATTGAGTCTTTGGCCTCTTGATCATTTTCATGCTTCCTATATATGTCTTTCACAGTTTGTCAATACCAGTAAGAATAGAATTCAGTATTTTACATACGGTCTTACCCATCTTTCTTCAGTAGATTTTCACCCACCTCTCATGAATTCAGAGACTGTATAAACATGGCATCAAACATGTGGAACTGATTTTTCTCTTCATATATAATCTGCTTGCTATCATTGTTTTCATCATCAGACTTTGATTATCATCACTGTTTTCAGCTTATAGTATTCAAACTATATGTGTTTTGGAAGCTAATTCTTTTTTTTTTTTTTACTTTACTCCATAACTTTTTTTACAATTATTCCATAATTGTCAGTTTGCTTTTCCGGATAATGTAAAAGAAAAGAAAGTTTGTTTTTAAAAACTAGAAATGTTAATATTAAATAAAGTTCTGAAGGACTCATGATAAAGATCATGTACTAGAGAAATACTAACTCTTGCCTATTAACATAATATTCTCCAAATGTTGAGCATTCAAACTTTTCTAATATTATTTTTGTAAAATAAAGAGTGAAACTTTACTACGCAGATAACAAAAGGCAATGCATGACATTTATTTTAAACTAAAACTACCTTAATTTTCCCACTAGACCCTTACTTTATTGAAAAGGCAAGCTATACAAATTCTAGTTTTTGCTCCAAGAAGGAGAATTGTGACATATACTACAAGAAAACTATTACAGCGAAGCTCTGCTATAATTTCAAATTCACACAAATGACGGGTTCACACTGATAAAACTCATGGACCATTTTGCACTCTTTTCTCAGAATGTTTTCCTCCACTTACTGCCTATCATCATCTATCAGACTCTTGATTCTGCAAGAAGTAGTTCAGATGTCACTTTGTGAAGTTTTCTTCACTTCTCATCAGAATAGATTATACCTATGACGTGATCAGTTCAGTTCAGTCAGTGGCTCAGTTGTGTCCCTCTCTTTGCAACCCCATGGATGGCAGAACGACAGGCTTCCCTGTCCATCACCAACTCCCTGAATTTACTAAAATTCATGTTCATTGAATTAGTGATGGCGTCCAACCATCTCATCCTCTGTCATCCCCTTCTCCTGCCTTGAATCTTTGCCAGCATCAGAGTCTTTTCAAATGGGTCAGTTCTTTGCATCAGGTGGACAAAAGATTGGAATTTGAGCCGCAGCATCAGTCCTTCCAATGAATATTCAGGACTGATCTCTTTTAGGATGGACTAGTTGGATCTCCTAGTTATCCAAAGGACTCTCAAGAGTCTTCTCCAACACCACAGTTCAAAAGCATCAATTCTTCAGCACCCAGCTTTCTTTATAGTCCAACTCTCACATTCATACATGACACTGGAAAAACAATAGCTTTGATTAGAGGGACCATTGTTGGCAAAATAATGTCTCTGCTTTTTAATAAGCTGTCCATGTTTGTCATAACTTTTCTTCCAAGGAGTAAGCATCTTTTAATTTCATGGGTGCAGTCACCATCTGCAGTGATTTAGGAGCCCAAAAAATAAAGTCTGTCACTGCTTCACTGTTTCCCCATCTATTTGCCATGAAGTGATGGGACCGGATGCCATGATCTTAGTTTTCTGAATGTTGAGTTTTAAGCCAACATTTTCACTCTCCTCTTTCACTTTTATCAAGAGGCTCTTTAGTTCTTCTTCACGTTCTGCCATAAGGGTGGTGACATCTGCATATCTGAGGTTATTGATAATTCTCCTGGCAATCTTGATTCCAGCAGCCCAGCATTTCTCATGATGTACTCTTCATGTAAGTTAAATAAGCAGGGTGACAATATACAGCCTTGATGTACTCCTTTCCCAATTTGGAACCAGTCTGTTGTTCCATGTCCAGTTCTAACTGTTGCTTCTTGACCGGCATACAGATTTCCCAGGAGGCAGGCCAAGTGGTCTGATATTATCTCTTGAAGAATTTTCCACAGTTTGTTGTGATCCGCATGGTCAAAGGCTTTGGCATAGTCAATGAAGCAGAAGTAGATGTTTTTCTGGAACTCTCTCGCTTTTTTGATGATCCAATGGATGTTGGCAATTTGATCTCTTGTTCCTCTGCCTTTTCTAAATCCAGCTTGAACATCTGGAAGTTCATGGTTCATGTACTGTTGAAGCCTGGCTTGGAGAATTTTGAGCATTACTTCACTAGCGTGTGAGATGAGTGCAATTGGGCGGTAGTTTGAGCATTCTTTGGCATTGCCTTTCTTTGGGATTGGGATGAAAACTGACCTTTTCCAGTCCTGTGCCCACTACTGAGTTTTCTGCATTTGCTGGCATATTGTTGCAGCACTTTCACAGCATCATCTTTTAGGATTTGAAATAGCTCACCTGGAATTCCATCACCTCCACCAGCTTTGTTGATAGTGATGCTTCCTAATGCCCACTTTACTGAGCATTCCAGGATGTCTGGCTCTAGGTGAGTGATCACACCATCGTGATTATCTGGGTCAAGAAGATCTTTTTTTAAAAAATAGTTTTCTGGTATTCTTTCTACCTCTTCTTAATATCTTCTGCTTCTGTTAGGGCCATACCTTTTCTGTCCTTTATTGTGCCCATCTTTGCATGAAATGTTCCCTTGGTATCTCTAATTTTCTTGAAGAGATCTCTAGTCTTTCCCATTCTATTGTTTTCCTCTATTTCTTTGCACTGATAACTGAGGAAGGCTTTCTTATCATTCCTTGCTATTCTTTGGAACTCTGCATTCAAATGGATATATCTTTCCTTTTCTCCTTTGTCTTTTTCTGCTCTTCTTTTCATAGCTGTTAGTAAGGCCTCCTTAGACAACCATTTTGCCTTTGTCCATTTCTTGTTCTTTGGGATGGTCTTGATCCCTGCCTCCTGTACAATGTCATGCACCTCCATCCATAGTTCTTCAGGCACTCTGTTTATCAGATCTAATCCCTTGAATCTATTTGTCATTTCCACTGTATAATCGTTAAGGGATTTGATACAGGTCGTACTTGCGTGAGCTAGTGGTTTTCCCTACTTTCTTCAATTTAAGTCTTAATTTGGCATTTTGGAATTCATGATATGACTTGATGTAAGATAGAAACTTATTATTTTCCTCTATTAGACTATAAATCTGTCAGAAGCTATGTTTTGCTTGTTCTGTTGTCCCATAAGAGTAAGTGCAAATATTTAATCATATGGTTTCTCCATACACTTCTGGAACAGTAGCTTAGGGCAAAGTAATATGGGTTAAGTAACCAGCCTAAGAATCAAAAAAGATAAAAATTCGTTTAGAGGTCAATGGCTTTGGTGTCTAAGAGACCCCAAGTCTCTCCTAAACCAATAGCTATGTTAGATTAAGAATTTTAAATATCAATTTGCAGTAATTAATAGATTATTTTGTTTTTCCCCAATAACCATTTTCATTTAAGCCATGAGATTTGGTATCACCTTTTTCCTAAAATAAGATTTGGAGATGAATAAGTGGTTGGTATTGGGAAAATGAAATTTTGTGGCCAAAGTGGAAAAAAGACTTTCAAAAGCATTTCCCAGACATACAGCTTGATATTCCAAAAAATATGTGTAGTTGTCCTGTTAGGCAAAAATAATATTCTCATGAGACAAAATTGTGCATGTGCGCATGCGTGTGCATACTTAGTCATATGTGACTCTTCGCAATCCCATGGACTGTAGCCCGCCAAGCTCTCTCTGTCCATCAGATTTTCCAGGCAAGAATATTGGAGTGGGTTGCCATTTCCTTCTCTAGGGGATCTTCCCAAACCAGGGATCAAACCCGGGCCCCCTGCGTCTCCTGCATCGACAGGCAGGTAAGGCTTCCCTGGTGGTTCAGTTAGTCAAGAGTCTGCCCGTCATGTGGGAGACCCAGGTTTGATCCCTGGGCCTGCAAGATCTGCTGGAGAAGGGAATGACTACCCACTCCAGTATTCCTGCCTGGAGAATTCCATGGACAGAGGAGCCTGGCGAGCTACAGTCGGGGTCACAATGAATTGGACACGACTGAGTGACTAGCAACAGAATTGTATGGTTTAAATTTAGCATACAGTAGGGTTTAAATACAATCTTTTTTAAAAATAAAAATAATTTAAGTGCTTCAGATAAATGAAGGTGTTATATTTCACCAGTTAATTTTTCCAAACATTGGATAGAATAGCCAAAAAATATCTTTTTTAAGCTGCCATGTCTTTCACAAAGTGACTATTGAACTGAGTGTAGTTGCAGTAATTACTTTTTTCAAATGTTATTGAAATCTAGTTGATTTACAATGTTGTGATAATGTCTTCTGTACAGCAAAGTGACTCAGTTATACATAGATATATATACTATTTTTCATATTTTTCCATTATGACTTATCACAAGACATTGAATGCAGTTTCCTTTGTAAAACAGTAGGACCTTGTTGTTTACCCACCTTGTCTTCAACAATTTATCTCTGCTAATCCCAGACTCCCAATCCTTTCCTCCTCTCCTCCTCTCCACTTATGTGTAGAGTCTAAAATACAATACAAATCAACATGTCTAATTATTGTAAGTTCTAATATTTTATTTTCATACTACCCAAGGAATAGTAGGTATTATTAAGAAAGAGACTCAATCCAATCAGAGGATGTTACACCAGATTTAGAGATATTACTTCATATAATTGTGTTTAGTCATGCAGTCAAGTTCACTGTACAGTCATATCATATTTAAAGGGATGCTAGTCTATAATCCCAGTTATCTCTTTCCTTTCCTGGAAACTGAACATATATCTCCCCCTTAGTTTCTGTGGGAAGTGTGTTTACTTAGACTATTTATTGTGGACTTTAAGCAAATATGACCTTCAAAATATCTGTAAGATGTATAAATATATAAACCAACCTGACATACATTATCTTCCTAATAGATTATCACAGAATTGTCAGGAAAAAGAGAGAGTGGTGTATATCATTTTTTGGCTTGTTAAACTGTGGTCAGATAAAATTCTAATCACCAAATTATTTTACTATAATTGTTTAATTTCAAAATGATCATCAGTACTAATAAAGCAAATATAAACAATACATTTTCTTAATGGTAATTCCTACCCATTTGATACAAAACAATTCAAACAATTCAAAAATTGTTTCCAGTGTTTACAATTTTTCAATAACTATCCAATGGTCTGCTTTCATGAAAAATTCAATGACTGTGCAGCAAGACTCATATATAAATCTTGGAGACCAGTAATACAGTTATGTATATTGCTTTGGGTATAAAAATGTTTATTTCATTTTAATTAGGGGAAGAGTAGCCCAATTTTATGAGTTGTATCTGAATGATGCGGTGTTCAGTCATATCAAGATGAAGTCCTACTGTTTCTAAATTTCAAACCTGCCATAACATTATACTTTAGCTCTTAAATGTGTGATAGTCTAACAGTGACTTTTTTTAATCAGTGAGAAAGTATCATAACATCAAAGGATTTTTAGAAAGATATTTTTCCTTTTACTTTTCTTGTCACCTAGATAGCAACGACATAAATTTATTGGAAATAAGAAAAATTGGCATTGCATTTCTCAACAGGCATGCAGATAATATATAGAGAATCAGGAGTGTGTTTAAAAATGTTTGGAAAGGACAGAAAAGGATAGACTGGAAGTGATTTAATGATTTACAAGATTAAAGTGATCTGGAGAGTTTAATAATATGCATTAGGGAGTGGAATTCAGTAACAATATGCCAGATCTTTCTCAGATGTTCTGTCTTGCATTCTTCACATTAAAGAGTCTTTAGCTTCCCCTCTGTAAAATCATAAATGTTTGGCTACCCAAATGATTTTTCCAAATTTCCCAGGCTCTCCAATGTCCAATTATTTTACAGTACAGCGTCCTGAATATCTTAATGGCATAACTGGCACAGAATCTTTTCTATATTAGCACTGGGTCTTCAAACACAACAGCACGTGCAGGGAGACAATTAAAGTAAATATTTTTAAAAAATGTTTGAAGTAAAATAGCTTTGTGATATTCTTTATATAAACTGGTCTATTTATGGCTTCCCAATGAAGAGAAAGAATGTGCACTGAATGTAGTGAAGCAAAGCAAGCTACCGTCAAGAACAAAAATGGGCTTGTACAAGTGTCATATTTTCAGCAGAACTTTACATAAAGGTGATGTATCTATCCTTATTTAAACATACTAGGATCCCCTTTCTCCATGCACAAGGTTATTCATGCACACACACACACACACACACACACACACACTAAAAGCACACAGCATCTGTTACTATAGAACACTGCAGCGATTACTGTTCATTTTGACTACCTACCCTTGGTATGTTATGTTGTCATTCACATGGACATTTCTCTTATTTTTTTGGCTAGAAACCACATTTTTTACTTCTACTGAACGTCTGGTTATCTTCAACTTGTCAGCTGCTTTATACTGTGAGGTTTGCTTAGCACCTGGGTGCCTGATATAAGTTGATGCAGTATCAGGTAATGCTGTGATTACTGTAATAAATTCAGGCTTCACAATTGCTTTACTATGGCAAATCATATTCAAGAAAAGGCTTTCTATGGTTCCATAAAAGTAGATGACTATGGACTCCACTCTATAAAGCCTAGTCTTTTTCTCAGATAGCTTTGACTGTCTCCAGATTTAAATATATCAAAAGACTGAACTCTAAGAAGCAGTTCAAGGTTGTTGAAAGGGAGCCACCTCTGTCCATGTAATTCTTCAGGCAAGAGTACTGGATTGGGTAACCGTTTCTTTCTCCAAGGGATCTTCCCAACCCAGGGGTTAAACCCAGGTCTCCTGCATTGCAGGCAGATTCTTTAATATCTGAGCCACCAGGGAAGCTTGACAGTTGAAGAATAATCTGCTCAGTTGGTAAAATTGCCTATGATTAAAAACTAAATGAGAGACAAACTTTTGGCTTACATTGCTATAGATTGTGATGCTTTTGGTTTGAAAACAACTGACTATAGTTTCATGTTTCCCTTTTCTTATTTTTTTCTTCTTTGCTTCTGTAAGTCACAGATTCTAAAGAATATATTCCTTCTTGCTTTTATTTGTTTTGTTTTATTTTGATTTTATGGCATGAATGGTCATCTTCCTTACAGACTCATTAAATAATGATTTCCCATTATTTCCCAAGATTTCCCATTAACTTTTTTATATGTATTTTTTTTCTCAACAGTGCAGCTCGCCTATGACTAAATTTCAGAATCCATAATTGATAAATTGTGATTGATGAATCCAATTAAATATGTATCAAACAATAAATTTGACTGTATGTAGATGAAAAACACACCTAAGCAGGCATATATGATAAACTAAGTAGAAAACTTACCTGCAACACATCATAAACAAAAAGGTAATATATTTTCTATATAAAGAATCCCTAAAAAAAAATATGACCAAAGGAAAAATGGAGGATGATGATTATGAACCCCTAGTTGCTCTCACAGCGTCCAGCATATAGAGAGACATTAAATGTTTTACGAAGAAATGAGTGAATAAATGACTATTCAATCAGTTGTCCTGACATTTCAATAAAAAGCTTCACTTTTTGTGTAGATTACCAATAAAGAGATTGCATAAAGTTTATATATGGATCTATAGAATATTTAAAATTTGAATTTTTAAAGATATTGAGTGTAGTTCCCTGCTCTATAGAATGGGGCTTTGTTGTTCCTGCTTTGTGTAGAGTAATGTGTATATGTTAATTCCAAACTCCTAATTTCCCTCTTCTCCCCCACCCACTCCACCAACTGTTACCATAAGTTTGTTTTCTGAGTCTGTGAGTCTATTTCTGTTTTGTAAATAAGTTTATTTGTATCATTTTTTTAAGATCCTGCATAGAAATGATATCATATTATATTTGTCTTTCTCTGCCTTCACTTAATAATTGTTTCCCTGAGTGGCTCAGAGGTTAGGGCGTCAGCCTCCAATGTGGGAGACCCGGGTTCGATCCCTGGGTCAGAAAGACCCCCTGGAGAAGGAAATGGCAACCCGCTCCAGTATTCTTGTCTTGGAGAATCCCATGGATGGAGGAGCCTTATGGTTGTACCATAAGAAAGAGTGGAATAATGCCATTTGCAGCAACATGGATGGGCCCCACAATTATCATATTAAGTGAAGTAAGTTAGGCAAGGAATGATAAATATCATATAATATATTTTATATGCAGAATCTTAAAAAAATGATTCCACTGTAGGGCTTCCCAGGTGGCGCTAGTGGTATTAAATAACTGCCTTCTAATGCGAAAGACATACTAAGAGACTCTGGTTCAATTCCTGGGTCAGGAAGACCCTATGGAGGAGGGAATGACAACGTACTCTAGTATTCTTACCTGGATAATTCCATGAACAGAGAAGCCTGGAGGGCTACAGTTCATAGAGTCACAAAGAGTGGGACATGAGTGAAGTGACTGAGCATGCACATGCACACACACACACACACACACACATTTACACACAATATTCCACCTCACCTTGTTTATACATGCATCTGTCAATGGACATTTAGGTTGATTCCATTTCTGGTAATCGTAAATAGTGCTGCTATGGACATTGGAGTTCAGGTATCTTTTTGAATAAGAGTTTTCTCTGGATATATGCCCAGGATGGATATATGCCTGTCAAATAGAATCATGTGATGACTCTATTTTTAGTTTTTTTAAGTAGCATCTATACTGTTCTCTACAGTGGCTGTGGTAATTTACATTCCCACCAGCAGCGTGGGAGGGTTCCTTTTCCTCCCTACACTCTGCAGCATTATTATTTGTACACTAGAGCTCATCAATGAATTCAGTAAAGTTGCTAGATACAAAATTAATATGAGAAATCGATAACATTTCTATTCATGAACAATGGAATATCAGAAGAAGAAATTAAGAAGATACCAATTACCATTGCATCACAAAAATACCAGGCAACAAAACTTCCTAAGGAGGCAAAAGGCCTATTCCCTCAAAACTGTAAGATACTGATGAAAGAAACTGAAGACAACACAAACGGATGGAAAGTTTTACTATGTTCTTGAATTGGAAGAATCAATATTGTTAGAGTGACCATACTCCCCAAGGCAATCTACAGATTCAATGCAATCCCTATCAAAATGCCAATGGCATTTCACAGTACTAGAACAAAACAATGTAAAATTTGTATGCAATTATAAAAGACCTAGAATGCCACAGTAATCTTGAGAAAGAAGAATGGACCTGGAGGAATCAAGCTCCCTGACTTCAGACTATGCTACAACTATACCAATCAAAACAGTATGGAACTGGCACAAAAACAGATATGCAGATCAGTGGAACTGAATAAAGAGCACCAGAAGTTAACCCACACATATTAATTTATAGCAAAGGAAACAAGAATATACAATGGAGAAAAAAGGCTCTTCAGTAAGTGATGCCAGGAAAATTGGACAGCTACATGTAAAAGAATGAAATTAGAACATTTTCTAATACCATATACAAAAATAAACTCAAAATGGATTAAAGACCTAAATATAAGGCTGAATACTGTAAAACTTTCAGAAGAAAACATAGGCAGAACACTCTTCGACAAAAATCTCAGCAATATTTTTTTGGCTCCATCTCCTAGAGTAATGGAAATCGAGTCAAAAATAAACAATTGGGACCTAACTAAACTTTAAAGCTTTTGCACAGCAAAGGAAACCATAAATAAAATGAAAAACCAACCTATGGGCTGGAAGGAAATATTTGCAAACAATGCTATCTACAAGGGATTAGTTTTTAAAATACACAAAGAGTTCATACAATTTAATGTTAAAAAAAAATCAAAAATGGGCAGAGACCTAAATAGATATTTCTCCAAAGAAAACATACAGATGGCCAACAGGCATGTGAAAAGATGCAATAGTGCTAATTATTAGAGAATTGCAGGTCAAATCTACAATAAGGTATCACCTCAGACCAGAGTGTCCATCATCAAAAAATCTACAAATAAAATGTGTACTTTATACATAGAACAGATATATAAGTATTATACATAATTTGTATTAAACTATAGACAAAATAGATATTACATATTATGTGTAAAATATGTATATTCATTTACACATATATACATACACATGCATATATATATATATGTATACATAGGTATATATCTTTTCTCTTAAATTATCATGTTAAAAAGAGGGTAGAAGTTTACTAAAAAACACAAATAGGTTGGCATTTAGTTTGTAGATTACATTATCTCTTTTTATATTGTTATAGCATCACTTCTGCTTATTATATAGGAAAAAAATAAAAACATAATAGGTAAGAACAGATGATAGATGAATGTATGTAGATTTAATTGTTTTTCTTCAATCTTCACCTGCGTCATGCAACCAAATGACTCTGCTGTGCCCCAGAGTAAAATTTTCCATTTAATTGATGTTGAGCTTTGCCCACAGGACTTAACTTTGATAAACAGAATATTAAGGGGCATGACTTACAGAGATCTTAAACAAGCTTGCATGGTTTGGCTGAGATGACTTGGCCTGGGTAGCTGCTTGTCCAAAAATACATAGAAACACATGCAGCATGCCTGAACCCATCCTGCAGCCTCAAGCTGGAACCTAGCATGTAGCTGGTTTACCATGAGCAAAAATAAAAAACTTTTTATTGTAAGCCATCAAATTTTGGAGAGTTTCACTGTGCAAACTTATTTCTGTGTTAGCTGACCAATAGAAAATGGTATCAGAAATAGAATGGTGCCAGCAACAGAACTCCAAAACATGTGTGCCAAGAGCTGACTTTACAATTGGGTAGTGGATGTCAATGAAACTGTTATACTGGACTGAGAACATAAAAATCTCCATTATACTGTAGCAAAATATTTGGTAAAAGTGTTATCTGTGGTAACCTGGAAGTCAAAAAATGTACCCAAAGAACTTCTGATATTGGCCAAGCTGTGAGGCAGAATGTTGATATCATGAGTGCATTATTGCTAGCAGCATGTACATGATGTTACCACAAGAGAGATAAGCTCAGAGAAAGGGGAAAAAAAAAAAAAACTGGCCAGTTTGCAAGCAGAATTTAAAGGTACTATGGAGATCCCTCTTTCCCAGATAGCTTTAGAATAGACAGCATTAAGTTGAGAGAGTCATGGAAGAGAGAATGCAAAGAAAGAGCTTATTCATGAAAACTAGTTCTAAGGAAGAACTCCTGGCTTGGTTATTCATGAGAAACAGACCAGAAGCCTAAGACATTTTTGAGTAAAGTGTATTCCAAAGAAACCTCACAAGCTTGGGTTTCAAAGTCATTTGATTATTTGAAATTTAAAACAAACATTGGATGCCCAGATTTACAGGATCAGGATTCCTGCTGTGAAATTCATTCAGTACCCAAGAAGGAATACTTTCCAAACCCACTTCAGGAAGTGGTCAAAGAAGGCTCTCCTAGAAGATGAAAAGGAGTCATGTAAAACCATAGCCAGTGGAGTTAATCCCTGAGTAAAATCTGTATTTAATCCCAGTCCTTTTCCCCACCTACAACAAGGGCAGAACCACAGTGTAATTGATTATTATCTATTTTCTTCAATATCTGAGTAATAGTCACCTATATATGCCCTATCTTATAAACCAAATAATACTGTAACTTTGAGTAAGATAAGGAGAAGTGGACTTTCAAGTGCTAAGTAAAATTTTATTCATATTAAACTATTATGTTTAATTGCATTTCCCCATAGCCATAACTTTCAGTCTAATTTACAGTAAGCATGTAAAGGAAAACAGTGTTATTTATGAGGTAGAAAGTCTAAGTAAACCCTTATTCCTAATGAATACATATGATTTCTTTATCTAATAGCCTTCTAGAATCTATAGGTATTATAATGTAAAGAGATTTTGTTATTGGAATAGATGTATAAAATACTTAAATGTCCTAGTTTCAAAATTAACTTGGGTTTCTGAGTAAGAAAGACCGACTCAATATTCACACATGGCTTTGAAATAAAAAGTTAATAGACTTCATTTATAATTCTTTAAAAAAACAGTTTAATTTATTAATTATTATACAGAGATTACAGACAAGGTATTCAACAGAATGTTAATTGCCCTTTTTGATGTTTTCTTGCAAACTAATTTGTATCTCAATAGCTATTTTCTCCTAGAATTTCTATAGCTTTTTTCTGTTTCACTAAGTAGATTCAAATGATAATTGTTTTTGTATCTACTTATGTCAAAAATAGACTCATAATAGATAAAAAAGTCAAAGAATTTTGCATAATAGTCCATAAGAGAAAGGGGTATTTTCATTTTAGCCTGGAGAAAATTGATTTGAATGAAGTCCAGTTTTTCTCATACTGTATTCAACTAAATTGATTCTAGTTTAAATAAAATCTCATCCTTGTTGTCTCAGTTTCCTGCACATTTACATAGACTTTTATAATGCTGATTAATTTCAGTGCTTGCTAAATTCTGTGGGAATTAAAGTCCATGAAATCTCATTTTAGCTTTTATTTTGTGTGTGTGTGTGAGGAGGTGGGGGTAGATCTAAGCATCCTTTTCTGTACCCATACACACGAGTGGGTGATTGACATTTTAAAAAAAGAAAAGTCATTTCTTTGGATAACTTTGAGATTCCTTCCTCAAATGTTTTCATATTAGGCAAAGGGGATGTGAATTTCTACACTGATAATAAAGTGTTAACTGTAGATACATTTTGCTCCATAGTAGGCCTTTACTTTTTGGTCTAACTTCATTAAGTAGAGAATACATACCAGTGATGAAAATAATGAGAATACTTTCTATAAATATTTTTAATATGAAGTAGCTAATTATGTATTATTTTATCATTTTCCTCTGAAATATATTTGAACCTCAGGTTAGTAAGCTACAATAAAGGTAGCTGAAATTATGATTCGAAAGTTAAGTTACAGTAAAAAGAAATGAAAAGCTTTTAAATGACTAGAGAGGAGATAGATGGCTTCAACAGAAGGAAAAAAATGTATACAGTCTTATAATTCCTTATTTTCAGTATAATGTTTTCTGATAAGTCATGTGCTTTTAAAAAGTTTAAAATAATGTTTGAAAGGCATCGTAAGATATTTTAAAAACCTGCCATCTGTATTATTTCATTCTAATTCATATACCTTTTATCACTGGAATGTATCGAGAAATGTTCGTCCCCCGTTGAACTATGTTATTGGTCCTGGGGTTGAAAACACACCATCTGCAAGATTTTCCTTAAAAATGATCGGAAAGATGTCTTAATCTCAATTTGAGAGTGTTTATGTTTACCCAACTATTGAAGTGATGTATTTTCAGTGGTTATCAATAGAGTCTGTTCAAACTGACACTGTGTACATGCTAATGAAAGACAATTGACAACTGTGATGACCCTTGGAAAGAGCTGTCTTCTTTGGCTGTGTGGTCTTGCATTGTCACTTGGATAGTGTTTATGACTTTGAATCCTCCACTGGTTTGAATTTCCAAATAGAAAATAGATGGGGAAACACATCCTCCCCTTTTAAAGAAGTCATTTCTGTTATCTTTCTGATCTGCATAGAATTCGTATTCTCTGTGTATGTATGAGTATATATAGAAAGAAATAATTTATTGATAAGAATTAATATAATCACTTGCTTATTTACTGAATTTAATTGCCTGTAAATTAGAATTAACAACACTGAACTTTAAAATTTACTTTTCAAATTGTCTAGAAAATAAAAGGAGACTGAATGTGTTGTAGGAAGAGGCCCCAAGAGTGGGCTCTCGTCTAACATTCGGAAAAGAATCATCCAAGGAGACAAGAGACTTTACTGGAAGAAGGCACCAGGGCACAGAGCAGCAGGGGAAGGGAACCCAGGAGAACTGCTCTGCCACGTGGCTCACAGTCTCAGGTTTTATGGTGATGGGATTGATTTCCAGGTTGTCTTTGGCCAATCATTCTGATTCTGAGTCCGTCCTGGTGGCACACGCATCGCTCAGCCAAGATGGATGCTAGACAGGGATTCTGGGAAGTGGACGGACACGCGGTGTCTCCTTTTGACCTTTCCCAAACTCTTCCGGTTGGTGGTGGCTTATTACTTCCCTATTCCTTACCAGGACCTCCTGTCTAAAACAACTCATGCGAATTGTTACCAGAGATCCTGGCCAGGGTAGGCGGTTTCAGTCGGTGTGCTTCCCCTAACAACTGAGAGCAGTTCTCCTGGGTTCCCTTACCCTGCTGCTCTCTTAATTGCAAGAAGGCCCGGTGCCTTCTTGCAATAAAGTCTCTTGCTTTGTTAGCACGTATCTCCTCGGATAATTCTTTTCTAAGTGTTAGACAAGAGCCCTCTCTTGGGGCCTTGGAGAGGGCCCTCCCCCCTTCCTACAACAAATAGTCTGAAAAATTTTAGTTCTACATGTCAATAAGACATAATACTGATAAGTAATATTTTTAAATTTCAGAATTTGTACTTAAGATCTTTTAGTTTATAGTTATTTCATTATGGTATAAAATGGTGAAGACAATGCTGTAAGGTAAAAATATAGGTGCTCATCTATAATACCCCAGAAAGAAGTAAGAAAATCCCCACACTAATGTGCTTGGAATTGTGGAGGAATACCAGCAATAATTCAAGAAAGGTGCTGGAAGGTGTTACAAATCATCTTTCTATGCATAGCACTGACATAAATTTGAAGAAAAATAGCAAAGTATTCCACTAGATAATTTTTTATGCATGAGAACCTGCTCATAGAAGGACGTTTGTGTTAGTCAGCTCAAGCCATCATAGCAAAATAGATGGGGCAACTTTAGTCCAAGATCAAGGTTCCTTGCTAATTTGATTCCTAGTGACATTTTCCTCCTGGCCTGCAGGCAGCTGGTCTATGTCCTCACATGAAGGAAAGCAACAGCTCTAGTCTCTCTTCCTCTTCTTTTTTTCTTTTTCCAGATTTATTAAGATAGACTTGATACATAGTATTATGGAAGTTTAACGCAATAAAATATATTATTGTGTAATGTTAAGACACATGAACAACATATTGATCTGACATACTAATATATTACAGAATTGATTACCACCATGCTGCTGCTACTGCTGCTAAATGGCTTCAGTCATGTCCAACTCTGTGGGATCCCGTAGACAGCAGCCCACCAGGCTCCCCCGACCCTGGGATTCTCCAGCCAAGAACACTGGAGTAGGTTGCCATTTCCTTCTCTAATGCATGAAAGTGAAAAGTGAAAGTGAAATCCCTCAGTCGTGTCTGACTCTTCACGACACCATGGACTGTAGCCTACCAGGCTCCTCTGTCCATGGGATTTTCCAGGCAAGAGTACTGGAGTGGGTTGCTATTTTACCACCATAGCTTTCGTTAATACCTACAACACATCACATAATTACCGTTTTCTTTTGTAGTAAAAATATTTGACTTATTCTGTTAGCAACTTTCAAATATATAATACAGCCTATTAACTATAATTACTATGCAGTGTATTAAGCCCCTAAAACTTAATCATCTTATGCTGGAAGTTTATGTTGTTTGATCAACAATATCCCCTACTTACCTCCTCTCAATTTTCAGCCCTTGGTAACTACCTGGTAACTAGTTTCTGTTTCTATGAGTTTGGCTTTTTAGATTTCACCTATAAGTAATACTATAGAACATTTGACTTTGTCTAAACTTATTTCACTTAGGATAATGCCCTCTAGGTTGATCCATGTCCTATCCAAATGGCAGGATTTCTTTCTTTTGTAAGGCTAATTAATATTCCATTATGTATTTATTGACTTCATGCTGCTGCTAAGTCCCTTCAGTCGTGTCCAACTCTGTGCGACCCCACAGACAGCGGCCCACCAGGCTCCGCCATCCCTGGGATTCTCCAGGCAAGAACACTGGAGTGGGATGCCATTTCCTTCTCCAATGCATGAAAGTGAAAAGTGAAAGTGAAGTCACTCAGTCCTGTCCTATTCTTAGTGACCCCATGGACTGCAGCCTACCAGGCTGCTCCCCCTCCATGGGATTTTCCAGGCAAGAGTACTGGAGTGGGGTGCCATTGCCTCACTTCATGTATTAATATAATTACATGTATTAAACTCACATCATTTTAATCTGTTCATTCATTGACAGACACTTTGATTGTTTCCATATTTTGCCTATTACGAACAATGCTACAATGAATATGGGAGTGTGGTTATCTCATAGATATCCTGTTTACATTTTCTTTGGATATATAACCTGAAGTGAGATTGCTGGATCATATAGTAGTTCTAGTTTTAATTTTTTGAGAAATCTCCATACTGTTTTCCACAGTGGCTATACCAGTTTACATTCCCATTCTCTTCTCTTCTTATAAAGGTACTAATCCCATCATGGGGCCACACCTTCATGAGCTAAGTTAAACCTAATTACCTCCAAAAGGCTGTACCTCCAAATACCATCACATTGGGAATTGGGGCTTTAACATAAGAATGTTGGAGGACATAAATATTCAGTCCACATTAGTGCTGAAATATATTACTTGATTTTAAATATGTTCTTTTTTTTCTAAATTTCTATTGGACTATTAAAAAGTACTAACATAACAAGCTGATAAAGCTAAAATATTTTAGAGACTTTGGATTTTGTGGAAAATAGCATGAATCCCAAGCTTAAGTGTGCCATAGAGAGATTAGGGAGGTTAATTGATCTCAGTGCCAATTCTTACCAACACCCTTCAGCACTAGGAAAAATCATTAGGGTGACCCAGGGTGCTTTGGATGTGGCATGGGAGGATCTTTAGCAAACAACAAAGGGGACAGGGTTTCAGACACAAGTGCTTTTTATTTTCTTATGCTTGATAAGTAGCTTCAGTCGTGTCTGACTCTTTACCCCATGAACTGTAGCCCGTTCCCCTATCCTTGGGATTTTCTAGGCAAGAATACTGGAGTGGGGCCCTGCTCCAGGGGATCTTCTTGACCCAGGGATCGAACTCGCGTCTCTTATGTCTCCTGCATTGACAGGTGGGTTCTTTACCACTAGTGCCACCCGGGAAGCCCTGTGTCCTTATGACTGTTCCTCATTTGCCCTGGGAAAAGTAGAAACGTATTAAATCCAATAGGAAAGGGAAAGTGGTACAAATTCACAAGTAATCACATATGTGTAAATTAAAATAACGAATACTACTATAAACTCAAAGTAGAAAATTTTTCCAGAATTCAGGGTATCCAAGCATTTTTACCTTTAGATATACAACACAGAGAAACTTGCATGCAGTTCATACCGAAACATAGACAAGGGTACTTATCTTATTGGTATTTGTGGAAGAAAAAACCATCTGGGTTGTTATGACCAGGGGAATAGGAGAATCAAGATTGTTACATACTTGTGCTGGAATACCACTGAAAATTCACAGTCAAGGAATATGACATATATCTCAGCATTGCAGTCTCAAAATAAAATATTTTTGTGAAAAATAATAAGAAACGTGTGTATAATTTATGCAAAGTAAATGTGCACAGATACAATATAGTTTATACTATACAAAAACTCTAAATAAATATGTAGACAGTAGATTGAAATCATGTTCATTTACTATATTAAAATAGGTGTGTGGAGTGGATGGAGAAGTGGAAAATTGTTTTTAAGAAGAATATAACCAAGATACCAAAAGCAATGTATCAATAGTTAGGTTGTCCTCAGTGAATGGCTCTTCATTATTAATAATTTTTAGAGGCAATTTAAAAGGACAAATTCCTTGCAGAATAGAAATTTACTTTAATTATCTCCTTATTAATCAAGTATTGCCACCATAAGGATGTAAAACAAACCTGCAGAATCTTAGTAGCTTGCAATAAGAGCATTTACTTTTCCCACTGACAGGTTTGTAATTTGAATAGGAAGGCAATCATTTAACATAATGGCTCAAGTTGAGTCCAGGCTTCACGCTGGATTTCATTCAGCCCACAAGTATCTAAAGGTTCCTGTGCTTGCAGTGTTCCAGAGCATGTTTATATCATGATTATTAAGTAGAATACAAGAGGCAAAGCCATGCCATGCAAACAGTTTAAAGATCTTGGTTTGCATCACATTCCAGTAAAATTTCTTCAGCCAAAACTGGTCATGTGGCCTTGCTCAGTATTAGTGGTATGAGAACGTATATCCTTTTATTCTAGAGACCTGAAAGATCCTATGGCAAAAGGAATGTGGAGAGTTGTGGGGGAATTTCAGTCTACCACTGCAAAATTCACTCTCCCTGTCCCAACTCCCAAATTCCCATGTAGTCACATCAGGCTTGAGGTCCAGGATCTAATGATTTACCTTAGAGCCAGATGAGGAGCCTCTTGATCAGGAGACTGATGAACTAAAAGATAAATAAACTGTCCTCTGCATACCATTAGTACCAGAGAACAGCTGTAATAAACACTCCATGTAAAAGGGGGAGGGATGAGAATCATACAGTAGCTATTATTCCACAGTATGAGTCATAACTGATAACTCTTTTTGACCTGTACATTTCCTCTAGACTTATTCACTAAGGCTTTGGACATACCAGATTTCTGCACACTGTGAGTTTAAACTTTCTTAGGATTGTTTCTTCATGTCTGACTCAAAGCATCTACCTTAATCCTTTCAGAGGCCTAACAAAGGTTGTACCAGTCACAGCCTTAAGTAGATCATGTCCTGGGGCTTTGTCTTAAAGGTTATACCCTGGATTTGTTTTGAGGCATGTTTTAATGACATTGGTTTATTTTTCAAAGAAAAAAGTTTACATAGAATTATTCTCAGTGGGATCAAAATCTGCTAGTTCCCCTCCAGCTATTACAGAAAATTTTCACTTTGCATATGATAGCTCATCAGTTTTCCAACCTTGAATAGCTATTATTTTTGCCATTTGCAACTTAATACCTTGGCCCATGACCTACAAGTCAGTTTTTGTTTATGATTGTACCTTCTTCAAGGTACTAATTTCAGTATAAGTAAGGCACTAGATGCCTAAAAAGATTCCCTTAATTTGTATAGAAATGAATTTTAAGGACCAGGATCTTGTTTTCTTGACCTACAGTTCAATGGCTAAATCTATTGTTGTTTCTACATGCTCTGCTGCTGCTGCTGCTAAGTCGATTCAGTCGTGTCTGACTCTGTGTGACCCCATAGACGGCAGCCCACCAGGCCTCCCCCATCCCTGGGATTCTCCAGGCAAGAACACTGGAGTGGATTGCCATTTCCTTCCCCAACGCATAAAAGTGAAAAGTGAAAGTGAAGTCGCTCAGCTGTGTCTGACTCCTAGCAACCCCAAGGACCGCAGCCCACCAGGCTCCTCCGTCCATGGGATTTTCCAGGCAAGAGTCCTGGAGTGGGGTGCCATTGCCTTCTCCATCTACATGCTCTAGCATAGAACAATTCTAGATGTGGTAGCATGATCTAAAAATATCAGAAGGCCAAATAAGGATATGATAAATGCTTATCACTAATTACTAGGGAAATGAAAATCAAACCATAGTGAAATACCACTTCATACCTGTTAGCATAGCTATTGTCAAAAATCAGAAAATAACAAGAGCTGGTGAGGATGTGGATAAGCTGGAACACTTGCTCTTTGCTGGTGGGAATGTAACATGGTACAGCCATTATGGAGAGCAGTATGCCAGTTCCTCAAAAAGTTAAACATAGAATTAGCACATAATTCAGCAATTTCACTACCACATATATACCCAGAAAAATAGAAAGCAGGGCCTTGAACAGATATTTGTGTACCAGTGTTCATAGTAGCATTATTTTACAGTACCTGAAAGGTGGAAACAACCCAAATGTCCACTGATGGATGAATAAACAAAATATGGCATACACATACAGTGGAGTATTACCCCTTTTTAAAAATAAGTGAAATTCTGATATATGTAACAACATGGATGAACCTTGAAGACATTATGCCAAGAGAAATAGCTAGACACAATAGGACAAATATTGTACAATATTACTTTAATGAAATGCCTAGAGCAGTCAGATTCTTTTTTTTTTTTTTATCGCTGCTATAGCAGCACCCCATGGCGGGGGTCGGGCCGGGCGCTCAGGCCGCGCCGAGGAGGGACGGCGTCCGTCACGAGCCCTTCCGGTCACATCAGCAGTCAGATTCTTAGAGACAAAAGTAGAAGGGCAATTTTCAGGGCCTGGGTGGCAGAGACAATGGGGAATTATTGTTTATGGGTACAGAGCTTCAGTTTGGAATGTTGAAAACCATCTGAAAATGGATTGTGTTGCTGATTGTGCAACAATATCAATGATTTAATACCATTGAACTGTACACCTAAGAATGGTTTAGATGGTAGGTTTTATGTACATTTTACCACAATAAAAATTATTTTTAAATATCAGAAGGCCTGCAACAGCAAATCTAAAGGGCCAGTGACGTGGATCAGCATATATGAGATGCTTTGAAGGAAGAACACCTTGCTGAGGAAAGAGAGAGACAACATCTATAAAGTGTGGAGTGAGAGAGAAATATTAGCTCTTGATACTGTATCTCTAAAATGACTACTAAATTCAGCCCCCATTCACTAGTATCTGAGCCTTAGCAGAGAAGGAATACACTTAAAATGTAACTATGTATTTTATAGAATCCAAAAGAGTTCTTGGGAGCACTGTGAGACCCCTTCCTAATAGGAAATGCTTAAAATAGTTGGGTAGGCTTCAGTGGTGCTAGTGGCAAAGAATCCGGCTGCCAATCCAATGACTCGCGATGTGGGTTCAATCCCCGGGTCAGGTAGATCCCCTGGAGTAGGGAATGGCAACCCAACCAGTATTCTTGCCTGGAAAATTCCATGGACAGAGGAGCCTTGTGGGCTCCAGGACATGAGGTCACAAAGTTGGACACGACTGAGCATAAGGATCTGAAGGAATCTGTAATCCTCACAGTTCTACAGTTCGGCTTGAACTGTTTTCATTATGATTATGACAGTGTTGATTCCTTAGCTTCCTGTGGTGGTCTAAAGAAATACTGGTTACACAAGCTGTTCACATTCCAACCTGTGTAAGAGTTGCCATCAGTCAGACAGCACCTTCAAATTTCAACTGGAGGGGTAAACAAGAGTGGACGTGAACCTTCTTGAAACTGTTAATAACTGCAAAATTACTGGTTCCTTTCTCTCATGACACCAGTAATTTCCACCTGGAAATCATAAATTGATTCTTTTCTCCATCTATAAATTTTGCAGAACATTATAATTGTAATGTTTTAGCAGAAACAATATAAATGTCCCTCTCTGAATTACAAGTGCTTTTAAGCTAGTTGCTGGAGGCAAATGCACTCCTTGCATCAACAAGTCAGTGAAAGTTGACTGAAAGAGAAGTAAAGCTAAGAGATTCTCTCAGTGATAACTGCAACACCTGTATTAAAGGGCTAGACACTAAAAATTATGAGAAGTACTGAAGCAGCAGCAAATTTACATTTGCTCTTGATTCCTTGACAACATAATTGTGTCTTACTTGCTGTTATTTTACTCATAGTATTGGAGAACACCCAGTGAAACCAAAAACAAAGAATTGTGAAGGCATCTGTGTCCATGTTTTTCACCTATAATGGTATTTGTGTCTTGGTTTTTAGAGAAAGTTGTAGTAACCAATGAGAAATATGCAACTAAATATATCTTTGCTTCCATCTTATTTTAAAAACATTTCCCATGGTACTATTTTCAATAGTATCATTATAAAAACAATTAAATAAAATTTAAGGTGCCAAAGGAACCATGAACTTCCAGATATTCAAGCTGGTTTTAGAAAAGGCAGAGGAACCAGAGATCAAATTGCCAACATCCACTGGATAATGGAAAAAGCAAGAGAGTTCCAGAAAAACATCTATTTCTGTGTTATTGACTATGCCAAAGCCTTTGACTATGTGTATCACAGTAAACTGTGGAAAATTCTGAAAGAGATGGGAATATCAGACCACCTGGCCTGACTCTTGAGAAACCTATATGCAGGTCAGGAAGCAACAGTTAGAACTGGACATGGAACAACAGACTAGTTCCAAATAGGAAAAGGAGTACATCAAGGCTGTATATTGTCACCCTGCTTATTTAACTTCTATGCCGAGTACATCATGAGAAACACTGGGCTGGAAGAAGCACAAGCTGGAATCAAGATTGCCGGGAGAAATATCAATAACCTCACATATGCAGATGACACCACCCTTATGGCAGAAAGTGAAGAGGAACTCAAAAGCCTCTTGATGAAAGTGAAAGAGGAGAGTGAAAAAGTTGGCTTAAAGCTCAACATTCAGAAAACTAATTTCATGGCATCTGGTCCCATCACTTCATGGGAAATAGATGGGGAAACAGTGGAAACAGTGTCAGACTTTACTTTTTGGGGCTCCAAAATGACTGCAGATGGTGATTGCAGCCATGAAATTAAAAGACGCTTACTCCTTGGAAGGAAAGTTATGACCAACCTAGATAGCATATTAAAAAGCAGAGACATTACTTTGCCAACAAAGGCCCATCTAGTCAAGTCTACCGTTTTTCCAGTGGTCATGTATGGATGTGAGAGTTGGACTGTGAAGAAAGCTGAGCACCAAAGAATTGATGCTTTTGAACTGTGGTGTTGGAGAAGATTCTTGAGAGTCCCTTGGACTGCAAGGAGGTCCAACCAGTCCATCCTAAAGGAGATCAGTCCTGGGTGTTCACTGGAAGGACTAATGCTGAAGCTGAAACTCCAGTACTTTGGCCACCTCATGCAAAGAGCTGACTCATTGGAAAAGACCCTGATGCTGGGAAGGATTGGGGGCAGGAGGAGAAGGGGACAACAGAGGATGAGATGGTTGGATGTCATCACCGACTCGATGCACATGAGTTTGGGTGAACTCCGGGAGTTGGTGATGGACAGGGAGGTCTGGTGTGCTGCGATTCATGGGGTCACAAAGAGTCAGACACGACTGAGTGACTGAACTGAACTGAACTGAACTGAACTGAAAGACATATGACACACAATGTAATAAAAATCATCTATTCTTGAGGTAGCTTTGGGCAATAAGTAGATTGTCTTTAGCTGTAAATCTTAAGTGTTATTTTTACTGTAAATACACACAATGTGATGAATGTTCAATTGCTCATGAGCTATTGGATTTTCCACACATTCAACTTTTTGACTTTTCCTGATTTCATGAAAAAATAGACCACAGAAGCCACTGTAAATTAACAATATTAAAAATTGCCTGTAATGTCTTCATTGAACAATTATTTTGCTGGGGACTGTAGCCATACTCAAAATCCACTCAAATTCTACAGACACTTAATGATACAGTCAACTGCTAATAACACATCTACTTTAGTATTCCTTCAGGATGAGGGAGAAAGAGGAAATGGAAAGTGTTCTCTATTTGCATATCAATAACATTGCATTTTCAAGTCAGATTTCTATCATTTATTATTCAAGATAGCAGGAAACTTCTATAATTATAAAATTAATGGCATTTTGTGAAATCTTTTATTTTTCTAATTTCTAAACTTCATGGCCTGCAAATAATACTCCCCTAAGAATACCCTGTTGTCTTCGACAAAAGAACATATTATAGTAGCAATGAACAGTGCTACTCCTGTTTATATTTTTCTTGCCCTTATTCAAACTGAATCCCCAGCGTCTTTTTCTGTTCCTCTTATAGCATTGCCAAAATGTTAACAAAGGCTTTCTGGACTATATTTTTCCCAAATGCAACACAATCCTAAATTTGGCATATAGCTGTTTGGCCATATTTTCTTTAAATACTATAAAAGCCAGTTTAGCTTCCTGGTGTCATTTTGAATACTGTTTCTCTCAATTGTATAATAATATGGCCCCATCAATTATATGATTAGTATTATATTCTTACTTGTGACTGTTTCTAAATACAGTACTTTGCCAAGGTTAAAGAAAAATAATAATAATCTTAACTATAGCTTTCTTATTTCTATGTACCATTTGATAGACATCCAGACTTTTTCTAGTTAAAAGTGAACTTCTGTTATCTCTGTTGTCTTCAGTTAAACCCAGATTTATTCATTATTGAGTGTACTCCTTATATTTTAACATACACTAACATTTGTTGGGACATTTGGGGAAAAAACTAGAAAATTTTAATGAAAAAATGTTTAAATGATAAAATATCCATCTCATATTAATTAGCTTCTTTAAGGCTTCGAAATAAATGGTACAAAATCAAGGTATTTTTAAACACTCTAATATTGCTTTTCAAAAAAATTAAGATTCCAATAATATTATTTGGACCCATTCAAATTAAATTTCCACTTGGGTACAACTACTTTTTTAGTGAATTTTTATCATGTGGTCCCATGGTTGATTTGCACCCTCCTCCTGTTAAATGATGCAAGATACTTTGAAACTGAGATGTTATTAAGCCTCACACAAATCCAAAACCAACTAGCCACAGGTGTCAACCATGTGAGTTGCTGAAAACAGGGCCAGGAGGATTGTGGTGCATCGAAAATATGTTCATCTTAAAGTGAAGCTGGGCACTGTTTATACATCAAGGTATTTTTACTAGTAGCCTTTGAAATATTTAGGCAGGTGCCTATGTATGATTTTCGTCTGTGGAGCAGATGTGTATCTATCTATACCTAACACATCATAAAAGCCTAAAGGTTAATAAAGCGATAAAAGGTATGACCAAGAGGAGGGCTTGGTATGAGTCCACAGTATAATTTAACTATGAAGTTGACACAGTGTGTAGAGAGGCACACTAGAGATAGCATTTCCTTCCCTCCAAAGAGATACTTAAATGTTTCCATCTCCCTTAGACTTGGTGAGATGTAGCCTGTGCTAGATTATTTTCAGGTGGTGTGGCGTTTTCATGAAAAGAGTGGTGTGTGAGTGAAATTTAGAAGCCAATTTTTCCCGTATTAGAAAAATAAAAATCTGATAACATGGAGGATTCATTCCACATCATTCTGCAGAATATAGTGTTTCAAATGTTATTCAGTATGAAGGACATTTGAGTTTGCTCTTGAAAATTTTAGTTTCTTTTAAAAATAAATTTATAGGAGATGAAATACAGTTTTAGAAGGCTATAGTTTTGTGCTAATGTTATTGGCATGTGAAGTGTATAATTCTCAATTTGAGTTGCTTTAAGAATCATACTAAGTCACTAAAAGTGACTTATGGAATTTATGGAATGCAGTTTGAGTTCATAATGTAAAAGAAGGTATTTATATTAGAATACAGGAATTATTAGGAAAGGCCTATCTCTGAAATTCTTTTAAAGTGGAATAAGCATCTGTTGTTGAAGCAAGTATGATCTGATAACACACAAAAAAGAGCCAATACAAGAAGTATTATTTTATTAAAATAATTAGTAATTAGTATATATTAACAGGATCAATTCTGAAATTATAGATTGAGGACAGGAAGTTAAAATGATCAACATAATTCTTATGTACTTAAAATCACTTCTTTTCAAACTTTGTGCAATAATTGAGATAAACTTACAAATATCCAGCACACACACACACACACACACACACACAAATGAGAAACACTCAGAGATTCATGAATTTGTTACATGTGTAAAAGTATCACACATTTTGTTGTTTTAGGAATTATTTACAACCTTTGAAGTTTCTTTGAAAAATATCTTCTTTCAGATATTCAACAAAATATAAAGCAAGATTATAGAATTGTAACACTGGTTCAAGTCTAGGTTGCTTCTCTTATAAACATAATGTTTGAATTATGGGTAGAATTTGTATGAGTATCTCTCTATGCAAAGTGTAATATTGGGCAATCTGCTAAATGATATAAAGATTTTTCAAAAGGTAAACTTAAGCTCACACTCGATCTCAGCAGTCAGTGAGGAAAATGCTTTCCACATGGCTTTTAACATGCCACAAACCAATTCTCTGCTTTGAAGATCATTCTCAATGGCAGGAGAGGGAAGATACCAAGGGCAGAGTGATTTCAGGTCCAAATCCACTGGCAGTACTCTGCAACTGCAGTCAACAAGGTTCTGGATCCACAATTCAGTCTTTCTGGTCGATTCCTCGGGTACCTCATACTGTTTCTATTTTAGTCCACGTCAATACAATTTTAGAATATAGATTTGCTAACATGCAATGTTCACCAGAAAACAGTTGGGGAAATTGTAATGCCAGTTGGTAGGCAAGATTTGTCTGGATATTTAATTTTTAGTGTCATATTGAAAGCAACTGTTTAGTGCAATAGCTGTCTTTCACACAGAGTGAAACCTACATAAACTTATAAAAAGAACCTCATCAAACTTCAGTTTTCCCAAGTCTGCAAAAGGAGACAGAGGTAAAGATTAAATGAGGCGATGCATGTAAAATACCAGTCATATGTGTGTGGTTATCAAATATAAGGTTTTAAATATTATTGTCATCATAATTTTTTAATCTGGAGCTCTACCTTCATTTCATAATTCAAAATTAAAGTAGACAACACATTTAAATGGTTTAAAATTTAAATGATTTAAAAATGAAGATTAACAAAGAGTATATATTGGAGAATCTTCATTCCTCCTTCTTTCCAACCAGTTGGTTTCCTGTCAGGAGAAACTCATATGACCAATTCTTTATGTATCCTCCCAGAGATATTTTGCATATATGAAGGTAAATACAAAAATATTATTTACTTTTATACATGTTGTTGCAGAGTATGATTAACACATTTTTGTACCCTGCTTATTATTAGATATATTAATCAGTAAATTTCCCCTCTCCTTATTCAACCTCCCTGGAATTGACCACTAGTTTGTAGCCTAGTTAGCCTTATTGGCTATCTCTGGGTCACGCAAGCTCCTACCTTGTCTTCTCTTCTGATGTGTACAATAGAAATTTTTCATCCTATCCAGACGTTCCCACAATCTATTCTCCCCTTACATGGGAGCGATGGTGGGGAGGAAATGTATATACTAAGGAAAACGTTGATAAATAAATCATCCCATCATTTCTTTCTAATAGTCAACTAACTGAATATTCATTGCAACAAAAGAAGTCTTCTTTAGTTTTATCTCTTCCCTGATATATAAGAACATAACAGATAATCAGAGAAGCCCAATAAACAAACCTTTTCAGTCTAAAAATTAAGACTTCATAAATTTGTGAAAAGTGGGGAAACGGGGGACTGCAACACAGGAGTTGGTCTTCCTTGGTGGCTCAGACAGTAAAGATACCTCCTGCAGTGAGGGAGACCTCAGTTCGATCCCTGGGTTGGGAAGATCCCCTGGAGGAGGTCCTGGCAACCCACTCCAGTGTTCTTACTTGGAGAACTCCCATGACAGAGGAGACTGCAGTCTACAGTCCATGAGTTCATAAAGAGTCAGACACCACCGAGTGACTAAATACACAGCACAGGAGAGGGGGGTCCTAGTTCTAAGTATCTGTCAACTCCATCAACTCATCATCTTCTGTGTGTCCACAATATTATCTCTAAAATAAGGGAGTTGAGCCAAGTGATTTCCAAGTTTCTCAGTACTAACATGATGATTCTGTTTTATGTTTGCAAAGACCTTTTTGCTCTCATCACACAATGTAAATATCAGCAGAAACATGGAGAAATAATGAGAATTGTAATAAATTCAAGACATTTTAAAGCCAACTGGTATCAGTTACCCCACATTTTCTGAAGAATGAGGCATTATGCTTTGGGTTGAATCATTGGCATCCCCAGTTTATACAATAGAAATTGTTAAAAAGGTGCTTTAAAACCATTACTGTATTACCTTAAGGTCAAATTCAAAGGTAGAATTTCATTTATCTCTGAATTGTTTATAATTGGTATAAAATATCCTATGGAAATAAAATTCAAACATGCAAAGGAATGATGAGGATTTAAAGGAATGAGATGAAAATAAAATATAAGTAAATAATTTAAATGTCAGGGTCCATCCCCATACCCAATCACCCAGAAATATCTGCAGATCCCCTTTACTCGATGGATCACCCATCCCCCATCTGCTATGAGTGTGGGCTGCAGAAGTTACCCAACATTCACCAAGTCCATAGGTCAAGGAACACATGTAAGGATTCTACTAGTTACTAAGTTTATTTATTCCAGCAAAGAATCCCAGAAGTGAATCAAAAAACAAAAACATAAACCTGGAGTGTATTTATGGACTGACAGGACTCACCCTGAGATGGACTTGAGCCAACCCTCCATTGATCATGTAACTTCCATATAACTCCAACTCTCACTGCTGGGCCAGTGTTACTGTTTGGTGTCTCCAGGATTTAGGGTCAGTGCAGAGTCAGTGCTCAGTAATCCATGAGTAGTTTGTTTATTCCCCCTTCACAAGTGCAGTCACTCTGAAAAATGGCCAGAAGTTCTTTGAAGAAGGAGGAAGATTTATGGTATGTTTTTGTCATTATAGCAAGGTCCTTCTTCCAGAGGTCTTGCCCTCTCATATAGTCTAGGGGTTCTGAGTCTGTGAACCGAATCAAGTATAGGAATTGGTGGAGGGATTAGAGCTCTCTATTTTGTTAATTCAAGTCAGATTTCTATTAACATTAACCAGATTTAGAATACTTTTACATATATAAATCAACTAAGATTTTTGTAGAATGTCATTTCAGTTATAGGGAAACCAGGGCCAATTAGCCAAAGGCAAAAACATCAGCTGATAAAGCCATTTTAATTACTGCCTTGATTGTGATGCCCATCACAGTCCCCACAATCACCTTTTCTGTGGTGATTAAGTGCCAGTACTTGGCTTCCACTGTCAGAGCACATCATCCATAGTGAACGCACAGAGTCCAGTTCAATGGCATTCTGAAAGTATCCCTAGCCAGTGGAGAACAGCCTCCACAGAACTCCTGTAGGATGCCAGGACTCTCCTCAACAATGTAGTCCTATAAAACTTTGTAAAGAGAGTGTCCACTAGACACTCCCTGCTACTGCTGCCAAATCGCTTCAATCGTGTCCGACTCTGTGCGACCCCATAGACGGCAGCCTACCAGGCTCCCCGTCCTGGGATTCTCCAGGCAAGAACACTGGAGTGGGTTGCCATTTCCTTCTCCAATGCATGAAAGTGAAAAGTGAAAGTGAAGTCGCTCAGTCGTGTCCGACTCCTAGCGACCCCATGGACTGCAGCCTACCAGGCTCCTCCGTCCATGGGATGTTCCAGGCAAGAATACTGGAGTGGGGTGCCATTGCCTTCTCCGTAGACACTCCCAGGGGACATATTAAGAGGATGGTTGAAAGAAAGTGAAGTCGCTCAGTTGTGTTCAACTCTGCGACCTCACGGACTGTAGCTTACCAGGTTCCTCCATCCATGGGATTTTCCAGGCAACAGTACTGGAGTAGGTTGCCATTTCGTTCTCCAGGGGACCTATCTGACCCAGGGATTGAACCCTTGTCTCCCTCATTGTAGGCATACGCTTTTACTGGTTGCTGCTGCTGCTGCTGCTAAGTCGCTTCAGTCGTGTCTGACTCTGTGCGACCCCATAAATGGCAGCCCACCAGGCGCTGCCATCCCTGGGATTCTCCAGGCAAGAACATTTTACTGGTTGAACTGACCTTAAATGATAAATCTACTCTAGGCTTCCAGTCTCTATGAGCTTTTGCACACCTTCCTCTATAACATATCAAGGAAAATCTGCAATTTCAAATTCATTTGCTGTAGACCAACCAAGAAAACTGTCAGGATCATTCTCTTTGCTTAACACCTTAAGTCCAGAATCTCTGCTTAATAATATAAGAAGGCAGATTACATTCCTATCAGACTAAGCTTCATTTGTTCCACGACCTTTAGACAAGCAAATTCTTCACAAATTCACTCCTCAGTTGGGACCTGCAAATACCCAGTTTGTTACCCTCTCTTTGCAGCTGCTAAAAGCTTTTCTTGGATTTTCTTTCCCCTCATAAAGGCTACTTGCTAAGTCCATTCTCAGAATCACCAGATACCATGGAAGGAAATAAGCTGCTTCTTGTTAGCTTATACGTGAATGACGAGCATATCTCTGGAGTTTTAGCCAGTCAGGACTTCTTTCACTCTACAGATCTCTCATGCCTTAAAAAGTAATATGAACTTTGTAATTTAATCAGCTTTTTCTACCTGTTGTAATGAGAAATTTGGTCTTGCCTGGACTTATTATATCTTATACAGCAATAGAATTCCCCATTTGTTTGTGCCAATTAGGAACAGTTTATGTTTATCTCGTGCTCTTCAGATAAATATAGGAGGGCAGAGAGTTGCTTATTATTGTTTAAAGTCCAAAAACCCAGACCTCTCTATTTGGGGACACTAGATCCCTTAGATCTCTTGGCGAAATTCATTTAGTTTCTATAGGGAAAATTTTTTTTTTTTTTTCCTGAACATAAGACCATTTATTAAGGCCTTTGTGACTTCAGAGAAACATGCTTCTTCCATTCTATACTTGACTATAGTGTCCACCACAGTGCCCATGAGGTAATTTACCTAGTCTTTTAGAAATCTACTGAGATACCTTGTCTGCTAATGCTCAGTAACCATTCTCTTCATTGATGAAAGTTCATTTTAATGAGTGGTCATTGAAAGTAGATAATGCATGTGTTCAATCTACCACTGGCCCTAGATATCTCCTCAAAGATATTATGAAATATTTTAAATATTTAAAAAATTAGAATAAAATGTTCTGTTATTACATTTTTCAGTGAATATTCAACATATCTTGTTACAGAAAAATGTGTGGTAGAAATAAATGAGGACCACCAAATGAGAACAAACAGAGGCTACTTATTCAGAGCTTGCTATTACAAAGGAGTTGGCCACCATCACTTTGGTTTGGCAAAGACCCAAAGACAGTTTTATAGCTTAAAAAGGGAGAGGGAGGCTTTATGTATACGATTAAAAGTTGTTGGCAAGGGGAAGCTAGATGAGGTTAACTATAGTGAAGAATTCTATATGGTTCGTTGAAGAGAGTGTTTGGCTTTTACTGGTTGATCACGAGTTGGAAGCAGGGATAAAAACTAGGGAAGCTGACACTCATTGACCAAATGCTGTCTGTTCTGGGCTTCAGAGACCATGGTTTATGGTTTGGCTTTCCTGCTGATCACTCAGATTATGAGTCAGGGGTCTTTGTCATATATGATCTGGCCACTGCCCATTTGTATATCCACTTTCTTGATATAAAAGTAGTTCCAGGTTTGTTCACTGACAGTTTGGTGAAAATATTACTTTCCTCCATACTGTGTATCATTCAGCAGGTAAATTATTGCAGAGAGTGCCAGCTCCCACTTTTCCATAATTCAATCTTATTAGAAAGTGGCTTTCTAAATTAAAATAAATGAGAAGCTAATAACAATTCAAATATTATTGTTTTTGCTTAATTGCTGTGTTGTGTCTGACTCCTTGCAACCCCATGGACTGCAGCATGCCAGGCTCCCCTGTCCTTCACTGTCTCTTCTCACGTTCATGTCCATTGAGTTGGTGATGCTATCTAACCATCTCATCCTCTGCCAGCTCCTTCTCCTTTTGCCTTCAGTCTTTCCCAGCATCAGGGTCTTTTCCAACAAGTTGGCTTTTTGCACCAGATGGCCAAAATACTTAAGCTTCACCTTCAGCATTAGTCCTTCCAATGAATATTCAGGGTTGATTTCCTTAGGATTGAGGGGTTTGATCTCCTTGCTGCCCAAGCAAGGGACTCTCAAGAGTCTTCTCCAGAACTACAGTTCAAAAGCATCAATTCTTTGGTGCTCAGCCTTCTTTATGGTCTGACTCTCACATCTGTACATGACTCCTGGATATATTCAAATATCACTGACAGCTAAAGGAAAAATCCCAATAAGTTATTGCATTAAGTTAAATATCCTTAGGGTTTTGAGTTGATGATTGACAGATGGCTTTATTTTGGAAATGTTTGATAGAAAATTATTCCAACCCTTCATGCCTGGACAGGAATTTAAATCATTGGCTTTTAAATTTTGTTGTGCCTTTTATTTTTTTTTCATAATTCATTGTCATTCCACTTGGCCCAAACCTGCACCACACCTCTTTGTTTCTATGTGCTACATCAATAATGTGTTTATCATCCATGCACAGATGCATGTAGGCTTATTACTTTGTCACTGAGGACTTTTAAAAAATGCTGATTTATTTATATGTCAGAATAACTGTCAACTAATGTCAAACTTGGCATTGTACCAAAATATATAATGAGAAATATTGTCAGTTTATGATGATCCCCTAAGTATACTGTGTGTTAAGTTAAATATAAATTAATATAATACTTTGTCCTTCATCTAACAAGAAGATTCATACACTCTTTCAATAGTATACTGTGCAGAAAGAATTTTTTTAAAAAGATTCTGATGGTTTATGGATTCTCCCTGTCCATCACCAACTCCCGGAGTCCACCCAAACCCATGTCCATTGAGTCAGTGATGCCATCCAACCATCTCATCCTCTGTCATTCCATTCTCCTCCTGCCCTCAATCTTTCCCAGCATCAGGGTCTTTTCAAATGACTTAGCTCTTCGCATTTGGTGGCCAACGTATTGGAGTTTCAGCTTCAACATCAGTCATGCTTAGTAGTAAAACACTGAAAACCATAAGATGAGAATAGGCAAGGATGAATACTGTCTTTCCTTATATTCTCCTTTGCCTTGCATCCTAGGCAGGGACATATGGGAGGTGAGGGGAAGGGTTGCAGGGAGCCAGAAGGACAAAATGGGTTGAAAAAGACTAAAATTTGTACCAGGATTATAGAGGGGCTTGTTTTAGTCAAGTGATCTGTTTCTCAAATTGGTTGGTAGGTACATGTGGTTGATATTCTTATTACAGTTTAACATGTAGAAACATGTAGATGTAATGTTATAAACTATTGTTTGCATCAATGTATAGTTTTGAGATAAAGTTTAAGTCAGGAAAAACAACATAACAGAGTATTTAATCTGGGTAAAGGTGAGGAAATAACCTTAGGTTATTTAAACCAATTGCTTTTTTAGGCAGGTGATAATTTAGTCTCATTAAAATGACCACGTGTGGAACTACACCATCATGCAGAATGTTGAGCTTTCACTTCTCCTATTTTGTCCTCAGATCTTTAAACGGCTGGAAGAACACACATCCCCTTCTAGTTAGTGAAGTCCCAAATGAAAGATGGAATTCCAAATTTCTACATTTTATGTCCCTTTCTACTCAAAATTTTTTGAGAAAGCAGTTGTGAGAAGTCTTGGAGAGTTGGAAATATAAAGGGAATACTGCTGAAGGAACTGGCACCCCCATCACTATATCATTTAACGGTTTACAAATGATTTAGCAGTAATACCACCAGGCTTCTCAGAGTTCACAATGTCCATTCTCACATCTGAAAATAGATCATAGTTCTGCTAACAGTTCACGCCATTTTTCAAAATAGGTCAGCAGAGCCTTTAATATCCAGTGTTTAAAAGGCATCGCCACAAATGCTGTTCCTGCCTACACTTAGATAAAGTGGGTGATTTGTGAGGTGCAAAGGAAATCTCCCAAAACAGCATAATCACTTACAAAATAAACTTGGATTGCTTGCTTGTCTTACAAGATGCTTAACAACCATCATTCTATTTAATTGCAAGGAAAATAAATCTAGAGAAATTCAAGTTTAAAGAGAGATGGAGGGGAGGAAGCAGAATTGGAGAGAGAAAAAAAATTAGTGAGAGAGTACAGAAAAGAGTGAAAATGAAAAGGACAGAAAGCTAAAGAGACAGGAAATAAAGAGAAAGACAAAGAGAAGGAGATTCAGAGACCAAGAGAGTAAGGGGAACTAGGGAAGGGAGGAAGAACAAGAAAGTGCAATAGAACCCTAGGGAAAAAAAGAAAATGATTTGCAGCAGATAAAGGAAAACCTCTTTCTCTCACACACATTCACAGTGTGCGTGTCAAATGGCTAATTCAAATTCCAATAATCCATTCAACTATTGTTTGTTATTTGCTATTTAATCGCTAAGTCTAAGTTGTGTCCGGCTCTCTTGCTACCTCATGGACTGTAGCCCATCCGGATCCTCTGTCCATGGGATTTCCCAGGCAAGAACACTGGAGTGGGTTGCCATTTCCTTCTCCAGGAGAACTTTCTGACCCAGGGATCGAACCCTCGTCTCCTACATTGACTGGTGGGTTCTTTACCACCGAGCCACTAGGGAATCCCCAATCCAGTCAAGTAATCACTATTGTAAGAATGATGATCCAGATCTGACTATTGTGCTAGAACTTATAGCAGTTTTTGGAGGGTGGTTGGGCAGGAGGCAGAACCTGCATTGTGAGAGTAAGGGGAGGTAGGAAGAGGAACTGAGTTGACTGGATGAGACAACAGGAATGGATGATGCTGATTTGTGAAATTTATGTTGGAACACATAGATTGAGTGTACTAATTTTTCCAGAAGTGATTTCCAAGTCCATGATGCCTGCAAGCCCCTCTATTAGTACAGAGGGAAAAAAAAAGACACTATTTAAATTCAGGGAAGGGAATCTGTCTCTTAATCCCCATTTTCTATGATACTTCCTCTGAGCCTGCTGACCCTTCCTGGACTGCTTGGTTACCACCACCCTCCTCCACACTGGAAAACATGAAGACTCTGTTTTTGATTCTGACATGAGACTGAGCCCCTGCACTGACATGATTAATATACAGCACAGTAGAAATTACTGGAACCATACTCTGAAGTCACGCCAAACACATGCTCTGTAGACATGATAACCTTCAATAAAGATCACAAATGAATGTTTTCATTTTCAAGTGAGAGGATTAACTGCAGGATTACCACCCAGAGAACTCCATTCATGTAGCTGGGCATGATTATTTTGAATTATGAAAATAGAACTCCTTTCAATCATGTCTGAAATTCCATTCAACCTGGTATGAAAGCAACTATAATACACAGAAATACCTTGAAGGGTGCAAATTAAACCCACACAAAGAGGGATTCAGGCCAGATTTCTGGGAGGATATTTGAGCTTAGCTCGTGTCACTGTTGTGCAAACATAAAGAAGAGAAAGTGCCAATATCCTGACCAAGTAACAGCATGAATCTAGCCTCAGGCCTAAAGTCTAAATTATCCATTAATAATATTTTCAGTTTTATTCAAACGGGGCATGATCCTTGGAGCAGCAATTCAGAAGAGTCTAATGCGTGTTGAGCATTACTAGCTCACATAGGTGAGGGACTATCAATCTCTTATGGTAGAAAAGAACAGAGGTAATTTACCAAATGGTACCCTACTGACTCAAAAAAACTGATTTACCTCATATGGAGGTTTCATTTTAGAGGAAATTTTATTTACCAGGCTTCATTGTAAGACTGACACATTGCATGCTGATTAAGAATGTATTGGAATATTTTGCTTCCCTATGGTCCTTTTTTGAAATAGGAAGGTTGATATTTAGTTGCAGGTTACAAGGCGCTGAGTTAACATTCTAGACCTGAAAATCATTGGTGTGCTGAAGCGTATTGGGCTGTGTTATCATCCTCACTGAGTCAGGATGATACCTATTATGGAATTATTAAAAATGCAGACTGTTTAAAACCCTGAATCATAACGGAAATTCTTTTCTCCTTGACTTATTCAAAATACACTATTTCAAATTCTGAGTTACTCTGTACTGTATGGCCTTTAGAAAATAAATGCGGTTAATAACATTTGATATATTAAAGGCTTCCAAGTCTGTAATTTAGGGTCAGGTTACTAAACATGATACTGTTTCTTTTACTAAAGGAAAAGAGAAAGATCTTAGACAAGGATTTCAAGCAAAGAATTCATGTTCTTAGATCCTTAGAAAGAAAAGTTATCAGTTGTAGTACATCGTGTCACTATTTAATTTCTATTTGAAAGAATCATTTTCAGGATAATGTTGAGACCTCTCTAAATTTCTACCATCATAAAAACCAAATTGCTTCTCAAGCCCACAAAGTATAAAACTCAATTGCCTTGGACGAGTAAAAGGGAGAAATGATTATTGAAATGCAATTCCAAGTGCTCTGAGTATGGCATATCATATTTTGTCCTGTGGGTCTCTGAAGGACTCAACTGACAATAACGCTGTTGCTGGTCCCTGTGATACTCCCATGGCATCATTTAGAGCTCTCTCATCATTAAATCACAGACATTTTGTGAGCTGATAAATATAGTCTTCAACATTAACTAAATAATCCTCCTGATAGTCTGGTAAAACAGATGGAGAGAATAAAACAGAGAAGTTGTTAAAGGGCTTAAGTCAGTCCATAGAGACAATCCCACGATTTAGTTAGTGCTGGACCTCCCTAGTTTAACTTCATGACACCTTCTTTTCCATTCTTTACTTATAAATAGTAACCTAGTCTCCAAACCACAGCTACCCCAACCCCACTCCCTCATGCTTGTCCTTCTTTCCATTTAATCAAGAACAGGACATAGTATTGCTATAAAGGGAATTACAACTTTTTCATGTATACATTTTCTTAACTATACCTTTAAGAGCCTTAAAATTGCTTTTAATAAGATATTTTTTTTAAATGGGTAAATATTTTACGTTTTCCTTTTTTTTAAGGAGCAAATTCATTTGAAGCACATTGTTTCTATCAACTTCTAAATTATTTTTATTTCTTGTTCTTTGACACAATCAGCTCCTTTTTAATTAAGTGGAATAAGCTGATTACTGCATTTCTTCTTGATGACAAGTATTTTGTTGGCCACTTGAGGGGCATAAATGAGTATGATATGGCTGCCATCTTGAAGGAAACCAGGATAAGGAAAGATATTGATGACTAAACAAATATAACGGTCATAGTAATGATAATAATTCCTGGGAGTTTATTATGTTCCAGACCCTGTGCCGAGCATGCCTTCCTCCATTTGATCCTTTGATGTAAGACCTATTTCTATTCTCATTTTTCACAGACCATGCAACTGAAGCTTGCCTGGTTAATGATCTTACACATTGAACCCATGTAAAAAACAAATATTCCATTCTCCCATTCAAAGTTTATCAAACAATCTTTTAAGATTTCAATTTTTCACATAACTTTTCCATATAGAGCTTGTCTGACAGTTTTAGTTCTCAATATAATTAATACTTTTCAGTCTGGTTTATATTTTTATGATTTTTCTTGGCTTGAATTCTATCCCCAAGTCTAATCAATTCTGGGTCAGTGACAAATAGCATTTCAGAAACAGCAAAGTTGAGAACTATTTTGACAATTATTTTTAGGTCATTCTACCATGTCAGTTTTTGTGGTTAGTGGTTTTTCTCTCAAATACCAGCTAATCTTTGGAAACTTTCCTGAGTTTCAGAGGGATGTGAATATTATTTTCTCCTGCTCTTTTAAAATATCCCTACATTGCTATATTTATTTTTATACCTTATTCATATGATATTCTTCATTTTCAAGTGATAAATATCTTCTGAGCTATGAGGGAAGCCTTAAGACAAATTAAATATTCTAAATTTGAATTCTTCAGAACTAAGTTAAATGTCTGATATATAGTAAATTTCAATGTCTGTTGAAGTGAATTTTGCTTTCTTGAGAAGAGACCTCTATGAGGTCTCCAGTCTTTCTTTACATTACCTAATCCATGTCTATCTCTTTTACCTCTCTTTGTTTCTTATTTCAGAGAAGTAGAGTTCTCCCCTCTTTTTCAAGTGTGATCCCACCAGTTTAAATCATGGTTGTTATTGATCTATTTTTCTCCAAGACCACTAGTCACTCAGTATCTATGCCTTCCTTTCAGAAACTCTCATGGCCATCTCTTCCTTCCCTTTGGATTATAAATTTTATTTTGATTTGTCACAATACCTTCCAAAGAATACAGTATACAAAGGAGGGGAAAAAAGAGTAACTTAATAGTGGGGAAATACTACCTGAACCAGATGATCAAGGTCAATATCAGCAGTGATAAATCATGTTGATAGTATGTGCATTTGATACACTGTGTACTTTATCTCTGTGGTTTTCCTCCCAGGAATGCATATCCCCATTTTAACGATGAGAAACACATCAGCCAAATGCCAATAGAGGGCATGTGAGGAAAAAAACCTGACTGGCACTATCAAAGCTGTCAAAGTCATTGTTTTAATTTCTCAGTGAATTGGCAGTGCTGTTCTCCCCAAAGAGGTTCTAGGAGATATTCTGTCCCTTGACTTTTCCAGCTTCTGCATTCCTGTGCTTGTGGTGGCATCACTCCAGTCTCTGCCTCTGTGATCACTTTGCTTCTTCCTCCTCTCTCTATGTGTGTCTTCTTTGTTTGCCTCGTATAAGGACACTTGTAATGGATTGAGGGCCTGCTCAGATAGTTCAGGAAGGTCTTACCTGGGATCTTTCACTGGTTGTTATTCAGTCACTCAATTGTATCCAACTCTTTGAGACCCCACCCACTATAGCACACCAGGTTTCCCCATCCTTCACTATCTCCCATAGTTTGCTCAAACTCATGTCCATTAAATTGGTGATACCATCCAACCATCTCATCCTCTGTCATCCCCTTCTCCTCCTGCCCTTAAACTTTCCCAGCATCAGAGTCTTTTCTAATGTCTCTCTGCATCAGGTGGCCAAAGTATTGGAGCTTCAGCTTCAGCAGCAGTCCTTCCAATGAATGTTCAGGGTTGATTTCCCTTAGGATTAACAGCTTTGACTTCATACCACCCAAGGGACTTTTAAGAGTCTTCTCCAGCATCACAGTTCGAAGGCATCCATTCTTCAGCGCTCAGCCTACTTTATGGTTCAGACCTCACATCCATAAATGACTATTGGAGAAACCATAGCTTTGACCATAAGGACCTTTGCAGCAAAGTGATGTCTGTTTTTTTCATATGCTGTCTAGATTTGTCATAGCTTTTCTTCCAAGGAGTGTGTCTTTTCATGGCTGCAGTCACTGTCCTCAATGATTTTGGAGTCTGAGAAAGTAAAGTTTGTCATTGTCCATCTATTTGCCATGAAGTGATGGGACTGCATGCCCTGATCTTAGTTTTTTTTGAAAGTTAAATTTTAAGCCAGCTTTTTCACTCTCCTCTTTCACTTTCATCAAGAGGCTCTTGGTTCCTCTTCACTTTCTGTCATTAGGGTGGTGTCATCTGCATATCAGAGGTTACTGATATTTCTCCCTGCAATCTTGATTCCAGCTTGTGCTTCATCGAGTCTGGCATTTCTCATGATGTACTTTGCATATAAGTTAAATAAGCAGGGTGACAATATACTGCCTTGATGTGCTCTTTTCCCAATTTGGGAGCAGTCTGTTTTTCCATGTTCAGTTCTGACTGTTGCTTCTTGACCTGCATACAGGTTTCACAGTAGGCAGATAAGGTGATCTGTTTAAGAATTTTCCATAGTTTGTTGTGATTCACACAGTTGACGGATTTAGCAAAGTCAGTGAAGCAGAAGTAGATGTATCTCTGGAATTCCTTTGCTTTTTCTATAACCAGTAGATGTTAGCAATTTGATCGCTGGTTCCTCACCTTTTGTAAATCCAGCTTGTATATCTGGAAGTTCTTGATTCATGTATTGCTAAAGCCTAGTATGAAGAATTTTGAGCGTAACGTTGCTAGTAGTTGAAATGAGTGCAATTGTGTAGTACTTTGAACATACCTTGACATTGCCTTTCTTTGGGGTTTGAATGAAAACTGATCTTGTCAAGTCCTGTGGCCACTGCTGAGATTTCCTAATTTGCTGGCATGTTGAGTACAGCACTTTAACAGCATCATCTTTTAGGGTTTTAAATAGCTCAGCTGAAATTCCATCACCGCCACTAGCTTTGTGGGTAGTAATGCTTCCTAAGGCCTGCTTGACTTTGCATTCAGTATGTTTGGCTCTAGGTGAGTGATCACACCATTGTGGTTGTCTGGGTCATCAGTACCTTTTATCTATAGTTTTTCTGTGTATTCTTGCCACCTCTTCTTAATCTTCTCTGCTTCTGTTAGTTTCTTAGAATTTCTGTCCTTTTTTTGTGTCCATCTTTACATGAAATATTCCCTTGATGTCTCTAATTTTCTTGAAGAGATCTCTAGTCTTTCCCATTCTATTATTTTCCTCTGTTTCTTTGCATTGCTCACTTAAGAAGGGTTTCTTATCTCTCCTTGCTATTCTTTGGAACTCTACATTTGGATGGATAGATCGTTCCTTTTCTCCTTTGACTTTCACTTCTTTTCTCTTCTCAGCTATTTGTAAGGCCTCCTCAGAAAACCACTTTGCCTTTTTGCATTTATTTTTCTTTGGGATGATTTTGATCACTGCCTCCTGTACAGTGTTATGAACCTCTGTCCATAGTTCTTCTGACACTCTATCAGCTCTAATCGCTTAAATCTATTTGTCACTTCCACTGTATAATCATAAGGGATTTGATTTAGGTCATATCTGAATGGCCTAGTGGTTTTCCCTACATTCTTCAATTTAAGTCTGAATTTTGAAGTAAGGAATTCATGATCTGAGCCACAGTCAGCTCCTGGTCTTCTTTTTGCTGACTGTATAGAGCTTCTCCATCTTTGACCACAAAGAATATAATCAGTCTGATTTTGGTATTGACCATTTGGTGATATCTATGTGTAGGGTCATCTCTTTGTTGTTGGAAGTATGTGTTTGCTATGACCAGTGTGTTCTCTTAGCAAAACTCTGTTGGCTTTTGCCCTGCTTCATTTTGTACTCCAGGGCCAAATTTGCCTGTTACTCCAAGTATCTCTTGACTTCCTGCTTTTGCATTTCAGCCCCCTATGTTAAAAAGGACATCTTGTTTTGGTGTTAGTTCTAGAATGTTTTGTAGATCTTTATAGAACCTTTCAATTTCAACTTCTTTGACATTAGTGGTTGGAGTGTAGACTTGAAAAGACTACTCCAGATAAAGACACATTCATAGATTTCAGGAATTAAAACATGGAAATTTATTTTTGAGGACCACCATTTCGAGGACCACCAAGAAGGTCTGAAAGACTGTGACATCCAAGAAGAGCCTAAGTAGACATGAGCACTAAATATAATCTGATATCCTGAATTGGGGCCCTGAAAAAGACAAGGACGTTAGGAAATAGCTAATGAAATCTGAATAAAGAATTAGTTTAGTTAATAATGATATACAAACATTAGTTTATCCATTGTAACAAATGAACCATTCTAATGCAAGATGTTAATAATAATGGAAATTGGGTGTGGGTCATATTGGATCTAAAACTGTTCTAAAGCTCAAAGTCTGCTTTAAAACAACTCTATGATTAATCCTTTATAACAGTTCTGTCAAACAGAAATATAATGTAAACCATATATGTGATTTTTTTTCCTAGAAGTCATTTCAAAAAGTAAAAAGAAATAAGTGAAATTAATATTAATAATACATTTCATTTTATGTAGCCTAATATATTTATGAGGCTTCCCAGGTGGCTCAGTGATAAAGAGTGCACCTGCCAATGCAGGAGTCACGGAAGTTTGATCCCTGGGTTGAGAAGTTCCCCTGGAAGAGGAAATGGCACCTCACTTCTATATTCTTGCCTGAAAAATCTCATGGACAGAAGAGCCTAGTGGGCTACAGTTCATGGGGTCACAAAGAGTCAGACATGACTGAGTAACTGAGCACATACACACACATATACACACAATATATATCCAAAATAATATCATTTCAATAATTAATTGACATAAATATTATTAGCAACATTTATCACAATCTTTTCTTGGTAATATGTTATGTGTAGATCACACAAGTCATGATAGAACTACAATCTAATAACACTACAAATAATGCTCAAAGTGAAACATCACCCTAACTAAATGAAGTTGTGTTCAGTGGGGGAAAAAAATACATTGCTTCAGCTTTTGTTTAAATTAATTAGATTATATAAAATTCAAAACTATCCATATTTAAACAATATTATATGATATTTATCTTTATCGGACTTACTTTACTCAGTATGACACTCTCTAGATCCATCTGTGTTGTTGCAAATGGCACTACTTCATTCTTTTTAATGGCTGAGTAACTTTCCATTGGATATATGTACCACATCTTCCATGTATATATATATGCAGAATGAAAAATGATAAATGAACTTATTCACAAAATAGAAGCAAGCTCACAGACTTAGAGAATGAACATATGGTTATGTGTGGGGAAAGTATAGATTGAGAGTTTGGGACTGACGTGCACACTGCTGTATTTAAAATGGATAGCCAACAAGGAAGGATCTAGTGTATAGCACAAGGGACTCTGCTCAATATTATATAACAACCTAAATGGGAAAAGAACTTGAAAAATATGTACATGTGTGTATATATACACACACACACACACACATAAGTGTGTGTGTGAATCACTTTGTTGTACATCTGAAGCTAGCATAACATTATTAATCATCTATTTGTTGTTCAGTCACCAAGTCATATCCAACTCTGCAACCCCATGGACTCCAACACTCCAGGCCTCCCTGTCTCTCACTATCTCCCAGAGTTTGCCCAAGTTCACATCCATTGAATTGGTGATCCCATCCAAACATATCATCCTCTGTCACCCTCTTCTCCTGCCCTCAATCTTTCCTAGCGTCAGGATATTTTCCAATGAGTCAACTGTTTGCATCAGGTGGCCAAGGTATTGGAACTTCAGCTTCAACATCAGTCCATCCAGTGAATATTCAGGGTTAATTTCCTTTAAGATTGACTGGTTTGAACTCTTTCTGTCCAAGGGACTCTCCAGCATCTTCTCCAACACCACAGTTAAGAAGTATCTATTCTTCAGCCCTGAGCCTTCTTTATGGTCCACCTCTTATATCCATACATGACTACTGGAAAAACCATAGCTTTTACTATATGTACCTTTGTTGGCAAACTGATGTTTTTGCTTTTTAATACTGTCTAGGTTTGTCACAGCTTTCTGACAAGAAGCAGAAATTACTTCTAAGCAGAAACTAGAATCGTCTTCTAATTTCATGGTGACAGTCACCATCCACAGTGATTTTAGAGTGCAAGGAGAGGATATCTGTCACAGCTTCTACATTTTCCCCTTCTATTTGGCCTGAAGTGATGGGACTGGCTGCCATGATCTTAGTTTTTTTTAATATTGAGTTTTAAGCTGGCTTTTTCACTCTTTTCTTTCACCCTCATCAAGAGGCTCTTTAGTTCCTCTTCACTTTCTGTCATGAGAGTGGTATTATCTGCATATCTGAGAATGTTGAAATGTCTCCTGGCAATCTTGATTCCATCCTGTAACTCATCCATCCTGGCATTTGCATGATGTGCTTTGCATATAAGTTAAATAAGCAGGGTAACAATATAACAACCTCTTTGTACTCCTTTCTCAATTTTGAACCAGTTTTTCCATATAAGTTTCTAACTGTTGCTTCTTGACCTGCATACAGGTTTCTCAGGAGACTGATAAGGTGGCCTGGTATTCCCATCTCATTGAATTTTCTACAGTTTGTTATGATCCACACAGTCAAAGACTTTAGCATAATCAGTGAAACAGAAGTAGATGTTTTTCTAGAATTCCTTTGCTTTGTCTATGATCCAGCGGATGTTGACAATTTCATCTCTGATTCCGCTGCCTTATCTAAACCCATCTTGTACATCTGAAAGTTCTTATTCACTTACTGCTGAAACCTGTATTTTGTACATAACCTTACTAGCATGAGAAATGAGTATAATTGTCCAGTAGTATGAATATTCTTTAGTACTGCCCTTCTGGGGAATTGGGATAAAGGTTGACCTTTTCCAGTCCTGTGGCCACTGCTGGTTTTTCCAAATTTGCTGACATATTGAGTGCAGCACTTTAATAGCATCACCTTTTAGGATTTTAAATAGCTCTGCTGGAGTTCCCATCACCTCTGCTATCTTAATTGGCAGCAGTGCTTCCTAAGGCTCACTAGAACTCACACTCTAGGATGTCTGGCTCAAGGTGAGTGACTACACCTTCATGGTTTTCCAGGTCATTAAGAGCTTTTTTGTATAGTTCTTCTGTGTATTCTTGCCATCTCTTCTGCTTCTATTAGGTCTTTACTGTTTCTGTCCTTTTTTGTGCCCATCTTTACATGAAATTTTCCTTTGATATCTCCAGTTTTCTTGAAGAGATCTCATCTTTCCCCTTCTGTTGTTTTCTTTACTTCTTTTCATCGTTCATTGAAGAAGGCCTTATGTCTCTCCTTGCGATTCTCTGGAACTCTGCATTCAGTTCAGTATACCTTTCCCTGTTTTCCCTTGCTTTCTACTTCTCTTCTTTCCTCAGCTATTTGTAAACCCTCCTCAGACAACCACTTTGCCTTCCTGCATTTCTTTTTTTCTTTGGTATGGTTTTGGTCAGTGCCACCTGTACAGTATTACTAACCTCTGTCCATAGTTCTTCAGACACTCTGTTTACCAGATCTAATTCCTTGAATCTATTCATCACCTCCACTGTATACTCATAGGGGATTTGATTAAGGTCATGCCTGACTGGACTAGTGGTTTTCCCCGCTTTCTTTAATTAAAGCCTGAATTTTGCTGTAAGAGCTGATGATCTGCAATCATCAGCTCATCATGTCAGATCATCAGATCATCATTAATCATCTCTACTCCTATATAAAATAGAAAATCAAGAAGCAAAGTGAAGTGCAATTTTAAAAAATTCAAAATTTCATTTCTCAGGCTTGCAAGCTACATTTCAAGTGCTTAACCTCACTGAACAGGATAACTCCAAATGTTTTCCTTGTTGTTGGTTTCTATGATATACTGTATAACAAACTACCCCTTCCTGCCAAATTATTACCTTAAAATAACAATAGCTTATTATATCTCATAATGCTTTCAGTTGACCTTGCAATAATTTTCTGTTCTTGCTTTATGTCTTTCATGCTGATGGTGTTAGAGAACCACTGGGGCTGGAATATCCAAAGTGGCCTTATCGCAGGTCTGGCTCTTTGGCCGGGAGAGCTGGAAGACCAGGCTGAACTAGGCCTCTCTCTCCTGCCCTGAAGCCTCAGGATCTCTGCTTGTGGTCTCTCCAGTAAGATGGCCAGATTTAATATATCTGTGGTACAGGGCTCCCCAGAGCTCAAAATAGAACCTTCCACACCTTCTTAAGGATTAGATGTAAGACTTGGCACAGTGTCACTTCTGTACTGTTTCACTATTATTGTTTAAAGATTGCTATTATTTAACGTGAGTCATGGAGCCAGCAGATTCAAGATGGAAGGAAAATGCACAAGGGCATAAATACCAAGAGACTTGGAGACTAGTGTTCTTGAGTGTTGGTTCAGTTTTCAGCAAGTATTTATTTCATGAGGGTTGTCACTACTAATCTCATAATCGTGTACTGTTACTTCAAAGTAACAGAGATACAGAAGTTAAGAAACACGCTCAAGCAAGGGTTCCTCAGTAAGTGGGGAACATGGGCCGCAAACCCAGGCACTTTGGATTCCTGAGCCCCTGCCCATTTTGTTAACTGTTTCAGTTTATATAAACTTGTTTATATAAACAACTTTTAAGGACAAAAATTGACTCCTACTAAGAAATATTTTCAATGCTTGATGTTATGCTTGTTATGCTTAAAGAAGTTCTCATTAACTGAACCTACTTATGGTCACAGCATTGTCTATATTTGTGGTGGAAAGATCTGACTCTTTGATCTCGTGCTTGCTCTTATTCTCTTTCTTTTCATGGATAAATTGTGATGGTTGTGTGAAAATTTCTGCTTGCTTTACACAAACTTTTCACTTAGAAATTTCAGTTAAGTGCATTTTTATCTGATCACCCAGAGCTCTTTCTGCTGACCCTAAATTCTTTCTTATCCTTCGTAATCACTGAAGACTCATCAGTGACATTACTAGTTTCGTGTAATATAATATGTTTTCATTCCATATTTTCCTTAGGCAGAGAAATCAACTATGATAAAGTAATGACCTTAACATAACTGTCATTAACAAAAAGGTTACAGTGTTCTCACCAGAATACTAGAGCCAGGAATCATTCTCTCTTGTGATTCTATATCTTATTTGCTCTGAGCTCTTTAAACGTAACAAATAATCATGCCTTATTAAGCACCTGCTCAGTGAAGTTGGGGAATCAGACTATGGTGACATTAAATCCTGACCTTTGACTTCTTCTGTCAGATGTGAGAATGATTATTTCTACCGGGTCTTGGTTTGACATTAGGGAGCAATTGGCTAATCCTCAGATTCTCCAAACTTGCTCTCTGGTCCCTTGCTAATGCTCATCTTGTTCTGAGTCTTAGATTTATTATGATTTACTCACCATGTGGGGTAACAGTATCTCCTTTTATCTTAAAGGGAGCAGCATCTATATGGTTTTGAGTTCTAGTTCTCAAGAGAACTCAGGGGAAAACTTTAAAAGCTTAGGAATGGGTTTTTATCTCTTCCCTTGGTTGACTTTCCTAATATAGGATTTGAACAAGTGGCTAAGTGAAGAGATGTGTAAAAGGAAAAGACTCTGGGTCTAATTAGTTGGAACAACTTCCAGGAGGGGTGAATATTAGAATAACATCATATCCAGAAAAAGAACTATGAATTTGATAACTTTCCCAAACAATGGGCCTAACATATTTGTTTTGAAATGTAATCACTGGGCCTTTAGTATTTTAAAAGCATAGTTGAAGTTGGCATTGCCATTAAATTACAAATGTGATGAAGTCCAGAATTGTGAACAATGTCAGCCCAGATTATATACAGAAGGAAGTGTGATAAAAGGTATGGGAAAAATTTTGGTAGGTTAGATAGGAGAGAAGAACCTTGGGGAAAAGATCTACTCAAGCAGAAAATTTAAGAAAAGTGAAACTCACCCTAATTTATCATCTATTGTGTGTCAGACACTGTGTTGAGCACATCATAAACAGGAAAATGGGCACTAGCAGTAACATCCCATAAAAAGGAGCTAGAACAGAAAGAGTAGAACAGGAGAGAGCAACATTGAAATAAGGAATTTCTATCTGGAATTTGCTAAGAACATCTGAACTTCTAGAACACAACTTCTATTTCAGAAAAATACCTAAATAGGTCACAGTGTGTGTATGTGTGTGCTTAGTTATGTCCAACTCTTTGCGACCCGCTGGACTACAGCCCGCCAGGCTCCTTTGTCCAAGGAATTTCCAGGTAAGAGTACTGGAGTGGGGATCTTCCTGATCTGGGGTTGGGCCCACATCTCACTGTGTCTCCTGCGTTGGCGGGCAGAACCTTTACCACTAGTGCCACCTGGGAAGGCACAGCAGAACTCGACATCCAGCTATAAACATTTAAATAGGGCCACACAGCCCTTCTCCTCTTTAAGGCAATTTACCAAGCTTTATCAATCTGAATTTGCTTACAGTTCACTCATTCCTTTTTTGCTGAAGTTAGGCACAGTGTTTCTCTTCTTTGCCACCATGAGCTGATGCTTGCTTGCCAGTAACAATTTTAAGAATTTTGTGGGTTGTTGATCCATGTATCTTAATACAATCCTTTTAAGGAATTGAAGTGAAGGCTGCTAAAGAAAGAGTCCAGGGCTTCCCTGATGGCTCAATGGTAAAGAATCTGCCTGCCAATGCAGGAGACACAGATTTGATCCCTGATCCAGGAAGCAAAGATCCCACAGGCCAAGGTGTAACTAAGCCTGTGTGCCATTTTACTGAGCCTGTGCTATAAAGCTGAAGAAGCCCATGTACCTAGAATCTGTACTTTGCAACAAGAGAAGCCACTGCAATGAGAAGGCTGCTCGCTGCAACGAAGAGTAGCACCCGCTCGCCACAACTAGAAAAAGCCCATGCACAGCAACAAAGACCCAACACTGCCAAAATTAAATACATAAATGAAATTATATTTATAAAGAGTCCAGGTTCAGTACCTAACAAGATTCCTGAAGAGGAGGGACAGAAAGATAGAAGACAAGAGCTGCATGGTATTAGGAGAGACGGTAGCAGGAGAAATAATAGGGCTTCCCTGGTGGCTCAGCAGTAAAGAATTTGTCTTCAGTGTAGAGATGTGGCTTCAATCCCTGGGTTGGGAAGATCACCTGGAGGAGGGCATAGCAGCCCATTCCAGGACTCTTGCCTGGAGAGAATCCCATGGACAGAGGAGCCTGGTGGGCCACAGCCCATAGGCTCACAGAGAGTCAGTCACGAATGAGGCAACTGAACACACAGGCAGCAGAGACGATAAAATTGGAAAACTTGTAGGGTCCTTAGTGTTTTTGTCCAGTTGTTCTACAGAACTAAACACACCATGATCAGTACTGGTTGACTGAATAAATGAGTTGTTTAAGGCCAATGAATCCATATCTTTTCATGTCACAGCAGGCTCATAAAGTGTATGGCAAGGAGGGATGAATAGATGTGGTCACTTGCAGCTGGAGAGGATTGACTTTCAGGGTTCCAGCCGACTCCAGATCCTAGGGGTGCCCAAAGGATGAGCAGCTGAGTTTCTGACAACCTGCATGTGTTGTGGCCCATTACATGGGAAGCACTAACCTAAATCATGAAATATGCCTGAAATATACTTTTCTTCAGGTCTGTCATTAACATATTCTAACCTTTATGTATTGTGCACAGATGGTGCTTTGAAGAAGGGGATGGTAAAAATGCTTCTCTTCTTTAGGTGGATTCAGCTTCGTAAAACCTACTGCTTGGCACAGGTTCCAGGTGCTGGATTCAATCCCTGCTCATTCATCCACTGTGTGCTTTATATCATTCTGTCTGCTCAGCATTCCACTGTCCTCTCTCACTCAGCTAATTTTAGGCAATTTCCAATCTAGTGGTCACTGACCACCTTTTACTTGTAAATTTATGGATTCTGCTTCTTGTCTTCATGAAATCTCCTTTTGGTTCAAATTTCTCTTTATCAGTCTGCTCAGGTTTCAGAGTTCTATATTCTCTTGAATAAATTTGAAAAAAAATAAAAGAAATCTGAAATTTTCTCTTCCCCATTATCCTTAATGTTGCCATTTTTGTTTTGGTTTGTTTTTTGTCCAACTAATTCATATAGAGTCACAGCCTCTGATGAGTCAAACTGGGATCAAAGCCCACCAGCCATGACTTCCAAAAACACACTTTATTTGCCTTACTATCAACATGTGGATTTTCTGGAGAAGTTTAGGGGGGTGGGCGATGCTTATTGTAATATTAGGGTCTGGATTATGTGATTCCACAAAGGGATGGAGAAAATGGAGGTCCATTTTGGAGTGATTTCTTTCAGGAAACAGAGCAGTTCAGTTACAGTTGTCTTAGTCATTTTTATCTGGAAAGAGAAAGGATTAAAGTCAAGCTAAAGTTGTCGTTGATAAAGAAGCCGTTGTCCCTTGTGATAATTAGCAGAAGGGCTGTTATTTTTATAGTTCTGGGTATCCTTGTCTCTGTCTTGTTTCAGGCATAATCACTGAGTGGCCTCATCTGTCTTGTCCACCATAGTCACCAGGTGGCCGGGTTTGAGTATTGTTTATACAGACATACCTTTGAGATATTTCAGGTTCCTTTCCAGACCGCAGCAAGAAAGTGAATATTGCAATAAAATGAATCATATGTGGTTTTTAGTTTCTCAGTGACTATAAAAGGGATGTTTGCACTGTACTATAGTCAATGAAGTGTGGAATAACATTGTTTAAAAAAAAGTATGTCTGTACCTTTAATTGAAAAATACTTTGTTGCTAATCATCATCCAAGCCTTTAGCAAGTCCTAGTAGTAACGTCAAAGATCACTGATCACAAATCGCCAAAACAAATATAGTAACAACAAAAAAGTTTGAAATGTGAAAATTGACAGAATGTGACACAGAGACACAAAGTGAGCAAATGTTGTTAGAAACATGGCACTTAATACACTTGCTTAATTGTCATGAAATTTCAATTTGTAAAAAAATGCAATATCTGCTGAAGGCAATACAGTGAATCATAATCAAACGAGGTATAGCAGTATTCTGTAAGCATCGTTTATGCACGGTTGGAAACATTAGGTCTAGCTACCAGCTTACGACTGCCAGACCTCCAACTTTTTCAGTGCAGAATCCTTTTATTCATATGGTTATAGTTCTTGTTTTCCTGTTATTGTTTGCCCCTCCCTTTAAGCCTTTTCTATGGAGACTGATGATTCACTATCAAGCCAGAAGATGAGAAAATCCTGTCAGATATTGATGGGTCTCTTCCTGAAATCTTCAGATCACTTGGGGAATGAAGACAGTCAAGAGTCAGAGACGTCACAGCATGGAATCTCCTATGAAGCTATCCTGTCCTGGGGCATAAATGAGCCTTGTAGGGTCTGAAGTCGGGCTTGGCTGCACAAATCAAGGACAGCCCCCAACTATCTAATTTTTGGATTGATAATCCTTCCCACCTTAAATTGCCCTTGTTTCTGTTATGTATAGGTGATATTAGTGGAGTTTGTCAGTACTCTGAACTTAAGTAATAAAGGGAAAATTCCAAGTGTTTTTACCATACTCTCCTTTAACCTTATCCCATCTGTCTAGATATAACAGTTTCTGAAATTTCTGGGAGGTCTTCAGTAGTAGACTTCTTTAGTTTTCCATGCTGATGCAACTTTTTCTTCTATTTATATTCTGTTGATAATTTCAATGGGAGCTGGTGGGGAGAGAAGAATAATTGCTTCAAGAGATAGTCATCTCACTCTTTTATCTGGAGAAATGTTTGTGATTTCTAGAGAATGAAAGAGAAAAGATGTATCTTCCAGGAGTATTTTTTTTCCACATGCAAATGGTTATAGTTGCTGCAAAATTTCATCATCCAAACTTCTCAGGCAAATTTCCCTTTTGAAATGGGAGATGAAACGATTGTAGTAAATAGACTCAAAAATGATCTCAGTACCCTTAGGGAAGCCTCAGGTGTCCTGCCATGGAGCCCAGCATTCCAACATATACTTATCTAGTGACAGCCAACTTTTAAACCTGCTGACCTGTTCTTAAGGAAGATTTTTATCAAAAGAAGCTAAATCAAGTTAAAGTTAAATTGCCAACATTCGTTGGATCATCAGAAAAGCAAGAGAATACCAGAAAAGCATCTACTTCTGCTTTATTGACTACTCTAAAGCATCTGACTGTCTAGATCAAAACAAACTGTGGAAAACTTTTCAAGAGATGGGAATACCAGAACACTTTACCTGCCACCTGAGAAATCTGTATACAGGTCAAGAAGCAACAGTTAGAACTGGACATGGAAAAACAGACTGGTTCCAAATAGGGAAAGGAGTATATCAAGGCTGTATATTGTCACCCTGCTTGTTTAACTTATATGCAGAGTACATCATGAGAAACACTGGGCTGGAAGAAGCACAAGCTGGAATCAAGATTGTTGGGAGAAATATCAATAACCTCAGAAATACAAATGACTCCACCCTTATGACAGAAATGAAGAATAACTAAAGAGCCTGTTGATGAAAGTGAAAGAGGAGAGTGAAAAGCTGGCTCAAAATTCAACATTCAAAAAATGGAGATCATGCCATCCAGTCCCATCATGCATGGCAAATAGGTGGGAAAACACTTGAAACAGTGAGAGACTTTATTTTGGGGGGCTCCAGATGGTGCAGATGGTAGCCATGAAATTAAAAGATGCTTACTCTTTGGAAGAAAAGCTGTGACCAACCTAGACAGCACATTAAAAAGCAGAGACATTACTTTGCCAACAAAGTTCCATCTAGTCAAAGCTATGGTTTTTCCAGGAGTCACATATGGATGTGAGAGTTGGACTATAAAGAAAGCTGAGTGTCGAAGAATTGATGCTTTTGAACTGTGGTGTTGGAGAAGACTCTTGAGAGTCCCTTGGACTGCAAGGAGATCCAACCAGTCCACCCTAAAGGAAATCAGTCCTGAATATTCATTGGAAGGACTGATGCTGCAGCTGGAACTGCAATAGTTTGGCCACCTGATGTGAAGAACTGACTCATTGGAAAAGACCCTGATGCTGGGAAAGATTGAAGGCAGGAGGAGAAGAATACGACAGAGGATGAGATATTTGGATGGCATCACCAACTCGAATATGAGTTTGAGCAAGCTCCTGGAGTTGGTGATGGACATGGAAGCCTGGTGTGCTGCAGTCCATGGGGTCTCAGAAGAGTCAGACATGACTGAGCCACTGAACTGACTGATGCTTCAAACTTCCTCCCTCCTCCCATCCCCAAAATCCTAATCACTCGTCCTTGATCCCAGTGAATGTTACTAAAAGAATGTAAGTATTTCCGTGACATGCTCAGAAAAACACAGTTTACAAGTAAAATAGTGAGTCCGTAATTTCCACATCCATCAGTGCCTGATCAAAGCAAAATACCTTAAAATCATTTCTATTCTTGTCATTGCTCACAAATTTAGATACCATTGAAAAAGACAGATTTCTTTTAACTGGCATGTTATCTAAGTGCTCTCAGAAAGACAATCATGGACTTTAAAAAAATGAGGAAAAACTTTGAAAGTCATCTGACTTATAAATGGGTCTAAAAATAACATAAAAAATGTGTTTCATGTTCAACTAAACTTGTTAAACACATATCCCCCTGAAAGTTAAATTGCAGCCTTTATTTAGAGTCTCATTTATTAATATACACTGTGGATTTTCAAGACCTGATATAAAATACAGTATCTCCCAAACTTATATAATCACTCACCCTCTTTAAGTTTCATACCTGTTAATATTTTCTAGAAGAATATTCTAAAAACTCATATTTATCCACACATTCTCATTTTTCTGAAAGAAATCTGATAGAATTCATCTATTAGAGTCAATTCCCAGAATAGTACCCAGGATCATGATTCCCAGCCTAATTTTTCCACCACATCACACGTCAAAGATGTACACATATCAACACTAGATAAGCATTGTTGAACACACTTATCTATATAAAATTATATTGTATCTTTACTATTTTCTAATTTATTAAAGAGTTGTTTCATTATCTAATGTACTTCCAATCAAGTAAAGAGGCCAAAATTACCAAAGCTGCTATGTTTTATTCAGCAGCTTTGTTTATATTTGACTCTCTTTTAGTATAAACTAAATGATGCAAGTGATAGGTATCAATATAAGTTGAATGATTTTGTTTAAATCTTTGATTATAGTCAGCAAAATATGGTCAAATAGCTCATGTTAGTCTATAACATGTTTCTCTTCATTCCCACAACTGTGCATTTAATCTGAGTCCAGTGTTTATATATCTACTGCCTACTCAGAATAAAGCATTGATTGAAGTCCCTTTTATAAATAAGTAGTTTTGCTATTAATCAAATTTTACATTTCAATAATATACAGACTATATTAGTTTCTTGGAGCAAAGTATTGATGGTAAACCATTATGAGAGCACTTAACTCAGTAAACAGAACTAGGTATGATTGTAACTGTTAAAGACTGATTCGGGGAAAAAAATAGCACTGTTTTTATGCAAAGATTTTTTGGAACTTTCTTCTAAAGGCTTTTAAACTATGTGGTACATTGAATAGTAAGTGAACTTTTACCAAATTGGAAATAACTCAGAAAGTAAAATATGCTTAAAAATCTTATTATTTCCATTACAGAAAATTACTTTTTCAAATCAAGATAAAATTTGGATTAATTTAACCATCTTGTGCAATAATTGCATTGTTGTAGTACTTTCACAGGGAATGCTTCATGATTATTTGTTATAAAAAAGAGAGTTTTTGATTTCAGTATCACAAACACTATAGATAAAATTATCAAATTCTAGTGTACATAAAAGAAACCTATTTATTTTTCTTGCTTGTGATTCTCGCACATGGATTTCTGGGTCTTCAAGAAACCTGATAACATGTGGTATAAAGAAACAGAAGCTTCCTCCCAGCTTTTTCCATGTATGTTGCTCCTTAGCATGCTTCTCTTTTCTATATAGTCAAAATCTTTCTTCAAGTTCCTACCTGACTCCCATAAATGTAAAACTAGTTCTAGCCTTTACACGTTCTTTTTCTCTGGACTCAGTCTTTAGTTATTCAGTCCTATGAAGAATCCCACAATGAGCCAGCACTGCCCACTGATTAGGATGGCCGAACTGTAGAACAGGGACACCAAATGCTGGTGAAAATGTGAAGAAACAGGGAATCTTACTCATTGCTGGTGGGAATAAAAATGGTACAGCCACTTTTGAAAACAGTTTGGCAATTTCTTATAAAACTAAATATATTTTTACTGCATCATCCAGCAGTCACACTCCTTGGTATTGACCCCAAACAGAGGAGTTTAAAACTTAAGTCCACACAAAAATCTGCATACAGATGTTTATAGCACCTCTATTCATAATTGCTAGAATGTAGAAGCACCAAGATGTCCTTAAGTAGGTGAATGGATAAATAAGCTATAGTACATCCAAGCAGTCAAGTATTATTCAACAGTAAAACAAATGAGCTATAAAGCCATAAAAAAAAATCAAAGAAACTTAAATGCATATTACTAAGTGAAAGAAACCAATCTGAAATTAATTGAAGAATTCACTATTTCAAGAATTCACTATTTTAGGAATTCACTATTTGAAATTTCAAATTCAAAATTCAGAATTTCACACCAACCTGAAATTAACTCAAGAAGAATTCACTATTAATCATTAGTGTCAGAGTTGGTAGACAGAGTAAATAATAAATGTATGTTGGAAATATCACCTCTTACATTACAGGTTATCATAGGAAAACTGATTTGAGGAATACGAGGAAACGGAAGAAATATATACAGCATTTATAGCAACATCATCTTGAACCATGACTGTAAAAGAAAGGAGACTTGAAGAGATATAACCAGCGACTATAGTCAAGAAAGAAATAATGTTGAAATTTGATGCAGTAAGTTCTGGTGACTAGAATGCAAAAGTAGAAAGTCAAGAAATACCTGGAGTAACAGGCAAATTTGGCCTTGGAGTACAAAATGAAGCAGGGCCAAGGCTAACAGAGTTTTGCCAAGAAAATGCACTGGTCATAGCAAATACCGTCTTCCAATGACACAAGAGAAGATTCTATACATGGACATTACCAGATGGTCAATACTGAAATCGATTCATTATATTCTTTGCAGCCAAAGATGGAGAAGCTCTATACAGTGAGCGAAAGCAAGACTGGGAGCTGACTGTGGCTCATATCATGAACTCCTTATTGCCAAATTCAGACTTAAATTGAAGAAAGTACGGAAAACCACTAGACCATTCAAGTATGACCTAAATCAAATCCCTTACATTGAAAGTGAGAAATAGATTCAAGAGATTAGATCTGATAGGCAGAGTGCCTGAATAACTATGAACGGAGGTTTGTGACATTGTGCAGGAGGCAGGATCAAGACCATCCCTAAGAAAAAGAAATGGAAAAAGGCAAAATGGTTTTCTCAGGAGGCCTTACAAAAAACTGTGGAAAGAAGAGAAGCAAAAGGGAAAGGAGAAAAGGAAAGATATACCCATTTGAATGCAGAGTTCCAAAGAATAGCAAGGAGGGATAAGAAAGCCTTCCTCAGTGATCAATGCAAAGAAAAGAGGAAAAAATAGAATGGGAAAGACTAGAGATCTCTTTAAGGAAATTAGAGATACCAAGGGAACTTTCATGCAAAAAAGTGAGGGAGTTCCAGAAAAACATCTATTTCTGCTTTCTTGACTATGCCAAAGCCTTTGACTGGGTGGATCACAACAAACTGTGGAAAATTCTGAAAGAGATGGAAATACCAGACCACCTGACCTGCCTCCTGGGAAATCTGTATGCAGGTCAGGAAGCAACAGTTAGAACAGGACATGGAACAACAGACTGGTTCCAAATCAGGAAAGGAGTACATCAAGGCTGTATATTGTCACCGTGTGTATTTAACTTATATGCAGAGTGCATCATGAGAAGTGCTGGGCTGGATGAAGCACAAGCTGGAATCAAGATTGCTGGGAGAAATATCAATAACCTGAGATATGAAGATGACACCACCCTTATGGCAGAGGGTGAAGAAGAACTAAAGAGCTTCTTGAAGAAAATGAATGAGGAAAGTGAAAAAGTTGGCTTAAATCTCAACATTCAGATAACTAAGATTATGGCATCTGGTCCCATCACTTCATAGCAAATAGATGGGGAAATAATGGAAACAGTGAGAGACTCTATGTTTTGGGGCTCAAAAAATCACTGCAGATGGTGACTGCAGCCATGAAATTAAAAGACGCTTACTGCTTGGAAGAAATATTATGACCAACTTAGACAGCATAGTAAAAAACAGAGACATTACCTTACCAACAAAGGTCCATCTAATCAAGCTATGGTTTTTCCAGTAGTCATGTATGGATGTGAGAGTTGGACTATAAAGAAAGCTGAGCACAGAAGAATTGATGCTTTTGAACTGTGGTGTTGGAGAAGATTCTTGAGAGTCCCTTGGACTACAAGGAAATCCAACCAGTCCATCCTAAATGAAATCAGCCCTGAATGTTCATTGGAAAGACTGATGCTGAAGCCGAAAAGTCCAATACCTTGGCCACCTGATGTGAAGAACTGATTCATTGGAAAAGACCCTGATGCTGCGAAAGATTGAAGGCAGAAGGAGATGGGGACAACAGTGGATGAGACAGTTGCATGGCATCTCTGACTCAATGGACATGAGTTTGATTAAACTCTGGAAGTCGGTGATGGACAAGGAGTCCTGGCGTGCTGCAGTCCATGGAGTCTCAAAGAGTTGGACTCAACTGAGTGACTGAACTGACTGAATTTCTTGATGAAGACAGAAGAGGTCAAGAGCATAAGTGGACAGATTAGCTTCAAATTTTAAGATACAGTTTAAATGGATAAGAATAGGTACAGGTGTAATATAGATAAGGGGAGGTTGAACAAATTTGTAGCTGAGTCTCTTTCCTTTGAGAAATAAATTGAACATATTTTAATTTAAAAAGAGATAGAAGTATTTATCCTTGGAAAACTCTTCATATTTCTAAAAACAGAAGTGTCAAACATCATAGTGGATGAAAGACAGGAATTGTTCTATTGTCAGAGGAGAGTTTCTAACAACTCCATATCACATTGTCAAGACCATTAAGTACACCTGGAAATGAGTGGAAATGAGTGGAAACTTGACTAGAGCTGGTTATTTTGCAGGAAAAAAAATAGTGCTAGGCAAACTTTCTAGCGATGTTTCCATTGGTTTTCCTAGAAAAACTGAGTCTGAATCTAACAGTGATGAAGGAGAGAACTTAGGATCTCTGTCATCTCCATGGCTGTAGCCCCATCCTTCCTTCTTTCTCACCTTCAGCACAGTCACTCCAGGTCTGTCCCCTGGATGTAAGAGGAACCATTATTTAATTTACATATTATTTTTCATCCCTGGGATCCTTCCAGCTGATTATTCTTTTCCTGGAGAATAAAGAAGTGTTTGCTCACTCACACTCCACTATGTGCTTAGGCCTTTAGTTGTGTCCAACTCTTTACAACCCCATGGACAGTAGCCCACTAGGCTCCTCTGTCCATGGGATTCTCCAGGCAAGAATACTGGAGTGGGTTGCCATGCCCTCTGCCAGGGGATCTTCCCAACCCAGGGATCAAACACACCTCCTGCAATGCAAGCAGATTCTTTACCATCTGAGCACCAGGGAAGCTCAACTCTGCTACAGTTTATGCAATGTAATTCTCCCTATCTCACATCTACAACCCCAGATTCTGGTGTTTGCATCACTCCCAAATCAATCTCAGAACTTGAGGGCCACATCATGAGACACTTTCTGGCCTTACTTACACTTGGCTTCTCATCCAGGTTTTATCCCATGTTAATTTTCTAGCCACAATCTCTACCACTCTTTGTCTCATCAATTCCATCTTCCTTTTTATCTTGTCCAATTGCCCTTCCTCTGATCACTAGACTTCTTTTAATGTCAAAATCTCATAACATCTATTAGATGTGGGCATGTTTTATGTATATATAAATCAGTATAATATGCAACCAAACATACCCTTGATACCTACTCAGTGCATGTCTTTATGTCTACTTAGTCAAATAAGTATGTGGTTGAACATTTGTGACTGGCTAAACTGTGAACCCATTGCCAGGAAGGATGTTGTAGAGTTTTACTAGGCTAGAAAAAACTATGAAAATCATATGGGAGATGATTTCAGGAAGAGGAAGAGAGTGGTATCTGTTAACATCCTAGCATACTAAGGTGCTCTTAGAAAAGCATTGACACTTTCATGCACTTTTTGCTTTCTTTTCCCTGGCCAGATTTATTTCTTACCTCACACATCTTTGAAACACAGTAAGTCAGAATAATGAGTAAAGATTCCCTACATGCACACAGACACACACACACACACACACACATCTAAGGAGTTTAGATTCTGTTTCTGAGGAGATTTTTTTCCAGATGTCAGGCTTTCACTCACCAGAAACTTACAGTTTAGAACATTATTATTCACCCCTCCCTTATCTTTTATTTTTTTCTATATTTGTTCCTAGTCAGTCGAAATTTTAGGACAAGGTGTTCTCTCTAGTTCATTTTCTTTATAAATACTCATTATAGTAATTGCCTGCAACTTTCTTTTGGAATTCACTCCACTCTCCTGTGTGCAATGTGGGTATAACCAGTCCTGCACCTTGGTCAGCACAGAATATATACAAATGCTGTTCTGCAGAAAAGCACAGCCTGGTCCGACTGATAGTGTTACTTGACATATATCCTGATTACAGACTTGGCTCCCTGGAGAAAAAAGCAATCTATGCCAAAAGGAAAAATGGATTGAAATCCTCTGAGCTTCTAGCAAAGGTTTTCTGTCTAATATCCCTCCTAAAATGGAGCCATAATTCACTTAAGTTCTACTTCTAAGCAGAAGAGTGTTAACTTTTGACCAACAGACTCTCAGATGTAAAAAGGAATCTTCGTTTGATATTTATTTGATACTCACTCTAAAAACCACAGTTGATCTTAGTTGAAAGGGTAATGTTAAAACACAAAAGTAACTATTTATAAAAAGGAAGGCTTTAATTTTCCAAATATGAATAAATAACTGTAACACTACTAATTGAATTTATGAACATAAATATTTTAACCTGTGTCCCAGCTACTACCCAGTTTATTCAGTGCTGTTTCCTAACTCCATGAAGGCATTTTCCAAATCATTGAGATTAATCCAAAGAATGAGAAGGATGGACATCATCTCAGAAGAAAAGAAAAAATAAATTCAATTAATAAGAATTCTTACACTGCAACATGAAAATTATGACTATTTAATTTTGATATTTGGCAAAACTAATACAATTATGTAAAGTTTAAAAATAAAATTAAAAAAAGAAAATTATGACTATTTAATTTTAATTTCATACTTTTAATGAAAAGTATGACTATTTAATTTTTTGTTACATAATTATCCTAAGTATAGTTTTTTCACTGGAATAATGTAATACAGACGTTCTCAGAACACAGTTGGGCTTTAGCATCAGGGCTTGCTTGCTTTTATCAACTTGCAGCTGCAAGGGAACACAGAATGATTTAGACCCAATCCACCCAATGTGGTTTTGACAAGTTATATCACCTCTCTGTGCCTTTTTCCTTATCTGTAAAATCTAGATGAAAATAGTCCTATTTCACATGAGGTTGTGGGAATTAAACAAATTAGTATTTCTAAATGCTCTGGAATTATTAGTTTTTTCATTAATAAAGGTAAAATAGTATTTACTTCATTATATGGTTAAGAGAATTTAATGAAGATTGCGTTAAATAAATATTGGCTTCTATAATTATTAGCTGTTAATAAATAGAAACAAAATTAAATCTGCATGTAGTAGTAATGAGAATACTTATTATAGACATTTTCAATTTAGAAATGGGTCAAGAGACATGACTGTTAATGTTAACAACTTGGAATTTAGAATCAGACAGAGTGGATATAAATCTTGGTTCTGTCACGTACCAGCTTTGTAATATCTATAGTGACATCAAATCACACCACTATTCTCTACTAGTGTTAGCTTCTTCTTTTGGAAAATGTGAATAATAATTCTTGCATCTAAGTGTTGTTGTGAACATTAACCGAGACCATGTTTGTAAAGTAGCTGGCACTCTGTGTGCTTTCAATAATTGCTGGGTATTAGTAACTTTCATATTTATTGGGTTCCACAGTTTGAAACTCAAATCACATTTTCCCCCAAAATACTATATTTCAGGTTGTGACCAGTATTTTGGAAAAGTCTAGGTTAAAAAAAAAAAAAAAAAAAACACATATATATATTTCAAAGATTAAGTAAAAAAAAAAAAAAAGAAACAGATTAACTAACACAAAAGCCATATTCCAGTGAAAACATAGCAATCTTAAGAAGCCTCTGAGGAAATCTGGACTATGAGTGCCTTCACCGGAGGCAGCCCTCCTTCCAGTCACATTCATGGAAGGGTGTTCTTGTCCATGAAGCAGTAGATGTTCCTACGGACCAGTAGGCAAGTGACTGTGTTCTCTTGGTCTGCACAAATGCAACCCTCTTTCTCCCTCTTGTACCTTCAGCTACAGAGACTTGATGGGTCACAGTCCACAGTCATCACACATTATTATCATTGGCTCATTCAAATTCTTTTCTTTGCTTACTCGCTTGTTTATTTTATCCCCATATCTAGGCTGTGCATGCTAAGTCGCTTCAGTCATGTCCGACTCTTTGTGACCCTATAGACTGTAGCCTGCCATGCTCCTCTGTCCATGGGATTCTCCAGGCAAGAATATGGGGATCTTCCCAACATAGGGATCAAACCACATCTCTTATGTCTCCTACACTGGGAGGCAGGTTCTTTGCCACTTTTGCCATCTGGGAAGCCCAATTATATTTGCTGGGTTGGGGCAAGAGTATAAATGGAGGCCTCAGGCCCATGATTCTGTCTGCTTCCTGAATTTCAGGGAACCTCAAGCAGATGCATATGAATGCCACAGGCTACACATGTATATTCCATCCTCCTTCACTACCCCACATCCTGGGCTTGAGGATGCCACACTAAAAAAAAAAAAAAAAAAAATGCTTTCCTTGACCAAACCTTAGTCAGCTCCTTGAAGGCCTCTTCTGAACTGATTTAATCTTGGACCTCAGTGTCCATCTTTCTTGGATCTGTGTCACCCAGTTTTAGCAAAGATCCTGCCAGGTCAGTTTAGTCACTGGTTTTTCTTAGTAATTTTCTATCCACTGAGCCCAACTCTTCTGTTTCTTGGCTATAAATCCCTACTTCTTTATGTTGAACTTTAAATGGAGCCCAGTTCTTTCTCTCTCTCTCTCTTTTTTTTAATATTTATGGAGGTTGTCCTTAAGCCATATGCCAATTAATTCACTGTTAGTGATTCCTTACTCTTATCAATTCTTCATTTTCTACCAGTAATACAAAAATTGAGCACACTCTTATTCCTTTTGGTCCTTTTCATCCCTCACATCGTAATATTGACATTGAGAAGCATGAGTCAGACCTTAACCAACTTGCCATCTTTTCAAGAGATGCAACAAACCACTTCATATCAGTCATTCCATTGGTGAGATAAACTGGAAAACAAAGGAGAATTTCTAAACGTGTTTAGTGTGGGGTTCCTACTGAGATTCCCCAGATATACATCTCCATCATATAAAATTTCAGACAATTCTTTATATACTCAGAAAGAATTATTTTTAATTAGATTTCTTCACTGCTGCTGCTGCTACTGCTAAGTTGCTTCAGTCGTGTCCGACTCTGTGCGATCCCATGGATTGCAGCCTACCAGGATTCTCCAGGCAAGAACACTGGGGTGGGTTGCCATTTCCTTCTCCAATGCATGAAAGTGGAAAGTGAAAGTGAAGTCGTTCAGTTGTGTCTGACTCTTAGTGACTCCATGGACTGCAGCCTACCAGGCTCCTCCATCCATGGGATTTTCCGGGCAACAGTACTGGAGGGGGGTGCCATTGCCTTCTCCCAATACTGCTATATAAATGCATTCACGAATAGCTTTAATGAATATTAAGTGTCCAAAAGAAAGGATTGTTGCTTGCTTCTGTTTTTATATAGTCAGAGAGAGCAAGGAGTTCCAGGGTTTGCCAGAGCCAGTGCCTGTTTTTCTGCTGGTTTTCTGTTGGTTTCTGCTCTAGTTACATATATCATCCTGGGTCCAAATACAAATCATATGTCAGTAATTCACTTTTAAAAAATATATGTATGATGCATCTTAACAATACATCTTTATAGTTCTAAGTCAAAGAAATTTTTGCTATTTGATAAAATGTATAAATGTAACCAATATGCCTAATTAAACTATATTCTTGAGAAAATATAAACAGGATTGAAAATGGATAAACAGGGTTATAAGTTTGGTTGACTCTCATTTAATGCTGGGCTGTCAAGGTCTAGTAGAATGTTTTTCCAAGAAGATCTCACTTAGGACTTATGTGTTCTTTAATGTAAACAGTACAGGGAAATGCTACGGCACAAATAAAATAATTTAATGTATTATTATCAAAGAATATCTGTCAGGTAAATCTATATTCTTGACTCTGCCATTAATTTAAATCTTTAAACTTTTCTTCAAAGACCTCTTCAAAGTCCTTGTGTTTAAACAAACCATCTATTACAAATTATATGGACCTTCTTTCTACCAGTTTAAATCTTATAGATTATGGCACTGAGTCCACCTGAATCAAAGAAAAAAAAAAAAAAAAAAACTCGTAACACCAGTGTGTAATTGTTTTGTTTAAAATAGATGAACATTCAAAAATGAAAATAGACCTTCTTCAATTTACCAATTTGATTTTAAAAGAAGTACATGGGGTAGGAATTCTAGAAAATGCATCCAGTAATGAATCATGAGAGTTTTACAGAAAAGTTGTTTCACAAGTTGCTAGAGACTGCACTAGATATGAAGAATAGAGACTTTGTCTTCCAGAAATTAAGTTTCTGGTGGAAGATATAAGAAAAACTCATAAATTTTTAAGCTGTTTGATACCTTAGAGATATCTCATCTCATTAGAGAAATTAATGATAACTCACATCAGGATACACACTAACTTAGGCTAAGTTGACCACTAGCTCACTTATATTCACTGCATTCCCTACTACACTTTTTTCATCTGTACCAATAGCCACAAATAACTTCAGCTTTCATTTTTCCTGAGTATCAAACCCATATATCAAACTCTACCATGCACTCCTCAAATCATCCAAACTCAGTGTTCAGTGATGAAACTGTGATCTTCCCACCTTAACCTCCTTTCCTCACTATGATTCCTGGTTTTGTTTTGCTTTTAACTATTATCCATCCAGTTGTAAAACATAGAAATTTAGGGGTCATTTTTCACTTTTTTTCCCCCCTCAAATGCTAATTTGATTAAAATATTGTTATATCACATCTGATTAAAAATACCAAAATGTCATTCTCTGTCTCCAGGATTAGATTTTCATCTAGTCTGAATCATAAAGTTTCTAACAATCAGAACTTTGCTTCTTGGTCAGCTTTCTATAATTTCCACACCTGAGTAAGATATGGTTATTCTCATGCTTAACTTGGCCTGTGAGCATTGAAACCTAAGACTGCTTCCAAATGTTTCTAAAAACTAACTACAACAACACAAATTACCATGGGAGATTCGACATTTTTATTTGTTTTTCAGTAGTAAAAATGACCTGTAGGAAAGGGCTGCAATTATAACTAAACTCGATAATTGGAGATAATTGCCCAATAGTAATTTGTTTCAATATATTAAAAGCTTAGAGGGATATGGCCCATGAAACAACCCCTTTCCTGATGCTAAATGATAACTTCCTACCTGGTAAATTGGTCTCATTTTCTTCTTATTCAAGTTTATGTACTTTAATTTAATACTCTCCACTATGCGGCCTTCTACTCCTACAGTGCATATGTAAATATACTAGCCCCTCATTAACAGGGTCCATTAAAACTGAGAAGTTTGCAAAGGGCAAAAATGTTGGGCTAAATTTTGGCCTTTCTCTACATATGAGCAAAACATCCACAGTGGATTAAAAATGTGTATTATATTAATGTAGAACTTTTCCTAAACAAAATAATGATTTGTGGGATCATTTAAAGGCCTTTTACAAGATATAAATATTTCTTCAGGTTATCTAAAAAGCATGAGTTGGTTTATATATTTGATATATAAGCCAGAAAGAAGAAACTCTATATTTTAAATATCAACCTATAACAGTGTTCATTCCAAGAAAGGCCAGCTCAGCTGTTTGGAGTCCTTTGGCATATTAAGCACGGGGTTCGATACCCTAGATGCCTTAGGCATTTCCATAACAATAGGTATTGCTTTGAAAACAGACATTATTCCAGGGTCCCTGAGACCAAACAAGGTCCTCACTGTCACGTTTTTAAATAAGCAGGGTGTCCAAGAAAGTCCATAATATAAGTCAGTGGAACTGGAAGGTTGCATCTATTATGATGGCTGCATATCTAGTATTTTTATATGTTATTCTTTTCTCTTTCCGTCTCTTTTAGATTTTACTATTGAGTACTTTGTTCTTTTACTGCAATTTAAATCCTTCATCTACTTTTTGTTATGAAATATTTCAAGCATGTAGAATTATGTTGAGCAATATATTTAAATTATAAATCTAACACACAACTTTGTGAAATGCTAAACTAGTTACTGCAAATATATGTAATATATAATACGGAGTTTATATTTTTTTAGAGAAATAATACTTTATTGAAATAGCCATACCTCCCTGTGTCCTCATTCTCTTATTTCTTAGAGGAAAATATATTCTGAATATAGTGTTTAACTTTTCCAGAAATGTTTGTTACATTTTTACTGCTTACATATGAATGTATGTATCCATAAGCAGTATCATTTGCTGCTTTCAACTTGAAAACCCAGTATAATTCTTTTTGTGTTCCTATACCCTGGGATTCTGTTTCTTTAACATTGTTTTTTAAATTTTTCTTTATAGATGCCTGCAGCTCTCCCCCTCCCCCCAATTAAACTTCTGTATCCATCTAGTGACTATATTTCAGTCACTTCTGTAGAACATAGACATTGTTCTCTTTTTTCTATTATATTTAATCTTACAATAAATATTTTTAAAAATTTCTATTACTGCACATGTGGAGAAGGTTCTCAAGAATATACTTAATTGTGAAAAACTGGATCTTGGTGTATGTGCATTTTAAACTTCGAGTATTGGCAAGACACAGTTTTACCCAGTTACCCCCTCAGGAAAACTCTCCCATCAGGAAGCTTCCAAAAGCCTCTAATCCTTCTCCATCAGAGGGCAGACAGACTAAAAACCACAATCACAGAAAATTAACCAATCAGATCACATGGACCACAGCCTTGTCTAAAACAATGTAACTATGACCCATGCCGTATAGGGCCACCCAAGATAGAGGGTCATGGTGGAGAGTTCTGGCAAAACATGGTCCACTGGAGAAAGGAATGGCAAACCACTTCAGTACACTTGCCTTGAGAACCGCATGAACAGGATGAAAAGGAAAAAAGATAGGACACTGAAAGATGAACTCCCCAGGTTGGTAGGTGCCCAATATGCTACTGGAGATCAGTGGAGAAAGAACTCCAGAAAGAATAAAGAGACAGAACCAAAGCAAAAACAACACACACTTGTGGATGTGACTAGTGATAGAAGCAAAGTCTGATGCTGTATGATAGAACAATATTGTGTAGGAACCTGGAATGTTAGGTCCAAGAGTCAAGGCAAATCGGAAGTGGTCAAACAGGAGATGGTAAGAGTGAACGTCTACATTTTAGCAATCAGTGAACTGAAATGGACTGGAATGGGTGAAATTAACTCACATGACCATTGTATCTACTACTGTAGGCAAGAATTCCTTAGAAGAAATGGAGTAGCCATCATAGACAACAGAAGAGTCCAAAATGCAGTACTTGGATGCAATCTCAAAAACAATGATCTCTGTTTGTTTCCAAGGCAAACCATTCAATATCACCAAATCCAAGTCTATTCACTGACCAGTAATGCTGAAGAAGCTGAAGTTGAACGGTTCTATGAAGACCTACAAGACCTTCTAGAACTAACACGCAAAAAAGATGTCCCTTTCATTATAGGGGACTAGAATGCAAAAGTAGGAAGTCAAGAAATACCTGATAACAGGCAATTTTGGCCTTGGAGTAAAGAATGAAGCAGAGCAAAGGCTAATAGAGTTCTGCCAAGAAAATGTATTGGCCATAGCACACACCCTATTCCAACAATAACAAGAGAAGAGTCAACATTTGGACTTCACCAGGTTGTCAATACCAAAATTCGATTAATTATATTCTTTGCAGCCAAAGATAGAGAAGCTCTATACAGTGAGCAAAAGCAAGACCGGGAGCTGACTGTGGCTCAGATTATGAAATCCTTATTGCCAAATTCAGACTTAAATTGAAGAAAGTAGGGAAAACCACTAGACCATTTAGGTATGACCTAAATCAGATCCCTTACGATTATACAGTGGAAATGAGAAATAGATTCATTGGATTAGATCTGAGAGACAAAGTGCCTGAAGAACTATGGACAGAGGTTTGTGACATTGTACAGGAGGCAGGATCAAGTCCATCCCCAAGAAAAAGAAATGCAAAAAGTCAAAACGTTGTCTGAGGAGCCCTTACAAATAGCTGTGAAAAGAAATGAAGTGAAAAGCAAAGGAGAAAAGGAAAGATATACCCATTTGAAAGCAGAGTTCCAAAGAATAACAAGGAGAGATAAGAAAGCCTTCCTCAGTGATCAATGCAAAGAAAAGAGGAAAAAATAGAATGGGAAAGACTAGAGATCTCTTTAAGGAAATTAGAGATACCAAGGGAACTTTCATGCAAAGATGGGCACAATAAAGGACAGTAATGGTATAGACCTAACAGAAGTAGAAGATATTAAGAAGAGGTGGCAAGAATACACAGATGAACTATACAAAAATGATCTTAATGACCCAGATAATCACAATGGTATGATCATTCACCTAGAGCCAGACATCCTGGAATGCGAAGTCAGGCTGCCCTTAGAAAGCATCACTATGAACAAAGCTAGTGGAGATGATAGGATTTCAGTTGAGCTATTTCAAATCCTAAAAGATGATGTTATGAAAGTGCTGCACTCAATATGCCAGCATATGTGGAAAACTCAGCAGTGGCCACAGGACTGGAAAAGTTCAGTTTTCATTCCAATCCCAAAGAAAGGCAATGCCAAAGCATGTTCAACCTTAGCACAATTGTACTCATCTCACACACTAGCAAAGTAATGCTCAAAATTCTCCAAGCCAGGATTCAACAGTTCATGAACCGTGAACTTCCAGATGTTCAAGCTGGGTTTAGAAAAGGCAGAGGAACCAGAGATCAAATTGCCAACATTTGCTGGATCATTGAAAAAGTGAGAATTCCAGAAAAACATCTACTTCTGCTTTATAGACTATGCCAAAGCCTTTGACTGTGTGGTTCACAACAAACTGGAAATTCTGAAAGAGATGGGGATACTAGACCACCTGACCTGCCTCTTGAGATATCCGTATGCATGTCAAGAAGCAACAGTTAGAACTGGACAGGGAAGAACAGAGGGGTTTCAAATTGGGAAAGAAGTATGTCAAGTCTGTATATTGTCACCCTGCTTATTTAACTTTTAAGCAGAGTATATCATGAGAATCCTGGGCTGGATGAAGCACATTTGGAATCAAGATTGCCAGGAGATCAATAACCTCAGATATGCAGATGACACCACCATCATGGCAGAAATTGAAGAAGAACCAAAGAGCCTCTTGATGGAAGTGAAAGAGGAGAGTGAAAAAGTTGGCTTAGAATTCAATGTTCAGAAAACTAAGATCATGGCATCCAGTCCCATCACTTCATGGCAAATAGATGGGGAAACAGTGGAAACAGTGGCAGACTTTATTTTTGGGGGCTCTAAAATCACTGCAGATGGTGACTGTAGCCATGAAATTAAAAGACTCTTGCTCCTTGGTAGAAAAGTTATGAACAACCTAGACAGCCATATCAAAAAGAAGAGACTTTACCAACAAAGATCCATCTAGTCAAAGCTATGGTTTTTCCAGTAGTCATGTATGGATGTGAGAGTTGGACAGTAACGAAAGCTGAGCGCCAAAGAACTGATGCTTTTAAACTGTGGTGTTGGAGAAGACTCTTGAGAGTTCCTTGGACTGCAAGGAGATCCAACCAGTCCATCCTAAAGGATGGCCACCTGATGTGAAGAACTGACTCATTTGAAAAGACCCTGTGCTCAGCAAGATTGAACATGGGAGAAGAAGGGGACAACAGAGGATGAGATGATTGGGTGGCATCACTGACTCAATGAACATGAATTTGCTTGAACTCTGGGAGTTGGTGATGGACAGGGAGGCCTGGCGTGCTGCAATCCATGGGGTCACAAAGAGTCAGACACAACTGAGCAACTGAATTGAACTGAGTATTGTCAAATCCCTCTTCCAAGATTTGTTTGTACTAATATATACACAAGTGACAAGTATATGAGCTTCTGAAGCAAAAAATAGTTTACATTTTCATCATCTTAGGCATGAGTTTCCTGGACTAACAAATCATACTAATGCAGATAACAAGTTGTGTGGTTATAGATGTTTTTGATTCTCAAATGCTAAACTTCTGTCTCCTTTTTTCTCAGGATCACTCCCATGTCTTACTATATAGTCAAACAAATACACATGGAATTTTTTCAGTTTTTAATCTTAGGTTGTATCTTTATTTATAGTAATAGCTTGGGCATGCTCTTTAAGAGGACCCTATATAATTTTTTTTCTTTTTAAAATTTTATGTATACACATTACCATAAATTCTCATGTTTGAAGCATGTCAAAGCACTCAGAAAACTTGACATTTCTTTATACAACATCCCTACAAGTTATTTCATTACAGGTTTGGTATATTATAATATTATCTATTTGCAAATATAAAATATCCTACATGGGTGTACAAAATCAATAAGAAATGAAATTGTCTCTAAAAGAAATTCAAGTAAATTATTTATAAAACAAAATCAGAAACCTCAACTTATGCCTTTAAAAATTTAAATTCATACAGCTAAGCATACAGATGACTATTTTTAATTTTCACTTATAGAATGGTAATTGGAAATCTTAAAAGTTGTTACTTGAGTAGTAATATTAATTCAGTCTACTCATGTCTAAATTAAATCACAGTAAAGCTTAAGTATATAATTATAATGATTGGGAAGAGAAAATTATTCTTTTTTTCATAAGGGAAATTATTGCATACTTACAGTGCAAAATATATCTACTAAAATTTTTTAGGAGATATTTTCCTTTCTATTTGAGTCAGTGTGATTCTATGTGTAAAATCTGGTTATCATGTTCAGGGTCTAAAAACAAAACTTGCACACAAACCAACATTCTGTTTATAACCATAAAACACTAATGTTTGTATTTTATTATAATACAACCAAAATATACATTTAGAAACTTGCAATTATTTTAGATTACAAGACTACACTTCTTTTAAAATAGCGAAACTATAAATTCAAAGTAGATTGCTAACCACTTACAATTAAGTATTAAATTACACAAATAACTGACAGATTTTTTGCCCTTCACCCCCAAATCACCTATTTCAAACATACCATAAATACTTTAATATGAAAAATATTTAAATGAGAGGTATAAGTCATGTATATGTTCCTGTCTTTGCACTGTCAATGTGTCCAATCTTGGAATACTAGATCTTTTTTTAACCTCAAATGTAAATTAAATTATTTAAATATTGTCATTTACTGTGAGAAAAATATTTCTATAAAAACATTTTAAATATCTCTTTTTTCTAAATTCTCCATTCCCAATAAGGCTAATGAATTCCAACATTTTGTCCAAGACAAATTATAAAGGGATGCTGTTTCAGCTTTCATTTCCACTTTTATTTATTTATATCTTATTTCACGAGATATATTTAAGTTTTAAAATATCAGTGTTTGATGCTATTGTTCAATTTAGCATTTTGTTGACATCTGGAGGCTGTCTAATTGTCCTTGAAATTTTAATTTTCAATATAATATAGAAAAACAGGCACTGGCAACTGTAAACTTATCTTTTGCTTGAGTTTATACAATTCAGCAGAAACAAAAGTTAATAGCATATAAAGAACTGAAACATAGACCAAATAACAATTCAAGAGTAAACTCATTTTGCAGGCAGCATATTGTAGGTAAGTAGTATTTAGCTAACGGATTTGTGAGGTATGGTGTGAGTTATAATTCTTTCACTACTGTTGTGGCGTTTGCACATTTCTAATGTTCTCGATTTTCTATTTCTTAAATAATTTGGTTGATTTTCAAAAAAATTTTTTTAATAATGTGAATGTGTTTTGAGCTCTCTGTGGAAAAATAGGTTCTACACTAATTATTTAGACTATCTACTTCTAAACAAACTTAAAATTCCCAATACATCGAATGTAAATGAATGCACAGTTAGGATTTAGCAGCATGAAATTCATATTTAGCTGGAATGAAATTCAAATGATGAATATGCAAGTCAGAGACATGTATTCAAAACATGGGGGAAAAAAACCCATAAAATTAAGGCTAAACACAGACATTTTAAGACCTCTCTGTAAAAACTTGAGTTTTTAGCAAATCTGAAACTATTAACTATAATTTTATTTTTCATTATTTCAAAGAAAATTTGGTAAAAGCTTTCAGTGGTGAGGAAGTATATATTGTGTCTTATCTCTAGACAATATATTCACACTGTTCCCCTAAGTGTTTTAGGCAATTAAAAGATTAAAAAATTAAATGTAGCAGCTTAGATGTCTTGTTCTTATAAATATACATAAATCTTTGCCAATAAAATTTTATTTATTACATGAATTTTTTACTAACAATATTTCAAACTTATTTAAGTAATTACCATAAATTAATAGTTTTAGATCCAAAGCAGCCATTAAAATTTAGCTGTCCATTAAAATTCCTAACTTTTTTCTGAATAACTAAGAAAGAATTAATTTAAAAATGGCTTAGACATTCATATTTTGATGAAAACCAAATTTATTTTCACAAGTCAATCCTAACACTTGAGTTTCATATAATTCTCTCAAAGCTATTCGTAATTTGACCATTACTGTCTAATATACACATATTTGGAAATCTTTTTAAAAAACATACTCATACTTATATGCTTTGAGCTTATTAAGAGTTCCGGCAAGATTTTAAGCCAGCAAATCAATAGTTTCAAACACTCTTGTTAGCAGTCTGATCTTGCTTGAACTATTCATATGGATTACTTTTTAATAGACTGATTTGTTCTGGTTCACTTAAAAAAACTATCTTTCTTAAGTTTTCCTTATAGTAAAACATCTACAAATGTTTATGAGTATCCTATCAAAAGGTGACTTAACATCATAGATCAGTGTGATTTCTTTGAGTAAGTAAGCAATGCAAGTACAATGACTGTAAGATAGGACGTTTTGAGCATAAAACCAGGAACAGACATGATACTGAACTCTAGTAAGTTCCCTTCTCAGAGGCTTTTACTTTCAAGACACGTACAATGCATGAGAAACAAGCAATGTCTGCTATTTAGTTTTCTGAAAAGCTGCCTTCTGTGTGAGGAAGTGACTAATTTTTCATTTCACACTAAAAAGGGCGTGAAAAGGCAAAACAGAAGAAGGCTAAGGGTTTCGTATTGTATGAAGGAAAGGTGAGTCCTTCTTAAACAGGCAGGAAACATACCATACATATTCAGAGGGAAGGTCAAATTGGAAACATTTGAAAGCACTAACAAAACGTGAAAAATGTTAATGTGAGTTTGTTTTCTTTACATGCAGTAGACTTATTTATTATTAAATTACTAAAACAATGAGATTATACAGCATATAATCTCAGAAATGCAAAAAAGGTTGTGAAGAAAAAGATGTCAAAGAGTTAATTTAACCCTTTCCGTTGTAAAAATTTTTGCATTTCATTATTTAACAAATACATAGTATTCCCACTCCCCACGACAGTTGTCTATCTAATTCTCTCTCTCTATATATGTATATATTGTTTTTTCCTATTCACTCAAATAAAATCTAATAATCCATTATTTAGGAGAGAATAAAGACACTAAATAGAAATAATTTATAGAGTATGATGAAATTTTTAGAAGAAAGAGAGGCAGTACACACTGAAATTCCATTGGTTGTATATAAATTTGTGTTCTTTCTTCCCATGATCCTTTAGAAAATGTAACTTTTCCTCAGGCGTTTACTTGCAGTTTCTTATAATCTAGAGTTTTTCGTTTTTTTTTTAAACAGATGAATTACAAATTGGCAGCTACTTATACTCCAGTGCATAAAGCCACATTACCTTTCATCCACTGTATTCGTGATTGTTCTTCCTTTTTATGGGAGTTTTCCCCAAAGCCAGAATTTATGGCTATCTTTCTTTCTCTTAACAAATCCCATCTGCGTTCCCCCCGGTTAGGATGCAGTATACTTCGTGATGTTTTCTTTTATCAAAATGCTTTCCCATACCCTATTAAAATATTTATTAAGCATTATGCCCCTATAAAGCTCAGCATATATTCTAAAAACACATAACTGAGCACCAAGTTCTCTCTGTGAACCTGTTATCCTGACAAGTCACAAGGAATCCTGGGAGGAACATTTATGCCCTTCAGTAAATCAATGCTGCAGGACACTAAATTGTAACCCCTGGGGTCTGAAAGGAGTAATGCACCTCTCCAAATTTCCGAACCATACATACACCAAGAGCAAATGGCTCCCTGGGAAAGTTCCTGTTGATACTGTGAGCTGTATTTTGCATCTTCCCTCCAATTCTACCCCCAGGCAGCCAGTTCTAAAGTGGAATGATATATCCGTTCATAAGAACATAAAGCAACAACTGCATGGTAAACTCCATGCTTAAAGGCCATGCAAAGGACATAAAGCACCTTATTTCAGTGTCAAATTTGATGCTTTTTTAACTCAGTTATTTACATAATAAATTCAAAAACTCAGAATATAAAACATTTACAAGTGTAAAGCCCCTGTTTTGAGGATAATTCAGATACTTTGCAGGTGTAAGTTTTAGTTCTTGGAAAACTGGTTCAGATGAATGATTCACCCTTATTAATGCCATATCCACCATATAGTCTTATTCAGATTACTGTTCTTGTGCTTTAGCAAAATTCCATGGAAAGCTCTTATGAGTTAGTATAAGGATGAATAAAACAGACAACAGTGTTTTTGCAGGTAAAGAGTTCTTTTCTTTAAATTAAATAGAAAACTATGTGGCCACAGCTCTAGGAAGTTCTTCCAGGTCTCTGTGATGTCTTCGATTTCGTTTCTTCTTCATTTCCTGCATGTGCTTCCACTTCGGGCTGCCCTTGTTCCGCTGTCTCCGCTTCTCCCTGTGCCACATCTGTTCACAGTACTGGTCTAGGCTGAAGTTTGGACTGCTAAGGATTTGGATGTAGTCTTTATATCTCAACCTTGACTCAGCCAACAAATCCTTGACTGGCCCCTCCTCATGCTCTGCCCTCTGGGTGTTTTCCATCTGTTCATTCTCAATGATATTCAAAGTCAGCTTCACTATGGTGTGGATAAAAGTGTGCTCCTGTGCTTTGCAGTAATACAGCCCAGAGTCCTTCTTCTGCAGACTTCGAATCAGTAGCCCATATTCTGTTTTGATGATCCTTTCATCGGGTTTTACCTGCAGAGTTGAAAAAAGGTAGGTAATAAATGAGAGCCAGAGAGGCTGCATAGTTTACTTAGATGAATCTACAAGATCTAGTCCCCATCTCTCTGTCATTAAGCATAAGACTGTCAGCTGTTGTGGAAGAGAGTGAAAAATTCAGCTCAAGTAGCTGCCCCCAGAAATGTATGGTTGCATCTGATCATATCTAATTGAGTCTTTGGAATATAATTAGTTTTTCCTCCCAATCTACAGATAGGAATAAAAAGTCATGAAAATGAAGTAAACCTGGAAACTATCAGCTGACCATCTTTAAAGAGATTCCACATACTAATTGGTATTCTAAGAACACTGATTTGTATCTGAATTTTAGAACTAGAATATAACATTGGCAGTCACTCTGTAGAAAAAGAGCTTTAGTGCACACTACTACCTATCATTTAGAAGAGAATGATGATTCTGAAAGGAATTTACTCTTTTTTTCTAGATACTGCCAAATAAATGAGCTGAATAGCATATGGAAACTATAAGTGGTGACTTGTTAAAAGTCAAGTGGAAAGGCATGGAGGACACAGCCTTTGGGATGTTAGAGCTGTAACTAAGTAGGACCATATAGTCAGAAGGTTAGAAACATTTAAAGCTGAATTTCTCTTTTTACTATGAATTGAATTTTGATACTGTGTGTCTGTATGATACTTTAGACTATGTCATCTGTGAAAATACTTCCCATACCTCAGTATACTATAACATTGTGATGTGACTTCGAGTGTGAGAAAGCTCAATGAACAAAAAGAACCTCCCCTGGAATGTGATGCTCTTTGCCCTTTGAAGCAATAGTACAGAAAGACAATTCAAATGTTTAAGCTTGCCTGGCCCCCAGTCTGGTGTGAATAGTGAACCTATCTTCCATAAACTAGAGGCATGTTTACCAACACAAGAGCCCTGTTTAATGTGGACTATTGTTGAGCACTCGGCACTAAGTATAATAACGACAACAACAACAAAGAGGTCTGGAAGATTTCCCAGTTTACACATCTGCCCCTGTACTGTGGACTTTGAGCTGATGGAAATCAAAGAGGCATAAAGACGGCTAAATTAAATTTATTCACAGTGGGTGGACTATACTTTGCATCTTTATGTGAAAAATATGTAGGAAAAAATCCCCCTATTCTGGAAATATGAGAAAAGGAAAAGAAACATCTCTGGCTACCAGCCCAGTTAACTCACAAGTATATGGCCAACCACCCTCTGTGCCAGAGAAGTGCAGCTGGCGGGGTACCACACGAGGCCAAAGGCAGGTCACAGCTCAGATCCCTGGTTAATGAGGCCGAATGGTCTCCAGCCCTGCCTTTGCTCTACACTGAATCCACACCATCAGGGGTTTGCTTGTTACCCTTACTTTGCCTATTTGGTTGAGTTGGTGTGTAGTTTCTTTTTCTTTTTTCTTTTTCTAATGGATTTATTCTAAAGGCCCAGCCATTTTAAAATGCTACTGTAATAAAACTCATGTTGAATTCATTTATATTCTTAGAAACTATAGAAATCTCCTGCCTAGGGTAAAAGTTGAACTTGAATTGGCAGAGCTCTAAAAGATTAAACAAAAATAATAATCGCAAATTTAACATGTACTATATATTTTTTGTTTTAAATAATTTTATTGTAGGAATTATTTTTAAATTTAAATACATCTTAGATTAAGAAACTGAAATTCTGACTCCATAGCCTAGGTTCTGGTTCCTTTCTGCTCTACTTCCTATGACTATTCATTTATCTTCCCTGATTGGTCTCCCATTTATCAAGTTGGTGAAACAGCATATGGTGTATTTGGGAGGGGGGTGGGTGGTTAAAAGTAAAGCTCTTTGAAGGTTAAATGTGAAGTATTATTAGAAGCATCATAGACTACTGCTATACTGCTGGAGAAGTGATGTTCTGAAGCTTTACTTCTGTGATTTAATGGAAAATGGCCTGTGGCTATTATTAATAGCAAGATGATCAAAGTGGGTGACTTCAGTTACAGTTCATCTTTGGATTTTCTTTTCTAGCTGGTATTCTTGCTAATTTTTTTCCCTAATTTATCTGTTTTAACAGGAGGATAATTGCTTTACAATATTATGATGGTTTTTGCCATACATCAATATAAATCAGTCATAGGTATACATGTGTCCCGTCCATCCTATCTTGCTAAACTGCATTTAATGCGACTCTTAGAGATTGTTACACCTCTGACTCAATACTTTTAATTTTTATTTTCAAGCTTCTGACAGGAAAGAACGATGACTTTGTGATTTCACACGTATTACACAACATTTTATCATTATTTTTGCTATTCTTGTTTTATGTCCTGTTTACGTTACTTTACTCTGAAGTCTTGCCCTCTTCCCTCCTTTCCAGTCCCTACAGGATTCCGGGTTTCATAAACACCTGGCATTTCATTACCCCGTTGGGGTCCTTTACTTTTCCTTTCTTTGATGGAATGCTTACATTTTCTTTGGTTTTTGACCTACAGATAAAAAGTCTGCTTTAATGAATTTCTTTTTGGATTTATCTAAATTCTATGAGATAATTTAAGGGATTTTTTTTTTTTGTCTTCCTAAAATTTTAAAAATATGCCTTTAATGAAATGGTATCTCTAATAAAACATTTTTAACTGATATATTTTCATGGGATTTTTGCAATATAGAGATAGAAATCTGTGACCCAGAAATTAAGTGGTTGATTAACATTTGCCTCCTTCACATTCTCATTCTCTGTAATGTTCTCATTCCATGCTGGAATAGGATGCATTATGCAGACTGCATCTCGACAGCGAAATGTCAGCACAGTCAATTTAGAAAATTCAGCTCCTCTACAAAGAGATAATGTAATCTCTGGCCACTGATTTAAACTCATAGAATTTTCTCCACTCTAGTGATATGTAAAAGCTGCTCAGCCTTACAAATCAAAACCACGCTTGAACTCGGGTCGACTATCCATTTGCCTAATGTGAACAAGGATAATATATTTGGCATTATTAAATGTAGATCTTCAGTGAAGGGCAATTCATTTAAAATGAAAAGAGAAACATGGAATGGGACAAAGGACAGTTAGGTATTAAGCAGCAGGTAAAGGTCAGGGACTTGATTCTCTGATAATAGCAGCCTAATGGTAATTCCTTTGCAGATAATTCACCTGTCAGGTCTTTCATAGCTAAAGCATGTGTCTTCCAAGTGACTAGGGCTTCAAGAGTATCTCCCTTCAACAAACATAGACGAAGACTTATTTAAAAATAGTGCTGAGGAAACTGGCTCATTATTTAAAAGAGAAAAAAATCAAATGAATACATAACTCATTCTTGATTAATATCTTGGAGTAAATGTAAATATAAAATATAAACTGTAATTGTAGGGACTTCCCTGGCAGTCCAGTAGTTAAGACTCTGTGCTTCCATTTCAGGAGGCATGGGTTTATCCCTGGTTGGGGAACTGAGATCCTACATGCCATGCAATAGGGCCAAAAAAACCCAAAAAAACCCCAAAAAATTACAATTGTAAAAGTAAAATCATAAAATGATGAGAAAATATATATATATGTTTTTATTGGGAAAGGAACTTCTAAACACAAAGAGAAATCATATAAATCAATAGAAGTTCCAAATGTGTGTGTTTTGAACACACAAAAGAATTTTATAGATATAAAACATAATAAAAAGTTACTTATGCATAATGTTAAATGTTACTATTTAAATATGTAAAGGGATTATTAAAATTTTTAAATGACTGTATCAACATAAACCAAGCAAGTAATAGGTAAGGCAGTTTGCCAATATGGTGATTTTGATGAGAAATTAGCAATATACAGTTGTTTATGCAAAGCTGTAAGAATATTAAAGTCTTTAACTCACTTATTTTACATTTAAGAATCTGCCCTAAGAAAACAGACAAGTAGAGAAAGATTTAGCTAAAGGAAAATTGATTAAGAGGTAACACAAGCTATTTAAATAAAACATGGAACGTGAGTGGATGATTGTGGCATCAGGCTGGCAAGGGTGTGGGACAGGAACCATGTATTAAAATTGAATGGCAGGGGAAATTGCTGATAGTGTAATGGTTAGTAGGAAAAAAACCTGAAATAGAGATCAAAATATATGTGTGATTATCTACACTTTGTGATCTCATAGTCTTTTATATGTCACTGTATTTTCAAAACCATTTATATTGCTTTTATGATAAAAGCAATAAAAATAAAGACCTACAGACAGAAACAAAAACATTTGAAGGTGTTTTTAAAATATTTTAAAAATCCATGGAAAAATTACTATCACAAATGGTAAATTATTTATTCAGATCTCAAAAGTTCAATAGAAGCTTGGGGACTGTCAATTAACTTGCTGGTTACAGCATAAACACCATCAATTTTAAGAACAGCTCTATAAGAAAGTCAGCAGACAACTGACTCATGACCTTCCCAACAGCACCCAACTGTGAAACAACTCAGCAAGGAAATGTTCTCCTCCTGGCAGAGAATAACCTGGTGACAGCCTCTGTGCCACAGGGGATCCTGGGCCTTCCCCTCAGGCTTTGTTTTTTTTTTTTTTTTGAGTGGAGGAAAGATTTCTAACTGTGACCTTCTTGGTAAAGAGCAGAGGGTATCCTGCTGGGAAAAATGCTTCAAATCTAGTCTGGATTTTGTCCCTTTCCTCAGCTCAGGAAGCAGTATTGCATATCCTGGACAATGAATAACTGCCTATTTACAAAGATAGATGAAAATATCAGTTGAAACATTACAGCTAAAATATTTTAAGTATAATTCAATAAATACACTATTTCTGCTCCACTGAAATTTATGGAGCTTGGTACCACCATGACTGTATGATACACTGTTAAAATGTACATTAAAGTAATGCATAGCTTTTTCTGGAAACATAAAATATATGAATGCAAACATGCATAGGCAAATGTATGTATCTAAACCTGGCAGGGCACCCCAAGCAGAGTTCAACATTTTTTTAAAGTTAGATTAAATTTGTCATGGAGGAAGAAAATCGTTATTAAAAAACTATATTTAACTGAAAAGAAATCATCAAACTTTATTGACTAAAATTAAAAATAGTCATTTGAGATATTCAAAAATAAAATACTGTAATGTAACTAAAAGAAAACCTGAATGTTAAAAAATTCAGATTAATGTCCTTCCAATATTTCATGGATAAACAATAAATGCTTTATATCTTGAATTTAAATCATTTTTACATCAGATAAAACTTTATATTGGTAAACAATGAGACTCTTAAACACTTAGTATAAATATGGATATGCCATATTCTTAAAACTTCTGGATGTAACAACAAGAATCAAGTTTTATTAGAGAATTTGACATAAGGACAATTTTCGTATTTGACACAAGGACAATTATGACATAAGGACATGAGACAACTATTCCCTTAGTATTAAATATGTGAAGGGTCAATACTTTGATAGAGAAATTATTCTTAGATGAAGAGAATAACAGCTTCTTAGTTTAACAGTGGACCATACCATAAAAGTTGGCTCTTTGACTCCAAGGTTTCCCAGCCTCAGCACTGCTGATATTTGGGTGGGGCTGGATAGTTATTTATTGTGAGGGACTGAGCATTGCACCATGATTAGCATCATCCTTAATCTCTATGTACTAGACGCCAGTAGCATCCTCCCCCCATGCAGTGACAACAACCAAAAATATGAATACTTTGGGAGCAAAACTGCCTGAAGTTGAGAACCATAATTCCACAGTAATGTTTGACTGATTACATATCCTATTTAAATGTTTATAGAGTTAACAAGAAGGCTGATATTTTAGAGGCCATCTGGTCCTCCTACTTATATGGCAGAGAAACCGAGTGCTAAAGAAGTTGCCACCTGCTCAGAAACCCTCAGCAGTCAGGGTGAACACATCATTAGTGCTACTTCCTATTTTACACATCCTCCCAGACAGAAAGTGTCTGCGATGTTATATGAATTATTTTACACTTGTGAGTAATCCTCTGCTTTGAAATTCACATTCTCATATGTGGTTTTTTTTTTTCATTTTATTTTGACAGGAACTTTTGCATTTATTTTATTTACCATAGAAAATTTTGGCCCATGGGACTTCAGTAATATTACCAAAGAGTCATTACTCAACTCATCTAATTCTGACCCTGTGTTCATTCCATTACAATTACATTATCCTTAATTTAATACTGGGACTTTTAGAATTCTAGATTATCACTGGTTTCTCATATTCTGTCACTTAACCTGTTTCATGATGTTCAAATAATATTAATATACAATTTCTCAGACTACCCAAACTCATCTCATTAAATTCGGTAACATATATAACTTACCTATCTCACAAAATCTTTGTAATATGTTTTAAACACATATATGTGTTAGAAAAACTGAAATAGGGAAAAGTCAAAAGTAGAGCATCCATATTACTTTTCCCTCTCTGTTGATTTAACTTTAATATACTAGAGTGAAAAGGTAGATACTTGTACAACTTATTCATATGACGATATGATATATATTTCCAGTTTTGTACAAATTTGACATGTTTCATTTTATAGTCTAAACTGAATACAACGTGAGTTACAATTTAGTCATTGTGCTACTGTTAGGGAAAGTCTCATTCTTGATCAAGAATTGTTCTAAAATATAAAGAATCTATGAAAAACAAGAAGTTGAGGAAGAATCATGTACATTTGTTTATTTGTCTGCTTCTAAATGTATTTCATTAACACATTTGCATTAAATTGGGCTATTTGTCTCTCAAAGGCATTGTTACCTTGGATACCAGAGTATAAAATTTTACTTTCCTTTTTATCAAGTAGTGATAAGAACTGCATTTGGCACTAAAAGTTGAACATCTTCTCGCACAACCTAAATTTGATGTAAGTTTTACACTCTTTCCCTCAAGGTGATCTTTCTTTGATGACTATAACTTACCTCCTCTCGATGTTCATCTCCTGACCGCTGGATATACCACTTAACAGATGCTTGCTGGGATTTAGGTATACATTCCAGAAAGGTTGAATTAAATTCAATGCCAAAAATCACCTTTTCATCAGCAGGTTCACTAATGCCTGGAAAGCAAACATAGAATAGGAGATTAACCTAGACCTGATTTTAAAAGCAATGGGAAAACAGACTGATTTAGAACAGATGCCATGAGGGAAAGATTCATATACATTATTAAAGAGAAATGAAATTCATAGCATAGTATTTGTTCAGTTCAGTTCAGTTCAGTCACTCAGTCGTGTCCGACTCTTTGAGACCCCATGAATTGCAGCACGCCAGGTCACCCTGTCCATCACCAACTCCCAGAGTCCACTCAGACTCACGTCCATCGAGTCAGTGATGCTATCCAGCCATCTCATCCTCTGTCGTCCCCTTCTCCTCCTGCCCCCAATCCCTCCCAGCATCAGAGTTTTTTCCAATGAGTCAACTCTTCGCATGAGGTGGCCAAAGTACTGGAGTTTCAGCTTTAGCATCATTCCTTCCAAAGAAATCCCAGGGCTGATCTCCTTCAGAATGGACTGGTTGGATCTCCTTGCAGTCCAAGGGATTCTCAAGAGTCTTCTCCAACACCACAGTTCAAAAGCATCAATTTTTCGGTGCTCAGCTTTCTTCACAGTCTAACTCTCAAATCCATACATGACGACTGGAAAAACCATAGCCTTGACTAGATGGACCTTTGTTGGCAAAGTAATGTCTATGCTTTTCAATATGCTATCCAGGTTGGTCATAACTTTTCTTCCAAGGAGTAAGCATCTTTTAATTTCATGGCTGCAGTCACCATCTGCAGTGATTTTGGAGCCCAAAAAAATAAAGTCTGACACTGTTTCCACTGTTTCCCCATCTATTTTCCATGAAGTGATGGGACCAGATGCCATGATCTTCGTCTTCTGAATGTTGAGCTTTAAGCCAACTTTTTCACTCTCCACTTTCACTTTCATCAAGAGGCTTTTTAGTTCCTCTTCACTTTCTGCCATAAGGGTGGTGTCATCTGCATATCTGAGGTTACTGATATTTCTCCTGGCAATCTTGATTCCAGCTTGTGCTTCTTCCAGCCCATAGTATTTGTTACCTATGAGTAAAATGCAAACTCTATCCTAGCATTTCAGTTTTTATTCTTTCATCAATATATTAACTTTTGAAGTTTCTTTTTCAAATAAGAATTCACAAGATATAACTAACATTGAGCCTCTTTGAGTTGCACTGAATAAACTTCAACATCTTTTAACTTTAAATCTTTTAATTTGTAGAAAATAGAACCAATTTTGTAGATAGTTCTGCAATAGAAATTTATTTCACCTTTAAAGAGAAATTCATTATGAACTGGTCCACAGAGCTGACCACAAACTGTATGTTATGACCATATGACATTTCAGTATCAGAAAAGTAAGTGTACTTCTCTATACTTGATGAAATTCTATGATGACGCTAATACACTGGATATTCTAATACTCTGAATCAGGATATTATCTACCCCCAAAAGGTTCTCTTTTATTCAGAGAGGAATATTATAGCCCCACATGCATCTGCAATAAGACAGTCAATGGGAGGCTAAAGGATCAGTGTCTCAGACACCTTCTTCTTATAAATCAACTGCACCATCTGAAATACATTCCATCCAGAGTAGCCAAAGGCTGTGTCCCATGTGTGATCTAAGATCTGCAGCTCAAATTTGATCAAACAAAAAATGACAGCTTCTCAGCCTGGCCCAAACATGCACTTTTTCAACATATATTCAGATGTCTCAATTCTGCAGATGGGCCCACTTAGCATTTTAGGCATAAACCAGAGTAAGGCTTAAGGGACCTAAGTGAATCTTCAATCTAAGCACCCTGAATTATCAGCAAATGGCATGAATGCACATGCATCCAATAGTTAGGTTTCTTTTTTAGAAACTTCTTTTGAACTTATTTGTGTCTTTACCAGCAAAGATTAAGTCAAGCATGCTGACCCTATTATGAATTAACCTTATCTAACTGTCAAAATGCATGGATTCCACTTGAAATCTGTAGTCTATCCACTCTCTCTCTCTGCCCACTCAATAGATTATAGCCACGATTTTCAGATAATAAATTCCTAATGCACAGGAAGATCACCAGTGCAGATCAAGGAGAAGAAAGAAATGCATCATTTCACAGTAACAGAGACTGTTTTCCTGAGCAAAGGGAGTTCATGAACAAAGCAGGGAGGATGCAGGCTGATTGTTAGGCGACAGGGCAAGAGCTTGGGAGAAATTCAATTAGATGGATTCAACAAAAGAACTAGTCAATTAAGTAAATGTTAAAATTAGTGAAATCAACTGGAAAAGTGAAATAGTGAGCTGATTATATGAAATCCATCTTCAAATCAGCAGATAGTGACCCTTTGACACAGTCATCCCCACATCAGTTTTACTACAAACTAATTTACTGAATATTCCAATAATGTTTATCTCTGAGTTTAAAATTTTCTATTTGTAAATTTAAACATATATGTGTGTGTTCAAAAGCATCAATTCTTCAGAACTCAGCTGTCTTTATAGTCCAACTCTCACATCCATACATGACTACTGGAAAAACCATAGCTTTGACTAGACGGACCTTTGTTAGCAAAGTAAAGTCTCTGCTTTTTTTTAATATGCTGTCTAGGTTGGTCATAACTTTTCTTTCAAGGAGCAAGCGTCTTTTAATTTCATGGCTGCAGTCACCATCTGCAGTGATTTTGGAGCCCCAAAAAATAAAGTCTCTCATTGTTTCCCCATCTATTTGCCATGAAGGGATGGAACCAGATGGCATGATCTTAGTTTTCTGAATGTTGAGTTCTAACCCAACTTTTTCACTCTCCTCTTTCACTTTCATCAAGAGGCTCTTTAGTTCTTCTTCGCTTTCTGCCATAAGGGTGGTGTTATCTGCATATCTGAGGTTATTGATATTTCTTCCAGCAATCTTAATTCCAGCTTGTGCTTCATCCAGCCCAGTGTTTCTCATGATGTACTCTCATATAAGTTAAATAAGCAGGGTGACAGTATACAGCCTTGATGTACTCCTTTTCCTATTTGGAACCAGCCTGTTGTTCCAAGTTCAGTTCTAACTGTTGCTCCTGACCTGCATACAGATTTCCCAGGAGGCAGGTCAGGTGGTCTGGTATTCCCATCTCTTTCAGAATTTTCCAGTTTGTTGTGGTCCACACTGTCAAAGGCTTTGGCATAGTCAGTAAAGCAGAAGTAGATGTTTTTCTGGAACTCTATTGCTTTTTTGATGATCCAACAGATGTTGGCAATTTGATCTCTGGTTCCTCTGCCTTTTCTAAATCCAGCTTGGACATCTGGAAGTTCACAGTTCACAAACTGTTGAAGGTTGGCTTGGGGAATTTTGAGCATTACTTTACTAGCATGTGAGATGAGTGCAATTGTGTGGTAGTTTGAGCATTCTTTGGTATTACCTTTCTTTGGGATTGGAATGAAAACTGATCTTTTCCAGTCCTATGGCCACTACTGAGTTTTCCACATTTGCTGGCATATTAAGTGCAGCACTTTCACAAGTGTTTTATTACTATCCATTTTTAAAGGTGCAAAATTTGCATGCAATAATGTTTTTAAAGAGTAGAATATGTATCTTTCATGTAAGTGTAAAACAATTTTAAAGAATATTTTAATCTTTCAGATTGCAAGCAAAAAAATTTTTTTAATAGAGAAATATCTGGAATGTTTCTTCATAATACACTTAGGACATGTCACTGATGTCAGTGCAGCAAGATTATATACAATTAACATTGTTTTAACACTATCATTAATAATCGTGCAGTATCACAGTATATAACAATTGATGAACAAAAGAAGGAAGAAAGAAAACATCTATTTGCCAGTTATTCAAAACTTGATTACCAGGTCAATGCAATGCATATTTATGGTGGGTTATAAGTAACTCATTTCCTCTCTTCTTTACCAAAAACAATTGTTCAAATGTGACCCTTTCTCTTCCTTGAGATTGAAAACCCTTAGTTTGAAAATACCCTCTTAATTTCTACTTTAATTTTCACAATTGATTCTCTATCACTGACTTCTCCTATTCCAATCAATCACCAAACTACCAAAATAAATTACTTTTATTTTTAAAAACAACTTTTCTTAGTAATATGAAATAGTTCCTTATCGCTTACAGGGTAAACACAAACTCCGTAGAATAACATAGGGATGGTCATGAACTTAACCAAACCTATGTGAGTCCTTTCTGATTTTAATACTTGTTACTTAATCTACTTAGGAAAGTGTGATTGTTTCTTTAAGGAACAGCTCAAGGGCTATCCCTCTGAGTATCCCTTCCTTCACCTAAGTATGATGCAGACTTTTTTTTTTTGCCTACCACACTGGCATTACTTTCAATGAAGGGAATATGTTAGTGATTATGGCAGGCAAATTCACCACCTTTATATTCCAGTGACAGAGACAAAGTAATCAAGTGAATGAATAGATAATATAGTATCTGGCTGTGTTATGCAGTACAAGTAAAAATAGCAGATTAGGGAATAATTAGGGATAGAAGGGAAGAAAGGTATTTCAGGTAGGTTGGTCAGAAAGGGTGTCTCTGAGAAATTAACACTGATACTAACATTTCAATCATGGAATAAAACGATGTGAGGATAGAGCCATGTGGATACCTGAAGTGAAGAGTTCTTCAGGTACAGAGGAAACAAATGCAGACAGGGCTGAGATAGGAACCAGACTAGTGCTTTTGAGAAACTAATTTCAAAAGATCATGGGCTTGCCAGGTGGTTCTAATGGTAAAGAACCCGCCTGCCAATGAAGAAAACATAAGGGACGCAGGTTCGATCCATGGGTCAGGAAAATCTCCTGGAGAAAGGCATGGAAACCCACTCCAGTATTCTTGCTTGGAGAATCCCATGGACAGAGGAGCCTGGTGGGCTACAGTCCAACCCAAAGCGTCTGACATGACTGAAGCAACTTAGCACACACGCACACATAGTCTAAATGTTTACAGCAGCAATATTTACAACAGTTAAGACATGGAAGCAACCTAAATGTCCATCAACAGATGAATGGATAAAGAAGATTTTCATAATGTTCATATACACACATGTATATATAATGGAATAGTACACAGCCATAAACAGAAATGCAATAATGACATGTGCATTTCTGCATGGATGATCCTAGAGATTATCATACTAAGTAGGTCAGAAAGAAGAAGACATATACCATATGTCACTTATATGTGGAACTTAAAATATGACACAAATGAACTTATTAATGAAACAGATTCACCCACACAGAAAAAAGACTAAGAGTTGCCAAGGGGGAAGGGGATAAGGAAGTGATGGATTGAGGTTGTGGGAATAGTGGATACAACTATTATATATTAGAATGGATTAAAAAAAAAAAAAAGGTCCTACTCTATAGAAGATGACCACTTCTCAGCAGGAAAGCTATGACAAACCTAGACAGTGTGTTGAAAAGCAGAGATGTTACACTGCTGACAAATGTCTGTATAGTCAAGGCTATGGTCTTCCCCGTGGTCACATATGGTTGTGAGAGCTGGACCATAAAGAAGGCAGAGCACCAGAGAGAGTTGATGTCTTCCAACTGTGGTGCTGGAGAAGATTCCTGAGTCTCTTGGACTGCAAGGAGATGAAACCAATCAATCTTAAGGGAAATCAACCCTGAATTGGAGGGACTGATGCTGAAGTTCCAGTATTTTGGTCACTTGATGTGAACAGCCGACTCACTGGAAAAGTCCCTGATGCTGGGAAAGATTGAGGCCAGAAGGAGAAGAGGGCATGAGAGGATGAGATAGCTCGATGGCATCACCAATGCAATGGACATGAACTTGGGCAAACTCCAGGAGATGGTGAGGGACTGGGAGCCCTGGTGTGCCACAGTCTATGGGGTTGCAAAGATCCAGACATGACTGGGTGACTGAACAACAACAATTACTGTATTTCACAGGGAACTATACTCAATATCCTGTTAAACCATAATGGAAAAGATATGAAGAAGAATAAATATATACGGCTTCCCTGATGGCTCAGGTAGTCAAGAATCAGTCTGCCAATGCAGGAGACACAGGTTCGATTCCTGGCTTGGGAAGATTCCCTGGAGAAGGAAATGGCAACCCACTCCAGTGTTCTTGCCTGGAAAATCCCATTGACAGAGAAACTTGGCAGTCTACAGTCCATGGAGTCATAGAGAGTCTGACACAACTTAGCAACTGAACAACAACAAAATAACTAAATCACTTTGCTGTACACCAGAAACTAACACAACACTGTAAATCAACTATACTTCAATTTAAAAAAAAAAGCCTCTGATAGTATTGAAATGGATGGTGTTAAGGAGTGAATAGACAGAGATGGAATGTTTAGGTAGTAGAATGAAAAGGAAAGTTAAGAACACTCAGAAGGAGAAGCCTATATGGTAAAAGAAAAACCCGAAGTTTTCCATGTGGTGCCATGAAGCATACCTGTGCTGGGAGACCATCTCTGTAAATGCAAGGACCTGATTTGTAGAGCTTGCTGATTTTTCTGGTATAAGAACTCCCACCATGGCTGATTCAAGGTACCAATGGTTTAAAACCAGCTCAAAAATCCCCTACATAATAAACAATCAGCTCTCATGGGGCCATAAAAACTGGCTCCAGCATATCACTGCACCACTGCATGGAAGCCAAGTGAAGAAAGTGTTTCAGGGACAAGGGAGCTAGAGAGTAATAGTGCGTGCTAAAAAGTGTGCATTGGATTTGGCAAGGGAGGAAATCACTTGGTGATCTAGACAAAAACTGGACTGAGTTAGAGTGGTGATGGTGCTTAGAAAAGGCAATGTACAATGGAGCATAACAAGAAGGGGATGTGATGAAGTGGAGACAGAGATTGTGAGTGCCTTAGGCAGCAACAGTCTTTTATAAGTCCTCATAACATGGCATATATTTTACTTGTTTTTATGTTTGTTGCTTGCTCCCTCCCCTAACACACACTTAAATTTAAAATCCCTGAATGTGCAGGTTGTTTTCTTTTTTGTTCATTTGTTGCCATTTAGTCGCTAAGTTGTTTTCAATTCTTTTGTGACCTGTGGACTGTAGCCCTGCCAGGCTCCTCTATCCATGGGGTTTTCCAGGCAAGAACACTGGAGTGGGTTGCCATTTCCTTCTCTCGGGAATCTTCCTGACCCAGGGATGGAACGTGCATCTCCTGCATTGGCAGGAGGATTCTTTACTCCTGAGCATATCCACCGTACCTAAAACAGTCCCTGCTAATCTCATATGCACGTGTGAAAACCTGTATGCACAGCACACAGTAATGATTGCTAAATAAAACACAGGCTGTTACAGTGAGTCACCTGCACGCTGGAACAAGAAAACAAACGTCCTATTCTGGACTAGAGCTTGTTTTTCAGAAGAATGATACTTTAAATTATAAACAATTGTTTTGTTTTTAAATTAAGAACACTCTGCCAGACCACCAGTTACAGACTATGAAATGTGGGTTGTTTATTCAGTGGTGGGTGGTTACTCACATTGTGATGACGGGAAGGCAGTTCCGCTCTTCCTCCAGTTGCATGTGTGTTTGTGTGTGTGCATGCACTTGTGTGCATATATTTTCTATCTGAAGGCAGAGCTTGAGAGTGGAAAGTAATTAAAGCTCTGGAATATACACGTTTACAGATTGTATTCTCTGTTACCAGAGTCACTCAACAGACTTTCTCTCGATTTTCTACTCCTCCCTTCTCACACTCAGACTTTCAAGATCCTCCCTTCTTTGACATTTTCTCTGAATAATACAGCCTCTGGTGATTGCTCATTTTTTTTTTCCCCCTAAACTCCCACATCACGATTTGTACCTTATGACGTCTCCCCAAAGAACTGTAAGTTATCTAAGGAGTCTCTTAGTCTCAAAGTATGACCAGGTCAATTATATGCACGTGGAACTCACTTAATAAATATTTACTGATTGAATGGTACATGAATTAATAAGTGAATACAAATAATGCACAGGCTACCTAAAGTTTCTTTCCAATTAAGTCCAGCCCTTTTATCAAACTTTTCTTGGAGGGTCTCTTCTGGGACGGTCTAAATGTCTGTATGTTTTGGACTATATTCTGCTTTATCTCTAATGGTAGTTTCAAACTTTACAAGGATGGACAAGGCAGTAAAAAAGGAGGGAAAAGGTATAGGAATTTTAAAAGCCATATGAAACAAATAACAATATAACAAAGAATTATATTCACTTAGGCATGTGAACAGGGGGCTGATTTATTTCTATTGCTTTTCCAGAGCACAAGAGTTACACAAAATGGGATCTTCCTACATAAAAGATGTTTTAAGTCATATAATAAAAAAGACACACAAAGATCAGGCTTACAGTTTTCAATGGGAGTAAAGAATAGTAGACCTATACTTACTGTCTTCTATGTCCCAGCACTGGGTGATTGGGTCCCCATACTTCACATCTTGACGTCTAGCTCGCCTATGGAAAAGGGATTAAACTGTTTAGAACTTCAAGCATGATATCTGGAATATAAAAAGTCTACATCTAATACTAATAACAGTAGCAGAAGCAGAACTGTACTTGTTTCACTGCTGAACTTAAATGCAGGTCAGTATTCCAATCACTGCAACATTAATCCAAGTAATACTAGTTAGGTAGAGTCCTAACAGAATGGATCTTGTTTTAGCAATAAGATGATCTGCATTTTATTTAGCCACCACAATTTTTCTTTGATTTTGACAAATTATTCAGTATAACAGGTTGAATATAAATGTGCTCCAGTTTTTATTTACACTCAATGGGGGGGGGGTAACTATTTGTATCTTCTTTTTTTCAGTGTAATAAGATATAAAAGAGCTTTAGTCAGTGGGTAAGAAAGTACACATAAGTATAAAATGCTTTATCATACGAAGATTCATTATTTATGTGATTAAACAACAAGATAGATATTATTTGAAACAGAAGTACAAGTTTGAAATGGCATGAATGGCTAGATGTTATTTCTATCTACTGACACAGTTCACAATGTTTCTCTCATAGTGGTGCTAATAATAGTAACAATAAAGTAATGGCCTTGTACATTATTGTCACATGTTTTCCCGAAGAGAAAATGATAACTATTGTATATAAAAAAATCTGCTACATCTAAATTAAATAAATCTTACACTCAGTGTGCAGTTTCATTTGCTTTGGCTATTTTATGTTGCCACATCAGAGATCACAGATGTCACAATGAACATTCTGTGATACTAGGGTGTTCCTTAAGGGAAACGCTGACTGGATGACAGTCTTGTGGAAGATTCATCTATCATACACATTTTTTGGCTCGCACAAACATTATGTTAGGTAAGGGAGAACATCACAGTGGCATGTCTGCAAGATCAGAGATGCAGTCCTGGGAAATACAAAAAGAAAAAAATATGATGGTATAAGGTACATAAGGTACATAAGGTCAAGAATGTTTTTAAATCTTGGATTCGTAAGGAACAGGATCAATTCATCAAACTGAAGGCTCATTACCAACTAATGAGCATTCCTGTTTTTTAGGTTCTAGAAAAGAAAAGCATTGCCCAAAGATTACCTAGGATGAGTATATTCTTCGTCAAAAACTAACAAAAATGTTGTGACTTTTTACTTCAAACTTAGATTCAATTCAGAGATTTCAGAGAATATAAAAAAGTCTTGGCATTGTGTCTGTTTTTGTACTATACATTCAATCTGAGATACTAGAATTTACAATTTAACAGATCAGTTAACTTTCAAAAAATAGAAGTAAATATATAGTAGTAGGACTATTGTATGCTCACCTGCTATCTTGTTAAGACCTAAAGATTAAAAATATATATATATATACAGTTTGCTGACATTTTACCTAGAACAAAATATACTTTGGGTGATACTTTAATAAATAGTGTTACTGTAAACCACATTTTAAAATAATGATATTTTAATATATCAGCCACCATAACTCATATTAATGAGCACTCAGGTTGTTTCCAATAATTTTGCTATTGAAAACAGTGCTGAAATGAGCAAACATATAATTTGCGGTACTTTTTTGCCTGTGTGTGTGTAAATAAATTCCTAGCCAGGATACTGTTGGCCTACAATGACATTACTTTTAAGAGTACATAAAGCAATAAGTTACAAACAGTGGGACATAGTTTGATATTTAAGCATATCTGGGTGGCAGAAATTGGCCAAGTTGGAGTAAAAGCAAAATTCCACATAACCACTGGGATGTACTGTGAGCTGTATATAATCTACAGTATTACAAAAACATACATTAAGTACAAGCTGGAATCAAGATTACCGGAAGAAATATCAATAACCTCAGATATGCAGATGACACCACCCTTATGGCAGAAAGTGAAGAGGAACTAAAAAGCCTCTTGATGAAAGTGAAAAAGGAGAGTTAAAAAGTTGGCTTAAAGCTCAACATTCAGAAGACGAAGATCATGGCATCTGGTCCCATCATTTCATGGCAAAGAGATGGGGAAACAGTGGAAACAGTGTCAGACTATTTTTTGGGGCTCCAAAATCACTGCAGATGGTGACTGCAGCCATAAAATTAAAAGACGCTTACTCCTTGGAAGGAAAGTTATGACCAACCTGGATAGCATATTGAAAAGCAGAGACATTACTTTGCCAACAAAGGTCCGTCTAGTCAGGGCTGTGGTTTTTCCAGTGGTCATGTACAGATGTGAGAGTTGGACTGTGAAGAAAGCTGAGCACCGAAGAATTGATGCTTTTGAACTGTGGTGTTGGAGAAGACTCTTGAGAGTCCCTTGGACTGCAAGGAGATCCAACCAGTCCATTCTAAAGAAGATCAGCCCTGGGTGTTCTTTGGAAGGAATGATGCTAAAGCTGAAACTCCGGTACTTTGGCCACCTCATGCAAAGAGTTGACTCATTGGAAAAGACTCTGATGCTGGGAGGGATTGGGGGCAGGAGGAGAAGGGGACGACAGAGGATGAGATGGCTGGATGGCATCACCGATTTGATGGACATGAGTTTGAGTAAACTCAGGGAGTTGGTGATGGACAGGGAGGCCTGGTGTGCTGCAATTCATGGGGTCTCAAAGAGTCGGACACGACTGAGTGACTGAACTGAACTGAACTATGAGTATATACGTATTTATAAATATGGGAAGAAAGGAAGAATGTACAAAGGCTAGAATAGTAAAGAAAGCAAACTTTTTGTGCTTTCTGACAAAGATGAAGGCAAAGGATATAAACAATTATCAGAATTTTTTAAAGCTCTGAAATCAAGAGTTATCAGTTAAATCCATTAAACCTGTAACGGGCTTCATTGATCAAGCTTGCTTTAATTGTTGCTACAAAAAGGTGCATATCTCCAAGCCTCGGGTAACCTGAACAAATAAACTTTTTGTCCAAGCTGTTGGAGTTGGGTGTGTCCTGTTTGAGCTCTAGCCAGTTAGGGCATTGGCTTTCCCTCTGGGCATGTGAGAGTGTCCAGTGACCTTTTGACATCAGAGGCCAAAACTCCACCCTCCGAGCATGCATCCCAGGAAGAAGCCTGTAGCTTAGTTCCATCTGCACAGGCCATTGCTTATCTCAACTTTTCTATCTCCAGTTACCTTTCCTAGGCTCCCCAGGTCTCAGGTTTATCTCATACACATCCTGAGTCTCTCACCTTTGGGGAGGTGGATTTGAGACTTGTTTCCTGTCTCCTCGCTTGACTGCCTCATGAATAAACCCCGTTCTCTGCTGCAAACGTTAGCATCTCCACAACTGGCTTGCTGTGTGTCAAACAAACCTGCTGTGGTAAAACCTCCACATTTCTAGATTTCAGAACATTCTATTTTATCCTCCTTAAATTTAGCTTTATGAAAAACTATAAAACACTTACGTTATAATATCCCTACCATAGACCATGTTTCCTGTATGTTTTGTCTTTAAACTAACTACAAGAGAAATTGGCCAACTTTTACTCACAACTTCATGTGAGCTGTTCGTCATGTAAAGTGGAAGGCTTCCTCTTAACGTGAGGTGATGCTCACCTTTTTGAAGTGGGCACATATTGAGAGCATGCATGTCCATCCCAGGCACAGTAGGGGTCTCGGGCAAGACAACAGTCTGCGCACGCTTTCCCATAAGTGTTGCATCTGTGCAAGGAAAGCTGAACCAATCCGTCTCGGGAACCAACATACAATTGTTGCTGCAAATCAGGCAAAACAAATGCATTAGAAGCATCTTTCAGCCTACTCTTAAGAACTTCCCTTTCTTGAATATCATATCACAGATCTAAATCTGTCTCCTCGGGTGCCACAGGAAAAGTAAGATAAGTCAGTCTTCAGTCTGGCTGGATGGTGGTTTGAAGGTGTTGATCCTGAACTGGACAGCATTCTATAGAGCTAGAGTAACCTTGGCAGTAATTTCAGAAGGTAAAAAACCAGCTGCTAGACTGAGGAATTAAGATGTCAAATTCTTTCTCAATAGTTGAAAATACACTTTGGTAGATTATATCAAGCACAGATGCTATAGGCAACACTGTCGGTCTTCTCCTGCCATAAGAAATGACCAAAAGGAGGTTTCTAGAACTTTTTCTGTGGTTTTAACTAACCATTTCATTTGCTAATGAAGTATGGATCCCTGAAGGAAAATGAGTTATAAATGAGAGAGAAAGTATTTGGTATCACTGTGAAGAAAGTATTAAGGAGGCTTATGGGATGCTGTATCACACGTAAAAGCCTGCAGGATACTGACAACTCAGCAAATGAAATTACATTTTGAAAATAAGTCCTAAAAATAAGGCACCACATCCTCACATCCTTACATGAATCTATTTGAGGACATGTGGTGGTGGCAGAGGGGAGGAATCATCCAAGTGAACAAGCCATTGTCTGTGTCTTCAAATGACATGTGGTCAAGTCTAGCAGACATACCAAACTTTAAATGGAGGGGAAAAAAATCTAGAAATAGATACTGGCACAAATAACAGATGTGTACTCTACCTATAGCAATCTGTCTTATATCCCTACCAGCCACTAATCTGCCAGTTAAGACTTCCAAGAGGCTAAATGCATATATTGTTTAGTATTTATTTTACTATGTAATTCTCTAAAATGTCCTTGAAACTCTTCCTTTTCTCCTGTTCTCCCTCTTTATTTCTGTCTAAGATTTCTGTTTTGTTTGATGACTCCTTTCTCTGCAGTGAATGTTGGGTTTCCTTCTTTTCAGTTCTCTTCTTCCTGTACAAAGACTCAGTGGTATCTTGAAAACAACATAAATATGCACATACTGATTCCCCAAATCTACGCTTCCTACCGTATCTTTCTTTTTCTTTTAGCTGTGTGGTATGTGGAATTCTTAGTTCCCCAACCAGGGATGGAACCTGTGCCCCTTGAAGTGGAAGCATGGAGTCTTAGCCACTGGACCACCAGGGAAGTCACTTCCTACCCTACCTGACCAAGAGACAGCATCCCAGTCACCCAAGGCACAAATCTGGGAGTTGTCTCTGAATCTTCCTTCACTCTCATTCCATCTGCCACCTTATCTCTCCATTCTCTCATACAGAACTCTCTAATCTACTTCCTCCTCCCTCTCCACTGCCTTTGTCTCAAGTCCTTATCATCTCTTTCCAGGATCACTTGTAAGTGTCCTACTATTACCCCAGGACTCAGTCCATCTTCCACACTGCCACACCAGACTGCTCTCTCTAAGAGGAAAATCTTACCATGACACCCTCCTGCTTAAAATCTTTCAAGGTTTTCACTGTCTTGGATAAACATGTCAAACTTCTCAGGAGGGCATCCATGCAAAGATGTGTCTACTCTTCTGCTGTTTTACTTCCCCAGGTTCCTTTCTAGTCTCCTTGCTCCATAAGCATAGGTATGCTCTTTGCTCCAACTGTACACAAACTTAGCAGGATAAGTTACAATCTTTCACTCTTTACACCTTTTCAAGTGTTCCCCACTCCTACTTGGCTTCTCCATCCCATCCTTCTTTCTGTCTGATTAACTGCAAGAGCTTTCATAGCTCAAGTTGCCTTTCTCTTAGCTTCCTCCCCCTGCTCCCCTGACCCTCTTTTCCATCAGTTTCTCTCTTTTCCGTCTCCTAGTACATGGTTCCATTTTTGCACTACTGTGTTTGCATGGGCCTTTGCCTTTCAGTTCCACAAGAGTTTCTAGAGATGAAGACGTATGCCATTCATCCATTTCTGTACCCTCCAAGGACAGTAGCAGGCCTTCAGGAAGTAAATGTTGAATGAATGAACAAATTAACAGAAAAGACTGAAGAAGAAATCTACTTGGATATTTTCCTAATCCTTGTATCATACTAAGTGTACTTACTCTACGGATTAAGACAATTTTAGCAACAACTTAATGGTGAACATATTACCTACCATGTGTTTTACTTATATATCTAGAGTATGTATAGAAATGGTAATGCAAGTCTGAACCTCTTGAATCAACTGGGGTTTGGGGTATCATATCCAAGAACTGAGACATCATATTAAATATTATTATTGTTATTATTAGCTACCATCTATTTTACAGTTAGAAAGTTCCAGCTCTCTGTCTAGAATTTTGCATACACCATCCAATTTATTAGGAGGTAGATATTATTCTTCTAACTTTACTGTTGAGGAAATTGACTCCTGGAGTAAGATATTAAGTAGAAGGTTGGAGGTTAACTATTGGGCTGTTTTCCACTGCAGTCTAACTCCTACACTCCCTGATTAAAAACCATTTTTAATGTTTAGTGCTAGTATTCTATTGTTACATGAATTACTTTACAGCCTTGACAGAATGGCATTCTCATGAGACTAGGGAAGTGAGCTCAATTTTCAAGAGCCAAAGAAAGGGAGAATGTATTATTCAATTAATGAAATTGGGTTCCATGTCTCCTAAGGCAAGGCTGAAACAATGCCCAATAATCAGTTACAAAAGAAACAATCTAAAGCTTTTTATAGATTTATAATTTAACTTCCTGCCTCAGTGGATTTTCCCTAAAACAAACTTTGATTCAAACAGTCTTCCTTTTGTGGCTAATTTTTACACAAAAATTAGAAAGTACCTGCTTCAGAGACAACTCCATGTTCAAGATGATTGATGAATGCTGAAAATAGAAATTAACTGTTAGTAATCACGAACAGTCTTTTATAGTAGCCAATATTTTATCTTGTACCAAAGATAATTGGAGTAAACTTCAAGGCTCTTTTATGTAGAGGAGAAAAAGATCTTAATGTTTGCTATTTCCTTTCCATGTGCAGTGATTCAACCTTAATAAAAATTATCAAAATAGTTTCTTATTAAAGAAAAATTACCTAAATATATGTGAAGGCATTCTGCATTGCAGATTGTTCCCAGTTACCCATAAGGTTTCTCCCTCTTCTGACTTTGCTTATCTTAACTGCTTCCACATAATTCAAACTAGTGTTGACAAGAACATCTCCATAATTATTTATTGCCTCTTTCTGCTCTCACTTAGATCAGTAGTTCAAAACTTGTTCAAGTAGCAGAATTCTAAAGAGTTATAGTGCTCCTTGTGAATGAGCATATGCTTTATAGAACCCTACACAACATGATGTGTATAATTTCATGGGGAGAAAGTTTTATTTGTAGGAAATACATTTCTATGCAAGCAACATAAAATTTAAAATATGAACAGAAAAGTTCTCAAACTAAGAATGATGGGATGTTTAAAATTCTTTTCATCTATCATCAATCTTTCCCTATATATTAATTTCTCAAAATAGATATAAAAAATTTAAGGAAGTATATGAAAGAAAGGAAAAGAAAAATGTTAAATGAGGAAGTTCTATCAAATAATTTTTTTAAATGAATTAAGCAGACAGGTTCATTGTTTAATCTGAAGAGTGGAATCCTTCCAAACAATTCCTCTTGACCACTAACAACCACTGAACAGACTCAGTCTAACATGCCTACATGTGTTGTGGGGGCTTTATTTGGCCTCTGGGTTCACACTTATATTTGACATTGACTTCTCCCTTGGGAACTACCCAAGGCTTTGTTTTCAGTAGATGGCAGACAGCAGGTCTTGTTCTTGTTAACTCCTGGACCACTAGTATCATCACGGTGTAAACAGGAACCAGTGGAACCTGGCATGTTAATTAACTTGAGCCCCTCTCAATGGAGGGTCTATTCTCTTTTATGACAATAGATGTTCACATGGAAACAGTATAGTTTAATAAGTTGTCTCAACAAAAATGTTACAAAAGACGCAACATATTTTTCAAAAGCTCTTCTAAGAAATGCAACTTTATTTCTAATTTCATTTTTAGAAAATAACTTTGAACTGAATCTCACTGAACATCTACAAAGAATGCCACAATTCAGATTTACTGTTAAAAGTCTAAGGATATTCCCCAAATCTGGAGAACTATTATTTTAGATCTACTAATGTTTTGGGCGATTGAGAGGAACTTAGCATACATAAAGATTTACTATCATGCAATTAAAAAAAAAAAATCCTTATACAAATGCAGGGAAACATGATTTATACACTTTTCAGTTTTCTCAAATTCAACTGAGGAAAAACTGAAAAGTAAAATTTATAAAGCAGAAAAGCATCTGGATAGTAAAAGAGATCCCAGGCTTTCATCTACTGTACTGATTTGTCTGAGCATAAGCTTGGAAAACTCAGTCATGAGGGGTAGTCCCAGGAGTCCCAATCTCAGTTATATTCTACAGGGGAAAGTGAGTCCTACTTTGGTTGCTTTTTAAACTTTTTTCCTTCACTTAAGGAAACAAAAAATAAAGGAGTTAACTGCAAAGACTTCTCCAGAAAAAGTGATGATATATTGAGACAAACACGTCCCATATAAGAACTGCTTAGGTTCACTGTCTCTTCTCCCGGAACTCTGGCCTAAGTCTTACCTTGAATATCTGTAACTCCTCCAGTACTACCTCTTCTATATTCCACTTCTCCTTTGAAATGCTGACAACTTTTAGGACTGTTCCAATGTCTGAAAAAATACATTACCCATGATTCTTATGTTTCTACTTCAATGTTTAAATATTTATTAGCAACCTTCACATTGCTCCCCTCATTTTTTTTTCGTAATGCCTTTCAAGAAATCAGGTTAAATAAAGCATGCAAGAAATGAAGCTTAATGTATTAATATATGATTCTCCTCTTCTGAAATATTATAGCTTTCAGCTCATAGAACATATGTTTATAAATAAAATATTAAAAGACACATACTTGGAGTGTATTCCTAGCACAGGAATATCTATGTCTCCTTTAAAACTTAGTTGAAATGACAACAAAAGAGAAACATCATATGAGGTATCTATATGAGAAAAGTGGCCACTACTAATCAAATGTATTTAACTGACAGAAACATTAATGGGCTAGAAAGTAAAGTTTTTATCGAAAATTATTTTAGAATTTTAAATTATCACAAGATTAATAATACATTGCAGTTCCACAAGGTGGCATGTAATTACAGAAAGATGATCAAAAGAACATTTTAGAAAAAGAAAAAAAATTTCCATTTGGAGATTAATGTCTAGACTGACCTGTATAAAAATAAATTAAAAATAGTTGCTTATAAACTTCTGAGCACTGTGGTCGGAGTATGTAAACATGTATGGTAATAATCCTGTTTGTACAAAGCAGCGTGAATTGTTTTTAAATGATTCTAGAATCTTTGAAAAATATTAAATATACATTTTCCAAATACCATATTTGGAAATAAGTCTACCTCAGTATCCTTATAATTTTCTCAATAAAAGTTAGGTAGTACCACCTAGTGGCTAAATGGCTTTTCTGACCCAGAAATGTTGAAGAGCTAGGAATGAGCTTCGGGTGGGCCATGCAATTAAGAGGCAAACTCATTAGAATTAATGACAAACTAATTATTTCATGTTTTGATGCTTCAGTAGTAATCTCTGTAGTCTAGAAAACGCCACTTTTTTCCCCTGGGCCTTGGTACCACCATCTGCAGCATAATCAGGTTTGACAATAGGAGTTCTTGAATGCTTCCTAACTTTTGTAAAACCAATACACTTTTAGAAGTAAAATTATCCTAAAATTGTTTTAGGATAGTTCTAAAAACCTTTTTTAGTAAAAGTGTCAATTTCTTCAAAACTCATCAAAATTCTATTTTTTTTAAGCAATGCTTGATTCATCAAATTATACATTATCCAGATGCAGTGCTTTTGTTTTAAAAATACATGCTATTTTTATTGCCATTAGAATTCACAGTACATTATTAGATATTACTTTTTTGAAATGCACCAAATAATATTTCTTTTCCTAGAAAAAGTAATCATTTTAATAAGCTGGCAGTCAAAAAGTAAATAAAATGGGTTCTAATAATGAATAATTAATCCAGAAAATTCAAGGGCAGGAAAAATAATTACCAAGAAGTTCTTACTTTAAGTTATTTACAAATTAATGATTAACTTTTTTGAAAAGCCATCTTATGTCAGCTAAGTCAGGGATTCTCAAAACTGGGTGAAGGGATCCTTTGGGATAGAATTGTCAAATATCTCTGTAGAAAGAAAGAAATGTGAAGTTTGAAGATAGAGAAACTTTTCTTTGCCTACTTGTTTTAGTCCATAGTCATTCAGCAAATATGTATTGAGCACCTCATCTATAGCAGGCACACTGCATTTGTATTACAGAAATATGTTTTGAAATCTCACACAACTCAAATGGAAGCTGGAAGATAGGTATGATGGTCAATTAAAAGCACTTGTTATGCAAGTTAAAAAAAAACAGTGATGAGGTATGAACTAATAATTACTCATTTTGATTTTGATCAGTAGACTTTTCTGAATTTTTTGTTTGTCTAATGAAAAATTCATGTGAAAGAAAGCATAACCTGGCCCTAGCATACCTGTTCCAAGAAACATCACATCATACTGGCCATCTTCTGCGACGACGTGATCCACCACGATCTGTGTCAGTCTGTAATCCACATTGATTCGCTTGAACGTTGGTCGTCCCAAAACTGGATATACTGATTTATACATCACAGGGTGCCGCTTTATGAAACTGATGACATCATCTGGAAAATCTCGGGTGGATTTGATCAGTGGGTCATAGGTTTTGCTTGGACACTGAAAAGAAATGAGGCGGGGAGTAAAGACATTATTCATGCACCTGAGAAAATTTCATTTACTTTCAAAGTTTTTAAAGTTTATTACTGGTAATATTAAAGTAATGGTCAATAGGATCAACATGAACTCACATCAAGATATAAATACATACAGTTCGCCGTGAGTGTATTTAAATCAAGTTTTTGCTTTCAAAAATATTCTAAAATATTACAAAGAAATATTATTCAGCCACACAAAAAATGAAATCTTACCATTTGCAACAACATAGATGGACCTCGAGGGTATTATGCTAAGTGAAATAAGTCAAAGAAAGAAAGATAAATACTGTATGATCTCACTTATATATGTGTAATCTAAACAATGGGACAAACAGAAGAGCTCGTAGATACAGAGAACAGATTGGTGGCTGCCAGAAGTTGGGGGTGAGGGATGGGCAAAATGGGTGAAAGGAGTCAAAAGGTATAAACCTCTAGCTACAAAATAAGTCCTGGTGATGTATGGTGGCTATTAGTTACAGACACTGTATTACGTATTTGAAAGTTGCTAAGAAAATAAATTTTAAAAGTTCTGATCAAGAGAAAAAAAAAATAACTATGGATGGCAACTGATGCTATCTAAACCTATTGTGATCATCTTTCAGTTCAATTCAGTCACTCAGTGGTGTCTGACTTTTTGCGACCCCATGAACTGCAGCACGCCAGGCCTCCCTGGCCATAACCAACTGCCGGAGTCTACCCAAACCCATGTCCATTGAGTCAGCGATGCCATCCAACCATCTCACCCTCTGTCGTCCCCTTCTCCTCCCGCCCTCAATCTTTCCCAGCATCAGGGTCTTTTCAAATGAGTCAGCTCTTTGCCTCAGGTGGCCAAAGTATTGGAGTTTCAGCTTAAACATCAGTCCTTCCAATGAACACCCAGGACTGATCTCTTTTAGGATGGACTGGTTGGATCTCCTTGCAGTCCAAGGTACTCTCAAGAGTCTTCTCCAACACCACAGTTCAAAAGCATCGATTATTCTGTGCTCAGCTTTCTTTGTAGTCCAACTCTCACATCCATACACGACCACTGGAAGAACCATAGCCTTGACTAGACAGACCTCTGTTGACAAAGTAATGTCTCTGCTTTTTAACATGCAGTCTAGGTTGGTCATAACTTTCCTTCCAAGGAGTAAGCGTCTTTTAATTTCATGGCTGCAATCACCATCTGCAGTCATTTTGGAGCCCTCCCAAAATAATCAAACACTGTTTCCCATCTATTAGCCATGAGGTGATGGGCCCGGATGCCATGATCTTAGTTTTCTGAATGTTGAGGTTTAAGCCAACTTTTTCACTCTCCTCCTTCACTTTCATCCAGAGGTTCTTTAGTTCTTCTTCACTTTCTGCCATAAGGGTGGTGTTATCTGCATATCTGAGGTTATTAATATTTCTCCTGGCAATCTTGATTCTAGCTTGTGCTTCTTCCAGCCCAGCGTTTCTCATGATGTACTCTGCATTTAAGTTAAATAAGCAGGGTGACAATATACAGCCTTGACGTACTCCTTTTCCTATTTGGAACCAGTCTGTTGTTCCATGTCCAGTTCTAACTGTTGCTTCCTGACCTGCATACAAATTTCTCAAGAGGCAGGTCAGGTGGTCTGGTATTCCCACCTCTTTCAGAATTTTCCACAGTTTATTGTGATCCACACAGTCAAAAGCTTTGGCATAGTCAATAAATCAGAAATAGATGTTTTTCTTGAACTCTCTTCCTTTTCCCATGATCCAGCAGATGTTGGTAATTTGATCTCTGGTTCCTCTGCCTTTTCTAAAACCAGCTTGAACATCTGGAAGTTCATGATTCACGTATTGCTGAAGCCTGGCTTGGAGAATTTTGAGCATTACTTTACTAGTGTGTGAGATGAGTGCAATTGTGCAGTAGTCTGAGCATTCTTTGGCATTGCCTTTCTTTGGGATTGGAATGAAAACTGACCTTTTCCAGTCCTGTGGCCACTGTTGAGTTTTCTCAACTTGCTGACATATTGAGTGCAGCACATTCACAGCATCATCTTTCAGGATTTGAAATAGCTCAACTGGAATTCCATCACCTCCATTAGCTCCACTAGTTCGTCGAGATGCTTCCCAAGGCCCACTTGACTTCACATTCGAGGGTATCTGGCTCTAGGTGAGTGTGAGTGATCACACCATCGTGATTATCTGGGTCGTGAAGATCTTTTTTGTACAGTTCTGTGTATTCTTGTCACCTCTTCTTATTATCTTCTGCTTCTGTTAGGTCCATACCATTTCTTTCAGTGTATACAAATATCAAATTATGTTATACACATGAAACTAATATACTATATGTCAATTATACCTCAATGAAACATTAATAGTGCACACATTTTAAATCTTTTATCCATGTCCATTTGGGCTCCAGTTTTTGAAATAGTCTTTTTTAGTTGTGTTAGCATAGGTGAAAATTGGTAATTCCCATCCATATCTTTTCTTCCAAGAAGTATAACTTCAGAAAACTGACTATAAAACCCCCGTGATAGATATTTCTATTGCCTTTTACACTGTTCTCTTCTTGAATTCAGATCTCAAAAGACAACTGTCTTAACTTGTTGGCAGATGGAATGGCTAATGGTCATCAAAGAGATCCTTACAAAACAAAGTATCCTGCTTATTAAAGTTCAAAAGAAACATCTAAATTGTATCCATTTATCTGTATTTTCTAAAGTTTCCAAAATGAGCTCTATTTTTTACAAAGGTACATGAAATTTGAGTTGAAAGAAAGTTATTTACAAACACCATTATTTTCAACTTCCTTTAATTAATGTTTAATTTCAGTTTTAAATTAAAACCATGATTGTTAAAAAATAAAATGGAACTAATCAACATGTCATAAAATTACTTGTAAAACAGCTTTAATAGTTTGACATTATAATCATTTAGCTTTTCATAACTGGTGTGAAAATTTACTGTGAACAATTCAGCAGTTCAACAGCTCTTCCCCTAAACAATCTGTGGAGAAACCCTCAGGGAATTTTCACTTGTCTACCATCTCTTCAAGTGTACCTTTTGGCATCCACTAATTCAATAGTTAGTATACACTGCCCCCTGGTGGTAAAAGTAAAAATTTTACACTGCTACAAATTAAATGAATTTGATGTGCCTCTATCCAAAATTATGAAAAGGGAATTGCTTCATATTTGACTTTTTTCATCAAATATCTCCCCTCCCACAAACTAAATATACTTTATTTTATTATAGTTTAGGAATTTATCTCAGAATAATGCTGTTGTTACACTTGAATTCTTAATTGGCTAATACATTTCTTTTGGGAATGAAAAAATTTAGCTATATGGGGAAAGCATCGAAAAGAAAATGAGCAGTATTAGGAAAGTTTATAAGAGAGTCTTGCTTTCTCCATATTTTAGCTCTTCAACAAGTTGGAATCATAATCTGCACTGAACTGAGTTGTTTATATCCAGTACTTCCCTGGTGGCTCAGAGGTTAAAGCGTCTGCCTCCAATGCGGAAGACCAGAGTTCGATCCCTCGGTTGGGAAGATCCCCTGGAGAAGGAAATGGTAACCCACTCCAGTATTCTTGCCTGGAGAATCCCATGGATAGAGGAGCCTGGTAGGCTACAGTCCATGGGGTCGCAAAGAGTCGGACACGACTGAGCGACTTCACTATCACTACACTAATTAAAATCTTGTCAAGGCTGAATTTGTACTTCTCAGTGAAAGCATTCACCAGGGTCATTCTATGGAACTAAACATACTAGAGTTAGTCACAATAAATGACCCTGACCTTAAATTTACAGCAATAAAATTGTAATAGCTCACCAAATTATAAGAAATATCAAAGAAGTTGTAATTTAAAAAAAATCTGTTAGTGATTTTCCATAAATAACTTAAGAATATATTTATCTGTCATAAAAATCTTGCATGTGAAAAGAAACTGATCTTCTCTTGATCAGTTTTATTGTCTTGTCCCGGATCTGCACTAAAGAGGTTAGAAATGTCCTAGCATGTTAGCCATTTGGTACTTACTGAGCATATTCTTAGCTGGTTGGTGGTCTGAACCTATATCTGTATCTTTAGTCACTGTTTCTAGAACTTTGCTCTTAGCCAAGTGAAATCTGTCAACTAGATAATGGAAGAAATCCTGTATTAAGCAGATTAAGCTGTAACTCAAAGTGGATATGGAGCTCAAATGATACAAAGCTCTTGCCCAATTACAGGCTGCATGTTTCAGTCAAAGGCCATTCATAGTGGGCTTATAGCTTAAAACTCCTATGGTGCTATCTGGCGGGTCTATCATTAAAATCAAAGCAAATGCAAGATTTCTGCCTGCATTACATCTTTGAAACAGCTCTCTAACTTAAGAAAATCAGCTCTTTTGACTGTGTAGCTACAATCACAGAGTAGCCAATATTTCAAAAGATATGTTGTACCATTCAAGCCAGATTTTACATCAAATATTCAAATTATAAGAAATTTTAATGTGAGAAAGTATAGGCAAATGAAGCTATGACCATTTATCAAAAAACAAGTATAAATTTTCCTCCTTGCTCACCTTCTGACAAACAGGTTTAACTATATTAAAATCTAAGAAAATATAAAAAGAAAGGAAATCTGGTTTCTATTGCCTATTATAAAATGATCTTTGAAAATGTATTTTTTTCATATGGCAGCTTTTCCTCATGGCATGCAGCCAGTGTTTGGATAAGATCTTTATCCTCTAGGTTGCTGTGTGTGATCTCTCTGGTCTGCATCTTCACTCTGCTTTCACAAATGAAAGTGATTTGGTAGAGATACTCCCTGAGGTTTAAGACAGTACAGTTTGAACCAAATATTGTTATTTTAGTATGTTAAAAACCAGGGGAATTTCCCCCTTTGATATCATATACCTGCATCACACAGAGATCTAAAAATAACTTGAGATGCCAAGCATCTTATGCAGGTAAATAGAAACTAGGGAAGAATTCCATAAAGGAGAAAGATAATGTGTGGGGAAATGCTCCATCTAAATAACCATCTTCAATTATTTTCCTTCCACAAGATTTTCCATTTGCAACCATACATCCCAGGTATTCACAATCTAGCCAAGTTTTCTCTGTACGTATGAACTTTAAGTTCTACCTGTTGACTCAGTCCATCTGAATATACTGTAGAGGGCAATTTATTTCTGCCCCCAGCTTTCTAACGTTTGCCTGACCTCCATTACTTTAGCTCCTGTGATTGTAAGAAATAAATCAAGGAACTTAATCTGTGTCTCCACCTACTGTTTAGAAAAACTCTAAGTTTAAAATTTGAAGGGTAAAAAATACACAGAGAGCTAGTCTCAAAACTCTCAAATGTCTGTATCTTGCTGGAAACAATACCAGCACAAGCACAGAGGAGAAAAGGACCTGGTAGGCAGCTCTGAGATGAAAGGGTAAACCCAGCATCAGTGAACCCTGGTTCCACGCCTATCTATCTTCTCTGGCAGGCTGCCACCTGGACTAGGTGTGATCACGTTATGCTTGGCACATCTGCATGTTTGTAGAGGGCCTTCAATCGTGCAGTGGGAAGCAATGGATAAGAGGAGAAAAATGGGTTTTATCCAATGAGAGAACTTGGCCCCCTGGTAGGCCCCAGACAGCTGTTACAAGTTTTCGCCCCCTGCTGCTTAGAGCTTTCCTCTGCAGGTTGCAATTTCCTTTTAAACAAACCAGAGGGATGACCCCGTGCAAGGGAAGACATGGCATGGGGAACAACTGAACCCGGCTTTCATTTTTTGCAAAATGGGAAAAATAAGCTAAATGTGTAAAGCAGTCTGATTTTTATTTATAAAGTAAAACATGCAAATTTAATAGGTGCCATCCTAGCCCCTTTATTCCTCTGAGAGTTAGTTTATAACATATTTGAGCAAGAAAGATGCTATATTCAATTTAAGAGTTAGAAGAGCCAGAGGTAGAGACAGGTAAATCTCTTGTTTTTGAAGGTTGTCTTTTAGAGAGATTTCTATACCAGAAAAATGAAAACTTGATTGAACACAGTCAATAGTTTGGGATTTGGAGAATCTTATTTTAAAAGCTAATGCTGTCCCTTTGGAAAAGAAGGCTGAAAGCCAGTTGAAAAGATTGACTTGTTAGAATCTGACCCTGTCAGAGAAACATGTCCTATATACAGTTAAAGGAAAAAGAGAGAGATGTTTTGTCATATGCTCGCCTCAGTGTATCAGATTAAGGATCCAGGAGTCAGGAGGCCCAGGTTCTAGTCCTCCTCCTGCTTTTCCCTTCCAGAATCAAAAACCTAGAAGGATTAGAATTAAAGATATTCTTGGTAATTTAGAAGTGGTAATAAAGTAACAGTTTGTTATCCAGTAAGTGGAAAACCATACTGTGAACAAATATTGGGGAAAAAAATGAAACTGTGAATTTAACATGATAGAGAGGCATCTATGAGGTAGTGACACACAAAATTAATTTCCCCAAAGATTTCCAAATACTTAGGAAAACTTAAAACAAAGGAAATGGAAACCAAGTTTTAGACGTTTATCAGATGCATAAATGAAAAGATAGGGCAACACTGTGAGGGGATTCTTCCACTACTTTCTTCATCTCATTTGGTAAGATTCAAAGTCTATGGTTTTCCTGGTAGTTCAAGTAGTAAAAAATCAGCCTGCAATGGAGGAGAGTCGGGAAACACAGAAGATTCAAGTTCAATCCCTGGATGGGGAAGATCCCCAGGAGAAGGAAATGGCAACCCACTGCTGTATTCTTGCCTGGGAAATCCAATGGATAGAGGAGCCTGGCAGGCTACAGTCCAAAGGGTCACAAAGAGTCAGACATGGACATGATTGAGCAGCTAAGCACACATGCACTCAATGTCTAATACAGAAAGGAAGTTTAGGATACTTTTTTGAAGTATTTTTCTTTTTGTATCCTTATCTTTGAATCAATCTTAAAACCTTTTTTTCTCTGCAGATAATCAGAAAATCCTTACTTAATGGGGCCAGTCTAAGTCACACTCAGATCTAATTTAGGAGATTCATGAAGACATCTAATTTAGGAAATTCGTGAAGAAATACAATTCTAAGAATCATCAGCTCTATAAAAACAATGTTTTGCAGAAATATGTCATTGCTCAGGCCAAATATTTTAGGTAGATCAGGAAGAGAAAATAGGGTGAGTTTTGGAACTCATGAATTCCATGTTTTATTTCAAACCCCTGCTGTTGAGGACATGGACCAATGTAAAAGTTGGAATTTCTCAGCAAGCATTTTAATAATAAGTGAAGCACCAATGCATATATCCTGTCAGCTCTAAAAACTGAATTATTGTCATTATGTATTATTATCCTACGATATGATAACAATATCTCCTTGAAACAAGGAATTCATATATTTTCAGAGTCAACATTTGCATCACCTCTTTCTAATATTTATACACAAAGAAAGGACAATGGGTTTTGCTGATGTGTAAACTATTCATGGAAATTTTAATGAATTTCTCATTCAAATTCCAATATACCTATAATAAAAATAAGTTATAAAATTAAAAGGCAATATGGATAATTACATCTTATTGCTCCTTACCAAAAAATGAAGTCTTAGTTGGGAAATTCACATGTAAGTTTGATCTTTAAAATTAAAGCTGAAACATTTAACAATAAAAATGGTAACTATTTGGGAGAAAATGTAATTTTAAAATGAATTGTTATTTTTACAAAATTAGAGGTTTAGAAATTGTTTAAAAACTATGGGAGAATGGTTCAAAAGTAGTGAAACATACAGTCTTTACATGTTTTAAGTTCAAAAACTTTGTACATTTTGGTTATTGTGAATAATGCTGCAAATGAACATGGGAGTGCTAATCTCTCTTTAAGATTCCAATTTTAATTCTTTTGGATAAATATCCAAAGTGGGGTTGCTGGATCGTGTGTTAATTTTAGTTTTTAATTTTTTGACAACCCTTCAGATCTTATGTGAAAACAACCTAATATTCATTAACTGATGAACGGATTTTATAAAGTGGTACATATATAGGGTAGAATATTATTCAGTGTTAAAGAGAAGGAAACCCTACCACTTGTAAATAAACCTGGAGAACATTACACTAAGTGAAATAAGTCAGTCATAAAGGACAAAAATTGCTTAATTCCATATATATATATATATATATATACACACACACACACATACATATACATATACATATATATCCTGGGATTTCTTTGGAAGGACTGATGCTGAAGCTGAAACTCCAATACTTTGGCCACCTCATGCGAAGAGTTGACTCACTGGAAAAGATCCTGATGCTGGGAGGGATTGGGGGCAGGAGGAGAAGGGGACGACAGAGGATGAGATGGCTGGATGGCATCACTGACTCGATGGATGTGAGTCTGAGTGAACTCCGGGAGTTGGTGATGGACAGGGAGGCCTGGCGTGCTGCGATTCATGGGGTCGCAAAGAGTTGGACACGACTGAGTGAACTGAACTGAACTGATATATATATATATAACATGTTCATGCGTGCTAACGCGCTTCAGTTGTGTCCGACTCTTTGCAACCCTATGGACTGTAGCCCACCAGGCTCCTCTGTCCATGGGATTCTCTGGGCAAGAATACTGGAGTGGTTGTCATGCTCTCCTGTAGGGGATCTTCCTGACCCAGGGATTGAACCCACATCTCCTGCAGCTCCTGCATTGCAGGCAGATTCTTTACCACTGAGCCACTGGGGAAGCCCCATATATATAACATAGTCAAAAGCATAGAAGCACAGAATAGAACAATGGTTTCCAGGGGTTTGGGGAAGTGAAGAATGGTAAGTCACAATTAGTGGGTATACAATTTCAGTTACACAGGGTAAAATCTAGAGAGGTGCTCTATGATATTACAGCCTGTAGATAACAATACAGTATTGTACACTTAGAAATCTGGTAAGAAGTTTCTGACTAAAGTAAATTGTTTTCAAAAATCCTTTCTTCTCACCTTTTTGATAAGAGACTGTTTTTAAAACTGAAGCTCACATCGAAATAAACACATATTAATAGTTAACATTTATGCATAGATCACTGGGGCTCCCCAGGTGGCACTAGTGCAGGAGACATTAGAGACGCAAGTTCCACCCCAGGGTTGGAAAGATCCCCTGGGGCAGGAAATCGCACTCCACTTCAGTATTCTTGCCTGGAAAATTCCACGGACAGAGAAGTTAGGCAGGTTACAGTCCATGGGACGCAAAGAGTCGGACTCAGCTGAGCAACCGAGCACACACACACGCAAAAAAAACACATAAAAACTCATCAACACAGAATAAAACTACAGAGTAAAATTTTAATAATAAATGTAAGAAAGAAAATCTCCTACTATTACAAATCTTTCCCAGATTCTGCTATTTTTTGGCCTGATCTCACACTGATTTCTATATCTGACCTATTATCACTCACTGTTTGGTGGATTCTTTCATACTGTATTTCACTTTGAACTTATTACCAAGACCAGCAGTTCAATAATGGTTGAAAAGGCCCATTTGAACAAAATATAATTTGTTCAGAGATTTTGTTTGGACACCAGAGGGCAGAAGAATCACTTGAAGTGAAGGAATTCCATTAGTGAATCTTGTGCATTCTTGAGTTGCCAGGCTCATTAACATTGTAGAGCAGTGATATCACCATAAGGCTAGGAGTTTAGGTTTGACTTTTTATCACAGGAAGTACAAAAGTCTGTTAAACTAAGAAAAATAAGTAGCTATGGCACACAGAAAGTTCCCATGTGTATTTACTGGAGTGATAATGTCAACACAAGGCACTGTTGAGAGAACAACTTAGAATTCTTAATAGCAACATGGTTGAGAAAATAGAAGTTGCAAAGGTAGTTTTAAAAATAATCTATTTAAAAATTTTAACTTAAGTGAAAAGTGGCTTTTAGTAAGCCACTTTCCTGACATTTCCTAGAAAGCAAATTATTCAGGCATGCTTTTGATTAAAGTAAGTCATATTCCCTGAATTACAATAAAAGAAATGACAAGTGCAATGAGGCTTCAACACTTCATTATTTTTGTAGAGAACAGATTGATCCCTGGAGGAACAATGTAAGGTTCTGTTTGGTTGTTTGATTTGATCACTTTGAAGGCAGAATGGCATGGAGGTTAATGATATTTGATTTAGAGTTATGTGAATCTAAATTTAATCCTAGTCTCACTTCACAAACTATGAGACCATGAGCATATGTCATAAGATTTTCTCAGCTAGAGGAAATTTAGTTTAACTATCCTCCTCAAAGTAAAAAAAAAAACAACCCTCAAACGTCATGGACTGTAGCCCATCAGGCTCCTCTGTCTATGGGATTTCTCAAGCAAGAATACTGGACTGAATAGCCATTCCCTCCTCCAGGGGTTCTTCCCCACCCAGGGATCGAACCCAGATCTCCTACATTGCAGGTGGATTCTTTACCATCTGATCCACAAAGGAAGCCCTATACATATAGGGCTTTATATATGTGTGTGTGTGTAGTCACTCAGTCGTGTCCGACTCTTTGTGTCTCCATGTCTTGTCTCCTACACTGGCACGTGGATTCTTTACCACTGGGCCACCTGGGAAGCCCTATATCTATGTATACATATATATAGCATGTATATCCAGTAAAAGATCTCCCATGCAAGAGGAAAATAGATATAATTTAACATAACAAGTTTTTAATATAGTGTCAGAGTACAAGGACTAAGAGCTTGGATTCTGCCGATAGGTTTATCTGAGTTTAAAACTCAGCTGCACCACTCACAAACTTCGTGACCTTGGGTGAGTTACTGCACCTACCTGTGTCTGATATAGCTTGTCTGTAAAATGACATTAATAACAACAGAACTTGCTTCACAGAGTCATCATAAAGATGATATTAAGACTTGTAAAGCCTTTAGAAGAGTACCTGCACACCCTAAGAGTACCTACACCCTATGTTACTGTCTAAAAAAAAAAAAAAAAAAAAAACAGAACAAGCAAGTACAGCTATGATGTTCAAAGAAAATTAAAAAGTGAACACTGAAAACCATAATGTTACATGCAGAACTTCATTTCCAAAGTTGTGATTACTCCTTATCAGTCCAGAAAACATCCATGAAATAAATTTATGTTGAGGAATTTTGAAAGGGAAAATAGACATGGTAGTAAACTATGTTCCCCCAATTTAATTAGGTTATATAACAGGAAGATGAAAAGAGAACTCAGAACGCCTGGCTACCAGATGTTTCCTCTTTAAGAACAAACATGTGAAAAGATAAAAGTCATTAGAATTAGATGGGTTAAATCAGTAACATTTCTGAGATTTTCATGATTATTTTAGTGCTCTTCATAGAAATATTTATTACGAATTAATCTTTTTTAAAAGGCATTTTCCCTTTCTATTAGGTCAATTAACCAGTCCTAAAATAGTAACATAACTCTTTTAATCACATCAACAAAACAAAAGCCTTCCATTTATCATGTACATACAGATTTTAAACTACAAAGGTTTTTTTTTTTAAACAGATGCATAAACTCTAAATCACATTTCGTACTTTTTTCACCTCTGTTCCGAACATGATTTATGCTGTTTGAATAGAATTTTGGACTCAGTGTTTCCTAGGTATTTTCCACATCTAAAATAAATTCCAAGGTGCAACATAATAAAAATGAATGCAGAATAAGAGAAGATATAAGTTAAATGAACAATTATAAGTGATGTATAGTCTTTTTAAAATAGAAATAGGGACTAGAAGACTCTAGCTACATGCAGAGTTGTATGTGAGGAATAAATACTTATTTGGCATTTCCTTCTAACTTGGAATATTTGTTATTCTAGATATTAAATCATTTTGACAATTCTATTGACACTTTGAGGATAAATACTATATTCCCAGAGTAGTTTGCTCCTTACCATACAGCCCATTATTTGCTGTAGTACTTATAATTCTTACTCAAAAGAAAAATGTTAAGTTCCAGTAAAGGTCAGACATTTTAACACATCACTGTAAATAATTATTTTAAAACCACAGTGCATTTTGCTGTGGTGAATAACATAGTTTATTAGAATTAGGAAGAGAACATGGATCTAAAATAATATTTTGATTATTAAGTTGAATACATACTGTGCCAGGTCGGGGATAAGGAATCCTTCCATCATACTGCACCCAGCAATGGTCTGCACTTTCCTTATGAGCGTAGGGACCATTAAAAACTGCTCTGATGTCAGCCATGCTATACATACACACGGCAGAGCCTTTGAAGATGGAGCTGAAAGAAAGCAACAGGATCCAGTCATTCGCTGGTCCATTCTATCCGACAGGTGCTGCAGACAAAATGGGCCTATGTCTTAAAGGAGCTTAGAGCCAAATAATCCTGAAAAAGGTTTGATAACAGTTACATTACAGGTAATTATAGTAAACAATAGTTTAACTATAGTAATTATAGTAAACTATACACGCAGATGGGTACCCAGTACAAGGGTCTCTAGTAAGTTTTCCGGGAGCGGACAGTGTCTATATTGATATCTGATGGACAAATAGGAATCACCTAGAAAAACTGGGGGATAGACAGGATTATGCAAGAAACAGTATCATTTATTCACATACTCTTGAATTTTATTTGAAGTTATTATAACATAATGCTTTCTAAGAAACTTACAAAATTAAGAGTTACATTACCTACTTTTATAAAAAGGAATATTTAGGTATGGAAATACCTTGTTTATCTGCTTTCTTAAAATGAATGTCCATAAATACTGGCTATTAATAATTTTGTCAGATAATTTTTATTAATTAAAAAACACTGAAATAATATCTTTAATCCCTTTTTGGATTTCTGAGTTTATGTAATTTATCTGATGCTTAAAATTCATCATGATTACACCGGAAGGGGACACGATTACACAGGAAGGGGACATCCAATTCAGGAGCAGAAAAGCTCCATGGGAATTCAACACATTGTCTCAAACTGATGATGAAAATTGTTAGCACTGGCAGACATTTCATTTTTGTTTTATTTCTAGAAATTAAAAGACATTTCTCTGAATCTAAAACTTACAGTGATTTGTGTTCTTAAAAATAAGATCACTATTTACACTCTAAGAGGCTCAGCTTGGCACTACACAAATGAGCTTAGGATTCTCTGACATGAGTAACTCAATCATTAATAATTCTTGGAAGGACATTAATGGGAAGCCTTGGGATCTGATGGTGAACAGGCAGCTGGGAGAAAACTAGCTGCTACGAAGGGAAATGATGACCCCCATAAAGATCACATGATCTGTCTTTGATACTTTAAAGGAATTATGCTTAATGGTATTGGTGTTATTGCAGATTAATTACATCTTGTCATTGGACCAAGGATATGACTTGCATCCCGACATTACCTCATTTGCCAGGGCAGCATTAAAAATAAAATAATCAAGTACACCAAGAACAAAGAGCTGACTTGTAACTTCACACTCTGGGTGGGCAAAAACTTGATAGTAGAAAAAGAGAACTATCTTGGGGCTGTATTTTCCTGGCACATGTCTATGCCTTGTGTGTGAAATGCACAGTGACTTCAAAGAAAGTTCTGTGAATGAAAAGATGTCAAGAGAACCAGGGCTCAAATACTTGAATAACTACAGGCACGTGCTCTTCCTGCACGTTTTTAGTTAAGATATAAATTATTATAATAGCAGAAAAATGGGGTTCAAAATAGCAGCTTCTGAGCATATCCTCTCTATTCTTGTATTTAAATATTTCCACCCTATATTTTATAATTAACTAAATAGTATTTTGTTTTCTGATATATTTTGAACCAAAAGTCCATTTCAGTTTCTACTTAAGGTATTGTGAACTAAATGACAGTAAATTCTCAGAAAACGTATGTTGCCCAAAAAATATTATATAATATTTTTATATTTTATATATTTTATAATATTTTATATTATAATATAATTTAATTTATATAATATAAAATAATAAATGAATATTATTTATTCAAAAGGAGGCAGGAAGACCACTTGTCCAATGCTAATGCCAACACTGATTAATCCTCCAATACTGCAATCAATATACATTCATAATGATTGATAGCAGCACAATGGGAAAAGTGAAAAGTATTTCAAAGAATGTAATATAGGCAGTAATAAGTAACAAGAATAAAAGTGCATTTGGAATGGAGTCAAATGTAAGTTACTAAGTTACTGAGTTAAATAAAATTATCATTAAATAAGATCAAGTGAGGTCCAAATATTCTTTGAGAATGCTTCATGGCTGCTAGGAGAACTTTTAAGGAAGTCACAGAGCCTCAATGACAATACAGGACAGCATTAAGCAGAAGGAAGATAATACAAGTGCAGAAGTTAGGAAAACAACTTCAGTTCTTGTCCTAGCAATTACTTACTCTTCTTCAGTCAAACACATGTAATACCAACTTCCTTTGTTTAACTTAGTCGAGCAGTGATGATGTGGTGATAGTAATAGCCACTCTCCCATCTTTGTAAAGGGTAAGTGCAAGTAAGTCCATGTGAAGACATTCTAAAAGTCAAGAGTGTCATCTCCTGATTAGAGCCTGGACAGTATTTTGTATTTTGTTAGTGTTACCTCTATGTCATGCAGCTAGACCAATATATTGTGATTAATATATGCATGTGCCCTCGTATCCAGTAATTTTAGTCTAGAAATTTAGCTCACAGAGATTTACTCGCTCCTACAGGGAATAGCATATGTACAAAGTTAGTCCCCGAAGTATTATGTATATTAGCAAAGGACTGGAAACAATGGAAATGTCTATACAGGGGACTGATTAAATAAATTGTGGTGGTCAGTATAGGGGATGCTCTGCTGGTGTAAAGAGAACAGAGACATTTTATGTATTGATATCTAGGAAACACTATATAAAAAAGTAAAATGAAAAAAAATGTGTATTTTTTTTTATACAAAAGAAAGGGGCAAAGAGAACACAGAACTATTTTCTTACATACATATATCAATTCTCTGGAAAGATTACAGCATTTTTTTAACTTACCTGGTTGTGGTAAAGACTCCATACACTACAGGATTTCTTTCATCTCTCGTGGGGAGTAAGTAAATGTCTTCTATTAATGGGAAAAAATAACGATTCACTGTAATTTGTATTTCTCAATATCACGTTTGCTTTTTCCTTAATAATGCAATATTTCTGAGACTCTAAATAGTATGTAAAATTAAGATAACAGTGACAGTCATTACCTTATGACAAAAGAAATTAAGGGGAAAGGTCCAGTTCTCACTAGCTATCTGGCACTGTGTTGAACATTTAACCTCCGAGGTGTTTACTTCAATCACCTGTAAATGGGATGGTTCACTTGATAAGCTCCATGTCTGTTTCCTATTAGCTGTATGTGACTTCATGGAGAATTGAAAGTAAAAATGGGTTATTTTTACCCTCCAGTGTTAAAACAAGGTGTTTTCTTGTAACTGCACCAGCTTGTTAGTAATTCAATTATCTATTTGGTAACTATGAAAACAGCTGGAGCAGTGCATTTCTTGTGCAGTATTGTGTAATTACTTGTTCAACACTGATATTAAAGCAGTGTAAATAATATCCCTTAAAGTATTATTTAAGAGGTGTGCATGCTTATATACAGCATGAGAAATCATCCATGAATATTGAACATAGACTTCAATATTTTAAATGCAATACTGACAAAAATTATTCAATGATATCATTTTTACATTGCATGACAAAACCACAAAAAAAATTCAAAAGGTAAAAGCTAATGATACTAACTTTATATACAACTGACAAATTCCTTCTAGCATCACACTCAGAGGAGTAGAGAGGTGAAATGAAAGAGAAGAATCTAATGCTTCTTGGCATATCCTTTTTACTGGAAAGTCAGAAGGGACAGAGTTCTCCAAATCTGCAGGGCATTTCCAGCAGAGGGCATCTATAGAACGAGGAGCCCACATTCTTGCTACCTACAGCTGGCGGCTCCTTCCAGATAAAAGACTGCATGAAGAATGGATCGACTGTGGCATCCCGGAGCTCGTAATTGTCCATTTCTGACCACAGTTTAGTTTCCATCATAACTTTGAGGACGCTTACAAAGAAGGGAATTGCTTCATTACGATGTGCACCCACGTTCTTTTGTGTGTGGGAATTTAGTAAGTACCACTCCAGCAAGCTGTCCTGGGCTTTATTATCAGGTATTTGGGGCTAAAATAAAATATATGCTAAATTACTTAATTAGGCAGTAAGACTCCTTTTTTTTTTTTTTTAAGAGAAAAGAAACGTGACTTACGAAGCTCATCAAAATGAGTATCTGCCCCATCACTTCCAGGAATTGAGCAAATCAATCTGGCCTTGAGAAAAGTGGTCCATTTGTTTATCAGGCTGCGTTGTCCTCCTACATCATTCTGAAAAAAGAAAAAAAAATAAGATACAGATTTACTAACATGATTTTATCACCAACTAAAACTGGTGGTTACTATAGGCAGTGTCTTATTGATGTCATTGCTTACTCTCTTTGTAAGCAATTCAAGAGCTTTCCTCCTTGAATTTTCTAAGGAGGGAAAAGGCAGTTTTGTCCTTCAACATTAAATGCTTTTTTCACAGTTTAATGTACAGTGTAAACACCATAGCTCTGCTGAATGAGCAGATGCATGCAAGCCAACAGTAAATAATACAGGCTTGGAATCAACTCCCATCTCTGCCAATTTTCTCTCTATGACTTACAAAAGGCAATTTAATTCTCCAAGTCTCTGTTTTCTCATTGACAAAATATGATAAATGCCTTGAGATATCATTATTTTGATGATTAAATGGAAAAAATTTTGTCAAGTACTTAGCAAAGGCCAGACAACTTGTATTCAATAAATGTTAGCACTGATTTGTACATTAGTCATATGATTTAGATGAATTATTTGCATCCTTTAGAAATATGCTTTGGTATATTTTGGAATAGCTTTTTCCAAATTTAGTACTCTACTAATTAAATGCAAGACAACATAACATACACATAATAGCATACATATAAAAGCAATCTTGTTTTAAATACTAATTGATGTTTTTCCACACTATTTTTTTCTGAAATATTTCATTAACCATGTTCTTTAGTGGTAGGTGAGTGAAATGGGGAAGGGGGTCAAAAGGTACCAACTTCCAGTTATAAAATAAGACGTGCAGATATACCATACAGCATGGTGAGTATAAATTATACTGTATTTCATATTTGAAAGTTGCTAAGAGTGAAAAACATTGCAACTATATATGATAATGGACATTAAGTAGACTTACTGTGGTGATCCTTTTACAGTATATACAAATATGAAATCATTATGTTATATACCTGTGACTAATGTAGTATGCCAATTATACCTCAGTAAAAAATTGAAAAAATATATTCTTTAGACATTTAGCAAGATGTAGGCATTTAAATCAATTAGGGAGAATAAACAGGGTTATGCTGTTCAATAATTCACCATAAAAAGATATTTTTATTATTTTTAATTTAATATGTCCCTGTGAACACTAAAATTAAGATGATTTTTTTATTTGGCTCAACTAAATCTGCTATGCTTATAATAAATAAATAAGACTTTCATGGTATAAATGCATTCAGTACTTAATTTTGACTTTCAAAAATTATGAAGCCATGATTTCCATTACTATATTTCCATGTAAAGATAAATTATATAAAAAAATGTGTCCTTCATGCTATGTTACTATGAAGTTAATAAATAGTTCACTATCAAATTTCAGGTCTGGATATCTAGAACTAATTTCTCTGTGGTTCTATAATCTCTGAAAATTAATTTAGAGAAAAGCATCTAAATGACAACTCCAACCAGGAGAATTCAAAGTCATACACAATAAATAGTTGCTTTTTTTGAAGAAAGAAAAGGAGAAGAGGAGAGGAAAGGGAGGGCAGGAGAAAGAGATCACTTTGAGTTTAACACGGGTAATATGGAAATCTAGATTCTCAGATGATGTCCTAATAGACCAGAGCAAATCTCAGAAGGCTAAAGGATCTGTGGCAGAGCTAACAGGGCAAGCAAGGTCCCTGAGACTGGAGACGAGAGCTGTCTTTATAACCAACACCAAGGGTTTACTGTGACACCCAGAGTGAGTGAATGGTGTTTCACATCCATCTCTGCTAAACAGCAGAAGTAGTTCAAGTATAGCTCCATATAGATGAGTAATTATCATTTGCTTGAATTCTTTAGGTTTATAACAAACTACTTAAAAATAATTTAAAATTTTAAATACATTCAAAATCAATAAGCAGTATGAACTCAAGTTTGCACTTAATGAACAAAATGTCACACCTCACAGCTTACATTGTCTTAATCTTAAAAGTTTTAAATAACTCCAAGTGAGTGTGAACCTACCCTTTTCTTTTAAATTTTATTTTATTTTTAAACTTTACAATATTGTATTAGTTTTGCCAAATATCGAAATGAATCCGCCTCATGGTGAAACTTGTGGCATCTTAGGTCCCTGACCAGGGATCAAACCTGGGCCCACAGCAGTGGAAGTGTGGAGTCTTAACCACTGGACCACCAGGGCATTCCCTCAATGTGAGCTTATCCTTGAAATGTGTGTAGCTGAGTTCATGTGTGTTGGGGGCTGATTATACATATACATGTAAATGTACATAATAGAAACACAGTGGTAACCACAGCAATTGTTTAGAACTTGGACAAACAAAAGATTTTTTCTGGCAATAATATTCTGCCACTGACGCTGTATAGAACTATTAACACATGGCAATAATAAAAAGCAAAATAACTTCTAGAGTTTTAAATTCTCATCAGAAAATGTATTCTTATTCTTTTTATCCAGCATCTACTCCAAATATACCACTAACATCCTGACTGTCAGGTATTTATTAAAATATGTTGAATAATTAGTGAATAAAAATACAAGATAAAATTGACAGAAGCCTTTAGAAAAAGTACAGATAAAAATAGAGATAAATGCCAAAAAATCTGAGCCTTCTCTGAAATTTGTTAGGAAAACGAGGACAGAACTCACTAAGATTTAATATTGTCTAAGATTACAGGTGGATTCACACATTCAGAGATTGGTTCAAGAAATATTCTAGATGTTGGAAACCAGGGGCAAAGAACAACTGGGAAAACAGAGATGGGTAAGGTGAACAAGGACAAATCTGGTTTAGATAAAGACTGGGATAAACTGAAATAGAGGAAAATATTACAAAGTAAACTGGGGTAAGATCAAGGAAGGCTTTGATACCAGACCAAAGCATCTGTATATAATTTAGTACATAATGAAGAATTACTAAAAGATTTAGTAATTAGCAAAGAAAGAAAGAAAATGAATACATAATATATTTTATATAATAACCCTCTAGAAGCAAACATGATTGTTAATTGCTCTTAAATTTATATTTTGTATATTGTGCCTCTATTTCTTGAACTATTGTTGTTTAGTTGCTAAGTTGTATCTAACTCTTTGCAACCTTGTGGACTGTAGCCCACTAGGCTCCTTTGTCCATGAGATTTCCCAGGCAAGAATACTGGAGTGGGTTACCATTTCCTTCTCCAGGGGATCTTCCTGACACAGGGATCGAACCTACATCTATTGTTTGAGTATCACTGCTCAATAATAAAAATATTTCAGCTAGCTATTAAATGATTTCCAATGTCTGCAGATACAAAGGCAGATTTTCCTAGACATAGTTTTTATTTATACTGCTAATATCCTCAGATCACTTAATATATACCCAGATATTAATATTAATGCTTCCTCCTAAGGTAATAATGAATTCTGTATAATGCACAGTATAATGCCTGTGAAAAAAAATGTTATCTGTAATTATTCAGAAAGAAAGATTTTAAATAAATTTAAAAATGTGTTATCTCATCTTTCTAATGACCTTTAGTCTTTTTAAACTCTCACACCTAGCCTTTATATGTTTTGTTTTAGCAAAGCCTAGGTTGTACTAAGCAGAACTCTAAAGTCTATTTTAATGCATTCTTCTTACATATTTATAATATTTATAAAATTGTCATCACTTATATTTGTACATTTTGGGAGCCAGTAATAAATACTAAAAATAGTATTGACTCAATGTGCATGAAGAAACAGATCGACTATCATAATTACAATACCAGGGATCATGTTTGGTTCACTGCTTTACCCCTAGAAGTTATCCAAATGATTTCGCTAAGTGAATAAGCAGATAGTATCAAGTATTCGCTCCATGACATTCCTTTAACACTGTACACATTACTATGTCATTGTAACAATGAGCAATCACATTCTCTTTTCAACATAATATTAGATAAAAGTGATAAGAAATGGCTCATTTTCAAACACCATCCCTCTTTATATTTGCAGTTATCACCCATATTTTAAGACAAACCATCAAAAACTCTACCTATTCTCTTAGCTCCAAATTTGTTGAAAAGAGATTTATACTGTACCTGAATATTTTTTTTTCAGTCTGACAAATAGAAACTGCAGTCCTTTGAGCAAAAGAATCTTTAAAGGTTCTTGCCTACCCATTGAGCCGCCATGCATGGCCTCTCAAGGAATAAAAAGATAACAACAAACACAAAAATCCAGGTCAAAGATGAAAGCCACTTGCTGTCAACGGGAAAACAAGTATAGTTTCTGGGATAATAGCTCTCAGGAATGGATTATAAGCATTTAATGTCTGGATAGTAACTCTTACAGACATCCAGAAGCATGACCTGGGATGGCAAAGTTCAGTTCACAAGGAGTTGTATTTCTCCTGCAGAGAAGTGTCAGTTGACTGATTTTGTGGGCCAGCTCTCAGTCTCTGGATTTGTTTGCAAATCCACAAAATCCCCCCTGAGAACTTTAAGCCCAGAAGAGGGCTGAAAGGGAAGTAACCACTTTTGTACTAAACTGTCACCTCCTTGCTTATTTTTGTGAGGTTCTAAAGAACACAACTATCTCACTAACACTGTAGATTTATTATTGAGATGTCAAAATCAGCAGCTTTTAGTCATTGGTCAGTTCTGTGTTTCCACTCCACAGCTTCTTTGTGGTTAGACTTGCCAAGAGCCTTGCCATCCTCTCCACAAAGATGCAGATGAAAGTACCAATGAAATTAAATGTAAACAAGCCCAACCACATGTGTACAATGTGGGTAGTGAGTGTAGAAGGTGCCTGTTTTTTCATTCTCTATAGTTTTTTACATGTTTGCCATATTTCTTAACTTTAAAGTGATTAATAAAAACCAAAAATTTTAAAAATGAAAAACAATTCACAATCTTTGTGCAGTTTAAAATAGAGTATCTCTGAATCATTTGATTGGGTAATAGCTGCATATTATAAAATACTATGACCTTCTAATCCTGGAATCTCCTAATGGGGAGATCAGCCAGGAGGCAGGTTAATGGTGATTCCATTTTCCTTCTTCTGTCACAGCAAACTCAAGTCCTTATAAATCTTACATGGACACATAGAGTAGCTACAAGCTGTCACACATGAACTTTTATTGAGTGTATCTTTTGACCTTTAGGTCACTATGCTGGGTTCATCTGTTAAACATGATTTTATCTCTGTATAACATCCTTTCCAAGGATCTCTCAACACTTTATAAATATTGTCATGTTCACCTTTATACTGAGAAACAGAAGCTCTTAGTGTATTAACTGCTGTTCAGCTCCTATGCTCTTAAATCCTCAAGATTCTGTAAATCAGTGAAATCTCCAAGACATTTGTGAACATTGAACACAGTGTATTCAATTAAAATACAGATGTGCATTCAGAAATCTGAAACCATATTAATTAGTTAAATTTGAAGGACACCAGACTTTTCAAATAAATAAACATCTTAAACACTTAAGAAAAACAGTTTGATGGTTAAGTCAGAGGTTATAAATTCTCCTTTGATTAAAAGTTATTTTGCCTAATGGAACTCTCCTGCATCTTTGTGCAGACAAGAGAATGCAATTCCCTGAAGCACTTTAAAAACCATAATCTAGGCACGTTTGTGCACCCCTCTCCACCATTCTAGCCGTCAATAACATTTATACTCAGAGATTTTATCTTGAACTAACACCACCCACTTTCTTCTGAAGTATGATCTAAATATTAAAATACGAAACATTTTTCTTCTATAACTGACACTATCACGTTGAGATAAACATACAGGCTTTCTATTGATCCTTTTTACGAATTCAAAAATATCAAGGCAAGTTAATACTTCTGTGTCTTTAATGCCTGTTGAATAATATTTTAAAACATCACTCATATTCTGTATCTGATTTGTCATTTATAACTGCTGTACCTTGCAGATTTTAAATAATCTTGTGTTGAGATATAGCTTCAAATCACCCATTTGCACCAGGAAATTCTGGAGATAAGATCATAGTAACTAACATTTCAGAGCAATTGTTCAATGTATTTCTCTATGGGTGCCTCACTCTTCACTGAATTATTCTAGGGACAAAATTTAGAAACGGTAAACTTAATATGGATGATCTAAATAGGCTATATATGTCAATAATGATAAGGGTGATCCAAATGCAGGATGGCCTATTTAGAAGCTTGAAACTATGATCATCATGTGGTAGAAATAAAAAGTCAAAACCAGAGTAAGATTCCCAGGAGACCAATTAGAAAGACATACCATATGTATTAAAATACATTGTTATACTGCGAGGAAGAGCTTAAATGAGGATATTCTAATGCATTAAAGAACTCATGGAAAATAGTGACGTGAAACCCACTGAATCAAATGAGAAAACTATGTTTTACTTTCCTTTTCTGCATATGACTTCTTCAACAATATGTCCTAACTGTGTTTCCTTTAACTATTTCATAGAGATGCAAAACACGTTATGACCACTAAAAATAAAAGCAGAAAAGAAAAATAATAATGAGTCTTCTATTTATCTACTAATAATCTTGAAATACCTTGGTAGTAAAAGAAGCAAAACTAGGGAAACTTGAATATCTCAAAGGGGAGAAGAAAAAACAAACAAAAAACTTGGATGACAGATACTGAACATGGTGGTTTTGAAGGGATAACTTCTGAATAGGATTTCAAGAAAAAAATTTCTTTTCTTTTCTTTTGAAAAGAACTCTAGTGTTTAGAGATGATTGTTTTTGATTTGTCGTTGGAGAACCAAAATGGAGAACATGTTTTTCTAACTACTTCAAAAAGATTATTAGTAATGCAGGACTCGGGTAATACACTGTGTTCAAAAAATCACTGTCTAAGAAGGTTTAACAGATTAAATTTAGGCATATCTAGGCACATTCTGCAGTCTTTTTCAGGTAGGATCAGAGTTCATTAAATTTAAAAAAAAGTAAAAAAAGCTATAGCCAAAAGTATAAACCCTTGCCTAGGAATTTCTGACAGGAAAACAGATGGAAGTGAAGCAAAAGCACATCTGTAACTCTGGGCTCTAAATCTCTCATTAGGTTGTAAGCGACAAGCTGTAAGTAAGCAAAAAAAGAAACAAGAGGGAGATCAATAAATACGAAAGTGTCATCAGCCTAAAAACACAAATCTTCAAAGGCAGTAATTGTCCAAATAGGACCATATATCAAAATAGACAATGCAAGTAGAATCGAAGCAAAAGGGCTATTAATTAGACCCCCAGGCAAGTTATGTGAAAGGTCCATCCAAGCTGAATTCCTGGCGTGGACAAAAGGAAATACCGCAGGACAAAAAGAGAGCTGGCACAACCTGCAGCTGGAATCTGGAGTGGCTAGCATAAGTAAGCTAAATGAATAGAATCCAAAAATAATGCAAAACAAACTTGAGGCAGAAAGTTGCGAGCAAGCTCCACTAACCTGACTGGTATTTCCATACATTACAAGGTGGGTTTTGAAAAGAAACACAGACAGACAGACACACACACACACACACACACACACACACACACAGAGTAATAAACATCACATCAGAAAGGACTAGCTTGCAAAGTAAATAGACATAAATCTTTTCAGAAGGTTTATTTCATGCAGTTTCACCTACTATTTCAGTTAGCATTTATTACCTCACCACAAAGATTTGTGTAATTTACCATCATGGGAGCAGTCCACGGTATAAGGTGCACCATTTAGTATTTGAAAATACTGACTGTTCAAATCCAAGAATTATAGAGCCTGGCAAAGACTTTAAAAAACACTCTAGGCTAAACACCTTATTTTAAATTTGAGAAAACTGAATAAGTAGTTTGACTAGAATGTAGTGACACTACTGGAAAACAATTCGTTAGATTTACTGCCATTTATAATGATAATCATACTCTGTTTGAAGAGATTCTTTGAATGAAGGTACTTACTCTCCTGAGGCTGTCATTGATCAACAGCATCCTATGAAATTATCTTCTAGGTGAGTTTCTTTACTATTTAGTGAATCTCTCATTCCTATTTCTTGTCTAAAATTTGCATTGTTTAAATTGTTCACATAATTTTCACCAGTGGGTGTTAGTTGCTTAGTCATGTTTGACTCTTTGTGACCCCATGGACTGTACTCCACCAGGCTCCTCTGTGAATGAGATTTTCCAGACAAAAATACTGGAGCAGGTTGCCATTCCCTTCTCCAGGGGAACTTCCCAACCCAAGGATTGAACCCAGGTCTACCACATTGCAGGCAGATTCTTTACCATCTGAGCCACCAGGAGATGTCTGCAAATTCTTTGACTCTATGCAGAAATAAGATCCATCCTCAAAGCACAAATATTGCTAAAAATGATGGGAAAGTAATAATCATAATTTTAACATTTAAAATTAGTAAAATACCATCATCTCTTCTCAGTAACTAATCTGCCTCTCACCACCACCAAACCCCCCACAATATACACACACTATTATCTCACATTCCTAAGCAGTTAATTGATCTGACTCCAAAAGTGTGTGCATATGACGTGTGTGTATGCATGATTTTTGACATGTAATTTAAGACAGTATGATCATGTACTCACATTACTTACATGTCAATCTCTTAGATGGTTAACTGCTTGAACACTGTATAAGTATCCCTTGTTTTCTAGTACTTTCCTCTGTATCTGTCATATCCAAATTCATGTGATCCCATTCAAGCCTTTCATTTGTGTGGTAAACCAGTCATGGAAGAATTGAGTGTCCTCATTATCTAGGCTAAGAAACTGAGCTAGAAAAAAAGTACAGCAGAGATGTAAGCCTAGATTTCACTTTAAATTGGGCAAATGATTTGTATCATTTGGGCAAAAGTTACTGATTATATTCTTACTGCCAAAACTAATACCTGAATTTTAGTCATAATTATACCTGACAATGTCAGACATGTCAGTATCTGACATTACTTTCTTCTTCAAACAGTTTCTATTCCTGACTTTTGACAACATTCTTGTCTAGTTCTCTACCTGCTATCAAACTATTCCTTCTCAATGCCTTTGTGAACATTTCACTCTGCTCTTTCTCAAATGTTATTGTCCCTCAGGATTTTGTCCTTGCCCTTTGATCTTGTACTACAAATCTTCCTGGGCAATTTCAGACATTGCCATGACTTCAAGAACTACCAATACACTGGTGATTTCCACATTCATGAATCTAGACATTACTGAGTCTCAGGTTTTATATTTTCAACTGGTTATTATGGCAGCATAACTGAGAACATCAAGTTCAATATGGTCAAATATAAAATTTATGCCCACAAACTTTTCTTGGTGTTTCTTAAATATCAGAATGTATCTCTTTGTGCATTTTCCTAATATCTGCCTTATCTTCTGGTAACCACAGTTACTAAGAGTATAGGAGTCTCTTTTCTACACGACTGGTATCAAGGTCTCTAGAACAGCAGTAAGGGAGAATTAAAATGCATGGAGGATCTAGTAAGACAGGAAGTTGTGGCAGCCTTTCATATACATCATGGAGTCAATACCTGCAGTATCAGTCAATTCTAATTATGGTTGGGGAAATAAGACTTCTGAAGACTGGTGAAATTTTATACATTGTTTAAAAGGAAATGACCACTATCCTGCTCATTTTCAATGCATCTGTTTTGCTCCAATCACAGTAAACCTCTTTTTATTTCTTAAGTGTTTTTTCCCACCTCTGAGATTTCACATGCGCTCTTCCTTCTGCCTGTGATGTTCTTCATCATCCCTGTCACCTTTGCCCTACAACTTCTTAATCATTTTTATCATCTGATTCAAAAGTCAATTTCTCAGAAAGACCCTCCATTTCCAATCTAAAGTTTACTTATTTTTCCAGTTGCATCCTGTGATTTTTCCATTAGAGCATTTATCACACCTTCCAATTATGTGTCAATCTATGTGCTTTCTTGTTTCATTCATATATCATGCACTAGGTTATAAGCTCAGTGAGCCCAAGTGTGATTTTTTTAAGACTTCTATCAGACTATTGTTTAGAAATGCCCTGTAGAAGGCTGGTTACCAATAAATGTGTTAAGTAAATGAATGTTTTGGTAGTCTATATTTATATTGTAGCCACTAACCATACAAGGCTATTTAAATTGCAATTAATTAAAATTAAATAACACCAAAAATTAAGTTCTTTAGCTATATTAGTCATATTAGGCGTATGTGATCACTAATAGCCACCTGGCTACTATGCTATAGAGAACATTCTGATACAGAACATTCTGATACAGAACATTCCCATCATTGCAGCAAGTTCTATTGGACAACGCTTTTCTACACCAAGCAATAAATAAAAGAGTGGTAGTAAATTTAGGACCTTTTAGAAATTAACATACATTCTATTTTAAAAATATCTCTTGAACTTACCTTATCTCTTCATTCTTACTTTCTTTGGGAAACTACCTAACAGGTCTCTCAGTCACAAATATTTCTCAATGCAGATGCATTACTCAAAGAACTGCTAAATACCTAGAGGTCACTTCTCTTCCTAAAAACATTTATAACTTCTCATTGTCTGAATGATAGAATTGAAACTCTTTAATATGAAAATAATACTGTTTATCATCCAATTCACCACAATTTAAGAGATAACATTGCTCCCCACCATCTCTCAATTTCCACTGACAACAAGATATCACTGTTCTGTAAACAAAATGTATTTTGTCACAAGGCTGCCTGAAATGCCTATCCTCCTTTCCTGCCCTTGGTGTAGTCCTTCTACCTCTCAATTATTAGGCTTCATGAAGTGCATAGAGTTCTCAGTCTGACCTTCATCACATTCAGTTCAGTCGCTCAGTCGTGTCCGACTCTTTGTGACCCCATGAATTGCAGCATGCCAGGCCTCCCTGTCCATCACCAACTCCCAGAGTTCACTCAGACTCACATCCATCGAGTCAGTGATGCCATCCAGCCATCTCATCCTCTGTCATCCCCTTCTCCTCCTGCCCACAATCCCTCCCAGCACCAGAGTCTTTTCCAATGAGTCAACTCTTCACATGAGGTGGCCAAAGTACTGGAGTTTCAGCTTTAGCATCATTCCTTCCAAAGAAATCCCAGGGCTGATCTCCTTCAGAATGGACTGGTTGGATCTCCTTGCAGTCCAAGGGACTCTCAAGAGTCTTCTCCAACACCACAGTTCAAAAGCATCAATTCTTCGGCGCTCAGCCTTCTTCACAGTCCAACTCTCACATCCATAATGACCATAGGAAAAGCCATAGCCTTGACTAGACGAACCTTTGTTGGCAAAGTAATGTCTCTGCTTTTGAATATGCTACCTAAGTTGGTCATAACTTTCCTTCCACTGTGATTATTTGCTTGTATCTCAATTACCCTCACCTGTATTGTAAGGTATTAAAGAAGATGGACAGTAATTTACTTACTTCCCAGCATCTAGTATACTGCAGTTTGCACAGAACTTATGTTTTGTTGTTGAAATAATGAAATGATAAAATAATAAAGGAATGGGTTACAAAAAGATTCACCCTTATTGTGTAAACAGTCCTTTGTTCACTTTTGTGTAACTTTTGCCTATTTCCAAAATCTCCTACCTGCGCATCACAATATACCACTCAGTCAGTTAAGTCACTCAGTCATGTCTGACTCTTTGTGACTCCATGAACTGCAGGACGCCAGGCCTCCCTGTCCATCACCAACTCCCAGAGTCTACCCAAACTCATGCCCATTGAGTCAGTCATGCCATCCAACCATCTTATCCTCTGTGGTCTCCTTCTTCTCCCTCCCTCAATCTTTCCTAGAATCAGGGTCTTTTCAAATGAGTCAGCTCTTCGTCTCAGGTGGCCAAAGTACTGGAGTTTCAGCTTTAGCATCAGTCCTTCCAATGAATACCCAGGACTGATATCCTTTAGGATGGACTGGCTGGCTCTCTTTGTAGTCCAAGGGACTCTCAAGAGTCTTCTCCAACACCATGGTTCAAAAGCATTAATTATTCTGCACTCAGCTTTCTTTATAGTCCAACTTTCACATCCTTATATGACTACTAGAAAAACCATAGCCTTGACTAGATGGACCTTTGTTGACAAAGTAATGTCTCTGCTTTTTAATATGCTGTCTAGTTTGGTCAAAACTTTCTTTCCAAGGAGTAAGCGTCTTTTAATTTCATGGTTGCAGTCACCATCTGCAGTGATTTTGGAGCCCAAAAAATAAAGTCTGACACTGTTTCCACTGTTTCCCCATCTATTTGCCATGAAGTGATGGGACTGGATGCCATGATCTTAGTTTTCTGAATGTTGAGCTTTAAGCCAACTTTTCCACTCTCCTCTTTCACCTTCATCAAGAGGCTTGTAGTTCCTCTTCACTTTCTGCTATAAGGGTGGTGTCATCTGCATATCTGAGGTTATTGATACTTCTCCCAGCAATCTTGATTCCAGCTTGTGCTTCATCCAGCCCAGCGTTTCTCATGATGTACCCTGCATATAAGTTAATTAAGCAGGGTGACAATATATAGCCTTGACGTACTCCTTTTCCTATTTGGAACCAGTCTGTTGTTCCATGTCCAGTTCTAACTGTTGCTTCCTGACCTGCATATAGGTTTCTCAAGAGGCAGGTCAGGTGGTCTGGTATTCCCATCTCTTTCAGAATTTTCGACAGTTTATTGTGATCCACACAGTCAAAGGCTTTGGCATAGTCAATAAAGCAGAAATAGATGTTTTTCTGGAACTCTCTAGTTTTCCCAGTGATCTAGCAGATGTTGGCAATTTGATATCCAGTTCCTCTACCACTCAGTCTAATAGTAATTCTTTTGTCAGGTCAATAAAACAACTTTTACTTTAGTAGCTGTAGAGGTAGGGAGCTCTGAAAATGTCAACAGTTTTTCACTGGGCTGAAAGTTCTCAGGTAAAACTGAAAATGAAAGTCTCTCAGTTGTGTCTGACTCTTTGTGACCTGTATAGTCCATGGAATTATCTAGGCCAGAATATTGGAGTGGGTAGCCATTCCCTTTTTTAGGGGAATCTTTCCAACCCAGGGATTGAACCCAGGTCTCCCGCATTGTGGGCAGATTCTTTAACACCTGAGCCACCAGGGAAGCCCAGGAATACTGGGGTGGGTAGCCTATCCCTTCTCCAGCAGATCTTCCCAACCCAGGAACTGAACTGGGGTCTCCTGCATTGCAGGCATTTCTTGACCAGCTGAGCTACAAAGGAAGCCCCCAGAAAAGAAAACAAAACAAGAACAACAAGAACAACAAAAGCTTAATATTTCCTAAAAAATATCCTTGTGGAATAAGGATATCCTGGTGGAACAAATAGTATAAAGGACTCTCATGTTACTGAAAAGCTTTGTAAATTCAGTACAGTGGACACAGTTAGTCTTAACTCTCTCTAGCATGTTCTCTTCCTTCTTAGATCTTTGTTAATTGACCATCATTTTGTTTCACAGCATAGACATACATTATGTTACTATTTGTTGAAAACAGAAAAACAGTATTATAATAACCTCCTGGAGTAAAAAAAAAAAAAAAAAAAAAGAAACAGAGAAATAAATATATTCCCAAAACTGTCACAAAAATATTTTGTATGCGAAAAAGGACTTTTTTTTTTTTAAGATTTCAAATCATTTTTAATCTTGTCAGTGAAATCTTTACTTAGGAGTGCTCACTTTTTACTAAGCTAATCCTAAATTATTAGGCAAGTTAAAAACTTGGACAGGGCAGGAAAGAAATTAAGAAATTACAAAGATGCATTTAGAGCCAAATATTGTAAACACTGACCAGTAGATCATATGTGTGGCAGGAAATTCTGAAGAAGGTGTTAACTGAAGACAGGGATTGAGTAAAGAGATGCATCAATTTAAGAATAACCTCTTTTGCTGTCTCGCATACAGGGTTATTGTTACCATCTTGGATGCTTGGGGCTGGTGCACTAGGATGACCCAGAGGGATGGTACCAGGAGGGAGGTGGGAGGGGGGTTTAGGATTGGGAACATGTGTACACCTGGAGGATTCATGTTGATGTATGGCAAAACCAATACAATATTGTAAAGTAATTAGCCTCCAATTAAAATAAATCAATTTAAATTTAAATAAATAAATAAGTCACTTAACCTTCAAAAAAAAAAAAAAAAAAAGAATAACCACTATTATCTCCTTATTTTTTTTAAGGAAATTCATCCATCACATGTTCTTATTTGATCTCACAATTTGTTAGCTTTTTTTATCCAAACACAATAGCACGGCAAAATCTTGCTGTGTGGTCTCAGAAGTTTTTTGTGATGGAAAGACTCATATTTTAGTCTCTGTTTTTTTAGTTCTATAGGAGTTTGTTCATAAATAAAATAACCCATGCTGATACTTAAAGTCTAGATTATATTTTTATAATACAAATGTATAAATGGGGCAACCTATGTATTTCTCCACCTCTAAAGTCAACTTTCAGTATATTTAATATGAGGGTAAAAACATGACTTTGTTATAAACAAATTTCTATCAAATGGAATCAACCTATCAAGAAATAAGTATTGGACTCGTTCACAAAGCTAATACTTGTTATATGTGTTCATCACAAAGTGACTGTTAAAATACATCTAACTGTTGTAAATCTCTTGTGACATACTTATCGTGGTTCATTTATACAAATGATGTCCATCCACAGCACAGCCTCCGGGCTGGGGTACTGTTGTGCTAAGGCATGCTTCAGTACACTCACATACTATGACTACTCCAAGCAATGGCCATTCATCTCCAGGAGAGAGACTTCAAGAGAAATGACTGTGAATTCTTAAGACTCTGAAAGAATGAGGATGCTTTTCAGAGACTGTCCCCTGGGGGTGAAGGGATCAATGGGAGACAGCATTACTGGCTAGGACACTAGATAAAGAATGATCTGCATTCACAAGTTTGGCCTCTTTCAAAAACTGTGTTTTCATTAGCACTCTTAAGGGCAATGAAGGTTTGTATTTCTGTCCCTGAAAGTGTTCAAAAGCCTGAGGGCACAGGTTGAGAAAAAAAAGTGATAGGCTCAGATGGAAGAAAATGAAAAGTTTGTACAAGACCAAAGAAACCTTCCCGCTGAAAGTATTTATTAAGTTAACAGCTCTTCCTCTTAATAACTGAGTTAATGCCGAAGGTGTCTGGATATTTAAGAAAAGTGATTTTAGTGAAGATAAATCCAACTAACAAAAGAATATGCTGTAAAGTATGATTGCAGTAGTATTTTTATTCTGTAAAGCTTGTATTTATTTACATGACAACGTTGACGGCACAAAATGGAAGTGTTTCATAGAGTTTCTGTTTTCTTGTAATTTCCACAAAATGGTAGTATTAAAAATTTCAGTTTTCTTCAAAATAAATGTTTTATTTTTTGGTTTATTTGTGTTTCCTTCTTATCATGTTTTTCTCTCAGAACCTAATCTAGATTAATGCTCTAGAAAATATCTAAATAGTAAGATTACAACCACATTTTCAACTTATTATGCAAAAATATATAATTTTACATGTGATGTGTTTTGATTAAAAAATATGGGATATGATTCTGCTAGTGATGCTGTTACTTTCTATTTAAAAATAAGATTATTTAATGTACAAAACATTTTAATGTCCATGGATCAGGACAATGCAGTGGTCTTACTGGGAATAGTGATAACTGGCAGAGGTACAGCCCACCAATAAAAGGAGCAAACTGCCAAGCAGAGTTAACTCAAACCTGCAAACAGCTCAGGGATTGGAAAAAATAATTTTTAACATTGGAAAATTTTTAATTCTTTTCCCTTTTGGATCTCAAAAATTATACGTATAGGATAACATGAATTTACTCTGCCATTTAGGAATAATGGGATTAACTTCAAAATTACATGGTTAATTATTCATACATATACACATATGCCTAAAGTAAAACAAATATATCTTACCTTACAAACTCTTCCAACTCGAGAAAGGATGGTCTTATCAGAAGTACTTCCTTCTTGAGATGATTCACGAAAAAAGAAATATACTTTATCATCATCTGGATTATAGGTGTCTGGGATGGGGAAAGTTCCAATAAATTTTGCTCCTGTTAGGAAGAAAAGAAGCTCTACATTAAAATACTGAAATAATTCAGCTACAATAATACTAGTATCTTTTGTATGTAAAACAATTAGCAGCAGAATAAAAAACATGAACAAAATGTGGAAATGAAGCATATGCATAATAAACATGACACAAAGTAGAAACAGGTATTAGCACAAAGAAGTCTTGAACAAGTTCTTTAGGACTCCAGAGACCAGGTGAGAACATGACTGGCTGAGATTAATAATTATCTCAATTCAACTGAATTACACATAAAGTCGTTTTTTCAAACCTAGAGAGTCAATGATTTTATATTTTCCTTGTTTATGATTGGACTTTAATATTTTCCTTTTTTATGACTGCTTTTTTTAACCAGTTTCCATTATGAAGAGCTAAGGAAAAACTATAAACTTATCTCAGATTTTGATATATTACGATGTTATTTGCTATAGTTTGTGTAACTGCCAAAAAAATTCAACCAACCAGTAAAATGCTTGGGTTGACTTCAGTGTTGGCTCTGAGGACACTCTTTCCAAGTTTATATCCTGTCTCTGCCACTTATTCCTCAATTTTCTCATACCTAATATGAGGTTACCAATATCATCATATCTAGGGTCACTAATATGATAATCAAGTATATTAATACATATAAAGCATTTACTATCCAGTAGTGTCTGATACATAATAAGGATTAAATAAATGTTATTCATTATTAAAATGACTGGGATGATAATAATAATGATTAGGGCCACAAACAAGAGATGATGGAAAATTGAGCATATTCACACAATTGGTATCAATAGTATAACATGTAGTTATTAAAAATGAAGCAATTCTAAATGTACTGGCAGGGAAAATTGTCCATGATGCATATCAAGCAAAAAAATAATGACAATACAATTAACTCCTTTGCAGTTGCATCAGTGACAAGTCAATTTGGGTTACTAATGCCTTGTTTAAAAAGTACTTGGCCTTTTAAGTCTTAGTTTTATATAAATGGGAGTTAACCATTTATATGGTTAACATACAGATCTGGGAGTAACAGATCTGTAATTGGATGATACTAGTTCAGAAATAAACACTTTGATTAATAAAAATCATTTGATTAAAGCAAAGACAAAAATTGGTTAATTGGGAGTAAAGGACTTCAATTAAGTAGAATATACAAGATGCCTGGAAGAAAGCAATGAGCACTGTTTAGGATGTAGAAGCAGGAACGAGAGAAAACAAAGTTTCCCAAAAAATAAATATAAGTAGGAGGTGAAAAAGTAACACTGCCTTTGTTTTGATCAGGGCCCTGATTGCCGGGTACTCCACGGTATTAAAAACCATGCCCCTGCAAATACAGAACAGTTGATCAGTAGCCCAGCAAACAACACTTCATAATAGACTCCTTCAACAGACAAAAGTTAAAGTTTGATTCTAAGTGATGAGTAGTTCAGTCTTTATCATCCCAGCCTCTCTGGGTCAACCCTGGGTCTCCCATCCAGTCTCTTCTCTGCTTAAATGTGAAACCTTAAGAGGAAAAGACTGGGGTGGGTGGGTGGGAAGTATGTGCATGAACTTTCTCCCTTTTATTCTTTGTTATTCCCCTGTTCTTTCCCTGGAACTTAGAACTCCAGTGGATTTTTATGCTCTCAATAATCTCATTTTGATATGGTTATAAATTACACAAAAAATTTTTAGAAAATCATGTAGCATTTAAAAATTTTTCTTTTTTAATTAATCTTAAGTTAGCAAGGTCCATTAACAATTCTACTGAAGGATTTTTGTTTTTCCCTCCAGCCCTGCTTTTAAATTGTTGATACATCACAAATAGTTTTGAATATCTGAGCAAAGTTAAAATTCTTTTCTAGTCACAAATTCATATTTGATTTAAACATATCATGTTTTCTTTAAAAAAAATTCTCTGTGGAAACAAAATTTCTTATAAATGTAGCATTAGGATTTCAGCATATTCATGGAAAGTAAGGATATATTTGATTACTACTATATGCAAAGACACTTGAACAAGAAAAAGTTCTAGGATCAAGAACACAAAGTGAGCAAGAATTGACTCTTTGCTTCAGTTACATTCTGGATTAAGAAAATACTGACATAAGGCCAAGATATGGCTAATAAGAAGGCCCAGTCTTGATGTTTCCAATGACTTGAAAAGCGATTGGAACAATGAGAAGAGAAAAGGACAACCAATTGTGGGTTTCCACAGGCACAGATCAGGTATTGATAATAATATATAGCACCTTTTTGAATTTACAGATGCCTCAATTCAATGCGACTACCTGGATACAAATCTCCTGCTGCACTGGCATGTGTATTTTTAAAATATATAAACAAAATAAATAAAACCCTATAGGTGATTTTTTACAAGGATTTGTAAAAATCCTTGTTTAAGAGTCACTGCCATAGATTACCATTTCATATACAGGAAAAGAACATAGACAGGACTCATTAACCCTAGGTTAGTCACACAGATGCATGGATGGACAGGAGGAGTGAAGACTTTAATACAAATTATTCATAATTAGACTGGGACAAAAAAGGAATAAAATGGAAACTATACAGAAAGATGATCTCCCCAGGTGGGAAGGTGCCCAATATGCTACTGGAGATCAGTGGAGAAATAACTCCAGAAAGAATGAAGAGATGGAGCCAAAGCAAAAACAGCACCCAGCTGTGGATGTGACTGGTGATAGAAGCAAAGTCCAATGCTATAAAGAGCAATATTGCATAGAAACCTGGAATGTTAGGTCCATGAATCAAGGCAAATTGGAAGTGGTTAAATAGGAGATGGCAAGAGTAAACGTTGACATTTTAGGAATTAGCAAACTAAAATGGACTGAAATGGGTGAATTTAACTCAGATGACCATTATATCTACTACTGTGGACAAGAATCTCTTAGAAGAAATGGAGTAGCCACCATAATCAACAAAAGACTCCAAAATGCAGTACTTGGATGCAATCTCAAAAATGACAGAATGATCTCTGTTTGTTTCCAAGGCAAACCATTCTACATCACGGTAATCCGAGTCTACGCCATGACCAGTAATGCTGAAGAAGCTAAAATGGTTCTATGAAGACCTACAAGACCTTTTAGAATTAACACCCCAAAAAGATGTCCTTTTCATTAAGGGGACTGGAATGCAAAAGTAGGAAGTCAAGAAACCCCTGGAGTAACAGGCAACTTTGGCCTTGGAGTAGAGAATGAAGCAGGGCAAAGGCTAATAAAGTTTTGCCAAGAAAATGCACTGGTCATAGCAAACACCCTCTTCAAACAACACAAAAGAAGACTCTACAAATGGACGTCACCAGATAGATGGTCAATACTGAAATCAGATTGATTATATTCTTTACGGTCAAAGATGGAGAAGGTCTATACAGTCAGCAAAAACAAGACCAGGAGCTGACTATGGCTCAGATCATGAACTCCTAATTGCCAAATTCAGAGTAAAATTGAAGAAAGTAGGGAAAACCACTAGACCATTCAGGTATGACCAAAATCAAATCCCTTAGGATTATACAGTGGAAATGACAAATAGATTCAAGGGATTAGATCTGATAGACAGAATGCCTGAAGAACTATGGATGGAGGTTCATGACATTATACAGGAGACAGGGATCAAGAACATCCCCAAGAAAAATACATGCAAAAAACAAAAATGGCTGTCTGAAGAGGCCTTACAAATAGCTGTGAAAAGAAGAAAAGCGAAAAGGAAAGGTATACCCATTTGAATGCAGAGTTCCAAAGAACAGAAAGAGAGATAAAAAAGCCTTCCTCAGTGATCAGTGCAAAGAAATAAAGGAAAACAAAATGAATGGGAAAGACTAGAGATCTCTTCAAGAAAATTAGAGATACCAAGGGAACATTTCATGCAAAGATAGGCTCAACAAAGGACAGAAATGGTATGGATCTAACAGAAGCAGAAGATATTAAGAAGAGGTGGCAGGAATACACAGAAGAACAATACAAAAAAGATCATGACCCAGATAATCATGATGGTATGATCACTCACCTAGAGCCAGACATCCTGGAATGCAAAGTCAAGTGGGCCTTAGGAAGCATCTCTATGAACAAAGCTAGTGGAGGTGATGGAATTCCAGGTGAGTTACTTCAAATCCTAAAAGATGATGCTGTGAAAGTGCTGCACTCAATATGCCAGCAAATTTGGAAAACAGCAGTGGCCACAGGACTGAAAAGTTCAGTTTTCATTCCAATCCCAAAGAAAGGCAATGCCAAAGAATGCTCAAACTACCACACAAGTGCACTCATCTCACACAGTAGTAAAGTAATGCTCTGATTCTCCAAGCCAGGCTTCAACAGTGTGTGAACTGTGAACTTCCAGATGTTCAAGCTGGATTTAGAAAAGGCAGAGGAATGAGAGATCAAATTGCCAACATTCACTGGATTATCAAAAAAGCAAGAGAGTTCCAGAAAAACATCTATTTCTTCTTTACTGACTATGCCAAAGCCTTTGACTGTGTGGAACACAACAAACTGTGGAAAATTCTGTAAGAGATGGGAATACCAGACCATCTTATCTGCCTCTTTAGAAATCTGTATGTAGGTCAGAAAGCAACAGTTAGAACTGGACATGGAAGAACAGACTGGTTCCAAATAGGGAAAGGAATATGTCAAGGCTGTATATTGTTACCCTGCTTATTTAACTTGAGTACCTTATGAGAAGTGCTGGGCTGGATGAAGCACAAGCTGGAATTAAGACTGCTAGGAGAAATATCAATAACCTCGAATATGCAGATGACACCACCCTTATGGGAGAAAGTGAAGAGGAACTCAAAAGCTTCTTGATGCAAGTGAAAGAGGAGAGTGAAAAAGTTGGCTTAAATCTCAACATTCAGAAAACTAAGATCATAGCATCTGATCCCATCACTTCATGGCAAACAGATGGAGAAACAGTGGAAACAGTGGCAGATTTTATTTTGGGGGGCTCCAAAATCACTGCAGATGGTGATTACAGCCATGAAATTAAAAGACGCTTACTCCTTGGGAGAAAAGTTATGACCAAGCTTAGGCATAACCTAAGAAAAGATATGACCAACCTTCAAAAGCAGAGACGTTACTTTGCCAACAAAGATCCATCTAGTCAAAGTTATGGTTTTTCCAGTAGTCATGTATGGGTGTGAGAGTTGGACTATAAAGAAACCTGAGCACAGAAGAATTGATTCTTTTGAACTGTGGTGTTGGAGAAGACTCTTGAGAGTTCCTTGGACAGCTAGGATTTCTGAACTGATACAGAAATTATAGGAATGCAATTGGCTTGTTTTATCTCAACAAATACATAGCTTAAAATGGAGACGACACAAGTAGAATTTATCATAGTTCTTACCTCTTTGCAGCCTGATGACCCTTTGTAATTTTAGTATCAGAACTACTGCCATGATTGAGTTGAATTTATACTTTTAAATATATGGCAAAACCAATACAATATTGTAAAGTTAAAAAATAAAATAAAATTAAATTAAAAAAAAAAATAAAAATAACACAGTAAGTGTTAGTCACTCAGTCAGGTCCAACTCTTTGCAACCCCATGGACTGTACACCCTCTTCTATCCATGGGATTCTCCAGGCAAGAATACTGGAGTGGGTTGCCATTCCCTTCTCCAGGGGATCTTCCCAACCCAGGATCAAACCCGGGTCTTCCACATCACAGACAGATTCTTTACTGTCTGAGCCACCATGAAAGCCCATGACTGAGCTAAATTTATAGTTTTAAAAATAACAGTGGTACAAAATTTGCAGTCTTCTCTCTTCAGAGAGAAAAAGAGATCTCAGTGATTTAAAACAGAAAATCATTACAGGTAAAAAGGATTTTTACTCTGAGAGAGAGTTGTTTGTAAAACTTTCCTCAGACACACAGATGGAAGCAGCAGTTATATGGGCTGATTGGTGTTCTCTTATTTGCGAAATTCAACAAACAAAACACAGCTTTATGACAGAATGGAATGTACTCTGCCTAAAAGCAATACAAATAAACATGTTAATTCATATTCTATTGTTGAAATGCACAGAAGAGCCTCTTTGGCTATGCAAAACATTATCCAGGTGTTATTGCCAGGTATTGCCATTTGAAAAGGTCAAAAGTTAGAGTATGATCCTAGTCCCCATTCCAGAAATGTCATTATAATATTGCTGCGTCGCTTCAGTCGTGTCCGACTCTGTGAGACCCCATGGACTGCTGCCTACCAGGCTTCTCCGTCCCTGGGATTCTCCAGGGAAGAACACTGGAGTGGGTTGCCATTTCCTTCTCCAATGCAGGAAAGTATCACTCAGTTGTGTCTGACTCTTAGCGACCCCATGGACTGCAGCCTACCAGGCTCCTCCATCCATGGGATTTTCCGGGCAACAGTACTAGAGTGGGGTGCCATTGCCTTCTCCAATTATAATATTAGTGGGGCAAAATAGAGTAGATATTTTTCCAAGTTGTATTTCTTTTAAATTTCAACTAATATATAACATAAATGATCTTACTGTGTTTATTCAGTGACTGTGGTCTTATTGGACTCTTAAATGTTGGTTCTTTTTCATGTAAAAAATTATTACTGTAAGTAAATTATTTTGGAGTACTATAAACAAATTAAATGGTGGAAGTATTTAAGCCAAATATTTATTATTACGTGAAGAAATCTAATTATGAAAAAAAAAGCATTAGTATCCAACAGTACACTATTCTGTGATTTAAATAATAAGTAATTTTGAGTTAAAAATAAATACCAGTTTTAAGCAAGAGAGTTTTCTTTCTCACAGATTCAATTGAGGTCCTATGTCTTAGAATATTGATATTAGTATTTTATGATAGAAACTCTTTTCTGACTTGTTGCCAAGTTTATGTAAAAATAGATATCATTTCACCAGTATATGACATGCATAGTTGTATTAAATAATTTAAAATCATACCCCAAGACACCTGTGCTTTATTAGAGTACATTTTTCCCATTTGGCATTTGAAACACATGCCTTAATAGGGATGGAGTTTGAAATCGTGCATTTTCACAAATGAACTTTTAGCATGACATCAAGAGACACTGCCAAATGAAAATGGCATACATCCATATGGCCTGATGAAATGCATATCACTTTCATTTCTCCTTATGAACATTGTTGCATCCAGATGAGCACATCTACAACAGGACGTAAGACATAGTGAGTTGCTTATTTTCCTTTATTTCTTCTTGTAGTATCTTTTTCTACCACTTTTGAAAAATGCTATCCTTCTGTGTGGAAAACAATTTATAGACAACAGTACTCCAAGAGAAACTTCAAATGAAAACTTCCTCCACATGTTGGAAATAAAAATTTTAAAACAAAAGTTCTCACCTACTCCAGGAAAGAAAACAGAAACATATGCAACTGAGGCGTCATTGTTTGTTTTCATTATCCAAATGGTCATACTTCTTACTTTTATCTCAAAATTCTCATGAAAAACGTCTAATGTGTTTGAATAACCCTCTGACTTGTATCTTTCCTTAAGTGTTCTAAGATTAAGTTGATACAGAAAAGTGTGGAAGTACCTAAGACTGTGTCTAGAACAGCCATAGGGTTCACCTTCACAAGTTTTCACCCTCCTGGCGAGGGATTTAATAGATGGATTCATTTCTCAAAGAAGGAATCAGTATTCATACTTCTTATGTCTTCTGGCATTGGATTAGACAAAGTAATCAATGATGCAATAATATATAGAGGAAAGTAGTTAGACATTGACACTGGTGACATTATTTGAAATATCAAGTACCTGTCAGTTCTTAGTAATTGAACAAAACCCCGGAGTGAGTTTCACATGTACACGCTAAATAAGTAGTCAAGAAAATTTACACATTGCATTATATGATTGTGGACTGCACTGTGATATGTGACAGGTATTGCACTGATTATGCTATGTACATAATTAATAAAAAGTACACTTTAGACAAATCTAGATAGCATATTCAAAAGCAGAGACATTACTTTGCCAACAAAGGTCCGTCTAGTCAAGGCTATGGTTTTTCCAGTGGTCATGTATGGATGTGAGAGTTGGACTGTGAAGAAAGCTGAGCACCAAAGAATTGATGCTTTTGAACTGTGGTGTTGGAGAAGACTCTTGAGAGTCCCTTGAACTGCAAGGAGATCCAACCAGACCATTGGCCACCTCATACGAAGAGTTGACTCATTGGAAAAGACCCTGATGCTGGGAGGGATTTGGGGCAGGAGGAGAAGAGGACGACAGAGGATGAGATGGCTGGATGGCATCACTGACTTGATGAACATGAGTTTGAGTGAACTCCGGGAGTTGGTGATGGACAGGGAGTCCTGGTGTGCTGCAATTCATGGGGTCTCAAAGAGTCGGTCACGACTGAGCTACTGAACTGAACTGAAGGTTGAATAAGATAATGTCTAACCCCCAAACATAGCTCCTTTAACAACCATTGCTTTTTTGTCTCCCTGTATTCCTGACACTATCCAGATGACTCCTCTGGCCTCTATCTTTGGATACTAGGCTGACTATATCTGGAAAATAGCCACTTCTGAAAATGGAGAATAGAAATGCCCCTCCCCCCAAGTCAATCTTTTCCCTTAGCATGTCTTTACAAGAATCTCATATAGTTTCTACCATTTTTCCCTTGCCCTGCCATAGTTTCCTTGGACCAGGAAGCTTCTGACAGACTGAGTCTCCTGACGCATTGTGCTCTCCTGATTCTGGCCAGCTTATCCCTTAGCAAATGTTCACAATATTGGCTACAGCTGTGTAGGGCTTCCACATTGCTTGCCTAACCCACATGTTCTCTATTTGCTGTAGTCTCCACAAGCAGACGCACATCTTCAGTTTGCTGTTGCCCAACATGGCATGGCGATATGGACCCTGATTGTAATGAAGCTGCAAGAGCAGCAGATGGGCAATCACAAGATCAGAATTTAGGTTGGTGGACTGTATCATACAATGGTAAGAATAAAGTGTCTAGAGCTAGAGACACCTACCTGAGTTTCAATCCCACAATAACTGTCTCACCACAGACTATTAATCTGATTTCTAATCTACCCCCAACTGTAAAGTGGAAATAGTAATTCTCTCAAAATTATACCACTAACTGAGATTATACTTTAAAAGTGCCTAATAGCAGTGACTAGGATAGAAGCTATATAAAATTAATTTGAAGCAGAAGAGACCAGATATAGGGAAAAGGGTTAACAAACAACATAGGGGCAATAAAACAGAGACAAGGTGATGGAGACCTAAAGAAAGATGGTGGCCATGGAAAAAACAAGGTCAACTGATATTTTGAAGGAAGTAAAGGCTCTTAGTGATAGATTAGACAAAAGGAGATAAAGGAGAGGAAGAAATTAAAGATAACTTCAAGGTTACTGGGTAGATGAAATTAAGAATGTTAAGATAGATTAAAATCAGGAAATAGGTGAGGGCAGTTTAGAAAAGGAAAACAAGAAAGTTTTGAATTAGATTCCCAGTATTTTAGATTTTAAATTCAATTATTGTTTTCTACATCTATTTACTATTCAAAGAAACTCAAGCAAAAGGTCACTAAACAACTTGTATAAATCTCAAATGATTTCAATGGCACAATCAAGGCCAAGGCTTAGATATCTTATTTCCATATTTGGCAACTAGTTCCTTTTGTTTAAACTGAGATGAAAATGTAAGACATTTAAATAAATATTTTTAAGAGAACTTAGTTACAAGAAGGGGCTTCCCTGGTAGCTCAGCTGGTAAAGAATCCGCCTGTCATGCAGGAGATCCCAGTTTGGTTCCTGGGTTGGAAGATCCTGTGGAGAAGGAATAGGCTACCCACTCCAGTATTTTGGGGCTTCCCTGGTGGCTCAGATGGTAAAGAATCCACCTGCAATGCAGGAGACCTGCATTCAATCCCTGGGTGGGAAGATCCCCTGGAGGACGGCATGACAATCCACACCAGTGTTCTTGACTGGAGAATCCCCATGGACAGAGAGGAGCCTGGTGGGCTACAGTCCATGGGGTCAAAAAGAGTCGGACATGACTAAGCAATTAAGCACAGCACAGTTACAGGAAAAAGTTGAAAATACAGTTTGAGAAAACACTAAAACAGAGAAAACATTTAAAGCTATTAGAATAGATAAGATCACAGAATTACAGAGACAGAGGAAGAACAGATGGTTAATATCTCAAAATGCTAAGTATTAAACAGATGTCAGAGAATCAGAGCACCCAAGTCTTTAGTCCCACTTGCTACCTCTCTCACCTTCAGGAGTAATGACGATGAGGGTGATGACAATATTGACACCGAATTGCTTTTACAATTGTCATTCATCAGACTTCCCTATACAATCTAATTCTTGTAACACCATGCGAACAGATACTATTATTATGCCAAATTGTTATTTTTATTTTTTAAATGTGTTACTTATTTATTTTGGCTGCACTACGCAGAATGTGAGATCTTAGTTTCCTGGCCAGGGATCGAATTTGGGCCCTCAGCAGTGAAAGCACTGGGCTGCCAGAAAATTCCCCAGAGAATTTATGCCAAATTTTTAGAGAAAAAATTTAAATGCTCAGAAAGGTTTGACCAAAGTCACAAATAAGTGACAGTCATTATTTAAACTTAGGTAATTAAGTTACACATAAAGAGAGCTATAATTTATGTCTAAATTCGGACACCTCAGAGTTAAAGAACAGCAAAGGTAAACTGAAAATGTCCAGGGCAGACCAGGTTATACTATCCCTCTTATTATTAAAAATTAAAAGATGCTTGAAATTAAAAGATGATTGCTCCTTGGAAAAAAAGCTATGACAAACCTAGACGGCATATTAAAAAGCAGAGACATTACTTTGCCAACAAAGGTCCATGTGGTCAAAGCTATTGTTTTTCCAACAGTTATGTACAGTTGTGAGAGTTGGACCATAAAAAGGCTGAGTGCTGAAGAATTGATGCTTTCTAATTGCAGTGTTGGAGAAGACTTTTGAGAGTCCCTTGGACTGCAAGATCAAACCAGTCAATCCTAAAGGAAATGACCCTGAATATTCATTGGAAGGGCTGATGGTAAAGCTGAAACTCCAATATTTTGGCCACGTGATACGAAAAACTGACTCATTTGAAAAGACCTAGATGGGCTCGATAAAGGACAGAAATGGAATGGACCTAACAGAAGCAGAAGATACTAAGAAGAGGTGGCAAGAATACACAGAAGAACTGTACAAAAAAGATCTTCACGACCAGATAATCACGATGGTGTGATCACTCACCTAGAGCCAGACATCCTGGAATGTGAAGTCAAGTGGACCTTAGAAAGCGTCACTACGAGCAAAGCTAGTGGAGGTGATGGAATTCCAGTTGAGCTATTTCAAATCCTGAAAGATGATGCTGTGAAAGTGCTGCACTCAATATGCCAGCAAATTTGGAAAACTCAGCAGTGGCCACAGGACTGGAAAAGGTCAGTTTTTATTCCAATCCCAAAGAAAGGCAATGCCAAAGAATGCTCAAAACTACTGCACAATGGCACTCATCTCACACGCTAGTAAAGTAATGCTCAAAATTCTGCAAGCCAGGCTTCAGCAATACACGAACCGTGAAATTCCAGTTGTTCAAGCTGGTTGTAGAAAAAGCAGAGGAACCAGAGACCAAATTGTGAGCATCTGCTGGATCATCAAAAAAGCAAGAGAGTTCCAGAAAAACATCTATTTCTGCTTTCTTGACTATGCCAAAGACTTTGACTGTGTGGATCACAATAAACTGTGGAAAATTCTGAAAGAGATGGGAATATCAGACCACCTGACCTGCCTCTTGAGAAACCTGTATGCAGGTCAGGAAGCAACAGTTAGGACTGGACATGGAACAACAGACTGGTTCCACATAGGAAAAGGAGTACGTCAAGGCTGTATATTGTCACCCTGCTTATTTAACTCATATGCAGAGTCCATCATGAGAAACACTGGGCTGGAAGAAGCACAAGCTGGAATCAAGATTTCCGGGAGAAACATCAATAACCTCAGATATGCAGATGACACCACCCTTATGGCAGAAAGTGAAGAGGAACTAAAAAGCCTCCTGATGAAGGTGAAAGAAGAGAGTGAAAAAGTTGGCTTAAAGCTCAACATTCAGAAAATGAAGATCATGGCATCTGGTCCCATCATTTCATGGGAAATAGATGGGGAAACAGTGGAAACAGTGTCAGACTTTAATTTTTTGGGCTCCAAAATCACTGCAGATGGTGACTGCAGCCATGAAATTAAAAGACGCTTACTCCTTGGAAGGAACGTTTTGACCAACCTAGATAGCATACTCAAAAGCAGAGACATTACTTTGCCAACAAAGGTCTGTCTAGTCAAGGCTATGGTTTTTCCAGTGGTCACGTATGGATGTGAGAGTTGGACTGTGAAGAAAGCTGAGCGCTGGAGAATTGATGCTTTTGAACTGTGGTGTTGGAGAAGACTCTCAAGAGTCCCTTGGACTGCAAGGAGATCCAACCAGTCCATCCTAAAGGAAATCAGCCCTGGGTGTTCTTTGGAAGGAATGATGCTAAAGCTGAAACTCCAGTACTTTGGCCACCCCATGCGAAGAGTTGACTCATTGGAAAAGACTGACGCTGGGAGGGGTTGGGTGCAGGAGGAGAAGGGGACGACAGAGGATGAGATGGCTGGATGGCATCACCGACTCAATGGACGTGAGTCTGAGTGAACTCTGGGAGTTGGTGATGGAAAGGGAGGCCTGGCGTGCTGCGATTCATGGGGTCGCAAAAAGTCGCACACGACTGAGCGACTGAACTGAACTGAACTGATGCTGGGAAAGATTGAAGGCAGGAGAAGGGGACAACGGAGGATGAGATGGTTAGATGGCATCACTGATTCAATGGACATGAGTTTGGGCAAGCTCAGGGAGATGGTGAAGGAGAGGGAAGCCTGATGTGCTGCAGTGCGTGGGGTCGCAAAGAATCGGTCACAATGGAGCAACTGAACAACAACAAGGTTAAAGGAATCTGCCTTATACATTCTACAAATATAAATGATAATTCTAATTCTTCATCAGTTTCCTTCATTCAATTCAGTGAGACTTCTACTTTCTCCCTCCAATTACTTCCTTTCCACTGATTTCCATAATTGCAAAGTTTTCTCAGTACCCCAAATCTTCTCTTGCATTCTTGCTCATATCCTTGGTTTCCTCTATTCCCAAACAATATCTTCTATTTCAATTATTTGTTGCTGTATATTCCCACATCCACCTCCACTGCCACCACTTTTGTTCTGTAGTTGGGGATGGACAGGGACATCTGTCGTGTTGCGATTCATGGGGTTGCAAACAGTCAGACATGACTGAGTGACTGAACTGAATTGAACCTCATTTTACTATCTTTGGTGTAATGGCCCTTCTCTCTCTGTCCTCCTCACTTCCCTTCCTGTTATTATCAGTTATCTCTATAAAAAAACAAAGATATGATTCTCTGGTTAAGATTAGGGAATTAGTAAAGGGAGTCCAAAAGATACAACTTTCCAGTTATAAAATAAGTAACTTTTGGAGATGTAATGTACATCATCAGTTCAGTTCAGTTCGGTTCAGTCACTCAGTCATGTCTGACTCTTTGCAACAGCATGAATTGCAGCACGCCAGGCCTCCCTGTCCATCACCAACTCCCAGAGTTTACCCAAACTCATGTGCATCGAGTCGGTGATGCCATCCAGCCATCTCATCCTCTGTCATCCCCTTCTCCTCCTGCCTCCAATCCCTCCCAGCATCAGGGTCTTTTCCAATGAGTCAACTCTTAGCATGAGGTGGCCAAAGTATTGGAGTTTCAGCTTTAGCATCAGTCCTTCCAAGGAATACCCAGGACTGATCTCCTTCAGAATGGACTGGTTGGATCTCCTTGCAGTCCAAGGGACTCTCAAGAGTCTTCTCCAACACCACAGTTCAAAAGCATCAATTCTTTGGCGCTCAGCTTTCTTCACAGTCCAACTCTCACATCCATACATGACCACTGGAAAAACCATAGCCTTGACTAGACAGACCTTTGTTGGCAAAGTAATGTCTCTGCTTTTGAGTATGCTATCTAGGTTGGTCATAACTTTCTTTCCAAGGAGTAAGCGTCTTTTAATTTCATGACTGCAATCACCATCTGCAGTGATTTTGGAGCCCAAAAAAATAAAGTCTGACATCATGGTGACTATAATTAAAAACAGTTTATTGAATACTTGAAAGTTGCTAAGAGTAAATTCTAAGTTCTCAACACAAGAAGGAAAATTCTCTATAGGTGTTGACAGAAGTTAGCTAGGCTTATTATGGTGATCATTTCACGATGTATACAAGTATCAACTATTATGTTATACACTTGAAACTAGTGAAATGTTATTTGTCAATTATAACTTAAAAAAAAGACACAAAATAAAAGAATTTAACCTGTCAACAGATGAATGGATAAAGAAGGTAAAGAAGATGTGGTATATTTATATACAATGGGATAATCAGTTCAGTTCAGTCTCTCAGTCATGTCTGGACTCTTTGCGACCCCATGAATCACAGCACGCCAGGCCTCCCTGTCCATCACCAACTCTCGGAGTTCATTCAAACTCACGTCCATCAAGTCAGTGATGCCATCCAGCCATCTCACCCTCTGTCGTCCCCTTCTCCTCCTGCCTCCAATCCCTCCCAGCATCAGAGTCTTTTCCAGTGAGTCATCTCTTTGCATCAGGTGGCCAAAGTATTGGAGTTTCAGCCTCAGCATCAGTCCTTCCAATGAACACCCAGGACTGGTCTCCTTTAGGATGGACTGGTTGGATCTCCTTGCAGTCCAAGGGACTCTCAAGAGTCTTCTCCAATACCACAGTTCAAAAGCATCAATTCTTCGGTGCTCAGCCTTCTTCACAGTCCAACTCTCACATCCATACATGACCACTGGAAAAACCACAGCCTTAACTAGCCAGACATTTGTTGGCAAAGTAATGTCTCTGCTTTTGAATATGCTATCTAGGTTGGACATAACTTTCCTTCCAAGAAGTAAGTGTTAATGGGATAATACTCAGCCATTAAAAAAAAAAAAATGAAATAATGTCATTTGCAGCATTATGCATGGAACTACAGATTATTATATGAAGCAAAATGTGGAATCTAAAATAAGACACAAATGAACAAATCTGTGAAACAGAAACAGATTCACAGACATAGATTGCCAAGGGCAAGAGAGGTGGGGGATGAAAGGACTGGGAGTCTGGGATTAGGAGATGCAAACCAGTATATACAGGATGGATAAACAACAAATTCCAGCTGCATAGCACAGAGAGCTATATTCAATAGCTATATCAAATATATCTGATTCATTTTGCTATATAGCATAAATTAATGCAACACTGTAAATCAATTATACTTCAATAAAATAAATAACTGAAATAAAAAATTAAATAATAGGTAACTTCACAATAGTTTCAGGAAAACATTCACAGCTTTTCAGCCCCATGAACCATCTCTTCTGATGCTCTGGGCATTCATCATCCAGGAGGTTGGCAACCCTCCCCTATACTCCCTGCAGGCCTAATGGGCAGAACAGCATTCAGTATATCATAGGACCCTAAAAGCTGCTCATCAGTAACAAGTTAAACCAACACAAGTTTCCTACTTTGTAATTCTCTTCTCATAGCACTAAGAACAGCATGCTAGACAAATAAAAGCTGAATACATATTTCTCACATTTATTGTCTTAGCAATACTGCTGACTTCTACTGGACATGCCACTGGTAAGGAAAAAATAGAATAATCTCTTAAATGAGTGGCAATATGATGACATTTACCATCCCAAGACTAGGAAATACAATTTATACTTGACTTTAAAGCCATACTATTTTGTTACCTGAACAGAAAACTAAGCTTTTCTGCTGGTAAAATCTATGGAGTCATTCTCAAACCAAGTTATTGCCACAAAAACCTCGCAATATTCAAGGATATGGTCCTGCCTTGCACAAGTGTTAAGAAGTTAATAGTAATCACTTAGTTGGGGATATTCTAAGTTTGTTTACTCTATTAATAGGGTTCTCTCTTGGTCAATGGATCACATTGTTGTGTAAACAAATGGATCTGGAGGTTTTGACTAAAGAAATGTTTTAAAAGTGTTTTTCCCTTTTGTTTATGTTGTCACTGCTTGAATGATACTGAAAGATACAGAGATAGCCCCAAGGAAATCTCTACCCAAGCCTCCTCCACTAAAACCTAATATTTATGGGTTTTAGTGGGAATGGGAAATGCTGTGTGTCTGCTTAAATAGCAGTGTTAAGTTATTCTGCCATATGGTGAAATAAGTTCCTGTGTTAACTGAAAAACTAGAAAATCATGATAAAAACCTGACCTCTTGGTAGGCAATAGGGCAAAAGGAAAAAACAAAACAAAACAGGCTTTCACCATTCCTTCCATTAAATAAATTCATTTAGGAGGTCTTTTTTGTTGTTAGAAACCCTAAATGCTGTATGACCTTAAACACAAAAATAATCGAACTAATATCAATATGCTTAAAATTTTGGAGAAACATGTTTTAACTAAAAGAAAAACTATTTTTTTCAGCAAAAGAAGTTAGCATTACAATCTGACCCTTTTCTATTATGTTCATAGACAGCATTTGGCTTAGTCATTAAAAAACAGGCTACAGGAGAAAGACTGCCAACTTGAATTCCAGCTCAGCAACTGACAAGTTCTAAGACCTTGACCAAATTACTCAACTTCTCTTTACCTCAGTTTATTCATCTTTAAAAAGCACATAACAATAATAACACATCCCTCACATTAAAACTGTGAATATTTAAAAAAAATCAAGTAGAGCATGGAACAATGTCAAGGACCACAGCACAATAAATGTTAGCTATTATTATTATCATATATGCAACAAGTCCTGGAGATCTAACACAGAGAGGAACTCTTTCAAATGTATTTTATATATTGAGCTAAATAACTTCCAAAACACATCTGAACAAATAATCCTGAGTTCCTTATCTACTCAAAAGCAAAGGCAAAAAAAAATCTAAAGTGTGAAAATCACTAACCATTGAGCCAGTGGTGCTCTGAAATGTCAGTTCTGACGTAATGGTGGTCATGAGTAGGCCCAAGGGACCGCGTGAATGCAGTATCTTTGCCAAGGAAATCAGAAGCTGTTCCAGAGTAGAGGTACTCATCTGCAAGGGAGAAAAGAATACACAGGACTTCTAAGAGTTTACCAGCAGACACTATTGACAATAGACCAGTTTTACGACATGAAACCAAAGATGTTTACTGCTTACATCAGAATATATTGTTTTGTAAATTTCAGATTTTGAAAAATCTGCTCAGCTGAAGAAAAGATAACTCAATAAACTTTGGTAAGCTGATTCCAAATACTTGAATATAAAAAAGGCCAAAGTCTCCTGAATTAATAATTAATTACATGTGCATTTAGCTTCTGTTATGGAGGAACTCCTCTTCTTTCCCTCTCCTCACAAATAATTCAAAGATATGTCATAATTAGGAGTCCCTCTTTGTAAAAACACACACACACACAAATTTAAAAAGTAAACGCCATAATGAGGAATGGATTGTGTAATTAGTATTTACTTAACCGACACAACCTCAGTGACCACAACTTTTCTTTGCCTAACCTCTGCTGAAAGGGAGCTTTCAACACTGAAGTCATACTTTGTAATTATAACATGTTGCATTCCTTGTAGCTAATCATGTTTCTAATAGTTCTGATAAACAGGAATTTCTGAAAAGGGAAAGATGTGGCCATTACTGCATACCAAACTTCTTTGTCCTGTTATTTGTGTAAAGTGGATATCCATGTCTTACCAGAAACAGGAGAGAGAGAAGAGAAGAGAAGGAGGGGTGCCAGAGGCAGAGAGAGGTGGGAAGGAGAAGGAGAGCGGAAAGAATGAGGAAGAGAGGGCAGAGGAGTTTAAGATGAGGGAGAGGAGAGGAAGAAAGGACAGAAAGGAGACAGATGGGAGAAGGGGAAAGAAAAGGATGCAAGGGGCAAGAGAGGGGAACTGGGAGTGGTGGTCTGCATTCCTGATGCAAGTTAGCACATTGCTGGGGGTGGGGTATGGCAGGAAGAATGCAGTCCCCACAGTAGAACATGTTGTCCCTTTGAAAGCTAAGCCTCTGTTTCAGTAAATCTTTATATTCAACTACTTTGGGTTATACTTAATAGACTAAACTTTTAAAAAATAGCCAAATCTCTACAGAGCATTTAGATTTTTTAAAGCCAATATAAGAACAACTACAATCACTAAAACTCAATTATCTCAGAAACATTTTTAAAATCCCTCCTTTGCATAAGTGATTCAGCTATTTTCAAAAATCCTCCAATTACATCCACTGAAATAAGACTTTTAGTGAACTATGTGAGACAACCAACCTAACTATTCATGACAATAGTCAGTTTCCAAAGGTGGGGGAGGGGGACACACACACACACACACACACATAAACATAAAAGAGAGAAATCGAGTTATGTAAACTACAACTATTTTTTCGGGGGGGGGGATGGGTGCACATAGTGCAACATGTGGGATCTTATTCCCTGACCAGGAATTGAACCTGTGCCCTCTGCAATAGAAAGGCAGAGTGGTAACCACCAGACCACCAGGGAAGTTCCCAGTTATATAAAGTAAATGTAGACATGGTACTGATTCCATCTCTTATAAACATATGGTGCAAGACAATATTTCTTTGTGGGGCAATTTTTTAAAAATAGAAGAACCAAACAACATCATCAGTAGAGACATAAAGGAAATACACCATTAATTTGAAACATAAAACTGCAAACATTCATTTTTCCAGGAAAAAAAAAAAAGCATATTTCAACATAAAAGTTGGATCTCTATATCCAGGTTTTAAAGCCATCTTCTTTGTACTTAAATTACTTAGAGGTTCAGGGGTCACCAATGTCTACAGTCTATTGTTAAAGGTATGTCAACTCCATTTGGCAGATCAGTCACAAATCATCGACCTCACTTTCTGAGGATAATGACTGAACATTAGTCACATAATTTTCAAAACACACACACTTTCACTTCAAAGAAGAGCACTGGTTCTCACAAAGTGAAAATTAAAATGTCATGGTGTGTCACTCTTGATAGCCTATTCAAACACCTGATGGACAAGCTAAATAAAAAGAGACTAGAGTCATGAACGAAACCAAGACAAAAGTTGTCCTTATAATGGCTGAAACTTAGAGGTCAGAGGTCATGTCGATAGTCTTCAGAAAAGACTTCAGACCACACAGTACCACCTTCTTTAAACACGATGTTCCTCCCGTAAGAGAATTTATGATGTATGCAAAGCAAGAGAAAACTAAATGTGCCAGCAAAAATTTCACATTTCTAATAATACAATCAGGTTATGGTGAAATTGAGGGGAGAGCAGTTACAACATTCTATTGTCTGTGTTCTATAGTTTGATTTATTTGTCTTATTAATTTATCCACTTACATCTTATTATTACTTCTCCCACTCAAATATTCAATATATTTTGTAATATATTATGTTCAAGGAACTGCTAAATTTAACTGCCATAATGAACCAAATAGGGGCATATAAGGTAAATATAAGAATATCTGAGTTATCATATATGTAAAATTATAGCAACATGAATGTCTTTTGCATTAAACACATTTCAGCCTTTTCAATCTGAAGTTTATTTAAAATGTAACTGTGCAGACATTAAGGATTACGGGAGACTCACTTTATGGATAAAAAGCTAAATACAGAGAGATGTGAGACTAAAAAACTATCACCAAACAGTCAGTGGATGATTAATCCAAAATAATCTTTAACTCACTAAGACAGTGTGGTTGAATCTACACACATCTTTTTAGAAAAACACCTAAAAGCAAGAAGTATCCTTTGCTGCTCTTACCTGTCATTACTGAAGCAAAAGGCTGCTGAGGATCAAAGGGACATTTCAGTCTGCCAGACTCCAAATTGTGTGTGTCTAGTTTGAAAATAACTTCCTGTTAAGAGAAATATTAACACAAGTGTGATTTTTTTTTTAAATATCAGAGTCAGCAAGAACATAGGAAATAAGAACTAAATTCTAACTCATTAATTCAACAAAAACTGAACATATAGCATGCACATCAAACTGTGCTTCTTAACTCTTCCACAAATATTATTTCTGGCAAGACTCAATTCCCATGTTTTGGTCTCCATTTGGCCTAAGTAGTAATTATAATAATGAATGAATTTTTCAATGCCTTCATCAATTCATTTAGCCTGGACCACTATCATCATCAAAATCACTATCAAGCAATCCTATTTCTTAAGCCTAATAACTAATTTACTGAGTCTAATAAGCCAGTTTCCTCCTCTAAGAAATAAATTTAATAATCATACTTTCAGAACTATGACGGTCTATCTACCTAAGCATCTGAAACTATACCATATTACTTAAGCCTTACAATAGTTTGTAATTTCAGTGACATAAAAGTGTGGTAAGGCAGACAGTTCATTTTCAGAGCTATTGATACATGTGGGCAAAAAAAATTCCAATGTAGTATTTTCACTATTATGAAAACACTATGCACATTAAAGCCACACAGTTATTTTGGCAGAAACATTTATTTTTATAATAGTGGCCACAGACAGAATGGCATTGGCAGACTTTTAATATTCAGGGGGAAAAAACATTTCAAGTTGAACTTTCCAAGAAAAATATGAATGTATAATGAATATGGCCCCATGAGTTTGAGTGTTTCATAACAACGACAACACTACCATCCAGCAAAAAGACTGATGATTCAGCCTACAAATGCACTAGCGAAATTCAGCATTTCTGACATTCTCTCTAGAAGGCATATCTACAGAGTTATATCAGAACACATATGCAATTAAAAGGAATCATTCAGTGCCACTTATCTAGAAAGCAAGCAAAGAAGCAAAAGGGAGAGAAAAAATTGATTATTTGGATTATTATTTTTGTATGATGTGACATTTCACATCTTTTTCTTTTAAACAGTACTAACAGTAACTACTGCCTTATTAAAAAATAGCAATATTAATTTAACTAGCATGAATAACAATTACTATTTAATAGTTTTAAGAAAATAAGCTTTAATACTTTAATGGTATTTAATGTTAATACATACTAACCATGAGCAAGAATTTTATGTACATTATCTCACTAAATTGTCACCATAAATGTAAAGAAGTAGCTACTTTATGGATTCCAGCTTTACAAGAGGAATATTGAGAGTAAAAGGGAGAAGGATCTTGTTCAGCAACACATAATGAATAAGAGGCAGAGGAGGAGCTTGAACTCAGGGCTGTCTCCAAAGTTCATGCTCTTAACATATCTAATCTCAGGATTTCAAATTCATGGATTTAAAAAGGTGCTGAAATTAATTTATAGACTCACCATGACCATGTAACATGATCAAGCTCAAGTATGTTTAGTTAGAACAGTTCAGCTAATGATAAGTTGTGATAGTGGCGCCTAGGCATGAAAAAAGTCCAATGAGAACACTTTTAGGGCATGTTTCCCAACCGTGGATGGGGCTAGAGATATGTCAGGAAAAAACACCTACAGATCACAGCCCTTAAGAATGTTTAAATATCATTAAGGGCACATTATTCTCCACAGGTCAAACAGAACTGTTGATTCTAAAGCCTATAATGGGATGTTGTAAAGGGAAAAAGTAAACTGAATTCTGGTGTGTCAGAAGATTATCATAAAAAGCTAAAAAAGAAAACCCAAGAAAGTATCTGGGACAATGTCATAGTTGATGCAAAGTCCTAGATAAATCCTTATAATTGTACAGACTCCTGTTGTCAAAATGTAATATTTCATGAAATTCTCAAGATAAGCCCATAAAATTGTTATCTGTGGAGGCTAAGGACAAGGTCTCCCTTATAATCTCCTGGAGAAAGGAGAGAACAGGAAAGCAGGTTTCCTTGAGCCAGAGTCAAGGACACCAACAGGAAAATGATGTCAAAAATAAAGGCTGATACAATGGACTTCCTGAGATAAACTGAATTACATGACATTTTAACTTTTGAGACAATTTTAATTTTATAAGATTGGTCCCACCTAATTCATTACACAAAAAGCACCTGTCCAAACTACACACAGAGAAATACTGTTGAAGTAAAGACAGAAGAAGATAAGAATAGAAATTTTCATCATCACAATGACTAGGCAAAGTTATTGTTCATATCATATTAATTATGAATACTATTAACATTTAAATATGAGGTTTGCAGAAGCAAAGGGAGATTCCAGAGGAAAGAACATGTTTCCAAGGTAACTTAAAAGCAATCCTACTGCTGGGCATACACACTGAGGAAACCAGAAGGGAAAGAGACACGTGTACCCCAATGTTCATCGCAGCACTGTTTATAATAGCCAGGACATGGAAGCAACCTAGATGCCCATCAGCAGATGAATGGATAAGAAAGCTGTGGTACATATACACAATGGAGTATTACTCAGCCATTAAAAAGAATACATTAGAATCAATTCTAATGAGGTGGATGAAACTGGAACCTATTATACAGAGTGAAGTAAGCCAGAAAGAAAAACACCAATACAGTATACTAACGCATATATATGGAATTTAGAAAGATGGTAACAATAACCCTGTGTACGAGACAACAAAAGAGACACTGATGTATAGATCAGTCTTATGGACTCTGTGGGAGAGGGAGAGGGTGGGGAGATTTGGGAGAATGGCATTGAAACATGTATAATATCATGTATGAAACGAGTCACCAGTCCAGATTCGATGCATGATACTGGATGCTTGGGGCTGGTGCACTGGGACGACCAAGAGGGAGGGTATGGGGAGGGAGGAGGGAGGAGGGTTCAGGATGGGGAACACAGGTATACCTGTGGTGGATTCATGTTGATATATGGCAAAACTAATACAATATTATAAAGTTTAAAAATAAAATAAAATTAAAAAAAAAAAAAAAAACTAACAGACACCCCCAGTATTATAGAGTAGATAGATAGATGGCAGACATTATTTTTAAATAAAGTTTATATATATACTTTGGAAATACTTGCCTTTTTACCTTTCTGTGTTCTTGTTGCCTAATACAGCTGAATATTAAGTGACCAGAATGGAGAAAGTGATATGCCAAAGCCCACGCAATCGTTTTCTTATTTTATTCTTAAAATAACTCTGAGTTACTATTATTATCATCATCCTTCTGCTGAATAAACAGAAGCTTAGAAAGTATATGCAGAAGGCCACGGAGCTGGTAAATGACAGGGGCCATAATTCAAACTCTGGCTCCCCATGTTCAAATTCTCAGTAGTTGTCAACAGCCCTGACTTCTGTCCTGAAATCCAGATCCAACTGCCCACTTGGCATGATCTACAGAGCATTTTTCAAAAGCAGAATGTATAAAAACTAACTCACCATTTCCCCCACAAATTTGTTACTCGTCTCACCTCAATAAATAATACTATTCTCCAGCTCACTGCCAGATAGAAATCTGGGATTCATTTCAGCTGCTTCCTCTTTCTTCTTGTTGCCCCCGACACAAAAGAGTGTCCCCCAAGAATGGGGACTGTATACACTTCTCTCCTCCATCTCTGTGTTACTATTCCCTCTTCAAAGTCATCTTAGAAGCAACCTTATCTATTTGAGAACGTCATGCCTTCCCTCTGAACTGGACAGTGAATCCTGAGACTAATAATTCATTTCATAAGTGGACAGTCTTCAGGCAGTGTTGCCATACAATTACCTGTCCTCCTGACTAGTGAAAAATTCACAAGGCTTAATACCCCTGTTCACTTATAACTCTCTGATTCACATAACCTGTAAATTTGATGGCCCCAGGGCTTTTTGACAGTTTCAAGCTAAGTATTAGCTCCTTCTAAATTCCCTTTCAGTACTTGTGAGTTTTAGGAGTTAAAGAACACTATTTGCATCCCTCAGCAGGTTGTGAGTTTGGCCTTTAGCCCCAGGCCTCAAAATACATCCAAGCTGTGGGGCTATCTCATATAATTACATCCTACACTATGAGCCACTGTTATATATTACCCTTCATCAAAGCCAGGCAAGAGAACATTACACCAGCAACAAAGAATGATGGATTCAAGTTGCCAAGTCTCCTAGTGGTTCAGAGATTTAACTATCAGGATTGCTTTACTTTCAAACCATTGAGTCTGGGCTGGTTAGACAAGTTGGTCAGAGAGAAAAATGTATCCAGCCACAGTTATGGGTTTGATCTCTGCTTGAATCAGTTAAATCAATGCAAAGAAACCTGTACTATGAGCCCAGACTTTACTTTCAAACATACAGCCAAATACCCTTAAAATATGTGTGGTTAGTCACAAGAAGTATATACATAAACATAAGGATGACAGTGTAACCCATCAACCCATACAAAGTAATTAGAGTACAGATTCTAAAGCTCAGATGGGCATGCTTGCTCTAGAGATAGACTACTTGGGTTCAATTCCTTGCTAGACCATTTATCAGCTGGGTAATCTTAGGCATGTTATTTCATTCCACTGAGATTCCATTTTCACTAATTTGCAAACTGGGAGTTATAAAGGTACAAACTTCATTAAGAGTGTTGTGAAATTCCAAAAAACAGTCCATGTGAAGTGCCTGGCACAGGCCATGACACAAAGAAAGCACTCTAACAAATTAGTGTTGATTAAATTATTGCAATATGTATGTTTCTCATTTATTGAAATGCTCATTGATAGATGGAATGCATTACTCCTAATTAATACTTCCTACATTTCCACTACGCCAATTAGGTCTGGCAGAAATAAGTCCAGTATGATAACAAGTATGGTAAGAACTAACTATACAATTTTAAGAAAATCATTAAAATTATCTATATTTAGTGTCTGCTATTGTAAACATATGCAACAGGTCAAATTTGTTGGGTGGGAAAAGTTAAGTTATTTAGAAGATACCATTCTGTCACAAGGTCTTACAGGAAACGAATTTTTACCAACAGCAACATCATAAATAGATCTAGTTATATAGGAAGCTCAAGAGAAAATAAAGCTGTACATAGAGCCTAGAAAACAAGCACTTTCAACATTTTACACTATTAATTTTAATCATGTCACTAGAAAACTTTTAATAGAAGAAGTTTTTATAAGGTGAATAAAGCAGATAATCAAAACGGTAATAATCTATTAAGTGATTGGGAACATAAGTTCTTACTCAGTTCATACAGAAAATGATTCAATTTTTATATCAAATCTACTTATTTTATGTCATAGGCAGTAAGTAATAAGCTATTATAGTAAATTGTTTTCATGCTATTTTACAATATTACCTCCTTGTAGAATCCAAGATCAATATATCCACATACTGGATGAAACGCTCCAGTTCCACACACATAAACATGAGTTTTGTTATAGGGTTGAAGTACTCTGATGAAATTTGCACATTCTGTCTATTGGGCATAAAAAACATAAAAGCATTAGCATATAATTCAGGTATTTCAAAGTATCATTCATACCACCTGTTTTCCAAGTAGATTAATCATCAAAAATAAGTGCTAAAATAAAAAAGATTTATGAGAAATGCTTAACACCTGACTTAGCAAAGGAGGCAAGACTTGAAGCTTTTTTTGAAGTTTTATGGTTTTGAAATAACCAGAGTACTAGAATGCACATTTCTACATTAAGACTCAACGGGACCTACAGAATGAATATATACAGAGTATGAAAGAGATATCCATACTTACTTTCAAGAATTACCTACAGAACCAAACCCAAACCAAACATTATGTTCTGATGTTCCTACATTTTCTGTCCCATAGATCTTACTGTGTGCAGTTTCAACTGAATCAGCTACACTAAACATAATACTTAACACAGATGTCTTCATATATATTATTCCATTCTTATTTTCCAGAATGCCCTACCACTTTATTTCCATTTTTTTCAATGTTACAGAGCCTTTAAGACCTAGCTTAAGTCCAGCTTATTCCAAGAACTTCTTCTGTTTCTTCCATAAATATTTTTTATGCCAAGTCAAAATTTTAAGAGACTTATATTTCTGCCTCTTTTCCAAAAGCTTGGGCCTAAAAGTATTCTTTAAAATGTGTATCTTTATAACTTAGTTATTTTCTATCCCTGAACTGCTTGTAAATAGTGACTCAATTTTTCAAAATAGTCATTCTTATTATTTTCAATTCATCTCCTCTAAGCCATCCCTTATGTTTACATAATTACTGGAAACAATTTTTAACTAACTTCATGATTCTCGGATCCAAAGACTCCAAGAAAACACTGGGCAATAGTACACTTTTATTTTAAATCAGCTCTACCTAGGAGATGGACAAGTGTTTACTAAGGAGGTTGGAAAACTATGAAATCACTGAGATTCAGAGAAAAGGTCCATTTTCTCTTGCCTGAATGGTCACAGGTCCTTCACCTGTCAGGTAACTGCTGTCATTAGGGTTGTTAGGAAAAGAATATTAAAAAATAAAAAAGACCAACTGGTAGGATGATTTTTTAAATATTTTTAACGGCAGATGATAACTTAGCTGATAGGATTATGATTGTTATGTGGATTAAAATAAAGAATATAACACTTAATAGTTGTTTATCACAAACTCTGATTTTGACCTAAACAAAATAATCAGTTTCTCAGTGGCTATTCTGATTTTCAAGGAGAGAGCTATTTCTGCATAGCTGTGGTACAGAGTTTCTAGTACCTAGTTCTTTTTTGTCCAGCTGGCCTGGCAATCTTATGTCTCAAGAATTTGTAGATCCCAGTGAATAAAATCTGCACACTCTATTACAGAAAAATGTTACAAAGAACTAACTTACTGAGTCTTCTGCTCTCTGCGCCCTTACAAACAAAGCAGTTGCTTAACACTAAATGAGAGGACAGTATCAGTCAGTCCCTCAGTTAGCCATAGAAGAGAAGGATGTTTATCATGTAGGGAGAGTCAGAATTCTCTAATAGCAGCAGGACAACTACATATGGTTACACATTTGTGCTGCAAAAAAAGAAAGTCCTATTTTAGCATATGCAAATCATACTGTAGGATCCTTAATATCCTGAATATTTTCATACATTTAATATATGTTCTCATATAAGTATTATATGTAGACTCCTAAGAAAGGAAAATTTTATATTCATTTAGACAATTTATCTGGCAGACAATCTTAACAAAATCATATTATATGTTTTTCACCCTTCCACCAAGGTATCTGATGAAGAGAATTTATTTTTTATTGACACAAAGCACTGTAGAAAACTAGCTTCATGTTCTTTTATATCATGTTAGACAATCACAAATGAAAACTTAATTCAGAGAGAAAATTCGCCCTACTAATGGTTTTGATGGTGACTGCAGCCATGAAATTAAAAGACGCTTACTCCTTGGAAGGAAAGTTATGACCAACCTAGATAGTATATTCAAAAGCAGAGACATTACTTTGCCAACAAAGGTCCGTCTAGTCAAGGCTATGGTTTTTCCTGTGGTCATGTATGGATGTGAGAGTTGGACTGTGAGGAAGGCTGAGCACCAAAGAATTGATGCTTTTGAACTGTGGTGTTGGAGAAGACTCTTGAGAGTCCCTTGGACTGCAAGGAGATCCAACCAGTCCATTCTGAAGGAGATCAGCCCTGGGATTTCTTTGGAAGGAATGATGCTAAAGCTGAAACTCCAGTACTTTGGCCACCTCATGTGAAGAGTTGACTCATTGGAAAAGACTCTGATGCTGGGAGGGATTGGGGGCAGGAGGAGAAGGGGACGACAGAGGATGAGATGGCTGGATGGCATAACTGACTCGATGATGTGAGTCTGAGTGAACTCTGGGAGTTGGTGATGGATGGGGAGGTCTGGCGTGCTGCGATTCATGGGGTCGCAAAGAGTCGGACATGACTGAGCGACTGAAGTGAACTGAATGGTTTTGAACAAATGTCTCAGTAACATGAGATAAGCCAGGGCAAAAAAGAGTAAAAATGTAGGTGATCATCAGATAAATTCTAATGATGGCTTCACTGGTAGGGTAAGAGATTCATTCTAATATTCTCCAGCCTTCATCTTGCTCACTCATGTTCACTGAAGGGACTTCTACTTATTAGTCTTTTCCCCACAAAGAGGTTTATGCAAGGGTAAAATCTATACAAGGAATAGTACACAGGGAGGGGAAAAGTGTAGAGGGATATGCCTGGAGTGAGGTGGGATTGACTCACTGCTAGTAATTACATAATTTTTCAAAAGCTCTCTTTTACTAGAGTCATAGAATTTAGAGAAGAATGGTTATGGAGTGAATAATTGTGTCCTCCCCAAATTCATAGGTTGAAACCCTAATGCCCCCAGGGTGATGGTGGTCGGAGGTCAGGTTTTTAGGAAGTAAATAGCTGGAAGTCTTTTGTGAGTCCCTTGGATAGTAAAGAGATCAAACTAGTCAATCTTAAAGAAAATCAACCAGAATACTCTTTGGAATGACTGATGCTGTATCTCCAATACTTTGGCCACCTGATGTGAATAGCTGATTCATTGGAAAAAACCCTAATGCTTGGAAAAATTGAAGGCAGAAGGAGAAGAGGGAGATGGAGGATGAGATGGTTGGATGGTACCACCAATATAATGAACATCAACTTGAGAAAACTCCAGGAGATGGTGAGGGACAGGCAAGCCTCGTGTGCTGCAATCCATGGGGTCGCAAAGAGTCAGACACAACTTGGCAACTGAATAGCAATAGCAACAGCCTTAGAAGAGGTCAGGAGGTGGAATCCTCCTGATAGGATTCATGCCTTTATAAGAAGAGACCAGGGCACTTGCTCTCACTCTCTCTGCCCTGTGCAGAAACCACCAGATGATGGCCACCTATGAGCCAAGAAGAGAATTTTCCCTAGAAACTAAGTCAGCCTGCACTTTGATCTTGGACTTCCCAGGCTCCAGAATTGTCAGAAATAAATGGCTGTTGTTAAAGCAGCCTAGTTTATGGTATTTTGTTATGGTAGCTCAAGCCGACTAACACAGTAATTTTACAAGAGTTTGAAATAAATATTTGTATAAAGAAATAAAACAACTGCCTTTCCAGATTATAAATTATAAAGTCTGAAAGATTAGAGACTGTGAGACACAGCACTGTTTAAAAAGGCAAATAAGGCCCAGAGTGAAACATCACACACAAAGGAGATATAATTTGAGTGATGATAAAGAAAAGCTCTGAATCACACCTAAAACATTGCACATCCTTTAACTTTTCTGGGAGTACTTTATTAAGATGCAGCCAGCCCTGGAAAGTAACCCATTATGCTAGTTCCTGACTTGGTGAGATATTACCAAGGATTTATTCTTGGTAATATTCTCCCTTCTCTCAGACTGGGCTGCCATGGAATAGAACACTGTAGGGACAGTTCTGAATTTTCTGACTTAGTTTACCCAAAAGTCAGTTCTGCCCAAAGTTTCCTGTCGATGAAGTTGATGGCAGGCAGTTCTCTAAGAAGACTGAAGGAATGAAAAGGCATTGGTTACCTGAAGGAAAGAAACATGGAAAGAGATTCTAAAAGATAAAGTCTCTTATTTTAAATTTTGCCTAGGGTGGTCATTTCAGCCAAACACTAGTGCCTCAAGTGAAACAAAAGTCTTTCTCTTTTAATTTATAACATTTTTTTAAGGCTCAAAGATTATGTGTTTTCTTTTTGTGCACAAGTTTCATTAGGTTTTGCTTAAATAGCATGAGCAATAATTAACTTGATTTAATTCACTTAGCAAACTGCATAGCTATTAAGGGTGGTGTAATTCTGTGAGGCATGAAGAAAGAAAACTCTGAGAAGCAGCTTTTTAAATTTTCCCTGAAAGCTGACTAATTTATAGCTATTGCCACAATGGTAAGGGTTGTTGCACGTGATCAAACAATTCAACTCAGTGAGTGATATACTCAACCTTGGAAGAGAACTGAATTTCCCCTTCCTTCCTATGCTTCCTACCTACTCTCTTTCCTACCTCCTCAACTCTCCACTATAAGACAGACTGAAAAAGACAGAATTAAAAACAAGTATCAACCTTCTGGGTGTCGCAGGTGGCACTAGTGGTAAAGAAACCACCTGCCAATGCAGGAGACTTAAGCGAAATCGGGAAGATCCCCTGGAGGAGGGCACAGCAACCCACTTCAGTATTCTTGCCTGGAGAATCCCATGAACAGAGGAGCCTGGAGGGCCACAGTCCATGGGGTCGCACAGAGTCGGACAGGACTGGAGAGACTTAGCACACGTGCACACGTAGTAGTAACAGCTCAGTGGTGAAAGCATCTGCCTGCTAGTGCAGGAGTCCCAGGCTGGATAAATGGGTTGGGAAGATCCGATGGAGAAGGAAATGGTAACCCACTTCAGTATTCTTGCCTGGGAAATCCCATGAACAGAGAATCCCATGGGAGGCTACAGTCCATAGCGTTGCACAGAGTTGGACACGACTGAAGCGACTTAGCATGCACACACACATACCAACTTGCTGATTTTTTCAAGTAATATTACTCGTTCCAATATCTACCCTTATACACATTTCTTTCTGTTGTTGCTATTCAGTCGCTAAGTCCTAACTCTTTGTGACCCCATGGACTGTAGCCTGCCAGGCTCTTTACACCATGAGAGTTCCAGGGCAAGAATACTGGAGTGGGTTGCCATTTCTTTCTCCCGGGGATCTTTCCAACCCAGGGATCGAACCCGTGTCTCCTGCATTGGCAGGTGGATTCTTTACGACTGAGCCACCAGGGAAGCCCCATACACATCCTTCAGTCAGTTCAGTTCAGTAGCTCAGTCATGTCTGACTCTTTGTGACCCCATGAATCGCAGCACGCCAGGCCTCCCTGTCCATCACCAACGCCCGGAGTTCACTCAGACTCACGTCCATCAAGTCAGTGATGCCATCCAGCCATCTCATCCTCTGTCATCCCCTTCTCCTCCTGCCCCCAATCCTTCCCACATATATATATAAAACACACATATATAAATAGATATATAGCTATAAATAAAACAAATATAAAACTTAATACTTAGAGAAAAGACAGATACCTATTCATCTATGTATTAACATCTAGAACTTGTTTCCCCCTAATACTTGGAAAAATATTAGCAAAACAGAAGTATTTGTAAGTCCTTAATCTTACATGTAGTTCAATTAAATCCAATTCAGCTTTATATGTGTTTTTGATAACTGAATTGTAATCATTTAAATTATTTAGGTGCAACATGAAAAGACACTTATGATTAAGAATCTGATCAGTCTTTGTGTTTAGTATATTTTGCAGAATACTATGATCTTCAATTTTTTTGATCACTTGCCACATGCCTATCATTGTGGCAAGAATACACAGAAGAACTTACAAAAAAGATCTTCATGACCAAGATAATCACGATGGTGTGATCACTCACCTAGAGCCAGACATCCTGGAATGTGAAGTCAAGTGGGCCTTAGGAAGCATCACTAGGAACAAAGCTAGTGGAGGTGATGGAATTCCAGTTAAGCTATTTCAAATCCTAAAAGATGATGCTTTGAAAGTGCTGCACTCAATATGCCAGCAAATTTGGAAAACTCAACAGTGGCCACAGGACTAGAAAAGGTCAGTTTTCATTCCAATCCCAAAGAAAGGCAATGCCAAAGAATGCTCAAACTACCACACAATTGCACTCATCTCACAAGCTAGTAAAGTAATGCTCAAAATTCTCCAAGCCAGGCTTCAGCAATATGTGAACCATGAAATTCCTGATGTTCAAGCTGGTTTTAGAAAAGGCAGAGGAACCAGAGATCAAATTGTGAACATCCGCTGGATCACCAAAAGAGCAAGAGAGTTCCAGAAAAACATCTATTTCTGATTTATTGACTATGCCAAAGCCTTTGACTGTGTGGATCACAATAAATTGTGGAAAATTCTGAAAGAGATGGGAATACCAGACCACCGGACCTGCCTCTTGAGAAACCTGTATGCAGGTCAGGAAGCAACAGTTAGGACTGGACATGGAACAACAGACTGGTTCCAAATAGGAAAAGGAGTACGTCAAGGCTGTACATTGTCACCCTGCTTATTTAACTTATATGCAGAGTTCATCATGAGAAACGCTGGGCTGGAAGAAGCACAAGCTGGAAATCAAGATTGCTGGAAGAAATATCAATAACCTCAGATATGCAGATGACAGCACCCTTATGGCAGAAAGTGAAGAGGAACTAAAAAGCTTCTTGATGAAAGTGAAAGAGGAGAGTGAAAAAGTTGGCTTAAAGCTCAACATTCAGAAAACGAAGATCATGGCATCCGGTCCCATCACTTCATGGGAAATAGATGGGGAAACAGTGTAAACAGTGTCAGACTTTATTTTCTGGGGCTCCAAAATCACTGCAGATGGTGATTGCAGCCATGAAATTAAAAGACACTTACTCCTAGGAAGGAAAGTTATGACCAACCTAGATAGCATACTCAAAAGCAGAGACATTACTTTGCCAACAAAGGTCTGTCTAGTCAAGGCTATGGTTTTTCCAGTGGTCATGTATGGATGTGAGAGTTGGACTGTGAAGAAAGCTGAGCGCCGAAAAACTGATGCTTTTGAACTGTGGTGCTAGAGAAGACTCTTGAGGGTCCCTTCGACTGCAAGGAGATCCAACCAGTCCATCCTATAGGAGACCAGTCCTGGGTGTTCATTGGAAGGACTGATGCTGAAGCTGAAACTCCAATACTTTGGCCACCTGATGCAAAGAGATGACTCACTGGAAAAAGACCCTGATGCTGGGAGGGATTGGGGGCAGGAGGAGAACAGGACGACAGAGGAAAAGATGGCTATGGCATCACTGACTCTATGCACATGAGTTTGTGTGAACTCCGGGAGTTGGTGATAGACAGGGAGGCCCGGCGTGCTGTGATTCATGGGGTCGCAAAGAGTTGGACACGACTGAGTGACTGAACTGAACTGAACTATTATTGTGGTATATCTTAGGTTTGTCAGGTAGACCTCTGTTAAAATTCAGTCTGCAAAGATATCTGTTTTGGTCCTATAATATTAAAAACATTTTAATATGTTGTCAACACTTCAGAATAAGTATATGAAAATCCAAATATCACACTTCTCTCAAAAATTATTTAACAACAACAACAAAAATCTAACAGATTTCTACCACTTATGGTAGAAGGGGAAAAAAAATAATTTAAAGGAAAAAAAAGGAGAGATGTGCCTATAAAAGTCTAAATACCTAACAGGAAAACTAGGAAAGGACATTTTTTACGTGAGTGTGACACAAAGTAATCATAGAAAGAAAGAAAGAAAGAAAGTGAAGTTGCTCAGTCGTGTACGACTCTTTGCGACCCCAAAGACTGTAGCCTACCAGGCTCCTCCCTCCATGGGATTCTCCAGGGAAGAGTACTGGAGTGGGTTGCCATTTCCTTCTCCAGGGGATCTTCCCAATCAAGGGATGGAACCTGGGTCTCCTGCATTCCAGGCAGACGCTTTAACTTCTGAGCCACCAGGGAAGCCCCCAAAGTAATCATATATGAATATAAATCTTAATTTTACAAATATATATGATATTTAGTGTTTATAGTAATGAATGATCTTCAAGCTAAAAACAATAAAAATAATTTTGTTTTTGTTGGCAAAAATTAAATATATTTATTTCATTTTTAATGTATTAATGTTAAGCATTAAGTATATGATGTATACAATATTAGCAAGGGTATGGGGAAATATACTCTCTTAAGAGCATGTACTGCTAATTTAAGTATAAGAAGCTTAAACTTTCTGGAGGGCCATTTTACAATGCATAAAATATTTTATATCCTTTGACCAGTAATTTTACCCAATAACCAGAGATGTTCACAATATTTATATATAAGGTTTTTCATGTGTGGCATCATTTACAATAGTAAAAACTGGATATATATCAAAATTCTAACAATAGGGGATTGATGAAATAATATATAAAGGAATGCAGTGCAGCTATTAAAAGTAGTGTTATAAAAAGGAATTTAATGACATGGGAAAATGCTCATGGCAGTCTGTGAAGTGAAAAAAAAAATGTTTTAAGGGACTATGTATACAATGATTTCATTCTGAAAAATAGTAAATAGATAAGATAGAAGAATAAACATCAAAATGTCACCAGCTATCTCTGGGTAATGGTCATGGGGAAAGAAATATTTACAGATGAATCTATATAGTTTTCAAACTTTCTGCAACGAACACTTTGTTGTACTTTTAGATGTTCTTTAAAACGGAAGATAAATGTAATCAGAGAACTTTAGAGACGGAAGATCCTTTAACTCTTTGCAGTGTCTCTATTGACAAGGTTGTGTGCTCTGATAGTTAAGCTGACGAACAGCCCAGGCTGCCCACACGCCATTCATTCTTTTGTCAGGACTGAGCTGTTTACCCCTCTTTTCTTTGCAGGACCAGCCATTTCTTTAGTGACTTTCTGTTGAATAATATTCTAAACAGAAACAAAATAGACCAAATAGCGTCCTGTCGCCTCTTCCTTCCCTGGATTAAAATTGCGGACTGTACTCAAGCAAGAGGACTAGCTCTCTTTTGTATCCTGTTCTTCCGCCTCCTCAGCACACCAACTAGCTAACTTTCATTATGGTAAATAATTCACTATTTTTCAGTTATATAGTACCTTTGTGTAAAGGGACAGTCTTTCTAAACACTTGTTAATTCTCAATACGCTCTTGGGAAATAGGTAAAAATTACTAGAGAAGGGAGAGTGTGGGTAACGCCAAAGGTAGTAAGAGATGATAATAAAACCACAGACTAGTCTCAGTTTTCTGTGGACCAAAATCTATGTAATGATGTAAAATGAGGATCTGTGTTATGGTGATAGTGAAGAGAGAAATGGTTTGAGGGATTCAGTTTGTAGACCTTACACATAAAACTTAAATCTTCATGTGTAGACTGTAGTATTTCATAAGAGCACAGATTGTGGGGCAAACCTTCTTGATTTAATTCCTGGCTTCACTATTTACTGAATACGTAATATTGGGCAAGTCAGTTAATTGTTCTGGTTTCAGTCTTCTCATTTGGAAAATGAGGAATAATAATAAAATCTAACATATTGTTTTAAGGATTAATCAAGATTATAGGTATAAAGCATTGAAAGCAGTTCCTGGAACATGGTAAGTACTATAAATATGTTACCTATTCTTAGTAACTCTAAAATATAATATTATTTTAAAGGGACAAATTAAAAGAGGAGACAGACACTTTTATTATTCCTACATACTTCAACAGCAAACTTTACAGACTTCAGTAAAAAGAGAAAAGCTCCCCAAACCTCTAATCTTAGGTTAACAGGTGTTAGAGGTGACTATCAGCTCTCAAATACAATTGAATTGGAAGAACAGATTCCATTTACTGGTTCTTACGTGCTGTCTAGGACACTACCTTCAAAAACGTTTATCACTCTTTAACTTAATAAGAGAGGCAACTGAGTTACTATATAACTGAAATTAGTGAACATACTGAAATGAGAACACTGACACAATTAAAACCTTCACTGATTGTCTGACCTTGAGAGCTTATCCCTCATCTATTCCATGGGAAAACTGACACTATTTCATTGCAGTACATTTAAAACAGCCTTTTCCTTCTTGCCTCTTCATCAGACACTCAATACTAGTGAAATACAAAACATTAAAATGTTCACACTGTTTATGATAAGCTTCTATTGTTATGCAACAAAATAATTTTGAAAAACCATAACCAAAGCATCTATTTTCCCCATGAGTTCAAAAAAGTACTGTTGCTTTTTCAGACCTGGGCACCTGCTCCCAGGGTACCTGACACTGAACAGGGTGAAGAAATTAGAGACATGAGAGGAAGAATATATTCTAAATTAATCTCTTTCATATCTAGTAAAATAAATATAAAAATGTTTTCCTGTTGCATTTGAAACGAATACTCCCTGACATATTTCTGCTAACATTAGGTGCTTGAAAAGATCACATTTAACACTGATTGAATACAAAATCAGGCATAACCAAAAGTTTCTTTCATTTTGATTATTTTGTTTTGCAGGACAATCGTCCCTCAGTATCCTCAGAAAATTGGCTCCAAAACCCTGACAGATATAAAAATCTGAAGATGCTCAAGTCCTTTGTATAAAATGGCAGAAAAACCTCTATATATCTTCCCATATACTTTATCTCTAGATTACTTATAATACTTAGCACTATGTAAATGATACATAAACAATTGTAAATACAATGTAAACACTATATAAAAGTTGCCAGAAGGCAGTAAATTCAAGTTTGTTTTTTGAGACTGTCTGGAATTTCTTTTTTGAAATATTTTTGGTTCATAATTGGCTATATGGATCAATATAACTCAAGAATATAACTATACATATTTAGGTTCTTAATAAATACTTGTTGAGTAAATGAATGAACAAATGAATGAATAAATCAGTTGTTATGAGGCTTCCTTGCTGGTTCAGATGGTAAAGAATCTGCCTCCAGTGTAGGAGACCTGGGTTCAGTCCCTGGGTCAGAAAGATCCCCTGGAGAAGGAAATGGCAACCCACTCCGGTATTCTTGCCTGGAGAATTTCATAGACAGAGGAGCCCGGTGGGCTACAGTCCATGGGGTCGCAAAGAGTTGGACACAACTGAGTGACTTTCACTTTCATTTTTCACTTTGGATTGGTAGGCTTCTAAGCTTCCCCTTAAATGTATTAAGCAACATGTCATGTTGCTTTACCTTTAGCACAATATTAAAGTGAGAATTTTTAAATCTAGTTGTGCTTTCATACAACACAAACTATTTGCTGTTATTAAATATAAGGGCACTGCTCAGCTTAATATTCTTGGGTTATAGTGGTGAGGGGAAACATTCCAGGATGATACAAAGGAAGCCTCATGATGTCCATGCTTTTGCCCGAAGTTGGAACTTTGTCATCTTGAGTTATATTCAGGGGCTGACTTATTTTTCCAAAGAAGAGCAATTCTCCCTATCATTACAATGCAAGAAGTCAGGGCAGAATACAGATAATCTGACCTGAATTAGAACTTTCAGATGAGAAGAGGTGGTCAAAGCCTTAGCATCACAGGAGATTAAACAGGCAACACAACTGGACGGAGCAAGCAGGACAACCGATCTTTCTTAGTATCTCTATAATGCCTACTTTTGAAAGAATTCTTATAGTTATAAGTTTAATTTCACCCAAAATTAAATATCAAGTGTGTGTTTGTAATGCTACAACAACTGATGATTTTGTGTGCATTCAAAAAATACACAGATTAGACAAAAATACACAATTCTAGAAATATAGTATTTCCTAATAGTTTATTTTTAAATATTTTAAATGTATTTTTGGTATTTTTTTGTGAAGAAAATACAATCAGAAGTAACACTTTAGAAAGTGTAGTATTTCTAAATTTCTGAGAATAATGACATTCATTTTGGCAAAGTAGAACTATTTTATACCATATTAATCTTTACACAGACTATTAGTGTGGTTGTAAAAATAATACACTAATGTCATTCATTCAATAAAATTTAATATAAATATTTGCTATCATATCAGTACCAGTTTAACAAAGATATTTTTTAAAGTCTCATACTTACATTGGCATCTTTCCCAGCTAATTTACACAATTCCACCCGTTCCTTTGCAGCAGGCCAATAAATCTGTAAAACATTTCAAGGTGTGTTAGAATCTGAATATTTAAAACACCCTACAATTCTAATTAGGAAAGGGTGTGAAATTAAAGAGTGGGTATCAAGCCAAAAGCATATTGTTAGCTATGATTTAAGAATTTTGAGATTTAAATATTTTCTAAAATCATTCTAAAAAGAGTATAAGAAAAATCTGGCAGAAACATCCATTTCTATCTGTCAATATTATAATTTCTTTTGAAATGTATTTAATAATAGATAAATCATGTGGTATAACTTCTTATTGTGACTTCAACAGAACTTCAGGTTAGCATTTGCTTTAGGTAAGAGATTCTTTTTAGCCTGTTTTTTCTCTGTTTTCTCAAAGCAGTAGTGCACTATAAACATTCAATGAGGTGTGAGAAACAGCTCTCTGTCACAAGCATAAGTTATCACTTCAAGTCAAAGACCAGTGTGAAATTGTTCATAATATTTAACACATATAGAGCTGAGACACATCTTTCATTTAGTTAAACATTAAAATAGGATGATAAGCATTATCTTATTTAAATCTTTCAGTAACCTTTAAAATAGCTATGCTTACTCTCACCATTTTTGGGTCAGAAAATTTCTTCATATAGTCATTAAACAACAAGTCGAGGGCCATCAGACTGCTTTGCAACAGAGCCAAAGCATGACCCAAAGTCTGTGCCTTGAACTGGGAGGGGTGGGGGGCGGTCTCAAACACTACATAATAAATATTATTTGGGCAAATGCATACAGACAAAGGCAGTAGGCTCCTTGATTGATCACTTTTAATCAGCTTGAACAGTCCTGAATTTACCACAAATAATTTGTCTTGTTTTTAATGAACTTTAGAAGTTCTTCCAGGAAGTTTTTCAAAATAAAGCCTAAAACTGTTGTAATACTCCATTAGCTTACAGAAAGAATTGCTCTTTGTTAAGCTATAGGCAAGAAGAAACAAGAAAGTCAAGCTCTGAGTAGCTTATATGTTCCAAGAGTTCCTGACAAATTTGTATTATGTTTCTCACCAATATTAGCAGAAAATATTTTAATAGGTGAGAAAAAAGGAAACTATCCTGAGGGAATACATTGAAAGAGACTTGTTAAACCTGGAATTGAACAAATGATTTAGAAGTCACTAATGTTTATATGATGTTATATTCATAGTCAAATATTAGGGTTTTAAGTTTCTGAACAAAGAGAACATAGAATAGCACTTACATTCTTTGAATAGATCTATATGATGTAATTACTGTGATTTTTAAATGAAGCAAGGTTGTTTGTTTACAGCATTAAAAAAAAAAAATTCTGGCCACATAGCATGGCATGTGGGATCTTAAGTTCCCTGACAACGGATTGAACCCAAGCCCTCTGCATTGGAAGCCCAGAGTCTTAACCACTGGACCACCAGGGAAGTCCTAGAGCACATTTTAACAACTACAAATCTAACCAAAGAGAGTACACAGATATGGTTGCTGATCTAGCAGCAGGCTCAGGTGACCAGCTAACATGGATGTGGCTCACAATAAAGACATAAAGATGCTGTTTGTCTAGAAACGGTTTAAAACACATGCACGTGATTTTGAACAATTGTTCAGATGCCCAGTTGTGTCCAACCCTTTGCAACCCCGTGGACTCCAGCATGCCAGGCCTCCCTGTCCCTCACCATCTCCCAAAGCTTGCCCAAGTTCATGTCCATTGCATCCATGATGCCATCCAGCCATCTCATCCTCTGACACCCTCTTCTTCTGTCCTCAATCTTTCCCAGCATCAGGAACTTTTCCAGTGAGTCAACTGTTCACACCAGATGACCAAAATACTGGAGCTTCAGCTTCATCATCAGCCCTTCCAATGACTGGTCAAGGTTGATCTCCCTTAAGATTGGCTGGTTTGATCTCCTTGCTGTCCAAGAGACTCTTGGGAGTCTTCTCCGGCACCACAATTCGAAGGCATCAATTCTTTGGCACTTTGCCTTCTTTGTGGTTCAGCTCTCACAACTGTACATGACCACTGGGAAGATCATAGCCTTGATTATCTGGATCTTTGTTGACAGAGTAATGGCTCTGCTTTTCAATACACTATCTAGGTTTGTCATAGCTTTCCTGCCAAGAAGCAATTGTCTTCTGATTTCATGGCTGCAGTCACCATCTGCAGTTATTTTAGAGCCCAAGAAGAGGAAATCTGTCACTACTTCTACCTTCCCCGCTCTGTTCGCCATGACGTAATGGTGCTAGATGCCATGATCTTAGTTTTTTTAATATTTAGTTTTAAGCCTTTTTTTATTTTCACTCTCCTACTTCACCCTCATCAAGAGGCTCTTTAGTTCCTCTTTGTTTTCTGCCATTAGAGTGGTATCATCTGCATATCTGAGGTTTTGAACACAGCCAGCAATAAAATATGAATGAACTACAGCAATGAAAAGCAGTATGAACGGACCTCAGCAATTTCATTATTAGTGAAAAAAGTATATTCCTCAAAATGACCAACAGCATAATCTCTTTAGAATAATATTGAAAACAACTAAAATAAAAGGCACTTTTTAAGTATGTATGTACATACAATAAATACATAAAAAGAAAAGCAGAAGAGTGATGAATACAGGATTCAGAAAGATGATTATCCAAGACTAGTAAAAAGAAAATTATTAAATTACCAGTAAAAAAAAAAACAAACAAGATATTAAAGATTTTAGTTTTTGTTCTGGATGGTGTGTTTTCAGATGTATATTTCTTAACTGTTTTTAATTATGTAAATTAGTAAATGAATCAAAATGGGCCATGCATAATCCAGATGACAGACAACAGTCTGTCATCAACGTGAAATCAAGAAGTCCTAAATCAATTAATATACAAAGAGCAAAAATAAAACACTGTATCTATCAGGAAATTTGAGAGTTTCTTCAAGTTGTTTTATTTTATTGTTTATTTTTATTTTTAGTCACTGGCAGCAAAAACACTGAACTGAGTGTACTTCTTGCCCCTTTAAAAATAACACCTTGAATAACACCTTGAATTTATGGAATCTTTGCTTCGTATTTGAACTTATAAGCTCAAGATATCATCTTTTATCTTGCTGATTATTATTATTATTAATTGTGATAAAATACGCATAACATCAAATGTATCACCTTAGTTATTTAAAGCATATAGTTCAGTATTGTTACATATATTCACTTTGTGCAATCTTAAGAATTCTTTCATCTTGCAATACTGCAAAGCTATATTTGCTGATTCTTTTGTGTAACAGTGATTTTATAAAGGATAACTTTGTATCATTGGAATAAAAATAAATGGTACACGGAATGCATATCCACAATGTGTCAACTTGTTTAATCACTAGCTCATTTTGTTTGGTCTCTAATCTAGATTAATATTTCTTTGAATCCTTTCAGTATGTCAGATCTTGCTCTTTTCTGTTTTATATGATGGTCAGATTTAATCACATTTCAGAGATAAATTTAGAATAAACATTTGTAGATTTGTTCAGACCTGAATAGCTTACTGGTATTAGTACTATACAAAAAAAAAAAAAAGGAAATACAGGACTTTTTTCATATTAAGTGTGACTTAAAAAAAAAAGAACATCACTGGGTTCTCTCCTTTACCTTCAACCAGTGTATTGGGTGCTTGAGTTGAAGTAAATTATGAGATAAATGATGTTTCTAAAATTGGTTTTTAATATATTTATAGGAGCTTCAAAAAGGAGTTATCTAAAGATTGACAAAATGTGAAAGCAATCTTTTTTTTTATCATTTTAGAAGTCTAAATCAAAGTTCCAAGGTTAGCACAGATTACTTACTGTTCATTACTTATTTGTTCATTAAACACATAACTATGAAAGGGCTTCTGTATACCTGGTAAGGTGTGGCTCTGAGGTCTACGATATGAGTCAGGAAGACAGTTCTGTAAACAGGGAAATGGCATTTCCACCAGAGATATAAACCTAGGGAGAAGGGAGCACAGAGGATGGGGCAAGGATGCCCAGGGAGCCCTCGAAGCACTATGTGGGAAAAAAGTCCCTACCAGTCCTGACTTCTGAGCCATTGTTTTAAATTACTTGATCTTGTAGTTTCAACTCTAATGTAATAGTTTAGTTTAGTTTAATAGTTTCAGCTCTAATTGTGTCTTAAAGACTTGCCAGTAAAATAGTAATTGAAGATTCTTTTTTCTCTTTGTAAAGGGGCACAAATTTTAAAAGATGTTTAAATGGTTTTGTTGTACATTTTCAGTTATTAACTTTAAGTCATACAATTTTAAACTGAATTATGTCACCCTAGTAAATGAAGCAATTAATACTAAAACGACAAGCTTCCAAGAACTGAGTTTCTGATTAGTGGATAAATGCTATACAAAGATATTCAAGCACTGAAAATTTGTTGGACTTCAAAAACCAATATTAATAAATCTTCTAATGTCTGTTTACAAAGCAGAATTTTTCCCCAAAATGTTATCTCACTTTTCATGATTCACCTTCAATCCCATAAAGCCTAAAACTTGTTAAAAAACAGAAATTATCCTTAGGTCATTATTGTTATTCCACAGGAATTCTAAGATAGTATCATAAAGACAATTTTACTTCTTAAGGAAACATTCAAGCCATAAAAATAAAGTTGTTGAGATTATATGGGCTTATTTTGACATACTGCTGTCAAGAATTTAGGAATTACAAATAGAATTATTTTAAGAATAACAATCTGGGAGATATCTGATTATCTTTCCGATTCTAAACATTTACTTAAAAGGAAAAAAGATCACTGAAGTTGTGCCAATATTTTAAAGCAATTATTTTAATTATCATTTATGGTGAAATTTTCTTTTACTTGCTACCTAGTCATTAGAATAAGGTTTCTTTTTTTTTTTTTTTAATATTCCCTTTGATCCCTTGTTGATAAACAATGTGCTGTGCTGTGCTCAGTTACTCAGTCATGTCTGACTCTTTGCAACCCCATGGACTGTATGTAGTCTGCCAGGCTTCTCTGTCCATGGGGATTCTCCAGGCAAGAATACTGGAGTGGGTTGCCCTGCCCTCCTCCAGTACAAAGCAGCAAAATTCATGCAATTCAATATAAAAATAAAGCCAAAGAAACAAAATTTCCACACATACAGAGAGTTGGCAGAAATATGTTCAAGTAACGTATTTGTTTTTTAATTATCTTTTGAAGTGGCGCACATAATGTGACAAATTGGATATGTGTGTGTGTGTATGTGTGTGTGTAGAGAGATACAGAGGGGACAAAACTGTAAGAAAAAAAGAGCTACAGACAGAAAGACTCACAGACACATAGAGGGAGAGACAGAGATTTTAATTCTGATAGGAGATAGAGTATTTCACATATAATTTCAAGTATCAGCATGGTTTACACAAAAGCCCAGGAAGTACCTGAGATCTTGAGATTATTTCAGTAGCCCAGGTAGTATACTTTGAAACTGCCTCATGCTCAGACAAAAATCACACCTCATACTTGAAGATACAAAGTCCACAATCTCTATAAAAGGCTCTCTTGATCATTAGGTAATGGGAAAGTTTTACGGCAGTGATTATTAATACTCTCACTACCTTCACTGAATTTATTAACAGTAAAATGACATACACATTCTCTTGCACTTTGGAGCTTTGCACATCCAGCATCATACCATATTTAGAGCTGCATATGCAAGGCAAAGAAAACACATACCCTATTTCTAAAAGTTGATGCGGTTCTCATTACTCCTTTAGAAAATTAACCATAGGCATTTTTCTTTCACTTACCAAGAAGAGGCATACCAGAAGCTGAGATGTTACTTGCATAACTGCCTTCTTTCAGTTGTTCAGAAATACTCCCACAGAACACTAGTTCTTAACTAACACTGTATGATGTACCAGACACAGATCTTAAGGCTCTCATTTTGGTGGGAGTACTCTTCCAGACCTTGGACCCTACACATGAAGGATCTCAAATATGTACAAGGCTGATCTTTCCATCCATGTGCAGGGCAGACATCAGAAATCAAACAGATCTTTTCTGTGGATCCAGATGAGCCCAAGAATTTTTCTCAACATAATTACCTAGGGTGAAACTACTAATTAAATCACTACAAAATAATTAGGGGTTGCAAATTGGTTTTAATTTGAGTGCTAATGTTAGAGATCAAGTCGATAACAGAAAACTACATGGGAAAGAAGAGAAGTAAATAACTGTATAAAATGTCTCCACTTGAAAATGATAATTTATGAGTTAATGTATTAAAACAAGTATGTCTGATAAGTTAGTTTTCAAATTCAACAATTTACTGACTTACCATGTTAGTATGCTTATGTTGTCTTCAAAGTATTTCATAATTGAAATTGATCACTTCCAAAAGATTCATCTCTGCCTGTAACACTTGAAAGGATTGGATACTAACTTCTAAATAGACATATTTTAGTGCTCACTTTGTCAGCACCATGTCAACCTATTCCAGTATTCTTGCCTGGAAAATCCTATGGACAGAGGAGCCTCGATCCACGGGGTTGCAGAGTTGGACATGACGGAGCAATTTAGCACAGAGGCTATGCAGTGACTTAAGAATTTTTACTAAGGAGGGAAAATAATCGAGTTGTTAGGAGATGGGGAATAGACGAATACATGTATATGTATGGCTGAGCCCCTTTGTTGTTCACCTGACACTGAAATACTAAAATTGGAAGGATATAGAAAAGATTAGTATGCTCCCTGCACAAGGATGACATGTAACTTTGTGAAGGGCTACATATTTCTTTAAAAAACGAGTACAAACAGGTATGTATCTGTTTCTTTCAGATTTACAGAATATAGATTACTAGTCTGAATAGAGACAATACAACCTATGATCTATTAATCTTACGTTGATTTTATTTGCTTTGTTGTTCAGTCACAGAGTTGTGTCCGACTTTGCAATTCCACGGACTGCAGCATGCCAGGCTTCCCTCTCTTCCTGTCCTTCACTATCTCCCACAGTTTGTTCAAACTCATGTCCATTGAGTAAGTGATGCCAACCAACTATCTTATCTCCTGTTACCCTCTTCTCCTCCTGCCTTCAATCTTTCCAAGCATCAGTCCTTCCAATGAATATTTAGGGTTGATTTCCTTTAGGATTGACTGGTTTGATCTCCTTGCTGTTCAAGAGAATATCAAGAGTCTTTTCCAACACCACAGGTCAAAAGCAACAATTCTTTGGCACTCAGCCTTCTTTATGGTCCAACTCTCACATCCATACATGACTACTGGAAAAACCATAGCTTTGAGTAGATGAACCTTTGTCAGCAAAGTGTTGTCTCTAATTCTTAATATGTTGTCTAGGTTTGTCACAGCTTTTCTTCCAAGGAGCAAGTGTCTTTTAAGTTTGTGGCTGCAGTCACTGTCTGCAGTAATTTTGGAGCTCAAGAAAATAAAATCTGCCACTGTTTCTACTTTTCCACCATGTATTTGCCATGAAGTGATGGGACTGGATGCCATGATATTAGTTTTTGAATGTTCAGTTTTAGGCCAGCTTTTCCATTCTCTTCTTTCACTCTCATCAAGAGGCTCTTTAACTCCTCTTTGCTTTCTGCCATTAGAAGGTTATCATCTGCATATGTGAGGTTGTTGATATTTCTCCCTGCAATCTTGATTCCAATTTGTGATTAATCCAGTCTTGCATTTAGCATGATGTACTCTGCATACAAGTTAAACAAGAAGGATGAGAATATACATCTTTGATGAACTCCTTTCCCAATTTTGAACCAATCCGTGTTCCATGTCTGGTTCTAACTGTTGCTTCTTGTCCTGTATACAGGTTTCTCAGGCAGGTCATGTGGTCTGGTAAAGTGGTCTGGTATTTCCATCTATTTAAGAATTTTCCACAGTTTGTTGTGATCCACAGTCAAAGGCTTTAGTATAGTCAATGAAGCAGAAGTAGATGTTTTTCTGGAATCCCCTTGCTTTTTATATAATACAACAGATGTTGGCAATTTGATCTCTGTTTCTTCTACCTTTTCTAAATCCACCTTGTACATCTGGAAGTTCATGGTTCATGTACTGCTGAAGCCTAGCTTGAAGGATTTTGAGCATTACCTTGCTAGTACATGAAATGAGCACAACTGTACACAATCATAAGCAAATTATATTTGCTTATCTCTTTCCAAAATCCAAAATGATTTGCTTTTTTTTTTTAAGCATATTTACTTCACTTTGAATACAAATAGGCAGGAGGAGCTCACAGTAAAATGATGCAATGTTTCTAACAATTACAGTTTCATTTATAAGCTATATAACTTATTAAGAGTTATCACTTAGTAAGGTGAAATGTCAGGCACTTTATTTTTAATTCTTTAATCCTAGGCAAGTTACAGAAACATTCAAATAATGATAAGGCCTTATAACAACATCCTAAGGAAATGCTAATTATATCTGCTGTTTGTTTCATCTTTGGAGAAGCAATTTAATTGACTCAAGTTAGCAAGTGCAAGGTCAGTCAAATGCCCTTTGCCCTAATTTAGAGATGTCAAAAGAACTGAATGGAATACCAAGAGGAAGTTACAACTTGTTCATAAAATCTAATTAAAGACAAAATTTCAGTCTTAAAAATTCAAGTGGCCATCTCTGTTAAAGAACATGAGTCAAGTTTTTGAATGGTTGTAAAAAAGTTGGGAAAATGCTGTTCTAAATGCTGTATAATACAAGGATACGAACAATCGAGGGAGCAGTGACTACTCCAGAGTCTGGGTTCCCAGGACATAAGAGAGGTAGGAGACCTAAGCTGAAAGAACAAAATGTTGGATATAAAGTCAGGAGGGCCAGCGGTGAAGCTCATAGAACTCAAACTGGCTAGGATAGAAACTGTTACAGGAGGGGAAGTTTAAATTCTTAAGTTTTGGGTCTAATCTGGGCACATAGCTTTCCTCATGAAGTAAGTCTTGGGTAAGAACTGTCTTTCCCTTTCCTGTTTTAGGACTCAGCTCAAAGCCTCTTCTACCAATACATGTAGTTTTCTTCTACTGCCTACTTCTGAATTCCAATACACTCATGTTTATCATATCCATCTGCCCCTTTCTTTCTGCAAGCAGATTAAGCTTGGGACCTTTGCCTGGCATAAAGAGCAATGAACTGTAGTGGACTCGCAAGACAGGAGTTCAAGTCTCTCCTGCATCACTTGTTAGCAGCTAATGCTGTGCTTTCAACTGTTATCTTAGCATTATCTGCAGAATTAGCTTTTGTATTATACAAATTAAAAGGAAATTTAAGAAATCCACAGATAGGTTGGTAATTTTGAATTTGTGGTGCAATTACAACTGTGGATAGATTCCAAAATTTTGTAAGGAATACAAGTCACAGACTCCATTATCTTCTTCAACAAGTATATGACTCATTAAAGTTAAGTAACCACTGATACTGAGTGACCAGGGACATCACTTTTCCTTTCTACCCTCTTTAGCACCTGGCACAGCTTCGCATTTAGAATAAGTACTTGAAAATTATTGAAACGTGATCTACACAGTTTCCTGTAAAACTGGAGACAGAGAAAGAGTTCTTGTCAGAGTTCTGGCCGAGGTCTGAGCAGTCTGACAACATCCTGACAGTCCATTACAGTGACCAGATGGGACCTGCACATCAGCACTTGGGCGGGGGAGCCAGCCCATCCATGAACGAGGCAATTGTTCCACCTCTGATGACTAGACAGCATGTGTTCTGCAGGCAATAGGAGCAGATTAATCACCATGAAACTAAGCAGCGCGCCTTATACCAAAACTTAATCTATTGGGATGTCCACATGGTTTCCAAGGGTTTATATTTTCTTTATTTCAAGTATTAACTGAGAAAAGAGCGGCAATTTTCTTTCATCAATAACTTGATTTTAAATGAGAAGTTATTTATTCTGAGTCTTTCCCCCTAAATAATAGACTTCCAGGGTCACACATTAGATGAGAATGTCTTATTCAGCCATGAAATGAGTTAATGAAATAGAGTCAGAAGGTCACTCTGATTTATAAAAGCATTTCTGCCTATACTCAATATAAAGTAAGCAAGTACAGGATCCCCATGTATGAGAAACCCTCTTGTTTTAGGCTTCCCTAAGGAAAGGGAAATAAATTCCTTTCATGCTATACCAAAAAAGGTGTTTAAATATTCCACTGAAAATTATTGTAGTTAAAATTATAAACTAATTATTATTTTTCTAATCAAAGTGCTTAAAAACAGAAGCATGGTTTGATAAATTTCAAGTAATCTAACTTTTGTAATTCCATACCTCGTTTTCATGTTAAATAAGGAAAAAATAATACAAAATTACATTATGGTTGTTAGGAAAAAGAAAAAAACTGTCACATTTATAAACATGGAATGACTATGAACAATAAGCTAAAAAAGAAAGTCAAGCTTCTTAGAGTATCTGAGTTCTAGCTTTTAAGGGTTTTATTTTTAATGTTTCCTTTTAAATAGTTTTGAATATTTTTTGGTTAAATAACTGAAAGAATCTAAAGTTCATAACTGGGGATCTAACTTTAGCAAGGTGAAATGAAACTGTCTCAAGTTATTCCATAAAAATATGGAGTCCTCTTAGGTAGGCTATAAAATTTATATTGCTTTGATATATTGCTCTCTCATTTTAAAACCCATAGGAAAAGTTCCTTTTGTTCTGCCAGAAACATATTTAGTGCTTTTTTACATTAAAAACAAACATCAACTACATTGAACATAAAAAATTTTTAAGTATTGAACTGCTTCTGCCTTCAACCCTGTAAATTTAGCTAACAGGTTTCTGTTGGGGCCCGGTTAACAATCTTCACTTTTGATTAGATAACATAGCAATTCTTCAAACATTTTATGTACAGCATTTAATTTTGACACATGTCAGTTTCAAGATAAAATATTTTTAATTAATTAAATAACAAGGGAAAAAGATAAGTACTGTCTCAAAGTGAAATTAAACTATTTGAAGATTAATGTTTAGCTTATTTAAAAATGAATCATTGCATGTCCTATACTCTCATTTATTAGCTTCTCGGTTATGGCTTAGCTTTGCTAGAACCCAACAGAAATACTATTGAAAAATATGGGCAACAAGATGTAAAACAGCAAATGTTTTGAATAAGGCTATTACTATCCAAAATGTAAATTCTAATAAGGATACTGACATTCTCCATTATTCATAAAATTCTAGAGTGTATACATCAGGAATGATATACAATGAGCTTGCCTGTTTCATTTGGAGGTAAAGCAACATTCTTTTGAAAGCTCATTTTATGACTTAGTAGAGCAAGATGTTAAAAAAAGAAATTTTAGCTGATAAAAAAACTGAAAATGACATGTTAGCTCAGGATGCAAAAATCTTCAAAGTAGGTGGCCAAGAATCATATAGAACACCTATGTTCAAGCTATAAAACAGTTGGATCCTGGAGATTAGAAAGCTTTTTCTTTTCCCTTGAGAAGGATATTTTCTCTGAGATAGTTGTATCATGTGTCTTATAAGCCCTAGGGTGAGGAGTAGATGCCAGGGAATCAGCTTTGATGGCACCTCAAGATGTACTAGGGGCTTCCCAGGTGGCACTAATGGTACAGAATCCACCAGTCAATGCAGGAGACATAAGAGACACAGGTTCAATCCTTGGGTCTGGAAGACCCCCTGGAGGAGGAAATGGCAAGCCACTCCAGTATTCTTGCCTGAAGAATCCCATGGACAGAAGAGACTGGCAGGTTACAGTCCATAGGGTCACAAAGAGTCAAACATGACTGAAGATCCACTAGCTGTTAAACACACTGCTGTGGAACATTATGGATGAATGTGTAAAGAATGAGAGAGACTGATAGGTTGCAGCAGAAGCAGAGGCCAGGCTCAGGGGCCATACTGATATCAACCTGAAATTCCAGAGTGTGTCCAGGAAAATACACATGACAGTTTCCTAGGGGACAGGTGGGAGCCATGCTTATGCAAAAATGGGAGGGCATGAGGTCCCCTTGATCCTATTCAAGACTATAGATTGAAAAGACTTTAGAAGTTAACACTTGATGGAACTGCAACCTGCTTCAGGATACAGAATCAGGACACACTGGTTAGAACAGAAGTACAGTCACTTTTATCCAGAGAACTGCAAGAGAAGAAACTCCAGAAACTCACAATGGTGCTTATGAAAGAAAAGTCACCCTTTAACGTCTGACAAGGCCAGACAGATGAGAAGTGAGGTCTCTCTGGTGATGGCAAAAGGTACTTCCCTGAACCCCTTTCCTCTCCCCTCCTTCTAATATGACACTAGAGGGTCAGACACTGAGTGTAACAGCTCACAAAAGAGGAGGGGTGTTAAGTAGAGTCAGGAGTGAAGAAGCCTCTAAATTTCTCCCTACTTGAGAGCCTGCCCTCCCTCCCATGGCATGCCCAAACAGGGAGAATTTTAAATGAGGTTGAATGCTCTGTTATATGAGAATGGACCTTTTAACTGCTGGGTAACAATTGTGGACTACCCAAGAGTGACCTGGAAAGCAATGGGGTCTGCTGAAGTCAGACAGGTCCAGGGAGAAAACAGAGTCCCACAGAGTAGATTGAAATGGAAGGTAACATAAAGTTGCTTATTATTACGCTCCATGAGTTGACATAAAAGTTGTTGTTAGATTAGCAGGTGAAATAAATAATAACTGTAGTTTCAGAGTAAGCTTGTTTCTCATTGGTCTATTCATTGGCCTCTATAGCCTACTTGAAAAAAAAGAGAGAAAACAAAAGAAAACCAAGAAAAAAATGCTTCATTAGATATAAAGGCAGTACTTAGTTTAATAAATCATTCCCTTTGTGACCTTTCTGCTTACATCCTGGTTTAGAGACTAACTCCACCCAAGCATGGTTTGAACTGCTTCCAAAATGAGTTACATTTTCAGATAGAAGGATCCCAATAATTTATTAAGTCAAGAAGCCAACTAAATAACATAACCAAACAGAGTATTGGATTTTTTTTTTTTAACTGTCAACCATGATTCCATTAAAAAGAAAGAGTGAGAAGAGAGAGTGAGAGACTTTTAGCTTGTATATATTATTGCTAAAGTTTACAATAGAGAGAGCTCTGGATTTTACATGAATTATTGCTAGAACTACTTAAGGCTGGCTGAGGTGGAAAATATTCATTTGTAGTCAAAGTGACAGATACTGTGCAATTTAGGATAATTTGTTTAGAAGCCACAGGTCCTTAAACCATACAGTACAACTGTCAAACACTTTCATCATTATGATGTCTACCCTGAACAGGTTTCTCATGCATCACTTATAAATGAATGATAAATGGATATAAATGTCTGTCTGCAGTTGACCACCTTTTTCAAGGACTATATTAAAATTCCTCTGACTCTAGAGATGGGATAGGTTAAGGGTTAGGGCAGAGAAATTTAGTTTAACTGAGGCCACAGGTGGCGCTAGAGGTAAAGAACGCAGCTGCCAATGCATATGTTAAGAGAGGAAAGTTTGATTCCTGGGTTAGGAAGACCTCCAGGAAGAGGGCATGGCAACCCACTCCAGTATTCTTGCCTAGAGAACCCCGTGGACAGAGGAGCCTGGTGGCCTACAGTCCATAGGATCACAGAGTCTGGCATGACTGAAGCAACTTAGCATGCACACATGAGAAATTTACATGTGGAGGGAAGAAATGATTTTTTTCTACCCCATTTCTCAAACATGTTTTTCCCATCCTATGGTTATAGTCCATAGGGTCGCAAAGAGTCAGACACGATGGAAGCAACTTAGCATGCATTCACACCACGTTCTTAGCACCAGTAATAGACACTCAAAGTTTTCTATGAAAAAGATTAAAAAAAAAAAAAAATGACTTAGGTAGAAGGCCAAAAGAAAAAATTATTCAAAGTTCAGTTACTAAAAATTATTCCAAGTTTTACTTCTGCAAATACATATAATAGGTTTCAACCCCAAATCATTCAAGCCAAAATTAGTTTAGATACAATTCCATTAGGTCATATTCCCAAGGATTCTTAAGTTAAGTCTATTTACTTGATTTGTTAAAAACATATGTTATCTGTACATTAAATATTTAGTGTATAATGTGAAAATCTAGTACTACACAATAATGATATAGTCTTTAATTCTCTGAGTTAAATTGTAATGTAATCCCTACTGACTGTATCACCCGAACAACAGTTAACAATATTGTAGGGAAAAAACAGGATATCAGCAGATTTGAAAAAAAACTGCAGTGGATTAGATTTTAAAAGCTTAGATTAAATAACCATAGAGAAGTTTTATAGAGGCAAATGAACTCTTACATAAGCAAGAGAAGTATTTGTAAAGGTTAGCAGGTTTTTAATTTTTTACCATACAGTGTGGAGAAAAATAAATTATTTCAAGGATTTTTACTTGCAGTGAATATTTTCCAAGATATCTCCTGAAAGAAAAATAAATCCTTCCAGATAATTTCCTTGTAGAACTAGCTAATCTTTATAACTTCCTCCAAAGAGAAAATACAGTCTTTGATTATCTGAGAAAACTTTCATGTTTGCCTATGGAAATCTATGTTAATAATAAGAAAATTCCCCTATGAAAATTATTTTTTTCAGATAACTTGCTTTCTCCTCCATGTCTGTAAAATGACCGATTTGTGAACAGGTCTTCCATCTAAAGCAGCTGGCTGATGTAAGCAAATCATAGTTTCCCCAACCCTCTTTCAAGTATAAGATTTAGAATTGACATGCTTAGGCCAAGGAGATGCAAGGCAGAATTCTTTAAAAGGTTTCCTTACTCCTAGGAATGAGACATAGTAAGTAATGGTTTTTTATTCTTTTGTATTCCCTTGTCTGGATGTGGCCCATGAAACTGCTACAGCCACCTTTCTACAAACCTAAGGATAATGCCAACACAGAAAGAACCAGATCATTCATATTATTGCTAAGTAGGTGATATTACCTTTTATATAGCCACTCAAACTCTAGACACTTATTCTATAGTTTAATAAGTCTTCTTATTTTTTTTTTAACCAGCTCAAGTAAGGTGCCTTTAAGCTGAAAGCACACTAATTGATTAAAGAGTAATATATTAGTCTCACACTCAAAAGAAGATAACAAAATTACCAACTCAAAAAAAATCAGGAAACATTATTTAGTATTCTTTATGGGTAAGAGGATGAGATGGCTGGATGGCATCACTGACTCGATGGATGTGAGTCTGAGTGAACTCCAGGAGTTGGTGATGGACAGGGAGGCCTGGCATGCTGCGATTCATGGGGTCGCAAAGAGTCGGACATGACGGAGAGAGTGAACTGAACTGAACTGAAATGATGGGTAAGATACTGTACAGTGTTTAAAGGAGACTCAAAAGTGAATGTAAAATAGTTCCCCCACTCAAGGAGTGTATTATTAAAAGGGGGATATATTTATAAAAATGGATGGTAATAGCTTTATCAGATAGGACATTTGACACTGTGTGGATCACAACAAACTTTGGAGAATTTTTAAGGAAATAGGAATACCATATCACCCTACCTGCCTCTTGCAAAACCTTTATGCAGGTAAAAAACCAACAGTTAGAACTGGACATAGAACAACAGATTGGTTCAAAATTGGGAAAGGAGTACATCAAGGCTGTATACTGTCACCCTGCCTATCTAAATTATATATAGAGTACGTCATGGGACATGCCAGGCTGGATGAAGCATAAGCTGGTATCAAGATTGCTGGGAGAAACATCAATAACCTCAGATATGGAGATGACACCATCCTTATGGCAGAAAGTGAAGAGGAACAAAAGAGTCTCTTAATGAAGATGAAAGAGGAGAGTTAAAAAGCTGGCTTAAAACTTAACGTTTGATAAACTAAGATCATGGTATCTGGTCTCATCACTTCATGGCAAATAGATGGGGAAACAATGGAAACAATGACAGACTTCATTTTCTTGGACTGCAAAATCACTATAGATGGCGACTACAATCATGAAATTAAAAGATGCTTGCTCCTTGGAAGAAAAGCTATGACAAACCTAGACAGTGTATTAAAAGCAGAGACATCACTGCTGACAAACCTCTGTATAGTCAAAGCTATGGTTTTTCCAGTAGTCATGTATGGATGGGAGAGCTGGAACATAAAGAAGGCTAAGCACCAAAGAAGAGATGCTTTTTGTGGTGTTGGAGAATTTTGAGAGTTGCTTGGACTGCAAGGAGATCAAACCAGTCAATCCTTAAGGAAATCAGTCCTGAAACATCATTGGAAGGACTGATGCTGAAGCTCTAATACTTTGGCCACCTGATGCAAAGAGCCAACTCATTAGAAAAGACCTTAATGCTGGGAAAATTTGAAGGTAAGAGGAGAAGAGGATGATAGAGGATGAGATGGTTGGATGGCATCACCAACTGAATGGACATAAGTTTGAGCAAGCACCAGGAGATGGTGAAGGACAGGGAAGCCTGGCATGCTGCAGTCCAAGGGGCTGCAAAGAGTTGGACATGATTGAGTGACTGAACAACAACAAATATATAAAATGTTCTAGTAAACACAGAGATAGTTAGGTCTCCTGAGGATGAGGAACCCTTGGAGAACTGGATGCGGTAAAAGAGTTAAATTAGATAGATGCCTTCAAAAATGAAGAGTGAGATGAGCAAGAAAGTGAATGGCAATTTCAGGAAATTGTAGCAAAGTACAAAACTTGAATTATTTTGGAAGGAACTAACATGGCAGTTAGAGTAAAAGAAAGAGAAAGAGGCAAACAAAGTAAAATGCTAGTGAGGGAACATGGAAGAGTGGGTAAAAAGGAGACTGGAAACAGGGTAGAAATGGATGGGAAGGACTTAGCAGTCAACAGAATCCTGAAGTTTATGCAAGTTCCTTGGAAATCGAGAACTGCCAGAAGTCTATAAACAGAGAAGAAATATGATCAGATTTTTATTTTTCTAAGAGATAACATAAATGGTCATGGTGAATGGATGTGATAGGGAGAAAAATGGATATTCTCTTTTACTAGATAAATGAAGCTGAAAAATGATATTATCACTTACACTAGATGAAAATATTGAAATGTTTGCTACCTTATCATCATGGTCTGTCAGCTGAGGCTTTTGTTCAGACTGCATCAGAGCTTGTTTCTCCCTTTGTCTAATGCTACTTCCTAAGTGATGCCCTCATGTGTGTTGATCCCAAGAAACCCTCCCTTGCAAATACTCTATAAGCTAATCTTCATCTTACACTTGGCCTCTGGGGGAATTCAACTTACAACAAAACTAGTGGGAGTGATTAAATATAGATCCAGATCTCTGCCCTTGGAATGGGATCCCTTCTGAATGGATCTAATTGCTCCATTTTGATCTAGTGTTGGGGGAAAGGAATATCAAGTCAATGTGCATTATCTGTCTCAAGCCTTCTGAGAGAAATTCACAGAAATTCACATTTCTGAACTAAATAGAGGACTAATGGACCAACTCTAGAGGCTTCCCTGGTGGCTCAATGGTAAAGAAGCCACCTGCCAATGAAGGAGATGTGGGTTCAATCCCTGGGTTGGGAAGATCCTCTAGAGAAGGAAATGGCAACCCATTCCAGTATTCTTTGCCTGGGAAATCCCATGGACAGAGGAGCCTGGTGAGCTACAGTCCATGAGGTTGCAAAGAGTCAGACACAACTTAGCAACTAAACAACAACAGATTAACTCTAGAAAAAGCCTCCTTAAATTCTGGGATATCATGTCCCTGGTAATGCTTATACTTGCCTTTAAGTCTATTATGTCTCTGTAGAAATTTAAAAAAAAAAAAAAAGGATCGCTTATTCCTCTTATCTAAATGTCAGAATTTGAAAAAAAGTCGTCTATTTAATTTTGACTTTCTAGACAGAGGAAATGCCCTGAAAGGTCTAATTTCAACTTTCTCCTTCTATGGCTATTTTCTCAAAGGTTATTGATCATATACCTGCCCCATTCATATACCTGCCTCATTTATTATATAAGACTCAAAAATCTAGTCTGAACAGAGTTAAGATCATAAGAAGAATATTATTAAATATTTATGATGAAATGACTTTTTGCTACTATTTTTAGTGATTCCAATCTAAATTCTTGTGGCAAATATGAAATGACAATGGCTGTTATTTCAGTAGGCACAGCCTTGTTTGTACAAAAAGTTCAAATAAACAGATATCCTAAATTTTGATACTCCAACTGGATACTTTCTACACAATTTCTTTTTAAATTTCCCAGAGGAAAAAATTCCCAACCAGTCACTCAGAGCTCAATTATGTGTTGTAGATTGCTTTAGTCTATAAAGAATACAAAGGAAATCCTTCAGCCCCACAGAGTCCCAGCATGTGTGGTTTCTTCCACAGAGGAGTCTGGATTTTTGCTGAGGGGCACTGAGCCAACGCAAACCACGTAGGTCTAAACACTGCTCAACTACTACATCTTGACACTTACTTGCTACTGTGGAGTAAGAACCTTTTAGAATTGACATGATTTATATAAATTTTAAAGGTGGATACCTATAAAAACATAAATTCTTACCTTTGCATACCTAACCTCTTTATGAATTGTTCATTTTACAAAGATAAATGTCAGTTAAACAGAAAGTCTCTAGTATAGACCCTACTTTTATAGTATGTTCAAATGACCATTTATTTCAATAACATCATAAGGGAAATCAATATTTCATAAACATTTATTTTATTAGATATTAGCACATTTCAAGCATGGAATATAGCCAAAGAGAGATCTGCTTAAAATAGCCAGAGAAGGAAGTTAGCTATCAGAATTTATTTTAAGCAATGATCTAATACACTCAGTTCAGATAAATGGACTTATTCTTCCAATCCTTTCCAATCTCTGAAGGCAGAGAACAGCACCAGAACAAATTCCCTTAAAAGTATGAATCGCTTTTTGTTATTATTCTAAGACTGAGACATATTTGGAAAAATGCTTTGTTAGCTATGTAGTGTCTTTTAAAGCAAAACCACAAAGTTGAAGATTTCCTTTGGCCTCTTTCATAAGAAGAGCCATAGAGATATTTACTGATGTTGAGATACTAGTTGATATTATCTATAACCTCTCCTAGGAATTTTTTTAAGTACTCATACTCCTAACGGAAAAAATACACCCTTAAGAAGAACTGGGGGACTTCCCAGTTATTATATAAGGGAATTCCCATAGCATGGAGCTAAGACTCCATGCTATCAATGCAGGAGGTCCAGATTCAATCCCAAAGTTGGGGAATTAGATCCCACATGTCGCAACTAAGAGTTCACACACCACAACTAAAGATTACATGTGCCACAGCTAAGACCAGACAGCCAAATAAATAAATAACTATTTTTTAAAAAGGAATAAATGGAATGAAGCTTTAATGGCAGAATTAAAGGTAAGTTTTTTCAAATTCTACCACACAACTGTTTATTTTATCTTACTATAAACAATATCTAAGTTATAGAATAATACTCATCTTAAAAAATAAGATAACCTTATGAGTTTGTGTGTTTGGACTGATACAAGTCAAGAACTACTGGCAATACTGTGGCGCTCATTCTTCTAGAAACACAGATTACACAAAAGGTACACATACACTGACATTCAAAGATTATTTCTTTACCATATCTGAGCATTTATTAAAAAAAATATTCCTTTTCCTTTGGTGGGCCTCAAAATGTGTGGAAGTACTACTTAAGAATGTACTATTTAAATGACTAAAAGAGCAGAAACAATATTTCTAATGCAGGTGCTCATTAAGCAATAGTAACGCATATGGTGACAAATATTTTGCCTATGTAGACTAAAACTCTTAGTGCTGATAATATTCAAATAGTGGAACAACTGATATTTAGTTATTAAAAGTGCCTCATAAGTAGAAGTTTAAGTTAAAGTGGTCATTGTAGGTGAAAGCTATGTGAAGCTTCAAAGTCCAAGAGTGACCTACAAATAACTCTTTCTGAATGGGATGAAGTCTCTATTAACTCAGCGTGTACATGCTAAGTCACTTCAGTTGTGTCCAACTCTTTGCATCCCTATGGACTGTAGCCCACCAGGCTCCTCTGTCCATGGACTTCTCCAGGCAAGAATACAGTAGGGAACTACTGACCTGAAACCTTGCAATGGTTCCTAGTATTTCTTTTGCAATAGTATTTCTTATGGAAAAGAAGAGAAAGAAAAAACAACCACATATACCTTACAGATGCAGAATGATCATATGTCTTCTCATTAGTCATTCAACTCCTCTAGTCTTGGTATCCATTTTTTTTTTTTGCATAGCTATTGATATTTACTAAGTTACAATACTAGTTAATAATAATTATGACAGTGTGGCCGTCCTTGCTTTGTGTATCACAATGCTAGCTGAAACTGTAGGATACAATAGTAATGGCTTTTCAGTTTTGAGTATATATTTCTTTAAGTGGTAAGATTGTTAATGAGCCCATAAATGAGGCATTGTTCATCCTTACTATCTGAATGTGAGGAAATCATAGAAGAAACCTGTTTGAATGTAAAATTAGAATGTGGAGAAGACAGTGTGGTTTAAAATGCTACCAGAGTCATACTATCATTTTAAAGTATGCTTATGTGTTCACTGAAAATTAAAAATGTATAATTGCTACAGATATTAATACTTCATGAATAACTCATTTCCAGTTTTTCAGTCTAAAACTTTGAATTTCTGTAGCATCCATTTATTAACTGTTCATACCTTTCATTCATATTTTCAAAGGTTTTAGTATTACACTCACTGTTAACAAAAAACATGCATATGTGCTTAAATCCATAAAATCCAGAAATATGTATCAGAGGCAATATGTTCTTTTCTTTTCTTTTCTTTTAATACGTTCTTTTAATATGTTCTTTTTTGACATGCACAAGACCTACTGCATTTGATGCTGAATCATTTAAAACAGAAAAGAAGGAAAGGGGCATAGATGAAAATAAATGCATCCAATCAACTAGACAGAAATAAACTGACCTTCTTAAAATTTTTGTTTAAGTCAACCAGACTGAGCAAGAAGATGTGGTCCTTGACTCCCAGGAGCAGCCTGCCCCTCTCCTCATCTAACAGAATAGTTTGGAAATCCAGTCCTTCTGATGAGCCCAAAAAAGGAATACAGCTATTTGAAAGCAGCAAGTCTATGGGAAAATAAAAAGGATAGAAAGAAAAAATTCGTATTAAGCAAAATATTTATTTGCTTCCATACACACACCATTCCACTTTATAAATGCATATGTACATTATGAAAACTCCAATTTAGATATATGCAAACCACAGACAGATTTTAGCACACACTTGTTTAGAAAGATTCAACTTATACTTCTATTTTATTGATGTGTTTATATTATCATCAAAATAAATATAAAACATGTTAGAAGAAAAGCAATAAATACAAAATTTTTCACAACCCTGTTTGATTTCTTAAGTTATAAATTAATGCATCTAGCTACAGTAAGATTTGCAAACTGATCAAATGACCAATATGCACAAAGGAAGCAGCCAACTAAGTATATGATAAATCTCAGCCATTTTTTTTGCCCTTCTACTTTTTATGATATCCATGTTTGGAAGATTACACACTGCCTAGTTCCCAGTGGCTCAGTGGTAAAGAATCCGCCTGCAATGCAGGAAATGCAGGAGACACTGGTTCGATCCCTGGGTCATAAAGATCCTCGGGGTCAGAAAGATGCCCTAGAGGAGGGCATGGCAACCCACTCCAGTATTATTGCCTGGAGAATTCCATGAACAGGGAGCCTGACAGGCTACAGTCCACATGGTCACAAAGAGTTGGACATGACTGAGCATGCACACACAAAGTTCACATATACAGGAAGATGTAAACGTAGAAGTAATGAATTCTGAAGATGTGATCCTGAACCAGTGATGGAATCAGAATTATAAAGTGAGAAGGGACCTTAAAAGTTCATTTATGCCAATTCATGATTTTATAAATGAAGGTGTTTAATTCCATCAAGATGAAGCCACATGCCCTAAAGTCACAAAACGACAGTGGCAAAGCTGACAATATAACCTCAGTCCCAGTCTCCATTTATTTTGGGGCTGTAACAAGGCCTAAGTCTTTCAGTTATGATTGTGATATAGACAAATTTCTATTCAAATTCAGGTCTGAATCCTAGTGGTTAGGATGAGGGCCTCACTGCTGAGGGCCTGGGTTCAATCCCTGGTCAGAGAACTAAGATTCCATAAGCCATGTGATATGGCCAAACAAAACAAACAAAAAAGGAAATAAATTTAAATTTAGATCTGAGTTTACAGGAACCCAAATCTTTTCAATATATTTTACTCCAAGTACTAATCATGCCTTCTCATTTTCTGCAACCCTAGACTATTAAATAACAAGAAGAAAATAACATCACTCGTCACTTATTAAAGTCCATTACATTTTACTGGACTTTGCAATTCTGGCTGTATGATCTAGGGCAAGAACGTTAACCTCTCTGTGCTGTCGTTTTCTCATCTATAAAATGGGAATAATGATGGATAGAAACAATGTAATAAATTATTAAAGTGTGAAGAATAATCAGTAAACATATGACCAGCATTAGAATAGTGCCTGGCAGTGCTGTGTAACTATTAGCTATTATTATAATGATTTTTTAAAAACTCTATAAAATCTATTAAAAGGAAGTCATATTTCCCAACTCATAATTCCCATGATTAAAGGAGGTAACTTATATGAAGTTCTTAGAACAATGTCTTGAAGATAGGCAAAGTTCAATAAATAGTGTTACTTTGAATATTAAACTCTGGTTTGGACCAAATGAGTTCTATGAAGTTCTATGAAGGAATATCAACTCATCTTCCATTAAATCTGACTCATGAAGATTAGCACATTTCTGTGTTTTTTAAAATAGTTTTGGAAAAACATTAAAAAGCTATTTTGTCTACAAATATTTATAAGCTTAGAAAGTATTAAGCATGCAAACAAGGTTGTGGGATGGCTGAGCCTCGCTGTTAGGGGCTCACAGATCCATATGCAAACAGATATGCATAGACAATACAGTACAAGCAAAATAAATTCTAATAGAAGTATACACAAAATGTTAACAAATCTTTCAAGTAGTTAATTATGTATCACCTTACAGAAGGAGGTAATATTTACAAACATTCCTGAAGGGTAGACAGAAACTTTACAGGAAAAATATAAAAAACATTTACTCCAAGCAGAGGACCACTCGAATGTATTGTACCAGGGTATATACCATCTTATATTATGCTTACATATTGCATGTTTAATGCATTTCCTACTATGGGGTATGAGTTCCTTCAGGTCAAAGACCAGGTCTTACTTATCTTAGAACTCCCAGCACACAGCTCAGAGGCTGAGACAAACTGAGCACTTAATCAATATGTGTGGAACTGCAGTAGTTCAGTATGCTGGAACAGAGAGAAGAGGTAGGGGCAGTGAAAAGTGAGGCTGTCTCAAAGTAGTCAGGGTGTAAGCCGTCAGGCTGCAGAGGTTAGGTATTATATAGGTAACTTAAAGCCAATAAAATATTTTATGCAGAGAAAGTCACAAAGAGTATAGCTGAGCGTTACAAAAATAAGTCTAGCTGCTGTGTTCAGGATGGATGAGAATCAGGAAACATGGGGGCAGAGAGACTATCCAGAAGTTTCTAAAAGATGGTAAGTCCCTGAATTATGGTGGTACTAAGGGGAGGAGGAAGATGTTTAGGATATTGCATCTCATTTTCTGTCTCTACTTAAATGAGGAAAATAAAGGACATCATCATTTGCTTTATTTTCTTTTACCATAACCAATTTTTTCAGGTTTAGTTTCAAACAAATTTGACAAGGAAAAACAGCTGCAAAAATATTGACTAACCTTAAGTATTATCATTTCAAAATGATTTAATGTTGCTTTGTGACAATGTTAGCATCAAACCGATTAGAACATGCTTTACCGAGGCTTCGTAGCCAAACTAAATAATTAGATTCAGACATTACATATGAAAATTTCTCAGGTTGACACATTTTGAAAAGACCTTGGGACAGGGAATGGAACAGGTTCCCTCTCCCCTAAGCAGCTTATCTTTCTTGCATTTCTGCCAAACCAAGCAAATTCACTTTTGTTTCCACGGGATCATCAACAAAAGCCTAGGAAAAAAAAATTAAATCCAGAGTCTGTATCTTAACACCTAAAGCTGATATACTCTCAGGATTTCAGGAATCAGATATGAATGCTGGCTCTGCAGGCTGAAAACTCATGCAAGTTAAAGACTAATAATTTGGCGATATATTTCCAAGCTTTACTTTTTCTTCCCTTAAACCAGCAAGTCTTAGGCATATGATTTTTTAAATTGTCCACAGTTTATAATTCTTTTTAACAGAGACTTCATCTTGTTTCCCCCCTCCCCCCACTTTGGTGGTGGATTGAATGGGTTGCTTCATAAATGCCATTCAGAGGGGGTCTGCTCTGTACTTTCTTAGCCAGCCCCACCTTTCTGCAGACCTCTAGGTCCTAAATGCATTCTTTGTTCTTCCTACCTAAACCTTTGACCTAAGCCACCATAATCACTCCTTCTGTTCTTTTAGCAGTTCATTTTCCTATCACCTTGTTCTCAGTTTGTAATCTCACTCAATCAACCAGGGCCTCAAATTCCCAGTCTTGTTCTATCAATAGATTCTTGAAAAATCTACAGTTGATTATTTCTGAAATAAATACATCAAAGTTATGATTAATCATTTACTAGTTTAACTATTGGAGAAGGCAGTGGCACCCCACTCCAGTACTCTTGCCTGGAAAATCCCATGGACGGAGGAGCCTGGAGGGCTGCAGTCCATGGGGTCGCAAAGAGTCAGACACGACTGAGCGACTTCACTTTCACTTTTCACTTTCCTGCATTGGAGAAGGAAATGGCAACCCACTCCAGTGTTCTTGCCTGGAGAATCCCAGGGATGGGGGAGCCTGGTGGGCTGCCGTCTATGGGGTCGCATAGAGTCAGACACGACTGAAGTGACTTAGCAGTAGCAGTTTAACTATGAAAATCCTGCACAGGATGGATTTTAATTGAATGATGACACAGACAAAATGTTCATAATCCATGATCAAGAAACCATTACAGAGCAACAGGATGGTTCTGTGGTTCAAAACACCTATAAAGAGCATAGTATTTTCCTATACTTGTATTCATGTGCCTGCGTGTTAAGTTACTTTAGTTGTATCCGATTCTTGGCAACCTGATGGACTGTAGCCCAGCAGGTTCCTCGGTCCATGGGATTCTCCAGACAAGAATACTGGAGTGGGTTGCCATGCCCTCATCCAGATGATGTTCCCGACCCAGGGATTGAACCTGCAAGTCTCTTAGATCCCCTGCATTGGCAGATGGCTTCTTTACCACTAGCACCATCGGGGAATCCCCTTGTATGTATGTGTGCATTGCTAAAGAGTATATCCAGAGCTCATCAACATCTTCTGTTATCTTACCAAGTGAAAGTGAAAGTCACTCAGTCGTGTCCAGTTCTTTGAGACCCCATAGACTATATAGTCCATGGAATTCTCCAGGCCAGAATTCTGGAGTGGGTAGCCTTTCCCTTCTCCAGGGGATCTTCCCAAACCAGGGATTGAACCAGGTCTCCCGTATTGCAGGCAGATTCTTTACCGGCTGAGCCACAAGGGAAGCCCATCTCACCAAAGGCATGGATAAATTGTATGTCTCCCACATAGAGTTAATAGCATACTTAAAATAATTTCTCATTTCTAACACAACAAAGTGAGTCTCTACCATTATAAAACTAGATTTCTGAAGGCAAACAACTGACTCATCTAAGATCACCAGGTTCTCTGCATATGCTATAAAAACTCTGCTAACAAGTTCCACTCACTGACCTCATAGCCTAGTGCGGAGAAAATGCTCATCCACAACAAAAAATGTGAATATATCTTTTTTTTTTTTTGTAACTCCTAGTGGCTGAAGACCTTATTTATTTTGGCCACACCACAGGGCATATACAATCTTAGTTCCCCAAGCAGGGATCAAATCCATGCCCCTGGCATTGGAAACATGGAGTCTTAACCACTGGACCACCAGGGAAGTCTTGAGAATGTACTTGTGACAAAGGACAATGGTACCACAGTAGTAGATTGTTAAATACTTTTAACAGTAAAATAGAAAGAGCTTCCTCTCTGTCTTCATTAGCAAGCCAAATAACACAGCTCTTGCCAATATGGTGGTTGCAGAAACCAAATGGTCTCTGATCACCTTCCAACACTCAAGTTCTATGGCATTAGAACCATACATTGAACTCTGTTAAAACAGACACATATCAAATAACAAACTTAAATGGACACATATCAAGTAACTCATTCATCTGTTTACTCCAGGCCATTGCTCTATTCCCTGGAGCAGGTAGTCTCTAACCTTTGGGAAGAACAGAAATACAGTATAATGTAATTAGAGCTAAAGGGAGATTTTGATAATGCTGTTTGAATTCTCTATTACCAATTCAATGAGGTTCAGAATGGTTAAGTGGGCTTCACAAAACCAATTTGCTCTTCATGGCAGAATATGGCAGCAATGAACCCCCTGACTCACAGCCACATGACCCTCTATGTGAGGGGAAGGTTGAAGATCTCAGTTCCTGCTCCAATTTGAAACAATAGCTTGTTCTATAAAGAATTCTTTATATCTCCCTGTAGTGTCCCTTCATATAATTGTTCTTTCAGCCTGAAGAAATATTTGACCTAATGTTCTACACTCTTCCTCTTCACCCTAGAAAGGAAAGGAGTGGTCTGAATCTAACAAATTTAGGATTAGGCAACACAGACTTCCTCAGTGTTCACTATTAAACGAACAAAATCCCAAACCCTTGAAATCCTGCATTTATTGCCAGAAATTCTAAACTGGGTGGAGCTGACAATGTCTCTCTTGAGAAGACTACATAGTTAAAAAATGGCTTCCCACATCCTTTAAAGAACACTTAACAGGAAGCTCTTTTTTAAAGAAGAAAATCAAAGTTATTAAGGGCAGATTTTCATGGGGTAAAAATAAAATCACCTTTGAGCAAAGCCAATTTCTAGTCAAATTCCTCAGCAGAAAAAGCTTATAGCCAAAAATGAATCCGGATCAAAACCCTGTCACCCTGGGGATTTCCTGGTGGTCCATTGGTTAGGACTGGGCACTTGCCAAAAAAAAAAAAAAAAAAAGAATGAAAGAAAGACAAACACACACATACACACAACTCTGTTACTCTTCCCTACCATTCAGGATATTCAGCAGAAAAGCACAAATTCTTACCCTACCCGCCCATCTTTTTCCTCAAGGAAATAACCATTATATCGTTAGGACTATTCTGATGTTTCTTGAACACAGTCACATCTCCAGTGTGTTCTCTGCAACACCATCTAAATAAAGAGGTAAAGGTGTTTTCATTCTTGCCTTCTCCATAAATTCAGCTTCTCCCTCTTGACTTCTGAATTCTCTGGGCTTCCATGGCTGTCAGTCTCCCAAGACTCCTTCTATGGAACCTCTTGATCCCACAGTTCCCAGAAATGTTTTGGCTATCAAACCAACCTCACTACCCTCCATCCCCAAAGCCTGTTCTCAGTTTGGGTCAGGAGTTGAGTAAAGAGAGCAAACTGTTCATTCCAAAATGAAAATTAGTCCCTAATTTTGTGACTCACTGAGTCTCTTTGGCCCTCTATGAATCTGTATTTATTTCTCCTGTTTTTGGTCCAAGGCAAGGCAAGAATTCTTTCTTTGATTTAACCTTTGGAAAGAGAGCTCATCTTAAATTGGCCCCACCTGACTTTCAATTGGTTTTCTGAGGCCTGAGACTACATGAAAAGATTTTGATGACCAAGATAGCTCACCTTCACCTATTAAACATACCGCTTATTCTCTATGTATGAAGCTTAAGTCTCCATAGCTAACTGCTCAAAATATATATATTCAAACTTAAAATCCTGACAAAAAGACTAAATTATAAGAATATATTACTGTTCTATTTTCCTAGATGAAAAGTCTAACTCTCCCTTGCAAAATAATGCAAGTTCAAATCAGAAAGAAAAAGAAATCAAATTCTTATTTGCTCATCTGCAATGGAATGTTGGAAACTGTTCTGTTCATTAGGTCTCAGACAGATCATTATCTATATCAATAATAAATCAGGTGACACCACATAGGGAAACATACACTAGGAACAAGTAAAGTCTATTATATCATCAGAGCTACATTCTTTCCAGGACAAGATGTGGAATAGGAGTGTGGTAATTTTACACCATCACATTTTCATGTACATCCGTTCTTTTAAATCATAGGTTTATTCTTATTTGGCCAGCTTTCAACAATAGATGCCTTTCTTTTATGATCCATCACATGTGAGATTCATAATTTATGATTATGGATCCCTTTTAAATTCTTTGAGTAAGAATGAATAGTTTTAAATTCTCAAAAGCTTGGCCATAATAAATTTTGCTACTGACCTATAAAAAAGTCTAACATTATAAATAACTGATACATTTCCAGAAGAACAATGCAATGACAGAATAAACTGCCTCAGAAATACTTGACAGGATAATTCTAGGAAAGATACATTCTACTTTGACAATTATTTTCTTAATTCACTTTAAGGTATTGAGAATGTCTTCCTTCTTAAATTTCAAGGAATACTTAAAATCAAAACACCATGTCACAAGTGAGCATAAATTTGTTTTCAATTTAGAATGTGAATTTAATTTTAAAAAACTCAAAAATGTCAATACATTTTATTTTATAATACATCACTTATTATTGATTCCAAATAGCAAGACAAATATGACAAGAGCAAATAATTCCTCAAGCAAAGATGCATACAAGTTAATTTACAGAGCAGGGTAGCAGGGTTATGAGACTAACTTATAATATTTTACAATAATATTTTTAAATTACATTAATCAAAGTTAAGCATATATATATATACACATATATATATACACACACACACATATAAAAGTAATGTTAGGAGGCATATATAAGCCGATTTGTCATCTCCAATTCTCTGTCCACTTCCAATCTAGAATCTATTGACATATTTACTAGTTTATTTTCTATTTATTTTCATATTTACAAATAATATATATGTTACTACTATCTTTTCACTCAGACATTTCTATTGAATTATTGTTTACAGAAACTGAGAATTTTAGATTTCTTATGCCAACTCTTTCCCTCCAACCAAGTCCCTAACATTATAGAATATCCATTTTTATGAAAGCTATATTTAATCATTCCATTACTAGTACAAGGTAAATATCTTCCCTACTTAGAAAAACTGTTCTTTAATGATCCTTACTTTCTTGAACAATATGTTGGTTTTGTTAATTTCTCAATTGTGACATTTGCTTTGACTTCATTAAGATCATGGTCAAAACTTTCCACACCTTCTGAAAACTGTGTCCATAAAATTTTCAAATGAAATTGTCATCTGTTTTTGTTTCTCTCCAGGAAAATCCACTCCTAGGCTCTTTCTTCCTCCTGCTCCAATCTGAACTGTCTGTTCTCTGGCTTGAGTAATACTTTCTCAGACTTTTTTCAACTTCTCTCCTAGTATGACTCCCATCTTTCCTGGATCTCATGTCTTTATTTTTTGATTTATTTTCTTATTTTGGTGAGCACATCTCCAGAAGTGTCTGTGACTTAAATTTTTGAAATTTTCCATATATCCAAAGTTACAGTTTAGAAGTCTCATGCCATCAGTGCCCCAAGGTTTTGAATGTCTTCTGTTTTTTTTTTTTCTTTCTTTTTCCCTCCACACTCTGCTATTATAAAATTTAAAATGATTGGCCTGAATATGTCTTTTTATGTTTTTCATTTATTATGCTGGGCGTTCAGCATGACACCTGATTTGAAAATTAATTTCCACTGATTCAGGAAAATGTCCATTTGGTTTTTCGTTTAGAACAAACAGATGTCAGTTATCCATGGAACTTTTCTCTAGGATTCGTCCAGAAAGGGTTCTCTCTCTTACCTAAGGAAGATAATTCTATAGAGATGTGCATGGAATTTGAATCAGAATATGCTTATGGACTTGCAAGAGGGAGATTCAAAATACAGTCATAGAATAATGGCCTCCTTAATTTAAGTGTGCGTGCATGCTAAGTCACTTCAGTCGTGTCTGACTCTTTGCATCCCTATGGACTGTATCCTGCCTATGTAGGCTCCTAGGTCTATGGGATGCTCCAGGCAAGAATACTGGAGTGAGTTGCCATTTCCTACTTCAGGGGATCTTCCCAACCCAGGGATCAAACTTGTGTCTTTTATGTCTCCTGTATTGGCAGGCAGGCTCTTTACCACTAGCGCTACCTGGTAAGCCCCCTTAATTCAGGCAGTAGGGCATAAACAATGAAATAAGCTTTTCCATTTACAGTTTCCCATAAACCGTTTTCTCATAAAGTGTTAGTTCTCTACTGATGATTTCAAAACAGACACCTAAAACCCCACTGCATCTCCCAAGTCAAAGTTCAGAATTTCCAATAGCTAGCTTGATATTGTCATTTTCCCCTCAGCCACCTCATCCTACCAATTATAATGACTTTAATGACATGATTGAGCTCTCAGGCTCAGGATAGCAGAATCATTTTTAGTTCTTCTGCCTTATTCCCTTACTTTTTTATTCCCCTATTTAAATAATTAGTACCTCTAAGTCTATTGCATTTCCTTCACATCAACATCCAGGTAAATTTAAAGCCTTATGTATAGATTTTCTCATGAAAATCTTTCATTCTTCTTCCTCAAACATTTATTCCTATTGTCAGCTAGGCAAACAGCCATACTACTTCTCAAAACTGCTGTAACAGGTTCCTAAACAACCTTGTTCTCTGCTCCCATCCCTCGCCAATCCCTCTCCAATCCATATAAATTTATCTATTCTGTTTTTTCCCCTAATTAGAATTGTTAGAATTTTATGATCAAATTATCTAATGCCAACAAAGAGTTAAATTCAATAAACTAAATTGCTTCCAATTTTCCAAGTTCAATTTCACACCCAATCTCCTCTGAAGTTCTTTTAAGTGTTTTGATTTATTTACCATAATACTATGGCATCAATCTTTTTGCAGTCATTTCATCCTTTAAAAAGAATAGAAGCCCTTGCAGATAAAAATAAGTCTAAACCATCACTGCAATTCATCACCTCTTTTTTCACATAAGAAGTCTAATAAACATGTAACTGATTTTTTCAAAGGAGTGATTCTTGTTTGTGTTGATTTTTCTACCTTCCATTTAAATCAGAATTTATTGCAAGCTTATTAATAATTCAGAGAGGTTAATGTGCCATTTGGAGACCCCACTGTGGCTCTAATGCTCTGTAATCATGAGAGATTCCTGTTGTGACATCCAAGTATTCCTGTTTGTGTGTGTGTGTGTCAGGGGGTGGTTTCAGAAATAGAGCACTGTAAAAAGCAGTGCTGCTCAGAATTAACATGCATTCAAATCAGCTCTGATTCTTGCTAAAATAATGGCTTCTCACCGAGGCATCTGAGAGAGGCCCTAAGATTCTGCATTTCTAACAAGTTCCTCATTTATGCTGGTACTACTGGTCCTTACACTGCAGTTGGAGTAGAAACTCTAAAGAAAACCATGGGCCCATTGCTCCGAAGTGCTGGACTCTTTCTTTCTTCCCCACACTAGAGTTTCTCTCAAACCCTTAAATGATGGTGTGTTAATTTACACAAAATAGCCAAATTATTATTTTTCCTGTACAATACTACAGTGTTAGAATAAGTTAGGGATGAACAGATTTGATCAATGTGATTAACTTACAACTAGCTTAATTGCTATCAGTGATAAATGACCTACTTAGTTTCAACCAATGACGTATAAAACTTTTCCCCCTCAGTTTTCTCATACAAAGAAGAGAAGTAATCCATTTAATATCCATTAACCTAGAAGGAAAATGTAAAGACAAGTTATGATTTATTATTGACTTAAGTGAATTTCCTATTATTTGTGGCAGAAGAAATTATATCGACGATGCCTAAATATATTTTTAAAGGCCTTGAATTTTCTTCACACCTTACTTCAATTAATTCAATAATATATTTAGTTTCTCTCTGAAGCCTATCATAATATCCATTTTGTGCTTTATTACATCCAAGGAGCTTCTCCTCTAGTATTTAATTTGATCCTTAAGGAGAACCAGAAGGATTATCAATAATTTTCAGGTGAGAAAACCTAGACTCGGAAAGAGCAAACAACTATTTTAATGGCATAAGAACAGTACATGCCAAAGAGAGAGTTAAAACATATTTTGGTCTTCTAATTCTAAGCCCTATCACCCATTACAGCTATATTTTATATTTTAAGATCAATGAGTACACTTCTATCACTTCCCCCACTTCATCATTCCATTGGGATTACTGAAATATTTGTCTTATTTTCTAGACTGTGTCTGGCTCACTGGGGCTTTAGTGAAATAAACCTCTTTATGAGTATCTTTCTAAGTAAAAAGCACTTTAGTTTTAATTTATGCCTCTTTTGAATTAATAGGATTAAAATAGCATGTTTAAAGGACTCTTAGGAAAATGCAAAAGGTATATTACAAGTTCTTGAGAGGCATTCATCAAATTTTGTTAAAAAGACCCAATGACATTCATTTTTAAAATATCCACAAATTTATATTTTACACATATATTGAAAGACCCTCACTGTAAGAAGTCCTTAATAAGACCTAAGGAATTAGAGCCAAATTTTAGGTTATTGAAGTCATACAAAAAGCAATTGCATATAAAAACTTTTATCTCCTCAATAATTTATAGATAGTAAACCTACTATTTAAAAGAAAAAAAAAAAAAAACTATTTTAACCAAAAAACAGGTTGACTGGATTTAATACCAGAAAAATTTGCCTTTACTTAAGTTATACTCTTATAAGTTCCTTCCATATTTATGCATAACCAGGACACAATCAAAGGTCTCATAATATAGCTCTCCTTCCCCCACCCTGCTGGGGGTGGGGGGTGATGCTGCTGACTGCGCAGACTTCAGTGATTCTCATATGTTCTTAATTTCAGAACACTTTTTATATGATACCCTTGTATGGTGATATTAGTAACTTCCACCACTCTGTGAACCTCTACAGATCAATTACATTTAGAAGAGTGCTTCACATATATTGTTAAATAGATTTTGTGTGTGTGTGTGCTCAGTAGTGCCTGACTCTTTGCGACCCATTGGATTGTAGCCTGCCAGGCTCCTCTGTCTATGGGATTTCCCAGGCAAGAATACTGGAGTAGACTGTCATTTCCTACTCCAGATAATAGATTTTAATTATTACTAAATAAATTTTTTAGATACAGGCAAGTTGTAATACAGATATTGAACTGAAATGCAGGAAACAGATCAGTTTTTTAATTATCTGCTTATGGGACTCTGATGTTATCATTTAATCTTTTTATTTCCAAATCCTTACATATAAATTTTCTAAACATATGTAGTACTTACAACCTGTGTCATTATATCAAACTGAATATATTTTCATATCTATTTAATCTCTCTTTCCACCTAGACAACAGTTGACACTGATAATGAATCAGGTAATAGCTTATTATGCAAAATAATTCACTTTTATTAACTTATGTTCTAAAAGGAGCCTGATTTTAGAGGAAAAAAATTGAGTCTTATCATTATTTTCTTCAATAGGGTATGGATTATCCCATATTGCTCCTGAATCATTAATTATTCCTCACCTAGATTATTTCAATTAACACAAAAATATGTTGCTGTTTTACTCATAAAAAAAAAAAAAGACAGTCTATTGATCTCATTGTCCTTTCAGCTACATCTCCATTATAGGAAAACCCCTTGAAAGAATTATCTACACTTATCTCCACTTCCTGAGCCCACACTCCAGAATGCATCCTTGTGTTCTGACTCCCATTCTTGAAGATACTACTCTTATCAAGGTCAACAATAGACTTTTGTTGTTAAATTTAATATTGGTTTTTACTTATCTTTTATGACAGAGCTAAACAGGGCACTGCTGATGAGTCCTCTTCTTACTTTCTTCATATAACTTCCTCTACACCACAACTTCTGATTTTGCTCCTCCCGACCTGAGTACTTCTTTTAGTTCATGTTGATGCTCATTCCTTCTTTCTCTAATCCCCTGACTTAAGGAATTAAAATTTATATATGCTAACTGCCAAATTCATATCTCCAATTGACACTGCCCATAAACTCCAGAAATTATACACTCAAATACTTTCTTGGCATTTCACTTAGATATCTAATAGACTTCTCAAACAAATATGTCCACTTGATCTTCCCACACAGCAGCCTTTCACAATCTCCACCATCTCAATTAATATCAACTCCATCCTTAGATCAAAAAACAAACACACACCATGGGGTTAGGCTTGACTTTTCTCTTACTTCACATCCACACCATCCAACTCCTCATTCACTTCCAATCCATCAACAAACCGTTCCCTTCTTCTTCTATCTCCACAGAAGGAGTCTGACTTACAGAACCCACCTGGATTATTACAATCCTCTCAGACTTAGCTCCCTAGTTTCCTGATCTCTCCTTTTTATTGCACACAATACAGAAGCCAGAGTGATCCTATAATAACGAAAGTCAGATCCTGTCACCTCTGTGTTCAAAATTCTACAGGGGACTCCCATAACATTCAGACTAAAAGCCAATGTTTTAACAATGGCAACAGTGAAAGAATCTGATCCTCCTTCCCTCCTATTAACTCTGATTTAATCATTTTTCTTATTTCTCCCATTCCATCTCTTTTTAGCCATACCATCAGTTATTATTTTCTGTGAAACATTATTATCTTTCTAGGTATTAATAGTTGTTCCTTTAACTCTCTTCTTTAGGATCCTTAAACATGTCAGACAAAAGCCAATCCCACACACAGCCTCAGTTTAGGGAAAATATGTCTGGGAAAACAAGTGAGTTTATTAGAAATTAAAGTATCAATGACTTGCTCCACTTGGGGGAAAAATATATATACATATATATGGGGATTTTTCCTATAAGATTGATTATGCTTGTTTGCGATGTACTTAAGGGGAGATAAATTCAGAGCAAATCATTGATTTGACAACAAAAATGTCCACTTTTGAAAGGAGCTCCTGAATGATTTTATGATTCCTTTTAACCCACTCTGAAGGTTACTGACCACTCAAAGACACTCCTCTTATCAAGGTCAATAATGATCCAAAGGCTTGTTAACTACTAGAATATGATGAAGATAAAAATACTGGAAAGTACCTTCAATAAATTCACAGTCTGTGGGTGGTACTGGACTAAGAGAAACTAACTCTAGTAGAAAATCTCTGAGAATAAACAGAGGCGATTTTAATATATGCTGTAAATCCCCAGGAGGAAACTATATAATATTTTTCAAACTTGTTTACACAGGGAAAACTGTGGTCTAGGAATAACCATTAATACCTAGCAAGATAATAATGATTTCCAAAAAATAACTGACAGCTAAATGCTTACTACGTCAAACACTGTTTTTCATGCTTTACATGAATCAAGATACCTTCACACTATCCTTATTAAATACATTAATGCATTTACAAAACTGCAATACAGAAAATAAACATCCAAATATCTCATAGACCTAAGCAGTTTGGCTTCAGAATCTGCCTTCTTCATTGCTATACTCAATCGAGAGGAACAGAATCAATATTAGACTAGTCAAATCAAGTAAGTTAGATGCCTCAAATTGTTATCTCTACTTGAGACATGCCACATTTCACATTAAACAGATTTATTTGCAAATAATAAAAAACATACAGACATCCATTCATTCCTCAGAAAATTCAACAAAATTACTATTCTTTCAAATACAGTAATGTTTATTTATATAATAGCAGATGAAATTTTTAAAGGTGACATCAAGCTTTTTTTCTACAGAAACACATAAGTTTTGGAGGAGCAAAAAATAATTAGTACTCTCAGTAGTTACTGAAAAGAGCGTATTGCCAAAGATGTAATAATGAAACCTTGTTTTCTTCTTATATATCTTGATATTTCTATTTCTGAACATGCAATCTCTCTCTCAAGGGCATAGAGTGGCAAGAACATGGACCTGAACTAGAGAGATGGAAACATACAATTTAGTTCTTTCACTTAACAGCTTCACGCTTTAGGGCAAGGCCTTCAAGCTCTGATGTCGTGTTTCTTATCTATAAAATGGGTACAAAAACAAGGTTCTTCATAGTGTCCTAAAACTTAGCCATGATAAAGTCCAACTAGGATCCTGGATTCAGTCTTTTGCCTTATATCCTGGATGGCACAACCCATGATTGAAGTAACCTTCACTCGTCTGTTTACCTGTTTATTGTTTGCCTTCCTATCTGGAAAAGAAATTCAAAGGAGACAGCGGCTTTTCCTTTGCCAAAGCTTTTGTACATTCTCTCTTTAGCTGTATTACCTATCTCATCTTTAGGAGTTTTCCAAACACCACTGCAGATACTACAGATTCCTGGGTACGAATATCCTTAACTTGTATAAGTTTCTTCATCAGGAGAACAATATACAAAATGTTTATACTAATTTCAAGATTGAAGTTCGTCATTTTTCAAAAATTATATCTACTACATCTGCAGTATAAAGTATACAAGTCACTGTGAGAAGCCCACCTTGTAAGGCCATATATGTATGTATATTTTATCCTTATAACACAAAATACAGAAACCCAGATCATCCTGATCTCCAGGTTCCTTACTTACTACTCTAGAAACTGATTTAGCATGCATAAATGTGTAAGAATTCAAAATATTCAACTGAGAGGGAATCTCTTTACACAACAAAAGAACCAAACAAGCTCCTGTGGATTCAGAGGTTCAAAACTAAGTCTATCAAAGGGCATTCTTTAGATAAAATGGTTATTATATTTCTGTTGACCTTTAAGAAATCCCGTAAAATAATCTTGCAGCTGTTCAAAGTAGCTAACTCGACTGATATGGGCTGTGTGTCCACTCTGCACATAAGGAAGCTTGAGTTATGGAAAGTAAAGCTGATTTTGTGCTCATAAAAATGAATAATTTTTGAAAATTACAATCAACTTTTCATTTGGACTGAATTTTCTAGCCTCATATCCTGGAAGTGAATAACTAACAGCAGCCACAGGGCGCTATTGGAGGGTGGTGGAGGAAGGAGGTGCGGGGGAGAGGGAGTGTATGTGTGTAACATGGGTGAGTTCAGAGATTTTTAAAATTACTTCACTGCATTCAATCTTTGCTACTGATTTTGAAATGCAGATAACATACTTGTAAATAAGTACCTAAAAATATAACATTTGAAAAGTATACTAAATATAAGAACCATAAAAAGAAGAGTTCTTATTGCATTGAATCCAACATTTATACCAGTTCTTTTATATAAGTACTAGGTGCTGGGACTTTGGCCACCTCATGCGAAGAGTTGACTCATTGGAAAAGACTCTGATGCTGGGAGGGATTGGGGGCAGGAGGAGAAGGGGACGACAGAGGAGGAGAAAGGGACGACAGAGGATGAGATGGCTGGATGGCATCACTGACTCGATGGACGTGATGGACGTGAGTCTCAGTGAACTTCAGGAGTTGGTGATGGACAGGGAGGCCTGGCATGCTGCGATTCATGGGGTCTCAAAGAGTCGGACACGACTGAGCGACTGAACTGAACTGAACTGACTGAGGTGCTGGGAGAAGTGAGAATATATAGAATATATATAGAGATAAATAAAACAAGATTTTAAACTCTTACACACTTTTGTACTTTGTATTCCAAGTACAAAAGCAGATTCAGCTCCCCAAAACTTTCTTATTAAGAATAAGCTAATTAGCAGCTGCTACCTAAAATTAATGTTTTTAATTCTTTTTAATTTTTAGAACCTGATCCATTATTTTCAAATGATCAAGTTACCACATTTGAGTTAACATTTTACAATTAATTGTATAAAATTTTGATTATGACTACAAATTAGCACAATGACAATCTTTGCTTCCTATAAGACTATCAGAGGGGATGAAATCCCAGAAGTCTGTAAATCTCTTTTGGCCCCTGAGTAATCTTAAACGGAGACTGTGGTTTTCTTCAACCCCATTTGATTTTGACAACTGAAATCATACAATCAGTCAGGTAGGTAAGTGCCCCAGGGAAGAAAAGCTCTTGTCCAGGGTGTGAGAAATATGAATAGGTACACAGGCTCCCTGCAGCATGGGGCTGACTCAGGAATTGAGCCACCAACTAATCTGAGACCTTAATTTCTTAATCTCTCAGTACCTCGGTATCCTCCTTTATAGGAAGATGGTAATAATCTCCACCTCCGAGGGTGGTGATGAGGATAACATAATTCACACACAGTCCTTATTCCAATGCTTTGCCCATGAGGAATCCCAGAGAGTAATCATTAACTATTATTAAAGTTTCTTTCCAAGTCTATTTTGCATGTTTATATTCATCAATACAATGCTCTGGCATTATTCACTGTATCACAGAAACCAAGTAATATTTCCTTTTTTTTCCCTTCAATCTATTTTCAAACTTTCTATTTTTTTTTAACTGTTTGACTTTTACTATTTGTTTTCTGTTCTATGAAGAAGTGAAGTGAAAGTTGCTCAGTCGTGTCTGATTCTTTGAAACCCTAGGGACTGTAGTCCATGGAATTCTCCAGGCTAGAATACTGGAGTAGGTAACCTTTCCTGTCTCCAGGGGATCTTCCCAACCCAGGGATCGAACCCAGGTCTCCCACTTTGCAAGTGGATTCTTTACCAGCTGAGCCCCAAGGTAAGCCCAAGGATACCGGAGTGGGTAGCCAATCTCTTCTCCAGCAGATCCTCCCAACCCAGGAATTGAACCGGGATCTCCTGCATTGCAGGAGGATTCTTTACCAACTTAGCTATCAGGGAACTTAAGGTAAATGTAGAGGCATTTGCCTTAAAAACAGGCAAACAAATCAGACACGTGCAATATGACGGGTTGTGAAAAGCCCGTATTATGTATCCATATCCCTATTAGGACAGAAAACATTTCCATAATTTAAGGAAGTTTCCTCTCGCATTCCTTTCCATATGATCGTCCCTCAACCATGCAAAAGCAATATCTTGATTTTTTTTAAAACCATAGGTTAGTTTTACCCGTTCTAGCAATTTGAGAAGAATGTAAAAACTCAAAGATAATGATGCTAGCTTAACTCATTGTTCATGAGATATAAATTCAAAACAAATACCAACATATGAAATGTGTAATGGATGTAATAAAATAATTCCACTTATGCTTACATTAAGCATCAAATTAGCTTTTACTATTGATATTTAATTTGAGCTGAAAAACTATCTTTTAAAAGATTACCTTTTAATCTTTAAGATAAAAAGTTATCTTAAAGTTATCAGCATTATTTTTACCTGCCAAGTTCAGAATAAAGGAGTCTGAATCCCCTATATTCCTCTCATTAGTTAAGGTATTAAAGAGGCCAAGGGGATACCAGGAAAAAAAATCTTCACCAACGAAACTTGGCACATCCTCTCTCTCTCTCTCTCTTTCAATATATATATTTATATATTACACTTACATATAAACATGATGGTTAAATACTAACATATAAACTTTGCTTTTAAATGTTTAAATTAATATAAAAGCGATCAGATTTCACTTCTTAAATGTTTTCTCATCTCTGTTTTAAGCCTTTCACACTTCTTAAACAATAAAATATGTATATCCTTGAGATAGTCAAGATATTTCAGTTTGTTAGTATTTTGAAGATATCTTACTGTTTTTAAAAAATGCCAAGGATAAGCTAATTAGTAGCAGCTGTATGGAATTAACATTTTTCTATTTTTAGGGTGTTAGGTTGCTCACTGCAGGCCTAGGAGGCCTCTACTTGCCCAGTTTCAAGACCAAAGAAAGAGCCCAGGGTCAGCGACAGAAATATCAGTGGTTTAACAGAAGGGGAGCTTACATGTCTGAAGCAAGATCTTAGAGCAACACCCCACAGAGGTTATGACTGACCCCAAAGCAGAACATGGCAGCAGGCTTCAGTCCCAGAGGCCGGGGGCTAGAGGGTGGGGGGGGGGGCGGGGAGGCGGGGCAATGTTACCATTTATAGAAAGAATTGACAGCAGGTTGGCTCATCAGTTACCAGGGAAATCAGAAACCCCTTCCTCCGCTTTGATAGGTTATCTTGGTGGCTAAAAGTTAGAACAATCATTCAGTTCAGTTCAGTTCAGTCGCTCAGTCATGTCCGACTCTTTGCGACCCCATGAATCGCAGCACCCAGGCCTCCCTGTCCACCACCAACTCCCAGAGTTCACTCAGACTCACGTCCATCGAGTCAGTGATGCCATCCAGCCATCTCATCCTCTTCCTCCCCTTCTCCTCCTGCCCCCAATCCCTCCCAGCATCAGAGTCTTTTCCAATGAGTCAACTCTTCGCATGAGGTGGCCAAAGTACTGGAGTTTCAGCTTTAGCATCATTCCTTCCAAAGAAATACCAGGGCTGATCATTAGCTGGAGCCTAAGCAAGCATGTGGAGAAGGCAATGGCACCCCTCTCCAGTACTCTTGCCTGGCAAATCCCATGGGTGGAGGAGCGTGGTAGGCGGCAGCCCATGGGGTCGCTAAGAGTCTGACACAACTAAGCTACTTCACTTTGACTTTTCACTTCCATGCATTGGAGAAGGAAATGGCAACCCACTCCAGTGTTTTTGCCTGGAGAGAGTCCCAGTGACAGCGGAGCCTGGTGGGCTGCCGTCTATGGGGTCGCACAGAGTCGGACACGACTGAAGTGACTTAGCAGCAGCAGCAGCAAGCAAACATGTAGGAAAGTCTGGCAGATGTAGGTGAAGCAGGTACCGGTTGAGCAGAAGACTTACAGACAGCAAGAGAAAAACCATCTTGAGTGGCCTGACCATATGTAGGGATTGTTTTAATACAAGCTGACTGCAACTTGAGGATAAAAATTTCCTAATTATGCTAATCAATAGTTAATACTTGTAAATAATGAACTGAAAAGTATACATGGACAGTTTTTATCTATTTTCTTCACCAAGAAAAATATATAATTGGGCTTTGTGTTCTATAATAATAATATTATTAACTGATTACAAACATTTCACTGAACTCAGCATGCGTTTCTAAATAAAAGAAGAGATGCTGAAAAACACTGACACATTTACCTTTGTAGGTTAGCTTGAGTCGTGGAATATTTTGCTTAGAAGTTCTAATGACTGGAAGAAACAGCATGGTCATGCTTATCGTCATCAGGGCATGAAAAAGATGAAAATTGTGGCTTCTGGACTTTGGTTTCTCATCTTTAGTAACAATCATGATGAAAACAATGTTCTCTTTCAAACAGTGTTAATTGAATCTAAAAAGAAGAAAAAAACTATTAATATAGCAATTTGCAGATTTCTCTATACTTAGTAAATTATAATTTTATGAATGTATGTTTTTTAAAAAAATAATTTCTCCTCTCTTGTTCTGCTCTTACAAATTGTTGCAGGGGGAATGAATCAAAACTGAGTAATAAAAGTGTAATAAATAAACGGCTGGCTTTATTCAGACATGGAGATGAGTGCAAAACAAAAACTTCAACTACTTAGGTTAATTAGCATCTCTTCTTCTACTAAAGTGTTTGTCTTGTTTTATGCAAATATAGGAGGAACCAATTCTTTCTGTATCTTGATGGATTCGTGGTCAGAAAAGAATACTGGTAGAAGCCTACTCTTGCCTTATACAATCCTCAAAGAAAAAGATCCTCAAGTAAAACTGAATAAAAGCTATCATTTTGAGAGATTTCTTTTGTTTCTGACCAAAAAATATTTCCAAGTCTACCTATAATTGGGACAATTAAACATGATCTGGTCAGGGCCACCAGTACAGATTTTAGACCTGGGCCAAGGCAATCTTACCTGCAACCTATATTACTCCACACAGGGTGGCACTGAATATAAAATACTGTAGAAGAAAAAAATTTATAATAGGACATAGTTATTAAGTAGGTTGCCACAATCAAGCTGCCTTGGTTGTCTTTGTTAAGACATGGAATAAATCAAAACTCACATATTTCCAACGAAGCCTTGTAATAATAATTATAAATAATATTCATTGAGTATTTACATGAACCAGGTACTTTTTGAAAAGTGGTGTGAAAATCTTATCCTATGGTCATTGTTTTTTTACCTTATTCAAGAACCCATATTTATTTAATTGCATTGAGCAGGTTCAGCTGTATGCAACAAATTCTACTAAATTCCCTTTTCATTTTTACTCTGTTACACTATTTTCTAATTTTCCTTGTTATGGCTTTTCAAACATATCCATCATTTAAAAGTAGACATTTAATTTCCAAATAAATGGGGCTTTTAAAATATCTTTGATATTACTCTCTCATTTTGATATTAAATTCTCATTTAAATGCTTTCTTCTCTACAATCACCCTCTGTGTTTTTTTCAGTCTTCTAACTTTAGTGAGGCTTTAAATGGCTAAGTCAAATATCTCCTTGGTAAATGTCACATTGCAGTTGAAAATATGTGGGTAATTTTCAAATATCTTTTGATACTGATTTCTAACATAATTCCACAGTAATAAGAGAACAGACTCTATGTGATTTCAGTACCTTTAAACCATGAAAATGTTGCACCTTACTTTATGTTCTTAGATATGTTACAGTGTCTCCTAGTTTATACTCTATGGGAACTTGGACAAAATTTGTATCCTACCATTTTGTGAAAATTGTATAATTCTTAATTATGTTGAATTGGTTCATGGTGCTTTTCACGTCTACTACATACTTCTACTTTTCTGTATATTCATTCTATTAATTTTTGTGAGTTTGATATTGAAACTCCAACTAAAAATCTTAACTTATCTACTTAAAAAATAATTGTAATATATAGTGGAACTATATGTAACTTTGTTCTGTATTTTCCAAGTCTCCTATAATGTGTTATCTTACTTTCATAATTTAAAAAATAAAAAAGAGAAGAAAAAGGCTGGTTTATATAAATTAAATGACCTAATGCTGATAAATTAAACAAGTATGTCATTAGACTGAGGTTTCTCTAATGCCATGATAGCCTATCTAATTGAACAAAGCCTAAGCCTGTAAATGCCTCAAAAGTACAAACTTAGAACACTAAGAACAATCCATCAGTTAACTAGGCTTTAAGGTATAGACAATCAAATAATCTTCCTGTTTTGGAAAATTTCTTTAGGTAAGTCTTTCCCCTAATATCCATCTATTAGTGGAGTGCTCCTAACCGCTTTCAGTTTCAGTTCAGTTTAGTTGCTCAGTTGTGTCAGACTCTTTGCCACCCCATGAACTGCAGCATGCCAGGCTTCCATCTCCATCACCAAATGCCAGAGCTTTTATATTCATTGAGTTGCTGATGCCATCGAACCATCTCATCCTCTGTCAGGCCTTCAATCTTTCCCAGCATGGGGGTCTTTTCTAATGAGTCAGTTCTTCACCAGGTGGCCAAAGTATTGGAGCTTCAGCATCAGCATCAGTCCTTCCAATGAATATTCAGGGCTCATTTCCTTTAGGATTGACTGGTTGATCTCCCTGCAGTCCAAGGGAATCTCAAGAGTCTTCTCCAACACCACACTTCAAAAGCATCAATTCTTTGGTGCTCAACTTTCTTTATGGTCCAACTCTCATATTCATACATGACTATTGGAAAAACCATAGCTTTGACTAGATGGATGTCTGTTGGCAAATTGACATCTCTGCTTTTTAATATGCTGTCTAGGTGTGTCATAGCTTTTCTTCCAAGAAGCAAGCATATTTTCATTTCATGGCTGCAGTCACCATCTGCAGTGATTTTGGAGCCCAAGAAAATAAAAGTCTCTCACTGTTTCCATTGTTTCCCCATCTATTTGCCATCCAGTGATGGGACCAGATGCCATGATCTTAGTTTCTTGAATGTTGATTTTTAAGCCAGCATTTTCACTCTCTTCTTTCACCTTCATTAAGAGACTCTTTAGTTCCTTTTCACTTTCTGCCTAAAGGTGGTGTCATCTGCATATCTGAAGTTATTGATATTTCTCCCAGCAATCTTGATTCCAGCTTGTGTTTCATCCAGCCAGCATTTAGCATGATGTACCATGCTTATAAGTTAAATAAGCAGGGTGACAATATACAGCCTTGACATACTCCTTTCCCAATTTGGAACCAGTCCGTTGAAACAGTTGCTTCCAAATTTGCTAGCATATTGAGCGCAGCACTTTAACAGCATCATCTTTTAGGATTTGAAATAGTTCAGCCAGAATTCCATCACATCCAATAGCTTTGTTCATAGTGATGCTTCCTAATGCCCACTTGACTTCAGACTCCAGGATGTCTGGCTCTAGGTTGGTGATCACACCATCATCATTATCTGGGTTATGAAGAACTTCTGTGAATTCTTAACCACCTCTTCTTAATATCTGCTGCTTCTGTTAGGTCTGTACCATTTCTGTCCTTTATTGTGTCCATCTTTGCATGAAAAGTTCCCTTGGTATCTCGAATTTTCTTGAAGAGATCTCTAGTCTTTCCCATTCTATTGTTTTCCTCTATTTCTTTGCATTGTTCACTGAGGAAGACTTTCTTATCTCTCCTTGCTATTCTTTGGAACTCTGCATCAAATGGGTATGGCTTTCCTTTTCTTCTTTGCCTTTTACATCTCTTCTATTCTCAGCTATTTGTAAGGCCTCCTCAGACAGCCATTTTGCCTTTCACATTTCTTCTTCTTGGGAATGGTCTTGATCATGGCCTCCTGTATGATGTTACAAACCTTCATCCATAGTTCTTCAGGCACTCTATCAGATCTAGTCCCTTGAATCTATTTCTCACTTCCACTGTACAGTCGTGAGGGATTTGATTTAGGTCATGCCTGAATGGTCTGGTGGTTTTCCCTACTTTCTTCAATTAAAGTCTGAGTTTTGCAATAAAGAGTTCATGTCTGAGCCACAGTCAGATTCTGGTCTTGTTTTTGCTAACTGTATAGAGCTTCTCTATCTTTGGCTGCAAAGAATATAACAATCTGATTTTGGTATTGACCATCTGGTGATGTCCATGTGTAGAGTCATCTCTTGTGCTGTTGGTAGAGAGTGTTTGCTAAGATCAGTGCATTCCCTTGGCAAAACTCTGTTAGCCTATGCCCTGCTTCATTTTGTACTCCAAGACAAACTTGTCTGTTACTCCAGTTATCTCTTCACTTTCCACTTTTGAATTCCACTCCCCTTGTTGAAAAGGACATCTTTTTTATGTTGTTAGTTCTAGAAGGTCTTTTAGCACTTCACAGAACCTTTCAACTTCAGCTTCTTTGGTATTAGTGGTTGATACTTCCAGTTTGGTATCACACAATTCAGATTGATTTTTGATCAAATATACTCTTAAAAATTTTAACATGCCTCCATTTATTTTTTATCAATGCTAGTGACATCCAAGAAAGACAGGTAATTATATATTTTCCTTATTTTACAGATGAGGAAACTGAAGTACACATTTTGATAATTCTCTCAAGGTCATAGGGCAAATAAGAGATGAATTAAAACTTTTGTTCCAGACTTTAGATAGAATCAGCTTCCTTAGCCCCAAAGTATTTTATGTGCTTTTCATTATGTCACAATCAAGTTATTTTCAACTCTTCAAAAGTCTTCCCTCTCCTCGATATTTTCTAAGACATAACTCATAGGAACGATATTGCTTTGCCTGCTTCTGGGAAGGATTCCAGATGTGGTACCTGCTTCAAGTATCAATAATTTCTACACTTCCTTTAGTGACAGTTAAGCCATAATGAAAAAGTATTATCCTTTAGTAATTATCTAATTATTTAATATCAAAATAAATATTGTATGCCTATAGGGTTAATTTTAAGAGAAAGTCTATTAAGAGTATTTTTCTTACGGAAGATCAACTCTTTTTTAAAATGCTTTTATTAGAATGACTTTGAATCAAGATTCCTTAAATTTATCTTAAATCTCAGAAGTCAAAATCAGTCTCAGAAGGTGAAATAAAACAAATTATATATGTATTAATTTTATACATAAGACAAATATTCAAGAATACATTACAGATTGTATGTTGTTTATTCATGAAGTGTTCAACACGAATGCTTACTACAGTATGTTTTCTCACTTACTTTAATTATCTAGGAAGTACCAAACTATTCTATCTTTCTGTAATCTGTGCATATTTAATTCTTTGATTTAGAAGATTACTACAAATGAAAAGAATCAAGTTGATTTAGATACTCATTTAAGAATAATGTACCAAATATGCCACACATATTTTCTTCACATTTGCTTGACATTTTGTGATGATTTCAGAGATCTAATTGCCAACATCTGTTGGATCATAGAAAAAGCAAGAAATTCCAGAAAAACATCTATTTCTGCTGTACTGACTACACCAAAGCCTTCGGCTATGTGGATTTAAAAAACTGTGGAATATTCTTCAAGAGATGGGAACACCAGGCCACCTTACCTGCCTCCTGTGAAATCTGTATGCAGGTCAAGAAGCAACAGTTGGAACCAGACATGGAACAACGGACTGGTTCCAAATTGGGAAAGGAGTATGTCAAGGCTGTATAATGTCACCCTGCTTATTTAACTTATATGCAGAGTACCCCATGGGACATGCCAGGCTGGATGAAACACAAGCTAGAATCAAGATTGCCGGGAGAAATATAATAACCTCAGATATGCAGATGACACCACCTTTATGGCAGACAGTGAAGAGGAACTAAAGAGCATATTAATGAAACTGAACGAGGAGAGTGAAAAAACTGGCTTAAAGGTCAACATTCAGAAAATAAAATGGCATCTGGTCCCATCACTGCATGGTAAATAGATGGGGAAACAACAGGAACAGTGAGAGATTTATTTTCTTGGGCTCCAAAATCACTGCAGATGGTGACTGCAGCTGTGAAATTAAAAGACTTGGAAGAAAATTTATGACCAACCTAGACAGCATATTAAAAAGCAGAGACATTATTTTGCCAACAAAGGTGCATCTAGTCAAAGATATGGTTTTTCCAGTAGTCATGCATGGATGTGAGAGTTGGACCATAAAGAAAGTTGAGCACCAAAGAATTGATGCTTTTGAAGTGTGGTGTTGGAGAAGACTCTTAAGATTCCCTTGGACTGCAGGGAGATCAAACCAGTCAATCCTAAAGGAAATGAGCCCTGAATATTCATTGGAAGGACTGATGCTGACGCAGAAGCTCCAATACTTTGGCCACCTGGTGAAGAACTGACTCATTAGAAAAGACCCCAATCCTGGGAAAGATTGAAGGCAGGAGGAGAAAGTGATGACAGAGAATAAGATGGTTCAATGTCATCAGTGGACATGAGTTTGAGCAACCTCCAGGAGTTGGTGATGGACAGGTAAGCCTAGTGGGCTGCAGTCCAAGGGGCTACAAAGAGTCAGACATGACTGAGCAACTAAACTGAACTGAATGATATAATTTAAGAGAAAACAGAAATTTCAGTGTGATGTAAAAGATCTATATTATCAGCAGCCCTTAATGAAAATTCTAGCTTTAATAATTTAAGTAAAAATATATATTTTAGAATAAAACACTAATGAAGTCCCTCAGTAAATAACATTTTTAAAGCAAACTCTAAAAGACTAAAGTTTTGTATTATATAAAAACTATTAGGACAACACATACACTGTTGGCACAAAACAGTCACTTAATTGATCTACAGAAAAATTTATAAGAATTAGTTTTAAATTATGTGAGTTTTCAATTACTTGGTGTCTTAAAAAAATTTATTTCTTCACTTTTTTAATTTTACATTTATGCCTGTAAAACACAGATACATTCTTTGTGTTATAGATTCTCCTTAAAAATGTGTTTTTTTGCAAATGAAATATTTTTAAGGAATATACACTTAAGAATATATATTATATATATACTTCTGGTCACTAACACCATAACTCATCTCCAAACATTTATTAAGGTGAGAAGAAAGATAAGAGTCTTTTTTAAAAGGAGCAGTTGATTAGATACAAATAATAAACTCTCAAGAAATAATTGCTAATATCAAGATATTGATATGATGCTATGGAAGACAATCAAAGGAGTTTAATATAGGTTTAAGTAAGACAAAGCTAGTTTCACAGAGAAAGAGAATAAAAAAGGAGAGGAAAAAAAAAAAGGAGAGACAGTTCCAGATGACAATGATACCTAGTGAAGGGTTCCAAAAAAGCTGGAAGCATGATAAAAATAAAACAGGTAATGGAGATAACATGATTCAGTGGGTGAAGGAGAGAGGAAACCAAAGAGGAATTCAGCCTAACACTTAAATGTGCCTCATGCCTGTTCTGGTATCTAATATAGTAGAACTCAAATGATGCAGTTATTCCACACTGCCTTTGGTCTTAGACCATGAGTGCTGTTATCATCCATTTTCATCAGTGCTTTTTTGATCCCACTTGCCTGTTATTTCCAATTTTCCCAACATTGTCGTGTTAGCAGAACATGGGTATCTGATCACAGCAGATCCACAGCTTTGCCATCAGTTCAATTCAGTTCAGTTGCTCAGTTGTGTCCGACTCTTTTGCGACCCCATGAATTGCAGCATGCCAGGCCTCCCTGTCCATCACCAACTCCCGGAGTTCACTCAGACTCACGTCCATCGAGTCAGTGATGCCATCCAGCCATCTCATCCTCTGTCGTTCTCTTCTCCTCCTGCCCCCAATCCCTCCCAGCATCAGAGTCTTTTCCAATGAGTCAACTCTTTGCATGAGGTGACAAAAATATTGGAGTTTCAGATTTAGCATCACTCCTTTCAAAGAACACCCAGGACTGATCTTTAGAATGGACTGGTTGGATCTCCTTGCAGTCCAAGGGACCCTCAAGAGTCTTCTCAGACACCACAGTTAAAAAGCATTCTTCGGCGCTCAGCTTTCTTCACAGTCATACTCTCACAACCATATATGACCACTGGAAAAACCATAGCCTTGACTAGATGGACCTTAGTTGGCAAAGTAATGTCTCTGCTTTTGAATATGCTATCTAGGTTGGTCATAACTTTCCTTCCAAGGAGTAAGCGTCTTTTAATTTCATGCAATCACCATCTGCATTGATTTTGGAGCCCCCCAAAATAAAGTGTGATACTGTTTCCACTGTTTCCCCATCTATTTCCCATGAAGTGGTGGGACCGGATGCCATGATCTTCGTTTTCTGAATGTTGAGCTTTAAACCAACTTTTTCACTCTCCTCTTTCACTTTCATCAAGAGGCTTTTTAGTTTCTCTTCACTTTCTGCCATTAGGGTGGTGTTATATCTGCATATCTGCATATCTGAGGTTATTGCTATTTCTCCCGGCCATCTTGATTCCAGCTTGTGCTTCTTCCAGCCTAGCGTTTCTCATTATGTACTCTGCATATGAGTTAAATAAGTAGGGTGACAATATACAGCCTTGACGTACTCCTTTTCCTATTTGGAACCAGTCTGTTGTTCCATGTCCAGTTCTAACTGTTGCTTCCTGACCTGCATATAGGTTTCTCAAGAGGCAGGTCAGGCGGTCTGGTGTTCCCATCTCTTTCAGAATTTTACATACAAACATGCATACTTCCACCTACGCATAGTCTCCAAAAAGAGTGAAAGGTTAGTTGAATGTCGGGATTAAACCAGGGCTTCCCTGGTGGTTCAGTGGTAAAGAACCTGACTACCAAAGCAGGAGGCACAGGTTTGATCCCTGAGTGGGGAAGATCCCCTGGAGAATGAAATGGCAACCCACTCTAGTATTCTTGCCTGGGAAATCCCATGGACAGAGGAGCCTGGAGGCTACAGTCCATGGGGTCAGGAAAGAGTTGAACACAACTTAGTGACTAAACAACAACAACAAAGAGTTTAAGTTCATTACATTTCTCATTAGGTTTAGTTTTCCTGCGCTTCTGGACATGTGTAATACTACTCTTTTATGACATGTAACTGCATGTAGTGCGAATGCATGTTTATGTACACAGGCAAAAGAGAGGAAACTTTCTGTGTGTGCATTTTATTAGCAATAATGACCTCAGTACAGGACATTTCCTGTGAATTAATGACCAGTTGGGGTTAATGGCCCTTAGCTATGTATTGAGATATCTACTCCTCCAACTGGTCATTAATCGCTAAGACATGCCCTGTGCCTCCAACACTATGTTAAGAAGATTGATGTTTTGGTTTTCAATGAACAGTAGCCATACTGTTCCCTGTTACCTAACTCATTAATATTGTTAAATACGTTAAAAATCAAAGCACTGCTTTCCTTGCTACTGTGGCATTCCAGTAAGTGCCCACACGTGCTGAAACATTTGTTAAGGGTGACGGACAAAATAAATCAAAAATTCTGAACCTCCTGAAACGTTTTTTAAAACTTTATATATGTTTCTCCTATAAAACAGTCACTGTCTATAATCTGCTGTTCCTAATTCTTTGTTTCTCCTCCCAACCATCCTTTAAATTCAACAGTTAAACTTTTAATTGAGATCACTTATGAGTTAAATGTATTGCCAACAACCTCTCCACTAATCTATTGATACTTTGCTATCTTCCAGTGTATGTTAGTGTATGTGTGTGTGTGTGTTTTGTACCTACAAGAGTGTGTGTCCCGCATCTGGGAAGAATTACAGAAGTAGGTGTGATTTAACCTAAAGTGGTGGATTTGGTGAATTGCACAGGTTATACTGCGCGCTACTGTCTGTAACAAGCTCGACCTGGAGCCAATTAACTGCACATAATCTGTTCCAGATGTGCACTGGGACAAACAGCACTCTTGGGGATCTTCAGATGTGAAGCCAATAGGGAGTGTTCTGATTACGAGAGAGTTTTACACACTGTTCCACTAAATCAGAGATTCAAATACATAATCTCACACTCAAGAAGGCCTTATGCCATTTCCCAAAGGAATACAGAGTCCAGAACTTATTAGATGGATGGTAAATTGTCAAAGATATAATTTGAGGAGCAAGGGATATAAAATTTCACATTTGAACTTCATTAATTTGTCTTATTTATATCTATTTGTTCCAAAAGTCACTGAGGTAAGAATGTATAATTATGGTGAAAAACTAGATTCTATACTTAGGATAAGAATTAAAATACAATATAAGTCTTTTTTTAAAAAAATTAGTTATATTTAATTCTCAATCTCCTATGATAGAGAAAGTATTATTCACCCTACTTTATAAAAGAAGCACTTTAATAATTAAAAAAAAGAAGAAAGAAAGAATTAAAATACAATATAAGTCTTCATACCTGAAAATCCTGAACTTAGGATTCTTTTTCAGGTGTGTGTGTGTGTGTGTGTGTGTAGGTTTGGGAAAGGAGGAAAAGAATCCTTGATTTCTTAATTTATAAATAGCTATTTATTCTTCATGGGTGTCCCTGGTGGCTCAGATGGTAAAGAATCTGCCTGCAATGCAGGAGACCTGGGTTTGATTCCTGGGTCATGAAGATCCCCTGGAGGAGGAAATGGCAACCCACTCCAGTAATCTTGCCTGGGAAATTCCATGGACAGTGGGGTGGCAAAAAGTTGGACATGACTGAGCAACTAAACAAAAAGAACTGCCTTCAGATGTCATGAATTCCTCATCAATTCATATATTCTGGGGAGTATGACAGATTACCTGATTTTTGAGAAATAATGAAAAAGGAAACTTACATGCTAAAGTCAGTAAGAATAAATTATAGTAGTTCCACTTATAGTTTGCAGTGGTTTAAACATAATGTTTCTATTTCTAAACTACACTGAAAGTATATTGTTGAATAAATCTGTGCTCAACAAAGAACGACTGTTACATGTTACTTGAGTTTGCATGCCTTATATAGCCTTGCACTTAAAGCCTGATTAAATCCTCTAGGATCTTACCCCAGTTGAATCCAACTCAATAAAAAAATAATAGAATAGTGAGATTTCAGAACATACACGTGTAACCTGTTAGATTTAATATTGAGGGTTACATTTTTTCTTGAACATGACAGTAACAGCAAAACCATGCTTACACTGTAAGAAGTTCTAAAGAAATCAAGTGCCTCCAAGGCCCAAACTGTTCAAATAATAAACACAGAAAAAATTAATAAAATATGACTAAATGGCTTTGCTAGTCTTCTTTCTTAGCCTTAAATCTCATATTAACTGGCTACTCAAAGTACTAATGGTTATCAATTTGTAGGGTCAGAAAAAGTATCAAAGCATAATCATAGTCAGTTTGTCTTTAAATGTGATTAATCCTCAATTCAAAGGCTTAAGATTTTCCTTTCCATATTCTCATTTTCCAGAGAGCATTCTGATCCATGCATCTTTTTATGACCAAGATAATCCTATTCGTTACCTTTTGGAATTCTGATATACTTTATGAGAATTCTAGGATATTTTGTCAAATGTCTGCATTTTGTATTCAAAATATAAATGTAAATTATTTAAACTGAATGTCATTTAAAACTTAATATCCACACCTCAAATATTCTGATATGTGCCCCCTGCAGTTTAAAAGGAGATTCTTAAATTAATGAAATATTGAATAAAGCAGAGTAGAAATTACTGTAATTAAGAAGGCAAAACAATTATATTTTCTTGAAATTAAAAATAGTTATCCATGTGTTTATTATTGAATGGTTCCTCGATTTTATTACTTTTAAGAATATTATTAGCATAAAAAACTGACTGATATTTTGATAAATAATAGAAAGTTTTAGCTTTCTTTCCTAAAGTACACATTTACTTATTCACTTAGATACTGAGTTATATGCCCAATAAAGATTTCTCAGACTTTATAATACTGATCTACTATTTCTGCTACATGGACAATAAATGGATCTAAACCTTTAAAAAATTGACCTTTCAATGAAAATACATAAATTTTATATAAACAAACTAATTTATTTATTGGCCCAATGGTCTCTGTATCAGCTGAAATAATCGTGCACTTCAAATACCTTGTCTTTCAAAGCAATGGAGCTATCTTACATTCTCCTATGCTTACTTAAGCAGCACTTGTAGTAAGGATGGGTTCTCCAGGTGGCGCTAGTGGTAAAGAACCTGCCTGCCAATGCAGGAGATGTAAGAGATGTGGGTTCCATCCCTGGGTGGGGAAAACCCCCTGGATTAAGGAATGGCAACTCACTCCAGTATTCTTCTCTAGAGAATCTCATGGACTGAGGAGCCTGGAGGGCTATAGTCCATAGAGTTGCAAAGAGTCGCACACAACCAAAGCGACTTAGCATGCAGGCATCAATATCTAAAAGGAAACTTCTTTGAAAAACAGCATATGGCAGGAAAAATGTGACCCTGAACTTCGTATTCACATAAATTCTCTAGGAATGTAGGTACTTTTGAGATCAAAACACTTAAGACAAGTTAAATGACTTTTTTAAAAAGCAAAAGCATGTGCTAAACACATTAACACAATTTGTTTATTTCCTCACTATTTAATGAAATGCCTAAGGGAAGTAAACATTTCTAACAATGTAAGGCATCCACCTGCATAGTGAGAAAAGTTTAAATAACTAACTTCATAAACATAACACTATCTGGGAATAAAAATAAGCAGTGTGTCCTGAGGAAACCAGAATTGAAAGAGACACGTGTACCCCAATGTTCATCGCAACACATAGCCAGGACATGGAAGCAACCTAGATGTCCATCAGCAGATGAATGGATAAGAAAGCTGTGGTACATACACACAATGGAGTATTGTGCAGCCATTAAAAATAATACATTTGAATCAGTTCTAATGAGGTGGATGAAACTGGAGCCTATTATACAGAGTGAAGTAAGCCAGAAAGAAAAACACCAATACAGTATACTAACGCATATATATGGAATTTAGAAAGATGGTAACAATAACTCTGTATACGAGGCAGCAAAAGAACAATGATGTATAGAACAGTCTTTTGGACTCTGTGGGAGAGGGTGGGATGATTTGGGAGAATGGCATTGAAACATGTATAATATCATATATGAAATGAGTCACCAGTCCAGGTTCGATGAACAATACTGGATGCTTGGGGCTGGTGCACTGGGGCGACTCAGAGGGATGGTACAGGGAGGGAGGAGGGTGGAGGGTTCAGGATGGGGAACACGTGTATACCTGTGGCGGATTCATGTTGATATATGGCAAAACCAATACAATATTGTAAAGTTAAAAAATAAAAAAAAAGGCAGTGTGTGAAAGGAACTAGGAGTCATATGCAGAATTTAGAAACTCATTCTTCATATCAGATTTTAATTTAAACTCATTCTTCATATCAGATTTTAATTTCATGATAATTGACCCAACTATGTTAAAAAGAAATAACAATTTTAATGTAATTAAATGTGAAAGTCACTAACATTTTAAAATTTATCTTTAGCAAACTGAGTTCAATAACTGATGACTATCAAGTCTTTCTTAGGTGAATATTACAAGATAAGTCTGCACATGCTCATTGTAGGCGCTGCTAGCCCAGAAAAGGGCTGGGTCTCTGAAGACAGTTATCTGCAATAGAAACCTGAATTTTGCCACAGCTGATCTACCAGCTACTACCAGAAATTCAAAAGTTCCCAAGACTTTGACCCAGTCAATACTTTCCCATTTGGTTTAGTTCTGCAATTAAAACACTAACAATAATTTTAAAGTAATGTTATAACTTGTATGTATAAGCCAGTATTATAATTTTCATTTTTTTATCCTTACATGCTTGCTTGTTAAATTTCTTCTACCTACAGTTCTAAACATCCCCAGTTACACCTTTCATAATTCCTCCAGAAGTAGACTGACATGGTGCTTGAACACGCAGGTGCAAAGCCTAGGTCTGCCACTTGCCTCCTGATTATTGATAGGAAAGTTACCGAACCTCACTGTGTCTCACTTGTCACATCTGAAATAGTAGATTACAGAAGTATTTAACTCATTCGTTTAAGGATTAAGGTATGTACACCATGTACATAGTAAGTGATCAATGTGCATTAGCCATTTTTCAATTACTGTATTTGATTTGTCTTAATTTTCTATTAAGATTATTTTTAACTACAAAAGCAAATTATGTTTCTAAAGATATTTAGTAATGATCTTAACGTATGCCTACAGTTTATAAGGCCTGTAAAATAAAGAGATCTCAGGAAACTATTGTATAACCTTCAAGAATATGAAGACAAATGAAAAAAAAAAAATCACAGGGTGCCACCAAAACAAATGACCATGCAAGCAAATGGTCTGAATTTTGTTATATAAGGATAATATATAATTGTGTCTCGAGTGCTTCCAAAGCTACTCATTTAAATTAAATGATGTACAAAACGACAGTGAGGCACCACCTCACACCAGTAATAATGAAAAAAAAAAAAAGTGAAAATCGTTCAGTCGTGTCTGACTCTTTGCAACCCTGTAGACTGTAACCCATCAGGCTGTTCTACGCATGGAATTCTGCAAACAAATGACCAACATTAAAAAGTGTACAAATAACAAATGCTGGAGAGGATGTGGAGAAAAGGGAACAACTACACTGTTGGCAGGAGTGTAGTTGGTGAAGCCACTGAGGAAAACAATATGGAAGTTGATCAAAAAACATATGATACAATGATCTCACCCCTGGGCATATAGGCAGACAAAACTATAATTCAATAAGATATATGCACCCTATGCTTACTGCAGCGCTACTCATAATAGCCAAGACATGGAAACAGCCTAAGTGTCCAACAGATGAATGGATAAAGAAGACTTGGTTTATGTATACAAGTTTCAGCATAAAAATATTCAGCAAAATAATGCCATTTGCAGGAACATGGATGCAACTAGAGATTATCACACTAAGTGAAGTAAGTCAGAAAAAGAAATATAAATACCACATGATATCACTTAAATGTGGAATCTAAAATATGACACAAATGAACCTATATATGAAACAAAAACAGAATCATGGACATAAAGAATAGACTGGCAGCTGCCAAGGTCGAGGGAGCTGGGGAAGGAATGGAGTGGGAAGTTAGGGCTAGCAGATGTAAGCTCTTATATGTAGAATAAATAAACAACAAGCTCCTACTGTATAGCACAGAGAACTATATTCAATATCCTATGATAAACTATAACAGAATATTAAAAATATACATACATATATGAATAACCGAATCATTTTGCTGTACAGCAACAATTTATACAACATTGTTTAAATCAACTATATTTCAATAAAAAATTAAATGATGTTGTTTTTAAAGAAAGAGAATATAACTACCCAATCAAAGTAATAACATCATATAAATCCTTAAAATCAAGACAGAATAAACATTGATGAATATGTATAATACTTGACCTTAATATTTTCACTTGTATTAAAAGATTAGATTAAAGGGACTTCCCTGATGATACAGTGGTTAAGACACCATGCTCCCAATGCAGGAGGCCCAGGTTTGATCCCTGGTCAGGGAACTAGATCCCACACGCCTCAAAGACCCAGTGCAGCCAAATTAATGTGGGAGCTTCCCCAATGACCCAGCAAGTAAAGAATCTGCCTTGCTGAACATGGGTTCAATCCCTGGGTTGGGAAGATCTCCTGGAGAAGAGAATGGCAACCCTCTCCATTATTCTTGCCTGGGAAATCCTGCCGACAGAGCAGCCTAGTGGGCTATAGTCCACAGGGTTGTGAGGAGTTGGACGTAACAACCGAGCACACACAAGAGATTAAAAGGACTAGGCTTCTCTTGGTCTCTTTTCCAGAAACAGTACTAGTTTCAAAGGAAAAAACAGAGAATTTAAATAACCTTGTGGGATACTTGCAATTGAACAACATACTATACTCAATGGTATATTCAAAATATAGCAATGACATATGCTATAATTAAATATATCCTTTGCATTGGATCTTACTATGTTACATATATGTTTTAATTTTTATACGTCTATCCATCTAGCCTATTCAATTCAGTGTACTGTTTTCCATTTCTACCCCTCATCTTTGCTTTTAAAATGGGTAGAATGATCTTGTACAAAGTGTTAGCAATGTCCTTTGCTTTTCACCTTCTTTAAAAAAATTAATTATGATGCCACTTAAGTTTACATATTTTATAAGATGCTGACATCCTTTGACATATACAAAGTATTAAGTAGTTAATTAAAAGAATTTTTCTTCACAAAGTAGTAGTCATTTAAAAAGGTGTATTTTGGGAATTCCTTGGCAGTCCAGTGGTTAGGACTCTATTTTCTCTACCAAGGGCCTGAGTTTGATTCCTGGTTGAGGAACTAAGATCCCACAAGCCACATGGTGTGGTGAAAAAGTAAAATAAACAAAAATTTTAAAAATAAGTTATATTTTATCCAAGATAAATTTTACAAGTTTTTTTTCACTTACCTAAATTGTTCTTTTATTATAAAGCATATTTTCAAATTCATAACAGCTTACAAAACATGGTTGATCTAACTTGATTCCCACTAGCTATCTGTTTTATATGTGCTAGTGTATATGTTTCCATGCTGCTCTCTCCATTCATCCCACCCTCTCCTTCCCCTCCTGTGTCCACAAGTCTGTTCTTCTATGTCTTTGTCTCCAACACAATACTGATATTTTTAAATTATACTGATTCATTATTTTGTAGAATGTTCCTCATTTGTAACACATTCATTTTCAAGCTTAAGTAACCAATTATGATGATTCCCTGAGATCTCACAGAAATTAGTGGCAGAGCACCTTGTACACAAATAAAAGACAACTAACTGTAAAAATAAATAAATAAATAAATAACCACCCTAAATCTTTTCAGCCTCAGTTAGAATAAGCATGAGATTCCTGAGTTGAGCAGCCAGCTACAGATGGACATTTACTCATTTTATTTTTTATATATTTCTCTCTTAGAGAAAATATCATATCACCTCTTACCTCTGAGGTTGACTTACAAGTGAAAAGGACACTGGAGTCTGAATTTTAAAATACAGAATTCACAGGACTTCCCTGGTGGTCCAGTGATTAAGAATCTTCCTTGCAATGCAGGGGACATGGGTTTGATCCCTGATCGGGGAACTATGATCCCACATGCTCTGGGGTCAACTAAGCCCCTGTCTCAACTACTGAGCCTGACAGCCACAGCTAGAGAACCCTTGTGCCACAACTACTGAAGCCCGAATGCTCTGGAGCCTGCACGCCACAGCTAGAGAGACTGTGCTCCACAACAGAAGATGCCACATGACACAACAAAGGTCTCCTACGCCTCAACTAAGACCCAAGGAACCCAAGTAAATAAATACTTTAAAATAAAATACAGAATTTTCTTTAGATATAATCTCTCAGCATCCTCAATAATTAACCTCATTTCTTTTTATCAAGTGTTACAGTAACTATAACTTTCTTGAATCTCCCAAGGGTAACACAGCCTGGTGATGGTTTGGGTTGTAATCCATTTTGCTACTTATTAGCTTTTTGTCTTGAAAGAATTAACTTAATTTCTCTGATCTCAGTTTCCTCATCTATAAAATAGGATTATCAGTTCTTGTTAAATATGGTTGTTGCAAGAACAGGATGAGATCATTCATGGAAAGCACTTAACGACCTTGTGAGGTATATAGTTAGCTCTCAGAAATGACTGGCTTACAGTTCCTCCACTTTTGCATGAACTATCATAGCAACTATTTTTCCAAAGATGTTAAGTGGGGATGAAACTTAAAAGGAAACCTGGAAACTCAAATGTTCCCCTATCATGCTTGCAAATGAGTTTTGTGTAATTTGGCATTAAAGTTCCCAACTTTCACCCCACAATGTAAGCTTTTTTCCAGGCACAGTTAGATAAGATCCCATAATACAGGAATAATAATATATTATTTTCTCTGAACTTCCATTTGTTGAGCACTAACAATGTTCACTGCCAAAATTAAATCCTAAACAGAAGAACACACTTGCTTTGTTGGATATGGAAATTGTTAGAAAATAATAATAAAGGCCAAGTGAAAAATGAATGCTTTTTATTTTAAAAGACTCAATTTGGGGTTACTAAATATGTTTGACAAAAGTCTTGGAACTTACAAACAGTTTTGAGGATAATTCAACCTAAAGGTACTTCTGAAAGCTTTTGCAAGTCAGGAACTTTAGTTTTAATTATAACTGCTATAGTTTTTCGAAGTATTCATATCAGTAATCTGTTATAGAATGGTAAAATCAGTTTTAAAAATGTTTCCAAATGATATTTAGGCCGTTCTCTACATCTCACAGGATCTGCATTTGTACCTTTCAGAACAAGTGTAATTTTCAACAGCAGACACGTGTTTCTTTTAAGCTACATGAAGGCAGACATGAATCACACACATAGCTGTATCCCCAAAGCCAAGCACAGTGTCTGGCATGGAGTATGTAGGAGATGAGCATAAATGTGTTAACTAAATGAAAGAAGCAACCAACCTCTTTCTTTACCCTTTAGCAGCCCACTTATATGATGCATGGTGATGAAGCAGCCAAAATGTCCGTATGTCATCTGTGTGTGTGATATCATGAAGAATTAAAAAGTCTATACAAACTTAAGAGTACCGGAAACATATGGAAGCTTTGGGATTTAACAAGAAGAACCTCATGTCTGCTACAAAGATTCATACCTACAAAACAGGAGAAATAACTGAGCAGGTCAGGGATATTCTTGGTATTTCTGGTTATCTTTTTTTCAAAGAATTTTCAGAATTGCATTTTTCTCACTTCACTCTAAGAATGTCACAGAAAACTCCTGTATATAGACGGACCATGAAATAGTAAAAAGTTTGAAATCTGGAGTCAGGTAATTTTACCACTCTCTAGACAAGAATTTCTTCAAAATTTAGGAAAAACTGGCAACTTTTGTTATATTCTTTGATTTGAATACTAAACATTAAATTCTCTTTCTACATAGTATGTGTAGAATAAACCTTAGACATTATGATGAATATTCCTCAATACAGATTGCTGCTGCTAAGTCGCGTCAGTCGTGTCCGACTCTGTACAACCCCACAGATGGCAGCCCACCAGGCTCTGCCATCCCTGGGATTCTCCAGGCAAGAATACTGGAGTGGCAATACAGATTCAGTTCAGTTCAGTTCAGTCGCTCAATCGTGTCCGACTCTTTGCAACCCCATGAATCGCAACACGTCAGGCCTCCCTGTCCATCACCAACTCCCCGGAGTTCACTCAGACTCATGTCCATCGAGTCGGTGATGCCATCCAGCCATCTCGTCCTCTGTCGTCCCCTTCTCCTCCTGCCCCCAATCCCTCCCAGCATCAGAGTCCCTTCCAATGAATCAACTCTTCACATGAGGTGGCCAAAGTACTGGAGTTTCAGCTTTAGCATAATTTCTTCCAAAGAAATCCCAGGGCTGATCTCCTTCAGAATGGACTGGTTGGATCTCCTTGCAGTCCAAGGGACTCTCAAGAGTCTTCTCCAACACCACAGTTCAAAAGCAGCAATTCTTCAGCGCTCAGCCTTCTTCACAGTCCAACTCTCACATCCACACATGACCACAGGAAAACCATAGCCTTGACTAGACGGATCTTTGTTGGCAAAGTAATGTCTCTGCTTTTGAATATGCTAACTAGGTTGGTCATAACTTTCCTTCCAAGGAGTAAGCGATACAGATTAGGATAGTTCTATTTCCCCCAATGGGGTATGGTCTGCCAATGAATCCTGTTGCTACCTATGACTGGGAATTGAGCAAATGCCCATTAACATTTGGAAAATATTATTGTTTCACTCCCCTCATATCCCAATTGGTGTCAGTGGAGAAACTTCTGTAATAAGCTAATAATATTTTAATGTGATTCTTTTAGTATCACCTTTATACTGACCCCTTGTCTCCTTATGTTAATGGTTGTTTTATCTAGAAGGCAAAGCACAAAATTGAGCTTGGCAGAAATTAAGCACATATTTAAATACTCATTCTGTCTTTACAATCACCATAGTCCTAAAACATTCACAGCACATTTTCCTGAGTAAAGCCATATCCAGATGAAAAAGGAATAGGAATGGTAAAATATGCAAACCACTCAGAAAAAAAAAAAAAGTGGAAATGTAGAGATTATTGCTGTCCTGGGCAGGAAAGAATGTGAAGTTCAAATGCAATAGTGCATGCATGTATCTTTTGGAATGTCAAAGAACAACAAATAATTCTTGATCATAAAATGATGAGAAAAAGATATCTTCCTATCCTTGGCACTTCAAAAAATCAGTTTTTCAGGCACTCTTCGATGAAACTCTTGTATTGCATTACTCTAACAAGGAGTACTCTTTTTTGAAAGTTAATCTGTAACTTATTATACTAAGTTTAATAAGTACTATTTTACTTATTCACTCAAAAAGGGTTGACAGCCAGGGACTCTGATAAGCATCAGTGTGAAGTAGGCACAAAATTCATTTTTCAAATGTTGCATCTGAATATTTGAATGCACCTGCATTTAAAACAGACACATTTATCATCCATCTACTTAGGGCATACCTGTAAATTCATATATTTTAAGAAAAATTATTATCTATAAGTGGTATTTTAAAGCAATTAAAGTATACAACTGTCTAGAAGCATGTTTTAACTTCAACGAACCTTCGTTGGCAAAGTAATGTCTCTGTTTTTGAATATGCTATCTAGGTTGGTCATAACTTTCCTTCCAAGGAGTAAGCGTCTTTTAATTTCATGGCTGCAGTCACCATCTGTAGTGATTTTGAAGCCCAGAAAAAAAGTCTGACACTGTTTCCACTGTTTCCCCATCTATTTCCCATGAAGTGATGGGACCAGATGCCATGATCTTCGTTTTCTGAATGTTGAGCTTTAAGCCAAGTTTTTCACTCTCCTCTTTCAACTTTTATCAAGAGGCTTTTGAGTTCCTCTTCATTTTCTGCCTTAAGTGTGGTGCCATCTGCATATCTGAGGTTATTGATATTTCTCCCGGAAATCTTGATTCCAGCTTGTGTTTCTTCCAGTCCAGTGTTTCTCATGATGTACTCTGCATAGAAGTGAAATAAGCAGGATGACAATATACAGCCTTGATGTACTCCTTTTCCTATTTGGAACCAGTCTGTTGTTCCATGTCCAGTTCTAACTGTTGCTTCCTGACCTGCATACAGATTTCTCAAGAGGCAGGTCAGGTGGTCTGGTATTCCCATCTCTTTCAGAATTTTCCACAGTTTATTGTGATCCACACAGTCAAAGGCTTTGGCATAGTCAATAAAGCAGAAATAGATGCTTTTCTGGAACTCTCTTGCTTTTTCCATTATCCAGCAGATGTTGGCAATTTGATCTCTGGTTCCTCTGCCTTTTTTAAAACCAGCTTGAACATCAGGAAGTTCACAGTTCACATATTGCTGAAGCCTGGCTTGGAGAATTTTGAGCATTACTTTACTAGCGTGTGAGATGAGTGCAATTATGCGGTAGTTTGAGCATTCTTTGGCATTGCTGTTCTTTGGGATTGGAATGAAAACTGACCTTTTCCCGTCCTGTGGCCACTGCTGAGTTTTCCAAATTTGCTGGCATTTTGAGTGCAGCACATTCACAGCATCATCTTTCAGGATTTGAAATAGCTCAACTGGAATTCCATCACCTCCACTGGCTTTGTTCGTAGTGATGCTTTCTAAGGCCCACTTGACTTCACATTCCAGGATGTCTGGCTCTAGTGATCACACCATCGTGATTATCTGGGTCGTGAAGATCTTTTTTGTACAGTTCTGTGTATTCTTGCCATCTCTTCTTAATATCTTCTGCTTCTGTTAGGTCCATACCATTTCTGTCCTTTATCGAGCCCATCTTTGCATGAAATGTTCCTTTGGTATCAAATACTATAAAAAGGGCTAAAATCGTTACCACTGAAAGGTAAAGTATGCCTTCGTGCATGCATCCTGTCACTCAGTCATGTAGTTGTGTCTGACTCTTTGTGACCCCATGGACTATAGCCGCCCAGGCTCCCCAGTCCATGGGATTTCCCAACCAAGAATATTGGAGTGGGTTGCCATTTCCTTTTCCAGGGATTCTTCCCAACTTAATGGTCAAACCCATGTCTCCTGTATCTCCTGCACTGAACCACCTGGGAAGCTCTATTGTTGCTAAAAACGAATGTGCATTAACTGGGAGATTTTCAACTAGGAGAAACATTTTTGATAATTTGTTATTTATAGATTCTGCCATATAACTTTTACTATTAAAATCTGACTTTTTAGTATGTCAGTTTCTCCACCTATTATTTTATAAAGGACATAAAGAACACGAACAAGGATGAATCACGTTGTAGCAGAAAAGGCAATAAAGCCCTAAGGCCTCACAGAAGTCCTGGCTTTGTCTCCAACTGAACATCTTATCTTCAGGAATTTAATTAACCACTCAGAGTGTTAGAGTTCTTTTATGTAAATATAGTATGTCAATATGTCTTCAACCTAACAGGGATACTATATAGTTCTAGTAAAGTGCACATAAATATTATAAAAATAATTAACAGACAACATACACAAAACTATTTCTTAAAAGAGGTTAATTATTTCAACTTACTTCAATCTTGTTTTCTCAAGGATTAGGGTTATTGGATCATATCTAGGACAGAGTCAGTTATCAGAAAACCTGCTTTGAGATCTATTCTAATTTCTCTTTATCAAATAAAGAAGAAACATATGTACAGGAAGAAAAGGGAAAGGTATGTCTGTTTTTTACTTAGCAAACAAGCCTGGCATCAGTGACAGTTGTGTCATTAGTGATATACAAGCTATTTTATGTCTAGGATTTATTTTTCCTACTCCATGTTCAAAAGGGAGCCCTGAGTAGCTGTTGTTATATGCCTGGGTTACTTACAATTGGTATTCTGAATTCCAGCTGTAGACTCCAATCTTGGGAGTGACATATATTTCCAGATGTGTTTGTTTTTATAAAGTGTTTTCTTTTATAATGCCATCTCAAATTTAAAATATAAACTCCCTCTCCCAGTTCCTTCCTCACATAAATTACTCTCTCTCTCTTCCTCAATGTGTACTCCCTGTTCCAGTCAAGACGGTCAAGAAACACATGCCATCCAAATCATGTTCATTTCCTTCTCCCTGTGTTTGATATCCTGCTCTCCCAGATCCAGTCTCATCCAAAAAGCATTTATGGATAAATTCCAAGGCAAAACATTCACTCTCTATCACGATCACTATGGCATATTTGTTTCTAACACACTAACTTACAGTCAAGTTATCTTGTATACGGCCTAAACTGTACACACCTCCTATCACTCCAAAACTGTTAAAAGGTGCTTAAACACAAAAAAATGTGCATTCTTTTAAATCTACCTTAAATATCTCATAGAAGTTGACTAGGTTCAAAGTACAAACCTAATAAATGTTTATTAGATTGATTAGAAATGACTAAATTAAAGGGAAAACATAAAAAGTGCTCTTCTGATTTAACTAAATGAATTTAGAGGATATAAGGGTCTATAAATTTTCTAAGACATAAATGATAGTCTTTAATAACCTAAAAACATATGTAAACTTGTGAGAGAGAACTTAAGTATTATGAGGAACTAGAGAAATAGATATATTATGTTTTACAAATAAAAGAAAATATTAGGGTGTAGATGAAGAAAGAAAGGAAAGATGTACCCATTTGAATGCAGAGTTCCAAAGAATAGCAAAGAGAGATAAGAAAGCCTTCCTCAGTGGTCAGTGCAAAGAAATAGAGGAAAACAATAGAATGGTAAAGATTAGAGATCTCTTCAAGAAAATTAGAGATACAAAGGGAACATTTCATGCAAACATGGGCACAATAAAGGACAGAAATGGTATGGACCTAACAGAAGCAGAAGATATTAAGAGGTGGCAAGAATACACAGAAGAACTATAAAAAAGATCTTCATGACCCAGATAACCACGATGGTGTGATCACTCATCTAGAGCCAGACATCCTGGAATGAGAAGTCAAGTGGGCCTTAGGAACCATCACTATGAACAAAGCTAGTGGAGGTGATGGAATTCCAGTTGAGCTATTTCAAATCCTGAAAGATGATGCTGTGAAAGTGCTGCACTTAAAATGCCAGCAAATTTGGAAAACTCAACAGTGGCCACAGGACTGGAAAAGGTCAGTTTTCATTCCAATCCCAAAGAACAGCAATGCCAAAGATGCTCAAACTACCACACAAATGCACTCATCTCACAAGCTAGCAAAGTAATGCTCAAAATTCTCCAAGCCAGGCTTCATCAATATGTGAACTGTGAACTTCCAGATGTTCAAGTTGGATTTAGAAAAGGCAGAGGAACCAGCGATCATATTGCCAGCATCTGTTGGATCATCAAAAAAGCAAAAGAGTTCCAGAAAAACATCTACTTCAGCTTTATTGACTACACCAAAGCCTTTGACTGTGTGGATCACAACAAACTGTGGAAAATTCTGAAAGAGGTGGGAATACCAGACCACCTGACCTGCCTCTTGAGAAATCTGTATGCAGGTCAGGAAGCAACAGTTAGAACTGGACATGGAACAACAGACTGGTTCCAAATAGGGAAAGAAGTACATCAAGGCTGTATATTGTCACACTGCTTATTTAACTTCTATGCAGAGAAGAGAAACGTATCATGAGAAACGCTGGACTGGAAGAAGCAAAAGCTGGAAATCAAGATTGCTGGAAGAAATATCAATAACCTCAGATATGCAGATGACACCACCCTTATGGCTGAAAGCAAAGAAGATCTGAAGAGTCTCTTGATGAAAATGAAAGAGGAGAATGAAAAAGTTGGCTTAAAACTCAACATTCAGAAAACTAAGGTCATGGCATCTGGTCCCATCACTTCATGGCAAATAGATGGGGAGACAGTGGAAAGTGAAAGATTTTATTTCTTGAGGGCTCCAAAATCACTGCAGCCATGAAATTAAAAGACGCTTGCTCCTTGGAACAAAACCTAGCAACCTAGACAGCTTATTAAAAAGCAGAGACATTAATTTGCTAACAAAGGTCCATCTAGTCAAAGCTATGGTTTTTCCAGTACCCGTGTATGGATGTGAGAGTTGGACTATAAAGAAAGCTGAGTGCTGCAGAATTGATGCTTTTGAACTGTGATATTGGAAAAGACTTTTGAGAGTCCTTTGGACAGCAAGTAGATCCAACCAGTCCATCCTAAAGGAGATAAGTACTGAATATTCATTGGAAGGATGGATGTTGAAGCTGAAACTCCAATCCTTTGGCTAACTGATGCGAAGAACTAACTCATTGGAAAAGATTCTGATACTGGGGAAAGTTTGAAGGCAGGAGGAGAAGTGGATGACAGAGGATGAGACAGTTAGATGGCATCACTGACTCAGTGGACAGGAGTTTGAGTAAACTCTGGAAATTGGTGATGGACAGGGAAGCTTGGAGTGCTGCAGTCCATGGGGTCCCAGAGAGTTGGACACAACTGAGCTACTGAACTGACTGACTTACTGAGATGAAGAAACATAATGCTATCCCTTAAGCACTAGTTAATAAACTGTTAACAAAGGTGGATCAAAAAGTCTGATAATACAATCAACCTGGAATCGATTAGAAGTTTAAAAATAAAGAATGGACAAACATAAAATATGATTTAATTTCATGGCTGACAAACAATGTATTTGTAAACACAACAAATGCAGTGTAACTCTACTCAGTGACAAGAAAAGTACATCATGGAGTTAGTTTACGAGTTAACCTGAGATAACAATACTCATATTCTTAAAACTATAGGATATGCTACCACTCAACACTCTTGTACCAAAATATGACAGCAGTTATAGTACTGTTCATTTTGTGTTCACTTATTTATATAGATGACATTAGGTTAGAAGATCTATGTAATACATGAAGAATATGGACTAAATATGTAAACTGTTGTTTAAAGCATTTAACATTGAAATATATGTTAACTAACACATATCAAATCTAATATAATTAGGTTATATTAGAAGCTAATATCAAACTATATGATTAACACTCACATTGTTTGAATGACTTCATTACTTTAAATCACATTTCGAGCAATCAACACAAAAGGCAAAACCAAGATATTTCATTGTCACCCACTCAGAAATTTTCACTCTTTTTAGCAGCAACCTTAGCTGACGGAGAAGGCAATGGCAACCCACTCCAGTACTCTTGCCTGGAAATCCCATGGACGGAGGAGCCTGGTGGGCTGCAGTCCATGGGGTCACAAAGAGTCGGACATGACTGAGCGACTTCACTTTCACTTTTCCCTTTCATGCATTGGAGAAGGAAATGGCAACCCACTCCAGTGTTCTTGCCTGGACAATCCCAGGGACAGGGGAGCCTGGTGGGCTGCCGTCTATGGGGTCGCATAGAGTCGGACACGACTGAAGTGACTTAGCAGCAGCAGCAGCATAGCTGACCAATATCTTCTTGTTTTAATGGAAGTGTCTCTAACGGAAAACATCACGGTGTAAATAAATATTTGACTATCAGTTTGAAGAAAGACATATCATCATGGATTCCTGATATTAATTTAAGGCCAGTTTCTGCCACCAGCAAGCTTTTTCTCCTCAGATAATTTATATGACTTTGCTATGGTCTGAATGTGTACAGTCCCATAAAATTTGTATGTTGAAATCTTAACCTCCAAAGATGATGGTGTTTGTAAATGGAGCCTTTCATAGGTGGCTAAGTCATGAGGGTTCACCCTCATGAATTGGATTGTTGTTGTTGTTTAGTCGTTCAGTTGTGTCTGACTCTTCCACAACCTCACGGACTGTAGCCTACCAGGCTCCTCTGTCCGTAGTATTTCCCAGGCAAGAGTACTAGTGTTGGCTGCCATTTCCTTCTCCAGGGGATCTTCCCGATGAGACATCAAGCCTATGTCTCATATATCGGCAGGCAGGTTCTTCACCACTGAGCCACCAGGGAAGCCTATAAATGGGATTGCTGCTGCTGCTGCTAAGTCACTCAGTCGTGTCCGACTCCCTGGGATTCTCCAAGCAAGAACACTGGAGTGGGTTGCCATTTCCTTCTCCAATGCATAAAAGTGAAAAGTGAAAGGGAAGTTGCTCATTCGTGTCCGACTCTTAGCGACCCCATGGACTGCAGCCCACCAGACTTCTCCATCCGTGGGATTTTCCAGGCAAGAGTACTGGAATGGGGTGCCATTGCCTTCTCCGATGAATGGAATTAGTGTCTTATAAAAAGAGGCTCCAGAAAGACCCCCTAGCTCTTCCCACCATGAAAGGCCACAAGAAAAAAGCACTGGCTATGAGCCAGGAAGAGGGTTTTCACCAGAAGGCAACCATGCTGACACCTTGATCCTGGACTTCTAGCTTCCAAAACAGCCAGCAATATATTTCTGGTATTTGTAAGTTACCCAGTCGGCAGCATTTTGTTACAGCAGTTCAAACAAAGACAGACCTCTCTAGGTCTGTCTATACTTTTCTTCAAAACATGGAATCTGGAACCACTGGAATTTTAAGGTATTTTCTAAGTCTAAAATTCCAGTATGGCAAATCTAGTCATGATGAATTGCTTCCAATTTCACAAAATTAAAAAGCCATATAGACAGTTGCTAACAGACATACATACATTGCTAACTTCATTAGCAATAAGAACACTAACCTTTATTTTTAGATTGTATCCCAATATCCATACATATAGTAAGTATAGTATTGACTATCATTTTGTGAAAATGTTTCAGAGTGATGTAAAAAATCAGCTTTACTCAAGATAACACAAGTATATCACAGATATAATCATTCAAGAATTCCAAGACAGGAACAAAGACCCATGAAAAGTTTCAATATAAATGCATAAAATACAAAAAAGCTACTATTCAAATTAACTGCTTTTCTATAAAGTTTTGAAATTTTGCTTCACCAAGCACTTTAAATTTAAAGCTACAATAACATGATACTAATATAACAAGATAGCTGTACTACTTGGATTTTGAAAATATTTTTGTCTTTCTTACAAAAAACCTATAGATTGCAAAGTCAAAAAAGAGTAAAACATTTTTATAATTATTATCATCAGTATAGCTTCTATTCATATTTGAAATGGTTGGACATTTATAGAAAAGAAAATGAAGAGACATCTTGAAATATCTAGGCTGCTTTTGTTGAAACATACTATAAACATAAACAAGAGTGTTAGAGAAATTTGCCATAAATTTACTTATGGCAAGGGAACACATTTACTTTTTGATATTAAATGTCACTACATAAACTTGTAAATAAAATGAACAACAGAATTTAGTAATATAGCAGTTATTAGAAATCTAAAAAGTTATTAAAAACACTAGAAAAGTCATATGCTCACACATGGTATATTTTTCTGTTAAAGGACATTAAACAATTGTGAAATGAATGAGAGGAAAAAAAATTATTAAGAAAAAAATGTTTGTATGACCCATCTTGTTTTTAGAATGGTAAAACAGAAAAAAAATTCATCTTAGAACTCATGAAATGCTTATAGAATTATCTCATTTTTGTGGCTAGACTAAGGCATACATTCTATTTCAAAAATGAGACAAATTATAAACACTGTAACTTAAAATGCTTTTGCAGAATAAGCAATTATTCCCACTATGGAACAATAACAACAAACTTAATCATTTCTTTTTTTCTTCTCTAGGTGAAGGTTAAAATCATAGAGTTAAATTATCAGCACAGCAGAAAAAGTAAGAATTATCAAAATAGATAAAATTAATTTTTTATCTGCTGAAATTAATAAGCAGTTAAAATATTACTGCAGGCTACTATTAATGTATCCTATAATTTTAATGCACATATATGAAAAATATTTACTGATATACTCATAAAATTAGATGTCTGATGTGATTTACAATATATAATAAATATAAAATATTTGTTAACATAAGGAGTTATTCTATTTTATCTGATTTAAAATAATAATTGAACCACTACTGTGGATGACTATTAATTGACTTTTTCATTCAAAAGAATATTTATTGAGCACATTCCAAGTGTCCCAAGTGTCAAGCACCTTTCCAGGCACTCCAGATACTGAGTGAATATAGAAAAATATCACCCTTGTTGATAAGATCAATGGTATCTAAAATACAAGCACCAGTATTTTAGAAAAAGGAACAGGAAATAAACACAAAGGAAATATATAATAAGTCACATTGTGGGAACTGCTATAGAGAAAAACAGAAGAGATAAAGACTTGGGATGGGGAAGTTACCATCTAAATGGGACAACTTAAGTGACATTAAGCAGACTTAACTGTGAACATTTAAAACATTTCCATTCTTCAAAAAGTTACTGCATTCAAAGCAATGACAATTCTCATTTGGAGATTTGTACTTACTGGGCATACAGGGTTAGGAAAAAAGTCATGTTTCCTCTACCTTAACTAGAAGGAGAATGATTTTCTTATTGTAAAGAAATAGCCTCCGACCTTTCTTTTTTTAACATGGCATTTTTCCTCTCTCAGTATACCAGGTGGGATGATAAAAATGTCCAAATGCATTTTCATGATGTGGTTACAAACCATAGTATCTTAGTTGACATGAAAATTGAAAAGAGATATTCAAAACACATTTTTGAAGAGTGCAATTATTTCTTCTTGAAATCCAAATCAGATAAAAATAAAATCAACTTAACTCATATTCAATCAATCTTGAGATGAGTAAGACATGACTTCTTGGACTTCATAATTCTAACTATAGTTACATGTTCCCTGAACATGAGAACTAATTAAATTGAATGATATTATATGACACTACATGTTATATAATGGTCTAAAATAAAAACACCACATCAACAGAATTGAACTAATGTGCTTGAGATTACTGTTCTTAAATTTTTAGAGGGAGATATCTGATCCTCCAAGAGAAATCAGTTTAATATCAAAATTCCATTTGTAACTTCAATATGATTTTCTACAATGTGTATTAATTTCTGCATTTCCTCCCTTCCTCAAATAGGGAAGACTTTTTAATGTGACAGAGTAAAAGTACACAATAGTATAAGTCACATAAATTAAGTTCTTATTTAAGCTCTGCCAATAAATGTCAGTGTGACTATTGACAAATTATTTTATCTTTGTGAATTTCAGTTTCCTCATCTTTAAATGAAGGGATTAGTGAAGATGGTCTTTAAGGTGTCTTTCTGTTCTAATACATAAAAAGACACTTACATTAAAAGAAAATAGTTGAGATATTCTTCATCATGGTGTTACTTCAAACATCAGCACACAATTTGGTGCTATAAGTTACAATAGAGTTCTTCTAATTTATTTTCTAATTCTGTCGTTTGTCATTTACTCTGCACAATCTATAGTCTACAACTTGCAAGACATGAACACATTACTAACAGTTTCTGATTACCACAGAGTCCTTATTAAGAGCCAAGCCTTCTTAATCTAAGTTTCAAATTTTCCTGAGGGAATGGCCTCATGCTGAATGAATGAATGCATAACATGATCAGGGATGGGAGTGAAAGGAGTTTGAAAAAGTTTTATTAGAGCAATAGTCTGTTTTGTAGTTTGTTTTGTTACCCTAAAACTTCAAAATGCATTTATAATTCTCAGAAGAATGTACCTGTTTTAGTCTTCTTACTGTAGAGAAAGAGACTTGATGATTATTTCTTAGCAAAGTTCTAGTGTTGCTCTTTGTAAAACTAGTTTATTATCAAGAATAAAAAATTTAATATCATTAAAACAACCTGTGGTATTCTACACTGCAAAACAAAAACATAACCCAATGCAATGACTGATGTCTAGGGTTTTTTTACATTTTCACAATACATAATATTTTAGTAAAAGTATCAAGGCAAATTTTACTGCTGGTTAATTGTTTTATTAATAACAGATTGTAATTATTACTTAAGTTGCATATTTGTACTCTATACAGTTAAACTACAGACAAGCAAAAAGAAGAAAATAAAAACATCTCTATTTCTATTCACACTCCACTCAGAAATTACCACTGTTAAAATCTTATTTATCTTTCCATTTGTCCTATATATTTTATCACAAGGAGATCATATCAAATATTCTATTTTGTATATTTATAAGTTAATTACCTCCATTTTCCTGTCAATAAAATTTCATTTTATTTAATATCCAGTCCTTATTAAAATTTTCAGGATTGTCCCCAAATTGTTCTTTACAATTACTTTGTCCAACTTGGGATCCAATTCCATGTGACACACTCTACCTAGTTGCTGTGTTGCTCTCATTTTTAGCCTAGCATGCAGATCATTCCTCCCTTTTTCCATGACATTAATTGTTGACAAGAGATAGGTTCAAGTTATCCTTTTAAAAATGCTTTAGCCTGTTCATAAATTTCAATGTTACCAAGTTATTTAAAACTCACGTGTTAACTAACTGCACAGGATGCCTATTTCCCAAAGCCTTTGTTGGAATTCAGAGAAAATTAATCATTGTGCTATCAAGGATTTTGTGCTAATCTTAAAAAGACTGTGTGTTCTCCTGACCCTCTCCATTGGGACAAGAGGATGATGCATGTTTCCCTGGCAGAGGAGCACTGCCCTTCATGAATGAGCATGAAGGTATGCTAAGAACAGTCTTAGCCATCACTTAAATTAATGTCCTTTCTTTGTGATCTTCTATAAAGCAATTTCCCCTCTTATATTCTTTCACCCATTAGAATGAAATCTAAGAGCATTTTCCTCTTGGACTGAGTAGTACCAGTTTACCTAAATTAATGTTTATTTAGTATCTAATAATGTTTTCTATTGAGAGAAGTGAGGTTTTGTTTTCTCAAGGTTTGTGCCAAGTCTCATAAATCTGGGAAAAGGCATTCAGTGTAACTCCTACTAATAACCAAAGTGGCCACACACAGAATAAACAAGGGCCTGGTTTATAAAGTCGCACTGAGAGACCCTACTGGGGGTCTCTCATATTAATTTATGATGTGTGCAATGCACTTTGCACTCAAAAACAGAGAATAGGAAAAGAGTTAGAAATGCATTTAAACAGAGCTTTAATACATTGATGTACTATTTAAATATGACAGCCACCCCACCCCCAACACAAGAAAAAAAAATATGTTTCTGTGAATTATATGGAAGTTGGCAATGAATTTTAGTTGGTTTGGGTACATAAGAATTTCTAAACTATGATATGTCAACATCACTAAAAAACACAATTTGCTGGGTGTTTGTCTCTCAATTGTTAAATTATTCAATGCTTTACTTAAAGCTTAAAAAGTCATTTCTTTACAAACATAACGTATGTTTGAGCCAAAAATACCTAGCAAAATGTTCAGAAAGTGTTTAGTTTCATCTACAACTTCAAATCAGTTAGAGTTACTTCCATATGAATTTTATTACTTTAAAAGTCAAAATTTATTTCAAGACATGAAATTACAACCTTATTTAAAATTCCACAATAAAAACTTTCTGAAGATGTCATAATTTATTTATAAAATACACAGACTACATAAGGGAAATAAGGAATCTATCTCATGGTGGTCCTATTTTTATTTAATTGTTCTCCATGGTAATACAGCATTTTCCCAATTTTCATTCATCATGGATCTTACAGAACAGGATGTAGACAACTTTTAGAAAGAAGAATAAAGCCTTTTGATATTTGTTTGGTTTCACAGATCCCAGAGAGTCATCATAAGAAAGGAAAGAAGGGCTGCTATTTCTTAATATCTGAAAAAACCCTGTCAATATTTTCTTTAATTTTATGGCTCTGTTCATTTTCTCACTAGAAAGTTTCCCAGACAAGCAATATGATGTGAATGTAATAACCTTTTCTCTTTTTGGTTGAGTGATAGTTTCTTAAAATAAATATAACCCATCTTACATACTTTTTTCCTGAATATTTCTCTCTTGAGCCATGAAGTGAAAAGACTTTCTCTTTTCAACAGCAAATGCTAAGACATTGTCACCTTAATTAGCAAAAGTAACATTAAGAGGAAAAGAAGTCTACCTCAGGCAATTTGCTAAAGCTTTTTTTTTTTTTTTTTAACCCTCTTTTCAATAGCTCTGTCTCTCATATCTTTACCCATGAAGCAAAAATTACTTCCAATAAGAGCATCTTAAAAATTACTCATTCATAAGAATGATAATGGGTACCTACTACACACCAATCACAATGCTACATGCAATTAGGTATGAAAACGAAATGACATGTAAGGTGATTACCAGAGTACCTGACATATAAGTTCTGAAGTTAATGTTAATAGTTTTATTATCACAGTAATTTCAAGATAGTTGGAGATAAAAATAACATAAAAATATGTCAGTATATGTAATATTATAATGAATTGTGGTGCTGGAGACGACTCTTGAGAGTCCATTGGACTGCAAGGAGATCAAACCAGTCAATACTAAAGGAAATCAATCCTGAATACTCATCTGAAGGAGTGATGCTGAAGCTGAAGCTCCAATACTTTGGCCACCTGATGCAAAGAGCCAACTCATTGGAAAAACCCTGATACTGGGAATGATTGAGGGCAGGAGGGAAAGGGGATGACAGAGGATGAAATGGTTAGATGGCATCATCAACTCAATGGACATGAGTTTGCGCAAACTCTGGGAGATACTGAAGGACAGGGAAGCTGGGTGTGCTGCAGTCCATGGGGTCACAAAGAGTCAGACGCAACTTAAGAGACTGAACAACAACAATGTAATACTATATTTAATATAATCAGTTCTAAAATATATACTAGTTCTATCCAATAAAAATATACTGTGAGAAATTTACTTTAAAAAATTTTGCAGCCATGTGAGTTCTGCTTCCAATGCAGATCTGGGTTCAATCTCCAGTTTGGGAAGATGCCCTGGAAAGGGCATGGCAACCCACTCCAGGACTCTTGCCTGGAGAATTCCATGGACAGAGGAGCTTATTGGGCTAGTCTATAGGGTCGCAAACAGTTGGACACAACTGAGCAACTAACACACACACACACACACACACACACACACAAATAAAAAGTAACAGATGAAATCAATTTTTATATTCTATTCGATCTAATATATTAAAATATCATTTGGCTCAGACAGTAAAAATGTCTGCCTATAATGCAGGGGACCCGGGTTTGATCCCTGGGTCAGGAAGATCCCCTGGAGAAGGAAATGGCAACCCACTCCAGTACTCTTGCCTGGAAAATCCCATGGACAGAGGACCCTGGTAGGCTTCAGTCCACAGGGTCGCAAAGAGTCGGACACGACTGAGTGACTTCACTTCACAATAGATCAAGTGTTAATCAAACACTTGATGTTCTTCATTCTAAGTCTTCCAAACCAGCTGCACATTTTATACTTTCAGCATTTTTCTACTTGAATGTTAAATTTTCATCAGAAATACTTAGTCTGTATTCAGATTTCACAGAATTTACAATTGAACAGGCAAACTGAATGTGCCCTGTTTCAACAAACGAAAATTTTCGAATAAGTGAATTGAGTACCACTTTTAAAATTTAGATTAATTAAAATTAAATAAATAAAAGGTGAAATTAAAGCTAGATTTGAAACTTCTGTAAAAGACGCGGAGATCGGAACACTTTATGCTTGTCCCCAGATGAGGAAAACATGCTTTGCTATGAGATAGAGGGGAAGGGATTCCCAGCATAGAGATATATTTTTCACTTCAGATTTGACGTGACAAAAAAATGAACACAATTTACACAAACACCAGAATTTCTGTGAGAATCTTTATCAAGATTTCCAAGCATTTATACATAGTCTTTTTTTGAGTCATTCTGCAATATTTGGGCTTGCCAGGTGGAGTTAGTGGTAAAGAACCTGACTGCCAATGCAGGAGACTTAAGAGACACAGGTTCAATCCCTGGATTGGGAAGATCCCCGGAGGAGGGTATGGCAACCCACTCCAGTATTCTTGCCTGGAGAATCCCCATAGACAGAGGAGCCTGGGGAACTATGGTTCATAGGGTTGCACAGAGTTGGACACAACTGAAGCAACTTAGCATGCATGCAAGCACACACAAATATTCAATACTTTTATGTGAGTCTAGAGTCCAAAATTAAAGTTGTGTTTGTGCTTATCTCCCTTATGCCCTTCACTACTTACTTTGAAACATATTATCCACATAAAGCAGATATTAATATCTCACAGGATTTTATTCGGATTCACCATGGATTCTTACTTTTATGCCAATCCATTGATTAACATCTCAAAGGTGGGAAAATTGTTATTTCATATCAACCTGGCTTTAGTGACCACTGTACTTAACTAAGGAGACAAATAAGTTTTGGAGGGAAATCCTGGAGCAGCTGGATAATATCCACAGTTCTAGCATGGCTTTTATTAGTGTTTAGTTTGGTTTAATTTATTTGTTTATAAGGCAAGGAAGAAAAATATAATCCTTGAAACCTCATTAAGAATGCTTCAAGGCTCTGAATTGTTCAATATAAATGACAGGGTCACAATAATCTATCTTCCAAATTTTTAACCTCTTCCTGGAATGGTTCTGTTGAAGTATAGGAATTAGGAGGTTAGAAGCTTCTACTTTTTATCCTTTATTTTATTCCTATTCTAGCATAATATTATTTGGTATATAAGACATGTTCAACTTATTATAGAAAATGAAAGAAATCACGAGTAAGTGAATGAATGGAGCCAAATAAAAATTGTAAAGTATTGACACAGATGTGATGATTTGAACAACATATTATTCTTTTGGGAGGGTGTAGACAAAAGTACGTTTCTTAAACAATAATATAATCAGAAAATATTGATGCATTTTATGCTATTGTTGTTGTTTTTCTTTAATTCTAAAGATATTTAAGAACTGAATGACAAATTAGGAAGCTGCATCCCTACCCTTGCCATTTTATAGACAGTTTAAATCTCAGTCTGTCCAAAATATCAGAGAAACTTGACATTTGAAAAGCTAACTTGGCTACTTTACTGGACACTTGGAGTACTGAAAATACAACTCATAGGAAAGAACCTGCATGAAAGAACAGGAAACTTTCATGAGTCAATCTCATCGAGCAAGGTAATACAGTGTGTTTAATAACAAAAAATTATAAAATATCTGGTGAAAAGAAGGACCTATACTGGGGAGAAATTATAGTATATTTGCAAAATGAAGTTATTTTTAATGACCCAAATACAAAACAAACAGAGATTCAAAACACACACACATAAAGAAAAACTAGTTGGTATAAAAAGATAATGCAGTCTACCTTATATTTGTATTTGTATTCCAAAATTTTACAGTATATATGTATATACCTGCACACATGACATCACATTTCACATACTATTTTTAAATCCTTTACTTAATTTTTCATTTAAAATAGCATGTCATTATATTTATAAAAATAAATTAGTCATATTTTCAAAAGGAAAAACAGCATAGTGGCAGACTTCATAGATAAAAGAAATAGAGAAATGACAAGAACCAGTCTTTTCATATATTATATATTTGTGTGTGTGTCTATGAACAGAAAAATCTTCAGATACTTTTGGTAATAAGGCAGCAAACTTTTGAAGCAGGCTAAAAAACTGTGTTGCAAATCTGTGTGGGTACTCAGAGGTGTAGCAAATTTAACATGAACACTGCAAGAAAAGAGCCTCAGGAATGGAAAGTACAAAAGAAGGCACTTTGATCCAGCAGTTAGGATAAAGTTAGTGAAGAAAGTAAACATGTTCATTCCTCCAGGGAGGGGTTCATTGTGCTGCATACAACAATGTTAACATTATTCACTCATAGTTGTAGGCAAAGGGGTAGAGATTCTGTCCATCTTTCTAATCACCCCTACTTCCAACTATCTGTAAATCTGTCTCTATCTACAGACCCGTGACTAGTTACCCAGCTAAAAAGCAATACAATACCAATCATGAAAAATATAATGCCACGATCCATTCAAATGTAACATCTGGAAACACATGTACACACATACACAGATATAAGTAAAGCACATGTACACACATACACATATATAAGTATGTATATGTATGTACACATATAGATACACACACTTGTATTTCTAACATTTTGGTGACAGAATTTTATGAAGTTAGAAATATCAAATTATTATCTCTTCCAGTTATTATTTACCATATTATTTACATATTTTTATTTTCTCCTAATAGTTCACTTCACTGTGCGCGTGCTCAGTCACTTCAGTCGTGTCTGACTCTTTGCAACCCCACGACTGTCACCCACCAGACTCTTCTGTCCATGGAACTATCCCAAGTAAGAATACTGGAGTGGGTTGCCAGTTCCTCCTCCAGAGGATCTTCCCAATCCAGGGATTGAACTGGCTTCTCCTATGTCTCCTACATTGACAGGCAGATTCTTTACCACTGAGCTAAATGGGAAGTTACCTAGATAATGCAAATCACAATGTAGGCTGTTATTGCTTTCTGCTCTTGTAGTTAGATACGGAACAATCAGAATCAGTCTTGCATATATAACACAGGTGAAATGCCCTTCCCACTACCCTCCATACAGCCATATAGCCTTCATTTACAAGACCAATTCCCTGCTACTTACCTCTTTAGATTTTTAAAAGTTTCTTAGCTGAGAGAACTCACAAGGTCCCAGACAAACCAGCCTGCCAGGACCAGTTCTGGGTTTCATTCCTTCAAACACTGATTATCAAGTATATAACAAATGATTTCAGTCACTAAATAAAAATTAAACCAGTCATTCCTGCTATGAAAGCCAGCTAATTGTTACCATAGCAGAGATAATGATGACTAAATCTACTTACAGGTATGGAAACTTTATTAACAAAGTAGGTGGTAGGAAATTAGGATTAAAAAAATAAATAAATCTAGATCTACCAAAAGAAATGAACAGATGAGAAAAAAATAATTCAAAATTTGAATTCAAAATCATGAGTATGTCAGTGATAGGAATGAGGTATCTTCGTGAATGATCAGTATTAGCCCCCTGTGAGAGACATGTGAGAAGAGCTCTACATTATTATATTTTGTGTTTCACTATTCACTTAAAAATTGATCTATATTCTTGATAATTCACTTTAATATAATTTGCTTTAGTTTTTGATTCTGAGCCTTCAGTTGGGGACACTGATAGTTCTCATAGTTTATTGTTCAGGAAACAGATAACATCATCTAGTTTAAAAATTCTCATATTTGATTTCTTCTAATAATCCAAATAAGACTCACTGAGTTCCGTAGCTAAGATTAAATACACATTTCTATAAGATATTTGTTTTTAAAAGGAAACAATGTTTATACAGTTAACTGGGTTACTGAAATGCAAAAATCAGATAAAATGGAAAATTAGTTAAAATCCCCTGACTTACAGCACCCCAGGGTTTATTTGCAGTTAGGACACACACATGAGAAGATACAAAATCTCGTCTCATACATCTCATAGACTGTTGAGAAAAGGTAGTTGGAAAAATGTGTAGTTGGAAACTTTGAAAAACATTTAGTCCAATTCTTAAAATGCCATGTCAAAATTTAAAATGTCCTAATAGACTCTGATAATATTATTTTGTTAAAATATATAAGCAACATTTGTGCCAAACAACTGCTGGCACAGTCGTTTGATTTGCTAACATCAAACTTCCAAAGCCACAGAAAATTATACCGTGAATCTTGAGAAATATCTGCATTAGACTAAAAAATCTAGAAAACTGAGATTAAAGAATAATATATGTTAAAGAATAAAAAATGTTTGATTTACAGTGCTTCCCATTTACTGTCACTCTGGCAGAGGTTTTCTGAGTTCTCAGTTTTAAGATTCAGGGCCTGATTCACATTAGCATCTAATAGTCTACATGATTCCAAAACTGTGTGCCAAATCATCCTGGAGTGCTAAGAGTGCTTACAGGATGTGGTGAGGGATATTTTCAAATGTCAAGGTAAACACAACATCATTCAACATCTATCAGACACAGATGTTGCATCCTTACAAATTACTAGTCAAGGTATTACACAGTTCCTTTCAAGGGCAGCATAGCTGTGCAAAGCTGGGTTTTCAGCAGGTCATGTGATAAAAAGCAAGTGTCTCCTAAAAAATCCATGTGGAACAAGTAATGAAGATGACAGTGTTCAATTTGTTTCCAAGGTTTGAGAAGTTGTGCAGTGCCCAACACACACATACATGCACACACACCCCCATCAATAAGTGATTGTGGTTATTAAGAATAAAACTATTAATTTTATTTTTTCTTTCAATTTAGGCTGTCAGAACATAAATACTTGTTAAGTGGCTTGTGTTAGTCAGTCGTGTCCGACTCTTTTTGACCCCATGGACTGTAGCCTGCCAGGCTCCTCTGTCCATGGAATTCTCCAGGCAAGAACACTGGAGGGGATTGCCATTGCCATCTCCAGGGGATCCTCCTGACCCAGGGATTGAACTCAGTCTCCTATTCTGAGGGCAGATTCTTTACTGTCTGAGTCACTGGAACTAATAAGCTGTATGACTGCGACTAATAAACAGAACTCTTGCTTTTCGTTTATTTGTTGGCCTAATGATGCCATGGAAATGTTACTGAGCCAAGGTACTATGAACTGAAAATCTTTGGAAATTTTCGTTCTAAATGCTTTTCTAGGAAACTTAAAAATGTATCACTACAAGCAGCATCACCCACCAAGTTATATCTGCAGAAAGAATTTGCTAATACAACATAGAAATCAATTTACTGCTTGACTCTTCAAGCTTTATTTTAGTATCTCCTTCATTCTTCTGCATTTTCTAGCTCTTGCCAGATTTGTAGCCAGAAGATTATAGTCAATGAAGCTTTTCTATGTTGTTAAGTTTATGTCTAAGTTCACCAGGTAGATAGTAGCCTGGTATAACAGAGTCCTTATTGTGGTACCAAAATGAAGCCCCGCTGGAGACAATCCAAAGCTGACTTTCTTCACACTGACTTCCCTTCATGGTGACAGTGTTATTTTGTTTGTTTGTTTGTTTCCTGTTGAGTTCCTTTCATTGTAAATGTGAGATACAATAAAATTTCAAAACAATGTTTCCAGTGTCTTAAAAAATAATTTAACCAAGTTATATATTGAAAAATTTAATATCAACTTGAACTTCCTTCAATTGCCAAGCAATACAAATGTTTAAATAGCACTGTTGCAATGAACACTGGGATGCATGTATTCTTTCCGATCGTATTTTTCTCCACATGATGCCTAGGAATGGGACTGCTAGATTATATGGTATCTTGGTTTTTTGCTTTTTAAGAAATCTCCATCGCAGTGCTATTTGCAATAGCCAAGACATGGAAGCAACCTAAATGTCTGTCAACAGATGAATGGATGAAGATGTGGTACATACATACAATGCGAGATTACTCAGCCATAAAAAGAATGAAATAAAGTCATTTGCAGCAGCATGGATGGACTTAGAGATTAACATACTAAGTCAGAAAGTCAAATATCATATGATATTGCTTCAAACTGGAAGTTTTTTAAAAAATGATACAAATGAACTGATTAACAAAACAAAATCAGACTCACTGACTTAGAGAATGAGCGTACAGTTACCAGAGAGGAAAGGTAGCAGCAGGGGATAAATTGGGGGTCTGGAACTGACACGCACACACTGCTATATTTAAAATAGATAACCAACAAGGGCCTAGTGTATAGCACAGGAAACTCTGCTCAGTATTATGTAATAACCTAAATGGGGAAAGAATTTGAAAAAGAACAGATACAGTTACTTGTATAACTGAATCACTTTGCTACACACCTAAAACTAACATAGCATTGTTAATCAACTATACGCCAATATAAAATGAAAATAAATAGCACTATTAGCTACAATAAAGGAATAAACACACATTTAGGAAATTAGAAGTTCTCTAATATTATTGAGACTAAAAGGAAAGTAAAGTCACATAAGTAAATTGCCACAGAAAGTCTACATAAAAATTGAATACAGAAAATGCTTATTCACAAAGTTTGTTTATTTTCTCCTTCCCTCTCTTAGTTCAGTATAGTCTGTCTCTTTTCCCTCCTTAATTTTTTACTTTGAAAATCTTCAATAAAACCAGGTAAATTTCTCTACATTTACACATATATAAACAATTTCTGGAAATCTTGTAATCCCAAACTAAAGCAAAACTGAGCAAAACAAACATACAAACAGAACCGTGTGATGTTCTTAACAAACAGTAATAGATCATTTTCAAAATCAATTCCAGGACGTATACAGTTCTTCATCAGAAGATTTAACAATCAGAGTAGAACATATTTCAATATTGAAATCGAGCTTTAAATCGAGCTCAAGCTTTAAAATTGAGCTTTATTATCGATTTGTGCATATGTGTGATGATCATTCAGGCATGCTGTTTTTAGTTTAATTATTATATTTTATTTGAATATCATTCTTTTCTACGGGTTTCTCAGGTGGTGCTAGTGGTAAAGAACCCGCACGCCAATGCAGGAAACATAAGAGACACAAATTCGATCCCTGAGTCGGAAGGATCCTTGGAGGAGGGCATGGAAACCTACCCCAGTATTCTTGCCTGGAGAATCCATGGACAAAGGAGCCTGGTGGGCTACAGTCCATGGGGTCACAAAGAGGCAGACATGACTGAATGACTAAGCACACCTTCTTTTTATATCTTCAAAGCATCTTATATAATGCTTTTTGCATTAATATTTCATATTCAGTTATATTGAATTGAAGGTACTAGGCTATCTTGAGGTTTCATGATGCACTTTTCTTAAAAGATGTTGCTGCTGCTGCTGCTAAGTCACTTCAGCTTACCAGGTTCCTCGGTCCATGGGATTTTCTAGGCAAGATACTGGAGTGGCTTGCCATTGCCTTCTCCATAAAAGATGCTAAATAACTTGTAATTCAAATTATAAACTGACAAATTTTGGCACCTCTGTAAAAAGAATCAAATTTTCTAGCTCACTTGGATTAAAACAATGAAAATGTCCAGAAAACTAAAATGCAAAATAAATCCATTACAAATATGTCCCAAATGGTTTTATTTACTTCCTAATTATATTGTTAGGTAAGATGTTAGGCATGAGCAACAAGGGGTGGCCTAGCCAAAATGGATTCAAGCTGACCTCTAAACCCCATCCTAGACACACCCAGGAGAGCTTACAGATATGCTACAAAAATAACCACAGAGACTTTCCAACTCCTGCACACGTACCCTAGGCACACAGTGGATGCAAACTACAAGTGCTTCCTCAAGTAACCTTAGGAAGCTAGGAGTCCATTAAGGGTTCATAAATATTCTACACATAAATACATCTGATTATAGCATACTGAATTATGGGAAGACATACACAACGGAGCCTGTTGTTATATAACTTGCAGCTGTCCATTTGCATCTCCTTTCTTGATTGGTGGTGGGTGCAAGCCCTATTTTGCTCAGGGCACAACCAAAAGGAAAAGATGGGAAGTATAAAAAGGAGGAAGTCAAGAGGGACTGGGAGAACTACTCCTTTGGGGTCAGACTGCTCCCATGTCTTAGAAGCGTCTGTTTAATAAAAGATGTATCTGCCTGAGATGTTAACTGAGCTGTAACTAGTCTGTTTTGGCTTTTTTTAATTCTTTGTAGCCAAAGATGGAGAAGCTCTATACAGTCAGCAAAAACAAGACCAGAAGCAGACTGTGGCTTAGATCAGTTCAGTTCAGTTCAGTTCAGTCGCTCAATCGTGTCTGACTCTTTGTGACCCCATGGACTGCAGCACACCAGGCCTCCCTACCAATCACCAATAATGAATTCCTTATTGCAAAATTCTGACTTAAATTGAAGAAAGTAGGGAAAACCACTAGATCATTCAGGTATGACCTAAGTCAAGTCCCTTAAGATTATACAGTGGCAGTGACAAATATATTCAAGGGATTAGATCTGACAGAGTGCCTGAAGAACTGTGGACAGAGGTTTGCAACATTGTACAGGAGGCAGTAATCAAGACTATCTCCAAGAAAAAGAAATAAAAAAGGCAAAATGATTGTCTTAGGAGGCCTTACAAATAGCTGAGAAAAGAAGAGAAGCAAAAGGCAAACAAGAAAAGGAAAGATATACTCACCTGAATGCAGAGTTTCAAAGAATAGCAAGGAGAGATAAGAAAGCCTTCCTCAGTGATCAGTGCAAAGAAACAGAGGAAAACAATATAAAGGAAAGACTGCTGCTGCTGCTAAGTCACTTCAGTCGTGTCCGACTCTGTGTGACCCCATAGACAGCAGCCCACCAGGCTCCCCCATCCCTGGGATTTTACAGGCAAGAGTACTGGAGTGGGGTCCCATTGCCTTCTCTGAAAGGGAAAGACTAGAGATCTCTTAAAGAAAATTAGAGATACCAAGGGAACATTTCATGCAAAGTTGGGCTCAATAAAGGACAGAAATGGCAATGGACCTAACAGAAGCAGAAGACATTAAGAAGAGGTTGCAAGAATACACAGAAGAACTGTACAAAAAAGATCATTGTGACCCAAATAATCATGATGGTGTGATCACTCACCTAAAGCCAGACATCTTGGAATGTGAAGTCAAGTGAGGCTTAGGAACCATCACCATGAACAAAGCTAGTGGGGGTGATGGAATTCCAGTTGAGCTATTTCAAATCCTAAAAGATGATGCTGTGAAAATGCTGCACTCAACATGACAGAAAATTTTGAAAACTCAGCAATGGCCACGGGACTGGAAAAGGTCAGTTTTCATTCCAATCCCAAAGAAAGGCAATGCTAAAGAATGCTTAAACTACCACACAAATGCACTCATCTCACAAGCTAGCAAAGTAATGCTCAAAATTCTCCAAGCCAGGATTCAACAGTTCATGAACCGTGAACTTCCAGATGTTCAAGCTGGATTTAAAAAAGGCAGAGGAACCAGAGATCAAATTGCCAACTTCCATTGGATCATCAAAAAAGCAAGAGAGTTCCAGAAAAACATCTACTTCTGCTTTATTGACTACACCAAAGCCTTTGACTGTGTGCATCACAACAAAGTGTGGAAAATTGTGAAAAGATGGGAATACCAGACCACCTGACCTGCCTCCTGAGAAATTTGTAGGCAGGTCAGGAAGCAACAGTTGGAACTGGACATGGAACAACAGATGGGTTCCAAACTGGGAAAGGAGTACGTCAAAGCTGTTAATTGTCACCACGCTTATTTAACTTATATACAGAGTACATCACGAGAAACGCTGGGCTGGAGGAAGCACAAGCTGGAATCAAGGGTTCCGGGAGAAATATCAATAACCTCAGATACGCAGATGACACCACCCTTATGGTAGAAAGTGAAGAAGAACTAAAGAGCCTCTTGATGAAAATGAAAGAGGAGTGTGAAAAAGCTGGCTTAAAACTCAACATTCAGAAAACTAAAGATCATGGCATCCAGTCTCATGACTTCATGACAAATATATGGGGCAACAGTGGAAACAGTGTCAGACTTTATTTTTCTGGGCTCCAAAATCACTGCAGATGGTGACTGCAGCCATGAAATTAAAAGACACTTGCTCCTTGGAAGAAAAGCTATGACCAACCTAGACAGCTTATTAAAAAGCAGAGATATTAGTTTGCTGGCAAAGATCCTTCTAGTCAAAGCTATGGTTTTTCCAGTAGTCATGTATGGATGTGAGAGTTGGACTATAAACAAAGCTGAGTGCTGCAGAATTGATGCTTTTGAACTGTGGTGTTGGAGAAGACTCTTGAGAGTCCCTTGGACTGCAAGGAGATCCAACCAGTCCATCCTAAAGGAGATCAGTCCTGAATATTCACTGGAAGGACTGATGCTGAAGCTGAAACCCCAATCCTTTGACCACCTGATGAGAAGAACTGACTCATTGGAAAAGATTCTGAGACTGGGAAAGATTGAAGGCAGGAGGAGAAGGGGACAAAAAAGGATGAGATGGTTAGATGGCATTACCGACTCTATGGACATGAATTTGAGTGAACTCCGGGAGTTGGTGATGGACAGGGAGGCCTGGCTCGCTGAAGTCCATGGGGTCGAAAAGAGTCGAACATGACTGAGGGACTGAACTTAACTGAACTGAACTGGTCTGTTGTTTTAAATCCTTTAGTCCATCGTTCCAAATTTTTGTCGTGATGCGACAAAAACTGAGGGAGAGAAATAAAACAACCTGACAATATCAAACGTGCAGTATGGATGGTTGCTGTGGTCTGATAATAATGTATAGGAAAATATCATCACCCTAAAATTTCCTGCTTCCCTCACTTTGATCTCTTTCTTGTTACATTTTATGTTTTATTTTACATCTACACTTATTTGTAGCTAAGTATTTGTTTACACAGAGAGGGTGCTTTTTAATCTTAGGTTTGATTATTTCAAACACCTGACGGACAAATTTTACTGAAACGTGCAAGTAAATAATGAGTGGATTGACCTCTTGCTGATTATTAAACTAAATCAAAGCTGCATATGGAAGGATAATTGCTAACCACAAGCAAATGACAGACATTTCAACATTCACAACTAAATTTGATCTCAGATGAACAAATTAAATTTGGTAGTCAAAAGATATCTGTATTTTTGCCTAAAAAGAGGACCAGTAGTACAGTATGAGGACAACACAAACCTGTGTTGTGTTTGTGGAGAAGTCAAGTTGACAAGGATGAAAATGATCTCAGAAGTGTGTAAAAGTGTGTAAAAATGTCATACAGTAAAAAAAAAAAATGAGAGCTATTGATGATACCTGGAAAACAGTGAAACAATAGAGCATTTACAGAGCTAATAATAATTTAATATTAAAAGAACATTTCTAAGATTAGGTACTAGTGATATGGCTTCAAATATACATTGATAGTCTTATTATGAAAGTAAGTTCTATAGAAAGTAAATCTTAGAAAACAGATACAAATATTGATTCAGGTGATAAACTGACCAAATACTTGTTACCCACATGGTAAATTCTGTTATTCTATAAGCCTAATTAAATAATAGAAAGCTCTATCATAGTTGTCAATCTTTTGCTATTGGTGCCCATGGAAATCAAATTCAAGTAGCCTCAGAAATTAAGACACTTGCACTTGTTCATATTGGCATATTACCAGAAAGCTGTGACCCTGATTCTGAGACAGATAACTAATTATTGACAGGTAATTTCTAATCTTGATGATATTAAATGTTTGGTGATTAGTAGGAGCCAAAGCATCATAATGACTTTACATTCAAACTGTTTCAGTGAATAATACCAGTAGAATTATATGGCAGAGATTCAATCATCATTTGTATCCAAGATCTTTTTGAACTGACCATTTCTATAAAGAATACTGCATGTGGTATGGCCATATATTACCCACAAACTGCTAGCTGTGGCAAAGAGTCATGCAGACACTCTCCTCTCCCTCTATCTACTCAGCCCAAGGAGGCCGTTCTCTCCTCCTCCTTTCCAGCACACAGTGCTAAAGCTTGCTACTGAGCCCCTGGACCCCTATCTCCCCTGTGCCTACTGAACTGAGAAATGTTCAGATGTTACAGACCCCCAAGTTCCAAATTCTCCCTATACTCCATTTTCTTAGGATATATAGTAATTAAAGCTCCCAATTAAAGTCAGATAGTAATAATTCAGAGTGGCTGATAACATGTGCTGTAAACAGACTGTTAAATATTTTTTAACTTAAACTTTGTATTGTGTGTTAGAGTATAGCTAATTAACAATGTTGTGACAGTTTAAGTTAAATATTTTATTTAAAAAGAAAAAAAGATGGAACAAAACCCAGAAGGACTAATAGATGAGAGGGGATGGAAAGATAGGTACTAAAATCCTACTACCATGTGGGGGGTCTGCCACTTCTGTGCCAACACTGATCAGGCATTTACTTATTAACACTTTAGAAATAAACATGTACGAAATGCACTTGCCCAGTTTTTTTTGTGCTTTTTATTGCAAATGAAGTAATGGTTGGGATGGCAATGGCTTGAAATACAGTAGTATAGATTGTTTCCCTGGTTATAGGAAAGTAGAAGTGCAGTATAAAGTGCACTTTATAAATGCACCAGAGAGAACTATAAAAGTGAATAAGCCCATTGATTAAAATATAACACAAAGTGATAACTTTAGGTTAGCCTCAAATAATAGATGGCCATAAAAAATAATTAGGTTTAAACACATAATCTGGAGAAAGAGTAAAATCTTTTTCAAGAAATACATACATCTGAAAGGAATTTAGCTAAAATTCAGATTTACTTTAAAAACATACTTCATATTTTAAAATATAGCATAGCTTGTCTTTCTACTTATAAGGAATTATATAATGTTATTATTGGCAGCTCCCTTCATATTTTATCACACTGATTGCATTTCAAAAATGATGTAATAGTCTATGTTGCAAATGATTTTCCAAATTTTTGTTATAAAAATTTTTAAATATTTATAAAACCTAAAGGGTACAGCAACATCCACAGACTTACACTCAGATTCAATGATTAACAGTTTTCTATATTAGCTTTATCACATATCTACACATCCTGCCAATCCACCTGATTTTTTAAAAAGATGTTTTTAAATGTGTGATATTTGGCAAAACTAATACAATTATGTAAAGTTTAAAAATAAAATATGTGGGAGAGGGAGAGGGTGGGAAGATTTGGGAGAATGGCATTGAAACATGTAAAATATCATGTATGAAACGAGATGCCAGTCCAGGTTCAATGCACGATACTGGATGCTTGGGGCTAGTGCACTGGGATGACCCAGAGGGATGGTATGGGGAGGGAGGTGGGAGGAGGGTTCAGGATGGGGAACACATGTATACCTGTGGTGGATTCATTTTGATATTTGGCAAAACTAATACAATTATGTAAAGTTTAAAAATAAAATAAAATTAATTAAAAAAAAAGAAAAGCAAAAAAATAATAATAAAATAAAATTAAAAAAAATAAATAAATGTGAGATGAAGCTATCAATATACTTCACCTCTAAACACTTCAGCATGATAGAAATACTTTTAACTTCTCTTATAAGTTAAAAACATGTTGCTAAGAGATAATAATAACTAATAAAATATTTTTATTACTGCACACTAGATCACTAGGAGGTTAGTTAATTTGTCCATTAGAGCTCAGTAATCATGAGGTGATGGTGTTAATGTTAATCTCCCTGATGGGTCAACTAGTTATTTCTTTTCCATGGATACATATTAAATCTCTGGTAACACTTAGTCATACTGAAACCTAATATATTTTCAACAAGAGAGCAATAGGTAAGAGTACATGAATCTTTAGTTATAGACAAATCAGTAAGCAGCCCCTACTGATAGTGTCAAAGACATTTTGCAAATGATTGTTTTATATATTTAGTGACTGTGAAACATTATTTGAAAGAGCATAAAAATATAATTGTAGCTTTTTTATCTTCTGCTACTGCTAAGTCACTTCAATCGTGTCCGACTCTGTGCGACCCCATAGATGGCGGCCCACCAGGCTCCCCCGTCCCTGGGATTCTCCAGGTAAGAACACTGGAGTGGGTTGCCACTTCCCTCTCCAATGCATGAAAGTGAAAAGTGAAAGTGAAGTCGCTCAGTCGTGTCCGACTCTTAGCGACCCCACGGACTGCAGCCCTCTGTCCATGGGATTTTCCAGGCAAGAGTACTGGAGTGGTCTAGGTGTACCATATTTGCAGATATTAATGTTTTATTTTTTAAACTTTTTATTTTATATTAGAGTATAGCTGATTAACAATGTTGTAATAGTTTCAGGTGGACAGACAAGGAACTCGGCCATACATATACATACATCCATTCTCCCTCCCATTCCCCTCCCATCCAGGCTGCCACATAACATTTAGCAGAATTTCCTATGTGGTACAGTAGGACCTTGTTGGTTATACATTTTAGATATTTTGATGCTTTATTGCTTTATTTAATTTTGATATTTATTTATAATGCAGGTTAGCTCTTTAATATTAATAGAATGCAAATTATTAAAGAGTCTGACATTAACAAAGTGGTTTTTGCATCTATCAGAGAACAAGTAACCAGTCTTTGATTTCTCATTTAAAAACTGAGGCATCTTAATCAACAATTTAATGCTGAGCTGTTGAAATCATGAGAGAACAATATGACTCATCACACATTTTACTTGATATGCTTTTAAGTTCAAATTTATTTGAATTTATTCAATCACATTGATTTTTCTTCTAAAGATTAGTAGTTTTGAATCAACTTCTCATATATAAAGTTTATATATATTAGCTTAGGAATGCTGCATGTAGACAAAATAAGGTGTTACTATATTTATATCTCATACTATGCCATAAGATAAAGAAGTCTTAATACAGTAAAGCAATCTCCAACTTTTATGTATTTCATAGAATGTTAGAACTTGATTCCACCACCTGAAAGAACAAGTGGATTTTCAAATGTAACAAAGTTCCAAAATTTTCTCTTAAGAAAATCAAGTCTCTCTTTAGTTCTTATGGTCTTGCTGGCATTCTAAATCAATACCAAAAAATTTTAAGATGTTTACCAACTTATCAGCAAACTCCATCTCTTCATGTGTTTGTTTAAATTTCCCTCCAAATATATCACTAATATACCACCCATATTCAATCAGTATAAATGATACATTCAAAAAGACAGGTATCAAAGGTTAAGAAATTGACATTTCTTTACTAAAGGGACAATCTGCCTACCCTGCAGATCATTAGCATAATAGGTACTATAAGAAAATAGTTATGCCATGTGGCTATATTATAGACTATAAAATATAAACCCTTCATGGAAATTCCCACATGAAATCCATAACAAAAAAGTAATGTTTCTAACACATTTTGTTTGAAAATAATGATGCTATTAACACTTGGCACTATGGTTCCCAAATGGAAGTGAGTCTGCATAATAGTTTACTTTCTTCTTTATAAAGATAAACACAGTAAGTCACTGTGCTGAGAGGCTGGCATGCTTCAGGAATAAATGCCATTTTGAGATATAGAAAGCCTCATTATCCCTGACACAAGCCTACTTTGTAAGTCAGATATTTTTAAAGATCTGGGTTTTGATTTTTTTTTCTCCATTTTATGAAGCTTTTGGTGGTTCAGACCAAATAATCCATATTTATTTGGTAATAATAAATAATCTGCCTGCAGAAAAAAATAATAAATAATCTACCTGCAATGTAGAAGACCTAGGTTCAATCCCTGGGTCGGGAAGATCTCCTGCAGAAGGGAATGGCAACCCACTACAGTATTCTTGCCTGGAAAATCCCATGGACACAGGAGACTGGCGGGCTACAGTCCATGTGGTCGCAGAGTCAGACGCAACTAAGCGACTAACACAACAAAATTTTATGAAATAAAGATTCATTCTTATTTGCTTAGATGGCTGAAATAAGTCAATACTAAAAATGTGGCAGTAAATAAATTATATCACTATCAAGCAAGGTAACAATTTTGAAGTTAATGTTGAAATACCAGGGTCTCTGTGTGTGTGTGTGTGTGTGTGTGTGCGTGCTCTGACACTTCAATCATGTCTGACTCTTTGCAACCCTATGGACTGTAGCCGCCAGGCTCCTCTGTCCATGGAATTCTCCGGGCAAGAATACTGTAGTGGGTTTCCATTCCCTTTTCCAGGGGATCTTCCTCTCTTAGGGATCAAACCTGCATCTTCCACATTGCAGGCAGATTCTTTACCATCTGAGCCACCAGGGAAGCCCAAAATAAATGAAAAGCATTAATTTATTGCTTTACATGTGTCATCAGTCTTTGGGGAAAATAAAAGAGAACAAAACAACAAAATATTTATATACTTTGGATATTTTCCCCCAACAATATTCTGTTCTCAATTTTTGCTTAAAAATCAGTGTGAGCACACTGATTTGCAATATCATTCAGAAATTTTTCTATTTTACTAAAAGCAGAAGCTCAGAATTCCTAGGTCTCTCATGAATTCCTTAATTAAACTTTTTCAACCATTCTCACTAACCACACCTATTGTGTCAAGCTTGGTTAACCACATCACTTATTCATCACAGCCACTGGTCTTTCCCTCCATGATCCTAATCTCTTGGTCCATTAACCTCCTTCATGTACTCCTTTTCCTAGTAACACTAGACCCTAAAATTAACTAATAGTGACAATGACAACTCTTTCACCTAAAGATTTTGTAACCACTTATAAGCATATGAAGCAATTCAGGGGATTGTAACACTTACAGTTTCCATGACACCATCTCCAAGTACTCTGTTTCAGCAAGTCACAGAGGGATATTCAGGAGTCTAGATTAACCATGAAAACACTCCAGGTGGAAAGACTCTGAGGAGCCACTGACTGTAAAGTTGTTTCCCAAAAGCATAATACCAGATTCAAATTTTTCTCCAAGCTCTAATCCTTATCTGCTTTTACTACCTAATTCCTAGATTATTAAAATATTTCCCTAGCATCTTTTCTTAGCCTCCCTCACATCAATTCTTCCTTCATACACAAACACATTCATACTATAGAAAGTTTTGACGAAACTCATTTGGCAGGAAGCCTTCTGTTGTTTCACATACAATTTTTTGAGGTTCTTCTCAATCCAACCCTAAACCTTATTTAGGATTTCTGTCTCACTATTCCTACACTTTGTGAATAAAATGCTGCTTTATTCTCAGTCATCATGTTTGGGAACCTCACTCTTGTTATATATGAGGACACAAGTGACAAGGTAAGTGGTTTGATGTGGCTTCACAATTCAACACTCTGAGAACAGGGTCTAGAATCACAGGTACAGCACTCTCCCCCCCACACCATCCTTGATGCCAGGACTTCAGGAACCATTGTGTGAGGGAAGGAAGGAAGTATGAAAGGCAGGGAAGAATGCAGTGAAGGAAGAAAGGATTAACAAGTACTGAAGAAACACAAACCATGATTTATACTGTAACTATTTCAGAGTCATGAGACCTATCATGTCTTTCCCCAAAATATACAATTTATGGGTTAAAAACTGAACTAAATGTCATTTTCTTAAGTTCCACACAGTAGTCTCAAACAGAATATATAGCTTCATTCTCTGAGGAACTGATAAAACTAAATTTTCAAACCTAGTAAAATAATGCCAAGCTACTATTTGATTTGCCTAAAAATGACAAGGTAGGATATTAGATAAACATAAGGAAATAAGAGTATCTTTTCTAATGGAGGAGTGAAGGAAGTCAATTTGACTAAGAGATGGATGGTTTGTTGTCAGCACCAACTGGAAAATGGTGGGACTGAGAAGATGTTGAGTTAACTACGAAATGGAGAGAAAAAGGGAAATAAAACAAATTAATTAGATCATGAGGCAGGCAGGATGAGTAAAATAAAAACAGTAAAGAATGATATGTACAGACTTATAGTGAGAGCTAGAAGCAAGAAAATGAGAGTGAGAAGAGGACAGAAATTGGGATTTTCACTCTGGAAAAAGGATAAGCTAGAAGAGAGCTGCAGGAGAGTAAGGGAGATGAAGCTGCGCTTGACTCTGCCTGTAGAGACAGGCATCATATCTCTAATGAGCACCTAAGGGAACAAGAAAACATCATCCTGGATATGATGGGACCCTCCTAGACAGGACTGATGGGAGGACCGCAACTGGTGCTCAGATCCAGGCACCTCATTATCCAAAAGGTGCACAGAAGCTGGAAGGAGTTCAGAGACACGATGGAAGAGTGATTAAGATATAGAAAAAAAATGATTTATGATAAAAGATTAAAGCAGTAAACAAGCACTTCTTGGCAGAGCAACAAATGGATGGGCAAGGTAGCTATCTACAAACAGGCAAAGGATATAAATAATCTAGAGGAAAACCATTATTATTTAAGATGGTACCAAGGGGAGAGGTTCACAGAGAACAATCGCAAGAAGGCAGAAAAGAAGACAACCTTAAAATTAGGAAGGGAAGTATTAACATACAAATGACAAATCTCTTCACCTGATGTGGAGCGAGGCACGTCCCAGGAAACTGCTGGTATCAGTCTGTATGCATAAGATACAAACAACTTGACCACTCAGTTGGTTACCACGATTCTAGAAGACAAAGCAATCAACAGAATTAAAAAAAAAAAAAATGAGAATCCTGTTAACAGTTCAAGCTCATTTTCAAAAGAACTGAAAAACTTAGTTTTATCCTCCATATTTTGTTCATACAAAGGTCTTTATTAATGGCTTGAAATGGTATATAATAATTCAGTAGTTTTCATAGGGGAATAAAATGGGATAATAAATCTTTTTAGTATGGCTTTCAGTGAGTCTATGTGTTGGTTTGCAATATGGTATTTTTAAAGATTAAACTGTAAATGAATCACTTGTATAATTAGACATGTGGGAAGATACAAAACCTTGAAATCACCAATCCTATGGGAGTGAGATGACTCCTTACAGAGGAAAGCAAAGGATTTCCAGGTGGAACTTCACCCGTAATAACACATGCCAATGCATGTCCTTGCCACCCATCTGTGTTTTCCCTATGAACTGCACTGGAACAGCCATCCTATCACATGAAGAAATTGTGAACTACATACATGGTATTATTTTTGGATTATGATATTCAGATCAGCAAAGCATGTTACCTACCACCTTCAGACACTCAAATATTCATAAGGCTATGTGAAATTTTCTTTTATTAAATAAAACCTTAAATGAAGATGTCAATATTTTAAGAAAACTTCTGATGCTAGAGAGAAAACTGTATAAATAAATGAAATCCTTATGTAAGGATTTCTAGTCATATTCACCTTTCATTTTTATTTACATTGGTATGTGCTTGACAAACTTTCATCTCTGTGCTTTGAAAGCCAATATAATAATAATTTGTACCTGTTGTATGGCAATTTCCAAATTATAAAATATGTGTGTGCTTTTTGTCTCACTTGAATCTCCCCTTTGGAGTTAAGTATTATTAATCCTTCACTTGACAAATAAAGCTGAGAGTAAGAAGAAATATTGTAGAAGCTAAAATCAGGTTGACAAGAAGAACCACCAATGGCAAAGACTCGAATCTTCTGACTGTATGCCCTGTGATCTTTTCACTGCCCTGGATTTCTTATATAATTCATGTCCTCAATCATAGCACCAGTAAGCACTTAGAGCTCACTTAAGAGTGATTACTGTGTAAAGCCAGGTCCTCATCATGAGCTTCTTGCAAATTATTAAAGTATGATTCTTATGAGAGGAATGAAGGAAGCAGATAAAGTAGATCAGGTTAAAAAAAGAAATAAAAAAACTTAGTTGCTGAAGTTTCCAGAATGTGTAGCCATTGGTTTTCGCAGAATGACATGGCGTAGTTGATTAAAATACAACTCTTTCCACAGTAAAAAAGACAGTGGAAGGTTTGGGTAAATTGAAGCATTCAGAACAAGAGGATATTCTGAAGTGAACTGGGGTGGAGAGAAAACAATATGGCAGACACATACTAGGCTAGTGAGGTGAAACGTGAAGAAGAAAAATGTAGAAAATGAGAGGAAACTCTGTAGAGTTTCCAGGAACAGAAAAGCAAGCATATGTACAAAAAGAAATTTGGCAGCTTCATTCCAAATGCACCAAGGAGCAATCTGCAGAACAGAAGGTTCCAGTAGCTTAAAGGAAATACACTCAGCAGAGACAAACATCATCTTGGAACTGAATGAAAGGAAAATAACATTCAAAAGCTCAGACTCCTTGGAAGACAGAAGTAAAAGAATGGAGTTAGTAACTGAATGTCACAGGGCAAGGAGGCCAAGGACATCCCCAGCAGTGAGTCAGTGACCTGGGAGAACAGAGATGCAGTAAGAAATGCAGGAGCACACAAGGGAACACATTACATTCTAAAATGTTGATCTACATTTTGAAGGAAAGGGGGATATTCCTTAAAGAAATGAGTAGGACTGTAAAATATATAGAGAATAAAGGAAAGGAAAAAAAGAGGCAGCTTTTGAAAGTGCATCCTTGATAAAACGAGGATACTTGTGCAGCTCTGGAGAGCCTGAGCTCTGAAATCAAACCACCTGGGTCCACGTCCCATTCTTCATACTTTATGGGTGGGAACTTGGGCAAGCTATGTAATCTATGTCTCAGTTTCCTTATCTGTGTCAAGTAGAAAATATCACTCACCACACAACAGAATCATAATTCAGTAAGAAAATTCTTGCCAAGCAAAGAACATAGTGCTTGTGAGAAAGTGAACAGTAAAACAAAGCTAAATTTCTAAAAATTCATGAAAGTATATTTATCAAACTTGAAAAATAAGAAACCAAATCTGAAAAAAGCAGACTTTAAAAATAGTCACAGGATAGAAAACTAAATATAGAAAGAATCAAATATCCAGCAGAAAGGATATTAAGGAGAGTAAGAAAGATTAAGATAATTTAGGGCTGCATTTTTTAAAGTAATGAAAAAATAAGAGATGTTACTTAAAATTTATCTGATCCAAGACAATTTTCTATGAAAAAATGTAAATTCATGGAAAATGGGCAAAGAATCCCATTATTTTTGAAAGATCCGATTCAGAAATCCAGCTTCAATCACTCAAAGAGGGGCCCTTTTTCTCATTCCCAGAATTGCCTTCAACTAGCCAAGTGTTTCAATCCTGATTCAAGTAAATAATCAAGCATTTCATGTCTGAATGCCTTTTCAAAAATAGTAGGAAGGAAAAAAAAAAGTACTGCCTATCTTCCAAGTATAAATTGAAATGAGCAAAGTCACAGATGCCTTTTCTAACAAAGAAGCCTTGAATTTGCACTGTAAGTTACAAATGATTATTTTTTAAATGGAATCATCAATAATAGTAACAATAACCTTTTTTGAATCCTTACAATATGCTGAACTTTAATGCATTTCAAGTTTCTGCAGGTAGATACTATTTTTAATCCAAATTAGCATGTGATGAAACTGATGCTCAGAAAAATTAAGCCAGTGTTTTAGTCAGCAGCAGAGCATGGATTTGAACAAAGGTCTATCTGAGTAAAATTTTGTTCTTTTAACAATGCTTTTATTGCAAAGCCTTTCAAATTTGAACTGAACCACTACATCATATAATGCCAAGCATCCTAGATTTAAACTAGTTATTTAAGTTAGTATTCTTTAGTCATTTTTAGTTTTGGTATAAAAAAAAAAGTAACATGAAATTTATTATCCTAACCACTGTTAAGTGTAAAACTCAGTATTATTATGTATATGTACACTGTTGTGAAACAGATCTCCAGAACTTTTTCATCTTACAAAACTGAAACTCCAGTATCCATTGAACAACTCCCCATTTCTCCCTGCCCCCAGCAGCTGAAACCACCATTCTACTTCCTGGTTTCTGTATTTGACTACTTAGATGCCTCACTGAAGTGCAACGATATACCATGTGTCTTTTGTGACTGGGTTGTTTCACTTAGCATAATGTCTTTAAGGTTTATCCATGTTTGCCATGTAACAGGATTTCCTTCTTTTTTAAGTCTGACTCACTTTCCATTGTTGTTGCTGTTGTTCACTCACTCAGTTTGCGATCCCATGGATGGCAGCACGCCAAGCTTCCCTGTCTTTCACCATCTCCCGGAGTTTGTTCAAACTCATGTCCATTGAGTTGGTGATGCCATCCAACCATCTCATCTTCTGTTGCCCCCTTATCATACCACATTTTGTCTGTCCATTTATCCAGTGATGGACATTTGGGTTGTTTCCACATCATGGTTATTTTGGATAATGCCACATAAGCTTACATATGCAAATAGTGCTTTGATATCCTGCTTTCAAGTTTTTGCGATGTATAACCAGAAGTGGGATTGCTAGATGATGTGGTAATTATATTTTCAGTTTCTTAATGAAAACTCAGTACTGTTTTCCTAAGCAGCTAGATCATTTTACATTGTCACCAACAGTGCAACAAGGATTCCAATTTCTTTACATCTTTACCAACCCATGTTATTTCTGTTGTTTGGTGTTTGGACAGTAGCCATCTTAAGATGTGAAGTGATAACTCACGATGGCTTTGACTTGCATTTTTCTAATGATTAATGATTCTGAATATCTTTTCATATGCTCATTGGCTACTTCTAAATATTCTTTGAATAAATATCTATTCAATCCTTGCTCATTTTTCAATTAGTTTTTTGTTGTTGTGTTGAGTTGTAGGAGTCCTTTATATATTCTGGATATTAACATTTGTCAGATATATGATTTTCAATTATCTCTTATATTTCATGGGTTTCCTTTTTACTCTGTTGTTTGTTCTGATGCACAGAAGTTTTAAAATTTGACATAGTCCTTATCTCCTAACTCAGTTAATAAAGAATAAGTCTGCAATGCAGGAATCCCCCTGCAAGGCAGGAGACCCAGGTTTGATTCATGAGTTTGGAAGACCCCCTGGAGAAGGAAATGGCAACCCCCTCCAGTATTCTTGACTGGAAAACCCCATGCACAGAGGAGCCTCGCTGGCTACAGTCCATGGGGTCACAAGAGTTGGACACAACTTAGCAACTAAACCATCATAGTCTCCAAAATAGTATATTTTTACCCAAACCTCCATTTATCTATCTTTCTTTCTTTCTATCTATCTACTTACTGACCCAAACCTTTAGGAAGGTATGCAACCAAATGTCATGAAAATCGAGATGATAGGAAGAATTTTTGGATAACTTAGCTTTTTAAAAATAATTTTGAGGGCAAGAAAAAAGAAATCCCCTTTGTCATTCTCAGTTCTCATAGTCTAAACATCTCATCAAGCTGTATTTGATTTTCATATTTAAAGAGGCATGGGATTTTTTCATACAACACAGACTCTAAATATAAGCCAATTACTTCATCTGTGCTGAAGTGAAGAAACAGTGACTTGAATCCAATGTAGAAGGAAAACTTTCAGTGTTACATATTATTGAAAGACTGAATGTCAGCTCCTAAAGTGGCACACAAATGCTTTATAATACATTTTATGTATTAATTTAATGACTTTTCAGGGTAACATTGACAAGATGTGATTTCAAATATTGAACTTATAACCTGTATAAGAATCAACTCCACTGTATTTTGTTTGTAATTTAGGCAGAATGTAAGTGCTATAAAAGAGATATAAAATATGAACTAAACTGTTAAAATTATTTCTTGACTGAGATAGGAGGGGAATAGATAGAATCTGAAAATTTCATAGTGGGGATATCATTTAAGCTGGAATTTGAGAATGGGTATTATTTTAAGAGACATATAAGATATGTCATGAGAAAAGAGGTGATATTATAAATCTGTGTGGCTAAAACTAAGCAGCAAAGTTAGATTAAAGCCAGCTCATACCAACTGAAGGCATTCGAATTGGATTTTGCCATCACTCTGGACAAGAAATGAATGACAACAGTGACAGGAGAGTACAGTTGATGATGAAATAACATTATCAGGAGAAAACTGTGTCTTAGTCTCAATGATTTCATCATTTGTGATTTTTTTCAGTAATTTGATGCATATGTATAACAATTTTTAAAAATTCACAGCCTTTAAGTCCACTTCTGGTCATTCCCTTTAAATAAGAGCATCGACTATTCATGATTCTTATTGATTAAATTGAGGTCACTAGTTGGTGACAACAAAAATAAAGAGGTTAAGAAAGTAAAACCCTGTTTCATTTTACACATTTTATCACATAGAAGGAAAGAAATATGAGTTGGGGTTTATGTACAGGAGGGTATAACATATAACAGACTACAGCCAAAACAACTGATCATATCATCATATGAATGATGGCTTATAGGTGTTGTGAGTTCAGGCCAGTTGCCGACTTTGCAACCACATGGACTGTACCACGCCAGGTTTCCCTGTACATCACCAACACCTGGAGCTTGCTCAATCTCATGTCCATCATGTCGGTGATGCCATCCAACAATCTCATCCTCTGATGTCCCCTTCTCCTCCTCCTGTCTTCAATCTTTCCCAGCATCAGAGTCTTTTCCAATGAGTCGGTTCATCATACCAGGTAGCCAAAGTATTGGAGTTTCAGCTTCAGCATTGGTCCTTCGAATGAATATTCGAATGAATTTCCATTGTTTCCCCATCTATTTGCCATCAAGTGATGGGACTGGATGCCATGATCTTCGTTTTTTGAATGCTGAGTTTTAAGCCAACTTTTTCACTCTCCTCTTTCACTTTCATCAAGAGGCTCTTTAGTTCCTCTTCACTTTTTGCCATAAGGGTGGTATCACCTGCATATCTGAGGTTATTGATATTTCTCCCAGCAATCTTAGTTCTAGTTTGTGCTTCATCTACCCCAGCACTTCACATGATGTACTCTGCATATAAGTTAAATGAGTAGGATGACAATATACAGCCTTGACCTAGTCCTTTCTTGATTTGGAAACAGTCTGTTGTTCCATGTCTGGATCTAACTGTTGCTTCTTGACCTGAATACAGGTTTCTCAGGAGGCAGGTAAGGTGGTCTGGTATTTCCATCTCTCTAAGAATTCTAAGAATTTTCCACATTTTGTTGTGATCCACACGGTCAAAGGCTGGTGTAGTCAATAAAGCAGAAGTAAATGTTTTTCTGGAACTCTCTTGCTTTTTCGATGATCCAATGGATGTTGGCAATTTGACAAACAGGTGTTGTGAATGTGAATATAAATTACCAAATTTGTCCAAAGTTGTCTGAACATTGTTCTGAGACCAACACAAATTACTTGGCCCAGAGAAATATGCATCAGCAAGGATGGCTGATGATCCAGAAGATAATTCACTGGACTTAGATGAATAGAAACCCACGTGGAAATCAAAGAGTCCAAAAAATATATGCATCATTATATAGGAAACTACATCAACTATGTGAGCACATGAGATGTTATAGCAGGCTGAAAATTTTTCTTTGAAATGCCTGGTCTGGAGATCTAGGCTGTATACATAGATAAGTGAAACCAAGAGATTCTGGAAAGATGGAGGACAGTCAAGGCTGGTATGTTCTGATGGAGACATAGATCATTTCAGCACAAGTGAACAAAAGAAAGAGCTAGAATAATAGGAGGTTGAGTTACTATAAATTTCCATCTTTAGATGATACTGAAATTTTCCATGAAGATACTGTGGGAGATTCATTTGTTTGTATTTTAGTAGGAATATGATTATTTTCCCCTAAAATTCCCCATATCTGTTTTTTTGGGGGGTGGGGGGTAGTTTCTGATAACACAGAAATATCCTCAGGAAGAGTTACAAGTACTGGAGCTCTATCTGTAAAGAAATATACTTAAAAGACCAATACATTTAAGAAGGGAGAGTGTATTTTCACAACAACTCATCAATTTTTTTTTAAGAAAAATACATAAAAAACTTAGGAAATTATTATTCCAGGAAGGATGGAATTTCCCTCTACAGGAAAATATACAGGACTGAAAGATGTAATGCAATAAATAAATACATGATTAAGAGAAAAAGAAGACTGCACATCTGCTTCCTGGTAGAATTATGATGAATACATTGGGAAATGTTTCTTTTGGTTTCTATTATTAAAGGTGACCGCATCAAGAAAGTATGATATTGTGTAAAAGTGTTATCTCTTTTTCTTTGTTCACACCCAGATGATGAGTGGAAAGTGGCAGCATTTTACATAAGCCTACCTCCCACAGACAAAGAACTATAAACAACATACCGGTAACTGCAAAGGATATCATTAACATGAATACTTTTGATAAGGACATTTATTTTGGATTAAAGTCTACACTATTGTTGGATATTCTGACAGCATTTTGTAACAGAGTTTCATGTTTAAAAATGTGGAAAAGACCTGTAAGTTTGGAGGGGCAAGATGTGCAGCTAGACACCAGTCCTCAGAAAGCTTTGTCCTTTTTACCAATACAAGCTGGTCAGAACAAACTGTTCAGAGTAATGAACAGAAAATACTACTGAATAACTTTTTAACAATGTTTAAGAGTGACCTATTTTTATTTTTTTATTTAAAAATAGCTGAATTACTATTGAAAGCCTCTCTTTACCAATGAGTTACATACAGTATGTGCATGAGTGCAAGTTGCCTTCCAATTAGCCTATCTATGGTTTAGGTTTCTTGGATGGTGGGGTTATTCCAAAATTGAGAGGTAACAATGGAAGTCACAGTGTAAACTTGAATAAGGAAAAAGAAAACAAATCAAAAACTTCCAGGTTGTCTGGAAGAACCTTCTTAATGCCGTAAACCAAAGACAGCATCACAAGAAACACTTCCCAGACATTCATCCTGTCAAGAATCATTCCTTCTTCTAATGAAGGAGGAAACGGACAGAACAGGCTCCATCTTGAAAGCAGGACTCCATCTTGGGCCAGACTGTGGACTTTGAGCTATATGCCCAGTGTCTATGGAAACGACATACCAACTGGAAAAACCAGACACCCCCCCGCCGCCCCCCCCCCTTGGAAGAGCCCCAGGGCTCGTACCTAGACTCTCCATTGCCTAAAAGAATACCCTAATTATCTGTGTAACTAAATAGAATCATAAATTCTATTATGCTTATTGGGGTATGACCACAGGCCTATTGATAATTGTCTACTGTTAACTACCTAGGCTTAAGGCATGCAAATCATGGATTTAAGGCATATGAATCGCAGGTTAACTTTGGGGAGGTGGGTTTGAGCACATATACTTAGGGTATATGAGGTTTTCACAAAAACTGGTCGGGGTCCTTGGCTAAGAGGAGATTCTGCCTTGGGCCCACTGGTGTAATAAATCACACTCCACTATCTGCATTGTCCTTCTGAATGAGTTTGTTTCCCAGAACGCGTGGCTACAACATTTGGTGCATGGGCCAGGAAACTCCTCACTTTGAGGAGACAAGTCCCATTTGGGACTACTCTGAGGCCTTGCGACACAAATCTTCTAGAAGGAGGAAGGCGCCTCGCCCTTCTGGAAGGATTCTGCTTCTCAGTGCCTGGACCTTGCATGTTAGCAGGTGGTGGGCGGCAGCAGAGTAACTGAGCGCTCAGATGAGGAGGAACCCACCTGGCAGGGTGGAAGAGGGGGCCTGATCAGCCCCCTGGGAGGGACTAGAAGGGGCACAGACCCACAGGAGCCTGGAATAGACAGGTGGCAGCGATTGCTTAGTACACAGGTAGACGAGCGTGTTAGGGCTTAGAAAGGAAATTTGTGAAGGTCATTTAGGAGGTGGTGTCCATGCCATCTTGGGGAAAATTATTACCAAGCCATCACCAGGGGATTTTTAGGATAGGCAGGTAGCAGTGATTGCTTGGTACACAGGTTGAAGAGCATGTTGGGGCTTAGGAAGGAAATTTGTGAAGGTCATTTAGGAGGTGGTGTCCATGCCGTCTTGGGGAAAATTATTACCAAGCAATCACCAGGGGATTTTTAGGAGAAGAAACTTGGTCCTTGTGTGCTCGTATTCTATCCTCCCCCAGGCGGTGTCCCATCTGCAGTGAAATTCTTGTCCCCCTCGGAATTGTCAGGCTAGAAGGAGCAGAATACATAAGTGAGTATGAATAGGCTTTTCCGAAGATGGCCTAGGACGTGGGGTATTTAACCCATCTGTGTTTTCATCTGCACATCTTGGTGGATCAAGTCCACCAAGGCAGAACGGACTTTAAAAGTTAAGGGAGAAACAGTCTTGGACCATGTGGTGTTCTGGTTCGGCTGTGCTGACCGGCGGGTGAAGACACACTGATCCCCCTTCTCCCTCTGGGATCTAGCAGGTAAGGCTCTTCTCACCCCATTTAAGAAGGAGGCGGAATGGCAATTTAAGTGTTTCATTGAGTGGAAATATCAGAAGTACATAGGGTACTGAGAACTTCGTAGACAGAATGAAAAGGAAAAGTAGAAGAAGGTCCGAGAAGGTAAGCAAGATGCGGGGGGGAAGTGAATCTAAGGCAACTGTATTGGAGTGCATGATTAAAAATTCAAAGAAGGGATTTGGAGGAGACTATGGGGTGAAGATAATGCCTAACCGCCTCCACATACTCTGTGAGGTCAAATGGCCCCCTATGGGAGTAGGATGGCCACCAGGGAACAACATGAACTTAAAAATAATAGAATCAGTCTATACAGTAGTCACAGGAGAGCCAGGACACCCAGATCAAAATCCACATATGACTCATGGCTAGGGTTAGCTTAAGACCCTCCTACTTGGATAAGGTTCTGTATTCCAGAAGGGAAAGAGGAAAATATTAATGGCACAAAAATTGATGATAAAAAAGGAAATTCTACAGGATTTTGATGGGGATGACCTGACCCCTACCCCATACTAGATAATGACACGCCTGCCTCCCAGTGCTCCACCAGGACCGGAGGCCACCTTACTGCCCAATCCAGGGCCAGGTGAAGTTCCTGCAGCAGCCTCTGCTCTTCCACCAGCTCTGCCAGAGATCGTAGAGGCTCCGATCCCAGAGATGGAGACCTCAGGTCAATGCCCCAGAATTCCATCTCAGCCAGACCTCCTAGATTGTATCCACCTCTCTCGGTGAGTACTGATGGGAAGGGGGAAGAAAACACAGCAATTCAACAGAGGCTTTGCTCCAGGGAAAGGGGGAAAGAACCCCACTACAGATGCCCCTCAGAGAGCTACAATAGCCTCTGGTTCAGGATGCATGGGGCACTACCATCAGCCCCCTGTAGCCTAGTATTACCAGCCATTTTCCTCTATGGTATATTAAACTGGCAGAGACACGCTCCACCGTACTCAGGGGAGCCACAAGCCATGATTAGGCTAATGGAGACTATTTTTTGAACCCTCCACCCTACATAGGGTGACATAATCCAACTACTAGTCTCCCTTTTCAGCACTGAGGAAAGACACAGAATCCTAACTGAGGCCAAAAAAAAAATGGTTAAGAGAAATGACACCTGAGGGTACTGCAAACCTGCAATGATGGGTAGAACTAGCCAGAGGCCCAATTGGGACTGTAACACAGAGGAAGGGAGGGGCTACCTGGAGAGATATTGGGCGGCTATTTCACAAGGCCTCAAGAGGGGGGCCCAAAAAGCTATGATTATTGCAAAACCCTCCGAAGTGATTCAAAGGGAAAGCTAATCACCCTCTGAGTTCTGCAAAAGACTGTGCGAGGCCTATAGACTTTATACGCCAATAGACCCAGCCAGAGGCTGCTGGGTCTCAGATGGTGATAAGTGCAGGCTTTGTGTCTCAAGCCTACCCCGAAAATGCCAGATGGTGGGGACACCAGGTGACTCATGAATTTTTATACATCCTTGAATGCCCAGTACCTTTGTTGGGAAGCAACTTGCTAAATGGAGGCACAAGTGACCTTTCCCCCAAACGAAAGACTCACTCTTCGAGTGGGATCAACCACCTATTTACTCTTCTTCTCGATAATCCCTCAAGATGAATGGAGGTTGCAGGATCTCCCAGAAGGGAAATCGGACGAGAGAGAGAGAGTTAGCCAAACAGTCAAGAGAGAGTTAACCCAACAATTCCCTGAGGTCTGGGAGGAAGACAACCCCCTCCCCGCCAAGGCTTGCAAAACAAGTCCCACTGGTAATAGAATTCAAACCCAGTACAATTACATCAGCACCCGCCTTGGGCCTGCCAGACCTATATAAGCTGCTTACTCTTTACCTGACTGAAAAGGACAAGGTGCCTATAGGACTGTTGTCCCAGACTGTGGGGACATGGGACAGACCCATGGCTTATCTCCTGAAATGGCTGGACAGTGTTGCCACTGGGTGGCTGGGATGCTTACGGGCAGTTGCTGCAGTTACCTTACTGGTCCGGGAGGCAACCAAGCTGACTTTGGGCCAAGATTTGATCATAAAAGTCCACATGAGGTCAACACTCTCTTACGAGGGGACCCCCATAAATTGCTGTCAACATCTCGGATTACTCAATACCAGGGACAGTTATGTGAGAACCCCTATGTTACTACTAAGCCTTGCCAGGCCCTGAATCTGGTCACTCTCCTTCCTGTGAGAGGAGGTGGGCCCTCACATGATTGCAAGGAAATATGCCAGCAGACCTGACTCGAGAGACCAGCCAATCCTGGACCCAGATTTGGTCCTGTACACCAATGGCACCAGCCTGGTGAAACAAGGACAACAACTGTCAGGATATGCAGTAGTCATGGAAGAAACCATCGTAGAGGCTAGCTCTCTCCCATCACACTCGTCCACTCAATGGGCCAAACTATATGCTCTAATCCAGGCCCTCCAGTTGTCAAAAGGTAAGAAGACAAAACATTTACACAGACTCCAGGTATGCTTTTGCCACACTACAGGGCTCTGTATAAGGAGAGAGGCCTTTTGACAGCTAGTGAAAAAGATAGTAAAAATAAGGAAGAAATTAAGACCCTATTAGATGTTGCCTGGAAACCAGAAAGGGTTGCAGTCATACACTGCTGAGGATATCAAAAAGAGGATACCCCCTGGGCTTGGGGAAACAGATTGGCAGGTAAGACCGCTAAACAGGCAGCTGAGGGCTTGGGGGTGACCAGTGAGGGCTTATTAAAGCTCTCATATTGGTGGAGCTGCCTGAGCTAACGCTGGACTCTCCAAAATACACTGAACTCTGAAACCAACTACTCAAAGCAGAAGGGGCCATCAAGACTGAAAAGGGATGGTGGGAATTGACAAGTGGTAAATTATTGGTACTGGAGGAGCTGGCACCCACTCTGATAAGCCAAACACAAGTGACCTTCCTAGGCCATGACAAACTGGAAGAGCTAATTCGAAAATATTTCTTGGTTCCCCGCCTCTCGTCCCTATGCAGGACAGAATCTCAGGACTGCACTGCCTGCTCACAGGTCAAAGCTGCCTCTCAGCACAGACAGAAATCTCCGGGGATTCAGCTAAAAGGCATGCTGCCCATTCAACACCTGGAAGTGGATTTCAACAGAATGAAACCTCACCGACATCACCACTACCTGCTGGTCATGGTATGTATGTTCTCAGGATGGGTAGAAGCTTTTCCTACCCGGCCTGAAAGAGCATCAGAAGTAGCCCGGTGCCTGCTTAGGGAGATAGTTCCCAGATTTGGATTTCCTACCAGCACTGGATCAGACAATGGTCTGGCTTTCATAGCTGATTCAGCATAAGTAAGCAAAACTTTAAACATCAAGTGGAAATTACATACAGTATATAGGCACCAGAGTTCTGGGATGGTGGCAGGAACCAACCAGACACTTAAAGAGACACTCTCCAACTGGATCATAGAGACTGACTGCTCCTGGGTGGACTTGTTTCCGACGGCTCTGCTCAGACTCAGGATGACCCCATGGTACCATGGCTCTTCTCCGTACGAAATTGTGAATGGGAGGCCCCCTCCCATAATAAAACAGATGTCAACCAATTTGCCTCAGGTAAGGGGAGAGGAGATTTCACAGCAGATGGAACAACTGGGTAAGGTAATAAATCAGGTAACTAAGTTTGTACAAGAAAGGGTGCCATTCCCCCTTGGAGAACAGATTCACGAATTTGTGCCTGGGGATCAGGTGTGGTCAAGGACTGGAAACACAACTCCTTGGCTCTACATTGGAAGGGTCCATATACTGTTGTTCTTACCAGCTCTATGGCAGTTAAAGTTGCAGGTGTCATTCCCTGGATCCACCACATGAAGGTGAAGAGAATATACCACGCAGACCCAGAAAACACTTAGTGGACTGTGCAGAGGGACCCCACTAACCCTCGAGAGATTAAGATCATCCTTAAGAAGGAAAAGAAGATCCTGGACGAGCCCCTTCAGGATGAAGCTGAATAATCAACTCCTGCTGCTTGGCCTCATCAACGTGATTTTGAATTAACTTCTGTTTCACCTTAGGAAAATGTTTTCATTGCATGGGCACATTCCTACGCGGGCTTCCACAACACCTCTAACTGCTGGTTATGTGGGGCTATGCCTCTGTGATGGATGGACTTCCTTGGTGGGTGTCACTGCTCTGCCAAGATTTTAAACCACTCTGCTCTTTTCTGGGATGACAAAAAGAGACTTTCCTTTCTCTTGTCAATCATAATCTCTCCCTGCTCTCGGTAAGCCAGACCTAGAGTCAACAGACTTGAGTCATGGGGTTATGTTTGATGTAAACACCAGTTTCATAGAAGTAACAAAAGCCTAACCTACAACAAGCCCTGGTAAATCTACCTTATTTACATGCTAGGTGGACAAGGTCTGTGTTTCAATGGTATGAGTATATTGCTGCCTTATTCATACCTTCTACAGGCACAACAGATACTATGATTAAATTAGAATCCTTGAAAAATTACACAAAACAGGTCTTCCTAGATAGTGCTAAAGCCATCCAAGCCTTAAATGAAGAACAAATCCTAATGAAAAAAGTGGTAATTCAAAATAGAATGGCCTTGGACATGCTCACAGCCGCTCAAAAAGGGAACTGTGCTATAATTAAGGTTGGATGTTGTGTATATATTCCTGATTTATCTGGCAATGTATCAGCTGCTTTAGATGACATGAAAAATCAGGTAAAAGCAACATCAAATGAAAACATTCCTTTCTGGACTTCGGTCCTATCTTGGGTGAAGGGTGATTGGTGGAAAACTATATTAACCATTGTTACAGTTGCCTTGATAGTTCTGCTTTGTGGACCCTGAATTTTACAATGTTTTATGAACTTTGTAACCCAAAGGACTGCGTTGTTCTCCCAAATTGACGGTCAGAGAGCCAGGGTGCAATATATGCCTATGAGTGGTGCTCATACTATGAGTTAAGAGCATCAAGAGTGGGGAATGAAGGAGGAAGCAGACAGAACAGGCTCCATCTTGAAAGCAGGACCCCATCTTGGGCTTTACCTGATGACCTCCCCATAGGTGGCTCCCCAGTGCCCTTTATCTTTCTTCTGTCATTAGTTTAAGAAAGTATTTAAGGTGTGACCTTGGCCTGTTCTGTTGAGTTACCTCAATTTTCCTAGATATCGTCCATGTATACAGGAGGTATGCATGTTATTAAACTTGTTTTTCTTCTGTTAGTCTTTTTATTATTATATATATATGCATGTATGTCTATCATGCAACATGTTACTCCTTTAGTATGTTTTATATATATATATATATATACACACTATATGTGGTTATAGTATATATATATATATATATATATATATATATATATATCATTATATTTCCTGTGGTCATGAATGGATGTCAGAGTTGGACTGTGAAGAAGGCTGAGCGCCGAAGAATTGATGCTTTTGAACTGTGGTGTTGGAGAAGACTCTTGAGAGTCCCTTAGACTGCAAGGAGATCCAACCAGTCCATTCTGAAGGAGATCAGCCCTGGGATTTCTTTGGAAGGAATGATGCTAAAGCTGAAACTCCAGTACTTTGGCCACCTCATGTGAAGAGTTGACTCACTGAAAAAGACTCTGATGCTGGGAGGGATTGGGGGCAGGAGGAGAAGGGGACGACAGAGGATGAGATGGCTGGATGGCATCACTGACTCGATGGACGTGAGTCTGAGTGAACTCCGGGAGTTGGTGATGGACAGGGAGGCCTGGCGTGCTGTGATTCATGGGGTCACAAAGAGTCGGACACAACTGAGCGACTGATCTGATCTGATCTGATCTGATAGTCTATATAGGATACAATTTTATGTGTATATGTGCATATATATATATATTATATGATTAACATGTTAGAAGATAAGACATAAAGTGACAATAAAGTTTTGGAGTTATTAAATATATTTTTAAAAACATGATAAGAAAGAATCAGACCACTGAGGCAGAAGATGCATATCCTACTTTCTTGCATAAAGTAGTTTTTATGACAATAAAGAACATGAAAGCACATGCTAACTCAAACTTTCCTTTTGTAACATCCTCCCTTGAAATTGATGAAGGCAGGAATTTATCTTGATCACCATGTTTTCATCATGATGATAATAAGTATTAGTGTTGTAGCCACACATTCTGGGAAACAAACTCACTCAGAAGCACAATGCAGACAGTGGAGTGCAATTTATTTGGTTAGGTTCTTGGCTGAGATGGTCCCCTTCCCCTGTAATAAAAAGACTAACAGGAGAAAAACAAGTTTAAGAACATGCACACCTCCTGTATACATGGAAGATATCCAGGAAAATTGAGGTAACACAACAGAACAGGCCAAGGTCACACCTTAAATACTTTCTTCAACTAATGACAGAAGAAAGATAAAGGGCACTGGGGAGCCATCTATGGGGAGGCCACCAGGTAAAGCACAGTAAACAAAGGTATTGTTACATAGATTTAAGTCGGGGCCTTCTGCAGCAAGGAGTTTGAGATTCAGTCATAAGATGGTCCAGTTCAGTTCATTCACTCAGTTGTGTACGACTCTTCGTGACGCCGTGAAACGCAGCACGCCAGTCCTCCCTGTCCATCACCAACTCCCGGAGTTCACCCAAACCCATGTTCACTGAGTCGGTGATGCCATCCAATCATCCTCTGTTGTCCCCTTCTCCTCCTGCCTTCAATCTTTCCCAGCATCAGGGTCTTTTCAAGTGAGTCAGCTCTTCGCATCAGGTAGCCAAAGTATTGGAGTTTCAGCTTCAACATCAGTCCTACCAATGAACACCCAGAACTGATCTCATTTAGAATGGACTGGTTGGATCTCCTTGCAGTCCAAGGGACTCTCAAGAGTCTTCTCCAACACCACAGTTCAAAAGCATCAATACTTCGGTGCTCAGCTTTCTTTATAGTCCAACTCTCACATCCATACATGACCACTGGAAAAACCATAGCCTTGACTAGATGGACCTTTGTGGACAAAGTAATGTCTCTGCTTTTGAATATGCTATCTAGGTTGGTCATAACTTTCCTTCCAAGGAGTAAGCGTCTTTTAATTTCATGGCTGCAATCACCATCTGCAGTGATTTTGGAGCCCAGAAAAACAAAGGCAGCCACTGTTTCCACTGTTTCCCCATCTATTTGCCATGAAATGATGGGACCAGATGTCATAATCTTAGTTTTCTGAATGTTGAGCTTTAAGCCAACTTTTGCACTCTCCTCTTTCACTTTCATCAAGAGGCTCTTTAGTTCTTCTTCACTTTCTGCCATAAGGGTGTTGTCATCTGCATATCTAAGGTTATTGCTATTTCTCCCGGTAATCTTGATTCCAACTTGTGCTTCCTCCAGCCCAGCGTTTCTCATGAGGCACTCTGCATATAAGTTAAATAAGCAGGGTGACAATATACAGCCTTGACATACTCCTTTTCCTATTTGGAACCAGTCTGTTGTTCCATGTCCAATTCTAACTGTTGCTTCCTGACCTGCATACAGGTTTATCAAGAGGCAGAACAGGTGGTCTGGTATTCCCATCTCTCAGAATTTTCGACAGTTTATTGTGATCCACACAGTCAAAGGCTTTGGCATAGTCAATAAAGCAGAAATAGATGTTTTTCTGGAACTCTCTTGCTTTTGCCATGATCCAGCGGATGTTGGCAATTTGATCTCTGGTTCCTCTGCCTTTTCTAAAAGCAGCTTGAACATCTGGAAGTTCACAGTTCACGTATTGCTGAAGCCTGGCTTGGAGAATTTTGAGCATTACTTTATTAAAGTGTGAAATTGTGCAGTAGTTTGAGCATTCTTTGGCATTGCCTTTCTTTTGGACTGGAATGAAAACTGACCTTTTCCAGTCCTGTGGCCACTGCTGAGTTTTCCAAATTTGCTGGCATATTGAGTGCAGCACTTTCATAGCATCATCTTTTACAGAGTAGTAAAAACCCTTACAAATGGAGATTTCCTTCATAAATATTAATTGCTTTTACAAAAGGGTAGCTTCTACAAGATTTTCAAAGCTTCTCCTACAGCTGTTGTCTCTCCAAAAACTAGTGAGATAACCCTTATGCTAAAAAGGCATTTTGGGAGGATAACACATTTTCTCTCCTTCAGATATATGCATATATATGTATATATGAGTGTGTATTCATAGATCTCTAAATTAAAAATTCTGTAGTAGTAATGTAAGGTACACATTTGTAAATGTACCCTTTTTTAATAACTAAACTAGAAAGAGATCAGGTCAAGAGCAGCTGTGTAGCATCGATGATCATAACCAGAGCAGAGTTTTTGATTATCAGATGAGAAAAATAATGTATTATTTCAGAAATGGTCATCATTATGTTACTAGCAGCCATCACTTTGTCTGGGTATAAGTGTCAACAGTTCTCACAGCATGCATTAAATTTTTCTAAATCATCTGTCGCATTAGTGAAAAGTAGCATGTCTGCCCTTTTAGGAGGGACAAGACTTCAGTTATAATCTCAGTTTTGTGATGACTCAATTGTGTGCCTATGAACACACTACAACTAGTGTCTTATTTACATGGATCATGAATTACTCAAGCCTGGGGCCATTTCTCTCCAAACATTCAGCTCCAATCTGTGAATATAGAAGCTGTTCTTTCATGTTTAAGGAAGGAAGAGAGAGAGGGAGGGGAGGAAGAACTCACATTACTTCATCCTCAGTCCTCTCTGTAAAATTAAGAAGATGGACTAGATATTCAATTAGGTTGTTTTTTTTAATTCTGAAATGTCACGAGTCTATGAAACAAAAATTGTTATATTATTTATATATTTTTAATAATAGGAATTTCAAAATAGGTATCTGAATACTGATGATTTATCAGGCTTACACTCTATTTCCTAGGTTGGAATTCAAACAAACAAAACAAAAGTCCTCAGGTACTAGTTTTCTTAAATAAGTTTTAATAAAATATACCCATGTTAGAGAAATGCCAAAATACCATATCGGATAAACACAAATTCAATATATTTACTTAGAATGTACAACTGAACTTTAGGAGCACTATTTCTTAAACTAATAGGTTGTCTGCTACTTTCATATAGTAATTTTTGTCCTTAACATTCTTTTGAATGCAGGTAATCTAAAGTCAAAATAAACTGATAGTAAGATGCAAAATAGAGGACCTAGACCATTTCCATAGGTTATTATCTTAATGGTACAGAAGGTTCATTTGTCACTTAAACATTTTTTAAATTAAACAACAACTGCTATCTGTGAGAATTATTTTACATGTTTTTGATTGAGAGAAGGATAATCGTTCTATGATCCCGGATTTAACTAAAACTGAAAAAGAATAACCAAAGCATCTAATTAATTATTTATTTAAACAAAATAACAGTTTGCCAATGCTGACTCAGGATCTTATTTTCAACTCTCACAGCTCTTCTTGATTTTATTTTTTCACTTGTAATTACAAATCCACAAAGACTGATTGCTATGCTAGATGTCAAGGAGAATGAACCAGATATGGTTATACATCTTCACCCTAGGAGCTGGTGATTTGCCAGAGGTATAAAATGAATTTTAAATTAAAATAATTTATTATAAAATACAAATATGTGCGATGGGGAGAATAAGTTACTGAACTTATTTATGTTTTTTGAATTGTTAATTGGAGGAAGAATGTGAGTTTGCATTAGTTTTTGAAATATAGCAAAGTATCAAGACAATTTTTTAAAAAAAGATAAAAGGATGAACAGCATGAGAAATACTGGATGTTAAATGTTAAACATACATGAAAAAAAAATAAGAAAGCACTTTTATTTTACAAACTAAATATTTAGCTGAGATTTTCATTGGTTTTTCTTTCCAGTTCTGTGATATCTGCTTGAAAGTTGCTCTCTACACAGTCTCTCCATCCTCTATATCTAAGGATTATTTTCTTAACCTGAAATACTTAAAACTTCCTTTAGCAGGAAAAAAATTCATGAGATATTTTATATCCTGCTGGGATCAAGTCTGACCTCAGACTTTATATGTGGTAAGATGTTACTTGTTGCATAGATGTTAATACATCTATGTTCTGAGAGGAATATAAAATAGTTCTGAGTCAGGCTGAGAGCAAAGTTCACATTATAATAATAGTTCTTTGACTATATAACAGGGAAAAATCATGAAATACACAAATAACAAACAGTAAAAGTCTGATATGATAGCCCTGTATTTCTCTAACACCCTTATTTCTATTCTCAACACCATTGTGTTAGTCCAGCCCTTATTTTATCTACAAAGTGTCTCTTAATTGGTCTCCCTGTAAATTATTCCTAGGCTCATCTTCCTAAAATACTAATTCTTGGGTTATTTCATGGTTCAAAAACTTTCAGTGGCTCCCATGTGCCTCCAGTATAAAACCCAAAGTCTGTACCCTGACATTTCAAAGCTTTTTTTAACCAAATATGCTTAATGTATATTAGTGAGAAGAAATAAAACTATCAGTGTTGATATATTAAATAGCCATGGTGTCAGGCACTAGGAGAAATTTACTTATATTTTCTCAATTAATACTCACATGTGTTTTGTATACAGAGCTGTCATTTACCCCACTTCAATATATGAGTAAAACAAGACTGATAGACTTAAATAACAAGTGTTCCCAGATAGTAAATTGTGACTCCAAACTGTGCTGCCTTTCCACCACAAGATCATTTGTGTGTACAAAAATCACAACTACATTGGAAGAAAGTACATGATGAGATCATAGTAAGAATTTAAACTGCTTATTAAATGGATGATTAATTGCCTTAGACTAGAGTCTATTGGAAAAAGCACTGGCAGAGGGATCAATACCATGAGAGAGGTCACGGTTAATAATTTATGTGTCTTTCTCATCTAAATAATAACAGAAATGAGGAGAGTGAATGGATCAGGGAGAAAAGTCTGTAGACAGAAAAGAACAGAACTGTGGGCAAAAGGCAGTAAGTGGGAGGAAGAGAAAGGGGAACCAGTGAAAGAGCAAGAGGAGAGAGCCATCAGGCACAACCCAGGAATTACAGGGCCCCCAAAGAAGAACATACATGAGAACCCCTAGATTGTTCCACCTTCTCTGTCTTCAGTCCTGAACTACAGACCTGGAACAGGTGTTACTTTGGCCCTGGTCACACTTTTTTAATGACCCTGAAACTACTCAGAAAACCACTATTAGCCTGGCTAGTCCTCATAAACACCTAAAAGGAATCATTTGAAAATGGAACTCCCTTGCCCCAGCAAAATACTTAGAAAACTAATGTAAATTATCTTCCTTACTTAAAATTTCATCAAGAAACAAGCCAGGAGATTTATAAATATTTACTTACTAAAGTAATAAAGCCAACAGAAGTAAGAGTGAATTTATAAAACCAGAACAAACAAACTAAATTGACTCTGGGCTCTAGTTCTTAAAATTTTTTCCTTCTTTTAATTTGCTCTAATAAAATTATCCTTAAGATTCATGGAATAGAAAATGCCACACACTGAAGATATATATATATTAATATATATTTGAAACATTTTACATTGATTTACATCTATCTATTTGCAACTATAGGAAATCACTTTACATTCCTGGGATTAGCACTGTGAGAGGCTTTTTAATTATTTAGAAAATATTTAGAAATTATTTCAAGTAAATCTTATTTATCCTATCTCTGAAGCATTTCATTTTCTGTGAAGTAGAAATAGGGTCTTACATATAGTTATTAATATGATATATATAAGGTTCATAATTAAAGTAGTAGAAAATAATTTATTAATTATATAAAATATATTGATGAACATTCATAAGCCAACTATGGGAATAGACTAATCTGAAACAATACCAAAAACAGCATTAGAAAAGTATTTTCCCATAAAATAACTAGAACATTATTCAGTTTCACTTCCACTTGCTCAGAAGCTGAAGTGACCTTTAAGTTCAATTTCTGGAAAATATCATTGATTAACATACTTGCTGCTTCCACTAGTTATATTTCAGAGAAGGGCCAAGAAGATGCATCAACCTGAGACAAAGGTTTTCCTTGCATGTTAGATTGCTTATACGTAGATGCAGGAGCTACCCATTTGTCTCTGGATTCTTCCTAAACTTACACCTTGGAAGATGCTTCTCTTGGGCAACTTTATTTCATAAGTGCTATACTACAGGTTCCTTCAAGATCCCCTGAAGCTCAACCTTTAAAGAGCAAGAATCCAGGGACCTCTTGGTAGCTAGACCATGGCAGCAAGTTCAGCACCGGTACAGGGTCTAGTCCAGTCCTCGGGCATGAGCCTGCACTACAAGAGACTGTCACTGGGCCAATTTCCAAATCCTCTAGTGGATGGAGAGTGAATTAGGTCATTCTGTTTTCTTTCACTCCTTATAAACGGGACTGAAATAGAATATTCTGAAATCACAAAGTAGTGAGAGCATTTAATAAGAAGTTTCAAGTGCAATAACTGGTTAGCAGAGGTACAGGGACAAGGTAGTGATCAAACAGGGGAAGGAAGCTGAGGGCAGGGCATTAGAATAACCTTAGAAGTCCTCCTTAGAAGGCCCACATTGGAGGGCTAAAGAAATATCTGTGTACTGAGTTAAAAAAAGTCAGAAGCAGGGGGATATGAAGGCTGTTGAACAAATCTGTGTTGTTTATTTGGGAATGGAGCACTTCAAGGAATGTGCAGTGTTATAAATCCAGTAGTAGATGGCTAAGGAATGGTGAACTGCTACAAAATAAACCTGGAAATTTAGATGGGGCACCAAAGGATTATATTGTTTGCTGTTTAGCTTCTACAAGCAGCTGCTGCTTCTGTGACAGCTAGTATGAAAGGGTTCCTTTGCCCTGGATTCTCCTTCACATCCCTATAGCATAGTCAGTCACAGTATGCCCCAAATGATGTTTCTTTAAACACACTATTGTGCAGAAGGACATGGTAATAGTCAATCCTAAAATGTCATTCTCTTATCCAGGAATATACCTGAAGGAGGTCACAAAAGGACCTTTTTCTGAATGAGATTAATGGAATCCAGCAGATAAGGAACAAGGCAGCAGAACAGTGTGGAGATGTGTGAGAATCTGATCTATATGTAATTTGCATCATCTTGTAAGGATAATGGAAAGATAACACAGTATAATACAACATTTGATTGTCCTATATTAACCCATTTATATCTTGCAATAACCCTATGAGATTAGTGCTTTAATAACCCAAGTTAAAAGATGGGAAATGGACATAAAAAGGTCAAGTAACTTGTCTAATCACACAGTTCAGAGGTGACAGAACTAGGATCTGAATCCAAGCTGTCTGCTTCCACAGGGCATAACCTTAACCACAGCACCACATGTTCCCCCACACTTGAAAGCCTCAGTTTAAAGTTCCACTAATTAAAGACTCTTTCAGTTTTCAGAGTGATCTCCTTTTTACACATAATGTAGAGCAATGAAGACTAACCCACAGGGGTTGTAGTGGTGTGGTAATGTACCTGGGACCTGGGAGAGAAGTCAGGGATGGAGATAATGCTCTGAGCATAATCTCCATAAAGATAAAAGAGGTTAAGGTGAGAGGATGACATCATTTAAAAAAAGGCTGCAGAGAGAAAAGGCCAAGACTATGAATAGGACTGTTTGTTTTTTGGATTTAATATCATAAGATTTGATTTGACCCTTGATGATAATGAATTATAGTCACCTACTTCAGGGCTGCAGCCATGGTTTCTCACCTGTATTTTGTCAGTGACTCGTATAGCATATAGCAGGCACTCAATAAATACTTCTTGAATTAAAGAAAAGATGAAAAGGGAATTCAAGATGGAAAGGCATCAAGAGTAATATGAATATGTGAAATAACTGAAATAACCTTTTTACAACGAAGGAATGTGTGTGTGAAAATAACTTCATGAGGAATTATACATCTAAATTAGTTATAAGAGGAAAAACAAAAAAGGGGTTCTGAATAGAATAATTTATATTCAAGTATTAGAGATTGTGTACTTATTACATAAAAGACTTGGTGATACGCATGGAAGTATGGAGAAAAATATCAAGGTAGCAACTACTTGGTCCTTATTCTTGAGAAACTTAGTCCAAGTAAGAGAGAAATAGTTATCGGAACTGAAAAAGATAGTACAGACAGGAGGGCAGAATTTAAGTGAAAAGCACTTTTTCAAGCAAGATTCAATGGCCGTACATGAGGGTACCTAGGGGAGTGGGCACTGGTTTGGGGCCAGGAGAAGTGATGGTAGTAAGAGGCAAAACTATCCAAGTAAAAGAAGAAATCAGCTCAAAGTCCCAAGAGGAAAGAGTAGAGAAACTGTAAGCCCATGTGGTTGATGCTAGTCTGTCCTCTTTATTAATTCAGGGAATTTACAAGACTTTTTTGTTTTTGCTCATCTTAATATATCACCCACATAAAGCACACTTTTAAACCCTGTTTGTATAAAATAAAGTAATGGAAAAAAGAGAAAGTCAAAATTGTCATTTCCGATTATCAGAAATAACCAAAGGTTACAAAAATATAAAAAGAATGATTGGTGACCATCATGAAGATGATGGTTACATGTTTTATAAATATTAAGGAAAAGCAGATCTGAATGCAATTCTTATTTTTAATGTCGCAAGTGAACTGCACAGGATATGAGTGACCATTTCTTGTACTCTAAAAAGTTTTGAAATATGGATCAAAACTACCATTTTCTGGAATGTGAAAAGGCCTATGTGATAATGACAAAACAAAAGAGCTCTAAGCAATCAACATCCAGAGACTTGGAGTAGGGTGAAGTAAGGAATCCCAGGATCTCAGCCCAAGCTCTCTGAAGGGTCTATTGAGTGCACATGTGTAAGCACAGCATTCCTCTTCTATGTAAGCTACTTCTGCCAAAAACTTGCCCTTTTAAAAACCTGAACAATGAAGACTCTCTGCCAAAATTCATCACAGTGTAGTCTAAGACAACAATCCCCACGGCGCTGAGAAATGTGAATCAAGTCAAAGAAAGGGAAATGTTATCCCCTCATCTGTATATCCAGTACAAATGCTTTTGAACAGCTACTTTACAGGTGATAAAAGCCTTCATAAGTTGATACAATAATTTGACTTATACTAATTTTCTACTTTGTAATTATACATAACTCACCTTACACTATTTCATCATGCAAATACTTTTACAGATAGAACAGTCTGGCTACTTCGACCTTCTACCAAACTGCTTGGAAAGCAACTTAACACCCCAATTTGATCATGATAAGGAAATATTTGAAGCTATAAGACGGAGGCTAGTGTGGCCAAAAGAGTGAATTTTGAATCAGAATATATGTGAAGGATAAAGTTAGTAAGTATACAATTTCACAACTGTTTTAAAAACCTGTCTTCTGATAAGGAGAGTCAGACCTCACAATTGATGAGATTTGAGATGATTATTTTCATCTGAAAAGATTTTTTGAAAATAGTACCTTAGTTATAATTATGTATTCATAAGTCATCAATTACTTGAAAATACATTGATAGGAAGTAAAAAAGGAGTCAATGATAGTCCATGCAAAAGCATAAATTTCACATCTCTATTATGCAAATTATGCAAACCATTTCTAAAGGTTTTGGTCAGAATTTGTATTTCTGCATTCTTCTTTCAGAATGAGTTGAATTACCATAGGCAGGATCTCTCTTTTAAAAAATTGCATTCAATCCTTCCATGTAACAAAAATGAAAACCTTGTACCTAAGATTCCAATGGAAGCCCAGAACACACTAGTCATATTTGATCTGGGTCTTTTTCAGACATTGTCCCTGAATCTATGGAAGTTCAGTGGGGTATCACTAAAAAAAAAAGGCCCTTTAGCCACATATTCTGGGACTGGATTCCATGATTTTTCCCAAACAACTTCTTGAAATGTGTTTCTTTGTGTGCTATGATTCATACAAACTAAAAACAAGACAAATAAAAAAAGTATGTTTAAACTTTTCAACCACTGCCACAGTAGAGCACAAATTCAACAGAAAGTTGACTATAAAGCACAGTCAGGTAATTATTAAATAATTATAAATATGAGATAATAAAAAATAAGACATCAGCATGTATAAAGGTGAAATGACAGGACTTTTAGTCCAACTATAAGCAAGAGATTTCCCAGGTGGCACAGTGGTAAAGAATTAGCCTGCCAATGCAGGAGACACAGGTTTGATCCCTGGGTTGGGAAGATCCCCAGGAGCAGAAAATAGCAAACCACTCCAGTATTCTTGCCTGGAAAATCCCATGGACAGAGGAGCCTGGGGGGTTATAGTCCATGGGGTCATAAAGAATCAAGACATGACTGAGTGACTAAGCACATAAGCAAGAAAACTTACTAAAAGGGAAGAAAAAAAAAAATCCTTGGACTTTCAAAACATATGCAACCATTTGTAACACAGAGAATAGAAGGAATAATGTGAGTTTTATAATAGAAAGTATATACGTAAAGTGAGGGAAAGAATTGAAAAGACACACACAGATAAAAATGGAAATGGCAACACATATCTACATTTCTGGAACATATATGAGTCTTAATTTCTATGAATTTGAAGGGATATAAAAGACTCCTTAGGTAAATTTTTAATTTTTAAAATAAGCAATGATATGTGTATTATACCTATAACATTTGATATGGAATAATCTTTAATATATTTAATGTAGTAGATGTCCTTGAGATTCAAAGAAGAGAAACAAGAACATAGTCACTGAGCCTTTTTTGGCAACAATTTGAAAGCATAACCATCATGTAGAACTGAAGACATCTGGCACAGAATATGGATCTTGTCAATATCGATAAAATAGCAAAGACTAAAGTGTGAAAACAGTGTGCCCTCTCTTTTAATATTTAAGGCTGATTTATAGAACATTACTGATACATAGCTTTCTTTGCACAAGAACCGATCACAATGGTGATGTAAAATTTTTTATTAATCCAAGTAATATATTTTATTTTGAAAAATAAGTAATTACAAGAACACTTCAAAATATGCATTTATTATGATGAGATCTATTATACTTAGCATCAACAGGAAAAAAACAGTAGAATAGTTCCACCTTGAACTAGGGGAATAAAGTAAGCATTTAATTGAACAACATTAACCTTTCTGACCAGAGAATGGTTCACCTTTTATATAGTTTCTCACCATGGTCAATCTATATGCTTTCAAGTATAATTTTTACAAACAGATGTTATTTTTCAGAATGGTTTTAGATGCACAAAAACTGAAAAGACAGTACAGAAAGTTTCCTTAGAACCCACATCCAGTTTTCCCTATTATTTTTAAATCTACGATAGATAGAATGGACATTTGTTATAATGAATAAAATCAATATTGACATTTTGTTATTACCTAAAGTCCAAGTCTATTCTGATTTTTTTAGTATTTATCTAATGTTCTTTTTCTTTCCATGGGTCTCACCCAGAACACCACATTACATTTAGTTCATGTCTCTCTGACTTCTTCTTGCTTATAACAGTTTCTCAGACTTACTTTGGTTTTTTATGATCTTGACTGGTGTGAGGAATGCTGGTCAAATATATTGTAGACTGCCCCTCTTTTGGAATTTGTCTGATGTTTTCTCATGGTTTTATTGGGGTTATAGAACATATTAAGGGAGAGGTTGAGAGGGGGAGTATTCCTTTCATCCTTCATATCAAAGGCACATACTACCAATATGCTTTAGGACTGTTGAGGTTGACCCTGAGCACTTGCCTGAGACAGTCTCTGCTCGCCTTGTTTACTGTAAAGTACTCTTTCCCTTCCTTTCCATGCTGAGTACTCTTTGGAGGAAGTAACCATGCACAGCTCATTTCAGAAGTAAGGAGTTATATGTTCCCCTTCCTTGAGGGCCAGATACCTGCATAAAGTGTTTGAAGTTCAACTGGATGGAGTATTTGTCTCTTCTCCTTTATTTATTCATCACTCATTTATATTAGCATGGTCTCATGGATACATATTTTATACCTTGGGTTATAATCAATAATAGTTTACTTATTTTGCTTAAATTATTCTAGTGTTGGCCATTGGGAAATTTTTCAGCTGGTTCCTAGATCTCTTTGACATACCCCTATCATTGTGCACATTTGGTATGGTGAGTGTATGTGTGTGTTTGGGAAACTTGTTTATTTTTTGGCAAAAGATGATCCAGGCTCACATACATTTCCTGCCCCAGTCCTAGAATCAGCCATTTCTCTGAGGATCCCTGGTTCCTTTTATGGGACAGTAATCCTAGAAAATGAGATCTAGGCCCTAGCTGTCACATATAACATTTATTTTAAAAATAAATTTCATGTTTAACCTAAGAATTAACATATATATTTATGTGTAGTGGATTTATGGATAACTTTTTATTACATTTTCTTACTTTATGTTTATCTGTATTTACTGATTTTTCAGTAATGATTGTGAATGTGTATCTGTAATGAAATCATTAATATAAAATAAAAGTTCTTTTAGATGTACACCCCATTTCAACAAGAAAACGCAAATTACTGTCAACTTCTACTGACCTTGTATTTAGTACCGTAAGTAAACTGAGAATTTTGAGGGTTCCAAATAGTTCTTTGAAATGAAGTGTTACATTTCAAGATTAAAAGTGCTCCTCCAAGTAAAAAAAAAAAAAAAAGTATTCATTTTTTACCTTAGAACACACTTCTTTCTTTCATAGAACAATTATTTCAGATATAAACAGCAAATATTTATCTGAAAGCAACAATAGCAAATACCAAAATGCAAGAAATGCCTGAATGTCATATTTGTGGACTGGGCTTTAGAAGGAGAGAAAACAAAAAAGAAGTAAAAGCCTCACACTGATTTTATACATTCCATCAAAGAAAACTAGATTATTTAGGTATAATTTGAGATTAGAAAGTCATTAGGCACATGTTCAGCTGTCAATATGTCTTTTTTTTTTTTTTTAAAGGCTTCTATAGAACTATTTAACTTAAGAGGGTACTTTTTTTCTGGACATTGCTTTTATGCAGTTCATACATGCTGATGTTAAAAACTTAGACTATACTATTTCTCTGTCTCTTCACTAACATAACTCCAGACAATATTTCTACTGAGAAATTGTATTCGTCTAATTTCTGCTAATCTAATGCTTGAAACTATATATATTTAACTCAGTTACTAGGTACCAGCTATATAGGCTCTGGACCAGCTATATATTTCTGGACCAAATATAATACTATAATAAAAAAAAAGTACATAATTAGTACAGGAAAATAGACATTTACCTGATGGTAGACTAATAATATCACCTCTCTATATCTATACAATTTTATTTATTTTCCCTGAAAGTAGTAATACTATATTTCTTCTGCTCAGTAATCTAGACTTGTTTTACTTGACTTTGTTCTTAGTAGTTATGGCCCCATTTAATAATGCTTAATAATTCATTAGAAAAATGCACCAAGTGTTCCCATTTTCCTATGATTTACTAGAACATACTTGAGATGTTGAAGTTACAACATAAAATATTGAAGTTATAGTATTATGTTAAATGCCCTATAGAAGAAACAAGGGACATAAAGTACGTCATTTCTAATTTCTGAAGCAGAAGACCCCATATATTTAAATGGATAACAGATTTAGAGAAACACAAACTCTTCTGTGAATACTTGATCATTTAATTCTACTTATTTTATGGTAGAATTTTAATTCTACTTATTTTTATAGGAGGGTAATATGTGTGGCTTACTGAGCATGGCAAAAGAATGAGCAAACTGTCTAAATTTACCAGCAAAAGATTAGAAGGTTGGTTAAAGAAGTCCTGGTTCATAAATATTAGAAATAATTAAACATTATTATTTACATGGAGATAAAAGATCAAATATTAATGATTATAAATTAAAAGTCACCAAAATCATTTAAAATTTAAATATGAACAATCTATCTTATTACATATTCCAACTTTTTGAAACATTGTCTTGAATAATTTATATTTGTAAATGTCTAATAATTTAAGTATACCTCATTATTATTACTTAAATTTCAAAATAATTTCAATGTGTTGCAGTCTCTTATCAGTGCATTTCTTGTTTGCAGTGAATTTGCTTTAGCTTTATATTTCTTAGGCTTCCCTGGTGGTTTAGCAGTAAAGAATCCACCTGCCAAGGCAGGAGACGTGGGTTCGATCCCTGAGTCAGTAAGAGCCCTGGAGAAGGAAACAGCAACCCACTCCAGTGTTCTTGCCTGAGAAATCCCATGGACAGAGAAGCCTGGCGGACTACAGTCCGTAGAATCACAAAGAGTCAGGCACAACTTAGTAACTAAACAGCAAAAGCGACTTAAAGTTAAGGTGAAATAAGGTGGACACAGATGATGCAGATTCTCATTTCTTAATTGGATCCTTCTAAAAAATATAATAAATTCAAAAAGAAAATAACTTTTTGTAATATGCAACCTTTTACTAAGTATTTTTATAAACCCTATTTCACATGATCATTACACTGCTCCTATATGTTATGCATTACGATAAAACACTCCACATCTCAACTTTTTTTTTCTATTAAAGGTTAAAACTCATAAAAAGCAAAACTCTCCTTTCTAAAATCTCAGAGAAAGTCAAGTATAAAACCAAAGATCTTTAAGCTGATCTTTTATAGGGGACAAAGTGATTCAAAATCATTTTATTAACTGCTTGATAATTAATTATATTTCAATATTTGTTAGTATCTAAATATGTTTAGCATTGTACTAACCTAAAGTTATAAAAAGTTAGAGAAGACAAATCCTAACTTCCAGGTCCTTTTGATCCAGTTAGGAATTATAAATTCCTAAGGAATGAAGGATGAAGATATAATAATAAAAAGGAATTCTGGCCAAGATTTCCTAGAGTAAAGAAGTATTTTTTAACTAAGTTTTGAGGTAACAAGGTGTGGGATTAACAAATTTTTCCCATGGTCAGTCATTATTACTGTTATTACTACTTATTTCACAAATATGAATGTTTCTTTTTCCTTCAAGGAATATGTTATCAAGTCTTGAAATATTTATTAATACTTTACTTAGGTTATCTATATAGGTCCAGGTACATATAAAAAGAATAGCTTTTCAAACAGAGCTATGGTTACTCATGTTTATTAAATAAATCATTTATTAATTGACAAGAATTCTATCCAAAAAACATGTATCATCAAATTATTATGTCTCCCAAACAGAACAGTAAAGTTCAGTCACATTTCTTTTCCATAATGAAGTTGTAACAAACAATCTGAAGACATACTAATATTCATTAAATCACCACCAATTAGAATGTTTTCCCCTTGAGATTGATAAGTTGATGTTCTAAATAATAAAAATGGGGATGACTTAACCCAGTAACTCTGTCCAAGCAGAAAACAAACAGAGGGCAACAGAGATATCTGCCAATTCCAGAGGACATCTACAGATAACTTTCAGGTCTGTGATAAACCTTTTGATAGTTTACAAATACCCATGCAATGCAAAAAGACCACAGTATGAGGAATAAGACCTGAGCACCATGAAACATATAGTTTTAATTTAACTCCAACTCCAAACAATATATTTCCTAGTTTTGGAAAGGACGTGAGAGTAATTCAGCCTGGTGACTCAAGTTCAAACCTATATTTAATGTGTTAGCCTGTCACTGGAAACAGTACATGTGCTTCCTCTGCCTTTGTAATTGTTTATATTCCAGACCCTCCCTGACACCAAAAATAATTCCCACTCCCACCCTTACCAGCTCCCTCCACACACAAAGGAGATTGAAAACACAGTTTAGCTTTGTGTATAATTTTCCCATGCAAAATTATAGAGCAAATTATCTAAGACTAAGTACAAAGTCTGCAAAAAGGCAAAAGAAAAGATACATAATTATTTCTTTATCTTTTACCCTTAGTTTCTACTGGTGTTGGTTATAATTCTCTGAAAATTTCAAAACATTTTGCATTGCCAGGCATTTTCCCTTAATCTCCCCTCTCAGAGAGTCAGCAGGAGGGTAACAGGAGTCAAATGATTATTTCTTGCAAGCAAATGGGCCACAGACACAAAGGTGAAATGGTGGTGCCAAAATATGAAGTAAGTTTGTAGGTATCAGGTTGTGAAGGCAGTAAGTAGACTAAGGAAAACTTCATTAACCTCAGAGAATTTTCTCAACATAGCCAAAGGGTTACTATTTGATAAAATGTTTCTTTTTGTTCTGTTTTTCCTATATAAACATTATTAAATAATTCCCCATAAGGCACAGTGACCTGTATAAATATAAATTATTAATATCATGTACATAAGATTCTTGTTCTACACACTTGTTGTGGCCCATACCCATCTTCAACCCTGAATCCCATTTAAATTGTTGGGGTTTTCCCCCTGTAAATTATAATATACAGATACTGCATCAAACTGATCTTAGAAAGGTCCCTTAAGTGGCGTCATGGAAAGCTGCCTGAAGTTCTTAAAAGGTGACCTACATCCAGGTAAAACAATTCCAGTCTCAGCTCCACCTCTTACTAGCTTACATTTGAACAGAGCAGCTAACACCTTCACATCTCATTGTTCTCATCTCTAAAAGGAAAGTGACTGCTTTGTTTACTCCCTTAACCACCAATACCATTTTTAAGAATTATAATTTTTCTTAAAATTGAAAAAACCAAAATGGGACACCCCACATTTCTAACTCTGTTTCTTTTCTTTAAAAAGAAAAACTAACTAAACATGGCGAGTTCATGGCTTAATGTAGCACCTTTCCAAAGCATCACATTTTTGACCTACACCTTAAATGCAATGCGTGCCAAGTTGCTTCAGTCGTGTCAGACTCTTTGCGACCCTACAGACTGTAACCCTCCAGGCTTCTCTGACCATGGGGATTCTTCAGACAAGAATACTGGAGTGGGTTGCCACATCCTCCTCCAGGGCATCTTCCAGACCCAGGGATCGAACCCTCCTCTCACAATTCCCGCATTAGCAGGCGGGTTCTTTACCAACTAGCGCCACTTGGGAAGCCCTTAAATGCAATACTTTAATTACTGGCTGAGAGGGAGAAAAATCTGATCATAGAACCCGGATAAAGGGACAAGAGACCTTGCTGAGGTTTCAGACAATGGCAGTCACACAATATAGGTTGCTGACTGACATAATATAAAGCCTAATAAAATTGTGTGTACAAAAAAAAAAAAAATGAAACGTACTGCTGTTGAGAATATTAATGGTGATAATGTACAAAATACCTAGGATGCAATGTGTTTGTCCCTTCCCTTTTCCACCAGTTTTCCACTTCATAAATGGGCAAATTCCATTTGAAATTTTGGCAGTCCAGATCAGTACCCTTTTATTGTCTCTCAGCTACCTCTTGACCCTATTCTTATCTCTTCCCACATCACCTTCCTGTACTTCCTGGCCTTTTCTCTTCCAAAGGCCAAGGCCTTTTCCCATCTCCCTGACCTGAACCATCACTTCGTAGCCTATCAGCGACGGCTTCTCTGGCCAGCTTTAACTGCTAGAACAGGCCTCAGTGATTCTGAGGCGGGACAGAGTTAAAGTAACTGCTGGCTGGGGCTGCTCACACCCAACCCAGACCTTTCCTGCTCATCCTCCTAGCCGTCTGGCTCAGAACAGCAGGAGAAGCGAAGGCAACACAGGAGTGATGACATGTGATTCTCTCCCTTCCCCACCCTTCACATTTTTCTTTCCACGTGCAGAACCCGGAAGGCTCTGACCGCTCTTGCCCCGGCGGTTGCCATGGTTACACAATAGCAGCCCCAGACCCCGGAGTGGGGTCTCATCCAGTCTACCTCGCCCTCAACCCTTTTCATCCGTTAGGGACACCGTCCTCAACACACACCCACGGGAGGAGAATCTTTCCAGCTAAATTTGACTTTCGGTCCCCTCGCCCCTTCTCCGGCAAATGGCACTGACAGGCTAAGGATGGGAGGGGCTTTGGTGGGGAAAGAAGAGTCTTCGTAGAGACATTTGCCTTTCATTACAGCTTCACTTGGGGCTAAACAGCGGAAAGTTCGCCTATTTAACTCCAGTCTCGGTAACTTAAAATTGGGGACCTCAGCGGCCGCAGCTGCTGGGTACGCGGCTCCGGTCCAGTCCCTTCGAGTCCAGCCTAGTCGCGGGAGCGCGGCGCCTCCTTCTTCTCCTGTCAGGTCCCCTCCGCGCGCCGGGAAGCAAGCAAAGCAACTCAGCCCACGAGGTTGAACTAGGTCGTGAGGGAAGGAGAATCAGGTGATGCCGAAAACTGCCGGGGCTCTTCCAGGGCGGACCATTAACGCATGAACTCCGGGCGCGTGGGGAGGGGTTGCGGAACACCCCGCGGGGTTAAATCAGGCGGGTTAAACTCCCGGCAGGAGTCAAATCCGGGCCTTTTCTGAGGGAGCCCAGCGAGGCTACCGGGGGATGCCCGGCTCCCTTAAGAGTGCGTTTGGCAAGAACCGCCTTTCCCAGTCAGCCAGCTCTGAGGCTGGTGTCTGCTTCCAACTTTGCCCTCCGAGTCTGGGAAGATGCAAGCTCCCGTCAGAAGGAGCGTTCCCTCACAGGGTAAAAGGCGTCGCCCATCCCTCCCCAAAAGCACCACAACACAAACAACCGCCACGGTCTCCCCGTCCCCTCCCCCACGCCTCGGGAAAAGGAGCGAGGGAGGGCGCAGACGCCCCAGGTCAAGTCCTCCTCAGACGGTCCCCACCGACGCGTCTGCGAATGAACCTGCAGCCGGGGGAGCCAGGGGGCACGTTCAGAAGCGCTCCCGGCCGCCAGCGTCCCGGAGGGAACGAGAACGAGCGAAGTTCCCGGGCGCGTCCGGGAGGAAAACTTTTGCCCGACTCGGGCTGAGGAGACTGCGGCGGTGGTGGCGAGTGTGGGGGCTGCGCCCGCCGCCACGCTGTCCCTGTGCAGCGAGCCCGGACCGTCCACGTCTCAGCGCCGGATTCTCCGTCTGGCCCCCGGCGGACCCACTCCTGTCAGCTCCGGAGAGCTCTATCCGTCCCATAGTGTTCCGTATCTCCCAGCCACTCGGTATCCTCACTTCAGACCCTCGGCCACCCCCGAATCCAGTCATCCCCTACTGAACACCGCGGTCCCCAGAGCACCCTCCCACAGGAGCAGCAGGTGACCCGAAACCTGCCTTACCTGCCGCGACCTCTTCTCTCCCTCCCTCGGTGCCCGCTGTCTCTTCAGGAAGAGAGGAAGAGGATGCAGGAGGTGCGCGAGCGAGGCGGCGACCCGGGACACCGGCGCGACCTCCTCTGAGCGGCAGCGCTAGCTGAGCCGCGGAGCCGCGGGCGGCCCTGGTGGAGCGAGGAGGCTGCGGCCACAGAGGACTGGCCGGGAGGCAGGGGGCGCTGCTGACCCCCAAGCGCCCTGCCGGAGCGGCGCGGAGCCAGGCACCAGCTGGAGCTGAGGGGAGGCGAGGGTGGCGAGGAAAGGCACGCTCGGAGCGGGAGGCCGGCTTTTAAGTTTGTGGTGTGACCGCAGCAGCTGTCCCGGGAGAGACTCAGTCTTTCTAAAAAGGGGATGCTCAAAACGCCGGGGATTACCTCTCCCCTTCCGATCTCCTCCCCCAGCCCTTGGCCCCCCCTTCTCAGTGCGCACGCCAGTCCTCCCCAGCGTGCAGAAGTCCATCCCCGTCGGCGCGCGGGCTGTCAGCAGCGTGGATTAAATGTAGCCCCAGCCGCGCTAGGGTATGTTTTTCCGGTCAGGGCACTGTGTATGTAAAGGAACTTCTGACGTTTGAACCCTCGCCTCCGTGAATTTAGGGCCTGTTTATTGTATACCATGAAGTCTCCAAAGACTCCCCGCGGAAGAAACAGGACAAACCTTGTCTCAGAAACTCTAGGACTCTAAAAGAGTACCTGTGTTCCAGTCTGTAAAATTACGATCCACTGTTACTGTTAGTGGCCTTGAAAGAACTGGCCTTGAAAGATGAGCGACAGAAATCAGCCCACCAATAACGGGCTGGCACCGAGGGAAGACCAAGCAGAAGGAAAACAAAAAACAAACACACACACAACAGAAGGTGTAAGTCTTTTTTTTCCCTCTTTACCTCATACCAGACCAACAGAGTTAAGTCACTTATTCCTGTCTTACTTCCCCTGTGTAGATTTGTACACACCTTGGTCACGCAATAGAAAACTTGGAAGTGTATGAGGAATAGGCTGAATCCACATTTTGTGGAGCCTGGAACTCACACGATTTGGAGGATTTGGGATCCTCTTTAAGAAAATGAATACAGAAATAATGATTTGATTCCACGGATTTTAGAAATGAATTCGTTATCAGGCTGACCTCAGGGACATGGAGAAGGGCTGTGCAAATGATGAGTCATGAAACTTTGGGTCTTATTGGCTAACGTGTCTATTATGGGAACTCTGGGTCCGTGGTCACACACCTTGCACTTATTAGTCTGAAACATAAAACCGACTTGGGGTGGAACCTCTGAAAAAAAGCAGCCACGGGGTCCTGCATTTGTCAGCTTGATTTAAGAGCACAGCTTGTAAGGTCTCAGAGCTCCCTTGGCAAATGACAAGGCGGGGTTTGGTTTGGGGGCAATGAGCAGACAATGGCAACAATGGAAGAACTGGTCTAGGGGAGGAGACTCTTCATTCAGCCTTCCTCTGCTCAGGGAGCTGAGGGCCACCAGAACTAAATGAGTCATTTTAAGTTACAGATGGTTGGTGGCAGAGCCAGCTTAGGAGGGATTCAAGTTTCCTAACTCTAACCAAGGTTCTTTCCTGTGTCTCATACTGCCCCATCACTGTAACCTTGGTTTTGACTGTCAACCAACAAACCCCATAATTTTCTTCTTTGGATACAGGAAAATTTACAGACTATTCCAACATATAGCCATGTTTTTTGCTGCATGCTTTCTATTTAGTGTCATACCACTCATTTTATAGTTAACCATATGCTTGATATGTTTGCTACATTTTAAAATATTTTTATGTTGTTTTATTTGTTTAGGTCATTGCCCCCAGACCAAACTGCAAGCTCATTGTGACAACAAAATGCCTCTTTTGTCTCCCCCAGCACGGCTTAGGGTTTTGCATATGGTGGGTTTGTGATAAGAAGCTTTTGATTTTTATTCTATTAATTTTCTAATATTTTGTCAGTTTGTTGGCCAGAATGTTGTATTTAACTAGAATTGTGGTTAACTCTGGATTTCCCCTTTTTCCCTCCTGTCTCAAATCCTAGCTTAATATACTCAAGCTAAATGACATCTCCCATTTGCTACTGTCTCAACCTTTTCCACAAAACCCCCAAAGAAACAGTCACTCTCTCCTGTTTTTCCAGAGCACTTTGATTTCGCTACCAAATACATCTCTTTCACATTATATCATACTAAGTTATACATTTGTCTGCATCCCATACAAGAGTATCACCTGTTTTGTGTTCTTGTTTCTCTAGCTCCTAAAACAATGAATGCCTATGAATTTGTATTAAACTGATTTAGTTTGAAGTACCCTGACTTCAAATTTAGACTGCATTTTCTAGGGCATCCTGAACATACCATGAGAAGACAACATCTGGAAACTGGGTTCTGTGCTTTCTTTCCTTTTAATTACTCTGAGCACGCAGCAGGCAGAGTCAACCACACAGCTCAGTTGTGATGAATGGCCTCAGCTGTGCCCAGGGCTTTGTAATCCTCACGATACTTGTGAGTGTCTCGCATATGGTGGGTGCTTAACAAATATTTGGGGGTTAAATGAGTTAATGAAAACAGTGGATGTGATGACAATAATTAGTCACTGAATTTATTTCTGAAATTTCTACTAACTCTACAGGATCTCACACAGTATGGATCCCACATATCCCTAGTATGGTTTTACAACTGTTTTTAAGAGTTTGAAATTTACTGTTATCTAAAGCAGTTTGGTGGGAGAAGGCAATGGCACCCCACTCCAGTACTCTTGCCTGGAAAATCCCATGGACAGAGGAGCCTGGTGCGCTGCAGTCCATGGGGTGCCTAGGAGTCGGACACAACTGAGCGACTTCACTTTCACTTTTCACTTTCATGCATTGGAGAAGGAAATGGCAACCCACTCCAGTGTTCTTGCCTGGAGAATCCCAGGGACGGGGGAGCCTGGTGGGCTGCCATCTATGGGGTCGCACAGAGTCGGACACGACTGACGCGATTTAGCAGCAGCAGCAGCAAAGCAGTTTGGTAATCTGGTCTGCAGTGTTGGTTAATACCCAATCTGGATTCTTAAAATAACATCCAGTAGGAAAAGACTGAGCATACACACACACACACACACACACACACACACACACACAAAAAGTATTTTACAGAGTTTTATTAAAATGTAAGGTGTGTTATATAGTTTAGTTTATCTTCAAGGGTGACTCTTCGAGTCTCAGCAAATGATCCTTAATTACACTGAAAGAGATGTCTCTCATCATGCGTGCTCAGTCCCTTGTGTCTGACTCTTTGCAATCCTATGGATTGTAGCCAGCCAGGGTCCTCTGTCCATGGGAATCTCTAGGCAAGAATACTGGAGTGGGTTGCTGTGCCCTCTTCCAGGGGATCTTCCTGATGCAGAGATGGAACCCACATCTCCTGCATTGCAGGCAGATTCTTTACCGCTGAGCCACCAGGGAAGCCAGTATGTATCATCAGAACTACCTAATTGGTGCTGCTATATCTGTTCTAGACTGAGGGGAAAAAGAAAAGAAAAAAAAGGAAAAACAAAATTCCTTCCAGGTGCTTGGAAACTTTATTGAATGAGTAAACTTGTCTTGAGTGTCCAGTTTATTCCTCTGTGACACACCACTCATCTTCCTTAGGGCTCACAGATTGAATCAAAGTCATTTTCACTCTATGGTAGTACATATACATTAGATAATATGAAATACAGTATTTCTTAAGGATTACATTTTGATACTGAATAATGCTAAAGAATAAAATTCTAATTGTAGAATTTCAAGAATCGTTAATCTATTTCAGAACCCATAAAGGAAGGTAGCATGGATGGAAAAGGATAGAATAGGTATATTCTAGGCTTTTCCAGTTCCACATATAGCTACCTCTGCCCAGGAGACAGGAGAATGATAATTACTGGCTCCAGAGTTTAAATCTAGCAGAATCTCAGAGGTTTTGACTATACTTTAAGCAGAAAGTAAGTACTTTTCTGTACAATCTTCTGTTCACAAAGCTATGGAAATTAAAAGGAAAAAGACAGATAAAAGAGACTGCAAAGTTCTCTGCACAGAGACAAGGAAATGGAGACGAAACCCAATCCATTTAGTGCTCACTTCTATAAAAATAATCGTACCTTGGTCAGACATAAAACCCTTCTGCCTTATAAATTAAAATACTATTTTATGAATATTTTCCCATGTATTAGCACATTAGTACCAACAGATAAAAGATATTATTATACTCGTATAAGAAAATTGGGGTGTGTTTTAGTTTATGTCTAATTGAAACAAGTGATGACATGAGTTGAAAGCAGCTCACCCAACTCCTAATCTTCTATCAGATACTTTCCCTTTATAAACTGAAGATATTTTTTCACATCTGTTTCATTTGATCATGACAATTCATTCATCACTGGATCATTAGGTAGTAACATATTAAGATCATTATATCATGTTTAGTAGTGGAAAAGAACACACCTGACTTTCACCTTTAATACAGTATTAGACATAGTATTAGCCAGGCATAGATCTCTCAGAAGTAAATGGATCCCTGTTTCTTATCATCAAATAAAGACAGAAGATAGTTTATAGTTAGTTCATCGGAATGTGAAACTATAGTGTCTTTGTGTTTTAAACTCTTATAACATCATAATCATAAATATTTAGAGTTAGGAGAGACTTCAAAGATCCTCTAGTCTTCATATTATACATGAGGAAATGAAAGACGAGAAGACGGAGTGATCACCTAGCTTCTCGTGACTTGCCTTGATGCCCTCTGCAAAACAGCACCCTGCTATATAGCCCTTTTTTTTTTTTTGGAAAAAATAAAAATCAGTTATTTTTCAAACCCTTTCTAAGCCAGAATCTTAAGGTTATATTTACTTAGCTGGGTTGGGGTGTGGTGAATAATTAAATTCAGCAGGAATGCACTTCAAAACAAAAATAAAAACAGCCCAACCCCTTTGGCCCAAGTCCTGAGACCTCAGAAAAGAAAACCTCCTTGACTATGAACATTCACTAGAAACTGGAAAGGCTTTCTGTGTTTGATATAGGACTCCACAGAGCTATTGCAGAATGGAGGAGTTTAAAATAAAATAAATGACTTTTTGTTTTATTTTTATTTTTTTTTATTTTTAACAATGTTCTTCTATAAACAAACCATCCCCAAAGAAATATTTTAAGTGAAAGCAAACAACTTTCCTATACATCATATAAGAAAAAAATATCTTTAAGTTTGCTTTTCTTAATACCTCATACCACCACCACTCCACCCTTAGAGCTTGCTGTGGACACAAGTGTATTCTAAGAAAGTGGGAGAAAGGGAGGGATTCCTATGATACCTAATTGAGGCAAGCCTTATTTATTTAAGAGTGATGAAACCAAGAAAAATATGCCCTCTTGTGGCTTATTTGTTCTACTTCACAACTAATCTACCGTGCTCTATTATTTCCTGAAACTCAAACATACCTATATTCCAAGTGGAATTAAACTATTCCTTTGTGCGGTAACTGGAGAAAACAGGTCTGTGCAGACAGCAGGAAGACGTTCCAGGACTTCTGTTTTGTTCAAGGTCTTAAACAGCAGCTTAGCCACAACGAAATCAGTATCCCTAAAAAATGGAAAATTTTCCAAAATAACCCACAGATTCTTACAGATATTATAAAAGTGCTTTCCAAATAAATGCATTAGATAGAATTTCTTTCCTAAATAGTGAGGTTTGTGTTAATAAACCTAAACCATCAGTTCCACAAATAGGAGAAAATTCATGATTTCCTTTCCTACTGTGTTTATCCCTCTAATATTTCTTTAGCTGTGGGATGATGCATATTTTTCCATTAAAAAGTAAAATATATAATAGTTAAGAGAATCCTGATTTTCATTCTCTGCGTATTTTTCTCTCCTACTTGTTCTTCAGAAATGAATATATAACAAATGTATTAAATTTTTTGAAAATGCCCGCCATGTTTTCCTAAAACAGCAGTCGAGATGGAGTTAGTGGGAAATGATCTCTGCTGATCAAGAGGATGACTGTCATGTAGCTATCATTATCATTTAATAACTTAGTAACTAAGTGAATGTCAAAGGTTTAAAACAGGCCAGAATGCTAAATCCTTAGTCCATCATTGTTATTATTTTACATACAAAAAAAAAAAAAAAAAAAGACTTAAACCACACATTTTCCATTTGGCTGGATCTGCTTGTGTGTTAAGTAGGCGAGTGGGCCTAATCTGCACCCTTACTTTAGCAAGTTCTCTACTGAAATAGACTGAATTATATCTCACTTATCGAAGAATAAATACAACTTTCCAAAATGCCCAGTTTAACATGGAGTTATTGCTTTTGTAAATTATAAGCTTAAAATGGAATCCTATAGCTTAAGTTTATCTAGTTCAGTGATCATTCTGACCCTTGAAGCATAGATACACTTTACTGGAATTTTCATTTGCAAGGAACATTCGTTCATCAAATAGTTGACTTTTAAATTTTATTTACCTTAATTTACTGAATAATAATAAGCCACTATACTACTATTTAAAAACTGCCTTCTGTTTCTATTTGACATTTCAGTAAAATTATGTTTACCTATGGCAAGCAGTTTTACTTCCCAAAATTTATTCATATGTTTGCCAAAAGAATCTACATTAAAAGTCTATGATATATGTGTATTTTAAAAATTATCTCTAACTTTACAATATGTAAAATATCCAACTGTAAGAATGGAGCTAATTTTAAAAGACAAAAACATGACCATTTAAAAATTATCAAGAAATTAGTATTTCATTAATTAAGAATAATAATAAAAGATAAGTGATCCACACTAACGAAGGTTAATATTGTAAGTATGGTATGATTGATAGCATGCCCAGTATTAAAAATGGTGATCTTCCAGTATTAACTATTAGAATATTATAAACTTACGATATTTGTGTATCCCTGTTGTGTATGCTGTTGTTTTGTTCATTTTCATTGCTTTTAGTGATATTATTGTTTGAATGCATTGGGAGTTATCCATTCTCATGTTGATAGCCAGTTGATAACAGTGAGGTATTGGTTAAAGATCAGATAAACAAATAAAACAAATTAGAAGTCTAGAAAATAGACCTAGATGTATAGTCATGTACATAATAGGAATTTTGTTTTCTGCCTCCAGACTTTAGTGTACAGTAATTGTCTTCTTTTTAGGAATTCCCTGGAAGTACAGTGGTTAGGACTCCACACTTTCACTGCCACAGGTGCAGGTTTGATCCCTGATCAGGGAACTAAGATCCCACATCCCTCAAACTGTGCTGCAGAGCCACACCACCCCTCACCCCTCAAAAAAAGCCTTTTCTAAAAATTACTTTTGTTATGTGGCATTTGAAATAGAAAAAATAGCAAACACACATGTATACACAATAAAATAGAACTCACATTGAAGAATATGCCACTTAAACTAAGAGTTAGAAAATTATAATTCTCTCAACTTTTCTTTGTGCTCTTCCCTGATTCCATCCTCTTGCCTACCATACAGAAATGAACAATATTCTAAATTTACTGCTTATTTTCTCTGCCATTTTTCTGTACTTATGATTATAGCTCTAAACAATATCCAACATGATGCTTTATTCTTAACTTTATATAAATATAACAGCTTTCTAAAAATAATAATTTTCTGTGACTTTCTTTACCCTGGTGGCTCAGATGGTAAACAATCTGTCTGCAACGTGGGAGACCTGTGTTCTATCCCTGGTTTGGGAAGATCCTCGGAGAAGGGAACGGCAACCCATGCCAGTATTCTTGCCTAGAGAATCCCATGGACAGAGGAGTCTGGAGGCCTACAGTCCATGGGGTCACAAAAAGTTAGACACGACTGAGCGACTTTCACTTACTCACTTACTCAGCAGTATCTAAGATTCATCTTCCCTGTTGTGAATGCTGTTGCTTTTTGTTCATTTTCATTGCTTTTAATGATATTATTGTGTGAAGATGTCATGAGTTATCCGTTTTCAGGTAGATAGCCAGTTGAGTTGTTTCCAATGTTTTGTTATCACTAAGAATGCTTCATGAACATGCTTGAAATATGTCATTTGATTTTTCTGTTTCTCAGGCCCTTTATGAGCCGGTTATGAACACAGAAACCAATCCAAGCATTTAATTGTCAAGCCAAAGGCATTTAAGATAGGAAATCGGAGTATAGGGAAATAGATGAAAAATGTTGGAAGGAGCAACAAAAGAGAGAAGGACAGGGTCTGGAAGAGTAAAAGGAAAAGAATGATCCTGAGAGATTAGGTACTACTAATGCTCCAAAGCTGCAAGTCTTTGTTGAGTGTGGTGTTCCAGTCCTTATTGGATCTGCTAAAATGTGTTGCCTTAACCAGAACTGGGCTGATGAAAGGTGTTAGCTCTGCGATGCTGGAGTTAGAAACACTTTGACCCTGCTATTTCTTCTCCTGCAACTACCAGAAACTACCAAAACTTGCTTCATTTTGAGACCCAGAAGCATAAAGCTTTTCTGTTTCTCATCTATTGATCATCTGCAAACTTTTGTCTTGACTAAATCTAACCAAAGGCCAGATGACAAAGTAATATAAAATGGTCTAAAGACTTGAGCAGACTTTTCATAAAAGAGGGTATTTAAAGGGCCAATAATGTCGGCAGCTATCACGGAAATACAAATTAAAACCACAATGTGATTCCATTACACATCCACCAGAATGACCAAAATGAAAGGACAAAATGCCAGTAGTTGCTAAGGATGGGAGAATCCAAACTCTCATACATTGTGGATGAAAATGTAAATTTTTACAACCTTTCTGGAAAACTCTTTAGCATTATCTACCAAACCCTAAATGTATACATACCCTATAGGCAACAATTCTATGCATAGATTGAGCCCAAGAAAAAGGTATGAATATCTTCATCAAAGTAACTATACAATAATGTTTATAACAAAATTATTTGACATAGTCTCACTTGGAGACCATGCAAACTATCCTCAACAATAGGAAGGATAATATATCGTGGACAGTTCACATAAGGGAAGGTTATAGAGCAATAAAAATAAACTACAACTATGCCAGCAATGTACATTAGCTTCAGAAAACCAGTAGTTAGTGAAAGAAGATAGGCACACATAGTATGATTCATAATTAACCTTTTTTTTTTTTTGCAGAGGTAAACCAACTGATTTTAAGATTCAAATAGAAAATAATCATGCAAGATGAGGAGGAATGACTCTTTATGATCTTGACTCTTCCAAACCAATAACAAACAACACCCTTTTATTGGTTCAAGTTTACTTCATTGTATTTCCATAATGTTTTAAAGCTTTTCTCTTAACTGTTTTGTACATTTCTTTTCTTTTTTTGGCTGCACTATTCAGACTGCAAAATCTTAATTTCCCAACCATGGATTGAACTCATGGACATGAAAGCCCTAAGTCCTTACCATTGACCTCCAGGAAACTCCCATGTATATTTCTTAATGTTTCATTGTTTTACATTATTGCTGATATTGTAAGTTAGGTTTTCCTTTCATTATATCTTCTACCTGGGTATTGTTAATAGATACAGAGGTTGTGTGCATGCTGAGTTGCTTCAGTCGTGTCTGACTGTTTGTGACCCTAGGGACTGTAAGCCCACCAGGCTCCTCTGTCCATGGGATTCTCCAGGCAAGAATACTGGAGTGGGTTGCTATGCCCTCCTTCTGGGGAAATCTTCCCAACCCAGGGATCGAACCCATGTCTCTTACATCTCCTGCATTGACAGGCAGGTTCTTTACCACTAGCACCACCAGGTAAGCCTCAGATGTAGAAGTTGCTGCTGCTGCTGCTGCTAAGTCACTTCAGTCATGTCTGACTCTGTGTGACCCCATAGACAGCAGCCCACCAGGCTCCCCCGTCCCTGGGATTTTCCAGGCAAGAACACTGGAGTGGGTTGCCATTTCCTTCTCCAATGCATGAAAGTGAAAAGTCCGAGTGAAGTTGCTCAGTCGTGCCCGACTCTTAGCGACCCCATGGATTGCAGCCCACCAGGCTCTTCCGTCCGTGGGATTTTCCAGGCAAGAGTACTGGAGTCTATTGCTGTCTATATATTAATTTTATATTTTGCTAATTTTCTGAATTATTTTATTGTTTCCTTAACTTTAATCATGGATTCTTTCAGATTATTCATGAATACTATCATAAAATTGTTAATGTCTGGTCTATGAAGGTTTGGTGGAAATCTTTAATACCTTTTTTCTGCTATATAAATTTAACCTTTCTATTTCTACTGGGTTAAATATAGGTAAATTATATTTTCCTAGATGTTGTCTCAGAGAAGGCAATGGCACCCCACTCTAGTACTCTTGCCTGGAAAATCCCATGGACGGAGGAGCCTGGTAGGCTGCAGTCCATGGGGTCTCGAAGAATCAGAGACGACTGAGAGACTTCACTTTCACTTTTCACTTTCATGCACTGGAGAAGGAAATGGCAACCCACTCCAGTGTTCTTGCCTGGAGAATCCCAGGGACGGGGGAGCCTGGTGGGCTGCCATCTATGGGATCGCACAGAGTCAGACACGACTGAAGCGACTTAGCAGCAGCAGCAGCAGATGTTATCTATTTCATATAAGTTTATAAATTTATCTGCCTAGAGTTGGACAATAATTACTTAATTTTTAATTTTCTTTTTGTTTCATTGATCTTTATCAGTTGTAATTCTTGTTAATTTTCTTTTATATTTAATTAGGTGGGCTAGTAATTATTTTGATTTTTTCTTAAAAAACAACTTTTTCATTGATTAGTTGGTTGTACTGTTTTCTGTTTTAAAATTCATTAATTTTTGCTATGCATTAGTTATTTGCTTCCTGCTTTTTTGTTTTTAGTTTCCTTTTTTAAAAGTTTTGCTTTGAGAATTTTATTGTTATTTTCACTCTGATTTTTATTAATATAAACAGATACATTTTCTTCTGATTATCACTTGAATTAGAGCCAAGAGTGTCTGATATGTAGTGTTATATTGTCATTATTTTTCAAAAATTCTGCAATTTGATTTCCTATTTCCTCTTCCTCCAATGAATTAATAGAGTTTTTTTTCCCAGCAGGAAAAAGAGATATTGTTGTTCTTGCTTATTTTAAAATTATATTATTTTCTAAATATATTGTATCCATGTAAGAAAATGTTATTTGCAATATTTATGCTTTATAGAAATTTGGGAGATTTGAGCAGCCAAATATATGGTCAGTTTTCATGACTTTTTTTGTGCACTTGAGTTAAAGGCACTTTCTCTGTTAGTCTATATATTTTCATATGATCTATCCTCTTATTTTCTGTCTATTTCTTCTACCTTTGCCTGTAGTTTCTACTTTATAAAGTTAGGTGTTCTAATCTTTGGCCCATAGATGACCATAACATTTCCTTTGTGTATTACGGTCTAATATTATAAACCGCCTCCTTTGCTGCTTGATACATCTTTGCTCATCCTTTCATTTTCAACTTTATGAATAATATCATTTTAGACTTATTTCATTAACTCAACATATATAGTAGACTTTTACTTTGAGTCAGTTTGAAAATGTTTACCTTTTAGTAGATGGATTAAGCTCATTATGTTTAATAGGATTAATTTATTTTGAAGAAACTTGTATTATTTTGCACTTTATGTACTATATGAATAATTTCACATTTCTATAGTTTTTTCTTTATATTCTCTAGTTTTATCTTTCCTTCTTTTTTCTTTTTGATATTTTTATTTTGAATCAGAGTGATTTTCATCACTGGAAATGTTTTGATTCTCATTTTTGGCTTTTTTTCCCCTAAATTAAACATGGATTATTATTATTATTATTTTTTTTGCTAATGTCTGTTCCTTCTGAAAGAATAAATTTTCATAAACCAGCAAAGCAGGTAATTCTCTATGAGGAGTTTGGGTGTGGATTCCTAATTTTCTTAGTTTCTAAGTTCTTTTGGTACAACTGGAGGCAGTTTTCTTCGTAAATGGCTCCTTTCATTTCAGTGGAGGAGAAAGATTGATAACATCTTCTGATTTTATGATTCTCTTTCCTTAGAATGCTTGGTTTCCACCACTTGTTTATTCTTTCCCATCAGTACCAATTCCCCAAGGAGTCCCTTTCTCCCAGAATCTATGGTTTGCCTTCCCAAAGTACTAGTTTTGATTCTGTGTTTTCAAGTCCTTTTTAAAATAATTCCCCAGCAGTCTATGCTGTGACCTCCTTCAGTACCTAAATGTAGGACTCCCTCTCTCTCATGGGTTTCTGTTCAGTCTCCTCCTCACTTGTAGCTTCCAGATCTGGCACTACTCAATTTGGGATGTTTGTTTCCTTATTTTTATGTAAATTAAAGATTGTGGTATTTTCTGTCTCCTAGTTAAGATATAGGAATGCGTTAAGGGTGGTTTCATATGCGTTCCTTCTTATTCTATATGGGTTTTTTAGAGGCTGTGAGGAGAGATTCCAATGTAGGTGGTTGTCATTATTCTACAGAAACCCAGAAGTGTTTCCTTTTTTTCACAAAACAATTACAATATGGTTTTATACCAATGGAAATTATATAGTATGGAAAGGAAGAATTAGGAGAGAACTTTTGGAATGATTTCCTTGCATAGAAGCAAGAGAGAATAAGGTTTAGTACCCAAGGTAAAAAGTCACTTTTAATAAGAGCAAGGAGAATTTGTGGTAAAGTGAGAGAGGGCCGAGTTATGTGTAGTGAAAAGCAGGTTAATAGGCAAAAGATTTGTTGTGAGCTTGTGGAAGTTCTTTTTATTTTTATTGAAGTTTAGCCAGTTTACAATGTTGTATTAGTTTCTGGTGTGCAACAGAGTGATTCAGTTATGTACATATATAAATTATATATATATTATTTTTCAGATTATTTTCCATTGTAGGTCATTACAAGGTTTCAAAATTGTTACCAGTGCTATACAGTTTCTCTATTTTATATATAGTAGTATATATATTTATATATATAAAGCTCAAATTCCTAATTTATCCCTTCCCCCTTTCCCCTTTGTTAACCATAATTTTGTTTTCCGTGTATGTAAGAACTGACTCATTTGAAAAGACCATGATGCTGGGAAAGATTGAAGGTAGGAGGAGAAGGGGACGGCAAAGGATGAGATGGTGGGATGGCATCACCAACTTGATGGACATGAGTTTGAATAAGCTCCAGGAGTTGGTAATGGACAAGGAAGCCTGGCGTGCTGCAGTCCATGGAGTCGCAAAGAGTCGGACAGGACTGAGTGACTGAACTGAACTGAAGCCTGTTTCTGTTTTGTAAATAAATTCATTTATGTCATTATTTTAGATTCCACATATAAGCAATATCTTATGATAGCTGTCTTTCTCTGTCTGATTTATTTCACTTAGTGTGATAATCTCTAGGTCTATCCATTGCTGCCTCTCTTCTCAGTAATGTGAGATTAAGACCAGTATCTGAGAGGAAGATTGGAGTGGGTATCATGAGGAGGGAGTGGAAGTATACCCAGAAGATACCCAGAAGGGTGTGGATATGTTAGTAAGAAAAACAGCATGATATATGTCTTTAGTCCAATTTATTTTGGAAATATAAATATGTTCATATAGCATGTTTTCATGAGTTGATTAAATTAAGTATTAGAGACAACCAAAACTGTAGTTTTGCCAAACACTTTGAAGACAGAAAGGGATTTTTAAAAAAGACTTAAAAGTTCTATTGAAGCTCAGAGAAAAGACATAATCTGAGATTATGCAGAAGAGATTATAAATTAAGTGTATGGACAGACTGTGGTCAAGATGACTTTGGGCAAGGTCCTTACAGGTAGAACCAGAACATAAGCACCTGGAAAGTATGGGGGTATAAGTGAAAGAGGCTGCAAAGAGAGGTTGTTTCATGCAGGAACCCTGAAACAAAGTCCTGATGTGGGAATGTGGGCTGTGTGTTAAGGAAAATATGAATATGTCTAATTTTTCTGAAATAGGTAGCTATAAAATTAGAAAGTAAGAAACAGGAATGAAAAAGTAGATATGTAAGATATCAAAGCAAGTTTTAGATGCCTTACTAAGAAAGGACTTCACAAATTGAACAGGAAAGATATTGGAAAAACAAATTTTAAAAACTTTGAACACTGTAGTGATTTCTTAAAGCAAGCAATCTTAAAACTCCTTGCTTTGAGAATTCTAGTCTGCCAATAGCATGTTTTGGATGTGGGGAAAATTAGAAATCAATAGTCCTTCTGAAGGATAATTACAATATTCCAGGGTAATAAGGATATGAACTCAAGGAATGGCCCATAGAATCAGGGAAAGAAGGTTCAAGTGTAATAAAGAGTTGAAAATTATATGTCTTATGTAATCTAGATTAAATGAAAAAAGTAGCTTTAAAGATAAATACTTTTTAAAGCTAATTCACAATACAGAACATTTGAGCACTTTAAAAAATTTTTATATTTTGGCATTGACAAGGAAGATGCTTGATAGACTAAACTAGACTATTACTTAATTGACCCTGTGTTAGTCATCTGAGGGTAGTGACTTTTCCAACTTGGCAAAGGCATTTGAAACTGACTTATTTTCCAAAGCAGTTGAATGAATAGTCCTTTCAAATGACATCCATTGATCTAATATGGTAAAAACAGACTGTCAACCACTTCAAAATAGCCTTCTGAAGTCATTTATTGATTTGGTCCGATTTAGAAGTAAATTTTCCCTAAAAGTATCCCCCAGACCTAAGCCAGTACGATGTAACTGAAACCTACTGTGTAATATATAACATCTCTATGGAGAAGGCATATTTAGTTCTCTCACTTTGTATAGGAACATGGCTCCTAGAAGTGATGGGCACTGGTGATTTCTCCCTTCCTTGTGGTTGATTGTTAGTATGACTGGGGAGAAGAGTCCTTGTGCACATGCTAAGTAGTGACTGAGCATCCTGTATAAAGGCTTTTGAAGGTAAGGAGGTCATTGGAACCAGGTTTAGTTCCCAAGTCTCACTCAGTATTACCTCCTCTAACTGTAGGAATGGGCTTTCTTATATACTTTTTTGCTATTAACACTCTTGGTTTCATTCTTTCCGATCCAGTAAGAATTTAATTCACTGTTACGGTTTTTCTTGGTACTGTCTAGGCCCTGAAAAATACTCAAAGACATTTTAAAAGTTTCTAATAAATAGTAACATCAGTAATCAGAGAGAAATTAAAACAAAAAAACTTTGCTTTATTTTTCCTCATTTCCCCATGTCTTTCATTTTTCCTTCTCTTCTCCTTTCTCCTCACTTATCTTAGCCAAAATCAATAATTTGAACTTTCTTTTTATATTGTTTTTGATCTCTCTCAGCTAAAAAAAGTGACCAAACTCCTGGAAAATTTGTCCCTGTCTTTACTTCTTTCCCTAAAAGCATGCCTGGTGCTTGAGTAGCTTCATATGCAGTGGGAGATACCAAAGTTTCAGGGGATAGCATCTTCCTTTTTTTTTTCCATCCTCCAGAACATGCACCTTACCATGTGAGTAGCACTTGACCAGTTAACTTCTTCACTCAAGTCTATGACTGTGGCAACTAGTGATCTTTTTATTTCACCAGGCCCAGTAGCATTTCCTGTCTCAGGCTTACTTCAACTCTCACTGCGTCTACAGAGTACTGAGATCCTCTTAGCATGTAGGCACAACTCAGGCAATTTCCTTTGTAACAATCAATGCAGAGTTTCTTGCTCTGATAACTTGACCTTGGCAGTCTCTCCACATTCTTAGCTATGTCCTTTTAGCTGGGTCCTATGGGAACAAGTTTCAGAGAAAAATGACATCCCAGGCCCTCTTACAGACAGACCACCAGGTTGGCATGAGTTTCCCAGATTGGTACCTGGTTGAAGGTGTAGCTTCCCTCCTCACTGACTGATCTAACAAACATTCCCCTCTCCTGGCCTACATTGGAACATACTTAACTGATTCATGCTTCTGTTTTCTTTCTCTATTCTCCTTTCTAATCCCCATTGGCTGGAAATCACCAACGTTCTCCTTCTTTTCTTCCTGTTTCCAAATATGGATAACTTACTCTACATATAAACTCATTGGTTCAGCAGGCCAGTCTTATCTCTGAACATATTAGAGGAAGAAGGGATAAAAAAGACAACTAACTGTCTTTCAGGAAAATCCTATGTCCCAAAACAATTGCTTGCTGCAAGTCTCATTATTGAACATCACATGTAGAATGTTGTTATTTTTCTAAGCAATGTTTCTGAAACAAATTTCAAGGCACCAAGAAGTAGACAGCTTGGGCAGACCAGGAGAGAGCCAAAGACTCAGAAAGGTAGAAGGGAAGCACATGCAGAGCTTTATAATTTACCCTTGTTCACTTCAGTTCAGTTGCTCAGTTGTGTCCTACTCTTTGCGACCCCATGAACTGCAGCACGCCAGGCCTCCCTGTCCATCACCAACTCCCGGAGTCCACCCAGACCCTTGTCCATCGAGTCAGTGATGCCATCCAACCATCTCATCCTCTGTAGTCCCCTTCTCCTCCTGCCCTCAATCTTTCCCAGCATCAGGGTCTTTTCCAATGAGTCAGCTCTTCTCATCAGGTGGCCAAACTATTGGAGTTTCAGCTTCAAAATCAGTCCTACCAATGAGCACCTAGGGCTGATCTCCTCCAGGATGGACTGGTTGGATCTCCTTGCAGTCTAAGGGACTCTCAAGAGTCCTCTCCAACACCACAGTTCAAAAGCATCAATTCTTTAGCACTCAGCTTTCTTTGTAGTCCAACTCTCACATCCATACATGACCACTGGAAAAACCATAGCCTTGACTAGACGGACCTTTGTTGGCAAAGTAATGTCTCTGCTTTTCAATACGCTATCTAGGTTGGTCATAACTTTCCTTCCAAGGAGTAAGTGTCTTTTAATTTCATGGCTGCAATCACCATCTGCAGTGATTTTGGAGCCCAAAAAAATAAAGTCTGACACTGTTTCCACTGTTTCTCCATTTATTTCCCATGAAGTGATTGGACCAGATGCCATGATCTTAGTTTTCTGAATGTTGAACTTTAAGCCAACTTTTTCACTCTCCTCTTTCATCAAGAGGCTCTTTAGTTCTTCTTCACTTTATGCCATAAGTTTGGTGTCATCTGCATATCTGTTACATATATTTAAATTCTAATGAGGTTTCTTTAGGGTCTGAAGATTAAAGGAAGATACTCAGATGCTTAAAATAATGTTAGCAGTTTGAGAGAGAGGTCCAGAATATCATCTGGATGGCATTTGCATACCAGAATGTGGTTAAGTCTGAATGCAGGTCTGGAGTGGGGAAGGGAAAGACCCTGTGCATTATGTAGTGCATCTTAAAGTTTAGCTACAGACTTAGTGTTCAACTCAAGCACGCTCTTTGCACATACCTAGTTCCACAAAACTTACTTGAGTGAGATGCAGAAGTTTTGTATGATTAATGATTAATATGTTGTCATCATATTAAAAATGAAGCAGGAAAAATATTTTAATAAAATATAATAGAATCTGAATACAGAAGACTTAGGAGTAGCTGCTGATACTATGGTTTTCTTCTTTTCTTGAACTGCAGTGATAGGCAGAACATCTTAACTTGCTAATTTCCTTTTCCTACTCTTCCATTTTCCCTTCTTAACAACTATCCTTCCAGCTTCCTATTTCCTTCTTTCTAAGGTCAGATTTATCCTTCAGAAAAATCACTGCAGTAGTAGGCCTCAAGAGATTTGTGGATATATCAATAGATTTCTTATAGTATCCTGGTTAATAATTCATCTGGGAACAAAGTTATTTTATAAAGAATTTTCTTCACTTGAAACAAATAAACAACACAATAAATAGTATGACAGTAAAAAAAACAATAATAAAAAAAATTTTTTTTAAATGAAGCAGGGCAAAGGCTAACAGAATATTGCCAAGAGAATGCATTCATCATAACAAAAACCATCTTCCAACAACACAAGAGAAGAGTCTACACATGAACACACCAGATAGTCAATACTGAAATCATATGATTATATTCTTTGCAGCCACAGATGGAAAAACTTTATTCAGTCAGCAAAAACAAGACTGGGAGCTTACTGTGCAACAGATCATGAACTCCTTATTGCAAAATTTAGACTTAAATTGAAGAAAGTAGGTAAAAACCACAGTACCATTCAGATCTGACCTAAATCAAATCCCTTATGATTATACAGTTGAAGTGACAAATAGATTCAAGGGATTAGAGCTGATAGAGTGCTTGAAGAACTATGGATAGAGGTTCATAACATTGTACAGGAGGTGGTGATCAAGACCATCCCCAAGAAAAAGAAATGCTAAAAGACACTATGATTGTCTGAGGAGGCCTTAAAATAGCTTAGAAAAGAAGAAAAGCAAAAGGCAAAGGAGGAAAAGAAAGATATACCCATCTAAATGCAGAGTACCAAACAACAGCAAGGAGAGATAAGAAAGCCTTCCTCAGTGATCAATGCAAAAAGAAAAAGAAAAAAGAAAAATAGAGGGAAACAATAGAATGGGAAAGACTAGAGATCTTTTCAAGAAAATTAGAGATACCAAGGGAACATTTCATGCAAAGATGGGCACACTAAAGGACAGAAATGGTATGGACCTAACAGAAGCAGAAGATATTAAGAAACAGTGGCAAGAATACACAGAAGAACTATACAGAAAAGATCTTCATGACTCAGATAACCACAATGGTGTGATCACTCACCTACAGCCAGACATTCTGGAATGCTAAGTCATGTGGGCCTTAGGAAGCATCACTGTGAACAAAGCTAGTGGAGATAATGAAATTCTACCTGAGCTATTTCAAATCCTGGAAGATGATGCTGTGAAAGTGCCACATGCAATATGACAGCAAATGTGGAAAACTCAGCAGTGGCCACAGGACTGGAAAAGGTCAATTTTCATTCCAATCCCAAAGAAAGGCAATGCCAAAGAATGCTCAAACTACCACACAATTGCACTCATCTCACATGCTAGCAAAATAATGCTCAAAACCCTTCAAGCTAGGCTTTGACAGTGAACCGAGAACTTCCAGATGTTCAAGCTGGATTTAAAAAAGGCAGAGGAACCAGAGATCAAATTACCAACATTTGTTGGATCATAGAAAAATCAAGAGAATTCCAGAAAAGCCTCTACTGCTTCACTGACCAATCTAAATCCTTTGACTGTGTGGATCACAGCAAACTGGAAATTTCTGAAAAAGATGGGAATACCAGCCTACCTTACCCCTTACCTGTGTCCTGAGAAACCTGTATTCAGGTCAAGAAGCAACAGTTAGAACTGGACATGGAACAATGGACTGGTTCCAATTTGGGAAAGGAGTATGTCAAGGCTGTATATTGTCACCTTGCATATTTAACTTATATGCAGAGTGCATCATATGAAATGCTGGGCTGGGTGAATGGAATCAAGATTGTTGGGAGAAATATTAACCACCTCTGATATACAGATGACGCCACCCTTATGACAGAAAGTGAAGAACTCAAGAGCCTCTTGATGAAAGTGAAAGAGAAGAGTGAAAAAGCTGGTTTAAAACTCAACATTCAAATAACGAAGATCATGGAATCTGGTCCTATCACTTCATGGCAAATAGATGAGGGAACACTGGAAATGGTGACAGATTTCATTTTCTTGGGCTTCAAAATCACCACAGATGGTGACTGCAGCCAGGAAATTAAAAGACGCTTGCTCCTTGGAAGAAAAGCCATGACAAACCTAGACAGCATATTAAAAAGCAGAGACATTGCTTTGCCAACAAAGTTCCAATAATCAAAGCTGTGGTTTTTCTAGTAGTCATGTATGCATGTGAGTGGGACCATAAAGAAGGCTGAGCACAGAAGAATTGATGCTTTTGAATTGTGGTGTTGGAGAAGACTCCTGAGAGTCCCTTGGACTGCAAGGAGATCCAACCAGTCCATCCTAAAGGAGATCAATCCTGAATATTCATTGGAAGGACTGATGCTGAAACTGAAGTTCCAATACTTTGGCTACCTGATGTGAAGAGCTGACTCTTTAGGAAAGACTCTGATGCTAGAAAATATTGAAGGCAGGAGGAGAAGGGGATGACAGAGGATGAGATGGTTGGATGGCATCACTGGCTTGATGAACATGAGTTTGAGCAAATTCCAGGAGATGGTGAAGGACAGGGAAGCCTGGCTTGCTGCAGTCCATGGGGTTGCAAAGAATCAGACATGACTGAGCAACTGAATAACAACAAATCATATTAAATGAATTTTCTTTCTGCTTTACTTCCTTACCAACAGATTTCTTGATCTCACAAAAGTAACAATATTTATAGCTTGGAAATTTGCAAATTGTTTTCCAATTGTCATAAATAATAGAACAGACACAGTGAAGGTTATGATTAATTGAGAAATTATAAACTTAATTTTTTTCACATTCTGTAATTATATGTTTATACGTGGTTAAAGTGACTTGTGACATAATTACTGGTAATACACAGAAGTTTTTATCATTGTTCTTTAGCCAAACTCCATAAAAGAGGAGAGGTTTTATAACTTCCTTGGCATTTATTTATGCAAGATGTTTCCACAAGGTAGAATAACAGTTCTCATGTTGAAAGAGATGCTTCAACAGATGTTTCAGTGCACTATATTTCAGAGAACATATGCTTAATAACATACAATGATTGCTTATAGAGCAAATGGTTTGCTGAAATCAGAAGAAATCAATATGGTATTCTTTCAGAATGTAAACATTTCTTCTGTACTCAGTGAAGACGCTACTAATCATTCTGTTTCAAGAAAGGACTTGAACAAGGTGTACATTCAGTGAAAGTAGACATCCAGGTGGAAATTTGGAAATACTATTTTTGTTTTGTCTACCAACTACAATGATCTTTTGCCCTATATCTAGCTCCAAAGTTTAAGGATTTTTTTTAATGACTTTGTGAAGCAGCAGGTACTTGCATTTATAAATAAAAACACAAGTTAAGGCCATCATGTTAACTTTGTGAAAACATTCAGTATTTACTTTAAGTGTTAAAAAAATTATTTAATTTGTGGATTGCCTCAATGAAATTCGTCTTTACCAGTCTTCAAGTTCTAAAACTAAGAAAGATAGGTCTTTATATTGGCCATTCACTTTAGAAAGGAAAATAATTTAATAAATTAGTCATAGCATCACCACCTGAGCTAGATGAAAGTATTTTTGGTTCTTTCACTGACCTCAGAGTAGAGTGAACAGTCTGTCTTTCAAAATTGCAGTTTCATTTATCTGGCCTTAGGTTAGGCCTAATTTTGATTTTGCTACTTGCTTATTTGGCATTTTCCAAAATATAAATTCAACATATCCTTTGTACAGGATCAAAAAATTAGAAATCTGAGCTGGAGAAACAGCAGAGCTGACCTTGAGAAAGTGATAAGCTCCCTTTATTCTCACCTATTCCATCACATCTCACCCTACACTGCCACTGGGAAATGTGAGAAGAGAAGAATGGCATGGAAAGTGAGTAAGCCAGGGCACTTAAAGACCATCTTCCTCTCTCTCTCACACATACAGAGCTTTAACTAGCAAAGGAAATCCACAGATCATTATAAATACCTAGATATGTTAATTGGAAGAGGGAAATTTTGTTTCGGACTTTGAGAGGTTAGAGGTCTGAACAAAGACCTCTAACTTATGTAAACATTCTAAATGAATATAGTAACTTATGTGAACATTCTAATTGAATATAGTCTAAGTGAATATAGTCAAGGGCATTTGGCTCTTTTACATCCCTACTAGTCTTTTTATCTCCATCAAAATTCTTTATACCCTATTAGTCACACTTAACCCCAGATCAACACTATATATGGTCTACTTTTCAACTTAATAGTAGTAACAACAAAATATATCAATTAAAATGAGTGTGTGGAGTAGTCTGAGTATTAACTTTCTTTAACAGAGCAAATGCAAAATATATCTACTGATATGACTTTTGGTAAAACTGAGCCTATGAGAATACCACTTATTTTTGTAGTGTATAAAAGTGTATATTTTAGATATAATACACATACAAACACATAAGTACAACCTGTATGATGGTACTAAAGCTTTCTGCAAATTGTAATCATCATAGTTTACATATACATTCTGTCTCCTGGGTAGGTACTTGTTAGGTGTTTGTCAATCAGAAGGAGGAAGAGGAGGCCTCTGAAAAGAGGAGGGAGAGGAACCGGGAGAGGCAAATACATCAGAACATGTCACCACTGAGTACATGCTCTGTTTCTCAGCAATTACCAGAAAGCTTTTACGAGCAGAGAGTTAATTGTTCTTTATTAACCATCTCTCCATCTTATCTTCTTCATCCCACCTTCCCTTTGACAGTTTATAATGATTTATTCCTTTTTTCCCCCAAGTAACATTTTAGTATCAAACTACCAACCAGTACTAACTCTAAAAACTCAAGCTATTCAATTCAGTATACTAAGATTTTTTTCAGTATAATAAATGACCGACTCGTTTTTGAGTGCTAAGACTTTAAACATTTTATATGTAGCGTCTACATACTTAACTCTCATCAAGGTCAACTAAAATGTCTTTTCTTTAAAATAACAAAAGTGCTGAAATTCTCAATCTTTGTCTTAGTTATTAAACATGGCAAACTATTTACAATGTATTAAAATTCTCCATTCAAAAATTTACAAGAATAACAGAAGTAGAATGATAACTCCTGAGGTTACCATAGAAAACTGTGTAACTTTAGGTTTGTCATTTATTGATCCAAACTGCTTATTTACAGACAATAAGCTGAGAGTCAGGATGGCTTGCCCAAAGTTCCACGACTGGCTAATTGTATAATCCTGAACTAAATTCATTTTGTGCTAATTCTATCACATACCACAATCTTTCTCAGCAAATGCTAATAAATATCTTCATAAAACTTTCTCTTGATAATTAAACATACATTTCTACACTGAGGAAAATAATCTATTTGTTATTTTGCCCTGTTTTGCACCTGTCAAAACATTGGTTAATAATTATATAGTCATAACCTAAATGATTTATAAAATAAAAATTTATTTTTAAACTACTTTATACAAGATAGGCTTACTCCTCTTTTACTTAGTTTATGCGTTAATGAATTCCTCAAATCACAGTTGTTTGATACTCCAAAGTTAATTGGAAATCATCCATATGTGCATAAATATTTTAGGATCTTTAGGAGTTCACACAGGAAAGGTACAATGACGAAAGATTCCAGGGAACTGATGCAGAGCATAAGTCTGGAGTGAATAAAATTATATCATGGACTTCTTTTATGTTAATAACAATTTTGAAGAGTTAACTAGCACGTCTACAATAGATATAAACATTCAGTAAGATTAAAGATTATTTTGAGAGAGAACATATTTAGAGATGGAAAGTTTTTCTAAAACAACAGAGGGAAAAAAAGCTGCTAAGCTAGCATGCTGAACATTACTCTATCTAGTTTATCTGTAAATATTGTAAGATATGAGTCAACATATGATCTGCAGGACTGTTAGGCTTATTGCTTACCATGATCTTCAGTAGGATTAGGCAAAAAGATTTTGTGGGAGTCGCCTCTGCTTTTATTTATTTATCCATTCGTCAATGTTACATCAAATGCATATTATGACTCAGTGTTGCAGATCCTAAAGATAAATGGTGGTTAAAATAATTTCTCAACTGTTGGTTTAGCTGAGAGATAGATACTATCCAATTAACCCTCAAATAAATGTAAAATTGGAACTGTAATAAATGTTGGGAAGCAAGGTTTATGATGCTGAGAAAGATTAAGTAGGAGATTCCATGATTCTCTACTGTCCTGGCTCAATATCTCAAACACAGCTGTCATCAATGCTCTTTAACCAAGGAGGATGAATAGGCTTAAAACAAGTTTAAAGAATTTCTGAAAAATTGAGCCACCAAGATGAGTTCCTAAAAATGGATGAAAATATAAAGAGAAATGGGATCCAGTTCTAAACATTTGTTTAAACTGTTTCTATTCTCTAATTCTCTATTCTCTACTGCTGCTTGCTAAACTCTTTAAGGCCTTTTCCAGATTGAAGTCACAATATTCCCTCCACCTTTTTCTTTGTCACTATCATTCAGAGAGGGTTCATGTGGCCTATGCTTTTTAGGTGAAGATATAAAGGCTAAGCATTTACTTCCATATAGCAACTGGATTGTTAACATCAAAACACTTCAAAAAAGCAAAAATTGTTTGCTGGAAAAACCCTAACCTTAGAACAGTAGTGTGTACCTATTCAACTGGTAATTTTTTTCTGAAACAGACTTCAGAGCTAATTGCTTCTTCTGCTGAGAAATATGGTATCTGTGTGATCTCTTTCACTTTTCAGCTTTGTTATGGGCTAAACTTTTTTAAAAAATTCTATTTGTGAATTGTATGTGTGTGCATGTGTTTGTGTAATTAGACATTTAAAAATATTTTTTATTTATTATTATTTTTATTTTATTTTATTTTTATTTATTTTTTATTTTTTTTAATTTTATTTTATTTTTAAACTTTACAATATTGTATTAGTTTTGCCAAATATCGAAATGAATCCGTCACAGGTATACCTGTGTTCCCCATCCTGAACCCTCCTCCCTCCTCCATCCGCATACCCTCCCTCTGGGTCGTCCCAGTGCACCAGCCTCAAGCATCCAGTATCGTGCATCGAACCTGGACTGGCGACTCGTTTCATACATGATATTATACATGTTTCAATGCCATTCTTCCAAATCTCCCCACCCTCTCCCTCTCCCACAGAGTCCATAAGACTGATCTATACATCAGTGTCTCTTTTGCTGTCTCGTACACAGGGTTGTTGTTACCATCTTTCTAAATTCCATATAATATCAAAAATGTATAGGGTTGGAGTAAATTAACTTTCATTCACTGATTTACTAAAGATAATATTTTTATTTTAAAATTTTAGGTTTGATAATTAGATTTTCTTCTGAAACCTAATCTATAAATTTATATTTTTATTTTCAAAATATGCACTATGTATTGTTTGTTTTAGCTATTTTTTTTCATTTCCACTCAATTTATAGCAAATTTATACAATGTGATTGCATTTCAGGCAAAGTATCTGTTAAGTTAAACTTCGTGAAGTAGTGGTTTATACAGTGCATTAGACAGAATCATGACGTCTAAATTTTGCCCATAAGAAAGTTTATTTTGTGAAATATTAAAAGAACTGCTTTCTATTCTTGCAGATTTATCCTAGAAGTTATTAATTATCAGTTTGTAGCAATTTATAGTACTCATGTTGGGCACACGAGTCATGGTCATTGTCTTTCTTACAATTTATTTTTATCAGTAAGCAGTTAGTTAATAAATATAGTGTGCTTAGTTTATAAATACACATAATAAAGCATTTAAAAGCATTTCTATTTGCTATTGTAGTATCGGAAAAGACTTTACCAGATTTTTGAAAATGTCTACACATGCTGAAAGTACCCAAGGATGTACTAAGCTCTAACAATTAAAATTCCTTTGAAAATAGGGTCTGCTAAATTCCAATATGATATTTTTCATTTCATTTATATGTTATCAGGTGAGCTAAATATTAATTGCAATAAAAATGCTTACTTATAAGTTTCAGGTAAAGTTTTTTTGTTTTTGGTATAATTCTAGAGTATGCATATTGTTTTTTAAATACTAACCCTGTAGATTCTGTATCTGTGGTAACTATTTGCTAATTATTTAGTGTATTAATGGCTCCACTGCATGTGCCACAGTCTGTATTTATTCACAGATGGATTAAGAATGTTATTCTGCTCGGTGCTGTGTAATTGTTTTTAGAAGACAAGAGAGAACAGTATTCCAGAGCATTAAACAGAAGCTATTTTCCTTTAATCATTTAATGTAAGCACATGATGTCTTTCACCTTTGTGACCTATGGTGTTTGATTAGTTCTAAAATTGCATCTGATATGTATGTTTTATCTTTAGTTTCCATTTTGTTTGCATAACATTATGCTCAACTTAATTTAGTTTACATCAGCAACATTTCTAGATGTGGCTCTCTTTGGCTGCCTTTCAGTCTCACGGGCTATATAAAAAATACATAAATTATTAAGTTTAGCATCATTGAAAACATGTGCATCTATGTAAAAATGTCATACATTCAGTGGCTACCATCTGTGGCTGTGGTAATACAAATAAATGTGCACAATTGTGTGTATCGATTCAAGTAAACAAAACTCAGTTGGATACATAACCTGATATTGTGGTTTGGGTAGACACTATTTTAATTTTGTCAAATATCAAATGGGAAGAGTAATAGAATACACATATTGTTTTGGTTAGTTGGCACTTTCTTCCTCTAACAAACATGATCAGCTCTTTAGAGTAAAATTACTGATTCAGCATTGTAGATTGATAGTAACTGGGCAATTTTCACATCCCAACATTGGTCATCATTAGAAAATACGCTTTAGTTGTATACATTTTATAGTAAAATATTTGTACTGTTTTAATAATTTATTAATGTAATTGTACATAGGGTGACCTCTCTGGGCTTCCCTTGTGGCTCAGACAGTTAAGAATCTGCCTGCCAAGCAGGAGATGCAGGTTCAATCCCTCAAAGATGATCCCCTGGAGAAGAGAATGTCTACCCACTCCAGTATTCTTGCCTGGAGAATCTCATGGACAGAGGAGCCTGGCAGGCTATGGTTCATAGGGTCACAAAGAGTAGGACACAACTGAATGACTAACAGTTTCACACTAACAAGGTGTTCTCTCTAGTATCATTTGTTAGGAAAGGGAAGAAACAACAAAATAAAGAGAAAGATGTTACTGAATTTTAGTCTGGTGAGAATAAGATGATTGTTTCCCTATTAAATTCATTTAATTTAATATCTGTTTTTATAATCATGAGTTAAAAAATTATTTCTGCATATAATCCCCAAATCCAGCATTCTAAGCACCGGTCAGACTATGCACATAATCACATTTTCCTATGATTCTTTTTGACCTGTTTATATAATAATAATTTGGTAATATTTTTATGGAAAAAAATCATTTTTTTCTCTATCAAGGTTATTAGAATGTGTATCTTATTGATAACTTAAGAAAAATCCTTTTAACTTTCTAACTTATTATAGCCAAGGTCATATAAACCTTGCGGAATATTATAGGAAATTCTACTAAATATTTTTTCATATAAAAGCTGTAAGGTTTTGGAACATTCCAGATTTTCTTCAACAGCAAATAACTACTCATAATGGTCCTACACTCATTAACTAGGGCTTTAAAGGTACCTGTGCAAATAATAGGCCTTGAAGCATAGCTTCATTAATTTTATATTTACCTCTGTGAAGATCTTATGAAAGAGATGTTATTGTTATTTGAATACTGGAAATATAGACCTCAAGGTTTAGCAGCATAAATAAATTACCTGTATTATCACAAATTGAGTAATGTGGAGCATCTTGGATTCAGAGCCCATTTGTTTAACCTCATATATACCTTTTTATTATCCCTCAGTTATCTATATTCTTTTGCCATCATGCTGTGACTTCTCTTTACTTGGAAGTCTTCAAAACTTAGGCCAAACTGATATTTATTTTTACTCTGTCTAGATACCACTAGGTGATAGTGCACATGCCTATTAATAAGCCAGACTAATATATTCAGTCATCCATTCAGCAAATATTTATTCCATACCTACTATATGTTTATATACTCCTAGACTCTGGAAAGATAAAAATGAGTGAGAGAGTTATGGTCCTTGTTCTTACAAATCTTATAGCCTAGTGAAAATAATATTTGGAGATTCAATTCAGTTCAGTTCAGTCCTTCAGTCATGTCTGACTCTTTGCAACCCCATGAATCGCAGCACACCAGGCCTCCCTGTCCATCACCAACTCCTGGAGTTCACTCAGACTCATGTCCATCGAGTCAGTGATGCCATCCAGCCATCTCATCCTCTGTCGTCCCCTTCTCCTCCTGCCCCCAATCCCTCCCAGCATCTGAGTCTTTTCCAATGAGGCAGCTCTTCTCATGAGGTGGCCAAAGTACTGGAGTTTCAGCTTTAGCATCATTCCTTCCAAAGAAATCCCAGGGCTGGTCTCCTTCAGAATGGACTGGTTGGATCTCCTTGCAGTCCAAGGGACTCTCAAGAGTCTTCTCCAACACCACAGTTCAAAAGCATCAATTCTTTGGCGCTCAGCCTTCTTCACAGTCCAACTCTCACATCCATACATGACCACAGGAAAAACCATAGCCTTGACTAGATGGACCTTTGTTGGCAAAGTAATGTCTCTGCTTTTCAATATGCTACCTAGGTTGGTCATAACTTTCCTTCCAAGGAGTAAGCGTCTTTTAATTTCATGGCTGCAGTCACCATCTGCTATGATTTTGAAGCCCCCAAAATAAAGTCTGACACTGTTTCCACTGTTTCCCCATCTATTTCCCATGAAGTGATGGGACCAGATGTCATGATCTTCGTTTTCTGAATGTATTACAGACAAACAAATGAGAAGATACTAGTTTTGGGACACTGAATTCAACAGACACTTCAATAGACAAGAAAGACCGATAAGGAGAGAAAAGTCAATATGATAAAGAAAAGCAAGATTTAGCCAGTGAAATAGAGGATCTAGTCAGTTAGAATGCTGCTGCTGCTGCTGCTAAATCACTTCAGTTGTGTCCGACTCTGTGGGACCCCATAGACAGCAGCCCACCAGGCTCCCCCGTCCCTGGGATTCTCCAGGCAAGAACACTGGAGTGGGTTGCCATTTCCTTCTCCAATGCATGAAAGTGAAAAGTGAAAGTGAAGTCTCTCAGTCGTCTCTGATTCTTCGCGACCCCATGGACTGCAGCCTACCAGGCTCCTCCGTCCATGGGATTTTCCAGGCAAGAGTACTGGAGTGGGTTGCCATTGCCTTCTCCAGTCAGTTAGAATGAGAGTGTTCTAATTCCCAGAAATCAATATGTGAGAACTCTGTTGTTGTGGTGGTGCTTTGCCCAGAAATGTCCTTTGCCAAGAGATGCCTAAGCAAATACCCATTTATCTGTCAAGGACTAATAAAAATGCCCTGTCTTACGAAGTCTTTTATAACTCTGCCAAGCAATTAGTTTCCTATGTATAGATGTTTCTTTATTTATACATGAAGGAAATAACTGTTTTTGATGAACTTTTTTAGCATAATGATTACCAGAAAGTTGTCGTTAAATTATTATTGTTATCATTTACTATTGCTAACCAGTGGTTTAACCATTTTCAACAATCAGCAATAGCATTCATGGAATTGTATGGTTTAATAATAATCATTAGTTAGCTAATTATTTTACCATTTAAGGATTTGTCCATGAAAAAGGAAGTGATTCCTGGGCATGACTGAGTGCCCAAAAAGTGCCACATGTGTAGAAGTCCCAAAAGGAACACAAATTATTCACTTAAGATAAAAAGGCATTCAATGATTCCTCTTTGATTGACTTTCCTGCATGAAAAGTGGAGACTCTGGGGGGGAAAAAAATCCTTTAATTGGATAAAACAAAGAGGTCTCTAGATTTAGTTTCTAGACTTTTCTGACTGCACACTTCTTTTTAAATTCAAATATAAAGTATTTATATATTTTTAATTTTGATTGGAGTATGAGTTCAGTTCAGTCGCTCAGTCATGTCCGACTCTTTGTGACCCCATGGACTGCAGCATGCCAGGCCTCCCTGTCCATCACCAACTCCCAGAATTTCCTTAAACTCATGTCCGTTGAGTCAGTGATGCCATCCAACCATCTCATCCTCTGTCATCCCCTTCTCCTCCCACCTTCAACCTTTTCCAGCATCAGGGCCTTTCAAATGAGTCAGTACTTCACATCAGGTGGCCAAAGGATTGGAGTTTCAGCTTCAGCATCAGGCCTTCCAATGAATATTCAGGACTGATTTCCTTTAGGATGGACTGGTTGGATCTCCTTGCAGTCCAAGGGACTCTCAAGAGTCTTTTCCAACACCACAGTTCAAAAGCATCAATTCCTTGATGCTCAGCCTTCATAGTCCAACTCTCACATCCATACATGACTACTGGAAAAACCGTAGCCTTGACTAGATGGACATTTGTTGGTAAAGTAATGTCTCTGTTTTTTAATATGCTGTCTAGGTTGGTTATAATTTTCCTTCCAAGGAGTAAGTGTCTTTTAATTTCATGGCTGCAGTCACCATCTGCAGTGATTTTGGAGCCCAGAAAAATAAAGTCTGTCACTGTTTCCACTGTTTCCCCATATATTTGCCATGAAGTGATGGGACTGGATGCCATCATCTTAGTTTTCTGAATGTTGAGCTTTAAGCCAACTTTTTCACTCTCCTCTTTCACTTTCATCAAGAGGCTCTTTAGTTCTTCTTCGTTTTCTGCCATAAGGGTGGTGTCTTTGCATATCTGAGGTTATTAATATTTCTCCCAGCAATCTTGATTCCATCTTGTGCTTCTTCCAGCCCAGTGTTTCTCATGATGGACTCTGCATATAAGTTAAATAAGCAGGGTGACAATATACAGCCTTGACATACTTCTTTCCCAATTTGGAACCAATTCTTTGTTCCATGTCCAGTTCTAGCTGTTGCTCCTTAACCTGAATATAGGCTAAATAGGATAAATAAACAGGGTGACAATATACAGCCTTGATGTACTCCTTTTCCTATTTGGAACCAGTCTGTTGTTCCATGTCCAGTTCTAACTGTTGCTTCCTGAGCGGCTTACAGATTTCTCAAGATGCAGGTCAGGTGGTCTGGTATTCCCATCTCTTTCATAATTTTCCAGTTTGTTGTGATCCACACACTCAAAAGTTTTGGCATAGTCAATAAAGTAGAAATAGATGTTTTTCTGGAACTCTCTTGCTTTCTCAGTGATCCAACGGGTGTTGGCAATTTGATCTCTGGTTCTTCTTCCTTTTCTAAAACCAGCTTGAACATCTGGAAGTTCATGGTTCACGTATTATTGAAGCCTGGCTTGGAGAATTTTGAGCATTACTTTGCTAGTGTGTGAGATGAGTACACTTGTGTGGTAGTTTGAGCATTCTTTGGCATTGCCTTTCTTTGGGATTGGAATGAAAACTGACCTTTTCCAGTCCTGTGACCACTGCTGAGTTTTCCAAATTTGCTGACATATTGAGTGCAGCACTTTCTCAGCATTCTTTTAGGATTGGAAATAGTTCAACTGGAATTTCATCACGTCCACTAGGTTGAAGTTTAGTTGATTTAAAATGTTGTGTTAGTTTCTGTTGTACAGCAAAGTGAATCAATTATGCAGTATGTATATCCACTCTTTCTTAGGTTTTTTTCCCCATATAAGTCATTTTAGAGTATTAAGTCTAGTTCCCTGTGCAGTACAGTAGGTCTTTACTAGTTTTATATTTTATATATAGTAATTTGTATATGTCAATCCCAGTCTCCCAATTTAGGCTCCCCCTTTCCCCCCAGTAACCTCAGGTTTGTTTTCTACATCTGTGACTCTACTTGTATTTTTAAAATAAGTTCATTTGTACCATTTTTTAAGATTCCACATATAAGCAATATCATATATTTGTCTTTCTCTGTCTTAATTAACTTAGTATAATAATCTCTATAAATCCATACATCTTGCTGCAAATTATTTCATTCCTTTTTTTAAGGCTAAGTAATATGCCTTTGTATTTTCGTACCACATCTTTATCCATTCATCCATTGATGGACATTTTGGTTGCTTCCATGTCTTGGCTGTTGTAAACAGTGCTGCAATGAACACTGGATGCATGTGTCTTTTTGAATTATCGTTTTCTTCAGATATATGCCCAGGAGTGGAATTGATGGATCATATGGTAGTTCTATTTTAAGTTTTTTAATTAACCTCTATACTGTTCTCCATAGTAGTTGTATCACTTTACATCCCCACTGACAGTATGGAAAGGTTCCCTTTTCTCCACATCCTCTCCAGCATTTATTGTTTGTAGAATTTTTGATGATGTGACTGCACACTTCTGAGTAAGAACTATCTGAAATATCCCAGTACATACATATTTACAAGTGATATATATTTACTACTGTGCTAACATATTATGTATATTATAAAGCATTCATAAAATAGGAAATAGGAATAAAATAATTCTTAAATACAAATATTTTAATGTACTTTTTCATTGGAAGTACACCATTAACTATCTTTGATTTGACTTTATATTTTACATAGTCTTGAAAATTCTGGATACTTGATTTTTGTTTCCTTGGCATATCTGATGAGATCATCATTGATTTTACTTCATGATGTACAGTTCAAAGGGGTTACACTTGGAGAAGATATGTCACCTCTGCTACATTTTTTGTATTTCATTTATGTTTTTATTAGTAATAATGATCAATATGAGATTTAAGGAAACAATTTAACTATTTACTTCATTTATTTTTTTTTCAATTTCAACATTTACTATTTAGCTACAGTAATCCTTACAATGATATTACCAGAGGAATAAATATATCAACTGAACAAAGCGGAGAGCCCAGAAACATATTCATACAAACATGCCCAACTGACTTTTGACAAAGGTACAAAAACATTCAATGGAGAAAGGATTGCCTTTCCAATAAATTGTGCTCAAGCAATTGAAGATCTATCAACAAAAAAAAATAAGAAAAAAGAAACATATAAAGTTAAACCAAAATGGATCACAGACTTAAATGTAAACTATAAAATTTTTAGAAAAAAGGAAACATGAGAAACATCTTTGGAATACAAGTCTAGGTAAAGAGTCCTTATGCTTGACACCAAAAGCATAATCCATGAAAGGAAAATTTGATAAACTTAACTTCATTTTAAAACTTTTGCTCTACAAAAGACTCTGTTAAGAGAATGAAAAAACAAGCTACAGACTGAGAGAAGATACTTGCCACATATCTGACAAAGAACAAGTATATAATGAACTCTCAAATATCAACAGTTAAAAAACAACAACAACAACAACATTCCAATCACAAAATGGGCAAAAGGCATAAACAGATATTTCACCAAAGAAGATACACAGACTGCAGATTAGCACATGAAAAGATGTTCAATATCAGTAGCCACTAGGGAAACAAAGTTAAAACCATAATGCGTCGGACACGACTGAAGTGACTTAGCAGCAGCGTTATCACTACATGTCTATCAGAATAGCTAATTTGTTTTTTTTTTAATATAAATTTATTTATTTAAATTGGAGGCCAATCACTCCACAATACTGCATTGGTTTTGCCATACATCAACATGAATCTGCCACGGGTGTACATGTGTTCCCCTCCCTCCCACCTCCCTCCCCATACCATCCCTCTGGGTCATCCCAGTGCACCAGCCCCAAGCATCCTGTATCATGCATCAAACCTGGACTGGTGATTCATTTCATGTATGATATTATACTTGTTTCAATGCCATTCTCCCAAATCATACCACCCTCTCCCTCTCCCTCAGAGTCCAAAAGACTGTTCTATACATCTGTCTCTTTTGCTGTCTCGCATACAGGGTTATCATTACCATCTTTCTAAATTCTGTATATATGTGTTAGTATACTGTATTGGTGTTTTTTATTCTGGCTTACTTCACTTTGTATAATAGGCTCCAGTTTCATCCACCTCATTAGAACTGATTCAAATGTATTCTTTTTAATGGCTGAGTAATACTCCATTGGAGAAGGAAATGGCAACCCACTCCAGTGTTCTTGCCTGGAGAATCCCAGGGACAGGGGAGCCTGGTGGGCTGCCATCTATGGGGTCGCACAGAGTTGGACATGACTGAAGTGACTTAGCAGTAGCAGCAATACTCCATTGTGTATATATATGTACCACAGCTTTCTTATCCATTCATCTGCTGATGGACATATAGGTTGCTTCCATGTCCTGGCTATTATAAACAGTGCTGAGATGAACACTGGGGTATACGTGTCTCTTTCACTTCTGGTTTCCTTGGTGTGTATGCCCAGAAGTGGGATTGCTGGGTCATAAGGCAGTTCTATTTCCAGTTTTTTAAGGAATCTCCACACTGTTCTCCATAGTGGCTGTACTAGTTTGCCTTCCCACCAACAGTGTAAGAGGGTTCCCTTTTCTCCTCATCCTCTCCAGCATTTATTGCTTGTAGACTTTTGGATTGCAGCCATTCTGACCAGTGTAAAATGGTACCTCACTGTGGTTTTGATTTGCATTTCTTTGATAATGAGTGATGTTGAGCATCTTTTCGTGTGTTTGTTAGCCATCTGTATGTCTTCTTTGGAGAAATGTCTGTTTAGTTCTTTGGCCCATTTTTTGATTGGGTCATTTATTTTTCTGGAATTGAGCTGCAGGAGTTGCTTGTATATTTTTCAGATTAATTCTTTGTCAGTTGCTTCATTTGCTATTATTTTCTCCCATTCTGAAGGCTGTCTTTTCACCTTGCTTAGAGTTTCCTTTGTTGTGCAGAAGCTTTTAATTTTAATTAGGTCCCATTTGTTTATTTGTGCTTTTATTTCCAGTATTCTGGGAGGTGGGTCATAGAGGATCCTGCTGTGATTTAGGTCAGAGAATGTTTTGCCTATGTTCTCCTCTAGGAGTTTTATAGCTTCTGGTCGTACGATTAGATCTTTAATCCATTTTGAGTTTATTTTTGTGTATGGTGTTAGAAAGTGTTCTAGTTTCATTCTTTTACAAGTAGTTGACCAGTTTTCTCAGCACCACTTGTTAAAGAGATTGTCTTTTCTTCATTGTATATTCTTGCCTCCTTTGTCAAAGATAAGGTGTCCATAGGTGCATGGATTTATCTCTGGGCTTTCTATTTTGTTCCATTGATCTATATTTCTGTCTTTGTGCCGGTACCATACTGTCTTGATGACTGTGGCTTTGTAGTAGAGCCTGAAGTCAGGCAGGTTGATTCCTCCAGTTCCATTCTTCTTTCTCAAGATTGCTTTGGTTATTCGAGGTTTTTTGTATTTCTATACAAATAGTGAAATTATTTGTTCTAGCTCTGTGATAAATACTGTTGGTAGTTTGATAGGGATTGCATTGAATCTATAGATTGCCTTGGGTAGTATACTCATTTTCACTATATTGATTCTTCCAATCCATGAACATGGTATATTTCTCCATCTATTAGTGTCCTCTTTGATTTATTTCACCAGTGTTTAATAGTTTTCTATATATAGGTCTTTAGTTTCTTTAGGTAGATATATTCCTAAGTATTTTGTTCTTTTTGTTGCAATGGTGAATGGAATTGTTTCCTTAATTTCTCTTTCTATTTTCTAATTATTATTGTATAGGAATGCAAGGGATTTCTGTGTGTTGATTTTATATCCTGCCACTTTACTATATTCATTGATTAGCTCTAGTAATTTTCTGGTGGAGTCTTTAGGGTTTTCTATGTAAAGGATCATGTCATCTGCAAACAGTGAGAGTTTTACTTCTTTTTTTACAATTTGGATTCCTTTTATTTCTTTTTCTGCCCTGATTGCTGTGGCCAAAACTTCCAAAACTATGTTGAATAGTAGTGGTGAGAGTGGGCACCCTTGTCTTGTTCCTGACTTTAGAGGAAATGCTTTCAATTTTTCACCATTGAGGATAATGTTTGCTGTAGGTTTGTCATATATAGCTTTTATTATGTTGAGGTATGTTCCTTCTATTCATGTTTTCTGGAGAGTTTTTATCATAAATGGATGTTGAATTTTGTCAAAGGCTTTCTCTGCATCTATTGAGATAATCATATGGCTTTTATTTTTCAATTTGTTAATGTGGTGTATTACATTGATTGATTTGTGGATATTGAAGAATCCTTGCATCCCTGGGGTAAAGCCCACTTGTCATGGTGTATGATCTTTTTAATGTGTTGTTGGATTCTGATTGCTAGAATTTTGTTAAGGATTTTTGCATCTATGTTCATCAGTGATATTGGCCTGTAGTTTTCTTTTTTTGTGGGATCTTTGTCAGGTTTTGGTATTAGGGTGATGGTGGCCTCATAGAATGAGTTTGGAAGTTTACCTTCCTCTGCAATTTTCTGGAAGAGTTTGAGTAAGATAGGTATTAGCTCTCCTCTAAATTTTTGGTAGAATTCAGTTGTGAAGCCGTCTGGACCTGGGCTTTTGTTTTTCATTATTAGTGTATAGGAATGCAAGGGATTTCTGTGTGTTGATTTTATATCTCTCCATTTTCATTTCTAATTTTATTGATTTGATTTTTCTCCCTTTGTTTCTTGATGAGTCTGGCTAATGGTTTGTCAATTTTATTTATCCTCTCAAAGAACCAGTTTTGGCTTTGTTGATTTTTGCTATGGTCTCTTTTGCATTTATTTCTGCCCTAATTTTTAAGATTTCTTTCCTTCTACTAACCCTGGGGTTCTTCATTTCTTCCTTTTCTGTTGCTTTAGGTGTAGAGTTAGGTTATTTATTTGACTTTTTTCTTGTTTCTTGAGGTATGCCTGTATTGCTATGAACCTTCCCCTTAGCACTGCTTTTACAGTGTCCCACAGGTTTTGGGTTGTTGTATTTTAATTTTCATTCATTGCTATGCATATTTTGATTTATTCTGTGATTTGTTGGTTATTCAGCAGAGTGTTGTTCAGCCTCCATATGTTTGAATTTTTAATAGTTTTTCTCCTGTAATTGAGATATAATTTTACTGAATTGTGGTCAGAAAAGATGCTTGGAATGATTTCAGTTTTTTTGAATTTACCAAGGTTAGATTTATGGCCCAGAATGTGATCTACCCTGGAGAAAGTTCTGTGTGTGCTTGAGGAAAGGTGAAATTCATTGTTTTGGGGTGAAATGTCCTATAGATATCAATTAGGTCTAACTGGTCTATTGTATCATTTAGTTTGTGTTTCCTTGTTAATTTTCTGCTTAGTTGATCTATCCATAGGTGTGAGTGGGGTATTAAAGTCTCCCACTATTATTGTGTTGTTGTTAATTTCCCCTTTCATACTTGTTAGCATTTGTCTTACATATTGCAGTGCTCCTATGTTGAGTGCATATATATTTATAATTGTTATATCTTCTTCTTGGATTGATCCTTTGATCATTATGTAGTGTCCTTCTTTGTCTCTTTTCACAGCCTTTGTTTTAAAGTCTATTTTATCTTATATGAGTATTGCTACTCCTGCTTTCTTTTGGTCTCTATTTGCGTGGAATATTTTTTTCCAACCCTTCACATTCAGTCTGTATATGTCCCTTGTTTTGAGGTGGGTCTCTTGTAGACAACATACATGGGGTCTTGTTTTTGTATCCATTCAGTTAGTCTTTGTCTTTTGGTTGGAACATTCAACCCATTTACGTTTAAGGTAATTATTGATAAGTATGATCCCATTACCATTTACTTTATTGTTTTGGGTTCGAGTTTATACACCCTTTTTGTGTTTCCTGTCTAGAGAAGATCCTTTAGCATTTGTTGGAGAGCTGGTTTGGTGGTGCTGAATTCTCTCAGCTTTTGCTTCTCTGTAAAGCTTTTGATTTCTCCTTCATATTTGAATGAGATCCTTGCTGGGTACAGTAATTTGGGCTGTAGGTTATTTTCTTTCATCACTTTAAGTATGTCTTGCCATTCCCTCCTGGCTTGAAGAGTTTCTATTGAAAGATCAGCTGTTATCCTTATGGGAATCCACTTGTGTGTTATTTGTTGTTTTTCCTTTGTTGCTTTTAATATTTGTTTTTTTGTGTTTGATCTTAGTTAATTTGATTACTATCTGGCTTGGGGTGTTTCACCTTGGGTTTATCCTGTTTTGGACTCTCTGGGTTTTTTGGACTTGGGTGATTATTTCCTTCCCCATTTTAGGGAGGTTTTCAACTATTATCTCCTCAAGTATTTTCTCATGGTCTTTCTTTTTGTCTTCTTCTTCTGGGACTCCTATGATTCGAATGTTGGGACGTTTAACATTGTCCCAGAGGTCTCTGAGATTGTCCTCATTTCTTTTAATTTATTTTTCTTTTTTCCTCTCTGATTCATTTATTTCTACCATTCTATCTTCTACTTCACTAATCCTATCTTCTGCCTCCATTATTGTACTATTGTGCCCTTCAGAGTGTTTTTGGGCTCATTTGCATTAATGCATTAATCATTATATATTGACTCTTTTTTATTTCTTCTAGGTCCTTGTTAAACCTTTCTTGCATTTTCTCAATGCTTGCCTCCAGGCTATTTATCTGTGATTCCATTTTGATTTCAAGATTTTGGATCATTTGCACTATCATTATTTGGAATTCTTTATCTATCAAGTAGATTCCCTATCTCTTCCTCTTTGGTTTGGTTTGGTGGGCATTTATCCTGTTCCTTTACCTGCTGGGTATTCCTCTGTCTCTTCATCTTGTTTATATGCTGTGTTTGGGGTGGTCTTTCTTTATTCTGGCAGTTTTTGAGTTCTCTTTATTATGGAGTTTCCCCACTGTGGGTGTTGTTGTACGGGTGGCTTGTCAAGGTTTCCTGGTTAGGGAAGCTTGTGTCAGTGTTCTGGTAGGTGGAGTTGGATTTCTTCTCTCTGGAGTGCAATGAAGTGTCCAGTAATGAGTTATGAGATGTCAATGGGTTTGGAGTGACTTTGGGCAGCCTGTATATTGAAGCTTGGGGCTGTGTTCCTGTGTTTCTGGAGAATTTGCATGGTATGTCTTGCTCTGGAACTTGTTAGCCCTTGGGTGGTGCTTGGTTTCAGTGTAGGTATGGAGGCATTTGATGAGCTCCTGTCGATTAATGTTCCCTGGAGTCAGGAGTTCTCTGGTGTTCTCAGGATTTGGATTTAAGCCTCCTGCTTCTGGTTTTCAGTCTTATTTTTACAATATCCTCAAGACTTCCATCTATACAGCACTGTTGATAAAACATCTAGGTGAAAAATGAAAAGTTTCTCCACAGTGAGGGACACCCAGAGAGGTTCACAGAGTTACATGGAGAAGAGAAGAGGGAGGAGGGAGTCAGAGGTGACCCGAATGAGATGAGGTGGAATCAAAGAGGAGAGAGTAAGCTAGCCAGTGATTACTTCCTTATTTGCGCTCCACAATCTGGACCGCTCAGAGTTGTTCACAGAGTTACACAGAGAAGAAAATAGGGAGGGAGGAAGAAAGTAGACAGAGGTGGCCAGGAGGATAAAGGGGGGAATCAGAAGGAGAGAGACAGATCCAGCCAGTAATCAGTCCCCTAAGTGTTCTCCACCATCTGGAACACACAAAGAGATCCATAGAGTTGGGTAGAGATGAGAAGGGGGAGGGAGGAGATAGAGGCGACATGGTGGAGAAAAAGGAGGGCCCAAAGGGGGAGAGAGCAGTCAAGCCAGTAATCTCGCTCCCAAGTTAACATGGGTACTGAAGATTGGGTTCTTAAAGGTACAAAATTGATAACAAGTACCAAAAAGCAAAGATTGAAAGTCTGGAGTAGAAGTTGGATTTTCAAAAATACAATATTAAAGAAAAGAAAAGAAAAAAAGTCACAAAATTATTATATATATATATATTTATATATATATATATATATATATATATGAAGTTTTCTTTAAAAAATAGGGTTTCTTTTTTTTTTTCAAAGTAATAGTAGGTTATAAAATGAAAATTAAGGAAGTAATAGAAGACTTAAAAATTAAAAAAAAAAAGAATGATAGTGAAAATAGTGAAAATATATCTAGGACTTTCTCTGGTGGTGTTGTGGGCAGTGTGGGGTCAGTTCATTTTTGGATAGATCCTTGGTCTGGCTTATATTTCTCAAAATCTATAGGCCCCTTTCTATGTAGTTGGTACTAACTACAGGGTTTTAATCTATTGCACCTGTCACTTCCAAGGAGGTTCCCTCTGTTTTAGCTTCTTCTGTTTGCTGGTCTCTTCAGTGTCTAATTTCTGCCCTGACACAAGGGGGCAGTGGTGGACACTTTTTTAGGCTCACTTGTTCAGTCGCGCTGTGGGGAGGGAGGGACACTACAAACAAATAACACTGGCGTGTGCTCGCAGTGTCTCGGCCACACTGGGCCTGCCCCCGCTCACGGCACGTGTGCCTTCCCTGCCCACACTGCTCAGGCTCTAGGTTGCTCCACCAGGAACGGTCCGAGGCTGGCCCTGGGCTGCATGCCCCTCACAGGTCTAAGCCGCTCAGGTTCAGGTACTCAGGTAGTCCTCAGAGGCACAGACTCTGTTGGGCCTGCGTTTTGTGCCCTTCCCAGGTCCGAGCAGCTCAGGTGACCAGGTGTTTGGTGAGCATGGTCTCTGCGACTTATTTCCTCCCGTGTCCCTGCTGCTCGGTTTTCTGGGTGTATAACTGGTGCACCTTCTCAGGTGGATGTTGACCGTCCAGAATCACAAGAAGTCTTAGTTAGCAACAAAGCCTGCTTGTAGTTTGGTAGATAATGCCTCTTTGGTGCCACGATTGCCCCCTTCCGGCTCTGGCTGCCTGTCACCAGAGGGGGATGATCTGCAGCCAGCTAGCTCTGCTCAGTCCTTTGTTCTGTGAGCAGGCCTGACAGTGTCTTAGGTTAGGGCTTTTCGCGTGGTAGCTATCCCAGAGTCTGGTTTGCTAGCCCTAATTAGTTCCCTCAGATTGCCTTTGGGGCATTCAGGCCCAGTCCTTACTCTAAGCAATGCAGCCCACGCCTCCCTGCCCAGCCCCCGCTTGCTAGTAGCAGGTGCAGGCGTTTGCGCTGCTTCTCCTCTGGGGGAGTTACTGTTGGGCATGTAATCTGTGGGGTTTAATTATTTATTTATTTTTCCTCCCAGTTATGTTGCCCTCTGTGGTGCCAAGGCTCGCCACAGACTCGGCAGTGAGAGTGTTTCCTGGTGTTTGGAAACTTCTCTGTTTGTAAGACTCCCTTCCTGCGATGGGAACTTCCCTGGTTGCTCAGATGGTAAATTGTCTGTCTACAATGTGAGAGACCTGGGTTCGATCCCTGGGTTGGGAAGAATCCCTGGAGAAGGAAACACACTCCAGTACTCTTGCCTTGAAAATCTCATGGACAGAGAAGCTTGGTGCAGGCTACTATCCATGGGGTCGCAAAGAGTCGGGCACGACTGAGCGACTTCACTTTCACTTTCCTGGGATGGAGCTCCATCCCTACCACTTTTGTCTCTCTTTTTGTCTTTTATATTTTTTCCTACCTTCTTTTGAAGACAATGGGCTGCTTTTCTGGGTGCCTCAATGCCTCTGCCGGCATTCAGAAGTTGTTTTGTGGAATTTATTCAGCGTTTAAATGTTCTTTTAATGAATTTGTTGGGGAGAAAGTGGTCTCCCCGTCCTATTCCTCCACTATCTTAGGACCGCCTCCTATTTACTTTAGTATACATGGAAGTCTGTATTCTTGTCATGAGCAAGTAGAGTTTAAAGATGCTACTTTAAAGATGAGTTTCCTAGAATTTTATTTACTATCTCCAGTTAAGGGCTATATTATTACTTTTTAAAGATTTCTTTCCCTCAGGGGGCTTGTTTAAAATATGGGAATCCCCACGTGCCCACTACCATATATTTGATTCAGTAGGTCCTGGGTGCATCCCATGATATGCATTTTAAAAAATCTCAGAAAGTGATTCTGAAATACACTTAAAATTGAGAAGTACAATACATGGATTCTAGGTTTTTTAATGCACTTGTTTTGGAAATTCTTCTCTGTGCTCCTTAATCAGGATTAATTGTAGAACTGTAAGTAGAATAAGGTCTGCATTCACATCTTAAGGGGTAGCAAACAAGATGTACACAACTTAGAAAACCACATCCTCTGTAAATCCAGGCTTCCATGATGAAGAACCCTAGGAAAAAGAGGTTGTAGTGGCAGCTACCAGAGGAAAAGAAGGTAGCTGTTTACTAGAGCCCAGAGAGAAAAAGAAAAGGAGCCTTTTGAGGCACAAAGAAGTTTCTACTACTGAATAGCAGAATGGGTTGTATTGGCTTATTGGCCAGTGACATCAATGGATTAGAGTTCAGAATGGACACTGGTTATTTTATTCATGTTTGTATTTCAAGTACTTTATACATACCATACCACACATTGGTCCATGAATACAAGATGAAGGATATTTTTATTTGCTCAGCCATATATTACCACTTCTATAGTTATTCTCTATCATATAATAATTATATGTAAGTTAGTTATTTCATAGATCCAACGTATCTAGTAAAAGTAATTAGATAACTAAATTAAAATATCTATTTTTAAATAAGATTCCTGATAGAAGGATACATAATTATAATAGATACATCCACATATAGGTACACACTCACAGCTATTCCAGATTATAGAAGTCTTTCAAGGATATGAGTAGGATCAAAATGTATTATTATCATTGGAGAGATAGTAACACTGCTGGAAAATTTGCTTAATTCCATAATTAGGCATGCAAAAATTTTCATATTTAAATCAAGCAATGTGGTTTAGCCATCTTGAAGGAAATTTGTAAAAGAAAAATGATTATTGTAAAATGCTTTGAATTATAAGTTATTAACACAGAAATAAAGAATATACTTTAAGGTCCCCCACAACTGGCTCATAAAATTTTTCATCAATATTATCCCAATTTTGTCAACAGGTAATTTCAAATCATCAAGGTTTAGATGTGTTATCTACTATGTCATTAGGAAATTATCAATAAACTCCCCCTCAAATATATTTGTTTGCTTCCAATTTTAATAATAAAAGCAGTACTTTTATTTTTTTAATTTACTTTTTGTCATCTTTTTCTTTCAGGTGCTATATTCTTGTTAATGTAATAACAACTTAGTAATACATCTTAGATGTTCTGAGGCAGATCTGGACACCATGTGTTGTGGCCCTGTACCTAAACAATTCACCCTTTTAGTGGTACTTTGGTTTCTTGACTATATCAACAAGTCAGCCTAGAAACGTTTCCATAAAAATTACATGTGGGTGGCAGATTCAGGGTCATGTTTTTTTCTCTCCAGTCAAAGTTCTATTCATAAGTTTACTTTCAACTTATCTTGTTATTTCTGGCCACACTTCTCCTAAAGAGAAACAAAAAATGTTTATTGGCCGTTAGTCTTGATTCATGCTTGTTGAATGGCTCAAGTCAGTCATATGGTTATTGGAAGAAAAAAAAATGGCTTCTGATTCAAAAAGACCAAGAATTTATCTCAATTCTGAATACTGGTTACTGTGTAACTTTGAGCAACTCATTTAACCTCTCTGGATTTTCACTTTCTTGTGTCTAAAATATAGATAACAATAATACCTGCCTTATCCACATTGTCTTATTCTTAGAAGGAATTTAAAGATAGTAAATATATATGGGCTTTGTAACATTTAAAGGAGACTACAAATTTAAAATTAATGTTTTACTTTTGCCTGATAAAGAGACAATGCTGTTTGAAAGACAGCTATTGAGATGATGTTGACACAGAATGAAAGGAGCTCTCTCCTTCTTTGATCCAAGTAGAGTGATCACTTAAACTTATGGTGCAATCAGTTGGTTCAGGTCACAGGGGCCAAGACCTTATTATTAAGAATCATGTTGCACAAACTGTAGGACAAAGATTTCAACATAAAACTGGGTCAGACTAGTGAGTAAGTCAGAGAAGCAAACTACACTTCTTTTTTAATAAGGGTCAGGGTCAGATAGAAAAGTGATGGGAGAGTCCAGAGGGCTCTGGCCTCAAATCTTTTAAAGAAGACCTGCACTCCAGTATCAAGACTGCAGCAGAGAAATAGTCAAAAGTAGCACGGATCTAATTTAATCATCATCTAGAAGAAATGATGAGTCCTTGTCTAAACTGTCCATTGATTAACCAGGCAGTTTTATTTTGGTCAGAAGTAGACCCATGTTTAGCCAGAAGTAGACCATGTTTGGCCAGAATTAGACCCTTATGGCAGAAAGCAAAGCTGAACTAAAGAGCCTTTTGATGAAAGTGAAAGAGGAGAGTGAAAAAGTTGGCTTTAAACTCAACATTCAGAAAACTAAGATCATGGCATCTGGTCCCATCAGTGCAGTTCAGTGCAGTTCAGTCTCTCAGTTGTGTCTGACTCTTTGTTACCCCATGAACTGCAGCACGCCAGGCCTCCCTGTCACTTCATGGCAAATAGATGGGGAAACAGTGACAGACTTTATGTTTTTGGGCTCCAAAATCACTGCAGATGGTAACTGCAGCCATGAAATTAAAAGATGCTTACTCTTTGGAAGAAAAGTTATGACCAGCCTAGACAGCATATTAAAAAGCAGACATGATTGCTTTGCCAACAAAGGTCTGTCTAGTCAAGGCTATGTTTTTTCCAGTAGTCATGTATGGATATGAGAATAGGACTATGAGGAAGGCTGAGTGTAGAAGAATTGATGCTTTTGAACTGTGGTGTTGGAGAAGACTCTTGAGAGTCCCTTGCCCTGCAAGGAGATCCAACCAGTCCATCCTAAAGAAAATCAGTGCTGGGTGTTCATTGGAAGGACTGATGTTAAAGCTGAAACTCCAATACTTTGGCCACCTGGTGTGAAGAACTGACTCATTTGAAAGGCCCTAATGTTGGGAAGGGTTGAAAGCGGGAGGAGAAGGGGATGACAGAGGATGAGATGGTTGGATGGCATCACCGACTCAATGGACATGAGTTTAAGGAAATTCTGGGAGTTGGTGATGGACAGGGAGGCCTGGTGAGCTACAGTCCATGGGGTTGCAAAGAGTTGGACATGACTGAGTGACTGAACTGAACTGAACTGAGACCCATGTTAGGAAGAGAAGAAAATATGAGTAGAAAGGAACTCAATAAAGAGTATGTTTAATATGCAAATTAAATGCTAAAGGAGATAAAATAGAAATGTAGGTAATACTCTATTACTTCAAGTAGAAACTGCGTCATTTTAGTGGTAAAAACTCTTAACATACCTTCACATTACAATTGGTAAAAACAAGCCTTGAGAGGATAGATCATATTCTGAAGTCCACATATTGACCAGGATTTGAAAATTTTGTATGGTGTCAGGCCTTGTATTCTTGAATTCTACATCATACTCTCCAAGGTGGTTGACAAGATGTTCTCATTTGGTAATCACCAATGAAAGTTTAAGATGTTTGGTGTTCTCAAAATATAAGTAAGTATAAAACAGATAGCTAAGTATGTAACAACTCAATTCCTCATGTATCACTCACATGAAACTTAGACACAAAATATACAGATAAATAAGATACCTTATGTAAAATATCAAATAATATTATGGGTATCTTAGGAAAAAAGCAGGAGGGAAAATCTATATTAAAATAAATTTAGCAATCAATGTTATGGATAACACCAAAAAATAAAGAAATAATAGCATTGAATTAAATGTCAAATTCCCTTTTTACAAAAAACACATTCTATAATTATAGATTTCAACTTGAATGTTTTTTAATACCACTCAAATTCATCACATGTAGGTTAATAGCCATCAAGCAAGGCTTTCCTGAAGGCATGAAACAGAGACAAACAAATATAATCATAGCAGATAATAAAATTGCTAAGGTTGTGGTGAGATTTAGAAATCTCCAGCCAAATTTACCTGTCTATTCTCAACATGTGTACATTACTAATCCAATTATCCTAATACATGTTCTCATTTATAGAACACACACCCTTAAAACTAAAAAAAAAAAAAAATCTGCAAGTCTCTCTCTCTCAAATTTATTTTGCTACAACTTTCACCCACAAGAAGCTAAACATTTTCTTTTGTTTATCCTTTTGACAGTGACCTGACATTTTATTTAAACAAAGCTCTTTTCTAAGTAGCTAGAGATAAAATTGGAATTTTGTATTTAAATTTCAAATTACTTTAATGGAGAAAAGTTACCTAAGGTGGGTGTTTGGAGATAGGTAGAAATTAACCATTCTAATGCAACATCTATATTAGTAAATGGTACCCTCTTCATACACACACACACACACACACACACATACACACACACAACACACAAGTGCATACATGCCAACTAAAGCCTAAAAGTTAAATTGACCTGTCATTTCCCTTTTCCTACCCACCCCCCTTTTCTACTGACTTTTTTCTTAAAGATAAATTCAGTTGACTTACTTTTCTGTGTATGGAGGATCAGAGCTGTTATAAAGACAGGCAGAATTAGCTGATGCTTTCAAGGGTTTATTCGAGAAAATGTTTATCTTCCCACCCTTGACTAGTCATGACATAAGTAGCCCTTCTCTCTGCCTCACGGAAAGGAAAGCTTTGCACCATGCTTTGGTCTCCAGAGGAGCTCCTGAACTGGGAGGACATCATCAGTGAGGAGTGTGACCCTAGCTTAGGGCCTGGGAGCTAACTATAAATTTGCACTTCTGCTGCCTCTGCCATGCCGTTCAGGGAACATTTCCTAATACTGCAAGGATAAGTGAAAAAGGGGCTGGTGCAAATGTCATTGTGTCTTAAAAGTTATTTATTGGTTGACAGATTTTGGCCTAACTTCTTGATATGACTTGATAGGGAAAGCTATGCCCTTTACTTCAGAAGCACACTAACGGCCTGGCTTTTCATTTCCATAAAAATCACACAGACTGGGACAGTTTATAAATTGCTGAATATTAGAGCTTAAAGGAAACCTAGAGATAATTTTACTTTTATTTTTACTTTATAAGTGAAGGAACTGAAGTCCAGAGATTTAAATATTAATAACTTGTCTAAATACCTGCAGCCATCTAGATGTAGAGGAAACCCTGGAATCCTGGTAGGTGACTGGTGCTGTGTTCTTTACTCTATAGCACAATTCTTCTTCTCAGAGAAGGTCACTTTGTAACTTAAAGTACATTGCTTCATGTGTTAGTGGAAATATGGAATGGGAATGTTATAGCTGAAAGTAATTATACAGTTCACCTAGCAGAATTACTTATTTTGCGGTTAGGAAAACTGAGGCCCAGAAGGTGTGCATAATGTAGTAAAAAACTTGCCTAAACTGATGCATGTAGGAGAATATGCACATTTTATCTAATTGAGTATTAGCTATATCATTGTTTAGTAGATCATTTTGCTCACACATAAACAAAAATTTAATCATACCTGTGTTTATCCCTTCTCCTCTCTTTTCCAGTACTCTTTTTCCCTGCCCCAAAGGATTGTTTGAATATTATAGAGAATTGTACTTGTTAGCGTAATGATATCTTAGGTAACCCTCAAACTTCTGTGTCCTAACAGAATTAATTATGGTTCATATGTTAGTCAGCTAGATACAGTTGTTTGCAGTTTGGGTGGGGAAGATCCCCTGGAGTAAGAAATGGCAACCCACTCCAGTATTCTTGCCTGGAAAAATTCTATGGACAGAGGAGCCTGGTGAGCTACAGTGCTTGCGGTCACAAAAGAGTCGGACACAACGGAGCAACTGAGCATGTGGATATTTAGGGAAATCGAGCTTCTTCTATCTTGTGGTTCTTTCATCCTCTAAAACATGGAGTTCTGTTCATCCAGCTGGTAGAAAAGAAAAGGAAAATGGAGATAGCATGCCCTTTTTTTGTTTTATTTGTTTTTTTATTTAAATTTTATTTATTTACTTCTAGCTGTGCTGAGAGCTCGTTGCTGCACATGGGCTTTCTTTAGTTTCTGCCAGAAGTGCCTCCTCTCTAGTTGCAGTGCATGGTCTTCTCATTTCGGTGGTTTTTCTTGTTGCAGAGCATGGGCTCTAGAGTATGGCCTCAATCATTGTGGTATATGGTGGGCTTAGTTGCCCCAAGGCATATGGAATCTTAAAAGACCAGGGATTGAACCCATGTCCCCTGCATTGGCAGACAGATTCTTAACCACTGAACTACCAGGGAAGTCCGGCATGCCCTTTTAAAATGCTTTGGCCCTTAATAAGCACACATTAATTCTTTCATGATTCATTAGGACCAACTATCATACAGCCCCTTCTAGGTGCAAGGAGGACTGGACTGAAATATTCAGTGATAATTCTGCATGCTGCTGCTAAGTCGCTTCAGTCGTTTCCGACTCTGTGCAACCCCATAGATGGCAGCCCATGAGGCTCCCCGTCCCTGGGATTCTCCAGGCCAAGAATACTGGAGTGGGTAGCCATTGCCTTCTCCAATGCCTGAAAGTGAAAAGTGAAAGTGAAGTCGCTCATTTGTGCCCGACTCTTAGCAACCCCATCGACTGCAGCCCACCAGGCTCCTCTGTCCATGGGATTTTTCAGGCAGGAGTACTGGAGTGGGTTGCCATTGCCTTCTCTGATAATTCTGCATAGTTAATGGAAAGACATAGTTTTCTATACACAACTATCCACCTCTAGTGAAAGACTACATAAGTAATGTGCTTCGATATTTCTATTTATTGAGTCTCAGCTCTGCCTACTAATGTACTTTGTCTTTTTAGTAGTGTCCAACTGTTTTCAACCCTATAAACTATAGCCCACCAGGCTTCTCTGTCCATGGGGATTCTCCAGGCAAGAATACTGGAATGGGTTGCCATGCCCTCCTCCAGGGATTTTCCTCACCCAGGGATGGAACCCAAGTCTCTATGTCTCCCGCATTGACAGGTGGGTTCTTTACCTACTAATGGGTCATTCCAAATATTGACTCCTAATGGGTGATAGTAGACTTTGGGCTCATATTCAGGCATTGGACCTAATGATATTAATTTTCTAAAACTGTTCTTCTTGCTATGATTTTTGTTTAAGTATAACAAGAACACGGATGAAATGAAATTCATTATTTTATGTTGAGACTTATCAATCTCTGTCTGTAAACAGCAAGTCGTATGATAGATCTCATATTACACCATGGACAACTGTTATGTTTTACTAATTTTTCTACAGAATCAATCACGTTTTACTAAATACACAAGTTTACATTTTCAACTATGGTATAATAAGAATCTTCTAACTAATAATGTAGAACATGCGTTTTTATGTTTTGCAAACCTGAAGAGCAAATGACCTTTATGCAGGATGTCTATTTTTTAAACATCATAGAAGTGATGGAACTGGGCTATCTTGGTTATCACCACTTTCATACACAGTCCTGCACCAGGGGGAGGTTGGTCGTCATCAGTAGCAGAAGCAGCAATACCTCCATTTGTGTCTTAATCCACACAAGTCAAACTGCTGTAGGTATTAGAGAAGGGAAGTTAAAAAAGCCTTTTGTATCCTCTGCAGCTGGGGATAGGCTGGGTCCTAAAATCTTGTAGTGTCAAAGATAGTGGGGCAATCTCATCCTAACATTGCTATAGGAATGAGGGTAACACTTCACAAGTAGACCTTATGGTTCTGTGTTAGAGAAATGTACAGCATCCTAGCAGAAAATTTTGTGATTGTAGTCCATGATATGGAGAAAGTAGTAATTCAGGAGAATCTTTATTCCAGTAAAAATGCAAAAAAAATGCATTAGAGAAAATGACTTTTTAAATCTCAGCTGACGTTTATTGACTGTTTTACAAATTTAGAGCAAAAAAGAATGTAAACAGTACCAATATTGCCCTCATCTGTTTAGGCAGCTTAGTAATCTGAATCAATACGAAGATCTTAGGGTTGCTTCTTAGGAAGTCACACTTGGTCTGTAAGCTCCTGAAGCATTCTTAATTCCTCTTGACCATGTGTTACTATTTATAACACAAACACCTACACCAATTCATAGAAATTAAATAGGGCAGTAGCTACTGTCTTATTTTGAAATTCTCTCTGCTCACAAGCAACATTAAAGTAAAAGACTATTTTCCTGTAATTTATACTCACCTTCCTAGTCAGTAATCATTACATTAATATTTCAAATTAATCTGCTTGATCACACAAAGTAAATTTAGAAATTTAGAAATAGTCCAATTCATTGTGTTTCAAACTGAACTAGCTAGATAGAATAGCATTTTTCTAATAATCACAATTTTTATGCTAGAAATCAGGATATAGAATCAGGATATTATTTCCTCGTTGTATTAATAGTGCAAGAATGGCAACCCACTCCAGTATTCTTGCCTGGAGAATCCCATGGAGGAAGGAGCCTGGTAGGCTACAGTCCACGGGGTCGCAAAGAGTTGGACACGACTGAGCTACTTCACTTGTAAAGAAAGATTATGATTTTCTAAATCATCCATTGTGTACCTACAGTTCAAGCTAATACACTTCACAGTTTCTTGGGCAGAGGATTTTCATATGTGTTCAGAGATAAAGTTTCTCTCCTTAATAACTGAATTTTCTTATTTTTAAAGGTCAAATTCAAAAGATTTGCCTTTTGCTAAGTTTAATTTTAATGTTTTCCAAGGCTTAAATCACTCAGCGTATAACTTGAGGTGTTCCCGGATGTTTTTTCAGGTGCCTTTTTGGATAATTATAAATAAGAAGAGATGGGACATATATACTCAGCTAGAAAGTATAATAATATATTGATATGCTATCTTTCAGAGAAGGCAGTGGCACCCCACTCCAGTACTCTTGCCTGGAAAATCCCATGGATGGAGGAGCCTGGTGGGCTGGAGTCCATGGGGTCGCTGAGGGTCGGACACGACTGAGCGACTTCCCTTTCACTTTTCCTTTTCATGCATTGGAGAAGGAAATGGCAAGCCACTCCAGTGTTCTTGCCTGGAGAAACCCAGGCACCCTGGTGGGCTGCCGTCTATGGGGTCACACAGAGTCAGACACAACTGAAGCGACTTAGCAGCAGCAGCAGCAGCATGCTATCTTTATTTCAAGGAAAGAAAGGAAATTTTCTCTTTGAGCTTGCAACAAGATAGAGTTAATAAATATTTGTTGAAAGAATGGAGAAAAAAAGGAAATAAATAATTTTGGGAAAAGCAAGAAAAAATAAAAAATAAAACCAATGGAAACTCCAGTACAAAATGGCATTTTAATCTGTACCCAATCAGACCTTTCTCTATGTGCAAATATATTCACATATGTTAATTCATATGTTAATTTGTTTTTAATGTAAAATATGTTCATCAGTTTAGTTCAGTCGCTCAGTCGTGTCTGACTCTTTGTGACCCCATGATTTGCAGCATGCCAGGCCTCCCTGTCCATCACCAACTCCCAGAGTTCACTCAAACTCACGTCTGAGTCGGGGATACCATCCAGCCATCTCATCCTCTGTCATCCCCTTCTCCTCCTGCCCCCAATCCCTGCCAGCATCAGAGTCTTTTCCAATGAGTCAACTCTTCGCATGATGTGGACAAAGTATTGGAGTTTCAGCTTTAGCATCAGTCCTTCCAAAGAACACCCAGGACTGATCTCCTTCAGAATGGACTGGTTGGATCTCCTTGCAGTCCAAGGGACCCTCAAGAGTCTTCTCCAACACCACAGTTCAAAAGCATCAATTCTTTGGCACTCAGCTTTCTTCACAGTCCAACTCTCACATCCATACACGACTACTGGAAAAACCATAGCCTTGACTAGACAGACATTTGTTGGCAAAGTAATGTCTATGCTTTTCAATATGTTATCTACGTTGGTCATAACTTTCCTTCCAAGGAGTAAGTGTCTTAATTTCATGGCTGCAATCACCATCTGCAGTGATTTGGGAGACCAAAAAAACAGTCTGACACTGTTTCTACTGTTTCCCCATCTATTTGCCATGAAGTGATGGGACCGGATGCCATGATCTTAGTTTTCTGAATGTTGAGCTTTAAGCCAACTTTTTCACTCTCCTCTTTCACTTTCATCAAGAGGCTTTTTAGTTGCTCTTCACTTTCTGCCATAAGGGTGGTGTCATCTGCATATGTGAGGTTATTGATATTTCTCCTGGCAATCTTGATTCCAGCTTGTGCTTCTTCCAGCCCAGCGTTTCTCATAATGTACTCTGCATAGAAGTTAAATAAGCAGGGTGACAATGTACAGCCTTGACGTATTCCTTTTCCTATTTGGACCAGTCTGTTGTTCGATGTCCAGTTCTAACTGTTGCTTCCTGACCTGCATACAGGTTTCTGAAGAGGAAGGTCAGGTGGTCTGGTATTCCCATCTCTTTCAGAATTTTCCACAGTTAATTTTACTGCTATATAGTAGATTTTCACTCAGAAACAATAAAACAATTATTTCCTAATCACTATCTACTTCAAATTGTTTTTAAAACTATGTAATATCCCATTTTATGACTGTAAAGTTAGTGTTCATTCAATCCTATATTATGAGACATCAGGTGATTACCATTTTTAAATTTATATGTAGCATAGTTATCTTTAGTACTATAATTTCAAATTATATATGTTCTGATTTTCTTAGGAATGTTTCCTTAAGATAAACTTGAAATTAATGATTCAAAAGACATCTTGTAGCTCATAAAGACTTTTTTCAGTTATTTCTTAATTGAGGAAGAACATTATTATTATTATTATTTTTTTGAGGAAGAACATTATGATGTGACCTTTCTGTTACAGTTTTTTCAGATGTGGAAATAGCATGTTCAAGTGGCCAAAAAAGAGGAGAGAGGTCACTAAGATATTAAATTAGCTCCCCATCATGTTACTCTATCAATAAAACCTACTTTAATAATGGGGACACTACAGCTTCCCACTCTGTTAATTTCTGATTTGTTTAAATATTTACTAGTCATTAAAAAACAAAACGGTAGCAAGAAAATGATTTTCTAATTAGCTAATCATAGATTTTCATGCAAGTATCCTAACAACTGCTTCATTGTAAAAGCAATTTAATGATTTTAAATATTCTACATATAATGATATTAACCATTATATATAATGATATTAAACATCATGTGTTTAAAGATATTAAAAATTATATATGTATTGATAGTAAATGTCATATATAATAATATTGAACATATATATATATATGATGAGTTAGAATTTAAGGTTGAATTACTTAAGTGTCCTCTACCTTTCACCCTGCAATGCAAATACATATTGACTGGAATAAAGCCAGCAATACTGGTATTCCCTGAATGACAAGATGCCTATCCTCTTTATGGCAATATTTTAAACCCATGCTTCATTTTGATAATAACAAAATCTTACTTCCTTTCCTCCTCACCACAAGATCCTGTCCTTATCCACAAAGATTTTTGTCAGGATTCATTTTGAATAGTTCATATCATGAAGACAATACATTAGTTTCCTATTCCAAATACAAAATTACATATTGGCTATGCATTTCAAACCACAGGATCTGTAGCATTTCCTTTTCAAGAATCACTGCTCTTGATTTTCCAGTGGAAAAAGAACAAGTTGTTCTTATGATGCGTGACTCTTTCTCTTCGCTTTTCTCCTTTCATTTCCCCTTTCTCTTTCTGAAGGATGCATTCCTATAGCCTTTGGGGAAGGTGTGGAGTTAGTACAGGGAACAAGGTATGAGCTCACCCAGAGGTTCAGCCTGGTGAGGGATGTTGAGACCCAAAACAGAATGAGGCAGCCAACCTGTGAAGGGGTGGGGTGGCCGGGTGTGTGACATCACTCTGGAGGGATGGCTTGCTGTGGGGTTTCAGAAACCAAGTAGGGTGAGATGTTTATACGTGGGGTAAATTACTCTGGGATATTAAAACCTGAATGGGGTGAAGATGGTGTTTATCTTAGTGCAAGAGTTGATAAACAAGGTTTGCACGTAGTGGCTGGGTAACTGTGGCAATAAGACATTGGTTCGTATACAGAATGAGTTAAACATGTTAGTAAATTAAGAATAATGAGACCTCAGCTTCCCACTATCAGAGAAGGAAGTTACAAATATGGAGAGGGAGAAGACTAGAATAAACATTGTGATGTGATCGTAAGTGGAGTGTGAACTCATGGTCCTCAATAACTATGGATTTAGAAATGATTTCAAATGTAAATATAGGTGTATATAAAAATATGGTTATTAATAAGAAACATATGTAAGTACATAAATATTAATACAGTTAATATGTGGACACAATTATTTATCTATATACATATATTCTCATGGGGAGGGCATGGGCACAGTAAGCTTGCCAACATTTTCATATTGATGGAAATTGAAGTCAAGTAAGGACTGTTTTAGATTTCTCATTTCCTTGTTTATCTGGGTAATTCTCATGACTCCTTTTCATTTTACTCCCAGTGTGTGATTTTTATTTTGCGGGTGTATAATAGTAGGGATATATGAACTTTACTTCTGAAATGTTGTATTGTGTGGGTAATGGTTTGTTCTATTTGGATGCTGGAAAATAACTTGTTTATCAATAGACATTCAATGAAACAGTAACCAGTTGACTACAACTATAGAGTTGACTGTATATGTATTCATATATGCTTACTCCTTGGAAGGAAAGTTATGACTAACCTATATAACATATTGAAAAGCAGAGACATTACTTTGCCAACAAAGGTCCGTCTAGTCAAGGCTATGGTTTTTCCTGTGGTCATGTATGGATGTGAGAGTTGGACTGTGAAGAAGGCTGAGTGCCGAAGAATTGATGCTTTTGAACTGTGGTGTTGGAGAAGACTCTTGAGGGTCCCTTGGACTGCAAGGAGATCCAACCAGTCCATTCTGAAGGAGATCAGCCCTGGGATTTCTTTGGAAGAAATGATGCTAAAGCTGAAACTCCAGTACTTTGGCCACCTCATGCGAAGAGTTGACTCATTGGAAAAGACTCTGATGCTGGGAGGGATTGGGGGCAGGGGGAGAAGGGGACGACAGAGGATGAGATGGCTGGATGGCATCACTGACTCGATGGACGTGAGCCTAGGTGAACTCCGGGAGTTGGTGATGGACAGGGAGGCCTGGCGTGCTGCGATTCATGGGGTCGCAAAGAGTCGGACACGACTGAGAGACTGAACTGAACTCATCTGTGTATGTATTCAATGAGTTTTCCTTTATATTATGGCTTTATTTTCATTTGTTATTTTTTGTATTTAGAAAAATCTCTCATTTTGTAGTTTTTATAAATGCTTTTGAGTATGAAGATTTTTATAAAAAGACAAATGTTTTATGAGAAAGAAAGTGAAACATATATAGTGAGTTATATTTTCTGAAACATGGATTTGTGTTTCTACCATTTATGTTATCTTTATGTGTGTGTGTGTATACACTGAGCTTCCCACATATACGTTGTTGTTGTTCAGTCACCAAGTCATATCCAACTCTTTGCAACCCCATGTGTATACACATACATATATATTATGTCTCTTGCTATATATATATATATATGTGTGTGTGTGTGTGTGTGTCCTATATATGTATTTTTTTTTTATTGAACTGGCTATTAACAAGTCATATCTAGCCACACTGAAAGTTTAAAGGTTTTTCTGGATAACCAACAAGTTTGATGTATATAATTATTCAATCTAATTGACAGAAAAATTATGACAACTTCAATTGTGTTCATCTGCTTGGACTGCCATAGCAAAATACCACAGACTGAGTGGCTTAAACAACAGAAAGATATTTCCTCATGGTTCTGGAGGGAGAAGTCTGAGATCAAGGTGTCAGCTAGTTGGTGCCTGGTGAAGTCACTGTTTTCTGACTTGTACACAGCCACCTCCTCACCATGCCCTTATGTTCCCTTTTCTTCCTGTGTGCATGAGGAGAGAGAGCAAGTGAGCTCTCTGGTGTCTCTTCCTATAAGGATGCTGATCCTAATGAAACAGGGCCACATGCTTATAAACTTATTTGATCTTAATTACTTCCTTAGTGACCCCATCTCAAATATAGCCATACTGTTGCTTGGATCTTTGATGTATGAAGTTTGGTGGGGGATACAAACACTCACTTCACGACATCAATATTAATAGGAATTAATTTCTTTCTTTAGTTGTGTTTATTTTTAAAAAATCTATCAATTGCATAAATTTGTAGACATTGGATTGAGGAAATCTGATTTGCAGACATGTTTAATGAAATTTATTTTTTGCAATCAATATTTACTAACAATTTTATTTCTAAAATTTAACTTACTAATGGCACCCCACTCCAGTACTCTTGCCTGGAAAATCCCATGGACGGAGGAGCCTGGTGGGCTGCAGTCCATGGGGTCGCTAAGAGTCGGGCACGACTGAACGACTTCACTTTCACTTTTCTCTTTCATGCATTGGAGAAGGAAATGGCAACCCACTCCAGAACTCTTGCCTGGAGAATCCCAGGGACGGGGGAGCCTGGTGGGCTGCCGTCTATGGGGTCTCACAGAGTCGGACATGACTGAAGTGACTTAGCAGTAGCAGCAGCAGCATACTCCAGTAAATTGCGATGATATATATATGTTCAAAACTTTTCATTTCATCATTAAAATAATAAGAAAACATTATAAACAAATGAAAACTCCATTTATATGTGACCAATTATGTAAATGTTAATGTATTAATATAGTAGAGAAACAACTGTTTAAAAGAATATGAGAGATCTATATTACTGATATGAGCATATGGTTAATCTACATTTTTATTGCAAAAGACATGGTCTAAGAGATTTATTTGTATAAATCTAAGGATTTGTGTATACACAGTGGCAGTACTATGTATATGCAAGGAAATGTATGTAAATATAATATATATCTTAGAAGGAGACTAGAAAAAAAGAGTTCAGTGGGAGACATTTTACATTTTAGGTTATACTTTTCTTTAATTTTTAAATTATGTTTACTATGAGTGTATATTATCTTTTGGAAAAATTTTCCAAAGATTTTCTATAACTGGTTAGGATCATTAAGTAGAAGGAGGTGGGATCCATGGGTCCCACAAAGCTTACTGTGTTTAGTAGCTTATTTAGATCTAACACAGAGACCTAGTATTAAGCACATGTTTAATAACTACAGTCTTTTCAGGATTTTATCTTGGCTTTTTCTTACAAATATAGCTGTGAAGTTATCTTAAGCATTGTGAACTAAAAAACTGTAAAAAACAAGAGTGCTATTGAAGACAAAGAGAAACATCAGCAATTAGTACATTTATGCTACGGCGACATTTATTTTGCTGCCAGGTATATCTTGAATTTTACTACAGCATGTTGCATTGCCTTGTTTTAAGCTTTTGATGTTAATGTGCATTTCTAAACAAGCAAAAAATAGATTTTAAGATTTTATGTTGAGCACATAATTTCCTAAGATATTAACAATTTTGCCTGGAAAGTTTCACTTGCTATATCCTATAAATATAATAGACATATAAGCCCATACAAATAAGACTATAAAACTTCCACATTATACTAATTTTGATTTAAAAGCAGGAGAAATGTTTCTTAAATTACATTTATGGATTCTCTTTCACCAATTTATCATTGAATTGTCAGAATCCATGTTTAGCCCCTCCCCATCAAATTCTCATATTTTTCTACAAGTGCATTATTAATACTTTGGTCTACAGTGTTAAGTCTGTTTAAAATTCCATGGCTTTCATATGCTTTATTCATTCTTTCTGCTGTAAATATTCTTTTCCAACTTGGATTTATATGACAGCCTATTAAACATAAAGTTTTTTCTTTTCTTCATTTTAGAGATGGGATCAAGAGTTCAGTCTCATGGGGAAAAAAAAAAAAACCTAAGATATAGGCTTTCCATCTTGTTTTTGTTTTTTGTGGTTTTTTTTTTTTTTGGTTTGACGAATTAAAATGGCAACTTCATGTTGCACATGAAAATAATAATCACTTGAGGTTTTTTCAGCTTCAATCCAGAGATAATTCAGTATCCTTATTTTCTGGTTCACATTCTTATTAAATGACACTCTTACTGTATACTCAGTGACCTCTTTCTTTTCTTAAATATAGAATTAAACTATAAATGATAGTAAATATTCTTTCAATTTCTGTGGTTGTGGGAGATCCCCAGATAGCATATTTGCAGATTTTGTGGTAGTTGTGGTAGCGGAAAAAGGATTCTGAACTCATAGTTTTCTTTGATGAAATGGTTATATGAAGGAAAAAGCAGTTTTCCAGTTTCAACATTGAAAGCTTAAGATACTGATTTTTTTTCTGTTCGTATCCAAGAAAAGTCTTTGTATTATAAGCCAAAAATTTTCATCAAATTAATTGTATTGTTTAAAGTGAAGGTTAAACATGATCTCCTTTGTGGTATAGAAAGACTATAGAGGGCAAGGGCAGATGTTTTCAAAGTACATGCCATATAGCCTTTTATTGAGTTTATACTGTGGAAATTTATGGTACTGTAAAAATTTATCTAGACATCAGTGGGTAACTGATGGTAAATGAAAAATCTGTGGCTCCTTATAAGGCATGTGCATTAAGTACAATGAACTTTGTGCTCTTTCAAATAAAAATAAGATATAATCGTAAAAACAATAATTGAGATACTTTTCTATAGCTTATTTTTTTGAAAAATGATATTGAGTTAATTATTTCCTTATCCTTTATATTTCATTTTTTTAAATTGCAAAGCACTTATCCTCTTGGAAAATATTTAAAAATTGTAAATGTTCTGTCTTATAAAGTATAGGAACTAGGGCTGAAAATATTTGAACACAATCAAAATATCCACATTATTATTCTTTGAAACATTGTCAATTTATGTGACATTTAATTTGAAACATATGTAATATATGTAATGAACATATGTAATTTAAAGTCTACAGATTAAAACTTTGTATTCCTTTAGTAGAAAGCATATATGATGAATTTCAAAAATTAGAGTTCTCTTTATCACTTTGTTGTGAAGAAATTTTTAAAGTAAGACCTCATTATATATAAGTGCAATTTCAGGTTCACTGTGCAATAATACATAATTCTTTTGTTTGTTTGTGATCAACAATACGTTTTTCCAAGGCAAATCACATTAAAAACAAATATTAACTTTGATGATAGATATGTGAATCAAATAATTTATAAATTAAGATATTCTCCTTGCCTTCCTTGTTAATTTTCATGCTAACCAAGCTGGCAAAGAGACACAGGAAAACATTCATTTCTAATATTTTTATTATAATATTTGAATTGGTCATAGACACGATGTTGCTATACATTTGATAAATTTTATACAGGAAAGCAAAAAGTATTTTTACTTAAAACTATGACTTTTTTCTACATATCTTTGAATATTTGATGTTCCCCATACTGATAGATATTTGAGGGGATTTCTATTTTTGTTTTTCTCATCAAACATTTGTCATGAAAGTTAATATGTATCCTGCATACTATAAATTTGTATCTGAATAATTTCAGCATGTCCAGATAAAACAAAGAAGCACAATTATCCAGATATTTTTCTACCATAAATGTCTGTTTTCTGGATGATGACTTTATTTTCATTTTAATCACATGATTGTCATCCACTAAGCATTGTGTCTATTTAAAAACAGGACAAACCATAGATATCTATATTTATATCTATACCTATATATACGTATACATGTAGAGAGAAAGAGTGATTGAGAAAAAAAGTGAAACGAGAGGTAGAAGGAGGGAGAGAGAGAAAAAGAGAGAGACAGAGACAGACAGACATGCAAGATTTAACAAAAATCTACTGGTACACATTGGTATTTGCTTCCAGTGTAGGATCTGGAAATCTCATCAGATAGCTGGTGTTGATGCCTTCCAGGCTACAGAGTTGAAATTCTGCTCTTTCTTCATACAATCTTTTGATTCTGTCCTTTTCTTTGACCACCCACATGTTTTGGAGAATTGTTTTTCAAAAGGACCTAGTGATCCTTTATTCTTTTGATCTTTCATTTTACCTCCTCTAGTCTCTCTCTCTTTTTTTTTTTTTTTTTTGCCATTTTTGTGATGCTATAGTTTATGAGTATAGAGATGAGAGAATTATGAAAAAGGTGAAGAGAGAGGAAGTCATGTACCTACTGTGACTCATTGCTCTAGGTTAAGAAGCAAACAACAACACACTAAACCTAGTAAGTGCCTTGAGACCTATTTATTTCCAACAATGTTAATCCTAGAGGACAATGAGTTGTCTACTTTATACAAAGCCTTACCTGGCACAGCATATTGGCTTCAACATACTCTGTAGGAATCCCTGGACAGTTTCAATGTTTTTTCATTCAGTTTACTTCCTAAACAAAATAAAATCTCAAGTTATTTCTTTTTTTATTCTAAGTGTCACCCACTATAAGAAAGAAAAGTTCAGTTATAAAATAGTACTCTTCCACATTTTAACAAAAAGAAAATATATGTCACCATTGTTTAGCAATCGTGAATCACATAGAGTCTTAAGCCTTCAGAAGATAGACATCTTTAAATAATATTGGTTTATGGGATAATCTTTTTGTCTTAGAAAGATTTTGCCAACAATCATTTCATTGTCAGAGTACATGAAATATTTTGCTTAATATGCTACATTATTAAATAAGTGTTTTGATTCATTGCTAATTTTTAAAATGTCCTCCAGTAATGGAATGTTTGATTTAATAAAATCATATAAAATATTTTCCATATTCAAGAACATTCACTAGGACTAGGATTTATACCCTACTGGATCTTACCCACAAAAAGTTATCTTTTAAAAAATAATTATTTTTAATAAAAGCTTCATTGCTAAACTCCAAATAGCACATTTACTGTTTGTTAACATGTGTCCAACTTTTATTATGAGTATATCTTTAAGTGTCTATGATGAAAAATTAAAGTGAGAAATGCTTTATAGTTCTGTTTTATCTTGCTAGTGTTCCAAATGGAACACTGGAAATGATTAAATATAAAAACTCTTCCAATAACCAGTTACATATTTGTCATATTTAGAATTTTCCCCTTTCCTTAATCAGCATTTCTGATCTAACCTAATTCTATTTATGTTGCTCCCCTTATTCCTGATGATCATTCTTTTCAAACTACTCACTTTGCCAGCATACTTCTTATTTTCTACCACATTATTTGGAAACTGTTTTTAAATTTAAGCAAGCTTCAGTGTACATTTGCTTTTCAAGAAAAATCTCATCTTGACTGCTTTAAGTAAAACCTAGTTATCTTGAATGGTAAAACTCAGGAACCTTTTGTTTCTCTGGTTCATTTATTGACAATCAGTCTACTTTCCTCTTCCCATTAGTACTTCCAGATCACTGCCCAACAAAGTGGCTTTGACTATTCATCTGTATCTCTGTCTCTTAATAAATGGCCTCATTTTCCTTCTCACTCCCTCCAGTTCTTCAGTCTGATTTTTGCCACTGTAAAGTTCTTCTGTGTCTCACTCTGCCTTTCTTCACTAAGCTTTACAGAGCCTTTCCAGAGTCACATGCTTCTGTGATGATCAACCATTTCAGTCATGGCATTGCTTAAACCATAAGGATCAATTTTTTTCTTCACTTACTTTACTAAAATTAGAATCATGGGCATTGTTCCATTGTTTTCTGTGTTAATTATGGGCGACTCTTTGGCTTCAGTGCATATTCATGTAGTCAGTCCTCCATAGGTCCTCAATGTTGACAGTACATTGAATTATAAACAGTGCTTCAAATCACTTTTATCCTCAGTCATTATACCCTTGCTAAAGCAATCAACATATCTTGTTTCCTGTATTGCAGAAAAGGATCATCTAATGTGAGAAGTTTTAATATTTCTTTTCTTCTCAGTATTGATCTATTTTTTCTGATGAAGATTAAAACTCTTCTTAATTAATGTGCTGAGGCCCTTAGCCTATTTAATTTGAATTTGGCAGATCTTCTCTCTTTAGCTATTTGCTCTCTACATGCATGCTTAGCTCATCTCTACATCAAAATGCCTTCCCTCAAACACTCTACTTTCTCATGTAGTCATTAAATGATCCTCCTTTCTCTCAGTGTCAAAGGGCACAAGGGAGTAATCTCTACTTGCCTCTTGAATTTTCTTATCCCCACTCAGTTGTCCTTTCATCTCCTGTTGCAACAGACTCAACAAGAACAACTTCCTGCTTTGATTCCAGCCATCGAACACTTTGAGCTCAGTTCCTGTGATATTTTACACCTTTTCTTTCCTCTTTAAGGAGTGTTCCTTCCTTGATCTATTGGAAGTTATTCTTGTAAATCTTTTTCTAGTTCTTTCACTAGGCCTTTATTTCATTTGCATCTTTCTAGGCTTTTCCCCCTTTCTCTGCCATAAATGTAAGCACTCTCAGAATTCTACTTTTCCTTCTTTTTTCTCAAGCTCCTTTATTATGTTGTAATATTTACTCCATTTTGTATATCCATCACGTTTGTGTAGATTTGTTCCAAATACATTTCCAGGCCAACATCTCTCCTAAACTCAAGAAACATATATCAAAGGGCTACTTGAATTATCCATCCTGGTTGTATTGTGAGCTCTCAGAACTCAACCACAGCAATTCCAATTTAATCATTAATTCCATGAAGTGGACACTTTGTTTTTGTTTTTAAAAGATACTATAAGTTTCTTACATCCCCTTATGTAAACCTGACCTCCATTAATTTTGTCCAGTTATTGATGTTGTGTAGAGGGAAGAAGGGGAAGATATCTGCACTCATCTTGGATGGGGCATGGTGGGAAAGTTTTACCAGTTCAGACAGCTGATACAGAGAAAGAGATAAAACAACAGCAAGAATGACTATAACAACAAAAGCTTCTACTTCTACAAAATAGCAGGCTTGTACTTCAAAAATATCATAGTTGTGAAAGACAAGAGGTTGCAGAACTCTTCCAGATTAAAAGAGACTGAAATGACATGCCAACCAAAGTTAATACAAGAGTCTGAGCTGGATCCAGATCAGGGGAAAAGGCTATAAATGACATTATTGGGATATCTGTTAAAACACTGAATGAAGAAAATATATTGGATAATAGTATCTCATTAAATTCCTTAATTTGATAATTGTATATTGGTAAATGTTAGAGAATGTTGTTCTTAGCTATATAACAACCAAAAGTTCCTAGAGGTAAAACAAACAAACAAACAAAAACTGCTACCTACAGCTTTTAAATGTTTCAAGAAAAAGTAAAAGCTTCAACTAAAGTTTTTCATGTTTCTGGAGGTAGAGAGGATGTGATTGCTGAGAGAGCCCTGAGGGCCAGCTCCCAAGATGAAGGACTTAGTATCTAACACTTAAGTGTTATCTTTGCAATGATCCTGGACATGCTCTGAAGATTGTGATAAAAAGAGAATGCTGGAAGCTTTAGTAAAGTGTTGGAAAAGGGCAAAGAGATAGAAGCCCAAACCTTCCCTGGGAGGTACCAGAGTAGATTCACATCATACTATCAGCAGAATATTCTCCTTCAATGCTGCTGAAGCCCAGAAGAAAGCAACTCTGAAGCAAAAGCAGAAAGATAAGTAAAAGATTGTGCAGAGATGAGTGGTCCTATTGCAAATGACAGCAGCACTGGAATTGCTCACTGACAAACATTTGAACTATCTTGAATGACAGTTGCTTAAAGGTTGCATCTGTGTGACTTAAGCATAGATTAACCCAGAAAAACTCTTGAAAGGCTTATAAAGTTAAAACTTCTTCCTCTTGATCATGGATAGAGACAAATAACTACCCAGCATACAATTTAATTTCAAAGAAATCATGTTAAAAGATCTTAAAATAGTTTTAAAAAATTAAACTTAATAGGAATTTGTACTTACCATATACATACAATTCTGTTTTTGTTTAGTCACTAAGTGTGTCTGACTCTTTAGTGATCCCACGGACTGTAGCCCAACAGGCTCCTCTGTCCATAGGATTTCCAAGGCAAGAATACTGGAGTGGGTTGCCATTTCCTTCTCCAGGGGATCTTCCCAACCCAGGGGTTGAGCCTGTATCTCCTGCCTTAGCAGGTGGATTCTTTACTACCAAGCCACCTGGGAAGCCCACATACAACTATGTATTGATACAAATATAATCAACAAACACCTACTATATATCACAGGGAACTCTACTCAGTATTTTGTAATAACCTATAAGGGAAAATAATCTGATAATATAAATATATGTATATGTTTACACACAGATATACACTTATATTCATGTTTTATATGTTTAAAACTGCATCACTGTGCTGTATACCTGAAACTAAAATGACAATGTAAATCAATTATACTTCAATTTAAAATTAATAAAAGATGAAAATCATTTTGACAGTTCTAAGAAATAATGTGGTAGATAGCATTTTTACTTTACTTTTTCTACTAGAATTTATAAATTGGCAAAACAAGTTCTGAAAAATAAGGGATAGAGGAGGGTCCTTTTGCGCTACTACCGTCCAGTTCTCTGTCATTTGTTGTTGTTCAGTCGCTAAGTCGTGTCAGACTCTGCCACCTCACAGACTGCAGCACGCCAGGCTTTGCTGTCCTTCACTGTCTCCTGGAGTTTGCTCAGACTCGTGTCCATTGAGTCAGTGTAGCCATCTAACCATCTCATCCTCTGTCACCTCCTTCTCCTCCTGCCCTCAATCTTTCCCAGCACCAGGGACTTTTCCACTGAGTTGACTCATTGCATCAGGTGGCCAAGTATTGGAACTTCACCATCAGTCTTCCAATGAATTTTCAGGGTTGATTTCCTTTAGGATTGATTGGTTTGATCTCCTTGCTGTCCAAGGGACTCTCAAGAATCTTCTCCAGCACCACAATTTGAAAGCACCTGATAGGTCAGTTGGTAAAGAATCAGCTTGCAATGTGGGAGACCTAGGTTTGATCCCTGGGTTGGGAAGATCCCCTGGAGAAGGGAAAGGCTACCCACTCCAGTATTCAGGCCTGGAGAATTCCATGGACTGTGTAGTCCATGGGGTCACAAACAGTCGGACATGACTGAATGACTTTCACTTCACTTATTCTTTCTTCAGCCTCAGCCTTCTTTTTTTTTTTTTTTTAAATTTTATTTTATCTTTAAACTTTACATAATTGTATTAGTTTTGCCAAATATCAAAATGAATCCATCACAGGTATACATGTGCTCCCCATCCTGAACCCTCCTCCCTCCTCCCTCCCCATACCCTCCCTCTGGGTCGTCCCAGTGCACTAGCCCCAAGCATCCAGTATCGTTCATTGAACCTGGACTGGCATCTCGTTTCATACATGATATTTTACATGTTTCAATGCCATTCTCCCAAATCTTCCCACCCTCTCCCTCTCCCACAGAGTCCATAAGACTGTTCCATACATCAGCGTCACTTTTGCTGTCTTGCATACAGGGTTTTCATTACCATCTTTCTAAATTCCATATATATGCATTAGTATACTGTATTGGTGTTTTTCCTTCTGGCTTACTTCACTCTGTATAATAGGCTCCAGTTTCATCCACCTCATTAGAACTGATTCAAATGTATTCTTTTTAATGGCTGAGTAATACTCCATTGTGTATATGTACCACAGCTTTCTTATCCATTCATCTGCTGATGGACATCTAGGTTGCTTCCATGTCTTGGCTATTATAAACAGTGCTGCGATGAACATTGGGGTACACGTGTCTCTTTCCCTTCTGGTTTCCTCAGTGTGTATGCCCAGCAGTGGGGTTGCTGGATCATAAGGCAGTTCTATTTCCAGTTTTTTAAGGAATCTCCACACTGTTCTCCATAGTGGCTGTACTAGTTTGCATTCCCACCAACAGTGTAAGAGAGTTCCCTTTTCTCCACACCCTCTCCAGCATTTATTATTTGTAGACTTTTGGATCGCAGCCATTCTGACTGGTGTGAAATGGTACCTCATAGTGGTTTTGATTTGCATTTCTCTGATAATGAGTGATGTTGAGCATCTTTTCATGTGTTTGTTAGCCATCTGTATGTCTTTTTTGGAGAAATGTCTATTTAGTTCTTTGGCCCATTTTTTGATTGGGTCGTTTATTTTTCTGGAGTTGAGCTGTAGGAGTTGCTTGTATATTTTTGAGATTAGTTGTTTGTCGGTTGCTTCATTTGCTATTATTTTCTCCCATTCTGAAGGCTGTCTTTTCACCTTGCTAATAGTTTCCTTTGATGTGCAGAAGCTTTTAAGGTTAATTAGGTCCCATTTGTTTATTTTTGCTTTTATTTCCAATATTCTGGGAGGTGGGTCATAGAGGATCCTGCTGTGATGTATGTCGGAGAGTGTTTTGCCTATGTTCTCCTCTAGGAGTTTTATAGTTTCTGGTCTTACGTTTAGATCTTTAATCCATTTTGAGTTTATTTTTGTGTATGGTGTTAGAAAGTGGTCCAGTTTCATTCTTTTACAAGTGGTTGACCAGATTTCCCAGCACCACTTGTTAAAGAGATTGTCTTTAATCCATTGTATATTCTTGCCTCCTTTGTCGAAGATAAGGTGTCCATATGTGCGTGGATTTATCTCTGGGCTTTCTATTTTATTCCATTGATCAATAATTCTGTCTTTGTGCCAGTACCATACTGTCTTGATAACTGTGGCTTTGTAGTAGAGCCTGAAGTCAGGTAGGTTGATTCCTCCAGTTCCATTCTTCTTTCTCAAGATCGCTTTGGCTATTCGAGGTTTTTTGTATTTCCATACAAATTGTGAAATTATTTGTTCTAGCTCTGTGAAGAATACTGTTGGTAGCTTGATAGGGATTGCGTTGAATCTATAAATTGCTTTGGGTAGTATACTCATTTTCACTATATTGATTCTTCCAATCCATGAACATGGTATATTTCTCCATCTATTAGTGTCCTCTTTGATTTCTTTCACCAGTGTTTTATAGTTTTCTATATATAGGTCTTTAGTTTCTTTAGGTAGATATATTCCTAAGTATTTTATTCTTTCCGTTGCAATGGTGAATGGAATTGTTTCCTTAATTTCTCTTTCTGTTTTCTCATTATTAGTGTATAGGAATGCCAGGGATTTCTGTGTGTTGATTTTATATCCTGCAACTTTACTGTAGTCATTGATTATTTCTAGTAATTTTCTGGTGGACTCTTTAGGGTTTTCTATGTAGAGGATCATGTCATCTGCAAATAGTGAGAGTTTTACTTCTTCTTTTCCAATTTGGATTCCTTTTATTTCTTTTTCTGCTCTGATTGCTGTGGCCAAAACTTCCAAAACTATGTTGAATAGTAATGGTGAAAGTGGGCACCCTTGTCTTGTTCCTGACTTTAGAGGAAATGCTTTCAATTTTTCACCATTGAGGATAATGTTTGCAGTGGGTTTGTCATATATAGCTTTTATTATGTTGAGGTATGTTCCTTCTATTCCTGCTTTCTGGAGAGTTTTTATCATAAATGGATGTTGAATTTTGTCAAAGGCTTTCTCTGCATCTATTGAGATAATCATATGGTTTTTATTTTTCAATTTGTTAATGTGGTGTATTACATTGATTGATTTGCGGATATTGAAGAATCCTTGCATCCCTGGGATAAAGCCCACTTGATCATGGTGTATGATCTTTGCCTTCTTTATGGTCCAATGCTCACATTTGTATGTGACTACTGGAAAAAAATTTAGGTTTGATTAGACGGATCTGTGTCAGCAAAGTGATGTCTCTGCTTTTTAATACACTGTCTAGGCTTGTCATAGCTTTTATTCCAAGGAGAAAGCATCTTTTAATTTCATGACTGCAGTCACTGAAGTGATTTTGGAGCACAAGAAAAGAAAATCCATCACTGTTTCTACTTTCCCCCCATCTATTTGCCATGAAGTGATTGGGCCAGATGCCATGATCTTAGTTTCCTGAAAGTTGAGTTTTAAGCCAGTTTATTCACTCTCCTCTTTCATCCTCATCAAGAGGTTCTATAGTTCTTCTTTGCTTTCTACCATTAAAGTAGTATCATCTGCATATCTGAGGTTGTTGATATTTCTCCCAGCAATTTTGATTCCATTCACCCAGCCTGGCATTTCATATGATGTACTCTGCATATAACTAAATTATCAGGGTGACAATATACAGCTTTGACATACTCCTTTCCTAATTTTGAACCAATCCATTGTTCCAAGTCTGGTACTATGGCTTCTTGACCTGTATACAACATTAATTCTGTGTAGGTATTACTTTCAGGAAAATATACTAATATATTAATTATGGTAATATGATAAGCTTAGAGTGTATATCTTATTTAATTATCAAATGTAATTCTTAATGTATATTTTATCCATATCTTATGATAATTTTATACTTATATATTTATGTTTTTAAAGCATTTTTTATTTGGATGCAAGCCATGTGTGACTAATAATATAAATTAGGTTGGAATAGTCCAGGCAGCTATTTGGCAGTATGAAATCAGAAGTAAGCAATGGTGGAAGGTGGAGGGGTAGATTTCAGGTGACTTTCAAACCTAAATTATTCATTTTCCAGGTGAAAGCCTGAGTGATCTATCTGCTGCTGCTGCTAAGTCGGTTCAGTCGTGTGCGACCCTCTAGACTCTGTGAGACCCTGTAGACGGCAGCCCATGAGGCTCCCCCATCCCTGGGATTCTCCAGGCAAGAATACTGGAGTGGGTTGCCATTTCCTTTTCCAATGCATGAAGTGAAAAGTGAAAGTGAAGACGCTCAGTCATGTCCGACTGCAACCCCATGGACTGCAGCCTACCAGGCTCCTATCCAGCCTATCCAGTCCATGGGATTTTCCAGGCAGGAGTACTGGAGTGGGTTGCCATTGCCTTCTCCGAGCGATCTATATGATCTCTTAAATTACTGAAGTGAAGCACTGAGAGGCAACCCTTCCTTTTAAGGGAATGTAGCAGTAATTTACAATTTACAGAGTGTGCTGAGAATGCTTATATGGCAAATGGAGACAGTGAACCCAGAGTGTCAACTGTGTAAAAATATAAAACCCTGACAGAAAAGTGTTATGAGTCAAAAGCACAATATTGGAATATAGGATGGTGTAAAATTAAAAAGAGTGTATCATTGACCAATGTAGAACCAGAATGGGCTTCCTAGGTCACACAGTGATAAAGAATCCACCTGCCAGTGCAGGAGAATCAAGAGACGTGGTTCAATCCCTGGGTCAGGAAGATCCCCTGGAGTAGGAATAGGAAATAGCAACCCACTCCAGTAATCTTGCTTGGAGAATTCCATGGACACAGGAGCCTGGCAGGCTACAGTCCATGGGGTCAAAGAAGAGTCAGACTCAGCTGAGCAACTGAGCACACACACATGTACAGAACCAGTATAAAAAGAAAAAGCATATCTGCTGAGATAGAATAGAGATTCAGTGCCTGAATTATAACATACAAAAAAAACAAAAAACTTCCTGTAAAGAATAGTGCTCTGAACAAGGACTAGGGGAAATTTAAATACAGCTTTCCAAGCATAGCATTATATTGTCCACACAGATATCTGTATACCTATTTTCAAGAAACAGCATTAAGAAACAAAATATCCTAAAAGCTTTAATATTTATAACACTTGGTTTTCTCCAATAAAATCTTTTCTCAATCGTTGTAGAATACCAATAACTTCATTACTTGTATTTACTTCACATTAAATCAAATTGATATTACTGTAACTTCCCATCTTTAATACACAGATGTAACTTAAACACTTGTCTTACTTGTGACACAGTTTAGCTTTAAATGAATTAGAACTTAAACAGATGGGCTTATTAAATAAGTGAGTAATTATCTTTCTTTCCTATAATTTTTTATAAGAGATAAATGAGTACAACAAAAATACTCTTTTAAAAGCTATAAATAATTTCTCATTATATCTTCTCTTAGAAAGATTTCTTTACTAAAGTTATAATTAAAGTATTTCCTGCAGAATAAGAAAACATGTATATACTGTCTAGACTTGTTAACTTGCCTTTGGCTATGTCATAATTTAAAATGACCAGGTGAGATTAGAAGAATAAAAGATAAACTAGTAAATCTACTGGAAACTAGGGTTTGGTAATGTAATAGAAAAATGACGTAAAAATTAAGAATATATGGATAAAAATATATGGATTAAAAAAACAGTAAAATCGGAGTGCTGCTGCTGCTGCTAAGTTACTTCAGTCATGTCTGACTCTGTGGGACCCCATAGATGGCAGCCCACCAGGCTCCCCCGTCCCTGGGATTCTCCAGGCAAGAACACTGGAGTGGGTTGCCATTTCCTTCTCCAATGCATGAAAGTGGAAAGTGAAAGGGAAGTCGCTCAGTCGTGTCCAACTCTTAGCTACCCCATGGACTGCAGTGCACCAGGCTCCTCCTTTCATGGGATTTTCCAGGCAAGAATACTGGAGTGGGGTGCCATTACCTTCTCCGAAAATTGGAGTAGATGTTAATAAATACATCTATTATTTGTCTCCATGACAATACGCAAGATTCAGTGTCAAGCTATATCATAGATACTTTTATTTTTGCTATGCCATTTTTATTTTGGTCATCAAAACTTTATGTAGGCACCTTCTTCACTTTTACAATTTGTGGTATAAGCTCAGGGAAAGCTTTGTCAATAGCATATTTTTAAACACAGCAAAGGTAAGATCATTCATGGCAGATTGAATTACACTTCTTTCAGATGAGATAATCATGTTCAACAAGTGAGAGCAGGAGTGCATTTGGAAATATTTCACAAAGCAGAGCTGCTCATAACTTTACAAAAGGTTAAAGAGGCCTCCAGGCATTTCATCCTCCTTCAGTTTTTCTCTCAGGAGAATGTGAACCATTTTCTTCAAATGATTATATAAACGTACCATTGGAATAAGTGCTCTCTCATTGATGAAAAATAAATGGCACACAAATACATAAGCATATGTTAAATCTTATTAGTGTCTAGGGAAGTACAAATTAAAACTACAAGAAGATATATCTTAGTACATACATTGTGCCAGTTGGTGTAATTTAAAGTCTGAAAATACCAAGTGCTGGTGAAGATATGTAATAACAAGAATGCTTATAAGATGAAGATAGCAAATATGTTGTTACAAGCACTATGGAAAACAAATAATGCCTAGTAAGTCTGAAGATAAACATTTCCTATGGCCTGAAATTCTACTCCTGTGTATGTGAACAAAAACCTGGGTCTGGCTACTTGCCCCTTAAAAGCCAATAAAGAGGCCAGGCTGGTCAAAAGGAAAATTTGCTTTATTTCAGATACGGCAACTGGGGAACGGGGGTCAGACATCCATCCAAAGACCGACATCCCCCTCCCACCACTGACAATCAGTGGGCAAGAGCTTTTATAGATGGAGTTACAGGGCTACATACAGAAACAACACAGTCAGCTCTGACAGTTTCTTTCAAATTGGTCATTCATGGTATGACCAGTGTCATCTTGCTTTTTTTAGATACAATTAATCTTCAGTTTCAGGGTCAGTTTGTCAGTTTGTTTCCCTTTCTTTGAGGCCAGTGCTCAGAATTGTGGGATTTTATGTTGTGGGTACAATCTGGTCATCATGTAGTTAACTTCTTCTACCTGGTGGAGGTTTCAGTATCTATAGGACAGCTCACAGATTATAGCTCAGAATATTATCTATAGCCCTTGAGAAGGAACTAAAGGTCCTTGACTGTGTTTAATGACTACCTTATTATTATTTGATCTCCTTTACTGCTTTCCTTTGTTTCTGCATTTTCTCACTTCTCTAACTAAACCTATTCTTTGGCTAAAGTTTTTCCACAGGCAAAAGGCAGGCAGAGGACATGCAGTACCAGGGCGGGGTGGGTGGGGGGTGGGAGTAGGAGAGAAAGGGGGTTGGTACAAGGATATACAGTGGTGGACCATAGAATGGAGAAAATAAAGTGAATGGGATAAAGGTAACATTCAAGTTAATAATAATTAAGAATGTTTAAGATTGAGTGAAAGATATGTGTTTTCAGATTTTGAAAACATGCAAAGTAATGAAAAAGATAAATAAAAAGAAAACAATTATGTCTAGACATTTCTTAGTGAAATGTTGAAAATCAAAGACAAAAGGAAGATCTTTAATAACCATCAGATCACAACAGATATCTAAAAAGAAAACAGAATAAATTTGAGATTAAATTTCTTAATAGAAATGATAGAAGACAAACTAACAAACACATTTAGAGAGTTAAGAGGAATTCACAAAATAGAATAGTACTCCAACTATGATTCCATTAGAAAATTAGAGTGAAATAAATTTTCAGGTAAAAAATGCTGGTTTTACCACCAACAGATTCTCATGGAAAATTGCTGAATAAAATTAATTTCGGAAGAAAAGAAATAAATGTGAGAAACTATGGTGAACTAAGAAACTGACAAAATGACACTAAATAACTGAGTAGGATCAAACTATAAAAATTTTACAATAATGGTAAACTATAATTGAATTAAAACAATAGGCATGTGAGATTATAAGAACAATTTGATTTAAGACTTTCTACAGTCATTATATTGTTTGGAAAAAGGAGAGATACTGATTAGTGTAAGTCTTTTTTTTTTTTTTAGACAATATGAAGATTAAAAAATATAAGATAACCTCTATAAGTACAGACATCTTCAGTTCAATTCCCATGATCATGACAGTGTAGTACCTGGTATCAAATTTAGTACCCATTCCTATTATAAAGTCTATAAAACAGATAAAATATAACACAAGCAATTGATTACCTACAGCAAAGGGTAAAATAAATAAATTTATATTAAAAAAAAAAGTTAAAAGTGCTGACAGAGAGGATACATATAAGCTGAGCCCCACATTCACCCAGTTCAGTTCAGTCACTCAGTTGTGTCCGACTCTTTGTGACCCCATAGACTGCAGCACACCAGACTTCCCTGTCCATCACCAACTCCTGGAGCACGTGCTCAAGCTGTTGTCCATCGAGTCAGTGATATCATCCAACCATTTCATCCTCTGTCCTCCCTTTCTTCTCCTGTCTTCAATCTTTCCCAGCATCAGGGTCTTCTCCAATGAGTTAGTTCTTCGCATCAGGTGGCTAAAGTATTGGAGTTTGAGCTTCAACTTCCAAAGCATATTCAGGACTGTTTTCCTTTAGGATCAGCTGGTTTGATCTCTTGCAGTCAAAGGGACTCTCAAGAGCCTTCTCCAATACCACAGTTCAAAAGCATCAATTCTTTGGCACTCAGCTTTTTATATGGTCCAACTCTCACATAAATACATAACTACTGGAAAAACTATAATTAGATTACACAGATATTTGTTGGCAAAGTAATCTCTCTGCTTTTCAGTATGCTGTCTAGGTTGGTCATAGCTTCTTTTCCAAGGAGCAAGTGTCTTTTAATTTCATGGCTGCAGTCACCATCTGCAGTGCTTTTGGAGCCCAAGATAATACAATCTGTCACTATTTCCACTTTTTCCCCATCTATTTGCCATGAAGTGATGGGACCAGATGCCATGATCTTAGTTTATAGAATGTTGAGTTTTAAGCCAACCTTTTCACTCTCCTCTTTCACTTTCATCAAGAGTTTCTTTAGTTCTTCTTCACTTTCTGCCATAAGGGTAGTGTCATCTGCATATCAGAGGTTATTGATATTTCTCCTGGCAATCTTGATTCCATCTTGTGCTTCATCCGCCTGGCATTTTGCATGATGTACTCTGCATAGAAGTTAAATAAACAGGGCATATAAATATAAAGCCTTGACATTCTCCTTTCCCAATCTGGAACCAGTCTGTTGTTCCATGTACCATTTATATGCAGGTCAAGAAGCAACAGTTAAAATGGTTGTTGCTTCTTGACCTGCATATATATCTCAGGAGGCAGGTAAGATGGTCTGGTATTCCCATTTCTTAAGAATTTTCCACATTTTCTTGTGATCCACACAGTCAAAGGCTTTGGTGTAATCAATGAAGCCAAAGTGGAAGTTTTTCAGGAGTCTCTTGCTTTTTTGATGATCCAACAGATGTTGGCAATTTGGTCTCTGGTTCCCCTGCCTTTTCTAAATCCAGCTTGAACATCTGGAAGTTCATGGTTCATGTGCTGTTGAAGGGCTGGCTTGGAGAATTTTGAGCATTTCTTTGCTAGCATGTGAGATGAGTGCAATTGTGTGGTAGTTTGAGCATTCTTTGGCATTGCTTTTCTTTGGGATTAGAATGAACACTGATCTTTTGCAGTCCTGTGGCCACTGCTGAGTTTCCCAAATGTGCTGGCATATTGAGTATAGCATTTTCACAGCATCATCTTTTAGGATTTGAAGTAGCTCAGCTGGAATTCCATCACCTCCACTAGCTTTGTTCATAGTGATGCTTTCTAAGACCCACCTGACTTCTCATTCCAGGATATCAGGCTCTAGGTGAGTAACCATACCATCATCATTATCTGAGTCATGAAGATCTTTATTTGTACAGTTCTTTTGTGTATTCTTGCCACCTGTCCTTAATATCTTCTGCTTCTGTTCAGTTCAGTTCAGTTCAGTCGCTCAGTTGTGTCCGACTCTTTGCGACCCCATGAATCACAGCACACCAGGCCTCCCTGTCCATCACCAACTCCTGGAGTTCACTCAAACTCATGTCCATTGAGTCGGTGATGCCATCCAGCCATCTGCTTCTGTTAGGTCCATACCATTTCTGTCCTTTATTGAGCCCATCTTTGCATGAAATGTTCCCTTGGTATCTCCAGTTTTCTTGAAGAGATCTCTAGTCTTTCCCATCCTATTGTTTTCCTCTATTTCTTTGCATTGATTGCTGAGGAAGGCTTTCTTATCTCTCCTTGCTATTCTTTGGAACTCTGCATTCAAATGCGTATATCTTTCCTTTTCTCCTTTTTTGCTTCTCTTCTTTTCTCAGCTATTTGTAAGGCCTCCTCAGACAACCATTTTGTCTTTTTGCATTTCTTCTTCTTGGGGATGGTCTTGAACACTGCCTTTTGTACAATGTTGCAAACCTTCATCCATAGTTCTTCAGGCACTCTATCAGATCTAATCCCTTGAATCTATTTGTCACTTCCACTGTATAGTTGTAAGGGATTTGATTTAGGTCATACCTGAATGATCTAGTGGTTTTCTCCACTTTCTTCAGTTTAAGTCTGAATTTTGCAATAAGGAGCTCATGATCTGAGCCACAGTCAGCTCCTAGTCTTGTTTTTGCTGACTGTATAGAGCTTCTCCATCTTTGCCTGCGAAGAATATAATCAATCAAAAAAAAAAAAAAGACTAGTTACAGTTCAGTTAATAGTTCGAGCAGATAGATCTTTTATTAAACAGACACTCCTAAGACATGGAAGCAGTCTGACCCCAAACATGTAGTTCTCCCAACCCCTTTTGGCTTCCTGCTTTTTTTAATACTTCCTATCTTTTCCTTTTGGTTGAGCCCCATGCAAAATAGGTCTTGTACCCAGCACCAATCAAGAAAGGAGATGAAAATGGGCAATTGCACATTTTATAACAACAGACTCTGTTGTGTATGAGTTCATGATCTGAGCCACAGTCAGCTCCTGGTCTTGTTTTTGCTGACTGTGTAGACATTTTCCATTTTTGGCTGCAAAGAATATAATCAACCTGATTTGAGTATTGACTGTCTGGTGATGTCCATGTATACAGTCTTCTCTTGTGTCATTGGAAGAAGGTATTTGCTATGACAAGTGCATTTTCTTGGCAAAACTCTGTTAGCCTTTGCCCTGCTTCATTTTGTACTTAAGGCTAAATTTGCCTTTACTCCAGGTATCTCTTGACTTCCTACTTTTGTGTTCCAGTGCTCTGTGATGAAAAGGAAATCTTTTTTGGATGTTAGTTCCAAAGTTCTTGTAGGTCTTCATAGAACTGTTCAACTTCACCTATTTCAGCATTACTGGTTGGGGCATAGACTTGGATTACTGTGATATGAATGGTTTGCCTTGGAAATGAACAGAGATCATTCTGTCATTTTTGAGATTGCACTCAAATACTGCATTTTGGACTTTTTTGTTGACTATGAGGGCTACTCCATTTCTTCTAAGGGATTCTTGCCCACAGTAGTAGATATAATGGTCCTCTGAATTAAATTTGCCCATTCCAGTCCATTTTAGTTCACTGATTCCTAAAATGTTGATATTCACTCTTGCCATCTTCTGTTTGACCACTTCCAATTTACCTTGATTCATGGACCTAGCATTCCAGGTTCCATTTTGCAATATTGTTCTTTACAGCATTGGACTTTACCTCTATCACCAGGCACATCCTCAACTGGGTGTTGATTTTGCTTTGAGATGTAGCAAAAACAACTTCTCTTCATTCTTTCTGGAGTTATTTCTCTACTTTTCTGCAGTAGCATATTGGGAACCTACCATCCTGGGGAGTTCATCTTTCAGTGTCATATCTTTTTGCCTTTTTACTGTTCATGGGCTTCTCAAGGCAAGCATGTTGAAGTGGTTTGCCATTCCCTTCTCCAGTGGACCACATTTTGTCAGAACTCTCCATGATGACCCTTGGTCTTGGGTGGCCCTCCATGGCATGACTCGTAGTTTCATTGAGTTAGACAAGGCTGTGATCCATGTGATCACATTCACCCATGCCCTCCCAAAAGTAGACCTCTACACATAGACATTTGAAAATTGAGAAAAGTAGAAAGAAATATTGCTGTCACATCATATAGAAAAATAAATTTCTGGGTAAATAAAACATGAATGCTTAAAGCAGAACTTTAAATGTTATAGAAGAAAAATAAGGGGTAATTTTTTATCTTAAGGTAAGGGAGATTTCTTAAATAAGACACAAAGTACATAAATTAAAAAAAGATAAATGAGTACATTAATAAAAGATATGTATGCATCTCAAGAAATTATAATAAAAAAGAAAGGACCAGTCATAGATTGGGAAGGGTATTTGCTACATGCATAAACAAAGTATTATTACCCAGCATATTGAAGGCTAAGCAGAACTTCACAAAGTAAGTTCTTTAAAGAACATTTAAATAATGAAAGAGAAACTACAATAAAAAAGAAAGTGAATAGAATGAAATGTATAAGACAATGACAGAAAAAATACAAAATAATAATGATAATAATTAACTTAATAGAAAGGTGGTCAAAGACTTTAAACGGCTGATTAATGAAACAGGATAACCAAACAGTCAGTTAGCTTATAAATATATTCACTAATGATCATGGAAATGTAAATTTAAACAATGGAAGATTTTTTCCACAACTGTAATGTGCCAATAAGTTTCAAGCCTTACAAAACCAAATGACGACCAGTATGGAGAGCACAGTTGTTTTATAAAGTATAAATTTATACAACTACTCTGGAAGGAAAAGTAACAATAAAAAGGTACATGTTTTATTTTTTATTATATTTTCTGGAGAATCTCACACACATACATGAGATATTGAATCTTTGTAATTTTGAAATATTGGAAGTATTCTCACTATCAATTGTAGAATAACTAAATACTTTTGGAGTATTGATATACAAATGTAATAAAAGTTAAAACATATAAACTAGAAAGATGTACATTTTCAATTTGGATAAATCTTCAAAACCTGTTGAATGATGTGATAAGAATGGCACTTTACCTCTGTGGTGTTTCTCCCCAAAATATAACTTCAGACTAATCATGAGAAAATCATCAGACTATTATCAACTGAGGGACTTTCTATAAAATATCTGACCAGTAACTCTAAAACTTTTAAGATCATTAAAAAATGAGGAAAGAATGAGAGACTGCTACAGCCAGGATGACCTAAAGGAAATATGATGACTAAATGTAATGTGGTAATGAACATAGGTCCTGGAATTGAAAGGAAGGAAACGTGAATAAAGCATGGTTTTTAGTTAATAATAATGTTTCGTATAGACTCATTCATTGTACCAAATGAACCAAATTGAACAAATGAATGTATGTCAGATGTTAATAATAAGCCTCTCAATCCCTGCTCCAAACAACCCTCAACCTTGTCCCTTGAAACATCACACCTTCTTTGAAACAGATTCTGAAGAGCAATTGTAGATTTACTAATTTTCCATTTACAATAATCCCATGTACTCATAGAGTAAATATGTGTTAGTATTATTTTTAGGGTGAACCTAGAAATAACTGAAAGAAACCAAAGTCAAAACATAATTTTCCTTATTAGGTCCTTAAGATTCAAGACTCACTTCTCTTCCCTAGAAAAATTCTCTGAAATAACACCCAGAAGAAATTATGGCTTTAGTAAGTTAAATAAAAAAATGAAATTATCCAAAGGTTTATATAAAGAAAAAAATATTAATTCATCTGGTTTGAGGGCCTAGTGAATTTGGTTAACTCTCAGAGTTATGGTAACTTTTTTTTTTTTTTTTTTTTTGTGATCTTGAGGTCACTCTTTTTCTCATGGTGATTCTATTTCTGAGCTGTGGCCATATTGGTGCTCAAAGCCAGAGGCAAGAGTAATTTTGAAGGATTGTTAACTTGTAATTTAAAGACTTAATGCCTATGGGTGATGTAGAGGCCCATGTGGCCTTTCATATCAGAGAAATGGTAAGCTGCTTTAGCACAGATTTAAAAGAGTCAGAGATGACTGAGTGACTGAGCCCACACACACCAGCATAGAGATTTAAGCATGGTTTCCCTGGTAGCTCAGCAGTAGAGAATCCACCTGCCAAACAGGAGACAGGTTTGATCCTCGGGTCAAGAAGATACCCTGGAGAAGGAAATGGCAACCCACTCCAGTATTTTTGCCTGGAAAATTCCATGGATGGAGGAGCCTGGTGAGCTACAGGCCATGGAGTTGCAAAAGAGTAGGACAGACTTGGTGACTAAACAACAAAGCTTAGAGAAGGAATGGAATTCATTTTGATTTGAGGCTACTTAGGTTTCAGTCATATTGTCTTGTGGCTAAGTTCTAAATTAGAAGTTGTAGTCAAAATGATTTAAATTATCTTGTCTCTCCTTCTGTGTGGGTATATCTTTATCCTATATGTAAAAAGCTAAGAGTTAGCTAAGAAAACCAGGTTTCAGATATTACTGAGTGCCTCACCAACCCACTCCACCTTTTAATAAAATATCCATAGCTTCTAAGAAATATATAATCCAATTGAAACTTGAGGAGGCCTAAGTATTAATTTTTAAAAATTAATAAACCCTATTTTTTGAAGCAGTTTTAGGTTCACAGTAAAATTAAGCAGAAAGTATAGAGAATTCTCTTATATTCCCTGTCTTCCACACATGCACATAATCTTTATCACTCACCATTAACATCCCCTATCCCACAGAGTGGTACATTTGTTTCAAATGATGAATCTACACAGATTCATTGTTACCAACCAAAGCCCACAATTTACACAGGAAGTTCATAGAAATGATGTGATCTGATTTTCATGTTAGTGAATATTCTAATTTCTCTGTGGGGAATGAATGGGAGGAGAGAAAACATAGAAATGAGAAATCAGTTTGAAAGTAATTAAAAGTGGTCCAAGCAATACGATGTAGAGAATGGATAAATAACAAGGTTCTACTGTTTAGCACAAAGGAAACTATATTCAATATCCCATAATAAATAATGATATAAAAGTATATTAAAAATTATATATATGTATGTATAACTGAATCACTTTACTGTATAGTGGAAATTAATACAAAATTGTAAATTAACTATGCTTCAGTAAAATGAATAAGTAAAAGTAACCTAAGCAAGAGATGGAAATATCTGGGGCTGAGCTATTAGTAGCAAAGATAGAAATGTTTAGATACAAAATATTACAAAGAAAAGTAGATATTAAAACTCCTATAAATGTAAGAAATAGAGGAAGATATGGGAGGTGGTAAAAGAAGAAATAAGTCAAAAATCAATCTTGGTTGGGGGATATTGTAAGTATGTTAAATTAAGATGAAGATGAACAGAGAAGAATCAGATTGAAGCCTAATCAGGAGTTTTGTTTTGGGTAATTTAACTGGGTTTCTCATAAGGTATCCCATTCAAAGCATCAAAGGGACAGTTATATAAATTTGGCTCTCTCTAGTGATGTCTTCATCAAAGAAGTAAAATTGTAAGCTACCTGCATGTAGTTATTATTTAAAACTATGGGAATAGAATCACCTCGCAGGTAGAGAATGTAAATAAACATGAGAGGAAGTCAAGACTGTATTTAGAAGAACTCCAGCATGTTCCTAATACTTTGAGAAAAAAGGACTGAGCCAGCAAATGAACATCTTGGGAAGTTGGAGGCAAATTCAAAGAGTGCAATATGAGACAGAAGAGAATTTCAAGAAGGAGCAAAAGGTCAAACTGTTTTATACATATATTCCCAATAGTCAAGTATGATGATAATTAAATAATGTTCTTTGAATCTGGCAATGTGAGATAGAGGTGACTGGAGACTGTGACCCCAGTGGAGCTATAGAGACAGAAGGTAGGCTGGATTGTGTTAAAGAACAGAGAAGTTGTTGAAATGTGTTAAAGAATGAATGAGACATTGCTAAATGGAGTCAAGATGTGCAAACAATGTTTTTTAAGTGTAGTCATCATGTTGTACATTATATCCCCTTGACTTATTTATTTTATATTGGGAAATTGGAACATTTAGAACCCAATTTTTAAATTTTCTGAGAAAGAGAGCAGAAAAATTGAGCAGTATCTATATGATGATCCAGGTGGAAAGGAAGGCTTATAGTGTGTGGAGAAGGCAGTGGCACCCCACTCCAGTACTCTTGCCTGGAAAATCCCATGGATGGAGGAGCCTGGTAGGCTGTAGTCCATGGGGTCGCTAAGAGTCGGGCACGACTGAGCGACTTCACTTTGACTTTTCACTTTCATGCACTGGATAAGGAAATGGCAACCCACTCCAGTATTCTTGCCTGGAGAATCTCAGGGACAGAGGAGCCTTGTGGGCTGCTGTCTATGGGGTCCCACAGAGTCGGACACGACTGAAGTGACTTAGCAGCAGCAGCAGAGCTGGTAGAGTATGCTGATGAGAGTATGTCATTAGAAAGATGAATTTGAAGATTCTGGAAATATTTGAACATGTATCCTGAGAATTTTGCAGGAGGTAGAGTCTAGAGTAAAAATCTGTGATCTAGACTTTCCTTTGATAGATGGAAGGCTGTTTTCTCTTTGGAAAACCTTGGCTGTTGTAGGTTAACTTCTAAATTTTGTTTAGCAAAAGATGATGCAGTTCATGTTTGAAGTATGAGGCCATTAGCCACAAGGTTGGGTAAAGAAAGGGAGTGTTCAATGTTGAACACCATTTTCAGCATGAATTAAGCCCTAGGAATTGTTCAGGGTGGTACCCCTGAGGGTGCAAGAGGTTTTCAGGGAGAGGAAGCATCACCTATTCACATTAGAGGAGGGGAATGTAAAAGTTTACAAAGAGAATACAGTAGGAGCTCTGGCTGAAACTGTTTGACTTCATGAATTTATAATAATTTAAAGTGAAGTCAGTCATCTATGTTTCTTATTTTTTTTCCAGAAAGGCTTTCCATTTAAAGGCTTAATTGTAGGCTCAGAGGAGATAGGTAAATGGGTTCATGGACTTTGTTATGTAATTATGATACAATTAGAAGAAGACACGAGAACTAAGATTGTGTTGTGATTATATTAACAAATCAGAATTCTAAGCTGGCGAAAGTAAAGGGAAAAGGAAACCACTGGTTGAAAAAAATAATAATGTAGTAAAAAAGAAAAATGAGCTCAAGCTCATAGATAATCTGAAGAACTACAGTAGCAAGAAATACTAGGGCAAGTGAACTGCTGCTGCTACTGCTAAGTCGCTTCAGTCGTGTCCGACTCTTAGCGACCCCATGGACTGCAGCCCACCAGGCTTCTCCGTCCATGGGATTCTCCATGCAAGAACACTGGAGTGGGGTTGCCATTTCCTTCTCCAAGGCATGAAAGTGGAAAGTGAAAGTGAAGTTGCTCAGTCGTGTCCGACTCTTAGTGACCCCATGGACTGCAGCCTACCAGGCTCCTCCATCCATGGGATTTTCCAGGTGACAGTACTGGAGTGGGGTGCCATTGCCTTCTGCAAGAATACAATTACTGGGTCAGAGAATAGGATGAACAATTGGAGTTCAGAGATGTGATATAATTTCTGATAACCATGGTTCTCTTGGGTAAGTTGATAATGGGCTTAAATGATTATGGCAGAGAATGTGATATAACCCCTTATTATCTATTCTTTTTTCATTCCCTTTGATACTATAACTCATGATCCTTCAGAACACATGCTAGAAAACTGTTTCTCTGTCTGCCTCACTTTTATGTTATTTTTGTCTTGAGAATAATAAATTTGTGCAAGGGACTACGAGTAGAATTTATGTGGACAACTTCAGGGTAATATCTTGTGGAAGGAATTGCCCTCTGCTTTCTATCTTCCTCCACTCTGTGGACTAGTATGGGGGCAAGGTGCTGGTGAATATGCTTTGACCATGCTGAATAGGGCCAGATCCAGGGGATGAGAGAACAAAATTGAGCAGAATTGAAATCCACATGTGTGGAACTGAGTCATTGTGTCAGCTGTAACTGATAATGTAGAGGAAAAAAAAAAGGGGGGGGGCTTATGTCATCTTTGGGCTGCTATGTGATATGGATGAATAGGTAGCTTACTCATTCAGGATTTGCATTTCACAGCAAGGGTGGCATCCTCAAAGCCAAGCCCTGTACGGCTTCACAGGGCTGTGAAGTAAACTCATGATGATGTAGTAAACTCATCTCAAAAAATTCCCACCCATTCCTTCTTTCTGCAAGATCAATCCAATAGCTACCTTTTCATTGTTTTTATAGCTCCTTCAATATTACAGGTATAAAAAGGTAATTGTGTGTTTGTACAGTGATGCTATATGCCCTTTGACGGCAGGGACTATGCCTGTTTTTCATCTTTGTAACCTCAGTGTTTCACAAATGAAAGGAATGATTTAATATATTTTGAGGCCAAAAAGAACATGAAATTGTGCTAATTATTAGAAGAAAAATGAATAAGACACTGTTTATATCTTCAGAGTCTTTATGGTTCAACCACAAAACCATAGAGAGAAGATAAACCAAGAAAAACCAAGAAAGTAGTGACAAGGACAAACTTTGAAAAAAAGGTTTGTAATTCTGCAATATGTTAGGAAGAAAGAAGCAGATATTAATAGGGACAAATCCTAAAATCCAGACTCACAAAACCCATTGCCTAATGTTATCTATCCAGAGAAGGCAATGGCAACCCACTCTAGTACTCTTGCCTGGGAAATCCCATGGATGGAGGAGCCTGGTAGGCTATAGTTCATGGGGTCGCTAAGAGTCGGACACGACTGCGCGACTTCACTTTCACTTTCCACTTTCATGCTTTGGAGAAGGAAATGGCAACCCACTCCAGTGTTCTTGCCTGGAGAATCCCAAGGGCGGTGGAGCCTGGTGGGCTGCCGTCTATGGGGTCGCACAGAGTCGGACACGACTAAAGCGACTTAGCAGCAGCAGCAGCAATGTTATCTATACTGTATTCGGAGCTCCTATGACCCCTCACATGCAACATGTCATTTCTAATCCAGTATCCACTGTTTTGGATGATGTTTTCATCATTCAATTGGCAGTCACCCTGCGTTCCTCCAACTTCTTCCATCTGTTGCCACCCAATTGGTTACAGAGTGCTGTGAATCATACCGTACACACATTATGTAAATCTGTCCCTTCACTCTCTGTACTCAAAAATACATGTTAAGTTCAGGCCCCTAATCTTACTCCTAATGGATTTTTTCACTCCTTTAGTTTTACAGCCTCTTTTCTTTCCCCTCCAAACACTTCCCAAAATTAATTTCTCACACTATTGCAGGAGTATTATACGTAAAATGTAAATAAGGCCATGTTGTTCCTTTGCTTCCTAACTATCACTAGTACCTGGTTAAGGTGGCATAATGACATGCAACATGTGAACTCAACTTTGTCTATCCCAAGTATCCCTGTTCAACTTTTACATTTCAGTAGTACTGAACACCCTCTAATTACCTATCATCATGTCCGTGCAATTGTTCTTTTTGTTCTGTCTCTACATGAAATGTTTTAGAGTCCACAGCTGGCTTCCTCAGCACTCCCATTCTTGGCCTGACTTATTTCTAACTAAGTATCTCATCTTCTTGGATGATTTCTATGTGCTTCATAGTATTCTGTGCATCTACTAAAATGTAGCTGAAATTATTTGATTACCCATATGTCTTCTCTTCTGGATAAGCTCTTCAAAGCATGTACCAAGGCTATTTATTGTTTAAATATACCAAATAAGAATAATTTTGAGAGTTAAATATTTGTCACATTGCAACAAAAGAGTACAAAGGGTCATCAGTGAAAAGAATAGATCTGATAATCAAAAATTTCATTTCAGAAGAAGTCTTGATAAAATATAATATTGATTAACAGTGAGGCATTTACTTGCTATATAAAATATTTAATGTCTGTATTTTTAAAATGTATGCCTGAGTCAGAACTGTTAAATCCAGTTGGTTATTGGTAATATATGATGTTAGACACAAGGACAATACAATTCTACCTACAAATTCAAATTCAAATGCTTTCTGTAGACTTACTAGTGTTATCTTTATTCATGAAGAATAACATTTTACATTTACTACATGAAGACACTTCTTCAGACTACCTGCAAGAATATAGTAGAATTGATGAGACAAGTTGCATAAATATGCATAGATAACTTTGGAAAAGTATGGCATAAGCAGACATTTTCTTGGTTCCATTTTATCTTTACATCACCCCTCTTCTCTTCAACCGCAGAAATCAATGACCTTGTGCTCCCTTTAGCTCTTAAATTATCCTAAGCTCTTACTGTTTCTTAGCAGGATATGGGGACCCATGATTCTTCATGTCTTCCCAGTTACAAGTATTTTTCCCAGGGTTTGCAAAAGTAAGTTGCAGAGCTAGTCTTTGATAAACTACTATCTCAATGCCTTAAAAACCATAAAGCTTAAAGGTATTGCATTTGGAAAGTTGACCTTTAGTTGTAAAACTATCTCAATAAATAGTGGAAGTCTTTTTATTTTCAGGATGTGATGCTAGATGGAGGAAAATTTGGAAGATTCTTCAAATCAAATCACTTAGTTGATACTTTTCTATCCTTCTAATACTTATAAAAAGCTACCGCTTATAATGGATGATTAAATCAATGATCTTAATTTTTAAAAACCAGAAAACTTTAGCAGGGTCAAGATATTGTATCACAAAATAAAATATGAAGAAAAAAGAGTATTAATAGGGTAAAATAGGAAAGCTGTAATTTTTATGTATAAAAATGATTTCTACTTTCCAGAAATTGAATGAAAGTATTTTTAAAGGTCTTGATTGAAAATGGGAGCTTCTGTAATTGTCAATTACAACATTAGGTGTGAATCTGTGCAGGCCAATTAAATCTCAATCGAAGCTTTTTTATTAAGGCATTATCTAATTAGACATTAGAATATCTTATTGAGGATATTTCTAGAATTATTTTGTTAAGCTCAATATTAGGTCAGAATTTGTTTAGATTCTTTAAATCATATAGTTCTCTAGTACCAAAAGGAAAGAATATTAAGCTGTGATTTCTAACCAGAAAATCTCCAAAATCTTGTTACTATTTTAGAAAATTTTGCTAAAAGTATTTCTGTGTGAGTATCCTGGATGGGTAAAGTAGCCAATGAACTTGCTGAGCACAAGTAGAAGTAATGATTAGTATATCAGATAAAGCAAGACAACCCATACATAAGAACCCATAATTATATTTCCCCCCATGCATATCCTTGGGGCAAGTGTAGATGAACAAAGATTTACAGGATGTGGATTCATCTCAGGGTCATACCTTGCATACCACAGATTTTTTTACAACTAACTATGCATGCTTCATCCTTAGCAATAGAAAAGCTTTTGCACCCATATGGCACCATTCAGCTTTCTCAAGGTCCCATATGACACCACTAAAAACACATTAGTAAAACAAGTTGTTGCCTGTTATCCTGAAAAAATAACAATTTAAGAGTGATGACTAGAGGTTTCATTTTTCTTTCAGATACTTTGCCACTTAACACACCCTCTTCTGAACTATGCCACAACATAACAAGCACTCCTTAGTTACAACTGCACACATCACACTTATGTATTGTGTATAGGGCAGAGTAAGCCCTCCTCCTCAAGACCAGAGAATCAACAGTGTTTCTCTTTCTTATTGATTGATTATCCTACCTTTTATTGCTGGCAGACCTAGGTCTACCTTTTATTACTGACAGACCCACATTTCCTCTTATTAACCTGTCTCCTTTGAAATCAAATATAACAATATATTTATACTCTTCTGCCTCTCTCACATTCCTGTTGTGTGAAGTTTTATTTGAAACATTACAATATGAGACCAAATGTAAAAAGCTTATATTCACATGTGTGACCCAGGTTTTTGTGTATATTTATTAATTTCCAATGATTAAAATTTAAATGGAATTATCATTTATGTACACCCTGCATATTTAGGACAAGGTAAATCTTTATAAATTTTTGTGGAGGTTGAGAACACCATTGGGATAGTCATATAATGATTTGAGACCTTTGTTTTACTTCATGGATCTTTGCCCCCAAGTCAGCCAAAAGACTCCTTAGATAAATGATGAGTAGTAATAAAGGAAACTCTAAGCAAGGTGAAAAGACAGCCTTCAGAATGGGAGAAAATAATAGCAAATGAAGCAACTGACAAATAACCAATCTCAAAAATATACAAGCAACTCCTGCAGCTCAATTCCAGAAAAATAAATGACCCAATCAAAAAATGGGCCAAAGAACTAAACAGACATTTCTCCAAAGAAGACATACAGATGGCTAACAAACACATGAAAAGATGCTCAACATCACTCATTATCAGAGAAATGCAAATCAAAACCACAATGAGGTACCATTTCATGCCAGTCATAATGGCTGCGATCCAAAAGTCTACAAGCAATAAATGCTGGAGAGGATGTGGAGAAAAGGGAACCCTCTTACACTGTTGGTGGGAATGCAAACTAGTACAGCCACTATGGAGAACAGTGTGGAGATTCCTTAAAAAACTGGAAATAGAACTGCCTTATGACACAGCAATCCCACTACTGGGAATATACACCGAGGAAACCAGAATTGAAAGAGACATGTGTACCCCAATATTCATCGCAGCACTGTTTATAATAGCCAGGACATGGAAGCAACCTAGATGTCCATCAGCAGATGAATGGATAAGAAAGCTGTGGTACATATACACAATGGAGTATTACTCAGCCATTAAAAAGAATGCATTTGAATCAGTTCTAATGAGGTGGATGAAACTGGAGCCTATTATACAGAGTGAAGTAAGCCAGAAAGAAAAATACCAATACAGTATACTAACACATATATATGGAATTTAGAAAGATGGTAATGAAAACCCTGTATGCAAGACAGCAAAAGACACACAGATGTATAGAACAGTCTTTTGGACTCTATGCGAGAGGGAGAGGATGGGATGATTTGGGAGAATGGCATTGAAACACGTATAATATCATATGTGAAATGAATCGCCAGTCCAGGTTTGAAGCATGATACAGGATGCTTGGGGCTGGTGCACTGGGATGACCCAGAGGGATGGTACAGGGAGGGAGATGGGAGGGGGGTTCAGGATGGGGAACACGTGTATACCCATGGTGGATTCATGTTGATGTATGGCAAAACCAATACAATATTGTAAAGTAATTAATCTCCAATTAAAATAAATAAATTAAAAAAATAAAGCAGTAATATTTAATATTTCACAAAATAGAGAGGACAGTTATTAACAAATAGTGAAACAAAGAGAGACAAAGGGTTTCTCAGAAATAGCCAAAACACTGCTAATGAAAACAACCATGAGGTACCAATGTTTTCATTAATTAGATTGTCAGAGGAAAATGAAGTTGTATATTATGGCAGGAGCGTAATCGGACAGCCTTTTCAAAAAGCACTTTGCTAATGTGAAACAAGAGATATAAAAATATTTGCATTCTTTACCAAGTGAATCCGAACATGTTATAACTGTCCTAAAGAAATATGGAAGAAAATAAACTGAGGTAATTTTCATTACAATATTAATTCCTATCAAAGAAAATGGAAATTGGTTTTAAAGTCCAAACTTGGTGGTGGTTAAATAAATTTGGGGAGATCTGATACATGACAGAATATTATATTGCCACTAACTATTACGGGTATGCTTTCTATTCTTATAATTTGAAAATGTTTGTTTATAATGTTAAGTGAGAGTAATAGCACTTCAAAAATTCACATGCTAATATGGGCTACATATAAGTACTAAAGACAGGCCAGAGGGAAGTAAACTAAGATAGAATTAAAGGATAATAGGGTGATAGATTTCAGTTTATTTTCCTTCCATAGTTATGACAGGTGGTTATGGTACCTATCTAATAAAAAAATAATTAAATACAAGAAAATATAAGTATACTAAATAGACTCTAAATTTAAGAAAAGAAGTCGAATTGAACTTACCCAATAATAAATGAATAATGACTGTTGGGTTAAAACATCTTCATACTGACTTGATAGCATTACATCATCAGTTATTTGGTTTAACACATTCTACTTTCTTTCATCACATACAGTAAATAGCTTATTTTAAAATGCACTCATTTGCTTTGGATTGAACAGAGAGACTAGAATTAAGTAAACTTAGCCACTCATTTTTTTTTTTTTAATTGTTTATTTACATTTTTGCCTGCTTTGGGTCCTCATTGCTTTGCACAGGTTTTCTCTAGTTGTGGCAAGCAGGGGCTACTCTTTGTTGTAATTCCCAGGCTGCTCATTTGTTGCAGAGTACAGGCTCTAGGCACATGCACTTCAGTCAGGAAGGTTGATTCCTCCAGCTCCATTCTTCTTTCTCAAGATTGCTTTGGCTATTCGGGGTCTTTTGTGTTTCCATATGAATTGTGAAATTTTTTATTCTAGGTCTGTGAAAAATGTCATTGGTAATTTGATAGGGATCATATTGAATCTGTAGATTGCTTTTGGTAGTATAGTCATTTTCATAATATTGATGCTTCTTGCCAAGGAACATGGAATATCTCTCCATCTGTTTATGTCATCTTTGATTTCTTGCACTAGTGTCTTATAATTTTCTGTGTATAGTTCTTTTGTATCCTTAGGTAACTTTATTCCAAGATATTTAATTCTTTTGGTTGCAATGGTGAATGGGATTGATTCCTTAATTTCTCTTTCTGATTTTTCATTGTTAGTATATAGAAATGCAAGTGATTTCTCTGTATTGATTTTGTATCCTGCAACCTTGCTATATTCACTGATTAGCTCTAGCAATTTTCTGATGCTATCTTTAGGGTTTTCCATTTCAATATCACAGTAATCCAAGTCTATGCCCCAACCAGTAATGCTGAAGAAGCTGAAGTTGAACGGTTCTATGAAGACTGACAAGACCTTTTAGAAATAACACCCAAAAAAAGATGTCTTTTTCATTATAGGGGACTGGAATGCAAAAGTAGGAAGTCAAAAAATACCTGGAGTAGCAGACAAATTTGGCTTTGGAGTACAGAATGAAGCAGAGCAAAGACTAATAGAGTTTTGCAAAGAGAACACATTGGTCATAGCAAACACCCTCTTCCAAAAACACAAGAGAAGACTCTACACATGAACATCACCAGATGGTCAACACTGAAATCAGATTGATTATATTCTTTGCAGCCAAGATGGAGAAGCTCTATACAGTCAGCAAAAACAAGACCGGGAGCTGACTGTGGCTCAGATCATGAACTCCTTATTCATGAAGGAGTTAGAAGTCTTAAGATCATGAAGTCTTAAGCCAACTTCAGACTTAAATTAAAGAAAGTAGGGAAAACCACTAGACCATTCAGGTATGACCTAAATCCAATCCCTTATGATTATACAGTGGAAGTGAGAAATAGATTTAAGGGACTAGATCTGATAGACAGAGTGCCTGATGAACTATGGACAGAGGTTCATGACATTGTACATGAGACAGGGATCAAGACCATCCCCAAGAAAAAGAAATGCAAAAAAGCAAAATGGCTGTCTGAGGAGGCCTTACAAATAGCTGTGAAAAGAAGGGAGGGAAAAGCAAATGAGAAAAGGAAAGATATACCCATTTGAATGCAGAGTTCCAAAGAATAGCAAGGAGAAATAAGAAAGCCTTCCTCAGCAATCAATGGAAAGAAATAGAGGAAAACAATGCAATAGGAAAATCTAGAGATCTCTTCAAGAAAATTAGAGATACCAAGGGAACATTTCATGCAAAGATGGGCTCAATAAAGGATAGAAGTGGTAGGGACCTAACAGAAGCAGAAGATATTAAGAAGAGGTGGCAAGAATACACAGAAGAACTGTACAAAAAAGATCTTCACGACCCAGATAATCACGATGGTGTGATCACTCACCTAGAGCCAGACATCCTGGAATGTGAAGTCAAGTGAGTCTTAGAAAGTATCACTACGAACAAAGCTAGTGAAGGTGATGGAATTCCAGTTGAGCTATTTCAAATTCTGAAAGATGAGGTTGTGAAAGTGCTAGGCTCAGCATGCCAGCAAATTTGGAAAACTCAGCAGTGGCCACAGGACTGGAAAAGGTCAGTTTTCATTCCAATCCCAAAGAAAGGCAATGCCAAAGAATGCTCACACTACCACACAATTGCACTCATCTCACATGCTAGTAAAGTAATGCTCAAAATTCTCCAAGCCAGGCTTCAGCAGTACATGAACCGTGAACTTCCAGATGTTCAAGCTGGTTTTAGAAAAGGCAGAGGAACCAGAGATAAAATTGCCAACATCCATTGGATCATCGAAAAAGCAAGAGAGTTCCAGAAAAAAACATCTATTTCTGCTTTATTGACTATGCCAAAGCCTTTGACTGTGTGGATCACAATAAACTGTGGAAAATTCTGAAAGAGATGGGGATACCAGACCACCTGACCTACCTCTTGAGAAACCTATATGCAGGTCAGGAATCAACAGTTAGAACTGGGCATGGAACAACAGACTGGTTCCAAATAGGAAAAGGAGTATGTCAAGGCTGTATATTGTCACCCTGCTTATTTAACTTATATGCAGAGTACATCATGAGAAACGCTGGACTGGAAGAAGCACAAGCTGGAATCAAGATTGCCAGGAGAAATATCAATCACCTCAGATATGCAGATGACACTACCCTTATGGCAGAAAGTGAAGAGGAACTAAAAAGCCTCTTGATGAAGATAAAAGAGAAGAGTGAAAAAGTTGGCTTAAAACTCAACATTCAGAAAATGAAGCTCATGGCATCTGGTCCCATCACTGCATGGGAAATAGATGGGGAAACAGTGGAAACAGTGTCAGACTTTATTTTTTTGGGCTCCAAAGTCACTGCAGATGGTGACTGCAGCCATGACATTAAAAGACGCTTACTCTTTGGAAGAAAAGTTATGACCAACCTAGATAGCATATTGTAAAGCAGAGGCATTACTGTGCCAACAAAGGTCCGTCTAGTCAAGGCTATGGTTTTTCCAGTCGTCATGTATGGATGTGAGAATTGGACTATAAAGTAAAGCTGAGCACCGAAGAGTTGATGCTTTTGAACTGTGGTGTTGGAAAAGACTCTTCAGAATCCCTTGGACTGCAAGGATATCCAACCAGTCCATCCTAAAGGAAATTCTGGGTGTTCATTGGAAGGACTGATGTTGAAGCTGGAACTCCAATATTTTGGCCACCTGATTGAAGAGGTGACTCAATTGAAAAGACCCTGATGTTGGGAAAGATTGAAGGCGGGAGGAGAAGGGGATGACAGAGAATGAGATGGTTGGATCGCAGCACCAACTCAATAAGCATGAATTTGTGTAAACTCTGGGAGTTGATGATGGATAGGGAGGCCTGCGGAAAAGGCAATGGCACCCCACTCCAGTACTCTTGCCTGGAAATCCCATGGGCGGAGGAGCCTGGTAGGCTGCAGTCCATGGGGTCGCTAAGAGTCGGATACGACTGCGCGACTTCACTTTCACTTTTCACTTTCATGCATTGGAGAAGGAAATGGCAACCCACTCCAGTGTTCTTGCCTGGAGAATCCCAGGGACGGGGGAGCCTGGTGAGCTGCCGTCTATGGGGTCGCACAGAGTCGGACACCACTGAAGCGACTTAGCAGGGAGGCCTGGCCTGCTGCAGTTCATGGGGTTGCAAAGCGTCGGACACAACTGAGCGACTGAACTGAACTGAACTGAACTAATGTACAGTATCTTGTCATCTGCAAACAGTGACAGCTTACTTCTTCTTTTCCAATCTGGATTTCTTTTTCTTCTCTGGTTGCTGTTGCTAGGACTTCTGGAACTATGTTGAATAATAGTGGTGAAAGTGGACACCCTAGTCTTATCCTGACCTTAGGGGAAATGCTTTCAGCTTTCACCACTGAGATAATGTTTGCTATAGGCTTATCATATATGGCATTTACTATGTTGATATAGGTTCCTTCTATGCCCATTTTTTGAAGAGTTTTAATCATAAATGGGTGCTGAATTTTATCAAAGGCTTTTTCTGCATCTATTGAGATTATCATGTGGGTTTTATCTTTCTATTTGTCAATATGGTGCATCACATTGACTTGTTTACATATATTGAAGAATCCTTGCATCCCTAGAGTAAACCCAACTTGATCATGGTGTATGAGATTTTTGATGTGTTGCTGAATTTCTTTGCTAAAATTTTGTTGAGGTTTTTTTACATCTATGTTCATCAGTGATATTGGCTTGTAGTTTTCTTTTTTGGTGTTGTCTTTGTCTAGGTTTGATATCAGGGTGATGTGGCCTCATAGAATGAGTTTGGAAATGTTTCTTCCTCTGCAATTTTTTGAGAGTTTTTGAAGGATAGGCATTAGCTCTTCTCTAAACGTTTGATAGTCTTCTCCTGTGAAGCCATCTGGTCCTAGGCTTTTGTTTTCTGGGAGATTTTTGATCACAGCTTCAATTTCAGTGCTTGTAATCGGGTTGTTTGTAATTTCAATTTCTTCCTGGTTCAGTCTTGGAAAATTTAACTTTTCTAAGAATCTGTCCATTTCTTCCAGGTTTTCCATTTTATTGTCATATCCTTGTTCATAATAGTCTCTTTTGTATATAATCCTTTGTATTTCTGCATTGTCTGTTGTAACCTCTCCTTTTTCATTTCTAATTTTGTTGATTTGATTCTTCTTTTTTTCTTGATGAGTCTCACTAAAGGTTTGTCAATTTTGTTTATCTTCACAAAGAACCAGCTTTTAGTTTTATTAATCTTTACTATTGTTTCTTTCATTTCTTTTTCAGTGATTTCTGCTCCAATCTTTATGATTTCTTTCCTTCTACTAATTTTGGGCTTTTTCTCTTTTTCCAGTTGTTTTAGGTGTAAAGTTAGGTTGTCTATTTGATGTTTTTCTTGTTTCTTGAGGTAGGATTGTATTGCTGTAAACTTCTCTCTTAGAACTGCTTTTACTGCATCCCATAGGTTTTGAGTTATTGTGTTTTCATTGTCATTTGTTTCTAGAATTTTTTTATTTCCTTTTTCATTTCTTCAGTAACCTGTTGGTTATTTAGAAACATGTTGTTTAATCTCCATGTGTTTGTGTTTCTTACAGCTTTTTTTTTTTTCTTCTTGTAATTGATATCTAGTCCCATAGCCTTGTTGTCGGAGAAGATGCTTGATATGATCTCAGTTTTCTTAAATTTACTGAGGTTTCATTTGTGACCCAAGATGTGGTCTATCGTGGAGAATGTTCCATATGCACTTGAGAAGAAGATGTATTCTGCATTTGGATGGAATATCCTGAAGATATCAATGAGATCCATCTCACCTAATATATCATTTAAGACTTGTGTTTCCTTATTAATTTTCTGTTTTGATGATCTGTTGATTGTTGTGAGTGGGGTCTTAAAGTCTCCTACTATTATTGTGTTACTGTCAGTTTCTCCTTTTATTTGTGTTAGTGTTTGTTTTATGCATTGAGGTGCTCCTATGTTGGGTACATAGATATTTATAATTGTTATGTCTTCCTCTTGGATTGATATCTTGATCATTATGAAGTGTCCTTCCTTATCTCTTGTAATCTTATTTATTTTAAGGTCTATTTTGTCTGATATGAGAATTGCTACCAAAGGTTTCTTTTGCTTCCCATTTGCATGGAATATATTTTTCTGTCCTCTCATTTTCAGTCTGATATGTGTCTTGAGGTCTGAAGTGGGTTTCTTGTAGACAGCGTATATATGGATCTTATTTTGTATCCATTCAGCCAGTCTGTGTCTTTTGGTTGGAGCATTTAATCTGTTTACATTTAAAGTAATTATTGATATATATCAGATCAGGTCAGATCAGTTGCTCAGTCATGTCCAACTCTTTGCGACCCCATGAATCACAGCATGCCAGGCCTCCCTGTCCACCACCAACTCCCAGAGTTCACTCAGACTCAAGTCTATGGAGTCAGTGATGCCATCCACCATCTCATCCTCTGTCGTCCCCTTCTCCTCTTGCCCCCAATCCCTCCCAGCATCAGTCAGCTCTTCGCATGAGGTGGCCAAAGTACTGGAGTTTCAGCTTTAGCATCATTCCTTCCAAAAAAATCCCAGGGTTGATCTCCTTCAGAATGGACTGATTGGATCTCCTTGCAGTCCAAGGGACTCTCAAGAGTCTTCTCCAACACCACAGTTCAAAAGCATCAATTCTTTGGTGCTCAGCCTTCTTCACAGTCCAACTCTCACATCCATACATGACCACAGGAAAAACCATAGCCTTGACTAGATGGACCTTTGTTGGCAAAGTAATGTCTCTGCTTTTGAATATGCTATCTCGGTTGGTCATAACTTTCCTTCCAAGGAGTAAGCATCTTTTAATTTCATGGCTGCAGTCACCATCTGCAGTGATTTTGGAGCTCAGAAAAATAAAGTCTGACACTGTTTCCACTGTTTCCCCATCTATTTCCCATGAAATGGTGGGACCGGATGCCATGATCTTCGTTTTCTGAATGTTGAGCTATATATATATAATTTTTTTTTCCATTACCATTTTCTTAATGGGGTGGATCTTGGGGTTGTTTGGGGTTGATTTTGTAGATATTTTTTTCTTTTGTTGTATTTCTTGACTATATAAATCCCTTTAACGTTTGTTGTAAAGCTGGTTTGGTGGTACTGAATTCTCTTAACTTTTGCTTGTCTGAAAAGCTTTTTATTTCTCCATCAATTTTGAATGAGATCCTTGTTGGGTACAGTAATCTTGGTTGTAGATTTTTCCCTTTCAGTACTTTAAATATATTCTGCCATTCTCATCTGGCCTGCAGAGTTTCTGCTGGAAGATCAGCTGTTAAGCACATGGGGTTTGCCTTGTATGTTACTTGTTGCTTCTCCCTTGCTGTGTTTAATATTCTTTCTTTGTGTTTAGTATTTGTTAGCTTAATTAGTATGTGTCTTAACATGTTTCTCCTTGGGTTTATCCTGTATGGGACTCTTTGTGCCTCTTGGACTTGACTGGCTATTTCTTTTTCCATGTTGGGGAAATTTTGAACTATATTCTCTTCAAAAAATTTATCATAACTTTTATTTTACTCTTCTTCTTCTGGGACCCCTATAATTTGAATGTTGGTGCATTTGATATTGTCCCAGATGTCTCTGAAACTATCCTCAGTTCTTTTCATTCTTTTTACTTTATTCTGCTCTTCAGAAGTTATTTCCACCATTTTATTTTCCAGCTCACTGATTCGTTCTTCTGCTTCAGGTATTCTGCTATTGATTCCTTCTAGAGTATTTTTAATTTCAATGATTGTATTCTTGTTTGTCTCTGTATGTTTATTCTTTAATTCTTCAAAGTATTTGTTAATTTATTCTTGTATTTTCTCCATTTTGTTTTCAAGGTTTTTGATCATCTTTACCATCATTATTTTGAATTCTTTTTCAGGTAGTTTGCCTATTTCCTCTTCATTTATTTGGACTTCTGTGTTTATAGTTTGTTCCTTCATTTATGTAGTATTTCTCTGCCTTTTTTTTTTTTTTTTTTAACTTATTGTGTTTGAGGTCTCCTTTTCCCAGGCTTCATGGTTGAATTTTTTTTCCTTTTGGTTTCTGCCCTCCTAAGGTTTGTCCAGTGGTTTGTGTAAGCTTCCTATAGGATGAGGTTTGTGCTGAGTTTTTGTTTGCTTGTTTGTTTTTCCTCTGAGGGGCAAGGCTGAATGAGGTGGTAATCCTGTCTGCTGATGATTGGGTTTGTATTTTTGTTTTGTTTGTTGTTTAGATGAGGTAATCCTGCACAGGGTGCTACTGGTGGTTGGGTGATGCCAGGTCTTGTATTCAAGTGGTTTCCTTTGTGTGAGTTCTCACTATGTGATACTCTCTAGTGTTAGTTCTCTGATAGTCTAGGGTATTGGAATCAGTACTCCCATTCCAAAGGCTCAGGGCTTGATCTCTGGTCAGGAACGAAGATTCCACAAGGGTTTGTTTTGGCATTAAGTAAGATTAAAACAAATATCCCAAAATGAGAAACCAAAGATGAACCCCAGACAATGGCAGTTACAAAATCAGACAAATAATAATTAAAATAATGGAATATACACATACACATATATGCTCTTGAGCAGAGTCAAAACAGTCCAACAAAAATAAAGTATCATAATTGACCCAGAGAACAAAGGAGATCAAAAATTATATTTACCAGTTAAGAAGAAAGGCAATGCCAAAGAATGCTCAAACTACTGCACAATTGCACTCATCTTACATGCTAGTAAAGTAATGCTCAGAATTCTCCAAGCCAGGCTTCAGCAATACATGAACCGTGAACTTCCAGATGTTCAAGCTGGTTTTAGAAAAGGCAGAGGAACCAGAGATCAAATTGCCAACATCTGCTGGATCATCAAAAAAGCAAGAGAGTTCCAGAAAAACATCTATTTCTGCTTTATTGACTATGCCAAAGCCTTTGACTGTGTGGATCACAATAAATTGTGGAAAATTCTTCAAGAGAGGGGAATACCAGACCACCTGACCTGCCTCTTGAAAAACATATTCAGGTCAGGAAGCAACAGTTAGAACTGGGCATGGAACAACAGACTGGTTCCAAATAGGAAAAGGAGTATGTCAAGGCTGTATATTGTCACCCTGCTTATTTAACTATATGCAGAGTCCATCATGAGAAATGCTGGGCTGGAAGAAGCACAAGCTGGAATCAAGATTGCCAGGAGAAATATCAATCACCTCAGATAAGCAGATGACACCACCCTTATGGCAGAAAGTGAAGAGGAACTAATAAAAAGCCTCTTGATGAAAGTGAAAGAGGAGAGTGAAAAAGTTAGCTTGAAGCTCAACATCCAGAAAACTAAGATCATGGCACCTGGCCCCATCACTTCATGAGAAATAGATGGGGAAACAGTGGAAACAGTGTCAGACTTTATTTTTGGGGGCTCCAAAATCACTGCAGATGGTGACTGCAGCCATGAAATTAAAAGATGCTTACTCCTTGGAAGGAAAGTTATGACCAACCTAGATACCATATTCAAAAGCAGAGACATTACTTTGCCAACAAAGGTCCATCTAGTCAAGGCTATGGTTTTTCCAGTGGTCATGTATGGATGTGAGAGTTGGACTGTGAAGAAAGCTGAGTGCTGAAGAATTGATGCTTTTGAACTGTGGTGTTGGAGAAGACTCTTGAGAGTCCCTTGGACTGCAAGGAGATCCAACCAGTCCATTCTAAGGAGATCAGCCCTGGGATTTCTTTGGAAGGAATGATGCTAAAGCTGAAACTCCAGTACTTTGGCCACCTCACGTGAAGAGTTGACTCACTGGAAAAGACTCTGATGCTGGGAGGGATTGGGGGCAGGAGGAAAAGGAGACGACAGAGGATAACATGGTTGGATGGCATCACCGACTCCATGGACATGAGTGTGAGTGAACTCCAGGAGATGGTGATGGACAGGGAGTCCTGGCGTGCTGCGATTCATGGGTTAGCAAAGAGTCGGACACGACTGAGCGACTGAACTGAACTGATGCCAAAGAAGCTGAGAGTGGAAGCAAGGGGATCAATAAGGTAGTCTGGGAATGAAGTCTGAAATATGGTGCTAGCAATGGAAATAGAACTATTTTGAGAGGAAAAAGATGTCCCTTTTATACTGAGTAACTATGGGAGATGATAGGAAGCCAGAAATTATAGATGTCTCAAGATTTACTTCTTAAAAGTAATTGACACAGTGCCTGGCTTTGTGAATTATGTATAAATGTTATTTGAATGAGTGAGTGGACAAAGAATAAATCAAAGCAGGTTTGTAATTTCTTCAAGGGGTGAATATCCACCCTCATAAGCATTAAAGGTATGAAATTTAATGTATCATTAATGGTTAATCAGAAATGGTGAAGTGTACATGACCTGCTCATGTCTGTTCAATTCCTAATTTAGGTCTAAATCATTGAAAATGAGAAACACCAAAAGTAGCCCTATTTTTTGTAGTACTTTGCATGTGTGCTCAGTGACTCAGTCATGTCCTACTCTTTGCACCCCCGTGTCCTACTCTTTGCATGTGCCAGACTCCTCTGTCTGTGGGATTTTCCTGGAAAGAATATTAGAGTGGGTTGCCATTTCCTTCTCCAAGGGAGTGTCCCGACCCAGGGATTGAGCTTGGTCTCCTACGTCTCCTGCATTGGCAGGCAGATTCCACTGAGTCACCTGGGAACCCCTTTTGTAGTACTAATACCACCTAAAAATATAAGAATACTTTGTATTAAAATCTTTCTCTTAATTATGTAAATGTCAATGTCAATTCTGGTTATTTTACATTGAAATACCATTTTCCTCTCTAGATAGTATTTAAGGAAGGAATTCTGTTTATACTTAACTCCTTTTAATAGTGGGAATCACTCTTAAAAGGCTGAAAGTTATTGTAGTGAAAAAGGATGGGGGCTAAGAACATCAGTGTCATTGTATTAGGGTTTGGGTGTGGCATTAAAATGAGAACTCTTGGCAACCATTAACTGAAGTTCAACCTATGCTCCTTTGTTTTCCCATTGTTCTACCAGAGGCTAGTGACCTTACCTCCTGCTCATCAAATGTATGGTGCAATCTGCAGACAGCCTTCACACACCCCTTCAGGCACCTTTCGCATTTATCCTCAGAATACAAAAAAAAAAAAAAAAAAGAAAAGCATATGGTTTGCTCCTGTCAAACAGGTACCCATTACCTTTGCTGGAAAACAGCAATTTGTAATCAGACTTATGCAGAGATCTTAGATAAGCAGCTTTAAACACGATTTCTGGGATCACTGGTAAAAACATCATCTACTGGCTATTCTATTCGCTAAAAAGGTGTTTAAAAAGGTCAAGTACAGAGGAAATGAAGTAGAGTTGCATTTTATAAAAAAATGGTACAATTACAATTCTGTAAATTTATTCAAATGTATCTAAAAGGGGTCCCCTTGCTATATCTCACTGTCAGTTTAGGCAAGCCAATCATCTTATTTTTCTGGGAGTAAATTTCTTCACTTGAAAATTCAGAGGTTTGTATTCAGGGATCACAAGTAATTCTTCCAATTTACAGGGTCAAAGATTATTTTAGATTATTCATTTTTTGTCAGTGTGTAAAATTTGAGATACATTTTGAGTCTCTGTTCAAGATTCAAATTCTTAAATAAAAAAAAAAAAAAACTAGCAAATTTTAATGTCATGAAAGGGAAACATTTTCTTAAATACCTACATGAAGAAAAGATTATTTCAGTAGCTCTTACTAAACATGTCACAAATAAAGTAATATTTACCTGCAAGGGAGAAACCACAAACAGTATCCAGGAAATTATCTGAAGTTCTCTTGCATTAGTGATGATTAAAGTAACCCATTATCAAGCATAAAAAATAATTTTTTGTAGGAAAAAATGTTGCAGGAAGGTAGACTCTTTCCAGGGCCCAAAACTGGGCTCTTTTCTAATACTCAGAAATGAATTGTCCGAGGAGACACATGTACTGACAAAGCAAGAGATTTTATTGGGAAAGGGCACCCAGGTGGAGAGAAGTAGGGTAAGGGAACCCAGGAGAACTGCTCTGCCACGTTTTATGGTGATGGGATTAGTTTCCAGGTTATCTTTAGCCAATCATTCTGACTCAGAGTCCTTCCTGGTGGTGCATGCTTTGTTCAGCCAAGAGGGATGCCAGCGAGGATTCTAGGAGGTGGATGGACATGTGGTGTCTCCTTTTGACCTTTCCCGAGCTCTTCCTGTTGGTGGTGGCTTATTAATTCCGTGTTCCTTACCAGGACCTCCTGTCGTAAAACAACTCATGCAAATGGTTACTATGGTGCCTGGCCAGGGTGGGTGGTTTTAGTCAGTGTGCTTCCGCTAACCAAAAGGAGACCTGTTTGTCAGACTTGGTTGCATGTATAATATTTGATTTTTTTTTTTTTCACTAAGTTAAACCACAGGCAGAAAAAAGGAAGTATGAAAGAAATGAATACTTACTCTATCCACCTGGTGTTTCCATTTATGTAGACAAATCTACTGTGAAATGTAGAACAGAATATATGTCCAATAATGCAGGATTTTAGGTGGCAATACAAAATTTGATAGCAATGAAAAGGTAATGTAAACATTTCAAGAGTTTGATTTGCTATATAGTCATGATATCATTCAGTGAAGTTTACTTTATTAAAATTCTGCATTTGCCATTGAATTTTGACATGTTCCTAAAAATATTATGATCATATTATGACTACAATTCTCATCACTTCTGAGTATTTTAACCTTGTATTCTGCTATTTCTAATGACATGGGTGGCTATGTAAAGCAGAAACATATGAGAGCTATGAGCTCTAAAAGAAACTACAAATCTTAACACAAAGTTATTTACTTCTTTTGGGACTAAGTTGTAAGAAAATTCTAGCTTGGTGGTCTCCAAAAGAAGGGTTTTAGAGCCATGCATTTCATTTGTAGAACTCATATAGAATGTCAACCAAAATTACCAAACTAAAATCTTAAAATCTCTAAGCAGAATTTAGAGTTCCAGAAGGGTAATTTGGAAATTAGGGTTTAATGGGACTGATTATATACGGAGGTCTTTCTTTCCCTAGTTATAAAGGCTCAGAGAAAAGGTACTTCCAGTTTATTCAAGCACAGAGATCAATCAAGCTACGATAAAAATTTTTTTTTTGGATGGAACATTATAATTTAAACATTGCAAAATAAGGTATCTAGGGAAGGACCACTATTCAATAAATATACGGAGATCGTAGGCTTACAAGAGGAAGTTTCTTCAGTGTGTCATTCTAATAAAAATGACATATTAACTAAGATCATAGACTTTTTAATATTATGACACTACTCATAAGATGGAACTCAGTTCAAAAGCAGTTATAGTTCTGTTATGGTAAAATTTTAAAAGTTAAGTCAATACTGGGGGTTCCCTGGTGGCTCAGATGGTAAAGAATCTGCCTACAATGTGGTAGACCTGGGTTCAATCTCTAGTCGGGAAGATCCCCTGGAGAAAGCAGTGGCAACACACTCCAGTGTTTGTTGCCTGGAGAATCCCATGGACAGAGGAGCCTGGTGAGCTATAGTCCATGGGGTCCCAAAGAGCCAGACAAAACTGAAGTTACCGAGCAGCAGCAGCAGCTATGATGAAATTTTACAGGAAAAATTGTTCAAATTATAGAGCACAAACTCAAATGCAACAGTATTACCACCCAGATAATTTTATCATGACTTTCAGCAACTCTGATATCTGAATTTTTTTATTCCAGTCAATATTTTTAACTTGGCTGAACAATGGATAGAAATATGCCACTATTTTTTTTCTAGATGGCTACACTACTTTTAATATTATCATAACTTAATAGATAAAATGGCTACCATAACTAAGATATTTATAGACAAAGGCAAGTACAGTGAAATGAAGCATGATTATCTAGTGAATTAACTTCATGATTTATTATTCATTCAGGAAATATTCACTGAATACCTTGTATGTGTCAGACACTGAGGATAAACTGGTGAACAATATAGAGTGGCCTTTATTTTTCCTTTTTAAATTTACAATTTATGTTGATAGCTTGTTCTTTCAGAAAAATACAGCATTTAAAAGAAGATCCTAATCTTTCTATACATGTAGCAGAGTGATCTAACATAAAAGCACTACCCATAAGGTAGAAAACAGTCCATTATGAGGTCACAGAATATCCTATAAAGTGTCAGATCATGTTCCCCAAATAGCAGCAGTATTAGGTGGTCCTCCTACCTACAACACTGATGCTTAATAATTTTTAAGTTCCCATACTGCAGCAAGTTGGAAAGTGATACACAAATGGCTCTAGATGAACGAATTTTACTAGCACTGTGTTATTGATCCCAGGGATGTGCAATTATTGTCAATCTAAATTTCCTTTTCTTTTTCTGAATGAAATGAGAATTAAACAGGAGGAGAGGGATAGATAGTGAAAGAAAACAGTAAAATAAAAGAAAGCTTATCCCTGCTCTAAAACAAAAGTAAAATATTTGGTTCTAGTTTAATTTTAAGTACATTATATGCATATCACTGAGGCTTCCAAGGTGGCTCAGTGGTAGAAAATCCACCTGCAAGGCAGGAGACTCAGGAGATGCTGTTTCAGTCCCTGGGTTGGGAAGATCCCCTGGAGGAGGAAATGGCAATCCACTCCAGTATTCTTGCCTGGAGAATTCCATGGACAGAGGAGCCTGGAGGGCTGCAGTCCATGGATTCACAAAGAGTCAGACATGACTGAGTGACTAAGCACAACAATGATGCATATCACTGCATATGTATATGCTTGTATTTTTTCAACTTCTGAAACATATCGGTTTTATTTTCAAAACAATGAAGTTACATAACTTTTACATGTAAAGACTGCATACTGATGATTTAATGATATGACTTTATCAGGTCTACTTTCTTTCTCTATTTCTATGGATATACAAATAGCTGTAAAAATAAGAGAAGTGAAAAGCAAAGGAGAAAAGGAAGGATATAAGCATCCAAATGCAGAGTTCCAAAGAATAGCAAGAAGAGATAAGAAAGCCTTCCTCGGTGATCAATGCAAAGAATAGAGGAAAACAACAGAATGGGAAAGACTAGAGATCTCTTCAAGAAAATTAAAGATACCAAGGGAACATTTCATGCAAAGATGGGCTCAATAAAGTATGATGTATGGATCTAACAGAAGCAGAAGATATTAAGAAGAGGTGGCAACAATACACAGAAGAACTGTACAAAAAAGATCTTCACGATCCAGATAATCACGATGGTATGATCACTCATCTAGAGCCAGACATTCTGGAATGTGAAGTCAAGTGGGCCTTAGAAAGCATCACTATGAACAAAGCTAGTGGAGGTAATGGAATTCCAGTTGAGCTATTTCAAATCCTGAAAGATGATGCTGTGAAAGTGCTGCACTCAATATGCCAGCAAATGTGGAAAACTCAGCAGTGGCCACAGGACTGGAAAAGGTCAGTTTTCATTCCAATCCCAAAGAAAGGCAATGCCAAAGAATTCTCACACTACCGCACAGTTGCACTCATCTCACCTGCTAGTAAAGTAATGCTCAAAATTCTCCGAGCCAGGCTTCAGCAATATGTGAACCGTGAACTTCCAGATGTTCAAGCTGGTTTTAGAAAAGGCAGAGGAACCAGAGATCAAATTGCCAACATCTGTTCGATCATTGAAAAGGCAAGAGAGTTCCAGAAAAACATCTATTTCTGCTTTATTGACTATGCCAAAGCCTTTGACTGTGTGGATCACAATAAACTGTGGAAAATTCTGAAAGAGATGGGAATACCAGACCACCTGACCTGCCTCTTGAGAAACCTGTATGCAGGTCAGGCAGCAACAGTTAGAACTGGACATGGAACAAAAGACTGGTTCCAAATAAAAAAAGGAGTACGTCAAGGCTGTATATTGTCATCCTGCTTATTTAACTTATATGCAGAGTACATCATGAGAAATGCTGGACTGGAAGAAACACAAGCTGGAATCAAGATTGCCAGGAGAAATATCAATCACCTCAGATATGCAGATGACACCACCCTTATGGCAGAAAGTGAAGAGGAACTCAAAAGCCTCTTGATGAAAGTGAAAGTGGAGAGTGAAAAAGTTGGCTTAAAGTTCCACATTCGGAAAATGAAGATCATGGCATCCGGTCCCATCACTTCATGGGAAATAGATGGGGAAACAGTGGAAACAGTGACAGACTTTATTTTGGGGGCTCCAAAATCACTGCATATGGTGACTGCAGCCATGAAATTAAAAGATGCTTACTCCTTGGAAGGAAAGTTATGACCAACCTAGATAGCATATTGAAAAGCAGAGACATTACCTTGCCAACAAAGGTCCGTCTAGTCAAGGCTATGGTTTTTCCTGTGGTCATGTATGGATGTGAGAGTTGGACTGTGAAGAAGGCTGAGCACTGAAGAATTGATGCTTTTGAACTGTGGTGTTGGAGAAGACTCTTGAGAGTCCCTTGGACTGCAAGGAGATGCAACCAGGCCTTTCTGAAGGAGATAAGCCCTGGGATTTCTTTGGAAGGAATGATGCTAAAGCTGAAACTCCAGTACTATGGCCACCTAACGCAAAGAGGTGACTCATTGGAAAAGACTCTGATGCTGGGAGGGATTGGGTGCAGGAGGAGAAGGGGACGACAGAGGATGAGATGGATGGATGGCATCACCGACTCGATGGATGTGAGTCTGAGTGAACTCTGGGAGTTGGAGATGGACAGGGAGTCCTGGCGTGCTGTGATTCATGGGGTCGCAAAGAGTCGGACACGACTGAGCGACTGAACTGAACTGATAAACAAGACTTAAGTAGAAAAAGCCCTGAACCAAACAAAAGAATAAGTAGAAAGTCTTTTCTGCAGGAAGTCACAACTATGGTTTATTTTCCTGAAACCCTTACTACTCAGAGTATATTTTTTTATCTTTAAATAAAAATTCTTTGCTTATTAACAGTAACCTCTTTTCAAAAATATTTTTTGCTTGCTATGTCAATTCTAATACTGTGTTATGGTCATGGGTCATTGAAACACGTGCTGGGTTGTGAAATATACTGAATAACATGTTTTTTGGTTGTTGTTGTTTTTTAATATTAAAGATTCTTATGTTTGTTATAAAGGAAACTGATCCCTTTCAAAAGTCAATACTATACAACAACTCCTGTCACCCCAGTACTCTAAAGAACTGAACAGAAATAGTTTTAAAAGCACTGGAAGCATTTTTCTTTCTTCTTCTTTTTTTTTAGTAGAAATTTGGTCTCTGGTGAGTAAAACAAATATTCACTGAAAGTCAAATATTTTTATAATGGAGGAATGAAAAGTGATTATTTTACTAAGAAGTTTTATTTGATTGCCAGAAGATATGCTTGATATTTATTTTATTCTGGTAGCCATATTCACTGAAGTTGAGGTTCTTCTTTAAAAGCTCACTGTTATTACTGAGACCAAAACATAGGTAATGAGGAGAAAGTATAGCCTGTCAGAAATTTCATGTTCTATTCTTGCAATATACTCTTTTGTCAATATTTTTATGTAAGAAATGAAATAAATACTTAATAGTAAAATATTTTTTAGCCTTTAAATGATAGGGACTAAAATCTAGATAAACTTATTGTAGAGGCCAGATTTCTAAATGCATTATTTTTCTTAGTCAATTATGCTGTGCTGATTTATTTAGGATTATAGAATAATTTGGCTCCCCAAAGAAACACATTATCTAATACAAGTGATCAGGAATGAACATTGGCAAAAATTTACTCTTCCTCCATATCTCCCCAGAAACAACCATAAAGTCTTACTCTTCTGTCTTATAAATTCAGAAAGATACATGTTTAAAATAAACTTTATAAAGAAGGCTTGTCACATGTTTCAGGTGAAAATCCTGCAATAACGTTCTGGGGAAAGGCTGAAGCTGAAAGTTTAGTAAGTGTGAATTTCTAAGAAAACATTCTATACAAGTTGACTTTTTCCCTAAAAAATTTAACAATATTCTCTTCTGTCTTTGGTCAAAGGTATTACAAAGAATGGAAAATTTGACCATCTCTCTTGTCTCTTGCTTTGAATTCTAACAGTAAAATGAAAGAGGAATATATATCTTTTAGTAGGGTGGAGAAAATATACAATTTTATCAATAATGTCCAAATGTCCAGATTCACTGCAAACATACAAAAATTATTGTATTTTAGAATAGGAAAAAAAAAAAGCTAAGTCTGGCATACTGTAATGCTAAACAGCTTGAATAGGATGGGGTATCAAGAGCAGTGGTGTGATTCAAATCACTTATAAATACATTTCTATTCAAAGCTTATTTGTGAACTTAAAATCTACTAATTGATTTACAAATACAATTTTAACACAGATACATATATATATATATATATGTTAGTGTTAGTCTGTGTAAAATATATATGATATGCATTGTACATAGTATATATTTATAATATGTATTATGTATATATTTTATTAAAATATATGTGCTTATATATATAAGTGTAAACAATTTTATTAAAATTAAATCCTTACATTAATAATAACATATAATGTCTAAAAATAATTAAATAATTAAAAGATAACATCCATTTATGATAAAAACTCTCCAGAAATCAGGAATAGAAGGAACATACCTCAACATAATAAAAGCTATATATGACAAACCCACAGCAAACATTATCCTCAATGGTGAAAAATTGAAAGCATTTCCTCTAAAGTCAGGAACAAGACAAGGGTGCCCACTTTCACCATTACTATTCAACGTAGTTTTGGAAGTTTTGGCCACATCAATCAGAGCAGAAAAAGAAATAAAAGGAATCCAAATTAGAAAAGAAGAAGTAAAACTCTCACTATTTGCAGATGACATGATCCTCTACATAGAAAACCCTAAAGATTCCACCAGAAAATTACTAGAAATAATCAATGACTATAGTAAAGTTGCAGGATATAAAATCAACACACAGAAATCCCTTGCATTCCTATACACTAATAATGAGAAAACAGAAAGAGAAATTAAGGAAACAATTCCATTCACCATTGCAACGGAAAGAATAAAATACTTAGGAATATATCTACCTAAAGAAACTAAAGACCTATATAGAGAAAACTATAAAACACTGGTGAAAGAAATCAAAGAGGACACTAATAGATGGAGAAATATACCATGTTCATGGATTGGAAGAATCAATATAGTGAAAATGAGTATCCTACCCAAAGCAATTTATAGATTCAACGCAATCCCTATCAAGCTACCAACAGTATTCTTCACAGAGCTAGAACAAATAATTTCACAATTTGTATGGAAATACAAAAAACCTCGAATAGCCAAAGCGATCTTGAGAAAGAAGAATGGAACTGGAGGAATCAACCTACCTGACTTCAGGCTCTACTACAAAGCCACAGTTATCAAGACAGTATGGTACTGGCACAAAGACAGAAATATAGATCAATGGAATAAAATAGAAAGCCCAGAGATAAATCCACGCACATATGGACACCTTATCTTTGACAAAGGAGGCAAGAATATACAATGGATTAAAGACAATCTCTTTAACAAGTGGTGCTGGGAAATCTGGTCAACCACTTGTAAAAGAATGAAACTAGACCACTTTCTAACACCATACACAAAAATAAACTCAAAATGGATTAAAGATCTAAACGTAAGACCAGAAACTGTAAAACTCCTAGAGGAGAACATAGGCAAAACACTCTCTGACATACATCACAGCAGGATCCTCTATGACCCACCTCCCAGAATATTGGAAATAAAAGCAAAAATAAACAAATGGGACCTCATTAACCTTAAAAGGTTCTGCACATCAAAGGAAACTATTAGCAAGGTGAAAAGACAGCCTTCAGAATGGGAGAAAATAATAGCAAATGAAGCAACTGACAAACAACTAATCTCAAAAATATACAAGCAACTCCTACAACTCAACTCCAGAAAAATAAATGACCCAATCAAAAAATGGGCCAAAGAACTAAATAGACATTTCTCCAAAGAAGACATACAGATGGCTAACAAACACATGAAAAGATGCTCAACATCACTCATTATCAGAGAAATGCAAATCAAAACCACTATGAGGTACCATTTCACGCCAGTCAGAATGGCTGCGATCCAAAAGTCTACAAATAATAAATGCTGGAGAGGGTGTGGAGAAAAGGGAACCCTCTTACACTGTTGGTGGGAATGCAAACTAGTACAGCCACTATGGAGAACAGTGTGGAGATTCCTTAAAAAACTGGAAATAGAACTGCCTTATGATCCAGCAATCCCACTGCTGGGCATACACACTGAGGAAACCAGAAGGGAAAGAGACACGTGTACCCCAATGTTCATCGCAGCACTGTTTATAATAGCCAGGACATGGAAGCAACCTAGATGTCCATCAGCAGATGAATGGATAAGAAAGCTGTGGTACATGTACACAATGGAGTATTACTCAGCCATTAAAAAGAATACATTTGAATCAGTTCTAATGAGGTGGATGAAACTGGAGCCTATTATACAGAGTGAAGTAAACCAGAAGGAAAAACATAAATACAGTATACTAACGCATATATATGGAATTTAGAAAGATGGTAACAATAACCTGGTGTACGAGACAGCAAAAGAGACACTGATGTATAGAACAGTCTTATGGACTCTATGGGAGAGGGAGAGGGTGGGAAGATTTGGGAGAATGACATTGAAACATGTAAAATATCATGTAAGAAACGAGTTGCCAGTCCAGGTTCGATGCACGATACTGGATGCTTGGGGTTAGTGTACTGGGACGACCCAGAGGGATGGTATGGGGAGGGAGGAGGGAGGAGGGTTCAGGATGGGGAACACATGTATACCTGTGGCGGATTCATTTTGATATTTGGCAAAACTAATACAATTATGTAAAGTTTAAAAATAAAATAAAATTAAAAAAAAAAAGAATGGATAAAGAAAAATAAATAAATAAAAAATAAAATGAATATAGGGAAAATCTCACAATTTTTTGATGATCTTTCTCAGGAAAGATGGACATACTTTAAAATTGAAGGAGGAAACAGAGAGCACAGGCTGCATCTTGAAAACAGGACTCTATCTTGGGCCGGACTGTGGACTTTGAGCTATATACCCAGTATCTATGGAAATGACATACAAACTGGACAACCAGGCCCCCTGAATGGAAGAGCACCAGGGCTCGTACCTAGACTCTCTATTGCCTAAAAGAATACCCTAATTATCTGTGTAACTGAATAGAATAATAAATTCTATTATGCTTATTGAGGTATGACCATAGGCCTACTGATAATTGTCCCCGGTTAACTACCTAGGGTTAAGGCATATGAATCACGGTTTAACTTGGATTGTATCTTTCTTTTCCTTTGTTCAGACTAGTTTCAGGGAATTTGGGAAGGTGGGTTTGTCACGTACACTTAGAGTATATAAGGTTTTCAGAAAAACTGGTCAGGGTCCTTGGCTAAGAGGAGATTCTGCCTTGGGCCCGCTGGTGTAATAAACTGCATTCCACTATCTGCATTGTCCTTCTGAGTGAATTTGTTTCCCAAAACGCGTGGCTACAACTCCCTCACTTTGAGGAGACAAGTCCCATTTGGGACTACTCTGAGGCCTTGTGGCTCGAATCTTCTAGAGCGGGAAAGGTGCCTCACCCTTCTGGAAAGATTCTGCTTCTCAATGCCCGGACCTTGCATGTTAGCAGGTAGTGGACGGCAGCAGAGGAACTGAGCACTCAGGTGAGGGGGAACCCACCTGGTAGGGTGGAAGAGGGTGCCCGATCACCCCCCTGGAAGCGATTATAAGGGTCACAGACCCACAGGAGCCTGGAATAGGCAGGTGGCAACGATTGCTTGGTACGCAGGTTAATGAGCGTGTTAGGGCTTAGAAAGGAAATTTGTGAAGGTCATTTAGGAGGTGGTGTCCACACCGTCTTGGGAAAAATTATTACCAAGCAATTACCAGGGGATTTTTAGGAGAAGAAACTTGGTTTTTGTGTGCTCGTATTCTGCCCTCCCCGAGGAAGTGTCCCATCTGCTATGAAATTCCTGACCCCCTTGGAATTGTGAGGCTAGAAGGAGGGGGATACATAAGTGAGTAAGAATTGGCTTTTCCGGAGACGGCCTGGGACGTGGGATATTTAACCCTTCTGTATTTTCATCCGTGCCTGATCAAGCCCATCAAGGCAAAATGGATTTTAAAAGTTAAGGGAGAAACAGTCTTGGATCACGTGGTGTTCTAGTTTGGCTGTGCTGACTGGCAGGTGAAGATATGCTGATCCCCTTTCTCCCTCTGGGATCTGGCAAGTAAGGCTCTTCTCACCCCAATTAAAAGGAGTCAGAATGCCAATTTAAGTGTCATTGAGTGGAAATATCAGAAGTACATAGGGTACTGAGAACTTCGTAGACAGAACAAAAAGGAAAAGTAAAAAAAGGTCCGAGAAGGTAAGCAAGATGGGGGGAAGTGAATCTAAGGCAATTGTATTAGAGTATATGATTAAAATTTTAAAGAAGAGTTTTGGAGGAGACTATGGGGTGATGATGAAGCCTAACCTTCTCCACATAATCTGTGAGGTCGACTGGCCCCCCATGGGAGTAGGATGGCCGCCAGAGAACACTGTGAACTTAAAAATAGTGGAAGCAGTCTATCAGTAGTCACAGGAGAGCCAGAACACCTGGATCAATATCCATATATTGACTCATGGCTAGGGTTAGCTGAAGACCCTCCTACTTGGACAAGGTTCTTTATCCAGAAGGGAAATAATAATGGCACAAAAATTGACTGATGATAAAAAAGGAAATTCTACAGGATTTGGACGGGGATGACCTGACCCCTCCCCCATACTGGATAATGACACACCTGCCTCCCAGAGCTCCACCAGGACCGGAGGCTGCCTTACTGCCCAATCCAGGGCCAGGTGAAGTTGCTGCAGCAGCCACTGCTCTTCCACCAGCTCTCCTGGAGTTCGTAGAGTCACCATTTTGGCAGGCTCCAATCCCAGCAATGGAGATCTCTGGTCAATGCCCCCAGAATTCCACCTCAGCTGGACCTCCTAGATTGTATCCACCTCTCCCGGTGAGTACTGATGGGAAGGGGGAAGAAAACACAGCAATTTGACAGAGGCTGGGCTCCGCCAAGGAACAGGGAGAAAGAACCCCACTACAGATGCCCCTCAGAGAGCTACAACAGCCTCCAGTTCAGGACGCATGGGGCACTACCGTCAGGCCCCTGTAGCCTAGTATTACCAGCCATTTTCCTCTACGGATATATTAAACTGGCAGATACACACTCCACCATACTCGAGGGAGCCACAAGCCATAATTAGGCTAATGGAGACTACTTTTCGAACCCACAGCCCTGCATAGGATGATATAATCCAACTACTAGTCTCCCTTTTCAGCACTGAGGAAAGACAGGATCCTGAGGCAAAAAAAAAAAAAAATGGTTAATGGAAATGGCACCTGAGGGTACTGCAAACTTACAATGGTGGGCAGAACTAGCCACCCCTGATGAGAGGCCCAATTGGAACTGTAACACAGAAAAAGGGAGGGGGCACCTGGAGAGATATCGGGTGAATATTTTACAAGTTCTCAAGAGGGGGGCCCGAAAAGCTATGAGTATTGCAAATCCTCCGAAGTGATTCAAAGGGAAAGTGAAGCACCCTCTGAGTTCTGCCAAAGACTTTTCAAGGCCTATAGACTTCATACACCAATAGACCCAACCAGAGGCTGCTGGGTCTCAGATGGTGATAAATGCAGCCTTTGTGTCTCTAGCCGTTCCTGAAAATGTTAGATGCGGGGACACCAAGTGACTCATGAATTTTTATATATCTCTTAATGCCCAGTACCTTTGTTAGGAAGAGACTTGCCGTCTAAACTGGGGGCACAAAGACCTTTCCCCCCATGAAAGACCCACTGTTCAAGTGGGCTCAACCACCTATTTACTCTTCCTCTTAGTAACCCCTCAAGATGAGTGGAGGTTGCATGATCTCCCAGAAGGGAAACCAGGCAGGCTAAACAGTCAAGAAAGTAAACAACAATTCCCTGAGGTCTGGGTGGAAGACAAACCACCCCAGGGTTGCAAAACAAGTTCCACTGGTACTAGAACTCAAACCCGGTACAATTATGTCAGCATCTGCCTTGGGCCTGCCAGACCTTGCTTAGCCATTTACTCTTTACATGCCTGAAAAGGACAAGGTGGCTATGGGAGTGTTGTCCCAGACTATGGGGACATGGGACAGACCAGTGACTTATCTCTAATCAGCTGGACAATGTTGCCACTGGGTGGCTGGGATGCTTATGGGCAGTTGCTGCAGTTGCCTTACTGGACTGGGAGGCAACCAAACTGACTTGGGCCAAGATTTGTTCGTAAAGTCCCGCATGAGGTCAACACTCTCCTACGAGGGGACCCCCATAAATTGCTGTCAACATCCCGGATTACTCAATACCAGGGACAGTTATGTGAGAACCCCCATGTTACTACTGAGCCTTGTCAGGCCCTGAATCTGGCCACTCTCTTTCTTGTGGGAGAAGGTGGGCCCTCACATGATTGCAAGGAAATATGCCAGCAGACCTGACTTGAGAGACCAGCCAATCCCGGACCCAGATTTGGTCCTGTACACCAATGGCACCAGCCTGGCAAAACAAGGACAATGACTGTTGGGATATGCAGTAGTCATGGAAGAAACCATCGCCGAAGCTAGCTCTCTGCCATCACACTGGTCCGCTCAATCGGCCGAACTATATATGCTCTAATCCAGGACCTCCAGCTGTCAAAAGGTAAGAAGACAAACATTTACACAGACTCCAGGTATGCTTTTGCCACACTACAGGGCTCTGTATAAGGAGAGAGGTCTTTGACAGCTAGTGAAAAATATATTAAAAATACAAAGAAATTAAGACCCTATTAGATGCTGCCTGGGAACCAGAAGGGGTTGCAGTCATACACTGCTGAGGATATCAAAAAGAGGATACCCCCCGGGTTCAGGGAACAGAATGACAGATAAGACTGCTAAACAGGCAGCCGAGCACTTGGGGGTGACAAGTGAAGCCCCTGTTAAAGCTCTCATATTGGCAGAGCTACCTGAGCTAACGCTAGACTCTCCAAAATACACTGAAGCCCAAAACCAACTAGCCAAAGCAGATGGGGCCATCAGGACTGAAAAGAGATGGTGGGAATTGCCAAGTGGCAAAATATTGGTACTGGAGGAGCTAGCACCCACTCTGGTAAGCCAAACACACCAAGCGACACATCTAGGCCATGATAAACTGGAAGAGCCAATTTGAAAATATTTCTTGGTTCCCTGCTTCTCTTTCCTATGAAAGACAAAATCTCAGAACTACACTGCCTGCTCACAGGTCAATGCTGCCTCTTGGCACAGACAGAAACCTCCAGGGATTCAGGTAAAAGGCACACTGCCCTTTGAACACCTGGAAGTGGACTTCACTGAAATGAAACCTCACTGACACTACCATTATCCGCTGGTCATAATATGTACGTTCTCAGGATGTGTAGAAGCTTTTCCTACTCGGACTGAAAGAGCATCAAAAGTCGCCTGGTGCCTGCTTAGGGAGATAGTTACCAGATTTTTGGATTTCCTACCAGCATTGGATTGGACAATGGCCCGGCTTTCGTAGCTGATGTAGTATGACAAATAAGCAAAACTTTAAACACCAAGTGGAAATTACATACAACATATAGGCCCCAGAGTTCTGAGATGGTGGAAGGAACCAACTGGACACTTAAAGAGACACTCTCCAAGTGGATCTTAAGAGACTGACTGTTCCTGGGTGGACTTGTTTCCAACGGCTCTGCTCAGACTCAGGACGACCCCACAGTCCCATGGCTGTTCTCCGTACAAGATTGTGTATGGGAGGCCCCCTCCCATAATAAAACAGGTGTCAACAAATTTGCCTCAGGTGAGGGGAGATGAGATTTCAGAGCAGATGGAACAACTGGGTAAGGTAATAAATCAGGTAACTAAGTTTGTACAAGAAAGGATGCCATTCCCCCTTGGGGAACAGATTCACGCATTTGTGCCAGGGGATCAGGTATGGTCAAGGACTGGAAACATGACTGCTTGGCCCCACATTGGAAGGGTCGATATACTGTTGTTCTAAGCAGCCCTACGACAGTTAAAGTTGCAGGTGTCACTCCCTGGATCCACCACATGAAGGTGAAGAGAGCATACCACACAGACCCAGAGGACACCGAGTGGACTATACAAAAGGACCCCAATGAGCCCCGTGAAACCAAGGTCATCTTAAAGAAGAAAAAGAGATGAAGCTCTACAATCAACTGCTACTACAAGGACTTGCTGGCATCATCTTGAGACTAACCATAGTTTCAGTACAAAGAGGGACCTGTGCTATAATTAAAGTTGAATGTTGTGTATATATTCCTGATTTATCTGGCTATATATCAGCCACCCTAGATGACATGAAAGGTCAGGTAAAAGTTATGTCTGATGATAATCTTCCTTTTTGACTTCGGTCCTATCTTGGGTGAAGGGTGATTGGGGGAAAACTATATTTACAATTGTAATAGTTGCCTTGATAGTTCTGCTTTGTGGATCCTTTATTTTACAGTGTATTATGAACTTTGTAACCCAAAGGTTGATGTCATTCTCCCAAAACAGAGGTCAGAGAGTCAGGGTGCAATATATCCCTATGAATGATGCACACACTATGAGTTAAGAGCATCACGAGGAGGGAATGAAGGAGGAAACAGACAGAACAGGCTCCATCTTGAAAGCAGAACTCTATCGTGGGCCAGACTGTGGACTTTGAGCTATATGCCCAGTGTCTATGGAAACAACATACCAACTGGAAAAGCAGGCCCCCTGGATGGAAGAGCCCCAAGGCTTGTACCTACTCTCTGTTGCCTAAAAGAGTACACTAATTATCTGGTAACTGGATAGAATCATAAATTCTATTATGCTTATTGGGGTATGACCACAGGCCTATTGATAATTGTCCCCTGTTAACTACCTAGGGTTAAGGCATATGAATCACGCGTTAACTTTGATTGTATCTTTCTTTTCCTTTGTTCAGACTAGTTTCAGGGAATTTGGGGAGGTGGGTTTGGCATGTACACTTAGGGTATATAAGGTTTTCAGAAAACTGGTCAGGGTCATTGGCTAAGAGGAGACTCTGCCTTGGGCCCGCTGGTGTAATAAACTGCATTCCACTATCTGCATTGTCATTCTGAGTGAGCTTGTTTCCCAGAACGCGTGGCTACATCAAAATAACATCTTTAACTTTCTCGACATTGTAATATTGCACAGGGAAGCCAAATACTACACTTTAAAATTTTAATTCAATATTTGACATAGTAATTTAGCTAAACATGCATAACTATTGTATAATTAAATAAAACTACCAATGAATTGTGGCAATAGGCCTTATCTGAATATTGTTTCTAAGGGGAAATTAGATGCTTAGTATTTGACTGTTTTAAATTCTATTATAGTCCATAATCATCATTTTAAGGAGATTCTGTTAAGCAAGATCATTGAGAAAATGGCACTACTCATCCAAAAAGAATTAAGATAACTTTCTTCACATATGACTTTTTAAAATGGGAAAATATAATGTAAATTTTTTGACTTGTAAATTCAATTAAAAATGTTTTTGTGTGTACTAATAAAAAATTATATGTGGATGACAGATTTCTAGTTCTTGGTAAGTATCTTTATAAGATTTATGATAGCAGTTACTCATAGGTGAAAATGTTAATATATAAATGATATGGAAAATACTTCTTTTATCATGGAAATTCTTTCCCATCTCCACAGTCCTATTTTTTTAAAAAAGACAAGTAAACAGATTTCATCAGATATAAAAACTGTTGCTACTGATAAATTTCAGGTAGAGGGAGAACCTAACCCTCTGTGTTAATTGGATACTGTTAGTTGCTTTACTGCTATCTTCATGTCCCTCTCTCTGAGCATATAATGCATGCAGTAACTTGTCAGTTAAGTCTTTTCCTCTGTAGAGAACTGGCTTTGGCCATACACACAATAAAAGGACTCTATTAACTTAATTCTATCTGCAGTTTGTGTGCATGACCCAAATCACCTCAGAGTAAATTATGATTAGTTGTCTGAACCCATAAAGAGCTAGGACTAGAATCTGACTTAAGACTCACAGGGGGATGATAGAACTGTGAAGGAATTGTGTGCAGCACCTGCCCACTCTGTGCCCTGCTTAATCAACTGCATCTCCTTGGGGCATTGGAAAGAGGGCTGGAAGATCACCAAGAGCTGTTTATACAACTGGAACCATTCCATCTCAACTCAAGTGAAGCAAACAACAATGAAAGGGTCCTCTATTCCAATCATCCAGCAAAACCAATATGAAGTGGACATCTTGGGAAGTAAATCACCAGGAACGTTAAGATATCAGGGGCAGAAGAAATTTATTTTTTAGGTAGTTTGATTAAATAGATTTTACTAAATTTATCTCTAGCGTTTGCTATGGGATCCAGTTGCTTTACCTATGTTAGAGCAATGCAAGTGAGGAATGTTAATGTCTTGTGCACAAGAAGGTAAGAAAAAAGTCAACCATGAGTTATAACAAAATAAAATTTTTCCTTTTACCATTACATACTTCATTGAGCAGATTTTTCTTTAATTATTCTCAAAGCTTTTTTCAGCCTTGAGTACCTGAAAGTTTCAAGAACATAAGCTCCTACAAAGACTTCACATAAAACCTGGCATGAACATCTTTTCTAATAAAAGTTTAGTTAAAATGAAGAGACTGTACTTTTTCCCAACTCTACTCATAACTTTAAAATCCATAATATTTTTCTCCTTTGCATCTTTATAGTTTTTATTATAAGCACATATTTTGTAATTAATGTTATATTTTATGCTGTACTGAGAATAAGTGAAAGATTTTATGCTCAAGGTAATCTATTTGACAGACCTGCATACTCACTAACAAAAAAAGGCAAATAAATTTAACATCAAACTTTATATCTATCACTCAAAAGTGAAGTAGCTACAGTTCACTTTCTCTCTGCCAGGTGCTATGCTGTTTTATATGCATTACCTCATTTAAATCTCATATCATCATGGGGTAAAAATACAAATATTAATAATAATTATTAATAGTTTCCACTTTAAGAAGTGAAGAAGAAGAGCTTAGGGACTAAGTAATAGCAACAACTTTGCCTAAGGTTCTGTTACCACTGAGTACTGGACTGGAGATTTGAAAATGGTGTTTTGAGATTCCAAATTCAGTCTCTAACCATGACTCGATAGTGGCAGTTCTACAAAATTTTGGATATACTTTCTAATTTATAGAATAAATGTGATTAAGCTGAAAAAAAAAGAAAAATGCCTAGGGAAAAAATCATCAAAGAAGCAGGACTATGACAGTATAAGAAATATGATACCAAAGACCTGATAAATGTAAGATGATAGTATAAAATCTTCTCATGATGAAAGGACTTAAAAAAAAAACAAACTGAGAAACACTTTTGAAAAAATATTTATTTATTTGGCTGTGTCAGGTCTTGGGCATTTGGGATCTTCAGTCTTTAGTTGTGGCATGCAGAATCTTTAGTTGTGTCCTGTGAACTCTTAGTTGTGTAGCATGTGGGGTCTAGTTACTGAACCTGGGACAGAAGCTGGACTCCCTGCATTGGAGTCTTGGCCACTGGACCACCAGGGAAGTCCCAGGACTCTTTTCCAATTGAGAACTTTTCCAGAATTCTTATTTAAAAACATGCAAATCAATAGCCGTGTGAGGGCATCAGCTATTGTTATATTTTCAGATCATATTGGAGAGGCACTGTGTCTCAGTGAAAATTTTAGGCGTTTCAGTCAGACTGCCTGGGTTCAAAATCCACCTCTCCTATCCATTAGTTTTGTCATCTTTGAGCAATTAATTAATCCTGTTAGGCCCCTATTTATTCATTAGTTAAATGAGGGAAATAATTGCAACCTACTTCTTGGGTTGTGATGAGAATTGAGTCAATTGACAAACAGCACATAAAACATTACCAGCCTATATTAAGCACCAAATAAATGTTAGCCATCTATTTATTTAGCTTTTGAAAAACCTTTCTTTTCCTTTTTTTTTTTTTCTTTTTTGTTTCTTTCCTTTTCCTTTTTTCCTAGTTCACATACCACCCAGTATGGGTAGAGCAACAAAGTGATCTGAATGAATGCAGCATGACTAATATGGGGTTGATCATCTTAGGATATCTACATATTGTTGTGTTCTTAAATGTTTGAAGAATGTCTAGCTCCTTTGAATACTCTGATTTAAATATTCATGATGTAATAATAACTCTGTTGAACAATTGATTAGACTGAAACTCAGCTATGATAATGATGTAAGCTCATGACCTAGATAGAAGAATAACCTAATTCTATTGAGAGTCAAAAATAGCTGAAATGAGCAAGTGTGGGGTACCAATTTGTGAGGCTTTAAATAAAATTTGTTCACAACTATCAAGTGACATATTCTTTCTTCACACTAATTAATATTTATGTGAAATGAATTGAGTTCTTAAAATATAGTGATACATTTTAGGTATATTGAAAGAAGGCAGTTGAATAAACACTAAGCAGATTACTTATGCCAAAGATGAAGAAAGCACAGTTGGAAACAGTGAAACACTGAAACACTGGTATGATTAGCAGGAAAACAGTAACAAAAATGCTCACATCAGCATTCAGTAATCAGTGACTCAGAACAAACACATGATGTTGACTGTCAGATTAACATATTTCCACAGGCAGATCCGGTAAAAAGACTGAAACCATGCAAAGACAGACTATGAGTTGTTGCATATGGCATCAAGTTATTTAATTCTCTATGCTTGTTATACAGCTCCAGATTTTTCTTTCCTTATTAGGAGAAACTGTAAGTGATACAGCTCTGAAATACACATCAGTTGTTTGAAAGTGTGCATAGGTAATCTGTCATACCCTTTCATCAGGAGAAAAAGCATGTTGTTTCAAACACAGGGAAACAAAGATTTCCAATTGTCTATGAAATTTACACCCAGGCATTGACTTTTTTCTCCCATATTCCTCTCATATAGACACAGAAATGACAGCATCAAGATTCTTTTTTAGTGCTAGACATATACCCTATGATTATTTTAATAACTTATTTTGCAAAGCAAGCTTTTCATTGTCACATGATTCCTCAAGCAGCCTCCTATGAAACAATACAAGCAGGAGTATTAGGAAATCTTAGCATAACATAGATTGCTGCCAAATTGTCAGCTGTTGCTGGATGAATAGTGAGACCAAGATACATTTTTACCCCCCTGGGCTAACCATTTTGGATGACACATCTGTATACAGTTGTCCAGTTAAGATTAGTGTAAGTCTTCACTGTTGACACAAATAATATAACTTACTAAACTAAGGGTTTGGTGATGACTTCCCTCTGGAATGTAATGTGAGGATTATAAGCAAGACAGTTACCCCTGTTGATCAGTCACAAGGCCTCAGCTAGTCCATGGGGACTGTTGAAAGCATTGCTGATTCTTCATGCCTTAAGTATGTAATCATATCCTAGAGACTTGAGTTACATACTGATAACAATTTCTTCTCGTCTAGAAGACAAACCATGTCAACCACAGAAGAGAATTAAAATATCTCTCAGTAAATTTTACTTGGATATACCAAACAATGTGTGTATTGAGGGTTGTCCTCTGCTGCCATTGTCAATAGTCTTCTCATCAGAGACAACTGCTAGCCCTTGCACCACAGAGGCCTTTTAACTTTTAACTTTATTATTTCACACTTGAGACAGGTCTGTTGTCATTTAAAAAGATAAGTGCAGATTCCAGATAATTAATTTCCCTTTGGATAAAACTCAAGAGGCACCTCACAGTACTTTGTAGTCTTTTAAAGAGGATCCCCCAGACTAGTGGAAAGCTGCAAGTAAAAGTGATAGTAGAACAAAAAAAAGCTAGGTTTTTTTTTGTGTGTGTGTGGAATAAATTAAATGCAAAACATATGGTTTTATATATTTTGTAATGCCTATTTGCAAATGCCACTGTGTGATATTTTCATGTACATTGCTTTTTAAGCAAAATTGAGAGTCTAGACCTTAGTACTCAATTAAAGTGAAAATTTACATCTATTATTAGGGTAGCTAATTAGCTAAGCAGTTTAGGTAATTGTGGTTTAATTCTGGATAACTTCTATAATTGTCTCTGTATTTTAAGTTAAAAACTCTAGGATAACCAGTTACTGTAAAGAAACAGTTGTTGGGGGTAAAATAATTCATGCTGAAAACAAATGTCTATATTTTCCAGTGAGGTACATTTGACTTTGTAAACGTATTTAAAATTGGTGGGAACAAAGCAAAATCATCTACTTTATAAGAGCTTCTGAATAGTTTACTATATTTAAGGGAAGATAATTAAATTATTCTATAATTATATTATTATTCTATCTAAAGCTACTTCAACATGGCCTTTAAAGATCCATACTTTTTTTTTAAGCTTATGTATAAAGAAGACAATGTTTTCATATAATAGTCATATTTTGAAAATACAGGGGTTAGGAATCTTAATCTCATCCATCAGTCTCTACATCAGTTCTCCTTTAAAGAGGCTAATAATTTAACTCATTGCTTCTTAAGTTTTCTCTTACATGAGAGAAACATTTTAAATATAAAATTTCTCTGTAATTACCTACTCACTGTCAATACACCAACATGAAAAAAAATTGACGAGATCCATGGAAGACACTTTCTATTTGAAGCATGATGCTATTTAAATGCAGTAACAATCTTGAAAGTCCATGACTGAAATGCATGCAGATCCATAACGCTTAAAAAAGCTAAGCAGAGACCTAAAACTCTACTTCCAGATGAACAGAGATTTGTCTCTTTTTTCTTCTCTTCAGTTTCTCTTATCTATCACCTCTTTAAGCTCATCAACGCTATTTTCAAACCTGCATCCCTTCTTCTTACTTTGCTATAAGCTTGATGAGAGAGTTTTTCTGTAGCCCGTAAGCCTGGGTCATCCTGAGGTGCACATCATTTCCCCTGTATCAAGTGGAACCATAGCCCCCAGCCTCTCTTCTCCTTACTACCTATTTCACAACCTTTCCTCATTTTTCATAACAAGACTTCTGATAGTTAATTGTTGTATCAGGACCCACAAAATGGAGACTATCCCAGTGGCAAGGACCACATCACAAATCTAAACTTAAGTCAGCCTGCACCTAGAATTACCTCATTGTCAAGAAAACCTAAGGACAATCACAAGCCTCTAACTCAGCTTTTAGCTAGTTAAAAGCTTACCCCAGAACCTAAAACCTGCTAGCCTTTTGAGGAAATGCTTGACCTCCTAGCCTAGCCAATCATGCTCTGTGTTGGGCTGCACCCTGCAGACCTACAAAGTCTGTACTTGGCCAGCTCAAGGCAGATGAAAGATTATCAGTTATAAGGGAATTGATGTCAGGTGTGTTCATTAGTTACCAGGGAATCCAGTTGAGGAGCACACCACTCACCATTCCTTTGATGAGAACAATCACCAGCTGCGTCCTGGGGCAAGTACTAGGAAGGTCAGTCTTATGTGTAAGGTATAGGTGAAGCAGGCACTGGTCTGGCAAGGCACATACGGAGAGCAAGAGAACAACCATGTTGAGTGGCCTGAACATACACCCTGTTTTCTGCTGCCTCTAATGCTCTATAAACTCATTCTTCAACCCACTTAAAAAATGGGTAGAAAACCTAAATAGACATTTCTCCAAAGAAGACACACAGATGGCCAGTAGACACATGAAAAGATGTTCAACATCACTAATTATTCAAGAAATGCAAGTCAAAGCCACAATGAGATATTATCTCACACCATCCAGAATGTCTGTCATCAAAAAATCCACAATCAATAAATGCTGGAGGGGGTGTGGAGAGGAGGGAACCCTCCTACACTATTGGTGGGAATGTAAATTGATATAGCCACTAGGGAGAATAGTATGGAGGTTCCTTAAGAAGTTAAAAATAGGACTACCATATCACCCTGCAATCTCACTCCCATTCCTGGGGATGTATCTGGAGAAAAACATGATCCAAAAGGACACATCCACCAAAATGTTCATTGTAACTCTGTTTACAATAACCAAGACATGGAAGCAACTTAAATGTACATCAACAGAGAAATAAAGAAGATATGGTACATATATATAATGAAACATTGTTCAACAATAAAAAGAATGAAATAATGCAATTTGCAGCAACATGGATGGACTTAGAGAGTCTCATAATGACTGAAGTAAGAAAGAGGAGAAATATTGTTTGACATCCCTTGTATGTGGAATCTAGAAAGAAATGATACATGTGAACTTGCTTGCAGAACAGAGACTCACAGACTTAAATGAACTTATGGTTGCCAGAGAAAGGGGATAGTTAGGGAGTTTGGGATGACATGTACACACTGCTATAATTAAAATGGATAACCAACAAGGACCTACTGTATAGCACAGGGAAATCTGCTCAATGTTATGTGGCAGCCTGGTTGGAAGGGGAGTTTGGGGAAGAGTGGATCTATGTATGGCCAAGTCCTTTTCTCTGTTCACCAGAAACTATCACAACACTGTTAATCAGCTATCAGTTCAGTTCAGTTCAGTCGCTCAGTCGTGTCTGACTCTTTGAGACCCCAAGAATCGCAGCACGCCAGGCCTCCCTGTCCATCACCAACTCCCAGAGTTCACTCAGACTCACATCCATAGAGTCAGTGATGCCATCCAGCCATCTCATCCTCTGTCGTCCCCTTCTCCTCCTGCCCCCAATCCCTCCCAGCATCAGAGTCTTTTCCAATCAGTCAACTCTTCACATGAGGTATACCCTAATACAAAATAAAACATTAAAAAAATAAAACCTCATTCTTGCCCAGCAGCCTATGGGAGAGCTCTCCAATGCTTGTGATGCTCTGCATTTCTCTTCATCTACAGACTGTTTTCCTTTGAATAAAGGACAGCAAGCTTGTTGTTAAATAGTTTTAGTTTTATCCTTTGAAAGTTTTGGCAATGGGATGGGACCTGAAGACAGCTTCTGAAACTTCTGGGACTGCTCTTAGACACAAGGGATGGTATCCTTCAAAACCTTTTTGTTTGCTGTTTTTTTCACTCTCTGGGATCTCTGGTAAGCCTATCTCAGATTGAGCTCCACTTATTTTGTGTTCTGAGCTCTTCAAGCTTGTTCTGATCACTTTGGGTAGAAAATTAAGGTATGAGAGACTCCAGTTTTTTCATGGCTTGGAAAATTGGGCTGTGAGAGACTCCAGGTTTTTTCTAGTTTGGAAAATTGGGGTATGAGAGACTACAGGTTTTGATGATGAGACTTAGTGGGCCACAGCATTTGGGTTTGTGGCCAAACTTATCTATAAGGGATATATATGCCTTTGGGCAGTCCTGACAGGTCTCAGAAACTATGTACAGGCAATCAGAAAGAATAAATTTGGTTAAATGGGGGAGGAGGGGAAGTATTTCAATGAGGGAAAATGTAGTGCTCAATCTAAAGAAAATAAGAGGGAAGTCATCACAAAATTCAAAAAAAAACTTGTGGTAAGTCCATAGCATACTTTTCTGGGGCACTTGGGGAAATAAGACAGGAAATTCAGTTTTGATCAGTGACACATCATAATCTAAGCAGAGAAAAGTTTCCAATTCGATGCAACCCCATGGACTACAGCAGAGAAGGAAATGGCAACCCACTCCAGTATTCTTGCCTAGGGGATCCTATGGACAGAGGAGCCTGGTGGGCTGCTGTCCATGGGGTAGCACAGAGTCAGACACGACTGAAGTGACTTAGCAGCAGCAGCAGCATGAACTACAGCACAACAGACCTCCTCAGTCTTCCACTATATCCTGATGTTTGCTCAAATTCATGTCCACTGAATTGACAATACTATCTAACCATCTCATTCTCAGCTATGCCTTTCTCCTTTTGCCTTCAAACTTTCCCAGCATCAGGGTCTCTTCCAATGAGTCAGCTCTTCAAATCAGATGGCAAAGTATTGGAGTTTCAGCTTCAGCTTTAGTCCTACCAATGAATATTTAGGGTAAATATCATTTAGGATTGACTGGTTGGATCTCCTTCCAGTGCAAGGGACTCTCAAGAGTCTTCTCTAGCACCACTGCTTAAAAGCATCAATTATTCAGTGCTTAGCCTTCTTTCTGGTCCAACTCTTACATCCATACATGACTACTGGAAAAACCATAACTTTGACTATATGGACATATGTCAGCAAAGTTATATATCTGCTTTTTAATACAATCTAGGTTTGTCATAACTTTTCTTCCAAGGAGCAAGCATCTTTTAATTTCATGGCTGCAGTCACCGTCTGCAGTGATTTTGGAGCCCAAGAAAATAGTCTCTCACTGTTTCCATTTTTCCCCATCTATTTGCCATGAACTGATGGGACTGGATGCATGATCTTAGTTTTCTGAAGGTTGAGTTTTAAGCGAGCTTTTTCACTCATCTTTCACCTTCATCAAGGGGCTCTTTATTTCCCCTTCACTTTCCAATGTTAGGGTGGTATCATCTGCATATATGAGGTTATGGATGTTTCTCCCAGCAATCTTGATTCTAGCTTGTGCTTCATCCACCCCAACATTTCTCATGATGTACTCTCTATATAAGTTAAATAAGCGGAGTGACAGTATACAGCCTTGAAGTACTCCTTTCCCAATTTTGAACCATTCCATTGTCCCATGTCCACCTCTAACTATTGCTTCTTAACCTGCATTCAGGTTTCTCAGGAGGCAGATAAGGTGTTCTGGTTTTCCCATGACTTTAAGAATTTTCCAGAGTTTGTTGTGATCCACACAGTCAAAGATTTTAGTGTAGTCAATGAAGCAGAAGTAGATGTTTTCCTGGAATTCTCTTGCTTTTTCTGTGATCCAATGGATGTTGGCAATTTGATCTCTGGATCCTCTGCCTTTTCAAAATCCAGTTTGTACATTGGAAAGTTCTTGGTTCATGTATTGTTGAAGCATAGCTTTAAGGATTTTGAGTATTACTTTGCTAGCATGTGAAATGAGTGCAATTGAGTGGTAGTTTGAACATTCTTTGGCATTGCTCTTCTTTGGGATTGGAATGAATACTGACATTTTCGAGTCCTGTGGTCACTGCTGAGTTTTACAAATTTGCTAGCATATTGAGTGTAGCACTTCAACAGCATCATCATTTAGGATTTGAAATAGCTCAGCTGGAATTCCATTACCTCCACTAGCCTTGACCTTGTAATGTTTCCTAAGGCCCAACTTTACTTCACTTCAGGATGTCTGGCTTTAGGTGAGAGATCACACCATCATGGTTCTCTGAGACATTAACACTTTTTAAATAGTTCTTTTGAGTATTCTTGCCACCTCTTCTTAATCTATTCTGCTTCTGTTAGCTTCATACAGTTCCTGTCCTTTGTTGTGCATATCTTTGCATGAAATATTCTTTTGGTATCTCCAATTTCCTTGAAGAGATCTCTAGTCTTTCCCATTCTATTGTTTTCTTCTGTTTCTTTTCATTGATCACTGAGGAAGGCTTTCTTATTTCTCCTTGATATTCTTTGGAACTCTGCATTCAGATGGATATTTCTTTCCTTTTCTCCTTTGCCTTTCACTATCTTCTTTTCTCAGCTATCTGTAAGGCCTCCTCAGACAACCATTCTGCCTTTTTGCATTTCTTTTTCTTGAACGTGGCTTTGATCACCACCTCCTGGACAGTGTTAGGAGCCTCCCTCCATAGTTCTTCAGGCACTCTGTCTATCAGATCTAATCCCTTGAATCTGTTTATCATTTCTACTGTATAATCCTAAAGGATTTGAAATAGGTCATACCTGAATGGTCTAATGGTTTTCCCTACTTTGTTCAATTTAAGCCTGAATTTTGCAATATGGAGTTCATGATCTGAGCCACAGTCAGCTTCCAGTCTTGTTTTTGCTGACTCTGTAGAGCTTTTCCATCTCTAGCTGCAAAGAATATGATCAATCTGATTTTGGAATTTACTATCTGGTAATGTCTATGCTTTTCACTTCTCTTCTTTTCACAGCTATTTGTAAGGCCTCCCCAGAGAGCCATTTTGCTTTTTTACATTTCTTTTCCATGGGGATGGTCTTGATCCCTGTCTCCTGTACAATGTCATGAACCTCATTCCATAGTTCTTCAGGCACTCTATCTGTCAGATCTAGTCCCTTAAATCTATTTCTCACTTCCACTGTATAGTCATAAGGGATTTGATTTAGGTCATACCTGAATGGTCTAGTGGTTTTCCTACTTTCTTCAATTTAAGTCTGAATTTGGCAATAAGGAGTTCATGATCTGAGCCACAGTCAGCTCCTGGTCTTGTTTTTCTTGACTGTACAGAGCTTCTCCATCTTTGGCTGCAAAGAATATAATCAATCTGATTTTGGTGTTGACCATCTGGTGATGTCCATGTGTAGAGTCTTCTCTTGTGTTGTTGGAAGAGGGTGTTTGCTATGACCAGTGCATTTTTTTGGCAAAACTCTATTAGTCTTTGCCCTGCTTCATTCCATATTCCAAGGCCAAATTTGCCTGTTAATCTAGGTGTTTCTTGACTTCCTACTTTTGCATTCCAGTCCCCTATAATGAAAAGGACATCTTTTTTGGGTGTTAGTTCTAAAAGGTCTTGTAGGTCTTCATAGAAATGTTCAACTTCAGCTTCTTCAGTGTTACTGGTTGGGGCATAGACTTGGATTACTGTGATATTGAACGGTTTGCTATAAGAAAGACTTCCTCGGTGATCAGTGCAAAGAAATAGAGGAAAACAACAGAATGGGAAAGACTAGAGATCTCTTCAAGAAAATTAGAGATACCAAGGGAACATTTCATGCAAAGATGGGCTCGATAAAGGACAGAAATGGTATGGACCTAACAGAAGCAGAAGATATTAAGAAGAGGTGGCAAGAATACACAGAAGAACTGTATAAAAAAGATCTTCATGACCCAGATAATCACGATGGTGTGATCACTGACCTAGAGTCAGACATCCTGGAATGTGAAGTCAAGTGGGCCTTAGAAAGCATCACTACGAACAAAGCTACTGGAGGTGATGGAATTCCAGTTGAGCTATTTCAAATCCTGAAAGATGATGCTGTGAAAGTGCTGCACTCAATATGCCAGCAAATGTGGAAAACTCAGCAGTGGCCACAGGACTGGAAAAGGTCAGTTTTCATTCCAATCCCAAAGAAAGGCAATGCCAAAGAATGCTCAAACTACTGCACAATTGCACTCATCTCACATGCTAGTAAAGTAAGGCTCAAAATTCTCCAAGCCAGGCTTCAGCAACACGTGAACCGTGAAATTCCAGATGTTCAAGCTGATTTTAGAAAAGGAAGAGGAACCAGAAACCAAATTGCCAACATCTGCTGGATCATCGAAAAAGCAAGAGAGTTCCAGAAAAACATCTATTTATGCTTTACTGACTACGCCAAAGCCTTTGACTGTGTGGCTCACAATAAACTATGGAAAATTCTGAAAAGGGATGGGAATACCAGACCACCTGACCTGCCTCTTGAGAAATTTGTATGCAGGTCAGGAAGCAACAGTTAGAACTGGACATGGAACAACAGACTGGTTCCAAATACGAAAAGGAGTACGTCAAGGCTGTATACTGTCACCCTGCTTATTTAACTTATATGCAGAGTACATCATGAGAAACGCTGGGCTGGAAGAAACACAAGCTGGAATCAAGATTGCCAGGAGAGATACCAATAATCTCAGATATGCAGATGACACCACCCTTCTGGCAGAAAGTGAAGAGGAACTCAAAAGCCTCTTGATGAAAGTGAAAGTGGAGAGTGAAAAAGTTGGCTTAAAACTCAAAATTCAGAAAACGAAGATCATGACATCTGGTCCCATCACTTCATGGGAAATATATGGGGAAACAATGAAAACAGTGTCAGATTTTATTTTTTTCGGCTCCAAAATCACTGCAGATGGTGACTGCAGCCATGAAATTAAAAGACGCTTACTCCTTGGAAGGAAAGTTATGACCAACCTAGATAGCATGTTGAAAAGCAGAGACATTACTTTGCCCACAGAGGTCCATCTAGTCAAGGCTCTGGTTTTTCCTGTGGTCATGTATGGATGTGAGAGTTGGACTGTGAAGAAGGCTGAGTGCCGAAGAATTGATGTTTTTGAAGTGTGTTGGAGAAGACTCTTGAGAGTCCCTTGGACTGCAAGGAGATCCAACCAGGCCTTTCTGAAGGAGATCAGCCCTCGGATTTCTTTGGAAGGAATGATGCTAAAGCTGAAACTCCAGTACTTTGGCCACCTCATGTGAAGAGTTGACTCATTGGAAAAGACTCTGATGCTGGGAGGGATTGGGGGCAGAAGGAGAAGGGGACGACAGAGGATGAGATGGCTGGATGGCATCACTGACTCCATGGACGTGAGTCTGAGTGAACTCCGGGAGTTGTGATGGACAGGGTGGCCTGGTGTGCTGTGATTCATGGGGTCGCAAGAGTTGGACACGACTAAGTGACTGAAATGAACGGAACTGACTGAATGTCTATGCAGAGTACATCATGAGAAATGCTGGTCTGGAAGAAGCTCAAGCTGGAATGAAAAGATTGCCGGGAGAAATATCAATAACCTTAGATATGCAGATGACACCACCCTTATGGCAGAAAGTGAAGAGGAACTAAAAAGCCTCTTGATGAAAGTGAAAGAGGAGAGTAAAAATGTTGGCTTAAAACTCAAAATTCAGAAAACAAAGATCATGACATCTGGTCCCATCATTTCATGGGAAATATATGAGGAAACAATGGAAACAGTGTCAGACTTTATTTATTTTGGGCTCCAAAATCACTGCAGATGGTGACTGCAGCCATGAAATTAAAAGACGCTTACTCCTTGGAAGGAAAGTTATGACCAACCTAGGTGGCATACTGAAAAGCAGAGACATTACTTTGCCAACAAAGGTCCATCTAGTCAAGGCTATGGTTTTTCCAGTGGTCATGTATGGATGTGAGAGTTGGACTGTGAAGAAAGCTGAGCGCCAAGGAATTGATGCTTTTGAAGTGTGGTGTTGGAGAAGACTCTTGAGAGTCCCTTGGACTGCAAGGAGATCCAACCAGCCCATTCTAAAGGAGATCAGCCCTGGGATTTCTTTGGAAGGACTGATGCTAAAGCTGAAACCTCAGTACTTTGGTTACCTCATGCGAAGAGTTGACTCATTGGAAAAGACTCTGATGCTGGGAGGGATTAGGGGCAGGAGGAAAAGGGGACGACAGAGGATGAGATGGCTGGATGGCATTACTGACTCAATGGACGTGAGTTTGAGTGAACTCCGGGAGTTCATGATGGACAGGGAGGCCTGGCATGCTGCAATTCATGGGGTCGCAAAGAGTTGGACAAGACTGAGCGAATGAACTGAACTGAACTGAACTGAATGTCTATGTGTAGAGTTGACTTGTGTTGTTGGAAGAGGGTGTTTGCCATGACCAGTGCATTCTCTTGGCAAAACTCTGTTAGCTTTTGCCTTGCTTCATTTTGTACTCTAAGGCCAAAGTTGCCTGTTACTCCATCCAAGAATCTCTTGACTTCCTACTTTTGCATTCCAGTCCCCTATGATGAAAAGAACGTCTTTTTTGGTGTTAGTTCTGGAAGGTCTTGTAGGTCTTCATGGAATCATTCAACTTCAGCTTCTTCAGCATTAGTGGTCCAGGCATAGACTTGGATTACTGTGATATTGAATGGTTCACCTTGAAAACAAACAGAGATCATTCTGTCGTTTTTGAAATTGCACTCAAGTACCGCATTTCAGACTCTTTCGTTGGTTATGAGGGCTACTCCATTTCTTCTAAGAGATTCTTGCCCACAGTAGTAGATATAATGGTCATCTGAGTTAAATTCACCCCTGTGATCAATTGGCTCTTTTTCTGTAATTGTGGTTTTCATTCTGTCTGCCCTCTGATGGATGAGGATAAGAGGCTTGTAGAAACTTCCTGATAGGAATGACTGGCTGTGGGGGAATCTGAATCTTGCTTTGATGGGCTGCCATGCTTAGTAAATCTTTAATCCAATTTTCTTTTGATGGGTGGGGCTGTGTTCCCTCCCTGTTTTGACCTGAGGTCAAGCTAGTTAGGGGTCATGGTGGCAATGGTGACTTCTTTCAAAAGGACTTATGCCAGCTTACCACAGCTCCCAGTACTGGGTATATCTCAGTTGGGTATATCTTTCCCTTCTCTTCTTTTCTCAACTATTTGTAAAGCCTCCTCAGACAGCCATTTTGCCTTTTTGCATTTCTTTTTCTTGGGGATGGTTTTGATCACAGCCTCCTTTACAATTTTATGAATCACCATCATAGTTCTTCAGGCACTCTGCCTATAGGATCTAATCCATTGAATATATTTGTTACCTCCACTGTACAATTGTAAGGGATTTAATTTAGGTCCTACCTGAATGGTCTAGTGGCTTTTCCTATTTTCTTCAATTTAAGCTTGAATTTTGCAAAAAGGAGTTGATGATCTGAGCAACAGTCAGCTCCCAGTCTTGTTTTTGCTGACTATATAGAGCTTCTCCATCTTTGGATGAAAAGAATATAATCAGTTGTTACTGACCATTTGGTGATGTCCATGTGTATAGTTTTTTCTTGTTTTGTTGGAAGATGGTGTTTGCTATGACCAGTGTGTTCTCATGAAAAAAACTGTTAGCCTTTGCTCTGCTTCATTTTGTACTCGAAGGCCAAACTTGCCTGTTACTCCATCCAAGAATCTCTTGACTTCCTACTTTTGCATTCCAGTCACCTATGATGAAACTCGAGTACTAGGATAAATTGGTCATGAAATAAGTTAAATAGACTATAGGCTACCTTCCAAGCTCAAGAAAATTTTCAGGCAACATTGCATACTGTAAAATGCCACAAAATCCCCAACCTAGTGGCACATCTGTCTTATGTGTTAATTTGGTTCTGAGAGACCAAAGACTTAACTAAAGAAATGGCATCAGGTTTCTATTATAAGAATGGAGCATCCCACTTCTGGCACATCTGCTTAGTTTATATCTATGTACTGTGGTCCTGGAAGATAGACACATAAATGGCAATATCTCAGACAGCCTGGAATTACAATGGCCACTATATAATGAATGTTCCAGTGAGATAAGATTGTTCATTGAGGAAGTATATTTGAAAGCAAGGGCTCTCAAATCAAGCAAACAGAATGGGGTACCTATTTTAATTTGCCTGCTAAAGCCTCCAAGAGGCTTCAAAACTGCAAAATATCATCTTGAAAGATTCAAGATACAAATTGAATCTTGATTTAAATGCAAGATTCAAGATTGCAAAGGGCTAATAAAAATTAAAGACAAAGAGGTGGGGCTTCCCTGGTGATCCAGTGGCTAAGACTTAGTGCTCCCAGTACAGGGAGCACTATCCCTGGATAGTGGATTCTATCCCTGGTCAGGGAACTAGATCTTGCATGCAGGAACCATTACCTGCTTGGGGCAGAAAAATAAATAAATAGGTATTTAAAAATAAAGATACAGAAAATACTGAAAACAAAATCTCTATGACTGATGTGATACCCACTACTCCCCTCTATTCCTTTACCTAAGTGCTCACAGTCTTCTAATCTATCTAAATTCCCTTTCACTCTGAAGAGTTTCCAAGATGGTAAACAAAAGTCCAACAAGTTAGTGGTCTTAAATATGCCACCACATCTATCCTCTCAGGGTTGACAGGCCTCCAAGAGATTCTCTGGTAAACTGCTATTAGTTGTTTCTTTAAATAGTCCAGGAGAACTAAAATAAATAATAAACTTTGACAAGTTCTGGCAGATACTAGAGCTACACTCTTGATTTTAAACCTCAAGGCTTCTGCAGATGAAATCCTGTGCAAACTGACTGAAGCCAGTGAATGATGAGAATTCCAATTACAGTAGACTTTTTAGGATCTCAGTCTGTAGTGCCCAGTCAAGAGAGGATGATAAAATTTCATGTTGTCCCTTCCTTTCTAAATCCAGACCCATTAGCTACTGATCCATTCTCTGTCAGTGTTAGTTATCGTCTCCTTGTCTCCTTGTTTTTCTTCTTTTGTGTCCTGAGTATTTGGCTTGGCAACCATCGGGTTGGGAATACCCAAATACGGCCAGATAGAAATGCAGGTTGCACCCCATTTGCAGCTGGAGTCCTACCTTTTGTTCCTAGCTCTCAGGGGAATTGCCTACGTCTTCTTTTGCTTTCTTCATTCATGGCTCTAGATCTTGGGAGGCTGGTATCTTTTGCACCTTTTGGGGGGATACTTCTTACAGCCAAGGTGTTGTTCAGTACTGCCAGTAATATTTACTGTTTGTATCAGCTGAAACCCGGCAAGATATTTGAAAGTGTTTGTTTCTATTGTTTTCTTTTAAAGCATCTCAATGGTCAGAACCTAATCTGGGAAAGACTGTGGGCAGGAGGAGAAGGGGATGACAGAGGATGAGATGGTTGGATGGCATCACTGACTCAAAGGACATGAGTCTGAACAACTCCAGGAAATAGTGAAGGACAGGGAAGCCTAGCATGCCACCATAGCATGTCTGTGGGGTCTGAAGACAGGACTTAGTGGTTGAACAACAACAGTGGTCAGAAGCTGATATTGAGAGCCAGATGGGAACTTAGCTCTTCTGCCTTAAACTAAAGGAAATTATGTACCCAGAGGCAAAGAAAAACATTCCAGAGACACACAGTTCTAAATCGAGAACAGAAATCTTGATTTCCATCTTAGCGCTCCCTGATCTAAAGAAGCAAATTGAAAGTAATTTAGATGAATGGGTGGATCAACCCTTTGATGTCATTCGGGTTACAGTCCAGTTACTTGAGGAATTAAAAATGATTATACTTGCCTTGTAAATTTAGTCTTTACAAGAACAGAAATGAATATTTAGGAGCAATTCAAAGACCACCAGTCCTTTTTACCCAGGCAGAGCCTTTTCCATTTATTTATAAAGACTTTTTAGTATTGCAAAATTATGGATTCAGAAAACAAACAAACAAAAAATTCCTTGGAGGAAGTTAAACTTTTTCCCTGTGTTTTTGCGATGTAAATGTTCTACCTTGTCTACTCTTGGAACTGAGTAACTTGCACCTCTTTGAAATGCAAATTTCAGGAGGTAATTCTTATCAGAAGGGGAAAAAAAAAAAAAAAAGAAGAAGGAAGGCTTCTTGGAAAGTGGTATTAACATCCTTCACAGATGTTAGTAAAAATTTAAGATGTCTGAGCAGGTTACCTGAATTTATGACATCTGACAGGAACATGATTTAGATACAGCTTTTTTTAATTTCTTAATGTTGTCTGGTCTTGTGCCATTAGGAATCTTACTTCCCTGACCACAGATTGAACCTGTACGCCCAGCAGTGGAAAGGCAGACTTCTAACCACTGGATTGCCAGGGAAATCCATAGATGCAGTTTTTCTAAAGCTGTAAATTTCCAAACAAAATCTATAAGATTTCTATTTGCATCTGTCTGTATGTGTGACTATGTATGTTTGTTCTAAGTGTGTGATTTTTCTTTTTTTTCCTAACTCTGGATGTATTTGTAAAGAAGCCTATTCAAGTTTATATAATCTAGGATGAACTTCAGAAACAAAAGCTAGTGTAAATTTGTCGTCCACTTCTCCTCCTGCCCCCAATTACTCCCAGCATCAGGGTCCTTTCCAATGAGTCAACTCTTTGCATGACGTGGCCAAAGTATTGAAGTTTCAGCCTCAACATCAGTACTTCCAATGAACACCCAGGACTGGTCTCCTTAAGAATGGACTGGTTGGATCTCGCAAGAGTCTTCTCCAGTGCCACAGTTCAAAAGCATCAATTCTTTGGTGCTCAGCCTTCTTCACAGTCCAACTCTCATATCCATACATGACCAATGGAAAACCAGAGCCTTGACTAGATGGACCTTTGTTGGCATAGTAATATCTCTGCTTTTTAATATGCTATCTAGGTTGGTCATAACTTTCCTTCCAAGGAGTAAATAAGGGTCTTTTAATTTCATGGCTGCAGTCACCATCTGCAGTGATTTTGGAGCCCAAAAAAATAAAGTCTGACACTGTTTCCCCATCTATTTCCCATGAAGTGATGGGACGAGATGCTATGATCTTCGTTTTCTGAATGTTGAGTTTTAAGCCAACATTTTTACTCTCCTCTTTCACTTTCATCAAGAGGCTTTTGAGTTCCTCTTCACTTTCTGCCATAAGGGTGGTGTCATCTGCATATCTGAGATTATTGATACTTCTCCCAGCGATCTGGATTTCAGCTTGTGCTTCTTCCAGCCCAGCGTTTCTCATGATGTACTCTGCATATAAGTTAAATAAGCAGGGTGACAGTATACAGTCTTGACATACTCCTTTTCCTATTTGGAACCAGTCTGTTGTTCCATGTCCATTTCTAACTTTTGCTTCCTGACCTGCATACACATTTCTCAAGAGGCAGGTCAGGTGGTCTGGTATTCCAATCTCTTTCAGAATTTTCCACAGTTTATTGTGATCCAAACAGTCAAAGGCTTTGGCATAGTCGATAAAGCAGAAATAGATGTTTTTCTGGAACTCTCTTGCTTTTTCGATGATCCAGCAGATGTTGGCAATTTGACCTCTTGTTCCTCTGCCTTTTCTAAAACCAGCTTGAAGATCTGGAAGTTCACGTACTGCTGAAGCCTGGCTTGGAGAACTTTGAGCATTACTTTGCTAGTGTGTGAGATGAGTGCAATTGTGTGTGGTATTTGAGCATTCTTTGACATTGCCTTTCTTTGGGATTGGAATGAAAACTGCCCTTTTCCAGTCCTGTGGCCACTGCTGAGTTTTCCACATTTGCTGGCATACTGAGCACTGCACTTTCACAGCATCGTCTTTCAGGATCTGAAATAGATCAACTAGAATTCCATCACCTCCACTAGCTTTGTTCATAGTGATGCTTTCTAAGGCCCACTTGACTTCACATTCCAGGATATCTGGCTCTAGCTGAATGATCACACCATCGTGATTATCTTGTTTGTGAAGATCTTTTTTGTACAGTTCTGTGTATTCTTGCCACCTTTTCTTAATATCTTCTGCTTCTGTTAGGTCCATACCATTTCTGTCCTTTATCGAGCCCATCTTTGCATGAAATGTTCCCTTAGTATCTCTAATTTTCTTGAAGAGATCTCTAGTCTTTCCCATTCTGTTGTTTTCCTCTATTTCTTTGCACTGATGGCTGAGGAAGGCTTTCTTATCTCTCCTGCTATTCTTTGGAACTCTGCATTCAGATGCTTTTATCTTTCCTTTTCTCCTTTGCTTTTCACTTCTCTTCTTTTCACAGCTATTTGTAACACCTCCACAGACAGCTATTTTGCTTTTTTGCATTTCTTTTCCATGGGGATGGTCTTGATCCCTGTCTCCTGTACAATGGCACGAACTTCTGTCCATAGTTCATCAAGCACTCTATCTATCATATCTAATCCCTTAAATCTATTTCTCAGTTCCACTGTATAATCATAAGGTATTTGATTTAGGTCATACCTGAATGGTCTAGTGGTTTTCCCTACTTTCTTCAATTTAAGTCTGAATTTGGTAATAAGGAGTTTAAGATCTGAGCCACAGTCAGCTCCCGGTCTTGTTTTTGCTGACTGTATAGAGCTCCATCTTTGGCTGTGAAGAATATAATCAATCTGATTTCGGTGTTGACCATCTGTTGATGTCCACCCACGTGTATCGTCTTCTCTTGTGTTGTTGGAAGAGGGTGTTTGCTATGACCAGTGTGTTCTTTTGGCAAAACTCTATTAGCCTCTGCTGTACTTCATTCCGTATTCCAAGGCCAAATTTGTCTGTTACCCCAGGTTTTTCTTACTTTTGCATTCCAATCACCTATAATGAAAAGGACATCTTTTTTGGGTATCAGTTCTAAAAGGTCTTGTAGGTCTTCATAGAACCGTTCAACTTTAGCTTCTTCAGTGTTACTGGTTCGGGCATAGACTTGGATCAGCATGACATTGAATGGTTTGCCTTGGAAATGAACAGAGATAATTCTGTCATTTTTGAGATTGTATCCAAGTACTGCATTTTGGACTCTTTTGTTGACCATGATGGCTACTCCATTTCTTCTAAGGGATTGGTGCCCACTGTAGTAGATATAATGGTCATCTGAGTTAAATTCACCCATTCCAGTCCATTTTAGTTTGCTGGTGCCTAGAATGTCGACATTCACTCTTGCCATCTCCTGTTTGAGCACTTCCAATTTGCCTTGATTCATGGACCTAACATTCCAGATTGCTATGCAATATTGCTCTTTACAGCATCAGACCTGCTTCTATCACCAGTCACATCCACAACTGGGTATTATTCTTGCTTTGGCTCCATGAAAAAAAATGACAATTAGCTATTTAATCTCTTATGAAATTTTCACAAGTAATCTAAATACAATAAAGAAGAAGTAAAATAATGTAACTAAGATAAACAAGTCCAATAGATATAACTAAGAACTTTTCAACAATAATTTAATTTTATAGTATGTCTACTTAAAAATACTTTATATTATGTCTACTCAAAATCTTTTTGATAACTTTATACCTTAAAGTGATACTGAAATAAGTTAAATTATGAATATTCATTGAATATCTAGATCAATTCCACATAAGATAAGATACTGAAAGATTAATTACTGAACATAGGTTTATCCTTTATTGGTTTCCTTTACACAGGGACTAAAGGTATTTGGGCTTATTAGTACAAACATGTTCTGTGCCACAATGAAAAGCTTATTGTGAAGAACATACATCTAGAAATTATGAAATATATTTATAAATTTTGTCAGTCAACAGAATGGTAATGCAACAGTCCACAGTTGTTAAGTTCTTAGTTTTCACTAGGATTTAAGGATTCTAAGGGATAATAATTCTAGTTAGTATATGTAGTTAAAACTACTAGAAGTAAGAGAAGCACCTCTATGTAAGCAAAGTGAAGTGGATTTTTGGTAAGGTATTAAGATACCTTTTTGTTAAAGGAAAAAGAGTGATTTTTTTCTAAAGTGAAATGATTGATCCATAATGAGAAATAGGACAAAAAAAAAAAAGACAAAATTAAGTGGACACAAAAAGTTTTATAACTTTCATGGAAAAGGAATTTTGGGAAAGGAATTTTATGTGTGGTAAAGATTACTAATATTGGAATGGATTATTTTTTTTAATTAGTTTTAATATCAAAAGAAAACTGTTGCAAAATTAGTTTGGTTTTCTCTCCATTAAGAGGATGCAGTTTTATTAGTTTTACTATTGGTCCGTTGGAGAAGGCGATGGCACCCCACTCCAGTACTCTTGCCTGGAAAATCCCGTGGACAGAGGAGCGGTAGGCTGCAGTCCATGCGGTCGTGAAGAGTTGGACATGACTGAGCGACCTCACTTTCACATTTCCCTTTCATGCATTGGAGAAGGAAATGGCAACCCACCCCAGTGTTCTCGCCTGGAGAATCCCAGGGACGGGGGAGCCTAGTGGGCTGCCGTCTACGGGGTCCCACGGAGTCGGACACGACTGAAGCGACTCAGCAGCAGCAGCAGCTTTGGTCCACTCTTAATAAGGAAGTATAAACAAAGATTTCGGTTTACCTTAAAATAATCTGCCTGGACAGCAAAGATTTTGTGTCTTTTCAACTAACTGACTGTGCTTCAAGTTTGTTTGTTTGTTTTATCAAGCTTTTGATTAGTTATGGAAACCCAGTCTCTTCAATATCAAAAAAGTTTTGTTCACAACTGTGTAAACTTCTGTATTTGTTATAAAATCTTCTATTATCATTTTAGTTAAATAAAGGCTATTTCATAATAATTAGTGATCCTGTTTAGTAAAATGTTCATACCTTTTGATGTTTTGGCAACTTTAAAGAATTACATTCTAAATGGTATCTTTTTGACCGACTTACGGGTAAATGAGATTTCCAAGAGGCCCCCTGGAAAACTTCAAAAGATTTATTTTTCACCTTGTAAAAGAGAGATGTTAAACCAATTAGGTTTATTTGGCATGTTAAATAATGTAGGATGCACTGTCAAATAAGTGACGATAGACCTTCTTAAATTATATGTATGCATGTATGTTACTAATATAGGTGTTCCAGAAATTGTTTCAAGTTTCTAAAAAATTGTCAGTACTCATTGTCTAAGTATTATTCTAAATTGTTGAACACCACAGAAATAACTCAGCATAAGGTAATGGTTGGAATGAGAATAGGAATCCGGGTTTTTTTGTTTGTTTGTTCTTTTCACCTGGGCTTTCAAGACTGAGGGATCATTCAAAGAGAGGAAGCACTTCTAAATGCATCCTGTTTTGTGATCTAAGATTTCTTTATGTAAGAAAGCAAAGGAAGAAATGGAAAATCTAAGATTTTTTGGTGTAAGAAAGAAATAGAGAAGCTTCTTCCAGAGAACATGGATGTTTTTCCTTAATATTGCATTACATTTAGGCTCTCTGGTGCCTGAGGACTGCACAGCTGTGTGCATTTGTGTTCAAGATTAGGTTTATTGCATTTAGCTTTAGCTTGCCTCTTCTTTTATGGTTACTCTTCCTCAGCTGTCTGGCTTCCCATCTCACTTTCACATTTAAACTTGCAAAGAAATGCAGAAGGTAATTAAATGACCCTGGAATTTCCTTAGTGTAGGGGTACTGAGTAATAGATGGGCTGAATGTGCTCTGATTGATATTATCTTTCATAAAATTATACATGCCTGAAAATAGGCATTGGGTTAACTGCTGAGAATATTTTGTTTGAAAACCTTCTTGCAAAATCAAAGACTAAGGAGTGTAAGTGGGATTAAAATGCAAAATGTTTCAATGAGGAGGCTAACTGGCTTTTAATATTAACATGAACTATTTCATATAAAAAACTAACCTTTTCCTCTCCTTCCACCAACTTTCAAGTTTTCTGAACTCAGAGTATATAATAAAATATACAATCTTCTTATTCTTGTCTTTATACTATTCCTTATTATATAAGTTGAATTGTTATCTTTGACTCTCTTTGTGTTATATGTATATGTCATATATAGTATATGTAAATTTATACAAATGTGCACATACACATATTAAAATATGTATTTAATACACATATTAAAATATGTATTTAATATCTGTCAAAATTTTGAAGTGACTAAAAAAAAATCCTTAGGTTTTCATCCTGTTTTTTTTTTTTTTTAATAGAGATTTTAGCTCCTTTTTTGGCCTTTCCTTCTTGGTGTTACTTCTGCTCCCTCTCTTCTTTTATAGATGTTCAGGATCTATTTGCAACCCCACCTTTACATAAATCAAATATTCTGTCAGGTGAGGACATACCAAAATCATTCGTCTCAGGGAAGATTTACAAATTAATATGCTTTATTTCCAAGAATTTTTTTTTCTTATTAGACATAACTACTAATAAAATTCCGTGAGTTAAAAAAACTAAGGCTAGAAATTATTTCTAGGAGATCAAGAAAGAACTTGTGCCTGGAAATCAGAGCTCAGAGAAGGTAGTAGTATGGTCCTAAGCATAAGGCTGTGTATCTTACACTTGGTTGTGACTGATACATTAGTGTAAAAGCAATGAAGTTGGAGATTGGTCATGTTCCAAAATCAACTTCAAATTGACACTTACAGCTCTGAATCTAGAGTTCCCTTGGTTGATGATGTCTGTTTCACTGCATAAGAAACAGTTCTTTTTGCTTTTCAGATCAAACTTTTGGGTTCTTGTCAACTTTATGTGCTCAAATCAAAGGATGATGATGGTTAGATAACATCACTGAACATCACCGTCCACTGAATGGACATGAATTTGAGCAAACTCCAGAAGATAGTAAAGGACAGGAAAGCTTGGCAGACTACAGTCCATGGGGTTGCAAAGAATCGAACACAACTTAGTGACTAAACAACAAATTTATGTGCTCATCTCAAACAGTGAAAATCCCAGATGTAATTAGTGTGAAAATTAACACTTTATAGACAATGCTTACTATGTTTTGCTAACATATCTATTTTCCTCAAGTAATATCAAGATTTTGAAAATAAGTTCTTACTTTTCATTACTCTATTACAATGAATTTAGTTCAGGAGAAAAAAAGTCAAATAGCTAAATGTTCAGAATTAATAAAGCTGCCACTGTGCATTAAGCATAAAAATATTATTTTTTTAATTCAAAGGATTTATAGCTACTTAAAGTCTTGTAAACACTGTAGTGTGAATTATGCTTGTGTTATGAGCTGAATTATGCCCTCTTCCCACCAAATTATGTTGAAGTCCTAACCCTCAGTACTTTAGAATCTGACCATATTTGGAGATGGGTTCATTGCAAAGGTGATTAAGTCACAGTGAAGTCATTTAGGTTGGTTGTAATCCAGTTTGAGAGGTATTCTTATAAAAAAGAAAATATGAACACAGACATATATGTAGGGAAGATGATGTGAGGTTCGGCAAAAAGATGGCCAAGCAAAGAGGCCTAAAGCAGTTCCCTCCCTCAAAGCTCTCAGGAGGAAGCTAGTCCTCTGACATCTTGATCTTGGACCTATAGTATCCAGAACGATGAGGAAATAAATTCCTGTTGTGTAATCAACCCTGTCTGGGGTATTGTTATGGCAACCCCAGCACACTAATTCAGTGTGGAAATTATTCATTTCTTATTGGGAAAGTAAACATAATTTGAAAGTAATAATAAACATTAGTTGAAAATTTGCCAAAGACTTTGGTTGAATTCTAATGCAAAATTTCAAGAAAAAAATCTGGTTTTAAGAACCAATCAGTAAAAAAGATTGAGAATACTAATTTTAAGAATAGTTTCAAAGAACCATATGTTTGGATATATTTGAGAGACATCTTGATCACATCTATACTTTAAAATTTACCTCATCATGCGATTAATGTCAGCTCAGTTTTGATGTGGTATTGGAGTTTAAATCTTGGCAAATGTACATTAAAAACACATTATGATGTTCAAACAAATATGGTAGAATTGTAAAATAATCATTAACTGAGCTTGATTAATCCATGTAATTAAGCCTAGTTTACCAAGGCTGTTAGTAACATGTCATTATTTCAGCTAGGGCTTTCATCTACTATGATCCATCAGCATTTCCTAATAAACTCAAACTTATTTGAAAAGCATTTGGCCAGGAGTTTCTTAAAAGGAACGTTTCCAACATAAAAGTTTAGTCTACTTGTATTAATAAAACTAAGAAAAGCAAAATTGCTTCTCTTCTTTTGATTTTTATATACTAAATAAAAAGAGACCTAAGTTTATAGCTAACTATTTTATAAGTAGTTGTACTTTTTCCTTAGACATTCTTTTCAAAAGGATTTGAAGCCATTGTGAAAAAGTGAATGATTTCATAAGGAATTTTGATCATCCATGTGTGAGTACCTGTGTATGGAGATTAACAGAGATTGCAGTAATCACCAATTGTCTTCATATTGCCTCTGACTTAAACAGGAACAGGTGTATTTTCACAATATGAAAAGCAAGGGTTCATAACAGGAGATTTAACAAAGCAGTTCATGATTAATCACTAAGCAAGAAGTATAAAATAAATGCTTAAATTTAAAAGGAATGAACACTGGGATACAGTGGTTTAGAAGACAAACTTGTTGCATTACAGATACTATTATTGATCAGTTTTAAATTAAATAAAAAGATTCAGGAATAGTTACAAAACCATTTTCCCCGCCTTTGGCCCAAAAGAAAGTTTGGGGAAATTTGGAGTTTAAGAAGATTTTTTTTGTGTGTGGTTAACCTGTCAGACATTGTTAACTCCAACTTTGACGAAATGTATTAATGCCTCTATATCTTTCTCCAAAGCAAGACTTACTATTTTGTTCACTAAAACAAAACTCATGAATGTTAAAACAAAATTTTTAACCTGTCTCTTTTTATTTGGTTTCCTTCTGAGGTTGTATTGTGGGGCTTATAGCAGATAATTCATTGACACATGAGTAGAGTCAGCTGTTTGAGCCTAATTGTTTGCTCCTTGACTCCTGCAAACTCAACATTTGGGTGTCAAATCTGTGTTGTGTTTATGTAGCAACTGCTGCAACAACCTGAAGAATATATTTAATTGGATTTTTGAAAGTGATCATGAGAAATATTGAAAGAGAAATTTGATGAATACACAACACTCTGAAATTAGAATTCAGGTATGAGGGGGTCTGAATTAGTATTAGTGTTGGTTCCCCTGGGGCTACTGTAACAAACCAAAAAACTGGGTGGCTTTACAAAAAGCAGAAATTTATTTTCTCACAATTCTGGAGGCTAAAATTCTGACAAGATGATTCTGCCTGTGTTGTGTTCCCTTTAAAGCCTGTAGAGGAAAATTCTTCTTTGCCTTTTCCAGATTTTGGTGTTTGCCAGCAATTCTTAGAGTTCTTTGGCTTGTAAAGGAATCATTTGGATCTCTGCTTCTGTTGTTACATGGCTGTCTTCTCTTTTTTAAAAGGACTTGTGTAGTATTAAAGTAAGGACCCACCCTCATCCCACATGACCTCATCCTAACTAACTATGTCTACCAACAACACTATTTCCAAATAAGGTCACATTTTGAATCCTGGGATTTTGGACTTAAACATGTCTCTTGAGAGCGTGCGATTCAACTTATAGCAGGGATACTTTAAATATAGGAAGTATTGATAGAAAGTCCAGGTTTGTGTGTGTGGGTATGTGTTTACCGTAACAAATTACCACAGATTTAGTGGAACAGTCTGGAAATCTGAAACTGAATGAGTATCACTGGACTAAAACCCAAGGTGTATATATAAGGCTGTGTCCTTTTCTGGAGGCTCTGGGAGAAAAATCTATTTTCTTGCCCTTTTCAACTTCTAGAGGTGGCATGTATTCTTTGGTTTTGTGATTCCTTTCTCCATCTTCAAGGCTAGCCATGGCCAGTCAGACTTTCCCCTTGATGCCATCTCTCAGGTTCTGACTCTTCTCAATTGAAGACCCATTTGAAGATCATGGGCCTACTGAGATAAACCAGGATAATCTCTGTTTTGTAAGGTCAACTGATTAGCAACTTTAATTTCATCTACAACTTAACTTCCATCAATGCCTTTTAGCAATATATTCATGGGTTTCAGAAATTAAGATATGGACTGAGAAGTCATTAATCTGTCTACTATAGCCCAGTAAAATTTGTCTTTCTTCTTGAAACAAATTTATCCCTTCATAAAGTGGTAGGAAAAGTTATTTGGCCCAGAAAGCCTCTGTGTTCATTTGTATATAAGTTCATGAACTGATTTATTTTAAAGTGCCTCTAAATGCCTACTATCTGGCTGGAAACTAAACACACTTGAGTTCTTCCTCTCCCCGAGCTCCCAGTCTAGATTAGGAAAACTTTTATGAACAAGAATCGCAATAAATGTGGTTTTGTAACTCAGGTCCATTTATAGTTGATTCAACATGATAGAGGAACACAAGGGACTTTTTCTAACAGGATCATGCAAACTTCTTAGAGAAAGAGGCAATTGAAAAGTGTGCATAAATATTTACCAGATAGAGTGGGTTGCAAGAAGGCAGAAAGAGAAGAATCTGTGTAAATGCAGAGAGGCAAATCAGAGAGGTGTCTTTTCAGGGCATTAAAAATGGTGCCTATCTCTTGAAGCATATGAAGCAAAAAGAAGGGAAATAAACTGGTGCTGGAAGGAGGCTAGGTTCAGGTATAGGTGGATCTATGTGTCAGTAAAGAGAACTGAAATGACATACAGAAGGACCATGTTTCTTACACTTTTCAGGGAACTAGCTCCTTTCAGAATATGATAAAGCCCTTGAATCTCTTGCTTTGAATTCTAACAGTAAATTGAAAGAGGAATACATGTCTTTTAATAGCATGGAGAAAATATCCTCATATATGCACAAAACTGCATATACAGAAATCTTTTACTTACTTACTTACTTACCTTCAGGGGTTACAAAATCCCAATTTAATCTATCAAGTTTTTTTGAGTTTGTGGACTCCAGGTTAAAAGATTGAGGGAGGTGAGGATGGAGAGAGAGGGAGAAAAAAATACTTGGAGAATTATTAGCAAACTGTAAAAAAAAAGAGTGGAATTATGTTCATAAAATTACTCCAGTGTGTGAATAGAAGTGAGGAGGATGAATCATGAAACAGGAATAAGGGATTAATTCTAAGTGTCCAGATGAGAAATCAAGAGCATTAAATTAGCAGTATTTTGGCTATTTGTCATAATCTTAAGATAAACATTTTAAAAATGGTTCTTAGTTATTTGTTACACCTTTCTAAGAAATTGGAATATATAGAAACAATGATAAAGAACTTGTGAAGAGGAATGTTACCAGTAAGTATCGAAATTCTTGAATATTTTAATGATGTTAAGCTGGATTCAGTATTTACAATAAATTCTAATGGATAAAATATAGAGAGAAACATCAGGGGATCAAGAAATACCAAAGTGTACACAATTTTTTAAGATAAATTTACTGAGATATAAACTTTATACTATGAAATTCACCTATTGTAAATATTTAATTGAATGATTTTTAGCAAATTTATAGAGTTTAGCAAGCATCACAACAATTCAGATTTGGAATCTTTCTACCATCCTTCCAAATTTATTCTATACTCTGCTCCTGCCTCAAAGTTACTTCATGCTTCTACACCTAAGCAACCACTAAAGTTACTTCATGTCTATGTATTTGCTTTTATTTGTTGGTTAACTGTTGTCATACTTTAATTTATTGAGCATGGCTTCTTTTGCTTCATTGAACATATTTATAATAGCTGCTCTGATATTTTTGTCTGCCAAGTCCAACACCTGGGGACAATTTCTGTTCTTGGCTTTTTTTCTCAGAATATAACACATTTCTATGTCTTTGCAAATCTCATTATTTTTTTATTGTTGTTGAAAACGAGTTTTTGAATAGTAACTGTAGCAATTCTAAGTTCATATCCCTCCCCTCAAGCTCTGAATGTTGTTCTTGCTATTTTGTTTGTTTGTTTATTGGTTTCTTTATTTTGTTACTTGTTTTGACTAAGTCTGTGACTCCCGTGGTGTTCAGCCTCTGATGTTTTTATTTATTTATTTTGTATTTATATTAAAATTTGGCCTTCTAGGATTTGCCTGTGTATTCCTTACTTGGGGCTTCCCAATAGTGAGACTATTGGTAAAGAATCTGCCTGCCAATGCAGGAGATGTAAAAGATGCAGTTTCAATTTCTGGGTTGGGAGAATCTCCTGGAGTCATAACTTTCCTTCCAAGGAGCAAGCGTCTTTTAATTTCATGGCTCCAATCACCATCTGCAGTGATTTGGGAGCCCCCCAAAATAAAGTCTGACACTGTTTCCACTGTTTCCCCATCTATTTCCCATGAAGTGATGGGACCAGATGCCATGATATTAGTTTTCTGAAAGTTGAGCTTTAAGCCAACTTTTTCACTCTCCTCTTTCACTTTCATCAAGAGGCTTTTTAGTTCCTCTTCCTGAAAGTGAAAGTGGAGAGTGAAAAATTTGGCTTAAAGCTCAACATTCAGAAAACAAAGATCATGGCATCTGGTCCCATCACTTCATGGGAAATAGATGGGGAAACAGTGGAAACAGTGGAAACAGTGTCAGATTTTATTTTTTTCGGCTCCAATATTGCTGCAGATGGTGACTGCAGCCATGAAATTAAAAGACGCTTACTCCTTGGAAGGAAAGGTATGACCAACCTAGATGGCATATTGAAAAGCAGAGACGTTACTTTGCCAACAAAGGTCCGTCTAGTCAAGGCTTTGGTTTTTCCAGTGGTCATGTATGGATGTGAGAGTTGGACTGTGAAGAAGGCTGAGCACCGAAGAATTGATGCTTTTGAACTGTGGCATTGGAGAAGACTCTTGAGAGTCCCTTGGACTGCAAGGAGATCCAACCAGTCCATTCTGAAGGAGATCAGCCCTGGGATTTCTTTGGAAGGAATGATGCTAAAGCTGAAACTCCAGTACTTTGGCCACCTCATGCGAAGTGTTTGAAAAGGAGTCTGATGCTGGGAGGGATTGGGGGCAGAAGGAGAAGGGGACGACAGAGGATGAGATGGCTGGATGGCATCACTGACTCGATGGACATGAGTCTGAGTGAACTCTGGGAGTTGGTGATGGACAGGGAGGCCTGGCGTGCTGCGATTCATGGGGTTGCAAAGAGTCGGACACGACTGAGCGACTGAACTGAACTGAACTGTGTCAGTGTTGGTTTATCCATTGTAATGTATGTATGTACCATTCTAGTGGGGAATGTTGATAATAGGGAGGTTATGTTTATGTGTGAAGAGTGGATATATGGGGAATCTCTGTACCTGATGCTCAGTTTTGCTGGGAACTTGAAATTACTCTAAAAAATACCGTCTTATTTTTTTAAAAAGGTGAAGGTGTTGAGAATTATGCCTGGTTGAGCAACATGAAGAATAGTCTGTAACTTGCTGTTTGAGTACTATAGACTAACATATGATTCATAAGAGGTCATGCTAAGAGCAGAATCAGGAGGCTGAATCAGAATACAAGCTAGATTAAACCAGATGTTTATTAAAAATCAACAGAAGTTAACATGTACCCCCACTGCCACCAACATGCATTCTTTTAAATTTTTAATTCTAGTCTGTTTCTGTATAGTTACTAGAGAGAAGAAACTTAAACCAAATTAAAATATTTTTGTCTGTTTTTTATATAGATAACAACTTAAGCAAGACCTTGGAAATCAGTATTCTGATCTATATTCATTTAAGCAGAAGAATAATATAGGTGAGACAAGGGAATTTGGGGAGCGAGGAAGGAAAGCATGTGCATCAAATAACAGGATCTGTTGGAAAAAATAGGAAGGAATTTGGAACAGGCTTTTAAGTATTGCTTGCATTGAGATGGAAATATTCCCTTAACGTCCTGTTCTTTGTAGGAACATTCTAATTTATCAGATACTATCTTAATTCAAGACTTCTCACTTCCACATCTTCTCTAAATGTTCCCAATATATCATTTTTCAAAAATGAAAGAATTCTTTTGTTTAGTCTCATGGAGTTTTTCCTTTGAATCTCTTGGTTTCAGAAAATTAGGAATTCTAAACAGAAATTGCTGATGAAATCTACAACAGATGTGAAGAGACTATAAAATCTGTGAACAAGGAACACCTCTTCTCTGAACTTGAGTTGGGTCACATACTAAATACCCTATTCCCCCAAGGTTAGTTTTATTTTGTTTTCTCAATTTTAAACCTAGGAAGAAGAAAGAACATGTCAGTTTCTGCTTTAGCCACAATAAAATTAATAATGCTTTTTCAATTCAGCTTTCCAAGCTAGATACAACGCAAGTCAAATGTAATGAATTGTGGAGACATTGACAAGATGAAAGGGATTCCTATCACTTTCATCAAAACTTAAAGCACAATTTTTAAGTTCTTAAGTTTTAAGTTCATAGGGTAGTAGCTATAGGCAATCTTCACTTCTAAATAACATGTCAGACTGCAGGTGTCCCTGGGGATTGAAGAAAGTCTATGGTTTATGTGCCTCTTTGTCTCAGGTTCCTCAACACATCTGTATATATGTGTGCGTGTGTATGTATATGTGTATATATGGAGCAGATCAAAGCTAGTTCCGTTTTTAGTTTATACTATATGATTACTTTTAATAGTAATTTTTCTCCACACATTCTACTCAACACTTAGGACCCCTGGGCTTGGTATAACCCCCTCTTTTTTTGATCCATTTTTTGAATTGTGCCTCTCCCTTCTGCATCTGAGAATCCATGAACAGACGCTAACAAAAGTCCAATCTCAGTGTGTCATCTCTCTGAGGAGCTATTTGTGATTGTAAAGGAATGTTTTCTTACGCTAATTCTTAGGCTCTCTCCATCAACTAATTGGGCTGACTTTGGACTCATATATATTTTTGATAAGAATGTCTCTGGTGAATGGGGAGGTTCTGTTAAAAGCTTTTACACATTGACATTTGGTTCAATCAGGCTTTAGTTTTGTGTTTTTCAAACATGCTGTGGAAATATTCTTTTTTTTTTCAACATATTTTACTAGTTTTACTACTCTACTGTGTAAATAAAATCTAAACCATTGAGGAGAGGGGTAGAAACCAACATGTCAAAGAATCACACCAACTAACAAGAAGTTACTGACATAGGAATTAAATTGGCAGTGGTGAAAACCTTATTACATGTTACACGTTTCATTTGATTTCATTTTAGTACCAATACCAACATTTTCAGATGTTAAAATATTTGGCAAGGATAAAGCTTCATTTCGTTCTATGAAACTAATACTAATATTTTTTTATTGTTGACTATATTTCCTTTGGCAAACAAAAGCATTTATTCTCTAGAAAATTATAAAAGGCTAAATAAGACTGTAGCAATTGCTTCTCTACCATATAATTTTTCTTCTGAGAATTTCTTGTGAAATATAAAAGAAATCAATTTGTTGAATAGCAAGTCTTGGGTCAGATGGTATTAAAACATTGACTGGCTTCTTTATGAAATAGCTGATCTAATGTCAAGTTTAACTTAATTTCACGGGTTTACTCTGGAAGAAACAGAGGACCAGAAACCACATAGGATTCTTAAGTATTCACCTATTTCCCTATCTTTTCCTGTAAATTTAATATCAATTTTAAGTTGTATACATTTTTTAAGGGGCATTTTTATTTTCTATCAATTGTATGATATATGTAAAAAAAAAAAAAAAACCACACAAACAAAAAATTAAACCCCTTTTTATATCTTTCTTTATTTGAAAAAGAAACTCCTTCAAGTTTTATGGAATTAACAAGAAAGTATCCCAACTGAATTCATAACCATTTTACTACTTACAGTTCACCCAAACTCTTAACACTTTGAGCATACTCAGTATTTCTTCACTTATGATGTTGAAGCATCTAGTGGAATGAAAAACTGCATATCTTTCAGAAGTATCCCAGGGTATATATTAATTCTGCCTTTATGTGGTAAAGGTGATTTTGCTTTATTTTATCCTAGCTGTAAAACACTATGATGTGTCTTCTCATTTCTGCTACTTGTAAGATGTGTGTTAGGGGACTGATTATTTATCTTTTCTAAGTGTCAAGTTCCTCTCTATAAACTGTGGGGGGTGTGTGTGTGGAGGAGAGAGCAAGATATTACATTCGGTACCAACTTTACATGGTCATTCAGAGAATTAGATGAGACAACATGTAAATAGGACTTTCAACACAACGCCTGACACATACTTTCAAAAGCCCTCAGAAAAAGTTAGCTAGCTACCAAATAACACCAAAGTAATTTATATCAAAGTTTATTTGGAGGATTTATCAAATACTTGAAAATTATAAAAAGTTCATAGAAACTTTGTTCTTTGGAGGCTGAAATTTCCCAACCAACATTATGAATTTTTGAAAGGAAAACTAAATTAGCACTAGTGTTCTGTGCTAAGATGATTATATGTAGCCAGTGTTAAATCACACTCTTGACTAATATTTTAAGATGTACCTGCATGAACTATATACATTTACTGTTATATAGGTAATTACAGTTTCTACTGCATTCTATGTGAACTTTGTGGTTTAGTATTAAATTTAACAACCTACCATTTGTTGCTTCTATTAGAGCCTACTGTAACAGTTCCTTTGATAGCATAAAATTTTGTAGTACCATTTTCTCAAATTCTCACTATGTAAATGTTTAATTACCTTATAAGTTTTGCAATATAATTCGCATTTTACGGTAGGAAAAAATGAAGGGTCTAGATGGCGATTGATGCCCAGGGATATGAAGTTAATCAGGGGCAGAACCAGGATTCACATGGTCATATTTGCTCTTGTCCTGCTATGAATGAATCTTGGGGATAAGATAGAGGTAGGGAAACTAAGAAGAAGCTCTGTGGTCCTATGATAGCAGTCTAGTAGATTAAAATTAGCTTTTTATAGTAAGGGGGTCAATTAAACTTCTGCTGTGACTGTCCAACTTCCATCCATTTCTCACCCTTTTTCCCCAGTGTTATCAGCTCTTAGCCTTTGAAGATATAGTTCATCCTTACCCCTCCTTCTCATAATCAGGCTTATTTGAGGAGTAATTCTATTGATGCTTCTTGAACTCTCATTCATTTTTATTATTTGACTTCTGCTGTATTAGTCATTGAAATGACTCTTGTTAATGACTTTTACTTCAAATTATTATCTCACATTCAAAAGAACATGTAAAAGTGAAAGTGAGTCACTCAGCGGTGTCCGACTCTTTGCGGCTCCATGGACTGTAGCCTGCCAGATTCTTCTGTCCGTGGAATTCTCCGGGTCAGAATACTGAAGTGGGTAGCCATTCACTTCTCCAGGGGTTCTTCCCTACCCAGGGATCGAACCCAGGTCTCCTTCATTGCAAGCGGATTCTTTGCTCTCTGAGTCACCAGGGAGGTCCTCAAAAGAACGTATCTGAGTTTAAATGAAGTGATGGTAGCATAAAAAAATTTAAATTCATTTTACTTTATGTATAAAAAAAGAATAAGCTAGCAATGAACTTTCAAAATTAATTGGTAAAAGATTATTTTAATCAATATAAATCCAACTCTAGTAGGAGTTAAGAGGAAAGGAAAGCCATGGCTTACCTTTCTAACTGGCCTGATGTTAGCCATAGTTCTTAGCACATGGAATTAGGTCAGCAGAACTTGTTGAATGAGTGAGTAAATAAAGATTTAACTTACCTCTTGGCCATTGCCTACTTACTTGTTCAGAGATTTCACTACTTCCTCCTTTTGTATCTTGTCTCCCATTACTGGCAAGTAATTTTTCTTGCTTAAATATTGGGAAGAGTATAGGGCTTAGTACTTTATTTTTAAGGTGGATCGTACGCAATACCTTTGAGGATTACTACACTAGATCCTCTTCCCACTTACATGGCAACACTGCCCTACACCCTGGAAAGCAGCAGATAACATATGACTGAAATGGTAGAGAATATTGAGAAGGAGTTTAGTGCAATGCTCCCATACTCTTCTTCCAAATAGAGTTGAAAGTTTCAAATTTTGGAGAAAGATTATGGACAGGTGGAAGCTTTGCATAACTGTTCTCTAAGTCACTGTTAACAGAATTAAGAATACATCATATAAAGTAGTCAGACCTTAAAGAACTACTTATGGTGTCAGTTTGATGAAGCTAATCCATTCCAAGCTTTAAACTTTAGTAAATGGCTCTAAAATCAATATGTAACCCAACATGAAGCCAACTGAATGGCTTTCAATTAGGTGTCATATTTTATCCTGAATTACTTTAAAAAATATGGGTACTTTGAAATTGCAGTTCAAATTTAAGCTTCTAAAGAAACTTGCCAAGAGGGAAAAGTTTATTCCCCTGATTTTCTTTAAAAATAAAAACAAAAGTAAAAATGATGGAGCTTATTAAATCTGAAACTTAGATTTTAACAAGTTGCTGCTGCTGCTGCTACTAAGTCGCTTCAGTCATGTCTGACTCTGTGCGACCCCATAAATGGCAGCCCTCCAGTCTCCCCTGTCCCTGGGATTCTCCAGGCAAGAACACTGGAGTGGGTTGCCATTTCCTTCTCCAATGCATGAAAGTGAAAAGTGAAGGTGAAGTCGCTCAGTCGTGTCCAACCTTTAGGATGGACTGCAGCCTACCAGGCTCCTCCGTCCATGGGATTTTCCAGGCAAGAGTACTGGAGTGGGATGCCATTGCCTTCTACCCACCTTCAAAGCATTCTTTGAATTATATAGTTTTTTTGTGGGAGTCATTATTGACTCTAAAGTAGCATTTGCTTAATCCACTATCCATCATTACCTTCTTCTCAATGCTTATGTTAGTGTACCCTAATATATCTTTGAGATCTAGCAAAGGATTTTAAGTGTATGTTTGACAACAGACATATATTTTTTTTCCTTTCTCTTTAGGGATAGAGATAGTAGACTTGGAAATATATGTGACACATTCTAAAATTTAAAAAATATATTGTCATTATATACTAATATCAATTAAACATAACTAACACACAAATTTATTTTTGCTAAAAACTGACACTGTAGAATTCTGTAGATTAATGTAAATAAGATAATTACTTAGGTAAAACCTCAACAGTTTGCACATGAACTATACTTAATGAAGCATTGATTTAAAAAGAAAAGTCTCCAAGGGAAAGTAAAAGCAGTTATTTCCTTAATTCATTTGTATAATGTTTCCTTGATTGAAATAAAGGAACAAATTATGAGGATCTATTCAAAAATAAAATAAGCAAAACCATTGCCATTTTATTCCAAATATTTGAGTAACCCTTGTGATGGGTCACTTCCCAGCTCACTGCTCAGATATCAGCCTATGCCATGCTCCACTGGGGTTGTGCAGTTTTCTTCTCCAAGTGGTATTTAGGAGTTTGGGTTCATTATAACGTTTATGTATAGTAGAATCAGCCTCCCAAGTGCCTTATAATTACTTTTTAAAGCAATATGCTACTTAAAAGAGTATTATTTTTCAACTTTCATAACTTTCCCCCCATTAAGCATATTTATCTTTCAACACACTTGCTGGGAGTGTTGGCTCTGGTGGTGTTGCAGAAAGGACCAAATTGCTTCCTGTCTACCAGGCAGCCATCCTAAAGTAATAATTTGGATCAACATGATCTAGGCAGCTTTAGTGTTCATTAAATGTAATGAATTCTTTTGTTTTAAGCGTATCCAAGTCATTAGTTGTTTACAACTGCATTTGTATTCTTCTTTAACTTTTTACATTACAAGTCATACTTCATAGATGTTTAGCATTGGGAAGATCATGACAATCTCTTTTTTGTTCATTTTCTTATTTTTTAATTATCACTAATAAAATCATAATACATGATTTCCTAGAAGTGCAGTCACATATTACATGATTAACGAAATAACTTGTCTTGAATAATTCTAAATTGATTTTTTTGTTTATTTATTTATTTTTAAAAATCAAGAATGTGTTATGCAATTTTGAAATGGTGGACTGCTGCCCTGGATAACCACTGCAGTGGTTTTGAAATTCATATTACTGATATTGCAATAATGATAATAGTAGTGATATACAAATAATGGTGATCGTGAGTACAAAGTTCTTTGTACAAAATTTTTCATCTATCTATTTTTCACAGTATTTTGAAGACAAACATTTTGGTCTCTTATCTTACTGTCTTAAGCACAGTGCCTGTAAAATACCTGTCACCCCCTTGTTATTGTTCACTTACTAAGTCACGACTGGCTCTTTGAGACCCCATGGATTGTAGCACACTGGGCTTCCCTGTCCTGCACTATCTCACCGAGTTTGCTAAAACTCATGTCCATTGAGTTGGTGATGCCATCCCACCATCTCATCCTCTGTCACCCCCTTCTCTTCCTGCCTTCAACCTTTCCCAGCATCAGGGTCTTTTCCAATGAGTCGGCTCTTTGCATCAGAGGCCAAAGTATTAGAGCTTCGGCTTCAACATTAGTCCTTCCAATGAATATTCAGAGTTGATTTCCTTTAGGATTGATTGGCTTAATATCCTTACTGTCCAAGGGAGTCTCAAGAGTCTTCTCCAACACCACAGTTCAAAAGCATCAATTCTTTGGTGCTCAGTCTTTTTTACTGTCCAACTCTCACATCTGTACATGACTACTGGAAAACCATAGCTTTGACTATATGGACTTTTGTGGGCAAAGTGATATCTCTGCTTTTTAAGATATTGTACGCTGTCTACGTTTGTCATAGCTTTTCTTCCAAGGAGCAAGCGTCTTTTAATTTCATGGCTGCAGTCACCATGTGCAGTGATTTTGGAGACCAAGAAAATAAAATCTGCCACTGTTTTTACTTTCCCCCATCTATTTGCCATAAAGTGATGGGATTGTATGCCATGATCTTAGTTTTTGAATGCTGAGTTTTAAGCAGTTTTTTTACTCCTCTTTCACCCTCATCAAGAGGCTCTTTAGTTCCTCTTCATTTTCTGCCATTAGAGTGGTATTATCAGCATATCTGAGGTTGTTAATCTTTCTCCTGGTAATTTTGATTCCAACTTGTGATTCATACAGCCCAGCATTTCTCACAATGTTCCCTGCATAAAAGTTAAATAAGCAGGGTGATAATATCCAGCCTTGTCATACTTCTTTCCCAATTTGGAACCAGTCCATTGTTCCATGTCCAGTTCAAACTTTTGCTTCTTAACCTGCATACAGGTTTCCCACGAGTCAGGTAAGGTGGTCCGGTATTCCTTTCTCTTTAAAATTTCCCACAGTTTGTTGTGATCTACACAGTCAAAGGCTTTGGTGTGATCAATGAAGCAGATGTAGATACTTTTCTGGAATTCCCTTGCTTTTTCTCTGATGCAACAGATGTTAGCAGTTGGACTCTGGTTTCTGTCTTTTCTAAATCCAGTTTATACATCTGGAAGTTCTAGGTTCGCATACTACTAAAGCCTGGCTTGAAGGATTTTGAGCATTAGCTTGTTAGAATATGAAATGAGCACAACTGTACGTTAGTTTGAACATTCTTTGGCATTGCCTTTCTTTGAAATTGGAATGAAAGCTGACCTTTTCCAGTCCTGTGACCACTAACATTTCTTCCAAATTTGCTGACATATTGAATGCAGCACTTGACTTTCAGAGCATCATCTTTTAGCATTTGAATTAGCTCAACTGGAATTCTATCATCTCCACTAGCTTTGTTCATAGTAATGTTTTCTAAGGCCCTCTTGACTTCACATTCTGGGTTATCTGGCTCTAGATGAGTGACCACACTATTGTGGTTATCTGGGTCATTAAGACCTTTTTTGTATATTCCTGGCACCACTTCTTAATGTGTTCTTTTTCTGCTAGGTCCTTTGCGTTTCTGTCCTCTAGCATACCCATCCTTGCATGAAATGTTCCCTTGGTATCTCCAATTTTCTTGACAAGATCTCTAGTCTTTCCCATTCTATTGTTTTCCTCTATTTCTTTGTTCCCTTAAGGAGGACTTTTTATCTCTCCTTGCTATTATCTGGAACTCTGCATTCAATTGGGTATATCTTTCCTTTTTCCCTATGCTTTAGCTTCTCTTCTTTTCTCGGGTATTTGTAAAGCCTCCTCAGACAACCACTTTGCCTTCTTGCATTTCTTTTTCTTTGGGATGTTTTTGGTCACCTCTTCCTGTAAAATGCTATGGATCTCAAGCCATAGTTCTTCATGCACTCTGTCTACCAGTTCCAATCCTTGAATTTATTCATCACCTCCACTGTATAATCATAAGGGATTTGATTTGGGTCATACCTCAATGGTCTAGTGGTTTTTCCTATTTTCTTCAATTTAAGCCTCAATTTTGCAATAAGGAGCTCATGATCTGAGCCACAGTCAGCTCCCGGTCTTGTTTTTGCTGACTATACAGAGCTTCTCCATCTTCAGCTGCAAAGAATATAATCAATATGTTTTTGGTACTGACCATCTGATGATGTCCATATGTAAAGTTGTCTCTTGTGTTGTTGGAAGAGGGTGTTTACTATGACCAGTATGTTCTCTTGACAAAACTCTGTTAGCCTTTTCCCTGCTTTATTTTGCAATTCAAGGCCAAATTTGCCTGTTACTTCTGGTATCTCTTGACTTTCTACTTTTGCATTCCAATTCCCTATGAAGAAAAAGACATCTTTTTTTGGTGTTAGTTTTAGAAGATATTGTAGGTTTTCATAGAACCCTCAACTTTAGCTTCTTTTTCATTAGTGGTGGAGGCATAGACTTGTATTACTCTAATGTTGAATGATTTGCCTTGAAAACAAACTGAGATCACTCTGTCATTTTTGAGATTGCACCGAAGTACTGTATTTTGGACTCTTTTGTTGTACTACAACTATGATTCTTTTGTTGAATATGTCATGCAGTAGGTATTCATTATGTAATGTTAAATGAATATTATTTTTATTCAAATTCCTTCAACTAGTTTTTAATGGGCTAGAGTGATATAGCAGAGAAGGCAATGGCACCCCACTCCAGTACTCTCACCTGGAAAATCCCATGGACAGAGGAACTTGGTAGGCTGCAGTCCATGGGGTCGCTAAGAGTTGGACGTGACTAAGTGACTTCACTTTGACTTTTCACTTTCATGCATTGGAGAAGGAAATGGCAACCCACTCCAGTGTTCTTGCCTAGAGAATACCAGGGATGGAGGAGCCTGGTGGGCTGCCATCTATGGGGTCGCACAGAATTGGACACGACTGACGCGACTTAGCAGCAGCAGCAGCAGCAGCAGAGTGATATATGGAAAATGCTAAGCAGTTCTAAATAGGAGTGGCCTTTAAATAAGAAAGGAAGGTGAAAGGGAGAGAATTAACATTGAAAATCCACTGTAGGTTAAGTATCACACTAGGAACATCCTCTCTTCATCTCATTTAAGAAGTTCATCTTTGCTCTAAGAAAGCTATTACCCTACTATACTTTAACCATGGAAAAGTGATATGGCCAGCTAAATGCCTGGATTAAATATACTAAGTCTCCTAATTCTAAAAGTATAATTGTTTCTATTATTACTCAAAGTCTGCAGTGATCAAAACTACATTTGCACTAAATGTTGTAACCTATTTCCACCTACTATTGATTTGATATCAATTTACGTAGTAGTTCATGGTTCTGACAATTTTTTGACATAGAAAAGTTTACTTGAATTTAGTATGTGTTGCAGACACTGGTGGCATCTCATCCATTTCCCTCTATGCTCACTATTCCCAAGAGCTTCCATTATCTGCTCTCTGACTCTTTGCCTGAAGGTTTCTTTGACATCAGCACTCCCTACGTGGTACATAGAGCAGCCAGACAGTAGTAGACAAGTAATGCCCCGTGGAAATAGTTCTCAAACCATGACTGCTAAAAATTAGTAGGTAAAGTGCCCAGCTCCCTCTCCCTTCAATGTGCCAGAACATCTGTAGCATGTTCCACATGATTTCCTAGAGCTCCCCAAGTGCCCACAGAGATCACGGCCACAGAAGTCATCTGCTCTATAATACAGCCATTCTTAGCTTCATTTCCTTTCTTTCTCATATCCCCATTTCTGACCAGAGCTTCTTGGGATCACCTCTGAAATGAGCAGCTTTCATTCATATGCTTGTCTTGCATTCACATTCTTGTGGAATACAATCTAAGACATAAAAGATGAATTTTACTTTATACAAGTAAAGAGAGACTGAGATTTAGATGAAGTTGATACCCATTCATAGGGAATAAGTGATCAAGTTTAACCTGAGTTTTCTGTCACCACGTTCATCTTACTTTCTGTGAAGTGTCTCCAGTTTCTTTTCATGACCTGACTGGCATAGTGGGTGTGGCTCTCTGTTAATACAGCTTTGTAGTATTTTCTTCTATTCCATGTGTGCAAGAGCAGAGGGGCCAAATCAGTGTGTCTGTTTCTGCTTGGGACAAATGTAGTTTTTGGTTTGGGATAGCTTAGGACTTTAGGTTCTATCTGAATTAAGATATTTTGCCTATGTGCATCAGAGAAGGCAATGGCACCCCACTCCAGCATGCTTGCTTGGAAAATCCCATGGACAGAGGAGCCTGGTGGGCTACAGTCCCTGGGGTTGCTAAGAGTCCGACACGACTGAGCGACTTCACTTTCACTTTTCACTTTCATGCATTGGAGAAGGAAATGACAACCCACTCCAGTGTTCTTGCTGGAGAATCCCAAGGACGGGGGAGCCTGGTGGGCTGCCGACTATGGGGTTGCCCAGAGTCAGACACGACTGAAGCGACTTAGCAGCAGTAGCAGGAGCAGCAGCCTGTGTGCATATGCTTAGTCACTCAGTCATGTCCAACTCTGCAGCCCCATGAACTGTAGCCTGCCAGACTTCTCTGTCCATGGGATTCTCCAGGCAAGAATATTGGAGTGGGTAGCCACTCCCTTCTCCAGGGCATCTTCCTGACCCAGGGATTGAACCCAGGTCTCCTGCATTGCAGACAGTTTCTTTTATCATCTGAGCCACCAAGGAAGCATGTATTGCCTATAGCTAATATCAATTTGGGGATCTTAATTTTAGACTTAAAACAGAACTTTCCTGAGATTAGCATGTATAAAACTATACTCAACTCTTAACAGACAATTCTATCTGCTTTCACCAAGGGTGGAAAAACAAATATACAACTCTGAGTTGAATTATAAGTAAAACTTTCCCTATATTAAATACTACACTGCAAGTCTGTAGGAACTATGTTGATGCCAGTCATTGTTTTGTCCCAGTTTTTGTTCTCTGACACTCTGTTTATATTGGCTGCAGTGCCCGGACTATTTCTGTCTGCATTGTCAGGCTTGACACAGGAGGCCTTTTGACTCTCCCCGCATGTAACTCAACACCCCACAATTACTAGACGTGATGCTTTCATTTCCCTGTTTCCTTTCAAGGTTTTAGCCTTTTGTTCTTGGATTTTTCTCTCTCCACCTTCTGCGTATTTTTTGTATTCCATGAGGTGTGCTACCTTGGCTGTCACTCTTCTGCTGCATGTCTCCTGAACCCCATGGTAACTCACTCAGAATGCCACCAACATTCACAAATGGGCTGCTTCCCTTGTGGTTTTTCGCTTATAGGTTTGTTTCTGCCTCTGCAGTTTATTTCCTTAAACAACTTGCTCTCAAATAAAGTCACTCAAATTTTATTTTGTGATTTACATGGAACATGAGTTGATGCTATTCATCAGGTTTTTTTTTTAAATTTTATTTTATTTTTAAACTTTACAATATTGTATTGGTTTTGCCAAATATTGAAATGAATCTGCCACAGGTATACATGTTCCCCATCCTGAACCCTCCTTCTTCCTCCTTCCCCCCTCCCCATACCGTCCCAGTGCACCAGCCCCAAGCATCCAGTATCGTGCATCGAACCTGGACTGGCGACTCGTTTCATATATGATATTATACATGTTTCAATGCCATTCTCCCAAATAATCCCACCCTCTCCCTCTCCCACAGAGTCCAAAAGATCAGTTTGTTTTATTTCTCATGTATTGGGTTATAAGTTCTGGGAAGGCAGATGCCTTGTTTCTTGCTTCCTAGTGTATCCCCAGGTGTCAGCACATACCCTACCACAAAGTAGATACTTAGATATTTGTTGAATAAAAAATGCCTCTTGCTCAGGGAAGGTATTGAAGAGCTCCCTCTAAGAAGATAATGCCTTTGGTATTTGAACATAAAAGTTCTGCCTGCCAGGAAGACAAGTGATGAAGAAGATAAAGCAAGATGTGCTCCATTGTAGTTCTGTAGAAAACTTTAATCACTTACTTTTTATAATATGAAATTATTTTTGCAAAAAAAACACATACTATTTTTTAAGATGGTTGTCTGCTTTCACTGAGAAAACAAGAATTTATGAAAGCATTCCACAGAAAAAGAGCTTTGATTTTTTTCCCAATGCATGTTTGTCTGAAGTTAACGTAACCAGTAAATTGAACAAATGTAGTTTGTGGTTAGGATTATAAAATGATTTACTGTCTTTTAAGTGTTGGGGACATGGCTCAATGAGCTAGTTTATCCCTTTATCAGTGAACCAACCTAGACTTCTTAAAGGAAGCTCATTTCTCATGGTAAAATTATATTAAGACATGGCTGCTTCACAAGTCACATGTTGACTAAAATTTATCTGGTAGATTTGACTAAAGTAAGAGATCAGACCAATTCTGTTTCTATAATAAGCATATTACTAGCTAACATAGTTGGGTGCTTACTAAGTACCTAGTACTAAGCTGTTTTATATAGATTATTATTTAAAACATTATTGAGTGATATTGTTTACCAAGGACCATTCTGTATTTTATATGTATTAACCAAATTTAGTCTTCACAATCGGAGAAGGCAGTGGCACCCCACTCCAGTACTCTTGCCTGGAAAATCCCATGGACGGAGGAGCCTGGAAGGCTGCAGTCCATGGGGTTGCGAAGAGTCAGACACGACTGATAGAGACTTCACTTTCACTTTTCACTTTCATGCATTGGAGAAGGAAATGGCAACCACTCCAGTGTTCTTGCCTGGACGTCTCAGGGACGAGGAGCCTGGTGGGCTGCCGTCTATGGGGTCGCACAGAGTCAGACATGACTGAAGCAATCCAGCAGCAGTGCAGAGTAGATTGAGATTGAATTGAACTTTCAATATTGAATTTTGAAATTCTAACATTAAAAGATTCCTATTTACATAAAATTCTAAAAAGTGATTACTAAATAACCTTCCAAGATGTGGTTGAATAAATTATTCAACAAAAATATAAGCAAGCAGTGAGAATATTAGATGGTTTATATATTTAAAACTCTAAGTAATGTTAAGAATTTACTTCTCCTTAAACAGTTATCAGTGATTAATATTTTATTAGATCACTATAAAGATGTGTTTTAGGAAAAATAATGAAGCTTCAATTTCTACTGTTGTTCTTGTGTCTTTTCCTTTGACCAAAATTGGACCACGTCTTTCCTCAGTTTGTATATGATCCAGAGCTTCTTGGTATTCTTCCTAAAACTGAAAACTTTAATAACTTGAACACTACAGCTTTTTCTGATACTAATCATAACTATAGCAGGAAACAAAAATGTTAGTCTGTGCTCAATCAATTACTCATCTACTCCCAAACCAAAAGTGTTCTGTTTATATAAGAAATTCAGTCTATTAAAGGCATTAGTATAGGAAAAAAGGTTTACATTTCAGAACCCAGTCTGGACTTACTAATTATTTTTTCATATGATAGGTCTTCTAATTATAGTGGAATGCCTTAATAAATACGTTGGCTTTGAGAATATAAATGGATTGCAAAGTCAAATACACTAATTCTACTTTGAACATTAGTTGAATTTTGGCCTATAACTTTAACATATTATTTGGTGATTAATACTTATAAGCATTTTTCACCCACCTCTTCATTCTGCCTTTACGTCCCAGCAAGAAAACATAATGGTCATGTTTATATATTTATGCAGATATCTACTTACACAATAAATGATATTAGATAGACAATTCTACTGTTACATATTCTGAGGCTTTAATTGTAAGAACCTCTTGGCTAAAAAGGGCCCATCCCGCATAGACAAATACAAAGAAGGGCTGTATTCTTTTCTTGTAAGCCACAACTAAACTTTGCACATATAAATGTTCTAGATTTCCTAAAAAAAAATCTCTATATGTTGTAAGTTTAGTTATAATTGCCACAAAAACTGTATTTTATTTTTAAGCTTATATATAGAGAAATTTATAATACATTGTCTCATAATAAACAGAAGCTCAGAGTAAGAACAACTTCTAATGTGTCTTAGAATAAATCAAAAGTGACTATAGAGATTGCTAGTGAAATATCTCTGTGTTTCAAATGAGAACTAAAATTCAGCACAATGTATCTTCACAAGGTGTTAGATCCCACTCATAACAAAGCTGACTCTGGATCATAGGCATCACAGTTTAGAATGTAAATTAGAATGGATAACCATTGCTGGGATGGCTCAAACAGTAAAGAATCCTTTTGTAATGCAGCAATGTAGATTTGATCCCTGGGTTAGGAACATCCCCTGGAGAAGGGAATGTAACCCACTCCAGTATCCTTGCCTGGATATCCTTGTCCAGTATCCATGGACAGAGGGGCCTGTCAGACTACAGTCTATGGGGTCACAAAGAGTTGGATACCACCAAACAACTAACACTTTCACTTTCAGGATGGATCAGTGTCCTTTGAATCATCTAATCTATCAAGTTCTAGTACTCATCTTTTAAATGCTAAAATTGCAAATCACCATGAAGGCAGAAAAACATTTTTCTTCAAGAAGGAAAAACTACACATAAATATTCTTCTGAAATGGGATCTCCTTTGGCTTAAGTGGAAAAAATGCCTGACAAAAGTGATAATAGACCAAAGAAAATTGAGGGAGTTTTTCAGTGGAGTAATGCTAAGATTACACAGAAAAGAGCAATTCATTAGCTCAAGGTTGGCCATAATTGGGGCCAGAATTTGCAACTTTCTTTGCACTCTTATTTGAGGGGAACATCAAGATCCTATTTTGTTAGACATATTTTCAACCAGCCTCTGTGTTTCCTGAAGTTACTTTTGTTCTTTTTAAGAATCAGGATATTGCTAACAAGTAGTTAGCAAATACATCACATTTATGGCTAACACTGTTATCACCACCAAGAGTAGCAAAATGTGTGTGACCTTAATTAAATGAGAAATAGAGGAATATGGGTTCATATCCAAGTCCCATGACACTCACTGGAAAGGAAGTGTATAAGTAGGAGAGACATTGATCACTATAAGGAGCTGAAAGAAATCACCTAAAAGAGATATAGAGGGATGCACAACACAAACATTGCCTGTGTCAGACTGCGTTGAGTCAATTCAAGACAACACTGATTGCACTCATTTTGGAAGTACACATATTCAAATGAGGCCTTGTATTATAATCTTTCATTGAATGTTCTACTTTTCATTCAGAACACTCACTATGGCTTATAATGATATATTTGTAGGTGTAATTTTTTTTTAAAAAATTATCTCTCAACCAAATAACACACACACATGAACACACCTACATCACATACCAATATCCACACATACATGACCTCTTTGGGTCTTGAGGACGAAAGATCTGACTATTTCTTTACAACTTTGTCACCAGTCTCTAACTTGGGTCTTGACAGATAAAAGTTGCTCAGTGAATATTTATTGAATGAATAAAAGTAACCTTAAATTGTATTTAAGAGAGTTGTCTAATCTGTGAGGCCTTTGTTTGATGTTATCTACTGTCACTTAAATGATTTAATCCTGACAAGTAAAATGCAACATCCATTGTGGGAGAAATAGAGTAATAGCCAGGCTATAGCTAAATTTAAGCTCACTTTTTAAAATGTTTCAGTATATTTGCTTTACAATATTGTTTTAGTTTCTGCTGTACAGCAAAGTGAATCTGTTATATGTATGCATATATCCCCTCTTTTTTAGATATCCTTCCCATTTAGGTCATTGCAGAGCACTGAGTAGAGTCACCTTGCTATACAGTAGGTTCTTATTAGTTATCTATTTTATACATAGTGTATATACTAATATGTCAATCCTTATCACCCAATAGGCCCGCTTTTAAATGCTGTGGGCATAAATGTAAAAAATTGCTAAAGGCTAAAGTAGCTGTTCTTGGGTTGGATAAGTTCAACTATGTAAATCATAAGTAATTATTGCTTGTGAGATGCCATGGCTTTTCTGAAAACAAGATTCTCTAAGTTGAAGGAGTCATTCTTAATCTTTTTAAATATCCTTGTGTGAGCCATCGGCAGTGGCCACTGGGTCAGAATCCAGAACCACTGAGGTGTTGGCTTGAGCTGTAAGGGCTACTTCAAGTTCTCTCACGTGTTCTTGATTAAAAGTGTATATCTGCTGAAAGCCAGCAATATGTGGAAAAGAAACTTCTGCTCAATGATTATTTACTTTGGGCTAAAAATGAATACCACAGCTGGATTCTTTCTACATCTTTTTTTTTTTTCTCTCTCATTTTGACCGCTGCTTTTGAGAATAAAGACATTGGATTGTTAAAGAGTGTTGTGGAAATTTAAATTTTACTTTTCTCTGCTTTAAAATTTCAGGGGCCTTCCATAGTTCTCTTGCTTTCCTCCCATGTTAGGAACTCCTTGATCTATGATAGGATCACATTTTATTTTGGAGAAGGGACATCCTCAGGTCCCACTCCACCTATGACAAGAAACATTCTCTCATGTCTCCTGCCACTGGAGCAATGAAAACATAATTTACTTTTTCAACCCAAGTTAGAATTCCACAAAAGTGAGCACAGCTGTGCCTGGCTGATTGAATGAAACTGAGTCAAATTTAAACATTGACTTCTAGGCTCCAGGATCTGAACTTACCAAATTCATTATTGAAGATGATTTTCTTCCCACCAAAACACATGTTTTATATCCATCCATACATTATTGCTCCTTAGGAAGCTTAGAAAGTCAGCCTGGTTGAATCTGTACTAAAATGACCTTGGCTGACAAATGTCTTACAATTTAAAGGTCTATTTACCCAACTTGTTACTGTTATTTCTACACAGGAATTTTAGTGCATCACTGTGACATTGGGTTGAGTTTTAAAAAGCAACCAACCACCACCACCAGCAACAAACTGTCGGTACATTTAAATTTCAGTTTCCTAGGTTAACTTTAGAAAGCCTTTCAGTCAGTTTAGTTGCTCTGCTGCTGCTGCTGCTGCTGCTAAGTTGCTTCAGTTGTGTCCAACTCTGTGCGACCCCGTAGATGGCAGCCCACCAGGCTCCGCCATCCCTGGGATTCAGTCGTGCCCAACTCTTTGAACCCCATGGACTGCAGCACGCCAGGCTTCCCTGTCCATCACCAAGCATCTCCCAAAGCTTATTCAAACTGACGTCCATTGAGCTGGTAATGCCATTCAACCATCTTATCCTCTGTCGTCCCCTTCTCCTCCTGCCTTCAGTCTTTCCCAGCATCAAGGTCTTTTCCAAGGAGTCAGTTGTTCACACTGGGTGACCAAAATATTGGAGTTTCAGCTTCACCATCAGTTCTTCCAGTGAATGTTCAGGACTTTAAGATTTAGGATTGACTGGTTGGATCTTCCTGCAGTCCAAGGGACTCTCAAGAGTCTTCTCCAATATCACAGTTCAAAACCATCAGTTCTTTGGCACTCAGCTTTCTTTATAGTCCAACTTCACATCCATACATGACTACTGGAAAAACCATAGCTTCGACTAGATGGACCTTTGTTGGCAAAGTAATGTCTCTGCTTTTTAATATGCTGTTTAGGTTGGTCAAAACTTTTCTTCCAAGGAGCAAGTGTCTTTTAATTTTGTGGCTGCAGTCACCATGTGCAGTGATTTTGGAGTGCCAAAAAATAAAGTCTGCCACTATTTCCACAGTTTCCCCATCTATTTGCCATGAAGTGATGGGACTGGATGCCATGATCTTAGTTTTCTGAGTGTTGTGTTTAAAGCCAACTTTTTCCCTCTTCTCTTTCACTTTCATCAAGAGGCTCTTTAGAAAGCCTTTAAACCTTTTTATAAGGACAAAACAAGCATAATAGGAATATTTAAATAAGCATAATTAGATAGTGAATTAAAATACTTAGCATATTGTTAACCAAATATTTTGTTGCTTAAAATACAAACCAAACTTCACCACATTCACCCTAGGGATATCAGATGGTGCATTGTTATAACATAGAGGTAAGTGGCTTTGAAGACTAGCAAAATGACCTTCGAGCTTCCCTTGTGGCTCAACTGGTAAAGAATCCACCTTCAATGAGGGAGACCTGAGTTTGATCGATGAGAGAAGGGAAAGACTACCCACTCCAGTATTCTGGCCTGGAGAATTCCATGGACTGGTAGTCCATGGGGTCACAAAGAGTTGACATGACTGAGCGACTTTCACTTCACTTTGAAACAAAATGTCTTTCAATTGCAAAAAAAAAAAAAATGGGCCACCATAGTTAGTGGATGAGTAACTCTGAGATAAGGGCCATCAAGATGGTTGACACTGGGCCAATTGGAGCCACCAGGGAAGCCCCTTGTATTTAAATGTAATTTCCTAACTGCATTTAAGTATTATTTTCTTTTCATTGTTCTTGGTATATTTTTGGTGTTTCTAAAGACTAAAAATCCTCAGTAAATTATAGATCGGCTCATAAATCTGTGTTAATATTAAGAGTAAAGGTGATATTAATTTTAATATAATTATAAATTAAAATTTTTATTTTAATGCTCATATGTAAAGAAGTCTGTTTTTCAGGCTGTTCAAAGAACAAGAAACAGGGCTTGTAACAGAAGCCACAGTTACTCATAAAATAATATCTAAGCAGCTGGTAGCTTTATTTTATTTTCAGTCTAAAGAGGAGCCAGGTTGTGTTTCAGGATTTGTCATTTTAATGTCCTTAAAAAAAAAAAATAGGCAGTAAGTTGTTCCAACCATTCTCTTAATATATTCCAGTGTTAGAAATTATTGTCTAGTATATAAAACTATTCATGTACTTAATTCCATTATGCTTCTGTAGTTGAAGATTTTTTTAAATCCTTCTACATAAGTAAATGTTTTGCTGCTGATACAGTTCCTTTTGTTTTCATAAGCACTTACTGATACTGGATACTTTCCATCATAAAATGCTTAGGTTATAATTAAATTTCCTAATGGTTATTAAATAATCATAATGTGACAGTCTTGAAGTAGAAGTTTAAGACTTTTCTGAAGAGCACATATATATGAAGGAATAAGACTGATGTGCCATAATGATTTTTATTTTTTTCTCTCAATCTCTTAGTAGCTTTCAGCATGGGAATAACTAAAATAATTGCAAAATAATTCAATTTCAACCACCACAGATTTAGTTTGGGGACTTAGCCATATATTTATAGATAGCAATGTGGACCAGGTCATATGTACAAAAGTGTGTTAGACTTTCTTATACAATTTTTTATGATCAGAATAGAATTTGTCCATCATTTAAGTTACCCACGAACCTTGAAGAATGTTGACAGAACCCCTGATACAAAATTTTTTACAAGGTCTGTTAGATGTTTCATAGCAAAAAAGGCAGTGCTATACATAGTTGTTATTGGCCATTGAGGCTCATAAGAAAAAAAAAATTTATTTAAATAGTCTATATGTATTATTATTACTAAAGAAGGTAAGGTAATTTTTCTTCAAATGTGGTTCCTCTTTTGTGAATTGTTATGTATAGGAGTTTACTTCTTTATTGGGCAAATGGAAGAATTCTGGTTCTTATACTAGCATATTGTGTAAATTGTGAATCACTGTAAATAGAAGTAATTAAAAAAAAAGAAACTGGGCATCACAAAAACAAAGCAGCTGAAAAATTGACAGCATGAAAAACTAGAAGTTTCTCGGGCTCCAGAATCACTGCTGATGGTGACTGCAGCCGCAAAATTAAAAAACACTTGCTCCTTGGAAGAAAAGCTATGAAAAACCTATACAGTGTATTAAAAAGCAGAGACATCACTTTACCGACAAAGGTCCATATATAGTCAAAGCTGTGGTTTTACTGGTAGTCACGTATGGATGTGAGAATTGGACTATAAAGAAGGCTGAGTACTAAAGAACTGATGTTTTTGAACTATGGTGCTGGAGAAGACTCTTGAGAGTCCCTTGGACTGCAAAGATCAAACCAGTCAATCCTAAAGGAAATCAACTCTGAATATTCACTGGAAGGACTGATGCTAAAGCTGAAGCTCCAATACTTTGACCATCTGATGCAAACACCAACTCATTGGAAAAGACCCTGATACTAGGAAAGACTGAGGGCAGACAGAGAAGGGGCGACAGAGGATGAGATGGTTGGATGGCATCACTGACTAAATGGACATGAGTTTGAGCAAGCTCTGGCAAATAGTGAAGGACAGGGAAGCCTAGGATGCTGCAGTCCCTGGGGTCACAAAGAGTCAAACATGACTTAGTGACTCTACCACCACAGCAACAATATTTAAGCCAGATTTTAATGTCTTCCTGAAAAAAAAAAAAAAAAATATATATATATATATATATATATAAATCTCCCTTATGTGTAGGCATAATTTGACACGAGTTATCAAAGTCTCAATTGAAGCTTAGATTTTGTGGGTAACTCAAGACTGTGCCTCTCTAATGAACAGTGAAGCAGGTAGTTTGCTTAAAAAAAAAAAAACTATTATGAACTTGTATTTTTTAAAAGCACAGTAAAAATTGATTACTAGATAAATGATCAAATGCATATATTTGATGGGTGTGTTACATTTTTATTCACCAATGTGTCTAAAATCTTGCTCTCAGTCTGGCTTATTTTGTCACAGTTCAGAAAAATTTTGTGGACCACTTAATGCTAATTTGAACACCACTGAGTTAAGAAAATGTAATACCAATAAATATCTTGGAAAAGATTCTTTTTATCTTCTCTTGAAAATAAGAACATGAGAAAATTTTAGATTTTTGTCAGATACTCTAAATACATAGGCATAATACCTATGTAGTTTTATATACTTTGATACATACATAACTGATAATTAGTAGTATTATTCCATTCTAAGCCTCAGCTTGTCATTGTTAAATGCCCATAAGTATTTTGCTGAGCCTTAAAAGATTTTATGAGGATTGAATGTAGTAATTTATGTACAGGGTGTAGCACAGAGGATAAACAGTAGCTATTACTACTATTGTTGAACATGTCGCTTGTGTTTTCTGTCTCTTCCTTCTCATTCTCAATTTCTTTCTTAGTACTCTAGGAATATCTGACAGTAAGCATTACTTTTATCATGCATTTATTTGAAGAGTAGCATTTTAGCAAATGTCTAGTCACAATTTGTTTCCATAAAGAATTCCAAATTCTCTAGGCAATCCAAATCTCTGTCTACCAGAGATTTACATGAGTGCTAAAGGATCTTGAATTCTTTTCAGCTCAGCTTTTTGAATGACTCAGTATGAGTATCAGATTTAGCAGCATTCCTTCCAGAACACAGAGATGGATGACATTCTGTGATCTATTTTTTCAACCAAGTATATGCTGCAACACAATTATAAAAATTCCTTCGGAACTATGAGAATTCACACTACATAATGGCCATAATGAGGGGCATTTCAGGCCACTGTAGACTGTAACTCTGAAAGTTTCATTCTGATATGCTTCTCTAAAGCTATGCTAAACTGTGTTAACACTTAAGATAACCCTTCTTTAAAAAAGCCGATTAAGACCCTGTATGCTACTTAAAGGGTCAGCAAGAATGCTGCCATAGGCTGTCCTACAGAAGATTATCTCAGATCAGTCCAGTGAGAAAGGTTAGCAAGTCATGGGAGTCCCTTCAGTGAGCATCAGAAGTAATTGTTGGAAGCCTCCTGCTGAGAACACTGAATCCCACAAGTAACCATCACCACTGATGGAGCTACCACCACTGATTGATAATGAATCCTATCAGAAAGCTGCAAATGCTAATTGAAACTGGCAAGCAGTATGACTAAGGATTCTCCTCCCCTGTGCTCTTATATGACTGTCCCAGCAATACTTACCCCATGGCCTTGGGATCCTGGCAGAACTTCTCAGATCTGAGGCTTCATGTTCTTCATTTCTATTATCATCAACACTTAGCCCTAGAGGCTAAAACATAGTAGAAGACAAATGAACATTTAATTGGGGAGGGAAGGAAGGAAGAAAGAAAAGAGGAAGGAGAAAGGAATTGAAAGAAAGAAGTAGATTAGTGACAGGAGTTATTACTGAGATTAGAAAATAGATCACCAGATTGGAAGGATTTGAAGGTCAAAGAACCCTTTTCCTGTCACTGTTAGTTACTCTCAAAGGTTGTGTGTGTGGAGTGTGGGCTGGGCTACAGGTTGCTGAAGATGATTGATTGAAATGGAGAAAAAAATAGTGCATGTTGACTTTTTTAAAAAAGTATGTCAATGTGAAGAAAAAATATTATTCAGTAGTGAATATCATGGGCTTCCCTTTGGCTCAGCTGGTAAAGAACCCACCTGCAATGTGGAAGACCTGGGTTTGATCCCTGGGTTGGAAAGATCCCTTAGAGAAGGGAAAGGCTACCTACTCCAGTATCTGGCCTGGAGAATTCCTTGGACGGTACAGTCCATGGGGTTGCAAAGAGTCAGACACAACTGAGTGACTTTTACTTTCGGGGAGTCTCAGAGTGTTGGAAATCCAGAAATTTTTGGATATATATAGGAAATTAAAAATTTTTTTTCATATTCTTGGTAAATAACTTGAGTTGGGAGTTTTTAAAGATACATTTTGAAAATTTTGAAAGAATAAACTGGGATCAGATACTGAAAATTAGTTATCTTTTGTTCTTGTAGGAGAGAAATATTGTGGCACTAAGTTGTCAAGGCTGTTTTATAGGAAAAAAGATTGAGGCTCATACTCTATAAATAATTTCTGTGTGGCTACAAAGTATGGGAAGATCAAAGAGAATTCATGCTTGTAAGAGAAACCAACAAAAATAAAAGGATGCAGTAAAACAGTGATAAATGTAGAATTTATTTTAAAGTTCAGCCAAGGTACATGTCATTCTTAGAGCCTGAAGGAACTGACATCTTGAACAATATTTCCAAGATTCTTCAGAGTATTGCAAAGTAAGGACTTCACTAAAACAAACATATCTTGAATTCGCGATACTGATAGTGTTGTGATAACACACAAAAGGCACTTTAGAGCATGTAGGAGGCAAAGGACCCTTTTGGGGCTCTCAGCAAGCCCAGGCAGAGTCACTGGAAAAGTTGTAAAATTGTGTTGATTAGGGGCTTGACTCACCTCCCAATTGATTTGATGACTGATTGTGACCTGGAGCCATTTATCAGGAAAAAGCAAGATAGATAATGAGTAATGTATCTAAGGAAAGGATGGAGCTTGTAAAATGTTGATTTTGAAGGATAGTAAAGTTCTGTTGTTATCAAATGTGTTGGCTGAGAAAACAAGTAATTCTGATTTTTACACTTTAAGAGAGTAACTTGAAAAAGACTATGATATATCTACCTTTGTCAAATTATAAGACATTAATTGCTCATTAATCAAAGAATGTGTACTTAATCAAAAGAGATACATGCCAGATTTTAATTCTTTTGAATCAAATGGAGATAGAGTTTATAGGAATAACTAACCATGGTTCCTCGATACTTCTTTTAAAAATAAATTTGCTGATCTCAGAGGGAGGACACATAAATAAAATAACTAAGTACATTTCTTAGGATGAACTTAAAAAAACTGTATTTACTATTAAATTTCATACATTTAAGCAGTATTAAAAAAAAAAAACAACACAAGCAACAGATGTTTTAAGGTCGTAGTTATATATTCATGTCTGTTAAGTCACTTTAGTTGTGTCCGACTCTTTTACGACCCCATAGAACATAGCCACCAGGCTCTTCTGTCCATGGGATTCTCCAGGGAAGAATACTTGAGTGGGTTGCTGTGCTTGCCTCCAGGGGATCTTCCTGACACAGGGATTGAATGGGCTTCCCAGGCAGCGCTAGTGGTAAAGAACCCACCTGACAATGCAGGAGACCTAAGAGATGTGGGTTTGATCCCTGGGTCAGGAAGATCCCCTGGAGGTGGGCACAGCAACCCAGTCCAGTATTCTTGCCTGGAGAATCCCATGGACAGAGGAGTCTGGCGGGCTATGGCCCACAGGATCGCAAAGAGTTGGACACGACTGAAGCAATTCAACATGCGTGCATGTATATATATGAGCTTTAATCCTTTATTCTACTTGCTCCTCTTTTGGGTCTCTTCTCTCTTCCATTCTCTAAACACAGGGTGTCACCTTATACAATCCTACTACCAATGTGTTTTCCAAAATATTTCTCTTCATTCTCTTTGCTCTCAGCTAGTTCATCTTATCAGATTCTTGCAACTTGGCCCTGTGTGTCTCAAAGGACCTAGTATGAAATTTCATGTCCACCCAACACCACTTCCTAGTCTGATAGTTAAAAAAGAGACATTTATTTTTTGCTCTGGACAATTCTGACAAAGATAAATTATCCTTGGAATCCTATCCACTGTTCCTACTCTCCACTTACTCTTCCATGGTTTGCACATGGTAAATATTACATAAATTTTACTGAATGTTAACAGGCTTGGCTGTTTTTTGTTTTCATTTGTTTTAACTTTCTATCAGACAGTAACTTCCTTCCTGAGATCTCCATGACTGTAAGTGGAAACTGGGACTATTTTTTAATATTTTTTTATTTAGGCAGTCTTCAGTCTATTCTTCTTTCTTCAAACCCCTCTTTTCAGGGATTTTAGTCCTTCTTGCTTCACTTCTACTCTGTGGAGTCGTTTATCTTACGTCCTTCATTACTGCACTGCATGCACTATACCAGTAGATTTTATCTCTTGGTTGAAGAGGACGTAATAAATTGCTTCATTGAAAGGTACTAATGACAAATAATTATCAGCCATCTCTGTAGTCCCTTGCTCTTGCTTCCCTCAGCTTCTCCCAAGTAGATAGACCCATTGATATATTTCCTATCAATCAGCTGGAGCTTAATCATGCTCCAACTCCCAGACTGTCTGTGTTAACTCAGGAATTATTTTCAATTGTCTGTATTCAGCAACTGAAAGCTAACATTTGTTGAGTACCATCCAAAAGTCCTCTTTGAAGCTTAAGAGGTAGGTTTTACTGTTTTGTATCTACAGATGGAGATATGAGACTTAGATTATTTAACTTGCCATGATATGTTGACTCAGAAATAATCCATTACAACACATGGGCTCGATGCCCTAGTTATAGTAAGATGAATTGCCTAATGACACATTAGAACTGAGGTACAAGCATGCATGGTGTCCCAAATTATATTTCTTTTACACTACACCTGATCATCATGTTTATACAAGTCATAAAATTGAGCTGCTGCTTAAAGCTAAACTGTTCAGAGTTTAAAATTAAAATTTTGGCTAGATGCTTTGTTTTCTCTAGTTCAGCTTTAGAGCTGAAGACCAAACTTGGTAACTGGGCCATTTCTTTAAAAAAAAAAAACATTTATTTTATTGAAGTATAGTTGATTTACAATGTTGTAAATCACTTTGTATACAGCAAAGTGATTCATTTATATATGAATATATATTCTTTATATTATTTTTCATTATGGTTTATAACAGGATATTGAATATAGTTGCCTGTGCTATCCAGTATGATGTTGTTGTTTATCTGTTCTATATATAGTATGTTGTACCTGCTAATCCCAAACTCCCAATCCATCCCTCCTCCACCCACCTCCCCCTTGGCAACCACAAGTCTGTTTTCTATGTTCTCTGAGACTGTTTCTGTTTAGTAGATAAGTTTGTTTGTATCATTTTTTTCATATTCTACATGTAAATGATGTCATATATTTGTCTTTTTCTTTCTGACTTACTTCACTTAGTATGATAATATCCAGGTTCATCCATGTTACTGTAATCAGCAATATTTCATTCTTTTTTTATGACTGAATGATATTCCCTTGTGTGTGTGTATATATATATACACTACTTCTTTATCCATTCATCTGTTGATATACATTAGGCTGTTTCTGTGTCTTGTCTATTATAAGTAGTAAGCAGATCATTTCTTAATCTTGATCCTGTCAGTCATCTCTCAAACTCCATTCTATAATTCACATCTTAATTTATAGCTCAGATTGATGACCGTGGTCCTGTTGCCTATGGATAGATAACAACGATTACATACCAGCCTGCAAACATTGTTTTTGTCCAGTTGCTGAGTCGTGTCCAACTCTTTGTGACCCCATGAACTGCAGCATGCCAGGCTTCCCTATCTTTTATTATCTCCCAGAGTTTGCTCAAACTCGTGTCCATTGAGTCAGTGATGCCATCCAACCATCTCATCCTCTGTTGTCCCCTTCTCCTCCTGCCTTCAGTCTTTCCCAGCAATAGGATCTTTTCCAGTGAATCAGCTCTTTGCATCAGACGGCCAAAGTCTCGGAGCTTCAGCTTCAGCATGAGTCCTTCCAATGAATATTCAGGGTTGATTTCCTTTAGGATTGACTGGTTGAATCTCTTTGCTGTCCAAGGGACTCTAAAGAGTCTTCTCTAGCACCACAGTTCAAAAGCATCAACAGCCTGAGTATTAATTATGAGACTGCTCTTCTTCTTCTGTACCTCACTCATCCTATTGGACTTTCCTTAGCAGGTGCCTTCCTTTTACGGTGGCCTCCCTGATTGCCACTCTAGAGGATCTTTCTTTGGCTGGAGCAGCCAACTGGTCTCTGGCATGGGACACAGACCTTGAACCAGGACCTGGTTCCCATTTTTTCTCTTCATGAAAATACCTGACTGCCTGTCATTCAGCTTAAATTATAGTTTTAATGGTTCAATAATAGTACCTATTAAGGCGGTCTATCAAAGCCTTGTCTCAACCAAATAGAGTTCTTTGTGGGAGATTTTCAATAACAACAATGTTCTGTTGGGGAGGTGAGTTTGGAGCTGATTCAGTTACTATTGGTTAGTCACTATTAGATACATATTTGTGTGTTCCTAATTTTGGTGCTGTTCTATATTATCTTTAAGTTTACTACTTTTCTCCTTTGCCCTTGTAAATTTGAAGGTTTCACTTATGTTGCATGATAAAGAAGAAACATAGAGGCAAGTTTATAGGGAATTATTTTTCTTGGACTTTTTGTTTTCTTGAGGGTCTTCTAAATTGGTTTTACAGTATCTTCAGTATATGATGAAATGGCAGTTTTTTAGACAAAGTATCATGTGATTTTATGCAGAAAATAATTCATATTTATTAACTGTTATTTGTAATTCTGTCAAGTTCATATAAAATATAATTCATATTTACTATATTGTTTAGAGTTTTGTTAAAGAATCATAGGTCTTTTTATGTAGTAAATAAATAAAACATATGATGGTTTATAAAGAAAAACTTGTAGAATGAAGATTAACTCTAAAAATGTTATTCTTTGAGTAGAAGAAGAATATTGGTGGGGTTTTTGTTGGTCTTTTCTATATGGATATATGAGGGATAAATATCCCATAAAAATTGTTCTACTAAGTCTCAAACTGGGTTGTTTTTTCTTTTGAAGATGCACAGTGTGTTAAACATGATATCTCTTACATGAGACAGTTAAAGGGACTCATCCATAAATGCAAATCTGACTTGCTTAACTGGATTTTCAACATGCTGATTTTAGAACCTCAGTAACTCTCTTCCATGGTGCTTATAAGTTGTTTTTCTGCTAAAATGCCTATATCTATTATGTGTTCTTTAATATATAAAAAGACTTGCTTTTTTATTCCTACACTCAAAAAGAATAAAAATGTATGGCCCATGCAATATGAAAGTTATGGGTTATGAGATAGCATTTCAAATTACAATGCCTTTTCCCAGGGCAAATGCATGGAATGCTTCCCAGGACTTTTTGTACCCTTTGAGATTCAGTGCGAGATGGTTTCCCTGCCCCCACAATCTAATTTTTCTTTTTTGGCTATAATTATTTGTGTGTGATAAAAGTACCAGTTCATGAAACACTCATTTTTAAAAGTATATAAACAAGTATCTGTTTACTCCAAAATATACCCTGAGCAAAATTAAGTGAGAATAGTTCCAAAGATGATTAAATCCAAAATTAAATATAAGTCTTGGAAAGGAAAACTTTATATAAATCCTCAGGGAATATTTGTTTAATATTTGCACATGGAAAAAGGAGAATTAGCTGCATATTTTTTAAAAATAAAAATTTTGGTTTCATTCAGTCCTTATATCAGCTATGAAAATATAACGTCTTAAAAAAATATTACAACTAGATTGTTGTTTAATCGGTAAGTCATGTCTGAGTCTTATGACCACATTGACTATAGTCCACCAGGCCCTTCTATCCTCTGGATTTTATAGTTAATGAGTATTAACAATGTTAAAAAATGCTGAGTAGTAAGATTTTATTTATATAATATTTTTCACACTTATAGGAATTAAAAAAAAAACCTGTTTTCCCCAAGGGAAAAAAGTATTCTGCATATCTATGCAAATGCTGTATTATAGAATTGTATATCAAATAAAAATTGTATTTTAGTTTTCAGTATTCAAATTCAGTGCCACAAGTCATACCCTTTAAATGATAAGCATTTTCTAAGACAGAATCTGCTCATGTATGTGTTATCTGTGCTCAGTCATGGGACATAATAAGAAAAGTACATTTTATCTGAAGTATAACATGTCTCAATGAGGATAAACCAAAGAATTTCTCTCAATAAAAATAGCAATGGTTAAGACATGAGCAGATGGGCCCTCCATCCAGAGAATATAGTACCTATTTCCATGATAGCATAGAAAGCTTCTTCAAAGAGTTAATGTCTAGAAAAATTCATCTCTCTGGGTGAACGTGTACCATTCCTCTTACATAGGAAATAATTCCCAAGTTCTCAATTTACAATACATCTTGTTATTTTGAATTTGATTCTTTTTTATTTTTTTGGCATTTTGAATGCTTACACCAAAAGAGCCCCTATGTTGTCCTCGTCTTGATACCCACGCCAGTTATTACTTCAGTCTTGGATTTCCAGGCCACAGGTCTCTCTTTTGACAAAGATCCTGATTAAGTAGTCTACTCTAACTGTAATATACACAGCATCAGTGCCCCTGTTTACCCCACCTCAGTCTACTCTGACCTGGGCTTAGTAAAACAGTTATTAGAAACACAAACAAACAAGTTCAAAGGAACGGATGTGTCAGAAGCAATGTACTGAAGGAATAGCCATGATGAATTTGAGGTTTCAGGATTGATTGTATCTAGACTGTCATTCAAATGTTCATTAATTTTCTCAGTGTTCTGGTGTTGAGTATACATAGAGGTAAATATAAGCACACATTTTACACTCAACAAGCTTATAATAAAGTGAGAAATACATTAAAAAGCAACTGGTGAATACTGGAAACAGATTTCAAAAGAGAAAAGCAAAAATTTGAGTTCAAAGTCTGTTGAGGTACGTACATCTGGGAGATCTTGCATAAGAGATTGTTATTCATAGGTACTGAACATCATGGAATAGTTGGATCAGAAATTTGGATAGTCATTCTCACATGTATATAGTAGTTGAAATCGTTGGAATTAAAAAACAATCACTCGATGATTTATAACGTGAAAAAAAGCCTCAAGTCAGATGCTAAAAAAACTCAGTTTACTAAATTGAGTTATCAACAGATACCTTGGCCAATTCATTTTTTTTTTCAATAAAATATGGTTAGTGTCCAGTTGTGTTCTGTTCAAGTTTTTTTAACTTAGTGTAGAGTTTTTGCAGAAGAGCAGTATGTTTGCTTTTCTCAGATTCTGGTTACACTTAACTTTTCCAATTGACCAGACTAAGGAAATCTAGAAGCAGGAGAAGAAGTCAGAAATTGCAGTCAAAATAAAGGTTAATTGAACTAAAATTCAATTGAAATTCAATTGAAAAGGAAAGATATAACAATTTGAATGCAGAATTCCAAAGAATAGCAAGGAGAGATAAGAAAGCCTTCCTCAGCGATCAGTGCAAAGAAATAGAGGAAAACAACAGAATGGGAAAGACTAGAGATCTCTTCAAGAAAATTAGAGATACCAAGGGAACATTTCATGCAAAAATGGGCTCAATAAAGGACAGAAATGGTATGGACCTAACAGAAGCAGAAGATATTAAGAAAAGGTGGCAAGAATACACAGAAGAACTGTACAAAAAAAATCTTCATGACTCAGATAATCACGATGGTGTGATCACTCACCTAGACCCAGGCATCCTAGAATGTGAAGTCAAGTGGGCCTTAGGAAGCATCACTATGAACAAAGCTAGTGGAAGTGATGGAATTCCAGATGAGCTATTTCAAACTGAAAGATGATGCTGTGAAAGTGCTGCACTCAATATGCCAGCAAATGTGGAAAACTCAGCAGTGGCCACAGGACTGGAAAAGGTCAGTTTTCATTCCAATCCCAAAGAAAGGCAATGCCAAAGAATGCTCAAACTGCCACACAATTGCACTCATCTCACATGCTAGTAAAGTAATGCTTAAAATTCTCCAAGCCAGGCTTCAGCAATATGTGAACCGTGAACTTCCTGATGTTCAAGCTGGTTTTAGAAAAGGCAGAGGAACCAGAGATCAAACTGCCAACATCCGCAGGATCAATGAAAAAGTGAGAAAGTTCCAGAAAAACATCTATTTCTGCTTTATTGACTATGCCAAAGCCTTTAACTGTATGGGTCACAATAAAGTGTGGAAAATTCTAAAGAGATGGGGATACCAGACCACCTGACCTGCCTCTTGAGAAACCTGTATGCAGGTCAGGAAGCAACAGTTAGAACTGGACATGGAACAACAGACTGGTTCCAAATAGGAAAAGGAGTACGTCAAGGCTGTATATTGTCACCCTGTTTATTTAACTTTTATGCAGAGTACATCATGAGAAACGCTGGGCTGGATGAAGCATAAGCTGGAATCAAGATTGCTGGGAGAAATATCAATAACCTCAGATATGCAGATGACACCACCCTTATGGCAGAAAGTGAAGAAGAACTAAAGAGACTTTTGATAAAAGTGAAAGAGGAGAGTGAAAAAGTTGGCTTAAAGCTCAACATTCAGAAAACTAAGGTCATGGCATCCGGCCCCATCACTTCATGACAAATAGACGGGGAAACAGTGGAAACAGTGGCTGACTTTATTTTTTTTTGGGTTCCAAAATCACTGCAGATGGTGATTGCAGCCATGAAATTAAAAGACACTTACTCCTTGGAAGGAAAGTTATGACCAACCTGGACAGCATATTGAAAAGCAGAGACATTACTTTGTCAACAAATGTCCATCTATTCAAGGCTATGGTTTTTTCCAGTGGTCATGTATGGATGTGAGAGTTTGACTATAAAGAGGGCTGGCCACAGAAGAATTGATGCTTTTGCACTGTGGTGTTGGAGAAGACTCTTGAGAGTCCCCTGAACTGCAAGGAGATCCAACCAGTCCATTGAATTTGGTCCTGGGTATTCACTGGAAGGACTGGTGTTAAAGCTGAAACTCCAGTATTTTGGCCACCTGATGCAAAGAGCTGACTCATTTGAAAAGACCCTGATGCTGGGAAAGATTGAAGGCAGGAGGAGAAGGGGACGACAGAGGATAAGATGGTTTGATGGGATCACTGACTCAATGGACATGAGTTTGGGTAAACTCTGGGAGTTGGTGATGGACAGGGAGGCCTGGCGTGCTGTGGTTCATGGGGTTGCAAAGAGTTGGACAAGACTTAGTGACTGAACTGAACTGAACTAAAATTCACTAAAGACTCATCATTTATTATTATTTTCCTGCTCTTGAATCCTGTGTTATTTGAAAAGACTTATTGACTGACAAACATATGAGTGTAGAGCAAAGTCAATATGATATTTCTCTAGTCAATATGTTTCAGACAGTTCTTACCAAAATCAGATTATAAAAGATGATAAAATATGCTCTATGATATTTCTTTATTAAAACTGTTCTATGTGAGAACACTTAATGTCTTAAGTGGTGAAATGCCATCTTGATTTTTCTTGTTAGATTTATGTAGCTCTGTTTCTGAAGAAAGTCAGAGGAGTTATCCCTTATGAGTGTAAAGCAATTTTATTTCAGGTGCTTTCCTCAAGGACTGCATATTTGCTAGCAAATAATTTTCCCAATTTGATTTATTACTGCTGCTGCTGCTAAGTCTCTTCAGTCATGTCCGACTCTGTGCGATCCTGTAGACGGCAGCCCATCAGGCTGCCCCATCCCTGGGATTCTCCAGGCAAGAACACTGGAGTGGGTTGCCATTTCCTTCTCCAATACAGGAAAGTGAAAAGTGAAAGTGAAGTCACTCAGTCGTGTCCAACTCTTAGAGACCCCATGGACTGCAGCCTACCAGGCTCCTCCGTCCATGGGATTTTCCAGGCAAGAGTACTGGAGTGGGTTGCCACTGCCTTCTCCGTGATTTATTACGCTTGGACTAATTAGTACACCTCTGTAGAGCTTTCACAAAAGAAAATAACATGATTCTCCACTTGATAGTGAACTGATCTTTTCAGGATGATGGTGACTGAAGAGTCCACTATTATAACTGTTTGATTTGTGACATTTGCCTTGTAGAATCACAGAGAGAGTATTCCCAAAATATGCCATTAGGATTTTTATTTCAAATGCTTCCAAACTAGAAGCAAAGTTTGCAACTTTGCAAAACAAACAAATAAATAAAAAGATTTTTCTCTTTGAATACTTTCAAAATATGCTTGGGTAGGGTAGAATAATTCAATGGATAACAGAAATGTAAGGCAATGGAAAGAACACATAGTTCTAAGAAGCTAGCCACTGAGTGAGTTGGGCTAAAAAGTAAAGAATGAGTTACAATATATAAAGCGACAGCTATATGCAAACTTATATAATATTGTAAACAGAACCAGCCTGTGTCACTTGTTCAACTGAGACAGTCTGAATCAGATCAGGCTATGTGAAAGCAGCCATTTTCTATTTGTTTAAAAGAACTGTGGACTTAGCATCAATGATCTCATCTACAGTGATTAAACTTGGTATGATTTTTCACATACAAATCATTTTTATACAAAACTGCTTTTGTTTGGATAGCATGATAGCATGTGGTTGACTCAAATGCCTATATTCCTCATAATTTTTTTCATAAATGATGACCTCAGGAATGCTGGAAGTAGGTCCAAGAGATATATACTCTGATAGAGGATACCAGGCAATCATGATCTATAGAAGATTTTAGATTTTGTTATATTTATTGGGTAGTTGATTTTGCATTCTTCTCATTTAAGTCTATGTGCAAGTCTCAATGAGTATTGTCTCTCTCAAAAAATTCAGATTTTTGCTAAAACGGAATCAATTTTCCATGTCAGCTCTTATCCAACTTCCCATAGCTGCTCTGGATTCCACACTATCTTGCTACCAAACATGTTCAGCATGCTTATTTGACAGATACAGAAACTAAGACCCAAAGTTAATGACTTTTCAAAAGTCCTATAGTTGGTGACTATATTTTTATTAAACTTAAAATTCTAAGTCTATATTTACAAAAATGAGGAAACACTGTGAAGAAGGTGATGGGTGTCCATAAAACTTAGTGTGAGGTGATCCTGTTCCTCACAGGTCTTCTGTCTGAGGGTTGACTTAATCACATATACAAAAATCTTTTATTTGAAATTTTTAACTTGTATGTTTATTCTTTCTTGTCTCCAACATCCCACACCCCAAATCCCTACACATAGCATTCTATCTCATGAAAAGTAAGCATACTTAGCTTTATTTGTTAGCTGTCATTTTACTTTTTTGATAGGCCAGAATAAGATGTCTCAAATATCCGACGACAACTCGCCTAGTTCCCCCAAGTATGAAGCCTGGGTCATTTAGCTCCATTCCTGGCATTTTCATTTTGTTTAGAAAAAACAGTCCTAAAACTTTTACTGACCTTGTGCATAATATGATTCTCTGGATTTTTTGCTTAGAACTTGACAAATTACCCATCACATACTCAAGGAAGTCATACAGCTGTTTCTCTTTTCTATTCCAAACCATCCATACTTCACTAGCCTAGAACTGAAGTATTATACTCAGCTATGTTGCTTTTTCATTGTTTTCCAGCTGTGATAAGATAATCCTATGTGAGCAGCAAGCAGCAAGGAATACTAAGATGAATAGTGCAGTTGAAAAAGAAATATAAGAAAAAGTGATTTCAATACATATACCTTTTTTTTAAATCTAATGAAATATTAAGCACCAATACATTGTAAGTTGTTCAAAATGTGAAGAATGATCTTATGTATCTAAGCTGAGATTTCTGTTATAAATTGATAAAGGAAGTGATTCTGGGAAGAGTGAATTGGAGTACATGTCCCCAACTTTCCTTTCAGTTCAATTAGCTACTGGTTCCTAAGTTTCCTCCGGACCAAATATTATTTTGGAGAATGTCATCCCACATTAAGCTTTACTGAACCATGTTGCCAAACTCTTGCCATCTCAATACTTAAGAGTTAATGAACCATTTGGCAAGAGTGGATAAGGGTAGGAAAGGGTCACATAATATCCAGAGAATGACCAGTTTTCAGCCAGTCCTCTAAAAAGGCAAAATAAGACAGTCTTGTATTATAAATATCCCACTCCAAAAACAACAAGGCTTTCCTTTTCCTGTTGATTATTGATGACTCCCTTTCTTCACAAGGCTAACTTCCATTCTACATTTTGTTGTTGTTGTTGTTTAGTCGCTAAGTCGTCTGACTCTGTAACCCCATGGACTGTAGCCCACCAGGCTCCTCTGTTCATGAGATTTCTCAGGCAAGAATTCTGGAATGGGTTGCCATTTTCTTCTCCAGGGAATCTTCCTGACCCAGGTGTTGAATCTGTGTCTCCTGCATTGGCAGGTGAATTCTTTGCCACTGAGTCACCTGTGAATTCCACTCTACATGGTGATAGGTAAAAGCTAATGAGGAGACAAGGATAAGAGGAGAAGGATGAAAAATTTTCAAGGAGTGACAGAAATGCCTATGTAAAGCTACCTTTTTTAATGAAGGAGGTTGGCTATTGAAAGGAGTATCACATGAATCTGAATTACTAGTTGTAGCTGGGAATGAGATCTTTCATGGCTTTTTTTTTTTTTTTTTTAATGCAACACCTCTTCCAGAATGATATTATCTCCACTCATGTATTTTCCTTTGACTTTGTATATTATTTTTTCAAACTCTGAAGTTTTCTGCTCAGAAATTTTTTATAGCTCTAAAACTCAACTTCCTATTACAGGGAATATGTTAATCAATAGATATCAAAATAACAAAATCAACATATCTGAAACTATAGTAGCTTTTCAAGTTACACATATACCCTTCTTCCTATATAATAATACTAAGGTGACCATAGAATTTATCATTCAATCTGGGACATTTTTGAGAATTAAAAAGTGTCCTGTTAATAATGACGATGCCAGCAGGCCTAGAGGGGGACTATCTTGGAAAAGTGGCCTGGGTGATCCTCATTTCTCTACTGCATTTTGTTAAATTCCCCATGCAGTCTGAAAGCTTTGGAAATAGTAATCAAGTTTTTTTCTGGTACCTTACTCCTCATTAGGTCTTATTAATATTATTGCTCTTTTCTTTTTTTCAAATTGGAACTTTCATGCCTAGTCATGTATTTGCTCCTTAGTTAAGATGTTCATCACTTCTTTCCTGGACTTGAAAAGATCCTAATTGGTCCCCAGGATTCCAATATTCCCTCTTTCCAATATTCACCTGTGAGGAGGTTTTCCTAAAATAAGTATCTAGTCTAATCATTTTCCTCTCAGGATCTTTTAAATATTCTTTCATCTAAATGCTTCTTATACAGTCAGTTTTAGTTTTTTTGCTCTGCTATTGTGACTGTTGCCACATGCAGCCACTCCTAGTTTCCTGAACTCAACCATACTTCTAATGTCATCATGCCTCTATCAAAGTTGTACCCTCTTTATGTGAGGTCCCTCCTCTATCTTATAAATAAGATACACTTAAAGTCCCTCAATTACCTTTTAGCATTACATTTTTGGGGTACTATAATAGCACAGAATATTTTCTTTTTTTATTTTTGGAATTCTAGAAAAATGGGCTTGAGCTAAGTGTTGTCTTTATCAGCAAAAACTTTTTCATTTTAAAGGCAAGATAATAGACACAGTACAAAAAAATCAGGGACAAAACTTCACATTATGCTTAAATGTTCAAAAAAATGTTTTCCTCTATAGTCTATTACTGATTTTTATTTTGCCTTTAAAATCCCAGTCTGCTGTTAATGAGTATAAAACTTAAAATAATCAATTAATTATAGTTTATGTGCCTACCATTGATGTAAGTTTTTTTTCACTTGTTTGTTTTCTGGCTTTTAATGTTGTTCTAAAGTCTATAGTCAGTTTAATTAACAGCTTCATTTTCTATCCAGTATTTTTTTTAATAATTTTGATTTTAAATCTTTTATTTATTTCAAAATATAATGTACATTAGGAAAAGAGACAGAACTAATACAGCTCAGTGAAATAATTGCAAATCAAAAGCATGTAACAATGGCTTGGTTAGAACTCCAAAACCCCTCTCTTGTCTCCACCTATCCTCACCAAGGAAACAATCTTCTGAATTTGATTATAATAGTATCATAGCTTTGCTTTAATTTTACTATCTAAGTATGTGTACCTCCCCAAAATTATTGTTTAATTTTGTCTTTTTTTTGAAATTACATCAATATAACTGTACTGCTATATTCATTTTGTCTGGCTTCTTTCACTATGTTTGTGAGACTTGTCTATGCAACAGTAGATATTTACTTCTTCTCCACTGTATGAATATTACCATTTTTAATCCATTTGATTGTGATATATATTTAGATGGTCTAAATTTTTGACTATTAAAAATAATGCTGTATGAACATTCTCACCCGGGCTTTTTAATGTCTATGGACCTGACTCTCTGAATATAATTCTAGTAATGATGTTGCCATATCATAGGGGTTATCTATCTTCATGACTGACAGATAATTTTAAACCAACTGACATCCCAACTGTAGTGTTAGAGTGTTCTTTTTGCTCCACATCTACACCAGTACTTTATAAGTTTATTATGAGTTCTAATTGGTGAGGGTTAATATTTCACTGTGATTATACATTTTATTTCCTTGATGACTCATGAATTTGAGTATTCTCTTAACACGTTTATTAACCATTTAGGAATCCTGTTTTGTTTTTTTTTTTTTGAAGTAAATGTTCAGATATTTGCTCATTTTCCCCTCCCTTTTCTTCTTGGTCATTACTTCATGATTTCTGTTTTGCTTTGTTTGTAGCTGGTTGTTCAGACTCCATGTGTTCATTCTTTTCCTGTTTTTCTCATGATTGATTTCTAGTTTCATATCACTGTGGTCAGAAGAGATGCTTGAAGTGAAAAAGAAGTCTACCTGGACCACACCCCAAGCTGCTGGTCTCCTCTGTAACCCTACTTTGAGCCTTCTCCAAAGACCTGCCCGCCCTGTATCCAACACCAACATGTGACTTGTGTTGGACAAGGCTGGAGCATTTGCTTGGGAGCAGGAACTGTGGCGTGTTGCTTTTGGTGATTTGAATGGCTGTGTGGCCTTCAGAATGAGTGGAACCCAGGTGTTTCCCAAGCTGGCATCAAGGAGTGTGGTGAGACAGCAGGTACTCATGCAGAGCTCTCTCCACCTTGTCTATTGACAAATCAGTATCTGCATACTCTCCTGAGTGGATTCTAGGCTTCTCTAGGCACCCCACTCCAGTACTCTTGCCTGGAAAATCCCATGGACGGAGGAGCCTGGTCAGCTACAGTCCATGGGGTCGCTAAGAGTCAGACACGACTGAGTGACTTCACTTTCACTTTTCACTTTCATGCATTGGAGAAGGAAATGGCAACCCACTCCAGTGTTCTTGCCTGGAGAATCCCAAGGACGGTGGAGCCTGGTGGGCTGCTGTCTATGGGGTCACACAGAGTTGGACACGACTGAAGGGACTTAGCAGCAGCAGCAGTAGCAGTGTTCTTGTTTGCCCTGGATATTCTTCCAACAGCCAAAGAGGCTTGTCTCCTCCACATAGGGCCCCAGGACTGGGACATACAGTCTGTAGCTTCACCCAGTCATGTCTCAGGGCAACAGACTGTCTTGTGGTCTTTTCTTTTTTGTTAAACCCCTCCCAGGGGGACAAACATCAACTTGATACTTTTTCCCCCCATCCTATCTTGTTAGTAGGAACTTTACTTGCAGCTTTGGTTGTATGGGAGTTCTGCCTTTTTCCAGTTAGTTTTCTGTGAGAATTTTTCCACATGTAGATGTACTTTTGATGTATGTGTGGGGTGAAGTGAGCTCCATTCCTCTTACTCCACCATCTCACTCTCCCTCCTATTGATTCTAATTCTTTATCTGTTTCTTATTTTACATTTTCTACATATTCCTATGTAGAAAACAAACTACGGATTTAAAACATATTTTCAAAATCTTATGTATTTCTTTCTCTTTTTCTGTTGTATAGGTTAAACACACCAATACTGAATTGAATTAAAATGATGTTAGTGTGCATTCTTGTCTTATTCCTGATCTTAAAGGGAAAGCTTTAAACAGTTCATCATTATGTATGATGTTTGCCAGGGGCCTCTTGGTTTACCCTTTATCAGGTTAATATTTTCTTCTAATCTTAGTTTGTTAAGGATTGGGAGATTGGGATTGACATAGACACACTACTATGTATAAAGTAGATAATTAATGTATAAAGTAGATAATTAATAATTAATTTTCTAACTATACAGCAAAGTGGAAAAAAGAGAAGATATAATCTGTTTGTAGGATATATATTAAGTTAACCTTTAAAAACACATTATGGTATACAGTAGATGCAGACAAATACTGTTTAATTCTACTTATATGTAGCTAGAACAGTCAAATTCAGAGTCAGAAAGCACATTGGTAGATGGCAGGGTCCAGGGTGGTGGGGAGGTGGGGAGAAGGAATGAGGACTTAGTATTTCATGGGAACAGAGTTTCAATTTAAGAAAGTGAAAACTTCCAGAGATGGATGATGGTGAGAGTTGCACAACAACATGAATGTACTTAGTGTCACTGAAAGGTCCAGTTAAATATCGTTAAAATAGTGTGTTTTATATTATGTGACTTTTACCACAATAAAAAACTGTACTGCAGGAAGTAATATAGAATGATTTCACTTTTTCTTCATGTATTGAGATGATCACAAGACTTCCCTTTTGTTTCTCTGTGATCAGCAGGAAAGAAGTTGTAAAAAGACATAGAGAGGGTTGAGAATATATTATAGGAACTGGTAGAGCTCCTCAAAACTAGTTTCAGTGGGGAACTTTATCATATCAAATCCAAAAGGATGGGAGGGCATTGATTCCCTAACTTTCATGAAATACAACACTGTAAAAGAGGACTGTGGGCTTTCCTGGTGGCTCAGCTGTAAAGAATCCACCTGCAATGCAGGAGACATGGGTTCAGTCCCTTTGCTGGGACAATCCCCTGGAGAAGGAGATAGCAACCCACTCCAGTATTCTTTCCTGGGAAATCCCATAGACAGAGGAGCCTGGCAGGCTACAGCCCATGGGGCTACAAAAGTGTTGGACATGACTGAGGGACTAAGCAACCAACTACCCAACAACAAGAGAGGACTACACAATCAAAGCTCTAACTTGGCGTTTATAAATGCACCAGTCCAAATGGACAGCATATGTGATATCAATTTTCTATTGTTTTCTTTTTCAGTGTCTTCCATTGACATGTCAAACTAGAAAGCCAGTGAAGCTTATCAACATGCCAGGGCACACTCATGGTGGAGATGAGTAAAGAATGGTGGTGGAGAAGCTACCTGGAATAATGAGAGCAGATCTATTAATGTGGTGAGTTACATGGACTGATTTTGAAACCATATTGCATTCTGAATATAAATCCAACTTGGAAATGACTTATTATCCTTTTAGTGCATTGCTGAATTTGGTTTAGGGATATTTTATTTAGGATTTTTACATATGTGATCATAAGAGTGATTTTTACTCATGCTAAATTTGTCAGATTTTGGAATCAATGTCATTCTGGTTCAATAAATTGAGGTCTGTAGTGCTCCCTCTTTTTCAATTTTCTGGAAAATTTTGGAAATGAATAATATTATTTCTTCTTAAAGAGTTTGGTATAATCATCTGCTTATGTCATCTGGGCTGGAGATTTCATTCTTTTGCAGTTTTCTGATTAGAGATTTAACAAATTATTGATAAAGATCTATTCAGATTTTATATTTCTTCTGTCATATTGGTAGGATATCTTTCCCGGGATATTAGTCTATTTTATCTGTTTTCCTTTTTCTTGATAATTGTTATGATTTATTGTTATTTGCTCTTAATGTCTGTTGAAAATGGCATAAAGACTCCTTTTTCATTCCTGATATTGATTATATACACTTTATTTTTTTCTTGATTAGGGGCTCATAAATTTTATTGTCTTTTCATACAATCAAATTTTAATTTCTTTGATTCACATTTCTATTTAATAAATATTTGCTCTTAAATTGTTTCCTTTCATACTTTCTTTGTATTTTTTATTCCTTCGTTGATTTCTAGATATAGAAAATCTGTTGTTGTTCTCATTTTCATTTAGTTCAAAATATTTTTCAGTTTTTATTTTTATTTTTCCTCCATGTGTGGGTTATTTTGAATTTAATTTCTAAAATTTTTCAATACATAAGAATCCACTTGTTACTTTTATTTCTTGCCTAAATCATATTCTGCATGATTTTAATGATGTGAAATTTGTTGAGACTTTATTATAGTTTGAATGTTTGTGTCCCCCTGAAATTATGTTGAAATCCTACTGCTCAGTGTGATGATATTAAGAGGCGGGGATTGGGGAAGTACTTAGGTCATGAGGGTGGAACGCTTATGAATGAGATTAGCATTCATAAAAGAGGTTCCAGGGAGCTTGCTAGTGCCTTTATGTCATGTGAAGATACAATAAGAAGTTTGTGTTCTGTAAGAGAGACCTCATGAGACCATGCTGGTATCCTGATTTTGGACCTGCAGCCTCCAGAACTGAGAGAAAAAGCTTTCTATTGTTTATTAAATCCCCACTCTGTCATATTTTGTTACAGCTGCCTTAGTGGATCAAGACAGACTTGCTTTAAATCCAGCACATGGTCATTTTTATCTAAATCCTCCGTGTGCATTTGAAAAAAAGTCTGTGTTTCTGAGTGGTTGTTTTATGCATATGCTTAATAAGCATCAGAATAAGGTCGGAACTGGAGAACCATGAAATTTAAAGTTTTGATCTTACTGATTTCTACCTGATTGTTCTAAGGTTATTTATAAAATACATATTTATAAAATAAATTTACAAGCAAAGACTACTGGTTGTTATTTCCCAGTCCAAGGGATCTTCCAGACCCAGAGACTGAACCCACGTCTCCTGTGTCTTCTGCATTGGCAGGTGAATTATTTACCTTTGTGCCACCTGAGAAGCCCACAGAGGCAAAATCCACCTTTGCCTCTATACTAAGAGGCAAAGTTCCTGTTGACAGAATGTTTTAAGAAATACCCGGATATATTTGGGAATCTTGGAGAAATGGGGTTTGTTTCTTACTTTCCAGGTTGCAAGGTGAAAAACTTCAAGTACCCTCAGTCATGTCCAACTCTTTCCCACCCCATGGACTGTAACCTGCCAGCATGTGATTCTCCAGGCAGGTTACTGGATTGGGTTGCCATTCTCTTCTCCAGGCAAGACTACCATATGACCCAGCAATCTCACTTCTGGGCATATACCCTAAGAAAACCATATATATCCTGAGAAAACCACAATTTAGTGTACCTCAGTGTTCACTGCAACATTACTTACAATAGCCAGAACATGGAAGCAACCTAGATGTCCATCGGAGATGAAGAATGGGTAAAGAAGTTGTGGTATGTATACACAATGGAATATTACTCAGCCATAAAAAGGAATGAATTTGAGCCAGTTGTAGTGCAGGGGATGAACCTAGAGCTTGTTATACAGAGTGAAGTAAGTCAGAAAGAGAGAAACAAATATAGTATATTAAAGCATATATATATGGAATCTAGGGAGAAGGCAATGGCACCCCACTCCAGTATTGTTGCCCGGAAAATCCCATGGATGAAGGAGCCTGGTAGGCTGCAGTCCATGGGGTCACTAAGAGTCAGACACGACTGAGTGACTTCACTTTCACTTTTCACTTTCATGCATTGGAGAGGGAAATGGCAACCCACTCCAGTGTTCTTGCCTGGAGAATCCCAGGGATGGAGAAGCCTGGTAGGCTGCAGTCCATGGGGTCACACAGAGTCAGACATGACTGAGTGACTTAGCAGCATATGGAATCTAACAACAGATGGTACTGATGAACCTATTTGTAGGGAAGGAGTGGAAACACATGGAGAGAATGGACTTATGGACACAGCAGGGGAAGAGAAGGTGGGTGATATTGAGAAAGTAGCACTGACATATATACACTATCATGTGTGAAGTGGATAACTAGTGGGAAGCTACTATATAATACAGGAAGCCGAGCCTGGTGCTCTGTGATTAGATAGAGGGGCAAGATATGGTGGGGTGGGAGGAAGGCTCAAGAGGGAGGGTGTGTGTGTGTGTGTGCATGTGTGTATATGTATGTATATATATGTGTGTGCGCTAAGTCGTTTCCAACTCTTTGCACCCCATGGACTGTAGCCTGTCAGGCTCCACTGTCCATGAGATTTTCTAGGCAAGAATACTGGAGTGGGTTGCTGTTTCCTCCTCCAGGAATCAAACCCACATCTCCTGTTTCTCCTGCTTTGGCAGGTGGATTCTTTAACACTGAGCCACTTGGGAAGGCCATATATACATGTGTATACACACACACATACACACACACACACACACACACAACTGATTCACAATATTATATGGCAGGAAACAACATTATAAAGCAATTATCCTCCAATTAAAAAATTAAAAAAAATTACCTCCAATCCATGGCGATTCTTAACAATTTCCAGTTTCCTCCTTGTACTAAAATCTGACCATCCTCTTTTTCTTTTTTTTTTCCCTTAGTACTTTCTGCCTACTTCTCTTTGAGTACTTGTGATAATGTATTATATTTTTTTTCTCCTCTTTTAGACTTCAATTCCTTAACAATCTTTTTCTCCTGAATTTTATGCAACATCTGCAAGATAGAACTGCTTAATTGTGTTTGAATGGATAAATCCAGATATGTTTTCATGTTTTTTCTTCCTTTTCTCCTTCTACAGCATCTTCACAATCCTGACTTCTTGCTTCTTCATTTTCACTATATTAAGCAATGACGCTAAAGTGAACAATAACTGTATTGCATGTACTTAAAGAAATGTCTAGCTTCTAGTAGATCTCCATTTGGTAGAATTAGTGGACCAAAATACTTGGTGGATAAGCAGATCTTCATATAGGTTCTATCCAGTGCGTCCTGTCCAGGTCTTGAATTGCTCCTGAGCTCCCACATACAGACTCTTCTGACAAGCAGTAGGAATATAGAACACATATTTTTTAAAAACATACAATTGTTTGTAACCAGTCAACCCTCTTCTTTGTTACAAGACACGTTGCTTTCTTTGGGATGGAATAAAAACTCATCTTTTGCTAGAAAGGGAGTATGTTTTGGCAACCCAAGAATATACAAACAATGAAGAACCATCTGAATCCCCAAAGTTCAAATTTTGGTAAAACCAAGTTTTAGGGCTGAATGTATTTTATCACATTGCATTTTGAAAATCAGTAATCCACATATGGCATATGTATCCTTGAATTACCTACAGTTCTCAATTAAGCAAACCATGGCATTCCCTAGCCATTATAAGTAAACATAGGTTATTGTAGTTTTAAATTATGCCACTTTCAAACATTTTTTGCTTTAGTCCTTGAAACATCAAATCTCTTTCATTTTCAATTTGCCTCTTTCAAACCAGTGCCCCATAGGAGGTGCCGTCCAAAAGTTGAAAGTCTCTTTATTTCTGCCAAGTCTAATTTAGATACCACTAAAGCTTCCAACAAGTGTACATGGGAGAATGAATTTGGGAAGAATTTTGAAAACAGAATGGTTTATGTCGGCAGCAGTTTGAAAAAAGAGTAAATGCTATTGAGAAATGAACTTTCACTAAACCAAAAATAAAAATGCTAAAAGTATATAATTATCTTGAATGGTAATAAGTTCTGCACAGTTATCCAAAATCTATAGATTAATTGAAGAACTATGTTCCTTTTTGAGTATGATATGGCCTTGAGTTAATGAACCACAGCATCCGTGATATGGCATTTTGTACTGTATGGTATATTTTAAATGAAGCTTAAACAAATAAGGACTCACCATACTGCCCCAAGCAAATAAAGTTTTACACAGCAGGAGGCAAACATTCTTGAAATAATTGGTCACGATAGGATATTATTCTTTTTTTTTTAAGTCTTACACAAAACATATCTCATTTCTTCTAAATTGGTTCTGTAGATTTGAAAAAGAATCATGATCAAATTTGTGGCATGGAAAAGAGCCATTCTTTATAAAGAATATTAATTATCACTGTAAAGTACAATTAATATAGAAGCCAAGGAAATTACACTGGATTTCTAATTTGATGATGGTGCAAACTTACTTTTGAATTAATTTCTGATATTGACTTAATCAGTAGATATTATTATGTACATAAAAATTATGAAAAACATTGCAAAAAATACACTACTAAACCAAAGTACAATTTCTAGGATTTCTTTTCTTTTTTAAAATTTTTTGTTATTGGTTGAGAGAAGCAGGTATGAATGTGGAGGAAGGGCCAGGAGAATAATATAATCTCTTATAAGATAAAAGTAAACTATCTTCATGATACTGGCTGTGTTCTAAAACAGTTTGGGTCTATAAAGTTTGTTTGGTCCAGTTTTTCATCCTATGAATAAGAAAATAAGACCCAGATAGAATGATTAGACTGTTTTTAGCACTGTTATATACTAACATTTTGAGATTTAGAACCAGGATTCATGAATGCAAGTCAATTTTAACTTAAACAAATTCATATAGAAAGCTTAATGAAATAAAAACTAATCTATTTTTTAAAAAAGTTATAAAATAGCCTTAAATCTTACATGATATAAAATATACTTCAATTTTACATTGATCCAGCTACACTGGTGCCTAGAGCAATATTTCTCCAGAGCGATTTTTTTTTTTCACAGTAAGAGGAAGCAAAGATATGAGAATAGGAGGGCAGGAGGGGAAGGGGACGACAGAGGATGAGATGGCTGGATGGCATCACCGACTCGATGGATGTGAGTCTGAGTGAACTGCGGGAGTTGGTGACGGACAGGGAGGCCTGGTGTGCGGCACTTCATGGGGTCGCAAAGAGTTGGACATGACTGAGCGACTGAACTGAACTGAACTGAACATGTAATTGTATTGCTTGTTTCTGAAACCTTGGGATAAAGTGACTAATGACACCAAATTTCAAGCAACACTGAGAATCTTTCCAGTAACCTTCGGCCTGTTTCATTGTGATGGCTATCTGCCTCAGTATTAGTATTCGAAAAATGGTGACAACCCAGTACCTTTGTGTCCTGACTACAAAGGAGACAGGCTGGATGTAAAATAAGAGGCTGTGAAGAGTTAAGGAAATGGAAACAGCAGAAAATCAGTAAAGTTGTGGAGCCCCATTAGGAAAAGCGGACCCACTCAAGGAAAGAAAATTAATCAACTCCAAAGCAGGTTGTGGGGAATTCAGTTTAGTCTTAGGCAGCTCAGTCATTAGTATGGAGAATCAACATGTCCTGACTTAAGAATATTGCAAATGGCTTCAGAGGCTCACAATGGTGAAAAGGGAATCAGGATTATTAAATGAAACATGTAAAAACAAAAAAGCAAGTGTACTAAAAACAGTGCTGGAAGGAAGGAATGCAGGATGCAGTTCTTGGGAAACAGAAACAAGAATGAAAGAGAGAAGCAGGCTAAAAGGAGGTAGTGGCAGTTAGCTATGCTGTGAAAAGGAAAACACATATTCCATTCCATTAATACAAAAGTCACAGACAAAAAATGACCTAATAGGTTGCCTAGTCTTTTCCCAGAATTATTCATAGTGCCTATCCCTCCATTGTATGATGTTCTTCACTTCTTGTACTTAGGAGATATGACTATGCTTTTGAAACTTGGTTTTCAGGGAGACGACTTGTTTTCTTATACTTCTGGTCCATTGTGTTTCCCACAAGAGATGGTGAATGACGAAAAGCTTTTTTAGAATTACCCCAATAGTTGTTTCTCAATTCTACTTGCTTATCAAATTCTATTGATTCTACATCCATAATATATATTTTTTCCATTTTGTGTCTTAAGTCCTTTTTTTTTTCTTCCAAACTGATCTCTGCTTCTCTAGTATTCTTCATTCTAATCCATTCTGCATGATATTGTCAGAATTATCTTCCTGAAGCACAGGTCAGGCTGAATCACTTACCTGGTCAAACTCACCTGATGAGTGCCTACTGCAGAAAAAATAAACAAGTTCTTTAATATGGAACCTAAATATTTCACAATCCATCTATTAAGCAGTGTGCCTTGTTCATAGATTATACACTTCTTTTTCATTCTTCCATTATTTTCTTTCAAAATTTTATCTTTTCTCTAGAGAGTGCATATTGAACTCTTGACTTCTCCAGTCAGTACTCTCAGATCACCTAACTGAAACATTCTCTTCTCCGGTTCCCTTAGCACAGTGCTTAGATATCTGTCATACTTTGTATTTTAACAACTTACCATAAATTAATATCATCTATCTTCCTTTGTAAATGCAGAACTGCCCGAAAAAACAGAAGCCTCAGATCAGAAACTGTATCAGTTTCCTGGGCAAAAGATATCTGATGAGATGCTTGGGAACTTTGCAAGAGCAAGAATGAAATATGATGATATAATTTAGAGAGAGAAATGTGGGTCAGGGTCAAGAAAATAATTGTGTTTCCCTTAAATACTTATTAAAAAAAAAAAAAAAACCTCTGATGTAGAAAAGATTTTTCATATACTCAGTGTGATAACTTGCTTCATGCTTCATAGGTATTGATCAGCCCTTGTCTTTATTGTTTTTAAATGGTTCTTGAATAAATAGATCCCAGGGATGGAGGGTATATATATGTTCTCAACTACTTGGACTATCCCTGATTAAGATAGACTTGGCTTTCACTATGGCTGAGTAGTTTTTCATCCACAAAAACCAATCATTGGCTTCCAATATGGATTTTGTAGCTCACACAGACAAGAATGTTATGTGGTATCCAACCCACTGAACTGAACTCCTTACGTTATTAAGAGAAATGTACTGGAAGAGAACTTATTCTGAAATTGGTTTTAACTTCTCTGTCTTTCATGTGTCTGCTAGTATTATAGACTTAGTAATGCTGCCTCTTATATAGCTTTGGTTATACTCACTAAGGAACTCAATTCATATAAAAATGGACAGGTTACTGTAAGATTTACTACTCTTAATCATAAATTCAGAAGCAATTGACCATCCAGACAGTGAAGCACATTAGACGCTCATGTTCTAACAAGGAGAAAATAATTTGGGGAGTAAGTTAGCTCTTATAAGATCCAATATTGTTCTGGAATAATAGTGTTACTTCATTTAAATCTCAGAGTCAAAACTGACTGGCCCTTTCAAAAGTCAAAACAGTAGAAACTGTGTTTATGTCTTGGGGGATGGTAAAGGAATGGATATAACAGCTCTAAGGGTTACCCCCAATGTCTTAAAATGTTGGCTTCTCATCTTCATGTCTCTGCTTTCCGATCATTTAAGTTTTTTGTTTTTTTTTTTAATACATGATCATGGGCTAATTGAATTGGAATCTGAGAATGGCTTTAAAGATAAACTAAAGAGCCTGTTGAGGAAGGTGAAAGAGGAGAGTGAAAAAGCTGGCTTAAAATTCAACATTAAAAAACTAAGATCATGGCATCTGATCATGGCAGTAGATGGGGAAAAAGTGGAAACAGTGACAGATTTTATTTTCCTGTGCTCCAAAATCACTGTGGATGGTGACTGCAGCCATGAAATTATAAGAGGCTTGCTCCTTGGAAGAAAAGCTATGACAAACCTACAAAATGTATTAAAAAGCAGAGACATTACTTTCCCAACAAAAGTCCATCTAGTCAAAGCTATGGTTTTTCCAGTAGTCATGTATGGATGGGAGATATGGGTCATAAAGAAGGCTGAGCATCAAAGAATCGATGCTTTGAAACTGTGGTGTTGGAGAAGACTCTTGAGACCCTATCATGAATTACTTTTCAGTATTCTTGGGCTTAGTGTATATGGAATCATGCAGCATGTATTCTTTGGTATTTTGTTCTTGTTGTTTGACATTAGGTATTTATGATCCCTTCATTTTTTTAGTATTGGTGTTTTGTTTTGCTATTAGTTCATTGTGTAAATATACTGCAATTTGTTTATCAATTATCCTGTTTATGGACAACTAAGTTGTTTTCACTTTTAGGCTATCATGAATAAAGATGATATACACAATATACATTTCCTTTTATCTTCAGAAAATACATAGGAATGGGATTGATTTAATACCTGATTCTTCTTTGAGTTCTTAGTCATCTCCCAAATCATGTTGTCTTAGTTTCAAGATGTACCTTCTCTCCTAGAAGAACTGAACACTTCAATGAAGTATCTTGAAGATAGTAGTAGGCTGTGAGTAATGTAGAGACATGTAATAAAGAGATAGTATTCTAAGTACTGTTAACTGCATAATATGTTTTACTATCTAGCAATGTAAATTCCATGTCAGTGCTCTTTGGGAGGTATGGGCTTCTCTTGTGGCTCAGCTGGTGAAGAATCTGCCTGTAATGTGGGAGACCTGTGTTCTATCCCTGTGTCGGAAAGAACCCCTGGAGAATGGAAAGGCTACCCACTCCAGTATTCTGGCCTAGAGGATTTCATGGACTCTATAGTCCATGGGGTCACAAAGAGTTGGACATGACTGAGCAACTTTCACTTTTAATTGTGAAAGGATTGTCTGCCTTTTTTTTCTTTTTAATATGAACTTAATAATTGGCTGCTATAGTTAAAAGAAGAACTGTACAAAAAAGATCTTCATGACCCAGATAATCACGATGGTGTGATCACTGACCTAGAGCCAGACATCCTGCAATGTGAAGTCAAGTGGGCCTTAGAAAGCATCACTACGAACAAAGCTAGTGGAGGTGATGGAATTCCACTTGAGCTATTTCCAATCCTGAAAGATGATGCTGTGAAAGTGCTGCACTCAATATGCTAGCAAATTTGGAAAACTCAGCAGTGGCCACAGGACTGGAAAAGGTCAGTTTTCATTCCAATCCCAAAGAAAGGCAATGCCAAAGAATGCTCAAACTACTGCACAATTGCACTCATCTCACATGCTAGTAAAGTAATGCTCAAAATTCTCCAAGCCAGGATTCAGCAATATGTGAACCGTGAACTTCCTGATGTTCAAGCTGGTTTTAGAAAAGGCAGAGGAACCAGAGATCAAACTGCCAACATCCGCTGGATCATGGAAAAAGCAAGAGAATTCCAGAAAAACATCTATTTATGCTTTATTGACTATGCCAAATCCTTTGACTGTGTGGATCACAATAAACTGTGGACAATTCTGAAAGAGATGGGAATACCAGACCACCTGACCTGCCTCTTGAGAAATTTGTATGCAGGTCAGGAAGCAACAGTTAGAGCTGGACATGGAACAACAGACTGGTTCCAAATAGGAAAAGGAGTACGTCAAGGCTGTATATTCTCACCCTGTTTGTTTAACTTCTATGCAGAGTCCATCATGAGAAACGCTGGGCTGGAAGAAACACAAGCTGGAATCAAGATTGCCGGGAGAAATATCAATAACCTCAGATATGCAGATGACACCACCCTTATGGCAGAAAGTGATGAAAGTGAAAGAGGAGAGTGAAAAAGTTGGCTTAAAGCTCAACATTCAGAAAACGAAGATCATGGCATCCGGTCCCACCACTTCATGGGAAATAGATGGGGAAACAGTGGAAACAGTGTCAGACTTTATTTTTCTGGGCTCCAAAATCACTACAGATGGTGACTGCAGTCATGAAATTAAAAGATGCTTACTCCTTTAAGGAAAGTTATGACCAACCTAGATAGCATATTCAAAAGCAGAGACATTACTTTGGCAACAAAGGTTCGTCTAGTCAAGGCTATGGTTTTTCCTGTGGTCATATATGGATGTGAGAGTTGGACTGTGAAGAAGGCTGAGTGCCGAAGAATTGATACTTTTGAACTGTGGTGTTGGAGAAGACTCTTCAGAGTCCCTTGGACTGCAAGGAGATCCAACCAGTCCATTCTGAAGGAGATCAGCCCTGGGATTTCTTTGGAAGGAATGATGCTAAAGCTGAAACTCCAGTACTTTGGCCACCTCGTGTGAAGAGTTGACTCATTGGAAAAGACTCTGATGCTGGGAGGGATTGGGGGCAGAAGGAGAAGGGGAGGAAGAGGATGAGATGGCTGGATGGCATCACCGACTCGATGGATGTGAGTCTGAGTGAACTCCGGGAGTTGGTGATGGACAGGGAGGCCTGGCATGCAGTGATTCATGGGGTTGCAAAGAGTTGGACACAACTGAGCGACTGATCTGATCTGATAGTTAAAAGAAATCTTACTGGCATATTATCAAGATTGAAGTAAATTTAGATTGAATTTGTGATAATTAACATACCACTGGATCTTCCTATCTAAAAATTAGGCAAGTTGTCTTTTCTGGCTTTCATTAGCATTTGAAAATTATCTTAATATGTATAATGCTCATTGCTTCTTAAACTAAAATTTCACTATATTTATGTTCCTTTTTTTGGTGTAAAATAGCCAATGCTGGTGTCTGTCACTTGTAGTCAAATGTTACTTGAAACAACAATAAGGTGAGGAGGTTTCTATCAATCTGATTTAAGTCTCTAACATGATTTTTTACAGATGGATAAAGGCTATGTTTCCTAAATTTAGAATTGAAAAATTGTTGGTTAGAGGATAGAAAATTTGCATTGCAGACAAAGAGCTTTTCTTTGGGAATTCTGATTAAGGGCTAAGCTATTTTTTTTTTTTTTTTGATGTTCAATATTACACAATTTAGGTGATTTTGAAAGTCCCCAACTTAGATCAAATAGCAGGAAAAGGACCCAGGTGTTCAGAGAAGAAATTCATCAAAAAGATATGAGATGTTTTGATTGGTGATCCAGGATCAGTGCCAAGACAGGGATTATTTTAGGGATAGGCTGGTGCCAAATAAGTGGATGACAGTGGAATTTTTTTTTTCAACCAGCCTCTTAGCATGATGTATATGCCCTTGGAAGAAAATTGGGTAAATGAGGAGGAGTGTATGGGGTCTGTGGGTATCAGAGACAGAAAGAGAGAAAGAAAGAGACAGAAAGAGAGGAAAAGACAGAAAGCAAGTAATTCACAAAATCATAACACTGAGCATGCAAAGAAACTTTGGCTTATATACAGTAGTAACTGGAGACTGTTTCCAGCTTCAGCAGATGTATGTAAATTCAAGCTCAAAAACTTAAGTAAGAGCAAACAAGACTGAATTGAATAATGGTGATTTTATGTGATTAAAAAATATCTGAAGATAAAGTTGTGAAATGTATTGATAGATATAACACATGGAACTTTTTATTGATTTAATATTTAAGAATTTGTTAAATATATATTGCTTTTATAAAAATTAAAAATACTTTATTATTAAAAAGTAATTTATACAATGAAAATTTAGTCAATAAAATACGTAGAAAGTAAAAAAAACTCTTACTTAATTCAAACTAATGGTGCTAAAAATATCCATTTTTAACAACTTTGTGATTTTTTTTTTTAGAATTTATTACCTCTACATTTATAATAGTAAACATGGGTTAATTTCTGTATATAACATAGCAAGCTTTTTGTTTTAACTTTAGAGAAGTATCTCAGGGAAATATCTATTTGAATATATACATAAAGTAATACTTTGTTATTGGTTACTTTATATTGAACTAAATGTATTTTTAATTGACTTTACTGAAATGTCAAAATTTTAGACAAAGTATATGTTAGCCAAGCAGATTAATGTTTATTATGGAAACTATAAGAAGATCATAAAATGTTGGTAATTCTTGAGTGTTTTTCAAAAAGACCGAGTCTATTATGGCTTTGATTCTATAATCAATCATGAAATTCCACATCTAAAAACCATAAGACCAAAGTGCAAATACATAGAATTCCCAGCAATTAGAGATTTCTTGTCATAACTCCAGATCTACTTGATCCTATTCCCAACTAACATCAATCTCATATTCTATGACTTTGATCTTGACCTTGGCTCTTATTCATTATACTTAGTTTATATATTTGGTATCTCCAGTATTTGAAGCTGCCTCTTTCTAGAGGATTATTACTTGACTTCAATACTTGGATCAAGGCTCCATGCTATGTTGGATAGAATGCCAATCACTGACACTTCACTATTTAGGAATTTCTGCAGGATCAGTACTTATATCCCTATGGGGGAATGTGGGAAATATTCAGATTTTACTATATGGGACCATATACAATTCACAGATGTAGAATAAAACTGGATTCAGAGCTGTAAAAACAAGAGTTAGTAAAAGGTGCTTTAAGGTATTAAAAGTAATGTCTTTAAAAAGGCCTTCTTTATTAAATGAGTGATTTAGGTTAAAGATATCAATAAAAATAATTGTTATTGAGATTAATAAATGTATAAAACTAGGTGGAGTTTTACCAGGATGATTTTTTTTGAAGCAAACTAAATTGATGTGTTTTTTCTGTCAAAACTTCTTTGAAGAGATAAATCTTTACTAACATTTTATTGCTGAATAAATGGATCCAGATGATAGTACCAGTTCCTTCCATGGAAGAAATGTGGCATGTGTGATGAAATTAAGCCTTGTGTGTGTGTTGAAGTGAAGTGAAGTGAAGTGAAGTCACTCAGTCATGTCTGACTCTTTGCGACACCATGGACTGTGGCCTACCAGGCTCCTTCGTCCATGGGATTTTCCAGGCAAGAGTTATGGAGTAGGTTGCCATGTCTTTCTTCTGTGTGTGTGTTCAGTTAAGTCGCTCAGTCATGTCCGACTCTTTGCGACACCATGACTCGCAGCACGCCAGGACTCCCTGTCCATCACCAACTCCCGGAGTTCACTCAGACTCAGGTCCATCGAGTCGGTGATGCCATCCAGCCATCTCATCCTCTGTCGTCCCCTTCTCCTCCTGCCCCCAATCCCTCCCAGCATCAGAGTCTTTTCCAATGAGTCAACTCTTCGCATGAGGTGGAGTTTCAGCTTTAGCATCATTCCCTCCAAAGAAATCCCAGGGCTGATCTCCTTCAGAATGGACTGGTTGGATCTCCTTGCAGTCCAAGGGAATCTCAAGAGTCTCCTCCAACACCACAGTTCAAAAGCATCAATTCTTCGGCACTCAGCCTTCTTCACAGTCCAACTCTCACATCCATACATGACCACTGGAAAAACCATAGCCTTGACTAGACGAACCTTTGTTGCCAAAGTAATGTCTCTGCTTTTGAATATGCTATCTAGGTTGGTCATAACTTTCCTTCCAAGGAGTAAGCGTCTTTTAATTTCATGGTTGCAGTCACCATCTGCAGTGATTTTGGAGCCGAAAAAAATAAAGTCTGACACTGTTTCCACTGTTTCCCCATCTATTTGCCATGAAGTGGTGGGACCGGATGCCATGATCTTCGTTTTCTGAATGTTGAGCTTTAAGCCAACTTTTTCACTCTCCATTTTCACTTTCATCAAGAGGCTTTTGAGTTCCTCTTCACTTTCTGCCTTAAGGGTGGTGTCATCTGCATATCTGAGGTTATTGATATTTCTCCTGGCAATCTTGATTCCAGCTTGTGTTTCTTCCAGCCCAGCGTTTCTCATGATGGACTCTGCATATAAGTTAAACAAACAGGGTGAGAATATACAGCCTTGACGAACTCCTTTTCCTATTTGGAACCAGTCCGTTGTTCCATGTCCAGTTCTAACTGTTGCTTCCTGACCTGCATACAAATTTCTCAAGAGGCAGATCAGGTGTTCTGGTATTCCCATCTCTTTCAGAATTGTCCACAGTTTATTGTGATCCACACAGTCAAAGGATTTGGCATACTCAATAAAGCATAAATAGATGTTTTTCTGGAATTCTCTTGCTTTTTCCATGATCTAGCAGATGTTGGCAATTTGATCTCTGGTTCCTCTGCCTTTTCTAAAACCAGCTTGAACATCAGGAAGTTCACAGTTCACATATTGCTGAAGCCTGGCTTGGAGAATTTTAAGCATTACTTTACTAGCATGTGAGATGAGTGCAATTGTGCAGTAGTTTGAGCATTCTTTGGCATTGCCTTTCTTTGGGATTGGAATGAAAACTGACCTTTTCCAGTCCTGTGGCCACTGCTGAGTTTTCCAAATTTGCTGGCATATTGAGTGCAGCACTTTCACAGCATCATCTTTCAGGATTTGGAATAGCTTAACTGGAATTCTATAACCTCCACTAGCTTTGTTCATAGTGATTCTTTCTAAGGCCCACTTGACTTCACATTGCAGGATGTCTGGCTCTAGGTCAGTGATCACACCATCGTGATTATCTGTGTCATGAAGATCTTTTCATATGGTTCTTCTGTGTATTCTTGCCATCTCTTCTTAATACCTTCTGCTTCTGTTAGGTCCATACCATTTCTATCCTTTATCGAGCCCATCTTTGCATGAAATGTTCCCTTGGTATCTCGGATTTTCTTGAAGAGATCTCTAGTGTTTCTCATTCTGTTGTTTTCCTCTATTTCTTTGCATTGATCACTGAAGAAGGCTTTCTTATCTCTTCTTGCTATTCTTTGGAACTCTGCATTCAGATGTTTATATCTTTCCTTTTCTCCTTTGCTTTTCGCTTCTCTTCTTTTCACAGCTATTTGTAAGGCCTCCCAAGACAGCCATTTTGCTTTTTTGCATTTCTTTTTCTTGGGGATGGTCTTGATCCCTATCTCCAGTACAATGTCATGAACCTCATTCCATAGCTCATCAGGCACTCTATCTATCAGATCTAGGCCCTTAAATATATTTCTTACTTCCACTGTATAATCATAAGGGATTTGATTTAGGTCATACCTGAGTGGTCTAGTGATTTTCCCTACTTTCTTCAATTTAAGTCTTAATTTGTTAATAAGGAGTTCATGATCTGAGCCACAGTCAGCTCCAGGTCTTGTTTTTGCTGACTGTATAGAGCTTCTCCATCTTTGGCTTCAAAGAATATAATCAATCTGATTTTGGTGTTGACCATCTGGTGATGTCCATGTATAGAGTCTTCTCTTTGTTTTGTAGGAAGAGGGTCTTTGCTATGACCAGTGCATTTTCTTGGCAAAACTCTATTAGTCTTTGCCCTGCTTCATTCCGTATTCCAAGGCCAAATTTGCCTGTTGCTCCAGGTGTTTCTTGACTTCCTACTTTTGCATTCCAGTCCCCTATGATAAAAAGGACATCTTTTTGGGGTGTTAGTTCTAAAAGGTCTTGTAGATCTTCATAGAACCGTTCAACTTCAGCTTCTTCAGCATTACTGGTTGGGGCATAGACTTGGATTACTGTGATATTGAATGGTTTGCCTTGGAAACGAACAGAGATCATTCTGTCGTTTTTGAGATTGCATCCAAGTACTGCATTTCGGACTCTTTTGTTGACCATGATGGCTATTCCATTTCTTCTGAGGGATTCCTGACCTCAGTAGTAGATATAATGGTCATCTGAGTTAAATTCACCCATTCCAGTCCATTTGAGTTTGCTGATTCCTAGAATGTCGACATTCACTCTTGCCATGTCTTGTTTGACCACTTCCAATTTGCCTTGATTCACGGACCTGACATTCCAGGTTCCTATGCAATATTGCTCTTTACAGCATCGTACCTTGCTTCTATCACCAGTCACATCCACAGCTGGGTATTGTTTTTGCTTTGGCTCCATCCCTTCATTATTTTTGGAGTTATTTCTCCACTGATCTCCAGTAGCATATTGGGCACCTTCTGACCTGGGGAGTTCCTCTTTCAGTATCCTATCATTTTGCCTTTTCATGCTGTTCATGGGGTTCTCAAGGCAAGAATACTGAAGTGGTTTGCCATTCCCTTCTCCAGTGGACCACATTCTGTCAGATCTCTCCACCATGACCTGCCCATCTTGGGTTGCCCCACGGGCATGGCTTAGTTTCATTGAGTTAGACAAGGCTGTGGTCCTAGTGTGATTAGATTGACTAGTGTTCTGTGAGGGCAGACACACTGAAACACACAGTTTCAGTGTGTCTGCCCTCTGATGCCCTCTTGCAACACCTACCATCTTACTTGGGTTTCTCTTACCTTGGGCGTGGGGTATCTATCTCTTCACGGCTGCTCCAGCAAAGCGCAGCCAATGCTCCTTACCTTGGACGAGGGGTATCTCCTCACCGCCGCCCTTCCTGACCTTCAATGCGGGATAGCTCCTCTAGGCCCTCCTGTGCTGGCGCAGCCATGGCCTGGGGTCGGTCCTCCTGGCTGCCGCCCCTGGCCTCGGGCTTAAGGGCGTGGGGTATCTCCTCCCGGCCTCCGCCCCTGACCTTGGACGTGGGGTAACTCCCCTCGTCACCACCCGTGACCTCGGATGCTGGGTATCTCCTCTTGGCCGCACCCCCCCCCACCCCGACCTCGGACGTGGGGTAGCTCCTCTGGGCTGTTCCTGCGCAGTTGCAGTCTGGTACTCTTGGCCGCTGCCCCTGACCTCGGAAGTGGGGTAACTCCTCTTGGCCGCCGCCCTTCGGGCATGGGGTCCTCCCGGCTTCTGCTCTTGACCTCGGACGTGGGGTAGCTCCTTTCGGCCATGCTTTAGCGTGCCCATGGCAGCCGCCTGCACTAATCAGGGGTCAAACTTGGGTTTCCTGTATTGCAGGCAGATTTGTTTTACCCCTAACCCACCAGGGAAGCTTGTATAAGTAGATCCACATATAAACATTTTCTTAAATCAAATGACTACTCTGTCCACATTTTATGCCCTCAACATTTTGTCATTGCATAAATATGGAAGAGCTCTCTTAATCTCTCTTCACTTAAGTGACTTAACGAGTATGGTTCATATAGACTGATGTCTTTCATGTATGCTCAGGATTAGTTAACTACACTTGAGCACAGCACTCATTTTTTCTCTTAACAGTTAGACTGTATCAAGAGCAGATTGGTTTTATTATTATGCTTATCAACAGGGTATTGTATTTATTTTTAAACTGATTATGCCAGTTGTACTTGTTACTGTAACAAGTTATTGCAATTAATCAAATCTTATGTAACTGGTAGAGTAGCAGTATGAGAAGAAAGCTTTTTTATATAAAAAAACAAGTTCAATATTTTAGAAAATTTTTACTAATTGCTGTCAAAAAGATGTTCATGAGACAAATGTAAAAGATTAGGAAATGCATTTAAAAAATATAGGGTGATTTTTGCATATTTCTCTGTGAATCTTTAAGGACTTATTTCAGTTTCAACTAAAATTGGATATTGTAAGCTATAAACCATAACCATGGTTTATGAATGAAGCTGTTACTTCAGCCCATAAGTTTTGATTGTTAATTGGTCTTGATCTCATTAGATGAGAGGAAGCATCTGTATTATGTCAAATTTCTTTCTTTCTTTTTTTTTTAATCAAATAAATGAGATAGTTTAGGAGACTTAAGCTGCTGTTTTTAATTTATGGAAAGGCATTCAAAATAAACTGATGCAAAACAACACTGTAGCCATGCATTATCTTTCATTCTATGATTCTTTCTTTCTTTCCTTCTTTTCTTTTCTTCTCTCTCTCCCTACCTACCTTCTTCATTCTTCCTTCCTTCTTTCCTTTCTCCCTCCCTTCTCCTTCCTCTTCCTCTTTTCCCTCTCCCTCTCTCTCTTTCTATATAATTTCATTTCCCATCCAGTTTCTCACAGTTCTTATTTGGAGCATTTCTATTTGCATAGTGTATACGTGTGGCAGATTCATGTTGATATATGGCAAAACCAATACAATATTGTAAAGTTAAAAAATAAAATAAAATAAATTAATAAAAAATAGATGTTATGTAAACAAATTATTATTCAAAATATGAAATTATCTGTTCTTTGTGATATTTTAAGAATAGTCTTTGGCACATACAAATATCCCTGTTAGAAATTAAACATAATAGAGAAGTAAATAGCTAATAATATTTATATTGATTTATTTGAAAAAAAACTTAAAAGATTTCCATTCTAGAATTTACAGAGATTGAAGTAGAAAATTAGATTCTCTTGAATGTTAAATAAATGCTATTCCTGCTTCCTTGCTAAAACATTTGTGAGATATAAAACAAGTACCTCCAAAATAGAAAGATCACATAAGTGGGAAATCTCCAGGATCAGAAATGACGGTATGTTCTAATTTTCCCCATTTTCACAAAAATTTAATTTCATATTTGTCTCACAGGTACAGTTATTTTTTTTTCTCCCTTTAGAATTAACCATTTATAGTTTTTCAGCATTTGGGCAGAATATTTTTGCAGTCTACTCATTATGGCTTTACCATTTGGGTTTTGGCTTTACTATTTTAACTGCATTGCTTGGTGTTTTATGAATAAAAGAGAAAATAACTAATGAAGCTGATTAAATAGAGCATTCATTTAAAATGAAGTTCTGGCACCAAAGTAAGTAAGGTAATGCATGTAAATGCCAAGTTTATTTACTATGTTCAATACTGCCAGCATAAATTATCTTTGGGGGAAGTATTAAAATAAGATCCTTTATTAGGACTTTTTCAAGACCCTGAATTTTATACCTTTTATAACATTTCCATGTAAGGACAATCTTTCTACTTCATGCTATGCTATGCTATGCTAAGTCACTTCAGTCCTGTCTGACTCTGTGCGACCCCATAGACAGCAGCCCACCAGGCTCCCCCGTCCCTGGGATTCTCCAGGCAAGAACACTGGAGTGGGTTGCCATTTCCTTCTCCAATGCATGAAAGTGAAAAGTGAAAGTGAAGTCGCTCAGTTGTGTCGGACTCTTAGCGACCCCATGGATTGCAGCCTAACAGGCTCCTCCATCATAGTGTTAATAAATGTACTATGAAGAAAAAGTGATAGATTCTAGGTATGGTTTCAAGGATAATGCCTTGTATGTTTGGGTAAAATTTAACCTTTTACTAAACTTGATTTGTACTCTAAACATTAAAAAGATAAAATTCATGTAAATATCCATTTAAAATATTATTTTAAAATAATGTAATTTATTAAAACAATAAAGTAAGTATAGCACTAAATTTCACATGTAGCATTAAGAAATATGAGATGGAGAGATTAACATAACTGTGCAAACAATAGTCAGAAAATACTGCTGTTGAGAAAATACATAGGTCAACTAACTCCATTTAATCAACCACATGAGGCAACTGCTTGGATGCAAGTTTGCATTGCCCGTTCAAAGTATGAGCCCAACAGAATTTTAGAAGTGGAAAGGGGCTAAGAATTTTATCAAGACAACATTTTTCTACCCAGTATAGTAGTTGCCCATTTTGGAAATAAAATTTGCTTAAATAATATCATCCTCATCTCTCCTTGAAGACCCCTAATGGCTGAAACAGTTCTACCTAAAAAGAAATTCATTGCATGTCTCATTATTGCTAATTTTATAAAACTTTTTCTGTATTCCATTAAAAGTTTGTTGCATGCATCCTCCACTCACTGACTACAGTTTAGCTCCTACTTATTTTATTCAACAAACATTTGAGTATCTAATTTAAATTCAGCAGCATATTTTTTCTTGCACGTGTTTCATGAAAAGAAAAACAGATAATCCAGCAGACCTGATGAAACTGCATTCTTAGGAAAGAGGCATTGTGGACAGCCTCAGGAGGTGTGTAGGTTCTGCACTTCCTGTCATACTCTAGGGCAGCATGAGCACCCAGCTGGTTAGATGTAAAATTCTAGAAGGACGACTTTGACAAGTCTTCATTACTTCCCTCGTGTGATGAACAGCTGGCATATAATAATTATTAGTCCATTCCTGCCACTTCAGACAGGACAACACATACCACCCTTTCCCTGGAGAGAGTAGAGTTGGGCTTAGGTCCCAAGGTTACAGTAGACCTTGCCACAATCTGTGGTCATCAACAGGGCACTGGGAGTAGTTAACTGAAAGAAATAGTTATCTTAAATCCTGGGAACATAACTATTTTTCATGTAGCTTTGCAGGCCAGCTTTTTTTTTTTTTTCCTGAGATCAACCTAAATGAAATCAAGTTTGGAGAAAGTAAACCTTCCCTATTAAAATATCTTCAAGTATTTGAGTTCAAGGATCACTTCTTTTATCCCCTTTATCAAGCATGCTTCTATTTTATAGTGTGCACTTAAGTGTTTGTTGAATGCATCCATGAATAAACCCTCATCTAGATACTATTTGAACATAATTTCCTTAATACTGAAGTTTATGGAGACTCCTCCTAAAGTTGATGCCCAGATTCAGAGACTATCCTCCAGATCTGTGTGTTTAACTTTCTTTGATAATGCTGTATATAAATTAGTATAGTCCCAAAGTAGATTTTCTCTTTTAGCAACAGGATAACATTGTTGGCTCATATCTAGTTTGTGGTCATATAAAACACTGGACCTTTACATGAACTCCTGTCATTCCAGAAGACCAACCCATGTATTACATTCAGAAGAAAAATAGTCTCATCTTGAGCAGTTACAATTTTGTTAAGTACAGAATTGTCTTTTCAACTTTAAATCAGGGCCACATGTTTTCTATGTTAAACATCAACTTGCTGCTTTTAGGTCATTTCATTCTATCAGTTTGCATCCTAAATGTATCACCCTGTTGCTGTTGCTGCTGCTGCTGCTAAGTTACTTCAGTCCTGTCTGACTCTTAGCGACCCCATGGACTGCAGCCTACCAGGCTCCCCCATCCCTGGGATTCTCCAGGCAAGAACACTGGAGTGGGTTGCCATTTCCTTCTCCAATGCATGAAAGTGAAAAGTGAAAGTGAAGTCGCTCAGTCGTGTCCAACTCTTCGCAACCCCATGGACTGCAGCTGACCAGGCTCCTCCGTCCATGGGATTTTCCAGGCAAGAGTACTGGATTGGGTTGCCATTGCCTTCTCCGATGTATCACCCTACATATCATCAACTCTATATTGTATTCTGCATATTTGACAAATGTGTGTTTGTACATTATTTTAAAAATTCTGCCATTTAAAACTGAGCAAGTATCTGGCATACTATAATCAACTAGGTTTGGCATGGGTGCACTCATTACAATTAATTTGATATGTTTTTGATAAGCAGCTATGAATTAGGGCAACCCATATGAAAAGAAGAACAATATGAAAAATGTGGGAGTGATTTTATTCCTTGATTTATGCAGCACCATATCAAATGTAGTATGCAGTGAAGGACAAAGAACAGGTTTACAGTTTAGAGTCCCATTTCCCATCCACCCATTTGCATATATTGTGTCAACTTCTCCAAGTTTCAGTTTTCCTTATCTGCTAAAAAGATGCAGGTATGAGCATTAAGTATGATGATGTATTTACTGTGCCAAGGAGAGCTTGGGACTTGTAATAGGAATGAATTAAATGTTGAATTCTTTCTCTGTATAGAAAGGATGTGAAGACACTGAATTGTGAACATCTTAAACTCTTTTGCTATTCATTGGTCACTTCATCTTTTTATTTTATTTGATCTCAATACGTCTGAATTTTATGGTTCTTTGATTTTCTGTTTTAGATTTTTAAATACTGGGATATTTATGTATCTATAGTCCTTGGGGCCTGTGTTTGTCTGCGACCTCTAAAAAGCAGATGGGAAAATGAAATAAAATGTGCAGGTATATTATTGGAGAACTGGGAGAAAATGGAAAGGGAATGAAGAATGTCTGGGATAGCTCTAAGACCACGTGTGCATGCTCAGTCATGTCTGACCATTTGTGACCCCATTTACTGTACCCTGCCAGGCTCCTCTGTCCATGGGATTCTCTAGGCAAGAATACTGGTGTGAATTGCTATTTCATACCCCAGGGGACCTTTCCAACCTAGGGACCAACCCACATCTCTTGAGTCTCCTGCATTGGCAGGCAAATTCTTTACCCGTACACCACCTAGGAAGCCCAGCTCTAAGACCATAATTTCAGTCTCGCTCCAAGTATAGAGAAAAAGGAGTAAAAGTTACTAGGAAGCCTACTAAACAGCAGTGTAGTTTAAAGAGAGTTCAGTAGGACACTTGGGAGTCCTCAAGCCAGAGGCGAGAGGGGAGTCTGTGTCTCTCAGGAACAATGCTGCCTTTGAATGCTTCCCAGGTTCAACCATTGACTGGGGACATCCACTGGGAAGTGTGGCCTCCAAGCAAAGGCTGAGGTGGAGTTCAGAACACCAAAGCTGCAGTCCTACTCAATTAAGCTTCCTGAAGTTGGAAGTCTATGGACCAGGGACTCTTTGAGAAGCTTGAATCTTTATCAAAGATAGTGGAAATAACATGTATATCATTGTCAAGTATAGTATACTAGTGAGTGAAAGTTGCTCAGTCATGTCCAACGCTTTGCAACCCCATGGACTATACAGTCCATGGAATTCTCTAGGCCAGAATACTGGAGTGGGCAGCCTTTCTCTTCTCCAGGGGATCTTCCCAACCCAGGGATCGAACCCAGGTCTCCTGAATTGCAGGTGGTTTCTTTACCAGCTGAGCCACAAAGGAAGCCCAAGAATACTGGAGTGGGTAGCTTATCCCTTCTCCAGTGGATCTTCCCAACCCAGGAATTGAACCAGGGTCTCCTGCATTACTGGTGGATTTTTTACCAACTGAGCTATCAGGGAAGGCTGTTTCTATATTATACAAAGGATTCTTTAAATGACTTTAGAGACAACTTATTTTGTTGTTGTTTTAAGGATTCATTATAAATGAACATCTTTAAATACAAAGATAATAATCCATATTGGTGTTAATGCTGCTAAGTAATATAAATATGCATAAACATAAAAGGATCAAGGGGAGAAGAGTAAAAGGAAGGAGAGGAGAAAGACTCTGACTCTGCTCTTTTTACAGTATCACTTCTTTTTACTGTTTCACTTTACTGCATACTTGCCAGATGAAAGATTATAGGATGGTCTAAAACACAGTAGGCAAAATGACCTGGCAATGGATGACCCCACCATATGGTCACACATAGCAAATTTGCTTCGTGCCATATGTGGTACCCATATTCTAAAAGAGCAGACTTTGTTGCTGTTTACTCTTAGGTGAAGTAGAATCTCAAGTATAGGTCAGCAAAGATTGACAAGCAGTGTTCTGGGATAAATGTAGGGCATGATATGAAGAACAGAGCTCTTTAATTACCAAAAGACGTCATTGTTAAAGCAAAAAGATGGTTTTGAGAATTCAAATAGACTTCTCCAAATAGATCAGATGAATGGGAGAACTGTACAGTTGATGTGGGCATATGGAAGAAATAGTTCTCTCCCGGTTAGATACACAGGAGGGCTATTTATATGCCTCTTTTAGAGAAGACAAGGTTAGCTTGCAGACCAGAGCCAATTTGGGAACGTGGAAGCCTTCATAAAAATCTACTTTCAAATTCTGAATATTTTTAATCTAAACATGCTGCTAAGGAAAGAATTTTTCACTGTTGCCAGTGTTGTTCTTATTGTTTAGGTATGCAATAAGCAAAATAATAACAACAAAAAAAGTAATTTACACTTTGGAAATGGACCAAATATGTGAGCCATCTTTTAAAAATATTTTAAAATAGGGAATAATAAAAATCATTTAGATACTTAAAAATTAGGGTATGTTGTTTTCCTTTACAAAAAACTGTATCTGTAATTCTATAGTTTAAAATTTTTAATGTCGTCAAGTAGAGGATTTTTTTTTCTTTTTTAGTTGCTGAGAATGAGAAAAAATAAATTATGCTTATTATAATTAAGAGGAATAAATTTAATACAAAGATGATATTATTATGCAAAACATATCAGTGGTAGGCATGAAATAAAGACAGAGAAAGATCAAACCACAAGTTGTTCTTGATAAAGTTGTTTTAGATTGTTGCTGACCAACCTAGATAGCATATTGAAATATTACTTTGCCAACAAAGGCCTGTCTAGTCAAGGCTATGGTTTTTCCAGTCGTCATGTATGGATGTGAGAGTTGGACTGTGAAGAAAGCTGAGTGCTGAAGAATTGATGGTTTTGAACTGTGGTGTTTTAGAAGTCCCTTGGACTGCAAGGAGATCCAACCAGTCCATCCTAAAGGAAATCAGTCCTGGGTATACATTGGAAGGGCTGATGCTGAAGCTGAAACTCCAATACTTTGGCCATTTCATGCAGAGTTGACTCATTTGAAAAGACCCTGATGCAGGGAGGGATTGGGGGCAGGAGGAGAAGGTGACGACAGAGGATGAGATGGCTGGATGGCATCACTGGACATGAGTTTGGGTAAACTCTGGGATTTGATGATGGACAGGGAGGCCTGGAGTGCTGTGGTTCATGGGGTTGCAAAGAGTCAGACACGACTGAGGACTGAACTGAACTGAACTGAAAGGGCTTAAATTGTTTTTATGTTTTCCAGTGAGAATTTTAGCTTCAATTAAAACATTCTATTACAGTTTTAGGCTGTGAATTCTATGTTTACTTGTCACTAGGAGATAGAGTAATGAGACCTCATATTATATAATAAAAGATTCTTCTTCTAATTCAAAAAGAAGGGAAGATCTGTCAACAAACCCAGCTTTCAGTAATATCAGGTATTAAGAAGAAGCAATATTTATCATTAACTCAGTTTTTAACACCTTCAATTATTAATTTAATCATTTAATGTTAGAGAAATTAGCAACCTGCCTAAGGCCATGTGACTAATCTATGAAGCAACAAAGGACCCACAGATTCTTAATTTTTACTTTGTAACCCAGAATAATAGGCCACCCAAGCTCTAATAATTTATAAACCTTAAAAGAAGCAATTAAAGTATCAGAAGCCAAAAGAAAATAATAAATAAAATCAGTATGGGTTCATGAAGGAGGCAGTTTTCTGTTTCCAAATACCATGATTTATTTATAAGTATATTTCCTTTTAGTTGACTTTGTGGCGCCTTTATATTTAAAATCTGAAGACTGAAAGTAACCATGGAAGTCACTTTTCCCCCCAACTCCATAAACTGGCACTTAACCATTCCTGCTCAATTGATGTCTGCCTTTTGAGTACCTGCCAGAAAAGGAGATGCCCAGCCTCTCAGTTGGACATTCAGACTTGTCTTGTAAACAGGGAATTCTTATCTACAACCTATATTGTTCTTAAGTCTTCAGAATTAGAGAAGAATTGGCCATAACCCAACTCTTTTCACAAAGGCATTAATATTTTCAAAGTGAATCTTCATCTTTGATCTTCCATACTTTAAGAAACTTGGCAGTGTTTCTTCAGTACTAGCTTTCCCACTTGTCTGTCCAGTTTCTATTTGAATTTTTATAATAGATAATAGTGACTTTCATTGTATACTTCTTTTTCTAGTCTTTCCTTAGAGTTGTAACTTGAAAGTGAAATATCAGTATAGATTAAGTTACAAATCTGGGCACTGGTGGGTATTGCCATTCCTACCTGCCAGGCACCAGCTATCTGTAATGTCTACATGTCACTGTTTTAGAAACAAGATACCCAGAATTATCTTGTTCTCAGATTGATGGCTGTGAAATAAAAATTGACAAGAAGACAGATGAACAGGTCTGTGTTTTTAAGAAAATCAACATCTTGTCTTGTGGCTTTAAACCTGTAGAAACACCAAGAGTGTTTTATTTATTTATTTATTTCTTATCTAGCAAACTAAAACATTAGCTCTTAGACAAATTTGCCCCAGGACAGAAAGGCTGGCCCACTTTCTTATAAATTTTCTCAGTGGAGGAAGCCAGAAAACGTGTTAGTTTAGTTCAGGTTGTTGGATTTGCTACAGGAAAAATCAAACCACACTACAAAGATTTAACAGATAATTATGTTGTCTTTAACCACAAACTAATAACTAAGGACTTATGAAGGAGTTAAGATATTTGAAGAGAAAAACAAATTCTAAATATATTCCTGTTCTTTAAAATCATGGTCACATTTCCAACTAAATAAATAATTACCTTCTCCATTCTGGAATCTACAAGGCCCAGTAGAATTTGCAGTAGACCAGGAAAGTGGAATTCAAGAAAGGGGTTATAATTACAATACTGTTATAAATTTACTCAGACAAATCACTTACACTTGATTTGCCTCAGTTTATTTGGATCTAGATTGTGATAGCTGGTCTCTTTGCTTAATACTTAAACATAATGTTTTTCTATAAATGGTAAAAAACTGTTTACAAAAAAAGAATATAGACAAATATTTCTGGATTTGTTTTTTTATTTTATTTTTTAACTTTACAATATTATAATATTTCTATCAACTGGTAATATGCTCTTTTCTGAAAATAATGTTTTGCCAAGAGAACGTTACTTGGGCAAAATAAAAGTAGCTTAACATGGTTAAATATTTTCTCATTGGTGAATGTACCATTTGGTTTTACATATATGTTTGATGTTTATCAGAGCTCATATTTATGTATCTAGTTACATGTTACAGGAATATTTTTGTTGTAATTCTTTATTAACTGAGAATAGTGCTCAATAATGGAGAAGGAAATTGCCTGGAGAATCCCAGGGACGGGGAAGCCTGATGGGCTGCCGTCCATGGGGTCACACAGAGTCGGACATGACTGAAGTGACTTAGCAGCAGCAGCAGCAGCAGCAGTGCTCATTAAAGTTATGTAAATAAATATATGTTGTACATATCTATCGTCTAGTTCTTTGAACAATAATTTCTTGGACTTTGGGGAAATATTCTTAAAAATATTTGGTTTGTGTCTGATTTCAGAAAAAAGAATTCTATAGACAGGATAATATATAACACTAATCTAATACACAATGATAATCTTTGCCATTTAACTATAAATGATTAATCCTTACATGTGACCCATATTTGGCATTATAAAATACTCTTTATTATGATCGCTGTTGTCAAAAAGCTTACATTTTTGAATATTTTTTACATTATTAGATTAATAATTCCATATATTTTGAGAATAAATATTTTTTACCTTATTACTTTCTTCTATATTTTGTTCTGTGATTAGATTTTAAAAATATCACAAATCAAGTCAGAAGTTATGCATACTACTTTGATCATGCTACTACTTTGATGCATGCTTTTGTTGGCAAGATTGGGAGCCATTCATGCTCATTCTTGGAAGATCTACCTATCTGTTTATCTACTCTATCTATCTCAAATCATCATCTATCAAGGACTTCTACCTAAAATGAATTTTCTGTCAGACTCTGTGAACTCTACAAATGGACTACTCTAAACTACTCAAATAAAGTTATTATGCTATAAATATCATTTTCAGAGTAGTGATTTTCTGCATTAAAAAACATGGTGGTTTTCTGCATTAAGAAATAAAACATAAAATATTTGTGTAAGATTTAAATAGTCAAGAATTATACTTTACTTAGAATCTTTACCTAATAGGAATGTATTTACAAAGTATATTCAAAGCTAAGATGTCTTTCCTGGAGGAAAATTTCGCATCTTGAAGCAGATAGAAATTTCCAGTATTTATGCTCTGTACCTTCTTTTGGTTTAGATAGCTGTTTGTTGCTGATGTGAAAGAAGAGGGAGAGGAATGGCATCCTTACAAGGAAGAAAAACATCTGGAATCAAGGAGTAGGCTCCACAAGTCATTAAAGTCTTGCTCTTCTAAGTAAAAGGCAAAACTCTACAAGTGTCTTGAAACATTAGGTTAAGGCTCATTGTCCTTGGGCTGTGTGGGCTATGCTCTTGACTTACTGGTCACTGGCTCATGATCAAGTTTGTTTTTCTGATCTCCTGATGGACTTTCTGCTCTACACTGCTACATAAACCACCAGACTACACCCTCAATCACACTTAGAAATGTTTCCTGAGATGTGGTTTTTGCAGTAACTTTTTCCCCCCCAGTTATGGCAAGCAGTTCAATCCCAGCTAATCTTATCCCTCATTTATTATTATTATTATTTTTATTTTGGTGCAGGAAGGGATTTCTTGGATTTGGCTCTCCCCTTTGCTTCTGGTTTATTCAAATTTAAATATAGCTGAAATTTATCAACAAGGAAGTACTAAACAAACCTTTGTTTAAATTTCCAACATCATTCTAAAGAGTCTCTTATTTTTACCTAACTATAATACAGATGACTATAATGCAGACTAGAGATCTCTTCAAAAAAGTTAGAGATACCAAGGGAACATTTCTTGCAAACATGGGCACAATAAAAGGCAGAAATCATATGGACCTAACAGAAGCAGAAGATATTAAGAAGAGGTGTCAAGAATATACAGAACTATACAAAAAAGATCTTAATGAACCAGATAACAATGATGGTGTGATCACTCATCTAAAGCCAGACATCATGGAGTGCGAAGTCAAGTGGGCCTTAGAAAGCATCACGTGAACAAAGCTAGTGGAGGTGATGGAATTCCAGTTGAGCTATTTCAAATCCTAAAAGATGATGCTGTGAAAGTGCTGCACTCAATAGGCCAGCAAATTTGGAAACCTCAGCAGTGGCTACAAGACTGGAAAAGGTCAGTTTTCATTCCAATCCCAAAGAAAGGCAATGCCAAATAATGTTTAAACTACTGCAGAATTGTACTTATCTCACACGCTAGTATGGAGAAGGCAATGGCAACCCACTCCAGTAAAGTAATGCTCAAAATTCTCCAAGCCAGGCTTCAACAGTACCTAAACCTTGAACTTCCAGATGTTCAAGCTGGTTTTAGAAAAGGCAGAGGAACCAGAGATCAAACTGCCAACATCAGTTGATCATAGAAAAAACAAGAGAATTCCAGAAAAATATCTACTTCTGCTTTATTGATTATGCCAAAGCCTTTGACTGTGTGGATTACAAAAAAACTTAAAAATTCTTCAAGAGATGGGAATACCAGACCACCTGACCTGCCTCCTGAAAAATCTGTGTGCAGGTCAAGAAGCAACAGTTAGAATGGGACATGGAACAATGGACTGGTTCCAAATGGGGAAAGGAGTATGTCAAGGCTGTATATTGTCACCCTGTTTATTTTACTTCTACGCAGAGTACATCATGTAAAATGCCAGGCTAGAAGAAGCACAAGCTGGAAATAAGATTGCCAGGAGAAATCTCAATAACCTCTGATATGCACATGACACCACCCGTATGGCAGAAAGCGAGGAGGAACTTAAGAGCCTCTTGATGAAAATGAAAGAGGAGAGTGAAAAAGCTGGCTTAAAATTCAGCATTCAAAAAACAAAGATCATGGCATCCAGTCCTATCACTCCATGGCAAATAGAGGGGAAATAATGAAAGACTTTTTCTTGGGCTTCAAAATCACTGCAGATGGGGACTTCAGCCATGAAATTAAAAGACATTTGCTCTGTGGAAAAAAAAGTTATGATCATCCTAGACAGCATAGTAAAAAGCAGAGACATTATTTTGGCAACAAACATCTGTCTAGTCAAAGCTATGTTTTTCCAGTAGTCATGTATGGATGTGAGAGTTGGACCATAAAGAAGGTTGAGCACCAAAGAATTGATGCTTTTTAACTGTGGTCTTGGAGAAGACTCATGAGAGCTTTTTGGACTGCAAGGAGATCAAACCAGTTAATCCTATAGGAAATCAATACTGAATGTTAATTGGAAGGACTAATGCTGAAGCTGAAGCTCCAGAACTTTGGCTACCTGATGCAAAGAACTGACTCACTGGAAAAGATCCTGATGCTGGGAAAGATTGAAGGCAGGAGGAAAAGGGGATGACAGAGGATGAGATGGTTGGATGGCATCACTTACTCTATGGACATGAGTTTGAGCAAGCTCTGGGAGTTGGTGATGGACAGGGAAGCCTGGTGTGCTACAGTCCATGGGGTCACAAAGAGTCAGACACTATTGAGCAACTGAACTGAACTGATAATACAGATGAAAGTAGGTTATGCGTGATATTTTGGTTAGATCATTTCCTCATCATTTATTGCTATTGTAATTGTTTTTTCTTCTTTAGAAAGTATAAGAGATTTGAATTTTGCTTGTCATTGCTCTTTATGAGGGCATAGTTGTGTTTTTTTTTAATAAAAGATAGTGCTTAATTTTTTAAACATTTATTTTAATTGGAGGATAATTGCTTTACAATGTTGTATTGGTTTCTGCCATACATCAACATGAAACAGCCATATGTATACACATGTCTCCTCCTTCTTGAACTCTCACCTCATCCCACTCCTCCAAGTTGTCACAGAGCACCAGGCTGAGCTCCCTGTGATACAAAGCAACTTCCCATTAGCTATCTAGTTTATATACAATAATGTACATATTTCAATGCTTCTCTTTCAATTCATCCCACCCTCTACTTCCCTTACTGTGTCCATAAGTCTGCTCTCTATCTATGTCTGAGTCTCTATTCCTGCCTTGCAAATAGATTCATCAGTACCATTTTTCTAGATGCCATATATATGCATTAATATACTGTATTTTTTTCTTTTTCTAACTTACTTCACTGTATAATAGGCTCTAGGGGTAGTGTTTAATATTAACACAGTAATATTTACACAACACCATCTTTTGTCAACATTTCTAAAAAAGAAAAAGAAAAATTATAGTATAGAGAAACTCTGTGCCAGGAAAAGTACTGGATCTTGATAGAAATTAACTTCACCATTCATTTATTAATGTAACAAATATTTATTGAGCAATCACTAGTTGCTCATCATTATACAAGTCATGTGGATTACATCACTGAAAAAAGAAGAAAAAGAAAACAAAGTTCTGCCCTGATGAAGCTTTATTCTACCTAGAGTTGAGGTTGGAAGGTTAAATATGATATCATATATATAATAAAATTATTTGTCATGGTTGGAGGTAATAAATACATGGAAAAATATACAGCAGTCTTTGCAGACTAGACACGTAAGTGACTCGGTGAAAATTTTAATCAGTAGTCACAGTGGGCTTCATTGAGCAGGTGACATGTGATCATAGAGAAGAAAGCTATGAAGGGCTGAATGTGGGAGCACATGTGGTATGTTTCCAACATCAACAAGGCCAGAGTAGCTGGAGTGGAGTGAGCAGGCAAAGAGTATAGGATGGGCCTCGATCTCATAGGTTCTCAGAAGGGCCTTGTAAGCCATTGCAAGTGTTTCAGCTGTAGTTATAAATAAATGGGTGATATTTCAGGGATTTGATTAACAGGATAATATGATGGAACATAAACTCTATTACAGTTACTCTGACCTCTTTGTTAAGAAACCTCTAGAGGAGAAAGAGGACATTTAAAATAATGGTAACTCAGATAAATGAGGTGGGTATACATGATTGAACTGTGGTGAATTCTGCATATCTTTTGAAAATAAAACTATGTATATTTTCTGATAGATTAGATCTTATATAAATGAAAAAGATGAATCAAGTATTTAAACTGCAAGATTACCTAAGATTTATCAAAGGATTGACAATAGCTCGAGAAGAAGGACCAAGACTGAGGTCTGAAACATTTATTATTAAGGGTCAGGGAAAAGAAGAGCATAACATATAAGTAGATTCAAGTAAGTAAAAGGACAAGAGAAAGTGGGGACCAAGAGAAGAAAAAGAAATCAAAACAGAAGTAAATATCAACTGTTTTAAAAGCAAATATTAATCAGGGGTCAATGAGAAACATAGAACCACTGTGCGTGTTGTAGAAAAATTATTGCTTATAGAATTGCAAGAGGAGATAAAGAAGTAAGAAAAGGTGATCTCCAAAAAGGATATAAGTGATCAAGGAAAAGTTGCTAACCAGCCTTCCTGATGGACAGTTGGTAGAGAAGACTATGGGAGGCTGTTGCCTTTGCGTTTGGTCATGGCTTGGCTTGTCATTAAAGAGCAGGGCTGCTAGTTGGAAGAAAAGCTGTAAGCAGGGAGGGGTTAGAGGAAAGATAAGTTGAAAGCCACCAGCACTTTGTGTCCATTTCTTAACATGCAGAAACACTATAATCTCCACAAAGTAATCAATGATTCTTCAATTTTGTCTTCCCAATCTTGTGAATATTTCCCTCTTGGCTAATTGCAACTCAGAACTATAAAGGAAAAAAAAATTCTAGAAAATGTAGTTATAGCTTGGCCATGTTGACATCGTATGAAACTACTACAGTCCACCACTTTTCAACTTGATAGCCATGTGTACCAATTTGAATCATATTTCCATTTTCACCTAAAGACAATAGCAAAAGCATGTGTTAGCTTTAGCTGGTATAACTATCCCTCCTGCTGCTAAAAACATACTACTCTCCAAAAGAGGATACAAAGTCTATGTAACACAGTATCAACATGTGGGTAATCTTTAGTCATTATTTAGCTGAGGTATATTCCCTCTTGATATTTTAAAACTTATTTACTGATGAGATATAAGTTTAACCATTCTATTAACCCCCCGTTCAAGGTCAGAGAAACCCCAGCAACACAGTAGCTGCTGGAGCGGCAGCTGCGCAGCACTGGAGTGGTGGCTGTGCAGAGCTGGAGTGGCTATGAAAAGATACCCCACGCCCAATGGCAAAGGAGAAGCCCCAGCAAGATGGTAGGAGGGGCAAATTTGCATTTAGAATCAAACCCCATTCCCACCAGAGACGCTCAGGGGGCTCAAACAAACCTTGTGCAAACCAGGACACAAGGATCCCACAGAGACTGAGACAGAGCTGTGTTGAGAGCCTCCTGTGGAGGTAAGGGTCAGCAGGGACTGCCACAGGGACAGGGGTTCTGGGTGCGGCAGACTTGGATATGGCATGGGCCCTCTTGGAGGAGGTTGCCATTAACCACACCTTAGAGCTGCCAGGACTTACACAGGGCTGGGAAATAGACTCTTACGGAAGGCACAAACAGAAACTTATATGCACCAGGACCCAGGAGAAAGCAACAGTGACCCCAAAAGAGAGAGACCCAGACTTGCCGGAAGTGTCCAGGAGACTCCAGCAGAGGCGTGGTGCGGTGGTGGTTGGCTGTAGGGTTGGGGGCACTGAGTGTAGCAGTGCATGCATGGGATCTTTTGAAAGAGGTTACCATTATCTTATTATCTCCACCATAGTTTTAGTTCAGTTCAGTTCAGTCGCTCAGTGGTGTCCAACTCTTTGCAACCCCATGAACTGCAGCACGCCAGGCCTCCCTGTCCATCACCAACTCCCGGAGTTCACTCAGATTCACGTCCATCGAGTCAGTGATGCCATCCAGACATCTCATCCTCTTCCTCCCCTTCTCCTCCTGCCCCCAATCCCTCCCAGCATCAGAGTCTTTTCCAATGAGTCAACTCTTCGCATGAGGTGGCTAAAGTACTGGAGTTTCAGCTTTAGCATCATTCCTTCCAAAGAAATCCCAGGGCTGATCTCCTTCAGAATGGACTGGTTGGATCTCCTTGCAGTCCAAGGGACTCTCAAGAGTCTTCTCCAACACCACAGTTCAAAAGCATCAATTCTTCGGCGCTCAGCCTTCTTCACAGTCCAACTCTCACATCCATACATGACCACAGGAAAAACCATAGCCTTGACTAGACGGACCTTGGTTGGCAAAGTAATGTCTCTGCTTTTCAATATGCTATCTAGGTTGGTCATAACTTTTCTTTCAAGGGGTAAGCATCTTTTAATTTCATGGCTGCAGTCACCATCTGCAGTGATTTTGGAGCCCAAAAAAATAAAGTCTGACACTGTTTCCACTGTTTCCCCATCTATTTTCCATGAAGTGATGGGACCAGATGCCATGATCTTCGTTTTCTGAACGTTGAGCTTTAAGCCAACTTTTTCACTCTCCACTTTCACTTTCATCAAGAGGCTTTTAGTTCCTCTTCACTTTCTGCCATAAGGGTGGTGTCATCTGCATATCTGAGGTTATTGATATTTCTCCTGGCAATCTTGATTCCAGCTTGTGCTTCTTCTAGCCCAGCGTTTCTCATGATGTGCTCTGCATTGAAGTTAAATAAGCAGGATGACAATATACAGTCTTGACATGACTTTAAGTAGCTATAAATACTTTGAATTAAACAAAATAATATTTAATTTGATCTATGGTTCCTCTGCCTTTTTTAAAACCAGCTTAAACATCTGGAAGTTCACAATTCAAGTATTCCTGAAGCCTGGCTTGGAGAATTTTGAGCATTACTTTACTAGCGTGTGAGATGAGTAGAATTGTATGGTAGTTTGAGCATTCTTTGGCATTGCCTTTCTTTGGGATTGGAATGAAAACTGACCTTTTCCAGTCCTGTGGCCACTGCTGAGTTTTCCAAATGTGCTGGCATATTGAGTGCAGCACTTTTACAGCATCATCTTTTAGGATTTGAAATAGCTTAACTGGAATTCCATCACCTCCACTAGCTTTGTTTGTAGTGATGTTTCCTAAGGCCCACTTGACTTCACATTCCAGGATGTCTGGCTCTAGATGGGTGATCATACCTTTGTCATTATCTGGGTCGTGAAGATCTTTTTTGTACAGATCTTCTGTGTATTCTTGCCACCTCTTCTTAATTTTTCCTGTTTCTATTTTCCTGTTTCCTGTTTCCTGTTTCTATTAGGTCCATACCATTTCTGTCCTTTATTGTCCATCTTTGCATGAAACGTTCCTTTATCTCTAATTTTCTTAAAGTGATCTCTAGTCTTTCCCATTTATAGCTTTCCTCTATTTCTTTGCATTGATCACTGAAGAAGGCTTTCTTATCTCTCCTTGCTATATTTGCAGCTCTGCATTCAAATGGGTATATCTTTCCTTTTCTCCTTTGCTTTTTGCTTCTCTTCTTTCACAGGTATTTGTAAGGCCTCCCCAGACAGCCATTTTGCTTTTTTGCATTTCTTTTTCTTGGGGATGGTCTTGATTCCTGTCCTGTACAATGTCACAAACCTCCATCCATAGTTCATCAGGCACTTTGTCTATCAGATCTAGTCCCTTACATCTATTTCTCACTTCCACTGTATAATCATAAGGGATTTGATTTAGGTCATATCTGAATGGTCTAGTGGTTTTCCCTACTTTCTTCAATTTAAGTCTGAATTTGGCAATAAGGAGTTCATGATCTGAGCCACAGTCAGCTCCTGGTCTTGTTTTTGCTGACTGTATATAGCTTCTCCAACTTTGGCTGCAAAGAATATAATTAATCTGATTTTGGTATTAACCATCTGGTGATGTCCATGCGTAGAGTCTTCTCTTGTGTTGTTGGAAGAGGGTGTTATGACCAGTGTGTTCTCTTGGCAAAACTCTATTAGCCTTTGCCCTGTTTCATTCTGTACTCCAAAGCCAAATTTGCCTGTTACTCCAGGTGTTTCTTGACTTCCTACTTTTGCATTCCAATCCCCTATGATAAAAAGGACATCTTTTTTGGGTGTTAGTTCTAAAAGGTCTTGTAGGTCTTCATAGAACTGTTCAACTTCAGTTTCTTCAGCATTACTAGTTGGCGCATAGACTTGGATTACTGTGATATCGAATGGTTTGCCTTGGAAATGAACAGAGATTATTCTGTCGTTTTTGAGATTGCATCCAAGTACTGCATTTCAGACTCTTCTGTTGACTATGATGCTCCTCCATTTCTTCTAAGGGATTCTTTCCCACAGTAGTAGACATAATGGTCATCTGAGTTAAATTCACCCATTCTAGTACATCTTAGTTCACTGATTCCTAGAATGTCAACGTTCACTCTTGCTATCTCCTGTTTGACCACTTCCAATTTGCCTTGATTCATGGACCTAACATTCCAGGTTCCAATGCAATATCACTCTTTACAGCTTAGGACCTTGTTTCTATCACCAGTCACATCCATAGCTGGGTGTTGTTTTTACTTTGGCTCCATCCTTTCATTCTTCCTGGAGTTATTTCTTCACTGATCTCAAGTAGCATACTGGGCATCTACCGACCTGGGGAACTCATCATTCAGTGTCCTATATTTTTGCCTTTTCATACTGTTCATGGGGTTCTCAAGCCAAGAATACTGAAGTGGTTGCGAGTCCCTTAAAGTAGTGCTCAAAATTCTCCAAGCCAGACTTCAACAGTACATGAATTGTGAACTTCCAGATGTTCAATCTGGTTTTAGAAAAGGCAGAGTAACCAGAAATCAAATTGCCAACATCCATTGGATCAAGAAAATGCAAGCGAGATCCAGAAAAACATCTATTTCTGCTTTATTGACTATGCCAAAGCCTTTGACTGTGTGGATCACATTAAACTGTGGAAAATTCTGAAAGAGATGGGAATACCAGACCACCTGACCTGCCTCCTGAGAAATTTGTATACAGGTCAGGAAGCAACAGTTAGAACTGGATATGGAACAACAGACTGGTTCCAAAGGAAAAGGAGTATGTCAAGGCTGTATATTGTCACCCTGCTTATTTAACTTATATGCAGAGTACAACGTGAGAAATGCTGGGCTGGAGGAAGCTCAAGCTGGAATTAAGATTTCTGGGAGAAATATCAATAATCTCAGATATGCAGATGACACCACCTTTATGTCAGAAAGCAAAGAAGATTTAAGGAACCTCTTGATGAAGGTGAAAGAGGAGAGTGAAAAAGTTGGCTTAAAGCTCAACATTCATAAAAGTAAGATCATGGCATCTGGTCCCATCATTCCATGCAAATAGATGGGGAAACAGTGGATACCATGACAGACTTTATTTCTTGGACTCCAAAATCACTGCAGATAGTTACTTCAGGCATGAAATTAAAAGACGCTTACTCCTTGGAAGGAAAGTTATGACCAACCTAGACAGCATATTAAAAAGCAGAGGCATTACTTTGCTAACAAACATCCATCTAGTCAAGGCTATGGTTTTTCCAGTAGTTGTGTATGGGTGTGAGATTTGGACTGTAAGGAAAGCTGAGTCCCGAAGAATTGATGCTTTTGAACTGTGGTGTTGGAGAAGACTCTTGAGAGTCCCTTGAACTGCAAAGAGATCCAACCAGTTAATCCTAAAGGAAATGAGTCTTGAATATTCATTGGAAGGATTGATGCTGAAGTTGAAACTCCAAATCTTTGGCCACCTGATAAGATGAGCTGACTCATTTGAAAAGACCCTGATGCTGGGGAAGATTGAACATGGGAGGAGAAGGGGAGGACATAGGATGAGATGGTTGGATGACATCACCAATTCAACAGACATGAGTCTGAGTAAACTCTCAGAGTTGGTGATGGACAGGGAGGCCTGGCATGCTGCAGTTCTTGGGGTCACAAAGAGTCCTACATAATTGAGCGACTGAAATGAACTGAACTGAACTTGTTTTAATTATTAGGAAAATGGGAGATTAAGAAAAATAAAGAAAATGAAATGAATAATAAAATATATTTGTAAGTATGTAAGGAAGAAATGCAGCTACTTCAGCCCTCAGTTCTATATGTGGTCATATAATCATAGCTATGATTTATATTGTCTTAGCCTACTCATTTCACATTTCATTTGCCCTCAGGAAGAACCTCATCTGGGTACATATCATTGCCTAATGGTGTGACCCAAGGCTTTATTCCTGACCAGTCTGTCCATTGACAGTCCCCCTGTATCAGGCTATTGTAATTTGTTTCCTTAAATTTTACTACAGAATGTGGATGAATGGAGGGATATCTCAGAGGATCACCTTCATTATAGCTATACTGCTTCTAAACTCTTCATCTCTATCCAGTTTCCACTTAATAGAATGTGTTCTCCCATCTGTATAGTAACCCTGCTCTTTTCCTGTTGATACATCATAATGAGAATTTCATTGATGACAGACTGGTGACAGACTGAATTTCCAGGGTTCTGTAACCACTGCTATACTTCCTGGTGGTAACATTCCACCAGGAATGCAAGCTCCCTCCACTAATCCAGCAAAACCCAGTGTTGCAGGAAGGGAAGCACATGTTTTATGTAAGGTTGAGAATTCATTATACATTGTGATTTTACTGCTCACAGAATTAGACTGTTGGTTTGGTTTCAGAAGTTTCAACCTCTGTGGCCGTAGCAGACAAGGTTTTTGTTTGTTTTTTTTTTTCTTTTAGGAAGACTTAGAATTTATTTTTTTCTTACTATATATTTAAATGTGAATTTAAAGATTTAAGTTTATAATTTTCCTTCTCCAAGTTTCTCCCACACTTAAAAGCATGTGACTAGGGACTTTTTGGTGGCCTGGTAATTAAGATTCCATGCTTCCGTTGCAGAGGCAAGAGTGTGATTCTTGGTTAGGGAATTAAGATCCCACATGTATGCAGCACAGCCCCCTCGCCACCCCCCACCTCCCCACATAAGTTGCCTACCAAGCCCATTGTGACCCTACTGTTTCTAAAGATTTAGTGGCAACAACATCTTGGTTACTTAAAACCTTGATTCTGTAGACACCTGTTTATAGATGTTTCGAAACAATAATGTAAGCAATTGTTTGCCATTATATGATATGTGGCTCAGACAGTAAAGAATCTGCCTGCAATGTGGGAGACCTAGGTTCAATCCCTGGATTGGGAAGATGCCCTGGAGAAGGGCATGGCTACCCACTCCAGTATTCTTGCCTGGAGAATTCCTTGGACAGAAGAGCCTGGCAGGATAAAGTCCATGTGGTCACATAGAATCAGACACAACTGAGTGAGTAACACTTTCAAATAGAATTCAGCATTCCTCCACCCTCAACATATGCTATGAACTATTCCATTGTTCCTTCTCTCACTATCAAAAGTGTCATTTATACCTTTGAATCTAATCAGATCATGTAACTAATCCCACACTTCTATCCTTAAGGTTATATTGACTCAGACTTGTATGCCATGAAATAATTAATATTTCCAACCATGCTTTGATAGAGGATTTCAGATATAGACAATACTTAACACTTTCCAAATGATTCATCTAAGCATTTCATTAAATTACTTTGAGGCAAAGAAAACTATTAAATATATGAAAAAGTGTTAGTTGCTCAGTTATGTCCAACTCTTTGCGATCCCATGGACTGTAGCCCACCAAGCTCCTCTGTCTGTGAAATTCTCTAGGCAGGAATACAGGAGTGGGTAGCCATGCCCTTCTCCAGGGGATCTTCCTAACTCAGGGATCAAACCCAGGTCTCAGTCTCCTGAAGTCCTGCATTGGCAGGCAGATTGTTTATCACTGAGCCGCCTGGGAACCCCTTTTATACCTTGTTGTGTAGCTTCACACTATTACATCAAATAGATGTACTTATTTAAACATTCCGCTACTATTAATTTCTCAATACAAAAGCCAGTGGATATTTTGATTGCAACAATCAGAAAACAATTCAAACTTCTTAAACCAAAAAGAGAAAAGTAATATCTTGGTTGAGAAATTGTGACCTAATTATTCATGATCTAGCAACTTCAAGTTAAATGTCACATTCAATAATTTCCAACATATTTAAAATAAAATAAGATAAATGGACAAATCTCCCATTTTAATAAAGAGAAGCAGAGAGATAACACCCAACAATCACTGGTCCAAATCTCAAAACATATCCTGTAGAACAATTAATACCAGATGCCCTCTCTTCCCTTCCAGCAGCAGAGTTCCAGCATGAGTTCCATGTCCAGCCAATCTTATTCTGCTTTCTAGGAAGGTCTCTTGTTTTCACTCCATGGTCAGTCACATTTGAAAGGCCTTAAGGAGGAGAATTTTCTTACTGGAAAAATCTTCATCTTTATTGCTCATGTCCTCAGAGTATGGGTTTGGGAGTAAGTATAGCTGTGCCAAGACTGGTACCCTCCTTCAGGGTTTGTCAGGAAAAGTACCTCTCTCAAACGATTAGCAAGATGTCACCTTTCTTATCTGTGGTGAGGTTCCAAAGGCAAAGATCAGTGGAGAACCATAGGTGATTTATCATGACTTTGGTCTGGGAATTCCTTCTCTTACAGAAAAAATTCTGTGTTTATATCTCCCTCACTCTCAGCTAATGACTTAGGTCTATTTCTCAACAAATTTTAAATTAATAGCCAGAGATAAAGGTGAGAAACGAATCACCCCTTGTCCAAAGGTTAAGAAAGAACGTTTCTCAACAAATTAGTTTTCTTTCTTTTATTTTTCTAGACAAGCCTATTTCAACACAATGGAAATGAGACTTTAATGAAGGCCATAGGAATGAGCTTATAAAAATGCTCATATTTTTTTTAATTTCCTGACTTTGTAACTCATAGTTTCATTCTTGTACAATAGAATACATTTCAAACGCCTGTTTTTTGTATCTGTGGGCGGGGGGTGAAAAATAGATAGTAAGATAGTCACCTTTTTAGCTGAGGAAGAAGGACCCTCATGTTCCTCTCTTCAATTCTGTATTTTAGAGTTTGAATTTTAACATATCTCCTTATTTACCTTGTTCCTATGCTCTTGACTTATCTTTTACTCTGGCCACATCTTGGCAAGGACTCTGTGGAAGTGCAAGATGACAGCACCTCATACATAACATACCTCATGTTTCTAACTTTTGGCATGGGTCTCCCTGATGAAACCATCTTGTAATTACACTTGTGAAACCTAGAGAAATCTCTTTACCATTGGGAGGAGGCTCGTAGATAAATGTGTTCTGTTCTTCTTTGAGCAGACAATTCTGAGTATATACTTCAGTGTTCCTCACAAGGTCCTGATGGAAGCTAGTCCACATTGACCACAGCAGTGACCAACTCTAGAAAACATTTTTGTTTTGGTTTTCTCTCTTTCTCAATTTGCTGTTCCCAGTCCCCCAGCCAGATTCTGGGGATCATTCTCAAACTATGCTTGCTACCTTTCCTCAAATATTTGTTCCAGGCTATTCTTTCTGAAGGAGAACTCAGGCTAAAGCATCTTCAGTTTTATATGAAACAATCATCATTTTATTTGACATTTTGTTAGTAATTGGCCAGCCCCAGGATGCATCAGGCAGAGTTGAATTTCCAGGCTTAAATGATTCCATGAGAATTTCCACTCCATGTCTTTTCTCTGCTTTCCTCTTAAGTTGTTTCAGTCAAGTAGACAGTTCCACATGGTGGCAGGATTACCACCACTGGTTCGTGGCTTCTACTCTAAGGGAGACTCAGAAAATGCATGCTTCTTTTCCAAAAGTTTCACCAAAAATCCCAGTTGTACCTAGTCAGCTTGGCTTAAATCACATCACAGACTCAAGTAGTCACTGTCCAGGGTATGGAAGGCTTTGATCCCTGGAGTGATTGAGGGAGGAGAGGGGAGAGGTGTGGTTTCCCAAAGAAAGATCAATTTACCATTACAGAATAGCAAAAGATATGTAACAGGCATTGTTTCTTTCTTTCTTCTCCTCCTCTTAGTCTCTCTGCTATTTTAGCAATCTATATTTTATAAATAATTTTATTACTATACTGTAAATTGACTTCTTTATTATACTTTCCCTTGTCTTATAAAGGACAAAGGAATATTTTTTAAATCAATAAAATATATTAAAATAGTTAAAATGCATGAGTAAAATATAAAGTGGAACATTTTGATGAAACTAGGAGTTAGAATAGAAACCCTAACTCATAGTAGAAGTGAAAGTGAAAGTCACTCAGTCATGTCTGACTTTTTGTGACCCCATGGACTCTAGTCCATGAGATTCTCCAGGCCAGAATACTGGAGTGGGTAGCCTTTCCATTCTCCATGGGATCTTCCCAACCCAGGGATTGAACCTAGGTCTCCCTCATTGCAGGCAGATTCTTTACCACCTGAGCCACAAGGGAAGCCCAAGAATACTGGAGTGGTAGCTTATCCCTTCTCCAGCAGATCTTCCCAACCCAGGAATTGAACCAGGGTCTCCTTCATTGAAGCTTTCTTATGGTTATTATGATCAAGCAAATGCAATTAATTAAGAAACTTTGTGGGGTTTTTTTTTTCCCACAAAAGCAAACATTAAGAGAGAAAAAAAAAAGGAAAATATTTCTCTCACCAGCACCAGAAATTACTCCAGTAGTCCTCACCAAGAAAACCATGTACCATTAACAACATACACTTTCAGTTACTTCTTTATAGTAAAATATTGAAGTATTTTATAGAACTGGTCCTTCTAAAGCCATTCAGCATAAGGTTAGAGCATTATACTGAAATGTAATGTAGAACAAACAGTTCTATGGTTGCCAACATCCTAAATTCTGGGTATGTGGTTCTGTAATAGCCTGACTTAATGCCAGTAATAGTGAACAAGTTTTCACTAGTCGTGGTACAAATGGGCATTGGTCCTTAGTGGCTTTCCACTGAGATAGGTCAAACAAAAGGTCTATGGTAATATATGCTTGGGAAATTTTATTGTCTTAGAATTAAAAAAGAAAAACTCATTAGTATATTAAATTATTTAGAGGAAATTTATAATAAACATTTTTATTCATTCTTTATTTCATTCATGTATTTATTCAACATATATTATCTACTCTGTTCCATAATATGTGCTAAGTGTTTGGAATGTGATGGTGAACAAATCCAGATAAAATGGGTGCTCTCTTGGAGCCAAAAGTCTAAGGGAAGAGACTGACATCCACCACCATATTTAAGGAGATAAAGTTACACACAGATATAAATGCTTCAAAGAGATTAACCTGTCACTGGTCTCTGCTAGGACACTTCTAAATATTATATATATATCCTCCCAGAAACACTGTGAATTGGGTCCAGTATGATACCCAGTTTACAGATGAGAAAACTAAGGTACAGAAAACAATATCACATAGCTTCTAAATGATAGAGTAGGAAATCAAACATAGGCAAGGCTCATGCCAGAGTCTGCTATTTGTCTCCTTTAATATGGAAAATGATTTTATAGAACCATCCAAAAAGAAGGGGGCAGATTACAAAGAGGCTGAATTATCCTTACTTGCAGGTGATATGTCATGGGAAAATAGAACTGGTTGTAAGTAATAACTTTCTCAGCAAAATGACATTTGGTCAAAATGTTGACACCAGCCAGAACATCATCCCCAGACACTTCTGCTAAGTCCTGTGGATAAGTTTTCATGCAGGGCAGCCTGTCTTGCTCTACCACTCTGCCCACAGCATCATTCAGAAATCAACAGCTACCTAGCAGGAGACTTTTTCTCCCCACTTTGAAGTCAGAGAATCCTGTTGCTGGTGGCCCCTTGGCCAGCAATTTGTTTGTTCTCAAGTAGGGAATAAACTTTGGAATTGTTTATTATTGGCTTGATGATGTGTTTGGACATCCTGATACCATGAAAGAGAGGAAAAAATAAACCAAGCAACAAACTGGGTAAAATATGATTTAAAAAAATACTTGCTGGCTCCAATAAAGGAAATCAGAAATATCTCACACAATACAACTTAAAATAGTAAATGGTGTTTTATTCCACAAGAAAATAAGATTGATAGTAAAATACAGTTCAAAATAGTAAAACAAAACACACCTCCTCAAACAAAGCAAAACAAAATAAAATACTATAGACTATCTAGGAATTACCAGTAAACAGCTTCAAAGACTATTATAAGATAAGTTATAACACAAGACTTAAATAAATGGAAAGAGGTAATATATTTCTGAATGTGATAGCATTATAAAGTCAACAGTAAATTGTCTCAAATTTATCTCTAACTTCAAAATAATTCTAATAAAACTCAAGCAAAATTTTGGAGAAACACGAGAAAACAGTTCTCAAAAAATGTATTAGAAGAATAGAAGTCCATGACTAACTAAAACTATTTTTAAAAGAGTAAAACAGCCAGGAGGCCCCATGCCAGTAGATATTAAACTGTGTCACAGAACCATTATCATGGGAACACTGGAGTACTGATACAGGAACAGAAAGATACCAACAGTGTCCTGTACACATAGATGCTAAGCATAGTATTAAGGAGACATGAAATTTCAGGGGAGAAAAGATGAATTATATAGTAGATAGCCCTGGGAAAACTTGACTCACTTTTCTGTGGAGAAAACTAAAGTTGTATCACTATCTACGTTGTATACAAATGTAAATTGTGATGGAATAAAGACATGAATAAAAAAAGTGAAATAAAGGACCCAAGCAGAAAAGCTTAGGAACAAATAATAATATTAAAGGCAGATTTGAAAATATCAAAATTTAAGGAGTTTTGGTTAAATTTTATCCAGGGGATCTTCCAAACCCTGGGATCGAACCCAGTCTCCTGCATTGCAGGCAGATTCTTTACCAGCTGAGCCATAAGGGAAGCCCAAGAATACTGGAGTGAGTAGCCTATCCCTTCTCCAGCAGATCTTCCCAACCCAGGAATTGAACTGGGGTCTCCTGCATTGCAGGCAAATTCTTTACCAACTGAGCTATCAGGGAATCTCTTATTAGAGACCAGAAGAAAATATTTGTAATGCTTCAAACAAAGAATATCTACAAAGAATTTCTGCAAATCAAAAGGAAAACTCAGGAAACCTAAGTGAAAATGGGGAAAAGGTATATATAGACAGTGCACAACAAAGCTATGTTATATTATTAACTTACTTTGTTGTTGTTTAGTCACTAAGTTGTGTCAGACTTTTTTGTGATTCCATGGACTGTAGACTGCCAGGGTCCTCTGTCCATGAAATTTCCCAGGCAGGAATACTGGCATGAGTTGCCATTTCCTTCTCTGATTATCTTACAACTTTAAAGTAAAGCAATTCCAGGATTCCACAGGATTAGAGCTTGGAAAAATGTCAAGTATTTGTAAATATGTAGAAGGTGGAAATTCTTGTGTTCCTGTGCACTGCTGGTAGAAGTTGAGACTGCTATAGATACCTGATGGTATTTAGGGGAATTATATATGCCTGTCTTTTTATGAGTATACTTCTGAACCAATTATTTCACTCTTTATTGTGTCCTTTGTTATATGTACTCTAGTCCATATTGAGCTGTTTTTTGTTTTATTGGTTTTTCACAAAGAAGGGAGTTGGAGGTAATGAAAGAACTCAGCCCAAGACAACTAGGTAATAAAAAAAAAGTGATGGGACTTTTCTGGTGGTCCAGTGGTTAGGACTCTATGCTGGTACTGCAGGGGCACAGGTTCAATCCCTTGTCGGGGAATTAAGATCTTTTATGCCATGTGGCACACACCCCTCCAAAAGCCAAAGTCAGTGAAAAAGTAAAGAATGAGCATATTACAAATAAATGTGATGAATGCACATAGTGGAGTAGTATGGAGCATTTAGGAACAGTGACTTTGATATACAGTTACCAACCTAGACAGGTCGTGAACAGTGCCGACCAGAAAAGTCAGGAGGAAGTATCTTAGATCAAAATCATTTATTTTAATGAAAATAGATATATAGAAAAGACAACTGTTAACATTCCTTATAGTTATGTGCTTATAAAAGGGCACATATTAATACAGAGTAGTACAGTGGTCAGTGGAAAGAGAATAGAAGTGGGAGTTTTCACTCAAAAATGATAAATAATGAAAAAATATAAAGCAAAATGGTCATTTGTCCTGATTATTACTGTTATGTAACAAATCACCCCAAAATTTAGTGATGTAAAAAAGCAGCATTTATTATACTCACTGATCTGTGAGTTAGGAATTCAGAAAGGCTGCAGTTTGTCTGAGAATTCAGCCTAGAAGATTAAAATGGCTGGGGACACAAGCATCTGGGGCTGGATGATCTATTTTCAAGATGATGTTTTTACTCACATTTGGAATCAAGGATGAGATAATTTAAAGTTTGGTCGGACACAACTCAGCGACTAAACAACAGCCAAACGGAGCTGATCAGTAGAACACTTACACATGGCCTCTCTGTGTGGCTGAGTCTTCTCCCAGCCAGGTGGCTGGTATCCGAGAGAAAGCATCTAAAAGGGGGCTTCCAGTGAATGGATGTTCCAAGAGAACCAAGTGGAGGGTGCATTGTCTTTAATGACCTACCTCAAAAGTCACATCATAAAAAATCTACCATACTTTATGATGAAAGAAGCCACAATCACATTCTGACATAAGTATCATAGCCCCTACTTTTCAATAGGAGTAGTGGCAAGAAAAACATTAGAGAGACTGTTGAGGTCATCTTTAAAAAAATACAATCTTTTACAGTTATGCCCACATAGGTGATGATAATGTTCCATGAAGTATTTGTTTAATCAATTCTGCCCCTCAAGTTTCAAAAAATAAATAAAGAGAGAGAGAAAGGAAAGAAGGAGGGGTAGAAGGAAGAAAGGAAGGGTCTGATTAAACTGCAGTGTAGGGTATGGTTAGAGAAAGCTGTAGCCCTTAAGCCAAAGCCTAGATTTTGAGTAGAATTTAGTTGGGAAAGAGCATTGCAAGTAGAAGGAACAGCATGTGCCAAGGTCTTGCAGTAAGAGGGAACTGTGGTCATGGCACATACTAGGAAGTGGAACAGAATCAGTGTAATTGGGGCAGCAAGAGATTGAGAGAGAGGACAGGGAGGGAGTACAAACAATTAGGTCATATGAAGCATGTTGCTCCTAAGAGGAAAAGAAAACAATGGAAGATTGTTTAAAATAACATGACTAAATGTACGTTTCTGACAAGATTTCTCTTTCTGTAGTGTGGCAAAGGAAGAACAAAGTAGGTAGAAAAAGACCAGTTCATAGAATATGCACGTAATTAGAGGGAGAGAAAAGGCTTTCTTGAAATAAAATGGAAAGAGTGGAAGTGGGAAGCCGTGTGCCTGTTCAGGGCAGTAATATCAATGTGAATACTAAAAAGATGGATATGGGTGAGGGGAGGAAGAATTATCCAAGATAATATCTAAACTGTGCAACTAAATAGACTCAACTTTTTATGGGCAAAAGGAAGTTGATTAGAGGCAGTTTATAAATTAAGACTTGATTGACGATTTTGAACATGTCGGGTTCAGAGTAGAAGTCTCAGCTGAAGTAAAATTTTGTAGATGTTTGTATAAGTATAGCTTGTTATGAATATTGACAAAAGTTACTATGATTACTGTTGTTCAGTCACTCAGTCGTGTCTGACTCTTTGTGACCCCATGGGCTGCAGCATGCCAGGCTTGCCTGTCCTTCACTATTTCCAGGAGCTTGCTCAAACTCATGTCCATTGAGCTGGTGATGCCATCCAACCATCTCACCCTCTGTTGTCCCTTTCTCCTCTTGCCCTCAATCTTTCCCAGCATTAGGGTCTTTTCCAATGAGTCAGCTCTTTGCATCAGGTGAGCAAAGTCTTGGAGCTTCAACTTCAGCATCAGTCCTTCCAATGAATATTCAGGGTTGATTTCCTTTAGGAGTGTCTGCAAGGATCTCCTTGCAGTCCAAAGGACCCTCAAGTCTTCTCCAGCACCACAGCTCCAAAGCATCAATTCTTTGGCACTCAGCTTTCTTTATGGTCCAACTCTGACATCCATACAGGCTACTGGAAAAACCATAGCTTTGATTATAGGGATATCTGTTGACAAAGTAATGTCTCTGCTTTTTATTATGCTGTTTAGGTTGGTCATAATTTTTCTTCCAGGGAGCAAGGGACTTTTAATTTTATGGCTGCAGTCACCATCCACAGTGATTTTGGAGCCCAAGCAAATAAAGTCTTGTCACGGTTTCCCTTGTTTCCCCATCTATTTGCCATGAAGTGATGGGACTGGATGCCATGATCTTAGTTTTTTGAATGTTGAGTTTTAAGCCAGCTTTTTCACACTCCTCTTTCACCTTCATCAGAGGCTTTTTAGTTCCTCTTTGCCTTCTGCCATAAGGGTGGTGTCATCTGCATGTGCTGCACTGAGCTGTGGTTAGTCGCTCAATCGTGTCTGACTCTTTGTGACCCTATGGACTGTAAACTGCCAGGCTCCTCTGTCCATGGGGGTTTTCCAGGAAGATTACTGGAGTGGATTGCCATGTCCTTCTCCAGGTCCATCTGCATACCTGAGGTTATTGATATTTCTCCTGGCAATCTTGATTTCAGCTGTACTTCATCCAACCCTGCATTTCACATGATGTACTCTGCATATAAGTTAAATAAGCAGGGTGACAATATACAGCCTTGATGTACTCCTTTTCCTATTTGGAACCAGTCCATTGTTCCAACTGTTGCTTCTTGACCTGCCTACAGATTTCTCAGGAGGCAGGTAAGGTGTTCTGGTATTCCCATCTTTTTAAGAATTTTCCACATTTTGTTGTGATCCACACAGTCAAGGCTTTAGCACGGTCAGTGAAGCAGAAGTAGATGCTTTTCTGGAATCCTCTTGCTTTATCTAAGATCGAATGGTTGTTGGCAATTTGATCTCCGGTTCCTCTGCCCTTTCTAAATCTAGCTGTACATCTGGTTCATGTACTGCTGAAGCCTAGCTTGGAGGATTTTGAGCATTACCTTGCTAGCATGTGCAATGAGTGCAATTGTGTGGTAGTTTGAATAAAGTTGAATTTATTAATGTTTTAGAAAATATGTGACCATACAGTCCCCCTTTTTGTATCATCTATGAAAATCATATGGAATAATTGAAATTTCTCCAAAAAAATGAATGGATGCATGTTTTTCAGGAAACTCACTATAAATATTCTCTTTTGGTCCATCTTTTAAATAGTTTTGAATGGCAATTTATCTGAGATTGAAAAGCATGACAATTACTTGGAATTCAATAATGGTAACCCACTCCAGTACTCTTGCCTGGAAAATCCCATGGACAGAGGAGCCTGGTAGGCTATAGTCCATGGGGTTGCAAAGAGTCAGACATAACTGTGGGACTTCACAGTGGTTAATAAATTTAGGATCACACTTTAACCAATCAAGATGGAGAAATGAATGACATCTTCTTGAAAACACTGAGCTACCTGATAATAATAAGATATATAGCTAAAAATTAGACTTTCAGTGTGCTAAGCACTTCATGTGGATTAACTCATATATTCATAATAATCCTAAATTAAGTAATAGTATTATTTTCACTTCAAAGATTAGGAAGCAGACACAGAGAATTTACATTTGTTACAAAAAGTTACCTGTAAGTGAAAAAGCTAGGAAAAAACTAGGTGATTCCTATCTTTGAAAAGAAAGACAACACCACTTCTTCGTGAAAGGAAGACATGAATGACATGTTTCATGAGAAATACAATGTAGTATTTTATGTGGCTTTTCTAAAAAAATAAGACATGTAATAAATTTAATAAAATTGGAAAAATTATAAAACTTCAAAGTCTAATTGCTTTGGATTAGTTTTCTGAAATTAATCAAGTAGAGTATTTCAGATGACTTTTCTCTATCTCATGTGGAACGAGGTGTAGAGGTCTGGCAAATTGTGAATTATTTGGCTTGGACACTATAAGCAATATCTAGGTGGAAAATATCTAGACATGAGACTTGGAATGTGCTTCTTAATCAGTTTTTGGTAGAATCGGAGCTTCTCATCAGTTTTCTAGCCAAGACTGTTAGATTGGGTAGGTCATCATTATGTATTAGAATGCCTTATTTTTAGCATGTTTCTTGGAAGAGAGTTTTGGGAGGCCTGACATATTAGTAAATGGGAGTGTAGAACCTTGATGCCAATGTTCAGAAAGGAATTCAGTGTAATTTTTCATTATTTTTAAAACGTTTTTTAAAGAGAAAGTGTCATATTCTGTGCAAGAATTCAGTTCAGTTCAGTTCAGTGGCTCAGTTGTGTCCAACTCTTTGCAACCCCATAGACCACAGCACGCCAGGGCTCCCTGTCCATCACTGAATCCCAGAGTTTACCCAAACTCATGTCCATCGAGTTGGTGATGCCATCCAACCATTTCATCCTCTGTCATCCCCTTCTCCTCCTGCCCTCAATCTTTCCCAATATCAGGGTCTTTTCAAATGAGATAGCTCTTCACATCAGGTGGCCAAAGTATTGGAGTTTCAGCTGTAGCCTCAGTCCTTCCAATGAACACCCAGGACTGATCTCCTTTAGGATGGACTGGTTGGATCTCCTTGCAGTCTAAGGGACTCTCAAGAGTTCAAAAACAAAAACACAGTTCAAAAACATCGATTCATCTGCACTCAGCTTTCTTTATACTCCAACTATCACATCCATACATGACTAACGGAAGAATGATAGCCTTGACTTGACAGAACTCTGTTGACAAAGTAATGTCTCTGCTTTTTAATATGCTGTCTAGGTTGGTCAAAACTTTCCTTCCAAGGAGCAAGCGTCTTTTAATTTCATAATTGCAACCACAATCTGCAGTGATTTTGGAGCCCCCCAAAAATAAAGTCAGCTACTGTTTCCCCATGTATTTGCCATGAAGTGATGGAACCAGCTACCATAACCTTAGTTTTCTGAATGTTGAGCTTTAAGCCAACTTTTTCACTCTCCTCTTTCACTTTCATCAAGAGGCTCTTTAGTTGTTCTTCACTTTCTGCCATAAGGGTGGTGTCATCTGCATATCTGCAGTTATTGATATTTCTCCCAGCAATCTTGATTCCAGCTTGTGCTTCTTCCAGTCCAGCATTTCTCATTATGTACCTTGTATATAAGTTAAATAAGCAGGGTGACAATATACAGGCTTGATGTACTCCTTTTCCTATTTGGAACCAGTCTGTTATTCCATGTCAAGTTCTAACTGTGGCTTCCTGCCCTGCATACAGGTTTCTCAAGAGGCAGGTCAGGTGGTCTGGTATTCTCATCTCTTTCAGAATTTTCAAAAGCATTTTATAATTTTTGCAGATTTTTGTTATATGTATTAAAAAGTAAAAGTGAAAATGCTAAGTGTTAGATATTAATTGGGCATAAAATAGTGCACAGATTTACATATATGAGTGTGTTTTGATGTCATAAAAGAAAATACACTTAAATGCTTTAACTGATATAATTAGATAAATTCAATTTTAATTTTATGATTTGAATAAGAATGATCTGGTAGAAAATAAACCTGTGATTACTTGTGTCTTATTTGCATCCAGCACTTTTTTTTTTTTTTTTTTTCACTTTGACTTCTACATTATGAATCATATTTTTCTTGGAACTTCAGGGAACTCAAATCATGTAACACATTACTTGTAAGTAAAAAGTTAATCTAATATTCAAAGGATTGTATATGTATATATCTTATTAAATGACTAGTCTACACAGTTGAGCTTGTAGTGAGACTAATACTAGAATTACAAATATTATAAATAAAATTATAAATAAAAATGGACTACACAAACACTTTCTTCCCTTGGATCTCTTTCTATGCTATAGCCCTTTATCCAATGTGGGAAAATAAAATCTAAGTGTCTTTTTTTTTTTCCTTTTAAAAATGATTTCGAATTCAACTTTCCTCTTGAATGATCAAGCAAGGACTGAGTGGAGCAAACAAACAAACAAACAAAAGGATGATAACTGCCTAAGGCATTATCTGCCTCTTCCTACGCTATGTGCTGTTAAATTATTCCACATTTCTCCTTAGAATTTGTATTTCTAAAAGAACACAATCATAGTGTAGTCCATGGAAAACATACTTAAAAACAATTCATCTTCAGGTAGCATCTTAAGGTAAAATTTCAAGAAGGGCCCTTGAGGGTAATCTGTGATTTGGGCTGGGTCACCAAGGCAGATAGAACCCAAGTAGAATTTGGAATCAAATACTAAGTAAACAGTATATTTGCCTTGAAGACTGTTTTCAACAAAAATACAAATACAATTTTAATTTTCATACTTTTAGCTGGTATAAGAAATCAAAAACATTGGATAACATAAACCATTGGATTATAGATCTCAGAATAACATTTCTTAAATATATTTTCCTCCTCAAACAAAATTTGATCTATTTTAAACATTAAGATTCAGAGGATTTTGAAAATTGGCAAGTAAAGAGAACTATAACCATAGTGCTTTGTTTGATTCCTAGTCCTCATGTTTCCTAAATTTTTGACTCATATTTATCTCTCTTTTTTTCCTTCATCTTGTAAAATGGAAATAATCCTTCAGTAGATAAACTGACTCAGTGTCAATATAGGGCCTACCTTGTTCCTATCAAATTCTTGGATTAAACCACCTTTTCCTGGCTTCAGGCTAATTTTATTATGCCAGTTCTTGCCTTGATAATCTACTTTACTTGGTACACTGGTTCCTCTGAGACTTGAATCTTATCCTTTCCTTATCAGTATTCTTTGGAATCTGAGCAGTTCAGTTCAGTTCAGTTCAGTCGCTCAGTCGTGTCCGATTCTTTGCAACCGCATGAATCGCAGCACACCAGGTCTCCCTGTCCATCACCAACTCCTGGAGTTCACTCAAACTCATGTCCATCAAGTCAGTGATGCCATCCAGCCAACTCATCCTTGGTCGTCCCCTTCTCCTGCCCCCAATCCCTCCGGGCATCAGGGTCTTTTCCAATGAGTCAGCTCTTCGCATGAGGTGACCAAAGTATTGGAGTTTCAGCTGTAGCATCAGTCTTTCCAATGAACACCCAGGACTGATCTCTTTTAGGATGAACTGATTGGACCTCCTTGCTGTCCAAGGGACTCTCAAGAGTCTTCTCCAACACCATAGTTCAAAAGCATCAATTCTTCGACACTCAGCTTTCTTCACAGTCCAACTCTCACATCCATACATGACCACTGGAAAAACCAGAGCCTTGACTAGACAGACCTTTTTTGGCAAAGTAATATCTCTGCTTTTTAATATGCTGTCTGGGTAGGTCATAACTTTCCTTCCAAGGAGTAAGTGTCTTTTAATTTCATGGACGCAATCACCATCTGCAGTGATTTTGGAGCCTAAAAAAATAAAGTCTGACACTGTTTCCACTGTTTCCCCATCTATTTCCCATGAAATGATGGGACCAGATGCTATGATCTTAGCTTTCTGACTGTTGAACTTTAAGCCAACTTTTTCACTCTCCATTTTCACTTTCATCAAAAGGCTTTTGAGTTCCTCTTCACTTTCTGCCATAAGGGTGGTGTCATCTGCATATCTGAGGTGATTGATATTTCTCCAGGCAATCTTGATTCCAGCTTGTACTTCTTCTAGCCCAGCATTTCTCATGATGTACTCTGCATAGAAGTTAAATAAGCAGGGTGACAATATACAGCCTTGACGTACTCCTTTTCCTATTTGGAACCAGTCTGTTCCATGTCCAGTTCTAACTGTTGCTTCCTGACCTGCATATAAGTTTCTCAAGAGGCAGGTCAGGTGGTCTGGTATTCCCATCTCTTTCAGAATTTTCCACAGTTTATTGTGATCCACACAGTCAAAGGCTTTGGCATAGTCAATAAAGCAGAAATAGATGCTTTTCTGGAACTCTCTTGCTTTTTTGATGATCCAGTGGATGTTGGAAATTTGATCTCTGTTTCCTCTGACTTTTCTAAAACCAGCTGGAACATCTGGAAGTTCACGCTTCACGTATTGCTGAAGCCTGGCTTGGAGAATTTTGAGCATTACTTTACTAGCATGTGAGATGAGTGCAATTGTACAGATCTTGAGTATTCTTTAGCTTGCCTTTCTTTGGGATTGGAATGAAAACTGACCTTTTCCAGCCCTAGGGCCACTGCTTAGTTTTCCAAATTTGCTGACATATTGAGTACAGCACTTTCACAGCATCAAATTTCAGGATTTGAAATAGCTCAACTGGAATTCCATCACCTCCACTAGCTTTGTTCATAGTGATGCTTCCTAAGGCCCACTTGACTTCACATTCCAGGATGTCTGGCTCTAGGTGAGTGATCACACCATGATTGCAATGTGTCTCAAAATCTTATCATATCATTGGATCTTGTTACCTGTTTCTGGGCCTCATGATACTATTCATCTGCCTGTTTGAATCTCCAGAGCTTGCTGGTACCATGGCAGGTCTCCCAGATTACCTAGTAATCTCCGGATGAATTTCTGCCTAATCCTGCCAGTGATCTAAATTCAGGCTCTGTATGCTAGACTGTGGTGGTGGTATCTGACTCTTGCGACCCCATGGATTGTATCCTGCCAGGCTCCTCTGTCCATGGGATTCTCCAGGCAAGAATACTGGAGTGGGTTGCCATTTCCTTCTGCAGGGGATCTTCCCATCCAGGGATTGAACCCAGGTCTCCTACAGTGCAGGCAGATTCTTTACCAACTGAGGTACAAGGGATTCTAGACTGTATATAGTGTAATAAAATCACAAATATAATTTCAATGTTGGGTCCTGATACTTATCCAGGTGTTTTGACTTAGCCAAATTACTTAAATTCATTGAGCTTTTTTTCTTCATCTTGAAAATGATGCTTTGTATTTATGCTTTATATATAATTAATATAGAGAGAGTTGGTTATAGAGATATGGAAATTATATAGATAAGTATATTAAATGAATTGAGGACTGTACTAAGGCACTGTACTAAACTCTTTGGGGGAATGATAATTATCATTTAATGATTCCTGTGGTTTCCATTTAAATGACTTGCTGAGGTCTTAGAGTTTATTCTGACAGGAGTAGATTATATCTACTATGATCTACTTTATACTAATATTGTAAGAAATAGAGATAAGCGCTTGGCATAACACCCTCGTGTCTACGGGTCATCTCTACTTTTATTTGTAGCTGAGTTTCAAACAGGCACAATTCCCATTATGCTGAGAGTACCTAATATCTAAGTGTATCCTCATTTTGACTTGTACAAGTTAACAAAGAACATGCTATAGTACTATCATTATCTAATGTTGCTTTTCTTGTGCTGCATCTATGCCTTCCTTATATTTTATTTATATCACAGATAATTCTTTTCTATTTCCTATCCAATATTTGCATATTTATCAAAGCACTATAATAAGTATATTGCAAATACAATTCTGTTTTGGGAATGTTGAAATTAACATGATTTTAGCCTGAGGTAAAATTAGTGTGAAATGTATAACTGGCATGAAATTACTTGAATTAACAGTACATGGCTGTCTGGTTTTCCACAGGGACTGATCTTTGTTGCTTGCAATTAATACAAAGAAAGTCTCTTAAATTGCTTTTGAAAAGCAATTTATTTGTCTCTTGACATTTGAATAAAGTGAAATTCTATTGATTAACTACCCAAGCTGATGCTTTTGGAACTTTATTCTGCCTCTAGTAAATTTAAAGAAAGCAAGTTGCTTAAATTCTTCAAAAATGAATATTGCTGTCAAGAACTGCGAATCTGAGCATTTTACTCAACTTGAAAGTTATCAAGTAAGTAGGTCCTAGTTTCGTGCTTGGCAGAAGACATGAGCCCCCTCAGTGAGAGACAAAGACGTTTATTAGTCATGGCAGGGCAGGTAGCATGAGCTTCATGTTTGTGTTGCTTCGTTTTGCTCCCGGGTCCTTTAAAGATGACACAAATAGCACATGCTGTAGCTTGTCACAGCTGAGGAATTCCAAGATTAGGGAACTGGAATCTGTTATAAACCTGAATCTGTTATAAACCTAAAATTGGCCCTGGAGGAGGTCATTATCTTTATTGTGCTGGAAATACACAAACAAAAATAGAAATAAAAACAATAAAATTGCTCTTTGCTCAAGGGAGAGACACTATAGCGCTGTCTGTTTCAAAGATCTTCACAGTGCAAACATCCTTGAAAAGATAGTCTGGGACATAGATCAGCAAAATGTACAGAAATACAGGAGACCTACATAGAATTGTCTCCTAACAGTTGGTTACCTGGCACAGTCTTTGATTTGATTCTAAATTATACTTTGATTTATATTCAGTCATTCCAGTTGGTAACATCCAAAGTGAAAAATTTTATTTGCCTTGGTTTTGGGGGGTAATCCACATGGCTAATCCTCTTCTCCCCAATAATTTTTTTGATTATTTTGAACAAATCAGAAAAAAATATGATTATACTCTGACATTTTGGGGATCCACTCCAGATAGTGGTGCCTATGCTACATAAAATCTGCATTCACCAGGAATACTTAGAGGTGGAATCTGTTGAATAAGATAAATGTCCTTTTTTGTTATTAGCATTTTGGCTCTGGTTTGCTTATTCAACCTATATGTCTGTTATATATTTAAAATATGTCCAGCACAACTGCATATATGCTAAGAATACTATGGGGAATGAAACAGGAAGAAGTTTCTATCTTATGGAATTTATAATCCAGAGGCACAAGTCCCATCTCTGGCATCCAGAGAAATGAAAATGAATTTCCTGCTATTTTACCCCTCTTTTTCCTTTTTTCTGCTTTACTTCATTCATATTTACTAATTGTGTGTGTATGTGTGTGTATAATATGTAAAACTTATCTACTTGGCTTATCATTTATCTTTTCCTCCTAAAATATAAGATGTATGATGGCAAGGATTTTTAGTCAATTTTATTTGATTTACTGTTTTATTCAATTCCAAATCTGTAGGATATAAAAAGATTCTGACACACAGGAAAGGCTCAATAAATACTTGTGGAATACATCCTTAAATGGATGAATAAAATAGATTTTCAGGGAGTAAAGACCTCCAGAGAAGATCTTCCTAGAGATCACTGGAATGGATTAAGAAGAAAATGATAGTGGCCACTTGATATCAGATGTAACATATCCATATGTTACTGGGAGAAAAATCCTGTTTTGGGAAAATTTATCAGGAGCTGTAATTTCTCTAACACTGAATATATGATAAGATAGGGGAGTATAGTTTATTACTGTCAGTGGAGCCAGGTTTATGTCTTCCAGACTGGTGTGACCAAAAATGGTTTCATATATAAAAATGTTCATGGAGGAACTTCTTTGACAGTAAACCGATCTAAAATTCAGTCAGGCATGTAGAAACAAGATACTGTCTTAAAATGTATCTTAATATATATAGTGCAGTAGGGCAGTCTCAATGGAAGGCAATTGACTCAAAGATGTATTAGAGGATCATTCTGTAAACATATTTAATTAAGATTTTTCTATACCAAGAAGTATTATGACAATTCTAAATGACAGAGTCATGTTTTTAGCTTTGCTCTCACTTAGGCCAGTTAGCTTAGGAGAATTTGAGTTAGAATACATTTTACCATGGTACCAAAAAACTGGTTTAACTAGGTTTTTAGGATTGCAATGGGGCTTCCTTGGTGGCTCAGGTGGTAAAGAATCCACAAGCAGTGTGGGAGAGCTGGGTTCGATCCTGGGTTGGGAAGATCCCCTGGAGAAGGGAAAGGATACCCACTCCAGTATTCTGTCCTGGAGAATTCCATGGACTATACAGTTCTTGATGAAAGTGAAAGAGGAGAGTGAAAAAGTTGGCGTAAAGCTGAACATTCAGAAAATGAAGATCATGTCATCCGGTCCCATCACTTCATGGGAAATAGATGGGGAAACAGTGGAAACAGTGTCAGACTTTATTTTTTGGGGCTCCAAAATCACTGCAGATGGTGACTGCAGCCATGAAATTAAAAGACGCTTACTCCTTGAAAGAAAAGTTATGACCAACCTAGATAGCATATTCAAAAGCAAAGACATTACTTTGCCAACCAAGGTCCGTCTAGTCAAGGCTATGGTTTTTCCTGTGGTCATGTATGGATGTGAGAGTTGGACTGTGAAGAAGGCTGAGCACTGAAGAATTGATGCTTTTGAACTGTGGTGTTGGAGAAGACTCTTGAGAGTCCCTTGGACTGCAAGGAGATCCAACCAGTCCATTCTGAAGGAGATCAGCCCTGGGATTTCTTTGGAAGGAATGATGCTGAAGCTGAAACTCCAGTACTCTGGCTACCTCATGCGAAGAGTTGACTCATTGGAAAAGACTCTGATGCTGGGAGGGATTGGGGGCAGGAGGAGAAGGGGACGACAGAGGATGAGATGGCTGGATGGCATCACTGACTCAATGGACGTGAGTCTGGGTGAACTCCGGGAGTTGGTGATGGACAGGGAGGCCTGGCGTGCTGCGATTCATGGGATCACAAAGAGTCAGACACGACTGAGAGACTAAACTGAACTGAACTGAACTGATACAGTTCATGGGGTCGCAAAGAATCAGACAAGACTGAGTAACTATCTTAGGATTGCAAAGAACTAAGAAAACAGTCTTACTTGTAATGCATACTTTTAGAAATAATATTCTAGAGGAACACAAAATAGGGTAGAAAAGCTGACCCTTTAAGACCAACCATCTAAAGAACTTTTTGACATCTCTAAACTTGGCTAGATTCAGTAAAAAAAGGAGAGCTTTCAGAAATTTGGATGTTGTATATACTTTCATTTTATAAATGAAAATGTATATGCTTTTTTTTTTTTAGTTTAAAAATACTCATCTGCAATGAATGTATTTGTTACTTCTTTTGCTTGAGGAAAACAAATTTTCATCCTTTTTTATCTTTGATTTCAAGAATTTTAAATTCAAAATATCCATTAAAAAAAAAAAAAAAACTTTGTTCATGTCTTGTGAATATCCTACAGTATTCATTAGGCAGCAGCTGTGAGAAGTTAAAAAAAATGAAAAGCAATAATTAAAGAAAGTTCTTTATTCATAAACACTGAGAGTCTTTACATGATGATGCAAAAAACTCAAACAGTACAGAATAAATGGACTAAACTATTTCAGGGTGTGCTAGTTTTGAGATTTAGAAATAAAAACATCCATTATATGAGTATTAGACAATCAGTAAGAAATACTATTTTTACATAGCCAAGATCTTTATAGGTTTTTATCCAATATTTTTATTTCAATCTATAAAAGGAAGAGGCCATGTATTAATACTAGAAAGACACAGGAGCTCATGACTGATCGGACTTCTTCTCCATATAATTTTTTATCACTTTAATTCATAATGGAAACAGTTTTGATACTAACATAGCTCATTTTATAAATAAATGATGTGAAACAGCATATACTGCTTTTACTAAGGTATAAAAAAAGGTAGAGCAAAAATTACATGAGTTAATTCTTATATTTTGCAATCTATTTCCAATGAAGAGAAGATTAAAGCACCCAAATAAAAATGCCTTTTGGATTCACTTTTTATTCATTAGGAGATTATACCCATTTATAGCCATCATAGTCTTCTTGTCTAGTCACTGATACTTCTTTCTAGAATTCTAGTTTCTCTTTACTATTTATCTGATAGTTAAAATATTTTATCCTTTAATTTGGTGAGAGTTTGATAAAAGCATATACATGCTACTGGAGAAGGTAGTCTTTCTGAGAGGATGCTGCTTGGATGAATTCATGTTTACCAGGCAAATCAGGACTAACCAAGAGAGACACAGTGAGCAACTACCTGGAAACTACAATTACCTGTACCCTCCATTACTATGCAAGTTTAGCATTGTAATTATTCCCTCCAACCAGTGGATATAGTTCTCCTCTTTAATTTGGACTGATATGGGAAAGTCATGATGGGAAAGCAAGAAGGAAGAAGTATAGATTTTGGAATGATCCTGAAACTAAGTTTATGTGTAACAGAATTTAAGAAATAAGTCCTGTGAAGGAAAACCAAAGAGCTGTCTCACCACAGTAGCAATCAAAATAAGGATTACAATTTGGTAGCACCTTATAACACCTATTGTAAAATATTGTTATTTATTTCATATAGAACTCTTTGAGGCAGGTATTTTATCATCACCATTTTCTAGATGAATATACAGAAAGAGGCTTATTTAGTTTAACTTTTTTTCACATATTTTAAGCCAAAAAGTGCTGACTCAAGATCATGGAGCTCAGTTATCCTCCATTCAGGGAACAGCGGGAAGGATACTTCACCCCTGCTCCTTCAGAGGTCATGGCTAGATTCCACTTGGACTTCTTTAAAGCTGCATGTACCACATGTCTGCCCAAAGTTGACAGAGACAAATGCATTTAATTTTATATTTTACTTATATCCTTTCCCCCCTTCAGTAAAGTTCTGTCACACATTTGTAATATAACTATATTTTATTGCTATAGCCTGTTTTCTTTTCTGGGATCCCCTGATCTCCTGAATAATTTTTTTGTTAATTTGCATATGTTTATGTTCACTCTGACTTATGAAGTTATATGAACCTGGAAATGCATGGTGCCAGGTATCTGCCATTATAGTATCACAGGGATGAATTTCATAAAACAAACCTCTCCCTGTGCATCACTTTTTTAATCTCTCTCCCCACGAACACTCTTTTTTTTTTAACAGCATCTATAGCTTTGCCTTTTCCAGAATGTTCTACAAACAGAATCACATAGTATGTAGCCTTTTCAGACTGACTTCTTTAGCAGTATACATTTAAGTTTCCTCCATGTTTTTTCATGGTTTGATAGCTCATTTCTTTTTATCATTTTTAATTTTCTTTTATCAATGGAATATCAATATTCCATTGTATCATGTACCACAGTTTATCTCTTCATAATTAATGACATCTTGGTTGCTTCCAATTGAGGTGATTATGAATAAAGCTGCTATAAACATCCCTGTGCAGTTCATAGCATGGACATAAGTTTTCAGCTCAGCTGGATAAATATTTTGGAGCACAGTTAGAGAATCATATAGTAAGACTGGCCAAATCCTCTTCCAAACGGCTATTCCATTTTGTGTTCCCACTAACAATGGATAAGAATGACTGTCACTTCATATCTTCCCTAGCATTTGATATTGTCAGTGTTTGGGGTTTTGGCTATTCTAACACTGGTATCTCAGTGTTGTTTTAATTTGCAATTCCCTAACAAGAAATGTAATCGAGTATCTTTTCATATACTTCTTTGCAGTTGGCCTATCTTCTTTTGTAAGATTCTGTTCTAATCTTTCACCCACTTTTCAAATGGGTTGTTTTCTTATTGTCGAGTTGTGATTTATAGCATTCAGTAATCTAAATATCCCCCTGAGTACTGTTTTCACTATATCCCACATATTTTGATAAGTTCTATCTTCATTTATGCTTAGTTCAAAATATTTGCTAATGTCTCTTGAGACATCTTCTTTAGCCCATATCTTATTTAGAATCATATTGTTTTATGTCTAAATATTGTTGGATTTTCCAGCTATATTTCTGTTACTGATTTCTAGTTTAATTCCTTGTGGTCTGATTTAAGTTTGTGAAGGTATGTCTGATAGCCCAAAATGTGGTTTATCTTGGTGAATGTTCCATGTGAACTTGAAGTATCCTGCTGTATTAGTTGAAGTATTCTATGGATGTCAATTAGATCCATGTGATTAATGTTTTTGTTTAGGTTAACTCTGTCCCACTATCTTTTTGTCCCCTTGATCTGTTGATTACTGAAACAGAATTGTTAGGATTTTTTTTTTTTTTCATACTAAAGGAGTTGTAAGGTTAATATAGTTATGTAACAGCGAGGAGTTAGAGTTAAATTCCCAAGAATTTACAAAGCTGGATCTCTGCTCACGGAATACTTGACAGAGCAATCACTACTCTGTTAGCATTGCTTAAGTTTGAGTCCTCGTGACCCTCTTAGGAGGGCTGAGCCTCCTGCTGCTGCAACTACTTGGCAAACAGTGTCCCTGTACTCTTCATTGAGAGGCAGTAGAGCACGGTAATTAGGATACAGAGACCGAAGTCAGACTAACCTGACTTGAACCCCAGCATAGACCAGCCGTGTGAACCTCATTTAACCTCTCTGCACTGTGGTTCCATCATGTATAAAATGAAACTGATGATTGTGTCTAACACATTGGGATCAAATTGGGTAACTAAGGGGATTAAATAAGTTAATACGCATAAAATTCTTAAACAAATACTTGGAATTAAAGCAATACTATCTGTTTTGGTAGCTTGAAGACATTCTCAATCTCTTTCCTACTTGAAATTTTACCACAAAACTTGGAAATTCAATATTTCATTCTCAGTCTTTCTTATATTTAGAGATATCCATTGATCTACAGATGGATCAAACAAACAAAAAAAATCTCTTGCTACTCTGATTAAAGGGATAGTTGAGATGAATACTTCCATTTACACCCACTTCTTCAGCTTAGAAAGCTGACACATTGGCTGGAGCTGCAGCGGGGTAAGGTCAAGATAATAACTCAGTCCTTAGCATGGACATCATTAAGATGCTGAGCCAGCAATGGCAAATTCTTATTTCTTCAAGAGAAAAATAAGTCCAAATTTGTCAGAGACATGGCCTGTTCAATAGCAGCATGTATACTATATGCAAACTATACTACCATCTAAAATGTTTTCCTAGGGTGGGCACAATAAAGGAAAGAAATGGTATAGACCTAATAGAAGCAGAAGATGTTAAGAAGAGGTGGCAAGAATACACAGAAGAACTGTACAAAAAATATCATCAAAACCCAGATAATCACAATGGTGTGATCACTCACCTAGAGCCAGACATCCTGGAATGTGAAGTCAAGTGGGCCTTAGAAAGCATCACTACGAACAAAGCTAGTGGAAGTGATGGAATTCCAGTTAAGCTATTTCAAATCCTGAAAGATGATGCTGTGAAAGTGCTGCACTCAATATGCCAGCAAATGTGGAAAACTCAGCAGTGGCCACAGGACTGGAAAAGGTCAGTTTTCATTCCAATCCCAAAGAAAGGCAATGCCAAAGAATGCTCAAACTACCGCACAATTGCTTTCATCTCACACTCTAGTAAAGTAATGCTCAAAATTCTCCAAGCCAGGCTTCAGCAATATGTGAACTCTGAACTTCCAGATGTTCAAGCTGGTTTTAGAAAAGGCAGAGGAACCAGAGATCAAATTGCCAACATCCTCTGGATCATCGAAAAAGCAAGAGAGTTCCAGAAAAACATCTATTTCTGCTTTATTGACTATGCCAAAGCCTTTGATTGTGTGGATCACAAGAAACTGTGGACAATTCTGAAAGAGATGGGAATACCAGACCACCTGACCTGCCTCTTGAGAAATCTATTGGAGGTCAGGAAGCAGCAGTTAGAACTGGACATGGAACAACAGACTGGTTTCAAATTGGGAAAAGAGTATGTGAAGACTGTGTATTGTCACCCTGCTTATTTAACTTACATGCAGGGTACATCAATGAGAAACACTGGGCTGGATGAAGCACAAGCTGGAATCAACATTGCCGGGAGAAATATCAATAACCTTGGATATGCAGATGACACCACCTTTATGGCAGAAAGTGAAGAAGAACTAAAAAGCCTCTTGATGAAAGTGAAAGAGGACAGTGAAAAAGTTGGCTTAAAGTTAAACATTTAGAAAACTAATTTCATGGCATCTGGTTCCATCACTTCATGGCAAATAGATGGGGAAACAATGGAAACAGTGGTTGACTTTATTTCCTGGACTCCAAAACCACTGCAGATGGTGATTGCAGCCATGAAATGAAAAGATGCATACTCCTTGAAAGGAAAGTTATGACCAATCTAAGCAGCATATTAAAAAGCAGGACATTACTTTGTCAACAAAGGTCCATCTAGTCAAGGCTATGGTTTTTCCAGTAGTTATGTATGGGTATAAGAGGTGGACTATAAAGAAAGCTGAGCACCAAAGAATTGGTGCTTTTGAACTGTGGTGTTGGAGAAAAGTCTTGAGAGTCCCTTGGACTGCAAGGAGGTCCAACTAGTCCATCCTATAAGAGATCAGTCCTGAGTGTTCATTGGAAGGACTGATGTTGAAGCTGAAACTCCAATACTTTGGCCACCTGATGCAAAGAACTGACTCATTTGAAAAGACCCTGATTCTGGGAAAGATTGAGGGCAGGAGGAGAAGGGGACTACAGAGGATGAGATGGGTAGATGACATCACCAACTTGATGAACATGAGTTTGGGTAAACTCTGGGAGTTGATGATGGACAGGAATGCCTGGCATGCTGCGGTCCATGGGGTTGCAAAGAGTCAGACACGACTGAGAGACTGAACTGAACTGAACTGAACTGAGGGCTTCGTTATAGAAAGCACTGTGCTATGTATTTTATATGTTATTTAATTCTCACAAAACCCACTGGGATAGGTGCCATTATGTTATTTTAAAGTGAAGACACTGATGCTAGGGAGACTACCTAAAAATACCAAATGTATAGTTAGTAAGTAGAGGAGTAGGGATTTGAATCAAAGTTTGCCTGATTTTACCAGATTATTAACAATTATGATATTCAACTGCCCTATAGATACAGAAAGCAACTTAGAGGAAGGAAAGGAAAGCATTTGAAATGTTTCATAAAAATTAAATAGAAAAGTGTTTAGCAATTAAAGGAAAGAGACATTTTGCTTGAATTATATAGGTATCTAAACTGATAAAACTGATATTTGTTCAATTTTCAAATTTTCTTTGCCCATAGTAAAATAGAAAAGTGCTACTTAACTTCTAAGTTCAGTCTTTGATGGAAGAAACCAGTGGTTTGTGTCCAAAGGCATTTTCTGTAGCATTCGTGAATGGGTTAGTGGTTGAAATCCACTTCCTAATTGTCATGTGTCCACCCACGGCTTTTGTTATAGACTTTGTGGTTATTCCAAGGTCTGGCATGCTAGGAAGAGGCACTCTTTTTTTTTTTCTGACTTGATATTTATACTTTCAGTAAAAACAGAATAGATAAAGATTAATTCCATTGCAACAGACTCTATTTCTCATACTTCTCATGTCAAACTTGCAACTGTGTTTTGTGAAAACGGTCATAGGACTACAAATTCTTACCTTTAGAGGCTATAGTCTTTCCAAAAGGAGTCTGAAACTTCAAGAGATCTCTAAACATTTATATAGGAATCATAACCGCAACCCACAATAAACAAACATAGGAAACCACTGGGGTGGCTCCTGAAGTTTAAAACAATATTAAATGTGCTCACATTGCTACTGGGAGATAAAATAATAACAAAAGCAACTGCACAACTAAATATGTTGTTTCGCCACATGGTTGTTTGTTTCCTTGAGAAGTAAATTTAACTCTTTTGTTGTTGAGATACTTATTGTGTATTTTTTGTTTGTTTTTATTTTTAAAAAATTAGTTTATTTATTTTAATTGGAAGATAATTTCTGTACAGTATTGTAGTGGTTTTGCTATACCTGAAATCCCCTCCCACATCCCTCCCCACCTCATCCTTTGGGTTGTTGTATTTTTGAATCAAAATCCAAGAGACATAATGAAAATGAAAATGATAATTTGTACAGGTATTAAGTGTGATCTTAAGTAATATGGATCATAATATGTATCATAAGGATTTCTATTAGTACAGTTTTGGTTCATTTTGAAGGTTTAAGTGTTGATATAATCTGAATACATAGAATTAAATACAAATGAAAAAGAAATGCAAATTTCTGCCCTTTTGTCCTAATTTCTTCCTCATTTCTTTTACTCATTCATCCTACAATTCCTTCTATGGCCTCTGCTCTTATAAGAAAGTCAGAGAACTGCAGAACCAGCATCATAATTCATCCTTCCCATGTAAAATTTTGATATCTAGGATGAAGAATGATTTGTAATGATGGGGAAAAATAACATGTTAATATGTTGTTTATCTATCACAAAAAGAAAAAGATAATAGTTGTAGGGTTTCAGGGAATAGAAAGTGTAATGAAAAAAATGAAGGTAGAGAATGAAGAATGATGATATAGACGTAAAATTTGAAATGGATTTAATTCTGAGAAGACTTTTATAGGAAAAGATGGAACACTTCCAGTTTTGGGGTATCAACTTCTGAACTTCTGAATGTCATTTTCTCTGAGGTTTTGGACCCAGAAGCTGTAGCCATACAGAAAAGATAGAGCAAGGCTGAAACAGTTGTTGACAGAAGGCCTACTTGTAAGATAGGCCCTGGGCTGGTGTCTGGAAAATCTGCCTTTGAAATGTTGATACACTGATAAGGTTGTTTTGCCTGCCTGGAGCACTGAACACCTGCTTTCCTTCTGAGAGCCTGCAATTTCATTTGTTATGGCTCCTCATATGTGCCTTTGTGACCATAGTCCAATAAAAACCTTGAACCCTGAACCCCAAACAAGTTTTCCAACACAGACACATTGCTCAATAAAAAGACAAATGCTTTCATTCCTGAAGGTAGGGCTTTCTTAGCGGCCCTCTCGGGGCAGAGCACAGGAAGCTTATGCTGGGATATTCCAGACTCTGCCTTTGTCCTATTCCCTTATTATGGTCTTGCTCTACATGCTTGCTTTGTTGTACTGAGTACAAGTTCGGTGACTCTTTCTAGAGAATCTGTGAAGGTCTGGATGGTCCCTGTGCCCTCAAAACATTAGTCTGCCAGACCCCTTCATTTCTCACATTTTTTTCTACCTAGAATGGACATCATATTGAGTCATTTCAGAACAGCGCAAGCATCACTCTAAAGTGGAAAGAAAGTACATGAGGGATTATATCATTGCCCTACTTGAAGTCCTCCAGTATGTTCCCATGAAAACTGTTGTCTTCTGACTTTGCCAGCAATTCTCAAGGTCATATACATCTCTGTCTCTCCCCTCTGATTGTCATGTGCCAGCCATACTCACCACCCCCTCCCAATTTCTCAAAAACACCCGGCTTTTATTTTTTTCTCTTTCCTTGAGTTCTCTGCTCATGCAGTTAACTCTTTCAGAAAGACTCTCTACAGCCTCTTCTCTCCAACTATTCACCATGCACACATTTAAAGGTGTAAAGGTGTGCACTATTTTCACCTTTGAGGTCTTAGTTTAAGCATCATTCTCTCAAAGAGAGCTTTTTTGGCTATCCGGTCTTAAGTAGTACTGTCTCTTCTCTATTATTTGCTTTCATAGCATTCTAATTGTTTCTCTTGTCACTTATCACAGTTTCTAGTTATATATATATATATATATTATATATGTATATATACTTTTCTTTTTAAATTTGTGCCTTTGCCATTAGTATAAAACTTGCATGAAAACAAGAATGAGTCCAATTTGTTAATCCTTAGGCTTAGTCCCTAATCTAATAGCCTAGCACAGAGGAAGGCATGTAATAGTTGTTAAAATTTTAATTGAAATGCAGGAACCTACATGTGGCCAATAGTACTCAAAGCAAAAAGGGAGGAGAACGAACTATAAAAAAACAAAAACCTTTAGATAGAAGAAAGTGCATCAATTATTTGTTTAAATTCTTATCATTCTAACAATTTAAGGATATGAATTTTACTTTTATAAGTAGAATAAAGTCTGAGCAATTTGCTGGATATTCTTGAACCAAAGCAAAGTATCTTAAGGATTTTTTTGTAGTAGTAAATAAAATACAGAAAAGCCAAGTGTAGGTCAAAGAATAACATCTCTTCTGCAGAGCAAATTATGTGAGAACGTATAGGGTGAATTTTAAGGACCCTTATCTAATGAGCTTATATATGTCCAAGAGACTCAGGGATTCACCCAGATGCAAATTCTCTCTAGGCTCAATTTAAACTTTCCACTAAGGAAACATCTAAATGTTCTAATTCAAGAAGTGAGTCAGTTTATCATAACTAAAAAGATTGAGAATCAGTTGATCATAGTTATTTATGGACTTGTGTAAAAATTTCTCCAGTGCCATGGGTTTTGATTTTAATAAATTGATAAACGGGTAAATTTGGCTCAAACTGATGTTGGGTAAATTTCCATGTAAGTCATTTCCCTAAAAGGCAAATTTCAGAAAAACCTGATCAATAAAATTTCTGATTCAGGGAAATATTTTGAATTTCAAAAACTCTAATGTTTGTACCCTAAGTATAAAATTTTTAAAGTAGAGTTTTGGGGGTTATGTTTTCCATTGGTAGCAATTGTTATCAGAATCTTTCAAAATACATAGATATATGTATCATGTATTGTTAATAAAATGTATTTCTAGAACAGCCTTATATAGTGCCAAAGTTTAGATATAAATATGGTCAAATCTAGCAACTTTGATTCATTTTTCTGATTTTTAGCCAAAATAAGATAAGAAACTACATCAAGCCAGTATTTAGGAAACTGTTTAAATATTTTGTTTAAAATAGTTGGTTTTGCAAGGCATACCAACTCTATCAGAGGATCTGTCTTAAAAAATTATTTTAAAAAGTTGGAAGCATGCAGCTGCCCTTGCTTAAGAAGTACTTTGAAAAGAATAATATTTATGTAGTATGCACCATACATATATTATATGATTCACTAGACACAAAGTGGGCACTCAAATACTTGCTGATTTTTTCATTTATCCAACATAACCAGAAATATATTTTGGGAAGATAACAGACTCTTCTTCTTTTTTTAAAGAGGAAAGGCAAATTCCCCCATTTTGTTTGATCTTAAAGAATATAAAATCCAGAACTCCAGAATATCATACATTTATGCTTAAAACTAGTTCTATTATGTTCATTAGAATGTCTTCTTATGAATTCAATGCTTATTCTTTTTTTCTTTTTTCTCCTTCTTGTTAAGTAAAAATATCCCCTCTACTAAGCTAATTGCATATTCAATCAAAAAAAAATTATATGAAGCAAACAGTTGTTTCTTCCCTCTTTGAGTTAAACCAAATGGAGAACCAAGTAACAGACTCACAAATTGCTTTTTTCAAGTAGTTTCAAGAAGAGAAGACTGAATCAAATGTGGCCAGCTGGTATAAAGAAGCTAGCAGACAGGATTCTAGGATGGAGTAGTAGGGATAGGTCTGGGGCCAACCTCCAAGCATTCCAAATCCAACTTCATCCAGTACTAGGTGTTCTTCAAACAACTTCCCAACCTCACTGGTCCTAGTTTCTTCCTCCACCTAGTTAGGAAACTACACGTGGGTTGAAAAGCTTCCCTGAAGTGTTAATAAGATAAAGAAGACTTTTTTTTTTTTTTTTTGTACACATCAGCATATCAGACATTAAACAAGTCAGTTCCTTTCCTTCAGTCCCAGACAAGTCACTGGGCTAGAGAGATTTACACAACTCATCAGTTTTTATTCTGAAATAAATGGCATCAATTAGAGTGAAGTTTTACCCATTTCTCTCTGTTTTTCCTCCCTTTCCTTTATATAAAAAGAGAAGATATTTGGCTCTCCCTCAAATGCTCCTTTTCTTGGTCTTCAGAAAGCTGTTTCTTTTTGACATTCAATCTGAGCTTAAATCATACCTCTTCAGTAGGTCTTTGCTTCCAAAGAAACTGCCTTGAAACTGTTTACCACATAACTGATTTTAGATTGTCTGCCTAATATTGTCAGAGTTGGTTAATTGTCTGTGATTGACCAGAATGCAAGCTCCATGGACAATAATAAATATTTAAAAATGAACAAATGTTGAATGAATGAAGGAAGAAAGAACTGAATAGATGCTTGCATTATCCCTTCTATTAATTTTTAAGTCTTTTGAAACCTAGATGATGTATTTGCTATAGTAGTTGGAAAAGTAGTTTGCATATATTTGACATCAATGGGTATTTGTGATTGGAATAAAACATTCCACCTCATTTCTTAGGAACAAATTCAGTGCAGCCTTATTTTCTTACACAACGTACATTATTTCCAATTTTAGCATGTGTGCTGCTGTGTTGAGAACAGGTGTGGCATTTCAGACAATTCTACAGTTGTATATTTTATAGTAAAATAAGCACAATGAGTATTTTATATTAATGTAAAAAGTTTTTTATGTTCAATGACATGTGAATACATCTGCAGTGATTTAGAGACATTGTGAGTTATTTTCCTGTCATTTCCTTTTCTAAATGAAGTCCAGCAGTTTACAGGTACTATTTCAAGTCTATTTAAAAACTACAATTGGAATTGGGATTACATGTTTAGCAGAAAAGTCAGAATTTTACAGCTAGAAGTGATCTTAGCAATCATTAAGGTTCATCACTTCTTTCTTATATCAAGAAATTGATAAAGAGAAAAGTTACTGGTTTGCCTAATTTCTTACAAATATGTTTAGTAATATCTTACCAGTCTTCATAATTACACTTCTGAAAATGCTATGTAATTTAACAAGTTACCAAGCTCGCAAAGTAATAATTAGAAAAATAATTAATAAAAAGAGAGAGCTGGATAAACAGAAATAATGCACAATTAACAGTGGTTTATGTCTTCATTTAAAAGTTCATCAGATTTGTGTTGCAAAAAAGCTAATATAGTAGTCTCTCCTCCTCAAGCATTATAAACTTTAACTATTCATAAACAGAGAAAGAACATCTTCTGAGACAGATTCCAACACAAGTCTTCAGGTTGTATCTGAAGTTTCTAAAATTGCACCAGTTTCTAAAGTTTGCAAAAGAGACCTGATTGGCTTGGCTTTGTATTCTCTGTGTTGCTGTTTTTCATTTTTTTGTTTACTTGTTTGTTTTCTCTTGATCAGAATAAATTACATACAGTAATCTTTTAAAAAAAGTAATTAGTATATTTTAATTGGAGGCTAATTACTTTACAATATTGTGGTGGTTTTTGCCATACATTCACATGATTCAGCCATGGGTGTACATGTGTTTTCCATTCTGAACTCCCCTCCCACCTCCCTCCCCATCCCATCCCTCAGGGTCATCCCAGCACACCAGCCCTGAGCACCCTGTCTCATGCATGAAACCTGGACTGGCGATCTATTTCACATATAATAATAGACATGTTTCAACGCTATTCTCTCAAATCATCCTACCCTCGCCTTCTCCCACAGAGTCCAAAAGTCTGTTCTTTATATCTGTGTCTCTTTTGCTGTCTCGCATATAGGGTCATCATTACCATCTTTCTAAATTCCATATATATGCATTAATATACTGTATTGGTGTTTTTCTTTCTGACTTACTTCATTCTGTATAATAGACTTCAGTTTCATCCATCTCATTAGAACTGATTCAAATGTATTCTTTTTAATAGCTGAGTAGTAATACTCCATTGTGTATATGTACCACAGCTTTCTTATCCATTTGTCTGCCAATGGACACCAGGTTGCTTCCATGTCCTGGCTACTGTAAACAGTGGTGCGATGAGCATTGGGTATACATGTCTCTTTCTATTCTGGTTTCCTCGGTGTGTATGCCCAGCAGTGGCATTGCTGGGTCATATGGCAATTCTATTTCCAGCTTTTAAAGGATCTCCACACTGTTCTCTCTAGTGGCTGTACTAGTTTGCATTCCCACCAACAGTGTAAGAGGGTTCCTTTTTCTCTGCACCCTCTCCAGCATTTATTTTTTGTGGACTTTTTGAGAGCAGCCATTCTGACCAGCATGAGATTGTACCTCATTGTGGTTTTGATTTGCATTTCTTGATGCTGGGAGGGATTGGGGGCAGGAGGAGAAGGGGACGACAGAGGATGAGATGTCTCGATGGCATCACTGACTCAATGGACATGAGTCTGAGTGAACTCCAGGAGTTGGTGATGGACAGGGAGGCCTGGCATGCTGCGATTCATGAGGTTGCAAAGAGTCGGACACAACTGAGCGACTGAACTGAACTGAACTGAACTAAACTGAATTGTTTATAATAAATATATATTGAATGAGTTGTCTTTAAAGAAAACACATACAAAACAAATTTATGTATTGTGGAATTACAAAACATACTGTAACAAGACAACTCTTGGGAACCTAACCCTTTATTTCCTAGGAGCAATGGTTCAGTATTTGCTAATTCAAGTTTGTGGCAATATTCTAGAACATAACTACTCTGAATGACTAGAATCAACTATACATACAGATGGTACATAAATCTATCTCCCTTATCTTACTCCTATGGTGATCCCCAGATCACACATCCTAGGGCTAATGGTTTCTTTCCCTGGATGTCTAAAAGGAAAATTAACCCCCAAATGTCAAAAATTAAATTATCTTTTCCACCACTAATATTGTTTCTTTCCCCCCTGAAATCCTATGCTCCCTCTACATTCCTTAACTCTGTGAAAAGACTAAGCATCCAGTCAGCCAACCAAACCAAAAATTGGAACTCTCCCCTTTACTTTTTCTTTTCCTGTAACACCACTCCTATGACTATTTGATCAACACATTTTAGTTCTGTTTATTTGCTTATATTTTTACCTTTTACTATTTTTCAGTTCAACTGTGTCTCATCATCTCTGTAGTATAGATGGGTAACTAAGAACACTCGTGTTATGGTCAGATGGAACTGATTTTGATGTTCAGAAAAGGAAATAAAGTTGACTCCACAACTGAGTAGATGGAAATTATTGAGTAAACTAATTTGTATAAACCTCAGTTCCCTCATTTGCTTCCCATGTCATCATATAATGTTGAGCATTACTTCTCAGCAGAGACACATAAGCATAGTACAACTGTGGCTGACACTATTACTCAAGAAAGTGGTTATTCTTGTTAGTCTATAAATCAGTCACTGTGCTAAGTGCTAGAAACGTAACAGTGAATAACATAGTCCTTGGCTTCCATACTCGTTTTGTTGTTGTTTAGTGGCTCAGTTGTGTCTGACTCTTTGTGACCTGCTGGACTGCAGCATGCCAGGCTTCTCTGTCCTTCACCATCTCCCAGAGTTTGCTCAAACTCATGTCCATTGAGTCAGTAATGCCATCCAACCATCTTGTCCTCTGTTGTCCCCTTCTCCTCCTGCCTTCAATCTTTCCCAGCATCAGGGTCTTTTCCAATGAATCAGCTCTTTGCAGTAGGTGACCAAAGTATTGGAGCTTCAGCTTCAGCATCAGTCCTTCCAATGAATATTCAGGGTTGATTTCCTTTAGGATTGACTGGTTTGATCTCCTTGCAGTCCAGGGGATTCTCAAGAGTCTTCTTTAACACCACAGTTCAAACATATCAATTCTTTGATGCTCAACCTTCTTTATGGTCCAACTCTCACATCCATACATGACTGCTAAAAAATCATTATATGGTATGGCTATCCATACCATAGCCCATACTCATAAGGTTCCTAATCTATTTGTTGAAATTCTATTTAAATATTGTACTTAGGGTCATCTTCAGTTATGCTCTCTTTTTTCCTCTATTTTCTTTTTTCACATTTGGGAACAATGAAAAAATTAGAGCAAGAGTTGATATGAAAAGATAGAAAATGTCTTCATTTCATTTCTTCAACATTATCTCATAAGGATTAGTCCAATTCATTTTCAGCAAAGGCAGTTATCAAAGGGTTAGATTTCTTCCTCCACTGAAGTTTGTTTTCTCCACAAGACTGAAATGACTCCATTTGTTTCTTATTTTCATCAACACACTGTAACTATCCTTAAGAACTGTGTCTTTAATTACTGTGCTTTGTACCCAAGACAGACTGCAAGGACCAGGACAAAGCAAAGCAAGGAAGAATGTCTTTGAGTTCACATTTCAATCACATTGTTGTTTTAATCATAGATTAAAGATGTGGACAAATAAGCGTTAACATGGGGCCTGGAGACAATGACAATAGGGGTGTTTTGCAGATGTTTACATGTTACTGGGAACTCCTGGGATATACCAAAAAAACTACGCCTATTATCTCTATGTGAATGCCTCTAAAGCAGCACTGCCCAGACATATGGAACAGGTTTTTCTCTATCCAGAAAGAAATTAAAATTTACAGAAAGGAAGTAGAATGAGTAGACAGAGAATCCATTTATTATGTGGCTCCTGTGGACCATATTATCCAGGGAACAACACTGAGTAGGCCCCACACAGCAGTGGCTTTTATAACTGATTCTACCATATGTGTAGAGCATTTGAAATTTCTCTGAAGTTGAACTCTCTGAAATGCAGCTTAGATCTCTTCAGTTAGTTCAAAGAGGTATACCACCACTTTGAACAAAATTTTTACAGTCTGTCATTTTTAAAGGACCCATCTATCCACCGAAGAGTATAGGTTACACTGTAAAGCCCAAATCAACATAGATTATTATTATGCTTTAACTTTTCATATCACCTAGCACTCTAGATGGCACCCCGCTCCAGTGTTCTTGCCTGGCAAATCCCAAGGACGGAGGAGCCTGGTAGGCTGCAGTCCATGGGGTCTCGAAGAGTCGGACATGACTGAGTGACTTCCCTTTCACTTTTCACTTTCATGCATTGGAGAAGGAAATGGCAACCCACTCCAGTGGTCTTGCCTGGAGAATCCCAGGGATGGGGGAGCCTGGTGGGCTGCCGTCTATGAGGTCACACAGAGTCGGACATGACTGAAGTGACTTAGCAGCAGCAGCAGCACTCTAGAAGATAATTCTGATTTTATTTGGGAGGTTAACAGGTTAATAGGTTAACAGGATCAGAAAGCCTTTTTCATGGAGCATCTTTTGTTTCCAAGAAGAAAACACACACTTGTAAATTCTTTTTCATGTGAGACTCAATAGAAAAACATCTCTAGCAAACATCAATTTATTGGGGGAAAAAAAACGATGAGTCCCATACAAAGACCAAAAGTATTAAATATTGCTTCACAAAAATGAATAAATAAATAAAAGGTATTTAGTCCTCAATTTTGTTCTCTAAAAGACTGGAGCCGCACCTGTATTTTAGTTGTTGTGTCTTCTCTATATATTCACTCTTGATGTTGCCTTCAAAATATTCCTTCTTGGCAAACTTCTTTTTCAGCAGTAGGAGACAAATTAGACATTAAAGAGAGTCTCAAAGCAAAGCAGGGTAGAATGTCTTTGAATGCAAATTTCACATCATTGTTTTCATCATGAGATTAAAAATGTGTACAAATAAGAGCTGATGTGGGGCCTGGAGACAGAGAATGGGGTGTTTTACAGATGTTCAGAAATTACTAAGAATTACAAGTGGGTATGCCAAGAGACTGTGGCAATTAACTCTAGTAGAACAGGAATAGAAGAGAAAACTAACCATATTTGTGACCATATTGTTGTATAGGATTCAGACTTGTAGTATATATTTTTAATTTTTTAAAAGTCTTTGCTGAATTTGTTATAATATTGCTTCTGTTGTTGTGTTCTGGTTTTTTGGTCATGAGGCACATGGAATCGTAGCTCCCTGACCAGGGATTCAATGAACATCCCCTGCTTTGGAAGGGGAAGTCTTAATCATTGGACCACCAGGGAAAATCTCATATTTTTGCAAATATGAAATAAAGGCAAGTTTTACATCAACTATGGTCCTGATTTTTATTTTTCAAAAAGAAAGATAATCCCCCTGGACAGAACAAGAGAGGTAAAAATATTATTTGAGATATACTACATCCTGTTGTTGTTTTTGCCTTCAAAGTGGGGAATACAGTTTATACAGGCTTTCCAGATGATGCTAGTGGTAAGAACTCACCTGCCAATACAGGAGACATAAGAGATGTGGATTCAGTCCCTGGGTGGGGAAGATCTCATGGAGGAGAGCATGGCAACCCACTCCAGTCCAGTGCTCTTGCCTGGAAAATCCCACGGACAGAAAAGCCTGGTGGGCTGCAATCCATAGGACTGCAAAGAATCAGACACAACTGAAGTATCTGATTAGCACACATGCATGGTTTTTACTCATGAGAAATAATATGTATACATTTTCTTCACACCTACAAAAACTGATAGGGAAAGAGAAAAAAAACTAAAATTTTGAAGCTTTTATTCTTCTTATGCTGCAGAAATGAGGTCATTTAATATAGTGAGCTATCCCTTTGGGAATTTTCCTCATGACTAATGAAGCTGATTATCTTTTTATGTAATTATGTATCTTCTTCTGTGAAATGTCTATTATTTTGCTCATTTTTACTGAATCATCTTATTATTTAATTGGAAGTATTCTTTATATATTTTGAAACAAATGCTTTTTTTTAATACATGCATTTCAAATACTTTATCTCAGTCTGGTTTAGCTTTTTCATTTTCTTAAGAGTGTCTTTTGAAGAGCAAATGTACTTAATTTTGATGAAATCTAATTTATTATTTTTTCTTCTACTTATTGACTTTTTGTTTACTATATAATAAAATCCCCCCCTTTACCCCCCACAAAAAAAGGAAAAAAAAAACCAAACAGGTCATCAAGGCTCTACGTTTAGAAGGAAAGAAAATCTGGAGTAGAAAGTCTTTTGTTAGTAAGACTATTTATAAATTTTTAAATATGCAGAGGCTGAAGTGAGGAGTGGAAAGTATAGATAACCATATGTGAAACTGTGATGGCAAATGTGTTTTCAATTGCATCTGAGAATAAAGGTGCTTTTAAAACAGAAAATCAGAGATATTAGAGGAGGATAATTTTAAAGTGTAGTTGAAACAGAGAGGCTCAGTTCAGTTCAGTTCGGTTCATTTCAGTCACTCAGTCGTGTCTGACTCTTTGCGACCCCATGAATCACAGCACGCCAGGCCTCCCTGTCCATCACCAACTCCCGGAGTTCAACAGAGAGGCTAGCCTCAGCAAATGAAGGTGAGAGAGAGATTCCAAGCGACACATTGGTCAAACAATTTGTGAAACACCCAAAACCTTAAGAAAATGATACATGCAAAAATGTTTTAATGGTTTCTTGAGGAATTAAGGAAAAAGAGTTACACTTTAAGTTTAAATTTTTCTGAAAATCAGAGGGAAAAAATGGCTACAGGTGGTGAAACACAAATAAGATGTTCTTAATCTGCTAGAAGGAGAAGGCAATGGCACCCCACTCCAGTACTCTTGCCTGGAAAATCCCATGGACGGAGGAGCCTGGTAGCCTGCAGTCCGTGCGGTCGCGAAGAGTTGAACACGACTGAGCGACTTCACTTTCACTTTTCACTTTCATGCATTGGAGAAGAAAATGGCAATCCACTCCAGTGTTCTTGCCTTGAGAATCCCAGGGACGGCGGAGCCTGGTGGGCTGCCGTCTATGGGGTTGCACAGAGTCGGACACGACTGAAGCGACTTAGCAGCAATCTACTAGAAAATGATTTCAGGACTTAAAATTAGACTTCCTGTTGTGTTTGATGAAAAAAATCAGACTCGGGCTAGTAGATTTGAAGGAAGAGTAGCTCATAACATGGGCTTAACAGAGGCCTGTGTGCATGAAGATCTAAGAAATATTTTTGCAAAAAACTGATCCTTAAGAAGGGAACTACAGAAACCAGATGAAACTCAAAAGGTCATTGAGAGGAGAAACTTTTGAGTAAAGCAGAGTTTAGTTACTGAAGCTTAGATTGTTCTTTGATGCAAAGCTTGGTTCAGAACCCCAGGGAAGAGAGGTGAAATAAAAAGAGTTGGATATCTCTGTCTCTGTCTCTCTCTCTCTCTCTCTCTCTCACACACACACACACACACAGAAAGACATGGAGGCATGGGCAGTGGTACCTTAGAGTTCATGAACAGAATGCAGGTAAAAGAGTTAAGAGTTTGTCTTCTCTTAATAAACATCTATACTGAAGTTAATTGTAAATTTTGTTACAAAATGGCAGACTGGCTGAGAATTTGAACCGGGGGAAAAATGATGACATCTTAATTGTTAGTGAGACTAACCTAATTTAAATTAGAGAACAGAGAACATCATGTATTAGAGGCACTTTGAGCCATCAAATCAACAGCATAAACTGGAGGTGAAAGAATGTAAACCTCACAAGACGTTCAGAGAACACCTAGACTAAGTCTAATTTATCTGGAGGACATTTGAGATAGAATGATTTCTAGAAATCTCCCAATGGAGGCTGAACTGGAAAATAGCATTTTATTATGTCTAGCATAATTGTATTTCATTCCTATTTTGGTGAGTTCTGAATCACAGAAGTAACTTAATTTTAAATTTGCCTCAGTGTATTGGAAGAAAAGCTATGACCAATCTAGACAGCATATTAAAAATCAGAGACATTACTTTATTTTACCAACAAAGGTCTGTCTAGTCAAAGCTATGGTTTTTCCAGTAGTCATGTATGGATGTGAGAGTTGGGCTATAAAGAAAGCTGAGCACTGAAGAATTGATGCTTTTGAACTGTGGTGTTGGAGAAGTCTCTTGAGAGTCCCTTGGACTGCAAGAAGATCAAACCAGTCAATCCTAAATCAGATCAGTCCTCAATATTCATTGGAAGGACTGATGCTGAAGCTGAAGCTCCAATACTTTGGCCACCTGATGCAAAGAACTGACTCATTGGAAAGACGCTGATGCTGGGAAAGATTGAAGGCAGGAGAATGGGATGACAGAGGATGAGATGGTTGGATGGCATCACTAACTTGATGGACAAGAATTTGAGCAAGCTCTGGTAGTTTGTGAATGACAGGGGAGCCTGGCGTGCTGCACTCCATGGGGTCACAAAGAGTGGGACACAACTGAGCGCCTGAACTGAATTGAACTGATATTTCTGTGAAGCAAATTGTTCTTGACTTTTGCTTCTTCTGTTGATCTAATTAGTCAACAGCAGCCTTGCTGCTATTAAAAATAAATGCAGCCCACCAGTTTGGGTCACAGACAGGATTTACCATTTTGCAAAATTATGTACTTTGGAGTACATATGATGCAGACAGTATCATATGTAGAACACCTATTCTGCAGAGTATAGATACATCCTATTTGTTATTCTCTTGTTTGGAATGTAGAAATCATTAGCAGATATGATTTTTTTGCATTTATATAAAACATGCAATGTTTATTTCTAAGGGTAAGTTTGTAGAGCATTGTCTACTCTTACTCATGTAATGTTTTATGGAAGAAATATAGGAAAAAGACAAACCTTTGTACTTATCTAATTTATCTAGAAAAAAAGTTTTTAATTCTTTTACCCAAGGTATATCTTAATATTGGAATAACATGGCAATGGGAGAAATTTTTAGTTACGAAAAATACAAAAAGTAACCAAATAGTAGAAGTCAGAGGAAATATATCTCTGGCTATTATCTTTGGGCAAATTATTAATAAATGCCTTAATCTCTCTTTTTCAGGCAATAATAATAATAAATTTTTAAATCATGCAAATTTTGTGATAAATAAATGAGATGATATGTGATGAGCATTTTGTAGAAATTACATAATTGCTTGCTATCAGTAGAAACTAAACTAATCATAATAGATCCTTGGAGAAATGCTGTACGACTGACAGTTATACACAATTTCCATAAATAATCTATAAAAGAGCTATCCAGTGATGCTTTTTAGGCTGAGGATGATACAGTTTCTTTAGGGTTATAAATGGGTCACAAAATAATGAGCAAAAAGAAGAAAAGTTTTATATAGGCCAAGGTCCTGAATATATATATATAGAGAGAGAGAAAGCGAGGGAGAGAGAGAGAGCATTGTTGTTGAACTCACAAATGATAAATTCTAGATATCATTTCTGATATAAATCTGGGACTAGGAAACATTTTCTGAGAAGATTCAGAAAGTAAATATTTCAGGCTTTGTGAGCCATAGGTCTCTGTTGAAAGTACCCAACTCCATTAGAGAGAGAAAGTAACCATTGAGAATATATAAAATGAGGGTAGCAGTTTTTGTTTTTTCTTTTTCCTCTCTCTCTCTTATTTTAAAATTGAAGTACAGTTGATTTACAATGTTGTGTTAGTTTCAGATGTACAGCAAAGTGAATCAGATATGTGTATTTTTTTCAGATTCTTTTTTATTATAAGTTTTTGCAAGATACTGAATATACTTCCCTGTCTTATACAGTAGGATCTTATTGTTTATCTATTTTATACAGAGCAGCTTAATCCCAAACTGCTAATTTACCCCTCCCTTCATCCCTTAAGTAACCATATGCTTGTTTTCTATGTCTGTGTCTATGTGTCTGTTTCTGCTTGTAAGTTCATTTGTGTCTTTTTTTTTTATTCCCCATATAAGTGACATTGTATGATATTTGTCTTTCTCTGACTTACTTCACTTAATATGATAATCTCTAAGTCCATTCAATTAAAAGATGCTTACTCCTTGGAAGGAAAGTTATGACCAACCTAGACAGCATATTCAAAAGCAGAGACATTACTTTGTCAACAAAGGCCCGTCTTGTCAAGGCTATGGATTTTCCAGTGGTCATGTATGGATGTGAGATTTGGACTATAAAGAAAGCTGAGCACCAAAGAATTGATGCTTTGGAACTGTGGTGTTGGAGAAGACTCTTGAGAGTCCCTTGGACTGCAAGGAGATCCAACCAGTCCATCCTAAAGGAGATCAGTCCTGGGTGTTCATTGGAAGGAGTGATGTTGAAGCTGAAACTCCAATACTTTGGCCACCTGATGCGAAGAGCTGATTCATTTGAAAAGACCCTGATGCTGGGAAAGATTGAGGGCAGAGAAGGGAATGACAGAGGATAAGATGATTGGATGGCATCACCGACTCAATGGAAATGGGTTTGGGTGGACTCTGGAAATTGATGATGGACAGGGAGGCCTGGGGTGCTACGGTTCATGGGGTCGCAAAGAGTCAAACACGACTGAGCGACTGAAATGAACTAAACTGAAGTCCATTCATGTTGCTGCAAATGACATTATTTCATTCTTTTTTATGACTAATACTCTATTGTATAAGTGTGTGGGTGTGGTACATCTTATTAATCCATTCATCTATTGATGGGCATATGGATTGCTTCCACATATTGAGTATTGTAGATAGTTGCTTTTATGAACATTGGGGTGAACATATCTTTTTAAATTAGAATATTTTTCGTTTTTGGATATATTCCCAAGAGTAGGACCACAGCATCATATGGTAGCTCTATTTTTAAGTTTTTAAGAGACTCGCACATCACTTTCCATAGTAGCCACACAAATTTATATTCCCACCAACATTGTAGGAGGGTTCATTTTTCTCCATACTCTCTCCAGCATTTTGATTGTAGACTTTTTTGATAATAGTCATTCTGACTGGTACGAGGTGATACCTTAATGTAGTTTTTATTTACATTTCTCTGATGATGTTGAGCATCTTTTCATATGCTTGTTGGTCATCTGTATGTCTTCTATGGAGAGATGTCTAATTAGAGCAATTTTTCAATAAAACATTATTTGCAAAAACAGGAAAATGGCCACACTTAGCTCAGGGACTGTTGTTTGTCAACCTTGGTATATGGTAAAAATAATGATATATTTCTGGATAGTTTCCTGACAACATTAACCCAATATAAGAAAATGAGATCTAAAAGGCCATCATGGGCTGGCATAATCAGGAATTCTTTTTTTTTTTTTTTTTGCAGGCTACTGTCCATGGGTCGCAAGAGTCAGACACAACTTAGAGACTAATAATCAGGAATTCTATTCCAAATTAAGCACTTATTTATCGAACCAATATTTATTGAACAATGGTTAGTGGCAGGAACTCTGCTATTACTTATAGGTCAAAATGAATTTTGGGACCTGGCTTTGCCATCTGAGAAGCAAACATGGGTTGCGTGATGACTGGTTATTATACTTCAGTGAAGCTATAATAGAGAAGAAAGTTGTTAGAGGCCCAATTAGAATGATCAAAGGATTAGAAAGATTTCTTTATAAAAGATACACTTAAATCATTAGGATTCCACAATGTGGAAATAATAGCTAAGACATAATGTGACTGAAATTAATAGAAGTAACTTCATAGATGCTAATATGTTACACTTGTTATTTACATAGAAGTGATAGCTTGGGAAGTTGCTTCTATTAAATGTTTTGTTTATTTACTTTAAGAAAAAGATGATAATATTATAGAAAAAGAAGAACATTTTTTTAGAAAATAGAGACATTGATACTCAGTAATTCACATTTTCTTTTTAATGTATTTATTCAGACTTTTCTATATGTATGTACTTTTTGCATTTTTATTATTTTAGCCAAAATGTAATCTTGTTTTGCTTAATATTGGAGCATATAATTTTATGTCATCTGTCATTATAAATTCTTTCAGTATTGGTGTTCTTTCTGATGTCTTTGACTTTTCACAGTGCAGTATATGTCACTTCTGGATGTCTTCTTAACGTATTTTCTTTTTTTTATCAACTTTTTCTCTCCTTAGCTCCAGATATCTCAACAGTCTATTGTATTTTCCCCTGACTAGTGCTTGGATACCTCAAACTCAACATGTCCTACAAATAAATTATCATTAGCCCTGTTCAGCCATTATGTTTCCTTTACCTCTCATCTCCTCAAATGGTATTATTATAAATCAAACTCCCAAGGCAAGATTCTGGGTTTTTTTTATTTCCTCTTCTCCCTCTCCTCTAAGTCCCAAACAATTGTGTGTTCAGTATTGTCACTTTTATCTCTTTGAATCCAATGCCTTAGTCTAGCCAATAACATTACTCACTGATCTTTGCGAAAAACTCCTTTCTCTCTCCAGTTGAACATCTTCCCTGCTGCAGAACTGGTTGTTCTAAACATACATCTGAGTTTTTAAATTCCTTCTTAACATCCTTCAGAGAATCTCAAGAATAACCCAGACTCTTAAACATAAGCACTAGAAATCTAAAGTCAGTTGGTTTATGATAAATGAGACCTGACTGGTTTACTGATCTATAAGAAATGCAGAGGGACTAAGAAGATCTCTGGCTCAAATGGTGTTTTTGGTCTCATGTTGCTATTTCTCTGTTTTTGTGTCTCTGTCACCTCTCTCTCTTTTTCTGTTTTGCTCTTTCTCTCTCCTCTTTTCACCCTCCCTCCCCTCTGCTGCCTCCCTCCCCACATTTCTTGTTCCTTATTTCTACCTCTCCATCAATTTTAAAACATCTCAACCAAATCAATGAAAGAGTTTTTATAAGAAGCTAGATATGAATCTAATTATCTTGAAAAACTAGTGCATACAAGAAAGAAAAATAAATTAATGTTAGAAAAAGAAAGTTAATGGTCTGAAGGTGACAAGCTAAGTTCACAGATGTGTCTCAGTTCATAGAAGGAATACTGCATTAGCAGACAGGGTGTATTTGTTCCCACTGAGATTTACATGTTTATAGACATGGTTTTCTTTTTTTCCTTTTTTTTTTGTCCTGAATCTTGAACCACTTAAATCCAGACTATACCAATTGTCAGTTACAGCTGTCCCAAATTCCATAATCCTTGACAGTATTTTTAAGGTTTTCTTTTAAAGCATTATGTATATAGATGCTCAAGGACCCACTACTCGGACTCTCCATTTAGAATTTATATGAAAGACCCCATAAATATCTAAATCCTTACATGTATGGTTAAATTTTTATTTTCACAAGGAAGGACATGCTGTTATTTAAATCTTATTGCCTCTTTTTCAGATGTTTAATTTCAAGTAAGATTCAGGCCAAATTACTAATAACTGTCTAATGCTACATAAAGAGATTACTACATTAAGCATTATGAGTATTTACCTTTGATTCTTATATTAGTATTTAGTTATCTCTTAACTGAAACTATTGAGTAAAGATAAGGAGACATATATTTATTTAATATTTTAATCATCGTATTTGTCTGATTATGCATATTTTTAATACTGTAATGTATGGGAGATCATTATAGAAGTAATATACCATTATTTGCTAAGACTGGTTAATCCTTAAGTCATGTCTGACTCTTGTGACAGCATGGACTGTAGCCCTCAAGGCACCACTGTCCATGAGATTTCCCAGGCAAGAATACTGGGGTGGGTTGCTGTGTCCTTCTCCAGGGGATCTTCCTGATCCAGGGATTGAACCCAGGTCTCTTTCACTGAAGACAGATTCTTTACAGACTGAGCCACCAGGGAAGCAATATTTGCTAAGACTGGATATGTGCTGTAGAGACTGGACCATATTGTTAGAAATACAAGGAAACATAAGGTGATATGACTATCAGATTACTTGGTAGAAAATTGATTAACACAGTAATTATTACTACAGAGTAATTACTGCTACAGAGACCTAAGGCTCATGCACCACCTGTTATGTCAAATTATTAGCATAAATTAGCTAACGCACTGCAAGGCCCCAGGTAATTAAAAACACTCTTATTAGTCCAAATTTTTAAAGGGCTTAGAAGTTATCTCCCAAGAGCTGGGCCACTCAAGTGTCAAATATTCTCTGGAATGAATACACATCAGACAACTGAGCCCTGTGATGTATTTCTTTCCACAGGTCAAGAAAAAATACTCTAAACTGTACCCTCCCTATTTTACTACTATATATATTCTCAAGTTTATTTAGGGATTTATGTCCTCCCAGATGGCTCAGTGTTAATCTCCCTGACAACACAGGACATGCAGGATGTGCAGATTTGATCTCTGGGTCAGTGAGATCCCCTGGAGAAGGAAATGGCAACCCACGCCAGTATTCTTGCCTGGAAACCCCATGAACAGAGGAGCTTGGCAGGCTACAGTCCATGGAGTCACAAAGTGTCAGACAAGACTGAGTGACTGAACATAGCACACATAATTATTACATTTATTTTAAAGTACCTGTATGATAAAAAATAATGGAGAATTTTTAAAATGTATTTTTTAAAAAATGACTCTGAACTTGAGATATTAAAAATATAACCACAGAATCTGCAGAAGCTTTGATAATGGTGGTAAATGTAATACTACATTTAGAGAAGCAAATGGTTTTCTAACCAAATTACTAGAAAACTATGGTTTCCAGGAGCAATTCAAAAATTTTGCGGTCTTTAGTTTTGGATTTTATTAACAGCACATATATTTTAAATATATTTTAAAACTGCTTTAAAAACATTCAAATGTGTAACTTGCTCAGTTTAAGTATATTAAGAAGATACCAGCAGATTGGCTTTTGCTACAAGAATTCCTAGCTTCCCAGGTGGCTCAGACAGTAAAGTATCTGCCTGCAATGTGGAAACCTGGGTTTGATCCCTGGGTCGAAAAGATCCCCTGGAAAAGGGAATGGCAACCCACTCCAGTATTCTACAGTCCATTAGGTCACAAGAGTCAGACACGACTTAAGGACTAAACCACCAGTCTTAGCAAATAATGGTGTATTACTTCTATAATGACCTCCAGAACAGGTGATGGAATTCCAGCTGAGCTATTTAAAATTCTAAACGATGATGTTGTGAGAGTGCTGCACTCAATATGCCAGCAAATTTGGAAAACTCAGCAGTGGCCACAGGACTGGAAAAGGTCAGTATTCATTCCAATGCCAAAGAATGGCAATGCCAAAGAATGTTCAAACTACCGCACAATTGTACTCATCTCACACGCTAGCAAAGTAATGCTCAAAATTCTCCAAGCTAGGTTTCAAAAGTACATGAACTTTCAGATGTTCAAGCTGGATTTAGAAAAGGCAAAAGAACTAGAGATCAAATTGTCAACATCTATTGGATCATCGAAAAAGCAAGAGAGTTCCAGAAAAACATCTACTTTTGCTTTATTGACTATGCCAAAACCTTTGTGTAGATCACAACAAACTGTGGAAAATTCTTTAAGAGATAGGAGTACCAGACCAACTTACCTACCTCCTGAGAAATCTGTATGCAGGCCAAGAAGCAACAGTTAGAACCGGACATGGAACAACAGACTGATTTCAAATTGGGAAAGGAGTACAGCAAGGCTGCATATTGTCATCCTGCTTATTTAACTTATATGCAGAGTACCTCATGCAAAATGCCAGGCTGGATGAAACACAAGCTGGAATCAAGACTGCCGGGAGAAATATCAATAACCTCAGAGAAGCAGATGATATCACCCTTGTGGCAGAAAATGAAGAACTAAAGAGCCTCTTCATGAAAGTGAAAGAGAAGAGAGAACAAGTTGGCTTAAAATTCCACATTCAGAAAACTAAGATCATGGCATACGGTCCCATCATTTCATGGCAAATAGATGGGGAAACAGGGGAAACAGTGAGAGGGTTTATTTTCTTGGGCTCCAAAATCACTGCAGATGGTGACTACAGCCATGAAATTAAAAGATGCTTGCTCCTTGGAAGAAATGTTATGACCAACCTAGAGAGCATATTAAAAAGCAGAGACATTGCTTTGCCAACAAAGGTCTGTCTAGTCAAAGTTATGGTTTTTCCAGTGGTCATGTATGGGTGTGAGAGTTGGGCTATAAAGAAAGCTGAGTGCTGAAGAATTAATACTTTTGAACTGTGATGTTGGAGAAGACTCTTGAGTCCCTTGGACAGCAAGGAGATCCAACCAGTCCATCCTAAAGGAGATCAGTCCTGGGTGTTCATTGGAAGGACTGATGTTGAAGCTGAAACTCCAATACTTTGGCCACCTGATGCGAAGTGCTGATTCATTTGAAAAGACCCTGATGCTGGGAAAGATTGAGGGCAGGAGGAGAAGGGGATGACAGAGGATGAGATGGTTGGATGGCATCACCGCCTAGATGGACATGAGTTTGAGTAACCTCCAGGAGTTGGTGATGGACAGGGAAGCCTGGTTTCCTGCAGTCTATGGGGTCGCAAAGGGCTGGACATGACTGAGCAACTGAACTGACTTGAATTACTGGCCTAAGCACATGGACTCATTTTTGTGTTCCCCTACTAAAACCACTCTCCTCTATTAAAACCACATGAAAGAAACATATGAACTTCTTTTAAAATTATTATTTATTTAGTTATAGTTTTGGTTGCTTGGGTCTTCGTTGCTACATGCAGGCTTTCTCTAGTTATGATGAGCACGGGCTGTTTTTTGCCATGGTACGCTGGCTCCTCAATACTGTGGCTTCTCTTGCTATAGAGTGCAGCTCTAGGGTGCATGGGCTTCAGTAGTTGGGACATGCAGGATCAGTACTTGTGACACATGGGCTTTGTTGCTCCATGGCATGTGGATCTTCCCAGACCAGGTATTGAACTTGTATCCCTTGCCTTGGCAGGCAGATTCTTATACACTGTACCACCAGGGAATTCCCACATTTAACTTCTTACAATTCATTATTGTCCTTCCCTTGAATTCACACCCATATATGGGCACCCATATAAAATGTATGCTGAGTATCCAACCAAAACACACATAAACCATCTTCCATTAAATGACCTGCAATTTGCAGCCATGTGAGCTGTGAGCACACTCTCATCATGGGGTAATAGTTTTTCAGTAAAAAAGTGAACATATAACACACTGAATTCTGATATTATTGCATCATTTTAACATGTAGAAATCCTAAATATTGTGTATTTCTTATATCTTGATATTTATTTTAAGGGTGTAGAGTATTAGATTAAATTTACATGTGGAATTTATTATTTCACTTTAAAGTTTCTAGATCAGTGATATGTAATATTGAGAAGATATCTCAAACTATATCTGGTTACAATGCTCTAAATACACAGACTATTTTTGGATGATACATAAGAAACTGTTTACAGGGCTATTCTATGTAAGAGGTTCTCAATTCTGGGTAGGAGGAAAGCTTAATTTGCTTTTTAGTTGTATTGTATTCTGTTACACACTCTTTTACAGCATGATTATTGTTTTAAAAATTTACTATGTTCCATCTGTAAGCTTTTAAATTAATTGTATAGAAAAATGAATTAATTGTTATAATTAAGATTTTTTTTGAAATGTCTTTTTCAACTACTTCACTGTGGGAACCCAAATATTCTTGATTCCATGCAACCAATATAAAGTAAATTGCAGCCTGAAATGTAAATGTTCTTGTTTAAAAACTTTTAATAAGTGAATATTATATATTTTAACTCAGGAAATGATTTATAAAATGTATTTGAATATTATTATTTTTGTTACTGGGGATTCTACTAGCAATTTCATCTGGGGAAATTTTTCCAGTTGCCTCCCTTTTAAAAAAGAAAAACACCAGTCCCATGTTTAGTTTTCTAATATATTTTCATTTTTATTGGATCCTTCTATTCTTTCCTAACACATAGGTGGTGGGAATTCTCTGTTATTATATTCTTCTCTATTATTATAACCATTTGTAGGATGAAGACAATTGAGGCTCAGAAAGTTTAGAGCCTTTTCTAAGACCAAAGAGCTAATAAATGACAGAGCTATGGCTTAATCCAGATGTTTTTAGCTCTGCATACAACATTTGTGCTATGGTCTCATAATATTTCCATTGGGATAAGATACACCTATGAGAAACCAATAACACATGGTTGAAAGTATAAAACAAACATGGTCAATCATTTACAGTATTTTTTCTATGTGAAATTGAGAATTCAAAAAATGATAAAGAAGTGGGAATTGTAGCCCAGGAACATGGCAAGCAGGCCATGTGGCCGTAGCGCTCTGTACATCAGCATTGGTACCAGCGGGAGCCTCTGCCATGGTTTTGATTAAGAGGTACAAGTTGGGCTCAGCATGCCTAAGTTCATGTCTTAAGAGTCTTTCTTTTCTCATTGTTCTTTTAGGATAGAAGTCTTAACTCTTCTTGATAATACTACTACCTGAAACATAGTATGTGTTCATTCACAAATATATTATGAATAAATTCTCTCTTTTTCCTATCATCCGCCCAGAGACAGGTTTCATTTCCTTGAACCCAAATCTGCTGATTAAGATATAGTTACCTGATGACTCTTCTCTATATGGTTAAATAGACTGTGTTCTGGCCTGGCCTGAATGATCATACATAATATTATTTACCACACTGATCTGTGCAATTGTACCCCTCCAGGAGACATCTGACATAATGGGGAAACTGAAACATGTCTTATGATGGCTTTATGGCACTATCACTAAGAGTAAACCCAGGTTCCTGAAACTTAGTCTTTTTCTTCATTCTTACTACCATATTTTGTAGTAGCTTCCCCTTCTCATGCCATCCACTAAACTTCAGAGATGCTTCAGATGTGTAGCTAACTTAACTAGTCTACAATACACATAAAGCCAATATAAATCACTTAATCTGGTTTAAATATATAAATTTTCCTTTCATTAATTTGCAGTGAATCCTTTTTTTTTTAATTATTTAAAATTTCTTCCCAAGATCTTATCCACTAGAGCCATGATTATTCTGACTAGCATATCTCCTTTAACTTTTTTATGCTTAGTTAAACAAATCATGTTAGTTCTGTTTCATTTAGTATCTAGAGGACTAATGCCTTTTTTTTTTTTTTTTAGCTCTACTGCTTCATTTAGTGTTTGCAGGACTAAGGCCTATTTTTTCATTTCTCAGTGTCTTCTGTTTTCTTCCCTTCTTCCCAGTCTTTGTAGTGTGTTACAGTAGGTGAACCTGGACAATGAGTCCAGAGTTCTGAGTTCTGGGGTTGGCGTCATATACTTCACATACTTACTGTTCTTATAACCTTACACAATTTATTTCACATCAGGAGTATAGGTAAATCCACAAAATTTCTGGAAGTTAACCCATAATTCCCTATCACTTTTGAAAAGAGATGATATTTTGTCACAATTATATGGGAGATAGTTAGGATTCGAAGGAGTTTTGGCCATGAACTTGAGAAGAATTCATACTGAACTTGAGGATTTGTATATTTTTTGAGTGTACTTCTGCCTGAGTTAAAATCTTCCATGGGTATACGTGCTCATATGCTCTTTCTTGTCCAACTCTTTGCGACCCTATGGACTGTAGCCTGACAGGCTCCTCTGTCCATGAGACTCTCCCAGCAAGAATCCTGGAGTGAGGTGCCATTTCCTTCTCTAGTGGATCTTCCTGACCTAGAGATGGAACCCACATCTTTTATGTCCCCTGCCTTGGCAGAAGGGTTCTTTACTACTAGTGCCACTCTCTAGCAAAAGAGCAGTTGTTATGGTAAGAAAACATCCTACATTTCTTTGCTAATTGACAGATGGCTCACAGTCATAAGTTCTTTTTTGTGACATTTCTTCTTTTAGTATCTCATTGCAGGCAACTCAATCATGTTAAAATAGTAAACCACTACCTACCTACCCCCTTGTCCTTGTGGTTTTAGATGTTTATAAACACTATCACCTTAACTCTCAAGAAAAAATGTAAAACATTAAGCTCAACACTCCCATGGAGGAGGTAAATATATTTATCCATATCTCTCAGCTCCTAACTCTTTCCTGTCAGCACTTGTATTTCCAGAACGTAAGTATCCAATGTCTTCATGTATTATTTCTCCGCCCTGGTCCCTCCCTTCTCCAGGAATCTTAGAGCTGTTTCTGCCATCCTATAATACCTGTGTCCTACAGTTTTATATTTCCTTGTTATGTTTCTCCTTTAACATATGACTTGCCTTATTTTTAATTCAGTAAATATTTATTAGATAGGTGTTTTACTGTGTAATTATTCAAAGATGACATAGATGCAACCTCTGTAGGAGTTGTTGGTAACTACGAGAGAATGTAGAAACAAATATAATAGAAGAATTAGTAGGACAGTGGAGAACTAAAGAAAAAAATTAAGTTGGGCTAGGTTGCCTTTCGTTAGCTATGATTTAATCAATTAATTTATTTTCAGGTGTGAAAGACTAGAAGCAGATATATACATAGATTTTAACAGTGGATTTATGTAATTTACATTGCCTTCCCTAAGGGTCATGTCTCTGATTAGTATTCTTTTTTTTAATGTTTAGTACTATAAAAGTGAGGAAATGTTTTGGTGGTAAAGTAACCTTTCACATTAGCCCTTTACTTTACACTAAGTAGATAAGAGATAAGCATATCTACATGTGAAGTCAGCAGTGGTTAAAAGATAAGCAAGGGAAATGTTTTGTATCAATGACAAATTTATGGAACACATACTACAGACAGGCGCTATTCTTAATTCACTCATGTAATTCTACCAACAAACCCTGTTATAACACACATCTTACAGGTGAAGAAACAGTACGGGAGAATACACGGAAGAGTGAAGTGAGTCATCCTCTTCACAAGGTGGTTTCGCTTATGAGTTCGCCTTCTCAGTCTCTACCTGTATGCCTTCTGGAGTAAGAATGCTTCATGATACCAAATCCACTTCAGGAAGAACAATTCAGAGCTGGAAGTCTCAGGTCTGAGTTTCTGGGTGGCAGGTATGGCTTATAAGGTGGAGGAGAGGAGCAAATGGCTAGGCAGTTACAGGGCTTGGGGCCTGTATGTTCCTGAGACTTTGTATGAATTACACCACTAGTTTTGAATGCTTTTGGAGATAAATATAAGCTATTCTATATGAAATGAAGAATTAACTTCCTGAATGAAGACACTTGCATGATGTTCAGTCTCCTCCCCATGGATAGGAAGTACCAATAACTGCATTCATGTACTTACATCTTTTGAAGAGCACGTGCATTTTATTGGCATCTTTACAGTGTGTACATGTGGGCTATATCACTTTGAAAGATAAATGCATACCACAATAGCGGAAACAAGTCAGCAAATAGTTGCACTGAGAGTTTGTTCTGCTTCTTACCATCACCTAGCCATCAGAAATAGCTGGCCTGATAACAATATCAGTACAGCTGTACTTTTTAAAAATGTTTTGATTCTTAAACAGCTCCTACTATTACTCCCTTTTTAGAATAGCTGTTTTTATCCACTTGTGCCAGTGAATTATTACTTGAGTATGAAATAGAGCAGGAGAGAATATGAAGGAAATAAGTTAAAAAAGACACATTTCCCACCCAGTAGTCATGGATCCAACTGATTTGCCAACTACATTCAGTGTATACATTAAAAAAAAAAAAAAAAAAAGAATCTGCTACCAGGAAGCAAGAGTTGAGAAAGTCCAGATTGGTCTGGAACAATTTCCTGCTGGTTCTTTTTGACATAATTTAACTCTGAGTCAACAAAATGTTTTTTCTATATCATGTAGCTTGGAAATATTAATTGAATGCTTCCCCTTGGTATTTGAAGCATTGAAAAAGAAGCCAAAATTAGGTGGTTTCCAGAGGTCAAAAGTTAATCAGGACTCAGTAGTTTTCTGTGCAGGTACAGTTGTGTGTAAGAAAGACAGTAATAAAATGCACTGTTGCTCAGCTTGCTGGAAGTAAAGGAAAACAGATCACTGGAGGGTGAACACAGTGTCATGATAACTAAGGTCAAATTTGTTTGCTCAAAAATTTGCTTTGAATTTTAGTTATTCAGCTGTGTTTACTAATAAGCTGTTCAAGCATATTAACAAGCAGTCTTAGAGACACAATGGCTAGACTTTCTGTTTCCAAAATATTGGCCCAAATTGCAAAATCCATTCACAAAAATACACTTCCGTTGGTTAAGCAAAGGACTGCTAAATAAAAGAGATGCAGTTATTCTAAACTTGTGATATTTTGGACTATACATTATAGACATTCAATGTATATATACTAGATAATACAACCAAAGAATATAAATAGAATGAGTGAAAGGACCATACATAGATACATGTAACTGCTACACAAAATTTTCTAAAGAGAAAAGAACAGGACCAAACAAAAAAAGAAAAGGTAGATGAAGATATTGAGATATGGTTATTTTTTTCATTTTAAAGTGGATATACTAAATGACCGTGACCAAATGAATCTACTGTTGTAGGTGTTAATAGTTTCTGCCTTTCTTCTCAGGCCACAGCCCAGATTTCCCAAGAAGTGTCTAAGATTCTTCTTCTTTTTCTTTTCTTCTGGTCATATTATATCAATTAGATCTGCCAAATTAAATATTTGACTTATAACTACTATTCTAAAGCTGGTACAAAGGAAAATGAAATTTAACATGCTGTAAGCAATTCAAGTCAATGACCTAACTATTAATGTTTTATAAGCTATAAATATGAGACACACACACACACACATATATATATATTTCCCTTGAAGTAGTGATTTGTTTTAAAATAAAGTTAGTTTTAGTTTTCTACTTAAGACATTTTTTAAACATTGTTGAAACATCTTAGAGCTGATAGTAACTTATAATTCAGTGGCATGTACTCTCAGAATTTCAATTAAAGATACTTTTAAAGACTTACCAAATTTCCTTATTTAGTTTGATAATAAATGAAAGAAAGAAAAGTTGAGTTTGAAAGATAAAGACTGACTGAATTCATGGGAAATAGAATGGATTGTTGAGAAACATTCAGAAAAATACCATTTTTGCAGGAATTATTTTCCAGCAGATAATGTGGATCCTTGTTCATATTCAGTATTATCTAAAATTTCATGGACTCTATGTTTTGATCTAAACATAAATGTATATTTTTTAACAAACCAAGTAATGTTATTGTGCAGTTTCCTTCTACAAGAAAATTACTAAAAATATAAATATAAGATCTCTAGAAAATACTCAGAATTGCTCTGTAATCTCTTTCCTTCCCTGAACTGGGGTCAACCTTTTGATCTTTAAAAGAGTCAACTGGATGTTTTCTAAACTTGTGTGCTTGTCTTCATATCATCCACATACATAACAGGATCAACTTTGCGGCTAAACCTTTGCTGAAGATTCTTGAATCTCTCCTCCGTATTCCTTTGCGGCTCAGATAAACTATTTTCAGACTTGTGACAGAACCCCAGTGCAAATACCTGCATCTATCTGCTTCTGTCTCTGAGGGTTATTCTAGCTCCAAAACAATGAAGTGCACTAGACTTCACATTCCCAGGGTCAACCCTTAACCAATGGAAGATCTGGCGCATTAAAATTGGTGGATGACAATTTCAAGGTAACCACCCCACTTCCCAGACAGGAGTTGATGGAGTAGAGCATCAGTTGTCCAAATCAGAAGCCCATTCATGGCATTTCTTCCTTTTCAGTATCACCTATATTCCCCTTCATCACTCCTGTTTCCTAAGATCAGTTTCCAAATAAACTGCATGCGCCTGAGTCCTTGTCTCATCATCAACTTTAGAGATCGCAAGCTAAAACAGCTTGACTTCCAATTCTAGGAAGACATACTTAAACATTTTCAAATACACATAACCAAAGATCTATTGGCTTTTTGAATATCAAAAACTCAACAAATATTTTTGATAAATTAACATATCATATAAAGATGTCATCTATTGTTCTGGCTTCATGAGTCATTGTTCAGCCACTCAATCCTGTCAGACTGTGACCCTATGGACAGCAGCTTTCCCTGTCCTTTCCTATCTCCTGGAGTTTGCTCAAACTCGTGTCCATTGAGTTGATGATGCCATCCAACCATCTCATCCTCTGTCACCCGCTTCTTCTGCCCTCAATCTTTCACAGAATCAGGGTCTTTTCCGATGAGTCAGCTCTTCGCATCAGGTGGCCAAAGTATTGAGGCTTTAGCTTCAGCATCAGTACTTCCAATGAATATTCAGGACTGATTTCCTTTAGGATTAACAGGTTTGATCTCCTTGCTGTCCAAGAGATTCACAAGAGTCTTCTTAAGCACCACAGTTCGAAAGCATCGCTTCTTCATCACTCAGACTTCTTTATGATCCAGCTCTCACATCAGTACATAACTACTGGAAAAACCATAGGTTTGACTATATGCAAGGAGACTGAATATAAAAGTAAAATAAAAGTTTTCCCCAGTTGTTCTCAATTTTTGGGTTTGGTGGTGCTTGAAACTTAGATGTTGCTACAGTTTTGAGTATTTGATTAAAAAAAAAAAAAAAACTTGGAAAAACTTCAGCCAATTCCCTTATTGTTAACTGCAACCTACATGATTATTGCTAAGAATGTGAAGATGAACTCTTCACTGGAACACATGCCAGACCAATTATGTCCTTTGTGTCTAACATGATTATTTTAAAGTGAATAGTTAAATTAGTTTTTTAAAAGATCACAACTTTGGAAGAACTGTTTGCTTTTTAACTCTTTCTCCTTTTTATTTTTTTCCTTGAGTAATTCCCATTTACTTTAAAATATGAACATACTTCCCACTTACTTTAAAATATGAACAAAGGAAGGCTATTAAGCTATAGTTGGTAAGAAGGTAAATTAAACTGCACCATATCTAAGTATTTTTGAGAAATGCTAGCACTTGAGACATTAGAAAATTCTTAGATCCTTATTTTTTACATTTGTTTGTTGTGTTTTGTTTGTTATTGTTGTAGACATATATCTAATATAATGGATAGAGAACATTCTTTCCTGTTAATATCTTTTGAAGACAGAAAAGTCAAATAAAATCTTGAATTAGATTTTTATGACAAGTAAAATAAACATAATAAATAATAGTAAAACATAATGAATAATTGTTATTTTAGTTAGATGTATAGTTAAGTAATAATGAAAGTAATAATGAAATGAGATGGAGAGGAGAAAAAGGAGAGGGCTGAAATAAAATGTCAGAAAGTTGATTTAATTTTTAAAATCCTTAAGATGTGTAGAACTAATTAATTTAATACAATTGCACTTAAAAATAGTCATGCATGGTGAAAATATGCTATAATTTTAACTATTATTTCATGGAAAAATGAAATGCATATTCTAGTATACCTGTTTTCCTAATTTATAGATGGAAAATCTATCTTCCACATGTTACTTTATAAAGTCAAAATGTCTCTGAAAAAATTTTGCCTTTTAAGCCTCTCTCCCTTTTGTTAAAAACAGATATACATTTTTCGAATAGCATCCCATCAAATCCTGCTGCTGCTGCTGCTGCTGCTGCTGCTGCGTCACTTCAGTTGCGTCCGACTCTGTACGACCCTATAGACAGCAGCCCACCAGGCTCCCCCGTCCCTGGGATTCTCCAGGCAAGATCACTGGAGTGGGTTGCCATTTCATTCTCCAATGCATGAAAGTGAAAAGTGAAAGTGAAGCCACTCAGTCATGTCTGATTTTTAGCGACCCCATGGACTGCAGCCCACCAGGCTCCTCTGTCCATGGGACTCTCCAGGCAAGAGTACTGGAGTGGGGTGCCATTGCCTTCTCCGCATCAAATCCTAAATGACTCTTAAAGCTTTATGGAACTTTTCCTTTCTCTATATTGACATAAATATAATCCATTCATCCTACTTGACCAGACAAAAATAAATGGTGTACCATATCTAGTCTCAAGAGTTATTATCCTCCTAGTTTGTAAATACATTTCCTGTTAGGCAATACATTAATTAGAAAATATTACTAATGGTTAATTTCCAGTAATCAGTCACATTACAACTAACACATTTTTTTATTTTTATAGTAATGGTAAAAGTGTTCATCTGTAAACATTTCATTTAAGTAATAAAGTTGCAGAATGACCCCAGGCTCAATTGAAACTGGAATTGAAGCTGTTAAGCTTCCCCATTATACTTTTCTGCCCAAATTGTATTCCGCCTTCCCCTTCATGATTAAAATAGAGAGCATTAACTTTTGATCAGAAGCCAAAGATGTGACTGAACTTAATAAAAGTTGTCTTCTTTCCCTCCAAACCTTCTGCATTTTTGGCCAAAACATTCCCTAGAGATGGGAAGCTTTTAATTGCATGTTTTGATTGTTTAGTGTCTGCCTTTCCATCTGGTACTTGACTGTACATTATATATAGGAGGGTGTGAACAGGAGATGGTGACAATGTCAACAAGAACTAACATTTTTGCAGTGTGTAACTAAAGAAGCTGATAATATAATTATGAAGTTGAAAGACAAATTGTGGAAACACTCAACTGTGTATAATTAGGAAATTGGCTCTGCAAGTTTTAGTATATCCTTAGTTCAAAGATTTGAAAGAAAACAAAACCCATATGTAATGAATTTCTCTTAATCAAATAAAACCAGGTAGATCACAGTTTTCTGAAGAATACTAAAACTAACATGTAAGTTAAATATTATTAAACAAGCAGTAGCTGTTAAAATGTATTAAGCATTAATTATTAAACTGTAAAATAATTATTTCTATTATATAATAATATTGCTTCTATATTAAAGAGAAGGCATTTGTTAAATAAAAATCAAACATTAAAGGAGAAAGTTGTAGTGTGCCAGATGGTGTTCTCTAAAATGACATGTCCATGTCCTAACTTTTGGAGCCTCTAATTGTGACATTATTTATCAAAAAAGGTCTTTCTTAGATGTAATTAAGTATCTCAAGATGAGGTTATCCTGGATTATCCAGGTAGACCCTGGACCCAATGACAGTTGTCCTTACAGAAAACAAAAGAGGAAAAGGAACAGAATACCATGCATGTGAAGACAGAGGCAGACTGGAGTTATGTTCCAAGAAACAGAAAAACCAGAAGCCAGAAAGAAAAGATAAATTTTTTAAAACTCATATATATTGTATTGTCTTGTATGCTATCACACACTGAGAAGGGTGACAAGAGTTTTCAAAAATATATTCTAGATAATTATCCACTTTTACCAATGGCAACCCACTCCAGTACTCTTGCCTAGAAAATCCCATGGACGGAGGAGCCTGGTGGGCTGCAGTCCATGGGGTCCAGAAGAGTCGGACACGACTGAATGACTTCACTTTCACTTTTCACTTTCCTACATTGGAGAAGGAAATGGCAACCCACTCCAGTGTTCTTGCCTGGAGAATCCCAGGGACGGGGGAGCCTGGTGGGCTGCCGTCTATGGGGTCGCACAGAGTCGGACACGACTGAATCGACTTAGCAGCAGTAGCAGCAGAAAACCAAAGAAACAAGACAAGGAAGCATTGAGCGCTGAGTCTTTTCGTGCCCTAGTATCCAAAAGTCAGGCTTTTTCCCCCTCTCATTTACAGTAGTTATTAACAGAAATTTGGCTTTTTAGATGATGTCATTACTGTGTTAATGCAACTGAAGAGTTTGAAAGTTAAGACATGTGAAATACAGAGCTGGAAGAAAGCATGCTACTATTCCATTTTGAAAGGAAAACGGAATGTAGGCCACAAGGGTACTTCTTTTTCTCCTTACTTTCAATACCTGGATACAAGTCAGAGGCTCATTTGTCCAAATCTAGTACCAGCAACTAAATATATTCTCTCATTGTAGACAGCAACCCCAGTTCATTTTGGCCAGTCATTAGGTTGAAATTACAGTGTCCATTGGTTAGTGTTTATGTTAAAAGAATCTGTATGAACCACAAGGATCTGGTTGTTATTATAGTCTAGATCACGGCCACCAAGAACACAAAGCTTTCAGAGAGCACTGCACTGACCATGCCTTGACTGCGGACTTTGGACTCCAGAACTGAGAAAATGCTTTCTGTTGTTTTAAGTCACCCAGTTTTCTGTAATTTGCTTCAGTAGTCCTAGGAAACGAACACAGAAGGTAGCCATATGTATTACATAATTTAAATGCTTTAAAAATATATAAAAATTAATGTTCATATACCTTCAATACTACATATTAGAAATTAAAGCTTCTATTCTTCATGAGGCATTTTTCATTAGGTAAATAATGGTGTTAACATTCATTCTATACTGTGTATGTGTTATAGCAGGCAGCTTGAAGTGCATTCAAATATTAATTTAATTATTACAACAACCTAAAAACATCAAGTACTAGGTGAGTAGAGATAGCTGTAGCACAGACTAGCTAAGGATTCCATACAAAGAAGATGCTGCTGCTGCTGCTGCTGCTAAGTCACTTCAGTCGTGTCCGACTCTGTGCGACCCCATAGACGGCAGCCCACCAGGCTCCCCCGTCCCTGGGATTCTCCAGGCAAGAACACTGGAGTGGGTTGCCATTTCCTTCTCCAATGCATGAAAGTGAAAAGTGAAAGTGAAGTTGCACAGTCGTGTCCGACTCTTCTCGACCCCATGGACTGCAGCCCACCAGGCTCCTCTGTCCATGGGATTTTCCAGGCAAGAGTACTGGAGTGGGGTGCCATGGCCTTCTCCGACAAAGAAGATGATAGACCTGCAATTTGTGACTCAGGCAACTGGACTCCAGGGTCTGAGTTCTAAATTATTATATTAGACGAACTGAGAAAAAACAGATAATGGAATTCAAATACTCCAAAGAGATGCTTTCATTTTCTTTTGAATATGAATGTTAAGACAGGGAATTTGAGTCTCTGAAAATCAAATGGTCCACACAGGAGTATAAACAAATACACAAGTAACAAATAGTGCTGATTATGCAAGTCTGTTTTCTTCTTCCCAAACCCAAACTATCTGACTTATGCTAAATAAAAAAAAAAATAGAAATAGAAATTCTAGTTATACATTTCTCTCTTTCAAGTTTAAATAGATCTGGAATCATGCAAGGAAGCTCCTGTAATTGAAGCAACATGAAAAATTAAATGCTTTCAGTTATTTGAATGTACCATTACCTTAGCAAATTAATTCACTAGGTATTAAAAAAAATTGTGAATGTAAATTAAACTGAAAATTTTCAGCTGATTGTAAGTTGTTATGTTTATTAAGTTTTCCCTGAAAACCCATACATTTAAATTGGTGTTAAAACTTTTCTTTTGAAAACAGCAATATAATTTCAAGCCTGGTCCTATACATACCTATACTTTCAAAATTCACTTTTTAACTTTTAAAAATTACCTAACCATATTCTTCCTTTTAGTGCTTAATATTTTGATTTGGTTCCATGGCTAAAATATAATAAAGTAGTCTATATATACAGAGAAGGCAATGGCAACCCACTCCAGTACTCTTGCCTGGAAAATCCCATGGACGGAGGAGCCTGGTAGGCTGCAGTCCATGGGGTCTCGAAGAGTTGGACACGACTGTGTGACTTCACTTTCCCTTTTCACTTATATGCATTGGAGAAGGAAATGGCAATCCACTCCAGTGTTCTTGCCTGGAGAATCCCAGGGACAGGGGAGCCTGGTGGGCTGCCGTCTATGGGATTGCACAGAATTGGGCATGACTTCATGGGAAATAGATAGGAAAACAGTGGAAACGGTGTCAGACTTTATTTTTTGGGGCTCCAAAATCCCTCAAGATGGTGATTGCAGCCATGAAATTAAAAGACACTTACTCCTTAGAAGGAAAGTTATGACCAACCTAGATAGCATATTCAAAAGCAGAGATATTACTTTGCCAACAAAGGTCTGTCTAGTCAAGGCTATGGTTTTTCCAGTCGTCATGTATGACTGTGAAGAAAGCTGAGCGCCAAAGAATTGATGCTTTTGAACTGTGGTATTGGAGAAGACTCTTGAGAGTCCCTTGGACTGCAAGGAGATCCAACCAGTCCATTCTAAAGGAAATCAGTCCTGGGTGTTCTTTAGAAGGAATGATGCTAAAGCTGAAACTTCAGTACTTTGGCCACCTTATGTGAAGAGTTGACTCATTGGAAAAGACTCTGATGCTGGGAGGGATTGGGGGCAGGAGGAAAAGGGGATGACAGAGGATGAGTTGGCTGAATGGCATCACCGACTCGATGGACATGAGTTTGAGTGAACTTCGGGAGATGGTGATGGACAGGGAGGCCTGGTGTGCTGCAATTCATGGGGTCGCAAAGAGTTGAACACGACTGAGTGACTGAACTGAACTGAACTGAACTGAAGCGACTTAGCAGGAGCAGCAGCAGCAGCCTATATATGTATATGATTAGCTCACTGATACAGAAACTCAGAAAATGAGAAGCCTTACAGGAGGAATGTTGAGGTTATCTAGATAGGTCCTAAATTCAGTAACATTGTCCTTTTAGAGACATAAGGAGTTTTTTACATCATTGAGGCATTTTCAAAAACTAGACATTTTAAAAAAATGCAACTTTCATGAACATGAGTTCATTTATTTCAAATCCATTTGTATAAGTTAATATTGATATTATATAGAATGTACTGGAGAAGGAAATGGCAACCCACTCCAGTATTCTTGCCTGGAGAATCCCAGGGATGGGGGAGCCTGGTGGGCTGCCGTCTATGGGGTCGCACAGAGTCGGACACGACTGAATCGACTTAGCAGCAGCAGCAGCAGCAGCAGAATGTATACTTCTGAAATATTTATTTTTATGTCTGTTTAGCTCTGACATATGAACTTTTCATCTTCCAAATTTTTCTAATCAGTCTTTATACTATGAGTCTAACTTTTTAAAATGTTTGTCCAAAGGCAGGGACTGATTTATAAAACGTTCTCAGATTGTCAGATTTTTGTGGCTTCTTTCCATGTACTATTAAGGCATTTAAATGCTTGCTACCAAGGAATATCAACACTATGTTGTTATAGTATAGTGTAGGTAAATGGTAAAGAATGAATCAGTAGGAAAATATTTGATTCATTGCTCTTTTTATAAATACCAGTTGAAGTATTTTGATTATCACAAATTAGACACATATGTATGTTTTTTCAAGTTTATATATGAAGTTTTACTTCTCCATGATTTAAAGAAGTAAAAGTATGATTTTTTTTTTCCTTTTTACTTGTCTCTTTTTTAATACAAACCTGCAATATTGGTATATCAAAAGCTCATAGCAATTACTACAGAAAACAATGTGGACGGAGGCAGATCCTCAAGGTATTAAAAAGATGGCTACCATATGAAATAGTAATCTCACTTTTGGGTATACAACCAAAAGAATTGAAAGTAGAATTTTGAAATGATGTTTTGAGAGCCATGCTAACTGTGTCACTATTTATAATAGCCAAGAGGCAGCAACAACCCAAATGACCATTGAGGGATTAATGGATTAACAAAAAGTGATACTACATACAATGGAATATTAGCATTAAAAAGGAAGGAAATCACATTCTGCAACACTGGTGAATAGTAAGAACATTATGCTAAGTGAAATAAGCCAGCCAAAAAAGACACTATATCATTTCACGTACATGCAGTTATCTAAAGTAGTTAAGTTCATAGAAAGTACACCACTGAATCGACTTAGAGTGCACATGTATAATCGTGGATACAAGGGACTTTGTGAGGGAGAGAGAGAAAGAGTTGTTTAGTGGCATAGAATTTCAAATTTTCAAGATGAAATAGTTTTGTATATCTGTTTTACAATGTGAATACTTGTTCAACTCTAGTGAACTTTACACTTTAAAATGGTTAAAGGGTAAATTTTATGTTATGTGCTTTTTTCCAGAGTGAAAAAAAAAAAAAAGCAAGTATCAGAAAATATCTGAGGCAGAAATATTGTTTCCTAAAGTTGAGTAGTCTTAGAATATAGTTCAACTATAACTAATATGCTGAAGTTATAGTTTTAGACTCTGTCAAAGGGATTTCTTTCGTTTCCTTAAACAGAGGTTTCTTAAATGGAGATTCTTTAGAAAATAAACACTAACTAGAAGGCTTTTGATCTAGTACTTCAAGAGGATAGCAAAAATCCTTAAGCTTATGGAAAAGAAATTTTACAGAAAGGAAAGAAATTAGAATGGGTGAAAAAATATGACTTGATTTGGTTGCATAATATTGAGTAGCTATCAGCATAGTATTTGTGGGTTAGTTTATTCATTTTAGTAGAATAAAAGTATTTTATTGGTAAAATTTTAGAACTGTCCATTATGAAAATTTTATGCAAAATTTACTTTCTCAGAAATTTTTGCTTTCAGCTTATTGCAGAGAAAAGAAGCAACTCAGATAATCTCTTTAAGTGTTTTTCTGTTCAGTCAATGTTTAAGTTGACTGAAATGCTTCCCATGATCATTTAAGAATCTGTATGTATCCCCAAGGGAATCAATATTTATTTGTAGATGTCAATGGAAAATCATGAAATGTGAACTTTGTTTACTGTTGTTCATTGTCACTCATAGCCTCTCTTTTGCATTATTATCTTTGTTTTCAAAATATCTTTTTCACTGTAGAAAATAATAGTGGAAAGAGGCAAAGAGAAGAAAATTGAATGCCTCCATACTAAGCCATGTTAAGATATCAGTGTGTACATTGAGGTTTTCTTTAATCATCCACATTATATATTATATAGATATCTAAAAGACACACACACACACACAACTTCTGTGAACACAGGCTGTTTTGCAGTTTACTCGTTTGCTTAATTTGTCATGAAGTTAATCATTCTATCATCTTTTTTTCTGACTTTTTATTCATAGAGTTGGTCTTGGGTTGCTGTTCTTTTTCCTTTGCTTTCATATTGCAGTGGTACCAATCTCCTTACCTGTAAAGAGGAAAAGTTGATAAAGAGGTCCCTAGAGTTCATGGCAACCCACTCCAGTACTCTTGCTGGGAAGGTCCTATGGATGGAGGAGCCTAGTAGGCTGCAGTCCACGGGATCGCTAGGAGTCAGACACAACTGAGCGACTTCACTTTCATTTTTCACTTTCATGCTTTGGAGAAGGCAATGGCAACCCACTCCAGTGTTCTTGCCTGGAGAATCCCAGGGACGGGGGAGCCTGGTGGGCTGCCGTCTACGGGGTCGCACAGAGTTGGACACAACTGAAGTGACTTAGCAGTAGCAGCAGCAGCAGCAGAGTTCCCTCCAGATGGAGTCCATGGTTCTTTTTTTTTTTTTTTTTTTTTAGCTTCTCTGGACCTTCCTTGCATAGGCTTTCTCTCTTTTCCTTGCCATTTGGGCAGCAAGTGGGACCTACTCTGCGTTGTAGTCCATAGGCTTCTCATTGCGATGGCATATCTTGTTGAGGGGCACAGGCTCTGAAGCACAGGCTTCAGTAGTTGCATCACATGGGCTCAGTAGTTTCAGTGCAGGGGCTTAGTTGCTCCAAGACATGTGGGATCTTCCCAGACCAGGGATTGAAGCCGTGTCCCCTGCATTAGTAGGCAAATTTCCATTCACTGCACCACCAGGGAAGTCTCAGAGCCCATGATTCTAAGTCCTGTCCACAGTCCCCAGTGAAGTCTAGGGGGCCATCTTTGGTTTCGCGGCCCACGTTGTTGTGATAGGATGACTTCCACACATCCTAGGGCCAATTTTACCTGCAGAACCAGTGTAGTATCCAAAAGGTAAATGGTCTCTATGAAATTATGACAGTCCTTGAGGATAAACTTTTGTGTTATACTTTTCTACACTTACCACAGAGCAAGATGTTAAATAAATATTTATGTTCACACCATCACAGAAAGCTATGTGCTATGTATTTCTTGTATTCAAAAGAAAAAGGAAGTACTTGTAACTTAAATTTCTTTTATTTTCCTTTGGTAATTTTTTGTTTTACAATTTCCACTCAAGAGAATGATTTAAATGTAAAGAGAACACAATATATATCATTTCTTCTGTTTAATCAACCCCCCCACCCGCCCCGCCCTGCACCTTGACATCCTGGTTTAGAAATAATCATTCCTCACTGGAAGAACTAGCTTTGAATGAGTAGATGTTTAACTGTGGTCTGATGGACGATTTGCTTACACATAGTTAAAATAGATAGCTCTGGGAGTCATTGAAAAATATTTCTCAGTATCTGTCAAGTTGTCATAAAGGAATCTAGGACAGGCTTTGATATTCCCTATTTGACTCTAGGTGAGCAGATGGTGATTGCAGCCATGAAATTAAAAGACGCTTACTCCTTGGAAGGAAAGTTATAACCAACCTAGATAGCATATTGAAAAGCAGAAATATTACTTTGCCAACAAAGGTCTGTCTAGTCAAGGCTATGGTTTTTCCAGTGGTCATGTATGGATGTGAGTGTTGGACTGTGAAGAAAGCTGAGTGCCGAAGAATTGATGCTTTTGAACTGTGGTGTTAGAGAAGACTCTTGAGAGTCCCTTGGACTGCAAGGAGATCCAACCCGTCCATCCTAAAGCAGATAAGTCCTGGGTGTTCATTGGAAAGACTGATGCTGAAGCTGAAACTCCAATACTTTGGCCACCTCATGCGAAGAGTTGACTCATTGGAAAAGACCCTGATGCTGGGAGGGATTGGGAGCAGGAGGAGAAGGGGATGACAGAGGATGAGATGGCTGGATGGCATCACCAACTTGATGGACATGAGTCTGAGTGAACTCTGGGAGTTGGTGATGGATAGGGAGGCCTGGAGTGCTGTGATTCATGGGGTCGCAAAGAGTCAGACATGACTGAGCGACTGAACTGAACTGAACTGAACTGTAGATGGTCATTATGTCTAGGCATGTGTTTGAAATATAGCTTTATTATTCATTATGTGAATTCACAGAAATGAAAACAAACAATATAATGGGAAAGACTAGAGATCTCTTCAAGAAAATTAGAGATACCAAGGGAATATTTCATGCAAAGATGGGCACAATAAAGGACAGAAAATGTATGGACCTAACAGGGTAGATCCAATAGCAGAAGATATTAACAAGAGGTGGCAAGAATACCCAGCACTATATAAAAAAGTTCTTAATAACCTGGATAACCATGATGCTGTGATCAGTGACCTAGAGCCAGATATCCTGAAATGCAAAGTCAAGTGGTCTTTAGGAAGCATCACTATGAACAAAGCTAGTGGAGGTGACAGAATTCCAGCTAAACTATTTCAAATCATAAAAGATGATGCTGTCAAAGTGCTGCATTCAATATACCAGCAAATTTGGAAAACTCATCAGTGACCACAGGACTGGAAGAGGTCAGTTTTCATTCCAATCCCAAAGAAGGGAAATGGCAAAGAATGTTCAAAATACCATACAGTTGCACTCATTTCACATGCTAGGAAGGTAATGCTCAAAATCCTTCAAGCTAGGCTTCAACAGTATGTGAATTGAGAACTTCCGAATGTTCAAGCTGGATTTAGAAAAGTCAGAGGAACCAGAGATCAAATTACCAACATCTGCTGGATCATAGAAAAAGCAAGAGAATTTCAGAAAAGCATCTACTTCTGCTTCATTTACTATGCTAAAAGCCCTTGACTATGTGGATCACAGCAAACTGGAAAATTCTTCAAGGAATGGGAATTCCAGACCACCTTATCTGCCTCCTGTGAAACCTGTAAGCAGGTCAAGAAGCAACAATTAGAATCGGACATGAAACAATGGACTGGTTCCAAATTGGGAAAAGAGTATGTTGGGGCTATATATTGTCACCCTGTTTATTTATCTTTTATGCAGAATACGTCATGTGAAATACCAGGCTGGGTGATTTACAAGCTGTAGTCAAGATTGCTGGGGAAAAAAAAATCAATAACCTCAAATACACAGATGGTACCACCCTAAGAGCACAAAACAAAGAGGTATTAATGAGCCTCTTGATGAAGATGAAAGAGGAGGGTGAAAAAGTTGGCTTAAACTCAACATTTTAAAAACAAAGATCTGGCATCTGGTCCCATCACTTCGTGGCAAATAGACAGGATAACAATGGAAACAATGACAGACTATTTTCTTGGGCTCCAAAATCACTGCAGATGGTGACTGCAGCCATGAAATTAAAAGATGCTTGCTCCTTGGAACAAAAGCTATGACAAATGTAGACAGCATATTACAAAGTAGACACATTACTTTGACAACCAAGGTCTGTATAGTCAAAGCTATGTTTCTTCTAGTAGTCACATACAGATGTGAGGGCTGGACAATAAAAAAGGCTGAGTGCTGAAGAATTGATGCCTTCAAACTGTGGTGAGGAAGAAGACTCCTGAGAGTCCCTTGGACAGCAAGAAGATCAAACCAGTCAATCCCAAAGGAAATCAGTCCTGAATATTCATTGGAAGGACTGATGCTGAAGCTGAAGCTCCAATACTTTGGCCATTGATGCAAAGAGCTGACTCATTAGAAAATACCCTGATGCTGGGAAAAGTTGAAGGCAGAAGTAGGGGACAACAGAGGACAAGATGGTTGGATGGCATCACCAACTCAGTGGAGATGAGTTTGAGCAAACTCCTAGAAATAGTGACGGGCAGGGAAGCCCTGCGTGCTGCAGTCCATGGGGTCCCAAAGAGTCAGACATGGCTGAGCAACTGAACAACAACAAATTGTAAACCTATTACAATAATATATCAGAAGATGTTAAACATGATCTCTCTGATATATATTTATATGTATTTTATAAATTTCATTTATTTTGTATATGAATAAGATTCAGTTCAGGTCAGTCACTCAGTCATGTCCGACTCTTTGGGACCCCATGACACACAGAATGTCAGGCCTCCCTGTCCATCACCATCTCCTGGAGTTCACTCAGACTCACGTCCATCTAGTCGGTGATGCCATCCAGCCATCTCATCCTCTATCATCCCCTTCTCCTCCTGCCCCCAACCCCTCCCAGCATCAGAGTCTTTTCCAATGAGTCAACTCTTCGTATGAGGTGGCCAAAGTACTGGAGTTTCAGCTTTAGCATCATTCCTTCCAAAGAACACCCAGGACTGATCTCCTTCAGAATGGACTGGTTGGATCTCCTTGCAGTCCAAGGGACTCTCAAGATTATATTCATATAAAATATACTGTGGGAGAAGTTTTTAATTTTTTTTATTCTGTTGTAAATAAAGGTAAACTTTAAGTCCTTTCTCTTGTAATCACAAGACAATTTTACCTTAACAGAAAAAGAATTAATCTTTTTGATTATGTTAAAATCACCCTATCATCAAAGCTAAATCATGAGAAACACTGAAAGAAATTACATGAAAATAATTAAATGCTGTATAGGTCAGTAAGTTTTAATAGGGGTAATGGTCTCAACAGAGTTTTTGAGGACTTAATGATCTCTTTTTATATCAATTGACATAATAAGAGATAGTATTAAAATTGATAACTGCTATTGTTGAAAACTTCAAAAGTTGAATATCTATATGCAAGTAAAAGTGAAAGTGTTAGTCAGTCAGTCGTGCCGACTATATGATGTCATAGGCTGCAGCCCACCAGGCTCCTTTGTCTATGGGATTTTCTAGGCAAGGATTCTAGAGTGGTTTACCATTTACTTCTCCAGAGGATCTTTCCCACACAGGGATGGAACCTGGGTCTCCTGCACTGCAAGCAGATTCTTTACCGACTGAGCTAGCAGGGAAATCAATGCAAGGCTGTAGTTAACACTGAATGCTCCTGTATATCAAATTTACTTGTCCTTTATCCATTTACAAAAGTTAGCATTTGTAAACAGATTCTTCAACTTTGGCTCTCAAATTTCTTCATTAGCATAGGATTAACACTATTTCAAAATGTTTTTTTCCTGACCATGTATATTGGCAATGTGATGTGCTAGGTGAACTTCTAACAGTTGGCTGCTTTCAAGCCTTGGCTAATGTGCTCTTTTTGAAAGTGTAGTTCAGTTCAGTTCAGTTGCTTAGTTGTGTCCAACTCTGCAACCCCATGAATCGCAGCATGCCAGGCCTCCCTGTCTATCACCAACTCCCGGAGTTCACTGAAACTCATGTCCATAGAGTTGATGATGCCATCCAGCCATCTCATCCCCTGTTGTCCCCTTCTCTTCCTGCCCCCAATCCCTCCCAGCATCAGAGTCTTTTCCAGTGAGTCAACTCTTCGCATAAAGTGGCCAAAGTATTGGAGTTTCAGCTTCAGCATCAGTCCTTCCAATGAACACCCAGGATTGGTCTCCTTTAGGATAAATTGGTTGGATCTCCTTGCAGTCCAAGGGACTCTGAAGAGTCTTCTCCAATACCACAGTTCAAAAGCATCAATTCTTCGGCGCTCAGCTTTCTTCACAGTCCAACTCTCACATCCATACATGACCACTGGAAAAACCATAGCCTTGACTAGATGGACCTTTGTTGGAAAAGTAATGTCTCTGCTTTTGAATATGCTCTCTAGGTTGGTCATAATTTTCCTTCCAAGGAGTAAGCGTCTTTTAATTTCATGGCTGCAGTCACTATCTGCAGTGATTTTGGAGCCCCCAAAAATAAAGTCTGACACTGTTTCCACTGTTTCACCATCTATTTCCCATGAAGTGATGGGACCAGATGCCATGATCTTCGTTTTCTGAATGTTGAGCTTTAAGCCAACTTTTTCACTCTCCACTTTCACTTTTATCAAGAAGCCTTTGAGTTCCTCTTCACTTTCTGCCATAAGGGTGGTGTCATCTGCATATCTGAGGTGATTGATATTTCTCCAGGCAATCTTGATTCCAGCTTGTGCTTCTTCCACCCCAGCGTTTCTCATGATGTACTCTGCATATGAGTTAAATAAGCAGGGTGACAATATATAGCAGTACTGCAAAATTTTGATCTTTGTTGATTTACCTAGTTATAATAGGTAGCTAATCTTAAAAAGGTGGCTCATATTTACTGTGATGTTTATATTCTTTTAAGATGTTCAATATTACCTTACAGTCTTCTTAAATGCACTCAGATAAACTCCAACAACAACTTCAAAAGAAAAAAAAAGGCAAAAAAACTCTGAAGTTTTCATGCAGAGTAGTGTGCAATAATCTTGGCTGTTTTTCCAGTAATATGTTTATTTCTAACTACTTATAAAACAGCTCTCTTCCTGTGCTCTAAGGGAATTTGATCTTTCACTGAGATAAGTATTGCCAGAAGGGTTTAGAGAAGATTGAAAGAATTTAGAAACCTCAAAGTTGGCTTCCATGAACACCTGGTCAATTATTTGAGACAATAAATGGGAAATATGGCAACTTATAAAATACTTAATTCATTTCCAGATTATCCATGTATATGTGCTTTTGCTTGTTTTCCTGCTTTAATACTTGGAATGACTTTATGGAAGATGTTCCTGCAGACTCTGGCTTGATTATCTAATTTTACATTAGAATATGATTATTTACCAATCTTTAAACCATATACCTGAAAAGCTACCAGATAATTATGGTTAAAAGTCAAAGTACTTGGAGAGTTAGGGAGAATTTGGAGAACTCCTCTTTGAAATTAATCTTACAAATTCCTTTAACTTTGTGTATATATGTGATTTTTTTAGTGCTGTGGAAATACATTTGGCTTTGGGCCTCAGCTAAATCTCTGTATTTTAGCTGTTATTGTGGTTATTTTTGTTCAGTGAGAGATTAGTATAACTGTCCTTTTGTCTTTCACAGTAAAATTAATAATCATGAATAATAACTGATAAAATATGCTATTTTATGATATTAATCTTTCCAAAAATGTGCTGATTTTACCATCATCATCATCATTATTACTACAATTTTACTGATTAGAAAGTTTAGGCTTACAGTAGTCAAACAATTAGTTGTCCAGGGTGACCCAGTTTGCTGGTAGCAAAAATAGAATTCAAAGTCCAATGTGATTACTTCAGATTTTGAATTCTATATATTGAATAATTTTTCTATATTAAGAGATCCAATCTCACAATTATATTTGCAATTTATGCACAGTCAAAAACAAAAACACTCCAGTGGAAAAAATATGAGACCTCTTTTTCTATATTATGACCTCTTTCCTTTGTGCTTGCTAAGACTTTCCTAAAAAGTAAAAGGCTTATTTTAGGAGAGTATTTCCAATAAACTGGGGAGATTTGCATATATTACATTATTACTAACAGAGAGCTCGGTGATGTGCAAGGCTTCACATATTGAGATATTTAGTTTCCACTTGGTAAATAGTTCATAGTTTGTTTCCAAATACTCATGAGACTGTTTAAAATGGGTCTTACCCATGGGAAAAAATAAGTAAGTTCTTATATATAAAATTGGTTTCAGAGGTTCCAAGAGAGAGATTCTGCACCTTCCTTCCCCCTTCAAACTCCCTACCCCCCATTATCAAATGCTGTACCCTCTCATGAAAATCTGAACTACCAGGATGTACTAAACATGGACAAATCCTCAGTGGGGAAAATGCTGATAGATGGAGAAGACTGTAGGTTTGGAACTTGAATTGATTCTCTCTCTACCCCTATCCACAGAGTATGGGAGAGGACTGTCATTCACTAAGTAAAGTTTATAACAAAGGAGAAAATAAAACTTCTATGATATTCTTTCATCAATATCATTTTAGAATCTCATAATGAGCTCGATGAACATTAAAAATCTAGTCTGACCATCTGCATATTATTTTAAGAATAATATTCAATGTCCTACATTAATTTTTTGTTTTAAATTCTCAAGAATATTCAAAAAATATGTATTTTTAATACTGTTATTATAAATCCTCTACTTTTATTTTGCCTCCATTCCAAAAACATATCCAAGTAATTCATATGGTAAATTACAAAAGAAGCCACAGTTTTTACTCTCTGTATAGACTTACTTTTCAATATCACTTTTTCTTAAATTGTAATAAGAACATTTAACATGATATCTACCTTTTTAAGAAAAGTTTTAAGTATACAATATTGTGTTGTTAACTATAGGCACTATGCTGTACATCAGATTTCCAAAACACATTTGTCTTGCAAAACTGAAACTTTATGTAAGTTGAAACACAATATCTCATTTCCCCTTTTTCCAGACCCTGGCTGCTGCTGCTAAGTCGCTTCAGTTGTGTCCGACTCTGTGCGACCCCAGAGACGGCAGCCCACCAGGCTCCCCAAACCCTGGGATTCTCAAGTACCACTAATTCCTGCTTCTTTTGGTTTGACTCTTAAATATCTCATGTAAGTACAATCATGTACTTGTCCTTCTGTGATTGGCTTATTTCACTTATGTCCTCTAGGTTCATCCATGTTGTTACATATGACAGGATTTCCTTTAAGACTGAAAGATATTCTACTGAATATGCTGTTCAGTTCAGTTCAGTTGCTCAGTGGTGTTCAACTCTTTGTGACCCCATGAATTGCAGCACACCAGGCCTCCCTGTCTATCACCAACTCCCAGAGTTCACCCAAACTCATGTTCATCGAGTTTGTGATGCCATCCAGCCATCTCATCCTCTGTCATCCCCTTGTCCTCCTGCCCCCAATCCCTCCCAGCATCAGGGTCTTTTCCAATCAGTCAACTCTTCTCATGAGGTGGCCAAAGTATTGGAGTTTCAGCTTCAGCATCATTCCTTCCAAAGAACACCCAGGACTGATCTCCTTTAGAATGGACTGGTTGGATCTTCTTGCAGTCCAAGGGACTCTCAAGAGTCTTCTCCAACACCACACTTCAAAAGCATCAATTCTTCGGCGCTCAGCTTTCTTCACAGTCCAACTCTCACATCCATACATGACCACTGGAAAAACCATAGCCTTGACTAGACGGACTTTGTTGGCAAAGTAATCTCTCTACTTTTGAATATGCTCTCTAGGTAGGTCATAACTTTCCTTCCAAGGAGTAAGTGTCTTTTAATTTCATGGCTGCAATCACCATCTGCAGTGATTTTGGAGCCCCCCAAAATAAATATGCTGTATATACCAAATATTCTTTATTCATCTGTCATTGGACATTTAGGTTGTATACATATCTTAAATATTGTGAATAATGTAATAAAGATGGTAGTGGAAATTAATCTTTTAAACCTTCATTTCAATTCTTTTGGATATATACTCAAAAGTGGGATTGCTTAGTTGTATATCAGCTTTAATTTTTTGAAGAACCCAAATACTGTTTTTTACAACGACTGTCAGTCAGTTCAGTCACTCAGTTTTGTCCAACTCTTTGCGAACCCATGGACTGCAGCACACCAGGCTTCCCTGTCCATCACCAACTCCCACAGCTTACTCAAATTCATGTCTATCAAGTCGGTGATGCCATCAAACAATCTCCTCTGTCATCCCCTTCTCCTCCTGCCTTCAATCTTCCCCAGCATCAGGGTCTTTTCCATTTAGTCAGCTCAGTTGTGTCCGACTCTTTGTGACCCCATGGACTGCAGCATGCAGGGCTTCCCTGCCCGTCACTATTTCCAGAAGTTTGCTCAAACTCATCTCCACTGAGTTGGTGATGCCATCCAACCATCTTGTCCTCTGTTGTCCCATACTTCTGCCTTCAACTTTTCCCAGCACCAGGGTATTTTCTAATGAGTCGGCTCTTTGCATCAGGTGGCCAAAGTATTGGAGCTTCCGCATCAGTCCTTCCAATGAACATTCAGGACTGATTTCCTTTGGGATTGACTGGTTTGATCTTGCTGTCCAAGGGACTCTCAAGAGTCTTCTCCAACACCACAGTTGCAAAGTATCAATTCGTTGGTGCTCAGCTTTCTTTATGGTCCAACTCTCACATCCATACATGACTATTGGAAAAACCAAAACTTTGACTAGATGGAACTTTGTTGGCAAAGTAATGTCTTTGCTTTTTAATATCCTGTCTGGGTTGGTCATAGCTTTTGTTCCAAGGAGCAAGCATCTTTTAATTTCATGGCTGCAGTCACCATCTGCAGTAATTTTGGAACCTAAGAAAATAAAGTCTGTTACTGTTTCCTCTGTTTCCCCATCTATTTGCCATGAAATGATGGGACCTAATGCCATGATCTTAGTTTTCTGAATGTTGAGTTTTAAGCCAGGTTTTTGACTCTCCTCTTTAATTTTCACCAAAAGGCTCTTTAGTTTCTCTTCACTTTCTGCCTTAAGGGTGGTATCATCTGCATATCTGAGGTTATTGGTATTTCTTGTGGCAATTTTGATTCCAGCTTGTGCTTTATCCAGTCTGGCATTTCACATGATGTACTGTGCATATAAGATAAACAAGCAGTGTGACAATATACGACCTTGATGTATTACTTTCCAAATTTTGAACCAGTCTGTTATTCCATGTCTGGTTCTAACTGTTGTTTCTTGACCTGCACACAGGTTTCTCAAGAGGCAGGTAAGGTGGTCTGGTATTCCCATCACTTTAAGAATTTTACAGTTTGTTGTGATCCACACAATCAAAAGTTTTAGTGTAGTCAATGAAGAAAAAGTAGATATTTTTCTGGAATCCTCTTGCTTTTTGTATGATCCAATGGATGTTGGCAATTTGAACACTGGTTTGTCTGTCTTTTCAAAATCAAGCTTGAACATTTGGAAGTTTTCAGTTCACATACTATTGAAGCCTAGCTTGGAGAGTTTGGGGCATTACTTTACTAGCATGTGAGATGAGTGCAATTGTGCAGTAGTTTGAACATTCTTTGGCATTGCCTTTCTATGGGATTGGAATGATAACTGAACTTTTCCAGTCTGGTGGCAACTACTGAGTTTTCCAAATTTGCTGGCATACTGAGTGCAGCACTTTCACAGCATCATATTTTAGCATTTGAAATATTTAGCGTTTGAAATTCCAGTTTAACTGGAATTCCATCATCTCCACTAGCTTTGCTCAGTGGTGCTTTCTAAGACACACTTGACTTTGCACTCCAGGATGTCTGGCTCCAGGTGAGTGATCATACTATCATGGTCATCTGGGTCATTAGATCTTTTTAGTATGGTTCTTTTGTGTATTATTGCCACCTCTTCTTAATCTCTTCTGCTTTTGTTAGGTTCATACTGTTTCTGTCCTTTATTGTGCCCATATGTGCATGAAGTATTCCTTTTTTATCTCTCATTTCCTTGAATGGATCTCTAGTCTTTTCCATTCTGTTGATTTGTCTATTTCTTTGCACTGATCACTTAGGAAGACTTTCTTATCTCTCCTTGGGAACTCTGCATTCTGATTGGTATATCTGTCCTTTGCCTTTTGTTTCTTTTCTCAGCTATTTGTAAGGCCTCCTTAGACAACATTTTGACTTTTTGCATTTCTTTTTCTTGGGGATGGTTTGGATCACAGCCTCCTGTACAATGTTATGAACCTCCATCCATAGTTCTTCAGATACTCTATCAGATCTAATCCCTTGAATATATTTGTCATTTCCACTGTATAATCATAAGGGATTTGATTTAGGTCATACCTGAATGGTCTAGTGGTTTTCCCTACTTTCTTCAATTTTACTCTGAATTTGGCAATAAGTCAAAAATTTTGCAATTTTGCTCATGATTTGAGCTGCAGTCAGCTCCCGGTCTTGTTTTTGCTAACTGTATAGAGCTTCTCCATCTTCGGCTGTAAAGAATGTAATCAATCTGATTTCGGTATTGACCATTTGGTGATGTCCATATATAGAGTCGTCTCTTGTGTTGTTGGAAGAGGGTGTTTGCTATGGCCAGTGCGTTCTCTTGGAAAAACTCTGTTAGACTTTGCCCTGCTTCTTTTTGTACTTCAAGATCAAACTTGCCTGTTATTCCAGATATCTCTTGACTTTCTACTTTTGCATTCCAGTCCCCTATGATGAAAAGGACATCTTTTATTTGGTGTTAGTTCTAGAAAGTCTTGTATGTCTTCATAGAGCTATTCAACTTCAGCTTCTTTGGCATTAGTGGTTGAGGCATAGACTTGGATTACTGTGATATTGAAAGGTTAGCCTTGGAAACAGAAGTTATTCTGTTGTTTCTGAAATTTCACCCAAGTACTGCATTTTGAACTCTTTTGTTGACTATGAGGGCTACTCCATTTCTTCTAAGGGATTCTTGCCCACAGTAGTAGATATAACGGTCATCTGAATTAAATTTGCCCATTCCAGTCCATTTTAGTTCATTGCTTCCTAAAATGTCAATGTTCATTGTTGCCATCTTCTGTTTGACCACTTCCAATTTACCTTGATACATGGACCTAACATTCCAGGTTCTTATGCAATATTGTTCTTTACAGTACTGGACTTTACTTCCATCATCAGTCATTTCCATATCTGGTTGTTGCTTTTACTTAGGCTCAACCTCTTCATTCTTTCCTGAACTATTTCTCCTCTCTTCTCCAGTAGTATATTGGGCACCTACCAACCTGGGGAGTTCATCTTTCAGTGTCATATCATTTTGTCTTTTTACTGTTCATGGGGTTCTCAAGGCAAGAATCATGAAGTGGTATGCCATTCTCTTCCTCAGTGGGCCATGTTTTGTCAGAACTCTCCACTATGTCCCGTCCAACCTGGGTGGCCTTACAGGGCATGTTCCATAGTTTCATTGAGTTAGACAAGGCTATGTTCCATGTGATCAGTTTGGTACATAATTAGTGTACCAATTTGCATTCTCACTGGAAGCATACAAACATTTAATTTCTCCATACACTTCACCTATATTTACCTGTTTTGTGCTTTTTTGATAATAACCATTATAACAAGTGTAAGATAATATTTGATATTGGGCACCTTTTCCTATTTCTATTGGCTTTTTGTATGTCATCTTTTGAGATATGTCTGTTAAATTCCTTTGCCCATTTTAATATCTTATTTTTGTTATTTTATTATTATTAAATTGCAGATGTTCTTTATATATTTTTGAGATTAACCTTCCATCAAATTTAGGGCTTGCAAATATTTTCTCCTGTTCTAGTTAGTTTCTTCTTTCTGTGGTTTCCTTTGCTTTCCTTCCTGTGGAAGCTTTTTAGTAAGATGTAGTCCAGTATCTGTTGTTGGGTTTGAGGCCTGTGCTTCTGTGTGGTAGCCAAGATATCATTGCCAAGATCTGCATCAAAAAGCTTTTCCCTTGTATTTTCTTCCAAGACTTTTACAGTGTCAGGAACGGTGATAGACTTGTACACTTAAAACTATAAACCATTGATTAAAAGAAATAAAGAAGACAAATAAATAGAAAAATATCTTATTAGATCATAATACTTCGTATTGTTAAAATGTGTATACTAACAAAAGTGATATTTAAATTCAATGCTCTCCCTATCAAAACCCTGATGGTATTTTTTATAGAAATAGGAAACAATCCTAAAATTAATCAGATCAGATCAGTCGCTCAGTCATGTCCGACTCTTTGCAACCCCATGAATATGAAACCACAATAGATTCCAAATAATTAAAGCAATCTTGAGAATGCTTTAACTAATGACAATGGTTTCCAAATCTATTACAAAACCACAGTAATCAAAGCAGAGTGGTATAGACATAAAGACAGACATACAGAAAAATGAAACAAAATAGAAAGTCCAGGAATAAATTCACATATATTCTGTCAACTGATCTTCAAAAAGGGTGACAGGGATACACATTGAGAAAAAGGTAGTCTGTTCAACAAAAGATATCGGAAAAACTGGATCCACATGCAAAAAAATGAAATTGGACCTTACTTTACACCATAAAAATCAACTCAAAATGCAATGTTAAATCTCTCCTAATTTGCAATTCTTCTATTAAGGGAGTCAGTTTTCTATCCTTCGATTCTTGCTTTGTTCATATGACTTGCTTTGAGCAATGGGATATTAGCAAATGTGATACAAATAAAAACTTGGAAACTATTTAGTCACTGGATCTTGCTCTCTTGCTGTTCTTTGGAATCCTGGTACCACCATGTGCCAGAAACCAAAGGTAGCCCAAATCTTCCCTGAATGAGGACTCAGTAGATCAACCAACTTCGTAACTGTCAGACGTGAGTGAGACTGTTCTAAATCCTCAAGCTTTGCTTAAATATGCCTAGAGAGGAAGAACTGCCTAAGCAATATAAAGAACTGTGAGAAGTAATAAATGTTTATTGTTTTAAGCCCAAAAAATTTTAGGGTAGCTTGTTATACTGCAAACACTACTTGGTATATCACTTAGTTTTCTTTGGTGGTTGTTGTAGATATAGATCTTATAGAAAACCTAGCTAGTACCTCCTGGTATAAAGAAAATATCCGGGAATGTAAAAATATTCACACTATTCCGTTATTCTAGGAAAGAATCTAATAGCTCTGTTTAGAAACACAATGAATGTCACTGCTGTGTTCACAGTGGAAAGCTAGTTTTCATTGTGTTGGAATACTGTATTTGAGGAAAATGAGAAGTACAGTTATGTTTATGTTGACATGTCTTCATTTCAAGGTTAAGCATTTGATTTGTTTATACTTTCCCCCATTTCCCTGGTTCAGCTGCACTGTCTGGGTTTTAACAAGCTTCAGTATCCCCTCATTTGGTGAGACAGTGTCTGAGTTAAGGATTAACATTTGTATAATGAAACATAAATGCTCACGAATTGTATATAATATTTTAGCAAAAGCTTATTTAGTTTTACCACTTTCACAAATTTTTGGTTTAGCAAGCAGCCTTTTCTTATTGCCTTAGAAGTTCAATCTGATGGATGCTGGAAATGCAATAAGAAAAGTGAAGGGTTGTTTTTTTTTTTTTTTCCCTTGGTGAGTGAATATAATAGATAGCTGCTCTGTCCTATAATTGAAGAAAACAACTTTCAAATTTTACTTAATTTTTTCTGACTTTCCCCTATCCTTTCCAACTGCTGCCTTAACAAATGAATCTAAAAAGCATTTTTAATACTATATTGAAATAAGTGTATAACCTGACCAGATTAAGTAAAAAAGTGCTTGAAAAGTTTTTTTAAAAAAGACACATAAAATTCTGTATGACTATAACACTATTTTGATACCTTGTATATGGTGTTTTTCTATTTTTCCCTGCTCCTAGTCCCCTGAAGATCTCCCCAGCCCCAGGATTCCAATATTTTTAAGATATTTACATGTCAAATATATACATTAACTATATTAATATATTTAAAATATTTATATTAGAGCCAGAAGAAAATTTGAAGTAATCTAGAATCTTTGTTTTGAATATATTTTACTCCTATTCAGAGTTAGACATACATGTAAATGTATGTTCATCTATAGACATATAAACTTAAAGCAAATTTCTTAAATTATTTATTCTTAATATACCTATACCTTCAATTCTATTTTACTCCATTTCCATTCTCTTCTATTATGGTCTCTTCATGTTTTGGTTTTCTTTCTTTCTTTTTTTAATCTTGGTCACTGCTTACTAAATTGATTTCACCTTTTACATTTGACTTTTAACCTACTAGTGGGAAAACTCCATCGTAAACTAGATGAGAGAAAATATTTTACAGCTTACAATGCCCATTATTGTTGTAATTCTTCTCATTTTTCTCTGCTTTCTCCTTGCAAAGCAGAACTCACTTCTAACCCCTCCTGAAGCCAAAGGAGTTTCTGTCCCTGAAGACCATGGCCAGAGGCATCCCCTAAGTCTTCTGTCCTACATCATTTTTTCTTTGATTTCATGTTTATCACTTTTTTTTTTTTTTTTTAGCTCTGTCAATTTTGGCTCCGTTCTTTATTTTTTTTTTTAATTTTATTTTATTTTTAAACTTTACATAATTGTATTAGTTTTGCCAAATATCAAAATGAATCTGCCACAGGTATACATGTGTTCCCCATCCTGAACCCTCCCCCCTCCTCCCTCCCCATACCATCCCTCTGGGTCGTCCCAGTGCACTAGCCCCAAGCATCCAGTATCGTGCATCGAACCTGGACTGGCAACTCGTTTCTTATATGATATTTTACATGTTTCAATGTCATATCACTTTTGACTTCTGAATTGATTTACAGGTTGTTTCATCTTTTCCAGAGTACTATCTCTGTCATTCCTTAACTCCCTAAGAACATGCATCATTTTTCTACCAACTTTTCAGTTTTCTTTCCTAGATCCTTTTTTCTATTTCAGATGACCCTGCCTCATTCACTTGCTCTTGGACATGACTCCTCATAATCAAAGACCTTATCATTGTAATTTTGTGGGGCTCAAACTCTAAAAGCAATGATTAGAATTACTGGGATCTTGTAAGAACAGCAAAAATGACTTTCAAAAAGGCAGAAGTAAAAAAAAAAAAAAAAAAAAGGCATGAGAAATGGGTCCCTCTACTGGTCTAAGAAAATAATGAAGATTTTATTAACTAACTTCTGTCACTTTTAAATAAATATTGGACAGTTAAGTTTCATTTTCACCTCAAGTAAATAACTTAAAGTTTGAGAACATTTCCTCATTGAGAAGCAAGTCATTATTCTCATATTTAACCTGGAGACCACTCACCCATGCTTCCCAGAGCCATGGCTGTAAAGGGCAGCTCTTCCTGCTTCTAGTGTCTGCTCACTTAGACACCCTTATGGTTATGAACTTTCCTAGCTTCTACTCTCTGTTGTGTTTCTCACACCAGATTTTTCAATTACTCATTCCCCTCACTTATATCTTCCACTACTTTTTGAAGATTGATTATTGATACTTTCACACCAAAAAGTAACAATCCTTGCCAGACGTATTAATTTAAAGTAGGGTACTGGTAGAAGCATAAGCTGGAATCAAGATTGCCGAGAGAAATATCAATAACCTCAGATATGCAGATGACACCACCCTTATGGCAGAAAGTGAAGAGGAACTAAAAAGCTTCTTTTTTGAAAATGAAAGAGGAGCGTGAAAAAGTTGGCTTAAAGCTCAACATTCAGAAAACTAAGACTGTGGTATCTGGTCCCATCACTTTATGGGAAATAGATGGGGAAACAGGGGAAACAGTGGCTGATTTTTTATTTTGGGGGGCTCCAAAATCACTGCAGATGGTGATTGCAGCCATGAAATTAAAAGACACTTACTCCTTGGAAGGAAAGTTATGACCAACCTAGATAGCATAATAAAAAGCAGAGACATTACTTTGCCAACAAAAGTCTGTCTAGTCAAGGCTATGGTTTTTCCAGTGGTCGTAAATGGATGTGAGAGTTGGACTGTGAAGAAGGCTGAGTGCCAAAGAATTGATGCTTTTGAACTGTGGTGTTGGAGAAGACTCTTGAGAGTCCCTTGGACTGCAAGGAGATCCAACCAGTCCATTCTAGAGGAGATCAGTCCTGGGTATTCTTTGGAAGGACCAATGCTAAAGCTGAAACTCCAATACTTTGGCCACCTCATGCAAATAGTTGACTCATTGGAAAAGACCCTGATGCTGGGAGGGATTGGGGGCAGGAGGAGAAGGGGATGACAGAGGATGAGATGGCTGGATGGCATCACCGACTCGATGGACATGAGTCTGGGTGAACTCTGGGAGTTGGTGATTGACAGGGAGGCCTGGTGTGCTTCAGTTCATGGGGTCACAGAGTTGAACATGACTGAGCAACTGAACTGAACTGAATTGAACAGGTGCTTTCCACCATGACTTACAGAACTAGTTGTAAGATAGGGTTATATTCATACTACACAAAGGCATCACTGGGGTATTTGATCTGTCTCCGTCCTTCTCTGAGGATCCAAATCATCTCCTGTTACTTTTTCTTTTCCTCCCCACAGCCTGAATTTCCAGGTGCTCAGTGTATGTTGATCTCAACTAGGTGTACATTGGAAGAAAAGTACAGAGTCAAAGATCTGTGTTAGAGGTCTTAGAGGAGTATATAGTTACTTATATTTCTAATTGGTGGGTTTCAATGGGGAGGCAAGTAATCCAACCTGTTCTGAAAAAGTATGTGAGGGACAATAATCTTACTTGACATTTGATAGTCACCACATGTTCTCTCTATATTACCTTCTTGTTAGGCTGATTGAGCTTTGACTTTTTTTATCACTTTGTTTTATAGCAGAATGAATCACTTGGTAATCTGTTATTTCTCCCTAATATATGAGTGTCTTTGTGTGTGTGTGTGTGTGTGTGTGTGTGTGTGTTTTAATCTTCATATCCTGGGAACTAGCTGAAAATTTTAATGTGAGGGGGAAAAGCAAAAAGTAGAATCTGCTCTTGAATAGAAGAGTAACTGAATATTCTTAAGTCTGTAAGATCTCAACCAATGGAAATAGACATTGAAGATGACAAAAGCAGTCTAAATACAAATGTTGCCAGATAACGTTTTCTAGACAAGATTTGTAAGGACCAGTATATCCAGTGCAAAATTAAAGAGAGGGTCCCTGTTTACAAAGTATTTGAAATTTCAATATGGCAATAGGAGAGCATTAAATTAAGTTCACACACTTCTATTATATATATGTGTGTGTGTGTGTGTGTGTGTGTGTGTGTGTGTGTGTGTGTAGGGCTTCCCTGGTAACTCAGGGAAAGACTTCTAATAAAGAATTCACCTGCCAATGCAGGAGATGCAGGTTCGATCCCTGGGTCAGGAAGATCCCCTGGAGAAAGAAATGGCAACCCACTCTGATATTCTTGCTTGGGAAATCCCATTGACAGGGGAGCCTGGTGGTCTACAGTCCATGGGGTCACAAAAGAGTCAGACACAGCTTAGCAACTAAACAGCGATAACAATGTATGTATCCCACATTTTCTTGTCCATTTTTCTATCGATGAACACTTAGATTGTTTCTATGTCTTGGCTATCATAAATAACGCTGCTATGAACATAGACTGCATAAATCTTTGAATTAGCATTTTCATAGTCTTTGGATAAACACCCAGAAGTGGGACAGCTAGATGTATGATACTTCTACTCTTGAGATTTTGAGGATTTCTGTACTGTTTTTAATTCCCTGCACCAATTTATGTTCTTGTCAACAGTGTACTAGGGTCCTCTTTTTTCTCCATCTTTGCCAACACATTATTTCTTGCCTTTTTGATAACAGTCATTCTAAAAGATGTGAGGAGATATCTCATTGTAGTTTTGAGTTACATTTTCCTAATAATTAGTGATGTTGGACTTTTCTTCATGTGCCAGTTGGCCATCTGTTTGCCTTCTTTGAAAAATGTGTATTCTGGTCCTATATCCATTGTTTTATTTGAAGTATAATTGATGTATAATACTATATAAGTTCAGTTAAGTTCAGTTGTGTCCAACTCTTTGCGACCCCATGAATCACAGCACGCCAAGCCTCACTGTCCATCACCAACTCCCAGGAGCTCACTCAAACTCACATCCATCAAGTTGGTGATGCCATCCAGCCATCTCATCCTCTGTCGTCCCCTTTTCTCCCTTCCCCCAATCCCTCCCAGCATCAGAGTCTTTTCCAATGAGTCAAGTCTTCCCATGAGGTGGCCAAAGTACTGAAGTTTCAGTTACAGGTATACAATATAGTGATATTCTGATCCTTTATCCATTTTTTAATTTGCAGTATAATTGATGTATAATATTATAGAAGTCTTATATTATATAAGAGAAGACTCTACACATGGACATCACCAGATGGTCAACACCAAAATCAGATTGATTATATTCTTTGCAGCCAAAGATGGAAAAGCTCTATACAGTCAGCACAAACAAGACCGGGAGCTGACTGTGGCTAAGATCATGAACTCCTTACTGCCAAATTCAGACTTAAATTGAAGAAAGTGGGGAAAACCACTAGAACATTCAGGTATGACCTAAATCAAATCCCTTATGATTATACAGTGGAAGTGAGAAATAGATTTAAGGGACTAGATCTGATAGATAGAGTGCCTGATGAACTATGGACGGAGGTTCATGACATTGTACAGGAGACAGGGATCAAGACCATCCCCATGGAAAAGAAATGCAAAAAAGCAAAATGGCTGTCTGAGGAGGCCTTACAAATAGCTGTGAAAAGAAGAGAAGTGAAAAGCAAAGGAGAAAAGGAAAGATATAAACATCTGAATGCAGAGTTCCAAAGAATAGCAAGGAGAGGTAAGAAAGCCTTCCTCAGTGAGCAATGCAAAGAAATAGAGGAAAACAACAGAATGGGAAAGACTAGAGATCTCTTCAATAAAATTAGAGATACCAAGGGAACATTTCATGCAAAGATGGGCTCGAAAAAGGACAGAAATGGTATGGACTTAACAGAAACAGAAGATATTAAGAAGAGGTGGCAAGAATACACAGAAGAACTGTACAAAAAAGATCTTCACGACCCAGATAATCACAATGATGTGATCACTGACCTAGAGCCAGACATCCTGGAATGTGAAGTCAAGTGGGCCTTAGAAAGCATCACTACAAACAAAGCTAGTGGAGGTGATGGAATTCCAGTTGAGCTATTTCAAACCCTGAAAGATGATGCTGTGAAAGTGATGGACTCTATATGCCAGCAAATTTGGAAAACTCAGCAGTGGCCACAGGACTGGAAAAGGTCAGTTTTCATTCCAATCCCAAAGAAAGGCAATGGCAAAGAATGCTCAAACTACCACACAATTGCACTCATCCCACACGCTAGTAAAGTAATACTCAAAATTCTCCAAGCCAGGCTTCAGCAATACGTGAACCATGAACTTCCAGATGTTCAAGCTGGTTTTAGAAAAGGCAGAGGAACCAGAGATCAAATTGCGAACATCCACTGGCTCATGGAAAAAGCAAGAGAGTTCCAGAAAAACATCTACTTCTGCTTTATTGACTACGCCAAAGTTTTGACTGTGCAGATCACAATAAACTGTGGAAAATTCTGAAAGAGATGGGAATACCAGACCACCTGACCTGCCTATTGAGAAACCTATATGCAGGTCAGGAAGCAACAGTTAGAACTAGACTTGGAACAACGGACTGGTTCCAAATAGGAAAAGGAGTACGTCAAGGCTGTGTATTGTCACTCTGCTTATTTAACTTCTATGCAGAGTACATCATGAGAAACGCTGGACTGGAAGAAGCACAAGCTGGAATCAAGATTGCCTGGAGAAATATCAATCACCTCAGATATGCAGATGACACCACCCTTATGGCAGAAAGTGAAGAGGAACTCAAAAGCCTCTTGATGAAAGTGAAAGAGGAGAGTGAAAAAGTTGGCTTAAAGCTCAACATTCAGAAAACAAAGATCATGGCATCTGGTCCCATCACTTCATGGGAAATAGATGGGGAAACAGTGTCAAACTTTATTTTTGGGGCTCCAAAATCACTGCAGATGATAATTGCAGCCATGAAATTAAAAGATGCTTACTCCTTGGAAGGAAAGTTATGACCAACCTAGATAGCATATTGAAAAGCAAAGATATTACCTTGCCAACAAAGGTCCATCTAGTCGAGGCTATGGTTTTTCCAGTGGTCATGTATGGATGTGAGAGTTGGACTGTGAAGAAAGCTGAGGACTGAAGAATTGATGCTTTTGAACTGTGGTGTTGGAGAAGACTCTTGAGAGTCCCTTGGACTGCAACGAGATCCAACCAGTCCATCCTAAAGGAGATCAGTCCTAGGTGTTAATTGGAAGGACTGATGCTGAAGCTGAAACTCCAATACTTTGGCCACCTCATGTGAAGTGTTGACTCATTGGAAAAGACCCTGATGCTGGGAGGGATTGGGGGCAGGAGGAGAAGGGGACGACAGAGGATGAAATGGCTGGATGGCATAACCAACTCGATGGACATGAGTTTGAGTGAACTCCAGGAGTTGGTGATGGACAGAGAGGCCTGGTGTGCTGTGATTCATGGGTCGCAAAGAGTTGGACACGACTGAGTGACATGAACTGAACTGATTATGTAAGTTACAGGTATACAATATGCTGCTGCTGCTAAGAAACTTCAGTCATGTCCGACTCTCTGTGACCCCATAGACGGCAGCCCACTAGGCTCCCCCGTCCCTGGGATTCTCCAGGCAAGAACACTGGAGTGGATTGCCATTTCCTTCTCCAATGCATGAAAGTGAAAAGTGAAAGTGAAGTTGCTCAGTCATGTCTGAATCGTAGGGACCCCCATGGACTGCAGCCTACCAGGCTCCTCCATCCATGGGATTTTCCAGGCAAGAGTACTGGAGTGGGGTGCCATTGCCTTCTCCACAGGTATACAATATAGTTATTTATAATTTTTAAAAGTTATTGTTTGTAATTATTTAAATTTATTTTACAATGTTGTCTATATTCCCCCATGTTGTACAAGATATCCTTGTATGATGTATCTTTTCATGCTGTTAATACTGTTCATGAGGTTCTCAAGGCAAGAATACTGCAGTGGTTTGCCATTCCTTTCTCCAGTAGACCACATTTTGTCAGAACTCTCCATCATGACCCAGCCATTTGGGTGGCCCTAGATGGCATGGCTCATAGTTTTATTGAGTTAGACAGGACTGTGATCCAGTCATTAGTTTGGTTAGCTTTCTGTAATTCTGATTTCCATTGTGTCTGCTCTCTTGGATAAGGATGGATAAGGATGGATAAGGATGGATAAGGATGGATAAGGATAAGAGGCTCGTGGGAGCTCCTGATGGAAAGGACTGGCTGTTCGGGGAATCTGGATCTTGTGCTGATGGGCGGGGCCATGCTCAGTAAATCTTTAGTCCAATTTTCTGTTGATGGATGGGGCTTTGTTCCATCCCTGTAGTTTGGCCTGAGGTGACCTCTTTCAAAAGGACTTATGTCAGGACTGCTGTATTCAATGCCCCTGATCCCACTGCAGGCCATTGTTGACCCACACCTCTGCCAGAGATCCTGGATACTCACAGGCAGGTCTGGTTCAGTCTATTGTAGGGTCACTTCTCTTTCTCCTGAGTCCTGGTGCACACAAGGTCTTGTTCGTGCCCTTCAAGAGTCTGTTTCCCCAGTCCTGTGGAAGTTCTGTAATCAAATCCCACTGGCTATCAAAGTCAAATTCCCTGGGAGTTCTCAGTCCCTTTGTCAGATCCTTGGGTTGTGAAATACATTGTGAGCCCTAGAACTTTCACAACAGTGTGAGAACTTATTTCATATAATTATTCTCCAATTTGTGGCTGTCTGCTTTGTGGCTCTATGGTGGGACTCACATGCTGTGCCTCCCAGGTCTGCTTCAGCAAAAGCCCCTGGCCCCACTGGAGCCCCTGGCCCCATGCAGGCCAGTGCTGACCCATACCTTCACAGAAGACACTCAAAAACTCAAAGGCAGGTCTGGCTCAGTCTCTTGTGGGGTCCCTGGGTCCTGGTATGCACAAAGTTTTGTTTGAGCCCTCCAAGCATCTCTGGCAGGTATTGGATTTGATTCTAAATGCGATTTTGCCCCTCCTACCATCTTGTTGGGGCTTCTCCTTTGCCCTTGGACATAGGATATCTTTTATGGTGGGATCCAACATTTTCCTGTCAATGGTTGTTCAGCTGCTGCTGCTGCTGCTGCTAAGTCACTTCAGTCATGTCCGACTCTGTGCAACCAGTTAGATGCAATTCTGGAGTGCTCACAGGAGAAGATGAGTGTATGTCTTTCTACTCTGCCATTTTGTGGGAACCTCATGAACAGTATGAAAAGGCAAAATGATATGACACTGAAAGATGAACTCACCAGGTTAATAGGTGCCTAATATGTTACTGGAGAAAAGTGGATAAATAGCTCAGGAAAGAATGAAGAAGGCTGAGCCAAAGCAAATACAGCACCCAGTTGCATATGTGACTGGTGGTGGACATAAAGTCTGATGCTGTAAAGAACAATATAGCATAGGAACCTGGAATGATGGGTCCATGAATCAAGGTAAATGGAAGTGATCAAGCAGAAGATAGCAAGAGTGAACATAGATATTTTAGGAATCAGTGAACTAAAATGGACTGGAATGGGCAAATTTAATTCAGATGACCGTTTTATCAACTATTGTTGGCAAGAAACCCTTAGAAGAAATGGAGTAGCCCTCATAGTCAACAAAAGAGTCTAAAATGCAGTACTTGGGTGCAGTCTCAAAAACAACAGAATAACCTCTGTTTCCAAGGTAAACCATTCAATATCACAGTAATCCAAGTCTATGCCCCAACCACTAATGCCAAAGATGCTCAAGTTGGATGGCTCTCTGAAGACCTACAAGACCTTCTAGAACTAACACCAAAAAAAAAAAAAAAAAAGATGTCCTTTTCATCATAGGGAATAAGAATGCAAAAGTAGGAAGTCAAGAGATATCTGGAATAACAGGCAAGTTTGGCCTCGGAGTACAAAATGAAGCAGGGCAAAGGCTAGCAGAATTTTTCCAAGGGAATGCACTGGTCATAGCAAACACCCTCTTCGAACACCACATAAAACAACTGTACAAATGGACATCACCAGATGGTCAACACTGAAATCAGATTGATTATATTCTTTGCAGCTGAAGATGGAGAAGCTCTATAAAGTCAGCAAAAACAAGACCAGGAGCTGACTGTGGCTCAGATTGCGAACTCTTTATTGCCAAATTCAGACTTAAATTGAAGAAAGTAGGTAAAACCACTAGACCATTCAGGTATGACCTAAATCAAATCCCTTATGATTATACAGTGAAAGTGACAAATAGATTCAAGGAATTCGACCTAATAGATAAAGTGCCTGAAGAACTATGGACAGAGGTTTGTAAAATTGTACAGAAGGTGGTATTCAAAACCATCTCCCAAAAGAAGAAATGCAAAAAGGCAAAATGATTGTCTGAGGAGGCTTTACAAATTACTGAGAAGAGAAAAGAACAAAAGGCAAAGGAGAAAAGGAAATATAGACCCATTTGAATGCAGAGTTCCAAAGAAGAGTAAGGAGAGATAAGAAAGCCTTCCTAAGTGATCAATACAAAGGATAAATGAAAACAATGCAATGGGAAAGACTAGGAATCTCTTCAAAGAAATTAGAGAAACAAAGGGAACATTTCATGCAAAGATGGGCATAATAACTGGCAGAAACTATATGGACTTAACAGAAGCAGAAGATATTAAGAAGTGGCAAGAATACATAGAACAATACAAAAAAGATCTTAATGACCCAGATAACCACAACGGTGTGATCACTCAGCTAGAGCCAGACATCTTGGAATGCAAAGTCAAGTGGGCCTTAGGAAACATCACTAAGAACAAAGCTAGTGGAGGTGATGGAATTCCAGTTGAGCTATCTCAAATCTGGAAAGATGATACTGTGAAAGTGCTGAACTCAATATGCCAGCAAATTTGGAAAACTCAGGAGTGGCCACAGGACTGGAAAAGGTCAGTTTTCATTCCAATCCCAAAAATGGCAATGCCAAAGAATGTTCAAACTACCGCACAATTGCACTCATCTTACATGCTAGCAAAGTAATGCTCAAAATTCTCCAAGCTAGGCTTCTACAGTACATGAGCCAAGAACTTCCAGATGTTCAAGCTGGATTTCAAAAAAGCAGAGGAGTGAGAGATCAAATTACCAACATACATTGCATTATAGAAAAAGCAAGAGAATTCCAGAAAAACATCTACTTTTTCTTCATTGACTACACTAAAGCCTTTGACTGTGTGGATCACAACAAACTGTGGAAAATTCTTAAAGTGATGAGAATACCAGACCATCTTACCAGCCTCCTGAGGAACCTGTATGCAGGTCAAGAAGCAACAGTATGGACTCGTTCCAAATTGGTAGAGGAGAAACAATGGAAACAGTGACAGACTTAATTTTCTTGGCCTCCAAAATCATTGCAGATGGTGACTGTAGCCATGAAATTAAAAGATACTTGTTCCTTGGAAGAAAGGTTATGACAAACCTAGACAGCATGTTAAAAAGCAGAGATATTAATTTGTCTGCTGACAAATGTCCTTGTAGTCAAAGCTATGGTTTTTCCAGTAGTCATTTATGGATGTAAGAGTTGGACCATAAAGAAAGCTGAGCACCGAAGAATTGATGCTTTTAAACTGTGGTGTTGGAGAAGACTCTTGAGAGTCCCTTGGAAGGCAAGGAGATCCAACCAGTCTATCCTAAAGGAGACCAATCCTGGGTGTTCATTGGAAGGACTGATGCTGAAGTTGAAACTCCAATATCTTGGCCACCTGATTCAAAGAACTGACTCATAGGAAAAGACCCTGATGCTGGGAAAGATTGAAGGCAGGAGGAGAATGGGATGACAGAGGATTAGATGGTTGGATGATATCACCGGCTCGATGGAAATGAGTTTGACCAAGCTCCAAGAGTTGTTGATGGACAGGATAACCTGGCATGCTGCAGTTCATGAGGTCACAAAGAGTTAGACATGACTGAGCAGCTGAACTGAACTATTGTATACCTAATAGTGTGTACCTTTAATTTACTACCTCTATCTTGCCCTCCCCTCTTTCATCATCCTCCTGTAACTACTAGTTTGTTTGTTTGTTTGTTTTCTGCATCTGTGAGTCTTCTTTTTTTTTTTACATTAAGTAGTTTGCTGTTTATTAGATTTTCATTAAAGTGATAGAGCATTTGTCTTTCTCTGATTTAGTTCACTTATCACAATGTCCTCTAAATCCATCCATGTTACTGAAAATGACAGAATTTCATTCTTTTTTCATGACTGAATTTCTTTCCATTTTATATATATATATATATATATATATATATATATATATATATATGCCACATCTTAATCCATTTATCTGTTGATGAACACTTTGGTTGCTTCCATGTCTTGACAGTTGTAAATAATGCTGCTATGAACATTGGGGTGCCTGAGTCTTGTCGAATTAGTGTTTTTGTTTTTTCCAGACTTATGCCCATTAGTGAAACTGCTTGCCATTTGTGACAATATGGATAACTCTTGAATGTATTATGCTAAGTGAAATAAGTCAGATGGAGAAAAATACTGTATGATGTCTCTTATACATGGAATATAAAACTAGCAATCAAGTACACAAAAATAAATACATTTACATGTGGAATGAAACAGAAATGAATATGTGGATACAGAGAGCAGAGTAGTGGTTACCAGGTAGGAAAGGGTGGAGAGGAGGGAGAAATGAGTAAAAGGGATCAACGTGTATGGTGACAGATGGAAACTAACTTTTGGGTGGTGAACATATCGTAGGGTATACAGATATAAAAACATAATGTTGTACACATGAACCTTATATACTGTTATGAGCCTTATATACTATTATAAACCAATGTCACACATGCATGCTTACTAAGTCACTTCAGTTGTGTCTGACTCTGTGTATCCCTGTGGACAGTAGCCAGCCGGGCTCCTCTGTCCATGGGATTCTCCAGGCAAGAATACTGGAGTGGGTTGCCTTGCCCTCCTCCAGGGAATCTTCCCAACCCAGGGACCGACCCTGTGTCTCTTACATCTCCTGCATTGGCAGGCAAGTTCTTTGCCACTAGCACCACCTGGGAATCTCATAAACCAATGCCACCTGAATATAAATATAAATTACAAAAATAAATCAGGCCCTTCTCCACATGGGTCTCTGCAACTGTACAGGACATGAAGCCATCCTTGTCCATATAAGTTTTCCTGTAAGTGTCTACTGAAAGTTTTCAGTCCCTCCCCAACTGCCTCCATTGCATTCACTAGCGTTTCTGTTCCCTAGACAGACTTGTGAAATAGCAGTATGACTGCTAACAAATAGTACTGGGAAAACTATGTGTGTGTTTCTGTATATATATGTTTGTGGGTGGGTATATACTGAGTTGCTTCAGTCGTGTCTGACTCTTTGTGACCCTATGGATTGTAGTTCACCAGGCTCCTCTGTGCATGGGATTCTCCAGGCACGAATACTGAAGTGGGTTACCATGCCCTCCTCCAGGGAATCTTTTCTGACCCAATAATCACGCCTGTGTCTCCTGTGTCTTTTAATTTGCAGGCAGATTCTTTATCACTAAGCCATCAGGGAAGCCCCATATATATGCATTCACACATATAAAATAGTAAAATGAACTTTCTACTTCACATTGTTTAACACTTCACATTGTTAAATAAATGGTTCTAAGTGGATTCAAGACTGAACTGTGAAAGGCAAACTATAAAAGTTTTAAAAACTTTTTAGAAAACAGTAGAGATTTTGACTTCAGATCAGGAAAATATATTTTGAAGAAGATATCTAGAATAAACAAAAAAGTAAAGATTCATGCATTATCTATATTAATTTTTTTTTTTAAAAATCATACTTTAAGTTCAAAGATGCTTTAATCAAAATGTAAAGATAAGCTGTAACCTGAGAAAGTTATGTCATACGTATAGCTGATGAAGGATTATCAACAGGATATCCAAAAAAATCCTTTATAAAAGGCAATAATAAATTTTAAAAATACAACAGAAAAAAATGAGTAAGCTTAAATGGTAAATAAACCTATATGAAAGTTGCTTATTATCAGAACATGTTGAGGTCTCATTTCACACCTCATACTCAACATCCTCATCTTTCCACAAGTGCATATATGCCAGCAGCCTTGGGCACAGTCACAAAGCTTCTGATTCATTAGGGATTGGGTGTGGTCTTGGAAAATCACCTTTGAAAAAGCCCTCTGAGGGTTTCTGATGTGTACCATGGTTGAGACATAATTTCCTGCATTTTTACAAATCCTTGTCCAAAGCAATCATCATATCCTAAAATTGTTACCTCTAAACAGCTTTTCAACTTGTCATTTCCTCTCTGTTACCTTGTTTCAGACAGGTTTAGAAATGGACTTTGGTATGTGCAAAGAATGTAGTCTTGAAGGCCATTCAGCAATGTATTCCAGTTGTATAGGAGGTGCAAAGGCCATTAGCCAGATTCCATAACCATATGAAAAATGATTAGGATGGTGCTGATGAATCTTCATCCACTTTTCTGTTTCTTATATGTCAATCATTTCCTCCACAACGTATCACTCTAATTGTACATTTTATCAGAGAGATCTGCATCTCCAAATCTTCCCCAGTACTCTGTCTCAATTTCTCTTCTTTTGTTCCCAATTGATGGAGGGAAGAAAATGCTGTTCATGTCTCAGGGGAAAAGCAGGGAGGAATAACTTCAGAAAGGCTTCATCCAGGACACTAATCTTATGTTAAATCTGAGAAGGTGATTAGTTGTTCTGTAGTGGAACCAGCAAAAAGCAAGAACTTCTGTATCACTTGGGTCAGAAACAACAAAAACTCTACATGGTGTTTCACAGAAGTACACATTGGCTAATCTAATAGTAACATATTTAAATATTTAGAAATATAGTTTAAATATTAAGAAATAAAGGATAAAAAGCATATAGAAAGTGGGCAAAGCACATGAATAGAATTTAACACAGGGAAATATTCATAAAACATCTGAAAATATGCATTATTTTAGTCAATACAATGCAAACTAAAGCTATACTGAGATTATCATTTCTCACTTTTTATTATTATTTTTTTTAATTAGGTAATTTCTTTATTTTTTTAAATATATTATTATTATTATTATTATTATTATTTTACTTTACAATATTGTATTGATTTTGCCATACATCAACATACATCGCCATGGGTGTACACGTGTTCCCCATCCTGAACCCCCCTCCCACCTCCTTACCAAAACCATCCCTCTGGGTCATCCCAGTGCACCAGCCCCAAGATTCCTGTATCCTAGGTTGAACCTGGACTGGCGATTCATTTCTTATATGATATTACACATGTTTTAATGCCAACCTCTCAAATCATCCCCCCTCCCTCTCCCACAGAGTCCAAAAAACTGTTCTATACATTTGTGTCTCTTTTGCTGTCTCGCATACAGGGTTGTCATTACCATCTTTCTAAATTCCATATATATGTGTTAGTATACTGTATTGGTGTTTTTCTTTCTGGCTTACTTCACTCTGTATAATAGGCTCCAGTTTCATCCACCTCCTTAGAACTGATTAAAATGTATTCTTTTTAATGGCTGAGTAATACTCCACTGTGTATATGTACCACAGCTTTCTTATCCTTTCATCTGCTGATGGACATCTAGGTTGCTTCCATGTCCTGGCTGTTATAAACAGTGCTGCGATGAATATTGGGGTACACGTGTCTCTTTCAATTCTGGTTTCCTTGGTGTGTATGCCCAGCAGTGAGATTGCTGGATCATATGGCAGTTCTATTTCCAGTTTTTTAAGGAATCTCCCCACTGTTTTCCATAGTGGTTGTACTAGTTTGCATTCCCACCAACAGTGTAAGAGGGTTCCCTTTTCTCCACACCCTCTCCAGCTTTTATTGCTTGTAGACTTTTGGATCGCAGCCATTCTGACTGGCGTGAAATGATACCTCATTGTGGTTTTGATTTGCATTTCTCTGAGAATGAGTGATGTTGAGCATCTTTTCATGTGTTTGTTAGCCATCTGTATGTCTTCTTTGGAGAAATGTCTATTTAGTTCTTTGGCCTATTTTTTGATTGGGTCATTAATTTTTCTGGAATTGAGCTGCAGGAGTTGCTTGTATATTTTTGAGATTGGTTGTTTGTCAGTTGCTTCATTTGCTATTATTTTCTCCCATTCTGAAGGCTGTCTTTTCACCTTGCTTATAGTTTCTTTTGTTGTGCAGAAGCTTTTAATTTTAATTAGATCCCATTTGTTTATTTTTATCAAAGAGGACATTAATAGATGGAGAAATATACCATGTTCATGGGTTGGAAGAACCAATATAGTGAAAATGAGTATACTACCCAAAGCAATCTATAGATTCAATGCAATCCCTATCAAGCTACCAACGGTATTTTTCACAGAACTAGAACAAATAATTTCACAATTTGTATGGAAATACAAAAAACCTCGAATAGCCAAAGCAATCTTGAGAAAGAAGAATGGAACTAGAGGAATCAACCTGCCTGACTTCAGGCTCTACTACAAAGCCACAGTCATCAAGACAGTATGGTACTGGCAGAAAGACAAACATATAGATCAATGGAACAAAATAGAAAGCCCAGAGATAAACCCAGGCACCTATGGACACCTTATCTTTGACAAAGGAGGCAAGAATATACAATGGAGAAAAGACAATTTCTTTAACAAGTGGTGCTGGGAAAACTGGTCAACCACTTGTAAAAGAATGAAACTAGAACACTTCTAACTCCATACACAAAAATAAACTCAAAATGGATTAAAGATCTAAACATAAGACCAGAAACTATAAAACTCCTAGAGGAGAACATAGGCAAAACATTTCTCACTTTTTAGACTGGAAAACTTCAAAAACTTCATAACATACTCTGCACCTGGAGCTTTTGGGAATAGGGCACTCTGACTTTTTGCAAAATGGTCAAGCTCTTTGGAGGGAATTTTGGCAGTATTCAATAAAATCCTTGTATACATTTTTCCCTTTGACCTGAAAATCTCACTTTTGGGAAATCACCCTGCAGATAGGCCTTCCAAAATACAAAACAATATATGCAAAAGGTTACTAGTTATGAGCAAAATTTGGGAACCCAAATGCCATCCATAAGAGACTGGTTAAATAAGCTATAGCATATCTGTAAAAAGAAGTGCTAAGTAGTAATTAGAAAGAATGAAAAAAAAAAGAAAGAATGAGAAAATTTTGTATAAATTGATAGGTGATATCCAGCACCTATTTTTATGGGTAAAAAAAAAAAAAGCAAGGTGCAAAAAATTTAATAGGTTAATATTCTTTAATTTGTGCAAAAAGATAATGCATTTTTTTCTTTAAATGAGCCAGAAACTTATGACTTCTGAGACAATTGGGAATACATAGACAATTACAATTATTTGTGGCTTAGAAGATAATGAATCTGCCTGCAATCCAGGAGACCTAGGTTTGAGTCCTTGGGTTAGAAGATTTCCTGGAGAAGGAAATAAATGGCAACCTACTCAAGTATTTTTGCCGGGAGAATTTCATGGAAAGAGGAGCCTGGTGGGCTGCAGTCCATAGGGTCACAAAAAGTCCAACTCAACTGAGCGACTAACACATGAAATAATAATTTTAGATCTGATAATGATATTTTGATTATGTAGAATGTCTTTATTTTTAGAAAGTGTATGCTGACATATTAATGGAGAATCTTTATACTTTCAGTCTACTTTTCAAATGGTTAAAGTACGTGTATAAATATATATAGAGATAAACCAGTGACAGAAGATATAAACACTTGGTGACTCTAAGTGAAGGGTTTACAGTTATTCATTGTGGTACTTTTGTTCAGTTCTCTATAAAATAGAAATTTTAAAAAACAAAGTTGGTAGTGGTGGGTAAAGCAATTTCTTCTATTTTTGCTTTCTTCAAGTCATGTTCTGCAAGCAATATTCCTGTTCTCCACAAACTGCACCAAAACTCCCTCATTAAGCAATCAAGCTAGGGCAACAACAGCCATACCACTACACCCTAAAAGCAGATGAGTTTTGCACATTGCCCTCTCCTTTAAGGTGGCCAAGAGCTATTTGTTGTTCTTCCTAACTTTCCCTACACTGTCTCTACAAGAAAGAAATCCAGCTAAACAATTCACAAAATTTGCATTAACACACCATGATACTTAATTCTAGTTTCAGGGTAAGACAGTTTCATTATTTCTGTTACTCTTATTTTTGCCCATTCACGTGTCCCCCCCTACCCCCCCCCCCCCGCCCCCCGCCAGAATAAAGAAACCCTATAACAATTGAGATTATATTTTCCAGATTTAGGAACATTACCATTACCTAAAATCCTTAAATGACTCCCATATAATTTCCTTTAGTTAGATATTCACCTCCTGCAATAGTCATCACAGTTGTAATTCTTTCTTCACAGTCAGTCTTCTCTCTTGAATTACATCTGATGGTGCCTAGAACCTACTAATTGCCTGATGAATATATGATGAATAAATCAGTGCATGTATAGGTCACCTGGAAACTTGGAGATCAATAGCAATAGTAGATCAATCTTTGTACATGAAGGAGATCTTCAAAGGAGGTGAATTGAGAGAACAGAAAATAAATCAAAGAGGAAAACAGGAAAAGACAAGGAGGAAGAGTAAAGGAATAGATAAAAGAGATGGTGGTGACATTGGGTAGCATAATTAGAGGAGAACATTTCCTTTATATTCTTTAATATTCTCTTGGTTACATTTCAATTGACTAATCACTAGTCAAGCTTGGCACATGGACAGTGAAGCTTATAGAAAATTTCCATTATTATAGAAATTTTTGTGGGACATAATTGGTAGAGAAAATATCGAGAAGGGCCAAGAAGTAAAATCTGAAGAAGCCCAGGATTTATTGGTTAAAAAAAAGTGTGAAAGAATGGTTAAGTAAAAATAAGCAACCAGCAAAGGAGTCCAGGAAAATATAATAACAAGGGAACCTAGGGAAGGAATATAATCAAGAGTGTTCTTAACTTGTCAGCCTCCCTGATCATTTTTTACTTGCTGCTCTAAAGAGATAACTGAGTAGGTCACAGAAGTCTATCACAAAAGAAACACTTTCAATAAATATTCACGTATATGAAAGGTCTGAAAATATTTATGCTTCTGATTTTATATTCTGCTAACACACCATTAGGTTTGGTTTCCAATGTATCCTTGCTTTAATATTTCTAATTGATGTTATAGTAAATAATCCACATTAACTTAAAAATATTAAAGACCCCTAAAACCATACCTTCCAAAATAGTATGTGCTACATATAAAATCATCATTGTTGTAGCAAATGTTTTAAAAGCTAAATTCAAGGCAATGCAAGGACGTGTGATGGAAAATAGAGGGGGAGTTAACTCAAGAAGCGACAATTTAGGAAGTGCCCTAAACACAAACTCTATTTTGGTTTTCTCGAGCCTTTCCACGCTTCCCACTTGCGTTAGTCACCATCCCACAGTTTCCTTTCATGTCACTGAAAGTGAGTTAACTCAGAAAATAAAGAGTCATCTGTCTTTATGCTCTCACTGCTCTAAAAACAACTCCCATTGCCCACTACTGAAGCATTCAAGTCTTGCCAGACTTACTTTATTCAAGTACCTTCCACTGTCTTCTCAGAATAAACACTATTGGAAAAATTTACTATAGTAATCTTATGTGAGTTGTTTCCCCCTCCTTGAACTCAAAACATTTCTTAAATATGTGAGAAGGGAAAACCCAATCCTTATGCTCAATAAGACTTAACTGAATCCTCTGACAGTTCATATAAACTACTAAATGAATGTTTATTATAAGCGTGCATGCAAACTGTTGGTTGTAGGGAGAAACCTACTTGAAACAATTATTCTACCTGTAAACATAGTTTGCCTAGATAGATTTTATTTTATTCCTAGAAAAATGTCATGGGTTAGGTGGAAAATTAAAGGATATGTCATCATAATTTGGTTTGGCTGACTCTGCATCTTGTGTAACCAAGAATGTCTGTTCCCATAGATTTTGATTTTGGTCCAAGTGAAAATTTGACAACAGACTATGCATTCTGCTCTTTCTAAACATCATAATCCATGAAAAACCCACCCCATCAGCTTCAGTGGTTACAGGAGATGAGGGAAGATGATATATATTATCATTTAAATTGTATTATTTTACATTATGTTGTATAGCAGACTTAGAAGCTCCCATAAATACTGTGCCTCCCATGAATGGGTCTCAAGATTTATTAATGTCATTGTTATTATACCAAAGGATAGTTGTAACTCACCTATATTTTCAACGAGTGAGTGAGTGAAGTTGCTCAGTCATGTCCGACTCTTTGCGACCCCATAGACTGTAGCCTGCCAGGCTCCTCCATCCATGGGATTCTTCAGGCTGGAGAATATTGGAGTGGGTTGCCATTTCCTTCTCCAGGGGATCTTCCCGAACCAGGGATCGAACTTGGGTCTCCGGCATTGCAGGCAGACACTTTACCCTCTGAGCCACCAGGGAAGCCCATAGTTCTAGTAAAAAGTATAACACTATGGATAATTCCATGGACAGAAAGAAGAGCCTGGTGGACTGCAGTCCATGGGGTTGCAAAGAGTTGGATGCAAAGAGTGACTGAGCATGTATCACTATCACCATCTATATGATAACTTTGACTACTTTGAAATTTATTATCTTTTTATTATCCACTATTTTCTACTAATATTATTATCTACTAGTCTACTCAATAGGATAGTAGAATAAGTTCTAATTAAAATCTGAATTATTAAAGAATCTTAATTTCTAATCATCTCGAAAAATAGCATAGCTAAGTCGAAAACCATAGCCATAGAATAATATGGAGTCAAGGTGGAATTTATAAGATGTTATACTGAAGAAAACCACTTCAATATTCTTGCCTTGAGAACCCAGTGAACAGTATGAAAGGGCAAAATGATAGGATACTGAAAGAGGAACTCCCCAGGTTGGTAGGTGCCCAATATGCTACTGGAGATCAGTGGAGAAAAAAACTCCAGAAAGAATTAAGGGATGGAGCCAAAGCGAAAACAATACCCAGTTGTGGATGTGACTGGTGATAGAAGAAAGGTCCGATGCTGTAAAGAGCAATATTGCATAGGAACCTGGAATGTCCGGTTTAAAAATTAAGGCAGATTTGAAGTGGTCAAGCAGGAGATGGCAAGAGTGAACATCAACATTCTAGGAATCAGTGAATTAAAATGGACTGGAATGGATGAATTTAACTCAGATGACCATTATATCTACTACTGTGGACACCAATCCCTTAGAAGAAATGGTGTAGCCATCATGGTCAACAAAAGAGTCCGAAATGCAGTACTTGGATGCAATCTCAAAAACGACAGAATGATCTCTGTTCATTTCCAAGGCAAACCATTCAATATCACGAATCCAAGCCTATGCCCCAACCAGTAATGCTGAAGAAGCTGAAGTTGAATGGTTCTATGAAGACCTACAAGACCTTTTAGAACTAACACCCAAAAAAGATGTCCTTTTCATTATAGGGGACTGGAATGCAAAAATAGGAAGTCAAGAAACACCTGGAGTAACAGGCAAATTTGGCCTTGGAATACAGAATGAAGCAGGGAGAAGGCTAATAGAGTTTTGTCAAAAGAACGCACTAGTCATAGCAAATACCCTCTTGCAACAACACAAGAGAAGACTCTACACATGGACATCACACCAAAATCGGATTACTTATATTCTTTGCAGCCAAAGATGGAGAAGCTCTAAACAGTCAGCAAAATCAAGACCAGGAGCTGACTGTGGCTCAGATCATGAATTCCTTATTGCCAGATTCAGACTTAAATTGAATAAAGTAGAGAAAACCACTAGACCATTCAGGTATGACCTAAATCAAGTCCCTTATGACTATATAGTGGAAGTGAGAAATAGATTTAAGGGACCAGATCTGATAGAGTGCCTGAGGAACTATGGAATGAGGTTCATGACACTGTACTGGAGACAGGGATCAAGACCATCCCCATGGAAAAGAAATGCAAAAAAGCAAAATGGCTGTCTGGGGAGGCCTTACAAATAGCTGTGAAAAGAAGAGAAGCAAAAAGCAAAGGAGAAAAGGAAAGATATAAGCATTTGAATTCAGAGTTCCAAAGAATAGCAAGGGGAGATAAGAAAGACTTTCTCAGCGATCAATGCAAAGAAATAGAGGAAAACAACAGAATGGGAAAGACTAGAGATCTCTTCAAGAAAATCAGAGATACCAAGGGAACATTTCATGCAAAGATGGGCTCGATAAAGGACAGAAATGGTATGGACCTAACAGAAGCATAAGATATTAAGAAGAAGTGGCAAGAATACACAGAAGAACTGTACAAAAAAGATCTTCACGACCCAGATAATCGCGATGGTGTGATCACTGACCTAGAGCCAGACATCCTGGAATGTGAAGTAAAGTGGGCCTTAGAAAGCATCACTGTGATTAAAGCTAGTGGAGGTGATGGAATTCCAGTTGAGCTCTTTCAAATCCTGAAAGATGATGCTGTGAAAGTGATGGACTCTATATGCCAGCAAATTTGGAAAACTCAGCAGTGGCCACAGGACTGGAAAAGGTCAGTTTTCATTCCAATCCCAAGGAAAGGCAATGCCAAAGAATGCTCAAACTACTGCACAATTGTACTCATCTCACACGCTAGTAAAGTAATGCTCAAAATTCTCCAAGCCAGGCTTCAGCAATACGTGAACCGTGAACTTCCAGATATTCAAGCTGCTTTTAGAAAAGGCACAGAAACCAGAGATCAAATTGCTAACATCCGCTGGATAATCGAAAAAGCAACAGAGTTCCAGAAAAACATCTATTTCTGCTTTATTGACTATGCCAAAGTCTTTGACTGTGTGGATCACAATAAACTGTGGAAAATTCTTCAAGAGATGGGAATACCAGACCACCTTACCTGCCTCTTGAGAAACCTTTATGCAGGTCAGGAAGCAACAGTTAGAACTGGACATGGAATAACAGACTGGTTCCAAATAGGAAAAGGAGTACGTCAAGGCTGTATACTGTCACCCTGCTTATTTAACTTCTATGCAGAGTCCATCATGAGAAACGCTGGGCTGGAAGAAGCACAAGCTGGAATCAAGATTGCCTGGAGAAATATCAATCACCTCAGATATGCAGATGACACCACCCTTATGGCAGAAAGTGAAGAGGAACTCAAAAGCCTCTTGATGAAAGTGAACGAGGAGAGTGAAAAAGTTGGCTTAAAGCTCAACATTCAGAAAATGAAGATCATGGCATCTGGTCCCATCACTTCATGGGAAATAGATGGTGAAACAGTGGAAACAGTGCCAGACTTTATTTTTTTTTGCTCCATAATCACTGCAGATGGTGATTGCAGCCATGAAATTAAAAGATGCTCACACCTTGGAAGGACAGTTATGACCAACCTAGATAACATTTTCAAAAGCAGAGACATTACTTTGCCAACAAAGTCCATTTAGTCAGGGCTATGGTTTTCCAGTGGTCATGTATGGATGTGAGAGTTGGACTGTGAAGAAAGCTGAGTGCCAAAGAATTGATGGTTTTGAACTGTGGTGTTGGAGAAGACTCTTGAGAGTCCCTTGGCCTGCAAGGAGATCCAACCAGTCCATTCTGAAGGAGATCAGCCCTGGGATTTCTTTGGAAGGAATGATGCTAAAGCTGAAACTCCAGTACTTTGGCCACCTCATGGGAAGAGTTGACTCATTGGAAAAGACTCTGATGCTGGGAGGGATTGGGGGCAAGAGGAGAAGGGGACGACAGAGGATGAGATGGCTGGATGGCCTCACCGACTCAATGGATGTGAGTTTGAGTGAACTTCAGGAGTTGGCGATGGACGGGGAGGCCTGGCGTGCTGCAAGTCATGGGGTCGCGAACAGTCAGACACGACTGAGCGACTGAACTGAGCTAATACTGAACATTGGACATTCTCAGATGATTCAAGACTCGAAGTATTCATCATAATATTATACCAATGTCATGTGTACATTTGAAATTTATGACTTCTTTTGTTAAAGTTTGATCTCTAAAAAATGCACTATGTGCAAAATAGTGCATTTTTTCAGGTAGCATGAAGTATTGGAATTAAACAAAAATTTCCTTTGTGTCATTATCCAAAAGAAAAAGTCAAAGTGACTCATGTCACCAAAATGAACAGGAAAGAAGTATTCTTTAAACGCCTACTCACAGCTGTTACCATAAATTGTTTAGGCTTATGAACACATAAGATGGAAAAACAACCATCAAATATCTTTATCGACTTCATTTTAATTTTCTTTCCCTTGGGAATGTGACCCCTGTCCAGTGAGGTTTTTTTTTTTTTAAGTGCAGGTGTTAAGGAAAGTAGGTTTTGGTGTTTTAGTTGAGTTACTGTCCTTCTGTAAAGATTGTCTAAAATATATGATATTTTCATATATTACTTTCAGAAACTAAATTATTATATTTTTAATAAAGATAAAATTAAATAATTTTGAAATCATAGAGAATGAAATAAATCTTTATGTTTGGGATATATATACAGATCCATCCCCCATTGGTTGCATTTCTCTGGAGGAATCTAATTAATATAGTAGTCACACATTACATATTTAGGATTTTGTTTGGTACTTCATAGCAATTAGATAAGTAAATGAGCAACAATCAGTCTTCTACATCGTGTTAAATTTTATTTAGCACAATGTTGCAGAAGAGTGCAAGGATATAGTTAAGACATTAATAATAAAGTTCAGAATACAGAATATGATTCCATTGTATTTGAATAGCTTGCTTACTATTAACTTGTTAAGCAGATTTTATGACAAAAATTAAATGGTGATATTATACATTACCCTAAAACAGTAGCACAGCAGCTTATACATATTGCACAAAATAAATATTCGGTTCATATTGATGTACTTTGAGTAAAAATGCCTCAGTTAATTCCATTTAAGTTAAAAGTTCTATTTTATAAAGCTAATTTATTTTTTTCAGCTAAGGGGCATCAATGACAGCTTAATGCTACCATGCTAAGGCCGTGTTTTCACAGTGGCCTCAGTGAGAGTGCTAGTTTTTTCCTTTTCTGAAAGCTGCAGCATGGGATCTACTACACTTCCCAAATAGGGTGCTCTGCTCTGATTGGCAGTGCTGAGTTGGAAGGTGGTCCTGCTTAGACCACGACCACACTGATTGCATTCTCCAGACTTGTGGTCATGAAATTGGAAGCCACCTTTCGTGAAGCAAAAAGCCTCAAGGTAATTGCTATGCGCTGTAACCTTCTCTCTCGTTTGGAAAACAGAAATAAGCAGTACATTTTCCTTATGAACCTACTGTATTTACCAATATCATTCATGGGGTATATTTTGCCAGTTGACATTCTTTAGTAAACTTAGTATTATATGGTCAACACCTGCCCCATAAATATAGAATAGAGAAGTTATATTATATTTGTGTTTGGTGAAATGAAGTGTTACCCAAACTCTGATGTGGTGAAGACCTTTGGTGCTCTCTATATTTATGGAAGCTACATGCCACTTAACATATACCAAATTGGGTAGGCAGCCATGCTTGACTCAAAGTTCAACTTTACATGATCTCTGTGACCGGAGGTTGGGTCATTTGGTTTCTAATGTATAGTTTCAACTAAGAATTCTAAATATGTTTTAAAATTTTAAGTTAGCATTTTAGATTTTCTTATTAAATAGCTGTACATTGACTAATAGGAAGACTTGTCCACTATGTCAATGGATATTTCTCTTATTAGCATACAAAACCATCAGAAGTTTACTTCAAAATTAGATAGTACTTAAGAACATATAATTAGAAAGTACAGAGCCTTATCTTTTTCTGAAGTAGCATGATGTAATGACACAGTGGTGAGAGAAACCAAAGCCAGAGGAATCTGGACTTGTATCTCAGCTACTCTCTACAGCTGTGTTTTCTTAGATAACTCACTTTAATTCTATGAATCCTAATTCCATTATTTAAATATATGGGCCCTATCCTATAATATCTATTTATATGTTTAGAAATATATGACCTTTTATGTAAAAGGTCAAATTGTCTCTGGTATTAAAAATTGTTTTGTTATTGCCATTTTTACGAATACTGTTGCACTTTTAGTAAAGTATTTTTATAGTTATTCTGATACTAAACTCATTTTTCACTTGCCTTATTGCAAAGACAGCAGTAAAAATACTGTCATCACCACCAACAACAAAGACATATTAAATGTTTGCTGTATCCACTTGTTCAACAACAGAGTTATAAAAAATACAAGATAAATACAACCTTCCATCCTCTTTCTTCAAGTCAGTTTTCATTGCTATTGAAAATAAATTTAGTTAGGACCTTCTACAAGAAGTTATGGCCCTAGAACTGGTGGGCAGATCTCTTGAATTAGTTAAGAGTAATTTCTTTATCTTGCAGATGAACATTTGAGGCCTATGGAAATGAAGTAAACTAGAAAATAACTTGATATATATTTTTTAAATGTATAAATCTTTTTGTTGTTGTTCAGTCACTCAGTTGTGTCCAACACTTGTGACTCCATGGACTGCAGCATGCCAGGCTGCCCTGTCCTTCACCATCTCCCAGAGCTCACTCATCTCCGTTGAGTCAGTGATGCCACCCAACCATTTCATCCTCTGTCATCCCCTTCTCCTGCCTTCAATCTTTCCCAGCATCAGGGTCTTTTCCAATGACTTGGCTCTTAGCATCAGGTGGCCAAAGTATTGGAGCTTCAGCTTTAGCATTAGTCTTTCCAATGAATATTCAGGGTTGATTTCCTTTAGAATTGACTGGTTTGATCTCCTTGCAGTCCAAGGGACTCTCAGAGTTTTCTCAAGCACCACACTTCAAAAGCATCAATTCTTCCGCACTTAGTCTTTATGATCCAACTCTCACATCCATACATGACTACTGGAAAAACCATAGCTTTGACTAGACTAGATCTTTTAATCTCATGGCTTCAGTCACCATCTGCAGTGATTTTGGAGCTTGAGAAAATAAAGTCTGCCACTGTTTGCATTGTTTCCCCATCTATTTGCCATGAATTGATGGGACCAGATGCCATGATCTTCATTTTTTGAATGTTGAGTTTTAAGCCAGCTTTTTCACTCTCCTCTTTTACTTTCATTGATAGGTTCTTTAGTTCCTCTTCGCTTTCTGCTATAAGGATGGTGTCGTCTGCTATCTGAGGCTATTGCTATTTCTCCCGGCAATCTTGATTTCAGCTTGTGCTTCATCCAGCTTGGCATTTCACGTGGTGTATGCTATATCACCAAGTTCCAAAGCACAAAGCAAATATTCAACCTAGAGTTCCCGTAAGTAGAGCATAGCCATTGTCCTCTGTTCTTAGAGCGGAAGAACCAATGTTACCAGAAAAAAAAAAAATGTAGAAAATGGCTATCCCATCAAGGAAACCGAACATTGTGAGTTGGAAGATAAAGCAGAATAATACCCTTTAAGGAGTTCATTTTACAATGAGAAATATGGTCAGGTTACTTGTTTATGCAGATAAATTCAATGTTCATGGTACTCCTTTTACTTGGAAGTGAAACTTGCTGTTATAAAGAAGCTGCAGTCAATTTACTTGAACGGACATCTTAACACATGTATGGAGATGTGTTGTAGCATACATTCATGGAAATTGAATAACTGGGTTGGAGAAAATACAATTTCTAAAAAACTTTGATAGTAAAAAATTGTTTTCCATTGCATTTTTTCCCTATTTACACAGCTGCGAATCATGCTTGTAAGTCTATTCATCAGTATGAGTTGAGATAGTCATACTTCTATACAATGGAATGTGCTGCAGCCATTTGAAATATTGAGGCAACTCTATATAAATTAAAGTGAATTAAAACATGTTGTTAAGGGATTAGAGCAAAGTTTAGAATTAATATATAATTTTACCATTGTCTTATTCTATTAGTTTATTTAATTACATTTTTATTGTGGTAGAAAACACATTATCATGAAATTTACCATCAGTTCAGTTCAGTTCTGTTCAGTCTTCCAGTTTGTCTGACTCTTTGTGACCCCATGAATCACAGCACGCCAGGCCTCCCTGTCCATCACCAACACCGAGAGTTCATTCAAACTCATGTCCATCGAGTCGGTGATGCCATCCAGTCATCTCAGCCTCTGTCGTCTCCTTCTCCTCCTGCCTCCAAACCCTGCCAGCATCAGTCTTTTCTAATGAGTCAACTCTTCGCATGAGGTAGCCGAAGTACTGGAGTTTCAGCTTTAGCATCATTCCTTCCAAAGAACACCCAGGACTGATTTCCTTTAGAGAGTCTTCTCCAACACCACACTTCAAAAGCATCAATTCTTCGGCACTCAGCTTTCTTCACCGGAGAAGGCAATGGCACCCCACTCCAGTACTCTTGCCTGGAAAATCCCATGGACGGAGGAGCCTGGTGGGCTGCTGTCCGTGGGGTCACTAAGAGTCGGATACGACTGAGCAACTTCACTTTCACTTTTCACTTTCATGCCTTGGAGAAGGAAATGGCAACCCACTCCAGTGTTCTTGCCTGTAGAATCCCAAGGACGGGGGAGCCTGATGGGCTGCCGTCTATGGGGTCGCACAGAGTCGGACACGACTGAAGCGACTTAGCAGCAGCAGCTTTCTTCACAGTCCAACTCTCACATCCATACATGACCACTGGAAAAACCATAGCCTTGACTAGACGGACCTTTGTTGGCAAAGTAATGTCTCTGCTTTTGAATATGCTCTCTAGGTTGGGCATAACTTTCTTTCCAAGGAGTAAGCGTCTTTTAATTTCATGGCTGCAATCACCATCTGCAGTGATTTTGGAGCAAAAAAAAAATAAAGTCTGACACTGTTTCCACTGTTTCCCTATCTATTTCCCATAAAGTGATGGGACCAGATGCCATGATCTTTGTTTTCTGAATGTTGAGCTTTAAACCAACTTTTTCACTCTCCTCTTTCACTTTCATCAAAAGGCTTTTTAGTTCCTCTTCACTTTCTTCCGTAAGGGTGGTGTCATCTGCATATCTGAGGTGATTGATATTTCTCCAGGCAATCTTGATTCCAGCTTGTGCTTCTTCCAGCCCAGCGTTTCTCATGATGGACTCTGCATAGAAGTTAAATAAGCAGGGTGACAGTATACAGCCTTGACGTACTCCTTTTCCTATTTGGAACCAGTCTGTTGTTCCATGTCGGGTTCTAACTGTTGCTTTCTGACCTGCATATAGGTTTCTCAAGAGGCAGGTAAGGTGGTCTGGTATTCCCATCTCTTGAAGAATTTTCCACAGTTTATTGTGATCCACACAGTCAAAGGCTTTGGCATAGTCAATAAAGCAGAAATAGATGTTTTTCTGGAACTCTCTTGCTTTTGCCATGATCCAGTGGATGTTGGCAATTTGATCTCTGGTTCCTCTGCCTTTTCTTAAACCAGGTTGAACATCTGGAAGTTCAGAGTAAGTTTATAATTTGAAACTGTTAACTATATTCATGTTGTTGTGAAATGGATCAACAGAACTTTTTACCTTGAAAATATGAAAGTCTGTGTCAACAACTCCCTTTTCAACTTTTCCTTACTCCAGCCATTGGAAATCATGATTCTACTTTCTATAAATTTGACTACTTTAGATATTCATATAAGTGAAGTCATGCAGTACTTATCTTTTTTGGGGACTTGTTTCATTTATATAATGGTCTCAAGATTCATCAGTGTTGTATCTTTGATGGAATTTCCTTCCTTTTTAAGGCTAAATAATAGTCCATCATTTGTATATATCACATTTTATTTATCCATTCATTTATTAATGGACATTGAGTTACTTCCACACTTTGGCTAATTTATTTTTTACTTGAATATGTATATATATATATGTATGTAATTGATATATGCATTTGTGTGTGTGTGTGTGTGTGTGTGTATGTGCTTCCCAGGTGGCACCAGTAGTAAAGAATCCACCTGTCAGTGCAGGAGACACAAGAGACATGGGTTCAATCCCTGGGTAGGGGAGATCCCCTGGAATAGGAAATAGCAACCAGCAACCCACTTCAGTATTCTTGCCTGGAAAATTCTATGAACAGAGGAACCTGGTGGGCTACAGTCCATGGGTTGCAAAGAGTCAGACACAACTGAATGCACATATATACATGTGTGTCTATACATACATATATATATATATATATATATATATATATATATGTATATATAGGAAAAGGCAATGGCACCCCACTCCAGTATTCTTGCCTGGAAAATCCCATGGACAGAGGAGCCTGGTAGGCTGCAGTCCATAGGGTCACTAAGAGTCAGACACGACTGAGTGACTTCACTTTCACTTTTTACTTTCATGCATTGGAGAAGGAAATGGCAACCCACTCCAGTGTTCTTGCCTGGAGAGTCTCAGGGACGGGGGAGCCTGGTGGGCTGCCGTCTATGGGGTCGCACAAAGTCGGACACGACTGAAGTGACTTAGCAGCAGCATATATATATATATATATATATGTATATAATGATGCATACATATAATTGAGTGTTTATGATATTATAATATATATAGGGGAATATTATTTCTCACAAGATATAACCACTTACCAGCTCAGTATATATACCAATGATATTTTACATAATCTTTCAAATGTATCAGTTTAGTTCAGTTGCTCAGTCATATCCGACTTTTTCAGCCCCATGAACCGCAGCTCGCCAGGCCTCCCTGTCCATCACCAACTCCCGGAGTCTACCCAAACTCATGTCCATTGAGTCGGTGATGCCATCCAACTATCTCATCCTCTGTCGTCCCCTTCTCCTCATGCCCTCAATCTTTCCCAGCATCAGGGTCTTTTCAAATGAGTCAGCTCTTCCCATCAGGTGGGCAAAATATTAGAGTTTCAGCTTCAACATCAGTCCTTCCAATGAACACCCAGGACTGATCTCCTTTAGAATGGACTGGTTGGATCTCCTTGCAGTCCAAGGGACTCTCAAGAGTCTTCTCCAACACCACAGTTCAAAAGCATCAATTCTTCGGTACTCAGCTTTCTTTATAGTCCAACACTCACATCCATACATGAATACTGGAAAAACCATAGCCTTGATTAGACAGACCTTTGTTGGCAAAGTAATGTCTCTGCTTTTTAATATGTTGTCTAGGTTGGTCATAACTTTCCTTCCAAGGAGTAAGTGTCTTTTAATTTCATGGCTGCAATTACCATCTGCAGTGATTTTAGAGCCCCCCAAAATAAAGTCAGCCACTGTTTCCACTGTTTCCCCATCTATTTCCCATGAAGTGATGGGACCAGATGCCATGATCTTAGTTTTCTAAAGGTTGAGCTTTACAAATGTATATGTATATATAAAAGTCGAGCTATGTTTTGTGATATTGTATTATTCTGCTATTTTCTTTTTAAGTGTGGCTCTATTTGGAGTTAAATTTGTTTCAGTAAGTAGAACTCTACCTCATTGATTTTATTTGTGAATTAAATATATGATTATACATGATTATGTAGAATACTTCCAGTAACAGCATGGATTTTAGCAAATTTTGAGTTTTAATACACATACCAATCAGCCTTTCCAGTCAATCCTCAGAAGTAAGCACTTTCCTAACTTCTAAGAGCACAGGTTTGCTTTGCTTCTTTTTGTAGTTTATGTAAACAGAATCATACAGGACATTCTTTTTATGTGTCTGGTTTTTTTCATTCAAGGTTACTTTTGCAATTTTTATCCAAACGTCTGTCAGTAGTGGCAGTTTTTTCATTCTCGTTGCCATACATGATGTTTTAAGAATATAACACAATTTATTCTACTTTTTATAAGCTTTTTTTTTTTTTTTTTACAAATAGTGATGCTATGAGCAATATCATTTGTGTCTTTTGGTGTTTGTGTATACACATTTCTGTTGGCTGTCTATACTTGCAAGTGGAATTGTTGATTCATATAGTATCTATGGGCTTCCCTGGTGGCTCAGTAGTGAAGACTTTGCTTGCCAATGCAGGAGATATACATTCAATCCCTGGGTCAGAATGATACCCTGGAGAAGGAAATGGCAGCCAGTCCAGTATTCTTGCCTGGGAAATCCCATGGACAGAGGAGCCTGGTGGGCTACAGTCCAGGGGGTTGCAAAAGAGTCGGGTGTGACTTAGTAACTAAACAACAAGAGTATACATCAATTTACTTTAGCTGATCCTGACAAGTCATTTTTCCAAGGCACCTCTACTAATTTACATCCTATTCAGTTGTGTATAAATAAACTGTTTCTTCACTTTATTGTCACATTTGGAATTTTCAATTATTTTCATTATGGTTCTGATGGGTAGGCAGCAGTATCACATTATGACAGACATGAATGTGCTATTACTTATATAGACCATTTCTGGAAATATACGTAGAAATTTAATGATTGCCCCTGGTGAAGGAACTAGAATTTGAGTGTCAAGAAAATAGAAACAAACAATACCTCTCACTGCATTGTTTAATTTTTTTTTTTTTTTTTTTTTTGCCATATGCCTCTATTACCTCTTTAAAGCACTATTTCCTTTCATTTCTTTTTTTCATTTTGAAGAGAAAACTCTTTAAGCCTAGAGTCTTAAAGCTTATAATTTTAATCTGCAAAACATTTCAGTTTTGATATCAAGGCTACTGGGAGTAGGACAATCATGTACCTTGTGGATATTTTTGCCAGCCCTTAAGAAGAGAATAGATCAGGGCGATGAGAAACAGATCCCAGAATAAGTTTGAAACCCTAAAGGAATATGAAGGAATATCCAGAATCCTCTGAAATAATACTTGTTATTCTCTCCTCTAAATGATTATATGTGTGTGTATATGTAAATATGTGTGTATATATATGTATATATATATATATATATATGTAATATAATGGCACGCACCATCCTCCCATTCACCATCCCCAGGGTTCCAGCCTAGAAGTGTGGAGGTGAATGGACTAATATGTCTCCACTCCTCAATTCTGGCATATAGATTAATACTGACCTGAGAGGGATGCCAGGAGGAAAGCCATTAAACTGAATATAGGGTCTTGCCTAGAATCCACAGCGTTGGTGACAGAAAATGCAAGGGCATAGTAGAGATATAAGAAGCATAACGTGGCAAGATTTTATTTTTGATTACTAATGAGTAGAACTACCCTGAATGACAACTGATCGATGACTAGGATTTTAAGATAATTGTATTGTTAGGAAAACCCATGCTTTGTAATTAGCCACCTGTGACTGCCCTCAAAGCCTGCAGGACCAAGACTAATACCATTCTTAAATACTGTTTATGTTGCAGAGCTTTGCATGAAGGCACAGCGTGTTCCCTTGTGCCCTCAGGAGCGTGGTAATGGAGACACACGGACAAGTGATAGCCCCACAGTGGGTCAAAGCAATTAATTTACACCAGTAACAGACAAGAATTAGCTTGTGATTGTTCCTTTCTTGCTTTTCAAATAGGAGTATTTTTTTGTACTGTTTCTCTTTTTCCTAACATTGTCTGTTGAGTAAGATGGAAATGGCTCTATTTATAGTTAGAATTGTGTTGTGGTACTGTGACGACTCACATCTGGACTTGATTTAGAAAAATGCATTTTACCCAAAAGGACCAGCTTTGGAACAGGATGACTTAATATTGCTATGGGTTGTGCCCTTTAGAGAGAGGCTAAGTATGTTTTAAGTGAAATAATTACACTGTTATAGGTGAAGTCATTCATTGAATTGGTTATAAGTGTGCTAACTGAGCAGCTAAAGGTTGAAATGAGGTGAACAGATTTTTGATACCCTTGTTTACCCACATTTCATGTATTAACAGCCAACTCCATCCTTTTGGGGGAATCGAGTCTTATCTACTGCTTGTCATTCTGGTGGGACCAGTGTCATGCCTGCCCTCCTATCTTTCTTTTCTCTCTGTAGCCAGAGGAGTGGCTGATCTAGGTCTGGCTTACATTACCCATCACTTTAATCACAATCATTGACCCAGTGATGGGATTTAACATGTAGATGCTAGAGTGGAGAAATACAGTCCTTTGAGATCACTAAGCTTTGTTAAAAGACTAGGGCCTTGTGTGGACCTAGTATTACTATATCCTCTCACATAGAGAAATTTTACCTATGGGAAAACCAAATGACCAACACAGAGAAAAAAGAGTAGAGCTGAGAAAGACAGGGAACAGAGTAACTCCCAAGATTGTTGAAGTTACAGAGCTTCTAAGTACCTTCATGGTGGAGAGTTTTGACAAAAGGTAGTCCACTGGAAAAGGGAATGGCAAATCAGTTCAGTATTCTTGCCTTGAGAACCCCATGAATTGTATGAGAATACTGAAAGATATGATACTGGAAGATGGACCCCTCCAGGTTGGTAGGTGTCCAATATGCTACTGGAGAAGAGCAGAGACTAGCTCCAGGAAAAAAAAAATGAAGAGGCTGACCCAAAAGGAAAACAACTCCCAGTAGTGGATGTGTCTGGTGATGAAAGTAAAGTCTGATGCTGTAGAGAACAATATTGCATAGGAACATGGAATGTTAGGTCCATGAATCAAGGTAAATTGCATGTGGTCAAATGGGAGATGGCAAGATTAAACATCACCATTTTAGAAGTCAATGAACTAAAATTGACAGTTATGGGTGAATTTAAATCAGATGTAGCCCTCATGGTCAACAAAAGAGTCTGAAATGCAGTACTTGGGTGCAATCTCAAAACTTACAGAATGTCCTCAGTTCATTTCCTATGCAAAGCATTCAACATTTCAGTAATCCAAGTCTGTGCCCCAACCACTAATGCCAAAGAAGCTGAAGTCAAATGGTTCTATGAAGACCTCCAAGACCTAGAGTGAACACCAAAAAAGGATGTCCTTTTCATCACAGGGAATTTGAATGCAAAAGTAGGAAGTCAAGAAAATACCTGGAGTAACAGGCAAGTTTGGCCTTGGATAACAAAATGAAACAGGACAAAGGCTAATAGAGCTTGGCCAGGAGAAGACATTGGTCATAGCAAACACCTTGTTCCAACAACACATGAGACGACTCTTCATATGGACATCACCAGATGGTCAATACCAAAATTAGATTAATTATGTTCTTTGCAGCTGAAGATGCAGAAGCTCAATACAGTCAACAAAAATATGACCTGGAGTTTACTGTGGCTCAGAGTATGAACTCCTTACTGCAAATATTGAAGAAAGTAGGTAAAACCTCTAAGCCATTCTGGTATGACCTAAATAAAGTCGCTTTTAATTATACAGTGGAAGTGACAAATAAATTCAAGGGATTAGATCTAATAGATAGAGTGCCTGAAGAACAATGGACAGAGGTTTGTAACGTTGTACAGGAGGCAGTGACCAAAACCGTTCAAAGAAAAAGAAATGCAAGAAGGCAAAATGGTTGTCTGAGGAGGCCTTACAAATAGCTGGGAAAATAAGAGAAGTGAAAGGCAAAGGAGAAAGGGAACTGAATGTAGAGTTCCAAAAAATAGCAAGGAGAGATAAGAAAGCCCTCCTAAATGAACAATGCAAAGAAATAGAGGAAAACAATAGAATGGGAAAGACTAGAGATCTCTTCAAGAAAATCAGAAATACCAAGGAAACATTTCATGCAAAGATGGGCACAATAAAGGACAGAAAAGGCAAGGACCTAACAGAAGCAGAAGAGATTAAGAAGACCTGGCAAGAATACACAAAAGAACTGTACAAAAAAGGTCTGATTGATCAGATAACTATAATGGTATAGTCACTCACCTGGAGCCAGACATCCTGGAGTATGATGTCAAGTGGGACTTAAGAAGCATTAACACAAGCAAAGCTAGTGGAGGTGATGGAATTACAGCTGAGCTATTTCAAGTCTTAAAAGATGATGTTGTTAAAATGCTGCATTCAGTATGCCAGGAAATTTGGACTTAGCAATGGCCAGAGGACTGGAAAAGATCAGTTTTCATTCCAATCCCAAAGAAGTGTGATGACAAAGAATGTTCAAACTATCATATAAATGCTCTCATTTCACATGCTAGAAGGGTAATGCTCAAAATCCTTCAAGCCAGGCTTCAGCAGAATATGAACTGAGGGCTTGCAGATGTACAAGCAGGATTTAGAAAAGGCAGAGGAAGCAGAGATCAAATTGCTAATATCAGCTGGATCAGAGAAAAAGCAAGAGAATTCCAGAAAAACATCTACTTCTGCTTCATTGACTACACTAATGCCTTTGACTGTGTGGGTCACAACAAACTGAGGAAAATTCTTAAAGAGATGGGAATACCAGATCACCTGACCTGCCTCCTGAGAAATCTGTATGCCGGTCAAGAAGCAACAGTTAGAACTGGATATGGGACACGGACTGGTTCAAAATTGGGAAAGGAGTACATCAAGTCTGTATATTGTCATCCTCCTTATTTCATGTATATGCAGAGTAATCATGAGAAATGCCAGGCTGGATGAAACACAAGCTGGAATCAAAATTCCTGGGAGAAATGTCAACAACCTCAGATAGGCAGATGATACAACCTTAATAGTAGAAAGCTAAGAGGAACTAAAGAGCCTCTCAATGAAGTTGAAAGAGAAGAGTGAAAAAGCTGGCTTAAAACTCAACATTAAAAAGTTAAGATCATGGCATCTGGTCACATCACTTCATGTCATAAAGATAGCGGGGGGAAATGCAAACGGTGACAGATTTTATTTTCTTGGGCTCCAAAATCACTGCAGATGGTGACTACAGCCATGGAAGTAAAAATACCCTTGCTTCTTGGAAGAAAAGCTATTAACAAACCTAGACAGCATATTAATAAGTAGAAACATTGCTTTGCCAACAAAGATAAAGACTATATGGATAGTCAAAGCTCTGCTTTTTCCAGTAGTCATGTGCTAATGTTAAGAGTTGGACCATAACGAAAGCTGAGCACTGAAGAATTGATGATTTTGAACTGTGGTGTTGGAGAAGACTCCTGGGAGTCCCTTGGACTGCAACAAAATCAAACCAGTCAATCCTAAAGGAAATCAATCCTGAATTTTCATTGGAAGAACTCATGGTATAACTGAAGATCTAGTACTTGGGCCACCTGATGCAAAGAGCTCGCTCATTGGAAAAGACCCTGATGCTGGGAAAAATTGAAGGCAGGAGGAGAAGTTGGTGAGAGAGGATAGGATGGTTGGATGGCATCACTGACTCAGTGGATGTGAGTCTGAGCAAACTCCAGGAGATAGTGAAGGTCATGGAAGCCTGGCGTTCTGCAGTCCACGGGGTCACAAAGAGTTGGACACAACTTAGCGACTGAATAAAAACATGTACCTTCTTAGTACTTGGAAGAACCTTCTACAATTCCACAGCAATGGAAAAACTAATCAAATAAAGAAATCAAGGGTGAGATGCAAGGTTATTACGTGATATAAACCTAACTCAGTCAACTTGAGTCATTTGCATTTTAGCAGTTTTGTCATGGGTCTTTGTAAGATCACAGTCACAATCGATCTGCAAAGTTTTTTTGTGTGTAAGGAAAAGTGTTTTAGCTTGTCACTCTAAAATTCATGTTGCCCTTTTATGAAGATGAATATTTATATAAGCACATATGCAACTTTGCATATTGCTTGCTTGATATATGGTTTTCTACGCAGTTTGCCCTTGGCCTAGAAATCAAACATGTTTTGAGAGAATATTGAATAGTTGAATAATTGATAAATATTTAAAATTAATAAGAAAATGTAATAAATATATGATTTCTTCTTCATCAAAAGATCTGTTGATATTTAAGAAATAGAATATCCATAATATAAAATATGATTATGACTGTTACAGGTAAAACAGAAATATGTTCTCTTGTGAAGCACTTAGCATTACCTAAACATACATAGAAAGATAAATACCCAGGAGGAAAAAAAGATTTATGTTCCATGGCTATAAAAACAGAAATTTGTATTTTATTTAAGATTGAATCTTACACTGATATTAAAAATGTGCGTAATGGTAACAGTATGAATTGAATTCTTACTGTATTAAGCCAGTTTCATGAGTAAAAGTAATTCAGTACTTTATCACTTTTCTGAGGAACCAGAAATCAGACTGCTGTAATAATGGTGTGTAACATGAAGTCCAGTAAAAATCGTATACCTTCCCTATATTGCTTTTTCCATTTTCTCAGCTGAAATGACAAAATCAATGTTTCTGGTCTATGTTTTGAGTGAGTTACGATCAACAGCCTTCTGTGCTCAGCTAACAGACTGTGCCCAGAGCAAATAGGTGTGAAAGGAAACTGAATGTGACTCAATATTTACCTAGACTTCAAAAGACTGTCTTTTCTCTCACATGCATTCGCGATCGGATGTGTTATGTCATAAAGCTGTATTTTTCATTACAGCCTGTTTTAATGTTGACCTGTGACATAGTGGCAGACAGGAACAACTATGCATTGATTACTTTTTGCCATTGCTAATGGGGAGGAAGAAACTACTTGCATAAGCACTGTCATTTGCAGCTTTTAGGATTATTTGCTAAAGGATAAGTCACAGTGGGCTTCAAAGATTGTATTATTTTCAATACAGTATGCATATTTTCATTGCTTGACTCATAAGCTGCTTGAGGCTATTTACTTATTACCTCACTAAACTGTCCATGATGAGGGGCCTATTACATTTATTGTGATATATATATTTAAATAAATATTCTTTAAGGAATATGATATTAATGTCCTTTAATTCCCTTCTTTCAAATGCTGAGTAGTTAAATAATTGACACAATTATAAATTGCTCAAGCGTCATAAAATATGTATGAACCAAACATGGGATTTATAAATTTTTTGACTGTTACTTTTATCAAGAACTTAGACTCTCAAGTTTTATTATCGTGAGGAAGGCAAAGTTTGAGCGCTCTGTATGTTGAAAATAATGTAGGGTGGGGTATTATTCAAGACAGTTAAAATTAGTGTTGCTTTACCTAACAACAGACCAGAAATTAATGAGCTAAGATTATACTGAGAGAATTTTAGTAAAATAGAACATTGAAGGTTTTTTGTTGTTTTTTACTAAAAAGTTATACAAATTAATGATGCAAGTCATCTCAAAATATTTTTAAATGTGAATCTGTAGTGAGATATTAGATAGCCTCTCCCCAAGATATTTAAATTAAAACTCTGCTTGGAAAGAGGTTAGATAAACTTTGGAGGACCCTTCAGGTTCTTGAGTCAATCATTCTGTGATGTAAGCAAATAAGACAGTATGGATTTGAAGTGGATATGTTCTAGCCAAGTCTTTCTAGAAGCCAAACTAGTCATCTGGTTTTAATGAGGCCCTTTGGAATGTAAAAATTTTAATGTTTTGCTTGGGGGCACTGCAGTTTTAATTACTTGAATTTGACATGTGTGGAGCAACAACTAGCAATTAACCAAAGACAGCATTTTGTGCAGTACTAGCCTCATTTAGGCTGAAGTGTAAAACAGTTGCATCTTTCAGGTAAAACAGGATAAAGAATTAAAATGATAGGGCATTGGTATTCCCGATAAAACTTCAAAATAACCTAAGGTTAGCATGACCTTCTGTCCAGTTTTTTGGTAAGTATTTAGTTCTTTCCAGATACATTAAAAAAAAAGTCTGGATTATGTAACTTTACATGAGAGGATTATGAATATTTGATCCTAACCAGATGTTTCTAATCTCCACTAACTACAGACAAAAGGGCAGAAGATTAGATTTCATCAGTTAAGGACAGTTACTTCATTAAGATGGAGTAAATTAGTACCTAAACTTTTTCAAGTCTGATGACCTGGTTTTTAATGTCAAAATGTTTTACAGATATTCATAAGGTAATAGTGATACTGTTAGTAACTTCTGATCAGGAAAATGTGTAACCGTCAGAAACTATGATAAGGTCAGTGATATTTTAAGGTAAATTTATATTTTGTAAATTATAATAATATTTATAGGCACTTGAAAAAATAAGTATGAATATGAAAAATACTACTTAATGAATCTACAAAAATGTTTATAAAGGATTTTGAGATCCCTTATTTTTACTCTAAAAACTCACTGAAGCTTCCTTTGTCTTAAGAGTCTCAGTCTAATTATTATATTAGAAATTAACTTTTAATACAAATTTAATATTTAAAAAGAAGTCCTCAGCATCTAAACTTAAGAACACATATAAAACTACATAAATACAAACAAGCAAATAAATTGATAAGTCAGAAAAAGTGAATATATTTCAAAATATATTGGGGATATATTATTGAGTTGGTTTATCCTTTATATTATGATAATGCAGAATATGAACTGCTAACCTATATTGGAAGAAATTTTAGACTCTGTTATATGTAGAGAGAGTTCTAAAGCTTGATTTCTTAGATGAAAATATCTTTCACAATTTTTATTAGTTATAAAGTCTTTTTCTTATAATGTTAGTTTCACTTTTTCTCTGTCTACAGCACTGATGAGAAATGCTTAGACTAGATAACTATGCTCTTAAGAGGTTGAGTTAAATTGATTTACTTATGCATGATTTTATTTTTCAGTGATACTAATATTTTAAACAGGTAAAGTGTACATTTTACTGGTTTTATTCATACATGTAAGCAAAAAGGAATGAACAGAATTATCAGGTGTAAATCTATCATTGAAAAATGAAAGTGTTAGTCATTCTGTTGTGTCCATCTCTTTGCGACCCCATGGATTATAGCTCACCAGACTCCTCTGTCTGTGGAATTCTCTAGTCTAGAATAAAGGAGAGTAGCCATTCCCTTCTCCAGGGGATCTTCCCAAGGGATCAAACCTGGGTTCCCTGCATTGCAGTCAGATTCTTTACCATCTGAGCCACCAGAGAAGAAAGAAGTTGCTTCTTATACAAAGGTTAGTTTCTGATTTCAACATCTAAAACAGAGATTAAAGCAGTTATATGAGGCATAGTACTGTTTTTCAAAACCAAGAGGAACAGCATTCAGATTTATTATATTCTCAACTACTGCCACCAGCATTCTAAGTTCTGATATGGGGGCTACAAGAGAGAAAATGTGAAAGGTCATTGAATGTGTGTAAGTTAAAGTCTATGTCGTGAGACTGCATCTAAGTTGTTTTCTAGCAAGAAAGGAACAGTTTTGTTATGCTACTGTATAGGCACTGCCACAGCTTTTATATATTCAATTGCATTAACATCACAAACTAGATCATACTTCATACATCACATATGAGATTGTACATCACTGTATGAACACAGACTGGAAGGTTTTACATTGACCATTTTCTTTTTCTCTTATTGTTCAACCAACTCATTTTTTTAAAACACTCTGTGAAACACCATTAGCAGCAGAAGTAATAAATATTAGACTTCATGCTCACAGGTGTTGATCAATTGGGTAGAGGGAATATTTAGAGTTGGCTGATTCTTTGGCCATATATGCAAAACGTAACTTGATTACTGCTGGATGATTCAATGTTGAATAGGAGAATCTGAATTGTTATAATATGCTTCCGTCTGTTTCTTAGGATTTCTTGAGATTACAGAGAGTGAATAGAAAGAAAAAAAAATCACCATGGACAGTATGTTCATAAATTCTCTAGGAAAAATTAAGTATCTGTTTTCCGGTCACACTTCATTTAGTAAATGATAACCTCATTCTACCAAAACTTTGATGTTACCTCTGACAATTGTCCTCTTACACCATATATCAAATTCATCAGCAGATTTTCTTATCTCTAGATAAAAAATGTGCACAAAATCTACATCTTCTCATAATCTGTACATTTATTATCTTGTTAATGCACCACAATATTTCACTGGAAATAGAATAGTAACTTCCTAACTGATGGATGAAATGTTGAATATAGTATATTCCTAGCCTGTAAGAAAATCACAATGTAGTGTTTGAGAGAGAAAAAAAAAATGATTAAAGTGGTAAAAGACTGTATAAGTGTGTGCATGCTAAGTTGCTTCAGGCCTGTCTGACTCTTTGTGACTCTGGACTGTAGACTTCCAGGCTCCTCCGTCCATAGGATTCTCCAGGCAAAAACTGGAGTGGGTTGCCATTTTCTACTCCAGGGGATCTTCCTGACCCAGGAATTGAACCCACAACTCTTACGTCTCCTACATTGGCAGGCAGGTTCTTTACCACTGGCACCATCTGGGAAGCCCAAATAAGTATGTATAAATACATGAATTTATGTATCTATAGATATGTATGTTTACCAGGTATGCATTTATTTTAAATACACCTAACTTTAAAAAATAGAGAATAAAACAAAAAACTCTAATATCATACAAATCATACATATGATGGAATTGCTCTTAAAAATACATATATATGTGTGTGTGTGTGTGTGTGTATATATATATATATTCATCAGTGATTCTCAGTGCTGCTGTATCTCTCATGATCTGCAGTGATTCAGTGTTTTCTTCCAAATCCACAAAATTTGATTATCAGAGCTTCTTAAGTCCAAGTGCTTACTTAGCTGGTTTAGGTATCAACCTCTAATCTTGTCTGCTGCTGCTACTGCTGCTGCTGCTAAGTCGCTTCAGTCATGTCTGACTCTGTGCGACCCCATGGACTGCAGCCTACCAGACTCCTCTGCCCATGGGATTTTCCAGGCAAGAGTACTGGAGTGGGGTGCCATTGCCTTCTCTGAATCTTGTCTATGGTGATTCATAAATGCTGCATCTCATTTTTAGAACAGAGTATATTATTTAATCTCACTAAGATAAAATCATTAATTTAACAAAAAATGAATACACCAATTTAAAATTTTTAATTTCTAATTTAAAAAATTGAAGAAAATTGTTTAATTGGACTAATAATTACAGTCAACTAAGAAATACATCAGAACTGTTACACATTCAAATGTGGTGGATGGAATTTTCATTCATTTTCTTTAGGTATCTCCTGGTTTCCTGGCACTGTGCTCCATCCAGGAATTCAGAGGTGAATAAGACCCCTAACTCACAATTCACACACCACTGTCCATGAGATAACAAGAAAAATGGTCCTTGCTGTGTGTCTGTGATGTTTTGGGTCTGTTTGGAAGAATGTAAGTAACATCTGCCTAATTACTAATATTTTCACTTAAAATCGGAGAAGGCGGTGGCACCCCACTCCAGTACTCTTGCCTGGAAAACCCCATGGACGGAGGAGCCTGGTAGGCTGCAGTCCATGGGGTCGCCATGAGTCGGACACGACTGAGCGACTTCACTTTCACTTTTCACTTTCATGCCTTGGAGAAGGAAATGGCAACCCACTCCAGTGTTCTTGCCTGGAGAATCCCAGGGACGGGGAAGCCTTGTGGGCTGCCGTCTATGGGGTCACACAGAGGGACACGACTGAAGCGACTTAGCAGCAGCAGTCACTTAAAATGATATAAAACTTTGATGTGTTTCATGTAGTTTCTTTGTAAGCTATTTATAAATATAAAATGATAAGCTATTTGATAAAATCAGCTTATGGAAATTGTTAATTGTGTGCCACATGTTACAATTTGTAATATCTGCTGAATGCTTATAAGTTTATTAGTGCTGTTAAATATAATCAGTGTTTGTTGTACCTAACACAGTTCAATAGAATTCTTGATATATTTTATAATAACCTAACTGTGGTTTACCATAGATTTTTCCCTTCATGTTATTTAAAAACAAGTTTTACAAAGTAAGACAAATGACATTTATTGTGATATATGTATTATTAGTAATTGCTTATTGTCATTTTATATACAATCTGCTAAGTACCAAGTTTATATTTACCAGGAAAATATCTAGTTTGGTGACTTAAGCCATATGTTCTTCATTTTCTGCTCATGGTTGGCAGTAAGTGTGGGCGTCTGTCTGGGCCACTTGCCCAGCTGGACCAGTGCTTCCCTTTCACTTCCTTTCCCTGACTCAGCAGCAGGCCTGAGTGACAGGATGGTCCCCAGTCTTCTAGACAAAAAATAGCTTGACAAGGGTAAATGTTTCCACTACTTGAGTCATCTGGGACTCCTCTCTGTGGTCAGTACCTGTACAGAAAAAGAATGGAAATTGTGTTTTCACTGATAACATCCCGTCAAATATATTATATTTTGTTTCAGAGAACACCAAACCACAAGGATGGTTCCAGTCAGACATCCAAATGTTTACTCTGAGTCATACAGTAGTTAACACACTGGAGTGAGGGATTCCCTAAGTAGGTATCTGGGTTTTCTCTAGTCACTAGAGGCTGTTAGATATATGGATTTAAGTGGCTAAGTTTTATTTACTTTGCTGACTTCTCAATTTTATACAGTGACTTTTTTTTTTTTTTTGGTCTTTTTTGTGTAAGAATCAGAGAAATGTCCTATAATAGAAAGTGGAATAGAGAAGAATTCCCAGCACAATAAGATGAAGCATAGATATGTCAGATGAGTGTTAAGAAAATACAAAAATAGTTACACCACCAGATAGATGATGATTAGCATCTGAAAAGAGGGTTTAGGGGGTTTAGAGGAAAAGGGGATCATATCTGTCTGGAAATCTCAAGACTTCACACAGATAGTAACGCTGATATGTTTTGTGAAACTGCAGAATTGTAATGCTGAGGAAGAAGGGGACTTTTTAGGGAGAAGGAGCAAGATGACTACTTGTTTCAGAAGAAGAATAATCCACCTGGATTGGTCTACTGGATCCATGTAGGGAATTATTAAGATTAACAGCTGAAAACTAAATCAGGCTTTGATTTTTGAGTCATAATTTAAGAAAACTGTATTTAGTTTGGTAGACATTATTTTTCAGTGTAATAATGTGATTGAAGTATAATTTAGAAAATTAACCTGAAGTCTTAATCATAATAAATGGCTTCAGGAAAGACTAAAGAAATGAGATCAGTGAAGAAATAGGAGAAAAAAGGACACAATATGAGGTAGAGAAAAGGAACCAGGAAGGAAGAGAGAAATGTGTGGACAAAGTAGAAATTATATGATTAACTGATCATATAAAAAATTTGATAGAGGGCCCTAAAAAATTCTATTATTTTGGCATTAGCCTAATATAACCTCAGTATTTTTCACAGGTAGAGAAATTTGTAAATGGATTTAGTTTCTCACCCTGTTGATTTTGAATTCCCAGGTATTTCTATAGTAGAAATTTGAAAATAGGGAGCAAGAAGTCCAGAGAAGATTAGAAATCATTCAATTAGAAGTAATTACAAAGGTTGTTAAATGCCAAATGAGAGATATTTATTTTCTTGGAGGTGCTATTGATGCCTTAATGTGTCATATGGTTAGTTTTGTGTCACAGTCATTTCCAATGACTTCTCCTGAATTTGCTGTATGCATTGACTCTAGCTGGAAATGGTTGGTTGTGCAATGGCTGGGGGAGATGGTCACATTGTTCATGCCCATTTATTCTTTCTCTTCTTCCTTCAATGTGATACAAAGTTTAATGAAAAAGATTTCTTGCCCTCAAGAGACTGAGTTTGGTTGAGGAGTAGGAAGCCATTGCTAGCAAGTCTGATTTTAGAATCATCAGTTCAAAATTTCCATTATGTTGATAAATTTGTGGTCAAGGCTCACTTATATATCAGAAACAATCATCAAAACTATTTGTTAGAAAACCATTTAACAAGTGGACATTACCAGAGAAAATTATTTAGGAGTCTGTATTCGTGAGAAATCATATTTTGGCAATAATTGCCCTTCTTCAAAAAATCATCTTCCTTTTCAGTTTGGCATGAAAAATATTTGGACAGTGTGATTGTTTATAATAAAAGTGAAGTTTATACTATTTAAATCATATTTCTGGTTCTTGAACTTAATGTGCTACTGTCTAAATTTGTTTCCTATGTCAAGTTAGATTTATTTCATTTGGCCTGTAGAAGCTGACTGTCATCTTGCCAGATATTTACTTGTACGCCTTTCTTTTTAAATTTTTTTTTCTTTCTTCAGTTTGCTTTGCTTTTGTTCTATTTGCTTTATTTCTTCTTTTATTTTTAATTGTTAAGTGAGTTAGGAGGCTGTGACTGTCTGCATGTATAAACAGTCATATAGTCCTTATGACACTTACAGTAACAGTTTGTTTCACTGAATTCAGCATAGTCTTGGTGGTTGTTGCTCAGTTGCTCGGTTGTGTCTGATTCTTTGTGACCCCATGGACTGCAGCACACCAGTCTTCTCACCCCTTCACCATCTCCCAGAGCTTGCTCAAACTCATGTGCATTGTGTCAGTGATGCCATCCAACCATCTCATCCTCTGTTGTCCCCTTCTCCTCTTGCCTTCAATCTTTCCCAGCATCAGGATCTTTTCTAATGAGTTGGGTCTTCGCATCAGCTGGCCAAAGTATTGGAGCTTCAGCTTCAGCATCAGTCCTTCCAATGGATATTAGGGTTGATTTTCTTTAGGATGGACTGGTTTAATCTAGGGATCTCAAAAGTCTGTCCATGCCGAAGTTCAAAGGCATCGAGTCTTCAATTCTCAGCCTTTTTTTATTGTCCAGCTCTCACATCTGCTATTGACTACTGGAAGAAACATAGCTTTGTCTGTACTGATTTTGGTTGGCAAAGTGATGTCTCTGCTTTTTAATATACTGTCTAGGTTTGTCACAGCTTTTCTTTCAAGAAGCAGTCTTCTTTTAATTTCATAGCTGCAGTCACCATCTGAAGGTATTTTGAAGCCCAAGAAAATAAAGTCTGTTACTGTTTCCACTATTTCCCCATCTATTTGCCATGAAGTGATGGGACGAGATACCATGATCTGTTTTTTGAATATTGAATTTTAAGCCAGCTTTCACTTTCATCAAGAGGTTCTTTAGTTCTTTTCACTTTCTGCCATAAAGGTGGTGTCATCTGCGTATCTGAGGTTATTGACGTTTCTCCCAGCAATCTTGATTCCAGATTGTGACTCATCCAGCCTGGCATTTCACATGATGTACTCTACATATAAGTTAAATAAGCACAGTGAAAATATACAGCCTTGACATACTCCTTTCCCAGTTTGGAACCAGTCCATTGTTCCATGTCTGGTTTTAACTGTTGCTTCTTGACCTTCATACAGATTTCTCAAGAGGCAGGTAGGGTGGTCTGGTATCCCCATCTCTTAAGGAATTTTTCCACAGTTTGTTGTGATCCACACAGTCAAAGGCTTTAGCATAGTCCATGAAGCAGAAGCATATGTTTTTCTGGAAACTTCTTGCTTTTTCTATTATCCAACAGATGTTGGCAATTTGATCCCTGGTTCCTCTGCCTTTCCTAAATCCAGCTTGAATATCTGGGAGTTCTCAGTTCATGTACTGTTGAAGCCTAGCTTGGAGAATTTTGAGCATTACTTTGCTAGCATGTGAAATGAGTGCAAATTGTGCAGTAGTTTGAACGTTCGTTAGCATTGTCCTTCTTTGGGACTGGAGTGAAAAGACCTTTCCAGTCCTGTGAGTTTTCCAAATTTGCTGGACATTGAGGGCAGCACTTTAACAGCATCATCTCTTAGGGTTTGAAGTAGCTCAGCTGAAATTACGTCACCTCCACTAGCTTTGTTCATAGTGATGCTTCCTAAAACCCTCTTGACTTTGTAGTCTAAGATGTCTGGCTCTAGGTGACTGATCACACTATTGTGGTTATCTGGGTCATTAAGATCTTTTTTGTATAGTTCTGTGTATTCTTGCCACCTCTTCTTAATATCTTCTGCTTCTGTTAGGTTCATACCATTTCTGTCCTTCATTGTGTCCATCTTGGCATGAATTGTTCTTGTTAGACAGCAGTATTTTGATAGAATTCTGCACTTCTTGGCAATTTAGTTATACTTCATCAAATAAGGCTAGATCTATCAAGTTTGTTGCCTGAAATGATCATGTTACTCAAGCAACATGAGCAATGTTGCAAGCCGCCAGAAATAAGGTATACTTTCTGTAGTCTTAAGAATACAGAAACTTTTAGAAATATTTTTGAGCTTTTGAAAAACCTTTTCTTAATTCCAGAGTTTCATTTCAACTTATATAATGTTTACTTGAGCACATTATTTGTTACTGTTAAAGTTTAATTTCTTCTCCATTATAGTTTAGGGGAAAAAAATGAAAAATCACCAAATAATGCAATAAATTATTCTCTAAACATGCCATCTCTACCTGAAAAATAATACATTGGGCATAAGACAGGACATTACATTTTATCTTGTACTTAGTCAACTTTACCTGTCTGGATTACCTGTGCATGTAAGAAAAACTGGAATTTTAAGAAAAGGCACTACTGACAACATTAAGAAAAAATATATATATATACAGATCCTGCCATTACATGCCTTTTAAGAAAGGCTTATTTGAGAATTAGGACATACCAGTATCTCTCTATCTCCTTCACAGTCCTCACTAATTAGGTTGTTTAGGAGCTATCACTAAATTGTTGGTATTTTTATTAGTTGTAGTGTCAAAACAAGCAAACAAACAAACAAAAAGACCTCTGAGGAGGGATCACATCACAAATTGAAATAGCAGAGAAAATTCCATTGACTTTGACTATTTGGAGTAATCTGGAGTAGGTGCAGAGTATCATTTCTCTGTAAATGTCTTGAGTAGCACCTGTAATTAAGCATTTCCAAGTATTTTCTGTACACATAGTATTGCATAATTGCATGCTCTAACTACTTCCTCATGTACGGATCAAAGTTTTTGAAAATACAATACTTTATTTTTACTGGACTTACTTTTATCCTCCTCTTTTCCCACTTTGTCCATTGGGGATACATTCTCCAAAGTTGTTTAAAAAGGAAAAGAAAACACCTTTAGATCTTTGGATTTCATTATTTAGCCAAGGAAAACATTGAATATGAATCAAATGCTCCAGTAACATTTCCATGATCTGTCATTAAACTATTTTCTTTTGAATTTCCTTTTAAAAATTGTTAAAATCTATGAAAGACCATGGTCCCCCCAAAGTTAACAATTTGCTTTGAACTAAGGTTTTGACTAATTGAATTCCAATACATTTTTTTTTCAAGATTGGTAAGGAAACTTTAATAATTATTCAGTTCAGGTCAGTCGCTCAACGTGTCCGACTCTTTGTGACCCCATGAATTGCAGCATGCCAGGCCTCCCTGTCCATCACCGACTTCCGGAGTCCATCCAAACCCATGTCCATTGAGTCAGTGAAGCCATCCAACCATCTCATCCTCTGCCGTCCCCTTCTCCGCCTGCCCTCTATCTTTCCCAGCATCAGGGTCTTTTCAAATGAGTCAGCTCTTCGCATCAGGTGGCCAAAGTATTGGAGTTTCAGCTTCAACATCAGTCCTTCCAATGAACACCCAGGACCGATCTGCTTTAGGATGGACTGGTTGGATCTCCTTGCAGTCCAGGAGACTTGAGTTTTCTCCAACACCACAGCTCAAAAGCATCAATTCTTTTGCGGTATCCAATATAATATCAGTGTTCATGTGTTGTGAAAATGCCAAAAGTTATGAAGGTAAATGGTACTAAAGATTTTGATAGGAATTTCAGATTTTTATCAACATAAACATGTATAATGGGATAAACATATGGCTGAAAATAGCCTTCATACCTTATTAAAACATTTTCCATGGAAATGAATTTTTCTACCCTTTTAAAGAATTTATTAAGATTAAAATGCTAAATTATAATACTTTCCTTGTACTCTGTTTTAAAGTTAACTACAAGTTAAGACTGACGCGACTTAGCAGCAGTAGCAGCAGCAAGAATTGAAAGCTTTTTCATTATATATATAAAACCAAAAGGATAAAAATCTTTCAGAAACTAAGCCTATTTTATTATTTAATTGACATATTCAGGATTTTTGAGTAGTAACTCTTTATTTGACTAGCATATTCAGCATCTAATATGCTAAATCTATTAGTGGGCTTGAGAAAGACAAAGGTGAATAATATAATTGGTTCTGCCTTGGAAAGTTTCACTCAAGTTTTGAGGGGAAAGTATATTATTTCAAGAATGAAATAGCAGTATTCCATGAACAAATGTTCACAGACATGAGTAATTTTATCTCTTAGTAATCTAATCATTATGATTTCACTAGCACTATTGAATTAATGCTTTAATTATAAATAAGTTAATATTTTAAAATACTCTACATTCTACAGTCCTTTTTTTATATGGTACTATGTGTCTTTAACTGGTAACCATGTGTCAAATTTCTGTGACTCTTATACTTGAGTATAAAACTAAAGATTATATAACATTCCCTCTGTACTTATCCTTAAACTGTATTTCAGTATAATGTATCAAAATTTGCTCAGCTGAATGTACCTATTATAAAGAGTAAATGTTTAATTTAAATACCATTGTGAAAGAACAATTGCCCACTTCTGAAGGGTAAAAAGTTTCAAAAGAATGAATTAACTTTGTGTTTTTAACTTTGCCATCATTTTGCCTTTATTCTTGGCATAGAATAACATGAAGATTAAAGATGATTTTCTTTTCTTTACATTTAGCAGTTCTTTAGCTACAGTTTGCTCTCTCTCTCTCTCTTTTGACAACTGACCATGTTGGAACATTACATAAACTATCTTAGGTTTTGTATTTCTCAACTCTAAAATTTCCATCTGGTTCTTTCTAAATGTCTTCCTTTCTTTTTGAGATTTCTTATTTTTTATTATAAGCGTATTTTCCTTTGTGTCCACAAACACAAATGCTGCTTTTGTCTACTGATTCTAACATCTGGGTCATCTCAATTGGTTTCTTGAATATGGGTCAAATTTTCAATCATGTCCTGGTCATTGTGAAAGAGGGTATTATAGAGATTTCAGTTTTGATTACAATATATTCCTCAAAAGACTACTCCTTTTTGTTTGTGTTAGTGTACAGTTAGCCAGGTTAAACTTAAAGCTGCCTTTGCTGATGTGGGCAGCTTCTGAAAGCTGTTTAATTCTTTTAGCCTTACCTGGGCTGTTTGGAGTTTACCATCTGCATACATAATTCATGTGTTAGCCAGAGATGTGGACAGAATTTATATGCAGAATTTGAGGCTTTCTAAATTAGGATCTCTCCTTTCTTGTATTTCCTCTTACGTTTCCACTGGCTGTAGTAGCTCTAAACTCTTTCCTGTGGTTCTTCAAAGAGTAAGGCTCTAAATTTCCATCTGAGTTTTTGCCACTTCACATGTCACAGACTGGAGTCTAATATCAGGTAAAAACTATTTTTTAAAAAAGGAAACTTCATCCAATGCTGTTTCTGGTTCCAAAGAGTGACTCCTGCTCAGTATATTCTGCCTGCTTTTGGTGATTCTCCAGTGCCTCTAGATAACTAACTGCTCAATTTATATTTTTGTACCCCAGAAACTATAATTATTATCTATAGGGGCATTAAAAGACATTTGCTCCTTGAAAGGAAAGCTATGACAAACCTAGAAACTGTATTAAAAGGCAGAGACATCACTTTGCCAACAAAGGTCCATATAGTCAAAGCTATGGTTTTTCCAGTAGTCATGCACAGATGTGAGGGTTGGACCATAAAGAAGGCTGAGAGCAGAAGAATTGATGCTTTGAACTGTGGTGCTGGAGAAGACTCCTGAAAGTCCCTTGGACAGCAAAGAGATCAAACCAGTCAATCCTAAAGGAAATCAACCCTGAATATTCATTGAAAGGACTGAAGCTGAAGCTGAAATTCCAATACTTTGGCCAGCTGATGCAAAGAGCCAACTCATTAGAAATGACCCCCGATGTGGGAAAGATGGAAGTTAAGAGGAGAAGGGGACAACAGAGGATGAGATGGTTGGATGGCAGTACTGACTCAATGAATATGAGTTTGAACAAACTCTGGGAGATAGTGAAGGACAGGGAAGCCTGGCGTTCTGCAGTACATGTGGTTGAAAAAGGAGAATACTATTTAGTGACTGAACAACAACAAACAACAAAGAGGACAGACCTTCATGTTATTAGTAGAAGCAGAATTTTCTCCAGAAATTTTCATATCTAACTTTCCAACAAAATTATCTCTAGCAAAGAATAATTGTTTCATTAATTTTCATGACATAGGGATCTCTTTTAAGAATGGTTTTATTCAAAACATCTTCCTAATTACTGCCTAATATATAAATATATCATAGAGAAGAAATACATCTTATTAGTTATAATTAGTGTTAAAATGTCTGCATCCTGTAACAATATGCAGTTGCTATTAATATTTGCTGGTTTCATGATATCACTTCCAGATAAAACTGTGCAGATATGACCATTTTAACACTAAAATCTAAAGTACATATCATATCAACATATATATAATCTACCAATACATGGCTTTCCTGGTGGCTCAGACGGTAAAGTGTCTGCCTGCAATGCAGGAGACCCGGGTTCAAAGCCTGGGTAGGGAAGATCCCCTGGAGAAGGAAATGGCAATCCACTCCAGAACTCTTGCCTGGAAAATGCCATGGACGGAGGAGCCTGATAGGCTACAGTCCATGGGGTTGCAAAGAGTCGGACACGACTGAGCGACTTCACTTCACTTAACTTCACCAACACATAGTTTAAAAATTACTTAGAAGATAAACCATATGTTACATTTTAACACTTATTGTCTTATGATTCATGCTTTTTATTTATAATGATTGGCAGTATTTTTGAATATTTTTGTAGCAACATACATTAATGAGGTCTATATCTGATGATATTTTGATTTGCAGAAATGATGTAAAATACATTTCCACATATTGAAGAAATTACAAACTGATGTAGAAAATACATCTTTTGTATTTTTAGACTTATTAATAAAATATATACTTTAATAAAAATGAACCATAGTATACTTTCATTTTATTTATCTTACTGCCATCTTCTTAAAATATATTATATAATGAAAATTACTGATAAAAGCTATTTTCCCTGGTTGCTACCATGAGTATGTCTCTGTGTAGAAAAGCAGAAAAACAAACCTAAGATTAACAGTAATATAGCATCTTCTACAATGACAGAAATTAACACTATGCTATAAAATCAAGGACTCAATGCTAGGAGCAAACCCTCCCCCCCCAAAAAAGATATGATTTTCATGTAGGTTATAAAATAAGGTCTAAGTATCATCATATTTCCTGACTAATATCAAAAGTTTCAGTTGTAAAAATTAATGACAAAGCAAAAAACTTTCTAAAATAGATTTTTTTAAATGTGTTTTAAAACTAGGCATTTGGCCACTTGTGATTATTGTCTAATTCTGCAAATATGTTTTAAAGCCAAGCATGTCAAGTGAACTTAAACAGAATTACCAGAATTATGAAATCTTCTGTAGAGATAACCATCCTTGGATCTCTGGAGATTTTCTCGTGTTAAGTCCTGTATGGTAGCCAAAGAAAGTCAAAAGAGTCTCTGTTCAGATTTCCTTCATTTGGTCTTCTCACCACAATTTTAACATTAGAAGGATATTAACTCTGGATGCTATAGAGCCTGTGTATTTAACTTATTTATTTACATTTTCCAGTTGTGTGGAAGAGGAAGAGATTGAACTATTGATGTGCTTTTGGAAATATAGGTGGGCCTACAAAACAGGGCTTGGAGAAAGAGAAGAAATGTATGAGATTAAAGATTAAAAATAAGTAAAGAAGCATATAGATACTTCAGTAACATCGATAAAAATTAGATTTGGGTACCAAGGAATATCTTTCCTTTTCTCCTTTGCTTTTTGCTTCTCTTCTTTTCACAGCTATTTGTAAGGCCTCCTCATACAGCCATTTTGCTTTTTTGCATTTCTTTTTCTTGGGGATTGTCTTGATTCCTGTCCCCTATACAATGTCACGAACCTCTATTAGCCTTTGCCCTGCTTCATTCTGTACCCCAAGGCCAAATTTGCCTGTTACTTCAGGTGTTTCTTGACTTCTTACTTTTGCATTCCAGTCCCCTATAGTGAAAAGGACATATTTTTTGGGTGTTAGTTGCAGAAGGTCTTGTAGGTCTTCAAGGAACCATTCAGCTTCTTCAGCGTTACTGGTTGGGGCATAGACTTGGACTACCTTATTATTGAATGATTTGCCTTGGAAACAAACAGAGATCATTCTGTTGTTGAGATTGCACTCAAGTACTGCATTTCGGACTCTTTTGTTGACTATGATGGCTACTCCATTTCTTCTAAGGGATTGGTGCCCATAGTAGTAGATGTAATGGTCATCTGAGTTAAATTCACCCATTCCAGTCCATCTTAGTTCGCTGATTCCTAGAATGTTGATGTTCACTCTTTCCACCTCCTGTTGGACCACTTCCAATTTACTTTGATTCATGGATCTAACATTCCAGGTTCCTATGCAATAATGCTCTTTACAACATCAAACCTTGCTTCTATCACCAGTCACATCCACAACTGGGTGCTGTTTTTGCTTTCACTCCATCCCTTCATTCTTTCTGGAGTTATTTCTCCACTGATGTCCAGTAGCATATTGGGCACCTACCGACTTGGGGACTTATTTTATTTAACTTATATGCAGAGTACATCATGAGAAATGCTGGGCTGGAGGAAGCACAAGCTGGAATCAAGATTGCCGAGAGAAATATCTATCACTTCAGATATGCAGGTGACACCACCCTTATGGCAGAAAGTGAAGAACTAAAGAGCCTCTAGATGAAAGTGAAAGATGAGAGTGAAAAAGTTGGATTAAAGCTCAACATTCAGAAAACTAAGATCATGGCATCCAGTCCCATCACTTCATGGCAAATAGATAGGGAAACAGTGGAAATAGTGGCTGACTTTATTTTTCTGGGCTCCAAAATCACTGCAGATGATGATTGCAGCCATGAAATTAAAAGACATTTACTCCTTGGAAGGAAAGTTATGATCAAACTAGACAGCATATTAAAAAGCAGAGACATCACTTTACTGGCAAAGGTCTATCTTTTTCCAGTGGTCATGTATGGATATGAGAGTTGAGCCATAAAGAAAGATGAGCACTGAAGAACTGATGCTTTTGAACTGTGGTGTTGGAGAAGATTCTTGAGTCCCTTGGACTGCAAAGAGATCCAACCAGTCCATCCTAAATGAGATCAGTCCTGAATATTCATTGGAAGGACTGATGCTGAACCTGAAATTCCAATGCTTTGGCAACCTGATGGGAAGAACCAACTCATTGGAAAAGACCCTGATGCTGAGAAAGATTGAAGGTGGGAGGAGAAGAGGATGACAGAGATTGAGATGGTTGGATGGCATCAGTGATGCGATGGACATGAGTTTGGGTAGGCTCTGAGAGTTGGTGATGGACAGGAAACCTGGTGTGCTGCAGTCCGTGGGGTCACAAATAGTCAGACACAACTGAGCAACTGAACTGCACTGACTGACCTTTCTTGCGGTAATGTTTTTTTTTTTTTTTTTTCTTCTTCTTCCTGTAGTTTGTCTTTTGGAAATTTCTTTCATGACAGACTTGAAGTTGTAAACATTTTCAATTTAAATGGTCTCTATTGCTTTCTCATTCTTTGTAGTTCAGATGAAAATATAATTCTAGTTGGTTCAGTTCAGTTCAGTTCAGTTCAGTCACTCAGTCATGTCCAATTCTTTGCGACCCCATGAATTTCAGCAAGCCAGGCCTCCCTGTCCAAGACCAACTCCCGGAGTTCACTCAAACTCACGTCCATTGAGTCGGTGATGTCATCCAGCCATCTCATCCTCTGTCGTCCCCTTCTCCTCCTGCCTCCAATCCCTCCTAGCATCAGAGTCTTTTCCAATGAGTCAACTCTTCACATGAGGTGGCCAAAGAATTGGAGTTTCAGCTTTAGCATCATTCCTTCCAAAGAACACCCAGGGCTGATCTCCTTTAGAATGGACTGGTTGGATCTCCTTGAAGTCCAAGGGACTCTCAAGAGTCTTCTCCAATACCAAAGTTCAAAACATCAATTCTTTGGCACTCAGCTTTCTTCACAGTCCAATTCTCACATCCATACATGACCACTGGAAAATTCATAGCCTTGACTAGATGGACCTTTGTTGGCAAAGTAATATCTTTGCTTTTCAATATGCTATCTAGGTTGGTCATAACTTTCCTTCCAAGGAGTAAGCGTCTTTTAATTTCATGGCTGCAATCATCATCTGCAGTGATTTTGGAGCCCCCCAAAATAAAGTCTGACACTGTTTCCATTGTTTCCCCATCTATTTGCCATGAAGTGATGGGACCAGATGTCATGATCTTAGTTTTCTGAATGTTAAGCTTTAAGCCAACTTTATCACTCTCTTCGTTCACTTTCATCAAGAGGGTTTGAGTTCCTCTTCTCTTTCTGCCATAAGGGTGGTGTCATCTGCATATCTGAGGTGATTGATATTTCTCTCAGCAATCATGATTCCAGCCTGTGCTTCTTCCAGCCCAGCGTTTCTCATGATGGACTCTGCATATAAGTTAAATAAGCAGACTGACAATATACAGCCTTGACGTACTCCTTTTCCTATTTGGAACCCGTCTGTTGTTCCATATCCAGTTCTGACTGTTGCTTCCTGACCTGCATATAGGTTTCTCAAGAGGCAGGTCAGGTTGTCTGGTATTCCCATCTCTTTAGAATTTTCCACTGTTTCTTGTGACCCACACAGTCAAAGGCTTTGGCATAGTCAATAAAGCAGAAGTAGATGTTTTTCTGGAACTCTGTTGCTTTTCCATGATCCAGCAGATGTTGGCAATTTGATCTCTGGTTCCTCTGCTTTTTCTAAAACCAGCTTGAACATCTGGAAGTTCACGGTTCACATATTGCTGAAGCCTGGCTTAGAGACTTTTGAGCATTACTTTACTAGCGTGTGAGATGAGTGCAATTGTGCGGTAGTTTTGAGCATTCTTTGGCATTGCCTTTCTTTGGGATTGGAATGAAAACTGACCTTTTCCAGTCCTGTGGCCACTGCTGAGGTTTCTACATTTGCTGGCATACTAAGTGCAGCACTTTCACAGCATCATCTTTCAGGATTTGAAAGAGCTCAACTGGAATTCCATCACCTCCACTAGCTTTGTTCATAGTGATGCTTTCCAAGACCCACTTGACTTCACATTCCAGGATGTCTGGCTCTAGGTGAGTGGTCACACCATCATGATTATCTTGGTCGTGAAGGTCTTTTTTGTACAATTCTTTTGTGTATTCTTGCCACCTCTTCTTAATATCTTCTGCTTCTGTTAGGTCCGTACCATTTGTGTCCTTAATGGAGCCCATCTTTGCATGAAATGTTCCCTGCTGCTGCTGCTAAGTCACTTCAGTCATGTCCGACTCTGTGCGACCCCATAGATGGCAGCCCACCAGGCTCTGCCATCACTGGGATTCTTCAGGCAAGAACACTGGAGTGGGTTGCCATTTCCTTCTCCCATGCATGAAAGTGAAAAGTGAAAATGAAGTCGCTCAGTCATGTCTGACTCTTCACGACCTCTTCCATCCATGGGATTTTCCAGGCAAGAGTACTGGAGCGGGGTGCCATTGCCTTCTCCAAAATATTCCCTTGGCATCTCTAATTTTCTTGAAGATATCGCTAGTCTTTCCCATTCTGTTGTTTTCCTCTATTTCCTGGCATTGATCTCTGAGGAAGGCTTTCTTATCTCCCGTTGCTATTCTTTGGAACTCTGCATTCAGATGCTTATACCTTTCCTTTTCTCCTTTGCTTTTCGCTTCTCGTCTAGTTAGTTAGTCATTATTAATTTTTCTTACAGTATGTCAATGGATATCTTTTTCTTATACCAGTTGGTATATGTTATACTTTCTTTTTTTTAAAAAAAATTATTTATTTGGCTTTGCCAGGTCTTAGTTGTGGCACATGGGATCTTTAGTTTCAGCATGTATGCTCTTGTTCCATGACAAGGGATTGAATCTGGGCGCCCTGCATTGGCAGCATGGAGTCTTAACCATGTGATCACAGGGAAATCCCTCTTATACTTTCTTTATCTATGAATTTGTGAGTTTATTAGTTCTTGAAAATTTCAGTCATGTTTCTTTTATATTGCTTCACCTCTATTTTTCTTTATTACCTACATGTTTAGATGTAAGCAGGTCCTTGCTTAGGTTTAGCTTATAATATGCTCAAGATAAGTATACACCCACAGCATTGTGCATATGTTTGTGTATGTGTGCATTTTCTTCTTATAATTATTAAAAAATTGATTTAGCCCTCTGTTTTGGTTACAATTAGCCATAACATTTATCTTAGGAAGAGGAGATTATTTACTTGTATAGTTTTGACATTATGTATGACTGGCTCTAACATATTAACCAGATGTTAGTCTACATGCAGAAAAATTACTAAAAATAATAGGCATTTAAATTATTTTTTTTTCAGTCCAACGTGGGTGGTTATGTTAATTTATTAAATTTGTCTCTAGAATTATTCAGAACAAATGGTACTTTGCATTTTTTAATTATTCAGCATAATGTGGGAAAATTAATGCTTCTTTGTTATGGAATTTTTAGATCTATTTCATTGTGAGGATTACTAGGTTGAGACAGCAAAATTAAATAATGTTTGAAGAAAGCAGCATTCGTACAAATGTGTAGCTTTCTCTTTTATTATAACATGTTAAATTTTTGCTTTATCTGTGTTTTAAAGTTTATAGCCTAAATTATTCAGTCTTTCAAGTTAGCTGTTTCTCAGAATATGCATCTTTTGGATTATTTAGTTATCTGGGCTTTTAGATTCTAGGTTGATGTGGGTTTGTCTATCAATTCTTGCACCAGCCATTTGGACACTTTTTTAGATGCCTACATGTCCAGATGTGTTGTGTCTTCTTGAAGAATTCACCACTTTATTATTATCAAGATTCCTCTTCATGACTGATATCTTTCTCATTCTGAATTATATTTTGTCTGAAATTAGTATAGATACTCCAGCTTTGTTTTAATTTGTGTTCAGTTCAGTCACTCAGTCGTGTCCGACTCTGCGACCCCATGAATCACAGCACACCAGGCCTCCCTGTCCATCACTATCTCTCGGAGTTCACTCAGACTCACGTCCATCGAGTCAGTGATGCCATCCAGCCATCTCATCCTCTGTCGTCCCCTTTTCCTCCTGCCCCCAATCCCTCCCAGCATCAGAGTCTTTTCCAATGACTCAGCTCTTCCCATGAGGTAGCCAAAGTACTGGAGTTTCAGCTTTAACATCATTCCTTCCAAAGAACACCCAGGGCGGATCTCCTTTAGAATGGACTGGTTGGATCTCCTGGCAGTCCAAGGGACTCTCAAGAGTCTTCTCCAACACCACAGTTCAAAAACATCAATTCTTCGGTGCTCAGCTTTCTTCACAGTCCAACTCTCGCATCCATGCATGACCACTGAAAAAACCATAGGCTTGACTAAATGGACCTTTGTTGGCAAAGTAATGTCTCTGCTTTTCAATATGCTATCTAGGTTTGTCATAACTTTTCTTCCAAGGAGTAAGTATCTTAATTTCATGGCTGCAGTCACTATCTGCAGTGATTTTGGAGACCAAAAAGATAAAGTCTGACACTGTTTCCACTGTTTACCCATCTATTACCATGAATTTGTGTTAGCATGGTGTATTTTTCTCTATTCCTTTCCTTTTAACCTATCTTTGTCTTTATATGTAAAATGAATTTCTTAAAAAAAAATAAAATGAATTTCTTAATACAAGTGGGCGATTTTCTTTCTTATCATAAATCTCTATATTTTAATTGGTATTATTTATATCACTCTTACTTAAAGTAATTATTGATAAAGTTGAATTCATATTTACCATGTTTTCAGCTGCTCCTGTTCATTCCAATTTTCTATTTCCCCCCTCTTTTTCCCCTCCTCTAGTTTTGAGTATTTTATTAATTTACAGTTCCATTTTTATCTCCTTTCTTCTTTTATCTCCCTTCTTACACTTCTTTAAATGTTTCTTTAGTAGTTGCCCTAGAGTTTACCATATTCTGTACATTTTAAACTGGCCTGGATTCAACTTCAAATAACATTATACCATTCCATAAATCAAAGAAGGCAATGGCACCCCACTCTATTACTCTTGCCTGGAAAATCCCATGGACGGAGGAGCCTGGTAGGCTGCAGTCCATGGGTTCACGAAGAGTCAGATACGACTGAGCAACTTCACTTTCACTTTTCACTTTCATGCATTGGAGAAGGCAATGGCAACCCACTCCAGTGTTCTTGCCTGGAGAATCCTAGGGCAGGGGAGCCTGGTGGGCTGCTGTCTATGGGGTCGCACAGAGTCGGACACGACTGAAGTGACTTAGCAGTAGCAATATTCCATAAGTAGTACAGATACAATAAAAAAGTATTTTCAGTTTCTTCCTCCCATCATCTGTGATACTGCTGTCATTCATTTCACTAATCATATGCTATAGCCACCCAAAATATTAGCTACAATTATTTCTTTGAACAGTTATTTTTAACATCAGTTAAGAATAAGGGAAAAAAGGAAGAGATTTAATCTTCATTTTTCTGTTCTCCAACACTTTTTTTTTAATAGGTCCAGTTTTCTAACATACACTGTCTTTCTTTCGTCTGGAGAATTTCTTTTAATTTCTTAATTTCTTTTCTGCAGGTGTAGGTCTGCTGGTAATTAATTCCTTCAGCTTTATTTTGGCTGAGAAAGTCATTTCTCTTTCAATTTTGAAGGATCATTTCTCTGAACATCAACTTCGAGGCAAAGATCTTTCAAAACTTTAAATATTTCACTTCACTTTCTTCTCGATTCATGGTTTCTGAAAAGACTCCAATGTAATTTACTTACTCTTCCTATATAGGTAAAGTGTTTCTATTTCTCTGGATTCTTTCAATTTTTTCTCTGTCTTTGCTTTTTTTATTTTAAATATTACATGTAGAGGTTGTGTTTCTTTTTTTCTTGTTTTCCTGCTCATGGCCTCCAAACTGGTTTGTGGATCTATGGTTTTGTATCTGTTATGATTTTGAAAATTCTTGATTTTTATTTCTTCAAATATCTCTCTTTTGTTCTCTCTTTTCTTTACAGTACTCCAATTACATACATATTATACTTTTTGAAAATTTCCCACATTACTCCAATGTTATATTCTGGGTTTTTTTTTTTCATACTTTTTTCTCCTTGCATTTCAGTTTGGGACATTTTTATTAATCTTTCTTTATGTTCACTGAATTCAGCTGTGTCACATTTACTGATGAGCCTATCAAAGGCATTCTTCATTTATGTTATTGTATTTTTTTACTTCTAGAAGTTCCTTTTGATTCTTTCCATCTTTCTGCTTACATTACCCATATGTACTTTCATTGTATCTATTTATTCCATTAGAATTCATAATGCTCTAATCACAGTTAGTTTAAATTCTCTGATTAACCCAACATCTATGTCACATGTGAGTCTGGTTCTGATGATTGCTTTTCCAATCTGATTGCTTCTTCAGATTCTGTTTGGTTTTTTGATGGGGGCACTATTGCTGTGTTTTGTTTATATTTGTTGAAAGCTGGAACATGATTTGTCAGGTAATAGAAACTGGGGTAAACAGGCTCTTCATATGATTACTGATATTAATCAGCCTAGGAACTGGGATGTGTTTCCTGTTTGTTGTAGCTGTAGATACCATCAACTTCCAATTCTTCTCGTGCCTTATTTTTGTGTCCTCTCTTGACCTTAGGCTTCCCTACTTCAGAGAAAGTCTGTGTCCTATAGCGCTTTACCTGTATCTATGGTTATTATGCTGGAGCCTTTGTGGTAATATGTGGAGGAAAGTGATTTTTCTACACTTTTATTCAGCTCATCCTTTTAGTGTCTGTGTCTCAGGACTGTGACACCATTTCCTGCCCCTCTCCCCTCGCTCACCCACACATACCTGTTATGCGTATGTGTATGTTTGTGTCTTTGTGTGTGTGTGTTTTCATTTTAGGTGAGGCACAAGAGGTAGAGGGGACTAGAATGAGGAGGACTTACCTCCCCTAATTGGAATAAGAATCCAGGATTATGCTATGGCAAAGTCCTTTCCCCTGAAGAGAAGGTCTCTTTCTGGGGAAGGCTCTGGATATATTTCTTAATGTTCTTGGCATCTCCAGCCCCATATCCTCACATGAGGAGATCCTCCGGAGACCTTCACCTTGAGAACCTGGTGGCATTTCTGGAGGGAAAGATAAAATTATGCATGAGTGGGGGAATCCTAAGACTGCAATCCCAGGAATTTGTCATTCTCTTACGAGTGTACTCAGCCTCTGGTTGTGGTTGTTGTTGTTCAATTGCTAAGTCGTGTCCAACTCTTTGAAACCCCATGGACTGCAGCACTCCAGGCCTCTCTGTCCCTCACCATCCCCTGGAGTTTGCCCAAGTTCATATCTAGTGCATCAGTGATGCTATCTAAGGGTCTCATCCTCTGCCGCCTCTGGCAGTTCTCCAAAAAGAACATCTAAATGTTCTTATCAGGTATGGTTCCAATGGCTTTGCTCCATGGAAGGTAAAACTTGGGTGCTGTATCTCTCTGGATGTGGCTGTCTTATCAGATTCTTAGGTGTTGCTTTGTTCTTAAACCTCTTTTTTCTGATATGTTAAAGAAAAGTAATTGAGTTTGTTTGTCCAACTTTTTCTTGTTTAAAGAATAGGAGTGACACCTTCCAAGAACTTTCATGATGAAGCTGAAACCAGAAGTCCCCAAGTGGTCTTATTTAAGACAGTAAAATCACATATCTGTCATTATCTATCAAGCGTCATACAGTCCATCTTCATCTTGATCTTTTCTGTGCTGAGTACTAACACCTAACCCATATTCTTTCGTAGCATTGGCATGAATTGTAAACATCAGTCCCCAATTCACCTTTCAAATTATACTTCTGACCTCTAAAACTCTGTGTTAAGAATACCCTCTTCACTTTCTGCTATCATTCATCTAAACCCTCTAGTCATTCTGTACCTAAAGTAATTTCTTCTTAAATATCAAGCAATCTAATATCACAGTTGCTGCACTCTGGTACAGTTTTTGGAAAATTTTTTCCTTTTTTAATGTATTTTTCCTAAACTTCTAATTTTCTTTTATTTGTTCAACAAAAGTATATACTCAACAACATGCTGTTGGCTGTGCCTTCACCATTTTCCCTCATTCCAAATTCTGTACTACCAAAATGCATACATACTCTAAGTTTAAAATTCTTGACCTCTTTTGGAATTGATTTCAAGTACTATGCTTTTTTTTTTGTTTGTTTTCAGTTTTCAGAATAATGCCTTTCATGATACTGTTCTGGATTCTCTACTGTAACCCCTATATAGTCATATAACTTTTATCACAGCAAAGACATTCTGAAAAATTCCTATAGAATATTGATTTCATATTGATCTCTTTGTTTTGGTATATCCAGAGGTTTAGTGAGAGTGTTCACACCTTAGAGACAAATCCCTTCACATGTCCAACCTCTAAAAATTAATTAATATAATCCATTCTATCAGAAGAATAAAAAAGAAAATCACATGATAATATCAATATGTACAAAAAAAGTGTTTGACAGAATACAGCACCTATTCATGATAAAAAAAAATAGGAAACTAGGAATAGAGGGAAATATTTTCAACTTGATAAAGACTACCTACATAAACTTTTATACTAACACCGTATTTAATGGTGATCAACTCAAAGCCTACCCACAAATATCAGATAAAAGGTGAGGATGCCTCCTCTTGCCACTCCTTTTCAACATCATACTGAAAGTCCTTGCTAAAGCAACAAATAAGAAAAGAAAATAAAAAGAATAGATTGGACAAAAATGCATAAAACTGTTCACAAATGACATGATTTTCTATGTGGATAAATCCTCCTGGATCTAATAAATGATTATAAGAAAATTTCAGGATACAAGGTTATATACAGAAGTCTATTGTTTTCCTACATACCAACTATGAACAAGTGGATATTGAAATTAAAAATACAATACCACTAACTATAACACTGAAATAAATAACATATTTAGGTATAAATCTAACAAAATATGTACAGAATCTAAACTAGAAGCAGGTATAAAACTCTAATGAATGAAGTTAAAAAAAAAAGAGCTAAATAGATGAAAAAAGTGTTCCATATTCTAGTAAAGAAGATTCAATATAATCAAGATGTCATTTCTCACCAAATTAATCTGTAGATTCAATGCCATTCCAATCTAAATCCCAACTGGTTATTTTATAGATATCAACAGTCTGATTCTAAATTTTACAGGGAGAGGCATAAGACCCCAAATAACCAGCACAATATTTAAGGAAAAGGACAAAGATAGAGGACTGGCACTATTTAACTTCAAAAAAGGTCTTAATGACATGGATAACCAAGATGGCATCTAGGAGTGTGAAATCAAGTGGGTCTTAGGAAGCGTTACTGCAAATAAAGCTAGGAGAGGTGATGGAATTCCAGCTGAGCTATTTTAAATCTAAAAGATGATGCTGTTAAAGTGCTGCACTCAATATATCAGCAAATTTAGAAAACTCAGCAATGGCCACAGAATTGGAAAAGATCAGTTTTCATTTCAGTCCCAAAGAAGGGCTATGCCAAAGAATGTTCAAGCTACCACACAATTTTCTGGAGAAGGAAATGGCAACCCACTCCAGTATTCTTGCCTGGAAAATCCCATGGACAGAGGAGCCAGGTGGGCTACAGTTCATGGGGTCTCAAAGAGATGGACATGACTGAGTGACTGAGCACAAGGCACAGTTGCACTCATCTCACACGCAGCAAGGTAATGCTCAAAATCCTTCAAGCTAGGCTTTAACAGTACATGAACTGAGAACTTCCAGTTGTACAAGCTGGATTTAGAAAAGGCAGAGGAGCCAAAGATCAAATTGCCAACATCTGTTGAATCAAGTAAAAGCAAGAGAATTCCAGAAAAATATCTACTTCTGTGTCAATGACTATGCTAAATCCTTTGACTGTGTGGATCAAAACAAACTATGGAAAATTCTTCAAGAAATGTGAATACCAGACCACCTTCCCTGACTCCTGTGAAACCTATATGCAGGTCAAGAAGCAACAGTTAGAATCAGACATGAAACAATAGTGAAAGTGAAAAGTGAAAGTCACTCAGTCGTGTCCAACTCTGCGACCCCATGGACTATTCAGTCCATAGAATTCTCCAGGCCAGAATACTGGAGTGGGTAGCCTTTCCCTTCTCCAGGGGATATTCCCAACCCAGGGATCAGACCCAGGTCTCCCACATTGCAGGCAGATTCTTTAACAGCTGAGTCACAAGGGAAACATCAACAAAGGAGTACATCAAGGCTGTATATTGTCACCCTACTTATTTAACTTATATGCAGAGTGTATCTTTTGAAATGACAGACTGGATGAAGCACAAGCTGGAATCAAGATTGCGGGGAGAAATAGCAACAACCTCAAAGGTGCAAATGATACAACCCTAATGGAAGAAAAAGAAGAGGAACTAAAGAACCTCTTGATGAAGGTGAAAGAGGAGAGTGAAAAAGCTGGTTTAAAAATCAGCATTTAAAAAACTAAGCTCATGGCATCTGGTCCCATCACTTCATGGCAAATAAATGTGGAAACAATGGAAATGGTGACAGATTTTATTTTCTTGGGCTTCAAAATCACTATGGACAGTGACTGCACCTGTGAAATTAAAAGACATTTGCTCCTGTGAAAGAAAGCTATGGCAAACCTAGACAGTGTGTTGAACAGCAAAGACATTACTTTGCTGACAAAGATCCACATAGTCAAAGCTTTGTTTTTCCCAGTAGTCATGTGCAGGCATAAGAGTTAGACCATTAAGAAGGCTGAGCACCAAAGAATTGATATTTTCAAACTGTATTGCTGGAGAAAACTCTTGAGAGTCCCTTGGACTGCAAGGAGATCAAACCAGTCAATCCTAAAGGAAATCAGTTCTGAATATTCATTGGAAGGACTGATGCTGAAGCTGAAGCTCCAATACTTTGGCCACCAAATGGAAAGAGCCAACTAGTTGGAAAAGACCCTGATGCTGGGAAAGATTGAAGGCAGGAGAAGGGGGCTACAGAGGATTATATAGCTGGATGGCATCATCGACTCAGTGCACAAGAGTTTGAGCAAAACTCTGAAAGATAGTGAATGAAATGGAAGCCTGGCATGCTGCAGTCCATGGGTTCGCAATGAGTCAGACACTACTGAGAGACTGAATAACAGCAATTCAATGTCAAGACTTACCATAAAGCTACTGTAATCAAGCCTGTGTGGTACTGGCAAAAGAACAGTGAAACTGATGAAACAGAATAGAGAGTCCAGAAACAGATTTCTGTAAATAATGTCAACTGATCATTGACAAAGGAGAAAAGCTAGTACAACGGAATAAAGATAGCCTCTTAATGAATGGGGCTAGAACAAGTGAACGTTTACTTCAAATAAATAAATCTAGACACAGACCTTACACCCTTCACAAAAATGAGTGCAAAATGTATCACAGATATAAATGTAAAATTCAAAATTATAAACATCCTAGAATGATTATATAGAAGAAAACCGATGGTAGTGCCTTTTTAGATATAACATCAAAGACATGATCCATGAAAGAAATAATTGATCAGCTGTAGATCATTAAAATTGAAAACTTCATCTCTACGAGAGACAATATCAAGAAAATTATAAGACAAACCACAGACTGATAAAAAATACTTGCAAAAGAGACATGTGATAAAGGACTGTTAATGCAAAATAAAATACAAAACACTATTAAAACTGAAAAATAAGAAAACAAACAACCTGATTAAAAAAATGAGCCAAAGTAGTTAACAGACACTTGAGCAAAGAAGATGTATAGGTGACTGATAAATATATGAAAAGATGTTCCACATCATATGTCATAGTTCAGTTCAGTCGCTCAGTCGTGTCCAACTCTTTGCGACCCCATGAATCGTAGCACTCCAGGCCTCCCTGTCCATCACCAACTCCCGGAGTTCACTCAGACTCACATCCATCGAGTCAGTGATGCCATCCAGCCGTCTCATCCTCTGTCGTCCCCTTCTCCTCCTGCCCCCAATCCCTCCCAGCATCAGAGTCTTTTCCAATGAGTCAACTCTTCGCATAAGGTGACCAAAGTACTGGAGTTTCAGCTTTAGCATCATTCCTTCCAAAGAACACCCAGGGCGGATCTCCTTTAGAATGGACTGGTTGGATCTCCTGGCAGTCCAAGGGACTCTCAAGAGTCTTCTCCAACACCACAGTTCAAAAACATCAATTCTTCGGTGCTCAGCTTTCTTCACAGTCCAACTCTCGCATCCATGCATGACCACTGGAAAAACCATAGGCTTGACTAAATGGACTTTTGTTGGCAAAGTAATGTCTCTGCTTTTGAATATGCTGCTATCTAGGTTGGTCATAACTTTCCTTCCAAGGAGTAAGCATCTTTTAATTTCATGGCTGCAGTCACCATCTGCAGTGATTTTGGAGCCCCCAAAAATAAAGTCTGACACTGTTTCCACTGTTTCCCCTTCTATTTCCCATGAAGTGATGGGACCAGATGTCATGATCTTAGTTTTCTGAATGTTGAGCTTTAAGCCAACTTTTGCACTCTCCTCTTTCACTTTCATCAAGAGGCTTTTGAGTTCCTCTTCACTTTCTGCCATAAGGGTGGTGTCATCTGCATATCTGAGGTGATTGATATTTCTCCCGGCAATCTTGATTCCAGGTTGTGCTTCTTCCAGCCCAGCGTTTCTCATGATGTGCTCTGCATATAAGTTAAATAAGCAGAGTGCCAATATACAGCTTTGATGTAGTCCTTTTCCTATTTGGAACCAGTCTGTTGTTCCATGTCCAGTTCTAACTGTTGCTTCCTGACCTGCATATGTCATAAGAGAAATATAAATAAAACAAAGAGACACCTCTATACACCTATTAGAATCACCCAAATTTAGCACTGACAATAGCAAATTTGGCAAGGATGTGGAAAATAGGAAATTTTATACATTGCTTATGGGAATGCGATATGTTGCAACCATTTTATAAGACAGTTTGTTATTTCATACAAAATTAACATACTTTTTGGCATGGGATCTAGCAGTCACACTTCTTGGTGTTTTATTGGAAGGATTTGAAAACATACCCATGCATAAATCTGCATATGGATGTTTATAATGCCTTTATCTGTAGTTGCCAAAACTTGGAAGCAACCAGGATGTCTTTCAGTAGGTGATGGATAAATAATCCAGGGTATAAATAATCCAGAGTCCCTTAGATAGCAAGGAGATCCAACCAGTCCATCCTAAATAAATCAGTCCTGAATGTTCATTGGAAGGACTGACGCTGACGCTGAAACTCCAATACTTTGGCCACCTTATGTGAAGAACTGACTCATTTGAAAAGACCCTGATTCTGGGAAAGATTGAAGGTGGGAGAAGGGGAAGACAGAGGATGAGATGGTTGGATGGCATCATCGACTCAATGGACATGAGTTTCAGTAAGCTGTGGGAGCTGGTGATGGACAGGGAGGCTTGGCATGCTGTAGTCCATGTCCGACAAAGAGTTGGACATGACTGAGCAACTGAACTGAACTGATATACAAATAATGGAGTATAATTTAGCAATAAAAGGAAATGGGCTTTCAAGCCATGAAGATGTGAATAAACTTTAAATGTATATTACTAAGCAAAAGAAGCCAATCTGAAAAGGCTACACACTATATGATTTCAATTATATGACATTCTGGAAAAGGCAAAATTCTGAAGACAATAAAAGGATTAATCGTTAGCTGAGATCAGGAAGGGGAGGGAGAAATGAATACATAGAGCACAAACGATTTTTAGGGCACTGAAAATAAACTCTGTATAGAATAATGATGGATATATGTCATTGTGCATTTGTTCAAACCTGTACAGTGTACAACACCAAAAGCGAACCCTTGGGTAAATTTTGAATTTTGGGTGATGTATCAGTATAGTTTCATCCTTGGTAAAAAAAAAAAAAAAAGTACCATCCTGGTGAGTGATGTTGATAATGGGGTAATATATTAATAAAAAGTATTGGGTTGGCAAATGGTTTCGTTTGAGTTTTTCCAAAAGATGTTATGGAAAGACCCAAACAAACTGGTTGGCCAACCCAATACATGGGAAATATCTGTACCTTCATCTCAATTTTGGAGTAAACATAAAACTTCTAAAAAGAAATAAAGTCTTTAAAAGATATAAAAAAGAAACTAAAGAAGTGAGTTAATTGAATATTTTGTACTTGTCAATATCATAAGTGCTGAAAACATATAAAAGAGTATGACAAACACTATTCAAAAGTAATTTGCATTCAGTTGCCAGGGAAAAATATGTATTAAAATAAATGTATAATATAATGTAATAAACAATGTAATGATATATAATTTAATAAACTTTTAGGTTATAAAATACTTTCTTTTACAAAGTTAGTTACAGACGAACAATCAATAAAAATATAAGAATGGTCTGACACTAAAATCTGAGAAATCCATGTGAATACTCTTGTAATCAGACTTGTGATCTGGGAAAAGCAACTATTCCTTTGGGTTTTACATAGAAAATGTTTGCTTTTTCTTTCTTATGTGCTTTTGCTGTATTTTTTATACAGACTTCTCCATTAAACATAAGATCCAAAGTTTCCTGTAAAATTTTTCTTTATTTTTTTAAAGATGTTTAGAAAAGTTAATTTGTCATGTAAAGACATTTTAAGAGTTTACTATTAATTAAATTGAAATATAAAAAATATAAACTCACATATACTCATAATATTAAAAAAAAACTGTATTAAATCAACCGTAAACATACTTCTTTTTAGAAAGTAAAATAAATATAGAGTCCAAATCTCAAACTCAATTACTAGAAAGAACAAAACTAATTCTAATTGTTTTTGGAACACATAGAATACTTTATAGTTTAAAAATGAACAAATAAGCTAGCTTTCCAACCCCTGCAGGACTCACATATCTAAATTATTCATAGAATATTAAATATGTATTCTAAGCAAAAGAATGCCTCCTTCCACAAGGGATGGCACACAAATAATTAACCTTTATATGGGACTTTTACTTGAATTTTTGAATATGTAATTTGTTCTATTTGGAACAGTAATGTTTAGATGGGCCACTCTGGCAGCAAGAAAACAATTGCATTCATTCCCTTTTAGAAAAACCACAAATGGAATAATTTTCTTTAAAGAAAACTAAACTGCAAACTTTCATAAGAAAATATAAGGTTATTTCAAAATTCATTGTAACTTGTCATTTTCCTGTATCTTACGTGTGATATTTATGGTTGGGATATGAAGAATGACAGAGAGTGTTGTGGATTATAAAAGGTACAGTTCTTGAAAGTGATTATCTTTAATAATGTTGTATAGCATAGTTCAAAGATAGTAAGTTAGGATCCTGGAGCATGTGATTATATGTTTGACTATACAACTAGTTAGCTACTAAGCAGATGTGGTCAGTTTCTTAATATCTCTAGACCTCATTTTCTTCATGTATCACTCAAGCTATAAGTCAAAATATATAACAAAACACTGCTAAGAATTGAAAGGCAGCTATCAAGTAATTGATAATTTTTATTTCAAGTGTTGCAAAGGGATGTACATTTTTCAATTATGTCATACATGTATTTTTAAATGCATCTAGTTAATAGAAATACAGGCGTAAGTTGTATTTGAATAGAAATACAGGTTCCACTTAAGTAAATATATTAGACTTAGATTCAATCAAAGTTTTGTGGCAACGTCTGCCAAAGGAATCCAGGAATGCATGTGCCTCAGAACACTGGTGTTAAAGCTTTGGCATCATTATTGGAAAATCATTATGAAAATTAAGCTGATTTTTAAGTTGATTTGTTACAATAATACACACATGTCTTAGAAGGATTTAGAAATAATCCAGTTATCTTTTAATTATTTATCATACATAGCAACAAAATCTAAATAAGCCCAAACAAATTTGCAGAGCTACCATTTGATATATACAAACTATATATAATTCCTATGGTCTTTAGTGATTAATTTTCTGAAGCCAAGGAAATTTAGTAGTGAGAGTTTACTGGAACTCAAATCCAATAAATACATTGACTTGCAATGTATTAAACTGGAAATATATGACTGCACAATTTTGGAAGCTCAAACATTTGTGTGACACATTATTGGATTTATTTAGAAAAACTAATAAATAATACCCTATAATAATGGCATTTTATTTGTTTTTTAAATGGATCTACCTCCAGAATTTGTAAGCCTGTACATTTGATTCTTTACTACTACCTTATATTAGATCATGTTGGCAGAAAGAGCAGCATACAGAAATGGGGTGGGCTTAAATACTATCAGTGAAGAAAAGTCTATTGTATTTACTAGTACATGCACTATACTAAAATGTGTTACTTTTTCATAAACATAAGATGTAAATTTATGATTTTATAACTCATAATAAAACTGAGAGACCTAGACTTTTAATTTATAAAGAAACATGATATTTCCCAATAGACAAATATATCTAAGAAGCTAAATTTTAATTGTAATAGAACATGAAATGTTTGAAATAAGAGAAAGGGCAGTTATTACAATGTGGAACCAAATTGCTTATGCTTTTCTATCATAGCAGTTATTATAGTTATAAGTACATGCTCAGTCCTTCAGTTGTGTCTGACTCTTTGCAGCCCCATGGACTGCAGCCCACCAGGTTCCTCTGTCCATGGGATTCTTCAGGTAAGAATACTGGAGTGGGTTTGCTATTTCCTTCTCCTGGGGATCTTACCAACCCAGAAATTGAACTCATGTTTTCTGCATTGGCAGACAGGTTCTTTACCACTAAGCCACCTAGGAAGCCCTTTATAACTACAATTACATGTGTATTTATTTGTGTCTGTCTACTTAATAACTTTTTTATTTACTAAATCATACATTTCGCAAGAGCCATGTCTGTATTTCTGCTGGGGCTGCTGCTAAGTCTCTTCAGTTGTGTCCGACTCTGTGCAATCCCATAGACGGCAGCCCACCAGGCTCCCTCCTCCCTGGAATTCTCCAGGCAAGAAACACTGGAGTGGGTTGCCATTTCCTTCTCCAATGCATGAAAGTGAAAGTGAAGTTGCTCAGTCATGTCCGACTCTTCGCGACCCCATGGACTGCAGCCTACCAGGCTCCTCCATCCATGGGATTTTCCAGCCAAGAGTACTGGAGTGGGGTGCCATCTCCTTCTCCTGTCTGTATTTCTATTCAGGATTTAAAGTGTTCAGTATGTGGAATGACCAGATAAATGACTGGCCAGTAATACCTAGGTGTGCATTTAGATTTTTTATTTTATTTTATTTTTACTTTACACTATTCTATTGGTTTTGCCATACATCAACATGCATCTGCCACAGGTGTACATGTGTTCCCCATTCTGAACCCCCCTCCTACCTCCCTCCCCATACCATCCCTCTGGGTCATCCCAGTGCACCAGCCCCAAGCTTCCTGTATCCTGCATCGAACCTGGACTGGCTATTCATTTCTTATATGATATTATACATGTTTTGATGCCATTCTCCCAAATCATCCCCCACCTCCCTCTCCCACAGAACCTAAAAGACTATTCTATACATCTGTGTCTCTTTTGCTGTCTCACATACAGGGTTGTCATTACCATCTTTCTAAATTCCATATATATGCATTAGTATACTGTATTGGTGTTTTTCTTTCTGGCTTACTTCACTCTGTATAATAGGCTCCAGTTTCATCCACCTCCTTAGAACTGATTAAAATGTATTCTTTTTAATGGCTGAGTAATACTCCACTGTGTATATGTATCACAGCTTTCTTATCCATTCATCTGCTGATGGACATCTAGGTTGCTTCCATGTCCTGGCTATTATAAACAGTGCAGCAATGAACATTGGGGTACACGTGTCTCTTTCAATTCTTGTTTCCTCAGTGTGTATGTCCAGCAGTGGGATTGCTGGGTCATATGGCAGTTCTATTTCCAGTTTTTAAAGGAATCTCCACACTGTTCTCCATAGTGGCTATACTAGTTTGCATTCCCACCAACAGTGTAAGAGGGTTCCCTTTTCTCCACACCCTCTCCAGCATTTATTGCTGGTAGACTTTTGAATTGCAGCCATTCTAACTGGCATGAAATGGTACCTCATTGTGGTTTTGATTTGCATTTCTCTGAGAATGAGTGATGTTGAGCATCTTTTCATGTGTTTGTTAGCCATCTATATGTCTTCTTTGGAGAAATGTCTATTTAGTTCTTTGTTCCATTTTTTGATTGGGTCGTTTATTTTTGTGGAATTGAGCTGCAGGAGTTGTGTGTATATTTTTGAGATTAGTTGTTTGTCAGTTGCTTCATTTGCTATTATTTTCTCCCATTCTGAAGGCTGTCTTTTCACCTTGCTTATAGTTTCTTTTGTTTTGCAGAAGCTTTTAATTTTAATTAGATCCCATTTGTTTATTTTTACTTTTATTTCCAATATTCTGGGAGGTGGGTCATAGAGGATCCTGTTGTGATGTATGTCAGAGAGTGTTTTGCCTATGTTTCTCCTCTAGGAGTTTTATTGTTTCTGGTCTTATGTTTAGATCTTTAATCCATTTTGAGTTTATTTTTGTGTATGGTGTTAGAAAGTGTTCTAGTTTCATTCTTTTCCAAGTGGTTGACCAGTTTTCCCAGCACCACTTGTTAAAGAGATTGTCTTTTCTCCATTGTATATTCTTGCCTCCTTTGTCAAAGATAAGATGTCCATAGGTGCGTGGGTTTATCTGTGGGCTTTCTGTTTTGTTCCATTGATCTATATTTCTGTCTTTGTGCCAGTACCATACTGTCTTGATGACTGTGGCTTTGTAGTAGAGCCTGAAGTTAGGCAGGTTGATTCCTCCAGTTCCATTCTTCTTTCTCAAGATTGCTTTGGCTATTCGAAGTTTTTTGTATTTCCATACAAATTGTGAAATTATTTGTTCTAGCTCTGTGAAGAATACTGTTGGTAGCTTGATAGGGATTGCATTGAATCTATAGATTGTTTTGTGTAGTATACTCATTTTCACTATATTGATTCTTCCGATCCATGAACATGGTATATTTCTCCATCTATTAGTGCCCTCTTTGATTTCTTTCATCAGTGTTTTATAGTTTTGTATATATAGGTCTTTAGTTTCTTTAGGTAGAGATATTCCTAAGTATTTTATTCTTTTCATTGCAATGGTGAATGGAATTGTTTCCTTAATTTCTCTTTCTATTTTCTCATTATTAGGGTATAGGAAATGCAAGTGATTTCTGTGTGTTGATTTTATATCCTGCAGCTTTACTATATTCATTGATTAGCTCTAGTAATTTTCTGGTGGAGTCTTTAGGGTTTGCTATGTAGAGGATCATCTCATCTGCAAACAGTGAGAGTTTTACTTTTTCTTTTCCAATTTAGATTCCTTTTATTTCATTTTCTGCTCTGATTGCTGTGGCCAAAACTTCCAAAACTATGTTGAATAGTAATGGTGAAAGTGGGCACCCTTGTCTTGTTCCTGACTTTAGGGGAAATGCTTTCAATTTTTCACCATTGAGGATAATGTTTGCTGTGGGTTTGTCATATATAGCTTTTATTATGTTGAGGTATGTTCCTTCTATTCCTGCTTTATGGAGAGTTTTAATCATAAATGGATGTTGAATTTTATCAAAGGCTTTCTCTACATCTATTGAGATAATCATATGGCTTTTATTTTTCAATTTGTTAATGTGGTGTGTAACATTGATTGATTTGCAGATATTGAAGAATCCTTGAATCCCTGGGACAAAGCCCACTTGGTCATGGTGTATGATCTTTTTAATGTGTTGTTTGATTCTGATAGCTAGAATTTTATTAAGGATTTTTTTAAGTTGTATTTGAAACTTTAACTACCAAACGAAAATAACTTCATTTTTAAGAGCATTTTCAAGTTAGTAGAAAAAAGAGGAAACAAATTTCACTCTCAGCCTCTCTTTTCTCCAAAATCAGTTAAATGTATATTACCTCTTTCTTTTAAGATTGAGTCTGGTTATAATTCTAGTGTATTTATATTAACATATTATGCTATATATGCTATACTATATTATACTATATATGTTAATATACTGCTACTGCTAAGTCACTTCAGTCGTGTCCAACTCTGTGTGACCCCATAGACGTCAGCCCACCAGGCTCTCCCACCCCTGGGATTCTCCAGGCAAGAACACTGGAGTGGGTTGCCATTTCCTTCTCCAATGCATGAAAGTGAAAAGTGAAAGTGAAGTCGCTCAGTTGTGTCCGACTCTTAGTGACCCCATGGACTGCAGCCTACCAGGCTCCTCCATCCATGGGATTTTCCAGGTAAGAGTACTGGAGTGGGGTGCCATTGCCTTCTCCAATATGTTAATATAATTATGTTTATATACACATATAGGAAATCTCAAGACAAAATGCAACCAAGTTAAAAGAAAAATAGAAACTATGAAGCACTAAGAATAGAAATATTCTAAAATGTTTATGCACAACTATCTTCAACATAAATATTATACATACTAAATTAATTATACACATATCAATAGAAATAATTATATATATATATATATATATATATATATTCATTTATATGGGCTTCCCAGGTAGCGCTAGTGGTAAAGACCCAGCCTGCCAACACAGGACATATAAGAGACGCAGCTTCGATCCCTGAATTGGAAAGATCCCCTGAAGGAGGACATGGCTACTCACTCTAGTACTCTTGCTTGGAGAATCCCCATGGACAGAGGAGCCTGGTGGGGTACAGCCCACAGGGTCACAAAGAATTGGACATGACTAAAGTGACAACGCATGCGCAGACACACACACGCACACATGCACACACACACACACATATATATATAATTTCAAGAAAACTGCAACGAAGTAAAAGGAAAAAGTAAAAACCCCAGCCACTGAGCATAGAAATAGTTTTTGAATGTTTATTCATGACAGTCTTCAATAAAAGACCTCATTATTCCCATACACAAGTGTGTACAGTTTTCTGTCAAGGAAAAAGAGAAATATGGATTGCCTTTTCTGTAAAGAAAAGATGAATTTAGCCATCAACAATTGGTCTGAAATTTACTTATCTGTGCTTTGCATGGTTGGAATGGCTTGCCAACTTATAGTGGACAGAGTTACATGGTTTTTTACAAGCAAATAAATGAATGTAATCTTACACTAAGGGAAGAGGGAAGGTCGGAAAGAATTCTGTTGTATAAGCACCAAGTCTTTTTGCCATATGGCATGTTTCCAGTGTGATAAAGAATACTGAATTCTAGGCTGATATAAATGTTTTGTGTATATATATATGTGGCATATTTCTGTGCCAGTACTCAGGAGTACAGTTAGATCTGGAGGAGGAAGCCCAAGTGAGAGTGAGGGTGTGAAATCCCAAAGCACCATTTTCAGGAGCGTTATTGCATTGTCAGCAGTATTCTCTTCAGCTGGAAGGACTACTTTCTGTGCATTTGTGCATGTTTGTGATTATGTGGCCACACACATATAATGTGTATATGCCACTAGGGCTAAACAGACATGTGGATGCCCCAGGCAAGCTAATAAATCGTCAGTCCTTCAAAGCAATATGCTTTTGGTGTTTATTGTATTCTAGTAGAAAGTTGACTGCTTTGTAGCAGAAAAGGAAGGAAGGCGGCTAATTGGAGGGTGTGATCAGTCTCTTCCCATTTTCTCAAACAAGTCTCCCCTACTCCCACATTGTACTTGGCAAAGCAAATAATCCTGTAGTTAATGGGGTCCATTTCTTAGAAGGCAGTTTAATGATGCTCAATTGATACTTGGTGCCTTCCCAGTTCTTTACTCCCATGCTTAAATAAATTATCAAAGAATTCCCCAACCTCATATAACTCTTCTACCTAAAAAGGATCTGGTAAGCATAGTCTCTCTTCGTTTACATTTGAGTGATTTTAAGGCCCCTTTTTGGATTTGGATCCTGAGCAATGGCCTGAATGGTTTGACACTTAGAACAATGCATTAAACCACTAATCTGTACCACCTGGTTCAACCACGGGGAGATTGGAAGCAGTACTTAAGCTTCCATCAAAAAAACCTCTGTCAGCACCAACTGTCTCCACCACTTTTCACTTCCTTACTTTTCCTGGAGCCTCTTGTTCTTTTCTAATTCCTCTCACTTCAATTCTGTTCTCAGAAAAAAAGCTCATACCAGCAACTTGTGTACATTGGACTGTGTGATTAGTAATTTCTCCTCAAATACTCTCCTGGTTCATATATTCTAAATGAATTAAAAAAAACTTTGTTTCTTTGCAAATGTAATGTAAAAAATCAAAAGACAAGTAAGGAAATAATTCTGTGAGTGGTACAGAACAGCTGACTATAGTCATATCACCTATATACTTTAAAGAGTGAGTTCAGTGACCAAGGCATAATTTAGAGTAATGTTGGTAGCTTAATTTTTAAACACAAATAAATGGATGTTAGCTTTCATGTATTTCTGGTAGAGAAACTGTTGGATTGTAAGTGTATGTAAATGGACACACAGGAATATGCATACTATCAACAGTCTATATTGGCTAATAGGGGACAAGAACATTTTGTAAATAGTATATGTTGATTGCTTTCCCTGAGACACACACATACACATGCACACAAAATTAAAAATCACGCCAGAATTAAAAAAATTATTCTTTAGTTAACTGTGATAGGCATAAAGCCTTTTTATTTTGAAGCATTACTCAAAGAAAGTTGCATAAATAGTGCAGATTTTCATATACTCTTTATCCACCTTTCCCCAGTAGAGGCATATTACACAGCTGTTGTATAACATCAAAACCAAGAAATGGCACCTCAGTGCTAACCAGAATATAGTCTTTTCACCATTTTAAAATCTGCATTAATTTCTGTGAATATACAATTCTGTGCAGTTTTATCACAAGTATAGATTTATATAACCACCACCCAAATCAAGGTGCCAAATGGTCCTGTCACCACAAAACAGCTCTAGCATGCTATTTTTTTGTACTTGTATCTGTAACCTCATCACACACACATACACACTCTACCTGGCCCCTGGAAATCATGAATATGTTCTCCATCTTTACATTGTTTTTCCATTTCAAGAATGTTATATAATGAGACCAGTACAACATGAAGCATTTTGAGACTGACATTTTTCACTAAGAATAATTTTTCAGGTCCATTCAGGTTGTTAGACTTATTTGATATTTTATTGTTTTTTAGTGGTGTGTGGTGTTCCATGTGTAGAACATATGGATTCCAGGTATGGATGTATCAGAGTTTGTCTATACATTCACCAAAGGAAGGACATTTGGGCTATTGTTAGAACTTTTCTATTATAAATAAAGTTGCTAATACATTCATGTATTGGTATTTTCCTATGTATTGTGTCAATGTAAGTTTTCATATCTCTGTAATAAATGGCCATGTGTGTGATTGCTGATTCATATAGTAAAAGCTGAGAAAGTGCTGTAAACATTCTGTAAGTGTCTGTACCATTTAGGGGCTTCCCTGGTGGCTCAGACAGTAAAGAATCTGCCTGCAATGAGGGAGAGTTGGGTTCAATCCCTGGGTTGGGAAGATCCCCTGGAAAAGCGAATGGTTACCCACTTCAGTATTCTTGCCTGGAGAATTCCATGGATGGAGGAGTCTGGCACGCTACAGTCCATGGGGTTGCAAAGAGTCAGACATGACTGAGCAACTAACATGCACACATACACACACACACCATTGTATATTCCCATCAGCAATGTAAGAAGGATCAAAGAGTTCACATTTACTTCAGGCTCTTTGGAAAACTGAAAAAAACTAATTAAAATGATGATACATATACCTTGCATGGTAAGTTGTTGCAGTCCTGTCCAACTCTGTGTGATGCCAGGCTCTTCTGTCCATGGGTTCTCCAGGTAAGAACTCTGGAGTGCGTTGCCATGCCCTCCTCCAAGGGGATCTTTCTAATCCCAAGATAGAACCTGCGTCTCTTATGCCTACCTGCATTGGCTGGTGGGTTCTTTACCACTAGCGCCACCTGGGAAGCCCTTATGAGCCATCAATTCCCTCTTAAGTATAGGTCTTCAAGTGTAAGACTGAATCACTGCATATGTGTTCCAGGAGTCATGTACGAAAACCTGCAGTGTGCTCATAATAATGAATGACTGAAAGTGCTCCCAAAGCTGGCAACAGCCAAAACAACCAACCAACAAACAATCATCAGTTCAGTATATTGATATAAATGACTTGCTGTACAATCTCACATTGGATTAACATTCAACAGTGAAAAGAATAAACTGCAACTAAATGCATCATCTAGATGAATCTCAAAAAATGTATAAAGAGGGAAATAAAAAGAATGTATACAAAATAATCCCATTCATTGAAATTGAAAAATTAAAATACAGATAGTAGTTTTTTAAGGAAATATATATACATAATATTATAGAAAAACAAAGAATTGATTAACAAAATATTCAAGAGTATGCTGGAAAGTGATCAAATTCTATTACAGAGGACCATAAGGACTTCTCTGGTATTGGCAAAATTCTATTTTTTGAGTGGTAGTTATCTGGGTTATTATTATTATTTAAATTGTATGTATATATAACATTTTTTACATGTGCTATATCCCCAGTACAATAAAATAAAAACTATAAAAAATGATACCTCTCCATTTTATTTTAATTACTTACTCTAGTCTTTTTGGTCTGGCATCACGCACAAAGATACACACACACACACACACACACACACACACAAATCCCATTTGCTCTTTGTTTCATGTCTTTCACAACTTAGCTTTGTGTCTGATTAGCCTGTAAATTGAACAAAAAGAGTAATGCGTTTTTTACCTCTGTACAATTTTTTCAACACTGATGCATCATAATCATATTTCTTGTACTCCACATATGATGAATATATTTAACTATTGTCAGAATTTCCTGTTGGGGTTGGGGACAGGACACATCTTAAAGCTTTTGAAACATTTTTTAAAAGCTTCTGGGGATTTTATAAAATCTGGAATTTATTATACTTAAAGAAAGCTTTTTTACTATCTTTCTTAAGGATTAAGTAGTCAGCAATAGAAGGAGAAAGAAATTAACTGCTTTCTATGTTAACAGTGCACCTTATTCATTTGATAAGTGAACAAATCAAATTTAATTTTTTACTTATCCCATAGGAAAATAAACCCAGAGAAACATTTAACTTAAAAATATAACTCAATAAACCTTATTTTATTAATAAGTTCCTTAAAGAAAGAACTTTAAATTTATAACTATGGGCACTAAAAATGGCAATCTATTAAATGAAGATATAGGTTTAAATACTAATCCAATATGTGCAACAATATATTAAATAAACATTAAATATTTTTAGGTTTAACCTGTTAGAAAATTAAGCAGTATTTTTCACACAAAATTAGACTTTTAAGTTATTAGTAAGAGCCCTTCTTTTATGTAGAGATACAATCAGCTGGGTGGTTTTATTTATTCAAGTCATCTTTATGTCTCCATATGCTAGTTAAGCTCTTTTTCATATTATTGTAACTGGTATGAAACACTTAATCAAATTCTGAAAACACCCAGGCATTTTTCAGGATAAAAATATGTCCTGCTTTCTTTTTAGGAGTTGGATTTATTTTTCTAATCATGAATTAACATCTTCCCTTGTAATTCATTGAATTTTAATATAACTTTCCCTGGGTTGGGTCCCAAACAATCCAAAATCTCTCACTCAGACTTAATTGGTATTATGGCCAGCTGAACATGTCCTAAAATATTACTAAAGTTAATATCCATCCAATCCGTCATGTACTTGCTGACCATAGAAAAGCGCTTATATATTTGATTTCAAGGATGATCAGAATAACAACTGTAACATTTGTTTGGAGTATTTTGCAGTTCACAATGTGATTTAAAATACATTATTATAGTTCATCCTTAGACAAATAAATGTCTGGTACTACTGTTTTACAGATTACCAAGCTCAGAAGGATTAAGTGATACACCAAAGCTCCACAACTAGTGAGTTTGTGTGATGGTTCTTTATGATTTTGTCAGTTTTGTTTGGCTTGCAAGTCAAGGCCCTAACTGCCTTTTGCCTCTGGACCATTGTTTTAAGAACATTTGTATGTAGAATAACTTTAAGAAATTGAGTGCCTCCTCCAGAGTAAAGGTCAGGCAAATTTGTTTGCAATTCATAGTAAAACTTTTGAGTTCCTTGAATTTAATACTTCTAAAACCCCACGGATGGAGGAGCCTAGTAGGCTGCAGTCCATGGGGTCGCGAAGAGTTGGACACGATTGAGCATCTTCACTTTTGTTTTTTGCTTTCATGCATTGGAGAAGGAAATGGCAACCCACTCCAGTGTTCTTGCCTGGAGAATCCCAAGGACGGAGGAGCCTGGTGGGCTGCCGTCTATGGGGTCACACAGAGTCCGACACAACTGAAGTGATTTAGCAACAGCAGCAAGCTGTAATGCAAAGCTACTTTGTTGCCACTTCCACCTAGGTCTTTGTACATTGGCCCCTTGGGAACTGGGAACAGTGGGAACTGACATAAAAATTAAGCTGTCTCTGATCCAAGAGACTCATGTTTTCTGGCAGTACCCATAAAACTGGCCAACTGCTTGGCTTGCATGTATGGTAAAGCTTCAGACTTATCATAGATCTTGGAGCCAGTTATGAAGCAGAGGAGACAGTGATTTTTTTAGTCTCATGGTTCAGTATGCATTTTGTATACTAAATGAGTCCCCAAACACCAAATTAATATACTCAGATCTCCAGTATTATTTTACACATGAAAAAAGGAAGATGCATGTTATTGCCTCCTAATTGTGCTAAATATCTCATGCACAGTCATTTTGATTTTATATATGTTTGCATGTATAGGATACACACATGCCTCAAAGAGGGGAAAACCACTGATCACAGTGGCAGAATTTGGCAAAGGGAACTCATACTTCAGGAGGGAAATTTTCCTTTTGCCCATATACATATTCATACTTACTGAATGGTATCCTTTGTGGAAGGCAGTTAGTATAGCAATCAATAAAATCAAGTTATCTAGGGTCATATTCTTAACTGACTATATTACATTGATAAATTTCCTTAACATTTATTTCTATATACTTCAGTTTTCTTGTTGTTAAAATTGTGCAGTTATAATAACCACCTTATACATCGTGAGGATGAAAATAATGTGACAGTGTGATCAACTGCTCAGTCGTGTCTTGACTATTTGCAACCCCATGGACTGTAGCCCACCAGGTTCCTCTGTCATGGGATTGTCCCAGCCAGAATACTGGGGAAGGCAGTCATTTCCTCCTCCAGGGGAGCTTCCTAACCCAGGGATCCAACCTGTGTCTCCTGAATCTCCTGCATTGCAAGCAGATTCTTTACCTCTGAGACACAGGGGAAGCTTGAGGATTAAACAAGTTGCTAGCTTAAAGGTTTTAATATAGTGCCTTAGAATAGGCAATCAATGTGTTAGTAATAATGATTCAAAATACTTTTCAAGTGATTTTCATATGTTAATATCCTGCTATCAGTAAATTAATTTTAAATGACATACTATTTCATGAGTACAAGGTACAACATAAAGTGAAAATACTCTATATAGCTTTTAGTTGAGACTGAGATGCAAATTACTGATGTGAGAACATATACTTTGACTCTGTTTTGATAGAGAAGAGGTAAGAGAAGAAAACTGGGTGCTTTAGCAAAGGTCTTATGATGCCATAAATATGGTAAGAAAATCTCAGGAGGAAATTTCAGTGGTGAAAACAATCTCTTTAGTAGACAAATTCATCCCTTAAAGGAGCACAGCTTCAGTAATGGTTACTGAATCATACTTTAAATCATCCCTAGATTGCTTTTAATATTGATACCTGTGTTGTGTAATATGCTAAGTTGCTTCAGTCATGTCTGACTCTTTGTGACCCCATGGACTGCAGCCCCCCATGCTCTTCAGTCCATGGGATTCTCCAGGCAAGAATACTGGAGTGGGTTGTCATTCCCTCCTCCAGGGCATCTTCCTGATTCAGGGATCGAGCCCATGTCTCATGTCTCCTGCATTGGCAAGAGGGTTTATTTTTTACCACTAATGCCACCTGGGAAGCCATGTTAATACCTAATACAATGTAAATGCTATTTATAATAAATAGTTGTAGATACAATGTAAATGTTATGTAAACAGTTGCCATAAATGAAAGATTCAAATTTTAATTTTTGGAAGTTTCTGGGTTTATTTTTTCAAATATTTTCAGTTTGCAGTTGGTTGAATCTGCAAATGCAGAACCAACGGATACAGAGGGCAGACTGTATCAGAAACTTAGCTATGATTATAGCAATTCTTTGAACACAGACAAGATCAGTGATGTTCTATGCCAGGCTGGGTGTTACTGGTTAAGTCCCATTCTTGATTAACTGTGTACTCTTATGTTAACAAGCTATACCTACCAGATACCCATTATATTTGAGAAAGATGTAAGGTTTATCAAGACCTGCTTCAAGTTAAAAATGGAAGGCAACAACGTTGAAGGGTGAGAGATGAAATCTGCCAAGACATTTCTAGTAAAGGGGAAGAGCTCAGAAATTCCCAACCTGCATCCTTTTTAGGTTCAGTTCAGTTCAGTTCAGTTGCTCAGTTGTGTTTGACTCTTTGCAACCCCATGGACTGCAGCATGCCAGGTTTCCCTGCCCATTACCAACTCCCAGAGCCTACTCAAACTCATGTCCATTGAGTCAGTGATACCATCCAACCATCTCATCCTCTGTTGTCCCCTTCTCCTCCTGCCTTCAATCTTTCCCAGCATCAGGGTCTTTTCCAGTGAGTCATTTCTTCACATCAGGTGGCCAAAGTATTGGAGTTTCAGCTTCAGCATCAGTCCTTCTAGTGAATATTCAGGATTGATTTACTTTAGGATGGACTGGTTGGATCTCCTTGCAGTCCAAGGGACTCTCAAGAATCTTCTCCAACACCACAGTTCAAAAGCATCAATTCCTTGGCACTCAGCTTTCTTTAGAGTCCAACTCTCACATCCATATATAACTACTGGAAAAATAATAGCTTTGACTAGATGGACTTTTGTTGGCAAAGTAATGTCTCTGCTTTTTAATATGCTGTCTAGGTTGGTCATAACTTTCCTTCCAAGGAGCAAGCATCTTTTAATTTCATGGTGCTTTTTAGGTAATTCACTGCATTTCCAAATGCCTAAATGTCACTATATCTGCTTGTCTGTCATAGAATTATGACCTAAGATTCCCATTCTCTTGAAAATACACGTCTCCTACCAGTCAATCTAACTCAAGTAAGACTGCTACTGTGTTGAGACTTTTCAGAATGTAATTAAACGGTCCCAAATCAATTGATGTTATACAGGGAGAATGTCCTGCCAGAGACTAATCCAATCCTGTGAGCCCTTAAAAGGATCTTGGCTTTCCCCAGCTAAAAAGATGTGAAGTGTGAGAGGAGATTCTCCATTGCTGGTTTTGAAGATGGAGAGAGCATGTGAACTCTCAGAGATGAAAGTGATGTCCATCTCACAATAGGCAATGCAATAGGGACCTGACTCTGACAACCATAAGGAACTAATTTGTGCCATCAAACTGAAAGAAGACTGCAAGATTCTACTGAGAATGTGGCTGCTTGACATCTTGATTTTCAACCTGTGGGACCTTAAGCAGGGACTCCAGTAACACTGTGTCCACACTTCTGACCTACAGAACTGTGAGCTAATAAACAGGTATTGTTTTAAAGCCGTTAAATGCGTTGTGGTTTCTTAGCCAGCAATAGAAAATTAATAAACAATGTGACTGTGCTTTGAATGCATTTTTATTGCATTATTTGCTTTTTAGAATTTTGTCTTATAATTTTCACACCATTACCTGGATAATTGTACCAGCATAAATATTCCAATAAGCAATGTGTTATATCACAAAAGTGAAGGAGTTTGAATACAAAGGTACCAATGCGATAAATGTTTCCTGCCAACATTCAGAATTGTTTCTGAATCTTTGTCTGAGTACACATATTTCCATGACATTGAACAGATATTTGCCTAACTGCAACAGAAAAAAAGGCTTTTTATCCTCCTTCTATTAGGATCCCAGGAACTATACTTGGTTTTTCCTTTGTACATTTTAACTACGCGAAAGACTTAAGGGTCCAAAACCACAGATACACCAAGATTGAGCTCCTTTTATCTTTTAAACCATCTACCACTTCAAGGGAAGTTTCCATCAAGCTTTCCATGACATTCTTCCATTGATTTGTCAGTTTCCAAGACATTTTATGTATGTGTGTTTCCTTAATGCATTTAAACCACACTTTAAAAACCCTCCCTACCCTGGCAACAGCTCTGCTTCCTGGTAAATATTCACGTGTTTTAAAGTCAACTCTGGGTTGTATAGCCTGCATTATACCTTGAAAACGTCATGGTCTGAAGTTGTTCCAGAGGTCTGAAGGCTTGCCTTTGCTCTGCTGGAGCAATTTAATGTCATTTAGATGCTCAGAGAAGGATAATGAAAACTTGTATGCCTTGGGAATCAGGACTCTCTCCCCACCCCGCACCTCCACCCGTCTACTCCCTCCCTTACTGTGCTCATCCTTTCACTTTCCTCTCTCTTTGCTCTGCTGGGTGATCATATAGGCAGATCCTTATGTGTGGTCAGTTTACTTTCAAAAGTCACAGTTAATCATTCCAGGTTTCAGAGTCTAAATGGTGGCTGGTGAGGATTAGTTGAGCCATCTTGCTCTATGGAATGATCTTCCATCTAATTGGTTCTCTTTTCCACTTTAGGAAAGGAAAAAAGAAAACTTTGTAGAAGAGAGTTACAGCTACAGAAACAATTTCTATTTTCTTTTTCTTTTTTTTGTCTTTTTGTTGTTGCACCAGATATAGTATTTCACCTATCTAAAATACTATAAGTTGTGAATGTATGTTATTTTTTAAAAAGAAAAGCAAATACTGCCAGTTAAGCCATGGTGCAATGCTTTCTTAACTTTTAGAATTTTATGGTAATTGAGAGAATTATTTTGGATTTAATTATGCAGAATTTTCTGAAAAATTATAAATTACCATTTTTTATGTATAAGTGAAAAAAAATAAGCCAGTTAAATTGATTATGGTGTTTCTAAATTTCACAAAGTACAACTTTTTCAATAATTTTTAAATTCAGTGTCATTGACATCTGTTTTTTATCCAGATGCTCCAAAGCACTGATGATAGAGAATTTTTTAAAAGAATCATTTTGTTTTAAATTACTAGTACTGGGCTCTTGCACTTACATAATATAGGGCAAACCTACTTTTAGCTCTTGTATTTTGAAAATTTTTTCACAGCATTCAATCCCCTATCCTCTGATTATCTGTTCCTTATGCTTTAAGAGGTATCTTTCAAACAACTAAAACCCTTTTTCCTGAATTTTAATGGTTGTACTTTGGACACATTGCAGACTATTGGAAGAACTGGCTCTTTAGGAGAGAACAAGTATGAAATGTTATTGATATTAAGATGCATCCATATTTCGGAGATGTTGGGAAGTGAAAAGACACCATCTAAAACTGACATTAAATGTCTCAGTATAATAGAGTCCTGCTGCCATTGTTCTTCTCTGGGAGACTTTTAGACACTAACTGTTTTTAAAATTACATTGCAAACAAATTGCATTATGAGAACTTTCTCGTATTAAATTAGCACTGGACACAGCAAATCAATTATCTTTTCCTATTTTGTGGGTGTTTTCCTGTTTTGTTTCTATTTTTTCTGATGGCTACAAGGAAGGTGCAACTTGTCCTGCCATACCTAGCTCATCCTTTCTTTAAGACCCTTCAAAATGTGAAGCAATTGCCAATATAAAACATGATGACCTTTCAAATTTTCTTCACATATAATGCTGAAAGATTATCCATTTTATATTGTAATACTATATATTCTTCCAAGTATCTAAATAAATAATATGTATTTTTATCTATGTAACACACATTGCATTCTAATAAAACATTTTATTTCCAGTGTTGGTTATACTGTTAAGTTTTACTTCATAAATTTGACTGCCTATCATATAATAAATTTGATGTTCCCCCAAACCTTATACACAACTTATTAAAAGTTGAATTCATATTATATTCCTTAAAACATATTTGTCAATTTCTTGTCTCCACACCTTCTATTTCTGTGGGAAAACTAGGAATTGCATCTATTGCACCCTCCTTCCTCCCTTCATCATTGCATCAACTATTTAATCATATAGATTCCTCCTTCCTATTATTTCCTGAAAGTGGCTCCCTTTCTCTTTTCCAAGATTATTTCTTCCCATCACCACTTCTATCCTGGTTTAGTATGATAACTTCTTCACTGGTCTCCCTTCAACCAATCCATCTTCACTCACTCCAATATCCTTTCAGAGAAACTTAAAAAATATAAATACAATTATGTGTTCATGTGCTTAAAAGACTTTTAAGTCCTTCCTAAAACTTAAAGGACAAACATGTATCAGTTGTTCCACTGAACACAAAAGGCCCTTGATGGTCTGATTCTCCAATTATTACATATATAATACTCTCGCTGTTGCTGCTGCTGCTGCGTCGCTTCTGCTGCTGCTGCTAAGTCGCGTCAGTCGTGTCCAACTCTGTGCGACCCCATAGACGGCAGCCCACTAGGCTCCTCTGTCCCTGGAATTCTCCAGGCAAGAACACTGGAGCGGGTTGCCATTTCCTTCTCCAATGCATGAAAGGGAAAAGTGAAAGTGAAGTTGCTCAGTCGTGCCCGACTCTTAGCGACCCCATGGACTGCAGCCCACCAGGCTCCTCCGTCCATGGGATTTTCCAGGCAAGAGTACTGGAGTGGGTTGCCATTGCCTTCTCTGGAAATACTCTTAATTTGTATTATATTAAATTTTATATATAAAAAAATTAAAAACAATACTCTTAATTTCTATTATAAATTATTTTTTTACTCTGAGCATGTCAAGTAATTCTGTGTATTCATACATTGCACATGCTGACCTATGCACATAAATGCTTTCCTCCTTAGCAAGTTAATGCCTGCTTGTCCCTCAGAACTTAAGTCTAAATTTATAATTTTTGGTAAAAGTTTTCAAGCCTCTTAGTCTAGTTTATGTGACCTCCTCTCTGTGTTTTCATGAAGCTCTGTACATCATACTTCTGTCATTACACTTAACTCCTGGTACTGTAATAATTAAATCATTCCTTCAGAAGTACCAGGAGTTAAGTGTAATGACAGAAGTGTGATGGTTCAATCCCTGGGTTGGGAGGATCACCTGAGAAGGGAATGGCTACCCACTCCAGTATTATTTCCTGGATAATTCCATGGACAGAGGAGGCTGGTGGGTACAGTCCATGGGGTTGCAAAGAATTGGACATTATTGAGTGACTAACACTTTCTTCTTCTTCTTCTATACTATAAGCTACCAGAGAGAATCAACTAATTTCTTGTTGGAATGTTTAGTTATGTTGTTATTTGTTCTTTTGTTTACTTTAATTTTATATTTTCACAAAAACCACTAAGTGTTAAGCATTTATAAATATTTACTGAGCAAATTAGAAATTCGTTCTATTATAGTTAGTGAGAAACACATCTGTTGGTTACCAAACAGTGGCTTTTGATACTTCACTCTGCCAAGTCCTGAGAATTCCGTGGAGGTGATGTAGGGCACCTCTTAAGAACAAAGAGATCTTTTTAAGGACTTCTTGAGGTATTTTTGGAGTTTATTTAGTGTTTTAAAGTGTGCATGAATGGATAAGGTTTTCATGAAGATTAAAATTATTATATAATAAAAAGTGAGTAGCCAATTGCATAGGTATATCTGGCAAAATCCATTTTCCCAACTATCAGTGGGAAGAAGAGCAATTTACTTTGGTGTTCAAATGTAATAACTGAACCCAACCTAATAAGATTGCCAGGATATTACATCAGCTGTGAGACTTTCTTTTACAAATACTCCTTGGATACCCCTTACCAAGATTGCTCAGGAAATTACATTTATCCTTCAAGGTTGATTTCTAAAGTTAAAATTTTTTTTTGTTTTTACTTCACAGACTCCTGTTTGAAGTCACGGTTTCTTATGTTGCCGTGTTTGCTATAGTTGGGGACCTTTTATTTCCAAGAACTGTACTGTTTGTTGTAAGACTGTTTTCCCCAGAAATTTCTCAGTATTTGAGAAATGATGTCCTACTAAAAGCTATGAAACATGGAGGTCCAACATAGTTTCCCATTTACCACATGGATTATCAAGGGGACCAAGATATAGATACCAAGGTGGCCTTGAATTTTAGTATAAAGTTCTCAGGGTATTGTAATCTTAGATCTGTGAATAGATTTCAGAGGGTCCTTGGAATTGTATGGGTAGGATTATGGATTTATATTCACTAATCTCTAATTAAATTCAGCATTCTCTGCAGTTATTAAGGTAGGAAACACTGTTTAGTAGGGTTAGCAGTACCTCTGATTTTTCACTTAAAAAAATCACAAGCTTAATAACTCTTAACACTAAATCTATCAGCTTTTACACATTAATTTTCCTTACAAAATCAAGTCAAAGCACACACTTCACTACTTTAGAAGGTAAATTGCACATGAGAAATAGACATTTTTGTAGGTGAATTTGTAGAAGGTCAGTTTGTGTCTGTGTGTGTGTTAGCTGCTCATTTGTGTCCAATTCTTTGTGACCCCATGAACTGTATGTAGCCTACCAGACTCTTCTGTCCATGGGATTCTCCAGGCAAGAACACTGGAATGAGTTTCCATTCCCTTCTCCAGGGGATCTTCCTAATCCAGAGATCGAGCCCAGGTCTCGTGCATTGGCAAGGAGATTCTTTACCATCTGAGCCACCAGAGAAGCCCCAGAAAGTCAGTTTACTACCAGCCTATTTGCCAAAAGTCAAAGGATTAATTTAATGAATTTATCCATTTTTAAAACTTGTTTTAAAATCTTTGAAAATGATTGTTTAGATATAGTTGGTCAATTTTTGTTTTTAACTTTAAGAAATATAAAATATTTCTAAATTGAAGAGCCAAGGAGTGCTTAGCTGGTATATGTAACAATCATACATATGTATTTCATTAGTAAATTCATTTCATTATCATGACCTTGTTGGATTCATTTCAGTCTTCCAGAAAAATCACATGTGATGATTTAAACAGAGGCAGAGAGAAATCTCTATGATTCAGCACTCAGTGAAAAACTGGGAAAGATCTATGGAAAATCAACCAGATTAAAGATAACAGCATAAATGTGAGTCAGGAGGCCAGGTGGAGGCTACCTAGTCAGGGCTCAGCAGCAAGAGCTTCACATACATTATGGTCAATAAATTTATGAATCCTAGGCTGAATGGTTGGATTTTAACATAAAGTTCAAAGTCTCAAAGCTCTATACACAGATGACTCTTGACTTACCAGGCACTGGATAGATATCCTTCCTCTGTTGTGGTAGATATTAAGTGCAGTCATACACCATACCTGCTTTCTGGCATTCTAAAATGATGATGATTCATTCCCAGATTAACTTCTTCAGTATTGACCACTTCTCTGAACTTCGTGTTTTTTAATATTTAATAGCTTAACATTTCCATGTGTATTTCTAATAGGTAATACACACTTAAAAAATGAATAAGAAATAGAACTGTTAACTTCTACCACCATCCTGAGGCTGCTTGTCACTGTCTTTCCCATTTTAAGAAAATAGCAACAGCACCAAATAAACACCTAGAAGGTTTCCTAGATGATTCGATATGTCTCAGCACCCATATTTAACCTATCAGCAAGTCCTGAAACTACCCAAGATCTAGCCACATCGCCCCATACCTACTATGATCATCTCTACTCAGAGCTGCTATCTTTTATTGTCATGACTATTTAACTTGCTTTCTTTTTTGAATAAAGTCCTCTACTGAACTTTCATAATCCATTCCCCAATCTTCATTTTTTTTAAAGTATGAATCAAGTTAAATCACTTATCAATCAATTATATCACTTATTGGAGAATTTTAAAACTCTCAAATGACTTTCAGTAAAATCCTAGGCTCTATATGACCTGACCCCTGTCTACCTCTGCAACTTCACTCCTTCCACTTTCTAACTTATTCCTGTGTTTTGGCCTCAAAATAATTTTTCTGTGCCTTAATAATGGGTGCCCACCATCATGTCTTCCCATCAGACAGGTTGTTTTTGTCTGTTATGTTCTTGCCATTGATTTTTTCCTTGATTACCAACTCTTTGCCATTCAAATCTGTTTATGGTCATCATCTGTGAACACTGAAACCTATTTTCAATTTCTATATAGCAACAATCAGAGCTAATTTCTTCTTTGTGTATTGTTTTTATCTGTTGCAACATAAACTTTATGGGAAGAAAGTTTCTTATTCACCATCACATTCTTGGTGCCAGTATATACTGATGGTGCTCAGTCAGTCAGTCATATCTGACTTTGCGACCCTATGGACAAGGCCTGCCAGGCTCCTCTGTCCATGGGATTCTTCAAGGAAGAATACTCCACTTTCTCCTGGAGGAGATCTTCTTGACTTAGGAATCCAACCTGTGTCTCCTGCATTGGCAGGCAGATTCTGTACCAATGAGCCACCTGGGAAGCCCGCCAGTGTATATAAAGCATAGTACAAACTTAATAGGAATTTTGGAATTAGAATTAGTGACTTAATATAACTGTTTAAATAAGTATAATTTCAACCCTGAATTATTTGACCAAATTGTGACAGGGTCAATTAGAATGCAAAGGATTAAAACTGAAAGCTCAAAAATTGTTTGAACAATGCTAATTTACATGATACTTATGAGAAATTCTTGTTTCATTACTGCTACTCCTTCTTAATATACATTTTGCCTTTTGTTTTGGGGGAATAAACTATGACATGATGATACTATTATATCATGAGTTTAAGGCATATGTCACACCTTTGTAAGATTTTATTGAAACTCCTGTCATTCTACATTGTTTGGAGGAAATTTCAGATGCATAATTTTTTTTTCTTACAATACTTCAGTTGAAGTGGCAGCCTAAATTCAGGTTGTTTCTCTGCCAAGAATCAAACATCTTTCCATAAAGGCATTGTACTCTTCTTGCTTAAGAATTTTTTATTGACTTCATTTAGTTTGCTCTTAGGCAAGAATGAAAATATGACAGACTTTCACAAGCTGGTCTTATATAGTTACTCATACAAAATTGTGGCAATCTTCATAAAAATAAACTTCCATAGACAGCTTGCCAAACTTGTTGGATTCTATGGAGAAATCTATCTCTCTCTCTCTCTCTACATATATATAAATATAAATATATATATATATATATATATATATAATGAGTAACAAAATAAACACTCATAAACACCCATTTTCATTATAATAAACCTAGTGTGGGGTCTTTTTTTTTCTGTTTCAGTACTCTATTAAGTAAGAATTTTTATTGAAAATTTAAGTAAACCAGTAGAAATAAATACAGCCTTTTGGATGTTGAAAATGCTGCTCAGTGTAGCAAATTCCAAAAATAATGAAAATTGCATATAGATATGAAATATCCACTATTACTTTGAATGATATAAACAAATTTATAATAGATGAGCAACACCATGCCATTTTGATCCTGATAGAAATTTAAGACATAAAATTTATTTAATAATAAATTTTAACAGTCTTATCGATCATTTATTACATACCTGTTGTGTTCTAGGATCTTCCCTGGTGGCTCAGAAGGTAAAACGTCTGCCTGAAATGCAGGAGACCTGGGTTCGATCCCTGAATCAGGAAGATCCCCTGGAGAAGGAAATGGCAACCCACTCTGGTACTCTTGCCTGGAAAATTCCATGGACAGAGGTGCCTGGTAGGCTACAGTCCATGGGGTCACAAAGAGTCACACACGACTGAGCTACTTCACTTACTCACTTATTGTGTTCCAGGGACACTACCAAGCATTTTATATAAATTCTTTAATCTAATTATCACAATTCCCATAGTAGCCAGCCTAAACTATTCGAAATTGACAAATGAAGTAACTAAGGCTCTGAGAAGTGACTTGAAAACTTGGAAGTTCAAAATCAGGTCCATCTGTCTGACTATAAAGTTCTCCAGGCATAGCATGCGTGATTGACTTGGCCAGAATTGTTAGGGAAGTGAATTTGTTTTTAACTGGCTATTATGGTTGAAGTTTATAAACATTCAGGGCAAAAACTATGAAATGCCATTTAGGCCCAGGAGCAGAAGTTTAAATGGCCCAAAATTTCTCTCAGTTCTCATTAAGCTGACACATATAGCATTTTGTATTCAAGGTAACAATTTAGGAAGGAAATTAACCTAAGAGTTTATATTTTTCAAGAGTGGAGACTCATTTTCAGGAGGTGCAAAATATAAAGCAACTGAAATTCCTGGGTTGATTCTCCAATGCACTCTTCTGTTTCAGCACCTGATCCTGCATGTCCAACAGAGCAGTACTTTTTGAACCGGCCTCTCTATCTCAGGTCCTCCCTGTTCAGTCCCCAAGCGCAGGTGGAGGATCCGTTCTTCTAAAGCATTAAGGTAAAGGTAAGCTCTTTGAGGAGAAGGCAATGGCACCCCACTCCAGTACTCTTGCCTGAAAAATCTCATGGACAGAGGAGCCTGGTAGGCTGCAGTCCATGGGGTTGCTAGGAGTCTGACACCACTGAGCGACTTCACTCTCATTTTTCACTTTCATGCATTGGAGAAGGAAATGGCAACCCACTCCAGTGTTCTTGCCTGGAGAATGTCAGGGACGGGAAGCCTGGTAGGCTGCCGTCTATGGGGTCACACAGAGTCGAACACAACTGAAGTGACTTAGCAGCAGCAGCGAGCTCTTTGAAGATATGACCTAGATTACTAATGATGCATTGTAGAAGAGAGCCGCTAAGTAATTAGATGTGGTCTCTTCCAGACCTCAGGGTCTCTTCCTTCTCTCTTTCCAGGAAAAAATAGTGTGGGGGCAAGGATCATGTAGGCTGTCCAGTCAATTGTTTATTCCACAGCAGGCTGGTAGTCTCTGCAACATCTAAGTCAAACTCTTTTTAGTATCATGTTGTGTACGTGACATATATGCATGTTAATATATGATATATATTTCACATGTGTTTTTGTTTTCTATATGATATTATATATATAAATTGTCTTTAAAAGTGCACTGGGAGAATGACTAAATGAAAATTACGTACCATAATAAGTACTGGTGAAGATATAGAGTGACCAAAATTTTCATCACAATTAGGGAAAGTATAAATTAGTACAATCACTTTGAAAAATGGTTTGGCAGCATTTACTAATTATGTAACTTAATATATGTATGTTATATACCCAGTAGAAATGCACACATATGTATGTCAAAGGATATATACTATAATATTCATAGAAATACTATTCATAACAGTTTCAAATTGGATGAAATTTGCATGATACAATGAGATGTGTGGCATGATTATGAATAAGAACTACATGTCTGGAACTTCATAAATATTATGTTGATTAAAATCAACCAGACACAGAAGCATATACACTACATGATTGTATTTGTATAAAGTTCAATGAAATACAAAGCTCATCTGTGGTTTTAGAAAACAGGATATGGTTACATATAAGTAGTAATGGAGAAGTTAGTATTAGGTAACCATTAGGTTCTAGTTATGTTCTATTCCTTAATCTTATTGTTGGTTACTTAGGTGTATTTGTTTTGTAACAATAAAAAATCAAATCATCAGTCCATTCGATTTGATGTGTGTACTTTTCCACATGCATGCTAGAATTCAATACAATTTAAAAAGTTTTCAAAAATCCACTTTTCTTTTTGGAATATGGGATTTGAAACACGTTTAGCTGACACATGCATTTTTAAAATCTATTGCATAAAATTTCCTTGTTTCTCCATATGGGCTAATCCATATAGTCCATCTCTCTTAAGTTACTGGAATGGAAAGGTCAAAAATGCTTATCTTCTTGTGAGTCACACCAAGTCTCATTTAGTTTAATCCTGCTGCACTTCTGGTGTGACTTTAGGGTCTACCGAGAAAGAGCAGTTGTCTCTACAAACACCATCCCCATTTACTCAGTATGGATTGGAATTCCATTCTGGGTCTTTGTTCTGTTGTAAGTTTTTATGTTTTAATGAATTTTCACCTAGTGGAGTAATATTTTGACTAATTTACATTAAAAAGTATTATCTAAGAATCAGCATGAGGTTCACTAAGACAGAAAGTAGGAATGATACTTTTGAAAGAGAAGTATGGAAAACTCATAGAATGGAAATGTGGATACTTCTCCAGTATCAGAATTGGGCCCAGGGATTACAGTCTGCCTCCTAACAGGATGGAAGTAGAGAAGATTTCTGAGTTAGATTAATAGTATCCATCTTATCTTTAACATACATGTGTGAATCTGCTAGTAACTTGAGGACAGGGCTTCAGAATCTGCAATAGTCAATAGAACTGAAAAATAACAGAGCTGTCTGCAGCAACACCTTTTCCTCCCCCTATCAAGCCTAAACTTCTTTCTTCAACAAAGGAGCTAGTATGTAAATAGCATATATTTCAAAACATTTTTTATATTAGAGTTACTCTAGATGAAGAAGTCACAAAACTTTCATTAAACTGCAAAATAATTTTTATTGAAAAGTCATAGATTTTTACTGTCATATTCTCTTTGTTTCTCTTATTTCAGATACATATATGATTACATTGCATATTTATACTCTTGAACAAGCTATGTGACATATAATATGGAAACATGTAGATATATCTATTTAGATATACTTTTATTTAGGAGAAAAAAGTAAAAATAAACTTCCATGAGTCCAATGCAAATAGAAAGGACCTCCTCCATCACCATCGCCTTCTCACATACTTCTTACCTTCTCCACTTCACTACCCTAATTTTTAAGTTACTTCTGAACACCAACTCTCCCTGTTCTACAAACTTCTACAGTCATTCTGCTGACACATGTTCTGCCAAAAAACAAACAAACAAAACATAATCATGAATGACCAGGGACAGTGGGGAAGGGTTGTTAGTATAGCATATTCCGCCATCTCTGACCCTTCATTCATAGGCTATGGGGATAAGAGACACAGGATAAAAAAGAAAAACGTTTCAGTTGCTACATATATATCCAAACCAATTTTTGAAACAGATTTAAGCTTCCTACTAGTTTGATAAATGATATGATTTCACTGTTGAATAATCCTGAAGAATTGACACTAGTCCATCTCTATCTCAGATTCTATTTTTATCCTTCCTTTTTCATACAATTTTAGAAAATAAAATATTGTATACATATGTGTGCAAGCTGGAGAAACCCCCAACAAATAAACAGCCATGAGAACATATACTAAAGGATCTCACAGTTAAATGGCCTATTTGATCCTAAATGACAGATCAGATTCATGCTAAAAGGCCAATCAGTAATTCTCATCTTCCTGAAAACTTGGACTACACTAGTCTTAGGACTTCTCAGGCGGTGCTAGTGGTAAAGAACCCACTTGCCAATGCAAATAGATGTAAGAGATGCAGGTTCAATCCCTGGGTTGGAAAGATTCCCTGGAGGAAGACATGGCAACTCACTCCTCTGGTGTCACTCTGGCATGACTTCAGGGTCTACTGAGAAAAAACTTAGTGTCTCTGCAAACATCATCCCCATTTACTTGGTCTGAATTGGAATTCCATTCTGGGTCTTTTTTCTGTTGTTAAACTTTTATGTTTTAATGAACTTTCACCTAATGGAGTAATATTTTGACTTATTTATAGTAAAAAGTATTATCTAAGAATCAGCATGAGAGAACCACTCCAGTATTCTTGCCTGGAGAATCCCCATGGACAGAGAGCCTGGCGGGCTACAGTTCCATGGGGTCACGAAGAGGTGGACATGATTGAAGCAACTTGGCATGCACTCTTGCTCACTAGGTTTAAGACAGTGTATTTCACAAATGACAACCATATACTCTTTCTTGAAGTACAATAAGGAAGATAATAGTAAGAGATCTTAAAGCAGTTAGGAATTCTTTTTTTCCCTCCTAAATAGAGCTTAAAATTAAATGCAAATGCATTTGCTAGTAATAGCCAGAATCTGCAGTTTGCAAGGGCTTCCCTGGTGGCTCAGGCAGTACAGAAGCAGTTTGAAAAATTATTCTTCCATATGCATACTGCCACCTGCTGGTAGTTGAGTGTATATCTGCCCAAATGCAAACTTTTCAGGGTTGAGGTTGTTTTAGAACTCAAAGATCAGGCTTTAGATTTCAAATTAATTTTTATATTTCTTATTAGAAAGATGCATTTTATCAGCCTCTAGATGCAAGGAAACACTTCTGAACACAAGAGTGACTTTTAAATACAGATTTTGTACTTCAAATAAATCCATTTTTTACAATATAAAGCAATACTAGTGACATATATGGTCAGCTTTACATAATGCGTTGTACATGATCACTGTACATTGTACATGATTTCTAGTCATTTGTATGATTTTTAATTTACAAATTCACTAAAATTAAAACTATCTGATACTTTTAATAGTAACTATCATTAATGTGGAGAATGAAAAAAATTACATCTCTTTTAAATCTTATAACGATATTATGAGGCATTTACAGACATGTCCCCATCTCAAAAATAAGTTCAAGGACACAAAACTGATGTAGAAATAGATCACTGAATATTGTGAAATATTAGACAAAGCACTTTTAAATTAAGCTAGTTCTTTAAAATTGTTCATCTGGACTTTAATCAGTTGTGTCCATGCAGAAGCTGCAAATAATTTTATTCTTTAGTAATAAAATTCATTATGATTATACATTAATTCTAAAGAGCTCTATGTGGAGAAAATACACACAAAGCTCTCTGGCTTGCTTAAAAACAGAGGATTAAGCAAGATGCATAGTCATTTAATAGTATATATAGCCAGTATAGGCCTAAAAAAGAAAATTTAGACCTTTTTTTAAAAGGTCATGTACTATGGATTTACATATAGAAAACAAAAAATGTTAAAAAGCCTGTCTATGATGGTATCTGTGTTATTAATAGAAATATATATTTTTTTCCAGATAGATTGTGGTGATTAAATTATTAGTAGAATAGCAGGTAAATTCTTAGAACATACATTTAGGGGACTAGGTAATTTCTAACAAAGGTATATTAATCCATTTTTTTTTAAAGTTTGCCACAAATACTGAGTGTTATCCCCTATTGTGCATCCACTTACACTGATTTGAGAGACACAGATGATATTAAAAGGTTGAAAACCTGATTTATTTCACCATGCTGCCCCAGAAGGCACAGCTTTAGACTTAACATATTTATAGTAACCATATGTTCTTTATATTATGGGATAGTCAGGACATCATATAATTATATATTTTCAATAAAGATTATCACTTAAATTTATAACTAATATGATTTTACTTTTATGCCCTTTGAATACATTTTTACATGCGCTCAATTTATATTTGGTCAGTGTAATTATTCTTTATGTTATTAAGCTGATTTAGGACCAAGGATTTTATTTCAGTTGTATTAAAGAACAAGCATCCTGAATTAGGACCTTGCATTTTTCATTACATCTGGAAACATCCCACATAATGAAATGACGTAAAATGTGGCTATCTCTCTGCAGTAGGTTTTAGTACCAATTGAAAATCTGCTCTGCAATTGCCCTTTAAGTAGCTCACTAAGTTGTTACTTCACATTTAAGTGTTTATTCTTTTATTCAGAGTGAACATAAGCTTTATCCTCTTATAATTGTATTACTCTGTAGTAATCTATGTCAATTCTGAGTGTTTGTATAGGGGACTTATAACATTTCATACATTCATGTTTTATGAATCTTGGGAAGACAAAGTGATTCTGAAGGGTGAAACTGAGGCACACTTCATCTACATTACTATTATGCCTATCTACATGATGTGATGCCATTTTTTTTTTTTCAAGTGGACCCAAGGTAAAGCTCATTTCCCATGCTTTCTAGATGATTCCGTAAGCCATACATTTGCAGGCTCCAGTTCCAGGTTACTGCAAGATAAAGCAAACTCTGTATTAAAAAGCTTATTTTTCCCTCCACAATGTTGACATTTAAGTTTAACAGCTGTACCAACTTTATAACACATTCCACATATGAGTTATTACTTCTTTTCTCAAACTTAACTATCACCACATCCACATATAACTCAAGCTAAGCTCTCAAAAGTGAACTCCAAACCACTTTTCCAACTGTGTGCAGAATGTTTTTCTCTGATTATCTGTTAAAGTAACCCACATTTCTTATGGAACTTCAGTGAAACCACCACCCATTGCCACCACTAAATGCTGCACTCCTGCCAAAAGAGGACACATATATGGATAAGACACATATATGGCTGTACCCTCCAAAAACTTACAGTCTGGCATGCAGAGAGTTACACATAAAGATGTGTTGATAGATGTTTAACAACTAGCTCTTCAGGGAAAGAGAAAGCCTGATAAGAAGCATTTGCCAATTTCTATGGTGTAAATGCTCCTACCATGACTGGTTTCAAACTGTCAACTTGTGTCACTGAACTAGGGCTAAGGAAAAAAAAAATGTGCACACTTAATGTATGCAAGCCGGTAAAAGCCAGCCGTAGCAAAATGTTGGCGATGCAGTGGTCTTTTCTAGCACCGTATGTTAAATGATTTGATTGAGGCATGTCATAGTGCTGAGGAGACACAAGAGAGCTGCGGGGTGGGAAGCTGGTGTCAACCAGAACCAGACAAGGCTTCATTAACCCAAACTCTGCATCATCTTAGTACCTCTTCAGCTTGATTCTCATCCTGATCTGCTTGCTCATTTAATACATAAGAGTATTTTTTCCAATTACTTAGAAGACACAAAATCTTAGATGTACTATTATTTATTATTCTTTTTCCCACAAACATACATTCAGTTTTGAAGCCCTTTACTTCTGCCTTTCTTAAAAAGTTGATATAGGTTCCGCAACTTTGATTCCCGCTGACACAACCCCTCCACCCTGGTTCAAGACATCTTTTTACCAATATCAATCAAACATATAGTTTCAACCTACTGAAAGAGATTTTTTTTTGCCTCCATCTTGCCATCTCTTATATATTTATATTTTCATTTTAATTATTAATCTATCATTATGAATCTTCCTTCAATCGCAATTTGCCTGAAGGCAAACAGTATCTTTGGCTTCCCCACACGGTGCTAGTGGTGAAAGAACTCACCTGTCAATGCAAGAGACATAAGAGACCTCAGTTCTTCCCTGTGTCGGGAAGATCCCCTGGAGGAGGGCACGGCAACTCACTCCAGCATTCTTGCCTGGAGAATCACCTGGACAGAGGAGCCTGGCGGCTACAGTGCATGGCGTCTCAAAGAGTCAGACATGACTGAGGTGACCTAGCACACACGCACAGGGTCTTACTCTCACCGTACCATGGGACCTAGTAAAGCCTCTCACATTATGTTATTCCCAGTAGATATCTGTTGAATAAATGAATTTCTAGATAAATATGTTTATTTACATAAGGAATGAGTGCTTGTTCTTTATTTATTCTTTAGCTATCGTTCCCTTTCATTTCTACTTCAGTTTTTCTTTCCTGCAGCAGACACTACAACGTTCATCCCCATCCTACTCACAAATTCTAACAAATATACATACTAAAAGTGGCCATGTCACTTGTAGCTGAAAGACTGTATTCGTTAGCCTATTTGTGTCTCAGAGTGGCTATGTGACTAGTTGCATGTGGTGACATGCAATTAGAAATGTTCATGGAGTCATTCCAGGAGGTCTCCTTAAAATGACAATAGACTTTCTTCTCACTTTCTGTTTTCTTTTGCTGGAATGAATATATAAAGGTTGAAATTCCAACAGCCACTTGAGAAACAAGGATGGGGGAGTAGCGAGACAGAGCCTGTCTTCATGACCTAATTGAGCCAGCATATTAGACAGCAATTCAGTTTTTCAGGAATTATTTTGTTGGAGAAAAAAAAAAACCTAAATTCTCCTATAACTGCTCTTCTCAAGCAATTTTTTTGTCATATAAAGCAGAAAATAATATTAATAAATATTGTTTACAACCTTGCTTATTTCCAAGGTTCATTTTATTTCCTCTGGTAATCATCTGTATCCTCCAGGTACTGTTGCTTTGGCTGGAATGATCGTATGTGGTTATTGTTTTTCTCTGACTTTTTAAGTAGCCCTCAGCCATAGTCCTTAAACAGCTCAGATTCTTTAAGCCATAAAAGCTCATCCATTATCTTGAAGATAAGGAGTCATTGTGAGAAGACCATTTAGCAGAATTTATCTTTGGAATGTAGCTTTTTTTTTTTTTCTGGGTTCAGTCTTCTTTTGATATATCTCACTGGAATTCATGATTATGTGGAAATATGAAGAATCTGTATTATTCATTTAGGAAAAGTTGGGAGTTTTGGTTCACCTTGTTAAGACTTGCCCCTAAATATAATGGTATGGGTAGTTTCTTGTCATCACAGATGTGAAATGGAAATTGATTATGTGTATATAGTTTAGTCTAGTCAAGGCTATGGTTTTTCCAGTGGTCATGTATGGATGTGAGAGTTGTACTATAAAGAAAGCTGAGCGCCAAAGAATTGATGCTTTTGAACTGTGGTGTTGGAGAAGACTCTTGAGAGTCCCTTGGACTGCAAGGAGATCCAACCAGTCCATCCTAAAGATCAGTCCTGGTGTTCTTTGGAAGGACTGATGGTGAAGCTTAAACTCCAATACTTTGGTCACCTGATTCAAAGAGCTGACTCATTTGAAAAGACCCTGATGCTGGGAAAGATTGAGGGCAGGAGGAAAAGGGGATGACAGAGGATGGGATGATTGGATGGCATCACTGACTCAATGGGCATGAGTTTGAGTAGACTCTGGGAGTTGGTGATGAACAGGGAGGCCTGGCGTGCTGCGGTTCATGGGGTCACAAAGAGTCGGACATGACTGAATGACTGAACTGAACTGAACTGAACTGATATAGTTGTTTATAGTTTACAAAGTGTTTGCAATTATCTAACTGGAACCTCACAAACACTGCTTATATATTGTACATCAAAAGACTGAGACACAGGGGACTTCCTAAAAGAAATTAGATGTATTTGAACTCCAGACAGGTGTTTTTGATTCCAAGATTCTTGATACTCCCTCTTTAGTATTTCCTCAGAGTGTTATTGAGCTATGTTTGAACTTGCAACAAATATGTTAAAAGGGAATTAGTAAAGTTTGCATTGGAACATCTAAAGAAGATTATTAATCCCCAAATTTCTGTTAACTGCTTTAATCATGAGTATGGGCTAAGATATGTTGCAGTCACTAACTGGCCAAATATGTTAGTGGCTTAAAACTACACAAGTTTATTTATTTATTGCTTGCAATCACATACAGAACAGATTAGCCAGGCTAATCTGATCATTAAATCAACCAGAGACCTAAGTTGATTTAGGCATCGTCATTTTTTTAATAGTTGCTTTTGTTTTAGTTTCTGCTGTACAGCAGAGTGAATCAGCCACACATATACATATATCCCCTCTTCCTTGGATTGCCTTTCCATTTGGGTCACCACAGACCATTATGTGGGCTTCCCTGGTGGCTCAGATGGTAAAGAATCTGCCTGCAATGCAGGACATCTGGGTTCGATCCCTGTGTCAAGCAGATCCCCTGGAGGAGGGAATAGCAACCCACTCCAGTATTCTTGCCTGAGAATTCCATGGACATAGCAGCTTAGCAGGCTATGGTCCAGGGGGTTGCAAAGAGTTGGACATGACTGAGTGACTAACACACACACACACACACACACACACACACACAGTATTGAGTAGAGTTTCCTGTGCTATACAGTCGGTTCTCATCTCTACTTTATATATAATAGAGTATATACGCCAATCCTAATCTTCTAATCCACCCCCCTTTCCCTTCCCCTCTTTGTATCCATATATTTGTTCTCTACATCTGTGTCTGTTTTTCTGCTTTGCAAATAAATTCATCTATACTATAGATTCCACATATATGTGTTAATATGCAATATTTGTGTTTTTCTCTTTCTGTCTTACTTCACTTTTTATGACAGTCTCTAGGTCCATCCAAGTCTCTGCAAATGAAATAATTTTGCTACTTTTTTTGGCTGAGTAACATTCAGCAAGAGTATGCTCAAATTCCTTTGAGCTAGGCTTCAGCAATATGTGAACCGAGAACTTCCAGATGTACAAGCTAGATTTAGAAAAGGCAGAGGAACTAGAGATAAAATTGTCAACATATGCTGGATCATAGAAAAAGCAAAGGAATTTTAAAAAACCTCTACTCCTGCTTCATTGACTACACTAAAGCCTTTGTGTGGATCACAACAAACTGCGGGATATTCTTAATGAGATGGGATTACCAGAACACATTACCTGCCTCCTGAGAAACCTGTGTGCAGGACAAGAAGCAACAGTTAGAACTGGACATGGAACAACAGACTGGTTCAAAATTGGGAAAGGAGTATACATCAAGGCTGTATACTGTCATGCTGCTTATTTAACTTACATGCAGATGTATCATGCAAAATGCATGGCTGGATGAATCACAAACTGGAATCAAGATTGATGGGAGAAATACAAACAACCTCAGATATCCAGATGATACCACTTAAATGGCAGAAAGTGAAGAGGAACTAAAGAGTCTCTTGATGAAGGTGAAAAAGTAGAGTGAAAAAGCTGGGTTATGCAGCATTCAGAAAATGAAGATAATGGCATCTGGTCCTATCACTTTGTGGCAAATAGATGGGGAAAATGTGAAACAGTGTCAGATTTCATTTCCTTGGGCTGCAAAATCAATGTGGATGATGACTGCAGTCACGAAGTTGAAAGATGCTTGCTCCTTGGAAGAATAGCTATGACAAACCTAGACAGTGTGTTAAAAAGCAGAGACATCACTTTGCCAACCAAGGTCCATATAGTCAAAGCTACGGTTTTTCCAGTAGTCATGTACATATGTGAGAGTTGGACCATAAAGAAGACTGAGCTTTGAAGAATTTATGCTTTTGAACTGTGGTCTTGGAGAAGATTCTTGAGAATCCCTTGGACAGCAAGTAGAGCAAACCAGTGAATCCTAAAGGAAATCAGCACTGAATATTCATTAGAAGGACTGATGCTGAAACCTAAGCTCCAATACCTGGGCCACCTGATGCAAAGAGTCGACTGACTGGAGAATTCTGGGAAAGATTGAGGGCAAGAGGAGAAGGGGTTGAGAGAGCATGAGCTGGTTGGATGGCATCACTGACTCAATGGACATGAGTTTGAGCAAACTCCAGGAGATAGTGAAGCACAGGGAAGCCTGATGTGCTGCAGTTCATGAGATCAGAAAGAGTCAAACATGACTCAGTGACTGAACAACAATATTTATCTTGATTCATTCTTCCACAATCACTAAGGCAAGGAGAGTGCCACAGTGCCCCATACTGGTAACTAGGTCTATTCACCTGAAAGATACTCATCTTTTATGCTCACATTTTACCTGCCAAAGCAAGTCACATGGATCCAAGGAAGGTTTTTTATTTCCTAGGGCTGCTGTACAGATTATCATAAGCTTAGTGGGTTAAAAAAAACAAACAAAAATGTATTCTGTCACAGTTTTGGAGGCTAGACATCTGAAAGCAAAGTGTAGACAGGCTCGTGTTTCCCCTGAAGGCTCTTGTGAGGGCTTCTTCCTTGTCCCTCCCTTGTTCTAGTGACTCTAAGTATTTCTTAGGCCACCATTCAATTACCACACTAGGCATGTGTCTCATGCCCCATTTCAAATATTGTTAAAGACAATTATGATAAAAGAAAAACTTCCCAGAAGGCTGTATCAGAAGCTGTGGAAAACTGATCAAGTAAGATACATATAGGGAATGAAAATAGGGCAAGGTATATTGCCCATTTCTGGAGAAGGGTACGGTTGGAATATTGACCCAGAGGGCTCTCAAGAGTGGTAAATATCAGAGTCTGCCAGTTGGCTCATATTCTGTCATTCTGAAATATGCCATTATTGTGAACCTGTTGTATCTCTGCAAGATGGATGTGTGGGGAGCTGACAGTTTATCTTATGTTCATATGTCTCGGGATCTAAGGAAGCCACAGCTGAGTGAGATAAAGAGACTACTGTACATCATCCCTAATGTAGAGATTATCACATGCCACCCAGAGACTCCACACGGTGTGCTTGTGCCTTAATTCTTGTATTTTGGGATTTCCTTCCTTGGAGGACAGAATAAATTTATATTGCTTTCTGAAAGATTGATATACTTATTTGGGGACCAACAGGGGATACTGTAATGCATGTGTGTGTGCTCAGTCATTAAGTTATTTCTGACTCTTGTGGTCCCATAGACTGTGGGCCACAAGGTTCCTCTGTCCATGGGATTTCCCAGGCAAGAATACTGGAGTGGGTTGCCACTTCCTTCTCCAGGGGATCTTCCCGACCCAGGAATCAAACTTGCATCTCCTGTGGCATCTCCTGCATTGCAGTCAGATTCTTTACTGCTGAGTGACCTGGGGAGGCCAAGACTGTGATAGACAGTGGTCTTAATAAGTATGTTACAGTTGTCTTTCTGCATAGAGTAGAAGTGTCCCCCTTCACCCACTTGAAGTTATGCTTGACCATGTCTTATATGGCTAATGAAATGTGACCAGAATTGCCATGTAAGAGTTTCAAGAATCTTTAAAGACCATATATCTTTCTTCTTTCATAGCAACCGATCCTAATCAGAATGTCTCAAAAGCAATTCAGGAAAATGTAAAAATGTCTGAAATACTTTAAAGTATTTATAGCCTTTATTTTTCATTAGTAAACATGCTTTTGTTTGTAAGGACGTTCTATCTTGTGTATGTCACTATCTAACCAAACATTTTGGCTTTGATTCTTCTTTCTTATTTATGAATTCAGAGCCAAAAAGGATGTTACAAAAGGTACTGATGGAAACCTAATTGTGTCTGTCTAATTGCTCCTCAAAAGTTCAGGTTCTAAGCTGCTTCAGTCGTATCCGATTCTGTGTGACCCTAGGGACTGTAGTCCACCAGGCTCCTCAGTCCTTGGGACTCTCCAGGGAAGAATACTGGAGTGATTTTCCCTGCCCTCCTCCAGGGGCTCTTCCCAACCCAGGAATTGAACCCTCATCTCTAACATCTTCTTGCATCGACAAGTGGATTATTTACCACTAGCGCCACCTGGGAAGCCTCCCCCTCAATAGTAAGCTTATAGAAAAGAAATTGTTTAGTGTGGTAGGCAACACCAGACCAAAACATATTCATGAGAATATCTTTGATTAAACACCATTCAGGGCCAAATTATGGCACTGTCTATACTGGATCATGGAAAAAGCAAGAGAGTTCCAGAAAAGCATCTATTTTTGCTTTATTGACTATGCCAAAGCCTTTGACTGTGTGGATCACAATAAACTGGAAAATTCTGAAAGAGATGGGAATACCAGACCACCTGATCTGCCTCTTGAGAAATTTGTATGCAACAGTTAGAACTGGACATGGAGCAACAGACTGGTTCCAACTAGGAAAAGGAGTACGTCAAGGCTGTATATTGTCACCCTGCTTATTTAACTTATATGCAGAGTCTATCATGAGAAACGCTGGACTGGAAGAAACACAAGCTGGAATCAAGATTGCCGGGAGAAATATCAATAACCTCAGATATGCAGATGACACCACCCTTATGGCAGAAAGTGAAGAGAAACTAAAAAGCCTCTTGATGAAAGTGAAAGTGAAGAGTGAAAAAGTTGGCTTAAAGCTCAACATTTAGAAAACGAAGATCATGGCATCCAGTCCCATCACTTCATGGGAAATAGATGGGGAAACAGCGAAAACAGCGTCAGACTTTATTTTTATGGGCTTCAAAAATCCCTACAGATGGTGATTGCAGCCATGAAATGAAAAGATGCTTACTCCTTGGAAGGAAAGTTATGACCAACCTAGATAGCATATCCAAAAGCAGAGACATTACTTTGCCAACAAAGGTTCATCTAGTCAACGCTATGAATTTACCAGTGGTCATGTATGGATGTGAGTGTTGGACTGTGAAGAAAGCTGAGCACCAAAGAATTGATGCTTTTGAACTATGGTATTGGAGAAGACTCTTGAGAGTCCCTTGGACTGCAAGGAGATCCAACCAGTCCATTCTGAAGGAGATCAGCCCTGGGATTTCTTTGGAAGGAATGATGCTAAAGCTGAAACTCCAGTGCTTTGGCCACCTCATGCAAAGAGTTGACTCATTGGAAAAGACTCTGATGCTGGGAGGGATTGGGGGCAGGAGGAGAAGGGGACGACAGAGGATGAGATGGCTGGATGGTATCACTGACTCGATGGACATGAGTCTGAGTGAACTCCGGGAGTTGGTGATGGACAGGGAGGCCTGGCATGCTGCGATTCATGGGGTTGCAGAGTCAGACACGACTGAGCGACTGATCTGATCTGATCTGATCTGATACTTTTCCCATACCAAAATCATTTTTTTGGTGGACATCTTTTCATAAAGTGATGAAATGAACAGTACTAGAATGAAGAAGGCAATGGCACCCCACTCCAGTACTCTTGCCTGGAAAGTCCCATGGACGGAGGAGCCCGGAATGCTGCAGTCCATGGGGTCGCTGAGCGTCGGACACGATTTAGCGACTTCCCTTTCACTTTTCACTTTCATGCATTGGAGAAGGAAATGGCAACCCACTCCAGTGTTTTTGCCTGGAGAATCCCAGGGAAGGGGGAGCCTGGTGGGCTGCCATCTATGGGATCGCACAGAGTTGGACACAACTGAAGCGACTTAGCAGCAGCAGCAGCAGAATGAAGAAAAATATTTAAATTCTGGAGTTCTGGAGTTCATGTTAGCAAAAGCAACTCAAATTTGCCATGATGGCATCTGATTTAAGTAAAAAATATTTTAAAAATAATTATAATGGATATACTGTTTTAAAGTAACCTCATATAAATGTAACCTCATATAAACCTCATATAACCTCATATAAATTATATAAATATTTTAAAAAGGGTGATAAGTTCCTGAATTTTGCTTTTGAACTAACTTAAGATGGTAAATTAACAATTTACCATCAGCATCAGTGAACACTCCAAGCACTTGATCTGATCAGTGTCAGACACACTCCACTTCTTGACTTTTATTTAACTGCAGAAACAGCCAGAGAACCTGGCTCACTGAGTGAGAACAGTCTCACTCAGCTCTGGAGCTAACAGAGACAAGGGACCTTCAATATCCTCAGTTCTGTGCTCAAAATTTTGTGAAATAGATGTCATTATCTTCAATTTATCTTTGATGTGCCTTGCCCAAAGTATGTAGCCTGGCAATGACAGAGTTAATGTTTTAATTCTCATCAGTTGAAAAGAAAAAGTCAGTCTGATGTCAAAACCCAAGTTCATACCAATCTATCAAGTAATGCCATTTTCACAGTGGATGAAATACATTTTTCTTTCCTACTCTTGATGCATATGTGGTTGATGTGCATGCTTATATGCGAAGACACTTCAATCATGTCCGATTCTTTTTGATCCCATGAAGAGTCCCACCAGACTCTTCCGTCTATGGGATTCCCCAGACCAAAAATTACTGGAGTGGGTTGCCATGCCCTTCTCCGGGCTTCTTCCTGACCCAGAAATCAAACCCAAGTTTCATGAATCTCCTACATTAGCAGGCAGATTCTTGACCACTGCAGCACCTGGTGGTGTTTATAAGTTGTTAAATTTATGATATTGTTGCATAGCAATAGAAAACTAAAGCACAGAACATGATACTTTCTATGCTTACTAAAGTTTGGATATCAGTCCAAATTCTAAAAGATGTTGCTATGAAAGTGCTGCACTCAATATGTCAGCAAATTTGGAAAACTCAGCAGTGGCCACAGGGCTAGAAAAAGGTCAGTTTTTCATTCCAATCCCAAAGAAAGGCAGTGCCAAAGAATGTTCAAACTACCACACAATTGCACTCATCTCACACACTAGCAAAGTAATTCTCAAAATTCTCCAAGTTAGGCTTCAACAGTACATGAACCATGAACTTCCAGATGTTCAAGCTGGATTTAGAAAAGGCAGAGGAAGCAGAGATCAAATTGCCAGTATTTGTTGGATCATAGAAAAAGCAAGAGAATTTCAGAAAAACATCTGCTTCATTGACAATGCTAAAGTTTGACTGTATGGATCACAACAAACTGTGGAAAATTCTGAAAGAGATGGTGGTCTGAACCAGACCACCTTACCTGCATCCTGAGAAATCTGTATGCAGGTCAAGAAGCAATAGTTAAAACTGGACAAGGAACAGCGTACCCAAATTGGGAAAGGAGTACACAAAGGCTGGATTTTGTCACCTTGCTTATTTAACTTATATGCAGAGTACATTATGCAAAATGCCGGGCTGGATAAAGCATAAACTGGAATCAAGATTGCCAGGAGAAATATAAATTACTTCAGATATGCAAATGACATCACGCTTATGGCAGAAAGCAAAGAGGAGAAAGAACCTCTTGATGAAAGTGAAAGAGGAGAGTAAAAAAGCTGGCTTAAAACTCAGTTCATAAAACTAAAATCATGGCGTCCAGTCCCATCACTTCATGGCAAATAAATGGGGAAACAATGGAAACTGACACACTTTATTTTCTTGGGCTCCAAAATCACTGAAGATGGTGACTGCAGCCATGAGATTAAAAGGCACTTGCTCCTTAGAAGAAAAGCTACAACAAACCTAGACAGCATATTAAAAGCAGAGACATTACTTTGCCTACAAAAGTCCATATAGTCAAAGCAATGTTTTCTCTAGTAGTCATGTATGGATGTGGGAATTGTACCATAAAGAAAGCTGATCGCCAGAGAATCGATGCTTTTGAGTTGTGGTGTTGCAGAAGACTCCTGAGGGGCCCTTGGTCTTCAAGATCAAACCAGTCAATCATAAAGTAAAACAGTCTTGAATATTCATCGGAAAGACTGATGCTGAAGCTGAAGCTCCAATACTTTGGCTACCTGATGCAAAGAACTGACTCATTGGAAAAGACCCTGATGCTGGGAAATATTGAAGGCAGAAGAAGGGGATGACAGAGGATGAGATGGTTGGATGGCATCACCGACTCAATGGACATGAGTTTGAGCAAGCCCCAGGAGTTGGTGATGGACTGGGAAGCGTGGCGTACTGCAGTCCATAGGGTTGCAAAGAGTCAGATATGACTAAGCGACTGAACTGAACTGAACTGAAACAAGGACACCATCACACATCTCTTTGTCCTAATATAGTACAAAAATTACAGCTTAGAATTTCTATCCACCAAGTTATAATGCCCTATAAATATTGAAAGCTAAGTCACAGTAAGCTTAAACATGTCTCATCCCTTTGCACTCTGCTATTTTTTTATGAAGGTCAGCTTTTGTGACCTTAAGCCACTTATTTCCAGATATCTAATTTATGGCTTCCTCTTCTTTGCCTGTATCCACTGATGAGATTCCTGTCTATTTGGCCACAGCTGTGTCAAACATGGTCTTTCCAGGTGATGCTAGTGTTAAAGAACTGCCTGCCAGTGCAGGAGACATAAGAGTCATGGGTTCAATCCCTGGGTCGGGAAAGATTCCCTGGAGAAAATGCAACCCATTCCAGTATTCTTGCCTGGAGAATCCCATGGACAGAGGAGCCTGGTGGACTACACTCCATAGGGTTGCAAAGAATCGAACATGACTGAAGAGACTTAGCATGAACATTGTTAGATGGATTAAAATTTCCAGTATTTTAAGAGGTTAATAAAACTGCTACTCTAAGTTGGTTATTACCATCAGTAAGATTTCTAATAGCAGATTCCTCTAAACAGAAAAAGAAATGATGGTTATAGATTGCTGCTGCTGCTGCTGCTAAGTCGCTTCAGTTGTGTCCGACTCTGTGCGACCCCATAGACGGCAGCCCATCAGGCTCTCCCGTCCCTGGGATTCTCCAGGCAAGAACACTGGAGTGGGTTGCCATTTCCTTCTCCAATGCATGAAAGGGAAGAGTGAAAGTGAAGTCGCTCAGTCATGTCTGACCCTTAGCATGGACTGCAGCCTACCAGGCTCCTCCGTCCATGGGATTTTCCAGGCAAGAGTACTGGAGTGGGGTGCCATTGCCTTCTCTGGTTATAGATTATGAAAAGTCAATTATAATACATAGCAGACAACTTTATATTTTCTAACCTTTTAAAAAATTGTTGCTTAAAGCCATGTTTAGCTTTCATTGAATTTTGTATCTCTGATTACATAGCTATTTCCTCCTTTGATTTCATTGTGTTAACTTCTAAATATTGCCTTTCGGAATCTTGGCTGCATTCAAGTCTATTTGTATAATATATAATCCTCTCAAATTATTCTTTAAAATATGCATAGTTTTTGAATTCCTTTAAACCCATCTGTACTGCGCACCTCTGTATATCATGTCAGTGGTAGAAAGTTCATCCCGAGAACAGAGATGATGAACAGGACACCACAGCAGGGAAATTTAAAATAAAATTAAAAAAAAAAAACATATTTATTGGCATGAGCTGTAAGAGGAAGAAAGATATATACAGTTTAGAAGACTTTCTGCCAACTCCTCATTGTTAACTCCCAACAGCCCTCATCCAGAATAGAATGAATTCCTCCCCATTTGACGTAAATTCCTTTGCACTAGAAGCATCTGCACTGGACACAAGGGAAGAGATAGGCATGCTTTCAAAAATCCACAAAGGTTAACAGGAAATCAGGAAAGACAAATGGCAGTCAAAGAGTGAAGTAACTGTATCTTAGAAACCTGTGGAATAAATCCAGAACAAGAAAGGACACTTTAAAAACTAGAGCGGTCAAGTCTCTGATTAATCTGATTTAAATTAAAAATACATGTCTCTTCCATTTTTAAAGTGAGGATTTGCTTTGTAACCAACAACAAACAACACGGTAGAAATCTGGCAGCTTAGCCGCTAAACTGGAGTTTGGCCCTGTGTTCGATTTAATCTGTAGCCTTGAGTAAGTCACTAAACTGTCCAAGCCATTGGATTGCAGATGTTTAAGTGACTGAAATAATATTTATGTAACTCAAAGGAGCACTTCGAAGGTTTCATTCATTCTTATTGCAAAGTGTCTTATTCTCTTTAAGACCTTTAAGTGAAAAGTACTGAGATATATGAAGTAGTATTATCATTTTCCTTCTAATTGATTGTAAAATATGGTACTATGCTAGTTTTCACCAGTAAGAGTCAAGTCAAAATCTAAAACTGATTATGTCTTAAATTTTAAACCTTTTTTCCTTGATAAATGTCCCAGGCTAAATGTACAATGTATCTTAAATACATGGCAAAAAAGAGGTAAAGACAAGTCCACACGCACATTTATCTTACTATATTCAGTGACAGCCATTGGTCTCAAGGTAATGGATAGTCATTATCTCAAATATTTCAGATTAAAACCACACTTAGTTTAAAAAAAAGTTATATGCCCTTGTGGTTTAGTGAATTGTGTCTTTAATTATAGAGTGAGTCAGACATCTCAGTATAGGAGTCTTTTATACTTTTCCTATTTAATAACTTCCAAACTACTCTCTCTCATACACACACAGAAACACGAAAATATAAAGTATAAATATAAATATATGGCTTATGTATTAGCAGCTATTTTACGTAAGTGTTATACATATTACTACGCCTTTTATTTTAAAACAATACTAGGATCAAGATTTTTCTTTTTTCAAGATTGGTATTATTTCCGTGTAGAAACTGAGACTCAGGTTAAGAAACTAGATTGGCACCAGAGTCTAAGTAGATGTGGGACTGCCAGTGGTGTATGTACAGTGAGGAGTCTGGGCTGGCTGGACCAAGGGGAACAGGTGGAGAATGAGGAAGATAAGACTAGACAAAAAGGTTATGTTTGTATCTGGAAGATGTTTCTTCTTGAGAACTCAGGTTCACTGTCAAATGAGCACACAGAATGTCTTCTATAAAAGTAGAGTTTGACTTTACAGCCTTGTGTTCTTATTTCTGGTAGACCCCTATCACTGTTTTAACTTGGTTGATATGAGTGTAATGTAGCCTGGGGCAGTAGCTGATGATTTTATATTTTATGTTTTTGGTGTTTTTTTTTTTTTTTTTTTACCACCCATCATCTATTAATTGTACTTACAACATTAGCTTCAAGTTTCCATTTGAATATCCATAACTTTGTTCAGTCTTAGTTAGTGGGTGTCTGCTGATAGTAATTCTGATAGAAAGGATGGCATATGACTTCAGCCTTATTACCTCCTGGGACAGTGACTAGATTAATAATAGACCCAGGCTTTCAGCCAAACCAATAAATCCAAGGACAGTAAATTTAGATTTTTATTTGGATTAGGGGAAAAAATACATTCTTTAGTACAGAACTTGGAAAGGACATGGATTAAAGATGCTGCTGCATCCATATTGACAGATTAAATGAATAGAACTGAGAGAAATCTGAGAGATTAGGAAGAAAATATGGTTCTGATGATATGTTAGTCGCTCAGTTGTGTCCGACTCTGTGTGATCCCATCCACTGTAACCAGCCCGGCTCCATGACGATTCTCCAGGCTAGAATACTGGAGTGAGTTACCATGCTCTCCTCTAAGGGATCTTCCCAACCCAGGGATCGAACCCAGGTCTCCCACATTGCAAGCAGATTCTTTACTATCTGAGCCACCAGGGAAGCCCAAGAATACTGGAGTGGGTAGCCTATCCCTTCTCCAGGGGATCTTCCTGACCCAGGAATAGAAACATGGTCTCCTGCATTGCAGATCTGAAGATATAATTTATGTAAATATTATTGATAAAGCTGTATCTGAAACTGATGCTATTCACTATGCATTTTAGGAATATGATTGTCAAGGACAGAGAAACACTTTCTCAGTATATCCAGGTCCTTGAAATCGATAAATCTGTCAGGTTACATAGCACAGGGAAATTAGGGTTGCTCATAAAAGTAAGGTTGCTAATCATCTGACTTTAAAATAGAAATAATTCTGGATTATCTGGTGGGACTAATGTAATTACAAGAGTTTTTAATAATAGAAAAGGGAGGAAGAAGTGAAGATTCAGAGGCAGATGTGACTCTGGAAGAATGGTCACAAAGTGGTAACATTGCTTGCTTTGAAGATGGAGGAGAGGGGCCATCACCCAAGAAATGTGGACAGCCGTAGAGGCCAAAAAAGTCAAGAAAACAGATTCTTTCCTAGAGCCTCCAGAAAGAAATGCAGCCTGCTGACAGCTTGATTTTAGCCCAGTGAGATGCATGCCCATTGACTAACCCACAGAGCTGTAAGATGATACATTTGCACTTTTGTTTTTAAGCCAGCAAGTCTGAAGAAATGTGTTACAGCAATACAAGCTACAATAACAGATAAATGTCCTGCCTGCCCCACTCCCACTTTTCTTTTCAAAAGGTAGAGTCAAGTTTTCTTTAACTTGTAGCAAAATAATATACTTGGTTAAGATGAGAAACTATTTAAAAATCTTAGGAATTTGAATAGGCTTAGGGCTTTGTGCCATGGCTGAGAAACTATATGAAACATCCACAATTCAGCAGCTTTGTCATCAGTCTGAAAAACTAAAAAACTGAAAAAAAACCCACATTTCTGGAATGGGCTAATTCTTTGGAAAATTGGTATTGAATATGCTTATGTCCAGAAAATATAGTGAGTTATTAGATAAATTTTACATTATCTATTGTACTTCAATGCTTTTATTTTATTTGTTGTTCATTTGTCCAGTCATGTCTGATTCTTTGCAACCCCATGGACTGCAGCACGCCAGGCCTCCCTGTCTCTCACCATCTCCTGAAGTTTGCCCAAGTTCACGTCCATTGTATCAATGATGCCATCCAACCATCTCATCCTCTGATGCCCTCTTCTCCTTTTGCCCTCAATCTTTCCCAGCAGAAAGTCGCAGGGACTTTTCCAATGAGTTGGCTGTTCACATCAGGTGACCAAAATACTTGAGCTTCAGCTTCAGCCTCAGTCCTTCCAATGAGTAGTCAGGGCTAGTTTCTCTTAAGATTGACTGTTTTGATCTCCTTGTTGTCCAAGAGACTCTCAGGAATCTTCTCCAGCACCACAGTGTGAAGGCATCAGTTCTTTGGCTCTCTGCCTTCTTTTATTTTATGTATATATAAACTTCCCTTATGGCTCAAGCAGTAAAGAATTCGCCAGCAATACAGGAAAAACGGAGACGTGGGTTCAATTCCTGGGTCAGGAAGATCTCCTGGAGGAGGAAATGGCAATCCACTCCAGTATTCTTGCTTGGAAAATCCCATGGACTGAGAAGCCTGACAGATTAACAGTCCATGGGGTCACAAAGAGTTGGACACGACTGAGCACACAAGCATGATGATGTAGATATATATACACACACACACATATATGTAGATATGTTATAATTATACATATATAATTTCCAATGGTGATACCGTTCATAAGAAACTTTATGAGATATATTGTTGAAAGTAATAGATTTAATTTAACATAATCAATCAATGTAATTCCAATAAAGTTAGGTTTTTATACCTAATCAGGAAAAAGTTGTATTGGTTTACAGCAAAATAGAGGAATTCAGTATTGCATCTCATGAATTATTACTATAAAGTATCTGGTTTATTTGCTATTTATAAAACTGTATTGCTCATGAAACATGGTTACTCTTTGTGACCCTATGGACTGTAGTCCTCCAGGCTCCTCTGTCTATGGGATTCTGCAGGCAAGAATACTGGTGTGTGTTGCCATGCTCTCCTATAGGGGATCTTTCCGACTCAGAGATAGAACCCACATCTCTTATGTCTCCTGCATTGGCAGACAGATTCTTTACCACTAGTGCCACCTGGGAAGCCCCCTCATATGTTCTATAAAATAACAAAACAAAATCCTACCTTATGTAGAAATAATGCAGCCACCTCATTAAAAAAATATCAGCCACATAGCTTTTTAACTGTTCCCAAATCACAGTGTGTTACTGGATTATAGGATCCCAACATGAGTGTTTTATTAATCTCTGGTTTGGTGCCTTGGAGGAGCTCTGCAACTGAATTAAATAATTTGGGGTTGAAATGTGTGTATGTGTGTCTTCCTTTCTTTTAAAAGTTTCATAGTTTGTGTATATGCACTGGTACTCACAAGGGCAGTCATGCAAATTAAAGATCATGCATTAATTTAAACTTTATTTGTACACTTAAGATAACCTTATTTATGACAGTAAATTCATAATTGTGGCTAAAAACAAAAGTGAATACACTATGTGAACAAAAAAAGTGTTGTGGACAGAAAACCAGGCTTGTAACTACATTGGACAAACTCAAGTGCACTTTGTGATTCTAACCCAGAAGACCACCAAGAAAGTTATGTGACTCTCTTGAAGCCATTTATTCATGAGGCATGTAGGAAAGCAGTGAGAAAGTAGTTATTGCAGAAGGCTCATTTGGCTTCAATATGACCTGTTAATAGTGGAAGCAAAGAAACCGTGGAAAAACTAAAGATCCAGGCAAGTCTCCAGTTTCTGAATAATACCATGAACAAAATCTGGTCATGCTCTGAACTAAATAAAGCAATCCTTATTAAAGTGTTAAGAACTGACAAGTCAATATCTTAAAAGCAGAAAGAGATAAGGAAGAACGTGGCCAAATTTCTGGCCAAATACAGGTATTCCCTGTTTTTTGAAATTTTACTGGGCTTTTCTGGAAGACCTGAATTAGCACCATCTGCCTTCCATGTCCATGGGTTCCACATCTGCAGATCCAACCAACAGCAGATAGAAAATATTTTTTAAAAAATCTTCCTGCTGCTGCTAAGTCGCTTCAGTCGTGTCCGACTCTGTGTGACCCCATGGACGGCAGCCCACCAGGCTCCCCCGTCCCTGGGATTCTCCAGGCAAGAACACTGGAGTGGGGTGCCATTTCCTTCTCCAATGCATGAAGTGAAAAGTGAAAGTGAAGTCGCTCAGTCGTGTCCGACTCTTCGCAACCCCATGGACTGCAGCCTACTAGGCTCCTCCGTCCATGGGATTTTCCAGGCAAGAGTACTGGAATGGGGTGCCATCACCTTCCAGAAAGTTCCAAAAAGCAAAATTTGAATTTGCTGTATATTGGCAACTATTTACACATTTTGCTATTGTATTCAGTATTATAAGTAATCTAGAGATGATTAAAGTAGAAGGGAGGATGTGTGTAGGCTATACTGCAAATATCACATCATTTTATATAGTGGACTTGATCATTTGTGAGTTTTGGGTATCCAAGGTGGGTCCTGGACCCTATTCTCCATGGATACCAAGGGACAACTATGTCTGTTTTCACTAAATGAAAGAAATCTGAAGAGGATTTTCACTTTTACCAAAAAAAAAAAAAAAAAGCAAGAAGCAAAATATAGGGTTTGGTGTTTGTTTTGCAGAGTGTGGCCATTATGGAGGCAGCATGCACCCCTGCAGGGAGAGTGGCACCCTAAGCTCCTTCCCAGAACTACAAACAGCATCTCAGCATCAAGCCGCCGTGGCTTTGAGCAGTGTCTGTGGGCATCTGTGTTTTATCTCAATTTATTCTGTGTATCCATTAACACAAAAGATTTGTCTGTCCCAAGATAATTGTTTCTTTGCTTTAAGCCATTTCAATGTAGAAAAAAGTTTCCTAGGAAAGTGTATTTTCAGATAGCAGGGGAAATCTGTGTTTAAATAATGCATTAAGTCAAGTATTTACTTTCTTCACTTAAATATTCTTTCTTCCACTCTAAAGAGAGAATTAATGTCTCTTAATGTTATGAAGTGATAAGCTCACAGTATAGCATTTTGAAAACACTTATAAGATGCTATTATGGTTATATCTCTTGAGGCTATTTTCTGTAGGTAACTAAAAGAGACAAATCATTTATGATCAAATCTTTGTTCCATTATGGGTTCTTTGGGCATATATTTTTAGGCAGGAGAAATCTTCATAGGGCTGTCTGTACAGGTAAGAGAAATATTACTTGGCTCTCTGAACCATCAAGTTTTCCTTGCTTCCCTGCAAATATTTGTTACATGTTTGCAGATACTTTCTGCTCTAAGCACTTAGAATTTAAGTATAAAAGCCAGCATAAGGAGAGAGATGCTATTTTATTGCTGGAAGAAACTTTAACAGTATGCTGAATCAATTATATTTTTGGAAACCATTCGATATGATTGTGTTGCCCAGGATATATTGGCACATTCATTTCTGGCTTACCACATAGAAAAAAAAAATGAATGTTTACTGATTTCAGCATTCCTTTTTGTGCAAAGATGAGTGAAGCAATTAAGTTTGGCTCTATCCAAGTCCAAGAAAAAAACAGTATTCCATTTATTATGATAAACAGATCACATAAGTAAGACAAAGCCAGTAATGAATATGAGAGAGAAAACATTCTCTTAGAGCTGCCCTTAGTACGCTGCTGATACTTACTAAATTTTATAGGAGGAAAAAAAAAAAACTCAAGGAAATAATTTGCTACAGTAAAAACAATAATAAAATAAACATTTACCCAATATAGATTTTCTCTAATCTGTCATTTCCTTTTCATCCTTATTATGTTGCCTTAATTTTTATATTTTATTTCCTAGATTGATTGTCTCCCTCCCAACGCAGCTGGAATTTTCTAACTTAAATATGAGACAAACCACATAATTTCCCTGCTAAAATATTTTCAGTGGATCTCAAATGTCCAAATTTATTACTTGACCTTTACACTGGTCATTTTACCTCTTTATGATTTAATAATACAGATTATACTCAGTAGGGTATGCATTCTCTCATGCCTCCTTGACTTATTCATTTCCTCTGCCTGTGGTTTTTCCAGTGGTCATGTATGGATGTGAACGTTGGACTATGAGGAAAGCTGAGCGCCGGAAAATTGATGCTTTTGAACTGTGGCGTTGGAGAAGACTCTTGAGAGTCCCTTGGCCTGCAAGGAGATCCAACCAGTCCATTCTAAAGGAGATCAGCCCTGGCTGTTCTTTGGAAGGAATGATGCTAAAGCTGAAACTCCAATACTTTGGCCACTTCATGTGAAGAGTTGACTCATTGGAAGAGACCCTGATGCTTGGAGGGATTGGGGCCAGGAGGAGAAGGGGACGACAGAGGATGAGATGGCTGGATGGCATCACTGACTCGATGGACGTGAGTCTGAGTGAACTCCGGGAGTTGGTGATGGACAGGGAGGCCTGGCGTGCTGCGATTCATGGGGTCGCAAAGTCGGACACAACTGAGCAACTGAACTGAACTGAACTGAAGTGGCCTTTATACTTTTCACCTGGATGAGTTTAATTTCTCCTTTATTGAACTGGCTGAACTGGAACTGATTTATCATTCTGCTTGAGTCAAATATTCTTATGGTCTTTAGCATCTGCTCCCTTACCTATATCTACCATAGTGTTTATCAAATTATTTTGACACTTTTTATTCCTTGTCTCTCCTTTTAGACTCTATAAATTAACTGAAAACATTTTTGTATCCTCAACAATTAGTATAATGCCTGGCATATAATTTGGTTCAGTTCAGTTGTTCAGTCATGTCTGACTCTTTGCAACCACCAGGACTGCAGCACGCCAGGCCTCCCGGTCCATCACCAACTCATGGAGTTACTCAAACTCATGTCCATTGAGTCAGTGATGCCGTCCAGCAATCTCATCTTCTGTCATCCCCTTCTTCTCCTGCCCTCAATCTTTCCCAGCATCAGGGTCTTTTCAAATGAGTCAATTCTTTGCATCAGGTGGCCAAAAGATTGGAGTTTCAGCTTCAACATCAGTCCTTACAATGAACACTCAGCAATGATCTCCTTTAGGATAGACTGGTTAGATCTCCTTGCAGTCCAAGGGACTCTCAGAGTCTTCTCCAACACCACAGTTCAACAACATTAATTCTTTGATGCTCAGCTTTCTTTATAGTCCAACTCTCGAATCCACGCATGACTACTGGAAAAACCATAGCCTTAACTAGACAGAGCTTTGTTGCCAAAGTAATAACTCTGCTTTTAATATGCTGTTTAGGTTGGTCATAACTTTTCTTCCAAGGAGTTAGTGTCTTTTAATTTCATGGCTGCAGTCACCATCTGAAATGATTTTGGAGTCCAAAATAATTGTCACTGTTTCTACTGTTTCCCCATCTATTCGCCATGAAGTGATGGGACTGGATGCCATGATCTTAGTTTTCTGAATGTTGAGTTTTAAGCCAACTTTTTCACCCTCCTCGTTCACTTTCACCAAGAGGCTCTTTAGTTCTTCTTACTTTCTGCCATAAGGGTGGTGTCATCTGCATATCTGAGGTTATTGATATTTCTCCTGGCAATCTTTATTACAGCTTGTGCTTCATCCAGCCCAGTGTTTCCATGATTTACTCTGCATATAAGTTAAATAAGCAGGATGATGATACACAGCCTTGATGTACTCCTTTCCCTATTTGGTACCCATCTGTTGTTCCATGTGCAGTTCCATAAGGAGTTCCAAGGCCTCCTCAGACAGCCATTCTGCTTTTTTGCATTTCTTTTCTTGATGATGGTCTTGATCCCCGTCTCCCATACAGTGTCACGAACCTCTGTCCATAGTTAATTAGGCACTCTGTCTATCAGATCTAATCCCTTGAATCTATTTCTCACTTCCACTGTTTAATTGGAAGGGATTTGATTTAGGTCATACCTTAATGGTCCAAAGGTTTTTCCTACTTTCTTCAATTTAAGTCTGAATTTGCTAATAAGGAGTTCATGATCTGAGCCACAGTCAGCTCCTGGTCTTGTTTTTGCTGACTGTACAGAGCTTCTCCATCTTTGGCTGCAAAGAATAAAATCAATCTGATTTCGGTGTTGACCATCTGGTGATGTCCATGTGTAGAGTCTTCCTTTGTGTTGTTGGAAGAGTGTGTTTGCTATGACAAGTGCGTTCTCTTGGCAAAACTCTGTTAGCCTTTGTCCTTCATTCTGTACTCCAAGGCCAAATTTGCCTGTTACTCCAGGTGTTTCTTGACTTCCTACTTTTGCATTACAGTCCCCTATGATGAAAAGGACATATTTTTGGGGTGTTAGTTCTAGAAGGTCTTCATAGAACTGTTCAACTTCAGCTTCTTCAACATTACTGGTCGGGGCATAGACCTGGATTACCATGATATTGAATGGTTTGCCTTGGAAACGAACAGAGATCATTCTGTTGTTTTTGGATTGCATCCAAGTACTGCATTTTGAACTCTTTTCTTGACTATGATGGCTACTCCATGTCTTCTAAGGGATTCTTGCCCACAGTAGTAGATATAATGGTCATCTGAGTTAAATTCACCCATTCCAGTCAACTTTAGTTCGCTGATTCCTAAAATGTCAACATTCACTCTTGCCATCTCCTGTTTGACCACTTCCCATTTGCCTTGATTCATGGACCTAACATTCCAGGTTCTGTGCAATACTGCTGTTTACAGCATCGGACTTTGCTTCTATCACCAGTCACATCCACAGCTAGCTGTTATTTTTGCTTTGGCTCCATCCCTTCATTCTTTCTGGAGTTATTTCTCCACTGATCTCCAGTAGCATATTGGGCACCTACCCACCTGAGGAGTTCATTTTTCAGTGTCCTATCTTTTTGCATTTTCATACTGTTCATGGGATTCTCAAGGCAGGAATACTGAAGTGGTTTGCCATTCCCTTCTCCAGTGGACCACATTTTGTCAGAATTTTCCACCATGACCCATCTGTCTTGGGTGCCCCTACATGGCATGGCTTGTAGGTTCACTGAGTTAGACAAGGCTCTGGTCCATGTGATCAGATTGGTTAGTTTTCTGTGACTGTGGTTTTCAGCCTGTCTGCCCTCTGATGGAGAAGGATAAGAGGCTTTATGGAAGCTTCCTGATGGAAGAGACTGACTGAGGGGGAAACTGGGTCTTGTTCCGATGGGCAGGGCCATGCTCAGTAAATCTTTAATCCAATTTTCTACTGATGGGTGGACCTGTGTTCCCTCCCTGCTATTTAACTGGGGCCAAACTATGGTGGAAGTAATGAAGATAATGGCGACCTCCTTCAAAAGGTTGCATGCATGCACTGCTACACTCAGTGCCCCAACCCTGTAGCAGCCACCACTGACCCATGCCTCTGCTGGAGATGTGCACACTCCCGGGCAAGTCTGATTCAGTCTCTTTTGGGGTCACTGCTCCTTTCTCCTGGGTCCTGGTGCACAGAAGTTTCTGTTGTGCCCTACAAGAGTCTATTTCCCAGTCCTGTGTAAGTTCTGGCAGCTCTATGCTGGGGTTAATGGTGATTTCCTCCAAGAAGACTTATGCCATACCCAAGTCTGCTGCACCCAGAGCCCCTGTCCCTGCGGCAGTCCACTGCTGACCTGTATCTCCACAGGAAATGCTCAGAGTTCTGTCTCTGTCTCTGTGGGGTCCCTGGGTCCTGGTGTGCACCAGGTTTGTTTGAGCCCTCTGAGCATCTCTGATGGGAATGGGATTTGATTATAAACATGAATCTGCCCATCCTACCATCTTGCTGAGGCTTTTTTTTGCCCTTGGACATAGAGTATCTCCTCACCCACACTCTAGCGAAGTGTAGCTACAGCTTCTGACCTTGGACTTGGGGTATTTCATCACGGCCGCTCCAGCGCCATGCAGCTGCCATTCCAGTGCCAGTGCAGCACATAGTCACTTACTTAAACTCAGATACTTAGCACAAAAGGATTTTTATTCATCATCTTGTTTGAAAGACATTATGTTACATGTAGTGATTAATCTTCTTAGGCTTTAAGGTTAGACAGATTTAGTCTAGACCTAAGGTCAGTCTCTGTTTCTAATTGTGTGCTCTTGGATACATTTCTTAAGTTTATAAGCCTTGGTTTCTCATTTCATCTCTATCTCATATCTGCATTGTCCAATAAAGTATTCACTAGTCACATTTGACAACTAGACACTTGAAACATGGCTAGTCCAAGTTCAAATGTTCTGTAAGTGCAAAAATATACACTTTTGGGAAATTTAATATAAAAATGTAAAACATCTCAATAGTCTCATTAAATACTGAATATATGTTAAAATGGTAATATTTTCAGTGCAGTTCAGTTCAGTTCAGTCGCTAAGTAGTGTCTGACTCTTTGCGACCACATGAACCACAGTACAAAGGGCCTCCCTGTCCATCACCAACTCGCGGAGTCTACCTAAACTCATGTCCACCGAGTCGGTGATGCCATCCAACCATCTCATCCTCTGTGATCCACTTCTCCTCTTGCACTCAATCTTTCCCAACATCAGAGTCTTCTCCAATGAGTCAGCTCTTCACATCAGGTGGTCAAAGTATTGGAGTTTCGGCTTCAACATCAGTCCTTCCAATGAACACCCAGGACTGATTTTTACGATGGACTGGTTGGATCTCCTTGCAGTCCAAGGGACTCTCAAGAGTCTTCTCCAACACCACAATTCAAAAGCATCAATTCTTCGGCACTCAGCTTTCTTTATCACATCCATACATGACCACTGGAAAAACCATAGCCTTGACTAGATGGACCTTTGTTGACAAAGTAATGTCTCTGCTTTTTAATGTGCTATCTAGGTTGGTCATAACTTTCCTTCCAAAGAGTAAGCGTCTTTTAATTTCATGGCTGCAATCACCATCTGCAGTGATTTTTGGAGCCCAGAAAAATAAAGTCTGTCACTGTTTCTCCATCTATTTGCCATGAAGTGATGGGACCGGATGCCATGATCTTTGTTTTCTGAATGTTGAGCTTTAAGCCAACTTTTTCACTCTCCACTTTCACTTTCATCAAGAGGCTCTTTCATTCTTCTTCGCTTTCTGCCATAATGGTGGTGTCATCTGCATATCTGAGGTTATTGATATTTCTCCAAGAAATCTTGATTCCAGCTTGTGCTTCATCCAGCCCAGCATTTCTCATGATGTACTCTGCATATAAGTTAAATAAGCAGGGTGACACTATACAGCCTTGAATTAGATCATGAACTCCTTATTGCAAAATTCAGACATAAATTGAGGAAAGTAGATAAAACCACTAGGCCATTCAGATATGACCTAAATCAAATCCCTTATGATTATACAGTGGAAGTGACAAATAGACTCAAGGGATTAGAGCTGATAAACAGACTGCCTGAAGAACTATGGACAGTGATCCCTAACACTGTAAAAGCGGTGGTGACCAAAACCATTCCCAAGAAAAAGAAATGCAAAAAGGATAAATGAGAGACCTTACAAATAGCTGAGAAAAGAAGAGAAGTGAGAGGCAAAGGAGAAAAGGAAAGACATGCCCATCTGAATGTAGAATTCCCAAGAATAGCAAAGAGGGATAAGAAAGCCTTCCTAAGTGATCAAATCAAAGAAATGAAGGAAACAATAGAATGGGAAAGACTAGAGATGTCTTAAAGGAATTTAGAGATATTAAGGGAATATTTGATGCAAAGATGGGCACAATAAAGGACAGAGATATTAGGGACCTAACAGAAGCAGAAGATATTAAGAAGAATGGAAAGCACACGCAGAAGATCTATACAAAAGAAATCTTAATGACCCAGAAAACCATGATGGTGTGATCACTCACCTAGAGCCAGATATCCTGGACTGCAAAGTCAAATGGGCCTTTGGAAGCATCACTACGAACAAAGCTAGTGGAGGTGATAGAATTCCAGCTGAGCTATTTCAAATTCTAAAAGAGGATGCTGTGAAAGTGCTATACTCAACATACCAGCAAATTTGGAAAACTCAGCAGTGGCCACGGGACTGGAAAAGATCTGTTTTCATTCCAATCCCAAAGAAAGGCAGTGCCAAAGAATGTTCAAGCTACTGCACAAATGCAGTCATCTCACAGACTAGCAAAGTAATGCTCAAAATTCTCCAGGCTAGACTTCAACAGCAGGTGAACTGAAAATTTCCATATGTTCAAGTTGGAGTTAGAAAAGGCAGAGGAATTGGAGATCAAATTGCCAACATCTGCTGGATCATCGAAAAAGCAAGCGAATTCTAGGAATACATCTACTTCTGCTTCATTGACTACGCTAAAGCCTTTGACTGTCTGGATCACAACTGTGGAAAATTCTTCAAGAGACGATATTATGAGACCACCTTACCTGACTTCTGAGAAATCTGTATACAGGTCAAGAAACATCAGTTAGAATTGTACATGGAACAATGGAATGGTTACAGATTGAGATAGGAGTATGTCAAGACTGTATATTGTCACCTGGCTTATTTAACTTAATATGCAGAGTACATCATACAAAATGCTGGGCTGGATGAAACATAAGCTGGAATCAAGATTGCTGGGAGAAATGTAAATAACCTCAGATATGCAGATAACATCACTCTTATGGCAGAAAGCGAAGAGGAACTAAAGAACCTCTTGATGAAGGTGAAAGAGGAGAGTGAAAAAGCTGGTTTTAAACTCAACATTCAAGAAACTAAGATCATGGAAACTGATCCTATCACTTCATGGCAAATACATGGGGAAATAATGGAAACCATAACAGGCTTTGTTTTCTTGGGCTCCAAAATCACTACAGATGTTGACTTTAGCCATGAAATTAAAACACACTTTCTCCTTGGAAGAAAAGCTATGACCAACCTAGACAGCATATTAAAAAGCAAAGACATTACGTTGCCAACAAAGGTCCATATAGTCAAAGTAATGGTTTTTCCAGTAATCATGTACGGATGTGGGAGTTGGACCATAAAGAAGACTGAGCACCAAAGGATTGATGCTTTTTAACTGTGGTGTTGGAGAAGACTCTTGAGAGTCCCTTGGACTGCAAGGAATTCAAACCAGTCAATCCTAAATGAAATCACTCCTGAATATTCATTGAAAGGACTGATGCTGAAGCTGAAGCACCAATACTTTGGCCACCTGATGGAAGAGTCAACTCATTAGAAAAGATCCTGATGCTGGGAAAGATTGAAGGAAGGAGGAGAAGGGGATGACAGAGGACAAGATGTTTGGATCACATCACTGACTCAGTGGATATGAGTCTGAGCAAGCTCTGGGTGATGGTAAAGGACAAGGAAGCCTGGCATGCTGCAGTACTTGGGGTTGCAAAGAGTTGGACAGGACTGAGTGACTGAACAACAACAATTATGATGATAATTAAGAAAATGTAAAGTTATTAACAAAGAGTTATACATAGTGAAAATTCAATGGATATTCGCCATTTTCTCAATTTTTAATGAACAATATACATTACTATAATTGTGAAGTGAGAAGTATATATCCAAAATATTTAGCTTAAATTTTCAATTGATCTTGAAAATTAAGCCATGTTATTTTTCAACTGTGTTTACTTTCATATTGGACTATAAATCACAAAGGTAAAATATAGCTTAATTTAGTGAATTGCTTATGAACATTTTATAAATATCTATGAGATAATCATTGCCACTTCCTCAAAATAGTTCCTTCAGATAATAAAGAACATTGTTCAATGTGACAATAAACTAAACTCTGTTTTTATAGTTTATTAGGGAAACTGAGAATCTAAATTCACACTCTTTTAAATTTCCACCATGGTCATTGGGAGCTAAGGAATAATTAAGCTACATATGGAGCATGGGCTATAGTCCAGGGTGATTTTATTGCCTTAACGTTTCCATATTCATTTTCCTCTTTCTCCTTCTCTCTCTCCGACTCAGTTTGAAAGGGATTAAATTGAAAAACAGGAGGAAAAATAAAGGAATTCCCCCAAACCCAATCAATTCTTTAATTAACTTGATCATCTAGCTGTATAATAGTGATAAAACAGTATGAGTTCCTATAGGATTAATCCAAGTGTGGCTGTCTTTTCAAAGAAGTTCATTGGTTGTCTCTGTTCCTTGGAGTTAATCCAGAAGGTTAAGGTTTCTCAATTGAATGTGTGTGTTAGTTTATTTTCTCCTTTTTCAGTCTTCAGGAATTAATACAAGTTAACTTGATTTTGTTGTCATTTTATTTAATTAAAACAAGTAAACTTGATTTTATTGTCATTTTCATGAATATATGTGGGAGTCATTGAAGTTGGACTCTTAAGGCTCAGAAAGATGTCTTAGGCATGTTTTCAAGCAAAAGGCAAAACACAGACATTATTAGTTAGCAGTGGTACATTCCTGTGGGGGCTCTGATTTGTGCTGCATCATTTATGGACTCTAATGGTGGCCAGGTACATCCAATGAATCCATTTTTTCATTTATAAACTAACACCTATATTATGGATTTTTTATAATAATTACATAAAATAATTTTTAAAAGTCTTTTTTTAAAAAATTATGATTCCTGGAATATAAAGCATACTCAGTGCATCTTAATTGCCTTTGTTATAGTTGCTATCATTTGGCAAATATGTTGAAGTCAAAGACTCAGTGCTTTCCATATTTTAAGTGGCTGATTTTAGATAATTTAATTGGAAGACAGTGGAATTCAGAGTTAAAAAAAAAAGGATGAGTTGAGTTCACCTAATTTATTAACGTTTGATCTTTTGCAATTTACTTAATCTCTGAGAATTATAAAGTAGGGCTAACAATACTTGTCTCTTAGCAATAAATGAGAATTATGATGGTGGTGCTTATGGCAGCAATAATAAAAGCTTAGTGAATTATAACATTTTCTTTTTTAAAATTTTATTCGATTTGCTACCTGAAAAAGATGTTGTTTCTTATCTGTAGGCCTTTATATAATGACTGTGTGACAAACCTTGGTCTCATGTACTTGAAGATAAATGACACTTTTAGAAAAAATTAAGATTGAGAGAGCCTCAGGAATATTTTTTAAAATTAATCCAGATATATTTTTCAACAAATAAAATCCTGAAAATTTTATGGAAATAATAACTGTTGTAGGCATGTGATTTTTTTTTTCTCAAGTTCACAGTGCAATTGAAGCTAGGATAAGTATCTGAGTTTCCTAAATTCTGCTCATTATTTTCTTCACACAATTTTAGGGCATATAATAATATTCATCAGTGATACTGCTTCATGACATTCACATTCTTAACCTGAATTATCTGATTCTCCCTTAAAAGTTAAAATGTCTCAATATTGATTTTGGGTTAGAAAATATTTACAATTCAAATTACTTCTTTCCAGTAATTTCTCTTAGGCTTCTGAATGAGTTTGGATGGACTAGAACAAAATTATCAATGAGTATATTCCACCCACGATTAAACAGAGTGAAAATTTACTTTGAAATGTAGAGGATTAAATATGGATTTTCCATTTTAAACAGATGAAGATCTGATGCAATGTCAAATAACTCACTGATTTGTTTTCAGATTGGAAAATAAAAGTTTTATTTTGCAAAATTTTTCAGTAGGATATGTGAAATATGAAATATATAAATTATACAGAGAATATGCCTTTTGCTTATTTCTTTTGTAAATCTGTTAAGCTCAGACAATCTTTCCAAATAATCTGACCTGTAATATATAATACTCATGATTTAACTATTAGATACATAGGTAGATAAAAAGGAAAAGAAAATAAGTTCAAGCTGAACTTTCTTAAGGAAGGATTTAGTGCTTTTATACTGCAGTGCTTTAAGCATAATAATAATTATAAACCAGTTAATTATAGGCTACTTCAAATATTTTACACTTTTTTTTTTTCCAAAAAATATTGGTAGAGTTTGTACTGTGGCTTTGCATTTGGCCTTCCCTTTTGGCTCAGTTGGTAAAGAATCCACCTGCAAGGCGGGAGACCTGGGTTTGATCCCTGGGTTAGGAAGATTCCTGGTAGAAGGAAAAGGCTACCCACTCCAGTATTCTGGTCTGGAGAATTCCATGGACTGTATAGTCCTTGGGGTCGAAAAGAGCGGACAATACTGAGCAACTTTCACTTACAGAAAGCTTAGTGTTCAAAATGTGTAATTAAAAACAAAGTTTAGATGAAATAACCTTCCAAAATTTCTTAAAATATCCATAAAGCATAAAAAGTATATGTGTTTTCTTGCCAAAAATGTTATATAATAACAAGGTTTGGAGTGGATTTAAACTTCCTGATTCATAGTCACTAAAGTTACATGAATGGTTGTTGAGTGGAATAGCAGTCTCTCTTTCTCTCTCTCTCCCTCTCTGGCAATAGCTCTAGTGCTGTTTTTTATCTTGTGCCATTCTAGTTGATATTGAAAGGTTATGAATCAAAATTTATACCAAATATCAAAAAGCACAATAAAATTTTAAAGTAAATTTAAAAGAACATAGCTTTGTGTTCTCCTCCAAGATCTTAGCCATAATTTTGACACCCTGATGGTCTGCCAGAAATTGAAAGTATGTTGCCAGGGATAAGATTTACATTCTTAGCTTTATAAAAATATCTTTGCTTGTTCAAAAATTGTATTTGGTTGATATTAACATTTGTGACCTGTTATTCAGCTGTTTAAAGTACCAGATGAGCCTGTTCATTCAAGTATAATATTAATAAGATTTTGTTCTTTTGCATTATGTTGTTGAATAAGCACTTTATAATGCTCTTTCCTCATTCATCGGTAATGATGACACAAAGAAAGCATCTAAGATACTGTAAACTGAAGTGGTGTGTGTGTGTGTGTATCATTAGTGTCTGCCCATAAATATAACCCTTTCTCTGAGAGGTCTTCTCTCTGTACCCTATTTAAAATTGCTTCATCCAGGCACTCTCAGATTTCTTTTTCAGATATTTTCTCTTATCAGTAAGCACAAGTGGTCTTTCAAAGTTGGGGGTGCAACATGTTACAATTGATGGTGTTCTATTCCCAGCTATCTACCTATTCTAAGCAAAGAAACAGAGTTCAACTTTGAAGAAGTACTTTTCTAATGACATTTATATGCCAGGCACTTAAGGATGCTAGAAATTTGGCAGTGAATAAGACAAAGTAGGAAGAACAGACCAAAAGCAAGGCAATTATACATGTAAAAATCAACACTGATTAAAATTCTGTTTGTGACTTCATTATGTGCACCATTATGAAGATATGGATGACATCTATAATGGTTGAATGTAATATTTCACTTTATATGGTACTATAGATGCAAAGCTCTAATTTAGACACGAGGAAACAATAAGAAAAAAAAGAAAACGATAAAGAAGAAGTGAATGGAGAAGAAATAAAATAAAGAGGAAAAAGAACAAGGAAAAGGAGGGGAAGGAGGAGAAGGAGGGAGAGAGGGCAGAATGGGAGAGGGAGAGATGAAACTATATTCTTGGTTTCAGTAAAATATTAGATTTAAATATCTTTTTAAACAGTACTAGTACATACACTGTTCTCTTATTTTTCTTTCCTGCTATTTATACATTTTACATATCCCCCAAATAATATTTTTCTCATAGTTGTTTTCAAATGTATTGAGCAACAGTTTTCATGATATGTGCAACTGAATTTTGTTATATGTATAGTCATAAAACTCACCCCACAAAGAAGATAGAGAAATGTTCTCTTATCTGAAATAGTAACATACTTGGTGCCCCTTTACCATCTACTTCTCTCCCAACTCCTAGCCCCAGACAATCATGATCTATTTTCTCTTAGTTTGATTGAATGCAGGTGGATATAGATAGTTGGGTATATAGTTAGGAGTATTATTTCTTTGTCATATGGTGTGTGTGTTTATATATTTAATTTATATATATGCAATGTATTTGATGTATATATATGTGTGTATATATATATATTTATATATACATCTTAGTATGTAATACTATACTCCCAAGTGATTATAACATTTTATATTTTAACCAACAATGCATGAAAATTCCAGTTGCTTCACATTCTTACCAATGCTTAGTATTGTAAATGTTTTAAATTTAATCCTAAAAGCATATTTTTGTGTGTTTATTTCCCTGGTCTTTCTGTGATTGCATTTCCCTGAAGACACAGATATTTGCATATTTTTGTGTGCTTGTTTATCATGATTTTGTGTCATATTGTGTCAAGTGTTTTTTGATTCAGATTTTTTGCCACTTTTGTTTGTTTCTTAGTGAGTTGATTATATTTTTGAGTTGTATGAGTTCTTTTATATTCTTCATAGAATCTCTATCAGATATGTGATTTGCAGTTGGAATATTTATTGCATTAATATTTATTATAATACTTACTTTAAATTTTGTGTTATCTACATTTTTATTGTTTTCTATATCCCCTCTGCATTTTGTTTTTCTCTTCCTTATGATTAATTTTTGGAATATTTCAATAATTTTTAGAATTCAACTTTGTTTTTCCTATTGGCTCTATTCCTATACTTTTTTGCATTATTTTTAGTAATTGCTTAGGTACCGAAGTATACAACCTTAACTTTCCATGGTCCATGTCCAGTGAATATGTTATAACTTTATATAAAATATATAAATCTAGTAATATAATCTAGTATAGATTTAAATCTATATATATATCTAGTTTATCCCTGTGTGTTTTTTCTCCTGGAAATATGTTTATTTTATTTTGGTTCTATGCATAACCAATAACTTCGAATTATATTCTGGACATTATGAATAATAACTTTTGGAAATTGTAGTTTTCTCTGATGAGTTTTCTTATTTGTTTAGAATTTTTTCTCTGATAAGTTTTCTTATCTGTTTGTTTTAGCTGGCAATTATCTTTGCTGCACTCGAATTGCATAATCGGTTGCTTGAGCAGCAGCTCTGACTTAAGTTCACATTTCACGCTCTCCCTGAGCTGCTTTGGGTCTGTTCCATGTATACATGATTCAAGAATCATTCCAAAATGGGAACAGAGTTTGAGACTGCATTTCTGTTTTGTTTCCATTTTGAGATTCTCCCACTCTTTTTAGTGGTGGTAGTTTCTCTGATTCAATTTTCTGGGTCCCCTTGTTGGAAGGTATGCTTTTTTTTTTTTTTTAACTATAGTTGATTTACAGTATATATTAGTTTCAGGTGTACAACATACTATTTCAAACTTTAATACAAAGTTATTATAAAGTATTGACTATATTCCCTGTGCTATACATTATATCCCTGTGGCTTATTTACTTTATAACTATCAGTTTGTACCTCTTAATCCCTTTTACGGATTTCCTTCCTCTACCACTTTCTTTCTTCCCTCTGGAAACCACTAGTTTATTCTCTGTGAGTCTGTTTCTGTTTTATTATATTTGTTCATTTCTTTGCTTTTAAGATTTCACATATAAGTGAATATATATAGTATTTGTCTTTCTTAGTTTGACTTATTTCACTGATCATAATACCCTCTAGGTCTGTCCATGTTGTTGCAAATGACAAGATTTTATTCTTTTTCTATGAGAAGCATTCTTTTATACACACACACAAACATATATACATACACAGCACATCTATTTTACCCATTTATTCATCAGTGGGCAGAGTATTTTGTTCTCTTCAGACTGATACACAGGGATGGGATTACTGGATTTCACGATATTTCTATTTTTAAGTTTTTGAAGAAACTTCATATTGCTTTCTACAGTGGCTGTACAAATTTATACTAAGTTTCTTTTCTTGATAACTTCACTGACACTTGTAATTTAGTTTCTTTTTAATGAGAGGCATTAGGACATGAGTAAATGTATATTTCATTGTGGTTTTGACTACCATTTTTCTTCTTACTTTTTATGAAGGCTTTATGTATACATTTTCAATGTTAACTGTGTTATTTATTCAATTAATATGTATATAGGAACTGATAAGAAAGCGCCATAAGCACATCCAAGAATGGCTTTACTCTTTGGGAGAAATGTGCCAGGGAGAAAAATAAATTAGAGGCAGAGAGATTAGTTTTCTTTCTTTTGTGCTTTAAGTCATAGGGATCTTTGTTAAGCAAGGGGATTTCAAAAGCCTTTGAACAAGAGAGGAGTGACATGACTAAATAACAAAAATGTCGAGCAGGGTTTCCTGAAAGCTGTGAGTGGAATAATTGGGGTGATGGAAATCTCTGATAAATGAGTGCAGTCTTGCAGTGTGTTTATATGAAGTTAGTTTTGCCTCAAATAAATGTAAAGTGGAAATTAAATTCTGACCAGGTGTTAGGGATACCATTACTTCTGTTTTGTTATTCCGTAAAGGTGTAGAAGACCTTCTTGCCTGCCTGCCTGCTAAGTCACGTCAGTCATGTCCAACTCTTTGTGACCCTATGGACTGTAGTCTGACAGGCTTCTTTGTCCATGGGATTCCCCAAGCAGGAATACTAGAGTGGGTTGCCATGCCCTTCTCCAAGAAGACCTTCTTATGCAACTGCAAAACTGAAAAAGTCTATTCTTGCCCTGTCTATATATTGATGTTTTTTTAATTTTTTGTTTTGTCAATTAACAATGTTGTGATAGTTTCACTTGAACAGCAAAGTGGCTTAGTCATACATATACATGTATCCATTCTCCCACAAACTCCTCTCCCATCCAGGCTGCCACATGACATTGAACAGAGTCCATACAGTAAGTCCTGTTGGTTATCCATTTGAAATATTGCAGTATATATATGTTGATCCCAAACTCTCTGATTGGAATTTTTCTGTTGATTAGTGATGTTGAGTATGTTTTCTTATGCTTATTGACCATGTAGATTTCCTCTTTGGAGAAATGTCTCATTCTATTTTTACTACTTTTATTTTTAAATGTTTACCTCCTTAAAGAGTTAACTTAGTTTACTGTAAATTTGAAAATAATACATAAAATAATTTCAATCTACTATATAATTTGACCCAAATAATGGTAATACCAATTTTAAGAACTAAACCATTTTGGGCTTTTTGAAACCCCTTCCCTGGTAGCTCAGCTGGTAAAGAATCTGCCTGCAATGCAGGAGACCTTGGTTCAATCCCTGGATTGGAAGATCCCCTGGAGAGGGGAACAGCTAACACTCCACTATATTGGCCTGGAGAGTTCCATGGACTGTATAGTCCATGGGGTTGCAAATAGTTGGAGAGGACTGAGCGACTTTCACTTTCACTTTTCACTTTCACTCTGATTCATATCACATGCATAGTACCCTGTATATCTTTGTGTGTGTGCTCAGTCATTCAGCCCTGTCTGACTCTTTGTGATCCCTTGGACTGTAGCCTGCCAGGCTCCTCTGTCCATGGGCTTTTCCTGGCAAGAATACTGGAGTGGGTTGCATTCCCTTCTCCAGGAGATCTTCCTGACCCAGGGATCAAACCCGTTCTGGATTGGCAGGTGGATTCTTTACCACTGAACCATCTAGGAAGCCCAGGATAGCTATTCTTGGAATGGGTGGCTCAAGAATCCACCTGCTAAGCAGGAGATACAAGATACTTCTTGACAGCAAGCATGTTCCTTAATGTGAGTTAACAGCAGATTATTAATTGGGAAATATATAACCTCAACATTCTAACTGATGCATTTTTGATTATTGTGGTTCATGTACACAAAAGTGTACTAATGTTGATTGAACCCAAGATTCTACTTTGTGAGACATAACTGAGTTTTATTAGCAGGAGACTAATTTATTATAGTCTAATCCAAGGCTATGCCCCAACCAGTAATGCTGAAGAAGCTGAAGTTGAACGGTTCTATGAAGACCTACAAGACCTTTTAGAACTAACACCCAAAAAAGATGTCCTTTTCATGATAGGGGACTGGAATGCAAAAGTAGGAAGTCAAGAAACACTGGGAGTAACAGGCAAATTTGCCCTTGGAATACGTAATGAAGCAGGGCAAAGACTAATAGAGTTTTGCCAAGAAAGTGCACTGGTCATAGCAAACACCCTCTTTCAACAACACAAGAGAAGACTCTACACATGGACATCACCAGATGGTCAACACCAAAATCAGATTGATTATGTTCTTTGCAGCCAAAGATGGAGAAGCTCTATACAGTCAACAAAAACAAGACCGGGAGCTGACTGTGGCTCAGATCATGAACTCCTTATTACCAAATTCAGACTTAAATTGAAGAAAGTAGGGAAAACCACTAGACCATTCAGGTATGACCTAAATCAAATCCCTTATGATTATACAGTGGAAGTGAGAAATAGATTTAAGGGCCTAGATCTGATAGATAGAGTGCCTGATGAACTATGGACTGAGGTTCGTGACATTGTACAGGAGACAGGGATCAAGACCATCCCCATGGAAAAGAAATGCAGAAAAGCAAAATGGCTGTCTGGGGAGGCCTTACAAATAGCTGTGAAAAGAAGAGAAGTGAAAAGCAAAGGATAAAAGGAAAAATATAAGCATCTGAATGCAGAGTTCCAAAGAATAACAAGAAGAGATAAGAAAGCCTTCTTCAGCAATCAATGCAAAGAAATAGAGGAAAACAACAGAATGGGAAAGACTAGAGATCTCTTCAAGAAAATCCAAGATACCAAGGGAACATTTCATGCAAAGATGGGCTCGATAAAGGACAGAAATGGTATGGACTTAACAGAAGCAGAAGATATTAAGAAGAGGTGGCAAAAATATACAGAAGAACTGTACAAAAAAGATCTTCATGACCCAGATAATCAGGATGGTGTGATCACCCACCTAGAGCTAGACATCCTGGAATGTGAAGTCTAGTGGGCCTTAGAAAGCATCACTACAAACAAAGCTAGTGGAGGTGATGGAATTCCAGTTGAGTTAATCCAAATCCTGAAAGATGATGCTGTGAAAGTGCTGCACTCAATATGCCAGCGAATGTGGAAAACTCAGCAGTGGCCACAGGACTGGAAAAGGTCAGTTTTCATTCCAATCCCAAAGAAAGGCAATGCCAAAGAATGCTCAAACTGCTGCACACTTGCACTCATCTCACATGTTAGTAAAGTAATGCTCAAAATTCTCCAAGCCAGGCTTCAGCAATACATGAACCATGAACATCCTGATGTTTAAGCTGGTTTTAGAAAAGGCAGAGGAATCCGAGACCAAATTGCGAACATCCGCCGGATCATGGAAAAAGCAAGAGAGTTCCAGAAAAACATCTATTTCTGCTTTATTGACTATTTCAAAGCCTTTGACTGTGTGGATCACAATAAACTGTGGAAAATTCTGAAAGAGATGGGAATACCAGACCACCTGATCTGCCTCTTGAGAAATCTGTATGTAGGTCAGGAAGCAACAGTTAGAACTGGACATGGAACAGCAGACTGGTTCCAAATAGGAAAAGGAGTACATCAAGGCTGTATATTGTCACCCTGTTTATTTAATTTATATGCAGATAATATCATGAGAAATGCTGGTCTGGAAGAAACACAAACTGGAATCAAGATTGCCTGGAGAAATATCAATCACCTCAGATATGCAGATCACACCACCCTTAGGGCAGAAAGTGAAGAGGAACTAAATAGCCTCTTGATGAAAGTGAAAGTGGAGAGTGAAAAAGTTGGCTTAAAGCTCAACATTCAGAAAACGAAGATTATGGCAACCGGTCCCATCACTTCATGGGAAATAGATGGGGAAACAGTGCAAACAGTGTCAGACTTTATTTTTCTAGGCTCCAAAATCACTGCAGATGGTGACTGCAGCCATGAAATTAAAAGATGCTTGCTCCTTGGAAGGAAAGTTATGACCAACCTAGGTAGCATATTCAAAAGCAGAGACATTACTTTGCCAACAAAGGTCCGTCTAGTCAAGGCTATGGTTTTTCCTGTGGTCATGTATGGATGTGAGAGTTGGACTGTGAAGAAGGCTGAGCGCTGAACAATTGATGCTTTTGAACTGTGGTGTTGGAGAAGACTCTTGAGAGTCCCTTGGACTGCAAGGAGATCCAACCAGTCCATTCTGGAGGACATCAGCCCTGGGATTTCTTTGGAGGGAACGATGCTGAAGCTGAAACTCCAGTACTTTGGCCACCTCATGCGAAGAGCTGACTCATTGGAAAAGACTCTGTTGCTGGGGGGGATTGGGGGTAGGAGGAGAAGGTGACGCCAGAGGATGAGATGGCTGGATGGCATCACTGACTCGATGGACTTGAGTCTGAGTGAACTCCGGGAGTTGGTGATGGACAGGGAGGCCTGGCCTGCTGCAATTCATGGGGTCACAAAGAGTCAGACACGACTGAGCGACTGAACTGAATTGAATTTATTATATTTGTTTCTAGTAAATCAGTCATGTCTATGGTATTACGGAATCGAGGGAGGAAAACAACATACGTTTCTCCCTGCTAGTAGAAATGAGTCAATCCTCACTGAAAATGTTCCTTACTTGAAATGTTGGCATTCTGTTTATAAAAAGAGCACTACAGATTTCTGGTTCAGTACAGTCCGTGGGGTCGCAGAGTTGGACATGACTGAACAACTGAGCACATACACACACATTTATCTTATAATATCCAGAAAATATGTAAGAAACAGTGCTGTATTACTAGCTTTCAAAATGTGGAGTATATAAAACAGCTGCCTGAGGCACAACGATCCGTCCATTGTGAGTACCAGCCTGTCACCACACCTAGGCCACATCTCCTGCAGGCCTGCTTCATCTGTCATTGCTAATACAGTTCATTTTCAAAAGAAATAAAACAGAGATACCATGCTCCTGAATACATTTTTCCTGTTTAAAAGCCTCAAATGTATTCCCATTATTATTTTAAGTAATTAACTCACAGTATCAGGCTCAAAGAACAATTTAAATGTTTTCTCTAATGCTATGGCATCTCTGGAATTTAGGTGATAAAAAATGTCACATTCTAGATAAATCTTTGAACAACTCCTTGAAATAAGCTTATTCTTGTTGAAGAGAGCTGTCATTTCTCTCTCATCTCTTGATGAGTGGGATTTGGGGGGTCTCCTTTCAAATGAACTCATGACGGCTAAGTTTGTTGCTAAGATGGTCTGCATTTACTGACTTCAGAGCTTGTGTTCCACAGTGTCTGCCTCTCTAACGCACTGACAGATCTGCAATTCCAAGTGAGTTTTAAAATTCAGAATATCCCATCATGCTTAATAAGATTTTCACCATCGAGGCCAAAATATTCAAAAAGCACAATGTAAAGATGCAGCCTGGGCAGCTGCAGATTTGCTGACATGGAAGCATTTAATTTCAACCTTGGGCCTTGAAATAGATTTATGCCAGGTTATTGGAGGAGTTGTAAAGAATTGTGGATTATAATTCCAAAAGCTTTCATAGAGATACTTTTCACAAGACTTTATGACTTGATTAAGCATCATTACTTTGGTTATTGACTTCAAAAATAAGTTCACTACTTCCCAACTTATGTTAAGAAGGCAACATAGCCCTGATACCACAACTTAAATAAAAATGCTAATAATAAGCTGATATGCCTCAAATATAAATGTTAAAATCCTTAACAAAATATGAAATAAATTGAATCGGGAAATATATAAAGTGGATATATCATTACCAAGTGGTATTATTCTTAAAATGCACTGAAAATCAAAATAATACCCCTCATTTACACATTTAAAGAAATAACCATTTATAATCTCAATAGTTAAAGAAACAGTATCTCTTTATAATATAAACTTTATTAAGGCAATCTTAAAATAGAAAGTAACTCTTTCATTCTAAAAGATATATATGAAAAAATCTTTCTGTAACTTAATGATGAAGTTTTAAATATTTTTTTCATAGAGTACAAAACAATGCAAAGCTATTTGTTCTACTTGTAATTAGGCAAGAATTAGAAATTAATAATTAGAAAGGTCACAAAGACTACATAAGGGATATTTATTTTTCTGTATATTCTAGCTTTGGAAATTGATTTTAAAATTCACTTTAATAGTAGCATGAAGAAATATCTGATGAATAAGAATGACCGTCATGTAAGATGAGTAAGATCTCTATACTGACTCCTAGAAAGCATTGTAAAGATAAACAAAAGACATAAATAAATGCATAAATAAGCCATATTCATGGATTGTAAAACTATATTATTGATAATGTCTATTCTTTCCAAATTGATCCATAGATTCAACTATAACCCATGTTAAAATTTCAGCAAGTCCCTTTAAGGTAGTAGAAAACATGGTTTGAAAATTCATATGAAGGTAAAAATAATCTGGAGTAGACACAATCATGCAAAAAGTATTTTGAATTATTTGAATATATACAATAAATATATAAATACTGTAATTATAAATTGCAATACTTGAACTCAAGGCTTACTATACAGTTATAGTTATGAGACATTGTGATATTGGTATATTGGTAAGCAAATACATCAGTTTAACAGAATAGAGTTCAGAAATAAACCTTTACAGAGAGAGTAAACTTTTTCATAAGATGTTAGGAGAATTCAATGGAGAAAATATTGTTTAGCAAATGATGCTGGAATAAAAATATATTCATGTAGATAAAAATGACTATTACAGTCCCTCTCTCAAAACTAGCTTGAGGTAGATTATTGATCTAAGCATAAAACTCAGAACCATAGAACTAGAAGAAATACAAGCAAATATCTTCATAATTTTAGGTTAATTTTAGATTAAGTCTGAGGACACAAAAATCACAAACCATAAAAGAAGTGATACACTGGCAGTTATTAAAATTAAAATATGTTTTGATCATCAAAAGATGACATTAGATAAATCAGTAGACAAAGGATACATGATGGAAAATATTTAATTATGTATATTAGACAAAGAACTTGTATACGTAAAATATTTCCATTAATTAAGAATACAAAAGTTTAAGTGTCTCCAAAATAGTCCAAAAACTTGGACTTTACAGAGAATATAAATGGTCACTAAGCCTATGAAAAGATGTTCAGCTTTGTTAGTCACTGGCGAGATGCATATTAAAAATCACAGTGCAATACCACTTCAAACCCAGTAGAATGACAAATAAAGATTTCTGACAACACCAGTCTTGGTGAGAATTCAAGTAACACTCATACCTTGCTAGTGGAAATGTAAACTTGTCAAGTACTCTGAAGAACTGCCTGCAAGTTTCTTACAAAATTGAATATACATTTACCATGCTATGCTAAGTCACTTCAGTCGTGTCCGACTCTGTGCGACCCCATAGACAGCAGCCCACCAGGCTCCCCCGTCCCTGGGATTCTCCAGGCAAGAACACTGGAGTGGGTTGCCATTTCCTTCTCCAATGCATGAAAGTGAAAAGTGAAAGTGAAGTCGCTCAGTCATGTCCAACTCTTAGCGACCCCCATGGATTGCAGCCTAACAGGCTCCTCCGTCCATGGGATTTTCCAAGCAAGAGTACTGGAGTGGGGTGCCATTACCTTCTCCGACATTTACCATATAACTCAGTAATTCAACTTTTGTTTTTCACCCAAAGGGGATGAAAATGTATCCGTACAAAATGTTATAAAATAAAGTCCATAGTAGCTTTATTCAAAATAGTCAAATATTAGAAATAAGTCAAATACCCAACAACAAAATAAAGAATAAACTACCTATGGTATAGCCATACCATCTAATGTACTCTGAAGTTAAAAAAAACAAACTGCTGAACAGTAAAAAAATAAGGAGAATCTCAAAACACTATGTAGGCAGATAAAGCCAAACACAAAGGATTACAGAGTGATTTCATTTATCTAAATCCAGATACGGGAAAAAACTAATCTATGATTAGTATGATTGTGACAATGATATAAGAGTACTTTCTAGGGTCTTGGTGGTGTTGCTATTTTGACTGAGCTATTAGTTTCAGATGCATGGGTTTAGCAAAACTCATTGAACTGAACAATTAGGATAGGTACATTTAATTACAGGCTAATTATATGTCAAAAAAAAAAGAATTGCATACCCTCTAAAATATAGATATTCTGTCTTGGGGAACTGAACTATCCCACACTGTCTATAAGTAAAATAGTCACAAAAATACCACTTCTATATTGAATTTGTGTTTATGTTATAAAGGAACCCCTTACATGCTACATTTCCTTTGTAAATACTTTATTATAAAATATTGTTTTCTTAACTTTCTTATTTCTCTTTGTGTTTATGTTATAAAAGAACCCCTTAAATGCTACATTTCCTTTGTAAATACTTTATTATAAAATATTATTTTCTTAACTTTCTTATTTCTCTTTGTGATACATGTTCATGTAAAAGGTGAATTCAAGAAATATAAAACTTAAGAATCCATATTACAAATCAGAAAACAAAGGCAAGCAAATAAAAAAACTCCACCAGTAATCTTTTGTTGAATAACTTTCCAAATATATTAGGAAATTTCAAGACCAAATCCAGATAAAAATGTATTACATCATAAAAACACACACACACACAAAAGACCAAAATGAATTGATTGAACCAACCATTTGCTGGAATGAGGATGTGTAATTGGAGGTAAATTTTAAGTGGATAAAGGTGTTACCTAACAGCTAGTGTTTTGGCAAGCTTCCTTTATGGTTAGTAGTTCCCTGGGGCATTTTAAACTATGGTGTATAGATTCATTAAACCCTATTCCCGTCTTAATATCACTTTCTTACATTAATTCCTTATCTGTTGAAATTTTCCAGGGACACTTCTGTGATCACTTTAGGACCCTCTCTTGATGAAGTCATCCACAATTACAGAGTTAACAACCCTTTTTCACTGAGAGTCCATAAACGTGTATTTCAAATCTAAATCAGTTTCTGAGATTTGGAGACAGCCTTTTAATGTTCACAGGTATTAAAGAGTCAACATGTTCAAGATCAAGACAACTGTCTCCTTCCCCACACTTGCTAACTAACCTACCATTTGCCATAGAATACGTTAAGTAGACACTTTGCTGTACGTGGCATAAACTAAAGATCCTTCTCAATTTTTCTGTTTCTTAACATTTTAACACCCGTATGTCAAATTATGTTCACTTTATTTCCAAAATTTCTCATAAAATTTCTTATTCTCTATTGTTACTGACACTGTATTATTTTAAATTCTCAAATTTCTTTTGCTGGTGTTTGCCAGTACCCTGCTCCTGATAGTGTCTTTTTCTCTTATGCATCTTCTAATTGGCTATCATGAAAATCCCTCTGTAATAGTAATCTTATAAGATCATTTCCTGCTGACATTACATTACTAACATTCTTCCATTTAGGCTATTCCTACATATTCTGAGTTTCAGAGCGTGTATAATTTTCTCAAAGGAGCTATCATTTATATTCCTCTTTGATTTTGTAGCATCATTTAACATATCATATAAAAGCACTTAAAACTCCCAATAAATTTTTGTCTGTCTTTGCTTCTCGACATTGACCTCAATCATGACAGGAAAATTTTCCTATTTCTTCATACTTAGCAAATAATCCTGGACTTGTGTACAGTAAGTGTTTAATAAATATCTTTGAATGAAAATCGTACATGTATTTTGAAGAGTAAGCATAAATCTATTTAAACACAAAAATATTGAATATGACTAAATAATTTCAGTCTTGGTTTTGAATCCATTCATCATTTCAACAAATGTTTAATCAGTGAGTCTCTGTAACACACAGGGTTCTTGGTGCCGTGCATTTGTAATAAATTAGGCAAGATTCCTATTTTTAAAAGTTTCATTCCAAAAGTGAAAGACCCTTGTAAATAACAAGGGTTATCAACAAAAAGCTGTTGACTATTCTTAAATTATAATATAGGCAATTGGTTCTAGAGTGGGATGGGAGATTGTTGGAATAATCTTCACCTTTGAAGTTTATTTTCAGTAATGAGCCAAGTAAAAAGAGTGTACCAATTTGTAGAGAAGATTTTTGATATAAAAGTAGTAGTTTTGACAAAGTCATGCAGGCTTGAAACATCTTGACATTTACAGAATGTTTATAAGGGCCTCAGGATCCCTAGAATAGAGAATAGAATACAAGTTTCTGCAAGAAATGAATTTGGCAAAGGACAACCAGATTTTTTCAGGCTCCTGTATGCTATGCTAAGAATAATGATGGAGGGATAAAGAAGTCAAACTGGGAGAAAAGAAAGCATGAAATGTAAGATAAGGAACAAGGAGGCAGGTAATGCAATGCAGAAGCCAGAACTGTAACTGGAGCCCGGGAGACATTAGAAAGACAGAATCGAGGTAAGATGAGTGCAAGTGTGGGACATGTCAGACACAGAGACATAATAGCCAAAGAAGGATTGATGCATAGGGTCAGAATAAAGTCAGTTTCAGATATTATGCAGACTCTTAATAATTCTGGTTGTCTTCTCTATTTTAAGCATTTACTGCACTGTTATCTGGACATGGTGAAATGTGTTATGTTGTTGGACAGGCCGCTGTTTGTATTATTTCTGTTCTAAAATAGAAGTCTGTCATGGAGTATTTCATGAAAGAAACCTCCTCTAAGACATCCATTCATTTTACATAATCATTGGCAATTAACATGTTCAGTTCAGTTCAGTTCAGTGCTCAGCCATGTCCAGCTCTTTGTGACCCCATGGACTGTAGCACTCCAGGCCTCCCTATCCATCACCAACTCCCAGAGTTCACTCAAACTCATGTCCATTGAGTCAGTGATGCCATCCAACCATCTCATCCTCTGTCATCCCCTTCTCCTCCCACCTTCAATCTTTCCCAGCATCAGGGTCTTCCAGTGAGGCAGTTCTTCGCATCAGGTGGCCAAAGTATTGAAGTTTCAGCTTCAGCTTCAGTCCTTCCAATGAATTTCAGGACTGATTTCCTTTAGAATTGACTGGTTGGATCTCCTTGCAGCCCAAGGGACCCTCAAGAGTCTTCTCCAACACCACAGTTCAAAAGCATCAATTCTTTGTCACTCAGCCTTCTTTATAGTCCAACTCTCACATCCATACATGACTACTAGAAAAACCATAGCTTTGACTAGACAGACCTTTGTTGGCAAAGTAATGTCTCTGCTTTTTTAATATGCTGTCTATGTTGGTCACTGGATGAACTTAATTCCTGTTTCTTTAAAAAGAAATTTCCCAATCTTTTATTTAGAAAACTTTCTAATTGATAGGAAAACTGGTAAAATAGCAGAATCAACACTCATTATGTACCATTCATCTAAAATCATCAATTTTGTAAGTGGAAGTGAAGTCACTCAGTTGTGTCTGACTCTTTGCGACCCCATGGACTGTAGCCCACCAGTCTCCTCCATCCATGGGATTCTCCAGGCAAGACTACTGGGGTGGATTGCCGTTTTCTTCTCCAGGGGATCTTCCTGACCCAAGGATCAAATCCAGGTCTCCCGCATTGCAGGCAGACGCTTTAACCTCTGAGCCACCAGGGAAGCCAAGGTTTACCTAAACACTTCATATCCTCTTCCTAACAGTAAGGAACTTTCACAGTATACCAAAGCCATTGTCATAGAAATGAGGACTCCTTATTGAGTTAGTTTAGTAGTGACATAGTTATCTGCAATGTTCCCCTTCCATTATAGCTCTGGTCAAATCCTCAGATTGCTCAATGTGATGGTCTGATGGCTTTTCACCTTTTATCTCTCACAGAAATGTACACTTAAAGGGGCTTTTCCTCATGGCCCTTTAGATCATATTTCCCAACTCTATCATGTCAGTATGCTTCATTTTCATTACCTGCCTTATTTTTCTTTTCTTATATTTATTTACTTATTTTCTACATGTATATTTTTTTCTCCCTCTCCACTAACATGTAAATTCTATGAAGAAAAGGATTTGTCTTATTCACCATTTTGCACCAGGACAAAACTGATTTAGTGTAGGGCCAAGATTCAGGAGCTATTTCCTTCTACTTTTAAATTTACAAGCTTCCTTACATCTCCATCCCTTTTCAATTATATAAGCAAAACAAAAATAAGACTTTTTTGTCTTTTTTTTAATCTCCACTTTCAGTATTAAACTTTTGATTCTAAACAGGGACATGTACTAGATCTTTTAATAAAAATCAACATTTTCTTACATATTGGTACATGATTAAGGGGTGAAAATAATTCACCTCACTATTTTATTTTATTTTTAATGACTCCGTATAAATTGAACATCATGAGACAGTGATACTACAGATACTCTTTGTGTTGGCTAGACATTAAGTCACTGTATTTTGGGTTTCCTTATATAAACATTTAGATTTTGTTTGGAACATATTCAGGTAAATAGGAGCACATGGATTCTATTTTCCAACGCAGAACTATTTAGTAAAAACTTGCATAGGACCCATGCCCAGAACCCTGATCACTTTCCATTTTGTAATCCTATAAAGTTTGAAGTATTTCCATAATTTGCTATTGCTGAATGCAGCTCAGTAGGCATTAAAATTAATGTTGCCTTTCAAATTTGTTTTTATAAGCACCTGAATCTGGAAATCTGTCAAGGGGGACTTTTGCTTACTGAAAACAAACAGCTTGATTTAATTTAGCATATGTATCACCTAAAATGTACAACTTATTATATGATATGGTATCATCCCACATGGCAGATATGTACCACCAAAGCTTTGTCAAGCACTTAAGCATTTCCATTTGGTTTGGAAAGCAGTCAGAGAAGACTAGGAGTTCATCAGAGAACTGCTGAATGTGGATGGAACTGGTTTCCCCTGCATGCTATTGCCTGCCTTTTAGACCTCCCTAAAGGAAATTTAAAAATCCATAATTTCATAATTTGTTCAGCAGACTTTCATATTTTGCATGGTAAGCACAAACCTTTAAATTTTGTTGAACTAAGCATTATTTTTAAATTTCTTTTTAAAATTTGTATTCAAATATAGTTGATTTACAACATTGTATTAATTTCAGGTATATGGTAAAGTGATTCAGTTACACATATACATATGTGTATATAAATATATATATTCTTTTGTACATTCTTTTCCACTACAGGTTATTACAAGATATTGAATATAGTATGTTATTTTTATTATAGGCTTTCAAATTTTTAATTTCCCTCCATTCATCTCTCTCTTTCATATACACATGCACACATCTACACACTTATCATAACTGAACATATTCACTCTTCGTTTGCTTTCTTTTAGATTAAGATTAGTTCTTTCCTCCATACCAGAATATGCCAATTACTTTACCCATTTTTTCAAACTATTTGAACCACATTATTAATATTGGTAGAGAACTTGTTATTTATAAGTCACTCTGTTGGGAACTGATGAAAGCGATGGGATGATACTTAAAATATAATTTCTGTTTGCAGGAGTTACTTCATATTCATATGCTTTCCGATGCTTAAATCTCTGCTAAGGTTATTCAAAATGTAAAATTTAGGTATTATTTTAGACTCATGAATCTGGTTAATTTCTGTCTTTCCAGCATGATTACTTGCTATACTAACATCTAGACAACTACTTTTATTTAGTATCAACATTACTAAATGACCCAGTGTAATTTTAAAAACTATTATACATGTGTTAGTAGTGTTTATAAATTATAAATTATTTATAAAAATAAAGTGATAATGTTAAAATTAATAACAGTAATACATTAATATTTAAGAAAAGGCATTTAGTAATAATAAAACTAATTATGATCAACAAAATTAACTTAGAGTTCGTAGGAATATACTTTCTTATACTGAATAATAAAGAGGTGTTAAAAATATATTTTAAATAACAGCGTTAGCATTTAACACAAGATATGAACTCGATGTATAAAAGGGAGTGAAGTCCGTTCAAGGAAAACGAAGGTGTTTATTGAGAGGGCACACTTACAGGCTCATGGTTGGGTGTGGCAGGTACCTGATATCTGTTTATGAGCTCCCAAATCAGAAGGAACTACATTTCTGGACTCCTTCTGCTTAGAGAAGCAAGGATCTAACTCTTAGCACCTTAGGAGAGAGAAAGAAGAAATACTGTTTGGAAGTTATTCACATTTGTCTTGTAAACAGAGCCTTTACTGATTCTTGTGTTTCTCTTCCTCCTGATAACTGAAGCCTGCTATTCCTTTGCTGTTGTTCATTTACTAAGTCCTGTCCAACTCTTTGCGACCCCGTGAACTGCAGCACTCCAGGCTTTCCTGTCCTTTACTATCTCCAGGAGTTTGCTCAAACTCATGTCCATTGAATCAGCTATTTCTTTAACTAAGTAAAATTTCATTCTATAACTATAGATAAGAACCTTAACCTGTGGATGTTTGGAAGTTAATCTTCTGAAAGACATGCATCTTCAGGGCAATTTTCCATCTTGCGTATCTGATTTATCTGATTGTGTATAATATAAATAAAGCCTGAGTGCAACTGTCAAGTATGAGAACAAGATAGAAGCCTTATATTTGACAAGTTCTTCTTCTTCTTTTTCCTTCCTGTGCTCGATATTGCTTCTATTGCAACTATAGGGGGGAAATGAGAAAACCTTCTTAATGTATTAGTTATGGTGACACATGAAGGTAACAGCTTGTCATTGTTCACGAATAAACATTTAACTGCTGCGGCTGCTAAGTCACTTCAGTCATGTCCGACTCTGTGCGACCCCATGGACGGCAGCCCACCAGGCTCCCCCGTCCCTGGGGTTCTCCAAGCAAGAACACTGGAGTGGGTTGCCATTTCCTCAGGCAAGATTTATTTTGAAGAAGTATAGCATACCTAAGGTATTTTCATTCATGCTTCATAGTAACATTGCTAGGATTTTTCTATTTTTCAATACTGTTTTCTAGGAATAGGAGATACTGAGGAAAAAAATATCACTTTTCCCTTTTAAGAACCCATAGTCTATAGGATTTAGATCTATGCTATGCAGATGGTGACTGCAGCCATGAAATTAAAAGCAACTTGCTCCTTGGAAGGAAAGTTATGACCAACCTAGATAGCATATTCAAAAGCAGAGACATTACTTTGCCAACAAAGGTCCGTCTAGTCAAGGCTATGGTTTTTCCTGTGGGCATGTACGGATGTGAGAGTTGGACTGTGAAGAAGGCTGAGCACCGAAGAATTGATGCTTTTGAATTGTGGTGTTGGAGAAGACTCTTGAGAGTCCCTTGGACTGCAAGGAGATCCAACCAGTCCATTCTGAAGGAGATCAGCCCTGGGATTTCTTTGGAGGGAATGATGCTAAAGCCGAAACTCCAGTACTTTGGCCACCTCATGCGAAGAGTTGACTCATTGGAAAAGACTCTGATGCTGGGAGGGATTGAGGACAGGAGGAGAAGGGGACGCCAGAGGATGAGATGGCTGGATGGCATCACTGACTCGATGGACGTGAGTCTGGGTGAACTCCGGGAGTTTGTGATGGACAGGGAGGCCTCGCGTGCTGCAATTCATGGGGTCGCAAAGAGTCGGACACGACTGAGCGACTGAACTGAACTGAAAGATGCCTTTAAGGATAAAGCCACAAAGGTAAAGAAAATGGAGACATTAACTGTAAGACTAACCTGAGTCTGAACTAGAGTCATCGCATACATGATGCATAAGAGAGGCCTAACATACTGAATGTCAGAATTTAAAGTAGAGAAAGGTTTATTGTAAGGCTCCCGCAGAGAGAACAGGTTGGCTCGTGCTCAAAATATCTGAACTCCCCTGATGAATTTCAGGGCAGCGTTTTTAAAGGAGAGGTAAGGAAGGGGTGTCAAGGGTGCCTGATCATCTTGGCTATGACTCTCTGATTGGTTGATGGTGAGGTAAAACTGCAGTTTCACAGGGGTTAACATCATCAATCCTCATACTCCAGAAGGTCTGGGGATTAAGTGCTCTTGGTCCTTAAGCAGTTAACTTCTTCCATTTGATGGGTATTTTAGCATCTACAAAATAACTCAGGAAATATGCATCAGTTACTGTTGTCTAAGTACTTCAGGAAGAACTAAAGATTCTGTTGACTGCCATAGGGTTGCTTTACTATTTAAATTGTTACCAGTTTTTCTGGCCCAACTGCTACTTTTGTCACTACATGTTCACATCCTTTCAATCATTAATTCTTGAGCCAGGCTTTTGTAACTCAGGGGAAGCCCAGGAGGTTACAGCTTTTCTACAAACAAGAGGCAGGCAGAGGACACGGAGAAGAATCTGTCCCAGGAAGGCCCCATTACGTCTGCTCTGTTACACTGATGTAGGACCTTAAGTAGCCTTTCTGATCCTCAAATGCAATGAGAAGAAAGGTAGGTACCTGTCTGTTTTTCTTTGATTGGTACAGTAGATCAAATTATATGACATATGAAGTAAAGTAGAATTATTAGATTTATCACTTAAAAAATTATTAACTTCAAAAATTTGAATTTTGTTTATAAATCCAATCAAGGGTTATTGTTGTTGTTTAGTAGCTAAGTCGTGTCTGACTCTTGCAGCTTCATGGACTGTGGCCTGCCTGGTTCCTCCGTCCATGGGATTTCCCATGCAAGAATACTGGAGTAGGTTGCCATTTCCTACTCCAGTGGATCTTCCTGACCCAGGGATTGAACCCATACCTCTTGCTTGGCAGGTGGATTCTTTACTGATGTGCTACCTGGGAAGCCCCCTATTCAGGGTAAACCATTTGAAAATATTTCTTTTAAAATTTGACCTATTTCTAGTGGCATTTATGTTGTTGAAATTTTATGAATTGTTACAAAAAAAATTCTGATTCTTTTATCTTAGGCCAGAATCTTACCAGCAAGCTAACTTATATTTTAATTCAATTACAATTTACCTTTTTCCAAATTGATAGCTGTATTTTCTGCATGCTGACAGTTTTTCCCAGACTTAGCCCTACATGATTGAGTAATGTTTATAAATAAAATCAGAAAAAAATAAATAAAGGGAAGCCCAATATAATCACATTCCATCCTAATATTAAATATTTGCAGCATAATAAAAAGTACACGGGTTTTATCATAGGATTTTGACTTTATAATTTAGTTAGTATTTATTGTTTGAAATAAAGATTGTTTATTAAACTAGGATGTTAGATTAACTCTCTGAAATAGTCTTCATCTCCAAAGACTAGAATGAGTTATTTTGTCACTACATTGAATAGTGTATATAATTTTCTGAATTTTAAGATTTTTCTCCCTCAGTATTGGTACTTAGACCTTTTCTCCAACTCACCAGCTAATAAGTATCAGCAAACTATATCACATATAAATCAATACTTATATGCATTAATGGAAATAATTAAAAATGGAAAATTATGCTATACTACCAACTTATCTTTTCTGTACTTCAGAATATACTTTATTTTGCACAGTCATAATGTACTCATATTTATCCTGATAGAAATGTTTCCAGTTCATATGAGAGAATTAAATATGTCAGCATTGAGAATGAAGAAAATTAAATATTTCTTTTGTCATGGGCACAAAAATCCCCAAAGAGCTCTATGACTGCAGGTGCTTTTCCATATTAGCACTGGGTTAGATGATCTTTAAAATCTGTTCCAGCTCTTCATTTCTATAATTACTCAAAAATTAGATGTAGCCAAAATGAACTAAAATATGAATGTAGGCTTTAAATGGAATTATTGACTTTAAAAACACTTAGGAAAAGTAATTAAATGATGGGCCATAATTAGTGAGGGCTCAATCTGGGTCTGGACAGAAAACTAAATATCAGTGATTTTAGTAGAGAAGCATTTTAGTGTGAGAAATTGTGTAAGTATTGGAGAAGTGGAAAAGCAGTTGGGGAACACTGAGATATCACAGAGGTAGTAACTAAGGAAAGCAGGGCTGTGGGGATGCGAAACAAAGGCAGCAATTTAACATTGGAAGGAAGCCTGAAGTTTAAAGGAGGGATCTTGCCCTCAGTGATGAGACTCAGACCTCAGAGAAAAGAACATTGCTCAGTGAGGGCTGGTGCCTCAGGAAGTCAGATGAGGGCCCTGGCCATCTGAAATTCAGTTTTCAGAAAAGAGGGTGCCATCCAGTTGTTGCTGAGGAGACCCAGTAAGGCTGGTTTTAAGAAGGTGGAAGGCAAACTGCAAACTGGAATCAGTTTCAACTGCCAGGATAAAGAACTATTACTGGAATAATGCTGACAGGAGGGAACTGGAAGCAAACAGGAGGAGTGAGTCCTTTCTCTAGTTCAGACTTTCCATCTTCCTCTAGTGAAAACGAAGAGAGAGCCAGCTGATAATTGAGAAATGCAGTTCTCCAAGTTCCAGGTTCTATCTCACAAAGCAAAGTGCAGAAGGGAGGATTTGAAGCTGAAAAATAATAGCTTAATAACCAGTACAATGAGGAGACAATCATAGCAATGCCTTAGAGTACAAGTAAATAATCAAAAGTAAAATGAGGGAGAAACTGTGTTAGATTGTTGAAGCAAAAGCAGCATTTTCCTGAGGTTTGTATTTCTCCAAAATGGTCTTGAAGTTACAGCTTATTTATTTTATAGAAGAAAAAGTTCAACTACCTCATCATTATACTGAACAAGAAGTTATTTACTAGTTAGATGATAAGTAATGGCAATTAAATACCACCAACACTCCATTAAATGAAACCTGAAGCTCTTGTACAAAAAGTTGTTGTTTTTCTCCCCATAGAATTCACATACATTATACATGTAAACACATGGTTAAACAACTTTTTTTTTTTAAACTTGCTAATTTTATTTTCCAACATGGAATATTAGCAAATAATGGGCATGCATTTACAAATTTTATGCCAGTGTTATTTTGAGAATTAAAACCTAAAATATATGGTAAAGCACATACTTTTAAAAATAATTGGTCCATTTAATGAAAAGCAAATCAGAACATGAACTCTTCTTATGTCAAAAAGAAAAGAACTATTGTAGTAAAACACACTGAATCATGTACTTACAATTTCGGTGACTCTATAATTGCAATAAAATTTGTACAATATTGTGGTACAACTCTTGGAGTGTTCCAGCTGCACTGACAACATAACTGATCCACCCAATTATTTTACACTTTTGAAATTGATTGACTAATGGAAGTGACTCAGTTAATTAGTTATTTAGGCATTATGTGATATAACAAATTTGATTGAGATTTAAAATCTATTTTGTATCTAATTCTCAACATAATTACCAATGAAGATAAAAGTTAAAGTAGAAACTGGTAAACAGATGATCCTTAACTTTGAGTAGAAGAAATTATGTATATATATTATATATATATATATAAAAATATATATATGATTTTTATATAGAAGTTTTATATAACTATTCAGATATTAGATAGATATAGCTCTTGCCTGGAAAATCCCATGGACGGAGGAGCCTGGTAGGCTGCAGTCCATGGGGTTGCTAAGAGTTGGACATGACTGAGCGACTTCATTTTCGCTTTTTATTTTCATGCATTGGAGAAGGAAATGGCAACCCACTCCAGTGTTCTTGCCTGGAGAATCCTGGGGATGGGGGAGCCTGGTGGGCTGCCGTCTATGGGGTCTCACAGAGTCAGACACGACTGAAGCAATTTAGCAGCAGCAGCAGCAGCTATAATTCATTTTGCCAAAACTTGGAAAAGTCCATACTAGTTTTTGTTCAACCACATTATAGATTTTAAGCCAAGTTACATTTATAGGATTATATTCAAATTTTATTTTTTTTACTAAAATATGAACCTTTTTGCTCTTTATAATGTGATTTCAATGAGACTGGCAGAATTTAAATATTTTTGCACATGATTATGCACCTTTGCGGAGAAGGCAATGGCACCCCACTCCAGTACTTTTGCCTAGAAAATCCCATGGACGGAGGAGCCTGGTAGGCTGCAGTTCATGGGGTCGCTAGAGTCGGACACGACTGAGCAACTTCACTTTCACTTTTCACTTTCATGCATTGGAGAAGGAAATGGCAACCCACTCCAGTGTTCTTGCCTGGAGAATCCTAGGGAGGGGAAGCCTGGTTGGCTGCCATCTATGGGGTCACACAGAGTCAGACATGACTGAAGCGACGCAGCAGCAGCAGCAGCAGCATGCACCTTTGAGACTTCAGGGGAAAGAGATTCATGTCTTCATCCTTTTAGTTTAATTCACTTTGATAGGATGGCATCAAGATGCCAAGTAAACTATTACACTCTATCCAGTCACTAATGTAACATTCAGAAATCCAGAATAACTAAACCTGGGTGAAAGCTTTAATTAGTATTAAGTTAGTTATAATTAAACTAATTAGAACTTCAATTGCTACTTTGCATAATTCATGCATTAATATTTTTTAGTTAATATCTATTATGAAAGATGAGGAGGGCATGGTAACATATTCCAGTATTCTTCCCTAAAGAATCCCGATAACAGAGGAGCCTAGCAGGTTATGGTCCATATGGTTGCAAAGAGTCAGACATGACTGAAGCAACTTAGTATGTACGCATTATGAAAGATATGGTGTTAGGAGCTATGAGGAATGTAAAATGGTTTAGCTCAGTCACAATGAATTCCAAGTTTTCTAAGACATATCACATTTAAAAAGTTATCCCCATATCAGACCTATATATTTTAATTTTTAGTTCATAAATAGTCTCAATAGTATAAAACTTACTAAAGAGAACTCTTGAGGTTCTGACAAGTAATACAAGTTGGTGGAGTCAGTAAATTGCATAAAAGATTAAATGCCAGACAGCTTCCTTAACCAGATTATTATATAGGTCAGTAAGTATAGAACAGATGACCTCTAAATGTCTTTTTTATAAACCAGAATTCTTTTGACCACTCCTGTTGGAATCTATTATTTAGTAAATTTTTAATTGCAGCTCCTTGTGACACTGCATTTTCTCAGGGATCTGGTGGCTTTTGGGAGAAAAGTCATCTGTTTAGTGATGTAGCAGTGGCCTGTTTGAACTTTTCTGTGTCAGAATTCAGTAGTCTTGACAGTTACTATTGTTTTCAACGGCTGAATGTTGCAAAGTTGTGACACCTGCAAATTCCTGAAATATTGAGAACTGAAAAATCTAGACAGGCAAATTGATGTCCATTATAGATAATTATAGACTGAATTCATGGCTACTTTTCCACATTCAGAGAAAGCAGCTGTTGTTGCTCTAAGTCTTGAACTTTTTTCTTGGAGAATAAAGGAATAGTTGTCTATCACAAATAATTCTTGATTTCTGAAATAAATATGATTTTTCTCAAATACTCTGACATTGGATAGATACATGAGGTTTTAAGAAGTGACTTATTTGCTCCTTCCTTACAGATACCCCCCTGAAAATGTCCTTGTTTTTGTGTCCTGTTCTTATGCATAGACAGATTTAGAGACAAACTGTTTACTTTCTGAAGTACTGTATTTGGCCAAAGAATTCCGTAATGGTCTGAGAGTGTTATGAAAATATGACTATGCATTAAACATGACACATTGTCCACAAAGAAGTAGTAATTGCACTGAAGTTTGTTCATTGCACTGATGCTTCATTGGCCTCTAAGTTATTCCAAGGCAGGTGGAATAGCTTCTGCATTGTCTATCAGGCTTTTCATGCTTTCAGTAGACTGTACCTAAGAACACAATTTAGAAGCTTCTAAATCCTTTAATACTTAGCTACTCTCTTATTTAATAAATGTTAATATTTCTAATTGTTCTGACTAATTGGATAAACAATAAAAAATATGTCAAAAATGTTTTGATTCAGATCGAATAATCTTTTCTGACAAAAATAGAAGCATTTATCTACTTTGCCAATTTCATTCATTAAATTCTTCAAGGAATTTTTGGTTTTTTTCATCTACTTACATGAGAACTATATGGTCTCATTTTGTTCTCTTTATTATTTATTAATTATCCTCATAACCTAAGTTACTTTTTAATAAAGCTGCACTTACCTTCTTAAAATAAACTGTGTGCCTTTCCACTCTAATAGTATTCTTGATTTTCTTTTAGAAAAAAGACGAAATTTGTTATATTTCTGTTCTTACCTTCCAATTTTCAAAACCAAAACAAAACAAAAAAACAATAAATCGAGATATTTCAGTCCATTGCTTAAATTCTTCTGAAGATTTCTGGACCATTATGTTGTCATTTGAATAAGTGAAGACTTTAATGAGGTGCCTGTGCCAGGTTGCATTAGATGAGTGATTAAAAGCTCCCGCAAGGTCCACAGCTCTTGTATTTCCTTGAATCCAATTTGCCTTCTGACCCAGGAGTTCCACCATGGATTTCCCACTCATGCTTTGTTTTTCCTTTTCAACTCCTAGCTCCAAAGTAGTTTATAAATATCTCATTATCAGAGGTCATCTTTCTGGATGTATAAACCTATTTCTCCTGTTCTTAATTTCTCTCTAGAAAAATCAGTGTTGGTAAAAGAGATGAAAATAGTTACAATTCCAAGTTCTTTATTGGTATATTGCGGTTGTTGGCCCACTTGATATTTTGGTGTGGGGTTTCAGAATTGTGGCAAAGACAAAGCTGTTCTGTTGCGTAAGACAGACAGAATAATCTGTAAGATCCCCAAAGGAGAGTCAGGCCATGATTTGAAGGTGTCATTGAGAGATCCCCATTCCACCTCACCCAAAGAGCTGGCTTTTCAGAACCTGTTTTATCTGCTTCAGAAAGAGAAAGGGTTGGCTGACAAGACTTAAACCTCTGGCTCCAGGCAGTCTAGGCTCTCATGTGGATTCCTAGATCACTAAGCCAAGCCCTGCCACTCTCAGAAACTTAGTATTTATACATAGATGATGATTATGCCAATCAAGTTGACTTTGATCATGTGAGTCAAGTTGAATCAAAGTCAGTCTGTCATTTTTTCCTTCCAATATCAATTATGAGTAACTTCATTTAACTTACTTTCATGTATTTATAGATTCTTTTTTCTCAAAGAACATCAGAGCTGATGTTGACTAAATATTATAATCTTCTCTTATCTACAAAAATACAGTGAAAAACAAAAAACAGATTCCTCTTAATTGCAATAAAATCTATGTTGTATGTTGATAATGATGTTTGTAAATCAAGAATTATAAAACTAGAACATGCATGTTGTGTTATTTTCATATTATCTTTGAGGAAAAATCCTTGCAAACCTTCTTTTCAAATCAAATTTTTTTCCTACATTTATTGTTATGCATATTTGGCTTTTTTAAGAGATAGACCATAAATTTCTGGGCATCTGAAGTGAGTAAATAAGGGAATATAACTAATATTTTAAATTACAATTCTCTCAGAGAACGGGCAAAATGTACATGGCTACTTTAATCTCTATATAAAATTATGACAGGAATAATGAGATAAATACTGCTAAATAACAACATAAATTTTTATGCTGATTTCTAGAACAAATGTTCATTAGCATGTATTTTCATTTAAAAAAATGTCACAATTGCTAGTGAAATATAGCAGTTAAATTTTATTTGTGTTAAATACAGACAGAAGAAGAATGGCAGATAGTACTGAATATTTATTTCTTGATATTGGCCATAGCATATACATATGTAATTTAGTAAATGAAGTAAAACAGTGGTAACCATTTGGCACTTCGGGAGATGGCAAATTGACCTTGTCTGTAGGCTCTGCATAACATGAATTTGAAAATTTTTACATTATGATTGAACAGCATTCAGCAGTAAAGTATTTGTTAAAAGAATCCCTTCAACTCTAAGTCATCCAGAAAAGTGAAACACTAGACACACCCCTTGCCCCCAATCCTAGAAAATTAAAAAAAGGTAAAAATTATACTTTGACCTGGCTCTCTTCTTTTTAAAGATTGTATATGCTGTCATTTTGATTCCTTACTCTTTTTCTCAGGTGTTTATACAATTCTCCTGTTTGAGGCCAATCGTGACAACAACTAAGTCATTATTCTTACTTGCACGCTTCAAAATGTGGCCCAACTTTATATTTCATTTGGATAAAGATTAAGTCATCAGGGGTAAAGTTGGTTGTAGCTTATACACTCAAGTATAAGCCGTCTTCTATACATCATATTTCTCCCACATTTCTAGGCAAATTGAAGTATACTAGCTAGCAGTTCAAATATGTTTGACTTCCAAGTAACTGGAATAAAAGAAATTCATTTTAAGTGAGTTTGAGATAAGAAAAGCTGAAAAAGTTATTTCTGAATGAACTGTAATGCAAGCTATTAAGTAAAAACTTTCATAGTTCTCTTATGTACAAGATATCTGAATCACAGCAAAGATTATTATATATATATATATCTCAGAGAAGCTCTGAAGGCACAGATTGAATAATACAACTGTATCTGTTAATTCTAGCAATAAGGTAAGAGAGAAGAATTTTACTATGAAAAAAAAAAAAAGAAAAAAATTTACTATGAAAATATGCCAGATTTGTTCAGTCACTAGGATGTGTCTGACTCTTTGTGACCCCATGGACTGTAGCACACCAGACTTCCCTGTCCATCACTAACTCCTAGAGCTTGCTCAAAATCATGTCCATCAAGTCGGTGATGCCATCTAACCATCTCATCCTCTGTCATCCCCTTCTCCTCCCACCTTCAATCTTTCCCAGCATCAGAGTCTTTTCCAGTGAGTCAGCTTTTCACATCAGGTGACGAAAGTATTCGAGTTTCAGTTTCAGCATCAGTCCTTCCAATGAATATTAAGGACTGATTTCCTTTAGGATTGACTGGTTTGATCTACTTACAGTCCAAGGGACTCTCGACAGTCTTCTTCAGCACCACATTTGAAAGCATTAATTCTTTAGTGCTTAGCCTTGTTTATGATCCAAATATCACATGCATATATGACTACTGTAAAAACCATAGGTTTGATTATATGGACCTTTGTCAGCAAAGTAATGTCTCTGCTTTTTTAATGCTGTCTAGGTTTGTCAATGGCACCCTACTCCAGTACTCTTGCCTGGAAAATCCCATGGACAGAGGAGCCTGGTAGGCTGCAGTCCACGGAGTCGCTAAGAGTTGGACAGGGCTGAGAGACTTCACTTTCACTTTTCACTTTCATTGGAGAAGGAAACGGCAACCCACTCCAGTGTTCTTGCCTGGAGAATCCCAGAGACGGGGGAGCCTGGTGGGCTGCCGTCTATGGGGTCACACAGAGTCGGACACGACTGAAGCGACTTGCAGCAGCAGCAGCAGCAGAAGGTTTGTCATCAGAGAAAGCAATGGCAAACCACTCTAGTACTCTTGCCTGGAAAATCCCATGGATGGGAGCCGGGAGGGTGCAGTCCATGGGGTCGCTGAGGGTCGGACACAACTGAGCGACTTCACTTTCACTTTTCACTTTCATGCATTGGAGAAGGAAATGGCAACCCACTCCAGTGTTTTTGCCTGGAGAATCCCAGAGACGGGGGAGCCTGGTGGGCTGCTGTCTCTGGGGTCACACAGAGTCGGACACGACTGAAGCGACTTAGCAGCAGCAGCAGGTTTGTCATAGTTTTTCTTCCAATGAGCAAGCGTCTCTTAATTTCATGGCTGCAGTCATCATCTGCAGTGATTTTGGCATCTATTTGCCAAGCTCTTCCTTTTGTAAAGTAGACTGAATTACGAAATATATAAATTCTCACCCAGCATTTTGAAGCTCCCTATCAATCAATAGTCCTATCTTGCATCTTATTATGCATTTTTCACATTCATCTTTCTTCATGAATATTTCTACATAACTGAAAAATATCTTATTGCATTTTAGAAAGCTGAATTCACATTCAAATTATGTCTCACTTTACTATTTTAGTGAAATCTCTACATTAAGTTTAAAGCATTCATTTGACTTCATTCTTTTGCCATTTATTCTGTCATGGATCCTCTCACAAATCAGAAAGCAAGTGGTATAGTATCAAAAGTCTTAAATAATATATAGGAAGCATTTAAGCAGAAAACAAGCTTTATACTTTAATCAAGTGGAGAATTACTTTGGCTGTCGCATTACAAGATGCCATTATGTAAATGGCATATATTGGGTTGAGTCGTACACAACCTGTGCAGCCATATACAGGAGAAAAAGTAGTCAAACAAGTCGAAGTTGTAGAGATTCAATATGCATGTCTTACTTTCCAATCTTCCTTAACAGTAGTAAGAAAAACTTTGCTGACTCTTGTCATTTTGGTACTAAAAAATTTCAGTACTAAAAAATAGTACTGAATAGACACTTACAATGTACTTGGCATTATTATAAGCATCTGCCATTGATTCCCTTGATACTCACAACAGTCCTGTAAAGCAAATTTTATCCTCATTTTACAAAAAAGGAAATTGAGGTACAAGAGGGCCAAGTAGCCAAGGCCAAACATCTGGTGAGCAGTAAATATCCTGAGCCTCTTTAGATTGCGTTTTACAAATGAAGATCCTAGGATTTATATCCGTCACTTTTCTTTTCTCAGTATTTCTTATTTATCTGGACATTATAAACCAGCCTACGTTTTATTATTACCTATATGTCAGTGGTATATTGAATGAATGAATGAACAAATGAATAATGAATGAATGATGTCTGTGTTGTTAATGATATTTCTCCTATTCTACAGATATATTCAACCACATGCATTCTACTTATGTATCTCACAAATGCTTTACATTGAATTGGTTCAGTTCTGTATTTATTATCTGCCCCATCAGCACTCGCACCTCTAAGCTATTCACTCTGCCTGTGGTCCCTATATAACTGTGCTATGTACCTATTTTTGTCTCAGAAACAATTACTCTTTTTTTAAATTTATTTTTAATTGGAGGATAATTGCTTTACAATATATGTTGGTTTCTGCCATATGTCAACATAAATCTCTCTTTAAAAAAAAACAGAATCTGTGAAGAATTTGCAAATTGCATTTCTCATATACTACTGGACTTCCTTTCAGTACCCATCAGTAGCAATGCAGAGAAATTGGCCAGGAGGAGGAAGGGAGAATATAATTTCTTTCATGTGTTTGCTATTCCTCTCAGCATCATCTTCGCAGCAACTGGTTCCAGCATCCAACTCCTTCTTGCATACACAGAACAAGCTTTATTGTTTCCCTGCAGTAGCCAGCCCCACTGGCTTTCAGGGGTCTGACCTCTAAATCCATAGAAACTTCCCTCTGAGCTTCTAGGTTCTCATGACTGCAACTTTTTCCCTTTGTTCCCTCAGTTCTAGGTAGTAGCTGCTTCCTGCAATTATGTATTTAGTCATAGCTTTAATTCTCCTTGCCTCTAACACCAGTGTAACCAATCACCTATGTTGAATTCCATCTGTTAAAAAATCTAATAGGCTTTCTATTTTCTGTCTGGTATACTCATGTGAACTTCCTTTGATTACTTTAATTTCTTTCCCTGACTGTTCCAGGCATTTTCTTTACCTACTCCAATTCATTTCTTTTCCACGTTCAGCTGATTTCCGAAAAATGTCAATTATAAACTACAGTATGTACAAAATCTATCTTGTCTAATTTATGTTAATCAAAATCCAGTGATTAAGATCAAGCAGTTTTATCCAGAAGGCCTGGATTCAAATACTAGACCTGTTTGTTAGCTTTAGAGACCTGGGTGAGCTGGTTTATCACCAGCCGTCCTGAAAGAGCTAATTTAGGGAAGAATATTGATGACTATAACCTGACAGAAACTGCTATTGAGAGAATTATAATCTTTGCACTTCATGGTTTCAGAATTATACTTTTGTCCTCTTCTATTTTGCAGAGTCAAAGAGAAGAAAAGAGTGCAAGAAAATGAGGGATAAAAAGTGTAGAATGTGGGACTTGGGGTGAACAAAGAATCCAGTTAGAGACAAAAAAAAATGATAATTGTTTCAAATGAAAAGGCAGAAACACATAAACACATGCACGTATATATGAAGCTGTATATATACAGACATATATATGTGTACATATGCAAAAAAATATATATTTTTGCATATATTAATATATAAGTAAACATATTTGGTATATGTTACATTTTATGTATCAATTTTATGTTAATTCATAATTTTAACATAATTACATATATAATCATTTCATTAGTACTTGCAGTCTAATACCATCTTTGCCCAAATGATTATTTTGGCCATTATTCCTTAAAAATTATGAAGAACTTAGTTTGTTAGGGATATAACAAATGCTAGATTTACTGAAAATAACCTACTATTTAAAACATGTTTTATTCTGTCTTCTTTCAAACAGTTCTCTTTAATAAAATCAATTAAAACTATATTCAGTTAAATATTTTAGCCTTGTTTTTGATATATGACACTTTTATCAAAACTCCAAATATGGTTGGTGTACGTTTGGGTGAAAAGATACCAAAATACAAATATAAATATTGACTTAAGCTATGATATACTTACATTGCAAGATTATGGTATGTTTATCTGGCTAAATGTAGCCTTGTGATTAATAAAATTATTGTTGTCTTGTGCTTAGGTAACAACAAAAGAAATTCACTTATCACATCTAGTTTTTTAGAGCATTATTAATATGTGTCTGTATAATTCAGTTTGGTAGTTATCATTATGAATTGTAAAGAGCTATGGATAAGTCAATGGGTAGAAATTCTGGTGGGTAGAATGCCATTTTTGCTACTTTCAACAACATTTGTTGAGCCCTGACCTGTCTTGCCTAGGCAATATTAAATTATTAAAAGGCTATATTAAAAGTTCTATAAGGAAAATCTTTATCTTCTCTATGTTCTTTAACTGTCTACTTCATTGTGTTTGGCATGATTCCCAGCTATATCCTTATTCATATAATAATTGTGTTGAGTTCTTAAAAAATTCATGTGAAAGAGGGCACTTCCCAAGTTAAAAAGAACAAAATCAGTTTTCTATTTAACTGTGCTGATACACTTTCCACATCTTAATTATTTTAAATAAAGGTGTTATATTTTTTGTTTTTGCACCACAAATGTTTCTTAAAATGGTTGACATATGTGGTTCATGGAATCAGATCAAGTGGCAAATTTTCTGAATGTTCAGTAAAGTTAGACACAGGTGTTTCAATAATTTCCTGGAGATATAAGCTACATTAAAATTGTTTTACATAATAAATACTTCCGGTGAAACAAATGCCAAGGTGATTTAAAAATAGCTGTAGGTATTAAAAAATAATACTTAAAACAGTCTTATTGCTAAAAAAGACTAAATAAAGGGCTTATGGCTCAGCTCATGAAAAGCAAGGGATTTGTGTCTATGAAAATGCCTCCAGGGTAGGGAGTCATACCTTGTATATCTCTTTTATTTTTCTGAAGCATCTGGTTTGGGAATACATATATAAAAATGCTTTTACTTAATGACTACTTAAGCTAATAATTGTTAATTTTTACTTATGGGTCTCTGCAGATGGTAGGAATAACTCATTCCATTCAATCAACACATACCTAATTGACTGCTTCTAGAACTCTGACATGAACTAAGGATACTATGTTGAACAATGCAAGTGTTGTCTTAGATTCCATGAATTTAGAGTCTAATTGGGGAAATGAATAAAAATAAATAAATAATTGTAAATAATCCAAAAAATCTAAAAAATTAGCATATTTACTAATATAGCTAACCATAATTTTGTATCTTATATAGGCAACCAATAGCTAAAAAATACAAGTGAAAAGGCAATCTAGAAACTGTTTATAACGCATGTTATGTCAAATAATCTGTATCTATAGTATATGAAATATTCGTTGGAATCAATTTTTTTTTAAAGACAAACAGCATAAACTAAATAACAGAAGAAATATGAATGGGTATTTCTTAACAGAGGTATCAAATTTGGTTAGTTGAACTGTTCATGCACATTAGTAATTAGGAAAATAAAAATGAAGACTTCAATGAGATGTATTCTTATGCAACTTACTTTGGCAAAAATAGGTATTTATACCAAGTGTTTGAAAGCATATCAAACAACCAGAAACTTACGTAAATTGTTGATTGGACTGCAAATTAGAATAAGCTATTTCAACAATAATTTAGTATTATATATGAAGATTTATATTCCCTACAACATCTGTCTACTTTTAGTGATATGGTCTATAAAAACTCTTGCATAAGACTAGCTTCTGGAAAGGAGCTTGGCAAATTCTCAGGTGGTTTATCAAACCACCAAGCATGAAATGGGCCAAATATGAGCCTGGAACATCTTACAGAATGCTTTCATTAGCAAAAATGCTGGAAATAACCCAACATCCATTGGCAAGAGAATCCACAAATAAATAGTGGTATATTCACACAGAGTAATATTATGCAAAGTGAGAAAAATGACTTCTTATTATACTAACAACATAAATCTTATAAATAAAATTTTAAGTGAAAAAGTTAACCTATACACATACAGAAATTACATTAGTTTTATAAATTCCTCAAACAAAACATATATTGTTTATATATACATGTATATTTGTATGCCTAAATCTATAGAAAAACAAGAGAATGACTAATTTTAAAAGTTCAAGATAGCCATTGGGGAAGTAAGAATAGGGAGAAGCATACAAGTAGAGATTCAATGTTATTGGTAATGTTTAGTGATTTTATTGGAAGAAGGCAATGGCAACCCACTCCAGTACTCTTGCCTGGAAAATCCCATGGACGGAGGAGCCTGGTGGGCTGCAGTCCATGGGGTCGCTGGGAGTCGGACACAACTGAGCGACTTCACTTTCACTTTTCACTTTCATGCATTGGAGAAGGAAATGGCAACCCACTCCAGCGTTCTTGCCTGGAGAATCCTGGGGACGGGGGAGCCTGGTGGGCTGCCGTCTATGGGGTCGCACAGAGTCGGACACGACTGAAGTGACTTAGCAGTAGCAGCAGTGATTTTATTAAGTAGTAGATTGTTAGGCTTGTTTTATTAGCATATTTCAAAAGCTATATATATAATAGTGCATGTATAAGATTTGCATAATAAACATTTGTTTGAGTAGAGAAAATCAATTTGGGGGGAATCTCTCAATTTGGGAAGGACATATTAAGTCTTGGACTTCCCTGGTGATCTAGTGGTTAAGACTCTGTGCTTCCACTGCAGGGGATGTAGGTTTTATCCCTGGTTGAGGAACTAAGTTCACACATGCCACATGGTATGTAGTACATTATGGGCTTCTCTGGTGGCTCAGACAATAAAGAATCTGCCTGCAATGCAGGAGACCTGAGTTCAGTCCTTGGGTTGGGAAGATCCCCTGGAGAAGGGAATGGCTACCCACTCCAGTATTCTTGCCTAGAGAATTCCATGAACAGAGGAGCCTGATATGCTATAATTCATGGGGTCACCAAGAGTTGGACACACCTGAGTGACTAACACATTCACTTTCCATTAAATTTAAGTAGTCATAAAAATATTCAATAATTGCCCCACATAGACAATTGGATATATGAATTGGAGCAAAGAAAGGAGACCTGGCAAGTAGGGAAAAATCTAGAATATAAGATCTTGGAATGCCATATAAACATACATATGTGTGTGCTCAACTGCGTCCCATTCTTTGCCACCCCCTGGATTACAGCCTGTCAGGCTCCTCTATCCATGGAATTTTCCAGGCAAGAATACTAGACTGGGTTGCCATTTCCTATTCTCCAGGGGATCTTCTAGACCCAGGGATCAAACCCACGTCTCTTGCATCTCCTGCATTGGCAGGCAGATTCTTTACCACTGTGCCTCCATGTATACATATATGAAAAAATAAAGTCCTAATGAAGTCATGCTTCACATAGTTAGGCAGAGGAAGACTGCTAATCAAGGAATCTGAAAAGAACTGACATTTCTGATGGAAAGTAAACAAGCAATCAAAAAGCTAGAGCTGGTTTAAGGAGGGCACAATAACTGTATAGATTCTAGTCAAGAAGCAGAATAAATGGCTGAGTAATACTCCATTGTGTATATGTACCACAGCTTTCTTATCCATTCATCTGCTGATGGACATCTAGGTTGCTTCCGTGTCCTGGCTATTATAAACAGTGTTGTGATGAACATTGGGGTACACGTGTCTCTTTCCCCTCTGGTTTCCTCAGTGTGTATGCCCAGCAGTGGGGTTGCTGGGTCATAAGGCAGTTCTATTTCCAGTTTTTTAAGGAATCTCCACACTGTTCTCCATAGTAGCTGTACTAGTTTGCATTCCCACCAACAGTGTAAGAGGGTTCCCTTTTCTCCACACCCTCTCCAGCATTTATTACTTGTAGACTTTTGGATCACAGCCATTCTGACTGATGTGAAATGGTACCTCATACACAATGGAGTATTACTCAGCCATTAAAAAGAGTACATTTGAATCAGTCCTAATGAGGTGGATGAAACTGGAGCCTATTATACAGAGTGAAGTAAGCCAGAAGGAAAAACACCAATACAGTATACTAACGCATATATATGGAATTTAGAAAGATGGTAACAATAACCCTGTGTACGAGACAGCAAAAGAGACACTGATGTATAGAACAGTCTTATGGACTCTGTGGGAGAGGGAGAGGGTGGGAAGGTTTGGGAGAATGGCATTGAAACATGTAAAATATCATGTATGAAACAAGATGCCAGTCCAGGTTCGATGCATGATACTGGATGCTTGGGGCTAGTGCACTGGGACGACCCAGAGGGATGGTATGGGGAGGGAGGAGGGAGGAGGGTTCAGGATGGGGAACACATGTATACCTGTGGTGGATTCATTTTGATATTTGGCAAAACTAATACAATTAGGTAAAGTTTAAAAATAAAATAAAATTAAAAAACAAAAACAAAAAAAAGTAATTCAAAACAAACAAAAAAAAAGAAGCAGAATAAAATGGAGTCATAAAAAAGAATATATAATTGCATAATGACAAAAGCAGTGGATTCCTAGACGTAGAGTCCAAAACAGAGTGAATTGAAGAGTGGATGGAGAATATGCTGGAATATCCTGAATAAATTTCCATTATAAACACCCAAAAAGTTTAGATAAAAATAGGAAAATTTACTTCATGTGCTTTGTTGAACTGGAAAGAAAGTCAGGAAACATTAAGACTAGAGCAGAGCATGGATTCAGTGAGATGAGCTAACCCCCAAGGGAGAGTGACTCAGAGCCTCTAAGACCTGAGTGTTAGCTTAAGATCTGTTTAAGAGATAGGAATGAAAATCCACAATGTCAAAAAATTTTTCATAGTGATAGTAGAAAATTACTAGTTTTCTACTATATTATATACAAAAGCAAAAATGGGGTGAAACTGCTGACATCTTTGAATGATCTAGGCAGTGATAACAAACCAAACTGATAATTGCATCTCTTTTAATCACTATGCATTTGTAAAAAAAAGTTAATAAATAAATTAAAAGGCCAGTTTATACTTCAAAGTGTCCTGAAAGAAGCAATTAAAATTATTAATTACAGTCATCCATCAGTATCTGTGAGGGACTGATTTCAGGATCCTCTACAGATGCCAAAATCTGTAAATATTCAGGTCCCTTATACAAAATGATGTAGTATTTGCATGTAAGATATGCACATCCTTCTGTATACTTTAAATCATTTCTAGATTACTTGTAATACATTGTTGTTTAGTCGCTAAATTGTGTCCAACTCTTCTGCAATCTCATGGATTGTAGCCCTCCAGGCTCCTCTGTTCCTAATACAATATAAATGCTATATAAATAGTTGCAAACACAATGCAAATTGCTAGGAAAATAGTTGCTGGTGTGCTGCATATTCAAGTTTTGCTTTTTGTAATTTTCTGGAAAAATGTTTTTCTAATATTTTCAATCCCTGATTGGTTGACTCCATGGGTGTGGAACTATGGATATAGAGGGATGGATTGTATTTATAATCTCTACCCTTGGGTACACATTTTAAAATTATTTTCTGTAATCATGTGGGAAGCATGTATAAAGATTCGTGCTGTTTATGCCACTGTGATAGCTGTTTCAAGGAAAATACCTATATGATGTTTTGAGTTGTTAGTTTAATCAGCCACTTATTCATGGAGCCGCTTTTGGGGAGCGGGGGGCAAGAATACTGGAGTGGGTTGCCATTCCCTTCTCCAGGAGATCTTCCCGACCCAGGGACTGAACCGGGGTCTCCCGCATTGTAGGCAGCTGCTTTACGGTGCGAGCCACCAGGGAACATAATGTTTTTATTTGAAATAAATAACTGACAGATAAACCATGGTTATTCCTATTTTGGTACTTGGCAGAGATCTTTTTGAAAATAAACAAAGTTAGCCTGTCGTATCAAGGAAAACAGTTAACAGTATTTGTTGCCAATAATAAAATTGGAGTCTTGGAACAAAACTTACAATTTGGGTAAATTGTCTCCACCACCATAAACTTGACAGCTTCCCAGTTCTAAATGTCTTGTCTGAGGAGATAATAACAAAAGTTCCTGTTTTATTTGTATCAGGAAATATGCTAACATTTGAAGATCTGTGTAACTCAATGAACCAGTATCTTCCAAACGATCAACTCATCATGTTATATAGTCATGCTTAGGTAAAGTATATATCTCAAGTGCAAAGATAAACTGATGGATTTTTTATATGTATATAATTTATTTATTTACTTTTGGCTGTGCTGAATCTTTCTGCATGGGCTTTTCTGTAGTTGAGAAGAGTAGGGGCTGCTCCCTAGCTACAGTGCTTAGGCTTCTCATGGCGGTGGCTTCTCTTGTTGTCATGGGCTCTAGGCCCATGGGCTTCAGTATTGCAGCATGTGGTCTCAGTTGTTGTGGCTCCCGGGCTCAAGAACACAGGCTCAGTAGTTGTGAAACACAGGCTCAGTATTTGTGAAACACAGGCTTCGTTGCTCTGTGTCATGTGGCATCTTCCCAGATCAGGGAGCAAACCTGTGTCTCCTGCATTGACAGACCAATTCTTTACCACTGAGCCACCAGAGAAGCCCAAACTGATGGAGTTTAATGTGAAAGAGTATGAAAAATGTACTGACATGATTTCATATTTTACATTGTCACTATCTTTTAAGCTACTATCTACCACTTGTCAAATTTTAGTGCAATAGCAAAACAAAAATTCCTAGTTATCTAAAAAGATTATGCAAATCATCCATCCTTTTTCAGTTACATATTTTTGTGAGCTTTAGTTTTCTTCATACACTTCAACTAAAGCAGCATATTGCAAATATTCAGCATTGTGCTACCAATTCTGGTCTATGGAATAAAATAAGAAAAATACATAAATTTATGCTAAATTTAAAGCAAAAATCAAACTGACCTTTTTTATTTTTACTGTTGTTATGATTATCTAAAAAGAAAATAAATTGAAGAATAAGAACAGTATTAGTATTAATAAGAGAATCTGGCGAGTTTGATGAAAGAAATAAAATATTTTTGCTGTACATATAGGTTGTGAATATCCCCTGGAGGAGGGCATGGCAATCCACTCCAGGTTTCTTGCCTGGAGTATCCCATTTACAGAGCAGCCTGGCGGGCTACAGTCCATAGAATCTTAGAGTCAGACACAACTGAGCATGTGTGCTTGCATGCTTCTATACATACGTACATATTTATCCTTGCTGGCTCCCTGTCTATCTTGCTACCAAAACATTGTGATCCGTTAGACATTTTCACAGATCCCTGAGGGTCAGATCACTAGCTGCTATTCTGACCTAAATGCTCATTCAGCAAATATGCTCACTTGCTTCTTCTTTAAAAAAAAAATTATTAGAATGTAGTTGCTTTACAATGTGGTGTTAGTTTCTGCTGTACAGCAAAGTGAATCAGCTATGTGTATATGTACATGCCCTCTTTTTGGATTTCCTTCTCATTTAGGTTACTACAGATGATTGTGTAGAGTTCCCCACACTGTAGAGTAGGTTTGGATCGATTATCTATTTTATTCATAGTATCAATAGTATATATATATATATACACACACTATATATGACACACATATATATGTCAATCACAATTTCCCAATTCATCCCACCATCCCTTCCCCCCTTGTTGTCCACATACTATTCTCTACATCCGTGTCTCTATTTCTGCTTTGCAAATCAGTTCATTTCTGCCATTTTTCTAGATTCCATATATATATGTGTGTGTGTTAATATATGATATTTGTTTCTCTCTTGGATTTATTTTCCTTCCTATGACAGTTTCTAGGTCCATCCATGTCTCTGCGAGTGGCACAATTTCATTCCTTTTTATGAAAGGAATACATATGTACCTGAATACATATGAACCACATCTTCTTTATTCATCCCTCTGTTGCTAGACTTTTAGTTTACTTCCATGTACTTGTTGTTGCTGTTCAGCTGCTAAGTCGTGTCCGACTTTCTGACCCCACGAACTGCAGCACGCCAGGCTACCCTGTCCTTCACTGTCTCCCTGCGTTTGCTCAAACTCATGTCCATTAAGTCAGTGATGCCATCCAACCATCTCATCCTCTGTCGCCCTCTTCTCTTGCCCTCAATCTTTCTCAGCATCAAGGTCTTTTCCAGTGATTTGGCTCTTTGCATCAGGTGGCCAAAGTATTGGATTTTCAGCTTCAACATCAGTCCTTCCAATGAATACTCAGGGTTGATTTCCTTTAGGATTGAATGATTGGATCTCCTTGCTGTCAAAGGAACTCTCAAGCCTTCTCTAGCAACACAGTTGATTGGTAGTGTTGTTGAACTCTTCCATATCAGGAATCAGCAAGTTTATTCCTAAAGGACAAGATAGTATATATCTCAGTCTTGGGGGTCATATTGTCTCTCTGGCAACTGTTCAACTCTGAAATGTGTATGAAAGCAACCACAGTGATATATAAGTAAATAAATGTGACTGTGACTCAATGAAACCTTGTTTACAAAATCAAGTAGTTGGCCCATGGATCATAATTTCCTAAGTCCTATTCTATATCCTTTTGGCATTTGGTCTACTTGGTGTATCAATTACTGTATGGAGCTTTAACATATCTATCTCTAATTATGAATCTGTTTATTTCTTATTTCATTTCCATTGGTGTTTATCTATTTTATGATTTGTAAAGCTCTGTTGTTAGGAGCACATACATTTTAAAGTTGTTATGTCTTCTCTATGAATTGACTCTATTATGTAATATTTTTTTTTATTTGTAAAAGTTTTTTTTTTTTTTTTAAGTTTACTTTGTCCCTAGTAATATAACTAGCTCATCTTTCTTTTGGTCAATGTCTGCATACCTTTCCATTCTTTTACTTTATATATATATGTCTCTATATTTTTTCTTTAAAAAATTATTTTAAAGTCTTTACTAAGTTTGTCACAAACTGTTTCTGTTTTATGTTTTCGTTTCTTGGCTGAGAATCATATGGGATCTTAGCTCCCGAACCAGGACTGAACCCATACCCTCTACTTTGAAAGGTGAAGTCTTAACCACTAGAATGCCAGGGAAGTCCCTGTCTCTATATTGTAAATGAATTCCTTGTAGACATGATAGTTTTTGCTTTTTAAAACCTCTATTCTGAAAATCTAACACTTGATTGAGATATTTAGACAACTCAATGTATTTATTGGTACTGAGTGATTAAATCTATAATCTTGAAAGTTTTTTTCTATTTGTTTTAGCTTTTTACTTCCACTGAAAGTTCATGGAGATGACCTTATGAGTGTGGAGTTTGGCAGTTTGCCAAGAAATCTATGTATGATTTTTCAGGTCCAACCATAGGCAAATATAAAGTCAAGAGTTATGAAGTTAAAAACTGCCCTCCCCACAGAGAAATTTGTTGCATACCAAAAGGAATTACAGTAAAGGACTCAGAAACCCCTAGCTGACCAAGCTCATGCATAGCTTCATTCCTGGCCCAAGTGCCTTCATTTGGAGGTTTCTTTATTAGGAAACTATGAAGACACTTTTCTCCACTCTGACTCAGAACTGAGTGCTTTTCCATTTTTCCCAGTTCTCCTCCCTCTTCCCACTGACCCCACCCACCAATAAAATTACAGGAGCCTTTTAGTTTTTGTTCAGAGCTCCTTGAAAAGTGAGAGGATTCCCAGATCTGTGTCTATCTGTCTGTACCTCTACAGGGTGGGGGAGGCATTAGTAGGGGGTCGTCTGTACTTTTTATGGTTTTATACTCCTGCTTGTACCATCAGAGTAAGTGGCTAAAGTAAATATTACTTTCATTTTGTTTTGTGACTTTAATTGACTACTCCAACATCTGACAGCTCAGCTCCCTCTACAACCGAGCTGAGCTCAGGACATTGAGTGAATTAAAGCTATCCATGTATCTGGGGCTCCTTGGTATTATGCATGGCCTTGCTAAATCACATTTCACCTTTAGTAATTAAGTGAAATTTTAGCTATTTCTCCCTACCTAGGTTTCCTGGGATGTGGGTAGTAAGGGAATCTGTGATTTCTAGACCATTTCATTATCCTGTGACTACAGCTAACTGATTGCTTCAAGAAAATATCTTATTACAGTGGAAGTGATGTTCTTTCCAAGCTTCTAAATTTTAAGTGGAAGCAGAAATATCTGGCCACCACTTTTTCCCAGCTTCTAAGGGCTAACCCATCAGACTATTAAAATATTGTCCAAGAGACCTTGCCAGGTTGTTAAATCCAATGTTATGACAGAATGCTCCATATTAGTAACACTCCTTATCAATTTCCATATTCCACTCCCCTCTATCTGGCATATGCATTATCCTCTCTGATTTATTCTCTCTAGATTCCCACCTATAGAGATCCCATAGTTCTCTTAGCATAAAATTCCACTCAGTCCTTAGCAGCCACAGCTCTTTGTCAATTGGAGATACTGATGTTTGGGACTGTTAATATACATGCGTGCTAAGTCACTTCAGTTGTGTTCAACTCTCGGCGGCGCTAGGGACTGTAGCCCTCCAGACGCCTCTGTCCATTGGATTCTCCAGGCAAGATTCCTAGAGTGAGTTGTCATGCCCTCCTCCAGGGGATCTTCCTGACCCAGGACCAGGAATTGAACCTGTGTCTCTTATGTCTCCTGCAATGGCAGGCAGATTCTTTGCCACTCATGCCACCTGGGAAGCTGATTTGGGTTTACATATGGGCCTAAGGTTCAGGAATGCCCTGAGAACAGATCCAGGAGAAAAAAACAACAACATTGTTTTATAAAGCTCTTGCCATGTGGAGGCGTGTGAACAGTCTTAAAATGAAGAGAAGCTTGTAGTTTCAAACAATGGAAGTAGACTCCTTTGGTTGCTTTAGATGACTCAGGAAAACCTGGGCATTCAAGGTCCTCAGATAACCCCCATTCAATGTCTCAGGGTCCTCTCTCTGTTAGTTCCAGGCCCAGATGTTTCCCTCTGTCTGCCCTTAGAATGCTGAAGTTAAAAATCTCTCAATGGTTCCAAGGAAGCCATCTCATTTTCACAGTTCATATTAGATTAGTGATAAGTAGATCCATGCCTATTGTGTTCTCTCTTCAATGCATCAACAGCCCATAGAAATAACCTCTTAAGTCCACAGTCCCTTTTGGTTAACGATTTCTTCCATACTTCTCAAACACCTAAGATTTTGCATATGTTAACACGGCTTTCCTCCTGCATCTTATCTCAGGTTACCATGTATGAAAACCCTAGCTATTGCTATGCTAGTGCACACCAAGAACTATCAATTTCCTGGCATCCATGAGGAGAACTTCAAGTTCAATCAGTAATTGGCTGCCTGTACAGTATAATTTCCAGAGCAAGGGCAAATAGTGGCACATGGATTACAGGTCAATGTAATTCTTGTTAAGTCAAGGGGAATTTTCCAGAAAAGGGAGGAGTTGTGAGTTTTAAGCAGTCCATGTCTATGGCAGCCATAGGAAGAATGCACTGGCTAACAGAAGGAAATCTGAGGACGATTCCATCAGCGCTTTGCATAGGACAGCTTAGTCTCTCTCCAAAGATTTGTTGGCTTGTTCCACTTTTCTGTATCTTTTTATTCACTTCTTGTTCACTGTCATGTCCTTTTGTGTATGAAACAAAATTCCCTTATTTGGTAACAGCTGCATTTCACATTGAATATTCAAAAAATAAAATTGACTTTGCCTAACATATTTGTCTAACATATTTGCCTAAACATATTTGTACAAAAAAGATCTTCACAACCCAGGTAATCACGATGGTGTGATCACTGACCTAGAGCCAGACATCCTGGATTGTGAAGTCAAGTGGGCTTTAGAAAGCATCACGACGAACAAAGCTAGTGGAGATGATGGAATTCCAGTTGAGCTATTTCAAATCCTGAAAGATAATGCTGTGAAAGTGCTGTACTCAATATGCCAGCAAATTTGGAAAACTCAACAGTGGCCACAGGACTGGAAAAGGTCAGTTTTCATTCCAACCCCAAAGAAAGGCAATGCCAAGAATGCTCAAACTATTGCACAATTGCGCTCATCTCACACGCTAGTAAAGTAATGCTCAAAATTCTCCAAGCCAGGCTTCAGCAATATGTGAACTGTGAACTTGCAGTTGTTCAAGCTGGTTTTATAAAAGGCAGAGGAACCAGATACCAAATTGCCAACATCCTCTGGATCATGGAAAAAGCAAGAGAGTTCCAGAAAAGCATCTATTTCTGCTTTATTGACTATGCCAAAGCCTTTGACTGTGTGGATCACAATAAACTGTGGAAAATTCTGAAAGAGATGGGAATACCAGACCACCTGACCTGCCTCCTGAGAAATCTGTATGCAGGTCAAGAAGCAACAGTTAGAACTGGACGTGGAGCTACAGACTGGTTCCAAATCGGGAAAGGAGTACATCAAGGCTGTATATTGTCAGTCTGCTTATTTAACTTATATGCAGAGTACATCATGAGAAACGCTGGACTGGAAGAAACACAAACTGGAATCAAGATTGCCTGGAGAAATATCAATAACCTCAGATATGCAGATGACATCACCCTTATGGCAGAAAGTGAAGAGGAACTCAAAAGCCTCTTGATGAAGGTGAAAGAGGAGAGTGAAAAAGTTGGCTTAAAACTCAACATTCAGAAAACAAAAATCATGGCATCTGGTCCCATCACTTCATGGGAAATAGATGGGGAAAAGTGGAAACAGTGTCAGACTTTATTTTTATGGGCTCCAAAATCACTGCAGATGGTGACTGCAGCCATGAAATTAAAAGAAGCTTACTCCTTGGAAGGAAAGTTATGACCAACCTAGATAGCATATTCAAAAGCAGAGACATTACTTTGCCAACAAAGGTCCGTCTAGTCAAGGCTATGGTTTTTCCTGTGGTCATGTATGGATGTGAGAGTTGGACTATAAAGAAGGCTGAGCACCGAAGAATTGATGCTTTTGAACTGTGGTGTTGGAGAAGACTCTTGAGAGTCCCTTGGACTGCAAGGAGATCCAACCAGTCCATTCTAAAAGAGATTAGCCCTGGGATTTCTTTGGAAAGAATGATGCTAAAGCTGAAACTCCAGTGCTTTGGCCACCTCATGCGAAGAGTTGACTCATTGGAAAAGACTCTGATGCTGGGAGGGATTGGGGGCAGGAGGAGAAGGGGACGACAGAGGATGAGATGGCTGGATGGCATCACTGACTCGATGGACGTGAGTCTGAGTAAATTCCGGGAGTTGGCGATGGACAGGGAGGCCTGGCGTGCTGCGATTGATGGGGTCGCAAAGAGTCGGACACGACAGAGCGACTGAACTGAACTGAACATATTTGTCTACCGCAGTACCTTGAATACCGTTCTCCTGAAACGATTTTTGACCTATGATTGATATCCTCCCTTGCAACTAGAATCCTCTTTTTAAGTCCTCTTCCCCCCACCGCCCAAGCCCCTTTTTACAGTTTGAGCTCCATCAAGTTTTGATAGGAAAGAATTCTTACAAAAGACTTGTTTTTAAACACAAATCTTAGAAACAAATTTCTCTTTTCATATGTTTGAGAGTAATTCTGCCAGTAATACTCATTTAGGTCTTTTTGCAAGGAGCCACATGTTATTGTTATCCATTTTTGCATATACTTTATCTATACAACTAAACTTAAGTTTGCTGAAATAAGAGGAACATACTTTATGACTCTGTTCTTATTAGAATTCAGTTGTGTTCTATTTATGAGTGAACTATGTAAAGATTTCAAAGTGAAGGATCAAGTCTATTTAATGTGTGTCTTAGGATATAATAGGGTTTCCCCGGTGGCTTAGCAGTAAAGAATCTGCCTGCAATGCAGGACACCCAGGTTGGATCCCTAGGTAGAGAAGATCCCCTGGAGGAGAGCACGGTAACCCACTCCAGTTTTCTTGCCTGGAGAATTCCATGGACAGAGGAGCCTGGAGGGCTACATATAGTCCAGGGGATTGCAAAGAGCCTCATACAACTGAAGCAACTTAGCACGCACGCACAGCATATAATAGTCTCTGGCACAGAGATGTACTCAGCAAGTATTTACTGACTGAATAAATTAATTAAGATTAAATCAGTTTATGATAAGTATATATTCCAGTATATCTGCCTATGTGTGTATTTACAGGATACATTTGATAACTTGATTTTTGAAATTTGGAAATGTTTTCTGAAATGGCAAGTTTTGTGTCTTTTTTTTTCCTCTGAATTTACTTAGTCTGCTTTAAATTACTATGAGGAAATTAGTTCTTTTATTCCACGTATAAGCCACATAGTGATGAGCATTCTTGACTTTATTTCTTTATTTCTTAAAACCACAGACCTACAGATGAGTTTGAATCTGATCCAAAATCTAGTGGTACTCGAAAGCACATGGTGGCAGGCTGCAGTCTGTGGGGAATGCTATAACCACAGGCACATGACAGCTTGGAATTAATAAAACAATTTGGCTGAAAGGAATTGAACCACATCTTTGTTTGAGCTGAGTTTACTGACTCTTGTTTATGAAATGTCCCTTGAGGTGAAATTCTTAAGAAAATATTGGTGAATGTCAATGAGCTTCATTTAGTTTTTGTGTGTATATCTGTACAAGCCCTTATGTATGTTATAGTCAGAAAAATAAGTGGGTTCTTTAAGGCTGTTCAAGAGGAGAGGAGACTCAGCTAGTGCTGCCAACATAGTTGAAAGAGGAAGTACCTCAAGTCTAATGAGAACATTCTTCCCATTCTAAGAAGCTTTACAGAGTAGCAAGCCCTGGAGATTTGTACACCATAAAGAACAAACATTTGAGTACTTGTTCAGATTGGACCCTGAATATATAAGTGTTTACAGATTTTATTTATTGAAAGATAATGAGGCAAATATTATCTGGTGGGCTAGACTATTTCTCTTTTTGACAAATAAAATACCACAGGGGGAACCTGTCAACTTTATCATGTGACTCTTTCCCACTTTTATTTGACTTTTAGTTCTTGCAAGGCCAATTTTATTTCCTTTCCAGTACTATGACATTGTATTTCTTCCCATCATTTTCCTCATTTAGCTAATTTCTGATCACCTGCTTAGAAACCTTTTAAATCACCCTTTCATTTTTATCCTCTTCTTTCTCACGTGCCTCATCCATATAGAAAGATATGCCATTGCAGTGAAATTATACTAACATTGCTCAGTTTGAATATGCTTTCATATTTTGTACATGCTGCTGTGTTTGAATAAAATGTGTTTATTATGGGATGAGCTGCCTTGGATTATATATATATCTATCACTGATCCTATCAACAGTGACATAAAGCATGACCAGCCACTCTGCAGGGGCGGTTTTCAGTCAGTACCCCTGGTTTGAGAGTGTGGGCATGAGTGGATAAGCACTGACTCATATCTCCATTACTTTCTATTTCTTGAAGCAATTCACACATGACATCATTCCTACACCTTTCCAAAAGTGGTCATCCACCTCAACTTGTCCAAATAGAACATTTGTTCATTTAGAATTTATTAAGTACCAAATATATGTTAGGTTGATTTTATGTTTATTCATATAAGGATAAATTAGGGATATAAACTTATTTTTTATAAGACTAAAAAATTTTTTTCCTTGCTTTCAAGCTGGTTACAAGAGGTAGGAAAACTGTCAATTACCTATTGATAAATTAACAACTTCATAATTAGGGAGAATTGAGAAAAAGGGGAGAGATGAGGGAAGAGAGGTAAACGGATGAAAGATCATATACATCTTGAGAATGTGGAGAATGCCTTTGTAAAAACAAGACTAGAACACAGTGGAGAGAACCAAACTGAAGTTAAAGATTTGAGAGTCATACATTCTTGGTGGATTTTAAAACCACAGAAGACCTTTACATAGAGAAAGCTGTTATTTTGTTATTTTTGAGGCATGAGGTGGAGGAAAACTCAGATCAACCTTGTTTTGCTAGAGCTTATGCGGGTGTGCTAAGTCGCTTCAGTCGTGTCTGACTCTTTGTGACCTGTGGACTGTGACTCGCCAGGCTCCTCTGTCCATGGGATTCTCCAGGCAAGAATACTGGAGTAGGTTGCCATTTCCTCCTCCAGGGGATCTTCCTGACCTAGGGATTGAACCCAGGTCTCTTGCATCTCCTGCATTGCAGGCAGATTCTTTACACTGAGCCACTGGGAAAAGGATGGTTATATTTGAGAGTGCATCAAAATAGCCTGGAAAGCTTGTGAAGACATAAAATTGCTGGCCCATCATCTTCGTTTCTAAATCAGAAACTATGATAATTTGCTTATTTTGTAAGCCCACAGTTATAATAAAGAGTCTGAGTGTATTTTTATATGTTTCACTGCGGACATAAGTTTTTCAGCCTTACTCCTTTCTCTTCCTCTTCTGGCCACTTCTAGATACACCAATTAAACAGCCCAGCCTTCTTCTCCTTTGGTCCTCATGCTGCTGCTACTGCTGCTGCTGGTAAGTCGCTTCAGTTGTGTCTGACTCTGTGCGACCCCGTAGATGGCAGCCCACTAGGCTCCCCCATCCCTGGGATTCTCCAGGCAAGAACACTGGAGTGGGTTGCCATTTCCTTCTCCAATGCATGAAAGTGAAAAGTGAAAGTGAAGTCACTCAGTCATGTCCGACTCTTAGCGGCCCCATGGGCTGCAGCCTACCAGGCTCCTCCGTCCCTGGGACTTTCCAGGCAAGAGTACTGGAGTGGGATGCCATTGCCTTCTCCTTGGTCCTCATAACAAGCTCAAATCCTTAAACATTTCTGCCTGTGGCACCTCCCCCTAACCACAGTAAAAATCCTAGGCCAGTCTCCTTTGCCTGCTCTCATGAGACATTTTTGGACCTGCTTAAGAACCATTTTGATGTCTCTACAAAGTGTGATTATGTGAGTAATAAGTCTTTTCATGCCTTGGTGTGTGTGTGGCATCAGTATCATGATTGTCTTGACCCATGAACCAGAGTTTGGTCAGTGTCCATCATGCTGCTTCAGTGTGGCTGTGGAGATACAGTACTCATGCTGCTTATCTGGGGAACACTGAGAAACACTTACTTAAGAAATAGCATGTTTTAATAAAGACAGAAAGGTTATTCAATTTTAAATGCTGATGAGAAATCAAGTAAGTTGAAAACAAAAGTTGGCCATTGATCTTAGGATAATTTGTGATCTTAATAAGAGCTACTTTTGTGAAGTAGGTTGAAGATATGACAAATGTATCAGAGTGGACAGAAAGTCTAAAGAATTTCTTTAACAAATAGTTGGGGTTTTTTTTAACGTTAAGACATTCTGATAAAATAATTTACTATAAAAGGAGAAAACTGATCATGTGATAGGGAAAGAGGATATTTATTAAAGTACTTGAAAAGTGAGAGATGTACTCCATAGCACAACTGGCTTACCCTTAGATCAGAAAAAGGCAGAATTGTTATATCATATTAGGAGTTTTTAATGTACATGGAGGAGAAGAACAGTGTTGGTCTCATCTGATTGCATCTGTTTTCCTTATTAAACTGAGATTAACAACTCAGAAGAGAGGAACTAATAACAGATAAATAGTTATTGGAAGAGTAGTAAACTTATTTTCAAGGAATCTAATGGGATTTTTTGTTTATTTATTTTGAGAGTGATGAATACTTACCTGAGATGCCTGTTCATAAATATAAAAGAAGACCAGGTAGTATTGAGCATTCTGAGTAATAATTGCAGCTCTTAAGTCAGACATTCTGGACTCAAATCCTGATTCAACCACTTATTAGTTGTGTGACATTAAGCAAAATAATTAACCACTGTTCTTAAAATATTAGTTTAGCATGGAACATGTCAGCATTCAAAGGTCTGAATACTACTGTGTGAAACAACTTCTTGCTCTACTGAGAGTAGATAATTTACTCTTTTATCTTTCTTTAATTCCAGGGCCATGGCAGAATAACCTAATTCTGTTACACGAGTGGGTGGCCCAGTGACTAATTATGAAATGAGCATTGGATTTGTTCCTGGAAAATTAGGGTTCAATCCAGGAAGAACACAGTAAGAAGAAGGTCATGTTCTTGATTTTGTCAAACATTCTCATCCCTGTTCCCTTGATTGCTTTGGTTTTGTTCCATCGGAAAGAACAAGATTGGATAATGAAAACAAAAAATAGTTGGCCATCTTTGATAGTTTAATCAGTTCCTTGTTAGAAAGTCTTTTCTCTAGTGAGAGCTCTCTAGTGAGCACTAAATCTGATAAAGTCTTTCCCCAAACTTCAGTATTATCTGATCTTTCGATTTTGCTGCTTTCAAATCAATGAGCCATCCAGTCATCTGTTCCTTCTTACTTCAGAGGCAGGTGATCCATCCACTTGCACAGACCTCATCTAAGAAAGCCCCATGCTTTGTTTAATGCTTTGCTTTTACTGTCTTGAAATTCTTTGGCCTTGGGTTAAGTGAAGGCTGATGGAACAGGAGAGCTTGCACATGAGCAGAGGAGACATACTGAGGGGCAACACCCTCACATGGTCGTGGTCTAGCAGTAGTCAGCACCTGCTGGTTCAAGCATGCTGGAAAATAAGAATGTGGAGTACTTGGCAGGGCCTGTAAGCACATGCTTTGGGGCATTTTAGGGCACCACGGGGACTGCCAAGCCAGGGTCTGAGACCAGACTGGAGCAGCATTGGCTATAGCAGCAGAAAATGTGCCAGCAGCAATGACGATGGGAGAGGAAATGTTCTGCCTGGGTTTTTGGACCTGATTTGTGAGGCTGGCTTGCCCTTCTGTCTCCAGGGCCTGTCTTGAGACATCTGTAGAAATATTAAGTCTCCAGGCTGAGTGCTGGGGCAGAAACTGCTGCTGTCAAGCTGCAAACTATTTCAGTAAATTATTGCAAAATATGTTTACACATGGATATTGCAGTAAAGAATACTGGGAGTAATTAGAACACTTCAAAGAGTTTAGAATCTCCTTTTTGATAACTGACACAATACTGCAAAGCAACTTTTTGCAGGCTTGGAAATAGAAATAAAAGTTAAATATCATTGCATTATTAGAAAAGAACATTATTCTCATATAAAGTTTTGGATGACTATTTCTAACAAGGAAGACAATTTTAAATTAAATTATTTTCTTGAAATTGAAGATAAAGCAATAGAATGCTTAGACAGACATTTTGAATTATGTAAAAATTCTGAATTTGCTTTGTTTTTTATACAACCTCCACAAGTTACAGGAAATGTCAGAATAAACATTAAAATGCTATTTTGTAAATTTACATTTAAATTAAATTCAGACTTCCAGGAAACTAATTTGTATGAAGAGTTAAATCTTTTATAAAAAAAAATTTCCTTGAGAATCATCAGATCCAGATGTACTAAATTTCATATTTGAAATAATTTATTAGAAATCTATTCCAATAGTATCACAGCCTATAAAACATTCTTACCAGATCCAGAAATGGTTACATCAGCAGAAAGATCCTTCTCAAAATTAAAAATTATCAAAATTACTTGTGACCTTGCATTTACAGAGAGTGACAGAAGCTTTCAGTTATATTAATTATAAAAAATGTTGCTATAAATATAAATTTTGATGATCTAGTAAATGAATTTGCAGACTAGTGAGAACCAAAATTCTATAATCAATCATGATACTACATTAAAAAGTATTGTCTGTGTTATTATATAAAATTATAATACAAATTTTTGTAATTTGAAAATTAATATTTTTATGTAACACTTGTGTCCACATTATATAGTTATGCTTAGTGATAAAAATCTTTTAAAGAAAGGTATTTTATATTTTTGTACCTTTAATAACAAAGTATTAAGCAAAGGGCCCCACATTTTCATTTTGCACTGCTGCTGCTACTGCTAAGTCACTTTAGTCGTGTCTGACTCTGTGCAACCTCATAGACGGCAGCCCACCAGGCTCCCCCGTCCCTGGGATTCTCCAGGCAAGAACACTGGAGTGGGTTGCCATTTCCTTCTCCAAACCATGAAAGTGAAAAGTGAAAGTGAAGTCGCTCAGTCGTATCTGACTCTTAGCGACCCCATGGGCTGCAGCCTACCAGGCTCCTCCATCCATGGGATTTTCCAGGCAAGAGTACTGGAGTGGGGTGCCATTGCACTAGGTAATACAAATTATATGGCTGGCCTTATATACTACTCAGACATTATTTTAAATCCTACCTTTGGTGATTCTCTCCCTCAAGCAAAGTAAACTTAGATGTTTTAATTTTGAAAAAAATATTTATTTTAAGACTACCCCTGATAATGGAGGTAGGTGATCAAACATATGTATGAAATGTTTGCTGTCCATCAGTTCCATAAGCAAACCCTTCTAGGTAGATTTAGATACCATATAGTATACCATTGGTATCATATCCTGCCATAAGTAGTTTATGCCATATGTTTATAAACTATCGAGTTAGCCAGTCCACTAGATAGCTGGTGAGCTATGCTGTAGCATGTAAACAGAACCTGATCTATTCAGATTTGACTCTGTTTTGTTGACATTACTTGCAAGTTGTGTGATCTCAATGTTTCATCTCAAAGTCTATCCATAAGATAATGAAGTTCTCTTGATGTCTTTTGAGTTCCCTTCCAACTCTAAGATTTTATATAATGAAAATGATTGAAAATATTTCATCACAATGAAATATGAAAATATGATGACTATTTACCCAAACATAAATGTCATAACCCAAACATTTGAGAATGATAATTTTAAATAAAATTAATAATTATGGAATTAAAAAAGGGTGTCATGATTTATATGTTCCAGGTCTGCCCCATGGAATCGTTACAGATCAGCTTCCTGTAATTAAGTAGTCTAGCTTACAGAGAGCATATTGTGGCTGAAGAAAAGCAGTAGCAAAGACCTGGATATATCACTGACAAACTTGGTTACAGTATTCTGCAGTTTGGACTTGTTGGATAGCCCATAATCCCATTTCCCTTCCCACATCTTCAATTCTCCCACTTCTGGATGTTTAACATAAAATGTCTCAGAGATTATACTACCAAACGTCATACATTTTTTTCACTTCAAGTTTACAAAACCATTCTACTACAATAAGAGAGGCATGCATTGAAAACATTCTTCATTTATCTTCATAATTTTGTAGAAAATGCATTTGTTACATTAAAGATGGGCCAATCAATAATAACAAAGGAGTAAATTTCTTCCTGTTTGCAAGGTGTCAGAAGTTGTTTATTGAGGGAGTGATTGACAAATGTGGTATAGTGTTATCTTAAGCAAACGAGCTCACAGTGCTGTGGTGAAGACTACCAAACACTGCATTGCGTTTGCTGAAGGAGTGTGGTAGAAATCAACAGCACTCAATCATTGAGTGCAGTGACCACAATGCCTGTTTCTACTATTCTTTGCAAGTTCTGTTTATTCTGGGCATACTCTTTCTTTGTTTCCAGACTCTCTGCTGATTTCAGAACTAAGGTCAAGCTGTTCTTTCTAACCCACCCTTATAAACAAGTGATGAGGAGATATCCAATACCCCAGCATAGATCTGAAACGTCCAAAGTTCTGTGTGGAATGCCTGGCACACTGCACAGCACAGCCCTTAGCAAATAGATGGATTTCAGATCAGTCTTTTACTTTTTAACTTTATATAATGGAGGAAACCATGTGGATAAAATTAGGAAATTTAGAATATTAGAACAAGACACTATTCTGAAATGGAAAGCATGCCTGTGCTGTAGAGTTTTCTTTTGGATATGATGTTGGCCAGAAACCTTATTGAAATTCAAGGGGAAAGTCTGAGCTGTAGTCATTTGCTGCCCTTCCCTTTTTATTTTTATTTTTAAATCATACTGTATTAAAACAAGAGAGGAAAAAAAAAAAAAAAACTTTCCAAATTCTCTCCAAAAAACTCTCCAAAATATCCAAGGGATAAATTACTAAATTGGCTAATAGAAATTATGCTTCATAAATAAATGTGACATCATTAAAAATGAATCATCAAAATAGCATTTTTTTGTCCTGAAATAAAAAGTCTTTAGTTCAGAAATATATTATTCAAAATTTTTACACTTACTCAATTTAAAAATTGAAAAATATCATTAACAATTTATCACTGAAGTTATCTTTTCTAAATATAATTCAATTTAGCTATTATTGATAAAAACATAAAGTATGTTTACTTATCTTCCAATATAGTCATGAGGAACAACTACTGACGTTTCAAATGTTTTAGGAGAATTCTCATGTGAATAAAATATAGGTGGCTCAGTGGTAAAGAATCTGCCTGTGGATGTGGTAGGAGCCATGGGTTCAAATCCTGGGTCAGAAAGATCCCCTGGAGGAGGAAATGGCAACTCCATTTTCTTGTCTTCTTGCTTGGGAAATCCCATGGACAAACGAGCCTGGCAGGCTATAATCCATAGAATTGCAGAGTCCAACATGCCTGAGCAACTGAACACACATCAGTATTGCTGCTTAGCTTATCAATTACAAACAACTCATAAAAATTAACAAAGCAGAATTATCTTCAACATCCACTTGCCCTAGTTTGAATGTGAGTCATTAAAACATGTTAATTTTGCACATTCAGTTGATATCTATACTTAGCCAGTTTCTTAGATCTAAGAATATTATATATAAAAAATTCAAATGTTTTCACAGCTCCTACTGATTGAATTGTGTCCCCAAATCCATATGTTGAAGTCCTGACTCGCAGTACCTCAAAATATCATCTTATTTGGAAATAGGGTGTCTTAGGCAACTTGGGCTGCTATAACAAAACACCATAGACTGGGTAGCTTAAATAAGGAATATTTATTTCCCATAGTTCTAGAGGCAAAAGAGTCTCAAGATGGTAGCAGATCCAGAGTCTAGTAATTTCTTGGCTTGTAGATAGCCACCTTCCCTCTGTATCCCCACATGGCAGAGAGAGAAGATGCAAGCTCTCTCATGTTTCCTCTTATAAGCCCATACATCTCATCAAGAGGGCTGTATCTTCATGATTTAATTACCTGTCAAAGACTCAATCTTGATAAAACATCGCATTGGGAATTAGAGTTTCCCAATATGAATTTTGGATGAACACAGACATGCAGCTGAGAGTTTAGGGTCTTTATAGAGGTTTTCAAGTTAAAATAAGGTCATTTGGATAGGCCCTAATACAGTATGACTATTGTACTTATAAATAAGGGAAATTTGAAGACAAACGTGTATGAGGAGAAAGTCAAATTAAGACAAAGGCACACATTAGGGTGATGCTACTATAGGCCAAGGAATGCCAAAGATGTCTAGCAAAACACCAAAGGCTAGGTGAGAGGCAAAGAACATACTCTTCCTCACAGCTTTCATAGGGAGCCAACCTTGAACACACCTTCATTTAGGATTTTAACTTCCAGAACTGTGAGACAATACATTTCTGTTATTAAACTGTTCAGTTGGTACTAAAGGTAGCCTTAGAAAATTAATGTAATAGTACCATGTAATGTATATAAACCTGTATATTCAAGTTGGTAATTTCTTATGTATTTCTGTCTTACATGTACTACATACGTGCGTATGAATGTATGTAAAAGCAAAGGCTTGGAGACATACAAAGAAACTTCATATCAGTGGTAATGAGGGCATTAGAGAGGGATTTTTAAAGGATTGGTTTTATCTTCAACATTTTAATTTATTAAAGGGAAACAAATTAATAGCCCCCTATGTGACTAAAAGTTAATTATAGAGAAAAAAAATAGGTTATAACTTCAAGCTTCTGTCGAAATTGTCATTGTATCTCATCTGGACAACTGCAATAGATTCTTACTATAATATGTTTCCTTTGTTTAAAATTTCTATATTTATCATTTATCTACTTATAGAAATCCTACTAACCCTCCAAAAACCAGTCTTTTTTTTTTTTCTAATTTTATTTTATTTTTAAACTTTACATAATTGTATTAGTTTTGCCAAATATCAAAATGAATCCACCACAGGTATACATGTGTTCCCCATCCCGAACCCTCCTCCCTCCTCCCTCCCCATACCATCCCTCTGGGCCAGTCTTTTACCAGAAATTTCCAGGTTAAATTAGTTCTTTCCTCCTGTGTCAACATATAACACCACGCTTAGATTTCCATTATAGCTCCTTAAGAATTTGATCTTTTACAGAGAAAGTTTGATATATTTTAGTTAGTAGAGTGCCAGCTTCCTGATATGAGACTTTACTGCATATACAACATATATCATTCTGTTTTGTATAGAGTGGGAACATATTTGAGGAATTGTTCCATATACCAGCTAAATGGGCATAATCACATTCAAGGGCATAAATTTTGAAGTCAAACATATATTTTTTTAAATTTCAGCTCTGATACTTATTTTTTACATTACCTTGAAGCAAATAACCTAACACCTACCATTTAATTAATAACACTTATACCAAAGTGATATTGTGTATACTTAAGGAGCACATGTGAAGGTTTTTAATACCCTAGCGGGAATTTAGTAGTCAATAATTGGTTTACTGTTTTATTATATTGTTTTTGCTTTTATATAAACATATTTGGGCTCCTCATTGCATTTTTTAAATCTATCAATTTTGACTGGTTATTACAAACAAAAGCTCCATAGCAAGATGTTAAGATCCATGATAAAACTATCAGTCTGGACATGTTAGAAGTAGTTTATAATGCAAGGGGTAGCAGTTACCTGGGATTCCAGATGCTCCTGTTTCACAGTGGTTACCCATATAATCATAACCTGTGTGTTTCTCAGTCTCTCAGTTTACTGCACTGATACTGAGCTCATTCTACTTCCAGTGTGCTTTACATTTCTATTTTCCACTACTTTATACCAGATCCTGATTCTGCTTTCCTGATCTCCACAGGTAATCTGAATTTTCCTCCTTCACTTTTTATTGAAGATTTGGCTGTGTACTTGTCCCTGGAAGATCTTTTATTTTATAAAACCCAGCCAGAGAAAGATATGTGGAAAGAGATCTGAGAAAGATGACAAGGATGGTAAGTTGCCTGGAAGCACTTTTAAATGAAAAACAGTTGTTAAAGAAGCTAGAGAAGAAATAAAATACTAAGAGGTGATGATAATGGTTTTCAAATATTTGAAGAATTGGCATATAGAAGTCAGAGTAAATTTTTTTCTATCTTCTAAGAGATCAAGACTAAAAAGCAACAATTGCAAAATGAACAATTAGAATTCAATATAAGATTCTTTACACATCTTTAAATACCTTTCTTTACATTTTCAAGATTGTATTTTATTAAATGCCTATGATTCCCTTATCCCATAAAAGAGGTTAAAACTCTGTGGACTAAGATGCCAGAAGCAGTTGGAATATGTCATCTCTATAGACTCTTCTACAGATGCCACCTCTTGTTCCATGGGCTTTCCTGATGGCTCAGTGGTAAAGCATCTGTCTGCCAATGCAGGAGACACAGGAGACATGGGTTTGATCCCTGGGTTTGGAAAATCCCCTTGAGGAGGAAATGGCAACTCACTCCAGTATTCTTGCCTGGAAAATCCCTTGGACAGAGGAGCCTGGCAGGCTCTAGTCCATGGGGTTGCAAAGAACTGGACACGACTGAGCAACTGAGCACACACACACTCCCCTTGTTCCAGGCATGATGTATTTGGGCTCAAAAAGCAAAACAGTGTCAGCAATTATGATGTGGAAACACAAAGCACTATTTGGGTCATTTTTCAACAAGGGGCGCCATGTATGCTTCTCTGAGTCCTTCCTTCCTCACTCTTTGCAGGATCTTACCTCCATCCTCAGGCATTCCCTTTCGTGTATCTCTTCTGCTGTCAAATCCTCAACTAACAGAGCATTTGGTTTTAAAACACTGTTTCTATTCAAAAGACTCTGCAAATTCCTGAATTTTTAATGATATTCTTTGTTTAATCTCAGTGGCTCACTGAATGATCCATCCTCTAAGCATCTTCTGTAAATCCTCATGTGGGTATAGCATCTGAATTCCTGGTCTTCATGAGAATGCCCCATAGGTTAGCCAATGGATGGTATGATTTTTAGAATCTCAAGAAATTAATCACCCTAATTAAGACACTTTAGCAGAAGGTGGTTGCTCAGCTATTAGTTCAGTTCAGTTCAGTCTCTCAGTCATGTCTGACTCTTTGCAACCCCATGGACTGCATGGACTAGGAATATTGCAATTCCTACATTAGCAGGATGTGGAAATATGTTACTTATAGTTCTATAGAATGTCTCTTGTGTCCACTTAAAATTCTCTTTGCCTCAACTTTTACTAAAGACACTGCTCTATTGACAATCCAATAGGATTTATCCAGCTTCATGTAGGTATACATGGAAGTGCCTCACCTTGAAAATCTTGCCCATAGCCTTCTCTGATATTGCTACATGGGATAGCCAGAACTTCACCTGTCATTTCTGCCAGAATGTATTACTGAGTGTGGCCATTATCATTTTTTTGGAAACTCCTGATGCTTAGTCTTCAATATGTTATAGTTTGCCCACCCCCACAAAACAATTCAAGTTGATGACCTCTTAGGCTTTCTATCCTGGAGAAACAATAGGTCATTCTTACCAGAACTGACACCAATGCTGCATATGGGTTTCTTTTCCTATGTTCAGTATATCTACAAGCATCACCATCTACATGCTTGTTTTATCAGAATAGTATATTGCACAATATTGTTTCTTGTCAAGTGACCTATTTTGTCAACAGAGGTACAATAATCTGCATGTAACTATTGCATTTGCTGGTCTAAGGTATAGACCCTGTCACCCAGGAGCAACGGATCTAATGAAAGGATGAAACAGCCTGCTGGAGTGTGTTTCTTTTTGTCCTCTGAGATATGGAATATATCTCTATAATAGAAGCATGTAATAGCAGCTCCTACCCTGTACATTTCTGCCCAGGGCTTTTCTGTTTTCATGTCTCTTTCCTATGAAGATGTATCTCTTGGAACGGTCTTTGAACATGGGGGTAGGAACTGATAAACTGAATACTTTTCTGCCTAGTAAGTGTTCATGAAGTGTCTCATATGGCCCCAAGACATCAAGCACCTTGTTTCCATAGTAATGGCCTGTTTGATAGCATAATGGCTCTATTTTCATTCCTGGGTCTCTTGCCCCACAACTCATTTCTGGTTCCTGGGTTCATAGTCTCAAATGAACTATTCATGTGTCATCCTCTGTCTCAGGCACTATTTCAGAGAAACACAGGATAAGACAATATCTAATGTCCCTACAAACTCTGGCAATGTATCAATTTTCCTAAAGGTAATTGCAGTGTAAATCTGACTTACTTTTCCATAATAGCAGAAAAATCTTAGATTCCTGTTTCTGAAATGAGCTGTCACTATCTGCCTTTGTTTGAAAAGCTGGGAGCAAACATTAAGTAACTGTTTCTTAGTTTATGACTTAATGGGTACAGTTTTATGATCTCAATCATTTGTAAGGCAAAATAGAGCTGAATCAAAATGGCACAATTAACAGAGGCCAGTTTAGACATTAGCATTTGGCAGTAAGGATATGCAATCAAAGTACTTGGCAAAGGCTATTTCTGTTGATTCATATAGATAAAAACAAACAAGTTTTTCTTTGTGGTCATGAAAACCACAATTTTATTATTATAACATAAATAACTCTAGGCAGAGGGTCTTGGCAGTTATAACTGACTTACTATTGAGAATCTATCGATGTTTTTAATCCTTATTTATTTTTTCTTTGTTTCATTTAGATATAAAAGCATGAGAAATTCTACTACTTAATCCCTTGATGTGATTAGGCTTTGTCTGTTTTGTGAGTGCTACCATTATCAAGGTGGACTGGTATACCTAATTGATTTGTAATCAACATAAATTCATCATGGAGTATCCCCTGTGTTCACTCACAATGAATAGCTCATAATGGTATTTGAAATTATGAATGATGCAACAAATTTGTCTCAGTCTTTTGTACTCCAGCCATTCCTACTCTATTTCTTTATAGGACTATATTATATATACTTTTTCATCATCTGTGCTCTTTTATATATGAATTTGTATAGTACAGAAATCTATAAATTTTAATAAATTGAATGGCATAGATGTGTTATAGAGAAGTGATTTTTTAAATGAAATCAAATTATTTTCAGACTTCAAGAAAGAATAGTTATAAAATAGTGAAAATGAAATCATTCGTTGTACAGAATATAGTAAATTAAACATGTAAAATAGTAAAATAAACATGTAAAACATGTTTTTCAGTTTTTATATAAGAAAGGCACTTTAATAAATAATCAAAAATAGAAATGTGGTGGTGGTTCCAGCTTAGATGCTAAGAAGTGTTTCTGCTGCTCAGTGATTCACTCAATATGAAGACTTCTATGAATGTTTGCAAAAAATGTGTTTGGCTTGCTACTTTTTTTAATAGCACAGCACTTATCTTAGTGCCGTATTGCCACTGGTGACATTTTTGCACTGAAGTTATTGAGAAGAAATCTTCCATTGGACTGAAAAACTTCTTTGGGATGGAGTTGAAAGTTTTAGTGGTTGCTGTTGGATCACAGAGGTGATCTATAGTACAGTGATTTGAATGACTAATGCATTAATGTCTGGAAGACAGACAGTGGGGATTTTAGCAGAACTAGCTTCCAGGTGATGATGGGCTCCTCTTATCTCCCCCATGAATGCCACCGCACAATTTTTATGAAAGCATTTATACCTATTATTAGAAGTTCATGTGGTAATTTTTTGCCAGGAAATTCCTTCACTTAATGGGACAGAAGACAACAAAGAAAAAATAGATGGCAAGAAAGTGCAAATGCCACGTATTCTTTTATCTCTTGTGCTTTGGGGACATTCACAGAATAATGCAAGCAAACACAAGCTTTCACTTGTGTGCCAAAATTTCTCCGAGAGAATATTTCATTCAACACATGGCTTTGGCTTTGCCTGTCAACTAGCTTTCTTATCCCACCATCTTTCTTCCTTTAAAAAAAAAACAACAACTAATTATTACATAATTCCTAAAGGAATCAAGTCAGGTTTTGGAGTTAATTCTTTATGCTACTAATCTATTCACAATATTAATTGCTACCTGCTGATTTTTTCCCTCCTTTCTACTTAAGCCTTTGAAAACTGCTTCTACTCCTGCCCTAACTTCATCAGTATTCCTTTCTTCAAGTCCGTCATCAGTGTGTTTCTAGGGACCAATCACTGTCCATTCCAAAGTGCTATCTTTTTCTTCAACTTTTGTCTCAAATTTTAGTTTATGCAGCATTATTCATTTAGGGTCTTTTTCTGCTTTTCTGTCTCTGTTTTTCTCCTCTCCTTTTTTTCTCTCTTTTCCACAAAAGCGTGTCTGTTTTCCACAATCCCTCAACAATAGTGTTTCCAAAAAGCACGCATTCTACTTTGTCGCTGTTGTCTTCATTATATGCTTCCGTGATTTCTTCCATTGTAATTTTGAAATTACTCTAAAATTAGATAGTTATTGTTAATCTCCTTTTCTAGGCCAAATATGCATTTTAAAATATAATTACACATAATGAACCATAAGCATCTCAAGTTCAGCATGTCCTAAACCAATCTTAATGTTGTCACTTTTTGTGGTAAGCATATTTCTAAGACAGGACTAACATCCCCACTTGCCTGGTCTACATACTCTTCATATTCTCTGAGGCTGGGTATATTATGGATTTTACTCATATGATCAAGTTATATTTTATGGCATATTTGGTTTTAAGAAAAGGCAGTTATTCATATGGGCCTAACCTAATAACATGAAACTTGTAAATCTGGGTCGAGATATCTAGAGACAGAGAATGTCTCTAGAGGCATGAGAGGAATTAGAAACAAGGGAGGTTCTTTGTAGCTGGGTGGAAGGGGCCACTTGACAGGGAATGGAGGCCACCCTTAGGAGCTGAGATTGACCCCTACTGACAGCCAGCAAAGTAATGGGAACAGCCTTGCAACCACAAGAAACTGATTTCTCCCAACCATCTGAATGAGCTTGAAAGTAGAATTTCCCCTAAATCCTCCAGGTGAGAATTCATCCTAGTGGGCACCTTAATTTTAGCTCAGTTATACCATGAGGATAAAAAGCAGCCATGTCTAAACTTTGGACCCTTATAACAAACAAGGAGGAGGTGAGGAAAAGGGAGTAATAGATTTGTGAGCAAATATCAAGTCCTTCAGCAGAATGTTTTCAAGTAAAACTTTGAGTTAGCATGGTGAAGTGATGTATTTTAAGCAGTGAAGTAAAGAGATTAAGATTCTGTATTCAGCCTTGAGTTGAATCCCACACATTCATCTCATCGCTTTATTTGGAGGCAAGTTACTTTTCTCTCTGGGAACAGCCCTTTACTTAAAATGAAGATGTTAATACTACCAAGCTCATACGATTATTTGAAAATCAAATGAACTAATAAATTAAGTACTTAGAAAGGTGTCTGATTCATACAAAGCATTAAAAAATGTGTTAGCTGTATTTTCTCAGTTTTTAAATTTACTGTAGCAAATGTATCTATGCATGCCAAAAATCACTTAGCCTAGCATCTTGCTTAGAGTATATACTCAATTCCTGATGTTGAATAAATGATGGTATAGACACTTCTCCCACCAGACATAGCCACTCATCTATAATCATCCTGTAGTTTTAAATTCTGCTGCTGCTGCTGCTAAGTCACTTCAGTCGTGTCTGACTCTGTGCGACCCCATAGACAACAGGCTCCCCCGTCCCTGGGATTCTCCAGGCAAGAACACTGGAGTAGGTTGCCATTTCCTTCTCCAATGCAAGAAAGTAAAATGTGAAACTGAAGTCACTCAGTCATGTCCAACTCTTAGCGACCCCATGAACTGCATCCTACCAGGCTCTTCCATCCATGGGATTTTCCAGGCAAGATTACTGGAGTGGGGTGCCATTGCCTTCTCCATGTAAGCTCTGGGAGATGCTTTAATATTTGACATTACTTAAAGCATGGCAAATATGTAAACACATGGTTTCATAGTCTCAATAAAGCAATGAATTTTCTCAAATTGCATCAGGTCATACTCACACACAACCCTGACACTGCTCTGATTCTAAGCCCCTCCTCTCACATCCCTCCCCCACCATAAATGGCTCTTACTGGTTAATTCAATTCGGACTCATAACAGGCCAGCATAACTCTTCCTCTAAATGTGCAAACAGACACTAACACATTTGGAATATGACTTCTGCTATAGAGATTTGCTTATCTTTCTACCAACTCATATTTTAGCACATTGAGTTTAACCTTATAATACCTTTAACTTAGCAGAAGAAAAATAGCATCCTCAAATGTCACAGCATAATAAGGATTTCAAACTAGAAACAGAATATGTCTCCCATACATGATTCAGCTTGCTAATCACCTCTCAGAGCTTAAAAATCATATGGAAAGTAAGATAATTATACTATGCTACACATCTTGAAATAACTTTTATCTTCTTTAGTGACAGATTTTCACTTTCCATTAAATTTTGGATGCTATTCAATGTGGATGATTATCTGAATTTTTCCTGTGCCATTAATCGAGGTTTCTACTTTTAGACACCTACTTGAAATGTAATAAATGTAAATACCTTGGAATTCTAACAGCACTAAAATTTTATGCAAAGGTAAATTGTAGATTGAGTATACCTTTTATTGCCAACAACATATTTATGGGTGATGTTTTCAATATTTGAAATTATGAAGCCTAAGTCATATGATTTCATACGTAAAAAAGAAAGATATTTTAAAAAGAAAACAGAAGACCACTGAAGCCATGTTTTGTAATCAGTAGTCTTTTTTTTATTATTATTTTACATTGAGTAAGCTTGGTCTAACCCCATATTACCTGCATTCATTATATTTTAAAATAAAATTTCAGCTAAAATAAGCATCATAATTTACTTCCCTTTCATTCTAAAAATCTGTTTCATGTTACCATATTTACATAAATAACACAGCCAGAGAATTATGTGTGTCAAATGGACACTCATTCATGTAATGTATATCTGACACACTTTGCTCACCAACTTGCTAACTGCTGTTGGAGTTCAATTCCAGGTCAAAAAATGAATTATCTGGATTTTTTCTGAATTACATGGAAGGAGTTATTTGTCGTCTAGGTTTTACTTCTTGGATAAAAAGGTACTATATTTTAAATATCAAGAAAAGAGAAAGAGAATAAGAAATTACAAGGAAAAGTAGTTTTGTGATTTTAAGTTAAAAGTTGTAAGGAAAATAAGGCAAATGTGAATGACAACTCATAAAAAAAACCCAAACTGTTCATTTAGTCTTTTTAAGTATCTCAAGTGATATTTTAGCTTATATCACAGTTGATCAGATCATCTGGACTGTTTGTGTCAAATAATAAGTAATATATTACATTTCATGTTCATTTTTTACTGTACATAACCCACTTTATTATCATTCTGGAAATATATTCACGGTGATAAAAATCAGTTAATTAGAGCCAAACTAATTGGTACACTTTACAAGTACAAATTCTAGTATTTTATTTTCTAGATAATGAAGGCCAAAATAACTAAGAATATGTTTAAGTAGAAGATACTGGGGAAAAAAAAGAAAAAGAAGGTGAACCCCCAGAAACTAATATCTGACATTAGTGTGAAAATATCCTTGTCTTTCTCTAAACAAGTTCAGTTGTTCTTTCTTGTGTGCATCTATGGTACAATTTAATAGATTAAAATAATTTAGAATTATTAGAGTGCTAACTTTTTATGAAAAGACAAATTGTAACTTGGACACATCTCTCATTACTAACAACATATTAATGGGTCATGTTTTCAGTGTTTTAAGTTACAAAACCTAAGTCATACGATTTTACACATAAAAAAGGAAGATAGGACAGATTGCTTTTATTTGCTTACATTACTTTTTCTCTCAATAACCTAAGCTCGTTGAAAGGGCTCATATTTAAATCTTCATTTATCACTGAAATATTAATCCAGGTTCTAAATTACTGTTTCTTTTCAGTAACTGTTACATTAATGACTTAAACTATGAGGAATAGTTTTATTATATAGTAATTACAGTAACATACTTAATGATACCTGTATCACATAAAACAACACAATATTTGCAAAATTATAAAAATAAAAATATGAAGAAACAAGATGAATTGGAGCCATAGTATTGAATAATACAAATTAATAAATCTAGAATATTGATATAATAAATAACAAAACACTAAAAATCAAGAATAAAATGTTAGTAGAGGCTATACTGAGAAGAATGAGAAGAAAATCTCATTCTCTAATTTTAAATATAACTGAAGATAGAAGTCTTTCATACATGATCATTCTTTTTCCAAAAAAAAAAAGTACGAACAGGAGAGATTGTGTCACATAAACAATGATATACTGATGAGCTTTTCTCCTAAGCTGACAACACATGAGAATTATTAACCCATTTTTCTTATTATTATATGCCTCTGCCAAGATAATCTGCATGCAGAAACCTGATGATTTTAAGGGAGTTTCCCACTTGATCAGTGTTGTAGTGAATGAGATGCATGATAAATATGCTTCCAGAACAAGGGAAGAAGTATGATTTCAGAAATGTGAGTAGCTTGGGAATTTTGATGTTTATTGATAAAAGGTCTAGTTTGGTTATTGACTCCTTTCTGAGTGTGGTTCTTCCAATAAACTTCAGTTTATCCATTTGTGTGTAAAAAGTAGTCAAATATGTCTGCCTCATCCTAGTTAATATTGGCATTTTTCCATGGATATTCTCAATGTTAATAATATTATTATTTATATGATTAAGTATATTGTAACAGTCACATCAGGGTGAAGCCAAAGGAGCTAGTCTACATCCACTCTCTGGAATTTTCTGTTCATGTTAAATTTAGCTGTATTTTGAAAGAGAAATAAAATGTATTAACCGATTTTAAAGACCACTGTTTCATTTTTAAATGGAGTTAGATGCTATTGTGATGAAATAAAGGAAAAAATTTATGAGAGTGACAAACACAGTGGCAGCACATACAATTTTCCCGTAATTGGTTTTTAATATTGACTTAAGATCACTTGTTAGTAAAGTAGAAATGTTTAAGTAAACAATTGTGACATTTACTCACTAATTACATATAAATACAAATGAAATAAATGTTTTTAACAGTTTATTAAAACTGGCTTTTTGGCTTCATATAAACAAAAACTAATAAAACAGTCTGTGTCATTTTTGTCGTTTGACCACAGATTTCATTGTCTGTATGAAATCACAACTTGATTCTAATAAAACAAATTGGAAGTCCCTATTATCTGAGAAAACCTAAGTACTTTTTGTTAAAATAGTAAGACTTATACCAAATTGAATTGTTATAATGTACTTAGATATTAACTTAGGAATCATCTTTTGTTTGATGACAAAACAAAGCTAAGTTTAAAGACTTATTATAGTTTGGACTATGATTTTTGGTAGAATGACCACCTGTGGTATATACATGGAAAGTGACACAAGGTTTTACATGGCTGAAGCCTGTCATAGAACTAAACTTACATTTTTATTTCTTATACTTTACATCTTTTCCCCTAATTGTGTTGGAAACCTCTATAGCAAATCAATGCAAATCATTCAATTGCTTGTTATATGTTGATGTTAAAATACTTAAATCATGAAAGACATCGGTTCTGCTAATGTTAGTGTCCAAATTAATTAATATTAGTTAAATTATTACTGCCACGATGATGCTATCATTTCAGTTAATCTATTCCGCAGCAGCATGAGTTATTTCTTCTCAGTCAATACATTAATTCTTTTTACCAGTGTCACAATGCTGAACCTCAAGAACTGACAATCACTAAATTAACTTTTGGTTGAATATATTGAAATAATGTTCAAAATAACTACCTTAAATGTTTAAAATGTCATTTATTGAATATGTTAGGTACCAAAATTAAAATGTACAAAATGATGTATTATCAAAATTAAGTAGTTCTTCCATCTCTGGTCACTGATACACAGTTTTTCTCCTCAGAGGCAATTATTATTCCCAGATTATTGTGTTGATTCCAAAAATGTTCATTTGATTTCTCTCTGTAGTGTGTGTGTATGTATATGTTTTATTTATTATGGATATTATTTCTTACTTTGCAAATTAAAAAAACTACTTTCCATTATTTTCCATTGACCTAGCTGTCTATATGTTCACCTATACCATGCTGTTTAGTTATCATAGTTTAATGTTTTAATATTGGGCTTCCCTGCTGACCTGATATGTGGTTAGAATAGTCTAATGAGAATAATGGCTACACTCAACTTTTAAAACTTTTTACAGTTTCTCTTGACTTTTTGGTTATTTATTTATTTATTTTCTACAAAGTGTGTCTAGTACTTTACTTGTTTTTGGCCACATCATGTGGCATTCAGGACCTTAGTTCCAGAAATCAAACCCTAGTCCCTTGTAGTTGAAACGGGGAGTCCTAACCACTGGATCACCATGGAATTCTATCTAGTACTTAAAAAAAAAAAAAAGGTACTTTTATAGAAACAATTTTAAATTGATAAATTCAGTGAGAATCACTACTTTCATATTGTGGAAAATGTTGAAAGTGTTAGTTCCTCAGTCGTGTCCAACTGTTTGCAACCCCATATACTGTATAGCCTGCTAGGCTCCTCCGTCCATGAAATTCTCCAGGCAAGAATACTGGAGTGGTTGCAATTCTCTTCTCCAGGGGATCCTCCAGACCCAGGGATGCAACCTGGGTCTCCTGCATTGCAAGCTGATTCTTCACCATTTGTGCCACCAGGGAAACCCTTCTAAACATTGTGGAGTCTTTGTAAATAAGCACGTGCATCCAATATTTCTTCATCTTCCAAAATGTTCTTTTGTATATCTTTCTAAATTTTTTTATATAGAACTTGACCACTTATTGGGCTTCCCTGAGGGCTCAGACGGGTAAAGAATCTGCCTGAAATGCAGGAGACCAAAGTTCAATCCCTGGGTAGGGAAGATCTGCTGGAGAATGGAATGTCTCTCTACTCCAGTGTTCTTGCCTGGAAAATTCTATGGATAGAGGAGCCTGGGAGCTATAGTCAAGGGGTTGCAAAGATTCAGACACAACTGAGCAACTAACACTTTCACTTTCACTTTCTTGACCACTTATTAAACATATTACCAAGCATATTTAAGTCATTCTTGTTCTTATCATGTAATAGCTTTCCTTCCATTTTCTATGCTGACTGATCCTTGCTTCAATTCTATGAACTTATAATCTTGAAATTTTTCAGGTCAAGAATTGTCAGCTTCATATAACAATATTCCCCATTTCTCCATCAAATTCTACAGCTTTATTTTTTGTTCTGGTTTTGTTCGTATTGCCTAGTGCTGTTAAATATTATTGACTTTCTTTCATTATTTCAGTAGCAAATTTTCCACATTGTTGTCTTTTGGGATAAAATATATGTATTTTATCATGTGAAAGAACTATCCATTCATTCCTACTTCTTGAGAGTTTTAACCAAAACTTTTTCTTAAATGTTATTTTATGTTATTAAATATCTTTTCAGATTTGTTTAGATATTTTCATTTTTGATCTATAAATGTGGTATATTATATAATTGATTTCCTGATAATCAAGGATCTTTGTATTTTTAGAGTAAACATGATATCTCATGGAATTTTGTTATCCTTTTAATCAGTTGATGAATTATGGTTGTTAAAGATATATTTTTAATTTCTTCATTGATATTTATCAGTGTGATTGATCTGGAGATTGCATTTTTTAATTTATAATTTACATTCTTTGTTAGATTTTGATATGCAACTTTCTTCATCAAAATACCTAAATGATTTGCTTGTTCTCCTAAGAAAGGATAGTGCTAAATGGTATATGACGAATTTGTTTCTTATAGTTTCTTTGTGGTGCCTCTGTGGAAAAATGCAGGCCCAGTTCTTTTTCAAGGAGAAAATCTCTGGGGATTTTATTTATTTTGTCATTTTTTTATTCAGTTTAGCTTTGTATATCTTCTGGGACAGTTATGATAGTATGTATGTCCATGAAAATTATCTTTTCCCTAGGATCACAAATTTATGTCATAAAGTTCCCAAGGAACTCTCTTAAATTTTTTTTTTAAATTTCTTATACAACTATGGCAACTTTTTTCTTACTTAACATAATTATATATTTTCTTCCTTTCTATCTTGATTTATATAGTTAATATTTATATATTTTACTGTTTTATCCCTTTAAAAAGTTCTTTACAAAGACGTTAGTTTATTGACAAGTAGATAAATTATTCATACATCTGTTATTGTTAGCTTCAAATAATTTTTTACATGTGCAAAAATGGAGACATGACATTATCTACAAATTTCTTTTCTCCTTTCCCTGACATCACTTTTTATTCATGAATTTTCCCAAGTTTTAAGGTTTATCATGTGTATATCGTATATTGTGAACTTAAGCTCCATATTCAACTTAGACATAGTCACACATTCCTTTTGCCAGAGTTTCATCATCATCTCAAGGTTGCCTGAAGTTCATTCTCAAGTACTGAAAAAAAAGCTTATGAGCAATATATGAGCAGTATATCCCCTGAGTTATTGCAAATTTAAAATGTCTGCCTAGATATAATTGAGTTGCATGTTATGTCCTTGGTCACATTTGGGGAACACACTGTTCTACTGTCATTCACTGTTGAAGGGCTCAAGGTCATTTCCAATGTAATGAGAATTATCTTTATGACACGGTTTGTGAGTAAAAGAGTTATTTTACTGTTCTCTCAGGCAAATGAATATGTTGCTTCTACTTCAGTCACTGTCCTCCACCCTGCCTCACTGGCAAAATGTTTTATGAAAATATTGCTCATATGTAGAATTAGAAATCAAACCAAATCCAAAAAAGTTCCCACTGCCATTCCAAGGACCTACTTCCCGCTTTTGTAAGCACAGATGTGTTGGTTTGCACCTTTGCTTTTGCCTCTTATTTTAGATAAGTGTTAGTTGCTGTTCAGTGTACCCTGAAGTGAGTATCCTGTGTCTTTCTAAATCCCTGTTTGACCATCACTGCATTTGAGATCTTTTCCTATTCAGTTGAGAAACAGGTTTGAAGTTTCTGTAAGGTTTATCAAAGATGAAATTTACATTTTTATTCCTCATTCCCTTCAGAATTATTGAGTAAATCCCAAGTAGAGAGAAGAAAAATATAGACTTAACTGCATCCTGTAAATATAAAAAAATGTAAAATATATTTTTATTATTCCAAAAGTCATGACACATGTGATGCTAATAAGTTTTATTATTTTAGAGTCTGACCTAGCAGAATACTTTATTATTTAAGAGATAAATATTCCATTCTGTTTGACCTTAAAAGAAAGAATGAGTAGAAGCCAGAGAACAAGGGGAAAGATTATTTCAAACATGTTTGTTATGTTTATATATGTCCCTTTATCAAATTTTAAAACAAAAGTAATTTTAAAAGTTGTGCATTGATTAATTTGTAAAGAATTAATTGCAGTAGATAGACTGCTCTCTTTTTTTAAAAAGTTGTGGTAAAATTATAGGATGTGGTGCTCTATTGTATACATCCAATCCTGTAAAGAATTCAAATATAAAAGCAACATTCTTCCTTTATCCTTTTCATATTCTTCCAATAACTGAATATTTATTAGTTTTATGAATATGAAAATTTATATTCCAAATAAAATGTCAGTTCATCAGTGCCCAATAACTCCAATTGTTATGATAGTCCAGCAAATTTCTTTTCCAAAATATGTTAACTATTTTGAAATAATGTATTTCAGGATCTATGGATATAATTTTTTTAAATGCAAACTATTGGTTGTATGCAGCTAATGGAAGACTTACGTTTTATCTCTATGAGATAATGTCATAAAGCAGGTGTTTGACAATAATGTTTTCTGGCTGCTTGAAGCAATCACGTATGTATTTCATGTATGTGATCACATCACTTATCCACTACTTTGAAGCACAGTAAATCTTGCAGGAAATGCTGGAGGGCTGTACATTTATGGTACACATTGAAAGAAGTCGCAAGATTTTTGCATGTAGCAACTTGTTTATTGAACAACATTAACCTACCACAAAACTTTAATACTGTGAGAAGGACCACATAAAAGTTGCAACCACATTTTCAAGTTATATATGCTCTACAACCATAGCACAGCAGATATCACATGAGAAGATAAAAGGTAAGAACATTTTAAAAGATTTTAAACCATCTTTTGCTATTAATCCTAGTGATGAATTGTCATAGAATATTTTTAAGCATCCTACCTCTGGGGCTATTTCATCAGTCAATAACAATATCTTACACTAAAATATGAGTTGAAATATGAGATTATAGTATTTTTATTAGAGCTTTACTATTATCTTGGACATGTGCTAATGCAGAAAAGAGAAGAAAATCATGGTCTATGAAATTCAGTTTGCAAATGTAGTTTAATGGATTTTTGTACTAAATAATAAAGAGCTGTAACATGTAAAATTAAAAGCCATTATTTAGTAAAATATTTAGCCATCACTTACTTCATTCTTTGCTTACATTCAAAAATATTTATTGAGCATCTACAGTATATGAGGCACCATGCTCCCTGTGAGATTTAAAAGGCAAAAGCATGATATCTGATATTTTTAAAAGTTAAAAAGGAAAATATTTTGTTTATAATTCCTATTTAAAAATTATTCAGATATAATATACATGAAGTAGAGTGTATTAATCTTATATGTTCATCTTAATCTGCTTTTGCTTCTGCTTACCTAAGGGTAACCATTCTTCACATCGGGAGGTAGACTATTTTTACCATCACAGGAATCTATCTCTTAAACTGTCAATGCCGTTGACATTCAACTATGATTCTGTCCTCAGTCACCAAAGAATAATTTTCCCTTTTGAAAACTTGCTTCCACTCTTGACAACACACTTAATGAACATAATGAAGAAGGTATAGGAAGGTTATTTGATTGCCATTGTTACACGAGTCCCCTGTTGCTAAACCCTTGCCTTACCCCACTCAGTAATTCAAGCCTGTTGCTGTTGCTGCTGCTGCTAAGTCACTTCAGTCACGTCCAACTCTGTGCAAGCCTGTGCCCAACCACTAATGCTGAAGAAGCTGAAGTTGAATGGTTCTATCAAGACTTTCTAGAACTAACACCAGAAAAAAGATGTCCTTTTCATCATAGGGGACTAGAATACAAAAGTAGGAAGTCAAGAGATACTTGGAGTAACAGTCAAGTTTGGCCTTGGAGTACAAACTGAAACAGGGCAAAGGTTAATGGTGTTTTACCAAGAAAACACACTAGTCATAGCAAACACCCTCTTCCAAAAGCACAAGAGACAACTTTATATATGGACATCACTAGATGGCCAATACCAAAATCAGATTGATTATATTTTTTGCACCGAAGATGGAGGAGTTCTATACAGTCAGTAAAAAAAAAAAAAAAAAAAGACCAGGAGCTGACCGTGGCTCATATCATAAACTCCTTATTGCAAAATTCAGACTTAAACAAAATAAAGTACGGAAAACCACTAGACCATTCAGGTATGACCTAAATCAAATTCTTCATGATTATATAATGGAAGTGACAAAGAGATTCAAGGGATTAGATCAATAGCTACCTATTCATAGTGCCTGAAGAACTATGAAGGAGGTTTGACATTGTATAGGAGGCCATGATCAAAACCATCCCCAAGATAAAGAAAACAAAAAGGCAAATGGTTGTCTGAGGAGCCCTTACATATACCAGAAAAAGAGAACTGAAAGGCAAAGGAGAAAAGGAAAGATATACCCAGAGATGTAAGGAGAGTTCTAGAGAATAGTAAAGAGATATAAGAAAGCCTTCTTAAGTGAGCAATGCAAAGAAATAGAGGAAAACAATATAATGGGAACTACTAGAGATCTCTTCAAGAAAATTATTAAAACCAAGGGAACATTTCATGCAAAGATGGGTACAATAAAGGACAGAAATGGTATAGACCTAACAGAAGCAGAAGAGATCCAGAAGAGGTGACAAGAATACACAGAAGTACTATACAAAAAAATATTTTCATGACCCAGACAACCATGATGGTGTGATCATTCACTTAGAGCTAGACATCTTGGAATGTGAAGTCAAGCGGGCCTTAGGAAACATTACTATGAAAAAAGCTAGTGGAGGTGATGGAATACCAGTTGAGCTATTTCAAATCTTAAAAGATGATGCTGTTAAAGTGCTGCACTCAATATGTCAGCAAATTTGGAAAACTCAGCAGTGGCCAAGGACTGGAAAAGGTCAGTTTTCATTCCAATCCCAAAGAAAGGAAATTCCAAAGAATGTTCAAACTACCACACAATTGCACTCATCTCACATTCTAGCAGTGTAATGCTCAAAATTATCCAAGCTAGGCTTCAGCAGTACATGAACCTGAGAACTTCCAGATGTTCAACCTGGATTTAGAAAAGGCAGAGGAACCAGAGATCAAATTGCCAACATCCACTGAATCATAGAAAAAGCAAGAGAATTCCAGAAAAACATCTACTTCTGCTTCATTGACGACGTTAAAACCTTTGACTGAGTGGATCACAATAAATTGTGGAAAGTTCTTCAAGAGATTGGAATACCAGACCACCAGACCTGCCTCCTGAGAAATCTGTATGCAGGTCAAAGAGCAACAGTTAGAATCGGACATGGAACAATGAAGTGGTTCCAAATTGGGAAAAGAGTACATCAAGGCTGTATATTGTCACCCTGCTTAAATAACTTACATGCAGAGTACATCATGTGAAATGCCAGAGTGGATTAAGCACAAGCTGGAATCAAGATTGCAGGAAGAAATATAAATAACCACAGATATACAGATGACAGGAGAAGGCAATGGCACCCCACTCCAGTACTCTTGCCTGGAAAATCCCATGGACGGAGGAGCCTGGTAGGCTGCAGTCCATGGGATCGCGAGGAGTCGGACACGACTGAGCGACTTCACTTTTACTTTTCACTTTCATGCATTGGAGGAGGAAGTGGCAACCCACTCCAGTGTTCTTGCCTGGAGAATCCCAGGGGCGGCGGGGCCTGGTGGGCTGCCGTCTATGGAGTCACACAGAGTCGGACATGACTGAAGTGACTTAGCAGCAGCAGCACCATACAGATGACACCACCCTTGTGGCAGAAAGCAAAGAGGAACTAAAGAGCCTCTTGATGAAAGTGAAAGAGGAGAGTTAGAAAGCTGGCTTAAAATTCACATTCAAAATATGAAGATCACTGCATCCAGTCCCATCACTTCATGGCAAATAGATGGGGAAACAATGGAAACCATGAAAGATTTTATTTTTGTGGGCTTCAAAATCACTGCAGATGGTGATTGTGGTCATGAAATTAAAAGACGCTTGCTTCTTGGAAGAAAAGCTATGACCAACCTAGACAGCATAATAAAAAGCAGAGACATTATTTGCCAACAAAAGTCTGTATATTCCAAGCAATGATTTCTCCAGTAATCATGCATGGATGTGGGAAATGGATCATAAAGAAGGCTGAGCACCAAAGAATTGATGCTTTTTAACTGTGGTGCTTGAGAAGACTCTTGAGAGTCCCTTGGACAGCAAGGAGATCAAACCACCCTATCCTAAGGGAAATTGGTCCCGAATGCGAAGAACTGACTCATTGGAAAAGACCCTGATGCTTGGAAAGATTGAAGGCAGATAGAGAAGGTAACGACAGTGGATGAGATGGTTGGATGGCATCACCGACTGGATGGACATAAATTTGCACAGGCCCCGGGAGTTGGTGATAGACAGGGAAGCCTGGCATGCTACAGCGCATGGTGTCTCAGAGTTGTACACTGCTGAGCGCCTGAACTGAACTGATCATTACCTTATCTCCTAAGGCTGTGCTGAACTCTGGGGGAACTTTCACATCTTCTCCTCACCTGGTCTCTGACCAATCCTTCAGCTACAGAAATTTGTTCTTCTATCGTACCCTCTCCTGTTTCTCTTCCATTTCTCTCATTCACATATTAAGTTTATATACCAGTTTAGAATATTTGTTTACTGTCATCACATTCATGTCCTGGGAGGAAGTTTTAGCAAATATCTAAGATGTCTGCAATGTTTATTGGAAAATTTGCACTATGTTGTAATCAAGATTATTGAGATATAATTTACATACAGTGAAATTCAACCTTTTTAGGACAAAATTCTATATGTTTTGACATACATGTATAGCTGTGTTAACTTCTACCACGATCAAGATATAGAAAATTTCCACAAAGAAAAAATCATCTCTGTACCACTTTATATTTAAACACACCCTAATCCTCTAATCTTGGCAAGCACTCAGCAATTCCCTTTTATGATCATTTCACTTTTTCCAGAATGTCATACAAATAAATGTACATGATAATCTGGTTTGCATAGTCCTTGGTGGCAAGTTTTCACTAATCCTTCTCTCTGTTCCTCTGTGTATCTTTTGTTCTCTGACTTCATGATTTTCTCTTTATCTTTGACTTTTCATAAATTAGAGTATAAAGCACTTAGATTTTATTTTGTATTATTATTTGTCCTACTTGGATATTTTGCTTGGATATTATTTGTTCTGCTCTTCATATCTTGGATATATAGTTGATATTGACATCTTTTATTATTTCTGAAAAATTCTTGGGTATTTGTTCTTCAAATATTTCTTCTTCTTTACTGCTCCCTTTCTTCTCTCTGGAATTGTAATTGAATATTCTTTTTTCAGGGGCATCCCAGTTGTACATACAAGACTATTTCTTAGTTTCTTTTCCTATAGAAGCAAATCCTAATGATGAGTAACCCCAAATTCGTAGTGAAAGCTTTCTTCTTCACATATCACATTACAGAGGATGGAAAGCCAAATACTTTTCCAACGTTACATCACAACTAGTGGTGACTACAAAGCTTTATTTCAGTCTGTGACTTTAAGTGGAAATCTGATACAAAAGCTTCTAGAAATTTTTTTTAATATATTCTAGATGAAGTAGGAAAATGTAACTAGAGATACTTTCCTATTTTATGCCTTGAAGACATAATTTATGTCACTACAACAACCATCATGGATTCAAAGACCCATAAACCAATATGCTAAGGACTATAGAGCTGAAATGCAGATGAAACCTGAATCATTGATATTTTTGAAACACTGATCCAACCCTGAAATTTCTATATATAGTTAATTTTTTTCTTCATAGCGCTGAAAAAAGAATAGTCAAATCTAAATTGTAAATTCAGTAAAAATGTGCTAAAAAGAGTATGAAAAAATACACTTTGAGACAAGTGAAAGCTCAGAGACCATCTCACTGGCAGAGCAAACTACAAGGAAACCTTTAGGATGTTCTTCAGAATGAAGGGATGTAATACTGAATAGATTAAAGACTGAAAGAAAGAATGGAGAGCACTATAAATGGCAAATAATTCCATACATATAAAAATTATGTTTAATTCTTAGCAAATTTCTTTCAAAGAGAAATTATATTTTAAGCAAAACATAAGAATGCAAATTTTACATCCAAAATACATATATTTATGTACACTGGAAATGAATAATTGGAAAATAGTAAAAATAAAAAAGATTATAATGGCAGTAAGGTAAGACTGAAGAATGATTTTTTAAAGTGGATTATAAAACCTGTACTTTGAAAACAATAAAATCTAAGAGGAATTTAGAAACCCTAAGTAAATTGTAGGATATACTGGTTCATAAACTGGAAAAATTAATATTGTTATGGTATCAAATTTTCCCAAATCAGATCTGTAAATTCATTATACTCCCATTAAAAACCCAAGCAAGACTGTTTTGCTGTTTATGTGAAAGAGCAAAGAATACAGAAGGGCAAAACAGTATTGAGAAAGAAAAAGAAACTGTATGATTCACACCACTTTGATCACTGAGACCTACTATAGGGCTACAGTGACATTAAGAGTGTAGTAGTTCATAAGGACAGACAATACAGGTAAATGAAACAGAATAGAGGCTATAAATAGACTCATAAAGATATGGCCAACTGATTTCCAATAAATATGTCAAGATTATTCATTTGAGAAAGGATAGCATTCTTTTCAATGATTGCTCCTGGAACAATGGGATATCTGTGGGTGCAATGTGAACTTTGATGCCTATATATTATTCTTACTAAAAATGCAAAATAAATATTACCCATAGACTTAAGAACTACAAATACAAATCTTCCAGAAGAGAATATAGAGAAAAATTTGACATATTTGGGGTAGGAAAAGGTTTCTTGGAGAGGACAGAAAAAATATTAATCACACATGAATTAATTGTTAAGTTCGATTTCATAACGAATTTGTGTTTGCTTTTGAAAAACTCATATTGGAGGAAAAGTGTGTTTAAAAATATATGGCAAGGGGCTTATATCTAGAACACAAATAGACCTATTACAAATTAATACTAAAAGATTAAGCAAAAGTCTTTTTTAAATTAACATAATTTTAAAAGATTACTTTCCATGCAATTATTACAAAATATTGGCTATATGCCCCATGTTTTACAATACATCCTTGAGCCTGTGTTACACCCAATAGTTTGTACCTCTTCCTCCTCCACCCTTATAATGCCCTTCCCCTGCTCCTCACTGGTAGCCACGAGTTGTTCTCTGTATCTGTGAGTCTGTTTCTTTTTTTTCAAATTAACTAGCATGCTGTATTTTTCAGATTCCACATATAAGTGATATTATACAGTGTTTGTCTTTCTCTGTCTTGCTTATTTCCCTTAGCATAACGCCCTCCCATGTAGCTGCAAATGGGCAACATTCATTATTTTCACGGCTGAGTAGTATTCCATTTATATATCTTCTTTATCCATTTATCTATTAATGGACTCTTAGGTTGCTTCCATATATTGGCAGTTGTAAATTGGCAGAAGTCTCAAATATATACCACACAAAATAAAATATACAGATGACCAATAAGATCATTAAAGATGTTCTATGTAAGTCAAGAGCTTAAAAGCACAGTGAGATTCCATTTCACACTCACTAGAATGATAAAAACCTAAAGTTATTGCAATACTAAGTATTCATTGAGATATGAGCTATTTGAACTCTCATAAATGATGAGGGTATGACTTTGAAAAATATTTTGATGTTTCCTGTAATGTTTAACCTCTTTTGATATTTTCCCTAGAGAAATGAAAACCTATGTCCATCAATTATGTAAACAAGTGTTCATTGCTGATTTATGTATTTTACTCACTGAATGAAACAACCCAAATATACAAAAACATGTGCTTGGGAAACAAACTGATACATGTATATGCTAGAATATTGTGCTGTGCTCATTCACTTCAGTTATGTCTGATTCTTTGCAACCACATCGATAGCCCACTAGACTCTTCTGTCCATGGAATTCTCCAGGTAAGAAGACTAGAGTGGGTTGCCAGGCCTCCTCCAGGAGATCTTCCTGACCCAGGGATCAAACATACGTTTCTCGAGTGTCCTACATTGCAGATGGATTCTTTACCACTGAGCCACCAGCCAATGTATGGGCTTCCCACAAGCCCAAACTCACACATTAACAAGAACAACTTCCAATACAGCCACAACACACATAACTCTCAAAACACTAGTCTTAGTAATGGAAGCCAGATGTATAATAATCCTTTTTATATGAGATCCTAGGAGAGGTTAAAAATCAAGTTATTTTGATAGAAATCAGCTTAATTGTTGCCCTGGGTCAGGTTTTGAGAGAGAATTGGATGAATAGGGACCTGAATATATGTTCTTGAGTGACAGAACTTTTTGATGTCTTAATTGTGTTGATAATTTAAAGGTACATACAGTTGTCACAGCAGCATATTGCACATGTGAAATGCGGTCATTATTATAATATGTAAATGATAATTCACTAAAGTTGACTCCAAATGTTACAATCAGAGCTATGCTTCAGAAAGATAATTTGCTATGATATGCATATGGAATGAGAAGTAGGAAGGTTAGAAGATTGAAGGTAGTTAGACCAGATGGCTTAGTAGGTGAGGAATCTGGCTGCAATGAAGGAGACACAGAGGATGCGAGTTGGACCTCTCGGCTGGGAAGATCCCCTGGATCCCCTGGAGTAGGAAATGACAACCCACTCCTGTATTTTTACCTGGGAAATTTCATGGACAGAAGAGCTTGGCAGGCTATAATCCATGGGGTGTCAAAGAGTCAGACACAATTGAGCATGTGGCACAAAGACAGATCAGATAAGACAGTGTTGTCATATCTTAGCTAAGAGGTAAGGCAGACCTGTGATGGAAAAGATAAATGAAATTTAAGAAAAGAAATACAAAAAGATAATTCAAGACTTTAGTTTTCTGCTTTGCTAAAGTTCTGATGTTGCAAAGCCAAATTCTTGAAAAACATAGCCACTATATTTTTTTGTTTGAAGCTATTCTAATAATGGTATACTTCACAAAAGAGTGACTGACAAATAAAGGTACATTAGAAATAACTTCAACTTCAAATTGCACACGTAATATACTATAGTGAATTTCTTATTTTAAATGGGTAGGAATATGCTAAAAAACAATGAAAACAATATTTGTGAAGTATTCACTCAATATATCCAGGTACTTTATCAAAAACTATCACACTTCGGTTGAACATGCTGTGGATCTTTGGCTCAATTACTTTTACAAGTTTTGGGATGCAAATTTGAAAACTATAGGAAATGTGGGGAAAATGTATATAACTTATTTGTTAAAGTTTTCATCTGTCATCTTTGTAGCAGTAATGAAATAGCAAGTTCCTGGCCTACTGAAGGCATTTAAATATGTTAAATAATGCATTGTAATTACGCTAAGAAAAACTGGTCTAGTTAACTTTTACAGATAGAATTCAAAGAGTATTTTTTCACAATACAAAATTTTTATAAGGAAAAATTCCTCTTACTTTGTCTAAGTTGTGTGGTCTTTCAGTAAAAACAAAACTCTAACAAAAAAGAAGCAGCTGGAATTTCTCTAAAAGGTGAAATAGAAGTATTTTGACAAGATTGCAATGGATTAAGGTTAAGTATGCAGGGAAGGCCAGAAGTAGCTAACACAAAGAGATTAATATTTTGATAAAAAGAGAAAATGTCTTAAAGAAAGGAAAGGTTAAAGGTTAAATGGCCTAGTATTTGACTGTTGGCCAAACAATACTCTGTGGTTTACATCTTGGTTCAAGATTTGAGAGGTAAACCTTTGCTTTTGTACAAAAACATAATAACAAATAGGTTGTGCTAATATATATTTAAAGTGAGGAATCTGGAGGGGGATAGATTTGAATTTTTCAAAGGCAGAGAAACACTGGGACTTGGAATAGCTTTGGCTCTGATTTTAGCAAAGGTGACAACTTTAGGGAAATGTATATGAAAGTGTCTCTCTCAGAAAGCATTACTTTTTGAGTTTAATACTTGCCAAGCCATTAACATTTGAATTATTAGTCAGTATATCTTAAGAGATCATATTTATAAAATAAAATTATGGTAAGAATAAGAAGTTTGTAAGCAGTTTTTAAATTTTAGGAGAATAAATGTCTTATCAAAAACTTGAGTATAGTCCTAATTTAATTTAATCTTTCTTATATCTGATGTGAAAATGCACATTTGCAAAGCTGTGCCATTCAAATAATTTGATTGGAATATATCTGTAGGTATATTTTTTGTGATTTTTTTCCCCCAGAAAGCTGCGTGAGTTACATACAATTTTTGTATTTGCATTATGCCAAGTCAGAGGACCATCTCAGTATCCCTAGACTAGTTTTGATGCCCTACAAACAGTGCTTCCTTAGTGACAGTATTTTAAACATCTTAATACCTTTGAATAAACTCAGCAATAATTAAGTAATGAAATGATAGTTTTTAAATATGAAATTATGAATTAAATTGTGTTTGAACGTGTAGTGGTTCCTTCATTCCCATTTTTTTGAGGGGGTATGGTATCTGGTCTGACATCAGTAGTTCTCTGTAAGTCTTTCAAGGAAAGAGAACACTGTTGTTATACTAGCCACATCATTGAGGCTTATGGGCTTTCAATCAAACCCAGAAAATTGTTTTATGTAGAAGAAAGGATAGAATGAGATGTTTTTCCTGACAATGTTCTAGGCATAGGCATCATATCATGACCAAATAAGAAGGCAGAAAAAAGAGCCATGGTGAATTTTATATTTTCTCTCACTTCCATTGCTTTAAAAACATTCATGGACTTCAGTTAAGCTTCAAAAGAGGCATTTGCTGTTCACTGTTTAGTTGCTAAGTCGTGACCTACTACTCTTTGCGACCTCATAGACTGTAACACGCCAGTCTCCTGTGTCCATGGGATCTCCCTGGCAAGAATACTGAAGTGGGTTCCATTTCCTTCTCCAGAAAGAGACATTGCAGATATAAAATAATACTCTAGTATTGGACTACTTTGTCCTCAATTTATGCAAAGTAATTAAGAATCTTGAAATTTCCTCCTGTTTTTAAGAGAAATTTAATCTTTGACTAACTTGGGAATGCATTTTGTAAATGTGTTTTATCTTCTGATGACATGAAAAGTCTTTTTCCTGAAACAGATCTTCAGTGTTAACCTGTCCATATTTTCACATTTGAAGAGACTCAGACATAGAAATGGTAAGGCTACCTGACCTGGATCAGTGGTTATAAACCTGGCTGTGGAACCAGACTGCTGGGTTGGCATTCTGGATCTGCACTAAGGAACCATGTGGCACAAAGCCACACAGTGGAACTCCAGTTCTTGTTTTTCTTTTTTATAAAATGAGGTTATTAGGGAAGCCTAATCATAGCAGCTTTATATTAAATAAGTGAATGTGGGTCACTTAGAGCAATGCCTGACACAACGCGAGCACTCATTAAGAACAAAATATCTATTCTGGAAATTCCAAGTCCCACTGAAGACACTGTTCACATCCATTTTCTTAATTCACTGTAGCATACACTGTTTCAATGTTTAATGAAAACAGTGACGGTATTTTCAAAATAGTCACTTTGTGAGGAACCAAATTGTCTTTTATGACATGTTGCAGTAAACATTATACAGTGAAATGTATTTGAGAAAAATGGGGTAGACAATATGGTGAAAATACATAGATTAAAATTAATTTATATCATTGATCTAAATTATAAATTGTAAATAATACATTTTTAGTATCTTTGGTTTTTCATATTTAACTAGCTTTTATTACTTAGTCATTAGTATAAGAAAGAGTATTGAATCAGATACTGGTTTCCTTAGGGTAACAATTCTGATGAAAATTAAATGCTTAATTAGTTAATGAGATTAGGAAATAGTTGTTATTTCTTTCGAACTAATTTTTTTTCCAGTAATGCATAACTCAAATTAGGCACCCCTTTTTACTTATTATTAATGACATTTTGGAAGGTTTTGTCTGTTTAATATTTAAGAAATACTGTGCTTCTCTCATTATCTAAGAATGAGAAGAAAAGTGGACTTGCATATGATTAGATCCAGTGCTCTTGTTATCTGGCTAAAAGTCCTCTCATTACCTCAGATTACATTAATCTGTTTTATCTTGGGGAGGAGGTTAATTATATTTTAATAAGTAACTAGGATGAATTCAATTTTGTTAATCCATAAATCTATCATATATAAAAGGTGAAGTATGTGGTCAAAAATAACATAAATTGGAGTTATATCAAACCAAGTCACAATCATTTTTTAACCTAAAACCATGGCTATATAGGATTTTGATAAATAATGGGGCTTAGAGTTCATGTAATTTAATTATTTTGATAAATAATATTGAAGCTTAATATAATGTGATTGGTTCAGGAGCATGCAGTCAGTTAATAGACAAATGGTCTAGAAACAAGAATCTTGGCACCCAATCTAAACACCTTTGCTCAATAGAACGCTCAAGTCAAGCATTTCAGCTTAACTCATACAACCAAATAACCAGATAAACACAGACAAAACTAAACAAAATAAGCAGGATAAATGTCAATATGTAATTGAGGATTACATATAAACCTAATTTCTAGCTGGCAAGAATTTATGTGTCCACTTCTATTGCTTCCTTTTTTCTATGACAGGTCTCTGAATACTTTGGAAGAGCAGAGTCACATTAAAAGTCCCTCTAGATTGTGTTACCTTCACCAATATTCTGGAATACTGTGGGGCACTAGAAAACCTTGGAGCAAAGCAGAAAATAAAATCCTGTTTGGCACCTCAAAGATGGCAGATAAAGACATAAATTGAAAAGGTAAGCTTTGTAACATATTTGTTAACCTTGAACACTAATGTATTTGGGGTAAGGCTTAAGAACAAATTATTAAGGAGAAATTTATCAAAAATATAAAAAATTAAGGTATTGAGAAGAAATTAAAAAAAAAATAAAGTATGAAGAAGAAAATATTAAGAAGAAATGTGATGTAAGTCTTAAGAAGAAAGCCGAAGGAGAGGAATGCTGAAAGGATGAGAACCTGCCCAGGGAGGATAGACAGCACATTGCTTACTTGCAACGGTGAAGTCACTGAAATAGACCTGGCCTGAGTAGCACTCTCCATTCACAAGCCTAGACATCAGTGCACTCATCTGACTTTCATGTGCTGCCTGGTACGGCTAATCCAAAGTAAAACGCCCCACAAAGTGTTCACTAAAGTGGCTTATGATGTTTGTTAGTCTTATCTTTACCCTGTGCCCTATGCTCCACCCACCCGTCCCTGCTCGCACCCAGGGACATCACACCCCCCGCCCCCCCGCCACACACACACACACACGCACACAGGCTCCAGGCCATGCGACAGGCCATACTTGGGGTGGCCATGTGTATCTCCTCCAAGGCCTTTTGAGATTGTCATTCTGCAAGATCAGTAAGTCCTTCTGATTGACACACTCCTCAGTGTGTAGCAGGTGAGAGTGCAGACATCATTGAAACAGATCACTTTCTAGGGATCCAGTGATTATTGCCTAGTGATTACAGGAAAAGACATGGATGGAAGATGTGATGTTTGACATGTCAATAATTTTTAAAGATAAATTTAACCAGAAAATGAGTTATTTTTTAGATGCTTATTTTTATTATAGCTCTCACATTTACTATCATTGTTAACAAAATACAGTGATATTAACAACCGTTCAAAGAGTCCTTGGAAACGAACATTCATGGGGAACACTACAGAAAATGCAGGACCATGAGTGGTGATACAATCAATGTGAAATAAATGATATTCAGAAACTATAGAGGCAAGACTTCCCATATCGTTTCATGAGTAATAATAATGTTGCTACTGTTTTTTAGACTTTTAAAAATTAATAAATATTTTAATTGAGGTATAATTGACATTCAATCTTATGTTAGTCTTAAATGACAACATAATGATTTGATATTTGTATATATTGCAAAATAATCACTGCAGTAAGTCTAGTTAACATCTTCCACCATACATCATTATAGAATATTTTTATTGCATTGAGAACTTTTAAAATCTACTCTCCTAGCAACCTTCAAATACATGATACAGTATTACTACATCCCTACACAAGCTGGAATCAAGATGGCCGGGAGAAATATCAATAACCTCAGATATGCAGATGACACCACCCTTATGGCACAAAGTGAAGAGGAACTCAAAAGCCTCTTGATGAAAGTGAAAGTGGAGAGTGAAAAAGTTGGCTTAAAGCTCAACATTCAGAAAACGAAGATCATGGCATCCGGTCCCACCACTTCATGGGAAATAGATGGGGAAACAGTGGAAATAGTGTCAGACTTTATTTTTCTGGGCTCCAAAATCACTATAGATGGTGACTGCAGCCATGAAATTAAAAGACACTTACTCCTTGGAAGGAAAGTTATGACCAACCTAGATAGCATATTCAAAAGCAGAGACATTACTTTGCCAACAAAGGTCCGTCTAGTTAAGGCTATGGTTTTTCCAGTGGTCATGTATGGATGTGAGAGTTGGACTGTGAAGAAGGCTGAGCGCCGAAGAATTGATGCTTTTGAACTGTGGTGTTGGAGAAGACTCTTGAGAGTCCCTTGGACTGCAAGGAGATCCAACCAGTCCATTCTGAAGGAGATCAGCCCTGGGATTTCTTTGGAAGGAATGATGCTAAAGCTGAAACTCCAGTACTTTGGCCACCTCATGCGAAGAGTTGACTCATTGGAAAAGACTCTGATGCTGGGAGGGATTGGGGGCAGGAGGAGAAGGGGATGACAGAGGATGAGATGTCTGGATGGCATCACTGACTCGATGGATGTGAGTCCGGGTGAACTCCGGGAGATGGTGATAGACAGGGAGGCCCGGCATGCTGCGATTCATGGGGTCGCAGAGAGTTGGACACGACTGAGCGACTGATCTGATGGCTTATTAGTTTTAAAACTAGACGTTTTGTACCTTTTGCCCACCTTTACCCATTTTGCCCACTTTCTACCCTCTACCTTAGTCTTGGCGACCATCAATCTGCTCCCTATATCTATGACATTGGCTTGTTTGTTTTTTAGGTTCCACATATAAGTGAGGTCGTATTATGTCCTCTTCTCTTACTGGAAGATGTGTAATTAGCCAGGGTGGTGCTTTAACAATAACCATAAAGAGATAGTTCTAGAACATTAATATGAAGAAATAAAACCTGGACACTGAAAAAAGTGTGAAAATGAAAGTCACTCAGTCATGTCCGACTCTTTGCTACCCAACGGACTATACAGTCCATGGAATTCTCAGGCCAGAATACAGGAGTGGGTAGCCTTTCCCTTCTCCAGGGGATCTTCCCAACCCAGGGATTGAACCCAGGTCTCCCACAGTGAAGGCAAATTCTTTACCAGCTAAGCCACCAGGAAAGCCCAAAGAAACCAACAAAAAAACCTCATTGCACACTGATTGGACAATAAACTGAAATATAGAAAGTTCCCATATAGAAATATTTCTCCACCCATTATCTTGAATGTTCATTGGTACTTCTCTGTACTCAACATGGATTGTTAATTTTGTAACAAACTGTTCCTATAGACAAGTGTTGTGTCACTTACTCACGTCTGACTCTTTGTGACCCCATGGACTATAACCTACCAGACTCGTTGGTCCATGGGATTCTCCAGGCAAGAATACTGGAGTGGATTGCCATTTCCTTCTCCAGGTTATCTTCCCAACCCAGGGGTTGAACCCAGGTCTCCCACGTGGAAGGCAGATTCTTTATCTTCTGAGCCACCAGGGAAGCCCATATGGACATATTTTGTCCTATAGACAAAAGCCCTATCAAATATATTTCCCTGGAATCCAGCACAAACAGTAATATTAAGTTAAAGAGTAGAATCCCAGAATGAGTTCTCAGAAAGACAAGCTTCATCACTCCAGTGCCTTGATACCATTGCCACATCTCACATCTCAGTGCAATAAAGGCTGATTGGACTCAGCTGCTGGCTATTCCCAATCGCCTCGCTTACCCAGGGTTCTGTGCATAGGGCAGGAGGCCGGAAGGTTAATATGCTGAAACGATTTGGCAGTGAAACAAAAGCTTTAAAACAGTTTGGTAGTGGAATAACAGATTTCAAAACCTAATTCTATTTGAGACATAGCTATATGACAATGAGATCAACAGACTACAATCATACCACTCAAACTATGCACCAGTGTATTCTCTCAGGAGCTACAGCAAACACAGAGAGGAGCTGCATGACTTAAAACTTCAAGAAAAACATGGCAATACTCAGCAGCCTAAGACATAAAGTGAAAAATATTAACAATGTCAACATTGCATAGGACTACATTCCTTTTGATGACATCATGACTTGCTGAATGGTGTTTCCTGCAGTTGCATGATAAAAAAGTAAGTACCATATGAAAATCACTGTGAAACAGGAAATGAGTGTGTGAGTGTTTGATTTGATTTAAAAAGCTTACACAGCTAAACAGGTGCACACACCCAATTTGTAAGTAATTGTGGTTATTTAAGAATGAACTAAATTTTATTTTGTTCTCTTGATTTATGTGTATTTTTTTCTAAAAGCCTACTAAGTTGTTAGAACATAAATACTTGTTAGGCTGTTTGGAATTAGCTACTAAGTAATGGGAACTGTTAGGCATTTCTTTTGTCCTAGGATATGCAAAGAAAAAAATTACTAAGATACTGAGAGTATTATGAATTCAAATGTTTGTCAACCTCCCAAGCTTTGGTGGAAGAGGAACTGTTTTGGATAATATTTTAATATGATGACTTATATTTTCTTGAGCCATTACTTCCTGGGAGATCTGAATGTACAAGTGAAAATTTTAAGGTTAGTCTGTCCCATCTAAATCATATTGACATTTAAAAATGTAAATGTGTACTTAGACATCTATATAGTGATTACCATATGGCTAAGTTTTTATTACTTTAACCAAAATAGTTATTTGAGCAATCTGAAATAAATTTATATATAAATTTGATTCATTTTACATTGATATGTGTCCTAGATTTGAAATTGATATTATGAAATTTGTATCTTGGTAGTCCCTAAGAACTAAATGTCAATATGAAAAAAAAAAAAAGAAAGAAAGAAATGTGATGCAATTAAACTGCCTTTCTTAAGAAGGATAGTTTTGCTTCCATGTCCTGGCTATTATAAACAGTGCTGCGATGAACATTGGGGTACACGTGTCTCTTTCCCTTCTGGTTTCCTCAGTGTGTATGCCCAGCAGTGGGATTGCTGGATCATAAGGCAGTTCTATTTCCAGTTTTTTAAGGAATCTCCACACTGTTCTCCATAGTGGCTGTACTAGTTTGCATTCCCACCAACAGTGTAAGAGGGTTCCCTTTTCTCCACACCCTCTCCAGCATTTATTATTTGTAGACTTTTGGATCGCAGCCATTCTGACTGGTGTGAAATGGTACCTCATAGTGGTTTTGATTTGCATTTCTCTGATAATGAGTGATGTTGAGCATCTTTTCATGTGTTTGTTAGCCATCTGTATGTCTTCTTTGGAGAAATGTCTATTTAGATCTTTGGCCCATTTTTTGATTGGGTCATTTATTTTTCTGGAGTTGAGCTGTAGGAGTTGCTTGTATATTTTTGAGATTAGTTGTTTGTCGGTTGCTTCATTTGCTATTATTTTCTCCCATTCTGAAGGCTGTCTTTTCACCTTGCTAATAGTTTCCTTTGATGTGCAGAAGCTTTTAAGTTTAATTAGGTCCCATTTGTTTATTTTTGCTTTTATTTCCAATATTCTGGGAGGTGGGTCATAGAGGATCCTGCTGTGATGTATGTCAGAGAGTGTTTTGCCTATGTTCTCCTCTAGGATTTTTATAGTTTCTGGTCTTACGTTGAGATCTTTAATCCATTTTGAGTTTATTTTTGTATATGGTGTTAGAAAGTGTTCTAGTTTCATTCTTTTACAAGTGGTTGACCAGATTTCCCAGCACCAGATTTCCCAGCACCAGTCCATCAGCAAATGAATGGATAAGAAAGCTGTGGTACATATACACAATGGAGTATTACTCAGCCATTAAAAAGAATACATTTGAATCAGGTCTAATGAGGTGGATGAAACTGGAGCCTATTATACAGAGTGAAGTAAGCCAGAAGGAAAAACACCAATACAGTATACTAACGCATATATATGGAATTTAGAAAGATGGTAACGATAACCCTGTATACGAGACAGCAAAAGAAAAAAATAAAAATAAAAATGTTTTATGGATGCTTGAAAAGAAGAAGGCATATTCCCTGTTAGTGGGAGACATACTCACATGAATCCATATATTCAATATTTGTTTCAATCAGTACAGACTACCTTGAGAAATCAGGTATGTTATATGAATGTGCTGATCACCCAGATGTAACTCATTAGGTGCTGATGAGGTGGCAGGGAGAGCACTTACCAAGACATAAACTCAAATATTGAAAAGAAATTGTACTGTTACACTTCCTCAGCCTCAGCTTTGTTTACAGAATAAATTTAGCTTATGGCCTTTTCATTTGCATACTCTGGTATACCTTATTATATTGGATGAGGGGGTTTATTTAAAACAAAACAAAACAGTTATAATTACCTTTGCTTTCTGAGAGGAGACAAAAATGATGTGTATCTTTTTTTTGAAAAATAGTTTGGAGTGGGATGAAAAAGAAAAGACTGAACTTGCAAAGCTTCTGCTAATTTTTCAATGTTTAACTGAAATGGTTGCGTCATTTGCTTATCAGAGTGTATTGTCTAATCTCTGGGCTTTTGGAAAGCTAAATTACTGTGAAAATAAACAGTAGTGAGTCTTGGGGTTGGCAACTTGGGTGAGGGGAAGGAGAAGTTAGAGCAAGACCTTGTCTTTGTTGAGAAATAAAATGATGAGAAGTAATGTTTGTGACAATATGCATTTAAGTTTAAATAAAGTTTTAAAAATAAAAAAAAAATAAAATAAATAAAAAAAAAAAGAAGAAGAATAGTTTTAACCGAGTATGTAACAACCCTTAAAATATTACAACCTGTTTCTGCCAAATTCCCCATTCCCAAGTGGATCATCTTACTTTGACAAACCTGACTGGTAGTTTTCGTTTTGGCAACTTGCGGGTTTTGTTTTCATGTATTATATGTCACTCTGCTTATTAACTGGGGTGAATAAATTATTCTTTCAAAGAGGCATATGAACAGTACAACCAAAATGAACTATCAATGGATAAAAATAGAAAAGAAGCCCAGGAGGAAAATTTCTCTCTTGGCTGTGTTTGTCCCCTCAAGGATTGTGAGATAAATTAAACTGGCCACTCATATTTCTGAATATACTGAAGAACAATTTTGTTAATTAAACCATATTTCCTTGACTCTGATTACAAAATAACGTTTCACATATTGGTAACTAAACTTCACTTCTTTATTCTTTAAAGTTTTTGGTAACTATCCATAAAAGTGACATAAAAAGAATATAAAACCAATCTGCATTTCTTTTAAAATTGTTTTATTTTCTATTGGAGCATAGTTGATTTACAATGTGTTGGTTACAGGTATACTGGAAAAATGATTTATTTACACACACACACACACATATATAGTTATATATATATATATATATACATATATATATAATACATACATACTATATATATATTATATATATATAATTTTTCAGACTCTTTTCCTTTATATAGGTTATTACAGAGTACTGAGAAGAATTCTCTGTGCCATACAGTAGATCTATTTTTTTATATAGTAATGTATATATGTTAATCCCAGCTTACTGGCTGTACCAATTTACATTTCTACCAATAGTGTAGGAGGCTTCTCTTTTCTCCACACCCTCTCCAGCATTTATTGTTTATAGACATTTTAATAACAGCCATTGTAGCTGGTATGAACTTATACATCATTGCTTTCATTTGTATTTCTCTAAAAATTAGTGATGTTGAACATCTTCTAGTGCTTTTTGGACATCTGTATGTCTTCTGTGGAGAAATGTCTGTTTAGATCTTCTGTCCATTTTTCAGTTGAGTTGCTTTTTGTGTATTGAGGTTCATGAGCTGTTTGTATATTTTGGAGATTAACCCCTTGTCCATCCCATTGTTTGCAAATGCTTTCTCATTCTGTGGGTCGTCTTTCCTTTTTATTGATGGTTTCCTTTGCTATGCAAAATCTTTTACATTTAATTTGGTCTCATTTGTTTAGTTTTATTTTTATTCTTATTACTCTAGATGGTAAATCCAAAAGAAACATATTGTTGCAATTGATGTCAAAGTATGTTCTGCCTGTGTCTTCCTATAAAAGTTTTATAGTATCTGGTCTTATATTTAGGTCTTTAATCTATTGTCTGATTCGCAATGGAGGGTTCTATCATTACTGTAACACATTGATGAAAGATTAGAGAGAAGGATTAGATGGAAACATGACAAATAGTCACAAAGTTTCAATGAGGTCATGACTACAGTGTTGTTAACATTGTTAATATACATGATGCTTGGTGTAAAGTACATCTAAAAATATTTTAATCCTTCCTGACAGAGTGCAGTGGACCCTCTATGGTTTGAAAACTCTGATCAAAAATATTTGAAAAAAAGAAAAACTCCAGAAATTTTCCAAAAGGCAAAATTTGAATCTGCCAGTTCCACCAACTATTTACATGTACAGAGTATTAATATTTACATTGATTAGGTATTTTAAGTAACATGAAGATGATTTCAAGTACATTGAGAGATGAATGTTACATACAAATACTATGCCATCTTATCTATGGGATTTGACCATACACAGATTTTCATATCTTTGGAGGTCCTGGTACTAATCTTCTGTGGATACTGAGAGATGATTGTAGCTTTTTCTTCTTCTCCTCCTAACCCTCTTACTCCTTCTTCTGATAAATATACCTAATGAAAGAGATGGTGGTCTTTGGAGTCAGACCTGAGTGTAAATCAGAATCCCATGGTATGTTGTCTTGGGGAAGATATTTAACCTGATGATGATTTAAACATAACAATATGTGTATAAAATCATTCTCTGAGGATTTGCATGTAGATTAATTCAGTTACTATATATAGATTTCTAGTATGATGATTCTCTTTTACCTCCCATGCATTTATTTCCTAGCTCTATAATTCTGCCCAAGGTCTTGGTATTCTAATTTTGTCCAAGCCTCAGTGTCTTCAACTATTATACTGAGGCTAAAAACAATGCCTACTTATAAGGTTGTTTTAACAGTTAAATATAGCCCAGCTAAAATGCAAAGTGCAGTGCCTCTTCAGGGAAAGTAATATGTATTGATTACTGTTATTTTTATACTACTTGCTATTTTTAGTAGTAGTGGAACTCTACTTCTTCTACGTGACTCATATTTAGTGTAGAGTATACATGATCCTTCTTTTTGTGCTTGGCAAAATTAATTCATTATAAAATCAATTGCTTAGTGAATAGAAGAAAGGATCACCCATGGGACCATTAACATGTCTAAAAATTTCAAAAGAATGTTCATGAGATAAATTTCATTTTACTGCAAAGCCTGTGATTGGAATGTGTTTTCTCCAATGAATTGAATGTGTCACTGCAGCTGGTCTCCTACGTGAAAGTGGACGATCCCAGTGAGAACAAAGTAAGGGCAGGGCACTCTGTATGTCTACAAAGGCGGCCAGAGTAATTTAGGAATGGTTCTCTACCCACTGGGAGATTTCATACACTCATCACTTTCTTTTAGTCTGATATACAGGCAGTTCCTTCTACTACTCTTATTCTTGGCTCCTTTGAATGATTGCTTTGCCAGAAATAAGGCCATGACTCAGGCTTGCCAGATGGGCCATGCTTTGCAGGCACTCAGAAGAGGCCTGAAGCGTGTTTATGATACACGTCATGTCTGAGGTGAGTTAGAGATTTCCCTGGAATTTCACAGAAGAAACAAAGTCCTTAGTGGTATTTTGCAGTAGTTTGAAGTGAAAAATAAAGCTATGGCTTGCTTTTCATAATGTCAGAGATAGGACACAGTGCAATGCATGAAAATGTAGGACATTGAATGAAAGAATAAAAATGAATAATTTACTATGAAAACCATTATCTAATTCAAGAAAGCATATATTCAAAACTCTGAAGTTTAGCATTTAGAAAGGAGTTAGCTCTAAACTTTCGACCCTTCTGCTTTATTTATTTTATAATTAAAAACTTATTAACACAGTGAATCTTACAGTGATCAATGAATAATAGCTGATGCTTTGTCTGGGTTTTGTCTAGGCTTCTCTGGAACAGTAAGAATTAGAAAATGCAGTATAAAACTTCTGATGGTATTTTGACAGTTCTGTGTCAGACACATCATTGGTATAGCTTTCTGCATTTCAAAATCAATTCATTCAACAGAAGTTATGAGGTTTCCTATTAACATTTTCCCTGAAATTTTAAGACTGAAGAATACTTCCATAACCTACTTCTCTAAACCAGAATTTGAAATAAAGCAATTGTGATGCCTCTGGGCACTGGGAAAGTATTCCTGAGCTCAGCCTCTCAAACTTAATCAGTTGAAGGATAAGATGAACAGTTAGAAGGTAAATACATAAAACAGAATTTTTATATCTGAAATATAAAAAAGCATTTCAAAATACATTGTTGACACACTTGCTTCAGAAATATAGAAATGTAGCTGAGATCATGAAAGGTTTGTTTTGAAATTACTTCTCAGTGATGTATTTCATATGAGGATGGAAATTATTGCAGTTGTTTTGTTTGCGGGGTCTAGAGATTTCAACTTGATAATATGTGATAGTAAACTAGTATATTAAATGTGAGTTCCTTGAAGATAGAAACCATCTATTCCTCATATATGTACACATAGCACATAGCAAAATTGATAACAGACTCAAGATAAGTTTATTGAATTTGAGTCACACCACTTCAACACAAAGTAAAAAGAAAAGTAGGTTCGAAATCTAGGGCAATGACTCTTAAACTAGCGTCTGCTATGATTGTTAAACTAGTGTCTAAGAGAATCTTAAGAACTTGTCAAAATATAGTTCCCTCTCTCAATCTCTTTCTCTCCAAACTAAACACATATATACAGTTCTCATTAGAACCACAATAATAATGCAAAAGCAAAATTCAGAGAATTTTTCAGCAATAAAGATAAAAGAAGGGGGGAAAAAGAAATGGTAAATAAAACTGTAGGCACTGAGAAGAAAGTCGGTCATGTATTAAGGACAATAAAGTATTTTCATATCCAATTTATTTAGACTTGAATATAAGAAGTTGCTACTTTTTGTGCTGGATGTTTCACCCTCATTCAAAATATTGTTATAAAATAATTCCATTTTTCTGTTGCTGGAGAAATCAGTTCACATTTCAATTCCTTCTTAGAAGTCTTCTTTCTCAGTCATCAGATAGAGACAACCTTAGTGAATATTTTGAGCATGCAAAAGGTGAGGAGTTAACAGTGAAAGCTAGAGAGGCTCACAATACAACACCCACCTTCCTGGTACCTTCCAGGACCCACACATGGCACATGCATTTTTAAAATAAATTTCTATTCTGTATAGTTGATTTACAATGTGTTTTGTTAGTTTCAGGTGTTCAGCAAAGTGAATCAGTTATACACGTACATATATCCACTGTTTTTTAGATTCTTTCCCCATATAGTTCATATAGAATATTGAGTAGAGTTCCTTGTGCTATACAGTAGGTCCTTATTAGTTACTATATATTTTATATAGAGTAGTATGTATATGTCAATTCCAGTCTCTTAATATATCCCTTCTCCCTATCCCCTTTGGTAACCATAAATTTGTTTTCTATATCTGTGACTCTATTTCTACTTTATAAATAAGTTTACTTTTACCATTTTTTTAGATTCCATATATGTTATATCATATGATATTTATTTTTCTCATATGCATTTTTACACCTAAGAATATGACTTGGTCATGAGCTAATATTATTTTGCAGAAACTAAACTTTCCATGCTTTGTTTGGTTTGCCATTTATGTGATTGGCTACTTAGAACACATAATGTTTATTTTTCAGATTTTGTAACACTGTGTACCCTGTAGGGATTTGCACTTCATTCTGATGGCTGTGTGTTTTTAGAAATCCTTGTAAATCCTGTGCTTACCAAGTAAAACATCCCAGACCAGTCTGCTGTCGGCTGCTCCAAACTAGTCCTGAGGTGTAGTTACTGTTTAAAGAAACTCCTAATAGAACGTGAGTAAAAGTTGACTTTTGGTTATATGTTTCCTGTGATTTAACTATTAGTTCCAAACTCATCAAGTTAATAACTCATCTATATGCATGTGTATATTTATAATTGGCTGCATGATGGCACCCCACTCCAGTACTCTTGCTTGGAAAATCCCATGGATAGAGGAGCCTGGTAGGCTGCAATCCATGGGGTCGCTGAGAGTCAGACACGACTGAGCAACTTCACTTTCACTTTTCACTTTCATGCATTGAAGGAAATGGCAACCCACTCCACTGTTCTTGCCCGGAGAATCCCAGGGATGGGGGAGCCTGGTGGGCTTCCGTCTATGGGGTCGCACAGAGTTGGACATGACTGAAGCGACTTAGCAGTAGCAGCAGCAGCGTTTAATTAGCTACAATGTTTAATGGCACATTTCATTATCAAGAAATTCATTTTTTATTAAAAATTCTGTTAAACAAACAGGCATTCTCTACATCAGTATATACCAGTTATCTGTACCATAGTAGTTCATTTCAGCTGCTGTCCCTTCTTTCATAGCTGATGCTACTTCAGTATCAACCTCACCTGATAAAACCAATATGATTACACAGAGGATAGATATTAGACTAACAGGGAAGTGAAGTTAATGGAAAAAAATGCCATTGCAAAGAGAGGCATTTTGGGATGAACTTCTTCCTCAGTTAAGTTCAGTTCAGTCACTCAGTTGAGTTTGACTGTGACCCCATGGACGGTAGCACGCCAGGCATCCCTGTCCATCATGAACTCCCAGAGCTTGCTCAAACTCATGTCCATCGAGTCGGTGATGCCTTCCAACCATCTCATCCTCTGTCATCCCCTTCTCTTCCTGCCTTCAATCTTTGCCAGCATCGGGGTCTTTTCCAATGAGTCAGTTATTCACATCAGGTGAGCAAAGTATTGGAGTTTCAGTTCTTCCAATGAACATTCAGGACTGATTTGTTTAGGATTGAATGGTTTCATCTCCCTGTGGTCCAAGGGACTCTCAAGAGTCTTCTCCAACACCACAGTTCAGAAGCATCAATTCTTCATTGCTCAGCTTTCTTTATAATCCAACTCTCATATCCATACATGACTACTGGAAAAAACATAGCTTTGATTAGATGGACCTTTGTCAGTGAATAATGTCTCTGCTTTTTAATATACTGTCTAGGTTGGTCATAGCTTTTCTTCCAAGGAGTAAGCGTCTTTTAATTTCATGGCTGCAGTCACTGTCTGCAGTGATTTTGAGCCCAGAAATATAAACTCTCACTGTTTTCATTGTTTCCCTATCTCTTTGCCATGGAGTGATGGGACCGGATGCCATGATCTATCTTAGTTTTTTGAATGTTGAGTTTTAAGCCAGCTTTCTCACTCTCCTCTTTCACTTTCAAAAAGAGGCTCTTCAGTTCTTCTTTGCTTTCTGCGATAAGGGTGGTGTCATCTGCATATCTGAGGTTATTGATATTTCTCCCAGCAGTCTTGATTCCAGCCGTGCTTCATCCAGCCTGGCCCGTCATATGATGTACTCTGCGTATAAGTTAAATAAGCAGGGTGACAATATACAGCCTTGAGTAGTCCTTTCCCAGTTTGGAACCACTTCATTGTTCCATGTCTGACTTTTACTTCCTGACCTGCATACAGATTTCTCAGGAGGCTGGTAAGGTGGTCTAGTATTCCCATCTCTTGAAGAATTTTCCACAGTTTATTGTGATCCACACAGTCAAAAGCTTTGGTGTAGTCAATAAAGCAGAAGTAGATGTTTTTCTGGAACTCTTTTGATTTTTTGATGATCAAACAGATATTGGCCATTTGATCCTCTGCCTTTTCTAAATCCAACTTGAACATCTGGAAGTTTACAGTTCAAATACTGTTGATACCTAGCTTGGAGAATTTTGAACATTACTTTGCCAGCATGTGAGATAAGTGCAGTTGTGTGGTAGTTTGAGCATTCTTTGGCATTGTCTTTCTTTGGGATTGGAATGAAAACTGACCTTTTCCAGGCCTGTGGCCACTGCTGAGTTTCTAATTTTGCTGTCATATTGAGTGTAGCACTTTAATAGCATCATCTTTTAGGATCTGAAATAGCTGAACTGGAATTCTATTACCTTCACTAGCTTTGTTTGTAGTGATGCTTCCTAAGGTCCATTTGACTTTGCATTTCAGAATGTCTGGCTCTAAGGTGAGTGATCACACCATCGTGGTTATCTGGGTCATGAAGGTCTTTTTTTGTACAGTTTTCTGTGTATTCTTACAACCTCTTCTTAATATCTTCTGCTTCTGTTGCCGCTGCTGCTACTAAGTCGCTTCAATCATGTCCGACTCTGTGCGACCCTATAGACGGCAGCCCGCCAGGCTCAGCCATCCCTGGAATTCTCCAGGCAAGAACACTGGAGTGGATTGCCATTTCCTTCTCCAATGCATGAAAGTGAAAAGTGAAAGGGAAGTCGCTCAGTCGTGTCCGACTCCCAGCAACCCCATGGACTGCAGCCCACCAGGCTCCTCCGTCCATGGGATTTTCCAGGCAAGAGTACTGGAGTGGGTTGCCATTGCCTTCTCCGTATTAGGTCCATACAATTTCTGTCCTTCATTGTGCCCATCTTTGCATGAAATATTCCCTTGATATCTCTGATTTTCTTTAAGATATCTCTAGTTTTTCCCATTCTATTGTTTCCATTCAATTCTCTTCCTCAGTAGAGAAAAAATAATGACTTTAAATTAATTTGATATTTAACTAATCTCTGAGTGGAAGTTGTATTTAAAATCTAAACATAAACCATTAAAAATTTGAGCATCTATTTATATTCAATTTTAATAAAAGAAGTAGTATGTGGAAAGGATCATTCCAAAGTAGTTCAGAAATGCTGTGAGCTATTTGAGATGTGAGAGAAGAGGAGTCAGAGAGGATAAGGCAGATTATAGCTGCTTACTGCTGTGTAAAGAGTTCCCTAGTTCTGGATGAGGAAAAGATGAGTGAAATTTAACCACATAAACATAGCATATAGTATTTATTATGGTATACACCATTACTTTAATAACTTTAACTGTATAATATCTTACATAATTTTCTTGGTTTTTAATTTTATTTTTTATACCAAATTCTGGTAACTATGTACAGCAATTCAGATATTTTTGTAGCTTGATGTCTGGACCAATTGGACCACAACTCAATGTGGAAATTCAAGATTTTACTATGGAAATTAGGAAGATGAGACAAGCAGCATCCTTCACGGTGGGTTTGGCTCAGCTGATGTGTGCTCTGTGTTGAATAAGCGTTGAGAAAGTACTAGTCTGGGAGTCAGGCTGTCTGTCTTCACCTCTTAGTGCTGCTTGCAAGCATATCTGGATGATGTACACTGGGGTACAGAGACTAGGTGGATACATTTTCTTCTATTATTAAAGTCACTGACATTTTCCTCTGCTTTAACAGGTGGATTTAGGCAAATTATATACTTCAGGTTACCAGTTTCCTCATTTATAAAGTAAGTATAATAGTGGTACCTAATAGTGAGGAAAGATTAATTGAATTAGTACATGTAAAGAGTTGTGAATGGTTCTTGGCACATAATATACACATAAGAACCAGAGTAGGACAGAAAAACAGGGTCAGCAAGAGTATAAGTCTACTGGAATTTAACTGTGTGGGTTCAAATTCAAGATCTCCCACCTGCTAGTGGTGTGACCTGGCTTCTCAGAGCTTCAGTTTTATTACATGAAAAAGGAGACAGAAATAATATTCTCTTCAAGACATTTTGGGAGATTTATTGAGAATGTATACATGAAACAGTAGGACAGTTTTCAAAAATGTAGCTATTTTGTTTAATTATCATGAAATAATTATATTTCATGTTAACTAAGGAGGAAAATCATTAAAAAGGAGAATTGGGGTTCTTTACTTATTCAGAAGAGGGAAACTAAAGTCTTCAGAAAGTTTAAAGTATAAACAAAAGCAACTGCATAGCGTATTATTATGACTATGTCATGGTATTATGATGTTACACATTGTCTAAGAGTAAAACCTCCTTTAGGCTTCCCTGGTGGTTCAGATGGCAAAGCATCTGCCTGCAATGCAGGAGACCTGGGTTGGATCCCTGAGTTGGGAAGATCCCCTGGAGAAGGGAATGAATGGCAACCCACTCCAGTATTCTTGCCTGGAGAATTCCATGGAAAGAGGAGCCTGGTGGGCTACAGTGCATGGGGTCGCAAAGAGTTGGACACAATTGAGTGACTAACACACAAAACCTCCTTCTAGAAACAACATACAATGATATGCTTTAGGAAACATATCCTGATTTATGAAGGAAAGAGAATTCTGCTTTCCATGTAAGCATACAAAATATGTAAAAATTAAGGTGATTGCTCATTCTGAGAAATTTTCTTTCATATTGTTTACAACTCTGACATTACATATATTGTGAAATTGAAATACATAACTTCTCTAAAGGAAGGTGGTTACAAGCATGATTTCTGTGCTTCTAGACACTGAACAAAAACTAACCATTTGTTACTCATTATCCAGAGTGAAACATGAGGCTTCCCAGGTGATGCTAATGGAAAGAACCACCTGCCAATTCAGGAGACAAGAGATGTGGGTTTGATCCCTGAGCTGGGAGGATCCCCTGGAGGAGGGCATGACAACCCACTCCAGCATTCTTGCTGGAGAATCCCATGGACAGAGGAGCCTAACAAGCTACAGTCCATAGGGTTGCACAGAGTGGTACACAACTGAAGGGATTTAGCATGCATACACTGAGTGAAATATATTTTAAGAGTGTCCACATGATACAAAGTTGAAGAAAGAATCATGTAAATTCTGTCATGTTTCCCCACTTTTTCAACCTCCTTCTGTGATCTTAAGCCTGTGAATTAATTTTGGGCTTCTGGGCATTCTCCCCTAACTTCTCAGTATATTTTCCTCTTTCCAGTTCCTGCTGTCCCCAGTCCATTCTCAGCAACAGCCACTTACCATAAGAGTCCTTAATCCCATTTAGTTCCTAATGGCTATTTGGTAGCTTTATGCATATTTTATATATTTAGTTGGGCCTTTCCAATGCACTTTATATCTTAAAGAGGAAATATGTTCCATTGCTAAACTATAATAATGGTGTCAAATAACATTTTCCAATGGAGGAAGGGTGTATTCATGGAAACTTTTTTGGAAGGTTTTTATTTTCTGAAATTTGAAAATGTAAATCTCCTAACAATATATGCATGATAAATATCTAGCATGACTGTAAATAATAACAAATAATACTGTGTCCTATTCCCTGTAGTTTTCCTCACAATGCCCTATGTCTCTTGCCCATCTGTTCTCCATTTTATGACGCTGATCCAGATGGTTCTCAAATACATGGGAGTGCAGAAATTTATAGATGGAGGAGACTGTAAGGTAGCCCTGTTACATTAATCAGATTTTATGTTGGTTTCAAAATGAGAAGAGTATTTTGAAAAGCCAAGAAGAATCTCTCCCTATAAAAAGACCAAATGGCTATTGAAAACCTCTTAACCAGCTTTAAGCCCATTTTTCTGTGAGTAATTTCAGTTTGGGGAAAGTTTTTCCTAATGCAGTGTGTCTGTGATAAAGCAGTGGGTTTATGACAGAAGAAAATTGGGATGCAGGGTCTTGACAACTGATCCTCACTATGATATATAGTATTCAGCCTATAGTTAATTGAACATTTGAAATTAATGATAGCACACAAAAGTATATTCATTTGGCCCTATGTTTTGGCTTGTAGTTTTAAACACACATGACTGACTCGATGGACATGAATTTGAGCAAGCTCTAGGAGTTGGTGATGGACAGGGAGGCCTGACATGCTGCGGTTCATGGGGTTGCAAAGAGTCTGACACAACTGAGCGACTAAACTGAACTGAACTGAATATGTTAATGATGATGCCTTGTTGCAAATTACATACTAATGTCTTATTAGGAAATGCATGTAGAGTACATCATTTAACAAATGCACTCAGTTTGCTTTGGGAGAAGATATTTTTGCATGAGAAAGTTGCCCCAACACCTGAATTTTAATCCTGTTTGTAAAATTATATTACTTTGTGCAAACCATAAATTTTTATTGAGCCACTATTTTCTTCTGTGGTCAATACTTTGAATTTAATATATTTAAAATACCAGACCACCTGATCTGCCTCTTGAGAAATTTGTATGCAGGTCAGGAAGCAACAGTTAAAACTGGACATGGAACAACAGACTGGTTCCAAATAGGAAAAGGAGTACATCAAGGCTGTATATTGTCACCCTGCTTATTTAACTTATATGCAGAGTACATCATGAAAAACGCTGGACTGGAAGAAACACAAGCTGGAATCAGATTGCTGGGAGAAATATCAACAACCTCAGATATGCAGATGACACCACCCTTATGGCAGAAAGTCAAGAGGAAGTAAAAAACCTCTTGATGAAAGTAAAAGTGGAGAGTGAAAAAGTTGGCTTAAAGGTCAACATTCAGAAAACGAAGATCATGGCATCTGGTCCCATCACTTCATGGGAAATAGATGAGGAAACAGTGGAAACAGTGTCAGACTTCATTTTTTGGGGGCTCCAAAATCACTGCAGATGGTGACTGCAGCCATGAAATTAAAAGACACTTACTCCTTGGAAGGAAAGTTATGACCAACCTAGATAGCATATTCAAAAGCAGAGACATTACTTTGCCAACAAAGGTCCGTCTAGTCAAGGCTATGGTTTTTCCTGTGGTCATGTATGGATGTGAGAGTTGGACTGTGAAGAAGGCTGAGCGCTGAAGAATTGATGCTTTTGAACTGTGGTGTTGGAGAAGACTCTTAAGAGTCCCTTGGACTGCAAGGAGATCCAACCAGTCCATTCTGAAGGAGATCAGCCCTGGGATTTCTTTGGAAGGAATGATGCTAAAGCTGAAACTCCAGTACTTTGGCCACCTCATGCGAAGAGTTGACTCATTTGAAAAGACTCTGATGCTGGGAGGGATTGGGGGCAGGAGGAGGAGGGGACGACAGAGGATGAGATGGCTGGATGGAATCACTGACTCGATGGACGTGAGTCTGGGTGAACTCCGGGAGTTGGTGATGGACAGGGAGGCCTGGCGTGCTGCGATTCATGGGGTCACAAAGAGTTGGACACAACTGTGCGACTGAACTGAACTGAATATTAAATTATGTATCTTGAATGATTTATACCTAATCAAAATGATCTCAGGAACTATTGTTTGATAATAAATTTTAATAATTTATTTCTCCTATTTAGTAACACTTTGATATCACTGAAGTCATTTCTATTTTATATGTAGGAAAAAGTAACCCTAGCATGGAAAATTCTTTAATCATTCTTAAAGAGTCATAAATATTTTGTACATATAACCCAATGTGATTTTTTTTTAATAAAAAATTCATGGCCCTAAATTTTGGAGACCGAAGCACCTATTATAAGCATGAGACTTGTGTAAGTTATTAACATGTACATCCCTAAAAGAATGTCATTCAACCTCAGAATATATCTATGTTTTTCCATACAAAAAAATAAATAGCATTTAGATTTCTTGTCAATTAGCTGATACATTTGTCCCCAAAACTTCAAGTGAAATTGAAAGAAATGTGTACTTTAGTTATTTTATAAGAAAACATGTACTTTTTCTCGTGTTTATAATCAGTACTATCTTTTGCAGCAGTTAGTGCTGAATTAGTGCAGATTTTCAAAATATATTTACTTCTTACTTCCAAAATTTAGCCAGCATAAGATCAGAGTTTAAACTCTTCATCTCTTAACTTTCATGAGCTCCTTTCAGAACCCTGGCAGAAACCGTAGCAATGTATTCTGTTGGCCTTACATTTTAACTGAAATTTACCAGAATAAGTAATTTCAATTAAAGTCACTTGATATTATCATCTCTGTACTCGAACTTCTGTGTCATGTGTCTTCGAAGTATCCCTGGGCATTTTTATGGAGTCTGTCTAAGGGGAAGCTTGGGACATATTTTGTCTGGATTTTAGTAGGTTATCTGGTTGGCAATCACTTTGTGATTTGGCAATGACTTCTGTGCATAGTTAATATATTGCTCACTATCCCCTTGTAGGAGAGATTTCCAGAAGTTCTCTGCCAATTTGTAACATTGTAACATAAAGGTATGAAGACAAAGGCTGTGTTGCAGTATGAACATTCTGTCCCATGGCACCCTGATCTTGATGGATATGGGAAATGAGGTATGATGTGACAAATATATCAAGCCAGTTAATGATTTCTATAATTTTTTTTTATTTGACTGACACTCAGCTTAAAACAATGTCCTTTCCTTTGGGCATATATTTAACTGTGCCTTCAAATCTTAGAGCTAAATAAAAATAACCAATGTTTTTCTATCAGCTATGCTAAAAGACAATTTCAACTCTTTCTCTACAGAAAACGATTACAAAAACATTATTACATCAAAAGTTAGATATTTAAGCCAAAACTGTCTGGCAAAACATATCATAAAGCCGTGTCAATTAAGATAGCTAAGTTAAAAAGAAATTTACACTATTTTTCTGGATTTTCTGATGTGAGTGGTATAAGCTAGCCTTTGATAATTTAATTGTTGTTAACAATTAAATTATCAAAGGCTGGCATATATATATATATATTTTTTTAAATCCTCTAAGTTGTATAAGCCACAGATCTCGTAAGGCTATAAACTTAGTAATTAATTGATATCTCTCTTGGTTACTTTATGATTGAAAACATATATCAATATACATATTTTGTATATAAAAAGTAAAAGTTATATCTGTGATGTCACTAATAATTTATACCTGAAGAAAGTGTAGTTAATGAAACCTCACAACAATCACACAAGACAAAATCTAATTCTAGTAACAAGGACTATTTATCAGGTTCTTTTTCACAAGATTCTATAATGATATCATTTCTATTAAATTAATTAGAAAACTGACAACACAGAAAGGATCCCCATTCTTCACCATTGTACATACTACCTCTCACAGTACCTTCTTTCATCAAGTAGCAGATCCTCAGATTTTAGACATACTGAGAAGTATTTAACTGGCTTAGTATGTATTTTTTTCTTTTTCTCCAAGGTTTAATAAGGGGATCACATAAAGTAATTCAGAAACATCTAAGGGGCTTGGGCTGAGGTCTCCTTGCCATATGGGACTGGATGCAGGATTTTTACCCATATTTATATTTTGAAAATTTGCCCAAATGCTCCTGCTAGACCTTTAAGTGACAGTGGCTCAGACAGTAATGGATCCACCTGCAATGCAGGAAACACAGATTTGTTCCCTAGGTGAGGAAGATCCCCTGGAGAAGGAAATGGCAACACACTCCAGTACTCTTGCCTGGAGAATCCCATGGACAGAAGAGCCTGGCGGACTACAGTCCATGAAGCCACAAAGAGTCAGACGCAACTGAGTGACTAAGCACACGCACACACAGAGTACTAATATGATCACAAGAATTGACTATGAAAATGGAAAAGAATTAAAGATTCTTCTTACACTGAATCGGCCTTTTCTTTTCTGCCAATCCCTCACTTTGGTGCCCTACAAACTGACCTGTTCATAATAATTAGAAAGAGATGAACTTATACCTATCATTCTAGAGAAGATATTAACACCACTTTAAACATTCTTGATTAGATAGCAAGTACATAATTCAAATAGTACCTGCTCAGCCTTTGAAACATAGATCAGGTTTTAAGATTTATAACTTTAAAACAAGCAACACCATGGTGCATAGTACTTAGGTATATGTGTTTATTTTGAAAGAATTAAGAACTTGGAAGTAATCATGGAGTCCAGAGTGATAGTTATTTCTGTGACGGCTAGTGGGGAAGGATAGAAGAAAGAAAGAGAGAGAAGTAGGGAGATATGAACCACCAATAACACATATGCCAGTTTGCTTTAGTTTTAAGTTAAATGATAGGTTCCTGATTGTTCATTATTTCAGTACAAGCAAGTGAAATTGAAAGTTAAAGCAAAACCAAAGACAATCTTTTCTTTCTTTTTTTATTGAGATATGGTTGATTCACAGTGTTGAGCTAGTTTCAGGTATATAGCATTGAAGACGATATTAGATAGGCATATACATATGTGATATAAAGTTATTCTAAAGAGAACTATGCATAGATCCATGATGACAGTGACTTATGGACCTTGGGCTATTTTGGATACTTGATACACCTCTGATTTAGGCCAATCTGTGCCCCAGTATCTCGGAGAAGGCAATGGCACCCCACTCCATTACTCTTGCCTGGAAAATCCCATGGATGGAGGAGCCTGGCAGGCTGCAGTCCATGGGGTCGCTAAGAGTCGGACATGACTGAGCGACTTCACTTTCACTTTTCACTTTCCTGCATTGGAGAAGGAAATGGCAACCCACTCCAGTGTTCTTGCCTGGAGAATCCCAGGGACAGGGGAGCCTGGTGGGCTGCCGTTATGGGGTCACACAGAGTCGGACACGACTGAAGCGACTTAGCAGCAGCAGCAGCTGCCCCAGTATGGGTGAATATTGTCACTTAGTATTTATATCTATGGCTTCCCTGGTAGCTCAGAAGGTAAAGAATCTGCCTGCAATGCAGGAGACTAGGGTCTGATTCCTGAGTTGGGGGATTTATTTCCATGTTGTTTTTAATAGCCTTATTGAGATATCATTGACATATATAAACTGTACATATTTAAGTTATATAACTTGATGCTACTTTTAAATTGAAGCATAGTTGATTTACAATGTTGTGCCAGTTCCAGATGTACAGTATAGAGATACAGTTATATAAATAGATGTAAATATGTATTTATGTACTCACTTTCAAATTCTTTTCCCTTATAAGTTATTATAACATATTGAGTATAGTTCTCTGGGCTACATGGTAGGTCCTTGTTGGTTATCTATTTTATATATAGTAGTGTGTATATGTTAATCCCAAACTTAATTTATCCCCCACCCCATGCCTTTCCCTTTTGGTAACTATATTTTCTCTGTCTGTGGTTTTATTTCTGTTTTATAAATAAGTTCATTTGTATCTCTTTTTTTTTAAGATTCTACATATAAGCAATATAATATGATCCCCCTATGTTCTTAGTGCTAATCCAGCCCTTAGATTCTTTACTTGATTAACCCGCAGTTTAGGAGAGCTCCTTGAAAGAAAACATTTGTTTCTGTCTGCATCATTATGCCTCAGACAGTACATGGAAGAAAATAAGCAGGCAGTCCCTGTTTAATCAATGAGTGAATGCTGGCTATTGTGTTTGTTAGTAATACCATTTATTATTTAGTAACTCAAGTCTCTCTCAGGGTATATAATCACTGTAACATATTTACCATGGAGTAACATGTAGAGCTTGTAATAAATGTGGTCTGCTCTTTCAGTCTAAATTTTTTTTAAAATTTCCACTGTGCTATTAAAATTATGTAGAACTTAATAAACTCTTTAGTTATTTTTAGATCAAAGAGACATAGTTTAGTACAGAAATGACTACTGCAGAAATTAATAGCCACATGGTTAGGTAGGCCAATATGAAGAAAATCAGTTCATTGAATTTCCAAATCCTATTACTCTTTTCTCTTTTCCATTTTCCAGTTCTTTTGCTTTGAACAATACCTTTCTATTGTTAGTACATTTTGATAATACAAATCCTGGGTCTGTGTCAAAAACTTTGTGAGGACAGGGTAAAATTCTGTAACCCCATGAAAACAGTGTTTAGACTATTGGTTTTGGATACTCTCATTAAAATTCTATTTTAGGGTTATCAGATGAATAAGTATGTTGATATTAAGAATTTATGATTATAAGGTTTTCTTTGTACTGAAAGTTTTTGACTTCTGATCAACTTGGATATGCTTCAGTAATTTTCTCTTGTACGATTTAGTATCAACTTTCTTTTGCACATTTAATTAAAACTTTGGCATTCTTCTTTAACATTCAACTTCCCTTCTGTAATCAGAAAAATGGTAATTATTGGAAAGTCTATCAAGGCTACCCTTAGGCACATATGGAGGCCACAATTTTCTTTAATCATCATTTATTAATACCCTGAATCTAAATATTATCAAGTAAGCATATGTGTGCATATAAATCAACATCTCAGTCAAAACCTTTGAAATTTTGCAAGACTCCATATTACATAGAGGGTATGCCCTAGGCAAAATGTGTTTTCCATTTCTTCCCAATCCTTGACTTTCTTCTGCATATTCAGTCTTTCAGAACTCTTTCCACTTGTTCCTTGATCCAGTGCCTCAGGGGCCCACTGTTGTTGGCTAATCATAATTTTCCTTTTGTGTTAATATTTTATAGGTGGTTAACTCTCAAAATTTTGCACCCTTCCAGCTAACGAATTTCAAAAGTTATTTTTTTTCTCCTGTAAGTCAAAGAAAAAATTAATGTACTTTCAAGCATTCTTAGAAAATAATTCTCTGGTCAAAAGTTCCTTGGCATTTAAGAAAATTAATTCTGTATGGTTATATGATGAGGAAGGAGAAAGAGGATAATGGGGCTATTCTGAGAGTGAATTTCTCTTCGTCAAAATATATGTTTTGGTGTGATGTATGAAAGGTTATGGTAATAGATCCTAGCTCTCATGGTCCTTAACTCAGGTCTGTATGGTAGGCAAAGTACAGGAAGTGCTAAAATACAGACCAGTCTATATTCCCCACTGAATTAAGCTGGTTTAGAGATACAGAAACAAAAAAGGAAAAGTCAGAGGTTAAATATACAAATGCTGAGACTTTCAGACTGTAAAAGTGAAAGCAATTGTGGCAAGACCACCATTTGAATCATTTAACAGAAGGAAGCATTTGGCAGTATTCTTAAGGGAGTTATACTTCATGTGCAGAAGCACTGGGGGGGGAAATGGGCCAGTGGGCACTTTGCAGTTTTAGGTTCTGTAATACCACGGTTCATTTCTAGCTTCTTTTAGAAATAAAAATGGTTTATTTCAGGGCCCACAGAGCTTTATCCTAGAGTTGAGTTTCGTGCTTCTCAATGTTTTCAGACAGTGACTGTCTGGTACATAATACTCTTAAGTGAAATAACAGAATGACTATAGTTTTGTGACCTCATTAAGTCAGGAGGTCAATCAAAAATTCTTTTCCCTTAGGTTATTTGATACCTGTATAACCAAGCTCGCCATTGTCTATTATTTGAATTTCTAGATCTGCTTTTATGGATTAATTCCTTAAATGTATTTTAAAAAGATGTTATCATTAGAGATGTACTGGAATGGGGTAGAAACAAAGTAGTATTATTCTTTCTCATCACATCATATGTTAGAAGACAGTTTAACAAAATAATACTCTTTAAAGAAGGTCTACCATCCACTCAGCTCATATATAGACTTTATTTATTATTTAAAACCTCACATTTAGCACTTTGCAGTACAATTCACTCATATTTCATGAAGCCTTGACATGAGGGTCCTAATTTACTAGATGAGATCATTGTATCACATGTAAAGCCTGCACATCTGATAAAGAGACGCTTTAGGCATTTGAAGTTAAAGTATTAATAGAAAGGCAGAAAAAGAATATAAGTAAAAGATGGGGTTGCAATATGTATATACACAGAAAGGACACAGAACTATTTCTGTCCACCAGAGAATTGGAAACATGGTATAATCATGGTGTGAATATAAATCTGAGAATAGGAATATATTACACAGTATTATGTGTAATGTCCATACCTGGAAATCTGTTTCTTTCTTTAGTTTCAGTAATATTTTAGTCTCATAATTTCATCAAATATACTTTTGAACACTTTTTGTCTTTCTTCTCCCTCTGGGATCCATATCATATAAATATTAATATGCCTTATATTGTCTCATTAAACTATCCTCATTAAAAAATATATATTTCTTTTTGCTGTTCAATTGGGTGATTTCCATTACTCTGTCTTCCAGATCACGTATGTGTTCTGTATTATTTAGTCTGCTGTTAAGCCCTTCTCAGAGAAGGTGATGGCACCCACTCCAGTACTCTTGCCTGGAAAATCCCATGGACAGAGGAGCCTGGTGGGCTGCAGTCCATGGGGTCGCTAAGAGTTGGACACAACTGAGCGACTTCACTTTCACTTTTCACTTTCCTGCATTGGAGAAGGAAATGGCAACCCACTCCAGTGTTCTTGCCTGGAGAATCCCAGGGATGGGGGCGCCTGGTGGGCTGCCATCTATGGGGTCACACAGAGTCGGACACGACTGAAGTGACTTAGCAGCAGCAGCAGCAGTAAGCCCTTCTAGTTTGTTTTTCATTTCAGTTATTGCATTCTGCTCTGAATGGTTCTTTTTTTTTTTTTTTTAATATTTTCTGATCCTTTGTTGGGTTTCCCAGGTGGCTCAGTGGTGAAGAATCCACCTGCAAGACAGTAGACACAGGTTCAACCCTTGGGTCAAGAAGATGCCTTGGAGTAGGAAATGGCACCCCACTCCAGTATTCTTGTCGGGAAATTCCATGGGCAGAGGAGCCTGGTGGGCTATAGTCCATAGGGCTGCAAAGAGTCAGACATGACTCACTGAACACAATTCCTTGTTAAAATTCAGTTTATCTAAGTTTTCTCCAGTTCTATTAGCATTCTTATTCTTAAAGAGTTCAATCTTTTAACTGGTAAACTATTTATCTCTGTTTCATTAGGGATTTTTCACGGTGTTTCTCCTCTTTGATTTGAAACACATTCCTCTGTCTTCTCATTCTGTTTATCTTCCTCTGTCTGTCTGACAGTAGGTGAAAAGTTCTGTGTCCAAGTCTTGAAGGGGTGTCTTGTGCAGGAGTGTCCCTATGCATTCTGCATGTGTCCAGTGGGTTCGGTGGGAGAGTTGTATCTGCTGAGAGCATGGGTCTTCCTGGAGGTGTCCCTTAGGTCCTGGCAAATGGTTCAGAGCCCAAGGCTGTTTTCAGTCTGCCACCTCTGCAGAACGCTAATAATAGTCTTCACCCTGGTCAGAGGCAGAGTCAGGTCTGAGCTGTTCTCTCTGTGTCTGCACTCTTCTTGGCAAAGCTCCTCCCCCTAGTGGAGAGATGCATCAGAACAAGAATGGCTGGAGCAGAGGACGATGCAGTCTGGGGTGGTGGTGGAAAATGGCCAGAGCCCCAGGCAGGCTCAATCTGCTGCCTTCACCATGTTCCCAGTTATTAGCAAGTGCGCTGTTCATGAGTGGAGCTTAAGTTTCTTACAGCCCACCTTTAGTCCCGCTGGTTTTCAAACCTGCACAGTGGACTCATCTCATGTCAAACTTGCGAGCTGGGGTGCCCATTGTATGACTCAGACCCCTCATTCCACAAGGAGGATCCCCGAGCTCATGATAACACCTTCCTATGTCCCTTGCTAGGGACCTGAGTCCTGACCGAATTGCTCCTCCTCCCTTTCTACCAAACTCAACATCGATCTTTCTTTATAGCCTTGTCTGTAAAGGACCTTCTTGCAAATCTCCAGTCTATTTTCAGCAAGAGTTGCTCAACATGTAGAATTAGTTTTCATGTGTTCCTGCAGGAAGGTAAGCTCAGCATCCTTCTATTTAACCATCTTGATTTCCAGTTTACATTAATTTTTCCATTTGTTTATTATTATAAATAAAATATTATATTTATTTATTCTATTCTCAATTTTTCTTGAGCTATAGTTGACATGTAAATATATTAGTTTCAATTGTGAAACGTAATGGTTTGATGATGTACATATTGGGAAATGATCAGCACGCTATCTGGTTAACATGCATTGATATACATAGAGCTATTTTTTTTCTTGTGATGAGAACTTTTAAGATCTACTCTCTTAGCGACTTTTGAATATATGATACAGTATAATGAACTATAGTTACTCTGATGTACATGATATCCATAGGACCTATTCATCTTATAACTGGAGGTTATCACCTTTTGACTACCATCTGTTTCACCCATCCTACCCTGAAATCCCTACCTTGGTCTCTGCTAATCTGTTCTCTCTGAGATCAATTTTTTTTTTTTTTTAGATTTTAAATGTAAGTAAGATTGTATGGTATATGTTTTGTCTGACTTGTATCACCTATCATCATGCCTTGTAGATCAATCTGTGTTGTCACAAATAGCAGAATTTTATTTTTTTCATGGCTGAATAATATGGAATATTATTTTTTAATAAATATTATATTACTATTATTATAAATATTGGACTATATCATATCTAATATATAATATTACATGTAATATAATATAGCATATATTAATTTGGTCATGTTGTTCAGTCGCTAAGTCGTGTTGGACTATTTGTGACCCAGTGAACAGAAGCATGCCAGGCTTCCATGTCCTTCACCATCTCCAAGAGCTTGTTCAAACACAAGAAATTCAGTCATTGATGCCATCCAACCATCTCATCCTCTGTCGTCTCCTTCTCTTCCTGCCTACAGTCTTTCCCAGCATCAGGGTCTTTTCCAATAAGTCAGCTCATCACATCAGGTAGTTAAGTTGGAGCTTCAGCTCAGCATCAGTCCTTCCAATGAATGTTTGGGACTGATTTCCTTTAGGATTGACTGGTTTGATCTCCTTACAGTTCAAGGAACTCTCAAGAGTCTTCTCCAGAACTGCAGATCAAAAGCATCATTCTTTGGCACTCAGCCCTCCTTATGGTCCAACTCTCACATCCACACATGACTACTGGAAAAACCATAGCTTTGACCATACAGACCTTTGTCAGCAGAGTGATATCTCTGCTTTTTAATATGCTATCTAGGTTGGTCATAGCTTTTCTTCTAAGGAGCAAGTGTCTTTTAATTTCATGGTTGCATTTGCAGTCTGTAGTGATTTTGGAGCCAAACGAAATGAAGTCTGTCACTGTTTCCATTTTTTCCTCATCTATTTCTCATAAAGTGATGGGACTGGAGGCCATGATCTTCATTTTTTGAATGTTGAGTTTTAAGCCAGCTTTTTCACTCTCCTCTTTCACACTCATCAAGAAGTTCTTTAGTTCATTTTCACTTTCTGCCATTAGGGAAGTATCATCTAAGGTTGTTGATATTTCTACTGGCAATCTTGATTCTACCTTGTGATTCATCCAGCCCATTATGTGTCATAATGTACTCTGGATATAAGCTAAGTAAGCAGGGTGATAGTATATTGCCTTGATGTACTCCTTTCCCAATTAGGAGCCAGTCTATTGTTCCATGTCTGGTTCTAACTGTTGCTTCTCGACTTTCACATAGGTTTCCCAGGATGCAGGTAAGGGGGTCAGGTATCCCCATCTCTTTAAGAATTTTCCAGTTTGTTGTGATCCACCTAGTCAAAGGCTCTAGCATAGTCAATGAAGCAGAAGTAGATGTTTTTCTGGAATTCTCTTGCTTTTTCTGTGATCCAATGGATGTTGGCAATTTGATCTCTGGTTCCTCTGCCCTTTCTAAATCCAGGTTGAACACCTGCAAGTTTTTGGTTCACATACTGTTGAAGCATAGCTTGAAGGATTTTGAGCATTACCTTGCTAGAATGTGAAATGAGTGCAATTGAACGGTATTTTAAACATTGTTTGGCATTGCCCTTCTTTGGGGATGGAAATGAAAACTGACCTTTTCTAGTCCTGTGGCCACTGCTGAGGGTTCTAAAATTACTGGCATATTGTGTGTAGCACTTTAACAGCATCATCTTTTAGGATCTGAAATAGATCAGCTGGAATTGTATCACCTCCACTAACTTTGTTCATAGTGATGCTTCCCAAGACCCACTTGACTTCACACTCCAGGATGCCTGGCTCTAGGTGAGTGATCACAGCACTGTGGTTATCTGGGTCATCAAGAACTTTTTTTATACTATTCTTCTGGGTATTCTTGCCACATCTTTTTAATCTCTTCACTTCTGTTAGGTCCTTACTGTTCCTATCCTTTATTGTGCCCATCTTTGCATGAGACATTCCTTTGATCTTGACGAGATCTCTCATCTTTCCCACTCTATTGTTTTCCTCTATTTCTTTGCATTGTTCATGTAAGAAGTTTTTCTTATCTCCACCTGCTGTTCTTTGGAAATACGCATTCAGTTAAATATATGTTTCCCTTTCTCTTCTCTTCTTTTTCAGCTACTTGTGAGTCCTCCTCAGACAACTGTTTTGTGTTCTTGCATTTTTGTTTCTTGGGGATGATACTGGTTACAGTGTTAGCAACCTCCATCCATTGTTCTTGAGTCACTTTGTCTATGAGATCTAATCTCTCGAATCTATTTGTCACTTCCACTATACAATCATAAGGGATTTAGGTCATACCTGAATGGCCTAGTGGTTTTCCCTACTTTCTTCTATTGAAGCCAGTTTAACAACATAATATAAGCAATATACTAAGCACACACATAATATAATTATATATAAAATAATAGCAGAATTGGTAGCCATTCCCTTCTTCAGGGGATCTTCTTGACCCAGTGCTTGAACCAAGGTTTCCTGCATGGCAGGCAATTCTTTACCATCTGAGCCACCTGGGAAGTACCAATATTATTAGTATAATATAATTATATGTAATATATAATTATATAATACTTATTATAATATATAATAGTGTATATATGAAATGTTATATATATTACATGTATTAATGGGCTTTTCTTGTGGCTCAGATGGTAAAGAATCTGCCTGTAATGTGGGAGACCTGGGTTTGATTACTGGATTTGGAAGATCCCCTGGGGAAGCAAATGGCTTACCACTCCAGTATTCTGGCCTGGAGAATTCCATTGTCAGAGGAACCTGGCAGGCTATAGATGGCATCACAAAGAGTTAGATACAACTGAATGACTAACAATTTCACTTTTTCATACTAATAATATTATATTATTATATTAAATATAATTATATTAAAACATATTATTAATAATATTATACTGTTTATATTATATTATTAATATGACTTAAATTGAAGAAAGTTGGGAAAACCACTAGACCATTCAAGTATGACCTAAATCAAATCCGTTATGATTATACAGTGGAAGTGACAAATAGATTGAAGGGTTCTTGAATAACAATGGATTGAGGTTGCTAATACTGTGAGCAATACCATCCCCAAGAGAAAGAAATGCAAAGACGCAAATGGTTGTCTATATTATATACTTTGTTGTCTATAATATATATACATATATATGTTACATTTTCATTATCCATTCATTTGATGATAGACAATTAGGCTGTTTCCATGTCTTGTCCATTTTAAACAATGCAGCAGCAAACATGAAAATGAAGATATATTTTTAAATTACTAGTGTCCTTTTTCATTTTGTTTGTTTTTGGATGACTACTAGAAGTGGAACTGCTGGATCAGATTTTAGTTCTATTTTTTAAATTTTTGATGTAACTCATACTGTTTCCCGTAGTAACTGTCCCAATTTGCTTTCTACCAGCAGTGCACAAAGGTTCCATTTTGTCCACTTCCTCACAAGCATTTGCCATATCTTATCTTTTTGATGATAGCCATTCTAGCAGGTGTGAAGTTTATATCACTATGATTTTGATTTCCATTTTCCTGATAATTCCTGGAGCAGGAAATGGCAACATACACCAGTATGTTTCGGTGGAGAATACCATGGACAGAGGAGCTTGGAGGGCTACAGTCCTTAGGGTCACAAAGAGTCAGACACAAGTGAAGCTACTTAGTACACACACATACTACGATTAGTGATACTGAACACATTTTTATGTCCCTGTTAATCATTTGTATGTTTCCTTTGGAAAACTGTCTATCCATATCCTCTGCACATCTTAAAATCAGACTATTTGACTTTTGCTATTGAGTTGTTTAAATTCTTTTGAATATATTTTGCAGATTAATGCCTTAATAGATATATGATTTTGCAAGTATTTTCTCCCATTTGATAGGTGATATTTTTATTTTGTTGATGGTTTCTTTTGCTGTTCAGCAGCTTTTAGTTTGATTTACTCCCACTTGGTTTTTTATTTTGTTGCCTTTGCTTTTGCTCTTAAATCTAAAAAATAATTGCCAATACTGATGTCAAGGAAATTACTGCCTATTTTCTTCTAGGAAATTTATGGTTTCAGGTCTTTATGTTCAAGTCTTCAATTTATTTTGACTTATTTTTTTGTGCATGTTGTAAGATAGTACTCCAGGTTTATTCTTTTACCTGTGGCTATCCTGTTTTCTGAGCTCCATTTATTGTCCTTTCCCCTCTGTATATTCTTGGCTCTTTTGTCATAATACGTTATTTATTTTTTATTTACTTTTGTGTTTTTGTTCATTTGTCCTCATTTATATCTTATATCATTTATTTTCTAGTCTTTTATCTTAAAACATTTAAAAATGTTTAATTTTGAGGTCCCCAAAGTGGAGAGATAGCATAGTAAAAACAAAAAAAAGTAAAAATGAGAGCAAATACTTTAAAAATGCCTACTACTTATTATAACCTATTTTAAGCATAGTTAACAGAGAGTTAATGTGCAATCAGTCCTTTGAAGTAGGTGTTATTATTTTCTTTCATATGAAAACATTGTTATTGAGAGGTTCAATAACTTGTGCAAGTCACATAGGTTTTTTGTGGCTGAAGCTTAACGCAAGCCCAGAATCCTTCTACACCTACTCTTTTGGTGTTTTCTAATAATATATTCTGTGGTTCTCTGCTGCTGCTGCTGCTAAGTTGCCTCAGTCGTGTCCGACTCTGTGCGACCCCATAGACGGCAGCCCACCAGGCTCCCCCATCCCTGGGATTCTCCAGGCAAGAACACTGGAGTGGGTTGCCATTTCCTTCTCCAATAGACAGTTCTAAAAAATTACCATAAGAATTTCTGGAGACCCACATGTTGATTCTTATCAGAATAATAAATACTCACTGTACATTTATTGTGCTTGAGTTATTGGACTAGAACTAAATCTTTGGATCTCATATCATCTTGCCCTTATAGGAAGGAACTTATGTCTTAAGTTTCTGGCATATATAGTTTGTAAGGTTTTGGGTAAAAAACAAAAACAGAAATAAATTAGAGATAGTAGACAGGAGACCAGTTTAAGGGAAGGTCTTCTAGGCAATGCCATTTCCCTAACTTTGGTTAGAAATGAGGAATTGTGAACATTTTAAGAATCAAAGAATTCAGTAGAAAGATTATGGTCCCTGCCTCTGACATCACAAATATGCAAGCCTACTATTAAAATAATTAATTATCATTTCTCTCCTCTACTAAAATTCTTATCAGTCTTATGTGAATATTCTGACTTTTATGTGAAATCCCTCAACATTTTCCTCTTTGTGTGTAATCAGAAGCTATTCTGAGACGTTATCCCTAAAAGGCTGCTTGTTCATCTTTTTTTCTTTAAATGAGAAATCAGCAGTGAACTTTATTTATGTTGCAACCCATTTTAGTTCAATCTGGGGCTCTATTAACTGTGAGTCCACAGAATTTGATAGGCACAACTATTCATTGTTAATACTTGTGATTCTCCTCTGAAAACATGGTGATTGAACTTTTCTAATATGCCAGATGTTTGCAAGTGAATTTCTTTAGGCATAAAATATAAGTGACTTTTAGATGTATTATATAATACAATATTCCTAAGATTTAGATAATACTATTATCCTCATTTAGAGATTTAAAAACAATCCTGAAGTTAAAAAAAAAAAAAAAAAAACTGCCCTAAAATCATAGAGCCAGGAACATTTCATGTAAAGATGGGAAAAATAAAGGACAGAAATGGTATGGACCTAACAGAAGCAGGTGTTAAGAGGGGGCAAGAATACACAGAAGTATACAAAAAAGATCTTAATGATCCAGATAACCACAATGGTGTGATCAATCACTTAGAGCCACACATCCTGGAGTGCAAAGTCAAGTCAAGTGGGCCTTAGGCAGCATCACTAAGAACAAAGATAGTGGAGGTGATGGAATTCCAGCTGAGCTATTTCAGATCCTAAAAGATGATGCTGTTAAAGTGCTGCACTCAATATGCCAGCAAATTTGGAAAACTCAGCAGTGGCCATAGGACTGGAAAAGGTCAGTTTTCATTCCAATCCCAAAGAAAGGCAATGCCAATAAATGTTCAAACTACTACACAATTGCACTCATCTCATACACTAGCAAAGTAATGCTGAAAATTCTCCAAGTGAGGCTTCAACAGTATGTGAACCAAGAACATTCAGATATTCAAGCTGGATTTAGAAAAGGCAGAGGAACCAGAGATCAAATTGCCAACAAACACTGGATCATAGGAAAAGCAAGAGAATTCCAGAAAAACATCTGCTTCATTGACTATGATAAAGCCTTTACCTGTGCAAATCATAACAAACTGTGGAAAATTTTTCAAGAGATGGGAACACTAGGCCACTTTACCTGCCTCCTGAGAAATCTGTATGCAGGTCAAGAAGAAAAAGTTAGAACCGGACATGGAACAAATGTGTGGTTCCAAATTGGGAAAGGAGTACGTCAAGGCTGTATATTGTCACCCTGCTTATTTAACTTATATGCAGAGTACATCATGAGAAACGCTGGACTGGAAGAAACACAAGCTGAAATCAAAATTCTGGGATAAATATCAATAACCTCAGATATGCAGATGACACAACCTTATAGCAGGAAGCAAAGAGGCATTAAAGATACTCTTGATGAGAATGGAAGAGTAGAATGAAACATCTGGCTTAAAATTCAACACTCAAGAAAAGAAGATCATGGCATCTGGTCCTATAACTTGATGGCAAATAGATGGGGAAACAATGGAAACAGTGATGAACTTTTCATGGGCTCCAAAATCACTGCAGGTGGTGACTGCAGCCATGAAATTAAAAGATGCTTGCTCCTTGGAAAAAAGCTATGACCAACCTAGAGAGCATATTAAAAAGCACAGACATTACTTTGCCAACAAAGGTAGGTATAGTCAAAGCTATGGTTTTTCCAGTAGTCATGTAGGGATGTGAGAGTTGGACTACAAAGAAAGCTGAGTGCTAAAGAATTGATGCTTTTGAACTGTGGTGTTGGAGAAGACTCTTGAGAGTCCCTTGGACTATAAGGAGCTCAAACAAATCAATCCTAAAGAAAATCAGTCCTGAATAATCATTGGAAGGACTGATGCTGTGCTGAAGTCCAATACTTTGGCCACTTGATGAGAAAAACTGATTCATTGGAAAAGACCCTGAGGCTAAGAAAGATTGAAGGCAGGAGGAGAAGGGGATGACAGAGGATGAGATGGTTTGTTGGCATCAGTGACTTGATGGACATGAGTTTGAGCAGCTCTGAGAGGAGTTGGTGATGGACAGGGAAGCCTGGCATGCTGCAGTCCATGGGGTTGCAGTCAGTCAGTCATGACTGAGCAACTGAACTGAAAGAAGTAAAAGCCCATTCAAATCTGTATCTGTTTGAATTTGGACATCAAGATGTTAAGCATACTTACACATGTGATTAATTTACTATCTCCAGATACATATTTGAGTCAGTTGTGGAACCTAAATAAAGAATTCTCTATGACAAGAACTGCTTTCTTACTTTTGAGTCATAGAGATGATAATCTGCCTTAGTTGGTTTTGCTTGATTTTTGAATCCAGATTATGTCTCAGTATACTTTATCCAATTTGGATAACCTCAACCCAAAGACTAGCTGTAATTTATATTAAGCTATTAGAGAGAAAATGAATACCTATGCCAGAGGAGTTTGTTTTATGTAAAAGAAGTTATGACGTGAATTGAGGCCAATTTTTACTTTTTAAAAAGTAACTCAATTAATTTTTTATTCTTAGTTTCAACATTTTTTTCTTTTTTAATAATTTCCTTATTGACTTAATGAATCATGTCCATCATAGTGAATAAACACAAATACTTTTTTGAGCATGGTGTAGTAAAAGTATATGTATAATTACTTGTTATTTCAGTGCTTGTATCAGGTCCATTATTAAATAGACATTAAATACATATGTGAGTCTGTATTTTACTCTTTTAAATAAAGTAGAATTCAAATATATTACTTTCTATCTATAAATGATTATAAATGTGATGCTCTTGAAAGTTAAATTTTAAATAGCAATCAACTTTTTAATGTACTTATTTAAATAATTTTAAAAAGAACGTATAAAATAACTCATGTTTAAAATGACTTTTTAAATAATTCCCTTTGAAGTACAAGGAACCAAGGATATAAAGAACTCATTAATGTTTCCCAAAATGTAGAATTCAAAAACACACAACTATAAAAGTTAAAATAGAATATGATAGGCAAGGAAAAAAATTAGCTGAAATCCAATCCAAGAATTATTGTCATTGTAGAGTAGGGAACAAGAAATGGGAGCTGGAACAATAGTCAAAGCAGTATTTATAGAAACTTTTCTGAGTTGAAATGCATGTTAGTATACCGTATGGAGCATTCATTTAATTTGATTCAAAGAAAAAAAAATTGCACCTGTGAGCATCTTGGGAAATGATTTAATTACAAATTTTTAAATAAAAATGTTCAAATATACATGAAACTTGCAAGAATAGTAAAATGAAACCTGTAGACATATTATCTAGATTCCAGAATTATAATTAGTTTACCATAATTGGTTTTTATATGTATGAGAGTGTTTGTGTGTTAATGTGTGTGTGTGTGTGCACTTATCTGCACAAGAATTCAGCTGGAAAATATTTTATTACAAAGGAACAAAACACTAGTTGACTTTGGAATTTTCCTTTGTAAATCAAATTGCCATAAGAAAAAAGAACAGTCTACAGTGTTTAAGAGCAAAAGGACATGATGCAATTATTTTATGCCCAACTGAGTTCTTTTTAAAGTGAAAAGTGAAAAAGAGAAAGACATTTTTATGTATATCAGAAAATATAGCATTTGTGTGCCTATTAAAAAAGCAATGTTTCTTCAAAAATATGTTAACATACATTTTAAGAGTTCAATAGTATTAAAAATCTAAAAGTAAAACTTAAAAGAAAAAATGGACTGAGATAAGCATGGGAATCACACATATGTAAAGTTAATGCTCATGTAAATCTGTCAAAACTATTCTTTAAAGAGAATGTAGGTTCCAAAAATATTGTATTTTGGAGGTAAGGATTTATAATATATGAAAACTTATTAGCAAAGAGATTAAATAAAAAGTATGAGAGAGGTCAAGCAGGCTACAGTATTGTATTAAAAAGAATAACAAGCTACAACTTAATTTTCGTATAATTAAAAATAGAAGTTGATGAATTCATAGAGAGTAACTAAAAACATAAACAACAAAGACCATTCAAAAGTAACAGAAAACACAAAATAGTCAAATGTGAATCTCTAGAATATTGAGTCAGCATTAAGAAGAAAAGATAGAAGTGCCTGAATGGGAGGAGCTACGGAGAAAGACTGGCTAAAGAGGCCTTCTGATCGCCAGCCACAAGAGGCTTGAAAAAAGACTGATAGGCCCATAACTCCTATGGCAGAGGCAGTCTGTGTCCCTGCACATTTGGTGCCCCTTGGGTCCCTGCAACCCAAGCAGCTGTGCCACCTTCACGCTCAACTCACTGGGGCAGAGCTGCCACAGGCCCCAAAAGTCCTGTGTCTATGTGTGTAGGGATGCTTCAGTCGTATCTGACTCTTTACAACCCTGTAGACTGTGGTCTGCCAGGCTTCTTTGTCAGGGAAGGGGTTCTACAGGCAAGAATACTGGAGCATATTGGCCAATAGTGGTTGCCATAGTCTTCTAGAGCACAGTAATTCCTTCTGCCCTAGCCGCCAGCTCCCCTGAGTACCTGGTTCTGCCAGAAGCCCTGTGACTCAAGCAGCTGCACCACTTCCACAGCTGGCCCTCACAGGGGCAAACCCAAGCCCTCCAGGCCAGCCTACCAGTTTGTTCCACTGGGAACAAACCCCAGTGGACGATCCACAAATAGAGGTAGAAATAAAACACAATTGAAACCCATGGGCAGTGTGGCTAAGCAAGAAAACCCAGAACCTTCCCACCAGCTCTACAAGCTGCAGATTAAATCCACATGATCAACTAGGCAGACTCTGTCTATGGAATATATAAAAGGTCACTGAGAACTGCCACAAAAGAAAGCACACTAGTTCTGATAGCTGTGGACATTGGAGGCAAGAACACACAGGAGAAGGACCAGATTTAGAATCTGAGCTGCCCCCACAGCAGGTCCAGAGATCAGTACAGTGTTGGAGGGCATCCTAGGGAGGTAAGGTGGACTGTGACTCCCAGTGAGGGACCCTGACACAGTGACTCAAGAAAAACGTTTATTGTTCTTATTTTTTAATTTGTTCTGTAGATTCTTTTGGATTTTTTTTTCTTTTTCCTTCCCCCCACCCCTCTGTTGCAGTTGTTGATTTTATTGGCACTACGAAATCCAATTAAGTTTTTGAGCTTTTTTTTTCTCTCAGTCATATTTTTTATTGTTGTTATAAACCTCTGCCTCTACATTGGGCTTTTGCAGTTCTGTGGAGTTTTCCTTTTTTTCCTCTCTCTCTCTTTTTTTTTTTTTTAATTTGAATTTTTAATTTTTAAAACCTATTATTATTTTTTCTTAATTTATTCCTTTCCTTGCTTTTCCTACTGTTCTTTCCCCTTGCAGTTAGTCTTTAATATATATAAATCTTCTTTATCTACCTCTATTTAACTTTGCATATCTATTCTTTCTTTCTTTTTTTTTTAAATTTTATTTTATTTTTAAACTTTACAATATTGTATTAGTTTTGCCAAACATCAAAATGAATCTGCCACAGGTATACCCGTGCTCCCCATCCTGAACCCTCCTCCCTCCTCCCTCCCCATACCATCCCTCTGGGTCGTCCCAGTGCACCAGCCCCAAGCATCCAGTATCATGCATCGAACCTGGACTGATGGCTCATTTCATACATGATATTATACATGTTTCAATGCCATTCTCCCAAATCTCCCCACCCTCTCCCTCTCCCACAGAGTCCATAAGACTGATCTATACATCAGTGTCTCTTTTGCTGTCTCGTACACAGGGTTATTGTTACCATCTTTCTAAATTCCATATATATGTGTTAGTATACTGTATTGGTGTTTTTCTGTCTGGCTTACTTCACTCTGTATAATAGGCTCCAGTTTCATCCACCTCATTAGAACTGATTCAAATGTATTCTTTTTAATGGCTGAGTAATACTCCATTGTGTATATGTACCACTACTTTCTTATCCATTCATCTGCTGATGGACATCTAGGTTGCTTCCATGTCCTGGCTATTATAAACAGTGCTGCAATGAACATTGGGGTACACGTGTCTCTTTCCCTTCTGGTTTCCTCAGTGTGTATGCCCAGCAGTGGGATTGCTGGATCATAAGGCAGTTCTATTTCCAGTTTTTTAAGGAATCTCCACACTGTTCTCCATAGTGGCTGTACTAGTTTGCATTCCCACCAACAGTGTAAGAGAGTTCCCTTTTCTCCACACCCTCTCCAGCATTTATTGCTTGTAGACTTTTGGATCGCAGCCATTCTGACTGGCGTGAAATGGCACCTCATAGTGGTTTTGATTTGCATTTCTCTGATAATGAGTGATGTTGAGCATCTTTTCATGTGTTTGTTAGCCATCTGTATGTCTTCTTTGGAGAAATGTCTATTTAGTTCTTTGGCCCATTTTATGATTGGGTCATTTATTTTTCTGGAGTTGAGCTGTAGGAGTTGCTTGTATATTTTTGAGATTAGTTGTTTGTCAGTTGCTTCATTTCTATTATTTTCTCCCCTTCTGAAGGCTGCCTTTTCACCTTGCTAATAGTTTCCTTTGTTGTGCAGAAGCTTTTAAGTTTAATTAGGTCCCATTTGTTTATTTTTGCTTTTATTTCCAGTATTCTGGGAGGTGGGTCATAGAGGATCCTGCTGTGATATATGTCAGAGAGTGTTTTGCCTATGTTCTCCTCTAGGAGTAAATAGAAGAAATATTCTTTCTTTCTTTCTTTCCTTTCTCTCCTTTCCTCTCAAGACATTCATTAGTTTTATTTTCATTGCTTTATTCCCGAGTTGGCACCTTGCTTTACTTTTGTGTTCCAGTTTGTGCTTTAGTTAGTATTGTTCTGGTAGATATAATTTTTTGTTTCTTTTGTTTACCGGGTCAACCTATTGGACTTTATTTTTGTTGGACTGTTTTGATTTTGCTTATGGGTGTATATGTGTATGTGTATATTCTGTCATACTTTTTATTGTTATAAAACTCTGCTTCTACATGGGCTTTTGCAGTTCTTTAGAGTTTTCCTTTTTTATTTTCCTTTTTTTGTTTTCTTCCTTTTTTTCTCTTTTTATAATTTTAATTTTTAAAACTTGTTATAGTTTTTCTACATTTATTCCTTTGTTTGCTTTTCCTACTGTTCTTTTCCCCTTGTAGTTAATCTTTAATATATATAACTCCTCATCTGCCTCTATTTAACTTTGCATATCTATTCTTTCTTTCTTTCTTTCCTTTCCTCTCAAAATATTTGTTAATTTTGTTTTCATTGCTTCATTCCCCACTTGGCACCTTGCTTTAGTTTTGTTTTCTAGTTTGTGCTTTAATTAGTTTTGTTCTTAACTGATAAATATAATTGTTGATTTCCTTTGTTCACAGGGTTAATCTACTGTACTTTATTTTGTTGGACTGTTTTGACTTTGTTCATGGGTGTATATGCATATGTGTCTATTTCATTATTTAATCATTATTTGCCTGATTTTGTGGTTACCCCATTTGTCTGGGATTCATGATTGGTTTCTCATTTTTGGATATTTGTTTTAATCTTACTTAATGCCATAACAAACCACTTGTGAAATCTTCATTCCTGACCAGAGATCAAACCCTGAGCCTTTGGAGTGTGAGAACTGACTCCAAGACCCTAGACTACCAGAGAACTAACCCAAGAGAGTATCAGATAGTGAGAACTCACACAAAGGAAATCACTTGAATACAAGACCTGGCATCACTCAACCACCACAGCACCATGTGAAGGACACCTCATCTAAACAACAAACAAAACAAAAATACAAACCCAGTCATCAGCAGACAGGATTACCACCTCACTCAGGCTTTCTATCAGAGGGAAAACAAACAAACAAACGCTCAACACAAATCTCACCCTATATGCAGCTTACACAAACCACTGGACCAACCTTGGGGGGGCAGAAACCAAAAGGAAGAAAGAATTCAACCTTCTTCAAGGAAAGAATTCAACTTCCCTTGAAGCCTGGGAAAAGGAGACCTCAAACACAATAAGTTTAAAAAAAAAAAAAAAAGAAACAGCCGAGAAATACTGCACAATGAAGGAACAAATCAGAAACACAGAAGTCCAAATAAATGAAGAGGAAATGGGCAAACTACCTGAATGAGTATTCAGAATAATGATAGTAAAGATGGCAAAAGGCTTGAAAACAAAATGGAGAAAATGCAAGAATCAATTAACAAAGACCTAGAAGAATTAAAGAATAAACACAGAGAGACAAACAACACAATTATTGAAATTAAAATACCCTAGAAAGAATCAATAGCAGAATATCTGAAGCAGAAGAACGAATAAGGGAGCCAGAAGATAAAATGGTGGAAACAACTTCTGAAAAGCAGAATAAAGTAAAAAAGAATGAAAAGAACTGAAGATAGTCTCAGAGACCTCTAGAATAATAGCAAACCCACCAACATTCAAATTATAGGGGTCCCAGAAGAAGGAGAAAAAAAGAAAGGGTATGAGAAAAATTTTGAAGAGATTATAGTTAAAAATTTCCACAACATGGAAAAGGAAGTAGTCAATCAAGTGCAAGAGGCACAAAGAATCCCATACAGAATAAACCCAAGGAGAAACATGTCAAGACATATACTAATCAAAATAAAAAAGACTAAACACAAAGAATATTAAAAGCAGCAAGGGAGAAGCAACAAGTAACATACAAGGGAAATCCCATATGTTTAACAGCTGATCTTTCAGCATAAACTCTGCAGGCCAGAAAGAAATGGCAGGATATATTTAAAGTACTGAAAGGGAAAAATCTACAACCAAGATTACTGTACCTGGTAAGGATCTCACTCAAAATTGATGGAGAAATCAAAAGCTTTTCAGACAAGAAAAAGTTAAGAGAATTTAGTACTACCAAGCCAGCTTTACAATGTTACAGCTTTAAAAATGTTAAAGGGACTTATATAGTTAAGAAATACAAGAGAAGAAAAAAGATCTACAAAATCAACCCCAAACAATTAAGAAAATGGCAATAGAAACATATATATCAATAATAACTTTAATATAAATGGATTAAATGCTCCAATTCAAAGACACAGATTGGCTGAAAGGACACAAAACAAGACCCATAAATATGCTGTCTACAGGAAACTCACTTCAGACCTAAAGACACATATAGATGAAAGGAGACGATGGAAAAATATATTCTAGGCAAATGGAAAGCAAAAGAAAGCTGGAGTAGCAATCTTTATATAAGACAAAATAGACCTTAAAATAAAGAAGATTACAAGAGATAAGGAAGGACACTACCTGATGATCAAGGGATCAATCCAAGAGGAAGACATAACAATTATAAATAACTATGTACCCAACATAGGAGCACCTCAATATATAAGACAAACACTAATAGACATACAAAGAGAAATTGACAGTAACACAATAATAGGAGGAGACTTTATCACCCCACTCACACCAATGGGCACCATCATCAACTCAGAAAATTAATAAGGAAACATAAGTCTTAAATGGTGCATTAGATGTGATGGATTTATTGATACCTTTAGGACATTCCAGGCTTCCCTGGTGGCTCAGAGGGTAAAGTGTCTGCCTGCAATGTGGGAGACCCGAGTTTGATCCTTGGGTTGGGAAGATCTCCTGGAGAAGGAAATGGCAACCCACTCTGGTATTCTTGCCTGCAAAGTCCCATGGATGGAGCAGCCTGGTAAGCTACAGTCCGTGGGGTCACAAAGAGTCAGACACGACTGAGCAACTTCACTCACTTTTGGGACATTCCATACAAATGCAGAAGGATATACCTTCTTCTTAATTGCATAAGTAATATTCTTCAGGATAGAACACATCTTGGGTCACAAATGAAACCTCAGTAAATTTAAGAAAATTGAAATCATATCAAGCATCTTCTCTGACCACAACACTATGAGATTAAATATCACATACAAGAAAAAAACTGTAAGAAACACAAACACATGGAGATTAAACAACACACTTCTAAATAACCAACAGGTTACTGAAGAAATCAAAAGGGAAATAAAAAAAATTCTAGAAACAAATTACAATGACAACTCAAAACCTATGGGATGCAGCAAAAGCAGTTCTATGAGGGAAACTGATAGCAATACAATCCTCAAGAAACAATAAAAACATCAAATAGATAATCTAACTTTATACCTAAAACAACTGGAGAAAGAAGAACAAAAAAATTCTAAAATTAGTAAAAGGAAAAAAAAAATCATAGAGATCCGAGCAGAAATAAAATGAAAAAGAAATGAAAGAAACAACAGTAAAGATTAATAAAACTAAAAGCTGGTTCTTTGAAAAGATAAATAAAATTGACAAATCTTTAGCCAGATTTATAAAGAACAAAAGAGAGAAGAATCAAATCAACAAAATTAGAAATGAAAAAGGAGAGGTTACAACAGACAATGCAGAAATAAAAGGATTATAGGAAACTATTATGAACAATGATATGGCAATAAAATAGATAACCTCGAAGAAATGGACAGATTCTTAGAAAAGTTCAATCTTCCAAAACTGAACCAGGAACAAATAGAAATTATGAACAACCCAATTACAAGCACTGAAATTGAAGCTGTGATCAAAAATCTCAGAGAAAAAAAAGCCTAGGACCAGATGTCTTCACAGGAGAATGCTATCAAACATTTAGAGAAGAGCTAATGCCCATCCTTCAAAAACTCTTTAAATAAATCGCAGAAGAAGGAACACTTCCGAACTCATTCTATGAGGTCACCATCATCCTGATACCAAAACCAGACACAGACAACACCAAAAAAGGAAACAACAGGACAATATCACTGATGAACATAGATGCAAAAATCCTCAACAAAATATTAGCAAACAGAATTTGGCAACAGATCAAAAAGCTCATACACTATGATCAAGTTGGGTTTATTCCAAGATGCAAGGATTCTTCAATATATGCAAATCAATTTATGTGATGTACCATATTAACAAATGGAAAGATAAAACCCACATGATAATCTCAATAGATGCAGAAAAAGCCTTTGACAAAATTCAGCACCCATTTATGATTAAAACTCTTCAAAAAATAGGCATAAAAGGAACCTACCTCAACATAGTAAAGGCCATATATGATAAACCTACAACAGAGATTATTCTTAATGGCAAAAAACTGATAGCATTCTCCCTAATATCAGGAACAAGACAAGGATGCCCACTTTTGCTACTATTATTCAACATAGTTCTGGAAGTTCTACCTACAGCAATCAGTGAAGAAAAAGAAATAAAAGGAATCCAGATCAGAAAAGAGAAATTGTCTCACTGTCTGCAGATGACATGATACTGTACATAACCCTAAAGATAGTAGCAGAAAATTACTAGAGCTAATCAGTGAATTTAGCAAAGTTGCAGGATACAGAATCAATACACAGAAATCACTTGCATTTCTACATACTAACAATGAAGATTCAGAAAGAGAAATTAAGGAATCAATCCCATTCACAATTGCAACAAAAAGATTAAATATCTAGGAATAAACTTACCTGAGACAAAAGAACTATACACAGAAAATTATAGACACTAATGAAAGAAATCAAAGATGGCATGAACATGGAGAGATATTCCATGACCCTGTGTAGGAAGAATCAATACTGTGAAAATTATTATAGTACCAAATGCAATCTACAGATTCAATGCAATCCCTATCAAATTACGAATGCATTTTTCACAGAACTAGAAAAAAAATTCACAATTCATATGGAAACACAAAAGATTTGAATAGCTAAAACACTCTTGAGAAAGAAGAATGGAGCTGGAGGAATCAACCTTCCTGACTTCAGATTATACTACAAAGCTCTAGTCATCAAGACAGTATGACTGGCACAAAAACAGAAATATAGACCAATGTATTCAGTACTCTTGCCTGGAGAATCCTATGGGTGGAGGAGCCTGGAAGGCTGCAGTCCATGGGGTCGCGAAGAGTCGGACACGACTGAAGCGACTTCACTTTTCACTTTCATGCATTGGAGAAGGAAATGGCAACCCACTCCAGTGTTCTTGCCTGGAGAATCCCGGGGACAGGGGAGCCTGATTGGCTGCCGTCTATGGGGGTCGCAAAGAGTCGGACACAACTGAAGCGACTTATAATAATAATAGGAATTAATAATAATAATATAGGAAGCCCAGAAATAAACCCATGTATCTACCTTATTTTTGACAAAGGAGGCAAGAATATACAATGGGACAAAGACAGCCTCTTCAATAAATGGTGCTGGGAAAACTAGACAGCTACATGTAAAAGAATGAAATTAAAACCCCTCCTAACACCATACACAAAGATAAACTCAAAATGGATTAAAGACCTAAATGTAATACCAGAAACTATAAAACTTAGAGGAAAACATAGGCAGAACACTCGATGACATATATCAAAGCAAGATCCTCTATGACCCACCTCCTAGAGTAACAGAAATAAAAATAAAACTGAACAAGTGGGACCTGATTAAACTTAAAAGCTTTTGAACAGCAAAGGAAACTATAAAAAAGGTGAAAAGACAGCTTCAGAATGGAAGAAAATAATAGCAAATGAAACAACTGACAAAGGATTAATTTCAAAAATATACAAGCAGCTCATATAACTCAATACCAGAAAAACAAACAACCCAATCAAAAAGTGGGGAAAAGACCTAAACAGACATTTCTCCAAAGACATACAGATGGCTAACAAACACATGAAGAGATGCTCAACATCGCTCATTATTAGAGAAATGTGTATCAAAACTACAATGAGATATTACCTCACACCACTCAGAATGGCCCTCATCAAGAAATCTATAAACAATTAGTGCTGGAAATGATGTGGAGGAAAGGGAACACTCTTGCACTGCTGGTGGGATTGTAAATTTATACAGCCACTGTGGAAGATAGTGTGGAGATTCCTTAAAAAACTAGGAATAAAACCACCATATGATCCAGCAATCCCACTCCTAGGCATATACCCCGAGGAAACCAAAATTGAAAGAGATACATGTATCCCATTGTTCATTGCAACACTATTTACAATAGCTAGAACATGGAAGCAATCTAGATGTCCATTGACAGATGAATGGATAAAGAAATTGTGGTACATATACACAATGAAATATTCATTTCAGTTCAGTTCAGTTGCTCAGTCGTGTCCAACTCTTTGTGACCCCATGAATCACAGCACACCAGGCCTCCCTGCTCATCACCATCTCCTGGAGTTCACTCAAACTCATGTCCATCGAGTCGGTGATGCCATCCAGCCATCTCATCCTCTGTCATCCCCTTTTCCTCCTGCCCCCCAATCCCTCCCAGCATCAGAGTCTTTTCTAATGAGTCAACTCTTCTCATGAGGTGGCCAAAGTATTGGAGTTTCAGCTTTAGCATCATTCCTTCCAAAGAACACCCAGGGCTGATCTCCTTCAGAATGGACTGGTTGGATCTCCTTGCAGTCCAAGGAACTCCCAAGAGTCTTTTTCAGCACCACAGTTCAAAAACATCAATTCTTCGGCACTCAGCTTTCTTCACAGTCCAACTCTCACATCCATACATGACCACAGGAAAAACCATAGCCTTGGTTAAACAGACCTTTGTTGGCAAAGTAATGTCTCTGCTTTTGAATATGCTATCTAGGTTGGTCATAACTTTCCTTCCAAGGAGTAAGTGTCTTTTAATTTCATGGCTGCAATCACCACCTGCAGTGATTTTGGAGCCCAAAAAGATAAAGTCTGACACTGTTTCCACTGTTTCCCCATTTATTTCCCATGAAGTGATGGGACCAGATGCCATGATCTTCATTTTCTGAATGTTGAGCTTTAAGCCAACTTTTTCACTCTCCACTTTCACTTTCATCAAGAGGCTTTTTAGTTCCTCTTCACTTTCTGCCATGAAATATTACCCAGCCATAAAAAGGAATGCATTTGAGTCAGTTCTAATTAGGTGGATGACCCTAGAACCTATTATACAGAATGAAGTAAGTCAGAAAGAGAACAATAAATATCTTATTCTAACACATATATACATAATCTAGAAAAATGGTACTGAAGAATTTATTTACAGGGCAACAGTGGAGAAACAGACATAGAGAATAGGCTTATGGACATGAGGAGAGGGGAGGAGAGGGTGAGATATATGGAAAGAGTAACGTGGAAAGTTACATTACCATATATAAAATAGATAGCCCACAGGAATTTGCTGTATGGCTCAGGAAACGCAAACAGGTGCTCTGTATCAACCTAGAGGGGTGGGATGGGGAGGGAGATGAGAGGGAGGTTCAAGGGGAGGGGATATATGTATACCTATGGCTGATTCATGTTGAGGTTTGACAGAAAACAGCAAAATTCTGTAAAGCAATTATCTTTCAGTGAAAAATAAATACATTAAAAAAAGAAGAAAAGTTTGTGAAATAATTATATCAAAATTGATAACTGCTATCTTATATGCTCATAATTGTTAAAAAATATGATTAAAAAATAAGTTCTACTCATAGTAGACATTAACACAGAGAATTATTAAGGAAAGACTCCAGGATATAATACAAAGGTCTAACAAGAGCATAAATCTTCTAGAAATGTAATTAGTTATAGGAAGAAGTAGAGTTGTGAAAGAGTTTATAATTAGATAAAAAAAAAGAGATTGAAGTCATACTCTATAGTGCGATGAATCATATAAAAGGGAAAGCACAGGGCACTAAATGAGCATATATCCTTGCACAATGAGAAGGAGACAATTGATAGTTGGTGAACGTTAACTAAGTAGAGACGATCTAACAGTTAAAAGCACAGAGGCAAGACAAGGGAAAGCAATTTGACATACTGACAAACTACAATGTGGCTGGCCATTGTCCTCATACTTTGTCATCAGGAATTAATTTATGAAATGTGGCGTATGGCCCACCACCCTTAAGTAAATATTTTCCACTGTCAAAAACTAAATACTAAAAGTATTTTAATATAATTTTCTTGTTTTGTACTCTATGAGTAATGCTTATTAAAAATACTATCTTTTATCTATTGAATATTCTTCTTCCTTTGTCGAAGATTAATTGACCATGGATGTGTGGGGTTTTTTTGTTTTGTTTTTTTCTGGGCTCTCTATCTTTTCCATTGATCAACATGTCTTTTTCTATGCCAGTACCACCCTGTATTGATTACTGTAGTTTTATAAAATTGTCTGAAGTCTGGGCAGGTTATGCCTCCTGCTTTGTTCTTTTTACTTGGGATTGCTTTGGAAATTCTGGGTCTTTTTTGGTTCCACATAAATTTAAATATTATTTGTTCTAGTTCTGTGAAAATGTCATGGGTGACTTCATAGGGATCACATCAAATCTGTAGATTGCTTTGGGTAGTTCAGTTCAGTTCAGTTCAGTGGCTCAGTCGTGTCCAACTCTTTGCAACTCCATGAATTGCAGCACATCAGGCCTCCTTGTCTATCACCAACTACCGGAGTTCACTCAAACTCACATCTATCAAGTCCATGATACCATCCAGATATCTCATCCTCTGTCGTCCCCTTCTCTTCCTGCCCCTAATCCCTCCCAGCATCAAAATCTTTTCCAATGAGTCAACTCTTCACATCAGTGGCCAAAGTATTGGAGTTTCAGCTTTAGCATCATTCCTTCCAAAGAACACCCAGGGTTGATCTCCTTTAGAATGGACTGGTTGGATCTCCTTGCAGTCCAAGGGACTCTCAAGAGTCTGCTCTAACACCGCAGTTCAAAAGCATCAATTCTTCGACTCTCAGCTTTCTTCACAGTCCAACTCTCACATCCCTACATGACAACTGGAAAAACCATAGCCTTGACTAGATAGACCTTTGTTGGCAAAGTAATGTCTCTGCTTTTGAATATGCTATCTAGGTTGGTCATAACCTTCCTTCCAAAGAGTAAGTGTCTTTTAATTTCATGGCTGCAATCACCATCTGCAGTGATTTTGGAGCCCCCCAAATTAAAGTCTGACACTGTTTCCACTGTTTCCCCATCTATTTCCCATGAAGTGATGGGACCAGATGCCTGAATATTCCCTGGAAGGACTGATGCTGAAGCTGAAACTCCAATACTTTGGCCACCTGATGTGAAGAAATGACTTATTTGAAAAGACCCTGATGCTAGGAAAGATTGAAGGCAGGAGAAGAAGGGGACAACAGAGAATGAGATGGTTGGATGGGGTCACTGACTCAATGGACACGAGTTTGAGGAAACTCCGGGAGTTGGTAATGGATAGGGAGGCCTGGCATGCTGCAGTCAGTGGGGTTGCAAAGAGTTGGACGTGACTGAGTGAACTAAAAGAATTACTATTGAATGTTCATATCAGCTTTGCCCCTGATAACCAAAACCTAAAAGCAATGCAAATGTCCCTCAATTGGGGAGAGGATAAAAAAATTGTTATATATCCCCTACAATGGAATAGTACTCAGGAATTGAAAGAATAAATTGGTATTAGCATAAATAAATTTCAATATAATTGCATTAAAGTGAAAAAAGCCAGACAAAAATGGCTATATTCTATATTCCATTTGTAAGAAATTCTACAAAAGGCAAAACTATAGTGTTATTTTAAGAAGCAGATGGATATTCGCCTGAGAATAGGAAAACGGTGGTGACTGAAAAGAGCCATGAGGAGACTTTGTTGGGATGAAAGAAATTTCCATGTCATGATCGTGTTTAGTATTTTTTTAATACCTTTTTCAAAATTCATAGATTCATCACTTAAAATGGTGATTTAAAAAAACCATTTTATTGAACCAAAGTTGATTTGCAATATTGTGTTAATTAATGCTGTATAGCAAAGTAATTTAGTTATGCATATATATTCATCCTTTTTTTGTTTTATTTTACTTATGGTTATCACAGGATATTAAATATAGCACCCTGTACTCCACAGTAGAACCTTGTTTATCCATCATATGTATAATGGTTTGCATCTGCTAATCCCAACCTCCTCACCATCCACTCCCATCTCACTCCCTTAGACAACCAGTCTGTTCTCTATATTCTGTGAGACTGTATCTGTTTTGTAGATAAGTGAATTGGAATTGTATTTTAGATTTCACATATAAGTGATATCATATGGTATTAGCCTTTCTTTTTCTGACTTCATTTAGTATGATCCATCTGTGTTGCTGCACATGGTATTATCTCATTGTTTTTGATGTCTGAGTAATATTCCATTGTGTATGTGCATCACATCTTTATCCATTCGTCTGTCGATGGACATTTAGATTGTTTCCATGTCTTGGCTATTGTGATAGTGCTGCTATGAACATAAGGGTGCATATCTTTTTGAATTATAGTTTTGTCTGCATTTGTGTACAATGATTATTTTTATATGTGAATTATACCTTAATGAAGCTGATAAATATAAACAAAATTCATATTAAATGTTTAATATTCAATGGCAAACATCTAACTGCTTTCTCCCATGGCTTTTCATTTGATTCCTTTAATAACATGTTTATATCTCACTTTCATCTTATTAAACTTTAGGGCATCTACAATTTTATTTATCATTTTTCTAATAAGGAAAAGAAGTTATCTAAATATATAGCCTTATAACTTGGTTACTGCCACCAGATTTATACCCATTTTAATAAGTATTTCAAGTAACAAGTCAGTTCAATTTCACTATTTATTTCAATTATATTACCTTATTATTCAAGAAAAACGGCCTGTATAATATATATAAACCACAATTTAAAAATATTTTATTTGAAATATAATTTCATTTTATTGATCACCTCATCATAATATTGGCTAATTCATTTACAAATTATGAAAGCATGTTCAAAAGATATGCTCTTTAAACCAGAATTTAGAGACACAATGAATCTTTGAATCTGTTCCTTCTTTTCAGCTGTTTTCTATTGCTCTTTTACTCAATGTACTTTTTGCCTTAGTCAATAGAGCTACCTTAAAAAATTAATGGACTTTTCCAAAAAGCCATCTTGAAACCATAAGAAACCATGTTCTTTGGATCAGTTTTTATTATTTCACATTTTATACATATATTTTCAAAACCACAGATTATAGGCATATTTCCCTTTCTGAAACATAACAGTTTGTGCAAATCCAGTGTTACTGGTAGGTAGCACCACTAGTAGATGAGTCGTTAGAATATGAGCATAGCTCAAGTTTGCTTTAGAAACCACTGATCTGGCTTGGATTGGAAATAACAGAATCAGCCTGCTGTGTTCTGTTAAGCTGGTCCAATTTCTTCATTTTCTGCAGAATTCAGAATTCCATAGTGTTATTCATCGTGATCTAGAATTATCTGTAAACTTTAGTCAATTTATTGGACATATTTTCACAGGATAACTACTTCACATGTTAATATTAATTTTATTTGTCAGGAAATTATAACTGAGAGAGGCTGAATGGTTTGCCAGAGGTCATTAGGAGAGAGAGAGAAAGAAAGAAAAGAGATATTAAAATCATGTGTTTTAGAATCAGTGAAAGTGACCTTTATTATTACCATTATAAATAAATATTTCTCAATATGAATAGGGATTCCCAGGTGGCTCAGCGGTAAAAAATCCACCCACAATGCAGGAGATAAGAGTTTGATCCCTGGGTTGGGAAGATCCCCTGGAGAAGGAAATGGCAACCCACTCCAGTATTCTTGCCTGGGAAATCCCATGGACAGAGGAGCCTGGTGGACTATAGTTCTTGGGGTTGCAAGAGTCAGAGACAACTTAGCAACAAAACCACCATCACAATATGGATAATCATGTAGCATTTCCTTCATTTCCTATAGCTACTTTTGTGATGAATATCCTTTTTTGTCTTGAGTGATATACATTAATAAAAATTCACTCCTTAGTTCCAAGTGTTTACTTATACATCTGGTTGCACATAAGAAGAAGAACAATTTAATTATACATGTGTTTAGTTGGTAAATCCTGTCCGACTCTTTGTGATACCATGGACTGCAGTCAGCCAGTCTCCTCTGAGAATAGGATTTCCCAGGCAAAAATTCTGAAGTGGGTTGCCATTTCCTTCTCCAGGGGGGACCTTCCCAATCCAAGTATTGAACTCATGTCTTCTGCATTGGGATGCAGATTCTTTACCACTGAGCTGCCTGGGAAGCCCATGTTGTATCTAGTTTAGTGCAAATGCCCTTGAGAAAGAAAAAATAAAGCTCTGAAAGTATAACTGACAATTTTATGAAGTACTTTTATAATTTTCAGATTTGTTAACTGACTTCCACCAGAGTTTTAGGGGTAAATGGGTGTTTTTGTCATCTTTTGGTAGATGAGGAAATTGCAAGCAACTTCTTAAGGTCACACAGAAAAACAACCCATGCCAGGTATATGCAGTCCAAGATTTTGACCATTTGAGAAGGCTGCTTTATATTAGCTTTGCAAAAACTTATTTTTAAAAGGTAATTAGTTACAGAAAACTAGGTGGAGACAACTTCAAGAATCTTACCAGTAACATGGACATTTTTATTCTTTTTGCTTTTAAGGCCTTCAGGAAATTAAGAATGTTAGTTCTGGATAAGTTTTCCGGACTTTGAGTTTCTTGGCTTTTACTCATTTGTAAAATGTCATACTGATTATTTAAACTCAGTGGGTATATTTTTGACAGCTGTGCTATGTCAACCCTCTTGGGAAAAATCTTTAGTAATATTAACAAGTTCTGGACAACCAGGATGACGTTATTGCTACTGCTGCTAAGTCGCTTCAGTCGTGTCCGACTCTGTGCGACCCCATAGACGGCAGCCCACCAGGCTCCCTCATCCCTGGGATTCTCCAGGCAAGAACACTGGAGTAGGTTGTCATTTCCTTCTCCAATGCATGAAAGGGAAAAATGAAAGTGAAGTCACTTAGTCATGTCCGACTCTTCATGACCCCATGGACTGCAGCCTACCAGGCTTCTCTGCCCATGGGATTTTCCAGGCAAGAGTACTGGAGTGGGTTGCCATTGCCTTCTCCAGGATGACGTTAAAACCTTGTAATTAGTGAAATTCCCACCAGAAAGCATCTATTCAACTGGCATATAGCTTAATAAAGTACGTTGTATGTGTGGACTTGGGAAATGTTAGGTTTGGTAGAAGCTAATTCACCTTTTTATTAACAAGGTTTTATTTTCTCTCATTTGTTTTTCCTTTCTGTCAATCATCTCAAATATTGCAATGGAGAATCTTTCATAAGACTTTATAGAAAATCTTGGTTTTTTTTTTTTTTTTAATTCCTCTCTATGCTCTGATTAATCCTCTTCCCTCTCTTTATAAATTTTCAGGAAATAAAGATATTTTCTTTTCTAGCTCATTTTCAGATATATGTGGAAACAGTTCTGCAGCAAAAGGATTCTATTGCTGAGATTGGACAATAGTCAAACAGGACATGGTTGTCATTCTTTCAGAGTTTCTTTGGAAATATCAAATCTTCTTAAAGCATTTGTATGCTTCCTCTCAGTGCAATACTACTGAAAACTCTGCTATTTAGGTTTAAGAACAAATGATACTTTCTAATCGTTTGTCTAGTTCCTCAATTTCCAACCCTTGATATAGCTATCATTCAATTAAAGAAACAAAGGAAAACATGCATATTGAGAACTTACTATGTTCACAATGTCATGAGAAGTCTTTTTTTCTAGGCTTTGGGTAGCCTCTGAGTTTTGACCTCTTTGCTAAAAATTGAAAACTCAATATGTCATACTTTTATTTTGCTTCCAAATCTTTTCTATGTAACTTCTCGGTTAATGGTGTGTTTATCTGTACAGATGCTAGAAATTAGGAGCTAAACCCTAACCCTCCCTTCACTAATCCTCCTATTTATAATCAATTACCTAACCCCTTCAAATTGCCTTGTTAATCATCATTAGATTAAAACTTTTTTACTTCTGTGTCTCTGCTTTTGTTCAGTGTCTTATTTTTTCCCCAGACTAATGTAAAAGATTTTTTAACTTATCTGTCAAACTACTTTTATAATATTCTCCATTCTGCCACCGGATTAACCTTTTTAAGAAACACAAACCAGGCCATGGTTTTGATTCCCTTTAAAAATCAGTGCCTAATTTTTGACCATAAGATTTTTAAGTTTCTTTTTAATGACGTAGAGAATCTTGCTTATCTCTCCTATCCTATCAATTTATGACTATCTCATTTTAGAGTATTATAGAATGTTTCAGAACTGCATGTCTTCATATACGTATATACTCTCTTCTATGACTATGCTACTTGATGTTACAGTCTATGACTCACCTGTCAAGAATCTTAGACAATTTTTTATTCTCAGTTCCAAGCTGTAATATTTCACTAAGTTGACCTAATTATTCTTCTCTGATATAGCCAAGATAGGAAATGTTAGCTGCCACAGCAGACACATGAAAGCCTCAGTGGCTCGACAAGACAGAGTTTATTTCTCAATCCTGCCAAGACCTCTTCTTCAAGTAGACTCAGAGTTCCAGGCTGCCTCTGTCCTGTGGTTTTGCAATCTCCACAAGGCCTTCCTGGCCATTACCAGTGGGAAAGAGAGAGGGAAGGAGAAACTGTCTTTTAAGTAGCATACAGTCTTAAGCAGGCATGGTCTGTTTGAAGGCACATGGACTGTTTTCTGCCATCCCTGCTGACTTGCCTCAATAAGACTTACAACCCTACATGTCTGTGTTTCTTCACCTTGCCTGTGCTTGTAGAGTCGTGTGTGTTGTTGCATTGTAGAGGTGTCCTTACATTTCTCTCTCTCCCTTCCACTTGAATATGAGCTTCCTAACAGCAGAGGGAGTTCCTATGTACTGTTGTCTCTACAGATTAACTTAATGATGATAACAGGTGATTATGTTTTCAGAGTGAACTAATACGTGCTGATTTGATGTTTGGGTATAAACAGGACCAAATGCACTGATGTATTGAATGTGTGGGAAACAATTTGTCGAATATAAGGATAATGACTGGATGCAAGTATTACGGAGGCTTTTTATTTCTCATATATGAAATATAACTTGAAATTTTTGGTCTATTCCTGTGGGAAAATCCCATTGACAGAGGAGCCTGGTGGGCTGCAGTTCATGGGGTCGCTAAGAGTCGGACATGACTGAGCGACTTCACTTTCACTTTTCACTTTCATGCATTGGAGAAGGAAATGGCAACCCACTTCAGTGTTCTTGCCTGGAGAATCCCAGGGACGGGGGAGCTGAATGGGCTGCCGTCTATGGGGTTACACAGAGTTGGACGTGACGGAAGTGACTTAGCAGCAGCAGCAGCAGCAGCAATGTGCCTTACTGCAAGCTTACCAGTGAAAATATAGTCAACATATGAATGCAACAGTAACAGATGTAGTAAGTCTGTATCCAAGGGAGAATAATATCTCTTCTTCATTGTATTTTTTGCATTCATGCTGTTTGTGTGCATCTCTACTATAGTTTTAAGCTTAGTCATTTGCCATTTGTGATACTATCTTACATGTCAAGAGAGGCCTCCTTTTTTAAATAAAAGCACAGATCATCAAATAATCCCTACTAGAGCTACTGACCTTTCTTAGGGCATGTGGAACTAGTGAATGGTTGGCTTCATGACCTTCTCTTTAGAAGGCTACGGGGCAGTAGCTCTATATCTCCAGACTGCACCACATATGGAACTTCCCAGGCTGCACTAGTGGTAAAGAACCTGCCTGCCAATGCAGGAAATACAAGAGATGTGAATTTGATTCCTGGGATGGGAAGATCCCCTGGAAAAGGGCATGGCAATCCACTCCAGTATTCTTGCCTGGAGAATGCCATGGAGAGAGGAGCTGGTGGGCTACAGTCCACAGGGTCTCAAAGAGTCAGACACAACTGAAGAGCCAGCACAGCCCATGCAACGTGTGACAGTAGGTTTTTCTCTTTGAGGGTTGAAGGACTTCATGCTTCTGGTTCTTCTAATGTCATCATAGAGACAAAGCAGTGATCACTGCTGCCAGTATACTGGAAGTGAAATGGACTCTGTATCATTAAACCTTTAGGGTAAATTGCTGTTGACCTATATATTATTAAGTTGCAAGTACTTCTTCATAAACACTTTAATCCTGCATTCTAGAATGCTATTGTTCATATACCAGGATGACAGAAACCACTGAAATCTTTTAACCAGGGCATGATGAATCTGTTAGAATTATTCAATGCTGAGAAGACACTGTAGGTAGGAGACCAATATAAGACCTCGGCTGTGGTTTGAAAGAAGTCACACGGACTATAATTAGGCTGTCAGCAATATAAGTATTTCACTGAAGCATTTGATTCCTTCATAGACAAGAATTCTAAGGAGAGAACTTGGGAGAAAATAATTTTCCTGATTCTCCAAATAAAGAAACCAATCATGAAACCAATAGGAAGTGATCCACAACTTAGGGTCTAAATACTGTCGTGAGAAACCTGGCTCCAGTAACAACTAGCTAGGTTAATAGAAAGCTAATCTCTCTATTAAACACACATACATAATTTCTCTATCTTCACCAAAAAGCCCAATATATGGGAGCCCTTGTACATCAACACCTTAGTGGTAGAAATGGATCTCATATCGTTCAATTGACCTTAGCCATTGTACTTGGAGCATATGTGCCACGTTAGAGTGTCTGTTGGACTCGAGGTACAGGCAGTTAGTCTCAACATCATTGCTTAATAATGGCCCTTCTCATTCTGAATTCTATATCTAGAATTTTTATCCCATCACAGTGAGTTCCATTTGTTTAGGAGTGTGCTTCTTGATATTCTTTCCTTTTCCTACCAATAGATACTGGTTGGGGATATATAAATCCATGAAGTAGGTTAGCCATCAATCCTCTTCTTAGAATGCTTTTGACCTTTCAGCTCATTTACCTCCAACTTAAAAGCACTTGTATGTCCCTAATGATGGATTTGGGAGCTGGGTTGGCCATCTAAAATGTTCTGTTACTTTTTTTCATAGGACAAGGAGTATAGTTTAATTTACAGGTGTATAACTAAGAGTGATCATTCTGATGATTTTTCCTTAATGAATGTCTGCTAAAAGTAGCTTGCTTTTTCAGTATAGAAGAGAGATCTCTAAAAGGTGCAGTGTCAGGACAGAAAATAGATATCTTTCTATTTATTTCAAACAACAACAAAATGATTGTAGAGAATTAAACCTTCCCTTACCACATCATGGAATGACTGGAGGGCTAGAGTCAGGAGACTGCCATCACAATAGTCAGTTCATAATCCCCATCCAGGGTTTATCAAGCTCCTGGTGCTAACATGTAGGCAACGACAGCAATCCCTGACCTGGAAAGCTGGGTCAAGCCATGTAACCACTACTAAGCACTTACATCCCCAAGGACACGACTAGAAACAGAAATACCTCACCTCTTCCTTCCAAAACGAATCTGAGTTTATTAGATACATCCAGAATTTTGATGCTGAAGATCTATGGGAAAGTTGATTTGAGCTTCCCAGCTTCCTTACTTGTAAGAAAGTATAGGAAGGTAAATTTAAAAAATTTTTCAACTGATAAAGTTAAAAAAAAAAAGAGAGAAGAAAAGCACCATGCCTAGTTCTGAGTACAGAAATGAAAAGAATCAAGTACAAGAATGGTGAGAAATGTATTAAAGTATATTGTACCTAAAGAAGAATTGATTTTAAAAAATATGTAAAAGCACCCATTTTAAAGTATATATTAAATATTTAAAAAATAACTAGATCTGGCTCAGGGGTTTTTGTTTCTTTGCCTACAACTTAGGTGTATTTATAATGGATAAACAGAGAAATACTTATTACTGACAATCATTTTCATGATTGAGATGTTTATTGCTGATGTGGATCTAAATGGAAATATATACCTTTTCCCTCATTTTGCTTTATTTAACAGTGTATATTATTTTCTATAAAATTATTGTGATGCTTTCAGGATTTGCCTTGTCATGAAATTTAAACAAACATTAATTAAACCTTTCCTCTACCTGATTTTTTCTCAATTACAAATGTATATCACATTACATAATTAGTTTTATTCATGTAAAAAGTAATATCTGAAAATTGAGGACACACAAAATGGCAGCACAAGTTCAACAAGTTTTAATATAGACTAGTGTGAGATGTTGGACCTAACTCAAGTGTGTGACAAGATGATCTTTCTACTTCCCTGGTGTTGTTTGAATAGGCTTTGGAGATTGTCAGGTTCTGGCATGGTGGCTGTGTCATGGAGTTTCAGCAAAAACGTGACTCGTATCATGAATGTAATTAGAACCAGTAACCAAACAGCACACGCTTTGAAAGGATATTCCATTGCAGAATTTCTGAACCATTTCAGTCCTCCACGGATTTTATTAATGGGATTTATTTGTTTCTGACTGTACTTTTTAATAATAACAAATGTAATATCAATCAATTTCTTTCAAACAGATAAAGTCTTTCAGGCTTGTTGAAACACCTGAAATTTTTAGTTTTGTACTGGATCTTGGATCTTGAGCCAAACACAGACTTTTTGGCGGTCATCTCTGTACTCATCTCACCTACAAAGATTTGAAACAGATATTAGATATCAGATTTTTTTATCGGGAAATGTATGCTGACTTTGCCTTTTCAGATGTATGACATTGAATCTACCCTTCCTTTCACTTAGTGCAATAAAAGATTAGGAAAGACTTAAGCAAAGAAATGTAATGTAACTTAAGATCCATGATTGTAGGATCATTAAATATTTGAAAAGACCTCAAAAAATATGCACGTCAATTAATCTGTCCATTCATGTATATATTCTTCATCATATCCTATTGGGGGCAAAATCTGAGTCCCTCTATGGGCAAGGTCTTTTATAGGACTAAACAACTGTATAGTTTAAAATCCAAATTGGCATGTTTTTTGAGAGTGGAATGAAATTCAATTTGTACTTATGCCAGGATAATAGACCTGACCTGGATCTGTTCCTAGCAAACTTAGAGGTAAGCCTTTCCACGTATCATCCATGTTAGGATAATGAAAAGATTCATGCTTCCTTCCAAGCTGACCTTAAAATAATCTTATTTTTATCCAGTATTATAGAGGTTGTGTCCTTTACTTGAATAGATTTTTCAACTGCCAAGAGAGGAAAATATCATTGGGGAAGTTAAAGCGCTTTTTGTTTCTTATGCTGAAATATAAGTGAAATCATTAGCTCCTATCCTGAGAGCATCTCTTGAGAGGATATCTAAAGGTTGAGTAAGCAAGAGAGGTAAACATAGAGAAAGTAGGGGCTAGTGAACTAAAAATAAGTTTTATTTCTTCAATATATCTGAGTTTACTATATCGGAGAACTCTGACAACTAAAATGCAGATGAAAACCACAGGTCATGTAAAGGACTGGAAAACACACTGTGAATGGATTGAGTCAACTCTATTACCACTACCACGAAAACAAATGAATACCCTTGTATGTTTAATGGTGTATCAAAAAATCAACTTTACATGCCTAAGATGGCATCATGATGCTATTGATTTTATATCTATGTTAGGTCCCATTACTGGCAAATTGGCCAGTATCATTGTGAGTCATAACAATTCTAATATAACAACAAAATAGAATAGCTCAAATTAAGTTAAAAGCTTAGAGATATTACAGCACTTAACACTAATATAAAATTCTATGTTTTTTGTGAGAAACAAGGTCATGTTTTCAAACTGCACAAAAAGCCAAACAGTAATGTGGTCCATCTGGATTTCTTGAAACTCTGCAAGTGTAAACTCCTAGGCATTTTACTGATAGAAAATGGACTGCAGGGTGTTAGTTAAAATGTAGTTAAATGTTCATAAAGCCTTTTTAATCCTATATTTATAGTACCCAAACATAAAGTGACATGAACAGTATTTCAGCTGTTCACAGGACCTTCTGTTAATGGATTTCTAAATGATTAGTGACAAAAGCAGATCCCATAATTGATTTATAATTACTCTCACAAATATACTGTGCTTTAGAAATATTCATCTAACCCTCTTATCAAAGCAATTATTACACTAGTGTTCATAACTCTGTTTAACACAATGTAATTGAATACCTGAGAACCATAGTAAGATACAATTTTCCTATCTGAAACATGATAAATGACATTATAAACAAACCTAAGAAAACTTCAGTTATAAGTCCTTATTTCTTGAAAAAAGTTAGTAATTTTTCAAGTCTAACAGGAGTTTGTAGAATTATGTTATGATAGAGAACTATGACCTATACTACCCACTACCATTGAAATGTTAAAATATTTCCACCTTTATTGAGTCTCTGGCTAATTAGATGCTATTCACATCTAGAATAAAGCAAATTGCTTATCACTACTTTTAACAAAAGTATTTTAGTATTATAAAGAAAAAACTTATTTCCAATCTACTTATTGCATCTATATTCTATCTCTGGCTTCCCTGTTGGCTCAGAGGTTAAAGCATCTGCCTCCAATGCGAGAGACCCGGGTTCAATCCCTGGGTCGGGAAGATCCCCTGGAGAAGGAAATGGTAACCCACTCCAGTATTCTTGCCTGGAGAATCCCATGGACGGAGAAGCCTGGTATGCTACAGTCCATGGGGTTGCAAAGAGTTGGACACGACTGAGCAACTTCACTCACTCACTCACTCTATCTCTGTATCTAAACTTTTGTTATAAAGAGAAATATTTGTCTACATATATTTTTTTCAAGATTATCCTTAAAATAAGCAATATTGACCTATAGATAGTATACATTTTTGTTTCACACTAAAAATTTGGATAACATAATGAAGTATTTTCTGAACCACTAAGTATTCTTCATGTTGACCAAGTAGAGTTCATTTCTTCCTTCCTTTGGCCCCCTATCTGCTTTCTGTACATATCCATGTGAAAGAGTGTCCTACTCTTTTGCAGTCAGAACTACTAACCTAATTAGATGTGAACCTGCAGAAGGCAGCAGCTGTCTTGACTTTTCTTTCCTGGCTACTCCTCCCACAATATATGCCTGCTCATGCTTGCTCAGTCACTTCAGTCATGTGTGACTCTATGATGCTATGAACTGTAGCCTGCTAGGCTCCTCTGTTCATGGGATTCTCTAGGCAAGAATATCGGAGTGGGTTGCCATGCCCTCCTCCTGGGGATCTTTTCCACCCAGGGATTGGACCCATGTCTCCTGCATTGCTGGCAGATTCTTTACCACTGAACCACTGGAGAAGCACCATAGCACATGCTAGGTACTCAATAGAGCATTTTTTTTTAAATTTAAAAAACCCTTCAAAATAGGCATAAAAATTGAAAAGATGATCCAAGGAGTTTCTGTACATATTCTGTTGCAGGAAGGGGGACCCCTTCCAGGGCCCAAAAATGGACTTTGGTCTAACACTCAGAAATGAATTGTCTGAGAAGACACATGTACTGACAAAAGAAGAGATTTTATTGGGAAAGGGTGCTCAGGCAGAAAGCAGGAGAGCAATAGGGTAAGGGAACCCAGAAGAACTGCTCTGCCATGTGGCTCCCAGGATTTATGGTGATGGGATTAGTTTCCAAGTTGTCTTTAGCCAATCATTCTGACTCAGAGTCCTGTCTGGTGGTGCACACCTTGTTCATCCAAGATGGATGCCAGCGAGAAGGATTCTGGGAGGTGGTCAGACATGTGGTGTCTCCTTTTGACCTTTCCTGATCTCTTCCTGTTGGTAGCAGTTTATTAGTTTTGTGTTCCTTACCAGTACCTCCTGTCCTAAAGCAACTCATGCAAATGATTACCGTAGTGCCTGGCCAGGGGGGACGGTTTCAGTCAATGTGCTTCCCCGAACACTTCCACATGATTTTCCCTAATGCTAATAGATGCCATGGAGCTTTGGTCAATACTAAACCACTAGCCTTGGTAATATATTAATTAAACTAAAGACTTTATTTGGAATTTATGTTTTCCCTATACTGTCTTTTTTGGTTGTTATTGTTGTTCCAAGATCTAATTCAGGATACCACATGACATTTAGTCATGTCTCCTAAATATCCTCTGATCTATGTCAGTTTCTCAGTCTTTTCTTGTTTTTCATGACCTTGATGAAAAATAAAGAATTTTGCTTCACTAGGTGAATGAATTACTTTGTTGAAAACCAATCAGTCTACTTTATTATGTGTTTGTATTAGAGAGAATTGTGTGGATGTAAAATATGTGCTTATTCTGTGGTTGCATTTTAATTGTTTACTCAAAACTTCTGAAGTATATCATGTAATGCAGCTTAAGTATTGATATAAAGGCAAAGTTTAAATAGTTATTTTTCTTCTGATTTTAAATTTCAAATGTGAAAATTAATTTCAAATGTGAAAATTATTTTCAAAGATGAATGATCATAAGCCTCTTCAAGTAATAAGAATTAAGAACTAATAAACATATAATGCCAGTGAGACAGAAAAAGCAGGATGGATTAGGGTTAAGAATATCTACTTTGGATTCAGAAATGCTTGTATCTTGTTAATGACTTGGCCATTTGCTCACTATGTGGTCTTTGGTGAGTTATCTTAACTTTGTCTTTCGTTAAAGAAAGATAATATTATTCATGGGCTATTGTGAAGATAAAAATGATTAAGTTAATGTACTTTATTAAATTAAAATTAGCTCTTAAGAAATATAATTAATGAACCAAAAGAAAAAAAAAGCAGGAAAGGAGATTAAAAGAAATAATCATTCAACAATATAAAAAGTCATACTAAAATTGAACAAGCTAAAAGAAATCTAATTAATAGATAACTAATGCAAAGTTATGTGTACTTGCCCAAGAGGAAACCCAAGACCATTAATTCACTTGTTATCTATTGACATTTGATGTCTCAGACTGTAAAGAATCTGACTGCAATGTGGGAGACCCTACTTTTATCCCTGGGTCCATAAGATCCCCTGGAGAAGTGAATGGTTACCCACTACAGTGTTCTTGTCTGAAGAATTCCATATATAGAGGAGCCTGGTGGGCTACAGTACAGTCAACGGGGTCTCAAAGAGTCAGACACAACTGAAAGACTATTATGTTCACTAAAACTGAACAAACTAGATGAAATCTAATTAATAGAAAAGTTATGTGTACTCTCCCAAGAAGAAACTCAGACAATTAATTCACTTGTTATCTGCTGACGTTTTTATTTAATATTTATCAGAAAGTTGGAGAAGAAAAGGGCACCCCACTCCAGTGTTCTTGCCTGGAGCATCCCAGGGACAGGGGAGCCTGGTGGGCTTCCGTCTATGGGGTCGCACAGTCAGACACGACTGAAGTGACTTAGCGGCAGTATATAGTTGAAATCTTCTATAAATTTTAGAGTTTCTTTATAAATTAATGTATCTTAGTAAGAACTGTATTGTTAATGCATCACACACTAATGGACACTCCCACATGTTTTAACAGTCTTCTCTGACACTGAGGAGCTCAGTAAGAAATAAGACTTCCCACAACTGCAACCATTGGCTCATGTATTCTAGACACATGCTTCAGCAAATTTACTGATTGTAGAAAAGTCATGTTTTATGGTCCATAAATTAAAAAGTATAATATATTAGAGAGATTTTATGGAAAACTGTCTTTTTCAGAAAGTAAAAGAGTATTTTTTTAAATAGAAAAGTAATCTTTTTTTACATATGTCCCTTTTTATATATTTTTAATTTTTTATTGGAGCATAGTTGACTTACAGTGTCATGTTAGTTTCAGGAGTACAGCAAAGGGATTCACTTATACACATGCATTTATCCATTTCCTTTCAAATTGCTTTCCCGTGTAACTTATTACAGAATATTAACCAGAACTCCCTGTGCTATACAGTAGATCATTATTAGTTCCCATCACTTCATGGGAAATAGATGGGAAAACAGTGAAAATAGTGTCAGACTATATTTTGGGGGACTCCAAAATCACTGCAGATGGTGATTGCAGCCATGAAATTAAAAGACGCTTACTCCTTGGAAGGAAAGTTATGACCAACCTAGATAGCATATTCAAAAGCAGACACATTACTTTACCAACAAAGGACCATCTAGTCAAGGCTATGGTTTTTCCAGTGGTCATGTATTTATGTGAGAGTTGGACTGTGAAGAAAGCTGAGCACTGAAGAATTGATGCTTTTGAACTGTGGTGTTGGAGAAGACTCTTGAGAGTCCGTTGGACTGCAAGAAGATCCAACCAGTCCATCCTAAGGAGATCAGTCCTGGGTGTTCATTGGAAGAACTGATGCTGAAGCTGAAACTCCAATACTTTGGCCACCTGATGTGAAGAGTTGACTCACTGGAAAAAACCCTGATGTTGGGAGGGATTAGGGGCAGGAGGAGAAGGGAATGACAGAGAATGAGATGGCTGGATGGCATCACTGACTCGATGGACATGGGTTTGTGTAGACTCTGGGAGTTAGTGATGGACAGGGTGGCCTGACGTGCTGTGATTCATGGGGTCGCAAAGAGTCGGACACGACTGAGTGACTGAACTGAACTGACTCTAAATGTAACAGTGTGTGTATGTTAACCCCAATCTCTAGTTTTTCACTTCCCCCCAAGTTTCCCCTCTAGTAATCATAAGTTTGATTTTCAGATCTGTCAGTCAGTTTCTGTTCTGTAAATCAGCTCATTTGTATCATTTTACACACTTTATATATCTGGGAGTTGAGCAAGTTGTGGAATCACTCCAAGCCTTGATTTATTTTCTGCTTAAAAATGTAGAATTGTGCTGGATCAGTGGTTCTCATGCTTTTGTGTTTTTCATTAAGAAGTAAATTAAAAATGGAAATCAGCAATTCTCACTTTGGCAGCACATATAACTAAAAATGGATATCAACATAGGGCCACTCTTCATTCTGTCACATAAAGCAAATTTTTAAAACTCAAAAATATTTTAAAACATGTTTTAAAGTTATTTAAATTTTACAAACCATGCTGGTTATTTAGACGGAGTCTCATATTCATTGCTTCTGCCTATAAGTATTTTCAGCAAAAGTTGTCTCAATCTCATGTACAATTTTTCTGTTGAAAGAGTTTTTTTCTACCGAATTTTAAAATAATCTTAACAAGTCTGATTGATAGCAAAAACAATTGAAGTGAAGATAGAAAAAGCAAGCTGAAAGTAGTTATATACTAGCACTTTAATATGCTTATGTTTAATTTTTTAAATTTCTCATTCTATTTTCAGCTAAACTGTGAAATAAATCAGGAGGATAAGACTGAAATAAAGATGTAATAGGAAAGCTGAGCACAAACCTATTAATTTATTTGTTTGTTATCCAAAGACTTCCTGAAAAAGTTGGTACTAAGCTCTGGTTCTCCTGAGTCATGATCTTCTCATCTCTTAGACCACATAAAAATGTCTTTTAGCTAAAATGAATCATCTGAAAAGGTAAAATTTCACTCTATTTGAATACACACAGAGGTCTCACCAAAAACCTTTTTCAGGCAAAACTAATTCTCAGAAACAATGAAGTATATATAAAATTGAAAATGAAAGGTCCTTCAAATTACTAGCATTACCAACAGTATAACAAATTCAGTCATATTTAAATTTAAGAACATATGCAAAAAGACAAAGCTGGAGTTTTAACTGTAGATTTTTAAAATTGCACAGATATAATCCCATTCAAAAATGAATTAAGTAAGCAATCAAGTACTTCTTAAAACTACAGTGATAATACAGAAAACTAATAAATACCTAGACTGCTACTAAATGCCATAAAGCATACAAAAAAAGCATGGCCATGATCTTTTTTTTCTAGAGCATAGTAAGCTACTTGAAGATACAAACTAATACATATTCAAAACTATTGTTGAATAGAAAAAAATAGTATATTCATATGGCTGTTCGTATGTCCACACACAGCAATCAGGGAAGGGTTCTTGTTGGAAATTTGAAGTAAGCTGGGTCTTGGAAAGTAATCAAGATTTGAAAAGACAAGGAAAGGGAGGGTATTCTATAGCTAATGAACAAACACAAGTCTAAAAATATGGTGAAATTGGGAGATATCAATGTTTAGGAATAAGTTAAAAGGATCTTAGAATCTTAGAGCTTGAAGAGGCTTCAAACATCACATAGCTCAATCCCCTGCTTTCTCAATTTGGGATCCTAAGAATGAAAAAAACAGAGGAGACTGGCCACAGACACACAGCTTGTTAATGGTTCAGTTGGTACATGAATCTAGGTCTCTTCATTTTCACAGTCCAATGCTGTTTTAAATAAACAAGTTATCTTTTACTGGTTCACATTTAATTCAATATGAATGGAGCAATTAAAATTACAGACTGGAAACAGGAGATTGCCAAAGAGAGGGCTTGAAAAATATGCTGTTGTAATTATTGTTAACCTGTGAGAGTTTCATCATGTTCGCTTATCTTCCTGTTTCTGGCAAGAGGTAGTATGTCCTTCTGAAATCTGATGTGGCCTCTTGCAGGTTTTTGGCATGAAATTACCTAAATAGAGCCAGAAATATCATGAGTGAGACTGTGCAGTGAAGTTTCTACCCCATTTTCAGTGTTAAGACTCAAACACAGTTTGGTTGAAGCTTCTGATGTAAGTACCAGACTTGGGAGATGTAACGACACATATTAGATGGTGCTTGTGGCAGAAGGGCAGGCACAGGTTACAATCTGATGAAGCAGATCTGACTCTTCATTTTGGTGACTTAAATGTATAATTGAGGTATAAACTTAAATTCAGAAAATAGTTTATACACCAATGTAATTCAAAGAATTATATCATAGAAGCTAATAGAAAGGCGAATAATAATTTTCATGATTAGATACTTTAAGTACTAATTCGAGTTAAATAATTCTAATTAAATAAACTAATTAAAGGAATTAAATAAAATTTTATGAGTTCAATAATTATTTATTTAGTGAGAATTTCTAGGCTTTTAAAAAAATTTTGGTGATTATGATACATCAGTGAATAAACAACAAAAGCCTTGCCTCATGAAATTTATTGGCCGATGGAAATTTACATTCCAGTTTGTCTTCTAAGTGCTAGAAAGAGTATCTAGTACAGACTGTGAAAAGATGAAACAAAGTGACTGGTCTATTTACAAGTCCATTATTTTAAAAGAAAAAACAGACATGAATAATAATTAGGAGATAGTAAGATATCATCTCCAATTGAAAAATGTATTGTGTCAAATACAGCACAAAGAAATAAGTGAATAACTCCATAAATAGCAGACAGGAATGGTTTTGCTAAGAAATAGGCTCTAAATGGGTTGTATTAAGAATGCAAAAGTGAAGCTGGCTAAAATAAAATATAATACTTTATAGATATGGATATGTATAGATATGTATACAATATGGTAATTTTGAAGTTGAGAAAAAGTGACTGAAGTAACAAGCCAAATTTCTTATTAATAGATACACACTTCTTGCTTCTTGTAAAATGGAATCTGAATATTTTTTCCGCCTATGTACATCTAACAGTTAACTGAAATGGAAACATTTACAAGAACTATTGACTAACCAGATTTAATAAATATAAATTAAGGATATTTTTGCTTTTATGTGGTGAAATATAGTTTATTAAATACTATGTTCATATAATAGTTCAGTCTGAACTATTATATATTAAAAATTTGAGTCTTTGTTGATTACTGTTCTACTGCTCTACTGCTCTACTTTAAACTTAAGGCATCTGGTCCCATCACTTCATGGCAAATAGATAGAGAAACAGTGGAAACAGTGTCAGACTTTATTTTGGGGGGCTCCCAAATCACTGCAGTTGGTGATTGCAGCCATGAAATTGAAAGACGCTTACTCCTTGGAAGGAAAGTTATGACCACACTAGATAGCATATTTAAAAGCAGAGACGTTATTTTGCCAACAAAGGTCCGTCTAGTCAAGGCTATGGTTTTTCCAGTGGTCATGTATGGAAGTGAGAGTTGGACAGTGAAGAAAGCTGAGCATGGAAGAATTGACGCTTTTGAACTGTGGTGTTAGAGAAGACTCTTGAGAGTCCCTTGGACTGCAAGGAGATCCAACCAGTCCATTCTAAAGGAGACCAGTCTTGGGTGTTCATTGGAAGGACTGATGCTAAAGCTGAAACTCCAGTACTTTGGCCACCTCATGCGAAGAGTTGACTCATTGGAAAAGATCCTGATGCTGGGAGGAATTGGGGGCAGGAGGAGAAGGGGACGATGGAGGCTGAGATGGCTGGATGGCATCACTGACTCGATGGACATGGGTTCGGGTAATCTCCGGAGTTGGTGATGGACAGGGTAGCCTGGTGTGCTCTAATTCACTGGATCACAAGGAGTTGGACACGACTGAGCAACTGAACTGAACTGAAACTTAAGTTATTGAATAAACTTACTATAGTAATACTAAGTTGAGTTAGAATCAGTTCTCAATTAACTTATTAATTCTCTCTAATCATTTAATATGCTGACTGGCAATTTTATCCAGCCAGAGTGCAAAATAGCCAAAGTAACACAATGTTCAAAAATTGCTAAAATGAACATGAGAATCATATCATCTATTTTAAAAAGTTGAATCAAATAATTGGAAATTTTCTTGCACTAAAAATGCTAGCTGATAAATTATATCAATTTTGGCAGCTAAATATGACTTTAAAATAATTTTGGAACTTTACAAGCCCACCCAGTATTTTGATTTATTTTCAGTGGAAAACTTTCTTTTTTTTCCCCCTAATGAAAGATCCAAGATATTTAAATAAAAGTAAAAGATATCCAGTGACCTTAGGAAAACCCCTTAAATAAAAATAAATGTATCAAATGACCTTAGACATTCCCCTTAAAGATGGGGAAGAATGCCTAATGAAAGGGAAAATAAAGAGAATAAACTTCTAATATCAACTATTGGGGAAGTCTGTTTAAAATTGTGCTAGTCTGTAAAATCAACATTGTATCTCCAGTTCTCAGTAAAAGGACAGTTGAGTTCAGAGAATAAGTGTAACTTTAACAGAATGCTTGAAAGGCAAAAACTCATATCAAGGACAGTAATTATAAAAAGACTGAAATAATTTACCAAATCTGTGCATGCTTGAAAGTGAGAGGGAAATGTAGAAACCTGTTAGATGGACATGTGGAAACAGGTCAGTCCACAGATTAGCTGAGCATTCCAAACCACAGGCACTCAAAATTATGAGCTAGACCAAAAGGAATGTAGATAGAGGGATCTTCAGTCCATCACATCTTCATGTGCATGCTTACCAGGTATCATTTTTAGTCCAGGGGATGCTGTGTTTCTCTTTTAATATGAAGAAACTTTGAGGAAGAGTAAAAGGGAGATTTCTGGGGAGAATGATTTTGTTTTGTTTTCCTCTTTGATTAGATTGCATGGTACACCTCAGTTTAAATTTTCCATTTTCATATAGTTATTTTATTATTATATACTTTATTTGAAATAAATTTCTAAGAATTTTTTATCCTTCCTTTGAAAAATGGATGGACTAATGTGCAAATCCTTCTGGCTTTCTATCATTTCTCACAGTTGGGCTTTAACAGACATTTGAGCTTGAAGATCAAAGCTGTACCTTAACAGTTATGCAACTCGGGTCAAATTATTATCCCTCTCTAAGCAGTCCTCTCACTTGCAAACTAGATTTTTGTGAGGCTTAAATGAAATAATCATCTTTAACCACAGTTAAATTTTTACTAATAATCCTACTAAAATAAATGGCACATTTTAGATGTTCATATGATATTGTTGGGGGCTTCCCAAGTGGCTCAGTGAATCTGAGATTCTCAAAGAATCTGCCTGCCAATGCAGGAGACACAGGGGACATGTGTTTGATTCCTGCATTAGGAAGATCCCCTGGAGGAGGAAGTGGCAACTCACTGCAGTATTTTGGATGGAAAATCCCATGGACAGACGAGCCTGGCAGGCTATAATCCATAGGGTCACAGCTGCTGCTGCTGCTGCTAAGTTGCTTCAGCCGTGTCTGACTCTGTGCGACCCCATAGACTGCAGCCCACCAGGCTCCTCTGTCCATGGGATTCTCCAGGCAAGAACACGAGCGGGTTGCCATTTCCTTCTCCATAGGGTCACAGCACCGGACACAACTTAGCTACTGAGCATGCATGCATGATATTGTAGAGGTTTGTTTTGTTTTGAGACAGATGTCACATAAATTATCAAAAAATAAACAAAAAATAATAAATATCCAGTTTCTACTTATGCAATGCTAGATTCTGTATGAATAGCAGTCATGTAGCATGTAAAACTCTACCCTAAAAAAATCCCATAATCTACTAAGATATTATAATGAATTTTAGAGACAATAAGCTAAGCTAGACTCTTTGCTATATACTGCAGATTTTAGTTACTAAGATGCATTTTTGTACACATGAAATTTATTCTAGTGGTATTGTCTGGATTTCTGTATGGGCTACGTTTTGATAAATGTGTTTGCCTATGAATCCCTTTAACTTCCAACAATAAACCCCCTTGGGTAGAATCCTGAAAAAAGCCAAACTTATCCACCTTGTACCAAATCACAGTGTAGTGAAGTTACATGATGCCTTATACCCAGCACCTCCTGATGTATAGGAGGTAGTCTGTAGGGAGAGGAAGGTTTTAGGAAATTAGGCGAGCTCCTTTGCATATTGTTTTGAACATTCAAGGGATTGTTTACTAAGCAGCACCCTAGTGATTGCTAACATTCCTTTCGGTTCTAAAAATTCCATGATTCTATAATTCTGTAATTTAGCCTATAAAAATACTCCAACAAATCACATGAGCCATTCAAGAAATAGTACCGCAAGGCTTGTCATGTTTGTGCTTCTGCCTTTTGGACGGACCACTATTTATTTTATAGTTTTCCTCTTGATGGACCTAAACAAGAAAGGGAGATATAAAAATATTATTCTTGTTATTATCAGTTCTCATTTTTGCAAGCTTGGAATTCATTTGGTGGAAAATCACTAGATTTATCCTACTCTAGTTAGTTTGTGTTGGACCAAGGTTGATAAGTAAAATAATATACTGGAAACAAAGCTCCTAAAAAATTTCCAAACACTATAAACCTTTATTTTCTCTTTTCTCTTTTGAGACATTTTCACAAACTGACTTGAGTTGGAGTATTTTTTCTCTATAGATTTGAAAATGCAGTAAAGGGAAATTCATTTAAGTGTATCTTATATCATGTTTTTAAAGCTAGAATTCACAACCAAATAATGGAAGGTTAAACATATTGAAGTAGGTGACATCAGCTCCAATCTATAACTTATTACATCTGCAAGGCCTAAAAGTATAACTATCAAAGATCTTTGAACTTTTGGATCAATGCTAAAATTTGTTAAAAAGTTCTACTCAGGTTTTGAATTATTCTTGATAATTTATAATTATTAATTGAGTAAAATGAAAATAATTCTAATGGGTGGGAAAACTGTATACATTATATTTCTATATTAAATATAGTATTTATTATATATACTATATGAATATTGTATATAGATATTTTGTTGTTTAGTCACAAAGTCGTGTATGACTCTTTTGTGATCCATAGAATGTAGCCTGCCAGGCTCCTCTGTCCATGGAACTTTCCAGGCAAGAATACTGGAGTGGGTTGCCATTTCCTTCTCCACAGGATCTTTCTGACCTAGGGATCAAACCCTCATTTCCTGCATTTCAGGTGGATCCTTTACTGGTGAGCCAGCAGGGAAGCCCAGTATATATATATATATATATATATATATAAAATAATTTTTAAATGTTTTGAAATTATTTTTTATCAAGGTATAGTCTACTTACAATATTTTGTTAGTTTTAGAATATTGTGTTAGTTTTGGGTATACAGCAAAGTAATTGTTATATATGCATTTTTTATTTCAGATTATTTTCCATGATAGGCTATTATGAAATATTGACTATTGTTCCCTTTGTTATAAAGTAAATCCTTACTGCTTATCTATTTTATGTATAGTAGTTTGTTAACTCCATACTCCTAACCAGAAATTTGTTTTCTATATCTGTGAGTCTTGTTTCCATTTTTATACAGATTCATTTGTAGTATATTTTTCAGTTCAGTTCAGTTCAGTTCAATCGCTCAGTCGTGTCCAACTCTGCGACCCCATGTATCACAGCATGCCAGGCCTCCCTGTCCATCACCAACTCCCGGAGTTCACCCAGACTCACGTCCATCGAGTCAGTGATGCCATCCAGCCATCTCATCCTCTGTCGTCCCCTTCTCTTCCTGCCCCCAATCCCTCCCAGCATCAGAGTCTTTTCCAGTGAGTCAACTCTTCACATGAAGTGGCCAAAGTACTGGAGTTTCAGCTTTAGCATCATTCCTTCAAAGAAATCCCAGGGCTGATCTCCTTTAGAATGGACTGGTTGGATCTCCTTGCAGTCCAAGGGACTCTCAAGAGTCTTCTCCAATACCACACTTCAAAAGCATCAATTCTTCAGCGCTCAGCCTTCTTCACAGTCCAACTCTCACATCCATACATGACCACAGGAAAAACCATAGCCTTGACTAGACGGACCTTTGTTGGCAAAGTAATGTCCCTGCTTTTGAATATGCTATCTAGGTTGGTCATAACTTTCTAGTATCACTTAAATAAGAATTCACTGACCACAGGCATTAGTTTCAGCAAAACTCTCCCAGTCAGTAATGGGTTAATCTTGAAATGGTTTCAATTATTTTAGGATTGAGAATTTTGTCAAGCAAATTTAAGGTATGATAAACATAAACCACTCTCAGATTTCATATTATCTCAGGCATAAAATTATAACAATGCTATCAATAGTTCATAGAAGTCAAAAAGGTATTTATATATTTCTGAGTAATATTTGAATGCATTATTGATAAATGTATAAATAAGAAAGCATAATACCATAAAATGATAAACTATTTTACATTTTACTATGGTGGAGCAGTTTGAAATTTTATGAATATATCTTTGAAATTTTCACAAGTATTGCCTTGAAAATAACATGATTTGTATACATTTTACCAAATATATGGTATTTATCTAAATTCTTTTGTGAATGAAAATCGTGATAATTTTAAGAGAAATTCTTAACTATATGTCATGAAAGGTAGTTGAAAAGCATAGTACTAATCAGCCTTATTTTTTGCTGATCCCTTTGTTTTTTCTATATCCAGCTAGAATGTCAAGTTGGATCACATGGAATTAGGAGCCTAAAATCTGGAGCCTAAAACATCATTTTGCTGCATTTTATGGCACAAAGGCCTTAATCTTGGCATCCTTAATCTTTTCCTTAGGGTGTAGAATGTAATGAAAAGCACATAACAGCTATACCCAGTCATCCTTTCCTTTATTATTTAAAAACTTGGATCATTTTTGGTACATTTCTCCCCATTGATGTGGCTCCTTATGCAAAATATGCCCTTTGGACAGAAAAGTTTTATTCATTGTGCTTGAAATTCCAAGAAAAAGGATGGGATGCCATTCTTCATCTTCTCAGATGTCAGTGGTAAATTTGAAAAGTTATATTGGGCTTTCTATTGAATTATGGATCAAAGTGGTTTTCCTGTTCAGTCCAACAGGAATCTGCAGAGGACAATAGAATCCCAGAAATCAACAGAACATTTTGTGTCAAAATTAGTTCTGTCATTTGAGAATACATTTTGTCTGAAGGAGATGACTGGCACAGATAAAGAGGCACTGGAGAGAGACATCCTCAGATACCTCTTGCATAGACTTGTCTTTTCTAGTATTGATGTTGACTGGCTATATCTATCCTCATGCCCTTGGTTCAGAGCTTGCTAAATTGAAAATATATGGAATTTAATGAGTAACTTTCCCCACTCCATTAGGGATGACCAGGGTCAGTTTTAGAATGTGAAATTATAATACATATGTTTCTGATTTATTTACAGCTAATTCAGAAAAAAAAAAATTACTGGCTCTGAGCAGTTTTGTGTCCAAGAATGCTACAAAAAAAAAATCAAAGGTCCTCATCCTTCTCTCTCCTCCCCTTTTGGTGTAGAATTCCTGTCTTGTCTCCACCCTCTTTCATTTCCCCTGATAAGTTTTAGTAGACACAGGGTATCTTTTACTTCCCCAGGGAAGGATTCTATAATCTAATCATTCTGTGGTTTCCCTAGAATTTAACATAAACTTTTCTGTGGTTTCCTCTCTATACAACCCAATATACATTTTATTATTATTTCTCTATGACTTTAAGTCACTCTTCCTCTTTTATGGGATACCTAATATTGTGCTGATAGCATATAAATCAGGAGCCATTTTGACATTTTCTTTGCAATGTTTAAAATAATTCTTTTAGTCATCAAGGAGTACTATTAGGCTGAAATGTGTATTAGGTTTTCAAGTGTCTGATATGGTTTAAAACTGAAACTTTTAAAGGGTGGGAGTGACTAAGTACAGTCTGCCACTGCAGATATGCTCTATGTAATATTTATACAGATTTCTTTAACTTGGTTTTTAGTGAGTTATTTCTTTTATCTATTCTGATCCATTTCATTAAGTCTACTGAATCAATTGGTGTTAATAGCATATAATCTTTCATTATGTATTCGTGAAAATGAAACTGTACTTTGCTTACAGCATTTGCTGTAATCTGTCATTCTGTTATCAGCATTTTGTATGTATTTTTATAGCCTTTATACATGTATTATACCTAAATTTTTAGTTTACAGTCTCTGTATAGACAAGACTTTGCCATAGCCATATGGATTCTTATTGTTTTTTGGTGTTTACAAAGAGCATTGATACATAGACAGACAGACAGATAGATATATTATCTTCTGTCTCTTTTCACAACAATCTTATCCAATAGGGATACAACAGATATTTTTCTTTATGAATTAATAAATGTGAGAACTGAGATTAAAGAGAGGTTAAATGACATAGAATAAAACATAACTGGTAAGTAGCAGAACTAAAATTAATATCTAAGACTTCTGATTCATTATCCAATCATAACTATCAACATTAATTAAATAGTAGTCATATGAGAAATACTGAGTGATGTAAAACTTCACTTTTTACATGAAAAAGTAAACACTATCCTTACTATCTATTATAGTATTTTCTTCTTGCTCCAATATCTAGTTATATTGATGCCATTAATAAGACAGAAATCCAATAAATATTAAGTTTGAATTTCTCCTTCTTGAGTGAGTGAAGGAGTCAAGTCGCTCAGTCGAGTACCTTTATAGCTTTCCTAAGAAGAAAATATCTTAGTTACAAGGTTCTGAGGAACAATGAATGCACAGTGTTTGTAATTACCATCATCTGAGTGTATAAACGGTAAGTGTATGTGCTAACTCACTTCAGTCCTGTCCGACTCTTTGCGACCCTATGGAGTGTAGCCTGCCAGGCTCCTCTGTCCATGAAATTCTCCAGGCATGCATACTGGAGGGGGTTGCCATGCCCTCCTCCAAATGGTGTATAGATGTGTAAAATAAGATGGGCAATGTATTAGTGAGTATCAACTACGTATTAGCTCTCACACTAAATTTTAGCCACCAACGACAATTTGCCTATCTCGTAATTTCCTTTTCTGGCTTTCTCTACCTCAATTTCAGCCTGTTTAAACCTCAGTTTTCTTGGTGACTCTCTAGAAAACAATCTTTTCCTATAATCCCTATAATCCCAAATGATTCCAGGCCTAAAGCACACTCTAATTACTTACTTGCATTTTTTGCTAATTTAACTTGGCCCCAAATCCCAAGCACAGAACATCTTTTTACCTAAAACTACTTTCAACTTCTTCCCCACTGCCTGCCCCACCCCTATTCATCTCAGTCACTTCCTGAGAGTCTTATTTCTTCAGCCTTTATTTAGAATACTCTTGCTCCTTTTAATATTGAGCAATTTTCATTTTTATTTTTTTTTTCAGAATATCAAGTGTGAAGATTTAATTCAGATAAATTGTACAGAATACCTTGTTCAATATCTCAATCATGGTAAACACGGTAGCCATGATTATTATCTATGTTAATATCACTTTTGCCTTTCTCTTGTTAATGGTAGAGAAGAGTAAAACATAAAAAGTAAAAGTTCCCTTTCTTATTATTTCTCATCCTCACTCCCAAATCTCAATAGGAAACGTTTTTTTTTTATTGTTTCAGTTTCCAAATTTCTGAAACTACCAAAATAAATGTTACCATTTCTTCATTTATCATTTTTAAACAGTGTTTGTTAATGTTGTCTATAAAAGAGGGAAATTTGCATGGTCCACTTCCTCCTCCTCTCATATTGGTAGTTCTTGTATTAGCTATATTTATGAAGTAGAAATAATGTATTCTTCATCTTTGGTGTGGTTTTTTTTTTTTTTTTTAGATATATATATATTTTTAAATTTTATTTTATTTTTAATTTTATTTTTAATTTGTTAATTGATTCTTCTGCTGCTGCTGCTGCTAAGTCGCTTCAGTCGTGTCTGACTCTGTGTGACCCCATAGACAGCCTCCTACCAGGCTCCTCTGTTCCTGGGATTCTCCAGCAAGAACACTGGAGTGGGTTGCCATTTCCTTCTCCAATGCATGAAAGTGAAAAGTGAAAGTGAAGTTGCTCAGTTGTGTCCGACTCTTAGCGATCCCATGGACTGCAGCCTTCCAGGCTCCTCCATCCATGAGATTTTCCAGGCAAGAGTCCTAGAGTGGGGTGCCATTGCCTTCTCCAATTGATTCTCCTGGACCCTTTCAGTTCACTTCTTATAGAATCATAGATTTGATAGATAGGAAATATTATATATGTTTTGAATAAAGACAATAAGGACCAAAGGGATTACAGTTTACGTATCTTGGAATGTCTTTCCCTTACTGGTTTTATATTTCTGCCTTACCCCCATCTGCTTTTACCTGAAGTTGCTTTTTTTTTTTTTTTTGCTAGCCACAAGATGTCTCTTCTTTGAATTGCAAGTTATGGCCTATTATAAAATCATCACCCACAAAATTATGTTTAAGTAATATGTGTACAATTATATTTAATATGAATTAAAGGGGTACGTGTGTTCAAAGAATACTTTTGACTAATGTGCTTTTAAAAAAATTTCCCATATTTGATATTAGAAAGTACTTTTCTGCTTTATCCACTTTTAAGATTTAGTCTTTTTAAATAACTGGAATTTGAGTTTTCATTTTGATGTTAAAATATGAGATATAATGTAAAATCATAAATCCTAATTTAATATTATATGAAATATCATAAATATGGGATTCTTTTATTGTCTATGTCAGTTATAGATTTTTGTTTAAGACAACTGCTTTCACTAGCCCATTAATCATGTTTCAGTGCAATTGTTTTTAACCATATAAAGACATTTTTATGTTTCCGTTTATAGTATTTTGATTAATTTTTATATTCTATGACAATGAATAACAAAGTAAAAATTATTTCATATAATAGTACTCATAGGTATTCACTTTGACCAAAATAATTCTGTCTTTCCTTCATCATCTGCAAATTTTAATAAAAATAAGATCCTTGCTCATAACAAGTATTACCTCAGCGTCAGATTATACATTTTTTAAGTAATAAAATGTTAATTGCCTTTGTTAGGTGCAGTGCTTTACAGGTTGCTATTACCCACATTTCTCAGTTTCATATCTTCATCAAAACCCTGTCTTTCAGAGATCATACTCTATCTTCTAGATATGATGTGAGGGTTGTTTATTCACATCCTGTGATTTTGAAGATGAAGAATCCGAGGTGTAGAAATACAAGTTCACAGACATGCTTTAAGTCACACAATTTTTAGATACTAGAATTGAAGCTATCCTTCCATGCTGCTTCTGAAATTCCCAAGAAGTGATAAGGACTTTTGTGTTTTTCTTTATGTTCGTGCCAGGGATGTTTACTGACTTCCAGTGCTTAGAATTTGAAGATAAACAATTTGAGGCTTTGCCCACATTTGACCTTTTATATCTCTTACAACTTTTGATTTTCCATTGTTTTTAGAGTGGTTGTCGTAGGCAGAATACTGATCCCTGCTGCTTAGTTGCCTCTGACTCTGTGAGACTCTGCGGACTACAGCCCACCACACTCCTCTATCCATGAAATTCTCTAAGAAAGAGTACTGGAGTGGGTTGCCATGCCCTCCTCAAATGAATCTTCCCAACCCAGGAATCAAATGCTGGTCTCCAGCATTGTAGGCAAATTCTTTACCACTGAGCCATGAGGAAAGCCCATTCTCATCCCTAGGTGGTGTCTATACCCCAATCCCTGAAGCTTATTGTGTTATATGACAAAGGAGAATTAAAGTTTCAGGTGAAAGTAAGATTGCAAATTATCTGATCTTCAATTAAGGAGAGTAGTTCTGATTATTAAGTGGGCCCAATGTAATCACCAGAGTACTTAGGTGTGGAGGGGGCAAGGGGTAGAGCTGAAGAGTCAGTGTCAGAGTCAGAGTCAGGGTGTTTGAGATCCTGCTGGCAAGTGCCAATCTAAGAAATGTTGGCAGACTCCGGGAAGGAGCTTGGCCCCAGTGACACCTTGTGATACATATTTTGGACCGCTAGCCTTCAGAGCTGTAAGATACAATATTTTTACTGTTTTAAGCTGCTTGGTTTGTAGTAGTTTGTTATGGCAACATTAGGACACTAATTAATACAAGTGGAAATCTTTCTTCCTAGCTGTTAAATTTTGAAAACCTGACTTATGGAAAATGATCCACTGGTGCAGTATTCCACAGGGCTCTTTTCACCTATGCTTTTAGTTGTTTTCACAAAGTCTATTCCCTGGTGGTTCAGCAGTAAAGAACCCACATGCCAATGCAGGAGGTGCTGGTTCAATCCATGGGTTGGAAAGATCCCCCGAGAAGGAAATGGCAATCTGCTCCAGCATTCTTGCCTGGAAAATCCCATGGACAGAGGATCATGGTTGGTTACCATCCATGAGGTCGGAAAGAGTTGGACATGATTGAGCACACACACGCACACACCCTTTTCTTGCTGGATGCACAGTGATCATGTTTTAATTGTGTTTGTGTTGTAAAAGAGAAATGGCTCAGGGTGTGTTCTGGTTTAGGCAGTGTAATTTCAGACAGCTGGGTTTGGATTTTTTTCACAGACCTCAGATAATTGGAGTATGGGAACTAGGGCATTTTGGAGTTTTCATGAAAAGACAAGCTGGGCCCTGGTAACTTCCCTATTGTGTACTGTTGACATGGTCTGCCTGACTTGAGTTCCTTCATCTGTGAATTGAATATAGTAATACCTCACTGGTGTTGTACAATTAAACTATGTAGTACATGTGCAATACCTTGCACAGAAACTAATATACAGTAAACACTTTAAAGCCAACATTTCTTATACACATGGTCCTGGAACAGAGAATCCAGTTTATTCTTATTTGGGTGCATATGCTTTCTAAGAAGAGAAACAAAATATGAAGTGGCTCTTCTCTCAAGTTATTAATACCAACATGATGGGTAAAAAAGTTACGATTTGCCTTCCTTTACCATCCTAAAGCTTTTCATTTTTCTTTCTTTGTTGTATTAACAAAAACAACATGAAGATGTCTAAGTATTTTTTTTTTGCATAGCAGAGTTTTATTAAAGTATAAAAAGAGATGTCTAAGTATTATCTTCATTTTTATTCTGTAGTTGAAGCAAAAAAGAATTTGTAAAAAAAGATAGTTTTTTTTTTTTATTTAGAAAGAGAAACCAAATCAATTTTGATTTATAGGATGATCAGGGAATACAATTAAGTATTTCAAGATGGTATTGCTTCAAGTTCTAATTTTTGGAAGCCATCTTGATGTCAGAAACAAGAATGATTTAATCAGGAGGAGTTTTCCTATTGCTATTTACTTGAATAAAAGGTCTTGCTGGAATGATTCCGAGCCAGTGTCAATAGATTATCCACCTCTACAATAAGCTGTGTGTAATAAATGACTTCAGTTTGACTCATCAGAGCACACACGTCTGAGCATAATTTCCATTAAAGAAAAAAGGGAATTGGTTTGCAGATGTCAGATCCCTCCTTAGATCTCTCTTTCTCTTTTGCTCCTATGTTCTCCCATGAAACATCAGCATCTGGAATCCTCAACTCTTGAGTCATATACACCCTACAACACAAACTGTGCTCATCTTCAATCCAAGCTATTGGCATTGCTTCTGAAAATGGGGAAGTGTTCACTCACTTCTCTGCTCAATCAAAATCCATATCTTCCAAAACACTTGCATGCAGATCATTTGGCACACTGGGGAATATCAGTGTAGCTTATTCAGTTGTTATTAATACATCTTAATTGCCTTAAAATTTGCTGTTGTATTTTTTTAATTACGAATTTTCTTCTGAGCTTTTCTATAAGTCTAATTAGATTTCTTGTTTATAATTTGATAAAATTTTGCTTCTTGTTTTTGAACTGATGATATTTATTATTTTCATCTACCTGGAGTGTTGAAGAGATTGGAGGGAACACTAGATGAGAACAGGAATGTGAAACTATAAAACTATAATTAGTAGTAGCACTGCTGTATCTGTGACATGCTTGAATAAGTACAGAGATTGTGTACATATGGAAAACAGCCTCACAAAAGGACAGGAAGTAAAAGTCAAAATCATGGGCAAGATATCAACCTATTTTTAATGATAATGACTGCATTATAATCATTAAATCTTACATATTATTTTGGTTGTAATTTTTTATTAGGATCTTGATAAAACTGCATATTTTTAAGTAGCTGTGTTTTTTTTTTTCTTTTTCTTTATCTCTCTTTCTATCCATATTGTGTATATACACACCTAGGTATATGAAAGAGTAAGAACATAAAAGGGAGAAATAATGTGTGAGGAACTTAGTTAGCTCTTGTCTACCCCCTACCCCTCAAAAAAAAAAAATGTTTAGCCCTTGCTCCTTGCTGTCCCTGTCCCAGTCCCATTTGCCAAAGCATTTTGGGAAAAAAGTGTATCTGTGAGAAATAAAAATTCTGAAGTTTAGGTAAATATTAATCCAGATTAAGCATTAATCCAGATTAAGCACACTCTAAATTCCAAAGCCTTTGATTCAGTTCAATAAATATCTATTAGCCTGGCTGAAAACAGAGGGATAAATGAAACCACATTCAGGATAAAAAGGACATTTCCCTTGAGAAAAGGAACAGTTGGTTCTTGCACAGTAAGGTTATTGCAGCTCAGACTATATGTCCAGCTCATTGTAGGAAGAGTGTAGTAGTACCAACTGACTCTTATTTTATTCACCAGAAAATGAAAGGTGTTTTGGTTTTTTTTTCAGAAATATTTCACAAATTTCCAGTTTTGCCCCACTTGATAAGAAATTTGTTGTATGCTGACATCTAACAGCAAAAGAGAGGAATAACGGCAATACTTAGATGAGCTCGTTACTCTCCAGGTCAAAGATCTATGCTTTGTTAATAAGGATGAGGATATGGGTATTGTTAAGTCACAAAAAGTTTCTGCTAAGTGTCCCAATAAATGAAATGGTTACTGCTAATGCCCCAGAAGAAATTTAAGCATTTTCAGAAAGTCTCAGAAAAAGAGATAAAAAAGTTAATTTATTCTCCCTGGAACTAAAATCAGATATGATTTGGTAGATACTACATGTTAGTGGATATTGTGATAGAGAAGGAAGTTTGCATAAAATTGCCTCAGTATTTCCTTTTAACTTGTTTCACGTGAGCTATCACAGAAAATTAAGTAAAACTTGCTTTCTTCATAATGAAATTCAGGGTCTAAGAATATATTCATCTCAAGTCTTTGCTTTGTAATTACTGCTCTGGGCAGGGAGATGGGGTGGGGAATGGGGAATGTTCTTCAGTAATTTTCTTTCCATTCCTAAATTCTCTTTTCTGGAGTTAGACATAAGCAGCAGTGCACATATGTGCCCAGCCTCGAGGTCAGTCGCAAAAATAGTTTTGGCATTTAGCTGATTCTGTTGACTCGTCTGAAGGTGGTCTGAATCAATTTTTATATTTTTAAATAACTTTTAAATAATCAGATTCTAATATCTTATTGAATTAATTTGGCTGTTTCTGTCCAGAAACTCAATGTTTAAATTTAGAATAGATTTGAAATCTTATAGATGTTTACCACACTTAATAATGTAGCTTAGTGGTTTTCAAACAGGGATGAGTATCAGATCTGTGTATCTCCAAAAAGTAAAGTGCCCACATCTACTCTAGATCCTATTGGATTAGGATCAAAAGAGCGGACTCAGAGCCTGTAGCTTCTACACTTGATCTTAGCCAAAAGGCTGAGAAGCGATTGTAACTTCTAATTCCACAGCTTATTCTGTCACATATTCCTCATGAGAGCTAGACATTTCTGGGTTATTTTATGTCCAAACATGATTTCAAAAGTCAAGTCAATAACATCAGATAAAGATTTATCCTCATAGCTCCCTACCATTTCCCTTTCCTAGGAGTTAAAGTAGTCTGTTCTAAGAACCACTTTTGACTCCAAAATCATCTTTATTATTTAGCTGAATCCTGTACGTTTCAGATATTTCTGAAAGTACACACACTTCTATGTAAAGTTTGTCAGTGATTATATATTGTATATCTGTAAGTGTACAATCTTTCCAAGTTTTATGACACAATTACTATATAAAATATATCAGATTTTTTTTGTATTTTTGCTAAGCATGTTTCTAAAGGTATATTAAAAATATCACAAAAGACTAAAAATTCTCTGATGTAGATACCAATAACTTTCAAGGAAAGAACTTTAATCACAAATATCAAAGAACATCTTTAGAGCAAATGGGTTAGGGTGTATATATATGAAAGTTAAATAGAAAATGTTAGTTGCTCCGTTGTGTCCAACTCTTCAGGGATTCAACCCAGGTCTCCTGCATTTTAGGCAGATTCTTTACCCTATTTGGGCTACCAGGGAAGCCTCTGGAAAGAGAGTGAGCAATTACCCATGCCAAGCAGTCAATGGTAACTCCATTTTATAGTTTAGGAAACATAGAGACAGATATTACAATTCATCCAAAAGCAACAGTAATAGACCTCAGTATGGACTGCAAGCAACTGCTTGCTCTTTGCGGGGAAAAAAAAAAAAAACAACTATGACAAACCTAGGAAATGTGTTAGAAAACAGAGACATCACTTTGCCTCAAGGGTCTGTATAGTCAAAGCTATGATTTTTCCAGTAGTCATGTACGGATGTGAGAGTTGAACCATAAAGAAGGCTGAGTGCTAAAGATTTAATGCTTTCAAATTGTCCTGGAGCAGACTCTCGAGAGTCCCTTGGACTGCAAGGAGATCAAACCAGTCAATCCTAAATGAAATCAACCCTGAATATTCACTGGAAGGACTGACACCAAAGCCAAAGCTCCAATCCTTTGGCCACCTGATGCAACAAGCCAAGTCATTGGAAAGGAACCTGATGCTGGGAAAGATTGAGGGCAAAAGGAGAAGGGGGTGACAGAGGATGAGATGGTTGGATGGCACCACCCATTCAATGGACATGAGTTTGAGCAAACTCCAGGAGATAGCGAAGGACAAGGAAGCCTGACATGCTGCAGTTCATAGGATTGCAAAGAGTCAGACATGATTTAGTGACTGGATAACAAAAACAAAGGTAATAGGTGAAACTGAGTGCTAAGCATAAAATTAAATGTATTCAATTTTTAAATCAAAGTAATCTTAAGTTTAATCTTGTTCCCTACTCACTTTATTTCCTAAATGAAAATACACCGTTTTTCTCTCAGACACATCATAATGTCTAAGTGATATATACCTGCTTCCCCCAGGCTTGGACATGTTATTTTCTATCCAGGTACTCAAGAAATATTACATAACTCACAATGGCTTAATATATTTTTGTTGTAAATAAAACTTCTGAATACATAAATTAAATAAGAAAGAATTACTATAGATTCTAAATTCAAGCCAGAGAAAGCCATTGGCAAATTATTAATAGATAAATTAGTAGAAAAAATAGCATTGAAATCTTTGTATTTTCTTATTCAAGAAAGAGTCATTCAAAGAATAAGAGTCTAGAGAAAATATTTTATTTAAAAATAAATTAATATATTGGTAAAGTATGATTTAAAGTCAATACAAGGATCCAGAAGTGAATTTCTTAAATGAAAAAAAGTGAATCACTGCTTTCTCATTTTGAAGTTAAAATAATGCTGTTATTCCATGAATAAAGCAAAGCAAGAATGATTTATCATTCACTGTTGTCTCTAAGTCTTGTCTGACTCTACAGATTTATTTGAAGTCCAATTAAAAATAATAGAAGCTATATTGTAAGAGAAAACTAAATCTAACAGAGTCCTCAAATACAGTTACCATAATCAAGTCTAGCCTAGAAATAGTAATCAACCTAATTTTTGCTTCTCATAGATTACCAGTAACAGGAATTGAGTATGCCCCAAAATCGATGGAATGCTGAAGGTGTGTGACTGTATGAATGACCCTAAATTAATACAGAACTGATGGTAGAACAACTAATAGTCATCCCTCAATATTTAAAGGGGATATGTTCTCAGACCCCCATGGATACCTAAATCTGAGGATATGTAAGTCCCTTGTATAAAATGGCATAGTATTTGCATATTACCTCCACACATCTTCCCATATACTTTAAATTATCTATAGATTACTTATGATTCATAAATACAATGTAAATGTTATATAAGCAGCATTGAAGTCTTAAAAATATCATTAAATGCCCAAGCTCTCAAATTAGGAGAGTGGAATGAAAAAAGTAATCTAAAATATCTACCAGAGATAACTATTTAAAATCAATAGTGATATTATATTAATAGGTCATGTAACATACTGCCCTATACCATCCCATTGTGTTACTTGTTAATGTAGTTTATATTCATCAGATCAGATCAGATCAGTCGCTCAGTCGTGTCCGACTCTTTGCGACCCCATGAATCGCAGCATGCCAGGCCTCCCTGTCCATCACCAACTCCCGGAGTTCACCCAGACTCACGTCCATCGAGTCAGTGATGCCATCCAGCCATCTCATCTTCTGTCATCCCCTTCTCCTCCTGCCCCCAATCCCTCCCAGCATCAGAGTCTTTTCCAATGAGTCAACTCTTCGCATGAAGTGGCCAAAGTACTGGAGTTTCAGCTTTAGCATCAGTCCTTCCAAAGAAATCCCAGGGCTGATCTCCTTTAGAATGGACTGGTTGGATCTCCTTGCAGTCCAAGGGACTCTCAAGAGTCTCCTCCAACACCACAGTTCAAAAGCATCAATTCTTCGGCGCACAGCCGTCTTCACAGTCCAACTCTCACATCCATACATGACCACAGGAAAAACCATAGCCTTGACTAGATGAACCCTTGTTGGCAAAGTAATGTCTCTGCTTTTGAATATGCTATCTAGGTTGGTCATAACTTTCCTTCCAAGGAGTAAGCGTCTTTTAATTTCATGGCTGCAGTCACCATCTATAGTGATTTTGGAGCCCAGAAAAATAAAGTCTGACACTGTTTCCACTGTTTCCCCATCTATTTCCCATGAAGTGGTGGGACCGGATGCCATGATCTTCGTCTTCTGAATGTTGAGCTTTAAGCCAACTTTTTCACTCTCCACTTTCACTTTCATCAAGAGGCTTTTGAGTTCCTCTTCACTTTCTGCCATAAGGGTGGTGTCATCTGCATATCTGAGGTTATTGATATTTCTCCCGGCAATCTTGATTCCAGTTTGTGTTTCTTCCAGTCCAGCGTTTCTCATGATGTACTCTGCATATAAGTTAAATAAACAGGGTGACTATATACAGCCTTGATGTACTCCTTTTCCTATTTGGAACCAGTCTGTTGTTCCATGTCCAGTTCTAACTGTTGCTTCCTGACCTGCATACCAATTTCTCAAGAGGCAGATCAGGTGGTCTGGTATTCCCATCTCTTTCAGAATTTTCCACAGATTATTGTGATCCACACAGTCAAACGCTTTGGCATAGTCAATAAAGCAGAAATAATCAGTATATCTCAAATTTAAGAGAAGCAACTTACAAATAAGTTTGTTTTCTTTGCCAAAACTTTGAGCAAAAAAATTATATTTTAACAGTCTGGTTTAGTTATAGTAACATTTAGTTACAGTAATGAAAGAAAGAAGCAAAACTTCACCATTTAGAAAAAAAGAATTAATTGCATATAGATAATTTTATTATTACAGTTTTTACTCAACTTTTTAGTGTAAAATTGAATTCAACTAAGAATATTTCAGATGAAAGAACTAAAAGCAATTTTATAAAGCCCAACTGTTGGGATAATATTTTTGGAAGTTAAAAAAATAAAATTGCTCTGTAAACAGGAGATGAATAAAATTATCAAACCCATGGCTTAAAGATGCTGACAATGTCCTTTTGAGGACTAATCTTGTAAACATTTATTCTGTGAAGCCAGTTCCCACAAACCGATAAGACACAAGTCAAACTCCAGGTTTATCTAATAATGGTGAGGCAGAAAAGAGGTAACCATTTCAGTAAGTTTTGTTTTTGTCTAACTGATGGCTGTATCGTTATGAAAAGGTTCTACATGTTAACTAAGTTTCAGTTGATATAAATGTGTTTATATAATATCATTAATCCTCTAAGAAAGATATAAAAATATGAAGTCAAAAGTATATCAATAATATGAAACAAACCTATTTTTTTACATGATTTTCTATGTTTAAACTAAAGTACCAGCAATACAAATGTGTGAAGTTTATTAGAGAACTGTACATAAAATTTAGTGGGAAGCTCCTTTGGGGCATCTAGTGTTTGTCTTAATCTCAAGTTGTATTTGGAAATTCTGGAGTTGATACAGATATTCTGGAATCCAGCGATCTCAGTTCAAATTTCTTTTTGGGTTAATAGGGGAAATTGAGAGAAATTCTTTGGCCATATGAAAGACACATAAGCCACAGAGACAGAATATTGCCAGGAAACTATAAAAGCAAATGAATTGTGTAGATATAATTAGAATTTCATGAAAGCAAGGATTTGTTTCTAGGGTCAGTCCAGTTAGACTGAATGGTCTTAGTATTTACATCTGAAATAACAACTGAAATCAAATGTTCTATAAATATAATGTACTTTCATCTGAAGGGTTATGTTCTCTAATCTGAAAAATAATGCAAAATGATATATCTAGCCAAATAATGAATTCCTTTTGAAATTAAAAGAAATAAATTGACATTATTTCTTTTGAAACAATCATTTCCCTTTATAATAACTGTAATATTTGATATTACAGTAACTATCCCATTTATTCATTGTTTGAAATACAAATGTGGGTCTCTATTATTTCATATACTGGTCTTAGATGAGAAAAAAGAGGCACAAGTTGATCAGGGCCACCAAGATGTTAGTGGTGTGCCAGAATTGAAAGTCTCTTCAAGGAAATAAATATTTAGTCAAAAGTTTAAGAAAAGGGGTCTTAAAATGGGGTGAGAGGAGGAATCAAAGACAGAACATAACACTCCTACAGGATCGTTGTGTTTTTTTTTTTTTATATTAGGTTTCTTGGAGTGAGGAGGAGAAAATGGCTGTTTTTATATTAATCAGTATTTTTTAAAAACACTAGTAGATTGAGCTTAACACACAGAAATATATTAATTAAATCAAGATTGAATTAATGAAGTGAGAAAGAAGCTATCTCTGGCTACTTTGAAAATACTCAAATGAGTGCTTGAGCTTAGGACACTAAAATGTTATGACTCCACATTATTGTTTACCAAAATTGTGTAGGTCCTAAGGAAATCATAAAGGAATACACAAGAATCTTAAAGACTGGAAAGAGCACCTCTAAAAAAAAAACCACCAAAATTTAGTAAGATACATTTTATTTGTTTCATTGATGAAATGTAGGTGTCATACATCATTGTATAAACTTAAGGTATCACAACTTAGTAATTGGACTTACATATGTTATGAAATAATTGAACATCCATCATCTCATCTACATACAAAATTAATGAAATTAATTTTTTATTGTGATAAGGACTATAAGGGTTTATGTTCTTAACAGTTTTTATATATAACATACAACAGTGTTAGTAATGTTTATCATTTTATGCATTATATCCCTTGTACTTACAAAAGGAAGTGTGTACCTTTTGACTGCCTTTATACATTTCACCCTCCCCTCACCCTCCACATCTGAAAATAAAAAAAATTTTTCCTATGTTTGTTAGTTTTTGAAGTATAATTGACCTACTACACTATGCTAGTTCCTGTTGTGCAACTTAGTGATTCTCTATTTCTATACATTTCCCCTTATTCCCAAATTCAGAACTAAATTGAAGAAAGTGGGGGAAACCACTAGACCATTCAGGTATGACCTAAATCAATCCTTTATGATTATACAGTGGAAGTGAGAAATAGATATATGGGACTAGATTTGATAGAGAGCCTGATGAACTATGGAAGGAGGTTCATGACATTGTACATGAGACAGGGATCAAGACCATCCCCAAGAAAAAGAAAGGAAAAAAAGCAAAATGGCTGTCTGAGGAGACATTACAAATAGCTGAAAAGAGAAGCAAAAAGCAAAGAGAAAAGGATACATATACCCATTTGAATGCAGAGTTCCAAAGAATAGCAAGCAGAGATAAGAAAGCCTTCCTCAGCAATCAATGCAAAGAAATAGAGGAAAACAATAGAATGGGAAAGACTAGAGATCTCTTCAAGAAAATCAGAGATACCAAGGGAACATTTCATGCAAAGATGAGCTCAATAAAGGACAGAAATGGTATGGACCTAACAGAAGCAGAAGATATTAAGAAAAGGTGGCAAGAATACACAGAGGAACTGTACAAAAAAGATTTTCATGACCCAGATAATCACGATGGTGTGATCACTCACCTAGAGACAGACATCCTGGAATGTGAAATCAAGCGGGCCTTAGGAAGCATCACTACAAACAAAGCTAGTGGAGGTGATGGAATTCCAGTTGAGCTATTTCAAATCCTAAAAGATGATGTTGTGAAAGTGCTGCACTCAATATGTCAGCAAGTGTGGAAAACAGAAGTGGCCACAGGACTGGAAAAGGTCAGTTTTCATTCCAATCCCAAAGAAAGGCAATGCCAAAGAATGCTCAAACTACCATACAATTGCACTCATCTCACACACTAGTAAAGTAATGCTCAAAATTCTGCAAGCCAGGCTTTAGCAATACGTGAACCGTGAACTTCCAGATGTTCAAGCTGGTTTTAGAAAAGGCAGAGGAACCAGAGATCAAATTGCCAACATCCACTGGATCATGGAAAAAGCAAGAGCGTTCCAGAAAAACATCTATTTCTTCTTTATTGACTATGCCAAAGCCTTTGACTGTGTGGATTACAATAAACTGTAGAAAATTCTTCAACAGATGGGAATATGAGACCACCTGACCTGCCTCTTGATAAACGTGTATGCAGGTCAGGAAGCAACAGTTAGAACTGGACATGGAACAACAGACTGGTTCCAAATAGGAAAAGGAGTACATCAAGGCTGTATATTGTCACCGTGCTTATTTAACTTATATGCAGAGTACATCATGAGAAACGCTGGGCTGAAGGAAGCACAGCTGGAATCAAGATTGCCGGGAGAAATATCAATAACCTCAGATATGCAGATGACATCACCCTTATGGCAGAAAGTGAAGAGGAACTAAAGAGCCTCTTGATGAAAGTGAAAGTGGAGAGTGAAAAAGTTGGCTTAAAGCTCAACATTCAGAAAACGAAGATCATGGCATCTGGTCCCATCTCTTCATGGCAAATAGATGGGGAAACAGTGGAAACAGTGTCAGACTTTATTTTCGCGGGCTTCAAAATCACTGCAGATGGTGATTGCAGCCATGTAATTAAAAGACGCTTACTTCTTGGAAGGAAAGTTATGCCAACCTAGACAGCATATTCAAAAGCAGAGACATTACTTTGTCAACAAAGATCCATCTAGTCAAGGCTATGGTTTTTCCAGTGGTCATATATGGATGTGAGATTTGGACTGTGAAGAAAGCTGAGCACCAAAGAATTGATGCTTTTCAAGTGTGGTGTTGGAGAAGACTCTTGAGAGTCCCTTGGACTGCAAGAAGATCCAACCAGTCCATCCTAAAGGAGATCAGTCCTGGGTGTTCATTGGAAGGACTAATGTTGAAGCTGAAACTCTAATACTTTGGCCACCTGAAGCAAAGAGCTGACTTAATGACAAGACCCTGATGCTGGGAAAGATTGAAGACAGGAGGAGAAGGGGATGACAGAGGGTGAGATGGCTGGATGGCATCACCAACTCAATGGACATGAGTTTGGATAAACTCCGGGAATTGGTGATGGACAGGGAGCCCTGGTGTGCTGCGGTTCATTGGGTAGCAAAGATTCATACACGACTGAGAGACTGAACTACTAACTAATACATTTCTATTTTTCCCACACTGTATATTTTATACTTGTGACACATTTATTTCACACCTGGAGGTTTGTACCTCTAATCTCCATTAGTTTTTTCTTTCCCCCCTTAACCCCTCTTCTCTGGCAACCACCTATTTGCTCTCTGTGTTTATAACTGTTTCTGGTTTTTGTTATAATTGTTAATATGTTTTGTATTTTAGATTCCACATATAAGTTAAATCATACAGTATTTTTCTTTCTTTGATAAACTTATTTCACCTAGCATCATCCCTTCTAGGTCCATCTATTTTATCAAATATATAACAAAATTTCATTTTTATGACAAGGCAATATATATATATATATATATATATATATACCACATCTTTATCCATTCATCTGGTAATGAAAACTTACATTGCTTCCATATTTTAGCTATTGTAATAATTTTGTTATTAACATAAGGATGTATATATCTTTTTCTAATTAGCATTTCCACTCTCTTCAGATGAATATTTACCTAGAAATGAAATTCCTGGATCATATTATAGTTCCATTTTTATTTTTTTGAGGAATTTACATACTATTTTCCTCAGTGGCTGCACCAATTTCGTTCTCACCGACAGTACAAGAGGGTTCCCTTTCCTCCATATCCTCACCAACACCTGTTATTTGTCGTCTTTTGGATATTTATTCTGATGGGTGTGAGATGATATATCACTGTGGTTTTGATTTTCATATCCCTGTGATTAGTTGTGTTGAGCATTTTTTCACGTGCATGTTGTCCGTCTATCTTCTTTGGAAAAATGTCTGCTCAGCTCCTGTCTATTTTATTTTATTTTTAAACTTTACAATATTGTAATTGGGTTGTTTATATTTTGATATTGAGTTATGTGAGTTTTTATTATATATATACATAGGATAGTAACTATATATCAGATATATCATTTGCAAGCATATTCTCTCATTCAGTAGGAGATCCTTATGTTTTGTTTCATTTGTTGGGTAAATGGTTTTTAGTTTGATATAGTCCCCTTTGTTTTTGCTTCTGTTTCTCTTGCCTAAGGAGACATATCCAGACAAATATGGCTAAGAGTAATATCAAAGAGCTTACCGATTGTGTTTTCTTCTAGGAATTTATGGTTTCAGGTCTTACATTTAAGTCTTTAATCTATTTTGAAATTTTTCTGCATGGTATGAAAGAGTAGTCCAGTTTGATCCTTTTGTATGTAGCTGTCCAGTTTTCCCAACAGCATTAAATCATATTTTAACATCTTTTAGTGACAAATCTGTACTTCTGATTTGATAGAAACAGCACCACACTAGGAGTCATGATACAATAACCTGTTTCTCTTTTTCCACTAATTAAATCTATCATCTTAAGCCTGTTGTTCAGCCTATTTGGAATGTGCATATCTAATGAAAATACAGTAGATAATCCCAGACATCCCCTAGAGAACTTAGTCTGTGCCTTACATAATGTGGATTATCAAGAAGGTGAAAACAGGAGGCAGAGAGAGGGCCAAGGTTGCAGGTATAGTGGAAGTTGGTTTTAAAAAGAATACACACTGGACATGAAACTGAGATTGGGATCAGAATTGGGATGGACTCAGAATGGGCTCAAAATTGAGATGATCAGAATAAAGGAGAGCTGCAGTTATACGAATGTGACTGGGAATTGCCAAAAGTTTAGGATTACATTTTTTTAGTCACTCAGCCATGTCCGACTCTTTGTGACCATGTAGACTATAGCCCACCAGGCTTCTCTGTCCATGGAATTCTCCAGGCAAGAAGTGGGTAGCCATTCCTTTCTCCAGGGCATATTCCCAATCCAGGGATTGAACTCAGGTCTCCTGCATTGCAAGCAGGTTCTTTTCTGTCTGAGCCACCAAGGAAGCCCAGGCAGGGAAGCATTAAGGATGGTAGGTAACAAAGACATAGTCAAGAAAAGGAAATGAAAAATCAGTAAGGATAGAAGTCTAGAAATCAAACAAATGTCCAAAGATAGTATTTGAAATGCATATCCTAGGGTAAAGCGGTTTTCAGTGGCCCAGGGGCGTGGTGCTCATCCAACATATTAAGGTCTGCTTCTGAAACTATCTAGACTGAGAATATTACGTCAAACTTTTCCATTTGGAGAAGAGATTGGATTTAGTGTTGCGATGCTTTATAATCCTGTAGGCCTGGGAAGCCTTTGTTTTTTTCTAAACCTTATTAAATAGCCCCATTAACAGGGTCCAGAAACATCTGAATCTCCATAGAGATTTATCTTAGTTCAAATTGGAATAGCCTATATTTATCAGAGAGTTCTGTTTATTGCAAGAACTCAAATGACTAAGTTATACAAGCTTTCAAAATTATATATAGACAAAATATTCATGGAAAGCTCGTAATGAAAGAAAATACATACTAAATTGTTTTATAAAAGGGTACATTGCAGAAACATACCCCTTTTTAAAGAATCATATGGCAAATGAATTTATTATGGAAGGAAAACAGCAACTTCTCAGTGATTTGGATCAGACTTGAACAGTTGATAGCTTTCCTTGTACTACCTGCCACTAAGGCATCTGGAGGCGGGCCCCTCCCAAGCAACATTAATAAAGAAAAATTTCTTAAGTTTCCTTTCTTAAGGTGGATTATGCTTTTGCTTTGATCACCAGATTCCAGTGAACTTCTCATTATTGTTTATTTTACTCCTAATCTTTTAAAATGTGTATATATGTTTTTATTCATTTAACTTGTCAAGGATTTCCTATGAAGAGGCTTGAGCCAAGAAGCCACATTCTTGCCTCATGCCTCATTTACAGGGCTCTCCTATTCAAGCTGGCTCTGAGAGTACAGGGTATTTGTTTCCCCTAGGAAAGCAAAAAGAAATCTACACAATGTAATTGCCTCAACACTTAGCATTATCTTTATTTTATATACCGTAATGTATATAAACTTGCAAAAGAAAATACAACTTTATTAAAATTTTATTGGCATTTAATTAAGTTTACTAAAATTGTAAAACACTTGCCAAAGATGATTTTCAGTTAATAACATTTTGTATTCAAATTTTAAAAGGGCCTCAATTTCTTTATTCCCATTTCATAATTATTAGAGTTAACTGACAAGCAAATTATAAGGTACAATAAGTTGATGTACTGGAAATAATGAAAATACCATGAAGTTTCTAAGAGGTATAGTCATTTTCATCATGTTTCTAGCCCTTCAAGCAGCATTTTCACTCTTTAAACCATATAATTTTACTATAAGATATTATATTAAAAGATAGGTAAAGATTGCATTGACCATTTATTTTCATGATTTCTATTTCAATCTACTACTATTCAGTACTATCAATACATCAACTAAATCAGTTTTTGTGCCGGGGTACTGAATCAGGTTTTAAATTAATTTTAAGTCAATTGGCTGGTACAATCAAACAGTTTTATTTAATTCACGACTCATTTGCAATATTTAATGAAGCTGTTCTTTCAGAACCACAAGCTTTGCTGAAAAGGAAAATGGGTCAGGAGACTGGTTTCTGGACAAGGATACTGAGGGCAGAGACTCCCAAATGTCAGGGTGAAAGCAACAGAAAATGTTACAAAGTAAATTTAGAGAACTAACAAATTTAGTATTTTGTTAAGGAAATACTGGGGGGAGAAACTTATCCACAGTCATTACAATGTTTAATAGAAAAGATTTTTTATCTTTTCCTAAAATTCTGTAAGCTTGATACTATACCATTTGAGAGATACTTGAAAGATAGAAAGAAGATCCAGTGTTTTATTTTCACTTCCTTACCAATATCATATCTTCATTAAGAACATGATTGCACTTTTTATGTCAAGTCCTTCAAAGAGATAGTCAAGGGTTAAGGAATGTGAGTACTTCCTTGTAACCATATTTTTTTCTTAATTTGTAATTTGAAGTTTATATATAAATATATATCAAAATATATAAATAGTATATATTATATAACAAGCATTATATATTTATGCATATTCATATAAAAGTAATCACTATGCTTAGTTCCCCTTCTTCAAAATTAGAATATTACCAATTCCAACGAATGTTCTAATGTTTCACCTTCCTATTTTATCCTTTCTTTTGTCCCTGGTTCGGTTCAGTTCAGTCGCTCAGTCATGTCCGACTCTTTGTGACCCCATGAACCGCAGCACACCAGGCCTCCCTGTCCATCACCAACTCCCGGAGTTTACCCAAACTCATGTCCATCGAGTTGGTGATGCCATCCAGCCATCTCATCCTCTGTATTCCTCTTCTCCTCCTGCCCAAAATTCATTCCAGCATCAGAGTCTTTTCCAATGAGTCAACTCTCCGCATGAGGTGGCCAAAGTATTGGTGTTTCAGCTTCAGCATCAGTCCCAGAGTACATCTGAGAAACGCTAGGATGGAAGAAGCACAAGCTGGAATCAAGATTGCTGGGGGAAATATCAATAACCTCAGATATGCAGACGACACCACCCTTATGGCAGACAGTGAAGAGGAATTAAAAAGCCTCTTGATGAAGGTGAAAGAGGAGAGTGAAAAAGTTGGCTTAAAGCTCAACATTCAGAAAACTAAGATCATGGCATCTGGTCCCATCTCTTCATGGCAAATAGATGGGGAAACAGTGGAAACAGTGTCAGACTTTATTTTGGGGGCTCCAAAATCACTGCAGATGGTGACTGCAGCCATGAAATTAAAAGACGCTACTCCTTGGAAGGAAAGTTATGACCAACCTAGATAGCATATTAAAAAGCAGAGACACTACTTTGCAAACAAAAGTCCATCTAGTCAAGGCTATGGTTTTGTCCCCAAGGGTAATACTATTCCAAATTGTGTTTTCACCTTTTGTTTTTTTAAAATAATTTTATGTGATATATGTAATATAATTTTGTTGTTGAACTTTAAGTGCTTTCAGCTCTTTATTTTTCCATGCCTTGCTATTTTCCTTCAACATTCCATATTTGAAATTCTTATATGTTTTTGAAGCTGACGTATGCACATTTTAACTGATATCATAATACATTAATATAGAATCTTCCATAATATATGAGGTATCATACAAGATAATTTATTCATACTTCCAGTCACTCCTATTGAGAGAAATCTTTCACATTTTTTGCTATTGCAGCTATTTTTTAAATGCTCCTATGACTATTATAACTGAAAGAATATTCTAATCCCTACCCTCCAAAAAATAAGGGAGAGGGGCAAGATAGAAAGGATTTCAGATAAAAAATAGATCCTTAATTTCTTCTCCTTACATTGTTGCTGCTAAGGAAGATCTTATCACAAGTTAGTTTGTGGGGACACCAGCCTGGAGCTTCTGTGAATAGGATGCACGTCACTTTAACTCGACCCTATGGGCTGTAGACCACCAAGCTCCTCTGTCCGTGGGGATTCTCCAGGCAAGAAGACTGGAGTGGATTGTCGTGCCCTCCTCCAGGGGATCTTCCTCACCCAGGGATGGTACCTGCAGCTCTTATGTCTCCTGCATTGGCTGGCAGGTTCTTTACCACTAGCGCCACCTGGGAGGTCCCACTTCGCACAATCAATACTTATGGGGTAACGTGATTATTGACCTGCTTGAGGAAATTAGTCCTGAGTATTCATTGGAAGGACTGATGCTGAAGCTGAAACTCCAATACTCTGGCCATCTGATGCGAAGAACTGACTCATTTGAAAAGCCCCTGATGCTGGAGAAGACAGAAGGTGGGAGGAGAAGGGGACGACAGAGGATGAGATGGTTGGAAAGCAGCACGGGCTCGATGGACATGACCGGGAGTTGGTGATGGACAGGGAGGCCTGGTGTGCTGCAGCCCATGGGGTCGCAAAGAGTCGGACATAACTGAGAGACTAAAATGAATTTAACTGAACAAGATGACCAAGATTTTTTGTTTGTTTGTTTTTTGTTTTGTGTGTGTGTGTGTGTGTGTGTGTGTGTGTGTGTTTGTTTTTGCCACAGTGCCCCCTTTTGGGCTTCCCTGATAGCTCAGTTGGTAAAGAATCCACCTGCAATGCTGGATACCCCGGTTGGATTCATGGGTTGGGAAGATCCGCTGGTGAAGGCATAGGCTGCCCGTTCCTGTATTCTTGGGCTTCCGTTGTGGCTCAGCAGGTAAAGAATCCGCTTGCAATGCGGGAGACTTGGGTTGGATCCTTGAGTCCAGGGGAGATCCCCTGGGGAAGGGAAAGGCTACCAACTCCAATATTCTGGCCTGGAGAATTCCAGGGACTGTACAATCCATAGGGTCACAAAGAATTGGGCACAACTGAGTGACATTCACGTCAACGAAGACACTCTCTGTCGTCATAAAATATTTCCTCTATAGGCAAGTATTGAACAAACCGATTTATAACATAGGACTAATGTGAAGGTGAGCTAGAATAATTCATTAAAGTTTTTTAAGATATCAACAAACCGGATATTGATGCTAGCATACTTTTTCATATTTCAAGAAACTCATTCATGTGTGAGGAATGTTTACAAACATATGTCTCCAAGGAAAATGAAGTGCAGTTGCTCTTACTTGTCTGGATATGATCTTTGTCCATTTTATCTTCAAATTATCCAGATTCAGTTGTGCTTCAACAGGTTGTCTATCAGCCCCAGATCCAGACTCTCTTCCTCCTTTTATATATAAAAGGGCCTCCTCAGTCTTTTTCCCTCTTGCTTCCTGGTGGAAGGGATGGTGCAGTTCTGTCTAGTGTGGTAACTGACCCAGATATAACACACTGAATCATAACTTTTAAATTGTTTTTCCAAGATTTCTAACATCTGCAGCTTTTGCCAGTTTCTTTTCAGTTCCCATGTATAGAAATGTCCTGCATTAATTTTCTTCTTATTATTGTTAATATTCATCAGTAGTTTACTAGACCCGATGACATATTAGAGAGTGCATGTGAGGCTTGCACAAATATGTCATGGGCTTTATCCTCAAGGATCTCACAAACGAGGGCAAGTGATACAATGCTGTAATGCATACAGTGTAGCTGACTTTCTCCTGGTTAATTCTTGGAGACATGAGTAATTTCTTTTCATTTCCTATTGTCTGTCCACTGCTTTCTTTAGCAGAGCTTCTTGACTGTGTATTTACTCGCCTGCTACTGGGTGTTTGATAAAACATACTGTTAACAGGGCTTTACACTTTTGAGTTTTATTTTTGGTTGCTCCAGAACTTACCATATGTATCTTAATCTAGCCAGAATTTACCTCAGAATTATATTAGCTGAATTTCAGTTAGAAATAGAAAATACTGTTCATGTATAGCTCTATTTCTTTCTTTTCACTCATTTTTGTTATACATGTTATGTTTTTATGTCTTACAAAACTAATGATACAATTGTTATAATTATTTATATAACTTTATAGCTTTCCAAGAAGCTAAGAGGAAAAGGGGAAAATGTGTTTAGAGTTCATTATATTAAAATTTTTGCTTTTGTCATATCTAGTTTTATTTTTTTCCTGTGGATTTAATGTATCACCTTGGTCATAAACGCAATTTCCTTAGTGGGAGCTACACAGCTCTGTTCCCAAGGCCTCCTCTACCTCTGGGCAGAACTTTTGCTCTCCTCCATCTGAGCGACCACTTCTCACGGGGTGACACCTGTGTTCTATGAATGGAACATTTAGTGGCCATGGTAGCCCTTGATCTTCTCAGCTTACCTCTCATGATGTGGAATCTTTGCCTGAAAGTCTGGTTTGGGGCAGAATGTTCTCAGGCTGCCCTGTCTAGAGTTGTGCTTCTTTAAGAAAGCAGCTGCATGGAGGGAGGGAGCCCCAGACTTCCCAACTGCACTTGCCTGGAACAGAGTTTCTGCAACAAGAAATGTATGAGGTGGGAAGGAATGATAAATCCTGGTGGCCAGATTGGAAAAGTAGCCCTACCTGGGAACTGGAAAGAGAAGGAGCTGTGTCTTCCTGGTTGCACCTGCCGTGAGTGGGGCTTCCTGAGCTGGGGTGGAGGAGGAAGGAAGGAGACAATGACTCACGTTTCAAAGGCTTGCACTTGTCACACAAGATGTAGTAAATTTTCTTCAGTAACTATTTCTCCACTTTCTAAAATCATTTAGGACCCTTTACAGAGATTTGAATAGTTGTTTTCACCAGTTATGTTTGTTCCACTGAAGTGAGGATCTGTAGAACTCCTCACATTGCCATTCTGGAAATCAATTTCTATTATATTTTAAGTGACTTATGATAGAATATAGTTGTTTCACATTTCAAAATTTTTACTCTGGCATTCTATCTTTTTATCGATGTGTTTAGGGACATGAACATACCATATGATAAATATCTTCAAATTTAGGTCTGGCATTTCTTTTCGTTTGGTTTTTCTTATTATACTTACTCTGGTTCCCCTTTCTATCTCCTTCTGAGTTATTTGAATATTTTAAAATTATTTAAATTTCTCTCTTCTTTGTCTTTGCATAATTCTTTTAGTGATTGTCCTAGAGATTACAGTTACATACTTATCTTTTTACTTCTGCTTAGAAAGAATATTTTTCCACTTCTAGTGGAGATAGAAACCTTAGCACAATATGTGTTCTTTTACTTCTCCCCTTGTGTTGTACTTGTATATTACCCATACATACACTGAAATTCTGTCAGATAATTTTACAATTTTGCTTTCAACCATCAGATGCATTTTAAAGAACTCAAGTACAGATGAAGAGTCCATTATATTTAGCCAGGTGCTTACCATTTCTGCTGTTCTTTCTTCATTCCTAATAATGCAAATTTTCTTCTGATTTTCTGGCTGAAAATCTTTGTTTAGTGATACTTTGAGTGCAGGTCTGCTGCCAATACCTTCTCTCTTAGATTCATTTCATCCGAAAGTATTTTTATTTCCCCTTTGCTCCTAAAAGATATTTTCACTAGATATAGAAATCTAGGATTACAGCACTTTAAAATTTTTGGCTTCACTCATTCTATCCTCAGTTATTTCTGAAATAAATTTTGAAGCCAATCTTCAAGTTGTTGTTCTTCCAAAATCAATGCATTATTTTCCTTTCTCCTTGCTTTGAAAAAGTTTTTTCTTTGTCTCTGATTTTCAGCACTTTTATAACAACTGAAATGGATATACATTTCTTCAGTGTATTCTGTTTGAGGTTAATGAGTTTCTTAAATCTATAAGTTTATATCTTTCATAAAACTGAGGACATGATCAAACAATATTTATTCAACATTTTTTTTCTGTGTTACATTTAGCTTCTCCCTTCTTTCTAGGGCCGTTTGATACTGGTCCATGTGTTCCATAAGCTCTGTGCATTTGTTTTTCTAATATGTTTTGCCCCTGTTGTTTCAATTACCTTCAAGTTTCCTTACTTTTTCTCTGTCATATCCACTCTGTTATTAAGCAGTGAGGGTTTGGTTTTAAGTTATAAAATTCCCATTTGATTGTTTTTCATTTATTCCACGTATTTTCTGAGCTTTTCTAGCTTTCCATTCATTTTAACAGTGATCACTTTTACTTGTTGGAACATTTTTTTTAATAGCTGCTTTGAAGTCTTTGTCAGTTCCAACAATTGTGTCATGTCATTGGCAAACATTGGTTGTTGTATCATATGCCTGTTGATATTTTCCTTGTTCTCTGTCTGCAAAGTACTTTTTAAATGTAAGACATTTTAAATATTGTGTTATGAGACTCATATCTTCCAAAACCTCTCAATAATGTTTATACTTTTTTTAAACAATCTTGGTTTTAAGCCACACATTCCACCCACCCCTCCATCCATCTCTGGATTGTATATTTAATATTTTGTTTTCTATTTCCAGAGTATGATGCACACTGGAATAGTCTGGGAACTGTCTGTCTGGCTGTCTCTGGGTTTAGTTTCCAAGGTCTTTTGTCTACTTCTTAAGACAGATACATACATACATACATATCTTGGTGATTGTGGTCAAGGTGAAGGGTAACCCAAAAAGTAAGTAAGTACCTTCCAGTTCCCTGCAAGTCCCCTTATAAGTGCTCCAATTACAATCCTGGCACTTTATTCACCCTATACTATTCCACAGTACCTTTGTGTTTCATTTACTAATAATAATTCTTACATGTTTTAACCTTTCCTTGGGACGGAGTATAGAATACTAGCCCTTAAAGTCAACTTTTCCTTCCAGACAATGTCGCAAAGATGATTCAGTGCCAAAGCATGCTTAATAGTGGGCCCATTATGCCATGACGCAGAGCACAACAATGCATGAGTTGAATCTGAATCATTTTTAGAAAGCTGTTATCATTTAATATACAAATTATGTATGAAAGAGAAGTTCTGTAAGACATCTGACTTGGAGCAGCAATGAGTCATTTTTGAAACACCATTAGATATTAAAAAATATATACCACCACTTTCTTATACTATATTACTTAATGAAATACAGCTCAAGATTTCAAAATTGTAAGTTCAAAATTGGGCATGGTAAATTAAACTTCATTTACAAAGAATTAACGAGAAAGAGACCAAAGCAAAAAACTTAGTCCCATAGTCATTATTCTGGCTAGATTTTTACATTATTTTGTGCTGTGTCAACAATGTTGATGACTGTAAATTACCCACAGATCCAAGATATGAAAAGATCAAGCACACACATTCCACACTATCTATGATGCCAAAATACAGTGCAGAAATACTCACTGAACTCAAGAAAATCCACTTTGATATTCAATATATAATCTCTTCTTGATAAACTTGTAAAAGAAACAGGTTGTACATCAAATGGTGAAAGTGGCTTACTTTAATTAGGGGCATTATTTCAGAGTGTTTTGGCAAGCTGCCTGCTATGTACGTGTACAGGCAGTTACAAGATCAGCAAAAGAAAGTCTTTTGATAGTATAAAGTCACTTTTTGTGAGATCTAGGCTCTATCCCAAGCCAATGGTCAGTTAACAATAATACGGAAACTGGCTTCTATCATCACTGCAGCTGAGTCCATTGAGTTTGCAATAATAACCTAGAACAGACTTTGGGTGACAGAGGCAAAGCCGAATGCCAAGACTGAATTATGATGGTTTTGCAGACAAGATCTCTCACTTTACCACAAACCATTTATGGATGATAACTGGAGTGTTTTTAATTATGACTCATACCATTTCATCTCCTTGAGTTATCTTCTCTGAACATCAAGTGGATATTCATATGGTATGTATATTTATGATTATTATGACCATCCTGTTTTTCCTTGGTAGGATAATCTTGGGTTTGGGTTTTACTTAAGGGTTTTTTGCATGCTTTCTGAATTTTAAGCAATTTAAGCAATGTAGTAGACACAGCATTCGGGATTTGGGTTTTTCCTTAAAAGGCAGTCTGTTCCTTTGAAATGTGTTACATATGCATTTACTTGATGCTGGAAAATCTCAGAGTCAGTATCTAACTTAAAATGTATTTGAGAGACTAATGTGGTTACACTTAAACCTGATACCTAAAAGAGAATTCTATATATAGAAAATGTGATCAATGATATGCTGCACTGTAAGGTGTGTCTGTGTGTGTGATAAATTTTACATACCTAGAGAATAGTATTATGTTTATAGTAGATTGAGATTACTTAGTCTATATTCAGGAGTTATGTTCCAAATCAACTTTGAGGTTTTTATTTTTTTAAAAAACACAATGTTTTATTAATAAAATGTCTGCTTAAAGGGTCCAAATTTATTATATTTATAAAATCTTTCAGGTTAAGATAAGCGTAAGTTCTGGCGGCAAATATATATGCTTAATAATAGCAACATAATCGTTCATACTTATTTCAAGACTGAGTCTTGGATCTGTTTATAAGCAGTAATTTTTGTGGTCATCTAATATTTTGTTATAGATCCAGCCTGTTGTGTTTTTTTCCACTAGAGTGCTTCTGTCTTTTGCTCACTTGATCTTTTTATCTTTGTCCTTAACTCCCATAATTTTTACCCCTTTTACTCTATCTTTCCACATCTTTTGAATGATTCTGCATATAACCTCTGAGACCAGCATCTAAAAGAGTAGGCCCTTCCATCTCTATTTGAAATCTCAGTGTGGCAACCTAAGAACTAAAGTAACTGTTGTAAAATTGCTGTCCAAACTGCCAAAATCATAGGCCATCAGAAACAAGTTACACAAGATTCTATCCAGATGGGCCTGTGTCAAAATATTTAGCTAGAATATGAGGATAAAATGACTTGTTTTCCTCAATTTTTGGTTAATTTCAAGATGATTGAATGATTTCCTAACCAATACATTAAATCACATTTACATCTGTGAGATACACATATACATATCAACATTTATTAAATAATTTCATATTATAATAATGTAATCACACAAACTAAAGCCAATGCAATTCTAAAATAATTATAGCCATGAAACAAAGCTGTGTGGTGTACTGTGGTTACAGATCTAGGTATGGTAAAGTGCTTGATTTGATACGGTCATCGGTATTACAATAAAACAATGATAATAACATATTATGATTTCTGTTAAATACGTTTGAAAATAAGAGTTTAATACTAGGCATCATTTTAGATATGTGATCATGGAGGATCCTGGTTTCTTTAAGCATCAACTTGGTTTGTGCCAAATGCACAGCCAAAATGTAGAGTTTTCCTAAAGCTCAACATTTCACTATTACTCAAAGTAATTATGTTATAATATTATTACTATAAAATAATGTCATTAATTACAAACAAAACCCCATAAATGGCACACTTCACTTATTTACCTTTCTCTATTACTTACTGCCTGGAAGTAACTGCTATAGTGAATGGCCTTTGTTTTGTTTCAGGATTTCTGAAAGTAGTTTTAAAACTCTGGCTCATGTGTCGTATGTCCTTTGTAAGGAACTGAGCATGAACGTCATGCAAAGCTATTTATAATTGTAGTTGTTCATGTAATTAACCACTTATGCAAATAAGATTTTTGTGGCATTACTTTTGTCCTGATGGCATACATTGGATCTTCAAGTATATCTTCATAGTAACAAGGAATTATACCGAGAAAAGAGTTTATATCCCAACCATTACAAATATTGTTATTGATAATTTTCTCTATTGGTATACTGAATGCTACTGGGATAATCAGAAGTAGCTGAACTATTTTCAATAACATACCTAGGTATTTTTATTTAATTACCAAGAAATCTCTGATTTGATCATTTAGAAGCATTCAGATTTACAAAAGCTATTTTCCTTAAATTGTATGAAAATCAAAGTTTATTTTGGCTTTGATTAAATGACATGTATTTGTGTTTCTTGAAGTTCACAACAAAACTTAAATACATAAAATATTAAAAATGGATGCAGATGTTCTCATGCCAACTTCCAGTTCCCCTCCACTTCTATGTATGATAAATTTTTCCTCCATGTCAGATGTGCTGAGAATTAATATTTTCATGCAGTCTTCAAGTTCTGATAAAGCAATTGCTTTAATGCGTTTTGTATACATATACGCTAACTCAGAAGTTGCAAAGACATATTAATACAAAGGAAAGCCTCTATGTTAGAGCTTTAAATTTCAGTATGATATTAATTCCTGGGTGCCTATTTTACTTGTTAATCAAAGAAGTATGTGTTAGCTCATCTCTCGTTTTACTATTTTGCAGTTAATCTGTATTCTTAGTCATTTTGCAAGTAAGAATATTTAAAGAGAAATCTTCCACTCTCTTTAGTGACAGTAACTACTTTCCTATTCTCCTGTAAACATAAATAGGGAGACTATGACACCATATATGATATCAGTAAACAATAGAGTTACCTAAAGTTTGGTATTTTCAGACATTTAATGAATGAAGTATACTTACAAAAGTTGAAGTATGTGCTGACTTTTCTACAAAGATGAATTTCATAGGCATGTTTGTGTTGACTTGAACTAGAAAAGTCTTGGTATTGTTCACCTTTATGTCATAGCCTAAGGGATGCAACAGTAGGAGGACAGAGGTATACCAAGTTACCATTCTAATTTTTAACATTGACCTTATAGTCCTTTTTCCTGAGGAAAGGTTGAAGAAAACAAGAATAAGTAGAGATAATGAAACGTGCATGTACTCGATATAGGACATTGCTGAAGTTGATGAGACTGAGGGATTAAGAGCTACAGAGACTGTAGAAATAGGAGTTGAGAGGATCTAATGCTGCTGATTGGAAGAAAAAGGAGTCCTGCTGTTACTTCAGTCTAAGAGGTGAGCCTTGAAATGTATATTGTTCTTTGCATTGTGTGATCTTTGATTCTCAAGGTAGCATAGCCAAGGTGGTTAATTTAAGTGGCCTTAAGTTAACTTAGGTGGCCTTGAGTTTTTAAGGCCAGACTCACTAACTGACTGACAGTGGGTATAGTTTGCACATTGATCTGTGTTGGTTTTGCCATCTGTAAAACTGAGAGAACAACAGTAGTACCTAATCTGTAAAATTATTTGGGGGATTAAATCAGACAAAATATGCAAAACACTTAGAATAGTGTCAGGAAGTGAGGGATCACTGTGTAATTGATTGATTCTTACTGTTACTATTCACATCTTTGGGAGCTTATATTCTCTGTTTCCCAGTAGATATGTTGCACCTGTTTATTTTTTTTTTATTTTATTTTATTTTTAAACTTTACATAATTGTATTAGTTTTGCCAAATATCAAAATGAATCCCTCACAGGTATACATGTGTTCCCCATCCTGAACCCTCCTCCCTCCTCCCTCCCCATACCATCCCTCTGGGTCGTCCCAGTGCACTAGCCCCAAGCATCCAGTATCATGCATCGAACCTGGACTGGCATCTCGTTTCATACATGATATTTTACATGTTTCAATGCCATTCTCCCAAATCTTCCCACCCTCTCCCTCTCCCATAGAGTCCATAAGACTGTTCTATACATCAGTGTTTCTTTTGCTGTCTCGTACACAGGGTTATTGTTACCATCTTTCTAAATTCCATATATATGCGTTAGTATACTGTATTGGTGTTTTTCCTTCTGGCTTACTTCACTCTGTATAATAGGCTCCAGTTTCATCCACCTCATTAGAACTGATTCAAATGTTTTCTTTTTAATGGCTGAGTAATACTCCATTGTGTATATGTACCATAGCTTTCTTACCTGTTTAAAAAGAAGAAAACACAAAGCCTTCAGGAAAACTTTTGATTGACTACAGGAATTTTGGAATCCATGCTATAATTGTGTTTCAGATTGGAGATGGCATGTTGACAGTCTTTTTATAATAGGTAATCATAAATTTGAAAATACCTCTAGCTATTTCTGGATTTGTTTTACAAATTTCAGTTTTGATTCATCAGCTAAAATACCACTTCAGTACTATTAATTACTAATAATAAAATAATAATAAAATCATTATAAAATCAGTGATGCTTAGCAATTTTGGGATAAAATTCTGATAAAAGTTATGCTTTTTTAATTTAAAAAAAAACCCTGAAAATATTTTTATTTTAGAAGTTTCTTTGAACTCACTGAATTATATCCTGGTACCTCAGGCTAAAAACCTCTGAATAAGAGGTTATCTCATGAGCAATTTGGATACATAATTACAATTCTTTGCTTCAGCCAAGTTCAAGTTTAACTCCTTGATAGAAATAATACCCAATTACAATTTTATTATTAGAAAATGCTAGAGCAATATAGAATAGGTTATTTTTAAGATGTTAAATTGTAAGGTCACTGGTGGTGGAGTTATTCTCTGGGTATAATATCAGCTGTTTTAATGTTAAACAAAAAGATTTGAAAAAAGAGAAGCTGCTTAGAATGAATCTATATTCTCTAAAGCCAAGCACAAGAAATAGCCCTCACACATTGATGGATCAGGAAGATGAGCCAGGACTCATGTATCCTTAGATCTAACCATTGATTACATTTCCAGGCACTCTCCTGGCTCTGGAATGCTGCCTTAGAGACCACCAAGTTTCCCCAATGACTTGGCATATCTGTAAAAGAAAAAAAGACTGAAGTAGAAAATTGAGACAAGGAGGTGTTAGTCTCTCATGTTCTCATAATGTAGCCAGTAAATTTAGATTGCTTTCACAGAATTGCAAGACTAACTGGATCCACAAAAAAAAAAAAAAAAAAATGTACTGGGATCTTTCTTAGGAAAAAAAAATAAAGAAAATCAGAAGTATCGGAGTAAATTAAGGGTGAATAAACTGCCATATTTTCTGCTAAAATACTGTAAACACCATTGATTTGTAATCTCTAGTTACTTCTCAAGTCAAAGTCACCTTTCTTCAAATTAGATTTAATACATGTGAGTCTGTAGTGCAGTAATTCTAGTTTGTATACGGTAATTATGCCTCTTACACTAGTACTGCTTACTAATATAGGTCGTGTATACCATGTGCATATGCAACACAGTACATGAACTGCTGAAGATTTTGCAGAAATATTGAAATGCCAGATCCCATTTCCAGTGAGCTAGAAGGATTTTCTCATAAGTGAAGTTTTCAAACAGGCAGCAGAACACTGACACATGATTTTTCTGATTATAATAGCATATATCCAAAACTAAAAGAAAAACAATCCTAAAATTCAATGCTGATTAACAAAGTGCAACAGAGTGAAGTTATCAGATAACTTTTTATTCAGTGGAATTCTATTTTTATGTTTGTTTGTTTGTTTTTTTTTTTTTGGTGGGGGTGGAGGGGGAGGTCATAAACAGTGAGCTCTAAATACACAAAGGCTTTCCAGGTAACTCAGTGGTAAAGAATCTGTCTGCCAATGCAGGAGACACAGGTAACAAACTCTGGTATTCTTGCCTGGAAAAATCTCATGGACAGAAGAGCTTGGCAGGCCACAGTCCATGGGGTCACAAATAGTTGAACACAACTGAGCACATATACATACACACAAGAGATAAATACATGAATAGAATTCAATTTCTTTTCACTTAGCATTATTTATCATGTCAGATAAATTGCCACTTTTAAGACTGAATTTCAAATGAATCATAATTGTGTCACCAGCTAAGCCTGGGGACTGTATTATGCCGATGGATATCTCCCTTCCGTGGATGAGATTCACTTAATTAGAGGGGGTGCTGCTGTACACAGTTTGTCCTCTTATTCTGTGCTCAGTATTTTTTTTTAAGTCTCAAACTGGTTGATGCCACCTTTCTACTTGCACTGTTATTTCAGTTAGTGCGATTTCACTCATGGCTTTCAAACTTTAAAAAGATAACCATTTCTATATATGAAAGTTATACTTTCAACGCATACAAGAGAAAGAAGAGAGGAACAGATCTAGTTGAAGAGTCAGATGTTGGATGGAGAATTCCACCTTTTGGCTCTACCTCCAGCCCCTTCCAAGTTCTTGAGGGGCTGAAAACAACTAACAGAAAATTATCTTCTTTCCTTACTGTGACGTAAGCCGACAGAAGTAGGGGATTTTTCCTGTTCACTCGTCAAAGGAGTAAGAGCCTTTCACTGTGTGGACAGAATGGCTGATAACCTGCCATTCACTTTCTCTCACATAGACACTGTCTCCTGATTTTGTACATATAAAACATCCCTAAAAGTTTCCTTGGCCCTAGTCTAAGACAGCCGCTGGAACTCACATCAAAAAAGAGCTCACATACCAAGCAAACAGATTCTATGCTTTACACATCAGAAAACCCTGACCATGTGTAGGCAGGAAGGAAAGCAAACAAATTCTGTTTTCACTCATTTGCACATTACATTACCCTAACTTTTACCCTTTCCAAATAATATGCAGATGGAAAATTAGGCAACATACTGCTGTAAATCACAGTTAGTGCTATTGTGGTGGCAGGAGAAAACAGTTAAGGGATTCATTTTTCTTCCAAGAAAATCATACTCTGCAAATCCATCTGAAACACAGCCAAAGGATTACTTCTTATCTGGCTGTAACAAGCGCTCCTTCCGCCCATCTTGGAAGTGAAAAGAAACCAGCTCATTGTACTAAAAAGTGCCAGGCCCTCCAAGGTCAGCTACAGTTGCCCAGCTTTGCAAGAGGCACCGCAGCTTATGTTTTTATAGGGGTTAGGTGAACTACGGATGGGGATGTGGTTCCTGCTTTTAAACATCCTGTGTGAGCAGTCTGTAAATGAGTCTGAGGTCTGCTTGGTCTTTATGGTAGCACACTTATTTATTGGATTTTTGAAAACAAGAAGGTACTCTGTTCTCTAGGATGAAGAAAAGACCCTCATAGGAAATGACAGAGGCAGTGTTAGAATTATGACAAGTCAACATCGCACTCCCCCAAAGGAAGTCCTCCTGAGAGTCTATAAGGTACTCATTTTCACTTTCATGCACTGGAGAAGGAAATGGCAACCCACTCCAGTGTTATTGCCTGGAGAATCCCAGGGACAGGGGAGCCTGGTGGGCTGCCGTCTCTGGGGTCACACAGAGTTGGACACGACTGAAGTGACTTAGCAGCAGCAGCAGCAGCATTACTATGATGAGCAAGGATGTTATTGTTTAGTTGCTCAATCATGTTAGACTCTTTGTGACCACATGGGCTGTAGCCCACCAGGCTCCTCTGTCCCTGGGATTTCACAGGCAAGAATACCGGAGTGGGTTGCCATTTCCTTCTCCAGGGTGATCTTCCCAACCCAAAGATCAAACTTGCATCTCCTGTGTCTCTCACATTGGAAGGCAGGTTCTTTACCACTGAGCCACCAGGGAAGCCCATGAAGAAGGACAGGAGAACTGAAATAAGATGGATTACCCAAGTCTTCAGCATTTACTCTGGACACGTAGGTCCAGGTGATAAGACTATTTAAAACCAGCCGAGATTCATGAAACTGACAAGTACTTCTTTTGGACAGCCTCGTACACCTAAAAAGCTGTTGGAATCATGCTGAAATTCTAGACAGTCTATATGTGTACATGTACATGACAGCTTTCATTGCCAGTTCCAAATCCCCACCCCACTTCACTCATTGTACAGTTTCCAGAGTTATGAAGATGAAGGATCCTTAAAATGTCGAAGCTTTCCAAGGTCTTAATCAAAAAAGGAAAACAGTGGGACTAGGCAACCAATAAGAAAGATAAATGAGCCTATATTTCAGTGTTGTCAGTTTGGGAGTTAAGAACAGGTCTAAAAATGGTGCTATTTCCAGGAAAGAAACCTAAAAACAAAAAATTTACATGAAAAAATGTGAAGTTAGGGTGATTATCCCTGAGGGAGTCACCAAATAAAATTGTGAGTTGTGGCATCTCCAACCAGATGATTGCATCTTGAGGGACACAGTGATTTGGGCCCACTTATGGGGAAGTTGTAAGGATGTGGGAAACTTAAATGCTTTTTTCCTTTCTGTATAAAAGTGGCTTAAGCTATACATTTGCCTTGGCAGACAAACTTTGTGATGTTGATTTTAGATTTATTTGGGAGGAAATAATAAGAATAAATGCATTCACCAGTGGGTAAAAGAATTCTTCCAGATTATTTAAAACTATGAGAAGGTTTTCATGGCTAGAAAGACCTTACAGTTTTTTAAAACTCATTTCCAGCATAGTCACAGTGATCCTTGCTACTTGTTATTTTTTGTAAACAGGAATTGTGCCTAACTTTTGTATATTTTCAAGCTTCACTAAAAGATATTATGGAGTTTGATTAAGGAGACGTATGTTTAATAGAAGTTGCTAGTCAGATATTCCTCTTAATGGATGTATTTGGGCTTGCTTGCTTGCTTTCCAGTAACTTATCTATAACATACACATAAATGGACAAGTCAAGAAGTAGAATATCAGCAACACCTAGAAGGCCTTATAATACGTCCTTCCAGTCAATTACACACCTCCTCCCCCATTCCCGTCTAGATTCCTTGCACTAAAGATGTTTTGTCAGTTTTAAATTTTATATAAGTGGAGTCCTAAGTGCTGTATTTTTTATATTTGGAATCTTTTTGCTACATTTTGTGGGTGAGATTCATCTGTGTTGTTGCGCTTAACACTAGTTTGTTGCTGTTGTTTGGTCACTAAGTTGTGTCTGACTCTTTGCAACCCCATGTACTATAGCCCACCAGGCTTCTCTGTCCATGACATTTCCCACACAAGAATATTGGAGTGGGTTGCCATGCCCTACTGCTGGGGATCTTCCTGACCCAGGTATTGAACCTGTGTCTCCTGCATTAGCAGACAGATTCTTCAGCAGTGAGACACTTGGGAAGCAAACACTAGTTAGTTTAACTTTACTATTGGTTAGTTTAACTTTCATATTGAATGAATATGCCACAGTTGTTTTGTACTATTGATGGATTTGGGGTTATTTTCTGCCAAGGTTAATACAAACAGTGCTGCTATAAAGTTTCTTAAACACAATTTTTGGTAATCAAATATATATATATTTTTTTTTTTCTTGTGTTTCCATTAAATTGAAAATCTGGGTAACAGGGATTATGTATATTTAGCTTTAGATACTGCCAAACAATCTTTCAACATGAATGCTTTGATAAAACTTACACTCCTAATGTGGGAGAGTTCCAGTTTCTTTATATTCTTGCCAACACTTGGTATCTTGGCTCTTTTAGCATTTCTGATTGCTGTGCAATATAATTCTAGGAGTTTTGAGGGGTTTTTTTGTTGTTGTTTGTTTATGTTATAAGCCCTTTTCATTGAGTTTTCTGCAGCATTTGTGTTGGTTGGTGAAAAAAGTTGGACTAGTCCATTTGGAGGATAATTTCATTTGAACTGACCAGTCAGGATCCATCATATGATACATCTCCATTTCCATGAAACTGAAGTGACTGCTGGTCATGAGGAACAACTGTTTCCCATAGGCCACCAGGTGACTTAGGACAGCAAATGTTTACTGCACTCTCACGGTGTACTTCACTGTGACCCTACTCAATCCACAAAATAGTTATTTTATTATTTTTATTTCAATTATCTTCTTTTTAATTAAAAAAATTGAGATACACTTGACACATAATATCGTTAGTTTCAGTTGTACAGTATAATGGTTTTATATGTGCGTGCTAAATTATGAAATGATCATTACAATACATATTGCTTGCAATCGACTCCTTTCACCTGTTTTGTGCTCCCCAACTCTTTTCACCTCTGGTAACCACTCGTCTGTTGTCTGTATCAATGAGTGTTTATTTGTTTGTTGTTATTTTAGATTCCACATAAGGGTATAATTGCATGGTATTTCTCTTTATCCATATGACTTATTTCACTTAAATTACTATCTTTAAGGTTCATCTATGATGTCACAAACAGCAAGATTTCATTTTTTATAGCAGAATATATTGCATTCCATTGTGTGTGTGTCTCTCTATATATATGTATGTGTGTACAATTATATATATATAATGTCATATCTTCTTTATCCATTCAACCATCAATGTACTTAAGCTATTTCCATATACTGACTATTGTAAATAATGCTATAATGAACACAGGGGTGCATTTATCTTTCAGAATTAGTGTTTTTGTATTCTTCAGATAAATAGCCAGAAGTAGAATAGCTTGGTCATATGGGTATATTGTTCTTAATTTTTTTTAAGACTCTTCATACTGTTTTCCACTGTGGCTATCAATGGAAATTTAAATTCCTATCAGCAATGCACATCTTCTGCATTCTCACCAGCATATGTTACTTCTTGTCCTTTTGGAACCATTCTAAAAAATGTGAGGTGACACCTAATCGTGGTTTTGATTTACATTTCCTTGATTAGCAGTACTGAATATCTTTTATCAACCTGTCAGCCTATGTTTTCTTTGGCAAAACGTCTGTTTATATCCTCTGTCCATTTAAAATCAGATTGTGGTTTTTTGATATTGAATTGTATTAATTTTTAATTTATTTTGTACATTACCCCTAATAGACACATGACTTGCAAGTATCTTGTCCCATTTATTAGGCTGTGTTTTCATTTTGATGATGGTTGCCTTTGCTGTAAAGAGGCTTTTTATTTGATGTAGTCCCGCTTGTTTATTTTGTTTCCCTAGCTTTTGGAATCAGATCCACAAAAACCTTCTAATAATGACGTCATGGAAGTTCCAAATAGGTTTTCTTTTAGAACTTACGGTTTCAGGTCTTACATTCAAGTCTTTAATCTAGTTTAAGTTAATTTTTGTGTATGGTGTAAGATAGTGGTCAAACTTTATTCTTTTGCTTGTGACTGTCCAGTTTTCTCAGAACCATTGGTTGAAAAGACGATCGTCCATTGTATATTCTTGGTTTTTCATCATAAATTTATTATCCATGTATCTGTGGGTTTATTTCCGGTTTCTACATTTTGTTCCATTCATCTATGTGTCTTTTTTTTATGCCAGTATCACATTGTTTCAATTTTTTTTTTGCTTTACCTTTTATTGCAAATAAAGCATAATCCTTGTACAAACTTTAGAAACTACACCAAAATATTAATGTCAATGAAGATCTTGATTGTCTTAATCTTGTTTACTTATATTTTTATGATACTTCCTTAAATAGAACCATACTGTTAATATTGTTCTATATTTTTTCCATTAACATAGTGTCATACTTTTAAATAATATAGGTTTATAGTATAATTTGATATCAGAGAGCATGGTATTCTAGCTTTGTTGTTCTTCCTCAAGATTACTTAGGTTATTTGCTTTCTTACTGTTTTTCTTTTGTTTTTTTCTAGCTTAATACAAATTTAGAATTACATGCTTGAGTTCAGTGAAGTATGTTTTTGGCACTTTCATAGGGGTCACATTTAAACTGTAGGTTGCCTTTGGGTAGTATGGACATTTAAACAATATTAATCCTTGTATTCCACAGTATGAAATGTCTTTCCATTTACTTGTGGCATCTTCAGTTTTTTTCATAGTGTCTTATGGTTGCAGTGTACAGGTCTTTTACCTCCTTGGTTAAATTTATTTCTAGATATTTTGATTCATCATTTAGAATTCATCATTTGATTCATCAAAAAGAATGCACCATTCTTTCTGATGCATTTGGAAATGGGATTGTCTTCTCAATTTCTTTTTCTGTATCTCTACATATAAAAGAGTGACAGTTTACTTCTTCATTTCCAATATGAATGCCTTTTATTTCCTTTTTCTAACCCAATTATTGTTCCTACGTCTTCTAATACTATGTTGAACAAAAATGAAGACAGTGGGCATCTTTAGAGGAAATGCTTGCAATTATTTTTGCTGTTGGGTACTATGTTAGCTGTGGGTTTTTTCTTATATGACCTTTACTATGATGAGTTATGTTCCCTCTGTACCCGCTTTATTGAAAGAATTTATTATAAATAAGTGTTGAACTTCATCAGATTTTTTTACGTACCTGTTGAGATGGACAAACAATTTTTATCATCCATTTTAAAGTGGTATTTCATATTAATTTGTGGTTGGTTAACCATTCTTGCATCTCTGGAATAAATCCCACTTGATCATGGTATCTGATCCTTTTAAAGTACTGTTGAATTCAGTTTGCTATTTTTGTTGCTGTTAAAGATTTTTGCATCTGTGATCAACAGAGATGTTGGCTTATAATTTTTTTCTTGTAGTATCTTTGTCTGGTTTTTGTAACAGGGTTATTTTTGCTGGACTGGAAGAAACACAAACTAGAATCAAGATTGCCAGGAGAAATATCAATAACCTCAGATATGCAGATGACACCAGCCTTATGGCAGAAAATGAAGAGGAACTAAAAAGCCTCTTGATGAAAGTGAAAGTGGAGAGTGAAAAAGTTGGCTTAAAGCTCAACATTCAGAAAACGAAGATCATGGCATCCAGTCCCACCACTTCATGGGAAATAGATGGAGAAACAGTGGAAACACTGTCAGACTTTATTTTTCTAGGCTCCAAAATCACTACAGATGATAACTGCAACCATGAAATTAAAAGACGCTTACTCCTTGGAAGGAAAGTTATGACCAACCTAGATATCATATTCAAAAGCAGAGACATTACTTTGACAACAAAGGTTCATCTAGTCAAGGCTATGGTTTTTCCTGTGGTCATGTATGGATGTGAGAGTTGGACTGTGAAGAAGGCTGAGCTACTGAAGAATTGATGCTTTTGAACTGTGGTGTTGGAGAACACTCTTGAGAGTCCCTTGAACTGCAAGGAGATCCAACCAGTCCATTCTGAAGGAGATCAGCCCTGGGATTTCTTTGGAAGGAATGATGCTAAAACTGAAACTCCAGTACTTTGGCCACCTCATGCGAAGAGTCATTGGAAAAGACTCTGATGCTGGGAGGGATTGGGGGCAGGAGGAGAAGGGGACGACAGAGGATGAGATGGCTGGATGGCATCACTGACTCGATGGACTTGAGTCTCAGTGAACTCTGGGAGTTGGTGATGGACAGGGAGGCCTGGCGTGCTGCGATTCATGGGGTCGCAGAGTCGGGCACGACTGAGCGACTGATCTGATCTGATCTGATCTGAAGTCACTTCAGTCATGTCCGACTCTGTGTGACCCCATAGACGGCAGCCCACCAGGCTTCCCCATCCCTGGGATTCTCCAAGTAAGAACACTGGAGTAGGTTGCCATTTCCTTCTCCAATGCATGAAAGTGAAAAGTGAAAGTGAAGTCGCTCAGTCATGTCCGACCCTCAGCAACCCCATGGACTGCAACTTTCCAGGCTCCTCCATCCATGGGATTTTCCAGACAAGAGTACTGGAGTGGGGTGCTATTGCCTTCTCTGAACAGGGTTATACTGGCCTTATAAAATGAGTTTGAAGGTCTTCCTTTTTCTTCTATTATTTGGAAGAGTTTGAGAAGGGTTGGTGTTCTCTTTTAAATGTTTGAAGAATTGATCTGTGAATCATTGCTTCCTGGACTCATTTGTTGGGAGAGAAAAACAGTTATTTTAAATTTTTGTTATTTTTTTCCTCCAGTAAATTTTCTCTAAAACACTGAGACACAAGTCACTGGAGATCAGCTGAACAAATATATTGCCTCTATGCTTTTAGCAAAGAGAACTATCTTTTTTGAAGCTTTCATATCAATTGTGTTTTTCTCTTTCCATGAATTATCATATGTACCAGTAAGCTTTGTAGAGTGCTCATAAATAAGCTCCTGAAAGAGGCCTATAAACATGTCTAGACATATGGAATCTTAGTGGCCAAATAGCTTATGATAAAAGGAGAGTGGCACATTCTCACTGTCCCCACCTTAAGTACACACATACAAGTGTAATATATTTGTGCATAAAACATTGTTTTGACTGTGTAAAGAATAGAATAGGAAAAAAAAAAACTATTTGAGACTATATGAAATTGCATCCCCAAATTCCTACCAGGTTTTTTAAAACCAGATGATCAGTTTTCTCATATTAAAAGCTGCTCTGTCTCTCACAAAGTTTTTTTAAAGTTCAAATGAAATAATAACCATAAACTTCCTTGCTTACCACAGAGAAGAAATATAAAATACAGAAAACTCAGCAGTAAAATCATGTCTCTGCAATTCATGCTGACAGCAAGAACTAAGTTATGCAAATCATTGTTCACTTAGAATGACTTTAAACTTCTATTTAGCACATATTATATCATAACAAAAGGCTGGAGCCTGAGCATTAAGTCTTTAACAGAACAGAGTTAAGAACAAAAATCTGTGTTGCATTAGTATTTCCATTTATGAGTGACATTAATTAATTCATGCATTCAACAAGATAGATTGTGAGCACAGTATGTTAAGGCATTATTTTAGACACTTGGTAATTAACCTCTTTGGACTGCAGATTCTTTCTCTTTATAGTGAGAGAAAGAGAATTGGTCTGGTCCAGAAGTATGCTATCTATTAAGTTCTAAATTCTTTGGTAAAAGATAGGCAACTGGAAGAACATACACTTAAAAGAAGCCAACTCTAGAGGGAACAGATATTTAGAAGGCACTAAAAAGAAGCATGTGATATGAATGGTATTCCAAAGATAATAACTTTTACTGAGAACTATATTTTAGATATTTGCATGATTTCTTACGAAATATGGAAATTCATGCATCCCACACATCTACAATTCCTGATTTTCTTCGTATATAATTAGAGACAATAATATAACGTTTGATGGCCTAAATTTCCTGGAGGATTATAAAAAAGATTCTTTGTTTTCCATGGATACTCAATCTGTAAACCACTTACCACACCACTAGGGTAGAGCAGATGGACAACTCAACTTGGCAGCTCTTTGATTATCTTGATTCTTTTAAAGCTGTTTGTTGAGATTGGATATAAATTACTACAACATTATATGGATTTATTCCTTCAGGTTGTGTCCTCATTTTGGTTAAATTCTATCGGCCCCTCCCACCAGTAGTGGTTATCTTTCAAGACTTAATACAATTGTGCTTGGGCTTCACAAGATGTATGTCTTTCACAATTACCATGTAAATGACTAAAGAAATCCTATTCTGAGTTACCAGAGGGTTATTATGTACCACATGGACTATTTCAGAAGATGGCTGATATCAATCTTGATTTCCACAGAGGAAATATGTAGGTTGTATATTAGTGCTTTCCATCCCTTTTCCACCTTGGGTCTTAACCAGAGCCATGTGTTTAGTGGGATATGTAAAAGGAAACAGGCTCACACTATTTCATGTCTAAAGGGGATAGAACCTAGCTTAAAATAGATTTATTAAGACAGGAACATCCACTAATTACCAATTAAAATAATCAGGGCAGAAAAGGTGATTGAATGGGAAATTCAGAGAGTCTGCCAAAGCTAAATAGCATTTTGGGGATAAGAATACTTTGCATTTGCATGGGAATATATTGTATTCAAGATACTTTGTAAATGCCATCTCATAATTTTTAACATTCAATTTTGTAGACAGAGTATATTTAATAATAAAAATAATAAAACAAGAACAGCAAATGCATTTTCTAGGTACCACTCTATGTCATGTGTAGTATGAATAGTAATTTATTTAACCCTCTCTATTATTCTGTGACTTAGGTTTTTTTTAATGTCTAGTTTATACCTAAATAAAAAGAAGCAAAAAGATTAAATAACTTGGCCAAGAGAACAAATTTAGAAAATGGTGGGGCCAGGCTATCTACTGATGTCATATCAATGGCCATTCGACTAGGCTAGTATCATTTAGCACTTTTGACAAACACATATGTTTCTTTGAATGAGTCTAAGATTAAAAGAAAGACAATTCAGAGATCTTAAGCTATCAATTAAAGAGAAACTAAATGAACAGTATATTGGTTTAGTGGGGTTTTATCCCCAGTCATCACTTTAATCACACATTAAAATGCCCATGAGTGTTTTGAGTTTTTGACAGTCATTGAAAGCACCTAATAGAGATTAAAGCCTGTACCCTTCTATAGTGTGCTGCTGCTGCTAAGTTGCTTCAGTTGTGTCCAACTCTGTGCGACCTCATAGACGGCAGCCCACTAGGCTCCCCCATCCCTGGGACTCTCCAGGCAAGAACCCTGGAGTGGGTTGCCATTTCCTTCTTTATTCTATAATGTAGTATACTAGAAAATATGGTCTTCCCTCGTGATTCAGTGGTAAAGAATCTGCCTGCCAATTCAGAAGAGGTAGGATTGATCCTTGCATCGGGAAGATCCCCTGAAGAAGGAAATGCAACCCAGTCCACTATTCTTGCCTGGAAAATCCCATGGACAGAGGAGCCTGTGGGCTACAGTCCATGGGGTTGCAAAGAGTCAGACACAAGTTACCAACTAAACAACTATTCTAGTAAGTAGCTGAGTAGACACAGACCACATTTCCTTTATATCTACCTCTGGCCATTGGACTGGTTCTCAAATAAATGTGATTTAAAGGAAGCTAGGTTTTCTCTTCTCTCATTTGCCTATCTAAACATGATGACCAGGGCAATTATGTCAAGCTTTTGAGGATGGAGTAGGTGTCCGGCAATCTGGATTATCCGTTTTGAATTTTCATGCATGTATGTTTTAGGATTTTAACTTTGGACACTGTTTATTTAAATGTCCCTATATGAATGCCTGCTTGGGGAGTTATAATTTCAAAAGCAAAAAAATAAACTCACAGATCCAAATTACAATAATTATATAATTTATATGCATTTTTGTGCATCAGTGTCGTGGTAAAGAGTTGGTAGTTTTTTACTATTCTGAGCTTTTGAGATTTTCCTCATTTTCCCACCAGCCCCAAGAACACTTAAAGAAACATTGAGAGGGAGAGATATCCATGGATCTTCCTCTTTACTTCTAAAAAGGAAAATGAGAAATATACATTCAAATTAGCAGATACATATAAGAAAATAACATGCAAATAAATGACAAAATAAGTATAAAATAAACATAGAAAAAGTCAAAGAATAAATCCTAATATTTCAGTAATTGCAAGAAAATTAAATCTCTAGAAAGGAGTTTTGTATCTAGCAATATGGAATACTGGATATTCAGAAAAAATTTTCCCAATAAAGTATTCAAGAACTGTGGGGTATTCTTGACAAATAGTTCAATGTTTTTAAATTTTCACATCAAAACATATTATTTAGCAAACACACACACACACACACACACACACACACAACTCACAGACAGTATTTATAGCAAAACTAAGGGGGAAGTTATTGCTATGGATGCAAAATTACAAGTAGATAGAATTTTTGAAAAAAGATAAAAAACCTCCATGGCACCCTTATCTGCGAGGGGGAAAGAAAAAAAAAAAAAAAAAACTACAAGGTCCCTGACCTGAAAGTAATGGATATCCTCAGGGCCAATTTGAAAACAATTGCTGTTCTGGTGGGTGGAGCTGTATTTCTTCTCTCTGGAGTGCAATGAAATGTCCAGTAATGAGTTATGAGATGTCTATAGTTTTGGGGTGACTTTGGGCAGCCTGTATCTTGAAGCTCAGGGCTGTGTTCCTTTGTTGCTGGAGAATTTGCTTGGTATGTCTTGCCCTGGAACTTATTGGCCCTTGTGTGGTGCTTGGTTTCAGTGTCGGTATGGAGGCATTTGATGAGCTCCTGTCAATGAATGTTCCTTGGAGTCAGGAGTTCCCTGGAGTCAGGGTTTGGACTTAAGTCTCCTGCTTCCGATTATCGGTCTTATTTTTACAGTAGTTTCAAAACTTCTCCTTCTATACAGCACCACTGAGGAAACCAGAAGGGAAAGAGACACGTGTACCCCAATGTTCATCGCAGCACTGTTTATAATAGTCAAGACATGGAAGCAACCTAGATGTCCATCAGCAGATGAATGGATAAGAAAGCTGTGGTACATATACACAATGGAGTATTACTCAGCCATTAAAAAGAATACATTTGAATCAGTTCTAATGAGGTGGATGAAACTGGAGCCTATTATACAGAGTGAAGCAAGCCAGAAGGAAAAACATAAATACAGTATACTAACGCATATATATGGAATTTAGAAAGATGGTAACAATAACCCGGTGTACGAGACAGCAAAAGAGACACTGATGTATAGAACAGTCTTATGGACTCTGTGGGAGAGGGAGAGGGTGGGAAGATTTGGGAGAATGGCAATGAAACATGTAAAATATCATGTAGGAAACGAGTTGCCAGTCCAGGTTCGATGCATGATGCTGGATGCTTGGGGCTGGTGCACTGGGACGGCCCAGAGGGATGGTATGGGGAGGGAGGAGGGAGGAGGGTTCGGGATGGGGAACACATGTATACCTGTGGCGGATTCATTTTGATATTTGGCAAAACTAATACAATTATGTAAAGTTTAAAAATAAAATAAAATTGGAAGAATGAAAACAATTGCTGAAATGGAGAGAAGATTTGCTTTGTTGATGGGTACAGTGACTGCCCAGTAACCACTAAAGAACTAGGGGTCTCTGTGCTTAGGCACTCAGTCATGTCCTATGCTTTGCAACCTCATGGACTGTAGCCCGCCAGGCTCTTGTCCATGGCGAGTCTCCAGGCAAGAATACTGGGGTGGGTTGCCATGCCCTCCTCCAGGGGATCATCCCACCCCAGGTCTCCCGGATTGCAAGCAGATGTTTTACTATCTGAGCCACCAGGGAAGTCCAAGAATGCTGGAGTGGGTAGCCTATCCGTTCTCCAGGGGATCTTCCCAATCCAGGAATCAAACTAGGGTCTCCTGCATTGCAGGCAGACATTAAAAACTCCCCAGACTGACTGGGGATCCCTGCCAGGACAAAGCTACACACGGAGGAGAAATTGCTGAGTGCAATGAAAATTAAGCATCGTATGGACAGAGACAGACAAAGGAAAATGACTGGATGAAGTGAGGTTGCTTTAAAAGACCAATAAAACTTCAGAAGGCATGGATAATAACAGAAAATGAAGCACTGTTAAGTTTAAAAAGTCTCTGAACCTTACCTTTTTATAATGTCAGAAAAACTTTTCCATAAAAATAACCAAGAGATCGTTGCCAAGGTCAAATTCCATACATTTATTATAAGATAAAAAGGTAATGAGGTGAAGAAAAACATCCCTACAGAAAATGAACATTTTTAAGATGAGTTATAAATCATCTTAAATCATTTGAAAATTAAAAAACAACATAAATAAGAATTAGAATAAATCAGGAATTTGGTGATACAACTTAAATAACAAAAAATAGAAAGAAATATTAATAAATGGCTTCTTACTTAGAACACAAGTAAATATAAAATGCCTTTTGAAATTTAGATTGAAAGTGCAATGGTGAAAATCAGAAAGATAAAAAGATTCAATAAAAAGTGTTAGTTACTGAAGATAGGCAAAGAAGATTTTAAAAAGACACAATAGAACTTTGTAAAGAAATCCAAAGCATAGAAAAAGAATCAATAGAAAAGGAAAAAAAACTATAGCTTAAGAAAATTTTCCTATCATTTAAAAAAATGGAATTTTGTACTGATACCCATTGAGTTCCTATGAATTTTCATACAGAATGATCAAACCCAGGAAATATTCTATTAAAATTATTGAACTTAATAAAAATTTAAAACAAAAGCTTATTTGGGCATTAAGACAAAACCTTACATGAGCTAGAAAATTAGATTATCATTACACTTTCAACAGCAGTGCTTTTTGTCAAAAAAAAAAAAAAAAGTAGTACTGCATATTTAGTATACTCAAGAAAATGAAATGAATGTGAGTCAGCATAAAATCTGGCAGAACTGATTTCCATTATAAAGGCATAATCAGTGTTTTCTCAACATGGAAGAATTCAGTGAATTTTGTTCCCTTGAGTCTTGTAGAGAAATCTACTAGAGAATGATCTCAGACAGCCAAAATAGCTTTAAAAGCAAGGACATAAGGAGGATGGTGAACATTAAACAGAGTTACTTTTAGACTTAAAATTGAAATAAACATGAAATAGAACAGTATGTAATGATCATATGCTTAGATATTATATTTATTTATATTAGATATAAAACAACTATTAAAACTAGGGGATATTGGGAAAACACATGTAAATAAACTGTTCTCAGTAATTATACACATAAGAGAAGTGTTAATATCATTTTCTGGCAGTGTGTGTATAAAGAGGGAGAACTTTAAATAATACTTATGAACTATAAAAATTTTGCTGTGCCATGTGCCCTAGGCAACTTGAATTCTCAATGTAAAAGAAAGCAGTCATGAATGTAATATAGAACATGATATGTAAAAAGTCTTGTGGTCGTAAATTTGAACGGAAATATCAATAAGACCTCACAAAGCATAGTATCTCTTAAAAGTGCCTATCGCTATTTATCATCTATCTAATCTTTGATCAACATATATTCTTAGCTCAGTCCACTGAGGAGACCTAAAAAGAATGGCCAACCTAGTACCAGTAAGAGTCCTTATATACAGATTGCAGTCTTAATTACTTTTTCTCTTAGAATAATGGCCAGTTCCAATTCTGGAGAGAAAATTTCCAAGGAAATCTTGAAACACAGTGTCACACAGGATAATGAAAAGACTTCTGTGCTTGTGTGTGCTTAGTCACTAGATCCTATTGATTATTTGTGACCCCATGGATTCAGGGTGACCCTGGGGTCACCCTGCTAGGCTCCACTATCTATGGGATTTTCCAGGCAAGAATATTGGAGTGGGTTTCCATTTTCTGCTCTGGAGGATCATCCCAACCCAGGGAATAGAACCCAGGTCTCCTGTATTACAGGCAGATTCTTTACCATCTGGATCACATCAAAATAAACGTGTACATGCTTCAGTCATGTCCGACTTTTTGTGACCCCATGGACTGTAGCCCACCAGCCTCCACTGTCCATGAGATTCTCCAGGTAAGAATACTGCAGTGGGTTTTCATATCCAACTCCAGGAGACCTTCCTAACCCAAGGATTGAACCTACTTCTTTTACATCTCCTGCATTTGCAGGTGGGTACTTTAACACTAGTGCCAATTAATTTTTTTTTTTAAATGTTCTTGCTAAAGATGGGACAATTTGAGCTTTGAAAATGATCATTACAACTGATGGTAACCAGTCATAAATGCTGAGATACATATATGTCAGGATTCTTCTTAATACAATTAAAATATTCTTGATTTTTTTTCTAGAAAATGTTATCAATGATATCATGAAATTTGGATCTTAACATTTTGTTTGTCGAAAATTTTAATACAGAAGGAAATATATATTTTGTGTTTTTTTAAGCTTGGGAATAAAACTGAGATATCATATAGGAGGAGATACTAGGGTGACCCAGAATTGCTGTCAGTATCCTCCAAATGATGACATTTTGGGTGGTTCACCAGATTCCTTTTAAATGTCATTTTTAGGAGATGTTGCTGCTACTCTGTAAGAAGAAATGATCCTTCTCCTTCTAATCTGATAACACTACCTGTATTTCTCATGATGATTTTATATTATAATTATTTATGACCATCAGTTCAGTCACTCAGTCATGTCCAAGTCTTTGCGACCCCATGGACTGCAGCACTCCAGACTTCCCTGTCCATCACCAATTCCTGGAGCTTGCTCAAACTCATGTCCATTGAGTCAGTGATGCTATCCAACCATCTCATCCTCTGTCATCCCCTTCTCCTACTCCCTTCGATCTTTCTCATATCAGAGTCTTTTCAAATGATTCAGTTCTTCACATCAGGTTGCCAAAGTATTGGAGTTTCAGCATCAGTCCTTCCAATGAATAGTCAGGACTGATCTCCTTTAGGATGTAGTGGTTGAATCTCCTTGCAGTCCCAGGGACTCTCAAAAGTCTTCTCCAATACCACAGTTCAAAAGCATTACTGCTTCAGTGCTCCGCTTTCTTTATAGTCCAACTCTGACATCCATACATGACTACTGAAAAAACCATAGCTTTGACTAGATGGACCTTTGTCAGCAAAGTTTGGCTCTGCTTTTTATATGCTGTCTAGGTTGGTCACAGCTTTTCTTCCAAGGGGCAAGCCTCTTTTAATTTCATGGCTGCAGTCACCGTCTACAGTTATTTTGGAGTCCAAAAAAATAAAGTCTGTCACTGTTTCCATTGTTTCCCCATTTATTTGCCATGAAGTGATGGGACCAGATGCCATAATCTTAGTTTTCTGAATGTTGAGTTTTAAGCCAGCTTTTTCAACCTCCTCTTTCACTTTCTTCAAGATGCTCTTTAGTTCTTCTTCGCTTTCTGCCGTAATAGTGGTATCATCTGCATATCTGAGGCTATTATTTCTCCTAGCAATCTTGATTCCAGCTTGTGCTTTATCCAGCCCAACATTTCACGTGGTGTATTCTGCATATAAGTTAAATAAGCAGGGTGACAATATAGAGCCTTGATATACTCCTTTCCCAATTTGGAACCAATCTGTTGTTCCATATCTGGTTCTAACTGTTGCTTCTTGACCTGCATACAGATTTCTCAGGAGTCAGGTCAGGTGGTCTGGTATTCCCATCTCTTGAAGAATTTTCCACAGTTTGTTGTGATCCACACAGTCAAAGGCTTTGGCATAGTCAACAAAGGAATAGATGTTTTTATGGAACTCTCTTTTTTTCTGTGATCCAGTAGGTGTTGGCATTTTGATCACTGGTTCCTCTGCCTTTTCTAAAACCAGCTTGAACATCTGGAATTTGATATTCATGTACTGTTGAAACCTGGCTTGGAGAATTTTGAGCATTACTTTGCTAGCGTGTGAGATGAGTGCAATTGTGCCATAGTTTGAGCATTTGAGCATTCTTTGGCATTGCCTGTCTATGGGATTGAAATGAAAACTGACCTTTTCCAGTCCTTGGCCACTGCTGAGTTTTCCAAATTTGCTGGCATATTGAGTGCAGCACTTCTACATCATCATCTTTTAGGATCTGAAATAGATCAGCTGAAATTCCATCACCTCCACTAACTTTGCTCATAGTGATGTTTTCTAAGGCCCATTTCACTTCGCATTCCAGGATATCTGGCGCTAGGTGAGTGACCACACCACTGTGGTTATCTGGGTCATGAAGACCTTTTTTGTACAGTTCTTCTGTGTGTTCTTGCCACCTCTTCTCAATCTCTTCTGCTTCTGTTAGGTCCATACCATTTCTGTCCTTTTTTGTGCCCATCTTTGCATGAAATGTTCCCTTGGTGTCTCTAATTTTTTTGAAGAGATCGCTAGTCTTTCCCATTCTATTGTTTTCCTCTATTTCCTTGCACTGATCCCTGAGGAAGGCTTTCTTATCTCTCCTTGCTATTCTTTGGAACTCTGCATTCAGATGGGTATAACTTTCTTTTTCCCCTTTGCCTTTAGCTTCTCTTCTTTTCTCAGCTATTTTTAAGGCCTCCTCAGACAACCATTTTACCTTTCTATATTTCTATTTCTTGGCGATGGTCTTGATCACTGCCTCCTGTACAATGTCATGAACCTCCATCCATAGTTCTTTAGGCACTGCATCAGATCTAATCCATTGAATCTATCTGTCACTTCCACTGTATAATGGTAAGGAATTTGATTTAGGTCATACCTGAATGGCCTTGTGGTTTTCTCTACTTTCTTTAATTGAAGTCTGTATTTTGCTGTAAGGAGTTAATGACCTGAGCCACAGTCAGCTCCCAGTCTACCTGAGAGCTCAGTTCTTAAAGAATCTGCCTGCAATTCAGGAGACCCCATTTCAATTCCTGGGTCAGGAAGATCTCCTGGAGAAGGGATAGGCTACCCACTCCAGTATTCTTGTGCTTCCCTTGTGGCACAACTGGTAAAGGATCTGCCTGCAATGTGGGAAGCCTAGGTTCAATCCATGGGTTGGGAAGATCTCCTGGAAATGGGAAAATCTACTCCAGTATTTTGGCCTGGAGAATTCCATGGACTGTATAGTCCATGCTGTCACAAAGTAAGCGACTTTCACTTTCACTTCAGCTCCCAGTTTTGTTTTTGCTGACTGTATAGAGCTTCTCCGTCTTTGACTGCAAAGAATATAATCAATCTGATTTCAGTATTTTCCATCTGGTAATGTCCATGTATAGTCTTCTTGTGTGTTCTTGAAAGAGGGTGTTTACTATGACCATTAATTAGTTCTCTTCCCAAAACCCTGATAACCTTTGCCCTGCTAATATGTTTATTAACATACTTTATATATATAGGAAATATTTGAGAAAAAGATTCATGTCTCATTTATCTACATATCCTTTGTCCACTGTCCTGTAAATAACAAAGAAGAAAAAAAAATTTGTCCTTTTTAAAAAAATCTAGATATTAGCTCTTTCAGTAATAATTTAAATACTTTGAGATTTGATCAGTTTAATTTCCTGTGTGCCTAAAGAGTACATGTGGGTAGCCTGATGTAACTACTTTGTAATATGCCACTTGTGTTGAACTAAAGACAAGACGTAATTACATCATTTTGTAAATTAAGTAAAACAACATTAGAAGAATAAAGTGACAAAAACAAAGTTACTTCAAGAAATTAACCCTGAAAAAATTTACTAAGCATGATATGGTCTATGAGTCAGTTATGGATGTAAATCTAAAAAGTTGACCACAAAAGAAAAGGACAAAAAAAGTACAGGCCATCACAAAGCAGGAAGTTTTAAATGTTTAAAGACTATTTAAATGAATAAAAGGATAAACTTAAGAGAGCTTTTTGGCTCCAGGAAGAAGCCTGGAGCTTGCTGTGTCTGCCATGTGCCCTACAGGAAGAAAAGCTTTTCTTTCTGCCTGGATCACTTGCATAATTAAGCCATAGCTGAAGGAGAAAGGGTCTGTAAAAAAAGAGCAGGGTTGGAGGGCTGACCTTGGGTTACACTAATAGTCAGAAGTTAGAGAGAAACAGAGACTGAAATGGGGTGACATGAGGAGTGTGGCACACTCTGAGAGGAATCTTGCCCAAGAGGGAGAGGGCTGCTTCAAGAAAGAAAGGGCTTCCCTGGTGGCTCAGACAGTAAAGCATCTGCCTGCAATGTGGGAGACCTGGGTTCAATCCCTGGGTTGGGAAGATCCTCTGGAGAAGGAAATGGCACCCCTTCCAGTACTCTTGCCTGGAAAATCCCATGGACGGAGGAGCCTGGTAGGCCTGGTAGGCTACAGTCCATGGGGTCACAAAGAGTCGACTGAGCGACTTCACCTAAGAAAGAAAAGCTTTTCAAATGCTCCAGAATGGTCAAGAATGTCTAAGACTGGTAAACAACTATCAGTTTTGGTAAGGAAGAAAGTGTTGGTGATCTTGTAGAAAATGAATTTTGGTGAAATTGTAGTGCATGCCTGTGTGCGTGCTCAGTCAGCAGAGGCCAAACTGGAGATAGTTCAGAAGAAACTGAGGGAAAAAACTGAAAACATGTACGTTTAGCACTTGCTGGTGTTGGAGAAGACTCTTGAGAGTCCCTTGGACTGCAAGGAGATTCAACCAGTCCATTCTGAAGGAGATCAGCCCTGGGATTTCTTTGGAAGGAATGATGCTAAAGCTGAAACTCCAGTACTTTGGCCACCTCATGTGAAGAGTTGACTCACTGGAAAAGACTCTGATGCTGGGAGGGATTGGGGGCAGGAAGAAAAGGGGACGACAGAGGATGAGATGGCTGGATGGCATCACCGACTCGATGGACGTTGAGTCTGAGTGAACTCTGGGAGTTGGTGATGGACAGGGAGGCCTGGCATGCTGTAATTCATGGGGTCGCAAAGAGTCGGACACGACTGAGTGACTGAACTGAACTGAACTGAGCACTTGCTGGAGAAGAATGTGAGGACAAAGGAGGTATTTTTGTTTTTGTTTTTTAAGACAGAAGGAGGGAGAAAGGGATAGGGAAAGTTTCAATAAGAAAGAGAAATTTCATTTTGTAAAGAGATTTTTGTATTTTTTTAAAATGTAAACAATTACCCTGAAGATGATATGGAGAAATCTTGGTTTTGAGATTATTAAGTTACTGACTCAGAGTATGATAATTAGAGGTCAAGTAATATATAAATTAATTATCTTAATAACTTGACATCTTAGTGCTTTGTTTAAAAAAAACTTCCTATCAAAATTTTAATTTTTAATAAGATGAGTGCCCATTAATGGAAAAGTCACACTTGCACATTATCTGATTTTTTCTTTAAAGTACTTGGTTTCTGTGGCTTAGTCTGTTTTAAAAAATTCATTGAAGGTTGTAACACATTTATTTTTCTAAAACTTAAAAATTTTTTAAGAATATTTTTTTCCTCTGAGTCACTGTGAACTATATAATCTCCTTCCCTCAAGTTATATTAGATAAAACTACATAATAAAGTATGCTGACACATATGAGTTCACTCAAAGACATGTACCATTTCCTGTTCCTTATGAATATCATATGCCGAATAGCTATTCTACTGACCTCCAAACTGTATATACAGAGCAGGTCTGTTCCACTAACATCCTAAAAAATGTAGTAATTAATTATAACATTATTCTTATTGTGCCAAAGGTTTATTACTACCCCCTACAACCATAAATGAAGTAATTATATACATATCTACCTTCAGTTGTCATTCTTTAAATGCATTACAGAATTTACATACTTATGCTTTCTGGATTATTCACATTTCATTAGGGCATTCAAGTCTTGCCAAAGTCTTCAACTCTTAGGGAACCCTGTGGGAGATTAAAATTGGAATGAAACTAGGAAGCTTCTAGTGCTTTTGTGTGCTTAAAACTACATTTTCTGCCAGGGTCTGAACTATTTAACCATCATTGTTGGGTTATGAATCTACCTGAAACATTCTGCCTATAACTTAAATGAAGAATTGAATCAACCAGCCTTTCTAATGTTAATATATTTTCTAAAAGAGTGCAAATCATTATTTTAGCAAAAGTTAACATTAATGGAAAGATATAAGCATATCAAAAACTGTGCTGCTATTAAGACTAACATTTTTGTTACATACTTAAATGTAAACCTCAAATGCCTCTGTTCCAAGACCATGCCCCACTACCATTTCTTTATGGATAATGCATGGGTAGAAGGACAAGTGTACATCCTGGTGATCTTGATGGATCGACTGCATATCACCACCCAAGTGATAACACAGAGACAGAGGGAAGGAAAAAACATATCAGAACAAGCCTTACCAGAGACTCCTTGCCTAGCCTATTCCTACTAAGACATGTTCAGACCAAGAAAGGTGTTAATTAGATAAGCACAGTCGAGTAGGAGAGCTCACTGAGTACCATTGAATTAAGGTTTTAAGAACCAAGAGTCTGTCTCTCTTCTAGACTGTAGCATTTGTAGAATGAATACAGGAAGCATTAGAGGTAACAAAGACTAAAGAGTAATTTAGTGACAGGGTTAGGTTGATAGAGCTAATACAAGATGTCACAGCAATTGTAATTAAAAAGGAAATGTTATCCTATGGTCTAAGATATCCAATAAAGGAAAGCTGATGTTTTTAAGTTAATATAATTCCAAACATGCAGAACAATTTCAAGCATATTTCAAAGAATTCTAATATGTAATTACTATATTATTTACTTTTCACTATTTTTTAATATTTGCTTTATCTCTAGCTATGACATTTTTCTTAACCATATAAGAGCAATAGAAATCATATTTTATACCCTTAAATACTTTAGTATCTATTTCCAAGGAACAGAGATTAATCTTTTTTAAACAGTGAAATTGCCAAAATTAGAGAAATTATTATTGGTTCTCTTAGCTAACTGAAAGCCTGTATCTAAATTTCATTCATCATCTAATCTCTATATGGCTTTTTCCCCTCAGTCCAAATTGAGTCAGTGATCATGCATTGTATTTAGCAGAAATGTTTCTATGTTTTCCTTTATTCCTCAGTTTTTCTTTGTCTCTCATGATTCTGAAAGAGCACAGGGCATTACATTCATAAAATATCCCTCAGTTTAGGTTAGCTACTTCTTCATGATCTGGTTCATTTTGTATATGTCTAGCAAAATGATCGGAGAAGGCAATGGCACCCCAGTCCAGTACTCTTGCCTGGAAAATCCCATAGGCGGAGGAGCCTGGTAGGCTGCAGTCCGTGGGGTCGTGAAGAGTCGGACACGACTGAGCGACTTGACTTTCACTTTTCACTTTCATGCATTGGAGAAGGAAATGGCAACCCACTCCAGTGTTCTTGCCAGGAGAATCCCAGGGACGGGCGAGCCTGGTGGGCTGCCATCTATGGGGTCACGCAGAGTCGGACACGACTGAAGCGACTTAGCAGCAGCAGCAAAATGATAAGAGTGATTGTGTGTCCTTCTCAGTACATCGCAGCAGTAATCACGCAGTATCAATTTGCACCATTAATCACAATATTAATTTTAATTACATCATTAAAATGGAATCCACTATGTTATTACACAAGACAGTTACTGTTTTTCTCTTTGCAGTTAATGTTTGTGATGAACATTTGTGATGAATGCTGTGTCATATATTTTTTTCAGCAAACATGATCCCACTTGTTTAATCATCTACTAATCCTTCTTGTCTGAATCAGTTACTGCCATCATTATTGTGGAATAGTGATTTTTCTTCTCCAAGAACTGACATACTTTTGCTTGTTTAAATATAAAAAGTGAATTAATAAACATTCACACTGAAATCAGGAGTAGCTAGAAACATTTTATTTAGCCTTTATTTTTTACAGTTATGAAATATTTTTACCAGCATATTAAGACAGGATACAGGAATACATGACCTATTAGGACAGTGGGGAGATAATGTCATCACTATTTCTGGTCCATTGTGTGTAGCATCATAAAAAAAGGCAATGACAAAAAATTTGAGAATTCTTATTTTTAATACAATGTTAGGAAAATGTAGCTAGATGCAATTGAAATGTATATAAGTCAATGACTGATTAATTTACGCCCCAAGTAATCATGATTAGTTTTTAATAAGTGAAACAACATATGTCCATAATAAGAGTGATTTCACATAGATTAGAAAATAAATTAACAGTCCCATCCATGTATGTATTATTTTAATAAGAATAAAATTATAAAACTTGACACTAAAGGATTTATTTAAAAAACCAAGAAATATATGTATATTTTGGAAATTTCATTTGAGAGAAGAGCTAAAATTTGTAAAGCCAGACTCCTCTGTCCATAGGATTTCCCAGCAAGAATGCTGGAGTGGATTGCCATTTTCTCCTCCAGGGGCTCTTCCTGACGCAGGGATCAAACCCACATCTCCTGCATTGGCAGGCATGTTCTTTACCACTGAGCAACCAGGGAAGACCACCTGGGCTACTATTTATAGTAGAGGATGTGGCTCTTGCTACTAAACATTATAATAAAAATTAGCATAAGGAGCTGCTTGCATAAAAGTAGGCAAAGGGAAAGCACATATATCACAGAGTCTCTATTTTAAATAAAATTATTATCTAATAATGCAAAAATCATCATGAGTGCATTATACGTTAATTATTACACATTACTGTGAAAATTGGACAGTGATATTTTGGAGGAAAGCAGGATAACTTTTCACATTGTATCACAAAGAGTTTTCTTTTTAAGTGGCCTAATTGAGAATGGCTGACATATATTGAGGATATTATATACTGTATAGATTATGTACTATTATGTCCATGATAGTTTTTATTTTGTACAATTCTGACACATACACCAGTCTTCTTTAGTATTGAGTAGGCCAAGAAGTTTATTCAGGTTTCTCCATACCATATTATGAAACTCAAACAAGCTTTTAGGCCAACCCAATATATTACTCTTTGTGGAACACATTAGAAGACATATGCTCTCCATTTTCTAAATGAGAAAGCTTAAGATATGGTTCATAGCTCATGTGTCCAGTTTCTGCAGAGATGAGCTTGGTATCAAATCCTTAAAATTTTTAATTTTATACAAGTTAAATCTTGCTGCATTTGTGCACTGCTTGTGTATACTACAAGAAAAGCCCTCTATACCCCATAATTCCAAGGAAATTATTTTCCTGACCATTGAACCATTTTGAAATAGAATAGATATGACTATTTCACAGAGAAGAATAACTGTCACTTAAATATTACAATTACTTTAATTATGTTTCAGATATATCTATTTGTGATTTTTAAATGAAGAACTCATTAAAATAAAATAATAATACAGAGGTTTATTAAAATTAGACATAGCAAGGAATCCTAATTTATAATATAAATCAGTGTTAAATATTTACAAATACTAGTGTAATATAGTTACATAAAGCTTATTAAAAACAAACTACATATTTTTCTCTTAGAAAGGAACAATTTATTATCAAAAAAAAAAAGTGATGGTCAAGGTAGAAACTGTAGTTTAGTAAATACATGAAAAAATTTTAATGAACTAATTTTTTAAAATATGAAGTAAATAATAAAGGGAAAACAATAAAACCAACAAGTAGAGAAATTTAAGTAAAAATTAAAATTTTTAGAATATTTCCATTAACAATGATAAATTTGTTATATTACACATAGGGCCATACTAATAATGTGAATTCATTTTTTATTTAGTAGACATTTATATCCTGTTACTAATTCTATTTTCAGTGTGTCAAACTTGAGGCATTCATCCAAATACTATTTCCAATGAATGGATAATGTCTATTTTGAGAAATAGATGTTCGTCATTGTAACTAAATAAGAGGAGCTTAATTATTAGGGTTTATACAGCAATAAAAGACACAACTATCTCGAGAGAATGAAAACAGAATGCATAATGTACGCAGGCTTCATAAAGGCCAGATCCATTACTTCTCAGCAATAGGTGTCAGAAAACTAGTCTCTGTGTCCGCATTTATTTCTTTTGTCCTTTTGCTCCCAATCCTCTAGTGATCTTATTCTCTACTGTACTCAGTCACCCACTACCAAATTCAAAATTTAGACTTTGGCATTACCAATAAATACTACTTTCTCTAAAAATACAATCTCACTTTTCCAATTTTCTCAATCCCAACAGCAGTCCCACAAATTTACATTTTCAAACTAACACCAAAAATAAGCTAACACTTTTGATAAACATATGCAAAACAAAACATGTTCTTCAAAGATAGGAATATCAAGATAGTAAGACTTTAAAGACCAAATTAAAAATCAGAAGAGGTCACATTTGGTATGAACACAGTTGAGAAACTGAGCTATAACTGTGAAGGCTCAAGGGGCCAATGGAACCTAAATCCATTCTAATAAGCATTGCCCTCCAAAGTTGGGAGACTGCTAGATATCCATATGCAACCTAAGCAGGGGACATGTGGGCTGTTCTCTTTAGGACAATGATGATAAGATAGTGATATATTAGAGTTTCACAGAAAGGTTGAACATGGGGGAAAAAATAAAAATAAACAGCTAAATCTTTTTCCTAAGAAATGAACCCTTGGAAAGATATCACATGAATTTCAGTTTGAGTCTGCCTGATTCTGATTGGCCAAAGAATCTTCAAGCATAGTTTCACTTGGTAGCACTTAAAGTACTTGGCCGAAGTAAATGAAAAGGCAAATAATTCCTGGACGACATAACCTTTCATGTTAAACCTGAGTTTGTGTTTTTTTTTTTTTTTTGCATCTTTGAAATAATCAGTAACTTTATGATGTGTTTCTTTTTCTTTTTCTTTTTTTTAAATTTGGAGTATGATTGTTTTACAATGTTGTGTTAGTTTCTGCTGTCCAACAACGTGAGTCAACTATATGTGTACTTATACCCTCCCACACTTGAGCCTCCCTCCCACAGCGCCCCCTCCGCCCAATTTCCATCTCTCTAGGTCATTGCACATTACCTAGCTGCCCTCCTGGTGCAACATCCCTAGAAAGTGCTAGTCGCCCAATTGTGTCCAACTCTTCATGATCCCATGGACTGTAGCCCACCAGACTCCTCTGCCCTTGGAGAGAATAACTTTCTATTCCCTTCTTCAGGAGATCTTCCCAATCTAGGGATTGAACCCAGGTCTCCTCCACTGCAGGAAGATTCTTTAACATCTGAGCCACCAGGGAAGCTCAAGAAGCTATTGTAAAAGGTCATCAAGGAGCACCAGGCAAAGAAAACCAAACACACAGCCAAAAATTATCATGACAGAACCTAACAAGTAATATAAAAGATAAGGAGCTTGCAAAACAATCAAAACAATTTTTAAACTAGATACTAGAAACACATATGTATATAATGTTTTTAAAGAAATAAAAGCCGGGAAATCTCTACAGAGAATAAGAAGCTATAAAATGCAGATCTAAAATAACCAAATCTTATATTATTCATAGATGCAACATAGTAAAATTATAACAGTATTTACAGTCAAAATAGCCTTTAGCGATGCATGGCAATTGATAAATAACTGAGATGATGTGGCAGATCAGCAAGAAAAGAATGATCTTTTCAAATATGCAGAAAAAAATGGATATACTTATTGAAAACTATGATAAAGAACCCTTTCATATAAACAGAGAAAAATAATCAGTTCTAGAAGGATTCCAAAACAAAGTATGGAAGGCAAAACTATAAAGCTTTAATAAAATATTATAGAGAATATCTTTATAACTTTGATATAAAAAGTTATTTTCTTGAGCAAAAGTAAAGAAAAAGACAGATAATCTTAGATGCCATAAAGCATAAGACAATTTTGTTTATATTAAATTAAACAGGCATTCATCCACAGTGAAGAATACATAAGTAGTCAGATATGGAAATGAGATAGAAGATGTGTAACACCTGTAACTGATGAGGAAATTTTAGAATTCCTGCAAATCAGTCTCTCACCCCCTCCCTACCACTGACTTCACATGCACACATACACACACATAGATAATCTAATAGGAAAAAGGAAATAAGTCTTGAAAAAGCTATTCATGAAAGATAAATACCAAAGGGGTTATATAAGAAAAGTCACTTAGCCACATAAATAACTAGAGAAATGAAAATAGAAACTGTAAAAATAAATGAAAATAAAAACTGTAAAATAAACTACATACCCATCAGGTTATCAAAATTGGAATGTCTGACAATGATAAGCAACAACTTGTAAAAGGTTCAAAGGAGATAAATCCATAAAGATAGAAAGAAGACTAATGGTTGCCTGAGGATAGATGTGACAATGAAGAATGATGGCTATGAGAAATATACATAGGGTGATGAGAAACATCTCAAAATTGTGTTGTGATGATAGTTGCACAGCTCTATAAATGTATAAATTTACCAAAAATCATTCTTTTTTTAAATTCTGGGAACAAACAAGTATGTTGTATATAATCTCCTGGTTTTTTTTTTTTTTTTTTTTTAAGGTGAGGGAATAACCGTATTTGGAGAAAAAACATAATTTGTTAAGAATATCAATACTCTGACTAATTTTTGCCAGTCATAGGATATAAATTAGAAAATACTTTGCCCATCTGCTGTAGTGTATCTGAATAACTTTAGAGAAGTGATGTTGCTCAATACTTCACTGAAAACATCCAAATTATTTAGCAAGCATCAATATAAACAAATTTCATCTGAACTCAAGAGCACAATGTTGAAAGAAAGAAGTGAAAAGAATGCATAAAGCCTTAATTCATACTCATATGGTTCCATAACATGGAAAATAAAACTATACCTTTTAAAGATACACTTATCTTGTTCAGATGTACCTAGGTGGTAAGTCCAGAAAATTGCACAAGGATATAGTTTTCACAAATAGTTATAGCAGGGAGAGAGGTTTAAAAACACTGAAAAGAAAGTGGATCATTCTGTGCTATTGTTAATGTGCTATTTTTGAGCAGGTTAATGGTTCAGTTCAGTTCAGTCGCTCAGTCCTGTCCAACTCTGCGACCCCATGAATTGCAGCACGCCAGGCCTCCCAGTCCATCACCAACTCCCAGAGTTCACCCAAACTCATGTCCATCAAGTCAGTGATGCTATCCAGCCATCTCATCCTCTGTCGTCCCCTTCTCCTCCTGCCCCCAATCCCTCCCAGCATCAGAGTCTTTTCCAATGAGTCAACTCTTCGAATGAAGTGGCCAAAATATTGGAGTTTCAGCTTTAGCATCAGTCCTTCCAAATACCCAGGACTGATCTCCTTTAGAATGGACAAGTTGGATCTCCTTGCAGTCCAAGGGACTCTCAAGAGTCTTCTCCAACACCACAGTTCAAAAGCATCAATTCTTCAGCGCTCAGCCTTCTTCACAGTCCAACTTTCACATCCATACATGACCACTGGAAAAACCATAGCCTTGACTAGACGGACCTTAGTTGGCAAAGTAATGTCTCTGCTTTTGAATATGCTATCCAGGTTGGTCATAACCTTCCTTCCAAGGAGCAAGTGTCTTTCAATTTCATGGCTGCAGTCACCATCTGCAGTGATTTTGGAGCCCCCCTAAAAAAGTCTGACACTGTTTCCACTGTTTCCCCATTTATTTCCATTAATGGTTAATGCTTCTTATATTTTAATTATTAAATTGCGCATATAACTTTTATAATCATTAAGAAAATTCATATATGATTCATGCATTTTTTCTGTATTATTTTTAACAATAAAAAGAACAGTAAGAAAGCAGTAATCTAAATATTTAGATAATGTAGATAATAGAAATGGCAGAAACTGACTTGAAAAACTTTTATAGCATTATATATATATGTTTAAAAGTATTTAAATATATACATATACATGACTGCCAATATATACACATATTTGTATGATTGCTAAGCTCAAGGTTGGAGAAGGCAATGGCAACCCACTCCAGTACTCTTGCCTGAAAAATCCCATGGACGGAGGAGCCTGGAAGGCTGCAGTCCATGGGGTCACGAAGAGTCGGACACTTACTGAGTGACTTCACTTTCACTTTCATGCATTGGAGAAGGAAATGGCAACCCACTCCAGTGTTCTTGCCTCGAGAGTCCCAGGGACGGCGGAGCCTGGTGGGCTGCCATCTGTGGGGTCGCACAGAGTCGGACACGACTGAAGCGACTTAGCAGCAGCAGCAGCAAGCTCAAGGTGACAAGTATCATCACTTTTAAATACTGCACTGAAATTCCTAGATAATTCAAATTCAATAAAATAAAAGTAATCAGGATTGAAAAAGAAGATCAAAAATGTTACTTTTGACAAATATGATTTCTATGTAGAAATTTTGGAGAACCACTGAGTAACTAAAATTAAAATTCAGTGCTACTGGTACACTTAACAGTTTATTTTAAAGAAAATGTCTGTAAACACAAATAAAATGAAAATACAGTTTTATAAGCATAATTATATTAAAAATATCTATTTTGTAAGAAACTTAACAAAATTTACATATAAGCTTTGTGGAGTACATACTGTGCATCAGTCATTGGGATAAATTTCATAAGTTCAGAGTAATAAAGGTCACTGTACCCATCCTCATGGAATGCTTTACATAAGGACTAGAAAATTAGAAGGCAAATTAACAATGTTATGTTTGAGAAAGGAACTTTCTAAAGGTAGAGTAGTCCCAGGTCACATCTGTTTTATTGACATTATCATAATAGGAACCACCTTTTACCCTCAATTATGTCCCAGTTTGGAAGATAAATTATAGAGCCATCAAAACTACTGGACCATTAGACATAACCTTAATTCAGGTTATGGTGGGGCACTAACCCTAATTTGAAAGTTTTGGGAATGATATCACTGAGGAAGTGGTTGTCAGTGCCTAGTTGGAACTGAGTTACAATTCAGGTTCATCCAAGAGAAAAGAGAATAGAGGTTTATGACACACAGAAGCAATAACCCATCAATAACTGAAAAAATGGGAGAACATTACATTGGATAATGGAAAAAACAAATGAAAACAACTGAAGCCCAGAGTATGGATGGGGATTATGCAAGAGAAGAAGAGGGAAGCTTTGTTTTTGTTTCAGTGAAGTATAGTTGATTTACACTGTCATGTACAGCAAAGTGTTCCAGTTATACATATATACATATCTTTTCAAATTATTTTCTCTTATGGTTTATTACAAAGTATTGACTACAGCTCCCTGTGCTATACAGTAGGACCTTGTTGTTTATTCATTTTATATGTAGTAGTTTGCATCTGCTGATCTCAAACACCCAGTTTGTCCCACCACCCCTCCCCTTGACAACCACAAGTCTATTCTAAATCTGTTTGTTTCATAGATAAGTTCATTTGTGTCTTATTTTAGATTCCACATATAAGTGATATCATACGATACTTGTCTTTCTCCTTCTGACTTAACTTTGCTTTATATGATGATCTCTAGGTCTCTGTTTGTGTGTGTGTGTGTGTGTGTGTGTATGTGTTAGTCGCTCATTTGTGTCTGACTCTGCAGCCCCATGAACTGTAGCCTGCCAGGCTCCTCTCTCCATGGGATTCTCCAGGCAAGAATACTGGAGTCGGCTGCTAGCTAGTTGCAAATGGAATTATTTTATTCTCCTTTAAAACTGAGTAATATCCCATTATGTATGTGTGTATGTACACACAGACCCCATCTTCTTTACCCATTCATCTGACAATGAAGTTAGCAATTTAAATTGTTTCTGTGTCTTGGCTATTTTAAACATAGTGCTTTAAACAGTGCTTTATGAACGTAGGGGTGCATGTACCTTTTTAAATTATAGTTTTGTCCGGCAATGTTCCCAGGAGTGGGATTACTGGATCATATGGAACAGTGGCTGTGCAGTGCTGGAGTGGTGGCTACAAGGCACTGGAGTGACTGTGAGGATATACCCCACGTCCAAGGCCAAAGGAGAAGCCCCAGCAAAACAGTAGGAGGGACAAAATTGCATTTAGAATCAAATCCCATATCCGCCAGAGACACTCAGAGGACTCAAACAAACCTTGTGCACACCAGGACCCAGGGGCCCCATGAAGACTGAGACAGAACTGGGTTTGAGTGTCTCCTGTGGAGGTACCGGTCAGCAGTGAACTGCCGCAGAGGCAGGGGCTCTGGGTGCAGCAGACTGGGTATGGCATAAGCCCTCTTGGAGGAGGTCACCATTAACCCCACCATAGACCTGCCAGAACTTACACAGGACTGCAGAAATAGACTCTTGGGGGGCACAAACAGAATTTTGTGCACACCAGGACCCAGGAGAAAGGAACAGTGACCCCAAAAAGTCTGAGCCAGACTTGCCCGTAAGTGTTCAGGAGTCTCCACATGAGTTGGTGGTGGCCTGCTGCAGGGTTGGGGCACTGAGTGTAGCAGTGCCTGCACGGGACCTTTTGAAGGAGGTCACCATTATCTTCAATACCTTCACTGTAGTTTGGCCCCAGGTGCCTCCTGAGAAATCTATATGCAGGTCAGGAAGCAACAGTTAGAACTGGACATGGAACAACAGACTGGTTCCAGATAGGAAAAGGAGTACATCAAGGCTGTATATTGTCACCCTGCTTATTTAACTTACATGCAGAGTACATCACGAGAAACGCTGGGCTGGATGAAGCACAAGCTGGAGTCAAGACTGCCGGAAAAAATAACAATAACCTCAGATATACAGATGACACCACCCTTATGGCAGAAAGTGAAGAAGAACTAAAGATCCTCTTGATAAAAGTGAAAGAGGAGAGTAAAAAAGTTGGCTTAAAGCTCAACATTCAGAAAACTAAGATCATGGCATCCAGTCCCATCACTTCATGGCAAATAGATGGGGAAACAGTGGGAAAAGTGGCTGACTTTATTTTGGGGGGCTCCAAAATCACTGTAGATGGTGATTGCAGCCATGAAATTAAAAGACACTTGCTCCCTGGAAGAAAAGTTATGACCACCCTAGACAGGATATTAAAAAGCAGACACATTACTTTGCTAATAAAGGTCCATCTAGTCAAAGCTATGGTTTTTCCAATAGTCATATATGAATGTGAAAGTTGGATTACAAAAAAAGCTGAGCACCAAATAATTGATGCTTTTGAAGTGTGGTGTTGGAGAAGACTCTTGAGAGTCCCTTGGACAGAAAAGAGAGCCAACCAGTCAATTCCAAAGGAAATCAGTTCTGAATATTCGTTGGAAGGACTGATGCTGAAGCTGAAACTCCAATACTTGGCCCTTGATGTGAAGAACTGACTCATTGGAAAAGACCCTGATCCTGGGAAAGATTGAAGGTGGAAAAATAAGGGGATGACAGAGGATGAGACAGTTGGATGGCATCACTGACTCAATGGACATGAGTTTGAGTAAACTCTGGGAATTGATGATGGACTGGGAGGCTTGGCATGCTGCAGTCCATGGGGTTGCAAAGAGTTGGAGGTGACTGAGCAACAGAATGAACTGATGTCAACTCTATTTTAGTTTTCTTGAGGAACCTCCATACTGTTCTCCATAGTGGCTACACCAATTTACATCCCCACCAATAGTGTAGGGGGTTGGGCAAGAAGATAGTAGTTTTAATGGATGAAGTTGGATCAATAAGTTAGACCTGGACCACTGGAGGGCTTTGTAAGCTAGTCTATAGAGCGTCTAAAGAGACTGCACATGTTTGCAAAGATAGTGAAGGAGCTGAAATGTAATAGCATATTGGTCTGACTTCAAAATCTATGCTCTCTTTGTATATATGGCTGAAATTCTGGGGGAAACTAGCATTAGTGGGGTGTGCAGAGGAAGAGAAACAGGCCACTGATAAGAAGCATCAGGGAGAAGGAAAAAATCAGGAGGGAAGTGAAAAGGGAAGATGTTCCACTGTATCATGAACTCTAGAGAAGTCACATAAGATACCTGGACCTGAGATTATGAATTAGGCTATTTAAGAGTGAAAGTCAAAATTATGGATGACTCATGTATTCCTTGGAGAAGGCAATGGCACCCACTCCAGTATGTACTCCTATGTCTATTAATGCCATATTTTCTTACACTTGACAGCTAAGCAAGAAAAGGCCAGATTCTCATTAGTTTCTTGTTCATATTTCTATAAACAATTGATCTTGGGGACTATTGACTTTTCTTTTCAACTATCTCTGAAATCTGTTCATTTTTTTCTTCCTTTCCTTCCTCCCTCTCCTTATAAATCAGGTTCTTATTATCTCTCACTTACACAGTCACTTTATTATTAATACAACAAACTAGTAAATATAACATAAAAGCAGATTCAGATAGAGAACAAATTAGTGGTAACCAGTGTGGAGAGGTAAAAGGCAGTATTGGCAGGGAATTAAGAGGTACAAAGCTTAGAGAATAAGAAATGAGGATATATTGTCCAACATGGAGAAGATATAGCCCATATTTTATAATAACTATTGTTGTTTAGTTGCCAAGTCATGTCTGACTCTTCTGTGACCTCATAAACTGTAGCCCACCAAGCTCCTCTGTCCACGGAATTTTCCAGGCAAGAATATTGGAGTGGGTTGACATTTCCTCCTCCATATAATAACAATGAATGGGATGTAACCTTTAAAATTGTAAATCTCTATATTGTACATTTGTAATATATTGGTCATCAACTTTACTTCAATAAAAATAAAAATAATCATTTTGCCTGCTTAGAAGTAATTAATGAAAAATGTATACGGTTATATTGTCATTTTATATCAAGTTGAGAAAGCATAGCCTTTCAGAGACAATTCTAGGAAAAAATCACAGATCTGACATCAAAAGACCAGACTAAACATATAAAAGTAGTATAAAAATCAGTAATTAAATCTTTTTCACTGTATTAATAATGTCAAGAAAAAGAACAATTCTCTTCAGGTTGCTTTAAGCAAAATATTTGTATTAATTTTTATTTTGAGCTAGTTTCATACCAGACGTATTTAATCTTTTTTGTACCTATAGAAAGCTAAGGTTTTCATAAGCAAATGTTGACTCTATCCAACACTATATCAAATAGTTGAGACAGGAAGGATATTACTTAATGGTTATATATTGTCACCCTGCTTATCTAACTTACATGTAGAGTACATCATGAGAAACGCAGGGCTGGAAGAAGCACAAGCTGGAATCAAGATTGCTGGGAGAAATATCAATAACCTCAGATGTGCAGATGACACCACCCTTATGGCAGAAACTGAAGAGGAACTAAAGACCCTCTTGATGAAAGTGAAAGAAGAGAGTGAAAACGTTGGCCTAAAGCTCAAAATTCAGAAAACTAAGATTATGGCATCTGGGCCCATCACTTCATGGCAAATAGATGGGGAAACAGTGGAAACAGTGTCAGACTTATTTTTGGGGGCTCCAAAATCACTGCAGATGGTGGCTGCAGCCATGAAATTAAAAGACGCTTACTCCTTGGAAGGAAAGTTATGACCAACCTAGATAGCATATTGAAAAGCAGAGATATTACTTTGCCAACAAAGGTCCGTCTAGTCAAGGCTATGGTTTTTCCTGTGATCATGTATGGATGTGAGAGTTGGACTGTGAAGAAAGCTGAGGACTGAAGAATTGATGCTTTTGAACTGTGGTGTTGGAGAAGACTCTTGAGAGTCCCTTGGACTGCAAGGAGATCCAACCAGTCCATTCTGAAGGAGATCAGTCCTGGGTGTTCATTGGAAGGACTAATGCTGATGCTAAAACTCCAGTGCTTTGGCCACCTCATGCAAAGAGCTGACTCATTGCAAAAGACCCTGATGCTGGGAGGGATTGGGGGCAGGAGGAGAAGGGGACGACAGAGGATCAGATGGCTGGATGGCATCACTGACTCAATGGACATGGATTTGGGTGAAACTCCGGGAGTTGGTGATGGACAGGGAGGCCTCGTGTGCTGTGATTCATGGGGTCACGAAGAGTCCGACACGACTGAGCGACTGAACTGAACTGAACATGATTAGGTGTTTAACACTCACATGACTAACCAGTTTTGGTCTCAGATTTTTTTTTTAAACTGTAGCTTTAATTGTGCCATGTCTAATTTCTCTGAAGCTTAAATAGATGTCTAGCACATAATAATTGTTTAATAAGTATTAAACATTTTTACTCTGCCATATATTTTTATAATTAAATAATTTACTATGAATCAGGGTTTTTTTAACATTCTTCTGATTTGAAATTCTGTACATTTATAAAAACAAGTTTTGGGGGAATATGGCTAGCTGTTTGTATTTTATTTACCAATTTGTACTGCTTCTAAGGATCTCAAAGTTGCTCTCATCTTAAAAGTCTGGATTACGAATATTTTGAATACTAAATTCCTTTACTTAAAAAAATTTATAAGGATTTAAAATATCATGTTAGTGTTTTGTGTATGGCAAAGTGAGTCAGTTATACATATACATATATATATACTCTATTTTTGATCCTTTTTCCTACATAGACCATTACGGAGCACTGAGTAGAGTTCTTTGTGCTATACAGTATGTCCTTATTAGTTATCTCTTTTACAAAAGCAGTATGTATTTGTCAATCCCAATCTCCCAATTTATAACTCCCCGAATTTTCCTCTGGTAACCGTAATTTGTTGGAAGACTTCTTTTACTTTTATTCTCTAATATATATTTCCTCCATCTCTGCTCCTATATTTTTCTTTCTTGGGATTGTGAAACTCAGTATAGAGTCATTATATGCACATCCTGTCTTCCACTTTCTAAGCCAAAAAAATTCATCTTAAATTTTCTTGATTCTTTGTCATGTATCTACAATCTGTAATTTGTTAAATCTTTTAAAAGTTATTCTCTATGCTTCCTATACTAGATTAAATATTCCTTTTAAGTCTTTAATTAAATATTAAATAGATTCTGTATTGACAGTAGAATTGCTTTCTACTGAATATGTGAATTTTTCTTGAAAATCTATTTTATATATATATTTTTTAATTTCTTCTGTTCCTCAATTTTTACCTTCTGTTCCGTCCAAGTAGAAACACTTTACAGTTTCCTGATTGCCAAGGATCCATCTTCTATTTTCCAATCACTTCAACAGACTTCTTTATATCGTGTGATGGTTTTATGAACCTAGTTTCCATGCAAATATAGTTAAAATACAATCTGGTACTGAAGTATTTTTTCCGTATTACCAGAGAGTATTGAATTTGCTATAGACCAATTTGTTGTCAGGCATGGTGCCATGTTTTGTTGTTGTTCAAATAAATGTGTCCTGGCACTGACAATGATTAGGACAAAATGCACCATTCTAACTGGCAAACTATTCAGAAAATTTCTGATTCATTCATCTCTGGCAATAAATCTGCCTTCAAACACTGACGGTGAACATCCATAGAAACCAAATATTTGCTGAAAGGTGTTTAAAGGATATTTAAAAATCAGAGTGAAATTATTTGCCTAAGAAATGAAATAAAATGTGCCTGAGCAAAGTTTTGTTTACCTAATGTGTAATCTTCACAGTCTGTACGGGGATAGATTGCATTCTGGTGTGTGGTAAGCACTGACTCCCTAGGAATCATCATCACAAACCAATAAATGTAGAGTCTGCTCTTAGTCTTTGAAGGGCAAAAAACCTGTGTGGTAATAAAGTGTTAAAAACATATGAAATGCTTTCCCACTTGTGGCTGGTGGAAATTCACTGCAGAGGAATGGAGAGAGAATTGACTTGGCTTTTCCCTTACTATAAGAGGACAAGGAAAATGAAACATTTTCAAAAATTAAAGACTCATTTTAAATATATATATTTTGTGATTCCAAAGTGAACTTCACAGATGTTTTATCTATAATTATCCATACCACTGCCCCTTTCTAATTATAGCACAGAAAAAATCAGTGAGGCCCAAAAATTAGAAAAAAAGAAAAACAAAAACTTAAATGGTTCTATATGTTTTAATCATTTTTTTTTTCTACTTAGGGATTGTGAGGACAAGCACCTAAAACTTTTTGCTTTTATTATTAACTTTCTGCTGCTGCTGCTGCTAAGTCACTTCAGTCATGTCCGACTCTGTGTGACCCCATAGACGGCAGCCCGCCAGGCTCCCCCGTCCCTGGGATTCTCCAGGCAAGAACACTGGAGTGGGTTGCCATTTCCTTCTCCAATGCATGAAAGTGGAAAGTGAAAATTGAAAATGAAGTCACTCAGTTGTCTCCGACCCTCAGCGACCCCATGGACTGCAGCCTTCCAGGCTCTTCCATCCATGGGATTTTCCAGGCAGGAGTACTGGAGTGGGGTGCCATTGCCTTCTCCATATTAACTTTCTAGAGTACTTTATTTAATCAAAAGATAAGTGGAAATCTACAGTTTTTCTTACTTTCACAAGTTGACTTTATGTTTATGACTTTGTTAAATCCATATTTTATTTTTCATATGCTGAAATTTATTGAGTAAGGTTACTAATACCCAAACCTGTGGCAAGTGCAAGTGACTTTCTCACCTTAGCCATGGAGGCAGATGGAAAGTTCATGTATAAATGAATGGGCTACAACCAGAGCCAGACACACAAGAGAATTTTTCAACCTTCAGTGCATGCCCTTCTCTGCTTTTTCTTTTACCCTAGTAATTTTAAACAGTATGTGAGCCGAGAACTTCCAGATGTTCAAGCTGAATTTAGAAAAGGTGGAGGAACCAGAGATCAAATTGCCAACTTCTGAAAGGAAGAGAACTTCAGGAAAACATCTACTTCTGCTTCCTTGACTACACTAAAGCCTTTGACTGTGAGGATCACAACAAACTGTGGAAAATTCTTCAAGAGTTGGAAATACCAGATGACCTTACCTGCCTCCTGAGAAATCTGTATGCAGGTCAAGAAGCAACAGTTGGAACTGGACATGGAACAATAGTCTAGTTCCAAACTGGGAAAAGATCATGACAAGGCTGTATACTGTCACCTTACTTATTTAACATTTATGCAAAGTACATCATGCAAAATGCCGGACTGTATCACGCATAAGCTGGAATCAAGATTGCAGGGAGAACTATCAGTAACTTCACATATGCAGATGACACTACCCTTATGGCAGAAAGTGAAGAGGAATTAAAGAGCCTCTTGATAAAAGTGAAAGAGGAAAGTGAAAAACCTGGCTTAAAACTCAACATTTAAAAAATGAAGATGATGGCATCCAGTTCCATCACTTCATGACAAATAGATGGGAAAACAATGTAAACAGTGAGAGACTTGACTTTCTTGGGCTCCAAAATCACTGCAGATTGTGACTTCAGACATGAAATTAAAACACACTTGCTCCTTGGGAACAAAGCTATGACCAAACTAGACAGCATATTAAAAAACAGAGACATTGCCTACAAAGGTCTGTCTAGTCAAGGCTATGGTTTTTCCAGCAGTCATGTATGGATGTGAGAGTTGGACAATAAAGAAAGCTGAGTGCCAAAGAATTAATGCTTTTGAACTATGGTGTTTGAGAAAACTCTTGAGAGCCCCTTGGACAGCAAGGAGATCCAACCAGTCCGTCCTAAAGGAAATCAGTCCTGAATATTCATTGGAAGAACTGATGCTGAAGTTGAAACTGCAATACTTTGGCCACCCGATGTGAAGAGCTGACTCATTGGAAAAGACCCTGATGCTGGGAAAGACTGAAGGCAAGAGGAGGAGAAGACGACAGAGGATGAGTCAGTTGGATGGCATCACCGACTCGATGGACTTGAGTTTGAGCAAGCTCCGGGAATTGGTGATGGACAATGAAACCTGGCGTGCAGAAGTCCATGGGGTCACAAAGAGTCGGACACAACTGAGCGACTGAACTGAACTGATCTGAAGTAATTTTACTTTGATGGGTCAAGAGAAAGAATTGCGGAGTCTGGCTCAACAATCTAGAAGGGTCATTTGTTTCCGTTGGGAGGGAGAAAATATAAGTACCTTACAGGCAATCAGAATCCTCAGCTAATGTTGTACCTCTTGGCTCAAAGACACATTTATATCCTGATATATACTCTCTATATTTTCCTCTGACACCGTAAGAGAACCATACTTGAGGGAATATTTCAAGGTAAGTTATTGCCAGAAATGTGACAGCATGAGGGAAAACACTGTATTTCTTTGCCAGTCTATCACTTAACGGTACATTTCCCAGCTACTTCACCTAGCTCCCTGTGTGGGTCACAGAGTGTCGCCTCTCTGTGGATGTTTACCTTGGCATGATCTTGCCTCTCTAATTTTCTTCACCCTCCCTAACCTTACTGGGGCAGGAGGCCCCTTAATATTCAGGAAACCAGACAGAATTAAACTCTGTTTTAAAGTGAGTCAGGGGAAGACAGCAGGGTGTGTATGGACAAGGAAAACTGAGGTATATTTCTGTATCAAGGTCAGTCAGTCTGTCTGTAACTGGCCTCTGCAATTCTGGTATCAGTCTCTCTTCCTTCTGTTGACTGTTCTTCAGCAAAGAGATGCTTCTACAAAGTTCACAATCTCTGTCTTTCCTTTTCTCTTTAAAAACTTTGAAAACCTCAGTTTTTTAGGGTGAAAATTAAAAGATTCAGAACATAACTAAAATAACTACAAAAATTCACAGGTAATTACATTGTGTGTATGTGTGTGCTTAGTCGTGTCTGACTCTTTGTGACCCCATCGATTGGCCTCTTTGTCTATGGGATTTCCCGGGCAAGAATACTGGATTAAGTTGCCATTTCCTTCTCCAGGGATCTTCCCAAGCCAGGGATCAAACCAGCATCTCCTGAGTCTCCTGAATTGACAGGCAGATTCAACACTGTACATCAAAATAGTTGTTAAGTCAACTCTGTGTTATGTTATGGTCTGAGGGGAGCTTTTTTCTCTCTAATAATACTTTCTTGAATAATCATAGAACAATGATTTGATATATTGGTGGGGGGGAACTGATATATCTTTTGTGATCATTTGAGTCCTGAAAAGTTGTTTGGCTCTTATTTACAAATAGTGTTCTTTGCATAGCCTTGCTCATTTCAGCTTGTTGTAAAAAAAAAAAAAAAATCTACTGAAAGTTTTATTGATACTGTGTTCAGTCCATCAATCAGTTTGGGAGAGAATTGCCACCTTAATAATATTGAATCTTTGGATCCATGAACATGATACATGTGTATGTGTATTTTAAGTCTTAATTTTTTTAGTGCTATTTTATAGTTTAAGTGTATAGGTTTTGCACATGCTTTATCAAATTTTCTCTGAAGTATATCATGTTTTTTGATGGTATTATAAATGTCACTGTATATTCTATTTCACTTTTTACATAATCACCACTGTAAAGGCATATACACTTCCAATAAACCAGTGTTTATTTATAGTTTTGAGTGTAATGGAGTAGCATATTTGTGAAAAAAGGCACACTTGGCATATTAGTGTGCAGCCCAGTAGTTGAAAACTACTTAATGCTTACAATTTTAGCCAGTTGCTTCTGAGCCAGTCTAGATATTCTGTAGTAGCCAAGAAATAATGGCATGTTTATCTATTAAGGTGGCCAATGAATAAGACAGGAAATACCTGAAATTACTGGGAAATTATTAACTTTAATGCTTCTTATATATTGTTCGTTTAATTTTCTTATAAACCACGTGTCAAGGTTATTTTGAAGAGACTAGAGGGATGAAGGAATTTGCCAAGGTCTTATAGCCATTTAACAGTGACCTGGATTTGGACTGGGGCCGGGGTAATTGCTCAGGTCTGCCATTTCCCCTAGTGAGTGGAACATACGTTTGGCCACTCATTTTTTAAAAACTTTTCTAACTGTGATTCTTGGTTCCTAACATCATTTTCTGAGCCTTGTTCTCAAAGAAGCAAAGTTGGCAGAAATTTCGTCTTTCCTAAGAGGAAGTCCCAACGAGCAACACATTCGTGGACCGAAAGTGCAGCCTTGCCTTTGTATTGAGTTTTTATCCTCTTCTTTTCAGAAACCAGTTTCTCATTTAAAACCCAGGTGCAGTTACTTTCCATTTTTGTTCACACACACAACAAAAAAATTGGCTTACCTATGGGAAGGAAGGCAGTCACTTAGCCATGTGGCCTGGAACTTGATTCGCCACAAAAATTGATGGAAATAGTGTATCTGGAGATAAATCCAGAGTTAGAGCCAGGAATTGATTTTTTTTTTTTTCCTATTTGTAGTTACTTACTCTCAAGTTTCAGAAAAGTCTCATGACTTGTGTGAACTCTTTGGACTGTCCTTATACATTGACTGGTGTTACACAAGCTTGGAGTTATATATGTATTAAAATTGACTCTGAGATTTGTGAAAATTTTGTTAATCACTAGGACATTTCCTATCCACCCATCAGTTGGATAAGCTGAGTAAGCATCATCACCACTATCTACCTAATGTTCTGTTGGGCTATGCTTAGTCAGTCATGTCCAACTCTTCACAATCCTAGGAACTGTAGCCCGCCACACTGCTCTGCCATGGGGATTCTCCAGGCATGAATACTGGAGTGAATAGCCATGCCCTCCTCCAGGGGATCTTCCCAACCCAGGGATCAAACCCAGGTCTCCCTCATTGCAGGCAGATTCTTTACCATCTGAGCCACCAGTGAAGTCTGCAGCTCTAGGCAGTAGCATCAGTCATGTGAGATACTCTTTCATCTTTTCCAAACTCTACTTATCTTACCTGTTCTTTATTTTAGACCACTGTATCACATCTCAAGTCTCAATCTTCATAGAAACCACTGGAAGGTCTCGTAAAAGGCAGACTTGGATAAGGTAGGACGAGATATCTCATAACTAAATTATTAATAATATCAGTTTTTAGTAATAGTGGTGGTGTCAATGCTTCTGATCCAAAGTCCACTTGGAGTAGAAAGGCTTTAGTTTTGTTGTCTTTTGAGTGTGGTCCTAGACCAGCAACATTACTACTACCTTGGAACTCAGAAATGTATATCTTTCGGCTCTGAATCTGATGCCAACTAGAGTTTGAGGAATCACAGCTTTAGACCACTTTCTAGCACTCCATTTCCTTTGACACTTGCCTTTGCTCAAGTGCACATAAAATCTCTGTTAGACTAGCTGAAGCGTCTTCTAGCTGGTCTGCCCCAGGTCACAAATTGCTATAAGCCATCCTCCACATTACTACCACACTGATTTGTAAATTGAAAATTGGAAGAATTTGTACTCCTCAGATCTCTCTGGTGTCCCCTTTATTTGCAAAATAAAGTCTAAAGTTTGTAACCTGCATGTTACAAACATTAAATAAATAGAATTATTAAATAAATCTTAATGAGTTGCAAGCAGGCAGTGATGACTCAACTTAAAATTTATAGATTGAATATCATTTGTGGATGCAAAGGGTCATTATATGAGATAATTCATACAGGAAAAAAATGAGGATGACTCAGGGAAAAGAGTGTTTCTTTGAACTTTGTCTCCCCAATTGTGAAAGAAACATGGGTAAAAATAGAATGGTAAATCTGAGGGATGCTAGAGCAGGTTTTGCCTCTATTCAGGAAATAGTAATGATAGTTCTTGTTGCTCTGTGAGAACTGGTTGAATGATATCCCTCAGCCTCAACATGAATTTTTGAAAGAAATTCTAGAATAAGGAGAGCAAATTTTGAGTTAAATTGTAGAGTTTGGAAAGTTACAAGTATCTGTAATTGCTTTGTTTCAATGCCAGACTTTTTTTTTTTTTTTTTTTTAATATGAAGGGCATTAAATACAGCTGGTATGGTTTTTTCCAATCTCGGTGCCACAATTTGGCATTTTGGTGTAAGGAATAAAGTTTAAAAATGTTTTTCACACTCTCTCATTTTGGTTCCCCATGTCTGTTTTTTAGGTTACGTAGATGAGCCTTCTTATAAAGTTTCTTTCAGAAGTGTTCAGTGTGATATTTTCCTTTTGAAAATTGAGCCCATAGGTGTGGTTATAGCCAATGTTGTTTAAAGGGATTTTAAGGACTAGCTTGATGAAGCCCATAATTAGGTCAATTTAAGATTATCTTGCTATGTTGCAGATGTTTTCCTTTCATTTGAAAGCTTTTACTTTTGCTTTGATTTTATTTTAAGGATATTGTCAAGTACTGTACGAGTCAAAGTTAATTAAAAGTAGGTTAGAAAGTAGAAAATGAAGAAAACACTTTCCAAAGAAAACAGACCATGTAGTTTTATAAAAACTTGCATTGAAATTTACCTCAAGTTTTGCTAAAAGTTACTGGCACTGGTAATGATGCCTTTAAGTTAGATTAACTTCCTGATTGATTTTATGTAAACAGATGAATGAACCTATTATAGCAAAGGATGAAATGAATATATTATTTGTCCACATTATTTCTTTTCTGTAACTCTAAGGAAAAGTAATTGACTTAAGAAGATGGACTCTCCCTTAAGTTCTATGTGTCTAGACACTTGAATATCATAATTATCAGCAAAACAGAGTTTTAAGAAAACTGATTCAGTTTTAGAACTTTGTGTAAATCATTTATTTTTCTGGGATTCAGTATCCTGAATTACAGTATGGATTAAATTATCATGAAAGATTCTTTCAGGCTATGGTATTCTGATTTGGTAAGTGGTCAAGAAGTTAATGCCTTTTTTTTTTTTACAATGAAAGATGGCTCCATGATTTATTTATTCTTTACCTGCCATGTCATTCTTCATTCCCTGACATGCAGAAACTTCATTAATATACAGAATATATATCTGGATGGGCTTTCAAGTAGTACTGAATACCAAATCTACTTTGAAACTTGTATTGCATTCGGTTAAAACATTAATGCTTATCTCACAGATCTATCAACAGGACCATTTCATTATATTTTTTACATGACTGTTTTTCAACAGTTGGAGCAATAAGCATCTCTCTATTTTTTTTAAAGTTTCAAGTATTTCACATAAATCTTCACAAAATATAATTCAAAAACTCAGAAACCACAAATATATGAAAGCCATGTTAACCATTTTTTACTAGATCTACTTTCTCAGATTCATCTTTGTTTTTTGAACACAAATGTTAAACCAATTTATTTCTACATAGCTTCCTACTTAGTATGATTTGGAGACACGCCTATGCCTAGCATAAATAGTAGATGACTGTAAAAACATATGAAGTGTTATTTGTCCTGTCTAATATGAATCCTTTGTACATACTTATATATGTGCAACTAAGAGCCCTTTTGTTTGCTCAATAATATGTGTAAATAGATGATTTGTAAGTAATTATTGCTTTCCAAGTACTCAGCTTTCACAGATGAGGAAAGTAGAATTGAATGAATATCTGAGGCCATTATATCATAGTAAGCAGAAAAATTGTCATTTTTCAAATGTTTCCCTAAATTGAATTGAGCTAGAAGTTCATAGAGAGTACAAGAAATCATGTACTCACATGGAAACACCTGCATGGAAGCTATACTGGGAGAAGGGCTGGGAACAAGGAACCAAAATAGATGATGGACTTTGGGACAAGTTTGCCGTGTGTGTGTGTGTGTGTGTGTGTGTGTGTGTGTGTGTTTGTGTGTGTGTGTGTGTGTGTGCCACATAACACCCCTCAAACAACACTGTATGGCGTTTTGGCGCCTTGCATTTCATGAGATTCTGAAGGTACGTGAGAAGGGACACAAGACTGGCAGAACATACAGGCAATGTTCAGAGTATCAAGAAGCCTTATTCTAGAATTAGATCATCTACCACTTGAGAAATTAGCCTGATAAGTGCAGTTTTTCTTTCGCTTGTTTCCTTTTCCATAAATATGTTGATGAGAAGTTTTTTCAACCTCACAGAAACATATGGTTAAAGTAGATAGTGTACTTGAAAGTGCTTTCCAAAAGTATCAAGTAGTTTACAGTTCTGTAGTATCATTGTTGATAATTAAATAAAGATGACCAAAGTAGACTGGAAATTCAACATGTGGTAGCCATAATGCAAATTCCTCAAATGTACCACTTAATGTATAACGAACGATAACTCTATAAAATACTGATGGATAATCTTTTAGCTTCACTTCACCAGTGAGGATACAGGCTTATCCATGCTCCTAGAGATAATAAAAGAGAGCTAGAATTCATACCTAGGATGAATGACACACAAAGTCACTTTCTGAACGTCTAGTAAGTACCAGGCACCATATTAGATTGCTTAGGTTTATATTTCATAAATATTTAAATATTGTCCTCAAAAGTCTCTTAAGGAATAGAGATAGAATTCAAGGTCTATAGATTTCTGATTCTGTGTCAGATTGTCAAAACCACTGTTTCAATATTTCTTCCATATTTTAGCAGCTCTTTAAAAACTGAACATTTGACATATAAATTTTTATTTTATACCAAAAATACTGCATCACAAAAAGTATAGATTCTCAAAAAACATTTTACGATTAATGTTAAACATTTCTATTTTTGAATACAAAACAACCTAGCATATGTATGAAAAAAATGCTCATAAATATGTCTTATGATGGTGTGAGCCTGCCTTAAAAAAGGTTTTCAGTATATTTAGTATCTTCCTTGCTTACTCTTTAAGAATTATTAATGAAAGGCAGATTATGCCCCAGACATAATTCTCTGAAGGATATTATATGAAATCTGTGGTTGTTGAATATACTAAATTATTTTATTAAAAATATATATTAATCTCTTGTCACATTGTTTGCAAATATTTTCTACCATTCTGTGGTTGTCTTTTCATATTTTTATTATTTCTTTTGCTATGAAAAAGCTTTTCAGTGTAATTTGGTTCCATTTGTTTATTTTGTGTTTATATCCATTATTCTAAGAGACAGATTGGAAATAATACTGATAAAATTTATGTCAAAGAGCACTTCCTATGTTCTCCTCTGAGAGTTTTATAGTATCTGGTCTTACATTTAGGTATTTAATCCGTTTAGAGTTTATTTTTTGAGTATAGTGTAAAAGAATGTTCTAATTTCTTTTCTTTTCTTTTTTTTTTTTACACACAACTATCTAGTTTTCCCAGCATCATTTACTGAAGAGACTCTGTTTTCTCCATTGTATAGTCTTGCCTTCTGTGTGCAGATAAATTGACCATAGGTATGCGGGTTATTTCTGGATCTCCTATTCATTGATCTATTTTCTATTTTTATGCCAATACTATACTTTTTTGATGACTGTCACTTTGTAGTATAGTCTGGCACCAAGGAACCTGATCCTTCCAGCTCCATTTTTCTTTCTTAAGATTGCTCTGCCTATTTGGGGGCTTTTGTGTTTCCATAAAATTTAAAAATTTTTGTTCTACTTCTGTGAAAAATGCCATCGGTAATTTGATAGAGATTGCATTGAGTCTTTAGATTGCCTTGCATAGTATGGTCATTTTGACAACATTAATTATTCCAGTTCAAGCACATGGTATATCTTTCCATCTATTTGTGTCACCTTCTATTTCCTTCACCAGGTCTTATTTTATTTATTTATTTATTTATTTTAGTACAAGTCTTCTGTCACTTTATGTATAGCTGTTCCTAGGTATTTTATTCTGTTTTGGTGCAATAGTAAACAAACAGCACATGTAGCTCAATATCAAAAAAATAAACAGTCCAATCCAAAAAATGGGCAGAAAACCTAAATAGACATTTCTCCAAAGAAGACATACAGATGGCCTAGAAGCACGTGAAAAGATGCTCAATATCACTAAGTATTAGAGAAAAGTGAAAGTGAAGTCACTCAGTCGTGTCCGACTCCTTGTGACCCCATGGACTATAGCCTACCAGGCTTCTCCGTCCATGGGATTTTCCAGGCAAGAATATTTGAGTGGGTTGCCATTTCCTTCTCCAGGAGATCTTCCTGACTCAGGGAACGAGCCCGCATCTCCCACATTGTAGGCAGACGCTTTTCCGTCTGAGCCACCAGGGAAGTCAAAGAAGGAGGCAAATCAAAACTACAATGAAGTGTTACCTTATATCAGTCAGAATGGCCATCATCAAAAAATCTACAAACAAATGCTGGTGAGGGTGTGGAGAAAAGGGGTCCCTGCTACACTGCCAGTGGAATGGAAATTGGTACAGCCATCATGGAGAACAGTATGGAGGATCCTCACAAAACTAAAAATAAAGCTACCATGTAATCCATCAATCCCACTCCTGTGCATATATCTGGAGAAAACCATGGTTCAAAAGGATACACACACCCCAGTGTTCACTGGAACACTGTTTGAAATAGCCAAGACATGGAAGCAACCTAAATGTCCACTGACAGATGAGTGGATAGAGATGTGGTACATGATACAGTGGAACATTACTCAGGCATTAAAGAGAATGAAATAATGCCATTGGCAGAAGCATGTATGGACCTGGAGATTATCACACTAAGTGAAGTAAGTCAGATAGAGAAAGACAAATACCATATGATTTTGCTTATATGTGAAACCTAAAAACATTATATAAATGGACTTCTTTACAAAATTTAAACAGACTCATAGGATTAGAGAATGAACTTATGATTACCAGGGAGAAAGAAGGAGGAAGGAGGGATAAATGGGAGTCTGGGGTTGACATATACACAGTACAATATTTAAAATAGTCAACAAGGACCTACTGTATAGCACAGGGAGTTCTGCTCAATATTCTGTAACAAGTTAAATTGGAAAAAGAATGTGAAAGAAAATAGATATATGTATATGCATAACTGAAAACTTTGCTGTATACCTAAAAATAATACATCATTTTTAATCAATATAAACTATTTTTAATTTAAAAAATCATATTTAAATATTTCCTACTCATCAAGGGAAATATCACTATTAACAATTTCCTCTGGTTTTACAAATAATTTTTGCACCTGAAATTGTCATTAAAGTCAGCCTTGGTTGGTAAAAAACTATTCTTTCAACCCCTTCTCTAAATTAGCATTATCAGCTTTCAATTGAGCTATTCATAGCCTAACTACAATTTGATGCATGCTGAATACTCCTACCCTCTCCCTGCTAGAAAATCACTGTATGATATTTTAAAAAACCAATAATCGGAAATGGATCTATGTCTAAGACATGAACCACAGGTACTCATGACTAAATTCAGGAAGAGAAAATATAAGCAACTGAAAACATGAGGGCTTTGTGCATGACAGATGGGCAATAAAAACAAAAGTAAAAATAATGTAAACAAATATTTTAAGATTTTATGTGGGTGACAGGAATTGTTCACAATCTTGTGTTAGATACTGCCTAAAAGGAAGTGTTTTTTCATTCATTCTGGATATCACACATTTCTGTACAAATTGGATCTAACACCTATTATCGAAGAACTCATCACAGTGGTCTGCTGCTGCTGCTGCTAAGTCACTTCAGTCGTGTCCGACTCTGTGCGACCCCATAGACGGCAGCCCACCAGGCTCCCCCATCCCTGGGATTCTCCAGGCAAGAACCCTGGAGTGGGTTGCCATTTCCTTCTCCTTACAGTGGTCTACTACATGTAAAAGGATTTGTTTTTCTTGTCAGAAGTAGGCAGTTCCTGGTGTAGTTTCTGTAGTTTAGATATTGGAGCCAAGTCACTGTTTCTCTTAGCCTTCTCATCATGGTTCTAAGAAGGTCACTAGAGCTCCATCCATCCATGTCTTAGGCAGCAGGAATTATGATGGAACGAGAGCAATAAAGAATGCCTCCAACTGAGTCACACATCTTTAAAGTCTTTAAAATGTTTTCCCTAAACCTTGTCCAAGCACTCCTGCTTCCATTTCCCTGGCACCCTCATTGTTAAGTAGTCTAGGCCATGAAGATTTATACTTTAAAAATTACCACTATGCCAAAAATAAGGATTCCATTACCAATGACAAAGATGAGAATGTACATGAGAGGGACAAGCAATAATTTCTGATACTACATCTAGTGAAACTGCTTCACAATTGACTGAAGAGAAGGGTTATATGATTAATAATTTGTATTTATTATTAAATTTTAGACCAGTTAGGAGTAAGAACACGAGTTCAATTATTAGATGGGAGCTATGATATATAAAAGTTAATACTTTCCATCAGTCCATTAAAACACATTATAAAGAATGAAAAGAGAATTCAGTTCAACCAAACAACTACAAGCATCAGTTTCAAGATTTCATCAAAGAATTTTAATATTCCTTACACTTACTCTAATGTTATTACATAGATTTAAAAGAAATTCTAATCAAGATACAAGAAAAAAAAAATGCTTCCAGAAAAAAGAAATAAGATTTCATGTAAGAAAAAGAATGATCAAATTTATATGGCACTCATATGTTCCAATTTCAAAAGATCTTCAATTTTTTTCATTGTAATATTTTCAAAAGTAAAATGCCCAAATTATAACATAGTAATGAAAATTATTGGGAAATATATAAATTTCATTTTAGAAGCTTTCTAATGTATTTCTAACCTTCTTTTAAATGTTGCTTTATCATTTGGACTGTAAACAGAGTAACTGTATAGGGATATGTGGAATAAATCACGCAATTTGATATATATATATTTGAAGGCTGACTTAGTGACTGAAAAGTTTAAATACTTTTCTGCTAAATATGTTTCCTGTTTCTTAAAAGATTTAATAGCAATGCAAAGCCTTAATACTTTTGCAGTACTAATGTAGTTATTTGGGTCTTTCTGTAGCAGATAGAAATGAGTAAAAAAAAGTAACAATCCAAGTATAATTCCTTCTGGAAATCCCAGATAAGTTAATAAAGAACAAGTTAATTTAATCTTACAAAAATGTGCAGTTTACATGATGCATCTGATTAAGTGCCAGAACACTTTTTATTCAGTAAATATGCCTGTATGCATTTTCCTATATTACATTTTACAAATGACAGATGGCCCTAGCATGTGTTCTATCTTGGCATGCAATTTAAATTCCTGATTCCAGTGACTATGCATGGATGGATTTGTGTGCAGATGTGTGTGTGTGCCTCACATAAAAATATAGACATCCACACCACACATTCTTATCTCATGCTACAGGGGAAAAAAGTGCCTGATTATTAACAACAAATAATCTAAAAGGTCTAAGCTCTGATTCAGTTCAGTTCAGTTCAGTTGCTCAATCGTGTCCGACTCTTTTGCGACCCCATGGACTGCAGCACACCAGGCCTCCCTGTCCATCCCCAACTCCCGGAGCTTACTCAAACTCATGCCCATTGAGTTGGTGATGCCATCCAACCATCTCATCCTCTGTCGTCCCCTTCTCCTCCTACCTTCAATCTTTCCCAGCATCAGATTACTTTATTTCTATAAAATAGAGTGACGAGCTTCTCAGACACCTGAAGTAGATTTCTGGGAATATTCTATATTCTAAAATTTTAGTGTTGGGTGATCCTTTAGAGGTCATCTAGCTTCCCTTATTTTAAGAAAGTGACTTGAAGTCATACCTTGAAGAGTTTAAGTCAGTAGAAAAAGTAAACATGTAAGTTTGTGCTTAGTTACTCAGTTGTTTCTGACTCTTTGTGACCCCATGGACAGTACCCTGCCAGGTTCCTCCTGTCCATGGGGATTCTCCAGACAAGAATACTGGAGTGGGTATTCTTTCCCTCCTCCAGAGGATCTTCCCAACCCAGGGATCAAACCCAGTTTTCCCACATTGCAAGTGGATTCTTTACCATCTGAGCCACCAGGAAGCCCAAGAATACTGGAGTTGAGTATCCTATCCCTTCTCCAGGGGATCTTCCAACCCAGGAGTTGAACCAGGGTCTCACTTATTGCAAGTGGATTCTTTATCAGCTGAGCTGTGGATAGATAATTTAATCAGAGCGATGGGCAATATAAGAGAAGAAGATTCAAATGAAAATACTAAAAATTAAAAACATAGTAACATCAAAAAATCATAATGGTGAAAAATAAGGTCTGCAATAGATTCATTGCTAGACTTGACACAGCTAAGAAAAACTCCCTAAAATCACCAAAAATGAAACAAAAATAAAAAACAGCAAAAAGGAAAAAACAGCAAAATAGCAAAAGGAAACAGAAGAGAGTGACCAGGAACTATAAGAAAATAGCAGTTTTGTAAATGCATAATTGGGCTTCCCTGGTGGCTCAGTGGTAAAGAATCTACCTACCACAGCAGGAGACCAGGGTTCAGTCTCTGGGTCAGGAAGATCCCCTGGAGAAGGAAATGGCAACGAGCTCCAATATTGTTGCCTTTAGAATCTCATGGACAGAGGAGCCTGGTAGGCTACAGTTCATGGAATCCCAAAGAGTCAGGCATGCCATAACAACTAAACAACAAGAAAATAATGCATAACGAATTCAAAAAGATGAAGAGAAAATGAGACCAATGAAACTTTTTAAGAAATAATGCCCAAGAATTTTTCAAAATTAGCAATAGACACTGAGCTATAGACCCAGAATCTCAGAGACGACCGAGTAGAAGAAATTAAAACATACACATGTACATATCTAATAATATCAAACAAATTGCTGAAAATCAAGTCAAAATAAAAAATCTTGAAAGAAGCCAAAGGAAGAAAGGTATTATTTATATGGAAATGAGGATCAGAGATACAATGGGCTTCCATATAAACCCAGGCAAGCAAGAACATAATTAAGTAACATTTTTATATGTTGAAAAAGAAAGGGAAAAAAAATTAACACTGAATGCTATACTCAGTGAAAATATCCTTCAAAAAGATATTTTCTACAACAATCAAAACACCTGAAGACCTCCACTGCCAACAGATAAAATCTAAAAATCTATCTTAAATTAAGTTTCTCAGGCAGACAAAACATAAGAAACTTGTATCTACCCTCAAATTGCAGAGAATTCAAAATAGAATAAAATGAAATTTATTTCTCTTTTAAAAAAATGTTCTAAAAAGTAATCACATAAAGCAAATATAGGAATAATGTATTGTGTATTAGCAACATGTACAAAATACATTGTCATGATGATATCATGTAGAATGGGAGAGGTACAGAGTTGTATCTGTATCAGTTGTTTTATGTGGAGTGGTATACTATTATTTGGACATTAAATCTGAGCAATATATATATATATATATATATATATAGTAATATTAAATGTAACTACCATTGTTTTTAAATAGTATCAATATCAACACATGAAATAAACTACAATTATAAAAATACTAGTACAGAGGATTACAGGAAAAAAGAAAGGGAAAAACAAAGTACCAATTTAAAACAATCACCTTAAGCAGTAATGTTACAACATACAATTTAAAGAACAGAGATTGCCAAATGTGATATATAAAAAGAATGCAAACCCAAATATATAAGTTGTCTATAAGAAAGGCACTTTAAATGTAAACATAGGACTATAGTAAACATAACAGTTTTAAAAAAGAGCAAAAGAGAATAATAAAAATAAAATGATGAATAAAGATGTATCATGCAAACACATCAAAAGAATGCAGGAATATATCTGTTAATATCAGACAATGTAAATATCAGAATAAGGAGTATTATCAGACATAAATACAATTCTAAAAATGATAAAATAAGTCAGTGCTCCAAAAATACATCATTTTAAATGTTCACACACCTATATGAGGCAGAAAAAAAAAAAGAGTACAGAACTGAAAAGAAACAGAGACATATCCATAATTAAATGTAGGTTCATCAATATTACTCTTTCATAACTTGTGGAACAAATAAGAAAATCACTAAGGATAAACATGACCTAAATAAGACAACCAAACAAATTGACCTAGGTAACATTTATAGAATGCATCTGAAAAACTGAACCATATCAGGATATACATCCTTTATATAAAGCTTAATAAATTTAAATAAAAGAAACTATTTCCTTGCTACACAGTGAATTTAACTAGACTTATAATAGAAAAATATCTAGAAAATGTCTCAAATATTTAGAAATTAAGAAACACATTTCTCAATAAATCATGGATCAAAGAAGTTTTGAAGAGAATTTGAAAATATTTTGAGCTAAGTTAAAACAAAAATACAACACATTAAGATGTGTGAAATACACATGTGCTTGGAGAACATTTATAAAATGCTTATATTAGAGAAGAATGATCTCACATCAGTGATGTAATTTTCCAACTAAAGTAGGAAAAGAACAGCAAATATGACTCAAAGTAGGCCGAAGGAAGGAAATAATAAAGATCAGTGCAAAAGCAATGTGGTTGAAAATGGAAAAACATAGAGAAAGTCAATGAACCCAAAGTGTAGTTATTGGAAAAGATGAATAAAACTGATGAAGCTCTATTCAGACTGGCAAATAAAAAGAGAAAAAACAGAATTTACTAATATTAGAAATGAAATAGGAACATCATGAGGGATCCCATAGATAGTTGAAGAAAAGAGAATCCTATAATTCTATGCTCATATATTCAGCAAAATAGATGAATGAATGCTTTCCTGGAAAAACAGTTTAATAGAACATGCAAAAATAAATCTATAACTCTGATAGTCTTGTGTCTATTTAGAAACTGAATTTATTCTTAAAAATTTTACAAGAAAGGAAAACTCCAGGTGTGGATGATTTCACTGATGAACATTAACAAATATTTAGGGAAAAAATAATGCTGATTTTACACAATTCTTTCCAGAAAATAGAAGAGGGGACACTTTCAAACTCACTTTCTGAGACGAGCAGTGCTCTCATGCCAAAATCGGATGAAGATGTTCAAGGAAAGCTCCAAACCCAGTATCATGAACATAGACACTGAAGTCCTGAATAAATTGAATTCAGAAATATATAGAAACAATTAAACATCATGAAAAACTGGGTTTCTTCCAAGACTGCAAAGTTGATTCAATATTTGAAAAATAAACAGAATAATTCACCATATTAACAAAGTAGAAAAACTATGAATATCTCATATACACAGAAACGAATTTTTTGACAAAATGCAATACCAATTCATGATAAATGCTCTCAGAAAGCTAGGAATAGATGAAAACTTCATTAACTTAATATTAACCAGAACATCTACAAAACAGTAGCAACAACAAAATTCTACATCTCACTGTATGCTTAATTCTGAAAAACTGAATTGTTTTTCTACTAAGGTCAATAGTCATGTATGGATGTGCGAGGTGGACCATAAAGAAGGCTGAGCACCGAAGAACTAATGCTTTCGAATCGTGATGCTGGAGGAGACTTTTGAGAGTCCCTTGGACAGCAAGGAGATCAAACCAGTCAATCCTAAAGGAAATCAACGCTGAATATTCATTGGAAGGACTGATGCTAAAGCTGAAGGTCTAACAGGTTGGCCACCTGATGCAAACAGCTGCTGCTGCTGCTGCTAAGTCACTTCAGTCGTATCCAAGTCTGTGCAACCCCATAGACGGCAGCCCACCAGGCTCCCCCATCCCTGGGATTCTCCAGCAAGAACACTGGAGTGGGTTGCCGTTTCCTTCTCCAATGCATGAAAGTGAAAGTGAAGTTACTCAATTGTGTCTGACTCTTCACAGCCCCATGGACTGCAGCCTACCAGGCTCCTCCATCCATGGGATTTTCCAGGCAAGAGTACTGGAGTGGGGTCCCATCGCCTTCTCCGGATGCAAAGAGCTGACTCATTGAAAAAGACCCCGATTCTGGAAAAGATTGAGAGCAAGAGGAGAAGAGGGAAGTAGAGGGTGAGATGGTTGGATGGCATCACCAACTCAATGGACATGAGTTTGGGCAAACTCCAGAAGATAGTGAAGGGCAATGAAGCCTGGTGTGCTTCAGTTCATGGGGTTGCAAAGAATTGGACCTAACTTAGCAATTGAACAACAACAATTCAAGGTCAGTAAAAAGGCAAAAATGTCCACTCTCACCATTCCTAGTCAGCATTGTTTTGGAAGTCCTAGTCAGTACTAAAGGCAAAATACAAAAACAAAAGCCCTATTGAATAGAAAAATATATATATTTTTTTCTATTCTCAGTATGACTGTCTATGTAAAAATCCCCCCAAATTTAACTAAAAATTGCCAGAATTAAGTGTGTATCCAAGGCCATGCGTTAAAAGATCAATACAAAAAGTCAAATCTCTATACACCATCAAAAAACAATGGGGATCTGAAATTAAACAAAAATAACTACAAATATAATAACATAAACAGAGAAATGCTTAAATATAAATATTCAAATGAATGCAATAACTCTATGCTAGAACCTGGGAGACAATAATGAAGTAATCAGAGAAATACTCTACAGAGGAGCCTGATCATGGATTTGAAGCTTCAGTTTTATTAAACTGTCAATTATGTCATTTGCTTTATGGATTCAGTGCAATTCCAATCAAAATCTTTGAAATATATTTTTATCACTATTGACAGCATTATTCAAAATTTGTGTGGAAAGGCAAAGTATCCAGAATAGGCAAATAATTCTGAAAAAGAAAAACAAAATTGGAAGACTTGTCCTATGCAAATCAAAGGCTTACTATAAAGCTATAGAAATCAATAGAGTGCGGTAGTGGAAGACGACAAGCACACAGATTATGGGACACAACAGAGAGCCCAAAGACAACCACACAAATATGCTAATTGTTGAGAGTAGTGCAAAGGCAATTCAGTGGAGAAAGCATACTGTATTCATCAAATGTTGCTAAAAGAGCTGGACATTTGTTATCTAAAAACACAAATTAAAAGTGACTTAAATCTCATACTTTGTATAAAATTAGCTCAGAATATATCATAAATATAAATGTATAAAACTACATAATTTCTAGAGTAAAACATAGAAAATTCATATGACTTTGACAAAGAGGTTTCAGGTAAGATATAAAAGACATGATATGTAAAGTATTAAAAAATTGAAACGATTTCTCTGTGGCTATACCCAAAGGAGTTGAAAACATACATCCACACAAAACCTGAACATAGATGTTTCAGTTCAGTTCAGTCACTCAGTCATGTCCGACTCCCTGTGAACCCATAAATCACAGCACGCCAGGCCTCCCTGTCCATCACCAACTCCCGGAGTTCACTCAAACTCATGTCCATTGAGTCGGTGATGCCATCCAGCCATCTCATCCTCTGTCGTCCCCTTCTCCTCCTGCCCCCAATCCCTCCCAGCATCAGAGTCTTTTCCAATGAGTCAACTTTTCTCATGAGGTGGCCAAAGTACTGGAGTTTCAGCTTTAGCATCATTCCTTCCAAAGAAATCCCAGGGCTGATCTCCTTCAAATGGACTGGTTGGCTCTCCTTGCAGTCCAAGGGACTCTCAAGAGTCTTCTCCAACACCGCAGTTCAAAAGCATCAATTCTTCGATGCTCAGCTTTCTTCATAGTCCAACTCTCACATCTGTACATGACCACTGGAAAAACCATAGCCTTGACTAGATGGACCTTTGTTGGCAAAGTAATGTCTCTGCTTTTGAATATTCTATCTAGGTTTGTCATAACTTTTCTTCCAAGGAGTAAGCATCTTTTAATTTCATGGCTACAGCCACCATCTGCAGTGATTTTGGAGCCCCCAAAAATAAAGTCTGACACTGTTTCCACTGTTTCCCCATCTATTTCCCATGAAGTGATGGGACCAGATGCCACGATCTTCATTTAGAGCAGCTTTATTCAGAATTGTCAAGATTTGGAAGCAATCAATGTGTGTTTTAGTGGCTGAATAGATAAATAATCTGTGCTATACCCAGACAATGGAACATCTTTCAGTATTAAAAAGAAATAAGCTATCATTCTATGACAAGACATGGAGGAAACTTAAGGACATGGTACTAAGTGAAAGATGCCAATCTGGAAAAGGCTACACAATACATGATTCCAACTATTTGACATCTGGGAAAAGCAAAAATATGGAGACAGTAATGATCAGCATGTGCTAGACTTTGGAGAGGCGAGGAGGGGCCAAAAGTTGGAGCACAGAGAATTTTCAGGATGGTGAAAATACAGTACTATATATATGTATGCAAACCCATAAAATATACAACAGCAAGAGTGAACTGTAAGGCAAACTGTAGACTCTGAGTCATTATGATGTGTCTGTGCAGGTTCGTCAGTTACAACAAACCTACCACTCTGGTTGAGGACCGTGATAATGGGGGAGGCTATGTATATGTGGGGTACCTGGGAAATCTCTGTAGCTTCCCCTGAGTTTTGCTGTGAACCTTAAACTCTTCTAAAAGAAAGTCAATTTAAAAAATTGACTAAGACTTGATAATTTTTTAATCTCTTTATGAAATGCTCTCTTAAGTGACTGAAAAAGATAATAGCATGAAAGAAAATATTCACCAGTAACATATCTGATTATAATTTTTTTTCCAAAATACATTAAAAACTTTTAACATTCAACCATGAGAAAGCAATCCAATAAAAAAAAAATGGGCTAAATAAGTAGACACTTCATACAGACATACAGTTGGCAAAGAAGCGTATGAAAAATCAGTATAAACAGTTAACAAACTGCAAATTAAAATCAGATACCACCACAAACAAAAAGGACATACCACTACAAGTCTGTCAGGATGGCTAAAATTTGAAAAACAGAAAATTGACAGTACCAAGGGCTGCAGAGGATCTGGAACTCCCGGGATATGCATACACTGCTGGAGGAAATGCAGTATTATGGAAAACAGTTAAATACTTTCTTTATAAAATGAAACTGCGATACAGTACTCATCCTCCTAGGCATTTAAACCAAGTAAATTGATCAAAAAAAAAAAAAACAACAACAACAACTGTATAATACCATTCATATGACAATTTAGAAAAGCAAAAATCTAAAAACAAAAAAAGAGATCAAATTTGCCAGCCACTGAGGGAAGATTGAGCCCAAGGGTGTCACCAGGAAGCACTTAGAATTGATAAAATTGCTCTATATGATAATGTGGCAGTAGGTATATGATTATATGCTTTTGTTAAAACCCATAAAACTGTACACCACAAAGAGTGAATATTTCTGTATGCAAGTTAAGAATTAACCCAAATGTTTGGCGAGCCCAAGATAAGATGCAGCCTGTGACAAATGAACCCAACTGTATTCCAAATGCCTGACATATCTACATAGAAAAGGGTGGGGAGAAAGGAACTTCACACACACACACACCACACACACACAGGAGAAAATGAGGAAATACACAGGGACAGACCTCATAAGAGAACTATAGACCCAGTTCCCTATGGCTTTTTGCTCAATGGTGTACCACCTCTATGATTTTATCATCTTAGTTAACTTTAGTTTGGGAAAATTATAACAAAAACCTAAGTAAGTCCATGTAGATTTTCATGTCTCTATAGTTTTTATAATCATGAAGTTACTTTATTGTCTTTATCTGTTGAGAACTGTAATTTTGTTCTCAGGTTCCCTAATTTAAAACAATGTCATCACCAACAGAAAAAGTACAATTGTGAGCAGTGTTGTCCTCCTCCAAATTATTGAAAAAGCAGCAGTTTTTTTCTGTGTGCTTTAAAAATATCTCTTCAATCAATATATAGTTCTTTGTTTATTAAAATCTTCAAAATTATAGACCTCTTACACTGCAATGCTAATATCTAATATTTTGAGAGAAAAAAGATAAATATATTATTTTCAAAACAGCTTACACTTTAATGTCTCCTGGAACTTTAGGCATCTGCTGTGTTGCTAAAATATGCAGCTATTTGATCAATGGACTGTTGGCTAAGAAAGCTTGCCCTTCTCCAATCTCCAACCTGGTTGTGCCATCCACTTGAGTTCCTTTTTGTCTGAACACTTTGCCTGACATCTCAAAGGAGTTTATACTCTTTAGCAGGAACACGTTACTATTATTATCATCATCACCATCATTATTATTATTGATTTTTCAGCTTGTTTGTGATTAATCTGAACTCCCTACTTCCCCCATAGAGCCTCCTTCTTCTTGATTATTCACCAGAAGTTTCTGATTTGTAGTTTTACCAAATGCTAGGCTCAATTTTGTTATAAATTCTATTCCTCCTCTGAAGGAATGTGTGATCTGTTTTAGGTATGAAGGACAAAGTTGGTGGGAAGGGCAGTGGCCCAGGAGACATCTAATAGTGATCTGGTTACACTTTCACTGCATTGAAGCTTCATTTTCTTTAGGAACTAATGTGCTATTTCTTTGCTGGTGATCTTGGGAAAGCCGCTAAATATTTTGCTGGGTTACCTGATAACAAGATAATTGGAGGAAATATGTTTAGAAAATTCTTAGATCAATGCAAGTGACCCCAAAATGTTTTATCTAAATTAGCATTTCTAAATATATAAGTACACTTGAAGACAATAGAGACATGCATTAAAATGAAACAAGCTATGGGGGACTGGAGAAAGGCTTCTAGGTCCTAAGGACAATCCTTAGCTGTCAGCTAGCATTGGAGAACGCAATGGCAACCCACTCCAGTGTTCTTGCCTGGAGAATCCCGGGGACGGGGGAGCCTGGTGGGCTGCCGTCTATGGGGTTGCACAGAGTCGGACATGACTGAAGTGACTTAGCAGCAGCAGCAGCAGCAGCAGCAAGGAAATAGAGATCTCAGTCCTACAACTACAGGGAACTGAACCTGCCAACAACCTACATGTCCCTGGAAATGGATTCTCTCAGAGAGCTTCCAGAAGGGCATGTGACTCTACCTGCCCACGTTTTGAGTTTAGGTTTGTGATACTCAGAGCAGACAAACCCACCAACCCCTGGAACTTCTGACCAATGGAAGTATGAGATCAGAAATTTGTGTTATCCAAAATTGCCAAGTTCATGGTAATTAGTGACAGCAGAAATAGAAATTGAATATTACTGAATAACTAGTTCTGCAATTTGGGGCATAGCACTGTTCAATCAAGATCTAGAAAGCAGATTGTGGACTAAAAATCCCTTCTTGCCTCACAGAGAGAGGAATCTAGTATTATTGATTCTGTCATTCTTTAAAGCTGTACTTTCTAATTTTTCAAATTAAACCTCAATCACTACACCTTTAAATTAGTAAAGTATTGCATAAAAACCAATCTTAATACAAATTCCTATTAAAGAAGCAATGAATGCTGATATAAATTCTGAAACAAATACAGTTTATGCAGATTCTTGTTTTATTCAATGAATCAAAGTGAAGGAAAGTGAAATTAAAGTTGCTTGGTTGCATCCAACTCTTTGTGACACCATGGATTATAGCCTGCCAGGTCTTCTGTCCTTGGGATTTTCCAGGCAAGAATACGGGACTGTGTTGCCATTTCCTTCTCCAGGAGATATTCCAGACCCGGGAATCGAACTTGAGTCTCCCGCAATACAGGTAGACTCTTTACCATCTGAGCCACCAGGGAATCCCTTATTCACTGAACGCACCTCACAATTCACCATGCTTGGAAAATGCTCTAGATATTCTTTTTCTTCTGCTTTCCACATTAATCATCAGATCAGATCAGTCGCTCAGTCGTGTCCGACTGTTTGTGACCTCATGAATTGCAGCACGCCAGGCCTCCTGTCCATCACCAACTCCCGGAGTTCACTCAGACTCACGTCCATGGAGTCAGTGATGCCATCCAGCCATCTCATCCTCTGTCGTCCCCTTTTCCTCCTGCCCCCAATCCCTCCCAGCATCAGAGTCTTTTCCAATGAGTCAACTCTGCATGAGGTGGCCAAAGTACTAGAGCTTCAGCTTTAGCATCATTCCTTCCAAAGAAATCCCAGGGCTGATCTCCTTCAGAATGGACTGGTTGGATCTTCTTGCAGTCCAAGGGACTCTCAAGAGTCTTCTCCAACACCACAGTTCAAAAGCATCAATTCTTTGGCGCTCAGCCTTCTTCACAGTCCAATTCTCACATCAATGCATGACCACAGGAAAAACCATAGCCTTGACTAGATGAACCTTTGTTGGCAAAGTAATGTCTCTGCTTTTGAATATGCTATCTAGGTTGGTCATAACTTTCCTTCCAAGGAGTAAGTGTCTTTTAATTTCATGGCTGCAGTCACCATCTGCAGTGATTTTGGAGCCCAGAAAAATAAAGTCTGACACTGTTTCCACTGTTTCCCCATCTATTTGCCATGAAGTGATGGGACTGGATACCATGATCTTCATTTTCTGAATGTTGAGCTTTAAGCCAACTTTTTCACTCTCCACTTTCACTTTCATCAAGAGGCTTTTAAGTTCCTCTTCACTTTCTGCCATAAGGGTGGTGTCATCTGCATATCTGAGGTTATTGATATTTCTCCCGGCAATCTTGATTCCAGCTTGTGTTTCTTCCAGTCCAGTGTTTCTCATGATGTACTCTGCATACAAGTTAAATAAACAGGGTTACAATATACAGGCTTGACGTACTCCTTTTCCTATTTGGAACCAGTCTGTTGTTCCATGTCCAGTTCTAACTGTTGCTTCCTGACCTGCATACAAATTTCTCAAGAGGCAGATCAGGTGGTCTGGTATTCCCATCTCTTTCAGAATTTTCCACAGTTTATTGTGATCCACACAGTCAAAGGCTTTGGCATAGTCCATAAAGCAGAAATAGATGTTTTTCTGGAACTCTTTTGCTTTATCCATGATCCAGCGGACGTTGGCAATTTGATCTCTGGTTCCTCTGCCTTTTCTAAAACCAGCTTGAACATCAGGAAGTTCATGGTTCACATATTGCTGGAACATGGCTTGGAGAATTTTGAACATTACTTTACTAGCGTGTGAGATGAGTGCAATTGTGCTGTAGTTTGAACATTCTTTGGCATTGCCTTTCTTTGGCATTGGAATGAAAACTGACCTTTTCCAGTCCTGTGGCCACTGCTGAGTTTTCCAAATTTGCTGGTATATTGAGTGAAGCACTTTCACAGCATCATCTTTCAGGATTTGAAATAGCTCAACTGGAATCCCATCACCTCCACTAGCTTTGTTAGTAGCGATGCTTTCTAAGGCCGACTTGACTTCACATTCCAGGATGTCTGGCTCTAGGTCAGTGATCACACCATCGTGATTATCTGGGTTGTGAAGATCTTTTTTGTACAGTTCTTCTGTATATTCTTGACATCTCTTCTTAATATCTTCTGCTTCTGTTAAGTCCATACCATTTCTGTCCTTTATCGAGCCCATCTTTGCATGAAATGTTCCTTTGGTATCTCTGATTTTCTTGAAGAGATCTCTAGTCCTTCCCATTCTATTTTCCTCTATTTCTTTGCATTGATCGCTGAAGAAGGCTTTCTTATCTCTTCTTGCTATTCTTTGGAACTGTGCATTCAGATGTTTATATCTTTCCTTTTCTCCTTTGCTTTTCACTTCTCTTCTTTTCACAGCTATTTGTAAGGCCTCCCCAGACAGCCATTTTGCTTTTCTGCATTTCTTTTCCATAGGGATGGTCTTGATCCCTGTCTCCTGTACAATGTCGCGAACCTCATTCCATAGTTCATCAGGCACTCTTATCTATCAGATTAGGCCCTTAAATCTATTTCTCACTTCCACTGTATAATCATAAGGGATTTGATTTAGGTCATACTTGAATGGTCTAGTGGTTTTCCCTACTTTCTTCAATTTAAGTGTGAATTTGGCAATAAGGAGTTCATGGTCTGAGCCACAGTCAGCTCCTGGTCTTGTTTTTGCTGACTGTATAGAGTTTCTCCATCTTTGGCTGCAAAGAATATAATCAATCTGATTTCGGTGTTGACCATCTGGTGATGTCCATGTATAGAGTCTTCTCTTGTGTTGCTGGAAGAGAGTGTTTGCTATGAACCAGTGGATTTTCTTGGCAAAACTCTATTAGTCTTTGCCCTGCTTCATTCTGTATTCCAAGGCCAAATTTGCCTGTTACTCCAGGTATTTCTTGACTTCCTACTTTTGCATTCCAGTCCCCTATAATGAAAAGGACATCTTTTTTGGGTGTTAGTTCTAAAAGGTCTTATAGGTCTTCATAGAACCGTTCAACTTCAGCTTCTTCAGCGTTACTGGTTGGGGCAGACTTGAATTACTGTGATATTGAATGGTTTGCCTTGGAAACAAACAGAGATCATTCTGTCGTTTTTGAGATTGCATGCAAGTACTGCATTTTGGACTCTTTTGTTGACCATGATGGCTCGTGGCTTATCTTAAAATGACAAGAAACCGACATGTGTCTTTGACTATGAGGGAAGTCTTTACCACAGAAATCATGGGAGGAACCACTGCACAGCGTTGACCTCAATCTTCACCCAGGCATACTCTTAACAGTATTATTACTGAAAGTTTACAAAAACTCCACTGAATGCACTACTTCACAAATTACCTAGGAGCTCTGAATCTGTGAAATCCTGACCTCTTCCTCTTTTAACAATTATCACAGCAGTTGACCTCCAAAGTTCCATTCCCCTTGGCCACTGCATGGCCTAAGGCAATCATTTGAATTGTAGGTACGGCAGAGATAGAGTCCTGATTCCAGTCTGTGAATTCTGGCAAACCTTTTGATGCATTAATCTTTAACAAAATCTTGAACAGAAATGAGACTCCCTTGGAGGACAGAAAAAAAAAAAAGACATAATGAAAAATACCAAGGTCTACTCTCTTGCTTATATGAGTAAACAGATGAAAAGATATTCTTAAAATATATTCAGAAGTTTTGTATATTAAAACTTCCTTCTGTCTCCTAAGGGGTGAAAACAAAAAAGGGTCTGGAGGTTGAGACCTCAGCCCATAGATAAGGGCCTGAGGGTTTGATGTGAGCATTTCTGTCCTCATGCAGCCAGCACAGTAGTCCTGAATTTAGTTCCTTGCCTTCATCCACAAAAGATTTAGGTTTAATCTCTCAAATCCATTTTCCACTCCAAAGCTGGCCAGAGCTATGAGTTCTATCAACTCAGCCTCTCAGATTCTGGGGTGAGAAAGTTTGAGCCATGCATGACTTTTCACTGACCCCACTACTCAGGGGGACCATCCTCTGGCTGTCTGGGAATCGTTCTACACGGTTTAAAGAAAACTGACAGCCCTCTGCACAGGCCCTATTGCTCACAGGACATTGTTACTTAAACATGAAAATCTTCCTTAACCATACCCAACTTTTGAAAGTGCATGCTGTGCCTTGGGATCCTACTAGAACTGTAATTTGAAAAATAGGCTATATTTTGATAAGATGAATGTATATTTTATAATGTGTTTCATAGTGTTGACATTCCGCATTTTAATATCACTGTACTTATGAATGTAAAACAGGTTAAACCTTCAGTTATTTTCCGCATGGGGATTATCCCTCGGAATCTGCCCATAAAGGTCCACTTTCATAGGTTCAGTTAGTCCACCTCACTTATCAAGGCTTTGCCCCAGTGTTTAGTCTCCCGCTAATGCCCTGACAGTGTTGATGGGCCATAGTGATGCTGACAGGCCACAGAGCAGTTTAAATGCAAATGTTTATTTCCACCCAAAGCACCCATTTGGATAGGTACATTGAAAGAATGCTTTTCCCAAGGGATATATAATCTCCGTATAATCAAAATATTTCATGTGAAAGCATCACAATGCCAGACTGAGAGCTTTGATCTTGAGAGCAGAATATTGAATCTATGAAACAGAATATAATGCTTTTAATAAGGAGAAACAAAAGACATAGCTTTGAACACATGAGTTGAATAACATTAACGCATGTTTTCTGCCCAGAATGATCATGGCTAAATGAAAGTTAAATATAATTGTTTATGGAAGACACTCTCAGAAGGCTACTTTTTTTTTTTTTTTCCCCCTTCTTGCTCTCTTGTTAAGTACCTAGTGATAGGTCTTTGCACCTGACAAGGATGAGCACTTCTTGGTGAAGCTTGCCATCTTGTGGCAAACATATTAATATAATTTACTGTGCAGGATTAATAAGGAAGCTCCAGATTTAAAGTTTATTAGAAAATTTAATGCTGCATTAAAAGTATGTGTAATAAAATTCTGTTTATCCAGACTATTGGAAAAACTGAATGTTTTTGTTAACATTTTAAGTAGCTTTGAATTACCACAGATACAAATATTTATATCTATATGGTACTTTTAATGGCACTACAAGTTAAGAGTGCAAGCTCTGGAGACAGAGTGTCTGCATTCAAACCACAGCTCAACCATTTTCTAGCTCTATGGCCATGAGTAAATTAGCTTCTCTCAGGATGCCTCAGTTTTTTAATATGCCAAATAGAAATAATTATAGTGACTACTTAAGGTTGAGAGGATCATTATATATATAGCATGTAACAGCTTAAAAGACTGCCTGGGAAAGTGAATTTCTCTCTGTATATAGTAGTTATTATTGTTGCTTGTGCCTTAAATTCTCTGGGATGGGCCTGATTATAATTAATCTCCCTTATTGTTGATTCATATGTGGTATTTCTCATTTAGAGACTCAAATAAAAAAATAAAGAAAATCATATTTAACAGCTCTGTGGTACTGATGATGTACCAGGAACTCATCTAAGTACCTACCACGTATAAATTTACTTCATCCTCACAACATGGTAGGTATCAGTATCACCCCAATTTCACACATAAGGAAATGAAAGCACAGGGAAGTTAAGTAAAAATTTTAAGGGCACAAAGCTGTAAGTAATAGAGCCAAGATCTAAGCATTAATAATCTTGAGCTGTCAGTTGTGTTCTTAAACACTGTATATATTTCCTCTTGGCATAACTGAGATTTGGGGAAACTAATGGGCAGAGGAGCCTGGTAGGCTGCAGTCCATGGGGTAGTGAAGAGTCAGACATGACTGAATGACTTCACTTTCACTTTTCACTTTCGTACATTGGAGAAGGAAATGGCAACCCACTCCAGTGTTCTTGCCTGGAGAATCCCAGGGACGGGGGGGCCTGGTGGGCAGCCGTCTATGGGGTCACACAGAGTCAGACACGACTGAAGCGACTTAGCAAAAGCAGCAGCAGTAAATATTAGGTAGCTACTTTAGTGACAAAAAGAGGTAATAGGACAGTATCATACACATCTTCTTAAAAGTTAGTAAATTCCACTGGAAGTACCAGATCCTTTAAATCTTATCTGTTCTACATGGGACCTCTACTCTGTTTGGTCTTTTTGTTTGTTTGTTTGTTAGTTGTTTTATTACACTCCATTTTCAAAATAAATGTATTGGAAACTTGAATTCCTCCTACTAAAATTTCCCACTTGAATAATTTGATAGTGTACTATGTATCTGTTTCCTTTTTCTTCTCCTCTCTGAACCTTAGAAAAGCGAAAATAAAATAATAGTTCCATTGTTTTCACATCTATTTTGGAAATATGTTATTGGTGGAAACTTTTCACATGGGGCATTCAAGTAATGTTTCCTGAATAATGTATGAATGGATGAATGCTGTAGTCATGTATTGACTTGAGATGATAAGGTTAGGAAAATCAACAGTGTGAAAACTGCTTAAATAAGACATGACGTTTCTAAGAGCATATGTGTCACCCACGCATCTCCATCTCACAGTGGTCTTGAATGGCAAGCAGTGCAACTATTAATATCTGTATATCTTTGATCAGGAAAGAGAGTGAAGGCTGTTCGCTTTGGAGAGGGTGGTCATATGGGTAACCTGAGAAGAGCCAGGGGTGGAAATTCAGAGCTCTTTTAGTATAACCTCACCTATGTAGTGTGTAGAAACACTGTTCTGTTTATCATTACTGAAAAACAAATATTTTTCTCTAGCTGTTTTGTTAGTAATGTGTCACTAAACAGCTATTTTCCAACTTTGTATTGTTGTTGCTGTTAGAGAAATGCTTCTTTTTTATTCTGTTTTATCTTATATTTTCTTATCCTATGAGAAAAATCTGCAGAAGCCATTCTTCCCTTTCAACAAGAAAAAGCAAGTTCTTCTGAGAGGAATTAAAAAAGAAAAAGTGGTCTCAAAATGACCCTTCCAAGTCTACCTTGAGAGGAAATTGGAAAGTGTGTGGTCACGGGAGAGTAGATTTGGCATTTCTAAACACCAGTCACGTTTATCATTTTGCTTATATGTTTTGATCTATAGTGATACTTGAAGTATATATAGTAGAAAATGCTCCTATGACTGATGTATCAATTTCCAGAAACCAGTGAACTTCAGTGCTACCAGAAGTTGCAAACAGTGGAATGATTGTGTGGAAACAAAGGGCAGTTTATACATTTGGTCAAAAGAGAGTAAATAACTGGAGAGCATTGCTCAGATATCCAGTATGCACCATCTGACGCCAGGATGTCATAAAATGTGGGCCTACAGTTAGGCATTTCTTGAGATTAGTAAGATTACCCTCATGCCATTCCTGAATGAAAGATGGAATCAGATCAAGCCATGGTTTTTAATGGGTATGCATCTGAACACTTTCTCCTTGACAGGAACTCTTTTGTAGCCTTATTTTTTTTCCTCCCTCCTACCTTTGAGTTTAATGTCTCTACTTCATGCTTACCATCTTTCCTGTTGACTGGCTGGGACCTCATAATGGTCCAATTCACTAAATGGTTGCAAAATAATAGCCAATTTGTCTGAGGGATTTGCTTTACTGAATGCAACTTCTTAAAAACTTTAAGCATTTGAAAAGTCTGTTAAAATGATTACTTAATATTTTCAACAACAAAAAAGGCAATGAATAAATTTGTTTGCCTTTTCCTGGGAAGGATAGAAATGGAAGGTTTACAGACATTGCTCTTTAGTTTTCTACAGACATCAAAATAAATGAAACAAATCAATGATTTATAATTGCTCATTACTATTATTCATGAAACCTTCTAGAAAAGTTATTGTATTCTGTACCTCATACTCCTTCAACTTTAGAGAGAAAATGTTATCAAGAAAGGCATATTAGTAAATTGTTAGACTTCTGTATAAATATGCTTCCTTAACACTACATTTCCACTACAATTATCTAGTAAAATTAAATAACTTTACTCTGATTTCACTGGCATTTTCTGACCGTAGAAAAGAGTGGGATTACTTGAAGGTTCCTACTGTTTGATTGCTGAGTTGCCAGTTTCTATAGCTATTTGATCACTTGCCAGATAAACCAGCTACTAAAGAGTTCAGTTAACATTCAGTACATACTGACTGTCAAGAAATTAAACCATTGAAGTAAAATAAGCAAAGTCCTTCTGATGTACTGTTTTTTCACAAATGGATTAAATAACATGTCCTGCAAGTGGCTAGAAATAAGAGCTCACATGTGTCCAGATACTTTATCTCTCAAAAATGATACTAGTGTTTTCCAATTTCTATTTTTCATGTCTGTATACTGGAATCTAGTTGAGCTTTATATTACTCACAGATCATAAAAGCCAAAGGACACATACTTGAATCTAGTTTGCTTCCAGTGCAAAATATCTGTGCCCTGGTGGAATCCATATAGAATTACACAGTACTCATCAGCCAACAACAATGCCATGGACCAAATCAGCATAAATTATCATGCCAAGAGGAGCTGAGGACAAGATGGTACAATGTTTAGTGTGCAACTAAACATTTAAAGTATGTTTTCTTGTGTAAGAAGTGTCCTTTAATTGAAAAGTTGTACTGTCATTGATGGTACAAAATGAGAGGATTAAAAATTACATTCTGATTTTATTTTTTAATTGATGTATCATTGATTTACAATATCATGTTAGTTTCAGGTGCACAGCATAGTGATTCTGTTCTTTTTTGCAGGTTATATTCCATTATGGGTTATTACAAGGTATTGAGTAAATATTAATACACTCTGTTAAGGGCTTTCCTGGTGGCTCAATGATAAAGAATCCACCTGTTAATGCAGAAGACAGAGGTTCAATCCTTGGGTCAGTTAGGAAGATCCCCTGGAAAAGGAAAAGGCAACCACTCCAGTATTGTTGTCTGGAAAATCCCACGGACAGAGGAGCCTGGTTGGCTATAGTTCATGGGTCTGCAAAAGAGTCAGACACAACTTAGTGACTCAACAACACTCTTAAAATATTAACTCAATTAAACTTGGCAATTTCAGGTAACTAATTTGGGGAAGATTTTCTTCCTTTCTTCATTTTTCTTTCTTTCCTTTGGAATGTGAATTTAAAATACCCCGGGAATATACACATTTTTAATTGTTCACTGATTAAAGGTCACTAGTATGAGGACACATATTTTGCAATAACTATGCAGCCATACTACATCTCAGATTGTCTCCCATACACAAGAGCTGTAAAAACTCTTTACTCCATTAGGAATAGATAAGACTAAAATTTAAGAATTATAAAAGGGCAATAGAATAAAAGATAGAAAGTAGTAAGCTTGGATTATTCATCAACCATGCAATCCCTGGATGTTCAAAACTTACCCTTGCATGTGAAGTAAGTCATCAAATCCTTGCTATATAAATCTCCTTAAATAATATTTACAAAAGACATACATAAAGCATTAGGGACTACATAATAGATTTCTTTGACTAGACTCTAAATCAGTGGTTCTCAGAACACAGTACCTGGGATAAAAGCATTAGCATCAACTGAAAGTGGGAAAGTGAAATTTGCTCAGTTGTGTCCGACTCTTTGCAACCCCATGGACTATACAGCCCATGAAATTCTCCAGGCCAGAATACTGGAGTGGGTAGCCTTTCCCTTCTCCAGGGGATCTTCCCAACCCAGGGATCAAACCCAGGTCTCCTGCATTGCAGGTGGATGCTTTACCATCTGAGCCACCAGGGAAGCCCAACTCCATCAAATGAAAGCATTTTTTAAATGCAAATTCTTGAGCCTCATCCCAGACCTACTGAATGAGAAGCTCCGGGCAGGACTCAGGTCTGTTTTATCAAGTCCTCTAGGTGATTCTGATGTACACTAAAGTTTGAGAACTACTAGCCTACATGTGTGAGAGTGTGTGCGTGTGCACACTCATCTGCTCAGTCATGTCCAACTCTTTGTGACCTCATGGACTGTAGCCCGCCAGGCTTCTCTGTCCATGGAGTTCTCCAGGCAAGAAAACTGGGGTGGGTTGCCATTTCCTTCTTCAAGGGATCTTCCCAACCAGGGATTAAACTCATGTCTCCTGTGTCTCCTTCCTTGGCAGGTAGATTCTTTACCATTGAGCTACCTGGGAAGTCCCCATCCACCAATGATTATTTCATTAGTTTTCCCTGTCTACCTAGAATTCTGGTAAAACAAAGTTAGTACCTTAAACACTCTTTTCCTTCATAGGTATGGAAAAGGCACAAAAAGTTATCATTTGTATAAATCCATATCTTCTCTTTTACAGAAATTTAGTTTTAGCAGTTTTCTAACTCAAGTTACAGAAATCATTGAAATATAATGACTTAGTTAAAATAGCCAAAAAGTCAATCAAATAATCTCCTCTTAAAAATATGCTCAGAACACTTTAAAAAGATCTAACCAGCAATAGAGAAAACAGAGGGTCGGGGAGGAGGAGGATGGGAGATTGAGAGGAGAGAAAGAGAATTCACTTTTATCCTATAGGGCTTTACTTTCAGAAATGAGCTGTGTGCTGACTGAAGAATGACCGTAGTTGAATTATGAGAGTATAGCAAACTGTCAAGCTTGGGTTAACCAGATACCTTAGCAGGAAATTTGTTTTGCTATAATGAGAAGAATCACTATGCTAATGAAAAATAAAAGGTATGTTATGACTTCACATACGATATATTAAAGTGTTTGTCATTCAGTCATGTCTGAGTCATTGCAACCCCAGGTTCTGGGGCTAGCCAGGCTCTTCTGTCCATGGGATTCTCCAGGCGAGAACACTGGAGTGGGTTGTGATTTCCTCCTCCAGGATGCAATATATTAAGGCGTCAACAAACACAAAAACATGTTATGATTTAAACCCTGTCTCATTCCAAGAAGGAGCTGAAATAATCAGAGTTCAGAAAAGTGTATAATTACTTAAATTTCTAGTGTCTCTATTTCTTCCAGAAACTATGCTGTAATAGTTTTATTTCACTATAAGGCTCCAAGTTTTATGCGTTCACAAAATAAACTTTTCAAGAATATATGTATTTTCACTATGACCTGTCTCAGGTATGAATTTCCAATACCCACGGCTCTTTAAGGGAAAGGTTGCTTCCTGCTAGAATACATTTGGCAAAGGCCCCATTCTATGTGCAACTGAGAATACTGAAAATGCCCTTTTCCAGTGGGAGATTCTATCAGGCTTACCTTCCTATACTATTTTATCTTCACATAGTATAATTTTTCTCAGGTTATTTTTCAGATAACTAGGTTGGAAATATAATATTTCCCAAATATTTCTTAAAATGTAACTATAAAATTAGTTTACATATCAATGTTTTTTCTCTGTAAATCTACAATAGGTAAAGTAAGAAATTATTTGAAATCATAGTATTTTCTATACAGATTTTCCTCAATTTATGATGGGGTTACATTCTAATAACCCCACTGTAAGTATAAAATACTGTAAGTTGAAGGTACATTTAATACATCTAACCTACTGAATATCATAGTTTAGCCTAGCCTACCTTAAATGTGTTCAAGAACACTTATATTAGCCCACAGCTGGGAAAAATCACCTAACACAAAGCCCATCTTATAATAAAGTGTTGAATATCTCTTGTAACTTATTAAATACTGTACTGAAAGTGAAAAACAGAACACTTACCTGGGTGCAGAATGGTTGTCAGTGCATTGGTCACCTGCCTTCATGTTAGTAAGACTAAGATCTATGGCCCCCTGCCACTGCCCCTTGTCACTGCCAAGCATGAGGAGAGAATATCACACTGCATATCACTAGCCCAGGAAAAGATCAAAATTCAAAAAAATATAATTTCTATTGAATGCACATTGCTTTCTCAATATTATAAATTTGAAAAATCATGAATTGAATCACCATGAAGTCAAGGACTGTCTGTATATGTAGGTATCAATTTCTCTCAAGATCTTCATGGTATACATACAGTAGATAAAATAAATACTGGTCAGAATTTAGCAAAAGGGAAAAAACTGATTTTTTTTTAATATTAGGACATACCATGGAACATTAATAAATGCTATTAATTGCCATAAACTCCTAAAATTTTGAAGTCAAGGGTTGCTTTTAATCAAGCTGCTTTTATTTTTTATTTTTTATTTTTTTTTATTCTTCCAATTTTATTTTATTTTTAAACTTTACATAATTGTATTAGTTTTGCCAAATATCAAAATGAATCCGCCACAGGTATACATGTGTTCCCCATCCCGAACCCTCCTCCCTCCTCCCTCCCCATACCATCCCTCTGGGCCGTCCCAGTGCACCAGCCCCAAGCATCCAGCATCATGCATTGAACCTGGACTGGCAACTCGTTTCCTACATGATATTTTACATGTTTCATTGCCATTCTCCCAAATCTTCCCACCCTCTCCCTCTCCCACAGAGTCCATAAGACTGTTCTATACATCAGTGTCTCTTTTGCTGTCTCGTACACCGGGTTATTGTTACCATCTTTCTAAATTCCATATATGTGCGTTAGTATACTGTATTTATGTTTTTCCTTCTGGCTTACTTCACTCTGTATAATAGGCTCCAGTTTCATCCACCTCATTAGAACTGATTCAAATGTATTCTTTTTAATGGCTGAGTAATACTCCATTGTGTATATGTACCACTATCTTATCCATTCATCTGCTGATGGACATCTAGGTTGCTTCCATGTCCTGGCTATTATAAACAGTGCTGCGATGAACATTGGGGTACACGTGTCTCTTTCCCTTCTGGTTTCCTCAGTGTGTATGCCCAGCAGTGGGGTTGCTGGATCATAAGGCAGTTCTATTTCCAGTTTTTTAAGGAATCTCCACACTGTTCTCCATAGTGGCTGTACTAGTTTGCATTCCCACCAACAGTGTAAGAGGGTTCCCTTTTCTCCACACCCTCTCCAGCATTTATTATTTGTAGACTTTTGGATCGCAGCCATTCTGACTGGTGTGAAATGGTACCTCATAGTGGTTTTGATTTGCATTTCTCTGATAATGAGTGATGTTGAGCATCTTTTCATGTGTTTGTTAGCCATCTGTATGTCTTTTTTGGAGAAATGTCTATTTAGTTCTTTGGCCCATTTTTTGATTGGGTCGTTTATTTTTCTGGAGTTGAGCTGTAGGAGTATCAAGCTGCTTTTAACTGAGAAGTAACGTCAGAAGTACATGGTCTTCACCACTGCGCTGTTGCTTTAGAGGATGAGCCTGAGTGAAATCATATGAATCCCTGTGTCTCAAGCATGGTTTGGGGAAACTATGTTACCTCCGCTTCAGGAACAGAATATAAATTAGCTGAAAGAGAAAGAGCCTAAGGACTCTGTAAGCGGTATTGAAGTTGATAGTAAGACAAACTGACAGCATAGAATTCAGGGTGGAACATCTTGACAGGAAGAGACTGCAGTATCCCTCCATTTAGATCACTAAGCCAGTTGGGAGAACCAGAGAAATAGCTGAGGTAAATTATACTATATGATATGCCAGGATAAAACTGAGGCAGATAGACAGTGAGAGAGGGATAACATTATTCTGGCAGTGAGGAGAGGACTAGAAATTTTTGTGCATTTTTAACTTAATTCATTCAATGATTCTCTATTCAGATCCTGTTCTATGCTGTATGTGTGCATGTGAACTCAGTCTTCAGTCATGTCCAGCTCTTTGCGAAGCTATGGACTGTAACTCGTCAGGCCCTTCTGTTGATGGGATTCTCCAGGCAAGAGTACTGGAGTAGGTTTCCATGTCCTACTGCAGATGATCTTCCCAAACCAGGGATCTAACCTGAGTTTCCTACGTTACAGGCAGATTCTTTACCGTTGAGCCCCTGGGGAAGACTCTTCTATGCCATGTAGTGACACAATGTAAAAATGGTGGACCTCTTGATACTTATACTCCAGCAAGATTACGTTATTTATCTGTCTTTAGAATCACTGAATTTGACTATACTTATATTGACAAGATTAAATTTTTGAGTTGGAAGATAAGTATTTAATTTCAGTTATAATATTGTTGAGCATGGTCTGTACATATTATTTGGCACAATATTCTTCATACAGTAATTACTCAAAAAATGTTGATTCTATTTTATAGTATCCTTTCTTAAAACCAAATCTGGTGTTTGTTTACAAATTTTATTTGTTTTATATTTTTATTTTTTTTTATTTTTTTTGTCAGCCTTTTATTTTCAGTAAGTCATCAGGTTTTTTTATTGACATTATTTAATTCTCAAAATAAGGCTAATAACTGGTAAAAAGTATGAAGGAATGAAATTCAAAGCAAATTTGAAAATTATGTTGTTCAGTTTAAAATTAGAGATATGTTTGAATATTAGAAAGGATAGATACAGGGTAGAAATAATATTGTTTTTTTTTTTTTTTGCTTTTTGCTTTTTATTTCATTCTCTCTTTTGGCATTTCTAATTTTAACTTTTATATTACTTTACAAACATGTTATTATTTTTGATTCATGATAAATTATTTAAGGCTAAATGATAAAGTTCCTTCCAATTAAAGCTTTATCTGTGTATCATATTTTTTGACATGTAGACTTCTAAACTGTTGAGAAATTCTAGATTTCTTTCTTGTTTTACACAACAGTTAGGGGAATTTAAAAATATTCATATGTATTTGAAAGTGATTAGGATTTCTCATAATTTAAAAAATAGTTTTTATTGTTATTGCTTTGTGTTTTCTTTAAAATTTATTAGGCCTTTCCTTCTCTAACTCATGTTTAAAATTTGTAACTATTCCATAGACACTCAAAAATAAATATTTTTCCTACATTCTAGGATAAATATGTATTTTAACCTTAGCTGTTTTATTATTCTGATCTTTCTTTTTCTCCTGCCCTGTGCATCACTGTACATTAGTGAAACTGACGAGAAATTCAGTTTTGTTTTAGACTATCCCCAGTGGTTCAGATGCTAAAAAATCCATCTGCAATGAGGGAGACCTGGGTTTGATCCCTGGGTTCAGAAGATCCCCTGGAGAAGAGAAGGGCTACCCACTCCAGTATTCCTGGCTGGAGGATCCATGGACAGAGGAGCCTGGAAGTTATAGTCCATGGGGTCACAAAGAGTCAGAATCAGACACGACTGAGTGACTTGGGACTTCCCTGATGGCTCAGATGGTATAGAATCTGCCTGTGATGCCGGAGACCTGGGTTTGATCCCTTGGTTGGGAAGATCCTTTGGAAAAGGAAACAGCAACCCATTCCCAGTATTCTTGCCTGGAAAATTCCATGGACAGAGAAGCCTGGCGGGTTACAGTCAATGGGGTCTCCAAAGAGTTGGGCACAACTGAGCAGACCAACAGATTCTCTAGTTAGCTTATGAAAATAAAGGGGAAGGGACATATAATAATGAAAAGTTAGAATGGGAGAGGAGCTATAACCACAGATATAAATATTTCTGTACATATTTATATGTATATTTTAAACTTTATTTATATATAATATACATGCAATAAAATTTAAGACAGATTAATTATGGTAATTAAATGCATACAATGCAATTTTAAATTTTATTAATAGTATACAACATTCTGGAATAGGAAATGGCAACCCACTCAAGTATTATTGCCTGGAAAATTCCATGGACAGAGCAGCCTGATGGGCTACAGTCCATAGGGTGGGAAAGAGTCAGACATGACTGAGTACACATACACCATACAACATTATATATGTAGCAGTACATCTTTTTAAATTTTAAATTTGTTTATATTTTTAATTCAAGGATAATAGCTTTACAAAACTATGTTGGTTTCTGCCAAACATCAACATGAATCAGCCATAGGTATACATCTGTTCCATCCCTCTTGAATCTCCCTCCCACATTCCTCCCCATCCCATAACAGTACATTTTTATCTAGCATTTAAATGGATATTCTGTAATATTATATTCAGTTGAGGAATTCACACGATGAAAGCTCTGTTCTTTATGTCATATAAAGAACTTTAGAGGAGATAGCAGATTTATATGTAAAAAATAATATTTAGGTATGTAATGAGTGTAAATATTTATTTTCAATGAATAAAATGAGGCATTTGACTTCCTCTAGTTAACTTCAAATAAATCTAGGGAACAATAATCTAACATTTTAAACATATTTCAGCTCAATACAGAGATTCTTTTATGAAAATAGCAGAATCTAACATATAAATGAGTTGCCCTGGAAAATAGTATGTTTCCATTCATAGGAATACTTTAGGCTATGGCTGCTAGAGGTAGTATAAAGATGGCACTGGGTTGAATTAGGTGACTTCTAAGATTCCATCCAACTCTTGGATTTTATTTTTCTGTGGGGACAAAAAAGAGAGAGAGACAGAGACAAAGAATGAAAAAAAAAAAATTCTCTCTGCAACCATATTAGTTACTCTAATAAAAATGTGATATATACTGTGTCACAATTTATTATGAACTCTAAAACATTAACAGCTAGATCAGTGTTAAATTGCATATCATTGGAATTGAGAAGATATGTTTTCTGTTTCTCATAATGTCAAATTAAAACATTTGGTATTCATGGGGGATGGGATGTTGACTTTATCCATGGTGCCCCTGGTAAATTAGATGGTATAATTTAATGACTAATAAGGTACTTTGGGTTATTTGGAAAATCCATTTATACTGGAAGACTAGAGAAAAGAAGTGATCATGCATTAGTTCTTGCACATGGTTATTAATTTGCTTTTTTTTCTGGAAGAATTATACATTTTTATTAGTAAATGTTAAATATAACCAAAGACATGGGATGGGAAGGAATAAAATCATGGAAGATATGTTTCACTTCTATTTATTTTATGATTAAACTCTGTCTTTTAATGCTTAAAATGTTTTAGATGCAACCTTGTACATATAGTTTGTTTAAAATGGGTGGAGTTGAAGGCACTTAAGAGAACACTTGCCCAGTGGATTTTTTTTTCAGTTTTCATAGATTTTATTTCATTTTTAATGAGATCCAAATGGCTCTTCAAATATATAATAATTTTAAAAGCTATGACATGCCCAAATGGACATTAGTACTTTTATTTCTTGTAATCTTAGCTATAGTATTCTTGTAATGAAGGATGTAAAGTCCTGAATCATTCTGGATTTAAGTATTTTAAACTGTTGACAATAAATAATTAGAAATGAGAAACCACCCCAGGAAAACATCTAACTGAGCCATTTATTAAACACTGACATTTTTTGGCTCAAAAATAGTTGAAGTTATTCCATCAAAATGTCAAAATAAACCAGTCTACTTCTATAAATTAGGTTTGTCTGTTAATATTGCTAATGAGAAAAAGCAGTAACTTAAAAATCACTTTGCTAAGCCATTTCCTGATGATGTAGTTCATATATACATACATTTAACATTGTATTAATAATTATGTTTGCTTATAAAATCTACAAAAAAGAATAGCAAGTCAAGAAACAAAGATGTAACAATTCAAAATGTATGTAAAATAAGTAGTCATAGGTCAATTCTGAAATTCTGAGAGTAAAATAAAAAGAATATTTAACTATCGGACTTATTAGGATCAGCTTAAAACATAAGACTGCCATTTTGTACCTCTTGGTCACCTGGATGATGTCACAATAAAACATGGCTAATTCAGATACCTGGAGTTTAGTGTTCCAAAAGCTTCAGGTAATTGAAAGTCACTGGAAGTATAAATGGAAAAGGAAAGGGTAGGAGGAGTCAGCCTTTAAAGTGTAAGAAGCAAATGGAGAAGATTAGAAGGCCTGGTTAATCCAATGTTCTATTTGCTAACTGATTAGAAAGAAACAGCTTATTTCTTGTTGACAGGATTTTCTTTGGAAAGACAAGAAACAAGAATAAACAGAGCAAAAGATGTGAAATAAGGTCACATAGAAGAAGGAGACTGCAGGGGAGGAATAGGAAGAAAAGGAGAAGGTTGGGGAGAGAAGTGTGAAACTTGGTGAAAGTAAGGGGAACTAAAAGATAGAGGAGACAATTCTGGAGAACATTCAGTTACTTTCAATAAAATCAAACATATGTAGGATTAGGAAGTAGAAGAAGTTAGGATTTGCAAATGACCCAGTGCAAAATAGCAAAAATGTGCCTAATGTTAGACAAATTCATAGTTGAATTTGTAGAATTAAAACTGGCTATAAAATGTATGTGAGTTGAAGTTTACATTGTATAGCTGCAAAGACTTAGCCATCTGAGGCAAACCAGTCTTGTACCCCCCACAACTGATGACCGCCCAGGAAGAAACAGAAGTGAAAACTAAAAAATAAATAAATAAATAAATAAAACCGTGATGAAAAATGAGATTAGTTTAACACTCTCTGATTTACTATTATAGGTAATGGAAAGTAAACATTTGGTTCTTCATATAATTTAATCACAGAAACAATATGACTAATATACACTTTAAAGGAAACCAACTGACTTTAGGATTATGATCAAATGAAGACTGCAGTTTTTAAATGAGGTAACCTGGAACCACTAAATCATTAATATATTTTAATCACAAGTTAAAACAAGAGAGGGATAGTCAATACCAATATGCACAGACAAGTAGACAGTCTTGTGGGTTAAACGTAGGTGTACCATAGACCAACCAGACAGGAATGTTGGAAATAAACTAGAGTCAGAGTCAAAAAAAAAAAAATAAGAAGGAGGAAGGTTTTGAATGTGTGTAAATCACAGGATGTGAGCTTGTGAATGTACGGGATAGCGCAGGCCTATGGCATCTCTTGGACTGCGAAGAGATCCAACCAGTCCATTCTAAAGGAGATCAGCCCTGGGATTTCTTTGGAAGGAATGATGCTAAAGCTGAAACTCCAGTACTTTGGCCACCTCATGCGAAGAGTTGACTCATTGGAAAAGACTCTGATGCTGGGAGGGATTGGGGGCAGGAGGAGAAGGGGACGACAGAGGATGAGATGGCTGGATGGCATCACTGACTCGATGGACGTGAGTCTGAGTGAACTTCGGGAGTTGGTGATGGACCGGGAGGCCTGGCGTACTGCGATTCATGGGGTCGCAAAAAGTCGCACACGACTGAGCGACTGAACTGAACTGAACTGATGGCGTCTCTCACTAACTCTGGTTAGAGAGAAGTTGCTAAAAAACCATGTAGTGTAATTCATTCTACTTCATTTGTTCTTGTATGATATTGTTGCATGGAAGAGAGCAGGAACTGAGAAAAGGAAGTGTCTCTCCTCTCCTGCCTAAACTGAATTGGTCTGAGGTTGGAGTGAACTCAGTTCCTGATCTTTCTACTCTTGCTTCAACTCTGGAGATCAGGGAGAATTTAAGAAATCAACCATGGTTTCTTTCCAGGTTTCAATAAAAGATAATTTTATTTTTTAAGCTTTTATAGACTTTTGAAAGTGATGGAATAATTTCTAATTAATGTCACAAAAATACAATAACCCTTGTTCAAATACCTGAAGTACATAGCATGAAAAAGAAAACTATAGCTCAGTTTAAAAGAAAACATAGATGCAAATTTATAAATATATTATTAAGATGGCAAAGTAAATAATTCATTAAAAATTCTTTAGCAGCAAATAATTTTTATTGCAAAAATCTAGTTATTATTAAATACCATATTAAAATTCATCATTTTTCTAGCCTCTCTCTCTCATTTATATAGAAATAAATTGCACATTTATTTCTAAAACCAGTCAACCAAAATACAAAATATATTTAGCAAGCTTTAATACATTCTACAAACAGTAAACTTGGAAAAAGGTATCAGTCACTGAATAGCAAACAAAATCACACTGTAAAGGGAAATATTGGAAGCATGTCACTGAAATCAAAATGACAAAAGAAACATTATTTAAAACTGTTTTAGACATTCTGGATGATACATAAAATGAGCAATTGGGTATGCTTTTGGGAAAAACTTCTTTGCAGAAATGTGATTATATTAATATAAAAACTAAGATGAAGTGAAAATTCCAATAACAGAAATGAGAAATTTTAAAGAACCCAGAGATGAGGCAAATACACTCAACAACATGTCTTTCTTGTATTCCCAAAATAGCCTTTATAGAAGGGTTGAAATTTAACAAACTACCTGTACCTTCCATCATACAGGAAACATGTGGTTTCCATATTTTCTGTAACTGATCTCATTTTTCTCACTTATCCCTGTGCTATTGGGTAGCACATGATGACAAGGAGTAGAGACGGTTGACTTTTACTTGCTTAAGCAGAGAATATCTCTGCCTATTATATTTTGACACAGTTCAGCAACAAGTTGTTGTTTTTAATTTGAAGTTCTCAATCACATCAGTTATAAGCTAATATGCTATAATAAATGCTTTATTGGGGTGAGACCACATATACAAAACATAGAAATTATGCTGGATATAGAAAGTTGGAACAAACAACTTCTATGTGGCAATTCTTTGATTTTAATTCTAGAGCTGCCTGAAAACTCTTCTAATATTATCATAAAGGACAAACCCTCACACATCTTATTCTGATAGTTTGTGGGAGGATATCATTTTTGTTTGTCTCTAATGGAACTAATGAAGGGCAGATCAGTAAAGAACTTAAATCCACAGAATTCTCCCCCCGCCCAAAGACTTGCTTGTTTGGGATCACCACATCAAACACAGAAAGGTGAAAGATAATCCCCAAAGCAGGATAAATAAGAATGAAGGGGAAAAAAGAAAATATGTTTTAGTTGGCTATTACAAAGTGTGTGATTAAATGTTTGTGTTTTACAAAGGCTAAAGCATATTTTGTCAGTCATTTCCGCCATTGGTGTCTGAGTTTGGCGTCCAGCCCATGAAATTAAATCCATTTATAGTTAAGCCATCAAAAGAGTAGATTTCTAAAAACCTATTTAATAACAAAGGTGTCCTTATCCAGTAAGCCTTTTGAAATCTTTAAATTCGGAGATCTCAATTCATCAAACCCATTCAGACATAAAAGTTTTAAGATCAAGATATCATATTTAGGGCAGACTAAATGGTATATGAAATGTGATAAGCTCTACATTCTCTTGAGACATGCTCATTAAACTTAAAAGAAGCTATTTGTAATATCAGGATGCATTAATAATGCTAAAGGGAAAGAATGTAAATATACTGGAGTGTATTTGCCGACATTAAAAATAAAGTTCTTTTTCTTTATTGTGAACCATGTTAAAACATATCAGTACCTGCTCACCATTGCATGAGTAGCAGTGAGCGATTTAGCTTGAAGGTCTGGTACACAAAGGTGACACATCTGATGGCGAGGGAAAATATATGCAAATAATAGTTCACTTTTAATAAAGTTACTGTAACTGAATAACTTTCTTCAAACAAATAGAATATGGATAGAAAAATAGTAAGTGTAAAAGAGAAAACTGAGCAGATACCACTTTATTATCTTTAATATGGAAAAGAGCTAGTAGTGATGTCAATGCTCTGAAATAGAGAATTTGTCTCTTCTCTCTTTTTGGCATCATCAGTATGGTTGGTTTATCAATTTTATTGATCTCAAAGATGTCAATTTGATATCATTAATTTTCTTCAGTACTTTAAAAAATATTGGTTAATTTTCACTTTTTAGAATATCTTTATTGAGGTATAACTGGTATATTTTTGACTGTGTGGATCACAATACACTGTGGAAAATTCTGAAAGAGATGGGAATACCAGACCACCTGATCTGCCTCTTGAGAAATTTGTATGCAGGTCAGGAAGCAACAGTTAGAACTGGACATGGAACAACAGACTGGTTCCAAATAGGAAAAGGAGTACGTCAAGGCTGTACATTGTCAACCTGCTTATTTAACTTATATGCAGAGTACATCATGAGAAACGCTGGGCTGGAAGACGCACAAGCTGGAATCAAGATTGCCGGGAGAAATATCAATAACCTCAGATATGCAGATGGCACCACCCTTATGGCAGAAAGTGAAGAGGAACTCAAAAGCCTCTTGATGAAAGTGAAAGAGGAGAGTGAAAAAGTTGGCTTAAAGCTCAACATTCAGAAAACGAAGATCATAGCATCTGGTCCCATCACTTCATGGGAAATAGATGGGGAAACAGTGGAAACAGTGTCAGACTATTTTTTGGGCCTCCAAAATCTCTGCAGATGGTGACTGCAGCCATGAAATTAAAAGATGCTTACTCCTTGGAAGGAAAGTTATGACCAACCTAGACAGCATACTCAAAAGCAGAGACATTACTTTGCCAACAAAAGTCCGTCTAGTCAAGGCTATGGTTTTTCCTGTGGTCATGTATGGATGTGAGAGTTGGACTGTGAAGACGGCTGAGCACCGAAGAATTGATGCTTTTGAACTGTGGTGTTGGAGAAGACTCTTGAGAGTCCCTTGGACTGCAAGGAGATCCAACCAGTCCATTCTGAAGGAGATCAGCCCTGGGATTTCTTTGGAAGGAATGATGCTGAAGCTGAAACTCCAGTACTTTGGCCACCTCATGCAAAGAGTTGACTCATTGGAAAAGACTCTGATGCTGGGAGGGATTGGGGGCAGGAGGAGAAGGGGACGCAGAGGATGAGATGGCTAGATGGCATCACTGACTCGATGGACATGAGTCTGGGTGAACTCCGGGAGTTGGTGATGGCCAGGGAGGCCTGGCGTGCTGCGATTCATGGGGTCGCAAAGAGTCGGATATGACTGAGCGACTGAAATGAACTGGTATATTAAAAACTGAATATATTTAATGTGTACAACTTGGTTAGTTTGGACATATTCATATACATGGGAAATCATAATACGGTCAAGGTAATAGAGCTACATATCACCTCTAATTTTCTTTGTACCCCTTTGCTTTTGTTATAAGAACTCAAAACAGATCTACCCTCAACAAAATTTTAGTTGCACAATGCAATATGGTTAACTACAGTTACTCTGTTGTATGACAGATCTCTAGAACATACACACCTTGCACAACTGAACCTTTTAAAATTGAAGTGTACTCAACTTACAAGATTAGCATAGTGATTCAGTATTGTTGTCAATTATATACATTATAGATTATTACAAGATAGTGGCTATTTCTCTGTGTGATCCAGTTTATCTTTCTTTTTTTTTTAAATTTTATTTTATTATTTAACTTTACAATATTGTATTGATTTTGCCATATATCAACATGAATCCACCACAGGTATACATGTGTTCCCCATCCTGAACCCTCCTCCCTCATCCCTCCCCATACCATCCCTCTGGGTTGTCCCAGTGCACCAGCCCCAAGATTCCAGTATCGTGCATCGAACCTGGACTGGTGACTCATTTCATATATGATATTATACATGTTTCAATGCCATTCTCCCAAATCATCCCACCCTCTCCCTCTCCCACAGAGTCCAAAAGACTATTCTATACATCAGTGTCTCTTTTGCTGTCTCATATACAGGGTTATTGTTACCATCTTTCTAAATTCCATATATATGCGTTAGTATACTGTATTGGTGTTTTTCTTCCTATCTTACTTCACTTTGTATAATAGGCTGCAGTTTCATCCACCTCATTAGAACTGATTCAAATGCATTCCTTCTAATGCCTGAGTAATACTCCATTGTGTATATGTACCACAGCTTTCCCATCCATTCATCTGCTGATGGACATCTAGGTTGCCACCATGTCATGGCTATTACAAACAGTGCTGCGATGAAAATTGGGGTACACATGTCTCTTTCAATTCCGGTTTCCTCAGTGTGTATGCCCAGCAGTGGGATTGCTGGGTCATAAGGCAGTTCTATTTCCAGTTTTTTAAGGAATCTCCACACTGTTCTTCATGGTGGCTGTACTAGTTTGCATTCCCACCAACAGTGTAAGAGGGTTCCCTTTTTTCCACACCCTCTCCAGCATTTACTGCTTGTAGACTTTTGGATCGCAGCCATTCTGACTGGCATGAAATGGTACCTCATAGTGGTTTTGATTTGCATTTCTCTGATAATGAGTGATGTTGAGCATCTTTTCATGTGTTTGTTAGCCATCTGTATGTCTTCTTTGGAGAAATGTCTATTTAGTTCTTTGGCCCATTTTTTGATTGGGTCATTTATTTTTCTGGAGTTGAGCTGTAGGAGTTGCTTGTATATTTTTGAGATTAGTTGTTTGTCAGTTGCTTCATTTGCTATTATTTTCTCCCATTCTGAAGGCTGTCTTTTCACCTTGCTTATAGTTTCCTTTGTTGTGCAGAAGCTTTTAAGTTTAATTAGGTCCCATTTGTTTATTTTTGCTTTTATTTCCAATATTCTGGGAGGTGGGTCATAGAGGATCCCACTGTGATGTATGTCAGAGAATGTTTTGCCTATGTTCTCCTCTAGGAGTTTTATAGTTTCTGGTCTTACGTTTAGATCTTTAATCCATTTTGAGTTTATTTTTGTGTATGGTGTTAGAAAGTGTTCTAGTTTCATTCTTTTACAAGTGGTTGACCAGTTTTCCCAGCACCACTTGTTAAAGAGTTTGTCTTTAATCCATTATATATATAAGATAAGGTGACCATAGGTGTGTGGGTTTATCTCTGGGCTTTCTATTTTGTTCCATTGATCTATATTTCTGTAAAAATATGGAGCGCTTCACGAATTTGCATGTCATCCTTGCGCAGGGGCCATGCTAATCTTCTCTGTATCATTCCAATTTTAGTATATGAGCTGCTGAAGTGAGCACCAGTATATCTTTCTTGCTTACCTAGTTTATACACAGTGGTTTGCTAATCCCGTAGCCCTAATTTATCCCTAACCCCTTCCCTCTCCATTTCAGTAAACATAAGTTTATTTATGTATAAGTTTGTTTCTGTTTACAAATACACTCATTTGTATTTTTTTATTGTACTCTAATTCATAACCAGTACAATGTTTGTTTCTCTCCTTCTGACTTATGTAGTTAAGCATAATATTCTTTAGGCTCATCCTAGTTGCTACAAATGATAGTATTGTATAGGTAGATAGATGGCTATGTGTATAACATCTTCTTAAGCCAATAATTTGCTAATGTGTACTTGGGTTGCCTGTCAGGTACTGTGACTATTATTAATAGTTCTCCTATGAACATTGTGATGCATGTTGCTTTTCAAATTAGCCTTTTTATTTTTCTGGATATTTACCAAGGAGTAGAATTGCTGAATCATATGGTAGTTCTATTTTCAGTTTTTTGAGGCACATTTATACTGTTTTTCACAGAGGCTGCACAATTTCCCTTTTCACCAACAGTATAGGAAAATTTCTTTTTCTCCACATCCTCTCCAACATTTGTTATTTGTAAACTATTTGATGATGGTTATTTTGACATGTTTGAGGTGACATCTCCTGGTGGTTTTGATGTGTGTTTCTTTTTTCATGTGCCTGTTAGTATACTGCATGTCTTTTTTAGAAAAATGTCTATTCAGGTCTTCTGCCCATTTTTTATTGGGTGGTTTCTTTTATGATAATTGAAATGTTTGTCAGTGGCATCATTGCAAATATTTTCTCCCATTCTTTATGCTGTCTATTCATTGTGTCAATGGTTTCCTTTCTTATGCAAAAGCTTTTAAGTTTAATTAGGTCCTATTTGTTTATTTTTGCATTTATGTGTTTTGCCTTAGGAGACTGAACCAAGAAAAAATTTGTAATGATTTTTATCAGTTTTCTACCTATGTTCTCTTTTAGGAGTTTTGGGGTTTTCATTCTTCCATTTATGTCCTCAAACCATTTTACATTTATTTTTGTACATGGTGTGAGGTTATGTTCTAAACTCATCATTTTCTCTGTTTTGTCCAATTCTCCCCGTACCACTTGTTGACAAAACTATTTACTCATTGTATATTCTTGCCTCCTTAGGTTAATTGACTGTATGTGCATGGATTTACTTCTGAGCTCTCTTTTCTATTCCATTGATCTGTGTGTCTGTTTAGTGCCAATATCATACTGTCTTGATTAGTGTAGACTTGTAGTATAATCTGAAGTCTTGCAGGATTTTATCTCCAGCTTTGTTCTGTTTACTCAAAATTGCTTTGGCAATTTGAAATTTTTGTGGTTTCACACAAATTTTAGAATTATTTGTCCTATTCTATGAAAAACTTAATGGGCATATTAAAAGGAATGATGTTAAATTTGTAGATTGCTCTGGATAGTACAGATGTTTTAGCAATATTAATTCCAATCCAAGAGCATAGGCTATCTTTCCATTTCTTTGTATCATCTTCTGTTTCTTTCAACAATGTTTTAGAGTTTTCAGAATATGAGTGTTTCACCTTCTGGGTTAAGTTTATTCCTAGATATTTTTATTATTTTTTTATGTGATTTCTAAATGTTTTTTTTTTAAGTTTCTTTTTTTTTTTTTTTTTTGATGTTTCATTATTAATGTCTAGAAACAAAATAGATTTCTGGGTATTAATCTTTTAATCTTGTATCCTGCAACCTTGCTGAATTTATTTATTGGTTCTAATAGTTTGAGTGGAGACTTCATGGTTCTCTGTATAAATTATCATTCCATCTGTAAATAGTGATAGTTTTACCTCTTGCCTTCTAAGGTTAATACCTTTTCTTCCTGCCTCCCCACCTCCCTTCCCCCCATTTTCTTCTCTCTTTCCCTCCCTCCCTTCCTTTCTTCCTTCCGTTTTGTCTGGTTGATACATGTATAGGACTTCCAATAGATGTTAAACAGAAGTAGCAAGAGTGGCCATTCTTGTCCTGTTCCTGATCTTAGAGGAGATGCTTTCATCTTTTCACCATTGAGTATTAGTTTGGCTGTATGTTTGTCATAAATGACCTTTATTATATTGAGATATATTCTGGCTATATACTAGCTTAGTTAAGTAATCTTCAATCCTTATTATATATTTGCCTCTCCTTTTGGTATTTTCCCTTTCGTATGGATTCTTACTTCTTATCCATTTAAAGAAGACTCTTCAACATTTCTTTTAGGGTAGGTTTAGTATTGCTGAAATTTTTAAGTTTCTGGTTTTTCTGAGAAGTTCTTTATTTCTCTTTATTTATCATTCTAAATGGTAATTATTGCTAAATAGAGTTATCTTGAGTGAAGGTTTTTTTTTTTTGTTTTTCCCCTCTCAGCCCTTTGATATACTATGCCACTGCTCCCTTGTGGCTTGCAGAGTTTGTGCAGATAGCCTTATGGAGATTCCACTGTATTTAACTACTTTTCTCTTGCCGCTTTTATAATTCTCTCTTTAACTTTTGCCATCTTCTTTATGATAGTCTTGACGTGGGATTGTTTGGGTTCGTTTCTGGGAGCTTGTATGCTTCCTCTAGTTAGATATATGTTTCTTTCTTTAGATATGGAAAGATTTCAGGCATAATTTCTTCAAATACAGTTTCAATATCCTTCTCTTTCTCTCTTTGCCTGCTGAAACCCTATAATGCAAATGTTGGCATGCTAATGTTATCCCAGATATGCATTGCATCTCATGTTTTTTTTAAATTTATTTTATTTTATTGTCATTCTGTCTGCTGCTCTGATTGAATGGTTTCCATCATTCTATCTTCTAGATCATTCATGTTTTGTTTTGCATCATTTAGTCTGATGTTCATTGTTTCTAGAGGGCTTTATATCTCAGATATTTTATTACATATTTTTGTTTTCTTCACATTTTCTAGGTCCTTGTTAAAATGGTCTGTGTTTAGATCAATTCTCTTTTCTAATTCAATTACTATCTTTATTACCACTGTTTTGAATTCATTGGTACCTTATATATTTATGTTTCATTATTTAATTTTTTAGAGGTTGAAACTTTCTCCTTCAATTAAGAGTAGCTCCTCTGACTTTTCATTTTGCTTAACTCTCTCTGTCTCTATGAATTTAGATGAAACAGCTCTGTATCATGGCCTTGAAACTGTGAGCTCATGTGGGAGCAACCCTGTGTGCACTGTGAGTGCCCAGTGCCTTTGTGGGGAGGACTGGATTTCATGTGGATGCCTGTCAAGCCTTCCCTCAAGATGCCCTGGCTACTTTTCACCTGTAGGGGGTGTGATGGTGAGGGGGGAGCTAGAGCCTACACAGGGTATGAGGCAGGACTTCTTCACTGCTCAATGGCTATTACTGCCCTGAGAGGGGTCTTCTCCCAGTGGGGTCTTCCTCCCAATGCTGGAAGGGAAGCCCTCAGGGTCAGGCTTGAGCTGGCTCTGTTCCTTCTCTGTGTGTTTTTCTTTCTCCCCACACTGGGATTTTTGCCCAAAAAGAAGGGAGTGCTAAAGCAAGTGAAACTTACCATGCTTACAGGGGTCCAGTGATATGCTTTTGTAGACATCTGTGGCTCCTCTCAGACACAGCCCATGGTCACTTCCTTTCTCCATTGTGGCTACCCAGATATACTGCCAGGCTGTGGCATGGAATGGACATGGACAAAGTGTTCTCTTGGCTTAAGCAAGACAAGCCTCACACATGTGCACACTCTTCCTCTCTCTTTCTCTTACTAGGACATCTCCGTGGAAAACAGCTTCTTCTGCCCCTACATGCATTAGAATTTTATCTGACTAAGAAATAACTACAAGATTTGAAGATTATTGAATAATTAGAAAAGGGAAATTATATGTGGGTGCTACAAGTGCATTGAATTATGCAAGCTCCTTTGCCATGATAAGGCTGAGAAAATGAAGTGTTTTTTGGTTTTTTGTGGGGATTTTTGGCCAGTAACCTAACAGAAGCAGAAGAGATTAGGAAGAGGTGGCAAGAACACACAGAAGAACTACACAAAAGAGGTCTTAACGACTCCAAAATCCATAACGATGTGTTCACTCACCTAGAGCTGGACATTATGGAATGTGAAGTCAAGTGGGCCTTAGGAAGCATTGCTATGAACAAAGCTAGTGGAAGTGATGGAATTCCAGCTGAGCTATTTCAAATCCTAAAAGACAATGTTGTTAAGGGGCTGCACTCGATATGTCAGGAAATTTGGAAAACTCAGCAGTGGCCACAGGACTGGAAAAAGTCCGTTTTCATTCCAATTCCAATTAAAGGCAATGCCAGAGAATGTTCAAACTATTATACAATTACACTCATTTCACATGCTAGCAAAGTTATGCCTCAAAATCCTTCAGACTAGGCTTCAGCAGTATGTGAACCAAGAACTTCCAGATAGTCAAGCTGGGTTTAGAAAAGGCAGAGGAACCAAAAATCAAATTGCTAATATTCTTTGGATCATAGAGAAAGCAAGGGGATTCCAGAAAAACATCTACCTTGTGGATCACAACAAGGTGATGTGGATCACATCAAACTGGAAAATTCTTAAAGAGATGGGAATGCCAGACCACCTTACCTGTCTCCTGAGAAAACTGGGAAAGAAATATGACAAGGGTATATATTGTCACCCTGCTTCTTTAATTTCTATGTTAAGGTAAATAATATGAAATGCCAGGCTGAATGAAGCACAAGCTGGAAACAAGATTGCAGGAAGAAATATCAACAACCTCAAATATGCAGATGATACCACTCTAATGGCAGAAAGTGAAGAGGACTAACAAGTCTCTTGATGAGGGTGAAAGAAGAGAGTGAAAAAGCTGGCTTGAAACTTAACATTCAAAAAGCTAAGATCATGGTATCTGATTTCATCACTTCATGGCAAATAGAAGGGGAAAAAATGGAAACAGTGACGTATTTTATTTTTTTGTTTCTAAAATCACTGCAGACGGTGACTGCAACCATAAAATTAAAAGATGCTTGCTTCTTAGAAGCAAAGTTACAACAAACTTAGGCAGTGTATTAAAAAGCAGAGATGTCACTTTGCTGACAAAGATATGTATAATCAAAACTATGACCTTTCCAGTAACATGTATGGATGTGAATGTTGGACCATAAAGAAGACTGAGAGCTGAAGACTTGATACTTTCAAACTGGTCCTGGTGAAGACTCTTAAGAGTCCCTTGAATAGCAAGGAGCCCAAACCAGTCAATCCTAAAGGAAATCAACCCTGAATATTCATCGACAAGACTGATGTTGATGTTTCAACTTTGGCCACCTGCTGCGAAGAGCCAATTTATTGTACAAGACCTTAATGATGAAAAAGATTAAAGGCAAAAGGTGAAGTGAGCAGCAGAGGATGGGATAGTTGGCTAACATCACCAACTCAATGGACATGATTTTGAGCAAACTCTAGGAGATAGTGGAGGACAGAGGAGCCTGGCAGGCTATAGTCCACGGGGCCATAAAGAGTTAGACACAACTTGGTGGCTGAATAAAAACGGCAGATGCATAGTGGGAGGTCTGTGATGAAGAAACATATCAGTGACTGGAAATGAGGTGATTCAAGTTATGCAGCCACAAAACTGCAAGTAAAATCATCACCTACGATAATTTGCAAGGCATAATATAGACTTATTTAGCCTATGTGTCTACTCATTGGCTCCTGGAGGCTTCTTTTGACACTGCACTATAAGAAAGATGATACCAGGAAATATTTGGCCAGTTTATGAGTAGAAATAAAAGAGATTAAGTCATACATTGTAAACTTTTCAGAGTTTTAAAAGCCAACTGCTTTTCTCCACCCCCAAATAATAGATGAACATAAAAACAAGAGCAATCCAGGGAGATTCCTCAGTTGAAGTGCTTGACTTGAGGCTGAAGTAAACATCAGATAAGGAGGTTAACCACCCACACAATCCATTTGTTCCAGGTGGGCCCTTGGGACATAGATTTAGCTGAAGGAAAGCCAGTGGGACAAGAAAGGGCAGCCCAATAAATCAGAGTTGAAATCTGTCTGAAAAAGAACTTTGGGTGTGGCTACTGGGACCTAAAGCTAACTGACAACAAAGAAATGAGATGCATTAAACGTTTTCAAGGGAATTAAAATACCAAAGAAACATTGAGTTTGGAATAAAAAATTCCTGTGACTGTTGAAAGAATCTTAAAACAACATTCACATTAAACTTTGCAAGAGATGGTGGAGAAATTTGATCTTTAGTGATTTGAAAGACTTTTGGAAATGTTTTGAGAATACTTAGAATGAAAGTTTCTATTGGTCAAGGAGGGTCCTCCTACTTACTCCCAAGAACATTATTGAATGTATTGCCCATCAGATCAGTTCAGTCGCTCAGTTGTGTCCAACTCTTTGCAACCACATGAATCACAGCACACCAGGCCTCCCTGTCCATCACCAACTCCCAGTTCAGTTCAGTCACTCAGTCATGTCTGACTATTTGTGACCCCATGAATCACAGCACACCAGGCCTCCCTGGCCATCACCATCTCCTGGAGTTTACTCAAACTCACATCCATTGAGTCAGTGATGCCATCCAGCCATCTCATCCTCTGTTGTCCCCTTCTCCTCCTGCCCGCAATCCCTCCCAGCATCAGAGTCTTTCCCAATGAGTCAACTCTTTGCATGAGGTGGCCAAAGTACTGGAGTTTCAGCTTCAGCATCATTCCTTCCATGGAAATCCCAGGGCTGATCTCCTTCAGAATGGACTGGTTGGATCTCCTTGCAGTCCAAGGGACTCTCAAGAGTCTTCTCCAACACCACAGTTCAAAAGCATCAATTCTTCGGTGCTCAGCTTTCTTCAATGGCACCCCACTCTGGTACTCTTGCCTGGAAAATCCCATGGACGGAGGAGCCTGGTAGGCTGCAGTCCATGGGGTCACTAAGAGTCGGACACGACTGAGCGACTTCACTTTCACTTTTCACTTTCATGCATTGGAGAAGGAAATGGCAACCCACTCCAGTGTTCTTGCCTGGAGAATCCCAGGGATGTGGGAGCCTGATGGGCTGCCGTCTCTGGGGTCGAACAGAGTCAGACACGACTGAAGCGACTTGGCGGCAGCAGCAGCAGCTTTCTTCACAGTCCAACTCTCACATCCATACATGACCACTGGAAAAACCATAGCCTTGACAAGACAGAACTTTGTTGGCAAAGTAATGTTTCTGCTTTTGAATATGCTATCTAGGTTGGTCATAACTTTCCTTCTAAGGAGTAAGTGTCTTTTAATTTCATAGCTGCAGCCACCATCTGCAGTGATTTTGGAGCCCCAAAAAGTAAAGTCTGACAGTTTCCACTGTTTCCCCATCTATTTGCCATGAAGTGATGGGACCAGATGCCATGATCTTCGTTTTCTGAATGTTGAGCTTTAAGCCAAATTTTTCACTCTCCTCTTTCACTTTCATCAAGAGGGTCTTTAGTTCTTCTTCACTTTCTGCCATAAGGGTGGTGTCCTCTGCACATCTGAGGTTACTGATATTTCTCCCGGCAATCTTGATTCCAGCTTGTGCTTCTTCCAGCCCAGCGTTTCTCATGATGTACTCTGCATATAAGTTAAATAAGCAGGGTGACAATTTGTAGCCTTGATGTACTCCTTTTCCGATTTGGAACCAGTCTGTTGTTCCATGTCCAGTTCTAACTGTTGCTTCCTGACCTGCATATAGGTTTCTCAAGAGGCAGGTCCGGTGGTCTGGTATTCCCTTCTCTTTCAGAACTTTTCACAGTTTATTGTGATCCACACAGTCAAAGGCTTTGGCATAGTCAATAAAGCAGAAATAGATGTTTTTCTGGAACTCTCTTGCTTTTTCCATGATCCAGCGGATGTTGGCAATTTGATCTCTGGTTCCTCTGCTTTTTCTAAAACCAGCTTGAACATCTGAAAGTTCATGGTTCACGTATTGCTGAAGCCTGGCTTGGAGAATTTTGAGCATTACTTTACTAGTGTGTGAGATGATTGCAATTGTGTGGTAGTTTGAGCATTCTTTGGCATTGCCTTTCTTAGGGATTGGAATGAAAACTGACATTTTCCAGTCCTGTGGCCACTGCTGAGTTTTCCAAATTTGCTGGCATATTGAGTGCAGAACTTTCATAGCATCATCTTTCAGGATTTGAAATAGCTCCACTGGAATTCCATCACCTCCACTAGCTTTGTTCGTAGTGATGCTTTCTAAGGCTCACTTGACTTCACATTCCAAGATGTCTGGCTCTCAGTGAGTGATCACACCATCGTAATTATCTTGGTTATGAAGATCTTTTTTGTACAGTTCTTCTGTATATTCTTGCCACCTCTTCTTAATATCTTCTGCTTCTGTTAGGTCCAAGATGATCTTAATCTAGCAAATGAAGGTCTGGGTTATAAACTTCTTTTAAACCCCTACTCCACTAAATAAACAAATACAATCTTTTTTCTCCAGTAATTTTTCATTCAAAAAATACAGTGCATAATTAAATTAGCAACTGCTTTATTATGTTAAGGTAATGAACATTTTTTAAATTTATCTTCATAGTTCTGTATGTTTTTACAGTTGCCTTGAGTATGTGAACTTTATTGCGACTATATAAATGATATATATAATAAATTTCCTATGAGAATTGATTTCAGATTATAATTCCTCCTAATCCTCCTGATTTTTTGTCTCAAGGATATGAAGTGAGTGCTTGGATATTTTATCTTTGTGTTGAGGGAGATTTGTTGGCAGACTCAAGGTTAGTGTATTAGAAATTTTATTGCTAAATAAGAAGTTATTTTATGATGCACTTGTTCAAGGACTGAAGTTTTGAGGGCTAGATATTTCCTGACCTTAGGCAATTCCACCTATTTATAAACTCATCTTAGGATATCTCTGCTGTCTTTAATTATAGAACATTAAAATCATTTTAAATATGGACAGTAGCCATGACTCAGATTTTATTTTCATGTGGGCATTTGAAATTTATATCTTGAGGTCATGAAGAAATGAGAAGAAAATGAGATACCAAGGACATGTTGGTAGAGAGTAAAATAAAATAAAACTACAATATAGAGTCAAACATGACTGAGCAACTAACCGGGGCTTCTCTGGTGGCTCAGATGGTAAAGAATCTGCCTGCAATGCAGGAGACCCAGGTTCAATACCTGGGTCAGGAAGATCCCCTGGAGAAGGGTATGGCAACCCACTCCAGTATTCTTGCCTGGAAAATCCTACGGACAGAGGAGCCTGGCGGACTACAGTCCATGGAGTTGTATAAAGTCAGACTTTACAACATACTTAAAAGTTAAATTTTTAAGGAGCTGAGTATTGAGATGAAAAATGAGAGCATTGTTTCCAGAAATGTATTTTATGAAAACAAGTTTGAGGGTTGAAAAAATTGTATACTGTGTTGAAAAAATTCAACAGGTTTTTTAAAGGTATCTTTTAATGTGCTTATATACATTGCGAGTCCAAAAATTGTTGTTTGTGACATGTTGGGGTATTGTATGCAGAATTCTTATACCCTTGGCAACAAAACTCTTATTATTACAGATTTTTTAGCTCTAGTGTTTCAGGTTGCACTTTGGAAAATGATTCTACATATAGAAGCAGCAATTACAGAAAAGTCTATGTGATGCTATCAGTGGGAATTAGCATTAACAGTGACTATTAAATATAACATGCCCTTTTGGAAAAAATTTTTCCTGATTTTATATTGAAATTATCTGATGCACCAAGTACACATTCATAATTATGTTTTGGAAATATCAATTTAATTCTTCAAATTTAGTTTTCTTTTTCTGACCACACTTTTGTTCTACCCATTTTAAACATCTATGCCTCTATTTAAAAATAATGAGGCCCCTGTGAGTGATAAGTACCCCATGAAGTGAAAGAGTTGGTCGCTTAATCATGTCTGACTCTTTGTGACCCCATGAACTGTAGCCCACCAGGTTTCTCTGTCTATGGAACTCTCCAGGCAAGAATACTAAAGTGGGTTGCCATTCCCTTCTCCAGGGGATGTTCCCTACCCAGCGATCAAACCCAGGTCTCCTGCATTACAGGCAAATTCTTTAATGTCTGAGCCCCCAGGGAAGCCCAAGTACCCTATACTGTCATGCAATTTTAAAAGCACGAGTGGCATGTCTCGGACCTATGCAGATTTGGAGACAATTACAACATCTGTGTTGGATGCATACTTAAAATGTTCTAGTATAAATTGAAATACACATCCAGATGTTGGCCATGCTGTTTATTTCCCTGGACAAATAAAATGGCTGGATATCAAACATAACTCACGACATGAGGATAAGTGAATTGGAAATGTGTCAGAAATGGTGTATCTGAAAGAACACTTGACTAGGCATCTAATTCCAACAATATTGGATGAGTCATTTAATCTTCATGGATTTGCATAATAAGTAAGTTGTAAGAGATTTTCACTAAGATACCTACAGTTCAAAAAGTTTATGGAAATCTTCAGTTGACTCACTTTTTAAAAATGAGATGACTATTATATTCTTGATATGTTTGTGTGATACTTGAGACTGAGTCAATGATAATTCTTATTTTATGATGTACTGCATCAAAACATTTTATGTTTTATCACAGCATAAAGATTTTTCTGTATCTTTCTACATTGTGATTGTATAGTTTACCCTAATTATTGTTTCTTTTGTAAATGTAATATCACAGTAACATTGTAAATGCTTCATTGTCAGAGGGTTCATCTTGTGTTTATAATATAACTTTGATAAAAGGTTCTGGTAAGTTGATGCTGGTAGGAATAGAAAAAATGGGTTTAAAGTTCATGAATTCTGTTCAGTATTTGAATTTATTTAAAATCTAAGAAGTTATTCTTGCCAGATGCTAATAGCCAATACAGCAAAAATTACCTCCAAAAATCTAACACTGAGTTCAAAATTAATAGACATTTACTTGCTCAGGATTTTGTTTCCCTATTATTTTTTTTATCCTAGAGATCCTTGACTCAGGCCGTGCTCAACCCTTTATAAAGCATTATATCACCATCTAGTGGCAACAAATGGAAATTCACCATTTCAGTTTACAGATCTTTGAATTTATAAAGTATTTGAAATTTGCATGATTTTGACAGCATGAGCACTTCACGTTTCAAGTGCAATATAACTTTTTAATGATATAAATATATAAAATTGTTTCTAATATTACTGGAGATAATACATTATATTTAATATTCAACTGGAATATTTATTAAGAGATATTTATTTTTAAGCTACAAAGAGGTATATAATAATTTACTTTTTAAATGCACTGAAATATATGGCATATGAAGTATCATACCTGAATAAACAATTCCTATACTAAAACTCACTCTACACTTTATGGTTTACTTCTACATTATATGTGTGTTAGACTCCTCCTTGGTGAATTCAAAACCTTAGATGTTCACAGTTTTGCCTAATGTGTTAGAAATCTCCCATATTAGCTTGCATATGTTTTTGTATAGTATTCAACCAGTATAGTCAATGCATCTAGTTACAATTCTTATCAGTTTGCTTTCTATATCTTTATTAAATATACTTTACTGCTGCTAAGTTCTTCAGTCATCCCCAATTTCTCATGACACCTAAATCATGTCCTGATTGATTATTATTTTATGCTTCATTAGCAATCAATCAGTAATTGTTCAGTATTTACTCTGAAAAACACTCTTTTATAACCACTTGCCTGTCTCAAAATATCTTGGTCTTTTGTCTTTAGACAATGTTGCATACCATATCAGTTCAGTTCAGTTGCTCAGTCGTGTCCGACTCTTTGCGACCCCATGAATCGCAGCACACCAGGCCTCCCTGTCCATCACCATCTCCCGGAGTTCACTCAGACTCACGTCCATCGAATCGGTGATGCCATCTAGCCATCTCATCCCTCTGTCATCCCCTTTTCCTCCTGCCCCCAATCCCTCCCAGCATCAGAGTCTTTTCCAATGAGTCAACTCTTCGTGTGAGGTGGCCACAGTACTGGAATTTCAGCTTTAGCATCATTCCTTCCAAAGAACACCCAGGACTGATCTCCTTTAGAATGGACTGGTTGGATCTCCTTGCAGTCCAAGGGACTCTCAAGAGTCTTCTCCAACACCACACTTCAAAAGCATCAATTCTTCAGTGGTCAGCCTTCTTCACAGTCTGACTCTCACATCCATACATGACCACAGGAAAAACCATAGCCTTGACTAGATGGACCTTTGTTGGCAAAATAATGTCTCTGCTTTTCAATATGCTATCTAGGTTGGTCATAATTTTTCTTCCAAGGAGTAAGCGTTTTTTTTAATTTCATGGCTGCAGTCACCATCTGCAGTGATTTTGGATCCCCCAAAAATAAAGTCTGACATTGTTTCCACTGTTTCCCCATCTATTTCCCATAAGTGATGGGACCAGATGCCATGATCTTCATTTTCTGAATGTTGAGCTTTAAGTATAATCAATATTAAAAATTCAATATTAACCAAGTAGAAAATACACAATCAATGAGCTATGCTTCTGCTGCTGCTAAGTCACTTCAATCGTGTCCGACTCTGTGCGACTCCATAGACGGCAGCCCACCGGGCTCCCCTGTCCCTGGGATTCTCCAGGCAAGAACATTGGAGTGGGTTGCCATTTCCTTCTCCAATCATGAAAGTGAAAAGTGAAAAGTGAAAATGAAGTTGCTCAGTTGTGTCGGACTCTTCGTGACCCCATGGTCTGCAGCCTACCAGGCTCCTCCTTCCATGGGATTCTCCAGGCAAGAGTACTGGAGTGGCTTGCCATTGCCTTCTCTGCAATGAGTGTATATTAGTAGCTTTACAAAAATTACAGCTAAAGCTGAATATATTGTGTTAAGGGATAAGGTCATGTCCTTACTTTATTAAAGCCTTTTGATACTTAAGTCCTTTCAACAGCCACCAAAAAATGCCAAAATATTCTATTACTTCTAATGATTGTAAGCCCACTTTATTCAGATTTTGATACCATGACTAAAGGAGTCATGCCAAAAAATAAATAAATAAAGAACATGGTATTCTATACTAATAACATTTTATAACAACGGCAAATTGTGGACCTAACTCTATAAAGAGTGAGCTCGTCAGATCTCCTTGAAGCTGACCGTAACATTCTGAGTTTGTAAAATTTAAGCCTTCCTGGTGGGTCAGATGGTAAAGGAAACCCAGGTTTGATCCCTGGGCTGGGATAATCCCCTGGTGAAGGAAAGGGCAACCCACTCCAGTATTCTTGCCTGGAAAATCCCACAGAGGAGCCTCACAACTGAATGACTAACATACACAACCTCTGATTATCTGCCACTTCTATTAATTTGTACATATGAGGACAAAGTTGAAGTAGCTTAAATACCAATTAGAAGCTCGTTCTCTGTAAATTTACATCTCTGTTCTAGGCCTCTTTCCTGAAATCCAGCCTCAGGTATCAAACCGTCTATTCTGCATTTCTGCTAGGCATTTCACACAATGCACACATTTAAAACTAAACTCAACTTCCTCCCTCATTGCTCCTTCCTGTCTTTTCCATTTTAGTTGCTAGGAATTATGCAACACATTCATGAGTTGCATAATCCCCAAATCGTCACCCCTTTCTTCTGTCACACCCCACACCCACTGGCAACTTTCAAATAAAATTCAAATCTTACGCCCTACCACCCTGGCCTCAACTTCCTGCAACAGACTCCTAACCCATCTCCCTGTTTGAATCCTTTCCCTTCTCCATAGTCTCAATTCAATGAAGCAGCCAGAATAATCCTTTCAAAACACTGGTTTACTTTTTTTAAATTTCCAGTGACTCCCCATAGCACTTAGTGAAAGGCAAACATTCTTACAGTGGTCCACATAGCCCTGCACAGCCTTCTCCCACATTACCTGTCAGACATCACCTACTAATTGTCTTCCTCTCTCAATCTTTCCCAAACACCCTGGCCTTCTTCTACTTCTTTGAAGGCACCATGGTTGCTCACGTGCATTGCCTTTACCATTTCCGTTACCAGAACCACTCTTGGCTCAGCACCTCTTCTGCTGCGACACTGCTTAAAACACCATCTTCAATAGAGATTTTCTCCAGCGGTCTATCTACAAACCCTCCTTCCACGCCCGATGTTCATTGCTCTCTGCCTTACCTTCCTTCACAGTGCTTCTCACCATTAACATATCATTGTGGCACCCTTGTTGTTTGTATTCAAACCTTAAGAACATGCACACTTTTAAACTTTCATACAGTGTCTGGCACTTAATATAATGGCTGAATGAATGAACAAATGCCACCAGCTTTTACCTTGAAAATATTTTGGATTGACTTCGACCTAGAATTACAAAACTTTGGGGCAAATTCAGTCGATTTAATTTATTTTTTTAAATAAACATTAAAAATGATGATCTGATGTTACAAACATTTACCCTGATACCCTCTATCCAGAACGCCAAGGTATCTCTGTGAAATAATTCATAAGAAACAGAAAATCAAACCTGTCCTCCAAGAAAATATAATATATTTCCTTTACTTTACATTATTGTTTCTAACTGAACATTTGGCTTTCCACCAAAAAAATACAGTGTCCTGTTTCATATGTAAAAGCCTTTTAAGCCTGGCAAGAGTAGTTTAAGGTAGGATGTGCTGTGGCATGTAGCAGTGGAATGTAAATGCGTACAATGTGATCAGGAAGAAGTCAAAACATGACTTACTTGTTCCTGGGGTGTTTGGAGCATCTCTTAAATGTTTCATAGTAGCATACTGAGGATGAATGAGAAAACAAGGTGGTAGGGCTTTAGTTTTCTTTCTTGCCTGCTTTCTCCCTCTCATTCTCTTGTGAGTAATACAAAATGTGCAGTAAATATTTTTTGACATATAGACATAATAAAGCACCAGAACTGTTAATGAATAGTTAGATATAAGGAAGGAAGACCATTTGCCTCTTTATACATAGATCGATATGAAGAGAATGACTATCTCTACAGTATTGAGTCTTATTATTTATATAATAGTCTATGTCTTTTATTATTTAGTCTTTTCTAAACTCTGTGATAATTATATGTTATAAGTTGAATTGGAACTAATCAAGACAAAGGAAAACATTGAAATATTTAAGGATATTTAGTACATTTACCTTATAAGCTTATATTTACTCATATTATTGCTAAAGTACCGCATTTCTTTCTGTGCTTAAGATTTTGGCATATAAATACAATGCATCTATATTTGCTAATATCAAAGACAACCTAAATAAACCTTTGAAAAAACCTTCCATTTTCTCTCTGAAAACTAGAAATTTTATGTGTTTATCAAAATAAAGTCAAATTTTGCTTGATAATTTTTAGGAGGGTTGCATTGTTTTAACTTTATTTTTTTTGTTTGTTTTATGGAAATATAATTGATGCACAGCTCTGAATAAGTTTGAGGTATAAGCATGATAATTTGATTTACATATATTATGAAATTGATTACCACAATAAGTTAAGGTAATTTCCATCATATTGCAAAGAGACAAAAGAGAGGAAAACACATTTTTTTCTTATAATGAGAACTCTAAGGACCTAATCTCTTGTGAAGTGTTATATTAACCATCAGTTCAGTTCAGTCGCTCAGTCGTGTCCGACTCTTTGCAACCCCATGGACTGCAGCACGCCAGGCTTCCCTGTCCATCACCAACTCCTGGAGTTCACTCAAACTCATGTCCATTGAGTTGGTGATGCCATCCAACCATCTCATCCTCTGTCGTCCCCTTCTCCTCCTGCCTTCAATCTTTCCCAGCATCAGGGTCTTTTCAAATGAGTCAGCTTTTCCCATCAGGTAGCCAAAGTATTGGAGTTTCAGCTTCAACATCAGTCCTTCCAATGAACATTCCGGACTGAATTCCTTTAGGATGGACTGGTTGGATCTCCTTGCAGTCCAAGATACTCTCAAGAGTCTTCTCCAACAACCACAGTTCAAAAGCATCAATTCTTCCGTGCTCAGCTTTCTTTATAGTCCAACTCTCACATCCCATCCATACATGACTACTGGAAAAACCATAACCTTGACTAGACAGACTTTTGTTGGCAAAGTAATGTCTCTGTTTTTTAATATGCTGTCTAGATTGGATATAGCTTTTCTTCCAAGGAGTAAGCGTCTTTTTATTTCATGGTTGCAGTCACCATCTGCAGTGATTTTGGAGCCCCCAAAAATAAAGTCTGACACTGTTTATCTCTCTATTCGCCATGAAGTGATGGGACCGGATGCCAAGGTCTTCGTTTTCTGAATGTTGAGCTTTAAGCCAACTTTTTCACTCTCCACTTTCACTTTCATCAAGAGGCTCTTTAGTTCTTCTTCACTTTCTGTCACAAGGGTGGTGTCATCTGCATATTTGAGGTTATTGATATTTCTCCCGGCAATCTTGATACCAGTTTGTGCTTCTCCAGCTCAGCGTTTCTCATGATGTACCCTGCATAAAAGTTAAATAAGCAGGGTGACAATATACAGCCTTGACGTACTCCTTTTCCTATTTGGAACCAGTCTGTTGTTCCATGTCCAGTTCTAACTGTTGCTTCCTGACCAGCATAGACATTTCTCAAAAGGCAGGTCAGGTGGTCTGGTATTCCTATCTCTTTCAGAGTTTTCCACAGTTTATTGTGATCCACAAAGTCAAAGGCTTTGGCATAGTCAATAAAGCAGAAATAGATGTTTTTCTTGGATAAGGAAATGGCAACCCACTCCTATATTTTTGCCTGGAGAATCCCAGGGACAGAGGAGCCTGGTGGGCTGCTGTCTATGGGGTCACACAGATTCGGAAACGACTGAAGCGACTTAGCAGTAACAGCAGATGTTTTCCTGAAACTCTCTTCCTGTTTTGATCCAGCAGATGTTGGCAATTTGATCTCTGGTTCCTCTGCCTTATCTAAAACCAGCTTGAACATTTGGAACTTCACAGTTCACGTATTGCTGAAGCCTGGTTTGGAGAATTTTGAGCATTACTTTGCTAGTGTGTGAGATGAGTGCAATTGTGTGATAGTTTGAGCATTCTTTGGCATTGTCGTTCTTAGGGATTGGAATGAAAACTGACCTGTGGCCTCTGCTGAGTTTTCCAAATTTGCTGGCATAGAGCAATGTTATCTAAGTCATTATGTTGTATGTTATATTGCTGGATCATTTTGTTAGAAAATGCATTGCTATATTTTTCATTGAGTGTTGAGAAGTTCTGATTCATTTCCCTCTTACTGAGATTCAGAATCGTGAGTAGGCTGAACAGATCCATTAAATAACTATATCTCCCCTTTGCTTGCTATCTCAACAACATTAGTAATTTTAAATGAAAGCTAATATTCTAGAGATTGACACTACATGTATGCAATCTAAAACAGAAATATACAATGAGATATTATTCCTTCTAACATCTTTATGGGAAAATAACACAAGATTAAAATCAATATTTAATTACAGACATATAAATATTTTGAATGATTATGTTTTCCTTTTACTTGTAATATTTCCCTTTACAGTGTTTTTATAGAACCCAAAATAGTTAATAAAAACATTATTTTTCCATTTAGTTTTATCTTTATTGTAAAATTTTTCTTTAGTATAAAATACTTTCTTAAAAAATATTTCAAAAATTTACAAGATAAACTGCCAAAATTTATAGATGAATTCCTGTGTTTCCCATTACCCAACAATCCCCATGGTTTCCTGGGTGGCTCAGTGGTAAAACATCCTCCTGTCAATGCAGGAGACGTGGATTCAACCCCTGGGTCGGGAAGATTCCCCTGGAGAAGGAAACCTATTCAGTATTCTTGCCTGGGAAATCTCATGGACAGAGGAGCCTGCAGACTACAATCGAAGGGGTCACAGAAGAGTTGGACGTGACTTAGCAACTGAACAACAAGAGTCTCCTCAGAAAGAATATCAATATATTAGCCTCAAAATAAAAGATTAAAAGTTGGAAATGAATAATAGAAATACCAGCCTTCACTAATTGGTCTCAAAATTCACTCAGTTTAAGCCTGCCAGGCTCCTTCATCCATGGAATTCTCTTAGGCAAAAATACAGGAGTGGGTTGCCATTTCCTTTTCCAGGAGATCTTCCTGAATCAGGAATCAAACCTGTGTCTCCTGCACTGCAGGCAGATTCTTTACCATCTGAAACAGGATGTCAAAAACTACTGATACAGAATTGAACAAAAATGAGCTATTAATGTTACATAATAATGATATAGCTTCTTATAGAAGAGTAGAATTAAAAATATTGATGGAGATTACTCTTACCCCCCCAAATATAGGTAATTAAATTGTAGGAAAATAAATACCTTTAAAATACTTAATTTGAACAGGTTTAAATGATTTGAAGGTTGATAACAGTTTTGTAACATGTAGAAAATGCAATGAAGTTTATTTATTGATTGATTGATGTAGAGTTGATTCACAGTGATATGTTAATTTCTACTGTACAGTGATCTGGTTACACATACGTATACCTCCTTTTTCATGTTCTTTCCATTATGACGTATCACAGGATATTGAATATAGTTCCCTGTGCTATACAGTAGAACCTTGTTGTTTATCCACTATATATATATAATAGTTTATATCTGCTTATCCCAAACTCCCAATCCATCTTTCCTCCAGCCACCCTCACCTTGGCAACCACATATCTGTTCTCTGTGTCTGTGAGTCAAGCTGCTGATCTCTTCAGTTCAAATCCATATTAACAGTTTTGCTTATTTACTGTACCCCCTGCTGCCTTGATGACTACTGTTTTTGATGTTGTACTTTTTTTTTGTTTGTTTTATATATCCCTTAACTACTTAATGTGGATGGCTGGCCCTATCTGTCTAGTATTTATCAATATGTATATAAACTGCTAAATTAGATATCTGAAATATATGTTTACATAAGAAAATATGTAAAGTACATACACCCTCCAAACTAAGAATTTAAGAACATCTTTAAGAAATATATGGAGAAGGAAATGGAAATCCACTCCAGCACTCTTGCCTGGAAAATCCCATGGATGGAGAAGCCTGATAGGCCACAGTCCATGGGGTCGCAAAGAGTCGGACATAACTGAGTGACTTCACTTTCACTTCAAGAAATATAACAAATCCACATAACCAGTCATATGCTTATTGTTGTTTTCTTAAATTTACAGGTAAAGTTAGATAATAAAATTTTGTTCCAATTTTTGTTATTCTTTGGGGAATATCTTTTTATTGTGTACAATGTTAAATATGTGTGTAAATGATAACAGAATTTGCAGTCTACATTCCAGGAAAGGGAATAGATGCATATAAATTCTGCATTTCATAACTGATTCTGATCACCCCATTATCTTCACCAAAGAATGAGTAATTTCTTCATGTCATTTTTTCCATCTATGCATGTAAATAGGAAATACTTTAATATCACCACAACTATAATAGAGCACATGCAAGCGTTCCTAGTAATTTCCTTCTAGAAACAGCAGTCAAAGAGATAGCGGTTAGAAGAGGGGGTAGCCAGAGATGTAAAAAGAAGGCTGATCACGTATCTGTGGTTTTGAATGCTTCATAACTGTGTTGCTAGTGATTTCATTAGTTCTTTTTGCTTTTACTATTCTATCTAAGGGAGGTTTCCAAACTCATGAAATGGACAGAATCGGCATAGAGAACTTTTGAGGAACAATTTATAATAGACTTCATTTGGCATAGTGTTCAAAGGAAGACACACATGGGAAAGTATTAATATAGTATTCAATCAATAAGTGGGTCTTAATTCAAAGTTAGAACAAATTCTTTGCAGGTTATTTACATAGAAATATTAGTTAAGTGATTTACTGAAAAGAAAATGAAGTGAAATGAATGTGGATTTTCAGCCTTAATGTATCTTCCACATTTTATTAAATATTTAGGTAATATAAAATAGGATATTGCATTTTTCATTAATTAGCTTCTTCATGAAAATAATTTTTTAAATATTTTTGTGTTTTGTATCACATTATACATACCCAAGTGTTGCACTGAACTCCAAGGGTGCTGTACTTTAAGGATATAATGTGAGCAGTGCTTCTATGAGTTACTCAGTGTCAGTACTTACATATAGTCTAAGATAAGTATATATCATATACTGTAAAAACTTTGGAAAATCACTGTATCCATTCATTCTGCATTGATTCTATCTTTAAATCTCAATTAATATCTACTTCTGTGCTTCCATTTTTCTCTAAAATAAGTTTACAGAGATTCATATCTTATAATACCGTTAGATTTTCTTTTATCAAGAAAAAAATGTTTTAAACATTGCCAGTATTTAAAATATATAGGAAAGTATGTCATTTGTTCTACGTATTGTAGATAATCAACTTTTAAGAATCATACAATTCGAGATAACACAAAAATTAAAAATTATAAGAAAATTAGAAAAGACATCTCAGGGCAATATATGATTAATTAATTTCTTAGCAAAGGAAAACATTCTTTTATTTTGCATATTCTTTTTGTCTCTAACCAACTTCTGATTCAGATAGTCTGTGCACATCCAGGAATAATATATAAAACATATATCAGTCAATATGGTTTTGTCCCTTACTAGTTAGTAGGACCTACAGCCATTGAAATGAGGCCCCAGAGTAGACCCCTGCTGACAGGAATCACCTCATAAATTGTTGGAACACAAAGAGTTGTATGTTACACAACTTATATCTAGTTGATTTTTTCAATCCACTATTTATTCTTCAAGAATTTTATAAGGTGTACTTATAAGCAAGATCTTGTGTTTTCTATACTTGTAAGCTCCTTCCACCAGTTGTTCGCTGTTTCAGTGAAGCCATGCTAAGCTAAAGTGTAATGGAGATTGTTAGATTTCTTTCAACAGGAAACAACAAAGCCTTGCATCAAGTTTATTTGCATGATTACTATTTTAGAGTAATGAAGTAGATGATACATTTAACTGAAAAAAAAAGGTGTTTTAAGATTTCTACTTATAAAATAGTACATAATAAGGTATGAAGACAATAGTCACAATAATTATAAACTGATAGGATGTATTTTTAAAAATCATGATTGTGGGCTAAAACAGAGACGTTTCTCTCTCTCCATCTTCTTTCTTCTTCTTCCCTAACGATGCCATATATAGAGAGAAGTGTTTAGGGTAAGGAGCGGCACAACTACAAAGTTAGCTTGAATGATAACGCTGTCTTTATGTACCATTTTTCAAAGTCAGACTATTTTCCTAAGTCAAAAGCAAACTCTTGAAAGATCCTTAGAAGAAACAGCTTAACTCCTATTTAAATAGTTCAGACTTTTAAAGCTTTAACTGGGGAGTCAAAGCACACTCAGATTAAACTGTTCAGAGAAAAATTTTAAATTATTATCCAAACAGTGTAACATAAAGTAGCAGGAAATGAGAAACCCCTGAAGGTTATCACACCAGCTATTAAAGCTACAAAAGTATCTGAGGAAAATCCCATTGGCTGTTAAAAATGTAAGAAAACAAGAAGACCTTGAAGAAAGGAAAAATCTAAAAAGATTTTGGAATGATTCCTGTGTGAGAGATTTGAATTGTTATTTTTAAAAGAGAAAGCAGTGGGTTAATTTATAAGACATCACTCAATAATATCTTCATAAACACAAATCTATTTAGAACATAAATCATATCAAACTCCCCTACTCCAGGACCTGGATCACTTCCCACTGCCCTTAATAAGAGCTAATCTATTTTTGATTCTCTACAAGGCTTACCATGTCCTGCCTTATCTTGCTTCTGCCAAAATCTTGTGCCATTGTTGCCCTTACTCATTTAATCCAATCTCATTCATTAGTAGATCACAGCAGTAAGACTGCACTTGCCGTTCTCTCTTGTGAAGTTTTTCAACAAACATACACATGCGTTTCTCCTTCATTTTATTCAGATCTGTATTTGTATGCCACTTCCAAAGACCCAGAGTCTCCTCTATCCAAAATGACAGAGTAGCATTGAAACATACACATTACTGTAAGTAAAACAGATAACCAGTTGGAATTTGCTGTATGATTCAGGGAACTCAAACCCGGTGCTTTGTGACAACCTGGAGGGATGGGATGGAATGGCAGGTAGATGGAGCTTCAGGAAGGAGGAGACATATGTATACTTCTGGCTGATTCATGTGATATATGACAGAAACCAGCACAATAGTGTGAAACAATGATCCTCCAATTTAAAATAAATAATATTTTAAAAAGAAAAATCGACATCCATCAACATTTTATGTTGCTTTGTTTTTAATACCATTTATTACCACATGATTTATATGTGCTTATTATCTTCTTTCTCATGAGAATGTGAATAATATGAATGCAAGAATTTCATTTGTTTGCTCAATACTGTACATGCAACGTGGTTGAAATTCAGTGAACATTTGTCCAGTGAGTAACTGTGCATATAACTGCGTATCTGGATCTCTATGTCCATATGTGTTTACACATCAAGCTATATCTCTATACTTTACATACACTTTCTATAGGTAATCTCATTTAATATTTGTAATGATGTGTGTAATGCTATTATTATGACATCTATCTTATTGAATGGATAGTGGGGCTTAAGGAAATAAAAATTTGCCCGCATTCACACTGAATTTCAGATTCTCTGACACCAGTCCTTCTTTTTTCATTCTATAGTATTGTTTACCTTGAGCACCCTTGCATTTATCTTACTTTATAATTTTTACTTGATTTTTAAAACCTGATGGGATTTTAAATTTGCAATATAAAAAATGCATAGTTAAATAAGCAAAAAGTTGTGTATTAGAAAGTAAATATCACTATGGTATTACTGTTGAAGCATCATTACAGATATTATTTTATTTTTATTTCACCATACTTTATGCACATTTTATATATATAATGTTTTTTTAAACACAGTTTCTGATATATACTGTTCATTTAAATATACCTAAAACTGGGGTCATTCAGTATGCTGCTGCTGCTGCTGGTGCTAAGTCGAATCAGTCGTGTCCGACTCTGTGCGACCCCATAGACGGCAGCCCACCAGACTCCACCATCCCTGGGATTCTCCAGGCAAGAACACTGGAGTGGGTTGCCATGGCCTTCTCCAGTGCATGAAGGTGAAAAGTGAAAGTGAAGTCGCTCAGTCATTATCCGACTCTTTGCAACCCCATGGACTGTAGCCTACAGGTTCCTCCATCCATGAAATTTTCCAGGCAAGAGTACTGGAGTGGGTTGCCGTTGCCTTCTCTGGTCATTCAGTATATTCAGGGTTTTATATTGCTATTTTGCCAAATATTATTTTTCCCAAGGCTAAATGTTATTTTATGTGGTTTATTTCCTTATGTGAGCAGTCTTATTTATTTATTTTTCCATTTTGATTGGCATTTTGCTTACCCTCTGTCTAATAACCTATATATGCAACTCTAGCCTCAGTCCTACCAAGTAACCTGTATCAATTACCTTTATGCATTTCATTTATCTGTATGTTTCACTCTCATAATTTATATACACATACAGAGGAGCCTGGTCATACAGTCCATAGGGTTGCAAAGAATCGGACACACATAGTTTGAAGGTTTTAAATCATTTGGTGATTATTTTTGTTTGGTTTTGCTTTACACAATGGAATCATGTGACGTGTACTCTAGCTTTTCTCCACACAACTCTACTTTGAGGATATTTCTAATTTCTAATTTGAAGGGCTACAAATATTTTATGTTAAGGGTATAATCTATGGTATTTATCTTTATCTTTATCTATGGTATTCCTCTAGTGATAACTGTTCTCTAATTTATTTTCTTTTTTCCTTGTCTTTTTATTATTCTTTCCCTTTTTACTTCCTTCTTTCTTTCCCTCCTCTCTTTTTCCTTCTTTCTTTCTTCTCCTTCCTCCCTTTCCCCTCTCTCTTTATTACTTTCTTTTCTTTCCTTCTCTCCATGTCTTTTTCTTTCTTTCTTTAATGAATGTGATACACATCCTTATAGCCCAACCCTCCCTGGAAATTTTATGGACTAGATTGTCAGACGGGATTCAGAAAACATTTTTGAAGACTAAATTTTGTAACATATATTTACGTTCTACAACATATTTAATCCATCTTATACTGTAAATTTAGACTCATTTCCATTTGCAAAGTAATTCTACTACAAATATGTTGATGCTTATGCTCCTTGTATTCTTATGTATAAGTGTATCCCTCATTATTTCCTTATGCATATATTAGTATATATTCCAAGATACATACTATGCTTCAAAACAACTATACAAAGAGTATGAATTCTTTCAACGCTCTTGTTCCTTGATGGCAAATTATTTTGTACGCTCACTACCAAATACTGTCAAATTTACCAGCCCGATTCCATCATTGATTAATTCAACCAATATTTAGTGAACAATTTTTTTGTTCTAGATTCAAGTCCTTACGCTTTGATCTTTTCAAATCAGAGAGTAAAATTGCTATTTTATGTTTGTTTAATATTTGCCACTGACCGGGCTTTTTGAAGTTTATTGCTTTTGTTCTTCTGTGAATACCTTGCTTATATTGTATTCTATTATCATGTATTAATCTCTGAGTTTAACAGGTGTTTATTATGCAGCTAGCATATGGGCAGACATTCTACTAAGTATGGGGATACAGGGTCAATAAGACGAATCAAGTTTCTGCTGTTCTTAGAGTTTACATGCCGATGGATTAGGAAAAGGCAAAAAATGAATAAGTAAACAAGTAGATATTTAAAATGAGAGTCACTTTTGGACATTTATGTTCAATATGACAATTAGATATGCAAGCAGAAATTTCAATCACATAATTTACACATCTGTAACTCAGTGGAGAAATCAGGACTAAAGACGTTGACTTTTCTTTTGGAATGTGAATGTTAGTATATTATAAGGCCTTGGGAGATTTGGGGAATAGAGGATTCTGAAAAGTTATTTGATGTCTCCAATTGTATTCCAAATACCATCTGTATGTCCTGAGCAGAGCAATTTATTAAGCTGGCTGAAATATGAGGTATTATCTCAAGCTGTTGACTTTGTGAGGAGAGTTCCCCCAGAGGAAAGACCTGAGGCACAACTTGTTTTCACTGTTTCTGAGTAGGAGGGGACTTAATGTAGACTGTTAGAACACCGCATTTCTGGGACTTCCCTGGCAGTCCAGTGGTTAAGGCTCTGTACTTCCACTACAGGAGGCCTGAGTTTGATTCCTGGTTAGGGAACTGATATCCCATAAGCTGTGCAGTGTAGTCTAAACATCAAAAAGTCAAAATAATATGAACTTGCTGATCTCTTTTACCTTGACTCATTATCATAAATTTTTGCTGCCACCAAGATGAAGAAAGTTTCACTTTACAGCTGTACATGCCAGGTAATGGTAGTCTTCATCAAGGTTTTGGTAAATGATGACAAATGTGTTGTTTAACCTTTCCTCCCTCAAAGGATCATTCCCAATAAAAGTATCATGGAATTTGAACTTGTACCCTAAGGATTGACAGAGCCATGTGAGGGCACTTTATGGGAACCAACAGCAGAAAGGAAGAAAGAGCCATCCTTTGAATAGACAAAATAGGCAAACAGAATTGGGAGAAATATGAAGTATTGAAAGAGGTTTCAACTGCAAAATAGAAAAAAATTTTAAAATCCTTCCATTTAAGAAGTTAGTAGATAAACTGAATAATAGGGTTGCCATTATTGAGGCCTGGGTTTGTGTCCTGGACAATAACATGGAAGAAACATTTTATAGACACAGTACAAGTTGAAAGTGTTGCACTGATGAGAGAAAAGCAAGCTTCCTAGAGGACTAATGCAGATGATATAAATAAAATATTTTCCAAAAGAAGCAAATGAAAAACCAAAGTTAATTAAACAAATTAAAAATAGTATTTCTATGAACTAAAGACTTGAATTTGCAGAATTAAAACAGCCCCCAAATGTCAGGTGAAAGTTCAGAAAAGAAACATATTGGGCTATATACACATAATGGTGCCTAAACTTCAGAATGAAGATAATATCTTATAACTTTGAAAAATTTGTTTCTTAAAAAGTGAAGAGAATGAAATTGACCTTATTTTCATATATTACACTAGATGGTAAGGACATTGGAATAACATATATAGACAATACTTAAGAGAAAACAGACCAAGAATTTTAAACCCATGTGAACACTCCACTGTCATTAAAAAAAAAAGGAAAAGAGCATGTATTTATTTACAGTCTGTATGCCAATTTAGGGTAAGATGTATGAGTCTTAGGGAATGTTTAAATGAGTTCCTTAAATAAAAAATGATCAGATCTCTTATATTTGGGATGATAATATTGGTTAGCAATATATACAGCTTAATCTAAATAAATGACTAGGGGTGTTTAGTTTGACTGTTGAATCAGGATTTTTGAAATGGATGCTCTACTTTTTTTCCTTATAAATTTTATAGTCAAATTGATGATTAAATAAAGATTACAAAATGTTTACATCTTTTGAGTATTTGATATTTAAAATTAGATATATATGTGTAATTGCTCACTGATCCTTTAGAGATATTGCAGCTTGTGTAATATTTAGTAAGATCAGATTTTATCATTCGTTACTTTATTTTTTTACATTTACCCAAGAATCCAACTATGTGGTTTGTATACAATGGCTGTAGACCAACCTGGAGCCAAATTTGTATTTCTCTTAATAGAAAACTTTCCTAGTGGCTCAGACGGAAAGCGTCTGCCTACAATGCGGGAGACCCAAGTTCGATCCCTGGGTCGGGAAGATCCTCTGGAGAAGGAAATGGCAACCCTCTCCAGTACTCTTGCCTGGAAAACCCCATGGACAGAGGAGCGTGGTAGGCTAAAGTCCTTGGGGTCGCAAAGAGTCAGACACGACAGCGATTTCACTTTCACTTTAATAAAACACATCCTCTAAATATATATATATATAAATGTTTATTATTTCACTATATGAAATAAATTCCAAGTTCATATATGGGTAATATAAAAATATGCCTGCCTCATTTTTATAGCACTAATCATTAAAGGGACATATTAGTTAAAAGTAAATGGAAATTCTATTTCTTTTAATTTGGATAATTGACTTAAAAGGAAATTGTGAGATTTAGTGAACTATATTAAATGACAATGTAATTTCTTTCCCAATAAAGTATTATTCTCATTTGGGAATTCATTTATTTTAGACAGGTAGGCAGAATGTGATGAGGGTTTCCAGTATTCATTAACATAATTAATGTTTCAGAAATAAGAACCCTGACTAAGGCACAAATTGGGCTTAATAAGGATCTTCAAAACAAATACTCTGCTGTGTATATCTGTATCTGTACTTAGGTAGGGAGAAGGCAATGGCACCCCATTCCAGTACTCTTGCCTGGAAAATCTCATGGATGGAGGAGCCTGGTAGGCTGCAGTCCATGGGGTCACTAAGAGTTGGACAGACTGAGCAACTTTACTTTCACTTTTCACTTTCATGCATTGAAGAAGAAAATGGCAACCCGTTTCAGTGTTCTTGCCTGGAGAATCCCAGGGATGGGGGAGCCTGTTGGGCTGCCGTCTATGGGGTCGCACAGAGTTGGACACGACTGAAGCAACTTAGCAGCAGCATACTTAGGTAGATAAATGATGGACAGATACATGGGTAGGTAGATATATAGACAGACAGACAAATAGTCCTCTGGTGATTTTGAGATAGACCACACTGAATATAAAAGCTTTTATCCAGGTACTGTGGTGGTAGAGACAGAAGCAAAAGGAAAGACAAGCCAGAGGATCCTAAAAGAAGTTGTTATTGGAAAAAGATACGAGAGAATGCGACTCCAAAGATACTTGTAAAACTGTAAAATAACAGATGGTATTAATACAATTGCAAGCGTAGAAGCTCTCTACTGGCATAGGTTGTTGGAAAGGTTGGATGTGGGTGTGCTAAAGGTGCTCTGATCATTGAGGGAAGTAGCAGCGGGTATTAGTGAATGCATCTTTAGGAGAAAGGAATTCAAAAGCAAGACATGAACTCAGTGTGAAGATATGGCGTAGGAAATTATCAGTCACAGCAGCATGCGTGGAAGGTGAGAAGAGGTGAAACAAAAACATGCGCTTGCCGCAGTCAGTGGACCACTACCTGCGCTGCCATGCGTGCTCCCTGGGTTACAGCCGAAAGGCCCATTCATCCAAGTGAAGTGAAGCCAGTGACAAGAATAAAAGGTACAGAAGCCAGAAGCTATTAGAAGGTATTAGAAGCCAGGCTATGTTGAAAAAAAATAGGCAATGTGCGTGTCCTATTTTTTTTTCTTTTTTATATTTCATTAGAAGTTTTTATATTCTACTGGTGTGTGTGTGTGTGTGTACATGTAAAAATAGAGGGATGTATAGGTATGAGAAGTGGGAAATAAAAAATGATAATAGAAAGCAACTTCAAACAAATAATTTGCTATAGCTTTAGGAGTTCTGCTTTATTTTAATCATATTTCCTCTCCTTGGCTCATAAAACAATATCTGTTGTATTCAAGTTTGAAATATTCTGGTAACCATTTTTAACTTTTCCGCAAAGATAAAGTATAAGAAAACAATTTTGGAAAAGAGAAATGCATTTAGCAAATACTGAAGGAGTGATAAAAAGTGTGAGTTAGTTTGTGTTAGTAAATTATATTTTATAAATATAATCACTTGTAATTAGATTAAATCACATTTTGGTTCATAGCACAATATTTAAACTGGTCTACATATGCTTGTGTTTATATATTTATGGGGGCGTATGTTTAAATTACCAATAATGTTCCTTCTCATATGATTCTTTAATCATGCCTCCTAGGCAGAGGTAGCAACTCACTATCTATAATTGTGGGTCATATATATGATATATAAACCATACATATTTGATACAATATACATATATAAATATATCACTGCATGGAGTCATCGTAATATGCCTTTTCCCTTAACATTTTGTTCAGATTCATCCATGTTGTTGTGTGTAGCCACACTTCATTTATTTTAGCTGTTATTATGATCATTATATAAATATACCAAATTAATGTATCAATTTTGTTCTTGATGAACATTTGGCACGTTTCTACCTTTTGTTTATTATGAAAGTGTTACTGTAACATTCTTAAATATCTTTTCTAGTATATAGTTGCACAAGGGCTTCATACATATGTGTGCTTTTAGCTATTTATAGTTCTTAAATTAATATTTGCCTCTATCTCCTTCTTTCAGATTGAGAAAGCCTTTAGCTTTTTGGCCTTTTGGAGTAGGGTGAGCTAAAGAAAGTTTTAACATACCAGTCCTGTGATGCTAGATTTTCTCTACCTATACAGATTTAAAATAAAGTGATCACACCACGTCCTTCTTGATGCTGTTTCCCTCTCAGTTTATTTTTTTGGAGAATCTTCTCTTTCCATGTAACTTACCCTATTGTGGTCAAGCACCTTAATTTTTGTAGAGAAAAATGCGTAGCTAGACCCAAAAAATTATTCAGGAGGTAACCCAAACCATAGTATCCTAGTTCATATGGACTAGAACTTGACTGAAATTCTGGAAAGGCTATGAACTGTCCTTCCAGAAAAAGCAGGGGCAGCTATTACACTTGCTATTACCTCAATAGCTAGTACCTTTGATCTCTTTTCTTTAGTGGATGGCAAAGGCTTTTGGTACAACTACAGAATTCACTGCTTTATTGCTTTAGAATATGTGAACTAATCTTCTCAGCAGGCATGAAGAAATGCTAATGTACTTTAAATGTATTTGTGTGCCAATTTAGTCTTCAGGGGGTGCTGAGGCTGTGGATGCTTGGCAAAACTGTTACGGAAAAAAGTGAAAAACTGAGTGAGGTGGAGAATAATACGTGTTCAAGCATAGCATCTAACTAAATGCTTACATTGCTTATAAAACATGTAGATGGTTTCTCATCAAGCAGGATATATATATATATATATATACATATAAAATCACTACATATATACATCACTACATATAAACATCACTAAATATATATATCCTGTGTTGCTATACATATATATTATGTATGTGTGTTATACCCTATTATATATAATATACACACATATATGTTATATATTCTACTATACTATATAATTGTTACTTACTAAAGGTTTGTCAAAGCAGACAACATTCTAGTTGTTTGAGCATTGGAAAGTCCAGGAGACTTTTGGTCTAAATCCAGATAATAGTAAAGCTGTGTGTGCTCTTGGTCTAAAGAGTGAGGAAACAGTGGTAACTGTCTGACAGTTTGAGTGTGATGTATGACATCTTATGCCTAACAAGGGAGCCAGGACAATTGCCCAAGGATTTTTTTTTTTTTTAACGTGAAGGTATAAGTTCTTACCTGGTATAGTTAAAGTATATGAAAAGGTATATATGTGAGCCTATCCTTCTTTGGTTACAAAGATTAAAAAGTCAGTAGGAGCCTTGTGTGCTCTGTTTCAAAACATTGCAAAATTAAGTAGTTGTGAAAGCATTTGATAAATGGAGATGTGCATGTCATTATTGACATAAAGGATTCTCTGTGCTATTATTTATTGCTTTATTTAAACTTGTTTGCAAATATAATATTACAAAACTTAGGCAGCCAGTCCAGCATTGTTTAATTTACAAAATGCCTGTACATCTAAACTATCAAACAAGCCAGATATGTTTATAACTAAACTGGTGACTCAAACTGCCTGAATGCAAGTGCATTCCTTATTGTGGCAACCTCAACTATCCAGAAGGCTTGGAAGAATGTGAAAACAGTATTGAGGTCAGGAAGTCAACGTTCTACGAAAAATACCACAGACACTGTCTCAGAGTCTAGTCTAGTTTTGAGCAAAGTTCTTGCAAGTTTGATAAGACCATTTCCCAGCTCACAGAAGTTTATAAATAGTAAATAAGAAAGATGGATTGAGAAGAACTCTGTAGCTGCTGGTGGCAGACAGATCAAAGACGTGTCCTTGAGTGGGGAGGGGAGATCTGTGATGATTTATGAGACAGTCCTGCTCTTCAGAAGCTCACCACCTAGATAAGGATAGCTCAGCTGTGAATGGAAAAGAATAATTATAAAAATCAAAACACACAAAAAGGTCATTCTGTGGAAAGGCAAAAAGATTAATATTTTCAACACATTTCAAAGAAATGACTTGCCCTTGAGGCTTTTGCTCTTTTGCTATTCATTGCAACAACTGATTCTTGTAATGATACCCTACCTCATTAAGATAAGACTTTTATTCATCCACTATATTTAAGTAGATAAGGATATATATTATACTTGGGACATTTATAAATGCTGTTTGTAAAAATAAAGATAAGCTCTTACAAATTCAGCTTGAATCAGCTAGAAATTTATCTCATATAGAAGCCTATTTTCTGACAATGCTGGTTAAGATTCTTCACAGAAATTTAAAATTATTTTGGCAGCTCCAAAGCTATGGGAAAAGAGGCAATAGACATTCTTATAAATGTAATACTGTACACGCAGTGATTTCAGTGGTTATGTCATATGCAAGATAAATAAAAATGACTGTCACGCTTTGTACTTAGGAGAAAAGTCCTTAAGATTTATCAAGTAGACTTAATCAGCTCACATAGAAAGTAGCCCTGCCTGCATCTTTTACATGATCAAAAATAGTTAACATTTACCTGTCTGGCTATTGCAGATTGTAAGCTACTCTCAGCGCTCTTAATTGCTCTGGTGGTAAAGAAAAGTAGATAGCATCAGGTAAAAATTGTTCTTTTTTTTTTCATAATTAGTTTAGGTTTCTAGATTATTTAGAATTAAATGTCTTAACCTTTAATATTATTTCTGGAAATAAGCAAGAGCACAGGAACACAGCTGCTAAGAGTTGTTTTTTGAGTCAGTTTTATGAGAAGTTTAAAATATGACCATAGGAATTAGGGAGCACATTCAAGCAAGTATACCCTGTACTTACTAATAAGGTTCTTTTCAAATTGCAAACATTTAAAAACATTGAACTACTTAAAATCAGGTCAGATCTATGTAGTACTTTCGTGTATGTGTTCACTGGTCACAATGTTAATTTGAAACTACAAATTATGAGAAAAAAGCATCTAAATAAGGTCATTGCTTTATATTTCCTAAAATATTTCTATACACATGATCTCATTTTGTCCTCACAATACTAGAGCAAAGATGTTCTTATTATAAGCATTTGAATCAGGGAGAAAAAGAGAATAAAAACTTCTCAGACGTGTAATACTATTAAGTTACCTTTTATGTGGAACTGATTATGCTTGTCATAGACTAATTCTTATAGGCCTTAATATGAACATGTTATTAGAATATTTATGTAACAGATTTGGTTTTTAATAAAGTCATTCTTTGGCATCTGTGGGGATTAGTTCTGGGAGCCCCTGTGAATACCAAATCTAAGAATGTTCAAGTCCCTTATATAAAATGATGTGGCATTTTCATAAAACCTACCCATATCTTCCTGTGTTCATTTTAAATTGTCTCTGGATTATCTATAGTATCTAATATAATGTAAATGCTATGTAGATAGTTGCTGGTATAAGGAAAATGCAAGCTTTCCTTTTAGAAAATTTCTGTATTTTTTTCAAATATTTTCAATTGGTAGTTGATTAATTTCACGGAGGCAGAATCCATGGGTATGAAGGACCGATTGTAAATCATTTGTGCCCAGGGTCACACAATTTGTGAATGATGAAGCCAGAATTCAAAGGCTGGCCTATCTGGTGCTATTTTAAAATTGATATTATTAAATTTGGTCACAGTTTATCTATGTTTTACAAATCAGTAAATTGATATTCAATACATGTCAATGAATTGATCTGTATGTTGTTGACTTTCTACCATGAGTCTAATTCAAATATATTTGTGATATTTTTGCTTTCTTTGCAGTTCACAATAATCCTTTGTTTCTACAATGTGTCATTAAAAATATATGCGAACTGTACGACCTTTATGAGAGTTATTCATTATGTTGATTGATAAGTAGACCATGTTACTACTTGATTAGAAAGACTAGGGTAGGTTGATTTTTCATATAAGTATGTACAGAATATTGCAACAGTGATTTCTTTATATAAGTTTAAATTTCTCATGTATAATCTACAAAAGCCTTAAGGGCACCTATTAGTGAAATAATTTATTGGCCATGCAATTTGTATGTAGTTGTTATGAGGATGTAAGGCTGTTTTCCTGTTTATGTTTTTTATTGTAACAATAAAGAGAACAAAGTTAGGAATTATGTGCTCTATGTCGTCTAGAGACAAAACGTATTCTGTGTGACTAAAAAATGTTCCAGGGGAGGTAAGCCTGGAAATCTGCTGGGCCTCATCACTTACCTGTGCTTTCTTTCTGTTTTATACCATATCATTTGCCTTTACTATAGCCTTCATCAATATGCTCTGTAGAAGTTTGTGATCCTATCAATTATCTGACTTATGTAATTTTTGCTGTTCAGATTATAAATAAGGTTTTTGTAATAATTCTTGACTCAATAATTAAGTTATGCTTAACTAAGGCTTTGTTTGGGAGGGATAAAATGAAGCAAGTGAGAGTGAGAACTGTTGTCACCAGGATGGCTTCCTGGCCATCCTCAGGGTGAGGTCAATGCTTCAAACACTGGAAGCATTGATGGTAGAGAAAATACACTGAAGTCACTTGCAGTTGTAGATCCCAGGTCTAGATGGATTCTGAAAGACAATGGAACTTCTAATGGAAAGGAAGTGTTAGCTGCTTTTGCCTCTTTTAACAAAAATGAAGGTAACTGAGAAATCATCCAAGAATAGTCCATTGACTTATACCTGGTGATTCAGTCTGTAGAGTGCAGGGTCATATTTATTGCCCAAAGGGAGTTGGCAAATATCCATTTTGATCAAAATGATTCCTATCAGACTAATAGTTAATAAAATGATTATACAGGTCACAAGGAGAGGGATCCAATAGGTTATTGAAACATGAAAGCTTTATTGGAAACTCCTTTCTGTGTCCCTCTTGAAATGGATTTTGCATGCAAGAAACAAAGAGGCTATATTCATGTGTAGAGACTGTCAAGTGGAACAGCATGATCAGACTTCAGGACCCTCACTTAGCTTCAACTTTTGAAGAAGTGTGGCCAAAAGGAGTAAAATTCTAACCTGTTAAGCCAGAAAAAATCAGAAGACATAATACATATCCTAAAACAGAAAACTACCCAACTCTATCCTTGGACATTGGATAAGGATTGTGCTTATGAGGCTCCTGCAGCCTTGTGACTACAACCAACTTAGAACTGGTTGTATGACAGAACTCAAGTTTCTTCTAATCCATGTACTTTTCTGTTTTTTTAAAGCACTGATGGTTAAGTGACGGTTTAGGTGATGCTAAAATTGGCACAGCTCCTTATATTACTTTACTTATTTCTGTATTAGTTTTCTTTCTTTTTTTTTTTTTTTACCAACTCACACATTCATCACCATGACATAAAATTTCAGGTGCTCTTGTAACCTAAAGTTCCATAGGTCAGATGGATTAAGGGATTAAAGTCATCTTTTCAACATAGGTATTTGCATAGTGCTCATAGATCAATTGTTTGGCACTCAGTAGTATTTTCCCATTAAAAAACTGTATTGTAAATGATTGTTACATCTCTGATTCTACTGAATCTATATCCAGCTAAAATTCCACACATATTAAGTAAAATGCAAGAAAATATTGTGACATTACTTTTTAAGTATCATACATTGTATGAAAGCATATAATATGTTAAAAGAAATGAGAAAACACTTCCCTGACATTTTATTTTTAACAGGTTAATTGAGGTACAACTGAGCTATCAGGAAGGCCCCTTTGATATACAAAAACCAGCTCATGTTTAATACATACAATTTTGGGGTCTGGGCATATTCATACACCCGTGAACCCATCACCATAATCAATATAATGAACATATTTTCACCTCCAAATGTTTGTGTATACATGCATATTATGGTAATAACATTTAACAGCAGATCTACTCTCTTAACACAATTTTCAGTGCACGAGACAGTAATGTTGACTAAATACCAACGTTGTATAGCAGAGCTCTAAAACTAATTCATCTTAACTGAAACTTTAAACCCGTTGACATTTATTTATTTATTTTGGTGAGAATTAAATGATTCAAAACTGCCCTGAGTGGGGCTGAATAATAAGAAAAAGATTTTATTATGAAAAAAAATAAAAATGAATAAAAGCACAGTTAAACTGGATAGAAGTGCACAGACGGTTGATTAAAAATGTTGCGGAAAGAGAGATACAGAATACGTAGCTACTAAAATTCTAATAAATGACTGTATGAGATAAAGTAGTCTTAATGTCCCACCAGAAACTTAAACTATAAAAGAGCCACTACAGAGTCATTTAATTTGTGCTAGCCACAGAGGCTTAAACATTCTGATTATACAAAAGATAAATCTATAATCTCTTCAGAGCTAGTTCCAATTAAAATACTAGGGGGTAAAGGAGAGGATTATGAGTGGAAGGATTTCCAAGTGATAGAAGAGCCAAGGTCTTTGACACCATCCCCAGTTGGGGACCCAAAGTAGTTTGAAGTGGTTAAGTAAAATGACTGGAGGGTTTGTTGAATCATGATAGATGACATATAGTTCCATCTAAACTTGCTAATATAAAGCTAAAGACAATATAAAGGTAAATTTAAAATAACGGGGTTTGGTAAGACAGCTGTTGGATGCTTACAAAGTGAAGTGTGGCTCAAATTAAGAATATTTACTGAAAGTTTTGTATGGTTGTTGCTTTACCACTACCTGAATATATTCCTGGAACAAATGTGATGTCTGGATGGGGGATTCTTCCCATACTTAAATCATGGAAGCAAAAAATGTTGTGCAAATTTACTTTTCAGTGTTAATTGTGCATACTTGATGAAAACATCTAGGAATACATAAGCCCACACAAGTTGTCAGTTTATAACAATATCAGCTATCAGGAGGCATTAGAAAATGTTGTTTTTAATTAAGGATTTATAAGGTGCAGTACTCACAAAATCCTTTTTCAAATTCCAGTTTTATCTATTAAAAAATCCCAAATAGACCCTAGAGGAAGCTATAGATTGATGTCTTAATAAAGTAGTGTCTGCTTCCCTTGAGTACAATCGACCATGCCTGATATGGTATTAACAACTCAGGCTTTGAGACATGCTAAAGGACATTAGTTTTTCTTTAATCAGTTTGGCTAAGGTTGTCTTTTCAGTTTCAGTTTTGGAAGAGAGCTTTAGCTGGTTGGGTCAGTTTGTATTTATGTATGATGGACTTTGGTACACATACGGTAGTCTCCCACAAGGATATTTAAGTGTCCTTTAAATTGTGAGGGATAGTTTGAAGCCAACCAGTAAAAGCTATTGGGATTCTGAACTTGAAAATCACTTAATATATCATCAAAATAACACAGATTTCAAAGACAACTTTTGTCTATTATGGGCATTAGTTGCAAATGATTCTACTGATATTAAGTCATAAAATTAGTTTGAGAACCGAAACGTCCATTGTTTCTTGGTTTATGTCAGATCGTTTTTCCAGCAAGGAAGGACATGCACAAAGGGATTCCCTACTAAATGAAATGGCATATTCAGGAATATTTGATAGGCAACTACTGGAAGTGTCCATTGTACACATGAATAGGTGATTGCTATGCCATTGAACCCTACAAGAAATCTCCTTCAGGAGTTAGTTTCCTAACCCCATAGCTGGATGAGCCCCTCCCTATAATCAGTTATCATAGGATGCCAAATATGCATCTAGGTGTAAGGATGGTAGCTCAGAAGTAGAGGATGGACACTCAGCTTGGAAAACAGATGCATTACAATGCACTCATTGTTGTCATTTAAAGATTAAAAGGATAAATCCACTGAATGAGTAGAATTAAGATTGGTATTATTTGTGGCATCACTAAACAAGAGAATTACAATATAGTATGCTTTTGCTTTCAATTATTCCTTGGGCAGTAGCCAATGGACTGGCAATAGGGTCTGAATAGAGGGCTTGGGTAAACTGGAAGATCAAAGGAACCCCAAATAGGGTGTTATATTATGGGAGTCTGTATGGACTTGGAGAGAAAAATCAAAATGTGGTCATTTAATGGAAACCTTACTCCAGGACCTGGCCCTTATTCCCAAGTTGGAACATTTCTGTCTTGGTGGATGCTGGTGTCTCAAAGTGTTGACAAAATCTCTCCACACTGGATAGGCTAGACTTTCTACATCCTCTGAGACTGTGTGACCTCTGATGTCTTGGTTCTGTTCTCAATACTGTAATAGTCATTTTATAGACACATCATACAGATTTCCCCCTTTCATACAGAACTCGGTCCTCAATCAAGGGTTGCTGCTTTCTAAAAATAATTTCTTTGTTTTTCGTGGCTTTTCTAGTTCTTCCATGTAGAAGCTGTCACCAGGTCTGTATCCTAGCCTGAGGCAAAAATCTCTTTAAGCTGCGTTTAACTTTTCAAAGGATATTCTCTCCAGTTACGGTGTTAAGATTTTATAACATAATATTTCTTTCCACTTGCTTGATTTATTGTTCATTCTTTTCCCACATAGCTCACAGGTCTTTTCTGCTAAATCTCCCAATTTTCACTTTAACCATTTTTTTTCTTCTCAAAGACACACTATATCCTTATAGTTAGTTGACTATTTTAACAAATTAAGATTTGCAAATGTGTATACTTAACACATCCCTAGATTAAAACCAGAAAGGGGAGCTGACCATAATTATAGCTTTGGGATAATTCAGTAATTTGTGTGATTGTATCAAAATCTTTGTGTCAAAATAGAATTACCATATTAACATTTTGTTCTAGATTGTCAAAAGTTCAGAAATAACTAAAGTAAAACCTATTAATCACCAAAATTGTAAATAGTGAAAAATTTTTGTACACACATCAGAAAGAGTGTTTGCAAATGGACCATTCAAACCAAAACATGAAATGAGGCTCAGGGGGCTATTGTTATAAAAAAACGTAAATAGTAACGTGGGGACAGTTTAATTTTTACAGTGATTGGTTGTAATATTAGACTTTTATTAAACGATGGGGAATTGGTTGATGGTTACATCATATCAACCTTAGGAAACAGTTCAAGTTTTGCTTTTCATTTCCAGGGGCATAAATAAGAAATGACCCAGGTCCAATTTAACTTGCAATTTAAGCTAAATTAAACTGTTTGTATGACTAAGCTGGTTTTGTCTGTTCAGGGATTTTTAAGACTCGGTCTCTTTTTTGTCAAGACAAATTTCCAAAGGTGAAAGGTCAAAATTATTTAAATTTGGGGGGAAAAAAAAACCAAGAAATAATATGTGGATTTTATAGAAAATTTACTTTTTTACAGATAAGTCATCTAGTGGCCAGGCTTCCCTGATAGCTCAGTTGTTAAAGAATCCGCCTGCAATGCAGGAGACCCTGGTTCGATCCCTGGGTTGGGAAGATCCCCTGGAGAAGGGAAAGGCTATACACTCCAGTATTCTGGCCTGGAGAATTCCATAGACTGTACAATCCATGGGATCACAAAGGGTGGGACATGACTGAGCGACTTTCACTTTAACTTTTCACTTCATCTAATTGCCTGTATATTTGTAACTGGTTATATCTCCACAGTTAGTAGTACTCTAAGGATCCTAATCTTTGAATTAGCATAATCTTACTTTGAGAAAATATCTGTTTCTTCCTTGTAATTTTCCCTTTTATTTCTTCTTCTTTATGCATGTGGGAGGTTTTATGCTCATTATCACAGGAGAGGAATGTTAGCAGAACTGGGGGGGGAAAGGGGGCTTACAGATGGCTTTGCATTTATTTTTTAAAGCTTAAGCTGTTAGAAGGAAGCTTTCAGGTACATAATGATTATATTTAAGAAGCAAAAAGGTAGAATGTATTGTTTTTGAAGAAGCATAAATATATTTCTTAAAACTCAAGAGAAGGGCCAAGAAGAGAGACCCGTCTTTAGTCAGGATGCTATTAGTCAGGGTGCTACGGAAGCAGCAGTATAACTGTGAAGGACCATTTTCATGGCCCTTCATGGACCAACTTCATGGACCATTTTAGCCGCCAGTATTTAAAGTTCCCACTGAAATATGCATGCACCAAAGCTGTGTGGCAGCCTCAAGGGAATCAGTTACCCAGTGAGAAGGGGCCACTGGAATGAAAATCTGGAGATTCAGTAATAACCTGTGTGAACAGATGAGGTAGGAACATATCAACCTCTCCAGGTTATGCCTTGGAGAGGCTTGAGACTATGAAATAAAATATAATCACAGAAAGTTATCTTTTGTTGGTCAGAAATTCAGTGGTGTCATTGAAAATGACATTTCTTCCACGATAACAAATGCTTTATTTGTTAAACAATGAAAGATAGACAAAATTCCTACCCATTAAACAGCTATTCTTGCAGAATTCCCCTTTAACAGATTAAATAGGAAATAAGTCATGTAAATAATCCCTTGCTTTACAAAAAAAGTCTTCTCTAATTTTAACACATGACCACTTGAAATTTTTCTTTTTATATTTCAATTAAAGCATTTGGAGGTCTGGCTACAACTTTTGGTCATGTAGTTATGTTTCTATCCTCAAGAGGGCACTTTAATATAAGCGAAATCCCTTCCCAGAAGTATTTTAAATTCTCTGTGAGCAAAACGCTTGACTTCACGGAGCATCTGTCTTTCATAATACTGTTTTCCATGTGTATACCTGCACTCTTTTCAGTGTTCCTCTAAAAACAGAATAGAGTTGTCATTGTATAAAATGTGGGATTGTAAGCTAGGCACATCCCATTCTTACCTTTTTCCTTTCATCACAGTTTCCTATTATATAGGCTTTGTCAGATCATCTAGAAATTGATAGGTATTTTTGTTCTATGAATAGTAAGTAGAATTTAATGCATGAGACTAGGTTGGATCCCTTGAATTATTTTTCACAGTGTTTTCTATTTTTCTAATGTTTGTATTTTAATCAAATATGTGTTTTTGGTTAATACCTCAGTCAAGTTGCAAATTCTCTACAATGGATGTTTCTTTTCACTTTGAAGAATAAAGGTGTTGGGAGACATTCCAGAATACTCTCAAGGAAGAAAAATAATTTCCCCTACACCCTTCTAATGTCTTAACTGAGACCTCCTGTAATAAAAGATAGATTAACAGGGGAAAATACATATATTTAATAATATGTATATCTTCTGTATACACAGGAGATATAAATGTCAGAGGTAAATATTAAGGAGTAAGACAGCAACAAGCCAGCCTAGATTGAAACAGCTCAAAGGTAGAGCAGAGATGGAAACAGAAAAAAGAAAGGTTACACACCCAGTTCTACAGTATTTCCAAGACTGTAGTCACAGGTGGCCTTCAAAGATAGAATCAAAAGTAAATTTACATTTTCTGACACAGGTAAGAGATGTGTTGTCAGACCCAATCTGTGTACACGATATACACAGTGAGGCCAAAGAAATGGAAATATCAGAGTTTGGAGCAGAAAAAGGTTTATTGCAGGGCCAAGCAAAGAGAATTGGTGGCTCCTGCTCAAAAGTCCTGAACTTGAACTCTGGCATCTTTCAGGAAAGAGTTTTAAAGTCAATAGTTGGGGTGAGAGAGTGAGACTTTCTTCTGATTGATTGTTTGCTTGCTGGTGAGGTAACAGGAATCCTGGTTACCCTCCTCTCCCAAGGGGAGGAATCTTAGTTCCTGCAGAACAACTCAAAAACAGGGATCAAATTATTCTGCATATCTCTTGAGGAGGAACTGGTACTGTTTTATCCCTGAACTTTTTTTCCTGACTGTTTTTCCTTTGTTTCTGCAACTCCTCCCGTCCCTAATTCAGTTCAGTTCAGTTCAGTTCAGTCACTCAGTCATGTTCGACTTCAACTTCCCTAATTAGTAACTGCTGTGCCTTCTCTTTGGAAATCAGGCAAAGCCTAGGAGACTAAAGCCTTTTCTACAAATAAGAGACAGGATGGGGAGAGGGGGTGTGTCATCAAGAGACTTTTGTACTCAGAAGGACCCTGCAGCTTCCCTCTTTTCTTTGATATTTCTTGGTCCTGAGAGGAACAGATGCAAGATAAGAAAGGGAATAAAGTTTTGGATTCTGTTGTCATTCAGTCACTAAGTCGTGTCCAACTCTTTGTGACCCCATGGATCGCAGCACAACAGGCTTCCCTGTCCATCACCAACTCCTGGAGTTTGCTCAAACTCATGTCCATTGAGTTGGTGATGCCATCCAACCATCTCATCCTCTGTCATCCCCTTCTTCTGCCTTCAATATTTCCCAGCATCAGGGTCTTTTCCAGTGAATCAGCTCTTCACATCAGGTGGCCAAAGTGTTGGAGTTTCAGCTTCAGCTTCAGCATCAGTCCTTCCAATGACTATTCAGAGTTGATTTCCTTTAAGATTGACTGCTTTGATCTCCTTGTTGTCCAAGGGACTCTCAAGAGTCTTCTCCAGCACCACAGTTTGAAAGAATCAATTCTTTGGCTCTCAGCCTTCTTTATGGTCCATCTCTCACATCCATGGGCTTCCCTTGTGGCTCAGCTGATAAAGCATCCACCTGCAATGTGGGAGCCCTGGGTTCAACCCCTGGGAAGATCCCCTGGAAAGGAAAAAGGCTACCCACTCCAGTATTCTGGCCTAGAGAATTCCATGAACTGTATAGTCCATGGGGTCTCAAATAGTCAGAAACGACTGAGCAACTTTCACTTTCTTTCTCACATCCATACATGACTACTGGAAAAATTATACCTTTGACCATATGGACCTTTGTCAGCAAAGTGATGTCTCTGCTTTTTAGTACACTGGATAGAGAGGTTAATCATAAACTTGGCAGGGGAATTTGATTTTAGGGGGAATAATTTTTAGAGGTATGCAGTTCTGAAATGAATATTTATACCTTTTAAATTATTTGAAATGAATTTTCTTGGTAAAGTATTGTTACCTGAAAACTAAGTTTGCCTCTTGGTGAGTGCAAAGCCAAAAAACACAACCACAACAAAGATAGAAGGAAGGATTTATTTCTTGAAACAAGTAAAGAGAACACCAGGGATCTTTCCCAAAGCAGTGTCTGGCCCAAAAACAAAATGGGCAAGTTTTAAGCTAAAGTTACATGCATATTCATGAAATGGCTTGGTTGATAGAGTCCAAGCTTGAGCCCAAGCTTGAGTCACAATGGTCAGAAAATGCCTACATCATTTTCTCTAAGGTTCTAGTTGATCTGGTGGTTGAGTGCTTCAGGCTAATTTTACCATTAAAATAGAAATGGGAGTCTTTACAACTGATGTTACTGATGTTGCTGTTGTTACTTCTCTTGCCTGACAGGCAGTGTTTCTGAATATTTTTGTTTGTTTGTTTCCTTAACATCATTAGCTGCTGAGATCTGTTCAAGGAGGACCATCTTGGCTAGGTTTAGATCACAGAATGGCTTAGGCCAAAAATGGCTTCTCTTATGTTAAGGAAGCCATGCCTGGTTTTCTTCCTCTGGGGTCCCCAACCCTACCTTTGTATACTATCTTACTTGTAAGATCATTTAGTGTTAATAACTATACCTATTTATTTATTTACTTAGAATATTGACAGATAAGTTATCAAGTAATAAAAAATAAAACATAATAAAGATTTTAAGATCTTTAATACATTTTCATATATTTTCTAAGTTTTAAATATTAACCAACATTTTCATCATCAACCATCAAAGTTAAATATTAAACTTTGTCTAACATTTTTACAAATATTTTTTTTACTCTATGTACCAACAACTACTTTTAACATAAAAATGCTTTTTATCACTCACTCTTAAATTCAGACTCTATATAAGCTTAATTAAGATATTTAATTATAGAAGAAGTGATCAGCATATGAGTCATATATAATACAAAGCACCAATGAAAAGCACTATGACAAGCACCAATAAAACTGAAGATTCTGTCTGCAATGAACTATCTTATTTGCTAATCTCAACTAGGTAACTAGAAAAATTGTTTTATAAAGAAATGCTTTCCATATGCTAGAAATCTTTTTTACAGAACCCTTATTCAACACATGCTGTATTTTTAATATAAATTTAATTTATTCAGTTCAGTTCAATCACTCAGTTGTGTCCAACTCTTTGCGAGCCCATGGATGGTAGCACACCAGGCTTTCCCATCGATCACCAACTTCCAAAGCTTGCTGAAACACATCCATCAAGGTGGTGATACCATCCAACCATCTGAACCTCTGTCATCCCCTTCTCCTCCTGCCTTCAATCTTTCCCAGCATCAGGGTCTTTTCCAAGGAGTCAGTTTTTTGCATCAGGTAGCCAAAGTATCAGAGCTTCAGCTTCAGCAACAGTCCTTCCAATGAATATTCAGGACTGATTTCCTTTAGGATGGACTGGTTGGATCTTGTTGCTGTCCAAGGGACTCTCAAGAGTCTTTTCCAACACCACAGTTTGAAAGCATCAATTATTCTGTGCTCAACTTTCTTTATGGTTCAACTTTTGCATCCATACACGACTACTGAAAAAAACACAGCTTTGACTAAATGGTTGTTTCTTGGCAATGTGATGTCTCTGCTTTTCAATATACTGTCTAGGCTTTTCATAGCCTTTTTTCCCAAGAAGCAAGAGTCTTTTAACTTCATGGCTGCAGTCACCCTCTGCACTGATTTTGGAGCCCCCCAAAATAAAGGATGTTACTGTTTCTATTGTTTCCCCATCTATTTGCCATGAAGTGATGGTACCAGATGCCATGATCTTAGTTCTGAATGTTGAGTTTTAAGCCAGCTTTTTCACTCTCCTCTTTCACCTTCATCAAGAGGCTTTTTAGTTCCTCTTCACTTACTGCCATAAGGGTGGTGTCATCTGTGTATCTGAGGTTATTGATATTTCTCCCAGCAATCTTGATTCCAGCTTGTACTTCATCTAGCCTGGCATTTCACATGATATACTCTGCATATAGGTCACAGAAAACTAATCAAACTGATCACATGGACCACAGCCTCTTCTAACTCAATGAAACTATGAGCCCTTTAACTTATTAATAGCTCTCAAATGCCTTTGTACTGTGTTGGGGTACTTAATTTTCTATCTTAGTGTCTTTATTAGTGAGTATTCCAACTGGAAATTTTCTATTCAAAAGTTTAAGTATAGGTTGTCCATATACTTGTAATGGTTAAAGTTCAAATTTCATGTGAGTTTTGAAGGGGAACAAAATATGCCACCCCAAAATATGCTTCTTTGCCATAATGATTAATACAGCTGGTTATTTTTAAGAAACAGTAGACATGGATACTGCTCTGAAAACTGAGTGGAAGTTACCCTTCTGCTAGAAATTTATACTTGTATGGAAATTTTTCATTTGTAATGGTGTCTCTCTAGCTGTATCAGGAAAGGACTATCTAAATCTCTAGAAACAATGAATGGAGAAGGCACCCACTTCAATCGGCATAAAAACCATGTCCTAGTTTACTGTGCTTTTCCTGGTAATCCATGCCAACTCCTTAGCCCTACAACGTCTTCTTTTGTCTTTAGTTGGAGATAGTGTTTCAGGTGGTGGCTTTGGCTATTTCAGAAAGTTACTTTGTGTTTCCTGGCTCTCCTATGTATACAGGAGGTATACATAGTATGAAACTTCAGTTTTCTTGTATTAATCTGTCTTATATGAATTTAGTTATTAGACCAGCTAAAGAACTTAATCACCAACTCGATGGACGTGAGTTTGCGTGAACTCCGGGAGTTGGTGATGGACAGGGAGGCCTGGCGTGCTGCGATTCATGGGGTCACAAAGAGTCAGAAATGACTGAGAGACTGAACTGAACTGAACTGAAAGAACTTAAAAGGAAGAAGATAAATTTTCTTCACCCCTATAGGTTTTTAACAGCAAGAGGAAATAAAAATAAAAACATTGCTGTGAGTTGTATGTCATGCTTGGTGATCAAATTATCTTTGGGTTCAGTCCATAAATTAGTGTGCACTCTAAAATTATGGTTGAATTTCTTTTTTGGAATTCAGGAGGGATCACAGGGTACTCAAGAATCCACAGTAATGTGTAAAATCTGGGTCAATATATTTAGTCTAAAGAAAAGAAAAAGTGAAAGTGAGGTCATTCAGTCGTGTCTGACTCTTTGCAACCCTATGAACTGTAGCCTACCAGTCTCCTCGGTCCATGGAATTTTCCAGGCAAGAGTATTGGAGTGGATTGCTGTGTCCTTCTCCAGGGTATCTTCCTGACCCAAGGATAGAACCCTGGTCTCCCGCATTTCAGACAGACACTTTACTGTCTGACCCACCAGGGAAGCCCATATTTAGTCTAAGGGAGCAGTAACTTCAGAGAACTGGCACAGAGGCCCAAGTCTAGCAGCTGTCATTTCCTGGCACAAGGAAGATTCCAGTTTTGTGGGGGTTTTTGTTTGTTTTTTTAAGATTACTAAAAACTGGAAGCAAGAAATGTCCATAAATAGTTATTGATATGTACCAGGTACCTCTTTTACTCAACTACAAACCTACTGAAAAGGTAATGTCCACATTAAGGACCAGGAGACTTTATTGGAGAAATATGAGAAAGAAGCCAAATTTCTGGTACTTAGGCACAGGAAACATGGGAAAATCCAAAGGAAACAAAACATGTAAACATAAGTATTATAACTGATTCACTTTACCTAATAGTTTTGCTCAACAAGTTTGTGGCTCCAAAATTAATTATATTAACATTAAAAACTGAAACTAAGGCTCCTTGATCTGTTGCTCCACCTGCTGCTTCTGCTGCTGCTAAATCACTTCAGTCGTGTCCAACTCTGTGCGACCCCATAGAGGGCAGCCCACCAGGCTCCCCCGTCCCTGGGATTCTCCAGGCAAGAACACTGGAGTGGGTTGCCATTTCCTTCTCCAATGCAGGAAACTGAAAAGTGAAAGTGAAGTCGCTCAGTTGTGTCTGACTCTTTGTGACCCCATGGACTGCAGCCTATCAGGCTCCTCCGTCCCTGGGATTTTCCAGACAAGAGTACTGGAGTGGGTTGCCATTGCCTTCTCCGGTTGCTCCACCTAAGATCACCCATTTCTTAAGAGCTTTGAGGGCTTGAATGATTTCAAGGCAGTGAATCAGCAGGTGATATTCATTTCTCACAGACATTAATTAGACCTTGAGGCTCACAGTACTGGAGACTTTAGTGATTAAACTTACACACACCAGGGGCTTACTCAGACTGGCCTTCCTTCCATATGCTTTGCTTTTCTCTTTAGGCTACTGTACTACTAGATAGCATTCATTAAGATGTGTAATTTCCACAAAACTAATAAAGTTGAGAGTTTAAAAGTGCATAAATATAATATAATAAAACAAAATTTTATAGGGCAGTGTCTTGGAGACACTTGGAAAAAGAGGAGTTTTATTTTTCTTCCTTTTGAAGTTGAGCTAAACTCTTGAAGCCCCAGTTAATTGGGTGTCAAGATATCAAACAATAGGAAGGACCAATAAGCATTCAGTGGTCTCCTCCCTGAGAACTTATGTTGGGTAAATGATAAGTGAACTTTAAAGCTTTAGCTTTTCTGTCTCCTCTTAACCTTTACAACCCTTATATCCATTTATGAGAAAGCTTCAAGTACCAAGCAGAGATCCAAAGAAAGATTAGAAAATGAGATTGGACTATTACTATTTTTCTGGCAGAAAGGTTCACTCGTCTAAAACTGGCCAAATGATTCCATAATATAGACTTTTGTTACTTTCTTCCCAGAGATAAAGGTAAAAAAATGAGTAATAAAAATGAACTTTTCTATTGTACACATGGATTAACTTCAGGGAAAGTAAAGCAAAGTATAAATACATGCATGCACAATTACATATATATTTCTGTGTGTGTGTGTATATATATGTGTGTGTGTGTGTATATACACACACACACACACACACGCACACACATATATATATATATATTTATATATATATATATATATGGCTTCCTTGATGGCTCAGTTGATAAAGAATTCTCCTGCAATGCAGGAGACCCCTGTTCGATTCCTGGGTTGGGAAGATCCCCTGGAGAAGGGATAGGCTACCCACTCTAGTATTCTCATGCTTCCCTTATGGCTCAACTGGTAAAGAATCCACCTGCAATGCAGGAGACCTGGGTTCGATCCCTGGGTCGGGAAGATTTCCTCTGGAGAAGGGAAAGTCTACCCACTCTGTTGCACACACATAAGTAACCATTTGTTTACATGACAGTGGTATTTTTCCAACTGTAAACAACCTCAGATATTTGTTCAGTATATTCTCTTGAGAAAATATTTCCTGAAACATACCCTTCATATTAATAATTGTGAATCTATTATAAAAAGCCTGTGATTTGATATAAAAAGCCATCGAGAACCACTACTAGGGCTTTTCCTGGGGCACAAAGATTAACATTAGCCCCGCAGAAACTATTGTGTAGTCAGCATAGAAAGAATGACTATAATTTGTTCCAGAGGTTAGAAATAAACATCATGGTGATATTTAAATGAATAATACTATACAAGGAAGTGGTGTTGATATTTCTGTAAGTCATCTATTACTAAACAAGTCTGCGATTCTGTAACTGAAGAGACCAGAAAAATATCAAGATTAAAGGAGTGTATCTTTAGGGCTGAAACACATCTTAGTGTTTTGGAGAAAGAATGTGTCGAGGAAAAGAAGTAGATAGAAGTGCTGAGATATGTACACATTCTTAAAATCTGGAATTAAAGATTTTTCTTTTTCACAAAAACTGACAGAGAGAGAAACACTAGTATATACGTGTGCTCTGGTCATCTGATGCAAAGGCCCTGATGAGGCTGACCTGGTGTCGCAACAGCATTTCTTCAGACTATCAAATTCTCTCTTTCTTTCCAAATTATTATTTTTATTTTTCTAGAAACTTTCACCTGTATCAAAATTCTTTTGAGAAATTAGAGGATATTTGTAGAAAAATATCTTGATAACAACTTGGGCCTTAGGCTATAATATGAGAGAGCTTGGATGCGGGCCAAACTAAGGGACCAAGAGAAAATGGAAGATTACAGGATGGGAGAAATAAACCAGCTGAAGTAGTCTCTGAAGTCCACGTGACTTCTCCATCATCTTCAACACTCTTCAACTAGATAAATGTTCACCTGCACGCACACGCACACACACACACACACACACAGACCATGTCTTCAGTTAAGGTTCCAAGGCTTCAGAATATTGGAAGTATCTTTGGAAATGGTAAAGAAGTCTAAAAAGTAGGACTTATTAGGCTGACATAGGTGGAATAAAGGCAGTAAGTGTTTCAGAAAGCAGAAAAGTGTGTGGAAGTCAAAGAGTCAGAAGCTTTAAATTTGGTAATTCAGCCAGGGTTAAAAAGAAGGATAAGAGGCAGAGGGTGAACTAGCTCATGCCTACCTTTTATAAATCTGTAAATGCCCATGTTTAGTACACAGTAGTTTCTGTCATCTTGATTTGATAATCATCATTGTCAAACTCTTGATGCATTGGTAGAGCACGTTTTGAATCTGCAGATTTTAAGGACAAGTCTTTTGGGCCCTGGTGAACACAAAATTCACTCTATGACATATCTCAAGTGTTGTTATTTTTCTAATGTCTAAAGATTAAATAAATAAGAAAATGTGAATAAGAAACTAGCTAGTAAGGACCCCAGATGTAAGTTACTAAGTTTCTTACTGTATTCTTTCCTTCAAGAAATGTGACTCTGAGCTCTACTTGTTTTTATTTTCTCTCTCTATGCTCTTTTATAATTTTATGGGAGAAAATATTTCAGCTCCTATTGTGCAACTTCTGAAAATGAAAGCAAAGGAAAGCCATCAAAAGAAATAATCATCAAAATGTATATGGGAAGTGATTATATATTAGTACTAAGGGGAAAAAGCATAAAATATTGTTCAGGTTGGCATAAGGAAAAATGACCAGTGGCAAATGCCTGTCTGTGTTTGAGGTGGAAGAGCTGATATCTGATGAGTGTAGACACTGTATGATTTGAGGTCAACCAAATGAAGAGAAATTTTGAGGATATGACATTGTATATGTAGTTTGGGTGTCATATGTGTGGTATTATATTTCAAATCCATGGGGAAAATGATATTTGTAGGATATTATGGCTTCCCATATGGCACAGTGGTAAAGAATTTGCCTGGAGACTCAAGAGACATGGGTTCAGCCCCTGGGTCAAGAAGATCCACTGGAGTAGGAAATGGAACTCACTCCAATATTCTTGCCTGGAACATTCCATGGAGGAACCTGCCAATCTATGATCCTCAGGGTGGCAAAGAGTTGGACACAACTGAGCAACTGAGCACACACACATTAAGGATAGAATAAAAAATACAGTGGAATAATGATAAGTGAAACAGAAGAGTGAAAAAGTTGGCTTAAAACTCAACATTCAGAAAGCAAAGACCATGGCATATGGTTCCATCACTTCATGGCAAATAGATGGGGAAACAATGGAAACAGTGACAGACTTAATTTTTTTGTGCTCCAAAATCACTGCAGATGGTGACTGCAGCCATGACATTAAAAGACGCTTGCTTCTTGGAAGAAAAGTTATGACCAACCTAGACAGCATATTAAAAAGCAGAGACATAACTCTGCCAACAAAGGGCCATCTAGTCAAGGCTATGGTTTTTCCAGTAGTCATATATGGATGTGAGAGTTGGACTATAAATAAAGCTGAACACAGAAGAATTGATGATTTTGAACTGTGGTGTTGGAGAAGACTCTTGAGAGTCCCTTGGACTGCAAGGAGATCCAACCAGTACATCCTGAAGGAACTCAGTCCTGAATATTCATTGAAAGGATTGATACTGAATCTCTAATACTCTAATACTTTGGCCACCTGATGTGAAGAACTGACACATTTGAAAAGACCCTGGTGCTGGGAAAGATTGAAGGCAGGAGGAGAAGGGGACAACAGAGGATGAGATGGTTGGATGGCATCACCAAATCAATGGACATGAGTTTGAGTAAACTCTGGGAGTTGGTGATGGACAGGGAAGCCTGGTGTGCTGCAGTCCATGGGGTCGCAAAGAGTCGGACACAACTGAGCGACTGAACTGAACTGAACTGAACTGAATGATAAGACTGTAACTGAGGGTTCTCTTGAAACATTTAGAATGTCTTCAGATTTTTCAAATGTTTCTTTAAAGTGAAAATCATAACTTCACTTTTACCCTGTGGATCTCTTTAAATCTAAAGCAAGTGTCTTATAGATAGCAGTGGTTTATTTTTTAATATATGTAGTCACTCTGTATCTTTTGATTGATAGGTTTAATCCATTTACATTTAAAATAATTATTGATAAGTAAGGACTTATTACTTCCGTTTTGTTAACCATTTCCTGTTTTGTTCTTATCTTGTCTTCTTTTTTCTTGCCATCTTTTTGTGTGTGTGTGGTGACATACTTTGATTCTTTCCTCTTAACTACTGTGTATCTGCTGTAGATTTTTCTTTTATGGTTACCCTGAGGTTTGCAACAAATCTCTCATAGTTCTAACAATCTATTTTAAGCTGATAACAACAAAAGCTCTACACTTTTACTTCCACCCGCTATACTTTGTTATTGACGTGAGCATTTACTCCCTTTTATATTGTGTAGCCATTAAAAAATTTTGTGGTCACAGTTATTCTTAATAATGTCTTTTAACTTTTATAATAGGATTAAAAGTGATTTACCTGGCATCATTACAATATTACAGTATTCAGTGTTTGTCTATGTGTTTACCTTTACCAGTGAGATATGTGCAATATTTTGTATTGCTTTTAGCATCTATTCATTTCAATTGAAGGATTCCCCTTGGTAATTCTTATAGGCTAGTGTAAACAAGGAGAAGGCAATGGCAACCCACTCCAGTACTCTTGCCTGGAGAATCCCATGGATGGAGGAGTCTGGTAGGCTGCAGTCCATGGGGTCACACAGAGTCAGACACAACTGATGCGACTTAGCAGCAGCAGCAGTGTAAACAAACTGCCTCATTTTGTTGTTGTTGTTGTTAATCTGGTAAAGCCCTTTATTTTTTTGTACTATCAGTTCAGTTCAGTTCAGTCGCTCAGTCATGTCTGACCTTTTGAGACCCCATGAATCGCAGCACGCCAGGCCTCCCCGTCCATCACCAACTCCCAGAGTTCACTCAGACTCATGTCCATCGAGTCAGTGATGCCATCCAGCCATCTCATCCTCTGTCGTCCCCTTCTCCTCCTGCCCCCAATCCCTCCCAGCATCAGAATCTTTCCCAATGAGTCAACTCCTCGCAGGAGGTGGCCAAAGTACTGGAGTTTCAGCTTTAGCATCATTCCTTCCAAAGAAATCCCAGGGCTGATCTCCTTCAGAATGGACTGGTTGGATCTCCTTGCAGTCCAAGGGACTCTCAAGAGTTTTCTCCAACACCACAGTTCAAAAGCAGCAATTCTTCAGCATTCAGCTTTCTTCACAGTCCAACTCTCACATCCATACATGACCACTGGAAATAGTCCTTTATTATTTTGTACTATAAATGTAAATGCATATACAGTAAATCTTACTGAGAAAGCCATGGAATAAAATGGAGGTAGAATAAAGGAAGTAATAAGAGAAACTACAAAGAAAATAGTAAAGAATAATCCCATGAATAGGTGCAGGAAGAGAAAGGGTACCCTTACATGACATGAGGTCAAACAGGTCCACACGTTTATCACCCACTAGCATCCAAGTCTTATATATTTTTCCCCTAAGACTTACTGTTTTTATTTAAAAGTAGGACTCTAGCAAGTATGTAAGATATCTTCAGTCCCAAAACACCATCCTCAAGTTGACCTCCTCCAATATTTTTCATTCCATAGTTTGAAAGGCTTTGTGCTCTGTAATGGGATGCCAGGTTGGAAAATTGAAAGGACATGATTACTGCTGAAATAATCAGAGTTCTAAAGGGAGATAAGCCAGCTTGTGAGTCTATATCTATCCATAAAATGCACAATGAGTTTATAGTCTGGTCTGCCAGCATTCAAAACAGTCTTTGACTGAACGACAGTACCAGAAATCCAAATTTAAGCAATTATTCCGGCATACTGTAGCTGCCGGCAGTGTACATAGCTGACACGGTCATTAGTTTTTATGCTGCTTTAGAGAAAATGTGTTACCAGAAACCCAATTTACTCCTGACAGAATACAATTGGACAACCAAAGCATGGAGACTGTCAAGGGTTTCTTCTAAGAAAAGCAGGCTGCTGGCATAAGGTGCCCTGTATCAGAAATATATCTATACATCTAGGGATTTTTTAATGCTCAATTTTTTGCCTCCTTATCCATTATAAATATCTCTTTCCCTCTGCTAAGTAATAGTTAATGTAAACAAAGAACATTTTGTCCTATACTAAAGCCCTACAGCATGGATAATGGCATCCTATTCAAAACGACGGTGGGACAGCTGGCCTGCATGTTGGTGGTGAAATAAAAAAGAAGGGTACCAGAAATGCATGCCAAGTGGGGAATAAGTTTACAAAAAATAAGAGGTGACTGAGAACTTCAGAGGTTGGATACTGTCTTCATGTGCCCTCACCCCTGGCTCCACCAAATCCTGACATTTGAAACTTTAAACCTGAATTTGAAAGACATGTCACAAGATGAAGAAAAAAGTTTCAGCCTGATGAACATGAGCATGTTTTAATATAATGATGTACTTTCAACTCTCAAGTAGCAAAACAGCTGAAATACTGACTGTTAGCCAAAAGTCACTTATTTCTGGTTAGCATTTAGAAACTTATTGCAAGATCAGGGATTTTTTTTTTTTTAATTCAGTCCAAAATACTGTAAAAGTTTCTCAAACAAAGGAGTGTGGGCTGGGGGGATTAAATATTCTATGAAGAGGGAAGAAAATGGGGAAGGGAATATGATATTTAAGAAAAATTCTCTGTTTAAGGCACACAATGTATGAATTTGGTCATCGGAGAAGAGATTGTCAGATTAACTTCAGTGCATATTTTAAAGAATATTTGATAGGTAGGTGATAAACAGGTTGGTTGATGCATGTATTTATTGAACAAACGTTTAGTAAATATCTACTATATTCCAGGCGTCATACCATTCAGCTTCTGAAAATACAGCAGTAAATATGTTTCAAGCTAGCAAGTGGCTAATATTCTTTAGTGAATGATTCACAATAAACACATTGGGTTATTTCAGTGGTGACACATCTTAAAAAGAAATTGAAGCAAGCTCCCATCACAGCTTACAAGTGTTCAACGTTATATACGGGGGTTAAGAAAGATCTGTCTGAGAAGGTGACATTTGAGTTGGCCACGTGTAAGGAAGAAAGAGATGCTTCAGGCAGAGGAATGGCACTTACAGTGACCCTCAAAAAAAATGAGCTTAAGAAAGAAAAGAAGACCAATGTGGCTAAATCTTAATGACAAAAAGTGAGGATGCAGTTTATAACAGATGAGAAACAGAGGCAGAGACCGGCTCATAGAGAAACTCTGAGGCTAGTAAAAAGCCCAGCTGTAAATCACTGTGGATTCTAAGACAAATTTGCTAACTAACAGACTTGTGGCTGTATGGCAGGAAAGACACGATAATGACTTAGACAATGTGTCTCATGAAGATGGATAGATTTGAGATGTGTTTTGAAAGTAGTATTAATAGGAATTTCTCAGTCCTTGGATACAGGAATTGATGAAATAAAAAAGTAGCAAAAATGGTTCTTGGCTTTTGATTTGAGCCCCAGACTGAAAACCACCCAAATATTCCTTCAAAAGGTAAATAGTTAAAGCAAAATGTAATCCATTCATACTATGGTATGCTGCTGCTGCTGCTAAGTCACTTCAGTCGTGCCCGACTCTGTGCGACCCCATAGACAGCAGCCCACCAGGCTCCGTCATCTCTGGGATTCTCCAGGCAAGAACACTGGAGTGGGTTGCCATTTCCTTCTCCAATGCATGAAAGTGAAAAGTGAAAGTGAAGTCGCTCAGTCGTGTCCGACTCTTAGCGACCCCATGGACTGCAGCCTACCAGGCTCCTCCACCCATGGGATTTTCCAGGCAAGAGTACTGGAGTGGGGTGCCATTGCCTTCTCCTTACTACTACTCAGCTATTGTAATGAAGCAACCATTCATGCAAACAACAGCTTGGATGATGCTGAATTCAGGGGAATTACTTTGAGTGAAAAAAAGCCAATTTCAAAAGGTTATATACACAGTGATTCCATTTATATAGTGTTATGCAACAAAATATACAGAGGTGAAGATATACTGGTAGCCAGGGATTATGGAAGGGAGCAGGAAGGATGTAGCTGTGGCCTTACAAGGGTTTTATGTATGATCCTAGAGATGAAAATATTCTGTGGCTGTGATGGTCACACACAAAAAAATCTATACATGAGACAAAATTTCATAGAACTAAATACAAGCACAGACAACTGAATGCCTATAAAAGATGAAATTTGAATAAAATGAGTGGATTACATTGATAGGAAATGTATGGTTATAACCTGTAACTATAGTTATGCAAGATGGTATAATGAGGAGGAAATCTTGAATAGTAAACAGAATTTCTCTGTATTATCCTTTAATTGTATATAAATCTACATCTCAAAATTAAAAAAAAAATTAACTCCTGGCATTATGAAGAGAAGGTAAAATTGGATAGCTATAATATCTGTGATCTCAGTGAGAAAATTTATGGAAGGATAACTGTTGGTTTTATGGATTACATCATTCAAATAACTCTTTTAAAATTCTCTTCTCTTGGATTGTGGCTGCTTGTGTTACAAACAAAAATAGAAGTGATTCCCTGGAGTGCCTATCTCTGTTCCCTTAACGACACTTCTTTCACCTTTGCCTTGAATTTCAGCCACAAGGTGAGTTCTGTAAGTGCTTTCATATTGTGGGTGATGCAGCACCTGTAACAAAGTCACCCGGTATGTTAATAGAACAATGCAGAGTCCTACACTACCCCCTGGGCTACTCAGAACCTGGGTGCATAGCAATTACCTCCAAGTAACAGTGTAAAGCTGCTTTTAAATGATTCCAGCACTTTAGTACTAGATGAAGTACCCTATTTATAGGAAGGAAAGGAGTAAGCATCATGGTTGAGGACATGCTTTGAAGCCAGCCAGGCATATGTTGGCTTTCTCTATCCATCACATCTTAACTACTGGAATTCCCTCAAATGTATTGACTTTTTAAAATCACAACTTCTTTTTTTAAATACTAATAATAGCACATGATTTGATGAGGAGTCAATGTTAAAAATTTGTATTGCTTGGAAAATTGACTGAAAAAAAAACTACACAGTAATATCCTTACCTCTTCACCTCTCACTCCCTCTATCCATGTAGGTATGGATGGATGGACATATCTATTTGTGGTATTTACTTTTCTTTTTCTATAAATTTGATATGTAAATGCTTATGATATGTTTCCTATTTTAAACTGTAGACATTTTAGGACAAAGACTTGGATATTTGTGGGTTTTTTTAAATATTTCACTAAGGTCCTGGATGCCCTGTTCTTGCTGTTGTTCAGTTGACTTTTTAAAAATATTAACCAACATTTTCATCATCAACAATCAAAGTTAAATATTAAATTTTGTCTAACATTTTTACAAATATTTTTTCACTCTGTGTACCAACAACTACTTTTAATATAAGAATGCTTTTTATCACTTCCTCTTAAATTCAGACTCTATGTAAGTTTAAGATATTTAATTATAGAAGAAGGGATCAGCATGTAAGTCATAAACAATAAAAAACTATGAAAAGCACCAATAAAACTTTGAAGATTATGTCTGCAGTGAACTATCTTATTTGATAATCTTAACTAGGTAAAAAAAAAAAAAACTAGAAAAATTGTTTTATAAAGAAATGCTTTCCATATGCTAGAATTCTTTTTTATAGAACTCTTATTCAACACATGCTATATTTTTAATATAAATTTAATTTGTTCAATTCAGTTCAGTTACTCAGTCTTGTCCAACTCTTTGTGACCCCATGAATTGCAGCATGCCAGGCTTTCCTCCCTGTCCATCACCAACTCCCAGAACTTGCTCAAACTCATGTCCATCGAGTTGGTGACCATCCAACAATCTCATCCTCTTTCATCCCCTTCTTCTGCTGCCTTCAATCTTTCCCAACATTAGAGTCTGTTTGAATGAGTCAGTTCTTTGCATCAAGTGGCCAAAATATTGGAGCTTCAGCATTAGCCCTTCCAATGAATATTCAGGGTTGATTTCCTTTAGGATGGACTGCTTTGATCTCCTTGCTGTCCAAGGGACTCTCAGGAGTCTTAGTCAGCACCACAGTTAGAAAGCATTAATTATTTGGTGCTCAACCTTCTTTATGGTCCAACTCTCACATCCATACATGATTACTGAAAAAAAAACCAAAAACAGCTTTGACTAAATAGATGTTTCTTGGCAATGTAATGTCTCTGTTTTTTAATATTCTGTCTAGGTTTTTCATAGCTTTTTTCCAAGGAACAAATGCCTTTTAATTTTATGCCTGCAGTCACTACCTGCAACGATTTTGGAGCCTAAGAATATAAAATCTGTCACTGTTTCCATTTCCATTTTTTCCCTATATATTTGCCATGAAGTGATGGGACCGGATGCCATGATCTTAAATTTTTTGAATGTTGAGTTTTAAGCCAGCTTTTTCACTCTCTTCTTTCACCTTCATCAAAAGGCTCTTTAGTGCTTGTTCACTTGCCACTATTAGGGTGGTATTATCTGTGTATTTGAAGTTATTGGTATTTCTCTCAGCAATCTTGATTCCACCTGTGATTCACTCAGCCTGGCATTTTTCATGATGTACTCTGCATAAAACTTAAATAAGTAGAGTGACAGTATACAGCTTTGATGTATTCCTTTCCCAGTTTTGAACCAGTCCGTTGTTCCATGTCCAGTTCTAATTGTTGCTTCTTGACCTGCTTATGGGTTTCTCAGGAAGTAAGTAAGGTGCTCTGGTATTCTCATCTCTTTAAGAATTTTCCACAGTATGCTGTGATCCACACAGTCAAATCTTTAACATAGTCAGTGAAGAAGATGTTTATCTGGAATTCCCTCACTTTTTCTATGATCCAATGGATGTTGGCAATTTGATCTCTGGTTTCTCTGCCTATTCTAAATCCAGGTTGAACATCTGGAAGTTCTTGGTTCATACACTGTTGAAGCCTCCCTTGAAGAATTTTGAGCATTACCTTGCTAGCATGTGAAATGAGCACAATTGTATGGTGGTTTGTACATTCTTTGGCATTGCCCTTCTTTGAGATTAGAGTGAAAACACATTTTCCAGTCAGTTTGCTGAGTTTTCCAAATTTGCTGACATATTGAATGCATCACTTTAACGGCATCATCTTTTAGGATTTGAAATAGCTCAGCTGGAGTTCTATCTCCTCCATTAGCTTTGTTCATAGCCATGCCCACTTGACTGCACATTCCTGGTTGTCTGGCTCTAGGTGAGTGACCACACCATCATGTTTATCAGGGTCATTAAAACCTTTTTTGTACAGTTCTGTGCCTTCTTGTCACCTCTTCCTAATCTCTTCTACTTCGGTTAGATCTTTGCCATTTCTGCCCTTTATTATGCTCATCTTTGCATAAAATGTTCCCTTGGGATCTCTGATTTTCTTGAAAAGATCTCTAGTCTTTCCCGTTCTATTGTTTTCTTCTATTTCTTTGCGTTGTTCACTTAAGAAGGCTTGCTTTTCACTGGAACTCCGCATTCAGTTGGGTATATCTTTGTCCTTTGCCTTTCACTTCTTTTCTCAACCCTTTGTAAGGCTTCCTTAGATAACCATTTTGCCTTGTTGCATTTCTTTTTCTTGGGGATGGTCACTGCCTCCTGTACAGTGTTACCAACCTTCAACCATAGTTCTTCAGGCACTCTATCTGGATGCTCTGGTTGATTGAAAAAGTTCTTGACTGACATCATCTTTAGTTATAGATGTTGATAAATTTGGAAAAAGATTAGCATGTATGTACTTTGTCCAATATTGTGAGAAGGAATTAACGAAATTCATGAATTATTTCTTTGTTATATCTTCTTATCTAATGTTCAAGTTCAAACCTGCATGTTTGTCACCAGGATTTGATATTGACTTATCTTTCTATTGACTTCCCTGGTGGCTCAGACAGTAAAGCGTCTGTCTACAATGCGGGAGACCCGGGTTGGATCCCTGGGTCGGGAAGATCCCCTGGAGAAGGAAATGGCAATCCACTCCAGTACTATTGCCTGGATAATCCCATGGACAGAGGAGCCTAGTAGGCTACAGTCCATGGGGTCACAAAGAGTCGGACACGACTGAGTGACTTCACTTTCTTTCACTTTTATCTTTCTAGAACACTTGGGCCTGTTTTTTTTTTTTTTTGTCATTTACCTTCTCTCTAAATTGGCCTCAAAAGAAATGTAATTATTAATTAAATATTGACAGGGGATAAGCCATTATATTCCAGCATCTAACTAATATGCTGTTAAATATTATGGATACATGAAAATTAACTCCCTGTTTTGAAATAAATAATTTCTGTTATTGATTTTATCTCATTTTCGAGCTTACAAAAAGTCAGGCATATTAACTCAGTTAAATGTGAATATAGTCCTGACAGAACTGGAGGGTTTACCAGCTCTGCACATCTTGGCACACACATTTGTTGAAAACAAATATTTTTTTTCCCTTTCTCATTCTGCTGACATCTTAAGAACCACTATATTTATAGAATCATTGTGGCAAATTAGTCTCTAAATGATGTATGAAATGAAATATCCTTGCCAACTTCAGATAATTAACTGGGATCTGCTGTGCTCAGTTACTTTTTGAATGTGTATTTGTGTTCAATTGTATTTATCATTCCTCTTTTTTTTTACTATATATGTATTTAACTTTTTTTTCAAAAATTAATCTAAGATATTGGGGTAATCATTTAGACCTGATAAACAATTATTGAGATTAACTTCAGAAATTATATTGTGGAATATAAATGCATCCACATATTATTTATGTGCAGAAACACAGTTTTAATTTATTTAGTTTACAGCAACTTCCCAAAGTCACTTAGGTGAATTATGTGCTAGGTATGTAAATTTATTCAAAGAATTCTGAGCCACATTAACAATACCTGAAAATTCTTGCACTGTACTAACATCAAAGAGCTGAGTCACACATGTTTAAGATTGATATAAGATCCTTGAGTTTCAGATTATCCACAGGTTTCAAAATTAATTTTCAAAGCGTTAAATATATTAAACCATAGAGATTTGAAAAAGAGAAATGCTCTTTGAACTTCAACTTAAAGTTTGAATAATAGCCTTTTTTCATTGTAAAAAAAGATGCTGATTTTTTCTGAAAATAATGTGACATCATTAGTCACTATGGATATTTTCAAATACCCCAGAAGGATAAATATATATTTAATGTAACCAAAAATATAAGTAAATGTCCAAAGAAGAGACTCTGTTACAAATACGGCAAGGATTCATAACCATTTATCCTCTTTTCCTTGGGCATATTTTAGTTTAATTCATCTTTTCTCAGGGATACAAGATAAAGGAGAAATGGAGTTAGCACCCTCTAGTCATGATGCAAGGAATAAAATCTTAATATCAATTAATAATTCACAATTTCTACCTCATTTCTTGTTAGATTTCAGAGGAGAAGTATTTTCTCTCTTTTTAAAATTGAAATATAGTCAATTTACATTATTGTGTTGGTTTCTGTGATTCAGTTTTATATATATATATATATGTATACACGCACATACTATGTATATGTATGTATATGTATATACACACACTCTTTTTCAGATTATTTTGCATTACAGGTTATTAAAATATATTGAATATAGTTCCCTGTGCTATACAGCAGGTCCTTGTTGTATATCATTTTTATATAAACTGATTTGTATCTGCCAACCCCAAACTCCTAATTTATCCCTCCCTACCCTTTCCCCTTTGATAGCCATCAGATTGTTTTCTATGTCTCAGAACCTGTTTTGTAATAAGTTCCTTTGTATCATATTTTAGATTCCATGTATAAGATATCATAGTTATTTGTCTTTCTCTGTTTGATGTACTTCAGTTAGTATGATATTCTCTAGGTCCGTGCATGTTGCTGGGCTTCCCCAATGGCCCAGTGGATAAAGAATCCAACTGCAATGCAGGAGACACAGCAGATGTGGGAGATGCAGGTTCAATCCCTGGGGTGGGAAGATCCCCTGGAGGAGGAAATGGCAACCCACTCCAGTATTCTTGCCTGAGAAATCCCATGGACAGAGGAGTCTGGCAGACTACAGTTCATGGGATCACAAGGAGTCAGACATGACTGAGCAATTAAACACTTATCCATGTTGCTGCAAATGGCATTATTTCATTCTTTATTATGGCTGAGTAATATTCCATTGTGTATATACACACACAAAATCTTCTTTATCCATTCTTTTGTTGATGGACATATTTCTGTGTCCATATGTTGGCTGTTGTAAATAGTGCTTCTACTCACATTGGAATGCATGTACATTTTTGAATTTGAATTTTCTTCTTTTCTGGATATAAGTCCAAGAGTGGGATCACAGGGTCATTTGGTAACTCTATTTTTCATTTTTCAAGGAACTTCCATGCTATTTGCCCTAGTGGCTGCATCAATTTACATGTCTGCCAACAGTGTAGGAAGGTTCCCTTTTCTCCACATCCTCTCCAGCATTTATTGTTTGTAGAGTTTTTGATGATGGCCTTTCTGCCCAGTGTATGATATCTCCCAGTGTGTGATATCTGTAATTTTGATTTGCATTTTTCTAATAATTAGTGATGTTGAGCATCTTTGCATGTGCCATTTTAACCATCTGTATGACTGCTTTGGAGTAATATCTGTTTAGGTCTTCTGCCCATTTTTCATTTTTTCTTTTTTTCCTTTTGAGCTGCTTGAGCTGTTTGTCCCTTTTAAATTTATACAGACAAACTGTTCGATGCATCTTGAGAGACGTAGGTTGATGTCTGTCCCTACCTTACGTTGGATTTCCCATGAAAAAGATTTGGAGAAGAAATTCTTCCTAAGGATTTATTAATAATTGGAGAGTGCTCTTGGGAATAACTTCTGCAAGGAAGTAACAGAAGCAGGCTTGAGTGGAGGAAGCTAATTTCCAGTGCAGTTGGAAGAGAAAGAAAGAGATATTGTTAGTTGCTCAGTGGTGTCCTGTGTCTGACTTTTTGAGGCCCCATAGACTGTAGACTGCCAGGCGCCTCTGTCCATGGAATTCTCCAGGCAAGAATACTGGAATGAGTAGCCATTCCCTTCTCCAGGGGATCTTCCTGACCCAAGTATCACACCTGGGTTTCCTGCATTGCAGGAAGATTCTTTACTGTCTGAGCCACCAGAGCAAGCCCACAATCAATTTAATGAGAGGTTCTAGAATTGGGACAGCTCTTAATATTTGTGCCAAATTGAGGCTAGCCGGATAGGTCTGTATCTCCCCACACTGATCTGCCCCTGGAGAGAGTGAGACATAGAGTGACACAATTCACTTTGGCCAAGTGCAAGTCTCTGTAAGCATCTCAGCTGTGAGTCACTGGAAGCCTCAATCTCCAAAGCTTTAGTGTCCCATTCCTAATGGTCAGAGGTGATATTATATAGTACAAAGTCCTGCCAAAATCAAATGTTCTGTAAGATCTTATGCAATGGTTCTGTTTATTCCACTTTCAATAGGAAAGGATAATCCATACCTGTGTCATATTTATCCAAGTCAATAAGGATTACTGCATGTTCAGGGTATAATGTATTTGTTGTAATCAGTTAATCACTATGTGGATAATTAGCCTCTTCACAGAATAATGTTTGATTAGGTGCTCAGTATTGATTTCTGTTTCTGTAAGATCTGAGATTCCCCAATAGCAGTAGCTAAATTCAATTTGGAGAATGGAAGGCTAACAGTTGATAGCTGTTAGACTCCATTCCAAAGCACTTTAGACTCCACCTCTGGTCATCATGACTACTCTATTCATGAGTCTGCTCTTGGAGAGCTGAAGAAAGGGGTGGGTTGACATCAACTGAATGAGTTGTTGGATCTACATAGCTTTTTAGGGCCTCTTCCATGTGGGTTGCCTTGTACCCACCCCCATAAGGCCATCCATATAACTCTTGTCCACGCCTCCTTATCCTCCCCCACCCTCTCAGTCTCCTTCAAGGCCCCAGTCAGCTAGCCAAGCAAGCCATTTACTACCCCTTTTATTTCACATGCATACTGATTTTAAGATACTTCTATGTAGCAAGTCAATGAGTAGGTGTGACACCTAAGTAAGGCTCAGCACTGTGGGAGGATTTCACCTCATTATAACCTTTCAGTGCCACCTCTGATTGAATGTTAATGAAGTAGCAATACACTTTTTTCTTCACACCTATACACAAAGCCACATCATCCATGAACTGCCCTTAGGTCATATCCTTTTCTATCATAAGAGACTTCTTCCCAATATAGATACAAGCGTGAGCTGAGAGAGCTATAATTTGAATATTTTCAAATACAGATATAAGGATTATGTAATCTATCTTCTAGGTTTATTGAGAGAAAAAATGAGATAATGAATATGTAAAATCTATTGGAATATCAGAAACTATGCTATTATTTGTTTTTTTTATCATATAACAAAATGAAAATGATATTATGATAAGCAGAGACTCAGTAACCAGATTAGCTACAATAACATTTGAGATCTTGAGCTAATATAGAAAAAAAGAAAAGGTAAACATTAATATGCTTCCCTGGTGTCTCAGAGGTCAAAGAGTCTGCCTGCAATGTGGGAGACCTGGGTTTGATCCCTGAGTCACGAAGATCCCCTGGAGAAGGAAATGGCAACCCACTCCAGTATTCTTGCCTGGAGAATCCCATGGACGGTGGAGCCTGGTGGGCTACAGTCCACGTGGTGGCAAAGAGTCAGACACGACTTCACTTTCACTTTTCACTTTCAAACATTAATATATATGCTAGGTGTCTACATATATTGTCTTAGAAGACTCAAGAGTTAATAAAAGAAGACTGTGTCAAAATGTAAAGTAACATACTGCTTCTTTCATCAAGGAGATCTTGATATAAACAAACAAATAAATAAAGGAAAGATTACTGCAACAGTTGCAAGGAATAATGCTTCCCGGACAAAGCTTGATTACGTCACAAATTTTCTTTGATTCTTTACACCCAGAAGAAAGGTGTTTAAGGCTCTAAATGCATATGTTCCCTAACTAGTCCTGTATGTTGATGATCAGGTGAATTTCTCTTTGTAGATTAGCTAATCAATTATACACAGACACACACACTCACACATAGAAACACACACACACACACACACACACACACACACACACCCTACTGCCTACAACTTCTTTCCCTATTTCTAGCCTGTGACCAAATCAAAATTTTGTAATGCATGTGGATTTATAGGAAAAGTAACAGCATGTATAGCTCCAATATATTTTGCTTTAACAGAATTGAATAAAAGTGTGATGAGAATGCCAGATATTTGATACTGATTTATATTAAATAATATTACCATATGTGCATTTCAAGAGAAAAATCCCTTTACTTATAATCAATTTGTATGAATAGTTTACCTTACTATTCTTATTTCAATAATACTAAGGTTGAATAGCATACCTTAGGTCTTATTGGCTAGACAGCTTGTTGAGAAGTGGTATGAAATCCGCTTGGAGTTTATCATTTAAATCATCCTCAAAATGATAGACTTGTATGTGTATAACCAGATTAATGATATCTGTCTGAAGCACTGTAAAGTTTATGGTTTGGAACTGATGAACTCTTAGGTTATTTGCTCTTCTAGAATTTGAATACTGATACCTTTAGTTACAAATAATTCTCTCTGATCAAATGGCTTTAACTCAAAGAATCAAATGTTCAATCTAAATCAGTGGTAAATTGCATTTGATATTTTTTATTACAAACCTTTTGACATTACATTCTGTTTCCACTACAAAGATTTTAATACTTGCCAGGTTCAGTTAACTGATTTCTGTTAGTGAAATTAGAGAGCCTATATTTTATATTCTTACAATGGGTGATTATGCCAAGATAGATGTTATTTTAATGGTTTGGTGCATAATCTGGCAGTCAGAAGAATATATCATATGTCATTTGGCAACAAGATCTTATATATAGCCCGTTTTTCTGTGACTTTTAAAATATAGTTTTCTTTAAGTCTTACATCTACATATTGCATCTGTAAGTTTCACTCTATACTGAAATTCATATGAATGAAATATTAAAAATAAAATATAAGAAGTCATACTAAAACTAACATCAATTTTCTTTTTAATCCCCCTGTTTTCTAAACTTCTATATACTGCTTTTTATAATTGTATTATTTATAAACAAATATTGAAACAATTTGGGGTTTTATTGAGATTATATAAAATGATTTTCTTCTGTCTAGGTTTCTAAGCCTACTAAGGAAGCACTGAGACTTCCAATTATGTCAACCAATTTAAATGAACACCATTGACAAAGTATATTTAGAACACAATCTAGTATTTTATGATCACTAAAAATTGTATTTCATAGATACACAGTAAACAACATTTTAAATGAAAGTAGTTTTTCTATCGGAGAAGGCAATGGCACCCCACTCCAGTACTCTTGCCTGGAAAATCCCATGGACGGAGGAGCCTGGTAGGCTGCAGTCCATGGGGTTCACTTTCACTTTTCACTTTCATGCATTGGAGAAGGAAATGGCAACCCACTCCAGTGTTCTTGCTTGGAGAATCCCAGGGACAGCACAGAGTCGGACACGACTTAAGTGACTTAGCAGCAGCAGCAGCAGCAGCAGTTTTTCTATTTCCTTATAAAAAGAAAGCTAGTTGCAGTTGCCTATTAATAGGTACCACAATAAAGAATATATCTCACACCTGTTATTTTCTCGCCTAAACAAAAATAAAGTATAGCTATTCCCTGCCTGGTAAATACACTTTTTCTAGAACTACAAAATACGACTTTCAGTGGACATAAGCTAAATCTTGAGTTCAGTTCCTAAGGTACTGTTCCTGGAATCTAATATTCAATCAGTTAGTGAAACAAAGCCAATATAGATATGCCTATTCTTTTAACAGAAGGAATAGACTTACTGGGTGAGCAGAACTAACAAATTACCAAAAATACCCAAACTAAGTCTAAACTAAAAAATCTACACCACAAATACGATATAGAATTACTTTGACTGTAAAGACTCTAACATGAGTAATCCACCAAGTCTTAATGAATGGACTGAATGGAAAATTTTTATGATATTGCCTACCATTCATATTATTTTATAAAACTAAAAATTATTCTTAAGTAAATCATTTTTAAATGAATTTAGGACTATTTAGAAGCAAAACTCTAAACTATCTAAACCAAAAGAGACTTTTGAAATTGAGGAATATAAAAGTGTTGAGAGGAGCTCGGGACACAATATTTCCATTTGCTTTTGCTAAGATTATCACCCAAGTATTTTAAATGTATCTACAATATGTTATATCAAAGAAAATATTAATCTATTTTCACTCCATTAACAATAAAGGTATTGATAGAAAATAATATAAAAACCAGAATCTATCCTTTCTTTGAACATGTACATTTTTCTATGAGACAAACTGAAAGTTTTAGTCACTTGCTTGTGTCCAAGTGTTGCAACTCCCTGGATCCTAGCCTGTCAGGCTCCTCTGCCCATGGAATTCTCCAGAAAAGAATACTGGAGTGGGTTGCCATGTCCTCCTCCAGGGGATCTCCATGACCAAGGGATCGAACCCAGATCTCCCATTCAGCAGACAAATTCTTTACCGTCTGAGCCAGTAGTGTTATGCTATTAGACTGAAACTCATTAAGGATAAGGACCAAGGTCTGATTTTGTCCTTAAGGACTGTAATGCTTATTTCAACAAATCACTACTTATTGGTCTGGCCAGTAGATGATCTCTAAAGTCCTGAGTATTATTGTAAAATTAACCTAGGGATTAAAGATCCCCGATATCTGCTGACTCATCATCATCAGCCATCTGGGAAGATGTGGTCTTCTATTATTCAAGTATCCTAATCCAGAAGGCTTTCATTTCAGTTCAGTTCAGTCACTCAGTGGTGTCCGACTCTTTGTGACCACATGAATAACAGCACACCAGGCCTCCCTGTCCATCACCAACTCCTGAAGTTTACTCAAACTCAGGTCCATCGAGTCAGTGATGCCATCCAGCCATCTCATCCTTTGTCATCCCCTTCTCCTCCTGCCCCCAATCCCTCCCAGCATCAGAGTCTTTTCCAATGAGTCAACTCTTCACATGAGGTGGCCAAAGTATTGGAGTTTCAGCTTTAGAATCAGTTCTTCCAAAGAAATCCCAGGGCTGATCTCCTTCAGAATGGACTGGTTTTCTAAATTCCATATATATGCGTTAGTATACTGTATTAGTGTTTTTCCTTCTGGCTTACTTCACTCTGTATAATAGGCTCCAGTTTCCTCCACCTCATTAGAACTGATTCAAATGAATTCTTTTTAATGGCTGAGTAATACTCCATTGTGTATATGTACCACTATCTTATCCATTCATCTGCTGATGGACATCTAGGTTGCTTCCATGTCCTGGCTATTATAAACAGTGCTGCGATGAACATTGGGGTACACGTGTCTCTTTCCCTTCTGGTTTCCTCAGTGTGTATGCCCAGCAGTGGGATTGCTGGATCATAAGGCAGTTCTATTTCCAGTTTTTTAAGGAATCTCTACACTGTTCTCCATAGTGGCTGTACTAGTTTGCATTCCCACCAACAGTGTAAGAGGGTTCCCTTTTCTCCACACCCTCTCCAACATTTATTATTTGTAGACTTTTGGATCGCAGCCATCACTGGTGTGAAATGGTACCTCATAGTGGTTTTGATTTGCATTTCTCTGATAATGAGTGATGTTGAGCATCTTTTCATGTGTTTGTTAGCCATCTGTATGTCTTCTTTGGAGAAATGTCTATTTAGTTCTTTGGCCCATTTTTTGATTGGGTCTTTTATTTTTCTGGAGTTGAGCTGTAGGAGTTGCTTGTATATTTTTGAGATTAGTTGTTTGTCAGTTGCTTCATTTGCTATTATTTTCTCCCATTCTGAAGGCTGTCTTTTCACCTTGCTGATAGTTTCCTTTGATGTGCAGAAGCTTTTAAGGTTAATGAGGTCCCATTTGTTTATTTTTGCTTTTATTTCCTATATTCTGGGAGGTGGGTCATAGAGGATCCTGCTGTGATGTATGTCAGAGAGTGTTTTGCCTATGTTCTCCTCTAGGAGTTTTATAGTTTCTGGTCTTATGTTTAGATCTTTAATCCATTTTGAATTTATTTTTGTGTATGGTGTTAGAAAGTGTTCTAGTCTCATTCTTTTACAAGTGGTTGACCAGTTTTCCCAGCACCACTTGTTAAAGAGATTGTCTTTAATCCATTGTATATTCTTGCCTCCTTTGTCAAAGATAAGGTGTCCATATGTGCGTGGATTTATCTCTGGGCTTTCTATTTTGTTCCATTAATCTATATTTCTGTCTTTGTGCCAGTACCATAAGATGATAACAATAACCCTGTGTTCGAGACAGCAAAAGAGACACTGATGTATGGAACAGTCTTATGGACTCTGTGGGAGAGGGAGAGGGTGGGAAGATTTGGGAGAATGGCATTGAAACATGTAAAATATCATGTATGAAACGAGATGCCAGTCCAGGTTCAATGCACGATACTGGATGCTTGGGGCTGTGCACTGGGACGACCCAGAGGGATGGTATGGGGAGGGAGGAGGGAGGAGGGATCAGGATGGAGAGTACATGTATACCTGTGATGGATTCATTTTGATATTTGGCAAAACTAAAACAATTATGTAAAGTTTAAAAAAAAAAAAAAAAAGAATGGACTGGCTGTATCTCTTTGGAGTCCAAGGGACTCTCAAGAGTCTTCTCCAACACCACAATTCAAAAGCATCAATTCTTCGGCGATCAGCTTTCTTCACAGTCCAACTCTCACATCCATACATGACTACTGGAAAAACCATAGCCTTGGATAGATGGACCTTAGTTGGGAAAGTAATGTCTCTGCTTTTTAATATGCTATCTAGGTTGGTCATAACTTTCCTTCCAAGGAGTAAGCGTCTTTTAATTTCATGGCTGCAATCACCATCTGCAGGGATTTTGGAGCCCCAGAAAATAAGTCTGACATTGTTTCCACTGTTTCCCCATCTATTTGCCATGAAGTGATGGGACCAGATGCCATGATCTTCATTTTCTGAATGTTGAGCTTTAAGCCAACTTTTTTACTCCTCTTTCACTTTCATCAAGAGGCTTTATAGTTCCTCTTCACTTTCTGCCATAAGGGTGGTGTCATCTGCATATCTGAGGTTATTGATATTTCTCCCGGCAGTGTTAATTCCAGCTTGTTCTTCTTCCAGCCCAGTGTTTCTCATGATGTACTCTGCATAGAAGTTAAATAAGCAGGGTGACAATATATAGCCTTGACATACTCCTTTTCCTATTTGGAACCAGTCTGTTGTTCCATGTCCAATTCTAACTGTTGCTTCCTGACCTGCATATAGGTTTCTCAAAAGGCAGGTCAGGTGGTCTGGATTTCCATCTCTTGAAGAATTTTCCACAATTTATTGTGATCCACACAGTCAAAGGCTTTGGCATAGTCAATAAAGCAGAAATAGATGTTTTTCTGGAACTCTCTTCCTTGTTCCATGATCCATGGATCATGGAAATCCTTGATCCATGGAAGTCCAGATCATGATCTCATTTTTGCCAAATTCAGACTTAAATTGAAGAAAGTAGGGAAAACCACTAGACCATTCAGGTATGACCTAAATCAAATCCCTTATGATTATACTGTGGAAGTGAGAAATAGATTTAAGGGACTAGATCTGTAGGTAGAATGCCTGATATCAGGCATATACAGGAGACAGAGATCAAGACCATCCCCATGGAAAAGAAATGCAAGAAAGCAAAATGGCTGTCTGAGGAGGCCTTACAAATATCTGTGAAAAGAAGAGATGCAAAAAGCAAAGGAGAAAAGGAAAGATATAAGCATCTGAATGCAGAGTTCCAAAGAATAGCAAGGAAAGATAAGAAAGCCTTCCTCAGCAATCAATGCAAAGAAACAGAGGAAAACAACAGAATGAGAAAGACTAGAGATCTCTTCAGGAAAATTAGAGATACCAAGGGAACATTTCATGCAACGATGGGCTCGATAAAGGACAAAAGTGGTATGGACCTAACAGAAGCAGAAGATATTAAGAAGAGGTGGCAAGAATACACAGAAGAACTATACAAAAAAGATCTTCACAACCCAGATAATCATGATGGTGTGATCACTCACCTAGAGCCAGACATCCTGGAATGTGAAGTCAAGTGGGCCTTAGAAAGCATCACTACAAACAAAGCTAGTGGAGGTAATGGAATTCCAGTTGAGCTATTCCAAATCCTGAAAGATGATGCTGTACTCAATATGCCAGCAAATTTGGAAAACTCAGCAGTGGCCACAGGGCTGGAAAAGGTTAGTTTTCATTCCAATCCCAAAGAAAAGCAATGCCAAAGAATGCTCAAACTACCACACAATTGTACTCATCTCAGATCAGATCAGATCAGATCAGTCGCTCAGTCGTGTCTGACTCTTTGCGACCCCATGAATCGCAGCACACCAGGCCTCCCTGTCCATCACCAACTCCCGGAGTTCACTCAGACTCATGTCCATCGAGTCAATGATGCCATCCAGCCATCTCATCCTCTGTCTTCCCCTTATCCTCTTGCCCCCAATCCCTCCCAGCATCAGAGTCTTTTCCAATGAGTCAACTCTTCACACGAGGTGGCCAAAGTACTGGAGTTTCAGCTTTAGCATCATTCCTTCCAAAGAAATCCCAGGGCTGATCTCCTTCAGAATGGACTGGTTGGATCTCCTTGCAATCCAAGGGACTCTCAAGAGTCTTCTCCAACACCACACTTCAGAAGCATCAATTCTTCAGCACTCAGCCTTCTTCACAGTCCAACTCTCACTTCCATACATGACCACAAGAAAAACCATAGCCTTGACTAGATGGACCTTTGTTGGCAAAGTAATGTCTCTGCTTTTGAATATGCTATCTAGGTTGGTCATAACTTTCCTTCCAAGGAGTAAGCGTCTTTTAATTTCATGGCTGCAGTCACCATCTGCAGTGATTTTGGAGCCCCAAAAAATAAAGTCTGACACTGTTTCCACTGTTTCCCCATCTATTTGCCATGAAGTGATGGGACCAGATGCCATGATCTTCATTTTCTGAATGTTGAGCTTTAAGCCAACTTTTTCACTCCTCTTTCACTTTCATCAAGAGGCTTTTGAGTTCCTCTTTACTTTCTGCCATAAGGGTGGTGTCATCTGCATATCTGAGGTTATTGATATTTCTCCTGGCAATCTTGATTCCACCTGGTGCTTCTTCCAGCCCAGCATTCCTCATAATGTACTCTGCATATATGTTAAATAAGCAGGCTGACAATATACAGCCTTGTCATACTCCTTTTCCTATTTGGAACCCATCTGTTGTTCCATGTCCAATTCTAAAAGCTGAGTTAAGTAGTGACAAATAGCTTGTGGCTCCCAAGGCCTTTCGTGTTTATTCAATTTTCACAGAAAAAGTTGACCAACTACTGCTTTAGAAAAGCAGAATTAATTTTTATAAAATACAATATATGGTATATTTTTATACTTTTGTTACTATTTTTATGCTATCTATAAAATCTTTCTGTATAACACAATACTGAAGTTATTTTCTTTCATTATGACATTAATAATATAATAATTAATAATGTAATAATCTTACATTATTTTCTTTCTTACATTTGTTTCTAGGAGTTTCAGGTGTTAGAAAGCAAAGTTCTTCCCCACCATGAGAATATCAATTTATTTCAGCATTGTTTGTTGAAAAGCAACCCTTTCCCTATTGAATTACCTTAGTACTTGTGTCTAAAGTTAGTTGGCTCTCTGTATATTTATCTATCAAAACTTCTTCTCTGTTATTTTGTGTATCATCATATTAATGCCATATAGTGAACTTCTGTCACTTATAGTAAGTCTTAAAATTATGTAGTCATTTTTTTCTCCAGATTATGTTGCCTATTCTAAGTTCTTTGAACTTCCATATTAATTTTAGCTTAGGCTTGTCAGTTTCTTTAAAAAAGCATTATGACATTCTTATCAGGGTGGCATTGCTCAATATATTAACTTGTGGAAGGTAATTATCTTAGTAGTGTTAATTCCTCCAATCAATAAATATGATATATTTTTTAACATTTATTTGGTATTCATTATAGTACTGGTGAACAGTTTCAAACCTTTTTTTTTTTTTTGGTGAAATTATTCACACCTTAAACAAATAGTCAGCTAAATAAAACATTTAAAGCACTAATTTTCAGACCCTGGACAATAGACAGCACAAGGCAGTAATCTCTGTGGTAAAGGTCTTAGCAATCTTTAAGTCTCAGGTATAAATTACATTTTCTGTTGCTCTAATGTATTAGCAAATTCTAGAGATCAATCAAATACTTTTTTTTTTAATTGAAGAAGTACATAGTTCTCTTAGGGCAAGAAAGTGAGAAATAAACTACTATTAGTATATAGAAATTTCTTATTTTTTGTTGATTAGGAAGACTGGCATTTCAGATGTGATGATACTGGATACCTGTTGACGGGGATCAATCCAGGCTCTCAGAACTGTGATTTTTGGGGTTGTCATGGAGGCAGTATTGCTACAAGCAGCTTTGGACTGATGGGCCTAAAGGCTTATGAGATATAATATCAATGGAGCTATTTCAAAGTGTTATCCATGATATCATAACCCATCACACTAGGGAAATTGTGAAGCTCTACTCACCACTCTTTGTAGATGGTCACAGTATTGAGTAAATCATTTCTATGTATTCAAATTGGCCAAGTATTATCTAGAGTGCTACAGTCTGAAACTTGTCTTCCCTAATTAAGAATTATAACAATAATAGTTTAAAATGTTCGCCACCATTCATTGCTTAGGTTCTGTCTTCCAGGCATAGTACTAAGCACTTCGTTTGTATTTTCTGATTTAAATTCTCACAGCAACACTTAAGAATAATATTTCCCATTTTACAGAAAGGAGAATTAGGTAACATTAACCAAAGATTCTTGGATGAATCCAGTATTTGAATTAAAGTCTTTTTTGAAAATTATGTGCTTCAGATTTCTTTGAAAGTAATTTCATAAAGATCAGTTTACCATGGAAATGTTTCAGAAATTTCATTGGTTCTCCCTAGTATGTAATTGGTTCTGGCCCAAATTCTCAATCTTGAGAGAATAAGCAAAGTCACCTCCATGAGCTTAAGAAGGCTTGAGTCAGCTAACAGAGATTAGGGTATGCAACAGTTGATTAATTCCTTCACAGAAGTGAGATCATAGAGCTTCATGCAGTTCTTCTGTTTATAGTCTTGGACAAAGAGCTAAAAGTTTCCTTGCTTTTTGGGGGGAGTCTATATCATTATTCATTTTTCTTATTTTCCTTCAGTTTCTAAAATGAGAAAAGGGCTTACCTTTCAGCTCCTTCACACTGAACATCCATAAAGCTGACTTTACTGTGCCCTGAATAAATAGCATCTACATACAAAGGAGCACATCTGCATAGAAAAGCTGACAGTGAATCTTTCTGCAGAAAATTTGAGAGCCCTGTTGGTGTTCAGTAGAAGCTTCATTTTTCTTCTGCTAGCTTTGATTACTGCTAGACCTGCTGCTGTCAGGAGAACTAAAAACTGACACACTTGATTAGAAACTGAAACACTTGATTAGAGAGTCAGAGTCTGAGGTCCTTAACCAGGGCTGAAAATCCAGGCAATTATTTTATTTGCAGTTTTTATTGTTCATATATTTTAAAAGATGGGGGCAGACTTAGGTAACTAAATAGGATGAGTCTAAAATTATTTTGAAAACAGGCCTCATGGAATATGAGATTAAAATTTGGGACAGTTAGTAGAAAATTTTTCCCTAATGCTGAGTAAGTGAGGCGTAGGACTACAGAGTTGATAAGGAACTGGGTGTGAAAAGAGATTTGTTAGTATTAACCCACAGTGGCTCTCCTGAGACAAACCCACAACGGCAGTCTTGAGTTTTGCACTCTGAGATAATATGCATTTAGGAAGGAAGTCTGGATCCATAAATCCACAAGAATAGGCACATAGCAGGAACTGGTTCTGAAAGAAAATGTCTAGAATGATGCTCCAGCCTAAGAAGATGGAACAAGTGGGGTTTATGAACTAAGACTTGGACCAGTTCTCTGAATCAAGGGGTTAAAATTATTATGAACTAACTATTCTTAAGGTCACTATGATAAATGACCAATTGTAGCACCAACAAGAATCATTTCATTTATGTAGAGCGGGCCTAAATTTAGCCTGATTTTATTATAAATTAAACATATACATCTTAAAGATCATGAGTGCATTTCTTGAAAGTTTCTATGTTTTAACATTTAATAAATGGTCATATTATATGTATATGTATGTGTGTATGTGTGTATTTGCAAATTGAGAGAGCATTCATGAAATATTCTGACTGGAAGTATGTGGTATAGGAAAAAACTCATCTTGAGAGGCCTGCTGCTGCTGCTGCTGCTAAGTCGCTTCAGTCGTGTCCGACTCTGTGCGACCCCAGAGACGACAGCCCACCAGGCTCCCCCGTCCCTGGGATTCTCGAGACAATGAAAATCAATGAAAAGGTATCAATTGGAATAACAGAGTGAGTTCAGTGAGAGGCCTGGGTATTTGTTAACTAACAATGAACATATCTATGTCTCCAAAGATGCCAGTGGGTAAGAAGACACATTTGTTACCCACACAAACCTGAAATCAAGTCTCAAGAGTGCACAGTTCTCAGTGCAGGCATGGAATTGAACGACCTCTATCATTGAAACCAGCTTTGTATGGTCTTCCCAAGTTTCTCAAGATTGCTAATGATTCTTCTGAGTAAGGGAGACCAGCTAGGACAGAATATACTGAACCAACCAGGGAATGGTTTTAGGTCTCCTCATTAAACAGCTATGGATTATGCAGATATGAATCTTTTACATCCAGTTGAAAAATCTGCTTGATGCATCTTTTCCTGTCTCTTTTTGAGGTACTAGAAAGACCTCTAAATTTAGAAACAAGAAATTGGTTTCATACATCAACAGTGTCACTTAACAGCTGTGTGATGTGGAACAGAAAAAAACTCAGTTTTTCATATTTTCTTTGGTTCAAATTCTCTAAGATTCTCTCTTAGGTTCTCTAAGGGTTCAAATTCTCTTACTTTGTAGTTACTTTGATTGTTCAGTGCTGAGAGGGGTAAAATTGGACCCTGGAATTGAACCAAGGAGGATCTCTAAAGCATTTGATCTCAGTTTAAAAGTTCTAAATAGCTAAAGGGGTCATTTAAATTTTTTAAGTCCATTTTTCCAGCTTAAAAAATATTTAAGGATAGAGAGCAGTAGCTTTTTATTCAATAATTGTTCATTATTGGGGCTGAACTACCAACTTTCCATGAGTCTTGAATATGTAAGATTGGGTGCAGATGCAGGAGGTAAAAAACCTCACAGTGCTCTGTGAGTGTGAGAGAGAGAGGGCACATAAATGTGAGTATACACGTGTGCATATGTTTGAGTTGTATGCATGTGTACGGTTGTGAAATTGTGTGAATATATGTTAATGAGTAATGTCTGTGAGTGTGAGTATAATTAAAGTGAAACAAAATTAAAGCAACTGTAAAAATGAAACCAATTGTCAGTTGAGTGAATAGAGAGGCAGTTCTGAAAGGAGATATGTTATGACTGTTTATTTTGTTACAATGGCTATCAAAATTAAGCCTTAGCTTTAAGGCCAAATACATTTGAATTCATACACCTATTATGAAATAAATAGTGCATGAATTCAAAGGGTAGAGAATTGATAATTGAATTTGTAAATGTACTCTCATTCTTTTGGTAAGCATTTCCATCAGTTTGTGATGTGCATACACAGTTATCTATTATATTAAAATGAGACTGCTCAGGCATTATTTGAAAAGTATAATCAGTAAACACTATCCATAAACATAATGTATTCCCATAAAGACAAGATTGATTAATTCTTCAATAGTTAGATTTTTTTTCAATATATTTTAACAAAAGTCAGTTTCTGCACATGGCTATGTACAGAGTAAGTCCATAAATCTAATGCATAATAATGCATGTGTATTTTTCAAAATTCACATCAACAGTATTACAATAAAAATGAATTACTTCAATATTTTTAATTTAATCTTGAAATTCAGTTAAGAAGAAATCTTAGAATTGAACGAATCCAGTCACCTCACTTTATAAGAGGAAATTTAAACTCTCTTATTATTAATAGACTACTAAATGACTCACTCCTTGCGAAACTCAGATCTATCATTAAAGTCACATGACTGTGTACTTTTCAGAGGAAATCTTACATCTTTGCCTTTGAACATTTTAGTATTCTATAAATTTAGAGATCTTAAGCACTTTGTCCCATTTTTCCTAGACAGGGAAATTTTAAGAGCAAAATGTGCTATCGGCACTTGAGTTTTACATAACTCTTAAACATCTTATATTTCATAGTGTGTGATGTGAATTTTGATGTGTGGGTGAGATGGAAGGCTCTATATGTAGATATGGGACATACGCCTGGATAAGTTGATGTAGGAGGAAGACTATAATTTTTACTGTATTGAGAAAAGGTATAAAAATTGTTACTGTCTATCTGGGAGATATGAAATATATTGTTGAAACCTGATTATGTAGAACTTTACCAATATCCTGGTGACTGCCAAATTAACATTTTCCAGAAAAAGCCTTCTTGAATTTTTGGCCTCTTTATATAATGTTGTATTTCCACTTGGACGTCTCAAATTTATCACACCAAAACCTCCTCATCTTCTCTTCAAGTCTATTCCTAACCTGGATCTTTGTGTTAATATGATGATTTCTTCAGTCAACCGAGTAAGAAATCCAACATTAATTTAAGATTCACCCTTCATTTCTCTCCTACTCTCAACCCAGTTAAACTTTCATATTTTATACCCTAAATATTTATTGTATCTCCTCTTTTTTTTTAGTTTACATTCATGAGATTTCTCACTCAGATTAATCTGACAGTCTTAACATTTTTCCTAATTTTAAATATATTCTCAGTAAAAGAGTTATTTTAAAACATAAATATCTTAATAATTATATTTTCATATAAGATTCTTTAATAGGTTTCCATTTTTGTAAAGAAGCTAAACTTCCCCAAATAAAAGCCAAAGTCTTTCATGATTTGTTCTTTTCTTAAGTAATCAGGTTCATTTCCTGCCACTACTGCTACCATTACTCCAATAAAACCAACTGTACTGTGGATGACTGAGTGCTCCACACGCAGCTAGCTCTGTCCTTTGCATCTTCTTCTTCTCTGCTGAGTACTGCTCTATCACTCTTTAAAGATTCAGAGAAAATATCCCCCCTTTTAGGAAATATTAACCAATATGTGAAAGGCTGACTCATTAGAAAAGACCCTGATGCTGAGAAAGATCTAGGGCAGGGGGAGAAGAGGGCGGCAGACTATGAGATGGTTGGATGGCATCATCAACTTAATGGACATGAGTTTGAGCAAACTCCAGGAGATAGATAAGGACAGGGAAGCCTGGTGTGCTATGGTTCATTGGGTCACAGAGTCAGACACGACTGGATGACTGAACAAAAATGTTTTTCTTTTCCCAATTGTCTGTGTTAGATGTCCCTCTCCAGTGCTCCTTTATTCTCCTTTGCATGCTGCTGCTGCTGCTGCTAAGTCACTTCAGTCGTGTCCAACTCTGTGCAACCCCATAGACGGCAGCCCACCAGGCTCCTCTATCCCTGGGATTCTCCAGGCAAGAATACTGGAGTAGGCTGCCATTTCCTTCTCCAATGCATGAAAGTGAAAAGTGAAAGTGAAGTCGCTCAGTGGTGCCCGACTCTTAGCGACCCCATGGACTACAGCCTACCAGGCTCCTCCATCCATGGGATTTTCCAGGCAAGAGTAGGGTGCCATTGCCTTCTCCATGTCCTTTGCATACATGGTATTTAATAAAGTTATGTGTTTTAGTATGATTATCTGTCAGATTGATGAGGCAACCTTGTAAAAAATGAATAGAAAATAGAAATTTTATTAGGGAACTCTAACTCTGGTATTGATTGAGTATTGGCAACATCTACTTGTTTTGTTTTCAAGAAGTCCTAACTTCTTTCATGGAGGAGTTATTTAATGAAAAATCTAGTTAAGATCCAAAATTACATTAATAAGAGTCAGGATTTTGAAGACAAGAAGAAAAGTGTGTATGCTGCTCAGAAGTATTTAACCAGAGAACTGAGGCCAAATGAAAATGATGAGTTAAAGTTCCAAAATGTATTTGAGGTTTATAAGAATTGACCCTTAGGTGCTGTGCTTTTGACTATCTTCACTATCTTCACACTTCGTGTGTCTGAAAGAGTGATTGCTTTAGTATGGCGAGGGACTTCATTTACCATGTTTCTGACGATAACTGGGGACAACAACACTAATTTGAAATATTCCTTCAAGTATTTGCTGTACCCATCATATTTCAAATCCAGATCTTTATGCTTTTTCCTTTGGATAGGTAACTTGACCCAGATTATCAGTTGTTCGTTCATGTTATTTAACATTTTTGTTTGGCATACTGATGTTATTCAGTCTAGAACGTTATGGTACTTTTATAAACATATGTTTGGAAAAATTTGGAAGACTGTTTAAACACAAACATAACTAATAATACTTCCTTCAAAATATCTATGATAAGCATAATAAAGCATATATTGAGGCTTGCAACTTCAAAACTTATAGAATCATGCATGGAAAACTAACTTTTCAATTAAAATTTGAAAATATGATTTCCCTAACTTTGGTACCACAATTCTATTTGAGACATAATTCATCTGTTAGTTTATCAGTTCAGTTCAGTTCAGTTGCTCAGTCATGTCCGACTCTTTATGACCCCATGAATCACAGCACGCCAGGCCTCCCTGTCTATCACCAACTCCCGGAGTTCACTCAAACTCACGTCCATCGAGTCAGTGATGCCATCCAGCCATCTCATCCTCTGTCGTCCCCTTTTCCTCCTGCCCCCAACCCCTCCCAACATCAGAGTCTTTCCCAATGAGTCAACTCTTCACATGAGGTGGCCAAAGTACTGGAGTTTCAGCTTTAGCATCATTCCTTCCAAAGAAATCCCAGGGCTGATCTTCTTCAGAATGGACTGGTTGGATCTCCTTGCAGTCCAAGGGACTCTCAAGAGTCTTCTCCAAACCACAGTTCAAAAGCATCAATTCTTCGGCCCTCAGCTTTCTTCACAGTCCAACTCTCACATCCATACATGACCACTGGAAAAACCATAGCCTTGACTAGATGGACAAAAGTTGGCAAAGTAATGTCTCTGCTTTTGAATATGCTATCTAGGTTGGTCATAACTTTCCTTCCAAGGAGTAAGTGTCTTTTAATTTCATGGCCACAATCACCATCTGCAGTGATTTTGGAGCCCCAAAAAATAAAGTCTGACACTGTTTCCACTGTTTGCCCATCTATTTCCCATGAAGAGATGGGACCAGATGCCATGATCTAAGTTTTCTGAATGTTGAGCTTTAAGCCAACTTTTTCACTCTCCACTTTCACTTTCATAAGAGGCTTTTTAGTTCCTCCTCACTTTCTGCCATAAGAGTAACTAGTAAATATTACAAGGGCTGCAGAAAATTTGTGTGCCAAATAAACTTTTCAGTGGGCAAAAATGTTTAAATGCCAGATCACTTTATTAGAGGCTTACCATCAAAATATCAGTTGTCTGCTAAACTCTTCATGGATAGATGATAATTAAATTTGAACTCTGGGAATACTTTTATAGATTCCCAATTCATCTTTAAGGTAACTAAATATTTCATTGTCTTTGTGTTATATAGTAGAGTGTGTGTGTGTGTGTGTGTGTGTGTGTGTGTGTATATTGCTCAGTCATGTCCAACTCTTTGTAATCCCGTGGACTGTAGCCCACCAGGTTCCTCTGTCCATGGGATTCCTGGGGCAAGGATATTAGAGTGGGCCGCCATTCCCTTATCCAGGACAGTAGAGAATAGGCTGATACTTTTTAAAGTAATTATTCCAATCAAATAAAATATAAATCCTGTGTTTCTAAAAAGCCTTTGAATAAATCTTAGAAAATCAGATTCCCTTCTCCCATTTTTGTAAACAGAAAGTACCATCAATGTCACTGGAATTGTAATATTGTAGTAAATGTTCTGAAGTTTGTTTTTTAAATACAGATTCATATGTTTCTAGAAGCCCTTTATGTGTAGTTTTCTATAGGTTCCCAACAGCCAACATGCCAACTGACTTAGCTTTCCTCAACAAGGCATGCCAACACTCCTAAGTCTGAGAACTTTAATGTTCTCTAATTCCCTTCTTTAGATGAATGATCATTAGAATTGACCAATGAAAGAAGGTGAAACAGAAGCCATTCCTCTCAGGAGGTCCTAGAGACCAGATGCAGGGCTTCACACAACTCTTGATACACCTCTTGATAAGCTTGTACTACCCTCTCGCCCAACTCTTGTACTTCAGGCTGGAATCCTTCAAGGCTCTTTCTACCATCTTTTCATTACCATCATTCCCACAGTTCCCCCTTTAGCTCTTCCCACATACATATAAACCTGATTCTTCTACATTTGATATTGCTTTATTTCTCTAATAACTTTAGTTTCTCCCTTTACCTGACTTAACCCAGACTAATACATCAGTTAGAGATTTACCCTACATCTGACTTGGATATTCTTCATCAGTGAAAGAACAGGCAGCTTGGTAGTTCTCACAAGGGGTTTAGAGGAAGTACAGGATTGCCCACAGAGCAGCTGAATCAGTGATTGATCCTTAGGATGAAACGGAAAATAGATTGAATGTCAAAGACGTCCTTTATTCATGTAACAACTGGAATTTCAGAAATGAAGCACATTCTGGAAATTATCTATTCCAACATCTAAAACTATAAATGTGGAAAGTGAGATGACTGGCTTCAGTCGAGGTAATTGAGTAACTTGTTTCAGTTCACTCAGTAGGTTAATGGTAGTGCTGGGAGGAGAAGAGGTGATTATCCCTGTGCTTGAAAAGTTCACACTCTATTAACCATGATTTAGGCAGAATGGTACTTTTTCCTTTATGAGTTAAAAGCTCAGAAGTGGTGCACACACATGTATTAATAGGTAAATATACAATTTATATATATATAGCTAATATATAAATTAACATTTTCTATAAATGTATATGTATGTAGGTGTTGAATAGATTCAAGGGGTTAGACCTAGTAAGTGGAGTACTTGAAGAACTATGGACAGAGGTCTATAATATTGTATAGGAGGCAGCGGGAAAAAAAAAAAAAATCCCAAAGAAAAAGAAATGCAAGAAAGCAAAGTGGTTATCTGAGATGGCTTCACAGATAGAGGAGGAAAGAAGTGAAGTGAAAAGTAAAGGGGAAAGGGAAAGGCACACCCAGCTAAATACAGAGTTCCAGAGACTAGCAAGGAGAGACAAGAATGCATTCTTCAGTGAACAATGCAAACAAATAGAGGAAAACAACAGAAAGGGTAAGGCTAGAGATCTCTTCAAGAATATTAGAAATAAAGGACCATGTCATCCTAGGATGGGTATAATAAAGGACAGAAACAGTAAAGACCTAATAGAAGCAGAAGAAATCAAGAAGAGATGGAAAGAATATACAGAAGAACTGTACAGAAAAGATCTTAATGACCTGGATAACCATGATGGTGTAGTCTCTTACTCAAAGCCAGATCTTCTGAAGTGTGAAGGCAAGTGGGCCTTAGGAAGCACTGTTCCAATAAAGCTGGTACAGGTGATGGAATTCCAGCAGAGCTATTTAAAATACTAAAAGATGATGCTATTAAAGTGTTGCACTCAGCAAAAAAAAATAAAGTGTTGCACTCAATATATCAGCAAATTTGGAAAACCCAACAGTGGTCACAGGACTGGAAAAGGTCAATCCTCATCCCAATTCCCAAGAAGGGCAGTAGTAAAGAATGTTCAAACCACCAGGCAATTGCACTTCATCTCATACTAGTAAGGTTATGCCCAAAATCCTCCAAGCTAGGCTTCAGCATGAACTGAGAAATTCCAGATGTTCAAGCTGGATTTAGAAAAGGCAGAGGAATCAGAGATTAAATTGCCAGCATTCACTGGATCATAGAGAAAGCAAGGGAGTTCCAGAAAAACACCTACCTCTGTTTCATTGACTATGCTAAAGCCTTTGACTACATGGATTGCAACAAATTGGAAAATTCTTAAAGAGATGAGAATATCAGGCTATCTTACCTGTCTCCTGAGAAACCTATATGTGGGTTAAGAAGCAAGAGTTAGAACCCTTTATGGAACAACTGACTGGTTCAGAATTGAGAAAGGTATACAAGAAGGCTATTTATAGCCTTTAAACCTATTGGTTTAACTTACACACAGACCACATCATGGGAAATGCTGGGCTGGATGAGTTACAAGCTGGAATCAAGATTGCCAGGAGAAATATAAACAACCTCAGATATGTGGATAATACCACTCTAATGGCAGAAAGCAAAGAGGAAATAAAGAGCCTCTTGATGAGGGTGAAGGAAGAGATTGAAAAAGCCAGCTTAAATCTCATTATTACAAAAACTAAGATCATGTCATCCAGTCCCTTCATGGCAAATAGAAAAGGAAAAGCAGTGACATTTCCTTTTCTTGGGCTCTAAAATCACTGCAGATGGTGACTGTGGTCATGAAATTAGAGGACAATTGCTTCTTGGCAGGAAAGCTAAGACAAACCTAGACAGAGTGTTGAAAGCAGAGACATCACTTTGCCACCAAAGATATGTACGGTCAAGGCTATGGTCTTTCCAATAGTCATGTACGAATATGAACGCTGGACAATAAAAAAGGCTGAGCACTGAAGAATCGATGCTTTCATACTGTCGTGCTGGATAAGACTCATGAGAGTCCTTTAAAGGAGATCAAAACAGTCAATCTTAAAGGAAATCAACCCTGAATACTCATTGGAAGGACTGATGCAGAAGCTGAAGCTCCAATAATTTGCGAACAGTTGACTCTTTGGAAAAGACCCTAATGCTGAGCAAGATTAAAGGCAGAGGAGAAGAGGACGACAGGATGAGATGGCTGGATGGCATCACCGATTCATTTGACATAACTTGGGCAAACTCTGTGAGATGCTGAGGGGCAGGGAAGCCTGGTGTGCTGCAGTCCATGGTGTCACAAAAAATGAGACATGACTTGGCAACTGAACAAAAAAATGTATGTATAATTTAAATACTTGGCCTTGCTGATAAACTAGCTATGATTGGAAAACCATTAGCTTACTTTAAGAACTTTATGTTCTCTGAGGCAAGAATATTTTCTCCTCTTCTACTGACACTTGGATCATCTGTATTGTGATTTTACATTAGCAAATTTCAGAAAAACTATCAAAGTATAGCTAATTTAATATACAGCTTTTTTTTTTTTTGGTAGTTCCCATTAGCAATCCGAGGTTTGATGGTTCACTATGAGAATTCACAGGATTCTAATAGTCTTATTCACAGCTCATTAAAGTGAAAGAATACAAAACATAGTTGACAATGAGAAAAGTCTTATGGAGCGAAGTTTGGGGCAAAATAGAAACCAGCTTTCAATGATCTTCTCCTAGTAGAGTCTATAAGGCACACTTACTCACCCCAGTAACAAGTTGTGAACATATATGTAAAATTTGTGAGAGACCAGTGAGCAGAGATTTTGCAGGGAGCTATTCACATAGGCAGGCCCTGCTGGAAGTAATCCAAATTCCAGAGCCCCAGAAGGAAAGAAGGTGTTTATTTAACATATACCATACTGTTTGTTCAGGGCTTTCCTGGTGGCTCAGACAGTAAAGAATCTGCCTGCAATGTGGGAGACCTGGGTTTGATCCCTGGGTTGGGAAGATCCCCTGGAGAAGGAAATGGCAACCCACTCCAGTATTCTTGCCTGGAGAATCCCATGGACAGTGGAGCCATGTGGTTGCAAAGAGATGGACACGACTGAGTGACTAACATAATATAACATAATACTGTTTGTTCAAGGAGTTTAGGCATAGTAAGTCACTCTTATCAATTAATGTCAGGGACGCTTCCCAAATCCAAGTTCCCAAACAGCAGCCAAAGGCAAACCTTGAGAGCAGGCCTTCCAAAGATAGCAGTCAAACCTTCTGTGTTAATTCTTTTTTGCACATCCTAGTATTCACAACTTAAAAATATAACTGAAAAATAACCAAAGCTGTTGCCATTGATGTTAGCATCTAAAGTTCAGGCAATTCCTGTTACTTTAGGAATGCTGTGGAGAAAGAACAATGCTTCACTCCTTCTAGGATCTGATGAGATCACAATGCTATGTATAATAGCTGGAGAGCAAATGGAACAGCAAATATATTTTCCAGTTGATACACATTGGTTTCACAGTTGATTTTCCAATATTAAGTACTCAATGAGATGGTTTAACTTGACTTACAGTATTGCATTCTGGTTGATTGTTTTTTGGTTTTTGGTTTTTTTCCTTCTGATTTTGGAGTTTTTAATTTTTTACATTTTGTTTTGGTCTTATGAAAATAGAAAAATGTGTATATCACTGTTGTCGCATGGTTCATAAACACTATAAAACCAAAAACACAGTTTTACCATCTTTTCCACACCTGCTTAGCAGTTAGGTATTTCCTTCCCTGGTACCTGCAGCTATCTGAATGTTTCTGTGATTATATATTAAAAATGTTGTTATGTGAAAATTCATTATTGTGTATCTGTCTTCTCCCATCCCTAAGCTGTGAGTTTCTCAGAGATTATGACTGGATCCAGAATTAGTACATCCAGAAATAGTAGCTACTACTAGATGTTCAAAAATACTTATTCTCTAATGAGTGAACTATATATATATATATATATATATATATATATATATATATATATTTCTGTACTAAAGTAACAGCTGCTGGAACAAATAATAGTCACTGGAAAAATAATAAATCAGGCCTCATAAACCTAAACTAAAAATAAGGAGACAAATAGAAAACGGATAACAGACTAAATGATATATTGAATATATCCAGTGTCCCTTTTGTGTTACTGCATGATTTATTTCAAATAAGAAAATGACTGATCTTTAGATATTTCAGGATTGTTATAAGAAGTTGATATTACGGTAAAAGATGACAAATATTCTTGAAATATTTAAACTGTAAAAATTCAGAGAAAGTAAAATGATAACTTTTATAACCCCAACAACTAGAAAGAATACAGTGCAAATTACTTCTAAGTAAATTGTGGTTGGATAAAGTGGAGAGAAGAATTCTCTCTCAAATTGGAAGAATGTTCACTTTCCACCAAGAGCCAGGAAATCTTATATAAGCCCTCCTACAACAGCAGACATTTAGATTCAAACACTCCTTGGTATTTACGAACAGCTGTAGCTAGCAGAACTGGAGGAGAGATCTACCTCCTGGAGTTTTAGAATTTGCAAAGATCTGTGCATAACAAATAGGAACAGAAATAACTAGAGCTATGAAATGAACTTGATGAAAACAGTTCTTAAAATTGGTACTTGAATCAATTTCAATCCTGGAGCCCAAACATTCATGGCATTTATAATGAAAATCTTCGTACAACAACATGACCAGTTGATAAGGCGCTTTATTGGATGCATCAAAACAAGGGACATGACAGATTAGAAAAATGGACCAACAGATTGTCTATTTCAATAAGCACACCCTGGTTGAAGATTTTTATAGATACCTAGCATATAATTTTGGTAATAAATATCAGAACCCCATTACAATTACATTTGTTTAAGTTCATTTAAAAATGAGTAGCCATTAGTTCTTTCTTCCCCACAAACCATATACTATGGCTGGGGTTTTACTGATGGCTCAATGGTAAAGAATCTGCCTCCCATGCATGAGAGTTGGGTTCAGTCCCTGGGTCAGGAAGATCCCCTGCAAAAGGAAATGGCAACCCACTCCAGTATTCTTGCCTGGAGAATCCCATGGTCAGAAGAATCTGGTAGGCTACAGTCCCATGGTGTCACAAAAGTGTTGGGCAAAATTTAGCAACTGAACAACAATACTGCGGCTGCAATCTGCGCAGATTCTTCAGTCTTCCAGTCCCCTATACCCCAGCTTTATTGAGGTGATAATTGGTATGTAACTTTGTGTAAGTTTAAGGTATACAATGTGTAGTAATGCAACATAATTACCACGATAGGGTTGGTTAAACATCTGTAACTCAATTAATTACCTTTGTATGTGTGTGTGATGAGACCAATTAAGATCTACTCTCTTAATAACTTTCAAGTATGTACGGCAGTATTGTTGACTATAGTCACCAAGCTGTACATTATATCCCAAGAATATATTTATCTTATAACTGAAACTTTGTACACTTTGGCTGACATTCCCATTCTCCACACCCTGAGATCATGCAGTATTTATTTTTCTCTGATTTATTTTGCCAGCATAATGGCATCAAATTTCAACCCTGGTGTTGCAAATAGTAGTATTTCCTTCTTTCTCATGGTTGAACAATACCTTATTGAATAAATGTGAATATTCATTTATCCATGGATAGGCTTAGGTTGCTTCCATGTCTTGACTATTGTGAATGGTGTTGCAATGAACATGGGGTGCATATATCTCTTCAACTTAGTGATTTCATTTCCTGAGGAAATTCCTTAATGATTTCATTTCAGTCCATATCAATGTGTAGAGCTGCTGGGTCATCTGGTAGTAATATTTTTAACTTTTTGAAAAACCTCCATACTATTTTCCTTAGAAGCTGTACCAGTTTATATCACTACCAATTGTCTACAAATGTTCTCCTTTATCTACATCCTTGCTAACATTTATCTTTTGTCTTTTTGCTAATAGTCATACTAACATTCTAACAAGGGTAAGGTGATACCTCAGTATTTTACATGCCTTTCCCTGATGATCAATGCCATTGAATACCTTTTCATGAACCAGTTGACCATATGTATAACTTCTTTGGAAAAATGTCTATTCATATCTTTTGCCCACTTTATAATTTGACTTTTTTTTTCTTTTCTTTTTTTTTTTTTTGCTGTTGAGTTGTATGACTTCTTCACATACTTTGAATGTTAACCTCTTGTGGCATATATGGTTTTCAGATATTTTCTCCCTTTCTGCAGGTTGTGTTTTCACTTTATTAGCTTTTCTACTTTCTGTGAAAAAGCTTTTTACTTTGATGTAGTTCAAATTGTTTAGTTTTTATTTTATTTCTTGTAATTCTGCTGTCATATCCCAAAATTTGTTGACAAGACCAGTATCAAAAAGATTTTCCTTTTTTTTTTTTTCCAAGCAATTTTATGGTTTCAGGTCTTGTTCCACTTTGAGTTAATTCTTGTGAGTAATGTAAGATAGGAGTCCAGTTTCATTCATTCACATGTAGATATCTAGTTTTCCCTGTACCATTTAACAGTCTACTCTTCACAGTAAGTATTCTTGACTCTTGCCAATTATGAGTTAACTTAAGTGTTCAATTTTATTCATCTTTATATGCTTAACACATCTTTTGTTTCTTTTCTTATAAAAATCTAGGTATAAGCTATGTGTTTTCGTCCACTTGAAGGTTATTTTTTTGGGATAGAGGAAAATTTTCTTATATTGCACTGGACTCAGTGACTTGGTAGCTATTCCTCCTTCTGCTCATTAGATCCCCCACCACCACTGCTTACCCTGTGGCCTTTGCTCTGGGAATTCCTGGATTTCAGTACTCCTGATATTATGCTAAAATACTTTTTGGGGCCTTCGAGGGGTAGAAGTGTGGGATAGACCACACCTAACATAGTCTATTCATTCACATGTTTAACTAAAAAATATCTACAAACTAGTAGAACTGAATAGTTTATATTTAAAAAAAAAAAACAGCAGTTTTCTTCTAGATTCCTCTTTCTTTACTCTCACTTCACTTTGAGAATTTTTGTTTGTTTGTTTTTTGAGGTAGCTGCATCTAAATCTCTTTAAAAATGTATTTGTAGTATTATTCTTTAAGTTAGTACATTCTGACTTATCTATTGGTTTTTCTATGTCAGATGAGGCTTTAGCTACTGAATTATTACTCTTCTCTTGGAATGCCTACCTTCGTAGTATTGCTGTTACTTTTTATTCACTTTTCCATTTTTATAGGTTTAAATGTTTATAATGTATTTCTATTTCCTTTAATGCCAACTGTACAGAGTCGGACACGACTGAAGCGACTTAGCAGCAGCAGCAGCAGCAAACAATACTGTTTTACATTTCTGTTTAGTCCATTTTGTCCACTATAACAAAATACAGTGAACTGAGTGGCTTATACAACAGTTATTTATTAATATTTCTCACATTTCTGGAGGCTGAAAATTCAAGATGGAGGCACCAGCAGATTCAGTGTCTGGTGAGAGCCTCCTTCTTGATTCACAGATGGCTAACGTCTCCTTTTGTCCTCATATGTGAGAGAGACCAGGGAGCTCTCTGGCACTTATATATGGATACCAATCCCGTTGGGGTAAAAGTGAAAACAGTAACAGATTTTATTTTCTTGGGCACCAAAATCACTGTGGCCTGTGACTGCAGCCACAAAATTAAATGATGCTTGTTCCTTGGAAGAAAAGATATGACAAATCTAGACAGCATATTAAAAAGCAGAGATAACACTTTTCTGACAAAGGTCCATATAGTCAAAGCCACAGTTTTTCCAGTAGTCACATATGGATGTGAGAGTTGGACCACAAAGAGGCTTAGTAATGAAGAATCGATGCTTTCAAACTGTAGTGCTGTAGAAGACTCTTGAAGGTCTCTTGGACTGCAAGGAGATCAAACCAGTCAATCATAAAGGAAATCAACCCTGAATATTCACTGGAAGAACAGATGCTGAAGCTGAAGCTTCAATACTTTGGCCAACTGATGAGAAAAGTCAACTCATTGGAAAAGATCTTGATACTAGGAAAGATTGAGAGCAGGAGTAGAAGGGGGAGACAGAGGATGAGATGGTTGAATGGCATTCACCAACTCAATGGACATGAGTTTGAGCAAACTCCAGGAGGTTGTGAAGAACAGGGAAGCCTGGGTTGCTACAGTTTATGGGATCCCAAAGAGTCAGATACAACCTAGAGACTAAACAACAATCCCATTCATGAGGGCCCCACCCTTGTGACTTAATCATGTTCCAATATCATCACTTTTGAGGTTAGGTTTCAACATGTGAATGACGGGTGGACACAAACATTTAGACCATAGTGACTTTACTCCAGAAAACAGATAGTAGTATTCTTTTACCGTAATTTTGTTTCTTTTTCTTGCCATTTATTAAATTCTGTCATCTGTGCTTGTCCTTTAATATGCCTCAAGTTAAGTCATATTTCCATTCTCTTTTAAAACCACATGAAATCTTTTTTTATGTCTAGTCTGATTGTGAAATTCCCAAATCAACAAAATTGTCTAGCTAAATATGTCTATGTAAAAATCAAGGGCATGTGTGCTATGTATCCGACTCTGTGATGCTATGGATCATAGCCAGCCAGACTCCTCCATCCATGGGATTCTCAAGGCAAGAATACTGGAGTGAGTTGCCATGCCCTCCTTCAGGAGACGTTCCTGTCTTCCTGACCCAGGGGCTGAACCTGCATCTCTTATGTCTCCTGCATTGGCAGGCGGGTTCTTTACCATTAGCACCACCTGGGAAGCTAAATATATCTATGCAAAAATCAAGGACAATAGAACCAAATGATGTACTGTGATAAAAAGGTGAAATATGGCCATATATATATACACACACACACACATATATATATGTATATATTCACATTCTTTTCATTGACAGTGTGGTTGAAGACTCTTACTTGAGTCAGTCTGGGCTTTGTGACTATTTTGACAAATAGAACATGGCAGAAGTCATGGAATGTTGGTTTCTAGCCCCAGAATTTAAAAGATGGCAGCTTTCATTTCTGTGTCTTAGAAGATCATCTGAGATCCCTCATGTGCCAATGAAATACTTCCTGCTTCACTGCTGGAAGAGAGGATCTGTAAATACTTTTTTGACAGTCACTGTGGGACCTGCACTTTCATCCATTTCTTCCAAAATAATAGATATATGAGTGAATCAGTCTCGTACCCTCCATACTAGCTCATCTACCATCTGAGCACCACTGAATGACCTCAATTGATACTACATGGAATAGCAGAATTATCCAGCTAAACAGTGTAGGCATTCCTAATCTATAAAATTGTGAGATTAGTACACTGATTGTTGTCAGTCACCAAATTTCAGTATTTTGTTCTTTTATGTTGCAAAACATAACTAGGAGAGTTATTTCCTTATTTGTTCAAGATTTTTCTTTTCCCAAACTCTTTATTGGATTTTCCTTTTAAAGTTGCCAAACCTGTATCTATTATATCATGAATTATTTTCAAATGATCCATCATAGCACCTATTCTCAGGATTCCTCTTAATTCCTGGAAATCCCCTTCCACCTGCTTGCCATCTTCCTTCTACAAACTAAAATATTCGATTTTTAGATCTGTTACAAATCTGTCACCTTGGGACTTCCTTTTGCTTCCCTCTTTAAATGAAGTGAAAATTTCCTGAATCCTATATCTTCCACTTTCATGTTTTACTTACTTGCTTTGATAGAGTATGTTCAGGAGGAATTTGCTGAGAGAATGCTTCCAAGGTAAATGTTCTTATTCTTTGCATATTGAATATATTTTTGGCTCTTGCCTGTGACTAAATGGATTTGGAATTTAAGATTCAAGTATATTTTCTCTGATCTTTGAAATATTTTTTCATTGTATTCTAGAATACTGCATGCATTTTATATGAGAAAATCAATGTTAGTCTTATTTTTATTCCTTCTAGATAATCTCTTTTGTGCCTCAGGTGTCTCTTTTCATTTCTTATACTGGGCTATTTTATTATTTTATTAATAGCAAGTGAATTTTAGCAAGTGAAGAGGTTTTCTGGCATATTCAAGTAATAGATAAAAGGAGAAAAGCATCCCTGCTACTTTTCTCTCTCTCTCTCTCTCTCTTTTTTTTTTATTGTTGTTTCTTGCAGTGTGTAGAAATTGTTTTAAAATTGTGTTTGAAAAAATTAGTGTTATGGATCTGCTATGAGTTGATGACTGATTGAGGTGGTGATTACTGTAAAAATGACTTTTGAAAAAGTAGAAATTAAGAGCTATTCCACAGGCTATTCCATTAACATCATTACACACAGTCAGCGGCTAGCGGCCCTGATTAAAATCAAGATGCTTTACTCTTGAAATACACCATCTCACTTTACTAGACAGCATGATGCCCTCTCAGAAGAGATGGTATGTTGTTTCTGAATGACTTAGTGGATCACTGGAAGGACTGTGAGTAATGACAAAGATTTTAGGAATTATTTAATACATTTTCCATGCTTATATGAATAATCTTGAGTTCCCCTCGCCTCTCATTTCTGTTATTAAATATTTGCTTTTCCTTCAAAGCTCATTTGAGAGAGCTTGGCGAGGTACATAAAGTCCTACATTTGTGAGGGTTTAGCATTTTGGAGTTGTAGACCACTCTGCTTTTCACACTTTAAAGGGCACTAATGCTCAAGAGAAAAGAAAAAAATAAATAAAATGAATTCAAGTGGAAGATATATAGGATTTCAATTCCAAGCAGATGTTGGTAACATAGACAAAAATAACAATAATTAGCCAAGACACATAAAAAAAGAGCCAATGAATCAACTGGTTATAAAAAAGAGAAAATGAATGCAATGCAAGTCAGAATAAAAAGAGGTAAAACTTTCAGTTGCACACATTATGATTAATGTGCCTTGTACACACAGAGTTAATTGTTTGGCATTACCAAAGGCAAACCTCATGAATAGAGGTTAAAAAAATCAAAGTTACAATGAATTAAGAATGCATTCAACATTTCTTCTTCCCGTCTTTTAAATGAACTTTTTTTTTTCTTCCTCCTTTTGCTTTTTAAACCATTTTCCTGTCTTCTAAGCTAAAAAGTAAGATACTGATTGACTCTCCCCGTTAAATAAATTTTTTTTTGTTTTGGTCTTCAAAAATGACTGCTTTTACAGTTTTCAATCAGAAAACAATTTACTCCCATATCTGCAACTTCTAGTCCTCCATTGGAAGAGAAAATATGGAAAACTCACTAATAATAGAAGATGTAGAAAATAGATTATAGTTATCAGAAAAGAGGAGGGTTAGGGTGGTTGAAATGGGTGAAAGGGACAAACTAAGTGGTCGTAGATGACAATGGTGATGATCACTTTGTAGTGTTTATACATGCTGAATTATAATACTGCATATTTGAAACATATATTTCAAATTATATATTAAAAATAAATGAATATGTAAAATGAAAATTGATGCTGAGATACTGATAGAGGTTTACAGGGTTTTGTATGATGATTATTTAAGCAAACTGATTTTCATAGATCTTTTAGCAAATTTCCATCTTCAGTCTTCCTCATCCTCACCTAATACCCAATACATATTGCAAATATTTACAAGTATAATTATCAGTAAAGTTTTGAGCTACAAATTTAAAAATATCAACCCTTATGTGAAATGCCATTAAATACATTCCTTCTTCTAACTTGAAAAAATATTAGTTGCTCAGTAGTGTCTGACTCTTTGTGACCCATGGGGCCTATAGCCCACCAGGCTTCTCTGTCCATGGAATTCTCCAGTCAAGAATACTGGAATGGCTAGCCATTCCTTTCAACAGGGGATCTTCCTGACCCAGGGATTGAACCTGGGTCTCTTCCATTGGCAGGCAGATTCTTTGCCATGGGAGCCATCAGAGAAGCCAATTCTAACTAGAGTCTCCACCAAATAACTGTAAGGATTATAAAATAATATATAAATGAAAAACTTTTAAAATACAAGTATCATATCACTCTAAACTGTTTTCTCTTTTATTATCTAAGATTTTCAGCAAAAGTTTTGAAGAGAAATCATGCTACTAATGAAAAGGAAGGCAGATAAGATCCCTGATCAAGTCTATTGAGAATGCTAAAGATCTTTGTAGACTCTTCCTTGGACTGAATAAGGCCTAATTCTTGTAAGCCTCCTCACCACACATGTATCCACTGCTCCTGGCCCCCAAATATAGGTTATTAGTGAGGTGTTAGGGCCACTTTAGAACCCTCTTAGTCTTTATTAATAGTTGGTCTTAGAGTGTACCCTGACACTTGAAGTCAGAGGAAGGCCATCTGGGTTTCAATTAACTTGAAAGGCATATTAGAACGTATTTGAAATACCCCATCAAGTTGTAGTGGTTGTTTTACTAGCATCAACTAAAATAAGTTACTCTTTTAGTACATATATCTTCTCCAGCAAAATGAAGGATACATAATCTCCACAAGTAGGAACTATTTGATACACTAAAAAAAAATAAAGGCAGCCCTAAAATTGTGTCCAGTGATATTATTAGAGTAATAAATACTTATAAAAACTGTATTGCCAGGCTGTAAATATTAATGGAAAGCTATCCATGTCTTCAGTCAAAGTAAATTGACCTTTAATTAAAATGATATACTTTTTGTCTCTCCCATGACTCTGTACACAAGTGATGAGTCAGTTTGTTCTTGATTTATCCCTCTTTCACCTCAGTGTATACCCTAGTATTCCCTGAATACCCAGATCCTAAATACTGAATTTAACACAGCGTCAATAAATATTAGTTGAATTGAACTGTACTTATTAGGCACTTAATGAACTTTAGGATGGAGACATTATACTTCGAACTTTTTGGGTGAAGGATGGAATTATATTGATTCTCTGACTGAAAGCTACCATGCTCACATATTTGAACTATTTGAGATTTCAAAAGTTCCCAGCAAATGATTACTAGCAAATCCATTTCTTACAATTAGTCTCTTTTCAGCCATATCTTAATAGCTGCTCCTGTTGCTGACAGGTGATCTATCACTTTGTCTCAAGATATTGTAGCGACAGAGTGAAAATTGCTAAGTGAAGCACTGATATGATGTAGAAAGAAGGGGGAAAGTGAATGGACATAGTTTGTAATTGCAATGTCACTTCACAAATCCTGAGGCATTGACATTAAAGAAAGTACTGTTTACTGGTTTCTAGAAACCAAGGTACATGGCAAGACTATTATCCTTTTAGAGATTATGGATTACTTAACCTGATTCCAGAACTATTTTCTACGTATTTGAGGCATTTTTATGAAAAGAACACTATTAATTATTGATAAACATGGCAGACAGCCAGCCCACCTGGTTATAATCCATGTCTTTATTGTCATATTCTTTTCCATTTCATTTAATGAATAGTTCTTTTTCACTTGATTATTTCCATTTTCTTCCCTCCTAAATAATTTCTAAAAACCTTTAAACTTTTTTATTTATTTATACTCCAATCAGTTTCTAAAGGAATTTAAAGCTGCTCCATTCAAATAGAGAGAAATAGCCATGCACAGACTTCTGCATGGTAATGTTAAAATACCATATTTGAAATTACAATAGCAAGGGAACATTATTAAAAATATACATTTAATTACTATTAATTTTTTCCTGAAAATATTTGCAGACCACTAATTTTAAGATGGTGAAATTTAGCAGTTAGTCTAAAGACATTGAGATAAAAATGACATTGTGCTAAGGTTTGAATCTAGGTTCCAAAATGCCTTTCTGTATGACTTTACACAAGTCATTTAACCTTCTTGGATCAACTTCCTTAGGAGAACAATGAATGAGTTTATAATAAAACCTACCTCAGATTCTTTTTTTTTTTTTTCATGTGGGTGAAATACACATCAGCTTCTTAGAATGTTATTAAGTCTTTAAGAAGTTAATAAATATTTTCTGCACTCATGTTACTTATACTTGATCTGAGTTGTATATCCATTAAAAAAGATATTGTCAGAAAAAGAAGCCTTCAGAATGGGAGAAAATAATAGCAAATGAAGCAACTGACAAACAACTAATCTCAAAAATATACAAGCAACTCCTACAGCTCAATTCCAGAAAAATAAATGACCCAATCAAAAAATGGGCCAAAGAACTAAATAGACATTTCTCCAAAGAAGACATACAGATGGCTAACAAACACATGAAAAGATGCTCAACATCACTCATTATCAGAGAAATGCAAATCAAAACCACTATGAGGTACCATTTCACACCAGTCAGAATGGCTGTGATCCAAAAGTCTACAAGCAATAAATGCTGGAGAGGGTGTGGAGAAAAGGGAACCCTCTTATACTGTTGGTGGGAATGCAAACTAGTACAGCCACTATGGAGAACAGTGTGGAGATTCCTTAAAAAACTGGAAATAGAACTGCCTTATGATCCAGCAATCCCACTGCTGGGCATACACACTGAGGAAACCAGAAGGGAAAGAGACACGTGTACCCCAATGTTCATCGCAGCACTGTTTATAATAGCCAGGACATGGAAGCAACCTAGATGTCCATCAGCAGATGAATGGATAAGAAAGTAGTGGTACATATACACAATGGAGTATTACTCAGCCATTAAAAAGAATACATTTGAATCAGTTCTAATGAGGTGGATGAAACTGGAACCTATTATACAGAGTGAAGCAAGCCAGAAGGAAAAACATAAATACAGTATACTAACGCATATATATGGAATTTAGAAAGATGGTAACAATAACCCGGTGTACGAGACAGCAAAAGAGACACTGATGTATAGAACAGTCTTATGGACTCTATGGGAGAGGGAGAGGGTGGGAAGATTTGGGAGAATGACATTGAAACATGTAAAATATCATGTAAGAAACGAGTTTCCAGTCCAGGTTCGATGCACGACACTGGATGCTTGGGGCTAGTGCACTGGGACGACCCAGAGGATGGTATGGGGAGGGAGGAGGGAGGAGGGTTCAGGATGGGGAACACATGTATACCTGTGGCGGATTCATTTTGATATTTGGCAAAACTAATACAATTATGTAAAGTTTAAAAATAAAATAAAATTAAAATGTGAAAAAAAATGTGAAGAATGAGGGTTACATGGAAATGCATGCAAAGGCTAATACCTTGCATGTTGAATGCAACCTTAATACTGATTTAGTTTAATTAAATTAAACCAACCTTGGAAAACCCAGAAGTGGCTACAGGATTGGAAAAGGTCAGTCCTCATCCCAGTTCCCAAGAAGGGCAGTACTAAAGAATGTTCAAACCACCAGACAATTGCGCTCATCTCCCATGCTAGTAAGGTATGCTCAAAATCCTGTATGCTAGGCTTCAGCATTATGTGAACTAAGAATCCCAAGATGACCTAGAGGGGTGGGATGGGGAGGGAGATGGGAGGGAAGTTCAAATGGGAGGGGAGATATATATATATATATATATATATATATATATATATATACACATATACCTATGGCTGATTCGTGTTGAGGTTTGACAGAAAACAACAAAGTTCTGTAAAGCAATTATCCTTCAATAAAAAATAAAAAAAAAAGAATTACAAAATGGTTTGAGAAGAGGCAGAGGAAACAGGGATCAAATTTCCAACATTTGCTGGATCATAGAGAAAGGAAGTGAATTCTGGAAAAACATCTACTTCTGTTTCATCGACTATGCTAAAACCTTCAACTGTGTGGATCATAACAAACTATGGAAAACTTTTAAAGAGATGGGAATACCAGATCATTTTACCTATCTCCTGAGAAACCTGTATACAGGTCAAGAAGCAACCGTTAAAACTGTGTATGGAAGAACTGACTGGTTCAGGATTGAGAAAGGAATATGACAAAGCTGTTTGTTGCCACCCTGTTTATTTAATTTACAGGCTAAGGGCATCATGAGAAATGCTGGTCTGGAGAAGTTACAAGCTGGAATCAAGATTGGCAGGAGAAACATCAACAACCTCAGATATGCTGATGATACCACTCTAATGGCAGAAAGTGAAGAGAAAATAAAGAGCCTCTTGATGAGGGTGAAGGAAGAAAGTCAAAAAGTCAACGTAAAACTAAATATTAAAAAAAAAAAAAAGATCATGACATTTGGCTCAATGACAAATAGAAGGGGAAAATGTGGAAGCAGCGATAGATTTCCTATTCTTTGGTTCTAAAATCACTGTGGATGATGCCTGCAGCCATGAAATTGGAAAATGATTGCTTCTTGGCAGGAAAGCTAAGAGAAAACTAGACTGTGTTAAAAATCTTTGCCAACAAAGATACAAATGGTCAAGGCTATGGTCTTTCCAGTAGTCACATACAGTTGTGAGAGCTGAATCATAAAGAAGGCAGAGCACCAAAGAATTGGAGCTTTTGAACTGTCGTGCTGGAGAAGACTCTTGAGAGTCCCTTGGACAGCAAGGAAATCAACCCTGAATACTCATTGCAAGGATTGATGCTGAAGCTGAAGTTCCAATATTTTGGTCACCTGATGTGAACAGCCAACTCATTAGAAAAGACCCTGATGCTGGGAAAGATTGAAGGCAGAGGAAAAGAGAGTGTCAGAGGATGAGAAGGTTGGATGGCATTACTGATTCAGTGGACATGAACTTGGGCAAACTCTGGGAGATGTTGAGGGACAGGGAGGCCTGGCATGCTACAGTCCATGGGGTTGTAAAGAATCAGACACAACTAGGCGACTGAACAACATCAACCACAACAACCTTGTTTGAGTATGTGTTACATCCTGGTCCTTGCATTTTTCAGATGAGAAAACTAAAGCTTGATATAACATAAGCACTTTCTCAAGTTAGTAGAAAATGTATAACACCACTATAAGCTACAGCCCTCACTTAGCTGCCTCTTAGGTAATCTCCTTCTGTAAACTTTACGTGGACCACTGGGAAGGCCACATTAGCAAATTTTCTTTCAAAAGCCCCAGAGCAATTTTCCTGAAGCAAAGAGAAAATGCACTTGCACTCTGAAAGTATCGCATATTGGATTGCATATGCTACTCTGGTATTTGAACTTAAACAGGTCATTTAGCTTGTTTGGATCAATTTTCTGAATAAAAACAACCACCATAAAACAGGAAAAGATAAACCTAAGAGTAGATATCTCAAATATTTCATAAAAAATTGTTGTTTAGAAAAGGGTGTTAGCCTCAACAGGGGTAGTATGAAAGTCTTACTTGAAGTAAAATGATTTTTTCACCCCAGGATTCATTTGTACTATCAAGGGACTTAAGATCTCCCTGTAAAGTATTTGAATTTTTTTCTGTATTTGTCATTGCTATGAAACAATGAAATTGCATACTGTTTCCAATAGTGCCAATATTCACTTATTATGTACATCAAAGAAGTGAATATTTTATACTGCTAAATAATCTTTAAATGAATAATCATAATAATGCATCTAATTCATTTTAAATCTCATTTCAGCACACTTGATTTCTCAATAAAACAACTTTATAAAGGAAAATATTTAACTGGTTCTGTAAAAAATATAATATTCATTTACATGAAAAACAAACTATTCTATGTGCTTTTATGATGGATATTATTAGTCTCATATAGGCTCTCTATATATCCATATACATATTATTCTTATATCTGCTTACAAAAAATACTTTTCTATTTTAAGTTACTGAAAGCATTTAAAAAACAAAGTTCATTAATTGTATATATTTCAGCTATATAGCTGGAAACTCGTTTTACCTGTACCAGAAACTCTCCTAAACTGTGCTAAGTCACTTCAGTTGTGTCTGACTCTTTGTCACCGCATGGACTGTAACTCGCCAGGCTCCTCTGTTCCTAGAATTTTCCAGGCAAGAATAGTGGAGTGGGATCTTCCCACTCCAGGGATCGAACCCAAGTCTCTTATGTCTACCAGTATTGGCAGGTGGGTTCTTTATCACTAGCACCACCTATGGAGCCCCTCTCCTGAAAAAGATTCAGTTAAAGAAAATCAAAGATCAGTAAGTTAGAAAACCAAGAATAGGTACATTTTAAAAAGTTGAGAGTATGTTTTGATGTCGCATAGATCTCAGCTTAAAATATGTTTGTTGCTACTTTAGGCTATTTGAGCCTCAATCTCCATCACTCTAGAATGTGAATTATAATGTAAGCACACTGACTGATTCCCCAGAACCAATTTCTCTCTTGCCTCTTTCCAGTAATCCATGGTTTTAACTTGCAGAATCTGGTGGTGGCTCTATCTTCTTTCTAAGGGTAGAAGATAGACAGAGACTTAATCAATTAGTGCATCCCTTCTCCAGTTCAAGTTTATGACCTAAATTGCTCAACTCAGAGTGAAAGTTAGCAGCCTGGCTTGATATGTGGGAGCACAAAGCACTGCTTCTCTCTGTAGACAAAGCAATCCCCACAGCTGCTATGAACTGTTGATCCTTGAGCCCTCCTGAAAACTCATCTGGATAGGGGCAGAGCTCAGAAAATTCCAGGGGGAAATTTAGAGCTTTGATATCACTCTGATCCATCTTTTGTGAAGCCCATTCTACTTCTAGTCTTTTCAGTAATGTGTACCAGTACTTTTGCTTTATCTTTTCAGAACATTTGAGATGAATTTTCAGGTATTTGTAATATAAACACTTGACTTAGTGAGAAAATAATCCCTCCAGTCTGTGGGTTGTAAGGTTTAACAATACAGGTTGACAGTCCTCATCTTTATTCTCAGAGGAAAGGTATGCTTTAGAATTCTTTCTTTTTTTTTTCTTATTTTTAAACAGGCAATGTAGCTCGTATACTATACAATAGCTAACACCGCCAGAAGGATAAGTGGCAGAAACCTATAATCAAACTGAGCATTTCTGCAGGAAAATGTGTGAGCAATCACAATTAGTTTTCCTCTTTTTTTTTTTTTAAAGGCTACAAATAGCCTAGTGATTGTTCATTTCAGGCTTTGCTAAAATGTGAATTTTGAAGAAAATTCTTGATGTATAGCTCTCTGGATTTTATATTTACATCTAAGGATATGTATTCCTTCTCTGTCTCTCTCCTCTCTATACACACACACATGCACATATCTACATATGTAAACATATGTGTGTGTAAATGTAATACTATAGGTTCTTATTTGGTATATAAAAATCATTTTATTAGTTCAGTTACTCATGATAAAGAATGCTTTTTATGAATAAAATTTATAGCCAAATTACATCATTATTTTCTCATCATCTATATTATCAAAAAGATGGATTATAATTTACTCTATCCTGTTTCTGAAATGTACCTAGACTGAACTAAGAGCAGAGTTTGCTGCAATGTTAAAAAAAAATGTTTTGGTCAGATATATTTTAATTGGAGTTTTCACCGTTTCCTTCCTTTGACACAAATCCTATTAAATATCATTCTGACATTCATTATGATAAGTAACTGAGCTCTTGGCAAACATTTGCCATGTAAGCAATGTTGGATCTGTTTCTAATGACTGGTAAAATGACACGTTAGTCCTTGTTAACAAAAATTTTCAGCAGATGAAAAATAAGATTTTTACTCTTAGAGCAGTTTTTTCCTAATAAAATCATATGAATTATGCTAAAATAGATATAACATTCATGATATAGCTAAGAAAACTGGGAACAAAGGAGTAAATATTGTTTTCAGAGAGTAATAGATAAACTAAAACTTTGTATTTTTTCTATTATCTATATTGATCATTTTTAAAAATTTAATCTGTGTATTAAGGAATAATATGACACTTAACCAGAGATAAACAATACTTTTTTCAAAGTTTTCTAAAACTTTATTAGTTACTCCCAATAATCCTGGATGTCTCATTATTATTTTTTTATATAAAGAACTATTAAATAAGAAAACAAATGGCAGTATACTTACTCTGAATGTATTTTCTTATATAAATTTAAACAGTATTTGTAACCTAGAAGAAAATAAATTTGCCCTAAAAGATTGTGGTTGTCCTTATTAATAAAATTATATGGCAAATATCTAGTTTTAAAAAAAACACCTGTCAGAGCAGCGTTCTAACCTAGCTTGAATTTTGCCTTTCAAATAGAACTAATTTGCTTTTTATACTATTTTGCTCTTTGAAGGGCTTTTATTCAAGTCTCTACTCAAATATTTAGTATTCTAACTATAGCTGTCTGGACATAATTAAAAATCATAAATCCCACTTAGCTAGTTTAAGCAAGACATAAATTCATTAAAATGTCAAGAGGGTCTAGCCAATATCCTATACTGCAGAGAACGAGGCCGCCACGTACACAGCCAAGAACAATGAGCACGTGACACCACTTGTCCGCCCTAATGAGCAATCTGCTTCCGTGGCTGCTCAAGAGATGAATGACAGCCTCTAGCAGCACTGCCAGTCTGACCTTGCACATTGCTACACCTGCACATTGGCTGTTTCTCCACCACACTCATGAAAATGGATTCCCCTGTAGTGTCTCATTTATGTACCTCTCCTCTTAACCAATATTCCAGGGGATGTATGCAAACTCTGAAGCCGGTATCAATTATCTGAGCTTGGCCTCAAGGGAAATGGAAATAGGTTGCTGGGTTTAACTTTACAGAACAGACATTCTTAAAATGGATATTCCTAAAATTTAGAAAAGCATTTCAAATTCCTGGATGACTAGATAGCAGAGGCAATTGTGGTCAAAGGGCTTCCCAAGGTTCACTAGTGGTAAAGAATCCACTTGCCATTGCAAGAGACATAAGAGATGGGTGTTTGAACTCTGGGTCGGGCAGATCCCCTGAAGGAGGGCCTGGCAACCCACTCCAGTATTCTTGCCTGGAGAACCCCATGGACAGAAGACCCTGGCAGTGTATAGTCCATAGAGTTGCAAAGAGTCGGACATGACTGAAGCGACTTAGCAAGCACGCATTGTGGTAAAAATAAGAAGACTTGAAAATGATTTACAGCTAAAAAGAAAAAGCCTAAAAATGATATGATTACAATGCTGATGTGGAAACAGCAGTGTTTGTAGTAGAAATATTAATTATAAAATTGCCATGTTGGTGGTGGTGTTGTCTATGCAAAGCCCATGCCAGGTTGGACGGTCATGTCATTCTGATGACAGGGTAAGTGGATATGTTGGGTAAGTTGCATATGTTGTTCCTGGGCTTCATTGCTCTTACCTGAGCAAATTTCAGCCATATCTTAATCTTGGGCAATGATAAATTTGTCTTTGACATCAGCAACAAAACCATTGTTTTGACAGTAATGAGAAGTGATGGCATTGTTTTTGATGGTCAGTGGTAAAAGAGCCTCATGTTTTCCCAGAACTAAAGTGAATCATCCATAGGCAGGCCAGCATTGCAATTACAAGTACTTGACATATTGAAAAGAATTGTTTCTTGGTGAACTAACAGGACTCCTCTGAAGGACTCTAGCATTGTTTGGAAGGAAATGGTGGGAAAGTTAAAGTCCCCACCAAACAGCTAATGTTCATTTTGTTTCAATCCCATGATACATGAGTTCTGACATTCACATTGATATCAGTGTTTCAAAGTGACTGCATTTACATTATGAGGAAAATTATTACCAGTAAGACACAGTCTCTGAATCTCTAAGTGACTTGAAAATATTTAGAGTTGTGATATACTATACTGACTTTTAAATACTTTTAATAAAATTGAAATCTCATATGTGAGGCCAATTTAGAGAAGAGCTAAATGGAAAGGGTCTAAGTGCAGAACTTCTCTGGAAAAATCAGGATTTAGGGGTGTGAGAAAGGATATCACTCCCTCCACTAACCTCCACTTCCCAATGTCTTTCTCTCTTCATCACACTCTCCATCTCCATTTCTTTCTCCCAACAGAGGTTTCTGGGACACTTCTCAGGAACATCTGCAAAAATTAAAAACAAGCAAAAAACACAGAATCCCCAGTGGCAAAGTAGATTGAAACTGGAGCCTCAAGGATGTGAAATGCAATGTGGAAGGGAGGAGTCCCGTTTGTTCTGTGTGAAGAGTATAGGTTTTGGAATTCAAAGCCAATGGGAGTATATTTCAACTTAACAGAGAGATGTTGATAACTTACAGAGCTTTCTAAAAATGAAATTGGTAACTTTATGAGATTAATTCCCTGACTACTAAAGATACTCCAAGACCAGACAGTCACTAATGGTGTTCAAAGAGATTTAGATCTCAGAAAGTGGTTGTCTTTAGGTTCTAGCATTATATGGAGTCATTGTCTATATCATCTGCAAAATGATCATACCTTAACTTCCTGAATGAACATCAAGTAAATTAGAAATATTTTAAAAAGTGTTTCCATGTATTTTATACATCTTAAAATTCCAGTGGTACACTAAACTCCACTTGGCTTTTTTTCTTTCTCTTTTTTTTCACTACATGAAGACCTTTATTTTTTGATAATCTTAATTATTATTAGAAATAATAAGTATTGTTTTGTAGATGCTTCTAAGAAAAGTAAACTGTAGGTAGAAGTATAAAATGTCAGTGCATTTTCCCACAAATACTGCACTACTATGCCTATTTTTCTTATTTGAGAATCCTTCCAAAGGAAAGAGAAGAGAACATTTGTGAACAAGATGAGATGAACTGAGAAGCACAACAGCATTACACGATAACATCAATTTAACCGATAAACCAATTCAGGAAGCACTTTAATTCTGAAAGTAATAGATACAGAATTGTCAGATTACAAAAACACATTGTGTCTTTCTTGTTTTGGAAAAGATAGGAATCTTTTTCATCTGTGATTATGCCACATAGCTTTGCTTTAGGAAAAATACAAATTCTTGCTCCTATACTGTCTTGCACCACTATAATATGTCTATTTCTCCATGAGTTTTTTGGAATAAAGTATTCATTTTATGTAAGATATAAGAAGAAACATTGTAATCACAGGATAGAAAATTTATCAGAGAAACATGAAAGTATGATAGAGCAAACATTTTACTTGTTGATGTATAGCTTTCATTGATTTGTTATAACAATCTAAGATTTAACATTAATTTTTAAAATTTCTTTGAAGGTGTCTTCTTAATTCTGCCTTTAATCAAACTTTAGTTCATTAAAAATAAAAGTGATTATATTTCACATTTTGCTTTAAATTGATATCATTTTCTGTTTCTAGAATATATTTGTATACAGCTAAGGATGTAATAAAAGAGTTATTCTAAGAACCAAGAAAATAGTGATTGAAAATTCTTTAAAGAATGAAAACTTAATACTTGTGAGAATAAGACCACTGTTTTAAAGTATCATTACTCTAAGGTACCTCTGTCAGTGGGGCTATTAGGTCATAGTATACATACATGCATACAGGAGGTATCATGGAACAGCATGGTGGAGGGCAATTTTATAATAGTGGTTTTTCCAATAAAAATATAATAGTGATTTTTCACTTTGCTTTAGAGTTTATAGATATCCTATTACACCACTGTAGCAAACAAACAAACAAACGTATTTGATGATTGAATCATACCCATTTTTAGCATTCTGTGATTTTATCTTTCAAATCCTTCAAGTTTGTTAATTCCCTTCTCTTTTACAAATGTTGAGGGTACATGACTAAAGGTCTGGATATTGTCATAAATATATTGAATAAGTGACTTAAAGTTTTATGTGCCCTCTCACTAATGCATATAAGCATTTATATATTTTAAAGTTAAATTCCATATTAATTAAGTTTTAGTTGCACATCATAGAAAACTACTTCGATATAGGCAAAAGTGCATTCTATTAGCAGAATACCCACTTGCAGATGACAAGAACCATTAGAGAAGGCGGGACCTAAATACCATCCAGAACCACTGTAGCAAAAACAGAGGAATCTCAAGAGTGTGATTTAGTTTAGTTCAATCCGTTTGTGTCTTCTGTCAAGCTTCAAATTGCATAGAGTGATAACTCTATTTGAACCAGTTTGGGTTGGATATTTCTAACTCCACATTAATCTTTGGAGGATTTAACTACTGAAAAGAACAATTAGAAATCAGTGAATCAGGCCAAACTATAATAGGTCTTTACCTTTCATTTGTTTTTTTGAACAGCTGTATTGAGATATAATTTACATAACAAAAAAATCAACCACACTAGTATACAATTCAGTCATCTTCAGTATATTTATAAAATTGTGAAACTAGATCTAGAATTGACTTTTAGAACATTTCCAGCATCCTTAAAATTCCCCGTCAGCTAGCTTACAATCTAACCTTGCTTCCATTTCCAAACCCAGGCAACCACTGATCTCTTTCTACCTCTATAAATGTGCTTGCCAATTGTATGTAAACATACAATATGTAGAATTTTGCATCTGGCTTCTTTCACAAAGCATGAGTGTTTTCAGTTATGTCCATGATGGATGAGTATTTGGCTCTCTGTATGGCTGGGTAGTATTTTACTGTAGAGATGCATCACATTATGTTTACCAGTTGATGTTTATATCAGGTCCAGATTTTAGTTACTATAAATAACATAGTTATGAGCATTCACACACAAAGCTTTTTGTGAGCATAAATACTTTTTTTCCTCTTGGATAATATTCATAGAAATGAAATTGCTTTATCATATGATAAATTTATGCTTAACTATTAAGGAAACTGTTAGAGGACATTTGATTTTATTCCAAGGTGATTATACCAGTTTACATTTCCACCAACATTATATGAAGATTTTAGTTTCTCCATATTTCTGGCCAAAAATTAGCATCGTCTATTATTTTGGTATATCCCTTCTAGTGGGTAGAACATTTATGTCATTGCACTTTAAATTTGCATGTTCCAAAAGAATAATGGTGTTGAGGACCTTTACATGTGTTTATTAACTGTTTATATATCTTCTTTAGAGAAATGTCTATTGAGTTATTTTCCTCATTTTTACTTGGAATATTTGATGTTTTGATATTAAATTTGGAGGTTATTTATGTATTCTCTATCCATTTTTATATAGTTTAGAAGATATATGATTCATTTGATTTATATAGCTTGATAATAAATTACCACAAATTTAGTGGCCAAGCATCACACACATTTATAATCTTGCAATTTCCATGGGTCAGAAGTCTGGGCATGGCTTAGCTGAGTTCTCTGCTCAGGGTCTTAGAATGATGAAATCAAGATTTTGACAGGACAGTAATTTCCTCTGGAAGCTCAAATGGGGAAGAATCTGCTTCCAAGTTCATTCAGGTTGCTGGTAGAATTCTTCTTATTTTTGATGTATGAGTGTTGGTCCTGGTTTATTGCTGGCTGGTGGCTGGTGGCTGGTGTCTTCTCAGTTGCTTAATACATGAACTTCCTCATCACGGCTGTTTAGTTCATCAACCCAGTAAGGAGAAGCTTGCCATCTGCCAAGAAAGAATCTTACCTAACATAACTAACACTGAGTGTTATTTCATCACTGTTAGATATTTTAAGTTGCAAGCATGAAAATGTGCTGCCTACACTGAATAGAAAGGAATTAAACAAAGATATAGATATCAGGAGGTAACTATGGGGGTGTTATCTAATGTCTTTCTCCATGTATTATTTGCAAATATATTCTCCCAGTCTGTAGCCTGTGTTTTCATTTACCTAAGGGTACTTTTTGAAGTGTAAGATTTTACTGAAGTCCAACTCATCTTTTTCTCCCCTTCATTTAAAGTTTATACTTTTGGTATTGTATCCAAGAAATCTTTACCAATTGAAAATCATGAAGGTTTTATCCTTTGTCTCTTTCTGGCAGGTTTGATATTTTAGCTCTGAAATTTAGGTCAATGATCCAGTTTAAGTTCATTTTGTATATAATGTAAGCTTAGTGTTTAGTTCATTTTATTGCAGTTGGGTATAAAAATGGTCCCAGAACTATTGATTGAAATGGCTGTCTTTCTTCAATTATGTTTTTCTTAGTACCTTGTCATAAGTCATAAATGTGAGGGTTTATTTTAGACTCTTTTTTAAAATATAAATTTATTTATTTTAATTGGAGGTAATTACTTTACAATATTGTAGTGGTTTTGCCATACATTGACATGAATCTACCACGGGTGCACATGTGTTCCCCATCCTGAACCCCTCCTCCCACCTGTCTCTCCATCCCATCCCTCTGGGTCATCCCAGTGCATCAGCCCCGAGCACCTTGTCTCATGCATCGAACCTGGACTGGCTATTCATTTCACATATGATAATATACATGTTTCAATGCCATTCTCCCAAATCATCCCACCCTCACCCTTTCCCACAGAGTCCAAAGGACTGTTCTATACATCTATGTCTCTTTTGCTGTCTTGCATATAGGGTTATCGATACCATCTTTCTAAATTCCATATATATGCGTTAGTATAGTGTATTGGTGTTTTTCTTTCTGGCTTACTTCACTCTGTATAATAGGCTCCAGTTTCATCCACCTCATTAGAACTGATTCAAATGTATTCTTTTTAATGGCTGAGTAATATTCCATTGTGTATATGTACCACTGCTTTCTTATCCATTCATCTGCTGATGGACATCTAGGTTGCTTCTATGTCCTGGCTATTATAAACAGTGCTGTGATGAACATTGGGGTACACGTGTCTCTTTCAATTCTTGATTTCCTCAGTGTGTATTCCCAGTAGTGGGATTGCTGGGTCATATGGCAGTTCTATTTCTAGTTTTTTAAGGAATCTCCACACTGTTCTCCATAGTGGCTGTACTAGTTTGCATTCCCACCAACAGTATAAGAGGGTTCCCTTTTCTCCACACCCTCTCCAGCATTTATTGCTTATAGACTTTTGGATCGCAGCCATTCTGACTGGCATGAAATGGTACCTCATTGTGGTTTTGATTTGCATTTCTCTGATAATGAGTGATGTTGAGCATCTTTTCATGTGTTTGTTAGCCATCTGTATGTCTTCTTTGGAGAAATGCCTATTTAGTTCCTTGGCCCATTTTTTGATTGGGTCATTTTTCTGGAACTGAGCTGCAGGAGTTGCTTATATAGTTTTGAGATTAATTCTTTGTCAGTTGCTTCATTTGCTATTATTTTCTCCCATTCTGAAGGCTGCCTTTTCACCTTGCATATAGTTTCCTTTGTTGTGCAGAAGCTTTTAATTTTAATTAGGTCCCATTTGTTTATTTTTGCTTTTATTTCCATTACTCTGGGAGGTGGGTCATAGAGGATCCTGCTATGGTTTATGTCAGAGGATGTTTTGCCTATGTTTTCCTCTAGGAGTTTTATAGTTTCTGGTCTTATGTTTAGATCTTTAATACATTTTGAGTTTACTTTTTTGTATGGTATTAGAAAGTGTTCTAGTTTCATTCTTTTACAAGTGGTTGACCAGTTTTCCCAGCACCATTTGTTAAAGAGATTATCTTTTCTCCGTTGTATATTCTTGCCTCCTTTGTCAAAGATAAGGTGTCCATATGTGCATGGATTTATCTCTGGGCTTTCTATTTTGTTCCATTGATCTATATTTCTGTCTTTGCGCCAGTACCATACTGTCTTGATGACTGTGGCTTTGTAGTAGAGACTGAAGTCAGGCAGGTTGATTCCTCCAGTTCCATTCTTCTTTTTCAAGATTGCTTTGGCTATTCGAGGTTTTTTTGTATTTCCATACAAATTGTGAAATTACTTTTTCTAGTTTTGTGAAAAATACCATTGGTAGTTTGATGGATATTGCATTGAATCTGTAGATTGCTTTGGGTAGTATACTCATTTTCACGATATTGATTCTTCCAATCCATGAACATGGTATATTTCTCCATCGATGAGTGTCCTCTTTTATTTCTTTCACCAGTGTTTTATAGGTTTCTATATATAGGTCTTTAGTTTCTTTAGGTAGATATATTCCTAAGTGTTTTATTCTTTTCGTTGCAATGGTGAATGGAATTGTTTCCTTAATTTCTTTTTCTGTTTTCTCATTGTTAGTATATAGGAATGCAAGGGATTTTTGTGTGTTAATTTTATATCCTGCCATTTTACTATATTCATTGATTAGCTCCAGTAATTTTCTGGTGGAATCTTTAGGGTTTTCTATGTAGAGGATCATGTCATCTGCAAAGAGTGAGAGTTTTACTTCTTCTTTTCCAATATGGTTTCCTTTTCTTTTTCTTCTCTGATTGCTGTGGCCAAAACTTCCAAAACTATGTTGAATAGTAGTGGTGAGAGTGGGCACCCTTGTCTTCTTCCTGACTTTAGGGGAAATGCTTTCAATTTTTCACCATTTAGGATAATGTTTGCTGTGGGTTTGTCATATATAGCTTTTAATTTTGTCCTATCCACATGCTATTTTTATTACTATAGCTTTGTGATAAGTTTTGAAATCTGGTAGCTTAAATCTTCCAATTTGCTCTTCTCTTTATAAGTTGTTTTGACTATTCTAGGTCCTTTGCACTTCTCTCTCTATGTATAAATATATATACATACATAAATATGTATGTATATATATTTTAGAATTAACTAACCAAGTATATTAGAATTCTTGCTGGAATATAGATAGTGATTCTACTATATCAGTACATTAATTTGGGGATAATTACTATCTTAATATCAAGTCTTTAGCATACAGTATTAAATGTCTTTATAATTTTTCTTACATATTGATTTTGTTATTATGAATAAAATTATTTTGTTGGTATTAATTTTGTTGTTAGTTGATTTTTTTTCCATTGTTCAGTTGCTAAGCCATGTCCAAACCTGCAACCACAGGGACTGCAGTACACCAGGCTTCCCTGTCCTTCACTATCTCTTGGAATTTGCACAAATAAATATCAATTGAGTTGGTGATACCATCCAACTATCTCATCCTCTGTTTCCTTCTTTTCCTCCAACCCTCAATCTTTCCCAGCATCAGAGTCTTTTCTAATGAGTCAGCTCTTCGCATTACATGGCCAGAATTTTGGAGCTTCAGCATCAGCCCTCCCAATGAATATTCAGAATTGATTTTCTTCAGTATTGACTGGTTTGGTCTCCTTGCTATCCAAGGGATTATTAAGAGTCTTTTCCAGTACTACAACTCAAAAGCACCAATTCTTTTGCACTCACACTTCTTTATCATCCAACACTCACGTCCATACATGACTATTGAAGAAACTACAGCTTTGACTATAGGGACTTTTGTCAGCAAAGTGACATCTTTACTTTTTAATATGATGTCTAGGTTTGTTATCATAATAGGTCTGTCTAGGTTTGACATTATATGTCTAGGTTTGGAGAAGGAAATGGCAACCCACTCCAGTACTCTTGCCTTGAAAATCCCATGGACGAAGAAGCTTGGTGCAGGCTACTATCCATGGGGTCACAAAAAGTCGGGCATGACTGAGCAACTTCACTTCACTTTCTAGGTTTGTCGTAACTTTTCTTCCAAGGAGCAAGCACTTTTAATTTCATGGCTGCTGTCATTGGGCACAGTAATTTTGCAGATCAAGAAAATAAAATCTGCCACTGTATCCAATTTTGCTCCATCTTTTTGCCATGAAGTGATGGGATCCGATGCCATAATCTTTTTTTTTTTTTTTATTTTTGAGTTTTAAGCCAGCTTTTTCACTCTTCTCTCTTACCTTCATCAAAAGGCTCTTCAGTTGCTATTCGCTTTCTGCCATTAAGATATCTGCCATCTGCACATCTGAGGTTGTTGATATTTCTCCCAGCCATCTTAATTCCACCTTGAGATTGGTCCAGCTCAGAATTTTACATGATGTAGTCTGCATATTAGTTGAATAAGCAGGGTGACCATATACAGCCTTGACATACTCTTTTCCCAATTTTGAACTAGTCCTTTGTTCCATATATTGTTCTGTTGCTTCTTGACCTGCATACAGGTTTCTCAGGAGGCAGGTACAGTGTTCTGGCATTCCCATCTCTTTAAGAATTTTCTACAGTTCATTGTGATCCACACAGTCAAAGGCTTTAGCATAGTCATTGAAGCAGCAGTAGATGTTTTTCTGGAATTCCCTTGCTTTTTCTGTGATCCAACAGATGTTGGCAATTTGATCTCTGGTTCCTCTGCCTTTTCTAAATCCAAATTATACACCTGGAAGTTCTTGGTTCATGTACTATTGAAGCCTAGCTTGAAGGATTTTGACAATTATCTTGCTAGCATGTGAGATGAGCACAATTGCACAGTAGTTTGAACATTCTTTACCATTCCCCTTCTTTGGGATTGTAATGAAAACTAACCTTTTCCAGTCCTTTTGCCACTGCTGAGTTTTCCAAATTTGCTAGCATAGTGAGTGCAGCACTTGAACAACATCATCTTTTAGGATTAAAATAGCTCACCTGGAATTCTATCATCTCCACTAGCTTTGTTTGTATTATTGCTTCCTAAAGCCCAATTGACTTCACATTTCAGAATGCCTGGCTCTAGGTGAGTGACCATATCATCGTGGTTATCTGGGTCATTAAGAGTTTTTTTTTTTTTTTTGTACAGTTCTTCTGTGTATTCTTGCCATGTCTTCTTTTTTTAAAATTAATTAATTAATTAATTTTACTTTACAATATTGTATTGGTTTGGCCATACATTGACTTGAATCCACCATGAGTGTACACGTGTTCCCCATCCTGAACCCCTCTAATCTCTTCTGTTTCTGTTAGGCCCTTCTGTTACTGTCCTTTATTGTGTCCATTTTTGCATGAAATATTCCCTTGGAATGTATGATTTTCTTAAAAAAAGATCCCTAGTCTTTCCCATTCTATTATTTTCTCTATTTCTTTGCATTGCTTTCTTAAGAAGGCTTTCTTATATTTCTTTGCTATTCTCTGGAACTCTGCATTCAGCTGGGTATATTCTTTCCTTTTCTCCTTTACCTTTCATCTCTCTTCTTTTCTCAGCTATTTGTATGGCCTCCTCAGACAACCATTTTGCCTTTTTGCATTCCTTTTTCTTGGGGATGATTTTGATCACCACCTCCTGTACAATGTTATGAACCTCTGTCCATAGTTCTTCCAGCACTCTATCAAATCTAATCCATTGACACTTACACTGTATAATCATAAGGGATTTGATATAGGTCATACCTGGATTGCCTAGTGGTTTTCCCTATGTTTTTCAATTTTAGTCTGAATTTTGCATTAAGGAGCTCATGGTCTGAGCCACAGTCAGCTCCAGCTCTTGTTTTTGCTGACTGTGTAGAGCTTCTCCATTTTCAGCTACAAATAATATTGTTCCTATATATAAATATATATTTGTTTTAATATGTGTGTACACACACACACACACACACATATATATGTATGGCATTCTGTGACCTCTCTAGTGTATTAGTTCTAGCAATACTTTTGTGGATCCCTTAGGATTTTCTACTTATAAAATAGCTTATCTTTCTCTCTCTCTCTGTCTTTCTCATTTGTCTCTGTCTCTGTCCCTCTCTCTTTTTTGTTCTTTTCTCACATCTTCTAGTACCACCAATACAATGTTGAATAGAAATGTCAGGAGTTGACATCTTTTCCTTGATGCCAAAGAGAGTGGGAAAACACTGCCCCCATTCAGTGTAAGATACATGCCTTTCAAAAGTGGCCATCCTCAGGTTGAATAAGTTCCCTTCTAGGTCTAGTTTGTTAAATATTTTTACCATGAAAATATAGAGAATATTTTCAAATGCTTTTTCTGAGCTTATTGGAAATATCATGTGGTTTTGTCATTTATTCTATTTCTGATGCTAATGTGACCTTGCATTACTAGTAGAAATTATGGTTGGCCATAATTTATAAACCTTTTTATGTTGCTGGACTCCATTGGCTAATATTTTATTAAGAACTTTGATTCTATTTTCTTAAGGGCTATCTATAATTTTCTTTCTTTTAATATCTATATCTCTCTTTTTTATGTAATAGTAATACTCCCCTCATAGAATGAGTTTGTGAATGTTCCATTTTTTGTGTGCTTTCTGAAAGAGTTTTTGAAGTACCAGTATCATTTCTTTAAATACTTCATTTCTTTAAATACTCTAGTAGAAATATCTGGCTTGGGGTTTTCCTTTGTGGCAAGATTTTAAAAAAATAATTCAATATCTTACTCCCTGCTGCTGCTGCTGCTGCTAAGTCACTTCAGTCATGTCCGACTCTGTGCGACCCCAGAGATGGCAGCCCACCAGGCTCCCCCATCCCTGGGAATCTCCAGGCAAGAACACTGGAGTGGGTTGCCATTTCCTTCTCCAATGTATGAAAGTGAAAAGTGAAAGGGAAGTCGCTCAGTCGTGTCTGATTTTTAGCGACACCATGGACTGCAGCCTACCAGGCTTCTCCACCCATGGGATTTTCCAGGCAAGAGTTCTGGAGTGGGGTACCATTGCCTTCTCCGTCTTACTCCCTAGGAAATTCAAAATTTTCATTTCTTCTTTAGTTAGTCAATCTTAGATTTTGTATTTATCAGGCATTTGTTCATTTCATCTAACTTTTTGCAGAATGTTGGTCATAATATGTCATTATAATCTTTTTGACTTCTGTACCTCATAGTGGTTCCTCTTTCATTTCATTTTAATCTTTTAAATGTCAGTATGCTAAATGTTTGGCAGTTTTCTTGATTTCTTAAAAAAAATCTTCAGTGTACTGATTTTTCTCAGTTTTGTCTGTTTTTCTCTATTACATTGCATTCTGCTTTAAGCTTTATTTTTTCCATTATTCCTGCTTGCTTTGAAATTTGTTTATCTTTTTTTTTTTTCTATTTTTCCTTCAGTGGAAATGTAGTTTATTGATTTGAGATGTTTTATCTTTATTGATAGAGGAGATTACAATTATGAATTTCTCTCTAAGCACTGCCACAGCTGTACCTAATAAATTCTGATATATTATATTTTCATTCTCACACAGATTAAAATATATATTTTAAGCTTATTTTGTGATTTCCTTTTTTACTCATGGGTTATGTAGTAGTGTTTTTAACTTCTAAATATTATAGGTTTTCCCTGATATTAATAGAACCATTCTCTCTCTTTTATAGTCATCACATGATTTCTTTTTTCCTTTAGTTTCAATTTTCTTTCTCACTATATCTGAGTAGTGTTTCTTCTAGATATCATATATTTGAGGTTAGCTTTTTATTAAGTCCATTAATATCTCTTTTTTCCTTCTGAGTGGAGTATTTAGCCCACTCACTCTTTGTGTCATCACTTTAATGGTGGATTTCAAACCAGCTATGGCCTCTTTGCTTTCTATTTTATTCATGCAGCTTTTGCTCACTTCTTCCTCTAAAAGAGGAAGAAAAAATATCCTATTTTGTGTCAAAAATATTTTTGTCTATTTCTTCTGCTGATTTAAAAAAAAACAAAAACCCTTTCCATTTATTTTCTTTCTCATTTTTGAGGAATTAAAAATAGATCTTAACATATCATACTTTAATTAGGAATAATACTGACTTAATTCTGTTAAAGTATAGCACTGTTGTTTCAATATATTTTCTTCCCCTCTCCTTTGTGCTTTATTCATATATGGTACATCTATATATATAATAAACCCCACTATAGACAATTATACTTATTGCTCCATACAATTTTATAATGTTAATGAAAAAAATGAGAAATATATCTATAGATTATTTTATACTCACCCTATATATATGATGTATCTGATTTTCTTCACTTCTACTTAGAAATTCATGTTATTTCCTGATATCACTTTCTTTAGCCTGAAGGACAACCTTTAGTGTTTCTTTTAAGATAGGTTTGATAGTGACTAGTTCTCTAAATTTCTTTTTCTGAACATAATGTTATTTTATCACTTTTTAGGGGAAGGGGGTGTTGCATGTGGGATCTTAGTTCCCTGACCAGGGCTTGAACCCATACCCTCTGCAGTGGAAGCACAGAGTCTTAACTACTGTACAACCAGGGGAGTCCAAATTTTACCTTTATATTTTATAGATAAAATATTTTCCTTCCACCATTTAAAAAAAATCTTTGCAATACATTTTAACTTCCATTTTTTTTCTAATAGAAAGTCAATCCCAAATTACAGTTTTGTTTTCTTATACATGATAATTTGTTTTCATTTTATTGCTGCTTTCAACATTTTCTTTTTTTCTTTGAATTTTATCAACTCATCTGTGATGAATTTCTGTGTAACTCTTTCTTAGTTTATTTTCTGAATCTTATCTTTTAAGCCTGGTTTCCTGAGGTTATCCCTGTGTCAGCACAGCTGGTGACCAGCCAGAAGTTGACAAGAGACTGTGCAAACCCCTAAAGTCAACAGGGCTCACACTCTGAAGATAAATCTGTGTGCGTCTTATAGAGTGTATTCAAAAGCCAGGCCATTTTTAAATCTTTCCTTTAGTATTTTAGTTTCTCCCAAGCAGTCTCATCTCTCGTTCTCTCTCTCTCTCTCTCTCTCTCTCTCTCACACACACACACAGACACACACACAAGTTGTTCAACCACACAGAGAGAGTTGGGGTGAGATATGGGAAGAGTCTTCCTCAAAGACCACTGTAAGACTAACTCATTTTTAATGCAAACTTTTAACAGTTTTCAAGAATAAATACCTCTTTGTATATCTTTAGTTAATTTCCAATATGCTGAAATACTTGTTTATGACAGTTTCATCCATGTTTACAGTTGCTTTCTGAAAAAAAAAAAAAAAGACTGTCCATTTTCTCTTCCCATAAGGTAAAGGTTCTCTACATGTTCAACTAATTAAGGTTTAATAAAACTAATTAAAATCTAATTAAATTAGTTAAAATCTAATTAACTAATTAAAGCCTACAACTCTTAATTACTTCAATGATACCAACAAACAATGTGAGGAACATGAGGAGCCCAAGCAAAGATTGTGAGTAGCCAAGGTGCAATACTAACAAATAGGTCCTATACTAGTAGAAATTTTTCTTGTTAGAGGGAATTAAGCACATAAAAAAATGTAGGGGATTTTGTTACAATTAAAAATGTTTTTATGTACATTTCCTAGTACCTCTTGCTGGTATTTAAGTATATAATTAGATGTCATATATTAACTTTTTATACAATAATTTGTTTTTAATTCTTTATTTTTTTCAAGTCCAATAATTTTCTTTAGCTTATTTGAATCAATAGTGTGAAATTTTTCATTATTTGAGCCAATTTTACTTCTTATTTTTGCATTCTTTTTGTTGGTTATCCTTTCTTGTCTTCACATATTAATTCCAATGTCCTGCAACTGCTAAATACAAATGGTGTGAGCAAGTATGTTAATTTTTCCCCTTGTTTTTAAAAGAATGTCTCTAACATATATTATCATTAAATATGATACTAATTGTAAATTTAGGATAGACACATTTTTTCCCCAAGAGAAGGAAGTCTTGGTTTCCTGAGAGATTTTATCATGAATAGATGTTATATTTTAACATCTCTATAACAACTGAGATAATTATGTGCATTTTTTTCTTTTAATTTATTAATGTGCTAAATTACAACTTATGATTTTGTCTTTTTTCAGTTCATAAAATTTATTGCAGTTAGCATACAGTTTAAAAATTCACCAACACACCAATAATACAAAACCAAACCAGCATTATAAGTTATTCCTCCCTCAGGAAAATAGAACATACAATGACAGTTAAAGCTAGCTGTCAGTCTAAGTTTTAGAACAAAGGAAAAAGTGAAATTAATAAAAGGAAGAGGTCATTTCACTCATAATGACCATGAGAGGAAATCCAAAAGCCAATTTTTTCATAGACATTATCTTCTCTATATTAATGACATTTTATATATATAATATATATTATATTTTAAATATAATATAAATATAAATATATAAATTATATAGGAATGCAAGGGATATAAATATAAAATAAATATTAATATATTTATATTAATCATATATTAATTAATATATTCATTAATTTTAACATAAATTGTATTTTTTAAAAACTAGAAACTCTGCAAGTAACTAAAAATAATACTCCAAGGCCATTTTCACAGATTTTTTTGTTTGTTTTAAAGGCCATTACTGCCAAATTAACACACATTTGACCAAATATTTCCAAAACAGTCCAGCAACACACAACGGAGTTTTCCATTCAGTATCTTAAGCACAAAAACAGGCTGTTTACAGAAGTGAAGGTGCTCAAATTCTAATATTAAATTATCCTTTTATTTTTCATGTAAATCAAATGTTCTAATGTGTATTTCTATATACATTTTAGTTATACTATTTATGAATATTTTATTTAGAAATTTTGCATCTACGTACATAACAGGGTAGGTCAGAGGTTATCTATTCTTCTGCTAATCCTATACTATATTGTTTATACTATACTTGTATTAATTTATTCTTTAAATATCTACAAGAACTCTTTCATATATATTTGGATGAGTAATTGTTGACTTTGTAAAACTTATTTCTAGATCATTTTAACCTGGAATAGTTTTGAGGTGTGAGATGTATAGGCATATATTTTCAGTTCAGTTCAGTTCAGTCATTCAGTCGTGTCCGACTCTTTGCGACCCCATGAATCACAGCACACCAGGCCTCCGTGTCTATCACCAACTCCCAGAGTTCACTCAAACTCATGTCCATTAAGTCAGTGATGCCATCCAGCCATCTCATCCTCTGTTGTCCCCTTCTCCTCCTGCCCCCAGTCCCTCCCAGCATCAGGGTCTTTTTCAATGAGTCAACTCTTCGCATGAGGTAGCCAAAGTATTGGAGTTCAGCTTCAGCATCAGTCCCTCCAATGAGCACCCAGGACTGATCTCCTTTAGGATGGACTGGTTGGAACTCCTTGCAGTCCAAGGGACTCTCAAGAGTCTTCTCCAACACCACACTTCAAAAGTATCAATTCTTCAGTGCTCAGCTTTCTTCACAGTTCAACTCTCACATCCATACATGACCACTGGAAAAACCATAGCCTTGACTAGACGGACCTTTGTTGGCTAAGTAATGTCTCTGCTTTTTAATATGTTACCTAGGTTGGTCATAACTTTCCTTCCAAGGAGTAAGCATCTTTTAATTTCATGGCTGCAGTCACCATCTGCAGTGATTTTGGATGTACTGATTAAATGTATTTAATAGTAATGTGTGGATTTTACTTTTCAATTAACCTATTGCTTACTTGATATATATTGTTGAGGTCCTTTAATGGACCAGAACCTGGTGGTCCAGGATCGACGATAAGAAAGTAAAGGAGAGACAAAGAGGCTGATATTCCTTGGTTTATACAGAAAACCAATAAAGTCCCTGACATGGGGCTTGCTCTGTTCACGAAGGCCTCAGGCGCCCTCTTGATGGGGTGAAGCCACAGAGCACCTTCTCGAGAGGGTCTTAGAAGCCGGAGCAGGAAAGTGAACCCAGATGGCCTCTGTGCTCCAGAGAATTAGCCTGACAAAGAGAGAGAGAGAAAGAGAGAGAGGAGGAGAGAGAGAGAGAGAAGACACAGGGACCAAAGCTCTGATGGAGCAAAGGTGTTTTAATCAACATGGTGTGGGCATATATACTGTCTTACAAGGTAGCTATTCTCAGCAAAGATAAAGATTACAATTTCAGACTTACAAAACATAGGCGATCCATATTAAAGAAAGAGAGTTGTAAACAATCACTTTTACTGTATGCTTCATAAGAAGGAAGAGGGAACTTATTACCGTATTGAAAAACTAATGAAGGAAATGCCTGGATTCCTCAGCCCCGGGAGAGGCTTGCCGCTCCTCTTAATTCCTGAATATTCAGGAATTAATAAGGAACAGAGGATTCCTGACAGATCCAAAACAGCACACAGGGAGCCTCCTGTTAGATGCTTCCTGACAATATATAGTATTTAATTAGTGTTACAACTGTGTATGTTTTTGTACTTATTTGCTTAAACTATTTTATATATTATTACTCATTTAATCTATCTGTGGTTTATTTTTTTTTAATAGTTTAGAAGATGTATGTTCCTCATTCTGTCTCATCGAAATTCTCAGTTTTTTGTCCATTTCGTTGATCCTTTCAAAGAACCAAACTTTGGCAGTTTTGAACTTCTCTATTACTTCTAAGTTTCATATGCATCCTGTTTTGATGTCATAACTTTTCTTTTTATGCTTTTTTTCTCAGTATTTTCAAGTTTTATTATCATGTTTTCTTTACACTAGCAATTATATAAGAATGTTTACTTTGTAACTTATATATACACGTATGTATGTATCAGTTCAGTTCAGTTCAGTTCAGTCGCTCAGTCGTGTCCGACTCCTTGCGACCCCATGAATCGCAGCACACCAGGCCTCCCTGTCTATCACCAACTCCTGGAGTTCACTCAGACTCACATCCATCGAGTCAGTGATGCCATCCAGCCATCTCGTCCTCTGTCGTCCCCTTCTCCTCCTGCCCCCAATCCTTCCCAGCATCAGAGTCTTTTCCAATGAGTCAACTCTTTGCATGAGGTGGCCAAAGTACTGGAGTTTCAGCTTTAGCATCATTCCTTCCAAAGAAATCCCAGGGCTGATCTCCTTCAGAATGGACTGGTTGAATCTCCTTGCAGTCCAAGGGACTCTCAAGAGTCTTCTCCAACACCACAGTTCAAAAGCATCAATTCTTTGGCGCTCAGCCTTCTTCACAGTCCAACTCTCACATCCATACATGACCACTGGAAAAACCATAGCCTTGACTAGACGAACCTTTGTTGGCAAAGTAATGTCTCTTCTTTTGAATATGCTATCTAGGTTGGTCATAACTTTCCTTCCAAGGAGTAAGCGTCTTTTAATTTCATGGCTACAATCACCAGCTGCAGTGATTTTGGAGCCCAAAAAATAAAGTCGGACACTGTTTCCACTCTTTTCCCATCTATTTCCCATGAAGTGATGGGACTGGATGCCAAGGTCTTCGTTTTCTGAATGCTGAGCTTTAAGCCAACTTTTTCACTCTCCACTTTCACTTTCATCAAGAGGCTTTTGAGTTCCTCTTCACTTTCTGCCATAAGGGTGGTGTCATCTGCGTATCTGAGGTTATTGATATTTCTCCCAGCAATCTTGATTCCAGCTTGTGCTTCTTCCAGTCCAGCATTTCTCATGATGTACTCTGCATATAGGTTAAATAAACAGGGTGATAATATACAGCCTTGACGAACTCCTTTTCCTATTTGGAACCAGTCTGTTGTTCCATGTCCAGTTCTAACTGTTGCTTACTGACCTGCATACAGATTTCTCAAGAGGGAGGTCAGGCGGTCTGGTATTCCCATCTCTTTCAGAATTTTCCACAGTTTATTGTGCTCCACACAGTCAAAGGCTTTGGCATAGTCAATAAAGCAGAAATAGATGTTTTTCTGGAACTCTCTATATAGGTATTTATTGAAATAACTATATATATGTGTGTGTGTATACATATATATGATTTTAAAGTATCCTATATGCATACTAATTTGAGGATACTGTTATAACAGTTACTGTGATTGTTGTGCTATAATTTCCCACTATGTTTGTGTAACACTCCATTTTTCTTTTAACTGTGTCAATTTTTTTCTCAAATCTTTCCATATTCTGTGAGGCCAGAATAAGGTTTCTCTCTCAAGAGGATTTCCCTCTACCAGCACCCTTCAGTTCAGTTCAATTACTCAGTCATGTCTAACTCTTTGCAACCCTATGAACCGCAGCACGCCAGGCCTCCCTGTCCATCACCAACTCCAGGAGTCCACCCAAACCCAAGTCCATCGAGTCGGTGATGCCATCCAACCATCTCATCCTCTGTCATCCCCTTTTCCTCCTGCCCTCAATCTTTCCCAGCATCAGGGTCTAGCACCCTTACAATGCTATAAAACATTAACAAAATTTAAATTGACTTTGACTGATATATAGTCAAGAATTGTAAACTCAAACTAATGTCTACCTGAGGTCACCCATAGCATTATGAATGGTCAACAAAATTTACTTTTCTATATTTTAAAATCTGCCTTGATATAATTTGTTGTTGTCAGATATTATCTGTAGGACTTTTTTATCCATTCTTTCCTGACGTTGCATGTCTGCAATGTTCTTCTTTTAGGCAGAAGTCTTGTTTCTAAGTAACCACCTTACTGTGCCTGAAGCCTTGACTTGTGTCCCTTATACAGATGCTCAAACCCAAAATTCAGCTACCAAACTCAATAAATGCCCTCAGGGCATTCCTGATTTCAGGGCTCACTAAATGCTCCAGTTTTCAGCTTCTTCTTCATTTTCTGCTTCTGGGAATTTCACTCAACATTTTACAAAGTAGCTATGCATTTAGAAATGGCATTTCTAGACATTTTATACCAGTAGTTTTGTTTTTGCTTTGGTTTTTCGGGGTGTATGGTCAGCACTGTTACTGGAAATAGAAGTTACAATACAGCTTTTCAACCAAAACAAAAAAATTTTTTTTCAAGCTGTGAAAATAACTATTTTTAAAAATCTTTTATGAGTTCTCATTTTTAAAATTGTAGACACTAACAGAAAGAAAAGATAAAATATAATGAAGAACATTTGTAGATTATCACTTGTGACTAAAGTGGCATTCTTATTCCATATAACTGGATATTTCCTGTTTGATTTAGGAATTATTCACAGAACTTTCCTCGAGATTAAGATAGGACTTCTGGGGACATAGGGTAGAGTGATAAATCTGATGTGTATTTAATTCCATACTAATATTTGTGATTAATGATTACAGTTTAAATACCTTTAGCATGCTTTCTTATTATGTGTAAATGGTTTGACATTTTACAGACAATTGAAATGGGAAGCTCTCAGCATAAAACTTCACTCCTTCTCTGTCCACCCATATCCCTTGGTAGAAGAAGTTCTCTACATAGGATTTCTAAGCCATCTCAATTATCACTCTTTCAATGAAGCCTCAAATTTTTCATATAAATAATTATGATTACTTTCTAAATAACCTCTAAAAACTCATAAATATCAACAATATCAGGCTATGTGGAATATATATATATATATATATTACTATTCAATATCTCTGTAAGAAATTAGTTGCTTACATCTCATATGTTCTAACATATTTGGCTGATGCTGGGTTATGTTATTTTTCCATATCTACCATCGTCAGAGGAAATCGATGTTGTTTTAAGCAATAGTAATGTATTAATAATAAGACTTTCCCTTGTTTCCCACTCCTCTATGACCTAGGCAGGTGTCCCGGAAAAACTGATATAAACAACCAAGGTGAGCAAATAAAGCAGCCTATCATGCCCTGCTTTCACTGCTGACAAAAGGAGAGTAGTAAGAAAACATTGCATTCAAATAAACTTTGTAGATTTGACTGTCCCTGAAATGAGATTATACTTGTGATCAGAAATGACAGGAGGAATTTTTGTCATCTGAGCACGACTGTGTAAATCATTGAACATGCCCTAGATTTTTTCTAAGGTCAGGAGAAAATGGGACAGAGGAAAGGAAAGAGAAAATAATAATCTTGGTTTCTATTCATACCCTTAGGATTTGATTTATAACAGTTACTTCTATAATGCTAGGACCCAGCATAGAGTATGACATGTAATAGACACTTGAGAAATTATTTATTGATTGAATGAGTTATTCTATTCTGTACCATCTAGACCAAGTTTCTGTTCAAACCATAAAAGCCATTTGAAAATTAAGATAATAATATTTGGGTACATTAATGAAGAAAGTAATACACTTCTCCACTTTCCTCTGTTAACATATTCATCCTAGGAAACCAATCAACATGTGGTGAGGGCAGGTCACCTGGAGACACTGCATATAGGCCTTGCAGCAAACAGCCTTAGCTAAGATCCAGGCTGACAGCCAGTGTCATTGGCGGGTGTGAGTGCTCACGTTTGAGTGAATGAACTTTCAGACAACAGGCAGCCTTTAGGCACTGAGTCACCCTCTACAACCTAGTGTAATTATCTCAATAGGAAACCTATGAACTCATCTCAGAGGTCAAGAATTAGAACACTGACAACATCCCAAAAGCATCCTCATCACTATGCCTCAGTCCTCTGAGGCACTAATTACTACTTAGACTTTTGGCACTATATTTGAATTTTGCTGTTTTTCAACTATGCATCAGTTCAGTTCAGTTCAGCAGCTCAGTCATGTCCAACTCTTCATAACCCAACTATATATAAACTATTTCAAACAGTGAGAACATTTTTTATTTCTAGTTACATTTGCTGAATATTTTTAAAGAAATCTCTTTCTTTTGCCTATAATTTTGGCTTATTTCCATTATGGTATATTCCCTTTTTGAGTAATTTATGATTTTTGTGCATTCTGCTATTTAAGGATATTTGGTTTCACATAAATAGTTTTGGTATACATCTGTGTGTGCAAATGTTCAATATGTTGTTGGATGTACCTAGTAGTAGATTTGTTGTCTTAGGAGCTAACTGTGGCTCAGATCATGAACTCCTTATTGCCAAATTCAGACTTAAATTGAAGAAAGTAGAGAAAACCACTAGACCATTCAGGTAGGACCTAAATCAAATTCCTTATGATTATACAGTGGAAGTGAGAAATAGATTTAAGGGCCTAGATCTGATAGATAGAGTGCCTGATGAACTATGGATGGAGGTCCCTGATATTGTACAGCAGACAGGGATCAAGACCATCCCCATGGAAAAGAAATTCAAAAAAGCAAGATGGCTGTCTGGGGAGGTCTTACAAATAGCTGTGAAAAGAAGAGAAGCGAAAAGCAAAGGAGAAAGGAAAGGTATAAGCATCTGAATGCAGAGTTCCAAAGGATAGCAAGGAGAGATAAGAAAGCCTTCCTCAGTGATCATTGTAAAGAAATAGAGGAAAACAACAGAATGGGGAAGACTAGAAATCTCGTCAAGAAAATTAGAGATACCAAGGGAACATTTCATGCAAAGATGGGCTCGATAAAGGACAGAAATGGTATGGACCTAACAGAAGCAGAAGATATTAAGAAGAGGTGGCAAGAATACACAGAAGAACTGTACAAAAATGATCTTCATGACCCAGATAATCACAACGGTGTGATCACTGACCTAGAGCCAGACATCCTGGAATGTGAAGTCAAGTGGGCCTTAGAAAGCATCACTACAAACAAAGCTAGTGGAGGTGATGGAATTCCAGTTGAGCTATTTCAAATCCTGAAAGATGATGCTGTGAAAGTGCTGCACTCAATATGCCAGCACATTTGGAAAACCAGCAGTGGCCACAGGACTGGAAAAGGTCAGTTTTCATTCCAATCCCAAAGAAAGGCAATGCCAAAGAATGCTCAAACTACTGCACAATTGCACTCATCTCACACGCTAGTAAAGTAATGTTCAAAATTCTCCAAGCCAGGCTTCAGTAGTATGTGAACTGTGATCTTCTAGATGTTCAAGCTGGTTTTAGAAAAAGGCAGAGGAACCAGAGATCAAATTGTCAACATCTGCTGGATCATGGAAAAAGCAAGAGAGTTCCAGAAAAACATCTATTTCTGCTTTATTGACTATGCCAAAGCCTTTGACTGTGTGGATCACAATAAATTGTGGAAAATTCTGAAAGAGATGGGAATACCAGACCACCTGACCTGCCTCTTGAGAAATCTGTATGCAGGTCAGGAAGCAACAGTTAGAACTAGACAAGGCACAACAGACTGGTTCCAAATTGGGAAAGGAGTACGTCAAGGCTGTATATTGTCACCCTGTTTATTTAACTTACATGCAGAGTACATCATGAGAAACGCTGGACTGGAAGAAACACAAGCTGGAATCAAGACTGCCGGGAGAAATATCAATAACATCAGATATGCAGATAACACCACCCTTATGGCAAAAAGTGAAAAGGAACTAAAAAGCCTCTTGATGAAGATAAAAGAGGAAAGTGAGAAGTTTGGCTTAAAGTTCAACATTCAGAAAACGAAGATCATGGCATCCGGTCCCATCACTTCATGGGAAATAGATGGGGAAACAGTGGAAACAGTGTCAGACTTTATTTTCTTGGGCTCCAAAATCACTACAGATGGTGATTGCAGCCATGAAATTAAAAGACGCTTACTCCTTGGAAGGAAAGTTATGACCAACCTAGATAGCATATTCAAAAGCAGAGACATTACTTTGCCAACAAAGGTCCATCTAGTCAAGGCTATGGTTTTTCCAGTGGTCATGTATGGATGTGAGAGTTGGACTGTGAAAAAGGCTGAGCACCAAAGAATTGATGCTTTTGAACTGTGATGTTGGAGAAGACTCTTGAGATTCCCTGGGACTGCAAGGAGATCCAACCAGTCCATTCTAAAGATCAGTCCTGGGATTTCTTTGGAAGGACTCATGCTGAGGCTGAAATTCCAATATTTTGGCCACCTCATGGGTTCACAAAGAGTTGGACAGGACTGAGCAACTGAACTGAACTGAATGTACATATTCCCTTAACCTTAATAAATAAAGCTGTTAATGATGTCTGAGATGACTTCACAGTGTTCCTAACTGAGGTCATTATGTTGTGGGAGGGTGACTCAGTACTTAATGGCTGCCTGTTATCTGAAAGTTCATTACTTCAAATGTGAGCACTCACACTTCACCAGTGATATTGGTTGTCAGTCTGGACCTTAGCTAAGACTGTTTGTCGAATGACCTTTATGCAGCCTTTCCAGGTACCTGGGTTCATCATATGCTGATTGGTTTCCTAAGAAGAATATCCTAACAGAGGACAGAGGAGAAGTCTATTACTTTTCATACTTAATCCATACATCACCATTTCTGTTCTATTATCTCTGTAAAAGGAGTCAGGATACCCCAGCAAGTTTCAATGGGAAGGAGAATTGTTGTTTTTCAATCACTGAGTTGTGTCCAACTATTTGTGACCCCATGGATCGCAGCACACCAAGGCCTCCCTGTCCCTCACCATCTCCTGAAGTTTGCCCAAGATCATTTCCATTTCATTGGTGATGCCATCCTGTCATCTCATCCTCTGATGCCCTCTTCTTTTGCCTTCAATCTTTCCCAGGATCAGGGTATTTTCCACTGAGTCAGCTCTTTGCATCAGGTTGCCAAAGTATTGGAACTTCAGCTTCAACATCAATCCTTACAATGAGTATTCAGGGTTGATTTCCTTTAGGATTGACTAGTTTGATCTCCTTGCTGTCTAAGCGTCTCTCAAGAGTCTACTCCCTTGACAAATAGCTAAAAGAGAGAGAATAGAAGCCAAATAAAGATTGGGAAGTGACAAGTTTCTAGAAGGTCATGTATGAACTGAATATTGCTTGATCTGTAAAAGAACTATCAATTATTGATAGAATTTAGTAGTACAGACACAGGGTCTTTTGTGTTTGAATTATAAAATTCTGAGAACCTTTTTAAGTGTTTAAGACATGGCAAAGAAAATGCTAGAGGAGTCTCTAGCAATAATCAAGGGAAAGGTAAGAGACTGAAATAAGTCAGTAACCTTTAAATTTTACATAAGGAGATGGAATTGCAAGATATCAGGTAACCAGAAGCAGTCAAACCTAGTCATCTATTTATGTCAAGATTTGAGTGAAGAGGAAAAGAAAAGTTTTCAGTTTTCTGACATGGGTGATTGAACAGATGGTAATGCCATGTGTTCAGATACAGGAGAAAAAAATAGATATTTTTAGATATTCAAATCGAGGATTTCCCAGGAAAGCCCAAAAAGAGATGTGAACAGCTAGATATGTGAATCAGAAGACTGAAAATTTTTGGATGTAGCAAATTTCCTGTCTTGAGAATACAGATAGTTTTTAAAACCCCAAGAACGCATTAGATAATCCAGAGTCTGTGTAGAGTAAGATGATCAAAGACCAGGCTTTTGTGAACAACAGGTAAATAGATAAGAAGCCTGCCAGAAAGACTGAGAAGGACCTATAAGAAAGAGGAGAATCGTGGCAGAGAGAAATAATGAAGATAAGAGAGGGATCTTTGGCAGGGAACAGTCACTGGTGTAAAATATTGCGGTGTAGTTAAAGCCTGAAAAGACCATTAACCCTTTTTTTCCCTTTTTCTCCAAAATTTCTGTAGAGGATTAAAAATAGTTCAGGTGGCAAAATATGCATTCTTCTGGATTGAAGTGAATATCTAGAGTGAGAAATTAGAGACTGTAAATGTATATTAGTTTTTTTAATCAATGAATGTGTGAATGAATGAATGTATAAATACATACATGAATGAATGAAAGTAAGTGTTCATAGTTATTTCATGGTGGTTAGAAAACACCTTAGAAGGTCACAGTGGAAAATTTTAAATGAAGATTATGAGTAACGTTATAACAGGAAATTTTGTTTTACTTTATTTAATTCAAAAGTTCTCCAATTTAAATCTTGTCATTTTGTCATGAAATATTTGTAGAAGTATTATTTTCCTAAAAAAAATACTGGCATTAACTGGGCTTAACATTTTTTGAGCCCAGCAACTCAACACTTTGAGGAAGAAAAAACAGCAGTAGATAAATGGTGTTTGTTAGAATGCAGAACAAATTCATTTCATTTTATTTTATTTTGTTTTATAATGGGAGAAATTTAAGATTATCATTATCTCTGGAGAAAAACAAATAAATTTATAAGGAAGTTGAAAATATGGGGGCAAAATTACCTGATAATGCAAAGTTCAGGGACCAGACTGGCACCATAATAAGGGTGCATAGTGCCATTTGGCAATTTGAAGTTTAGGTATTTCATGGGAAAATAAGTTACTTAAGTGATCAAGAATTTCACCATACACTTCACAGTTATAAATCCAAAGTTGTCTCTAGCCAGAGGTCAGAGTGACAGCTATAACCCACTCTTCACGTAACTCTCAGAAGAATGAACACTAGGACACAAGCAAAATTATTTAAATGTTTATCACATGAAGAAGGCCAAGCAATTAAATACCAAATAAGAATTGATTGTCGTAATCCTATCTTCCTTAAAAGTTTCTCTCCAGTTAGACAGCAGCATTTGCCCCATTCCTTGAAAATATCTCTTCCAGAGAAGTTGGGAATTGATGAGTTCTTTTTTCAAAGCTGACTATCCTTGTTTCTCAAGTCCACCTAGCAGTGAGCTCTCTCTTGGTAACTATATGTTAGAAGGGAGAAGACTAACTTCTGCTACCAAACCAGCAAACCAGCATTACCTGCACATATGTACGTTTGTTTGTATGAGTTTCGATTCTTAAGGTGAAAAGACCACCTAAATATAAAAATAAAAATGGGTTCTTGTTTTCAGAAACATTCATATATAATTATTTGATCAATCAAGGCTATTAAAAAATAATATGATTCTCATTGAATTTATGAAACATTTTAAAACAACTTGATTGCTACCTAAATTGCACTTAAGTGCTTGCACATTTAACCTTTTTTAAAAAATTTTATTGTTTAGGTATAGTTGATTTACAACATTGTGTTAATTTCTGGTCACAGCAAAGTGACTCAGTTATACATATATATTATTTTTCACATTCTTTCCATTATGGTTTATCACAGGATGTTGAATATATTGCATATGTTATACAGTAGGATCTTGTTATTTATCCCTCATATATATAACAGTTTGCATCTGTAAACTGAAGCTCCCAGTACTTCCCTCCCCCACCCCCACTCCACTTGGCAACCATAGGTCTGTCCTCTTTGTCTGTGCTTCTGCTGCTGCTGCTAAGTCACTTCAGTTGTGTCCCTGCGACCCCATAGACGGCAGCCCAACAGGCTCCCCCATCCCTGGGATTCTCCAGGCAAGAACACTGGAGTGGGTTGCCATTTCCTTTTCCAATGCATGAAAGTGAAAAGTGAAAGTGAAGTCGCTCAGTCATATCTGACCATTCGTGACCCCATGGACTGCAGCCCACCAGGCTCCTACATCCATGGGATTCTCCAGGCAAGAGTACTGGAGTGGGATGCCATTGCCTTCTCCCTTTGTCTATGAGTCTGTTTCTATTTCATAGATATGTTCGTTTGAGCTGTATTTTAGATCCCGTATGTCAGTGATATCAAGCGGTATTTGTCTTTCTCTTTCTGACTTACTTCACTTGGTATAATAATCTCTAGGTACTTCCATGCTGCTACAAATAGCGTCATTTAATTATTTCTAATGGCCAGGTAATATTCCATTGTGTATACTGACCGTATATTCTTTACCCATTCATCTGCCAATGGACATTTAGGTTGTTTCCATGTCTTGGTTATTGTAAGTAGCACTGCTATGAGCAGTGCATGCATGCATCTTTTAATTATAGCTTTGTCTGGGTATATGCCCAGGAGTAGAATTGCTAGATCATATTGTAACTCTATTTTTACCTTTTTGAGAAACCTCCATACTGTTCTCCATAGTAGCTGCACCAATTTACATTCCCACTAACAGTGCAAGAGAATTCTGTTTGCTCCACACTCTGTCTAGCATTTATTATTTGTAGACTAGGGTGGTACTATATTGTAGTTTTGATTTGGCTTTCTCTAATAATAAAGGCGAAAAGGAAAGATATATATACCCATTTGAATGCAGAGTTCCAAATATAGCAAGGAGACATAAGAAAACCTTCTTCAGCAATCAATGCAAAGAAATAGAGGGAAAAAATAGAATAGGAAACACTTGAGATCTCTTCAAGAAAATTAGAGATACAAAGGGAACATTTCATGCAAAGATGGGCACAATAAAGGACAGAAATGGTATGGAACTAACAGAAGCAGAAGATATTAAGAAGAGGTGGCAAGAATACACAGAAGAACTGTACAAAAAATATCTTCATGACCCAGTTAATCAGGATGGTGTGATCACTCACCAAGAGCCAGACATCCTGGAATGTGAAGTCAAGTGGCCTTAGGAAGCATTGCTATGAACAAAGCTAGTGAAGGTGATAGAATCCCCGTTGAGCTATTCCAAATCCTGAAAGATGATGCTGTGAAAGTGCTGCACTCAATATGCCAGCAAATTTGGAAACTCAGCAGTGGCCACAGGACTGGAAAAGGTCACTTTTCATTCCAATCCCAAAGAAAGGCAATGCCAAAGAATCCTCAAACTACCTCACAATTTCATTCATCTCACTGCAGATGATGATTGCAGCCATGAAATTAGAAGACACTTATTCCTTGGAAGGAAAGTTATGACCAACATAGATAGCATATTCAAAAGCAGAGACATTACTTTGCCAACAAAGGTCTGTCTAGTCAAGGCTATGGTTTTTCCTGTGGTTATGTATGGATGTGAGAGTTGGACTGTGAAGAAAGCTGAGCACCAAAGAATTGATGCTTTTGAACTGTCGTGTTGGAGAAGATTCTTAGTCCCTTGGACTGCAAGGAGATCCAACCAGTCCATTCTGAAGGAAATCAGCCCTGGGATTTCTTTGGAAAGAATGATGCTAAAGCTGAAACTCCAGTACTTTGGCCACCTCATGCAAAGAGTTGACTCATTGGAAAAGACCCTGATGCTGGGAGGGATTGGGGGCAGGAGGAGAAGGGGATGACAGAGGATGAGATGGCTGGCTGGATGGCATCACCGAGTTGATGGACATGAGTTTGAGTGAACTCCGGGAGTCGGTGATGGACAGGGAGGCCTGGCATGCTGTGATTCATGGGGTCGCAAAGAGTCGGACACGACTGATCAACTGAACTGAACTGAACTGAACATGCTAATAAAGTAATCCTCAAAATTCTCTAAGCCAGGCTTCAGCAATACATGAACTGTGAACTTCCAGATGTTCAAGCTGGTTTTAGAAAAGGTAGACAAGAGATCAAATTGCCAACATCCTATGGATCATCGAAAAAGCAAGAGAGTTCCAGAAAAATATCTATGTCTTCTTTATTGACTATGCCAAAGCCTTTGACTGTGTGGATCACAATAAACTGTGGAAGATTCTGAAAGAGACGGGAGTACCAGACCACCTGACCTGCCTCTTGAGAAACCTGTATGCAGGTCAGGAGGCAACAGTTAGAACTGGACATGGAATAACAGACTGGTTCCAAATATGAAAAGGAGTACATCAAGGCTGTATATTGTCACCCTGCTTATTTAACTTATATGCAGAGTACATCATGAGAAATGCTGGGCTGGAGGAAGCACAAGCTTGAATCAAGATTGGCAGGAGAAATATCAATAACCTCAAATATGCAGATGACACCACCCTTATGGCAGAAAGCAAAGAAGAAATAAGAACCTCTTGACGAAAGTGAAAGAGAAGAGTGAAAAAGGTGGCTTAAAACTCAACATTCAGAAAATGAAGATCATGGCATCTGGTCCCATCACTTCATGGGAAATAGATGGGGAAACAGTGGAAACAGCATCAGACTTTATTTTTTTGGGCTCAAAAATCACTGCAGATGGTGACTGCAGCCATGAAATTAAAAGACCCTTACTCCTTGGAAGGAAAGTTATGACCAACCTAGACAGCATATTAAAAAGCAGAGACATTACTTTGCCAACAAAGATCTGTCTAGTCAAGGCTATGGTTTTTCCAGTGGTCATGTATGGATGTGAGAGTTGGACTATAAACAGAGCTGAGGGCCCCAAAATTGATGCTTTTGAACTGTGGTGTTGGAGAAGACTCTTGAGAGTTCCTTGGACTGAAAGGAGATCCAACCAGTCCAACCTAAAGAGATCAATCCTGGGTGTTCATTGGAAGGACTGATGTTGAAGCTGAGACTCCAATACTTTGGCCACTTGATGCAAAGATCTGACTCATTTGAAAAGACCCTGATGTTGGGAAAGGTCGAGGGCAGGAGGAGAAGGGGACGACAGAAGATGAGAATGTTGCATGGCATCACCGACTCAATGGACATGAGTTTGGGTAAACTCCAGAAGTTGGTGATGGATAGGGAGGCCTGGTGTGCTGCAGTTCATGGTGTTGGAAAGAGTCAGATGCAAGTGAGCAACTGAATTGAACTGAATAATAAGCAATACTGAGAATCTTTTCATGTGCCCATTGGTCATCTGTATGTGTTCTTTGGAGAAATGTTTGTTTAGGCCTTCTGACTATTTTTTGATTGCTCTTTTTTTTCCCTGCTGAATTGTATTAATTGTTCATATATTTTGGAAATTAAACCCTTATTGGTTGTATCATTTGCAAATATTTCCTCCTAGTATGTTATCTTTTCTGTTTATCTTCTCCTTTGCTCCTGTGCCAAAGCTTATAAGCTTAATTAGGTCCCATTTATTTATTTTTGCTTTTATTTATATTGCCTTTGAGTCTGACCTAAGAAAATACTGGTGTGATTTATGTTAGAGAATATTTTGCATATGATCTCTTCTAGGAGTTTTATGATATCTTGTTTTATATTAAGTCTTTAAGCCATTTTGAGTTTATTTTTGTGTGTGGTGTGAGGGTGTATTCTAACTTTATTGATTTATATGTGACTGTTCAGCCTCCCTACATCACTTGCTAAAGATACCATCTTTTCCTCATTGTATATCCTTGCCCCCTTTGTTAAAGCTGAATTGTCCATAAGTGTGTCTGTCTTTCATTTTAATTATTTAATACCAGATCCATAGCATGTAACAGTTCACTTATCTAAATCCACTAAAAAGGCAAATTATTGTGAGAAATTTGGCTCCATAGAAAACATATAGATTTTTACAGTTTCTAATCAAATAAGAGTTTTACAGTTTGAACTTTCATAGCAACATTTTCTTGGTATAGGTAAGCAAAGCAAGGTGAGTAGTGTTGTATCAATCAAGGGTCTGACTAGTAGAAGCTGATGGGATCAAAAATGACTTGAAACTATTCACCTAGAGTGAAATGCTAACAACTGCAATGAAGTAATAATTATCATCTTTTGATTTTACCAGGGAACACGTTCTTGACTGAATAATCAATTAAAAAATGACCTTTTGTTATTTATTTTTAGAGATGTGTGGTCCTTACTGAGGTTAACATGGCAGTAAAGTTGTGTTTTTTATTTTGACTTGTGGAGTGTTTGGTGGAATGGCAGGTTGAGAAAAATCCAAAAGCATTTCCTTCTACAGTGTGAAGGCAGTCAATTCAAAACCACAAGGCTGATTTAAATTACATGTATGGTGATCTAGATAGTACGTTGATGGCTTTGAACGTTTGTACTGGCCAGAGTTTTTCACAGAATCAAGTGGGATGAAAATAAGATAGAGTTAAGGGGTAAAACTGAGCTAGCAGGTACATTCAAGTGAAAGAGGAGTGATAGAGATTGAAGCGATGTTTTCTTTCAGATACTCTGGGGTCATGACTGTTCTCTGTACTTCCTTAATGATCTATACATAGGTAATCGGCTTGATTTGAAATTCTGAGTATCTAGGGGTCTGGGAAAAGTATCTGGAAAATCTGTTAAAAAATAAATTGAAAGTAACAGTTGGTCAAAATTCTAGATAAGAAGTTAGCTAATAAATAGAGGGTATGGGAGAGAATTCAAATGAGTAGGCTAAGTCCTGAAAATACTTGACGCAGGTTGTCATACAGAAGATTATAGACTGTATTTAGTAAATAATATAAAATCAACTCCAAGATGCTGTACATCTTTACAACTTTCAAATATATAATACAATATTATTAAGTATAATCACTATGCTGTACATTAGATCACTAGAACTTACTCATCTTTTAAATGTAACTTTGCATTCTTTGACCAACATATCCCCCTTTTTCCCACCCCCCAGCTCCTGATAACCACCATTCTAACCATGATACAAGTGTAAGCTAATATTATGATGGTAGTTATTTTACAATATAGATGCGTATCAAATCAGCGCTTTAAACATACATAATGTATCAATTATATTTCAATAAAGCTTGAAAAAATGGGTGCTTACCTCATAGTGTTGTTTCAGGATTAATAGACTGCTTGTTATAGTGCCTAGAATATACTAAGCATTCATAATAACTCTCGTTTTTGCAATGACATCAGGACTTGGAGTTGAAAAGCATTAATATTAACTGAGAGAGTGATAAAATAGGCCAATAGGAAAGTACATCAAAAATAGGCAGTGGTGAAAAGAGAACAGAATCCCCTGGTCTCTTGATGAAATGCCATATACTGGAAGAATATTGTGTTAACTGTCTTTTTTCTTCCTCATTTTTTGGGTATATGGAATAAGGACTATGCTTCCATGGAAAGGGGTGTGGTGGGATATGGTATCATGGTAATTGCATTACAAAGTTTATGAGGACATAACAGGAGGTGAATTTTGGAGGAGAGTTATTTTTAGTATTCTACTCTAAGCACAATTATGGGGAGGGTCTGAGGCACAGTTGTTAAATTGATGACATTATGCCTGGATGGAACATTGAATTAGAAGGTCTTTTTTTATTTTTGTAGCCACATCTCAATAATCTGTAGAAGAACATGGACAATTTAAAATTTTCCAACTGTCTGTATCTTTAGTCACTCATTTGCTTCTTTCAGCTGCCTAATAGTGTCTACTTGATGAAAGATGAGCTAAGCTGAGTTGTGGATTTTAAGGACATTTACCATGTCATAAAATAATTTAAAAATGGGAATATTGTGAAGAAATAGATTGGCTTCAAGAAATGGGTAACAAATGTAGTACAGATATTAGGTGCTATTGTAATTAAAGGGAGAGAGAGAACTAGCATTCTGGGTTGCACACCTTGAAAGTCTTCACCAAAACACAGGAACTCCAAATTGTTGTAAAGCAGATCTGAACAGTTATACCTAGTTTCTATTCTAGGTAGAAAATATTTAATAGAAGGTCTTGAGAGCAAAGAAATTGAAACTAAATCAAAACAAGACACCAGGTGTCCCCTCCTAGACATCCCCACCCCTCTAAGAAAAACCGCCACCTGACTTCTAACATCAGAGATTTGCAACTAAAATTTCTAAAAAAATAATGTTTCTGATATTTATAAGTCAGGAAATCTGCATTTCTGTCATTCTTTGAGGCAATCAGATGCTGTAACTCTGGGCCATGCATGCCCTCTGGGCCGCTGCCTGCAGCAGAGTGGTCCCTCAGTGGCGGCATGGCCTTTCCAGGCCAACCCGACTCACTTCCTCCTTTTGTCAGTGTAGGCTTCCTTGTGGAAGAGCTTGCAACGTCTGCTTTTCTCCATCTCTTGATCCCGATTTCAGTGTCTTTGTAATTTTGACCACCCTGAGCCTTCTGTATAAAAGGTATTATTAGATAAGTAAATAAGTAAATTAAAAGCTAGTAAAAAAGTATTTCCTGTCTCTTTTTTCACAAACTGCACACACCCATGTTCTCAGCCCAGATTCAAACAGGACACATTCCTGGCAAAACCTCCTGGCTTCAGGCATTCAGATCCTGTCACTATGGGCCATGCATGCCCACCAAGGGGTTTTGCTAGGAATGTTTTGTGTCTGGATTTAGGTTGAGAACATGGGTGTGTGCAGTTTGTGAACATTTCATGGAGAACCACATTTACAATTTGTGTCTCCCCTGAGATAAAAAGGTGAAAAAAAGAATAAACAGAATCATTCTAAGATACGAACACCGCAAACATAAACGTTCAGTGTTTTGCAACTGTTGAGTTATTGCTAGTTTTATTGAAACATTAGACATTTGAATGCTTTATATTATAATTATACACAAGCCTGCAGGTCATGTTTGTTTACTCGTGACTCTCATTTGAATGAGAGAGTAACATAAGCAACTGAACAACATCCTGAACAAACACAGAAAGCAACAATCTTAGTGCTAGACCCTTTTTTGGCTAATATTAATACTTATCACTACTTGTTGCTGTTCTCTGTGATTCTTTTGGATTGTCTGCTAACCATTTAGCCTCAAACTGACTAAATTCCTGACTAGCCCTTTGTTGCTACTTAAATAAATTGTGTGTGTGTGTGTGTGTGCGCGTGTGTACCCAGTCACTCAGTTGTGACCGACTCTTTGTGACCCCATGGACTGCCATGGACTGCCATTATAGACATTCGCATGAATTAGTTTGCTGAGTCATCTTTATTGTCATTTTGATTTCTGTTAATGGACCAATTTCTGCCTTGACCTTCACATTTCACTTGATATTCACTTTCTTGGTTTCCTGTGATATTGAAACCTTAGCAAATTTTATCATGGATACTCTTTTGATAATGTCCAAATTAAGTGTCGGAGAAGGCAATGGCACCCCACTCCAGTACTCTTGCTTGGAAAATCCCATGGATGGAGGAGCCTGGTAGGCTGCAGTCCATGGGGTTGCGAAGAGTCGGAGACGACTGAGTGACTTCACTTTCTCTTTTCACTTTCATGCATTGGAGAAGGAAATGGCAACCCACTCCAGTGTTCTTGCCTGGAGAATCCCAGGGATGGCGGAGCCTGGTGTGCTGCCGTCTATGGGGTCATACAGAATCGGACACGACTGAAGCGACTTAGCAGCAGCAGCAGCAGCAAATTAAGTGTAGATTCGTGGCAGCTCTGTAAAAATGACACCTAAAGGAAGATGTGACTGACAGTTTGTCCACCCCAATCATTGAGAACACTGACAATTTTTACATTTCAGCAGGAGGCTAGAAAAAATATGGATAAAATGAATGTTTTTATGGCATTCAGTTTGAAAAAGAATAAACAGCATGTAAATAAATGAACAGCGGCAACAAAGATAGAAACTTGAGCAATCTCTCTCTTCTGATAATCTAAAAATGTTCCTTTTGATCAAAAGAGCCAAAGTAGAATATAGCTCAGAGAGCAAATGCACACCTAAGCCTGACAAAACCTGAGAGAAGGTTGAATAGAACTGAACCTGGAGGAATGCACACACGCATATGCACACGCACATACCCATAGAATTAAGAGTGAATGTATCCATGCATTCATTCAACAGATAGTTATGGAATGCCCAATATATGTCATCTGCCCTACTAGGCATGAAAAATTTGAAAAAAGAAATATGAATAAAACAATTCCTAATAAAAAGGAATTCAAATATGTGTCTAGAGATAAGCACACGCATTAACAAGCAATGCAGCTTTTACAGTAATAGATAAATGTATGTATTAACAAGGGAGCACTGTGGAGAGGCATGTAATTTAGTTTGGTGGTACTAGGGGAGAAGCACGGAAGCCCTTCTATAAGAGTAGGCCAAAAAAGTTAAACTTTAAAGATTTCTTTCATTTATTCATTTCTTGAAAACAAATTTTTTTTGGAGTACCTACTATATGCCAGACAATGTTGCTGGTAATATGGCAGTGAAATAAACACTCTAGGGGATGACTTATATTTACAGTTTACAATTTAGTGGATGAGAGTCGAATGAGGCAAATCACAGGATACAAGTGAAGAGAAATCACCAGGTGATTTAATCTGGGCCTTAAAACACAAGACAAGGAGCAATGAGAAATTAAGCAGGAGGGTGGGGAAGGAGAGTGACATTAACGTGGAAAGCATGTAGCTCATGTGAGTGTTTGGTATTGCTAGGAATTCAAATCACATATGGTTATGCATATATAATAGTAAATATTTATTAGCAACTGTCAGAGTCATATTATTTTTCTGATTGATTCCCTTAGGAATTATATGGAGTATGACAGGAATTATGGAAGAAGTGTATAAGGAGCCATGTAACAGTATATTTCAGCATCTGCATATTAAATCTTCACAAGTTGTCATCAAGTCATCTGCTCTTTAAACAATCTCTTAAGAATGAGGCAAAATATGAGAATCTCTGGTTGAAGAGACAAGAACTACATGGACGCATAATGCACGGTGTTCTCTCAAGGTACTGTAGTAATTTATAATTGCAGGATTGCAGAAATCTGATGTAGAAGCCTGTTACAGAATATGAGCAATGAGAGGGTGTTATAGCACCCAGAGTTTACTAAACAGATATACTTTTCTTTCCATGGCACCATGTTATTTTGCAACAATTATATAAAAAAGAACAAAGTAAATATTTAGATGCTGATCACTGGACTAGATCAAAATATAATCCAATGTAATGCTTATAACACTTGCTTTTCCAAAAACTTTGAAGTGTTTGGGTGCAAGAGCACATCATCCAATCTTGTCCCTGAATCGATCCCATCACATATGTTTAAAAGCGTTCAGGCCAGACAGCATCTTTTCCAGAAACCTAAGATGTTTGATTGCCAGGGAATTATATTCAGACTTGTTTCAAGTGTATCATTTAATAGGATACAGAAGACATCCTTCTAAACTGCTACTGGGAGAGGGCAGTCCTGACCAAGAAACTTGACACAACGTGGTTGAACTCTTCCGAAGAACTCTTTAACTGCAAATTGTCTAATGATGGCATGTCTAACATAGAACAGGACTTCAAAGAGTAAGCAATCAATAAATGTTGAGCTACAGCAGTCCACAGTAAAATGGTCCTTAAAAAAAAGTGAATCAACTTCACTGCCACCAAGATCTACTTCTTGAAGAGCAAAGGTGACGCACACAGATATTCATCAAGGCATATATATTGAAACAAAACAAATGAAAAAAGAAAATATTTATAAAGTTAGGGATTGAATACCTAATTTTTCACCAAGTTAGTGCTGCTTGTTTTTTTCCATGGAATATGACCCTTTTTTAGTGATATTGGTGTTATGGCTATTTCACAGACCAGGATCTATTTCATAGATCTTTAGATGTTTGATAGGCTCTGGCATACATGAAATAAATTTCAGATAATTTATACCTGTATCTGTCTATCAGTCTAGTCTTGATAACACTTTCATTTCCTGGCTGTCAAGGGCAAGATATTTGAGAAACACTGACAAATTTCCAATGGAAAACTGGTTATGATTTTTACTACTTAATTTTTACCCAGTATCGCACATATAAAGAAGGGCTCTCTTACATATACTACCCGTATGTATCATAGTTAGTTCTAAACATCAAGCTGTAGTTTTACAACTTGAGGGAATGCCATAGTCTTTACTTATTTAAGGGTCATCTGGGGAAAAAAATCAGGAAACCTGTAAACTTGTAGAAAATCAAGAAGCATCTTTTATTAATGAATATATATTTTATATTCTGTCTCATAAAGCTTCAACACAAAGTTTATTCTTATTGTAATAGTTCAAAGTTTCAACACTAAAATAGTCTGTTATTCACTACCTCTTTATTGTGAACCTTTGTAAATGCTTGGAAATAGATTTTATTGACTCATGTATCATTCTTCCACTCACTTTTTCTCATCTTTTTAAAAAAGTTTTTAGAATGTATTTTACGTTCCTACATACATAATCAACTACCTTTATACTTCGTTTTGCATTTAAATTCTCAGCTTTTAAAACTCAATTCATTAACATAAACTGTCTACCTACTTCTCAGCATATTTACCATTAGTAATTCCTGTTATAACATTGTTAAAATACTCACTATTTGAAATGCTACTTTATATAACTCATAATTTTTGAGGTTGCAGTCTAGTTCATGGTGCCAGCATCTGAATTATTCAGCCTTCCCTGCACTCTTCACAGGAGGAACCATTAAAACACATATCTTATTTTATTTCCCATCTGTGCCCAGTTCTCAAAGTTAGTCTCATTGGTTCAGAACCAGTTCTTACTAATGCTGGAAGCTATTGTGTTGCTCTAACCATAATCATGTGATATCTAGACAGTGTCGCACTAAGACCTGGGCTCCTCAGTGATAATCAAACTGCTTAGATATTTGCTACCAACAGGAGTGACGACCCAGGTCTCTTGTAATGGGGCTCTTGGGAGGATCAAAGCTTTTCCTATTTCCAAAATTTTCAAGTAAAATAATCTGCTTTTGTATCCTAGAACTAGAGACATATCTTGAAAACTTGTCCTTGTTTTAAGATGATCAGTTTCCTTTCTTTTTGTCATTTCCTCTTATTAGAAGATAGCACTATTTTTCACTTCCAAACTCTTTAGAAATTCAATTCCAGGTACTTTATTTTCAAAGATTAGAAAAGTGAGTTAAATGACATTTTGGAAATGTTTCAAAATGATGAGACTTTAAATAGAGATTTGTGAATCAGATTTATGTCCTATAGATTACTTGGTTCAGAGAGGTTCATAGTAATTCTGAATATTAAAGGGTTCAATTTTCATTGAAATAATATTCATAAATCTTACAGAAAAAATCAGATAATAAGAAGTTAGAGAATAAGGTGGATGTGAAGCAGTAGGAGGGGAAAGGCGAGAAGGAAAAGAAGGAAAAATAGGGAAAGCAATACTCTTTTTAGTTCATTCTGAGAGTCCTTTTTATCCTTAAGCTTTATATATTGTGTAATACTAACATCCCTGAGACATTAGCCACTGTCTCCACTACTTTAAGGAAACATAAAGTTGGGAGTTAGGATGTGCTCAACACTACTAATTGGTAGTATCTATTTCACAGTTGGTTTCCAGTATTGGAAAAAAGTTCAGAACTTCATAGTCTATCATTTACTACATGAGTAAGCAGCTGGGAGCTATTCATCATGAATGTGACTGAAAGTAGAGGCAATTCAATACTTCCTTAAAGATTGCAGTGTGTATTTATGATTTTAAACCTATTGATTTTTGAAAAGTGTACCATCTTTCTTTGATTTTATATAGATTTGTCTTTAATTATCTTGTAGTTCATGTTCTGATATATCATTACTGTGAAATGCCACTGCTGATCTTGTTCTCAGACTGAAATGACTTTGTCTACCCAGTCATTTCTTATTTCATTTATTTTTCTGGGATGGTGAAAATGACAAGTGCTAGCCAACTTCTGTAGATTGATGGAAAGGAAAATTAAGAATGATTTGGACTGGCACTAAAAATAACTCACTAAATCCTCAAAGTGTCAAAACACTATATTCATGTCCTCTGAAAATTTGTTTACTTTAAGGGATACATATTTAACTTTTTTTTTATTATTTTAAAGAGTAGAGCTGCATTTAGACAAACTGACATAAAGGTTTACAACTTCATTTATGCATTAAAATAAACTGTCATTTAGGGAGAACGTAGTAACATAAAAAATAATACAAACAACAATATGATTAAACCTCATATATTTAACCAGTAAGTGATATCACACATGTAACTCGCTTCAGACTATTAATTTTTTCTTCCCTCTTTACTGTATTTTACCTTCGTTTTTGTTGTTACGAACAACCCTGAATCAAAAAACACACAAGTAAATAGCAATTGTATCCTCAATGAGCACAATATGGAAAAATAAATCCATAGTCCTCCAAAGGATATGAAATGCTTTGATTGCTATGAATGTCTCTTCTCCAATCACTTTCAAGCTTCTAGTATGAATGTCCCCAAGAGATTCAATTTCCCAAGTATATCAGTTAAATTTTGTTCAGTATGCCACCACTCCAACACTTGTGGTTTAAATCAATAATTTTATTTTGGTGGGAGGGGGTGGTAGTGGCGGTCCCAATTCTATGAATTCACTGGAAAGTTCTAATTCAGATAGTCCAGCTGATCACTGGTTAGTAGGCAGCTTGACTGGGTCACTGATGTCCCAAACCATGTCTGACAGCATATTCAGTGTCAGTTTAAGAATGAGGATGATTCGGGTAGTGTTTCTCGTCATCCAGGTGCTGCTTGCCTCACTCACAGAGTAGCTGGTTGTGGAGTTCCCAGGAGCAGCGAGATCAGGCATGCCTTGCTCAAAGCAGGAGCTCTTTTTCTTTCTCTGTGTCACATTTCCATGAATCCAGTTAAGTCACAGGGCTAGAGGTACAAGTCAATATGGGACAGGGATATGCAAAGGCAGAATGAAAGGGTGGGTTATTGTTATTTTTTTCAAATTCATTTTTACATTCATTGGGAGATACGATTGCTAGAAATATTTACTTAATATTTATTTAGTATTTAATAATTCTATTACAATTAAAATATTCCTAACATATGCTGGGCTCCAGAGAAACATTGGTAAAGATAAAAAATATGCAATGGATAGCCTGGGAATTATAGGTTTTAGTATCTTCAATACCTTTGACAAAAATACATCTTACATGCCAAATGACAGTGTATTCCCAAGATTATATGATTATTGAAAAACTCTTTATACTAAAATGTCACTAACTAAAATGTCTACAGAAGCAAGATAGCATGAATTTTGTCAGTCAAACAAGGTATACGATGAGGAGGATAGGTGAAGATATTTTGATCTATTGAGTATGGGTTCTGTGTATTATTTTAAAAGCAAAATTTTCAAATATTGAGACCTCTGAGAAAAATGTGATGACAGAATAAGATTCACATGCCACCAGATGTGATTTATATATATATATACATATACTGAATACATATATTCTTTTTCAGATTATTTTCCCTTGTAGGTTATTACAAAATATTGAATATAGTTCCCTGCATTATACAGGAGGTCCTCATTGGCTATGTATTTATATATAGCAGTAGGTATCTGTTAATCCCAACTTCCTAATTTATCCATCCCTAACCCCTTTCCCGTTTGGTAACTATGTTTGTTTTCTATGTCTATGGGTCTATTTCTGTTTTGTAAGGTCATTTGTATCATTATAAGATTGTACATATAAGCAATATCGTATATTTGTCTTTCTCTCTCTGGTTACCTCACTTATATGACAATCTCAAGGTCTAACCACATTGCTATATATGGCATTATTTCATTTCTCTATGGCCGAGTAACATTCCATTGTACATATATATCCCATCTTGTTTTTCAAGTCATCTGTTGATGAGCATTTAGCTTGTTTGCATGCCTTGGCTATTGTAAATAGTGCTGCTGTGAACATTGGGTGCTCTGTTGTTCAGGCGCTCGGTCATGTCTGACTCTTTGCAACCCCATGGACTGTAGCACGCAAGGCTTCTGTGTCCTTCACCATCTCCTGGAGCTTTCTCAGACTCATGTCCATTGCCATCCAACCATCTCATCCTCTGTTGTCCCCTTCTCCTGTCTTCAATCTTTCCCAGCATCAGTATCTTTTCCAATGAGCTGGCTCTTCACATCAGGTGGCCAAAATATTGGAGCTTCAGCTTCAGCATCAGTCCTTCCAATGAATATTCAGGGTTGATTTCCTTTAGGATTGACTGATTTGATCTCCTAATACCAGAGTTCAAAAGCATCAATTCTTCAGCACTCAGCCTTCTTTATGGTCCAACTCTCAAAACTGTACAAGACTAATGGGAAAACCATAGCTTTGACTGTATGGAGCTTTGTTGGCAAAGTGATGTCTCTGCTTTTTAATATGCTGTCTAGGTTGGTCATAGTTTTTCTTTTAAGAAGCAAATGTCTTTTAATTTCATGGCTGCAGTCAACATCTGCAGTGATTTTGGAGCCAAGAAAATAGCCTGTTACTCTTTCTATTGAAGTGATGGGACTGGATGCCATGATCTTAGTTTTTTGAAAGTTGAGTTTTAAACCAGCTTTTTCACTCTCCTCTTTCACCTTCATCAAGAGGCTTTTTTGTTCCTCTTTGCTTTCTGCCATAAGAGCAGTGTCATCTGCATATCTGAGGTTACTGATATTTCTCCTGGCAATCTTGATTCCAGCTTGTGCTTTATCCAGCCTGGCATTTCACATGATGTATGCTGCGTGTAAGTTAAATAAGCAGGGTGACAATATACAGCATTGACATGCTCCTTTCCCAATATTGAACCAGTCTGCTGTTCCATGTCTGGTTCTAACTGTTGCTTCTAACCTGCATACAGGTTTCACAAAAGGCAGGTAAAGTGGTCTGGTATTCCCATCTCTTTAAGTCTTTTCCACAGTTTGTTGTGATCCACAGAGTCAAAGGCTTCATCTTTTAGAATTTGAAATAGATCAGCTGGAATTCAATCACCTCCACTCGCTGTGTTCACAGTGATGCTTTCTAGGGCCCACTTTATTTTGTATTCCAAGATGTCTGGCTTTATGTGAGTGATCACACCATTGTGGTTATCTGGGTCATGAAGATCTTTTTTTGTATAGTTCTGTGTATTTTTGCCACTTCTTCTTAATGTCTTCCTCTTCTGTTAGGTCCATGTTGCTTCTGTCCTTTATTGTGCCCATGTTTGCATGAAATGTTCCCTTGGTATCTCTAATTTTCTTGAAGATATCTCTAGTCTTTCCCATGCTATTGTTTTCCTCTATTTCTTTGCACTGTTCACTTATGAAGACTTGCTTATCTCTCCTTGCTATTTTTTGGAACTATGTGCATTCAGATGCACATATCTTTCCTTTGCTCCTTTGCATTTTTCTTCTCTTCTTTTCTCAGCTATTTGTAAGGTCTCTTCAGATAGACATTTTGCCTTTTTAAATTCATTTTTCTTGAGAATGGTTTTGATCACCACCTCCTGTACAATGTTAGGAACCATTTATCAGATCTAATCACTTGAGTCTATTTTTCACTTAACTGTATAATTGTAAGGGGTTTGATTTAGGTCATACCTGAATAGCCTTTCTCTGGGATTGGAATGAAAACTGACCTTTTCCAGTCCTGTGGCCACTGCTGAGTTTTCCAAATTTGCTGGTATATTGAGTGCAGCACTTTCATAGCATCATTTTTCAGGATTTGAAATAGCTCAACTGGAATTCCATCACCTCCACTAGCTTTCTTCATAGTGATGCTTTCGAAGGCAAACTCGACTTCACATTCCAGGATGTCTGGCTCTAGGTGAGTGATCATACCATCGTGATTATCTTGGTCATGAAGCTCTTTTTTGTACAGTTCTTCTGTGTATTCTTGCCACCTCTTCTTAATATCTTCTGCTTCTGTTAGGTCCATATCATTTCTGTCCTTTATGGAGCCTATCTTTGCATGAAATGTTCCCTTGGTATCTCTAATGTTCTTGACGAGATCTCTAGTCTTTCCCATTCTGTTGTTTTCCTCTATTTCTTTGCATTGATCGCTGAGGAAGGCTTTCTTATCTCTCCTTGCTATTCTTTGGAACTCTGTATTCAGATGCTTATATCTTTCCTTTTCTCCTTTGCTTTTTGCTTCTCTTCTTTTCACAGCTATTTGTAAGGCCTCTTCAGACAACCATTTTGCTTTTTTGCATTTATTTTCCATGGGGATGGTCTTGATCCCTGTCTCCTGTACAATGTTATGAACCTCCATCCATAGTTCATCAGGCACTCTGTCTATCAGATCTAGTCCTTTAAATCTATTTCTTTTGTATAATCATAAGGGATTTGATTTAGGTCCTACCTGAATGGTCTAGTGGTTTTCCCTACTTTCTTCAATTTCAGTCTGAATTTGGCAATGAGAAGTTCATGATCTGAGCCACAGTCAGCTCCCAGTCTTGTTTTTGCTGACTGTATAGAGCTTCTCCATCTTTGGCTGCAGAGAATATAATCAATCTCAATTCGGTTTGACCATCTGGTGATGTCCATGTGTAGAGTCTTCTCTTGTGTTGTTGGAAGAGGGTGTTTGCTATGACCAGTGCATTTTCTTGGCAAAACTATATTAGCCTTTGCCCTGCTTCATTCTGTACTCCAAGGCCAAATTTGCCTGTTACTCCAGATATTTCTTGACTTCCTACTTTTGCATTCCAGTCCCCTATAATGAAAGAACATCTTTTTTGGGTGTTAGTTCTAAAAGGTCTTGTCGGTCTTCATAGGACCATTCAACTTTAGCTTCTTCAGCATTACTGATTGGGGCATAGACTTGGATTACTGTGATATTGAATGGTTTGCCTTGGAAACGAACAGAGATCATTCTGTCGTTTTTGAGATTGCATCCAAGTACTGCATTTTGGACTCTTTTGTTGACCATGATGGCTACTCCATTTCTTCTAAGGGATTCCTGCCCACAGTAGTAGATATAATGATCATCTGAGTTAAATTCACTCATTCCAGTCCATTTTAGTTCACTGATTCCTAGAATATCGACGTTCACTCTTGCCATCTCCTGTTTGACCACTTCCAATTTGCCTTGATTCAAGGACCTAACATTCCAGGTTCCTATGCAATATTGCTCTTTACAGAATCGGACCTTGCTTCTATCACCAGTCACATCCACAACTGGGTATTGTTTTTGCTTTGGCCCCATCCTTTCATTCTTTCTGCATCTCACACACTAGTAAACTAATGCTCAAAATTCTCCAAGCCAAGCTTCAGCAACACATGAACCGTGAACTTCCAGATGTTCAAGCTCGATTTAGAAAAGGCAGTGGAACCAGAGATCAAATAGCCAAAATCCGCTGGATCATCAAAAAAGCAAGAGACTTCCAGAAAAACATCTATTTCTGCTTTATTGGCTATGCCAAAGCCTTTGACTGTGTGGATCACAATAAACGGTGGGAAATTCTGAAAGACATGGGCATACCAGACCACCTGACCTGCCTCTTGAGAAATCTATATGCAGGTCAGGATGCAACAGTTAGAACTGGACATGGAACAACAGACTGGTTCCAAATACAAAAAGGAGTACATCAAGGCTGTATATTGTCTTCCTGCTTATTTAACTTCTATGCAGAGTACATCATGAGAAATACTGGGCTGGAAGAAGCAAAAGCTGAAATCAAGATTGCCAAGAGAAATATCAATAAACTCAGATATGCAGATGACACCACCATTATGGCAGAAAGTGAAGAGGAACTAAAGAGTCTCTTGATGAAAGGGAAAGAGGAGAGTGAAAAGTTGGCTTAGAGCTCAACATTCATAAAATGAAGATCATGGCATCCGGTCCCATTACTTCATGGGAAATAGATGGGGAAACAATGGAAACAGTGTCAGACTTTATTTTTCTGGGCTCCAAAGTCACTGCATATGGTGATTGGAGCCATGAAATTAAAAGACACTTACTGCTTTGAAGGAAAATTATGACCAACCTAGATAGCATATTGAAAAGCAGAGACATTACTTTGCTAACAAAGGTCTGTCTAGTCAAGGCTATGGTTTTTCCAGTGGTCATGTATGGATGTGAGAGTTGGACTGTGAAGAAAGCTGAGCACCGAAGAATTGATGCTTTTGATTATGGTGTTGGAGACGACTCTTGAGAGCCCCTTGGACTGCAAGGAGATCCAACCAGTCCATTCTAAAGGAGATCAGCCCTGTGTGTTCATTGGAAGGACTGATGCTAAAGCTGAAACTCCAATACTTTGGCCACCTCATGCGAAGAGTGGGCTCACTGGAAAAGACCCTGATGCTGGGAGGGATTGGGGGCAGGAGGAGAAGGGGATGACAGAGGATGAGATGGCTGGATGGCATCACTGACTCAATGGACGTGAGTTTGAGTGAACTCTGGGAGTTGGTGATGGACAGGGAGGCCTGGAGTGCTGCAATTCATTGGGTCGCAAAGAGTCGGACATGACTGAACGACTGAACTGGAACTGGAACTGGATAGCCTAGTGGTTTTCCCTACTTTCTTCAATATAAGTCTGAATTTATGAATATGGAGTTTGATCCTGAGCCAGGGTTAGGTCCTGGTCTTATTTTTGCTGACCATTAGAACTTCTCCATCTTCAGTTGCAAAGGATATTATCATTCTGATTTTGGTATTGACCATCTGGTGATGTCCATGTGTAGACTCATCTCTTGTGTTTTTGGAAGAGGGTGTTTGCTGTGACCAGTGCAATCTCCGGCAAAACTCTGTAGCCTTTGCCCTGCTTCATTTTGTACTCCAAGACTAAACTTGCCTATTACTCCAGGTATCTCTTTACCTCCTACTTTTGCATTCCAGTCCCCTGTAATGAAAAGGACATCTTTTTTTTGGTGTTAGTCCTAGAAGGTCTTGTAGGTCATCATAGAACTGTTCAACTTCAGCTTCTTTGGCATTAGTGGTTGGGGCATAGACTTGGATTGTTGTGAAAGTGAATTTTTTGCCTTGGAAATGAACAGAGATCATTCTGTCATTTTTAAGATTGCATCCAAGTAGTGCATTTCAATGTCTTCTGTTGACTCTGTGGCTACTCCATTTTCTTCTAAGGGATTCTTGCCCACAGTAGTAGATATAATGGTCATCTGAATTAAATTCGCCCATTCTAGTCCATTCTAGTTCACTGATTCCTCAAATGTCAATGCTCACTCCTGCCATCTCCTATTTGACCCCTTCCAATTTACCTTGATTCATAGACCTAACATTCCAGGTTCCTATGCAATATTGTTCTTTACAGCATCAGATTTTACTTCCATCAAGAGTCACACCCACAACTGGGTGTTGTTTCCTCTGGCTCAGCCTCTTCATTACTTCTGGAGCTATTTCTCTGCTCTTCTCCAGTAGCATATTGTGCACCTACCACCCTGGGGAGTTCATCTCTCTATGTCATATCGTTTTGCCTTTTCATACTGTTCATGGGGTTATCAAGGTAAGAATGCTGAAATGGCTTGCCATTCCCTTCTAAGAGGATCACATTTTGTGAGAAGTCTCCACCATGATCCATCCATCTTGAGAAGTCCTACACAGAATGGCTCATAGTTTCATTGAGTTAGACAAGGCTATGATCCATCTGATCCATTGGTCAGTTTTCTGTGATTGTGGTTTTCCTTTTGTCTCCCCTCTGATGGATGATGATAAGAGGCTATGGAAGCTTCCTGGTGGGAGGGACTGGCTGTGGGAAAAACTGGGTTTTCTCTGTTGGGCAAGGCCATTCTTAGTCAATCTTTAATCCAGTCTTCTGCTGATGAATGGGGTTGTGTTCCTTCCCTGTAGTTTTGCCTTCAAAAGGACTTATGCCAGCACACAACTATTGTAGTCAGTGCCCATGACCCTGTGGCACAGCACTATTGACCCATGCCTCTGTCGGAGACTCCCAGACACCCACAGGCAAGTCTGGCTCAGTCTCTTATGGGGTCATTGCTCCTTTCTCCTGGGTCCTGGTGTGCCCCAGGCTTTGTTGTGCCCTCCAAGAGTCTGTTTCCCCAGTCCAGGGGAGGTTCTGTAATCAAATCATACTGGTCTTCAAAGTCAAATTCCCTGAGGATTGTCAGTCCCTTTGCTGAATCCCCAGGTTGGGATATCTGTTGTGGGCCCTAGAATTTTTGCAACAGTGTGACAACTGCTTTGGTATAATTGTTTCCAGTTTGTCTACTCAGCAGCTCCATAGTGGAGCTTATGGATACCTCCTCCAAAAGGACTTATGCCACAGGCCATGCTTCCCAGGCCTGCAGCCAGAGCCCCTGTCCCTGCGGCATGCCACTGCTGACCCGTGCCTCCACAGGAGACACTCAAATACTTAAAGGCAGGTCTGGTTCAGTCTCTTGTGGAAGTGACTGCTCCTTTTCCCTGGGTCCTGGTGTGCACAATGTTTTGTTTCCACCCTCCGAGTATCTCTGGCGTGTCTGAAATTTGATTTTAAACATGACTGTGTCCTTCCTACAACCTTGTTGGGGTTTCTCCTTTGCTTTTGGATGTGGGGTATTTTTTTTGGTGGGATCTGACATTCTCCTGTCCATGGTTGTTCAGCAACCAGTTTTGATTTTGGTGTTCTCTCCGGAGAACATAAGTGCATGTCCTTCTACTGCACCATATTAGATTATCATTGGAGTGCATGCATCTTTTCAAATTAGAATTTTCCCCAGATATATACCCAGGAGTGAGATTGCAGGATCATATGGTATCTCTACTTTCAGTTTTGTCAGGAGTTGCCATACTGTTCTCCACAGTGGCTTTACCAATTTGCATTCCCATCAACATTGCATGAGGGTTCCTTTTTCGCTACACCCTCTCCAGCATTTATTATTTATGGACATTTGATGATGGCCATTCTGACTGATGTGATGTGATACCTCATTGTAGTTTTAATTTGCATTTCCCTAATAATTAGTGATGTTGAGCATTTTTCCATGCACGTGTGTGTCTATTTAGAATGATACAATAACTTCTAAGTACAAAATCATTTCATAAAATGTATGATGAGATGATTGCAAAGATTAAAAACTCTCAAAAAGAAGTAGCCAGGTAGTTTTGGAACATTTACAACTAGATAGGCAAAACCCATTGCTTAAAAGCACAAATATATTTGTTAGTCTTATTTAGGAATGAAAGGGCTTCCCAGATGGTGCTTGTGGTAAGGATACCTGCCTGCCAATGTAGGAGGCATAAGAGATGCAGGTTCAATCCCTGGGTTGGGAAAATCTCCTGGAGAAGGGAATGGCAACCATTCCAGTAATCTTGCCATGGACAGAGGAGCCTGGCAGGCTATACGGTCCATATGATCCCAAAGAGTTGGACACAACTGAAGTGATTTAGCACATAAGGGATGAAAGGAAAGTGAAAAATCAGAAGATCCAAAAGTCTTCATTAGATTTGTGAGGAAATCAGGTTCTTTAAGATTTTTAATATTTGTACTGGCTGACCTCCTTGCCCTTCCCCCAATAAATATATCCCCATAAAAATAAAGCTGAGAGATACATGTGTATAGATTAATTTATGAAGCTTATATAAGTAAGATTATTTATTTTAATATACTTTATCTTAGAACAAATATAGATGCCACAGGCATACTGCATGTGCCAAGATAGTAGAGCAGAATGTTTTTCTAGACATTTTTTTGTGCTCTAGTTTGTTGCATATGAAAGAATTTTCTATCCTTCCTGTATTAGTGAGGATACTTATATTTGGACAGAACATCAACTTAAATTGGCTTAAACAAAAGCGATAATTTATTGATTTATTTAATTAGAAATTCAGAGAACAGCCTGGCTTTCACCATGCCTGTCTGTATCCAGATCCTAGGACTTGCTTTCTTTTCCTGTGGCTTGCTTTTCAGGCATGCTTCCATTATATTTATGCTGGCATAAATAGGCAGCAGTGGCTCCAGACTTATCTGTAACAATGTACCAAACTCAGGGAAAGAAAGAAGCAAAATTTGGGGATGGAATCTGATTTGGTTTAGACTGGATAACCCAGCACCATCTGACCTAATCACCAAGACCAGCATAATGAAATGTGCTGATTAGCCACACGGTATGTTGCTCATGTCTGGAGATGAGGGGTGTTTCGAGCACCATTCAATCCATTAGAAATGAAAATGGGAAAGAGAACCAGAGTATTGTTACCAGAAAGGCCACAGAAATTCGTCAGGCAAATACACTAGGCTTTGTAAAAAATATAAAAAAACATGATATATATTCAAATTCATGGTTTACATTTATCTTGGTATTAAATGCCATAACAGAAAAATAAACAATAGAAGAATGAAGTAGTGTATCACTTATAGTGCATTTCCACTAGTATGAATAAAAAGCTAGTATGGTGGGATTTGTATAGATATATATTGAAAAAATAAATTCCAGTGAAATACAACTGTACACTAATATGAGGTATTTTTCAATCATATTATTTTTCTACTCTGTTGCTTCTATTTTAATAGGCTAGTCAGCACAGTATTACTTAAGGGCATGGCATGATACTTAATAGCTGCTAAAAACAATACTTCCTATTTTAATTACATGAATACTCTAATTCCCATCATATCAATATATTTTCATTTAAGAAGCTGACAACTCTTTCATTAGGAAACACAATTAATTAATTGAACTCTCATCTAATTATGTAATTGTTCCTTTTGACACAAAAACTAAAGCTTCTATTTCAGAATGTAGCTGAGAAACAGAACTCAAGAGGTCAAATATTAAAAATTTTGACATCTTACATGTATTGGATTTAATGATTTAACATCATTTAATATTGTACATTCTGGGGTATGCAATCATTAAGTCTTTCATGTGAGTATATTAAAAATAAAACACATCAAAATGAAAAAAATCTACTGTATTTAGTGTAGTAATACTTAGTAATTATACTACTTTTTAATCTTAAAATCTAAATGTCTATGATTGTCATCTTTCTCCTGCTGCCAAAAAAATTCTCAGCCAATCTACAATGTTAAGTAATAACTAATCCCCAATTTCTTTTTTGTGTGTGGGGGAAAGTACATTTTGATGCAGATGCCTTTCATTCAATTTAAAATATGTGATATTTATAGAAATATTCTAATGCACTTTCTTTACTTAAAAAAATTTAGAAAGTCTTAGATGATGAGAAAACATATTTACTTCTCTACTGAGGCCGATAAAATTCTTTATTTTCCCTACTTTTATATATGTACTATATTTATTTTAAAATGTTAGGTACCAAGCACACAATTTGAGTACTCAGCTACTCAAAACTTATTGGTGTCTCCAGCATTCTGCTATTGCTTTTAGTATTCTGAACTATTAAAAAATAAAAATGATGTGCATATAATGCTTACATAGCTCATTTATCAAAGATATATCGTGTTTATTTATCAAAGAGAAAAAATGAAACACATTTTGGCATTTTATCATATGCCAAAAGAATTGCTTTTGGAAATATGCACTGAAGAGTAGAACTCTTTAATGATTTCATGATACCCCTTCTAAAAAAAGTAGACTGATATGACTTTTCATATTCCTTGTCATGACAGTAATAGGACACATGCATATTTTGGTTATTTGAGAATTTGAATTACCACATGCAGTATATTTATTTGGTTCTCTTCTAGGTATATGATTTTTGTCTCTCATAAAAAATCTCTCATACTCACACACTATGAGTATGATGAATGCTATCTCTTCTCTTATGTGTATGTATCTTAAATGTGTATTTCTCCTCTGATACAGATGTTCTTAAATCTGTTTTTGTCCTGATAACAAATAAGTGAATCTGCTGCCATAAATACTATATAAAAATACTATATAAAAATGTATTGAAAATTTGTTTCTCCCACGTACCATGTCAGAAAGTCTACATCATTCATGATTTCTGTCACAAAAATTAAAGGTATGAATTACAATTTCTGTTTTACACATAAGGAAACCAAGCTTCACAGAGGTCAAGCAACTTATCTAACTTAGATGTCTTACTAAATCCTGGAATTAAATAATAACCCAAGTTTCAGTGACTAAAATCTACCTTCCTTCATGTGACATCTTTCCTCTTCTGAAAAACACATGCCTATATTAAAAAAGAAAGATGTCAAATCAGTAAACTAAAAAAAAGAACAAACTAAATTTAAAGCAAACAGAAGGAAATAATTAAAAATATTAGAATGGGAACTAATGAAATAGAAATAGAGAAATAGTGCTCAGTAAAGCAACAAAACTGATCTATTTTTTAAAAGATTAATAAATTGATAAAACTTTACCTGGCTTTACTAAGCAAAGATAGTGAGATAGCAAAAGAGCAAAAAAGCAAGGGAGAACAAGGCTAAATATTTAAAGTCAGGAATGTAAGAGGAAAACCTATTACTAATATAGAAACAAAGAATGCTATGAAAATAAGGGGATAATATTGAGTTTACTCTCAGTCGTGTTCAATCCTTTGTGACAACATGGACTGCAGCAGGCCAGGTTTCCCTGTCCATCACCAACTCCCTGAGCTTACTCAAACTCATGTCCATAGAGTTGGTGATGCCATCCAACCATCTGCTGTCCCCTTCTCCTCCTGTCTTCAGTCTTTCCAAGCCTTAGGGTTTTCTTCAATGAGGTCAGTTCTTCACATGAGGTGGCCAAAGCACTGGAGTTTCAGCTTCAGCATCAGTCCTTCCAATGAATATTCAGGACTGATTTCCCTTAGGATGGACTGGTTGGATCTCCTTGCAGTCCAAGGGACTCTCAAGAGTCTTCTCCAGCACCACAGTTTGAAAGCATCAATTCTTTGGCTCTCAGCCTTCTTTATGGGCCAACTCTCACATCCATACATGACAACTGGAAAAACCATAGCTTTGATTAGACAGACTTTTGTTGGCAAAGTAATGTCTCTGCTTTTTAACATGCTGTCTAGGTTGGTCATAACTTTTCTTCCAAGGAGCAACTGTCTTTTAACTTCATGGCTGCAGTCACCATCTGCAGTGCTTTTGGAGCCCAACAAAATAAAGTCTGTCACTGTTTCCATTGTTTCCCCATCTATTTGCCATGAAGTGATGGGACTGGATGCCATGATCTTCATTTCTGAATGTTGAGTTTCAAGCCACCTTTTTCACTCTTCTCTTTCACTTTCATCAAGAGGTTCTTATTTCTTCTTCTCTTTCTGCCGTAAGGGTGGTGTTATCTGCATATCTGAGGTTATTGATATTTCTCCCAGAAATCTCAATTCCAGCTTATGCTTCATCCAGCCCAGCATTTCACATGATGTACTCTGCATGTGAGATAAATAAGCAGGGTGACAATATACAGCCTTGACATACTCCTTTCTGGATTTGGAAACAGTCTGTTTTTCCATGTCCAGTTCTAACTGTTGTTTCTTAACCTGCATGAAGAGGCGGTCTGGTATTCCCATCTCTTTCAGAATTTTCCACAGTTTGTTGTGATCCACACAGTCAAAGGCTTTGGCATAGTCAATATCAGAAGTTGTTTTTCTGGAACTCTATTGCTTTTTTGATGATCCAACAGATGTTGGCAATTTGATCTCTGGTTCCTCTGCCTTTTCTAAATTGAGCTTGAACATCTGGAAATTTACAGTTCACATACTATTGAAGTCTGGCTTGGAGAATTTTGATCATTACTTTGCTAGCGTGTGAGATGAGTGAGATTGTATGGTAGTTTGAACATTCTTGGGCATTGCCCTTCTTTCGGATTGGAATAAAACCTGATCTTTTCCAGTCCTGTGGCCACTGCTGAGGTTTCCAAATTTGGTGGCATATTGAATGCAGCATTTTCACATCATCATCTTTTAGAATTTGAAATAGCTCAACTGGAATTCCATCACCTCAACTAACTTTGTTCATAGTGAAGCTTCCTAAGGCCCACTTGACTTCCCATTCCAGGATGTCTGGCTGTAGGTGAGTGATCACACTATCATGGTTATCTGGGTCATGAAGATCTTTTCTGTACAGTTCTTCTGTGTACTCTTGCCACCTCTTAATATCTTCTGCTTCTGTTAGGTCCATACCGTTTCTGTCCTTTATTGTGCCCATCTCTGCATGAAATATTCCCTTGGTATCTCTAATTTTCTTGAAGAGATCTCTAGTCTTTTCCATTCCATTGTTTTCCTCTATTTCTTTGCACTGATCACTGAGGAATGCTTTCTTATCTCTCCTTGCTGTTCTTTGAAATTCTGCATTCAAATGGGTATATCTTTCCTTTTCTCCTTTGCCTTTAGCTTCCCTTCCTTTCTCAGATATTTTTAAGGCCTCCTCAGACAACCATTTTGCCTTTTTGCACTTCTTTTTCTTGGGAATGGTGTTGATCCCTGCCTCCTGTACAATGTTGCGAACCTCCATCCATAGTACTTCAGGCACTCTATCAGATCTAATCCTTTGAATCTATTTGTCACTTCCGCTGTATAATCATAAGGTATTTGATTTAGGTTATACCTGAATGGTCTGGTGGTTTTCCCTACTTTCTTCAACTTAAGTCTGAATTTGGCAATAAGGAGTTCATGATCTGAGCCACAGTCAGCTCCCAGTCTTGTTTTTGCTGACTGTATAGGGCTTCTCCATCATTGGCTGCAAAGAATATAGTCAATCTGATTTCGGTATTAACCATCTGGTGATATCCATGTGTAGAGTCTTCTCTTGTGTTGTTGGAAGAGGGTGTTAAAGTATACTAACAAATTAGATAACTTAGATAAAATGGATAAATTCTTGTTAAGACACAAACTATAAAAACTGACAACCTGAAAGGTAATCTAATTAGATCTAACAAGTAAAGCAATTGAACTGATAATTTAAAAACTTCCAAGAAAGTAAAGCTCAGGCATGGACAGCTTAATTAGTGGATTCTACCAAATGTTTATTGAAGAATTAATAACAAACCTTCTCAGACTTTTCCAAAAAGTACAGGAGGGTCACTTTTCCATGGAATCTAAGAGATCCATATGTAACCTATACCAAAGTCAGACAAAAACCCAAAATTATAGTCAGTATTTTTTAGACATAAAAATCTTCAACACAATACTAGCAAAGTAAATCTAGCAACATATAAAAAGGATTATACAACATGACAAAGTGAAGTTTCTCCCAGAAATGTAAGGTTTGGTTAGCATATGAAAATCAATGTAATGCACTATAGGACAAAAATCTGCATAATCCTCTAGATAGACTCAGAAACAAATTTTGACAAAATATACACCTCTAAAAAAAAAAAAAAGGATTCAACAAAATAGAAATAGAAATTAATTTCATCCTGATAAAATAATGTATGAGAAAACCACAGCTAGCAATATGGGAAAGACTGAATATATTGCCCCTAAGATCAGGAATGGGACAAAAATGTACTCTCCTGTCACTTCAGTACACAGCTGGATTTACTAAGCAGCGCAATTAGACAAGAAAGAGAAAAATGGTCTAGATTGGAAAGGAAGAAGTAAAACTATTATAGAAATACAATGAGATCTAGGTATGATCTCATATACAAAAACTCCTTAAAACCCATAAACATTTGTTAGAAGTTATGTATGAGTTCAGCGGATTTGCAGGATAAATATCAATGTATAAAAAAAAAAAAAAAAATTGTTTTTCTATATACTAGCATAAATACTGGAGAAGGCGATGGCACCCCACTCCTGTACTCTTGCCTGGAAAATCCCATAGATGAAGGAGTCTGGTGGGCTGCAGTCCATGGGGTCGCTAACAGACAGACACGACTGAGTGACTTCACCTTCACTTTTCACTTTCATGCATTGGAGAAGGAAATGGCAACCCACTCCAGTGTTCTTGCCTGGAGAATCCCAGGGATGGGGAACCTGGTAGGCTGCCGTCTATGGGGTCACACAGAGTCGGACACGACTGAAGCAACTTAGTAGCAGTAGCATAAATACAATGATGAAATCAATTTTATCTGTAAAAATGCCTAAAGTGCAGCTTCTAAGTAGTATGACAAGTAATTTTTTTAATTCTGTAAGAAACAACCTTACCCTTTCCAGTTGCATTCAGTTTTACCAGCTTTATGTTTTGAGTATCTATTACAGGCTAGGCTTATTTCAGACTATACTTTAAGGAGCTTGAAAAAAAGCAATGCATAAAACATTTTTCATGTAACATTCTTGTTGGAGGAGATACTTAACAAAATAAACAAGCAAATAAAATATATCAGATCTTAAAAAATGCAATACAGATAAAAAAAAAAAGATGAGCTAGGAGCATAAGGAATGTGGGAGTTTGGAATATTTTTATAGTAAGGGCAAGGAAGAGCTTTGGGAGAGGACATAGGTAGAAATTAATCTCATGTAGTATAAAGTTTTAAATGTTCTTATTTCCTGATGCTTCAGTATCCCAGTGAACATCTGGTGAGCACCCTGCCCAGGTAACCAGATGCAGCACTGTGATAAGTTCCCCTTCTCACTCTCCCTGACTTTGACCTCCTGACATTCGCATAGGCCCATGAAATCCCCTCATGCCGCTTCCTTGTATATTTCACTCTGCCCCACAATAAAGGCACTTGCCCATAGTCTTCACTCTCTCATGGCTCCTTGGAACCCATTTCACTCACATGGTCCTACCTGACAGTTCATCTTAAAACCCATTTAAATTATAAAAAGTATTCCTTACAACACACCTAGGCTATTTGAAAAAATCAAGTTCCAGATATTCCTTGACAAGTATAGGGTAATTTCCTCAGAAAGCTTCAGGAGCAGGGCTCTCCTGGCCACCAGGCCCTTGAGGCAGAGTGCCTGGAGCCCACAACATTTTTTAGGGACCCATAAAAATTTTACTATTTAATTTCTTCTAAAATCATGGAAAAATTAATGTATCAGGTCTGATGTATCCTGGAAAGAAGCTGAGTGCATGAGGGGAGTGAGGTATAGAGAAATTCAAATCGTTGAGAGATTACTGGGAGAGATCTTTAAGGCTATATTTACACTTGAGTTTTTACCCTGAGAGAGATGAGAAGCAATTAGAGAATTCTGAGCATAAATTAACATTTTAAAACAATTATTATTGCTGTGCTGTAGATAGTAGATTGCAAAGGCAAGTGTAGTATTGAAGATGCAAAATCAAAGTGAAATCATTCTCTGGCAGAGATGACATAAAGTAGTCAATTACTGAATGCATTTATTAGTGTCCAACATCCAGAAATAGCAAGACTAAAATGACCATATCATTAAAATAGTAATTAGCAATAGTTTATTGTGCACATAAAAACAGTTCCTGGACTGGAAACTCTCAAACCCTCATGGGAATGAGGCTCAGAGGTATTGCTATAGGAAAGCTTGCAAACAGGGGCTGTTTATGCCGTATAGTAATAGGTGATAGCACTGGCGCTCCCCTACTGACAGGGGATTGTTTAAATGTGGACACCACTTGCCAATTTAGGGGAATAGCTTAAGTTCTGTTTATGACTTTTAGGGGCATTTGCAAGAAGTCAGTATGTTTTGTTGGTTCTGTAAAGTAAGCTAAGTTAAGTTATGCTTATGTGGCTTAATTGGTTTTGCCTGTTTATGGAATTTTCAAGTCTGGTCTCTAATTTGTACTTTAGCATAAGTGAGAATTAAAAGGATTTGCAAATTGTTTTAGTCTGGAGTCATGAAAAGAACAAGAGTGTAAAGAGATGTACTTAGTTCTTCCACTAAAGGAAAACTAAGGTCAAACACTGTCTGCTTTTAACTTCTCCAGTAAAAGGCCAAAGATCTTTAGCATCAGCTGCTGCTTCTATATTCAGACAAATAAATGCAGAAATATAAACTAAAAGTGTGATAATGATTGAATAGTGACAGTGACAACAAAAACTGTGGTCCTTTCTCCAATCAGAAGGCATTTTTGCATTTAATTTAATGTTTAGTCGCTCATGATGGTGTTAGAAGCAGTATTGGTGCATATCAGATGTTATCAACATTGATGTCCATGCCAGTGATTTTCAAACAGAAGAACACTATTGTCACTGCAGAGGGAATGGGATTGCTGAGAGAAGTGTGTTAAGGGCATAGCCCAGAGGGAGTAACTGGGGGACAAGGTGGTGATGGGAGAAAAAGATGGGGTGCCGTGTGGAATGGAAGAGCAGAATTGCCAGGGGAAGCACACTGACTGAAACCGCCCACTCTGACCGGGCACCATAGTAACTATTTGCATGAGTTGTTTTATAACAGGAGGTTCTGGTAAGGAACACGGAACTAATAAGCCACCACCAACCAGAGGAGTTCGGGAGGTAAAAGGAGACACCACAAGTCCGACCACTTCCCAGAATCCTTCTCACTGGCATCCATCTTGGCTGAACAAGGCATGTACCAACAGGAAGGACTCTGAGTCAGAATGATTGGCTAAAGACAACCTGAAAACTAATTCCATCACCATAAAACTGTGAGCCATGTGGCAGAGTGGTTCTCCTGGGCTCCCTTACCCTACTGCTCTCCGCCAGGGTGCCCTTTCCTGATAAAATCTCTTGCTTTGTCAGCCCAGGTGTCTCCTTGGACAATAAATTTCTGAGTGTTGGACGAGCCCACTTTGGGGCTGTGGAAGGGGCCTGCAACAGAATGTCTGGTAGTATCTGAACATTTTACTTAGGATGTGCTCGTTCCATTATAAGTAACAGCCCACTATCAGCATTTATATTAGGTTTCATAGTGTTTCTTTGATCTAACTCATTCTCTTCCCCTCTTGTGGGAGAAAAAAATATATTCAATAGTATTCAAGTCAGATTTCCAAGGGAAAGAAAAAGAACAGTAAACTCTCTAAAATGGACATTGAAATTATAGTTTCATTAGCAGAATACTCAATGAACTGAACCACAAACAAGACTCACTTTTCTGTAGATTAAAACACAATCAGAATGACTTCTGAAATTTAAGGTTTGCTTGAGAGTTGTGGGCTATCGAAATTGTTGCCAAGAGATTATGAATTTACATTGTTTTCTGGTTAATGATGGAAAGCCTAATGGGAAAAAAAAAAATCCTCCAGGGGATGACATTCTTAAGCCTAACCCAGTCAGCCGGTCAAGAAACTTCTATCATCTTGCAGTAAATTGATTTGTTTTAATTATAGCTTAAAGGAATTATTGAGGAAACACCTAGAAACACAGTAATTAGTCAAAAAAGATAGAGATGCCCCATTAAATGTTTTATTTTTAAGAAGATGTGTTTCATATAGAACAAGGAGCCCCAGGTGCTGATGATATAATGAGAGCACTTTACAATATTAAGGCATGCAGTCTCCAAAAGAGAGAAAGACTCTAGCCACTTCTGACTTTTATACATATTTTGTCACTTACTGGAGTTTGCTTTAGTTTCTGGCTTTTCTGTTGACTTGATTTAACTTGGTATTTAAATTTTATTTATTTATTCATTACTTGCTTCTGCCAATTTCCAAAAAAGGATTTCAGGTGAACTTAACTGGAAGGGCCTTCACAGAATGCTGGCATTGTTCCTATTTGTAATTCAGAAATCATCCACACCTTTGTAGAAGATGGCCTTATCAGATCTCAGGACATTTGCATTTTATACACGGTATTCAGACACGACTGAGCCACTGACCACCTGAGATGTTCTCTCTGCGCATTTCCTTGTAGTTCTGATGTTTCATTTGGCCTCTTGGATTTACCTGTTCCACAGGAACACTTTCATTTGTTTGAATGCTTTCGCTCATGCTGTCCTACCTCCAGTGGGCGTGGTGGGGGAGGAGGCGGAGTCAGCGGAGGCAGAGGTACTGGGGTGTTGGGGGCGGGTTGCAGGGAAGCCAAGAACTAGAGAGCAAGCGGCTGGGCAAGTTTACTGGCGCAAGATGGTGAGAAGGAGGGGCCTACCTCAAAGGAGCCAGGTCTCCAGGCTGGCCCGCAGCAGGCACGGCGGACCGGGACTTGCTCACCTCTGAGACCCAGTTTTTGCCGAGCTTCCAGCTCAACCGGACTGGCTGCACCTTCTTCCTGGACACGACCAATTGGAAGCTAGGAGCAGCAGTTATATGACTTTGAGAGCCCAAACATCACTGTCCCCTCTGCGTCCTTTGTTGAAGATGTCACCCTGGGAGAAGAGGAGTCCATACCTCCTGATGCTCAGTTTATAAAAACCTGGCAGATGGAGAATTCTGGGGCAGAGGCCTGGCCTCCACGGGTTTGTCTTAAGTATGTCAGGGGAGACCAGATTGGATGTGTGAACGTGGTGATAGTGACATCGCTGGAGTCCCGAGAGATTGCAGGATTCAGCGTCCGGTGTACAGCCGGGGAGCAGGGATGAGTCAGGACCGGCGCTGATGAGCGCTGCTGCAGGCTCTACCGTGGAGGCGCCAGCCGAGTCCTCCTTGTGGAGGTGGGTGGACTTTTAGGAGTGAGAAGTGTCACCTTTTGAAACAGTGTGCGACACGCAGCCCCATCATAAGGGAGAGCGAAACTTCAATCTGTTTGCCTCGCCCCAGAAGAACAGAAAGTCAGGTGAAAAGAATTTAAAAGACGCCGGGGATTCTGGTTGGAGTCCATCAGCAAAAACACCTGGGCTCCCGCACCTGACCAAACCCAGCAAGATGAGAAGAGACACTCACAGAGCTCTGTAAATCTGTCCCCTGGCCGACACACACACAGCTTCTCAGTAAGGTAGGTTGAAGACGAGAAGGGGGAGGTGGTGGGCCTTGTATTTTGCGATACTCCTTCATGGCAAACTGAGAAGCCTAGAATGTTCCTTAAGACGGCTTAGCTCTCCTGCCAACAGCAAAAAAAACCTCCTTCCACCCCATCTCCATGTACTGTGGATATACTCACTCCATCCACGTTTGTAGTTTACTTCTGCCTCTCTGCTCTGGTTTGGGTGTTGAAAGAACAAAGTTCTTTACCTTTTGCGTTAAAAAAGAAGAAGAAGAAAAAAAAAAAAAAAAGTCAAGAATATCACCAGCCATTCTCCCAGTGTAAATGTGTACTAAGTGTTGAGCAACAGCACTCCTTTGGAATTCATTCCTACTGTTTCTTGTTTGTTTGTTTTTTTTGGTGTGGGGTGGGCTATTTTTTCTGAGGAAAAAGGCTCAGTTATTTATCCTAAATGTTGTTGAGCTTCCCCTTTACCTTGTTGGTGTGTCTTTTGTTGATACCCTCACCCACAGTCTGTCTGGAATGGCTCAAAAGATATTTTATATTTTCATGTGTGACAAGTTAGTGTGAGAATTGTTTGAGTTAATCATAATTTTAAGTACTCTGATTCTTCTATGACAGTCTTCTGGGTATTTGATTTCTTGTTCTATTTCTGCCTATGCTTCCTGATTAAACAGTGCCTTACATGCTCTGCTAAAGTGATGGTGGTTGGTTCCTGGTGGTTGATTTTGGTTAGTTGAGTAAAGCCTCTGATGCTGAGAGCTTTAAAAAAAGAAAAAGTTTTTAAAATTCATAATCTCTCTGACAAATTATTTAGTAGAATAGCAATTTATCTTATTTAATTTGGCATGCATTTGGAGAAAGAAGAAAAAAAGTTTAGACCTTAGCACTCAAAGAGCATCTGACCTAAGTTAACTATATTGAATTCTCCTTCCGTGAATTTAGACAGGTAGAAGCTGCTGAAACTTTTATTTCTATATTGTAGTGCAGATTGTGGTTCTTAAACTTTGACATAGCTTAGAGTCTCTTGCACTGTTTGTTAAAACACAGATTGCTGGGCTCCACACTTACTGTTTTTGACTCAATATTAGAGTTGGGTTTGGGAATTTGTTTTTCTAGTAAGTTCCTAGGGGAAGGTGATATTGCTGACCTGAGAACTGCAGATGGCTGTCGATTATATCAAGGTTTAGGATAAAAATTTCACTCTTAAAAATTGTCTCTTTGCTGAAAAAAAAAGTATATTACTCCATGCAGGCTGTTTTCCATGGTAAGTCTATACTGGGTGGCTGAAGTTGTTTAGCATTTAAATACTAAATACAAAGCAGTTTATTTCTAGGACATTTACTAGATACAGAGAGAAAAAAGCCTTGTAAATACAGAATTCTGCCTGTTGTAAGAAATAAATCATTGATTTACTGACATTTTATGAATAATCAGTAACAGTTAAGAGTAGGTAAATTTAAAATATGGTGTAAAATATAATATAAAACCAAATGTTTATAACTTCACACACCCAGAGATATTGATTTTAAATTTTAGCATTTAACATTACAGATTGTATATGTGTATATTTTGTATACATTTATTTATGTAATATATATAACATTTAAATATTTTACTCCTGATTGATTTTACTGATAATTACATAATAATTAGTTGTAATTACATTTTTTGCCAAAATATTCTTAAATAATTTTTAAGTAGTTACATAGTAGTTAAAATATATCAAAATTCCATTTCTAAACAGATTTTGGCTTTTAATATTTAGGCTGTAATGAGAATTTTATCAAACACTCTTATCACATACTTGTTGTCTATACCTGTGAAAATATCTACTGAATGCCTCATCTCTGTCTAACCAAAACTGTTTAATCCAGATCCATCACAGCCTGTAGAACTCTCTATGACTCAAAACTTGTTATTTTCTAGAATGATACTCTGATCACTTGTGAGATTTTAAATTATTTTGCTAGTTAAGTCTCTCCTCCTATGTAAAGTAAGATCTCTGTCCACACAGATCCATAGCAGCCTCAAGTAAATGTATCATATTTCTACCTGTCAATGAGCTTTGAGAACATTTCTGCTCACTTGCTCTATGACAACCTGGACACCGTGTGTCTTTGGGAAAATATAGTCCCACTTAAATGTCTTCCTTCTAAATCTCCTGTTCAAGGACAGCCAAGGTACCCATTACCATAAGGCCAGGGAGTTTTGACAATAGATCATGGCAGGGTCTTGTCAGAAACAACTCATTTAGCAAAACTTCTGGCATATGGCATTTATTCAGCTAGATGAATTTATACTCATGAGGAATGAAACTTTTCTGTCCTTATAATTTGATATTTTTGCTTTAACCCATTTAGCTCTTGGTAAGATTCTTGTATGTCTCATCTCTACAAAGAAAACATTATTTATAGTGAAGCTCTTCCAACTCAAAACTCAGCATTACCAGTAGACCCCCCTCTTTGATATACACCAGATTAGACAATGATGCTGTCTGTTATCTGGCCCACTCTCAATACAGCAAGGACATTTCTTCTGGTGATCCTTGTCCTTACAGATTTGAAATTGCCTTGAGAACTAATCTGAGAACATCAAGATTTATCTCCCATCTTGATTTGTATCCAAGGTCTAGGAAAAACTGTCCTGGAATGGTGCTTGGCACATACTAGAACAACCAATATTGGTTGAAGGAATAATTTGTTAACACTATTAAAACTTAGCAGACGTTTTATTTTTTTACAAAATTAGCTTTCAATTAACAGTGGTTCTACTAGATTTTCATGACATTGTTTACTTATGTATGAATTTACACATCATCTGCTTCCAAAAAGAATTTGAAGTACAGTATATCAATACAAGCATAATGAATGATTAAAGAACATATTATATTCCTCTTGAATTTATTTAAAATCAAAAATAGGTTTAATTTGTCTTCCACATGCAAAATTAATAATGAATGGTGGCTATTTGTGGTTAGAAAAAACAGATCAACTTTAAATAAAAATACCACTTAGTGATGGTAATTACAACACATTTTAAATATGAGTTATGGGCTTCCCTGGTGGCTCAGATGGTAAAGAATCTGCCTGCAATGCGGAGATGGGAGTTTGGTCCATGGGTTAGGAAGACCCCCCTGGAGAAGGGAATCACAACCCACTCCAGGATTCTTGCCTGGAAAATCCCATGGACAGAGGAACCTGACAGGCTACAGTCCATGGGGTCACAAAGAACTGGACACGACTAAGCTGGAGAAGGAAATGGCAACCCACTCCAGTACCCTTGCCTGGAAAGTTCCATGGATGGGGGAGCCTGGTAGGCTGAAGTCCATGGGGTCGCAAAGAGTTGAACATGACTGAGCGACTTCATTTTCTTTCTTTCTATAGTTCCTTTTGGAGAAGGAAATGGCAACCCACTCCAGTGTTCTTGCCTGGAGAATCCCATGGACAGAGTGGCCTGGTGGGCTACAGTCTATGGGGTTGCAAAGAGTAAGATACAACTAAGCAACTAATACACAAAAGCTATTAACACACACACAATGTGTATGTTTAGCATTTATAGAATAAAAATTATGAAAGATTTAGATATAGTGATGTTTCTAGTTTAAAATTGTAGCAAGTCTAATGTCATCAAATATGTACTGTTCTTGGCATTGGGTATGAAAATACTGCCGAGCCATATATTTTCAAAGTGTAATGTTCATTTCAGCCAATCTTAAATGTGGGGATTAAGACAGTTCTTTTTCAGAATAATAAATTTATAATTCAATTGGCTTGCATCCACAGTTTCCCCCAATATATGCAAAGGTGTTCGGATATTGAATTTGAAATAGCTTGACTTTCTATTTGAATGTTGGTGAGTTAATATTAAAAAGAAGCAAGTACCTTGGCCAAATGCCAATGTTCTGTTGGAGTTTTGTTTTAATGGAAGTTTATTTTTTATTTTTTTTTCCTCCTGGGAGATGAGGTTTAGAGTTTAACATGACCCCTATAATTTATCAGTTACTTTATGAAGTAATTTGCATTTAATTTTGAGTCTCAGTTTTATGTTTCTCTTATTCCCTTTTTTAATGGCATTTATTCTCTTTCTGCTTTTGCAGGTAGTATGTATTCATTGCAGTCACCTAGAAATACATAAAAACATAAAGTAAAATTAATAATCACCCATTATCCTCACCCCATAGAGATAACAGTCATTACCATTTTAATTCATTTCCTTGCAGTATCTACATATTTTTTAAATTGACCTACAACATTATCAGTTCTAGGTATACAACAGAGTGATTCAGTATTTCTATACATTATAAAATGACCACCACAGTATGTCTGGTTATCATCTGTATCATCATACAAAGATAGAGCAGTTATATATTTCTAAATGTGCAGAAAATAAATGCCAGCTCTATGGACAGTTATAATGATTGAATAAATTGTTACATGAAATGATTTTTCTAAATACATAAAAGATTAGTTGTCATAGTATTTCCCCCAAGTTTTATTTTATTGTCTTCTAGGATTTCTGAGGATGGGAATGGTACTAAAGCTACTTCTAAAAAATTCAGAATACTCAAACAGAGAGAAAATTAATGCAGAAATCTTGAAGAGACAAAATAGCATGGGATTTTTGAGGAACACATGTAAATTGGTAAAGCTAGAGAGAAGAGATAATGAAAGGAAGTAATCTGAATACAGTTGGAAAGTGAGATACCTTCCATTCATACCCTTTGATGACTAAACGTGTCCCACAGCGACACTGTATTTACTGATCCCAGAAACTATCCCAGTTTCCCCCTATACCTGGACTGCCATTGGTCATCTCTCTATCTGTGAATCTGGTACTGGGTACACAAAAATCCATTCATTACCTAACTTTTCATTGAGGCTTCACAGATAGAAGTAGCCTTACCTTTTTCTCCATAGTCTCTTATGTTTTAAGTTATAACTCATTGTATTATTTAACACATCCTGTATGTTTTATTTTTAGAGATTCAGCTGTATGGTCACCTCATAAATGTAAGCTTGTCTAGTACAAGTATTTAACTCCTAATCATTCTAATATTTTCAAAGCATAGATCATATTGCAGGAAGTAGATACAAGAGACATTTTTAAGCTGACTTATAAAATTTGTAATTTTATTAACAAATTGTATTATTTTATATTATTTTTATGTAGCTAATTTTTATTATTTCTGTATCCAGAGGCATGCACAGTTACTATGTGTGTGCGTATGTGCTAAGTTGCTTCAGTCACGTCCAACTCTTTGCAACCCTATGGACTGTAGCCCCCCAGGCTCCTCTGTCCAAGCGTTTCCCCAGGCAGGAACACTGGAGTGAGTTGCCATGCCCTCCTCCAGGGGATCTTTCTGATCCAGGGATTACACCAGTATCTCTTTTCACCTCCTGCATTGGCAGGCAGGTTCTTTATCACTAGGGCCACCTGGGAGGCCTGTACAGTTACTACTTATTTAAAATTAGTGGGAGAGGAAGGCCATTTTGCAGGGCATTTCTGTTACTGTTCAGTACATACAGGAATTTCACATATATGCATGCACACATACATACACACACATATATATATATAAACTATGAATACATTATTTACAGAGCATAAGATCTATCTTGTGGACTCAGGTTACAGCATTGTGGAGGAGCATTAGTAAACTTACTTGCTTGGAGAAAAATATCACCTTCTTAATCTAACTTTATCAGGAATAATAGTGACATTTTAGTCTTAATACTTCTGATTTCTCTTCCACTGCCTTTTTTCATAGAAGGGATTCATGCTATATATAGATTCCCTGCTTTGGTCAATATCATCTCAAGAAAAAACTATTATTTTTTGTTTTAGATTTATGTTTGCTTTTTAAAACGTTTTATTTAATCCTGGAGTATAGTTGATTTACACTGTTGTGTTAGTTTCAGGTATATAGCAAAGAGGTTCAGCTATACACATACATATATCCATTCTTTTTCAGATGTTTTCCCATATAGGTTGTTACAGAGATTTGAATGTCCTCTGCTATACAGTAGGTCCTTGTGGTTATCTATTTTATATATAGTAGTGTAGATTATCTATTTTATATATAATTGTATGCATATGTTAATGCCAGCGTCCTAATTTATCCCTCTGTTCTACTTTGCGCCTTTGAAAGCCTGTTTTATTTTTTTTCCCAAAGTCTCTGAGTCTGTTTCATAAATGTTTATTTGTATCATTTTTTTTTAGATTTCACATGTTCGTGTTATCATATGATATTTTTCTTTCTCTGTCTGACTTAAATCCCCTTCACTTACTCTGATAATCTCTAGGTCCATTTGTGTTGCTGCAAATGGCATTTTTTCATCCTTTTTATGGCTGAGTAATATTCCATTGTGTATATGTACCATATCTTTATCCATTCATCTGTCGATGGACATTTAGGTTGCTTCCAAATCCTGGCTGTTGTAATGAACATTGGGTGCATATCTTTCTGAAGTATGGTTTTCTCTGTATATATACCTAGGATCGATTGCTGGACCATAAGGTAACTATTTTTTGTTTTTTAAGGAACCTCCATACCATTCTCCATAGTGGCTATACCAGTTTACATTTCCACTAACAGTATAGGTTGGTTGCCTTCTCTCCACACCTCTCTAGCATTTATTATTTGTAGATTTTTTTGATGATGGCCATTCTGAACTGGTGTAAAGTGATACCTCATTGTAGTTTTGATTTGCATTTCTCTAATAATTAGTGATAATGGATCTCTTTTCATGTGTCTTTGATCATTTGTGTGTCTTCTTTGAAAAAAAATGTTTATTTAGAACTTCTGACCATTTTTTGATTGGGTTAGTTTTTTCTTTTTTTGTTGAGCTGTATAAGCAGTTTGTATATTCTGGAGATTAATCTCATCAATCACAGCTTTTGCAAATATTTTCTCCTATTCTGTGGGCTTTTTATTTTGTTTATGGTTTCCTTTGCTGTGCAAAACCTTTCGAATTTAAATTTAATTAGGTCCTATTTGTTTATTTTTAAAATGTTGTTAATCTAGGAGATGGAGCCAAAAGATAGTGCTACAGTTATGTGAAAGAGTGTTCTGCCTATGTTTTCCTTTAAGAATTTTGTATATACAGTTTTACATTTGGGTTTATAGTACATTTTGAATTCATTTTTGTTTCCAGTGCTAGAGAATGTTATACTTTCATTGCTTTATATGAAGCTATCTAGTTTCCCAGCAACCAGTTACTGAAGAAACTGTCTTTTCTCCATTGTATATTCTTGCTTCCTTTGTCATAGATTAATTGACGATATATCTGTGAGTTTATTTCTGTGCTTTCTCTTCTGTTCCATTGATCTGTAGTGACTTGGACTCTAAATCCACAAGAAGAAATAGAGAAACCAATACTCATAACTGGTTATTTTCAGAAATATGGGGATCTTTTATATAGGTCATCTCATGATGTATTTACCAGTGGAACTAAGGGTTATTATAGGGTATATTTGAACTCTTACAGGGATGATAAGCAAGGTGCATGTTTTTTTAGCACCTAATAATATTTTGTTAAAATAAAAGAGAGAAAGATACATGATTTTTAGTAAGCATATCTTCTCTATACTGAATCCATTTTTGGATTCTCTGATTTTTTAATGCTGGGAGAAAAATTAGGTACTTATATTTATATAAAGTATACTGAGTCCAACTAGATGTGGGCTCAAAAATCCAGTTTAGCCATTGACTGCCTAAAAATGGGCAGAGTAAGACAATATTCTCAGTTTTTTCATATGTTTATCTCAAATTACGCATAGACGACTGTTCATTATATCTATCTCATAGTAAGTAAAATAGGCAGTTTATGGAAGGCATATAAAGGCATTGTCTGGCACAGAAATGCTGCCTAAAATATCATCATCATTATTATTATGCTGGAAATGTGGAAATTACAAAACATAAATTTTGGAATAATAAATTTAAGTAGAAAAAGAAATAAATAATAAATGATTGCATATGGCATGTTACCTTATCCTGTAATATCCAAAACAAAGAATACTAAACAAGATATTTTGTAGGCAATAAAGAATCTGAATAGGGGAACAGAATTGGAGTAGAGTAGAAGAGGAACACATAGAATAAGTAAATCGATGCCAATATGTTAGTCCTCAGACGAGAGGGCTAAACTAGTGCCAGTCATTGTGATTCATTCTCTCCTGTTTACCCATGCAAGCTACAAAAGGAATATGATTAAATTGCTGTGCGAGAAAAGGATATGAAAAGTGATTGGAAGGGGAATATATAAACATATTTTTTTTTAATCTAGTGTTTCATAAAAGGAAGGATTCAATATTATAGCTAAGTTGTGGGTCCTGAAAAAGTCCTTTCAAAAACCCATAACAAGAGAATTGCAGCTTATTGTTCATGAATGAAAAATATGTAGGCCAGTTATGTAGGTATTTATGGTCTGACCTGCTTCAAGTTAATGATATTTTAGGAATTAGAATGCCTGAATCTAAAAAGTTTTAAAAGGGCACAGTGTTCAGTTGAAGATACTTTATGATAAAATGAATATATTTGAGCAATTGTAATTCATTGCTTTAAAACAGTTCTTATCTAACAAATCACATGAATGACTCTGAACTAAAATAGAATTCCTGCCAAGAGCATGATTTTATTGAACTTCTCTATTATAACTTGTACTGTTTTTTTCAAAGTATTTGACTTAGAACATTATAACATTATAGACAGAAACTTTTTAGCTCAGTGAATTCTTCTTTAATTATTAAGTGACATATATCATATGTTTTAAAAATGGATTATCACTAAAATTACTTTGGATGGTTTTCATTTTTTTAGATGCTTACTGAACACAGTTTTTTTTAAAGCATGACACTGTGGACATTGGGGCCAGAAATTCTTTGTTGTGGAAGGCCATTTCACTTACAGAAAGATGTCTAGCAACGTCCCTAACCTGAAACCACTAAACAACAGCAGAACATACCAGATGTGACAACCAAAAATGTCTCCAAATACTGCCAGTTTTCCCTTAAGGGCAAAATTGTTTCTGTCCCTGTTGAAAACCACACTCTAGTGATGGACTCTCAGATAAACCTTTTCAAGTGTATGAGAGAAGAAGGGTTAAATATAGATGGGATTTCAGGAAAACAGGTAGTATAGAGTCGAATGAACAATGTAATAGATATTTTCTTAATTTCTATAAAATAAGCTGTTTATGTGATGAAATTTAGACCAGATACAGTCTAAAAATGGAGAATGAGGGAGAAAAGGGTTGAAGTGGCAAGTGATTTCAGAAAGATAACCTGTGAGTTATAAGACATTGATTTGAATAGCTCAGCTCTCATTCTGGGTGATCTACTCAACCTTGAAGGAGGAACTGCTGAAACCTAAGATGAAATGGTCCCCTGGAAAGAAAAGATGTACTTTGACTCTTACTGTTGGCTGCTGTGGGGCCTTCCTCCTGTCTCCCACCCAGAGAAAAATTCAGGAAAATTAATAATTTTTCATGAACTGTTATGGTAAAGTTTTTAGAAGTAATAAGCAAACCTCAGAGGAAAACATTACCCCAGAAAAAGGAAAACAAACCCTTTAAAAAAAATTTTCAAAAACATCACATGTAAGAGAAATACAACTTTCAGAACATGTATTATAAAAATAAATATTGAGCACCTGCAATATGCCAGGAACTGAAAAATGTGGAATGCAGCAAAGAATAATGAGAAAAACAACCTTGTTTATAACATGTGTATTTTTGATAGAGATAAGAAAATAAATTGTATCTCGTCAGCCTTCTATAACCTCAGGTTCCTCAACCACAGATTCAGCCAGCCAGATTTTGCACTAACTTTCTGATTGGTGGTTTGATGAATCTGTAGATTTGGATCCTAAAGGATATGATAGGACAACCCTGGGACTTGAGCATTTGTTGATTTTGGAATTTCTGTTGGGTCCTGGAACCAATATCCCACTGATATGTAGGGACAACAGTGGTTTATCAGGAGGTGATAATTGCTAGTAGAGAAGTAAAATTAAGGAGTGAAAGGGTAAAGATGCACAAAGTTTTAATAAAATTACTCACCAAAGAGGTGTTATCTATACCAGCATTAAAAGGCGGGGGTGGGGGGGAGGAGAATATCAGGTACCAGTCTGAGAAAACAGCAGGGGCAGAAACCCTGAATGGGAGTGTGTCTGGACCATCCAGAGAACCCCAAGAAAGGCAGAATTGCTGGAGTGGACCATTAGTGAGTGAGAGTAGTGGAGTACTAAGTCAGAGAGGTAACCCTCTGCTGCTGGGAAGGTCATTGTAAGGCCGCTGGGTTTTACTCTGAGTGAAGTGGAGAGAAATAGAGGGTTTTGAACAGGGCTTAAGCAGGGTCTGTGTTATATAGGCTCATCGTGGCTGTTACTCTGTTGATTTCAAAAGGAAGATGTATCAAGCTTAGAGACAGCATAGTTACTTAAGAGATAAAGCAATAATTAAGTGAAGCATTGAGGCTTAAGCCTTGTTGTAGCAGTGGAGGTGATGAGAAATTTGTGAATTCTGGCACAAATATTTTGAAAGCAGAATCATTTTATTTGCTGACAGATTAGATCAGGGAGATGAAAGGGTCGACCAGAACATCACCACAGTTTTTGGCTTTAGGTAGAGTTAACATTGTAGCATTAGGGGAGATTGCAGGTGGGGCAAATTGTAGGAGTGAGAGGTGATTTCCAGCTTTAAATTATATTAGAGAGGCTTAGTAGACTCCCAAATGGAGTTTTCAAGGAGATTGTTCACCACAAGTATAAATATCAACATACAAGCATTTAAGCCAGGGTCTGGATGGTATAGAAAAGGGAGAGCATGTTCAATGGAGGAGATATTCAAATAGGGAGCCCTGAGATTTTCCACCATTAAAGGGGAAGACAGTAGAAGGAGGACAACCAGAGCATATTGTCTCTTAGAAATCAAGTGAAAGCAGTGCTTCAGTGTCCAAGGAACACTGGCAGTGTATTCCTGTTTCAAATACTGGTGATGGTTCAAACAAGATGAAGAATGAGAAGTCATCTTTAGATTTGGCATTTAGAAGTCTTTGGCAAGCACTCATTAACAGAATCTATGTTTTGATGCCAGTAAAAGCCTCATAAAGGGAGGTTTATGAGAGAATAAAAAAGAATTTGAATACAGTGAGCACATGTAATTATCTTGAGAATTTTCCTGTAAAGGAGAACAGAAGAATGGAGTAGTTGCTGGAGGAGACATGAAGTAATGGGGGTGCTTATCAAGACAGAGTAGAGTGTGATTCAGAACTGATGAGAAAACCTAATGGACAGAGAAACCATGATTATGTGAGAGAATTCTGAAATTTTGTTCTTAAGTAGGTTGAGTGAATGGGATCTGGTTCTTAGGTGGAGGCACTCACCCAGTGCAATAGCCCTGCAGCCTTAGTTACTGAAGGAGACAGAGTACAAGTGCTTAAAAGCAGTTATCAGTTCATACGTAAATGTGATGTGAAAGGATATGGGTGTTCTCCTCTATTTTTATTGTATTGGTTAAAATAATAAAGTGAAGAATAAGAGTTGAATGCCTGAAGAGAGGGAAGGTAAGAAGTAGTCATCCAGAAAAGGAGGAAAGTGACTGACCAGAGAAATGTAATGTTGTTAGCAGCTTCAGTAGTCTCACGGACGTAATAATCACAGTTCTGTATTTTTCTCCAGTCATATTGTTTCGTGGAAACAGGCTTGGGGTAAGTGCCAATTGCATTAAAACAAAGCAAGACAAATGGCAGAGGTTTCTTGACGAAGCCAAGAAGGGCAAGGGATTTAAGGTAATGTACAAGGGAGGATTATAATAATTGACTATGGATTTTAAAATGAGGAAAGAAAAAATTGAGAATATGTGGCTGTCTGTCGTCTAGTAAGTTCAACTTTGGGGTCATATCATCTTCATTTTCTATTAACTACTTATATGTAGTTGACTGTGGATCAAATTTTCTTTCTATATATGCTTATTTGTATTGAACACTGGCCATTGTAGAGACTTTGGATTCTGTTTTCTTTTGAGCATCTTGATTCTTATTCAGATGGCTAGCTAATCACTTTGAATTTGTGTACTCATAGATTTATACTTTTTAATGTGAATCTGTGTAAAGTTCCAGGTATTCCCCAAACTGCTCAGAACTCATTCTCCAAAAGGCTTAACTTTCATAATACCTTATTAATCCCTATTTTAAGCTTTGTTAAAATCTAGTAGAGTGTGTTCTAGGAAATCCTTCTATAGTAAGGATTTTCTATTAATTGGTTTTTAAAGGAGTTAAGGAGGTTATAACAAGGATTCTGCAATCTGGCAGGACCAGAATTCATGTCCTCAATACTGCTCTTCACTTTAGTATCTCTGTTGTTAACCCACAGCAGCTACTCTCAGGAAAGCCTTAAACAACTTCACCCTGTCGATGTAGAACCCAGCCCTGAGCCACAACTCTGACCCCATTACAAATATTATTAGAATCTGATTCTTGTTACTTGAGTAGCAGTAGAATATAGTTCTTGTCACATTTCATTGTGGTTTTTATAAAAAGTTCCTTGATCAACCTGTTTTTATTTGGATTTTTTCTTCTTCCTTGCTAAATTTTGAGCCATAAATATTTTATATTTTGTGATAATTGTCCAAGTAGCATTTTTTCATTGTCTACTTATATTCAAATATGAGTCAGAATACATGTTAAAATTAATGTTCATGGATGAAGAGAAATACTTTTTATAAAAATAATGTATTCAGTCAATAACCATCTGCTTTTATTTAACTTATTTTCTTTTAAGTAAATATACTTTTTATTAAAATATTAGTCTACATTTAGAGTTCAGCCTTTGTGTGTTCTAGTTACTTTCAAAAATATTTGTTAAGTCAGGAGAACAATAAAAATAAAAGGGCTAAAATGCATTCATAGGTCTTAAAATTTATATTTAAATACTATAAAAATGCCAATTGAAACTAACTCACTATCTTATTTTAACCCTTGAAAAAATATGGTGGGCTATGATGAATGTATTTTTTTTTTAAACATGAGCTCAATCGAAAACTTATCTGCCTGTATATTAGTCTCTCTATGTCAAATAAAAAATAAGATAGTGTTGTCTTAAAACATATCTTAATAAATCTGAATATTATGTTTTTTCCCTTACCAGATAATTGTACAATACTCTTCTTGTTACACTGAAAGATGCAAGTAGTTTTAAAATGTTTTATTGTAAGCATGTATATTTATATCATCAATAATAAGCAAATATTTCTGTGACATAGTGACTCATGATTAATTTCTGATCCAATCAATCATAAACATTTGAAATATCTCTAGACTTGTAAAAATAGAGAAAACATAATTTCTGCTGATTTTCTTTGTCTCTGTAACTTATATTCATCGATCAAATTTTGGGGTATCACAGAGCAGCTTCTGGCTAAGTTCATGATTCCCACCTCATTGCAATTATGAGCATGTCTTCAGGCTTCCTTTTGCATTCCATACTGTTAGAATTAGGTTTTCATAACCCTCATTTTTATGACTAATTAAAGATTTATCTAGCAAGCCAGGAACAAGATAGTATTTATCTCTCTCCCTTTCTTTCACTTGTCCCTTTTTCATCCCCTTCTTTCCTTTTTTGTTTCCTGGTCTCCCACAAGGAAGTTGATTTTTCCCTTTGTAGGAAGGTAAAGCTTTCCTGGATTTATTGCATGGTACATGTGCATGATCAGTTGTGTCCAACTCTGCAACCCCATGGACTGTAGCCCACAAGGCTCCTTTGTCCATGGGGTTTTTCAGGCAAGAATACTGAAGTGGGTTCCATTTCATCCTCCAGGAAATCTTCCCCACCCAGGGAATCGAACCCACGTCTCCTGCATTGGCAAGCAGATTCTTTACCACTATGGCACCTGGGAAGCTCTCATGAATACTTTAGTGTTCCTTAAAAAGTCCAAGCTTGCAAAGGTTCTTGATATCCCAGGAGAATTACATCGCTAATCATTTGTCTAGCTAATTAATATGAAAGAATAATAGGATTATCTTAACCTGTAATAAAGTGAAAGTGAAAGTCACTCAGTCGTGTCCAACTCTTTGTGACCCCATGGACTGTAGCCTGCCAGGCTCCTCTGTCGATGGAGTTCTCCAGGCCAGAAAACTGGAGTGGGTAGCCATTTCCTTCTCCAGGGAACCTTTGCAACCCAGGGATTGAATCCAGGTTTCCCACATTTCAGGCAGATTCTTTACCACCTGAACCACCAGAGAAGCCCAACCTGTAATAAGTGCTCTAAAAAGAAAATGAAAGACAGAATAGTAGAAGTTATCTACTTCCAAGAAGGTAAATGGTTACAGCCCGGGAATAAGCTCCTTCTTTAAGCCTCCGAGTTTCCAGGAAAACTGGAGGGGCCTAACCTAATGTATTTACATTTCAAGGTCCTTGAAGACCTCAGTGTGTCCTAAAAGACCTGACATATGGGGCTATGATTAACTTGGCTCCAGATTCTGTAGATTACTGGAGGAGGAAATGGCAATCCACTCCAGTGTCCATGCCTGGAAAATCCCATGGATGAAGAAATCTGGTGGGCTACACAGTCCATGGGGTCGCCAAGAGTCAGACTTGACTTAGCAACTAAACTTCACACTATCACCAAGATTTTGGGGAGGCCAAGTGCATTCCACAATTAACTGTAAAAAGAACAATCTCTGCTTCTGTCATCTTAGCTATAGAACCACCCCATCCTTTTTTTTCTTTTTTATTTCCTTCTGTCAATGCTGAGAATATTTTAGATTCGTGTAGAGAAGAGAATCAGGGACTATGGCTCTACTATTCATTAAATAAGCAGATGGGGCTCCCAAGTCTCGTTGTTCTAGTAGCTTTGCTTTAGTTCAGCTGTAAAGATACTGGAAACCTAAAGGGCTGCAAATAAAAATGCCTGTCAACCTCAAATCAATCAGTAACAGATCATTCTATGGAATTCAGTTGTTCTTCCCATCACAGTAAGTGGAAATAGGGATAGTAAAGTCACCCATTGGCAGAACTTTGAGCAGTGTAAGGAAACTATCCACTCTGGCAGAATCAAACTATGTATGGGATTGATAATGTGTGTCAAAATAAAAGTTATGATAGCCATCCCATGACAGAGGGGGTAGGCAAGTGATAAGTTTGATACTGTCAAGTGTGAAATAATACTTATTTGAAAGTATAAAAAGGTAGTGTCTTAAATGTAATTAGATTCTGATAAGTAAAGGATGTACATCGTTAGCTCAAGATTAGTCACTAAAATTGTTTCAAATCATCGGAAGATAAGAAATAAAAGTGATACTCTAAAAGCTAATAATTTGCTCTTTACATAGCAGATTAGTCAGGGTACTTTTTGTTTAAAGACTCAGTAATCTAACTGGAACAAGCTGCAGCCAAAAGGTAAATTTATTGTTAGCATACTGAGGAATCTCAAATTATCCACAAAAAGTTTGAGTTATAAAACAGCAGAAAGGTCCATGATGCAACTAGGGGTTAATTTGGTATACCAGTCACCCTGTTTTTCTGTCTTTTGTCCTTGTGCTCCATGATTGTCAGCTTTATTTTTTCTCAGTGTTCAGTGGCTTGATGATGGAAAAAATGGCTGAAGAGAACTTCCACTTCTCATATCCCAGAGCAGCCACTCATAAATGAGTGACCCTTTCTCCAGTGGCACTGTGACCAAGGATGAGGAAGGACTTTGATTCACTGCTTTTATGTCATGGTCACCAATGGACAAATTGGTAGTGGCCAGTAAGAGGGTGCCATGTGCGCTAACTCAATCATTATCACACTTTTACCTTATATTTCTGCATTTACTTGTCTGAATATGGAAGAAGCAGCTGATGCTGATGACTAAACTGTTGAAGTTAGCAATAGGAGCTGTTCACTGAAACAGCTGGCAGAATCACCTGAAGAAAAATTGAGGGTGAACGAATTGTCAGACAAAAAATAGTTCTCCAGTACACACAGGGAGATGGGAAGAACAAACACCAGGACCCCTATGCAAGACAGACTCTGTTTCTTACTAAATGGTAGATTTTAGTTGAGTCAAATAATCATTCTGTCTCATTCTAATCTATAAAAGGATATAGTAGGACTTTTCTCTTGTAAACCTAATTTTGTTATCATGATGAAATGAGAGAATGTGAGCGAAAGTGAAAGTGAAAATCACTCAAATACCATAAAGTTGAGCTATTTTGATGTCATATTTTTATTATTTATGATATTCTGTTATTCTTTATTGATATATTATCTCCTATATACTAAAGTATAAGGTACTAAGATTCTGTTCCCCTTTAATTAAGAATTTACTGGTGTCCTCTTTAGTTATGAAGATAATAAAACTAATCAAGAAGTATTCAATGAAACTGTCAGAGAGATTTTGACCTGCAGTTAAAAATATTTAGGCAATTGCTGTCATCAAAAGCAGAAAAAAAAAAAAAAAAAAGAGGAAGAGAAGGAGAAGAAATCTATTCACATATATAGGCATCAAACTAAGATTGAATTCTGTAATTAAATGGAAGGTACTGTAGGCCAGAGCACTATGATAAACTTGGAGTTGAGCTTAAAAGATGGCATATAAATTATTATCTTCAAACTCACAACTGTGTTTTTTTAATGGAAAAAATGAACTGATTGAATTAGCCTCAGTTGTAGGACATATTAAAATACAGTCTTTCATACATATAGGATACATTCATAAAATCAGCAAGTTAATGTTTTGATAATGGAAACATGGTATGACTTTGAAAGACAACATTTGCAAAGTGAGGCACACTGTACTCAATAGTAAGCCACGGTTCAACAAAAGAACGACAAGAGAAATTGAAATAGAGAAGCTTAAAGGAAGTACATGCCACACCTCAAGGGGTGAGCCTCAAGAAGTTACATGGTGAGGTCAGGGTAGGCAAGGGAGCAGGCAGAGAGAGAGAGACCTGGGGCCCATGCCTTTATTAGGTCCACAAGTGAAGTGTGTTTGGGTTCCTGGGCTAAGACGGCATTGGTCAATTCAAACCAAAAGGAATGTGGTTTTGGTAGTCTCCTGCAGGGGTCTTATCTAAGTGGTGTATAATGAGAAGGCCTGGGAGATGGGGAAGACTGTTTATTACAAGGGCTATTGGGAAAGTCATTTAAGAAATGTACATTTACTTATGACTCTGTGGACTGTTACCCAGGGTTTTGGCTTGCGTGATGGAGTTCTCGTCAATTTAAGGTCCCTACAGGCCACTTGGTCAGACAAAATGGATACCTTAGCAGCAATACCACAGAATAGTTTAGCTGAGCATTAGACAGAACAAAACCCAGTTCAAAGTTGGTGATATTAGCAGTTCTTGCTAATGGATTAAGAAAGATTTCATAAACCAAAAGTATTTTATATGTAACTGATATTAGAGTGAAACATGCTTTCTGATGAAGGAAAATTAAAAACTTGCTATATAACTTGCTTAAACGCAGGGATTTACTAATGCTGTTGGAGACTTCTTGAGCGAGGTAGGATAACAGTGGTAAGGAAGAATAGCTCTTGGGAAACCTTGTGATCCAGACGTACAACTGGCATGTTTTCTCACGGGATACCGTTTAGCCTGCCAAGAGAGCGTGTTAACACAAAATGCTGAAGACACATTTATGATCCAAGCTAACCCTGCATCCAGAGGGCAGCCTGGTATTTTGTCGACCCCTGTGTACCTATGGAGTGTTTCCAGAAAGCAAGGAGCGTCAGTGGTCTTGACTGGCAAGTATGTGAACCAAAATGCTGAGCTGTTCCATTAGGACCTGCCATAAACCACTGAAGTAAGAGTGCAGAAGCACAAGAATATAAATCATTAACAGTGATAATCCCACAGATTATCCAGATGGTTATTAAAGCAAGTTCAATGATGTGTGGGGCAAGGGGTATATGTAAGTAATTACTCTCCCCTCAGTGTAGCTATAAACAGCTTCTCTAAAAAGTAAAGTCAAAATATTAAAAATAGATATTGAATTGCTTCTTACTGGAATTAACTCAGCGATCCAGTATAGAATATCTGAAATGCAAAATGAACCCAAAGCACTTCAGTGTTTTCCTAAATATGATCTATTCCAACAGATTTTGTTATAAATATTATCTGTCTTTACTTGCTTGTGTCCTTTTCTAACAAATATTTGGAGAGGTGGTTAAATATAAACTGTGTGACTAAGCAACTTCTGTGACACAAACATTCTGGCATACACTGCTGATGATCTCCAGACCGAATCAATACTTTAATAATTTATAATAAGTAGTCTAAAATGCATGTAGAAACAAACGTACCATAGTTCTGAGATTTAAAAATTAAGTGCTCATTAAAAAAAAAAAATTAAGTGCTCATTAAAACTATTCACTAAAAGTCTTTAATATTGTTAAAGCTGCAGGTTCAGAACAATTGTTGGAAAACCAAGGAGGTTTCATAATATAATTTGGCAACAGCCATAATTAATAGGCAAGCTGCTTTTTTATTGTCTCCTCCTTTAAAAATGTCAGATTTTATTGAATGTAATCAATGGGAATGCAAATGTCATCCTAACAGCATCTTGAATAATGAGAAGGTCAAAGAAGCACAATCCTCAATCTTTAATATTTCAAATATAAAGCATTTAGGGAATTTGAAATGTTAGACTTCAGATGTTCTCTGTTTATGACAACATTATCAATGAGGGAGCAAAGTGGAAACACAGTAATATATTATCCTGACAAAGATTGTAACTACAGTGGAAAAGGGAACATTTTCCATTCTAATTATTTCTGTATCTTTTAAAATTGTTGCTCCAAAAAGGCAGAGCACAAATGAAAATGAGAACCTGAAATACTTTATTAAAAGTAGATTGTAGTTAATATGTCAGACAAAAACATAGACCTTCATTTGGGCATGGACAGCATTTTTCAACTTTTTATTTTGATCTAATTTTAAATTTATTATAGAAGAGTCACAAAAATGTAGAGATTTCTGTTTACCCTTCATCCAGCCTACCCTTATGGTATCTTTTTACATAACAATAGAATCTTTATCATAATCAAATAATTAATTTGGGATAATAATACTGATTAAAGTGCAGAAGTTTTTGGCTTTTACAAGCTTGTTCACATTACATTTTTGTCTTTACTTTTTTTTTTTTTTTTGCATCTTGAAGGTAAATGATGAGGTACTGTGTAGAGTGTATCTGAATTTGTTTTTTCATGAATTTTTTATGATTAAAAGGAAAGTATTAGTCACTCAGTTGTGTCCAACTCTTTGTGACCCCATGGACTGCGGCCCAGCAGGCTTCTTTGTCCTTGGAATTCTCCAGGCAAGAATACTGGAGTGGGCAGTCATTCCCTTCTTCAGGGGATCTTCCCAATTCAGGGATCAAACCTGCATCTCCTGCATTGCAGGCAGATTCTTTACCATCTGAGCCACCAGGGAAGCCCAATGAAATAAAGGTTATGCATTGTTGGGAAGGATACCAGAGAAGTGATATGCCCTTCTTATTTCTCAAATTACAGAGTATAATGATGTCAACATTCATTACTGATAATATTAACCATGACCATGTGAATAAAGTGGCATATTTCAGCATTCTCTGACTGTCAGCTAACCACATTTCCCTTTTTAATAACTAAATGTTTTGAGGGAGATACTTTGAAATTATGCAAATATCCTGTTTCTATTTAAAATCTCACCATTTTAGTATCCATAGTAGTGTTCTCATGGCAATTTTCTATATCCCTCTTTCCTTCTCCATTTAATCATTGGAATCCATTTATAAGGATTATCCATTCATAATCCATTTATTACTTATCCCTTAGTTATTTGACTTCAGCATTGATTTGAATTGGTATAGATTTATGGATATTTATCTCTGGTGGGTCAGACAGTAAAGAATCCACCTGCAATGCAGAAGACTAGTGTTTGATCCCTGGGTCGGGAAGATCCCTTGCAGCAAGAAATGGCATGTGAAATCCCATGGACCGAGGAGCCTGGAAGGCTATAGTCCATAGTGGTCTTAAAGAGTAGGACACGACTAAGCAACTAAGCACATAAAACAACATGCATTTTATTTTAGATTATAATTCAATATTGTTGTTACTTATTTTGTGGCTCAAGCCATTCCAACTTTGGGCATTTGGAACTTTTCCCCCTAGTTTTATTGAGTTATAATTGGCATATGATATCTGTGCCCTTTTAATTTACCATTACCAACTTACCATCCTCCCCCAAAACAAACTTATTGTTTTAGCACTTTCTAGCAACACAAGAGACTCCATGCTCATCTTATACTTCCCTTGCTCTACTTCTGGATATCTTTTTCTAAATTGCAGTATGATATTTAGACACTGAGATTTGGGAACAGATAGGTTTGTTGCTATGGCAGTGTCACTGATTGTTACTTTTCTTAGTGAATTGAGCTAGGAAATACACGTGTATGTGCACACAAGAACCCAGGCATACATACAATTATACATACACTCACACAGACCTTTGTGTATTTGTTTGTCTGGATATATATTTTAATAATATTTTCAGGAATCAGTATTGACACCTCCACCTTAAATTAAGTATTCCAGTGTTCAGTCTTTGCCCTTTTCCTTATAACTTCTTTTTCCTACAGTGAGAGATCTGTGCATTCTTGTCTGTCCTGCATTTACTTACACTTTCCAACAGGTTTTATTAATAAAGTACCTTCATAGATTCATAAACCATACCCCTGTTTGCAAAAAAGTTTGCCCAGGAAAATACCCATGCAGTTCTTTTTGTTTTTGTCTTTACAATATTCAATCAAAACATTTTTTTCCATTACATAGGTTAGCTACTTTCTTCCCCATACTCTTCAGTTTAGTATTTGATTCACAGAAAAACAGTTTGAGTCATTTGTGACAGATTATGTTTCACTTTCCCCCCACATCCTAGTTTCTATTTTAAAATCTAAAATAGAGTAAATCTCATCTTTTTGCAGTGTATTTTTCTGTCAGTTTTGACAAGTGCATAGACTGCATAAGCAACTGGTGTATTGACCCCCCAAGTTCCCTATGCTAACTCTGTGTGCAGTACTTTATCCTCTCAGTCCTTGGCAATCACTTGTATTTCCTGAACTCTGCCTTTTGTAGAGTTTCATAGAAGTGGAATCACATGACAGGAATCTTTAGATAGCCTTTCACTTAGAGAAATGCACTAGGATTCATCCATGTTGTTCAGTTCAGTTCAGTCGCTCAGTCATGTCCGACTCTTTGCAACCCCATGAATCACAGCACTCCAGGCCTCCCTGTCCATCACCAACTCCTGGAGTTCACTCAACCTCATGTGCATCCAGTCGGTGATGCCATCCAGGCATCTCATCCTCTGTCATCCCCTTCTCCTCCTGCCCCCAATCCCTCCCAGCATCAGGGTCTTTTCCAATGAGTCAACTCTTCACATGAGGTGGCCAAAGTACTGGAATTTCAGCCTCAGCATCAGTCCTTCCAATGAACACCCAGGACTGGTCTCCTTTAGGATGGACTGGTTGGATCTCCTTGCAGTCCAAGGGACTTTCAAGAGTGTTCTCCAACACCACAGTTCAAAAGCGTCAATTCTTTGGCTCTCAGCCTTCTTCACAGTTTAACTCTCACATCCACACGTGACCACTGGAAAAACCATAGCCTTGACTAGATGGACTTTTGTTGGCAAAGTAATGTCTCTGCTTTTCAATATGCTATCTAGGTTGGTCATAACTTTCCTTCCAAGGAGTAAGTGTCTTTTAATTTCATGGCTGCAGTCACCATCTGCAGTGATTTTGGAGCCCCCCAAAATAAAGTCTGACACTGTTTCCACTCTTTCCCCATCTATTTTCCATGACGTGATGGGACCGGATGCCATGATCTTCGTTTTCTGAATGTTGAGCTTTAAGCCAACTTTTTCACTCCTCTTTCACTTTCATCAAGAGGCTTTTGAGTTCCTCTTCACTTTCTGCCATAAGGGTGGTGTCATCTGCATATCTGAGGTGATTGATATTTCTCCTGGCAGTCTTGATTCCAGCTTGTGCTTCTTCCAGCCCCGCGTTTCTCACGATGGACTCTGCACAGAAGTTAAATAAGCAGGGAATATATCTCAATTGTTGGTCCCTGCTTGTTTTTCAAGTAACATTTTCTTGGAGAGCATGCCTTTCTGTGTTTACCAGTTGAGGAACGTTTGAGTTGTTCCCTGTTTGGGGAAATTACAAATAAAGGTGCTATTCAGTTTAGTCATATTTGAATCTTTGCACTCTTTAAATATTTGTGTTGTGATGGTAAAACTGCATTCTAAAACTTTTTCAGTGAAATAGAAAACTTTGAGGGCTTTCATTTGTGTTTGTGAACAGATTTCAGAGCTACTCTATCAAATTTATAAACTTTGTGTCCCTTGTACATCTTTTATGACAATATAATTTAAGAACAAACTAAGATTTGAGCCTCCGTGGTACTAAGTATTTAATTTTCTCAAGAAATATTGACAGTGTTGTAAAAGATTATTGAAAATAATATTCATACTGATTTTATTAACTCTAGTAATAATAATTAGTTTTTAATTATGTAGCTACTGCGTAAAGTCTGAATTCTTTATACAAATCTGTACTGGTATTTAAAGTAGTTCAGATTCCTTGTGTATAATTTGAACTAATTATTTCAGAAAGTTAAATTACTTTGTAAAACCTATTTCATTCCAATTCCCCAAACTATTTTGGGAACAGGGAAGATAAGCTTTGTCTTCAAAAACTTAGTCACTATCTATCCTTTTCCTCCTAAAATGCATTTGAGAAATAAAGATTTTTAAAAAGCTGGTTGCTGTTTCACAATGCAGCTGTTTAATAACCTTACAAATTATACTGATTGAATGGTTACAAGACTGAGAACTAAGGAAAGATAATTTTAATAATCCTTCCTTTGTCTAGACACACTGGTGCTTTTTATTTCCTAAATGAAGTTTTTCCTTGATTAACATTGTAAAAAGTTAAATGCCTTGCAGAAGCTAACATTTGTCAACTTCAGTTAAACTTCAGCATGACTTCTGTGTTAAGGACATTCCTAGAAAAGATTTATACACATACACAAACACATATACACACATATTTATTTTTTGCCAACTTTGTAATTCTTGTATTGCTCTCATTAATTTTTATGTGATAAAAAATTTAGTAAATTTCTGTGCTTTTTGGCATTTTCACTTTTAAACTGGCTATGAATCTATGAGTTTTAATGTTATTTAAAAATCATTAATTATAGTGTTTATTAGATATAAACTTAAAAATAGGTAAATGTTTTTAGATTATACCAAATTACTGATGGATTCTTTAATTTTGTGTAAAGTGAAATAATAATACATTATTTAATGGAGACATTAAATATTGGAGAATTTCTATTTTATATCATTTTAAAAATTGGGCCAATTATTTTTCTTTAAAAATCTATTATTATTAAACTATCTTTGAGTGTTGTGGGAAATATTATATGAGTTCTATAAATGTCCCAAAGATTTATAATACAACCATTTAATTTCTTATAAATTATAAAGTTAGATATATTGAGCAAAATTTAGCCTGGGAATTTCCCCTTAAATGGATGTATTTATATTTACATATGTATATATATATTTCATTTCAGCTAAAATTCAGCAGTGCTCAAAGCTCATATAATCTGTGAAATAAGAGTATATGTTTTTAAATAATTGACACCAAAAAATAGGGATAAAAATAATTTCCCACTGACAAGAGATTAAAATAATAAATTTACTCTAAAATACTATTAAATTATGAGTTCATTTCATAATTATGAGTTCATATGGTAAGCTCACTTCACATTCCTCTCATGCTATCTCTGTACTGTTTTTTCCTTTTTAAATATTATTATTAATATTTAAACCAAACACTGCTAATGTTATTGGTATTCTTAAAATATTTGGTCAGTAATAATCTCCTCACATATTTTATTGTTGTGAATAATGAGTTACAGCAATTATAATCCATAATCACATGCTGACATACCTAGATGATGTACTTAACTTCGTTGGATGCTCTGCGTGAATAATAAAAGAAACTGGATAAGCTCTTGATTGGAAGCACTATCAAATTTTGCAGTGTTCACATTACTCTGTTATCTAATGCTAATAATAGAGAAAACTGAAGATAGATTAATTCTGCTGCCTAAAAATACTATTTTATATTAAATGGCTCAAAATATTGTAATATAAGCTAATATGAATAGAAATGATTTTGCAAATATTTATAAACTCATTCAATGTTCTTTTAAAATGGTGTATGTTGAGAATAAGTACCGTAAAGAAAAAGCATAACAATTTCCTCTACACTTTAGCCTCAGAGTTTCATTTTTTGCTATTCTTTTCTGCCTCTTTAATTGCACTGGTAGGTGGTCCCTGCCATTTCGCTAGCTTTCATACAAATAATATGAAAGTTGGCAAATTGTTTTTATAATTATAGAGTATCTGTCAAATATCCTTGTCAGCACCATTTGAGATCTTCTGTTCTTAGCCCAAATGATTTACAACTTAGACTGTTCCTTATTCTTGTCATCTTAAAAACTTTGGCCAAATTTCTTGATAACTGACTAAAATGGTCTCAAATTTATGAGTTCTTTTTTCTGTTCTTTCAGCTTCATTATTCCTAATTCAAAAACTATATTTTCTTATTTTTAAGAAAAGTAAAATCATTTTGAGAATGCCAAAAAATCGGATTGTAGATTCTTATAATAGGTAAGAAAAGCATACAGTCTGAGATGAAGATGATAATCTTAAGGTTTTTAATTTTTTCAATTTCCTGAATTTTTCTAAATAAGCAAATGTTACTTATATTTTTGTACACTATCATATGTTTCCTGAATTCAGTGAGTATATATTCCTATACTGGAAACTTTTACTATATGGCTGGTGTCTTTCCTAAATAAATGCATTATATGGCATCTTTTTGCTTTCATTTCTGATATACAAGTCTTGATCATTTGGTTTTCAGTTGTAGGTTCTTGTTTGTTTGTTTGTTTGTTTTTTGGTTGTGTGGCTCCACATGTGGAATCTTAGTTCCCTGACCAGGGATTGAACCCACACCCCTGCTTTGGAAGCTCGGAATCTTAACCACTAAACCACCAGGAAAGTCCCAGGTTTATGCTATTTTGATGGACTTCTAGTATTCCTTACTTTTCTGTAACTTTGAGTGCCAGCACACTAAAATCCATTACCATCCCACTTCCCCTTTGGAGCAGTAGGGAAGCATAGTTAATTGCCTTTTTCTAAAAAATTGCCCTTCAGTAGAGAGGCAGCCATAGTGGCAGCCTTAGGGCAGACATGCAGAATACTTAAAGATTTCCTTTTGGACAATAATACAACTTCGGGTTTGAATGTTGTTGGTCAGTCGACAAGTCAAGTCCAACTTTTCGTGACCCTGTGGAATACAGCAAGCCAGGCTGCCCTGTCCCTCACCACCTCCTGGAGTTTGCCCAAGTTCATGTCCATTGAATCAGTGATGCCATCCAAATATCTCATCCTCTTTGCCCTCTTTCCTTCTGCCTTCAATCTTTCCCAGCATCAGGGTCTTTTCCAGCGAATCAGCTGTTCACATCAGGTGGCCAAAGTATTGGAGCTTCAGCTTCAGCATCAGTCCTTCCAAAGAGTATTCAGGGTTGATGAACGTTGAGATTGACTGGTTTGATCGCCTTGCTTTTCAAGGGACTTTCAGAAGTCTTCTCCAGTACCACAGTTGGAAAGCATCACTTCTTTGGCCCTCTGTCTTCTTTATTGTCCCACTCTCACATCTGTACATGCCTATTGGAAAGAACATAGCTTTGACTATATGGACCATTTTTCGGGAAAGTGATGTCTTTGCTTTTTAACTCACTGTCTAGGGTTCTCCTAGCTTTCCTGCCAAGAAGCAATCATCTTCTAATTTCGTGGCTGTAGTCACCATCTGCAGTGATTTTAGAGCCCAAGAAGAAGAAGTGTGTCACTGCTTCTGCCTTTTCCCCTTCTATTTATCATGACATGATGGGACCAGATGCCATGATCTTAGTTTGTTTAATATTCCATTTTAAGTGCGCTTTTTCACTCTCCTCTCTTTACCCTCATCAAGAGGCTCTTTAATTCCTCTTCACTTTCTGCCATTAGAGTGGTATCATCTGCATATCTGAGGTTGTTGATATTTCCACTGGCAATCTTGATTCCAGCTTGTAACTCATCCAGCCTGGCACTTTGCATGATTTGCTCTGCGTATAAATTAAGTAAACGGGGTTACAATAAACAGCCTTGTCAAACTCCTTTCTCAATCCTGAACCAGTCAGTTGTTCCATACAGGGTTCTAACTGTTGCTTCTTGACCTGCATACAGGTTTCCCAGGAGACAGGTAAGGCAGTCTGGTATTCCTGTCTCTTACAGAGTTTTTCACAGTTTGACTACCTCAGGAACAAGATGGCGGAGGAGTAGGTGGACATGGAGTACATCTCTCTCCACGGATACATCAGGAATACACCTTCAAACACAGAAGTGCATGCAGAACACCAGCTGAGAGCAGACAGGTGTATCTGACCAGCAGAAAAGAATATAGAGAACCACACAAAACTCGATAGGATGAGGGAAATAGGGGGAAAAACAGGAGTGTTATTAGGAATGGCCCTGCCCTTGGCGGGTGAGGGAACTGAAGCAGGGGTCCGATCCCCACATTAGGGCAATTGTCTGAGTCAAAGGAAAAACATTTAAGGCTGAGAGTGAAACACCTGATCTCTGGCAGCCTAAATAGAATTAGAATCAGGCAATCCTTGCCATAGCCATAAATACCTGAACAGGAATGCAGGTCCCTTGGAAGGCACCGAAGCTGGGAGCTGGAGTTTAGGGACAAACAAGGACAAGTCTACTGTTGACTATGGAGAGATGGAATGAGGGGATGTGAAGCAGGAGATTGTGGTGGGAAATACCTGTGGAGGAAAGCTGTGCTGCTGAGTCACACATACTGGGTGGAGCCGTCAGCTTCACCTCTCTCTCCCCACATACCAGCATTGGCAGCTGAACCGTAGAGAGGCTTGCCCATCAAATCCCTGGTGCACTGAACTACACAGTAAGACCCCACTCAGGGTACTCCTTTAAGTGACCAATATGCTGAACTACAGAGTAGGACCCCATCCAAGGGGGCCCCTCTATGTGCCTGACACTCTGAACAACAGAAGGACACCAGGCAGGGGAGCCCTCTAAGTGCCTGAACAGGCAGAGCTACAGAGAAAAGCTGGCCAAAGAGGCCTTCTGATTGCCAGCTACAAGAGACTCAAAAAAAAAAACTCTGATAGGGCCATAACTCCTACTGCAGAGGCAGTCCAAGTCCCGGCACACTTGGTGCCACCAGGGTACCCACAAACCAAGCAGTTGCATTACTTTCATGCTCAACTCTCACTGGGACAAAAAAATATCTTGTGTCTGTGCGTTCAGGGTTGCTTTGGTCATGTCCATCTCTTTGCGACCCTGTAGACTGTGGCCTGCCAGGCTTCTGTGTCAGGGATGGGGGGTCTCCAGGCAAGAATACTGAAGCATGATGGCCAATACTGGTTGGCACACCCTTCTGGAACATTATATTTCCTGCTGTCCTAGCCGCCGACTCCCCCTGAGTACCTGGTGCTGCCAGAACCCCTGCAACCCAAGCAGCTGCACCACTTCCACAGCTGGCCTCACAGGGGCAAACCCCAGTGGACGATCCACATGCAGAGGTGGGAATAAAACACAATTGAAACCAAGGGGCAGTGTGGCTAAGGAAGAAGACCCAAAACCTTCCCACCAGCTGTACAAGCTGCATATTAAATCCACATGATCAACTAGGCAGATTCTGTGTCTATGGAACATATAAAAGGACATTGAGTGCTCCTACAAAAGAAAATACACTAGTTCTGATAGTTGTGGATCTTGGAGGCAAACACACACAGGAGTAGGACCAAATTAGAATCTGAGCTGCCCCCACAGCAGGTCCAGAGGTCAGCAGAGTGTTGGGGTCATCCTAGGGAGGTGAGGTGGACTGTGACCCCGACCGAGGGAAAGGACTCTGACAGCAGTGACTCAAGAAAAACATATATTATTCTTATAGTTTGACTTGTTCTGTAGATTCTCCCCCCTCCTTTTTCCCCCTTCTGTTGTAGTTGTCGATTTTATTGGCACTATGAAATCTAATGAAACTTTTGAGCTTTTTTATTTCCTCCTCAGTCACATTTTTTATTGTTATTATAAACCTCTGTCTCTACATTGGGCTTTTGTAGTTTTGTGAAGTTTTCCTTTTTTTTTTTTTTTCTATTTTCTCTTTTTTTAATTTTAATTTTTTAGACCTATTATTTTTTATACATTTATTCCTTTGTTTGCTTTTCCTGCTGTTCTTTTCCCCTTGTAATTAATCTTTAAAGTATATAAATCTTCTTCTGCTAAGTTGCTTCAGTCGTGTCTGACTGTGCGACCCCACAGACGGCAGCCCACCAGGCTCCCCTGTCCCTGGGATTCTCCATGCAAGAACACTGGAGTGGGTTGCCATTTCCTTCTCCAAGGCATAAAAGTGAAAAGTGAAAGTGAAGTCGCTCAGTCCTGTCCGACTCTTAGCGATCCCATGGACGGCAGCCTACCAGGCTCTTCCGTCCATGGGATTTTCCAGGCAAGAGTACTGGAGTGCGGTGCCATTGCCTTCTCTGATAAATCTTCTTAATCTACATCTATTTAATTTTGCATATCTACTTTTTCTTTCTTTACATCTCAACATATTTGTTAGTTTTATTTTCATAACTTTATTTCCCAATTGGCACCTTGGTTTAATTTTGTTTTCCAGTTTGTGCTTTGCTTAGTTTTGTTCTTAACTGGTATATATAATTTTGGGTTTCTTTTCCTCTGGGTAAATCTATTGTACTTTATTTTTTACACTTTGGATTTTGCTTATGTATATGTATATAGGTATATTAAGTCACACTTTTTATTGTTGTTATAAATCCCTGCCTCTATGTTGGGCTTTGCAGTTCTGTGGAATTTTCCTTTTTCCTTCCTTCTTTTATTTTTAAAATTTTATCTTTATAATTTTAATTTTTAATTTTTTAAAACTATTATAATTTTTCTACAGTTATTCCTTTGTTTTCCTTTCCAACTGTTCTTTTCCCCTTGCAGTTAATCTTTATATAAATATTCTTCATCTACCTCTATTTAACTTTGCATATCTATTTTTTCTTTCTTTCCTGTCTTCTCAACATATTTGGTAGTTTTGTTTTCATTGCTTCATTCCCCACTTGGCACCTTGCTTTAATTTTGTTTTACAGTTTGTGCCTTAGTTAATTTTGTTCTTGACTGGTGTATATAATTTTTTATTTCCTTTGTTCTCTGGATAAATCTATTCTACTTTATTTTTGTTGGACTGTTTTGACTTTGCTTATGTGTATATATCTATATGGGGGCTTCCCTGGTGGCTCAGAGGGTAAAGCAACTGCCTGCAATGCAGGAGACCTGGGTTTGATCCCTGGGTCAGAAAGATCCCCTGGAGAAGGAAATGGCAACCCACTCTAGTACTCTTGCCTGGAAAATCCCATGGAGAGATGCCTGGTAGACTACAGTCCATGGGATCACAAAGAGTCAGACACGACTGAGCATATATATGTATATTCCATTATTTATTATTTGCCTGATTTTGTAACTGCCATTTGTCTGGGATTCATCTTTGGTTTCTCCTTTTGGGGTATTTGTTTTAATCTCACTTAATGCCATAACAAACCACTTGTGGAATCTTCATTCCTGACAAAGGATCAAGCCCTGAGCCTTTGGAGTGGGACTGATTTCAAGACCATAGAATACCAGAGAACTAACCCTAGAGAGTATCAAATAGTGAGAACTCACACTAAGGAAACCACTTGAATACAAGACCCAGCATCAAGGAACCACCAGTAGCACCATATGCAGGATGCTTCATCTAAACAACAAACAAAAAACATACAGACCCAATCATCAGTAGACAGGATTACCACCTCACCCACCATTGCCCATCAAAGGAAAAACAAACAAACAAAACTCAACACAAATCTCACTCTATACAAAGCAGCTTGCGCAAACCACTGGACAAAACTTAGGAGAGTAGAAACCAAAAGGAAGAAAGAATACAATCCTGAAGCCTGGGGAAAGGAGATCTCAAATACAATAAGTTAAAAAAAAAATCATGAAAAGCCAGAGGACTACTACTCAAATGAAGGAACAAACAGAATCACAGAAGTCCAAATAAATGAATAGGAAATGGGCAAACTGCCTGAAAAACAATTCAGAATAATGATAGTAAAGATGATCAAAAACCTTGAAAACAAAATGGAAAAAATGCAAGAATCAATTAACAGAGACCTAGAAGAATTAAAGAATAAACATGCAGAGACAAACAACACAATTACTGAAGTTAAAATTACTCTAGAAGGAATCAATAGCAGACTATCTGAAGCAGAAGAATGAATCAGTGAGCTGGAAGATAAAATGGTGGAAATAACTTCTGAAGAGCAGAATTAAGTAAAAAGAATGAAAAGAACTGAGGATAGTCTCAGAGAACTCTGGGACAATATCAAACACACCAACATTTGAATTATAGGGGTTCTAGAAGAAGAAGGGCTTCCCTTGTAGCTCAGTCAGTAAAGAATCGGTCTGTAATGCAAGAGACCTGGGTTTGATTCCTGGATTGGGAAGATTCCCTGGAGAAGGAAATGGCAACCCATTCCAGTATCCTTGCCTGGAAAATCTCATGGACAGGGGAGCCTGGTGGGCTGCAGTCCATGGGATCGCACACAGTCGGGCACAATTGACTGACTAACACTTACTTACTTACTTGAAGAAGAAGAGAAAAAGAATGAGAAAATTTTTGAATAGATTATAGTTGAAAATTTTCCCAACATGGAAAAGGAAATAGTCCATAAAGTTCAAAAGGCACAGAGAGTCCCGTACAGGATAAGCCCAAGGAGAAACACATCAAGACACATACTAATCAAGCTAACACAGACTAAACACAAAGACAGAGTATTAAGAGGAGCAAGGGAGCAGCAACAAGTAACAAAGGAAACCCTATACACTTAACAGCTGATCTTTTGGCAGAAACTGTGCAGGCCAGAAGGGAATGGCAGGATATATTTAAACTACTGAAAGGGAAAAATTTATGACCAATATTACTGTACCCAGAAAGGATCTCATTCAAAGTTGATGAAAAAAGTTTTTCAGACAAGCAAAAGTTAAGAGAATTCAGTACCACCTAACCAGCTTTACAACAAATGTTAAAGGGACTTATGTAGTCAAGATGTACAAGAAAAGAAGATCTACAAAATCAAGATCTACAAAATCTACAAAAAACAAGATCTACAAAATCAACCCCAAATAATTAAGAAAATGGCAATAGGAAGATATATACCATAATTATTTTAAATGTAAATGGACTGAATGCTCGAACCAAAAGACACAGACTGGCTGAATGGATACAAAAACAAGACCCATATATATGCTGTTTACAAGAAACACACTTCAGACCTCAAGACACATAAAGACTGAAAATGAGAAGATGGAAAAATATATTCCATGCAAATAGGAAGCAAAAGAAAGCCAGAGTAGCAACCCTTACATCAGACAAAATAGACCTTAAAGAAGATTATAAGAGATAAGGAAGGACACTACATAATGATCAAGGGATCATCAATCCAAGAGGAAAACATAACAATTGTAAATGTCTATGCACCCAACATAGGAACACCTCAATACAGAAGACAAACACTAATAGACATAAATGGAGAAATTGACAATAATGCAATAATAATAGACTTTTACACCCCACTCACACCAATGGACAGATCATCAAAACAGAAAATTAATAAGGAAACACAAGTCTGGAATGATACATTAGATGAGATGGATCTCACTGATATCTTCAAGACATTCCATCTAAATGCAGAAGAATACACCTTATTCTCCAGTGCAGATGGAACATTCTCCAGGATAGATCACATCTTGGGTCACAAATCAAACCTCAGTAAATTTAAGAATTTGAAATCGTATTAAGTATCTTCTCAGACCAAAACGCTATGAGACTGGATATCAATAACAAGAAAAAATCTGTAAGAAACACAAACACATGGAGACTAGGCACCATGTTTCTAAATAACCAACAGGTTACTGAAGAAATCAAAAGGGAAATAAAATTTCTAGAAACAAATGATAATGAAAACATGACAGTTCAAAACATGTGGGATGTAGCAAAAGTAGTCCTAAGAGAAAAGTTTATAGCAGTTTAATCCTACCTCAATAAATAAGAAAAACATCAAATGGACAAATTAACTTTACGCTTAAAACAACTGGAAAAAGAACAAAAAAATCCCCAAAATTAGTGGAGGGAAAGATATCATAAAGATCTGAGTAGAAATAAATGAAAAATGAAAGAAACAATAGTAAAGATTAATAAAAATAAAAGCTGGTTCTTTGGGAAGATACAAAAAATTGACAGACTTTTGGCCAGACTTATCAATTAAAAAAAGAAAGGAATCAAATCTACAAATTTAGAAATGAAAAAGAGGTTACAACAGACAATGCAGAAATACAAAGGATTATTAGAGACTGTTATGAACAACTATACAGCAATAGAATGGATAACATGGAAGAAATGGACAGATTCTTAGACAAGTTCAATCTTCCAAGACTGAACAGGGAAGAAACAGAAATTATGAACAACCCAATTACAAGCACTGAAATTGAAGCTGTGATCAAAAATCTCCCAAAAAACAAAAGCCCAGGACCAGATGGCTTCACAGGAGAATTCTTTAAAGGTTTAGAGAAGAACTAATGCCTATCCTTCTGAAACTCTTTCAAAAAATTGCAGAGGATGGCACACTTTCAAACTCATTCTATGAGGCCACCATCACCCTGATACCAAAACCAGACAAAGACAACACAAAAAAAGAAAACTACAGATCAATATCACTGACAAACATAGATAGAAAAATCCTCAACAAAATTTTAGCAAACAGAATTCAGCAACACATCAAAAAGCTCATACATCATGATCACGTTGGGTTTATTCCAGGGATGCAAGATTTCTTCAACATATGTAAATCAATCCATGTGATACACCATATGAACAAATTGCAAGATAAAAACCATATGACAATCTCAATAGATGCAGAAAAAGCCTTTGACAAAATTCAGCACCCATTTATGATTCAAACTCTTCAAAATATGGTCATAAAAGGAACCTACCTTAACATGGTAAAGGCCATATATGATAAACCTATGGCAAACATTATTCTCAATGGTAAAAAACTGAAATCATTCCCCCTAAGATCAGGAGCAAGACAAGGGTGACCAGTTTCCTCACTATTATTCAACTTAGTTCTGGAAGTCCTAACTACTGCAGTCAGAGAAGAAAAAGAAGTAGAAAGAATCCAGATCAGAAAAGAAGTAAAGCTCTCACTGTTTGCAGGTGACATTATACTGTACACAGAAAACCATGAAGATAGTATCAGAAAATTACTAGAGCTAATCAGTGAATTTAGCAAAGTTGCAGGATACAGAATCAATACACAAAAATCAGTTGCATTTCTATATACTAACAATGAAAATTCAGGAGGAGAAATAATGGTATCAATCCCATTCACCACTGCAACAAAAAGAATTAATATCTAGGAATAAACTTACCTGAGGAGATGAAAGAACTGTACACAGAAAATTATAAAATGCTAATGAAAGAAATCAAAGATGACATAAACAGATAAAGAAATATTCCATGTTCCTAGGTAAGAAGACTCAATATTGTGAAAATGACTATACTACCAAACGCAATCTACAGATTCAGTGTGATCCCTATCAAATTACTTATGGCATTTTTTCACAGAACTAGAGCCAAAAACTTCACAATTCACATGGAATACACAAAAGACTCCAAATAGCCAAAGTAGTCTCGAGAAAGAAGAATTGAGCTGGAGGAATCAACCTTTCTGAGTTCAGATTATACTACAAAGCTACAGTCATTGAGAGAGTATGGTATGGGCACAGAAACATAGACCAATGGGACAAGATAGAAAGCCCAGAAATTAACCCATGCACCTATGGGTACCTTATTTTTGACAAAGGAGGCAACAATATACAATGGGGCAAAGACAGCCTGTTCAATAAATGGTGCTGGGGAAACTGAACAGCCACATATAAAAGAGTGAAATTAGAGCACTTCCTAACACCATACACAAAAACTTAAAATGGATTAAAGACCTAAATGTAAGACCAGAAACCATAAAACTCTTAGAGGAAAACATAGGCAGAACACTCGATGACATAAATCAAAGCAAGATCCTTTATGATCCACTTCCTAGAGTAATGGAAATAAAAGTAAAGAAGGACCTGATTAAACTTAAAAGCTTTTGCACAGCAAAGGAAACTATAAGCAAAGTGAAAAGACAACCCTCAGAATGGGAGAAAATAATAGCTAATGAAACAACTGACAAAGGATTAATTTCCAAAACATACAAACAGCCCATACAACTCAATGTCAGAAAAACCCAATCAAAAAGTAGGAAAAAGACCTAAACAGACATTTCTCCAAATACGTACTGATGGCTAACAAACACATGAAAAGATGCTCAACATCGCTCTTTATTAGAGAAATGAAAATCAAAACTACAATAAGATATCACTTCATATTGGTCAGAGTGGCCATCATCAAAAAGTCTACAAATGGTAAATGCTGGAGAGGGTGCGGAGAAAAGGGAATGCTCTTGCCCTGTTGGTCGGAATGTAAATCGATACAGCCACTATGGAAGATGGTATGGAGATTCCTTAAAAAAACTAGGAATAAAACCACCATATGATCCAGCAATGCCATTCCTAGGCATATACCCTGAGGAAACCAAAATTGAAAGAGACACATGTATCCCATTGTTCATTGTAGCACTATTTGCAACAGCTAGAACATGGAAGCAACCTAGATGTCCATCGACAGATGAATGGATAAAGAAGTTTTGGTACATATACACAATGGAATATTGCTCAGCCATAGAAAGAAACACATTTGAGTCAGTGCTACTGAGGTGGATGAACCTAGAATCTATTATTCAAAGTGAAGTAAGTGAGAAAGAGAAAGGTAAATATCATATTCTAATGCATATATACTGAATCTAGAAAAATGGTACTGAAGAATGTATTTACAGGGCAGCAGTGGAGAAACAGACATAGAGAACTGACCTCTGGAGGTGAGGAGAGGAGAGGGTGAAATGTATGGAAAGAGTAGCATGGAAACTTACTTTACCATATGTAAAGTAGATAGCCAATGGGAATTTGCTGTATGGCTCAGAAAACTCAAACGGGGCTCTGTATCAATCTAGAGGGGTGGGATGGGGAGGGAGATGGGAGGGAGGTTGAATAGGGAGGGGATATATGTATATCTATGGCTGATTCATGTTGAGGTTTGACAGAAAACAACCAAATTCTGTAAAGCAATTATCCTTCAAGAACATAAAATTAAAACAACAACAACAACAAAGAATTTTTCAGTTTGCTATGATCCAGACTGTCAAAGGCTTCAGCATAGTCCATGAAACAGAGGTAAATGCTTTTCTGGAATTTGCTTGCTTTCTCTATAATCCAGCGAATGTTGGCATTTGGTATATTCCTTTTCTGTATCCAATTTGAAGATCTGGAAGTTCTCTGTTCACTTAATGCCGAAGCCTAGCTTGGAGAATTTCGAGTATAACCTTCCTATCATGGGAGATGAGTGCAATTGTATGGTGGTTTGAACTTTCTTTAGCACTGCTCTTCTTGAACATTGGGATGAAGAATGACGTTTTCCAGTCCTGTGGCCACTGCTGGGTTTTACAAATTTGCTGACATACTTCACACAGCACATTAATATCATAATTTAGGATTTTAATAGCCCTGGTGGCATTCCATCACCTCCACTAGCTTTATTGGCAACTGCGCTTCCTGAGGCCCACTTAACTTCACAGTCCAGAATGTCTGGCTCTGAGTGAGAGACTACTCCTTTATGGTTATCAGGTCATTAAGATTTTTTTTGTACAGTTCCTCTGTGTATTCTTTCCATCTATTCTTGATTTCTTCTGCATCTATTAGATCTCTACCATTTCTGTCCTTTATTATGTCCATCTTTGGATGAAATATTCCCTTGATAGTTCCAGTTTACTTGAAGAGATCTCTAGTCTTACCTTATTTGCTGTTTTTCCTCTGTTTCTTTGCACTGTTCATTGAAAAAGGGCTTCTTGTCTCTCCTTGCTCTTCTCTGGAACTCTGCATGTAGTTGGGTGTACCTTTCCCTCTCTTACTTGCTTTTTGTTTCTCTTCTTTCCTCCACTATTTGTAAAGCCTACTCAGTCAGCCACTTTGCCTTCTTATATTTCTTTTTCTTTGGGATGATTTGTTCACTGCCTACTATACAATATCACTGACCTCTGTCTATAGTTCCTCGTGCTCTCTGTTTACTAGATCTAATCCTTTGAATCTATTTGTTACCCTCCACTGTATATTTATCAGAGAAGGCAATGGCACCCCACTCCAGTACTCTTGCCCGGAAAATCCCATGGACGGAGGAGCCTGGTAGGCTGCAGTCCATGGGGTCTCGAAGAGTCGGACACGACTGAGCGACTTCACTTTCACTTTTCACTTTCATGCATTGGAGAAGGAAATGGCAACCCACTCCAGTGTTCTTGCCAGGAGAATCCCAGGGACGGGGGAGCCTGGTGGGCTGCCGTCTATGGAGTCGCACAGAGTTGGACACGACTGAAGCGACTTAGCAGCAGCAACTGTATATTTATAGGGGATTTGATTTAAGTTGTTCCTTGCTGCCCTAGTGATTTTCCTCCCTTTCTTTACTTTAAGCCTGGATTTTGCTATGAGGAGCTGATGATCTGAGCCACAATCAGTCCCAGGTCTTGTTTTTGCTGACTGTACAAAGCTTTTCCATCTTCAGTTACAAAAAATATAATCAATCTGATCTTGGTATTGACCATTTGGTGATGTCCATGTGTAAAGTTGTCTCTTGTGTTGTTGCAAAATGGTGGTTACTATGACCACTGTGTTCTCTTGGCAGAATTCTGTTAGTATTTGTCCTGCTTCATTTTGTGTTCCAAGGCCAACCTTACTTGTTTCTGCATGTATCTCTTGACTTCCTACTTTTGCATTCCAATCCCCTGTGATGAATAGGACATCTTTTTTTGGTGTCAGTTCTAGGAGGCCTTCTGGATTTTCATAGAAGTGATCAACTTGAGCTTCTTCGGCATTTGTATTTGGGGTGTAGACTTGGATTACTGTTGAATTGTTTACCTTGGAAAAGAATTGAGATAATTTGTTATTTTTAAGGTTGCATATAAGTACTGCATTTCAGACTCTTTTATTATGAGGGCTACTCCATTTCCTCTGTGGGATTCTTGCCCACAGTTATAGATGTAATTGTCATCTGAATTCAATTTGCCCATTCCCATCCATTTTAGTTCACTGGTTGCTAAGCTGTCGATGTGTTCAACTCTTGTGACCCTTTGTAGTCCACCAGACTCCTCTCTCCATGGGATTTCCCAGGCAAGAATACTGGAGTGGGGTGCCATTTCCTTCTCCAGGGGATCTTCCTGACCCAGGAATCAAACCTGAGTTTCATGCATTGCAGGTGGATTCTTTACCTGAGATAATGGTCCCTGCTTGATATGTATTCTGGTTACCTTGGTTTCTTTACTTTTTGAAATTCATTTTAATATACAGATGCATATTAACAGTTCATATAGACACAAATATGTACATGAGTCACACTATCAAAATTATTTGTGTTTTTACCTGGTAGGTAGTGATTTTAATCAGAAGACCTCAACATTTTTTTTCACAGTATTTAAATCCACAGGGAAGTAGTGGGCAAGGAGTAGTCCTTTTCTAGATTCCAGGCAGCAGTCTAGGGCTTGTTTCCTATCTAAGCAATCCACTTTTGCTACATTTAGATAAATTTCAGTTCAGTTCAGTCACTCAGTTGTGTGCAACTCTGAGATCCCATGGACTGCAGCATGCCAGGCCTCCCTGTACATCACCAACTCCTAGAATTTGCTCAAACTCATGTCCATTGAGTCGGTGATGCCATCCAACCATCTCATCCTCTGTCGTCCCCTTCTCCTCCCACCTTCAATCTTTCCCAGCATCAGGGTCTTTTCAGATGAGTCAGCTCTTCGCATCAGGTGGCCAAAGTATTGGAGTTTCAGCTTCAGCATCAGTCATTCCAATGAATATTCAGAACTGATTTCCTTTAGGATTGACTGGCTGGGTCTCCTTGCAGTCCAAAGGACTCTCAAGAGTCTTTTTCAAACCACAGTTCAAAAGCACCAATTCTTAGCACTCAGCTTTTATTAGATAAATTTACTAATACATGAAACCTGTATCCAATGCTGTCATCAATCTCTAATCTTTATCTCTAGTATCTATTTTCCTCAATTTCCCCTTACTTAGTGTTGCTTAGAGATGGTTAGATAGCATCACTGACTCAATGGACATAAACTTGAGGAAACTCCGGAAACATTGGAAGAGGGAAGCCTGATGGGCTGTAGTCCATGGGTTCACAAAGAGTTCGACATGACGTAGCCACTGAACAAGTGTTGCTTAATACTAGACACTTAAGCTGAAAATGAAATAATTTCATCCCATGCTGTTACTGAACCTGCCTTACATATTCTCCATTCCACATCCTTTTCATTGTTTCAGTATTCCAAGTGCAAGTAAATAGTCATAATATAGACCCTTCAGTTCAGTTCAGTGGCTTAGTTGTGTCTGACTCTTTGCTACTCCATGAATCGCAGCACACCAGCCCTCCCTGTCCATCATCAACTCCCGGAGTATACCCAAACTCATGTCCATCAAGTCAGTGATGCCATCCAGCCATCTCATCCTCTGTCGTCCCCTTCTCCTCTTGCCCCCAACCCCTCCCAGCATCAGAGTCTTTTCCAATGAGTCAACTCTTCGCATCAGGTGGCCAAAGTATTGGAGTTTCAGCTTTAGCATCATTCCTTCCAAAGAAATCCCAGGGCTCATCTCCTTCAGAATGGACTGGTTGGATCTCCTTGCAGTCCAACGGACTCTCAAGAGTCTTCTCCAACACCACAGTTCAAAAGAATCAATACTTTGGTGTTCAGCCTTCTTCACAGTCCAACTCTCACATCCATACATGACCACAGGAAAAACCATAGCCTTGACTAGATGGACCTTTGTTGGCAAAGTAATGTCTCTGCTTTTTAATATGCTATCTAGGTTGGTCATAAATTTCCTTCCAAGGAGTAAGCATCTTTTAATTTCATGGCTGCAGTCACCATCTGCAGTGATTTTGGAGCCCCCCAAAATAAAATCTGACACTGTTTCCACTGTTTCCCCATCTATTTCCCATGAAGGGATGGGACCAGATGCCATGACCTTAGTTTTCTGAATGTTGAGCTTTAAGCCAACTTTCAGAGTTCCTTCCAAAGAACTCTCCTCTTTCACTTTTATCAAAAGGCTTTTTACTTCCTCTTCACTTTCTGCCTTAGGGTGGTGTCATCTACATATCTGAGGTTATTGATATTTCTCCCGGCAATCTTGATTCCAGCTTGTGCTTCTTCCAGCCCAGCATTTCTCATGATGTACTCTGCATATAAGTTAAATAAGCAGGTTGACAATATACAGCCTTGACGTACTCCTTTTCCTATTTGGAACAAGTCTGTTGTTCCATGTCCACTTCTAACTGTTGCTTCCTGACCTGCATATAGGTTTCTCAAGAGGCAAGTCAGGTGGCCTGGTATTCCCATCCCTTTCAGAATCTTCCACAGTTTATTGTGATCCACACAGTCAAAGACTTTGGCATAGTCAATAAAGCAGAAGTAGATATTTTTCTGGAACTCTCTTGCTTTTTTGGTGATCCAGCAGATGTTGGCAATTTGATCTCTGGTTCCTCTGCTTTTTCGAAAACCAGCTTGAACATCTGGAAATTCATGGTTCACATACTGCTGAAGCCTGGCTTGGAGAATTTTGAGCATTACTTTACTAGCGTGTGAGATGAGTGAAATTGTGCAGTAGTTTGAGCATTCTTTGGCATTGCCTTTCTTTGGGATTGGAATGAAAACTGACCTTTTCCAGTCCTGTGGCCACTGCTGAGTTTTCCAAATTTGCTGGCATGTTGAGTGCAGCACTTTCACAGCATCGTCTTTCAGGATTTGAAATAGCTCAAGTGGAATTCCATCCCCTCCACTAGCTTTGTTCATAGTGATGCTTTCTAAGGCCCACTTGACTTCACATTCCAGAATGTCTGGCTCTAGGTGAGTGATCACACCATCGTGATTATCTGAGTCATGTAGATCTTTTTTGTACAGTTCTTTTGTGTATTCTTGCCACCTCTTCTTAATATCTTCTGCTTCTGTTAGGTCCATACCATTTCTGTCCTTTATCAAGCCCATCTTTGCGTGAACTGTTCCCTTGGTATCTCTAATTTTCTTGACAAAATCTTTAGTCTTTCCCATTCTGTTGTTTTCCTCATTTCTTTGCATTGATCGCTGAGGAAGGCTTTCTTATCTCTCCTTGCTATTCTTTGGAACTCTGCATTCAGATGCTTATATCTTTCCTTTTCAAATCCTTTGCTTTTCACTTCTCTTCTTTTCACAGCTATTCAGGGATCGAGACCATCCCCATGGAAAATAAATGCAAAAAAAAAAAAAAAAAAAGCAAAATATAGATCCTTACAAGATTCCAAATTTAAAGCATAATCAGCAACAGTAATATACCCAATCTGGCATTCATTGTTTCCTGGTACCTGGCAAGTCTTCTCAATTTAAAAAAATTTTTTTAGGTTTTGGTGGTAATGATGAAGGAAGATTCTCAGTAACAACTCCACAGATTAGAATAGTGAATTCTCAATTTAATTTATGAAATTTAATTTATGGACAGTCAGGATTGAGCTATGTATTATATGCTGGGTAAACTGAAGAAGACATATGTTCAAATGGTATCATTAACAAGCCTATCTGATTCTTAACTTTTTAATTAAGAAATCACAGTGGTCTTTTTATGTTGGCTTCTTCATAAAATGAGTTGAAAGCCTTCATTTTAATTTTCAAAGAAATAAATGACAAATTTATTTTCTCCATTTTAAGTTTTGGAAGAATTCACCCAGAGACACCTAAGGCTGGGGTTTACTTTGGCAAAACATTTAATGATGAATTCAATTTCTTCAAGAGATACCAGGCCAGAAAAATTTTTGATTCCTTCTTCTGGTCAGCTCAGTAAGGTATATTTGTCATCCAAATGTTCAAATTTATCAGCAAACTTTTTGCTAGCATTGTGTTATATCTCCTGCCACTGGGCTTACTCTTGTGAGGAATCACCCCATATCCTCACTACTTTCTTAGGACTATCTGTACTTCCTTCGGAGAAGGCAATGGCACCCCACTCCAATACTCTTGCCTGGAAAATCCCATGGACGGAGGGGCCTGGAGGGCTGCAGTCCATGGGGTCGCTAGGAGTCGGACACGACTGAAGCGACTTAGCAGCAGCTGCAGCAGTACTTCCTTGCTTTGGGCAACTGCTTTGTTGTTGTTTTAATCTGTGAGTGTTATCTTCTCTGAGATTAACTGAAAATGCATTTGTTATTAGTTTGTCATTTCACTTTTGCACAACAGGCAAGATAAGGCTAGTTCTGTCTCTAATCACTCTGTTCACAACAGAGGTTTTCCCTGTTTGAGAATAAAATTAAGGAAAAAATGTTTCCTTACTCAAATCTCTTCAGTGTTTTTACCTCTAAAAATTGTGCCCAGACTTATCAGAAATTCAGGTTATTTCCAAAGTAGCATTTCCCAGGCTCGGGAATTTTCCTTGTACAAGGAAATAAATGTATATGAGAGATAGTAATAAATTTGGGGGAAACAGCAATGAGTGCAGGAAATAGCAGTAATAAAACAGTAAACCTCAAAAGTATTGAAAGTATGAGTTGGAGTATATTTTGAAATGGGAGAGAGAAAATGAAATCTAATGTGGCACAGATTTGACTCAATGTCTGAGGCAGTGGGTTTATAATGCTTTATGAGATGCTTCTTCAGTCAACTCAGAAATTTGAGATGACTGCAAACCAATTTCCGATGATTGTGACAGTTGAAGAAACAAAGTTTCATAACCTATAAGTAAGAAAAAGGAATAGTAAATCCTTTTTACAAGAAAATTTCTATTCTTTTAATGTACACTGTTTGTCCTAGATGAAATAATATCTGATTACTCGGAGGTGGTATGCCTTCGGCACTTTCCCCTGTCTTCTCATGCCATTTTGATGATTCTCCCTTTGTTTCTTATCACCTCTATTTCTTCCCAATTTCAAGGACAGAAGCTCTCATTTATTTTACTTTTTAAAAGATTGAAATGTAGTTAATTTATAATGTGTTAGTTTCTGATGTGATTTAGTTTCTGTAAAGTGATTCAGGTAAATACATACACATATATTCAATATTTTCCTCTATAGTTTATTACAGTATATTGAAAATGGTTTCCTGTGCTATGCAGTAAGACCTTGTAGTTGGTATATTTTATATATAGTAGTTTGTGTCTGCTAATCTCCAACTCCTAATTTACTCCCTCCCTTTTCCGTTTGGTAACCATAAGTTTTGTTTTCTATGTCTGTCAACCTGTTTCTATTTTATAGATTAAAAATTCTCATTTATACTCAGGGCTCATTTAAAATTGTATGTCATTGCACTATTTATATTTTTGATATATCTCTAGAAAAAAATCATGAAAAGCTTAGTATTCTGTGAATAAATTACAAATATCCCTACGAGGCAAGTAATCTATTTTAGGCTTGGAGCCCTGTTTTGGTATTTAAGATCTAATACCCAGAGAACTGTCATTTATGTGAATGCTGGCACTGCTTTTACCTCCAAGGTAGAATGCTCACCAAGTAGAACTGATTCTTTTGGGGCAGCAAAATATGCCTCTGAAAAGATATATCAGCAAAGAACAATTACTGTGCCAGCAGTTTTCACCCTCTGTGCTAAGTACTGAATTGCTCTTTTATCCTTTTTTCCCCTCCTGATAGTGTGGACATTGGCGGAATAGAGCTTATTGTTTTAAAACACTACCAATGTAAAGATTGTCAGGAAATTTTTCTAAAATGAGATTTAACATGAAATCTGTTATATTCCTTAGCTTGATGACTATATTTACTGAATATGGTAAGTTTACCAAAAATACTGATTCATCAACGAAAGAGAAACATTGAACTCATTTCAAATGGTTAGGTTTACATTTCATTTATTCAATTAAACACTCATTCTCTTTTTCTTTTCTCTGGGAAAAGAACAAGCCTAGAGGCATAAAAGAGGAAGCTATGATTATGAGTCCTAAAATATAATTCAAAGTACAAATTCTCAACACCATATTCACATCATAAAATATGATTTCCCTGAAGTGTGCTGTCAAGATGCAAACATCAGAAGTTAGATATTTCTTATATCTACTTTGAATGTTATTTCAAACATTCAGAATAATCCCTTCTTATCTTTGGAACTCAACTAAAAACTCTTACATTTTTCCTTTTCTACACAAAGAAGTGTTAAGGAAAGAATAAACATATTTTGAACATGTTTTAAATGAAATTGTTTAAAATAAATACTAATGAAATTTAACGTTGTGTATAATAACTGTCATCACAGTGAAAAGACTAGTTAATTTTATCCTGTTTTTTTTTTTTTAATATATCTTCCTATCAGTATCTTTTTTTTTTTTTAAGAAAATATACATGGATGGGGCCCATATTTGACTTTTATAATTATTTCTCCCTACAAGCAATTAGGCAGATTATTTAAAATTCCTCATGGCTTCAAAATGGTGTTGCACATAAAAGTTGCTACTGGTGATTAACTTGATATCTGGCAAAATCTCACCTTATTGCATCTCATCTGTTCCCTTATATACTCTGACAAAGGACTATTTGAAACTTTAAAATATGATTGTAACTAGAACTTAAAGGAAATAACGTACTAGTGCTAGAAGAGTTTTCCCAATTTCAGTTCTAGTCATATGAGATAAATAACTGGAAGAATCCTTTTATCTCCCTGAAAATTGAGGTTTATACTAAGCAGAAAACTTCTCATTTCCTCTACCTTGTAGTGTGTATTAAATGACTGATCACTATCTTATGCATCCAAATTAATTATCCTTTCCATGAAAAACTCTCATCTTTAAAAAAAAAAAAAAAACTCATAGTTTTTTGTGTTTTTTTTTTTTAAGATTACCTTTTTTAAAAAGAAGTATTAGGTTTACAAAAAACTACAGCAATTTCCTGTATCTTCCCTGTCTCTACAATTGTGTGGCTTCCCCCATTATCAATGTTCCTCACTCAGATGTTATTTTATTATATTTTATTTACCAAGGATGAACCTACCTACACTGACCTCAAGATCACCCAAAGTCCATAGACTTCACTCTTGATGTTGTACATTCTATGGATTTTGGCAAACTGGAGAAGGAAATGGCAACCACTCCAGTATTCTTGCCTGGAGAACCCCATGGATGAGGAGCCTGGTGGGCTACAGTCCATGGGGTCCCAAGAGTCAGACATGACTTAGCTACTAAACCATCACCATGATCACATATATCCATTATTAGCATACAGATCATTCTGACTGGCCTAAAAAACCCTTTGTGTGGTCTCTGTTCATTTTTCCTTCCCCCTTTGCCTCATAACCAGTGATCTTTCCTTTGTCTCCAACATTTTGCCTTTTCCAGAAGTCATATGGGATTTAGTCTTTTCAGAGTAATTCTTTCATATATTAATATGCATTTAAGCTTCTTCTATATCTTTTCATGGCTAAATAGCTTAATTCTTTTTAGTGCTAAATAATAGTTCATTGTCTGTATGTGTCACAGTTCATCCCATTTACCCATGGAAGCACATCTCTTTTTTTATATTTTTTTAAAGTATAGCATATGTATAATGTAAAGCAAAAAGGAAATACAGCTCCAAGAATCTTTACAAAATGAGCTTATCCATGTAACTAAAACACAAAGGTGGGAGGGAGTTCAGGATGGGGAACATATGTCCACCCATGTCTGATTCATGTCAATGTGTGGCAAAAACCACTACAATATTGTAAAGTAATTAGCCTCCAATTTAAAATTAATTAATTAATTTAAAAAAATACTGACCGTTCTCTTGTGAGAATGCCTTTTGGTATCCCTTCTGATCATTACCCTCCCTCAAAAGTAAAGTACTATTTTGATTTCTAACAACATAAGGTAGTTTCTTTTCTTTTTTAACTTTATAGGAATGTAATCATGCAGCAATGTTTGCCATTGTTATTGCATATAATTGTAGGTTTTTATTCTCATTGTTGAATATAGTATTCCATTATTAATCTGTCATAGTTTATCCAGTCTACCAGACAAGAGATTTGGGTTGTGTCCATTTTTGGCCATTTTCTAAAGGTCCATGTATTTCAGTAATCATAACTAAAAGTTCCTTTGAGTAGATGCTAAAGAGTAAAACTGCTGGGTTACAGGGAATGTATATGTTCAATTTACTAAATAATGTGTATTTCCACAGTGATTGCACCAATTTATGCTTCTAATGGAGGTGTATAAAAGTTCTAGGAGTACAGGGTATTTTATATTTTTATTTTTTATTGAAGGACAGGGAAGCCTGGTGTGCTGCAGTCCATGGGGTTGCAAAAAGTTGAACATAACTGAGGGACTGAAAAACAGCAACAATTGAAGTCTAGTTGACTTACAACATTGTGTTAATTTCTGCTGTACAGCAAAGTGATTCAGTTCTGTGTGTGTGTGTGTATGTATATATATTTTCATATTTTTCCATTCTGGTTTGTAATAGGATATTGAATATAGTTTCCTGTGGTATATAATAGGACCTTGTTGTTTATCCATTGTATATATTAGTTTGCATTTGCTGGCCCCAACCTTCCAGTCCTTTCTTCCAATCCCTTTTACCCCTTGGCAACTATAAGTCTGTTCTTTATGTCTTTGAGTCTGTTTCTGTTCAGTAGATAGGTTCACTTGTCATATTTTAGATTCTACATATGAGTGAAGTCATACAGTATCTGTCTTTCTCTCTGACTTTCTTTGCTTAATATGATAATCTCTAGGTCAACAATTTTCAGCTTGTATATATTTGGTCAAGTTATTTAATCTTTATCTGTCACATCTTCCTTATTTTTAAATTACAGTAAGTAAATTGTTTCTCATGTGGCTGTTGCTTAGAAGAGGTACACGGAAAATTTAGTCTAATGTTAGTACATACTGAAAATAACTACATTGTGACTTTTTAAAAAATATTATTCTGTTTTAATCCAAGTACTTTAAATTTCACCAGTCACTGTCATGTGGGCTATGAGCTAGGCACATTGGATTATTACTAAGTTGAACAATTGAAGAAAGGAGTTCTACTGGGACACATGAAAGTAGAAATAGACCTGCAGGATATGCAATTTCATTCCTATACAGAATCCTGCATGTGGGATCTATGGGACCTTTAGAAATAATTACCAAATAAAGTATAGTAAAATTCATACCGGATGTGTACATCTCTGATAATATAGTGAAAGAACAAGGGAAAAAACAGGATGGCTGTATTTTCAAGGATGTAAGGATACATTATTTCTCAAAATGTCAATCAGAAGCCATCAGAACATAACAGGAAAAAGATAAAGACGTCTGGGTGTTTTGGTGAAAATAGGTTAGAGAGGTAAGATGGCAAGACACAAGGGTGAAAACAGTATTATAGATAAGAGATGCTGATGGCTGGACCAGTGCAGTAGCATTGGGAGAATATAAGTACTCAGAATTCAAATTCAGAAATAATTTTAAGGTAAAGCCACTATAATTAGTTTACAAAATGTGCATGAAATGTGAGAGGGAATGAGATAGGAGTCAAACCACTGTCAACTGATACGGAAAAGATAGTTTGTGGAACAATTAGAAGGGGGAGTTTAGTCCAGTTTTGATTTTATTGACTTCTGGAAACTTAAAGACATCTTGGTAGAGGTGTAGAGTTAGAAATACAAGATTGCAGTTCATATTTGACTGTGGACATATATTTGTACATCATGGGTAAATAGGTAAAATGAAACTGAAAAGACATCATCTAGGAGTGAGTCTTGTTGTTGTGGTTCAGTCGCTCAGTCATGTCCGACTCTTTGTGACTCCATGGACTGCAGCAGACCAGGCTTCCCTGTCCTTTATCATCTCCCAGAGCCCGCTCAAATTCATGTCCATTGAGTAGGTAATGACATCCAACTGTCTCATCCTCTGTCATCCCCTTCTTCTCCTGCCTTCAATTTTCCCAGCATCAGGGTCTTTTCTAATGAGTCAGTTCTTCGCATCAGGTGGCCAAAGTATTGGAGCTTCAGCATCAGCCCTTCCAGTGAATTTTCAGGACTGATCTCCTTTAGGATGGACTGGTTGGATCTCCTTGCAGTCCAAGGGACTCTCAAGAGTCATCTCCAACTCCAAAGTTCAAAAGCATCAATTCTTCAGCATTCAGCCTTCTTTATGGTCCAACTGTCATATCCATACATGGCTACTGAAAAAACCACAGCTTTGACTATAAGAGTGAGTATAGATAAAAAATTAAAGAGCTTCCAGATAAAGAAGTTGGGTAGCAAAGGTGACTGGTAAATAAGTGATGAAATTGGGATTGACAGATTTTTTTCTCCGGCATTATAAAAATATTCTTCTACCATCTTGTAGCTTCCATTTGTGTCTAATGTGAGGTCAGTGATAATTTGGGTCTTTTGAATCATTGTTCACTGCATGGATATGTTATTTTTCTCTTTGTTCTTTTCAATATTTTCAACTCATTTTGGTTTTCAGCAGCTGGCTATCATGTGCTTAGGTTTGACTTCTTTTTGTTAATTTTCTTTGGTATTTACTGAGTTTTTGAACTTATATACCTCTCAGTAAATTTTCCCAGACACAACTGAGTGATTGAACAACAACACTAAATTTTTGAAACATTTTAGTGCACTTTTCATTTTTGTGTTTCCATATGAATTGTGAAATTTTTGGTTCTAGTTCTGTGAAAAATGTCATTGGTAATTTGATAGGGATCACTGAATCTGTAGATTGCATTTGGTAGTATAGCCATTTTCACAATATTGATTCTTCCTACCCAGGAACATGGAATATTTATTCATCTGTTTATGTCATCTTTGATTTCTTTCAAAAGCATCTTATGATTTTGTGTGTATAGTTCTTTTGTCTCCTTAGGTAAGTTAATACCTAGATATTTAATTTTTTTTGTTGCAGTGATGAATGGGATTGATACCATTATTTCTCCTTCTGAATTTTCATTTAGTATATAGAAATGCAACTGATTTCTGTGTATTGATTCTGTATCCTGCAACTTTGCTAAATTTACTGATTCAGTTCAATTCAGTTCAGTTCATTTCAGTCTCTCAGTCATGTCTGACTCTTTCCAACCCCATGAATTGCAGCACACCAGGCCTCCCTGTCCATCACCAACTCCCGGAGTTCACTCAGACTCATGTCCATCAAGTCAGTGATGCCATCCAGCCATCTCATCCTCTGTCGTCCCCTTCTCCTCCTGCCCCCAGTCCCTCCCAGCATCAGAGTCTTTTCCAATGAGTCAACTCTTTGCATGAGGTGGCCAGAGTACTGGAGTTTCAGCTTTAGCATCATTCCTTCCAAAGAAATCCCAGGGCTGATCTCCTTCAGAATGGACTGGTTGGATCTCCTTGCAGTCCAAGGGACTCTCAAGAGTCTTCTCCAACACCACAGTTCAAAAGCATCAATACTTTGGTGTTCAGCCTTCTTCACAGTCCAACTCTCACATCCATACATGACCACAGGAAAAACCATAGCCTTGACTAGATGGACATTTGTTGGCAAAGTAATGTCTTTGCTTTTGAATATGCTATCTAGGTTGGTCATAACTTTCCTTCCAAGGAGTAAGCGTCTTTCAATTTCATGGCTGCAGTCACCATCTGCAGTGATTTGGGAGCCCCCCAAAATAAAGTCTGACACTGTTTCCCCATCTATTTCGCATGAAGTGATGGGACCGGATGCCATGATCTTCATTTTCTGAATGTTGACCTTTCAGCCAACTTTTTCACTCTCCTCTTTCACTTTCATCAAGAGGTTTTTTAGTTCCTCTTCACTTTCTGCCATAAGGGTGGTGTCATCTCTATATCTGAGGTTATTGATATTTCTCCCACCAATCTTGATTCCAGCTTTTGTTTCTTCAAGTCTAGTGTTTCTCATGATGTACTCTGCATATAAGTTAAATAAACAGGGTGACAATACAACAGCCTTGACGTACTCCTTTTCCTGTTTGGAACAAGTCTGTTGTTCCATGTCCACTTCTAACTGTTGCTTCCTCACCTGTATACAGATTTCTCAAGAGGCAGGTTACATGGTCTGGTATTCCCATCTCTTTCAGAATTTTCCACAGTTTATTGTGATCCACACAGTCAAAGGCTTTGGCATAGTCAATAAAGCAAAAGTAGATTTTTTTCTGGAACTCTCTTCCTTTTTCCATGATCCAGTGGATGTTGGCAATTTAATCTCTGGTTCCTCTGCCTTTTCTAAAACCAGCTTGAACATCAGGAAGTTCACGGTTCATGTATTGCTGAAGCCTGGCTTGGAGAATTTTGAGCATTACTTTACTAGCGTGTGAGATGAGTGCGATTGTGCGGTAGATTGAGCATTCCTTGGCATTGCCTTTCTTTGGGATTGGAATGAAAGCTCACCTTTTCCAGTCCTGTGGCCATTGCTGAGTTTTCCAAATTTGCTGGCATATTGAGTGCAGCACTTTCACAGCATCACCTTTCAGGATTTGAGAGAGCTCAAGTGGAATTCCATCACCTCCACTAGCTTTGTTCGTAGTGATGCTTTCTAAGGCCCACTTGACTTCACATTCCAGGATATCTGGCTCTAGGTGAGTGATCACACCATTGTGATTATCTGGGTCGTGAAGATCTTTTTTGTACAGTTCTTTTGTGTATTCTTGCCACCTCTTCTTAATATCTTTTGCTTCTTTTAGGTCCATACCATTGATTAGCTCTAGTAATTTTCTGATACTATCTTCAGGGTTTTCTGTGTATAGTATCATGTCATCTGCAAACAGTGAGATCTTTACTTTTTTTCTGATCTGGATTCCTTCCACTTCTTTTTCTTCTCTGATTGCTGTAGTTAGGACTTCCAGAACTATGTTGAATAATAGTGGGGAAACTGGTCGCCCTTGTCTTGTTCCTGATCTTAGGGGGAATGCTTTCAGTTTTTCACCATTGAGAATAATGTTTGCCATAGGTTTGTCGTACATGGCCTTTACTATTGTTGAGGTATATTCCTTTTATACCCATTTTTGAAGAGTTTTAATCACAAATAGGTTCTGAATTTTGTCAAAGGCTTTTTCTGTGTCTATTTAGATTGTCATATGGTTTTTATCTTGCAATTTGTTCATATGGTGTATCACACGGATTGATTTGCATATGTTGAAGAAATCTTGCATCCCTGGAATAAACCCAACGTGATCATGATGTATGAGCTTTTTGATGTGTTCCTGAATTCTGTTTTCTAAGATTTTGTTGAGGATTTTTCTATCTATGTTCATCAGTGATATTGACCGGTAGTTTTCTTTTTTTGTGTTGTCTTTGGTTTTGGTATCAGGGTGATGTTGGCCTTGTAGAATGAGTTCGAAAGTGTGCCATCCTCTGCAAATTTTTGAAAGAGTTTCAGAAGGATAGGCATTAGTTCTTCTCTAAACCTTTGATAGAATTCTCCTGTGAAGCTGTCTGGTCCTGGGCTTTTGTTTTTTGGGAGATTTTTGATCACAGCTTCAATTTCATTGCTTATAACTAGGTTGTTCATAATTTCTATTTTTTCCTGCTTCAGTCTTGGAAAATTGAACTTGTCTAAGAATCTGTCCATTTCTTCCATGTTATCCATTTTATTGCTATAGTTGTATAGCAATTTATGGTATAGTTGTTCATAGTAGTCTCTAATAATCTTTTGTATTTCTGCATTGTCTGTTGTAACACCTCTATCATTTCTAATTTTGTTGATTTGATTTTTCTCTCTTTTTTTCTTGATGAGTCTGGCTAAAAGTTTGTCAATTTTGTCTATCTTCTCAAAGAACCAGCTTTTATTTTTATTAATCTTTACTATTGTTTCTTTCATTTCTTTTTCATTTATTTCTGCTCAGATCTTTATGATTTCTTTCCATCTACTAATTCTGAGGGTTTTTTGTTCTTCTTTTTCCAGTTGTTTTAGGTGTAAAGTTAGGTTGTCTATTCAATGTTTTTCTTGTTTCTTGAGGTAGGATTGCACTGCTATAAACTTCCATCTTAGAACTGCTTTTGCTGCATCCCACATGTTTTGAATTGTCATGTTTTCACTGTTGTTTGTTTCTAGAAATTTTTTGCTTTGCCTCCTGATTTCTTCAGTAACCCGTTGGTTATTTTTAAAAGTTTTGTTTAATCTCCATGTGTTTGTGTTTCTTACAGATTTTTTCTTGTAATTGATATCTAGTCTCATAGCATTGTGCTCAGAGAAGATGCTTGATATGATTTCAATTTCCTAAATTTACTGAAGTTTGATTTGTGACCCAAGATGTGATCTATCCTGAAGAATGTTCCATGTGCACTTAAAAAGGTGTATTCTTCTGTATTTGGATGAAAAGTCCTGAAGATATCAATGAGATCCATCTCATCTAATGTATCTTTTAAGACTTGTGTTTCCTTATTAATTTTCTGTTTTGATGCTCTGTCCATTGGTGTGAGTGGGGTGATAAAGTCTCCTACTATTATTGTGTTACTGTCAATTTTTCCTTTTATGTCTGTTAGTGTTTGTCTTACATATTGAGGTGCTCCTATGTTGGGTGCATAGATATTTACAATTGTTATATCTTCCTCTTGGATTGATCCCTTGGTCATTATGTAGTGTCCTTCCTTATCTCTTGTAATCTTCTTTATTTTAAGGTCTGTTTTGTCTGATATGAGGTTTGCTACTCCAGTTTTGCTTTGCTTTCCATTTGCATGGAATATGTTTTTCTATACTCTCTCTTTCAGACTATATGTCTCTTGAGGTCTGAAGTGGGTTTCTTGTAGACAGCATATATGTGTCTTTTTTTTGTATCCATTCAGCCAGTCTGTGTCTTTTGGTTCGAGCATTTAATACATTTATATTTTAAGTACTTATTGATATATATGTTCCTATTGCTATTTTCTTAATTATTTGGGGTTGATTTTGTAGATCTTCTTTTCTTCTCTTGTATTTCTTGACTATATAAGTCCATTTAACATTTGTTGTAAAGCTGGTTTGGTGGTACTGAATTCTCTTTAACTTTTGCTTGTCTGAAGAGCTTTTTATTTCTCCATCACTTTTGAATGAGATCCTTTCTGTGTATAGTAATCTTGAGTGTAGATTTTCCCTTTCAGTACTTTAAATATATCCTGCCATTCCCTTCTGGCCTGCACAGCTTCTGCTGAAAGATCAGCTGTTAAGCATATTGGGTTTCCCTTGTATGTTACTTGTTGCTTCTCCCTTGCTGCTTTTAATAGTCTTTCTTTGTGTTTAGTCTTTGTTAGTTTGATTAGTATGTGTCTTGATGTGTTTCTCTTTGGATTTACTCTGTATGGGACTCTTCCTTCATGCCTCTTGAACTTTATTGATTATTTCCTTTCCTATGTTGGTAAATTTTAACTATAATCTCTTCAAAAATTTTGTCATACCCTTTCTTTTTCTCTTCTTCTTCTGGGACCCCTATAATTCGAATGTTGCTTATCTGATATTGTCCGAGAGTTCTCTGAGACTGTCCTCAGTTCCTTTCATTCTTTTTACTTAATTCTGCTCTTCAGAAATTATTTCCACCATTTTATCTTCCAGCTCACTGATTCATTCTTCTGCTTCAGATAGTCTGCTATTGATTCCTTCTAGAGTAATTTTAACTTCAGTAATTGTGTTGTTTGTCTCTGCATGTTTATTCTTTAATTCTTCTAGGTCTCTGTTAATTAATTCTTGCATTTTCTCCATTTTGTTTTCAAGGTTTTTGATCATCTTTACTATCATTATTCTGAATTGTTTTTCAGACAGTTTGCCCATTTCCTATTCGTTTATTTGGACTTCTGTGATTCTGGTTTCTTCCTTAATTTGTGTAGTATTCCTCTGCCTTTTCATGATTTTTTTTTTTTTTAACTTATTGTATTTGAGGTCTCCTTTTCCCAGGCTTCAGGGTTGAATTCTTTCTTCCTTTTGGTTTCTACCCTCCTAAGTTTGGTTCAGTGGTTTGTGTAGGCTTTGTATATGGTGAGATTTTGCTGAGGTTTTTTGTTTGTTTGTTTCTCTTCTGAAGGTCAAGGCTGAGAGTGGTGGTAATCCTGTCTGCTGATGATTGGGTTCATATTTTCGCTTTGTTTGTTTTTAGATGAGGCATCCTGCACATGGTGCTACTGGTGGTTGGGTGATGCCAGGTCTTGTATTCAAGTGGTTTCCTTTGAGTGAATTCTCACTATTTGATACTTCCTAGGGTTAGTTCCCTGGTATTCTACGGTCCTGGAGTCAGTTCTCCCTTTCCAAAGGCTCAGGGATTGATCTCTGTTCAGGAACAGGGATTCCACCAGTGGTTTGTTATGGCATTAAGTGAGATTAAAACAAATACCCAAAAATGAGAAACCAAAAATGAAACCCAGACAAATGAAAGTTACAAAATCAGGCAAATAATAATTAAAATAATCGAATATACACATATACATATACACCCATAAGCAAAATCAAAACTATCCAACAAAATAAAATACAATAGATTGACCCGACAAGCAAAGGAAACTAAAAATCATATCTACTAATTAAGAACAAAACTAACTAAAGCACCACAAACTGGAAAACAAAACTAAAGTGAGGTGCCAAGTGTGGAATAAAGCAATGTAAATAAAACTAACAAATATGTTGAGAAGAAAGAAAAGAAAGAAAGAATAGATATGAAAAGTTAAACAGACAAAGAAGATTTATATACATTAAAGTTTAACTTCAAGGGGAAAAGAGTAGTAGGAAAAGCAAACAAATGGGAAAATATATAAAAATAATAATTGGTTTAAAATATTAAAAATTTAAAAAAGAGTAAAGAAAAAAAGGAAAACTCCACAGAGATGCAAAAGCCCAAAATAGAGGTAGAGTTTTATAACAACAATAAAATATGTAACTGAGGGAAAAGGAAAAAAGCTCAAAAGCTTCATTAGATTTCATAGTGCCAATAAAATCTACAACTACAACAGAAGGGGGGGAAGAAAGGAAAAAAAAATCCAAAAGAATCTACAGAACAAATCAAACATAAGAAAAATGTTTTTCTTGAGTCACTGCTGTTAGAGCCCTTTCCCTTTCTGGGAATTACAGTCCACCTGGCCTCCCTAGGTTGCCCTCCAACACTGTGCTGACCTCTGGACCTTCTGTGGGGCAGCTCAGATTCTAATCTGGTCCTACTCCTGTGTGTTTTTGCCTCCCAGGTCCACAGCTATCAGAACTAGTGTTTTTTCTTTTGTGGCAGCTCTCAATGACCTTTTATATATTCCATAGACACAGAGTCTGCCTAGTTGATGGTGTGGATTTAATCAGCAGCTTGTACAGCTGGTGTGAAGGTTTTAAATCTTCTTCCTTAGCCACACTGCCCCTGGGTTTCAACTGTGGTTTTATTTCCACCTATGCATGTGGGTGGAGAAGGCAATGGCAACCCACTCCAGTACTCTTGCCTGGAAAATCCCATGGGCGGAGGAGCCTGGTAGGCTGCAGTCCAGGGGGTCGCTAAGAGTCGGACACGACTGAGCGATTTCAATTTCACTTTTCACTTTCATGTGTTGGAGAAGGAAATGGCAACCCACTCCAGTGTTCTTGCCTGGAGAATCCCAGGGATGGGGGAGCCTGGTGGGCTGCCATCTATGGGGTCCCACAGAGTCGAACACAACTGAAGCGACTTAGCAGCAGCAGCAGCATGCATGTGGATCACCCACTGAGGTTTGCTCCTGGGGCTGCCCTGGAAAACTTGGATTTTCCCCTGTGAGGGCAAGATGTGGAAACGAAGCAGCTGCTTAGATCACAGGGGTTCTGGCAGCACCAGGTACTCAGGAGACTTGGCGGCTAGGGCAGCAGGCAATACAGTGTTCTAGAAGGGTATGGCAACCAGTATTGGCCAATACGCTCTAGTATTCTTGCCTAGAGAACTCCTCTGACATAGAAGGCTAGCAGGCCACAGTCTACAGGGTCACAAAGTGTTGGACATGCCTGAAGCAACCGTGTACACATAGACGCAGGACTTTTTTGCCTGTGGCAGCTCTGCCCTAGTGAGAGCTGAGCATGAAGATGGTGCAGCTGCTTGGCTTGCGGGGACCCTGGAAGCGGCAGGGACATGGACTGCCTCTGCCACAGGAGTTATGGCCCCATCAGAGTCTTTTTTCAAGCCTCTTATAGCTGGCGATCGGAAGGTCTTTTTGACCAGTCTTTCTCTGTAGCTCCACCTGTTCAGGCACTTAAAGGGCTCAATTGCCTGGGATCCTTCTCTGTTATTTGGCGCGTCAGGCACATAGGTGGGGCCCCCTTGCTGAGGTCCTACTCTGCAGTTCAGTGTGTCAGGCGTTGAATGGGCCAGCCTCTCTATTGTTCAGCTGCTGATTCTGGCATGTGGGGAGAGACAGGAGATGGTGATGGCTCCACCCTCTATGTGTGACTCAGTGGTATCGTTTTACCTCCATGGCTGCCCACCTTTCCTCCACAGGCATTTCCCCCCCAAGTCTCCGCCCTCATATCCGCTCCATCTGTGTCTCCCCAGTCAACAGCAGCCCTCACCCTGGAATTGCTCCACAATCCCTAAACTCCAGCTCCCAGCCTCTGCACAAGTCCATGGGACCTGCATCCCTGTTCAGGGTGTGTATGGCTGCAGCAAGGACTGTCTGATTCTCATTCCATTTAAGCTGCCACAGATCAGGTGTATCACTTTCAGCCTTAAATGTTTCTTCTCTGACTAATACAATTGCCTGAATGTGAGGATCAGACCCCTGCTTCAGTTCCCCCACCCACCAAGGGCAGGGCCAGTCCTGCTAAGACTCCTGTTTTTCCCCCTAGTTCCTTCATCCTACCAAATTTTGTGTGGTTTTATATATTATTCTCTGCTGGTCAGGTAGTCCTGTCTGCTCTCAGCTGGTGTTCTGCATGCACTTCTGTGTCTGAAGGTGTATTCCTGATGTATCCATGGAGAAAGATATACTCCACATCTGCCTACTCCTCTGCCATCTTCTGCTTTTCATTTTTTGAAAATTATTTTCTGGTTATTTTAAAGAGTTTATATTTCTATTTTGAAATTTGCTTTTAAATCTAAGTGTGTTTTTTTTTTTTTAATGCCCTTGAGCGTAGTTATATCAGTTCTTGTCTGTTTTTTGGTGTTTTTTTTTGGTATGTTAAATCATTTTGTAAGGTATCCTCAAACATTGCAAATGATGTGATGTATAAAGTCCAGATTAAATTTTTTAATTGGTATGCAGCTAATTTGGCTAAACTCAAACTGTTCAAACTCTCATTTCAATGTCTGGTAAGCCAAATTTCAAATCAGTGATTTTTATCTTAGCCAAGATCTTCAAGTTTTGCACTCTTCCCCCCCGCCCCCTCCCCGTTCAGAGGTTAGTTACACATTTGGACATAGATGCTTTCTGGAAATTTTCACCTTATTTTTAGTTTGTGTGTTTGGCCCTGCTTTTCCAAGTGCAAGAGATAAGGATTTAACTGTTACATAGCCACACCAGAGTCTGCCCTTAGTATAAAATATATAGAAACAGGACACTCATAATTCCATTTACTACTTCCACGTGATGACTCTTTCTAGTATCTGCTTTGTTCATTCTCCATAGACTCTGCCAATCTCTTTTGTTGTTAATAGTATTGCCTTTTGTTGTTATTTTTTAGCATGCATATTTTTCATCTGTTAGAAATTTGGATTGATCAGTTCTTTGGCCATTCTAAAAGTAAATGTTTAATTATTTGCCTTTCAAATCTTATTTTTAACTGTAAAATGAAAGCCTCAGGCCCCTAATGAGGGCATTAAGGCCTAATCAGAAATCTTGTCACTGATACAATATATAGTGCAGTTTTTACTAATAATACTTGGTGGTGAAAGAGAGAAAAAAGATATGGCCTTTCAATTATTCATTTCTTCCTCATTATTCATTTATTCATTGACTTATTTATTCAGTATACATTTATGAGCCACACATTTGCCTATGCTCTTGGGATAGAACTGTTAAGAAATACAACATCTGTCCTTGTGGAGTTTGTATTGTAGGAGAATGATAGAAAAATGAAACAGTAGGCAATAAGTAAGAAAATTGTATTCTCTGGTAGATGGTGAAAAATACCTTGTAAAATAGGGGGCCTAGAAACATAAGTGTGAGAAATAATGGTGCTTGAGAGTTTGTAGTTGTAAATAAGGTTCTACTTCATTGAAAAGTGGGGTTTTGAGTACAGTCATAAAGGAGACAAGTGAGCTAACCACATGGATATATGACTTTCAACAAGGGGCACTGCTATGTGCAAGAGAGGTCTCTAGAACCTGCAAGGTTGTCAGTGTACCTGAAACAGGAAGGGTTCAAGCTCTGTTATTGTTGTTCAATCACACAGCTGTGTCTGACTTGTGAGCCTATGGACTGCAGCACACAGCACTACAGGCTTCCCTGTCCTTTACCATCTTCCAGAGCTCACTCAAACTGTGTCCATTGAAATGGTGATGCCATCCAACCATCTCATCCTCTGTTATCCCCTTCTCCTGCCTTTAATCTTTCCCAGCATCATGGTCTTTTCTAATAAGTTGGCTCTTCACATCAGATGGCCAAACTTTTGGAGCTTCAGCATCAGTCCTTCCAATGAATATTCATGATGATTTCCTTTAGGATCGATTGGTTTGATCTCCTTGCTACCCAAGGGACTCTCAAGAGTCATCTCCAACAACACAGTTCAAAAGCATCAATCAATTCTTCAGTGCTCATCCTTCTTTATAGCCCAACTTTCACAATCCATACACGACTACTGGAAAAGCCATAGCTTTGACTATATGGACCTTTGTTGGCAAAGTAATGTCTCTGCTTTTTAGTACACTGCCTAGGTTTGTCATAGCTTTTCTTCCAAGAACTAAGTGTCTTTTAATTCCATGGCTAAAGTCACCATCTGTAGTGATTATGGAGCCCAAGAATATAAAGTCTGTCACTGTTTCCATTCTTTCCCCATCTATGTGCCATGAAGTGATGGGACTGGATGCCATGATTTTATTTTTCTGAATGTTGAGTTTCAAGCCAGTTTTTTCACTCTGCTCTTTAACTTTCATCAAGAGGCTCTTAGTTCCACTTTGCTTTCTTCCATAAGGGTGGTATCATCTGCATATCTGAGGTTATTGATATATCTCCCAGCAATCTTGATTCTGGTGGTGCTTCATCTAGCCCAGCATTTTGTGTGATGTACTCAATATATAAGTTAAATAATCAGGGTGACAATATACAACCTGATGGACTCCTTTCCTAATACTGAACCAGTCTTTTGTCCATGTCCGGTTCTAATTGTTGTTTCTTGACCTGCATACAGGATTCTCAGGCAGCAGGTAAGGTGGTCTGGTATTTCGATCTCTTTCAGAATTTTCCACAGTTTGTTGGTTTCCTTATAGTCAAAGGCTTTAGCATAATCAATGAAACAGAAGGAGATGTTTTTCTGGAATTCTCTTGCTTTTTCTATGATCCAGTGGATGTTGGCAATTTGATCTCTAGTTCCTCTGTTTTTACTAAATCCAGCTTGAACATCTGGAAGTTCTTGGTTCATGTACTGTTGAAGCCTGCTGCTGCTGCTAAGTTGCTTCAGTCGACTCTGTGCGACCCCATAGATGGTAGCCCACCAGGCTCCCCCGTCCCTGGGATTCTCCAGGCAAGAACACTGGAGTGGGTTGCCATTTCCTTCTCCAGTGCATGAAAGTGAAAAGTGAAAGTGAAGTAGCTCAGTCGTGTCTGACTCTTAGCGACTCTATGGACTGCGGCCTACCAGGCTCCTCCGTCCATGGGATTTTCCAGGCAAGAGTACTGGAGTGGGGTGCCACTGCCTTCAAATGGAGAATTTTGAGCATTACTTTGATAGTGTGTGAAATGAATGCAATTGTGTGGTAGTTTGAACATTCTTTGGCATTGCCTTTCTTTGGGACTAGAATGAAAACTGACCTTTTCCAGTCCTGAGGTCACTGCTGAGTTTTCCAAATTTGCTGGCATGTTGATTGCAGCACTTTAACAGCATCACCTTTTAGAATTTGAAATTTTTCCGTTGGATTCTGTCACCTCCACTAGCTTTGTTCATAGTGATGCTTCCTAAGAGCCCCCTGACTTTGCACTCCAGGATGTCCGACTATAGGTGAGTGATCATACCATAGTGGTTATCTGAGTCATTAAGATCTCTTTTGTATAGTTCTTCTGTGTATTCTTGCCACCTTCTTAAAATATCTTCTGCTTCTGTTAGCTCCATACCATTTCTGTCCTTTATTGTGCCCATCCTTGCATGAGATCTTCCCTTAGTATCTCTGAATTTCTTTAAGAGACCTCTAGTCTTTCCCATTCTGTTGTTTTCCTCTCTTTTTTTGTGTTGATCAATTAGGAAGGCTTTCTTATCTCTCCTTGCTCTTTTTTAGAACTCTGAATCCCAATGGGTATATCTGTCTTTCCTTTTTCTTTGCCTTTCATGTCTCTTCTTTTGTCAGCTATTTGTAAGGTCTCTGCACACAACCATTTTGTCCTTTTGCATTTCTTTTTCTCAGAAATGGTTTTGATCACCACCTCCTGTATGATGTATGAACCTCCATCCATAGTTCTTCAGGAACTATGTCTATCAGATTTAATCTCTTAATTCTATTTGTCACTTCCACTGTATAATCGTAAGGGACTTGATTTAGGTCATATCTGAATGGCCTAGTGGTTTTCCCTACTTTCTTCAATTTAAGTCTGAATTTGGCAAAATGGAGTTCATGATCTGAGCCATAGTCACCTCCCAGTCTTGTTTTTGCTGACTGTATAGAGCTTCTGCGTCTTCAGCTGCAAAGAATATAATCAGTCTGATTTCAGTATTGACCATCTGGTGATGTGCATGTGTAGAGTTGTTTCTTGTGTTGTTGGAAGAGGTTGTTTGTTAAGACCAGTGCATTATCTTGGCAAAACTCTGTTAGGTCTGCCCTGCTTCACTTTGTAGTCCAAGGCCAAACTTGCCTATTACTCCAGCTATCTCTTTACCTCCTACTTTTGCATTTCAGTCCCCTATGTGTAAAGGACATCTGTTTTTTGGTGTTAGTTTTAGAAGGTCATGTAGGTCATCATAGAACCATTCAACCTCAGCTTCTTTGGCCTTAGTGGTTGGGGCATAGACTTGGATTGTTGTGATATTGAATGATTTGCCTTGGAAATGGACAGAGATCATTCTGTTGTTTTGGAGATTGCACCCAAGTACTCCATTTGGTCTCTTTTGTTGACTATGGAAGCTACTCCATTCTTCTAAGGGACTCTTGCCCACAGTAGTAGATATAATGGTCATCTGAATTAAATTCACCCATTCCAGTCCATTTTAGTTTGCTGATTCCTAAAATGTCGATGTTCACTCTTGCCATCTCCTGTTTGACCACTTGCAATTTACCTTGATTCATGGACCTAACATTCCAGGTTCCTATGCCATATTGATCTTTATAGCTTCAGGCTTTACTTTCCCCACCAGACACAGCCACAGTTGGGCATTGTTTTCGCTTTGGCTCAGCCTCTTAATTCCTTCTGGTTTCCTCTCTTATCCAGTAGCATATTTGGCACCTACTGATCTGGGGAGTTCATCTCTCAGTGTCATATCTCTTTGTCGTTTCATTACTATTCATGGGGTTCTCAAGGCCAGAATGCTAAAGTGGCCTTCCATTTCCTTCTCCAGTTGACCATGTTTTTGTCAGAACTCTCCAACATCTGGGTTGGGTAGCCCTACATGGCATGGCTGTGGTGGTGGTGGTGGGCAGGCGGGGCGGGGCGGGGGAGGGTGGCGGGTAGCCCTACAAGGCTGTAGGGTTAGCTGGGTCTTGCTCTGATGGGCAGTCCCAGGCTCAGTAAATCTTTAATCCGATTTTATACTGATGGGTGGAGTTGTGTTCCTTCCCTGTAGTTTTGCCTGAGGTCAAACTGTCTAAGGGTAATGGCAACCTCCTTCAAAAGGACTTAGGCCAGGACTTTTGTATTCAGTGCCCTTGACTGTGGACCCATGCCTCCACCAGAGGCTCCCAGATACTCACAGGCAAGTCTGGCTCAGTCTCTTGTGGGGTCCTTGCTCCTTTCTCCTGTGTCATGGTGTGCACAAGGTTTTGTTGTGCTCTCCAAAAGTTTGTTTCCTCAGTCCTGTGTTAAGTTCTGTAATTAAATGCCACTGGCCTTCAAAGTCATATTCCCTGGGGATCTCAGTCCCTTTGCTGGATCTACAGCTTGGGAAATCTGTTGTGTGCCCTAGAACTTTTGCAAAAGTGCAAGAACTTCTTTGGTATAATTGTTCTCCTGTTTGTAGCTCCTCTGCTCAGTGGTTCTGTGGTTGGGCTGATGGCAACCTCCTCCAAGAGGACTAATGCCACACTCTGTGCCTCCCAGGTCTGCTGCAACCAGAACCTGGTCCCTGCCACAGGCCACTGCTGACCCATGCCTCTGCAGGAGACGCTAAAACACTCAAAGGCAGGTCTGGCTCAGTCTTTTGTGGGTGTCACTGCTCCTTTCCCTGGGTCCTGGTGTGCACAATGGTTTTGTTTGCACCCTCTGATCATCTGTGGCAGGTATGAAGTTTGATTTTAAATGCGATTTTGCCCCTCCTACCATCTTGGGGCTTCTCCTTTGCCCTTGGGTGTGGGGTATCTTTTTTTGGTGGGATTCAATTTTCTCCTGTCAATGGTTGTTCAGCAGCTGGTTGCGATTTTGGTGTTCTCACAGGACAAGATGAGCACATGTCCTACTCCACTATCTTATTTATGTTGTCAGGCCTTGGGGTGACATTATCTAACTTCAGCAAATGATCAACCTGATTGCTATGTTGAAAATAGACTGTAGAAAACAAATTTATTATGAGGTTATTAAATTAATCCAAGTTATCCACACTGGGGATGCATGACAGGCTACTTATTACACAGCAGTAGTGGAAAGTAAGTTTAAGCTATGGATGTATTTTAAAAGTAAACACAAAAGGATGTCATGATGGATCAGTATGCGTGGGGTGTAAGAAAAGTAGAGGGGTCAAGATGACTTTCAAATTACTGGCTTGAGCACCTAAGAATATTAAAATAATCTTATTAGGGGTCTTAAGATTGAGTAGCTATAAGGGGAAAAAATCAAGAGTCCAGTTTTGACCAGGGTACACTTGAGAGGTCTTACTGGCCATCAAAGTTAGGGAGGTTGAATAGGTAGCTGCATATGTGAATCCGGACTACAAATCTAGATATGTGAGTCATATAAAAGTGTGAACTAGAGATATTTAAGTGAGACATAATGCAGTATTAAAGACCATGAGAGTGGTTGTCAAGGGAGTGAGTGTGATCACAGTACAGACTAGTCCACTCTGCCCTGGAGCACTCCAACATTAACTCCTGGAATCTTCAAGTTATCTTGGCATAAATCTGTGACTCTTTCAGACGGAACATGAAAATCACTGATTTGTGTAAGATCCTCATTTTACTTTTGAACAAATTGAAAAACAGAAGTGTAAGTTTATCCAACAGCTTATCCACTGTCAGAGAGCTACGACTTATCTGACTAATAATTAAAAGACTACTTGTAAAGCAAGAGGGAATACGGCAGGAAGTGTTTCATCAAATACCCAAAGAATAGATGTCTGTGCTTATTAAATATTTAATTACAGTCTTTCCTGTGCTTTAATTAAGCACAGACTTTGAAAACTTTTGATAAAAGACTCATAGCCCTGTGTAAATTCAAAACTATCAGATTGAGGGAGTGTGATGTGTGTGTATTCAGTGTCTTTCATCACACATTACCGTTTCTTGTTAGTAAAAGAACAAGAGAGAAAATAAAATTTTGTTGTCATAGCACAGAAAATAATATATACAAATCCATATTGATGGTCTATTTGAATTTTATAGAAGTATTTACTGAACTTCTGGTAGACTCATGCTTGAAGTCCTGAATTCTCCTTTTATATATTAGATGAAAACGTTCTGCTATAAAGTACTTCATCTTTGAATAGAAAGATAAAACTCTCCCGATAAAATAACATTTTATATTTATATGGAAGCTTTTATAATAAGAATATTTTCCTCACTTATAAATAACATCATTTTACATACTGTTGGATTTCAGCTGTTATTAAGACACTTAGCATCACTACCAGGCAGTAATTCTCAGACTGTTTTTTTAAAAAATAATACCACATCCTATTTAGTAAACTGGAATCCTAAATATATGGAGTATGTTTACTTTTTTCCCCAGTCAGCAAAAGAGAAAATCTGTTGAAGTCTCAGGGCCATGGGGCTTGGACAGGAGGCCATTTTGCAGGCAAAGGAGAAGCTGGTGGAGGCGCCTTTTTGACCTTCGTCTTGCGGTGCAGGTTGTTGGTGTGGCCACACTTCCTGTGGCAGTGGGCAGCGTGGGGCTGTAGGCAAGCACAATACTTGCAGCAGATCGTCTTGTTGCCGCTGTATTTCTGAGTGAGTTGGCAAAGGGAAGGCTCAATGATGCTGGCTTGCACACGAAGCACCAAGAGCCGGGCAGGCTCTTTCTGGATATTGTGATCTGACAGAGTGCTGTCATCCTCCAGCTGTTTGCCTGTGGAAATCAGATGCTGCTAATCAGGCCAGTTGCCCTCCTTGTCTTGGATTTTAGCTTTGACATTGTCAGTGATGTCGCTGGACTTGACCTCGATGATGATGGTCCTGTCAGGATCTTCACAGAGATCTGCATCTCTGCATCTGCTGCTTGGCTGCCTGTTGAAGAGAAAGGGAGGAGCAATATACACCCAACAGATTATAAACAATAGTGTTATTTTCAGGAGTACCTACTTGTCTCTAGAAGAATGATAGAAATGGATGGTTTTCATTGTCTATTGGGTAACTGTGTCATACTCCCTAAGTGCAATAAGCCTGCAACACAGGCTTTATTCATGTAACATGATTGTAAAGTTCCAAGATCAACATTAAGCTACTAAGAAAATAAATCAAGAATTATGTTTATTTCTATACTTTCAAATATGTTCCATAGGCTGTAAGTACTGTCAACCAAAGTGGAGTTGAAGCACATGACATGACTAAGCTTCTTCCTTGAATACTTCTCATGCAGCCCTTCTAGGATGAAAATATTATTTTCCTTGTTTTACAGATAAAATAAATGAGGATAATAAAATATAAATAATTTAGTTGTCTTTTTAAAATTACATAGTGTAGGTAGTATAGAAAAAAATAGAGTCTCTCTGGGTATTTAACTCATCTTGTCCTTTGCACTTATTCATTTTTTTTAAATGGTGTTGCCACTTGTTACTTTTGACACAGAATATTCTGAATGTTTTCATTTAGTCCTATCATTTATATTATGAACATATTTTTGAAATTTAACATTGTGTCTATGTGTGTGTGTATGTGTGTGGGTATGTGTGAGAGAGACAATAGATTGATCTCATGTGCCTTTAATTTTTTGTTAATTTCTTTAATATTAATAAAAATTTAGATACCTTTTAGATTAAAATCCTCATTTGTTAAACAGGTCAAAATTACTTGTCAAAGGTAATGTTACTAATATATTTACTGGAATATACAAAGCTTTCCTTATTGTATTGTACTATATATTTCTTAATGTTTCTCGATGATGAATTTGGGTTTCGCAGATGGCGCTAGTGGTGTAAAGACCCTGCCTGCCACTGCAGGAGACATAAGAGACACAGATTCGATCCCTGGGTTGGGAAGATCCCTTGGAGGAAATGGCAACCCACTCCAGTATTCTTGCCTGCAGAATCCCATGGACAGAGGAGCCTAATGTGCTATAATCCACGGGGTTGCACAGACTTGGACATGACTGAAATGACTTAGCACACACACATAATGAATTCATTCTTAAGGATTAGACTTATAAACCTACAGTACTCTGAAATCTAAAACAAGAATGTGAATCAAAGCCATTTTTTTCTGTTGAAAAAAGTAAGAAAATTCAAGATGGGAAAAGAACAGGCAGGAGAGTGTAAAAACATAAGAAAAAGCAGTATATCATAGTCATCATTTCAGATGACCAAAAAATATGGTAAAAATATAAAGTAAATCTTTTACATTTACTTTTAGAGAAACTTTATTATTTCTAACTTCCCTGAATTTCTCTGGCATTTTATTCCACCAGTATCATTCATATATTTTAATACAATTATATATATATTAAATTCCTTTAGATAGCTAAATTGCCTTCAAGTCAACTTGTATACCAAATCACTCACCATATTGTACAGCTGTTTTTTGTATAAAGTAGGAATTCAGTATTGTCTGATGTTGTTCTTAATAATTTTGAAAATGAAAGAGTAAGTGAGTGAATTTATCAGTGAGCTAATAGTTCCCACCAAGTGTCAATAGTGGTATGTGGTTAATAATTGACTATTACTGATTGAAGATTGCCAGCCTGAGCTGGGTGGGGCTCAGAGACACTGGGTAGTTCTGTGTCACTTTCTTCCATGCCCTTCAATTCATTGTCCAACTTCCTCAAGCCTCTATTACATGGTGAATATTAAAGTCAGTAAACTCGGGTCTTCCCTGGCAGTCCAGTGGTTAAGACTCTGTGCTTCCACCAGAGAGGGCACAGGTTCGATCCTCAGTTGGGGAACTAAGATCCCACATGCTATAAGCCACGGCTAAAAGAAAAAAATAAATAAATTTAAAACATAAATAAATAAATAAAGTCAGTAAACTAAAACATTCTTAACTATCTTACTTTCCCTCTATAGTCACAGTTTTTAGTACCATCTTTCATTGTGTGAGTGCATACATATACTTCAATTTAGTTATTGTGTTAATAGACAATTGTCCATTGTTCTTATGTTCATATCTCATATAGGTATAGCACAGTTGTAGTATGGACAGTCTTATATGTTCCCTAGAGTTCTTGGGCATGAGTTTAAGTAGGCCATAGAGAGAAGGCAGTGGCACCCCAGTCCAGTACTCTTGCCTGGAAAATCCCATGGACTGAGGAGCCTGGTGGGCTGCAGTCCATGGGGTCCCAAAAAGTTGGACACGACTGAGCGGCTTCACTTTCACTTTCATGCACTGGAGAAGGAAGTGGCAACCCACTCCAGTGTTTTTGCCTGGAGAATCCCAGGGACAGGGGAGCCTGGTGGGCTGCTGTTTATGGGGTCGCACAGAGTCGGACACGACTGAAGCGACTTAGCAGCAGCAGCAGCAGCATACCTAGCAAACAGTTGGACATGACTTAGCAACTGAACAACAGCAGATAGCTAGCAGTAGGATTTCTGGGTCAGAGGATATGCACAACTTCAGGTTTGTTAGATAATGCCAAGTGGTTTTCCAAAACAGCTGAACCAGTTTGCATTCCTAGCAATGGAATGTGAATCATCAAATTGCTTTTCGTCTTTGTCAATACTTGATGGTGTCTAATAATTTGTGAATTTTACCAATCTTGCGGTGTGGAAATTATCTTCTCTATTTTAGGTATGCAGTCCCCTGATCACTAATGAAGGGCAGTATTTGACACACAAAAAAAATACCTATTGATAATTCTGATTCCATCCTTTGTAGAGAAACTATTCCTAATTTTCTTCTGTCTTTTATTGCTATGCTGACATTCTTTATATAATCTTGATACTTAGCCTTTGTCAGTTTTAAATGTTGTAAATATATTTTGGCATTTGTATTTTGTGTACTCATTTACTTCAGGGTTGTTTTGATGAATAACATTTTTTTATTTTAGTTCAGTGTTTAGTAATTCTCTTCCATTATCATATTGTCTGTAACTTGTCAAATTATGCCCTCTATTAGTTTAGGTAGTTATACATGACTCTTGGTATTTGATAAGGCAAATAATTCCCACATTTTCCCATTTCATTTAATGATCACAAAATTTTCCTTATATTCAAAGTTAAAATTATTCTTTTTGAGCTTGGATTTCTATTATTAATCTCTTTTAAGCTCTTTAGATTTAAAGAGCTAAATTTAAACTAAATTACCATAAACATGGCATATTTTTCTATATTTTGTTTGACAGTATTTTGTTCCAGATTTGTTCCATCTATTTTGCCAATGAGCTTGAAAACCAGGCTGTATTATCAAGGTTATTCTGGCCTCATAATTGGTTTCTTTATCTCTCTCCCTCTCTTTCTCTTTCCTATTATCTGGGGGAAAAAAGGAGATTTGTTTATTTCTTAAATATGTAGAAGAATTCAACAGGGAAATATCTAGGACAAGTGTTTTCTTGGTAGAAAATTCTAAGTTTTCTTTACAAAATTTCATGAGATTGCTGCTTAACCCATTTTTTGTTAACCTTTCTTTTTTTGTGGTGCTTCCCTCTTGGCTCAGGTGGTAAAGAATCTACCTGCAATGCAGGGGACTTGGTTTTGATACCTGGGTTGAAAAGATCCCCTGAAGAAGGGAATGTCTACCCATCCAGAATTCTAGCCTGGAGAAGCCCATGGACTGGGAAGCCTGGTATTCTGCAATCCATGGGGTCGCAAAGAGTTGGCCACGACTGAGCAACTAACACTACACTACTAACACTTTTCTTCTTTTGTAATATGTAGATTGTAAGCAGCAAGACCTGAAGCACATGTTTTCTTTGTAAGAAAGTTGGTTTATATTTTTCAACCATAGGTTTTAATTTCTTTATGATACAACATCTTTTCGGCTATGTATTTCCTTCTATGTATGACTTTTGCTACATCCATCATGTTTTGAAATATCTTTTTGAGTGAAAATGTCTTTTAATTCTGTAGTGCTTTACAATTCCCAAAAGTTTCACACATACAATTACATCCTATGCTGCCCCTCCCTCCTTCCTTCTCTGCATTGGTGACCACTACTGTTCTCTATGTCTGTGTTTCTTTTTTATTTTATTCACTAGTTTGTGGTATTTTTTAGATTCCACATATAAGTGGTAGCATATAGTATTTGTCTTTCCCTCTCTGATATATTACATTTAAAATTATTTCACTTAGCCTTATGCCCTTCAAGTTCATCTGTGTTGCTGCAAGTGACAAATTTTATTTTTTATAGCTGAGTAGTTATTCCATGATATAGATGTAGATAAATAGAAAAATATATACTACTTCTTTTTATCTGCTCATCTGTGATGGACACCTAGGTTGCTTTCATTCCTTGGCAATTGTAAATAATGCTTCTATGAACAATGTGGTGTATGTTTTTTTATACTAGTGTTGTTGTTTTTAAAATACATACTTAGGGATAGGGAGATTCCCTGGTGGCTCAGATGGTAAAGCGTCTGCCTGCAATGCAGGAGACCTGGCTTCAATCCCTGGGTCGGGAAGATCCCCTGGAGAAGGAAATGGCAACCCACTCCAGTACTCATGCCTGGAAAATTCCATAGATGGAGAAGCCTGGGGGGATACAGTCCATGGGGTCGCGAAGAGTCGGACACGACTGAATGACTTCACTTTCACTTTACTGGGTCATATGTTCTATTTTTATTATTTTGAGTACTGTTTCCTCAGTGGCTGCACCAATTTACAGCACTGCCAACAGTGTACGAGGGTTCACTTTACTCCACATCTTTGCCAACATTTGTTATTCGAGTTCTTTTTGATGGTAGCCATTCTCCCCAGTCCACTCGAGAAGGGAATGGCAAACCACTTCAGTATTCTTGCCTTGAGAACCCCATGAACAGTCCTGGGGTGCTGTGATTCATGGGGTTGCAAAGAGTCGGACACGACTGAGCAACTGATCTGATCTGATTCTCCCCAGTAGGTAGTTATACTTCATTGTGGTTTTGACTTGCGTATCTTTGATTAGTAATGTTGAGCATCTTTTCATATGCCTTTTGGCCATCTGCAATTCCTCTTTAGAAAAATGTATATTCAGTTCTTCTGCCCACTTTTTAAAATATCTTTTTCATTGTTTAAATTTCAAAATATTTTCTAACTTCTAATGTGATTTCTCTCTGATACATAAGTTGTTTAAAAGGTTAACATTTTCCTCAAAATTGTAGATTTTACAATTGTTTTCTGGTTGCTGATTTTTATCTGACTTCTAAAATGTGCTGAGGACATACTATATATTATATTTAAAATTGATGATATTTATTTTATCTCACAGCATGCTCTATTACAGTAAATTGTGCAGTATCACTGAGCCTTCTTTATGGTCTACCTCTCAAATCCATGCATGACCATTGGAAAAGCCATATCTTTGACTAGTTGGACTTTGGTGGCAAAGTGATGTCTCTGTTTTTTAATTCAATAAGTTTGTCATAGCTTTACTTCTAAGGAGCAACATCTTTTATTTTTATGGCTGCACTCACTATCTACAGTGGTTTGGGGGCCCAGGAAAAAAAATCTGCCACTGTTTCCACTTTTTCCCTTTCTGTTTGCCTTGAAGTGATGGGAATGGATGCCATGATCTTAGCTTTTTCAATATGGAGTTTTGACCCAGGTTTTTCACTCTTGTCTTTCACTGTCATCAAGAGGCATTTTCTGCCGTTTGAGTGGTATCTTCTTCGTATCTGAGGTTGTTGATACTTCTCCGAGAAATCTTGATTCCAGCTTGTGATTTATCCATTCCAGCATTTTGCATGATGTACTCTGTGTAGAAGTAAAATATGCAGGGTGACAATATACAGTCCATTGTTCCAAGTCTGGTTCTAACTGTTGCTTCTTGTCCTTCATATAGATTTCTCAGGAGATAGGTAAAGTGGTTGTCATCCCTATGTCTTTAAGAGTTTTCCATAGTTTTTTGTGATCCACACAGTCAAAGGCTATATGCAGTCACTGAAGCAAAAGTAGATGTTTTTAATGCAATTCCCTTGCTTTTTCTATGATCCGGCAGATGTCAGAGTTTGATCTCTGGTTCCTCTGCCTTTTCTAATCTCAGCTTTTACACCTGGAAATTCTTGGTTCATGTAGTACTGAAGCCTAGTTTGAAACATTTTGAGTGAACCTTACTAGCATGTGAAATGAGCCCAATTGTACAGTAGTTTGGACATTCTTTGGCATTGCCTTTCTTTGGGAGTAGAATGAAAACTAACCTTTTCCACTCCTGTGGCCATGGCTGAGTTTTCCAAATTTGCTGACATGTTTGCAGCATTTTAATAGCATTATCTTTTAGGATTTGAAATAGCTCAGCTGGGATTCCATCACCTCCACTATCTTTGCCCATAGTGATGCTTCCTAATGCCCACTTGACTTCACAACCCAGGATGTCTGGCTCTAGGTGAGTGACATCATCATGGTTATCTAGGTCATTAAGACCTTTTTTGTATAGTTCTTCTGTGTATTCTTGCCACCACTTCTTAATCTTTTCTGCTTCTGTTAGGTCCATATCATTTCTGTCCTTATCATGCCCATTCTTGCATGAAACATTCCCTTGATATCTCCAATTTTCTTGAAAAGATGTCTAGTCTTTCCCCTTTCATTGTTTTCCTCTATTTCTTTGCTTTGTTTACTTAAGAAGGCCTATTTTTCTCTCCTTGCTCTTCTCATTCTACATACAACATTCTCAGTAGTATTTCTAAAGTCTAATTTGCTTGACATTTTTATAGCTGAGACAACTTTGTTTTTGGTAGTGTCAATTATCTCATTTTTCTTTCAAACATTTTGGGTTCTGATATTCATGATATGTCTTTCATAAGCAGTGTATTTTTAAAGCCAATCTGGTAGTTGATATATATGTTAAATAGTTATTCATATATCTGATTTAAATCTACCATTTTACTCCTTTTTTCTCATTTTATAACATTCTCTATGTTCCTTTTCTCTGTCTTCTTATCCTCTACTAAGTTAATATTTTTAATTTTATCTTTACTCTTTCATTTTCCTTTTTAACTCATTCATTATATATCCTTGCACTCTTGTTTTTGTGGTTACTCTAGAGATTACCACATTCACTTTTAATTTATTAGATTTTGAAGTGAATTAACTCTCAATATTGCACTGTCTAGAGATTTTTCCACAGTATTTTGACCTCAGTTATCCTCTATCACCATTTTTAATTGATATATCTCATATTAGATATATTATAAGGTCCATGTGATATTTTTATTATTTTACAAAGTTAATATTCACATACTTACCCACATATTGACACATTTTGTTGATAATCATTTCTTCTGGCCTATCTTTTCTTTCACCTGAAGAATATGATTCAGGATTATCTATAAGTTATGTCTCCTATGGGCTTTAACTGGTGGCTCAGACATAAAAGAATCCACCAGCAATGTGGGAGACCGGGGTTTAATCCCTGGGTTGAGAAGATCCCCTGGAGAAGGGAACAGCCCCCCCACCCCAGTATTGTTGCCCGGAGAATTCCATGGATGAGGAGCCTGGCAGGCTACAGTCTACAGGGTCACAAAGAGCTGGACACGACTGACCAACTTTCACGGACTCACGCACTGCTGCTAATGACTGTCTGATTTAGTCCTTATCTAAAAATTTTTATATTGCATAGGCTGAGTGATCTGTTTAGCAACAATATATTTTAAATATGCTATTCCGTTTCAAGTAATTGTTTCTTGTCTTATCTACTGTTTCTTTTGAGAAGACACGTATTAGTCTTGTTGTTCCTTTGAGGGAGTTACATTTTATGGTTGACACTTGAATAGCATGGGTTTGAACTGTATGGATCCACTTAGACATGAATTTTGTTCAACAAATATGTACTAAAGTTCCAGGTGATTCACAGTTGGCTGAATTTGAGAATGCAGAAATGTTGATAGGTGGGCCAGCTGTAAACTGTGTGGACTTTCGATTGTGCAGTGGGTCAGCAACCCTAACGCTCTTATTGTTCAACTATATTTGTGTTTTGTTTTCCCTGTGTTTCTTGTGTTTCCTTCTTGTCTAAAGTCTTAAGCAGATTTATTATGATCTATCAAGTATGGTATTATTATATATATCCTGTTTGGGCTTCTCAGGAATTTTTATATTTAGCTTCAGTTCAGTTCAGTCACTCAGTCGTGTCTGACTCTTTGCAACCCCATGAATCGCAGCACGCCAGGCCTCCCTGTCCATCACCAACTCCCGGAGTTCATTGAGACTCACGTCCATCGAGTCAGTGATGCCATCCAGCCATCTCATCCTCTGTCGTCCCCTTCTCCTCCTGCCCCCAACCCCTCCCAGCATCAGAGTCTTTTCTGATGAGTCAACTGTTCGCATGAGGTGGCCAAAGTACTGGAGTTTCAGCTTTAGCATCATTCCTTCCAAAGAAATCCCAGGGCTGATCTCCTTCAGAATGGACTGGTTGGATCTCCTTGCAGTCCAACGGACTCTCAAGAGTCTTCTCCAACACCACAGTTCAAAAGCAGCAATTCTTCGGCACTCAGCTTTCTTCACAGTCCAATTCTCACGTCCATACATGACCACTGGAAAAACCACAGCCTTGACTAGATGGACCTTTGTTGGCAAAGTAATGTCCCTGCTTTTGAATATGCTATCTAGGTTGGTCATAACTTTCCTTCCAAGGAGTAAGCGTCTTTTAACTTCATGGCTGCAGTCACCATCTGCAGTGATTTTGGAGCCTAGAAAAATAAAGTCTGACACTGCTTCCACTGTTTCCCCATCTATTTCCCATGAAGTGATGGGACCAGATGCCATGATCTTCATTTTCTGAATGTTGAGTTTTAAGCCAACTTTTTCACTCTCCTCTTTCACCTTCATCAAGAGGCTTTTGAGTTCCTCTTCACTTTCTGCCATAAGGGTGGTGTCATCTGCATATCTGAGGTGATTGATATTTCTCCCGGTAATCTTGATTCCAGCTTATGCTTCTTCCAGTCCAGCATTTCTCATGATGTACTCTGCATAGAAGTTAAATAAGCAGGGTGACAATATACAGCCTTGACGTACTCCTTTTCCTATTTGGAACCAGTCTGTTATTCCATGTCCAGTTCTAACTGTTGTTTCCTGACCTGCATACAAATTTCTCAAGAGGCAAGTCAGGTGGTCTGGGATTCCCATCTCTTTCAGAATTTTCCACAGTTTATTGTGATCCACACAGTCAAAGGCTTTGGCATAGTCCATAAAGCAGAAATAGATGTTTTTCTGGAACTCTCTTGCTTTTTCGATGATCCAGCTTAATGTCTTTTAATTTTGGAATGTCTAGCCTGTTCTCTTCAGATATTTATTTTGATGATTCTCTCTTTCTTAAAGACCTCTTCTTACACATATAGTACCGTTTATCACTCTAGTATATTTTTCTATCTTTTTTTTTCTCTCTCTGTTTCAATTTGGATATTTTCTTAAGTCTTACTATGAACTCAATATTTGTGTTCCCTCAAGTTTACATATTGAAATCACACTCTCCACTATGATGATATTTAAAGGTGGAGCCATTGGGAAATAATTAGGTCATGAGGGTGGAGCCTTCATGAATGGGATGATCTCTTTCTGTCACTTGAGGATATAGCCGGAGGGTAGTCATCTGCAAATCAGGAGGAGGGTTCCTACCAGGAACTGAATCTGCCCCTACCCTGGTCTTGGAATTCTTAGTCTCAGAACTGTGAGAAATAAGGTTTGTCATTTAAGTGAAGTGAAAGTCACTTAGTCATGTTCTACTCTTTGCGACCCCATAGACTATACAGTCCATGGAATTCTCCAGGCCAGAATACTGAATTTAAGTCACCCAGTAAATAATATTTTTGTTATACCAGACCAAACTCATTAACATAGGATTAATTTTCCAATTTAATTTTTTAATCATGCCCAATTAGCTACTAACCTTATCTACTGAATATTACCTTTTAGTTATAGTATAGGAAAATCATAAAGTTATTACCTCTTTTCTTTTCTTTCCTATTTTTCTGTGTGCTTAGTTGCTCAGTTGTGTCTGACTCTTTTCGACTCCATGGACTATAGCCCATCAGGCTCTTTGTCCATGGGGTTTTTCAGGCAAAAATACTAGAGTGGGTTGCCATTTCCTCCTCCAGAGGAATCTTCCTGATCCAGGGATGAAACCCATGTCTCCTGTGTCTCCTGCATTTCAGCCAGATTTTTTAACCTTTATAATTATCTACTAATATTCTTACCACGTAGTTTATTTCATGAATACTAATTCTAGGTATTTTAAAGTCTTTATTTGATAATTCTAATATGTTTTTTCTCTTGTTAGTCTGTTTCTTTGTTATTCTTAATTTAAAATAGGAAAAAAAACTTTAAAAAATTCATAGAGAATTCACTCTTAATTTTGGGTAGCAGTTGATATAGGCATATACTTTTCCTCTAAGTGAAACCAAGGGTTGAAATGATTTAAAGGTCAGCTTAAATCTTCTATTTTTGGTCTATCCCTACTCTTACGGTGAGAACTGTCAGATATTCCACCTGAGGGATTTTTCCAGGAACTATCTTCTTGGGTAACTGAAGTTCAGAATTTTTTATATATTTCTTCATGTGGTTTCTATTCTCAATCCACCATCAACCTTTTTAAAACTGGAAAATACCTCAAGGGAAGAAGCTCTGCTAGATTTTGGGATCACCTCTCTGTAATTCCCTTCTATTCAAGTCTTTGCTGTCTTGAAAGGTATGTAATGAAAATATTTCAACCAATCAAGTATCTATTGCTTAAATATTTTAGCCAGTTTTTAAAACATTACTTTTTATTTGTTTTATGGGAGAATATTTCTTCAACAACAAGACATCCATATTTATCTTGAATGTCTTCAATGCTATTACCCATTTTCTACTAAATCTGAGCTTTTTCTATTCGGTATTCATGCTCCACCAGTGCATGGTAGTTAACACTGCATTTACTTGCTACTGCAAATGCCATCAAGTTGAAAAACAGTTGAAGTAACAATCTATTTTTCACAGTTTTTCTTAATTTTTTCCTTAAAAATATTTATTGTATCTTAGTTGATTGATGAATTTAGCATTTTGCAGTATATATTTTCCCTAGCTTATTTTTCCTGCCCCCTCATTCCTGGCAAGGGATTGTCAACGTATACTTGTCATACAGTTGCAAACAATGGACAAGTATAGTAATTACTTTATAAACAATATATTTTAAAAATAAATGATTACTCTGAAATAGTAAAATAATAGCTACAATAGAGAAAAATATTATTCAAAGTATTTATATTTGTGGAGATATTTCTGGGCTTAAGAAGTGACTTGTATAACTTATTCCATAACTTATATAAAGTTATAGAATTATAAAAGTATTAAAGCAATCTGTCAATTCCAGATTTATATGTCCAATCTACTGAGTATGGAGATTTAACTTTAATAATTTACCTTCTTAATATATTTGGCTTTCTTTCAAATATGTGGTCATCTTTTTAGTATTGCTGCTTATTAATGTTTCTTTTTTATGTTTTATTTAAGTGCTTATTTTAATTCTGCCTCTAAAGACTCCAGTATGTGAGAATTGTATGGATCTAATTCTCCTTTTTATTTCTACTGGGCTTCATTCTTGCTAACATATTTTTCTTTGATTTTGCACTATTCAGTTGTGCTCTCAATCATTTGATTTTTTGTCAATTGTAATATTTTATGGTCTAGTTTGATTTATCTTCCTCCAGTGAGGATTTGAATATGCTTCAGTCAGATAAATCATGCCACTAACATCCAAGAACCCTTTAAATTAAATTTTAGTCCCACTTATTTTCATAGCACCCACTGTGAATTTGGGCAGCTGAGTCCTTTGAAGGGAGGCCTTTAATCATGAATTCACAAATGAAATTTCTACATCCTTTCATAAGTATAAGAAAAAAAGGAAATAATATTTTTATTTTTCATTTAAAATTTACTGATATAAGGTAATAAAAAGACTTATACTAGAATTGTAAAAGTAGAGAGAGATAAGAAAAATGTGTGAAGCAAAGTTAACTGTCTTAAAGGCAATATAATCATAGGACGTTTCTGTTTTAAGTATTTTCTCTGAAAACACTACACGAGAAATGCTTCATTGTTTATGGAACCAATAAAAATTAATTAAGATTTCAGATGTTACACTTCGCTCCATAGTGTCCATTCCTAACAGAGATATGACACTAAGCGGTAGCCACCTCTGTTTCTTGAGATTCTTTAAACATAAGCCTGCATAGAGAAATCGGCTCCCCAGGTGGCGCTAGTGGGAAAGAACCTGTTTGTCAACAGGAGACATAAGAGATGAGGGTTGATCCCTGGGTTGGGACTGAAATGACTTAGCACACACACAGAACATAGAGAAATATATAAATGAAAATTTGTATATATGAAATGTAGAAATGTAAATTATTGCAGGAAAAAGAAAGTACTTGACATGAAATATTAAGCTGGTTTTAAATATAAAAGGTTACAAATACAACAAATATTGACAAACATTTAATTAACAAATCAAATTTAGAATGTCATTTTGGTTTTCATTGACGTTTGCATTATTGAGGCTGTAATGTCCTTAAATTTAATTATGTCAAATGAGACAAAGTGCCTAATATATAGGAAAAATAAACTTTATAATAGCAAAGTCATTTAATATTCTTCAGATTCGCTGTAGAAATACTGTTTTATTTTTTAACAGCCTTTTCCCCTAACTAACAACATATAATCTTTATATCTTACAAGATATAGAAATTGTCAAGAAACCCAACAGGTTGCTTCAAAGTAAAAGTCCTGGACATCAGAGATAAAATGGGACTCATCATAAACTCATTGAAAATAGTTTTCTGTAAAATGAATTTTAATTCACAGGCAGTTGTTACATAAGCTTTGACCATTCACCCACTGGCTGCAGGTCTCCCCTTCTTTGCTTAGTAAAGAACAGATATTAATTGAGATTTGAAGAATGTCACTGAATAACAAAATTCTATTTCTTCTTTGTAAAAAGTATTGTACATTGGCATCTTAAAATTCCCTGGCTGGTAAGTTGGGGGAAAAAAGACTAATGAGTTTATTTACTTCAGCATCTCTTTGAGAAAGGCTAGGATAAATTTTAAAAATTAGTATATAAACTTTTTTTTTTTACTTTCACTAAGTGTTAAATTCAGAGATTCAAGGAAATATATAGAACCTTATCTGAGTAGTCAGATTATGAATAGCTATAGATATTTATTGCTTTCTGGCAGCAAAGATATACTGTTTTCATGATAAAACTCAAAGAAAAGAATATATTTTATTTACCTGACTTAAGGATGAATTTCAAAGTTAAAAACTTGGCTCAGCTCTTTAAAGGTAAGCTTATCTGCTAAAAATATGCTTCTTTCATGCATAATATGTAAGAATATAGAGAGAGCTTAAAAAATAAAAAAGGAAACTGAACTTTCAACATGTTTTTATGCTAAATGCTTCCCAGAAATTTGTGAAAAAGAGCAGATGATAGTTATATTTAATTAAAGCACTACTAGAATTTTGTCTCTTATTGGAATACTTCCAGTCTTTTGAGAATTTATGTATTTCACATCGATTATTTTTAGGCAATATTAAATCTAGAGTAAAACTAAAACTTATTTTTCTTAGCCAAATTAGAAAAAATTTTAATTTATTGGTGTTTTTAAAACAAAAGTATTATCTATAATTTTTTTCTCTAAAGAAGTAAAATTCTGTTTTAAAAATTCATGGGCATTATTTATAACATAGTTTCAAAGCACAATGGATATATCAATTATATATAAAAGTTGTACAGGAACATGTTGATTAACATTCAGTAATGATATTTAATGGAGCAAGAAGTAATTGTTAGGATAGAGCATTCTATAAACATTAAAAGAATGGAAAATTGTATATTAAACCAATAGTAATCAAGAGAAAGGGCTTCCCTGGTGGCTCAGTGGTAAAGAATCCAACTTCAGTGCAGGAGACATGGGTTGGATCCCTGAGTCAGGAAGATCCCCTGGAGAAGAAAATGGCAACTCACTCTACTATTCTTGCCTGGGAAATCCCTTGGACAGAGGAGCCTGGCAGGAATCCATGGGGTTGCAAAAAAGTCAGACACAACTTAGAAACTAAATAACAACAATAAAGAGAATATGATTTATAAAAAGTGAGCAAAAATATAAATTAGCAACAAACCTCATTAACATTTAATTTTTTGAGGTAGTGATGATAAATAGCAACTGAAGTAGAATGTATGTAGTCATAATTTCAAATGAACGTACAAGAGCAATGTTTAGTTACATAAACTATTATAAGAAAAAACAAACACTGAAATTTAAAACATATTAGCAATTAAATCACCCCTACTAAACTAAATAACACCCCCCAAAAAAGCTATAAGATACAATAGAATGAATTAAATGCCTCAGCGAATGTGGGAATATGGAAACACTCTAAGAAGCTCAAATACTAATCATAGATGTAGATTTTAAAAAGTAAATGTAAAAACGTTGATCAAATTTGGGAAATTTCTTTAAGAAATTAAAGAGAAAGAAAAGGCATCTTGGAAGATAAGACTAAAATAGAGGTAAACCAAAGAATAAAATTGAAAATAATGCTGGAAAATAACCAAGAGAATGAACAAAAATAAAGAAGTGATATTTGTCTGAATTACTTCACCTAGTATGATCATCTTTAGGTCCGTCCATATTGCTGCAAATGACATTATTTCACTTTTTCAATGGCTGAGTAATAATAGTTCATTGTATAATGTGCCACATCTTCTTTATCTGTTCCTCTGTTGATAGACATTTAAGTTATTTCCTTGTCTTGACCATTGTAAACAGCTGCAATGAACATTGGAGTGCATATATCTTTTGAAACCATGTTTTTCTCTAGATAAATGCCCAAGAATGGTATTGCTGGATCATATGGTAACTGTTTTTAGTTTTTTAAGGACCTCCACAGTATCCTCCATAGTGGCTGTACCAATTTACATTCCTACCAACAGTGCGGGAGAGTTCCCTTTTCTCCACACCTCTCCAGCATATGTTGTTTTATAGACTTTTTGAGGCTGGCCATTCTGACTGGTGTGAGGTGATACCTCATTGTGGTTTTGATTTGCATTTCTCTGGTAATTAGGAATGTTGAGCATCTTTTCATGTGCCTCTTGGCCATCTGTATGTCTTCCTTGGAGAAATTTCTGTTTGAACTTCTGGCCATTTTCTGATTGGGTTGTTTTATTGATATTAAGCCACATGAGCTGTTTGTATATTTTGGAGATTAATCCCTTGTTGTTCACATTGTTGGTAAATATTTTCTTGCATTCTGTGAGTTATCTTTTCATTTTTGTTTATGGTCACATTTGTTTATTTTAACTAGATTCCATTCATTTACTTTTGTTTTTATTTTCACTACTTTTGTAGATGGCCCCCAAAAAATCAGTCCAGTTGTTCAGTCTTGTCCAACTCTTTGCGACCACTGCTGTAATTTATGTCACAGATAGTTCTGCGTTGGTTTCCCTGTAAGAGTTTTATAGTATCTGATATTACATATAGGTCTTTAATTCACTTTGAGTTTATTTTTGAACATGGTGTTAAAGAATATTCTAATTCCATTTGTTAACATTTAGCTGTCCAGTTTTCCCAGGACTGTTTATTGAAGAGTCTGCCTTTTCTCCAGTGTATAGTTTTGCCTCATTTGTCATAGATTAATTGACCATAGATGCATGGGTTTATTTCTGGGTTTTCTGTCCTGTTCCATTGATCTGTATTTCTGTTCTTCTGCCAGTATCATACTATTTTGATGACTGTAGATTTGTAGTATAGTCTGAAGTCAGAACTTCTTTGACATTTATTGCTCAAGTCATCCTGTCCTACCTGAATTCTTGTGTCTTCCCTACAGTCTCTCATGGATATTAACATGAGAAAAAGTTTCACACTCAGTACACTCACATGAATACATTTATTTTTTGTACTTCTTGGTCTCTAATTAATTTCACTTTCCAGGCTGTTGATCAACTAGCCATGACAATCAGTTTATCCTTACTTCAGGCCAATATTCCTTCCCAAGAAATATACACGCAAGAGTACTTCTCAAAGCTCATTAGCCTGGGTACTTTTCTATCATCATTCACTATTATAGCCCTCTTTCAATAAGTCTTTAGCCAGTCAGAAGTCAGTTTTTTGACTTGTACTAGATTGAACCATTTCTAAACCAATCCTGAGATTTTTCTCAATTACCAGTTGGTTACAGGGAAAGCTTTATAAGGATTTCAATGGTAATTGAGGGAGATGTTTCAGTGTTAACAGGTAGATGAAGTAGAGGTGAGGACTGTACTTAACACTGGAAAAATCCACTCAGTCATGATATATTCTTTCGTTAATGCTGCATGCAATTAGCGAACATATTATTGAAGAATTTTAGTCTGTAGAATTATTTTTGTCAGGTTTTTGTCTACTCTGGGGGCTTCCCAGGTGGTGCTAATAGTAAAGAATCTGCCTGCCAGTGCAGCAGACACAAGAGGTTTGATCCTTGGCTGGGAAGATCCCCTGAAGAAGAGAATGGCAGCCCACTCCAGTATTCTTGCCTAGAAAATACCATGGAGAGAGGAGCATGTAGGCTACAGTCCTTGGTGTCTCAAAGAGTTGGACACAACTGAACATGCATCAATGTCATTTGTTATCCAGATAATGCAGCTACATACAGTGAAATTAGGAGTGTTTTCTTTTATGTTCTGAAGAGTTTGTGTAGAATTATGAAGTTCAGTTCATTTCAGTTGCTCAGTCGTTTCCTACTCTTGGCAACCCCATGGACTGTAGCACTCCAGGCTTCCCAGTCCATCACCAATTCTTAGAGTTTGCTCAAACTCAAGTCTATCAAGTCAATGATGCCATCCAACAATCACATCCTCTGCTGTCCCCTTCTCCTCCTGCCTTCAGTCTTTCCCAGCATCAGGGTCTTTTCCAATGAGTCAGTTCTTTGCATCAGGTGGCCAAAGTATTGGAGTTTCAGCTTCAGCATCAGTCCTTCCAAAAAACATTCAGGACTGATTTCCTTCAGGATTAACTGGTTGGCTCTCCTTGCAGTCCAAGGGACTCTTAAGAGTCTTTTCCAACACCACAGTTCAAAAGCATCAATTCTTCGGCACTCAGCTTTCTTTATAGCCCAACTCTCACATCCATACATGACTACTGGAAAAACCATAGCTTGGAGTAGATGGCCCTGTGTTGACAAAGGAATGTCTCTGCTTTTTAATATGCTATCTATCATGGTCATAGCTTTTCTTATAGGAACAAGCATCTTTTAATTTAATGGCTACAGTCACCAGCGACAGTGATTTTGGAGCCCAAGAAAATAAAGTCTCTCACTGTTTCCATTGTTTCCCCATCTATTTGCCGTGAAGTGATGGGACCAGATGCTATGATCTTAGTTTTCTGAATGTTGAGTTTTAAGCCAGCTTTATCACTCTTCCCTTTCACTTTCATCAAGAGGCTCTTTAGTTCTTTGCTTTCTGCCATAAGGGTGGTGTCATCTGTATATCTAAGGTTATTGATATTTCTCCCGGCAATCTTGATTCCAGCTTGTGCTTCAATCCAGCCCAGCATTTCTCATGATGTACTCTGCATATAAGTTAAATAAGCAGGGTGGCAATATACAGCCTTGATGTACTCCTTTTCCGGTTGGAACCAGTCTATTGTTCCTTGTCCAGTTCTAACTGCTGCTTCCTGATCTGCATATGGATTTCTCAGGAGGCAGGAGAGGTGGTCTGCTATTCCCATCTCTTTAAGAATGTTCCATAGTTTCTTGTAATGCATACAGTCAAAGGCTTTGGTGTACTCAGTGAAGCAGAAGTAGATGTTTTTCTGGAATTCTCTTGCTTTATCTATGATCCGGTGGATGTTGGCCATTTGATCTCTAGTTCCTCTGCCTTTTCTAAATCCAGCTTGAACATCTGGAACTCACGGTTCACATACTGTTGAAGCCTGGCTTGGAGAATTCTGAGCATTACTTTGCTAGTGCAATTGTGCGGTAGTTTGAACATTCTTTGGCACAAATTACAAATATCAGGAAAGAGAGAACATCAACACAAACTGACAATAGGGGTATGGTACAAACCCATGACAATAAACAGATAAATTTACCAAATCACTTGATAAAGCTTCCATAGATAACGAAGAAGAAATGAAGATGCTAATCTGCCCTGTATCTTCTAAAGAAACTGAATCTGTAGTTAAAACCTATCCCACACAGAAAACTCGAGCCACAGAATTGCTGCCCAATATTTACTGGGATAAAAACAGTACTAGTTCTAGAACTAACACCCCCCAAAAGATGTCCTTTTCATTGTAGAGGACTGGGATGTAAAAGTAGCAAGTCAACAGATATCTGGAGTAACAGGCAAATTTGGCCTTGGAGTACAAAATGAAGCAGGGCAAAGGCTAACAGAGTTTTGTCAAGAGAACACACTGGTCATAGAAAACACTCTCTTCCAACAACATAAAAGACTCTACACACAGCATCACCAGATGGTCAATACCGAAATAAGATTGACTATATGCTTTGCACCCAAAGATGGAGAGGCTCTATTCAGTCAGCAAAAACAAGACCAGGAGTTGACTGTGGCCCAGATCATGAACTTCTTATTGTCAAATTCAGACTTAAATTGAAGAAAGTAGTGAAAAACACTAGACCATTCAGGTATGACCTAAATCAAATCCCCTGTGATTATACAATGGAAATGACAAACAGATTCAAGGAATTAGATCTGATAGAGTGCCTGAAGAACTATGGATGGAGGTTCATGACATTGTATAGGAGGCAGTGATCAAGACCATCCCTTAGAAAAAGAAATGCGAAAGGCAAAATGGTTGAGGAAGCCTTACAGATAGCTGAGAAAAGAAGAAAAGCTAAAGGCAAAGGAGAAAGGAAAAGATATACCCATTTGAATGTACAGTTCCAAAGAATAGCAAGGAGAGATAAGAAAGCTTTCCTTCCTAAGTGATAAATGAAAAGAAATAGAGGAAAACAATAGAATGGAAAAGACTAGAGATCTCTTAAAGAAAATTAGAGATATCAAGGGAACATTTCATGCAAAGATGGGCTCAGTAAAGGACAGAAATCGCATGGGCCTAACAGAAGTTGAAGATGATAAGAATAGGTGGCAAGAATACACAGAAGTATATATAAGAATGATCTTCATGAGCCAGATAAGCACAATGGTATGATCACTCACCTGGAGCCAGACATCCTAGAATGTGAAGTCAAGTGGCCTTAGGAAGCTTCACTATGAACAAAGCCAGCTGAAGTGATGGAATTCCAGTTGAGCTATTTCAAATCCTAAAAGATGATGCTGTGAAAGTGCTGCATGCAGTAGGGCAGCAAATTTGGAAAACTCAGCAGTGGCCACAGGACTCAAAAAGGTCAGTTTTCATTCCAATCCTAAAGAAAAGCAAGGCCAAAGAATGCTCAAACTACTACACAATTGCACTCATCTCACATGCTAGCAAAGTAATACTTAAAATTCTCCAAGCCAGACTTCAACAGTACGTGAACCATGAATTCCAGATGTTCAAGTTGGATTTAGAAAAGGCAGAGGAACCAGAGGTCAAATTGCCAACATCCATTGAATCATTGAAAAGGCAAGACAATACCAGAAAAACATCTACTTCTGCTTTATTGACCATGCCAAAGCATTTGACTGTGTGGATCACAACAACCTGTGGAACCTTCTTCAAGAGATGGAAATACCAGATCACCTGACCTGCCTCCTGAGAAATCTGTATGCAGGTCAGGAAGCAACAGTTAGAACTGGACATGGAAAAGCCAACTGGTTCCAAATTGGGAAAGGATTATGTCAAGGCTGTATATTGTCACCCTGCTTATTTAGCTTATATGCAGAATACATCATGAAAAATATTGGGCTGGATGAATGGGAAAAATATCAGTAACTTCAGATATGCAGATGACACCACTCTTGTGGCAGAAAGTGAAGAACTAAAGAACCTCTTGATGAAAGTGAAAGAGGAGAGTTAAAAGGTTGGCTTAAAACTCAACATTCAGAAAACTAAGATCATGGCATTCAGTCCCGTCACATCATGGCAAATAGACGGGGAAACAACGGAAACAGTGAGAGACTTTATTTTGGGGGACTCCAAAATCGCTGCAGATGTTGACTGCAGTCATGAAATTAAATGCCGCTTTTTCTTTGGAAGAAAAGCTATGACCAACCTAGACAGCATATTAAAAAGTATAGACAACAAAGGTCCATCTAGTCAAAGCTATGGTTTTTCCAGTAGTCATGTATGAATGTGAAAGTTGGATTATAAAGAAAGCTGAGCACTGAAGAATTGATGCTTTTGAACTGTTGTATTGGAGAAGACTCTTGAGAGTCCCTTGGACTGCAAGGAGATTCAACCAGTCCATCCTAAAGGAAATCAGTCCTGAATATTCATTGGAAGGACTGATGCTGAAGTTGAAACTCCAATACTTTGGCCACCTGATGCAAAGAACTGACTCATTGGAAAAGACCCTGATGCTGGGAAAGATTGAAGGCAGGAAGAGAAGGGGACGGCAGAGGATGAGATGGTTGGATGGCATCACTGACTTGATGGATGCGAGTTTGAGTAAGCTCCGTGTGTTGGTGATGGACAGGGAAGCCTGTAGTGCTGAAGACCACAGGGTTGCAAAGAGTCAGACACAACTGAGTGGCTGAACTGAACTGAACTCCTTTGTATTTCCTTTAGATTTATTTTTCTTTAAAAAAAACCTTAAGTGGTAGATTTTTTATTTAGACCTTTATTCTCTCTTGTATTAATTAATGATAGAAATATTCCTTTAAATGATGTTTTTAGCTTCCTTCCTAACACTTTAATGTATATTTATAGTTCTTATTAAATTATTTTACAATTTTCCTTTTGATTCACTTGTAATTTAGAAATGTTCTATTTAGTATTTCCAAATATTGCAGGTAATTTTTAGCTAACCTCTTTTTGTAATTTTGCATTGAAATCCAGTAGTATCCCTAGAACTTACATTAATTATTATTTTTTTTTAATGTATGATTTGTTACACAGAGCAAAATATGGTCTATCTTAGTGAATGGCCCATGTGCACTTGAAGTAATAGATTCTGTATTCCTGTTGGGCTCTATAGATGTTAATTAGATCAAGATGGCTGATAGTAATTTTCAGGTCTTCTATCAGGTCTTTCTAATGTTCTGATGTTGTACACATTTAGGTGTGTTATGGATTTGGGGCTAATTGATATCTTTATCATTATCTACTTATCTATTATAATTTCTATCATTATCTATTCTTCTTTATCCTGGGGAATATTTCTGTGCTGAAGTTCATTTAATCAGATATTAATCTAACTATTCCCATTTTCTCTTGATTGTTGTTTAGTTGCTACGTCGTGCCCAATTCTTTGTGATCCAATGGACTACAGCCCACCAGGCTCCTCTGTCCATGGGATTTCCCAGGCAAAGAATACTGGAATGAGTTGCTATTTCTTTCTCCAGAGGATTTTCCTTACTCAGGGATTGAACCCACATCTCCTGCTTAGCAGGCAGATTTTTTACCACTGAGCCATCAGGGAAACACTTTGTCTTGATTACTGTTAGTTTAATATATAATTTTCCATTCTTTTAATGTCTTTATGTTTGAAATGTATGTTATGGGATGTATATGTGTGTGTATGTGTGTTTGTCCAAGTTGACAAATGTGGTTAGTTTTACCTTTTTCCTCTCATGATTGTTTTCTGATTTTTATATCTTAACAGTTCTTTTTAAGTCTATTACATTTGTTATAATTATAGATGTCATTGAATTAAAATCCACCTTCTTGGTAGCTGTTTTCTGTTTGTTCCTTCAGGTCATTATTGGATTTTTTTCCACTTCTTTTTCTGCCTTTTTTTAAAAAATTTTTAGTTGTGTCAAGTGACATATGGGATCTTAGTTCCTTGACCAGGGATCAAACACTTGGACCCTGCATTGGAAATGCAGAGTCTTAACCACTGAACTGCAAGGGAAATCCATATGCCATCTTTTTAATGAAATAATTTTAGCATTTCATTTTAACTCTCATAATCTTTTTACTTACTATTCTTTATAGAAGTTTTTCAGAGTTTCCTTTGTATTTACTTCTTTATTAATCAAAGTGTACCTTCAAATAATATTATAACACTATTTCATTATAGTTTAAACAATTTTCAATATACTCTAAATTATTCCCTTGCAACTTTTATGCTATTCTTGTTGGACATGTTAATGATACTTGTGCTTTAAATATACACTGAAGCATGACTATTTTACTTTACAAAGTCAGTTATTTTTACATGTATTAAAAATTAAGAAAAAAAGGAAATTTGTAGTTACCTCCACTTATTTCACTTCTAGCTCTCTTTGTTTCTTTCTACAAGTCCAGGGTTCTGTCCAATTTCTAAATGTCTAAAAGAATTTTCAGTAGTATCAATATTTTCTACAGTCCCAATCTGGCAACAAATTCCTTCTATAATCATTCATAAGTGAAAAAATCTACTATCATCTTCCTCTTTTTTTGCCTGCATGTAATATATTTTGGTTCTGTGACTGTCTTTAAGATTTTGTCTTTCACTTGGGTGGTGATCAGTGTATATAAGTTATGCCTAGATATGCTGGGATTATTTGCTTTGTTGTTTTTGGAGTTACTGGAGTTTCTTGGGTCTGTGAGATTCTTGTTATTAATTTTGTTAAAGTTATTTATGCTGCTGCTAAGTTGCTTCAGTCATGTCCGACCCTGTGTGACCCCATAGATGGCAGCCCACCAGGCTCCCCCGCCCCTGGGATTCTCCAGGCAAGAACACTGGAGTGGGTTGCCATTTCCTTCTCCAATGCATGAAAGTGAAAAGTGAAAGTGAAGTCGCTCAGTCGTGTCCGATCCTGTGCTACTCCATAGACGGCAGCCTACCAGGCTTCTCTGTCCATGGGATTTTCCAGGCAAGAGTACTGGAGTGGGTTGCCATTGCCTTCTCCAAAAGTTATTTATAGTATTTCTTTAAATATTTATTTTGCCCTTTTCCTTCTTCTGGGATTTCAGTTCCATTTGTTAGACTGTCCATAACATCACTCTTTTTTCTATTGTTGTAATTTTTTATTTCTAGCATTTCCAAATGATTATTTCTTACCATTTTCATCTCTGTTAAAATTACTTTGAAAAGTCTACCTTTCTTGCCAGAGCCCTTAACATGCAAAGCATTGTCATTTTAAAATCTTATGGTGTAACTGGCATTTCTACACAGTCAAATTGAATCCCTTTCATATTTCTAAATATTGCTCAAGATTTGATGTGTGTGTGTATATATATTGCATATATATGTGTACATACACTATGTATGTATGTGTATATACATATGTGTATATATTTGCATTCTTATAGAAAAATTAAAATGAATGCTCAGAATTAGTGCTGATTATTAATGGTATCAACAAACTTAAACAGCCTATAAATATTATAGTCATGAAGCAGTTAGGTACAAATAAAATCTCAATTAGTCCCAACACTCTGATTTATGTAAAGCCAAAGACAAATCATATGTGGAATTAATGAGGTGGCCACTATATATCTACTTAATCTGATTTTAAATTGACAACACTGTCATCTATTAACTTTAGGAGAAAATAATCAAACACACCAGCAAGCAGTATTGGTCTGAAATCTATTTATATAATTTTGCCTTCTGGTTATGGATTATAAATAAGAAATTTAACTGTAAAATGAACTTTAATAAGTCAAATATGTTTTATTTGATTATGAACCTTGATTTAAACCAGTTTCCTAGTGATGAATTCACCACACATTTTATATTTTTCTGACTTAATTGGGGAAAGTAAAATTGCTCCCAATATTGGAATCAGACTTTCTTCTGAAGGATACAACATTTGTGGCAGTTCTTTATCTCAATTACCAGAGAAACACTCTGGCAGAGAATATGTTTACAATTCCATTTTTATCACTCAAAATACTAAATGTTATCTTTAAACGTACAGCCTTAAGCTTGAAAGATTATGCTTTATCTTTCATACAAGTCTGGAAAGATTAAGATGAAACCTTTTATTCTTTAGCAATTTCCTATCTAGTATATATGACCAGTGAAATTTGAAAGCAGTAGCATGTTAGTAATATTCTGTTTTGAATTTTAGAATTAAATCTTCAAGTAGTTTTTGCATTTTTCTTTAAGGTCATCTAGCAATATCCAGGGAGCTTAATATTCCAGAGTTAAATATTTAATTCTAATGTAGTACTTTGCAATTGACCTTAAGTATACCACTTACCTTTTCTACTTCAGATCTCTTTCTCTAGGAGAAAGAAATAAATTTTATTATGGTAATTAAGTTTTTGTTAAGGATCTCTGGAAGGCATGGCTATGTAAAACATGTACATTTTGGCCTTTATATTAAACTGCTATAATGATCACTGATTTTTATGACTTTTAACTTTAACGGATTAAAATTAAATGTAGGCAAGAGAACATAAATACTGTCATTTCAAAATATGACTTGCCAAGTTATGTGGAGTGTTCTCACATAATAATTCACCGTCCCTTCAATGAACATGGAAAATTTTATTTTTACTACCGATAAAGCTCTAAATGTGAATGAGGACATTGCATTTACAGACTATTAAAAGTCTAAATATGAACAAGAGTTCCTGAGTATCACCTCAGATTTCACCATCTTGTCCAATTCAGGATATTTAGAGTAAGACTATAAAATTAGGACATGTGAAAACTTTATCATCTTAGTATAAATTATGTAACTTCTGAACAAAGATTCACTAAGACCATAATAGGAGCTGCAAGATGTCTTAGATGCTAAAAGATAAGGTAACTGAAAAAGTATCCTAGAGTAAAAAGAATTAAAGGAGTCAAAGGCAAATTTGTGAGAGTTCTTCCTGCTACAAAAGTTTTGCAGCATTACCGTTATCTCTGAATCCTAAACACTGGTCCTTCCAGCATAACCAATAATACACATACAGGTAGTAATACTAGTTATGGCTTGCACTTAATATCATATTCAGTATATACATCTTACTATCATGACCCTTCATTCCCTGCCCAACATCTCTGAAAAACAAGAATTTCAATTTTGAAACTATTTTGTAGGTAGGAAATAGAAGCCCAGAGGATAAGTTACTTGCTTACATTCACTCAGTTAGGATCTAAACATACTACTCTCTTTTTACACTATCGCATTTTATTTTAAAATTGAAATAGAGGCAATGGGAAAAAGTATGTCCTGTCTTAAACAATTAAAATTCCACTTCTGCACTGTATTCATCATCATTTTCCCTCTTTTGCAAACAAGAGGGAGCAATTGTTGACGTCTTCAACAATTTTGAAGAAGTCATTGACATTTGACAAATCAGTTCAGTTCAGTCGCTCAGTCGTGTCCGACTCTTTGCGACCCCATGAATTGCAGCACGCCAGGCCTCCCTGTCCATCACCATCTCCCGGAGTTCACTCAAACTCATGTCCATCGAGTCGGTGATGCCATCCAGCCATCTCCCTCTGTCGTCCCCTTTTCCTCCTGCCCCCAATCCCTCCCAGCATCAGAGTCTTTTCCAATGAGTCAACTCTTTGCATTGAGCAAAAACACTTTCACTTTTCATTGACATTTACTCATTCATTTATTCATTTTATTTTTTTTTATTTTTTGGCCCAATGGCATGTGGGATCTTAGTTCTCTGACTGGGAATTGAACCCCAGGCCCTCAGAAGTGAAACCACAGATTCCTAACCACTGAACAGCCAGAGAATTCCCAGGGAGTCATTGACATTCACCTCATTCACACTTGCAGCTACCAAAATACTGTTCTTTCTTTCTTTGAAACATCTATTAAATATGCCCTTTTCTCTTTAATTCCATCATAGTAATTCATATACCAATCTCAGAACACCATAATAGTCTCTCTTTGCCTCTAGCTTCAAACTCATAATCCTGCCAGCTAAGTCTTTTAAAAATATAACATTCAGCAAATGCCCCCAAAGACTGAATATCAAGAAAATCTCCAAGATTCCTGGTATCGTTTAGGCTTTCATTATTGTATCGCTCATGTAAATTAGTGACGCTAGCTCATGATCTCCGATTTTGTTCCCTTTTAATATACCAGCCACTCTGTTTCTATAGTAACCATATTGAAAGGCAAATTTGGCCATGCTTTTTCCCCTTATACCAGTGATTTAGTCACTCCCAAGAAAAAGAGATGCAAGAAGGCAAGGTGGTTGTCTGAAGAGGCCTACATATAACTGAAGACAAGAAGAGAAATCAAAGGCAAAGGAGAAAGAGAAAGATGCCACTCAGCTGAATCCAGAGTTCCAGAGAATAGCAAGAAGAGATAAGAAAGCCTTCTATAGTGAACAATGCAAAGAAATAGAAGAAAAAAAATAGAATAGGAAAGACTAGAGATCTCTTGGGGCTTCTCAGGTGGTACTAGTGGTGAAGAATCTGCCTGCTAATGTAGGAGATGCAAAAGACACAGTTTTGATTCTTGGGTCGGGAAGATCCCCTTGAGTCAGAAATAGCAATCCACTTCAGTATTATTGCCTGGGAAATCTCATGAACAGAGGAGCCTGGTGGGCTACAGTCTGTGAGGTTGCAAAGAGTCATACATGACTGACTCTTAGTCAGTCTAAGAATACTATGAGTACACATACATACTATGAGATCTCGTCAAGAAAATTGGACATACCAAGGGAACATTTTATGCCAAGATGGGCACAATAAAGGAAAGACCTAATAGAAGCAGAAGAGATTATGAATAGGTGGCAAGAATACACAGAAAAACCATACAAAAAAAGTCTTATGACCCAGCTAATGATGATGGTGTGTCACTTATCTAGAGCCAAACACCCTGGAGTGTAAAGTCAAGTGGGCCTTAGGAAGCATTACTATGAAAAAAGCTAGTGGAGATGATGTAATTCCAGTTGAGCTATTTCAAATCCTAAAAGGTGATGCTATGAAAGTGCTGAACTTAATATACCAACAAATTTGGAAACCTCAGCAGTGGCCACAGGACTGGAAAACATTAGTTTTCATTCCAATCCCAAAGAAAAGCCATGCCAAAGAATGTTCAAACTACCACACAATTGCACTCATTTCCATTCCATGAACACTATTGTCTGATTTATTAAGGTCTTCTGCTTCATTGATTACACTAGAGCCTCTTTGTGGCTCACAACAAACTGTGGAAAATTCTAAAAGAGATGGTAATACCAGACTACCTACCTGCCTTCTAAGAGACCTGTATGCAGGACAAGAATCAACAATTAGAAACTTACATGGAACTATAGACTGGTTCAAAATTGGAAAAGGAGTATGTCAAGGCTGTATATTATCACTCTGCTTATTTAAGTTCTACACAGACTACATCATGTAAAATGCTGAGATGGATGAATCACAAGTTGAAACAAAGATTGCCAGGAGAAATATCAACAACCGCAGATACGCAAATGATACCACTCTAATGGCAGAAAGTGAAGAGGAACTACAGAGCCTCTTGATGAGGGTGAAAGAGGAGAGTGAAAAAGCTGGCTTAAAACTCAACATTCGAAAACCTAAGATCATGGCATCTGGTCCCATCACTTCATGGCAAATAGATGGGGATAAAGTGGAAATGGTGACAGATTTTATATTCTTGGGCTCCAAAATCACTGTGGACTTGGACTGCAGCCATGAAATTAAAAGACATTTACTCCTTGAAAGTAAAGCTATGACAAATCTAGACAGTGTATTTAAAAGCAGAGACATCACTTTGTTGACTAAGGTTCAAATAGTCAAAGCTATGATTTTTCCAGTAGTCATGTACAGATGTGAGAGTTGGACCATAAAGAAGGCTGAGCACCAAAGAATTGATGCTTTTGAGCTATGGTGCTGGAGAAGACTCATGAGAGTCCCTTGGACAGCAAACCAGTCCATCCTAAGAGAAATCATCCCTGTATATTCATTGGAAGGACTGATGCTGAAGTTGAAGCTCTAATACTTTGGTCACCTGATACAAATAGCCAACTCACTGGAAAAGACCTTGATGCTGTGAAAGATTGAAGGCAGAAGAAGAAGAGGGCAACAGAGTATGAGATGGTTGGATGACATTACTGACTCAATGGATATAAGTTTGAGCAAACTCTGGGAGACAGTGAAAGACAAGGAAGTTTGAAGATTGCTTCCATGGGGTCACAGAGAGTTGGACGTAACTTAGTGACTGAACAACAGTGTCCAAACGTTAAAGGTTAAATCCAGACATTTTGCATGGTGACAAGGACCCTGTTATCCTCTTAGCCATTTCACAATAGTTGATTTTTCCTCAAAACTCATATGTGATTTCTTAACCAAGAATCTTTTATACTACTATTTTTCCCACCTGTAATTCCTCCCTCTCTCCTTCTCCTTTTACACTTCTCATTTTTCAGGGTGCAGCTTAAGATCCATCTACTAAATAAAGCATTTCTTTCCTTATTCCCATAATGCAGATTGGATTGAATTTTTTTGTATTAAGGTCAAATTAATTTAACATTAAATTAGCCATTTTATTTGTACAATTTAGTGGCATTTAATACATTCATAACATTATGTAATCATAATTTATATGAACATCAAAGATATTTTCATCATTCCCTAAAAAAGTTATTGAACTTGAACAATTGGTGTCATATCTAAGACTCTGTAAACAACCCCAAAGTCGTGAAGATTTACCCTTATGCTCTAAGAATTTTGTAGTTTTACCTGTTAGATGTAGCTCTGTGATCTCTTTTGAGTTAATTTTGTTATATGGTGTGAGATAGGAATCCAACTTCATTCTTTTATATGTGAATATTCAGTTGCCCCATCACCATTTGTTGGACTATTTTTTTCCTTATTGAATAGTTTTGGCACCACTGTTTCCCTGGGCAGAGATGTATGGGTTCATGTCTGGACTTTCCGTGCTCTTGGTCTATATGTCTATTCTATGCTAGGAACACATTCTTCTGATCACTGTAACTTTGTAGTAAATTTTGAAATCTGGAAGTGTGAGTCCTCATCCTTTTGCAATATAGTTTTGTTTAAGAAGCCTCCTGCAATCCCCTGTGAATTTAAACATCAGCTTTTCCATCTCTGGGAAAAAAAAAAACAAACAAACTTTAATTTTAATGGAGATTTATATAATGGGATCCTTGGATATCTTTGGGTACTATTTCCATCTTAACAGTCTTAACTTTTCCATTACACGAACACTATTGTCTGATTTATTAAGGTCTTCAATTTCTTTCGACAATGTTCTGTAGTATTTATTTACTCCTAGGTATTTCATTCTTTTAGATGTTATTATAAGTAAAGTTGTTTTATTATCTTCCTTTTTTGGATTGTCCATTGATGGTGTATAGAAATACAACTGATATTTGTGTACTGATCATATGTGTTGCACTTTGCTGAGTTTGCTTATTAGCTTTAAAGGTATTTTAAGGAGGTCCAACCAGTCCATCCTAAAGGAGATCAGTCCTGGGTGTTTGTTGGAAGGACTGATGCTGAAGCTGAAATTCCAATACTTTGGCCACCTCATGCGAAGAGTTGACTCATCGGAAGAGACCCTGATGCTGGGAGGGATTGGGGGTAGGAGGAGAAGGGGACGACAGAGGACAAGATGGCTGGATGGCATCACCAACTCGATGGGCGTGAGTTTGAGTGAACTCCGGGAGTTGGTGATGGACAGGGAGGCCTGGCGTGCTGCGATTCATGGGATCGCAAAGAGTCGGACATGATTGAGCGACTGAAATGAACTGAACTGAGGTTTTTAAATATAACAAATTATGTCATCTGCAAATAGTTTTACTGTTTCTACTTTGATGAATTTTACTTATTTCTCTTGCCTAATTCTCTGGCTGACTAGAACTACCAGTACAACAATGAATAGAAGCAATCAAAGTGGGTATCCTTATATTTTTTCCTGATTTTAGTGAGGCTTTCAGTTTTTCAACATTGAGCAATATTAGTTACAAACTTTCCTTAAATACCCTGAGACTGAGGAAATTCTCTTCTAGGCCTAGTTTGTTTAGTGTTTTTATTATAAATGCATGTCAGATATTTTCAGATGAGTTTTCTGGAATAATTATTGTGATGCCTAAATTTTTGGTCAAATGGACTTGTCTAAGCAGTTCCCAGGTAGTTGATAAACATTATTTCTAGGTGTGTTTGTCAGAATGTCTCTGAGAGAGATTAGCATTTGAACCAGTGGACTAAGGAAGAAATAAAGCCCTCGTCAAGGTGGGAGAGCATTATCCAATCTGTTGAGGTCCTGAATAGAACAAAAAGGAGGAGGAAGGATGAATTTACATTCTGTTTGAGCTGAGATATCCACCTCCTTCTGCACTCAGACAGTGACTCTCCTGATTTTTGGTCATTTGCACTCAGACTTGGACTTACATTGTTGGTTCTCCTCATTCCCCAGTTCTCAGGTCTTCACACTCAGACTGTTGTATCTTTACCTTTCCTGGTTTTCCACCCTTGGGATAGCAGGTCATGAGACTCTTCAGTCTTCAAAACCATGTGAACCAAGTCTTATAAATTCTTCACAATATATACCCTACTGATTTGTTTTTCTGGAGAACTCTGAGATAATCATGTTTTATTGGTTTTTTTCCTCTTTCTATTAATGCAGTGTATTGATGTTTCTTTTTTATTATAGTATACACTTTTTATAGTATACCATTTCAATTACTTTCTTATTTTAAATGTATATTTAGCTATTTTCTTAGTTGTTATCTTGGAGACTATATTTGATGTCTTAAACTTAAAACAATCTATTTTGAGTCAACACTACTTTAGCTTCAGAGAATACACAAACTTTGCTCCTGTATAACTCCTTTCCTCCACATTCATGTTATCAAAATCATTATACCTTTATGAATTGTGTGTCCTTTAACATCCTTTAATATAAATCTGTAAATATTGTTTTGTGCATTTGTCCTTTAAATGATATTGTGAAAAAAAAAGGAGTTAAAAATCAAAAATTCAGTAATACTGGCTTTAGAATTTACTTATGTAGTTACTTTTGCTGCTGCTCTTTATTTCTTCATTTGCCATCTAGTGTCCTTGTACTTATTCCTGAAGAATTTTCTTTAACAGTTATAAATACGTCTAGTGGGGAAAAGACACTCAACTTTTGTTTACCTGGGGATGACTTATTTTTTTCTTCAAATCTGGAGGATAACTTTTTCATACCTTTACTCATTGCTGTTACTGCTGCTGCTGCTAAGTTGCTTCAGTCGTGTCAGACCCCATAGACAGCAACCCACCAGGCTCCCCCGTCCCTGGGATTCTCCAGGCAAGAACACTGGAGTGGGTTGCCATTTCCTTCTCCAATGCATGCATGCATACAAAGTCGCTTCAGTCGTGTCCAACTCTGTGCGACCCCATGGACAGCAGCCCACTAGGATCCTCTGTCCACAGAATTCTCATTGGGTGTCCCTTAACATAAATTTGTAAATATTGTTTTGTGCATTTGTCTGGCCTCCTTGGTTTCTGCTAAAAAACTAGCTGTTGATCTCTTTAAGGATTCATTATGTGTGATTTGTCACTTTCTTTTGCTGATTTCAAGATTGTCTTTGGCTGTTTAGGTATCATTTGTACTCTGTGGTATGTAGTTTATAAAGTCTATTTTTTTAGCTTGTGGTCAGCTAGTGTCTTGACAGAAATTTCCTTTAACATGAGGAGTACAAACAAGACAGAAAACAAAGAGGAAAAAAGGAAGAAATGAGAAAACATCCTCTTAAGTATTTGCAGATGGAGCACACCTTCAGTGCTTAGCCAGGCCATGTTGAACTCTGCCTTAGCTTCAGTGCTTTCACTGAGACCAAATTCCAGTCAGAAGTGGAAGTTTAAGGATGTCTCAGGTAACTCTGAGTGTGCTTCATGCTCTGGGTATATGCACGGATTTTTTAATTTCCTAGTATCCATGGTGCCTTCCACATTGTACTTTCCCAAGGGCACACTCTCTCAGGCTTGTCCTCCGAGACATTTGGCATGTTTATTGTTTCCTCACCTGGAAGCTTCTGCTCAGGGTTGTTGTTGTTCAGTTGCTCAGACATGTCAACTCTTTGCAACCGCATGAACTGCAGCACATCAGGCTTCCTTGCCCTTCACCATCTCCCAGAGTTTGCTTAAACTCATATCCCTTGATTAGATAATGCCATCCTACCATCTCATCCTCTGTCATCCCCTTCTCCTCCTGCCCTCAATCCTTCCCAGCATCAGGGTCTTTTTCCAGTGAGTCAACTCTTCACATCAGGTGGCCAAAGTATTGGAGCTTCAGCATCAGTCCTTCCAATGAGTACTCAGGGTTGATTTCCTTTAGGATTCACTGGTTTGATCTCCTTATTGTCCAAGGGACCTCAAGAGTCTCAGAGTTGCATTGGTTCATTCATTTGCTTTACAGTGTTACTGAGGAATGTATTTTATGTAATCACATTTCCATCCTGAGAAACTTCCAAGGTTAGGTAAAACAATGTGGTCTGCAGAGAAGTCCAAACAAATGCATTTTTATCTACAACCAGAGACCAGGGACCTACACTGGAACACTGACTACCGTTGCTTTCAGGCTGTCATGAACCTAGAGTGGAGCATGGGGCTACAACAAGTAAAACTGCTATAAAGCTTTTCAGCAATTTTTAAATAACCTTTTTCTTGATTTGTTTATTTGCTTTGTTGCCATAAACCTTTAATATTTTATTTTTTCAGACTTTAGACAAAGCTGGTTCCACAGTTTTTGCTTTTTTTTTTTTTTTTTTTTTTAACGTGTGTCTACTGAGCTACCCACTTCCCCAATTTCACTGATGTCTACCTGGATTGGGCTTCCCTGATAGCTCAGTTGGTAAAGAATCCACCTGCAACACAGGAGACCCTGGTTCAATTCCTGGGTTGGGAAGATCCCCTGGAGAACGGAAAGGCTACCCACTCCAATATTCTGGCCTAGAGAATTCCATGGACAGTCCATGGGATCGCAGAGAGTCAGACACGACTGAGCCACTTTCACTTCACTACCTGGATTAACCACTTTTGATTATGTCCCGTTTTTTTCCCTACATCATTCATAATTTTATCATTAACATATTCATAAATTTATTTCTTCACACATTAGTATTCCACTAATGGACAATAACTTCCTTAACTGTAGAATCTTTCCCAAATCTAACAAACTGGCTTCTATCTCTGCTCATGGATATTTAGTAAATGAACTAACAAGTGTGACATATAATTGACCATAACAAACAAAAAGACTCTACACATTTAATCGTATGTAAATTTATCATTCAAATCACATTGTAACTGTTGAAAATATTATGAAACTCAGAGTTTGAAATCAGATACATTTGCTGAATAAAGAAATTTTGTCATGAATTATGAAGTCTAGTAAGGTTTAGGTCATGTATCAAATTGTTGACACCTGTGAAAACATGGGTCACAATTTGTAGTGTTGGATTATAGCTCCAATCATTAAGCCAACTCTCTATGAAGACTAAAGTTTTTTACTCCTAAAACACCAATAACAAGGCTTTCAAAAATTAAAAGAATGGAAATGAAATAATAAATTTTATAAATATAATCTTAAAAGAATCATTGTTGAGGTTGCAACTATTATTATTGAAAACATTAATATGTTTTAAATGTTGAGACTTAACTATCCAAATTATAATGGATTTACTAGCAGCATCTGTTTTAAAAATTTAGTTCTTTTTTTAAAGTGAGTTTTATTTAAATAATTTGTTTTAAAAGCTTTATTGTAAAAACAGATACTGCTAGAAAATATTTTGTTTTTCAGAATCCAGAAGTGTTTAGGCATAGTAAAATTACTTTAAAAAATGGTCACACTGGTATTTTTCAGTCTCAAATCAAGTGTTTATTTGTGTCATTATAACAAGGAGAGATAAGAAAGCCTTCCTTAGTGATCAATGAAAAGAAATAGAGGAAAACAATAGAATGGTAAAGACTAGAGATCTCTTCAATAAAATTAGAGATACCAAGGGAACATTTCATGCAAAGATGGGCACAATAAAGAACAGAAATGGTATGGACCTAACAGAAGCCGAAGATATTAAGAAGAGGTGGCAGGCATACACAGAAGGACTATACAAAAAAGATCTTCATAACCCAGATAATCACGATAGTGTGATCACTTACCTAGAGCCAGACATCTTGGAATGCAAAGTCAAGTGGGCCTTAGGAAACATCACTATGAACAAACCTAATGGAGGTGATGGAATTCCAGTTGAGCTATTTCAGATCCTAAAAGGTGATGCTGTGAAAGTGCTGCACTCAATATGCCAGCAAATTTGGAAACCTCAGCAGTGGCCACAGGACTGAAAAAGGTCAGTTTTCATTCCAATACCAAAGAAAGGCAATGCCAAAGAATGCTCTAACTACCACACAATTGCACTCATCTCACATGCTAGCAAAGTAATGCTCAAAATTCTCCAAGCCAGGCTTCAATGGTACGTGAACTGTGAACTTACAGATATTCAAGCTGGATTTAGAAAAGACAGAGGAACCAGAGATCAAATTGCAAACATCCGTTGGATAATCAAAAAAGCAAGAGAGTTCCAGAAAAGCATCTATTCTCCTTTATTGACTATGCCAAAGCCTTTGACTATGTGGATCACAATAAACTGTGGAAAATTCTGAAAGAGATGCGAATACCAGACTACCTGACCTGGCTCTTGAGGAATCTGTATGCAGGTCAAGAGACAAAAATTAGAACCAGACATGGAACAACAGACTGGTTCCAAATCAGTAAAGGGGTATTTTGAGGCTATATATTATCACTCTGCTTATGTAGCTTATGTGCAGAGTACATCATGAGAAATGCTGGGCTGGATGAAGCACAAGCTGGAATCAAGATTGCTGGGAGAAATATCAATAACCTCAGATATACAGATGACACCCTTATGGCAGAAAGCAAAGAACTAAAGAGCCTCTTGATGAAAGGGAAAGGGAAAAGTGATAAAGCTGGCTTAAAACTCAACATTCAGAAAACTAAGATCATAGCATCTGATCCCATCACTTCATGGCAAATAGATGGGGAAAGAATGGAAACAGTCACAGACTTTATTTTTTTGGCTCCAAAACCATTGTCCCTGGTGACTGCAGCCATGAAATTAAAAGATGCTTGTTCCTTGGAAGAAAAGTTATGACCAACCTCAATTCATATTAAAAAGCAGAGATATTACTTTGCCAGCAAAGGTCAGTCTAGTCAGAGCTATGGTTTTTCCAGTAGTATGTATGGATGTGAGAGTTGGGCTATAAATAAAGCTGAGCATTGAAGAATTGATGCTTTTGAACTGTGGTGTTGGAGTAAACTCTTGAGAGTCCCTTGGATGCAAGGAGATCCAACCAGTCCATCCTAAAGTAAATCAGTCCTGAATGTTCATTGGAATGACTGATGCTGAAGCTGAAACTCCAAAACTTTGGCCACCTGATGCAAAGAATTGACTCATTGGAAAAGACCCTGATTCCGGGAAAGAGTGAAGGCAGGAGGAGAAGGGGACAACAGAGGACGAGCTGGTTGGATGGCATCACTTACTCAATGGACAGGAGTTTGAGTAAGCTCTGAGAATTGGTTATGGACACGGAAGCCTGGCATGCTGCCATCCATGGGGTCACAAAGAGCTGAACACAACTGAGTGACTGAACTGAACTGTTAGCAACAGTAACAATTTAAACATATTTTCTTTTCCTTAGGATATATTTATTTTGTTTCAATTATGTATTTACATTTATATAATATTTATACATTTAATCATCTCTACAAAGTTTATTTTGTTATTTAACTTGAACTCTTGATAAATAGTACATTGCTGAATTTCAGATTTCATATAAATCTTGCAAAATTACCTAAAAATTTTAACAAAATAAATTTATCAAAGTTTTGGATTATATGAGGTTAGATTTCAGCTATTGATAGCTGATCCAAATCTGATTCACAGTTGTTCCTAGGTTGTGTATCATTAGTGGTTCCAACTCAAAGTCTAAACTGTTAAATGAATCATCGACCTTTTGGTGCAACCTAAATTCTGTTCTGCTCATTTCCCACTGCCCAGCACTATGAGGTTGCTAAACACAATTTAGGTCATAGCCTTTTAGTGGCTTTGATTGGCTTGCAGTCTCCAGAGAGAACTCTCTTTGTAAATCTATTTCCGTATCGCCTGTTTCTCTTAAATCTTATTTTTCTAACCCTAGGTGACTTGATATGCCAGAAGTTGAATTTTTATCTCCTCTGTCCTAAAACGCTGGAAAATCTTTGGTTAGCAGACACATTACTGAACTTCTCAATCACTCATTCTGTGCTGTTTATGAATGAAAATACTGTTGAATATTGTTGAGGTCCTTTAATGGACCGGAATCTGGTGGTCCGGAGTCGACGATAAGAAAGTAAGAGAGAGAGAGAAGGAGGCTAATATTCCTTGGTTTATGCACAAAACCAATAAAGCTCTTGACACAGAGCTTGTGTCACTCACGAAGGCACAGTACGCCTTCTTGAGAGGGTCTTAGAAGCCCCCGCAGGAGAGTGAGCATGATGGGTTTCTACCCTCCAGAGAATTAGCCAGGGTGGAGGGGTGGGGGGGGGTGGTGGGGGGGGTGGAGAGAGAGAGAGAGAGAGAGAGAAAAGAAGAAAGACACGGGGACCCAAGCTCTGATGAAGCAAAGGTGTTTTATTCAACATAGTGTGGGTATATATACTGTCTTACAAGGTAGTTATTTTCAGCAAAGATAAAAATCAAAAGTCCAGACTTAAAAATTAACAAGGAAACATAAGGTAATCCATATCAAACAGAGAGGGTTGTAAATAATCACTTTTACCTTATGGTTCATAAAAAGAAAGAGGGTAGTAAATATTTACTTATCACCATGTGGAAAAACTAACAAAGGTAATGCATGCATTCCTCAGCCCCAGGAGTGGTTTGTCAACTCCTCTTAATTCCTGAATATTCAGAAATTAATAAGGGACAGAGGATTCGTGACAGATCCAAACAGCACACAGGAAGCCTCCTGTTAAATGCTTCCTGACAGAATATGAGTCTTACCTCTGAGTATATTCTTTTTTCTAGAATCTTAGCCCTTTAAAGCCTACCAACGTTGTTAGCTCTCTAATGCCTTCAAACAGAATTTTTTTTTTTTTTTAGATTAGGCCCTTTTTGATGGAAGCAATTGTTGTTTGTATAAGAGACACCATCATATACGAGGAAATTTTTGTTTTGTTATATATCCTTCTTGAATGTTAATGCTAAAACTCCTGTAATCTTTCATTAAGAAATTATTTTAAAAAATTCTAGGGTATAGAATGACTAATGTTTGTATGTGCACGTGTTTATTCTGGAGTGTAATAAACAGAGTAAAAATTCTTCCTATGACAATATTGAACAACAAGAAAATGTCTTTTAGTTAAAAATGTATTACTCAGCCATTAAAAAGAATACATTTGAATCAGTTCTAATGAAGTGGATGAAACTGGAGCCTATTATACAGAGTGAAGTAAGCCAGAAGGAAAAACATAAATACAGTATACTAACGCATATATATGGAATTTAGAAAGATGGTAACAATAACTCTATATACGAGACAGCAAAAGAGACACTGATGTATAGAACAGTCTTATGGACTCTGTGGGAGAGGGAGAGGGTGGGAAGATTTGGGAGAATGACATTGAAACATGTAAAATATCATGTAGGAAACGAGTTGCCAGTCCAGGTTCAATGCACGATGCTGGATGCTTGGGGCTGGTGCACTGGGACGGCCCAGAGGGATGGTATGGGGAGGGAGGAGGGAGGAGGGTTCGGGATGGGGAACACATGTATACCTGTGGCGGATTCATTTTGATATTTGGCAAAACTAATACAATTATGTAAAGTTTAAAAATAAAATAAAATTAGAAAAAAAAATGTATCTGTTAAGTTTACAACTAATCAGTGTTTCTAGTAGCTCAATAATTGTTTCTTCCTTTTTGTTTCTTGTATTAAACTCATTGTTTTCATAGTCAGTTTAAAACATAATCAATTAAGTTTTAAATTCGTTTTATTTTCCTTTATATATAATTAAAAGTACCTCCTTCTTAATAATTAGGCATATAACTTAATTGAATGTGGCTTATTAGTAAGTTAGTGACTATAGCTATGACATGGCTCATATACCATAAAATTCTTGCTGATCTTTTTTATGAGCATATATCTTGGAGTAATCATCTGACTGGAAAAGCAAATACTTGTTTTCTTTCAATATCAGCTTTTCCAATATCTCTCATAATGTAAATGAGTCAATTTTGCAATGTTAGGTGTATGTCTAGAATTTTTAAAATGATAATATTTATTACATATTGTGCATTAACACGTTTATTATATATAATATACATGCTTATTACATGTATAATGATGCTGATTTAGCAAAACTTTATTAGTTCAGTGAAGTAATTGAAATCTGTTGTATTTTAGGCAAATTACTTCTATGGACCTTAGAACAGAACATAATAGAAAGCACCTTCTTATACACTATGGTGAAGACTAAATCAGTAAACATGCATAGAGTATATACAAATTTATTAGAAGAAAATCTGGTACACAGTAAGCACTAATATCTGTTGTTATCATCATTATCATGATCATAGTAGTATACAGGGTTTTTGATACGAATTGTGTAGACTTAATTGGGTAATTTAAAAATATTTAAAAGATAATCTGAACTGCACAAAATTTTTAACCTACATGCCAAATTTAAAACCAGTCCCCTTGTAAGATAGGTTTCCAAAGTAGTAAAATTATTGATATTGTCATCACTGTGTATACACATGCTTATTTCAGGGTGGAGGCCAGAAAAACATATTGTTTTTCATATTGTTCAAGGCTCACTAAATGAAATGTTTAATTTCTCCGGGTAAGAAGTATGCCTAGTTAATTTGTATAAAACAGATAATCAGATCAGTCGCTCAGTCGTGTCCGACTCTTTGCGACCCCATGAATCGCAGCACTCCAGGCCTCCCTGTCCATCACCAACTCCTGGAGTTCACTCAGACTCACGTCCATCGAGTCAGTGATGCCATCCAGCTATCTCATCCTCTGTCGTCCCCTTCTCCTCCTGCTCCCAATCCCTCCCAGCATCAGAGTCTTTTCCAATGAGTTAACTGTTCGCATGAGGTGGCCAAAGTACTGGAGTTTCAGCTTTAGCATCATTCCTTCCAAAGAAATCCCAGGGCTGATCTCCTTCAGAATGGACTGGTTGGATCTCCTTGCAGTCCAAGGGACTCTCAAGAATCTTCTCCAACACCACCGTTCAAAAGCATCAATTCTTTGGCGCTCAGCCTTCTTCACAGTCCAACTCTCACATCCATACATGACCACAGGAAAAACCATAGCCTTGACTAGATGAACCTTTGTTGGCAAAGTAATGTCTCTGCTTTTGAACATGCTATCTAGGTTGGTAATAACTTTCCTTCCAAGGAGTAAGCGTCTTTTAATTTCATGGCTGCAGTCACTATCTGCAGTGATTTTGGAGCCCAGAAAAATAGGTAATAGCAAATATATAAAAATTGTCAAATAATGTCCAGTACTATGATTTAGCTCTTTATTATTGTACCTTGTGAGGTGATATTACCAGCATGATATTTGATCTTTTTTCTTGTTTTTTTTCCTTCCTCATGTAACAAGAAACTCATTAACATCCATATGTGATTACCATGAACAAACATCTCCTATCATATTTACAGAAATTCTTAAACATTAATCATAGCTAGAACGTAGGACTATGGAATCATAAGCTATATTATTATGTAGATTTTTAGTAATTCACAAATTATTTGTAACCATCAAAAGAGATACATCATAGTGTAAACTTTGTAGCATTGTTTTAATACATTTTTTTGTCATAATACTGATTTCTGCTTGACTATGGTGCTGTCATGCCTTGTTAGTTCATTTAGCTCTCTTTGCTTGCAGTAGGTCCTTGTTGGTTATCTGCTTTGTATATAGTAGTGTGTATGTTTTAATCCCAACCTCCTAATTTATCCCTCCACCCTTTCCCCTTTGGTAACCATAAGTTTGATTTTATGTCTGTAGGTCTATTTCTGTTTTGTATATAAGTTCATTGTATCATTTTTTTAGATTCCACATATATGTGGTATCATATGATATTTGTCTTTCTCTGACTTATTTCACTTAGTATGATAATCTCTAGATCCATCCATGTTGCTGCCAATGGCATTATTTTATGGCTGAGTAATATTCTATTGTGTATATGTGTCACTTCTTCCCTTTCCATTCATCTGTTGATGGACGTTTAGGTTGTTTCCATGTCTTGGCTATTGTAAACAGAGCTAGTGCTGCAGTGAATGTTGGGGTGCATGTATCGTTTCAAATTATGATTTTCTCCTGATATATACCCTGGAGTGAGATCGCAGGATCATTTATTAGCTCTAGTTTAGACAAACAATCTTATAAAGGATCGGTTGATAAACATATCCATCCTCAGATTTTATTAATTTCCTATTTAGCTGTAAATGCCCAACCACATTTGTTGAACGAGTTTATAGTCTCTTGTCAGATTAATATAAATTTCTTAATTCCCCTCACATCATTAAAAGGAATGAACTTCATTAATGGTACTGAGACTGAAAAGATATACAACATTAGAAAATCAAAACTCCTGGATCTCACTGTAGCAAGTGTTGAAATAAAATAGTCCAGGTAAATAATGTTGGCGTGCTTAGTGTAAAATCTTCAGTGTCTATCCTTACATAGTTGATACACATTTGTGTTGCTTCAAATTTTTCACTATTATGGATAAAGCTTCTGTAAGTATTGTGGTACAGACTATTGTACTAACATGTAATTTTATTTCTCTAGGAAAAATACGTAGGAGTAAGATTGAGGACCATATGGAAAGTGAATATTTAAGTGTATATGACATTAACAATGTTTCATAAAGTAGCTAAGTTGTTTTGCACTACCACCAAACATGTATGATATTCCAGTTGGTACACTTTCTTGTCAACACTTGGTGTCTTCAGATTTTGAAAATCTAGCCATAATGATTTTAATGGATATGTAGTGCCATCTCTTTGGAATCTTAATTTGTCTTTCCCTGAGAAATAAGTATGTTGAATGCTTTATTCAATTCCTATTCATATATGTTTCTTGGAGAAGTACGTCCCAATTTCCTGTTAGGATTTATTGAACTTCTTATCAAATGTTAAGAGCTTGTGTACTGCTAATTTGACCCGGTTACCTAGGAGAGAGATTTACAAGGTTTTCCTGATTTGTCTGATAAGAATGAGACTTTTCACACTTTGTATGAGTTTCAGGGATTGTTCATCTTACTACTTTCTGTGTCTTTTTTTTTTTTTTTAACCTGGCTTCAGATAAATTCTTTCATTCATGTGTAGATATTTAATACCTAAAGTTATGAATGCAAAAAAGCATACAGTTTATAGCTTGGCTAATGCTCACTGTGTTAAGTTCATAAAATATTGTCTTCATTATTTAACTATAAATTTTATAACTCTTCTAAGTATTTAAAATACCAGATTAAGAAAAAACAAATAGGAGTGTGATTAAAGTTATTTTATCTGCTACATTCATTGCACACTGTTTTATTTCTTTATTATCCCTGTAGTCATTTAAATCTTACTGACATATAGAAGTGTTTATGTATCCAGTCTCAAGAAATAGGAATAGTGACTTACAGATTCTGAGTCAGCAAGGCCAGAGTGATTTTCAATTTATTTCCATGATAGGAAAAAATGATTTCTTGAGTCTTCCATATTAATTTGATTTATGGTTTCTTAGACTGTTCCTACTTAAATAACATCCGTCTTTTGTAGTGTCACTAAGACTTTTCAAGCCCAGAGCATTTACTCCAGTCAACTTCCTTTCCAAGTCTCCCAAGGTATATACATGGTTTTTGGTCCTGTTTAACATTTATATCTTCATTACTCTGTGTATCACAGGCTTCATCAGAGGGTTCTATCTCCCAGAAGTGAGAGACTGATTTTATTTCATATCCATCTATGTACACTGGCTAATTTATTTAGTTGCTATATTCCACACACCTGAACATGGGTTTATTTGCTAAACTTCTCCTTCCTACCTACTAGGTTGGTTTATTCACAGTTACACACCTCTCTCTGTCCATCTAGGAGAAAATGTATTTTACTCTATGAAAAGATATATAATTAGTAAAAGAAACTAAACACTGCATATTATACATATATATGTATATGCACATATGTATATATAATTATAGCATAATTCTGTCTTGATATGGTCAAACTTTTTAGCAAAACTGTTTTTGGTATTTTTTCTGTTTATCTTGATTATTTGATTATCAACCAGTTCTCACAACTTTTTTATACTCTTACCTTCTTTGAATAAAATATACTTATTTTTCGGTATTTGATATCAAATTATAACAATTTAAGCAGGGGGAGGTCCTGTTGGCTGAGCTTTGTCCTTTGAAAATTATCTAGGGATTATTTTTTTTAAAAAGGTTTTAGGCAGTAAGTACATGTATATCTTTTTTTTTTTTAATTACAACATGGAATGAGGTACTCTTTAAGTAATGGACATTTCTTTTAAAAGATAATATTTCAAACAAAATCTTGTTAATAGGGATATATAATAGATTTATTTCATTTAGTTTCATTTAGCATATATTATACACAGAGGGTTGTTTTTGATACAACCAAATAAGATCCTTCCCTCTTGATTTTATATTAAATTTAGTTCAAGTGGAATTATAATTTATTTTTATTAGTATTTTTAGTGTTGTTGCACTTATTATTAATAATTTTATCAGAGGACTGTGTTTATTTTCATTTATAGCACATAATATATAAAGGATTTAGGGTTATATGTGTTCTTAATATTTAATACAAAAATATTTCAAGGAAGAATACATAGGGCTGAAAGTCATAGTTTCAAACTTTTTTTTTTTTCATTTTTTTCTAAACAAGGATTTTACACAAAAGAAAAATGTATTATCATAATGTGTAGGCAGTTACTTACCTTGACAGGGCGTGTTGCTGCAAGTTTCAGGGTATCTTGGAAATATCTGAAAGAATTAGGAGCAAATGATATGCCTTCTTATGCAGCAACTTGGCATGTTGATAGATTAGTATTCCCAACAAAACGCCGCTGTAATTACACTGTAATCACAGAGGTCAACATGCAGATCTTTTTGATCACACTTCACATCTTACGCCTTGCTAAATCAATAATTTAATGTGGAACTCTAAATGCGAAGCTCATCACCTTCCCCATTTATTGGTCTACCCCTGCCTATTTAGCAAGTAATAATAGAAAGATTAAAATACACACACACGCACAAGCAGGCTATCAAATATTTCTTTTTCTTTGTATTACTCCATATGCATTTGTTAATTTGTTTAGAGTTTTGTTGGAGAGAAGGAAATGGGAGGAGATTGGCCATTACATTTGCTCCAAAGTCAAAACTAGAAAACATTTGCTAATTGAGAGCAGTGTTTCTAGTAATCTAGTAAGTATAGAAACATAGTAATAATAAAGTGTTCTTTCATTAGAGATAGTGGTAACTCAGTTATTTGCATTAAACTTTGTAAATATCCCAACATTTCTTGAAAATAGAAATGAGAAATGAAATCCTCAGTTTGTCAGATTTAGCCTGATGGCAAACAGTTTATAAATGAAATTTAGTCATATGTTGCTTAATTTCCTTCTTAGAACACATAACGTAGTTAATTTTGACTCTTCAGCAGAATAAAGTTTGGGGGTGGCGAGATATTTAGGTAGTGCGATTGGTCTGAGTAGCATGAGTGACCAGATATACTGGGAACAGACAAACCTGTACTGTGGTCCACCTTTTTTTCCTACTAAATAGAATGTCATTTTAATCTCCAGTGACTTCATTTCCTTATCTATAAAAGATGGTTGCTGAGCTAGATAATATTTAATATTCTTTTGTATTTGATCATTCTATTATTAAGTTTTCAAAGAACTTCTGGTAAAAGTTGGTCTGAAAGAGAAGAAAATGGGGAGGCTGGTTTAGGATGGTGAGGTGATGATATTCCATCCATATAAAATGCACAAAGGATAATCCCGTTTAATATGTGAATTCTATATTTTATTTGTTCTGCAATATGTAAGATAACTGCACACTAAATGTATGTCAAGGCACAAAATATTCATCAGTAAAGCAGAATAAGAAGAAAATGTATGTGTAATCAGTGTAGCTACCCAGATGACATCTTGTCACTATATTAAGAATTATAATACCCCTGTGTTTTCCCATAATATGATTTTAGTCATCTCAAGTCCAGATATATTTTCTCCTTAAAGTATTCATGTCGAATAAATAGTCCTTGAAACCCAATCTTCCAAATATTTAATTTCAAGTATTTCTCACCCACCGATTTTCATAATGACTTCTATCACTTAATCTAATAATACAAGGTCTTCAAATTTTGGACATCACTCCCACTTACAATTCTACTACTGGGAAGTATTTTATTATCAAATTTGGCCTCAGTCCCTTGACAATAATCTTACTTGCTTATGTCCAAACATTATATATTTACATTTAAAGCAAAATAAGTGATGGATTAGAATACTGTGTAGCAGGAGTGTGGGGATGTTGGGAGGTAGCTTAGGATTCTCCCCTTTCATTAGCATGAGAAAGGGAAATTCTGAAAGCAGATAGAACTGAAATGACCTCTGGTGGGCCCAATGCACAGGCAGTCCAGACACACTCTTCTTGAGCCCCACAACCAGGCTCATGGCCTGTAAGAATCCACATCTTCCCTAAAGATTTTTGCTAATTTTGACAGCACTTTCATTCTCCTGGCCTCCTCTGCTTCTTGGGTGGTGACTTCTTAAACTGTCACCTTCGTTCTGTTCCACGCTGAAGCACTTGTGAATTTTAGTTGCCTTTTCTGTTCTCTCAATCAAGATACTCCCATAAAACATTCATTTCTTTGGTAGATGTATTTAATTCTTTGCAGGAGTTTTAGATGGAATCACATCACACATCACAGCAGCTAAGCCATCTTTATAAAACCCACATTTGTTGGTTCCTTGTCTCTTTTCTCTTCACACTGTCTTATTATGCAAAGCAGTTCAATTCTTAACTGATTTTACATCCTCATTTGCACACCCATGTGTTTGAGATACACAGCAGGGAAAATGCTCTTCTGTGCAGTACACTAAGGAAGAGAGTAGTGCTTGTGGATAATTTTCTTCTTACAGAGACAGTATGTAAATGGGATGTATTATCATACAGAGCTGGATCAAACCTGATTACACTGAGGGGAGAGAAGCTGTAGTAATGAACATCTGGGTATGATTTTAGGAGCCAATCCAAGTAGAATTCTTTAGCAAGAACTTTATCAAAGAAGCTATTTCTAACTCCTGGTAATTAGCATATACTACAATGACTGAATGATTGTACATTGGCTTAGTTCCCTAGCAGTTAGGCCTTCTATAGGCATGTTGATTCCATCAAAAGATTTCACAGAAATAGAACATGATAAGCTAGAATCAAAAATTGATTGGTTACTCTAATCACAATCTTAAAGAATCTTTGCCCTAAAGGTGGATGCTTACTGCCTCCTGTTCGCTGTAGCGTGTGGAGTGCTGGAGGGATTCACCTCATTCTGTATTCCTCTATTCCATCCTTGGATACAGAATGACTGATGTATCTGTGTTTCTTTAAAAGTCTTTCTCAGCCTGTGAGTTTTTATACCTAACTCCAAGTCTTTGTTGTAAGCATTCTGCTATGGCCCTTAGGGAAGAGTCAGCAACTGTATGCAGATGAACGCTGAATCTGGGACCCCCAGAGAAAATAAACTGTAATCCATGCTTTCCTTGAAAGTTGAAAAACATTGTTAAATGTTGATCTACTTTGTTCTCTCCAGTGTTTGATGACTTCCCTCTCCATTCATTGCTGCCAGAGTGAAAGTTACCTGTTACATCTTTTCTTAAAGGAACTTGTCATATTTTGGATTTTTAGTAACTAGGTGGTCACTTTGCCAAATATCTCTGGCTTGTTTAACATTTTTGTTTGCAAATTATAATAATTATTCTCATTGTTAGTGTTGGAATGACATTTCCCTTATTTCTGTATTCTAGGGGAAGCAGCAGTTTTAAGCTGTGCTTTTTAAAACAGTTATCTCACTTTGAAAATTACACATTTAGTAATAGCAGGATATTTTACTAAAACATTTAAGAGAATTCTTGTTGTTTTAATCCTTAAGTCGTGTCTGACTGCGACTCCATGAACAGTAGCCTGCAAAGTTCTTCTCTGTCCATGGGATTCTCCAGGCAAGAATACTGGAGTGGGTTGTCATTTCCTTCTCCAGAGGATCTTCCTGACCTTAGGGATCAAACCTGTGATGGCAGGCAAATACTTTATCACTGAGCCACCTGGGAAGCCATTTAGGAGAGTATAGTATTTTTAGTATAAAGTAAGGTGCTCTCCTGATAATGAATAACTGATAGTCCAATATCTAAGAAAATATGATTTATGAGAATATTATAAAAATATTAATAACATAACATTAAAGATGACTCCTTCTGAATGAAATTCTCACACATGCTAACTATAATGTGGATAAAATTTAAATATATTATGCCAACCAAAATAAACCAGACACAAAAGGAAAAATATTTTATTATTCCACTTACATGAGGTACTTAAAGTGGTGAAATTTATGTGGACAAAAAAATTAAAAAGCTTCAAACTTTCTCTGGTGGTTGCCAGGGGTGAGTTATTGTTCAACGGAGACAGAGTTTTAATTGGGGGAACATAAAACAATTATGGAAATGAATGATGGTGTTGGTTACACAACAGTACAAGTGTATATAATGCCACTGAAATGTACAGTAAAAATGATTAAAACGCTAAATTTTATGTTTTGTATGCTACTGCTAAGTCACTTCAGTCGTGTCCGACTCTGTGAGACCCCATAGACGGCAGCCCACCGGGCTCCCCCGTCCCTGGGATTCTCCAGGCAAGAACACTGGAGTGGGTTGCCATTTCCTTCTCCAATGTATGAAAGTGAAAAGTGAAAGTGAAGTCGCTCAGTCGTGTCCAACTCTAGCGACCCCATGGACTGCAGCCCACCAGGCTTCTCCATCCATGGGATTTTCCAGGCAACAGTACTGGAGTGGGTTGCTATTGCCTTCTCCGATGTTTTGTATATTTGACCATAATAAAGACAAAAATGTTATTTGAAATATATATTAAAGCCATTGACAAGTTGTTTCTAAACCTGAGGTTAGGGAAATATAAGAGGAAATGAGAGCATCTTGTTTTGCCAGAAAGTAATACAGCACTCAAGAAAAAGGAAGATACAACGTCACAAAGATAGAAACCAGACTAAAAATATTCCCAATGGCCAAAATTAGAACAATTTGAACAACAAAGTAAATAGTAGCATTGGATTATGGCCAAAATAATAAAATAAATATGTATGAATCCATACTGATGATAGTAGATGATTGAATGAAGGCATAAAATGGGAGGAAAGGGACAACACCTCTTTGCAAAATTAATAAATATAGAAAGAATAAAATAGAAAAACAACATTAGTAACCACCACAGTAATAATTGCTGCAGGCAAGATCCACAGATCATGCTAATACTAGAGGGCAAAAGTTTAAAAAGAAAATATTTTCACAGTCTCAAAAGATATTCCTTAATATATTTTTGGATTATAGGTGGAAACAACATATTGGAGAAATGTGTTTGACAGTGTAGAATTACTATTTTTTTCCCTTTGCAATAGATAGATAGATAATCCCCCTTGATGTCATGACTAAGACGGCACATCACCCCTGTGGTATTCTCCCCCTAGATTCATAATATCACCTGCATCATGAAAAAAAAAAACCCTCAACACCCCAGAAGTTGATGGAATCTACGGAATTCTAGACCAGTATTTTTCAAGCTTGTTAATATCAAGAAAAATCTGACATAATTTGGAGGATGTAAGATGTATGATCATTGAATTCAGTGTAGATACTGAATTGTATCCCAGAATGGAAAGAGGATGTTAGTAAAAATATGGTGAAATATGAATAAATTGTGTAGTTAATAACTAATTTCTTTATTTCAATAATTGTGCCATGGGTATACAAGATGTGAAAATTAGTGCACACTATACCCTGTTTTTGAAGCTGTTCTGTTACTTTAAAATTACTTCCAAATAAAAGAAATTTAAAATATAAATATCATCCACTTATTATGATAGGACTTTGGAGGCAATCATTTCTCTGTTTTTTAGATATTTGAAAGTAACAAAACATTATTTATTTATGTGTGTGTACATTTATTGATCATTCATCCATTCATTAAAAGGTACTCTAATATTTAATTTTCACTGAATTACTTAGGTTTTCCACCTTAAAAATAAATATAGGGATTATTAATCATCTTATTTTAGAGTTTTTAAACAGTACATAAAGTAATATTGACCAGTTTCTCATTTTGGAGTCTTGTATGCTATTATACAGGTAATAAAATATACATTTTATCCTTTAAATACCTAGAACTTTAACTACCTAGGAAAAGTTTTCACATTAATGTTACTCTGTTAAAGTCTGATTCTTGTTCTGAGTGATGATTGTAACTAATTTAATTGTTAATAATCTACCAAACCTTTATCAAGGTGGTTGTTACTTTGTCATTATGTACTGTTCAAAATGCTCAGAAAATAGAAAAAATATATCTTAGGAACAACAGAGCAATCTAAAAGGAATACTTTCTCTGCTCTCCTGTCTAATGTTTAGTTACAACCATTTTAAAATGAAAGAATATTTTCTAATCATGAACTCAAAATCTACAATGAGAATATTAAAAGCAAGATGCTACAATTTATTCTCTAACCAAACAAAAACAGATTTAATGAAGACATAACATCCTGTCTTCATTCAAATAATTTCACTCTTCTTCAAGGAAGCTTTCAGTAACTAAGCTATCAAAACATAAGTTGTGTACAAACCACCAAAATAAATATATAAAAACACTTCTTTGGGGATATAGAACCATCTGTTTATCTTGCATACTCGCAGTTGCTATAAGAGTTGATTTCTGACTTGAAAGATTCATTCCCAAGGGCTGTAAGGCTATCTATCACTATGCTTGACAAAGAGTAGAAAATCTGACAGTTGTCAGAAAGGATTTCTATGAGCTTCCTAAAAATGAAAGGAAAGATCAAATTCTTTTGATCTTTGTCTGAGTGATCTTAGCTCTAGAAAGTGCCAGAGAAATGATTAGAAATGATCATTTTGTTTTGAAAGATATTGCCAATTGATAATGAAATTATAGTAATGTCATCTGCAGAGTAGCCTTGAATCAAAACTGTAAAGTAGATGAGTTTTAAAACTGAGAGCTCTCTTAGTGGAAATTATTCTACATTTTTTTCCCACTCTACCAAGGTTTCTGGGGCTTCCCTCAGAGCTCAGTTTGTAAATCATCTGCCTGCAATGCAGGATACCCAGGTTCGATTCCTGAGTCGGGTCTTGCCTGGGGAATCCCATGGACAGAGGAGCCTGACAGGCTACCGTCCACAGGATCGCAAGAGTCAGACACGACTTAACAACTAAACCTCCACTGCCGCTGCCATGGTTTCTAATTCTGCAGTCTTTGTGCCTTCTAGTGCCAGCCCTGCAATTCTTTATTGCTCATATATACTTTTGTGTGGAAATTTGACTTGTGCTGCCCTTCTGATCCCCCTTCTTTCTTTCCTTCCTTCCTGTATTCTTTCCTTTTGAGAAGTATCTATAGAGTGTTTACTATGAACTGGGCTCTAGGTTAGTGTCCCTGATTCAGGCAGTGAAGAATCTGCCTGCAGTGAGGGAGATCAAGATTCAGTCCTTGGGTTGGGAAGATTCCCTGGAAAAGGAAATGGCTACCCACTCTAGTACTCTTGCCTGGAGAATCCCATGGACAGAGGAGCCTGGCGGGCTACAGTCCATGGGGGTCACAAAGAGTCAGACATGACTGAGTGACTAACACTTTTATTTTCAGGCTCTAGGTCAGAAGATCAGTACATCATTGTGAATAAAATAGTCACAGGTCTTAATCATATACAGATTGTGGCTTACTGTCTAGCAGGTAAGAAAGATCATAAAAAAGTAAACAAATATAACGCATTGCTTATATTCTGCAATGTATCTCCTTAGCTTGCCTCTGATACTAGCATTAGTTAATGTCAGTTGTGGTAGGCAGTTCTGGTGAGACCAGACTTACCTGGGGCTGACACTGTTCCACTTCGTACACTGAGCAGCTTATCCTGTTTCTTCTGCAGTGCTTTCTCCAATATCACTAGAACTATATTGACATCTGTGTATGTGGTATGGAGAAGGTTTGCAGAGCAGAAGCTCCAAGTAGGCGATCTCCAGCCTGTGGAAGAAAGCAGCAGGTGAGTAAATACTCCAGGCTTTTATCTGTTGATAAGAGGAAGTAATTTCTGGGATCCTTTTTGAAAATTCTCAAGGGCGGATAGTAGAGTTGAGCTTCTGTAGCTCACTAATGTGAAATATATAATGTTCCCTGATAGAGGACTTTCTTGCTTCTGTAACTTATTCACTTTGTTCCATTACATCTCTCTTCTGGACTTAATCTCCCCCACCCCCAAATATCTACACCTAAGTCCCTATCTCAGGTTCAGCTTCTGGAGGATCAAAAATTTAAAAACTGTACATTCACTGAATAAATGCATAATTATAAGTCAGATTCATTTTAATGACTAATAAGAAAAATGCGGTGCAACAGTGAAATATTGGTGCATTTTTCTGGGGAGTGAGGAGGTTTGTAAGGAGTTAATTCTGTAGTTCTGGAATTGCCCTGAGCAGGTTTTCTTGAAATAGCTATAGGGTAACAGCCCCTGATAAGGTATGAAATGCACTGGTTAATACAGTGGAACCTGTGATGAGTTTGGGGATGATTTGTTTAAGCTTGCTATTGGTGTTTATTGAGATCAGTGAGGTTGACAATTTGTACTCTTGAGATACCTGGAGGGCTCTGCCAACAGCACTCTTTGCATAACAAGAAATATGCCCACAATACAAGCAAGGTGTAAGAAGCTCCATCTGAGACTCCATTTCAGGCTTGCAGGTATTATGAGTCCACCTTGGTGGTTTCTGATCAGAGAGAGATAGTATATAGTCTATTATGGTTATTAGAAAGCAAGAAAAATTCAAGCTTGAGTCTCTAATGCAATCACAGATCAAGATGCATACTCTTATTTTAATGCTTTTGCTGTATTCATAAAATAAATAATTAGTGAATTTATTAGATTTATTAAAATTTAATGTTATTAAATTTATAAGAATAAATTCATAAAGTAAATAATAAATAAGTGAACATAGATATTTTGGGTCCTCTAAGTCTTCTCTTAACAATCAAATCCTGTCTAACTCTCAGTGTTATACAGGAGGAAATCATATATATCAATGAGGAAGCTACATTATTCCTTGGGACCTAACCAGCATATAGGCACATATTTATAAATATTATATATGTAATCATCTGTATCTATTTGAAATGGAATATGAGTACATTCTGATACTACCACCCCATCTACTACCACATAGGTCATTCTCATCTCATCCCCCTGCTCATCTATAAACTCCAATGTCAAAATGAAGAGAACTGGCTCCCACAAACCACCAGCTGTTTACTTAATTTAATTCCAATGTGTATATATAGTAGAATCACAATTACCAACCCATATCCACATTTCCTGGTGGCTCACGTGTTAAAGAATTTGCCTACAATGCAAGAGACTTGGGTTCGCTCCCTGGGTTCGGGAGATGCCCTGGAGGAGGAAATGGTGACCCACTCCAATATTCCTGCCTGGAGAATTCCATGGACAGAGGAGCCTGTCAGGCTACAGTCCATGGGTTGCAAAGAGTTGGACACAACTGAAGGGACTTAGCACTTACACATGCATATGGATTTCTGCAATCACATGGTCTGTTCAACTATTGAAGAACATCTTGGTTGCTTTGAATTTTAAAGAAAGTATGACTAGCTGTTATAATTTACTGCATGCAGTTTTTTTGTGTGGACATACATTTTCAAATCAGTTGGGTAAATAAATACCTAGGAATGTGATTTTTGGATCGTATGGTAAGACTATGTTTGGCTTTGTAAGAAACTACCATATTGACCTCCAAAGTGGCTGTCATTCATCTCACCAGGAATGACAGTTTTTGCTGGTCTGAATTCCCATCAACATGTCATTTTGTCAAGTTTTGTCATTTTAGCCATTGATATTGATGTTTTAATATTGCTGTTGTTTTAGTAGTTCTAATTGGTGTGTTGCCTCTAAGTCGCTTCAGTCGTGTCCGACTCTGTGCAACCCCATAGATGGCAGCCCACCAGGCTCCCCCGTTCCTGGGATTCTCCAGGCAAGAACACTGGAGTGGGTTGCCATTTCCTTCTCTAACGCATGAAAGTGAGAAGTGAAAGTGAAGTCGCTCAGTCGTGTCCGACTCTCAGCGACCCCATGGACTGCAGCCTACCAGGCTCCTCCATCCATGGGATTTTCCAGGCAAGAGTACTGGAGTGGGGTGCCATTGCCTTCTCCGAATTGGTTTGTAGTGGTTTCTAATTTTTAAATGTACGTTTCTCAATAATGAATGAGGTAGAGCATCTGTCCTATTCTTAGTTGCATCTTTGTATCTTCTCTAGTGAGTTGTCTCTTCAGATGGTTTGCCCGTTTTTTCCCAGCAGATTGTTTGTTTCATTATCGTTGAGCTTTCAGATGTCTTTGCATATTTGGATGCATGTTCTTTATCAGATTTGTGTTTTGCAAATATTTTCTACAAGTTATGGCTTGTTGTTCTCTTAATAGTGTCTGTTATGGACATCCATTTGTTCTAACACCATTTGTCAAAAAGACGAGCCTTTCTCCATGGAATTGCCATTTTTGTTAAAAAAAAAAATCAGTTGTCTCTGTTCGCGTGGATCTGTTTTGGGGCTCCCTTTTCTGTTCCATTGATCCATATGTCTGTTCTTTCACAGTACCACACTGTCTTGTTTACTGTAGCTTTATAGTAAATCTTGAGTTTGGTAGTGACACTTCTGTTGATCGACAGGTTTGTTTATTCACTAATATTACACTTCTTAAATACATACCCTTCTAATAAATCTTGAAATCAGACAATGTGAGTCTTCCAATCTTGGCTTCTTTAGTAACATGTTGCTGATTTTCATCTTTTAGCTTTCCATGTAAACTTTAGAATCAGTTTATCAATATTTTGAAAATTCCTTGCTGGGACTTAGATTGGGATGACATTGAATCCATATATTAAACTTTGAAGACTTGACATCTTAGTTATGGTGAGTTTTCCAGTCTATGAACAGAGACTCTCCTCATTTATCATTAATTTTTCTTGAGGATCTTTTTAAGATCTTTGTGTTATTTAGAGATGTCCTACTTAAATTCTAAATATGTAAGAGTTATCCTGCTTAATTTCCATTATTTACTTCTGGTTTACTTATTTGATATCTATCATTTCAGACATGTTAGAGTTTGTGTTTTAACCCAGAGTGTGTATATGTTGGCCAATGATTCATTATTCTTGAGAAAAATATGTATTCTGCTATTGTTGGGTGGAGTACTCCATAAATGTCAGTTAGGTCAATTTATTTAAAAATAGCCAAACAATTTAACTTTATAGGATTCACATTTTTCTTTTAAATTCTGTAAAATGCTAGCATTATAGTTTGAAAGTTTACCAAATCTGTTTTGTATTCAGTAGGTTATATGTTTCTACTACATAGGGATAGAAAAGCGATTAGATAGGATTTTTAAAAGATGAAACATGTTCATTTCAATATACTACATCCTGGTGATTTTAATTATTATATTCAGCATGAGGAGGGCACACATACACACAAGCAAATGAAAAAAACAGTAACAGCAAGATCTGTTTTATGACCAAGTGGAGAAAAAAGTTAAAGGACCCCCAGTTCTATATAGGTGATACATTCATGCATAGTAGAAAATACTGGAAAACCCTCATCATTCCCTAGAAAGTTAAAGATTAGCAATTTAGGATAAGTCAGAATCCTCTAGTTCTGAAAAGGTTAACCTAAGCCAAGTTCTTCGGCATCTTTTGCTTTAAAGCAAAAGACTATAATCAGAAATCACCTAAAGACCCTATAGGTCCTTTTCTTTTGTAATCACAGAATTGAAGATGTCCTAAAAATCTACCAACAATTCTTAAGCTATTATAAATTCCCTTTCATACATTTTTCTCTTATTATAATGTTTATTTGAATATATATTAAATTGTTGATTACCAGTTTCTCACTTCTGTGCTCTGAATGTCATTTGACTTGTCCTAAGTATCTGAAGGGTCAGTAATGTTAAAATTAATTTTTTAGCTGATAGTGCCTGTGACTGACACTTAAAAGGAGGCTGCATAATTTTTAGACTTTTATTTCTCCACTTAAAAGCATGTTCTCTTTTGTTCTCTTCCATCTCAAAGTCATGCAGTTATTTTCCATTTTTAGCACTTTTATTCTATTTACTCTTGAAAATTATCTTTTAACACACCTCAATTTTCAACTAATGTAAACTTACTATATTCTGAAATGAACAAAAACTGAAGGTTGTTTATACTTCAAACTCTCTTCAATAAATTGAATATATTGTTAAAAATCATACATAATCTTAATTCAATCAAAGAAATTCAACTCCATTAGAACCTTATTTTATCATGTAAAAGGTTGCAAAAGATGACATGAAGTTTTTAAGACCTCTCATTCCTTTCACATAGCATGTAGCATAGATTCATAATATCTTAGATCTGTTTGGGTTATAAAACAAATTGTAATCTCAATAAATGTTCTTGTTTTTACAATAGACAATTTGTTCATTTATACAAAATACATTTTCAGGTATCACCAGCTATTCACAGCAGAGACTAGGCTTAAGTAAAATTTCATTTTTTTTTTCTTTTCTTTCCCATGTCAGTACATAATTTTCCATTTTGTTAGCTCCAGGCTTGTTTATTTGATTTACCTCTTGGGCAGAGGGAACGCATGTCCTGCCTTTCCTTGAAAGTATAGCATTTGACTCTGCCACGAATGGTAAGAGATTAATAAATAGCTATTGTGGTTGTCTGTAAAGAACCTGCCTGCAATGCAAGAGACCCTGGTTCAATCCGGGGTAGGAAAGATCCCCTGGAGAAGGTAATAGTAACCCACTTCAGTATTCTTGCCTGGAGAATCCCAGGGACAGAGGAGCCTGGTGGACTACAGTCCATGGGGTTGCAAGAGTTGGATACAACTTAGCGACTAAACCACCACCATTGTGGTTGTGGCACTTTGATCACTTCAGTTTACCTTTAAAACAACCCCGTGAGTTAGGGGAAACTACTGTAGTTTTTAAATTTTATAGATGATTACATAGACAAACAAAGCTTTTTAGGACTAGTAGTATGGTCTTTGTGGAGTTATGTCAAAAATTCAGTTCATTTTGACTTCTAATAATCATGCATTTTCCACTGAAAAATGTTTCCTTGTCCAATAATATTTGATTATTTTTCTCTTATACTTTGGAAATGTTCATCATATTGGTAACTGGGAAAGGGAATAGCCTCATCCCCAGAGTACAGTACTATAATAGGACAAGGGGGAGAAAAGATTTAGAAAGTAAAAGATTATTGGAATTTCAAAGATGATATAATTCATTCATACAGGAACTATGAAGTTGTTTAGTACTTCTGTAGTTTTTTAGGAAATTTAAATTAAGCTATCAAAAATTAAGAATTACCTATCTTTTGGTCCTCTTTAATGATGCATTGATCTTTCAACATTTCTTAAAGCCTCTTAATCAGAATTCTTTTCATGTGAGATTAAATATTTTCCTGATATCTGGCTTCTAAATTTAATTGCCTTGAAGTACCTTACTATTACAAGTAATAACCTGATAAAAAATAATAAAGAATGGTGACCTGGCACATTTAGAATAACCAACAGTATAATACAATATCTCTTTTAGATTTAAAATATAGTTCTAAATTATGTTGTAGTGTAAAAAGCAAATATAACAGAAGTGGCATTAGTGATCATTGTACCAAAAGTAGTAGTTTATATAGTGAGAATATTGGCACAAATGCCAAGAAGCCTGCATCCTCATCACCTATCAATAATTGTCGCTGTACTCTTGGCCAGGTCTTTTATAAAACTTTAAATCATTTTTGTGTTGTTTCTTTTCTCCTTATATGACATGACTGACTTTGCCTCTACATTCCTTTCCAACTCTAATATGTTGAATCTACCACCTCGACATCTGTGTTTTGCTTAGAGGTGTTACCAAATTCAGTTATTTACAAATGAAGGTTTAATATGCTTTGAGAAGGAAGTTGGGATGTATGAAATGTGACCAAACCCATCATTGGTAATGAACTAATAAAGAAGAAACAATAAGCCAACAAAACCACATTGGAAAAACACTGAGTTGTATAAACTTGAAACTTATGGAGAAGATAAACCATTTCCAACAGCATGTTTCTTTGAATTCTGAAGACATTCTATTATGGGAATTTAGCAAATGTTTAATGAATGAAAGAAAAGAGAGTGTTAATTTGAAACAATGAATGTAATTAGATTCTGAAAGTTAGGTTAATTGAATCTCCTTGAGCTATGAAAAAGAATCTGAATTCAGGAAATCAGAGGTCCAGTTCAAATTTAACTCACGTTTAGTTCATAAGCCTTTTACGGCCTCAAGTCACTTTCCTCCAGGAGCTATTTTTCAAAAGTGAAAAATGAATGAAGAGAGCTTTTCTGAATGTGGAGTGAATTTAGGCCAAGAATCATGGAAAATAAAATGAAAGAATGTTATAAAATGGATTAAGTATAACTTTGTGACTTCAGTCATATTGGGGGAGAAGAGTGTACGACAGATGCCTAGTTTAACATGTGAAATACAAAATGTGTAGAAAAAGCTTCTTATGACAGCACACCGTTACATATGAGGTCTCAAATAAGGAACTGTACAGACTGTTAACTGAGACTATGAAACTTAAGGGGAGTTAGATCAAATGTATTCCTTTTTAGATAATTTTGAAACTCTCAGTTGTCTTCATTTTTCATTTTCATGTAGTTTTTGCTATAAATCTTAGTGTCATAAGCATAGCACAACTGATGGCAATATCATTTGAATTACTAGGTTTTTAAAAATTGTCCTTACTAGGTAACTGGAATTTTTAAAACTAAGGTTGTAAAAAAATTAAATATCATAACATATTTTCAGAGAACATGAATATAAATATGGCAGAAAATGTATAAAAACTCTTCATGTATTTACTTGATTTCATGAGTGCAAGTTTGTTTTCTAGAATGTATTTTAGGTTTTAACAATGATTACTTAGAATTTATAATCTTCGTGTATGCATTTTCTGAGAACTGAGTGATTATAGTTGCAGAATGGTGAATGAATGGAATAATGGTGTACTTTTGTTCAGAGGTGAAAACATGTTATACGTGTGTGAGAGAGATAAGGATACAAATAGTTGCCACTTGTGAAAATAGACACCTTTGTCTTAAAATACTATATTCTCCATTTGTTCCTTTTTTGCTTTCTCAAAATGTTATTTAAGAAAAAAAACAAACACATGTGGAATAAAAATCTGGAGTATCAGGGATTTTAGTTGCAAACAGCATAATGAAAGTATATTGTATAACCTAAAGATTATCTGCTGCTGCTGCTGCTAAGTCGCTTCAGTCGTGTCCGACTGTGTGCGACCCCATAGATGGAAGCCCACCAGGCTCCCCTGTCCCTGGGATTCTCCAGGCAAGAACACTGGAGTGGGTTGCCATTTCCTTCTCCAATGCATGAAAGTGAAAAGTGAAAGTGAAGTTGCTCAGTCATGTCTGACTCCTAGTGAACCCATGGACTGCAGCTCACCAGGCTCCTCTGCCCATGGGATTTTCCAGGCAAGAGTACTGGAGTGGGTTGCCATTGCCTTCTCCAATGCAGGAAAGTGAAAAGTGAAAGTGAAGTTGCTCAGTCGTGTCTGACTCTTAGCGACCCCATGGACTACAGCCTACCAGGCTCCTCCGTCCATGGGATTTTCCAGGCGAGAGTACTGGAGTGGGGTGCCATTGCCTTCTCCGAAAGAATATCTAGGTGGGCTAAAACCTGGGAGTCCACACAGCTGGAGATAGTGACATGGAAGAGACATAGCTAAAGGCAGGTCTGCTGCCTTCAGTGGGCACAGACTCTGCAGACAGTGAGCAGTGGACACAAACTTCACACAGTACCTCTGATATGTCCACTTCTGGAAGCCAGATTGCCATGATGCCTGATTTTGTGTCACTAACTTATGATTGATATCAGTGCGTGTGTTTGCCAAATGCTAGGTGACTTATCTATGTCCTCACTTTACTGAACTATAAGGCTTTGAAATGTGTGGGTGACATAATATCATGTCCAAAGGCAAATACCTACTCCACTGGCACCAGCAGACCATGTGGTAATGTCTTTGCTCTAAAACTGGGACAGATTAAAATCACACAAGTTAAAAATTCACACATCTTTACTATCTGCAAGATGTAAGCCTGTTGAGCTATCATATCCGAGGTTTCAGTGGAAAGAATGTTGGAACTGACACTGCTGTTGTTAGGTAGATAAATATCTGTTGAGAAACACTCCCAGTTTCTAATTCTGCACATAAGGAACTTGGAAGGCACCCCTCCATCCTAACAGTAAGTAAAAAGCTAAACAGACTAAAGACATGATAACTTACTGGATCTGTAAGAGAGGAGAGAGCACAGGGAAGACCACAGCCCCCAAGATTGGAGAAACAAGTGAATATAGGGAGTCACAGGGGGAAACTCCCATGGGCATCAGCGCTCCAGTAGGAAATCCTGAACTGGAATTGATGAATTTCTGGAGGCTTAGTGCAGTCAACTCTGAGAGAGAAAAATTCCAGAGGGACACAGTCCTAGGAAGTTTCCACCTTAGTAACCTTTTTATTGGGCTCCAAAGTCACTGCAGATGGTGACTGCAGCCATGAAATTCAAAGACGCTTATTCCTTGGAAGGAAGGTTATGACCAACCTAGATAGCATATTCAAAAGCAGAGACATTACTTTGCCAACAAAGGTTTGTCTAGTCAAGGCTATGGTTTTTCCTGTGGTCATGTATGGATGTGAGAGTTGGACTGTGAAGAAGGCTGAGCACCGAAGAATTGATGCCTTTGAACTGTGGTATTGGAGAAGACTCTTGAGAGTCCCTTGGACTGCAAGGGGATCCAACCAGTCCATTCTGAAGGAGATCAGCCCTGGGATTTCTTTGGAAGGAATGATGCTAAAGCTGAAACTCCAGTACTTTGACTCATTGGAAAAGACTCTGATGCTGGGAGGGATTGGGGGCAAGAGGAGAAGGGGACGACAGAGGATGAGATGGCTGGATGGCATCACTGACTCGATGGACGTGAGTCTGAGTGAACTCCGGGAGTTGGTGATGGACAGGGAGGCCTGGCATGCTGCGATTCATGGGGTTGCAAAGAGTCGGACACGACTGAGTGACTGAACTGAACTGAATCTTTAAACATTAGGGCAAGGTAAATACAAAGTATGTAGAAATGTAAAAGAATGAGAATTAGAGCTGAAATAAATGAAATTTTCAAATGGAAATTAATGAAGAAAATCAATAAAACCAAAAGCTGTTTCTTAGAAAAGATCAATAATATCAATAAGCCTCTAACCCAGGCTAAGAGAAAAAAAAAAAAAAAAGAAAAGGCCAAAGTTCTAATATCAGTAATGAATGAGAGAAGAACATCACAATAGATCTCAAGGAAATTAATAGGATTCTAAAGCAATAATATGGACTGCTTTATGCTTACAAATTTGATAACCTAGATGAAATGGAACAATTCCTTTAAATACATGATCTTCCAGACAAGAAAAAGATCAGCGGTTGTAGGGGAAGGAGAGAAAAGAGATGAACTGGCAGATCACAGAGGAATATTGGGAAAATGAAAACCTCTGCATGATGTTATAATGGATATATGTGATTATGTGAAAGTGAAAGCATTAGTCGCTCAGTCATGTCTGCCTCTTTGTGACTCCATGGACTGTAGTCCCTCAGGCTCCATGAGATTTCCCAGACAAGAATACTGGAGTAGGTTGCTATTTCCTCCTGCAGGGGATCTTCCTGACCCAGGGACTGAACCTTTGTCTCCTGCATCTCCTGCATTGTGGGCAGATTCTTTACAGAGTAAGTCACCAGGGAAACCCATATGTGATTATGTATTTGCTGAAATCCATAGAATGTGAGGCTTCCCTGGTGGCTGAGATGGTAAAGAATCCACCTGCAACGCAGGAGACCCGTAAGAGATGCAGGTTCAGTCCTTGGGTTGGGAAGATCCTCTGGAGAAGGGAATGGATACCCATTCCAGTATTCTTGCCTGGAGAAGCCCATGGGCATATGAGCCTGGAGAATGATGGTCCATAGGATTGCAAAGAATCAGACATGACTGAAGCAATTTAGCATGCGAATTAATGCGTAGAATGTGCAACACCAAGAATGAGCTCCAAGATGTATTATGGACTTTGAGTGGTTATAATGTGTCAATGCAAGTTCATTCTTGATAACAAATGCACTGTGTACCGTTCTGGTTAGTAATATTGATACTTGTGGCATCTATACATGTATGGGGGCAAAGTGTACATTGAAAATATCTCATTTTTTTGGTAAATCTAAAACTTGTTTTTGAGTCATTAATTAATTTGTCATTCAACACACTCAGAGAAATATATAGGGATATGAGCTTAAGACAAAGCAGGACTACCTCACATCTACTCACCCAAACCTCATTCTTCACTGTATGTACTTATCACATATTTAATTATTTTGGTTAGGAACAAATAAGATAAAACATTTAGAAAATATGATTTAGTCTTTTTTCCACTGCTTTTTATATTGATAACCTACTATAATTCAGCAAATAATAGTATTTTATAATAATTAATAATTTACTACATGCTAGTGCAGCCGTGAAGTTAAAAGACTCCTTGGATGGAAAGTTATGACCAACCTAGATAGCATATTCAAAAGCAGAGACATTACTTTGCCAACAAAGGTCTGTCTAGTCAAGGCTATGGTTTTTCCAGTAGTCATGTATGGATGTGAAAGTTGGACTGTGAAGAAGGCTGAGCACTGAAGAATTGATGCCTTTGAACTGTGGTGTTGGGGAAGACTCTTGAGAGTCCCTTGGACTGCAAGGACATCCAAGCAGTCCATTCTGAAGGAGATCAGCCCTGGGATTTCTTTGGAAGGAATGATGCTAAAGCTGAAACTCCAGTACTTTGGCCACCTCATGCGAAGAGTTGACTCATTGGAAAAGACTCTGATGCTGGGAGGGATTGGGGGCAGGAGGAGCAGGGGACAACAGAGGATGCGATGGCTGGGTGGCATCACTGACTCGATGGACGTGAGTCTGAGTGAACTCCGGGAGTTGGTGATGGACAGGGAGGCCTGGCGTGCTGCGATTCATGGGGTCGCAAAGAATCGGACACGACTGAGCGACTGAACTGAACTGAGGCACTGTTTTGGGCTTCCCAGATGGCACTAGTGGTAAAGAACCCACCTACCGATGTAGGAAACATAAGAGATGGGGGTTCGATCCCTGGATTGGGAAGATCCTCTGGAGGAGGCAATACTAACTCCAGTATTCTTGCCTAGAGAATTCTGTGGACAGAGGAGCCTGGTGGGCTACAGTCCACAGGGTCACAAGGAGTCGGACATGACTGAAGCGACTTAACATGCACACATAGGCACTGTTTTACATATTTTATAGCTAGTAACTCAGTCATCATAAATTACAAAATATTTACTGAAGTCTTTGGTCCTATTTTACAAACAGAGGAATAAAGTGTTGAGTTGAACTACATTGCCTAAGACTGTGCAGCTAGTAAGTGGAGGAACTGAGGTTGAAGCTATGCAGGCTGGGTGGAGACTGTTCCTTGGTTCAGTTCTATTTTGCCTAAACTTGACCCTAGAGCAGGAATCAGGAATGCAAAGGGAAGGCAATTAGCAGCTGTGAATTTAGAAATGGATATACTGATAAAGTGTCAACAGTTGTTTCATAATTAAAGTGACTGTACATCCATGTTTGCCTGGGACTATCTTGAGTTATTAAGAGTCATGTTTTGTTCTCAAAATTCCTTTGTTTGAGAAATAACAAATTTATAAGTAATGCATTTGTACTGTTAGAATACAGGCTTACATTTCAGAGTTATCAATAAACAGAACATGAAGTATTGAAATTCAGATTACCGGACAGCCTCTTTTTCTTATTTTTTGGAGGATAGCTGTTATACACACAAAATTAAAGCATGATAACATAAATATATGAAATATTTGGGGGTACCCATACAAGTAGAGATTATTTATTGATATGCTTGATGGAATCAATGCATGCTAAATTTTTATTTCACATATTTACACAATAGGGAAAGCATTCACTGACCTACTTTCCTGTTTTTAATTTAGTGTTGCATTTTAGTGAATGAAAGCTGTGGGTTTTAATCTTATCTCCCATTTGATAAATTGTTAGAGAAACACAAAACTAGAAGAACAGAGCTTCCAGTTTGTTTTAGGGAAAATATGTTTTATTAATTAAAATATTTTCAAATTTAGCATCATTCCTCATATGAATGATGTGACCCTTTATTTAAAGTGTGACTAGAAAATTTCAAACACCCTTTGCGAAAGGAAATATTATAACATACGTTGATTGTATCTATAATAAGTTTATTATTTTATCAACTGAACAACCTTGTCAACCCTCATCTCCTCCCAAAATAAACTTAGAAAAAACCTTTCAGGAATAATTTATAGATCATGAATTAAATAATAAAATAAATCCCTCTCATTCATATAACATGGTGATGATAATAAATTATGTATTTTTAATTTGACCCATCAAATTAATTAAGTACCTCTGTAAGAGATCAACAAACATTTACTATAAAATATTTTAAACCTATTTATATAAAACCAGTAAGCTACTGACCTAAAAAAGTAGCACACATAGAAGAACAAGATTTTCATAAAAGAACAATAACACATTTTTGACAAGCTTACTCTAAAAATAAAGCTTGAATGTAAATAATTTGCATTGGGTAATTGGTATCATCACTCAGGGTTGGCTGGCAATAAGTTTTTGTATGTATGTATGTATTTCTTAAATCTCATGTTTTTCATTTTTGTCTTTTGAGTAATGTTTTCTGTGCTTGTTATTTGAGGTTATGAGTGATGTTAATAAGAGCATCTCTTATAAACACATGAAGCATCAACCTTGTCATCACCAGGGCACTGGTTAACATTGCCTTTTAAAAAACACAGGAGGGAAATCAGAAGAAGTGATTTAGTATTCTGAAGTAGAAAATTAGCTGTTTAAAAGTATTTTAATATTGTAAAGAAATTTTCCTCCAGTTAAAAAATAAAAAATTATTACACATTTTCTTAAAAAGTATTTTACAATGTTGGTGTTAGTTGCTAAGGCATGTCCTACTCTTTTTGGTAACCCATGGGCTATAGCCCGCCAGGTTCCTCTGACCTATGGGATTTCTCAGGCAAGAATACTGGAGTGGGTTGCCATTTCCTCCTCCAGGGGATCTTCCTGGCCCAAGGATTGAACCATGTCTCCTGTGGTTCCTCCATTGGCAAGTGGATTCTTTACCACTGAGCCACCTGGGAAGCCCATTTTACAATATATCAATACTATTTCCAAATGAAAAGGAAAATCATGAGTGTTTCAAAAGAGATAAGAATAAAAATAAAATAAAAAAAGTTCTCTTTTAATTCTCCAAAGCCTATGTGGTTTTCTAACAATATTCCGATTAATTGTAATGGGTGTTTGCAACTCAAATGCAAATCAGTACTAAAGAAAAAATTCAGAAGTCAATTTTCAGTAGTGTTTTGTTGAAATACTATTAACAGAAAATTCCCATTTATTGACTTTTCTAGTTCATGGCTGTTTTACCTCTAAACATCTTGTTTCTTTCTAAAGATACTTCATTTCTACTTTATATACAGAAGGGTAAGAATTTTCTTACTAGATAAATAATTGAAATGAACATTTCAAAATACTATATCAGCTTTCTATATTTCCGTTTGATGAAGCCTCCTTTTGGAGAGAAAATAAACAGTAACTGTATCCACTCTAAGCAGTATCGGTGTATTAATATATGCAGTGGGTTTCCCATTCAAAGCCTGAAAGTCCCTTAGTCAATTTACTTATCATCTGGTCATTGAAAACAGAGCATGAATTCTTCCACCTTTCTTCTTTAGTTTGCAGTGCTTTGCAATACTATTGACTATGCCAAAGCCTTTGACTGTGTGGATCACAATAAACTGTGGGAAATTCTGAAAGAGATGGGAATACCAGACCACCTGACCTGCCTCTTGAGAAATTTGTATGCAGGTCAGGAAGCAACAGTTAGAACTGGACATGGAACAACAGACTGGTTCCAAATAGGAAAAGGAGTACGTCAAGGCTGTATATTGTCACCCTGCTTATTTAACTTCTATACAGAGGACATCATGAGAAACGCTGGGCTGGAAGAAGCACAAACTGGAATCAAGATTGCCGGGAGAAATGTCAGTCACCTTAGATATGCAGATGACATCACCCTTATGGCAGAAAGTGAAGAGGAACTCAAAAGCCTCTTGATGAAAGTGAAAGTGGAGAGTGAAAAAGTTGGCTTAAAGCTCAACATTCAGAAAACGAAGATCATGGCGTCTGGTCCCATCACTTCATGGGAAATAGATGGGGAAACAGTGGAAACAGTATCAGACTTTATTTTTCTGGGCTCCAAAATCACTGCGGATGGTGACTGCAGCCATGAAATTAAAAGACGCTTACTCCTTAGAAGGAAAGTTATGACCAACCTGGATAGCATATTGAAAAGCAGAGACATTACTTTGCCAACAAATGTCCATCTAGTCAAGGCTATGGTTTTTCCTGTGGTCATGGATGGATGGGAGAGTTGGACTGTGAAGAAAGCTGAGCGCCGAAGAATTGATGCTTTTGAACTGTGGGATTCTTGAGAGTCCCTTGGACTGCAAGGAGATCCAAGCAGTCCATTCTGAAGGAGATCAGCCCTGGGATTTCTTTGGAAGGAATGATGCTAAAGCTGAAACTCCAGTACTTTGGCCACCTCATGCAAAGAGTTGACTCATTGGAAAAGACTCTGATGCTGGGAGGGATTGGGGGCAGGAGGAGCAGGGGATGACAGAGGATGCGATGGCTGGGTGGCATCACTGACTCGATGGACGTGAGTCTGAGTGAACTCCGGGAGTTGGTGATGGACAGGGAGGCCTGGCGTGCTACGATTCATGGAGTCGCAAAGAGTCGGACACAACTGAACAACTGAACTGAACAATATTATAGTCAGACCAGATCAGGAGTAGAAAGAATATATATAGATAGGTAAGTGGAAAACAGAAATTGGAAACACAAGAATGAGCAGGGTTTGGTACTAATTAATATTGTCAGCCTTTGGTCATGTGCACCCCAAAGAGATAAGAATAAACTAGTTTGTATGACTAGCATTCCTGGGATTGGATTTCAGTGGTGCTGGTTTTGGGGATGGCAGGAATGGAAGTCCAGAGCTTGGGACTAATTAAACAAGAATTCATAAACATGGGGCCACTCTCAAACATGGAGTTTAACATCCTGGCAAAGCCTCAGAGTTTGGGACAAGTTCACTGCTAGGGTATCTCTTAGAAACCTGGAGAAAATAATTGTCCACATTGAGCAAAGTGGAAATGCCTGAGTTTGCTTAGCATGCAGTACAAGAAGAGATCAAAATGGTTCAGAAAAGTGATCTTGCAGGAAGCAAGATATTAGGTGAGACCACACCACCCACCAGAGGGTTCTGTTCTGCAAGAATGCCCAAAGGTTACATTCATTCACCAAAACCCTCAGAAACACATTGGTGAAAGTGATACTGGTACCATTTTGTTCAGCGGTAGCTTTCTTGTGTAGGCCAGCACTGAAGGTAGGACAGGTGATCACAAAGCTTGATGGTACAACCATAGAGAAGCTGGGACCCCAAAGCAGGAGAGAGGAGGTGGGAGTTTATAACTTCCAGAAGCCAGGGGACAACAACTGCTTATAGTGACTGGCACATCCGAAAGATCAGCCAGGGTCCTGAGCCATGGGAATTAAGGAGAAGGTTACTAGAACACAGTGTCTTTCAGAGCAAATGAGGAAATTCCCTGGTGGCCTAGTGGTTAGGACTCAGTGCTGTTACTAGCAGGGCCTGGGTTCAATCCCTGGCTGGAGAACTAAGATCTCACAAGCTTTGGGTCAAAAGAGAGCAAATTTATTGGATAGAAAATAGATTCAAATGGAAGTATCACTTCTTTTTCTTCTTAAATCACTTGTGTTTGCATATCTTCCTTTTTCTTTCATTGGGAGTATATTTATTCTGTTGTATTATAAATGTCTTCAAGATTTTGTGTATATATATATATATATATATTTATCTTATATATGTGAACATATCAGTGTTCTCTCTCTCTCTCTCTCTATATATATATATATATATATAATTCTTATATATACAGACATATCAGTCTTCTCTGTCAAACCGAGAGAAGCTGATGGTGTAAAGAGAAATCACCATAGTCTATTCATCTTTTCATTATTCAGTGTATGTTTCTCCACCATTTGTGAGCACCCAAATTTATTCATTCATTCATTCATTTATTCAGTCACTTATTTGATGTCTATTGAAGGTGTGTTACCTGCTAGGTTTACTGGAGATAAAATAGTAAAGACCACAAAATTTCTGCCCACTTGGCTTTTAATGTTCTGGGAAAAAAGGAACAGTAGAGAAATTTTTGTGTAAAGTATCAGTTAGTGATTGTTATTCTAGAGAAAAATGAAACTGTGCTAGCGGGATGGGTGGCCAAGAGTTCAAGTGGGGTATAGCTTTATTTCACTCTCCTCTCTCTGACCCCATTAAATTATGGTTTCAAAGTGAATAATTTTCATCCTTGTCTGCATAAACGTTTTTAAAATTTATAAGGTATATTAGTATTCACAAATTGTATTAATTATGGAATAAAAGATCCCATCATTGTTTGGTAGAGGAAGCATTTGAAGAAATCAGATAAAAAAATTTACTTCTCTGTGGACCAGCACTGGGTTACAGCAATGTCTTGCACCCTTTAGGATAAATTATAAGGCTTGTGAAAACAGAATTAATTTAAACTTCTATTTGATCATTATAATAAATGTGTTCAGAGCATCCAGCTCGAAACTGATTTCTTCAAAGATGTAGATTTGAATATTCATGGGCAAGCAAGTAAGTCAACCAGACATCCGGGTGCTTGTCTCAGGTTTTGATTTCCATGAAGTGTTTAAACACTGACAGAGTAAATTACTGTCATCGCCAGTGAAAGCCGGTGCTACAGCCTTTTTTCTCTCTTAACCGTAGCCAGACAGTGATGGCTGCCACTTTAGTGACAACACGCTAATAATCTCACACACTGTTAAACTCTATCACACTAATAGCCTAATTTAGTCAAAGCCAATGCCACACTGATCTTACAGGAGTTTCCAGTTCAGAGAAGATAGAAATTATCTCCAAAATAGATACAGTCAATGGCTCTTCTCTCTCTTGCACACCAGAGAACATGTAATGTTTTTCCCCTTGCTATTTGAAAGGTAGTTATCCTGCCCACTAACAAATACCTCAGTCTTCACTGGCATTTGCTGCTGCTCTGAAGAAGGCATTTGAAAGCAATTTGAAAAATGGCAGTGGGGTTATTTGGAAGACCTGATGTTCCATGGCATTTTTTATCATTCTGCCTTTTCCCAGTAGCTGGGTAAGAATGGTAGTGTGACAGCAAGCTTCCTAACCTTATGTGACCTGGGGTTAATTAGCTTGCCTGGGCCTGTGGAATCATCTAACATGAGCCAAATAGAAAAGAAACGACAATATAAATTACAGAACATTCAATTTTGAACTGAATTTTTGCTTTGACAGATGCATTCCATACTGTAAGTTCATTGTTACTTAGAAAAACAAGATTTTAATCTTGAAAAGATAGTGGTTATATATTGTGATTAGCTTAGGGATTTTGCTAATAATATGAGAGAAACATAGCTTGTTGGTAAGTATTGCTCTTACATCACCAGTAAAGTGATCATATAACAGTGCTGAGTAACTTAAAATTGCTTAAAAGTCTTATTTCCAATTGGATCAAATGCGCTCTGCTGTAGCCATCTGCAGGCAAAACTATGTTAGGTGACGGGAAAGTCAAGGAAAACGCTGGAGTGAAAAGCATTCTTTAACTAGATGCTGATAATTGTGACCAGATTGCTTGTGCTCTAATGTCAGTATAATCCTCAGTTTGTATTTATTCAAATATGATAAGGCAACAAAATAAAAAGAGGCTAAATTTGAGGGTTCAGTGTTAAGAAATATGCCTGTGTTGAAATAGCTTAGAACTGAGAGAAATATGATCAGGGGCACGGGTAAGACTACTGGTGAGTAAGAACTGAAAAAGTATGGTTTGCATGTTGTTCTTTCTGGTTGGCCCTGTAATGAGAGAGCAGATATTCAGCCGATAATACCTCTTCTGTCATCCTAGTAATGGGTGCTTTGGGCTACAGCTCTCTGGTTACCCCCAGATGCTTGACTCCATAAAGTATATTAATGGCATCAACAACTAGGATGAGAATAAATGGGATAAATGAAACTCTATCACCAGAATCAGTACATTGGGTACAACAAAATCCGAACATGGAACAACATGCTTCCAACTTGTAAATTATTGACCTTCTTCATCCGATTGTTTCTGTGTCATTCATATTAAATACACCTAGAAATCCAGTATTTCTCCATAAGGTTAGCCAGAAATTATTTATTAGATTGTCATTGTTGTGTAAGCGATAATTGTTCTCTTTCTCTGAATATAGGTCTGCTGCTGCTGCTGCTAAGTTGCTTCAGTCGTGTCCGACTCTGTGCGACCCCGTAGACGGCAGCCCACCAGGCTCCCCCATCCCTGGGATTCTCCAGGCAAGAATACTGGAGTGGGTTGCCATTTCCTTCTCCAATGCATGAAAGTGAAAAGTGAAAGAAGTCGCTCAGTTGTGTCCGACTCTTTGCGGCCCCATGGACTGCAGCCTACCAGGCTCCTCTGTCCATGGGATTTTCCAGGCAAGAGTACTGGAGTGGGTGGCCACTGCCTTCTCCATCTAGAAAATATCAATTATACACAGATCCTTTACACAAGTTTTGATTTTAGTAGTTTTCTCTGAGTAATTAAAATCTTGGAAAATGTTTCTTCATGGCCATGGAATAGGGAAGTGATTTGTAGGCTTCCCTATTTTTCAGAGTTAAATTTACCCTAAAGCATTTCTGCAAGAAATTGTAAAACAAGATATTCAAAAGGAACCAAAATACAGAAAATGCAACAAAGGGTTTCTGGCATATACTTCTTTATTCTGAAGCCTAAGATTAATGATAAGTAGCATAATATTACAGAAAAACATTGTGGAAATATTCCAAGTATTCCTGCCATGTTCAACAATCACTTCTTATTGCCTAAACAAGTACGTCATTCTAGCAGTGCTTTTCTCTTCCCTGCATATTTTATTTTTCCTTTCTACTGGGTCATTACCATCAGCAAACTTTTCTATTTCAAAGTCCTTTGACCTGACCTTTGCCTCAAGTTTCTGTCCATTCCTCTGTTACTGTTTATAGCGAAGTTCGTTGAGACTGTTCACCACAGTTGTTGATTACGATGCCTCTTCAAGCTCCCTGTAACCTCTTCTAATCAGGCTTTTACCCCAACATGACACTGTAACTCTTGTGAAAGTAACCAGTCACCTCCATGTTATTAAATTCAGTATCAGTTCTCAGTCATAATCTTAATTAATGAGGAGTTTCTGGAACACTCAGAAGCTTTTCTTGGCCTTCAAGAGACCACTGCTCAACTTCCATGGTGCTTGCTATGTTCTCTGTTATTCATCTTTTATTAAAGCTCATAAATGTGGTACTGAATGAAGGCTACTGTGCCTTATGAGTTTGATTATCTACCAAAATTCAAGACTCTTGCTACTACCTGATCATTTGTAGATATTAAAAGTTGGTGTCATGAATAGAATTGTCTTTCAGACCTCAGGCTATGAAGTAAGATAAAGGAGAGAAAACAATCTGTGAGGGGCTTTTGATCCCAGGGTAGTTACTGACTCATTCTCAGTATGAAGCAGCAAAACCTCTTTGTCAGAGGTTTTTTGCTAGTTTGTTATTTATGAATGAGAAATTTCAACTCCTGTGGTATTGGCCAAAAAAAATCATAAAGAAAGGAAAATTTGGAGAAGAGTGAGGAATATTAGTTGCTGCCTAATCGTTTACGTTAAAGTGAACAAATTTTCTAAAAATGTAAGAAAAAGTAAGGAGTCAAAAATATTAGGGAAAAGAGTAAAAAAGAGAAAAGGATATTTCTGTACACCAAAAGTTCTATTGGGTGTTTGGAAAACACAAGCTTCAGTTATGATTCTATTCAGGTATGGCCATTAGTCCCTAGCCATCCTCCTAGGCACACAGTATAGTAGAGAGGTGATCATGGAAAGTTATGAAGAGTTCAGAGGAGAGTGCCATTGCCTTAAAAATACTATGATAGAAACTGCCTGATGAATCTTTGCTATCTTTTGTTGTTTTTCAGTCGCTCGGTCATGTCCAAATCCTTGAGACCCTGTGGACTGCAGCACGCCAGGCCTCTCTGTCCTTCACCATCTCCTGGAGCTTGCCCAAACTCATGTCCATTGATTTGGTGATGCTATCCAACCATCTCATCCTCTATCACCCTCTTCTCCTTCTGCCTTCAGTCTTTCCCAGCATCAAGGTCTTTTCTAATGAGTCAGTTCTTTGCATCATGTGGCCAAAGTATTGGAGCTTCAGCTTCAGTATCAGTCCTTCCAATGAACACCCAGGACTGATCTCATTTAGGATGGACTGGTTGGATCTCCTTACAGTCCAAGGGACTCTCAAGAGTCTTCTCCAACACCACACTTCAAAAGCATCAATTCTTTGGTTCTCAGCCTACTTTATGGGCCAACTCTCACATCCATACACTACAACTGGAAAAACCATAGCTTTGATTAGACGGACCTTCGTTGGCAAAGTAATGTCTCTGCTTTTTAATATGCTGTCTAGGTTGGTCATAGCTTTTCTTCCAAGGAGCAAGTGTCTTAATTTCATGGCTGCAATCACCATCTGCAGTGATTTTGGAGCCCCCCAAAATAAAGTCTGTCACTGTTTCCATTGTTTCCTCATCTGGTTGTCATGAAGTGATTGGGCCATATGCCATGAACTTTGTTTTTTGAATGTTGAGTTTTAAGCCAACTTTTTCACTCTGCTCTTTCACCTTCATCAAGAGGCTCTTTAGTTCCTCTTCACTTTCTGCCATTAGGGTGGTGTTATGTGCATATCTGAGGTTATTGATATTTCTCCTGGCAGCCTTGATTCCAGCTTGTAATTCATCTAGCCTGGCATTTCTCATGATGTGCCGGGGACCAGCCCCAGCTGATCCAGGGTATTCGAAGGAGAGACGGCCTAGGCGACTATTTATATGCTAATTAGAGATATAGAGAACAATAGAATGAGGATAGCTCAGTAGGAAAATTCAGTGGAGAAAAGAAGCTGAGTAGCTTGGTTTACGCGGGAGACCAATAAAACTTCAAGACAAGAAGTTTGCACCACTTACGTAGGCCGCAGGCGCCCTCTCGAATAGCGGAAGGTGTCTCACCCTAGACTCCTTCTCGAGTGGGTCTTAGAAGCCCAGGCATAATTAGTAAGCGTGGTGGGTTCCGCGCTCCAGATGGAGACTCAGCTGGAAGTTAAAGGGAAGAATGACATGGGGAGACCAAGCGCTGGTGAACAAGGCCCGTAGCTTTATTTTTAACAGGGGCTTTTATACCCTAAGTTACACATAGAGGATAATAGGGGATGCAAAGTCAGCAGTCTTTGATTCTTATCAAAAACCAAGGTTTCTTTCCTGCAAATGTATCGTATACAAATGGTTTAGGTGATTTACATCATCTTCTGGCCAGAAGGCCTACTAACATTTTATGACTCTTGACAAGGACTTATCAACAAAGACTTATTTTCTCTAAGAGTAATTATTTCAAGGTTTGGCACCATCTTCCAAAGATAAAATTGCATTCCTATAGGGCGGATGTGTAATGGGTTTACAACAAAGAAAGAATTTATTACCTTAAGGGTCTAAAGTTACTAACACCAAGGCCACTACTTATTTTTTCTACATACCCACTATTAATTGATACATATTCAAGGATACAATTCAGGGGATGTGAAAACTTGGCAACAAGCATTGACTCATCAATGAAATCCTTTACTAGTTTATTCTGACAGTTTTTAACTCTCTGAGAGGCTCTAAGCTATTTGAATATCTTAAGCTTCCCATGCCTCTCGAGGCTGGGAGACTGTAAACAATCGTATGCATAGCTGCAGGAGTCCGGGTAAACTTGTCAGGCGAGTTAGAGAGCCATCAGAGGGGTTTGGATTTAAACACTCCTAATTGCCCAGGAACTTTATTAATTGGAGCTGTAAGTTAACTCTTTGACAGAGAGAGAGAGAGATGGTGGTAGGGGACAGCCCCCAGTAAAGTCAGAGGTGAGAGCACAAAGCAATAAAGTAGGCAGACTCTGGTTTTTTGGGGGAAAATGCTCGAGAATATCCGGGGGGACTCCTGAGGCTCGATCCCGCCTTTGCGTATGCCGAGCCTCCTTCCTCATGACCTTTGTCATGAGTGGAATGCCTCACCGGCTCCCCGCAATGATGTACTCTGCATTTAATTTGAATAAGCAGGGTGACATTATACAGCCTTAATGTATTCCTTTCCCAGTGTGGAACCAGTTCATTGTTCCATGTCCCTTTCTAACTGTTGTTTCTTGACCTGCATAAAGGTTTTGCAGGAAGCAGGTAAGGTTGTCTGGTATTCCTGTCTCTTTAGGAATTTTCTTCAGTTTGTTGTGATCCACACCATCAAAAACTTTAGTGTAGTCAAGGAAGCAGAAGTAGATGTTTTTGTGGAACTCTCTTGCTTTTTCTATGATCCAACAGATGTTGGCAATTTTATCTCTGGTTCCTCTGACTTCCAAATCCAGCTTGAACATCTGGGATTTCTTGGTTCATGTACTATTGAAGGCTAGCTTGGAGAATTTTGAGCATTACTTTGCTAGCATGTGAAATGAGTGCAGTTGTATGATAATTTGAACATTCTTTGGCATTGCCCTTCTTTGGGACTAAAATGAAACCTGACCTTTTCCAGTCCTGTGGCCACTGTGGAATATTCCAAATTTGCTGGCATACTAAGTGCAGCACTTTCATAGCATCATCTTTTAGGATTTGCAGTAGCTCAGCTGGAATTCCATCATCTTCACTAGCTTTGTTCGTAGGAATGCTTCCTAAGGTCCACTTGACTTAACAGTCCAAGATGTCTGGCTCTACTTGAGTGATCACACCGTTGTAGCTATCTGCTATCTTAGATTCTTTAATTAAATGGTCAGAAGACTATTTCATGGTAGACATAACTGAATAAGACTAAACCATATGAAAGGAGTGATGGTATGAATAGATCAAGTTTATTACAGAAAAGGCTGTTTGACTTTCTTACCTTCTATAAACAATGGAATATTCCTGAAGCCCTTGATATGTTGCTTGTGCAACCAAACTGAGATTAATTTTATGATGACAAGCAACAAGCCAATCACAATGATGTCTCTGTTCCAAATAATTATACATCTTGTGATAAAGGCAGTTCCTTTTGCTTGAGCCCCTTATTTCTACCTCAGCGTCAGAGAGTGGTAGATAAAAAATGACCCTCCACTGACCACATCTGCCATGCATTTGCTTTAATTATGAGAAAAAGGATTGAGCTATTCACAAGAAAAAAGTTGACCAACAGAAAAATAAGAATGTAATGAGAAACAGAACAAGGAGAAGAATGAAGTAGGTTGGCCATGTTGAGTCAGTTCTTCAGGTGACAGAAGAGGAATTAAAGAAGGAATTGGTTTGCTACATTAAAGAAGACTTTTCCATTGCTTGCCTATGGCTGGATATTGTGAAATATTAATTTTTAATGGTCAGTGGTCATCCCAAAGTAAACATTTTTGTTAACAGTTTGATTGAGATTCTTATACCATATAATTCATTCAAACTTGCCTTTGTAATTAATATTGCTCAGTATCAAATTTCAGGGTTTAATGCCTTAATTCTACTCTATTGTACATTGTATTAATAAATTCCCCACCACCCATATTTTAGTTATATAATTTCACATCCCTTTGATTTTAGAATTTTGAAAATATATTTTCGTTAAATAAATCTTTTGTAGATTTACTATATGACAGTTTTATTTTCTCTCTTAATTCATTCTAATAGTCTCTTCCTTTAACTGGATATTTTTAATATACCTACATTTTAATCCTCCCATGAAAATTTCTTTCAGTTATTTTCTAACTTTTCAGCTGTATAATTCACTGTAAGTATCTCTTCCCAGCTTCAAAATGTCTCTTGCAAACTCCAGCCTTTTTTTTTTTTTCAGATTCTTCCATCTTTCTGAAAATAACCAGGAAATTAGCATCTATCTGCCCACAGAAAAACATATATTCTTCTTATGACTGTCTAGCGTTCCATCATTTTAAAGTATAAAGTTATTTTACATTAAACACCATTTACCAATGGTTTCTGTTTTCTTTTTTAATTTTTAATTGCATTTCTTAATCTTTAAAACAAATTCTTTAAAATTTTAATCTGTTGTATCTCAGCATTCACTTTCAGTAAAACAAATAAAAATCTTAGAAGTTAACAAATTTATATCTTAAATGTTGGTTTCATCTGGCTCCCTGATTTTGTTTCCTGCTGCTGCTGCTTCTGCTAAGTCGCTTCAGTCATGTCCGACTCTGTGCGACCCCATAGACGGCAGCCCACCAGGCTCCCCCGTCCCTGGGATTCTCTAGGCAAGAACACTGGAGTGAGTTGCCATTTCCTTCTCCAATGCATGAAAGTGAAAACTGAAAGAGAAGTCGCTCAGTCATGTCTGACTCTTAGCAACCCCATGGACTGCAGCCCACCAGACCCCTCCGTCCATGGGATTTTCCAGGCAAGAGTACTGGAGTGGGGTGTCATTGCCTTCTCCGATTTTGTTTCCTAAGTACTCTTTAAGATACAAACCAACAGAGCTTTCCTTTTTAATGTATATATGGAATAAAGCTTTTCATTAAAGTTTTGAAAATTAAAGAATCCATTGGTAGACAAACCTGAGCTACATTGATGACATTACTGATGATTATATTATTTATATTTTGAAATTTTTTGAAGGCTTCTATTGGTATACCCTCAGAGATCCTGTCTTTCACCATATCCAGACTCAGTCTACTAACAAGCTAAAAGCCCATCAAAGACATAATTTCAGTTACAGGTGTTTTAACTCCAGCATTCCTCTGTTTCACCTTAGGATTTCCATCTCCCTGTTTACCTTGTGTGTGTGTTTTCTCATGCTGCCTGCTTTATCTTTAGCATATTGATCATAGTTGTTTTAAATGCCTGATCTGGCCGTTCCATCACTCCTGCCATGCCTGGTTCTGATGCTTACTGGGTCTTTTCAAATTGTGTTTTTTTGCCTTTGGTGTGCCTTGTAGTTTTTCCCTTGAGAGCCGTACTTAATGTGTCCAGTGAAAGGAATAGCTGAATTAGGGCCTTTAGTAGTGTGGGGATATGGAGGGAGGGGAAGCATTCTGTACTTTTATGATTAAGTCTCAGAGTCTGCAAGTTAGTCACTTAATCTTTTAGTTAACCTGTGCCTCTGAACTGTGAACTTCACAAGCATTTCTCTGTTTTTACTCTCCCCTCTTAGGTGGAGCAGGATAGCTGGAGTGGACTCTATATGGGAATTTCCCTTTTCCTACGTGGAAAGTAAGAGCTGGATGGAGTTGGGTATTTCTTATTCTCCAGGTCAGCTGACTTTGATAATATTCCAAAAGGTTAGGCTCTGGTTAACCAGCTGCCCCTGAGCGCAGGCCTTGAAGCCCTGTGCTGTAGTTAGTATTTTCTTTTCTTCCTTTCTTTTGCCTTTTCTTTTGTTTTAATGTTCTATCTTAGTTTTTATTATTTTGAAAATTCCCAGACATTCAATATAGTAGAAGGAATAGTATAATGAGCTCTAATTTGTACTGAGTAATCATCATTAATAATTAGCAATATTTGCCAATTTCAAAATGATTCCTTTTCTCTCCCCCTACTGGAAACACAAAGAGTTTCTCCATATACTATGGGAACCTTGCCAAGTTCCTGGGGGTACATTTTGTGGGGAACTTCCCATGACTGGCTCTATCTGGAATTTTTGACGCTCAGAGCCGTCTGCACAGCTCTCTTCATCTCCAGCAGTACGTCAGTTACAGTTCAGGGTTTCCTATCCTGGCCCTCCCTGGTGTTTTCTGCTAGTCTCTGCTCTGGAAAGACATGACTCCCTGTATTCACCAGTCTCTCTTCAGTCTTGGGGGTAGCAGTTTGTTTGCCCAGTGTCTTCTCCTCTCGTACAGATCCAAAAACGGTCATTGAATTTTCAGTGTTAATTTTTTTGTTTTGTCATTTGGACAGAGTGAGGTCTTCGAAACTCCTTACTTTCAGAACTAGAACATTTTTAAATTAATAGACTGTTTTGGAATACTTTGGGATTTACAGAAAAATTAAACAGAAACTAGAGGATTCCTATATACCTTTTTCCCCTCCCTATAGTTTCCCCCATTATTCACATCTTGCTTTCATTTGATGCACTTGTTAAAATTGATGAGTCATTATTGACATGATAGTATTTCCCAAGGTACAAAGTTTACATTAGGGTTCACTCTGTGTGTTATAGTTCTGTAAGCTTGGATAAATGTGTATTATGTATATACCATTACAGTATTATATAGAATAGTTTCACTGCCTTAAAATTCTCTGTGTTCCACTTATTCATCTCTCATGCCCTGCCCACCTTCTGGTCCCCAGCAACCACTGATATTTTTACTGTATTCATAGATTTGTCTTTTCCAGAATGTCATTTACTTGGAATCATACAGTACGCTATCTTTTCAGATGGGCTTCTTTCACTTAGTATTAAGCTGGTAGAATTCACCAGTGAAATCCTCTGAAACTGGGTCTTTTTGTTTTGAAAGGTTATTATTAGTTATTTTAATAGCTGAAGACCTACTCAGGTTATCTTTATCTCCTTTTGTGTGTTTCTTTAGATTATGCCTTTCATAGAATGCTTTATTTCATCTAAATTATCAAATTTGTGAACAAAATAATATTCCCTTATTAACCTTTTTTTTTGTTGTTGTTGTTGGCAAAGTGTTGTCTCTGCTTTTTATTTATTTTTTTATATTTTATTTTATTTTTAAACTTTACATAATTGTATTAGTTTTGCCAAATATCAAAATGAATCCGCCAGAGGTATACATGTGTTCCCCATCCTGAACCCTCCTCCCTCCTCCCTCCCCATACCATCCCTCTGGGTCGTCCCAGTGCACTAGCCCCAATGGCCATGAGCTCAGTAGAGCTCAGGTCACTCTCTAACTACTGATACTTGTAATTTGTGTCTTCTCTTATAATCTTTTTTTCCTTCGGTGGACTGACTAGAGGCTTATAAATTTTATTGTTACAAGGGACTGGAAAAGTTGTGATTCATGTTTTGCTTTGGCAAAATAAAACTATCAGCTGAGTTAAAATAGATACAGAAAATATACCTAGTGAATTTACTTTTGGAGAAGAAGTTTTGAGACAGAATGTTGCTACAGCAAGTCATTTATTTTTTCATATTATTGATGACTACAAGAAGTTTAATTCAGAAAGTCATGTAGCTGTTTGTAATCAGGGTATAACTGATAGAAAAACAGATATTCTAGAACTTTCACCATGGAGTGTTGTGACTCTTTCTTTTATACAAACAGATAAGGTTGAAAAGTGAAATGAGTAACATTTTTGCCACTTAAGTTATCTTCTTGGAACAAAGAAAACATTAAAGGAGGCATGGTTATAAAATTCATTGTAAAGATAACCTAAATGGGTTGATGTACTTCCCAGAGAGTATTTTCATTTGGACATCCCAATTCAAGTATTCTATAAACCGAAAAACCCAGGAGAACCAGAAAAATTGAACCAGTTTGTCTGAGGTACAATCATCTTGCCGACATCACATAAGAAGTTAAAAATAAATGTTATTTTTGTAAGTCACTGAGATTTTGAGGTTAGTTTTGCAAAAGAAAATAAGTTGTGTAGTCTAGGATAAGAGAAAGGGAAGCATTAGAACTATTATCTCTGATATTTTATGTATGTTTTTTGTAGTTCTTATTATTCAAGAAATGCTTTAATGCTCGTGGCATCTGGTCCTTATAAAAAGTGTTGAATTAGACCAAATGTAATATTTTGTCCTCAGAGTTTAAAAGTCTAGAAAATTGAGCTTTGTCGAAATAATTGTACCTTGGAAAGACAATATTACTCCTAGTATATTTCATCATACTGTCATTCAGTTGCTCAGTCATCTGGCTCTTTACAGCCACATGGACTGCAGCATGCCAGGCTTCCCTGTTCTTCACTATCTCTCAGAGTTTCCTCAAACTCATGTCCATTGAATCAGTGATGTCATTCAGCCATCTCTATCATCCCTTTCTCTTTGTGCCTTCAATCTTTCCCAGTATCAGGGTCTTTTCCATGAGTCAGCTCTTCTCATCAGGTGGCCAAAGTACTGGAGCTTCAGTTTCACCATCAGTCCTTCCAATGAATATTCAGGGTTGATTTCTTTTAGGTTTGACTGGTTTGATCTCCTTGCAGTCCAAGGGATACTCAAGAATCTTCTCCAACACCACAAATTGAAATTCTTCAGCACTCAGCCTTATTTATAATACAACTCTCACATCCATACATGACTACTGGAAAAACCATAGTTTTGACTAAAGGGACCTTTGTTGCCAAAGTGATGTCTCTGCTTTTTAGTATACTGTCTAGGATTGTCACAGCATTTCTTCCAAGGAACAAGCATCTTTTAATTTCATGGCTGCAGTCACATCCACAGTGATTATGGAGTGCAAGAAAATAGTCTGTCACTGTTTCCAATTTTTTCCCCATCTATTTGCTATGAAGTTATGGGACCATATGCCATGAATTTAGTTTTTTGAATATTGAGTTTTAAGCCAGTTTTCACTCTCTTCTTTTCATCAAGAGACTCTTTCATTCCTCTTCATTTTCAGCCATTAGTAAGTACCATCTGCATATCTGAGGTTGTCAGCAATCTTGATTCCACCTTGTGCTTCACCTAGCCTGGCATTTTGCATGATGTACTCTGCATATGAGTTGAATAAGCAGGGTGACAATATACAGCCTCTACATACTCCTTTCCTAATTTTGAATCAGTCTGTTGTACTATGTCTGGTTCTAACTGTTGCTTCGTGACCTGCATACAGGTTTCTTAGGAGTCAGGTAAGGTACTCTGGTATTCCCATCTCTTTAAGAATTTTCCACTGTTTGTTGTGATCCACATGGTCAAACTACTGTATAATTGCACTCATCTCACACACTAGCAAAATAATGCTCAAAATTCTCCAAGCCAGTCTTCAACAGTACGTGAACTGTGAAATTCCAGATGTTCAAGCTGGATTTTAAAAAGGCAGAAGAACCAGAGATCAAATTGCCAACATCCGCTGGATCATCGAAAAAGCAAGAGAGTTCCAGAAAAACATCTATTTCTGCTTTATTGACTATGCCAAAGCCTTTGACTATATGGATCACAACAAACTGGCAAATTCTTCAAGAGATGGGAATACCAGACCACCTGACCTGCCTCCTGAGAAATCTATATCCAGGTCAAGGAGCAACAGTTAGAACTGGACATGGAACAACAGACTGGTTCCAAATCAGGAAAATTGGTTCCAAATTGTCACCCTGCTTATTTAACTTATATGCAGGGTACATCATGCGAAATGCCAGGCTGGACGAAGCACAAGCTGGAATCAGCATTTCTGGGAGAAATAGCAATAACCTGAGATATGCAGATGATACTACCCTTCTGGCAGAAAGCGAAGAAGAACTAAAGAGCCTCTTGACAAAAATGAAAGAGGAGAGTGAAAAAGTTGGCTTAAAGCTCAGCATTTACTTGAAGGTAAATGTCCAGAGCTGCCCCATTGCTATTTAAATCCATTTACAAATCAGTGTACCGTGGCTCCACCGTAAGACATGGTGGTCTGTCTGTCACTCTATATTCAAGAACATAGTGAGTATGGTTGGGTCCTCAGAGAGTTGACTAAATGCAATCTCAGGAGTGTTCATGCATTCACTAGCAGTATTAGACATCTGTATAGATATTCAAGTCAATAACTGTATTTGAAATTGTGTTTATATAAACATTTTCACATTAAAGGTTAATATTATTATTTGAGCTATTAAAATTATATACAACTCTGCAGATCAAATTTTTTCTTGGCTGCTACAGAGTTCTTCAGGGTTTTTCTAAACCACTATGATCTCTAAATCCTCCTCACATGGCTTTTGCTGTTTGGTTCATATCTTTATATTAGATTCTTAAAAAAAAAAAAAAAAACCTTGTTCTTTTGTACCTTGGATTCAGGAATGACTAATTTCCCCTTACATTTTATTTTAACTAAATTCAAAACTCCTATATTTAGCTAGGAACTGTGTTTGACTCTGATGACTAGGCCGATTTGGCCATTATAAGAATTTCCCTTGGAAGTGGAGAAAGGAATAAGAGAACAGTTGTGAAAACAATTATTTATTGTAGTAATGGTTTAGCAGAGTTTGATAATGTTTGATTTATGTGGAAAAGGACAGTGCTACTAATTCTATGTAAGAAAGTATTCAATATTTATATTTATGTGCTACCAATAACCTTCTGATTGTCCCATAGAGTTGTAATCTATAAATCTGTATAACACTTTCTTTCACTGCAAGTTAAATTGTTTCCTTATTTTCTTTCTTCAAGCATTCAACAATTTTAGCTGTATCATTTGATATCTTAAGCAATTTTACTAAGAAGAGTATAGTATATATTATTTAGCAAGTGGGTTAATGGCTATTATAATCATTTTCATTTGAGGCCAGAAGTCTGAAATTATTAACTTCATCTGTTGTTAACGTTCTGAGTTATAGATAAATTAGGAAGCACCACAAAAATTATTGCCAAAGGTTTTATTTACATATGTGTATAGAGATGTGTATGGTATGTGTGTGTGTGTGCAGGAGAAAATGAGAATAAGAACCTTAAATTATTTTTTCTTACTTTTTTCTTTGTTTTTGTTAATCTTATTAATATCCTTCTTAAAAATCAACTTGGTTCCTATTTTTTGGATTTTTTTGAGCTGTTCAGTTCAGTTCAGTCGCACAATTGTGTCCGACTCTTTGCAACCCCATGAACCGGAGCACGCAAGGCCTCCCTGTCCTTCACCAGCTCCTGGAGTTCACCCAAACCCATGTCCATTGAGTCAGTGATGCCATCCAGCCATCGCATCCTCTGTCGTCCCCTTCTCCTCCTGCCCTCAATCTTTCCAAGCTTCAGGGTCTTTTCAGATGAGTCACCTCTGCATCAGGTGGCCAAAGTATTGGAGTTTCAGCTTCAACATCAGTCCTTCCAATGAACACCCAGGACTGATCTCCTTTAGGATGGACTGGTTGGATCTCCTTGCAGTCCAGGGGACTCTCAAGAGTCTTCTCCAACACCACAATTCATAAGCATCAATTCTTCAGCACTCAGCTTTCTTCACAGTCCAACTCTCACATCCATACATGACCACTGGAAAAACCGTAGCCTTGACTAGATGGACTTTTGTTGACAAAGTGATGTCTCTGCTTTTGAATATGCTATCTAGGTTGGTCATAACTTTCCTTCCATGGAGTAAGTGTCTATTAATTTCATGGCTGCAATCACCATCTGCAGTGATTTTGGAGCCCAGAAAAATAAAGTCTGACACTGTTTCCACTGTTTCCCCATCTATTTGCCATGAAGTGATGGGACTGGATGCCATGATCTTTGTTTTCTGAATGTTGAGTTTAAGCCAACTTTTTCACTCTCCTCTTTCACTTTCCTCAAGAGGCCCTTTAGTTCTTCTTCACTTTCTGCCATAAGGGTGGTATTATCTGCATATCTGAGGTTATTGATATTTTGAGCTGTAATATATGCATATTTGAGTTGCACAGATTTTAGATGTACCGATTGGTTAGTTTTGACAATGGATTTACTCAGTGAGATTCACATAACTTTAAAAACATAGAACATTGTCATTACTCAAGAAAGATTCCTCATGCCCTTTTCCAGTTTATTCTTCCCTGCTCTAAAAGCTAGCATTGTAGGTTATTTTTATTTATTGCCTTTTCTAGAACTTCATATGAAGGGAATCATAGGGTGTATACTGTTTTGTAATTGAATTTTTCTCAACTTAATTTGTTTTATATTTATTCATGTATTTGCATGTATCATTAGTTGGCAATTTTTAATCTTTTTTTTTATTTTATTTTTAAAATTTTATTTATTTTAATTGGAGGCTAATTACTTTACAATATTATACTGCCTTTTTGCCATACATTGACATGAATCAGCTGTGGGTTTATATGTGTTACCCATCCTGAACCCCCCTCCCACTGCCCTCCCCATCCCATCCCTCTGGGTCATCCCAGTGCACCAGCTCTGAGCACCCTGTTTCATGCATTGAACCTGGACTGGTGATCTGTTTCACATATGATAATATACATGTTTCAATGCTATTCTCTCAGATCATCCCATCTTCACCTTCTCCCACAGAGTTCAAAAGACTGTTCTATACATCTGTGTCTCTCTTGCTGTCTTGCATATAGGGTTATTATTATCTTTCTAAATTTTTAAATTATACAATGATCAAAAACTTTTTCCATTGTCCTATTGATGGACGCTTGGACTGTATCCAGTTCTTACTATCATGAACTAACTTTGTTTAAATACTGCTACACAGGCTTTTTGAAGACATGTATTTTCATATTACTGGAGTAAAATTGGAGTAATACGTAAAGGTTCTTACCATATTTTAAGATACTGCCTAACAGTTTTCCAAAGTGCTTGCAAATTTTACATTCCCCCAAACCATGTATAAGACCAATTTCTCCACATTCTATGTAACATTTGATGGTGTTAATCTTTTTCTTCTTAGCCACTATAGTGATTTGTTGCTGCTGCTGCTAAGTCACTTCAGTCGTGTCCGACCCTGTGTGACCCCATAGACGGCAGCCCACCAGGCTCCCATCTCTGGGATTCTCCAGGCAAGAACATTGGAGTGGGTTGCCATTTCCTTCTCCAATGCATGAAAGTGGAAAGTGAAAGTGAAGTCGCTCAGTCGCGTCTGACTCTTAGCGACCCCATGGACTATAGCCTACCAGGCTCCTCCGTCCATGGGATTTTCCAGGCAAGAGTACTGGAGTGGGGTGCCATTGCCTTTTTGCATTTCCCAAGTGATTAATAGTGTTGAGCAAGTTTTATGCTTATTGATTATATATATGTTTATTCATGAAACTTCTGTTTAAGGCTTTACCCATGTTATATTAGATTGTTTATTTTTATTATTGAATTTGAAGAGTTATATACTCTAGAATCAAGTTCCTATTTAATATGTATATTATAGGTATTTTCTTGGTAGTCTGAATTGCTTAAATATTTAATGATGGATTTTGATCAGAAATTTTTAATTTTGATAAAGTAAAATTTATCAGTATCTTCTGAAACTTTTTTTCTCATGTGGCATTTTTATGGAAACTTTATCCCAAATTTACAAAGCTACTTTCTGTCTTTTTTATAGAAGTTTTCAAGTTATAGTTTTATATTTAGCACTGATTCATTTCCAATTAACTTTTATGTATGGTATACAATAGAGGTCAAAGCTTTTTATCACATTTTTAATTTTTAAAACTAGGTAAATATATAATTGTCTCAGTACCATTTATCAAGGGATTATTTTTTCCTTAGTGAATTTCTTTGGCAATCTCATTGAAAATTAACTGTTTATGTGTTGGTATATGGCTTCACACTTGTTTTATATTAAGCTATGTGTTTATTCTTTTCTAAAACCATACTATCTTTATTATGATATCTATAATCATGTATGGAAGCCAGATCCTTTTAGGTCTCAGTTTTGTCCTTATTTTCAAGATCACTTGATTCTTGTAGGTCATTTGGATTTTAAATAAAATTCTACCATCATATTGTCAAAATCTATTCCAAGACCTATTAATAGATTTTTTAATTGATCAAGTATTGACAAGCAGTACTCCAAAGTCAAATTTGACCACGGTTTTTATAATTAAACTTTTATCAAAAAAAGACTGTGCTCATTCACATACACATTCCATGTTTCTGTGCTAACACATGCTATGGTATGTTGAATAATTGTGACAGAGATCATATGGCTTATAGAGGTTAAAATATTTGTTATTCCTCTTCAGAATAAAAGAATTGTTGATTCTCATTCTACATTAATCTGAAAAGAATATATATGTTAAATTTTGAGTTTTCAAGTCCAAGAATATTTTATTTTTTATTTACACAGATACCCTAACTTTTTCTTTGAATGACTTTTGTTAAATTTAACCATAAATGTATATATAATTTGTTTTTTATATTATAGCATTATATGAGTGTTAAATTTCATTTTCCAGACATTCATATTTAGAAGTTCAAGTTAATTTTATATTTTGACTGTGTATCTGTGATATTACTAAATTCACATATTAGAGCTGGTTTTCTTTTTTTGTCTGTGGCCTTTTTTTATATAGGCTTCTTAACATTTCTGAGTACATAATTTAAGTCATCTAAAAATAAAGGCACTTTTACTTCTTTCCTTTCAATCTATGCATCTTTTACTTATTTTTTCACGATGTCAGTATTTATAAATTTTTTAATTGGTGGAAAATTGCTTTGCAATGTTATGTTGGTTTCTGCCATACCGAAGTGTTGAATCAGTCATAATTATATACATATATACTCTCTCTCAGGTGCCGTCCTCCCCGTCCCCAATTCTACCCCAGTGGGTCATCACAGAGCACCGGGCTGGGCTCCCTGTGTTATATAGCAACTTCCCACTATCTCACACACGATAATGCACGTATCTCCATGCTGCTTTCTCAGTTCATCCTACCCTTTTCTTCCCTTGCTGTATCCACAGTCCATTCTCTGCTACTTTTATCAGTATCATTTTTTCTAGATTCCATATGTATGTGTTAATGTGAAATTCTTGTTTTTCTCTTTCTGACTTATTTCAGTCTATAGGGGAGACTCTACGTTAATTACAACTGACTCAAGTTCATTCCTTTTTATGGCTGAGTAATATTTCATTATACATATGTACCACATTTCTTTATCCATTCATTTATCATTCATCCTAGATGAACATCTAGGTTGCAGCCAAGTCCTGGCTATTGTAAATATTGCAGCAGTGAATATTGGGATACATGTGTATTTTACAATTGTGGTTTTCTCAGGTGTATGCCTAGTAGTGGGATTGTTGGATAATATGGTTGATTTTTACCTAGTTTTGTAAGGAATCTCCATACTATTTTCCATATTGGTTGTATCAGTTTACATTTCCACTATCAGTGCAGGAGGGTTCGCTTTTCTTCACATCCTCTCCAGCTTTTATTGTTTGTAAGTTTTTTGATGATGGCTATTCTGACTGGTATGAAGTGATCCCTCATTGTAGTTTCCATTTGCATTTCTCTAATTGTGACTGATGTTGAGCACCTTTCTGCGTGTTAATTGGCTATCTGTTATGTCTTCTTCGGAGAAATGTCTATTTAGGCCTTCTGCCCATTTTTTGGTTGGATTATTTTTTATATTAAGCTATATGAGCTGTTGATATATTTTGGAAATTAATCCCTTCAAAGTCACATTGTTTGCAAGTATTTTCTTCCATTCTGAGGGTTGTCTTTTCATCTAGTTTATAGATTCCTTTTCTGTGCAAAAGGTTTTAAGTTTTATTTGGCCCCATTTATTTTTATTTCCATTAATCTCAGAGGTGGCTCAAAGAGAATCTTTCTGCCATTTATGTCAAACAGTGTACAGTGTATGTTTTCTTCTAAAAACTTTATAGTTTCTGGCCTTACATTTACGTCTTTAATCCCTTTTGAGTTTATTTTTGCGTATGGGTTTAGGAAGTATTGTAATCTCACTCTTCTACATATAGCTGTCCGGTTTTTCTAGCACCACTTACTGAAGAGGATGTCTTTTCTCCATTGTATATTTTTGCCTCCTTTGTTGAAGATGAGGTGCCCCTAGGTGTGTGGGTTTATCTCTGGGCTTTCTATCTTGTTCCATTGGTCTGTGGACAGTACTATACTGTCTTAATGATTGTGGCTTTGTAGTATAGTCTGAAGTCAGGGAGTTTGATTTCCTCCAGCTCCGTTCTCTTTCTCAGGATTACTTGAGCTATTTGGGATATTTTGTGTTTCCATACAAATTGTGATTTTTGCTCTGTTTCTGTGAAAAGTGCCACTGGTAATTTAATAAAGATTACATTGAATCTGTAGATTGCCTTGAGTTGTATAGACATTTTGACAATACTGATTCTTCTAGCTCTGGGAATTGGTGACAGACAAGGAAGCCTGGCATGCTGCAGTCCATGGGGTCACAAAGAGTCGGATATCACTGAGTGACTAAACTGAACTGATCCAAGAACATGGTATATATCTCTCCATCTGTTTGTGTTGTCTTTGATTTCATCAGTGTCTTATAGTTTCCTGAATTCAGAAAACTTTTGTTTCTTGAGGTAGGTTTATTCCTAGATATTTTATTATTTCGTTGCAATGATGAATGGGATTATTTCCTTAATTTTTCTAATTTTCCATTGTTACTATATAGGAATGCAAGAGATTTCTGCATATTTTATATCCTGTGACTTTGCTAAATATATTGATATGCTCTAGTAGATTTTGGGTGGCATTTTTAGGGTATTCTATGTATAATATATGTCATCTGCAAACAGTGAGAGTTTTACTTCTTCGTTTACAATCTGGATTTCTTTTCTTTTTCTGCTCTGTTTGTCATGGCTAGGACTTCCAGATCTGTATTGAATAATAGTGGTGAGAGTGGGCACCCTTGTCTTGTTCCTAATCTTAGAAGAAATGCTTTCATTTTTTCACCATTGAGAATAAGGTTTGCTGAGGGTTTGTCTTATATGGTTTTTATTATGTTGAGGTATGTTCCTTCTGTGCTGATTTTCTGGAGAGATTTTTTTTTTGTATATATGTACTGTAAATGGGTGTTGAATTTTGTTGAAAGCTTTCTCTACAAATGTTGAATGATCATACAGATTTTACCTTTTGATTTGTTAATATGGTGTATCTCATTGATTGATTTGCTTATTTAGAAGAATCTTGGCATCCCTAGGATAAACCCCACTTAATCATGGTGTGTCATTCTTTTAATGTGTTGTTCGGTTCTGTTTGCTAGAATTAAGGATTTTAGCATTTATGTTCATCAGTGATATTGGCCTACGCTTTTCTTTGTGTGTGTGTGTGTGGTGTCTTTGTCTGGATTTGGTATCAGGGTGATGGTGGCCTCATAGACTGAGTTTGGGGGTTTTCCTCCTCCTGCAATGTTTTGAAACAGTTTGAGTAGGATGGGTGTTAGCTCTTCTCTAAATGTTTGATGCTATTTGCCTGTGAAGCCCTCTAATCCTGGGTCTTTGTGGAAGATTTTGTTCACAGTTTCAATTTCAGTGCTTGTGATTTATCTCTTTCTAATTCTTCCTGGTTCGGTCTTGAAAAGTTGTGCTTTTCTAGGAATTTGTCCATTCCTTCCAGGTTGTCCATTTTATGGGCATATATAGTTACTCATAGTAGTCTCTTGTGATGATTTGTATTTCTGTGTTGTCTGATGTAACTTCTCCTTTTTCATTTCTAATTTTATTGATTTGAGTCTTCTTTCTTCTTGATCAGTCTGGCTAATGGCTTGTCAATTTTGTGTATCTTCTCAAAGAACCAGCTTTTATTTATTTATTTATTTGATCTTTGCTATTGTCTCCTTCATTTCATTTCTGTTCTGATCTTTAGGATTTCTTTCCTTCTACTAACTTTGGAGCTTTTTGTTCTTCTTTTCCTAATAGCTTTAGGTATGAGATTAGGTTCTTTATTTGACATTTTTCCAGTTTGTTTGCTTTTTGAGCTAGACTGTACTGCTATAAACTTCCCTCTTAGCACTGCTTTTACTGCATCCTGCAGGTTTTGAATTGTCATGTTTTCATTATCATGTTTCTAGGTATTTTTTTTTACTTCCTCTTTGAATTCAGTCCTGAATATTCATTGGAAGGACTCATGTTGAAGCTGAAACTCCAGTACTTTGGCCATCTGATGCAAAAAACCAACTCACTGGAAAAGACCCTGATGCTGGGAAAGGTTGAAGGTGGGAGGAGAAGGGGATGACAGAGGATGAGATGGTTGGATGGCATCACCGACATGATGGACATGAGTTTGAGTAGGCTCTGGGAGTTGGTGATGGACAGGGAGGGCTGGCATGCTGCAGCTCATGAGGTCGCAGAGTTGGACACAACTGAGCTACTGAACTGAACTGGGCTTGGTTGCTTCAGCAACCTCTGGGCTGTTTAGAAGCATATTGTTTAGCCTCCATGTGTTTGTGTTTTTTACAGTTTTATTTTTCCTGTAATTGATATCAAATCCTACAGCCTTGAGGTCAGAAAAAAAAATGATTGATAAAACTACAGTTTCCTTAAGTTTACCAAGGCTTAATTTGTGACCCAAGATGTGATCTACACTGAAGAATGTTCCATGTGTACTTGAGAAAAAAATGTCTTTTGCTGTTTTTGGATGTAATGTCCTATAGTTATCATTAGGTCTGTTTTGTCCATTTAAGACTTGTGTTTACTTATTTTCTCTCCAGATGATCTGTCCATTGGTGTGAGTGGAGTGTTAAAGTTTCCCACTATTATTGTGTTACTGTTGACTTCTCCTATGGTTGTTAGCATTTGCTTTGAGGTGCTCTTATGTAGGGTACATATATATTTATAATTGTTAAATCTTCTTGGATTGATCCCTTGATCATTATGTGTTCTTCTTTGTATCTTGTAATGGTTTTTATTTTAAAGTCTGTGTTATCTGATATGTGTATTGCTACTTTTGCTTTAATTTCCATTTGCAAGGAATGTCTTTTTCCAGCCCCTCACTTTCAGTCTGTATGTGTCCCTTGGCCTGAGATGTGTCTCTTATAAACAGCATACACAGGGTCTGGTTTTTGTATCCATTCAGCGAGCCTGTGTCTTTTGGTTGAAATATTTAATCCATTTACACTTAAGGTAATTATTGACAGGTATGATCTTATTCCCATTTACTTTGTTGATTTGGGTTTTTGTTGGTCTGTTCTTTCTTTTGTGTTTCCTATCTAGAGAAATTCCTTTAGCTTTTGTTTTATAACTGGTTGGATGGTGCTGAATTCTCTTAACTTCGGCTTATCTGTAAAGCTTTTGATTTCTCTTTCGAATCTGAATGACATTTTTTCGGGTAGAGTAATCTTTTATTTTTTTAGTCTTTTAAATTAATTAATTTATTTTAATTGGAGGCTAATTACTTTACAGTATTGTAGTGGTTTGTGCCATACATTGACATGAATCAGCCATGGGTGTACATGTGTTCCCCATCCTGAACCCCCCTCCCACCTACCTCCCCATCCCATCCCTCAGGGTTATCCCAGCGCACCAGCCCTGAGCACCCTGTCTCATGCATCGAACCTGGACTGGTGATCTGTTTCACATATGATAATATACATGTTTCAATGCTATTCCCTCAAATCATCCCACACTTGCCTTCTCCCACAGAGTCCAAAAGTCTGTTTTTTACATCTGTGTCTCTTTTGCTGTCTCACATATAGGGTCATTGTTACCATTTTTCTAAATTCCATATATATGTGTTAGTATACTGTATTGGTGGTGTTCTTTCTGACTTACTTCACTCTGTATAATAGGCTCCAGTTTCATCCACCTCATTAGAACTGATTCAAAAGCATTTTTAATGGCCGAGTAATATTCCATTGTGTATAGGTACCACAGCTTTCTTATCCATTCATCTGCTGATGGACATCTAGGTTGCTTCCATATCCTGGCTATTGTAAACAGTGGTGCGTTGAGCATTGGGGTACACGTGTCTCTTTCAATTCTGGTTTCCTCGGTGTGTATGCCCAGCAGTGGGATTGCTGGGTCATATGGCAGTTCTAGTTCCAGTTTTTTAAGGAATCTCCACGCTGCTCTCCATAGTGGCTGTACTAGTTTGCATTCCCTCCAACAGTGTAAGAGGGTTCCCTTTTCTCTGCACCCTCTCCAGCATTTATTGTTTGTAGACTTTTTGATAGCAGCCATTCTGACCGGCATGAGATGGTTGTAGGTTTTTCCCTTCATCACTTTAAGTATATCCTGCCACTCCCTTATGGCCTGCAGAGTTTCTGCTGAAAGACCAGCTGTTAACCTTATGGGGATTTCCTTGTATATTATTTGTTTCTTTTTCCCTTGCTGCTGTTAATATTTTTTTTCTTTGTGTTTATTTTTGTTAGTTTGATTAATATGTGTCTTGGCATGATTCTCTTTGGTTTTATCTTGTATGGGACTGTCTGGGCTTCCTGAATTTGGGTGGCTATTTTCTTTCCAATGTTAGGGGTGTTTTCAACTATAATCTCGTCAAATATTTTCTCATGCTCTTTCTTTTTTTCTTCTTCCCCTGGGACCACTATAATTTGCATGTTGGTGTGTTTAATGTTTGTTCCAGAGGCCTCTGAGACTGCCCTCATTTCTTTCCATTCTTTTTTCTTTAATCTGCCCTGCTTCAGGTTATTTCTACCATTTTATCTTCCAGCTCACTTATCCATTCTTCTGCCTCAGTTATTCTGCTATTGGTTCCCTCGTGTGTATTTTTTATTTCAGATATTATTTTGTTCATTATTGATTGTTCTTTATTTCTTCTAGGTCCTTGTTAAATACTTCTTGTATTTTCTGAATCCATGCTTCCATTCTGTGACTTCCATATCTGTGACTCCATTTTATTTCTGAGGTTTTGGATCATCTTTTCTTTTTTTTGTATCATCTTTATCAGCATCACTCTGAATTCTTTTTCAGGTAGACTGCCTGTTTCCTCATTTATTTGGTCTGGAGGATTTTTCCCAAACGCTTTCATCTGCTGCATGTCTCTCTGTCTTTTCATTCTGTTTGATTTACTGTGGTTGGGTCTCTTTTCCACAGACTGCAAGGCTGTAGCTCCTCTTACAGAATCTGCCCCCGGGGGTGAGGCTGGCCCACTGCCTTGTGATGGTTTCCTGGTCTGGAGGGAGAGGTGTCTATATTCTGATGGGTGGAGCTGGATGTTGTCTCTATAAAAGGCAGTGTTGTGTCCATTGGTGTGTTATGGGGTATCTGTGGGCTTTGGATGACTTTGGGCAGGGTTGTGTTCCTGTTTTGATAGTTGTTTGGGATGTGGTGTCTGGCACTGTAACTTGACCTCTGAGTGGGACCAGGTCTTAGTGTTGAGATGGAGAGCTCTTGTTCATTAATATTTGATGGAGTTGAGAATTCTCTGGTGATCCCTTTTCCTGGACTCAGGTCTCCCACCTCAGAGGTTGAGGCCTGATGCCTTGCTGAAGCACCAAGACTTCACAAGCCACACAGAGCAGAAGGGAAAAGTAAAATAAGAAATATAAACAAACAAACAAAAAATAACAGAAAAGCCCCAAGACAAAAAAGCAGCATGAATCAGACAGGAATGCATAAAGAAGCTCAGAGACTCACACTCATAAAAAGAAAAAACAAAGAAAGAATGAATAAAGAGAGAAAACAAAAAAAGAGAGCAGGAAAGCAATAAACAAACCCATAAATGAAAACAAACACTAAAAACTAGAGTAGCAAAAAGACAGAAACATGAAGGAAAATGCAGTATAGTGAAAAGGTACTATAGAAATAGGAAAAAAGAAAATGAGTTTAAAAATAAAATAAAAGCATTAAAAAAGGGAAAAGCAAAAATTAAAAAGGATTACTAAAAAAGGAATAGGAATAGAACAAAACAAACAAAAAATATAGAGAGGAGTAGTAGTAAGAAAAATACTATCCTCTGACATATCCTTACCATGTAGTGAGCTCCAGTCAATCTGCCTACTCAAAAAGTCCTCCACTCTTTCTAGAAAGGTCTCTGGACCTACTGTGGGCACTGTGGGGTTAGCTGCGACTCCAATCTGACCTTACTCTAGCTTGCACTTGCTTCTAAAGTCCACAATTGGCCCCAAAGTCCACAGTATCTAGCTAATTGTGAGGATTCAATCTCACGTACCTGCTGCTGCAGAGGTGCATCCCCTCCCTCTTCTTTGGTCCCAGTCCCTAGTGTTTGTCTTTGGTTTTGGCCCCACCTCTGCTTGTAGGCTGCCCTCCAACTTCTGTTCCCTGCCCAAACAAGAGGGAGCGAAGGCTGAGGGTTATTAGGGCTAACTTGCTCAGTTGGGCTGGGGAGAGGGAGAGGTACGGCACCCACAATTAGCTTGTGTGGGGAGCGCCTGCAGTGGTGAGGACCTTTTAGAGACCTGTTGGAAGTTGCTACAGTCTGTGGTGGGTTATGCACTCTCCCAGAGAAATTGCCCCTATGTCACGGGTCTCTTGGAAGAGCCAAGCTGCATAGGCTCCCAGAAAGTTTTGGGTAGTGACCTGTACCTGTTCACCGCTTGCCCACGGCTGCTGCAGCCAGCTTCTGGAATTTCAGACCCCAGCCTTGTCTCGCCCGCCACCTCTGGCACTTGTGCCAGCCTTAGTGGCGACAGGTGTATGGCCGTGTCCAACCCTGCGTTCACAGACAGCAGCTGGCTAGTCCCAGCTATGGCAGTCATGAAGGTGGAGTCCTGTGCTCTGAGAACACATAGAGTTAGAGGTCCACAGAGTTAAGGTCTCTTGCCTCTCTGGTAGGCCTAGGCTTTTCCTTGGACTCCCTTGGCTGTGTTGTACTAACTTCCTCAGAGTATCTTCAAGGCCGTCAACCCCAGTCCTCTCCCTGGAGTCTGAACCCCAAGCATTAGCACCCACGTCTACTCCCTGAGGTGGGTGTGCAAACAGCTTCTTTGCTGGGGAACGCTTATAGGCAGCAATCACCGTGGTGAGTTCTCTCTGTTTTGCCGCCTTAGCACCCGTTGCTGTGTTCCCCTCTGAGGTTATGTCCCTGCACCCTTGAGAGTGTACAGAAACTTTTCCTCCTTCACAGCTCCCTCCCTAAGGTGCAGGACCCATCCAATTTCATTGGTCTCTTTTTTTTTCTTAGGTTTCCCTACCACTTTGTGTGAGGGTTAACTTGCCTTTTCGTAAGTCTGAGGTTTTCTGCCAGCATTCGGTAGGTGCTTTATAGGAGTTATTCCACAGGCTGTGATTTTGATGTATCTTTGGAAAGAAAGATGATCTCTACATTTTACTCTGCCACCATCTTCCACCAGGCTCTCATCTTTTATATATTATTCTTGCTTGATTGTACTCACTATGACCTTCAGTACAGTATTGAATTATGCTGATAAGACTTGAATGCCTTGTCTTCCTCCTGATCATAGGGGAATATGGTCCATATTTTACCATTAAATATGATAGTAGGACTTATTGGGAGAAGGCAATGGCATCCCACTCCAGTACTCTTCCCTGGAGAATCCCATGGATGGAGGGGCCTGGTGGCCTGCAGTCCATGGGGTTGCTAAGAGACACGACTGAGCGACTTCACTTTCACTTTTCACTTTCCTGCATTGGAGAAGGAAATAGCAACCCACTCCAGTGTTCTTGCCTGGAGAATCCCAGGGGCGGGGGAGCCTGGTTGGTTGACGTCTATGGGGTCACAGAGTCGGACACGACTGAAGTGACTTAGAAGCAGCAGTAGGACTTATTTAGTTTTGTTATTTAGCCTTAATTTATCAGGCTGAAAATAAAACACAGCTATTCCTACTTAGAAGTTTTATCATGAATGGATGTTGAATTTTATCAAATGTGTTTTCTTCGTCTTTTACAGTTATCATATAATTTTCCTCCATGTTAGTTTTCATCTAGCTTCTTGCTGTCAAAGTTCATATCATTCATTTTGTGTCTTTTTCTTTCTCTATATTGCATATAATAATATAAATCTAAGTACTAATCAGCTATAATCAAATTTTAACAAGTTGTGTTTTCATCACACAATTTATTGTGTTTTTTTTTGAGATATTTTCTTGATGCATGATCTACTAGATGTGTGCTGTATAATCTTCAAGCATATGTAGATTCTCTGGATATATTATACTTCAGTTCAGTCGCTCAGTTGTGTCCAACTCCTTGTAACCCCATGAATTGCAGCACCCCAGGCCTCCTTGTCCATTATCAACTCTGGGAGTTTACTTAAACTCATGTCCATCAAGTCAAGTCCATCAAGATGGCCATCCAGCCATCTTATCCTCTGTCATCCCCTTCTCCCCCTGCCCTCAATCCCTCCCAGCATCAGGGTCTTTTCCAATGAGTCAACTCTTTCCATGAGGTGGCCAAAGTATTAGAGTTTCAGCTTCAGCATCGGTCCTTCCAAAGAACACCCAGGACTGATCTCCTTTAGGATGGACTGGTTGGAACTCCTTGCAGTCTGAGGGACTCTCAAGAGTCTTCTCCAACACCACAGTTCACAAACAACAATTCTTCAGCCGTCAGCTTTCTTTATAGTCCAGCTCTCACATCCATACATGACCACTGGAAAAATCATAGCCTTGACTAGACGGACTTTTGTTGGCAAAGTAATGTCTCTGCTTTTTAATATGCTGTCTAGGTTGGTCATAACTTTCCTTCCAAGGAGTAAGCGTCTTTTAATTTCATGGCTGCAGTCACCATCTGCGCTGATTTTTGGATTCCGAAAAAATAAAGTCTGACACCATTTGCACTGTTTCCCCATCTACTTGCCATGAAGTGATGGGACCAGATGCCATGATCTTCGTTTTCTGAATGTTGAGCTTTAAGCCAACTTTTTTGCTCTCCTCTTTCACTTTCATCAAGAGGCTTTTTAGTTCCTCTTCACTTTCTCCCGTAAGGGTGGTGTCATCTGCATATCTGAGGTTATTTATATTTCTCCCGGCAATCTTGATTCCAGCTTGTGCTTCTTCCAGCCCAGCGTTTCTCATGATGTACTCTGCATATAAGTTAAATAAACAGGGTGACAATATACAGCCTTGATGTACTTCTTTTCCTATTTGGAACCAGTCTGTTGTTCCATGTCCACTTCTAACTGTTGCTTCCTGACCTGCATATAGGTTTCTCATGAGGCAGGTCAGGTGGTCTGGTATTCTCATCTCTTTCAGAATTTTCCACAGTTTATTGTGATCCACACAGTCAAAGGCTTTGGCATAGTCAATAAACCAGAAATAGATGTTTTTTTCTGGAACTCTCTTGCGTTCTCGATGATCCAGCGAATGTTGGCAATTTGATTTCTGGTTCCTCTGCCTTTTCTAAAACCAGCTTGAACATCTGGAAGTTCACGGTTCACATATTGCTGAAGCCTGGCTTATAGAATTTTGAGCATTACTTTACTGGCGTGTGAGATGAGTGCAATTGTGCAGTAGTCTGAGCATTCTTTGGCATTGCCTTTCTTTGGGATTGGAATGAAAATTGACCTTTTCCAGTACTGTGGCCACTGCCGAGTTTTCCAAATTTGCTGGCATATTGAGTGCAGCACTTTGCAGCATCTTCTTTCAGTTAATGATTTATAGTTTAATACCATCATAGTTCGAAATTATACTCTGTACAATGTCTATCCTAAAAAAAATTTTGTGACTTGTGTTATGGGCCAGCATATGCTTTATGTCATTGAGTGTTTCATTATGTTTGAGGAGAGTTATGGTTTTGCCAGTATTGGGTGCGTCATTATAAATTAAGTCAAATTCTTTGGCAGAGTTGGTCAAATCTTCTATACATTGAATAGTTTTTTGCCTTATTTCTCTATCAACTATTGAAAGAGGGATACTAAAGAGTACCACTATTAATTTATGAAAAGATTTTTTGAAAAGGGATCGTTAGATTTAGCATATATTTGCTTTTCCAGGCATTATCCATGACATTCATCAGAATCAGTTTTCTATATGGATTATTTATGTTCAGTCTAAAAAAATCATTTTTAACATTATGTTCTTGCATTCTTAATGTAATATTTGATTGAATGTCAGAAAGATTGAATAAAGGAAAATACAGTTGTTATAAATGTCAGTATTTCCATAAAAACTCAGACCATTTCATTTGCCAAGGCATAGGGTAAGATTGAGGGGTAAAGGACTGTTACTGAAATCGCAAGTCCATGTGCCCTATGCACATGCGGCCCTTCGGTACTAAACATTAGAGTTTGGAACAGAGAAAGATTTATTGTTCTGAAGAGACTGGAATGGATTAAGTTTGGAACAGATTCATACAAAGAGGTTCATGCTCTAAGAACCCCAAAGTTACTAAAAGCTTTTAGCAAGTCCATTTAAAAGCAAAACGTGAAGGATAGGCGTGGTTGTTGCAGACTTCTCGGTGTCAGATCCTTTGTTCTTGAGGTCTGGTCATGGTCAGGTAATAATATTCCTATAAACCTCTACCAGATGAATGTTATTCTCTGTCCTGACAAGAAAGGAGGAAGTCCCAAGGCCCAACACCCTCCAAGATCCAAGTCCTGGCTAAGAGGAGGCAGATCTCACCTGGCAGCTCCTTCAGGGCCAGGTTCCCATATCCTGCCTAGCTGTCATCCTTGAAGGAGTCAGGCATCCAACCCAACTGGCCCTCGGTCTCCTCGTGGCGCCTAGATGGGGAGACTAGATTTCATGGGCTGTGACCGAGACAGATGGCCATTGCTATTAGGTTGCAGAGACAGGGATGGGGAGAGGTTCACTGCTCCTCAAGGCCTGGGCCACAGCTAATGGAGGGTCTTAGTGAGGGCTCTGGAGCCCTGCAGGACTTAGTCCCAGTCTGTTCCCTGGGCCCTCCAGCTCACTTGCTGGCCCAAGGCTGGGCAAAAACTGGAGGGCCTCCAGGAGAAGGCCTGAATCTGCCTCTTACCTCACTTTCCACTGATGACCACCACGCCACTGACCTTGACTGAATCACTTCCCCAGGGTCCCTCACTGACAGTTACCAGGGGACAGGGCCCACTGCTGTGCTGACCAATAGCTGAGCAGAACAACTAACAATCATTCACTGACAGTTAGTTCCTTGTGGGCAGGGCCCACTGGGGCACTGACCAATGGCTGAGAAAGACCTGTTGCCTAGTAACAGGATGCAGAGTAATGGCTGTCTGCTCAGGGCTGTGCTCATCCTGCTCTGTTACAGGACCACTGCCTGATGCTGTGTGAGACTCATATAACCTGATTATTGTTTAGTTGGTAAGTCATGTCTGACTCTTTGTGACCCCTTGAACCGTAGCCTGCCAGGCTCCTCTGTCCAGGGGAATAACTGGAGTGGGTTGCCATTTCCTTATCCAGGGGATCTTCCCAACCCAGGGATTGAACCCACATCTCTTGCTTTGGCAGGGAAGGGTTCTTTACCACTGAGCCACCAGGGTAGCCCTCATATAACCTGGTAGCTTTCTCTTTTCTTCCCCCATGTACCCTCCAGTATCTTCAGGCCCCCTATTGCCCCTTGGCAGCAAGTGACTCACTTCTGTTTCAACTCTAGGCTAGTCAGTCATCTCCTTGTTAAATCTGCAGTTGTTTTCTTCTTACCAGCATCCAGGGCTGTTTCTTCCTCCTCTCACTACTCTGTTAAAGATTAAATATACCATTGATCTCATCTAATAGGGGGAGGTTGCTTTTTTGGATTTTAGATTGTTAGGTTTACATGCCAATATCAACTTTCTAATGACTTAAAATAACTAATTTTGAGGATTATTTGTTTTGTACTCATTTAGGATTTAAGTGTCATTATCTAGTGATTTTTTTTTTTTAAACCAACCATGCTGCTATCTCAAAATAGCATTTGTATAGAAGGTCTTAAATTAGGTTTTCTCATCTATCAATAAAAAATACTTATGTCAATATAGGAAAAAATGAAATCTTCGCTTGAAACTCTAGTGACAATGTTGCAGTACTTCTGCCAACAGCCACTATGGAGGTGACTCAGGTTACTTCCTGCAAATTATAGTTTTCTCAAGCAAATTGTTGGAAGTGATAGGAGAAATAGTATAAAGTATATAAAAATTCAGAGAATCAGCCAATATGGTTTCCAATTGACTCCAATAGAAACTCATACAAATATAGACAAGAAGAATCGGGCTATTTCATATGAACAAGCACTGCTGCTTTAGGAGTGAAAAATAAGTATGAAACAGCATGTTGGAAGTCACTGAATGGACAAACCTTATAACTCTGTGAAATATGTATTAATCTAGTTATCTTCATGATATATTAGGCACATAAGAAAAAACATCCCTTTAAAAAAATCAACAAGCACATAAAACATGAGTCTACAACTACATGACTAATGGAATGGTATGTTGCTCTGAAAAAATGGAGCCAGGCCTGTGTTGCAAAAGTAATTTGCTATAATAAAGATAACTTAGGAAATGAATTTCAGTTCAGAATAGACTATAGATAAATGAATTCATGAAATTCAAGCAGAAACTCATAAAGAGAGAACATAGATGGTAAGAAAAATATAACATAAAAAGGAAATTTATTAAGCAAAGCAAAATTTTAAAAATAGAGATAAAATAAATATACTCTTTATTGGGAACAGTTTAAAGCAGATTTTTACGTTTAAACTATCAAATCACATAGATGCTGACAATTGGAAACAAAAGAAGTGAGAAAATATAATGGTTGACGTAAAGGTCATAAAATCAAGATTCACTTTCAGGATGAGAGTTTTCTCAGTTATGGAACATACAGAAAAAAAAAATGTAAATCAGAATTTAAGAAATTGGTCAATTGAAATAATTGTATTTGTGGTTTTATTTTTTAAGTTATTACAGTGAAGTCATACTTCTAGAAAAAATTTTGAAATACAAAAAACAAAAGTATTCTTTCTCATCATGCAGAAATAATCTGGTTTTCAAGTACAAAATTTTACAGAATTGTCATAATCTAAACTTAAAGTATTTTATTTTAAAATAAAAATTATTGTAAAATTATAAGCTCCATGATATACTCTTTTGTTCACTTTTTGTTCACTTTTCAGAACCTAAAACAGTAATGTCTATATAGTGTATATATATAGTAGATGTTTCTTACATTTGTGAATGAATACTATCACTGTTTAAAAAATAGACCTATTTATAATAAAGGAAGAAACAACATGTAAAGTCACAGTTAGCAATAATCGATGCTAATGTTTGATATATGTCCTCCTAGATTTTAAAAAATATTAAAGTGTATTGTATATTTTAAATGAGATATTATATGTATACTAAAATGCATATTGAATGCAGTTTCAATACATTCCTCAGTTCTTTTTAGCAAGCACAATTTTTCGGAGAATCTTAAAGCCCAGGGTGATTTTCGGAGAAGAGATATCCATCTCCTAACTGTGGGAGAGGCAGGGCCAAAATCTTGAGGAGCTAAGTAGGGACTATCAAATAGATTTGTCTGTTTTCTGATTTTTACAGGCTTTAAAAGGCCTCTGATATTTTATTAAGTTCAAACTGAATTTTTTTTCTAAAAGGAAAACATAAATGTGAGGGTATTACAGCAACCATGAGTTATATTTTAATTAAGTTATTTCCATTTAAAATGTTTTACTTTCTATTTAGCACATTGAGTAGTAGAAATTTGCTTTCTTATATAAAAATAGTTGGAGGATTCCCTGGTGGCTCAGTTGGTAAAGAATCTGCCTGAAATGTGAGAGACCTGGGTTCAACTCCTGGGTAGGGAAGATCCCCTGGAGTAGGAAATGACTACACACTCCAGTATTGTAGCTTGGGTGAAATCCCATGGCTGGCCGATCCTGGCAAGCTACAATCCATGGGGTTGCAAAGAGTCAGATATGACGGAGCAACTAATACACACACATATAAAAATATTTACCTTGCATATCTCAGAGAATTGTGTAAGTATGTGGTAAAATGCCTTGTTTGAGATAATATTAAAATTTAATTTAATGTAAGTAGTGAGTATTTTTTCAAAGAAGAGATCTTTAAAAGATCCTCTATAGAAAATGGGTTATGCAACTGTATCAGAAATAGATGTGTTTTAACACTCTCCTAGTGAAATGATCTCTGCAGCAGTCACACAGTGTGTTATACCAAATATTCTTTATGTTCAAGAATGATTCTTGCACTCCATATCCACATGGTATCTACACCAGCCTGTGATAACACCATGACTGATTGCATCTGATTTGAATTATAGCTTTATGAGCCAGTGCAATGTGCATTTCTGACACGTGTGGTACAAACTGCATTGCAATCTGAGGCTGGAGAGATATTAAATTCTTGACTTACCTATCTGCACTTTATAGTCATGGAGTTCATATCTTAACTATCCTTAAATAAAAATAGCCATAATGATGGTACTAAAAAGTGTTTCCTCAGTTCAGTTTAGATCAGTCGCTCAGTCATGTCTGACTCTCTGTGACCCTAAGAACTGCAGCACACCAGGCTTCCTTGTCCATCACCAACTCCCGGAGTTCACCTAAACTCATGTCCATCGAGTATGTGATGCCATCCAGCTGTCTCATCCTCTATCGTCCCCTTCTCCTCCTGCCGCCAATCCCTCCCAGCATCAGAGTCTTTTCCAATGAGTCAACACTTCGCATGAGGTGGCCAAAGTATGGAGTTTCAGCTTTAGCATAAGTCCTTCCAAAGAACACCCAGGACTGATCTCCTTTAGGATTGCCTGGTTGGATCTCCTTGCAGTCCAAGGGACTCTCAAGAGTCTTCTCTTATACCACAGTTCAAAAGCATCAATTCTTTGGTGCTCAACTTTCTTCACAGTCCAACCCTCACATCCATATGACCACTGGAAAAACCATAGCCTTGACTAGACGAACATTTGTTGGCAAAATAATGTCTCTGCTTTTCAATATACATCTAGGTTGGTCCTAACTTTCCTTCCAAGGAGTAAGCGTCTTTTAATTTCATGGCTGCAGTCACCATCTGCAGTGATTTTGGAGCCCCAAAAAATAAAGTCTGACACTGTTTCCCCATCTATTTCCCATGAAGTGATGGGACCAGATGCCATGATCTTAATTTTCTGAATGTTGAGCTTTAAGCCAACTTTTTCGCTCTCCTCTTTCATTTTCATCAAGAGGCTTTTTAGTTCCTCTTCACTTTCTGCCATAAGGGTGGTGTCATCTGCATATCTGAGGTTATTTGATATTTCTCCCGGCAATCTTGATCCCAACTTATGCTTCATCCAGCCCAGAGTTTCTCATGATGGACTTTGCATACAAGTTAAATAAGCACAGTGACAATATGCAGCCTTGACATGCTCATTTTCCTATTTGGAACCAGTCTGTTGTTCCATGTCCACTTCTAACTGTTGCTTCCTGACCTGCATATAGGTTTCTCAAGGGGCAGGTCAGATTCTCTGGTATTCCCATCTCTTTCAGAATTTTCCACAGTTTATTGTGATCCACACAGTCAAAGGCTTTGGCATAGTCAATAAAGCAGAAATAGATGTTTTTCTGGAACTCTCTTGCTTTTTCCATGATCCAGCAAATGTTGGCAATTTGATCTCTGGTTCCTCTGCCTTTTCTAAAACCTCTTGAACATCTGGAAGTTCACGGTTCATGTATTGCTGAAGCCTGTCTTGGAGAATTTTGAGCATTACTTTACTAGCATGTGAGATGAGTGCAATTGTGCGGTAGTTTGAGCATTCTTTGGCATTGCCTTTCTTTAGGACTGGAATGAAAACTGACGTTTTCCAGTCCTGTGGCCACTGCTAAGTTTTCCAAGTTTGCTGCCATATTGAGTGCAGCACTTTCACAGCATCATCTTTCAGGATTTGAAACAACTCAACTGGAATTCCATCACCTCCACTACTTAAGTATAAATAAGGGAAGACAGTAAAATGAAGTGGTAATAACTTTAAGTCTTTTTTTTTTTTTTTAACTTACCTCACCTTGAATGTGTGAAGATGAATTGCATAAAGAACTGGCATGTTTTTATATGTAATTTATCTAAAAGTGGAATTGTTTCATTGTGTGTGACTAAATCGGCTTCTCAGGTGGCTCAGTGATAAAGAATCAGCCTGCTATTGCAGGAGATGCAGGTTTAATCCCTGGGTCAGGAATATCCCCTGAAGAAGGGAAAGGCTACCCACTCCAGTATTCTTGCCTGGGAAATCCCATGGACAGAGGAGCCTGGCAGGCTACAGTCCATAGGGCCTCGAAAAAGTCAGATACAATTACTGACTAAACAACAACAACAACATGTGACTAAATAACTCTGATTAGTTCATGTAATGAAATACAATAAACATCTGTATGTATCAGGATACCTTCATCTCTGCAATAGAATATTGAATGCAAATGTCAAGTTGGAGAAGTATCATTTCATTAATATAAATTCTTAGAATACACAGAACAGTACATCTATTTTTGTGAATACACAAATGAGCGTAAAAATGTACAATAGTTGCATCAAAATTATCAGCACAAAATTTCAAGAATATATTTGACTTAGGAAAGAAGAATTTCCCTTGCACCAGTAAAACATAAAGATAGGACACAAGTCCCCTTAGCACTCAGGGAGGTCATGGAGTAAGAGAGAGTATACTGGTATTTCACATTTAAATCTAGTAATAATAGCATGTATATTTCATTTGTCAACAAAGAATGACTTCCAGCACTATTTTTAAGTATATATATAATCCAAAAAAAATTTTTTTAAGTTACAACAGGGCAAAGAATTTTTTATTTAAGTTAATGTCTGTAACATATTTTCATTTTTTTTAAATAAGCTATTATCCAGAGCAGTTCTTTTATGTATTTTCTGCCTATATTTTTATAATTATATTTTTCAGAGAGATATTACTATAGACTGACATGTTTGTAGCCAAATAATCTTGACTTTTACAAAAAACATTGCAATAGTCAGCATCACTGACTCAATGGACATGAGTTTGCACAAACTCCGGGAGATAGTGAAGGACAGGGAAGTCTGGCATGCTGCAGTCCATGGGGTCAAAAGAGTCAGACATGACTGAGTCACTGAACAGCTACAATATTATGTTTATTTAAAATTATTATTATCAGCATGTAACCATACTTTCAGAATGTACTAAAAAAATCTCATTGAACTCAGTAGCATTTGCTCTGACTTATTTTGAAGGAAATGAAATTTTACTTATTTTTTAAATTAATTTTTATAGGCATATAGTTGTTGACTTTTTAAGTTGATTTACATTGTTGTAGTATTTTCAGGGGTACAGCAAATTGATTCAGTTATATACATATATATGTGTATGTGTGTGTATATATATTATTTTCTTTCTAGATTCTTTTCCATTATAGGTTATTACAAGCTAATGTGTTTAATCCCCTGTGCTAGACATTAGGTTCTTGTTTATTTTTGTATATAGTAGTATGTATATTTTTAGTCTCAAACTCTAAATGTATCCCCCTACCACCTTTCCCCTTTGAGAATCGTGTTTTTCCCCCCTTCTGTGACACTATTTCTGTGTTATATATATATATATATATATATATATATATAAATATACACACACACACACATATATATATATATTTCTCTTTCTCTGACTACTTCACTTAATATGATACCTCTAGGTCCACTTGCCTTGACTAAAGCCAGTACCTTCTCTGAGGCAGTATCTTTATTCCTCAAAAGGCAAGCAGATAAATCTTAAGTTAGGAAAACCTAAAAAGCTCTTTCTTGCATTATTATTGCCATTATTTCATGTGTGTGTGTGGTGTGTGAGTTGTACATATTCTTAAAGATGTGCTGTGCTTAGTTGCTTAGTCGTGTCCAACTCTTTGCAACCCTATGGACTGTAGCCTGCCGGGCTCCTCTGTCCATGGGGTTTCTCCAGACGAGAATACTGGAGTAGGTTGCCATGCCCTACTGCATGGATCTTTCCATCCCAGGGATCAAACCCAGTATATCTTCTATTAAACATAATAATCATATATCTTACCAACAGGTAAAAATTTTTTTTTTAAAGTTCATCTATACACAATACTTGTTTATTGACATGTCACATGTCTGAAATGTCAGCATTAAATGTATTTCTCATTTGGGTTAAATTATTGGGTTTTCCAAAAGTCTTGTTAAAATTGATTTACTCTGTTACCCAGGCTTCCCCAGTGTAGTAATTTACTAGTAGTTAATGAAAATTAGCATAGATTAACTCATTTTATTCTAGTACACTGAGCAGGTGCTCAATAAATGGGTGATATATTTACCTACATATATTTTTTTTATTTACCTACATATATTTTGTACAATATATTTTGTAAACATCATTAGAATCTGATAAATATGCCAAAATAATAAGAGACAGAACACATACTGATATACAGATAATAAAAAAAGAACTGTACAGGACTGTGTCTATCAAGAGACACAGTTGATACCCAAGCTCTGTTTTGAGAAACAAGATAAGTACATTAAAGGATATTTCTTGTTCTTCATATAACTTACACATGTGTTTGCCTGCATACACACATGCTTACTTGTATGTGTGTGTATATTCTTTTTGACTTTTCTTAAAATTATCAAAATTTCTCCTAATGTATGAAATGTAGGACAGTTAAATTCAATGCAGGATCTACTATTGTATTTTATCAATTGAGGCTCTAGAGTGTTTTATTCATCAGAACTGTTAACTTTGTCACTGTAAAATCATTAATTAACATAAAATAAAATGATGCTAAAACATGAAACTTACAAATTATTCTAATGTTAATTCATTCATGAACACTTAGGCTTAAGAGTTCCAATATTGATTTTCATTTTTGAGGAACTATTTTTTGTTTTTTAGTACTGTCTTTCACATCTTTCTTTTCTCTTCCAGTTTTCTTAATTATAAGGACTTTCCTGTAGCTCCCTGATAGCTCAGTTGGTAAAGAATCCGCCTGCAAGGCAGGAGACCCCAGTTTGATTCCTGGGTTGGGAAGATCGCCTGGAGAAGGCTACCCACTCCAGTATTCTTGGAGTTCCTTTGTGGCTCAGCTGGTAAAGAATCCGCCTGCAATGCGGGAGACCTGGGTTCTATCCCTGGGTTGGGAAGATCCCCTGGAGAATGGAAAGGATACCCACTCCAGTATTCTGCCCTGGAGAATTCCATGGACTGTATAGTGCATGAGGTGGCAAAGAGTCAGACACCATTGACCGACTTTCACTTTCACTTTCTTTATTATAGCATGTATGAGTCTATGTGTGTATAACCTATTATCTTTCTTCCACCACCCCTAAAACTCAAACTCCATGTTAGAAATTTCTTCATTTATTTTCCTCTGCTGCAGCCACAGGCTCTAAAAGTATTCCTGGTATTTAGGAGATGCTAAAAAATAATCCAATGAATAAATGAAAAGTGAATACAAATGGTTTATCTATATTTACTTTCTACATCTCAAAGGCACCCTCATGGACTTGATATGAAATGCAAGATATGAAATGCATGATTTATATAGAATTAAATATGTGTCTAACTTGTATATCTATAGAAAGAAAATATTTGCAGAAAAGCCAGTATAGTATTTGTATATTATACTTGGAAATAATACAATCTGAGTAAACTGTATTACCTGAGACGTAATTTTATCAATCTATAATGTCAGGTAAAAACCCCTGTAATTTTAGAAATTTTTCTCAACATCAGTACAGTTACATCATTAAACGTGTGAATTGAGGTCTCATGAACACATACGCACATGCACAAACACAAAAATAGCGAGTTGATCCAGCATTCTCTATAGAAGTTTGTGAGTATAGATAAAATCAGGTTGGCAGATTTATACCTAACATTGCGAAGTAAATCTTATCACTTAGGGAATACAGAGTTTTTTTTTTTTTTTGTAGAAAAACTAATATGAAAAAGTTTAATTGAAAAATTAACACTCAAAAATTGGGACAGATGAGTAATGACGTGAAAGCAGCTTAAGACAAAGTACTGAAGTGTTCAAACTGTCCGTACTGGTGTAAAGTTGTAGGCAATTTCAGTCTTTCCACCAAAAAACTGAAGTCAGCATCTCATTGGAATGTCTTTTTTTTTTAATAAGGCCATACTCTATAATCCTTATTCCTGTGTTATAGAATCATATGACAGAATGTTGATAAGAAGAAACCTCGGACCAGGAGGCTGACTAAACAAAATCAGTAAGCTGTATATTAGTCTCAAGAAAAAAGCAATCCTGTGAATAACACAGTGGTGCTGACTCAAGGAATCCTTCACCTTTCAGAACTGTCCTTAACTTGCTAAATATGATTGTCAGTTAGTGGTTGGCTAACAATAACAAAAGAATTCTAGGTTATATAGCATATTTAGAAACAAATTATGTTTGTAAAATGCTTCTATAAAGTTGTGATGTCACATTTATTAGTTTTATTCACATTCAGCTTTTTTCCCCACTGTGTAATAGAATGCATTTACCATCATCCAAACAGCTATAATTGAATCCTTGCAAAATGGTGCGCATGCTTGTCCATGGCTCTCCATTCCTCCAGGGCTCCATGAGTTTCTAGCAATGAGCCACACTGGGATTAAATCTGTCCTAGTCTCTCATTAGAGTTATTTTCTGGTTAACTGTGTAGGTATCCTAATACATATCCTGTAAGATTATACAAGAGAAAAAAATAATTACTAAGATAGTGAATGTATCATCTCTCTAGTGCAAACTTATAAATGTAGCACATATGGAGTCTGTCACATCTCTACCCAATAACTCTGTGAAGTACACATTGTAAAACTGAAGATCAGAAAGGATAACCCACCTGTTGAAAATCACACAACTAGTCTATTAAAGACTAAAAGCAAAATTCAGATCTAAGTTGTTCCATACAAAATCTCACATTGTTAATGAGATACTATGTTACAAGTAATGTTTTGGTAGTTATGAACTGTTTCTTTTTAGAATGTATAATCTATTAGTCTTAAAAGGTAAATTTTATTGATAGTTTTATTAATTATAAGAATAATTATACATTGGCTATTTGAGGGGATATATTTAATAAATAGCAGTTCATATCAATTAAAATGTTCCTAGAAGACTTAAAAAGTATAAACCTACAAGAGCCAAAGAAAATAGGAAGGTGAGGCTAACCACATGATTTAAGATGATGGAGACATATCATTAATGGAAGAAGAAAATGAATACTGGATCAGAAATAAGGAAAGTCAGGAAACAATTTCAAAGTATACACAGGAACCTTCAAAATTTATGACATTGGCACTTCTACAAGTGAAGTTTCAAATTGCTTACAGAGGATACTTTTTTAAAATTCTAAGATTTAAATGTGTGTGTGTGAGAGAGAGCTGAATACAGTCTACTTATGGAATACAAATAAGGTCATACCTGACCCAGTTAATCACGATGGTGAGATCACTCATCTAGAGCCAGACATCCTGCAATGTGAAGTCAAGTGGGCCTTAGAAAGCATCACTATGAACAAAGCTAGTGGAGGTGATGGAATTCCAGTTGAGCTCTTTCAAATCCTGAAAGATGATGCTGTGAAAGTGCTGCACTCAATATGTCAGCAAATTTGGAAAACTCAGCAGTGGCCACAGGACTGGAAAAGGTCAGTTTTCATTCCAATCCCAGAGAAAGGCAATGCCAAAGAATGCAAAAACTACCACATAATTGCACTCATCTCACACACAAGTAATGCTCAAAATTCTCCAAGACAGGTTTCAGCAATACATGAACTGTGAACTTCCTGATGTTCAAGCTGGTTTTAGAAAAGGCAGAGGAACCAGAGATCAAATTGCCAACATCTGCTGGATCATGGAAAAAGCAAGAGAGTTCCAGAAAAACATCTATTTCTGCTTTATTGACTATGCCAAAGCCTTTGACTGTGTGGATCACAATAAACTGTGGAAAATTCTGAAAGAGACGGGAATACCAGGTCACCTGAACTGCCTCTTGAGAAACCTATATGCAGGTCAGAAAGCAACAGTTAGAAGTGGACATGGAACAACAGACTGGTTCCAAATAGGAAAAGGAATACGTCAAGCCTGTATATTGTCACCCTGCCTATTTAACTTATATGCATGTACATTATGAGAAACACTGGGCTGGAAGAAGCACAGCTGGAATCTAGTTTGCTGGGAGAAATATCAATAACCTCAGATATGCAGATGATACCACCCTTATGGCGGAAAGTGAAGAGGAACTACAAAGCCTCTTGATGAAAGTGAAAAAGGAGAGTGAAAAAGTTGGCTTAAAGCTCAGTATTCAGAAAACTAAGATCATGGCATCTGGTCCCATCACTTCATGGGAAATAGATGGGGAAACAGTGGAAACAGTGTCAGACTTTATTTTTTCGGGCTCCAAAAATCACTGCAGATGGTGATTGAAGCCATGAAATTAAAAGACACTTACTCCTTGGAAGGAAATTATGACCAACCTAGATAGCATATGAAAAAGCAGAGACATTACTTTGCCAACAAAGATCTGTCTAGTCAAGGCTATGGTTTTTCCTGTGGTCTTGTATGGATGTGAGAGTTGGACTGTGAAGAAAGCTGAGCACCAAAGAATTGATGCTTTTGAACTCTGGTGTTGGAGAAGACTCTTGAGAGTCCCTTGGACTGCAAGGAGATCCAACCAGTCCATACTAAAGGAGACTAGTCCTGGGTGTTCATTGGAAGGACTGGTGCTGAAGCTGAAACTCCATACTTTGGCCACCTGATGCGAAGAGCTGACTCAGTGGAAAAGACCCTGATGCTGGGAGGGATTGGAGGCAGGAGGAAAAGGGGACAACAGAGGATGAGATGGCTGGATGGCATCACCGACTTGATGGACATGAATTTGGATATGAGTAAACTCCGGGAGTTGATGATGGACAGGGAGGCCTGGCATGCTGCGATTCATGGGGTCGCAGAGTCAGACATGACTGAGTGACTGAACTGAACTGAATTGAAATGACTGGTAAATAGAGGTATGATATTACTAGAAGATGGACTGTGTGTTGATTTACATGGGAAGTTTCCCATCATCTGATTAATTTGTACCATTAAGCACCAAGCAGTTCAATACAGTGTTCAGTGTCAACTGAAAGCACCAAGCCACAAAAATAGTTCACATACATGATGCATGTCTACTCCACTCCACAGTCTTCTTTTTTGTCAAAGGCTCTGACTCCGTGCTATTGGTGATCTTCTTCAGTCCTCCCAGAACTCAGCACCTTTATTTCTTCCTTATATCCCCTCTGTTGAGCTATCTGTATTATTATTTTTTTTTTTTTTGGAAGAGCATGTATTTATTATAGTACTCCATTTTTTGATGGTCTCCTGTGTCTTTAACTCTACTGATATTTTTACTTTGGAGTTGTTGGTGTTCTGGCCAGAAGTTTCATTAATATTCAGTATACTGTTCCTAATCTGATTTTTCACAGCTGTTTAATTTAGCAGCATGTGAAAATTTTTAGTAGCAAATATATTAAACTTTATACATATGATAAATGTTGAAGCTGCTGTGGAGAGATTTTCAAGATAAATGTATTATTTAAAAAAAGAAGTATTTAATTGCATGCACAGTGATTTCTGTTCTGTACAAAAGAGAGAAAATTAAACTGTATATAGATTTGCTTTTGCATCACAGTACATTTAAGAGACTTCCGGGTAGATAGGACAATAGCAGCTACCTGGTCTGCATCTTCCAGTATTTCCTCCTAAAACAAAATAAAGTAAGAAGAATAAAAGAAAAATTGCACTAAAATCATGCCTTGATCATAAATTGAAAATAAAGAATGCTCAAACTTTAAAACTAAAAATGGGAAAAATAAGTTGTTATTTAGTTGCTAAATCGTCCCCATGGACAGTAGCTCACCAGGCTCCTCTGTGTATAGAATTCTCCAGGCAAGAATATTGGAGTGGGTTGCCATTTCCTCCTCCAGGGGATATTCCCAATCCAGGTCTCCTGCATTAGCAGGCAGATTGTTTACTTCTGAGCCACCAGGGAAGCCCATGGAGAAAATAAGTACAGAGGGAAGTAGATCCAGTGTACACTATACCCTGCTGCAAACAACAGCTTTGTGTTGAAAAGAGCAGGCAGAAAGAGAGAATGGGAGAGTTGTAGGAGACAGGACAGGAGGATAGGGGGAAGGGGTGAGAAAGGGCAGAAGAGAGAGAAGTGCAGGAAAGAGAAAAGAGAAGAGCTACCAGGAGTCCTAAAGCTATTGTAAAGCTGCCATTAAAACTAAGACAGCTGTGGAGATGATTCTTTAAATATCCTGAACTTTCACAGCCTGATTTACAAAGAAGACTGAAGTTTTCACTTTGTGAAATGGCTTCTTTGAAACACATAGCATCTGAGAAAGAAAAAAAAAAAAAAACAGAATAAAAGGAAAAAAAGAGGTACTCCTTGGGGAAAAACAATGGTATATTACTAATATGTTAAACTATAACCCCAGATTCTTTTTAAAAATAAATGAAGACCTAAATCCACAAATTGAAAGGGCAAACCGGAGAAAATTAACTGAGAATGATTAGCTCTTAAAAGTACCCTAGTAAAAACCACTAAACTTTGAAGATAGAGATTAAAAACTATTCAAGTTCTTTAAACAAAAAGATCAAATAAGTTACAAGGTAAAAAGAATTAGAATGACATTCAATTATTTAAAAGTGACATTCAAAGCAAGGCCACAATAGAGTAGAATATGCAAAAATTCAATAAAAGAAGTGTAAACCAAGAATTTTGTATCAAGTTAAATATTTCTTAAGTATAAAGGTGGTAGAAAAAGCTTTAAACATACACGAATTCAGGGAATTCTCTGCTGAGACCTCCTTAGGAGAACTAGAATGAGTTTCATTAAAACGTGAGATACCAGGGAAAAATTCAGCAGAAGGACTGATACTGAGCATTTTAATACAGGAATTTAAAATTTAATGCTAAAACAAAAGTGGGGATGAAGGAGAACAACTAATGTACAAATTCTGTGTGTTGTGCCCAAGGACATTTTTTAAAAGGGAGGAAAAGAAAGTGGATATCTCTGAATGAGCCCATTGCTTTTCTTGTGCTTCTTTCCATCTGATTTTGGCCCAAACCACCTACCCTTCATCTTCCTTGATGACACCCCGAGCATGCTCCCAGCTCATGTTCTTAGGCCAGGCTGATCTTTGGCCTGCAAAACTCTTACCCCAAATGTCCACCTGGCTTCCTTGTGAATTCTTTTCTCTAACTGCTTAAGTAGCAAACTTCCTGCCACACCCTATCGTCTTTCCTGAATCATTTTACTCCCTAGACTTTATCCCCATCTAACAGGATATAGGCATAATTTTCATCATGTTTTTAATCCATTGTTGTATAAGCACAGCTTAAAATAACTATCACATGAGAAAACCTTGAAAAAAATTAAGAAATTAATATAGTAGTAAAAGTCAGCTTTTAAAATTGTAGTTACTCCTTTCAAGAAAAATTGTCTCGTTTCCTTTACTACTTTAAGTATATCTCTCATTTTGTCAGTTTTTATTTTTATGTGTAAATTGTGTTTTTTTCTTTGTGTTTGCACTGCCTTGTATTCATTTTGAATATTGTTACTTGATAAGTATCATAAATTTTGAAAAATGTTCAGCTTGTATTTAAAAACATTCATTCTTTCACTTTCTCTCTTCCTCAAAATATAAGTGCACATGTTTTGAATCTTCCGTATCCCACATGTTCCTTTCATACTTTTCTGTAATTTTTGTCTTTATATTTTATTTGTATTTCTACCAGGATGTTTTCTAATTATCAGTTTTCAAATTTCCTAACCTTCTCTCCTGTTATGTTTTGAATACCTAATTGTAGTTACTATATTTTTAATTTTGAGGAATTGTTTGCTTCCTTTTTTTACACATGAGTTTAGAATCTCTGGTTTAATTCATCTGTTTATCTATTTTATTTCAAATTATTAGTTGTAATTTAAGTCCATTTTTGATAACTCCAGTATCTTGATTACTTGGGTTTATTCCTTTAACTGTGTTCTTGATTTTTGTTTTTATTTTTGATAAATATGACATTTTGACATTGTATTGAATGCAGTGTGAATTAATGATACCAGAGGGTCTAGATGTTATATTTCTCCCCAGTAGATTTTACTTACTTCCTATGGGCAGGTGGAATGTAGGTAGATCATCTATTTTTTAGCTCAGGTTTATCTGGTTTTTCCCCTTTTGCTCTGTTTACCTCTTTCTGGGTCTCAACTAAAAGACTAAATTTTAACCATAGCCCCTCATTCTTGTTAGGCTCGTCATATCAGCTATTAGTCTTCCAGCACTGTGAATTCTCTAGAAACTCTTTTGTGTTATAGCCTTTAACTCTTTTGTGTTATAGCCTTTAGCATCTGTTTTGACATTCTCACGACCTCACTCAGTGGATGTATTGTTTAGAAGTTGATAAATATTCAAAGATGAAATCATGTGTAGAATTTGAGTTTCACTGAATTGTATTTCCCTCATAGTGATGCTCCTTAAGTCTTAGCTGTCCTTTTCTCTGATAAATTTAAACACCTTTTAAAAAACTTTATCTCATTTTAGTTCCTACCAGGAGAATTAATATTATACAAGTTACAGCAGTCTAAGTATAACCAATCATTACCTTGATAATTTGAAGTTTTCTTATTATACCATGGTAATTTACAGAAATAAACAAACATGTAAGTTAAAATGTGTGTGTGTGTGTATAGATAGATATGGATAACTTTTTATTATGAAAGAAATAGAATGCTCCTAAAAACAAAACAAAAACCCAAACAACAACTAATAATTCTCTGTAGTAAGCAAACAGAGAAGGCAATGGCACCCCACTCCAGTACTCTTGCCTGGAAAATCCCATTGACAGAGCAGCCTGGTAGGCTGTAGTCCATGGGGTCGCTAAGAGTCAGACACTACTGAGTGACTTCACTTTCACTTTTCACTTTCATGCATTGGAGAAGGAAATGGCAACCCACTCCAGTGTTCTTGCCTGGAGAATCCCAGGGATGGGGGAGACTGGTGGGCTGCCGTCTATGGGGTCGCACAGAGTCGGACACGACTGAAATGACTTAGCAGCAGCAGCAGCAGTAAGCAAAAGGAAAGCAAGAAGCAAGACTGACTACATGATTTGTCATTGTTTGACCCAGTGCAAAATGAAAACACAAGACCTTTGTTTTAAAATTAAGAAATTCAGGACACACATTAGTAGAGTATTAAGTAGATTCTTGAAAATAATAAGTATTCTTTCTTTACTTCTAAAATTTATAAATAAGCTAGAGTAAAAGCAACTATAAAAATTTTACTCATTGTTAAGTTTTGAGTGGTTTCTCTAATGAGTTATATGATGCCCAAAATAATATGCATGCTGTTATATATAAATCCACTGTGGAAAAAGACTGTGTAATGAGAATGTATATAAGTGGGATGGGATGGGAGGGAGGCTCAGAAGGGAGGGGACAAATATATACCTACAGCTGATTCATGTTGATCTATGCCAGAAGCCAACACAGTATTTACTGTAAAATAGTCATCCTCCTACTAAAAATAAAGTTTTAAAAAAGAAAAAAGTATGTATTTTAAAAGGATATATATTGGCTATGTGGGAAAATGATTTATACCTTTATCATAGAAAATAAATGTAAAAACAAACTTTATATACTAAACATAATGTGTATCTTCTTGACAGTTGCCTCTTTTTAAATTCTTGGAGTAGTTGTTTTTATTCTACTCTGTTCTTCAGAGCCCAGATATCCAAACATTATAACTTCCTCTTCATATAATGATCCTTTTTCTTGGTAAAACCTAATTTCCATATATAATCAGACAGTGGACTCTTAAAGTGCTTTCAGTTTGAAACAGACTTTGCAAAAATAACTTTCAACCATTCCTTAATAATAAATAGTAGTCGATGATTTAAAAAATTTCTCATACATCATGCTCTTTCATTCTTTTGAAATGGCTTGTTCTTTTCCCCTGACCTGGAATGCTTTTATCATCCTGATTTAACTGGCAAAACTTTGGTTTTATTGAGGACTCAGTTTAGACAGAAAGTCTTGTTGGAACTTGCTGGCTGAGTTCTGACTAATTTCCTGTGCTCGCATAGCACCTAGTACAGCCTTAGAGCATAGACGGGCCATGAGATGTAGAACATCATGTATTGTCATTCTGGCTGCCTTTTATGGAAGTGCCTTGCTTTATTAATCTTTGTTATCCCTGCCTGTAGTAGGTGTTCAGCAAATAAGTGTGACCAAACAGAAGTGAACTAGATTTTTAGTGTTTATAATTATACTCATCAAATGTTTCTTGAGCTCCTAACATTTTTCTGACAATGGACCAATACCACTGAGCAAGAGAGATTTGATCACTACCCTTTACAGAACTCAAAATACTAAAAAGAAAGATTAAAGACAAAAGACAAATAGCACTGTGATCATAGTTGATAAGGAGAAGGTAGGGTATTATGGGCATCTAACAGGACCTTGTTGTTGTTGTTCAGCTGCCCAGTCATGTCTAACTCTTCGTGACCCCATGGACTTTAGCATGCCAGGCCTCCCTTGTCTCCAGAAGCTGCCCAAGTTCACGTCCACTGCATTGGTGATGCCATCCAGCCATCTCATCCTCTGATGCCCACTTCTCCTTCTGCCTTCAGTTTTTCCCAGCACAAGGGACTTTTCCAATGAGTCAGCTGTTTGCATCAAACATAACTGTTTGAGTCAACAGTATTGCAAAATACTGGAGCTTCAGCTTCAGCATCAGTACTTTCAATGAGTATTCAGGGTTGATTTCCCTTAAGATTGGCTGGTTTGCTGTCTAAGGGACTCTCAGGAGTCTTCTCCAGTGCCACAGTTTGAAGGCATCAATTCTTTAGCTCTCAGCCTTCTTTAGGGTCCAGCTCTCAAAACCGTATGTGGCAACTGGGAAGACCATATCCTTGACTATACAGACCTTTGTCAGCAAAGTAATATCTCTGCTTTTCAACTCACTGTCTAGGTTTATCATAGATTTTCTTCCAAGAAGCAATCATCTTCTGATTTCATGGCTACAGTCACCATCCGCAGTAATTTTAGAATCCAAGAAGAGAAAAATCTATTAATACTTTCGCATTTTCCCCCTCTATTTGCCATGAAGTAATGGGACTGGATGCCATGATCTTAATTTTTTAATATTTAGTTTTAAGCAAACACTTTCACCCTCCTCTTTCACTCTCATCAAGAGGCTCTTTAGTTTCTCTTTGCTTTCTGCCAATAGAGTTGCATCCACATATCTGAGGTTGTTGATATTTCTGCCACCTATCTTAACTTCCACTTGTAAGTCACCCAGCCCAACATTTCTCATGATGTGCTCTGTGTATAGGTTAAATAAACAGGGTGACAGCAGACAGCCCTGTCATATTCCTTTCTCAATCTTGAACCAATCAGTTGTTCCATACAGGGTTCAAACTGTTGTTTCTTGAGCAGCATACAAGTTTCTCAGGATAAAGGGTAAGATGGTCTGATATTCCCATCTCTTTAAGAGCTTTCCACATTTTGTTATGATCCATGCAGTCAAAGGCTTTAGCATAGTTGATGAAACAGAGGTAGATGTTTTGCTGGAATTCCCATGCTGTCTCTATGATCCAGAAAATGTTAGCAATTTGATCTCTGGTTTCTCTGCCTTTTCTAAACCCAACTTGGACATCTGGAAGTTCTTGGTTTTCATAATGCTGAAGAATAGCATGCAAGATTTTAAGCATAACCTTGCTAACATGGGAGATGAGTGCAATTGTCTGGTGATTAGAACATTCTTTAGCACTACCCTTCTTGGGAGTTGGGATGAGGATTGACCTTTTCCAATCCTGTGGCCACTGCTGAGTCTTCCAGATTTCCTGACATACTGAGTGCAACACTTTGATAGCATCATCCTTTAGAGTTTTGAATGGATCTACTGGAATTCCATCGCATCCACTGGCTTTATTGACAGCAGTGCTTCCTAAGATCCACTTGTCTTCATACTCCAGAATGTCTGACTCTGGGTGACTGACCACACCATTGTAGTTACCTGGTTCCTTAAGATCTTTTTTGTACAGTTTTTCCATGTGTTCTTTCCAACTCTTCTTGATCTCTTCAGCGTTTACTAGGTCTCTACCATTTCTATTGTGCCCATCATTGGGTGAAATGTTCCCTTGATATTTCCAGTTTTCCCGATGAGACCTCTAGTCTTCCTGCTTCTGTTGTTTTCCTCTGTTGTTGTGCACTGTTCATCAGAGAAGGCTTTCTCGTCTCTCCTTGCTACTCTTTGGAACTCTGCATTTAGTTGGATGTGCCTTTCCTTTTCTCCCTTGCTTGTCACTTCTCTTCTTTCTTCAGCTATTTGTAAAGCCTCCTCAGATAACCACTTCACCTTCTTGTTTTTCTTTTTCTTTGGGATGGTTTGGTTTGCTGCCTCCTGTACAGTATTATGGGCCTCCATGCATAGTTCTTCAGGAACACTGTCTACTAGATCTGATCCCTTGAATCTATTCATCACTTCCACTGCATATTCATAGGGAATTTGAGTTAAGTCATACCTAGCTGGCCTAGTGGTTTTCCCTGCTTTCTTTAAGCCTGAATTTTCTCATGAGAAACATGATCCGAGCCGCAGTCAGCTCTTGGTCTTGTTTTTGCCGACTGTGTACAGTTTCTTCATCTTCGGCTACAAATAATGTAACCAGTTTGATTTTGGTACTGACCATTTGGTGATGTCCTTGTGTAAACTTGTCTCTTGTATTGTTGACAAAGGGTATTTGCTATGACCAGTGTGTTCTCTTAGCAAAACGCTGTTAACCTTTGCCCTGCTTCATTTTTTCTCCAAGGCCGAATGTGTGTGTTGCTTCAGGTATCTCTTGACTTCCTACTTTTGCATTCCAATCCCCTCTGATGAGTAGAACATCTTTTTTTGTCTTCACACTGCAGAATGTCTGGCACTGGGTGACTGACCCCACCGTTGTAATTATCTGGTTCATTAAGATCTTTTTTGTACAGTTTAAGATGTCTTCTAGGTTTTCATAGAATTGATCAACTTCAGCTTCTTCAGAATCGTTGGTAGGGGCATAGACTTGAATTAGTATGATGTTAAATGGCTTGCTTTGGAGATGAACCAAGATCATTCTGTAATTTTTGACTCTGTACTCAAGTACTGCATTTCAGACTCTTGTTGATTATGAGGGCTACTCTGTTTCTTCTATGGGATTCTTGCCCAATAGTAGTAGATATAATGGTTATCTGAATTAAATTTGCCCATTTGCCATTTTAGTTCACTGATTCCTAAGATGTAGATATTTATTCTTACCACCTGCTGCTTGACCATGTCCAATTTACCTTGATTAGTGGACCTAACATTCCAGGTTCCTTTTACAATACTTCTCTTTTACAGTATCGAATTTTGCTTTCATCACTAGACACATCCACAACTGAGCACCGATTCTGCTTTGGCCCAGCCGCTTCATTTTTTCTGGGGCTATTAGTAATTTTCCTCTGCTCTTCCCCAGTAACACTGGACACCTTCTGACCTGGGGAACTCACTCATCTTTCTGTGTCATATCTTTCTATCTTTTTATACAGTTCATGAGTTTCTCATGGCAAGTATACTGGAGTTGTTTGCCATTCCCTCCTCTGGTGGGTCACGTTTTGTCAGAGCTCTCCACTATGACCCATCCATCTTGGGTGGCCCTACACGGCATGGCTTATGGTTTCATTGAGTTACACAAGCCCCTTTGCCACAGTAAGGCAGTGATCCATGAAGGGGAACAAGAGCTGAGCACTACAAAATTACTTAGAATAAAGTTAAATTGTTAAACTGATGTATTGAGCATTTGCATTACAAATTATCAGAAAGATTGTGCAGGCAACTAATCTTGTTAAGTCTATTTTCTTTTGTTCTTACATAATGATGTCATCCCCCATTTCCTAATTTCAAACTTATTGATTGCCTTTGTATTTATGTGAACCTCAAGACAAAGAGATACACAACTTCTTATTTTAAAGCATATTTTAAATATCTAGGCTTTCTGTTTTTCCTATTCCAACTACATCCCATTATTAACACTCCCTGGCCTCCCTTTTATGATCCTAACTTACCCTTCCCATTTATAGGCACCAAATCAGCGTGGGATTAATATTGCCTCCCTTCAAACAGAAAGAAGAAATAGTTAGCTTCTGTGAAAATCTTAAGATATACCTGTGTAGTTGTCAGAAATCTATGACAACTTTTAAATTTGTATTACTATGACATGCCTTCCCATTATAAATATTTATTATATTTATGTGTCCTTTGATAGTATTCAAATGTAGTAACCTACAGATGTGAAAATAGGAAATCCTAGGTTGAATAAAAAGTGCAACATAATATTTTAGTGTTAAAGCTCCTGTTTTAAGACATAGGTAGAATTATAATGAGAGTCCCTTGGACTGCAAGGAGATCCAACCAGTCCATTCTGAAGGAGATCAGCCCTGGGATTTCTTTGCAAGGAATGATGCTAAAGCTGAAACTCCAGTACTTTGGCCACCTCATGCAAAGAGTTGACTCATTGGAAAAGCCTCTGATGCTGGGAGGGATTGGGGGCAGGAGGAGAAGGAGACGACAGAGGATGAGATGACTGGATGGCATCACTGACTTGATGGACGTGAGTCTGAGTGAACTCCGGGAGTTGGTGATGGACAGGGAGGCCTGGAGTGCTGCGATTCATGCGGTCGCAAAGAGTCGGACAGGACTGAGCGACTGAACTGAACTGAACCGATAATGACAGTACATCAAAAACCTTTGCTCACTCTGAAACTTTGTTATGGACATTGTTGTTTCAATATCATACCAAGTAGTAACATGTAAAATTACAAGCGAAATGGACTCCAGCCTGATCTTGTCAGTCTGATGTTTGTCATATGTGCTTAGACATAGTTTCATCTATGTATATTCATACTTATGGCGGAATTATTCTTCAAGTCTGGCTCTTCTTAATATAAAGACTGTATCTTGTTAGTTTATGTCATTTAGTGCATAATTTATATTAAAATACCATATACTCTGTTATTTTCATTTGAAGCATGAACATTCTTGACTTTGGCTGCCAATGACTAAAAACCACATATGATTTTAACTTAAGTGAAGAGTCTTAGAGTGCGTGCTAAATGAGAAATAATGCCTTTGCTTCCCCTACACCTGCCATTCGTTGTTGTCTTCTGTTTCCTAAGCATAGAGTTCCCTCTATGAATGATTTTTGTAATTTAATCTTAGTTATTTTGGAGAAATTTTTGTTCACGTAACTGAAAAATTGAATTATGTTTTTAAGCTGTTTGGTGGAAATCTAGGGGAACAGTTTCCTGTTTCCAGGTATACTTAGCTGAGTTCCTTTTCTTTTTGATGTTACTCAACTTATGTTTAATTTAAAATTTTTTTCAAGGTGTGCTTTGCTCACATACCAAGTTGTTGTTCCATTTTGCTAGAATCCTGGATGAATTCTACTACTACTGATAGTTTTCCTTCATTTTTACTTTTAACCTATCATCTCCTTGCATATGTGTTCAAAAACATTCTCAAAAAGAAGTTAAAATAGGAAGGGGAAGAAGGAGTAAGTGGAAAAGATAGTCTGTGGGAGCTAGAAGAGAAGAGAAAACATGTGGGAGGTAAAATTCTGAGTCTGCTTGTCCTGGTCTATACAGACTTTTTGGTTCCAAATCATATTTTATAATTCAGATATTGAATTATTGCACTATTTTATTAATAGAGTCCACTGTGATTGATGAAAATCTGGTGTATTTGATTGCACTTTCTCTCAAGAAACTTACTGCTCTGTAATTTCGGTCATGTACCAAGGTGAAGATTTGTTTATTTATATTTTTGAACCTATTCTTAAGGGTGCTTAGCTGACCCTTTTCATTGTGATATTTGTGATCCTCCTTCCCCAGATCTTATAAATCACTTCTCTTCCTACAATGGTTATTTCCTCTTCTCCATTTTTTCCCTATTCTCTCCTCAAATTCATGTCACTCATATGTTGATGCTATTGGAATGCTGCATTATGTCTCTTTCTCCCAAAAATCAAACTCAGTCTTTTTTAATCTCTAAATAAGATTTCAATAACTTTCTAATCTTTGGTTTTTGTTTTCTTTGCCTAGGAAGTCCTTAGTTTTAAAGATCTTTTTCCACCCCTTTTTTTTGGTTGTTCATTTTACATAACATTATGTTCTGGCTTTATGTAACCAACACATTTCTTCTTGAGTCATTCTGAAGATAAAAGTTTAAGATGTTTACATTTTCTTTTGAAGTCTACAATTCTAAGTTGTCTGCATTCTTTTTATTTCAGTTTGCTCCTCTTGGTCTCTCTTCTTCTCCTTACTCTCTCCTTGTACATTCTAATAGCTACCTAGAAATTTCTCTGTCCACATGTATAAAAATGAATTTCTATTTTTACTGCTGTTTATATGATGCATATCAGCAGAATGAATGGGCTTCCCAGGTGGCAGAGTGGTAAAGAATCCACCTGCCAATGCAGGAGACACAAGATTCGATCCCTGGGTCAGGAAAATTCCCTCGAGTAGGAAATGGCAACCCACTCCAGTATTCTTGCCTGGAAAACTCCATGAACAAAGGAGCTGGAGGACCACAGTCCATGGGGTCACAAAAATCAGATTTGACAGTACACACACCTGCACAAGGATTAGAATGAATAGATCGAAATTCTGAATTTAGCCAGAAGGTCCCTCAGCAGTCAATTAAGAAGGGATTTTTAACTCTGAAACCACTGTCTACCTTAGGATTCCTGATTCTTCCAGGAGTTTCAGTGAATTTCTCACAGCTTCTGTGCTTCTCTGCTGACCTGTGCAAAGTCTGTTCTCTGTGTAACCTACAGTGACCAGATACAAGAGAAAAAGTGTGACTAGAAGGGAGCCAGCTCTTCCCATTGTGTGCTTTTTCTTTTTTTTTTCAAAAATTCCACCAAACTATCAAGTATTAATCTCTGCTAATGTTGTCTCTCTCAAACTTCTTATTATTAAATTTCTATTATATTTATATGATACCTTTTCATTCTGTTTTTGATGTCTCTTGACCTATTTTTTCCTATTCTCTATTTTATTTTAGAAATGGCAATTGATGTGATAGAGGTATTAGCTAATGCTACAGTGGTAATCATGGAGAAGGCAATGGCACCCCACTCCAGTACCCCTGCCTGGAAAATCCCATGGGCAGAGGATCCTGGTAGGCTGCAGTCCATGGAGTCGCTAAGAGTTGGACACGATTGAGCGACTTCACTTTCACTTTTCACTTTTCTGCATTGGAGAAGGAAATGGCAACCCACTCCAGTACTCTTGCCTGGAGAATCCCAGGGACAGTGGAGCCCGGTGGGCTGCCATTTATGGGGTCACACAGAGTCAGGCACGACTGAAGCGACAGCAGCAGCAGCAGTAGCAGCAGTGGTAATCAAATTGCAACGTATAAGCATATCAAAACAATACTTACACCTTAAACTTACAGTGTTACATGTCAATTATATGTCAGTGAATCTGGAGGGAAAATCTCTATGGGCTGTGTTCAGGCCAGTTTATTCAGAGCTTTATCTGTTGAAGGTTTTCTTCAGTTTTATCTTTGTTTAAATTTTCTGCTGAATTTTTAACCTATGATAGCTGATTTTTCTTTTTTTTTTTTTTTCTCTAATTTTATTTTATTTTTAAACTTTACATAATTGTATTAGTTTTGCCAAATATCAAAATGAATCCGCCACAGGTATACATGTGTTCCCCATCCCGAACCCTCCTCCCTCCTCCCTCCCCATACCATCCCTCTGGGCCATCCCAGTGCACCAGCCCCAAGCATCCAGCATCATGCATCGAACCTGGACTGGCAACTCGTTTCCTACATGATATTTTACATGTTTCATTGCCATTCTCCCAAATCTTCCCACCCTCTCCCTCTCCCACAGAGTCCATAAGACTGTTCTATACATCAGTGTCTCTTTTGCTGTCTCGTACACCGGGTTATTGTTACCATCTTTCTAAATTCCATATATATGCGTTAGTATACTGTATTTATGTTTTTCCTTCTGGCTTACTTCACTCTGTATAATAGGCTCCAGTTTCATCCACCTCATTAGAACTGATTCAAATGTATTCTTTTTAATGGCTGAGTAATACTCCATTGTGTATATGTACCACAGCTTTCTTATCCATTCATCTGCTGATGGACATCTAGGTTGCTTCCATGTCTTGGCTATTACAAACAGTGCTGCGATGAACATTGGGGTACACGTGTCTCTTTCCCTTCTGGTTTCCTCAGTGTGTATGCCCAGCAGTGGGGTTGCTGGATCATAAGGCAGTTCTATTTCCAGTTTTTTAAGGAATCTCCACACAGTTCTCCATAGTGGCTGTACTAGTTTGCATTCCCACCAACAGTGTAAAAGGGTTCCCTTTTCTCCACACCCTCTCCAGCATTTATTATTTGTAGACTTTTGGATCGCAGCCATTCTGACTGGTGTGAAATGGTACCTCATAGTGGTTTTGATTTGCATTTCTGGACCACTTTCTAACACCATACACAAAAATAAACTCAAAATGGATTAAAGATCTCAACGTAAGACCAGAAACTATAAAACTCCTAGAGGAGAACATAGGCAAAACACTCTCCGACATACATCACAGCAGGATCCTCTATGACCCACCTCCCAGAATATTGGAAATAAAAGCAAAAATAAACAAATGGGACCTAATTAACCTTAAAAGCTTCTGCACATCAAAGGACACTATTAGCAAGGTGAAAAGACAGCCTTCAGAATGGGAGAAAATAATAGCAAATGAAGCAACCGACAAACAACTAGTCTCAAAAATATACAAGCAACTCCTACAGCTCAACTCCAGAAAAATAAACGACCCAATCAAAAAATGGGCCAAAGAACTAAATAGACATTTCTCCAAAAAAGACATACAGATGGCTAACAAACACATGAAAAGATGATTTTTCATTTATAGAAATTCTAATGGTAATATTAGCCATCTTCTTGCCTATTTCCCTGATGTGTAACTTTTAATTTTAATGTTTTCTTTTATAGTTTTATAAGCTTATAGTCTTAAAGTTTTTCTATTTCTTAATTTTCTGGGTGCTGTTCTTCCTTTCTAGGTGTGCCTTCTGACTCTCTCTTTGTTGTTGTTTGGGGGATCTTGTTTATTTCATTGTGAACTAATCTTCAGTGGTGATTGCTTAATTTGTAGGAATCCTGTGAAACCTGAATATTGGATACACCTCTCTACATGGCAGGTTGATGTGATCATATTAATATCTCTGCTTGGAGTATAAGTTCAAACTCTGAGTTTTGGTAGCATAGGTTTAGAGTTTGATTTATTGCACAGGTGATCATTAGTTTTGGTTTTACTTCTATATCCCCCTCCTTGAGAGCCTTGTCCCTGAGAGATGATCCTTCCTTGTGACTCCTTCATCACTGGGAGGAAATTCTTGTCTCCTGTCACTTAGAGGCAGCCTCCTGAGAATCTGTGCAGGGGTCTCACTTGTGGCTCCCTGCCATATGCAAAGTTTTATAATTTTTTTTGTATTTTATCTAGCATTTTAGGGTTTGTAGTAGAAAATGGTCTTATTAATTTTATTTACCTTGCTCTTAGATTGTTCTCAAGGGGAGCTACAAATTATTTCAACTTTCTAAGTCTATTTCCCAGGATGTAAAGAAGACTTTTGTTCTAGATTAGGTAACTTTTTCTTTAAATGTCAGGATTGCGGTTATTTTAGGCTTTGTTGTTCCTACAATCCTTGTTACAACAACTCATCTCTGGCATTTATAACATGAAAGAACCCATAAATCATGTATGACTAAGGCTGTGTTTGAATAAAACTTTGTTTTTAAAAACAGGCAGTGGGCTGAATTTTGCCCATGGATCACAATTTGCTGACCTCTGTTTGGATCACAGATTCTTATTCTTTTACTCCACAGACAGAACTCAGGACTGTACATGGTTTTATTTGAAATGTCTTTAAGAAATAAATGTACACGATTTTTTGTAAATATATTTAAGTCAGGATATATGCAGATATGTAAGTGTGAGAAGGGCAAAGAGAATATGTGTGTGTGTATGTGAGTGACTTTGATATGGAAGTTACAAGCATGCACCTATAATTTTTTCTCTGGGGAAACTTTACATCTTTCATCAAATGTTTGAAAGAGCCAAGGCTCTAAAAACATTAGTAAAATCACAGAAATATCCCTGAATTAGAATTTAGAAGTTCTAGAATTCTAGAAATTCTGGAACTCCAAAATTCCCTAATAAGATTTTATTGTAACACATTCCTCTTCTAGAATAAAAATAATTCTCTGCACTTCAAATACTAATACTTTGAGTCTTTTTTCACCTTAATATGAGCATTGGCATGAAAGGGAGAGCAGGTGGGAGACATGTGATGGGGAGTTTGATACATCATGATGCACACATTATTTCTGAATAATTCTAAACCCATTCCATGATATTTAAAGAACTTAAGGTCAGTTTATTGAACAAAATGCTTCCTCTCTCACTAATTTCAACTGCTAATTTTAACCTCCTCTCAGCAAAACTGTTCAACTCCTGATGCAGAGACCAAACCACCATCTGCACTCACTCTATTATTTCCATCATTAATTGTTGGCTACAAAAATATAAAAATAGTGCAGCTACAGCTTTTCCTTCTGAATGGAATACAAGCTTTCTTTTCAATTCCTTTATTTTTTTATCACCTGGGCTAAGAAAGATTTACTACTAAATGCAGGTGTTCATTTCTGGCTTTCAGCCAAAGTTTCTGCTTAAGGTGGCTGAATTGGAGTAGGTCATCACTGATGCACGTTTTTTGCTTTAACTGTTTCTTACAAAATGAAGGTAAATTATGATAATATTCTCATAATTTCTGAGCCTCTGAAATAACTTAATTCTCTTTTCTATGTAATTTTAATCATTAATAATCATAAGTAATACCTTACGATTGTCTATTTGTACATCTATTTGAAAATACTAGTATACCAATAGCTATCAATAAGGTTTAAAAATCTACCTTGGTGAACAGTTGGGCAGTCGAAAATGAATTACATATCAAAATTTGAATATTATTTTCTGAAAAAATGAAATTAAGGCATTCTCAGGATAACAGATTTCAGGATATTTTAGAGATTTATAAAAACTAAACATATTGCTTACACATAATAAACCACAGAAATATTCCTTCTCACAAATTAAAAAAAATGGAAAAGAAAAAAATATGGAATTTTGGCTCATCTAATTTCACCCAGGATACTTCTAGATTAAGTTCAGCAAGGTTGTTTGGATACTTAAAAAATGATATTTATGTTATGTATGTATATCTATGGAAGTTCAATTCAGTCGCTCAGTCATGTCCAACTCTTTGCGACCCCATGAATCGCAGCACGCCAGGCCTCCCTATCCATCACCAACACTATTAATCTTTTTATGTGCTTTGCATTTCACATTAATGCCAAATATATTACTGTTTCCTGTGTGTTGGTATCACCCAATAAATATGATCTGATCATTAGCTTTAATTTTATAAGTCCCAATAGAAGCACACTACATTTATTTTTTTTCCCTTATAGCTGCATATATTTGTGTAGATTTTGGAAAGTGAGGAAAGTGGTGGCCAGGAGCCATTAAAAAAGAAGCAGGAAGTGACTGTAACTATTTGAAAATATTTGCAAATATTTCTTGTTGGTTAAACATTCCAGAATTTAGAATAAAAATATCTGTCTATCTAAGAAGCAAAACAAATGAACAAAAATAAAGAAACAGGGTTGCAGAATACAGGATACAAAATGTGCTTGCCAGAGGGGAGAGGAAAGAAATAGGTGAGAGAGATTGTGAGGTACAAACTTCCAGTTCTATTATAAATGAGTATACCTTATGTTGTATACTTTATCAGTGCTGTATGTCAGTTATATCTCAATAAAACTGGAAGAAAAAAAATTAATCAAACAAGGAAGAAAAGAAGGAAAGGGAGAAGGAAAGGAAGGGAAAGAAGAAGGAAGGATGGAGGGAAGAAAGTGGGTCCTACATGGAAGGCAGAAAGGGTTTGGAAGGCTTCAGTTTAGTTCAGTTCAGTCGCTCAGTCATGTCCCACTCTTAATGACCCCATGTATCGCAGCACGTCAGGCTTCCCTGTTCATCACCAACTCCCAGAGTTTACTCAAACTCATGTCCATCAAGTTGGTGATGCCATCCAGCCATCTCATCCTCTGTTGTCCCCTTGTCCTAGTGTCCCTAATCCCTCCCAACATCAGAGTCTTTTCCAATGAGTCAACTCTTCTCATGAGGCTCCCAAAGTATTGGAGTTTCAGCTTTAGCATCAGTCCTTCCAATGAACACCCAGGACTGATCTTTAGAATGGACTAGTTGGATCTCCTTGCAGTCCAAGGGACTCTCAAGAGTCTTCTCCAACACCACACTTCAAAAGCATCAATTCTTCGGGGCTCAGCTTTCTTCAGAGTCCAACTCTCACATCCATACATGACCAGTGGAAAAACCATAGCCTTGACTAGACAGACCTTTGTTGGCAAAGTAATGTCTCTGCTTTTCAATATGCTATCTAGATTGCTCATAACTTTCCTTTCAAGGAGTAAGTGTCTTTTAATTTCATAGCTGCAGTCACCATCTGCAGTGATTCTGGAGCCCCAAAAAATAAAGTCTGACACTGTTTCCACTGTTTCCCCATCTATTTCCCATGAAGGGATGGGACCAGATGCCATGATCTTCGTTTTTTGAATGTTGAGCTTTAAGCCAACTTTTTCACTCTCTTCTTTCACTTTCATCAAGAGGCTTTTGAGTTCCTCTTCACTTTCTCCCATAAGGGTGGTGTCATCTGCATATCTGAGGTTATTGATATTTCTCCTGGTGATCTTGATCCCAGCTTGTGCTTCTTCCAGCCCAGCGTTTCTCATGATGTACTCTGCATAGAAGTTAAATAAGCAGGGTGACAATATACAGCCTTGACGTACTCCTTTTCCTATTTGGAACCAGTCTGTTGTTCCATGTCCAGTTCTAACTGTAGCTTTCTGACCTGCATATAGGTTTCTCAAGAGGCAGGTCAGGTGGTCTGGTATTCCCATCTCTTTCAGAATTTTCCAAGTTTATTGTGATTGGAAGGCTTAAAAAACAGCTTTAACTTAAGTCTTCAACTTAACCACAACCCTCCATTCTTGTTCATTCATTCAACTACTAATTAATTCATCTTGACTTAAGTTTATTACATATGAAATACTAGATTCTATTTCAGCAGTGAAGATTTATAAGTGAAGAGAGCAGACAGAAATTGCTACCATTTTGGGGTTTACATTCTAGTGGAAGAATCCAAACAAAGAAGCAATGCAGTATGTGCATAATCAGATGGTCTTGAGTGTTCCTTGAAAAATTTAAAGCAGAGAAGGAGAGTAAATAGTGTTCAAGGGAGGGATGGGGGAGACAAGAGAGGACCTGTGCAGGTCTTAGCACAGAGACATGAGGAATGATCTGGGAATCTGGGTTTCTTTGTAATGACCTAGAGGAACAAGGGTAAGGAGCATACTAATATTAGACCCAGTGGTATGGTCTAGAGACTGGTAATCATTTTCAAAGCATGAGGATCACTCTGGGGAACACTTGCTTCTCTTTTGATTCTCTCAACTTCCTAATTACTTCTGTGAGCTAATTTTTTTCCTTCTGTTCAACTCGGCTCTAGTAGAACCTTCATGTCATTTCTTGGCCAGCACAGGCCTCATTGTACTGCCTATTGGTTGTGCTACTTGCAGTTCCTGACCTTTTTATATGATATACCACTGTAAAGACTGTAGAAAGGTTTGAGATTTTCCCCTCCTTTCAAGGTAACAATTTCACCTGCCACAATTGTATAGGTGCTGGCAGATGAGACAGGACTCCTGGGCCAGAAGCAAAGGACTTTATTACCAGTGGCAGAGCAGGCCACAGGATGTGGTTAGGATGGCTTAGAAAACTACTGATTTTGTAACGGGGCTGCTGGCAAACCTGCCCTTCCTGTTCCGCAGAAGGAGACATTATGTTTAATAACCTGGCAAGGAAATTTCTTTGCTTTCTCCCCTGGAAGGAGATACTATGCTTTTCTTCCAAGGCCCTTTGTTATACAAAATCCCTTGAAAAAAAGGTAGTTCAGAACAAAAGCCTTCACGGCTCTTTATAAGATGTCAAATCACAGGAGACCTTTGGAGAATTGTCTCCCAACAGCTTCATAATCACTCACTCTAGAGCAACGGAATTGCCAAGATCTCACGCTACCATTAAAAGTTACAGTCCTGACTCACATCTCACTTTGCTAGGATGTCTTGATTCCTGAGTCAGCCTCCCTAATTCTGTGGCTCTTACAAATCCAGTATTCCATATGTGTTGTTCTTATGTTAAAATTTAATTCAAATTGTATTAAAATACAGCATGAGCTACATTTAAGAAAAATTTGAAGTAGCTGAAATTTGGTTTTAATATCCTAAACCTCTCGTGTAATAATTCTTGAAAATACCTGTTTCTTGCCTTTAGGAAGGTGTTGGAGGAGTGTGTAATTTCCTTGGTTCTGTCTTGCTGCAGCAAGCATTTGAAGTGACAGACAGACTTGTGTTACAACCCTGTATAATTTCCTCAGTTGCAGCAAAAATTTGATGTGACAGACGGACCCGTGTTACAGCTCTGTTACAGTTCAGTTTTATTTGGCAAGCAAAGGAAAACACATCCTCGAAGCCTGAGGGCAGCTCGACCCAGAAGACATGAAGAAAAAAGAAGCCCCCGGCTCAATTTTGGCTCCTCTTTTTATACGTTTTTTTCTTCTCTCCCTGAGCCTGCCCTATGGACTACCCAGAAGGTAGTTTGTTTTGTTTTACCGGAGGTCCTCATTCTGGTCCTTGGACCTTACTTTGTTCTATTTTTGTGGGCTTTTCCCTTTTTTGTCTTTTAGCCACTGCCATTCTGGACTCCTTTTTCCTATTCTAACTACCTAACAAAAAGATGTGAGCAATAATTTGTTCTGTGGCATTAAACATTAACGGACTGAATTAATTACCTTATCAAGGACATTTATGTTTTAACAAGTGTATAGTCATAACCAAAGGCATTATCATTATTTGTATAAGTAATAAAGATTAGTAGGAAACTTGTTTTGAATCAGAAAGGGTCTTTTGGAACATATCTATGGGTCTCTGACTCAGAAAAGGACTCCTTCCTAAGAGTATTGTATGTGGCCTGAGCTGCATGAAGCAGACCCCGAGATCTGCTTTATCCAGAGGCATAGTGCTTCTTTCTGTTATCTACAGATCCCCATCATAGATTTCATTGAATTGATAGCTTTGCAGCTAAAGAAAGAACATCATCATCTTCAACAATAGCAACAACAAAAGTCTTAAGGTCACTGGTCTAATTTATTTGTGGCTTGAAGCTGTCCATACCTTGACTTCTTTCCTCTTCTCTCCTGTTGTCTCTTAAATGTCATTAATTGAGGAGAGAGTTACTTGGAATAGACACTTCTCTCTGTGTTTCCTGTTAAGTATAGGAAGTGTATTTTTTCATGTAAACTACCTCAGTAAAATCTTGAAAAAGTACATTAGTTCATGATGGTTTCATGATTCTGTATTCTAGAGAATAACTGTTTGAAAAATGGGGTATGCAACTGTATTTTAAATTATTCAGATTAACTGAAGAGCATTTCATTTTACTTAAGGGGCATTTACAGTCAATTTCTACATAGAAAAGACATTTTGTCTCTGTTGTATTTGGTGTGACAAAAACTCAGTGTCCATGAGTACTGGAACCTAGTGACAATCTAAGAATGTGACTTATTACTTGTAGAAGAGAGTCAAGTATCATGGACATCATTGGTGGGAATTTGCATTATGACTTTCTAGAAAAATTGGAACTTCTTTCTGTGACTGTATTCCCTGAATACCCAATTACTTCAGTTCAACAGTTCTTCTTTCTGTCTTAGTGACTCAATCATTAAAACTACACAACAGAAAGAAACTTGATTTTAATATCCTGTAGAGAGGAATTAATATTCTTTCATTATATATAACAGATATATAATATTTTCTTTAGGATATTATTTTTCTTAGAAAAGTACATTAAAAAGTAACTGACTTCCCCCATCCCAATAATTATGTTGTTCAAAGCCAATTTTATTTTGATTACTATCCTTGAGGAGAAATGAACTTTTAAACCTCACTTACACATTGTCAGTGTTCTTGATGTTCATAAAAATTCAAGCTAAGCTATTCACCATCTACAGAAAATTCTTCTCAAGTCAGGCTCACACCACTGTCCCTTGCCTTCAGAGCATGTTTGCCTTTAGTTTGCATGATCATTTGCAATATACATTGTGATAATCTGTCTACTTTGATTGACAGCATTGAATCCTGTCTGTGCTAGCCTGCATCCCTCCAGGAGTTTCATAAATAAATCACTGTCACGTCTTCCACTGCCTGTTAAACCCTAGGAAATCAATATGCTTCTCCCTGTGTGTGGGCTTCCAGGAAGATTTCTCACAAAAATTGTCAAATAAGTAATGCTTGATAACTGAACTAGTTCCAATTTCAAGCATGTGAAGTCGCAATTCTGGAGCACACTATAAAAGCAGAGTGTTAATAAAAATTTAATCTAATTATTTAAACCACCATATGTATTCATAGGAATTCTCTTATGGTGAAGCCTACCTGCCCTAAAAAGCGAATAACATTCTATATTTTGTCTCATTGAGTTTTCCGACAGCTTTGTGCTATATATCTGTATAAACAATCCTCAAACAATTATAGCAAAAATTTTTTGTTTGCTTATTACTTGCTTATCTATTTAGTTTTGTCTTTATTTCATCTTTATTATACAATACTGAAATAATAAACTTTGTATTTCTTGAATCAATTTTGGCAGTTTATATATTTAAATTTGTATATTTTCTGTATACTTTCAAAGTTACTAGTATAGAGTATGCTTATTTATGAAAATTAATTTTAAAAATATATTCTCAATTTATATTATTTGGGTTTATTTTATTATCACTTTGCCAAAGGTTAGACCATTTAATTATTACTTTTTTAAATAGTGCCCTTGATTGCATTTTAATGGTTTATTTATATGTTTTTATTTTCTAAATTTCAAATCAAAGATGATGAATATGAAAACTGTGAAATGCAGCCAAACCTGAAAAGTGATCTATAACTTTAAATTGATAAGAAAAGGAAATAATTAATCAAATATTTGTTTCTTAGGGAGAAAAAAAAACACCTAAACCCAAAATGTAAAATTAAAAAATTTAAAGATGTGATGGCAATTAATAACATTGAAAACAAAAACATAAAGAATGGACAAGTCAATTAAAAAGTCCATTTTTCAAAGTTACTAAAAAATTGATGAGAAAAATAAAAGTCATGAAATAGGAAAAAATATCAAGATTTAAAAGGTATAATTAGTACCAAACATCTACATATATTTAATAATGTAAGAAAATATTATAAATAACTTTATAGTAATAACTGTAAAAAAGTATGGCATTTAAAATTTTCTTTAAAAATAAATCTTACCAAAACCGGACCAAGAAAATTTGAAATCTATTATCATGATGACTATTGGAGAAATATAACCTAAAATTCCAAATCCTCTTTCAAAGGAAATTCTGGACTAAGATAGCTGTATTGAATAAACAATGAAGAAATAGCACCAAAGTTATGTAGACTGTTAGAATAAAACTGAATGAAGCCAGCGTGAACTTGATGCTTAAGTATCATTCAACACTGTAAAGACGTAAATATTCCCCAAATTATTCTGTATAGTCAACGTAATCACAGTGTTTCAAACTTTATTGTATGTTTTATATAGAACTTGACAAATGATTTTAAGTTTATATAAAAACTTAAAGGCTGAGAATAGACATTTGGGAAAGAGAAGATGATGAGGGATTTGCTTTACTAGATATTAAAATTTTTATTAAAATCCAGCCATTATTAACATGAGTTTTAGGTCCAGAAAAAGGGAAATAGACTGGGGAAACTCAAAAGAGAGTGCAGAAACAGGCCCAGCACCTGATTTAGGAATACTTGGCATTACATAGCATTGGAAAAGAATGCTCCTTTTCTGTAAATAGTACTCAAACAGATTACCTTACAGAAGAAAATGAAACTGATGTCTACCTTACATCATATACAATGTTAATTCACAGCCTATTGTAGATCAGTATGTAAAGTGCAAAATTATTAAAGTTCTGAAGTTAGGAGATTATCTTTATGGTCTTGAAGTAGGCAAAGATTTATTAAATAGGATATATATAGTGGTAAAAACTGATAAACTATATCTGTGTGTAAGACATGTGTTCCAAACTATTCATAAATGTGATGTGTTCCAAACTGCATGATTGTAAGTTTGAGAGGGACTGTGATATGGTAGGGGCTTCCCAGGTTGCCCTTGGGGTGAAAAGCCTACTTGCCAATGCAGGACATGACACAAAAGACACTGATTTGATCCTTGAGTTGAGAAGACCCCTGGAGCTGGGTGTAGCAACCCACTCCAGTATTCTTGCCTGGAGAATCCCATGGACAGAGGAGCCTGGAGGGCCACAGTCCATAGGATCCTAAAGAGCCGGATGCAGTTGAAGCGACTTAGCATGCAGACATAAATGATGTGCTAGATACATCCTGTTTCTTTCTTTTCTTAATTCCCTTGGTTAACCACATGTTTACTTTGTGATATGTCACAAAGCTTATAAAATTCTGTGTTCTCCTTGTTTTTATTATATCCAGCACATAATGGGTTAAAGAGAAAGAAGGAACAGTGGGAAGGGAGAGAGGACAGAGAAGGAAAAGAGGAGAGGCACTGTGTTCTACTAGGGTAATTAGATGGTATTTCCACATATTTCTTCCAAAATATATGTGATATATTAATTTTGGTACATTTAAATTTGTGTATCTAGGTCCTAACTAAACCCGAGTTCATCTTTAGCACTATTTGTACAACTCTAAAACCAGACTTACCAATGTTATATTTTAATAACTTGCATACCTGAAAGAGTGAACTACAAAACATCATCAGCACCAAACATGGTATTTTTAGTTTAGGCTGGCTAATAGCATTTTTCATTTCATGGACGTTCCCATTCCCTGTTGTTTCGCAAAAGAGTTTTGAAGATATGAATTAAACTATGTTGCCAAGAAGCACTTTATAATCCTTATTAACTATATATTCTTATCTGTCTAATCTGTCCCTATCTCTGGACACAAATCAAAAAATGAAATTGTTGACTAATTGGTACTGTTTTAAGTCTTTTTGTTTTTTTTTTTTTTGCATTTTTCATTGAAGTGTAGTTGAAATACAATATTATATGTTACATATGTGCAATATTGTTTGCAAATTTTTAAAGGTTATATTCAAATTTATAGTTGTTATGAAACATTGACTGTATTCCCTGTTTTATAAAATATATCCTTGTAGTTTATTAGTACATAATATTAATAGTTTGTACTTAATCTCCTCCTTCTATCTTACCCCTCCTTCTTGCCTCTCTTCCCTGGTAACCACTAGTTTGCTCTCTATAACTGTCAGTCTGCTTTTTTGTTATGCTCCCTAGTTTTTTGTATTTTTTAGATTACACACATAAGTGATACTATGCATTATTTGTCTTTCTCTGTGTGACCTCTTTCACTTAGTATCATGTCCTTCAAGCCCACCCATGTTCCTGCTAATGGCAGACTTTAGTTTTTGTTTTCATAATATTCCATTGTACATATATGCCACATCTTCTTTATTAGTTCATCTGTTGATGGACACACAGGTTACTTCCACATCTTAGCCATTGTAAATAATGCTGCTATGCACATTGTGGGACATGTACTTTTTTCAAAATAGTATTTCTGTATTTTTCAGACATATACTGAGGAGTGGAATTGCTGGGTCATATGGTAGTTCTGTTTTTGTTTTTTTGAGAAACCGCCATACTGTTTTTCTCAGTGACTACACCTGTGTACATCCCTACCAAGAGTGTATGAGGGTTCTGTTTTCTCCACATCCTCGCAAACTTTCTTCTTTGTGTTCATTTTGATGATAGCCATTCTGACAGGTGGGAGGTGATGTTTCATTGTTGTTTTGATTTGCATTTCTCTAGTGATTAATAATCTTGAGCATCTTTTCATGTGCCTGTAGGCCATCTGCATTTCTTCCTTGAAACAATGTCTATTTAGTTCTTGTGCCTATTTTTAATCAGTTTTTTTTATTTTTATGTTGAATTGTGTAAGCTATTTAAACATACTGGATAATAACCCACTATTGGCCAAATCATTTGCATATATTTTCTCCAATTCAGTAGCATTTCTTTTTATTTTGTCAATGGTTTCCTTTGATGTGTGTAGCTTTTAAATTAATTAGATCACATTTGTTTATTTTTTCTTTTATTTCCTTTGCTTTATGAGGCAAATCCAAAAAAAATACTCTTGTGGTGTATGTCAGAGTGTTCACCCATGTCTCCCTCTAGTTTTATGATTTCAGTCTTACATTTAAGCCTTTAATCCAATTTTAGTTTATTTTTGCACATGGTGTTAGAGAATTTTCTAATTTTATTCTTTTATATGTAACTGTCCAGTTTTTCCTTTAGCACTTATTGAAAAAACTGTCTCTTCTTTATTGTATATTCTTGCCTTCTCTGTCATAACTTAATTAACCGTAAGTGTGTGGGTTTATTTCTGGGCTCTCTATTCTGTTTTATTGATCTGTGTCTGTTTTTCTGCCAGTACCATGCTAGCTTTGTAGTATAGACTAAAATCATAGCATGATTCTGTCAGCTCTCTTCTTCTTTCTCAAACTTTTGGTTATTCATAAAATAGTTTGGGTTTTCCATACAAATATTAAAATTTGTATTCTAGTTTTGTGGAAAAGGCCATTTATATTTTGATAGTGATTGCATCATATCTGTAGATTGCCTTGAGTAGTATGGTCATTTTAACTATATTAATTCAATCCACTCCAAGATCACAGTATATCTTTCCATCTGTTTGTTTTATCCTCAGTTTTTTTTTTTATCAGAATATTATAGTTTTCTGACTACAGGTCTTTTACCTCCTTAGGTAGGCGTATTCCTAGGTGTTTTATTCTTTTAATGTGATGGTAAATGGGATTATTCCCTTAATTTCTTTTCCTGATAGTTCCTTGTTAGTGTATAGAAATGCAGCAGATTTCTATATGTTAATTTTGAACAGACCAATTATCAGTCACGAAATTGAATCAGTAATTTAAAAACTCCCCACAAATGAAAGGACTGGATAGATGAAATCCACAAAACATTTAGAGAAGAATTTATACCTATCCTTCTCAAACTATTCCAAAAAATTAGAGAGGAAGGAATACTTCCAATCTCATCTATGAAGTCACCATTATACTAAGACCAAAAACAGACAGTGATATCACACAAAAATAAAATTGCAAGCCAGGATCACTGATGAACATAGATGCAGTTTTCTTCAACAAAATGTTAACAAACCAAATCCAACAATGGATTAAAAGGATTATACGCCATGATCAAGTGGGATTTGTTCTAGGAATGCAAAGATTCTTCAGTTTTCACAGTTTAATCAATATGATACACCATATTGACAAATCAAAGAATAAAGACTATATGACCATCTCAATATATGGAGGAAAAAGTAATTGACAAAATTCTACTAAAATTCAACAACCATTTATGATAAAACTCTACAGAAAATAGTCATAGAGGGAGTCTAACTCACCATAATGAAGGCCATATATGACAAGCCCACAGCTAACATCATACTTACTGTATGGCAAACAGTTTATTTCACTTTTGTCTGCTTTGAATTTGTCAGATGAGCTTCAGGGCTTTTCATTTGTTTTTAAGAACTAATGCCAAATTAGCAACTTCATTCAAAAACAGCAAAAGTGACTTTTAAAACTTCAAAACCTGAGCTAATTAAAATTTAATGACAGGAAAAAAAAGATCTTCACTAGAAGGTGAAGTTTAATAGTCACTTGCTTGATTTAGGTGCGTCCAAAGCAAGCAAAACATACACATTTGTATTCCATTCTCGTGAATCCTGGCAGCACAAAGCAAACAAATTCTGGCAGAGTTTCTAAGATCATAAAAATCTTGCATTTCATTGAAAACTATTTTTGTTTGGATTTTAAAAGCTGGCTTTGCTTTTATTATTTATATTTTCTTTATGCATTTGAGTGTCACAAGCTGTTCTTACTAAAGAAAGTTTGGTCAGCATTCTTGGCAGGCTACAGATTTAGATTTAAAGAATCTTTACTATGCTACTATTTCCACCCTCCCAATCCTGTTTGATCATCCATTGAAAACAGTCTTTATCCAACACCAGTAGAAAGGTAATAAAATATGAACAATATGTAATCTAACTATAATTTTATTTTTAAACTAGAACTTGATAACATATTTAAAGAGGCTAAAGATATTTCTCATTTTCTCTCCATACACTCATCCTGATTATAGTATTATACCTTTTAGTATAATAAGTGAAAATAATTTGACAAAAAAAGAAACCCTGATGTTTTGTGTGTTCATACTGATTGAAGGATAAATAAAGGATCCATTTTTCTCTTATGCTTTATTCATTTTGCCATTGTCTTATTTTCCTTGTCTCCTACAAGTCACTGTATTTTCAAACTTGCAATAAGCTGTTTAATCCCAGTCAAATTGACATTATCATAAACATAATGTTTCATTCTTTGAGTGTATACGATCATTTGTATTAATAGCCCATATTCTTGATAAAACAATGGTACCATTTGTACAACAGACATGTTCCTATAGTGGTTACAAGTTCTTGTACCCCAAATATTTCTAGTTTCATATATATACTTATTTAATCATTGTATAGAATCATTAGACAATTTCAAGCTTGAAAAATAATGGTCATTTAATTTATTTTTTCCACTTTATAATATACCAAAAACAAGTTTGCCACTTTCCATATCGCATAATTATTATCATTATCTTTCCAAATTTTATCTTCTCTTAAAGCTCAAGCACTGTAAGAATGATTTCTGAACATACCTTTCATTATAAAAAGAAAGGTTATTTATTCCAAAGTAAATTATCTTCTTTTTCTTATGTTTCCCAGATTAGATATTTTAAAACACATCATGAGGTTATATTCTGAAAACCAAAGGTTTAAGATTCTGCATCTAAAGATAGGATTTCCTAATGGAAGTAACCTTTAAAACACATTATTGGAAAGATCAGCAAACAAGAAACTGCAGATAAAATTTAATGCTGTAGGACTGTGGCATCAAGTGACATCAAGTCTGTGAACAAGAATTCCCCACTTAGAGTTATGTTCACTCAGCAGATGATTTTATGAGAGATGTAGATACTAAGATCTGTGGATGCTAACTTACAGCCTTTAAAAAATGTAGTTAAATGCACACATGACAATTTAATATATAGTAAGAATTATGTGGAGCAGCATAAAAAGGAAACAACCTTGTTTCATTTCGTTTCTTTTTCCTTTGGAAAACCTGCAGAAAATAAAACACCTTTAAAAAATTTCTTCTGTATATTGAGGCAATTATCATCTGTGGTCTGAAGTTTAAGTTTTATATCACCTACATAAATTCTTTTGACTTTTCTTTTATCTGTTTCAGTCTACTTCTCTGACATTTATGGGCCAGCAAATGGGCTCCCTATTGGCTAATTTAACACCTGCAGATTGGGCTCATTATAAGCATAAAATCTGAAGAACTGAGATGGTTAATACGCCTTACCCTGGTTTTGAAGATTCTACCTAGTCTGAAAGGTCCGTGGCAGTTGGGAACTCACTGAGTGAATTTTGAACACATATGTGCAATAGGTGATTGTCCCCATGTGATAATTCCAAGAGATTATGCTCCCTGATGATTTACTGCTGTATTTCTGAAATGGAGGATATTTCACATGTAAAGGATGCCTCTATTACTCAGGTTTAACCTCCCTAACTCAATGCATATTTATTAAACACTATTCATGGGCTGTTAGGAAAGTCTAGGTAGATGGAAGGTCACAAGATATAATCAGACCTAAAATGAACACAATATTCCAGGAAGTCGGTTATCTAATAGATGTGATAAGATACATGTGCTAACCCATTATTAAAAAGTTATATGTAAGTCCTTCTGTCCTAATACAGTGCAAGTGCCTAAGCATACCCAAGTTAAAGGGATATACAAAGTGGAATGGGGCTTCCCTGGTGGGTCAGTGGTAAAGAATCTGTCTGCAAAGCCAGAGATTTGGGTTTGATCCCTGAGTCAGGAAGATCCCCTGGAAAAGGAAATGGCACCCTTCTCCAGTATTGCTGCCTGAAAAATCCCATGGACAGAGGGGCCTGGCGGGCTAAAGTCCATGGGTCACAAAGAGTTGGATACAACTTAGTGACTAAACAACAGGAAACATCAACAAAGTGAAAAAGGATTAATCAAGTAAGATTTCTTAGAGAAATCATTACTTTAGCCAGGGTTTGGAGGAATCACGAGCACAGATTGGTGAGGGCAATTTGGCTACCTTCCAGTCAGCATCAATCTAATGAGGTATAAATCTATTAAATGGCCTCAGAGCATCATTTGTTTTACCTTTTTTAAAAAATCATGTATCATATTTGAGTTCTTTCTTTTGTTATTAAATTATTAAGATAATCTTCATGAAGGCAAAGACATAATATTTTTATTCATAATTGTATTCCAAGAAGTTATCATTGTGTCTATCACAGTGGCCAACAGATAGGTATTTGTTGTTTCATTTAACAAAGGGGCAAACAAGTGAGTCATAAACAGGGTTCAACGTGTAAGTAGAAAACAACCCTTCACATTGCAAATATATTGTCTCCTAAATTTGGACTTAAAACACTTTTCTCCAGTTTAGGTATAGGTATAGTGATGCTTCTTTCTTCCTGGGGAACATGAGGTAGACCTATTTATAGGTTCTATATGTTGGTGCAAATTGTTGTCATATAACAACTCAAAGAAACAGCAAAAAGCACAAAACTAAAATTTAATATAAATTAGAAATTACTTCCCTATCACATATTATTAATGAACCACCCAAGAACACAGAAAAAGTCCAGTTATAATAGATAAACTCTGCAAACAAACTGAGTTTCACAAAAGCAGATGACCAGCAAAAGGAATCAAGACTGCAGAATACTGAGTCGTCCTTTTTGGTGAAAGAATAGAGAAAATAATATTCATACAATTTCTAAACACTTAAGACTATTGGTATCAGATTCAAATACAAATATCCAATAAATGAGAAATGTTAATAGAATATGTTTTGCCTTTTTAAGATATATGTGTTACTACACTGGATAATAGGGACTCAATTCTTTTTCTTACTGGGACTGGGGATTTTAGATTTGATGTGATACAGCAGATGTGATAGAGCACAGGGTCATCTCTGAATGATGGGTACTTGTGGAAGTGCTGAATTTTGAACTAAATTTTAGGAAGGATTAAGAGCTGGAATCAGGTGTGGGTGAGTTCATCCAGATAAAAGAAATATTATTAGTAAGTCATGTCAATGCCTAAGCATGGCATTGACGTGATTAGGTTTGAATTATAGATGGTTTCCTTTGACAGCAATAGAGAGATTAAGGGGGCAGGCAGATAAACAGAATAATTTTTTATAAACTGAATATACTTTTGTAAAATAGCAGTGAAATCAAGAAGTGGGATGTTGTCCACACCCCAGAATTACCTGCCATGTTCCCTTCCAGTCACTACCCTGGAAAAACAGTCACAGGAAAACCACAGTTATAACTTCTAAGACGTTTGTTATTTTTTGCACTGTGTGTGAATAGAATAATACATAATGTATTTTTTAGCTTCATTATTTTTCATTCCACATTAAATGTATGAAATTTGGCCATAGAGTTGCATGATTTAGATATTTCTTCTTATTGGTGTGTAGGGGAATTCCCTGGTGGCTCAGAGGATGAAGCATCTGCCTGCCATGCGGGAGACCAGGGTTCTATCCCTGGGTTGGAAAGATCCTCTGGAGAAGGAAATGGCAACCCACTCCAGTATTCTTGCCTGGAGAATCCCATGGACAGAGGAGCCTGGCCGGCTACAGTCCACGGGGTCGCAAAGAGTTGGACACGACTAAACTGTGTAGTGTGACTGTAATACCATTTATTCATTCTACTGTTGATAGGTATTCAGTTAGTTTCTAGGATTTTGACTATTTCAGATAGTGCTACTGCCATGAACATTCTAGTACATATTTTTGAATGAACTTATGTGGATATTTCTTTTAGGTATAATCTAGGAGGAGAATTCCCAGAGCATGGGAACTGTGTGAATGTATGGTTTTAGTGGAGATTGCAAAACAGATTTTCAAAGGAGTTGTACCAATTTACACTTCCTCCAGGAAAGTAAGAGAGTTATTTACTATTCTCCAAAACTTAATATTTTTATCATTGTTATTATTTGTCTTCACCATTCTGGTAGATTTTGGTGGCATATCGTGGTGTTTTAAGTTTCATTTACCAAACAATCAGAAAAATTTATCAGATTTTCTATTTTGTATTTCTGTGTGTTCTTTGTACATTCTGTTTATTAGTATTTTTTCAGAAATACTGTTGGGAATATATTATTCTATTCTATTAACTTTTATCTCTCTTAATAGTTAACCTTATAAACAAAAGTTATTTTTTTTTATGAAATCCTTTAATGGTTAACACTTTGCATCAGGTACTTAAATCAATCTTGGTCTTCTCTAGTAACATGTACAGTCACCCAAATTTTTCTCTGAAGATTGTATTTCATATATATGAAATATATTTAAAGTATAATCTGACACCACTCTGAGTTCACTGTGTCATCTTGGGCATACAGTTTAGAATTATAAGGATATTGAGATTTTATGTTGTTTTTTTCTGGTCAGAGTTAGCATTATTTTTGAGGATTTTTCCCAGTTCAACCCGGTAATCAAGTTTATTAGCAAATATGTTGGTAATTATTTCATATTTTCTCCTCTTTAAATCTGTCATATTTTTTCCCTGTTCAATCATTATGGTTATAATTTGTAGCTTTCCTTTCCTTCTGCTATTTTTCTTGAACAAATTGCCCAGAGGTTATCAAATATATATTTTTTTAAACTTTTGGCCTTCTTGAAATTTCCTGTTATATATTTGTTTTTAATTTAAAAAATACACAACTTTTAAAAATTAGAACACACATTTTAAACTTACATTTATAAAATATAAATAATTTTATTCACTCTTATTCACATTCACTTGATTCAAGTGAATATATATATATATATATATATATATGGAGATAAATATATCTGTCTCTTGTCCAGCGCTAAGTGATGTCTCTGCTTTTCAACACACTGTCTAGGTTTGTCATTGCTTTCCTGCCAAGAAACAAATGTCTTCTGATTTCATGGCTGCAGTTACCATCCACAGTGATTTTAGAGCCCAACAAGAGGAAATCTGTCACTACTTCTATCTTTTCCCCCTCTATTTGCCATGAAGTAATGGGGCTGGATGCCATGTTCTTAGTATTTTAATATTTAGTTGTAAGCTAGCGCCTTCGCTCTCCCCCTTCATCCCCGTCAAGAGGCTCTTTAAGTCTTCTTCGCTTACTGCTATTAGAGTGGTTTCATCCACATATCTGAAGGTGATGAGGTTTCTCCCACCTGTCTTGTTTCCATCTTGTTACTCACCCAGCCCGGCATTTCTCATGATGTGCTAGCATATAGACTGAATAAGCAGGGTGACAGCAGACAGCCGTGTTGCACTCCTTTCTGAATCTTGAATCAATCAATTGTTCCATACAGGGTTCTAGCTATTGCTTCTTGACCAGCATTCAGGTTTCTCAGGAGACAGGTAAGATGGCCTGGTATCCCCATCTCTTTAAAAGCTTCCCACATTTTACTATGGTCCACACAGTCAAAGGCTTTTGCATAGTCGATGAAACAGGTAGATGTTTTTCTGGACTTCCCTAGCTTTCTCTGTGATCCAGCATATGTTGGTAATTTGATCTCTGGTTCCTCTTCCTTTTCTAAACCCAGCTTGGACATCTGGAAGTTTTTGGTTCGCATAAGGCTGAAGCCTAGCATTCAAGATTTTGAGCATGACCTTACTAGAGATGAGTGCAGTTGTCCAATGATTTGAACGTTCTTTAGTACTACTCTTCTTGGGAACTGGGATGAGGATTGACCCTTTCTAGTCCTGTGGCCACTGCTGGGTCTTCCAGATTTGTTGACATATTGAATGAAACATCTTGATAGCATCATTCCTTTAGGGTTTTGAATAGTTCTACTGGACTTCTGTCACATCCACTAGCTTTACTAACAGCAGTGCTTTCTAATGCCCACTTGGCTTCGCTCTCCAGATTATCTAGCTCTGGGTGGCTGACCACACCATTGTAATCATCTGGTTCATTTGGATCTTTTTTATACAGTCTTTCCATGTATTCTTTCCATCACTACTTGATCTCTTCAGCATCTACTAGGTCTCTACTGTTCATGTCCTTTATTGTGCCTATCTTTGAGCAAAAGTTTCTCTTTATATCTCCAATTTATTTGAAGAGATCGCTAGTCTTTCCCTTTCTGTTGTTTTCTTCTAGTTTTATAGGCTGTTTATTGAGATATTACTTTGCCAACAAAGGCCCATCTAGTCAAGGCTATGGTTTTTCCAGTGGTCATACATGGATGTGAGACTTGGACTGTGAAGAAAGCTGAGCACCAAAGAATTGATGCTTTTGAAGTGTGGTGTTGGAGAAGACTCTTGAGAGTCCCTTGGACTGCAAGGAGATCCATCCAGTCCATTCGGAAGGATATCAGTCCTGAGTGTTCATTGGAAGGACTGATGCTGAAGCTGAAACTCCAATACTTTGGCCACCTGATGTGAAGAGCTGACTCATTGGAAAAGACTCTGATGCTGGGAGGGATTGGAGGCAGGAGGAGAAGGGGACGACAGAGGATGAGATGGCTGGATGGCATCACCGACTCGATGGACATGAGTTTGAGTGAATTCTGGGAATTGGTGATGGATAGGGAGGCTCTCTGCTCTAACCCTTCCCTTATTATGACTCTGTGTGTGTGTGTGTATGTGTGTGTGTGTGTGTGTGCGCGCATGCATGCACACGCGAGTGTCATTCAGTCACATCTGACTCTTTGCAAACCTATGGAATATAGCCCACTGGGCTTCTCTGTCCCTTGAATTCTCCAGGTAAGGATACTGGAATGGATTGCCATTCCCTCCTCTAGAAGATCCTCCTGACCCAGGGATCATACCCAGGTCTCCTTCATTGCAGGCAGATTGTTTACCATCTAAGCCACCAGACAGCACACAAACTGTCAAATATCTCCATCTTTGGAGGAATTAACCTTTTTCCCTGTAATGATCCCATGCATACAGTATTAAAGATTAGTACATTTGGATACTTTTTCTTCTGTTAGTCTGCCTGTTTCAGTGTATTTAATTGACTTGTCTATGGAACCTTAGGAGGCTAAAGGGAAAGTCTTTCCTCCCCTACAACAGAATCCAGGACATCTGAGTTATAAATCATCAGTAGTAGGGAAGTCATGGCCTTCTTTCATAGCCTGTGCATTGGGGGATGAAAGTAGTAATCAGTACAGTTTTTACAGTTGGTTGTTTTATCAGTGCATGACAATGTACAGATCTTACGAAAACAAGACACTGGGTTTTGAACATTGTTTTTGAGAAGAGCATGGGTTAGTTGTTCCTTTTGTCTTTTTTTGCCTCCTTTTAAGAAAAAACAGTTGGTTTTTTGTTTTGCTTTGTTTTGCTGCATGGAAAGTTCTAGGATGACAGTATTCTCCTCATATCACTATATTGCTTTTCTTTCATTGCGTTTCTTTTTTGTTGAATTCTTTTATTTGAACAACAAGGAGCAGTTGTTTTGGTAAGATTTTTCTGATTAAAAACAAGCGCAATTGTTTAAAATTGATTAAAAATCTTAGAGCGCAATTAATAAAATAGCAAGCAATTGAGTTAAAGTGAAGAAAAGGTAGAAAATGTCTGAAAAAAATTTAGCCAGTTATTTTAAAAGTTAAGCAGATATCTACTCTCTGACCTTGTCATTCCACTCCCAGTTATGTATACCAGAGAACTGAAAATATAAGTACATTAAAAGTCTTGGAATAAAATGTTTATACAACACGTTTATTCATAGTAGACCAGAAGTGGTAATAACACAGATGTTCATCAATTGGAAAATGGATAAACAAACTGGAGTATAATCATAAAATTAAATTCCACTTACCCATAAGAAAGAATGAGCTACTGTTGCAACACCAAGAACATGGATGAATCTCAAAAACCATTACACTCAGTTGAAGAACTTTTACACACACACAAATATGTGTATGAGAATTTCTCTAGAATGGGTGAAACTAAACTGCAGTGATGTAAATAATATCAGTGTTGCCTTCTGAGTGTTTAGCCAGTAGGGGAGTGGCTGATGGATAAGAGATAGGGAAATGTTCTGCAGTTACGGAAATTATCAATGCCCCGATAGTGACGTGGGCTGTATGAGCATATGGATTTTCAAAGTCTGTTAGTAGTTTTCAGATCTGAACCTTTCACTGTAAATAAATTATATTTTAGTAAAAAAGTTAAAATGAATGTGCAAAAAGCTTGGAGAAAAACTTCATAAAATGTGCTCATCATCATTACTCATCAGAGAAAGAAAAATTAAAATCACAGTGAAATAGGAGCTCACTAATATCAGAATGGCTAAAAAATGAAAAAGAATGTCAGTTGATGTTGATGGCAATATAGAGAAGAAAATGATAAAATGTTATTGAAAAATAGTTGGCAGGTTTTTAAAAATAAGATGCAGTGTATATACTTACTCTACTATCCAGTAATTTTATTCCTAGTTATTGAGTCAGTCTGAGTCATCTATGTTCCTGGAGGCAGATGGTAAAAGGGAGGGAATACTTCATGGAATTCTAAGTGAGGGCACTAAACTCAGGCACCCAAGAAGGCTGGACACTGAGGGGGAGTGTTCCATGCTCCAGTGACAGTAAGGCAGTGCTGGGGTGGAAGAGCTGAAAGGAGATGGTGACAACCTTTCCTGGCAGCCTGGGGAAAGTTATGGTAAAAGATCACACATCAGAGGTGATGGGATGGTTGGAAGTTTGGTTACTCTGAGAAAATAAGTGTGTTGATTTGGCAAATAAATCAGTACATGAGGAATAATTGGATTTGCTATTATTATCTTACCTACTGAGAAATGATTTACAAACGAGGAGGGAAAAGTTAGAGCATTGAGGTTTTCTATTAGAATTGGAAATATGGGTGTGAACCCTTTTATAAAAAATACATAATCTAGTCATAATTATTCATGAATTCAGTATTTTAGAATTCACAGACTTGCTAAAATTTATCTGTAACCCCAAAATAAATATAGGATCTCTATGGTCATTCACAGACATGGACAGGACAGTAAACAGTTTGAGTTGCCTGACATATGTGTTCCCTGCAGAGATCCACCAAGGCAACACTCTGCCTTCAGGTTTCATACTGTAAAAACCTTTTCTTTTCCTTATTTGAGTCTGTTTGAGTGATGTTAGTAGCTCAGTCGTGTCCAACTCTTTGGGACCCCATGGACTGGGACCTGCCAGGTTCTGACCGTGGGATTTCCCAGGCAAGAATACTGCAGTGGGTTGCCATTCCCTTCTCCAAGGGATCTTCCTGATGCAGGGATTGAACCCCAGTTTCCTACATTTCAGGTAGACTTTTTGCCATCTGAAGCACTAGGGAACCATGGTTTTAACATTTTTGTGCTTTTTCTTGGTGCTTTTGCTGTTTCCAAACTTAGTGCTGAAGTTTGTCTAGTATTCCTAAAGGCAAGAAGGCTGTGGTGTTTCTTATGGAGCAAATGTGTTAGACATACTCCCTGCAGGCATAAATCGTCGTGCTGCATATGGACACCTTATCTTCGGCAAAGGAGGCAAGAATATACAATGGATTAAAGACAATCTCTTTAACAAGTGGTGCTGGGAAAACTGGTCAACCACTTGTAAAAGCATGAAACTAGAACACTTTCTAACACCATACACAAAAATAAACTCAAAATGGATTAAAGATCTAAACGTAAGACCAGAAACTATAAAACTCCTAGAGGAGAACATAGGCAAAACACTCTCTGACATACATCACAGCAGGATCCTCTATGACCCACCTCCCAGAATATTGGAAATAAAAGCAAAAATAAACAAATGGGACCTAATTAACCTTAAAAGCTTCTGCACATCAAAGGAAACTATTAGCAAGGTGAAAAGACAGCCTTCAGAATGGGAGAAAATAATAGCAAATGAAGCAACTGACAAACAACTAATCTCAAAAATATACAAGCAACTCCTACAGCTCAACTCCAGAAAAATAAATGACCCAATCAAAAATGGGCCAAAGAACTAAATAGATATTTCTCCAAAGAAGACATACAGATGGCTAACAAACACATGAAAAGATGCTCAACATCACTCATTATCAGAGAAATGCAAATCAAAACCACTATGAGGTACCATTTCACACCAGTCAGAATGGCTGTGATCCAAAAGTCTACAAATAATAAATGCTGGAGAGGGTGTGGAGAGAAGGGAACCCTCTTACACTGTTGGTGGGAATGCAAACTAGTACAGCCACTATGGAGAACAGTGTGGAGATTCCTTAAAAAACTGGAAATAGAACTGCCTTATGATCCAGCAATCCCACTGCTGGGCATACACACTGAGGAAACCAGAAGGGAAAGGCACACGTGTACCCCAATGTTCATCGCAGCACTGTTTATAATAGCCAGGACATGGAAGCAACCTAGATGTCCATCAGCAGATGAATGGATAAGAAAGCTATGGTACCTATACACAATGGAGTATTACTCAGCCATTAAAAAGAATACATTTGAATCAGTTCTAATGAGGTGGATGAAACTGGAGCCTATTATACAGAGTGAAGTAAGCCAGAAGGAAAAACACCAATACAGTATACTAACGCATATATATGGAATTTAGAAAAGGGTAACAATAACCCTGTGTACGAGACAGCAAAAGAGACACTGATGTATAGAACAGTCTTATGGACTCTGGGGGAGAGGGAGAGGGTGGGAAGATTTTGGAGAATGGCATTGAAACATGTAAAATATCATGTATGAAATGAGTTGCCAGTCCAGGTTCGATGCACGATACTGGATGCTTGGGGCTAGTGCACTGGGACGACCCAGAGGGAGGGTATGGGGAGGGAGAAGGGAGGAGGGTTCAGGATGGGGAACACATGTATACCTGTGGCGGATTCATTATGATATTTGGCAAAACTAATACAATTATGTAAAGTTTAAAAATAAAATTAAAAATAAATAAATAAATAAATCGTTGTGCTGTTAGTCATGAGTTCAGTGCCAGTGAATCAGTGATATATTTTGAGTTTGATGGTTTTAAACAGAAACACACGTAACACAACAATGTTATATAACGACCAGTTGGTGAAAATGTGACCAGAGACTCACAGGAACCTAACCCCACATTCTCAGGGGTGGTGTTTCAATATTCCTTAATTTGGAATTTTCAGTGGCCTGCTAGAATGTAACTACCATGAATAGTGAGCATAAACTTTGTATGGGAATGCATGTGAATTATATTCAGAGATGGGCATAGACTCATTGATACCATTTAGCAATGTTCTTGGTTTATAAATAGCATCTTCAATAAAGCATAAGAAATTTTGTCCAAGAACACCTTATATCAGAAAGGCAAGACATGCTCAAAGAATGATAAGACATGTCAAAAGTATATGAGAACCTAACTTGATGGATCTTTCATTGAGCAAGTCTAGGACAATTTGAGTATTAAAATCAATGACAATATCAGATGACACCCAGTATAATAAAACAGGAACCCATGAGTTCATACTAATATAAATAAATGAATGAGGAAAAGAACTCTTCTTCAATTAAATAACTAAAAAGAAAGAGGAAATGATAGTCATAATTTGGAAAATTGTAATGGTGGCAGAGGTTTTGCTAAGAAACAGTATGCTGGTGGAAAACTGAAATCTAAACACAGTGATGACTTCACCCTAAAGAGACCTGACTTTGGTTTTAAGGAAATATCCTCCAGACTCAGAAAAGAGTCATAAAGCATGAAAAGCCTGCAAATTTGAAAGACTATTAAGGACATAAGAGAAAGGGATAGATTAAACAACTGTTTCAGACTGAAAGACAAAAAATTAGAAGCAATACTGCTTTCTAGACAACTGTCTGGACTAGAAGTGAGAAAGATACATTGATGTGATCATTGGCAAAATTAAAAAAGAGCCTATGGATTGGAAAGCAGCATTGTATATGGGACAGCTTCCTAAATGGATGAGTTGTATGGTGGAAAAAGCAAGAGAGTTTCAGAAAAACATCTACTTCTGCTTTATTGACTATACCAAAGCCTTTGACTGTGTGGATCACAATAAACTGGAAAATTCTGAAGGAGATGGGAATACCAGACCACCTGACCTGCCTCCTGAGAAACCCGTATGCAGGTCAGGAAGCAACAGTTAGAACTGGACATAGAACAACAGACTGGTTCCAATAGGAAAAGAAGTGCGTCAGGGCTGTATATTGTCACCCTGCTTATTTAACTTATATGCAGAGTACATCATGAGAAACGCTGGGCTGGAAGAAACACAAACTGGAATCAAGATTGCCAGGAGAAATATAATTAACCTTAGATATGCAGATGACACCACCCTTATGGCAGAAAGTGAAGAGGAACTCAAAAGCCTCTTGATGAAAGTGAAAGAAGAGAGTGAAAAGGTTGGCTTAAAGCTCAACATTCAGACAACGAAGATCATGGCATCTGGTCCCATCACTTCATGACAAATAGATGGGGAAACAGTGGAAACAGTGTCAGACTTTATTTTTTGGGGCTCCAAAATTACTGCAGATGGTGACTGCAGCCATGAAATTAAAAGACACTTACTCCTTGGAAGGAAAGTCATGACCAACCTAGATAGCATATTGAAAAGCAGAGACATTACTTTGCCAACAAAGGTCCATCTAGTCAAGGCTATGGTTTTTCCAGTAGTCATGTATGGATGTGAGAGTTGGACTGTGAAGAAAGCTGAGCCCCGAAGAATTGATGCTTTTGAACTGTGGTGTTGGAGAAGACTCTTGAGAGTCTCTTGGACTGCAAGGAGATCCAACCAGTCTATTCTAAAGGAGATCAGCCCTGGGATTTCTTTGGAAGGAATGATGCTAAAGCTGAAACTCCAGTACTTTGGCCACCTCATGCGAAGAGTTGACTCATTGGAAAAGCCTCTGATGCTGCGAGGGATTGGGGGCAGGAGGAGAAGGGGACGACAGAGGATGAGATGGCTGGATGGCATCACTGACTCGATGGACGTGAACTCCGGGAGACGGTGATGGACAGGGAGGCCTGGCGTGCTGCAATTCATGGGGTCGCAAAGAGTCAGACACAACTGAGCGACTGAACTGAATGTCAGAGAGGATTGTTTTTATAAGATACACACTGGAGTCTCTTAAGAGTAATAGGGCATCAAAACAGAAAATGACTCTTCCAATCTATTTTCTTTCCCTCCCTCCTTCCCCGCCCCATTCCTTCCTTGCATCCATACTTCCATGTAGTCTGTAAGAGAGAACAATATTAATTAATCTTTTTACTCTGAGAAAATCCTTAAAATAATTCTTAGGTTTCCTACAAACAAAATATTTCATGACTCTCAGTAATTGAATAATATAAGTTTGTTGTAGATATAATATTACAATAATAATTTTCAGTACTATTTTAAGTTGAGAAATATTTTCCTATGACTATCTTTATTTTGGCCAATTCTTTATTCTGCTCTTTTTATATGTTACCTCATTCCTGTAAATTATAGCCACTTTAAGTCAGTGAGGTAGGTAAAGGAAATTTTAGTTTTTTTAATTAAAAAATTATGTTGTATCCAAGTAAGTCTGTATTCTTATCACAACTTTCTGCTAAACAAGTTCCTAATGAAGTAGATGTATAATACACAATTTTTAAGGGTGATTTTATGTTTCCCCCTTTTTAACACTTAAAACTTTTCTTAGAGAAAAAAAAGAAAGAAAAGAGGCGTAGCTTACCCCTCTTGACTTTTACTTTGTTTCTTTGTACAAATTTAAAAAACTTAAAAGGCAGACAGTATGTCTTTGTCAAACTATCAGTTCAGTTCAGTCGCTCACTCAGTCGTTTCTGACTCTTTGCTACCCCATGAATTGCAGCACACCAGGCCTCCCTGTCCATCACCAACTCCCGGAGTTCACTCAGACTCACGTCCATCGAGTCAGTGATGCCATCCAGCCATCTCATCCTCTGTCGTCCCCTTCTCCTCCTGCCCCCAATCCCTCCCAGCATCAGAGTCTTTTCCAATGAGTCAACTCTTCTCATGAGGTGGCCAAGTACTGGAGTTTCAGCTTTAGCATCATTCCTTCCAAAGCAATCCCAGGGCTGATCTCCTTCAGAATGGACTGCTTGGATCTCCTTGCAGTCCAAGGGACTCTCAGGAGTCGTCTCCAACACCACAGTTCAAAAGCATCAATTCTTCGGGGCTCAGCTTTCTTCACAGTCCAACTCTCACATCCATACATGACTACTGTCAAACTATGGCTTAAGGTAAAATAGCCTTTCATTTTTTTGAGATAAGCTAAATACATTTAATTTAAATAAAAGTTGAAATTTGATTCTGATTAATGTTATTGGCAATAGCAAATTTACTCAACCTTAATCAAAAGTAACATGGATACAAACTAGTTTAAAACACAGATTTATTTAAGACTTTGACAAAACATTCTTTCCTTGAGTGATATCATAGGGGCTAGTAAGTAGGCATGTAATTACAAAATTATCATATAAAGACATTGCTTTTTTTAACTTTTTATAGACCTATGAATAAAATTATTTCTTTAGATACTAAAAATAATGAATAAAACTTCTTTGTGAAATTTGTGCTTAGACTTTGTTGCACAAAATACTCAATTTTCAGTCAAAATTGAGATAAATACAAAGGGATTTATTTTCAATTGAAATTAAATGAATTTAATATTGTTCAAGATACTTGTTAAAACAAAGTAGCTTGCTCACACTTATAGGAAGCTAAAAACAGTAGCAGAATATTCTTATGCTTTCTTATAAATGGCAGGATATTCTTTCACATAGAAATTGTGAAGATATTTATTGCATGCTTAAGACAGCAGTAAATCTCAACTTGAGTGTAATAACAGTACAACTCTGTGACGTCTTTATCTTCTCTCAGTATTCTGTTGTCTGAGCAGAAGGTTCAGAAAAGAGGTCACACCCATTTAGTCTAGGAAGAGGGAAGGTAAATGCTGTTAATTTTGTGCTGTAGCTCTTCCCATCTTTGGGTAGAAGTTGAGTGTTGTTAGTTTTCTTCCATAATCTAATGCCTAAGGAAGAATGGAAATGTTTCAAGATTTTTTATAGGGAGTTTTGTTTGTTTTGTTTTGTTTTGTTTTTTTGCAACATGATTTTCCAAAGATTTAGTTTCCCTTTAAATCCAAGTATCTTGTCACCTGAAGTCAGAACATTTTCTCCGAGGCTTTGCAGAGACACATTCAACTGGTTTATTGTTGAAAACTCTGTCTTAACCAGCCTAGTTTTTTAAATTCATTCTATATTTTCAAAACACCAAGCAAAATCTCAAGAAAATTTTACAAAAAAATCTCTTAAAAAATTTATTCGTCTTTCAGCTAAATCATCCTGTCACAAAACCTTCCTCTGTTAAACCATCAGATTTCTTTACTTAGCAGAGGATTATGTTCTCTTTGTCGACATTTGCATATAATTTTTAAATATGTTAAATGAACTGGTCTTTGATAAGTAAAGTTATCCATTTTGTAGTGTTATCCAGAACTTTTATTATTTTATCATTAAGAATTGCTAATCCAGCATTTCCACTCCTGGGTATTAATCTGAAGAAAATGAAAATACTACTGAAATGGATATATGCACCCCCATGCTCATTGTGGCATTATTTATAATAGCAAAGATATGAAACAACCGAAGTGTTCAGCTATGAATGAATGGATAAAGAAAATGCAATGTATACATGTACAATAGAATATTATTTGGTCATAAAAAAGAAAGAATCTTGGCATTTTGAACAACGTAAGTGAACTTTCGGACAATTATCGTAAATGAAATGTCAGGCAAAAGAAAGACAAACACCATTTGATCTCACTCATATGTGGAATGTTTGAAAAAAAAACTCAGAGACACAGAAAACAGTTTAGTAGGTGCTAGAGGCTAGGAGAAAATAGGTGAAGCAGGTCAAAAAGTACAAATTTCTACTAATAAAATAAGTAATAGGGATATAATGCATAAAATGTGACTATAATTAATAACACTATATGGCATACTTGGGGCTTCCAATATAGCACTACTGGTAAGGATCTGCCTGCAAATTCAGGAGACATAAGAGATGTGGGTTCAATCCTTGGGTTGGGAAGATCCCATGGAGGAGGGAATGGAAATCCACTCCTGTATTCTTGCCTGGAATATCCATGGGCAGAGGAGCCTTGTGGGCTGCACTCCAGGAGGTCACAAAGAAAGAACTCGGCATGAAGAAGCACAAGCTGGAATCAAGATTGCTGGGAGAAATATCAATAACCTCAGATATGCAGATGACACCACCCTTATGGCAGAAAGTGAAGAGGAACTAAAAGCCTCTTGATGAAAGTGAAACAGGAGAGTTAAAAAGTTGGCTTAAAGCTCAACATTCAGAAAACAAAGATCATGGCATCTGGTCCCATCACTTCATGGCAAATAGATGGGGAAACAGTGGAAACAGTGTCAGACTTTATTTTGGGGGGCTCCAAAATCACTGCAGATGGTGACTGCAGCCATGAAATTAAAAGACGCTTACTCCTTGGAAGGAAAGTTATGACCAACCTAGATAGCATATTCAAAAGCAGAGACATTACTTTGCCAACAAAAGTCCATCTAGTCAAGGCTGTGGTTTTTCCAGTGGTCATGTATGGATGTGAGAGTTGGACTGTGAAGAAAGCTGAGCACCAAAGAATTGATGCTTTTGAACTGTGGTGTTGGAGAAGACTCTTGAGAGTCCCTTGGACTGCAAGGAGATCGAACCAGTCCGTTCTGAAGGAGATCAGCCCTGGGATTTCTTTGGAAGGAATGATGCTAAAGCTGAAACTCCAGTACTTTGGCCACCTCATGCGAAGAGTTGACTCATTGGAAAAGACCCTGATGCTGGGAGGGACTGGGGGCAGGAGGAGAAGGGGACGACAGAGGATGAGATGGCTGGATGGCATCACTGACTCGATGGACGTGAGTCTGAGTGAACTCTGGGAGTTGGTGATGGACAGGGAGGCCTGGCGTGCTGCAATTCATGGGGTCGCAAAGAGTCGGACACGACTGAGCGACTGAACTAAACTGAAGTGAACTGAAAGTGACTTAGCATGCACACATATAGCATATTTGTAAGTTGCTAAGAGAGTAGATTTTCAGAGTTTTTATCACAGGAGAGAAGAGATAAAAAAATAACTGTTGACACTAGCGTGTCTCTGTGAAGAATGCAGTTCTATATTTTAATGTTTGGATTTCCGTTATTTTTTAAAACAGTTGAAACGTCTGAAACAGACTATTGATGGGGCACTATAAATGCCAATATCAATATATTCTCTCTCTAAGACAGACCTTTCCTCTCAGTATAAAGACAAAAATGCTAGATACATCTGTATCTTTGGTTGTCTCAGAAGTACTTTGCAACAAAACAAAAGTTTTAATTTCATCATTTACAAAAGTTGAAAATACTACAGCATAACTTTTGCTAAAATTTGTTTATTCATCACCTGAATAGAAAAACTGCTGTTTTTCAGTTATTATACAAAACCTTTTCAGCATCATGTTGACTTTTCCTGCTGTTTGAGAATGTAATCTGAGAAATTATACACTGCAATTTGTCCTAGAATTTTGCTTTCTATAATTTTACATGCTTGTATTATTAGATTCTCTCCAGTGGTATCACTTTCCCTTTGCTGGGCATTAATAATTTACTGAATGACTTGCTTCCTAATACTTTTTATTAAACCTGACTTTTTAATAATAAAAGCTTTCCTTTCATATGTTCTAAGATTCCAGTGACACTTTTAAATAATCAGTTCTTTTGTGTAAAAACCAGCTCCATCCTCCAATCACACCCTGGAGTATTGAATCCCCATCAACACACCACAGCAAAGTACACAGATTCCCTGGGTCATTCTTTCATTATCTAATTGTTGAATGTCTCATACATTTGAGAATTTGAATTGAATTCAAATTGAATTCAAATTCAAATTGAATAATTTGAAGAAATCCTAAAACATGCCAGAGAGAGAAAATATATATAATATGAACAAATCTTCCTCAGTGAATATCTTTTGAGAAATCTGAAAAGACATAATATAAAAAGAAATGGTGATGCTATTCAAAAGAAAAGAAATGAGATACAGAAACAGAAGTACTGAAAAGTAAAATTAAGTGAAAGTATGGTTCCTGAAAAAAAGAGTCCAAAATATAGTACTTGAATGCAGTCTTAACATTCACCATCACAGTAATACAAGTCTGTGCCCCAAACACTGATGCCAAAGAAGCTGAAGTTGACCAGTTCTATGAAGACCTGCAATACCTTCTAGAACTAACACCAAAAAAAAAAAAAAAAAGATTTTCTTTGCATCATAGGGGATTGGAATACAAATGTAGGAAGTCGAGAGATACCCAGAATAACAGGAAAATTTTTCAGTGGAGTACAAAATGAAGCAGGGCAAAGGCTAACAAAGTTTTGTCAAGATAACACACTGGTCATAGAAAACACCCTTTCCAAAAATCTGAGAGGTGACTCTACATGTGGACATCACCAGATGTCAACATCAGAATCAGACTGATGATGATCTTTGCAGCCAAAGATGGAGAATCTCTATACAGTCAGTAAAAACAAGACCTGGAACTGACTGTTGTGGCTCAGATCATGAGCTCCTTATTGCAAAATTTAGGCTTAAATTGAAGACATTGGAGAAAAACTACTAGGTCATTCAGGTATGACCCAAATCAAATTCCTTATGATTGTACAGTGGAGTTGATGACTAGTTTCACAAGATTATATCTGGTAGACAGTGTGCCTGAAGAACTATGGATGGATGTTCATATTATTGTACAGGAGGAGGCAGTGACCAAAACTATGCCAAAGTAAAAGAAGTGCAGGAAGGCAAAGTGGTTGTCTCAGGAGGCTTTACAAAGAGCTGAGGAAAGAAAAGTGAAAGGAAATGTAGAAAAGGAAAGATATACCCAAAGAATGCAGGGTTCCAGAGAAATAGCAAGGAGAGAGAACAAAGCCTTCTTCAATGAACAATGCAAAGAAATAGAGGAAAACAATAGAATGGGAAAGACTAGCGATCTCTTCAAAAAAATTGGAGATATCAAGGGAATATTTCATGCAAGGATGGGTATTATAAAGGACAGAAACATTAATGACCTAATAGAGGCAGAATAGATTAAGAAGTGGTGGCAAGCATACACAGAAGAATTTTTAAAAAGTCTTAATGACCCAGATAATCTAGAGCCAGACATCCTGAAGTGTGAAGTCAAGTGGGCTTAGAAACCATTACTAAGAACAAAGCTAATGGATGTGACAGAATTCAAGCTGAGCTAATTAAAATCCTAAAAGATGATGCTGTGAAAGTGCTATACTCAGTATGTCAGCAAATTTGTAAAACTCAGCAGTGGCCACAGGACTGGAAAAGGTCAGTTTTCATTCCAATCCCAAAGAAAGGCAATGCCAAAGAATGTTCAAACTATGTACATTTGAACTGATTTCACTTGCTAGCAAGAGTATGCTCTAAATCCTTTAAGCTAGACTTCAGCTGCACATGAACTGAAACTTTAAGATGTCCAAGCTGGGTTTCAAGCAGGCCAAGGGACCAGCTATCAAATTACCAACATCCATTGGATCACAGAAGAGCCAAAGGAATTCCAGAAAAACATCATTTCTGCTTCATTGACTATGCTAAATCCTTTGACTGTGTGGATCACAACAAACTATAGAAAATTCTTAAAGAGACGGGAATAGTAGACTGCCTTACCTGCCTCCTGAGAAATCTGTATGCAGGTCAAAAGCAACAGTTAGAACCAGACGTGGAACAATGGACTGGTCAAAATTGGGAAAGGAGTGCATCAAGGCTGTATATTGTCACCCTGCTTATTTAACTCATATGCAGAGTACATCATGTGAAATGCTGGGCTGGATGAATCACAAGGTGGAATCAAGACTTCCAGGTGAAATATCAACAACCTCAGATACACAGATGACACCCTAATGGCAGAAAGCAAAGAGGAACTCTTGATGAAGAGTGAAAGAGGGGAATGAGAAAAGCTGGCTTAAAACTCAACATTCAAAAAACAAAGATCATGGCATCTGGTCCCATCACTTGATGGCAAGTAGAAGGGGAAAGAGAAGGCAATGGCACCCCACTCCAATACTCTTGCCTGGCAAATCCCATGGACGGAGGAGCCTGGTAGGCTGTAGTCCATGGGGTCGCTAGGAGTCGGACATGACTGAGCGACTTCACTTTCACTTTTCACTTTCATGCATTGGAGAAGGAAATGGCAACCCACTCCAGTGTTCTTGCCTGGAGAATCCCAGGGACGGGGGATCCTGGTGGGCTGCCGTCTCTGGGGTCTCACGGAGTCGTACACGACTGAAGTGACTTAGCAACAGCAGAAGGGGAAAAAGTGGAAGCAGTGATACAGTTTCTTTACTTAGGTTCTAAAATCATTGTGGACAGTGACTGCAGTCATGAAATTGGTGCCTTGCTTTTTGGAAGGAAAGTTATGACAAACCTAGACAGCATATTGAAAAGCAGACATCACTTTGCAGAGAAAGATCCATATAGTCAAAGCTGTGGTTTTTCCAGTAGTCTTGGATGTGAGAGTGTGAGATGATGTGAGTTGTGAAATGTGAGAGTTGGAATATAAAGAAGGCTGAGCACTGAATAATTGATGTTTCAAACTGTGGTGCTGGAGAAGATTGTTGAGAGTCCCCTGGATAGCAAGGAGATCAAACCAGTCAATTTGTGAATTCTCTGGAAAGTTTATTGCTAAAGCTGAAATTCCAATACTTTGGCCACCTGATGGGAAGAACAGACTCACTGGAAAAGACCTTGTTGCTAGGAAAAATTAAAAATTAAAAGGAAAAGGGACTGACAGAGGATGACATGGTTAGATACTGTCACTCACTCAATGGATATGAATTTGAGCAAACTCTGGGATATAGTAGAGGACAGAGGAGACTTTTGTGCTACAGTCAATGAGGTCACAAAAGGTTGGACCTGACTTAGCGACTGAACTGCAACAATACAGTTGCTAAAAATTAGTTAGCAGAAAGAACAAATGGACAATATATCCAGAAAGTAGAAATGAGTAACAGATGGAAAATATAAGGTAAAAGATGGTAAAGGAAACAGAAAATTAGTGTAAGGTATCCAAAATATCTGAAGATCAGCCCTGGGATTTCTTTGGAGGGAATGATGCTAAAGCTGAAACTCCAGTATTTTGGCCACCTCATGTGAAGAGTTGACTCATTGGAAAAGACTCTGATGCTGGGAGGGATTGGGGGCAGGAGGAGAAGGGGACGACAGAGGATGAGATGTCTGGATGGCATCACTGACTCGATGGACGTGAGTCTGAGTGAACTCCGGGAGTTGGTGATGGACAGGGAGGCCTGGCGTGCCGTGATTCATGGGGTCGCAAAGAGTCGGACACAACTGAGCGACTGATCTGATCTGATCCAAAATATGTCTAATAGGGGCTCTAGAAAGGGCAAAATGAAGAAATGTGTTTTCTTTTAGGTGGAGCATCCCAAAGCCCAGGAAAACTAATTGAAATGTAAATCTTAATTTTGTGTTAAACAGTTGTGAAATAGAAATTTTAAAATTTAGATTTGTTTTCATTGTCAAGAGGAATTGGAGTGAGGGGGTATAAGAGGTTTGGAAAATAGTTACCTTGCAAAAGAGTAAAAACTTGAATAAGCATTGATGTCATAATCAATACTAGGTAGTAGGTAACAATGGAAATTCTGAGAGGCTATTTTCAACCAGGTGTTCCATACACAATTAAGAGGAAGGTGCGGGGAAGCTTTACCGGAAATAGTAATTATAGAACACTTTCTGAGTTAGCAGAGAAAACAATTTACATAGTGATATCAAGGTCAGCATTGTGTCCTGATTTAACTAAAAATAATAAGACGTAATTGAAATTGGAAGGTGAGTGAGAAAATTGAGAATGTTTTGAGAAATAAATCTACCATAGTAGAGAAAATCAATGAACCAAAATTAATAATACAAGCATTCAGTTTTTAAATACTTTCACTTTTCATTTTCATTCATTGGAGAAGGCAGTGGCACCCCACTCTAGTACTCTTGCCTGGAAAATCCCATGGATGGAGGAGCCTGGTGGGCTGCCGTCCGTGGGGTCTCACAGAGTCGGACACGACTGAAGCGACTTAGCAGCAAAGCTAGCATGGAGCAGGAAATTTGCTTGATATTAAAAGTCCTACTGCTTTTTGTTTTAAGCACTTAAGATTTTTTTGGATAATTTTCAAACCAGTTTTTCTCGTAAGGTGATCATTAACATAACCAATTTCAATTTTCTCATTCCATAACAACTTTGTTGATACTCCTAACTACAGTGTCAAAAATAGTGGCAAATATCATGCATAATTATATTAACAATAAGTAAAACATATGGAATGACTCCTGGACAGCATCTTCATTTATTCTTTTTAAAAGCCAAATGACGTTGTTTTGCTAGATAAAAGTCTTCTTTTCCTGCCTGGTGGTTTGGTATGTAAATGCCAGCTGTTGTAATGTTTTGATTTGGTTTTTAAAGAAGCCATTATAGAGCATTTTCTTTCTTTCATCATTCCAACTCCAAGCTAGAAGGCACTAACAGGCCTCAAGGTACAGAGCCATAGAATTTCCTTCTGGAACTTTCAGATTTTCCTTGAAAAATGAAGGCAGTTGTTTGCCTAAAATTTTTTCAAGAAATAATGCAACAAAAACCAGTGATATCTCATTTGCATCAGCCTCACAGACTTTCTAGCATCCTCGTAGAGTATGTTAATCAAACGCAGGCATCTGCTGTTATTCCGAGAGCAAATTTATAAACTAAATTCTCAAAATTATAGACTGAAGTCAGTCTGAATTAGCTTCAAAGTTAACTCATAACTTAGAATATCTTGAGCAAGTACTTATTCTGTCCATTTCTGGTTTCCTTGTATGGTTAACATACAGAAGTAAGTAAGTGTTAGTCACTCAGTCGTGCCCTACCCTTTGAGGCCCATGGATTCCAGCCCACCAGGCTCCTCTGTCCATGAGATTTTCCAGGCAAGTATACTGGAGTGGGTTGCCATTTCCTTCGCCAGGGGATCTTCCCAACCCAGGGATCAAACCCGGGTCTCCTGCACTGCAGGCAGATTCTTTACCCAGTGAGCTACAAGGTTAACAGTATTAAGCTTTTATATCTTCTGTATATGTTGTGAAGTTACATGTAAATGGCCTTGTACTATTCCTGGCATAGTTTCAGTCTGTAAGTAGTGGCAGAGCAGTGCTGTAGTTGCTGCCCCTGATGGTTCTGATAAACTTTATAATCATTGCAAACCCCAGTTTTTTCAACAGAGCTTTTTGTTTTTTCTGAGAGTTAGTTGACAGATAGGATATCACTAATTCTCCCTTCCAGCTAAAAATATGCATGGCTGCAGAAATGTCAACAGTAGACAGATAGTTATGCCGAAAGAGATGACATTATGAGAAATTCAAGGTATGGCCGCAGAGGAATATAACTACATTCCTATGGCACTTATGAAATGAATTTATAGCTAATTCCAAATGAGCTGCTACTCTGAAGAGATGTCAGTGCTTGAGAACAGGTGTCAGGTAGCTGATGACTTAGACAGACAATATATATTTGATAAGTTTCAGTATATCTTAGAAAATATTTATTTGTACTCATTTTACTGATACCATAGGGCAAAGATATGAATTGAAGAAAAATGCATAGTTATAAGAAACACAAATTTACTCATACTGCCCCTTATACATACATAATAAATTTAGCATTTTGGTTTTTGGTAAAGATCCAAATTTACTCACAGCTTTTTACCTTGATGGACTTGAAACAGGGAAATAAAATATAGCTTTATGTGACTCCACAGTCTCTACAAATATAAAAGCCTGTAGTAATGATATAGTCACTTTTATATTAATGTTTGGCCTCTCAAATGCCATCATTCTGTTCTGAAATTCATGACATACCAATTGACAACCTCATGACATGCCCGTTTCTTCAGTGTTCTCATAGTGACAGGAGTAAGAAGGCCTTGACTCTTCCTGGGTTTTTCAGTTCCCCTTCCATCTATGCTGTGGTGTAGCTGGCTTAGGTAACCACTGAGATGTGACATCCCAGCAGGTCTTTGGAGGGCAATAGTCTAGATGCCGTGATACAACTGTGTGTCCCTAGTCGTCAAATCCTTCTTTTGATTTGTGTCAGCCCATGTACAATTCTTTTAAGCTCTCCATTTCCATAGTGAAATTTCTGGATCTTTCTGTGTTCCACACGCATTTTTACAGGAATTCAGGACAGAGACCTTAGGCTTACTGTGAAGCTCCACTGGCATTGCTGCACCTTTGTTTTGCTACGTGTTGGATATTCAACCCAAGAAACTGTATTTCCTACAAGTTAATTGAATTAAAGTCCCTAGGGGAGGGTACCATGTTTGTCAATCTTTATTTCTGTCTTAAATTCCTCAAATCCTAATAATAGAGTACAGTATTAATTAGTTGCTGCTGCTAAGTCGCTTCAGTCGTGTCTGACTCTGTGCGACCCCATAGACGGCAGCCCACCAGGCTCCCCCGTCCCTGGGATTCTCCAGGCAAGAACACTGGAGTGGGTTGCCATTTCCTTCTCCAATGCATGAAAGGGAAAAGTGAAAGTGAAGTCGCTCAGTCGTGTCCGACGCTTCGAGATCCCATGGTCTGCAGCCTACGAGGCTCCTCCATCTATGGGATTTTCCAGGCAAGAGTACTGGAGTGGGGTTCCATTGCCTTCTCCAATTGATTAGTAACAATTAATAATAATTAACTGAATGAAACAAGCATAAGTCAATGTGTTGGGCAAGCTAATTAAGTGAGGAATGGAAAGAGATATAATATGGGAAATCACAGTAAAGGTAAAGACTAGATTCAATAAATACATGATTTTGTTGGGTGCCGAATGTGAACTCATTGAGGTGTATCATTTCCAGATATGATGAAAAGCATAGTCAAGCTCTAGTAGAAGGTAAATTAAATGATATAAAAGTGACCTTGAAATATGTAGAAGTGATTGAGCAAGTCTGGTCTCAGGTGCCAGAAGGGTCATTGCTGCTGATACTGAAGTTGTAAAAAATTTTGGTGAAGTGGCTATGGGAACTTTCAGCTTGCTGATGAAGGCATCAAGGAGAGGGGTTGAATTTTGAGTGTCCTGTCACAGACACCACTTGTGAAGCTAAAATTAAGGTTTACTGAAGATTTTCAAAAAGTGATTGCTGGTTAGTGGTGGCAGAAGTGTGATCTACAATTAGCATGGGAGTCTACCGAGTATCCTTAATGACCCGGGAAATTAGAAAACACCACACTCTCCAGTGAAGAAAGCTGAAAGAGAAAGTAAAATTTCAGTTAAAGCAAAGAAGTTGAATTATTGTTTACAGAAATATTTAACAGTACTAGAAAATATGTTTTAATAGTATCCTGTTATCTTGATGCTCATTGGAAAAGCCCAGTAACATCTAGGCAGATGGAAGGAGGAAGATGAGCAGTTTAATGTTATAGTGGTACAAGTAGTCCGTCAAGTGGTAGGGAGGCAGTTTTCCTTGGTAAATAAGATGAAGGAAGCAAAAGCACAGGAAGAAATTCATAGTGGCATGAATTGATAGTGGCTTGGAGAGGTGTGCACAGAATCAGTAGGAGTTGAACTGGTGAGAATATTGGAGGGTTAACAAGACCCTGACGGCTTCAGTTTTTGTGTGACAGAATTGCTCATTAATCTTGTGATAAACAGCTATCTCAAATAAGCCATGAAAAATGTCATATATTAAAGCTTTGTTTAGGAGTAGTTATGTATGTTGTGATTAGTGCTGTCGTGTTCATTCATGTGCTTTTGTAAATGAAGGGCTAATGCACTAAATGGAGGCAGCTGTCTATTTTTCTTAAACTGTACACTTTATTTCTTAGGCCCAGAACATAGGCTAGTATTCGGTGAACAGTTTTATTTATTGCTCTTTAACTAAACCATGAACATCTGTAATAAATAGAAGTAAAGTCAACAAATACAAGTAAATTCAAAACTGAGTCACATGGTGACTTTTGCAACTCTTAAGAATCTAAATACTGATAAAATGGCAATACAGAGTACCTTCAAAGTCATGAAATAGAGGATGGACACAAAAGATTGTCTGGCAGATCCATTATTCTAATAATTTTTCTTTACTCTGAGACATTAAAATGAAATTTTGGTTTCCAAAAGTTTTTCAACCCATTTTCCTTTAAAATTAATTTTTAAGATTTTATAGAAAAACATTTTTTCCATCTCTTCTCTTTTAGTCTAGATGGGGCAGTTTTTCTCTGCCCTGTCCTTCATTTGAGTTCTCCTAATACCTTTCAAATTTATTATTTGTATATAATTTCTATTTAGAAATTCTCTAAGAGATCCCTTTATGAGTTCCACAGGTTCCTTGGGCACTGAGTGGGAATGTCACTTCCTACCCCACCCATCTTACCCCCATTTTATAAAAGAAAAGAGCATTGTATGATGAGTTTACATGGTGTGTTCATATAGATTAATGGAGCCAAAGAAACTAAGCTTTCTAATCCAATTTGATACTATGTATAAAATTTTTATTACTCTCTATTTCCTCCCTTTTATATCCAAAATCTGGCATCACCTTCAAACTGCAATTTCTTTGTACCTCAGATGTAAAAATCCCTTTTTTCTCATGCCAACTTGTCACTGATCTTCTCAGTGTGGCTTTAATTGACATCCTTTTTTCTATCTGTTCATTGTCAGTATGTAAAACAAAATTATTTCTCTGCCTTAATTGTATGCAGCATCCTATAATCAGCTCATCCTAGAATTATGGAATCACATGCAAATTATAGATTATGCTCAGAAACTAAAGATTTTCCCAATTCAAGGAGTAACCATGAGCTTGCTTTGCATACTCTCCCACAATAGAATAAAATACCATCACTTAACACACAATCCCTATATAGAGTAGAATATAAAACAGTTCCTCAAAGAGACTTCATTATATTTCCTCGTTTTTTTTTTTTTATTTCTGCTAAATTGTATTCCTTTTTTTCAGTACTTCATTGGCAAAGAGAGAATCTAAATACATCAGAATCAGTTGTTTATCTTTCTCTACAAGACAAGTGAGAGAAGCCAGCATGGAATACTAACTTGACTTAGTCAAGATTTACATATTTGAATTCCGATTTGGCATCAACTTCCTTGAAACCTTGTGAGATCATGTGAGCCTCAGTTTCCACAGCAGTGAAAGAGTATGGTCTTCACTGTACCACCTGTCTTCGCAGGGTTAAAGTTAGTAGTATAGATCTCTGAAAAATATAGACTTCAGAGGTGCAGTGTATCCACAAAATTTCTGCTCTATTTCAGCTCTGACTATTCTACAGGAAAAAAAAGAACAAACTAAATTCTATGAAACTCCAAACTTGATTAATTTCAAATCTTTAAATTTTCTGCTAGTCTCTGGACTATCTGATATGTCATGATCTTTAATCAAGAGACTTTTCCATTCAGTCTTTATGTCACCATCAGTGAAACATAACTTTCTGGAAGTCTTCCTGCCTGTCCACATTCACCCATCTCAAGGTTCCTTTTCTTCTATCCTCTGAAGTGTCCTCTGTATTTCTACATTCAGAGCATTTAAAACTGTGTTATGTAATTATATATTCACTGTTTTTTATTCCTCAATATATTGAAAGTTCTGAGAGTTGGAAAAATTATGTTTTATTCTATGTCTATTATTAATCTATAATGGAAAATTATGAAAAATATGTATGTATATATAATTGAATCACTGCTGTACACAAGAAACTAAGGCAATATTATAAATCAACAATCATAATAATAATAAAGACTATCATCCCTTTGGTATAAGTTCATTTGGAGGTAGAATTAGTATCTTATGTGAAACATACTGATCTTTACAACCACTTTTTCACTTTTTCTATTTTCTGAGCCACCACGGTGTTTGTCCTTGGAGAAGGAAATGGCAACCCACTCCAGTGTTCTTGCCTGGAGAATCCCAGGGATGGGGGAGTCTGGTGGGCTGCCGTCTATGGGGTTGCACAGAGTCAGACACGACTGAAGCGACTTAGCAGTAGCAGCAGCAGCATGGTGTTTGTCCTGCTGGGCGTGTTCATTTTTAATCCTGTTTTGGTTGTGCTGTTTTCTTGCTGTCCTCTAAATTATCATATGTATACAACCCCTTGTTGCCTTATTCCCTTGAGTTTATTTGGGGGTACAGTCTCCTGGCCTTGGTTATTTTTTTACTTTGTGCCAAGTGCTTCACCATCTGTACATCCTACTCTGTTATCTGCCAGTCACACCAAGGTCCCAAATTCAACTTCTGTCCTCAGACTTGTCAAGGTACAGCATTATCATGCATTTTCCTAATTCATGTTTTTTGAAATTCTAGATCATCTTATTTTCTTGGATATCGAATTGTTCTTTATTTACTGATGTTTTTTATAAAGGATTTGGAGTTATATATGGTATCAAGGCAGGAATAAGATTTGTCACATAATACAGCACTGCTCACTCTCTGTGCACTAGCTGTCTTCCCTTCCTAACACTTACACGTGTTATTTGGCAGTGCATGCAAGTGAAAGACACTCATTGTTTATGTGAGTGAGTGAGTGAAGTCGCTCAGTCATGTCCGACTCTTTGCGACCCCATGGACTGTAGCCTACCAGGCTCCTCTGTCCATGGGATTTTCCAGGCAAGAGTACTGGAATGGGTTGCCATTTCCTTCTCCAGGGGATCTTGCCAACCCAGGGATCAAACCCAGGTCTCCCACATTGCAGGCAGATGTTTTACTGTCTGAGCCACCAGGGAAGCCTTTATGTGTGTGAATTCCCATTTTTGTCAAATTTACTTCTACAATTTTACCCACTCACTTAGCGTTCATGATTTGATAGGCAATCAGGTGTCTCTTTCTTCCATCTTTAAAAAAATTAAGTATAATAGTGATATTTTAAAATATCAAGGTAATTTGAAAATCCCGAAATGTAAAATCTCTACATAGATAAGCAAATCAGTTTTCATATACTATACATTTTTGAATGAAAATGATTGAGAAATCAAGTATGTTTTCCTACTTCTTTCCAGTTTCTTCCCTGTATAATACACACACACACACACACACACACACACACACACACACAGTTTCTCTTTACTGCTTTTGTTCCTCAGCATTGATTGGCTACATACTCCTGCTGTTTCAAATCTTTCTCTCTGCACTGAGACTGATGGCATCACTTATCCCCAAAGTGTTCAGTGAAAAATACATGGGCACAACTTTGGGTAGGAATAGAATTTCAGCACTCAGTGATATTAGGTAACCTCCTCACAAATGCTACCTGTGAGGCCAAAGTATCCTGTCATCAAACTTTACATTTAGCACATGAAATTAATCAGTGTTAATATGTTGGCTATCATTTTTATTTTAAAAGGCAGCCGTCGGTTACACAACATGGCTTGTCTGGGATGGTTATCACTTGGCCTTTAGGAAGACCTACCTAAGGCTTTGGTGTGCCAGGTTTCCCTTGGTCCATTATACTCCACTGTGGTGAGGCAGACCTATTTTTCTGCAACATCAACTGTACTTCCTATGCTATCATCACATGGAGGAGAAAAAAGAGTAAGTGTGTCTATTTCTTCCTCTTAATATATGCCCTATCTCCACAAAGTCATGAAACATTAAGGTATAAGGATGCCTAAGAATTAGGAAATCTCTATTCCTTACACCCATCTTATACTGGAATCTGCTTTGACAGTTTTAGCTAATTGGCCAGTTGATTCATCAATGATTTCAGCAAAGCAGGACTTAGGAAATTCATTCATTTATTTATTCATTCATTGAATATTTATTTCATCCTGTGTTCTGAAGATATAACAGAAGTAAAAAGCGAAAATTTCAACACTCATAAATTTTACGTTCTACTGACAGGAGAAAGACACAAAACAAAAATGATTAAGTGAGAAGATAAGTTGTTAGATATCAGTAAGTGTCAGAGATGAGAACAAAGTAAGAAGTAAGGAAAGGAATTACAAAGAGAATGATGAGGCTCAACTTTAAATAAGATGATTAGGAAATGTCTGATCAGAGGAAGCGTCTGGGGAATGAAGACTAAGGAAGGGAGTGCAGGCGTTATTGATGGAAGAGTTTTCTAGGCAAAACACATGAAAACTAAACACCTAGAGATACAAAAGCTCTTAGATGTACATTGTCCGGTGTGTTTGAAGAGACAGATCCAGTGGTACTAAAACAGAACATATAAGGGGAATGATAATAATGGGACGTGAGGTCAGAGAGATAATTGGGTTGGAGGAGAAAAGCATAGATATTTTGTAAGACATTGTAGGATGCTGCAGTAATTTTTGTTTTCTCTCTGAGTGATATGGGAAGCCAGGTTTTGAAGCATAGAAGTAGCATTGTACGATTGATATTTTAAAAGATATGTCCTCTCCCTCTGGAACCTGCACATTTGTATACCTATGGCTTATTCATGTTGATGTTTGGCAGAAACCAAAACCATTTTGTGAAGCAGTTATCCTTCAATTGAAAAATAAATTAATTTTTTAAAAGATAATGTCTATTTATATATTTATGTCAATAGAGATACAGATATGGCTAATTTCCCTTCAGAAGCTTGATGAGGAATATACATTGGGTCGAGGGAAAAAAATTAAGGGGCCATTGCCAACTATCCAGACTAGAAATAATGTTGGCTTGGATCATGTCACTCTGTGGATGTAGTAACCTATTAGTTGATGTTTAGATATATTTTTAAAGTAGAGTTTCCAGGATTTGCTGCCAAATTTAATGTTGGTCATAAAAGAAAAATCATAAATGGCAACAAGAGTTTTAGCCTAAACATCTGAAGAGTGGTGGTGTTGTGATCAAGATGGTGGAGATTTCAAGAGAAGCAGACTTTGAGGAAGCTGATAAATCTGTTTTGGAAATGTTAAGTTTGAGATGCATTTTGAATACTTAGAGATACTGAGTAGGTGATAGTCTGGAATTTGGAGATTTAAGAGAGAAGTCCAGGCTGAAAAATATCTATTTATATTTAGATAATATTTAAAGCCATAAATATGAAGGAGTGGATTTAAATAAGGGAAAAATCCAAAAGTTATGTCCAGAAGTTCTACAATATTGAGATACTGGGAAGCTAAAAGGAATAGTCATAGATATAAAAGGGGAACCATCATGAGAGTGAAATGCCCTGGAATGCAATAGAAGTTTTAGTAAGTGGCTACACCTGAGACTAATATACTGTATGTCAATTATATCACAATAAAAAATAAAGTGTGAGTGATTAATGTCTAAGATATTGGTGGTAAGTAAAGGATGATAAAAAGTGAGAATTCTCATTAGATTTAGCGATGTAGAGACTGCAAATGATTTTGATAAGAGTAGGTATGGGATGAAAGTCTCATTGGAGTATCTTCAATGAGAATAACTGAAGAAGCACTGCAGATAATAAGCATACACCATTACCCTGAGATTTTCTGTTACGTGGAGCAGAAAAGAGCAATAACTAGGGAGAAACAGGGCCAGTGTGTTTGTGTGTATGTTTCAAGATCAAAAATATCACAGATGGGTTGTATTCTATGGGAATGGCACCTTATCAAAATCATCTCAAGACATCTTTGACCTATTTTGAACTTTACATTGTACCTTAATCATATACTAGCCTTTCTAACTACCAAACCTATTATAGTCTTCTTGAATCAGAGGTCTTAACTCGGTGATCTTTCTACCCATAGTACCAAACCATCAATGAAATCCTGGATTCCAAACCAACTTCCATGGGAGTGTGGTAGAATCTTAATATAAATACAAATGTCTTTCTAAATAGGTAAAGAACAGAAATATAAACTTCATTTCCCTACATCCCCAAAATAAACACCAAAATTAAAACAAGACAGGATTACGTCTTTCTTTTAATTAATAATTTTGCTTCCACTGTTACCTTTTGGATATAGGTAGAAGTGTTTCAATGGAGGAAATTGAATGGAAATTCCAATGGAGGAAATTGCTGTTGACATTATGAATCCATAATTATTTTAAGTAATTTATACTTTTCCTTTTAATATACCACAAAAGAAATATTTTGAGATAATGGCTCCTCAATTAATATATTTAAATGAACTTCTAGGGGTACATTAGAGACTATATTTAAAGATTAAAATGTATCAATGATTTTATAGAAATTTGGAATGGACTTGGGAATGTGTACTATATTTGTCAACGATTATCACAGACAGTGCTGCCTAACAAGCCGTGTCCTAATGTATGTCACCAACATTCATGAGGTGGAGAAATAAAGTACACTGGTACTAGTCAGGGTCTGAAAAGTCACGTGGCAGACAAAAATAGGGAGGTGTGAAAACTGTGAAAAATACTTTCTTTCTACTTTCTTTCAGCCTACTTTCTTTCTACTCCACTATTGCTATTTGCTATGTTTTTCTGATTCATAGCAGTGAACATTTCAGAATATATCCTAACTAATTGACATTAATAAAATAATGGTCCAGGAAGTAAACTAATATGATTTTATTAAACAAAGAACAACATTGTGATTGAGGCCAGAGTTTTAAAAAAGAGGCAGAAATTAGCCTTTTGTCCTTGAAACAATGTATTTTCTCTCTTTTGTCACTGAATTCATGGCGTTTTGGATTTTATATTTTTTTTATCTTAATATATTTTATTTTATTTTTTAACTTTACAATATTGTATTGGTTTTGCCATATATCAACATGAATCTGCCACAGGTATACATGTGTTCCCCATCCTGAACCCTCCTCCCTCCTCTCTCCCCATACCATCCCTCTGGGTCGTCCCAGTGCACCAGCCCTAAGCATCCAGTATCGTGCATTGAACCTGGACTGGCGACTCATTTCATATATGAAATTATACATGTTTCAATGCCATTCTCCCAAATCATCCCACCCACTCCCTCTCCCACAGAGTCCAAAAGACTGTTCTATATTGGTCTGCTACTCCTGGTAAACTAAAATCTCTGCAAAGACATAGATGATATCAGTTTTGATCATCAGTGTATAACTAGCCTTTAGCACATAATCGGAACTCAGTAAGAACAAGTTTAAGATAAAAAAAGAAGGAAGGAAATGATGAATAAACAGTAGCTATATGTAAGGAAAGAGAGAACAAGAACTCCAGGCAGAGGAAGAAGCAGACAAGTAGGCTCTGAGGTGAGAAGGAGTGTGATAAAGAAACCTGAAATCAGATTGTCCATCCATTGGGATTGGCTGAAAGAAAAATAGCAGAAAACATGGTTTAGAAATAATCACTATTCCAAGGGTATGAGGACTCAAAAACCATTTTTAATAGTTTTAAGAGCATTGAGATTCTTTTGATTTAAGAAGGGAGGTTATATTATCATTTTTCCCTTGAACAAATAGTCTTCTGGTTTCCACCAAAGAGGTTCTGGGATGAGGGATGTGGCATTGAACATATATGTACTTATCCAACTGCCCGCATATCCCTCCATCTCCTCTCCTGAGCCAAGCAGCTCAGATAGCAGGGAAGACCTGGAGTTCTGTACACTTTTGGTTCTTCCCTGTGGTTCTCTGGAAGATGAGGTAGAGCCAGTTGCTCAGCCTGAGTCCTACTTCTGTTGCTGGGCCTGGAGGAGCCCTAGGAACTAATTGAGTGGAGACCTTCCTCCGACCGCCTCCACTGCCTGGCCAGCCCTCAGGGGCAAAGTCTTTTCTTGTGGAAAATGTTGCACATGACATCACACTAACATACATTCTGGAACTGAAAATGTTGTTTTCCAGACTAACAAGTACAAATTCATAAATAGGAAGTCAATGCTTTTTGTGCCAAAAAATCAAGTAGAGATAATATTTCAAGCAAAAATGAAATAATATAAAAAGCATGAAGGAAAATATAAGACTTGGGGAGAAGATTCAGAGTATCTAATACGATCATGTTAGGATTTTCCAAAAGAGAAAAGAACTGGATATGCACAGTCATTTGACAAATAAAAGAAAATTTCTTTGAGCTAAAGAAAACTGAATATGCAGATTGACAAGATGTAAATCTCAAGAGAAATTAGCCTGTCTCTACTAAATGCCCAGGGCAAGGAAAGTACCTGACACACTGCTGCTGCTGCTGCTAAATCACTTCAGTCGTGTCTGACTCTGTGCAACCCCATAGACGGCAGCCCAACAGGCTCCCCCGTCCCTGGGATTCTCCAGGCAAGAACACTGGAGTGGGTTTCCATTTCCTTCTCCAGTGCATGAAAGTGAAAAGTGAAAGTGAAGACTCTAGCGACCCCATGGACTGCAGCTTACCAGGCTCCTCCGTCCATGGGATTTTCCAGGCAAGAGTACTGGAGTGGGGTGCCATTGCCTTCTCCGACCTGACACACAGTAGGTACTAAATGGATTTTTGATGTGTGAATTAATAGACAAAATTTGCTTCTGGCTTTTAAGGTGTAATGATAAAATGACATAATTTACTCAAGGAAAAGCAGATCAAGATGGAGAAAAAATTGCAATTGTAGTCAAATAGGAAAGAAAAAGGAAACCTTGGGACTTTCTTCAATATGCCTCAATATTTTAATTTGAATACAAAAGGTGATTAAAATTTTATTGATCATTCATATGTGCTATCTATATCAACCAGTCATGGTGATGCCATAATAAATTACCAATGGCCAAAAGTGATTCAAATGTATATTTAGGCTAAATATGAATAAAGTTTAAATGAAAGCCTTTGTAACACTGAAATACTTGGCATATAATTATATGAATAGAAGTGTATTATTTTTTAGCAAAAAATACAATATTTAATATAGTAGTATTAAAATATTTTTTGTAGTCTACAAATACTGGTTAATAAGTAATGGGCTTTACATCATCACTTAGCCATTAGACGCTGTGAGAACGGAGAGGTTATCATGGGAAAAAAAGATGTGTCTCTGGGGTTTTGCCTTTAGTGGATTATCAGATGTCCCTGCTGAGTGAATAAAACAGCATGGTATAAAGAGTAGAATGTTGAATTTTATGATCTCTGAATTACTTTCTATTTCAAAAATTTTATGATTTTCTATTGATGACTGCTATATATAAGGATAGTTGCTATTTCTTAGATTCTTAGAAAATTTTATAGTGCAGTTTCTCCCTGAAAGCTACTAATTTCATTGCTTGGAATTTTTTTAATGTCCAAACTGGTCAAAATACTGTAGATCAATTTTTACATCTCCCTAAAATGAACTATCTTTAGGAAATAAATTCCTCAGATACGTATTGAAAATCTATAGAGAAGTATTGCATTCCCCTTCTCTGTATTTGTTTGCCAATAATTCCAAATAATTTCATATAACTCTCATTCTTCTTTGGTATATAGGAAAGTATAAAAAAGAAATAACAGCAAACTTCAAAGGTCTCCCAGGCCTGTAAACATCTCCTTTATGGCTTTTATGGGATAGACTCTCTCATGTCATATTTTTAAAAAGGTTCTAATAGTAAATGTTTATTGACTTGTTTACTCCAGCCAATTTTCTCTATATCACCGGTCATGCTGTTTGATGTTAATTCATTACAAATGGTGAAATGTCCCAGTGGAAGTATGAGTGTACAGGACTGCCAAACTCAGGAAGGCAAAAAAAGCACTTTTATTGGTGTGATGTGCATATCTGTTGGAGAAGGCAATGGCACCCCACTCCAGTGTTCTTGCCTGGAGAATCCCAGGGACAGGGGAGCCTGGTGGGCTGCTGTCTATGGGGTTGCACAGAGTTGGACACGACTGATGCGACTTAGCAGCAGCAGCACATCTGTTGGAAGATTGCTAATTGGTCTGTAAAAAAATAAAACTCGAAGACAGGTAATTTATCAGATTGCTTGAAATATAGATTGATCTGTGAGGTTTCCTTTGTAAAAATACACAATGCAGTATCACTAAACAGAATGATTATATGGAGAACAAAATGAATTTTCCTTGTTTCTGATTCTTTGGAATCATACTCCACTGTGACTAAATAGGAAGAGAAGAATAATACCTCTGGCAAAAGTGAAAATGGTTAACACAAGTACAGAAGAATCATGCACTTAGGAGAAGATACCATGCATGTCTTTGCAAAATGCTTATGCAGCTTATTTTTCTGATTTAAATACTAATTTTCTTTTGTAGAAAATGTTTATTTTATTGAGAAATGTGGGCTTCCCATGTGGCACTAGTGGTAAGGAAACTGGCTGCCAATGCATGAGATGTAAGAGACGTGGCTTTGATCCCTTGGTTCGAAAGATCCCCTGGAGGCAATGCACCCCAATATTCTTGCCTGGAGAATCCCATGGACAGAAGAGCCTGAAGGGCTATATTCCATAGGGTCGCAAAGAGTGGGACATAACTGAAGCAACTTAGCACGTATTATTTTAATTGGCAAAATAATGTTGAGTGTTTTTCCCCTACTAAGAAATTTAACATTTCCATCTAGTTTAATTTTCTAGTTAAATGATAAAGAACTCCCCAGATATCTCCTTTTGGCACCTAACGCCCTTACAGTCTGATCTCCCACAGAGCTGTTTCATCAAAGCAAGGTGAATGTTTAAGTCATGTAGTTACATGTGGGAAGAGCTTTTATTTACTTTTATTTATGTTCCTTTCGCAGAAACATTATACCAGTAAAACAAGAATCCTGAGGGTTTCTGATTTTAATTCGAACCAGTGTATCCTTTCCAAAAGTCAATCCCTGGGCTACTTTTCTCCAAATATTTCTAGGGAATTGAGTTATTGCTGTTCCTTTCATATTTTCTTATTAATTTTCCACTTCAGGTCCCTGGACAGGTGCTAGAGCCCTGGAGAAATTGAAATTACACATTAATTGTGATTATGTCCCTTTCTTCTCTTTTCTTACAAAATTTTTTTTTTAAGATAGATAAATGTGAAGATTGCACTTCTCTGTCCCACCACCACCAGCCTTGACTGGATGCCCTTGTCAACATCCTTTGTGGGCAGGAGAAAAACTACTGATCACTCCATATATATATATGTATTTCAGTTCAAATAAGACTGCATTCTGATTACTCTAAACCAGGAAACAAGTATTTGCATTTGGGATAAAGTGGAGTGACTAAGGTACCCCTCTGTGCCCTTCTAAAAAGGATATTCACTTTAATAATATTCTTCTCCTATAATATAAACTTGGATAGGACTGATTGGAGCAGATATTTAGAAGCAGACAGGACCTTCTGCCATAATTTAAGTTACTGTATGGATACATCCACCATCTTTGTCTCATGATGAGGGAATTTCTGAATTTTTTGTCTGCTATTCAAAAGGCTAATGAAAAGACAAGTCAATAAGAGCAGAAGAGAGTTTGGGAAGATGAAGAGAGTTGCCATCTGAGCCTTATTAAGACAGACTCTTGTCTGAAACTCTAGTTTCCAGGGCCATAGTAAGGATCTACGATGACACTGGCTACTGCTTTTCTCAGATCATGATATTCTCATGAATTTTTGACTAACAAGTTGTTCTCTGACCCAGAATAGTTCAGAAATATTGAAATTCATTATGGCAAAAACTCACAATGTTATCAGTGAAAGAGGGGATTTATTCAATCATACCAAATGTTCGAGGTTCTATTAAGTTTATCAATGAGTAAGACAGTAAGTCTTCTGTAAATATATATATATATGCCCATGATTTAGGATGCAGACATTTTTATTTTATTTTTTTAAATTTTATTTTATTTAACTTTACAATATTGTATTGGTTTTGCCATATATTAATGATGTGCAGTATTCCATTACTAAACACATTGTATTAATGAATATAATTTGTAATAAAATAGGTTTTATTTCTGATATTTATTTTATTTTAGTCACATAAAAGTAATGTATGCATCCCATTAAACAAAAATTTTGTGCTGGAAGATTAATGAAAAAAGAGCCACCTCTCTCTCTGCCCCTCCTGGTCCTCAGACACTAGCTACGAAGTCAACTTATAACTAACTTTTTTTTTTGGCCGTGCTGGGCCTTGGTTTCTGTGCATGCTTTTCTCTTGTTGCAGTGAGCAGGGGCTACTCTCTATCTGGTGTGTGGGCTTCTAAACCTCCCCTTCTGTACGTGTCCTTTTAGGAACTGCCGTTTTACCTTTCCTTATCGGACGGTCTAGCTTTAGGGAATATTGGTGTACACATCGGGTTTCTTTTTTTATCAATTCCAAATTACTTTTTAATTCAACTAAATATAGTTACAAAATTAAGTAAACAGTTTTTAAAGTCTTCTACTTAATGGAACTTTCTGCTTCACGTGATATGACTTAAATCCCTTGGTATCTCTTGCTCCTTTTGAGGAAGCAGGCAGCTACCTAAGATTTTTTTTTTTTTTTAACTTTTATTTGCTGTTATAGTATAGCCAGTTAACAGTGTTGTGATGGTTTCAGGTGGACAGCAAAGGAATTCAGCCATACATCTATATGTATCCTGCACTGCTAATTTATGACTTAATAATTGGAATTTCTCTTGTTTTTTAGGTTAGGTCGACCATTTCCTAAAACCTGTGTCCTTTAGATGTCATGCCTTATTACTTCTTTTTAATTTGCTAGAGCACAGCTTCAAGCAACATCCTAAGAAAAAGATAAAAAACAGATACATTTCCAGAATCCTTTTTTGTTTGTTTGAAATTATCTTTTATTCTGCTACCTAAATGGTTAACGTGTTTGACAGCAAATGGAAATATATGTCAAATAGACATATTTAGAACAGAGTTCTAAAGTAATTGATATTATTCCTTGTGAGTACTGTTTATATGCAATCTGTTTATACATTTTTTGTTTGTGTTTTTTGGTTTTTTTTTACATTGTTTTTGCATTCTTTGATTTATTTTAATACTTCTGTGTGATTATTTTTATATATACTATGTTGGATTCTCAATCAAACCCTTTAATTTCTGTTCTCAATTTTTTATGTTGACATCCTGCAATATTTTTAGTTAATTTTTTAAGGCTTCTACTTGATTTTAATTTTTAAAATAATTTTGTTAAGTTATGTTTCTAGATCCAGTGTGTTCATAAAAAAAAAATCTGCTATAGACCTTTATTGTTGAAATTCAGAGACAAAAACTGTTTATAGGGGACATGGAGTGTTATCCATGACCAAGATTAAAAAGTAATAGTGGTAATAATCATCATTAGCATCATTATCACCCCAGTGTTAGTGATTATAGAACACTGTTGGATAGAAACCTTCTGAAGGGCATTTGTTTAGTAAATACGAAAAGCTTTTACAATATGAAAATCACCTAACCACAAATCACATATGCTTACCTCCAGAAGTTAGGAAATTACAAGAATAACATTAAAAATGCCAGCAAAAGCATATTCAAGAATAGGATAACTGAAGGTAAATATTGGGGAAATAGATTAATAAGTTATACTTAGGTGCAAGTAATGGATGATTCACTGCAAAGTTCCTGAATTAATAGAATGACTTAATATTTCAAGTTAAATATATTAAAATAGGCTCAATAATTGTATTAAGAATTCAGATTTAATTCAGAGAAGGCAATGGCAACCCACTCCAGTACTCTTGCCTAGGAAATCCCATGGACAGAGGAGCCTGGTAGGCTACAGTCCATGGGGTCACGAAGAGTCGGATATGATTGAGCTACTTCACTTTCACTTTCATGCACTGGAGAAGGATATGATAACCCACTCCAGTATTCTTGCCTGGAGAATCCCAGGGATGGGAGCCTGGTGGGCTGCCGTCTATGGGGTCGCACAGAGTTGGACAAGACTGACGTGACTTAGCGGCATCAGCAGCAGATTTAATTCTCATTCTTGGACTATTGGCTTTTGTCTGCAAGTAAACTATTAGAAATAATTATTGTGTTTCAGTGATTGGTTAGACTAATTAAGATTTATTTAAATCTCTGAAAATGTGGTCAGTATATATTTTTATTATGTGTTTCAGATATACAGTATCATAATTTGATATCTGTACACTCTAAAAAGTGATCATCACCACAAGTATAGTTATCATCTATTACCATACAGTTGATTCCTTTCATCCATTTTTCCCACCCACCAACCCCGTTCTCCTTGCTGCTGCTGCTGCTGCTGCTAAGTCGCTTCAGTTGTGTCCGACTCTGTGCGATCCCATAGATGGCAGCCCACCAGGCTCTCCTGTCCCTGAGATTCTCCAGGCAAGAACACTGGAGTGGGTTGCAATTTCCCGTTCTCTTTAGGTATCCACTTATAACCACTAATCTATTCTCTGTATCTATGAGTGTGTTTTTGTTGTATTTGTTTGTTCATTTGTTTTTATATCCAGATATGAGTGAAATCATATGATATTTGTCCTTCTCAGACTTATTTCATTTAGCACAGTACCTTCAAGGTCCAGCCATATTATCACAAATGGTAGGGTTTGAGAAGTATTCCACTGTGTATGTGTGTGTGTGTGTGTGTATCTTTTTTATCCATTCATCCAATGATGGATACTTAGGTTGCTTCCATTGCTTGACTGTTGTAAACAATGCTGCAGTGAATATATGGGTGCATATATCTTTTCAAATTAGTATTTTTGTATTCTTGAGGTAAATACCTAAAAGTAGAATAGCTGAATAATATGATAGTTCTATTCTTTTTTTTTTTTTGAGGAATCTTCAATAATTTCAAATGGAATTTCCATACCATTTTCCACAGTGACTGCACCAATTTATATTCCTACCAACAGTGTATGAAGGTTCCCTTTTCTTTACATACTCTCCAGTATTTGTTACTTCTTGTCTTTTCATTAATGGCCATTCTAACACATATGAGGTGGTATCTTATTGTGGTTTTAAATTGCATTTCCCTGATAATCAGTGATGTTGAATATCTTTTCATGTTCCTGTTGATTATCTGCATGTCATCTTTGGATTAATGATCTATTCAGATCCTCTTCCCATTTTTAAAAAGTTGTATATATTCTTTACATATTTTGAATATTTTAACAGTTTATCATATATATTGTAAATATCTTCTCCTATACAGTAGGCTGTTTTTTGATGATGATTTCCTTCACTATGCAGAAGCTTTTTAATTTGATGTAGTCCCAGTTTTTTTTTTTTTTTCCCTTGCCTCTGGAGTCAGATCTACAAAAATTTCACTAAGACTGATGTCAATGAACTTTTATATCTATGTTTACTTCTAGGAATTTTATAGTTCCCAGTCTTACATTTAGGTCTTTAATCCATTCTGAGTTTATTTTTGTACAGGGTATTAGAGAATGTTCTAAATTTCATTCTTTGAAATGTAGCTTTCCAGTTTTCCCAGCACCACTTATTGAAGAGACTCTTTTCTCCCTTGTATATTCTTACCTCCTTTGTTTGTTATAGATCAATTGGCCATAAGTGGTGGGTTCATTTCTGGGGTCTCTATTGTGTCCATTGATCTATGTTTCTGTTTTTGTGCTGGTACCATTCTGTCTCAGTGACTTAGCTTTGTAGTTTAGTCTGCAGTCAGGGATCATGCTTCTGCCGTCTGTTCTTCTTTGTCAAGATTTCTTTGGCTATTCAGGGTCTTTTGTGGTTTCATTCAAACTGTAGAATTATTTATTCTAATTCTATGAATTATGCCACTGGAAGTTTGGAGATTTCATTAAATCTTTAGATTGCTTTGGGTAGTATTAACATTATAACAGTATTTATTCCTTCACTCAATGAAAGTGGAATTCTTTTCTTTCACATCCTGGGTTACATTTATCTCTAGGTATTTTATTCTTTTTGATGCTATTGTAAGTAGGATTGATTTCTTAATCTCTCTGTTAGTTATTATTAGAGTTTGTTCTTTATGGCCTTTATTATGTTGAGGTATATTCTGTGTACACCCACTTCTTTGAGAGATTTTACCATAACTGAATGTTAATTTTTTTCTTTTCCTTTATAGGTTATTACAAAATACTGAGTATAGGTCCTTGTACTATATAGTAGGTCCTTGTTGGTTACCTATTTTATATATTGTAGTGTGTATACGTTAATCCCAAACTCCTAATTTATCCCCCTACATTCACCTTTGGAAACCATGAATTTGTTTTCTATGAGTCTGTTTCTGTTTGTAAAAAAATTCATATGTACTTTTTAAGGTTCCACATATAAGCAATACCGTGTATTTGTTTTTGTCTGATTTGTTTCACTTAGTATGATGATCTCAAGGTCCATCCATGTTGCTGCAGATGACATTTCATTATTTATTTATGGCTGAGTAATATTGCATGGTAGATACATATGCCACATCTTTACCCATTGATCTGTTGATGGACATTTAGGTTGCTTCCTTGTCTTGGCTGTTGTAAATAGTGCTGCAGTGAATATTGGGGTTGCATGTATCTTTTCAAATTATAGTTTTCTCTGGATATATGCCCAGCAGTGGGAGTGCAGAACCATAAGGTAACTGGTTTTTATGTTTTTAAGAAACCCCCCATATTGTTCTCCACAGTGGATTCACCAATGCACCTCCTCACCAATAGCATAGAAGGGTTCCTTTTTCTCTAAAATGTCTCCAGCATTTATTATTTGTAGACTTTTTATGATGGCCATTCTGACCAGTGTGACATGATACCTCACTGCAATTTTGATTTACATTTCTCTAATAATTATATATGTTAGCCAGATTTCCTGCCCATTTTTTGACTGGGTTGTTTGTTTTTTCAATGCAGAACTGTCAAAGCTGCTTGTACACTTTGGAACTCAGTCTCTTGTTGGTTTGCAAATATTTTGTCCCATTCTGTGCACTGTCTTCTCATTTTGTTTCCTTTGCTGTGTAAAAGCTTTTAAGTTTAATTAGGTCTGATTTTTTTTTAAATTTTTGTTTTTATTGCCATTATCCTAGAAGGCAAATCCAAAAAAGATACTGCTGTGGTTTAGGTTAGAGTGTTCTGCCTGTGTTTTCCTTTCGGAGTTTTATAGTATCCAATCTTACATTTAGGTTTTTAATCTATTTGAGTTTATTTTTATCTGTGATGTTAGAGAATATTCTAATTTTATTTTTTGAAATGCAACTATCCAGTTTTCCCAGCACAACTTATTCAAAAGACTGTTTTTTCTCCATTGTGTATTCTTCCTCTTTGTCATAGATTAATTGATCATAAGTGAATGGGTTTATTTCTGAGATCTCTATTCTGTTCCATTGATACATTCTTCTCTTTGTGCTTGTACCATACTGTCTTGATGACTTAGCTTCCTAGAATAGTCTGAAGTCAGAGAGTATGATTCTGCCAGCTCTGTTCTTCTTTCTCGAGATCATTTTGGTTATTCAAGGTCTTCTGTGTTTCCATATAAATTTTAAAATTGTCCTAGTTTTGTGAAAAAGGTTATTGGTAATTTAATAGTGATTTCATTGAGTCCTTAGATTGCCTTGGGTAATATAGTTATTTTAACACTCTTGATTTTTCCAATTCAAGAACCTGGTGTAACTCTCCATCTTTTTGTGTCATCTTGAATTTCTTTCATCAATGTCTTAGAGTTTTCAGAGTACAGGTCTTTTGCCTCTTTAGGTAGTTTTATTCCTGGGTGTTTTATTCTTTTTGATGCCATAGTAAATGGGATTGTTTCCTTAATTTCTCTTTTGGATCTTTTGTTGTTAACATATAGAAATGCAGCAGATTTGTGTGTACTAATTCTGTATCCTGCGACTTTACCATTGTTGAGCTCTAGTAGTTTTCTGGTAGCATCTTTAAGATTTCCTATGTATTGTGTGTCACCTCTAAACATAATAGTTTTGCTTCTCCTCTAATTTGAATTTCTTTTATTTCTTTCTTTTGATTTAAAAAAGTGTATTTATATTGTAATATAGTTGGTTAATGATATGTTAATTTCAGTTGTACAACAAAGTAATTCAGTTGTGTGTATACATGTATCTTTCCTTTTTCAAATTATTTTCCCATTTAGGTCATTACATAATATTGAGCAAATTTTCCAGTAGGTCCTTGTTGGTTATCCATTGTAAATACAGCAGTGTGTACATATCAATCCCAAACTCCCTAATATCTTTCCCCCTGACCCTTCCCCCCCTCATAACCATAAGTTCATTCCTAAGTCAGTGAGTCTGTTTCTATTTTGTAAATAAATTCATTTGTACCTCTGTTTTTAAAATATTTTGCATATAAGTGATCTCATCTTATTTCTCTTTCTCTGTCTGACTTAATTCAGTATGAATTCTTTTATTTCTTTTACCTCTCTGATTGCTGTGGCTAGGACTTCCAAAACTATTTTGAATAAAACTTGTAAGAAAGGGCATCCTTTTCTTATTCCTGATCTTAGAGGAGATTCTTTCAGCTTTTATTGTTGAGTATGATATTAGTCATGGGTTAATCATCGATGCCTTTATTATGTTGTGGTAGTTTCCCTCTAGGCTCACATTCTGGAGAATTTTTTAAATGATTATAAATGGATATTGAATTATATCAAAAGGATTTTCTGCATCTATTGATATAATGACATGTTCTTTCTTCTTCAGTTTGTTAGGTGTATCAGACTAGTTGATATGTGGATATAGAAAAATCTTTGCATCCCGGAGATAAATCCCACTTGACCATGATATGTGCTTCGTCACTCAGTCACGTCTGATGCTTTGCGACCCCATGGACTGTAGCCCACTAGTTTCCTCTGTCCATGGGGATTCTCTAGGCAAGAATACTGGAGTGGGTTGCCATGCCCTCCTCCAGAAGATCTTTCCAACCCAGTGATCAAACCCAGGTCTCCCACATTGCAGATGGATTCTTTACCATTTGAGCCACCAGGGAAGCCCATGAATACTGGAGTGGGTATTCACTTCTCCAGAGGCTCTTCCTGACCCAGGAACCTCCTGCATTGTAGGTGGATTCTTTACTAGCTGAGCTACCAGGGAAGGTATATGACCCTTTTAATGCATTGTTGGATTTGGTTCACTAGTGTTTTGTTAGGACTTTTGCATCTATATTCATTACTATTATTGGACTGTAGTTTTCTCTTCTTGTGGTATATTTGTCTGTTTTGGGTATCAGGGTGATGGTGGCCTCATAGAATGAGTTCAGTAGCGTTCCCTCCTCTAGCTTTAGAGGGATAAGTATTAATTCTTCTCTAAACATTTGGTAAAATTTGCCTGTGAAGTCATCCAGTCCTGGACTTTTGTTTATTTGCAGTTTTTAAGTCACAGATTCAACTGCAGTACTTGTGACTGGTCTGTTCATATTTTCTATTTATTACTGGTTCAGTCTGGGAAGATTGTGCCTTTTAAAGCACTTGAACATTTCTTCTGGGTTGTCCATTTTATTGGCATATAATTGCTTGCAGTAGTTTCTTGTGGTCCTTTGTATTTCTGTGGTGTCACTTGTAACATCTATTTCATTTTTAATTTTATTGGTTTGGACCCTCTCCCTTTTTTTTCTTGATGAATATGGCTAAAGCTTAATCAGTTTTATCTTTTCAAAGAGCCAGTGATAATTTCATTGATCTTTTCTATGGTTTTTAGTCTTCATTTTTATTTATTTCTTTTCTAATATTTATTATTTCTTTACTTCTACTAACTTTGGATTTTGTTTATTCTCCTTTCTCTAGTTGCTCTAGGGATGATGAATTTTCTCAAATGTGTTTTCTTCAGCTATTGAGATGATCATATGATTTTTATCTTTCACTTTGTTAATATGAATATACTGTATTGCATTGATTTATATGCAAATGCTGAATCATCTGTGTCCTGAAATAAATTCCACTTGATCGTGGTGTATGGTCCTTTAAATGTATTGTTAGATTGGAAAAGTAGTCAATATCATGTTGGCAGTTAGCATGACACTCAGGCCTGTGACTGGAATTGATTCATTATTCTTTTGACATTTCAAACGACAGTACGAAAATGAACCTAAGAAAGGTCTGAAGCTGGGACCCACTGAGCAGTACTTTTAGATAATTGCTTTTCACTTGTTTTGTCTCAAAGGGAATATTTCAATATTGTTTTTGTTTGGCTTATACATAGCACCTAGTAAAACAGACAGACATATAATCCAGGTCTCTAGAGTAGTTAAAACAGAGTCAGGAATTATTGAGGAATATTAAAGGCAAGTGTCTAACTTTGGGCCAAGTTTTCTTCATGTATAAGTGGAATCACTTATCTTTCACATACAAGTTACACCTCATATACCTGAAGTGAGATATTTTGGGGAACTAGAAGTTGATTTCTAGAAAACTTCCTGTTTTATATACTGGTCTAAGTAAGTTTCCATAACTTCTATCACAAATAAAAACCTCATTCCTGTGTACTTCAGCATCTTTCTGTCAATGTCTTAGTCATCCTTCTTGATAATCAGGCAGGCAGTGCACTGTGCAACTCTAGCAGTTGTTGTAAGAGAACTGGAAAATACTTAGAATAAGCTTTTAAGGATAGAGATTTCTGTCTTTATAAAGAGTTTTTTTTTAATAAAATGATGAGTGCTATCTTCTAAATTAATTGGGAATATATGAGAAGGTAAGAATAGTACTGTTACTTTTGTTTGCATAAAAATTACAGCATTTTAAACTTCAGAAATGGCTAATGGAAAACTTTCTCTCATGAAGATGCTTTAAATTTAACTTAATTTGTTGTGTGCTAAAATCAGACTATTTATCTGACTTAGAACTTCGGATAAATAGCAATCAGTGAGTAAATCAGAGCCATGCATGTTTAGGTCAATGTAGCTTCACTTGGTGTCTCTGAAATGTATGTGATTTTGAGAAGATCTTTGGAAAATTCTACAGAATAAAAGAGAAATACTATAGAGGCAGTATCATACTGAATAAAGTTAATTTTAAATTTGTATTTTTATATTAGGATGTTATAAAAAGTAATAATAATAAACATTAACATGTACTACTTAACCTCATTCATTGAGGAATAGACTCTTTGCTGTTAAAATAATAAGCTCATGAGGACTTTAAGATTCATTTTTTTAAATGCAAGAGACAGAAGTGATACTGAGACAGCAGACTGAGTTAAGAAAATAAATCTCGAAGGTTATATGACTCAAGATTAATAGGTAAATCACAATCAGTATCAAGGACTAACCATGGATAACTTCAAATAGTCTTATTTTAGCACACCACAAATTTAAAGAATTTTCATGGTAGAAATTTCTCCATAGCCATCTCTGGAGTTTAAAATGCTGTAATTTTTAAGCAAATGAAAAGACATATGTTTGATCCACCTGCCGATATCTAACATTATAGCATTTTTCTTCTTTCTTTTTCCTTTGTCTCCAAACCCAATAGCTTGATCAGGTTTTGTAAGATACTTAAATTGCTTGGAACACAGGATATACTCAGACTCAGCTATAAGGTATAGGTCATATAATTGCAGTCCTTTCTCTTTTTGGGAAAAAAAAAATCTGTAAGCTGTCCAAATATCTTGTTTCTTGAAGCTATTACTATATAGATTAATAGCTAAATGCAAAATCACGAGAGGCCATTGACTTGGATTTGTATCCTAGTTAAAATGTTTACTAAGTATTTGGTTCTGGTCATGTCATTGAAAATGGCTATACCTCAGTTGTTTTCTCTATCAACTTATATTTTTTTTCTAATTTTATTTTATTTTTAAACTTTACATAATTGTATTAGTTTTGCCAAATATCAAAATGAATCCGCCACAGGTATACATGTGTTCCCCATCCCGAACCCTCCTCCCTCCTCCCTCCCCATACCATCCCTCTGGGCCGTCCCAGTGCACCAGCCCCAAGCATCCAGCATCGTGCATCGAACCTGGACTGGCAACTCGTTTCCTACATGATATTTTACATGTTTCAATGCCATTCTCCCAAATCTTCCCACCCTCTCCCTCTCCCACAGAGTCCATAAGACTGTTCTATACGTCAGTGTCTCTTTTGCTGTCTCGTACACCGGGTTATTGTTACCATCTTTCTAAATTCCATATCTATCAACTTATATTTATTGAATCATTGTGAGAAATATATTAAATACAATATATAAAAGGGTACATAAAGTTTTCTGACCAACTTACCACATGGATCTAGTATAGATCACTGTCCATGGCAGAAATTCATAAGAACTCTGCATAAAATATGACCAAAAATCCATACTATATCTAAATTTTTTAAATGGCCAAAGGATAGCTCTGTCTCAAATTAAAAAAAAAATGGATCTCAAATTAGAGAGCTCAAATTTATGCTGATGACCTTTGTTAAGCAACAGACAAAGATACTAATCACACTGAGTGGTCAGTTTTTGTCTGGAATAAAGAGAAAAGTGATCAGGCCTTGAGTACAGGCAAGCTGGAAGGTATATATAAGGCTTCTCATAAAGCCACGGTGCTTGACATGATGTAGAGTCTTTGAAAAGAAAGGAGAAAAACTATACAGTGAAGTTTTTCTTTATACTATGGATGAGGAAAATAAAAAGAGATGTGAAAACTTTAAACCTGAGCCTTTGACCAAAGATGAAAAGAAATTCTGTAAGAGAAAAAAAAAGCTTTAAAACTGTATTTAAAGAACAAAATAGATATCTAGAAATAAAAAGTATAGACAATGATTTTAAATAAATATCATGAGAAGATTAAAAACAACTGAAGAAAAACAGAGAATGGTTAGACATAAGGATATATGCATTAATAAGTCATAAAAAGATAAACATACAGAAAATAGGAAGGAGAAAGACACGAAGAATTACAACACATCTATAATGATATTTTTCAGATGGGAGAATAGACAGAGTATGGAAGAGATAACAGCAAAAAAGAATGAACTGGAACTTTATTGACTTGAAGAACCAAAATAAAGACCCAAATGCACAACTGAAGAATCATAAGACATAAGCAGATAAAACATCAACAAATACAATGATGAAAACCCAAAGGAACAAAACTTAGATGCAGTAGAGCAATAAATCAAAACTCGAGAGTCTATGTAAATATATCTTTGATTTTCTTAGAGTAAAAAGGTTATCAATCTTGTCTGTATTTAGCTCAGGAACACATTAAGCACAAGAGCAAAATGAAAGCTTTTTTCAGTACTAAGAGAAAATATTACTTGAAATCTGACATCAACAAAATGAATAATGGCTTTGATGAAAAAAAATACAAGAGGTATCAATAAGAAACAAAATCATAAATAAGGAAATCCTGCTCTGGCTGAAATGGATTAAGAGGAACCAGATTTAAGCTCCCAGTTGAAACTATTAAAAAAAAAGTTTTTAAGACAGTGGACATTGCAAAATAAAGGGAAAGCATCCTTAGGAATGAAAACAGACAAACAAAAAAGAGCCCTAAGATGACCCAAGCTTCTTGAACTAATACAGTTTTCAGGCTGGAGCATAAGGAGGACAAATCCAGGTACAGTCCTGCACATCCCTACACCAGTAACACAAAGTGGAGACTCTCCAGGATGAAGGCAGTGAGTTCACAGCACAGAGGAAAGAGTTCCACGGACAGACCGTTCTGGAGAGGTAGAAGTTTCCCTAGAATATTCAGCTGCGTACTTCCCAATTATGTGTATGAGGAAACTGATCAAGGCCAGAAGAATGCTAAAAACACCTGAAGGAATAGAAGGAATAGTGGTTGATGCTTACACAGAGCTGGAAATAGTGTCACTTCTCATCAGCAATACTAGAAAACCTCAGGATTCCTAGAAGGTCGGGTACAGTGTTTTTGAGTACATATTCTGAAGTTATAATAATTAGCTTCATGTCCTCTCTGCTAACTTATGTCTCCATTAGTTAGAGGTCATTTTTGATTGATATATCCCCTCACCAAAGCGTACATTTCTGGCTTCCTTTCATGCTTGGTTCTCAGTACATTCTATGAGGCTAGCATTGCATGCATGCATGTGTGCTCTTTGTAACCCCATGGACGGCGTCATGCCAGGCTCCTCTGCCCATGGGATATTTCAGAATACTAGAGTGGATTGCCATTTCCTCCTCTAGGGGATCTTCCCAACCCAGGGATCGAACCCAGGTCTCTTGCATCTCCTGAATTGGCAGGCGAATTCTTTTACCACTGAGTCACCTACCTTTGTATACAAGATACACTGTCTTAAATATAGCATAAAATTATTTTACAGCCTGTTTGTGGCATATTATAGATGGAAGTATTTATTCATTTAGCCCTTCCAACACTTGGAAAAACCATTAGGATACATTAATGGCATTTATCTAAATTCTGATAAGCAGGATAAATCTGTAGTTTTCTTTGACTTCTAATCTGTAGCCAAAGAAATTATCTCAGTTTGTCTTTAATGAGTTTGCTTTTTTTCCTGTGCTGTACAGATGCATTGCTAACAGCAGTCTTTTAAAACACTTCAACAGTTCTATTGATTTTGAAGGGCCAAAACACTTTGCCTAGATATGTATGGAAGGAGTGTTCCTGGACATTTACATGTGTTAATACATACACAAAAAAATTAGGCTTTTAGCAATTTTGACCTACCCAAAGTATATATTAGAGTTTGAGGATACATTCCTGTTTTTCTCACTACACAATTTTGTGGGTTTTTTTAAAATCATAAACAACTCTCAATGTTAAATGACAAGATCAAAAAGTAAACTCTATTTCAGAGAAAATACTGTTTTTAATACTGAAGGAATGCTGATTAGCATACATAGTAGTTTGAAGACTGAAATTATTTCCTCATTCTAGAAAATTCAGAGAAAGAAAAATTGTTATGTAGGCTATGTCAATAACAGTTTCATATATTTATGCACTAAAAACAACAAAACCATAACTTGATAACCTGAGGTGCTGGGTATACCCAGGCAGCATCTCCATTATGAACCAAATTACACTTAGCCTGTGCAGAGAAATAATGGATAAAGTTTCTCCCTTCTCTCTTTACTCTCATTTTCGTAAGGTAAAAGTTCTTCATTTGATTTTCTTATAAGATCCCTTACCTTGATAGATTGGAAGTACTTGTATTGAACGACTTGGTGAAAGCTATGGAGCAGCAGGGGTTAGGAAGCTTTGGAGTCCACTGGGGTGGCTAAGAACAGAAGCAGAAGTTACAGCGCCACGTTCATGCCTGCTTCACAAAGCAGCTTGGAGATGCATTCCTATGACTAAGATGAAGCCTTGCACCAAAGCATACATTTTCAAACCCACAGAGATTCTTTGGGCGTTACTGGAAATACCTCTAATGATGTGATTCAGGGTGAGGCGCACCCTGAATGAGAAGATGAGAATGAGAGCAGTGGGATCCCTATCTTAATAGAACAGCTTTGCTTTCAGCTATTTTCTATTTGGACTTTGATATGATGGAGAGTTTTTAGAGTGAGCGCCCCTGATACTGCAGCTGGTAAAGAATCCACCTGTAATGCAGGAGACCCCCATTCCATTCCTTGGTCAGGAAGATCCTCTGGAGAAGGGATAGGCTACCCACTGCAGTATTCTTGGGCTTCCCTGGTGGCTCAGATGGTAAAGAATCTGCCTGCAATGTGGGAGACCTGGATTCAATCCCTGGCTTGGGAAGATGCCCTGTATTCTGGCCTGGAGAATTCCATGGACAGAAGAGCCTGGCAGGCTACAGTTCATGGGGTCACAAAGAGTTGGACTCGACTGAGTGACTTTCACTTTCAAAGTTTCTAGAAAGGTTTTAAGAACTACTAATCCAAGGAAAGTTATGACCAACCTAGATAGCATATTCAAAAGCAGAGATATTACTTTGCCAACAAAAGTCTGTCTAGTCAAGGCTATGGTTTTTCCTGTGGTCATGTATGGATGTGAGAGTTAGACTGTGAAGAAGGCTGAGCACCAAAGAATTGATGCTTTTGAACAGTGGTGATGGAGAAGACTCTTGAGAGTCCCTTGGACTGCAAGGAGATCCAACCAGTCCATTCTGAAGGAGATCAGCCCTGGGATTTCTTTGGAGGGAATGATGCTGAAGCTGAAACTCCAGTACTTTGGCCACCTCATGCGAAGAGTTGACTCATTGGAAAAGACCCTGATGCTGGGAGGGATTGGGGGCAGGAGGAGAAGGGGACGCCAGAGGATGAGATGGCTGGATGGCATCACTGACTCGATGGACGTGAGTCTGAGTGAACTCTGGGAGTTGGTGATGGACAGGGAGGCCTGGCGTACTGCGATTCATGGAGTCGCAAAGAGTCAGACATGACTGAGAGACTGAACTGAACTGAACTGAACTGAATCCAAGAGATGGCCAAGGTCTTTTATATCTATAGTGCTCTAAGGTTGTATTCCATTTCTGCCTAAGTACATAGTCAAGCTAGAAGAATTAGATGCTTTTTTTCCCTACTAAACTCTTTAACACCAATTTTAATATTTTTGCCACCTCATACATGCAACTCACCTAATCACAGATTTCTGAACAAAGTATAAATATTTTGCTACCCTTGAAAAAATCATTTAATTCTGGGTTTTTATCACAGTATACTATTTTTATTAATAATTTAACATCCTCTGTGCTCTTACAAGCATTGCATCAGTATATTTTCTCTATTGAAGATGTGGAATATTACAGATTGACCTTTTCAGAAACTTTGTAGTATTGGAACGATACAGGCTACAGCAATATCATTTACTGTCATCCTATTCTTTACTCTAGGAAATAAAACACAATTAAGATTTAGTTGAGTTTTATCCTAGTTCTCTCCTCCTGACTCTTTTGTGATTCATCTTCAAGAAAATAGCAATTTATTGATAATTGATCTCGAACATGTATCTCATCTTCTGCCGACACATGAGTCGGCTTAGCTGTCCTCCACTTTAGATGGCTACCCATCCTGTCATGTGGAAAAGGTTACTCTTCTCCCTAGGTCGCTAGTGTAGGACTAAGATTAGACGGTGGTCTTTAACAGGATTCACTCAAAGGTTGATAGGTGAGGGGAACTGTTATTTCTGGCCACGCAGCCTGTTCTGCCTGTCTCAGTATCTGACAGAACATCTGCCAAATCTGGCTCTTTCAGTTGTGCAGAATTTTGTGAAAAAGATCAGTCTAGTCCAAGGCATAATTTGCAGAATTTTATACAGATAAATTTGAAAACCTAGATGAAACACATAATGACTAATTTTTAAATTTTTTCTCAGTAAGTTAACACATGTATAGTACTTCCCCCCCGAAGTAGTCCACATCAAAATCCATCCCAATAGAGGCAGAAAGTTCCAACAAAACAATTCTAAAGAAAAACCAAGAGAAAAAGATAAAGAGTATTCGACAGAAGACACCATGGGGTTTCACAGGGAACTAAGCCAATTCTTTAAGAAATGGATCATCCCAAACTTTATGAATTATGATAGAGCATAAAAAAGTTTTTGAAATTTATTTGACATCAATGCAGCATAGATACCAAAACCTGACCCAAAAAATTGCACCCAAAACTGCAAACCACACCACTTACTTATGAGTAGTCATAAAAAAATTTGGAATATATTGAAAGACTATCCTATCATGACCAAGTTAATTATTTCCAAGAGATCAAGGTAGTTTGATACCGTTGCTGATATTTAGTCCTGAGTTGTGTCCAACTGTTTGCAACTTGATGCAGTATAGCCCCCCAGGATCCTCTGTCCCTGGGATTTCCCAGGCAAGAATACTGGAGTGGGTTGCCATTTCCTTCTTCAGGGGATCTTCCTAACCCAGGAATCGAACCAGACCCAGGGATCTACTGCATTGGCAGGTGGATTCTTTACCACTGAACCACCTGGGAAGCCCAGTTTGATATTAGGGAATCAATTATTAAAATCCTGCATATACGTTTATTCAAACAAATTGATCATATGAACATCTCCATTGAGAATATATGGCATTTGAAAGAAAATTACTATTCACGATTACACCCTAAACTTAAAAGGGGTTGTTGAATATTTCATTAACTTGATTAAAATTCACCTTAAATAACTTTATATCAAGAAAACATAAAAGTATCAGTGAGAATAGTAATACAAGTGTTATGGGAACTTAGTAAAATGGCACAAAATAAAACACTAAAAAATTCTAAAACTTTCCTAAGAACAAACATCAGGTAAAAAATACATAATGGATGAGAACATATATTTATCTCAGCAATAAAAGATGAAACTTCACACTCATGAAATTAGCAGGAAACATCCAACTCTTAAATGGGGAAAACCCTAGAGTCCTGAAAGATTTAGAAATAGATTTGGAAAAAAATGAAAATCATATCATGGTCTTAAATAAGAAGTCTAAACATCCTAAAGATGTTATATATTAGTTATTAAAATGTAATGCAGTCCCAGTACAAATACTTTTCCAGAGCTAGTCAAATTGATTATAAAATCCATTAGCGAGAACAAAAATCAAAATACTCCATCAGATCAGATCAGTCACTCAGTCATGTCCAACTCTTTGCAACCCCATGAATCGCAGCATGCCAGGCCTCCCTGTCCATCACCAACTCCCAGAGTTCACTCAGACTCACGTCCATCGAGTCAGTGATGCCATCCAGCCAGCTCATCCTCTGTCGTCCCCTTCTCCTCTTGCCCCCAGTCTGTCCCAGCATCAGAGTCTTTTCCATTGAGTCAACTCTTCGCATGAGGTGGCCAAAGTACTGGAGTTTCAGCTTTAGCATCATTCCTTCCAAAGAAATCCCAGGGCTGATCTCCTTCAGAATGGACTGGTTGGATCTCCTTGCAGTCCAAGGGACTCTCAAGAGTCTTCTCCAACACCACACTTCAAAAGCATCAATTCTTCGGCACTCAGCCTTCTTCATAGTCCAACTCTCACATTCATACATGACCACAGGAAAAACCATAGCCTTGACTAGATGAACCTTTGTTGGCAAAGTAATGTTTCTGCTTTTGAATATGCTATCTAGATTGGTCATAACTTTCCTTCCAAGGAGTAAGCATCTTTTAATTTCATGGCTGCAGTCACCATCTGCAGTGATTTTGGAGCCCCCCAAAATAAAGTCTGACACTGTTTCCACTGTTTCCCCATCTATTTCCCATGAAGTGGTGGGACTGGATGCCATGATCTTCGTTTTCTGAATGTTGAGCTTTAAGCCAACTTTTTCACTCTCCACTTTCACTTTCATCAAGAGGCTTTTGAGTTCCTCTTCACTTGCTGCCATAAGGGTGGTGTCATCTGCATATCTGAGGTTATTGATATATCTCCCGCCAATTTTTATTCCAGCTTGTGTTTCTTCCAGTCCAGCATTTCTCATGATGTACTCTGCATAGAAGTTAAATAAGCAGGGTGACAATATACAGCCTTGATGAACTCCTTTTCCTATTTGGAACTAGTCTGTTGTTCCATGTCCACTTCTAACTGTTGCTTCCTGACCTGCATACAAATTTCTCAAGAGGCAAATCAGGTGGTCTGGTATTCCCATGTCTTTCAGAATTTTCCACAGTTTATTGTGATCCACACAGTCAAAGGCTTTGGCATAGTCAATAAAGCAGAAATAGATGCTTTTCTGGAACTCTCTTGCTTTTTCCATGATCCAGCGGATGTTGGCAATTTGATTTCTGGTTCCTCTGCCTTTTCTAAAACCAGCTTGAACATTAGGAAGTTCACGGTTCACGTATTGCTGAAGCCTGGCTTGGAGAATTTTGAGCATTACTTTACTAGCATGTGAGATGAGTGCAATTGTGCAGTAGAATCTCTGACAAAGAAGTATGTATGTGTTGGGCAGAAATGAGTAGTTGATTGTATTCTAGCATACAGATATTAAAACATACTATGAGTTTATCATTAAATTGTTTGATGCTGGCAAGTTAATAGGCACACAGAAAAATGGGATGAATAATAAAACTTGAAGGCCAACAAATAGCAAATAAAAGTTTACCATATGACAGTGTTCAATTTGAAATTATTGGAAGAAATGGATGTTTGTAACAAGTATTGTAGGAGATCTGACATTATTTTTAAAAAAAGATTAAATGGATTTATTTTTCATAGTTCATGAGATTATCTAAGTTTCTAGATAGAAGGCCTGGGCAGAAGTGATGAAACTTGCAGAACTGCTGGCAATTGCATTCTTTGTCCTTGACCCAACTCAGTGTGTACATTTTCTCACTAAAATCAATGTATAAAATATTTATTGCTGCACTAATATATAGAAAATGGAGATAAGCCAAATGTTGATTAATTATAAAATGGATAATTATATTTTGATATGTTTATACAAAGGCATTCTATAATGATATAATAAAGGAACAGTACTGTGTGCAATAGAATGAGTACATTTTACAAACATAATGTTGAGAAAATGACAGTGATTATGTTTAAAGTCAAAAACCAAGCAGAACTAGAAGTTACCATCATGGTTACTTTTTGGGAGACATATTGACCCTTTCTGGGATATTGGCAATGTTCTGCTTCTGAATCTGGAAGCTCATATATGGAATGTTCGCTTCATAAAACTTGATTGTTTTGCTGGTGATTGGTTCACTTATCTGTATGTCTGCCATCTGTTAGTAATTTTAAAAAGCTGACTGGTTTTCAACCTGCATTAATAAAAATTTTTAGATTTCTTAATGAAAAATCCTATATGTTTACAACTGTAATAAATTAGTAATATTAAGTATTCCATAGGTAAAATTATTGTGGGAAATATGGGAAGGCTCACATTTTTCCATCCTCCCTAGGGACAAAGAAATAGAATGATTCATAAAATACCTCACATTAAGTTTGAGATATACAGAATCTGGGCATCTATCTACCACATATTTAGTGGTAGTGTTTGATTTCAGGGAAAGTATCTAAAAGGAAAATGTCTCTTGAGTGCAGAATTAGCATATAAGTTTACATATATCAATAAATATTGCAAAATGTGTTATAAGAATGAAAAGTGGAATAATGGCTCACATATGAGAAGTTAAATTAGTTTCATCATTGTGAAAAACACCTATCATTCTATTTAGATGAGATTTTGGAATCCATTGATGTTGTAATACATTGAGACTTTTAGAGATGTTGCATTTGGGTGAGCGTATTTTTCATAATAGATGGATATGAATCTTTGAGCATCAGAAGTAGATTGCAGTAGCCTGAACAGTGGTTTCCAAAGTTTTCCTAATCTCAATCACCAGAATGTGTGAATATGTACCTTATATGGCAGAAGGGATTTTGCAGCTATGAATAAGAATTAAAAAAAAAAACAACACCTATCATTCAAATGTTGTAATTATATAAGAGATCTTTGATATACAATAGTTTTATAAGAAAGTACCTAGATCCTTAGGCCTTTAGTGTTTTGTTTCTTTTAACTCAGAAAAAGCTTCAGTTCTAGTATTACCTATTTTCCAATACTATAAATACTAAAAAAAAAAAAAATTTAAAGAAATCTGCTGATGTCTTTTGCTTGAGCGTCGGCAACATATTCAATCCTAGGAAATTTAACCTCTGTCTGCCTCTATTCACTATATGCCTGTAAAAGTGACTTGGAGGTATTTGGCTGAGTTTCATAGTATTTTATTGACACAAATTTCATCTTAACAGTCATACATCTTCACCAAATAAGGCTATGCTAAAACTCAAGCCTTCAAGATAAATAGATTTGTATAGGGGAAAATATAGCAAGAGGTTGAAAAAGTTCAAGGAATCAAATGAATAGAGCATGACACTTGGTCAGCATCTAAAATGGGAACATCAAATATAATATCAGTTATGCAGGAATAACATGGATTTCTAGGGCAAATATGATTTATTCATTGCACGCCGAAACATTGTGTGAAAGGAAACATCCATCACTGTAAGAAAGTGCTGTTTGCAAGCTGCCTAATAGCCATGAAATCATATTCTCAGTCCAATCAAAGAGCAGATAAAGACTTTAAAAACTGACAGCTTACATTTTTATCCCTATTTAATAAATAAAACTTCTAAAATTATATGTTGTAGCTAGGACCACAGCCCAGTCCTCTGCTTTCTCAGAACTCTGAAAGAAAAACCAGCACCACAATCAAAAGGTTTTCTTTCTCTATGGCTTGTTAACTCATTTGCAGTATTTTTAAGAATGTGGTGTCTTGGAAAATATTTCTTTTTGGCTAAAGGGAAAAAAAAAAAATCTCAACTGATTTTTAGCCCCAAAGCAAAATAAGATTATCCCAATTGGCATTCTTATTCAAAATTGAATATTAAAATCAAACAGCTACTGGCAATGACAGTGATGATCAAAGGCAATGATTATGAAAACTAAGGATTTATTTAAGAGTAAAAAGGAAATTACCTAGCCTTGTCATTAAAAACGAAAATGATACCAACATATCAATATCCATATGGACTAATCGATGTGGCAGAGACCAAATGCTCTGGCTGGCAAGTGCTTAGCAGAAATCAGAGAACACTGTACAAGGAGATAAGTAAAGAACAGTGAATATAAGTAAGATACTCTGTTGGAAAATATACTCTTATTTCTATTCATATGTAAATCCTACTGACAAAATTTGTATATGGGGTTGCAGTTGGAATTAAGTTGTGCATACTTCCAGTTGTAAAAAACATAAGTTATGTAATAATAAATAAGTACAACATTGAGAATATAATCAATAATATTGCAATAACTTTATAAGGTGATGGATGGCTACTAGATTTATAGTAGTCAATTCTCCACAGTAAAGAAACCATCAACAAAGTGAAAAGAAAACCTACAGAATGGGAGCAAAATATTTGCAAACCAAATATCTGATAAATGGTTAATAATTATGTAAAGAATTCATATATTGGGAGGGAAGTTCAAGAGGGAGGGGACATATGTATACTTAACCTGAGCTATGTTGGTATATGGCAGAAACCAACACAATATCATAATTACCCTTCAATAAAAAATAAATATATTAAGAAAAAAAGAACCCAATAAAAAAATGAGTAAAGGACTTCAATAGACATTTTTCCAAAGAAGATATAGGAAAGTCTACCTAGATGGCATATTGAAAACCAGAGACATTACTTTGCCAACAAAGGTCCATCTAGTCAAGGCTATGGTTTTTCCAGTGGTCATGTGTGGTTGTGGGAGTTGGACTGTGAAGAAAGCTGAGCACCAAAGAATTGATGCTTTTGGACTGTGGTGTTGGAGAAGACTCTTGAGAGTCCCTTGGACTACAGGGAGATCCAACCAGTCCATTCTAAAGATCAGGCCTGGGTGTTCTTTGGAAGGACTGATGCTGAAGCTGAAACTCCAGTACTTTGGCCACCTCATGAGAAGAACTGTCTCATTGGAAAAGACTCTGATGCTGGGAAGGATTGGGGGCAAGGGGAGAAGGGGACGACAGAGGATGAGATGGCTGGATGGCATCACTGATTCATTGGATATGAGTCTGAGTGAACTCTGGGAGTTGGTGGTGGACAGGGAAGCCTGGCATGCTGCGATTCATGGGGTCGCAAAGAGTCAGACACGACTGAGCAACTGAACTGAACTGAACAGATACATGAAGAGATAGTCAACATCACTAGTCAATAGGGAGTTGCAAATTAAAACTATAATGAGATACCAACTCATGCTTGTAGGCCATCATCAAAGACAAAAGTTAACAAATGCTGGTGTGGATGTGGAAAAAAGGGAACTCTTGTGCAGTTATAAATTGGTGCAACCACTATGGAAAATAGTGAGGAGATTCCTCAAACAATTAAAATTAAAACTGTCATATGATCTAGCAATTTAACTTTTGGGAATATCCAAATGAAATGAAAACACTAATTCAAAAAGATATATGCACCCCCATGTTTATAGCTGCATTATTTATAGTCACCAAGACAGGAAAACAACTTGAGTATTTGTTGATGGGTGAATGGATAAAGAAGTTGTTATACACACACACACATGTACAATGAATATAATTAGTTACAAAAAATAAACGTATCCTATCATTTGCAGCAAGATGGGTGGACCTTGATGGTACTGTACCAAGTAAAATAAGTCAGAGAAAGAGAAAGACAAATACTGTCTGATCTCACTTATATGTGGAACCTGGAGGGGGAAGAAAAGACTCATAGAAAAAAGGTCAGACTTGTGGGTACCAAGTCAAATGATAGGGGGAAGAGGAATTAGAGAAAGATGGTCTACAAACTCCCAGGTATAAGATAAATTAAGTACTAGCAATATACCATGCAACATGATGAGTATAGCTAACACTGCTATATGGTAGAGAGATATGATGTTATATGTTATATAATAGGTATCTATATATGATATATGTATATATGATATCTATCATACAACACTGCTATCTAAAGTCTCCTCACAAGGAGATCCCCCCACCCCAACTTTTCTTCTTCTCTTTTTTTAATTGAATATATATAAGAGGATGGTTTATTAGCTGAACCTATTGTGGTAATCTTTTCACTATACATGTAAAATCAAGTCATCATGCTGTGAGCCTCAAACTTATGAGTGATATATGATGTCAATTATTTTTAAATATACCTGGAAAATAAAATTGCCATAACATCTTAGACATCATTTATCTTTAAGATAGACATAGGAACAAGAATTAGTTTGGAAAGTGTGTAAATGAGGGCTGGGAAAAATAGCCTTAAGATTTAGGTACATATATTATTTATCTAGTTACTGTTAATTTATAATACGAATAACATTGTTCTAGTTCCTGGAGAAAAACAGGAAGAGGAGCAGAAAAAAAAAAAAAAAAGAACCTACCTATATGGAGCTTACATTCTAAACAAAGAGTTTTAAAAAGAATAAATTATAAACTCATGACCTGTCAATGGTTTTAAATGCCACAAAAACAGTAATACTGATTTTAAAAGGACAAGTAGTATGTATTCATTATAGATGAGTTTGTTTCATAAAAGGTGGTCAGGAAAGCTTGACTTATTGATTAGGTGATATTTAATCAAAGACATAAATAAGGAAATCCATGGATTTTTGTTTTACTACAAGAATGAAATTTATTTAAAAATTTTAATGTAAATTTTTACTGTAAACTTTACTGTAAGTACAGTTAAAATAAATTTAAGAGATAATAGTATAAGTGACAATTGGGTCAAAAGTATGCTAGACAGCTTGAACAACAGGTACTAGTTAGCCCAAATGTAGTATACCTGGATAGGACCAAGTAAGGGAAAGTTAGTAGAAGTGAAGATACAAAAATCATAGGGAGACAGATCATGCAAAGTCATCTAAGCAATTGGAGGACTTTTGACTTTAGAGTTGCCTAGAAAGACATGGAAAGTTTGAACAAAGGGATGATATTATTTTTCTTCTGTTTTAAAGGATTCATACTAGTTACTAAGTTGTGGGTAGACCAAAGAGAAGAACAATATCAGAAGATAATTGGGTAACTAATTAGATTAGATAAATAATTGAACCAAAGTGATGATGTTTTGGACCTAAGCATTGATACTGGAAATAGCAAGAAAGGTCCGATTATGGATGTACATTAAAGATGGAGTTGACAGGATTATCTGGGGAGGGGGGTGGTGGACACGGGTAAGTGAGAATGAGGAGAATCAATGTCGATTTCAAAGTTTTTCACTTTAGCAACTTGAAGGATAAGATTGTTTTTGCCTATAGTTTGGAATGAAGAGGTACAGTAAGTTTGAGGAGAAAGATGAGGCTTTTTACAGTTTTGAATGTATTTATTGAAATCATCTATTGAACCGTTAAGAGATGCCAAGTCCAAGTCAAATAGGGAAATCTATGAATCAGTTCAGACCAAAAAGAGGTAACATGATGTAGCTTCTTGGGGGTAATGAAGCAGCAGTGTTTCTGTATCGTGATGGTTATACGGATCTGTACCTGTGATACAATCTTACGGCCTTATGCAACCCCCCAGAATGAGTGCATATAAAGACTGACAAAACCCAAGTAAGATCTATGGTTAAGTTAATGGCTTTTGTTCTAACGGGAATTCCAGACTTTGATCACTGTACTGTTTGGATAGATATTATTATGAAGGAATCCAGCCAAAAAGTACAGGAGAGCTCCCTCTGCTATTTTTGTAACTTTTACCCGAGTCTACAGTAATTTCAAAACAGAAGGTCCAAAAATGTAAAATAAAATGAGAATGAAATACCGACTATGAGTTTTAGCCTCATTCCACATGCACAAGTGCTCTTTGGATGGAAAGCCTGGCTTGAACCAGTTTAAGTGAAACTTTGAAGAGGGAGATTGGAGACAACTAAGTATACTGAGGAAATTTCAGGAATTTTGCAGAGAAATTGAGTGTTAGCTGGATAAGAATTAAGGATTAAGAGAATTTTTTTTTTGGTTGGGAAAATTTTACAATTTTAATTCTCATTGGAATGATCCAGTAGAGGGTTTAGGAGCTTAAACTTGGATTTAGGACAGAGAGCACAATTACTGGAGCTGCATTTTTAAGGAGGAGAGAAGAGATGGAATTTGATGCATAGGCACTGGCTTAGGCTTCAGATCCAGTCACAGGCAGACATATCCACTTCTATTTGTCTATCTATCTTTATTTAGGCAAGTGAGAGACTTGAAAAAGTTGACAATATATTGTAATATTGAAAGAGATTATTATATTCCCACTTAACTAGTGGGAAACTGGTGATCCTGCAACATAGCATATGTTGTCTTAGTTGTGATTTCCTTTAGTCACATTTAGTGGTGAGGATTTAGTACAGCTGAAATTTTGCTCCAATATCCAAGAAAGTAGGAGAGTGATCAGGTAGTTTGAGATACTTTCTAGAAAGTGAATCAAAGAATAATTGCTGAAGTCTAAGCTAAATAAGAAGGGAATTAAAGACTTCTGCATGATTTTGCACAATACAGCTTTGTCACACTCAGTTCTGTTCAATTCAGTCACTTAGTCATGTCTGACTCTTTGTGACCCCATGGACTTCAGGACGCCAGGCCTCCCTGTCCATCACCAACTCCCAGAGTTTACTCAAACTCATGCCCACTGAGTCGGTGATGCCATGCTACCATCTCATCCTCTGTCGTCCCCTTCTCCTCCCGTCTTCAATCTTTCCCAGCATTGGGGTCTTTTCAAATGAGTCAGCTCTTCACATCAGGTGGCCACAGTATTGGACTTTCAGCATCAGTCTTTCCAATGAATATTCAGGACTGAATTCCTTTAGGATGGACTGGTTGGATCTCCTTGCAGTCCAAGGGACTCTCAAGAGTCTTTTCCAACATCACAGTTCAAAACATCAATTCTTCAGTGCTCAGCTTTCTTTATAGTCCAACTCTCACATCTATACATGACTACTGGAAAAACCATGTCTTTGACTAGATGGACCTTTGTTGGCAAGGTAACGTCTCTGTTTTTTAATAGGCTGTCTAGGTTGGTCATAACTTTCCTTCCAAGGAGTAAGCATCTTTTAGTTTCATGGCTGCAGTTACCATGTTCAGTGACTTTGGAGCCCAAACAAATAAAGTCTGAAACTGTTTCCACTGTTTCCCCATCTATTTGCCATGAAGTGATGGGACCGGATGCCATGATCTTCGTTTTCTGAATGTTGAGCTTTAAGCCAGCTTTTCTAATTTCCTCTTTCACTTTCATCAAGAGGCTCTTTAGTTCCTTTTCACTTTCTGTCATAAGGGTGCTGTCATCTGCATATCTGAGGTTATTGATATTTCTCCTGGCAATCTTTTCCAATTTCCTCTTTCACTTTCATCAAGAGGCTCTTTAGCTCCTCTTCACTTTCTGCCATAAGGGTGGTATCATCTGCATATCTGAGGTTATTGATATTTCTCCTGGCAATCTTGATTCCAGCTTGTGCTTCCTCCAGCCCAGCATTTCTCGTGATGTACTCTGCATAGTGCTTCCCTGGTGGCTCAGAGGTTAAAGCGTCTGCCTGCAATGTGGGAGACCTGGGTTCGATCCCTGGGTCAGGAAGATCCCCTGGAGAAGGAAAAGGCAACCCACTCCAGTACTCTTGCCTGGAGAATCCCATGGATGGAGCCTGGTAGGCTGCAGTCCATGGGGTCGCAAGGAGATGGACATGACTGAGGGACTTCACTTTCACTTTCACTTTCACTCTGCATATAAGTTAAACAAGCAGGATGACAATATACAGGCTTGACGTACTCCTTTCCCGATTTGGAACCAGTCTGTTGTTCCATGTCCAGTTCTAACTGTTGCTTCCTTTCCTGCATACAGATTTCTCAGGAGGCAGGTCAGGTGGTCTGGTATTCTCATCTCTTGAAGAATTTTCCACAGTTTATTGTGATCCACAGAGTCAAAGGCTTTGGCATAGTCAATGAAGCAGAAATAGATGTTTTTCTGGAACTCTCTTGCCTTTTTGATGATCCAGCGATGTTGACAATTTGATGTCTGGTTCCTCTTCCTCTTCTAAAACTAGCTTGAACATCTGGAAGTTCACAGTTCACAAGTTGTTGAAGCCTGGCTTGGAGAGTTTTGAGCATTTATCACACTGTTTGCACTTAAATTATCGCTGATACTGTTTAGTATATTCTTTGTAAATCCATTTGGGAATCAGATTAGGATCCAGCCTATAAAATCCACATGGTTTTCATTTGTTTATACATGTCATTTTGCCTCTGAAGCCAAGTAATTGTTAATCACCATTCATAAGAGAGAAATTCATAGACAAAAATATTAAATTCCTCTATGTGTAATATCCAGAGAAGGATAAAATGGTACATTCACTACTAAAAGATAATTATCACTTGCAATACTTTATATGTATGCATACAGTCTTATAAACCACACCTTTTCTTTACTAATGGTATAAGAATAAAATTGCAAATTGGGGGGATTTCCTGGTGGTTTAGGGGTTAGGGCTTAGCACTTTCACTGTGATGGTGTGGATTTAGTTCCTACATTGAAGAACTAACATCCTGCAAGCCAAGTGGTGTGGCCAAAACACAAAATTAAAATTACACTTTGGTATCAATGTATATTTTGCAAAAAGGAAGAAAAAAAACTCATATGAACAATATTAAATATATATATATATATATGTTTTTTTACTACTTTATATATATATTTTTTTACTTAATGGAAGTATGTTGTCAGCCTTTTTTTGACTAAATCATAAGTTTTTTTTTTAAATCATAAGTTTTTATTTCATACATTTTAAGCAATTAAAAAGAAACTTTTAAAAGTCAGTCAATGGAATTATTGTGGCTGCTATGTGGTCCAACACCCTGTTTATCAACTATAAAGAAAGAAGAGTTAATTGCAGATAGCAGTTATCTTCCTGTGGTCATGTATGGATGTGAGAGTTGGACTGTGAAGAAGGCTGGGCGCTGAAGGATTGATGCTTTTGAACTGTGGTGTTGGAGAAGACTCTTGAGAGTCCCTTGGACTGCAAGGAGATCCAACCAGTCCATTCTGAAGGAGATCAGCCCTGGGATTTCTTTGGAAGGAATGATGCTAAAGCTGAAACTCCAGTACTTTGGCCACCTCATGCAAAGAGTTGACTCACTGGAAAAGACTCTGATGCTGGGAGGGACTGGGGGCAGGAGGAGAAGGGGATGGCAGAGGATGAGATGGCTGGATGGCATCACTGACTCGATGGATGTGAGTCTCAGTGAACTCCGGGAGTTGGTGTTGGACAAGGAGGCCTGGCATGCTGCGATTCATGGGGTCGCAAAGAGTCAGACACGACTGAGCGACTGATCTGATCTGATCTGATTGGACAGTTATTAACAAGTTCAATAGTATACTATTAATATATCATTGAAAATAATAAGATCACGTACGTAATGTCTTATTTTTTAGTTAGAGTTTATTTTAATAGGGCTAAAGATGTTTGTCTCCGTGTTGACCAATGAATGGAATAGGGTAAAAAAATCATGTTTGCAGTTTCTTTGTGCAGTGGGTCTTTACTTGCCACTGGATAAATGCTGCCTTAGAATTTGCTACCTGACTGAACTGAACTGAACTATAAAGAATCTAAATCCAGGCATAAAATTTGTGCAAGTATGTATATTCTCATCCTTGCAAATTCCATATGTAAGCTGTTTAATTTTGGATATGATGTGGTCATTGCTACCTCATCAAAGACTAAAGAGAAACCCTTATTTGAAAAGTACAGTAAACCATATTTTGATATAAGTAGCTCTTAATACAGCAGGTCTCTAATTACTGCCAGCCAGTATGCCTACCTACAGAGAAAGCTTTTATCTAGGTCAGTTTGAATTATTATTAGTAGGAGAGTAAAACTCCAGCTCAACAACTACCACGATAAAACAGCAACAACAAACAGAAAAGAAACCAAAAATAAAAAGAAGAAATAAGTAAAACAGCTTATATCTCAAAATTCAAGCTTAGAGGATCTGAGATTTTTTTTTTTTAAAGAAAATCTCCCTAACTTGGGTGCACCAAGAAATAGAGAACAATTAAAAATATGTGCTTTGCAGGAGTAGAAGGAACATACCTCAACATAGTAATAGCTATATACGACAAACCCACAGCAAACATTAGCCTTAATGGTAAAAAATTGAAAGCATTTCCCCTAAAGTCAGGAACAAGACAAGGGTGCCCACTTTCACCACTAGTATTCAACATAGTTTTGGAAGTTTTGGCCACAGCAATCAGAGCAGAAAAAGAAATAAAAGGAATCCAAATTGGAAAAGAAGAAGTAAAACTCTCACTGTTTGCAGATGACATGATCCTCTACATAGAAAACCCTAAAGACTCCACCAGAAAATTACTAGAACTAATCAATGAATATAGTAAAGTTGCAGGATATAAAATCAGCACACAGAAATCCCTGGCATTCCTATACACTATTAATGAGAAAACAGAAAGAGAAATTAAGGAAACAATTCCATTCACCATTGCAATGAAAGAATAAAATACTTAGGAATATATCTACCTAAAGAAACTAAAGACCTATATATAGAAAACTATAAAACACTGGTGAAAGAAATCAAAGAAGACACTCATTGATGGAGAAATATACCATGTTCATGGATTGGAAGAATCAATATAGTGAAAATGAGTATACTACCCAAAGCAATTTATAGATTCAATGCAATCCCTATCAAGCTACCAATGATATTCTTCACAGAGCTAGAACAAATAATTTCACAATTTGTATGGAAATACAAAAAACCTCGAATAGCCAAAGCAATCTTGAGAAAGAAGAATGGAACTGGAGGAATCAACCTGCCTGACTTCAGGCTCTACTACAAAGCCACAGTCATCAAGACAGTATGGTACTGGCACAAAGACAGAAATATAGATCAATGGAACAAAATAGGAAGCCCAGAGATAAACCCACACACCCATGGATACCTTATCTTTGACAAAGGAGGCAAGAATATACAATGGATTAAAGACAATCTCTTTAACAAGTGGTGCTGGGAAAACTGATCAACCACTTGTAAAAGAATGAAACTAGAACACTTTCTAACACCATACACAAAAATAAACTCAAAATGGATTAAAGATCTAAACATAAGACCAGAAACTGTAAAACTCCTAGAGGAGAATATAGGTAAAACACTCTCCAACATACATCACAGCAGGATCCTCTATGACCCACCTCCCAGAATATTGGAAATAAAAGCAAAAATAAACAAATGGGACCTAATTAAACTTAAAAGCTTCTGCACAACAAAGGAAACTATAAGCCAGGTGAAAAGACAGCCTTCAGAATGGGAGAAAATAATAGCAAATGAAGCAACCAACAAACAACTAATCTCAAAAATATACAAGCAACTCCTACAGCTCAATTCCAGAAAAATAAATGACCCAGTCAAAAAATGGGCCAAAGAACTAAATAGACATTTCTCCAAAGAAGACATACAGATGGCTAACAAACACATGAAAAGATGCTCAACATCACTCATTATCAGAGAAATGCAAATCAAAACCACTATGAGGTACCATTTCATGCCAGTCAGAATGGCTGTGACCCAAAAGTCTACAAGCAATAAATGCTGGAGAGGGTGTGGAGAAAAGGGAACCCTCTTACACTGTTGGTGGGAATGCAAACTAGTACAGCCACTATGGAGAACAGTGTGGAGATTCCTTAAAAAACTGGAAATAGAACTGCCTTATGATCCAGCAATCCCACTGCTGGGCATACACACTGAGGAAACCAGAAAGGAAAGAGACACGTGTACCCCAATGTTCATCGCAGCACTGTTTATAATAGCCAGGACATGGAAGCAACCTAGATGTCCATCAGCAGATGAATAGATAAGAAAGCTGTGGTACATATACGCAATGGAGTATCACTCAGCCATTAAAAAGAATACATTTGAATCAGTTCTAATGAGGTGGATGAAACTGGAGCCTATTATACAGAGTGAAGTAAGCCAGAAGGAAAAACACCAATACCGTATACTAATGCATATATATGGAATTTAGAAAGATAGTAACAATAACCCTGTATATGAGACAGCAAAAGAGACACAGATGTATAGAACAGTCTTTTGGACTCTGTGGGAGAGGGAGAAGATGGGATGATTTGGGAGAATCGCATTGAAACATATATAATATCATATATGAAACGAGTTGCCAGTCCAGGTTCGAAGCACGATACTGGATGCTTGGGGCTGGTGCACTGGGATGACCCAGAGGGATGATATGGGAAGGGAGGAGGGAGGAGGGTTCAGGATGGGGAACACATGTATACCTGTGGCAGATTCATGTTGATATATGGCAAAACCAATACAATATTGTAAAGTTAAAAAATACAATAAAATTAAAAAATATGTGCTTTAACTAATTGCTTTCAATAAAAGAGAAAAAGATTTATGCAAATAGATGTTGCTCTTATAAACGGTGTTTAGCATTAAGTTGTGTGTGACTCTTGTGCAACCCCATGGACTGTAGTCTACCAGGCTCCTCTATGAAATTTACCCTGAATTGAAAACCAAGCACTTTATATTGTGCTACATTCCTGGGGAAATTGACCATGAATTCTGAAAATGCCGAAAAAATAATTCAGCATCTGCACAAAAAATATCTCCTGTTTCTTCACATCACTTCCAGATGATCAGGCCCAAGGCTGAGACTCAGGCTTGCTCCTCAGACAGAGCCATGTGATCTTGTCTGGTCACTTTATTTTCTCTGAACCTGATTTTACCAAGTTACAGGGCATAGTAATAAATAATGAAATGTGCTAATTAACTCCTTCATAAGATTACAGAGTTGGATCAGTAAACAGTATCCATAATCATAATAGCTTGTACTTAACATACTGCTTCTGATGTATTAACTTATTTAATCCTCACAACAACCTTAAGAAGCAGGTCATGTTATGAGGGTCTGTTTTCAGTTAAGAAAACTGAGTTCTGGAAAGGTAAAGTAACTTGCCTAAGATATTCAAATATTAAGTAGTAGATTTGCGTTTAGACCTATGGTTATCTGGCTTCAGACTTGTAGAAATCTATAAATCATGAAAATCTATACAATGTCCCATTATTTTCTTATTGAATAAGGTCATTGTAAGTGTGATGTTGATCAGAATGGTATCAACCACCAAAAACCCATTCCTTCCATTATTAAAAAATCACTAGCGATGTATGAGGATTACAGTAGATACAGCAGCTGTCCTTCAGTACTCTAATGGCACCAATCAAATGACAGGAAATAAAAAATCTGTGTTCCAGGTCATCTGACGCCTCCAATGATTTTGCAAACATTGAAAATTTGACAAAACAAACTCAAATTGGCCCAGAAATTTCTATCCATTTATTCTTTAAAGTATCTGTATCTCTAGGGAGCTAAAGTCTCCACTTGTCTCATTCAGCTTGTCAGAATGTTTCTAAGGCCTATGTGCTGTTGTAGAATATTTATGATGATTCTTTGAGAAAATAAAAGTGTGTCGAATATAAGAAAAAAACCTAAATGAGTTGCTGTATGTGCCCTTTTACAGATAGTCTGTATGTTTGCAACTTGATCTCACATATCAAATTAGTTACATTAGTTTTATTCCTTAGACATTTACTAAGTAATAATTATGCTATTAACAATGATCATTATTTATTAAATGTTAATCATGTGCTGGGACCGATATTAAGAATAACTGATATTAAGAATATTCTCAGTTTTCTGGTCTGGATTATTCTCTGGTTTTCAAGCCTTGCAGATGACCTTTACTTGCTTCATTAGCTAAGAATCTTTCAGCTTTATGTGTGAAGGATCTAATGAAAATTGGTGTTAGCTGAATAGAAAGTTTAATGGTTCCTACAAATGAAAAGGCCAGCAGTATATTAAATCAGGTCAGCTGGCTTGTAGGACCAAGCATTTTTGTGAACCTAATCTTACCTTTCTCCCTCTTGTCTCTTAGCTCTGCTTTGTTCTATGTCATTTTGTTCATTATCTTCATCTCTCTCTTTTGATAGCTTCTGGGTTATAGTCTAACAGAGTTTCCATCTTCAGAAGCAAAATTGTTTCTGTTTTAAGTAGTTTTAGCAGGGGTCCATGGTTTCTCCTTTGACCTGGTTGAAGATATCACTTTTTACCTCATTTTGTGACTTGCATGTGAGACTGACCATAGGATGACTCTTTTGCTTTACAAAAGCAAAGCAACAAAACACAAGTGCTTCATGTCCCTGGTCATAGTAACTGACTCACTCACAAGATCATCTCCTAAGCCAAGTCAATGAGAAACAATCTGGGTCTTTTCTGAAACAGGAATACATAGTTGCTGGAGGGTTGAAAGTTGTTTGAAAATTGCTTGGTATGCATTAACTTGGGCTATACTTAAAGAAAGTCATTATTTATCTGAAATTCAAATTTAACTACATGTTTTGTATTTTTATCTGTTAAATATGGCCATCTTACTCAGATTATTCGCTAATGTGATAAATTAATACTTTCAGAAAGGGACACACATAAATAAAATGATAATAAACTAATAAGCCAAACAATATATGGCAGGAATGGTATTTTCTATGTGCAAGGAATTACCCAAAAATCATGGAAATTCAATAACATGTAATTGTGTAAAAACTCTATAAAGTAAATTATTTTATCATCTTTATTTTAACAGATAAATAAATTTGGGCACAGAGAGGTTAAATATCTTGAAGGTGAAACGGCCAACAAGAATGGAGCTAGTATTCAGCCAAGGTATGTGACTCCAGAGACTTCTTACAGGCAATCCATTTTTTGTAAATTAATTTATTTATTTTAATTGGAGGCTAATTACTTTACAATATTGTAGTGGTTTTTGCCATACATTCACATGGATCAGCCATGAGTGTACATGTGTTTCCCATTCTGAACCCCCTCCCACCTCCCTCCCCAGCCCATCCTTCAGGGTCATCCCAGTGCACCAGCCCCAAGCACCCTGTCTCGTGCATCGAACCTGGACTGGTGATCTATTTCACATATGGTAGTATACATGTTTCAATGCTGTTCTCTCAAATCATCCCACCCTCGCCTTCTCCCACAGAGTCCTATTCTTTACCTCAGGCAATCCTTTTGAAAGTGTCATCTCTGTTACATCCTGGGGCCGTTAACAAAATCCCCTGATCAAGACCAGAATTTTAAGTATATTTGCCTGTGCTATACAGTAGGTCCTTGGTGATCTTATATATGCTAATGTGTATATGTTAATCCTAAACTCCTGATTTATACCCCCTGACCCCATGTTTCCACTTTCATAACCATAAATTTGTTTTCTATATCTTTAACCCTGTTTCTGTTTTGTACATAAGTTCATTTGTATCATTTTTAAAAATTAGACTCTACATATGAGTGATATCATATAATTGTCTTCTAACTTACTTCACTTAGTATGATGATCTCTAGGTGCATCCATGTTGCTGCAGATGGTATTATTTCATTCTTTATTATGGCTGAGTAATATTCCATTGTACATATGTACCATACCTTCTTTATCCATTCTAATTCTGGGCTTTCAGAGGAACATCATTTACAAAAGCTGCTGCTACAGCTCAGTGGTCAACAGAATTACAGTTAGAGGTTTTAAACTTGATTTATTTTAAAGTTTTCTAAAGAGAGGTTGATATTTTTTGACTGCTTAAATACTGTTAAAATATGTATAACTTCCTGGCCAATTTTCTACACTAAAAGATAAGTCATTTTATTATTAAAATTATCTGATTAAAATATGTATAGTTTAGGTGGTGCTTTATGATCAACTTAGATGCCTAAATCCATATATGTATCTATATCAATGTCTACATTTATGTCTATATAAAACCAAAGGTTCATTTTTTAATCCATTATGAAAAAATACAGTACTGCTTACAAAAAGAATTTGAATAAATATTAACTGCAACTTGTCATATATCTTCATTTTCCCAACTCTCTTCTAAATACCAGTGTTACTTCCCAACACGGAGAATCACCATAATTTTATGAAAAACACATTTTTAAATGAAAGTGTTTATGTGGTAATTGGAGGGTATTAATGCTTGCCTAGATAATCAGAATGTTCAAATACATTTGCAACCAGCCACTCATCCTGCCAGACCACAAGTGAGACAGACACAGTGCTGGCCTTATTGTCATTAACTTCTTTAGCACCTCAGCTGACTCTTAGATAGGTAGACTTGTCTCCACATGGAGCAACTTGGTTTTTTCTTTACAACAAAAGCCAGGGTTGGGAGCTGAGTTGATATAGAAATAAGTGGACAAAAAACCTGTAATGACATAGTTTCTTAAAGTGAATCCTAACCTCTGTTAGGTGCACTGTGATATCACCAGTCTTCTTTGTCAGAAAGTTTTCTAAAGAAAGGTTGATGGTTTTTGACTGCTTGACTACTGCTAAAATATGCATAATTTCCAGGCTGATTTCCTACATGTCTACTGAAAGGTAAGTCATTTCATTATTAAAAGTTATCAGATTAAAACGTATAATCTAGATGGTCTTTTTACTGTCAATTTACATGTCTAGATCCATATCTGTATCAATGTCTATATTTATGTCTGTATAAAACCAAAGGTACCTTTTTGAATCCATTCTGGAAAAAAAATCAATGCTACTTAGGAAAAGAATTTGAATAAAAACTAACTTACTACTTATATGTCTTATATATGTCTTATATAAGACACACTACTTATGTGTCTTATATCTTCAATTTCCCATTTTTCTTCTAAATACCAATGTTACCTTCCCAACACAGAAAGTCACCATAATTTTATGAAAAACACATTTTTAAGCAAACACTTTTAGATGGTAAATGGGAGTATTTATACTTGCCAAAATAGGCAGAGTGGTCAAATATATTTGCAACCTGTCACTAGCCATTCATCCTGCCAGAGGACAAGTGAGACAGACACAGTGCTTGCCTCATTGTTATTAACCATCTTCCCTACTTATCACCTCAGCTGGCTCCTGGGTAAGGTGGGACTTGTCTGAGGATGGAGCAGCTTGGCTTTTTCTTTATAACAGAAGCCAGAGTAGGGAACTGAGTTGATACAGAAATAAATGGAAGAAAAACCTATAAGGACATAGTTTCTTCTGAATCCTCACCCCTTGCACTGTGATATTGCCAGTCTTTGATAGAAATATTCATTCTTTGAGATCATATTTGATCAGATTTTCTAGATCTCTCTGAATGGATTAGAGGCACTGATAACTTAAACTTTTAAGGCAGTCCTCTAAAAATAAAGTATTTGTGTACCTTTGTTATGAACCTGATCAGGGGGTGTTGAAAACCACAGTATAAAATTGGCACATTATTTTGAAGGGTAATGTTTACAAGTATATGTAGTCAGATGGGGTGGGTTCAGATCTTGACCATATGACTGAGAAATGTCCATTACTAAACCTTTTTGAAGATCAGTTCCCTGAATTGAGAGAACTGAATGAGAATACATGCGGAAAGCGCTGAACACTGCCTGGCACATACTGAGTACTCAATAAATATAAGCCATTATTATTATGAAAAATATCAAGAATATTGCTAAGTTTAACTCATAGTAAGCATGGGTTTCTGTTACAAAATAAGAAATTTTAAAGAAATTAAGCTGGTCTTTTCTTTCTGTGCTTCAGTCTATTCTGCTCATATTCACTGTACCTTAGAAGGTTTAAGAAGGTCTGGTCTGTGGGAATAATGGCTTTTTCTGTTTTTCTTTAAAGCATTGCTATTAACTAGTCCTTTCTTTTTTGAAGTTGTGCTATTATTAGTGCTTGCTATTATCTAGTCCTTTCTTTGAAGATGTGCTGTTGTAAAGGTCTGGGACTGACCATGGCTTCAGTTCAGTTCAGTCGCTCAGTCGTGTCCGACTCTTTGCGACTCCATGAATCCCAGCATGCCAGGTCTCCCTGTCCATCACCAACTCCCGGAGTTCACTCAGACTCACATCCATCGAGTCAGTGATGCCATCCAGCCATCTCCTCTGTCATCCCCTTCTCCTCCTGCCCCCAATCCCTCCCAGCAACAGAGTCTTTTCCAGTGAGTCAACTCTTCGCATGAGGTGGCCAAAGTACTGGAGTTTCAGCTTTAGCATCAGTCCTTCCAAAGAAATCCCAGGGCTGATCTCCTTCAGAATGGACTGGTTGGATCTCCTTGCAGTCCAAGGGACTCTCAAGAGTCTTCTCCAACACCATACTTCAAAAGCATCAATTCTTCGGCGCTCAGCCTTCTTCACAGTCCAACTCTCACATCCATACATGACCACTGTGAAAATCATAGCCTTGACTAGACGGACCTTTGTTGGCAAAGTAATGTCTCTGCCTTTGAATATGCTATCTAGGTTGGTCATAACTTTCCTTCCAAGGAGTAAGCGTCTTTTAATTTCATGGCTGCAGTCACCATCTACAGTGATTTTGGAGCCCAAAAAATAAAGTCTGACACTGTTTCCACTGTTTCCCCATCTATTTCCCATGAAGTGATGGAAAGTTTGAAATCCATTAGATAAGATGTTGTTTCCTGGGAACAACAGACACAAGATCACCTGAAAGGCGTCCTTTTTTTGGTGTTTTATTTTTCTGTGAAAACTAAAATATATATTTTAAATAACTTTAACAAAGTTATTTTCTAGTTAGGTTACTTGATTAAGCTGTGAAGACTGTGTGACCTTTTTATGAGTCTTGCTTTGTCTTTAAAAAAGCTGTATATTTGTCTATCAATCCAACCTACCTTCCTAGTTTGATTCACTAAAAAGACCTAGAAATAACAATAACCCAGTAGGAATAGGCACCTCTGTCCTCAAAACTATGAACTCTGAAATGTTATAGCCACTAGTTGTCTTAAATTATTGGCTGACTCCAGGACTATTACAGGAAATGTTCAAGGTGAGTCTGTGATACTGCATCACAGCAAAATAAATAAATAAATAAATGTATAATAATGTTATATCAAAAGGATTTTGGAACTAAAATGAAGGAACTCCAACAAAGGTAGGAACTTTGGCAACAAATGTAAAATCAGGTTTTGTTGATTAATATATATGAAATATATATTTTAAAACATTGAGTTAATAATGATACTAAAAAAGAAGATATAGGGTCAATTTAAAAATTAATAAATAACACAAACAAAAACCTTTATTTGTCACCACCTAGGTATATAGAGCATCACTTCTTTACCCTGAAATTGGTAATTGATGGAAGATTTAATATCTTCCCTACTGATCTCATATTAATGGCATTTTGTTATAACTCAGTAGTCCTAGCTGTTGATGAAAATGTTTTTATTATAGAAAAACTTAGTTAATAAATGAGGAATACCCAAATGAGAACATTTCCACTTTGTATTCTGTAATTAAATAATTGTTTCAGACAGAGGAGTAAACAATTAGATCTAAGATTGATGGGGAGCTTTACAAAGGATGAGATAAATGTTATTGCCACCAGAATCCTGCTTAGCAGTCTTACTGCTATTAAAAGTGAGACAGCCAGATAGCCAAATACTGTGTACCTCCTAGAAGCATTATTCCCAAAGTTGAACCTGAGTCTTCTAGATAATGCTTCCAATTTATAAGGGAAAAAGAATTGTTTCTCCATCAATTTAAATGGCATCCAAAGGAACGAGACAGAAAAATCACCAATGCAATCCATAACACTTGACAGTTTACTTGGATTTTGCATTGTGTCAAGGTTGCAAAACAAGAATCAGGAGGACTTGGAGAGAGGAAACCATTCTAGAGTAACAGACCTCAGAAATATAACAAGCAAGTCAATGAACTTAATTTGAGTAACAATTTGAACAAACTGATTTTAAGCAGATGTTATAAGACAGTTGAGAAGCTATCAATAAGAAATGGCATTAGATGTAAAGAAATTATTGCTAAATTTCTTAGATAGGTGTGATAGTAGAATTGTGCCAAAGAAAGAGAGTGCCCTCCACATTCCTGATAACATCCCTTCCCCTGAAGTCAGCTTCATCTGAAATTATTACAGATTTTGATTAGTGCTAGCATGATATTTATTTCCTTAAGGAGATCTAAATTTCTGATGTATATAATTTTCCCTTGACCTGAAAAAAAAATATTTTAATATTTTTCATAAGTAAGGACTGGTTGCAATGAATTCCTTCAGATTTAGTGTGTCTGACATGTTTGTATTCTTCTTAACTTTAGAATGGTAATTGTACTAGACACAGAATTCTAGGTTGGTAGGCTTTCCCCTACCCCCCAGCACTTTAAATGTTCTAATCTGCTGTCTTCTTTTTTGCATAATTTCTGACAAGCATCTGTATCTTAGCTTCTGATCTTTCTTCAGTTATGGTTAAGGTACTCTGCCTCAATCCTCACCCTCTACCCCCAAGAAAAAGGCTTTTTTCAAACTTTTCTCTTTGTTTTGGGTTTTCTACTGTGTAAGGGTGATCATGTATTGGTCTGCTTGAACTACCCATAACAAAATACCATAGACTGAGTTCCTTAAAAATCAGGCTTCTTCCCCTCATAATTCTGGAGGCTAGTGGTCCAAGATTAAGGTGACAGCAAAGTAGGTTTCATTGTGAAACTTCTTCCCTGGCTTGTAGGCAGCGACCTTCTGGTTGTGTCATCTTAGTGGAGAGGGATGAAAAACAAACTCTTTGCTGTGTCTTTTTACATGGCTGCTAATCCCTCATCTAACCATAACTGGGTCCTAACGGCTCAAATACCATCACACTGAGGATGAGGGTTTCAACATATGAATTTTGAGGAACACATTCAATCCATAGCAATTTAGTGTGATTAGGTTTTGGTATTTATTCCTTTTTTTTGTTATCTGAGCTTCTCATACCTGTGAGTTGGTACCTGTCTTTAATTTTAGGAAGTTCTCAGCTATTACTGCTTCAGATATTCATATCCTCCATATTCTTTTTTTCTCTTCTGGTATTCCATCTATATACAATTGCAACTTTTAAAACTGTCCAACAGCTCTTGGATATTCCAGTCTGCATTTTATTTTTTTCTCCTTTAGTTTCATTTAGTTTTTATTGACATATCTTCAAGCTCACTGTTTATTCTCTTGGAAATTTCCTCTGAGGATTGTCAGATACATTGTTTATTATTTTAAGTTACTCACTTGAATTCTTCTCTTTTTAATATAAATACTTATTGCTATAAATTGTCTCTGAGCACTGCTTTACCTGTATCCTATAAATTTTGGAATGTTGGATTTTATTTCCAATAACCTCAAAGAATAACCTTTGTCCTATTGGTTATTTAGGAATGTGTTACTTAACATGCACATATTGTGAATATTCTAATTTAAATTTATTTATTTTAATTAGAAGGTAATTACTTTACAATAAATTTCCTTTTGTTATAGATTTCTAATTTAATTACTTTATGATTAGAAAACATACTTTGTACACTTTCACTTTAAACTAGTTTTACATAGTTTTTGGTCCTCGAGAATGTCTCATATTTATTTAAGAAGAATGCATGTTCTTCTCCAATTGGATGGTGTGTTCTGTAGACGTCTGTTAGATCTAGTTGATTTTCTTAAGTTTTCTGTTTCCTTATTATCTTCTACCTTATTATTATATATATTGCAAGTAAGGTATTGAAGTCCCAAATATTTATGTTTTTCCTTCAATTCTGTCAGTTTCTATGTATTTAGGAACTGTGATTCTGTGCAGATGCTTGTTTATAATTGTCCTATTTGCCTAGTGGACCAGTCATTTAAACATTAAAAATATTTCTGTTCATCTCTAGTAATATTTTTTGTCTTAGTCTTTTATTTTTTTTATCCTTTACTTTCATTCTATTTGTGTCTTTGAATCTGAATTATGTCTTCTGTAGAACACATACAGTAGAATATTGGTTTTTTAGAAATGCAATCTGAAATCTGTGACTTTGTTGCATTTTAATCTATTTACATTTATTATGGTTATTAGTATGTTTGCATTTATATCTCTTCTGTTTTTTGCTTTCTATGTGCATGATGATTTTTTTTTGTTTCTCCATTGCCCCTCTTTTGTCTTCCTTGAACTAAGTAGTTATTTTTAGCATAACACTTTAAATCTTCTAATAAATCCTAATTTTATTTTTTGAAGTTCAAAAATCTGCATCACTGGTTATAATAACATGAGAGAGGAAAGTGACTGTAACCCTCAGTGAAGGTAAATTGCTATCCCTTGGATTTGTAGTATTTCCTTCTGATGAACAGTGAGTTTCAATCCCTAATGAATCAGTATTATTTTCAAGAAATGTTACTGATGGGAATGTGCTCTGTAATCAGATAAGGGAGAAAGGAATTTGAGAATCATTATTCTGTATTAAGTAGAAGAAGGTTACACTTTATCAGTCACTAGAAAAAATAAAGAACCACAACATAATGTAGGGCTTCATCTGGATGAAAATGTATTACAAAACTGAAAACGGTATCAACAGCAATTCAGCCCAGTGTATAAGGAATATATGTGTGATGGGCTTCCCTGGTGACTCAGACAGTAAAGAATCAGCCTGCAATGCAGGAGACCCAGGTTTGATCCCTGAGTCAGAAAGATCCCCTGGAGAAGGGAATGGCTACGCACTTCAGTATTCTTTCCTGGAGAATTCCATAGACAGAGGATCCTGACAGGTTACAGATCATGGGGTTGCAGAGAGTCAGACATGACTGAGCAACTAACACTTGGGCTTCCTGGGTGGCACTAGTAGTAAAGAACCTGCCTGCCAAAGCAGGAGACAGAAGAGATTTGGGTTCAGTCCCTGGGTCAGGAAGATCCCCTGGAGGAGGACATGAAAACCCACTCCAGTATTCTTACCTGGAGAATCCCATGGACAGAAGAGCCTCATGGGCTACAGTCCATAAGGTCATAAGATTTGGACACAAATGAAGCGATATAGTATGCATGCATACATATGTGTGATATAGATATATGTTTATACACATACACATGTATTAGTATATACTGTGTATATTGATATGTACAGGTAACGCTTGAACAACACAGGTTTGAGCTGCAAGGGTCCACTTATATGTGCATTTTTAAATATGTATTACAGGACTACATGATCCATGGTTGGTTGAATCCTAGAATACAGAACCAGGGATGCACAGGGCCAAGTTATGGCTGGATTTTCAACTCTGTGAGCACCCCTAACCCTCATGTTGTTCAAGGGCCCACTGTATATACATATGTACATATATTTATGTATGTATACATGTATGTATATGTATAAACATTGATGTAATTATTCTATAATAAGTAATGTTAGAATGCTTAATCCAATTAGTTGCAAAGAACCTTATGATTTTATCTTTATCAGTATCCACTTTAGGTGGATCTTGAATATAGCATGATAAATCAGCTTTTCAGGAAAAGCTACATAGTTTATCTGTCCAACTAGTTGTTACTGATAAAATAGAGAAGTTCTAACTAAGAATTAACTCTGTTGAAGAAAATATCCAAGGCACCTGATTTGGGACATTTCCATATTTGCTCTGAAAATTTTCCACAGCATTTTCCACAAAAAGCCTAATAAAGCTTATTGAGGCACTTGCTTGAGAAACCAAGGTAACTCTTTTTGTGCATCTGAGTTCTTTAATGATTACCTGGATCATCTCAGACCACAGTGGGAGTGGATGGTTGTACTCAGGCCAGGAGAATCCCTCTTTCTGACCCCTTGTCCTACTGAACAAATCCACCCTCCCAAGTTCAGATTTGTGGAAATTTTATTAAATAACATTCTTTACCAAAGTTATCTTGCATGGTTTTTATTCATTTTGGAGCAGTTTTAAGTCTAGGAACTGATCATGTATAGGCAATCCTTGAATTTCTGGTTCTTAGACATTCATACACTTTTTGAAAGCAAAGGCATTATTTCCTATTACCATCAATGGAATATTCCCTTTTAATCTTGCCACAGTGCCTTTCTGAAGGGCAGACTGAGATTCCCCACTGAATTTTAAGCTTTGAATTCTGTAAACATATAATGCAATTGTCCATTTGCACCCAAAGTGATGTTCAAAGTGACTGTAAGATTAGACATTCACTTGTGGCATAAACATTTCCCATTTCTAAATTAAGACACATCTGTTATAATTTTAAAATGTTAATTTTTAATGTTTAAATGGAAATAACACTAAATATTAGAAAGCAATATTTATGTTTTATACAGATAAGTTCATTCTATAAAAAAATGTGTTATTAATGGAAATAAACTTATGAACTATGTTTTTAAATAAACAGACTCTCACTGTTTCTAGGCAATGTTTTGCTAGAAAAGTAAAGCATAAGCTTTATTTAACTCAAAAATTGTCAGGTCATAACCTGAAAATGCCAAAAAAAATTTTAGTGCCATCACTAAGAAAAATAATCTTACTTGGTAACTGGCTTTAGTCAATACGTCTCAAAATATCATGATAACAGATCAAGAGTTTCTTAAGTTTATCGGTTTTAGTACATGTAGCTCAATTGCTGACTTGACAATTTTTTGAAAAGCTCTAGTGAAAAATTTATATGGGAAAGAAGTTACAGTAAAATATTTTTAAGACAAAGCAGTTAAAGCTGTTTTAACTCTGAATATGTTCTGCTCAGAGTGAAGCATGATACAAAGCAGTGGTAGGTGATAAAGAAATAGCAATATTGTACTCTTTAGTCAGTCCTGTCTGACTCTGCGACCCCATCAACTGTAGCCCGCTGGGCTCCTCTGTCTATGGAATTCTCCAGGCAAGAATACTGAAGTGGGCTGCCATTTCCTTCTCCAGTGCATGAAAGTGAAAAGTGAAAGTGAAGTCGCTCAGTCGTGTTGGACTCCTAGCGACCCCATGGACTGCAGCCTACCAGGCTCCTCTCTCCATGGGATTTGCCAGGCATTCACTGGAACAGCCTCTTGGAGCTCTGGGGCAGAGCTGCAGGAGAGTAGGTGGGGTCCATTTCTGTGAATTCTTCTGCAAAGTTACTCACATCTAATTCATCTCGAATGACTGGCTTAAAACGTGCGGGCACTTTCTTGGCAGCTAAATCATCCCAGTTTATTTTCTGAAAAAAGGGATGTTCTTTGATTTCATCTGCATCGTGTGGACCACATCCCAGTCTTTTCTTGGGATCTTTCATCAGGAGACACTGGATCAGGTCTTTGGCTACAGCACTCAGTTGACTGGCAGAGTTTAGGTGTTGTAATGTATGAATTACTACCTGGAGCATCTCCGTTCACTGTTGATGGAGAGAACTCCCAAGCTGAGATATCTAGGAGAATATTAAAGAGCGAGCCTCTGTATCCCCAGGAAATGAGCGCTGTAGCCAAAGAGATCTAACCTAGGTCTCCTGAATTGCAGGCAGATTCTTTTCTATCTGAGCCATGAGGGAAGTCCAGCAAAGACAACCACACAGTGAAAAAAAAAAAAAAGCTTATTATCTGAAGATAAAAATAGGTGAGATCAGATTCTTTTCTTTTTAAAATATCTACCATTTAATTCTCACAAAGAGGTCGATTTATAGGACATATATACAAGAATGAACTTTCTGTTTAGTAATTATCCCTTCTGGTATATTCTGTTAAACAAAACAAATTACAAGGTTATCACGTTATAAGGGATAGGAAAGTAAACTATTACTAATGCAATAAGTTGCAAAGATATATCACAAGGGCATGAATGCACAGAGAGCTAAATAATTAAGGCTAAATATCATTGTAAAGGAATGAAGACTAAAATCATAATTTAAATTTATAAATCTGGTTATGCATATATATGTATATAACATTAATAAATAATATTTAACATTAATAATAATATAATGTAGTTAGTATAGTATATTCATTAGTAAATACCTGACATCTCAATTATATAGTTTAGTGATTGTTGAAGTTTATGATTTAATAATACGGAGAAGGCAATGGCACCCCACTCCAGTACTCTTGCCTGGAAAATCCCATGGGCGGAGGAGCCTGGTGGGCTGCCATCTAAGGGGTCGCACAGAGTCGGACATAACTGAAGTGACTTAGCATAGCATAGCATAGGGTTAATGCACTATTCTGCTCATTAAATTAAAATCTATATATCCTTTCAGCCTTTCCCACCTAGGGTCACAGGAGCAATTTAAGCCCTAAGGCCTTCAGGCAGCTCTTTATTGTAATAAATTAACATTCTTCCTATGTATCTAGAATGGTACTAGGTAAGTACCATGCTTCAGAAACTGGAGAATAAAATATAATAGATAAAGTATATTAAAATTATATGCTTCATTTGTTGTATAATTAATTTGATTTTACCAAGTAAATTTTAATAATGAAAACTATTTAGACTTCTAGCTTTTATTGACCATCTAGTCATCAATATAATGAATCAGTATCTTTCTTTATTCATGTTACAAGTGGACCTACAGTATACACTGTTTGGGGCTTCCTAGATGTCTCAGTGGTAAAGAATTCGCCTGCCAATGCAGTAGACATGGGTTCGGTCCCTGGGTCAGGAAGATCCCCTGGAGAAGGAGTAACAACTGACTCCAGTATTCTTGCCTGAGAAATACCATGGACAGAGGAGCCCGGAAAGCTACAGTCCATGGGGTCACAAGACTTGGATATGACTTAGCCACTGCTGCTGCTGTTGCTGCTGCTAAGTCACTTCAGTCGTGTCCGACTCTGTGCGACCCCATAGACGGCAGCCCACCAGGCTCCCCCGTCCCTGGGATTCTCCAGGCAAGAACACTGGAGTGGGTTACCATTTCCTTCTCTAATGTAGGAAAGTGAAAAGTGAAAGTGAAGTCGCTCAGTCGTGTCCGACTCTTTGAGACCCCATGGACTGCAGCCTACCAGGCTCCTCTGTCCATGGGATTTTCCAGGCAAGAGTACTGGAGTGAGTTGCCATTTCCTTCTCTGACTTAGCCACTAAACAACAACAAATAGACTGTTTAATACAGCCAAGTATTTCCCAGCTGTCATGAGCATATGTGAATTCTGCACTAAATCATGAGGACTTCTAGAACTGTAAATCCAACCAAGGGAAAAAATAAAATGGATGTTTGGCACTACTGAGTAATGGCAGCATTGGTATCTGTTGCATTTTTGCTGTATGAAAAGATTTTGTACATTAAAAGCAAGAATGTATTTGTCTATTTTAATGTAGGCACTTTCTGTTTAAATGTTCTCTGTACCCCAAAGCAATGGCACCCCACTCCAGTACTCTTGCCTGGAAATCCCATGGACGGAGGAGCCTGGTGGGCTACAGTCCATGGGGTTGCTAAGAGTCGGACACAACTGAGCGACTTCACCTTCACTTTTCACTTTCATGCATTGGAGAAGGAAATGGCAACCCACTCCAGTGTTCTTGCCTGGAGAATCCCAGGGATGGGGGAGCCTGGTGGGCTGCCGTCTCTAGGGTCGCACAGGGTTGGACACGACTGAAGCGACTTAGCAGCAGCAGCACCCCAAAGCAACATCTGTCTTCCAGTGCCAGCAGTGACCTCACCCAGAGTTCACAGCCCTTTGATGTCATCATGTTTCCTATTAAGGACACCTGCAGAGAGGTTCATTAGTCTCAGAATACCAGATTTAGAAAATACAGGTTTTGATTACTCAATTAAATTTAAGTTTCAGATAAATAACACACTTTCATATGGGTATGTGGGTCTTTCCATGTGTCACTAATGGTAAAGAACCCGCCTGCCAGGGCAGGAGCTATAAGAGATGAGGGTTTGATCCTTAGATTGAGAGGATCCTCTGGAGGAGAGGGCATGGCAAACCATCTCCAGTATTCTTGCCTGGCGATCCCATGGACACAAGAGCCTAGTGGGCTAACAGTTCATAGGGTCAAAAAGAGTCAGACATGACTGAAGCAACTTAGCACGCACGCACGCATATGGGTATGTCCCCAATATCGCAAGAAATGTCATTATATATATGGAATTCAAACTTACATGTGTGTCCTGTATTTTATCTGGCAGTTCTACATTAACCATGAAAGGTGATGTTTAGTGTTACGGGTTAAAAACTGTGTACCTATTGAGCATAAAATCCTATTGAACAATTTACCAGTGGGTTTTTTTGTTGGTGTTTATGTTTTTTAACAAGTGTGTTTTTGGTTGGTTTGTGATGATTCAGGTCCTCAGAGTTGCCAGATTCCAGGGCCCAAAGCAAGGCACTTCTGCTCTGTTCAAATGCTAGTGCTTTGCCTGAGTGCTGTTTTTCTACTCTGCCATTTTTAAACTTTTGGCTAGTTCCCTTTTCATTATTTAACCCATCACTAACTAGAGACAGAAAAGGACTATTTTTAACCAATGCTCATTTTTCTTTAAAAGCAAAGACGCATAAGATAAGCTTTTTGAAGAATCCCTCTTGCATTTCATTGGCCTGGAACTGGGATGCTTTCCTATGCCAAAACCAGTCATTAACAAGAGAAATCTAAAGGAGTGAACAGGTGAAAACTGGATGTGCAGTTTGTTACGAAATCCTGTTATATACCCCTTGTAAGCCAGCTCTTCTACTCTCCAAGGTAAGAGTTTCCTCTCTCTCTCTTTCCATTCATTCCTTCAGCATAGAATTGTGAGGATTTCTATGTGCCAGGTATTCTTGGTCCTTCAGGTATTCCAGCGTACAAGCTCTACTAGCCTTTCATAGCTCTCTCTTCCTTTTTCTGAATCAGCTGATGATGCCACTTGATAACTAAATAAGAAAATTTGTTGTTGTTTAGTCACTAAGTCATGTCCGACTCTTTTGTGACCCCATGGACTATAGCCAATCAGGCTCCTCTGCCCGTGGGATTTCCCAGGCAAGAATACTGGAGTGGGTTCCCATGCCTTCCTCCAGGGGATATTCCAAACCTGGGGATCAAAACCGCATCTCTTGCATTGCAGGAGGATTCTTCACCACTGAGGCACCAAGGAAGCCCAAATAAGAAAACACATGATCAAAAGGAAAGGATTCACCTTCTCAAAACAGAATCCACCCATGTAGATTTTGCTTAGATTCTGTGGCTTCTCTTCTATTATAGTAGAGAAAATACTACTTTTTTAAAAGGACAACTTTCCTGCATAAGTTCCAGATCCAGGACAATTTCACTCTTGCCTCCTCAGGGTCTTACTCTTCTAAGTATTCCTTCTTTTCCTGCATCATCAATCTCTCCCTCCCAGTTTGTTCTATCAGTACATTTTATTTCTTAACAGATGCATATTTTTCCAGAAACCACTCAGTTTCTATATTCCCCTTCTAAGCAAAACCTCACAGTAATGTACGTACACTCTTCCAGGGCTTCATTTACCATTCACTCTTTTACCTATTTCACTCGGGCTGGTCAAAGTCTACATTCCATTGAAATGTCACTTGTCAACATGACTAAAGACCTTCCTTTGGACAATTCCAGTGGACATTTGTCTGTCTTCACCTTAGGCAACCTCTCACCATATGCTACACTTGACCACTGCATTCTTCCTCAAATATCCCCTCCTTTGGTTTCCATGATGCGTCACTTTTCTTGATTTTTATTCCCTATTTTATTTTCCATCCTTTCTCAGTCTGTATATGCTATCTCCTTCTCAAAGGGATCCTGTAGGATTTCCTGTAGGCCTCTATTTTCTTCTCTACTATACCCTCTCCTAGTGATCTTAAAAATTTACATGGCTCTATATACCATATGAAAATGACAGTGAAAGTTGCTCAGTTGTGTCTGACTCTTTGCAAAACCATGGGCTATACAGTCCATGGAATCTCCATGCCAGAATACTGGAGTGGGTAGCCATATCAGTTCAGTCCAGTTCAGTCTCTCAGTCGTGTCTGACTCTTTGTGACCCCAAGAACCACAGCACACCAGACCTCCCTGTCCATCATCAACTCCCAGAGTCCACCCAAACTCATGTCCATCGAGTTAGTGATGCCATCCAACCAACTCATCCTCTGTTGTCCCCTTCTCCTCCTGCCTTCAATCTTTCCCAACGTCAGGGTCTTTTCAAATGAGTCAGCTCTTCACATCAGGTGGCCAAAATATTGGAGTTTTAGCTTCAACATCAGTCCTTCCAATGAACACCAAGGACTGATCTCCTTTAGGATGGACTGGTTGGATCTCCTTGCAGTCCAAAGGACTCTCAAGAGTCTTCTCCAAAATCACAGTTCAAAAGCATCAATTCTTCGGCACTCAGCTTCCTTCACAGTCCAACTCTCACATCCATACATGACCACTGGAAAAACCATAGCCTTGGCTAGATGGACCTTTGTTGGCAAAGTAATGTCTCTGCCTTTTAATATGCTATCTAGGTTGGTCATCAGAGAAGGCAATGGCACCCCACTCCAGTACTCTTGCCTGGAAAATCTCATGGACGGAGGAACCTAGTGGGCTGCAGTCCATGGTGTCACTAAGAGTCGGACACGACTGAGCGACTTCACTTTCACTTTTTACTTTTATGCATTGGGCAAGGAAATGGCAACCCACTCCATTGTTCTCGCCTGGAGAATCCCAGGGATGGGGGAGCCTGGTGGGCTGCCATCTATGGGGTCACACAGAGTTGGACAGGACTGAAGCAACTTAGCAGCAGCAGCAGGTTGGTCATAACTTTCCTTCCAAGGAGTAAGCATCTTTTAATTTCATGGCTGCAATCACCATCTGCAGTGATTTTGGAGCCCCCACCCCCACCCCAAAAAAAGTCTTCCACTGTTTCCCCATCTATTTGCCATGAAGTGATGGGACCAGATGCCATGATCTTAGTTTTCTGGATGTTGAGCTTTAAGCCAACTTTTTCACTCTCATCTTTCACTTTCATCAAGAGGCTCTTTAGTTCTTCACTTTCTGCCAAAAGGGTGGTGTCACCTGCATATCTGAGGTTATTGATATTTCTCTCAGCAATCTTGATTCCAGCTTGTGCTTCTTCCAGCCCAGCGTTTCTCATGATGTACTCTGCATATAAGTTAAATAAGCAGGGTGACAATATACAGCCTTGATGTACTCCTTTTCCTATTTGGAACCAGTCTGTTGTTCCATGTCCAGTTCTAATTGTTGCTTACTGACCTGCATATAGGTTTCTCAAGAGGCAGGTCAGCTGTGTGGGTACCCATATATGGGATGATAATTCCCAAATATCTCATTGAACATCTTATTATATATCTAATTGATTACCTGATCATTTCTACCAAAATGTCTCATAAACATGATAAATTTCACAAAACAGTCTTTTGATTGTCTTTCCTCTTTCCTAAAAGTTCATCAGTTAATAATCCTGTTTCTCCACTAATCCTTTTCATCTTAGTGAATTCCTAGATATGCCACCCAGTTATTTTAATCTGAATTTCTCCTGATTACCACCATATTCACATAAACACATATATGTAACTTGTCAGTGCCAAATTCTTCTGCCTTAACTTAAAAATGTGTCATAAATTTTTCTTTTTAACTTTACTCTTACCAGCCCAGTTATCATCGTGTTCCATTTAGAATATGGCAGTAGCCTCCTAAAAGGTTTCTCTTTTCCCTCTTTCCACCTTCAATTCCCTTTACATCAGATAATCAAATTGATCTTTAATAACGTGGTCATTTAATGTACCTTTGCTACCTGAAATTATCCATTAGCATCCAGTTTTTACTTAGAATAACATAAACTTTTTCCCATCCCTTCAGCCTCGCCTTAGTCTCAGTTCAGTTCAGTTCAGATCAATCACTCAGTTGTGTCTGACTCTTTGCGACCCCGTGAATCGCAGCATGCCAGGCAGGCCTCCCTGTCCATCACCAACTCCGGGAGTTCACCCAAACTCATGTGCATCAAGTCGGTGATGCCATCCAGCCATCTCATCCGCTCGTCCCCTTCACCTCCACTTTCCTTTGTTTGGTACATTCCTACATGCAGGACTTCTGACAGATAAAATCCATCAAGTCTTAGCTTTACAGATTTTGAAGAAGTATTAAGACCTTGATTTTTATGTGGAGAGCTAATAGTTTGACATATAAAACTAAACTATCCATGCATTCAATAAATTTTTAATTAATGTACTGTTTCTTGGCACAGTAAAGGAGCATAGCATTTCTGTCAGTCAAGTTCCTAAACTTTGGAAGTACAACTTGCTATTCACATTAGAATCATGCTCTTAAGTATCAGCTCAGACTCAGACTGACCTCAATTTCAGTGAAGAAATTTGACCTGAAACAGAAGGATTTAACCACCTCACACTCTTGTGCTCAGCCCTATCACTGCTGCTCATTCAAACATGATGCTGTTCCAGTTCTGACTATTCAGCTTAAAATTTTACTTTGACAAGTCCTTGGCACAGCACAGGCACTGAAATAACTCTTTTTTAAGTGATAAGATACAGTTTGTACCCTTCTGGAGCTCTCATTTTCAGACTCCTCATCCCTATTCCTCAGTCCTTTGCCTTTTATTCCAAGCCCCCTTCCCTGTCTGTCCACTCCATTCAACCATTCAAACCCGCAGTCTTATCACTGTTCTTCAGCTTTGAATACTATTTCAGTCTTCCTTTTCTGGAATCTGGCTGATAAGTAGGTTCCCACATGTGAGATTCTCTGTTGCTTTTATACTGTAGGTTGTTGTCATGCCCTCTCCCAGAAACAAGGGCATCACTCCTAAAAGAGATCATCTAGCTTTTGACTCCGGAGAAGGCAATGGCACCCCACTCCAGTACTCTTGCCTGGAAAATCCGATTGACGGGGGAGCCCGGTAGGCCGCAGTCCATGGGGTCACGAAGAATCGGACACAACTGAGCCACTTCACTCTCACTTTTCACTTTCATGCATTGGAGAAGGAAATGGCAACCCACTCCAGTGTTCTTGCCTGGAGAATCCTGGGGATGGTGGAGCCTGGTGAGCTGCTGTCTATGGGGTCGCACAGAGTCGGACACAACTGAAGCGACTTAGTAGTAGTAGTAGTAGTAGCTTTTGACTCAGCACCGAAATTGCAATCAGTAACCTGATAAATTGCCTGATTCAGTTTATTAGTTTGGTACCCTTTATTCCTTCAGCTTTGCCTTTGAACTTCTTCTTCTCTTATCTTTCTGGTATTTTCCAGAGTAGTAAACAAAGGATCAGGGAAGACAATGGCACCCCACTCCAGTACTCTTGCCTGGAAAATCCCATGGACGGAGGAGCCTGGAAGGCTGCAGTCCATGGAGTCACAAAGAGTTGGACACAACTGAGCGACTTCACTTCACTTTTTACTTTCATGCATTGGAGAAGGAAATGGCAGCCCACTCCAGTGTTCTTGCCTGGAGAATCCCAGGGACGGTGGAGCCTGGTAGGCTGCTATCTTTGGGGTTGCACAGAGTCGGACATGACTGAAGCAACTTAGCAGCAGCAGCAGCAAACAAAGGATATCATTCTTTGCAACTCCTTATTTAGTCCAAAATACAACAGAATAGTGATTATTGGTGGGATGAGTATGTCACTAAATTTAAATTCTGTATACAAAATGTTGTGTCATGAAAAATTCAAGAACAATTGACTAGGTTGGAAAGTATGCATATCTTACAAATTAAAGGAGCTGTAGCCTCTAAGTTTCTGCTAAAGAAACTCTGTGGAAATAACTAGTGTCAATAATTTTCCAAGGCTTAGTTCCATCTTTTAAAATACTATAAATAATTGAATTTTAGATGAAGAAGCCAACCAGATCTACCAGTTAAGACAGGGCTTTCCTGATAGCTCAGTTGGTAAAGAATCTGCTTTCAATGCAGGAGACCCCGGTTCGATTCCTGGGTCAGGAAGAACCTCTGGAGAAGGGATAGGCTACCCGCTCCAGTATTCTTGGGGTTCCCTTATGGCTCAGCTGGTAAGGAATCCACCTGTAATGCAGGAGACCTGGGTTCAATCTCGGTTGGGAAGATACCCTGGAGAAGGGAAAGGCTTCCCACTCCAGTGTTGTGGCCTGGAGAATTCCATAGATGGTATAGTCAATTTGGGTCACAAAGAGTTGGACACGACTGAGCAACTTTCACTTCACTTCACCAGTTAAGACAGTCTCATGAAACTGTAAATTCAAATGAAGAATGTACCCATTTAATTGCTCTCTATTTGCCACTTTAAAGTCTCTTCTAGAAAACAACATAACAAGGTCTTGTATTAGAAGGGGGGGATAGATTGGTTCTAAGCTGGAATTCCACATGTTTATCTTTATGATAGTATTAGTTTCCAATGGTTGTGCTAACAAAGTACCACATTCTTGGTGGCTTAGAACAGCACACAGTCTCTTATAGATCTGAGGTTCAAAATCTGTTTCACTGGGCCAAATCTAAGGGGTTGGCAGGACTGCACTCCTCTGGAGGTTGCAGGGGGTAATCTGTTTCCTTGCAGGGATTAGGAGCTAAATCTTAGACAACCCAAAGATTTTTCAGCCTTCCACAAGGACTTTGCGTAACCTTTGAATCTCAGTTTCTGGTATAAAATGGGGCTAAACAGGATATTTTTAAGAACTGAAGGAAATGAAAAAAAACTTAAACTTGTCATCTAAGAGGCAGTTACAGCTCCTGATTTACATTTGTTACTAGCTTTATGGTTTAATGTAAAATCTCTTCTTGACTCTTATCTATAAGTTTAATTTTTCAAGAGACAGTGCTATTTAAAAACAAGGAAATGATTTTCTGATTTTCCATGTTTGTATGTGACTGTATCATATTGCTGTTTAAAGTATGGTACTTTTTCCAGTTTGGTATTTGGAGTTGGTGGTGGTGCTCAGTCATGTCCAACTTTTTGCAGCCCCATAGACAGTAGCTCTCTAGGCTCCTCTGTCCATGGGATTTTCCAGGCAAGAACACTGGATTGGGTTGCCATTTCCTCCTCCATGGGATCTTCCCGACCCAGGAATTGAACCCATGACTCCTGTTTCCTGCATTGACAGGCAGATTCTTTACCACTGAGCCACCTGAGAGGTTTTAGCATCTAAAAGAAAAGTAATCAAATCACTGATGCACCAGACATAACATAAACACAAATGCCAGCATATCTCTTAATGTTTCGGAAATTCGTCTTGAGTGGACTGGTGAGAATTCTCTGGACTTTGTCATTGGAATTGCAGATATCCTTGTTTTATCTTAACCTTATCAGCCATGTCATCTCTCCCATTTTAGGTAGGTTTAGCCTTAGTGGGAGAAGGCAGGGGCACCCCACTCCAGTACTCTTGCCTGGAAAACCCCATGGACAGAGGAGCCTGGTGGGCCTGCAGTCCATGGGGTCGAGAAGAGTCGGACACGACTGAGCGACTTCACTTTCACTTTCCACTTTCATGCATTGGAGAAGGAAATGGCAACCCACTCCAGTGTTCTTGCCTGGAGAATCCCAGGGACGGCGGGGCCTGGTGGGCTGCCCTCTATGGGGTCACACAGAGTCGGACACGACTGAAGCGACTTAGCAGCAGCAGCAGCAGCCTTAGTGAAAACAACACTGATAGCATGAGTAAGTTAAAGGGGAATGCATTTCTTTTAAATCAGTTTAAATTATATATCTCAAGGTCTCTGAAAGTTACTAAGACAGCTAAAGCTCTTTCAGAATATTTACAGTAGCAGAAGCTGTCAAATTGGTAACAATATTTGAGAGAAATTGTATCTTAATAAAAGGGAGACACTGATTGAGACATATTGATTTAGTCTTATCAGAGACCTAGACCAGACTTTGGAATGATAAATTTATATCACAAGTATTGCTGCTGCTGCTGCTGCTGCTGCTGCTTCTGCTGCTTCTGCTGCTGCTGCTGCTGCTGCTAAGTCACTTCAGTCATGTCCAACTCTGTGCGACCCCATAGATGGCAGCCCACCAGGCTCCCCCATCCCTGGGATTCTCCAGGCAAGAACACTGGAGTGGGTTGCCATTTCCTTCTCCAATGCATGCAAGTGAAAAGTGAAAATGAAGTCGCTCAGTCCTGTCTGACTCCTAGCGACCCCATGGACTGCAGCCTACCAGGCTCCCCTGTCCATGAGAATTTCCAGGCAAGAGTACTGGAGTGGGGTGCCATTGCCTTCTCCACAGTATTGCTAAGGAACTAATAATCTACTTTTGACTGTAAACAGCATTATCTGTCTCACACTGTTGTTAATTTCAGTTCAGTCGCTCAGTCATGTCCGACTATTTGTGACCCCATGAATCGCAGCACACCAGACCTCCCTGTCCATCACCAACTCCCAGAGTTCACTCAGACTCACGTCCATCAAGTCAGTGATGCCATCCAGCCATCTCATCCTCTGTGGTCCCCTTCTCCTCCTGCCTCCAATCCCTCCCAGCATCAGAGTCTTTTCCAGTGAGTCAACTCTTCTCATGAGGTGGCCGAAGTACTGGAGTTTCAGCTTTAGTATCATTCCTTCCAATGAACACCCAGGACTGATCTCCTTTAGGATGGACTGGTTGGATCTCCTTGCAGTCCAAGGGACTCTCAAGAGTCTTCTCCAACACCACACTTCAAAAGCATCAATTCTTTGGCACTCAGCTCTCTTCACAGTCCAACTCTCACATCCATACATGACCACTGGGAAAACCATAGCCTTGACTAGATGGACCTTTGTTGTCAAAGTAATGTCTCTGCTTTTAGTTTAAGTCACTTTATTATAATACCGTATTTTAAAAGAACATGGAATATGATAATTTTAAGATATTTTAAAGTTTTTAAGTATTCATGTAAGCAGTATTGATGCTTGAGACTGTATCTTTATATTTCCAAATGCTTGGGCATGATATTTATTTATTGTGAAATGTATCCAGGAATATTTAAGTTTTAGATTTTACATGGTTGGCTACTATTCATTATTCAAGTCCTGACTCAGGTGTCACATGCTAGGAAAACTACTTCATGAACATCTATTCTAAATTAGTATTTTCTACTAAGTTATTCTCTATAGCGCCACTCTGTTTTACTTCCTGCATAACATCTGAGTTTCCCTGAAATCACCTCTTCACTATTGTCTGTATTCCCATAACATGTAAGCTCCATGAATTACAGACCTCTATACCTCAATTGGCTAACAGAGAATGAGGTCCTCTAGGCACTTAATAGTTGATGAGTAAATGAGAGACCCAAAACAATTTGATGGAGGTAATAATAGTTTTGGGATCTGGCATTTTATGATGACATACTGTCTGATGTTTTTATATCTCTGATGACTTTCAGTACTCAGAAGAGTCCCTGGAGATTGGCAGATTCAAAGGGAGTAGAGATCATTCCTCTCACAGGACCCTGGAATGCAATTCAGATACAAAGGACAGTCACGAGGTCTGTCTGACAATGCCTTTCAAGAAAACATCAACTTTAAAAAAAAAAAAAAAAACTTTAAATATATCTCAAGAGCTTAGAGGATTCTTAGTGAAGTAAAAACTAAGTGCAGATTTCCTTGTTTCCGGTTGAGTTAAACACAGGGTCCCTCACTCCAGCAAAAAGTTCAGTACAGTACAGTCGCTCAGTCATGTCCGATTCTTTGTGATGCCATGGACTGCAGCATGCCAGGCCTCCCTGTTCATCACCAACTCCCAGAGTTTACTCAAACTCATATCCATTGAGTCGGTGATGCCATCCAACCATCTCATTCTCTGTCATCCCCTTCTTCTCTTGCCTTCAATTTTTCCTAGCTTCAGGGTCTTTTCAAATGACTCAGCTCCTTGCATCAGGTGCCCAATGTACTGAACTTTCAGCTTCAACATCAGTCCTTCTGAAAACATTCAGGGCTGATTTTCTTCAGGATGGACTTGTTGGATCTCCCTGCAGTCCAAGGGACTCTCAAGAGTCTTATCCAACACCACACTTCAAAAGCATCAATTCTTCAGTGCCCAGCTTTCTTTCTAGTCCAACTCTCACATCTATACATGACTACTAGAAAAACCATAGCCTTGACTAGACAAACCTTTGTTGGCAAAGTAACGTCTCTGCTTTTTATTTTTTTTTGTCCCTGCTTTTTAATATGCTGTCTAAGTTTGTCATAAATTTTCATCCAAGCAGTAAGTGTCTTTTTTAATTTCATGGCTGTAATCACCATCTGCAGTGATTTTGGAGCCCAAAAAAATAAAGTCAGCCATGTTTCCACGGTTTCTGCATCTATTTGCCACGAAGTAATGGGACCAGAAGGAGAAGGCAATGGCACGCCACTCCAGTACTCTTGCCTGGAAAATCCCATGGATGGAGGAGCCTGGTAGGCTGCAGTCCATGAGGTGGCTAAGAGTTGGACACGACTGAGCGACTTCCCTTTCGATTTTCACTTTCATGCATTGGAGAAGGAAATGGAAACCCACTCCACCATTCTTGCCTGGAGAATCCCAGGGACGGGGAGCCTGGTGGGCTGCCGTCTATGCGGTTGCACAGAGTCAGACACGACTGAAGCGACTTAGCAGCAGCAACAGTAGCAGCAATGGGACCAGATGCCATGATCTTAGTTTTCTGAATGTTGAGCTTTAAGCCAACTTTTTCACTCTTCTCTTTCATCAAGAGGTTCTTTAGTTCTTCTTCACTTTCTGCCATAAGGGTGGTGTCATCTGCATATCTGAGGTTATTGATATTTCTCCCGGCAATCTTGATTCCAGCTTGTGCTTCATCCAGCCCAGAGTTTCTCATGATGTACTCTGCATATAAGTTAAATAAGCACAGTGACAATATGCAGCCTTGATGTACTACTTTCCCTATTTGGAACCAGTGTATTGTTCCATGTCCAGTTCTGACTGTTGCTTCCTGACCTGCATATAGGTTTCTCAAGAGGCAGGTCAGGTGGTCTGGTATTCCCATCCCTTTCAGAATTTTCCACAGTTTATTGTGATCCACACAGTCAAAGGCTTTGGCATAGTCAAGAAAGCAGAAATAGATGTTTTTCTGGAACTCTCTTGCTTTTTCGGTGTTCTTGCCTGGAGAATCCCAGGGAGTGGGGAACCTGGTGGGCTGCCGTCTCTGGGGTCACACAGAGTCGGACACGACTGAAGCGACTTAGCAGCAGCAGCAGCAGCGGATGTTGGCAATTTGATCTCTGGTTCCTCTGCCTTTTCTAAAATCAGCTTGAATATCTGAAAGTTCACGGTTCACGTATTGCTGAAGCCTGGCTTGGAGAATTTTGAGCATTACTTTACTAGCGTGTGAGATGAGTGCAATTGTGCAATAGTTTGAGCATTCCCTGGCATTGCCTTTCTTTGGGATTGGAATGAAAAGTGACCTTTTCCAGTCCTGTGGCCACTGCTGAGTTTTCCAAATTTGCTGGCATATTGAGTGCAGCACTTTCACAGCATCATCTTTTAGGATTTGAAATAGCTCAACTAGAATTCCTTCACCTCCACTAGCTTTGTTCATAGTGATGCATCCTAAGGCCCACTTGACTTCACATTCCAAGATGTCTGGCTCTAGGTGAGTGATCACACCATTGTGGTTATCTGGGTCATGAAGAACTTTTTTGTATAATTCTTCTGTGTATTCTTGCCACTTCTTCTTAATATCTTCTGCTTCTGTTAGGTCCATACCATTTCTGTCCTTTATTGAGCCCATCTTTGCATGAAATGTTCCCTTGGCATCTCTAGTTTTCTTGAAGAGATCTCTAGTCCTTCCCATTCTATTGTTTTCCTTTATTTCTTTGCACTGATCACCGAGAAAGGCTTTCCTAACTCTCCTTGCTATTCTTTGGAACTCTGCATTCAAATGGGTATATCTTTCCTTTTCTCCTTTGCTTTTTGCTTCTCTTCTTTTCACAGCTATTTGTAAGGCCTTCTCAGCCATTTGCTTATTTGCATTTCTTTTTCCTGGAGATGTTCTTGGTCCTTGTCTCCTGTACAATGTCATGAACCCCCTCCATAGTTCATCAGACACTCTATCAGATCTATTCCCTTAAATCTATTTCTCACTTCCACTGTATAATTCTTAGGGATTTGATTTAGGTCACACATGAATGGTTAGTGGTTTTCCCTACTTTCTTCAATTTAAGTCTGAATTTGGCAATAAGGAGTTTATGATCTGAGCCACAGTTAGCTCCCAGTCCTGTTTTTGCTGACTGTATAAAGCTTCTCCATCTTTGGCTGCAAAAAATATAATCAGTCTGATTTTAGTGTTGACCATCTGGTGATGTCTATGTGTAGAGTCTTCTCTTGTGTTGATGGAAGAGGGAGTTCGCTATGACCAGTGTGTTCTCTTGGCAAAGCTCTGTTAGCCTTTGCCCTGCTTCACTCTGTACTCCAAGGCCAAATTTCCCTTTTACTCCAGGTGTTTCTTGACTTCCTACTTTTGCATTCCAGTCCCCTATAATGAAAAGCACATCTTTTTTGCATGTTAGTTCTAGAAGGTCTTGTAGGTCTTCATAGAACCATTCAAATTCAGCTTCTTCAGCCTTAATGGTCGGGGCATAGGCTTGGATTACCGTGGTATTGAATGGTTTGCCTTGGAAACAAACAGAGATCATTCTGTCATTTTTGAGACTGCATCCAAGTACTACATTTTGGACTCTTTTGTTGACTATGATGGTTACTCCAGTTCTTCTAAAGGATTGTTGCCAACAGTAGCAGATATAACAAAAAGTTACATATACATAAAATATCTAAATATGAGAAAAATGAATGTATGTATATTAGATGTGCTGTGCTTAGTTGTTCAGTCATGTCCAATCCTTCATGACCCAATGGACTGTAGCCCGTCAGGCTCCTCTGTCCATGGGGATTCTCCAGGAGAGTATACTGGAGTGGGTTGCCATCCCTTCCTCCAGGGGATCTTCCCAACCCAGAGATCAATCCCAGGTCTCCCACATTGCAGGCGTATTTTTTACCATCTGACTTCCACCAGGAAAGTCCATGTATTAGATGGATATAGATGTAAAAGATAGGAGAAAAGGGAAAATAGTGAAAGAAATTAGCCAGTTTAAAAAAAAAAAAAGCAAACTAAGAATAAGACAGAGCTGTAACAAAACAAACATAGCTAATAACAGATCTGATATCTTGCACATCTGTATTCACAGATTTGTGTTTTATTAAAGTTTTTAAAGGTCATATGATCGTTTGAAGAGCTGTTTAGAAAGTCATGAGATAAGAACCCTCTGTATTAACTTACTAGGCTGAGGCCGATATACTTTGAGGCTAGGAAAGCCATCATGAATGAAGGGAAGGCTTGCTGATCCTTGATGGCAGCCAGGCCCAAACCAGTGGCCTGCACCTCCCGGTACAGTCACATCTGTCTTCCCTCAATACTGCAAGCTCCTTGCAGCAGCCCCACTCAATTGACCCAGAGTGGTCAGAATACAACAGAGTAGTCTGATTTAATGAGTATATGAATGAATGCATGAGTGAATGGATTATTTACCTCCTGTTTTACCAAACTTAAAATATTGTCAATTTGAGCTGAATCATATCCTGAAAGTTTCAGGTCACCAAGATAAGAAATGCCCTTCAGATAGAATTTTGCAAAATTCAGAGTAAACTGCTGAGTTGCATGTTCCATTTCTTTGTAAATATTCACTCTCATCTGGAGCATGCCCATTTCTGATAATTCTGCTGTTTACACATCATCCCATAAAAAAGATTTGAGCTGCCTATTAAAATAGCTGTATAATCTGACATTTCTGAAATGTGCTAGATAAATAAGTAATGAAAAAAAAATCTTGCAGTTTCCCAGGAGGAATCAAAATCACCTAATCAAGGTACCAACCAAGTATCTTCAAAAATATTTAAAATATTCATTATCTTCTCATGCAACTTAACTGCTGTTCTGTTTCTTTCTTTCCATTTGGAAATTATATAAACTGTGTATTTTCTAAAAGATTATGTATATTTAGAAGCAAGTTTTTTAGTAAGAAGCTAGTCCTTTTACAACTGTCCTGTGGGAAAGAAAGAAACTTCAAAGAGAGAGTTACTGAAATATATTAGAATGTTATCCCAGGATTGTGAATGTTTTATAGACACAGGAAAAAAGCTCTTTGGAATTCTGAAGGCAAGACTAAATTGAGCACAGTAGAACTCAGAATGTCCTTTGAACCCCAAGTTTTTATTCTCAGCATATAGCCAAGGTAGCATATAAAGGTTTCAAAATTTTTCCTTAAAATGAAAAAGCAAAATCTTTGCACTTGCCTATAAACAATGCAAGACTGTGCTCTAGTGTAGATATAATTCACTTAGACTGTTTAAACAGTTCTCTCAGCCTCAACATTTGTCACATAAAATTTAATATTAATAGAGCAATATTTCAGTATTCTTAATTTTAATAAAAATGTTTATTTGTATAGCTTCTCAGGAAGAGCTTTCTTCAGTTCAGTTCGGTTCAGTTGCTCAGTCGTATCCAACTCTTTGTGACCCCATGAATCGCAGCACGCCAGGCCTCCCTGTCCATCACCAACTCCTGGAGTTCACTCAGACTCATGTCCATCGAATCAGTGATGCCATCCAGCCATCTCATCCTCTGTCGTCCCCTTCTCCTCCTTCCCCCAATCCCTCCCAGCATCAGAGTCTTTTCCAATGAGTCAACTCTTCGCATGAGGTGGCCAAAGTACTGGAGTTTCAGCTTTTTATACTTTACCTAATTTGAATTTCTAAACAGCTTCTGTGAGAGTCACAATAGTTGTCTTTGCCCCTTAGAGGCATATGACTCCTTCACTCTTTCATAGTTTTAAGTACAAGATTCCATGAACCTTTGAGAAAAGACTGCAACACAAACTACCCTCCAGGTGTAACTATGCTTATCATGAGGAATACCAACTCTTACAGTATCCACTGTCATGAGGACATGGCATTATTCATACCATTCCGTAATGAGATGTATCTACAGGAACAGTGGTATTGTTCAAACAAAACATGTATACCTTATCAGATATTTCTCTGAGTATTAAAATTTTATTTTATTTAAAAGGCAGACTCTGAGGAGTCTCTTTGTGCAGTAGTTTATTTAGGATACACACATAGGCACACAGAAAGGAAGAATTAACTTCAACCTGACTGATTAAGAAAACAAAGTCACTATATCTACCCATCCAGTCACATACTCAACTAGTTAAACACCTAGACTCTTGTGCTTAGTATAAGCAAATCATTAGGGTTTTATATTATTTCAGATTTTGTAAAGCATAACAAAATCTTGCTTCGACCAAAATAAAATATCCCTCATTATTTTTTTAAATTAAGCTGATTGTATTTTGGCCACCTCATGCGAAGAGTTGACTCATTGGAAAAGACTCTGATGCTGGGAGGGACTGGGGGCAGGAGGAGAAGGGGATGACAGAGGATGAGATGGCTGGATGGCATCACTGACTCGATGGACGTGAGTCTGAGTGAACTCCGGGAGCTGGTGATGGACAGGGAGGCCTGGCGTGCTGTGATTCATGGGGTCGCAAAGAGTCGGACATGACTGAGTGACTGAACTGAACTGAACTGAATTGTATTTACATTTGTTGTTTTTAAATCAAAGTACAATAAACTGCATCTGTGTTAAGTGTATAAAATATTATATTTGGACAGATAAATAAGTATGTGGATACAAGCCACAATCAAGTTACATAATATTTCCATCATCCTCAATGCTGTTTCCTCATTGTTCAACAGTCTGTCCCCTCCCTCTGCTCCCAGATCCAAACAGCTGGTCTGCTTTTCATTACTTATAGATTGTATTTTCTAGAATTTAGTATGAATGGAATTAGGCAGTAAGATATTATATTTGACATTCTTAAAGACAATGATTCTGAGATGTGTCTGTGGTGATACATGTATTAGTAGTTTATTATGTTTTATTTGCTCAGTAGTGTTTTTTGAATGTGTGCCATGTGTTCAATTGTGTCTAACTCTCTGCCACCTCATGGGCTGTAGTCTGCCAGGCTTCTCTGTCCATGGAATTTTCCAGCCAAGAATATTGGAGTGGGTTGACATTTCCTCCTCTGGGGGATCTTCCCAACCCAGGGATCAAACCCACGTCTCCTATATCTTCTGCTTTGCAAGTGGATTCTTTACCTGCTGATATACCTTAATTTCTTAGCTCATTTTCCTGTTGATGAAAATCTAGTTTATTTCTAGTTTGTGTCTACTATCAATAACACTTCTATAAACATTCATAAACAAATATTTTTGTGCATGAATGTTTTTATTTCTCCTCAGTGAATATAGTGGAATTGTTAAGGTATATGGTTGGTATATATTTGACTTTATAGGAAGCTACCAAACCTGTTCAATATACAGTAAATCTTAAAATCAAATTTTGTAGGTGCTCTAGCATTCCTCCACTTTTTAGTAATTGTTTTAGTATTTATAGATTTTCAAAAAATAGCATGGTTTTCATAGGAGCATACTAGGATATTTTTTGGTATTCCATTGAATCTATAGATCAATTTGGTGAGAACTGACTGCTTAAAATAGTAACTGTTGCAATCCTTGAGCATGGTATTTTCAACATTGTCTTGTTTTCTTCAATATTCATAGAAATAACTAGCTTTATTATAAAGATTTTGAATGTTTCATTAAATTCACTCCCCAAATCCTATGTTTTATGTCATTATAAAAGAAATTTTTGCTTGTTATATGCTGGAACAATTTGCTAATTTATTTAATATTTAGGGATCTGTGTTCATAAGCAATATTGACCCATAATTTTACTTTTTTGTAGTATCTTTACAGGTTTGGTATCAGAGTAATTCTGATTTCATTTGAAAGAGTTTATCAGTAATTGATATTAATTTTTCTTTGAATTTTTCATAGACTTAATCATTAAAAATATCTGCTGGTACTTCTGGGAAAATTTTTGAGTAACATTTCAAAAATTCAAATAGACATAACACTATTTATATTTTTTATTTATTTGTGTTGATTTTAAGCTGTAGATTTGCAGTTATCCCTTTCATCACAGCTATTTTATTTGGACATAAAATTATTCATAGCATCATATTATTCTTTTAATCGGTACAGAATCTATAGTGAAAAACTTCTTATGTTACATTAGTAATTGTACTATTTTTGTGTTCACTCTACTTAGAGTTTAATCAGATTCATTTATCTTTTTAATAAACATGCTTTGGCTTTATTTTCTTTATTCTCTTTTTTATATTTAACAAATTCTTGCTCTTATTTAGTCTTATTATTTAGTTTTTTCTACTTGAAAAACATACTTTTCACTGTTTTTCTAGCTCCTTTTGATAATTCAACAAACAGAGAAATGATTTAATTTCTTTATTATTGTCTTATATAATCATGTAAAATTTCATACTGCTGTCTATGCATTACTTTAATTCCCATAACTTTTGATGTATGTATATGACACCACCCTTATGGCAGAAAGTGAAGAGGAACTAAAAAGCCTCTTGATGAAAGTAAAAGAGGAGAGTGAAAAAGTTGGCTTAAAGCTCAACATTCAGAAAACGAAGATCATGGCATCTGGTCCCATCACTTCATGGGAAATAGATGGGGAAACAGTGTCAGACTTTATTTTTCTGGGCTCCAAAATCACTACAGATGGTGACTGCAGCCATGAAATTAAAAGACGATTACTCCTTGGAAGGAAAGTTATGACCAACCTAGATAGCATATTCAAAAGCAGAGACATTACTTTGCCAACAAAGGTTCGTCTAGTCAAGGCTATGGTTTTTCCTGTGGTCATGTATGGATGTGAGAGTTGGACTGTGAAGAAGGCTGAGCACCGAAGAATTGATGCTTTTGAAGTGTGGTGTTGGAGAAGACTCTTGAGAGTCCCTTGGACTGCAAGGAGATCCAACCAGTCCATTCTGAAGGAGATCAATCCTGGGATTTCTTTGGAAGGAATGATGCTAAAGCTGAAACTCCAGTACTTTGGCCACCTCATGCGAAGAGTTGACTCATTGGAAAAGACTCTGATGCTCTGAGGGGTTGGGGGGCAAGAGGAGAAGGGGACGACAGAGGATGAGATGGCTGGATGGCATCACTGACTCAATGAACATGAGTCTGAGTGAACTCTGGGAGTTGGTGATGGACAGGGAGGCCTGGCGTGCTGCGATTCATGGGGTCGCAAAGAGTCGGACATGACTGAGCGACTGATCTGATCTGATCTGATCTGATATTCTAATATTCTTCACTATTCATTTAGAAATATTTTCCACTTTCTCTTGTGATTTTTCTTTGATGCATGGGTTTTTTGAAATTTTCTTGTTTAATTTTGGAAATACAATTTTCTTGGGAATCTTAGGGTTTTTTAATCTATAATCTGATTCTGTTATGGGCATACAATATACACAGTTAAGTTTGCTTTTAATTTCTTGATCCTTGCTTTTTGGTCCAGCATGTTGGCAAATATCCTTTGTGCACTTGAAAATAACAGTTGTATCAGTTCAGCTCAGTTCAGTCACTCAGTCGTGTCTAACTTTTTGTGACCCCATGAATCACAGCATGCCAGGCCTCCCTGTCCATCACCAACTCCCGGAGTTTACCCAAACTCGTGTCCATCGAATCGGTGATGCCATCCAGCCATCTCATCCTCTGTTGTCTCCTTTTCCTCCTGCCCCCAATCCCTCCCAGCATCAGGGTCTTTTCCAATGAGTCAACTCTTCGCGTAAGGTGGCCAAAGTATTGGAGTTTCAGCTTCAGCATCAGTCCTTCCAATGAACACCCAGGACTGATCTCCTTTAGGATGGACTGGTTGGATCTCCTTGCAGTCCAAGGGACTCTCAAGAGTCTTCTCCAACACCACAGTTCAAAAGCATCAATTCTTCAGTGCTCAGCTTTCTTCACAGTCCAACTATCACATCCATACATGACCACTGGAAAAACCATAGCCTTGACTAGACGGACCTTTGTTGGCAAAGTAATGTCTCTGCTTTTGAATATGCTATCTAGGTTGGTCATAACTTTCCTTCCAAGGAGTAACCATCTTTTAATTTCATGGCTGCAGTCACCATCTGCAGTGATTTTGGAGCCCCCCCAAAAATAAAGTCTGACACTGTTTCCCCTGTTTCCCCATCTATTTCCCATGAAGTGATGGGACCAGATGCCATGATCTTCGTTTTCTGAATGTTGACCTTTAAGCCAACTTTTTCACTCTCTACTTTCACTTTCATCAAGAGGCTTTTGAGTTCCTCTTCACTTTCTGCCATAAGGGTGGTGTCATCTGCATATCTGAGGTTATTGATATTTCTCCTGGCAATCTTGATTCCAGCTTGTGCTTCTTCTAGTCCAGCGTTTCTCATGATGTACTCTGCATATAAGTTAAATAAGCAGGGTGATAATATACAGCCTTGACGTACTCCTTTTCCTATTTGGAACCCGTCTGTCGTTCCATGTCCACTTCTAACTGTTGCTTCCTCACCTGCATACAGGTTTCTCAAGAGGCAGGTCAGGTGGTCTGGTATTCCCATCTCTTTCAGAATTTTCCACAGTTGTATAATAGGATATAATTATTAAAAAAAAAAACAAACAGCTAGGCCACCGTATGTGATAATTTTTCTAGTCACCTCTACTTGTACCAACTTATTACCATTTTATATCAGTTGATGAGATAATTCTGTTAAATATATCCTACTGTACTTGCATTTCACTTTCCTGATACAATTTTTGGCTTTACAGATCTTGAGATTCCTTTATTATTCACCTACACAGACAGATTGTCATGTCTTCCTTATGAACTGACTCTTACCATTATACAGTGTACAATTTTATCTCAAAAAATACTCTTTGATATTATATATCAATGATCCCATAGTGGAAAATTTGATTGAATTTAAAAATGAGTCATAGAGTCAACAACAATTATATACTCTGTCTTGAAGACTATTTCACCTAATACTAATAGAACATTCTAAACCACTCAAGCTACTTGTTATATCATTGATCCTCTGTATCCCTGGTATCCACATCCTGGGATATAAAGGGCCAGGTATGTTATGCCATTTAATATAAGGGAGGGCCCTGGAACCATGTCCCTGAGAATGCTGAGGGATGACGGTATATTATTTCTTTTTAATCCATTTAGTTTGAACCCACCAGTGTCTTTATATTGTTTCTTCTCCACAGTATGTAACTCGGCCCTGCTTTTTTTCATTCTTACATTCTCTGCATTCTCTGGAGCATTTAGTCAATTAATTTTTTAAATTTAGGTATAATTAATATACAGTGTAAGTTCCAGGTGTACAACATGGTGAGTCACAATTTTTAAAGGATATGTTCCATTTATAGTTATTATAAAATATGCCTGTATTCCTTATGTTGTACTCTATGTCCTTGTAGCTTATTTATTTTATACATAGTACTTTGTACCTCTGAATCCCCTACCCCCAATATGTTCCTTACCCCACTGGCAACCACTAGTTTGTTCTCTGTATTTGTGAATTTGTTCTTTTTGTTATCCCCTGCAGGAGGGCAGGTTACATTAGTTTTACATTTAAGATTCCACAAATATATGTGATATCTTACCATATTTGCATTTCTTTGACTTACTTCACTCATCATAATATCCTTCAAGTGCATCCATGTTAGTGAAAATGGCAAAATTTCATTATTTTTCATGACTGTAGTATTCTATTATATATATATATATATATATATAATGGAATATTATATCTAACATCTTTATCCATTCATCTTTTGATGGACACTCAGGTTGCTTCCATGTCTTGGCAATTGCAAATAATGCTGCTGAACATTGGGTGCAAATATCTTTTTGAATTAGTGGTTGGGTTTTTTTTTTTTTTTGGATATGTTACCTGGAGTGAAATCAATGGGTCCATATAATAGTTCTTTTTTAGGCTTTTAAGAAGCTGGCACACTGTTTCCCACAGGGCTTATACCAATTCACATTCTCACCAACACTGTAGAAGTGTTCTTTTTGATGATAGCCATTCTGATGGTTATGAGATGATGCTGCATTCTGGTTTTGATTTGCATTTTGCAGATGATTCATGATTTTGAGCATCTCTTCAAATTTCATGATTTTTGAGCATACAGGCCACCTGTATGTCTTCTTTGGAAAAATATATATTCAGGTCATTTACCCATTTGTTAATCAATTTGTTTGTTTCTTGTTGAGTTGTATGAGCTATTGATATATGTTGGGTATCAACTCTTTTTGTTTTTAATTTAATTTTATTTTTAAACTTTACATAATTGTATTAGTTTTGCCAAATATCAAAATGAATCCACCACAGGTATACATGTGTTCCCCATCCTGAACCCTCCTCCCTCCTCCCTCCCCATACCATCCCTCTGGGTCGTCCCAGTGCACGAGCCCCAAGCATCCAGTATCGTTCATCGAACCTGGACTGGCATCTCGTTTCATACATGATATTTTACATGTTTCAATGCCATTCTCCCAAATCTTCCCACCCTCTCCCTCTCCCACAGAGTCCAAAAGACTGTTCTATACATGAGTGTCTCTTTTGCTGTCTCGTACACAGGGTTATTGTTACCCTTTTCTAAATTCCATATATATGCGTTAGTATACTGTATTGGTATTTTTCCTTCTGGCTTACTTCACTCTGTATAATAGGCTCCAGTTTCATCCACCTCATTAGAACTGATTCAAATATATTCTTTTTAATGGCTGAGTAATACTCCATTGTGTATATGTACCATTGCTTTCTTATCCATTCATCTGCTGATGGACATCTAGGTTGCTTCCATGTCCTGGCTATTATAAACAGTGCTGCAATGAACATTGGGGTACACGTGTCTCTTTCCCTTCTGGTTTCCTCAGTGTGTATGCCCAGCAGCGGGATTGCTGGATCATAAGGCAGTTCTATTTCCAGTTTTTTAAGGAATCTCCACACTGTTCTCCATAGTGGCTGTACTAGTTTGCATTCCCACCAACAGTGTAAGAGGGTTCCCTTTTCTCCACACCCTCTCCAGCATTTATTATTTGTAGACTTTTGGATCACAGCCATTCTGACTGGTGTGAAATGGTACCTCATAGTGGTTTTGATTTGCATTTCTCTGATAATGAGTGATGTTGAGCATCTTTTCATGTGTTTGTTAGCCATCTGTATGTCTTCTTTGGAGAAATGTCTATTTAGTTCTTTGGCCCATTTTTTGATTGGGTCATTTATTTTTCTGGAGTTGAGCTGTAGGAGTTGCTTGTATATTTTTGAGATTAGTTGTTTGTCAGTCACTTCATTTGCTATTATTTTCTCCCATTCTGAAGGCTGTCTTTTCACCTTGCTAATAGTTTCCTTTGTTGTGCAGAAGCTTTTAAGGTTAATTAGGTCCCATTTGTTTATTTTTGCTTTTATTTCCAATATTCTGGGAGGTGGGTCATAGAGGATCCTGCTGTGATGTATGTCAGAGAGTGTTTTGCCTATGTTCTCCTCTAGGAGTTTTATAGTTTCTGGTCTTAACGTTTAGATCTTTAATCCCACCATCACCCTAATACCAAAACCTGACAAAGATCCCACAAAAAAAGAAAACTACAGGCCAACATCACTGATGAACATAGATGCAAAAATCCTTAACAAAATTCTAGCAATCAGAATCCAACAACACATTAAAAAGATCATACACCATGACCAAGTGGGCTTTATCCCAGGGATGCAAGGATTCTTCAATATCCGCAAATCAATCAATGTAATACACCACATTAACAAATTGAAAAATAAAAACCATATGATTATCTCAATAGATGCAGAGAAAGCCTTTGACAAAATTCAACACCCATTTATGGGTATTAACTCTTTAATGATCATATAATTTGCAAGTATATTCGACCATCCAGTAAATTGTCGTTTCGTTTTTTCAGTGGTTCATTTGCTGGCTGTGGAAAAGTGTTTAAGCTTAATTAAGTCTAATTTGTTCATATTTGCTCTTATTTCCTTTGCTTTAGGAGACAGATGGAAACATATTGGTATGATTTAAGTCAAAGAATATTCCAGCTGTGTTTTCATCTAGGTCTTTTATGGTTTCTGGTCTTACATTTAGGTCTTCAATCCATTTTATTTTTTTATATGATGTTAAAGAGTATTGGAATTTCATTCTTTTACAAGTAGCTATCCAGTTTTCCCAGAAACACCTATTAAAGAGACTGTCTTTTCTCCATTGTATATTCTTGCCTCCTTTGTCATAGATTAATTGACCATATGTGTGTGAGTTTATTTCTGGATTCCCTATCCTGTTCTATTGATCTATATGTCTGTTTTTGTGCCAGTATCCTACTATTCTGATTAGCGTAGCTTTGTATTATATTCTGAGGCCAGGAAGATGATTCTTTAATCTCTGTTCTTCTTTCTCAAGATTGTTTTGGCTATTCAGATTCTTTTGTGCTTCCATGCAAAATTTTAAAGTATTCTAGTCCTGTGAAAAATGTCATTGGTATTTTGATAGGGATTGCATTTAGTCTATGAATGGCCTTGGATGATATAGTCATTTTAACAATATCGTTTCTTCCAATCCAAATACATGATATACCTTTCCATCTCTTTGTGTTGTCATCAATTTCTTTTATCAGTGTTTTATAGTTTTCCAAGTAAATATTCTACCTCCTTAGATAGATTTATTCCTGGGTATGATATTCTTTTTGATGCAGTCAGGTCAGATCAGATCAGTTGCTCAGTCATGTCTGACTCTTTGTGACCCCATGGACTGCAGCCTGCCAGGCCTCCCTGTCCATCACCAACTCCCGGAGTTCACTGAGACTCACGTCCATCAAGTTAGTGATGCCATCCAGCCATCTCATCCTCTGTCGTCCCCTTCTCCTCCTGTCCCCAATCCCTCCCAGCATCAGAGTCTTTTCCAATGAGTCAACTCTTCGCATGAGGTGGCCAAAGTACTGGAGTTTCAGCTTTAGCATCATTCCTTCCAAAGAAATCCCAGGGCTGATCTCCTTCAGAATGGACTGGTTGGATCTCCTTGCAGTCCAAGGGACTCTCAAGAGTCTTCTCCAACACCACACTTCAAAAGCATCAATTCTTTGGTGCTCAGCCTTCTTCACAGTCCAACTCTCACATCCATACATGACCACAGGAAAAACCATAGCCTTGACTAGATGGACCTTTGTTGGCAAAGTAATGTCTCTGCTTTTGAATATGCTCTCTAGGTTGGTCATAACTTTCCTTCCAAGGAGTAAGCATCTTTTAATTTCATGGCTGCAGTCAAAATCTGTAGATTTTGGAGCCCAGAAAAATAAAGTCTGACACTGTTTCTACTGTTTCCCCATCTATTTCCCATGAAGTGATGGGACCGGATGCCATGATCTTCGTTTTCTGAATGTTGAGCTTTAAGCCAACTTTTTCACTCTCCTCTTTCACTTTCATCAAGAGGCTTTTTAGTTCCTCTTCACTTTCTGCCATAAGGGTGGTGTCATCTGCATATCTGAGGTTATTGATATTTCCTCCCGGCAATCTTGATTCCAGCTTGTGTTTCTTCCAGTCCAGCGTTTCTCATGATGTACTCTGCATAGAAGTTAAATAAGCAGGGTGACAATATACAGCCTTGATGTACTCCTTTTCCTATTTGGAACCAGTCTGTCGTTCCATGTCCAGTTCTAACTGTTGTTTCCTGACCTGCATACAGATTTCTCAAGAGGCAGATCAGGTGGTCTGGTATTCCCATCTCTTTCAGAATTTTCCACAGTTTATTGTGATCCACACAGTCAAAGGCTTTGGCATAGTCAATAAACCAGAATTAGATATTTTTCTGGAACTCTCTTGCTTTTTCCATGATCCAGCGGATGTTGGCAATTCGATCTCTGGTTCCTCTTCCTTTTCTAAAACCAGCTTGAACATCAGGAACGGTAGGTGTCAAATGGTGTATAAAAATGCAACACACTTCTACATATTAATTTTGTGTCCAGCAATTCTAATGAATTTATTGATTAGCTTTAGTCGTTTTCTAGTGGCATCTTTAGGATTTTCTATGTATAGTATCACACCATCTGCCAACATTGATAGTTTTATGTTTTCTTTTCCAATTTTGTTTCCTTTTATTTGTTTTCCTTGTCTGAGTGCTCTGGCTAGAACTTCCAAGACTATGTTCAATAAAATTTTGAGAGTGGGCATCTTTGTATTGTTCCTGATCTTAAAGGAAATTCTTTCATCTTTTCACTGCTGAGATGTTAGCCATGGCCTTGTCATACGTGACCTTTGTTATGTTAGGTATGTTCCCTCTATGCCCACTTTCTCGAGAGTTTTTATCATAAATAGATGGTGAGTTTTGTCAAAAGACTTTTTCTATTGAAATGATAAGATTTTCATTATTCAGTTTGTTAATGTGGTATATCACATTGATTTGTGAATATTGAAAAACCCTTGCATCCCAGAGATAAATTCCACTTGATCATGGTGTATGATTCATGTGTTTTTGGATTTAGTTTGCTAACATCTTGTTGAAGAAATTTGCATCTATGTTCACCAGTGATATTGAAATGTAACATTCCTCTTTTGTGATATCTGTGTCTGATTTTAGTACCAGGGTGATGTTGGTCTTATAGAAGTAGTTAGGACATATTCCTTCTACTGAAATTTTTGGAATAGTTTCAGAAGGATAAATGTTAACTGTATTCTAAATGTTTGCTTGAATTCACCTGTGAAGCCATCTGGTCCATTATTTTTAGTTTGCTGCTCTGGACATTACAATATATATTCTTAATTTCTCAAAGTGCATGGAGTCATATGTCCCTAATTATTCTGTGTCAGTAATTTAGAATTTCCCTGCTTATTGTGAATTTTATAGAGACTCATATTCTAAATTGGTTAAATTCTAACTTCAAGCTCTCTTTTCAGCTGCAGGCCAAATCTCAGTTAAATGCATTTTCTTCTAAGTGCACTACTTTGAGTAGACCACACACACAGATGATTCAAAAGGCAGTAAAAAACTTTAGTAGTCATTAAACACAGACTTTGGGGTTCCCCTCCTTGGGCTTCTTCATTTAAAGGATTCCCAGCCATTTCATTTGATAGGACTTCTCTAGTGGCTCAGATGGTAAGGAATCTGCCTGCAGTGCAGGAGGCATGGCCTCAGTCCCTGGGTTGGGAAGATCTCCTGGAAAAGGAAATGGCAACCCACTCCAGTATTCTTGCCTGGAGAATCCCATGGACAGAGGAGCCTGGCAGGCTACAGTCCATGGGTCACAAAGAGTCAGACACGACTGAGTGACTATCACTTTCACTTTAAGACTACCATAAACTTTTTCTCCAGTTCCTCACACCACCCCACACCATCAAGAATCATGGTTTACCTGCATTTTAATTACACACAAGTGTGTAACTCAACAAAGACTGGTCTTTTTCCAAGTTTTAACTTCTCTCCAAAATCTTTCTATCTTTATTCAGTCTCTAGAATCTCGATGTTGTTAATTTTGGCATGCTTTTGAACTGTGGTGTTGGAGAAGACTCTTAAGAGTCCCTTGGACTGCAAGGAGATCCAACCAGTCCATTCTGAAGGAGATCAGCCCTGGGATTTCTTTGGAAGGAATGATGCTAAAGCTGAAACTCCAGTACTTTGGCTACCTCATGCGAAGAGTTGACTCATTGGAAAAGACTCTGATACTGGGAGGGATTGGGGGCAGGAGGAGAAGGGGACGACAGAGGATGAGATGGCTGGATGGCATCACTGACTCAATGGACGTGGGTCTGGGTGAACTCCAGGAGTTGGTGATGGACAGGGAGGCCTGGCGTGCTGCGATTCATGGGGTCGCAAAGAGTCGGACATGACTGAGCGACTGATGTGATCTTATCTGATTTTATTATTTTCTCTAAGGAAAGGCCTCCTCATAGGAGCTTATTCTTACATTACTTTTTTGAAATGTGCAATGCTGTTTTCTTTTTTTTTTTTTTTTTTTTAAATTTTTTAATTTCAGATACACACATGCTCCCCATCCTGAACCCTCCTCCCTCCCCCCTCCCCATACCATCCCCCTGGGCCTTCCCAGCGCACCAGCCCCAAGCATCCAGCATCGTGCACTGAACCTGGACTGGCATCTCGTTTCATACATGACATTTCATATGTTTCAATGCCATTCTTCCAAATCTTCCCACCCTCTTCCACAGAGTCCATAAGACTGTTCTATACATCAGTGTCTCTTTTGCTGTCTCGTATACAGGGTTATCGTTACCATCTTTCTAAATTCCATATATATGCGTTAGTATACTGTATTTATGTTTTTCCTTCTGGCTTACTTCACTCTGTATAATAGGCTCCAATTTCATCCACCTCATTAGAACTGATTCAAATGTATTCTTTTTAATGGCTGAGTAATACTCCATTGTGTATATGTACCACAGCTTTCTTATCCATTCATCTGCTGATGGACATCTAGGTTGCTTCCATGTCCTGGCTATTATAAACAGTGCTGCGATGAACATTGGGGTACATGTGTCTCTTTCCCTTCTGGTTTCCTCAGTGTGTATGCCCAGCAGTGGGATTGCTGGATCATAAGGCAGTTCTATTTCCAGTTTTTTAAGGAATCTCCACACTGTTCTCCATAGTAGCTGTACTAGTTTGCATTCCCACCAACAGTGTAAGAGGGTTCCCTTTTCTCCACACCCTCTCCAGCATTTATTATTTGTAGACTTTTGGATCGCAGCCATTCTGACTGGTGTGAAATGGTACCTCATAGTGGTTTTGATTTGCATTTCTCTGATAAAGAGTGATGTTGAGCATCTTTTCAAGTGTTTGTTAGCCATCTGTATGTCTTCTTTGGAGAAATGTCTATTTAGATCTTTGGCCCATTTTTTGATTGGGTCATTTATTTTTCTGGAGTTGAGCTGTAGGAGTTGCTTGTATATTTTTGAGATTAGTTGTTTGTCGGTTGCTTCATTTGCTATTATTTTCTCCCATTCTGAAGGCTGTCTTTTCACCTTGCTAATAGTTTCCTTTGATGTGCAGAAGCTTTTAAGTTTAATTAGGTCCCATTTGTTTATTTTTGCTTTTATTTCCAATATTCTGGGAGGTGGGTCATAGAGGATCCTGCTGTGATGTATGTCAGAGAGTGTTTTGCCTATGTTCTCCTCTAGGAGTTTTATAGTTTCTGGTCTTATGTTGAGATCTTTAATCCATTTTGAGTTTATTTTTGTATATGGTGTTAGAAAGTGTTCTAGTTTCATTCTTTTACAAGTGGTTGACCAGATTTCCCAGCACCGCTTGTTAAAGAGATTGTCTTTAATCCACTGTATATTCTTGCCTCCTTTGTCAAAGATAAGGTGTCCATATGTGCGTGGATTTATCTCTGGGCTTTCTATTTTGTTCCATTGATCTATATTTCTGTCTTTGTGCCAGTACCATACTGTCTTGATAACTGTGGCTTTGTAGTAGAGCCTGAAGTCAGGTAGGTTGATTCCTCCAGTTCCATTTTTCTTTCTCAAGATCGCTTTGGCTATTCGAGGTTTTTTGTATTTCCATACAAATTGTGAAATTATTTGTTCTAGCTCTGTGAAGAATACTGTTGGTAGCTTGATAGGGATTGCATTGAATGTATAAATTGCTTTGGGTAGTATACTCATTTTCACTATATTGATTCTTCCAATCCATGAACATGGTATATTTCTCCATCTATTAGTGTCCTCTTTGATTTCTTTCACCAGTGTTTTACAGTGCCTCGTACTCTGGATTTGATTAACTGTCCCCTCATGGTTCTTTAGAGTGGCAAAGAACTCACCTGCTAATGCAGGAGATGTAAGAAATGTGAGTTTGATCCCTGGGCCAGGAATATCCCACGGACAGGGGAGCCTGGTGGGCTACAGTCCTTTGAGTCACAAAGAGTTGGGCATAACTGAAGCTACTTAGCACACAGCACACAGTTCTTTATTCCTCTATCCTTTGAATTTAAATGGATATGTATTTAAAAGTTTCATTACTTTTAGCTTAATATTTGGTAAGAATAATTTCTATGTTCTTATTATATCATACAGAGAATAATTTCAGATGTATGTCTGTAACTGATGCTATGATGATTAAGGTGGTCACTGCCAGATCTCTCTATTGCAAACACAAAATTTTTCCTTGCTAAGACATAAGTAACCTGCTGTGTTATATTTTGGCACTCTGCCATATTGTGTCTCCAATAACATCTCTTTGAACATTCTTGCCTGAATTGGTTAGTACAGTGGAAATGATAAAATGATGGTTTTCCTAATTATAGTTCACTAGTTGATGTGTACTGATAGATTTTTTTTTTTTTTAAATAATGCGAGAAGTAGAGTTTTTAATTACAGGGGAAAGGTCTACTACAGAGAGCCCAGAAGAGAGCAGGTTCAAGAGCTAGTCTCAGGACATATTTATAAGGGCACTGGCAATGAATATAAGGAGTTTTAGACCATATGCTTAGCACAGAGACCAGAACCTGAGAGCAGTCTAAGGCTGCAAAATCAGCCTAGAAATTTGAGTGAAGCCAGTTGCCAGTTATTTAGATTTTAGACACTAATTTGCATTCTACATACCTAAGCCTGAAATTGTAATAAAAAGTCAGCTCTTTTAAGAGTTTGAAAATTGTGATGAAGCAATACCAAATAAAACATTGGACTGTTTTGGTAAGCATATGTCTAAACATCCTGTGTATTTTATTGAGTAAGCACAGATATTTTAGGCACTGCTAAACAAAAAGAAAAAGAAAAAAATTTGAGAGAGAGACAGAGATGAAGAAAATGTATTCTAATGGGCCTTAAAGTATGCCAGGGAAATCAAAGTAAATTGATATGATAAATTGTTTGTAATTTACTCTGTGTGTGTATATATATGTGTGTATTTATGTTTAGAATGTCTCCATAGTGGGAGACTTTGGGAGTCATCTAAATCACAATGCATTTGATATCTGATGGAGGCACTGAGTTATAACTGGCTGAAAATTTCTCAAAAGACACTCTGTTCCAAGGGGGCAATCTGTCTTACCTTTAGGTTGTCTAGGTAGTCTAGCTCCTTGTCTTAGATATAAAATCCATCGCTCTGTAGCATTAACATACTTATTCAGTTTCAAACAAACATATATTGAACACCTACTATATTATAGTGTGCTGATTCAAGTAATAGGTACTCTGTATTATGAGAACAATTACTATAAGAAGACAGCCCTTTAAATATTTGATCTGTGAGGATTTCCATGCAGACAGTAACTTGCATAGAGATGCCATGGAAAAAACAATGAAGGATTATTTAGTTTTCAAGAAAATATATATACATTTATTAATAATTATATTTATCATGATGTGGGAATTTCAGTGGAGTTGCTTTTATGGGGACTGTTTATCATAACCATTTATGTTTAAATTATTTTAATTTTCATAACTTAGAAATCAGTAGAAAGAATGAATTCCCTTTTATCCTTGATTCTTTGTCTACCAGTTAAAAGTGAAATTAAGGCTCTAATATAATATTTACATTATTTAAACCAAATATATACGTATATTCATTGAATGTCGATATATAAAGATACACAGGAATGCCAAGCTTCAGTAAGGACTACAATTATTAGCAGTCTTGCCTTCTGCAGCAGTGCTGAGTGCTGGCTGGCTGTGGATACTTCTCCATTGTTGAATGACCTCCCACTGCATTTAATTTGAATGTTGTTCTGACAGCTTTAATCAACCATAAAACATTACCAGCAGAAAACAGACTAAAACCTTCAGATGGTTTGCCTAAGTATTCAATATTGTCATAAACATTAAGCTTTGTTTTTAATGTTCACTCTTCCCCTACATCAACCCCAGTTATACTTTCCAAATAAAATTGAGCTACACAATACAAAGCTTGGTAGAACATGATTAATTAACATCCATTTCCTCCGACAATAGGATCTTCCTCTTCAGAAAGGGAAAGCATGTGGGAAATATTTCTGCTGAACAAATTAGGTGGGGGAACCTCTCTCATTAAATAAGAAGGTATATAAATTTAGCACTCAGTATTCAAATGGAAAATACATTCCTGATGGTATATTGACTACTCCCAATTGAAATATTATACAAAAGCAATAGGACTAAAAGATCAGGCAAGAATTCCATTATGCTTCATTTCCATTAAGTCAGACAGCTAAGTGTGCTTGACAAAGGTGCATTTGTGTGGGCTCTATCTCCACATACCAGGTAGCTAACTGTCATGAGCAGCTTAAAGAAGTCTGACACACTGAAACCACTATGCCCCAGAAGAGTGCTGGGATCCTTTTCTTTAGCCATTGAATATTAAGAAGGTCCTTTCATTGGTAGCAGTGTACACCGGAGACAGTTCACACTCGCAGCTCTGCAGAGAATGGCATTCCAGAAGTCTGCTTTTCTGCTGATAGCTCTGATTGTCTTTGGTGTTGGATATGCAAACAGAGGAGTGGCATACATGGCTAGGAAGTGTTCAGAATCAGACCCCACGGGCAGACCTGAAACAAAAGCAAGGACACTTGATGCTTCAGTGATTTGAGAGTGGGCTACAGCCACATGTCTATTTGTGTGAGACGCATAAAACCCCTTCAGGTGCTTAAGCTTCAATAAACCCAAACCTCTCCAGTTATCTTTGTGTCACAGACACTGAACACAATGCCCGGCTCAGTAATTTTTTTTTTTTTTTTTACTCTTATTGAGACTTTCCATCACCGTTCAGTTCAGTTCAGTTCAGTTCAGTCCAGTCGCTCAGTTGTGTCTGACTCTTTGAGACCCCATGAATCGCAGCACGCCAGGCCTCCCTGTCCATCACCAACTCCTGGAGTTCACTCAGACTCACGTCCATCGAGTCAGTGATGCCATCCAGCCATCTCATCCTCTGTCGTCCCCTTCTCCTCCTGTCCCCAATCCCTCCCAGCATGAGTCTTTTCCAGTGAGTCAACTCTTTGCATGAGGTGGCCAAAGTACTGGAGTTTCAGCTTTAGCATCATTCCTTCCAAAGAAATCCCAGGGCTGATCTCCTTCAGAATGGACTGGTTGGATCTCCTTGCAGTCCAAGGGACTCTCAAGAGTCTTCTCCAGCACCACAGTTCAAAAGCATCAATTCTTCAGCGCTCAGCCTTCTTCACAGTCCAACTCTCACATCCATACATGCCCACAGGAAAAACCATAGCCTTGACTAGATGGACCTTATTTAATTTAGAAACTGTTTATAATATCTGAATTACTTTCAGATATATATAGAAAATGTTTTTTTAATCTCTTTTATGTTACTTAATATAGAGTATTTAACTTTATTTGGGTAAACATAACTCCAAGGTTATGAAAAAAATTCATAACAGTTGAAATAGAGCTTTTACCACATCAGTGAAGGAAAGGCTGACCAAAAAATGAGGGGCTACGTTCAGTAATAGAGATTTTGATGATGAATGTTTACTAAATCAGCTCTTTTTTTAACCCTCAACTTAGTTTATCATTAATAGTCCAGTTTATGTAGGTTTATATCTTATACTTTGTCAACTACATAAACAGGAGAGATATGTATAATTACAAGTAAAACATGTTATGAAGTTATGAAATTCTTTTTATCCCTTTGTTTTAAACTTCCCTCCAAATACATTTTAAACTGTATTTTCTAATAAGATGTACATCAGTTCTACTTCTCACCCATTCCTAATCAATTCTCTCATTTTCAACTCTAATCTTTCTAAAATTTTTAGAAAGAAAGTAACAAATAAAAACCTAAAAGTCACCTGAAACATTCCCTATAAAAGTGTGGGTAGCGAAATTTATAGTATACATTTAATAAGTCAGTGAATATTAATAAGTCAATGTAGGGTTAATAGTGTAATGCACATAACATATGCACTATAGATCTCATATAATGCTACCCTATATTTTCTTTTTGATAAGCAACATTTTTCATTTAAAAATATGTCCTGAACATTACTTCATGTCACTAAATATCCTACAAAAAAACATCAATACCATTTATTATATTAATATACCTATACCTAATTTCATATAACCAGTCAACTAAGGGAAAGTTAGATGGAACATTAAAGGTTAAAAGAAGACTTTCAGGGGGAAAAAAAAGCACAAACCCTACCAGACTGGTGACAATCTTATGGTATGCAGTACAAAAACAGAGTTGATCTAGATCCAGATTTCCATTTCCTATTCTGAATCATGAGTTTTTAGAAACTCTCTGTTTTGGTCAGGTGAGTTTGAGTGACTTCTCTCAGAGTTGATTACAAATTTCTAAATACCACTCTCACCTATGGTTACCATGTCTGCTTCCCTATTAACCTAAAATAATTTAAATAAAAAACAATTCAAGCATTGCTGTTTTGTATCACCAAAATAACTGAAGCATTTTATAGTATATAGAGTTTTACCTTAGCTCTCAAATTTGTCATCTTTCACTAATTATGTGAGAACATTTAAAAGAAGAATTGAACCCTGCTTAAACCCTCAGCCACTTAGTAACTCTTATATTTTTTCATTATTTAGAAAAAATTTAAGTAGATGGTAAGTGTTTAAAATAGTATTCTCCATCTGATTCAAATTGCAATTTTTGTTGGGTAAACTTTTCCAATTATAATTTTGGTGTATTTAACTTTATTTTTTCACTATAAATCAATTTTCTTAAAGATCTGGGTATTAGATGTGCTCATACCTGCAATAATCATGCTTTTTTATCTTTATGTCTCATCAATGGATCTCAAGTTGCATCAGCTATTTCTAACATTTGCCATCTCTACTAGACCCACGTTTAAGACTGGGTTTATGTGTATCCCAGTACTTGTGCATCTTTTATATTCTTTGGCTTTAACTCCAAGTATGCAGTCATGAGAACTGGAAGAAAAATCATGGGACAAGTGGAAATGGTCTCTAACCACTTAATCTTTCTTGGAGCAGTGAATCCATATGAGGACATTGATATACTAAGTTATCATGGTACTATTCCTGAGAGACTAATTTGTAACGGTATTCTTTTGAAAGGAATGCAAAATAACTAAATTTAAATTTGAGTGCCAGCTAAAAATAAATTGAATGTCGTGTGTCAGCACTTAAAAGCTCCCTAATGGGCTTTAAATCACTATTCACTATTATTGAGAGATGACTTCCAATTTATAAGGCAGACACTTTTGTCATTAAAAAGAAAAAGAAAAACCTCTACTACAGAAATACTGTTAAGTTGCATCCAAATGGAAATGTTATCGTAGGAATGTAAAACTTTATTTTGCCTCCAAAGTTTTCTCTAGTTTCAATCTTGACTTTTTCTCCCTAAGACCAAATACCACTCTCTTGATCATTTTCAAGATGATTTTCTTCATCCTGCTAACCAGACTCAGTTTGATCAGCACTACAGCCTCTAGCATCATAGACTCTTTCTTACACAAACTATTCCTTAATATAATAAGGAATCCTAATAAGCCTGGCTCTATATTAAATCTATCATCCATTCCTTGTACAAAATGTTCCCCTCTGCTCCTGGTCCTATTTCATGAAGAAATTGTGGAGAAATGCAAAGCTGTAACAAAATTTGTGATTTTTTTTTCCTTTAAGCCATAGAAGATTAATTTGAGTAAGGCTAACTCTTTCCCCAAAACTGGAAAATCTGGACGATATGCAAAATAAAACATATGTCTTTCATAGTATTGAAGTAGGAACACTTGAATGGTCATGATCCTACCAAGATGAAATGCCCCCAGATGTGAGTAATGCATTCAAAACTGCATTTCCTCTAAAAAGGTCAGTGCCTTAACCACAGCACTACAGACATATTAAATCAGATATTTGTTAAGGGGAGTTGTCCCGTGCATTACAAGAAGTTTTACAACATCCTTAGTCTCTATGTGCTGGATGCAAGTAACACCATGATAGTTGTAAAAACCAAATATGTCTATTGACATTGCCAAATGTCCTGAATGGAGGAGACCAAATTTCCCCCAGTTGAGAAAACTACTGCTATACAGCATCAGTGAATCAAGAGAAGCATCTGTTAACCTGGAAAGAACATTCAGGAGCTTTTAAGAGCTGGGGCACAAACTGTGCTAATCAGGGCATTCAAAATGAGCTCTCAGGTTAAATTCCTAAAGGACAGCCACATAGCAGTATGAGTGAGCCAGAAATAGTTAAGTCCTGATTTTGGCCAACTTTGAAACAGCACAACCAATGATTGGATTAAAATTATCTATTTTTGCCCTAATTGCCTTGAAGAGCCAAAATTAATCCTCTCTGAAAGAAAAGATCAGCCAAGTCCTCAAATTATGTGAACAAATTCATGTGTGTGTGTGTGTGTGTGTGAGACATGTAGTATCATTAAAGTCATAAATGATTGACCAAAATAAAGAAGAAAAACAAGTCAATTGAAATAAATTCATGGAATAGGCATTGACTTAACAGATAAAGGTTAAAATAACAGGTATAAGAAATTAAAGAATTATAAAATGGATTAATTAGGACAGAGCAGATAACGAGAAAATAATAGAATGAAATTTGTAGTCTAAAACTAAAAACTGAAATAAAGAATGTAATATATGGGTTTGAAAACAGATTAGACAGTATGGAAGAAACTGCTATTAAACTGTTCAGTTCAGGTCAGTCACTCAGTCGTGTCTGACTCTTTGCAAACCCATGAATCACAGAACGCCAGGCCTCCCTGTCCATCACCAACTCCCGGAGTTCACTCAAACTCATGTCCATTGAGTCAGTGATGCCATCCAGCCATCTCTCCTCTATCATCCCCTTTTTCTCCTGCCCCCAATCCCTTGCAGCATCAGGGTCTTTTCCAATGAGTCAACTCTTCTCATGAGGTGGCCAAAGTACTGGAGTTTCAGCTTTAGCATCATTCCTTCCAAAGAAATCCCAGGGCTGATCTCCTTCAGAGTGGACTGGTTGGATCTCCTTGCAGTCCAAGGGACTCTCAAGAGTCTTCTCCAACACCACAGTTCAAAAGCAGCAATTCTTTGGTGCTCAGCTTTCTTCACAGTCCAACTCTCACATCCATACATGACCACTGGAAAAACCATAGCCTTGACTAGACTAACCTTTGTTGGCAAAGTAATGTCTCTGCTTTTGAATATGCTATCTAGTTTGGTCATAACTTTTCTTCCGAGGAGTAAGCTTCTTTTAATTTCATGGCTGCAGTCACCATCTGCAGTGATTTTGGAGCCCAAAAAATAAAGTCTGACACTGTTTCCACTGTTGCCCCATCTATTTCCCATGAAGCGATGACCAGATGCCATGATCTTTGTTTTCTGAATGTTGAGCTTTAAGCCAACTTTTTCACTCTCCTCTTTCACTTTCATCAAGAGGCTTTTGAGTTCCTCTTCACTTTCTGCCATAAGGGTGGTGTCATCTGCATATCTGAGGTTATTGATATTTCTCCCAGCAATCTTGATTCCAGCCTGTGCTTCTTCCAGCCCACCATTTCTCATGATGTACTCTGCATAGAAGTTAAATAAGCAGGGTGACAATATACAGGCTTGACATCCTCCATTTCCTTTTTGGAACCAGTCTGTTGTTCCATGTCCAGTTCTAACTGTTGCTTCCTGACCTGCATATAGGTTTCTCAAGAGGCAAGTCAGGTGGCCTGGTATTCCCATCTCTTTCAGAATTTTCCACAGTTTATTGTGATCCACACAGTCAAAGGTTTTGGCATAGTCAGTCAATAAAGCAGAAATAGATGTTTTTCTGGAACTCTCTTGCTTTTTCCATGATCCAGCAGACATTGGCAATTTGATCTCTGGTTCCTCTGCCTTTTCTAAATCCAGCTTGAACATCAGGAAGTTCACGGTTCATGTGTTGCTGAAGCCTGGCTTGGAGAATTTTGAGCATTACTTTACCAGAGTGTGAGATGAGTGCAATTGTGCAGTAGTTTGAGCATTCTTTGGTATTGCCTTTCTTTGGGATTGGAATAAAAACTGACCTTTTCCAGTCCTGTGGCCACTGCTGAGTTTTCCAAATTTGCTGGTATATTGAGTGCAGCACTTTCACAGCATCATCTTTCAGGATTTGAAATAGCTCAGCTGGAATTCCATCACCTCCACTAGCTTTGTTCGTAGTGATGCTTTCTAAGGCCCACTTGACTTCACATTCCAGGATGTCTGGCTCTAGCTGTATATTAAACTGTAATATAGGTCAAAAAAATACAAACAGGCTCAGAGAGAGAAAAGATTAAAAATTCAATAAAGAGTAAACGGTGTACAGTTATAGCAAAAGAAGCTGAATATATGCATGATTAGAGGATAAGAAGCAGAGGAGAGAGATTGTGACAGAAATGGTATCTTAGAAATTTCTAAATTTGATAAAAACATGAACCCATACATTTAAAAAAAAATTTTATGAACATATATAGGAAGAAAGATATACCTAGATACATCATAAAGCATTGCTGAAAAAAATCCAAAGACAGAAAGTTTAAAAGTAACCAAGAAAATGAGACATTTTTAAAATAGAGTAATAAAACACGCAACTAACTTTCCAACTTAAACTGGAGGCTAGAAGGTAATGGAGTGCTATTTTCTGCCAACCTCAGACTCTCTATACAGTGAAAATATCCTTCAAAAATACAGACAAAAACTTATTACCCTGAAAAAAAGTAAAGAATTTATCATCAGTATAACTACACTAGAAATAGTACTTAATGAAAAGTGTTCATTAAGCAAAAGAAAAGTGATCCTAGACAGAAGTATAAAAACTGAGGAACAGAGTAAAAATAGCTAAATACAGATGAATATAATTACACACACAATGATAATAATCAAGTTTGAGGAGTTTAAAATGTACTAGAAATTAAAATACATGGCATACATACAGCAGTACAACAGAGTCAAAATTCAACAGTGTTTGAAAAAGGCAGGAGGGAAGTACACATATGTAGTGAGTGTTGCAGCTTCTTTATCTAGGAAATGTAAAAGTTTTCATTCATATTACATGCACATATTATTCTATAGAGGTATCACTAAAAACAGGAGCAGAATGTATTGCTAACAATTTAGTACAGCAGGAAAATGGGAAAGTAGTAGTTCATCAAAAAGAAGACAAGAAGAGAAAATATAAATGTACATTGAAAATAGAAATGAGAAAGAGTAAGATGGTAGATATATTGTTAAATATATCAATATTCACAGTAAATTTATGCTAACCTTTTTATTATTAAAAGAACATTATGTGAACTATTCTGTTATGTGAACTATTCTACTGGATAACTGCGTACTGCAGATAGGTATAAATTCTTCAGATAAGCTGTGACATAGGCACTGCAATATACTTGTTAATAATACCCTAAAGAGATCTCATTATGCACACTGGTGTGTTTTCTCCCCATTCCAATCTAGCACATTCTTGAAAGATATACCTGAAATGCTTTAAATATCATAAATGACAGCAGTGTTTTATATAACCTGGCATAAAATGACACCATCCTGGCCTAAAATTATCTTTTACTACCATCCCTGCCTCTTTCTCAAAATTTATTCTCTCTCAAGTTCATTCACAGGTGCTTCAGTTCTCAACACTGTTAACAAGATGTATCCAGCATATTTCTTCTTTTTTTATATTTTAAACTTATTAAATATCCATATATGGAAAAATAATACCAATGTTAGGACCCACCTCAGATCAAATAAATTAGAATCTCCAATGCTGGTACTAAAGTTTGGGCCTTTTTATGCTTATCAGCTATTTTCAACGGGATAATGATTTTATAGGTCAACAGTTTTGTAGATATTTCCTAAGGCTTATGTGAATATTCATTTTATGTAAGTTATAATGCAATAAAACTTTTTAAAAAATCAAAACTTCCACATATGATCCCAGTGCACAGCTATACTGAATAACTGCTAAAGTAAAGAGGGACAAAAGAATGTAGTCAAGAAAGATTTCAGTGGTGAATGTATGAAGTAAGATAATGGGTTTAGTTCCCACTGAGTTTCAAGGATCTTAAAAACATACAAATAAATATGCCCGGAAGATAGTTGGAGTTAAGAATGGTCTTTGAAAGTCAGTGGTTAAGTTCGAAGATACACATTTGGAAGTTTTCAAGTTTCAGTTGGATAATTTCTTCCAAATTGTTGGTGTAGCAAGAGATTAGCAGATGTTTTAGGATAAAACCCTGGAGTACTACCAATATCAATGGCCTGGAAAAGAAGATTGAACCAAAGAGAATATGAGGAACATGAAAAGTGAAGAGAATCAGAAACCTCAGATGAATCAAGAAAAAGTTAAAGATAGTTTTAGAGGAAGAAACTAATTGCCTGTGTCAAAAGATGTTGAGGGACCCAAAAGGAAGAAAAATTAGAAAAGATCACTGAATTTTTCTGAGAGAATATCACATAAAAGTAAGTGGTTTTGTAATATGAAAATGAAAGAGGCCAAAATGTAAAGGATTTTGAAAGAAGTCATCAGATAGTGAATCTGTTGTATATGAGGAAATTGATTAAAGAAATTAGATATTACACATTTTAGGAAAGAAAATTAATAGAGATGCAAAATGATAATACAGTCAGGAAGAGTTTTGAAGACCAGTGAACTCTTAGAGAAGTCTTAGAATTATATGCCAAATATATTTTGTGTCTAATATACAATACAGCAAATGGTAACTGCTTGATATATATTAATGAATAATTATTATGAATGCTGGACATGAATATAAAAACCTTATACATCTATTTCTATTATAGAGTAGATATTTGGTTTGTACAGCAGAGAACATGAAAACCCTTTAAATAGCATTATCAAGATTTTATTACTGTACATACAAATTTTTGTTCAGGAAAACAAATACAAGAAAGAGCTTTTGACAAAGTTGGTAATATTTTATAAATAGTACTTCATTTATTTTTATAAGTTTTCATCAGTAGAAGTACATTGGTCTTTCTTCATAGTCCAATTCCTACTTTGTACTGAGCAGTCAGTTCTAAACACAGAATCATATTGCTGGGAGTTTGATGGTAGCCTTTGAAACTACCAGTCATAAAGGAATTACAAGTTCCAGTACTTCAGTAAAGATTTGAAAAGTGGTGCAATGTCACAGTTAACAACCTTTATTTAAAAAAAAAAAAGATTCCTAACTTGGTGAATGACGACAAATCAACATTCAAACCCTTCCTTTTAAAAATTACTGTTTTTACTTTCATGAGATTAAGGTGTCATTAAATATTTCTCAAGAAAGTTTATATAGTTCATATCTTGTTTATCTTACATCTATTAAATTCAAATTTCCAGTGTCCAAAAATTTGTAGGTTTTTGGGTCTGTTCAACAGAAGGAAACATGTGTATGTGTTCAGGAAAGTTCAGAATTTTGTTTCAGGTGTTGTCATTTCTTAAACAACTCACTAGTCTAGTTTATGTCCTCAATGATATATTGACACGAAAGAAAATTAAAACTTAAAAGAGGTGATGTCAATTCCCATTTGAAACACCAAATTGCATTCCAACTCAGTGTATACTATAGTCAATCAAGATCTCCAAGAATTCTTAAAATTCTAGATCAGAAATAGAAATGAAAATTAAATTACCAAGTTTCTCACAAAAAATTAACACAGCAATGTTGTTATTGTTCATCTTCATTATTTTTTTTCTTGGTTGGTTGGCTTGTTTTTTCAGCTTAATTGAGATATAATTGATATATAATATTGTATAAGTTTAAGGTATACAGTGCATTCATTGGATATACTTACATATTGCAAAATGATTATTACCATAGCATTAGCTAACACCTCTGTCATGTCACATAATTGGCATTGTTTGTGCTGAAAACAATTTAAGATCTACTCAACAGTTTTCACATATATGCTGTGCTTAGTCGCTCAGTCATGTCCAATTCTTTGGGAACCCATGGACAGCAGCCTGCCAGGCTCCTCTGTCCATGGGTATTCTCTAGGCAAGAATACTGGAGTGGGTTGCCATGCCCTCCTCCAGGGGATCTTCCCAGCCTAGGGATTGAACCCAGGTCTCCTGCATTGCAGATGGATTTTTTATTGACAGAGCCACCAGGGAAGATCTCTTTCATATATGTAGTACAGTATTATTAACTATAATTCCATGCTGTCATTAGATCCCTAGAGCTTATTCATCTTATAACTGCAAATTTTAAGCCTTTGACCAACATCTCCCTACTTCTTAGAACCCCCAGCCTTTGAAAAACAGTGTTCTTTTCTGTTTCTAGGCGCTTGGCTTCTTTATATTCCACATGTAAGTGATAAAACATAATGCCCTCAAGGTCCATACGTGTATTGGAAATGACAGGATTTCCTTATTTCTCATGTTGGTATTTGTTGTTTAGTCTCTATACACAACTTAGGACCCCATGGACTGTAGCCCACCAGGCTCCTCTGTCCATGGGATTTTTCATGCAAGAATACTGGAGTGGGTTGCCATTTACTTCTCCAGGAGATTTGCCTGTTCCAGAGACTAAACTGGCATCTCCTGCATTGCAGGTGGATTCTTTACCATCTGAGCTACTTGGGAAGCCCTGCTGCTGCTAAGTCACTTCAGTCGTGTCCGACTCTGTGCGACCCCATAGATGTCAGCCCACCAGGCTCTCCCGCCCCTGGGTTTCTCCAGGCAGGAGTACTGGAGTGGGTTGCCATTTCCTTCTCCAATGCATGAAAGTGAAAAGTGAAAGTGAAGTCACTCAGTCATGTCTGACTCTTTGCGACCCAATGGACCACAGCCTACCAGGCTCCTCCATCCATGGGATTCTCCAGGCAAGAGGACTGGAGTGGGGTGCCATTGCCTTCTCCATGGGAAGCCCTGGAGATGGCTTATTGTTATTTAGTCACTAAGTTGTGTCTGACTCTTTATGACCCAACGAACTGTTGCCTGCCAGGCTTCTCTGTCCATAGGACTTCCCAGGCAAAAATACTGATGTGGGTTGCCATTTCCTTCTCTATGACTGGATAATATTCCATATATAAACATATATATATAGAGAGAGAGAGAGAGAAAGAGAGAGAGGGAGGGAGGGAGGAAGGGGGGGAGAGAGGGAAAGATAGAAAGGTCATTTTGATCCATTTATCAGTTGATGGACACTTAGGTGATTAACAAATCTTGGCTATTCGGAATAATTCTTCAGATAATATGGAGGGGCAGAGATCTCTTCAAGATCCTTCTTTCAAATTGTTGGATATATACCAGAAGTGGGATCACTAGATCATATGGTGGTGGTTTAGTCACTGTCATATCTGGCTCTTGTGACCTGATGGACTTGTAGCCTCCCAGGCTCCTGTGTCCATGGGATTTCCCAGGCAAGAATACTGGAGTAGGTTGCCATTTCCTTCTTTAGGTGATCTTCCCAAACTAGGGATTGAACCCTGGTCCTGCAATGCAGGCAGGCTGTGTACTGACTGAGCCACCACCGAAGTCCATAAGATGAGAGGTAGATCACATAGTAGCTGTATTTTTAATTCTTCAAGGAACCTTCATACTGTTTCAATAGTGGCTATACCAATTTACATTCCCAAAACCAGTGTATAAGGGTTCCCTTTTCTCCACAGCATCACTAACAATTATTTTGTCTTTTTGATAATAGCCACTCTAAACAGGTTCCAGGTGTTATCCCCTTGTGGTTGACTTGCATTTCTCTGATGATTAATAATACTGAGCACATTTTGTGTACCTGTTGGCCACTTGTGTCTTTGGAAAACATCTATTCAGGCCCTCTGCTCATTTTGTAATCAGACTGCTTTGATTGATTTGTATGGGTAATTAATATATTTTTGATATTAACCTTTTATCAGGTGTATGATTTGTAAATATTATCTCCCACTCTGCAGGTTGCCTTTTTATTTTATTGATTATTTCCTTTGCTGTGCTGAAGCCTTTTACTTAGATATTGTCCCATTTGGTAATTTTTGCTTTTCTTGCTTGTGCCTTTGGTGGCACATCCAAAGTATCCTTGCCAAGACCCATGTCAAGGAGCATCTTTTCAATATTTCCTCCCTCGAGTTTTAAAGTTCCAGGTCTTATGTCTAGGTCTTTAATTCATTTGAGTTAATATTTGGGGGTGATAAAATACAGGACTCCAGCTAAATTATTCTGCATATGATTATTCAGTTTTCCGAACACTATCTATTGATGAGACTATCCTTTTCCCTTTGAGTATTCTTGACTCAGTTTCAAATGTTAGCTGAGTGTGTATTCAGGCTTTATTGCTGGGTCCTCAGTTCCTTTTCATAGGCCATGTGTCTGTTTTTTTGGTCAGCACCATACTGCCTTGATGACAATAACTTAAATATAGTTTTAAATCAGGAAATGTGCTTCTGCCAGCTTTGTGCTTTCACAGAATTACTTTGGCTATTCAGGGTCTTTTGTGGTTCCATACCAATTATAGGAATGTTTTTTCTATTTCTGTGAAAAAAAAGTCATTGCAATTTTGATAGGGGCTGCACTCAATCTGTAGATGGCTGTGGACATGGTAACATTCTTTCAATCCAGGAACATGGGCATTTTTCCATTTGTTTGTCTTGTTCAATTTCTTTCATCAGCATCTTAGAGTTTTCAGGTACAGATCTTTCACCTAGTTAAATGTATTAATAAGTATTTTATTGTTTGGGTGCTATCATGACTGGAATTGTTTTATTTCTTTGTCAGATATTTTTGATTTTCATTTTCTTTGTTGACTCATGGTTTTCCAGTAGTGTGTGATTTAGTTTCCACATGCTTGTGAATTTTCCAGCTTTCCTACTGTTACTGATTCCTAGTTTCATTCTGCTGTGGTTAGAAAAGATACTGGATATGATTTCAGCCTTACCAAATCTGCAGAGGCCGTTTTTATGCCCTATGACATGCTCTATCCTGGAGTATATTGCTGTGTACGTCAGAAGAGTCTGCATTCCGCAACTGCTGCATGGAGTATTCTATGTCTGTTTAAACCTCATGATGTCATAATGTCTTTATTAGTGTTTTTAAAAGTTACACAATTATTTTTAGGAAAATTAAAAATTTATAAAATATAAGTAAGAAAATCTAACACTAATCTGGTCCCCATTTTTCAGATATAATTTATTTATATTTTTAAATACCTCTTAGTAATTTTTCTATGCATTGGAATCACTTGTCATTAGATGTCTTCATTTGCTCTGTCATCAAAATGCTTCTGATGCTTGTCTATTCACTGGATACATTTCTATGTTAGAATGTGCAAACATATATCTAATTCCTTCTTTTCTTTGTCAATTGTCACATTTTACTCTCATTAATAACTCTGAATTTAACTCTAAATTGTCAAAAAACAATAAATATATTCTTAATTCATTTTCCTTAGACAATTCTCCTAAAACTATAATTACCAGGTCAGTGAATGTACACATTATTAATTCTGATTTTATTATCACCCTTCAGACATATTGTGTCATTTCCTTTTCTACCTTATTATACAAAGGCATATTTAAGTATATTTTTGCCAAAATAGAGTTATTTCCCTAAAATCTTTTCTACTTTTATTAGCAAAATTATAGGAATATTGAACTTTTTCCATGATTTTAAAGAGAAGTGTTACCAATATGCAGTAGCTATTTTTATTTCTTTTCTCATGCTTTTCAGGACATGTATACCAATAGGTTGTCTGGTAATCTTAGTTTTCCAAGTTTTTAAAGTCCTTAATTTTCTGAATTGATAATGAGGAAGATTACATCAGAAGCAGCTAGAAAACACTAGTTTTAAAATGTTAACCCTAATAAAGAAGAGAATCCCAGGGATGGGGGAGCCTGGTGGGCTGCCGTCTATGGGGTCACAGAGAGCCAGACACGACTGAAGTGACTTAGCAGCAGCAGTAAAGAAGCAGCAGAATAAACAATTTAATTGGAAATAAAGTAAGTTTTATGGCATAAATATTAAGTATTAGAAGCACGTGTTACCATCTCTTTTTTGGAGTGTTCTAAAAATAGGAAATGGATAAGTGATTTTTGTCAAGGAGTAGAATGAGTAAATATTCAGTGTGTCCAACTTCCCAATGTGTATCAGTCTATGCAGCCACAAAGGCATTTGGGCATCTTTGCTTGTAATGTAATCAATCTAGGAAAGAACTTTAAAGGTATCCGATATCATGTCCTTACTACCTACACTGTAAGATATTTAAACTATTAGAGAAATTAATTCATTTAGACACTTCTATGTGAAGTTAAGTGGACCTTAGAAAGCATCACTACAAAAAAAGCTAGTGGAGGTGATGGAATTCCAGTTGAGCTATTTCAAATCCTGAAGGATGATGCTATGAAAGTGCTGCACTCAATAGGCCAGCAAATTTGGAAAACTCGGCAGTGGCCACAGGACTCAAAAAGGTCAGTTTTCATTCCAATCCCAAGAAAGACAATGCCAAAGAATGCTCAAACTACTGCACAATTGCACTCATCTCACACTCTAGTAAACTCATGCTCAAAATTCTCCAAGCCAGGCTTCAGAAATATGTGAACCGTGAACTTCCTGATGTTCAAGCTGGATTTAGAAAAGGCAGAGGAACCAGAGATCAAATTGCCAACATCTGCTGGATCATGGAAAAGCAAGAGAGTTCCAGAAAAACATCTATTTCTGCTTTATTGACTATGCCAAAGCCTTTGACTGTGTGGATCACAATAAACTGTGGAAAATTCTGAAAGAGATGGGAATACCAGACCACCTGATCTGCCTCTTGAGAAATTTGTGTGCAGGTCAGGAAGCAACAGTTAGAACTGGACATGGAACAACAGACTGGTTCCAAATAGGAAAAGGAGTACATCAAGGTTGTATATTGTCACCCTGCTTATTTAACTTATATGCAGAGTACATTGAGAAACGCTGGACTGGAAGAAACACAAGCTGGAATCAAGATTGCTGGGAGAAATATCAATAACCTCAGATATGCAGATGACACCACCCTTATGGCAGAAAGTGAAGAGGAACCAAAAAGCCTCTTGATGAAAGTGAAAGAGGAGAGTGAAAAAGTTGGCTTAAAGCTCAACATTCAGAAAACAAAGATCATGGCATCCGGTCCCATCACTTCATGGGAAATAGATGGGGAAACAGTGGAAACAGTGTCAAACTTTATTTTTTGGGGCTCCAAAATCACTACAGATGGTGACTGCATCCATGAAATTAAAAGACGCTTACCCCTTGGAAGGAAAGTTATGACCAACCTAGATAGCATATTCAAAAGCAGAGACATTACTTTGCCCACAAAGGTTTGTCTAGTCAAGGCTATGGTTTTTCCCATGGTCATGTATGGATGTTAGAGTTGGACTGTGGAGAAGGCTGAGCACTGAAGAATTGATGCTTTTGAACCGTAGTGGTTAAGAAGTCTCTTGAGAGTCCCTTGGACTGCAAGGAGATCCAACCAGTCCATTCTGAAGGAGATCAATCCTGGGGTTTCTTTGGAAGGAATGATGCTAAAGCTGAAAATCCAGTACTTTGGCCACCTCATGTGAAGAGTTGACTCATTGGAAAAGACTCTGATGCTGGGAGGGATTGGGAGCAAGAGGAAAAGGGGACGACAGAGGATGAGATGTCTGGATGGCATCACTGACTCGATCGACGTGGGTCTGGGTGAACTCCGGGAGTTGGTGATGGACAGGGAGGCCTGGCGTGCTGCGATTCATGGGGTCGCAAAGAGTCGGACACGACTGAGTGACCCATCTGATCTGATCTAATCTGATGTTGCTTCTGAATATCATTGCTTCTTGGCATTTTCAGTGGAGAAAACCACATGCTTATGATAAACTATTTATGTAATAAGTTTCAGTGCACAACACAGAATACTACTGCTAAAAAAATTAATGAATGACAAGATTTCTCTGCAGTTTTCTTTTTTCTTTAGAAAGTGTCACTAAGGCAGTAGCATAAGGGATCTGGTCTTCATCTATTTGGTTTGTTAACAGTTTGGGATTTAGCCTTCTCACCAAGTTTCTTGAATGTGTAAAATATTAATTTGGTTCTAAATGTGCAAAACTATGTAATAATATACTCGGAAAAGTTTTGTTCTCAACTCCACACCTTATACTCATTTCACTCATTCCTATACTGATCACTTTTATTTACAGTTAGTTTTTATCAGTACGTCTTTGATAAATAAACATCTGATGATGTGTGTATATATGTGTGTTTAAGTATGTACATGTATCTATATATTTTCCTAACTTCTTACATAACAAATAGAAAGCCATCTACTCTTACTGTTCTTTTCTAGTTTAACAATGTACATATTCTTTCAAGTCCATAGAAATGTCCTTCACTGATTTTATAATACCATGGTATTTTGATGTGTAGATTTTTAAAAATTTAAACTCTTAATCTGAACATTTGCTTTGTTCTGTAACCAGTGCTACACAGGATAGCATCAGCATTTCCCATCCCCCACAACCGCCCCTTATTTTCAAAGGGCTGTTTTTAGGTTGGATCCCTAGAAGTTAATTTGCTAATGTAAAACATCTGTATAGCATTTTGTGTGATAGTTTCCCCTAGTAAATTTCATGACATTTTGCCTGTGGACCAGTAGACTGACAGTGCCTTTCTCCTCAGCAAACTTGTAAGGCCAACAGAGTTTGTTGTTGATATTTTTGCATTTCAGATCTAAACAATGAGAACATTTTTAAATGTAGATTTTAATTTGAAAATTTTAAAATTATGAATGTATGTTTCCTAGATTTAAGGGTATTTTTCCCATTTCACTCATTTCAACTGTTTTCTAATTTTTCTATGAGAATTTACTTTTCTGAAAGAGACAGAGGAAAGAGGGTCTGAAAGAGCCAACCTAAGGATTAAATTTATGAGGAAAAGGTGCACATGTCTTCTGGTTTTAGTTTGGGGGGGTCTATGTGTTTTTCCATGCCTAAGGTTTTCTTTTTTTTTAATAGTCAAATTTACTCATATAATATCACTTCTGAATCTTGAGACATACTACTTAGGCTTCTCAATTCTGACATAAGATACTTAATAAATATTTACTACTGGCATGATTTCTTTTAAAATACTTACATATCTGACCTACTTGGAGTTTATCCTAGTGAAAGGTAGGACATACAGGTTCAATTTTAGCTTTTTAAAAAAAATTACTCTCAAATTGTCTTCAAAATATTAATCAAAAACTTATTACATCGCCCCCCACCCCAACTTAATTTATGATATATAGTACTTCTATTGGTACTTGGGTCCAATTTACTTTGGTACTAGTGGCCTTTCTGATTTTTCAGATATAAACAGCACATTGCTTTCATAAGAGAGGGTTTTTTCTTTATTTTAATGTCTAGTAGGGGCAGTCTTCCTCCACCTTGCTGATCTTTAGGGTTTTCTTGTCTACCATGTTTATTTTTTCCATATGACATTCCTAATAAATTTGTTTACATATAATGAAATTCTACTGGTAAACTTTTTGGGACCATGGTAAGTTTATATTTTACCTAGTATAGATCAAAGTCTTTACAATGATTGATTTTATACTAAAAGATTGTGCTTCCTTCCATCTAAGATGACATTTGTGTCTTTCTGAAGAATTTAAATACTTTCCTTCTATAGGTTTTGTACATTTCATCTTCGGTATTATCTTTTATCTTAAACAAGACCTTCTCTGTGATCATTTTGTTTGAATGTATGAAGGTTTTTTGAATTTATTAAGTTTTAATACTCTGATAACTTACTAAAATGTTTGCATTGGGTTTTCCTTTTTTTAAAACTTCGTCTTGAGTTTTCCATAAATACTATTATAAAACTCACAAAATTAAGCATGTTTATTCTTTTCCAAATCTTTTCCCTCAAATTATTTTTTCTTTTCTTATTGTTTGAGTAATAACTATAAATCAGCCTTAAATATCAGTATAGATAGATAATGGGCCTTTTTCTTATTTATTTTGGTCTTACTGCTCTATTCCTTCCTACTATGTCAGATGTTGGTTTTGCAACTGAGGCATATACATTTTATCAAGGTTAGGAAGTCACAATAATTTTTTTTTTAATTTTATCAGTGTTTTGTTAACAGTGGAATTTTAAAGTTATATCTCTGTAGTATAAATTGAATCATCCTTAAATTTCTATAATAAATCCTACTTGATCATCATATATTATTTTTAATGTGCTTTTAGGTTCTTCTGATATTGTTTTATTCATGATTAAGCAGGACCAGCCTGTCCTTAAATTCCATATCTCTTACACTATTACAACTCTAACATCCTTATATAAGGAACTGACAATCTTGACTGGTATAGTAGGTATAGTATTAATGTGTGTGTGTTACTAGCTCAGTCATGTCCAACTCTTTGCGATCCCGCAAACTGTCACCTGCTAGGCTTCTCTGTCCATGGGATCCTCCAGGAGAGAATACTGGAGTGGCTTGCCATTCCCTTTTCCAATAGTATTAATATATCCTCCTTAATCTCTCTAACATTTAAGTGGCATTAGAATTGCTTTTGTATTTTTGGTAGATTTTTCAGTGAAATAAATCTAGGTATGTGGGGGAGTGTTTTGAAACAAGGTTTTGCTTTCTTTTTTTCTGTATTTTATTTTTTTTGAAATCTGAAAGTTAAAAAATATATAAATGTTTTATTGATAAATTTTTCATCACAGAGGCTGAAAAATAACATTTTGAATGGAGTTTTATCACTTCTACCTTTCTCTCAGCCAGGAAAAACCATTTATTAAGATGGTATCTCTTCTTTATTGTGCTCTTCACCAGGTGATGATGAATAGATATAGTATCTTGTTGATAGCTTACAGAGCTTTAGAACAGAGTGGAAAACACTCTGCAAACTGAGACTGCTAACTCAGATTTTAACAATTTGAGTTATTTTCCTCTGCTGCTATCTGAAAGAAAAGAGTGATTAATAATTACTAATCTGACAACTATTATGTATCTACCAATTGATTTAAAAACTCAGTGATAGAACTCTTGTATTTGTATCCAAGCATTTGGATGTAGACATTTTAATTTTTAAGAAAACTTTCAGTGTTAAGAACTTTCCTTCCCCACCTAGCTCAGCTGGAAAATTCTCTGCCCCACAACAAATGGAGATATGATATGCCCATGGAATTCTATTCTAACTCCATCCTTTTCCTGGAGTATTTTTTGCACAGCATCCAAAACTTTCTAGGAATATTTCCTTTGCCCAGGGCATACTTCTGATTTTTGAATATCTTATGCATGGTTTAAGAATTAGAAAAATGAATGGTCTTTGAGCCACATATTTGCTCTGTATCCTCTTTTTTATATAAGTTCCATTCATTCAGCAAATATTTAATAAGCATATGATATTCTTTAGTTGGAAATAAACATATTTATACCTATGGTATTTATGATGTCTTTATATTATTGTGTACTTAATGTCCATGAAATAATCAACTCTAGTTCAATTCCAACCTGCTTATTAACAAGGTAGCATACTAAAAATGGTGAAATGCTTCCAGGCTCAGTGAGTTTAACTCTTTTAACTTTGGTATTGGAAGTTTAAGTGAAAAAAGGGCCAATCTGAAAATAAGTGTCAAGATATTCAAAAGTCTATAAACTCTGATGTAATGACTCTCATCTTAGAGCTCTCTCTTAAGAAAGCAGAAACTCAGATAATGATTAACGTATAAAGAACTTCAACATTATTTAATGTAAAATTGGGAATAAATTGTATAGCCAATAATATGGGACTAAGTTAATACTATATTTCTGAGTTCCTATACTATATATACAGAGAACGCACTGGTCATAGCAAACACCTGCTTCCAGCAACACAAGGGAAGACTCTACACGTGGACATCACCAGCTGGTCAACACCGAAATCAGACTGATTATATATCTGCAGCCAAATTTGGAGAGTCAGCAAAAACAAGACCGGGAGCTGACTGTGGCACAGACCATGAACTCCTTATTGCCAAATTCAGACTTAAATTGAAGAAAGTAGGGAAAACCACTAGATAATTCAGGTATGACCTAAATCAAATTCCTTACAATTATACAGTAGAAGTGACAAATATATTCAAGGGGTTAGATCTGATAGACACAGATGGAGGTTCTTGACATTACAGGAGACAGGGATCAAGGCCATCTCCAAGGAAAAGAAATGCAAAAAGATGAAATGGTTGTCTCAGGAGGCCTTACAAATAGCAGTGAATAGAAGAGAAGTGAAAGGCAAAGGAGATAAGGAAAGATATATCCATTTGAATGCAAAGTTCCAAAGAATAGCAAGGAGATATAAGAAAGCCTTCCTCAGGGATCAGTGCAAAGAAATAGAGGAAAACAATAGAATGGGAAAGACTAGAGATCTCTTCAAGGAAATTAGAGATAGTAGGGGAACATTTCATGCAAAGATGGGCACAATAAAGGACAGAAATGGTATGGGCCTATCAGAAGCAGAAGATATTAAGAAGAGGTGGCAAGAATATACAGAAGAACTATACAAAAAAGATCTTCATGACCCAGATAATCATGATCACTCACCTAGAGCCAGACATCCTGGAGTGCAAAGTCAAGTGGGCCTTAGGAAGCATCAGTACAAACAAAGCTAGTGGAGGTGATGGAATTCCAGCTGAGCCATTTCAAATCCTAAAAGATGATGCTGTGAAAGTGCTGCACTCAATATGCCAGCAAATTTGAAAACCTCAGTAGTGGCCACATACTAAAAAAGGTCAGTTTTCATTCCAATCCCAAAGAAAGGCAATGCCAAAGAATGCTCAAACTACCGCACAATTGCAATCATCTCACACACTAGCAAAGTGATGCTCAAAATTCTCCAAGACAGGCTTCAATAGTAGGTGAACCATGGAATTCGAGATGTTCAAGCCGGATTTAGAAAAGGCAGAGGAACCAGAGGTCAAATTGCCAATAACCATTAGATCATCAAAAAAGCAAGAGAGTTCCAGAAAAACATCTACTTCTGCTTTATTGACAAGCCTTTGTGTGGATCACAACAAACTCTGGAAAATTCTTCAAGTGGTGGGAATACCAGACTACCTGATCTGCCTCTTGAGAAATCTGAATGCAGGTCAGGAAGCAACAGTTAGAACTGGACATGGAACAACAGACTGGTCCCAAATAGGAAAAGGAGAACATCAAGGCTGTATATTGTCACCCTGCTTATTTAACTTCTATGCAGAGTACATCATGAGAAACAGTGGGCTGGATGAAGCATAAGCTGGAATCAAGATTGCCAGGAGAAATATCAATAACCTCACATATGCAGATGACACCACCCTTATGGCAGAAAGCAAAGAACTAAAGAGACTCTTGATGAAAGTGAAAGAGGAGAGTGAAAAAGTTGGCTTAAAACTCAACATTCAGAAAACTAAGATCATGGCATCCAGTCCCATCACTTCATGGCAAACAGATGGGGAAGCAGTGGAAACAGTGACAGACTTTATTTTGGTGGGCTCCAAAATCACTGCAGATGGTGACTGCAGCCATGAAAGTAGAAGACGCTTACTCCTTGGAAGAAAAGTTATGAACAACCTAGACAGCATATTAAAAAGCAGAGACTACTTTGCCAACAATTCTATCTAGTCAAAGGTATGATTTTTCCAGTAGTCATGTATGGCTGTGAGAGCTGGACTATGAAGAAAGCTGAGCGCCAAAGAATGGATGCTTTTGAACTGTGGTGTTGGAAAAGACTCTTGAGAGTCCCTTGGACAGCAAAGAGAATCAACCAGTCCATCCTAAAGGAGATCAATCCTGAATATTCATTGGAAGAACCTGATGCTGAAGCTGAAACTCCAATACTTGAGCCACCTGATGCAAAGAACTGACTCATTGGAAAAGACTCTGATGCTGGGAAAGACTGAAGGCAGGAGGAGAAGGGGACAACAGAGAACAAGATGGTTGGATGGCATCTCCAACTCAATGGGCATGAGTTTGGGTGAACTCCGGGAGTTGGTGATGGACAGGGAGGCCTGGTGTGCTACAGTCCATGGGGTCACAAAGAGTCGGACATGACTGAGCAACAACTGAAGTGAACTGATACTATACATTCAGTTGTGTAATCAGGATTTTAAAATCAGAAGCAAAAGCTTGCAAACTCTAAGTAATGCCTCAACTAAATGCACTGTCCCAACCCTGGTAACTAAGTTCCAACTACATTGATGTTCTTTATCTTCCTGGAATGTGCCATACTTATACTGCCTCAGAGCTGCTGCACTCCGGTTACTGTCACACTATCCGTTTTCATCATCTTTATTACTGTTATCACTAGTGGCAGTCATCAGATTGATTCATTTATTTATCTTTCTTTTTTATGTTGAAGTTTAGTCTCAGGTGTACAGCAAAGTTTAGTTATACATAAATATACATCATTTCTTCACATTCTTTCCCTTACAGGTTATTACAAATATGGAGTATAGTTCCCTGTGCTATACTGTAGGTACTTGTTAGTTATCGATTTTATATATAGTAGTGTATATCTGTTAATACTAAACTCCTAATTTATCCCCCTTGCCCCTTGCTCTTCAGTAACTATATTTTTTTTCTATGCCTGTGGGTCTATTTCTGTTTTGTATATAAGTTCACTTATATATATTTTTTTAAGATTCTATGTATAAGTGATACCATATATTTGTCTTTCTCTATCCGGCTTACTTCATTTAGCATGGTGGTCTCTAGGTCGATCCATGTTGTTGCAAATGACATTCTTTCATTCTGTTTTATTGCTGAGTGATATTCTACTGCACACCACTTCTTTATCCACTCATCTGTTGATAGACACCTGGGTGGCTTCCAGTTCTTGGCTATTGTAAGTAGGGGTACATGTATCATTTCAAATTATGGTGTTTTCTGGATATATGCCCAGGAATGGGATTGCAGAATCATGAAAGAAAGTGAAAGTGAAGTCATTCAGTCATGTCCGACTCTTTGCGACCCCATGGACTATAGCCTACCAACTTCCTCTATCCAGCGGATTTTCCAGGCAAGAATACTGGAGTGGGTTGCCATTTCCTTCTCCATGCAGAATCATAGTTCTGCACAATAGTTCTATTTTTAGTTTTTTAAGGAGTTTAGTTCAGTCACTCAGTTGTGTCCAGATCTTTGTGACCCCTTGGACTGCAGCACACCAGACTTCCCTGTCCATCACCAATTCCCAGAGTTTACTCAAACTCATTCCCATTGAGTCGGTGATGCCATCCAACCATCTCATCCTTTGTCATCCCCTCCTGCTCCTGCCTTCAATCTTTGTCAGCATCAGGGTCTTTTCCAGTGAGTGAGTTATTTGCATCAGGTAGCCAAAGTATTGGAGCTTCAGCATCAGTCCTTCCAATGAATATTCAGGACTGATTTCCTTTAGGATGGACTGGTTGGATCTCCTTGCTGTCCAAGGGACTCTCAAGAGTCTTCAACACCACAATTCAAAAGCATCAGTTCTTTGGCACTCAGCTTTCTTTATGGTCCAATTCTCACATCCATACATGACTACTGGAAAAAACATAGCCTTGACTAGATGGACCTTTGTTGGCAAATAACGTCTCTGCTTTTTAATACGCTGTCTAGTATGGTCATAGCTTTTCTTCCAAGGAGCAAATGTCTTTTATTTTCATGGCTGCAGTCACCATCTGCAATGATTTTCGAGCCCAAGAAAATAAAACCTGTCACTGTCCATTATTTCCCCATCTATTTGCCATGCAGTGATGGGACCAGATGCCATGATCTTAGTTTTTTGAATGTTGCGTTTTAAGCCAACTTTTTCATTCTCCCTAGTGGTTGTACAAAATGTACAGTCCCAGCAACAGTGTAGGAGGGTTCCTTTTTCTCTACATCCTGTCCAGTATTTACATGTATTTATTTTTTACTATCTGTCTCCTTCAGTAGGAATATAAACTGCACAAGCATATAAGAGTGTGGCCTATTCTCTTGAGTACTCCATGTTTGTATAAACTTACTTCTTGATAAGCACAGACACAGAATCTAAAGCAAACAATAATATGAAGGTAAATTCATATGAGTGGAGACATTTCTTCCTGTTAACTTACTTAACACATACACCTTGAATATACTACTGGAACACTCAAAAATCTTAGGAGGAATAAAAACCACATATACATAACATGGAAATAAAGATGTTCACAAATACTCAAAAGAAATATCTCTTGATAAACTACCAAAAGTTTGATAATCTGTATGATTTTTAAGGTCAATATTTTACAACGAATGTTCAAGAGAATATTGTGTAAGCATAAAAAATTTTCTTTTAATATTTATAGGGCAGAAAGTTTTTCTATCCCTTTATGAATGAGAAAAAAATTACAGAGAAAATACTGAAATAAACCCTTTTGGAAAGTAACAGAATATCCAGTATCATTACATATCTCTTATGTCATTGTGTCACTAATATCCTTTAAAATGAAATGACAAATGGATGTAATTTTCTTGATATGAATGGTTGTAAAATAATGTTAAGTGAGTCAAAGATCTAGGAATGAATCACAATTTTCTTTTCTTCCAGAGATCTAGCCACTTAAGTAGTTTTTGTGTATTTTTCACCGTATTATAATAGAATTCTGATAAATACCAAAATTTTTCAAAACAGTTTTTGCCTAAAATACACCAGTAGTATTTTTGAATGGCTTGTATAAATAATCAGTAGTTTCCCTAAATGATATCATCCACAAATGTATTCAAATTATGCAGCAATCTAACATTACATTGACCAAGCAATTATGGGCTCACTAAAAGATTAGTCCCAGTGTAATCTTCAGAAAAAAATAATAAGTACACTCTATTTCAGCTTAGAAATATAATTACAGTGTTACTGGGCTCAAATAAGTATCATCAAAGAGAATTAGAATAAGGTACATTAGCAATGACATAACTTTGCTAGCTGAAGATTTTTATAAAATTATTTAACACTGAAGAGAATATTCTTAGAATCAATTAAAACTTACATATATAAGGAATAATATCTGTTTAAACACCTGAGAGTTACTGGGTTGTCTTTACAGTTCTTTTAACATAAATGAAAAAATGCAAACAATATTTCATTGAGGAATCTAAAATGAATTATTTAATATAATAATTCCAAAGTCCTTTTTGATGGAAATTAAACTCTCCAGAATACTTTAAGAATTAAAGAGAGTAATGGTTTCAGGCTGTCATTAATTGCCTTAGTTTTCTTTAATAAAGAATTCATTTTGTTCAAATCAGCTATATGTTCAAATCAAATGATTGGGACTTTCTTTGGAAAGTTGGATGCATTCATTCTCAACAATTCCTAAGAATTAAGACCTGACTAAATGACATAGCTCAGTTGGTAAAGAATCCAATTGCAATGCAAGAAACCCCAGTTGGATTCCTGGGTCAGGAAGATCTGCTGGAGGAGGGCTAGGCTACCCACTCCAGTATTCTTGGACTTCCTTTGTAGCTCAGCTGGTAAAGAATCTGCCTGCAATGTGGGAGACCTAGAGTCAATCCCTTGGTTGGGAAGATCCCCTGGAGAAGGGAAAGGCTACCCACTCCAGTATTCTGGCCTGGAGAATTCCATGGACTGTATATTCCATGGGGTCATAATCACTAACATTTCCATTCCCTCATATACTTAACACTGATGATGGGGGAGGAGGTGGTGAGAACATTTTACTTTCTTAACAACTTTAAAGTATATGATACAGTTTTGTTCATTATAGTTATCATAATACACATTAGATCCCCAGAACTTATTGATTTTATGGCAAGAAGTTTGTACACTCTGGCCAAATTCCCTCTATTTTCCCCACTCCCAGAAATGGACAATTGCTATTCTACTGTATCTCAGAATGACTTTTATTTTTAGATTCCTCATATAAATGAGAACATATACTTATACTTTATATACTTTATTTTGGGGGGCTCCAAAATCACTGCAGATGGTGACTACAGCCATGAAATTAGAAGATGCTTACTCCTTGGAAGGAAAGTTATGACCAACCTAGACAGCATATTAAAAAGCAGAGACATTACTTTGCCAACAAAGGCCTGTCTAGTCAAAGCTATAGTTTTTCCAGTAGTCATGTATGGATGTGAGAATTGGACTGTAAGGAAAGCTGAGCAACAAAGAACTGATGCTTTTGAACTGTGGTGTTGGAAAAGGCTCTTGAGAGTCCCTTGGACTGCAAGGAGATCCAATCAGTCCATCCTAAAGGAGATCAGTTCTGAATATTCATTGGAAGGACTGATGCTGACCCTGAAACTCCAGTACTTTAGCCACCTGATGCGAAGAACTGACTCACTGGAAAAGACCCTGATGCTGGGAAAGATTGAAGGTGGGAGGAGTCAGGGACGACAGTGGATGAGATGGTTGGATGGCATCACTGACTCAGTGGACATGAGTTTGAATAAACTCTGGGAATTGGTGACAGACAGGGAGGCCCAGCGTGTTGCAGTCCATGGGATTGCAAAGAGCCGGACATGACTGAGTGACTGAACTGAACTGAACTGATAATTAAGCAATGTTGACTTATATTCATACCCCTGTTGGTCATCTGCATTTCTTCTTTTGAAAAAAGTCTAAAAATGGGCAGAAGACCTGAATAATCAGGTTGTTTTTCAATACTGTATTTTCTATGCGATTTATATAGTTTGAATTTTAACACCCTTTGGTCATATCATTTGCAAATATTTTCTCCCTTTCAGAAAGCTGTCTTTTCATTCTGTCAATGGTTTCCTTTGCTGGGCAAAAGCTTTTGAGTTTAACTAGGTCTCATTTCGTTTTGCTTTTGTTTCTTTTGCCTTAGGTAACTGATGCAATAAAAAAATAAAAATAAAAACATCAAAGTGTTCTGCCTATATTATCTTCTAACAGCTTTATGTATTTTAGTCTTACATGTAGATCTTTAATCCACTTTATTGTTGTGTATATTATGAAAAAATATTCTAAGTTCAGTATTTTACATGTCGCTGTCCAGTTTTCCCAGCACCACTTACTAAAGAAACTCTCTTTTCTCCATTGTATATTCTTGATTAATTGACCATAAGTGTATGGGTTTATCTGGGCAGTCTTTATCCTATTCCACTTATCTGTGTGTCTATACTGTTTTCATTACTTTTTTGTGTGCCAGAATCATACTGTTTTCATTACTATGCTGTGTGCTGAGTCGTTCAGTCATTTCTGATTCTGTGCGACTCCATGGACTGTAGCCCACCAGGCTCCACTGTCCATAGGATTCTCCAGGCAATAATACTGGAGAGAGTTCCCATGCCCTCCGCCAGGGGATCCTCCCAACCCAGGTCTCCAACATAGCAGGTGGATTCTTTACTGTCTGAGCCACCGGGGAAGCCCTTTCATTAACATAGATGTATAGTATTGTCTGAATTTAGGAAGCATGACTCCTCCGGCTTTGTTATTTTTCTACAAGATTGCTTTAGCAATAGGAATCTTTTGCCTATATAGTGGTTCCATCTGTATTTTCAGATGATTTTTTCTAGTTATGTGAAAAGTTTCCTAAGTATTTTCATAGGTATTGCATTGGTCCCTATATTGCCTTGGGTAGTTAACAATATTAATTCTTCCAATCCATGAACACAAGATATTTTTCCATTTTTGTCTTCTTCAAATTCTTTCATTAGTATCAACAGTTTTGCAAGGACAAGTCTTTTACTTTCTTAAGTAGGTTTATTCCTAGTTACTTTATTCTTTTTGTTGTGATTGTGTATGAGATTGTTTTCTTAATTTCTCTGATTGTTCACTGTTAGTGTATAGAAATGCAACAGACTTATGTGTATTAATTTTGTATCCTGCAACTTTACTGAATTAATGAGCTCTAGTACTTTTTTGGAAACTGTTTGCTATCACTGTAGGTTTCTGGATACAGAATTAATATACAGAAATCTTTATACACTAATAAAGATCTATCAGAAAGAAAAATTAAGGAAACAATCCCATTAAAACAATCCCACCTAAAAGATAAAATACCTAGGAATAAACAGACCTGAGGAAACAAAAGACCTGTACTCTAAAACCAGAAGATGCTGATGAATGAAACTGAAAATGACACAAATGGAAATATTGTGTTCTTGGGTTGGAAGCATCAATAATGTTCAAATGACCATAATACCCAAAACAATCTTGAGAAAGAAGGGTGAAGCTGGAAGAACTATGGTCTGTGACTTAAGACTATACTACAAATCTGTAGTAATGAAAAAAGTATGTGGTACTTGCACGAAAAAAGACATAGAGATCAATGGAACAGGATGGAGAGACCAGAAATAAACCCACACACTTATGGTCATTAAATGAGGTAAGAACATACAATGGAGAAAAGACAATCTCTTCAATTAGTGGTACTGGGGAAAGTGGAATAGTAATGACTAAACTTAAAATATTATTTCACACCATATACAAAAATAAATTCAATGGATTAAAGACCTAAGTGTAAGTCCAGATACTATAAAATTCCTAGAGAAAAACATAAAAAAAAAAACACAATCAAAAAATGGGCAGAAGACCTAAATAGACATTTTTCCAAAAAAGACATACAGATGACTAAGAAGCACATGAAAAGATGCTCAACACTCTTAATTACTAGAGAAATGCAATGAAGTACTTCCTCCCATCAGTCAGAATGTCCATCATCAAAATGTCTACAAATCATAAATTCTGGAGAGGATGTGGAGAAAAGGGAACTCTTCTACACTGTTGGTGGGAATGTAACCTTGTGCAACCACTATGGAGAATACCATGGAGGCTCCCTAAAGAAACTAGGGTTAGCATTCCCACACCTGGGCCAGGTCCAGAGAAAATTCTAAATCAAAAAGATAAATGCACCCCAGTGTTCACAGAAGCACTGTTTACAATAGCCAGGACATGGAAACAATCATTTCCATTATGACAATAAAGAATATAGTATATGTTGTGGTTCAGATCATGAATTCCTTATTGCCAAATTCAGACTTAAATTGAAGAAAGTAAGGAAAACCACTAGACCATTTAGGTATGACCTAAATAAGATTCCTTATGATTATACAGTGGAAGTGATAAATAGATTCATGGGATTAGATCTGATAGACAGAGTGCCTGAAGAGCTATGAATGGAGGTTATGGCATTGTACAGGAGACACGAATCAAGACCATCCCCAAGGAAAAGAAATGAATTAAGATGAAATGGTTGTCTGAGGGGGCCTTACAAGTAGCTGTGAAAAGAAGAGAAGCCAAAAGCAAAGGAGAAAAGGAAAGATATACCCATTTGAATGCAAAGTTCCAAAGAATAGCAAGGAGAGATAGGAAAGCCTTCCTCTGTGATCACTGCAAAGAAATAGAGGAAAACAATAGAATGGGAAAGACTAGAGATTTCTTGAAGAAAATTATAGATACCAGGGGAACATTTCATGCAAAGATGGGCACAATAAAAGACAGAAATGGTATGGGCCTGTCATAAGCAGAAGATATTAAGAAGAGATGGCAAGAATACATAGAAGAACTATACAAAAAGATCTTCATGACCCAGATAATCACAATGGTGTGATCACTCACCTAGAGCCAGACATCCTGGAGTGCAAAGTCAAGTGGGCCTTGGGAAGCATCACTACAAACAAATCTAGTGGCGGTGACAGAATTCTAGTTGAGCTATTTCAAATCCTAAAAGATGATGCTGTGAAAGTGCTGCACTCAATATGCCAGCAAATTTGAAAACCTCAGCAGTGGCCACAGGACTGGAAAAGGTCAGTTTTCATTCCAATCCCAAAGAAAGGCAATGCCAAAGAATGCTGAAACTACCACACAATCGCACTCATCTCACACGCTAGTAAAGTGATGTTCAAAATTCTCCAAGACAGGCTTCAACAGTAGGTGAACTGTGAAATTCCAGATGTCAAGCTGGATTTAGAAAAAGCAGAGTAACCAGACATCAAATTGCCAGCATCCGTTGGCTCATCAAAAAAGTGAGAGACTTCCAGAAAAACATCTATTTCTGCTTTATTGACTATGCCAAAGTCTTTGACTGTGTGAATCACAACAAACTCTGGAAAATTCTTCAAGAGATGGGACTACCAGACCACCTGACCTGCCTCTTGACAAATATGAATACAGGTCAGGAAGCAACAGTTAGAACTGGACATGGACTGGACTGGTTCCAAATAGGAAAAAGAGTACGTCAAAGCTGTATATTGTCACCCTGCTTATTTAACTTATATGCAGAGTACATCATGAGAAATGCTGGACTGGAAGAAACACAAGCTGGAATCAAGATTTCCCGGAGAAATATCAATAACCTCAGATATGCAGATGACACCAACCTTATGGCAGAAAGTCAAGAAGAACTAAAGAGCCTCTTGATGAAAGTGAAAGAGGAGAGTGAAAAAGTTGGCTTAAAACTCAACATTCAGAAAACGAAGATCATGGCATCTGGTCCCATAACTTCATGGCAAACAGATGGGGAAGCAGTGGAAACAGTGACAGACTTTATTTTGGTGGGCTCCAAAATCACTGCAGATGGTGACTGCAGCCGTGAAATTAGAAGATGCTTACTCCTTAGAAGAAAAGTTATGACCAACCTAGACTGCATATTAAAAAGCAGAAACATTACTTTGCCAACAAAGATCAGTCTAGTCAAAGCTATAGTTTTTCCAGTAGTCATATACGGATGTAAAGTTGGACTACAAGGAAAGCTGAGCACTGAAGAATTGATGCTTTTGGACTGTGGGGTTGGAGAAAACTCTTGAGAATCCCTTGAACAGCAAGGAGATACAACCAGTTCATCCTGAAGGAAATCGGTCCTGAATATTCACTGGAAGAACCTGATGCTGAAGCTGAAACTCCAATACTTTGGCCACCTGATGCAAAGAACTGACTCATTGGAAAAGACCCTGATGCTGAGAAAGATTGAAGGCGGGAGGAGAAGGGGACGCCAGAGGATGAGATGGTTGGATAACATCACCACCTCAGTGGACATGAGTTTGAGTTGGTGATGGACAGGGAGGCCTGGCATGCTTCAGTCCATGGGGTTGCCAAGAATCGGACACGACTGATCGACTGAACTGAACTGAGCTGATACTGGTAGCTCGGTTGTAAAGAATCTGCCTGCCACTACAGGAGATGTGGGTTTGATCCCTGGGTCAAGAATATCCCCTGGAGAAGGAAATAGCAACCCACTCCAGTTGTCTTGCATGGAAAATCCCAGGTACAGAGAAGCCTGAGGGGTCACAGTCCATGGGATCACAACTTAGCCACTAAACTACAACATATATGTATCTAATGGAAGGTTACTTGGGCATAAAAAGTAATGAAATAGTACCATGCAGCAATAGGGATGGACCTAGAAATTATTGTTTTTAGTGAAGTAATTAAGAAGTGAAATATCACTTACATGTGGAATCTGATTTTAAATGAATTATACGAATAGACTTATTTACAACACAGAAACAGGCTCACAGATTTCAAAAATAAATTTTTAGTTACTAAAGGGGAAATATGGGCAGGGAGGGATAAATCAAGAGCTTTGGATTAATAGACACAACTACCATATATAATACAGATAACCAACAGGGACCTACACATAGTACAGGGAACTCTACTCAGTATTCAAGCCTATATGGACTAGAATCAGTAAAATAATATTGAATATATATGTATAATTGAATCACTTTGTTGTACAGCTGAAACTAAAACAACATTGTAAATCAATAAAATTAAAGAGGCAATATATAGCAAGCATGGTCACTTGTCTCCCTAACAGTGTCTCAAGGTCAGTTGGGATAAAATTTTGTTCACTTTGCCACTCTTTTCCCAAATAAATCATGTATACATTCCCATTAGAACAACCCAGAGAGTGTAATCCTCCTTTTATTAGTACTCAATTTGAGAGAAGCAGTATTTTCCAGTTCTTGATACTGAGATTTGAGATTTATGCCAAAGAAAAAGGAAGTGTCAACTCTACTGACAATTTCCTCACTCTTAAAAGTAGCATACCTAAAAAGATAATCTCTTCTACTTTTGACAGTGTCCAAAAGTAGAAGGGTTTGTCCATAATTATAACTATCTTTTTGCAAAAGTGAGAAAATAAAGCCTGATAAAATGTAAATACTTAAGACAGGTAAAAGCTACAAAGAATCCTTAAGTTGGTGCCACCACTAAACCACTAAAATAAGTAATGATTTATGGATCCCTAGACCTTCTTGTCCATGAACTAATAAATATGTTTTTTGCTTAAGTTTCATAATCATGCTTCTAAATTCATGATAATGTTTTTCTCACCAGAACTATACAGTTCAATAAATTATGTATGTAAATGAAGAATAAATGAATGGAGCATATTTTAATTCCCTGAGACTTAAGAGTAAGTGTTAATCACTCAGTCGTGTCTGACTCTTTGAGACCCCATGGACTGTAGCCTGCCAGGCTCCTCTGTCCACAGGATTCTTCAGGCAAAACTACTAGAATGGGTTGTCATTTCTTCCTCAGGGGATCTTCCCTGAGACTTAATAAACACTGTTAAATGGAGTAAGATGAATCTGGAAATAAAGGCAGGCAGTGTTCTTGCTTGGAGAATCCCAGGGACGGGGAAGCCTGGTGGGCTGCTGTCTCTGGGGTCACACAGAGTCGGACACGACTGAAGCGACTTAGCAGCAGCAGCAGGGCATGGAAATTTTAACACTCATTATGAAGAAACTTAATCTCTATTATGTAAAACAATGTATCCAAAAGTTTTTATCAGAAATAGCTCCATGGACTGATAAAGGAATGGCATAAAAGAATCTTTAAGTAAATAAGCCTTAAGATTTCATTCAGAATTATAGGTTTCTTTTCTTCAAGATTATATATATAGCCATATGAAAAAGGCATTATATTCAAAAGAATATTATATAAAACATCCTCATTTTCTTATTTTAGGGCTAGTGTTTTTAAAATAAATTATAGAAAATACTAATCTAAACAAAGTAATCAACTGAAGAATTTTAAAACTAAAATGTATGATTTTTTTTTTCATTGTGACAGTGGTATTAAAGATGGGTTTTAGAAAAATATGTCAGTGGCAGATCATTGAGAAGTCTACTGCAGTAATCCACCCAAAAGATCTAAAACCTTGAACAAAGGAAGTGACACTAGATATGAAGGAGCAAGAATAGAGTTGAGACCTACTTACATATTAGGATTACTAGTAAGCACTGAGTAACAAGATGTGTCCAAGTCTGAATTCTTGGATGTATTTAAGAAAAAAATTAATAAATTGAGATGATATCAGTGCCTTCACAGAAGCCATGGGAAAGTTATACAGGACTTGTCTCATCTTTAAACACCAAGGCAGCTTACAATGAATATCAATGTTTCTGTCTGAGGATTTTTTTCCAGCTGCAGGATCCAGATAATTAATGTCCCAGAAGCAGCTCTCAATCAGTAAAGGACATTCAGCTACTTTATAATATACACTGTATTCCTTGTTTCTCAGATAGGATCATTCTGGCATAGATTGGATGCTGGATCCTGATGGCCCCAGAACGATGTAACTACAGTTGTTCATAGTGTTAACCCCCTCACTAATGCATCTACTGTACTGTAAATCCTAGCTAATTCAGTAAGGAAAGAAAACAGTTTAAAGGTATATAGATTTTAAAGTAAGAATTAAGAATACCTCTAGATGTCCATTGGCAGATGAATAGATAAGGAAGTTGTGGTACATATACATGATGAAATATTACTCAGCTATAAAAAGGAATGCATTTGAGTCCGTTCTAATGAGGTGGATGAACTGGAGCCTATTATACAGAGTGAAGTAAGTCAGAAGGACAAATGAAGGATATTAATTCGTATATATAGAATTTAGAAAGATGGTACCGACAGTCCTATATGCAAAGAAGCAAAGCAGACAGACAGGAAGAACAGACTGTTTTATTCAGTGGGAGAAGGTGAGGTTGGGATGATTTGAGAGAATAGCATTGAAACATATACATTACCATATGTAAAATAGACGACCAGTGGAAGTTGAGTGCAGGAAGCAGGGCACCCAGTCAGTGCTCTGGGACAACCCTGGGATAGGGTGGGAAGGGAGGTGGGTGGGGGGTTCATGATGTGGGAGACAGATGTATATACTTGTGGTCAATTCATACTGATGTATGGCAAAAACCATCACAATACTGTGAAAAAATTACCTTTCAATTAGTAACAACAACAAAAAAAACTCAGGTTATCTGGGTGGGGGGCGGGGGGGTGGGAAAAAAGCTCTATAGGCCTATAGCAAAATTCTATAGGTAGAAAAGGCTACAGAATCTATAAAAATTATAGAATAATGGAATAATAATAAGTTGAAAACAAAATGATGAGTGGATAAACAAACTTTGGTATCTATATAATGGAATTCTACTCAGCAATGAAGAAGAACAAAATATTTATATATGGCCATTATGCTAAGTAAAAGAAGTCAACATGAAAGACTTAATAGTGTTTGAGTCCCTTTATATTAAATTCTAGAAAAGGCATAACTAGAGTGACAGGAGTTAAATCGTGGTGACTGGGAGCAGGGTCAGGCAAGTGCACAGAATGCAAAGGGGGCAGAAATGTTAGAGGGCGATGGGATTTTTACCTTCATAGTCGTGATGGTTAAGAACATATAATTACTAAACATCAAGTTATACACCTAAAATGAGTGAAAATTATCTATTAAAAGTATATATACAATTAAAATTAAAACAAGGAATTAGAAAGGTAAACAAGACAGGAATGAAAACAAAAGGAGGCCACTGATGACCTTACCAAGAGAAGTTTGAATAAAATAGTTGGGTCAAAAGTCAGATTTTATTGGGCTTTACATCAATGGGCAGTAAGGAAATATGCACTAAATATACATTATAGTTTGGAGAGTCTGAGTTGAATGACGGAGAGAGATTACACGACAAGAGGAACCAACACAGAGGGTAAAGGGAGAATGTTCCAAAATAAAAGAGATGAGACTTAATTAAGATGCAGATGAGAAAGACTGATGGGAAAGGATAGATTGAAATCTTCATTGAGATGGTTGCCCTTGGTTAAGACCCACATCCAGACTAGGAAGAAGAGAAATTTAGATATGGCTATATATATTACACATTCATATGTAGGGCAGGAAGGTCAGAGAGATGTTGGTTTTCTCAACTTTCTCAGTAAACTAGGAAGCAAGGAAGTTTGGTTAGAGTGAAGTTCAAGAATGGTGACCTTGAGAATTAAAATTTTGTAGCCAGAAGGGAGGAAATCAGTATGGTCAGTAGCTAATGAAGGCCAAGAAAAGGATTGAGCAGTGCTAATAGTGGTGATGAAATTTCAGACGATGAACTGAGAGTGGTTTATATTTACGAAGTTGAATGATACATTTAGAAAGTACAGCCTTGGATAAATAAAAATATTGTAAAAATCCACAGTGTATAAAAATATCAAGTCATTGCGCTGTACACTTGAAAATAATGTTATATGTCAATTAGAATTTTTTTGAAGTTGAGGTATAGTCTTACAAATTGTACTAAAAGCCAGAAAGTTTAATTTTAGCATTGGTCTCAGAGCTTTGCTTGGAAGGTGTGGCTAGAGGAAAGAGATACAAAGGTATCAAGAATTTTAGGCAGAGTGTTGTTTCACATGATCGCTTGTCGGATCCAGTAGGAAAAGAGAGTTCAGAAAAGAACTATTTGTTAGGGTTACTTATCTCTTAGTAATACAATCCCTGCTTCCATAAAGCATATATATACACATCTTTATGACAAGACGTTTTCAAAGAAACACCTTTTTAAGTATATGCTGAAGGAGGAAAAATCCACAAAGACAGAAAACAGACAAAATTGTTTTCAAAGGATGTCTATCATTGGTAGTTTGGGTATTTGTTTAACTTAAATTATCTATTATATATATCAAAATTAGAAATGTTTAAAAGTTTATATCTAATCTTTAGCCTGATTTCAACAAAAGATGTAAGAATTTGAAAATAATAGATCCCTTAGATAGTCTTCTGATTCATGACTAATCCAGCATCTTATCTCTGTGACATAATGGTGAATACAATTCATTTAGTTTCATAATTATGCATAGTTCTTTCATGTTTGACATGAAGAATATGAGAATGGGAAAAATTTTTATATTTTTCAGTGTTACTTGTACATACTAACAATTTAAAAAACACACATTCTGTCAAACCATGTCTTTACTGTTTCATGTTTATGCAAAATAAAATGGTATACCTCAGTTATTTTTTAATTATATAAAGTGATTTTTATTTTGTGGCTTTCAATATCTGTATCTCTTTTATATATAAGATGCTTAATCTTTAGGATAATCTTTTAAATTTAAGATACTTAAAATATAAAAATACTGATGATAAAGTTATAATTTTGAAATTCTCACATAATATACCAAAAAAAGCCTCGAAGGACATATTTCTTATGTTTCAACCTTTAACCATTTCCACTGGCAATTCAAGCAACTCACGGTTTAATTTGCACTTGACATTATCAAGCCTGTAAGTGAGTTTATCTGGTGTCTGCGTGTACGTGTGCCTGCCTCACACAAAGGAGCCACATATAACGATTCACCTTGCACACCTTAGAAGCTCGGGCAGTGATTTATGGGAGTATGACAGCCTTTTTGTATGATGTGTTTGTGATCCATGATACTGAAACTTTCCAAATAAAGCTGAAGGTCATTTACAAGAAAGTATTGATCATTTTAGAAAATAAGTAGTTAGAAAAAGCCCTACATCTATACAAGCTAGGTTAAGCACCACTTTTGAAGGCAAGAGGAATTGCATTTGTCTGGACTGTAAAACCCAAGTTTAGATAAAGAATCTGGCAATAAAGCTGAAAGGCAGACAGGATAAAAGAACAGGGTATTATTAGCGCTTATCACTCCTTAGGTCCATGCAGTTCAATGACAGATTCAAAGGGATGTGCTGATAAAGGATTTGCCTATAGTTTGACACAGTGTGCAGTGGTTCAAATAAGCCTCTTGTGGAACAAAGAAAGCTAAGACACTTCTGAAGTTTGAATAGATGAATGACAGCTCTGAACCCAAGTGGCAGATAGTGTTTCCTTCAGGCTTTGTTACACATATATGATATATAACAATTTATATATATATATAAATATCTCTAAGAGATTATATCAACTTGCTGTGTTAATGACAAAGTAGTGACTGCAATTCCTGCTTTAGTTTCAGGAATTTTTATGAGAGCATCAAACAGAACCCTAAATGTTCAAGAAAATACCATTGTTTTCACTTTACTGCAGATCTTAAATTTTCTGGATCTTTCTAAACTTTTTAAAACATATCACTGAACATGCCAGCACATTACCAGCAATGAGAAAAATATGCCAGAAAATACAGACTGTAAGAATTTATTCTACCAAATCAAACACCTTAAAATTTTAAGGCAGTGAACTCCAGATAAATATTAGATTTTGACTATATATTTCCTAGTAGTTTTCTAGTAGACAAAACATGCAAATAGTTTAAAATTGATCAATATTTTACTCATGTGATTATCAGCTAATTTTACATAGAGAATACTAAATGTCATGTACACAGGCCTTAGCCTATATACGCCTGAATAAATGTTCTGAAAATGAGTCAAAATGAAAGTTCTATTTCTTTTATCTTTGTATATACTGAGTACTTTTTTTAATAAAATATAAAAATTACACAGGTTTACTTTATATAAGATGGACAACATTTAAATGATAAATCTTCCATAGTTAAAAATATCTCAACATTAATGGTTGTTATATTTTTTATTCTTTTGTCCTAAAGAATTATAGTTGAAATTATTCATAATATGTATTCTGAGACTTTGTTTTTCATTTATATTTTCACAAGCATGAGTCAAGTAGTTTTAAGAAAATATGGTCAACTGCAAATATGTACTTTATCATAGAAAATTTGTCTTAAGTCATCTCAAAGCCATGGAGAATTGGGGAGCTAGAGCACTTTTGAAATTCATTTTTCAATTAAAAACAGTAAAATTAAGCAGGTAGGTGACTCATATGTATTGAATATAAATGATGAAAATTAAAATGAGTTTTCTTCCTCTCCACAAATCTATAGTAAGTCCACCTAAGAGGCTGCTATTTTTTTTTTTTTTTGGTACCGTTTTGGATGTTTTATGTATTTAGAGAAAAGACCTCTTTCCATTCCCACCCCCTTCTCCCTTCTACTCCTCTGCACTGACTCCTCCTCCCTTCCACCTCTACTACTTTCTCTCTCTCTTCCTCCTCCTCTGTGTGCATTGTCTCTAAGATGCACATATATGTTTGGTAACCCTTCCATATCTGTACATACGTATCTAAATTCATTATGCTAATAGTTTCAAAGGGATGTAGGATATTTAAGCAAAATATATTGTCCCTATTTGTGGGCTCTGCCTAGATGCTCTGTTTGGTCTTATTGTGTGTCCTTGTGTCAGTGTATGCACACTGTTTACATACTGTGTGTGTAGGTGTGTCTCTCATGTCAGTATATCTGTATGTCAGTCATGTCTGACTCTTTGTAACCCCCTGGACTGTGGCCCACCAGGCTCCTCTTTCCGTGGAATTTTCCAGGCAAGAATACTGGAGTGGGTAACCATTCCCTTCTCCAGGGATCATACCCAGGTCTCCTGCACTGCAGGCAGATTCTTTACCATCTGAGTAAAAAAGACTATACCACCTTAATAATTCTTGATACCTGTTACAATAAGTCCATTTTGTTCTTCAGTATTGCATTTTCTCCATTTGCCTCTTAAACATCTTTCACTCCTTGATTATATAGAATTATATTGCTTAATTTTCAAATATAAAGAGATATTTTAGTTAACTTTAGTTTCTGACTTCTGCCTTAATTTCCATGAGAATAGAAATATAATCTGTTTATTTATAAACATTTTGGAAATTAGTTGGGAATTTTCTTTTTGGCCTAATTGTTATATAAATACACTATGCACTTCAAAAGGATTAATGTTTTTTCAGATTTTGCAGGAGCAGCTAGAAGTAAGAGCATATTTGACATATATGACATATATATATACATATATATATTATATAAGTATGGATATTTATATCAAATATTCTAAGTTTATACATCTTTTTCAAAGTTCCTATCTCCTTGCTTACTTTTGGTTTCTTATTCTAACATTTATTTAAAGAGATATGATAACTGGAGAAGAAGAAGAAAAACTCACTGTTTTATAGATGACATAATACTATCATATAAAATTCTAAAGATGCTACTGAAAAACTCCTAGAGCTCATCAATTAGTTCAGTAAATTTTCTGGATACAAAATAAATATACAGAAATCTGTTGGAATTTCTACATACTAACAATGAAAGATCAGAAAGACAATTTAAGGAAATAGCTCATGCTGCTTAGTATCCAAAAAAAAAACTCATTCAAAAAATGAGCAGAAGACCTAAACAGACATTTCATCAAAGAAGATATACAAATGGCAAAAGGCACAAGAAAAGATGTTCAACATGCTAATTATTAGAGAAATGCAAATAAAAACTACAATGAATTATCACCTCACACTGGTCCCAATGACCATCGTCAAAAAGTCTACAAACAAGAAATGTTGGAGGAGGTGTGCAGAAAAGGAAACCCTCCTACTCTGCTGGGGGGATAAAATTTGATATAGCTGCTATGAAGAACAGTATGGAGGTCCCTTAAGAAACTAAAAATAGAACTACCATATGAAACAGCAGCCTTACTCCTGGGCATATATCTGGAGAAAACCATAATTCAAAAGGATACATGAACCCCAATGTTCTTTGCAGCACTGTTTACAACAGCCAAGCCATAGCAGCAACCTAAATGTCAATCCACAGAGGAATAAAGAAGATGTAGTACATATATACAAGGGAATATTACATAAAAAAGAATGAAATAAAATCATGTGCAGCAACATGGGTAGACCTAGAGATTATCATACGAAATGAAGTAAGTCAGAGAAAGACAAATATCATATGATATCACTTATAGGCAGAATCTCAAAAAATGATACAAATGAACTTACCTCTAAAACAGAAACAGACTCACATACTTAGAAAATTAACTTAGGGTTATCAAGGTGGAAGAGAAGGGGTGAGGGATAGGTGGGGATTCAGGATTGACATGTACAAACTTCTATATTTATAATAGATAAACAAAAAGGATCTAGTGAACTCTGCACAGCAAACTCTGCAATAACCTTCAAATGGGAAAAGAAGTTGAAAAAGAGTACATACATGGATATGTATAACTGAATCACTCTGATGAAACTAATAACATTGTTAATCCACTATATTCTAATAGAAAATAAAAATTAAAGTCCCGGATTTTGGATTTGTTGTTTTTTCCTTTTAATTCTATTAAAATCTTATCTTTTGAGGGCATTTTATTTGGGTATATATGTACATTTTAAACTTTTATCATCCTGGGAATTAACCCATTTAATTACTATGAAAGAGTTACATTCATTTTTCTGTTTAATATATTATTCTAATCCATTACTTTCATATTTCCTGAATATTATATTTAAGTTGTAATTCCTGGAAGCTGCATATGTTTTTTTTTTTTTTTTTTTTTTGAGTCTGAAACTCTTTCCTTTTTCAATTGAATGTAAGGCATTATTTTAAGGGTCTTATGGTACCAAATGTATTTTGCCCATTTTCAAATGGAACAAAAGTATTTTTTAAGAAAACAGCTTCTTACACCTATACTCCAAAATACAGAGGAATTATTTTATATGGTGCTACTGCTTAATAGTTGTTTTTGTATATCTTTACTGTTTCCTTCCCCCTTCATTGATCCCTGCCTTGTCGTGGCAAAGAGGCTTGCATAATTCAGTGAAGCTATGAGCCATGCCACGTAGGACCACCAAGACAGACGGGTCACAGAGGAGAGTTCTGACAAAACGTCATCTATTGGAGGACAGAATGGCAAACCACTTGAGTATGCTAGTCACAATAACCCCATGAACTGTATAAAAAGGCAAAAAGATGTGACAGTAAAAAGTAAGCCCCCCAGATCAGAAGGTGTCCAACATGTTACTGCAGAAGAGCAGAGGACAAATACTAACAACTCCAGAAAGAAGGAAGCAGCTAAGCCCAAGCAGACATGACTCCTGGTTGTGGATGTGTTTGGTGATGAAAGTAAAATCTACCACTATAAAAAACAGTATTGCATAGGAACCTGGAATGTTAAGTACATGAATCAAGGTAAATTGGCCCCCTAATGCAAATAGCTGACTCACTGGGGGGAAATCCTGTTGCTGGGAAAGATTGAAAGCAGAAGGAGAAGAAGGTGACAGAGGATGAGATGGTTGGATGGGATCACCTAGTCAATGGATATGAGCTTGAGCAAACTCCAAGAGATGGTGAGAGACAGGAAGGCCTGGCATGCTGCAGTCTGTGGCGTCACAAAGGATCAGACACAAGTTGGCAACTGAACAACAATTTCTTTCTTCAAAACACTAGTCATTCATTCAATTTGAAATCAATGAAAGAGTTGCATATGCCCAATTTCAGTCATTTGTTTTATTTCATATAAAGTTCTAAACTATTTTAACGCCATTTTTAACACAATCTTTGCCAAAAGAATTTAATTATTTTCTGTTGCATATTTCTTATTAAGTATTAATAACAGTACTTAATGTTGAAAAGGTCTCTCTACCTCACTGTAGGCTCTTTTAAACCACTTTTATTAGTGATCTTTCTTGACCAAAGAGAATGCACGATTGAATTTAATAAGCTGGATTTAAAAGTTGAAACAAACAGATAAAAGAGCTTTAACACAGAAAAATTAAAGCAAGACTGATGAGAGTGAGATGAAATGAAATGCAAAAAGGATCTGAAGGGAGTCTTTGAATGTGATATTAAAGCAATTGTTATGTCGTTCAAAAGCTGAAAGCTGATACCTATTGATGATTCTTTAATAGGCCCATCCAAAATAAGAGTTCACAAGTTCAACTGAAAACAGATACATGACTTTTTCTAGGCCCCCCAAAAAACTTCTATCACTTTGCAGAAAGAGACATAAAGATACAGATATAAATACAGATATAGGTATCTATCAAATGCCTTTTGTGAGTAAATCATGTCAAAAATAAAGAGGTGTATTTCTTTTTCTAATTTTCTCCAGCTGGTGGTTTAACTATAGAGTAGTTAGGCTGATTTCCATAAACTGAAGTCACAAATCAGTCTCATTGCTTTTCTGTAATTATGTCTTGTATAATGCAGAAATTAGAGGTTTACAGAAACATGCAATCAAAAGACATTTCAGGAATCGACAAAAAAAAAAAAAAGGCTACTTTTCTTATGTTTTAAAATACTTAGAAATTATCTCTCCTCTCTCAATTCCTTTATGTGTAAAATCAGATGCTAGTAATACCTACCTACCTACATAACAATTATAAAGATAATTTAAAATAGATTATGTGGAGTACTTAATTCAATGGCAGTCTCTTTGTTATTGCTTAGTATTATTTGAAATTGAATATAAAATTGATCTAAATGTCCAGCCAAGTTACATGTTTTATCTTTATCTACCAGATAACATTTGAAGTAAAATGTCAAGTAGTACCACATATCTAAAATTGATTTTTAAAAATTTCAAAAGTATAAACTTGAGAACACATCAGATTGTTCTCATTGACTAGATAAACCAGAAGTAAAACTGGCAGCAAATGACATATCATAAAAGTAATAAACAGTGCCCAAAGAAGATGTCCAAGACGATCCACTAGACTGCGTGGGAAAATGCTACAAATTCTATTGATAATTATAATTAATATGTTGAGGTTTTCATTATGATGTAGATTAAAAGAACCAAAACTCAAATATTAGGGGTCCAACCACAATCCAGATACACCCACTGCTACTGCTCATGTCTGAGTTTTCATCAAGGAACCACACTGCTTGGCCATTATTTGCACAAAACATACAGGAACTCAGACATCAAAACAAATGCAGTTGGGGAGGGGGGTGGATCTAAATATTCAAATGAAAAATAAATGTAACAATAAATTATTTAGTGCAGAGCATTTTTGTATTTGGGGTTTGTTTTTTGAAAACACAGTACAGCCTAGTTTCCCAATCCTTTGAACTTTCCAACTTAAAAATCTGCAGGGCAAGAATGCAGACACAGATGTAGAGACTGGACTTGGGGACACAATGGGGGAAGGAGAGGGTGGGCAGAACTGAAAGAGCAGCATTGACATATCTACACTGCCATGCGTAAAACACATAGTGGGAAGCTGCTGTAAGCACAGGAAGCTAAAGATGGCCTAGAGAGGTGGGATAGGGAGCCACTGGTGGCTCAGACTTTAGAGTCTGCCTGCAATGCGGGAGACCCGGGTTCAGTCCCTGGGTTGGGAAGATTCCCTGGAGAAGGGAATGGCTACCCACCCCAGTATCTTTGCCTGGAAAATCCAATGGCCAGAGGAGCCTGGCGGACTACAGTCCATGGAGTCGCAAAGAGCCAGACACAACCGAGTGGCTTCACTTTCACTTTCAGAGGGGTGGGATGGCGGGGTAGGAAGGAGGCTCAAGAGGGAAGGGATATATATATATATATATATATAGATCTGACTCACTTTGTTGTACAGCAAAAACTCACACGACATTGTAAAGCAATTATACACCAATTTAAAAAGATAAGTAAATTTAAATATAACAAAAGCCACCAAAGGAGATCACAAGTAATTAAATTTATATCATTAAAAGACTTATCAAAAAGTTTGAACACTGTTATTTGGAAAGTCATATTTAATTTTTAAATGCATCTGGGTTTTCCATAATTCAAGGGTTTTATGCTATACATAGTGTGTTTTACCAATATAGACTTCATATATCTTTTGTTTAATATAGAAAAATTCACAAAGAACCCATAATATGCATTGGGACATATCTGTTTTTGTTCTTTAGAACACAATGTTGAACATTTAAAACTTTTTTAATTTACAGCCCCATTCTCTCTTTTAGTTAACCACAGGTACCAGTTTTGTTAATTAAGAAAAAAACATTTTAACTCCTTTCTATTTTTTCTTTCATTATCGTTTAGTGTCTAAAAATTCTTTGTAATGTCTATTTCCAAATATACCTGGCAAGATCCTTATTTAGTTAAAACTCTTCTGGAAAACAAGGGTTTAGACAGTGAGCTTGTTTTTTTCTCTTTTTTTCAAAACTAAAGTGTATTATCATTACCAAAATTGGAATATATTTTTATAATTTTGAAATATTTTAGAGTAGTAGGAAGTTGGAAAGTTATCACAGAAAGTTTCTATGTAATCTTCTTCCAGAATCCCTATTGGTTACATCTTATTATATAAATAGAATCAAAGGGTCACATGTTTATGACTATTTGTATAATATTCTCAAAATGACAAAAGTATAGAGATGGAGAACATAGTAATGATTGTAAGAGATAGGAATGGTAGGTATAATGATTACCTGGATCTAAACATATGATCGGAGAAGGCGATGGCACCCCACTCCAGTACTCTTGCCTGGAAAATCCCATGGACAGAGGAGCCTGGTAGTCTGCAGTCCATGGGGTTGCGAAGAGTCAGACATGACTGAGCGACTTCACTTTCATTTTTCACTTTCATGCATTAGAGAAGGAAATGGCAACCCACTCCAGTGTTCTTGCCTGGAGAATCCCAGGGATGGGGGAGCCTGTTGGGCTGCCGTCTATGGAGTTGCACAGAGTCGGACATGACTGAAGCGACTTAGCAGCAGCAGCAGCAATGGTAAAGAACCTGCCTGCCACTGCAGGAGACATAAGAGATGTGGGTGCGATCCTTTGGTCAGGAAGATCCCCTGGAGCAGGACATGGCAACCCACTCCAGTATTCTTGCCTGAAGAATCCCATAGACAGGGGAGCCTGGTGGGCTACAGTCCATAGGGTCACAAAGAGTCAGACACAACTGAAGTGACTTGACACGCACATGTACATAAGATAAAGTTCCTTGAAACCACACAGATACCTTACACCAATGTCAGGTCCTTGAGTTCGATATTATACTAAAGACATCTAAGATATAGCCAATAAAAGATAACATTGCTCCTGTCTGCCTTGGCTGCTGATAAAAGTTCAATTTGCCAGGTATAGAGCTCCCAAAGGGCCATACCGTCCTTCCAGGGTGATGTTTGATTATGACATGTACCTTGTGTTTTAGTGGAAGGAGCCGTGATTCTTCTTGAATCAAATATTCTGGGTAACATTCCTAAGCCGAGAGCCTCTTAACCAGTGCCTCTATCTAATACAGTGGTTTTTGTCCATGAATCTGGCATACTGCATGAATCAAATATAAAGCACCCAATTTAAAGAAGAAAAAGGAGTGTAGCAGATCATAGGATACACTTGGTGCTATGATACAGATCATGGTGCTATCACATATCGTACCACCAGCAACTGCTGGTTTGAGAGAGAGATGGCCTGCCTTTTGAAGGTGCAGTTAAAAGAACAAGTTAGACATATTACCTATGATCTTAGCCATCCTTCTTGATACACCATCCTCCAGCATGCAATCTATAAGATAAAAACCATCATTCTATATATATGGTTGTCATAATAAATAGAATGCATGATTCTGGGAACCAAAGTTTAGAAATAGGACTGCCATGCTTCTAATAATTTCCTATGACTCATGAAGAATCAGTGGTTTCTGTCTCTTTTTCCCACAAGGGAAATCACTTTTACCAGAATTTCTATAAACTTTATATCAAATTTTAAGTTTTGCCTGCTGCTCAGTCACTTTGATTTATGCAGAGAAAAAATCAAGGAAAAGGGTCACTATTTGGACAAGAATAATTGACCCTGAATATTAGGAGACAGAGCTGCTCTAACAGTTTTGGGCAACCAGGTGATCAACTAGGCCTTCTTCTGTCTCTTAAATCTTCCCAAATTTTTCGCTTTGGAGAAGATGGAAGATAGTGTTGCTGGGTTTTTTTTTTCTTTTTTTTTTTTTTAACTTATGAAGGAAAATATGATTTTCCCCCCTGGAATATTCATGACATAATTCCTTGTTCTTGATGTTTAGAAAATTCAGGAAATATTCCAATATGGATCATTCTCTAGTGATGGTGGGTACTGACAGTCTGATAGGTGCTGGCAGCTTGTTCTAGTTTGCCTGCAGAGAGAATCCAACATCTCAAGTGATACTGAATAGAAGAAGAGTGATAAATGTGGACATGCAATTACATGGTGTTTATTACTAAAATCAGCTCGAATAGAAGCAGCAGAAAGAAGCCCTCCCCAACAGGCAAGCTCTCAATACTTAACTCATAATTATAAACTTGTCCTGGTGGGAGTCTCAGCACCCCTGTAGGCCTCACTGATACAACCCTTCACCCTGTCGTTTCTTAGGCCGTGATGTTCCTAGCTTGTCAGACATCTTCTTCTCACTTTTCAGTGTTTTTTTTTTATTTTTAAGCTTTACATAATTGTATTAGTTTTGCCAAATATCAAAATGAATCCACCACAGGTATACATGTGTTCCCCATCCTGAACCCTCCTCCCTCCTCCCTCCCCATACCATTCCTCTGGGTCGTCCCAGGCACTAGCCCCAAGCATCCAGTATCGTGCATCGAACCTGGACTGGCATCTCATTTCATACATGATATTTTACATGTTTCAATGCCATTCTCCCAAATCTTCCCACCCTCTCCCTCTCCCACAGAGTCCATAAGCCTGTTCTATACATCAGTGTCTCTTTTGCTGTCTCGTACACAGGGTTATTGTTACCATCTTTCTAAATTCCATATATATGCGTTAGTATACTGTATTGGTGTTTTTCCTTCTGGCTTACTTCACTCTGTATAATAGGCTCCAGTTTCATCCACCTCATTAGAACTGATTCAAATGTATTCTTTTTAATGGCTGAGTAATACTCCATTGTGTATATGTACCACAGCTTTCTTATCCATTCATCTGCTGATGGACATCTAGGTTGCTTCCATGTCCGGGCTATTATAAACAGTGCTGCGATGAACATTGGGGTACACGTGTCTCTTTCCCTTCTGGTTTCCTCAGTGTATATACCCAGCAGTGGGATTGCTGGATCATAAGGCAGTTCTATTTCCAGTTTTTTAAGGAATCTCCACACTGTTCTCCATAGTGGCTGTACTAGTTTGCATTCCCACCTAAAGAAACTAAAGACCTATATATAGAAAACTATAAAACACTGGTGAAGAAATCAAAGAGGACACTAATAGATGGAGAAATATACCATGTTCATGGATTGGAAGAATCAATATAGTGAAAATGAGTATACTACCCAAAGCAATTTATAGATTCAATGCAATCCCTATCAAGCTACCAACAGTATTCTTCACAGAGCTAGAACAAATAATTTCACAATTTGTATGGAAATACAAAAAACCTCGAATAGCCAAAGCGATCCTGAGAAAGAAGAATGGAACTGGAGGAATCAACCTACCTGACTTCAGGCTCTACTACAAAGCCACAGTTATCAAGACAGTATGGTACTGGCACAAAGACAGAAATATAGATCAATGGAACAAAATAGAAAGCCCAGAGATAAATCCACGCACCTATGGACACCTTATCTTTGACAAAGAAGGCAAGAATATACAATGGATTAAAGACAATCTCTTTAACAAGTGGTGCTGGGAAAACTCGTCAACCACTTGTAAAAGAATGAAACTAGAACACTTTCTAACACCATACACAAAAATAAACTCAAAATGGATTAAAGATCTAAACGTAAGACCAGAAACTGTAAAACTCCTAGAGGAGAACATAGGCAAAACACTCTCTGACATACATCACAGCAGGATCCTCTATGACCCACCTCCCAGAATATTGGAAATAAAAGCAAAAATAAACAAATGGGACCTAACTAACCTTAAAAGCTTCTGCACATTAAAGGAAACTATTAGCAAGGTGAAAAGGCAGCCTTCAGAATGGGAGAAAATAATGGCAAATGAAGCAACTGACAAACAACTAATCTCAAAAATATACAAGCAACTCCTACAGCTCAACTCCAGAAAAATAAATGACCCAATCAAAAAATGGGCCAAAGAACTAAATAGACATTTCTCCAAAGAAGACATACAGATGGCTAACAAACACATGAAAAGATGCTCACCATCACTCATTATCAGAGAAATGCAAATCAAAACCACTATGAGGTACCATTTCACACCAGTCAGAATGGCTGCAATCCAAAAGTCTACAAATAATAAATGCTGGAGAGGGTGTGGAGAAAAGGGAACCCTCTTACACTGTTGGTGGGAATGCAAACTTTTCAGTGTTTTTAATGTTCATTTTACATAGAATGTCCAGGGTTTTAGCTGTATTAGCTGGAAGAAAAGGGAACATCTCATCTTCCCAGAAGCAAAATACCATATTGATTTTTAATTGTTTTAACTACTATACAAGGCTCACTCGTCTAAGAGAAGGCATATTTAGTCTTTGACGTCCTTGTGTGCCTTCACAATTAAACCCATTTCCCAATTGCTTCCCACGTGGAGCTAATGGTAAAGAATCTGCCACAAGTTCGGGAGACGCAGAAGACATGGGTTTAGTCCCTGGGTAGGGAAGATCCCCTGGAGAGGGAAATGGCAACACATTCTAGTACTCTTGCCTGGAAAATTCCAGGACAGATGAGCCTGGTGGGCTGAAATCCATGGGGTCGGAGAATTGAACAGGACTGAAATCCATGGCGTCAGAGAGTTGAACAGGACTGAGCATGCACATTCACAAACACACACCTAATGCAAGATGAGTCTGAAACCAAACAGGACCCCATGGGCATCCTGAGCAAGGAAGCCCTTCTGTCTCCCCCATTTCTTATTTTCAGGAAATAGACTCTGGCCTCTATGGCCTTCCCTGAGTTCTAAACGGCAGAATTGAATAGCTGCTAATCAAGGAAGGGAGGGGGTGCAGAGACAGGGGAGGAGCAGTGAAGGAGCAAGAGTGGAGTCTTGGATGAAAGTCGTGGTCCCCCCCAAGGGATACACTTAACAGTATCTCTGAGCAACCACCAACAAAGGAAAGATGTTAGCATTCTTTACTCCAGAGAAGACCTCCTAAGGCCAGATCAGAGTAACCCAAGAAGCTTATCAAGAGATTCTGAGACCAGATTAAAGGACTGCAGGCCCTTCACACACCCTGGGTTATCAGCGGCCCCATCCTTGGACCATTGCTAGGAAACTCTTCACCCCATCCTCCTGGGTTGAGAACCCCAAACCTGCTGTGTCCCCTTTTACCTGACAAAGCAATAAAGATACTCTTCTACTTCAGACAAACTGTCTCTGAGATCTGATGCGGCACCAGCACACAGAGGCCAAGTTTTCTACATCAAGCCCACTGCTCCTGCTCTCTCAAGTCTCCATTTCTCTCAGGAATATCAGTTCTATGACTCTCTTCATTTTATGGAACTCATCTACATTCACAGGAAAGTAGTATTGAGTTGGAGTGAGAGTAACAAAATTTAGGAATCTCTTCTACAACATAGACACCAGGCTACTGAAAAAATGCACATACGTCTTGGTGATACAATTTTGTACCATCAGTTCAGCTACTTAGCCTCTTTCTGTATTTAGAGAAGCAGCAAAGACCTCAGGCATTCATGGGAAAGGAATATTGTTTCTATACATATTTGCTTTTACTCTTTAAATCCATTTCTCAAATGCTACATTTCCATATCTGCTTGTGTATTATCTGTTCTGCACATAGATAGCACAGATACTTCTAGACTTTCCTCTGCTGCTACTGCTTAATACTTAGTTGTGTCCGACTCTCTGCAGCCCCATGAACTGTAGCCCACCAGGCTCCTCTGTTCATGAGATTCCCCAGGCAAGAATACTGGAATGGGTTGCCATTTCCTTCTCCAGGGGATCTTCCTGAGCCAGGGATCAAACCTGCATCTCCTGTGTCTCTTGCATTGGCAGGCAGATTCTTTATCGATGTGCCACCTGGGATATTCAAGGTAATAAACGGCCAAGATGAACGTGAGGTAAAAGGGAGTAAGGGGTGACCCTTGTTCCACTATTACATCCTGTGTGAGAGCTGTGTGATTCTTCAGATCAAGAAACTAGTTTGCTGGGTTTTTGTTAAAATAAGCTATCACAGGCCATAGGCCTTGTCCCATCTACATTAGACGATGTACTGTCTTTGGCCATTCCCTTAAATCCTTTTGCTTTACACATTTAAGTCCTGACCCCATACAGTCACAGGCATGAGGAAAAGCCATCTATTCAAGTTCTTTGTTTGTTCTTTAAACCATAAATAAACACACATAACAAACCTTTCTCTTGCTTAAAAAAAAAAAAAAAAATGTATCCAGGAAACTAATGGAGAAAGATGAGGTGACAAAGCAAAAAGTATGTCATTTTATAAATGGCCTCTACTTTCTATTGAATCAATATTTTCATAGAAAGCTATCTAGAAAAAGGGCTTCTGATTCTAAAAATTCAAATATCATGCTGTTTTATCTGCAGTTTGTTTTTGTTTTTGTTTTTTTTTTCAGTGCATCTAGAGAAATCTTCGATTGTGAAACAGTAGACTAAAAGTGTTTCTTAGCAGTGGACTCTGTTTTCCTGTGACCTGCTCTTACTCCCTTATTCCCAACCCCCACTGCACACTGGAAAGCAGGTCACACAGTGTTATCACAGCCCCGTACTTGTTTTTTCATATCCTTGCTGCTACATCTTTGAACTTTCTGCTCATACATATATAGTCGCTCAGTCATGTCTGACTCTTTGCAACCCTTTTGGACTGTATCCCACCAGGTTCCTGTGTCCATGGGATTTTTTTAGGCAAGAATGCTGGAGTGGGTTGGCATTTCCTCCTTCGGGGGATCTTCCCTACTCATGGTTCAAACTTGTGTCTCCTATGTCTCCTGCATCGCAGGCAGATTCTTTACCCACTGAGCCATTGGGGAAGCTCTTGAACTTTCTACTCAGGAGCAATGAAATAGGCTCCCTCTGTGACGATCACCTTTCCCACTTCATCTTCACCTCTGGCCCTCAGGCTTTCATATCTGGGACTACTAGCCTGGTCTTCTGGGGTTTTAGTCTATTTTCTATTTCACTTTGCTTCTTTATAACTGTCCTTATGTCAATTTCAGTATCCTGTGCACATCTTCAATCAAAGTTACAGTATTAATGACCCATATGATAAGGTTTTCTTAACCAGTTTCTATTTGCTAGAATTATAGTCCTTCACTGAAAAGCCAAAAGTTGCCCCCACCTTTTTGGATTATATTTGAGTTTAGGTTTTTCTTAAATTGTTTTCATACCAGTCTGCCTAGAAATCTCTTAATAAGCTATATTTACATATGTAAAATGAAAAAAATATATATTTTAAAGTGTAAGTTTATATTTACCCTCACAAAGCACATTATTGCATATTTATAAATTGAATTTAGACTTTTCTTTTTAATTCCACATTACAAGAGAACTAATACTGTGCTGGAAGTAATTCTACCATGATGAAGATCAATGTTTTATCTACTTTAAGACAATGTGGGAACAAATGAAATAAAGAATAGCAAATCTGGCTGAAACCCTGATAAGCCAAGTAACCAATTTTTCTTTAATGTATTTTTTTTGACTATTCATAATTCAGCGGAATTCTGCTTAAACTACTTACTGCTGGACAATTTTTAAGTCAGGGAACAGACTGAAGGATGCCTGCTGCAGAAATATAATGCCTTCCTGAGCAGCACTTACAGTTTTCATTTTGGATTTTCAAATCTCAAAGGAAGCATCTACTTAAAGAAGTTCATGTGTGTGATGAAGAGTCTTAGTCACAAAAAATAACAGGAAATGTAATTAGAAGAATCTAGCAAAAGGGAAAAAGATGTGCAGAAGACATTTTTGTCACTTAAAGTGCCATTTTTTACTCTATTGTTTCCCACTGTCTGATAAGCTTAAACTTTTCCAGAGAAGTTTGTACAGAGATTTTAAAAATTAATTTCTGTGGGATTCTTTTGAGAAAATGCTTAAATATAATACCATTTAATCAGGCAAGCCATGAGTGGTAAAAAACTGAAGTGACCTTTCTGTTACTAGTAGGAAGGCACTTAGGTTGGAGACAAAGTGGCCTCCTGTATCTGACTGCTTCTGTAGAGTATTCAGATCATGATCTTTCTTGTTCTGCAGCAATTGAAAGCAATTGCACAGCTCTGAACATTTTAATTTGACCACCATCAAATTTGTGTAAGGTGTTCAGCTTGTGTAGAGGTCTGTGTTTAGAGAAACTATTACAATCTGATGAAAATGTACCATGAGATCAACCCAATCTCTATTAGGCATCTGCTTTAAGAGATTTTGTTTTTAATTTATTTTTTACAGTGTTGTTGTTTTCTTCCATACATCAGTGGAAATCAATCATAATTATACATGTGTCCCCTCCCTATTGGGCCTGGCTTCCCTCATCCCACCCCTGTAGGTCATCCCAAAATGCCATGCTGGGTTCCCCGTGTTACATACCAACTTCCTACCAGCTATCTGTTCTAAACTTGATAGTGTATATATGTTAATGCTCTTTCTCCATTCGTCCCACTTTCTCTTTCCCCAACTGTGTCCACAAGTCCATTTTCTACAGCTCTATTCCTTCCCTGCAAATAGGTTCATCAATGACATTTTTCTAGACTCCATATATATGTGTTAATATACATCTATAGCAGGCATGAAATCAAAGTGAAATAAAGAAAAAATATACTGAACAAGTTTCAAGTTTATCTCCTATTCATCAGAGAAGGAATGAAAAAGATTTAATAGATAAGCCTGCTTAAAATAAGGAAACAAATAGGAAACCTTCGCTATGAGAATTAGCTATGGAAGTAGAATTTAAAGTCAACTCTGATAAAGACAGACCAATTATCCTTTAAATTAAATTAGGATTTCAGCTCTAATGAACAACAGGCAGACACTAATTTAGATGTTTTTAAACCTCAAATTTTTAAGGAGATATAGAAGCATGCTGGAAACCTTCAAATCAATAGAATCAGTTCCCCTGCCATATTCTTCCCTATCAGTGATAGAGGCACAGATAACAAGATAATCCCAATTTTATTAGTTTCTACAGGCAGTATAAAAATAATATGAATATAGAGTATTTTTCTCAAAAACCACTCACACATTTTTATAAAATTGTTCCCATGCTTGCCCCATCAGTTGGATTCATACCTTTAGGATGAAGTTTGACACATGTGTTGCACTATAATACTTTGTCATGGTTTATAACTTCTGCCACAACTGACCACATACCTGAAGTACATTCTCCCAGTGCTGAGTCAATGGACTTATTATTTGGAAAATTAACTATAAATAACTATAGTCAACAAAAGAGTCCTAAATGCAGTACTTGTATGCAATCTCAAAACACAACACAACAGAATTAGGTGTTCCTCCAACATCACAGTAATCCAAGTCTATGCCCCAACCCCTAATGCTGAAGAAGATGAAGTTGACTGGTGCCAAGAAGATCTACAACACCTTCTAGAATTAACACCAAAAAAAAAAAAGTCCTTTTCTTCATAGGGGATTGAAATGCAAAAGTTAGGAAGTCAAGAGAGACTTGGAGTAACCGGCAAGTTTGGCCTTAGAGTACAAAATGAAGCAGGGCAAAGGCTAACAGAGTTTTGCTAAGAGAACACCCTGGTCATAGCAAACACCTACTTCCAGCAACACAAGACAAGATTCTACACATGGACATCACCAGATGGTTAATACAAGACCCGGAGCTGACTATGGCTGGGATCATCAGCTCCTTATTGCCAAATTCAGGCTTAAGTTGAAGAAAGTAGGGAGAACCACAAGGCAGTTCAGGTATGACCTAAATCAAATCCCTTACGATTATACAGTGGAGGTGATGAACAGATTCAAAGGACTAGATCTGGTAGACAGAGTGCCTGAAGACCTATGGAAGGAGGTCTGAATATTGTAGAAAAGATGGTGACCAAAACCATCCCCAAGAAAAAGAAATGCAAGAAGACAAAGTGGTTGTCTGAGGAGGCCTTATAAATAGCTGAGAAAAGAAGAGATGCAAAAGGCAAAGAAGAAATGGAAAGATATGCCCAACTGAATGCAGAGTTCCAGAGAACAGAAAAGAGAGATAAGAAAGCCTTCTTAAGTGAACAATGCAAAGAAATAGAGGAAAATAATAGAATGGGAAAGACTAGAGATCTCTTCAAGAAAACTGGAGATACCAAGGGAACAGTTCATGTAAACATGAGCACAGTAAAGGACAGATATGGCAAGGACATAACAGAAGCAGAAAAGATTAAGAAGAGGTGGCAAGAATACACAGAAGAACTATACAAAGAGATCTTAGTGATCCGGATAACCATGATGGTGTAGACACTCACCTAGAACCAGACATCCCGGAGTATGAAGTCAAGTAGGCCTTACGAAGCATTAGTACAAACAAAGTTGAGGTGATGGAATTCCACTTGAGCTATTTCAAATCCTAAAAGATGAGGCTGTGAAAGTGCTACACTCAATATGCCAGCAAATTTGGAAAACTCAGCAGTGGCCACAGGACTGGAAAAGGTCAGTTTTCATTCTAATCTCAAAGAAAGGTATGCCAAAGAATGTTTAAACTACCACACAATTGCTCTCATTTCACATGCTAGCAAAGTAATGCTCAAAATTCTCCAAGCTAGGCTCAGCAGTACGTGAACTGAGAACTTCCAGATGTTCAAGCTGGATTTAGAAAAGGTAGAGAAACCAGAGATCAAATTGCCAACATCTGCTGGACCATAGAGAAAGCAAGGGAATTCCAGAAAAACATCTACCTCTGTTTCATTGATTACACTAAAGACTTTGACTATGTGGATCATAACAAACTGTGGAAAACTCTTAAAGAGATGGGAATACCAGACCATCTTACTGGTCTCCTGAGAAACCTACATGCCAGTCAAGAAGCAACAATTAGACCTTATATGGAACAACTGACTGTTTCAGGATTGAGAAAGGAGTATGACAGGGCTGTTTATTGTCACCATGTTTATTTAACTTATATACAGAGCACATCATGAGAAATGCCAGGCTGGATGAGTTACAAGCTGGAATCAAGATTGCCAGGAGAAATACCAACAACCTCAGATATGCAGATGATACCACTCTAATGGCAGAAAGTGAAGAGGAACTAAAAATAAAAAGCCTCTTGATGAGAATGAAGGAAGAGAATGAAAAAGTCAGCTTAAAACTGAATATTAAAAAAAAATTAAGATCGTGGCATCTGGTCCCATCACTTCATGGCAAAAAGAAGGGGAAAATGTGGAAGCAGTGACAGATTTTCTCTTCTTGGGCTCTAAATTCACTGCAGATGGTGACTGCAGCCATGAAATCAGAAGATGATTGCCTGTTGGCAGAAAAGCTATGACAAGCCTAGATAAATGAGTTAAAAAGCAAAGACATCACTTTGCCAACAAAGATCTGTATAGTCAAGGTTATGGTCTTTCCAGTGGTCACGTATGGTTGTGAGAGCTGGAAAATAAAGAAAGCTGAGTGCTGAACTATTTATGCCCTTTAACTGTGGTGCTGGAGAAGACTCTCAAGAGTCCCGTGGACAGCAAGGTGATCAACTCAGTAAGTCTTAAAGGAAATCAACCCTGAAAATTCATTGGAAGAACAGATACTGAAGCTGAAGCTCCAGACCTTTGGCCACCTGATGTGAACAGCTGACTCAATATTTCCCTGATGCTGGGAAAGATTGAAGGCAGAAGGAAATGAGGGCATGACAGAGGATGATGTTTGGATGGCATCACCAATGCAATGGACATGAACTTGGACATACTCTGGGAGATGGTGGTAGACAGGGAGACCTGGCGTGCTGTAGTCCATGAGGTCACAAAGAGCCGGACACAACTTGGCAACTGAACAACAAACAAAGAAATCATAGAACATAATCCATCCTCTCTGATGGATAAGAAATATCCATAAGATAATAAGTTTATTATTATAAATAACAGTTTTCTTATTACCTTTTAACAACTGTTACATGAGTTGTTTTTTTGTTTTATGCTTCTTTTATGGTTTACTGTGTATATGTGTGTGTGCTCAGTCACATCTGACTCTTTGCAACCCCATAGACTGTAGCCAGCCAGGCTCCTCTGTCTGTGGAATTTTCCTGGCAAGAATACTGGAGAGGGTTGCATTTCATATTCCAGGGGAATCTTCCCAACTCAAGATATTGAAACTGCATGTCTTGTGCCTCCTGCATTGGCAGAGGGCTTCCTTACCAGTGCGCCACCTGAGAAAGCCTTATGGCTTATAGACTATTCACCAAATAGAAATCTACACATCAAAGAAACATTTTAACTTACAGTTTTCAAAAAAAATTTCAATACTTAACCCTATACTGATATAAAAGATCTTGTAAAGCACTACAATGAAGTGTTCAGGAAAAAACGTAAATTTAATACAATAGATATTAATATTTTGGTGAAGAACATTTTTACTGGTACAACTGTTTACTATAGATATTTTTATTTCAGTTGCATATTTTCCTTAGCAAAGAGCACTGGTACATCATAAATCAAGACAAGGTCAGCTTCCCAGCAGAAAATTAATCCTAGCTTACAAAGAAGTCAATAGGAATTGAGGGGATATAATTAATATAATGTTAATTCCTCAGTTGTCTCTGTCTGGCTTTATATTAATTAAAACTCTGGGATCCCTGCAACTCTGATAAGGCTCCAGTAATCTTACAGTCTTTAAAGGGTAGAGTAAAGGACGAGCTAGACCATCAAACAGTTACAGCTTAAACATGCTTTCTCCTTGAAACAATCCTCAAATCTCAGCACTTAAGGATCCACAATGCATGAATTCACTGCCAGGAGAAAGAGAAACATTTGAACTATGTAAAATCACCAATATTCTACCATTTTTCCCTTAGAAATTTTCGTGATTTGACCTGGTATTAAACAAAACAAAAAGACAACCCACAAAATGGAAGAAAATACTTGCAAATAAAGTGACTGATGAGGGATTAACCTCTAAAATATGCAAATAGCTCATATAGCCCAATATCAAAAAACAAACAACCCAAATAATGGGCAGAAGATCTAAAAAGACATGTCTTCCAAAAAGACATACAGATGGCCAAGAGACACATGAAAACACTAATTATTAGAGAAATGCACATCAAAACTATAATGAAGTATTACTTCACATCTGTCAGAATGGCCATCATAAAAAAAATCTACAAACAGCAAATGCTGAAGAAGCTGTGGAGGAAAGGCAACACTCCTATACTGTTGTTGGGAATGTAAATTGGGTCAGCCACTGTGGAGAACAATATGGAGAGTCCTTAAACTAAAAATAGAACAACTATTTGAACCAACAATCTTACTCCTGGTTATACACCCAGAGAACACCATAATTTGAAAATACACATGTACCCCAATATTCATATAAAACATTCTGTGACATGGAAGCAACCTGAATGTTCATTGACAGAGGACTGGATAAAGCAAATGTAATACATATATACAATAGACTAAGACTCAGCCATAATAAAAAAAATGAAACAATGCCATTTACAGTGACATGGACGGACCTAGAAATTGTCCTACTGAGTGAGGCAAGTCATACAGAGAAAGACACATATCATATGATATAATTTATATGTGGACTCTAAAAAAAAAATTGTACAATGAGCCTATTTACAAAACAAATAGAATCACAAATGTAGAAAACACACTTTTGATTACAAAGGGGGAGAATAAATTAGGAGATTGGGATTGACATATGTACATTATTATATATGAAATAGATAATTAATAAGGACCTATGGTATAGCACAGGGATCTCTACACAGTACTCTGTAATGACTTATGTAGGAACAGAATCTAAAAAGAGTGTATTTATGTATATGTTAACTGGTTCGCTTTGCTGTACAGCAGAAACTAATACAACATTGTAAAGCAACTATAACAAAATTTAATTAAAAATAAAACATTTAAAAGGGATATGGAATCAATGCAAAGTATAATCTCTCTAACAAATAATCAGGAACCTCAGCAGTGATAAGAATCATGTACATTAATAAATTTAACAGATACAAAAAGTAAACCTTTTCCCAGCATTGAAACTGCTAAAGAATGAAAGGGACAAACTGTGGGGGTACGTACCTATGTTTAAAGAGCAGTTTATTTACATTATATAAGTCTTTTAAATGAGTCATCATTGTTATCACTGCTGCTGCTGCTGCTAAGTCACTTCAGTCGTGTCCGACTCTGTGCGACCCCATAGATGGCAGCCCACCAGGCTCTGCCATCCCTGGGATTCTCCAGGCAAGAACACTGGAGTGGGTTGCCATTTCCCTCTCCAGTGGATGAAAATGAAAAGTAAAAGTGAAGTCGCTCAGTCGTGTCTGACTCTTCGCGACCCCATGGACTGCAGCCTACCAGGCTCCTCCGTCCATGGGGGTTTCCAGGCAAGAGGACTGGAGTGGGTTGCCATTGCCTTCTCCACTAGTTTTTACTTACTTATTTCTACTCTGTCTTATTTCTAGAATGATTTCAATGGATTGGATGAGTTTTATGTGAGCCAATACAAAAAACAAAACCCTGAGTACAACTCATATTACAGTGTCCTTGCAGTAGCGTCCCCTCAGAAGATATACTATTGTGCTTATAAGATCTGGTAAGGGTAGTAAGCAATGATGTAAGACTCAGTAAGGCTTATGCCTCTTACTTCTTTATTAAAGGGCATTGTAACCTTTAATTATGGAGATCACAGTCAAGACAGCAAAAGGAAATGCAGAGTTGAAAAATGGAAATAAATATCTTTTAGTCATGTTACACAGAGCTGGCCTAGAATATAACCATAATGTAACTTGTTGCAACAAGTATAAAATATGTGCTATTCACCTATTCACTCTTTTAGTCATTCATTTATTCATTCATTCATTCCACAGGTGTTTACTGAAGAATTCACACATGACAGGAAGCATTCTTGGTGCTGGGATGCCTTCTCTTGTGGAAACGACAGCCTATTGGTACTATAGGATTACCTATGAACTCTGTGTTTTTAGAATAATATACTGTAGGTGCAGAAAATGCTGTTTGACTCCACTTATGGAGGTACCTAGAAAAGTCCAATTCATAAAATCAGAAAGTACACTGGAAGATGCCAGGGGCCCAGGAGTGAGGGTAGATGGGAAGGGCAGACAGGGACTTAGTGTTTAATGGAGACAGAGTTTCAGTTTAAGCAGGTGATCAATGATGCTGCAAGATGACTGCAATTGTGAATGTACTTAGTGTCACTGAACTGTACAGTTAAATATGGTTAGAATAGTATGTTTTATATTATATGACTTCTACCACAATAAACGTTAAAGAAATGTGATTATATCTTAGTTACCTCTATAATCAACTTCTGAATAATTTTTAAAAAACGGTATTATCATACACAGCTTAATTATAACACAACACAGAAGAATCTAACTTTCGTCCTCCTTCAGTATTATATTCTTAGTAGAAGACACTGTGTGTGTGTTAGTTGCTCAGTTGTGTCCGACTCTGCAACCCCATGGACCGTAGCCCACCAGGCTCCTCTGACCATGGAATTCTCCAGGCCAAAATACCAGAGTGGGTTGCCATTTCCTTATCCAAGTAGAAGACACTACCATATTTTATATCAACTATTGCAATAATATCCTAACACCCTCCTATAGTCTTCACAGAACTGCTCGAATATGTTTCTAAAATATAAGCCAAATATTTTCCATGCTCTGCTCAAAACCCTGTAATGTTTTCAAATTTTCTATCTCATTGAAAGTTATTTTTTTATCATAGCTTTAAGGGATAACCCCTGGTATGCCTCTGACCCAGATAATTATCATTCTCTCCTTTCTGCATCCATTATTCGGATTCCCTGCTGTTCCTCAAACATAACAGACATGTTCCTGTCTTAGGACCTCTGCACTTATCTTTCCTCTGCTGAAATACTCCACTTCCTGGTCCCCACAAACCTTAGTTCCTATTAAACTGAAACTCAAAAATTCTTTTTATCAGAAAAGCTCTTCCTGATCACTTTATATAAAATAGCTCTGATCTCAATTATATACCATCACCCACATTATTAAATGTTCCTCTATGCATAACACAAGCCAACATGAAAAACAATTTTATTTTTCAACTTGGAGTTGTATAAAGATGACAATTAAGTTAAATATTAATATATGCAACAAATCCTGAATGCACTCAGATGTTGATATTTAGTTGCTCTCTAGGGGTTAGTGAGATTCTTTATTCAGCATGAATAAGGAACCATCACTTTTTCTTTTGTTTCTGGATGCCTGTTTGTCCAGGTCCATCTAATCCCCTTCTCTTTCTCATGGCCATCATGTTTCTAACATTGTACATTTATATATAGATTGTTGTTTCTGGTTATCTATTACTGTTTACAGAATTGTCTTAGTTTTGCATCTGCAATTATTTGAAGCTCACTTTGAGTACAGTATTTATCAAGCTCCTTGGCAGTATGCTTTTCCAATAAATTATGCAAAATTCTGTTTTCTATTCAACAACAAGAAACATCTGCTACATATCAGACACTGTCCAAATATTGGAGACACCTAGAATAATACACACAGGCAACAATCAAATAGATGGGAATTAAACTCCATATTTTAAAAGAAAGAGTACCAAAGAATTTGTGGACATGTTTTAAATCATTACACAAGCATTTAAAGATATGGCTGATTCTCAACACAAATGATGGGAACTTCTATGGGGCCATAAATTAAAAACTGCAAACAAGAGAGGTAAAGGAGCTGTCCTGGATATCTGCCTACTAAAGAAACCTAGAGCATTAATATGAAAATACCTGAAAACTCATATTCCAGCTTCTCTTGCAATAAGGTTAAACATAGGACTATGCTAACCAATAAAATATGAATAAAAGCAATGGGTATATTTTCTGTGCCAACGTGAGCAATCATCCATCATGTCTTCTTCCCTTTTCTCTCTCCCCTGTGTGGATGGTAGTAAAAAAAACTCCAAAATGTCAGTGCCCCATGATCAAAGAACTTTGGATACCCAAGTCAACTTTTGGATTAGGACAGCCCAGGAATACGCCACTGGACTTCACGTTAGATACTTTTATGATGTCAAACCCCTGAGATTTCAGAGGTAGAGAAGAATGACTCATTCACTCGTGATCATCTAGAACTTTGAAGAGGTGTTCTTCTGCAACAAAACCATAATATATGTGGCTGCTGCTGCTGCTGCTAAGTCACTTCAGTCATGTCCGATTCTGTGCAACCCCAGAGATGGCAGCCCACCAGGCTCCGCCATCCCTGGGATTCTCCAGGCAAGAACACTGGAGTGGGTTGCCATTTCCTTCTCCAATGCATGAAAGTGAAAGTGAAAGTGAAGTCGTGTCCAACTCTTCGAGACCCCATGGACTGCAGCCTACCAGGCTCCTCCGTCCATGGGATTTTTCAGGCAAGAGTACTGGAGTGGGTTGCCATTGCCTTCTCCAATATATGTGGCAGTGATCAGCAAATATTGCAAAGGGCCAGCTTATAAATATTTTAGGCTTTGAAGCTACTATGGTCTCTGTTATAACTGCTCAATAATCCTATACTCAGCCATAGACAGTACATAAATGAATGAACATAGCTGTGTTCCAATACCATTTTACTTACAACAACCGGCCAAAGGCTGGATTTGGCCCATAGGTAGTTATTTGCTGAACCATGGCTTACAATGTGAAAAGGAAATTGATAATGAAGGATAGAGATGAGATGATCCATGTTATACCACAGCAAAACTTCCAGCAAAACTGTTGCTGCCATATATAGAAGTCAACCGTGTGCCTAGTGGGTTTGGAGATCTAGCAGAAGGGATTTTAAAATCCTAGCACTAAGGATATGCTTTCTAATACTAAAAAGAGCTCAACAACAACAAAAAGGGCATCACTGAGCAAGTCAACGGGAAAAGTATCAGACTTTAGAAGAAATGAAACAGTTGAATATTTTCAGACCCTAACCAAAGAGATTAAATGCTAAAGGCTCCAAGCAAAAAAGAGCTATAAAAGACCCTCACTTGCATAAAGTGAATAAGGGAACTCAAAACCAGAGTAGAAGACTGGCCTGCACAGGCCACCTCTGGGCTAAGGGGTGACAAGGGCACCAAAAAGCACAGCTGAACTGACCAGAAGCACAGGTTTCCTAAATTTAAGAGATCTGTATTGCCAAGGTAAAGAAAGCTTTGGGGTGGCTACAGACAAAGAAGACTGTGTAGGAAAAATCGCTCTGAATCTTTTTCTAGAGGATTAAATTCTCTGTCTATCTATGAAAAGACTATAGGCAAAATCACACCTTTAAGGTTACTTGAAGATGGAGGATGTAAACTTACTGTTAATAAGAAGAGAAAGAGCATGGGATGATCAGCACCGCAGACCAAATGCTCTCAGTCATCCCCACGCATCTCAGTGCTCCACGACAAGGAAAGGAAGGGAAAAAAATAAACAAAAGAAACACAAAGAAAGGACACTTGCTAAGGAGCCTGAGGGTGAGTTGAAGCAACCAGAGGAAAAGGGAATCTCTGAAGTGGGACAAACAAAACTCAGATCACACAACAAACCTCCAGGAAGGGACTGCCAAGTATTTGCCCTTAAAGAGCCAAACAGTATAAAAAGAGAGAGGTTCAGGATATAAAGAGATACACTCCATTTCAGGCATTCAATTTAAGGAGGTAAATTGCTTCATGGGGCAAGTTTCTTAATCAGGAAACGTGACTTTCTAAATTTCATGGAATAATCAAGGGAACAAGATGTTAATGTCTGTTCATTAGTGGGGTATTCCCAAAACTAGTTCACTACTTCAGCGACCATGGTTTTAAATTGAGCATTAATGTCTCTGGGGAAGACAGAACATATTTTCATTATTTAGATGTGTTTCCTTACCTAAGACTTGTGTGTGGAGGGGAGGTGGGGAGAGCATGATTCTAAAAATGTCTTCCAAACACAGAGCTCTGAAGAGGTACAGGAACCAAAGAAAGGAGTGAGGTCTGTTAATTGGGTGACAAAAAAGGAAAACAGTAAGAGAAAGTGGAAAGGATACAGTGACGAGAATCTATCAACCTCTCCTCCGTCATCAAAACCAAACAATGACAACAATAAAACACTGCTAAGTTATTGTCTTTGCTAGGTTCATAGAAAACGGTACCATTAAAATAAGAATTCTATAAAATATAGAGATATCATTCAAAATAAAAACAACAAAGTCCACAGAGATCTGCTGCACAAAAATCAGGTTTAAAAAAATGCAATTTAAATGAGGCATCTTCCCCACTCCCACATATATGAAAACATCAACCCAAAGAAAAAGTCCTAATCTACACACTGAATAGAATTAAAAATACTGAAATGAGCATTTGAACACATGAAAAGCTACTTTGAATCAGAAATCAAAAATCAAAATGAATTTTCTAAAAAAGCACAAGCTTCACCCAACTTAATTATGACTGTGAAATTTTCAGAAAAGGATAGATAGCAAGCATTTCTTGAAAATATATGAATAATATATGAATATACTCATAAAGGGAGAGATATGTGGGAGATTACCATATACATTTTAATTGAAATAATATTTACATCTAACATTTTATTATTTTCAGGTATAAAATATAATAATCCAACATATACATATACTGTGAAACAATCCCCACTATTAGCCTAGCAAATATTCACCACCAAACATAGTCACAACTTTTTTCCCCTGTGATGAGAACTTCTAAGATTTATTCTCTTAGCAACTTTCAAATATGGAATGTAGTATTATTAACTATAGTCGGCATGCTGTACTTTACATCCCTAGAACTTAGTTTCTAACTAGAAGCTTATACATTTCATAACCTTCATGTTGTATATTTTGATAACAAATAATACAATTAAAAATTGAGAGAAGGGAGAAGAAAAAAGAAAACCACAAAAAACTCATTGTTTATAGACAAAAAGTAGATATTTAAGGCCACCTCCACCAAAAAAATTAAAAAGTGGTAAAACAGAGAGTAAAAGGTTAAATAAGAAGGAATTAAAGTTGCTAGAGGAGATCTGCTGCTGCTGCTAAGTCGATTCAGTTGTGTCCAACTCTGTGCGACCCTGGAGACGGCAGCCTACCAGGCTCCTCCATCCTTGGGATTCTCCAGGCAAGAACTCTGGGTTGCCATTTCCTTCTCCAGTGCATGAAAGTGAAAAGTGAAAGTGAAGTTGCTCAGTCGTGTCTGACTCTTCCCCACCCCATGGACGGCAGCCTACCAGGCTCCTCCATCCATGGGAGTTTCCAGGCAAGAGTACTGGAGTGGGGTGCCATTGCCTCCTCCGAGAGGAGATCTAAGTACCAAAATAGCCCTTGACAAACCATTCAACCTTCTTCAATACCCAGTTTTGTATAAAAGAGACAGTGTACATCTTATAGATAAATAAACAAAGCAAATAAAACAAAAGGCCCATAATTATAAATTATGATGCAGTTGAAAACTAAACCAATCAGTCCTACAAATGAATTTGAATGAGCTTAATTAACCCTCCAGCATAAAAGAAAAAAATAAAAATATGATCCTTTATGATCCAGCCATCCCACTCTGAGCATATATCCAGACAAAATTATAATTCAAAAAGATACATACACCTCTATGTTCATTGCAGCACTATTCACAATAGCCAAGACATGGAAGCTGCCTCAATGTCCATCAACAGATAAATGGATAAAGAAGATGTGCTACATATATACAATGGAATACTAGTCAGTCATAAAAAGAACAAAATAGTGTCATTTGCAGCAGCATTGATACAACTAGAAATTATCATACTAAGTGATGGAAGTCAGAAGGAGAAAGATAAATACCATATGACATAACTTATATGTGAATCTAAAATATAAAATGAACATTTCCACAAAACAGAAACAAACTCACAGAGAACAGGCTTGTGGTTGCCAAGGGGAAGAGGGTGGGGAAGGGATGGAGTGGGAGTTTGGAATTAGCAGATGTAAACTATTATATGAAATGGATAAACAACAAAGTCCTACTGTATAACATAGAGAACTATATTCAATATCCTGTGATAAACCATAATGGAAAAGAATATGAATATATATATATGTATCGTAACTGAATCATTTTGCCAATCAGCAAAAATTAACACATTGTAAATCAACTATAGGTCAACAACATAAATTTTAAAAATTAGACACATGGTCATAATATTCCCAGTATTAAAAAGGAAACTTGCTAGTAAGATTTGACAGAATGAACTTTATAATATATGATCCAAAATCCCCCTTTTGTTTTCCCACAGAGCATTTTAGTGCAATTTCTTTTTCAGGAAATGTCACCTCACTGAATTTCACAGAGTCATCAAGGGAACAATAAGATACTGCATGCTCATCAGTGGGGTATTCCCAAGCTAGTTCAGCAGCCACTATTTTCAACTGAACATTGGTGTCTCTGGGGTGGGGGTGCGGGGACAAAACAGTTTTGATTTATTTAGACATATTTGCCTGTCTTATCCAAGACTTGTGAGATTCAGTCTCCATATGTGCCTTCACCTTTCCTTCTGCACCAAGCCCAATCACAAATGCTCTGTTTCTGTTATTTATCTTCCTAATCGAGTTATATATGTCCTCCCATCTGTCATGAAAATAACACAGTCACTTAGCCTTCTTTTTCAGCTGTGCCTTGGTCACACTGCCGTTGGTGTTATAACCGTCCTGGTTTTCTTTACTTTATCTGAACTCTTAGAAAATATGCTCACACTATTTGCCACGTTAAAAGGTCAACCAGCTCTATCTTCCCATAAAGGACACCAGTTAATCCACAGGCAGAGACAAAGAACTCTGCTATTAATACCATTCCCAATTCCAGCACTGAAGGTGCATTTTTACATCATGACATGTGGAAGGCTGCAACAATGGATAATGACCGTGAGCTGTAAATCATGGTTGCCAACATCTGTCATAAGAGATAGTGAGTACATCGGTGGATCATCTCAACCCTATCCACCTACTAAGAAGTTCCTCAGACCATATAAAGATGAAAAAATAAATTTGAAAGTATGTTAGGACTCATGCAATAGATACTCTTGGGCTTAGGTATACCCTATTTCCTTTTAGAATTAGGACTCCAAGAAAGAAAAAAATCTACAATTTCTTTTTCATTAGTAACTCTGGGAGATTTTGATCATATACCTGTTAACATAGGACAACACCAAAAGAGGGTGAGGCCTTCTCCTTTTGCATGGAACACAGTGAAGCACAGAAAGGATGCCACATCACACAACTCCAGGGCAACTGAGCAGCTGTGTTTTGTGGCCTTCCCGAGTCCTAGGCACTGATGTAAAAAGGTCCAGTGGCAGCCAGACCCGTCAAGAGAAGAGCAAGGTTAATACAGGTGGTGCTGCCTGGCAGGGCCCCAAGGTACCCATCTAAAACTGGAGTGCCAAACAGATACCTTGGCTCCAGACTAACCTGTGCACCTGTAATACGGACATTTATACAGATCCTTCGGATTTTTAGATGCTCGTGAAATATAACTGGCAGCATCTACCACTCCCCACCCCCACTTCTCGGGCTTAAATGATTAACTCACCCTGGCAAAATGTTTCTTCAAGTCAGTTCTAATTCGCATGTCAATGGCAGCATACAGGTTAGAAGCAGCCTGTGGAAAGCTGGGCAGAAGATCAAGTTCCTTCTAATGAAAGCCTAATGGTACCCTCCAACCCCAGAGGAAATCAATTCCAAATCAGCGGTGTGAACTGATGTGTTTAATGAAGCTGTTGCTGATGTTTTCAGAAGGACGTGTCGGTCATTAGGATGCTGCCAGCTTTCCTAGATACTGCAGACGATTCTTCTAAATATTTCTGGACTTAAAAGGGAATAGTTTTCCAAATGTTAACTGTTACTTGCAGATAACCTAGGATACCTAAGCTTTTTGAATAAAATTAATTCATTGAGATTATTTTATGTAAAGCATCCAAGAGACCTGGAAAATGCAGGTAGTTGACCACAAAAGTCTCTTCTATTTTCTTCATTTAATACTGAATTCTTTAAGTATACCCACATAATTCACTTGCATGGCAGAGATCTTTCACTTTATTAGCTAGTCTTTATATTTTTATCTGGGCTTCCCTAGTGGCTCAGTAGTAAAGAATTTGCCTGCCAATACAGGAGACGCAGGTTTGATCCCTGGTTTGGGAAGATCCCCTGCAGAAGGAAATGGCAACCCATTCCAGTATTCTTGCCTGGAAAATCCCATGGACAGAGGAGCCTGGCTACAGTCCATGGGGTCACAAAAGAGTTGGACACAACTTAGCAAAAAACAACAACAATAACAATATTTTTATTTTAAAAGACTTGGGAAAAGTCCTCATATTTCTCTGAATACTCTCAAGTCTTGGATTGTCCCATTCATCTTCCTGATATTTCACAGCCAAATTCAGTATAATTTGTAGAACCATTTTTGAAGGTATTCATTTCATGAGTATGTCTATTCTAAGAAAAACTAACAAGTATTAACTGTTCATTAAATGGCACTTTTTTAAAAATCCAAATTTTTACTGAGTAAAGATATTTTTTCCCAAGCACTTTAGGAAGTAGTGAAAGAATTTATAGGAAAAACAAAAAGGCTGAATAAAGAAGGAATCAGGGTAGGATCAGGGCTTCGTTGGAGACTATTAAAACCTTTATGGACTGGTGTTGCAGCAGTAACATCTTGTGTTACTGCATAAGGCATGTCATCCTCAAGAATTCTAAAGCAAAATATTTAGTTTGCAGGTATCTGAATAGACCTTGATGTCTTAACAGTGAAGCCCTCATGATACCAGTTAGTGTTCAAAGTGTCTGTAATTCACTTGGGCTGGTAATACTAATATATATGCCACTTCTAGTAAGCAGAAATGAATGCTCATTAGCTCTCCAGATTCAAGGTGTCCTGCCTAGGTCTGAATTCTGACTCTGCTGGTTAATAGAAAAATATATTAGCCCCTATTTTCCTTTGCTTTCTCAATTTTAAATTGTAATAATTACAGCACTTACAAAATCAGATTGTTAACATTGTTGCTATACCTAAGATACTGCAAACATTACTTGGCACAGAATAAGCTTTATAAAGCATTAGCTTTCTATGCTGTGCTTAGTCACTCAGGGGTGTCTGACTCTTTGTAACCCCATGGACTACAGCCAGCCAGGCTCCTCTATCCATGGGGATTCTCCAGGCAAGAATATTGGAGTGGTTTCTATGCCCTCCTCCATGGGATCTTGCCAACCCAGAGATCAGACCCAGGTCTTCTGCATTGCAGATGGATTCTGTACCAACTTGGGTTACCAGGGAAACCCAAGAATATTGGAGTGGGTGGCCTATCGCTTCTCTAGGGATTCTTCCCAACCCAAGTATTGAATCAAGGTCTCCTGCAGTGCAGGGGGATTTTTTACCAGCGGAGCTACCAGAGAAGCCCAGCTTTCTATGATTAAGACACAATTAAAATACAATAAAATATCATATATCATCCCACAACCTAAGGAGGAGAACCAAAAATAAAGGTAATTCCAAAAATAATAACTATTGATCCATGATAATAATCCCTGAGGGTTGGGTTTTGTTGTTGTTGTTGTTTTTTAAAATAAGTATACAAACAATAAGTGCTTCAGAGGGTGTGGAGAAAAGGGAATCCTCCTATGCTGTCAATGGGAATGTAAACTGGTATAAACCCTGTGAAGAAGAGTATCAGTCAGTTCAGTTCAGTTCAGACTCTCAGTCATGTCCGACTCTGCAACCCCATGAATCGCAGCACGCCAGGCCTCCCCGTCCATCACCAACTCCAGGAGTTCACTCAGGCTCACATCCATCTAGTCGGTGATGCCATCCAGCCATCTCATCCTCTATGGTCCCCTTCTCCTCCTGCCCCCAATCCCTCCCAGCATCAGAGTCTTTTCCAATGAGTCAACCATTCACATGAGGTGGCCAAAGCACTGGAGTTTCAGCTTTAGCATCATTCCTTCCAAAGAAATCCCAGGGCTGATCTCCTTCAGAATGGACTGGGTGGATCTCCTTGCAGTCCAAGGGACTCTCAAGAATCTTCTCCAATACCACAGTTCAAAAGCATCAATTCTTTGGTGCTGAGCTTTCTTGACAGTCCAACTATCACATCCATACATGACCACAGGAAAAACCATAGCCTTGACTAGACACACCTTTGTTGGCAAAGTGATGTCTCTGCTTTTGAATATGCTATCTAGGTTGGTCATAACTTTACTTCCAAGGAGTAAGCATCTTTTAATTTCATGGCTGCAGTCATCATCTGCAGTGATTTTGGAGCCCCAAAAACATAAAGTCTGATACTGTTTCCACTGTTTCCCCATCTATTTCCCATGAAGTGATGGGACCGGATGCCATGATCTTCGTTTTCTGAATATTGAGCTTTAAGCCAACTTTTTCACTCTCCTCTTTCACTTTCATCAAGAGGCTTTTTATTTCCTCTTTACTTTCTGCCATAAGAGTGGTGTCATCTGCATATATGAGGTTATTGATATTTTTCCCAGCAATCTTGATTCCAGCTTGTGCTTCTTCCAGTCCAGCGTTTCTCATGATGTACTCTGCATATAAGTTAAATAAACAGGGTGACAATATACAGCCTTGATGTACTCCTTTTCCTATTTGGAACCAGTCTGTTGTTCCATGTCCAATTCTAACTGTTGCTTCCTGACCTGCATATAGGTTTCTCAAGAGGCAGGTCAGGTGGTCTGGTATTCCCATCTCTTGAAGAATTTTCCACAGTTTATTGTGATCCACACAGTCAAAGGATTTGGCATAGTCAATAAAGCAGAAATAGATGTTTTCCTGGAACTCTTGCTTTTTTGACCTGGCAATTTTTCAAATTGCTAGCGGACATTGGCAATTTGATCTCTGGTTCCTCTTCTTTCCTAAAACCAGCTTGAACATCTGGAAGTTCACAGTTCACATATTGCTGAAGCCGGGCTTGGAGAATTTTGAGCATTATTTTACTAGCATGTGAGGTGAGTGCAATTGTGCAGTAGTTTGAGCATTCTTTGGCATTGCCTTTCTTTGGGATTGGAATGAAAAGTGACCTTTACCAGTCCTGTGGCCACTGCTGAGTTTTCCAAATTTGCTGGCATATTGAGTGCAGCACTTTCACAGCATCATCTTTTAGGATTTGAAATAGCTCAACTGGAATTCTATCACCTCCACTAGCTTTCTTCATAGTGATGCTTTCTAAGGCCCACTTGACTTCACATTCCAGGATGTCTGGCTCTAGGTGAGTGATCACACCATCGTGATTATCTTGGTCATGAAGATCTTTTTTGTACAGTTCTTCTGTGTATTCTTGCCACCTCTTCTTAATATCTTCTGCTTCTGTTAGATCCATACCATTTCTGTCCTTTATCAAGCCTATCTTTGCATGAAATGTTCCCTTGGTAGCTCTAATTTTCTTGAAGAGATCTCTAGTCTTTCCCATTCTGTTGTTTTCCTCTATTTCTTTGCATTGATCACTGAGGAAGCCTTTCTTATCTCTTCTTGCTATTCTTTGGAACTCTGCATTCAGATGCTTCTATCTTTCCTTTTCTCCTTTGCTTTTGACTTCTCTTCTTTTCACAGCTATTTGTAAGGCCTTCCCAGACAGCCATTTTGCTTTTTTGCATTTCTTTCCATGGGGATGGTCTTGATCCCTGTCTCCTGTACAATGTCACGAACCTCCATCCATAGTTCATCAAGCACTCTATCTATCAGATCTATTTCTCAGTTCCACTGTATAATCATAAGGGATTTGATTTAGGTCATACCTGAATGGTCTAGTGGTTTTCCCTACTTTCTTCAATTTAAGTCTGAATTTGGCAATAAGGAGTTCATGATTTGAGCCACAGTCAGCTCCTGGTCTTGTTTTTGCTGACTGTATAGAGCTTCTCCATCTTTGGCTGCAAAGAATATAATCAATCTGATTTCAGTGTTGACCATCTGGTGATGTCCATGTAGAGAGTCTTCTCTTGTGTTGTTGGAAGAGGGTGTTTGCTCTGACCAGTGCATTTTCTTGGCAAAACTCATTAGCCTTTGCCCTGCTTCATTCCGTATTCCAAGGCCAAATTTGCCTGTTACTCCAGGTGTTTCTTGACTTCCTACTTTTATATTCCTGTCCCTTATAATGAAAAGGACATCTTTTTTGGGTGTTACTTCTAAAAGGTCTTGTAGGTCTTCATTGAACCGTTCAACTTCAGCTTCTTCAGCGTTACTGGTTGAGGCATAGACTTGGATTACTGTCATATTGAATGGTTTGCCTTGGAAATGAACAGAGATCATTCTGTCATTTTTGAGATTGCATCCAAGTACTGCATTTTGGACTCTTTTGTTGACCATGATGGCTACTCCATTTCTTCTGAGGGATTCCTGCCCACAGGAGTAGATATAATGGTAATCTGAGTTAAATTCACCCATTCCAGTCCATTTTAGTTCGCTGATTCTTAGAATGTCAACGTTCACCGTTTCCATCTCCTGTTTGACCACTTCCGATTTGCCTTGATTCATGGACCTGACATTCCAGGTTCCTATGCAATATTGCTCTTTACAGCATCAGACCTTGCTTCTATCACCAGTCACATCCACAACCGGGTATTGTTTTTGCTTTGGCTCCATCCCTTCATTCTTCCTGGAGTTATTTCTCCACTGATCTCCAGTAGCATATTGGGCAATTACTGACCTGGGGAGTTCCTCTTTCAGTATCCTATCATTTTGCCTTTTAATACTGTTCACAATGTTCTCAAGGCAAGAATACTGAAGTGGTTTGCCATTCCCTTCTCCAGTGGACCACATTCTGTCAGCCCTCTCTACCATGACCCGCCCATCTTGGGTGGCCCCACGGGCATGGCTTAGTTTCATTGAGCTAGACAAGGCTGTGGTCCTAGTGTGATTAGATTGAACAGTACGGAGGTTCCTTAAAAAACTAAAAGTAAAACTACCATACGATCCAGCAATCCTACTCCTGGGCATATAGCTGGAGAAAACCATAATCCAAAAGAATAAATGCACCTCAGTATTAACTGCAGCACTGTTTACAATAGCCAAGACATGAAATCCACCTAAATGTCCATCAACAGATGAATTAATAAAGAAGATTTGGTACATTTATACAGTGGGATAATACTCAGAAATAAAAAGAATGAAATAATGCCATTTGCAGCAACATGGATGGACCTGGAAATGACCATACCCAGTGAAGTCAGTCAAAAAGAGAAAGACAAATACCATATGATATGATTTATATGTGGAATATGAAAAAAAAAGATACGAATGAACTTATTTACCAAACAGAAACAAACTCACAGACTTAGACAATAAACTTATGGTTACCAGAAAAGAAATGTGGGTGGGGGGTGGGGGGCCAGTGGGGAGGTGTGATAAATTAGGAGCCTGAGATTGACATATACACACTCCTATATATAAAATATATAGTCGCAAGGACCTACTGCCTAGTACAGGGAATGGTACTCAATCGTCTGTAATGACCTATATGGGGAAAAAATATCTGAAAAAGAACAGATATATGTATATGTATAATTAAATCACTTTGCTCTATACCTAAAACTATACACAATGATATAAATCAACTGTGCTCCATTGTAAAATTTTTTTTTAATAATTTAAAAATTAAAATAGTAAAAGTTGCAAAATGTTGATGAAAAACTCAATGGTCTAAATAAATGGAAAGCTATTTCCTGTTAAAGACTAGGAGGAATCAGTATGTTTAATATGTTTGCTCTTCCCATTTAATCTAAAGATTCAATATAATCTCACTCAAAATCTCAGCAAATGATTCTAGGTTTCAACAAACTCATTCTAAAGTTTATGTGGAGATGCAAAAGACCCAGAATCGTCAAAATAATACAGAAGAAGAATATAGTTGGAAGACTGATGCTACCCACTTTAAGATTTCACTACAAAGCTACAGTTATCAAGACTAGTAATGGTGACTGCTGTTGCTGCTGCTAAGTCACTTCAGTTGTGTCCAACTCTGTGAGACTCCATAGATGGGAGTCCACCAGGCTACTCTATCCCTGGGATTCTCCAGGCAAGAATACTGGAGTGGGTTGCCATTTCCTTCTCCAATGCATGCACGCATGCTAGGTCATTTCAGTCATGTCTGACTCTGTGCAACTCCATGGACAGCAGCCCACCAGGCTCCTCTGTCCACAGGATTCTGCAAGCAAGAATACTAGAGTGGGTTGCCATTTCCTTCTCCAAGTAACGGTGAAAGAATATACAAATGGCCCAGCAGTCCATTCCACTCCTGGGCATATACCCAGAGAAAACCATAGTTCAAAAAGATACATGCACCTCGTTTTTTATAGCAGCACTATTTACAATAGCCTGGACATAGAAGCCAACCTAAATGTCCATCAACAGAGGAATGGATAAAGAAGATGTGATGCAATGAAATATTACTCATCCGTAAAAAGGAATGAAATTGGGTCATTTGTAGGGAAAAAGATGAACCTATACTATCATATGGAGTGAAGTAAGTCTGAAGAGAAAAGCAAATATAATATATTAATGTATATATGTGTAATCTAGAAAAATGGCATTGATAGTCTTATTTGCAAAGCAGAAATAGAGACAGTGACATAGAGAACAAATATATGGATACCAAGGGGGAAGGGGGGTAATAGGAATTGGGGTACTGGGATTGACACATGTACACTACTGACACTATGTATAAAATAGATAACTAATGAGAACACTACTCAATGTACAGGACAACGAACACTACTCAGTGCACTGTGATGACCTGAATGGGAAGGAAGTCCAAAAGGGAGTGCATATGTGTATCTGTATGGCAGCACAGTAGAAACTAATACAACACTGTCAAGCAACTATACTCCAAAAAAAAAGTGATTTCAAAAAAAGAATAGACAAATAATGACCCTCCTACACTGTTGGTGGGAACATAAATTGGACTAGCAACTGTGGCGAACAGTATGGAGCTTCCTTAAAAAACTAAAAATAGAGCTACCATATAATCCACCAATCGCACTCCTGGGTATATATCAGAGAGAAACATGATTTGGAAGGATACATGCACCTCAATGTTCATAGTAGAGCTGTATAAAATAGCTAAGTCGTGGAAGCAACCTAAATGTTCACCAAAAGATGAAATGATAAAGAAGATGTGGTCTAGGGTACTCTTTCTACCCACTTCTGATGTCTATCTCAGAAGCTTTCTCTATCTCCTTTATACTTTAATAAAACTTTATTACACAAAAGCTCTGAGCAATCAAGCCTTGTCTCTGGCCCCAGATTGAATTCTTCTCCTCCGGAGGCCAAGAATCCCAGCGTCTTTGTATGATTCAGCAACAACCTTTCATCTTGGGGGCTCATCTGGGATTCTTCAGGACAAGATGGGAGCTAACAATTCCAGCCTCACTCCTTTGAACTGTATCCTGAAAAACTGGGATAGATTTGATCTCCAGAGCTTAAAGAAGACACACCTGGTCTTCCTATGTGTACTGCGGGGCCAGAGTATCCATTGGAGGACGGCAAATGGTGGCCAGTTGGAGAGTCTCTTAAGTATAATACTGTTTTACAATTAGACTGGTTTTGTAAAGAACAAGGTTCTGTAAAGAACAAGGGAAATAGGTAGAAGTAGCATATGTGTTGCCCTTTTTCTCGCTGCGAAATATGCCAGACTTATGTCCTAAGGGTATAGATTTGGGCGTGAAACCTTCAGCTCCCTCCTGTCCTCCTTGTTTGCTAGTTGAGATGGAGGACAGGAGACAAGAGATAAAGAAAAGCAGGTTTCTCCAATCTACCTCTGGGATCATATGTGCAGAACAACCAGAGAGACTGAGGAACAGCCACACAAGCTGTTGCCTCTTCATGAAACACCCACCAGGAGAAATAATCAGTATATGAGAGTTAATAAGCCTTTTTCTAATCAAGAAATACAAAGAATCAAGGAGGATCTGGGAGACTATTTAGAGGACCCAGAAAAAAATATATTAGAGCTTTTAAAGGTGTTACTCTGCTTTATGACCTTACTTGGAAAGATGTGATGTATATCTTGGGACAAACGCTAACTCCCAACTCAAAGAGTCAAATTTTGGGAAAAGCGGTTGCTTATAGAATGAATGGCTTGGTAATGAATCAGTAGGGAAGAGGGAGAATGAGATAACCGCCCTCCCCACTGGAACGCAAGCCATCCCAATTACAGAACCAGACTGGAACTACAACACAGCTAAAGGAAGATGGGATCAGAGTAATTTTGTCAGATGTATTCTTGAAGGACTCAGGGAGGTGCATGCTAAGCCTTTAAACTATGGCAAATTGGCAAACATAGAACAGGAAGAGAAGGAAGCTCCTGGTAAATTCCTAGATAGACTGAGAGAAGCCCTTCACAGATTCACTGAGATTGATCCTGAAAGTGAAGAGGGAAAAGTGATCTTAAAAGATAGATTTCTCACTCAGTTGGCTCCAGATATCCGCCATAAGCTATTAAAATGGGCGTATGGACCAAATCAGTCTTTAGATAATCTGTTACAACTGGCTCAGACAGTCTATTATGGTAGGGAATATGAGGAAAAGAAAGAAAGGCAGAAAAAGACAAAGGAACAGGCGCAAGCCCTCTCAATGGCTATGAGAACCATTCTTCAGTTCAGTTCAGTTCATTTCAGTCGCTCAGTCGTGTCCAACTCTTTGCGACCCCATGAATCACAGCATGCCAGGCCTCCCTGTCCATCACCAACTTCCGGAGTTCACCCAGACTCACGTCCATCGAGTCAGTGATGCCATCCAGCCAACCATTCTTAAAAGGCCTGAAGAAAAATGCCCAGAGGGACCCAGGTGAAAAGAAATGGGCATGCTATTACTGTGGAAAGGAGGGAGACCTCAAGCGGAATTGCCCTCAGGCATCTAAGCCGCACCCAGCTCCATGTCCTATCTGCAAAAGACCGTACTGGAAGAGAGACTGCTCCCAGAGGTATAGGTTTCAGGGGTCGGACTCTCAAAACAATCAGGACTGAAGGTGCCTGGGGGTCCCCACACAAGCTCCCATCCTAATTACACCCGAGGAACCCTGGGTATTAATAACTGTGGGGGGCCAATCCGTCGATTTCCTTTTAGATACTGGGACAACTTACTCCGTGCTTACTGAAGCCCCTGGCCCACTTTCTTCCTGATCCGCTTCCATAATGGACTGTCTGGACAAGCCAAAAGATGGGCCTGATAATCTATATGAGCCTACTTCTGCTGACTCCAAAAATCCTGAGTCTGCCGTTTGGCCTTCCTGTCCTGGGCCCACTCCTATGCTGCATTTCATAATTGGTCTAACTGCTGGGTCTGTGGAGCGCTCCCCTCTTCATCAGTGGAAGGCTTCCCATGGTGGACATCTCCACTTCAAGGAAAAGACTTTCTCCAAATCTGCAAATACCTTCGACAACAATCGCATGTGATGCCTCTTCTTAAATTGATGACATCTAACAACCCTAAAATAGACTAGTGCAACATTTTGTACTTTAACTATGGACATAATGTGACTTTTCATTTTGGTTTTAACTTGTTTTAATGACTATTTTGCCTTACCTCTGTAACTGTATAATGGGGTTTTCTAATCGTCTAAAAGCTTTTAAGTTACAAATAGTTGTCCATGCTCCTACGAGTGCCACAGCCTCCTCCAACTATTACTTGGGGCCCCTGGATCAGAGACCCTCAATATAAGGGTTAGGAGAATATGTTGCCTCAACAATTTAGGGACCACACCCCTAAACAGAAGGAAGTAGTTATGGAACTAAAAACGACGCCCCATTCCCTTGGTGACATAATTCTCCTAAAAGAAAAGGGGGGAATGAGAGAGTCATTTCCTAGGCAGGTTGATAAGAAGTCTAGGGGTCCCCAAGGAGAGAGGGGTCTGGAATCCTCAAGGAGGAAGAAAGGACAAACTTTTTTTCCCTCTACATTCCTTAGGATTATATAACAATAATGTATCCTGCCTGAGGACAGTCTCTGGATTAAACCTTCTGGCTAATTCTGTTATCTTAAAATGTAAATTATGGGAGTAGGTCTGGTGAGGTCTTTACAACCTCCAGACATTCTTTGGATTCATTGGAGAGTATATAACTCCATTGCTAACACTAAGCAAGTGGGTACTCTTTCTACCCCCTTCTGACGTCTATGTCAGAAGCTTTCTCTATCTCCCTTATACTTTAATAAAACTTTATTACACATACACACAAAAGAAGATATGGTCCATATATAAAATGGAATATTACTTAGTATAAAAAGGAATGAAATACGCCATTTGAAGTATCATGAATAGTTTTAGAGATTATTATACTAAGTGAAATAAGCAAAACAGAGAAAGACAAATATCATATGATACTGTATGTATATGGAATCTAAAAAAATGATACAAATGAATATATTCACAAGACAGGAATGGATTCACAGACATAGAAACAACTTTATGGTTACCAAAGGGGAAAGGGATAAATTAGGAGTTGGGGATTCAAATATACACACTACTATATACAAATGGCTCAATGATAAATATACACACTACTATACATAAATGGCTCAATGATAAAGGGTCCAGCTACCAATGCAGGATGACAACCAACTCCTATATTCTTGCCTGGGAAATCCCATGGACAGAGGACCCTGGGGAGCTATAGCCCATGGGGTAGCAAAAGAGTTGGCCATGACTTAGCAACCAAACAAAAACAACAATATATACAAAATAGATAACCAACAAAGACATACTGTATAGCACAGGGTCCTATACTCAATATCTTATAATAACCTATAATGACAGAAAATGTACAAAAAGAATATTTATGTATATATAATAAAATCACTTTGTTGTATATATTAAAGTAACAAAACATTGTAAATCAACTATATTTCAATTTTTAAAAAATCTAAAGTTTGTTTTAAAAAAACCTGATGCTTAACTGGGGCCAAGAAAGTAATAATATTTAGTTATATTAACAAGATATCTAACCTTATTATTGAAGCTTTTAAAATCAAGAATAACTGCTGAGTTTTTAAAAATTAGGTTTATGGACAATAGAATGGGAAAGACTAGAGATCTTTTCAAGAAAATTGGAGATACCAAGGGAAAATTTCATGCAAAGATGAGCACAATAAAGGGGAGAAACATCAAGGACCTAACAAAAGCAGAAGATTAAGAAGAGGTGGCAAGAATACACAGAAGAACTATACAGAAAAGTTTTAATGACCCGGATAACCACATGGTATGGTCACTCACCTAGAGCCAGACATCCTGGACTGTGAAATCAAGTGGGCCATAGGAACCATTACTAAAAACAAAGCTAATGGACGTGATGGAATTCTAGCTGATACATTTCAAGCCCTAAAAGATGATGCTGTATAAGTGGTACAGTCATCATGCCAGCAAATTTGGAAAACTCAGCAGTGGCCACAGAACTGGAAAAGTCCAGTTTTCATTCCAATCCTAAAGAAGGGCAATGCCAAAGAATGTTCAAACTGCCACACAATTGCACTCATTTCACACGCTACCAAGGTAATGTGTAAGCCAAGAACTTCCAGATGTACAATCTGGATTTACAAAAGGCTGAGGAACCAGAGATCAAATTGCCACAATCCATTGGACCATAGAAAAAGCAAGGGAATGCAAAAAAGAAGAAAATATCTACTTCTGTTTAATTGACTACACTAAAGCCTTTGACTGTGTGGATAACAAGAAACTGGAAAATTCTTAAACAGATGGAGATACTAGACCACCTTACCTGCCTCATGAGGAGCCTGTACACAGACCAAGAAGCAACAGTTAGAACCAGACATGGAACAATGGACTGGTTTCAAATTGGGAAAGGAGTATATCAAAGCTGTATATAATCATCCTGCTTATTTATTCTGTGCAGAGTACATCATGTGAAATGCTGGGCTGGATGAAGCACAAACTGGAATCAAGACAGCCAGGTGAAATATCAATAACCCTAGATATGCAGATGACATCACCCTTATGGCAGAAAGCAAAGACGAACTAAAGAGCCTCTTGATGAAAGTGAAAGAGGACAGTGAAAAAGCTGGCTTAAAATTCAACATTCAACAAACTAAAATGTTGGCAGCTGGTCCCATCACTTCATGGCAAATAGATGGGGAAACAGTGGAAGCAGTGACAGACTCTATTTTTTTCAGCTCCAAAATCACTGAGGATGGGGACTGCAGCCATGAAATTAAAAGACCCTTGCTCCCTGGAAGAAAAGCTATGACCAACCTAGACAGCATATTAAAAAAGCAGAGACATCACTTTGCCAACAAAGCTGCATAATGGTTTTTCTATTAGTCATGTACGATTTTGAGAGTTGGACCATAAAGAAGGCAGAATGTGAAAGAATTGATGATTTCGAACTGTGGAGCTGGAGAAGACTCTTGACAGTCCCTTGAATTGCAAGGAGATCAAACAAGTCAATCCTAAAGGAAATCAACCTTGAATATTCATTGGAGGAACTGATGCTGAAGCTCCAATACCTTGGCCACATGATGTGAAGAGCCGACTCATTAGAAGACCTTGATGCTTGGAAAGGTTTAGTGCAGGAAGAAAAGGGGGCAATAGAGGATGAGATGGTTGGATGGCATCATTGACTCAATGGACTTGAGTTTGAGCAAACTCTGGGAGATACTGAAACACAGGGAAGCTTGCTGTGCTGCAGTTCATGTGATGGCAAAGAATCAGACAGGACTTTGTCACTGAACAACATTTGAAGTATAATATCCATAGATTAAAATTCCTAATATTTTATAGGACTCAGAGAATTTTAAGAAATGTATGAAGCTTGCTAATTATGAACACATTAAAGATATGGAATAGTTTCAACACCACAGACATTTCTCTTCTGACACTTGATAGTCAATTTTCCCAACATTCCTGCTGCTGCTGCTGCTGCTAAGTCACTTCAGGTGTGTCCGACTCTGTTCGACCCCATAGACAGCAGCCCACCAGGCTCCCCTATCCCTGAGATTCTCCAGGCAAGAACACTGGAGTGGTTTGCCATTTCCTTCTCCACAACATCCCTACCATCTGGCAATCAATGATCTGATGTTTTCACCCATGGTTTTGCTTTATCCAGAACAAATGGAATTATACTGTATATAGTGGATATTTTTGAAATACATTCCTATAATTTTATTTATGAATTGTTGTTGTTCAGTCACACAGTCATTTCTGGCTCTTTTTGACCCCATGGACTGCAGCACGTCAGGCTTCCCTGTCCTTCACTGTCTCCAGAGTTCTTTTTTTGTTTTTGAGGACCCCATTGTGTGGTTGTACCACAATTTGTCCATTCACTAGTTGACAAATATTTGGAATGTGTCCAGATTCCAGCTTTTTATAAATAATCTACAAATATTTGTGTATAATTATGCTTTCATTTTGGAGGGTAAATATTTAAGAATAAAAAATATGAGTTGTATGGTAAATGCATATGTAACTACTAGAATTTTCCCAACTGTTTTCTCAAGTGGCTATATCACTTTGAATTCACACCATCAGTGTATGAGAATTATAGTTACTGTGTATTTCTGCCAAAAAGAGACAAGACAAACAGATACATTACATGGAATACAGAACCCAGAAATATACCAACACAAATATTAGCTGATCTTTAACAAATGAGCAGACAATTCACTGGAAAAAGGAATGTCTTTCAACAAGTGGCACTGGAATGACAGGACATACGCATGCACACTTAGTGATGTTTCTAAATATATCACCAAGCATAATCCATGAAAGAACAAAATGGCAATTTGGACTTTATTAAAATTAAAATCCCTACTCTTCGAAGACATTGTTAAGAGAATGAAAAGACTAACCATAGGCAGAAAGTAAATATTTACAAAACACGTATCTAAAAACTGACTTCCCTGGTGGCTCAGACAGTAAGGAGTCTGCCTGCAATGCAGGATCCCCCAGTTGGGGGATCTCCCCAACCCAGGGAGAAGGAAATGGCAACCCACTCCAGTATTCTTGCCTGAAAAATCCAATGGACGGAGGAGACTGGCAGGCTACAGTCCATGGGGTCACAAAGAGTCAGACATGACTGAGTGACTTCGCTTCACTTCAAAAACTGACTTGTATCTAAAAAATCCAAAATATACTTAAATTTCAACAATAAGAAACAAGACAATTTTAAACAGTGCAAAAGATCTGTACACATGCCTAGCCAAAGCAGATATAGATACGGCAAACAAACATATGAAAGGATCCTTAACATCATAGATAATTAAGGGACTGCAAGTTAAAATAATAATGAGATACCACATTAGAATGGCTAAAATCTAAAAAACTGACACTACCAAATGCTGACTAGGATTTGGAGGATAGGAATACTCTTATTGCCAGTTGGAATGCAAAATGGCATAGCATTTTAGAAGACAGTTTGACAGATTCTTAAAAAGCTAAACATAGTCTTATCATCAACCAGGAATTATTCTCTTAAGTATTTTACCAAATAAGTGGAGAACCAATGTCAACACAAAAATATGTATGCAAATATTGAGAGTAGTTTTATGTTAATTGCCAAAACTTGGAATTAGCCAAGATGTCCTTCACTGAGTGAACTGGTAAATCAACTGTAGTACACTGCAGTTCATACACTGGAATATTTTTCAACAGTACAGAAGGAGCAAGTCAATTGTCAATTCCCCAAACTACTAAGAAAATGTGTTATGAAGAATAAAAACAAGTAATTAAAATTATAAAAAATATAAATGAATTCCCAGAGAAATGCCAAAAAAGAAATGATCTATCAAACCATGGGAATTTATGGAGAAATAGTAAATACATTTTACTAGATGAAACCAGTTCAAAAAGCCACAAACAATATGGTCCCAACTATATACCATTCTAGAGAAGGCAAAACTATAGAAACAGTACAAAGAGCCATGGTTACCAGAGGTCAGAGAAAGGAGAAGGATGAATATGGAGCACAGTGGATTTTTAGCTTTGAAACTATTCTGTATGATACCTTAATGATGGATATGTAAACTTGCAAGCATTTGTCAATACCCATAGAATTACACAACATATAATGTTAGAAGTGTGGTTCATCCATTCCAAAACTAAAGTAATTATCAACACTGAAGAAGAAAAAAGCACATGGTTACCTCAGTAGGCAATTACAAAGTAGTAACAAAATCCAAATCCATTCCTGATAAAATCCTTCAGAAAACTTGAAAGAGGAGGAAACTTCATCAACCTGATAAAGTACATATACAAAACACCTATAGCTAACATCATATTTAATTGTGAAAGGCTCAATATTTTTACTTAAGTTCAGGAATAAGACATAAAGTCTGCCATCACTATTTTGACAGAACATTTATTAGCGGTTTCAAAATGTATCCAGATTGGAAAGGAAGAAGTAAAGCTGTCTTTAAACAGATGACATGACATTTAATAAATATCTTTATAAAAATTTCAAAATATAATACCAATATACATTACTTAGTTGGAATTCTATACACCAATAACAATCAGAAGTTGGAAACAACAGTCCTGTTTATAATAATATCAAATTATATGAAATACCTGTGGATAAATCTAGATGAGTATGTGAAACCTCTACTGAACACTACAAAATATTGCTGACAGAAAATAAAAACTTAAATAAATGGAGACAACATCCGTATCTTCATGGATCTGAAGACTGTTATTCAGATGTCAAATCTCCAAAACTGATCAATAGACTCAATACAATCCTGTTGAATAAAAATGCCAGCAGGTGTTTTTGAAGAAATTGATAAACGTATCTAGTAATCCATATAGAAATACAAAGGACCTGGAACAGCCTGGACAACTTTTAAACAGACAAGCAAAGTTGCAAGAGTGACACTATGTATGCTAAAGACTTGGATGAAGCTACATAAAGAATACAGCATTGTGCTGATACAAGTATAGGTTTAAAAACCAAGAGAACAAGAAAAATTGAGAAATAGGTCCACACTTATAGAGACAACTGACCTTCAACAAAAGTGCAATGGCGATTGATTGACAAAAGGTATATATCTCAACAAATGATGCTGGAAACACTGGATATTAATATACAAAAAAATAATGTTTCTTATTTCTTATTCAAAAATTAATTTTCTTCACAGGCATAAAGGTGAAACTTCAAACTATGCAATGTGTGGAATAAAACAAGATAAGATATTTGCTTCCCTGGATGAGGAAAGATTGTTTAGTTATGAAATAAAAAGCATATTCCACAGAAGAAGAAATAGATAAATGAAACTATCAAAACTATAACTTATGTATTTTGAAAGATACTATTAAAAGAATAAAAGTACAAGCAATACTTGTTGTACCTTTTTTTGAAATACAATATTTCCAATATTTTATTGAAATACAATATTTCAAGGAGAAAACACTTGAGAAGCATGTATCTGATGGACTGGTATTCAGAACGTAAAAAGAACTATCAAAGTTCACTAACAAGAAAACAAACCAGTTTGTAAAATGGGCAAACATTTGAAAATGGACTTCACTATGAAAAGAAAACTCTACAACAAATAAGCTCACAAAAACATGACCCACATAATAAGCTATCCACACAATTTATTAGCAAATCTAAGTTAAAACCACTTGAAATGACACTGCACAGCTATTAGAATGTCTAAAGACTGACTGTATCAAGGGTCATTGAGTATACAGAGGAGGGGGAACTCAACACACTCGCTGAAAAATGAATGGTACAACCACTTTGGAAAACAATCTGCCAGTTTCTGGCAGTTCCCTTAAAAGTTAAATATGCAGGTATCATACCATCCATCCATCTAGAGATACACCCAAGAGAAAAGGCAGATATCCATATAATCCTGGGTACAGTGATGTTCATAGCAGCATGATGGGTAATAGTCAATAGGAGAAATAGCCCACGCGTTCTTGAGATTTGATGACTCTTTAGTGCTATGTTTAGATTCCTTTTCTTTTTTGTGTGTATATTTATTATAGATTTTTGGTTTGCAGTTAGCATGAGGTTTCTGTATAAGAGTGTAGTAGTGAAATTATCCAGAGAAGGCAATGGCACCCCACTCCAGTACTGTTGCCTGGAAAATCCCATGGAAGGAGGAGCCTGGAAGGCTGCAGGCCATGGGGTTGATAAGAGTCAGACACGACTGAGCGACTTCACTTTCACTTTCCACTTTCATGCATTGGAGAAGGAAATGGCAACCCACTCCAGTGTTCTTGCCTGGAGAATCCCAGGGACGGGGCAGCCTGGTGGGCTGCCTTCTCTGGGGTCGCACAGAGTTGGACACAACTGAAGTGACTTAGCAGCAGCAGCAGTGAAATTATCTATATCTGCAGTAAGCAGTTAAGGGGTACACAAAACAGATATAAAATGTAATATCAAAAATAGTATCGGGGAGGAAAGTAAAAATGCAGTTTTTAAAATGCTTTGAAATTAAGAGATAAGCAACTTAAAATATATTTTAAATTATATAAATGATTTTACTACTTTTGTTTTTTAACCTCTCTACTAGCTTTGTATGTGGATGACTGCCTGCCCTTACACTATGCTTGCCTTTACCAGTGAGCCTTTTCACTTCATAATTTTCTTGTTTCTAGTTGTAGCCACATGTTCAACAGGTAAGCTGATAAAGAAATTGTGGTATATCCAAACAATTAAATACTACTCAACAACAACAACAAAAAACCTGTCAATATATGTAGCCATGGGGATGCATCTCCAACTGACTGTGATGAGTAAAATAATCCATACAAAAAAGAATACATGTTATATTATACAATTTACCTTATATTCCAGATATGCAAACTAATCTATAGTAACAAATAAGATCAGTGGTTGTCTGGGGTGGAGAGGGGATGGAATAGAGGGATTATAAATTAGTCAAGATAAACTTTCCAATTGATGGAATTATTCACTTTTTGAAATAGTCACAGTTTGATGAGTGTATTCATATTTCTCAAATGATACATTGTCTGTCAAACTCAATAAAAATTAGGAAAATAAAACATTTTAAAAAAACAGGTCAAGAGGGAAGTAGAAGAAAAGTTCTCCAAAACAGGTTCAGGTAGCCAAATAATTCTTTTCATACAATACATTACATATAGTCACAGCCTTTCCCCATAACTAAGATTCCATTTAATTCTATGGGCATTTATTTTCTACATTGTTTAGTCTTTCCTAAGTGCCAGATGCCGTGCTAATGGCTGAGAGTTTAAAGATGCAGGAGAGATACTGTGGAATATTTTGGCACAGAGGTTGTTAGGGCTGGATTTATTGCACACTGACCTGGGTTCACCCTTCCCTCCTAAATGCTGCTGCTGCTGCTAAGTCGCATCAGTCGTGTCTGACTCTGTGACCCCATAGACGGTAGCCCACCAGGCTCCTCTGTCCCTGGGATTCTCCAGGAAAGAACACTGGAGTGGGTTGCCATTTCCTTCTCCAATGCATGAAAATGAAAAGTGAAAGTGAAGTTGCTCAGTTGTGTCCTACTCTTAGCGACCCCATGCACTGTAGCCTACCAGGCCCTCCATCCATGGGATTCTCCAGGCAAGAGTACTGGAGTGGGGTGCCATTGCCTTCTCCGTCCCTCCTAAATGATCATATGCCAAATACCCAAATTATTTAAGCTTCTGTTTCCTCTAATGAAAATAAGAGTAAATGGGATAATGTATATCACATTCTAACTAATGCATGGGGAATGGTAGCGTTCAATCAATTATTACTATTGCCATATTACTATTAAAATAAAAAAAGTGATTTTGAGCATATCATCAAGACTCTAGAGAAATAAAAGAACAAACTGATTTGCAGAACATTGAAAAGCTTTTAAGAAGCTTATTTCTTCTCACAGAAGGTGTACTAATTTGTCAGCCTAAAAATACACTATCTGGAAACCTTCTGCCTTTAGTATACTATTTTTCAGTGGCTAAAGAAACCCAAGATTCCTTTAAAATGTCAGAACAGTACACATGACGCCAACTAGTGTTGTCTCAGTTAGCAAACTGCAATTCAATTATCCACATGCAAGATGAAGAAAATAAAGTTCCAGAACCCATTCTAAAGGCCTTCTGTCAGCTGCAGCAAAGATCACCTGCTGTTTGAAAGTTGTGTTCAGCCAAAACAGCTAATATACTTTCAAACGTCTTTTTTTTTTTTTCCATTTCTGTTGGGACATAGAATGTCACTCCTGGCAGTCTTCAGAGCTTCTCAACGATCTGAACTCTGAAACATGAAGGCATTGTATTTCTGATCATCACCTTTGAGACAGGGGGTGGGCAGGGTAAAGGAACAAATGGAAGAAAAAAATCCCTCTATAAAGCATGATGTTCGTTCTAGAACATCAGCAGGAGGGACAGATACTGAGCAGGACTCAGGCATGGCTGCCATGCAGAGCCCATTACTGCCTTCTTCATAGTTTTCAGGCTGAGTATGTATTTCCATGGCTGAAAAGAGGCCAAGATGTTTTGTAGAAGTAAATGAATCCTGAAAATGTCTGTGCCAGAGGAAACTCTTCTCAAGCACCTAAGCTCCTTGAAGCCAAGGTCTAGGAGTGCTTCAAAATGGCAGATAATAATTTGATATTTTGAGGCTAGATCACTCCCTGCCTCCCCCACCCGCCCAAGGACTCTCCCACCTGCCCAAGTCACGTGTGCATGCACGGTCAAGTCTGACTCCCTGTGACCCCATTGATTGTAACCCGCCAGGCTCCTCTGTTCACGGGATTTTCCAGGCAAGAATACTGGAGTGAGTTGCCATTTCCTCCTCCAGGAGATCTAGACACTGGTCGAACACAAACAGCTCCTGGAATTCTACTTGTTAAACTTTTAAAACCAGTGAATTGGGCTAGTAAACTGGTCAAGGGAATGCATTAGCTGACATTTGAAACTTACAGAGGGAACAATTAAAAGTGTGGAGGGTTTGGATGGTTACTGCTAAACTGCACTGTTGCTGCAGAGAAAGAGAATGAAATCCTGAAGCCAGTTATCAAACATTTTAAAGTCAAGTATGAAAGCCAGAGGACCCTTTTCGTAGCATACAGAGCCCTATCTGCTGTATCAGGAGTACAGACACTGTATCCTGGGCAGAAAACCAGGCCCAGGATATAATGGTCTCAGTGGGCAAGCTTCAGAAGGTTAAATGCTCCAGCCAGCTAAGTCTTTTAAGTCAAGATCAGAGTCCTGACTGGGAAATCCTAGGAGTTTGACATACAGAATAGAGACATCTGGGAGAAACTCTGAGATTTTAGGTTCCCTAGACTCCACTGAACCTTCTGAGCCAACAGGGTGACAGACCTCTCTTCAGAGTTGGCACTCCCCTAATGGCTGCAGGAACACAGAGGTCTCTCCCCATCAAGGCGACCACTTCTCCCTAAGGGTCTGTCCCATCTTCCTTCCTGACAAACTAGGCACCTAGCTAGGCTTAAGTCATGGCACAGACTAGCTGGGGACATACCTGGCCTGTTAAGGAAGGAAATACCATATATCCCTAAGGAACTACAAGGCCTATTTAGCATGGACCCATAGAAGCTGGAGGAATATTCATAGAAATAGATTCTAAGAGTGCGTTTTCAAAGGGTCCAAACAGCAATAACAAAAATGGACAGGAAAGCATTTATACATTTGCAAGCACTCTCCTAAGATACAGGATTTTAAACCAACGAAGATTTCAGGAGACAGTTCCTCATAACGTGGAAAAGAAGTTTAGAACTGGTCTGTGTTAAGCAAAGTTGAATTGCCCTGGCAGATGGTGAAAGAAAAAATTAGAAGGCTCAGATAACTGGGCATTCTTGAATAAATATACTCTATGTATTTGGAACACTCACCAGATGATTTTCTTCCATAGGAAGACACAAAGTCAAGTGCTGCTGGAAAGAGGCATAAAAAGTGAACTAAAGAGTTACCTGGCAGTTCTTTTCTAACTACAGAAGCTGAAGGTAAGCTTTGCTTACCAGAACTCCAGAACTTGGCTTGCTAATATTAAGTGGGATCTCAGACTAATGGTAGAAGCCAAGTAGCTGATTTGAAGACTGTAAGCAAGTCTCTTATTGATCAATAATGGTGCAGCTGCAGCCAAAGAGACCTGACATCTAGAATGTTATCAAACAGGCTAACAGAACCATAGCAATCTCAGGGGAAAAATGGATGGGCATCCACCAAGAGTACCACTCAGCTGTACAGGGATGATGGAGAGGCTGAGACCAGTCACTCCTATAAGAAGCCTTGACACCCAGTATACAGACTAGTCAGGTTTTACACCTAGAACTCTTCTAGAATCAAAACGCTTTCACAAAAAGAAGGATTCTGCAATACCACCACCAAAAGTGATCATGTTTCCTCAGTCCTTCCCCAACTACACATGGCCATTTAGTTGTTTTTCTACTGTATTTCAGGAAGAACGAAACACCCATATATTTCAAGGAGTATTAGAAACAGAATGTGAGTTCATTTTAATATCCAGATAAGCCAAGTGTTACCTGGGCTCTGCTGCTGCAGTGGACAGTACATGGGAATAAATAGAATGGTAAAAATAGAATCCTGGCCAAGATTTGATTTATGATGGGTGTTCTGAGCCTGGGGACTCACTCAAGCTTTCTGCAGTCCCTGAATGTGTAACGGGGACTGACATACTTGGCAGCTGATGCAGTTTCCACATTGAGTCCTTGGCATATGAAGTAAGAGCTACAGTAATGGAAAACAAAAGTGGAAGGCTCCAAAATTTCCCTCAGATTGCTAAAACAGTAAATCAAAAGCAATGTTACGTTCTGGACTGGAATGGCACTGATTAGTGCCACGCTTAAAGATCTTAAGGATTTTCATCATATCAATCCATTTTCATTACTTTTGATTGCTGCTATATTTAGACCTTCTTTTAAGATCTTGTTTGCCGTCTGCTTCCCTGATTCTGTTTCTCCCCTTTTCTTCCTGTTGAGAAAAAAAATACTATTTTCTAAAGTACCCGACGTTCTGGAAATATAAAATTAATTTCTAATATTTTAATGCATGTCTCTTGATTTTTAACCTGCATACTTAATTTTTTGAAGTCTAAAACCACTCAAACGATTTCTCAAGATAAAGCTGTTAGCTTCTTTTTGTCACCTGCTAAATATACTATTTTTTTGCTTAGTTTTACCTTTATCTTTTTACAAAGTAAGTATTTTTTTAGTCAAGAATAAATTAAACTCACCAAAAGATTGTTAACTATCATGTTGCTCTGATATTCTGTAATTTTTAATATCCTACATCCACCATCTTAATTTTCCTTTTCACTGTAGTCTATTTTTAAAGAATTCTTTAACAGGTTTCTTGGTTATTCAGATATCACAGTATATCTTTAATTTATTCTTATACTTGGTAATTTAACTGGGCATGCACTTCAAGGTTATTTTCCCTCAAAACTTTGAAAATATCATTTTATTGCTTTCCAGCATCTGTTGTTGCTAAAGAGAATTTTATTGTCGGTTTAATTTTCACTTATTTTGTCAATCATCTGGCAGCTTTTGAAATGGTTTCTTTAATCTTGATAGTCTGCAGTTCAACTATGCTACGTTTAAGTCAAGTTTGTTTCTGTGTTTTTAATTTTTTATCTTACCCAGAACTCCAGGAGGTATGTTAAATTGAAGCTCTAACTTTCTTTAATATTTGAAAATCCTTAGCTCTTGTCTCTTCAAATACTGCTTCTTCTCTTTTTCAGTTCCTATTTTGGGATCTCTTAGAATCTTGATATATCTTCCATGACTCTCATTTACTGTCTGTCCCTTTTACCAGTGATATGTAGTAGGGTGAATGCATTAGTAACATTTTCCTATTTTCTGTTTTATATCCAGTCCAGGGCTTTCCCTTCCTCTTGCTTTTTTTAAATTTTATTTGAAAGACTATATTTTTATTTTAATGAATATATATCAGCATTAATGATTACTTTGCCAACAAAGGTCTGTCTAGTCAAGGCTATGGTTTTTCCAGTGGTCATGTATAGATGTGAGAGTTGGACTATGAAGAAAGCTGAGTGCGGAAGAATTGATGCTTTTGAACTGTGGTGTTGGAGAAGACTCTTGAGAGTCCCTTGGACTGCAAGGAGATCCAACCAGTCCATTCTAAAGGAGATCAGCCCCAGGTGTTCTTTGGAAGGAATGATGCTAAAGCTGAAACTCCAGTACTTTGGCCACCTCATGCGAAGAGTTGACTTATTGGAAAAGACTCTGATGCTGGGAGGGATTGGGGGCAGGAGGAGAAGGGGACAACAGAGGATGAGATGGCTGGACAGCATCACCGATTCAATGGACATGAGTTTCAGTGAACTCCGGGAATTGGTAATGGGCAGGCAGGCCTGGCGTGCTGCAATTCATGGGGTCGCAAAGAGTCGGACACGACTGAGCGACTGAACTGAACTGAACTGATACTTATTTTGTGATCCCTTCTACCTACCTTTTCTTGTTTCATTTCTATTTTGTTTCACATTTTTTCTATATATGTGATTTGTAACATGTTTTGAACACTCTATGTTCCTTTTAAGTGCTATTAGACTATTTTATAAAATCAATTTTGTTTCAAGTAAAATTATCTTTGAATTGTTGAGTCTGCATTATTTAGTATGCTCTTTCTTCATCTTTCCCCCATGTTAATTTACCAAGTTAAGATATCAATGTTAGCAGCATGAGACCCTCTGTCTTTATGAGGGTTTGTAGGGATTTACTCTAAAAAGGAAGGGCTTTTCCCCTCCCTTCTTTCTTGCTCTTTCCCTTCATTTCCTGACATCCTTCTCTGTCGGGTACTTTTTAAATTAACTCCAGCACCTCTACCTCTCCAGAGTCCAAGTTAAGAAACAGATCTTAAAATAATGATTTAGAGTGACTTTTACAAAGCTTGAGTCTACAGCACATCCAGTAGTGAACCAATGTGCTTTAAAAGTAGTGTATCTGGACCCCCGAATGTCACTAGTCCCACACGTCTACATAAAACCTAAATCTTGGCAGTGTTTATAGGACATTAGTTTGCTTTCCTTTTCTTTGACGGGGAGGGGTGGTGGTCCTCACTAAGGCACTGGTTTCATGAGTGACTCAGGTCTATTTCCACATCATAAGGGCTGTTTTTCATCCCAGTTACCACCTGGAGGTGAATTGCAGACCCATTGTCCACCTGCAGACCTGGGGCCAAGTGGGTCTATAGTTTCACATTTATTCATAAACTTCCTTTATCTTTTCCATTTTTAGTACAAAGTGCAATTCATAAAATAAAAAAACTACTAAAAATTTTTGTTTTCTTCTCAATAATATCCATTCGTAGGGAAAATAAATTGGTATGTATCAAAGTGATATTTTGATTAATTTAAAACAGAAATGACTTTTCTCCCCTCCCTTCTTTTATTTGTATCACAACCTACCCAACTTTTTATAGTATCAGGGACTTAAGAATTACAATGCATTAGGAAAAATGAGCAATGTTTAAATAGATTAGCTATGATGGGATGGTGAAAAACTGAAGGAAAAAATAATCTTTCATATGTTATTGGGATTTTCCAGTATATATTCTGACTTTAATGTTTAGCATTTAGTAGTATGTATTTTTTGCAGAAATAATAAGTATTCATATTATGCTTTTTCTTCTGTACACTTACAAACATAATTCATTTTTGAAGTATAGTTAATTTATAATATTAAATTAGTTATAGGTGTATAACATAGCATTTCAAAATTTTATAGATCATACTCCATTTAAAGTTACTATAAAATATTAGCTATATTCCCTGTGTTGAATACTATATCCTTTTAGTATATTTATTTTACATATAGAAATCCAATTAATAGAGTGATAGTTTACAAAGAAAGAGCAGACGGAAGATTTAACTCTGTGAACATTAAGAGAATATGTCTAGGTTTAGTGTCAAACCAGATGATCTGCCCCCCATCCCCCACCAAAAAAAAGAGCAAACAGAAATTAGGAAATTGACCCTATGAGCAAAACCTAAGGAATGTGAAAAACAAATTCCTTAGACTAAAGATGACCTAATAAAAAGAGGACTGATAAAAGACAATTAGATGTATGGAGTCAAATATCTATTTCTCTATAAACAACAATCAGAATGAGGGCAGGGAAGGAAGGAAGGAAGGAGAGAGGGAGGGAAGGAAAGGGAAGAAAGAAAGAGAGGGATGAAAACAAGGAGAGGTGGAGGAAGGAAAGGGAAAAAAGAAGAGAGGAGAAAGAGAGAGAGAGACAAGGCATGAAAGATAGGATGGGAATTTAGTGAATACACAAAACTCCTTGATTCTAAAGATTGTAAGCTGTGAATGCAAAATCTTGGTCACTGGGGACTATTCACCAAAGTGTAAACAGCTCTCTTTCTGAGCCAGTTTAAATATACTTAAATGGCAGCTTTAGCTGAGAACTTGACTTCCTGAAGTTCCTTCTAGTTTAGTCATTCTCTCTCACGTCTTATAGCTAGACGGAGTGCCTCATAAAAGTTCTTTCAACTTCTGCATATTCTTGGCCTGAAAGTTGGAGGGAGTTCTGCTGAGATTTGCATTTCCGTATTACTGATCTAAGAAGTTTGTGAGCACACATAAACCTTTGGATACTGATTGGAATTGCACTCAAGAGCTTCTTGGGTTGTCTGCTACTTAATTAGACCTTCCACACAGGGAAAGAGCAATGAGCTGGTGTCCCATCTCCAGCAGATGCTTGTGCCAGATGTGCAGAGAAACACACACTCCATTTCCTATAATATTCTCTGTTGTTCATTTTTATACTGTAGCAAAGAAGCCTTTCTGAGAATACTCCTAGAATTTATGATGAAAACAAAAAATGTAAACACTAAAAGAGCTAATCTCTATTTCAATATTTTTGCTGTGTATGCTTTTAATGTATATTCTCTCTTCTCTATTGTTCTACTGCTTATACTTTAACTTCTACACAGTCATTTCTGATGATTCTAAATTGGACTTCCTGTGCACCAAAAAGAGGCCTGATTATCCCCTATATCCCAGAGCACTGGAGGATGATGCCTGAAATTCCACAGTCAGAAAATCTAGTCACCTTAGGGCAGGCTTTGATAAAATGTGATGTTGAGAGCATTGAGACTGATGTAGTGGAGAAACAGAGAAGAAAAGAACATTCCTGAGGAGATGTAAAAATTTTAAAGAAAAATAAACTAATAATAAATTATATCCATTGTGGTATTTTGCTAAAGGCAGTCTCTTTAAACCTTCTCATAAAGGCATTAGAGGGAGGACCTCAACCAGGACATCCAGGCAGGCAGCAAGTTTCACTGACTTAGAATTACTACAGATTTTGCCAGTAAAAATACCAATAATATCATTATTTGTTATCTGATACCTTACTACATTGATGAAAGAATACATTTGAGAATGCTTTTCTAGAATTAGTTGAGTCTGCATTCAGGGGTCTCTTGCCATTGCAGTCATATTCCTACTTCATATAGAATGAGGTATAAGAGAGGGAGTATAGGATTTACAGGTAAATAATATAATAGTAACTATTCTATGTCACAGTCTCTGAGCTCCTGTGTGACACACAGAGTTTACAATTCCTAACATACAGAGTCATTAAGTTCACATGATAAAAATACGCAAAGCATTGCATAGAGCTTAGTGCCTGTTTGGTGTCCAGTAAATATTAGCTTCCAACATTCTCTGACATAACTGCAGAAAGATCTATTTTGATCCACTTCTGAGAGTAATGAAAATTAAAAAAAAAAAAATCAACAAATGGGACCAAATTTAAGTTAAAAGCTTTTGCACAGCAAAGGAAACCATCAGCAGAACAGAAAGAAAACCCACAGAATGAGAGAAAATATTTCCATATGAAGTGACTGACAAGGGATTAATCTGCAAAATATGCAGACAGCACATGCAGCTCAATAAAAAAAAAAAAAAAAAACCCTGATCAAAAAAAATGGGTGGAAGATCTAAACAGACATTTCTCTGAAGAAGACATACAGATGGCCAAGAGGCACATGAAAAATGTTCAACACCGTTAATTATTAGAGAAATGCAAATCAAAATTACAAAGAGATAGCACTTCACACTGGTTAGAACAGCCATCATCAAAAATTCTACAAACAATGGGACTTGCCAGGTGGTCAAGAGAAAACCCTAATTCAAAAAGATAGATGCACCCCAATGTTCACTGCAGTGCTATTTACAATAGCCAGGACATGGAAGCAACTTAAATGTCCATCAACAGAGGAATGGATAAAGAAGATGTGGTACATATATACAATGAAATATTACTCAGCCATAAGAGAGAAAGAAATAATGCATTTATAGCAACATGGATGGATCTAGAGATTGTCATACTGAGTGAAATAAGTCAGACAGAGAAAGATAAGTATCATATATCACATATATTGCTTATATGTGAAATCTAAAAAAAAAAAAAGTACAAACTTACTTACAACTTACTTAAAAAACAGAAATAGAATCACATGTAGAAAACAAACTTATGGTTACTAAGCGGGGAAGATGGGGGTTAAATTGGGAGATTCAGATATGATATACACACACTACTATATAGAAAAGAGAACTATAAAGAACCTAATTATAGCACAGGGAACTCTATTCTGTGCTCTGTAACAACCTATATGGGAATGGAGTCTAGAAGACAATGATATATCAATATGTATGTGTATGGCAGATTCACTTTGATGTACACCTAAAACTAACACAACATTGTAAATTAACTATATTCTAATTTAAAAAAAAATCAAGGTGCCAAACAAAATATAAAAGTATGAATCATAATATTTAAAATGTTTATGAACATATATCTGTATATTCACTGGGATAGGAAAGGAAATGCAGGAAGGGTGACAGGAAGGGAGATAAATTCCAGTTCTTGATACCCAGTTGTAATGTCTGAATTTGTTCAAATAAATATTTATAGCTCATGGAATTTAAAATTATTAATAAATCAGATGACCAATGAAAAAATAAATTAAAAACAGACAAATAGTTTCCTTCCCACTACTCCCATCCCCACTGCCTAAATTTTCTCTAAAGGATAATTTTTTCATAGTGAAATTGAAAGTATTAGTCACTCAATCATGTCTGTCTCTTCATGACCTCATGGACTGTAGCCCACTAGGCTTCTCTGTCCATGGGATTCTCCAGACAAGAATATTGCAGTGTGTTGTCATTCCCTTCTCCAGGGAATCTTTCTGACCCAGGGATCAAACCTGGCTCTCCTGCAATACAGGTGGATTCTCTACTGATAGGACCCATCCTTTATGTCCCCTCATGGGCTTCCCTGGTAGCTCAGCTGGTAAAGAATATGCCTACAATGCGGGAGGCCTGGGTTCGAACCCTGGGTTGGGAAGAGACCCTGGAGAAGGGCATGGCAACCCACCCCAGTATTCTTGCCTGGAGAATCCCCATGGACAAAAGAGCCTGGCGGGCTATAGTCCATGGGGTCACAAAGAGTCGGACATGACTGAGTGACTAAGCACATTTGTTGTATGCTAAATATCAGCTAATGATATCTTGCCTTTGGATTCTTAGATAAAACTATCTCACTCTTTTCTATCACAGTTTATGTAAAATCTAATGCCTTGTCAAAAATTTCAGCAAATTTCCCAAAACTTCCATTCATGGCTACATTTGGACACTAGTTTCTGACCCAGGGAACTCTCATATTCCCTTACATTCCACCTTCTACAGCTATGCATTTCTCCCAACTTGATGTGGATCCCTATATGAAAAAAATTCTTATCCTTGATTTCTACCAAAAATTTACATAAGCAACAGAGGTAATACCACAGAGATGGAAGAACTCAGAACAATACATACCACTGTCCCTACACTTTCATTGCCTCTCTAGCATGGGAAATTTCTTACTGGACGTCCTTTTCCCCAGGTTCAGCCCCTAATCAAACTGCTTTGCCTTTTCTTCCAACTGTTTCCCTTCATTATTTTCATATTTACCCCCACCACTATTCCATTCATCTCTTAGGTATCCATCCTGTATTTTCCCAGCTTGCTTCTTCAGAAGCTTTTCTTGTCTCTGTTAACTTAGTAGAGTACATTCAGTTTCTTCACCAAGAAGACCCTAGATTCCCCACTATTAAACTATATTTTTTGTATTACTGTAAGAGTGCTGGATACGCTTACTGAAAGTGAGTATTTTGAATGACAATTCTTTTGTATCTTCTTTTTGTAAATGACTGAAATATAAAAGTGAACTGTCCTTCCGCAGGATATCAACACAAGCTTCATTTATTTTTTTCCTGTTTTTGTTGTTGTTCTATAGTGAGCTACTTTGAGTATTCACATATCATCACTTTTAAACTGTACACTGAACCTCTGTGCAAGAATAAACAAACATATTATTATAGTCAAAACAAGTCTTTTTAAAAAGGAGGAAGAAAGGTAGGGGAAGGGTCAAAGGCAAAGTCAAGGGCAAGTCCAAACAGCTAGTGTGAGGCCAAGTTCAAAGTCAACCTCAAGTTCAATCCAAGGTCAAAGTCAAAGTCAAGTCTTTTTCCTTGTTTTAATAATTGCTCCAAGTGATTCTGTTGCATGCTGAAGTTAGCAAAGCACTACTATAATGAACAAACTTTCACTGTATCTTCTGTTTTAAAAAAATTGGAGTTTAATTGCTTTACAATATTGTGTTAAGTTTCTGCTGTACAAATGGATCAGGTATAAGTTTACATATATTCCTTCCTTTTTGACTCTCCCTCCCATTCCACTCCTCTATAATCTATACCACTTTTGTAAAAAATTCTATTAAAAATCATTCTGAAGCATTTTCTTTTTTTAAATTTATTTTTTTTAAAAAAAGACTAGAGCTATCCTATGATCCCGCAATCCCACTCCTGGGTGTATATCTTGAGAAAATCATGATTTTAAAAGATACATACACCCCAGTGTTCACTGCAGCACCGTTTACAATAGGCAAGATATGGAAGTCCCTAAATGTTCATCGGCAGAGGAATAGATAAATAAGATGTGGTACATATATACAAAGGAATACTACTCAGCCATAAAAAAGATTGAAATAATGTCATTGGCAGCAACGTGGATAGACCTGGAAATTCTCATACTGACTGAAGTAAGTCAGACAGAGAGAAATATATGATATGGCTTATATGCAAAATCTAAAAAAAAAAAAAAAAATGATACAAATGAACTTATTTATAAAACAGAAACACAGACTTAGAGAATGAATTTATGGTTACCAGAAAGAAAGGGCAGGGGAAGGATAGTTTGGGAGTTTGGGATTGGCACACTACTATATTGAAAATATATAACCAACAAAGACCTGCTATATAGCACAGGGAACTCAGCTCAATATTCTGTAATAACCAAAAAAGGAGAAAAATTGAAAAAGGATACTGGTATTGGTATAACCAAATCACTTTACTGTACATCTGTAAGTAACATATCATTGCTAATCAACTTTTCTCCAATATAAAATAAAAATTAAAAAAATAAAAATCCTATTAAAATTTTTTCTAAAGAAAAAGTCTTTCTATACTTGTTCATTTATTCCTAATACTTGAACATCCAATACTAGAGCTCTCCAGTGCTGCTCTGACCCAACTAGACTGCAATCCTCATGAGGGGAGCAATTTTTGTTTTACCTACTGCTAAGTCCCTGACATAGTACAACAGCGTTTGGAGGTCTCTAATGCAAATGTGAGATAAAGCTTCAGGCTGGAGTTATCTGAAGATTCAACTGAGATGTGTGTGCAAATGACCTCTTCATTCCTATGGCTGGCCTTTCAGTGCCCCTTTCTGAGGTCTCTATTAGAAGGTACTTGAATTTCTCTTTTGGTAGATCAGGGCTCCAAGAGATAAAGGAAGTAAATACCAATCCTCTAACAGTCTGGGTATGAAATTAGCATAATGCTATAAACTGAGTGTTCCTGTTCCCCCAGAATTCATGGTAAATCCTAATGCTCAATGTATTTGGAGGCAAAGCCTTTGGGAATTGATTAGGTCATGAATGCATAGCCTTTATGACTGTAACTGTGCCCTTATAAAAGAGACTCTAGAGAGTTCCCTGGAACCTCCTACCATGTGAGGATACAGTGAGAAAAGGGAATTCTAGGACTGAGGCTCTCACCAGAACCCAACCTCGCTGGCTCCCTGATCTTGGACTTCCTAGCATCCAGAACTGTGAGTAATAAATGATGTCTGTAAGCCTCTCTGTCTAGGGCTTTTGTGTTATAGCAGCCCAAATGGACTCAGACATGTAGTATCACTTCTGCCGTAACTCACTGGTCAGATGTCCCTGGTAGGTCAGCCCAGATTCAAGGGAGGGAACTACCTCCCACTCTTTGATTGGATGACCATCTTTACCAGCAGCTCATACATTAAGCCCTATTTCATTGATCTGTGTAGTGATCAGGCTCCATACAAAACTAGAAATACACATTATCTCATTTAATGGCCATAGCAACTCACTGAGGTTATTATGAGTCGGTTTGGGCAGCTGACAGCCATGGTTACAGTGAGTTGTAAAGTGTGCTACTGGTTCTTGTGGTCTGACTTTGATGCCCAGATATTTTATTATCATGACATATAGGCTCTGATTTAGTTCACCAGAAGATTCTGCTAGTAAGATTTATTGTCATCCATCTTCCAGGGTGTGTCCAGCAACACTGATATATTCATATATTTCTGAGAACTCCAGACAGTTGCTTCTGCAAACATCAGATTGCAATTCAACTTGCAATTTTTTTTAGTCCACTGCCAACTGACTACAGGAACCTATGACAATAGGTCGGACATTTATATAATACTTGATCATGGTTGCTTTTGAGGATACAAAACTACCTATGTTTATTTTCTGTTTGTTTTTAAAATTTACAAACACATATTGGCTTGATATTGGTTGACAAGCTTGGGCAGAGCTTGGAATATTTGCTTGCTCAGGAGGGCATGTCATAATTTTTGGAAGTTCCACTTATTCCTTTAATAGCAAACAAATTGACACAATAATCCTGTCTTCTAGATGAATCTCTCTAGTCCTTAATCTATGAAAAGATCTGGCACATGAACACTGAAGTAAATTTATATAATGGAGAAATACTATAAGTTTCTTTCTTTCATGAGAAATACTCATAGTAATCTGGAATATCCTGTATACCAAGTCTGTAAAACAGGAAGCATTATTCATTTTTAGCAGGAAGTTTCTTTTTAATATTAAACTAATTTCTTCTTTCTAGTTGAACTTTTCTTTTTTCTCATAATTTCTTACTAAAAGATTTCCACACTTGTAAAAGTAAATATTTTTTTAAAAAGAGACTAAAATTTATTCAGTAAAGTGCTTTACACCTTAGGATTGTGTATGTGGGTATTCTCTGTTCAAAACTGTCACTAAAATATACAAATAAAAAGACAACATGGTATATATCTTAAGGCAGTATTGCAGATCATAAAGTTGTTTAATCCATCTTTCTTGTCCAAAATCTACTCTAAGAAGCTGATAGTCTCAAAATCTATTGAAAATGAAAACAAAAAACTTCACATTCTGAATGTCACATACTCAGTGATATATTTGCCTTTCATTCTATAGTTAATCATTCTGTTAAAAACCCACTATGATTGAATATTATTATAGGTTAGTCTTAGCTTCTTTTTTAAAATTTATTTTATTATTAAAGTTCAGTTGTGCTAGGTTCAGGTGTACAACAAAATAGTTCTGTTACATATATTGTATATATAGATACACACACACACATATACATCTATATGTATATATATTCTTTTTTTCAGTTTCTTTTTCCATATAGGTCATTACAAAATACTGAGTGCAATAATATATGAAAGTGAAAGTCACTCAGTGGTGTCCACCTCTTTGCAACCCCATGGACTATCAGTCCAGTTCAGTTCAGTCGATAGTCATGTCTGACTCTTTGCAACCCCATGGACAGCCTTGCTGTCCATCCCCAACTCCCCGAGTTTACTCAAACTCATGTCCACTGAGTCGCTAATACCATCCAACCATCTCAACCTCTGTTGTCACCTTCTCCCACCTTCAGTATTTCCCACCATCAGGGTCCTTTCAAATGAGTCACTTCTTCACAACAGGTGCTAAAAGCATTGGAGCTTCAACTTCAGCATCAATCCTTCCATGAATATTCAGGACTGATTTCCTTTAGGGTGGACTGATTGTATCTCCTTGCAGTCCAGGGGACTCTCAAGAGTCTTCTCCAACACCACAGTTCAAAAACATCAATTCTTTACCACTCAGCTTTCTTTATAGTCCAACTCTCACATCCATACATGACTACTGGGAAAACCATAGCTTTGACTAGTAGGACTTTTGTTGGCAGAGTAATGTCTCTGCTTTTTAATGTGCTGTCTAGGTCGGTCATAATGAATTCTCCAGGCAAGAATACTGGAGTGGGTAGCCGTTCCGTCTCCAGGGGATCTTCCCAAAACAGGGATTGAACCCTGGCCTCCCACATTGCAGGTGGATTCTTTACCAGCTGAGCAACCATGGAAGCCCAAGCATACTGGAGTGGGTAGCCTATCGCTTCTCCAGTGGATCTTCCTGACCCAGGAATTGAACCAGGGTCTCCTGCATTGCAAGCAAATCTTTACCAGCTGAGCAACCAGGGAAGCCCTTTAAATATATATAAATAAATAATGTATAAATTATATAAAATAAAATTGTATATTTATTTAAATATATAATATATAAAAATAAAACTATATAAATAATCACATATAAATACATATATATGTGTGTAATATACTATATTATATAGTATATATATATATATATATATATATACACACACACATACCAGGGAAGCCCTTCAAATATATATATATATTGCATATGCAATATACTATATTATATACTATATCAAAATTGTATATTGTCACCCTGCTTATTTAAATTATATGCAGAGTACATCATGAGAAACACTGGGCTGGATGAAGCACGCTCTGGATTCAAGATTGCCGGGAGAAATATCAATAACCTCAGATATGCAGATGTCATCACCCTTAGGGCAGAAAGCAGAGAGGAACTAAAGGGACTCTTGATGAAAGTGAAGGAGGAGAGAGAAAAAGTTGGCTTAAAACTCAACATTCAGAAAACTAAGATCATGACATCTGCTCCCATCACTTCTTGGCAAATAGATGGGGAAACAGTGGAAACAGTGACAGATTTTATTTTAGGGGGCTCCAAAATCACTGCAGATGGTGACTGCAGCCATGAAATTAAAAGATGCTTACTCCTTGGAAGGAAAGTTATGACCAACCTAGACAGCATATTAAAAAGCAGAGACATTACTTTGCCAACAAAGGTTCGTCTAGTCAAGGCTATGGTTTTTCCAGTGGTCATGTATGGATGTGAGAGTTGGACTATAAAGTAAGCTGAACACTTAAGAATTGATGCTTTTGAACTGTGGTGTTGGAGAAGTCTCTTGAGATTCCCTTGGACTGCAAGGAGATCCAACCAGTCCATCCTAAAGGAAATCAGTCCTGAATATTCATTGGAAGGACTGATGCTGAAGCTGAAACTCCAGTACTTTGGCCACCTGATGCAAAGAACTGACTCATTTGAAAAGACCTTAATGCTGGGAGAGATTGAAGGCAGGAGGAGAAGGGGTGACAGAGGACGAGATGGTTTGATGGCATCACTGACTCAAGTGGACATGAATTTGGGTGGAGTCCAGGAGTTGGTGATGTACAGGGGAGCGGTCCATGGGGTCGTGAAGAGTCAGACACCACTGAGTGACTGAACTTAATTGAATATTATATATATATACACACACACACACAAAACATAGAGTTCCCTGTGCTACACAGTAGGTGCTTGTCATTTACCTGTTTTCTATATAGTAGTATACGTATGTTATGTATTCAGGGATATATTTTCTTTCCATTCTATAGTTTGTCATTCTGTTAGGACTCACTATGACTGAATGATATTATCACAGTTTAGGCTTAAGTTTCAATACCGTGTATATCTGCTTAAAAGGAAGGAATTTATTAGTCTCTCATCATCAAGTCCTTACATTTTGCCCCAAGTTTATTATAGCACATTGTGTTTCTGAAAAGCAGATCCAGTATTTCAAATTTCCCTAGTGTCTGTTAGAAAGAACTCAGTAGTAGAGGATACTCAAAGGAGAATGTGAACTTGCAGTTTAAAATTAAAAACAAAATTATAATCCATGGCAATGAGTCTTACTTTATTTCCCTATTCCCCAATCCTCTTTAAGGACTAGGAAAATGGAATGGGGCCCAGATTTATGATAATAGCCAAGAGCATAATCACATAAATAGGGCACAGAGTCTGAAATCTTTGAGCTTATTCCCTGGCATTCCCCTGGTTGGTTAGGAATTGTCTGTGGGCGGGGGAGGTGTTTGAGTACATGTACTCCTTAAAAAGGAGAAGCATGATACAAACTTTAAACACTTTTAAATCTTTAATTAAAGTTTATATTGTTAGGAATGAGAATAATTATGCAAAGCTTCAGTTCAGTTCAGTCACTCAGTCATGTCCGACTCTTTGCCACCCCATGGACTGCAGCACACTAGGCCACCCTGTCCATCACCAACTCCCAGAGTTTACTCAAACTCATGTCCATTGAGTCAGTAATACCATCCAACCATCTCATCCTCTGTCATCCCCTTCTCCTCCCTCCTTCTATCTTTCCCAGTATCAGCGTCTTTTCAAATGAGTTAGTTCTTCACATCAGGTGGCCAAAGTACTGGAGTTTCAGCTTCAGCATCAGTCCTTCCAATGAATATTCAGGACTGATTTCCTTTAGGATGGACTGGTCGGATCTCCTTGCTGTAAAAGGGACTCTCAAGAGTCTTCTCCAATACCACAGTTCAAAAGCATCAATTCTTCAGTGCTCAGCTTTCTTTATGCAAAGCTTAGTTTAATATTATATAAGCAATGGACAGACTTTAATATGATTTCACAAAAGAATACTTTTATTTTAAAAATTCAAATTAGCACCAGAAATAACTGCAAACTTTACAATGAACCTTTTTCAAGATGAAGTTATAATTTTCTATCCATATTTAGTAATCAAGATAGATTTTGAATGACAATTATTATTTTCTAAACTCTAAATAAGATTCCTAAAATACAGTCTAAAACATGAGAGTTTGGACTCCATTCTATCACTTGTGACTTGACTAGGTCAATTTCTAAGACATGCACAAGTCATTCCTGAGTCATTTCATGAGTTAATGTGAAAAACAATCACCAAAGTTGTTAAACTTGTGACTTGATAAAAACAGATTCCTCCTATGAGGAAGAAACAGATGTGGAGAAGGTGCTTCTTAATGAAATCATTTGCTGAAAAACAATAAAGAGATAACAGTATACATTGAAATGCTGTCACTTCTATTGTAATAAAATACAAAACTTTTATCCTGGGAGACTAAGAGAGATTGTAATTCAGTAGAGGAGAAACATGCAGACTGCTCTATCGATCAATACAAAGTAAAAGATAATTCATAATAGCCCACTTCAGAACAATTAATGTCTTTCATTCTAAGTTGAATGAAGAGGAGAAAAGGAGGGCACAGACAAGATAGCAATAAAGAGAAAGAGAAGACATCGTTAAAACATGGTCCTTCAGTTACTTTCCAGCACAAAACATTGTCAAGACTAGAGACCAGGGCAGTCAGGATGTGATTTATTTGCCTGTAGCTGGGATTGACTGATCCATCCTATCAAGAATATTCTGAAGTAATTAGATTAAATTTTGATTTGAAGGTATTTATTCATATTCACAGTTTATGTAGTACATTGGAATGATGATTTGGTTCTCTGGGGGAAAAAAAACTCTTAAGAAAGAAGACTATTTACTTTCATTTCTATTGAGCCATTATCAACCAAGTACAGTTAGACTATCTCTTCAGGGTGAGGACAAAACAACAGTATTTATTCAAGAACATTAAAAGACATATGCTAGAGTTCCTAAACCCTTAGTAAGCCTTCAAGTGGAACAGAAAATGCTTTTAAATATATTTAGTGAGAAGTTCTCATACAATAATTGTGTTTACCTCCAAGGGGATTCAAGTTTTCTAATCCCAAAATCAAGCCCAACAGAGTCAAATATTTGGATATGGAAAGTTATCTAAAAAATTTGACAAAACTATTTAAGCCCTGGAAAACAGGCACCGTGTACTATGCAATACAATTTCTTGATGATCCTTCAATACTCCATATAGCTATGACTTGTAATACAATGTCATTCCATGCTTTCATGGTCTTCATATAAAGTCATAAATTTGTATTTGTTAAAATTTAGATTAAAATAAAAATAGTGGTTCAAGCTATTTCAAGATTCAGAAATGCTAAATACTTAATTTATCCTAAGTCTTTGGAATACCTAGTCTATGCTAAAGTTTGGCATTAATATTATAAAGCCTTTAGACATTGAAGAAAGTGAAAGTATCACTAAATGAAAGACAAAATACATGACTAAAGATGCAGTATATGATTTTAGAACTGGACTTTTAAATTAACTGGCATCATACATTTTTCCAATGATTCAACTTGGATAACAATTATAACGTTTCTTGAGATATATTAAGTTAATATGTGGGGCATAATTGGAACTAGACAGTTAGACTGTAGTATTAAAAAGGAATCAAGTAGTTTGAGTCTGCACAGAATGACCATTTAGAAATTTTTAAACCACACTTATGATTAATACTGGTAGATAGGCTTTAAAATATTTTGTGCTACTGAATAAATGTAAGGGATTTTTATAAATGGAAGTCTGAACTATATGATCATGAATGTGTCAAGGGGAATAAATACAGACTAACACAATGGAAGATTTCTTCACAATGGTGACCTAAACTGGGTCTTACAGTTTGAACAAGGAAAATTTATTTAAACCATGAAGAGAAATAAAATATGAATTCCAAATATTAAAAAAAAAAAAAACAGAAATTTGGTTAATTTATATTACAAAGGCAAGTGCCTAGAAACTTGCAGGCTAAAAATTTAAAGGGAACTTTTATGTTAACCCATCTACCCCTTTGTAAGTCTCCAGCTTCTGAAAGGGAGAAGGCAATGGCACTCCACGCCAGTACTCTTGCCTGGAAAATCCCATGGATAGAGGAGCCTGGTAGACTGCTGTCCATGGGTCGCTAAGAGTCAGACACGACTGAGCAACTTCACTTTCACTTTTCACTTTCCTGCATTGGAGAAGGAAATGGCAACCCACTCCAGTGTTCTTGACTGGAGAATCCCAGGGATGGGGGAGCCTGGTGGGCTGCTGTCTATGGGGTCACACAGAGTCGGACACGACTGAGGCAACTTAGCAGCAGCAGCAGCAGCTTCTGAAAGAATGCAGATATCTTAGCAGATGACAAAAGCACATGTAATATGATGGCAATCCATTCTCCTCAAGGGAAGTTTTTCCCAGAAGTAGAAACACAAGTTTTTCTCAACAAGATATTTCAGGTGCTGTAATAGGGCAATTCAAAGAGAAACAAGAGTCTCAAGAAATTATCAAGGTATTTTCTTTGGCTCCAAAAGCACTGCAAATGGTGACTGCAGCCATGAAATTAAAAGACGCTTGCTCCAGGGAAGAAAAGTTATGACCAACCTAGACAGCATATTAAAAAGCAGAGACATTACTGTGCCAACAAAGGTCCGTCTAGTCAAAGCTATGGTTTTTCCAGTAGTCATGTATGGATATGAGAGTTGGACCATAAAGAAAACTGAGGCTGAAGAATTGACTCTTTTGAACTGTAGTATTGGAGGAGACTCTTGCTAGTCCCTTGGACTGCAAGGAGATCAAACCAGTCAATCCTAAAGAAAATCAGTCCTGAATATTCATTGGAAGGACAGATGCTGAAGTTGAAGCTCCAATACTTTGGCCACCTGATGCGAAGAACGGACTCCCTGGAAAAGATCCTGATGCTGGGAAAGATAGAAGGTAGGAGGAAAAGGAGATGACAGAGGACAAGATGGTTAAATGGCATCACCGAATCAATGGATATGAGTTTGAGCAAGTTCCAGGAGATAGTGAAGGACAGGGAATCCTGGCATGCTGCAGTCCATGGGGTCATAAAGAGTTGGACACGACTGAGTGACTGAACAGCAACAACAAAATTTAGGTAACAAGATGGCCTCATCTGGAAATCACAGAACTTTTGCTTTAATTGAAAAGATGTTATTACCAGTCAGAACAGTCTTGGTGGTACAGTTTGGAACTCTGAGCTGTGTAACAGAGTTTATTTTATGTCTACCCAAGTGGCTAGCAAAACCATGATTGTCAAAAGCAAGGTATTATCTGAAATATTTATATCCAGTGTAATGACAATGGTACTGGGTAAAAATAGTTCAGTAAATGAAAATTCTAGAAGGCATCCAGTAGTCCTTGCCACACTGGTTGGCATTAAAATCCTTCTCAGTTAGTAATCACTTTATTACTTTTCTGAATTACTTTATCCAAATGTTCAAGAAATACTGCTATGGTAATATATCTCTTGAGGTACATTTACTACTGCTTTCATATTTTCTATACTTTCATTCTTTTTAGTTTGCTATATTTTATGGCCTAAAACTTCATCATTTTTGCACATATATCCTATTTTGTCCAGTTTTTATAAGTCTTCAAAAAAATGCTCTTATGAAGGACTGCTCATATCACAGATAAAAATTAAGGTTCTATTTTTCTTCAAGACCTAGAATTTCATGTACACATTAAGATAAAACAAAAATTTCTACCTGCCTAACATTATGACCCAGACACAAGATTAGAAAGAGAAAGCAATAGCTATTGTTATCTTCTTTAGTTTAAAATAATCACTGATATTTTATTTTGGTATGCAAGTAAAAACTTGCATTGTTAGCAAGAAGAAAGAAAAAAAAAATACCTCTGTTGGGGCAAGTTGAGATTCCCACCTGTGTTTTAAAGTGCATCTATTGTAATCATGCAAACTTATATTTTACAGTAATTTATAGAGAAGGCAATGGCAACCCACTCCAGTACTCTTGCCTGGAAAATCCCATGGACAGAGGAGCCTGGTAGGCTGCAGTCCATGGGGTCACAAGGAGTCGGATACGACTGAGTGACTTCACTTTCACTTTCATGCATTGGAGAAGGAAATGGCAACCCAGTCCAGTGTTCTTGCCTGGAGAATTCCAGGGACAGGGGAGCCTGTTGGGCTGCTGTCTCTGGGGTCGCATAGAGTTGGACACGACTGAAGCAACTTAGCAGCAGCAGCAGCAGCAGCAACATACAGACACTAATATTGTTTCTTATCTAAGTGATGACTGTCTAAATGCCTAAAGCAGAATTTGTTATTGAATTACACAGACCTTCCATTAAGCGCCATTGAGATTGATGCCTTTTGATTTCAACTATAATTTTAAGATCAAATGTAAGATACTTGAAGCTAATGCTATTAAACCACTCTCAGACTTTTTATTACTGGTTAGGAACATAAATTCAGCCTTGAACTCTCCTTTTAAGTCACATGACATTTATCTGATAGTGGCCACAATGTCCTCTCTGTAGGAATCTAAAGACCTGTATCTGCTAGTTATGATCAGATAGCAAAGTTCAAGGCGATGGAGGTCAAAAGTGAAATTAAACCATGAATACTGCTCACAGTAGGGAAAGGGGAAAATGGTTAAAGAAACAAAGGCGCACTCACAGGAACAAAATGTCAACAGTGAGTCTACAGAAAATGTGCAGAGGTGTACGTGCCCAGAAATAGGTATGAACAAAGGGGACAGCCCCTAAATATACTCTAGGAAACCAATGTTGGAGTCAAAGAGACCTTTATTTAACTCTAGGGTTTTCCTTTACTCTACGCTTTCAGACCTAGATTCCAGGATGACAAAGAAAAGCCATTATATCTTCTAAGTGAGAGCGCTTCTGCTATTGGAAGATAGAAGTACCAACTCTTCAGTAGTCTTATCAGTTCTAATCACATATCATGTTATTTGCCCAAAATTCAAATAGTACAAGTTGACCCTTCATTTAACCCTTCACAAGTCCAGGCATTTATCTTTGTCATGTGAATTTTTTGCCTCTTCATTTTAATAAAACAAACCCCCCAAAAAATCAATACTGTAGATCATGACAGAGCAGTACATAATACACTGCTGCCGCTGCTGCTAAGTCGCTTCAGTCGTGTCCGACTCTGTGTGACCCCATAGACGGCAGCCCACCAGGCTCCCTCGTCCCTGGGATTCTCCAGGCAAGAACACTGGAGTGAGTTCCCATTTCCTTCTCCAATGCATGACAGTGAAAAGTGAAAGTGAAGTCGCTCAGTGGTATCCGACTCTTCGCGACCCCGTGGCCTGCAGCCCACCAGACTCCTCCGTCCATGGGATTTTCCAGGCAAGAGTACAGGAGTGGGGTGCCATCACCTTCTCCGTCATAATACACTGGTCCTGTCTTAATTTATAAGTTTTTTAAATTACTTTATTTTAGGTAATATTACTTTACTTCTTTGGCTATAGGATTGTATTTAGGTCTGAATCAATAGAGCACATTACTGTCTTAACTAGGTATATAGTTATTTTCTCTGTATAGTTTTGTATATTGAGGTAATTGGCAAATTTTTTGAGGACATATTCAATATATCCTACTACCAGGTATGATATTTTTCTGTGCCCAGCATAGAGTTTTGAATAGATGACCCAATGGTCACGGAAAAATTTAAAGCTAAATTAAAACACACACATACATCATTACCTTAATGTATCACTCTATCCAATAAATATAGAAAGCAAGTAGATCAGAAGTATATTTTATCTTTCTCAACCCACATGTTCACTCTTCTCCATGATCCCCTGATACTTTAATAAATTAGCAATAAAATCAAACAGTTTAGTAATAAGCATTTTACTACCAGCACACAAGGAGCATTTCTGTCCTCAGAATTTACATGTATTTTTAACTGCATCTTCCCATTATGTTACTGATTATTTAAAATAAATATGACCATTGTGATTCAACTACTGATTTATATTTTTTAAAAAAACTGAAATAAACAAGATATTTTATCTTTTCAAGGTCATCCAAATGACTGCAATGAGTTGAAAAAAGCAAGAATGTCACTCAGCTTGAAATAAAAATTATGGCTCTGAATTCAGAACAAAGGTTAGAACATTAAAGTTTCCTTTACTTCTCATGTCTGACTTAACTCTATGCTGGAAAATTAAATGTAAGATAAAAAAAAATTATTTTCTCTCCAAAAATATTCTAGTTAAAAATAATTTTACTTGAATTTCTTGTGATTCTAGTATGCAGATGGCTACATAGGAGACACCACATATGTTGGCAGCACCAAGCCTTATATTTGAACTTCACTAGCCATATGACCTGTGACAGGGTCCTTTACTCCCTGACAAAATGCTATTGTCATTCTTGACTGTAAATGTTTAAGATTGAGAACTTCTATCTTTGCCTTAAAGTTTTATTCTCTTTGTTCAGCCTGGGTGATCTCATTGACTTCCATTGTTTTAACTTCTACTTGTAAGTTGGTAACAAAAATCTTGCTTGAGATTTTCAGCTCTTGTAGCATAGACAATTCCAGTCAACCTGCTCAACAGCCCCGTCTTACCTTTTTCTCCTCCAGTATCTTCCCTCAGTAGGTACAGAACTGATTGCCCTGGGATCTACTGTCTAATACACCAATTTTTTCTCCTCTGCTTCAGGTACAAGAGCAGCTGTTCATGAGATTTTAGCCTTTCCATTCTCTTGCTTAAATACTTTAGTGAATCCCAACAACTTACAAAAGTTAGTATTATGAGATTTAAATCCTATCTTTTAGGACCTCTATGTACTAAACCTTGTTTACCTCTCCAATTTCCCCTCTCACCATTTCTCCCCTCACTTTTTTTGCTCACACTGAGTTATTTACAGTTCTCCACAAATATCAGGATATTTCCAATTACTCTTTCTTCATGTTTCTCTATTCATTTATACTTTCCTCAACCCTCCAACTCAGAGAAGGCAATGGCATCCCACTCTAGTACTTTTGCCTAGAAAATCCCATGGATGGAGGAGCCTGGTGGGCTGCAGTCCATGGGGTCACTAGAGTCGGACACGACCGAGCGACTTCACTTTCACTTCTCACTTTCATGCATTAGAGAAGGAAATGGCAACCCACTCCAGTGTTCTTTCCTGGAGAATCCCAGGGACGGGGAAGCCTGGTGGGCGGCCGTCTATGGGGTCACAGAGAGTCGGACATGACTGAAGCGACTTAGCAGCAGCAACAACTCTCCAACTAAATAACGTCATCTCTTCAGACACAGATCATGTGTCATCTCCTACCGAAAACAAAACTCTTCTCTAATTCCCTTTCCTCACTTGCTCTGATTAATATGCAATAAAAACCCAGTAACAATTCTATGGCAGCATACCACATTTATTTTTGAAATTATCTCTGCCTATATCTATGTTTCCTTATTTCTACATGGTTCTTATCATTTGATTCCTAAGCATGTAAGAGGTATTCAGTGAGGATCTGAAGGATGAATGAATAAATATATAATATCTGAGCTAGGCTTTAAGAAGATAAGCAAGATAGTGACTTGTGCAAGTGGCAGAAAGGTTGTTCCAGGCACTGCCACACCCTAAGCCCACAAGTGAGGAGGAAACCAGAGCACATACAAGTCAATGTAAAGTCAGTCAAAGGGAAAATGGTTCAGACAGCATAAACCATTCAGTAGCAATGGCTACTGCCACCTGGCTGTGTCCTCTCAGGGTACTTTAAAGTGTCCAGAGACCCTTCTCCAATCCAGGTAGCCTTCTATACCTCAGCACTTAATATGGATAATGAGAAGATTTGTTAAGAATTGCTGACTTCATACTTTACAATAAATATTATATAAAATCAACCAAAGTATCATTTCACAATCATATACCAGGAAGAATAGAGCCCTGTCTATGTCCAATTCCCACTTGATCAGGAGAAAAGTCTTGTTCATGGATTATTACCATGAATAATCTTCCTCTTGTCAGGGAACGTCTCTGGTCTGGATTTCAGCACTCTCTCATGGTCTTCATACCACACCATTCTGTGCTGGCTGCTTTCATCCTTGCACTGCAGAATTTTTTCAGTCTTTGCTTTAAGGTCACCTTAAGTATTCTATTTTTTTTAATCAAAGTGATGGTTAAGCTAGTTTTGTTCCTCTCTGTTATGCTCTACAAACTGTCTGGCCTGCATCACTTGGTACTGTAGACTGATTTCTTTCTATTTGGGGGGACCTGAATTTCTCTGTCTCTAATCTTAGGACATTGTGTTCTCTAGCCATCTGTTCCAGGGTTCTGCCTACACAGCAGAGATGGGGGAAATGTTTTATATCCTTCTTCTGTTGGGAAGAGTAGCTTCCAGATTGAGTGTGAACTAACAGCAGAACCCCTACTGCATGGGAATGTGGAGGCCATGACATTTCAGGTACAAAACAGTGATACCCACTCCTAAGTCCCTCAACTCTGTTCATCTCCAATAGACAACCTCATACTCAATGTCATGAAACTGAACAGGAAACATTTATGGTAGCAAAACAGAATTTATGAAGCTATTAAATTTGCAAAGTCAGATGAAGTCAAAATTCATGCAGAGTTTTAAATGAAGAGCTGCATAAAGACTGGATAATCAAATAAAGGTAATTCCATGAAAATTGTAACATCAAGACTTACTCTTACAATAGTGAGATATATCTTATTTTTACTTTCACATCGAGACTCTCAGTGGGTGCAAATGTTGTCAGTATGTAAATCAGCTTGGTCAAAAACATATCATATGCTTCAAAATTCTAAACACACTTTTCCTAAACATTAGCTGGAATTTTCCATTAAAAGGCATGACTTTTTTTTTTATAACCAACTACAAAAACTTTACTTTTCCAGGTTGTTTTAATACTAAAAATAAATAGCTCCTGGTCACCCATGCATTTATATAAGAGTAGTATCCACAGCAGTTATTGCTGAAGGACAGCTATACCTTCTGAAAGCATAAAAATAGGCTTGAATTCACCCTTGGAAACTTGAAAACTCATAGTGACATGTGCTATGTTTGATAACAGTGTTACTTGGCAGAACAAATTAGTGATGTCCAATCAACATCAAAAAGGACACTGGAACATATCAGACAGAAAGTTATTTTGACACATTGGAAATGTAGTATGTATATTAAAAAAAGACTCAGTTGAGCTTAATTTAATTTTATACAAATTTGATCTTCTGTAGATAAATGTGACATCTCTAATTTTCATGAGGTATCCTCAGCATTTAATTATCAGTTATTCATTGAAATGTTTTGGCTATCATGACACTTGATTGTTTTTCTTTTTGTTATTACTGGGTTCTCTGTGTAATGTGGTAAACATATCTCTATTTCAGAGATGAAGGAAAATATCCAGTAGGGTCTTAATACTGTAAAACACTAAATAAAGTATATGTAAATTACATTTCTCTGATATTATAAAATGTTCACCTATCTTGTTCACATTGGTTATTTTGTCATTAGTATGCCTTGCCTTTAAACAATGTTAATAGATACTTTCTCACAAGTGTTCAAATGACTATGTAGAAATGACTATCTCATAATAGTTTCTTTTTATATATATAAAATTGTTACTTCAGTATTTCAATGTTCTAGGTAGAAAAACCTCAAGACAGTTTGCATACATATAGAAGAATGACTTCCATGGCTATTTTCCTTTGAAAAATATCCACATATTGAAATATAATACCAATTTCAAATTTTTGCCTTGAAATGTTAAAGGCTCAGTATTAGAGAAGTTGCTCTCATTTATGATTTGGAAAACATAAAATGCTACCAAATGTACCATGATACCAATATGAATGAATTTTTCTGACAGTGCTGAAGATAATGTGGCATGCTACCCACATCTTCTCTTTAGGAATGAAGCCTCCATCCCCCACATGCAAGGACTTCTGACTGTTGAATCAAGGAGATTCACCTCCTTGCCACCCTTGAAAGACTACAACTTCAGACCTCCAATGGGATCTGGTGAGGCCTGTGCTGAAAATACAGCCCTTTTCAAATAACCCCTCTGGCCACCCCCGCTACTCTGACATTCTCACAGGAATTAAGGGTATTTCCTAGTGTATCTACTGCATGTAAATGTCTACCTTAGAATCTATTTCCTGGGGAAAATGATCTATGAAAACTAGCACTGGGAAACAGACACTAAAATGAGGTTTTGGGACCATACCATCCACTGTCCAGATACCATCCATCACTGGTGTTAGATGAAACGAAGAGCCTCTGGCCTGTGATCTTCTCCACTGGTAAACTGGATAGGTTGGGAAAGGGGAAGCTCTGGTGAGTACACTAACTTAGACACTCCCAGAGTTTCAGGGAATTGGCAGTCATAATTACAACAGAGGCAGATGGTTCTTGCTGGATGCTACTGATGTATTAGAGAAAAAATATAAAAAGAAGAGTAGAGGGTGATTAATTACCAATTCAAGGAAAAGTGTGACAGCTAGATAATCTCCCTGGTAAAATAGAAAAGTATCTTGTCTCCCTCATCCTGGAAGCAGTAAAGGCTAGGGATCAGACCCAGAACTTAAGAGTACTAAAGCTCTCAGGAAGACTCAGTTCTCACCTCCAGCAAGTCTATTATGCCAAGGTCAGATTCATTGTTGGGAAGGAGTGGGAATCTAAGATTAAGTTTGGAAAATCTGAATTTCCAGACCAATAGCCCCATGCAAGCCACAGCCCTCTGGTCCTTCACAAGTGACTCTCTTTGCTTAAGTTAAAGGTTGGTGCTCCTTCTACTCACCAGAACATCAAGTTAGAATTTATTTATATGAGGTCATTATACATGATGCAAACAATAAATTCCAAGCAAGGACATTGGAGACAGATGTTGACACTGTATTAGGATGGCTCTTAGAATCACAGAAGAAGCAATGACCCATACTCAGTGAAATAAAAATGACAAAAATATCATGGAAAATTGTGGAAGAGTTCAAAAGGCTCAGAGATTAGACATGCTAGAGTAGGTATACTATGCAAAGTCAGAACAAATGTCCGCCAGATAACTATATTTCACAGAGAAGACACAGAGGAGCCTCTGTTTAGCAAAGTGCTAAAAAATGTGTTTGTGAGAAGGGTACCAACCAGCATTATTAGGAAGCTCAGTGGTGGCTGTCATCTGTAGGATAAGGGGATCAGTAGGAGATGCTGTTACAGAAACGACTCCCCTGACAGCAGGGGATGGTATCATCTCCCAACCAGGAAGGCCATATGGTGTCACTTAACCATCAGAGACAAAGTTGGAGCCATGATCCTAATGAGCAGCAAGGCTGAACAAGCAGTCAGCATGGCCTGACTCATAAAACCTTAGAGACGGTTAATGGAACACAGTGTCCTTGGGGAAAGACAGTGTTTTGCTCCATCATCACAAAGAAATGAAAGATGGATGGTCAGGAGATTAAGAGTGGCTAGCCTTATAAAGCTCACCATCTCTAGCAGAGGATCCAGGCCTGAGCCAGTTTGCAGATCCAGAACCCCTTGATTAAAGGGCAGCTCAGGTCTAATGTAGGGTGGCTCAGTCAGTGAAGAATATGCCTACAATGCAAGAGACTGCCTGCAGCACAGGAGACCTGGGTTCGATCCCTGGGTCAGGAAGATCCCTTGGAGAAGGGAACAACAACCCACTCCAGTATTTTTGCCTGGGAAATCTCATGGACAGAGGAGCCTGGAGGGCTACAGTTCATGGGGTCATAAAAGTCTCTGTCTTACTATATAAAGGGTATGTAGTAAAATTTCCTCCGGCATTTTACCAAAGGAACCTTTGGCCATCTATGAAAGTAACTTCACTTTGAGGAAAAAGAGAATAGGTGGATTTGATTTATGACTCTTAGACACAGTGCTTGAGCCGACAATTACGGTTACATCCAGGTAACTGAAGTGTCAACATATCCATTCCCTGTCTCCACCTCTGTTATCTGAGAGGATGTGGAAGCCAGGCAGTAACTGTCCTGGCCTGGATCTGGCTTCAGTCTAGGTCTACCAATGTATTTTATGGTAATTTCCTTGATCCCTGAATGTATAATTGAAATGGATTCCCACACTGGTTCCATGGTTTGTGAGGTAGGAGCTATTAAAGAAGGGACAGCCAGATAGGAGCCTCTGAAACTCAACCCCCTCCCAGCCAAGATATTAAGAAGCTAGATTGTATCTCAGGAAGAATTATCTAAATATTTAAAAGGTGACTCGATGGACATGAGTCTGAGTGAACTCCGGGAGTTGGTGATAGACAGGAAGGCCTGGCGTGCTGCGATCATGGGGTCGCAAACAGTCGGACACGAATGAGTGACTGAACTGAACTGAACTGAAAGAGCTTTTGGTCCCTTCATATCATCATTTATTCTCCACACTGGCTCTCACACCAAACAGATCCTGAAGGATGAGAGTGGACTACTGCAAATTCAGTCAGGTAATAGTCCCAGTTGCAGCTTCTGAAACTGATGTTCTATTTTTGCTAAATCAATAGACCTGAGGTAAACTACCATTAATATGAAGAATGCACTCTTTCCTCGTACCTATTAAAAAGCAGTTCACATTGACATGGGATTGACTACAGTATATATTTTCAAGTTTCCCCCAGGGTTAGGTTTACTCTCCTGCACTTTGTTATATTGTCTGAAGTTCTCTACTACGTTAAATCAACCTCAGAATATTACGTGAGTCCCTACATCAATGACAACATGTTTGTCAAACAAGGTTACTTGTTCATCAATTTGGTTAATTAAATGAACTGAAAGCAAGTTAATCAAACCAAAATACACTTTGTACTAAATATGTTGGAGGCCTCCATGAAGTACATACACTGTACAAGGTTTTTAATCAGTGAACTTTTTCTATGTCCTGTGGTCTGGGGCATTCTTGGACATGTCCTTTGTAAAACATGGATTATCACCTCTCCCACTGCTAAGGAAACAAAACCTGGCTGGACTCCAGGATTTGCTCCCAATACAGTAAAGGCATGTCCTATGTCCTGGATTACATAGAAGGCTGCCAGCACCAAGGGGACCAAGAAGAGAACAGATCTCCACAGCAGGCCCAGCTTTCAGTACAGGCCTGTCTGCCTCTTGGGCTACATGATCCAGGAGACCCTATGGCTTCAGAGGTATATATGATAAGAAAAGATGCCATGTAGAGAATTATCCAGCAGTAAAATTACAACACAGACTGCTAGAGTCCTTGATAAAGGCCATGTCATCTGTGGCAAAGAGTTAAATAGCATTTGAAATGTAACCTGTATTGGCCTTCTGGGCCTTGATGGAGATAAGGCAAATGACCATGCAGCCAGAGGAACTCATAATGGGTTGCATTCTGTCCTATTGTAAGGGGGCACCCAACCATAATCCCTTGTAAGATCAGATGGAACCTGTGGGATAGGGCAGAAGCAGGTACAGAAGGCACAAGGGTCTGTTCATAAATAGTTGAAACAGATTTTGGCCTGTCTCTCAGCTCACTATAACTAAATCAGGAGGACCCCTTAAAACTAGATGATGGAGGGGGAAAAAAAAGTCACTCTGGAATCATAGATAACATCAGCTCAGTGTGAATCTGAAAGAAAATCTGCTAATGCAGGTTATCGTCATCCAGAGATGGCTATGAAAGTCAGTCATAGGGAAGAGTCTTTGCAATGACCAGAGCTTCAGACAGGATAGACCATCCACTTTGTGTGGGGAAAATGGCCTGGATTAAGAAGATTTATAACCTGATAGAAAGCAGAGACTGACTTGGCTATTGGGTCATGGATGTAAAAAGATAAAGGCTGGAAGACCAGGAGGTCTGGAGAAAATGTTGATATATAGATCCAAATGAACTTGTTTATATTATATGTTAAAGGCTATCCAAGAGCATCTACCATAGAAATGACACCAATAACACAGACACAATGGCTCAGCCACTTGGTATCCACCAGCTTCTGTTACTGGCCATCACAATGCTCTGGATTCATGAATAGTAGCATGGGGTCTCATTCATTAAGGCTGATTTCACTACTACCGGTGTTGAATATCTTGAGTTTCAGCAACACAGACCAAATCCCAGGTCTCAAAATACAGTAGACATTAGTAACTATTTAATAATTGGCTGTCAGAGGAAAAAAAGTCTTTGTCTCTGTGATATTACTATTTTCTGCATGATGAATTTGAAGTTACCAAGAGGTCACTACTGAACTTAGAGGCATAAAGAGAAGGGCACAGTCACCAGTTGAGACAAAACTAAAAGCAAACACTGCCACAGTGGCAAGCTGATTACACGGGAAACTTTTCATCTTGGAATTGAATCATCCTAACTGAGATCATTAATTATGTATATATTCCATCATTGGCTGCTTCTCATATCCACAAGGCTTAAATGAGCATTAGTATCTATGTGAAGGTCAACAGAATGTTTAAACCCTTGACATGAGATCCCATATATCATCATACTCAAGGTTAAAGAACCTCTTCCCAGCATAGGAAAAGTTGCAAAGGGAACATGTTCATGGAATAGAGTGATGCATCACATCAGTCCTAAAGGAAATCAACCTCTGAATATTCTTTAGAAGGACGGATGCTGAAGCTCCAATACTTTGGCCACCTGATGCAAAGAGCTGACTCACTGGAAAAGACCCTGATGCTGAGAAAGACTGAGGGCAGGAGGAGAAGTAGGTGACAGAGGATGAGATGGTTGGATGGCATCATTGACTCAATGGACATGAGTTTGAGCAAACTCCAGGAGATGATGAAGGACAGGGAACCGTGGTGTGCTGTAGTCCATGAGGTCACAGGGAGTCAGATACAATTCAGCAACTGAACAACAACAAATCGCATACCATAGAGAAGCTGCTGGCCTGTCAGAACAATAAAATGGACTTCTGAAGGTGCAGCTACCTGCTTAGAAATTATCATCCTTCAAGTATGAGGCATCATCCTCTCGGTCTTAGAACACACCATACACCTCAGTTACAGTTTTATTTCTTTAATAGGTTGAATGCATGGAATCAAGAAGATGGATGTAGAAGAGATGGCCGTTTTTAAGAGTTCTCATTTTCTTTTTGGGGAAATTGGTGCTTCTAGTGACTGAAAGTCTATGTTCTGCAGTTCTGGATGCCTTATTCTCCCAGAAAGTAAATGTTTCCACAAGGGGACTCAGCAAGAGCCCCACTGAATTGCAGATTCTCATTCTCCACCTGCAGAGATGACTGTCTGCTGAGCTCATAGCTGAACTGCCCCCCAAGAAAGGTTTCTGCCTCACCAAGGTTACACTTTCTTCTTAGTCTGCATCAAACATGCTGACAACCTGACCTCAGTTTGGGCCATCTCAGATCCAGAGTTTCACTTGTGCCTGATTAAGCCTCTGCTGCAACCGTCCAACAGTTCACCTCCTCCCCTGTACAAGCCTGCTCCCCTCTCTCTGTCACAGATATTGGTTGCTTATTCAACCACTTGCTTGAGAATCTCCATTTTAGCACCTACTTCCAGCCAAAACCAAACTCTGATGGTACCATCAATCTCAATCTCATTTTCAAAAACTTGTCCCAAATTCTCTACATTTTTCTGGCCACTTCATACCAAAGTTCAAAGACTTTTTTTTGTATTATTCTTTCTTATTCTTACTCTTAAAAAAATACTTCAAGCAGTGCTCATACAATCTGGCACTCAATTTTCAGAGTACATTTATATTTTCTAAAAATGATCATTTCATCAGAAGCAAATATCCCCTCTGACTAAAATTACCCTATTCCCCTACCACCTCATCGCAGAACACAGTCTGACTTCTCAGTAGATCTGAGTGTTACAAAGGGAAAACAACCAAAGCACTACTGTTAAATTTAAAACAAAATCATCTACCTTTTAGCCAAGTTCCACATGTCATCTCTTGGTCTATAATTGTATCACCATAAATAGCAGTTTCCTGATTCCTCTCAAATTTCTCCAAAGATTAATGTACAGGTTTTCTTATAATTTTAACAAAAATAGAGGCGGTGAGGCCTTCTTCCCTTTTCAAATGTGAAAAAGTCTTTTGTGAATTATAAAGACTATTTGACTGTTTAACACATCATTAAATCTTTATGTACTTTAAGAACTTCCTGAAAAAAAAAAATCTACTCACTTTTCAAATCCATTCAGGATATAAGTACGGCTAAAATAAATAGGGTGTTAAAATAAAACTCTAACTAGGCCATTATATTGGTGAGATAAACAGTACTGCCAGGTAAAATTTCTCTTGTTAAATTGGTCTTTATTTCCTAAACCTCTTACTTTTCTTTCTTAAAGTTGTCCAGCACCATGAAAATTCACAGATTCCAGGTACCGGTTTTGTTTTTTCTTTCATTTTCCCCTCTAGTTTCAAAAGGATTGCTTCTATAGCAAAGAAGCAATATTCCAGCTGGCTCCTAAACCATGTATTTTAAAGTTGTTTGGAAAACTAGAAATGGGTCACAAGACAATTTTTTCACTGTATCCATTACAGTGTCCAGATAACAAATTAGTTACAGAATCCAAGGTGCTTCTTGACACGTCAATATGTGGTTATGAACAAGATATACTTGAGCAAGGAATCAATTTCACTGCAAATGGTACATTATAGTATCAATATCTCAAATCAGTCTCTATCTCCATAACTCAGCTTTCTTCCCAATTTGTCCTTAATGTCTCTCAATTCTAATGACCAGCAAATTCTAAAGTCAATTACAGAATTCATCTCCCACTTTTTTCTCCAATATTGCATACATTATTCCCACCACAGATGTAACTGCTATGTCATTTTTAAAACACATTAGAGTAACTTGAGTTTAGAGTAAATTAATCAAATTGTAATTGGCCTTAACATAAAATCAACATCCAACACATGCAGGGTTGAAAAGAGGAAACAATGTTTACATTTTAAGACCAACAAGTTCACAATTTGTAATATGACATGCACTGAAATATATCATTTAATGTGTATTTAGGGAAATTAATCACTGCAGATGGTGATTGCAGCCATGAAATTAAAAGATGCTTACTCATTGGAAGGAAAGTTATGACCAACCTAGACAGCATATTAAAAAGCAGAGACATTACTTTGCCAACAAAGGTCCATCTAGTCAAGGCTATGGTTTTTCCAGTGGTCATGTATGGATGTGAGAGTTGGAGTATAAAGAAAGCTGAGCACCGAAGAACTGATGCTTTTGAACTGTGGTGTTGGAAAAGACTCTTGAGAGTCCCTTGGACTGCAAAGAGATCCAACCAGTCCATCCTAAAGGAGATAAGTCCTGGGTGTTCATTGGAAGGACTGATGTTGAAGCTGAAACTCCAATACTCTGGCCACCTGATGTGAAGAGCTGACTCATTTGGAAAGACCCTGATGCTGGGAAAGATTGAGGGCAGGAGGAGAAGGCGATTACAGAGGATGAGATGGTTGGATGGCATCACCGACTTGATGGACATGGGTTTGGGTAGGCTCCGGGAGTTGGTGATGGACAGGGAGGCCTGGCGTGCTGCAGTTCATGAGGTCACAAAGAGTCGGACACGACTGAGGGACTGAACTGAACTGAACTGAGGGAAATTACATTTAGCAAAACAAATTCTTTATTTCCTTGAATGCCTTTCTGTTTCTCCTCTCTCTCCGTCTCTTTCTGCCTGCCTGCCTGTAGGTGTAATATTTCTTTTAGGACCTCAAACATAGCACTGTGTGAGACCTGTAGAAAGCCTTTGATAGGAAATCAATAAGTAATTGAATTCAAAATTGACTGAACTTAAAATAAGCTACAGCAATAAACCTATATCAGCAGAAAGGCAAATCTATTTCCCAAACAAGATCAAAGAAGCACAGCAACTCCATTATGTGACCTCACTGAAAATTAAAACAATTAAGAGGCTCACAGAGTAAGATATAAAAATACATTTTGTAACTTTGGTAGAATTCTTTGGGAACTAGAAGATCTTTGAACAAGATGAGGTATATCTGAAGAAAACTTTATACTTTTTCTCTTATTATAAATTATAAATAATCTCACACTAGATAAATAGTAAACAATCCTCATATTTAAAAAAAAAAACACAGACTGATACTGCAAGAGTGTAATTCAAAATATATAGTACTTGATAGGAAGTCTGGCTAACTCACAAGATTTGAAGAATATCTATTCACTCAGAAGTCACTTTTCAACAGTCCCCGGAATCCATGGCAGATTGAAGAGAGCTAGTAAAGCGAGAAATGAACAGGCCTGAAGCATTTAAAAATGGAAGTGACAAGTTACACCAAACTGAGCACTATAATAGCTTTCTTATAGTGCATGACAGTGGGAAGTATCTTTTACTCAAGATTCACTATGGTTGACTAGGAATTTCAAACCCTGGTATGGGTTCATGAGATTAAGAAATTCCACTTGACTTTCAGTTCACTAAGTAAACCACTTCTCCTCTGCTTCCTCTGTTCACCACCTTTATAAACTCATGATAATCTCCTCTTCCTCTGCATTTTAACGGACGATATGAGGTTTCAGAATTTAGGGGGGGAAATATCTATCAATAATGACAAAACATTGTCATCATCCTTAAGTGAATTTGGTCTTAAAGACATCATTAAGGTATCTGTAGCTCTCTTTGGAATCTACCACAAGCTCATCGTAAGCTGATGCTTTGTTATTGCTGTTTATTTTGCCTGCCTTTCCCTTATTTTATACCTGATGAGGATTCACAATAATGTGAGAGACTTCTAACTGAAGACTTGGTCCTCTGCCTCACAATTTATCTTCTCCATCCACACTGTACCGGGGGAGAAAAAATAAGCACTAGGAAACTACTCATAACTACAAGAACTATTGACTGCTTCATTTATGTATCCACTAGACACCTAATATCTGTTCATTCATGAAGGCTTCCTTCAGACATTGTTAATACACAAATGAATATGGTAGTTTCCTCATGCTGAGTTCTCACAACTGGTAGCCTGGAGATCTCTAAATTATACTCTTCTCAACTCCTGGGAAATAATCACCACCAACCTCTCACTCAGGACCACTCAGTCTGGGAAACATCAGCTTTAATAACAGACCTAGGACTATACTTTACGAGGCCGTTCTGGCTTTTTATGAAAAAACCAGTCTTCTCCTTCCTGACACTTAGCACTGATGTAATTCTATTATTATTTGTACATTTTCTTTATAGGAGTCCCACCTTGTCTGTGAGGGACAGGTTCCAAGACCACCAGTGGATACCTGAAACCATGGATAGTTACCAAACCCTATATATACTATTTCCTACACATACATAACCTATGATTAACTTATAAATTAGGTACAGCATGAGATTATCCAAATTGCCAGCCAGCCGCCTTGGGGGCCATTATTAAGTAAAATACAGATTACTTGAAACATAAGTACTGTGGTACCCTGAACAGTTGATGTGGTAACTAAGAAGGCTGCTAAGTGACTGATGGGAAGAACATGCTTAACAGAGGGGTGACTGACATCCCAGGCAGGATGAAATGAGATATTGAGAGATTTCATCACACTACTCAGAATGGCACACAATTTCAAGTTTATGAATTATTTATGGAATTTCCCATTTTCAGACCATAGTTGACTATGGATAACTGAAACCATGGAAAGAGAAACTGGAGAAGGGGGAACTACTGAATTGACATGTTTCCTAAGTTTAATATAAGTTCCATGTTGGAAAGGGGCCTTGTGTCTTCTATTCACAGTGAATCCCACAGAGACTCAATACTGTGTATGAGCCACAAAAAGTTAATTCATGAGTTAATTATGACTCCACAGAGTTACTTGAGACCAATTATCATTTCAGAGAGCTTTGATTTACTAAAATCTAAAATCTTGATTCTTAATTCCACATTTAATTTCAGAATATAATGGAACCACCCCCAGTACCTAATGTTTCACTGTTCTTTTATTAAAGTAGATTCAGGTCTCGGTTCTGGAAGTTTGCCCAACTCTTCACAATAGAACAATGATTAGTACCTTATTCACATGCTAAAGAAATGAACATCATACTTCATAAAATCGAAGATACAAAAAGTTACTCCATCTTTGGGAGCTTCTATTTTGCCTGAAAAGGTAGGGACCAAAAAAAAAAAAAAACAGTTTCAAGGTCTTCACAGTATAGAGCATGAGAAATTTAAACCTATCCTTATATTTTTTCTAGGAAAACACATGTTTTACTTATGAAGAAAAACTGGGAACACATATCTACCTTTATATGAGAGTGTCTCCAAACCCTATCTTAAGGCATTCTCTATCCACTTTACATTTGCCTGTGGCAATGCATCTTACAGGAGGATTTTTCTGCAAGAAATCTTCAGGATAATAATCAAATTTACCCCCATACCCTTCCAATTATAAATTATTAAAAGCAAATTTACCCTTGGTACATAAATTTCAAAAGCATTAATGAATTAGACTAAATCATTTTTTCTTTTTTATTTCAGGAAAGATACTTCATCTGTGTTTTCTAATTATATTTTTGGTCACCCTTTTTCAGCTTTCTTCAAAAATACTCCTTTTTTCTAAGAGCAACTTAATGTTTATGTTCTCTTAGATTCTGTCTTGGCAATCCTGTTAAATTTCATTTTTATTTACCAAATACCCACTTTCTCTCCTGGTAGAGAATTGTACTTCTCGGCCCCTCATAAGTCAGAACCTGTGACTTGCTTTGATCATGGAAATGTGAGCAGAAGTTTGATGCGTTACAGGCAGAAGAGATAAGGATCCCTCCATGCTTCACCCCATTCTCTTTTCCCTCTGCATAAGGAAAAATTAAGTGCCAAATACAAGCTGTTCAAGAGGGCTGTGTCCCAAAGATTTTTTTAAAAAGTCAAATCCTACCCACCATAGATATGTAACAAAGCAGAGAAACAAATCTTTGTTACTGGGAATCATTGAGATTTGAGGGCGTTGTTACGATGGCACAACCACATATGCAAGGACTGACAGAGCTTTCCACTCTGTTCCTGCTCTCTAGCTCTGTATCATAGCTTTAGCTGCCACCTATATGTTCATTATTTCCCCCTCAAAATCTTCACCTCCACCAGAACGATCACCTAATCACTAAATGCATTTTCTACATGCCTCCTGGACAGTTACACCTGGGTGCTCTTCAGGCAATTGATAATCATGACCCAAACTAAATTGCCGTTTTTCTTTCAAAAATGTCATCTGCTTTCCTTTCCTCTAATATTACTCATCTGTGAGAGTCATCCTCAACTGCTGTCTCCCTCAACTCCACTCCACATCCAATGGATTGCCAAGTTTTGTCAGTTCTGCAACCCAAACAGAATTTATGCCATTGTCTTCATCTCAATGCCAACATTCTGATTTAGAATCTCATTGTTCATTTCCTATGATTTAAAACAACCCAGATTGTCTCTGCTTCCAATCTTGCACAATCTCGGTTTATTCTCTAAATTTTCACCAGCATGGTCTTTCTAAAATTCAAATGTTATTCTATCATTTCACTGCACAGAATCCACCAAAGGAAACCAAGCATTCTTTACAGTGTTCAAACCATTTGCACAGCATTTGAGATTCCTGAGGATCTGACTCCAACCCACCTTTTATTTTTACCTACAGATATATGCCCACATTCATCTTCCCAATTTGCCAAGCCTCTTTCTGAGGCATCATGTTCTTTAAAATTTCCATTACTTTTCTCATTTTTGTCTATTAGTGTTGCTTTGCTCCTAACACTTGAGTGGCTAACTCTCCTCAGTTCTCTGAGCTAAAGTCACAATTCCAGACATCACCAAAAGCAGGAAGCAGATAGAAATGAGCCTTTGTGGATCCTACTCATGTATATCTTAAAATAAAAATAGACAAAGGGATACAAATAAAACCAAAGGCTAATAGGTCATGAAAACAGATCAAGTTCAGGATCCTTAGTGAAAGTGAAAGTGAAGTCGCTCAGTCGTGTCCAACTCTTTGCGACCCCATGGACCCCAGGCTCCTCTGTCCATGGGATTTTCTAGGCAAGAGTACTGGAGTGGGTTGCCATTTCCTTCTCCAAGGAACAACTTAAAAGTATTTGGAAATCCAACTGGATAAAAATGCAAACTTTTCTACTGGATTTTGCTATTACCTGGGATGGTGGTGCAAAAGCCAGTTTGTAGTAGGTTAAAAAGTAAATAGAAAGTTAGACTTGGAAACACGAAGTACAGACAACTCTCCTAACAAAGTGCAGAGCCTTTAGGACAGAGAGACATGGTTCAAGGTCTAGAAGGAACACTACGGGAAGAGAGACATATCCTCAGTTTAGAATTTCAGAGGAGTTGGAGACACATTAGTTAGACACGTTAGCTGCTAGGGGAAATTAGAATGAAAGGCAATTCTTTTGAAGGGAACAGGGGTTTCTGAAAGTGGAATGTTACGTAAAGATGGACTTGCTTAGAAACAAATATTGCTTTGCCAGGGGAAGAGGAGAAGCACGGGAGAGAAGTTATGTTTAGTCACATCCAGATTACAGTGAGAGCAGCTCAACGATGCAGAAATATCCTACAGATTTGAAAATACTGGTGGGATGACAGATGAAAGGTCACAGGTGACCTTTTGTAAATCACATCCATTGATTTCCTAAGAAGCCAAGACCAAGAAACAATCAGGTTGTTCTCTGAGTGATGAAGCAGAATTGGATTTATCACATTACAACCTACATTCCAAAACAATATTTTTAATATAATTTCACCAAGAATCCTTGACAAAGTCATTTGACTACATAAAATGAATTGTCTGTCCTCAAAACACTGAATGATACATGACATCTTATTTGAATGATGTGCAGAGCTGGACAATGTATAAACCATGCAAATATATGGAGAAACAAAGAGCCACAATAAATCCTTGACAGATATTAGAATCAGAGATGGGTATTATGAGGCAACATCATTTGTTTACATTTTTATTTTTGCTGAAAAATAGTCATATTTGGGAGTGTAGAATCAGCTTTCCTTATTGGAGTCACTAATTCCTTTGAAATTAATTTCCCTTTGCTAAGCTGACCTAACAAATTGGGATCCACCCCCAGTATGTATAGATGTGTTGAAGATTAGTTAGATATTGTTTATAAAGAACACAGTCTCCTTAGCAGGAATTATTCTATAGGTATAAATTGTGAACTTATGTACTAACAGCAGAAAAAGAAAATTAAATGCTAGCTATTGCTTTGGGGGAATATTATTTCTAAGAGTTCAGAATTGTTTCTAATTAAAACTATCTTTCCTTAAAGCAAGTTTCTAGAGATTCAGTAGGTTCCTTCTGCCTAAGAAATATTAAAAACTCTGTGTTAGCAGACCACCCCTGACCTTGGATCTTTAGACTGGAGTATGTTACAAGTACTTAGGTTTGACGCTATAATATCTTCGCCATATTTTATTGTATTGAATTTCTCTACACAATTTGGATTTTTTCTTAGAGATGTAATAAAAATTTATGGGCATAGCTGCATAGCCCATTGCTGTTACACTTCTGCATATACTGTCATTAAAGACAACACGTGAAAGTGTTTACAACATCGGAAATCCACATCATATATGAATATTCAAAGGATTTCCACCATCAGGTGGCTCACAACATTCTTGTGGTGTTTTCTATCCCCTTTTACTGATTTATGTTAGAAAAACTTACATTTCTACCATTGGGGGGCTGGAATTATAACATGTTTTTTTATGCTCTGATTAACGTTAAGACACTTCCAACATTGCAAAAAGGCATTTCTTCTGAGGTTTTAACTTCTAGTTTTCATAGCCCTTTGCAAGTCTGGTTTTTTTTTCATTTATTCATGCTGCCTCACTTTAATTTATTCGTGTTACTCAGCCCCAGAAACAGACGAAACAGCTTTGGACTTGTAGGAACCATTTGACCAGTTACTAGTGGACAGAGAGGGGCAGCACACACACTCAGCCCTCTGGCAGCCTGTGTGAAATGCATCAGTAGCCTCCACCCAGGAGGCAGGGTAAGTGCCCACATCAAAAAAAATATACCATTACAATGGATGCTAATGTCTCAGAGGAATTCAACTTGAATGAGAAAGTTCCAGTTCATTATCTTTTATCACTTACAGTCACAACAATGTGCTAAGTTATTTTCGCTAATATCTTCAGCTGAGCCATTGCACAATGCCTTTTATCTTTTGTGAAAATTATCTAGTTTTTGCAATAAATAATGCAGATAGAGACCAGACAGCTATTTTAAGATGAGCATTTTAATGGTTAGGTCAACTAAGTAGAGCATGTTAAAGATCAGAGAGACTTTTTTAGACAATGACTCACAAAAAATAATGGAGAGTCTAAAATGGTAAAAAGAAAAAAAAAAAAAAAAGTAATCACCTGGTATAAGAAAAGAAGTAGTAAAGTCAAAAAATCATCTCAGATGCAGGATATACTTGACAATGGTATAGAAAAAATGTAAACCTATAGTTAGCTTTTATATATTTCTACCCAATTAAAACACAACCATGACATGTATTCACCTTCCCTGGAAGGCTAATAATGTGGCACCTAAAGCAATATTCCCCACCCATGTCCCCCTGGGATTGACCACAGTGCGAGGGCTGTGTGGAGGAAGGCCAGAAACATTGCTTACAAGAGGTACTTAGGAATTTAGAGATTGAAGGTGAATGCCTAGGTAATTCTTTTAAAATAGACCCCAAAAATGTTACATTCCTGACTCAAGTCAATTCAAAACAACCATTTAAATAACATACATAAATTATCACACCACTGCATTTTGTATAGTTAAACACAATTCTTGGTGATATTTTCCATTTATGTGGCTCCAGTATGTTTGTTTTCTCAGACTCACTACCCAATTTAAAGAAGTAGCCCCCCTCTAGATGGAGAGGTTACTTCAACCCTTACTTTCTTTTTTCTTAATATTTCTTATCTGAAATGCTATCGTCTGTGTACTTGCCAGTCTGGCTACTTTCTGTTCCTCTCCCCTTCTCAATAAAGTCAGCTATAGGATATAGACATCGGTTTTACTCACCCCTGCAGTCCAGCTCCAAGAACAAGGTTGGCCACCACAGAAGATGCTCATGTCATTCATATAATTACCCCATTTCAGTTAGAATTTTTTAAATGTATGCCTTTCAATTGAATTGAAAATACACCCCCCCATACACAAAAAAAAAGTTTGCCATTTTACAATGAAATGAAAGAGAAAAAGTAAACAAATTTATTACCCCAGTAAAACATTCCTTCTACATTTAATCTTAAATGTCTTTGAGCTGACCCATCTCTGGGGAACACAGCTTCTGCTTTTGCTGTGTATTTGTGGATGTGGGTTAGAGTTGGGCACGATTTATGAAGCTAACTTCTCCAATACTTAATATCATCATAAAATGTTAGACCAAAATCATTGTGATCAGCATCCCCGCACCACCGCTGATGGGTAACTTCACATAAGGGAATGAAGGCATTAGTCATTGATGAAACCTCACTGTGAACTTTTTGGGAGCTGCTCAAGTGCATGCCTCTGAATCTTTACTGCTGATTTCTCTGTAGAACTTACCTTAGTGGCTTTATTCAGTTTCAATGAAACTTAGTATCAGAAACACTTGTCAAACATATGACTAAAGTCATAAATACAGTACCATCAAAAATGAAAGAAAAATAATAACGCAGGATGGATATCATTTATGTCAACTTAACATTTAAATTCCCAAAAATAATCCAAAGCTTTGAGAATCTGGTGGACAGCAAGGAGATCAAACCTGTCAATCCTAAAGTATATCAACTCTGAATATTCACTGGAAAGACAGATGCTGAAGTTGAAGCTCCAGTACGTTGGCCACCTGATGTGAAGAGCCAACTCATCGGAAAAGACCCTGATTCTCGAAAAGACTGAGGGCAGGTAAAGAAGGGGGTCAGAGTATGAGATTGTCGGATGACATCACCAACTCCATGGACATGAGTCTGAGCAAGCTCCGGGTGATGGTGAAGGACAGGGAAGGGAAGTCCAGCATGCTGAAGTCCATGGAGTCACAAAGAGTCAGACATGACTGAGTGTCTGAACAATTAACAACAACAATTAAATTCCCAAATATAATCAGAAGTTTTACCTTTATGAAAGCCTCTGGGAAGACCTGGGTCTCCTTTGCAACTGCTCAGCTTCCTAGGGGGAAAAGGAATGAAAGAATCAAAGATGGAAGGGGAAGCAGAGATAGAAGCAGGGGTTAATCAGCTGTTGTAGAACCAGTTCCAAACACAGGGGGAGATAACTGCCTTTGGGAGGGCAATTCCACAGAAGGTCCTGATCTAGAAACCTCCCCATCCCCTCAGCTCTCCTCATCAATGGGTTGATGTTATTTTCATATCTATGATGTCACGTCTTGGCTCCCTGTTAATAGTAATAGATCCTGGAGTAATAGAGAGGAATAAACCAGAAAAATAAGAAATATTGAGTATAAAATACAGGGGGTGGTGAGATTCAAAAGACCACTTCATACAAAACAATGTGTTAACTTTTCTGTCCTCCCTTTCCTTTCCTTAAAGCCAAGCAGTGAAGAAAGTGCTAGTGTTGCATTCAGCTTTTTCATTTGTTTTGTTCTCTTCCACATACAGGTCTGTTTAAAAAAGTAATGCATGTAAGAATTTCACTGCAAATAAAAGTTACAACACAATTACAGTATGTCTAGCCTTCAGCCATTTCCAGAGCTTGAAACAAAATGCCATTAAATTTTACCTAACCTTTTGTTACTTAAAGTAGATAGTTCCTGCCTGCCCCCAAACACACGCAGTTTTTCATTCTTTCCAAAATTCAGTATTGTGTCTAAACTAGTGAAAGTGAAAGTGTTAGTCTCTCAGCCATGTCTGAATCTTTGAGACCCCATGGACTGTAGCCCACCAGGCTCCTATGTCCATGGAATTCTTCAGGCAAGAATACTGGAGTGGGTAGCCATTCCCTTCTCCAGGGGATCTTCCCACCCCAGGGATCTAAACTAACCAGTCATGAAAATGTAACTTCATGAATGGGATTTAGCTTGTATCTCTATAACAGCAGGCTTCCCAGGTGGCACAGTGATAAAGAATCCACCTGCCAATGCAGGAGACTCAGGAGACATGGGTTTGATCCCTGTCTCGAGATGATCCCCTGGAGAAGGAAATGGCAATCCACTCCAGTATTCCTGCCTGGAGAACACCATGGACAGAGGAGCCTGGTGGACTGCAGTCCAGGGGATGGCAAAGAGTCAGATATAACTGAGCAGTCTATAATAGCAAAGTATTACCAATGAAGCAAATAAGGATTTGAACTTTTGAGGATTATTTTATGGGGATCCTAACGATGTGAGAGTTGGACTGTGAAGAAAGCTGAGCATCGAAGAATTGATGCGTTTGAACTGTGGTGTTGGAGAAGACTCTTGAGAGTCCCTTGGACTGCAAGGAGATCCAACCAGTCCATTCTAAAGGAAATCAGTCCTGGGTGTTCTTTGGAAGGACTGATGCTAAAGCTGAAACTCCAGTACTTTGGCCACCTCATGCGAAGAGTTGACTCATTGGAAAAGACTCTGATGCTGGGAGGGATTGGGGGCAGGAGGAGAAGGGGATGACAGAGGATGAGATGGCTGGATGGCATCACTGACTCGATGGACGTGAGTCTGAGTGAACTCCTGGAGTTGGTGATGGACAGGGAGGCCTGGCGTTCTGCAATTCATGGGGTTGCAAAGAGTCAGACATGACTGAATGACTGAACTGAACTGAACGATAATGTAATATTTTTAGAGAATTGTAGAAGGGAAAGAGAAATGATGGAGACACAGAGACAGTGAAAGAATGAATCCAGGCCAAACATGAACAGAAGCTCAAAATAGTTGATTTTTTTCCCTTTGTAACCTCCCTCCAAAGCCCTCCTGTTTTATTTGCACCTCCTCTCCCTCCATTGTCTGCAGCCCAGGCTTCTGGAGACAGAAGTGACCTAATGTTCACCCTCTATGACACATCTTCTAGAGAAGCCTTGGGAGAAAATGGAATGAACCGTTTAGTAGACAGTCCTTTGGACAGCAAGGAGATCCAACCAGTCCATCCTAAAGGAAATCAGTCCTGAATATTCATTGGAAGGACTGATGCTGAAGCTGAAACTCCAATACTCTGGCCACCTGATGTGAAGAACTGACTCATTTGAAAAGACCCTGATGCTGGGAAAGATCGAAGGCAGGAGGAGATGGGGATGATAGAGGAAGAGATGGTTGGATGGCATCACTGACTCAATGGAGATGAGTTTGAGTAAACCGGGAATTGGTGATGGACCGGGAGGCCTGGCGTAATGCAGTCCATGGGGTCACAAAGAGTCGGACATGACTGAGCGACTGAACTCAACTGACTGATAAACTCGGTGTGTTATATTTGCCATATTACACAATTACAAATTCTGGATTGGTCATTACACCCATTTCACAGAAAGGAAAGCTGAGGTTTCATAATTTGTTCTTTGTTACCCAGCTTTCCAGTGAAATATCTGGCTTCAGGTCCTGTTTCATTTGACTTTAGAATGTGTCTTTTCAGTGCAGTGCGCTGTCTCTCTACCTCCTTACCCAGACTTGCGATCGGCCAGCAATTGGACTGAATGAACTAGTTCCACCAGAGCCTGAATAATGAGTGAGACTTAATACACTTTCCCTCCAAGGAGTACACATATTTACACAGGAGAAAACACCCTTGATTAATGAAGGATCTCCTAAGGTAAAATTTCTAGGCTACGCATCACTTTTCTGATCAAGTGGCATCAGGGCTGAATGCTCCACTGGCTTTATTCGGCAGGTTGTGGCTCTCAAACAATCAAGTATATTTAGTCCCAACAGACAACTAGGCATTGTGCGCCACAGTTTTTTTTTTTTTTTTTTTCCAGTGATTGTTACTGGCAGGCTTTGAAGCAGTTGCTCTAACATTTGGGAGAGCAGTGTTTGCAGAGGGAATTTGGTTCAGTTCTTAATAAATGCATTTGTCATGTTTCTAATTTTCTTTCTGTACCCTTCAAATGCAGTTGCTTCCAGCCTGAAAACAAGATAACCTCAGTTTGATGTTGTCATTGTCTCTCTTGTTTCCTGTAGGATATCTGAAGAGAGAGAAGCAACATGAATTCTTGGCAGTAACAGGCTTTTCCAAAGGTGTTAATGCCTCACATTCTGAGGCTGTTTGAACTGCTTTAGTCACACAACAAGAGTAATAAATTAACCTCACTTTGTAGCTACCACCTCAACTACAAATGGTGCTCCTACCAGCATCTCTCCGAGCCCCTGTCTAGAGCAATAAGCTTCACATATGCCAATAGTCTAAGAGGTAAGGTCAAGTTCCCAAGCCAAAGTTCCTGACCTTGAACCTCCGTCTGTTAACTCAAAGCTTTGTGGAGTCTATTCACCCACTTTGTTTCTAGTGTATGAGAAGGGAATAAATATAGTACCCACCCAATTACTCATATGATTGAATGAGCAATGCCTATGAAGTGCACAAAAGAGTGCCTGAAATGCTCTCTTATATGGGAAATAGATTTGCAATTCACTTAGTCCTTCTGAAACATGGTATTTATTGTGCTGCATCATATATGGCAAGAAGGGATTCACTGTCATTATAGGCTGTGTGTGTGTGTGTGTGTGTGCATGTCTGTGTGTTAGTTGTTCACTTGTTTTCAACCCTTTGTGACCCCATAGACTATATAGCCTGCCAGGCTCCTCTGTCCATGGAATTTTCCAGACAAGAATACTGGAGTGGGCTGCCATTCCCTTCTCCAGGGGATCTTTCCACCCAGGGATCAAACCCGGGTCTCCCTCACTGCAAGCAGATTCCTTACCATCTAAGCTGCCAGTCTTTAGACTATGAAAAAACAGGATTCATAGGAGGCTACTAGAAGAGCACATGTTTGGCACAGCATTCACTACTCATAGGACGAAGCAGATCAGTGATCGAAGCTGGCAGAGTTCTTCAACTGCATGAAATGGGGACTTGAGAAAAGAGAAGGCTGGAGCAGAATGAGAACCCAAGTGCCTTCTCAGAACCAAAGAGGATAACATGCCATGAGACCTTTAAGAAGAAAGTCCGAGCTAATAAAAACTTGCTAAATAGATTAGAAATGGCAGGTTGCAATGATAAAATACAATCATCTAGAAGCTGTCACGGAGAAGGCAATGGCACCCCACTCCAGTACGCTTGCCTGGAAAATCCCATGGATGGAGGAGCCTGGTGGGCTACAGTCCATGGGGTCGCTAGGAGTCGGACACGATTGTATAACTTTCAAGTAGACAACCTGAGCGACTTCACTTTCACTTTTCACTTTCATGCATTGGAGAAGGAAATGGCAAGCCACTCCAGTGTTCTTGCCTGGAGAATCCCAGGGACGGGGGAGCCTGGTGGGCTGCCGTCTATGGGGTCGCACAGAGTCAGACAGACTGAAGCGACTTAGCAGCAGCGGAAGCTGTCTGAAAAGCAAAGGTGATTAAGGCAAAGTGAGGAATTATTATAGACAAAGAAAGAATACCGCTGAGTGTACACTCTGTTTTAAATTGATTTCACTGCCCGAGGCACTCGTGAGAGTCACATTCTGAAGGACCAAACTAAGCCTTTCTCCAGAAACGTTGAGACATGATCAAATTAAAATTATAGTTGGTAAAACTCTTATTTCCAATGAGGGAAATGAATCCACTGAGAACCTGGAGAGAGAGGTATTCAAAGTAGAGACAAGCAGCAGAAGAAAACATAGGAAAGTTCTAGAGACAAATTCATCTGGCAGCAAAGACACTTTTCAGTGCTACTGCTTGCTGTCTGCCATCCACCATCCGTGCAGCCTGGAGTCAAGGCCATGGTGCCACTTGAAATCAATCAAACATACAACCAAATACATGAAACTTTGACCACATCTCTAGATTTAAAGATGAAAACAGTCAAGAAACAGGTTTTAAAAAATCAGGAACATTCCAGAATCTCTGATCATTCATAAAGTTCCCCATTCCTGTAAGAGCCCCATCCTACAAGTTGGCCCCAAACACACCTCCCCATGTGAACTGAACAATTTACTATATTCTGTTACATCATCAAATGTTCTCGGCTAATAATCTGAGATACTAAACGTCCACTGCTAAAAATGAAAATGCCTCTGGGAACATGAAGAAACACCTCTTCAATGCTGAGCAGAGAGGAACGGTACTGGAGAACTGGAGTTCTCATCAAAGCAGGGTAGAGGTAAGAAAAAATTACAGGAGGAAAGTCAGACCTCGACACGGGTTCAGCGAGCATCCACAGGTACACAGGGCAGTAGAAGAAAGAAGCGGAAAGGAAAATAGAGAAGTACACTGTTACATTTTGCCTAAATTTTTACTTTTTCTTTGGACCATGCTTGAGTCAAGAAACTGTTCTTTCAGGCTTTCATTCTCAACTACATGACTCCAAGAATGTGGATTAGATATTTAAATCAATACTTTATTTCAGTTACCTTCACTATCAGTTATCAGGGTTCTGGACACTGCTTTCAAACCTGATTATGGCGACTTTTCTGGGAATGTATAGTAGTGAAGTCGCTCAGTCATGTCCGACTCTTTGCGACTCCATGAACTGTAGCCTACCAGGTTCCTCAGTCCATGGGATTCTCCAGGCAAGAGTACTGGAGTGGGTTGCCATTTCCTTCTCCAGGGGATCTTCCCGACCCAGGGATCGAACCCGGGTCTCCTGCATTCCAGGCAGACGCTTTAACCTCTGAGCCACCAGGAAAGACTCCCTGGGAATATATACTCAATTTAAATTCACTAGAAAAAAATTTTTAATTGACAGAAGCTAGAGGAGAGCTTAAACTGTAACTGAGATGGAGGAAAATGGGTAGAGGTTCAGAGAGCAGTGGGAAAATGTTAAGGTTCAAGCCCTTATTACAGAGACAAAAACAGTCCCCTCAACCACCACAGCTACAGGAGGAGGAAATGGAGGTATGGAAAAACCACAGCTCAGCAACTGAAGATGCCAGAGAACAGAGTTCAGGGCTGGAAGAGCTGCTGGAAATTTTAAGAATTCTGGCAACAAGAGAGCTGAAAGAATGAGGTCCAATATCTGTGTGTGAAACCTGCCCAGATCCCTGGCTGACAGCAAAATTACCCCCATGTCGGGAAGAGCTCATGAAGCACGGTGGGAAAACAGGCACAGACAAGCGGAATCACCCTTGAAGGACAGATCTGCAGAAGAGACCTGTGAGTTTGGTGCTTCTGTAACTCTCACCATTCCCCTAAGCATAAGTTGCTAAAAGACTGGCCACACCACGCATTGGTGAGAATGTAGTACAACTGGAACTTCATAAATTGGTGGACAAAATACACATTTGCCCTGCTACTTTAGAAAATAATTTGGCAACATAAGAAACTGCTGTGTCAAACTACCATACAACCCAACAATCACATTTACATTCACTTAAGAATGAAAATATTTGTCCACATAAAGATCTGTATGTCAATGTTCATAGCAACTTAATCATGACAGCTCAAAAATGATAAACAAAATGTCCATTAATATATAAACGGATAAAACCAACTGTGGCTTTTTTTTTTTTTTTGTACAGTGGAATACTACTAAGCAACATAAAATGACTGAACTGCCGAGACAACAACAACAGGGGTCCATTTCCAAATAATTAAGCTGAGTTAAGGAAGTCAGAAACCTATTTCCAGGGAATAGGTATAGCCTTTTTTTTGAAATTCTAGAAAAAATGCAAACTAATCTATAGTGACACAGTAGAGCAGACCAGTAGTTCCCCGGGTTGGCAGAGGTAGTCTGCAAAGGAAAATATGGAAACTATGGCATAATAGGCTTGATCAATATTCTTAGTGGGACAGTTATTGCACCAGTCTATATTTTGTCAAAACTCATCCAACCACACACTTAAAATGGGGACAGTTTACTCTATATAAGCTACACCTCATCGAAGTTAACAACAAGTAGGTGGGATGATTTGTAGATTTTAGAGCCGTTCAAAAGCAATTTTTCATAGACCTTTAAACAGTTATTTACACAATCTGGTTATCTTTTAAAACAGCAAACTCCACTGCACAATGAAGTGAAACAGCCACATACATATGTATCCCCTCCCTCTTAGGTGTCCCCCTACCCTCCTTTTGTCCCACCCATTCGGGTCACCGCAGAGCACTGAGCCAAGCCCCTTGCACCACCCAGCAGGCTCCCACCAGCCATCGGTCCTACACAGTGTAGTGTATACATGTCAACACCGATCTCCCAATTCAACCCCCACCCCACCCCATGCCCACAGCTCTGTTCTCTACATCTGCATCTCTATTCCTGCTCTGCATATAGGTTCATCTGTACCAGTTTTCTAGATCCCACATATATGTGTTAATATATGGTATTGTTTTGCTCCTTGTAACTTAGTTCACCCTGTATGACAGACCCAAGCTAAAGTCATAGGGAAAATATAGCTTTAAATACTTATGTCAATTTAAAAGAATAACAATAAACAAAATAGGCATGCACTTTAATAAGCTTGTAGAAAAAGAACAGAAAAGCCACCCCAAGGTAATTAAAGGGAAGAAAATACTAAAGATAAGAACAGAAGTACCTAGTAAACCACAGAACTGAGAAATAAATTCAGGTGCATTTTAAACAGGCAAATAAAAAAGCACACAGTATATCACATAAAGTCATGACTTGGCCCTCAGAGTTTATCTATCCCTTGACACAGCCCCCACACTCATCTCCCACCATTCTGAACTATGGATGACCCCTTGCCACCTGAACGAGAGATTGATGTAAATAAAATGTTAGAGAAAAAAAATTAAATAAGACATAGCACACTCAGCAATACTTATGGCTTGAAAACAAATGTAACCAGTTACATCTGTCTGACATTTGGATACTTCCTGCTTTTTTCCATTTCTCTTTCACCTGTGTGCTCAGCATTCTTCCTGCCCCCCACTCCTTTTATTCTCCTCTCATACTTCTGACATTTAAAAATGCTTATCGCGTATAAGTTATCTGGATAGATTTGAAGTTCAAGGCATTGAAAATCTGGTTTATTTATAGGAAAGACCTTTCATAAATGAGTAAAGAAATATTGGGGGGAGAGGAAAAGAGGTCAATATTTCCTTTATTTCTATTTTTGACATTTATAGAAGGGCCTCTGGTCCATATAGTGCATTGTGGCAAACTGTTCAATTTTCCCTTCTTCTCTATTAACAGAATTATAATTTTGCTTGGTGTGGCATTGCTCTCAGCTGCAAATCCAACACATTAACAAATACAATAATCCCACTTACTTCTGCAACCTCCTTTGGAATAAGTAATGGCCAGAGGGCACAGTTTTGTTAAATTAGATCTAAGCAGGCTAAGCAGAGCTTATGAGAAAATGTTAATAAAGGCTGATGCAGTTTGAATATGATTTTTATGCTATGCTCTTCCCCTTCTTCATTCCTTAAATAGGGACACAGAAGAGTCAGAAATGGCATCTTGCAACCACAGGTAAAAGGATATCAACAGAAGCCTAAGAACAACTCTAAGGTTGATGGAGCAAAAAGTGAGCCATGACGGCTTCCTGGAGCTACCAAGTCAACCCTTTCTTTTCTTAATCTAAACTTTTTGTTACGCAGAAACAGACAAAATACCTTATTTATTTAATTGAATTTTATATGCCTCTGAACTTATTCCTTAATGATGCATGCAATCCCTCTACAAAACCTCTGGTTAACAATCATCATGAAATGATTACAAGAATTTAGTGAACATCTATGGATAGAGGTGCCTGGTGGGTTACGGTCCATGGGATAGCAGAAGAGTTGGACACAACTTGGTGACTAAACAACAACAACAAATCATCTCATACATTGATGCTTTTGAACTGTTGTGTTGGAGAAGACTCTTGAGAGTCCCTTGGACTGCAAGGAGATCCAACCAGTCCATTCTGAAGGAGATCAGTCCTGGGTGTTCTTTGGAAGGACTGATGCTAAAGCTGAAACTTCAATACTTTGGCCACCTCATGCATAGAGTGGACTCATTGGAGAAGACTCTGATGCTGGGAGGGATTGGGGGCAGGAGGATAAGGGGACGACAGAGGATGAGATGGCTGGATGGCATCACTGACTCAATGGACATGAGTTTGGGTAAACTCCAGGAGTTGGTGATGGACAGTGTGCTGCAATTCATGGGGTCGCGAAGAGTTGGACATGACTGACTGACTGAACTGAACTGGATTTTATATGTAAACTTAATATACAACAATATAATTAATATTTTTATAGTTGAGAAATAATGAGGAGCCATCTTTATACCATTCAAAAGGATAAATTCCCAAGAGATCAGAAATTTGAATAGTGAAAATAGGAAACTATATAAATATTAGACAAAAACATGGGTAAATTCTTCTATAGCTTTAGCAATGGAAACACTTCCTTAATGACTCAAATTCAGATGCACAAAAGATTGCTAAATTTGAAAAATAGATTATGCAAAAACAAAAATATGTTTCATAGCCAAAAAAGTCCACCATAGTGGTATATGAAATAAAACACCATTATTACGTAATAATAATGTATGTCAAACTTATAAACAAAATACTAAAGTCATTAAAATGTACACACTTGAAAAATAAAGAAAAATTAGTAAGGTGTAAGAATGGATACTTCACAGATATGGAAATATAAATATCTCTTAACCATATGAGAATATACTCAACCTGATTCGTCTTCAGTTCAGTTCAGTTCAGTTGCTCAGTCATGTCCGACTCTTTGTGACCCCATGAATCGCAGCACGCCAGGCCTCCCTGTCCATCACCAACTCCCGGAGTTCACTCAAACTACGTCCATCGAGTCAGTGATGCCATCCAGCCATCTCATCCTCTGTCGTCCTCTTTTCCTCCTGCCCCCAATCCCTCCCAGCATCAGAATCCTTTCCAATGAGTCAACTCTTCACATGAAGAGGCCAAAGTACTGGAGTTTCAGCTTTAGCATCATTCCTTCCAAAGAACACCTGGGGCTGATCTCCTTTAGAATGGACTGGTTGGATCTCCTTGCAGTCCAAGGGACTCTCAAGAGTCTTCTCCAACACCACAGTTCAAAAGCATCAATTCTTCGGCGCTCAGCTTTCTTCACAGTCCAACTCTCACATCCATAAATGACCTCTGGAAAAACCATAGCCTTGACTAGACAGACCTTTGATTCATCTTAACTGAATGCAAAATAAAACTAAATTGAGTTTCCAGTTTTCACAGACTGGAAAATTTGAAAACTTCTGATGTTACACCTTGCAGGCAAAGCTGGGTAAAATGGTCATTGTCAGTTATTGCTAGTAGGGATGCAAAGTAGGGAAACCTAAATGATAAAGAATTTGATGAGGTAACAGCTGGCAAAATTATGTAAGCATCTGAAACCAAGAGGGGTCATCAGTTTGCCATTAATACATAATAAACTCACCCTCTTTCTCTTATCCAAGTTACTTTGTTTTTACAAAAAAAACTTGTGTCCTCTAAATTTCATGTAGTCTAAACAATAAGATGTTTTTGCCCAAGCTGTCCAGTTCCAGGTCAAGCAGGTTAAGACTGTTTCTGACCACAGGCCCTCCAACTGGGCACACATGAGCGTCTACTCTGTGAACTTTGGACATCAAAGACCAAAATTCCACCCTAAGAACATGTTCACACTATCATTTTCTGAACACATCCCCGAGGAAGAAGTCTATAGCTTAGTCACACCTGCAAAGAAGGATGATTACCCTATCTTTTCTTATCTCTAGTTACCTTTTCTAGGCTCCTCACACTTCAACTTTATTCCATAAATACCTTGAGCCCCTTACCTTCAGGGAGGCAGAATCGTTCCCCTGTCTCCTTGCTTAACTGCCCTGAGATGAAACCATTTCCCTCTGTAAATCTTGGCATCTCAGAGTTTTACTTGCTTCATGCCTGATGAAGGAACCTAGTTTGATGAAGGTAACACTGACCTCCTGACTCAGCAATTCTCCTTCTAGTAATCTAGCCCAAATGTATCCTGACCAAAATTTTTAAAAAGCTATGTGCAACAATTTTGATACAACAGTGTAGACTGGTTGAATGAATTATAAATTGTCCTCAGAGTGGAGTACTCAGTTCAGTTCAGTATGTAACTGCAATATAACAATTAGTAAGGAATATCTGCTTTAACATTCTAGCCTATGAAGACTCTGAATTCACAAAGTTGTACTATTTTATGCTGCACGCAATATGCCAGCAAATTTGGAAAACTCAGCAGTGGCCACAGGACTGGAAAAGGTCACTTTTCATTCCAATCCCAAAGAAAGGCAATGCCAAAGAATACTGAAACTACCGCACAATTGCACTCATCTCACACGCTAGTAAAGTAATGCTCAAAATTCTCCAAGCCAGGCTTCAGCAATATGTGAACCATGAACTTCCTGATGTTCAAGCTGGTTTTAGAAAAGGCAGAGGAACCAGAGATCAAATTTCCAACATCCACTGGATCATGGAAAATGCAAGAGAGTTCCAGAAAAACATCTATTTCTGCTTTATTGACTATGTGAAAGCCTTTGACTGTGTGGATCACAATAAACTGTGGAAAATTCTGAAAGAGATGGGAATACCAGACCACCTGATCTGCCTCTTGAGAAATTTGTATGCAGGTCAGGAAGCAACAGTTAGAACTGGACATGGAACAACAGACTGGTTCCAAATAGGAAAAGGAGTTCGTCAAGGCTGTATATTATCACCCTGTTTATTTAACCTATATGAAGAGTACATCATGAGAAACGCTGGACTGGAAGAAACACAAGCTGGAATCAAGATTGCCGGGAGAAATATCAGTAACCTCAGATATGCAGATGACACCACCCTTATGGCAGAAAGTGAGGAGGAACTCAAAAGCCTCTTGATGAAAGTGAAAGAGGAGAGTGAAAAAGTTGGCTTAAAGCTCAACATTCAGAAAACGAAGATCATGGCATCCGGTCCCATCACTTCATGGGAAATAGATGGGGAAACAGTGGAAACAGTGTCAGACTTTATTTTTTGGGGCTCCAAAATCACTACAGATGGTGACTGCAGCCATGAAATTAAAAGACGCTTACTCCTTGGAAGGAAAGTTATGACCAACCTAGATAGCATATTGAAAAGCAGAGACATTACTTTGCCAACAAAGGTCTGTCTAGTCAAGGCTATGGTTTTTCCTGTGGTCATGTGTGGATGTGAGAGTTGGACTGTGAAGAAAGCTGAGCACTGAAGAATTGATGCTTTTGAAGTGTGGTGTTGGAGAAGATTCTTGAGAGTCCCTTGGACTGCAAGGAGATCCAACCAGTCCATTCTGAAGGAGATCAGCCCTGGGATTTCTTTGGAAGGAATGATGCTAAAGCTGAAACTCCAGTCCTTTGGCCACCTCATGCGAAGAGTTGACTCACTGGAAAAGACTCTGATGCTGGGAGGGATTAGGGGCAGGAGGAGAAGGGGACGACAGAGGATGAGATGGCTGGATGGCATCACTGACTTGATGGACGTGAGTCTGGGTGAACTCCGGGAGTTGGTGATGGACAGGGAGGCCTGGCGCTGCGATTCATGGGGTCGCAAAGAGTCGGACATGACTGAGAGACTGATCTGATCTGATCTGATGGCTTTAAAAGATTTTCTTACATAGGATATATTAAAACAAGTTTTAAATACCTAGTTTGCTTGGTAATAACTTATAAAGCTTCCAGCATACTGTTATCTATTTTGGGTTAGAAAGGGAAAAACCTGGGATACATACATTTTCCATTTCATGTCTTCAATTTTTTCTTGATTATAGAAAGCAAAAATGAATTTAAAAAAAGGGAAGGGAAAAGGAACAGGAAAATAAAGAAAAAGATTATGATAGGAGACCATGCTGACCTATAGCTCTACAATCTCACCTTAAGTTGTTCTTTTTTGAGACATCTAAGCTTTGTAGAATTACCTTTTTCTAGCAAGGCATAATGATTTGCTGAGAAATACAGTAAGCAAGACAACAGAATAAATAATGCTAAAACATAACTAGTTTTATATTTCAGCAATATGTTCTAGTTGTTTTTAGTAATGTATGTAATTTGAAAGTTTGCATTGTGAATTGCTGGTTGGTCACAAAGATATTGAGACAGTTATACTTTAAAATGAGTGGGGTCTGTGTGCATGCATGTTTCAAATGGTTAGTACAAATTAACTGACTTTCAATTCAGTTCAGTTCAGTCGCTCAGTAGTGTCCGACTCTTTGCGACCCCATGAATTGCAGCACGCCAGGCCTCCCTGTCTATCACCAACTCCCGGAGTTCACTCAGACTCACGTCCATCGAGTCAGTGATGCCATCCAGCCATCTCATCCTCTGTCGTCCCCTTCTCCTCCTGTCCCCAATCCCTCCCAGCATCAGAGTCTTTTCCAGTGAGTCTTCGCATGAGGTGGCCAAAGTACTGGAGTTTCAGCTTTAGCATCATTCCTTCCAAAGAAATCCCAGGGCTGATCTCCTTCAGAATGGACTGGTTGGATCTCCTTGCAGTCCAAGGGACTCTCAATAATCTTCTCCAACACCACACTTCAAAAGCATCAATTCTTCGGTGCTCAGCTTTCTTCACAGTCCAACTCTCACATCCATACATGACCACAGGAAAAACCATAGCCTTGACTAGACAGACCTTTGTTGGCAAAGTAATGTCTCTGCTTTTGAATATGCTATCTAGTTTGGACATAACTTTCCTTCCAAGGAGTAAGCATCTTTTAATTTCATGGCTGCAATCACCATCTACAGTGATTCTGGAGACTAGAAAAATAAAGTCTGACACTGTTTCCACTGTTTCCCCATCTATTTCCCATGAAGTGATGGGACCGGATGCCATGATCTTCGTTTTCTGAATGTTGAGCTTTAAGCCAACTTTTTCACTCTCCACATTCACTTTCATCAAGAGGCTTTTTATTTCCTCCTCACTTTCTGCCATAAGGGTGGTGTCATCTGCATATCTGAGGTTATAACTGACTTTGGAGAGAGTTTAAAACTCTATCTATAAAATTCTGATTAGAGAACAGTTTCTAATTTAATTTAGGGTTAAAGAAAAATCTATTTAGTTAAAATATTAACATGTGTCTCACCTAAGGAATAATTCTTGCAAGTCTTATACCTATATTCTTGTACACCCATGCAAAATAAACCCAATTCCCTTAGTCCCTTTCCTATGCAGCAAAGGCCTATAAAAAGTTTTAAGCTTAGATATAAAACTATTTTGAATATTACCTGGAGTAGCAGGATATTAATTACCTCTTCAGGGTATGAATTACTCCATGGTAATCAATTAATACAAAATCAGGATAAGATCATGACTATATCATTAAAGAAACATGTGCATGGAACAATCAACCAAATTAACAGTTTGATTAATGGAGTCAATGAGTAAGTCAAATTAATCAGTATACCATTAACTAAAAAATAATCCAAACAGATCATCCATGACTATTACCTGCTGCTGCTGCTGCTAAGTCGCTTCAGTTGTGTCCAACTCTGTGCGACCCCATAGATGGCAGCCCACCAGGCTCCCCGTCCCAGGGATTCTCTAGGCAAGAACACTGAAGTGGGTTGCCATTTCCTTCTCCAATGCATGAAAGTGAAAAGTGAAAGTGAAGTCGCTCAGTCGTGTCCGACTCTAGCGACCCCATGGACTGTAGCCTACCAGGCTTCTCCGTCCATGAGATTTTCCAGGCAAAAGTACTGGAGTGGGGTGCCATTGCCTTCTCCGAACTATTACCTAAACAGAGGCTAAAATTAGACAATGTCTACATCATACTGAAGAGAAACACTGAAATATTTAATATTATCACCATGTTATCAATATTCTCCTATTCTGAACTGGCAAATCTAAATTGTAGCATTCTTGAACTCTAATTATATGTTTTTCAAAATAGGAACAACAATAGCAAAAAGCAGTTATGTATATCTACTGATGGCATAACCAAATACATACAACAACCAACTAGCTGATAGCCTAGAAAAATAAATCAATTACAAGAGTTTCCTCACAAAATACCATTAGACCCCTTCTTTTCTACTGCATTGATGGGCCATATGGTGATGGATTTATTCTACACTGCAGTAGGAAAATTTTATGGTAAAGAAATTAGATTGACATTTTATTTCTGCACACTGCTAAGTTTAGTTATGAGCTAATTATATGTGAAATATGGTATGTGTCTGTTGATATATGGGCCTGGATTATATTTTTAAATCAAAGAATAATTTAAGATATATTCCCAAGCTGCATTCATCCAACAACTGATGTCCACTGGGAGGAGCAAAAGAGCAGGGCTGGTGGCTGCAGGTTGTCTGCAGTGACAAAAGCTCCTAACAATTTGCTGTTCAATCTTCAGCAAAGCTTCCAGACAAACACAGACTCCAAGCATCGGTGTGCAGCCAAACTGGCTTTGAATAAAGAATTGCAAGAAGGTGTCAAGGGATCAAGGGATCAGCTAGTTGGTCTCAGCCACAGAATGCAGTACAGTTCTGCCACCTAGTGGTCGCTTCCTCACACGTGACTTGGCGGCATTTATACGTGTGCATTCTTACAATTATCTCAAAGAAAACCATGATGCTGAGAATGGTCAGCAAGAGCTTGGCAAATTACTTTCCACCATGTGAATATACGGTTATCCAAGCTTTAAGAAATGCTCCTTTATTTGATATACAGGTGAGGCCCTTCGAGATCTGATCTCTCTCTGTCCATCATCGAACTTATCCCCAATCATAGACCTTCATAAAGACCAAGCTGTTGTTACACAGTTCCACCATATTCTCTCAGGAATTTATCTGGTACATAATTCCTTCACTCCTCTTGACCACACTGAACATTCCTACATCTTTTAACTTGCTAATTTTGTCTCCATGAAGCCTGCACTGACTCCTAGTCAATTTGACACGTGGCACTTTTTCATATAACTCACCCCATTCTGACTGCCCTTTTGAATACTTGACTTACTTACTAGAAGCTAAGTTCCTCAAAGGGCAGGATTTTACTTTTACATCTTTATATTGCTTCACATTTACTGTGCCTCTGGCCCATAAATACATGATTTACTGATGTCTAGATATGTATGTTAATGTGTGTGACCCTTTGCAAGAGGTGTTTAATTCCTCATTTAGCACAATTATTTTATATAAAGGGTCAGCAAAATCCCCTGGAGAAGGGAATGGCAACCCACTCCGGTATTCTTGCCTGGAAGTTGCATGGACACAGGAGCCTGATGGGCTATAGTCCATGGGGCTGCAAAGAGTCGGACACAACTGAGCAACTAACACACATTTTATATAAAAGTGAAGCAAACATTTATTAACTATTTCCAGGCATGGTCTTCTAATGTTTCATAAATCTGATTTTTCGGTGTTTTCACATGATTCAAGTACATTTGCAGCAAATATATGGCAAATTTGGGTTCTCAGCACTACTAAAGATTCCACTCCTTCTAAGACCAGATTTTATTTTTAAGATTGACTGTAAAAGAAATCTGAAGAAATTTTAAGCATCATTTTAAGTTTCATCCTACCTGAATGCAAGAAATGAAAAATGAAATTAGAAAGTATGTATACTTTATTTGGAAAATAAATTTCCCTGGATTAGTCTTCAATTTGTGAAAAAAACCTTTAATCTCAAATGTGCAATATAAATTTTCATGGTGGTCAGGAAAGTAATTTTGTAAGATTACCACCTTTTTTACTTAATTTCACTCATCCCGGCCTATCTTCAAGCCACACCTGCTTGGTATATCAACCAAACTCAACATTTACTCATTTCCGTATTACATAACTGAAATAGTTGTGGAAGAGTCAGCTTAGATTTTTCTGTCATTATCTGCTGGGTTTGCAGTGAAATCCTGGTTTAGAAAGTTTATTGTCCAAAGATATTCTATAGCAGATAAAGTTTGACGCTTGAGGTTGCCAAGTGGAGTTTACAAAACGACTGGTTATGAAACAAAATCACCTTTGCATGTAGATGAGACATTTGATATGGAAAAGTATAAACAGGGAAGGCCTGAAGAGCCATGAAAAATGATGAAGTATGGTACCCTTTAGCAAGTAACTGAGCACAATCCATCATCAGAATGTTTTTATGTGAGTTCACCTGTCTCATCTCTCATGCTCTGGATGGATGTTCAGCAGATAACTTTGATAAATTTAGAATCAACTAAATACTTTCTTAATAATTTTGCTTAATGAGTTTTAAAAGAAATAAAGAATAGAATCATGGGCGTTATTATACAGTGTGATGTATATCACTATACATATATGAGATTTGGCTTCTAAGTGCTTTTAAAGACATAAAACCCAAAGCAATGTTATCATCTTTTGGAAGGAAATTTATACTAAATATAAATGCTATTTTGTCTTCTATTTAATCAAAATCAAACAGACTGGTATTTACCTAAATAAGAATTAATTCTATTTATTGCTCTCTCCCTTTGTATCAGAATGATGTCTTATTATTTTTTGTTATATTTATTCTAAAATTTGAAGCCTAAGAAAAGCCCAAGTATATCATTTAAACCCAATAAAACTTTAGCTCTATATAGAGAAGCAGTTTCCAAACCTGGATTATTAATATGTCCTGGGAGCTTTTAAAATACATAGATGCCTTGATCCTGGTGAAGACTCACAGAAATGGAATTGGAGATTAAGATCTAAAATCTATTCTAAAGGCTTTCCTATCTCACCAGTGGATGAACTGGTGTTTCAGATGAAATGGTTCTCCAGTGTGCTCCTCAGAGGAACAGGGACAGCATCACCTGGGAACCTGTTAGAGCCACAATTTTTTAGACTTACTGCATTTTAATAAGCCAGTCCAACACAAACAGATGGAGAGATATACCAGTTTTTGGATTGGAAGAATCAATATTCTTACAGTTAGAAAATGACCATACTCCCCAAAGCAATCTACAGAGTCAATGTAATCAGTAATAAATAAAAATGACATTTTTCACAGAATTAAAACAAAAAATTGTACAATTTGTATAGAAACACAAAAGACCCCAAATAGCCAAAGCAATCTCGAGCAAGAAAAATGTAGCTGGAGGAATCAGACTGCCTGACTTTGGACTCTACTGCAAATATTACAGTAATGAAGACAGTATGGTACTGTCAAAAAAGCAGAAATATATATCAATGGAATAGGACAGAAAGCCCAGAGATAAACCTATGCATCTATGGCCATATAATCTATGACAAAGGAGGCAAGAATATACAGTGGAGGAAAGACAGTCTCTTCAAAGAGTGGTGATGGGAAAATTGGAGGGCTACATGTAAAACAATCAAATTAGAGTAGTCCCTAATATCATATGCAAAAATAAATTTAAAATGGATTAAAGACATAAATGTAAGGCCAGAAACTATAAAACTCTTAGAGGAAAACATGGGCAAAACACTCTCTGGCATAAATCACAGCAAGATCTTTATTGATCTACCTCCTAGAATAATGAAAATAAAACAAAAAATAAGAAAATGGGACCTAATTAAACTTAAAAGTTTTTGCATAGCAAAGGAAACCGTAAACCAGATAAAAAGACAACTCTCAGAATGGGAGAAAATATGTACAAACAAACCAACTGACAAGGGATTAATCTCTAAAATATACAAACAGCTTATGCAGCTAAATATAAAAAAAAGACAAACAACCCAATCAAAAAATGGGCAGAAGATCTCAATTGACACTTCTCCAAAGAAGACATGCAGATGCTAATAAATACATAAAAAGATTCTTAACATCACTAACAATTAGAGAAATGCAAACCTTACACTGGTCAGAATGGCCATCATCATCAAAAAAATCTACAAATAATAAATGCTGAAGAGTGTGTGGAGAAAAAGGAACCCTCCTACGTCCTAGGAATGTAAATTGGTACAGCCACTGTGGGGAACTGGATGGCGAGTCCTTAAATACCTAATAGACCATAAACAGATCAGATCAGATCAGATCAGTCGCTCAGTCATGTCTGACTCTTTGTGACCCCATGAATCGCAGCATGCCAGGCCTCCCTGTCCATCACCAACTCCCGGAGTTCACCCAGACTCACTTCCATCGAGTCAGTGATGCCATCCAGCCATCTCATCCTCTGTCGTCCCCTTCTTCTCTTGCCCCCAATCCCTCCCAGCATCAGAGTCCTTTCCAATGAGTCAACTCTTCGCATGAGGTGACCAAAGTACTGGAGTTTCAGCTTTAGCATCATTCCTTCCAAAGAAATCCCAGGGCTGATCTCCTTCAGAATGGACTGGTTGGATCCCCTTGCAGTCCAAGGGACTCTCAAGAGTCTTCTCCAACACCACAGTTCAAAAGCATCAATTCTTTGATGCTCAGCCTTCTTCACAGTCCAACTCTCACATCCATACATGACCACAGGAAAAACCATAGCCTTGACTAGACAAACCTTTGCTGGCAAAGTAATGTCTCTGCTATTGAATATGCTATCTAGGTTGGTCATAACTTTCCTTCCAAGGAGTAAGCGTCTTTTAATTTCATGGCTGCAGTCACCATCTGCAGTGATTTTGGAGCCCAGAAAAATAAAGTCTGACACTGTTTCCACTGTTTCCCCATCTATTTCCCATGAAGTGGTGGGACCGGATGCCATGATCTTCGTTTTCTGAATGTTGAAGCCAAATTATTTTGCTGTACAGAGGAAACTAACTCAGCACTGTAAAGCAACTACACTTCAATAAAAATTAACTAAAATAAATAAGAAAACTGATGTCTCAATTTAATAACATTTATCAAATACTCATTATTTCGAAAACATGTAAACACCTTATGGGTGGCACAATATAACCATAGTTGAATTATCTCTTTTTTTATTACTTTAAGCTTTTATGTCTTTTTTATGTTTTTATGAATTAAGCTTTTTATGATTTTAAACAAATTATTTGCTTGTTAATATATCCATTTATAACCATTATTTATTTTCTCTAAATGATCCTTACAGATACCATATGCAATGCATCAAGGCTGTATATTGTCACCCTGCTTATTTAACTTATATGCAGAGTACATCATGAGAAACGGGCTGGAAAAAGCACAAGCTGGAATCAAGATTGCTGGGAGAAATATCAATAACCTCAGATATGCAGATGACACCACCCTTATGGCAGAAAGTGAAGAGGAACTAAAAAGCCCCTTGATGAGAGTGAAAGTGGAGAGTGAAAAAGTTGGCTTAAAGCTCAACATTCAGAAAATGAAGATCATGGCATCTAGTCCCATCACTTCATGGGAAATAGATGGGGAAACAGTGGAAACAGTGTCAGACTTTATTTTTGGGGGCTCCAAAATCACTGCAGATGGTGATTGCAGCCATGAAATTAAAAGACGCTTACTCCCTGGAAGGAAAGTTATGTCCAAACTAGATAGCATATTCAAAAGCAGAGACATTACTTTGCCAACAAACGTCCGTCTAATCAAGGCTATGGTTTTTCCAGTGGTCATATATGGATGTGAGAGCTGGACTGTGAAGAAAGCTGAGCGCCGAAGAATTGATGCTTTTGAAGTATGGTGTTAGAGAAGACTCTTGAGAGTCCGTTGGACTGCAAGGAGATCCAACCAGTCCATTCTGAAAGAGAACAGCCCTGGGTGTTCTTTGGAGGGAATGATGCTAAAGCTGAAGCTCCAGTACTTTGGCCACCTCATGCGAAGAGTTGACTCATTGGAAAAGACTCTGATGCTGGGAGGGATTGGAGGCAGGAGGAGAAGGGGACGACAGAGGATGAGATGGCTGGATGGTATCACAGACTCGATGGACGTGAGTTTGAGTGAACTTCAGAAGTTGGTGATGGACAGGGAGGCCTGGCGTGCTGCAATTCATGGGGTCGCAAAGAGTTGGACACAACTGAGCGACTGAACTGAACTGAAACTTAAACACCCTTTCACCAAAAAGACATATCTCCTAAATAAACTGCTCTCAGAAATATCCCTTTGTTGACTTTCTAAAGTATTTTCTTTTTGTGAGAATAACAGAATTTAGAGGAATTAGTAGGGCTGACAATTTTATCTTGTTTTATAAATTGAACAAAAAAGAAGCAAAATTGCACCTTGAAAATTGTCCTAACATTGTGACACATATGTTACTGTTCAGATCAGATCAGATCAGTCACTCAGTTATGTCCGACTGTTTGCAACCCCATGAATCGCAGCATGACAGGCCTCCCTGTCTATCACCAACTCCTGAAGTTCACCCAGACTCACGTCCATCAAGTCAGTGATGCCATCCAGCCATCTCATCCTCTGTCGTCCCCTTCTTCTCTTGCCCCCAATCCCTCCTAGCATCAGAGTCCTTTCCAATGAGTCAACTCTTCGCATGAGGTGGCCAAAGGACTGGAGTTTCAGCTTTAGCATCATTCCTTCCAAAGAAATCCCAGGGCTGATCTCCTTCAGAATGGACTGGTTGGATCTTCTTGCAGACCAACGGACTCTCAAGAGTCTTCTCCAACACCATAATTCTTCGATGCTCAGCATCAATTCTTCGATGCTCAGCCTTCTTCACAGTCCAACTCTCACATCCATACATGACCACAGGAAAAACCATAGCCTTGACTAGACAAACCTTTGTTGGCAAAGTAATGTCTCTGCTTTTAAATATGCTATCTAGGTTGGTCATAACTTTCCTTCCAAGGAGTAAGCGTCTTTTAATTTCATGGCTGCAGTCACCATCTGCAGTGACTTTGGAGCCTAGAAAAATAAAGTCTGACACTGTTTCCACTGTTTCCCCATCTATTTCCCATGAAGTGATGGGACTAGATGCCATGATCTTCATTTTCTGAATGTTGAGCTTTAAGCCAACTTTTTCACTCTCCTCTTTCACTTTCATCAAGAGGCTTTTGAGTTCCTCTTCACTTTCTGCCATAAGGGTGGTGTCTCTGCATATCTGAGGTTATTGATATTTCTCCCAGCAATCTTGATTCCAGCTTGTGTTTCTTCCAGTCCAGCGTTTCTCATGATGTACTCTTCATATAGGTTAAATAAACAGGGTGACAATATACAGCCTTGACGTACTCCTTTTCCTATTTGGAACCAGTCTGTTGTTCCATGTCCAGTTCTAATTGTTGCTTCCTGACCTGCATACAAATTTCTCAAGAGGCAGATCAGGTGGTCTGGTATTCTCATCTCTTTCAGAATTTTCCACAGTTTATTATGATCCACACAGTCAAAGGCTTTGACATAGTCAATAAAGCAGAAATAGATGTTTTTCTGGAACTCTCTTGCTTTTTCCATGATCCAGCAGATGCTACTGTTATAACAACATAAATGTAGGAGATAAAGTTAAAAGACTTCCTAATAGACACTCATCTAGTAAATATCTGGGCTCAAATTACAGAAATAGATACTATCATTTCCAAGAAATCCCTGTCTCATGCTTAACATTAGCACTCACTGCCTAGTCTACTGAGTACACATAGTAGGCACTGTGTAACTGAACTGAAAAGACTGCCTCACTTCCAAGATGAGGGGAAGTAAGACAAAGATTTTCATTCCTGTTAACTCCCTCTGGATAGAGGCATCTTAAGAAATAGTACCTGGAGTTTTTAGCCATGAGTGTCAAGCAGGAAAACCAATTCATCTGCATTGAAGGATACTGATTTGCAGAGGTTCAGAAATGAAGTAAAACTGGAAAGAATTCAGTATGATGCCTGGACAATATCCAGGGCTAATAGTTTTCCTGCATCAGAAGTTTGAATTCACTATTCCCCAGGCCCTAAAACCGTATTAGTGCTCACACAATCTCAAGAGCTCATGTGTTCAAACATTCCATCAACATTTAAACTGAGTCATTTATTTTTCTAGACATCAGATGTCAGCTGAACTATTGATCATTATAAATTTGTGTGTAATAAGCATGAATTGGTCCACAACATTCAGAATGCCAGATACCTCACATTTCTTTATTATTTTCAATCAAATCAAACTGAATTCTAGCTGCCAATCATCATAGTTGACAATGCCATTATCAATCCATTATCCCCACTATTGATCAGATGAGTACACTGAGGTTTACACCATTGAGTTAAATGAAGCCTTTCTCCCCACCCTCACCCCTGCTCCTTCGGGTTGGTCACTGGAGCCTTCGTCCCCTGCTCAGGCCTAGGGCTGATGAGAGGACAGCTCCTCTGTATTCTGCCAGTCGGTTCCACATCCCACCATGGGACCCTTCCAAAGACCAAGAATTAATGGTCTCAACACACAGTCTCCTCAGGGACCCACACAGCTACTTCTTTCAAAATTCTATCACTTCAGGGATGCTTCAGTAATTCAAGCAGCAATTCTCAAAATTTCACAAGGTTCCACCCTTCTCGTCTCTCATATTCCGGTCTCAGGAATTCCAATCAGCAACCTGATTTTCTCATACACTATGTGGAAAACCTCTTTCAGAAATCCCACAAAGCCATTTTTACTTGCCTGGGAGCAAGGAAAGCCTAGACCTTAAAAGTAAAATTCTGGCTACTCTGGTGAGTCTCTAGTAAATTTTACTGCTAGCAATAAAAATCAATTAAACATAAAAAGGCAAATACAGTATTTTAATATATGACTGCATATAAATCACTTAATCTCTCAAACTCTTGAGTAGCCTAGAATTATAAAAGCATCTAAGGACCTTTTATTGTTTTTCTAATTAACCTTAAAGATCACCTCAACTTCTTCCCCAGAGAAGCTCATGGAATGAACAAAGTAGATTTACAGAAGACCCCTATTTATCTTCAGTGACATCTCTTCTCACAAGTAAGATATGCAAAATATCTGTATGGTCCACCCTCTCCCACCCCTCAGACACACACATACGATGTAGACTCTATACCTCACTTCATATGACAAGGACTCTAAAGGTAGTGATTGAGGATGGGGGCACAGATTGCTTTGGATAAACTAGGAAAGCTGAGCATGCAGTAGGAAAACTGGAGAGTCACCTTGGTAGCTGATTGAACACGGAAAACAAAGAAGTTAAAAGTAATTAATTTAAAATAGAGCAAATGGAAAAAGTCAAGGAATCGAAGTGTTCTGATTTGGCTGATTTGGCTTTTTGGATAGAAAAAAGAGAGACAGAGCAAAATTGTACAAAAATTATAGTGAGTTCAGTTTTGAACATGTCGAGTTTCAATGCCTCTGAGGCATGCAGGCTTCCTGGGGACCGTTTCACAGAGGTTACCAACAGAATGAAACTCAGGTCTGGAACTCAGGGGAGAGGTCTGAGCATTACAACTTCAGCTTTGTACCAAAATTTCCGGCTTCAAGCTTCAGGAACTTTAAATTGCCTTTTGATTTTAATTATTTTAATCACTTTATTGCTTAAACCTTATCTTCCCTTGCATCCTCTTAATCCTTAGAATTTAAATTCCTGTGCCCTCTTTTCCTGGAGAGAACTACCTTTGGGTACAGCTTCTATTTTGGGGTGTGTGGAGGGAGTGCAGAAAGGGGGGAGACTTGCTTTCAAAGACTAATGCTGAGAGATATCAAAGTTTTAAATAAACTCCAGGGGTTCTGAGTCCTTTTCACTGTAAATAAATTGAAGGAAAAGCACTTTGCATTTGACGGTCTGAATCAAAATTCCAGGGGTCCAGATTTTAGATTATTAATGGAGCTAGTGAACAAAAAGCTTAAGTGATCCAACTAGGAAACAACAGTTAGAACTGGACATGGAACAACAGGCTGGTTCCAAATAGGACAAGGAGTACGTCAAGGATGTATATTGTCACCCTGCCTATTTAACTTATATGCAGAATACATCATGAGAAACGCTTGGCTGGAAGAAGCACAAGCTGGAATCAAGATTGCCAGGAAAAATATCAATAACCTCAGATATGCAGATGACACCACCCTTATGGCAAAAAGTGAAGAGGAACTAAAAAGCCTCTTGATGAAAGTGAAAGAAGAGAGTGAAAAAGTTGGCTTAAAGCTCAGCATTCAGAAAACTAAGATCATGGCATCTGGTTCCATCACTTCATGGGAAATAGATGGGGAAACAGTGGAAACAGTGTCAGACTTTATTTTGGGGGGCTCCAAAATCACTGCAGATGGTGATTGCAGCCATGAAATTAAAAGACGTTTACTCTTTGGAAGGAAAGTTCTGACCAACCTAGATAGCATATTCAAAAGCAGAGACATTACTTTGCCAACAAAGGTCTATCTAGTCAAGGCTATGGTTTTTCCAGTGGTCATATATGGATGTGAGAGCTGGACTGTGAAGAAAGCTGAGCACCAAAGAATTGATGCTTTTGAAGTGTGGTGTTGGAGAAGACTCTTGAGAGTCCCTTGGACTGCAAGGAGATCCAACCAGTCCATTCTAAAGGAGATCAGTCCTGGGTGTTCTTTGGAAGGACTGATATTAAGCTGAAACTCCAGTACTTTGGCCACCTTATGCAAAGAGTTGACTCATTGGAAAAGATTCTGATGCTGGGAGGGATTGGGGGCAGGAGGAGAAGGGGACGACAGAGAATGAAATGGCTGGATGGCATCACCGACTCGATGGACGTGAGTTTAAGTAAACTCTAGGAGTTGGTGATGGACAGGGAGGCCTGGCGTGCTGCAATTCATGGGGTCGCAAAGAGTTGGACACGACTGAGCAACTGAACTGAACTGAAGTGAATGTACATAAATCATCTTGAGTCATCAAGGACAGTTTAATTTTAATCAACTATTTAATAATTTTAATTTTGCCACTTCCCTCAATGTTCCTCTTAGTTTTTTTCATGAAATTATCACGGTCTAATCAATTATTGAAGCTACAAAATGTTTACTCTGGTGAGGCCTCAGCTGATATAATTTGGGTTTTTCTACCAAAGCATTCCTTTCCTACAAACCCACCCTGCCCCTTCTAGTCTGGGCCTCACTGACAGTAAGAAGCCATCTCATCTTCCTGCCTAGTGCTTAGAGTCAGATAATCCTTGCTTTTTTATTTTTGTTTTGTTATTTTATATTGGAGTATAGTTGACTTACAGTAATGTACAGGAAAGTAATTCAGTTATACATATATATACATCTATTTTGTTTCGGATTGTTTCTCCTTTTTTTGGCCACCCTGAGCGGCTTGTAGGATCTTAGTTCCCCGAGCAGGGATCGAACCTCCAGTGGAAGCAGCAAGTCCTAACCACTGGACCCTCCAAGGAATTCCCTCAGATTGTTTTTCCATATAGGTTATGACAGAGTATTGAGTAGAATTCCTAGTGCCATGTAGTAGGTCCTTATTGTTTATATATTTTACATATTGTATTATATACATGTGAATCCCAACATCCTAGTTTATCCCTCCACCCCACATTTGTAATTTGGTAACCATAAATTTGTTTTTTTAAATCTGTGAATCTGTTTCTGTTTTGTAAATAAGTTCATTTGTGTCATTTTTTTAAGATTCCATATATAAGTGATATCATATATTTGACAAGCCTTGTTTTGAATGCTGGGTTTCTGCAGAATCGCTGTGCTCCAGCCTCCACCCTACTTATTACCTGGGAAAACTTGGGCAAATTATTTAGCTTCTCTGAGAATCTTTTATCACAGAGTCACCTGAGAAGCCCTGTATAAAAATACCTATCATAATTGGAAAGAAAGAATTAGAAGGGAAAGGAAGGAGTAATGAGAAGCAAGAAAGTGAGAGAGAGAGAGAGAAAATAAAGGACTACTTAAGAACGGAGGAATCAGTGAACAGGGGGCAGAAGGAAGAAAGGAAACACAAAGGAGAAAAATGGAAAAGAATGTCTCCATGTTTATGACATCATCCATTATGCACAGTGTCTTAATAGACATTAATGGTTATTCCTGACAATCCCATGACATAGGTATTATTTCCTAAGTAGTAATTTTACATCTGAGGAGACAGATTCTCAGTTCAGTTCAGTTCAGTTCAGTTGCTCAGTCGGGTCCAACTCTGCGACCCCATGGACTGCAACAGGCCAGGCCTCGCTGTCCATCACAACCTCTCAGAGTTTACTCACTCATATCCATTGAGTTGGTGACAACATCCAATCATCTCATCCTCTGTTGTCCCCTGCTCCTCTCGCCTTCAATCTTTCCCAGCATCAGGGTCTTTTCAAATGACTCAGCTCTTCCTATCAGGTGGCCAATGTATTGGAGTTTCAGCTTCAACGTCAGTCCTTCCAATGAACATTCAGGACTGATCTCCTCTAGGATGGACTGGTTGGATCTCCCTGGAGTCCAAAGGACTCTCAAGAATCTTCTCCAACACCACAGTTCAAAAGCATCAACTCTTCAGTGCTCAGCTTTCTTTATAGTCCAACTGTCACATCCATACATGACTACTGGAAAAACCATAGCCTTGACTAGACAGACATTTGTTGGCAAAGTAATATCTCTGCTTTTTAATATGCTGTATAGGTTAGTCATAATTTTCCTTCCAAGGAGTAAGCATCCTTTAATTTCATGGCTACAATCACCATCTGCGGTGATTTTGGAGCTGAAAAAAATAAAGTCTGCTACTGTTTCCACTGCTTCTGCCATCTATTTTCCATGAAGTGATGGGACCAGATGCCATGATCTTTGTTTTCTGAATGTTGAGCTTTAAGCCAACTTTTTCACTCTCCACTTTCACTTTCATCAAGAGGCTTTTGAGTTCCTCTTCACTTTCTGCCATAAGGGTGGTGTCATCTGCATATCTGAGGTTACTGATATTTCTCCCAGCAATCTTGATTCTAGCTTGTACTTCCTCCAGCCTAGCGTTTCTCATGATGTAATCTGCATATAAGTTAAATAAGCAGGGTGACAATATACAGCCTTGATGTACTCCTTTTCCTATTTGGAACCAGTCTGTTGTTCCATGTCCACTTCTAAGTGTTGCTTCCTGACCTGCATATAGGTTTCTCAAGAGGCAGGTCAGGTGGTCTGGTATTCCCATCTCTTTCAGAATTTTCCACAGTTTATTGTGATCCACACAGTCAAAGGCTTTGGCATAGTCAATAAAGCAGAAATAGATGTGTTTCTGGAATTCTCTTGCTTTTTCAATGATCCAGCAGATGTTGGCAATTTGATCTCTGGTTCCTCTGCCTTTTCTAAAATCAGCTTGAACATCTGGAAGTTCACAGTTCACATATTGCTGAAGCCTGGCTTGGAGAATTTTGAGCATTACTTTACTAGTGTGTGAGATGAGTGCAATTGTGCGGTAGTTTGAGCATTCTTTGGCATTGTCTTTCTTTGGGATTGGAATGAAAACTGACCATTGCCAGTCCTGTGGCCACTGCTGAGGTTTCCAAATTTGCTGGCATATTGAGTGCAACACTTTCACAGCATCATCTTTCAGGATTTGAAATAGCTCAACTGGAATTCTATCACCTCCAGCTTTGTTCCTACTGATGCTTCCTAAGGCCCACTTGACTTCACATTCCAGGATGTCTGGCTCTAGGTGAGTGATCACACCATCACAGTTATCTGGGTCATGAAGATCTTTTTTGTACAGTTCTTATTGTGTATTCTTGCCACCTCTTCTTAATATATTTTGGTTCTGTTAGGTCCATATAATTTCTGTCCTTTATTGATCCTATCTTTGCATGAAATGTCCCTTGGTATTTCTAATTTTCTTGAAGAGATCTCTAGTCTTTCCCATTCTATTGTTTTCCTCTATTTCTTTGCACTGATCACTGAGAAAGGCTTTCTTATATCTCCTTTCTATTCTTTGGAACTCTGCGTTCAAATGGGTATATCTTTCCTTTTCTCCTTTGCATTTGGCTTCTCTTATTTTCACAGGTATTTGTAAGGCCTCATCAGACAACCATTTTGCCTTTTTCCAATTCCTTTTCTTGAGGATGGTCTTGATCCCTGTCTCCTATACAATGTCATGAACCTCTGTCCATAGTTCATCAGGCACTCTATCAGATTTAGTCCCTTAAATCTATTTTTCACTTTCATGGTGTAATCATAAGGGATTTGATTTAGGTCATACCTGAACATCTATTTCTGCTTTATTGACTATGCCAAAGCCTTTGACAGTGTGGATCACAATAAACTGTGGAAAATTCTGAAAGAGATGGGAATACCAGACCACCTGACCTGCCTCTTGAGAAACCTGTATGCAGGTCAGGAAGCAACAGTTAGAACTGGACATGAAACAACAGACTGGTTCCAAATAGGAAAAGGAGTACGTCAAGGCTGTATATTGTCACCTGCTTATTTAACTTATATGCGGAGTACATCATGAGAAACGCTGGACTGGATGAAGCACAAGCTGGAATCAAGATTGCCAGGAGAAATATCAATAACCTCAGATATGCAGATGACACCACCCTTATGGCAGAAAGTGAAGAGGAACTCAAAAGCCTCTTGATGAAAGTGAAAGTGGAGAGTGAAAACGTTGGCTTCAAGCTCAACATTCAAAAAACAGAACATGGCATCTGGTCCCATCACTTCATGGGAAATAGATGGGGAAACGGTAGAAACAGTGTCAGACTTTTTTTTTTTTTTTTTGGCTCCAAAATCACTGCAGATGGTGACTGCAGCAATGAAATTAAAAGATGCTTACTCCTTGGAAGGAAAGTTATGACCAACCTAGATAGCATATTCAAAAGCAGAGACATTATTTTGCCAACAAAGGTCCATCTAGTCAAAGCTATGGTTTTTCCAGTAGTCATGTATGGATGTGAGAGTTGGACTGTGAAGAAAGCTGAGCACTGGAGAACTGATGCTTTTGAACTGTGGTGTTGGAGAAGACTCTTGAGAGTCGAATGGACTGCAAGGAGATCCAACCAGTCCATTCTAAAGGAGATCAGTCCTGGGTGTTCCTTGGAAGGAATGATGCTGAAGCTGAAACTCCAATACTTTGGCCACCTCATGCGAAGAGTTGACTCATTGGAAAGTCATGATGCTGGGAGGGATTGGGGACAGGAGGAGAAGGGGACGACAGAGGATGAGATGGCTGGATGGCATCACCGACTTGATGCACGTGAGTCTGATTGAACTCTGGGAGTTGGTGATGAATAGGGAGGCCTGGAGTGCTGTGATTCATGGTGTCACAAAGAGTCAGACACGACTGAGCGACTGAACTAAACTGAACCTAAACTATGGTGGAGGTAATGAAGATAATGGTGACCTCCTTCAAAAGATCCTATGCATGTACTGCTACAGTCCATGCCCCCAACCCTGTATCAGGCCACCACCACCCCCATGCCTTCGCCAGAGACTCCCAGACACCCACAGGCAAGTGTCCTGCGGGGTAACTATTCCTTTCTCCTGGGTCCTGGTGCACCTGAGTTACCAGGGAAGCCCCTTAATGCTCCTAAAGCACAATTTCCCCACCTCAGTGTCTGTGTACTTTCTGCTGCTTTCAGAACCTACCCCTTCCCCAACTTCATATAAATGTCCTCTCTCGCTTTCTTCAAGTCACTGCTCACATGATGTCCTATCTACGACAGCACACAACCCACCTCCAACTGGTTCTCTGTTGCTTTACAAGCTTTACTTGTATATTTATTTATTTTCACATGCCACTTATCAACAACTGGCCTAAAGTCAGTGTATTGCATGGAGGAAGCCAATTCTGACCCCATGATGGCATGATTGCTTATTTGACTTGCTTTGCATTGCTCTTCTTATTATAATTATACAGAATGCCTTGTCTCAGAGAATCTTGCCCCTCTGCCTGACTGTTAAACCTAAGTTTCTTTGTTTAGAACCCTGTCCACCTGTAGATGGCAAGAAGGGAGAAATTAACACATCTCCTGCCTGAGGCTTGCCATTCTGGGAGATGTTTGCAAGATTAGTGGCAAACATTAATTAATTAATCCTCACCTCTCCCCATCTCTCATCTATAAATGAACCTGGTGTCCAGACCCCAGAGATTGTTTTAAGGAACTAGCCTGCCATCTTCTCGGTCAGCTACTTTCCAAATAAACTTGTTTTTCTTGCCTCAGCACTTGGCCTGTTGTGCAGCAAGCAGAGCGAACTTGGACTCAGTAACAAGTCTACTTGATTATTTGTTCATTATTCATTTCCAGACTAAATATATGATCCATAAGAGCTAGGACATTTTTGGTTCACTGCTTGATCTCATTGCCTAAAACAGTGTTCAACTCAGTAATGCACAAATATTTTTCATCAAATGAATGAAAGGATAATATAATTGCATCAACAATGTAATGAATGTGGCCTGAACTAAAACCTTATCTCCTGAATTTTTTTGCCCAATTTTATTTTTCCATCAGTTTACAATTCCTCTACTCCATACATCAAAGCATAAAATGCAGCGAAATATCACAGGAAAGATAAATGCTTACTGTGACTTGGCGCTAGGCACACTGAATCAAACCCCATGATGCTTTAGAATACATGGACCACTGAACAAATGGATTAAGTCCTATTTGCTTAGCCAAAAATTTAACTGCAAACATCGGTCATTTCCTACACAGGGACTACTGATGTGGGAGAGCCTTGAAAAACAGCCAAATTTAGTCCAGACCTCCTGAAATTCTCCCCAGACTAAATGGCAATGACAAGTAGTATGTAGGATGGGGGATGCTGAAGAAGGGATTTCTAGATAATTTAACAGCAAGTCACCCTAAAATGTGCTTTCCCCAAGCCTTCTTTGGATTAAGTTTATAAAAGAAAACTAAGAGTAGAATTGAGTTTCAACCAAAACCCGTAGGGGCCAGTTTCAATAGATTATCCAGGCACTTAACTTTTGTGGAGTAAAGGCCAGTGAAACCTCTGAAATCTTTTGAACTGAAATGAATTATTCTTCCATTACCTTGTAATATAATAATGATAAGGATATTTAGGCTAAACTTTATAAAAATAAATACCCTAAAGAAGTAGCAATTCTGACTCAGGCTCTACCATGCCAATATAATTTTATGAATCCCCAGACACTTTTTTATCCAGGCTATTATCCAAGTGGTTTCTTTGGAGGGTAGGTCTGTTTGCATACAAACAGGGTATGGTTAAAAAATATTACCCATATAATAAGTTTTTTTTAATAAGTTAATGTAAATGAAAGATTTCTTATTAAGACTTCTTGCTCAAGGGAAATAGTGCCTTAAAATTAAGCTTGCTATAGAACATTATACTAAAGAAGCATGTAGCCACAGAAAAACTCTTGGAACAATAGTGTGTATTTTTCATGCATAGGTGCCAGAAAATCTAGGACCTTGTTAAGGTCAAATGGTTCCATTATTTTCTTCAAGTCCACACTCTTAATGAATCAAGCCATTAGGAGGGCAGACCATCAATGTCCTTTGAGAAAACAAGAAACTGGCAGAAATGCCTGAACTTAAGCTATTTCAGACCTGATGTTATTGATTGATTCTTGGTGGCTTCATGTAAGCCTTCATCAGAAAGAAGATCAAAATACAGCTGATCTTAACCTTTTCCTTAAAAATGACCTCAATTCAATAAAAGTGTATAGATTGCTCATTTTATAGTCATGGCTGTCCTTTGCCCCATGGGAGAATACAAAGCAGTATTAGACCCAATTCCTGCCTTTAGGGGCCTTATGTTGGGAATAGTCAAAAAGTTCATTTGGGTTTTACCGTATGCTGTTACAGAAAAACTTTTTGAAACCTTTGACCAAGACAAGAAATGGATATACCTGAAAGCTATGACTGTGTTACAAAAATCAAGAGACCATGTGAGATAAGCAGGAGATGAATGTCAAATACTTTGGAAATCTAGACATTGGAAAGATCCCATCTAACTGAAGATTCAAGGGGATTCACACACACACCAAAGGTATCATAATTGAGTTGGACCTTGAGCTGGGTTTGAGGGAATTTGTAAGGAAAGAAATCCCCAAACAGTAACTCTCCAAACAGGGAGAACCAAGCCAAGGTTATGTCTAAGGAACGAGAGACAGTCCACATAACAGGCAGCTTTCAAGATGACCCTCACCTCCTATTATCCACACCATCATAGAATCACCTCCCCTTGAGTATGAGACGGACCTAGTAACTTGCTTTTCAGGAAAAGTAAAGGCCAAAGTAATAAGATATCAGTTCTACAGTTAGGTCACAAATGATTTTAACTTCCATCTTTCTGGACTCTTTCTATTGCCTTCTAGGCTTACAAACCTTGATAAATCATGATCCCATATAGGAGAAGCCCATGGCTCAAGTGGTAAAGAATAGGTCTGTAATGCAGGAGACCCAGGTTCAATCCCTGGATCAGGAAGTTCCCCTGGAGAAGGGAATGGAACCCACTCCAGTATTGTTTCATGGAGAACTCCATGGACAGAGGAGCCTCGTGGGCTACAGTGCATAGGATCATAAAGAGTCAGACAAGACTGCGTAACTAACACTTTCACATGTACCAAGGAATTGTGCAGAGCCCACAGACAACAGTGAGTGAGAAATTGAGGCCCTCGGTCCAATAACCTGGGAGGAACTGAGCTTGGAAGCATACTCTTCACGACTTGAACATTGAGATGACTATAACCACTGCAGACACCTTCACTGTAGTAGTGAGAGACCCTGAAGCAGGAAACAGAATTAAGCCATATGCAGATGTTACAGCAGGCAGGAAGCTAGATATGAGCAGAGCAAAGGGGGGCAGGTAACAGGAAATCATGCATCTTGCAAGCAGCAGGGGTCCGTAGGCAAAGAAAAGCAGGAACCTCCAGAGTGACGGGAAACAACACATTTTGGGTGATGAACGTTCTGGAAGCACACAAAGAAAGGTTGGGAAAGGCGGGAATCTCCTAGTTATAAAATGCAACCTGTTTGGGCTTCCCTGGTGACTCAGTGGTAAAGAATTCATCCATCTACCAGTGAAAGTATCCCTGATAGCTCAGCTGGTAAAGAATCCTCCTTCAATGCAGGAGATCCTGGTTTGATTCCTGGGTCAGGAAGATCTGCTAGAGAAGGGATAGGCTACCCACTCCAGTATTCTTGGGCTTCCCGTGTGGCTCAGCTGGAAAGAATCTGCCTGCAGTGTGTGAAACCTGGGTTTGATCCATGATGCAAGAGACATGGGTTTGAACCATGATCAGGGAAGACTCCATATGCAATGTAACAATTAAGACCATGTGTCACAAACTATTGAGCCTGTGCTCTAGGGTCCGAGAGCAGCAACTACTGAAGCATACATACCCTAAAGTCCATGCTACACAACAAGAGAAGCTACTGCAATGAGAAGCCCACATGCATTGCAAAGAGTAGCCTTTGCTCGCTGCAACTAGAGAAATGTTGAACCAACATTTCTCTAGTTGCAACCAGCAATGAAGAACCAACATAACCAATAAATAAATAAAATTATTTAAAAACATGAAACATTTAAATGTAACTTGTTGCTCCTTGTGCTCTCATTACTGTAACATTAGCCTCACAGATAAGAAGTACTCATCATACACTGAGGCCATGACACTTCTGATCTAAGCTATATATTGAAAATCCTCCTCCCTTCCAGAAGATGGAGCTGGGATAAAAATCAGAGACTAGACCCCCAAACTCCTCCTTCTCTAGTGAATATTCTGCCTCTTCACTTGTATGCCCCTCATAACCAGCTTACATTTAACTTCTAATGCAGAGTACATCATGCGAAATGCCAGGCTAGATGAAGCACAAGCTGGAATCAAGATTGCCAGGAGAAATATCAATAACCTCAGATATGCAGATGACACCACCCTTATAGCAAAAAGCAAAGAACTAAAGAGCCTCTTGATGAAAGTGAAAGAGGAACATGAAAAAGCTGACTTAAAACTCAACATTCAGAAAACGAAGATAATGGCATCTGGTCCCATCACATTGAAAGGTTGTTGCTGAACCGTGAAAGATGCCAGGATTCTTGACCTCCAGAGGAGAGGAATTCAATCTGGGGCCAGTGACGAGGCCTGATCACTCAGAACTTTTGTCTGACAAAGCATATTAAAGTATAAAAGAGACAGACAAAGCTTCTGACATAGACATCAAAAGGGGGTAGAAAGAGTGCCCCCTTGCTAGTCTTTAGCCGGATCTTTTATGCCTGTTAGAAAGCTATACCTCAAGGCTGAGGGGGTTTCCCCTCTTCCACAATATGCATTCTCGAAATAGGATGGCACAAGCTGTGTCATACCCCAACCATAAAACAATTGATACGAATACTGGTTTATTGAGCTATTATCAGCCCAAGGTTTGAGAACAGAAAAAAAAAAAAAATTAGTCTTAGATAGAACCATTTTGAAGACAGGCAAATTCCAAAGCAAATGCATAGTTTCATAAACATAGCTTAAGAAAAATATTTCCATAAGAAAAACACATTGGTTAGCTCAAGGTTTGAGAAAAGTTAAGTTCAGGTGGAACCAGGTGACGTCATAGCAACACAGAATTTTAAGAGAAACCTCCTTTTAGTTCTGTATGGAGAAGGGAAAAAAAATCTGACCCTTGTACTTTGTTTCGTCACGCCGCTTAAGGGAGAGAGAAAAAATGTCTCACACTTGAAGCCTATTACCTTTGTTGGAGACCCCTGGCCTTCCTGCCTGTTACCCTCTCTACTTCATGGCAAATAGAAGGCGAAACAATGGAAACAGTGACAGACTTTATTTTCTGGGGCTTCAATATCACTGCAGATGGTGAGTGCAGCCATGAAATTAAAAAGCACTTGCTCCTTGGAAGAAAAGCTATGACAAGCTTAGTCAACATATTAAAAAGCAGAGACATTACTTTGCCAACAAAGGTCTATGGTTTTTCCAATAGTCACATATGTATGTGAGAAGTGGACCATAAAGTAAGCTGAGCGCCAAACAATTGATGCTGTTGAACTGCAGTGCTGGAGAAGACTTTGAGAGTCCCTTGGACTGCAAGGCTATCAAGCCACTCAATCTTAAAGGAAATCAGGCCTGACTATTCATTGGAAGGACTGATGCTAAAACTGAAGTTCCAATACTTTGGCCACCTGATGCAAAGAACTGACTCACTTGAAAAGACTCTGATGCTGGGAAAGATTGAAGGCAGGAGGAGAAGGGGATGACAGAGGATGAGATGGTTGGATGGCATCACCGACTTGATGGACATGAGTTTGAGCAGGCTCCCAGAGTTGGTGATGGACAGGGAAGCCTGGTGTGCTACTGTCTATGGGATCGCAAAGAGTGGGACACAACTGAGCAACTGAACCAAACTCACTTGTATCCTCCTCATAACCAGCTTGCCAAAGAACCCCAGGGCAGCAGCTCCTCACCTGTCTGACTGCTCTCCCTCTCAGGGTGCATCCTTCTTAAACAAACTCTCAGTTTACTTTCTTAACCTCCTTGCTTGTCTCAGAATTCTTCTGTGACAAAGAAAGAACCTAAAATTCACTGGAAACAGTTTTCTACCATAAGATACTATGTGACAGCTGTTGTTTGAGGACACTAGGTTTTGGGATAACTTTTTATGCAGGGGTAGATAAGTTTTGCACTTCAGACTGACTAGAGATTATTGTGTGGAGTAATTATTTATGTGTTGGCTTACTATTTCAAAATCATTTACTCGTGTCATTTGACGCTTAACATTCCTTTGTGATCAAAAAAAGCAAGTTAAAAACTCACTTTACAGATAGGAGAAATTACCCTGGCTTAATGGTTTATAGTCTCTGTCACATAAGTAGCTAGTGTTTTTCTTTAATTCAGGGATCTTTTAATTACAACACTCAGAGGAACAGAGGGCTGGAAATTTTCAAGATTTAATGTATATGAGGATCATAGTCTTTAATTGGGATGAACAGAAATGACAAATACCTGATCACAGGGAATTGGTTTTGCTGTTTATCTTTGCCTTTCTCACTCTTAAACCCTGAATGTGTTATAAATAATCTTCTGCTGGGTTTTATAGCTTTGTTTTGGTGTCTTTGTGCTTCTCCTAAGGCTGTCACCAAAATGTCAAAGTATGCTGACATTTCAGTTGATTTTGAATGGCTATTAACTTTTTAAAAATTGAAGAGATCTGATATGCAAACAGGCAGGCTTTCCATATGGTACCTAACATATGTACATACCATAATATATTGCATATTGAGTTTCAGAAAACTCCTAGCTAACTTATTAAATACTCAACTGATGCTTACCTCTTGCAGTATTAACATTTATTTATATTATTTAAATTATATTACTGGGCTTACCTGGTGGCTCAGACAGTAAAGAATTCAACTGCAACACAGGGAATTATAAGTATATACTACTAGGAAATTATAAATATATACTTACTCTCCTGAAGGAAATATACAGAGCAAAAACAAATCTTGCTTTTTAAATTAGTTGTTGAAATGAATCTATTCTAATCAAGTAATACTTTCAATAACACTAAATATTGCTGCATTTAGTAACATTTATACCTCCCAAACCCCAGATTTTTATTTTAAATACTTATGGACTTTATATTCTTTATTCTCAGTCCTCACTATCAGCCCATCAATCATCAGTTTATTCTGACCTATATTTTTATTTTTCCTGGCACTTTTCATTTCTAACTTCCTACTTTCTCTATGAAAAAGAAACTCAGAAAATACCCAATTTTAATGATGTTTAAAGATAGGCTCTACATGAGAGTTTAAGCTAATGTGAGAGCAGTCAGGGGAGACATCCTGTGTGGGTTTGAAGCCCACCATTTAGAAACTGGGTAATGTTACACCAAAAAACTAAAAATTAGTACTTCCGGTAAAAACAATTCTGATCTTATAAAGGAATTACGGGGATTAAATAAGTTAATATTTTGAATGTCAATCGAGTCCCTGGTGATGGGTGCCAGACGTGTTTGATAAAAGTCTTCTTAGGAGATTCCAAGGAGCAGCCATTCCTCTAACTCAGGGCTCTTGCCCTGGCTATACCTGAGGATCACCTTGTAGCTCTCAAAAATGACTCATGTTTGGACTCTGCCTTCATTTTCAATCACTGCTATAAAAAATTCCCACAAACTCAGCAGCTCAAATAGACATAAACATACTAACTTACAATCTGGGAGGTCAGAAGTCCAAAATGAGTCTCACTGGATGCACCCCATGATGTCAGAGGGCTGTGCTCCCTTCTAGGGGCTCTAGAGGAGAATCTGTTTCCCTGCTTTCTCTGGGTTCCAGAAATTACCTGGATTTGGGGGCTGCTGGCCCACTCCTCTCCTCTTCAGAGCCTGCAATGAGTGAGTCTTTCTCATACTGCATCACTCTAACACAGACTCATTATACGCCTGCCCTCTACCCCACCTAAAGAAGCCTCTGACGACACTGGACCCACCTGGATACTCCAGAATAATCTACCATCAGGTAGACAATTAACAACACGGGTCCCATCTGTTACCTTGATTGCCATTTGCCAAGCAAGGGACTCACCCTTGCCAAGCAAGGGTTCCAGGAATCAGGGCATAAACATCTTCTGGAGGCCATTATTCTGTTTACTGCAGATTCCCACCCTCCAAAGAGCCAGGGTTAATTGCTCTTGGCAAGGATACATGCTTTACACACTCACTAAGTGATTCTAATGTCCAGATTCGCTTGAGAACTGCTGATCTCAATTATTATCAAGATTCCATGAAACATAATGCCCATAAAATGTTCAATACTGCTAAAATTAGATTTGGAAAGCATTTAATTAGACACATTAGATGTTAAAGACAGTATGAAGTTCTATAATAGAGAAATCTGTTCAACCTCATTTAACGAATCTCTTAAACTTTTTAGAGTAATATCTGTTAAGAGTCCAAGGAATTATTTTTCTACATAAGGTTTTTGGGATTTAATGCTCTAGGGAGGAAAATGAGTGTAATGGTATTTTTTGTTTTCTTTACTCAGATGCTTTTTAAAAATTATTTTACTACTAAGCTGTCTGTTGAATTTAGGATATGGCAAATACTTGTAATCCAAATTTAAGACAATTTACTCAACGTCGTATTACTATTTATGTCATTAAGAACCAAATAGTCAATATAGTATAATTGAATCATTCTTTGAGGAGAAAAGAAAGAGCAAAAGAGCTCCCCAAACAGAACTATTTTGTTAAATAAAAGAACTTGGTTTTCTCATGCTTAGGACTGAATTGTTTACACAGAATCACATAATGACTTAATGCCATAAAGAATTAAATCACTGTATTTTATAGACACATATTGTGAAGACAATTAGGGCACATCTAAAAAATGAACACCGAGTCCATATTTACTAGAGGACTCACTAACAGAGATAAAATAGATAAACTATTTCTTTCTTAAATTTCTCAGCAGAAATCCACCTTCTTGTGTCTCAAGTCAATGTGGAACATGTAAGTGTTTGGGAAATTTTGTATCTATTGAAGAGAGACTCAAGATTAATAACTGAAATAATTTGACAGCTACATTCTCATGTTTCAGAAGAGGGATAATTCAAGACAAATAATCAAAGAGGTTAAATAAAGAGTTTTGATGGTAAAAGAGCAAGCAGGTACTTATGAAAGGTTCTTCCAAGATAAACAAAGGCAAAGAGTTATTTCTCATTGAATTATCTGCATCCCATGGTTGGTGTGCGCATGCTCAGTCATTCAGTTGTGTCTGACTCTGATCCCATGGACTGTACCTCACCAGGCTCCTCTGCCCAAGGAATTTTCCAGACAAGAATACTGGAGTGTATAGCCATTTGGCACTCCAGGGGATCTTCCCACCCGGGGACTGAACCCATATCTCCTGCACTGCAGGCAGATTTTTATCAGTGCACCACCTGGGCAGCCTCATCCCATGGTTGGACTGTCCTCCAACTGCTAACTGCGTTCACAGCACATCCAGAGAGTCTAGGGTCAGTAGTTGGAGACTGACTGTAAAAGTTCAAGAGTTCAAGTTATTGTGGGTTACAAAGAAAATGTCCAACCCCACCTACTGCCTAACTCAGAAAATACTGTTCATTGGGTTGGTTTTTTTTTTTTTATATTGAGTTCCATGAACTGTTTGTAAATTTTGGAGATTAATCTCTGCCAGTCTCATTATTTGCAAATATTTTATCCCATATATACACACCACTAAAAACAGATAACCTATAAGGACCTACTGTATAACACAGGGAATTATGTTCAATATTCTTTAACAAGCTAAATGGGAAAAGAATTTGAAAAAGAATAGATAAATGTATATGTACAATTGAATCACTTTGTTGCACACTTGAAACTAACACAACACTGTTAATCAACTGTACTTCAATATAACATAAAATTTTTTTTTAAATATTGTTCAGGGCTTTTTTCCTACTTAAATAGTGGCATATAGTCACATATGATATACAGTGGTACTGAACCACACAGCTCTGGAACCCAGCCCCTTATATCAAATCCCAACTGCACGTTTAATTGGATGAATGACCTTGATAGGTTATTTAACCTCTATTGCCTTGCATTCTTCATCAGCAAAACAGACAAAGTGATACCTCAGTGCTTAGAACTTAGTAAAAGCCTCACTAAATATTAGTTCTGGTTTTTAGCTCATTATGTTTATATATATTATAAAGTAATAAGACTAAGTGCTTAGACAAATTTATTTCAAATGTGTTATTTTATAAATTTGATTAAAAGTACAATCTGCAATGCATAAAAGAAGTTTAAGAAATGAAGTGGAATTTCATTTGAAATACTGTGACATGTGATATGCATAATTTTTCAACGAATTAACACCATTAATTTATGGAAATAAAAGCTATGTTTAAAGCTCTATTCTCATTTTTCAGAGAAAAACATGGAGTCCAAAAGAGATTAAATGACTCATATCTTTAAACACATAAAAAATAAAGGACAAAATGGCAAAGTTGTAAAGATTTCATGCTTAAACAATTTTACTCTATTAAGATCTAAAAACTACTTAAAATTCTCGAGGGAAGTTTTTTTGTACTGAAGTTTCTTCAAATACCTCCTTCAAAAACACACTAAATATCGTGTCAGTCACCAGCCACTATGCTGAAGGCAGAACAAAAGTTGAACAGTGATAAAAAGGTATGTGGGAATTAATAAGATGAGATTTTTTTTTTGAGAGTGTTAGGATGGAAAAGGCCCTTTGACTCCAACATTTTTGTATTACTGATGAGGTCATCAAGTTCTAGAAAATGTTTAAATAACTTGCCCATAATCCCTCAGCCAGCAAAGGACATATTTAAGTTCTGTAACTCCCAGTTTGCCTACCCAGCAAATATTGACCTTCATAGGAGATTCTGAGGCATACAGAAACCAAGGAAACCAATCCTTATACGGAATAATGGAGGAGAAATGCAGTGCTGGAAATTTTTCTGAGCATTAATAAGAAACCATATCTGAGCTTTCTCCCAGGATATTGGAGTTTTTAAAGGTCTTGGGTTTAAAAAAGCAGATTTTTGACTTGGAAATTTCAACTAGCTAATAGCAAGCTAAGGCATTACAGAAACAATGAAAAACCAGCAAACAAGGTAGTAAACACATCTCTCCATTTTTCTCACAACATGACTCTAACTGTCGACTTATGACCTAGGATTCTTTTCTCCTTTTTTAATGTTTATTGGGGTATGGCTGATTTACAGTGTTGTGTGACCTAGGACTGTTGATCATTCTCTGACCTGCGCTGTTCACGTCATTCCACCCAAGAATTGTCACATTCGTCCAACCTCCCCCTACTGGACTCGGGCAGTGTATTGTTCACTGTGCTGCACTGAGAGCCTCTCAGGGTTCGCTGTGTTCTCCTCATTCTGACTCCTGCTCAACCCACCCTGTCAGGCTGAAAAGGGGTCATATTTTTCCCCTTATATTTGAAAACATAAATCTTTACTCCCCCACCGAGCGTTTTCCCTGCATGCAACACTGTACTGTGAACGCTCTATTGCAAGGTCCTGTGATCCCACTTCTGCTGCTGCTGCTGCTGCTAAGTCGCTTCAGTCGTGTCCGACTCTGTGCGACCCCATAGACGGCAGCCCACCAGGCTCCTCCGTCCCTGGGATTCTCCAGGCAAGAACACTGGAGTGGGTTGCCATTGCCTTCTCCGATCCCGCTTCTACTCTACCGTAATTGTTCCAGATTTGATTTTCCCTGCTTCCAAGCTTGCCTGTGTACAGCTGCCAGGTAATCTGCTTAAAGTCCAACTCTAGTTACACTGGACCCTGGAACAACACAGGACTGAACTGTGAGGGTCCACTTACACATGGGTTTTTTTCAGTATTAAATACTAAAGTACTACAGGGTGTGTGGTTGACTGAACCAGGGATGTGGAACCACGAATGTGGAAAAACTGCAGATGTGATGGACCAACTCTAAGTTATACTTTAATTTTTGACTATAGGGTCAGCATCCCTAACCTCTGTATTGTTCAAGGGTCAACTGCATATTATTCCTCTGATTAAAAAGTAAAAACACTACACACACACACACACAAATAAATGCAAGTTAAAAATAGTGAAAACTGAATAAGGTCTGTACTATAGTTAGCATGCTTTTGAACTGTGGTGTTGGAGAAGACTCTTGAGAGTCCCTTGAACTGCAAGGAGATCCAACCAGTCCATTCTGAAGGAGATCAGCCCTGGGATTTCTTTGGAAGGAATGATGCTGAAGCTGAAACTCTAGTACTTTGGCCACTTCATGCGAAGAGTTGACCCTTTGGAAAAGACTCTGATGCTGGGAGGGATTGGGGGCAGGAGGAGAAGGGGACGACAGAGGATGAGATGGCTGGATGGCATCACTGACTCAATGGACGTTGAGTCTGAGTGAACTCCGGGAGTTGGTGATGGACAGGGAGGCCTGGTGTGCTGCGATTCATGGGGTCGCAAAGAGTCGGACACGACTGAGCGACTGAACTGAACTGAACTGAATGTTGTTGCTGTTCACTTGCTAAGTCCTGTCCAACTCAATTGCAACCCCATGGACTGCAGCATGCCAGGCTTCCCTGTCCATCACTATCTCCTGGAGTTTGCTCAAACTCATGTCCATTGAGTCAATGATGCCATACAACCAACTCATCCTCTGTTGACTCCTTCTCCTCCTGCCCTCAATCTTTCCCAGCATCAGAGTTTTTTCCAATGAATCAGCTCTTCACATCAAGTGGCCAAAGTATTGGAGCGTCAGCAGTAACGTACTGAATTCAGTTTTCTGGTTTTAACATCACACTGTAGCTGTATATCATGTTGTTAGTTCCCAAACTGGCTCTCATACACACAGGGCAAGCAAAGACCAAAGAAGCAAATCCCTCTAGACTGCTAGGTGGCAGGTTTCATGAGCAGGGGAACTTACTTTAGGAGGCTTGTTTAGGGCAGCCGCCAAGACTTCTTGGGACAGCTTGCGCTCTGGGAACAGTAGGCAGAGCATAAATTCCAAGAACAGGGGATGGAGGAAGGAGTTCTCTGAAAGACCCAATCCAGCTTGTGGGTCAGCCACTAATCACATCCCATCACCTCCTCCAACAAAGTCAACCCTGGCAGAATCTGAGTGATAGGTACCTGACAGGCTTTCTACGATGTACTTCCTAAGCTCCTGATTATGTCAAAATTTAAAACAACCAACAAAAAGGTAAAATTTGTAAATGGATTTCTTCACATTTTCAAAATAAACATGATATTCTGTTTGGTACTTCAGGGAACTCTCCAGAACAGAACCACTTACAATTTCCTAAAAAACCTAGTGTTTATTGAGATATTTTGCCTTGACCTTTCAATGCCTCTCTCCCCCTCATTTGGCTTGTCACTTCCTCTTTGAAGGTGTACCTTAAATACCGCTTTCCCTTCAAGCCCTGCTTGATCCCTCATCAGCTAAACACAATCTCTCCCACCCAAAAAATCTTGTCCCATGTCTCTTTTGACACTTGCTGTTGTTCAATCACTAAGTTGTGTCTGACTCTTTGCAACCCCATGGACTTGTAGCATTTACAATATTAGATTATTCAATTTGCGGACTGATTTTCAGCTTCTACTCAATTATAAACTCTTAGAGGACAAAGTCTATATCTTAACTATCTTTTAATGCCCCAAGATTCTAGTAAGTACTTTGCCCAATATTTACTAAAGTAAAAAAGAAGACTTCTGCTTCCAATAGGCAAATGAAAGTGGACATCAGTTATAATCAATTTAATAAAACAAAAATTTTACACACTGAGGAGCAAAATAATACACGTGTTTTAACCAAGTGGAGCTTTGCATGTATGAATATTTTTTGTTAGAAACAGCAGAAAGTAAAGATGTTATTTGGGTACTTGCTCAGGAGTTAAACTTTTGTTTGCCTATGCAACATTCAGGCAAACTCTATGGTGTAAGTTGCATAGAAGATCCACACCAATTAAAAAGAAAGGTCTTTTTCTTTCAATTAAATAAGCAAGGTCTCTAAAACTGCACCTTGGTTTCATCCTTCCATAAATTATTTTCTTCGCAATATGAATGTCTTTCTCTTTACTTCCCTTTATCTTCTCATTGTTTCCTTCCATCATAAAGGGTTCAGCAAGTCCCTCCAGTCACTGGGGTGTGGTCCCAACACATAAAGTCTGTGGTGACTTCAATCTGAGGTTCCTATTTCACTGCAAGTTGGTATTCCAGTTGTAAGGCTCAAATATTATTTATCTGTCACTTAGTGTGACATAGCATAATTATTTCAGCACCCTCCTTGATGAAAGAATATGGAAGCAAATAATATAACAGTATAAGAGGAAGCTCAATTTTTTTTAATTTATTTTAATTGGAGGCTAATTACTTTACAATACTGTGGTGGTTTTTGCCATACACTCATATGAATCAGCCATGGGTGTACATGTGTTCCCCATCCTGACCCTCCCTCCCACCTCCCTCCCCATCCCATCCATCAGGGTCATCCCAGTGCACGAGCCCTGAGCACCCTGTCTCATGCATCGAACCTGGACTGGCGATCTATTTCACATATGATAATATATATCTTTCAATGCTATTCTCTCAAATCATCCCACCCTCGCCTTCTCCCACAGAGTCCAAAAGTCTATTCTTCACATCTGTGTCTCTTTTGCTGTCTTACATATAGGGTCATTGCTGCTGCTGCTGCTGCTGCTGCTGCTAAGTCACTTGAGTCGTGTCTGACTCTGTGCAACCCCATAGGCGGCAGCCCACCAGGCTCCTCCATCCCTGGGATTCTCCAGGCAAGAACACTGGAGTGGGTTGCCATTTCCTTCCCCAACACATGTGTGCATGCTAAGTCGCTTCAGTCGTGTCCAACTCTATGCAACCCTATGGACAGCAGCCCACCAGGCTCCTCTGTCCACAGGATTCTCTAAGCAAGAATACTGGAGTGGGTTGCCATTTCCTTCTCCAGGGTCATCTTTATCATCTTTCTAAATTCCATATATATGCGTTAATATACCGTATTGGTATTTTTCTTTCTGACTTACTTCACTCTGTATAATAGGCTCCAATTCCATCCACCTCATTAGAACTTATTCAAATGCATTCTTTTTAATAGCTGAGTAATATTCCATTGTGTCCACAGCTTTCTTATCCGTTTTTCTGCCAATGGATATCTAGGTTGCTTCCATGTCCTGGCTATTTTAAACAGTGCTGCGATGAACATTGGGGTACACATGTCTCTTTCAATTCTGGTTTCCTTGGTGTGTATGCCCAGCAGTGGGATTGCTGGGTTGTATGGCAGTTCTATTTCCAGTTTTTAAGGAATCTCCACACTGTTCTCCATAGTGGCTGTACTAGTTTGCATTCCCACCAACAGTGTAAGAGGGTTCCCTTTTCTCCACATCCTCTCCAGCATTTATTATCTGTAGACTTTTGGATAGTAGCCATTCTGACTGGCATGAAATGATACCTCATTGTGGTTTTGATTTGCATTTCTCTGATAATGAGTGATGTTGAGCATCTTTTCATGTGTTTATTAGCCATCTGTATGTCTTCTTTGGAGAAATGTCTGTTTAGTTCTTTGGCCCATTTTTTTGATTGGGTCATTTACTTTTCTGGAATTGAGCTACAGGAGTTGCTTGTATATTTTTGAGATTAATTCTTTGTCAGTTGAGGAAGCTCAATTTTTAAAACAATTTATGCATCCGTATTTACTTCATGTGAATCTCCATATCTAGTTTCCAAATTGGCAAAAACAACTTGTTTTAATCTACTAATAAGGGGTGTATTATTCAGTGTAATCTACCTTGAGCTGTTTTATTATTTGGGGTGACTGGACCACTGACATTCCAAAATGAATTCACATTCAATGGAGCATTTTGAGGGCTTCCTAAATGACAGATGCTGTGCCTGACACTCAATGGACTTATCTGATTTTCTAGTCTCTGTGGCAAATTTGAACATGGTAAATATTCCTTCCAACCTCAGCCAGTGCCTCTTGTTAATAAATTAATATAAAATGTTTTAAAGAATAAACTGGAGTTGGTAACGTCATCTATGGTTTGTACAGCTCATGAGTCTCATTCAAGGATCAACCCAGAATCATGCCTAAGTAGCACCAAGAACTGATGAAACTGAATTGACTGAAAATTACTTCTTTATAGCTATACTTGTTCCCCAACATGTATCCATTGATAATTAGCTTAATTTCTGTTCCCTACAACTGATCCTCAGCTAAGATCATAGATTTAAAGATGGAACTTTTTAAAATAAACTCCTCAAACTACAACCACTTCACCTGCTCCAATGCACAAGGTCTTTCAAAATTTGCAAAGTCAAAGAGAAGCATATGTTTCTCAATAAGAATGTGAGAAATGTGTTTGCACATTTGTTTTATATGTAAATGTGTTTTAATAAACATCTTTAGCTCAGAGCCACAGTAACTCTGTCCAATGTAATCTAGAAAGAGCCTGATAACAGATTTTAAGTTGGATGAATGATTCTAAAGAAACCAATATTTTGGCACCACATAACTTCAGAGAAGCATTAGGAAATCCACTTATTTTAGTTTCATGAGCTCATAAGGAAATAAACTTACATTAGTATCAATGGCAGAGATTGAGGTTTCCTCTCAAGATTTCTTCAAAGTTATAACCAGGGGTGAGAAATAAAAATCTAGTTTCCCAGAGATCCCTCACCAGAAAGAAGAGTATATTTATAATCCAGAGATTTGGGGGAAAATAATACAGCTTTGTATGATATGTAAAAGGCACTAGTGGAAGTAAAATATAATCAATTTCATTTATTAACACCTTAATTGTATACCACAAAGAAACAAGAATTTGATGATTTCCAAGATCAAGAAAAATTCTAGATACAGAGCATATTAATTCAGAGTTGTCTTAAGAACGTGAATATAAACCATGAGAATTAAATGAAAACTTTTGAGGTAGTAAAGATATTACAGCAGTTAGGCTTTTGTTATTATTGCTTCTATTGTACATGTCTATGTGTACTTTCTATAACCAAAGAACTGTAACACTGAGCCCCTGTCCTCAGAAGGCTATCTAGATGTAGCAAATTTCAAGATGTATCCACAGGAAATATTGATGACATTGAAGAAAGTACTAAGAAAGAAATTGGAACATGAGCTGAAATCTAGAAGAATGTGTAAAATGTGTACCTCTGCTAATAAAATTTGCACAGATGTAGAAGAGGACAGAGAAGAAAGAAACATGAGCAAATGCAAACACGGTGTCCAGGCTACCTAAACGTGAAGAGTTTTTAATTACAAAATTAGGTAAGAATTACTCCAGGCAGATAAATTCTAAAATTATTATAAAGTTAGTAATTATAAGAGTTCTTGAGTAGAACATGAAAGAAAAAACTGAATGGCATGCCAATTAAGCCATAAATCAATGGAAGAAAGGCTACACTGAGTGAGCTAAGAAATTACTGAGTGTGTTCATTTGTGCAGTGATAGGAGCTTTCACAGGTAAAAGCTTTCACAAGTGGTGCTAGTGGTAAAAGAACCCACCTGCCAATGCAGGAGACATAAGAGACGCAGGTTCAATCACCCAGTCAGGAAAATCCCCTGGAGGAGGTCATGGCAACCCACTCCAGTATTCTTGCCTGGAGAATCCCATGGACAGAGGACCTTGGCAGGCTACAGTCTATATGGTCACAAAGAGCTGGACAGGACTGAGTCAACTTAGCACAGCACAGCATAGGAGTTTTCATTAAGGTGGTAGTGACAGGATTTGAGAGTCAGGGGCAAATGAGAAATGTATTTCAAGTGAAGAAACAGTACAACCTGATGATACATAGACGATAAATTGCAGGTTTATGAGGAAGAAGATATGAGCTAAATTTTATTCCTAATTTTCAGGACTATGAGAATAGAGAAAAACAATTGCCATTAAATAATTTGTAGTGTAAGAAGGGAAATGAATGTAGAAAAACATTGGGAGTGAAGTATAAATAGAATTCAAAAACGACATGTATTCAAATGGGTATTATCTACTGGCAATTCAAAATGTGAGTAAATTTTGGGTGAGTGGCTTGGCTAAATGCAATATATTTGTGAAGCATTAGTAGAAAGGTGGAGAAGGCAATGGCACCCCACTCCAGTACCGTTGCCCGGAAAATCCCATGGATGGAGGAGCTTGGTAGGCTGCAGTCCATGGGGTTGCTAAGAGTTGGACGCAACTGAGCAACTTCACTTTCACTTTCCACATTCATACATTGGATAAGGAAATGGCAACCCGTTCCAGTGTCATTGCCTGGAGAATCCCATGGAAGGAGAAGTCTGGTGGGCTGCTGTCCATGGGGTTGCACAGAGTCGGACACGACTGAAGCTACTTAGCAGCAGTAGAAAGGTTACTTGAGTTCCTGAGTGTTAAAGATATTTCAAAAATGGGAAGAACAGATAACCATGAATTTGTTTGAAGACTGTCTCCATAGAGAATGGAAGAATAGGGGGAAAAGAAATAATAGAGTAGAATGTCAGAGAATAGTGTAATGTATAGAAATCTAAAGAAGCCACTTTTAACATTAAGCTCCACTGTGTGCATGCTGAGTCACTTCAGTCATGTCTGACTCTTTGCGACCCCATGGACGGTAGCCCACCAGGCTCCTTTGTCTATGGACTTATCAAGGCAAGATATACTGGAGTAGGCTGCTGTTTCCTTCTTCAGGGGATCTTCCCAGCCCAGTGACTGAACCCGCATCTCTGACATCTCCTGTATTGGCAAGCAGGTTATTTTACCATGAGCACCACCTGGTTCTTAAAATGCAACATCGCTACTTGGAATAAAGTATATTCTTCTATAGAGAATATACTTTTTTTGATTAATGAATGTAATAAATAAACCTACAGATCTCAATGGAATCACATAACAGAAGCTTATTCTTTGCTTTCAGGAAGTCCAAAACCCTGGACCTGATTGGTAGACAGCCTTCCAAGGGCTCATGTTTTGAAGCCTTTTATCTATGGCTCCTCTCTTTTCCTGGACTTCAGAGTCCTGGGTTTCTGGCCAAGGAATAGGGAAAGAGAATGGACTATGTGTTATAGTTTGTGTGCATCACTTTTCTTCTCGTTCCACTGGCTAGAACTCAGCCACGTGGGCTTATTAATTGCAGGTGTATTTCGGAAATCTAATCCATGGGCTCAGGAAGGGGAGGAATCTGATTTGGTGAGCAGCTAGATAATCTTCACCACACTTGGTTCTGGGGATGTATCTGATTAATAATGATAATGATGAAGAGATAGGAGCCACATCAAATTTCAACATTTATGTCATTCATATGGATGTGGAATTGAATAATTCTTTTTTCATCTTTCAATAAAATGCTTACATTCTAGGTACAAATACCACTGACTACATGAAATTTAGCAAATCACATCTCCCATAGTAGGAGTTACAGTATTATGGCAAGTAAAGTAAATATTCAGTTTAAAATTGTAATGTGTTTATATATTTAACAGAAATAGAATTTGTTATACTGTGTTTGATAGAAATACAAATGAAGGGAACTAATGTGTCATTCACTTATTCTTTGTGGCAAAACAGACAAAACAAGGAGGAAAGCTAGCAGCACTGCAGTTTTCTGCATCTTTGGACAACTGGAGTTGAGAATAATCAACAAAACAGCTGACCCAGGAGAATCAAGCTTAAGCTAAGGTGAGTAAGCACCACTCCTGGTTGTCCTAACAACAAGGTAATATATTAAGAGTCTTGCAATGAGATAAATAACAAGCAGGGGAGGCAAAAAAGTCATCTGAATAAGAGAAACAGTGTCTTATCTTGTTTCTCAAGTGACAAATGTCAGAGGAAATCTGAAGAGCTGTCTCTTTAAGAAGGTATAGATAATAACAGGAAAGACTTTGAAGTAAAGAGGATTAAAATTGAGTTTACATGCCCTCAGCTTCTGGGTCCCTCAACCTAATTATTGTTCATCCCATCAATTTGCTTAAATGTCATACAAAAATGTGAAGAATTTGGAAGCTAACTCTGTCTTACCACCACCCTTCCACTCTGCTCAGGAAGATGGAGCTGGTATGGGATATGAAGGGTCTCACTGACCAGCATAATTGGGAATTAGAGTGACTGTAGCAACCTGTGGCTTAGATGAGTGGTTCTCCAGCTTGTCTATACACTGAAATATAGGGGAAAAAATTAATTATGCCTGATTCCCACCCCTACTAAGTCTACATTTCTTGATTTAAAAATCTAGATTTTTTTTAATACAAACAGCTCACACAACTCAATAACAACAACAACAACAACAAAAACCCGAACAATCCAGTCAAAAAATAGGCAGAAGACCCAAATTTATATTTCTCCAAAGAAAATATATACTTGATCAATATGGACATGACAATATGCTCAACATCACTAATAATAGAGAAATGCAAATCAAAACTACAGTGAGGTACAACCTCACTCTAGTCACAAGACTCATCATTAAAACGTCTACAGATAACAAATGCTGAGAAGGTGTGAAGAAAAGGGAATCCTCATACACTATTGGTTGGAATGTATTCAGAAGCTGGTACAGCCACAATGGAAAACAGTGTGGAATTTTCTCAAAATCTAAAACCAGAACTATCATATGATCCAGCAGTCCACTCCTGGGCATATACCCAGACAAAACCGTAATTCAAAAAGACACATGCACCCCTATGTGCATAGCAGCACTATTCACAACAGCCAAGCCATGGAAGCACATAAATACCCATCTAGAGACAAATGGATAAAGAAGATCTGGTACGTCTATACAATGGTATATTACTCAGCCATTAAAAAAGAATGACATAATGCCTTTACAGCTACGTGGATGGACTGCAGATTATCATACTACGCAAAGTGTGTCACAAAGAGAGACAAATACTGTATGATGTCACTTATATGTGGACTATAAAATATGACACAAATAAACCTACCTACAAAACAGAAACAGACTCCCACGGAGAACACACTTGTGGTTGTCAAAGGGGAAGGGAAATGCGTTCAGAATTTAGGATTAGCAAATGCAAACTATTATGTATACAATGAATAAAAAACAAGGTCCTACTACATAGCACAAGGAACTATATTCAATATCCTATAATAAACTATAAAGGAAAAGAAAAAAAAGAAAAATCTCAATTTCTTCCAAAGCTCCCTAGATGATCCTCATGTGCAGCCAAGGCTGAGAACCTCTGACTGAGGGTTTTCTCTTCACTCTCTTCCTACTGTCCAGGTAGCTGGAGTCTCTCTTTGAGCAAAGTGAGATTCTAGGGGAGCATTATGGAATTAAGAGTCAGTATTGATTATGATTTATCAGCTGAACTTGAGAATGGTTATTGAATATTCATTTGTGTTAATGGTGTGTGAGGCATTGTTTTAGAGTCTTAGAATACAAAGTAAACAAAACAAAGAAAGGTCCCTTCTCCTGTGAAGCTAACATCCAGGAGAGACACAATAAACAATGAATTCAGTAAGCAAATAAGTTTCATATATATTAAAAGGTGATAAAGTGCTATATAAAAAAAAGGAAAAGTAGAGCAAGGTAAAGGGGGATTGAGAACGCTAGGAGAGGTGAAAGAATTACAACTTTGAATACAGTCATCTGGGAGGACTTTCCCCAAAATTTTGTCAGCGCTTTTGTGTGCTGTTTCATTCTTTTGTCTCTCACAGTCTTGGGGTATTATGACCTACATGATGTTCAAAGAGGGAAAGAAACCTGCTTAAAATCACTACACTAAATAGGTAGGTTATAGAGTGATGAATGGGCTTCCCAGGTAGCTCAGCTGGTAAAGAATCTGCCTGCAATGCAGGACACCCTGGTTTGGTTCCTGGGTTGGGAAGTTCCCCTGCAGTAGGGCATGGCAACCCACTCTAGTATTCTTGCCTGGAGAATCCCATGGACAGAGGAGCCTGGCAGACTATAGTGCATGGGGTCACAGAGAGTCAGACATGACTGAGCTAGTGGACTAAGCACAGGACAGAGTCATGAATACAACTCGGGTGTGTGTGAGCCCAAAGCCAGTGTTCTCATTCACTTTACATGATCCCTTCTTTCTTTGCAGTCATATTATTTATTACTCATGCATCTGGTTGTGTTGCCTCCATTTATGCATCATATACTTCTTCATGGCTTGTCAATCAGAACTAATGTTCCCAGGAGATCATCTGCATGTAATATAAGCCTGTCGCCCTTGGACAATGACACCAAGTTTCAAAAGAAAATAGGTTTGATTTCTCTCACATGTCTGAGTTAGTCTAGATATATCCTATTTCTAACAACTGTAGAAAGTTAAAGCCACAATTTCTAATTTGCTGATATTTAATAGCTCCCTGCAGCCATGAAATTAAAATATGCTTACTCCTTGGAAGAAAAGTTATGACCAACCTAGATAGCATATTGAAAGCAGAGACATTACTTTGCCAACAAAGGTTCATCTAGTCAAGGCTATGGTTTTTCCTGTGGTCATGTATGGATGGGAGAGGTGGACTGTGAAGAAGGCTGAGTGCCGAAGAATTGATGCTTTTGAACTGTGGTGTTGGAGAAGACTCTTGAGAGTCCCTTGGACTGCAAGGAGATCCAACCAGTCCATTCTGAAGGAGATCAGCCCTGGGATTTCTTTGGAGGGAATGATGCTAAAGCTGAAACTCCGGTACTTTGGCCACCTGATGCGAAGAGTTGACTCATTGGAAAAGACTCTGATGCTGGGAGGGATTGGGGGCAGGAGGAGAAGGGGACGACAGAGGATGAGATGGCTGCATGGCATCACTGACTCAATGGCCGTGAGTCTGAATGAACTCCAGGAGTTTGTGATGGACAGGGAGGCCTGGCGTGCTGCGATTCATGGGGTGGCAAAGAGTCGGACACGATTGAGCAACTGAACTCTGAAAGCTTTTTTGTCCATTCCTACTATCTTTATTAAATAACAATTTTTATCAAAAACACTTTGGTAAAATTTAAGCAATCTTTGTTCCAAGGTAATATTTTAGACATTCAAAAGGGAACATCCTTTGTGCTATGTTTAACATATCTAAAAATAATAATTAAGGAAACCAGTATGGCAACTGTGAAGAGTCAATCATGTTCTATCTTTAAAATATATCTTTGGTATATTTGTTCTCAAAATTCTTGTCCAAGCCTTTATCCTCCATCACTAAAACACTTATACAGGTCCCTCCAAATATTCACTGCTGCTCAAAGAATAAAACCCAGAACCTTGATTGGCCTGCTATGTCTCTACCATGAGCTCAGAGCATTTCCTACCTGGATCACCACGAGCCTTCTTTCTTTTCCTTAAATACACCCAGCCCTCCCCCACCTACAGACTTTGAACATGTTCCCCGTACTGCCAAGCTTTCTCCCCATCGGCTCATCGCTGTCAGTAAGGACTCACCACAAATGTCCTACCATTTGTAGCCGTGAGTGTATCTATTAACCTAACGCAGCATCCACAACCCATCTCTAACCCATTATTCTGTTGTTTCCAATCTACCATTTAAGAACCTCTTGTTATCTTGTTTACTGGATTATTTGCTGTCTCATTCACTAGAAAATAGGCTCCCTGAGCACACAGACCTTATCTATATCCAACAGACATTTACATCCACAGCACAGAACACTGTCTTCAATAAATCCTTCTCAAACAAAAAAATCATGGGCAAATATCTGGATAATATATGATGGACATGAAGATCAGATGCATTTGATTCAGAAGGTGGATGAAAGAAAGAGAAAAAGTGAGAAAGAATATGTGTGTCTCTTTGTAGGGATACCATGTGTATTCTGTGCCAAAGGTTAAGTATGTGTGGTCTAGTCTCACATAGGAAGTGCAGATACATAATTTTAGATGATGAATGCATACAGTTATTTCACTACTTCATTAACTTTGTAGTTCCTATCAGTTGTACAATGATTTCATTAACTTTGGGGAGAGTTATTAATATATAGACACACTTCCACTTGTCTGTTGTGATTCAATAATAAAAAGTGTGAGGTCACTGATGACTTCTAATTAAAGCCATAGAGTGAAGGAAAGTTCTAACACAGCATTTAAAGAAAGGAGAAAAGACATTTGAAAGTTTTACGCTACACAGCGCTGGAGAATTCATAAAGACATTAAGCTATGGAGTACTACCTTAAATGATATGGCTTTAGGTGTGTTGAAAAGAAACAGAGGAAGAAAAAAAACAACTCCAGTTTTGCTAAAATTGGTTTCTGATGCAAAAATAATAAATGAGAGGAATTTGACATTTAAGGGAACATTGTTTGTCAGAGGATTCCCAAGAGAGCGATATAACATTGCAAAGGCAACATTCAACTCCCCAGTAAGGGTAAGGATTTAGCTTAACAAATAATGATATGAAGGAAAATTAAGAAAGCACATTGCTTGGTTGAATAATATTGTGGGAAACTATTCATTTAAAAATCCTGCTAACAGATGTAAGCTATCATATACAGAACGAATAAACAATGAGGTCAAACTGATGGTCCTACCAAAGAACTATATTCAATATCCTATGCTAAACCATAATGTAAAAGAATATTTTAAAAACATGCATATGTATGTAAGTATATATCCCAATCAATGGGTTGGCAAGATCCCGTGGAGTAGGAAATGGCAACCCACTACACGATTTCTGCTGAGAGAATCCCCATGGGCACAGGAGACTGGTGGGTTACAGTCCGAGGGGTTGCAAAGAGTCTGACACAACTGAGCCACTAATACACACACATGTGTAACTGAATTGATGCTGTATAGCAGAAATTTATACAACTGTAAATCAACTAAACTTCATTAAAAAATGTTTTATAAACCCTGCAAATAGATTTTGATCTGTAGTTGCAGATCTTAGGAATGTTTTGATCAGACAAATATACCAGAAACATCAGTAAGTTCAGTTGCTAAGTCGTGTCCAACACTTTGTGATCCCATGGACTACACCACACCAGGCTTCTAGTATATCACTAGCTCCCAGACCTTGCTCAAACTCATGTCCATCGAGTCAGTCATGCCATCCAACTATTTCATCCTCTGTCATCCTCTTCTCCTCCTGCCTTCAATCTTTCCCAGTATCAGGGCCTTTCCCAATTAGTCAGTTCTTCCCACCAGATGGCCAAAGTATTGGAGCTTCAACTTCAGTCCTTCCAATGAATATTCAGGACTGATTTCCTTTAAGATTGACTGGCTTGATCTCCTTGCAGTCCAAGGGACTCTCAAGAGTCTTCTCCAATATTACAGTTGGAGAACATCAATTCTTCAGTGCTCAGCTTTCTTTATAGTCCAACTCTCTATACATAACTACTGGAAAAATCACAGCTTAGACTAAATGGACCTTCATCAGCAAAATAATGTCTCTGCTTTTTAATATGCTGTCTAGGTTGGTCATAGCATTTCTTGTAAGGAGCAAGTGTCTTTTAATTTCATGGCTACAGTCACCATCTGCAGTGATTTTTGGAGTACAAGAAAATAAAGTCTGTAACTATTTCCATTGTTTCCCTGTCTATTTGCCATGAAGTGATGGGACCAGATGCCATGATCTTCATTTATGAATGCTGAGTTTTAAGACAGCTTTTTCACTCTCTTCTTTCACTTTCATCAAGAGGCTCTTTAGTTCCTCTTTGATTTCTGCCATAAGGTGGGGGTGTCATCTGCATATCTGAGGTTATTGATATTTCACCGAGCAATCTTGATTCTAGCTCGTGCTTCATCCAGCCCGGCATTTCACATGATGTACTCTGCATGTAAGTTAAATAAGCAGGGTGACAATATACAGCCTTGACGTACTCCTTTCCCTATTTGGAACCAGTCTGTTATCCCATGTCTGGTTCTGTTGCTTCTTAACCTGCATACAGATTTCTCAGGAGGCTGATAAGGTGGTCTGGTATTCCCATCTCTTTAAGAATTTTCCACAGTTTATTGTGATCCATACAGTCAAAGGCTTTGACATAGTCAATAAAGCTGAAGTAGATGTTTTTCTGGAACTCTCTCACCTTTTCGATGATCCAATGTATGTTGGCAATTTGATCTCTGGTTCCTCTGCCTTTTCTAAATCCAGCTTGAACAACCGGAAGTTCTTGATTCACATACTGTAGAAGCCTAGCTTGGAGAATTTGTTAGCATGTGAGATGAGTTCAATTGTGTGGTAGTCTGAACATTCTTTGGCATTACCTTTCTTTGGGATTGGAATGAAAACTGACCTTTTCCAGTCCTATGGCCACTGCTGAGTTTTGCCAAAGTTGCTGCCATATTGAGTGCAGCACTTGAACAGCATCATCTTTTAGGGGTTGAAATAGCTCAGCCAGAATTTCATCACCTCCACTAGCTTTGTTTGGAGTGATGCTTCCTAAGGCCCACTTGACTTTGCACTCCAGGATGTCTGGCTCTAGCTGAGTGGTTACACCATCATGGTTATCTGGGTCGTGAAGATCTTTTTTGTACAGTTCTTCTGTGTATTCTTGCCACCTTTTCTTAGTATCTTCTGCTTCAGTTAGGTACATACTGTTTCTGTCCTTTATTGTACCCATCTTTGCATGAAATATTCGCTTAGTATCTCTGATTTTCTTGAAGAGATCTCTAGTCTTTCCCATTCTATTGTTTCCGTATTTCTTTGCACTGATTACTTAGGGAGGCTTTCTTATCACTCCTTGCTATTCTTTGGAACTCTGCATTCAGATGGATATGTCGTTCCTTTTCTCCTTTGCCTTTTGCTTCTCTTCTTTTCTCAGCTATTTGTAAGGCCTCCTCAGACAACCGTTTTGCCTTTTTGCATTTCTTTTTCTTGGAGATGGTTTTGATCACCACTTCATGTACAATGTCATGAGCCTCCGTTCATAGTTCTTCAGGCACTCTGTCAGTTATAATCCCTTGAATCCATTTGCACCTCCAGAAACATATGAGAACACAAACTAGAAGTATCAAAACATACCTTCTATATTTCCATTTTCTTCACCTCAAACACTCCTTATATCTGGAGTCTTCTGTGACCAAGCTGAATAAATCCTCTGGCATGAAAAGGTTCTCTTTTAAAATTGTATTATCCTCATTTTTATAGATTAATTTTTCTCCTGTTTCAGCCAAGCTACCAATATTATTCAGTTGGTTCAAAAATATATTGCTTGCACTGTGCAGACAGTTTGGGTATCGCCTCTGGTTAAGCCTTTATGAAAAAGCTGATTTTTCTATAAAAGAGGAAACTTGTGTAGCAGGACAACAAAAGACTTTCATGCTGCATTCTTCAATCTGAATGAACCTGCTGAATTGATAAGGACACTAAAACCAGAATTAGCATTTTGCTTAAACTTTCCTTTCAGCAGTGCCCCAAAGCTTTATAATTCACTTCCTCTCATTCTTTACTATTCTCAGATAAAAAGAAAGGGAAAAGAAACTAATGTACATATTAATACTGGAGTTTTGTGAAAGAAAATGTAACTTCCTCTGGCTGAATGATGATGAGATTTTTACATATAGAAATCTTTTCAAGAGTGGTGCTGGTGAGAAACTTAGGTGGCAAGACTGATTTCTTCAAGGAAAAAAAAAGGCATCTGGACAAATCTTCCATTCTTAAATTATTATCAATATTGGTGCTATTTCAGATTTGAAAATGCCTAACTTGTCATTTCTAGAGACTTACCTGCCTGTCCAGTGGTTAAGACTCAACACTTCTATTTCAGTGGACACAGGTTTGATCCCTGGTCAGGGAACCTAGATTCTGCATGTCTTGTGGCAGGGTTAAAAAAAAATCATTTCTAGACTTAGGTAATACAGAATCAGGTTCATAATCAGCTAAAAGAGATATAAATAAATTTCTCAAAATTTCCTTGAGTAAATACTAGAAAATTATATTTGTGTGTGTGTGTATGTGTGCACTCGGTCGCGTCTAACTCTTTGCAACCCCATGGACTGTAGCCCGTCAGGCTAGTCTGTCCATGGGATTCTCCCGGCAAGAATACCAGAGTGGGTTGCCCTTTCCACCTCCAGGAGATCTTCCTGACCCAGGGACTGAACCCTCGTCTCTTGCATCTCCTGCACTTCTTTACCACTGTACCACGTGACATTATTTTAAAATCTTATTAAGCGCTTTCTGAATCCTATGTGATACTGATTGCTAATCGTACTTTCAAGACCAGGAAAATTGTTTGTTCCATCATCCCATCTCCATCCTTTTCAAGAAACCTTTTCTAGCTGCATCCATTTCTCCATTCAAAATGGCTCAGTCTGTCAGTTAAATTATTCTAATGTACTTATTTACATGAAAGTGCTACTAAGTAACCATAGCTTGATATTTTGCCCAAAGGAATGGTTCACTTAAACTAAGGGCTATGAGAGAAAGTTTACTCCAAAGAAATAATTATCAAATGGTAAAAATTTAGCTGTTCTTGCCAGGGCACACACAATCTAGAAACACAGCCCTTTACAACCAACATCAGAAAACACGTCATCTGTTTTGCCCTGCCCGTGTGGCCCACTTCTCTGAGACTGTGATCCTCCAATTTTAGCATATGGCCAAAGCATCTAGGACTTCTTAAAACATAGATTGCTTAGTGTTATCACCAGAATTTCTCATTTAGTGGGTATGAGATGGGGCTGAAGACTGTATTTCTAATTATCTCCAGTGCTGCTGGTTGGTGGGCACATACTGAAAAGCACTGATCTAAGTTACCAGTCCTCATGCCTATCTGAAATCACCTAAGGAACTTTACTTTTTAAACCTTTTTTTAAACTGAAGTCTAGTTGATTTACAATGTTGTGTTAGTTTCAGGTGTACAGCACTGTACAGATTTTCAGATTCTCTTCCCTTATAGGCTTTTACAAAATACTGAGTACAGTTCCTTGACTATATGGTAGGACCCTGTTGTTATCTATTTTATGTATAGTAGGTGTATATGTTAATCCTATCCACCTAATTTATCCCCCACACTTTCCCTCTGGTAACTATAAGCCTGCCTTCTTATTGGTTCTGTAAATAAGTTCTCTGTTCTATAAATGCAGATGCTACCCACAGAGATCCTGATGTCATGTGCTTACCCTATGAACTAGAATCAATCACCTTTTTTAAAAGATCCCTAGGTAATTCTAATATGCAGCAAAACTTTCAGTGCATTACTCCAAGCACTTTAATGAGGATAATGCTAAGAATATATAATAAGACAGTATATAGCTCCTGTACACCCATCCTTAATCAACAATATTTAGTAGATGCTCATTCAACACCAATCCTGTGTGCTGGGTGCTGGGGGTGCCCTGGCCTGCAATATCCTCTGTGACCTGACCCTCGGAAATCTTTGACCTCACATCTAACACCCTCTGCCCGGCTTACCCACAGCCATTAGTCTCCAGGCACAAAGGCCTCCCTGTTGACCTCAATGTACTGCCAGCTCAGAGCCTTTGTATTCATCATCCTTTTTCCAAGAAGACTCTGCCCCTTCCTCTAGTTCTCAACTCATGATCACTTCAAGGAGGAAATCTAACCCTTCTAGCTAAAGGATTTGACTTCCTTCTAATCCACTCCCTTTATTCCTTTACCCATCTTTATTTCTACTGGTAGCACTTAGTACTACTCAAGTTAATAAACATTTATTTATTGTCTGTCTAATTCCACTGAATATAAGAAACTAGAATCTATGTTTTGTTCACTGCTACATTCCCACTGCCTAGAGTTGTGCTTTGCCTACGACAGACACTTAAGAAATATTGCTGAATAGATGGGGATACAGTGACAACAAGATGAGCATGACAAGAAGAATGGGACTCGTGGATATGAAAAGCCAACAGGCACAGAACAATGTAAGAACAGTCCATATGGCTAGGAGAGTACAAAGGAAGGGCAGAAACCCCAGCCTGAAGCAGCCCTAGAAAACTACCCAGAGGAAACGATTTCTAAACTAAAAACCGAAAATGAGTGGGCACCTTCCAGAAGGATGGTAGAAAGTGCTCAGAATATGACACACTGATGAACAGAAAAAAGCTTAATAGATAATTCAGCATGGGTCTACTAAATTTCCACTAGGAATGAAGTGCAGTAATTAAGCTATAAAATATACAGAGATGACTCAGACTGAAATCTGAGAGCATGAAATCCGGGAAGGCAGGAATCAGACAGATAGATTTTAAACATCTTCATCCACCCTACTGTTGCTACACCTGGCAACAATGCACACACAGTAGGCTCTCTATTAGCACTGGGATGAATAAGTATGAAGAAAGGAATTGCAACCATGAGGGTTCAGGGATCTAACACTTCCACAGTGCCTTGCACACAGACAGGTTTCAAAAAATAACTGCTGATCCATGATCTCCTGAGATGAATGATGTTCACCACACTTTATTCAAATTCCAAATGATATGACTCATCCTACATGAATATTAATTAGATGTTATTACTGTTGTATCTTACCACAAGGAAACAATAATTATTTCATTCCACTAAATTTCTCCACAAGCCACCAGGATTATGTGACTATGTTTCCAGCTTTGATTTTATGCTAAATTTTCTTTATGAATTCAGTAAATGATTTTGTGCAAGTTACTTCTTTGTACTAACCAAAAGACACACATTTTTTGTTTGTTTGTTTTTTAAACCTGTCAGAACCTTACAGAATAGAACAACCAGGTTTTTGTAATCTTCTTATCCTAGTTTTAATCTTGAGATACCTGACAAAGTCTTACATTCTTTTATTGTGACAAAACTTAAAAATGACACTGCAGAGAAAAACCACACTGAGTACTTCTCTAGTGTTAAAAGTAATTGACTTAGATTTAACACATATTAATTCTTTTTACTCTAATCATCCTCTGTTAGAATCCTGAAGATATGAGAAACATGATTCAGGCAAAAGGAATAGTATCTGATAAACCAAAGAGAATTTCGGTTGTCAGACTCTCAAGTACTCCCCAGTGACCCCGTCTCTTGAACCTGCTCTCATGTAATTCCCTCACCTTAACCATGGGCTACATCTGTCAATTCACTCTAACAAAACATGCAAAAGTGATGAAATGTTACTTCCAAGAAGAGGTAACGAAAAGACTATGGCTGTCACTGGGCGCATGTTTGTTCTGTTCCTCTTTTGAGTCACCAGTCGTTCTGTCATCAAGACACTCAGGCAGCCTACATAGGGGCCCAGAGAGTGAGCACCACCGTGAGGTCCACCAGCGTCCACCAGGCGAGCTGGGGAAGATACGCTCCAAGGCAGAGCTGCAGCAGTTCAATCAGCGCGCGTGGACGAGGATGCTACAGCTCCCGCTGAGCACTGAGATGGCTCCAGTCTCGGCTCGTAGCACGAGTCCAACCTCATGTGACACTGAACCAGACACTCCTAGCCAAATCTCGCCTAGATTCCTAATCCACAGACTCTGCGGGATAACTTTATGCTTTAAGCCGCTATGTTTCAGAGTAATTAGTAACTGGTACAATAATGAATCGCAAGAAAGATGCCATTATTTGATTTTTACCCCCTTGTGGCTGTCTCCTAGGCTCCCTCCTCTCAGAGGTAGTATAGCATCGCGGTTAAGAGCACTGACTCTAGGGACTTTCCCTGGTGGTCCAGTGGCTAAGACTCCACCCTCCCAGTTCAGGGTGCCTGGGTTCAGTCTCTGGTCAGGGACTAAATCCCACATGCCACAACAAAGATCAAAGATACGGTGCCACAACTAAGACCTGGGGCAGCAAAATAAGTAGTTTTATTTTGTTTTGTTTTTAAGAAAAGAGCACTGACTCTGAAACACTGATTCATTCATCTGAGTGGGAATCACAACTCTGACTCTGGAGAGTAATAACACATGATCGTAGCATCTACCCTGGGCCTTGGTAGTAATTAAATGAGAATGTAAAGTTTCTCACTGATACCTGATGTTGTGCAATTGTAGTTGCTTTTCTTATCCATTCTTTTCCTCCCTCCCTACATTTTCATTTCTCCTTGTCAGTTCTCCTTTCCTCCTCTTTGTCTTACATCCATTTATTTCCCCTTGCCTTAAGCATTCTTTCAAGACATAGTTATTGAATTCCAACTATTTGCTCTTCCATAGCCTATTTCACAGACAACAGAAGAATGAGGCCCTCTTATTGCTATTAATTCTCTCCCCTCTTTCTATTGTTTTACTCTCTGCCATTCTTCCTAACCACCACAGCACTCTGAATTTTTTTTTTTTTCTTCCCACCCTCTCCCTCTCCCACAGAGTCCATAAGCCTGTTCTATACATCAGTGTCTCTTTTGCTGTCTCGTATACAGGGTTATCGTTACCATCTTTCTAAATTCCATATATATGCGTTAGTATACTGTATTGGTGTTTTTCCTTCTGGCTTACTTCACTCTGTATAATAGGCTCCAGTTTCATCCACCTCATTAGAACTGATTCAAATGTATTCTTTTTAATGGCTGAGTAATACTCCATTGTGTATATGTACCACTGCTTTCTTATCCATTCATCTGCTGATGGACATCTAGGTTGCTTCCATGTCCTGGCTATTATAAACAGTGCTGCGATGAACATTGGGGTACACGTGTCTCTTTCCCTTCTGGTTTCCTCAGTGTGTATGCCCAGCAGTGGGATTGCTGGATCATAAGGCAGTTCTATTTCCAGTTTTTTAAGGAATCTCCACACTGTTCTCCATAGTGGCTGTACTAGTTTGCATTCCCACCAACAGTGTAAGAGGGTTCCCTTTTCTCCACACCCTCTCCAGCATTTATTATTTGTAGACTTTTGGATCGCAGCCATTCTGACTGGTGTGAAATGGTATCTCATAGTGGTTTTGATTTGCATTTCTCTGATAATGAGTGATGTTGAGCATCTTTTCATGTGTTTGTTAGCCATCTGTATGTCTTCTTTGGAGAAATGTCTATTTAGATCTTTGGCCCATTTTTTGATTGGGTAATTTATTTTTCTGGAGTTGAGCTGTAGGAGTTGCTTGTATATTTTTGAGATTAGTTGTTTGTCAGTTGCTTCATTTGCTATTATTTTCTCCCATTCTGAAGGCTGTCTTTTCACCTTGCTAATAGTTTCTTTTGATGTGCAGAAGCTTTTAAGTTAATTAGGTCCCATTTGTTTATTTTTGCTTTTATTTCCAATATTCTGGGAGGTGGGTCATAGAGGATCCTGCTGTGATGTATGTCAGAGAGTGTTTTGCCTATGTTCTCCTCTAGGAGTTTTATAGTTTCTGGTCTTACGTTGAGATCTTTAATCCATTTTGAGTTTATTTTTGTATATGGTGTTAGAAAGTGTTCTAGTTTCATTCTTTTACAAGTGGTTGACCAGATTTCCCAGCACCAGTTGTTAAAGAGATTGTCTTTAATCCATTGTATATTCTTGCCTCCTTTGTCAAAGATAAGGTGTCCATATGTGCGTGGATTTATCTCTGGGCTTTCTATTTTGTTCCATTGATCTATATTTCTGTCTTTGTGCCAGTACCATACTGTCTTGATAACTGTGGCTTTGTAGTAGAGCCTGAAGTCAGGTAGGTTGATTCCTCCAGTTCCATTCTTCTTTCTCAAGATCGCTTTGGCTATTCGAGGTTTTTTGTATTTCCATACAAATTGTGAAATTATTTGTTCTAGCTCTGTGAAGAATACTGTTGGTAGCTTGATAGGGATTGCGTTGAATCTATAAATTGCTTTGGGTAGTATACTCATTTTCACTATATTGATTCTTCCAATCCATGAACATGGTATATTTCTCCATCTATTAGTGTCCTCTTTGATTTCTTTCACCAGTGTTTTATAGTTTTCTATATATAGGTCTTTAGTCTCTTTAGGTAGATATATTCCTAAGTATTTTATTCTTTTCGTTGCAATGGTGAATGGAATTGTTTCCTTAATTTCTCTTTCTGTTTTCTCATTATTAGTGTATAGGAATGCAAGGGATTTCTGTGTGTTGATTTTACATCCTGCAACTTTACTATAATCATTGATTAGTTCTAGTAATTTTCTGGTGGAGTCTTTAGGGTTTTCTATGTAGAGGATCATGTCATCTGCAAATAGTGAGAGTTTTACTTCTTCTTTTCCAATTTGGATTCCTTTTATTTCTTTTTCTGCTCTGATTGCTGTGGCCAAAACTTCCAAAACTATGTTGAATAGTAATGGTGAAAGTGGGCACCCTTGTCTTGTTCCTGACTTTAGAGGAAATGCTTTCAGTTTTTCACCATTGAGGATAATGTTTGCTGTGGGTTTGTCATATATAGCTTTTATTATGTTGAGGTATGTTCCTTCTATTCCTGCTTTCTGGAGAGTTTTTATCATAAATGGGTGTTGAATTTTGTCAAAGGCTTTCTCTGCATCTATTGAGATAATCATATGGTTTTTGTTTTTCAATTTGTTAATGTGGTGTATTACATTGATTGATTTGCGGATATTGAAGAATCCTTGCATCCCTGGGATAAAGCCCACTTGGTCATGGTGTATGATCTTTTTAATGTGTTGTTGGATTCTGATTGCTAGAATTTTGTTAAGGATTTTTGCATCTATGTTCATCAGTGATATTGGCCTGTAGTTTTCTTTTTTTGTGGGATCTTTGTCAGGTTTTGGTATTAGGGTGATGGTGGCCTCATAGAATGAGTTTGGAAGTTTACCTTCCTCTGCAATTTTCTGGAAGAGTTTGAGCAGGATAGGTGTTAGCTCTTCTCTAAATTTTTGGTAGAATTCAGCTGTGAAGCCGTCTGGACCTGGGCTTTTGTTTGCTGGAAGATTTTTGATTACAGTTTCAATTTCCATGCTTGTGATGGGTCTGTTAAGATTTTCTATTTCTTCCTGGTCGAGTTTTGGAAAGTTGTACTTTTCTAAGAATTTGTCCATTTCTTCCTCGTTGTCCATTTTATTGGCATATAATTGTTGATAATAGTCTCTTATGATCCTTTGTATTTCTGTGTTGTCTGTTGTGATCTCTCCATTTTCGTTTCTAATTTTATTGATTTGATTTTTCTCCCTTTGTTTCTTGATGAGTCTGGCTAATGGTTTATCAATTTTATTTATCCTTTCAAAGAACCAGCTTTTGGCTTTGTTGATTTTTGCTATGGTCTCTTTTGTTTCTTTTGCATTTATTTCTGCTCTAATTTTTAAGATTTCTTTCCTTCTACTAACCCTGGGGTTCTTCATTTCTTCCTTTTCTAGTTGCTTTAGGTGTAGAGTTAGGTTATTTATTTGACTTTTTTCTTGTTTATTGAGGTGTGCCTGTATTGCTATGAACTTTCCCCTTAGGACTGCTTTTACTGTGTCCCAAGGTTTTGGGTTGTTGTGTTTTCATTTTCATTCGTTTCTATGCAAATTTTGATTTCTTTTTTGATTTCTTCTGTGATTTGTTGGTTATTCAGCAGGGTGTTGTTCATCCTCCATATGTTGGAATTTTTAATAGTTTTTCTCCTGTAATTGAGATCTAATCTTACTGCATTGTGGTCAGAAAAGATGCTTGGAATGATTTCTATTTTTTTGAATTTACCAAGGCTAGCTTTATGGCCCAGGATGTGATCTATCCTGGAGAAGGTTCCATGTGCGCTTGAGAAAAAGGTGAAATTCATTGTTTTGGGATGAAATGTCCTATAGATATCAATTAGGTCTAACTGGTCTATTGTATCGTTTAAAGTTTGTGTTTCCTTGTTAATTTTCTGTTTAGTTGATCTATCCATAGGTGTGAGTGGGGTATTAAAGTCTCCCACTATTATTGTGTTAATTTCTCCTTTCATACTTGTTAGCATTTGTCTTACATACTGCGGTGCTCCCATGTTGGGTGCATATATATTTATAATTGTTATATCTTCTTTTTGGATTGATCCTTTGATCATTATGTAGTGACCTTCTTTGTCTCTTTTCACAGCCTTTGTTTTAAAGTCTATTTTATCTGATATGAGTATTGCTACTCCTGCTTTCTTTTGGTCCCTATTTGCATGGAAAATCTTTTTCCAGCCTTTCACTTTCAGTCTGTATGTGTCCCCTGTTTTGAGGTGGGTCTCCTGTAGACAACATATGTAGGGGTCTTGTTTTTGTATCCATTCAGCCAGTCTTTGTCTTTTGGTTGGGGCATTCAACCCATTTACGTTTAAAGTAATTATTGATAAATATGATCCCGTTGCCATTTACTTTATTACTTATCAGTGATTACCTTAAACGTAAATGGGTTGAATGCCCCAACCAAAAGACAAAGACTGGCTGAATGCACTCTGAATTTTTTAAAGTACATCACCTTGATTATTTTATCATTAGAAAGATTTACTGGACATAGAAATAGTCCACAGCCAACAGACCTGTCCATCTTCCTCATGTAAGGGTTTCTGGTATTGGCTTAATCTCTTTAAGATCGCTGAGTTGCAAATAAAATTTACTAATACAACTAAACAAGTTATATACATATTTTAAAACTTAAAAGAAATATTTTATAACTTGAAATACCCTGATTTTTTAAAATCTGTTTATTTTCTTGACGTAAATCCACAGGACTACATATAGGAATATAAATCCTATGCTATTAATAACCCCGAAGTTTCTTGTGGATTTATATAATTTTTAGCAACTAGCTAAATGTAAAAAAAATACTCTTTTTCACAGAACATTTAAGCAATTTTAGTGGAGTGATATGAGCTCTTAATAACTTCTCAATGACTCTTTACCACAGGTTGAAAAATACTGCAAACATCAAGCACTGTGAGAGGGGGCCTGGCTAAGTGCTCATGAGTACCAACTCTGGGAACCAGACCACTTGGAATCACATTCTATTCTTATACCACCCTGGCAATTTACTTCACCTCTCATGCCTGTATTTGCTTATCTGTGAAATACGGACAACAAGGTTGCCTGCTTGGTAGAGTTCTTATAAAAATAACATGAGTTTATATCTCTAAGTTGCTTAGAGTCTAGGATATAATTTATACCCTATGTGTTTGTTAAATAAGGATAAGGAGGTTGAGAGCTCTCTGAGATGGATATTTTAAGAAACCAAAACATAAAACAGAAAGGAGAGCTTCCTAATAACCCTAAGTGTTCCATCTCAGAGTCCTATAAAGAATAATCAAACTGTTCTCAAGCACAGTGTACTCTTCCAAGAATATCTATATCCAGGAGAAATATAGTGGGCACTCAAAGAGTGCCCAGGAAGACTACCCAGGAGACAACAGTGGCTGGAACAAGTGGATGTTTGATTGGATGATGTGAATAATTTAGAATCAAAGCTACTATGCTCAAATCATATTAATCTGGATATAAGCGGAATATGAAGGTTTACAAAGTCAAACTTCACTTTAATTCAGAATTTCTGATCAGTAATCCAGTATCGGATGAGCTAAAAATGTATTTGTGCATTTGTTTCATCACTTTTGCGTTTACTGGGGACCATTTCTTGGAAAACCAAGATGAATGTTGCTGGCTTTAGGAAGCTTACTCTAGAGAAGACCAAGCAGTCATAAAAAGCAAACTGTCTTGTGTGCATGAATGAAGACACGTAGCATGCCCTAATGAAGACACATAGCAGAAATAATGATAATGTGGTAAAAAGAAAAGGATAATATGGATGATATAATCAATATAACCTTCAGAGAGGAAGTATAGATATAAAAGATATAAAGATATAAAAGAAAAGTAAAGTTTGGAGTGATAACTAAAGGCAGCTAACAGGCCAAGCAGAACAATCAAACTGCAAAGCAAGGATGGGCATGTGAGTATAGCCTGTCTCAGAAACGAGAAGAATCTCTCTCTTGCTGTTTGTGGAACATAGGGGAGAAAGTGGTGAAAAAGAACAGACACACAGGCCGCGGGAGGTTCTTGCAAGGGCTTGTGTGCCATGGTAAGAAATGGATGGTTCTTCTCATAGGCCAAGCAATGTTCCAAAAGGATGGACTACTGGTCAAATAAGTTTGCTTATTTGAAAAGTGCTGACTAGCACATCTCCTTGGGGACTGCGTTGCCTCTAAGGACTCAACAAGATCACAATGAAAAGAAATCATTTTCTCAAATTTAATTGAATAGGCAAATTCAAACGGAGTTCCACTTTCTGGAAATTACATGTCCTCAGAAACACAGTTCAGAGAAGATTATTGATAACTCTGCTTTTGAAGTGGAAGACAAATTTGAAAAGATAAAAAGGTGTAATCGGGGAAGCCAGGCAGGAAACGACTAGAACACGAAGTAGGGAAATGGTAGTAGGACGTCACAATAAAATCTTTGAGAGAAGCACACAGCACCTGCTCAAAGGCAGAGAGTAAGAGGGAGAGGACAGTGTGAAGTGACTCAAAGGCCGCTTCATTTAAAACCAGGTAACTGTTGGCTTAAAACTCAACATTCAGAAAACTAAGATCATGGCATCTGGTCCCGTCACTTCATGGCAAATAGATGGGGAAACAGTGGAAACAGTGTCAGACTTGATTTTTTTGGGCTCCAAAATCACTGCAGATGGTGACTGCAAGCCATGAAATTAACAGACGCTTACTCTTTTGAAGGAAAGTTATGACCAACCTAGACAGCATATTCAAAAGCAGAGATATTACTTTGCCAACAAAGGTCTGTCTAGTCAAGGCTATGGTTTTTCCAGTGGTCATGTATGGATGTGAGAGTTGGACTGTGAAGAAGGCTGAGCGCCGAAGAATTGATGCTTTTGAACTGTGGTGTTGGAGAAGACTCTTGAGAGTCCCTTGGACTGCAAGGAGATCCAACCAGTCCATTCTGAAGGAGATCAGCCCTGGGATTTCTTTGGAAGGAATGATGCTAAAGCTGAAACTCCAGTACTTTGGCCACCTCATGTGAAGAGTTGACTCATTGGAAAAGACTCTGATGCTGGGAGGGATTGGGGGCAGGAGGAGAAGGGGACAACAGAGGATGAGATGGCTGGATGGCATCACCGATTCAACGGACGTGAGTTTGAGTGAACTCCGGGAGTTGGTGATGGACAGGGAGGCCTGGCGTGCTGCGATTCATGGAGTCGCAAAGCGTCGGACACGACTGAGAGACTGAACTGAACTGAACTGAACTGTTGTCTTCCTTTTAGGTGTCAAACACAAAAGAGGTTCAGAAAAATTCAAGGTATAAGAGAAACACTATACTTAAGAATTCACATATAGGTAGAAAATGCCACACCAAAAACAGAGTAAATCTGTTAGAGGCCACTGTCGGCAGAATTTGCTGCTAAGCCATTCTTCCCACCTTTGTGGACCACCACCCCAGCTCCGTGTCCTGCGGTGGTGCCCGTGCACCCCTAAATTTCTTTTCCACGGCACCTTTTTTCCCAGAAAACATTCCTTTCATTTACACTTACAAGTGATGCCTTTACCTCTTGGATATTTCTCATTTAAGCCTTAGCTCTAATACACACTAAAGGCTTTACCTTTTGAATATAAAGCACATCAATAAAGGGAAGAAGGATAAATGCTTAGGAAAAGAGAAAAGGCTGGCATTGCCTAAAAAAAACACCAGACCGAGGTGATGGCCTCCCCTTTGTTAAGGACAGCTCTGGAGCTGGGAAAGCGATGAAACTGACAGCAAATCAACTTTCCTCCGAACACCTGCAAAGTACACTTCAAAGCATCGTGAGCCCAAAATGTCTGAGAGTGAGCACAATGAGATGAACACTTTCTCAAGCGAGAGCCAGGATTACTTACATCAGAATACACAGTGATGTTTTGTTTAAAAGGTGAGTAAGCCTAGATGGCAACCCTAGGAATCTCTAGGTTCAGTCATCTGAATGTATCACCTAACACCCTTCAGTGACTTTCTGAATACAGGTATTCAGGAACTGTTGGTGAAATAAGATGTATGCAAATCATGTTTGGTAAAGGCTTGATATAAAATATTGTCAAACAACATTTGGGTCAACAAATTTGGGGCTATTTTTGTTGGCAGTGGTAGAGAAGCCAGAAAGTAAATTTCATTCTGAACTTGCTTTAGGTAAGTTAATTATAGAGGGATTTACCAGTATTTCTCAGAATGGATTTGCAATCAGCTTGGAACATTTTTATTATCTTGATTTAAGAAAGGATATAATATAAATCAACCCAATTTAAAATGGCTAGTTGATTTAATCAAATTTTAACCCAAAAAGAGACTTAATTATTTGACATTACCTCTGGCTGTTTTTGCAAATTTTAAATAATTGACTTTTTGTGTAAGATATAAAATGTAAATTTTAAAATAATTATTATGAAACACATTAACAAAATCACAAAACTGAGTAATTTGTTTGCTATCAGTAAATGAATATGAAGACTTTTTGAGATTAACCATCTTCATTATAAATATATAGATTTATTTTTTAATATGAAAAGCAAATTATTTGCATTTTGGATTTTTCCATCAATAGGGAACAGATACTAATATATACATAATATTATTCTGAAAAAGCCTGCAGGCTAAACTTAAACTTTTCTAGAGACAAATGTCCTGTTTTTATTTTAATGTTGCATGGAGAATATCTGTCCAGGTGAACATGAAAAATTAAAAATATATTTTTATACTGTTAATGGCCTTCATCTTATTCTGTTTATTCTCTAGTCAGAAAATTATGTTCTGTTCACTCAAAATTCACACTTGCAATTTAGTGTTTGTTTCAGAAATATTTCTTATCCTTGACTAAAAATATAAATCATCAGTGAGCTTATTAAAGTACACTAATACCCAGGCTCCCCACTAACCAGCTTTTGAGGGGTAGAGCTGGACTGCTGTTTCAGAAACTCACTGGTTAATCCTAAAGTCTGGCCAAGGTTGAAATACCCAGTTTACAGAAAATACAAATAGTTCTAAGTGTGCATAAGACTCTATTATTATTAGACTGGTTTATCATAAGCAATGTGCTGTGCTTAGTCATTCAGTCATGTCCGACTCTTGTGACCGCACAGACTATGGCCTGTAAGGCTCCTCTGTCCATGGGATTCTCCAGGCAAGAATACTGGAGTGGGTTGCCATTTCCTTCTCCAATCATATACAGAGTTTTAACTAATTCAATCAAGTTGTATAGATGACTCATGCCTATTCACTGGTTTTGTGTGTTTCTGTGCACATATGGGTGTGTGTGTGTGTGTGCACGCTGGGATGTGTTTATTCATTTGCTTATTTTTACCATTAGCAATAACTACACATTTCTGAATGTTCCACTCTTGTATCAATCTTAGTTATGTCTGGATACTGCAAATTCAAATTTCACCTTAAATGTCCTACCACCAAATGTTCCTACCACCAAGTATTAGAAAAGAATACTAAAGAGCTTTAGACTTGTTCTTAGTTATCATAAAATTTATCTGAAAAGTTTTTTTTAACGTAATATCTAAAATACTTTAAAATTTAATGTCCATTGACAGAGAATGGATAAAGAAGATGTGGTACATATGTACAATGGAATATTAGCCATTAAAAAGAATGAAATAATACCATTTGCAGCAACATGGATGGATGTGGATATTATCATACAAAGTGAAGTATGTCTGATAGAGAACAAGTATCATATAATATTGCATATTGATATATGCATAATATAAAAAAATTATACAAATGATCTTATTTACAGAACAGAAACAGACTCACAGATTTAAAAGCTAACTTATGGTTATCAGGAAAGGGCTGGGGGAAGGGATAGACTGGGAGTTTGGGATTGACATGTACACACTGCTATATTTAAAATAGGTAACTAACAAGGATTTACTGTATAGTAGAGGGAACTTGCGGAGAAGGCAATGGCACCCCACTCCAGTGTTCTTGCCTGGCAAATCCCATGGACCGAGGAGCCTGGTAGGCTGCAGTCTATAGGGTCCCTAGGAGTCGGACACGACTGAGTGACTTCACTTTCACTTTTCACTTTCCTGCACTGGAGAAGGCAATGGCAACCCACTCCAGTGTTCTTGCCTGGAGAATCCCAGGGACGGGGGAGCCTTGTGGGCTGCCGTCTCTGGGGTCTCACAGAGTCGGACATGACTGAAGCAACAGCAGCAGCAGCAGCAGAGGGAACTTGACTCAATACTCTGCAGTAACTTAAAAAAGAATTTGGAAAAGAATAGACACATGTATATGTATATCTGGGCTTCCCAGGTGGCTCAGCAGTAAAGAATCTGCCTGCAGTGCAGGAGCCACGAGACTCAGGTTCAATCCCTGGGTCAGGAAGATACTCTGGAGAAGGAAATGGCAACCCATTTCAGTGTTCTTGCCTGGAGAATCCCATGGCCTGAGGAGCCTGGCAGGCTATAGTTCACAGGGTCACAAAAATTCAGACACCATTGAAACAACTTCGCTTTTTCTTTTTTATATGTATATCTGAATCACTCTGCTGTACACTTGAAACTACACAAGACCATACTGTTAATCAGTTATAAATCAACATAAAATAACACAAAAGTATAAATTACCTCAAGAGAAAATAAAATACCTTAAAATTTGAAGGCACAATATATTTTAACCAAAATTAAGATATAGATCATTTTCAGGCTGGAAAATCTTGGTTTTAATACATCAAATCAAGATTATTTTTAGAATAATGTAAAAAGGCTATCGAATAAAACTATAAGAACATACTTGAAATGTACAAAATGCAAAATTCAGGTTAAAATATGTGTGTGATATAATCTTAGTGGGGAAAATGCGCATCAATAAATAAATAGGGAAAAGAAAAAGGACATTAAAACATATTTTCACTGCTGACTTCTAGGTAATAAGCGCAGGTAAACTTATTTTCTGTACTTTCCAAATTCTCCCCAGTAAACATGTGGGAAGCCAGATTATGTCCAAACTAACTTTATAAATTGAAATGATTTATACAGATTTTAATATTAGATTTGTTTTCTAAAAATTCACATTGTTTTTATTTAAAAAATAATGTGAAACTACGAATTGTACTCATACTTTTCTAATTGCTGCATTCTTATTTTAAAAGAGGAATGATTTGGCCTGTTTTTACCTTAGAAGAGATGATCTAAGTAGAGTTGATTTGGCTTATGCATCTTAGCTGATTAGATTTACACATTTGCAGAACCTAGTAAAGCAAATATGTTCAAGAAGATGCAGCAAAATATCCACAATTCAACTTTCATCTGATCTACTCATTTTCTAGTTTTTTGTCTCTTTTTCTTCTATGCCCTTCTTTCATTTTTAATAGCATGTTAACAAAAAAATTAATTATGGTATTTTATTAAATGCTATTGGGTAAGTGTCTACAACATGCTAAGCTGCTAACATATATTAGATAGAGTGTACAGTCCTTTCAGAGCCAATAAGTCAGACTAGAAGAAAGTAATTTTTAAATCTCTGGTGATTTCTTTGTCTTTAGAGAGTAATAGAAAAGATTTGTTGCCCAATAATTATCCTTAATTTAGGACCTCATAATTAAAGAAAACTCTGCTTAATAGTATGAAATGTAAGTAGCATTTAGAAGAAAAATAGGTCAAGTAAATTGAATTTTGAGAAAGAGCCTTAGGTTAATGACAAAGGAGGTTTAAAGGTGATAGACAAGGCTAAAATTAATGTAAATGAAAGAGAAGAAATTGCTAGATATTGCACATTCATCATACACATCCTGCATAGTTCAGGGCTGATGTAAGCTTTCTCTCCTAAATTTCTCTTTCTCTAATTGTATTTATCCAAGTTAGTGAGAATGGTAGCTACTGAGCAGCCATTTTCCATCCATTTTCCTAGATAGACATATTTATATGTACATATTAAAAACTTAATTGCTCAGAAATGCATGTCTTTAATAAATGTAAATTAATAAAAACCTATTTAGGAAGACTTTTTACTTGCATGCAATAATTCACATAATATAACGTTAACTAAAAACAGTGGGATACAAACTTATAAATTGTCAAGACCGGCTTGACAAGCAGGGTTTCCTTCCGGAAGCGCGATACTGCGGGAGAATGAGAAACAAGACACAAGAATTCAGTGAAAAGCGAGGATCAGAGGACAAACATCACTCCAAGGTGAAGGTGCCGAAACTGAATCCAAGCCAGCTTTATTACACTCTCAGCCGCGAGTGAAAGAATGTGCAGGGAGTTAAGCTGTAACTCATAGGCCTTCAGGGCCAAAAAACAAAGTGATCATTAACCACTGAGTAACTAAGAAACAGTAATCAATAACAACTCAGTAACTAAGACTAATATTCTTATCTATAGATTTTCTACCAGATACGTAAAACATGTGACTCGCCAGTTGGGAAACAGTCTGGGGTCGGTTTTCCGACCCCAGGATCGTATCTTGTTTTCAAGATTATGAACTGTTCCCTCTGGACTTGTTCCAAGAGTCTCATGCATTATAGCATCCAGTTTATCCATAATTATACATTTCTTTTGTGGCAATTGCCGGGGCCTGCTTTTCTTTTATTCTTCTTGTCTCCTACAATAAATAAGATGAAATAGCAATTATTTAAAAATAAGCATATATATAAGGAGAACAGACTTGAAACAAATATACCAAAATTAAAGCTTGTTAGTAGTTATTTCCAAGAGTTAAGAATGATCTTTAAGTTACTGCTTCATTACTTCCTATTTTCTAAAATGTTTATTTCAGAAAGGAACTGTTACTTAAAATTTTCGAATGGGAGGACACACGAGCAAACCTAAGTCTGACTCATGTTGATGTTTGGTAGAAACCAAAGCAATGCTGTGTGCGCTTAGTCGTTCAGTCGTGTCCAACTCTTTGCAACCCCATGGACTGTAGCCCACCAGGCTCCTCTGTCCATGGGGATTCTCCAGGCAATAATACTGGAGTGGATCGCTATGCCCTCCTCCACGGGATCTTCCCAACTAAGGGATCGAGCCCAGGTCTCCCGCATTGCAGGCAGATTCCTTACCATCTGAGCCATGAGGTAAAGCAATTATCCTTCAATTAAAAATAAATAAAATTTTAAAATACAGTAATACCAAAAATATACATATTTAGATATATGTTGCTGTTGTTTAATCACAAAGTCGTGCCTGAACCTTCCGACCCCATGGACTTCAGCCCATCAAGCTTCTCTGTCCACGGGATTGCCCAGGCAAGAATACTGGAGTGAGCTACCATTTCCTTCTCCAATTTAGATGTATAAGATAACTAAAATACTTTGAAATGAGGAAAATTTATGCTAAGTGCTAAAGACCAAACAATCAACAAAGACTATTTTAGACATAGTAAGGTTAAGAATCAGTATTATTTAAAAATAAACGATATAGTCAGTGGGGAACACTAGAATTTAGTGGAGAACACTAGAATTTAATGGAAATAATTTCTAAATTAATCACTTTTTTATACATACTATGAGCTATATGATGTGAGGGGATAAAGCACTGAGTTTATGAGATTGCAATCTGAAAACACAGAAAATAAGAAACTGGGTAAGGTTCACAGGTATTTCTTCTCAAAAAGTAGGTGAAGATATGTATTTTTAATTGATTGTCAATGGTTCCAGAATGGATGCTCTGGTCAATGCACTAAGGCAGTCAAATCATACCATTTTAAGGTAAAAAATGAATTAGATACAAACGATATTCAGATGGAAAGAATGTATGGGGGTCACTTTAGTGCCACCTCCCTTTAAGTGTCTCCACTTAAACACTTCCTCACAAATCAGCTTATTAAGTCCAAATGTCTATATTCTATTATCCCAAATGACTTCTCCCAGGTCATACAAAAAGAAGATACACATTTAGCCAAAGCTCTCATCTACAAACAGGCCTTCAACCCTTGGATGGGTGCTATCTTGGGCACAGCCAGACTAATCTTTTTTTTAAATTCTCATTTTTTGTCCCTGCTCTGGTTTGTTGATTTATTCCATAAAATTTGGCACCAAAGACTACAGACTGCTTCAGATATGATCTTACCAGAAGGGGGGCTTTCACAGGAAATGTATCCTAGATCCCTATGAATAATATTCCAAGTCACAAACTTCACTAGGACATAATAATTATCACAGTCATACTCCCAATGAACTATTAAGTATGCAGGTGTGTGCATGCACACACACACACACATTTACCGTGCAAAAAGGAGAGGGAGACAGTTTGAAGGAATAATTATTTAGCAGTCAGCTGCAGGATGGCTCTCAGGGAGGAAAGAGGGTGATGCACAATGGTGACAGCTCAGTCTGGTCACCTGACAAGAGCCAAATCAGTGTTCTACAAGTTACCCCCAAGAGTGCTGACTCTATTCAGGACCTGTAGAACGAAAACAAAGACTAGTGTATATAAGCATCACTCTCATGACAAGGAAAATACGGTTTAAATGGAACCTAAAGAAGAGACAGGAGGCTATATTGGGAACTTGTCACAATCATCTAGGGGAAAAAATGATGATGTTCTAATCTAAGGTGGTAAACCTACCGAGAAAACTCAGAATGGAGATATATCCGGAAAGAGAGTCAAATGTGATGTGGTTGGTGAGGGAGGTGGAGACGTCAAAGATTATGTCAGGCTTCATCTCACCTTTATTCTCAGGCATGACTAGTAAATTTTATATAATTTTGCAATCCTGAGGCAAATGGCATCAGTAGCAAGTTTTACTAGTCAATAAAGAGTAATTCTATCCATCCACTGGTAATTAATATACTAAACAGTGAGAAAGCATTTCACTAAAAGCAAAGTACTTAGATAAAATAGATATCTATACAAAATTATAAAATGCTCATAAGTGCACTTAAAGGAAAACACACACTCATTTTAATTTATACAGCCAGATAAAGCCTGGAAGAATTTAAGTGGAAACTGAAAGATGAGATACCATTAACCAAGAGAGTAAATCCATACCATATGGTGGTATCCAACAGGCAGCTGGATATATGGGCCAGGGTTTGGGAGAGAAATCTTGGCGAGAATTTCACTCATGGTTCCTAAAAATATGTAAATTGGCATTGAAGCCACATGATCTTGTAAAATCTGAAGATGGGTGGCTTCCTGTGAAGTCAGATCGGTGCTTCCAATGCCGCCCCATCTGCCTTCTCATTGGTGTTACTGGCAACTGAGTATCAGACTCCCATTCCTCAGAGCTTCCATCCTGGAGCACACCTGCCTTCATGGAAGCTCTGCCTGCATCTGAATATTCCACAATGGACCTTCTATGCCCTCTTTAATTTTGAAAAAGACTTGCTCACTTTTTTTCAAAATATCCATTTATTGCCACACCACAATCTTTCTATGGGCCACCATCAAGAATACAGAAAGTATCTATGCTCTTCTTAACATCTCTAGCTAGAAAATTACAGTGTTAGTTTTCTAGTTAGAGATGAGCTCTAATAAAGACCAGCCTTTTCCAGGTATCTTCTCTATAATATCTACTAACATCTAAAATTATGAGTGTGGTGGGCATTTTGCTTTAGTGGTTAAGTGCATGGGCTCTTGAGCTCTATCTAGCATCTGGTTTCAAATCCCAGCTCTGCCACCTCTGAGCTTTGAGTTCTTGGTCAAACAACTTGACTCTGTGCTATAACTTTCTCATCTGTAAGGGGGACATGATAATAGTATGTACTTCCTGTCTTGTCATAAGGAGTATATGAGCGGACACATGGAAACTACTAAAACAGTGTCTGGTTCCTGATAAGTGCTACAAAAATGCCCACTATTATTTTTATTGTTTGTTGTTATTAGCATTATTTTTTCTATCCATCAGTCTTTCATAGAGGAATTCTGATATCTGGCAAGTCACTATCAAAAGAAATTAAAAATATATAGTTTGTTAATATTCTCAGCTTCGTATAAGAAGAAAAAAAGGGTGTAAGTGAGGAATTTCTAGTTGTTCTCAGTGGAAAAATGTTCTCAACTTTTATTCTATTATGATATCTGTACATCTGTCATATCAATAAATAATTTAAAGTTTTATAATTAATATTTCATGGGTTGTAACTGTGGTCAATCACTAATAATTTCCAGTTATGGGTAACTTCAGTAAATATTTAATGTCTTTAGCCAAAAATGATCAGGGAAGGGAAGCAAATATCTCTGGTGAGTAGAAATGCAGGTTTTTGAAGTAGAAAACTCTCCATGTACTCAGCAGAATGAACCATTACATATAAAAAGACAGTGACTTATGTCAGCAGCATCATCACCAGACACTCATTGGTGATGGTGCTGCCTAGAGCAGAAGTCTCTACTGCTCACAACACACAACCACCATCTCATCCTTAAAGTCACGGGGAGATTCTATTCTAGGAGTCGGTCTTCAGCCCTATGAGGTTCCTTCAATGTGTTAAAGACTTGTCTACTGTATAAGGAAGTTTTTTGTTGCAAGTAACAGAAAACACACCTTGCCTTACCTTACGTATCCTTTGTTTCTTGTTACCGAAACACTCACAGGTAGGCATGCTTTATCACTCCTTAAGCTCCACTTCTCTTTGATTCTCTCTGCCCCAGTCTCATCTATGAACATTTTATTTTTAGCCTGGTGTCTATCATGCAGCAACATTATCAGGTCCCACTAACCACATGGTACATGTGCTAGAAGACAGAAAGCTTCTCGTCGCCAACCACAGATCAAAAGCTCTGAGCTTCACTCTATTAGAACCAATGCATGTTATAAGCCCATCCCTGATGAGCGACTGTACAAGACGGATATGACTTTGCTGAGTGGTTATGTGGCTATTACCATAGCCCAAAGGCAGAATAAATAAGGAGGCAACAAATTCATCTGGTTATTTTTTATGTGAATGATGCCATTTCCACAGTTTTAAGAGTTCACACTATTATGCTTGGTATTCTATGCCAAACAAGTATTTTAAGTTTGATATGATTTCAGATTTTAAACAATCATTGCATATTAAATAGCAGTACCCCAAAAATAAGTTTTCTTTTTCCTTCCTTGATCAATAGAAAGGATCACTTCAACATTGCTATTTTTCAGTTAGCCACTACTACAGAGTTAGTTTTGAGATTCCTATTCTTATCAAGAGAATTGTTTCCTTGTATTTCTTGCAGTTAAACTATCAGTAAGATTAACACAAAGGTATTATTTTCACAAATGTCATTAAGGCTCTAGCTGAGACAGCTCTCCAGTTTGACCACAGTCTACTTTAACAGAAGTTCTCATGTCCAGGACCACTTGTTCACATAATAGAAGCTATTGGTTAAAAGGGTACATTAAATAAAGAATCTAAGATACATTGTTTTACTTTTATTGACATTGACACCCTCAGTCCAGAGCAACCCCTTATTATTTAATGATATTAAGTTATTTAGGAGAAGGAGTGTTCTTTTCCATAAGTTTCCCTTCAACATTTTATCAGGATATTGATGGTTCATTCAATAGTAAGTCAATACAATGTCTAATTACATCTATAACTTTTTTGAGTACTTTTTTTGAGTACTTCATGCATAGCTTTTGGTTTTGAAATCTATTTCATAACTTCTTCATATTTAACTTTTTTTCTGTCCATACATGCAAGAACTCTGCATTTTTGATAATTTAACTTGCCAGAACACTTATCACAAACCCTCTGCTATGTATCATCTTCCAGAAAATATTTGCACTCTAACCAGCCCCAAATCAGCTAACACTATAGAGACTTAATTATTTTTTGTGTTTGGGCTTTACGATAGCCCTCTATTATATAAGTGCGTGTGCATATACACATAAAAATATCACCTGAGACATACATTTTCACCTGTATTTATTCAAAGGTTAGAGTACAAATTTAAACCAATAATAATACAAAAGTTTCTGCTTAATGGACACTTATGAGTCCATAAGACATATATCCTTATCTTGTATCTTTTCTAAAACAAGAAAAATTTTGCCTGCATTTAAAATATTCTAGAATTTTTTTAATGTTTTAAGATGAATTAACAATGTCATATTCAAGAAAAAAAAATGGAAAGTCTTTACAGACCTTGAAAGTTTTTCCAATTGAGTTGTGAACATATGTTACTTTAAAAAAGTGGTTTTTTGTAACTTTATTTTTTCACGTTTCTTTGAATAATTCACCATCCATCTATGCTGAGGCTGATTTTTGTGAGATACATTAAACCAGTAAAGATAAAAGATTTATGTTGTAAAAGCTGTAGAATGTGCTGATTTAAAAAATATTAATTTGGGGTTGCTGCTATGATTTCTTCTTTGAAAGTCTAACTCTAGATGCTGCACACTCTGGTTTTTATGCCATTATTTCTGTAAGTAAATGTGACATATTCTCATTTAGATCTGTTTCTCCAATTTGGTAGAGTTACTCTCTAATCCAGTTTTCTCTATTGATAAATGACTTTAACTTCTCTGCAATTCTCTGAGCAGCATGCATATCAGCAGGTAATATCTCCTAGCTGGTGTTCAATATGTGGATTCCATGAGTTTTTTTCCCCAACAACTACACTCCAGTCCATTTATTAAAAATATGTGGGTTACCCATATCTTCTGATGCAATGGTAGGACCTGTTTGAGTATGGTTAATGAATTTTCAACACTGTCTCTGTTGCATAAGAAACATCTATAATGGATCAATTATAATTTATAATTTAGATTTGCATTTCTAAAATAAGACAAGAAATTAGCCACCTGTGAACAAACCTGTGAATTGTTAATGTTTTTAACAATATTCCAATCCATAAATAATCCAAAAACATTTTATTTAGCAAGTGACTTCTTCATGTTTTCACATAATTTTTATGTCAACAACTCTCTTCTCCCACTCATCTATCATAGTTTTCACTGTTCATAAAAATAAAAGATCCAAATAACATGTGTGCAGCTGTCATGGCAGGCAGGGTATGTGATGTCCTCAATGATCCCAAACTCCTAATATGCACATTGTTGTGTAACTCCTTCCCCTTGAGTGTGGGCTGCCTAGTGATTTGCTTCTAATCAATATAACATGGCAAAGGAGACAGGATGTCACTTTCATGATGAATTTACATACAATTGTAACTTCTCTTTTCCTATCAGACTCTTCTGCTTTCTTGGCTCACATGCTTTGATGAAACAAATTGCCATCAATAAACTAAGGGTGATCCCCAACCAAGAACTAACTAGGAAGTGAAGTCCTCATTTCAACAATTCTCAGGGAAGCAAATTCCTCCCAAAACCCCAAAACCACAGGAGTTTATGAGTACATCCTTCCCCAGTTGAAACTTTACAAGAAATGGCAACCCTGGCTAACAGTTTTGATTGTAGTCTCATGAGAGCCACTGAAAGAAAGCCTAGGCCAAGCTATGCCCAGACCTCTGACTCACTGAAGCTATAAAATAAAAAATGTATGTTAAGTCATTTAGTTTATAGTGATCTGTTATACACCAACAAAACTCTAATATACTTGCCACAAACAAGTTTGAGAGAAAGCAAAACTAATTAGGATCAGTTCAGTCACTCAGTCGTGTCTGACTCTTTGCGACCCCATGAATCGCAGCACGCCAGGCCTCCCTGTCCATCACAAACTCCCGAAGTTCACCCAGACTCACGTCCATCGAGTCAGTGATGCCATCCAGCCATCTCATCCTCTGTCGTCCCCTTCTCCTCCTGCCCCCAATCCCTCCCAGCATCAGAGTCTTTTCCAATGAGTCAACTCTTCGCATGAGGTGGCCAAAGTACTGGAGTTTCAGCTTTAGCATCATTCCTTCCAAAGAAACCCCAGGGCTGATCTCCTTCAGAATGGACTGGTTGGATCTCCTTGCAGTCCAAGGGACTCTCAAGAGTCTTCTCCAACACCACACTTCAAAAGCATCAATTCTTCGGCACTCAGCCTTCTTCACAGTCCAACTCTCACATAAGTTTGACTATACAATGGTGGAGTAATCAAATACATTAAAGGATAATCCAATATTGTGGCATTTTCAGGGTCTTCAGTCAGTAATTTTTTTTAACAGAAAGAATGAATAACGTTGCATTTTGGTAAGTCAGTGAAGTAGAAAGTTTTAAACACTCTTACAAATTGGAGAAGGAAATGGCAACGCATACCTGGAAAATTTCATGGATAGAGGACCCTGGTGGGCCAAGTTTAGCACTGGAATTGTTTATTATATTACAAAGTTTCTCTAAGTCTCAGAATGATAATTCTAAAATACCTGCATCTATTGTCTTTCCTCTTATGCAACTTAAATGCAAGTTTCCAAAGAACAAGGAAATTTATGAACACTGACTCTGTCATGTTGAATTCAGTTTTTCTGTGTCATTAGTTAGTCATCTGATTATACAATGTATTACATATAATACATACAAAAATTAAGTTCCTGTGTATCTATTCTATATACCCAGGGATTGAACTTGAGTCTCTTACATCTCCTGAATTGGCAGGTGGGTTCTTTCTCACTAGCACCATCTGGGAAGTCCATTCATTACATTACTACCAGAAAACAGTGGACTGGATTATACCAAAGTAGAGTTTAAGTTTCAGATGTTTGTCTCATCCATTAATTCTATGATATAACTGAAGTTATACTTGGGGAGAATGTAGCTGCTAAGCTAAGTCGCTTCAGTCATGTCCAATTCTGTGCAACCCCATAGACGGCAGCCCACCAGGCTCCCCTGTCCCTGGGATTCTCCAGGCAAGAACATTGGAGTGGGTTGCCATTTCCTTCTCCAATGCATGAAAGTGAAAAGTGAAAGTGAAGTCGCTCAGTCGTGTCCGACTCTTAGCGACCCCATAGACTGCAGCCCACCAGGCTCCTCCGTCCATGGGATTTTCCAGGCAAGAGTACTGGAGTAGGGTGCCAGAGGTACCTCAAAAACAGCAGATATCTTTCACAGTAGTTGATCAGGGTGAGCTGCCAAAAGATAATTAGAGGTATAGCTATTTTAATGTGTATTTCATGTCAATGAGAATATATAGGAACTACTTTTTGTCTTTATCACAACCATTAGTACTATTTTTTCTAGGAAGAGACATAAAGCAGAGAGCTAGGCAACTCCAAGGCTGGTGCAACCCAGATGGCATCCTCAGTCCCCACTTTCACATTTCCAGCTCTGAATCAAACATGAAGTGAAAATCTCAGACAAGTGGAACAGGGTGTTAATTCCTGGCTCAGAAGACTTTTCTAGCATTTCCTTCACATTACACTTATCTCAGCATCTTGCCAACCTAAAGGTAAATAATGCTCACTGACTGTGATAGAACCTCTGACCCCTCTTTTTAGGACTGCCTGCCAATAACTATTTGTAGAGTCCCTGGGGTATAAGTCACATGTGCTCATGCACAGAGTCATCTCTATCTTATGATTCCAACATTTTCCTATTTAATCCATATTTTCTGCCAAAGGTTCAAATCCTTCCAGGGTTGACTTAGAGGCAGCAGTTGCTCTCTAAGGCTGCCAACTATCTTTCTCTGATGAAAATCTGCTTTACCAAAAAGCTTAGAGTTGTATGTAGTTATGGAAAGTGTAACAGAAGGGTTAGCTGCTGCAACTGCTGCTGCTGCTAGTACTATTCATAGTGTCTGACTATCTTGGTTCAACATTATGCTTAGTCAATTAATATTTGTTCTATTTTTCAGCCGTGACCCCAAATGGGGGAAATAACTTTCAAGTTTTCACCACCACCAACAGGCTTCACTCTTAAATAAAAGTTATAGAGCAGTATTGACTTTGCATTCCTCTTTTCCAGCAAGTATATGCTCCCTTCATATGTTTACTGCACATTCTCCTGAGGGTTCAGAGACGGGAGGGAGGTCCAAGAGGGAGGAGATATACATATGTATATGAAGATGGGCTTCCCAAGTGGCACTAGTGGTAAAGAACCCACTGGCCGAGGCAGGAGACACATGAGATATGGGTTCAGTCCCTGGGTCAGGAAGATCACCTGGAGAAGGGCATGACAACCCACTCCAATATTCTTGCCTGGAGAATCCCATGGACAGAGGAGCCTGGAGGGCTACAGTCCATAGGGTCACAAAGAGTCAGATCAGAAACAAAGCAACTTAGCATGCACACACACGGCTGATTCACTTCCTTATACAGTAGAAACTAACACAATGTCGTAAAGCAACTATACCTCAATTGAAAATAAAAACCAAGTATCTGAATGATACACATTGTGCAATACATTTCAGCATCTCTCTCCTCTAATTCTGAAGGATACTGCTTACATCAAAATTGGGGCTTCACGACTACTCCCCAAGAATGCAGTCTTTGAAAGATCTTTGGGTCGTACTGAAATAACTCCTCAGTGAGCCCCACCCACCATTGCTATAGACATCATTGGAAATGCCTAAATTCCAGAGATATGTTTATAAAAATTAAGATTCAAATTAGCACTCTATAACCTAAGAAAGTCAGGTTGAGTCTTTTTCAATTAATACTGGACTTGATGCATCGCCAGTTCTTGAACCCATGCCTTCATCCACCCACATCTATGGCCCTCTATGAGGACAGCATTAGCCACTACGGTAGATCAACCTCATGCTTACCATTCCACAACACAGTCATAGTTTCCAACACTCTCTCTGGAATACACATTTGTCCAGAAAGTAATTACAATGCATTGCACACTTTTTGATTTAGAGCCACGTGAAATAACAGGCTATATCTATAAGCTGCTTGAAAAAGAAATCTGTACCAGACAAAGGTAAATGTCCAACTCCTAACTATAAAAGTGATGATTTCATTTATCCTGCAAATAAAATTTCGCTATTAGACTACGGTATGTATTTCAGATCATTTCACTTGCACAATCAGCATTTAACAATCTGTAATGAGGCTTGTCATTTTGTAACTTGAAGCCTGATCATAAACTGTGCAAAAAAAATTCAAGGTTATGCAGTCAATTATTTGGATGGGAAATGAGTATCATTCTTCCCTTGATTAGAGACTAAGAGAAATCTTAAGAAAGTGGGGCATCTGTTTTCCTGCCCTGAGAGAGGTCTATATGTTAATGTACTGCCCTGATTCTGAGGATGACACTGCGAACCATGAGTGAGTCATTGCAGTATTTTTCCATCAGCAGTGAGGAATTTTCCCTATTTTACCTCTTTTTACCAGACATTGATTTACTGGATGAGATCAAAGGACTGTAAATGGTTAGGTCCATAGCTTCTGGTTAACATGGACACAGTTCTGTGCCCGTTGCCAGAACTGAATTCCAAAATGGGTCAGTTGATCTTAAGCAACATCATACAGGGGACCCACAATCGTAAAGTTAACATCCAGGATGTCTGAGCGCTCAGGTTGTGGTGCCAACTAAGGCACTGGAGGCAAGGAAAACAAGCTCATACCCAGAACACACGTCAGCCACAGAAAGACAAACACCTCCTTCCTCTGAAGTAGAAGAGATGTGAAGAAAGCTACCTGTCCCAGTAGGGCTGGCTGTTCTCAGTGGCTCAGTACTGATCTCTGCTGCTGACAGGTCAGTGTTCAGTTAAAACAGGAGCTCGAATAGGGATGAACCTGTAATAGGGAACTCAGACTCTAGGCTTAAAAGCAAAGTCCCCATTCTGCAGCCAAAATCACTCCTGAGATACAGTCACAAGTATACTTATTAACAGAAGCTAGACAAATCATCACACCCAGAGGTACATTTAGCTCCCCGCTGCATTGAATGGTATACCATTGGCACTGCTGTGGATACAAAAATCTGCAAGCTTCGAGCCACTCCCATATGCCTACCTTTCCACAGAACTCTTCATCTCACCTATCTCAATCTTTTTCCGTACAGGCTCCTAACTAAGTAGCCAGGCTATTTATCACAGCCAACTACAGCCACATGTATTTTTACCTCAGATCAATTCTTTCTCCATGCCAAGTAAAAGACCAAGCATACTGCTTAAGGGTATTTCCAATGGAAAGATTTCTCTGCAACACTGCTCTTAAGGCCACATATGCTATAATGTAGCTGCTGTCCATTTTTGGCTCACACCAACTTATCAAGCTAACCCACCCACATACCAAGCCAAGATATTTTCCATGTCTATCCTCTGGTCATAAAAACCCATCACAAGATGTGAACATCAGCAGAATATTGGTCCCCCGAAAAATTCATCATTGCATCCGGTCCTGAAATCTTGACACGGTATGTCTCACTCTCTGGAGAATATGTGTTTTAACACAAAATCCAGAGCACATTCCAGTTCCTGCTCCCCTAGTATTCTTAGTATGTTGTTATTAATTTACAGTGAATGAACATAATGCTCTGTGGAATGTTTAAATCAGTGCTGTTCAGTGGAAATATAAACATATAAATAAAGTTTTTCACCAACCACATTTTTAAAAGAACAAGTTAAATCCATTTTACTTACATGTATGTTAGTCAACCAATATCCCAAACTGTTTTTGAAAATGTAATCACTATAAAAATATTAATTAGATATCTCAAATCCTTCTTTGGTACTAAGACTTTACTATTTTACACAAACAGAACATTTTGATTTGCCTTCTCCACATTTCAAGAGCTCATTAGCTACATGTGAACCTCCACTTTTGACCAAGGTGGGATAACAAGAACCAGAATTACCCTCCTGTCAAGCAAAAAACTAGACAAAATATGTGAAATAATACTTTTCTAGACACTTGCCTTATGGAACAAAGTACAGGAATACCTTGGAGATGGGAAATGAGTGAATTAGCCCTATGACTGCCCCAACTTACTGTCCTGAGAGTTTCTAAGACCTTGTCCAAGAAGAGAGACCCCAGGAGGAGTTCAGTAGACTCCCTGGTTGAGGAGGGGGCTTGGAGCCCGAGGAGATCAAGGCAGCTACAGGCCTCAAGAAAGAGAACCAGAGAGGAGAATGCTGCATAGAGAGAGAACCACAGGGATCTTCAGCAGAACAGCACATGTGTGTAAGGAAACTAGGTAAGTCAGACAAATAATCACATGAAAGGATTAGCGGAAACACACGCTCACACAAATCAAGGAAGAGTATGCATTCCCACCAGCCATGTTGGAAAATGTCAAGATTTATTGGGTGTCAGGAAGAATACACAGAGGTGTCTTGCTTCAGTTGGGGTGATAATTAGGTCTGCGATAGGGGATCAAACTATTTCCAAGTAACAGGTGCATCCCAGAACAAAAGACAGGATTATTTATAAGACTACGAAAATACACAGCACACAAATTGGTAAAATTCACAACATCTCACCTCCAATCAAAAATGACGAGGCTTGCAAATAAGCAAGAAAAAATGCTCCATCATGACAAGAAAAATTAATCAACTGCCACCAACCCAGAATAGACCCAGATATAAAAACTAGCTGATGAAAACATGAAAGCAGTTATAATTATACTGTAAATTAAAAAATACAAGTTGAGAGGGACTTCCAGTTTCAGATTAAACAAACTTGGAAACTGTCACTCCTGTCTTCAAAACAAGAAAAATTGATTGTTGATAGAAAATCAATGACTTGTCCTGCACATTAAGGAATGGAGGTCACAGAACAATCCTGAAATCTGGAGAGACAACTACATGAGGAAACACCACATCTGAAATCTACCTCTACCTACCTGGAGAAAAAGCTGCTGGAGACAGAAACTTGCAGAAACTGTTCAATGGTAAATTTGATGACATGCTAGAAGCTGAATGAGGACTCGTAAGAGACCCAGAAATTCCCTGAGAGATGATCCTCTATTTTTTTAAGGGCTTTCTCTCCAGGGACCTGACCAAGTCTCATTGTGAGGAGTAGAGAAAGATCCTCTTGTGGCCCTGGGAGGGCCTGGGGAAGAATAACCACTGGGAAATACATGTAGGTCCATTTTCATATCAAAGGCTTCTCTCCAAGACTAAGAATTTGGCCAAAGCAAAATTTTAAAATCTTAAGCCAGGTGGGAGAAAGGGGAAGAGAATTTTCCCCATGCCAGCCTTCTATAGTCTCTTTATTTCATGTAAGGGTGTTGGTGAGAAATAAAATTAACACAGATTAGAACACTGCAGCCAAGGAAAGGAGTAGATGGTAATGGGAAGAGAGAAGGGGAGTAAGCTATACCTGAAGAAAACAATTGTGAAGGTCACAGTCCTGAGATAGAAGTCCATCAAAAGACTGAGACTTAGTTGGAATATCATACATTGCTCCCATATATAAACACCTTACCACCACGTCAACAGGCTCCAGTATAATAACAGTAAGTGATAGCTGAACAATCTGAGGATCCAGACCTTGTCTGATTAAGAGCATGTGAAGCCTGATGTCAAAAGGGGAGGAAGTCAAGGACATTAAGGAAGTGAAGTCTCTGGCACCTACAGCTACAGTTATCGATCACAGTGCTGCTCTACTCCCAGACAGATTAACAGCAATCCTTAAAGCCCTATTTATTCAGTTCTTATTACCCAGAATAACATGTCTGGCTTTCAACAAAAATGATTGAGCATGTCAAAAGCAAGGGGAAAAATACTCTCAAGAGACAAAGCCATCAGCAGAACCAGACTCAGAAATGACACAGATATTGCACACTGTATGATTCCAATTGTAAGATATTTTGGAAAAGGTTTAGCTATCGAAACAGTGAAAAGCTATCAGTGACTGCAGCTACTCAGGCAGATGGAGGAAAGAATGAAAGAGGGAAGCACAGGAACATTTGAGCATGGTGAAACTATTCTGCCTAATACTAAATCTGGATACATGACACCATTCGTTTGTCCAAAGCCATAAATTTTTACAGCAAAAGAACTTTAAAGTATGAAAAATTTTAAATATACTCAGGAAGTTAAGGGGTCCCTGAAAATGATACAGGCAGTAACAAAACAATCTAATGGTATTACAATGGTATGAAATAATGTAACTGAAAGGGCAGAGGAAAAAGATTTTGTTGGAAGTAACTCTGAAAATGAGTTAGGACTGCAAGAGTAAAGATGACAGAAACAACATAAGCACTCTACTTTGACTCATAAAACTGTTTATGGTGGGAGTAGAGGTTGACAAGTCTTAAATTATTATACATGGATTCTGAGCAATACAGTGAGATCCACGAAGGAAGGATGAAGGGAGAGAGATCCCTCACTGCTGGACTGTGAATTTATAGATATCCCAAAGGAGGAGGCTAGAATGATCCATGTGGTAGATGATTAGCATTAGATAACTCAATATTAATTCAGGATTAGTGTAATACAGATACAGATGAATACATAGAGAAACACATATAGATGTATATATACACGAGTTGGTAAACACGTAAATATTCTTGCCGTCAGCTTAGAGGTCCTGCAAACTTTATCACTCTACCACAACAAACACATCTAATGTCTAGATCTTGGTGTCAATAATACTTTCCTTTAAGAGGAACCAGGGCTCCCTGGATAAATGCATGACTCCAGAGCTCAGGGAAGGAACACACAAGATGATCCCTGTGGTCTGGAGCAGTGTAGAGTGCCAGAAAGTAAGAAAATGATGAATGAAAAGTCCACAGAAGTGGGGATGTATCAAAGGGACACAGGAGCTAACAAAGAGTTCTCAAAGTCAAAGCTAAAACAATTTGAACAATGAAATAAAGTAATACTGGATTATAAACCAAAGTCCAAAATAAACAACCAGGAGTTCACAATAATATAAATAAATGATTCAATAAATAAAGAGGAGAAAGAAGACAAGTCTCCAAAGGAGAATTCTAAATAATTTATGTAGACACCCCAGCTTCAAGGGGAAGAAACATAATTGCCTTCTTTTTAAGTGTGGGCTGAGTACAGTGACTTCTTTCCAAAGAGTACAGTGTAAAAACAAGGAAAACAGAGGAACTTTGCTGAGGAGAAATTTGACCAATGTGACCTGAGCCGGGTGATGGAGACGAACACCATCAGCGATGGGACAGCTGAGCTCTAGGTCTTGATACGACGTGCACTTGCCTGTGTATTCTGCCTTCCAAAAACCCCAGTCTAACTATGAGAAAAAAAGTCAGATAAACACCAATTAAAGGACAGTCTATACATATCTGACCAATACTTTGCAAAGACTATCAAAAGTCACCAAAGATTAACAGTGTCTGAGAAACTGTTACAGTCAAGAGGAGCCTAAGGAGATAAGGCCAGATGGGATCCTGCAACAGAGAAAAGACACTAGGAAAAGAGCAATGAAATCTTAATAAGTTATGGACATTTTTAATATGTGGTTTATTAGTTACAATAAACATACTACAACCACTGAGCGATGTTAATAATAGGGAAACTGGGAGTGGAATATTGGGAACTCTCTGTACCATCTTCACAAGTTTTTTTAGAACTCTAGAACTATTTTAAAATAAGTTTATTTAAAACGTGTTACTGACACGAAAGATATTTTTAAAAGGACTCAAATTAAACTTCTAGGGATGAAAACGACAATCTTAAATTAAGGCCTAGATAGATTTTGCCTCAGATGCAAAATTTAGGGGTGGGGGGACGGTGCCAAAAAACTCTATATCAATATAAACAATATTTTAAAGCAATATTCTAAGTCATAATTAATGCAAAAATATCCATGATGAACATAATACATAAATTTAAAATAAAGGATTCAAAAAATGCTGTGCCAAGCCATATTGGAGCCTGAGATAAAAAGGAAAATTGTGAGCCCATATACATGTTTTATGTATTTTCTTACTAGTTTTTTCCAGAACATGAGAGTAATTGAAAAAATAAAAAGTATGTATAATAATACTCACAGCATTAAAGTTTATTCAGGAAATTTATCTCGATAAAGTTTATACATATTAAACAAGTTACATTCACTCATTTTAACTAAAACTCAAAATTAAAAATGAGATAAGCCAAACAACAAGTCCTTAAAAATATTATTGATGAGTTTCCAAGAAACTAAAGACCTATATATAGAAAACTATAAAACACTGGTGAAAGAAATCAAAGAGGACACTAATAGATGGAGAAATATACCATGTTCATGGATTGGAAGAATCAATATAGTGAAAATGAGTATACTACCCAAAGCAATTTATAGATTCAATGCAATCCCTATCAAGCTACCAACAGTATTCTTCACAGAGCTAGAACAAATAATTTCACAATTTGTATGGAAATACAAAAAACCTCGAATAGCCAAAGCGATCTTGAGAAAGAAGAATGGAACTGGAGGAATCAACCTACCTGACTTCAGGCTCTACTACAAAGCCACAGTTATCAAGACAGTATGGTACTGGCACAAAGACAGAAATATTGATCAATGGAATAAAATAGAAAGCCCAGAGATAAATCCACGCACATATGGACACCTTATCTTTGACAAAGGAGGCAAGAATATACAATGGATTAAAGACAATCTCTTTAACAAGTGGTGCTGGGAAATCTGGTCAACCACTTGTAAAAGAATGAAACTGGACCACTTTCTAACACCATACACAAAAATAAACTCAAAATGGATTAAAGATCTAAACGTAAGACCAGAAACTATAAAACTCCTAGAGGAGAACATAGGCAAAACACTCTCCGACATACATCACAGCAGGATCCTCTATGACCCACCTCCCAGAATATTGGAAATAAAAGCAAAAATAAACAAATGGGACCTAATTAACCTTAAAAGCTTCTGCACATCAAAGGAAACTATTAGCAAGGTGAAAAGACAGCCTTCAGAATGGGAGAAAATAATAGCAAATGAAGCAACCGACAAACAACTAATCTCAAAAATATACAAGCAACTCCTATAGCTCAACTCCAGAAAAATAAACGACCCAATCAAAAAATGGGCCAAAGAACTAAATAGACATTTCTCCAAAGAAGACATACAGATGGCTAACAAACACATGAAAAGATGCTCAACATCACTCATTATCAGAGAAATGCAAATCAAAACCACTATGAGGTACCATTTCACACCAGTCAGAATGGCTGCGATCCAAAAGTCTACAAATAATAAATGCTGGAGAGGGTGTGGAGAAAAGGGAACCCTCTTACACTGTTGGTGGGAATGCAACCTAGTACAGCCACTATGGAGAACAGTGTGGAGATTCCTTAAAAAACTGGAAATAGAACTGCCTTATGATCCAGCAATCCCACTGCTAGGCATACACACTGAGGAAACCAGAAGGGAAAGAGACATGTGTACCCCAATGTTCATCGCAGCACTGTTTATAATAGCCAGGACATGGAAGCAACCTAGATGCCCATCAGCAGATGAATGGATAAGAAAGCAGTGGTACATATACACAATGGAGTATTACTCAGCCATTAAAAAGAATACATTTGAATCAGTTCTAATGAGGTGGATGAAACTGGAGCCTATTATACAGAGTGAAGTAAGCCAGAAGGAAAAACATAAATACAGTATACTAACGCATATATATGGAATTTAGAAAGATGGTAACAATAACCCTGTATACGAGACAGCAAAAGAGACACTGATGTATAGAACAGTCTTATGGACTCTGTGGGAGAGGGAGAGGGTGGGAAGATTTGGGAGAATGGCATTGAAACATGTAAAATATCATGTAGGAAACGAGTTGCCAGTCCAGGTTCGATGCACGATGCTGGATGCTTGGGGCTGGTGCACTGGACGGCCCAGAGGGATGGTATGGGGAGGGAGGAGGGAGGAGGGTTCGGGATGGGGAACACATGTATACCTGTGGCGGATTCATTTTGATATTTGGCAAAACTAATACAATTATGTAAAGTTTAAAAATAAAATAAAATTAGAAAAAAAAATATTATTGATGAGTTTCCTTTTATTAAATCCTGAAAAATAAAATTATAATATTCTGTTTGGGGTATAAACAAAATGCTTTAAGTTAAACTAGCATTGTGCATTTGAAATACCTACTTTTCAATCATTCAGTGTTTTCCCAGGAATGGGGTGGAATAGAAAGTTCAGCAAAAGATTCATACGCACAGCCCTTGAGTTACAGAAAATAATGAACTAGTATAATTCACTAGGGAAAGGTTGGTACTTTCAATCAATAATATTGGAAAAATGGCTATATCAAAGAAAAATAAATATTGACTCTTTTCTCATTTCATGCATAAAAATCAGTTCACAATTTAGCACAGATCTAAACGTGAAAGGCAAAATAATATTTTTGATATCTTTACATTAGTTAGTAAAAATATTTCATTAACAAGATACAAAAAGTCACTAACAACAAAGAAAAAAATAATGAATTGGACCTTATTATTTTGGTTTATTAAAAGACTCCATTAAAAGAGTGAAAAAATTAATTACAGCTGGGAGAAAATATTCACTGCATATATCGAATCAAGGACTCATACCCAGAATATTTAAAGTATTTCTACAAATCAATAAGGGGGAAAATAAAGACCTCAATTGAAAAATGGGAAAAACGTAAATGGATACTTCTTGAAAGAGGATATCCAAATAGCAAACAAACAAACAAAAAAAACATATAGAAAAGGGGGCTAAAAAGTATGTTATCATGAAAATGCAAATTAACACCATAATGAAATGTCACTGCATGTGTGTACAGAACTCTTTGGTGATTACTTAAATAAGATCCAAAAATAAAAAAAAATAATAATTTCATTCTTTTTGTTATATATGGAGAACAAATACTGCTTTTTTATTTAATGAAGAAAAACACAAATGTAGCTAAAAATTAAGCAATCTGACAGGTACCTTAAATGTTAAGTTTGCTTCATAGGAATTAGAAAAATGTTAAATATTTTATATGGTAACTTAAAGTGAGGCTTGACTAAGTCAGTATTAATATTTTCTCACACAATTAATAAAATATTTCTAGCTACCTTAGAGCTTACATATGTGAGTTTTGAAAGAAACTGCACAAAACTTTGTCTATGTTTTACCCAAAACGCTGTAAAAAATTTTGGTATTTCCAAAAGCATTCAACTTATATTGGAAAAAGCAGCATCTCACTAATTCATTAAATTTTTAGGAATTAATATTCAGAACTGACAAGTATCAATTATATTTAAACATAGTATTTTTAGCATTTACCGTTTTTTATCACTATTTTTGCTTTGCTCCAAAGCTAGGCATTTTTGACATTTCCATCTAGGGATGGAAGAGGTATAGTTGCTAACCGGAATTTTTCATGACTTCTATCACACCACATATTTCTACCACATATGTGAATTCAGACATATCCTACATGTCTCAATACCCTGTTTTTAAAGCCAGGCTTCACACTTAGCAGAGATATATGTGACAGGGAAAGAAAGGTTTAAAAAGCATTTTCTTAGCTGTTCTTTAGATTTTAAAACCCTGGGCAACATCCCTTAGCAGGATTGGGGTAGTTGAGGAATATGCTTATTTTCCATAAAATGGAAGAAAATTATTTTGCAGACATCTGCTTTTCAGATAATTTTAAGATCAATTTTAGGAACAAATACATATGGAAGTTCAAGATCTGGAAGATGAAAAATCTGTGCATATAATCAACCAAAACATATTGAGAGATACAGAATTTTGTAAGATTTTATCTTAGAAATTCTGTAAAGTTAAGATGAAATGATGGGAATATTTCACCTGCAAGTTATCCAGGTGAAATCTTAGGCAAGCAATCTTCAGCTTTGGAAACTTAGAGGTTAACATAAAGGAAAAAATTTCCACTTGTAAGTTCAAAAATTGATTCTTACTAACATATGCAAATTCAGGTATAAAATATTAGAATAATAAGTATATCCAACTATTCATGATACATACAGTAAATGAGATCAGTGTTTTCTCAGTTTTGTAAATGACATATAATAAATGGAACTGAAATGCAATTTGAATAGTACTGCACTAGATTTTTCAGAGTATTTTAATTATAATGAGTAGCTTTTTCATTGTTTAAGATGGGTTTAGCAACAACTCTGAGATGGGTTTTAAAATGGCTTAAAAATGATATTTCTAATTAGACTGAGGTCTATGTTTTAATGGCCATTTTTGAGTCAATTCAATATATTTTCACTACCATTTCCTTTTGAAAAGGGCATATTTTATATTAGAAAATAAAACACACTTGATTTTTCTTCCTCTGGTTGAGTCTCTAAATGATAAGCTTTTAGTTGAATAACTATGGCCCAGGAACATACACTAATCTCCATCTGCCTCCAAGAACACTTTCTTGACCTCTTGGCTCCAGAGGAATCTCAAAATCTCCACCTTTTGATCTGTTTTTATGAGAATGAGGAATAAATTGTTTTTATCTGTATGGGTTTTTCCCTCATAAAATTTATTGGGTTGTCAAAGGAATGCCTATGTTCCCACAAGCTGATCACCCAAAAGTACTAAAATAACAAAATATTTCTTGATGCCATAAAGAAATCTCTCCTCCAACTCCTGTTTTTAACAAAGGTATCTAGGAAATAAGACGCTCTGTCAACAATAATCTCAGCTAAACAAAGCAGATTTTTCAGTATTCTCTCTGCTTAGAATTGAGTTAGCCAAAAAGTTGGTTTGGATTTTTCTGCAACAGCTTACAGAAAAACCCAAATGAACTTTTTGGCCATTCAATACTGCTTTAAGCACTAATACTTAACTGATCATCTAAAAAAGAAGACCTCTCTCTAAATCACTTCTATTTCATAGCCCTTTGAGAGTCTATGCATTTTAGCAGTCATAGTCACATTCCTTTCTATCAAAACCACACAGACATGTTATGGAAAACTATGTTACTTGTTTTACTATTTAAACCTAGATCTTCCCACTACCAGTGCCCGCCCCACCCCCACCCCCAACTCTTACCTCTGACAACACCCTCTACTACAGCATGTATTTATTCATCTGTTACTTGAGCATATACTCTGTCCCATGCCTTTCCTGGTAACTGGAGAGATCAACAACTGAAATAACAATCTACAAGAGGGTGTAGATGATTCTTGTGCTGACATGCTAAGTCACCTCAGTCTTGTCTGACTCTTTGTGACCTTATGGACTATAGCCCACCACGCTCCCCTGTCCAAGGGATTCTCCAGGCAATTATACTGGAGTGGACTGCCATGTCCTCCTCCAGGGGATCTTCCCAACCCAGGGATCAAACCCATGTCTCTTAGGTCTCCTGCATTGGCAGATTGGGTTCTTTAAGAAAAAGAATGAAAAATAAAAATATATAGTATATTAAAAAGTAATATGTACTATGGAAAAAAAGGATAGGAGAGACTGAGAATATGGATTGCAATTTTAAATACAGTGGTCAGCTTAGGCTTGGTTGAAAAAAAAGACATTTAAATAAATCTTAAATAGGGTGATCGAATATCCCTACAAATATCTGGGGGAATAACTTACTAAGCAGAGGTAAGTAAATTTACTTACCAATAGAAAATCCTCTATTTACTGCCAACTGAAAATCCTCAGGCAAGAATAAAGTAAAGATTCTCTAGGGACATAAAGTTCTGAAGCCTGGAGAGAGTAAACAAGATTAACAGGAAGAACAGTACATTAAGGTAGAAAGATGAGGCAGATCATTCAGCATCTTAGAGACCAATGCAAGGAATGTGGCTTTCATTCTAAAACAATGGAAACCAATAATATTGACACAATCCATCTTCCATAGTTGAACTATTTAATACTATCCTGCAAGTAGGATAAAGAAACAGGGACTACTAACAAGGAGCTATTGCAGTAATCAAGGGAAAAACTAACGGTGGCTCATGTTGAGAGGTACACTATTTTAGCAGTGATGTGTGTGAAAGTGTTATTTGCTCAGTCACGTCCTACTCTTTGTGATCCCATGGACTATAGCCCACCAGGCTCCCCCTGTCCATGGGACTCTCCAGGCAAGAATACTGGCCTGTGTTGTCATTTCCTTCTCCAGGGGATTTTTCTGACCCCAGGGATAGAGCCCATGTCTCCTGCATTGCAGGCAGATTCCTTACCATCTGAGCCACCAGAGAAACTGTGAGGTGATTTAAAAAAAAAAATGGTCATAAGGTGAAGATAAACTAAAGTAAAAGCCAAAATTATTTCCTAACCAAATGGCTGAAGGGTGAGTAAGCCAGAGTCAAGGAAAGGAAGATTCCAAAGTTTCAGATGTTAAGTGATTCTATTTAGTAGCTCAGCCGTGTCTGACTCTTTGTGACTCTATAGATTAAAGCATGCCAGGCTTCCCTGTCCATCAACAACTCCCAAAGCTAGCTCAAACTCATGTCCATTGAGTTGGTGATGCCATCTAACCGTCTCATCCTCTGCCATCCCCTTCTCCTCCTGCCATCAATCTTTCCCAACATCAGGGTCTTTTCCAATGAATCAGTTTTTCGCATCAGTGGCCAAAGTACAGACGTTTCAGTTTAAGAATCAGTCCTTCCATGACTTTCAAGACTGATTTCCTTTAGGATTGACTGGTTTGATCTCCTTGCAGTCCAAGGGACTCTCAAGAGTTCTCCAACAACACAGTTCGAAAGCATCAATTCTTCAGTGCTCAGATTTCTTTGTGGTCAAACTCTCACATCCATACATGACTACTGGAAAAACCATAGCTTTGAATAGACAAACCTTTGTTGGCAAAGCAACTTCTCTGCTTTTTAATATGCTTTCTAGGTTGGTCATAGCTTTTCTTCCAAGGAGTAAGCGTCTTTTAGGTTCATGGCTGCAGTCACCATCTGCAGTGATTTTGGAGCCCCCAAAAATAAAGTCTCTGTTTCCACTGTTTCCCCATCTATTTGCCATGAAGTGATGGGACAGGATGCCATGGTCTTAGTTTTCTGAATGTTGAGTTTTAAGCCAACTTTTTCACTCTCTTCTTTCACTTTCTTCCACCTTTTTTCAAGAGGCTCTTTAGTTCTTCTTATGCCTTAAGAGTGGTGTCATCTGCGTATCTGAGGTTATTGATATTTCTCCCAGCAATCTTGATTCTAGCTTGTGCTTCCTCCAGCCCAGCATTTCACATGATGTACTCTGAATATAAGTTAAATAAGCAGGGTGACAATATACAGCCTTGACGTACTCCTTTTCTGATTTGGAACCAGTCTGTTGTTCCATGTCAGGTTCTAAATGTTGATTCTTGACCTGCATACAGATTTCACAGGAGGCAGGTCAGGTTGGTCTGGTATTCCCATCTCTTGAATAATTTTCCACAGTTTGTTGTGATCCATACAGTCAAAGGCTTTGGCATAGTCAATAAAGCAGAAATAGATGTTTTTCTGGAACTTTCTTGCTTTTTTGATGATTCAACGGATGTTGGCAATTTTATCTCTGGTTCCTCTGCCTTTTCTAAATCCAGCTCGAACATCTGGAAGTTCACAGTTCATGTACTGTTAAAGCGTGGCTTGGAGAATTTTGAGCATTACTTTGCTAGCATGTGAGATGAGTGCAACTGTGTGGTAGTTTGAGCATTTTGGGGGATTGGAATGAAAACTGACCTTTTCCAGTCCTGTGGCTACTGCTGAGTTTTTGAAAATTTGCTGGCATACTGAGTGCAGCACATTCACAGCATCATCTTTTAGGATTTGCAATAGCTCACCTGAAATTCCATCTCCTCTACTAGCTTTGTTCATAGTGATGCTTCCTAAGGCCCACCTGACTTCACATTCCAGGAGGTCTGGCTCTAGGTCAGTGATCACACCATCGTGGTTATCTGGGTTGTGAAGATCTTTTTTGTATAGTTCTTCTGTGTATTCTTGCCACCTCTTAATATCTTCTGCTTCTGTTAGGTCCATACCATTTCTGTCCTTTATTGAGCCCATTTTTGCATGAAATGTTCCCTTGGTATCTCTAATTTTCTTAAAGAGATCTCTAGTCTTTCCCATTCAATTGTTTTCCTCTATTTCTTTGCACTGATCACTGAGGAAGGCTTTCTTATCTCTCCTTGCTATTCTTTGGAACTCTGCATTCAAATGGGTATATCTTTCCTTTTCTCCTTTGCTTTTCGCTTCTCTTCTGTTCTCAGCTATTTTTAAGGCCTCCTCAGACAACCATTTTTCCTTTTTGCATTTCTTTTTCTCAGGGATGGTCTTGATCCCTGTCTCCTATACAATGTCACGAACCTCCATCCATAGTTCTTCAGGCACTCTATCAGATCTAATCCCTTGAATCTATTTGCCACTTCCACTGTATAATCGGAAGGGATGTGATTTAGGTCATACCTGAATGGTCTAGTAGTTTTCCCTACTGTCTTCAATTTAAGTCTGAATTCAGCAATAAGGAGTTCATGATCTAAGCCACAGTCAGCTTCCGGTTTGTTTTTGCTGACTGTATAGAGCTTCTCCATACTGGCTGCAAAGAATATAACCAATCTGATTTTGGTATTGACCATCTGGTGATGTCCATGTGTAGAGTCTTCACTTGTGCTGTTGGAAGAGGGTGTTTGCTATGACCAGTGCATTCTCTTGGCAGAACTCTATTAGCCTTTGCTCTGCTTCATTCTGTACTCCAAGGCTGAATTTCTTGTTATTCCAGTTATCTCTTGACTTCCTACTTTTGCATTCCAGTCCCCTATGATGAAATGGACATCTTTTTTGAGTGTTAGTTCTGGTAGGTGTTGTAGGTCTTCATAGAACCATTCAACTTCAGCTTCTTCAACATTATTGTTTGGGGCATAGGCTTGGATTACTGTGATATTGAAAGGTTTGCCTTACAAATGAACAGAGATCATTCTGTCATTTTTGAGATTGCACTCAAGTACTGCATTTCAGACTCTATGGTATTTCAGACTGATTCTACTCATCAGCCATTTTTATAAGTGCAGGGAAAGACAGAGAGACAATGAGAAAGGAAAAAAAAAGAAAATTAGATGAAAAAATTATTTTTATTAGTGGGTTGTGATTGCATAAGTGGAAAGGAAAGAGCTGAATATCTATACTAGTTCTTCCATTTATTAGGCAAAAAGTTGAACTCCCTGATCTTCAGTTGCCATGTCTCTAAGAGTGCATATCGTCTATTTATTAAGATGCTGTTCGGAGTCCTTACTAAGATAACATAAAATACCTAACATAATTTTTCTTCTATTTTCTTTACTGTTACTATTACTAAACAAATAAACTGAGATTGTTTACAGAACCAAAAAAAAAGCGCGTAACTAGATTCTCCACATCAATAAACCAGCTCAGGAATTCTCAAACGTATTCTTTCAGCTGTCATTAAATCTCTATGTACTATATTAGGTTTATAGTCCTTATTTTTTCTTTTCCATGAAAATTTACCCCAAATTCATCTAAAATGGTTATTTTTCCTAAGAATAGTGCACTATGAAGCAATTTCACAACAATACGATCCTATTGAGAACTAAGACTTAGTTATGATTTTTCCTAAGTGAAAACCAAAGTAACATGTATGGTAATAACTAGGAAAAGAAAAACTCAGTGCTGAGGTTAGTTCATTAAACCTTATCAGATAAACTCAAATCTACATCATGAAAAATGACTGGAGCAATACTAGATGTCTAAATGGAAGAAACATCTCTTCTAGTATGTATTCCTGAGATTTGTTTTTAAAGCCTATTCTTTAAATATTTTCAACAAGCTTAAAATTCAACATAGGTTTGTTTTCCCCAGAAAGATAATTTCATATTTTAGACCATAAAGTAAATGTATACCTAACTCACAGCCACAGGAAAGCATAACTCATCTTTCAGTTTGTTCCCTAATTATAAATCTAAAATCATATATAAAAAGACTTGGCATTTGGAATCCTAGGTAGCTGCTATTAAATGATTCCAGGTACTTGTTGGTACATTTAATATACTCTCATCTACCAAATAGTAAGTCAAATGTCTTCATACCCAGTGAAAACTGGGTCAGGGATAGAGAATGAGGAAGGAACCAGATATTAAAGAAAGTTCTCTGTGAAGAGAAAACTTGATGCCAGATTGGTATGGATACCTGGTTCTATACAAAGGAATGTAGAGGAACACAATGATGAAAAAGTGTATGAAATATTTTAAATATTTTTTACACTTTAATTTGAAAAATTCTGTAAGCGATAATTGCTCATAGCCAAAAAAAAAAAAAAAAACAACCTTATAATGTGGAGTTTATAGCTTTTCTTATGTGGAAATAAAACTACTTGAGCATAGGATCAAAGACAAGATGGAAAAAATTAGGGTATACTGTTTTAAGTTTCTTACATTATATGAAGTTGTATAACACTATTCAAAAGTGAAGTGTGGCGAGTAAAAGATTCATACTGTATACCCTAATATATAATAACTGAAATATTTTTAAAGAGAGCTACAACAAATTATGAAGATAAAATGAAATACTAAAAGAAATCTAAAACAAATCAAGGAAAGAGAAAAAAGTAAAATGAAGAGCAAGACAAATGGAAAGCAACCTGCAAGATTATAAACTTAAACATAACCATATCAATAATCATTTTAAATTTAAGTGGTCTACAGTCCAATTACATTAAAAAAGTAGAAATTTTTAGATAAAAAGGCAGTACCCACTACATCTAATCTGTAAGAAATCCACTTTAAAAATAGAGACACAGGTTAAAAATGAAAGAATGGCAAGAGATATACCATGCAAACCCAAACATAAGAAAGTTGGAGTGACTGTTTTAACATCAGAAAAAGTACGCTTCAAAACAAAAACATCACCAGTGATAATAAAAAGGGGTATTCTATAATAGAGTATCTATAATAATAGAGTATCAATTCACCAAGAAGATACACCAATTACAAATGTATATGCCACTAATAAGGGCTTCCAAATATATGAAGCAATAACTGAAAAAAGTAAAAGAGAAGTAGACAAATCTAAAATTTTAAGTTGGAGATGTCCATGTTCCACTCTCAATAATTGATAATACAAGTAGACATAACATCAGTAGTGATATACAAGACCTGGACAAAACTGCCCATCAACTTGACCTAATTGACAGTGATAAAACTCTACCAAGCCACAGAATACTCATTCTTTCCAAGTTTACATGGAATAGGAATGGAGACAGACCATTTGTTTGGCCTTCAAATGTCATAGTACATGTTAAATTAATTAAAACTCCTAACAACTCAATTAAAGTAGAAATTACTAACAAATATAGAAAAGTCCTCAAATATTTAGAAATTGAGCCTCACATCATTAAAAAATGCCATTAAGTCTAAAAAATCACAGAATAAAATAAGATGTATTAAAGTGAATGGTTATATATACACAATGGAGTATTACTCAGCCATTAAAAAGAATACATTTGAATCAGTTCTAATGAGGTAGATGAAACTGGAGCCTATTATACAGAGTGAAGTAAGCCAGAAAGAAAAACACCAATACAGTATACTAACGCATATATATGGAATTTAGAAAGATGGTAACAATAACCCGGTGTACAAAACAGCAAAAGAGACACTGATGTATAGAACAGTCTTAAGGACTCTGTGGGAGAGGGAGAGGGTGGGAAGATTTGGGAGAATGGCATTGAAACATGTAAAATATCATGTAAGAAACAAGTTGCCAGTCCAGGTTCGATGCACGATACTGGATGCTTGGGGCTAGTGCACTGGGACGACCCAGAGGGATGGTATGGGGAGGGAGGAGGGTTCAGGATGGGGAACACATGTATACCTGTGGCGGATTCATTTTGATATTTGGCAAAACTAATACAATTATGTAAAGTTTAAAAATAAAATAAAATTAGAAAAAACAAAAAAAATAAATAAATAAAATAAAGTGAATGGTTATAAAAACACATCAACAACATGCCAACATTTGCAGGCTACAATTAATAACAGTATCCACAGGCTTCCATGGTGAATCCTATCAAAGGTTTGAGGGAGAAATAATATAGGTCTCAGAAAATATTAGAGTATTAAAAGAAAGCAAACAATAGACAAGTGTTTAGGAACAGATACTAGAATAGATGCAAACAATTCAATCAAAAACTGAGCAGAAGACCTAAATAGACACTTCTCTAAAGAAGACATACAGATGTCTAATAAACACATGAAAAGATGCTCAACATCGCTCATTATTCAGTTCAGTTCAGTTGCTCAGTTGTGTCCGACTCTTTGCGACCCCATGAATCGCAGCATGCCAGGCCTCCCTATCCATCACCAACTCCCAGAGTTAATGCAAATCAAAACTACCATGAAATATCACCTCACACTGGTCAGACTGGCCATCAACAAAAATCTACAAACAATAAATGCTAGAGAGAATGTGGAGAAAAGGGAAATCTCTTGCACTGTTGGTGGAATGTAAAATGATACAACCACTATCGAGAACACTATGGAGATTACTTAAAACACTAGGAATAAAACTACCATATGACCCAACAATCCCACTACGGGGCATATACCCTGAGGAAACCATAATTGAAAGGACACACGTATTCCAGTGTTCACCGCAGCACTATTTACAATAGCTTAAGACATGGAAGCAACCTAGATGTCCACTGACGGATGAACGGATAAAGGACATGTAGTACATATATATAAGGGAATATTAATATTACTCAGCCATAAAAAGGAACACATTGGAGTCAGTTCTAATGAGGCAGATGAACCTAGAGCCTATTATATGCTGCTGCTGCTGCTAAGTCGCCCCAGTCGTGTCCAACTCTGTGCGACCCCATAGACGGCAGCCTACCAGGCTCCCCCGTCCCTGGGATTCTCCAGGCAAGAACACTGGAGTGGGTTGCCATTTCCTTCTCCGATGCAGGAAAGTGAAAAGTGAAAGTGAAGTCGCTCAGTCGTGTCCGACTCTTAGCGACCCCATGGACTGCAGCCCACCAGGCTCCTCCGTCCATGGGATTTTCCAGGCAAGAGTACTGGAGTGGGATGCCATTGCCTTCTCAGAGCCTATTATATACAGTGAAGTAAATCATAAAGAGAAAAACGTATATCATATATTAATACAAATATAGGGATCTAGAAAGATGAAACTATTTGCAGGGCTGCAATGGAGACTCAGAGGTAGAAAACAGACTTGTGGACAGGGAGGGTTGGGGAGGGTGGGAAGAACTGAGATAGCAGCATGGAAACACATGGTGTCATATGTAAGCTAGATAGCCAATAGGAATTTGTTGTTATGCTGCAGGAAGCTCAAATCTGATGCTCTGGGACAACCTAGAGAGGTAGGATTGGCTGGGAGATAGGAGGGACAAGATATATGTATACCTATGGCTGATTCATGTTGGCGTATGAAAGAAACCAACACAACATTATAATGCAATTATTCTCCAATTAAAAATAAATAGTTTTTTTAAAAAGAAAAAGAAAGCAAACCATAGACAAGTGTTCAGGAATTGGAAAAAAAGACAACTTAGTATTCCCCAGAAAATAATAAAAAATAGATACTAGAAATATAAAGAACTTCAACCTAATATGGGATATCTATGAAAAAAAGATCAGGAAAAAGTAAAGAATATTGATTTTTAGCACTTAGCATTACACATTGTGAGGGAAGTCTAGGTAGTGTGTAAGGCAATAAGAAGGAGACAGGAAGACTTAAAGAATGATGTAAAATCCCTTTACTCACAGTTCATACCATCATGTATTAGAAAGTCCTATGGGATTTTCTATAAATTCCTTTTGTAAAGTATTTTTAAAAGGCTACTACAATCAGGAAGTGATTTTTATAAGATTACAGGCTAGAAGAACAGCACCCAAAGATTAAATATATTTTAATATACAAACAGTGAAAAGTTGGAAAATAAAACTATAAGAAAGTATAAAAGTATCTAAAAAATTTAAATGTACTAGAAAATTTGATAATATTAAGATATCAATTTTCCCTTAATTGATACATGGATTCAATGCAATTTTAATCAAACTAGTTGTTTTAAGGATTTGGGAAGAATATTTTAATATTTATGGAAATGTAGTATAAGATACCTATGAATGGAGTATAATGGAATATAAAGTAAAATGATAAACATTTCCATAATAAATAACCACTGGAATTAACCCAGGTATGATAATCAAGAGAGCACATTATTGGTACAATGATAGTTAGGCAGGTAGAAAGTCCAAACACTGAACATATACAATAAATTGATCTTCAACAAAAGTTCCAAATAAATCAATTGAGAATGGATACTCTTAACAAACTATACTAGAAAAATTAAATATCCACATGTGGAAAGGGGGAACACTAAACCTACATGCAAAAATTATTATGAAATGGATCACAGTCCCCTCAAAAAAAAAAAAATAAAACACAGAAAAAAGACTTGGGTTAATCAGTAACTTCTTAGAAAAGAAAAAATACAACCATTAAAATATTGAAAAATCATACTTCAAAATTTACAATTTTCAATCTTTGAAGGCCACCATTAAAATGAAAAACAAACATAAAACAATCAGTGTCTGAAGAATAATTCTTAGTATTCTCAGTACATATGTTCAACTTAGAACTAATACCCAGAATATATTTAAAAATTTCCTACAACTCATTAATAAAAAAATAGCACAAGGTAATCTAGCAAAATGTGAATGAACATTTCATAAGAACAGATATAGAGGTGATCAGTTAAGTACATGAAAAGATGCCCAAAAATACAGTGAAATGAGTACTGAGTATAAATTTATTAAGATCCATTTGAATGATTAGAAGTGAAAAGACTTCCCAAGTTTGGGTGAGGATATAGAGCACCTACCTGTAGCTTTCAGGCCTTGCTGCTGGAAATGTGAAATGTTACAACTACTTTCAAAAACCATTTGGCAACTCTCCCAGAGTTAAGCATATACTATTCCTACCACACAGCTATTCCACTCCTAGGTATTCAATCAATAGAAATTCAAAACATATGTTCAAACAAATATTTGTGCATAAATGTTCACAGTAGCTTTACTCATTATAACCAAAACTGGGAAAGAACCTAATGGCCATTGACAGCAGAATGGAGAAAGAAATTTCACTATATTCATTTAATGGAATATTATTCAGCAGTAAAAATGAAAAAACTAATACCACACACAAAAGAATATCCAAACATTATGCTGACATATAAGCCAGATATAAAAGAATGGATATTGTACAACTTTATTTATATTTAAGTCAAGAAAAGGCAAAACAGAGACAAAATTTCCTGCGGCTTAGGTCTTCCAGAAAGTTCAAAAAGCAATCAATGGTAGCCTGGGTTTGGAGGGTAGTTTTCTATGTATGGACATGAAAAAACTTTGAGGGCCTAATAAAAACCTTCAATATCTTGATTATGGTGGTGGTTACGGGAATGTACACTTAAAACATGTACTATAGAAATAATAAAAATCAATACCTAATAATCTGGTCAAATTAACTTTTGTTCTATAAATTATTCAATTTAGCCCACTCTGATTTATTATGGTTAACAAAATAATATAGTTGCTGACAGAGAGTGAATATTCAAATGATACCAGTTGCATTTTATTCAGTAATAGTAAAGTACACAGATTTATTTTATACTTGGTATATACTCCTCTATTTTCGATCCATGATTAGGAATTGTCTACTAGGCATCATGCAAAAGGAAGTTATAGTACCTTTAAGTTCTCTTTGAGCATATTGGACTTTCCTTAACTCTCAAAGTAAAGTAATTTCACTAAAGGTCTAATTTTTCCAGTTTAATTTAAAAATTCAATGATGTATATCACTGTATTACATCTTTCTACTGCCACTGCAGAAGGGAAAGCCAGTGATCCATTAGAGAAGGTTAGCAAAACTAGAAGACCACAATTTTTCATTTAAGATACAGATTTTATACATTCTAAGGTATATAAAAGTAGAGCTAAAAGTATACATTTAAAGGTATTCTCAAGTAGACAAAAATAAATAACAAATAACTGAATCTATAATAGAAAAAAAATGGTCCCTCATTTCAGTTGTGGTACTCTTCTAGACTGGTTTTAGCAAATGCATGCACTTTTGTGTTCCAAAATGCATTCAAATCATTAAGACCACCTTATGTTACAGTGAATTTTCAATGCATTATTTTCTAAAACATCTTCATATAAGATATACCTATACAATGTCAAAGGATCTAAATGATAAGTAAAACAATTTAAACTTCCCTATTAGAATGAAGAATTTAATCTTCAGTTTGTTCTACATAGAAATACTATTTCTATGTAGAAATACTCATGTAGAAATACAGTCTCATGAAATACTATTTAAAGAGAAATTTAAAACAAGGAATAAAATGGGTAGACCAAAAACAACTTAACTACTTATTCACTATCTTTTTTCTCTATTTTTAACAGCTTTATTGAGATGTAATTTATGTATAAAACATGCACATGTTTAATGTATACAATTTGCTGAGTTTAGATATTTGCATACATCTGTAATACCATCACCATAACCAAGGAATTCAGCAGATCCATCACCTCCAAAAGTGTCTTGTCTTCCTTTACTAGAGTTTTTGGTTTTCCTTTCTTGTTTGTTTTTTGGATTAATGTTTTGTTTTTGTCATAAGAACACTTAACATGAGATCTACCCTCTTAACCAATGTTTAAGTGCATAGCCCTGTAATGTTAACTAACTAGAGGCACTGGGTTATACAGCAGATCTCTAGGTTTATTCACCTTGCATAACTGAAACTTTTATCCATTGCATAGTAACTTCCCATTTTCCCTCCCCCTAGGCTCTGGCAGCCACTATTCAATTCTGTTTCTGTGAGTTTGCCTGTTTTAAATATCTCATATAAATGGAATCATGTACTATTTGTTCATGGGTGAATGCCTTATTTTCCTCACCTTGATGTTCTCCAGGTTCGTCCATACTATTGTAAATGTTAAGATTTTCCTCTTCTCGAATACTGAATAATATACCATTGCATGTATATACCACATTTTCTTTGTGCATTCATTTGCTGATGGACATTTATTTATTTGCTGATGTGGAAATAAATGTAAATAATGCAGCAATGAATATGGGAGTGTATCTTTTCAACATCCTCATTTCATCTCTTTTGATGTTTAGTCAGAGGTAAGATTTCTGGATCATAATTTTATTTTCAGTTTTTTGAGGAACTTTCATATTGTGCTCTCCGGTGGCTATACCATTTTACCTCTCCATAAACAATGGAGAAGTGTTTGAATTTCTCCATATCCTTATCCTCACTCATCTCTTGTCTTTTTGATGATAGCCATTGCAACAGTTGTGAATTTAAAACTCACTGTGGTTTTGATTTGCATTTCCACAGTGATTAGTGATGTTGAGCACCTTTTCATGTACCTGGTGCCTATTTGTATATCTTCTTTAGAGAAATGCCTGTTTAAGACCTTTGCCCATTTTTAATTGGATTGTTTGGTTCTTTCCTATTGTGAAAGTTGCCCAATTCAGTTCAGTTCAGTCACTCAGTCGTGTCTGACTCTTTGCAACCCCATGAATCGCAGCACACCAGGCCTCCCTGTCCATCACCAACTCCCGGAGTTCACTCAGACTCACGTCCATCGAGTCAGTGATGCCATCCAGCCAGCTCATCCTCTGTCGTCCCCTCCTCCTCTTGCCCCCAATCCCTCCCAGCATCAGAGTCTTTTCCAATGAGTCAACTCTTCGCATGAGGTGGCCAAAGTACTGGAGTTTCAGCTTTAGCATCATTCCTTCCAAAGAAATCCCAGGGCTGATCTCCTTCAGAATGGACTGTTTGGATCTCCTTGCAGTCCAAGGGACTCTCAAGAGTCTTCTCCAACACCACAGTTCAAAAGCATCAATTCTTTGGTGCTAAACCATAGCCTTGACTAGATGGACCTTTGTTGGCAAAGTAATGTCTCTGCTTTTCAATATGCTGTCTAGGTTGGTCATAACTTTCCTTCCAAGGAGTAAGCGTCTTTTAATTTCATGGCTGCAGTCACCATCTGCAGTGAGTATGGAGCCCAGAAAAATAAAGTCTGACACTGTTTCCCCATCTATTTCCCATGAAGTGATGCAACCGGATGCCATGATCTTCGTTTTCTGAATGTTGAGTTTTAAGCCAACATTTTTACTCTCCACTTTCACTTTCATCAAGAGGCCTTTTAGTTCCTCTTCACTTTCTGCCATAAGGGTGGTGTCATCTGCATATCTGAGGTTATTGATATTTCTCCTGGCAATCTTGATTCCAGCTTGTGCTTCTTCCAGTCCAGAGTTTCTCATGATGTACTCTGCATAGAAGTTAAATAAGCAGGGTGACAATATACAGCCTTGACATACTCCTTTTCCTATTTGGAACCAGTCTGTTGTTCCATGTCCAGTTCTAACTGTTGCTTCCTGACCTGCATACAGATTTCTCAAGAGGCAGGTCAGATGGTCTGATATTCCCATCTCTTTCAGGATTTACCACAGTTTATTGTGATCTACACAGTCAAAGGCTTTGGCATAGTCAATAAAGCAGAAATAGATGTTTTTCTGGAACTCTCTTGCTTTTTCCATGATCCAGCGGATATTGGCAATTTGATCTCTGGTTCCTCTGCCTTTTCTAAAACCAGCTTGAACATCAGGAAGTTCATGGTTCACATATTGCTGAAGCCTGGCTTGGAGAATTTTGAGCATTACTTTACTAGCATGTGAGATGAGTGCAATTGTGCAGTAGTTTGAGCATTCTGTGGCATTGCCTTTCTTTGGGATTGGAATGAAAAGTGACCTTTCCCAGTCCTGTGGCCACTGCTGAGTTTTCCAAATTTGCTGGCATATTGAGTGCAGCACTTTCACAGCATCATCTTTCAGGATTTGAAATAGCACGTGTCCAACTCTTTGCAACCCAATCTCAGCACTACCCAGATTTTTACTAGATAACTTATTGCAAATATTTTACCTACTTTATATGTTGCTTTTTTTTTTACTGTATTAATGTTTCCTTTGCCATACTGAAGATTTTTACTTTATTATTATTCCACTTGTCTATTTTTGCTTTCATTACCTGTGTCTTAGATATCATATCTAAAAAGATGATTGCCAAGACCAAAGTCAAGAAGCTAATTCCCTTTGTTTTCCTTTAGTAGTTTTACAGTTTGGGGTCTTTATTTTGAGTTAATATTTATAATGATGTGAGGTAAAGGTCCAATTTTATCCTTCTCCATGTGGATATCCACTTTTTACAACACCATTTACTGAAGAGAATTCTGTCACCACTGTGTATTCATGGTACCTTGCTGAAGATCGCAGAACACATATGCATGGGTTTATCTCTGTTCTCAATTTTGTTCCATTGGTGTATATGTCTGTCTTTCTGCCAATACCATACTAATTACTGTGACCTTGTAATAATTTTGAAATAAAAAATTGGATACCTCCAGCTTTGCTCTTTCTCAAGATCATGTTGACTATTCTGGGTCTTTTGTATTTCCATATGAATGTCAGGGCTTTTTTTTTCCATTTTGGCATAAAAATGCCATTTGGGTTTTGATGAGGATAGCAATGTATCTGCAGATCATATTGGGTAGTATAGACATTTTAACAATTATTAAGTCTTCCAATTCATAAATACGGGATGTCTTGCCACAACTTTAATTTTTATCAATATTTTATACTTTTCAGTGTATAGGTCTTTTAGCTTCTTCAGTAACTTTATTCCCTAATATTTTATTATTTGGTGCTATTCTAAATGAGATTTTCTGAATTTCCTTTTCCTTTCCTTAGTTCATTGTTTATGTATAGTAATACCACTGGTTTTGTGGGTTGATTCTCATATTCTGTAACTTGACCAAGCTCATTGAATCTGTTCACTAGCTCAACAGTTTCTTGGTGGTGTTTGGAGTCTCCCATATATATAAGATCAAGTGTCCTAGTGAAAGTCCCTCAGTCGTGTCCAACTCTTTGCAACCCCATGGACCATACAGTCCCTGGAATTCTCCAAGCCAGAATATTAGAGTTGGTAACCATTACCTTCTCCAAAGGATCTTCTAAACCCAGGGATCTAACCCAGTTCTCCCGCATTGCAGGCAGATTCTGTACCAGCTGAGCTGCCAGGGAAGCGTATAAGATCATGTCATTTGCAAAAAGAGAAATTTTATTTCTTTCTGATGTAGATGCCTTTTACTTTGTTTCCTTGCCTAATTGCTGTGACTACAACTCCCAGTACTCTGTTGAATAGAAATGGGAAGAGTAGGTCTCTGTACCTTGTTCCTGATTTTAGAAGAAAAGCTTTCTGTTTTCTACCATTAACTTTGATGTTAGCTGTGTATCTATTACCTTAGTTTATGGAAGTTCTACAATTATCAAATTGCTTTTATATGCATGGTACTGTGTGCAGAGCAATCAAAGATTTTGAAACCTTCTATAACAAGGTACTCACAGTTTGGTGGAGGATCGGCTGATGGAGGAGTTAAAGAGACATTATTATATTAAAAGGTTTTTTTTTCTCCTCTTCATTAAATGTTATAAACTAAGGAGTAACTTAGAAGAAACTGAATATGTTCTGTATCTCATACTTAATTGTTCATTTAAGGAGGTCTTCTCTCTTCCATAGCCTTCCTTTCCATTTAGTCAAAGCAAAATCTTCTTAAACTTTCTTATTATGATCCCCTCTTTCTCAGATTCATGCATATCTTCCAAACTATCAGTATAACATATTTTTCTGTAATATTAAGAGAGATACTTTTAAAAGAGGAAGTATCTCCTCTCATACTGTTATGGGGCAAGAACACATTTCTTGCATTAGCTTCACCAAACAATTGTGTCCTATATCATTATACATGATCATTTTAAAGCAAGTGCTGTCTTAGCTCACCAATAAGTTGCAATCTTATACAAGAAATTACCTTCTCTTTATTTGCATCGTGATGCCTAGTGAATGTTAAGGACATTGTAGATGCACAATAAATACATCTTAGCTTAACTGTGGGTTTATATATGTTATAGATTGAATGTTTGTATTGCCACAAAATTCATTATATTAAATCCAATCTCCCATGTGATGGTATTCAAAGGTGGGGACTTTGGGAGGTAACCAGGTCTTGAGGATGGAGCCCTCATGAATGAAATTAGCATGCTTGTAAGAAGAGGCCATGGGGCTAATTTGGTTTTTCTACCATGTGAGGATCCAGTGAAAACTCATCAGTCAACAACCCAGAAACAGCCCTCACTAGAACTTGACCATGCTCGCATCCTGATCACAGACTTCTAGCCGCTATAACTGTGAGAAATAAATTTATCTTATTCCATGCCACCCAATCTATGGTACTTTATTACAACAGCCCAAACTATGATAACATACTTGGAATTATCGTCAGGAAATAACAATCTTTCTCCCTTAGCTCATATTTTAAGCATTAACTTATCAGAGACCTGACTTTAATCTCCAGCTCTTTCATAGGAAATATTATGCCTTTGGGGTAAATAGATTGATTTCAAAGCAAAATTTTCAACCTGCCACTTTTTATTCTTAAAAACAGCATTTCTGGCATCCAGCTTCCCTCATGTGATCATCCAGCTTTGGCCTGGTCTATCATGTAGGGCAGGGACAACAGATACAATCTGAGCATGAAAATCAATAAATCCAGATTCTAGCTCTAGTTCCTTGCATCTCACTTTCCTTTGACTTAGGTCATTGTCCTGAGCAATCAACAGGACAAAGTAGAAATTCACAATAACGTTTTCTTGTGGCTTAGGGTCACCAGGATTTGTGCCATATAAATAGAACTTAGTATGCATTACTGTTATCTCTGATTTTCACACATGATAATGAGTTATCAGTCATGTCTAATCCTAACGTATATGAGAGACAAGATAGTTCAGGTGTTTTGACAGTTTAGGGGAAAAAAAATCACTTGATTTTTCAGAATGCTTCTAAAAATTCTATTAGGCATTCCAGTGCCTGATTTAGACAATAGTATTCATGAGAACATTTTTTAAAACATCCTCTCACTATTTATTTTTTGACTATTAAGTTTTCTGACACAAAATGAACCTTAGGAAATAAAATGAATTAAATTTTGGTATCAGCCACTGGTGTCCAAGTGTTGCTGCACATATTAATGACCTGAGGATCTTTAAAATTACTAATGCTTGGCTAGCACCCCATATATTCTAATTTAAGTCATGTGGGTGTAACTTGGACATTTCAATTTTTAAAAAGCTCCTCAGGTGATTCCAATGTTCAAACCACTATCCTAAGCAAATACCTAGTCTTATTTCAGTTTTATTTCTCAATTGCACCATAGCTGCTGAAGCTCAATGATGAAGTTTTGCTCTTCTGAATAATTTAACTATAATTTATTATAGTTATTTATTATAGTATATTATAATTTATAAATTAACTATAATTTAACTAATAATGATTACCTATTTTATTTAGAAATATCAAGTCACTTTTATGCATTACTTTTCTTACTGTGATATATTAATGTCTTAACATTTGGCTTTCCAAGTCCTTACTGTGTCCACTAATTTCGAGTGAACCTTATTATTTTCCCCGATCAAACTAAAACATTCAGGCTTTTGTAAAACTCAGAAGAAGATCTACTCTCCAATTTGCATCTCTATCACAAACTATTCTGTTCAGTGAAAGTTTCCTCGTGTATGTACAAAGTTAGAGATATACAATGCAACACCACACTGCACCCATCACCTAGTTCTGTTTTCGACGAGCTGTGCTCTACAAGGCATCAAAAGCAAGTTTGAGTATCCAGTTCCCTTAGGGCACAAAGGCTATTCTAATGAATTAATCTTGCTAAGGTAATTGTTGGGAAAAAAATCTCATCTCTGTGCTTTTGTTCATGCTGCACAGTTTCATTGGAATAACCTTTCCCATCCTTGTCATCTGGTTTTTGGACTACTGAACATAGGTTGATGTTCCAGGGCTCAGCCTGGACATCACATTGATCATTAAATCTGTTCTGAGCCCCTTTTTCCTGGTGAGAATTGTTCACTTCATTCTTTGTGTATTCACTGGGCAGGTGAGGTTTCTATTATAGAACTTTAAACTTTCTTGCTGCTGCTGCTGCTAAGTCACTTCAGTCGTGTCCAACTCTGTGTGACCCATAGACGGCAGCCACCAGGCTCCCCCGTCCCTGGGATTCTCCAGGCAAGAACACTGGAGTGGGTTGCCATTTCCTTCTCCAATGCATGAAAGTGAAAAGCGAAAGTCAAGTCGCTCAGTCGTGTCCGACTCTTAGTGACCCCATGGACTGCAGCCTACCAGGCTCCTTCATCCATGGGATTTTCCAGGCAAAGTACTGGAGTGGGGTGCCATTGCCTTCTCCGAACTTTCTTGCTATGCTATGCTAAGTCACTTCAGTCATGTCCGACTCTGTGTGACCCCACAGATGGCAGCCCACCAGGCTCCCCTGTCCCTGGGATTGTCCAGGCAAGAACACTGGAGTGGGTTGCCATTTCCTTCTTCAATGCATGAGAGTGAAAAGTGAAAGTGAAGTCACCCAGTTGTGTCCAACTCTTAGCAACCCCATGGACTGCAGCCTACCAGGCTTCTCCGTCCATGGGATTTTCCAGGCAAGAGTACTGGAGTGGGGTGTCATAAACTTTCTTACACTATCATTATAACTGATGGTTCTCTTTATATGGGCTTCCCTGGTGGCTCAGAGGTTAAAGTGTCTGCCTCCAATGTGGGAGACCCGGGTTCGATCCCTGGGTTGGGAAGATCCCCTGGAGAAGGAAATGGTAACCCACTCCAGTATTCTTGCCTGGAGAATCCCATGGACGGAGAAGCCTGGTAGGCTACAGTCCACAGGGTCGCAAAGAGTCGGACATGACTGAGCAACTTCACTTTCAGTTCAGTTCAGTCGCTCAGTCATGTCCAACTCTTTGCGACCCCATGAATCTCAGCATGCCAGGCCTCCCTGACTTCACTTTAAGTGACTATAAATCACTCAAAGTTAGGGAATATGCCTTATCTTTTTGTCCCAAGTCCCCATAACTATATTTGCCAATGTAGGTAAAAAATGGATAAACATTTATCCAGTGAATTAAATTGACTGAATAGTGATAGAAGTATGGGGTTTGGGGTCAGAAATGAGTGCAAATTCCAATTCTGCTTCTATTAGCATGTTTTGAACAAATGACAGATTTCCTAAGTTTAAATTGACCCCAAGTATAAAATGTGACTCATAAGAGCTGTCCTTTTAGGATGGTATGAGATGTTATACAAGAAGATATTATGTGTGTCAAGTACCTCTTACAACACATTCTCCCCCAAGCCTCATCTCTGGTAAACTCTAGTATTTACCAGCACCATCTCTCCATACTTCAACCAAACTTTGTCTGTCCCAAATATTTTAAGCAACAATTTGACTATCTATCCTCTTCACTATTCCATGATGTTATTAAAGGGTGTTAAGCTCCAATTTCTAAATACTGGGAGCTAGTGTTTAATCAAGGCGGACATAATGCAAGAAAATGCAAGCATTCCAGCAAACTATGCCACTGGATCATGAAGTTGACCCAGTATCTGACAATTGTCAAGGAAATGTTGCTCAAGGGCAGAGTAGTGAAACGGAACTACATGGCAGCTGGGTGTTTTCATCTTCTATTACTACTTGCTGTCACTATAAATTAGAACTTAAAAAATCTAGTACCTTAGGGTGAGAAGACACTGAGCACCCCCTCTCCTTTTGCCTCCATTTCTGCCTGCCACGCACCTGAATAAAAACAGTCATTGCTGCTAGTTCAAACCTCAAATGAATTTATGGCACTGTTTATCAATTGTTTGTTAAATAAAAACTCATTCAGTTCAGCTCAGTTCAGTCTCTCAGTCATGTCTGACTCTTTGTGACCCCATGAACCGCAGCACACCAGGCCTCCCTGTCCATCACCAACTCCCGGAGTTCGCCCAAACTCACGTCCATCGAGTCGGTGATGCCATCCAGCCATCTCATCCTCCGCCGTCCCCTTCTCCTCCTGCCCCCAATCCCTCCCAGCATCAGAGTCTTTTCCAATGAGTCAACTCTTCATATGAGGTGGCCAAAGTATTGGAGTTTCAGCCTTAGCATCAGTCCTTCCAAAGAACACCCAGGACTGGTCTCCTTTAGGATGGACTGATTGGATCTCCTTGCAGTCCAAGGGACAAGAGTCTTCTCCAGCACCTTGGAGTACGGAATGAAGCAGGGCAAAGGCTAATAGAGTTCTGCCAAGAGAACACACTGGTCATAGCAAACACCCTCTTCCAACAACACAAGAGAAGACCCTACATATGGACATCACCAGATAGATGGTCAACACTGAAATCAGATTGATTATATTCTTTGAAGCCAAAGATGGAGAAGCTCTATACAGTCAGCAAAAACAAGACCAGGAGCCGACTGTGGCTCAGATCATGAACTCCTTATTGCCAAATTCAGACTTAAATTGAAGAAAGTAGGGAAAATCACTAGACCATTCAGGTATGACCTAAATCAAATCTCTTATGATTATACAGTAGAAGTGAGAAATAGATTTAAGGGACTAGATCTGATAGACAGAGTTCCTGATGAACAATGGAGGGAGGTTTGTGTATGGTACAGGAGACAGGGAGCAAGACCATCCCCATGGAAAAGAAATGCAAAAAAGCAAAATGGCTGTCTGAGGAGGCCTTACAAATAGCTGTGAAAAGAAGGGAAGCGAAAAGCAAGGGAGAAAAGGAAAGATATACCCGTGTGAAAAACTCATTAGGATCTGACAATTGTCAATTTTAGAGATGACAGTTAGGGAGAAGAGAAGAGAATACAACTTTAGCTTTTTTACTGAAGAGGAATAAGCAAGCAATGTTTCATTGTCTTACTTTTTTTTAAGAAATATTTTAAAATACCACATCACATATGTAAGACATATGATCTTGATGACTTCACAGACATTCTATGGTTGACAATAAACTATTTTAAGTCCTAATCCATTTAAAAACTAAGTACTCATTTTGGAAAGCAAATACTCGGTTTCCTTAAAGTGAAATCCATCAGTATACACTATTACTCTACTATAATATATAATACAATGGCCAAATACCTAGTCAGTCAAAAAACTTTGATTTTCATTAAGAAATTCTTACCTTGATCCCCTGGAAAACAGCATATGCTAACCTTCTTTTTATCTTTATTAATTATATAAAACCATTAGTACCTTTCACTTTTAAGTGACTCTGTTAAGTGTACTTATGATTTAGCCTCTATGTCTCAACTCATATGCTACTTATAAAGGGAAAAAAAGTTTTTCTTCCACATCCAGAATGCGTTGTGTATTTCCTCTGTATTTGAGTAATACTGAGTATTATCCTTATCATAGAACTTTTCATATGTCATTGCAATAGCTTCTCTGCTTACATGTATCACTGACTAATTCTCAAGCTCTCTTCGTGTTATTTATCAGTGTGTATATTACATATATACATGATTTTTCTATTTTATCTGTATATATATACATATATATATAAGCATAGGGCTCAGTGTGCAGTGAATGCTCAATTATCATTTCTCAATAAGTATTATAAAAAACTAAATGGACTTACCGGTGAAAAGATTAAAAATGACAGTGAAATGGACATTTTTGATAAATAAAAGAAATAATTCACTGCCTATAAACATATACTACAGGAACTGTTTAAAATATGGAAATTTATAGCTACACAAAGTAGAGCTTGGAAAGGATAAAAAATAATGATAAGTGTAAAACACATTTTTCTTATTTTAAGTTCTTTAAAAGATTACTGTCTAAAGCCAAAACTTATAACAATATATTATGAGTTATGCAAAATATGTATAATATGTGACAGCAATAGCACAAATACTAAAATGGAATAAATGGGAATATATTTTTATGATGTTCCTACACTCCATGTGAGTGTGTATTTTTGAATGTGTATTTTTGTAGATGGGATACATAAAATACATATATTGTAAATGATTCCAAAAATTTCAAAGGTATAACCAGTACATAAATTATTCTCAACAGCATAAATTATTCTATAAATTATTCTCAGTGAAACTGAAGTCACTCAGTCACATCCAACTCTGCAACCCCATGAACTATAGCCTATCAAGCTCCTCCGTCCATGTGATTTTCCAGGCAAGAGTACTGGAGTGGGTTGCCATTTCCTTCTCCAGGGGATCTTCCCGACCCAGGGATGGAACCCGGGTCTCCAGCATTATAGGCAAACGCTTTTACTGTCTGAGCCACCAGGGAAGTCCCATAGAGAATACCTAACGCAAACAAGGCAGAAGATAATTATAAAAGATACAGAAATATTGAGAAAGCAACTAGCAAATTGGGTGATTTAAATGCAAATATATAATTATGTTAAATACAAAGGTCAAGAAATGCCAATTAAAAGATATACCATGTTAGACTTAAAAAGTAGATCCAACTCTAAGCTGTCTACAAGAAACTTACATTAAATATCAAGGAACTGATGGATTAAAAGTAAAAGATGGCAAGGTACAGCATGTAAAAACAAAGAAAGTTAAGGGAAGTGGTCCAGTGGTCCAGTGGTTAGGAGTACACACTGACTGCTGAGTCCCACGTTCAGTCCCTGGTTGGGGAGTTAAGATCCAACAAGCTATATGGCATGTCCCCCATAAAAAAAAGTTGAAATGCCTATACTGGTTCCACTCATAATCGTCAAAAACTAGAAACAACCAACAACCTTAATGTCCATGAAACAGTGACTAGATAAACTGGCGCATCCATACTATGAAACAATGTTAAGAAAGGAACTTCTGATTTACACAATAACATGGGTCAATTGCAGATGTGTTACACAAAGTGAAAGGAGCTGGCTTCAAAAAGCTACAAAGCTTAACATATGATTCACTTACATGACACTATGGCAAACTATACTTGTTGGTTTCTCAGTCATATCCTACTCTTGGCCACTCCACGGACTATACAGTCTGTGAGGCTCCTCTGTCCATGGAATTCCCAAGGCAAGAATACTGGAGTGGGTTGCTATTCATTTCTCCAGGGGATCTTCCTGACCCAGGGATCAAACCAGGGTTTCTGGCATTGCAGGCAGATTCTTTACCATCTCAGCCACCATGGATGATTCATTTACATGAAACTATGCCAAAACTATAGGCAAAATAATTCATATCAGTGGTTTCCAAGCGCTAGTTGTAGGACGAGGGGTTAATGATGAAGGGGCATGAATACTCAGGGTAATGAAATCGTCCTATATCCTGCTTATAACAGTGGGGACATAACTGTGCACATTTATCAAGTTCAAACTTTACACTTAAAAAGGGTAAATTTTATAATATACAAATTATACCTTAATAAATCTGACTTCAAAAAGTGCATTACACATTAAAGATGTGTTAAAAAGCAGGTCAAATATCTTTCCTCTCCTTGTACACGTAAAAAGGAAGTAGAAATGTCCCTTTGGAAATATGTGTCAAGCAGCTCTGCACTTCAGAGCCAGCATCAAAGCTTGAGGGTTTAATGCTATTAATTTTCTCTGGTTCAGCTCTAGGCACCCTGAAGGGCACTAAATAAACAGCCACTCACTGAATGACTGTTCTTTATAGCTCCTGCAGCACAAAGTTTAAAAATCATTGACTAGAGGATGGAAAAGGGAAGTTGCAAACTATAATTTTTGAGAGGGCAGAAACAAGCCCCAATACTATGTTCCATGACTTAACCTTCATTTTTAAGTATTGTCAAAAGGAAATACAGCAAAAAGATCAAGGAGCCTTGGGTCCCAGACTCTTTGGTCTTATTTTTTGTCACTGACTGCTCATCTCCTCTCTCCTCCCTTCTTTACTTCTCCCTCTCTCTATCTCCCCCCAACTCTCCCAAACACAAGTAATGCACACACTGAAACTCTGAGTATTCTTTATTTTCACAAAAATGCAAATATCTGAAAAAGATTTATTTGCATTTTGAAACTGATCAATAGATTCAGTTCAGTTCAGTCACTCAGTCGTGTCCAACTCTTTGCGACCCCATGAATCACAGCATGCCAGGCCTCCCTGTCCATCACCAACTCCTGGAGTTCGCCCAAACTCATGTGCATCAAGTCAGTGATGCCATCCAGCCATCTCATCCTCTGTCATCCCCTTCTCCTCCTGCCCCCAATCCCTCCCAGTATCAGAGTCTTTCCCAATGAGTCAACTCTTCGGATGAGGTGGCCAAAGTATGTGGAGTTTCAGCTTTAGCATCATTCCTTCCAAAGAACACCCAGGACCGATCTCCTTTAGAATGGACTGGTTGGGTCTCCTTGCAATCCAAGGGACTCTCAAGAGTCTTCTCCAACACCACAGTTCAAAAGCATCAATTCTTCAGTGCTCAGATTAGGCTTTAACAAATAGATATCAGTCACATTTGAATTGGAAGGAAGTGTTTGTCTACATTCCCTAAATCATACATCTATGACTGGCCACTACCCTCAACATGAAACAGACCACACCCTTTCTTATTTAAATTATTACCAAATATACACTGAATTCTGGAAAGACGGAAAAACTTCTCTGAATTTTATTGCATTCACAGAGCTCTTTTATTTTGCTATAGATCTTATTCCAAAGGACTTTACCATGGCCAATTGGCTAATCACCCTCTGCGCTAAGAAGCATATTTAGAAACTATCAAGGATTTCAGTAGGCCAAAACTCATAAAGAGAAATCTGGGGACTCAAAATAATAATTCCAAAGATGACTTACTCATTTTGTGTTAATTATAAAATGAACTATCAGATCATAAGTAAAGGATTAATTAGTTGTACAGTAAAAAACCTGCTAGATCATATGGAGGACAGAGGCACATAGTAATATCAGAACTGTGCTGCTCTAATGTATACTCCAAGGAGATACAACAATTGTAAATATATGTACACCCAACACAGGAGCACCACAATATTCATACAAAGGAAAAATGCTAATAACCACAAAAAGAGAAACTGACAGTAACACAGTAACAGTGGGAGACTGTAACACCACAATTACACCAATGAACAGATCATCCAGACAGAAAGTCGATAAGGAAACACAGGCCTTAAATAAAGCATTAACCCTAATAGACTTAATTGGTATTTATAAAGCATTCTATTCTCCAGAACAGATACAAGCTGGGTCACACAGCAAGCATCAGTAAATTCAAGAATATTAAGATTATATCAAGCATCTTTTCCAACCACAATGCCATGAATTAGAACCTACAAGAAAAGAAGTATAAAAAACACAAATATGTGGAGGCTAAACAATATGCTACTAAACAACCAATGAATCACTGAGGAAATCAGAAGTTACCTATAGACAAAAGAAAATGAAAACACAACCATCCAAAACCTATGGGACACAGCAAAAGTAGTTCTAAGATGGAAGTTTACAGAAATAAAACCATACCTCAGGAAGCAAAAAAAATCTCAAGTAAACAACCTAACATTACAACTAAACCAACCGGAGAAAGAAGAACAGATAAAACCCAAAATTAGCAGAAGGAAAGAAATCAGAGGTCAGAGTAGAAGTAAATGAAATAGAGTGAAAGAAAGCAATAGAAAACATCAATGAAACCAAAAGCTGGTTCTTTGAAAAGATAAACAAAATTGATAAATCTTTAGAGAGATTCATCAACAAAAAAAAAGGGAGAGAGCTCAAAACAGTAAAATTAGAAATGAGAAAGAAGTTACAACTGACACCACAGAAATACAAAGGATCATAAAGACTACTATAACCAACTATATACCAATAAAATGGACAACCTAGAAGGAATGGACAAATTCTTAGAAAGGTACAGTCTCCAAAGACTGAACCTGGAAGAAATAGAATATATGAACAGGCAAATGAAACTGAAACTGTGATTAAAAACATCCAAAAAACAAAAGTCCAGAAACAGATGCCTTCACAGGCTAATTCTAGTAAATATTCAGAGAAGAGTTAACACCTATCCTTCTGAAACTCTTCCAAAAATTTGCATCTCAATAGATGCAAAAAAAGCTTTTGATAAAACCCAACACCCATTTATGGTAAAAACTTTCCAGAAGGTGTGCAGACAGGTAACCTACGTCAGCATAATAAAGACCATATATGACAAACCTAAAACTAACACTCAACAGTGAAATGCTGAAACAATTTCCTTTAAGGTCAGGAACAGACAAGGATATCCACTCTCACCACTTTTATTCAACATAGTTTTGGCAATCTTAGCCAAGGCAATCAGAGAAGAAAAAGAAATACAAGGAATCTAAATTGGCAAAGAAGAAATAATACTGTCACTATTGGCAGGTGACATGGTACTATATATAGAAAATGCTAAAGATGCTACCAGAAAACTATTAGAGCTCATCAATGAATTCAATAAGGTTGCAGGATACAAAAATTAATATGTAGAAATTTGTTGCATTTTTACACACTAACAATGAAAGATCAGAAAGAGAAATTAAGAAAATAATTTCAATTATAATCATATCAAAAAGGATAAAATACTTAGGAATAAACCTACCTACAGGGCAAAAGAACTGTACTTCAAAAACTAAGACACTGATGAAAGAAATCTAAGATGACACAAACAAATGAAAAGATGTTCCTAGATTGGAAGAATCAATCTTGCCAAAATGACTGTATTACCCAAGGCAATCTACAGATTCAATGCAATCTCTATCAAATTACCAATGGCATTTTCTGTAGATCTAGAACAAAAAAATCTTAAAATTTATATGAAGACACACAAAAGCCAAACAATTTTGAGAAAGAAAAACAGAGCTGGAAGCATCAGGCTCTCTGACTTCAGACTATACTACAAAGCTATAGTCATCAAAACAGTATGGCACTGGCACAAAATTAGAAATATAGATTGGCACAGGATAGAAAGTTCAGAAGTAAAACCACACACTTATGGTCAATTAATTTTTAAAAAGGAGGCAAGATATACAATGGAGAAAAGACAGTCTCTGCAATAAGTGGTGCCGGGAAAACTGGATAGTTATATATTAAAAAATGAAATTAGAATACTTATTAATACTGCATACAAAAATAAAAGGGATTAAAGACCTAAATCTAATAACAGATACTATAAAACTCATTTGAAAAGAGTCTGATGCTGGGAAAGATTGCGGGAAGGAGGAGGAGGGGATGACAGAGGACGAGATGGCTGAACGGCACCTCCAACTCAATGGATGTGAGTTTGAGTAAGCTCTGGGAGTTGGCAATGGACAGAGAGTCCTGGCATGCTGCAGTGCATGGGGTCACAAAGAATTGAACATGACTGAGTGACTGAACTGAACTGAACTGAAATAATCACCATAAGCACGATTCAATATGCTTCTCAAAAAACACACTTACAGTTTGCATCTTCACTTCTGGTCTTCTTTTACTAGTAAACCCTCCTGTCTGTGATAATCTCCAAATTTTTCCAAGATCTGATCTGAACTGAGTTATAGGTTTGCTAGATAAACATTTTCTTTTTTTTTTAATATAAATTTATTTTAATTGGAGGTTAATTACTTTACAATATTGTATTGGTTTTGCCATACATCAACATGAATCCACCACAGGTATACACGTGTTCCCCATCCTGAAACCCCTCCCTCCTCCCTCCCCATACCATCCCTCTGGGTCATCCCAGTGCACCAGCCCCATAAGAGCCTTTAGAGTTGGTTCTATTTATAAGCAACTGTTTGTGTCCTGACTCCTTGTAGTCTGCTGATCTGTTTTCCTTGCTCTATTCTCTTGGAAGAGTCACCTCCTTACATTTGGAATTTTAACACAAATTATAGATTATTTTTGGTCTCTTTGACTGTAATTGGTCAAAATTCCTATTTAACCACAATCTCATTACAGAATACTTCTAAAGCAGTTTTATTTCCCTAGGTGCATTTTTGTCCTATAAAATCACATCTTGCTCTCTTCCACACCTTGAGCTGTTGTTATCTGAGCAGTGCTATAACCTAGGCTGGATGTCTGTCCCACATTCCAGTGAAAGAATTATTTCAAGATGCAGAATAGGATAGAGATAAAGGGCTTGGGCTTGAAAGTAAAACTACACACTAATTTTAAATACTCACTATTCTGGCTGTGTGACTAGGTCAAATCACATAATATATCTAAATAAGGCCCTCCATGATTCATTCTTCCTGCAATAGGTATTTATAAAACACCATGTATTATCCGACCCTTGTCAACCTTTCCAGCCCCTTCAGCTGAACAACCTCACCCTACGGCTTCACCACTAAGTTTCAATAATAAGTAATGAATACACACATTCAGGAACTCTCTCAGCTCCTGCTTTTTGCACATGCTTTGTTTCATTTACTGAGAGTAGTCTTACCACCACTACCTTACCTAATTCTTACCATAATTACTAATTCTTATCATATTTACTTTTTTTACATAATTACTTTACATTTTTTACGTAATTACTTAATTCTTACTATCGTAGCTAATTCTTACCACCGTAGCTAATTCTTACCATAAAATAATCCTCAGAAGTGATTTTGAAATATAATGAATAAATGAAATCTTCTGATTGCCGAATCAAAAAAAGTTTTCTCAGAGTAGATAAATCTCAAATGATGGGAATGTCATCGGGAAAACTGAAAAGTGAGTTCACACAGAAAACCAATCAAGCAAAGGAATGGAGGAAAAAGGGGAAGGCAAGTAGAAAAGTTTAAAATTGAGGAGAAACTCATTGGTGTAATGTGACTTAAGGGAGGAATATTCTCTGAGTAGAATAAGTAACAGGAAACAGAGCAATTTCCTTCGCCAAAGAGAAGGCACAGTCCAACTATAAAATATATCTTTCGGCCAGATTCCAAGACTCAGATTTCATCAGTAAAGAACCCTTTTCCTGCCTTTCTGCTGCTATGTTTCATGCTTTGCTTTTCTCATCCTGCCTAACTCTTTGGCTTGATGACTCTACTAGACGGTAGGCCAGGTTTTGGATTGCAGGTTTTTCATGGAAAGATGACACACACCTTGGCTTCAAAACCATGCAGTGCTGTGTTTGGTAAAATTCATTTACCCTCTCACTTTGCATAACCTGAAACTGGACACACCAGATTTCAGCCAGAGGCACAGGTTCCTTCTTACCAGAGATGAGATGATACCAGTGATCCATGTATCAATTCAACACTCAAATTTAAATTAGAAAACAATTCTAGGTAATACATTTTTTTAATTTACTAAAATTATTGGCTACCAATAATTAACTGCTAAGAAATAATTACTAGCAAACCTAATTCAACAGCACATAAAAAAGATCACACATTCTGACCAAGTTGGATTCATCAGGGTCACAAGGATGGTTCAACATATGCCAATGAGTGTGATACATCTCGTAAACAAAAGAAAAGACAAAAACCTCGTGATCATTTCTGCTCAAGAAATTTAAGGCATCATCAAAATTGTCTGGGGGAAGATAGGGCAGAGTACTTTCTCAGGACCACTGAAAAGATACTCTATGAGCAGTTAATCCTATCATATCTAAATTTAAAACTGTCTTTAATATTATAAGTATTTTTCTGAGTTTTCACACTCTGAAGAATTTTCTCAAGCTGCATCCTTTAACCACTACACTACTGTAAGAGTAAACTTATCAGGGAACACCAAATTTATGTATCTGGCTAAAAATCATAATAAAGAAAAAAAAAAGAACATGATGTGATAGCCAACTTTTTACGTTTTAAAGATCACCCTTGTTTCAAATCTTAATTGACCAAACCATTGATCACTGACTCGGCATTTTTCAAGTCTCCTAAGAAATGTCCTTCCTTAAAATTCAATTATTTATCTGAAAGTAGTCCTACACAATTTTAGAAGATCTAATTCTAAAGAAAACTGTAGAGGCCAATGAAAAACAAACAGAATTTTCCCAAAGATTTTTGCTAAATGCTCCCTTTAATAATGTATAATTCTGTTATTCAAGTACTATATCAGATCAGATCAGATCAGTTGCTCAGTCATGTCCGACTCTTTGCGACCCCATGAATAGCAGCATGCCAGGCCTCCCTGTCCATCACCAACTCCCTGAGTTCACTCAGACTCATGTCCATAGAGTCAGTGATGCCATCCAGCCATCTCGTCCTCTGTCATCCCCTTCTCCTCCTGCCCCCAATCCCTCCCAGCATCAGTCTTTTCCAATGAGTCAACTCTTTGCCTGAGGTGGCCAAAGTACTGGAGTTTCAGCTTTAGCATCATTCCTTCCAAAGAAATCCCAGAGCTGATCTCCTTCAGAATGGACTGGTTGGATCTCCTTGCAGTCCAAGGGACTCTCAAGAGTCTTCTCCAACACCACATTTCAAAAGCATCAATTCTTTGGCGCTCAGCCTTCTTCACAGTGCAACTCTCACATCCATACATGACCACAGGAAAAACCATAGCTTTGACTAGACAAACTTTTGTTGGCAAAGTAATGTCTCTGCTTTTCAATATGCTATCTAGGTTGGCCATATAGTCATTGTTAAAAATTAGAAATAAGAAAAATCACCTGTAATTTAACACATTACTACCCTGTGAACTATCCAGAAATAATTCTTGTTGACACTTTGGTATATAGCTTTTCAGAGTTTCCTACAAATAATCTGTCTATATTACAAATTATATCATACTGTATGTATTATTTTAAATTTGTATCATTCATTAAATGGTATATCATGCACATCTTTCTATATCAGCAAATACATATCTAAAACATACCAAGGCCCTCTTAATACTCCAAAGTTTGAACACTGTATGTTAGCATTCCTTTACCAATTCCTTATCTTTGGGGCATTTTAGTGGTTTTCAAGGTTTTTTTTTTTTCTATTATATATATTTGATAAACTGGTGGATATTCCTATATAGGAAACACATCATTTATTAACTATGTTTAAGTATGAGAAAACATTGAAGTCTTATCTATCTGAAAACCACTTAGCAAGTAATTTCAGATATCTGAAAACATTTACAAAAGAACAAAGTCAAATGTTTTATAAATACATGTTGTTTGATTATGAAAGTAATTTTTAGTTCTTTGCTCAAAATCATGTAATTTTATTTAAAGCACAATTAGAATTGGTTTGAAAAATAGAAACAGAAAAAAAGTAAACAGGTAATATTACACTAAACACAAGAGGCACTTTGTTGCCTTTTGGACATTACAAAAAACATTCAATAGTAATAATGAATACTGTAATTTAATTTTTTAATTTATTTTTTATTGAAGTACAGCTGATTTACCATAATTTAAATGTAATATTCACTGGGTATTTGCTATGCATTATGGAGAAGGCGATGGCACCCCACTCCAGTACTCTTGCCTGGAAAATCCCATGGATGGAGGAGCCTGGTGGGCTGCAGTCCATGGGGTCACTAAGAGTCGGACACGACTGAGCGACTTCACTTTCACTGTTCACTTTCATGCAATGGAGAAGGAAATGGCAACCCACTCCAGTGTTCTTGCCTGGAGAATCCCAAGGACAGGGTTTAATTATCTATATCTCCAAAAATATTTAATAGGGCAGGTGCTATGCAATATATTTAAATGCTTCAATCTAAATTATCTTTAATTCAATATGTAAATGAATAAACCTCAATTTTTTAAATCTCTTGCCTATAGAATGTGCTTATAGCCACATGTAACTCTTTAACAGTTGAAAGGTAGTTAGTACAACTGAGAAAATGAACTTTTAATCTTATATCATCTTCAGTTCAGTTCAGTCGCTCAGTTGTGTCTGACTCTTTGAGACCCCATGAATCGCAGCACGCCAGGCCTCCCTGTCCATCACCAACCCCCAGAGTTTACCCAAACTCATGTGCATCGAGTCAGTGATGCCATCCAGCTGTCTCATCCTCTGTCGTCCCCTTCTCCTCCTGCCCCCAATCCCTCCCAGTCTTAATTCATTTAATTTAAATTTTAAAACTGAAAACTATCTTTGTAAGATGACCTCTCACTTTAGTAGTATTATAGTTCACACACTGGCACTGTACATTATTTCACTATTACACATAAACAGCACTGATCTAGTGGGTATCAGTGGATTGATCCATTTGAATAGTATTTTTCTATGCAGCACTGTAACATGATAATATGTTTATTTGAATATGTGTGCAGACACCATGAGTTAAAATGATATGCAAACTGTATTTGATAATTAAATTGAAGTATTCATTATAACTTTAATTCAAATATAATAATATTATGGTTGTAGTTTTAAAATAAGTATGAACATATCTTTAAATTTAAAATATAGGTACAAATCACCTTATTTACAAAACAGAAAGAGACTCACAGACAGAAAACTTGTGGTTACCAAAGAAGAAAGTGGAAAGGGAGGGATAAATTAAGAATATAGAATTAATAAACATACACCACTCTGTATAAAATAGATTAACAAAGAGGTTTTACTATATAGCGCATGGAACTATAGTCAGTATCTTTCAACAATCTATAATAGAAAAGAATCTGAAGCTCTACAACTGAAACTAACATAATACTGTAAGTCAACTATAGTTCAATGAATAACATTTTAAATAAACAAAGTATAGGTTTATTACTGGTGCATAATTAAATAAAGATTCAGAAGATGGTATTAAGATGAGAAATAGTAAGAGGGTAGTTTGCAAGTTCACAATGAATGTCAATTGGAATTTTCTCTATGAGAATAAAAGTAAATTGTTACTGTATAAAAATACAGATAATAAATCAGACACTACTAAGATACTTTTTCAGCAAAAACATAATTAATTTGATAAGATTCCTCTCAAAAGTCAAAAAAGAACCAATTACATTAGTATCTGAGATCAGAATTAAATGTCAAAAAATTCTAAATGATTTTAAACAAATCAAGCTTGTAACTTTGGCAATGTATAGAATAATTTGACTTGTTGAAAAATGAATCATTCTTAGATGAAAAGATTGTAAAAGAAATTACCTTAGTCATAGAAATTTTATAAGGAAATTATGAAGTCTTCAATTAAATTACCAGATAATTATAACAAAAAAAATCAGTTCGTTCAAAAATTTTTTTAATTATGAGCATTTTTCTTTAGCTTTAGTTGAGTTACAAAATATAAGACATGTACATGCTGCGTGCTAATTTGCTTCAGTCATGTCTGGCTCTTTGCAACCCATGGACTGTAGCCCACCAGGCTCCCCTGTCCTTGGGATTCTCCAGGCAAAAATACTAGAGTGGGTTGCCACGCCCTCCTCAGGGGATCTTCCTGACCCAGGGATTGAACTCAAAGTCTCTTAAGGCTCTTCCGCATTGGCAGGCAGGCTGTTTGACCACTAGTACCACCTGGGAAGCCCAATGTTAAGACATGCAGCCTAACAAATATTTTTAGGTAGTTGTGTCTCAAAAAACTTAAAATTTGAGAGAAAAAAGTCAATTTATAGCCTAAAGAAAATCTAAGCTAAGCAATTTTGAACCTTTTGCATCTTTCAAAGAATTATAGCTAAATATTAAAAAGTTAGTTTCTATCATGACTGATAGTGTTCAGCTATAGCTATATTAGGTGAAAATCTGGATTTATTAGAATTTTAAGACAATAAAGAATGTTTCCTGTATCACTTTATTCCACTTCATGATTCATCCTGAAATGTTTGTGCTCAATTTTCTAAAGTATTATAGACTCTATATATAATTTCTAAATCCACAAAGAAAACATACATGTATGTATGTGTAAATGAGTACAAATGCTATGAATCATTGCCAGTGTGAAGAACTATGAGAACATACAGAATATAATGAGTTTAATTTCTTTGCCAATGCACATTGAGTTCTGAACAAGTTTACAAGGGTTTGGTGTTCTGTCAACTCCACTTCAAGATTTCTTTAAACAGAAGAGAAGCTCATCATTCAGTATAGGAAGAAAAAAAGTGGCAGTGTAATTTAATTAATGCAATTTAATTTCTCACTGATATTATACTGCATATGAATGAGCTAAACTTGACATTCTAGGAAAAGAGAAAGTTGGTTCATGATCTAGCTGGAGAATTACATGAATTTATGCTGAACTGTAATTTCTCATAATAGTTATCAATAAGAATATCTTACCATATTTTTCAATAATGAGGAGTGTGCAAATAAAATAATTTTGTTAATTTAAAATTGCTGTTGCATTATACAAATTATCCACCAAAATAATAAAATTTGATGAATGCTTTGTTGACACTGGTAAATTTAGATTTTCTTTTAGTTTATGCAAAAATCTTTTGAAGTTATTAATACTAAGTTAAAGTTAGGGAATTTTTTTAATGTGGAAAGACATGTTTTGATTGTGTTATGTTTTTCTTCAAAGTCAAATCCTTTCTAAAGTAATGAATGAGTATTGTCAATGTTGATGTGAATATTAAAGAAAAATTATTTTTTGGTACTTATCTCACTTATCTGAAATTTTAAAAATCTGAAACAACACGAGTATATAAATTTGTTTTCAATGTAAATTTTATGAAATCTAAACACTGATCACATATTTTCAATGTAAATGTATGGTTTAACTTGAGGTGTGCTATACTGTAAAAACATAATCTCAAAGACTTATTACCAAACAAAGAGATGTAAAATATCTCATTAATAAGTTTATATTGCTTACATATTATATTTGAAAATAACTTTTTGGCATATTCAGTTAATAAGTTATATTTTTAAAAATTAAATTCCCCTGTTTCTTTTTATCTTTTTAATGCAGATGCTGAAAAGTTTAAAATTACATTTGTTTGACCGCATTATATTGTTGGATAGCAATGATGTATAATAACTTTTCTCCCTAATATCCAGATCAAATGATTCTCTAACCCTTCCTCTATGAAAATTCTATTTACATAGAAATTTAGAAAAATATATAAAAAATTTTAATTATCCATAATCTAATTTAGAATTTTTATTATTTTGATGTACTTTCTGGTCTTTTTCCTAAATCAATCTCATTTCTCTTTTTCTTTCTCAAGATCCTCTCCATACTTCCAATAAGTGAAACAGAACACTGTTATTTTTTCCAAAATTTTTTGTGCCAGTAAGAAATGAAAAGTGAATTCAAGTTTAGCCACAAAATGATTACAGAAGCTATGCCTTTTGGGGATTTAATGGTTAAAAAGCAAAGTATCCCATTTCTCTGCAAAAGACATTGTCAAGAGAATGTAAAGACGAGCAACATACTGGGCAAAAGTATTTGAGAAAGACACATCTAATAAAGGACTGTTATCTAAACTGTACAAAGAACTTTTAAAACTCAACAGTAAGAAACAAAACAACCTGATTACAAAATGGAACAAAGACCATGACAGACATCTCACCAAAGAAGATATATTTTGGCAAATAAACATATGAAAAGATACTCCACTTCATGTGTCATCAGGGAAATACAAATTTAAATAATGATGAACTGTAATTACATACCTATTAGAATGGCCAAAATCCAGAATGCAGATGACAGCAAATGCTGACAAAGATGTGGAGCAACAGGAATACACATTCACTGCTGGTGGGAAAGCAAAATAGCACAGCTACTTTAGAAGGCAGTTCGGTACTTTCTTATAAAACTAAACACACTCTTAAACCATATAATCCAGCAGTCACACTAACTTGATATTTACTCAACAGAGTTGAAAACTTATCTCTACACAGAACACAGCACACAGATGTTTCTACCAGCTTTATTGGTTATTACCAGAACTTGGAAACATGAGAGAGGTTCTTTAGTAGGTGACTGAACAAACAAACTGTGACACATTCAGACAATAGAATGTTATTCAGTAGTAAAAAGGAATGAGCTCTCCAGCCATGAAATGACATGGAAGAAAGTTATACACCTAGTATTAACTGAAAAAAAAAAGCCAATCTGAAAAGGCTACATACTATGTGATTCCAACTGTATTATATGCTGGAAAAGACAAAACAATGAAGGCAGCAAGATCAATGGTTGCTAGGGACTGGGGGATGAAGGGATGAACTCGGGAAGCACAGAGGATTTTTAGGGCAGTGAAAATAGTATCTGCATGATGCTATCTACAGTAGTGGACACTCATCACTAGAATTTGTCCAAATCTATAGAATGTACACCATCAAGTTGTCATTGTTTAGTTGCTAAGTCACGTCTGACTTTTTGTGACCCCATGGACTGCAGTGTACCAGGCTTCCCTGTCCTTCACTGTCTCCCAGAGTTTGCTCAAACTCATGTTCACTGTTGCTATCTAACCAACTCATCCTCTGTTGCCCCCTTACAATGCAAACTATGGACTTTGAGTGATTTTAATGTTAGTCCAGTTTCATCAGTTGTAACAAGTGTACCACTCTGATGGGGATGTTGATAATAGGGGAGGTTATGCAGATGCAGGGGCAGAGAGTATATGGAAAACTGCTGTTTCCACTCTCTGAAATTAGATGGGACCTTTCCCCACTTGGATTTTTTTCTAGATTTCCCAAAATAAAAAACATTTTATAAGTTGTTCAGTGTTGTTCCATTTATGTTGAAAGCAATTTATAGAGAAGATACAAAAAGTTAAATTATTTAAACAAACTTGTACAATGATAACTCCTTGAAAGGATAATTAGTATCTTCAATTTAAGTAAATCATAAAAACTTGTATAAATATATCATATATACTTCAAGCAATTATTTACAAAGAGCTTTTCTTACCATTATCACTATTATTGGTAATTAATGGGATATGCATCTAATATTTCTCTATAATAGAGCACAAGCCTATGTGTGACTTTGAAATCTTTCCATTTATTCAACAAACAATATATACAATTTATTGAAGTAAAGTTAATTTCAGATAACTGATTTAGTAACTGTATAATAATTTTTAAAACCTGATTATGAAGTGTGTTATGTGTGTTGGTGGTGGTGGCATTATAGTTATGAAGGAGGAGCCTCATAATACTTCTCTGTTTATTTTAGAAAGGCTAGATTAGAGGGTGAGCTCTAGGGTGGGTTTCTGAATATAACAACATATGACATATATTTCTTCTTTACATAAAAGTATGAAGTTTGCACAAATTGACAATAAGAGCAATTTAATCTCAATCCAACCATGTCAAGCTTTAACTGGAAATTCAGAAACCTAAAGTAAAGGCTTATTGGGTAACAAACCACAAGCACAAATACTTGTCCCTACACTAAAGCGTATGCCACAAAGTCCATTGGAAAATTAATTTCTAGTCAACACCAGTAGCATTACTTAGAAACAGGTTATTTGTCTTACAAAATTAGCAACCATCCAGATAATTTGCATTTTGTTCTTCCTTCACTCCATCTATAAAAGCAAAATAACCTTCAAGGAGATAGTTATCTGTGAAATACAGAGATAAAGTGTGTATTTCAATACAAAATGCATCCTTTCTCTTCCTTTATGGAGTAAGTCAGAGTGATGAATTTTAAGACTATCTTAACATCTCCAATGGATGCAACTTGCCCTGAATTAAAGCATTTAAAGAGGGCATCTTTCTCAAGTGTTGATAATCTATCTAAAGTACAAGCTAATAATAGCACGATTGTTGGTATTTTAAATAATATTCTTGTAGCTCTGTAACCAGTAAGAAATAAAACTGTTTTCTTCTAAATGTTTAGTTTTATTATTTAAACATGATTAATCTCATGCATTTTATTTGCATATTCCTTGGTACAGAAAATGCTAATGCTACATTATTTTGAATTAAAAGTTTGTGTTTGTGGCCTTTTCTCTGCATTTACTGCCTGGCTTGTTGCATCAACAAGAAGTGATGAAGTTTAATTACATTTATGAAAATGAACTTAAAACTGTTAATACTTTGCACAAGTTTTAAAGGCAATACCACTTTAGAATGAACAACAAAAGCAGACCAAGTGAATCACATTACTTATAGCATGCAAAGTAATAGAAAGGAATTCGTATTTATTAGAACAACATTAGTACAGAAAAGTGATTATGCTTCCCTGATTTGTTTATTTTCTTCATGCTCTATGGGGCTCTTACATGGCTTCTGAATAATTTTCTAACTTGTTATTTCCCATAGCAAGAGTATAGCTATTACTATCTTGGATGACACATTAGGGTAAGTCAAAATGTAATCAAATCACAGAATTTAAAGCATCTAAACTCCGAGAATACCAATATTTTATCTGAAGGAAAGTGTCACACATTAAATTTCAAACAGGCAGGCTCTTCTGCTTGGATCATGTGCATGTGATTAATTAAGGAGGCTGAAGGGAATGGGGCGATGAGGAGGCATTTGTACAATTTGTTCATGTCTTGAAATCCTTTTTTCTTTCTCAAATAATTTCAAAATTTCATCTTATTCAATTATGAAAATGGATGACAAACCTGGGCTTACCAATACCCCACAAATTTTTACAAGGGAAGGAAGACACCTTGCAATGTTTGACATAAAGTCCTCAATAACAGGTACTAAGTAACATTAAGGAACTGAGAAATTTAGTCTCTGAACTCAAATAGGCATAGATATGAAATTTATCACTATGTGACTTAGGCAAGTTACTAAGCTCTAGCCAATTTTTTCATAAAAACCCCACAGGACTTTTTATAAAGAATAATAAAGAAAGTTCACAGGAAGAAATACTATGCATTTAGAACAAAAACTGTTGAATAGTAGCCATTCAATACATATTCATTCTAGTATTATTATTGTTAGTATTACTAATGAACCCTTAATAAAAATCAGAGTTAAGTAGGCACTCAATAATGTCACTTTTTATCACTGTTAATATTACTGTTATTGAATACCATTATATTGTCTTCCTCTCAAGTACTGTCTAGCCAAAGTTTATCCTGCCCATCCATTCTTATCATCATTCCAAAGAGAATGATCTTTCCTCATTGGGACTTACAAGGGATATGGGATTTAAAAATTTTTATTTACCACTGAGAGTACTAAGGCTATTCCCAGCAATGTGCTAGGTGTACAGGGAGCACAGGAGAAAAATGAGGTACAGATATTAGTAAGACACCTGAGGCCCATGCAGCAAAGTCTTATCAATAGCAAGAAACAATTCAGAAGCTGTGTTCCAATCCTTCACAACATTTAAACTAGCTTGAAAAAGCTTCAAGTTAGTGAAGGAGAGCCAGTCCTCTTCCACATACTTTCAGAACAAAAATGGCAATAATATAAATGTTTGCCAGCCTCAACTTAAAGTCAATTTATCTTTGAATAATGCTGAAAATAACACAACCCCAGGGATTTTGTTGTAATAGAATCTGTCTGTTAACAAACAAGACCTTCCCCAGAATGCATTATAATCCTAGGAAACATCCTAGAAAATGAAACGAAGAACCAAAAATAACATTTCAAGATTAAAAAAAATAAGTTTTGCTCTGGCATTCTCATAAGTAAACAGAGAAGAGAAATACTTTCTTTAGGGAGTACATTTGTAAATCCTTTTTTCTTCCGAAGGCACACAGATGCGTGTGCCTGACTAAATGGCTAGGTAATTTATCACTATATGGGCATCAATTCAAACCTATTTATTATCTGAAATAATTAGATGTGATCATTAAAAACATAGAAGGACATAATAAGAACCAGAAAAACAGTCGATGAGATGAAGCTTTCTCATCATTCTTTTCCTTCCCTTATTTTTCTTGATTCACCCAAAAGGATAGATGGTGCCAGTTAACAGGGGTAAGGAAAGAAAAATGCTGACTGAGCTGTAATACACAAAGTAAAGGGAAAACAAAGCAAAGTAAACATACCTCAGCCAAAGAGAAGGAACAAGTGTAAAGAGAGAGGAAAAAGAAAATGCGATGTTAGTATACTTAGAAAAACAAAACCAAGGGGGACGGGAAGAATATTACAGAACAAGGGAAGAGCTGGAACAAGAAAGAAGCAGCATAAAAAAGAGGAATGAAAGAAACTGAGGAAAGAATAAAGGCCAGGGCTGAAAACCAAAATTCTCCAAGCCAGGCTTCAGTAGTATGTGAACCGTGAACTTCCAGATGTTCAAGCTGGTTTTAGAAAAGGCAGAGGAACCAGAGATCAAATTGCCAACATCTGCTGGATCATCGAAAAAGCAAGAGCATTCCAGAAAAACATCAATTTCTGCTTTATTGACCATGCCAAAGCCTTTGACTGTGTGGATCACAATAAACTGTGGAAAATTCTGAAAGAGATGGGAATACCAGGCCACCTGACCCGCCTCTTGAGAAACCTATATGCAAGTCAGGAAGCAACAGTTAGAACTGGACATGGAACAACAGACTGGTTCCAGATCAGGAAAGGAGTACATCAAGGCTGAATATTGTCACCCCGCTTATTTAACTTATATGCAGAGTGCATCATGAGAAACACTGGGCTGGAAGAAGCACAAGCTGGAATCAAGGTTGCTGGGAGATATATCAATAACCTCAGATATGCAGATGACACCACCCTTATGGCAGAAAGTGAAGAGGAACTCAAAATCCTCTTGATGAAAGTGAAAGAGGAGAGCGAAAAAGTTGGCTTAAAGCTCAACACTCAGAAAACGAAGATCATGGCATCCGGTCCCATCACTTCATGGCAAATAGATGGGGAAACAGTGGAAACAGTGTCAGACTTTATTTTGGGGGGCTCCAAAATCACTGTAGATGGTGATTGCAGCCATGAAATTAAAAGACGCTTACTTCTTGGAAGGAAAGTTATGACCAAGCTAGATAGCATATTGAAAAGAAGACACATTACTTTGCCAACAAAAGTCCGTCTAGTCAAGGCTATGGTTTTTCCTGTGGTCATGTATGGATGTGAGAGTTAGACTGTGAAGAAAACTAAGCGCCAAAGAATTGATGCTTTTGAACTGTGGTGTTGGAGAAGACTCTTGAGAGTCCCTTGGACTGCAAGGAGATCCAACCAGTCCATTCTGAAGGAGATCAGCTCTGGGATTTCTTTGGAAGGAATGATGCTAAAGCTGAAACTCCAGTACTTTGGCCACCTCATGTGAAGAGTTGACTCATTGGAAAAGACTGATGCTGGGAGGGATTGGGGGCAGGAGGAGAAGGGGACAACAGAGGATGAGATGGCTGGATGGCATCACTAACTCGATGGACGTGAGTTTGAGTGAATTCCAGGAGATGGTGATGGACAGGGAGGCCTGGCGTGCTGCAATTCATGGGGTCGCAAAGAGTCGGACAGGACTGAGCGACTGAACTGAACTGAACTGAACTGAAATATGAACAGAAGAAAAAGGAGACTATGGTGGACTGGGAGGAGCAGGAAGGGAAAGGCAGGAGGGGGAGAAGGGAGAACAGGAAAATAGTAAAAGCCTGGGATTGAAAAGCCTCAAATTTAGACATCACACCAATACCATCTTCATTTTCCTTAAATATAACACAAGAGAGTTGTCTTGCCCAGGATATCTAAGATCCTCCTCTATATATGTGTTTTGTTTCAATCTAAGGTGATTGGTAGGTAATACATACATCTGTGAGCACACATTTACACACACGTGTGTGTACTTTCATCATCAACTGATTAATCACATAAGAAGTGAAGTGAAGTCACTCAGTCGTGTCCAACTCTTTGCAACCCCATGGACTGTGGCCTACCAGGCTCCTCCGTCCTTGGGATTTTCCAGGCAATAGTACTAGAGTGGGTTGCCATTTCCTCCTCCAGGGGATCTTCCCAACCCAGGATCAAACCCATGTCTCCTGTATTACAGGCAGATGCTTTACCATCTGATCCACCAGGGAAGCACAAAACTGCTTGCAAATGCAGGAGCCTCAGAAGACTCCGGTTTGATCCCTGGGTGGGGAAGATCCCCTGCAAGAGGGCATGGCAACCCACTGAAGTATTCTAGCCTGGAGAATCCCATGGACAGAGGAGCATGACAGGGTACAGCCCATGGGGTCGCAAAGAGACAGGACTGAAGCCACAGAGCACTCAAGCATGCATAGTAGTAAGGGTTCAGTGGTTTAAAAAAAGAAACAAAACAAAAATCCACCTGCTAATGCAGGAGACCAGGGTTCTACATCTGGATTGGGAAGATTGGATGGAGCAGGAAACGGACAACCCTCTGCAGTATTCTTGCCTTGGAAATTCCATGGACAGAGGAGCCTGGTCAGCTACAGTCCATGGGGTCACAAGAGAGTCAGACACAACTTAGCGACTATACAACAACAAATAGTAGTCATAGGGAACTCATTATAACCTGAATCAGCCAATTTGTCTTTGAAATGAGGATTCGCATATGCTTTATGTTCTATATCTAATGGAGCCACACCGAGTAAAGCAGTTTCTTTTCATCTGAAGTCACTGACAGAACTTTTTCAGTCAGGGTACAGCTGCAGAACCGTGATTCAAATTCATAGAGAGATGACATAGTAACAATAACATTCACAATCATTATGATATTTGTTATTAAATAAAGTCTCTTCCTGATTCAACAATATTTCCACCTATCTGATATTTAGTGAAGCATGTCACTCTGAATTACAGTTCACCTCCTTTCTCCCAAAAAGTCCACCTCTTCCCAGATGTTTCCACTAGAGAAACGCTCTCTTCAACTCTTACACAAGTCTCCCTTCCCCTTTTCCTCCTGGAGCTAGTCGTTCCTAGGGACTGGGGGTGCAAGGCTTCCAAATGCTAGAGTTTCTAGACCAGGGCGATAATGGAAGCCACACAACTGACGACTGTGATTAATTGGGGAGGTGGTGCCTCCTATGCAGAGGTCAACCACTACTGCTGCTGCTGCTGCTGCTAAGTCGCTTCAGTCGTATGCGACCCTATGTGACCCCATAGACAGCAGCCCACCAGGCTCCCCCGTCCCTGGGATTCTCCAGGCAAGAACACTGGAGTGGGTTGCCGTTTCCTTCTCCAGTGCATGAAAGTGAAAAGTGAAAGTGAAGTTGCTCAGTCGTGTCCGACTCTTAGCGACCCCATGGACTAACTCACGATCCCCCGTAGTAATGCGTGTTAGAACTTTGGAGAATTTTTAAGGCAAAGTTTTAAGTAAAATCTCCCAATTTTCATCTTATATGTTTGAAACTATTTCATAATTGTCGAAGACAACATATAGACTGTGAAAGCTAATATATATATATATATACACACACACATATATATACATATATCCTTGGGTTAAATTTGACCCAGAGCTGCCGGTTTCAAGTTTCTGGTTTAGACTTGTGATGTAGTAGGATATTTTTCACCATGCCTGAGCTGTTAATTCCTCACTGGAGTTGATGAGAGATCAAATTTTAGGAACAAAAGCCTCTATTTATATTCACCAGATATAACAAATTGTAAAAGAAGCATATTCAGAATAAGTATGAGGTTTTATTTGCAATCTTTGAGAATCTGCTATTTTAAAGTTAGCAATATAAAACAAAAATTAAACTACAAAATAAAGTTACAACCCTTAATATTGGAGTTCAAAATTTTCAGATGTTGTAACTTTTGGAGGTGATGAAACAGTTTCCCAGGGTGGTATTTACTTTAAACAAATCACAATGAAACAAAAAATAATTTTAGACAAAAAGCTTCTTTATTCTAGGTCAATTTATAACCTCTGCCTGTTTATCCAGCAATTTTTACTTTAAAGATGTCATGTTACTTTTCAATCCCAAGAGATGGAAATAATCATTCCTACAGTCCAGAGCAGGGATCAGTGAACATTTCAGCAAAGGACCTCATAGCAAATGTTTTAGTAAATATTTTAGGCCTTATAGATCGTATGATCTCTGCTGCAACTATTCCAGTATGCTCTGTCATGTTAAAGCAGAAAAAAAACAGTATGTAAATGAATGGCATGGCTGTCTTCCAGTAACGTTCTCTACATTTACTAAAATTTGAATTTTACATAATTTTCATGAGTCACAAAATATTATTCTTTTCATTTTTTCAACCATTTAAAAGTATGTAACAAATATTCTTGGCTCATGGATAGTATAAAAACAGGTGGTGGGCCAGATTTGGTCCACAGGCTGTAGCTTGCTAACCTCTGATTTCAGAACACATCATTTCCAGTGTCGAGACATGTGGAACACCAAGTTACTTATAAATACAGAAAATTTTTTAAATTATATCAAGTTGTTAGGGAAGTGGTTTGGCAAATGGAGAATCAGAACGAGGGGGAACTGCATTATTTGAAAAAACACCTCATCTAAAAGCAGGGAACTTATCCATATCCCACAAAAAAAGCATATCACATGGAAACTGCTAATTAAATGCCTTTTTGTTGTTGTTGTTAATTAAATATCCTTTTGCACTCTTGTGAAATGTTCTTGTTCAAAACCACAGATCTAGGAGACAGTTTAAAATTCTAGTAGTGGTAAATCACACTCTTCATTTTTGTTTGTTTTGATTTTTAATTGGAGCATAGTTGCTTTACAAAGTTGTGTTGTTTCTGCTGTGCAGAGGTGAATTAGCTATAGGTATATAAATATCCCCTCTTTTTTTGGATTTCTTCCCCATTTAGGTCACCACAGAGCACTGAGTAGAGTTCCCTGTGCTATATGGTTGGTATTCATTAGTTGTCTACTTTATACATAATAGTGTATACGTGTCCATCCCAATCTCCCAATTCATCCCACCCACTCCCTCCCCCAGTTGGGATCCATACACTCGTTCTCCATGTCTGTGTTTCTACTTCCACTTGGAAAATAGGTTGAAGTGAGTTAGAAAGAGAAAAACAAATATTGTATATTAACGCATATATGTGAAATCTAGAAAAACAGTACAGATGAACCCACTCCTCACCATTTTACCAGCTCTGACTTTGGCCAGTTGTTTTTAATGATATTTCTGACCATCTTAACTCCTGCTAACATGTTAGAGGCAAATTATACCAATATTGTAAGACCATTTCCCATCATATGGACAACATGGGTGTATGCATTAGGAGGTATTTTTTCTTGATCTTACCCTTTTAAAATATTTCAAGGAAAATGTGAAATAATTTATTAAATATGCCTTGGGTTTCTGTTTTCAATTTCTTAAGCAAACAATTATTATCCATTACTTTCTTTCAGGTTAAAAATCACACTGCAGATTTATTTTGTACAATAGATAGAGATTGTTTATATTACTAAGGCATTAGAAAATCATTTATCATACATTCTTTTTGTGTGTGCATTTCTATCTTATGTACTAAACAAGATGTTTCCTTTTGCAAAGGTGTTGCATCCAGAATAAATAAACCTCTGGAAGGAATGTGAGCAGGGCTGAAATTATCCATCAGGATAATGAATGGTATTTTAATTATTTTGAGTATTTTCCTTTGTATATTTCAGACATTGTATTTATCCTGAAAACATATAAAAGAATAGAAGGCCAAAAGATCCTTTGCAAATGTCTCCTTAACTAATTAAGTCCAGAGCCTGAACTCAGCATTTGGTACTTAAAGTTATTTAATGTCCTCCAGAATTAGATAAGCTAGAAAGCTAAACTTACTTTTCACTCTGTAAACAGCAATGCTTGTATGTCTGTTTTGTTTCAGGGGAAAAAAAAATCATCCTACAAACTTTATAGCCCTGCACTAATACTATGGCTTGCACGCATGCTGTCAGTTTAGTTGTGTCCAACTCTTTGTGACCATATGGACCATAACCCACCAGGCTCCTCTGTCCATGGGATTCTCCAGGCAAGAATACTGGAGTGGGTTGCCATGCCCTCCTCTGGGCATCCTCCCAACCCAGGGATTGAACCCATGTCTCTTATGTCTCCTGTTGGCAGGCAGGTTCTTTACCACTGGTGTCACCTGGGAAGCCTAATATTATGGCTTATTTAACATATACTGAGATCCTGAAAGGGAGGTATGAGTAATCACTTCTAAACAATGGGAAATTTGAGGAAAAATAATTTTTCTTAATGGTGTCAGCTATTTCATTAAGAAACAGAGTTCACTGCTTTTCTTCCTTGGAGAATTTATTGATTTTATAAAATATTTATACATAGATGGGCTTGCCTTGTGACCCAGCTGGTAAAAAATCCACCTGCAATGCAGGAAACCTGGGTTCAATCCCTAGGTTGGGAAGATCCCCTGGAGAAGGGAAAGGCTACCCACTCCAATATTCTGGCCTGGAGAATTCCATGGACTTTATAGTCCATGGGGTCATGAAGAGTCAGACACAAATTCTGCAGGCCAGAAGGGAATGGCAGGATATATTTAAAGTACTGAAAGGGAAAAATCTACAACCAAGATTACTGTACCTGGCAAGGATCTCATTCAAAATTGATGGAGAAATAAAAAGCTTTTCAGATAAGAAAAAGTTAAGAGAATTCAGTACCACCAAACCAGCTTTACAACACATGTTAAAGGGACTTATATAGTCAAGAAATACAACAGAAGAAAAAAAGATCTACAAAATCAACCCCAAATAAATAAGAAAATGGCAACAGGAACTATATGTCAATAATTACTTTAAATGTAAATGTATTAAATGCTCCAACCAAAAGACACAGACTGGATGAATGGATACAAAAATAAGACCCGTATATACGCTGTCTACAAGAAACCCACTTCAGACCTAAGACATATATAGACTTAAAGTGAGAGGATGGAAAAATATATTCCAGGCAAATGTGAAGCAAAAGAAAGCTGGAGTAGCAATCCTCATATCAGGCAAAACAGACCTTAAACTAAAGATTATAAGAGATAAAAAAGGACACTACATAATGATCAAGCGATCAATCCAAGAAGAAGACATAACAGTTGTAAATATCTATCCACCCAACATAGGAGCACCTCAATACATAAGACAAACACTAATAGACATAAAAGGAGAAATTGACAGTAACACAATAGTAGGAGACTTTAACCCCCCACTCACACCAATGGACAGATCATCAAAACAGAAAAGGGAACACAAGTCTTAAATGATACATTAGATGAGATGGATCTCATAGATATCTTCAGGGCATTCCATCCAAATTCAGAAGAATACACCTTCTTCTCAAGTGCTGCTGCTGCTGCTGCTGCTAAGTTGCTTCAGTCATGTCCAACTCTGTGCGACCCCATAGACGACAGCCCACCAGGCTCCCCGGTCCCCGGGATTCTCCAGATAAGAACACTGGAGTGGGTTGCCATTTCCTTCTCCAATGCATGAAAGTGAAAAGTGAACGTGAAGTCACTCAGCCATATCCGACTCTTATCGACCCCATGGACTGCAGCCTACCAGGCTCCTCCATCCATGGGATTTTCCAGGCAAGAGTACTGGAGTAGGGTGCCATTGCCTTCTCTGCTTCTCAAGGGCACATGGAACATTCTACAGGATAGACCACATCTTGGGTCACAAATCAAACCTCAGTAAATTTAAGAAAATTGAAATCATATCAAGCATCTTCTCCGACCACAATGCAATGAGACTAGATATTATTTACGAGGGAAAAAAAAGTAAGAAACACAAACACATGGAGATTAAACAACATGCTTCTAAATAACCAACAGGTTACTGAAGAAATCAAAAGGGAAATCAAAAAATTTCTAGAAACAAATGACAATGAAGACATAAAATCTATGGGATGCAGCAAGCAGTTCTAAGAGGGAAGTTTATAACAATGCAATCCTACCTCAAGAAACAAAACAAAACATCAAAGAGACAACCTAACTTTACACCTAAAACAACTGGAAAAAGTAGAACAAAAGAACTCCAAAATTAGTAGAAGGAAAGAAATCATAAAAATCTGAGCAGAAATAAATGAAAAAGAAATGAAAGAAATAATAGCAAAGATAATAAGACTAAAAGCTGGTTCTTTGAGAAGATAAACAAAATTGACAAAACTTTAGCCATGTAGGAAACGAGTTGCCAGTCCAGGTTCGATGCACGATGCTGGATGCTTGGGGCTGGTGCACTGGACGGCCCAGAGGGTTGGTATGGGGAGGGAGGAGGGAGGAGGGTTCGGGATGGGGAACACATGTATACCTGTGGCGGATTCATTTTGATTTTTGGCAAAACTAATACAATTATGTAAAGATTAAAAATAAAATAAAATTAGAAAAAAAAAAACTTTAGCCAGACTCATCAAGAAAAAAAGAGAAGAAACAAATCAACAAAATTAGAAGTGAAAAAGGAGAGGCTACAAGAGACAATGCAGAAATACAAAGGATTTATAAGAGACTATTATGAACAACTATATGGCAGTAGAATGGATAATTTGGAAGAAATGGACAGATTCTCAGAAAAGTTCAATCTTCCAAGACTGAACCAGGAAGAAACAGAAATTATGAACAACCCAATTACAAGCACTGAAATTGAAGCTGTGATAAAAAACAAAAATCTCCAAAAAAACAAAAGCTCAGGACCAGATGGCTTCACAGGAGAATTCTATCAAACATTTAGAGAAGAGTTAATGCCTATCCTTCTAAAACTCTTTCAAAAAATTGCAGAGGAAGGAACACTTCCAAACTCATTCTAGGAGGCAATCATCACTCTGATATCAAAACCAGACAAAAGCAACACACAAAAGAAGAAAACTACAGGCCAATATCACTGATGAACACAGATGCAAAAATCATCAACGAAATGTCAGCAAACAGAATTCAGCAACACATCAAAAAGCTCATACAACAAGATCAAGTTGGGTTTATTCCAGGGATGCAAGGATTCTTCAATATATGCAAATTAATCAATGTGATACACAATATTAACAAATGGAAAGATAAAAACCATATGATAATCTCAATAGATGCAGAAAAAGCCTTTGACAAAATACAGCACCCATTTATGATTAAAACTCTTTAAAAAGTGGGCATAGAAGGAACCTACCTCAACATAGTAAAGGCCATATATGATAAGCCTACAGTAAACATTATTCTCAATGGTGAAAAACTGAAAGCATTCCCCTTAAGATCAGGAGCAAGACAGGGTGTCCACTTTCATCACTATTATTTAACATAATAGTGATGATTTAACATAATAAGTCCTAGCTACAGCAATCAGAGAAGAAAAAGAAGTAAAAGGAATCCAGATCGGAAAAGAAGAAATAAAGCTCTCCCTGTTTGCCAGTGACATAATACTTTACATAGAAAACCCTGAAGACAGTATCAGAAAATTACCAGAGCTAATCAGTGAATTTAGCAAAGTTGCAGGATATTTGTATCCTGCAAATCAATACACAGAAATCACTTGCATTTCTATATACTAACAATGAAAAATAAGAAAGAGAAATTAAGGATTCAACCCCATTTACCATTGCAACAAAAAGAATTAAATATTTAGGAATAAACTTACCTAAGGAGACAAAAAAACTGTACACAGAAAATTATAAGACACTAATAAAAGAAATCAAAGACGACATAAACAGACGGATAGATATTCCGTGTTCCTGGGTAGGAACAATACATACTGTGAAAATGACTATACTACCAACTGCAATCTACAAATTCAATGTGATCCCTATCAAATGGCATTTTTCACGGAACTAGAACAAAAAATTTCACAATTCTTATGGAAACACAAAAGACCCCAAATAGCGAAAGCAGTCTTGAGAAAGAAGAAGGGAGCTGGAGGAATCAACCTTCCTGACTTCAGATTATGCTACAAAGCTACAGTCACAAGACAGTATTCTACTGGTGCAAAAACAGAAATATAGACCAATGGAACAAGATAGAAAGCCCAGAAATCAACCCATGGACCTATGGTACCTTATTTTCGATAAAGGAGTCAAGAATATACAATGGGGCAAAGATAGCCTCTTCAATAAATGGTGCTGGGAAAACTGGACAGCTACATGTAAAAGAATGAAATTAGAACACTTCCTAATACCATACACAAAGATAAACTAAAAATGGATTAAAGACCTAAATGTAAGACCAGAAACTGTAAAACTCTTAGAGGAAAACATAGGCAGAACCTTTGATGACATAAATCAAAGCAAGATCCTCTGTGACTCACCTCCTAGAATAATGGAAATAAAAACAAAGGCAAACAAGTGGTACCTGATTAAACTTAAAAGTTTTTCACAGCAAAGGAAACTATAAGCAATGTGAAAAGACAACCCTCAGAATGGGAGAAAATAATAGCAAATGAAACAAGTGACAAAGGATTAATTTCCAAAATATGCAAGCAGCTCATACAACTCAATGCCAGAAAAACAGACAACCCAATCAAAATTGGGAAAAAGACCTAAACAGACATTTCTCCAAAGACATACAGATGGCTAAAAAACACATGAAAAGATGCTCAACATCACTCAACATTAGGGAAATGCAAATCAAAACTACAATGAGATATCACCTCACACTGGTCAGCATGTCCATCATCAAAAAGTCTACAAATGATAAATGATGGAGAGGGTGTGGAGAAAAGGGAATGCTCTTACACCATAGGTGGAAATGTAAATTGATACAGCCACTATGGAAGATTGTATGGAGATTCCTTTAAAAACTAGGAATAAAACCACCATATGACCCAGCAATCCCACTCCTAGGCATATACCCTGAGGAAACCAAAGCTGAAAAAGACACATGTATCCCATTGTTCATTGCAGTACTATTTACAATAGCCTGAACACAGAAGCAACCTAGATGTCCATCAACAGATGAATGGATAAAGAAGTTGTGGTACATATACACAATGGAATAATACTCAGCCATAAAAAGGAATGCATTTGAGTCAGTTCTGATGAGGTGGATAAACCTAGAACCTATTATAGTGAGTGAAGTGAGTCAGAAAGAGAAAGATAAATATTGTATTCTAACGCATATACATGGAATCTAGAAAAATGGTACTGAAGAATTGATTTACAGGGCTGCAATGGAGAAACAGGAGAGAAAATAGACTTATGGACATGGGAAGAGGGGAGGAGAGGATGAGATTTATGGAAAGAGTAACACAGAAACTTATATTACCATATATAAAATAGACAGCCAACAGGAATTTGCTGTATGGCTCAGGAAACTCAAACAGGTGTTCTGTATCAACCTAGAGGGGTGGAATGGGGAGGGAGATGGGAGGGAGGTTCAAAATGGAGGGATATGGCACCCCACTCCAGTACTCTTGCCTGGAAAATCCCATGGATGGGGGAGCCTGGTAGGCTATAGTCCATGGGGTCGCACAGAGTCGGACACGACTGAAGCGACTTAGCTTAGCTTAGCTTAGCTTAGCTTATGGTTGATTCATGATGAGGTTTGACAGAAAACAACAAAATTCTGTAAACCTATTATCCTTCTATAAAAAATAAATTAAAAAAAAAAGTCGGACACAACTGAGCAACTTTCACTTCACTTTATAGGTAGATATCCTTTTAGTATCTCACTTGATGATAAATTGCAGATGATTTCATGTCCAGAAAGGTCTCAGAAGAAATTATCATCATATTTTTTGGTGATGGTTGGCTGTGTGTGTGTATGTGTGTGTATGTCTTGCCTCCGTGGCAAAACATTTGTTTAGACATTCAAATTATATGAAAAGGATCATCTAAAATGGGCAACTTTTATAGGGAAACAAAGGGATGTTTATACACTTTCTGTATACTACTTTATACATCTCTATAATTCAAATTGTCATTTACCATCACTCCTTAGATTAAGCTGCTGTAAGTATGTAAAAACTTAATAATATTTCTAACTCAAATTTAAACACTTTAACCTTAAGGAATTCATAGGAAACATTTTATCAAATGTTGCACCAAAAAGATAGATTATCTATGGTCATGTAACCCCACAATGTAGTATTCCAACAACTATTTTTAAGAAATATGTTCTCTTTCTGTCTTCCCATTTCTTTTGTGATTACTTAGGTTTGTCATTTAAGTGCTATTTTCTAGAATCTGAGAAAATAGTTACAGGTTTTGTTTTATCTAGTATTTAATGTTGGCTTTGCAGGTGGCTCAGATGGTAAAGAATCTGCCTGGAATGCAGAAGTCCTGTGTTTAATCCCTGGGTTGGGAAGATCCCCCAGAAAAGAGAATGGGTATCCACTCCAGTATTCTTGCCTGGAGAATTTCATGGACAGAGGAGCTTGCAAGCTACAGACTATGGAGTTGCAAAAATATAGAATTTACTGTATCCTCTTATACATGTGAACACAAACTGTTTGAAACAATAAAAAAAAAAAAAAAACCTGAAATTAAGTCACACTATAAAGAACTATAATGAACCTAGCTCTTATCTACTTACCATCTATCCTTAAATTAGAATTTTTAGAAATTATTAAACTGAAAATATTCCCCTGGCAAGCATACTTCATGAATGTTAAGTCCTCATAAGGGAGAAAGCCCTGCAGTGGAAATCAAAAGAAAGAGTTTTAGTGCTGGCTCTGATTCCAATTAGCTCTATAGTCTTCAATAAGTCTTTTAAAAGCTTTGTTCATCTATAAAATGAGTTAACAAGACTTCTACCATTGATTAAGCTATTTTGTGTTAAAGAAATTAATACATATGGAAAGCTTTTAAACTGTATAAAATATTCTAAAATTTTAATCTATTATTAAATCAATTCTACTAATATTTACTTGTGTATTATTCTATTATATTCAAATTTCTATTTCACTTTAGAGCTCCAATCATTTCAAATAATGAATGTGGAATATAGGAGGAATATCACCATAGGACAAATAAAATGAATCTGATATTTGGAAAAACCTAGGTCTGTTTTATGCTGCTTTACAAATTCAGCCTGTGTCTGTGTGCATGTATGTGATCTTTCCATTGGCAGGTGTACACGGAGAGATTCCAGCTCAAGGATTTACTCAGTATCTATTCCTGACTACTGGAGAATGCCTCCAGGAAAAGGTGCTAGATTGAGGTCATAAAATATTATGACTCACTTTGTTCATGACAGTATAATCAACTTAACAGTGGCAACCAAAAGCAATTCATTATGTGTTGCATGATGTATTTGCTGGTCATGGGTCTGGCTGTTACACATTTATGTTTAAAAAAATTTTAGATTACCTTAACCAAAGCAAATCATTTAGTCATCTAACACATATAAGTCAGAATAAAATAGACTTCATCTATGCTGCTATGAATTAAAATTCAATCAGGATGTTAATATCAAGAATATAAGTACATTAAGGATGTTGTCGTTAAAGGTTATTCATACAATACCACTTTTGCACTCACTATTGGTTTATAGAATAATGACCTGTATACATGGAAAACACTAAATTTTAAGACAAAAAGCTTTCTGAAACAGGATCTGAAAAGGGTTCAGAATTTTAAGTGCTTCAGTACATTTAACAATATTTATCAAAGTGTTATTTGTTAATATGGTACATAATTCATAATTACTTTCAAGAACATTCAAAACAAACAAGATTGGTCACTTCCAAGTCTTCTCCCTTTAAAATATTTGTTGAAAGCATTCAAAAACACTCAATACAAATAAAATTGGTCACCAGTAAGTCTTCCACCATTAAGTTCAGTTCAGTCACTCAGTTGTGTCTGACTGTTTGCAACCCTATGGACTGCAGCACGCCAGGCCTCCTTGTCCATCACCAACTCCCACAGTTTACTCAGAATCATGTTCATTGAGTCGGTGATGCCATCCAACTACCTCATCCTCTGTCATCCCTTTCTCCTCCTGCCTTCAATCTCTCCAACCATCAGGGTCTTTTCAAATGAGTCAGTTCTTCCCATCAGGTGGCCAAAGTATTGGAGTTTCAGATTCAACATCAGTCCTTCCAATGAATATTCAGGACTGATCTCCTTTAGAATGGACTGGTTGGATCTCCTTGCAGTCCAAGGGACTCTCAAGAGTCTTCAACACCAAACTTTAAAAGCATCAATTCTTTGGCACTCAGCTTTCTTCACAGTCCAACTCTCACATCCATACATGACTAAGGAAATACCATAGCTTTGACTAGACGGACCTTTGTTGGCAAAGTAATGTCTCTGCTTTTTAATATGCTAAGTTGGTCATAACTTTTCTTCCAAGGAGTAAGCATCTTTTAATTTCATGGCTGCAGTCACCACCTGCAGTGATTTTGGAGCACCAAAAAATAGTCAGCCACTGTTTCCACATCTACTTGCCACGAAGTGATGGGACCAGATGCCATGATCTTCGTTTTCTGAATGTTGAGCTTTAAGCCAACTTTTTCACTCTCCTCTTTCACTTTCATCAAGAGGCTGTTTAGGTCTTCCTCACTTTCTGCCATAAGGGTGGTGTCATCTGCATATCTGAGGTTATTGATATTTCTCCTGGCAATCTTGATTCCAGCTTGTGCTTCTTCCAGCCCAGCATGTCTCATGATGTACTCTGCATATAAGATAAATAAGCAGGGTGACTATACACAGCCTTGACGTACTCCTTTCCCTATTTGGAACCAGTCTGTTGTTCCATGTCCAGTTCTAACTGTTGCTTCCTGACCTGCATACAGATTTCTCAGGAGGCAGGTCAGGTGGTCTGGTATTCCCACCTCCTTCAGAATTTTCCACTTTGTTGTGATCCACACAGTCAAAGGCTTTGGCATAGTCAATAAGACAGAACTGGATGTTTTTCTGAAACTCTTGCTTTTTCAATGATCCAAAGGATGTTGGCAATTTGATTTCTGTTTCCTCTGCCTTTTGTAAATCCACTTGAATATCTGGAAGTTCACGGTTCATGTACTGTTGAAGCCTGGCTTGGAGAATTTTGAGCATTAGTTTACTAGCGTGTGAGATGAGTGCAATTGTACGGTAGTTTGAGCATTCTTTGGCATTGCCTTTCTTTGGGATTGGAATGAAAACTGACCTTTTCTAGTCCTGTGGCCACTGCTGAGTTTTCCAAATTTGCTGGCGTATTGAGTGCAGCACTTTCACAGCATCATCTTTTAGGATATGAAATAGCTCAACTGGAATTCCATCACCTCCACTAGCTTTGTTCGTAGTGATACTTCCTAATGCCCACTTGACTTCGCATTCCAGGATGTCTGGCTCTAGGTGAATGATCACACCATCGTCATTATCTGGGTCGTGAAGATCTTTTTTGTATAGTTCTTCTGTGTATTCTTGCCATGTCTTCTTAATATCTTCTGCTTCTGTTAGGTCCATACCATTTCTGTCCTTTATCGAGCCCATCTTTGCATGAAATGTTCCTTTGGTATCTCTAATTTTCTTGAAGAGATCTCTAGTCTTTCCCATTCTATCGTTTTCCTCTATTTCTTTGCATTGATCACTGAGGAAGGCTTTCTTATCTCTCCTTGCTATTCTTTGGAACTCTGAATTCAAATGGGTATATCTTTTCTTTTCTCCTTTGCTTTCTGCTTCTCTTCTTTTCACAGCTATTTGTAAGGCCTCCTCAGACAGCCATTTTGCTTTTTTGCATTTCTTTTCCATGGGGATGGTCTTGATCCCTGTCTCCTGTACAATGTCACGAACCTCCGTCCATAGTTCATCAAGCACTCTATCTATCAGATCTAGTCCCTTATATCTATTTCTCACTTCCACTGTATAATCATAAGCAATTTGATTTAGATCATACCTGAATGGTCTAGTGGTTTTCCCTACTTTCTTCAATTTAAGTCTGAATTTGGCAATAAGGAGTTCATGATCTGAGCCACAGTCAGCTCCTGGTCTTGTTTTTGTTGACTGTATAGAGCTTCTCCATCTTTGGCTGCAAAGAATATAATCAATCTGATTTCGGTGTTGACCATCTGGTGATGTCCATGTGTAGAGTCTTCTCTTGTGTTGTTGGAAGAGGGTGTTTGTTTCCATGAACAGTATGAAAAGGGCCATGCTCAGTAAATCTTTAATCCAATTTTCTCTTGATGGGTGGGGCTGTGTTCCCTCTCTGTTATTTACCTGGGGCCAAACTATTGTGAATTAACTGCAGAGTAGTAGAAACAGCAAGAGAACTAGAAGTGGAGCCTGAAGCCATGATTGAATTGTTGCATTATCAAGATCAAACTTTAACAAATGAGGAGTGGCTTCTTATGGCTAAGCAAAGCAAGTAGTTTCTTAAGATGAAATCTACTCCTGCTGAAGATACTGTGAAGATTGTTGAAATGACAATAAGGGATGTAAAATATGACATAAACTTAGTTGATAAGACAGCTGCAGGGCTTGAGGAAATTGACTCGTTTTGAAAGAAGTTCTCATGTGGGTAAAATGCTATGAACATCACTGTATGCTACAGAGAAATCTTTCTTCAAAGGATGAGTCCATGGATGTGGCAAACTTCATTGTTATTTTAAGATACTGCCACAGCCACCTCAACCTTCAGCAACCACTACCTCAATCAGTCAACACCACCAATATAGAGGCAAGACCCTTCTCTAGCATAAAGGATTACAACTTGCTGAAGACTCAGATGATGGTTAACATTTTTTAGCAGTAAAGTTATTTTTGAATTAGGGTATGCACATGCTGTTTTTCCTGACAGCTTATGATTACTATTTACCCTTGTCATTAAGCACTTCCTAAAAACCATTGTTTGGGGCCGCATGATGGGTCATTTTATAAGCATGTACTCTTTGTCCAATGCTGTACTGAGGACTATAGCAGCTATAAGAATACTGGAGAAAAAAAAAAAAAAAGAATACTGGAGAGTGCTATTTTTCTAAGAGTTAAACAAAGGGATTCTTTCATTTTATTACAATTTTATGAGTACTGTTGTTAACTCTAGTATTCAGAATTTTTAAAAAAATTCTTAGTTATAGAAATGTAAAGTATTTGCCAAAGGTCACAGAGCTGGTAAAGAGTAGAACAAGAATATGAACTTAGAAAATCTGACTCCAAAGCCTACCTTTGGAGTAGTTAAGCCTACTTAACTACTATATTATGCCACCTCCCACTTACCCCAAATGGACAGGAATGATTGATCGTATGCTCTATGCCAGATACTAGCACTGATTAATTACCTGCATTAATTTATCTAATTGCCAGTATTGCCTCATGATTGTCATCTTTTTACAGAGGAGAAAGCTGAAACCTAGAGAGAGTAGGTAATGTGCTTAAGATCACATAGGTAGAAAGTGGTGGTCTTGGGTCAGAGCCCAGGTCTCTGACTCTAGCCCTATACTTGACTGCTCTTCTCTACTAGAGCTTAAAACAAAATCTCACTGCCACATTCATTGTCATGAAGCTCCTCTTTTGTTTTTTTTTTTTTTTCTAAGAGTTTTATAGTTTGAGCTTTAATGTTCTGATCTACTTTGAGTTAATTTTTGCATGTTATGTGAGGCAAGTGTCTAACTTCACTATTTTGCATGTGGATATTCAGTTTCTACAGCCCCATTTCTTAAAAAGACTGACCTTTCTCCAATGGTCTTGTCACCCTTATTGAAAATCATTTGACGGTATATGTGAGAGTTTATTTCTGGGCTGTCTATTCTATTCCATTGGTCTATACTTGTGTCTTTATGCCAGTACCATGCTGTTTTGATTAGTTTATCTTTGTATTAAGTTTTGAAGTCTGGAAATATAAGACCAACTGTTTTTCAGGATTTTGGGGGGCTATTAGGGGCCCCTTGGGGCTTCTCTGGTGGCTCAGACAGTAAAGCGTCTGCCTACAATGCAGGAGACCAAGGTTTGATTCCTGGGTTGGGAAGATCCCCTGGAGAAGGAAATGACAACCCACTCCAGTACTCTTGCCTGGAAAATCTCATGGACAGAGGAGCCTGGTAGGCTATAGTCCATGGGGTTGCAAAGAGTCGGACACGACTGAGCGACTTCACTTCACTTCACTTCAAACTATGGTGGAGTGAAGATAATGAAGATAATGGTGACCTCCTTCAAAAGGTCCCATGCATGTACTGCTACACTCAGTGCCCCCAAACCTGTAGCAGGCCACTGCCGACACACGCCACCACCAAAGGCTCCTGCACACTCATGGGCAAGTCTGGGTCAGTCTCTTGTGGGGTCACTGCTCCTTTTTCCTGGGTCCTGGTGTGTACAAGGTTCTGTTTGTGCCCTCCAAGAGTCTGTTTTCCCAGTCCTGTGTACGTTCTGGCAGCTCTAGGGTGGGGTTAATGGTGACCTCTTCCAAGAGGACTTATGCCATACCCAAGTCTGCTGCACCCAAAGCCCCTGCCCCTGCAGCAGTCCACTGCTGACTCATACCTCTGCAGGAGACACTCAAACACAGTTCTGTCTCAGTCTCTGTGGGGTCTCTGGCTTCTGGTGCACACAAGGTTTGTTTGAGCCCTCTGAGTGTCCACAATTAAAATATTGTTAAAATTCCTCTGATACAGGTGAAAATCCATAATGATTCTGCTAGGTAGGTAGAATAGGGAAAAGGAATCCAAAATGGTGGTGGCTAAAAGACAAGGAAGATCCGAGGACCAGAGTGAAGACTTCAGGCAGAACAAACAGAACAAACAGCACTCCTGGCTAAGCCCAATTTGCATAGGGCAGGCCCAGGTGGAGGAAAAAACATATAAAAGGAGGAGCCAAAGCGCTTTCTCTCGGACTCTGTCTCCCGCATGCATGTGTGCGCTCTTTTCTCTCTCTCTCTCTCACTCTCCTGCTATTTTCTAAATAAAATGGAGCTGTAACACTGATTTGCCTAAGAGCTGTAACACGGTTTGTCCAAGACCCGAGAGCTGTGATGTGCCGAGGGCTTTAATGTCCGTTGCTCCAAATCTTTGTTGTGACGAGAAAAAGAACCGAGGAACATACACTTGCGTGACAATTCCAAATCCCTTTACAAGTAACCTGGTCCTATGGCCTGCTCATATTTGTAATCAAGTCTAAGTCTTATTCAATGGAAAACAAATCTCTTAAATAATGCCCTTTGATTTGGTCTTAATATATCAACCAAGAATATCTTGATTCAGGAAATTTAACTTTGGTCATATTTTCTTTTTAAAATTACAAATCAGTAATATTATAGGAAAACAAAAATTAGCAAGATGTGTTTGTATACCACAGTTACTTAAATAATAAATACTAATAGAGAAAATGCCAGAATCAAGTATAATTGCTAGGTTATTTTCAAGAGCTCATCAAATTAAGATGATTATAGTACTGTTTTAAGGCATAAATTTAGCATTCTTAATGAATATGCAAGCCTTAAATGGTAACAGTTATTACTTTAGATATAAATTTTTATGGCCTCATTTATTTTCTAAACAATGAAAAATTTCTATCTTTGTAAAGGATCTCTTTCTGTGTGCCTCTTTTTCTCTCAGTTTGAAAAATAAGAGATTTTTGCTGTAGCAAAAGCAAAGACTAATAATTAAATCAGATAACATTTAAGGAATTTCATTTTTCAATTTATTCAACTGAATTTCTTTCAGTTTCTTCTCTTTATGTATTCTTGAAAAGAAAATGTGTGTTTGAATTGACAAAAAGAAGATAGAAATAACATAAAACTCCTCATCACCTCTTTCTGACATTATGAGTCTTGCCCTGGAATAGAAGACTATCATGCATATGGTGGTTCTTTGAGTTTGTATGGCTTTTGGTATAACACCTTGGTAGTAACTTTTCTTAGGCAAAGGACCCACTCTAACAATTCTTGCCCAGAAAAGAACTGAAAGAACAAATGGAGGTATCAAGGTGTTATCAAAAAAGAAAGACTACAGGGCACTTATTGCCAGAAAAATTTCTGTAACAGAAAACTTGATCTTTAATGCTCCACTCCTTCCCACTTACATCTTATTTTTCCATGTTCCATTTCTGTCTAGGACTGGAAAATAGAGCAGGAAAGGGTGGTTTTTCCAACTACTAATCAGCTCAAGTAGTTAATTTTTCCTTGTGAAATGTACTTTAAAGTGATGATATAGAAAGATTTTTTAAAATTTTATTGGAGTATAATTGTTTTACTATATTGTGTTAGATTCTACTGTACAGCAAAGTGGTTCTGCAATATCTATACATACATTCTCTCTATTATGTATTTCCTTTCCATTTAGGTTACCACAGAACATTGAACAGAGTTCCCTGTGCTAAATAGTAGGTTCTCATATCTATTTTATACATACTATCAGTCTTCCAGTTCATCAAACCTCACATCTTTTTCCTTTGGCTTCTTTCCTGGGTGAGACATTTTGACCAACATAGTTATTTTCTATGTATAATATGTTTTTTAGTCCAAATGTGTAAGTTTCAATTCTGATTATTTATGAACATTAGGGAACTTTTTAAATGATAAGCAAGGAAAAATAAAAGCATCTTGTGAGATACCCCATAACACAGGCCACATCCCTCATTAATCCCAACACCAAGATTAAGTAAACAGAACTGCATTATACACGTTTATAATTTAAACAATATTTTTAAGGCAAAGTAGAGCTACACCAAATCAAATATTAACATATCAAGTAAAAAGCAAATTAATATGAACATATTTAACAGGACAAATGTTTCTTCACAAATATAGTTATCCCTGAGTTATAAGTAATCTTATTATTGACAATAACTTTTACATTATTTAGTACCTGGAGTGCTCTGTACTGATTTTTGCATCTTTCTTACATATTTTCTTGTACATATTTAAAAATGTAAAATATCCTCTTTTGTATTCAATTATATATATAAATCCATAGTCTAGTATATTTCAAAATTATATATATATATATATATATATATCTCCTTTCCTATAATAAAACCACATTTATCTATGTTACAAAAATAATCATTTGAAAACTGAAAAATATTTTTTAATTGTATTAACATTTTTAAATGCCATTTATATATGAAGTTGCTCAATTTAAAATAAGAGACACTGATGTATAGAACAGTCTTTTGGACTCTGTGGGAGAGGGAGAGGGTGGGATGATTTGGGAGAATGGCATTGAAACATGTATAATATCATATATGAAATGAGTCACCAGTCTAGGTTCGATGTATGATACTGGATGCTTGGGGCTGGTGCACTGGGACGACCCAGAGGAATGGTATGGGGAGGGAGGAGGGAGGAGGGTTCAGGATGGGGAACACATGTATACCTGTGGTGGATTCATTTTGATATATGGCAAAACCAGTACAATATTATAAAGTTAAAAAATAAAATTAAATTAAAAAAAATTTTTTTAAATAAATAAAATACCAAGATATTGGTAATATTAGATAGGATACCACCTACTTGGTGTAGTTTCAGAATGGCTCCACTGAGCATGCGTATTAGCTATTGATAAATGAAAATGGAACTTGTGTACTAGTTCTATTTCTAAAGAAAGAACAGAGGACACTTTGTGAACACCTCTCTCTTCCTGGCTTGAAAATAGGCTTTCACTTAAATTATCTAATTTAAACTTCATAATGACTCTACCCTAATACACTGAAATAATTATCCACATTTTTCAGATTAGGAAACTAATAATATTTAGAGAGACCAGATAATTTCCTTGTGGTAATATTTATTATAGCTCTTGATTTGTTATTTATATGCTAATGTTCCAGCAAACCTATCTATCTCACAAAGATGCATATATAGGATAAGCTAAAATAAATTTATATTAAGTGAGGTTGAGGTAGAATAGAACAAAATGAAGTTACATATTCCAGAGTTAGGATACAACTTTATCTAAGCCTTCTAACAGACAAGATTTAAAACATAGTCATTTATATGTCATATACTACCTACAAGTTAAAAATTAGCAGTTGCTCAGAAAAAGCACATCTAATCAGAGACTTGAGAGAAATTACCTTATTTTTGTAATTTCCTGACATGATCACTGTCAACGGGGGATTTTCACAAAACCATTTCTTATAATTCATGTAGTCTAACAATATTATACTGTTCAAGAGAAAAAATGAATATGTCAGCAGCAATCTATTAACTGATGTAGAAAGGAGAGGCTTTTCCTTTAGGAGAATCCTAGATACACACTGAAAATAATGTTTCTGAAAACTATTTATTACCATGGGCAATGGTCACAATAAAATGTTAAAAGTGAGAAATATATTTCAAAATAAAATGTTAAAGTGAAAGAAAATAAAATGTATATTCTCCTACATTCATCATATTTAAGGTTCCCTATAAATTATTTTCCAGATCTAACATAAATGTCTCTAATTAGCTCCTATTAGAAACACAAATAATATCATTAAATAAATAATTAAATCACACTTGTGTCTATCTGCAGCCATCAAGGGCTAAGTAACATTTGAATAGTATAACATATTATCAAAATATATTAAGGTAAGATAATCATGCTTAACAATTCTCTTTCAACTATGTCTTCTGTACTTTTTATTTCACCAAGAGAATGAGTTAGTAATTAACCTATTGTTAGAAGAGCTAAATCCCAATTTACCCACGACCTTAAACTGCACAAAAGCACATTCCTTCTTTAATGCATGCGTGTGTATGTAAAAATAGAAACTGAAGTGTCATAGGGAACATACCCTTCTTCTATTCATTGCCACTTGCCTGACAGGTCAAGTAGCTTCAGGCCAAAATAATTCATTTCAGGTCACCAGGCTAACAATTTCCAGTTTACAGTTCTCTAGTAAAACGAATTCTAACACATACCAGAAAATAGAAAACTGCCTTCAAAACATTTTGGAAACCTTCAAAGAATAAACCAGGCTTTTCATTAGTGCTGTAAAATTTAATGACACTTCCACTTATAATTGGCTTTTTAAAAATTTATTTTATGATTACATTATCTGACATCTATGTCTTTCTCAACTTAACTTTTATCCCTTTATCACAACTCATTAGGCAGGGAAGCAAGGAGATACGAAACATAAGTTAAATGGTTTTATTGTTGGCCCTTTTGGCAAAAAAAAAAAAGACAACTCTACTCCCTAGAGAATTATCTAGACTCTAAAGGCCAGTAGGAATTCTTTAGTTGTTTTCTATTTTATAATATACTTAATATTTCCTACTGTCCTTAAAAATTATTCCTTGAACAAATACTATAGGACTTCAGCATCCTAATATAGTCAAGGTAGAAAAGTTGGAGAACAGGAAAAGTACAAAGGAAAACAATTACCAATGCTAAAATTTGATGTATGTCATTTTTTTTCCAGCAGGTAAAAACACATTTTTTTAAAATTTATCTTATACTATCCATTTTTTTAGCATTTTCTCAACTTTAGCAATCTATTTTGCAAAACAGATCTTCAGTTCAGTTCAGTCACTCAGTCGTGTCTGACTCTTTGCGACCCCATGAATCGCAGCACGCCAGGCCTCCCTGTCCATCACCAACTCCCGGAGTTCACTCAGACTCACATCCATGGAGTCGGTGATGCCATCCAGCCATCTCATCCTCTGTCGTCCCCTTCTCCTCCTGCCCCCAATCCCTCCCAGCATCAGAGTCTTTTTCAATGAGTCATCTCTTCACATGAGGTGGCCAAAGTACTGGAGTTTCAGCTTTAGCATCATTCCTTCCAAAGAAATCCCAGGGCTGATCTCCTTTAGAATGGACTGGTTGGATCTCCTTGCAGTCCAGGGGACTCTAAAGTCTTCTCCAACACCACAGTTCAAAAGCATCAATTCTTCGGTGCTCAGCCTTCTTCACAGTCCAACTCTCACATCCATACATGACTACTGGAAAAACCATAGCCTTGACTAGACAGACCTTTGTTGGCAAAGTAATGTCTCTGCTTTTGAATATGCTGTCTAGCTTGGCCATAATTTTCCTTCCAAGGAGTAAGCATCTTTTAATTTCATGGCTGCAGTCACTATCTGCAGTGATTTTGGAGCCCCCAAAAATAAAGTCTGACACTGTTTCCACTGTTTCCCCATCTATTTCCCATGAAGTGATGGGACCAGATGCCATGATCTTCATTTTCTGAATGTTGAGCTTTAAGCCAACTTTTTCACTCTCCTCTTTCACTTTCATCAAGAGGCTTTTTAGTTCCTCTTCACTTTCTGCCGTAAGGATGGTGTCATCTGCATATCTGAGATTCTTGATACTTCTCCCAACAATCTTGATTCCAGCTTGTGCTTCTTCCAGCCCAGCATTTCTCATGATGTACTCTGCATATAAGTTAAATAAAAAGGGTGACAATATACAGCTTTGACATACTCCTTTTCCTATTTGGAACCAGTCTGTTGTTCCATGTCCAGTTCTGACTGTTGCTTCCTGATGTGCATATAGGTTTTTCAAGAGGCAATACAGATCTTAGTAGCTAAATATTTCATTATATGGATGTATTGTCATTTATTGAAGTAACTTTGAGGTTATTTCCACTTTTTGCTATTAAAAATAAAGCTACAGTGGGCACCCTTGTGAACATATCTTTATGCATAACCGAATTTTCTCATAAATTCCAATAATTTTAATATTTAAGTCAAAGTATAAGACATTTTTAAAATTTGACTTCCAAAGGCAATTTATATAGTTCTATCATTTTCTACTCTATATAGCAGTATGACAATGCCCTTTTCCAAGAAGTCTACCAAATAATATATTTTTCTTTAATTTTGCCAATTTCACTGGTAAATATTACTTCTTATAAGGTCATCTTCAGAAGGTGAAAATCTGAAAGAATTAATCTCCACAACAAGAAGCACTAAAAAAAAGAATTTCTATAGGCTAAAGGACAATGATATCAGATAGAAACTTGGTTTTACAAGAAGGAATGAACACCAGAAAAAAATAACATTGCTCAGTAAATATTAGGAACCATTGAAATTATTATTCCCATACTTAATGCAAATTTCTGTTGTCACCTTAAAGACATCTAGCCATTTAAAGTAATTTTAAAAATAGATTTTTAAAATATTTAGAAGTACATGACAATTAAAAATATATTGTTATAAATTTCTTATATTTTTCTTTAATAGAATTAGTGCTGTTTAAAGGATTGGTAATAGAATTTTTAATGCATGCTGTAATAAATTACATATGCATATTTTATTATCTAAAGAAAAACCCCGAAGTACAAAAAGGAACAACTACAATGTAACAAGATCAGATAATGCAGAATATTAAAAATACATTTATATACTGCCAAGAAAAGACAAAAGAAAAGCACTGGATGACAACAAATGGTTAATTTTAAAAAATCAAATAATGATATGAAATTCAAGCATGTCAATAACTACATTAAATTTTACAAATTAAACAATCCTTGAAACACAGACTGTAAAGCTGGATTTTAAAAAGCAAGACTCAACCATGAAAAATAAATAATTTTTAACATAAAAGAATGATAAATTTTAAAGTTAAGATATTTTTCACTATGCAAGCATTGATCATAAGAAACCTGTTATAGCTATACTAACGTCTACCAAAAAGACTTGAAGATGAACAGCATACCAGGAAATTAAAAAGTATGTCCAATTAGATGATAATAAAAGTAAACAAAATAAAATTTATGGAACTCAGCTAATTCATTTTTAAATAAAATTTATAGGTTTCTTCTCCAATTTTTAAAATTGTGGTAAAATATACATAACATAAAATATACCACCTTAATTATTTCAACTATACAGTTCAGTGTCATTAAATATATTCGTGATGTATAACCACCACCACTATACACCTCTGTAACTCTTTTCATCTTGTAAACTGAAACACTCTACCCTTCAACAATAACTCCCCCTTTTCCCATCTGCCCCACCTCTGGCAACCACGAATTTACTTTGTCTCTGTGATTCTGACTACTCACATAAGCGGAATCATACTGTGTTTGTCTTTTTGTGACTAGCTTATTTTACTTAGCATAATGTCCTTAAGATTCATCTATTAATATATTCTCTTGCCTGGAAAATCCCATGGACGGAGGAGCCTGGTGGGCTGCAGTCTATGGGGTCGTGAAGAGTCGGACACGACTAAGCGACTTCACTTTCTCTTTTCACTTTCATGCATTGGAGAAGGCAATGGCACCCCACTCCAGTACTCTTGCCTGGAGAATCCCATGGACGGAGGAGCCTCGTAGGCTGCAGTCCATGGGATCACTGAGAGTCGGACACAACTGAGAGACTTCTCTTTCGCTTTTCACTTTCATGCATTGGAGAAGGAAATGGCAACCCACTCCAGTGTTCTTGCTTGGAGAATCCCAGGGGCGGGGTAGCCTGGTGGGCTGTCGTCTATGGGGTCGCACAGAGTCAGACACGACTGAAGCGACTTAGCAGCAACAGCAGCAGCATATGTCAGAATTGTCTTTCTTTCTAAGCCTAAATAATATTTCATAGTATACATAAACCACATTTAAGTTATCCATTCATCCAGCAATGGATATTGGGATTGCATCCATGTTATAATTATTGTGGATAATTTTGCTATGAATATGAAAGTAAAAACATTTCTTTGAGTTCTGGTTTTTAGTTCTTTGTGTTTGTTTTGCTTTCTCTTACCTAATGGCTCTAGCCAGAACTTCAGGTACTACACTGACTGGAAGTGACAAAAGCAGGCATCCTTGCTTTGCTCCTGATCTTAAAGGGCAAGTTTCAGAGAATGACATTCACTGTTGGTTTTAATTATTGCTTTCATTATGTTTAGGTAGTCTCTGCCTATTCCTTGTTTGTTGAGTGTTTTTATCGTGAAAGGGTGGGTGTTGAATTTTGTCACTTTTTTTAATCAATTTGAATGATCATGTAGGTTTCTTTACTTTCATTTTGTTGGCTTTATCACATTGATCAATTTTCATATATTTAATAATCCTTGCATTCCAACAATAAATTCTACTTGGTCATTTTATAAAATTCTTTAATAAACTGTTGAATTTTGTTTGATAGCATTTCATTGAAGATTTTTGCATTAATGTCCATAAAGGATATTGGTCTCTACTTTTCTTGTAGTGCCTCTGTCCAACTTTGATACAAGTTAATGTTCTTCAGTAAATCTCCAGTTTGAAATATGTTTTGATTTAAGTAATGCAGTGGGATATTTGTAGTCATTAGAAAAATAAGGTTGACCTTTCTTTCCAGCCAAGATGGAGTAACAGAAACCAGATCTACCCTACCTGAAACAGCTTAAAAATTAGGCAAATACATGAAACAAAGGCTTTCAAAACATCATACATTAGGTAATGAAGACAATGAAATGCGCCTTATGATTGTTCCAGCTTACTGCCAGTTGTAAATCTGCATGTAGCAACTCAAAGAGAAAAAAACCCAGGCAGTGCCTGGCAATATCCCTAATGGGAGACAGAGCTGAGTGTCAAAGGAAGCTACAGTCTCCAAACCAGAATAATAGAGGAGAGAAAAATACACTCAGAGAGAACCCCAGAGATGTGCAGATAATCCATCTAATATTCGTTAAACTACTGTTCAGCACATGAGTGTGAGAAAACTACCCATGTCTGTGAGGAGGAGCAGGGAATCATCTGAAAGGATTACAGGAAATAGTACTTGGAGCTCCCACAAGGCTGGGAATAATTCCCGTTCCCAAGAACCAGATAGAAAACCTCACAATGCACAGAACATGTAATGCTAACAAGCGTCTTGCTTCTGCAATGTGGAAAAAATTAATTCCAGACTTTTAAAGCAAGACCCTATGTTAAGGATACTTGAAGAAACACTGGATACCTTTGTTCAAGAAAAGACAAGAGAGATAGAAGAACCTAACTGAACTTCTAAAAATGAAAACTTAAATGTCTGAGATAAAAATACACTAAAAAAGCAGATTAGGTCTTGAAGAAGAAATGCCACATGAACTTAAAAATAAAGTTATCTGAAATGAAACCCAGAAGAAACAAGACAGAAAGAGAGAAAGATAATAATGAAGGGACTGTAAAATAACATTAAGCAATTAAAATATGTATAAGTAGAATCCCCAGAGTGGAGGACTGAATAGCTATTTTAAGAAATAATGGCCAAAACTTTTCCAAATATGATAAAAACTATAAACACACAGGTGCAAGAATCATAGCAAATAAAAAGCATGACAAACATGAATATAATTACACAAAAGAGTAAATAAAGTGGAAGTGTTAGTCACTCAGTCATGTCAGACTCTCTGCAACCTCATAGACTGTAGCCTGCCAGGCTCCTCTGTCCATGGAATTTTCCAGGCAAGAATATTGGAGTGGGTAGCCATCCTGTTCTACAGGGGATCTTCCAGACCCAGGGAACAAGCCCAGGTCTCTTGTATTGCAGGCAGATTCTTTACCATCTGAGCCACTAGGGAAGCCCATGCAAAAGCATATCATTATCAAATTGTTTCAAATCAGCAATAAAGACAGTATCTTAAAAGGAGCCAGAGAAGCAGCCATAAAGAAAAAAAATAACTATGACAGATATCTCATTAAAAAAAAAAAAAATGAAGACGATGTTAAAGCAACATCTTTAAAGAACTAAAAGGGATGAACGTCAACTTATAATTCTTAAACCAGTGTAAATATATTTAATAAAGTTAAAATACACACTTGTTCAGACATACAAAACTTGAAAGAATTCATCCGCAACAGACATGAATCATAAGAAATATTAAAGGTCCTAAAGCAAAATAATATTAAAAATACACATTTTTAAAACTTGAGTCAAACAAAGCCTAAAGCAAGACCCCAAGAGATCAACCTGTTTAGAAGTAACTGTAGTCCAGAATAAAGCCCAAGAATATTTTTAGAAATACAAAAGCACCCCAAAGGTAAATTAAGCAAGCCTGGCATCCAATGAAAAATCATGAGCCAAGCAAGAAAGGAGGAAAACACAACCAATAATAGAAAGAATAACACAAAATATTCCAAAAGGTGGTATAGTGTGAAATATATTGACAACTGTTTTAGAAAATTCTTTGGCAGCTTCTTAAAGACCAAAAAAAGGCTTGAACCAAATGTTCACAGCTGCTTCATCAGTAATAACCCAAACTGGAAATAATCCAAATGTCTATCACCAGATGAACAGATAAACTGTGGTATATCCATACATTGGAACACTACTCATCAATAAAAAGGAATGCATACTGATGCAGACATCAACATTTCAGAATGTTAAAATAAACATGAGAGAAAAGGTCAGACCAAAAAAAAAACGTTTATACTCTATGATTGAATTTACATGAAGTCCTGGAAAATGTACATGAATCTGTAGTGAACGAAAGCAGTTCAGTGGTTGCTGGCAGATATTGACTAGAGAAAGGTATAGGAGGATAACAAAGTGAAATAAGGCAATTTTTCAGTGAATGATAGGTTCAGTTTCTCAACTGTAGTAATATTTTCACAGGAAGACATATATATTACATCCTACCAAATAGTATACTTCGATATAGTTATACTTCAATAAAGCTATTAAAAACCAAAAGAAGGTCCATAGGTACTAACTAATATGAGAAAATGTTTATTATAAATCAATTTTTTATAGTCTGGGAAACTATGTATTTTATCATCCTAACTTAGTACAAAACAATAGATACATATACATATTTGTATAGACCTAGAAGATACCTGGCTGAGAAGGCAATGGCACCCCACTCCAGTACTCCTGCCTGGAAAATCCCATGGACAGAGGAGCCTGGTGGGCTGCAGTCCATAGGGTAGCTAAGAGTCAGACACAACTGAGCGACTTCACTTTCACTTTTCCCTTTCATGCATTGGAGAAGGAAATGGCAACCCACTCCAGTGTTCTTGCCTGGAGAATCCCAGGGATGGCAGAGCCTGGTGGGCTGCTGTCTATGGGGTCGCACAGAGTCGGACACGACTGAAGCGACTCAGCAGCCGCAGCAGCAGCAGCAGACACCTGGAAATAAAGGTTTATGCTCACAGCAGGGCACACAAAGGAAGTAAAGTAGGTTTCAGGAATCGTAGTGGACTTTTTGCTTTATATACATCACATTTTTATAACCAGGAAGCTATTCATTTGACATTTAATTTACATAAATAAATTGCCTTAGAGAAATTAGAACTGTCTTATAAATGTTTTAACTCATTCTGAGGCAGGAAGCAGATGGGCCCATCAGGGAATAGCAATTGGAGATTCATTCCCTATGGCCTGAAACTCCAAAACGAGAAAAGCAGTATAATTGAGGGAGGAGGCTGGGCCCTGCCCAGACCACATATTTCTTATTCTCCAAGTCAAGAGACTTCCCCAACCACACATACATGAAAAAGGCTCCTTGGAGACCAAAGGGGATTTATGTCAAGGGATATTCCCTACTCAGATACCTTTTCGCTAAAATCCATCTTGACTAAGAGCTGTGTGTGCACACGTTGGAGGATCCTGAGATATACCAAATATGGACTGTGAACCAGGCAAATCAAAATGATTGGCCAAAGGAAACCCAGAAGAAATGCCCCATAAAAGTAATTCCAACTGTCATGAGGATGCAACTCAGTGCCTCTCTCTCTCCCTGAGTCTGCCCATGTATCTATTCACACACACTATACTTTTTTTTTTCCTCCTAATAAATACTTGCTTCACTACTTTCCATCTTTGTGGAAATTCTTTTCTGCAAAGCTGAAGGGCCAGGGCCCTTGTCACCGACCACAGGTCTAGTGGCTAGGATCTGATGTTCTCACCACAAGACCTAATCCCAATCTCCAGCTAGGAACCAAAGCCCCGCTCCAAGTCACTGCAGACTGAAGTGACCCAAGATCAATTCTTTCTCATTTCTCATTTGAATAAGTAATAAGGGATATAAGTAATAAGCGCAATAACCTTTTGCTAAGGTTATTGCTTAATTTTTGTAATTAGTGTTGCCATCTTGGTTATACTCTGTCCCTTAGATTGAAGAAATCTTCTGAGCATGATGAAAGTAAAACCAAAAATAAAAATATCATAAACTAAACCTGCCTAGAAATATAGCTTTTCATTTCAACTAGTAGTAAATTAAAATCCTGGTTAAATATTTAGACCCTGGTATACATACAGATGGATTCTTTGTGTGATACATGAGCAGAACAAAATAGTTAAAATAGCTAAAACAGCTAAAGTGGCAAATTTAAGACTCAGAAATCTGGCTGCCTCTAGGGTATAATTGCATTTCTTTCCAGGGAACCTCACACCTTGAATTAATGAGAACATTTGGATATTGTTTTCTTTCTTTTTTTTTTTTTTACCTTTATCTCTATTTGATATATAACAGACCAAAAAAGAAGGAACTGCAAAAAGCAATTCTATAACTTTTTACCAAAAACAATCATACTGATCTTTTTATATACAGGTCAATTTAAGGACACACCAGATTCTTTATGTATCAAATTAGCCAATATTTCAAAAGGCTTAGAGCCTAACAATATTATGTAATTCTTATAAATTAATAATGAGTTTTAAGTGCCACAACACCTATAAGTAATAAAAGAAACCTATGATTTCTGCCTAGACAGGCTGTTAAAGAAATGGTTTTTCATTTAGAATAACTTTGCAAAGTAGTCAACTGCCAACTTAACCAATGGGTTGTAACAAATAGGTTTTGTTTTAAAAGTTCATTTGCAAATCTTACTGTTTGAAAATTAGAATACATTACTTTCTTTGCTTAAAAAGAATCCTAGCTTTAACACTAGTCAGGCCACTAAAGCCTACTTGGTGTGCATGCGTGCTAAGTCGCTTCAGTTCTGTCTGACTCTTTGTGACCCTATGAACTACAGCCTGCCAGGCTCCTCTGTCCATGGGATTCCCAGGCAAGAATACTGGAAGGGGTTGTCATTCCTTCCTCCAGCGAAGCTTTGCAACCCAGGGATCAAACCGAAGTCTCTTAAGTCTCCTGCACTGACAAACAGGTTCTTTACCACTGGGAAGAACCAAGTGGGAAGCCCCAAGCCTACTTGGTACCTAATTTAATATGTATATATCATATTCTACAAGTACTAAAGAGATGCACCATTTTAAATATTCATTTTCATAAATAAATACATGACAGTTTTAACTTGGAACTTGAAAAATGTACCATACCCTGCTAAAGTTGTAGTTAGAACTTCCCACTTCCTAAGTCTTCCTCTCCCTAATACTAAGTAGAATCAGTCTACAAAAGTATGAAATGTTTTTATCTTGTTAACTGCCTTTATCCCCCAATAGAATATAAGCTCTAGGAGAGCAGAAAGCATACCAAAGAGACAGTTGTCAGCAACAACAACAAAAAAGGTAAGGACAAGGGGTAACTGGATCAATATTATGATTAAAAATTTGAGTAGGAAATGATGATACAAGATATATGTGCTGTGCTGTGCTTAGTCAACTCAGCTGTGTCCAACTCTTCGTGACCCCATGGACTGTAGCCTGCCAGGCTCCTCTGTCCATGGGGATTCTCCAGGGAAGAATATTGGAGTGGGTTGCCATGCCCTCCTCCAAGGGATCTTCCCAACCCAAGGATCAAACCCAGGTCTCCCTCTCCTGCATTACAGGCTGATTCTTTACCAATTGAGCCACCAGGGAAGTCCAAGAATACTGGATTAGGTACCCTATCCCTTCTCCAAGGAATCTTCCCAACCCGGGAATCGAACCAGGGTTTCCTGCATTGCAGGCAGATTCTTTAACAACTGAGCTACCAAGGAAGCTCACAAAAGATACACAGTACATAACAATTAAAAACTCCAGGAACAAGAAGCTATACAGGATCCATAGTTCAATTATAAGATAATGGCTTCAAATAAGATTCAGTGAGTTTTAGGAAAAAAACAGAATGTATCCAATACAGAAACAAAAATAATTAACAAGCTGAAATATAACAAGGAAACAGTAATGAACACATATATGTGTTCTCTCCACAAGAAAATAAAAGGGGTTATCAGAAATTCCAGGAGATAAAAACAGTCTAAGATGACTGCTTTCAGCATATCATGCAAACTAAAATGTAGCAGGGTTTTCAGCAATGAGTAGAATTCAAAAAGAAAGAATACATTTCAACTTGGTATTAGACATACAGATCTATCTTTGGAATTCAGAAGACACGATATAAATTTGGCAAATTGATTTTCTCTTCCCTGAACAAAATTTGCACAATCATAAGCAAATCTTTGCAAGTTGTCAACTTTTAGAATTAAACCTATAGACAAAACATCATGTTTAAAAAATAAAAACAATCTGCTTTAACAGTGTAGGCATAAGGACATATCTGACAGAAGTTAGTAAATAGGAATGGGGAAATTAGGAGGTCAAAATAACAGGAAGACTAATCATATATATATACATATATATATATAAATCTATATATAAACCACATGGTAATCACAAACCAAAAATCTATAATAGATAACACATTACCAAAGAGAGAATGGAATCCAAACATAACAAGATAGTCATCCAATCACAAAGGAAGTAAACAAAAGTTGTCAAGCAAAATACATCAGAGAAACACAAACACCATATGATTTCACTTATATGTAGAATCTAAAGAACAAAGAAACGAACAAATACCACAAGACAGAAACAGAGTTCTAGATGCAGGGAACAAACAGCTGGTTGCCAGATGGGGGAGGAAAGAAATAGGTGAGGGAGATTGAGAGGTATAAACTGCAAATTGCAAAATAGATGAGTCACAGGCATGAAACGTACAGAGTGGGAAATGCAATCAGTAACTAAATGACATCTTTAGATGCTGACATACTGTAACTAGACATAATGTAGTGATAAGTTTGAAATATACAGAAATAACAAATCACCGGGTTATGTAATAGGAACTAACATAGGTGCAGATAAACTGTACTTCAAAAAAAACCAAATTCATAGAAAAAGACATCAGATTTGTGGTTACCAGAGGACAAGGGTGGGAGAGAGGGACCTGGATGAAGGCAGTCAAAACATACAAACTCCTAATTATAAATCAATACACAGCATATAACATACAATATGATAAATATAATCAACACTGCTGCAAGTTATATATGAAAGTTGTTAAGAGAATGAATCCTTAGAGTTCTCCTCACAAGGAAAATAGTTTTTTCTATGTCTTTAATTTTGTATCTATATTCCATAATGGATGGACATTCACTAAACCTAGGGTGACAATTACCTTATAATATATATAGTGCAAATCATTTTGTTGTATACCTTAAACTTGGTGCTATATATCAAAATTACATCAACAAAATTGGAAGAAAAATGTAATTGAAAATATTTTTGAAAGAACAGGAGCCACTAATAGTCATTATAAAACGTACAGAACCAAGAGATACAGCCTATATTTCAAAGAATAATAAATATGGGTGTGTCTGTATATATGTGTGAGTATATATAAATATACATATATATATGTGTGTGTGTGTGTGTGTGTATATATATATATATATATATATATTCCTGCATGCATGCTCAGTCATGTACAACTCTTTGCAACCCTACAGACCATAGCTGGCCAGGCTTCCCTATCCATGGGATTTCCCAGGCCAGAATATGGGAGTAGGTTGCCATTTCTGACTCCAAGGCATTTTCCTAACCCAGGGATCAAACTTGAGTCTCCTGTGTCTCTTGCATTGGCAGGTGGATGCTTTAACAATGAGCCACTGAGGAAGCCCACATACATATAAACAGAGAGAGAGAGAGAGAGAGAGCTATATGTCATAAAGAAAGAAACTAGATAATGATGGAATAACTACATTGGGGAGTTGGCAGGTACAAAATGATAGAAGTGAACTAATTCCTTTCTACATCATAGAAAAGAAATAATCATTTCTAGAATTGATAAATCAAGAAAGGGCAGTATAAACAGTGTCAAGATACTATAGTTTCCCAAAACAAGGAAACAACTGTAAGAAGTTGCCCTGCTTGGCATTTGATATTTCTGTGCCATTTAATTTTTTAACCATTTGCTTTAAATATTTTCATGAAAATTTTATTTGATAAAGGGAAGATATACTCAATAACATGTGCAGCAGGCTCAGTATGAGTTCTGTGCAGGACTGTATGAGCCAAACTGTCATTTGCAATTCTAGTACTTCAGGCGTGAAGAATCACAGATGCAGGGAGAGTAAAAGCTCTGGTTCTCTGTCCAGTCATACCCAGTCCCCACTGATGAACTGAGCACCTTTTTAAAGTATTTACCCATCAATTATGGTATAGACACCTCATCAAACTTTAAAGCCAAAAGCACTGAAGATCAGCCTCACCCAGTCCCTGCCATAAAAGCATTCTCCCTGGTTAACTATTTCCCCATCAGTGTAATCTGAGCAGTTCTATAGGGACTTTCAACTATTAATATAAACATCAGACTTGCTTCTGAGATGAAATGAGTATGTAGTTGTCTAGTTTTTCTACAACTACTCTACTTTTGGCCTTCACAAATATTTTTTTAAAACTATATATTGTTAGATAACCAGATATATGAAAGAAGAAAAAAGAGTAAAGGATAATGTGTTGACATATTAGATAACATGTCTGGGGACTTTATGGTGAAGGACAAAGGAAGTTAATAAGCACTTGGTCATGGAGGATCTGGAAAGAAAGGAAATAATGGGCGAAAACCCTGAAGAAAGAAGATGTCTGGTGGGCTTAGTAAGGCTGGAATAGAGTGCTGGTGAGGGGCTGGATTGTGAAAGATAATTCAGGGGGCAGTGTGACTAGAGAGGGACATATAGATCATATGGAGTCTTGTTGGGCAAGTTAAGACTTAAGGATTTTCTCCAACAGAAGGAGAAACACTGGAGATTTCTGAGCATAAGACTGACACAATGCGTTGGCCACTGGTTTGACATCTGAAAATGTACAAAAGCAGAAGTAAGGAGACAAGAGATGATGAGAAGTGGACAGATTAGGGTTATACTTTGAAGGTAGAGATGATAGGAGAAAAAGAGAAGCTTCAAGTATTAAACCAAGGTTTTCAGAATAAAAACTGGAAGAATGGAGTTGTCACTTACTAAGATATGGAAGACTCGAGGAGGAAGAGGTCCTGGGGGGGCATGTCAGGAGTTCAGAAATACTACTAGATATTTCTTTCTAGATAAAAAGAGATCATATCTATATTTTCACCATAGTAAAAATCTGATTGAATTCAAATATTCTCCACTTCAGGTAAGTGGAAATATGACCATTTTGAGATTTCTAATGTTACTAAAAGCATCCCAAATCCGTATTGCAGGAAAATGGACCTGGAACACAGCAATTAAGCATGCAAATGAGCAGCTCATTTCTTTTGGTCCTGGGAAAATATCATTAATCAAATTTATGAATGCAATGAAATCATTTCTTCCATGTTTATTAAAAGTCATTATGAAAATGTTATCTCTGGGTTCAGCTGACAGTTTTCAACTTAATGTGGCTTTTAATCAATGGCAACAAAATCAATTATGTCACCACTGGACACCTCAAGGAAGGTAAATTACTACCAGTCAAAAGTTGTTTTCCTTTAGATTTATATCCCCACAGATGTATTAAAAAAAAAAAAAAGGAAACTAGAACCATAAAAAAATAGTAGAATCATGTTTTCTATAGGATAACACTGTGTAATGGAAAGGACCCTTATTCAGGAGAAAAAAGGCAGTCCGAGTTCCATGGTCTGCTACCCACCAGCAGGGTAACCTTTAAAACTTCACCCGATTTTATTGAGCTGCAGATTCTCCTTCTTTTGAATGCCTTCTTAACGTTTTACAATACAATATAAATGTAAAATGGTATTAATCATAAATTACATGTAAATTACCTACTCATTTATTTACTCATTCAAGTATCATTACTTGCTTAGTGCCAATCAGATATTTTAATATCATCTTGACTGTGTAAATAATATTTTTTTAACTTTTTATTTTATATTAGCATACAGCCAATTAGCAACATTGTAATAGTTTAAGGTGGACAGCAAAGGGACTCGCCATACATCTACATGTATCCATTCTCCCCCAAACTCCTTGAAGTGAGCATCTTCATTTGCTTGGAAAACATACAGGTATGTATTCAAGGCAGGTGAAGGATGGATAAGAAGATGAATGGGCAGATAGATGAATTAATCAATTGATAGTGTACATGAAACTACTTCATAAGATTCAAAGTGCCATTTCGATGTTGATTTTGAGTATTCAGGTAGAATAGCCATCTGACTAAATAAAGGGAGATAAAAGTTTAAAGATGTGTTGACAATGCATTTATAATCTCAAGTTACACAGCCACCTTTTGAGGAAAGCTGATATGATGTTCTATTCCCCACTCCAAGTTATAGCCAGTCATTGTATTCAGTACTTCCCACCAGAGAATACACAATATACACAAATGACAACATGAAGACTCTCCAACTATAAAACAGAAGTAAAGATATATCCCAATCTAAATATAAACCTCATTAAAATTTCTTGGGAAAAAATTTAAAAACCACACAGTCAACAGAAATTAAATCCTATTGACCTTACAAGTTAAAATCTCTACAAAATTAGTAGTCCAAAATCAATGCTCCTCAAATTTTTATTTCACTCAACCTCAACAGGGTGAATTCTCTATGCTAGGGAGAAGACTTCAGAGGTTCCAGTCTTGTTAATTCTTCTAGATACTCAAGACAATATATTCATTGCTAAATCTCTCAAGAAAAGCCCTTTTAATGGTCTGGAAAGTTAATAGGGTATTAAATATTATCATAGTATTTGCTGCATATCCATGAAATTTAGGGATAAAAAGCATTACTTATCTCTAAAAGTTATCACATTCAACATTATGCTTCTAAATACAGTATTCAGGAATGCCAAAGCATCGCTGGTATCTGAGAGAAAGGAAAATGGATAGAGAGAATATCAGTGTCAGTCTGGCTAAAATACTAGTCAGTTTATAATAGATGCTTGGAATCCACAACCTGTAAGAAGATTAAGCTCAATTCCACCAACAGGTTAATGTTAGGAATAAGTCTATCAGGAGAAAATCATCCAGTTATACTATTCCCATCTTCAAGTTGCTTGTTTTGTTTTAGTTTTGTTGTTTTTTTTTTTTTTTTTTTTTGCAATGTTTGAAAAATTGCAATGTCAGCAGCCCTAGTCATTTAAAGCATGTTTTCTCCTATTCAGTATATTCGACATATCTTAATACTCCTTTCTCCTTTGAGTTCTATGTTTCTCTCACCCCAGTGTTGAGTCGTCAGCAATGTCTAATGATGCAACATTCATAATGACTTGCAACAATTCAATTATTATTTGAGTTGGTTTCCTTCTCTGTTTGGGCTTCCTGTGTGGCTTAGCTGGTAAAGAATCCACCTGCAATGCGGAGACCTGGGTTCGCTCCCTGGGATGGGAAGATACCCTGGAGAAGGAAAAAGCTACCCATTCCTGTGCTAGTTGAGTTTGCTGAGCTTGACTTCTCTCCATTGTCTTTCCATGGGTTTTTCTAGTCAAGAAGCTTGTTTTTTTAACTCCTCTAGATGTTCTCTTCTGGAGCCTCATCAGAGTAAGAGAGATAAAATCAGTTAGCCTGGTTCTACCTGAAGTATTTTGCCCATTTTCTCTCCTTTTTCTGGGTAACTCCCACCATTAGGTGGGCTTCCCTGGTGGCTCAGACAGTAGAGAATCTGCCTGCTATACAGGAGACCTGGGTTTGATCCCTGGGTTGGGAAGATCCCCTGGAGAAGGGAATGGCTACCCACTCCAGTATTCTGGCCTGGAGAATCCTCATGGACAGAGGAGCCTTTCAGGCTACAGTCCATGGGGTCACAAAGAGTAGGACACAACTGAGCAACTAACACTTTCCACCATTAGGGTATTTCTCTATAGACTGACATATAGTCAAAACCACAATCTATTGTTCTATGTATTGCATCTTTGTTGTGTCTTCCTACAGAATATGAATTCTATAAATTTCAGGTAGGTTCCCTCAGGACAAAGAGAATACCTGACTTCCCCTTGTAATAATTCATAATGGTTTGAGTATTTTGCACTAATATTCCTAAGTTCCTCCTTGTAAATGTGTCCAAATTTCCTTATAACTAAATGGCATAGTCATCCTGGTCTTCCAGGTATAACGACACAAATATTCTCACAAGGAATTCTCTATCTTCAGCTTTAAGAATTTCTTCTCCATAGTCATTTGGATCCTAGTTCCTTCCAGCATAGTTATTTAATCCTGCTATTCTCTTTCTGTCAGAATTCTTTGAGTCCCAGTCACCTTTTCTGTCCTGGTACCAACTAAACCAATATCTTGCCTTTACCTTCTTCAGAGCAATTAAGCGTAGGTTCAGCTCTTTCCCTTTTATATCTGACTCCCCTGGCCTTTAAGATCTCATTTTTCCCTTCACATTTGTCTAGTCTGTGAGCTAAAATACAACTTTTCTCTTAAGCAACTCTCTTTCTTCAACTCACTAAGCCAGACTTCCTTTGTTTTTAGCTAATCATTCCAGTTCCTTTTCATTTTTTAATTATTTTTATCTGAGTATAGTTAATTTACAAGGTTGTGTTAGTCTCTACTGTACAGCAAAATATACATATAACCCCTCCCTTTTGACTTTCTTCTCATTCAGGTCACCCCACTGCAATAAGTAGACCTCTCTCTGCTATACGGTATGTACTCATAGTCATCTGTTGTATGCATAATATCAGTAGTACATGTGTGTCAATCTCAATCTGCTAATTCCTTCCAACACCACTTCCGCCTTGGAATCTATAGATTTGTTCTCTATGTCTGTGTCTCTATTTGTGCTTTGCAAATAAGATCACCTGTATCATTTTTCTAGATTCCACATATATGCATTAACATATATTTGTCTTTCTCTGATTTACATCACTCTGTATAACAGTCTCTAAGTCCATCCTCATCTCTACAAATGACACGATTTCATTTCGTTTTGTGGCTCAGTAGTATTCCATTGTATATATGTACCACCTCCAGTTGCTTCTTAATTGACTGATAAAACTTACTTTTTCTACTGTTAAAAGATATAACTTTCAATTGTCTTCTTAGACAGTGGGTTTGCAACAACCTAACTTTGAGTTACGTCATTACCATCCCAGGAGAACATTATATTCTCTTCACTAAAAGAGCTTCCATTCATTTTCAGTTATTCATTCATAAAAATCTACCACACTTTCCTGGGAAAACCCATAGTTTGGGTCTGTGAAAACAGGTTCCACAGTGAAAGTTTATTCAGTTAACAAGTTTCAAGCCAACTCGAAGCCACATAGTTTGTTCCTGCTATACATTTACGTACTGGCCTTGCAGGCAGGTGACACAAGGATGAGCAGAACGTGCCTCAGCTGGTCTAGCACTGCTCACGCCAGCCCTGGTACAAATGGTGCAGAACTAGAACCTCACAGAGTCCTGTAGAACCTGCTGAATTCAGCTGTGTTGCAGTCTTAAAGCCGCAAATATCGTTACTCCTTTCAAGGTCTAAAAGGACTAAACTTCGCTACACCTGAAATTACTCAGCCAAGTTGTGCCTATGAATCTCAAGGTCTTACTGTCACAGTCTTACCTAAAGGCATCTACATCCAGGAAGGCTAAAGTCACCTGCACTGCCCGACTGCATCGAAGGCACAGGTGCTCGTAGCCTTGCCTGAATAAAACTGTCACTTTCCTGGGACAAAGTTATGTGCTTCAGTGACCCATCAAAGACAAAATCCCACCTGGCCAATTTACTAAAGCCTGAGGCCTAATGCCACCCACCCAGGGAGCATGAGTTAAAAGCCAATAATAAAATGATTTTTTTAAAAATAGCCATATGTTGTGCTATAGAGAGTTACTGCCCACCAAAGTCAAAAAACCATGACTTCCACCTCTGCCGTTGCTTGGAAGCCAAAACCCTCTTGGACTGTTTTAGGGTCTGGCTTTGGTAATGTACCTCTACCTCCACAATTCTCTTCTCCCCAACTTCTATTCCTGACCTGTTATCAAGGTGTCTGATCCAATATACAAGATTCAGAGATTCTCATGTTGAATATATAACACTCCTCTCCCCTTACTGAAGTTCAAAACCAAATGAGAACTGATTACAATGTTAGGAGGATGGAGACATCGCCTTTATGACTAAGGAAACTGTTGGGGTAATGACTTAACACGTGCAGTCACAGTGAATTCCTAACACTGCGCCCCACGGTCAGGCTATCTACCATATGTTAGAGAGGGAAACAGAATACCATATTCATCTAATGACAAATGTGTAAGGCATGCCATTATTTTCTGCACCCCTGAGAAAGAAATGAACCCTGTCTATCATTTAAACTAGGACCTGCCATTAGTCATAAGATGTATGTTTATTCAGAGATGCTCAGTTATTTTAAAAGTGTGTCTTGGCATAGAGAACAGACTTGTGTTTACCAAGGGGGAGGGGAATGATGGATTGGAGTTTGGAATTAGCAGACGCAAACTACTGTACACAGAATGACAAACAAGGTCCTACTGTATAGGGAACTATAGTCAATATCCCAAGGTAAACCATAATGGAAAAGAATATGAAAAGGAATATATGCTTATATATATATATATGTATAACTGAATCATTTTGCTGTACAGCAGAAACTATCACAACACTGTAAATCAACTATACTTCAATAAAATTAGGGTTTTTTTTTTTAATGTGTCAGATCCAACCAGTCCATTCTGAAGGAGATCAGCCCTGGGATTTCTTTGGAAGGAATGATGCTAAAGCTGAAACTCCAGTACTTTGGCCACCTCATGCAAAGAGTTGATTCATTGGAAAAGACTCTGATGCTGGGAGGGATTGGGGGCAGGAGGAGAAGGGGACGACAGAGGATGAGATGGCTGGATGGCATCACCGACTCCATGGACATGAGTCTGAGTGAACTCCGGGAGTTGGTGGTGGACAGGGAGGCCTGGCATGCTGCAATTCATGGGGTTGCAAAAAGTCGGACACGACTAAGCGACTGAACTGAACTGACATAGAGAAGAGACTTATGGGCATGGCAGGAGGGGAGGAGGGAGAGGGTGAGATGTATGGAGAAAGTAACATGGAAACTTACAACACTATATGTAGAACAGACAGCCACTGGGAACCTACTATATGCCTCAGGGAACTCAAACAGGGGCTCTGTGACAATCTAGAAGGGTGGAATGGGGAGGGAGATGGGAGGGAGGGGAACATGAGTGTACCCATGGCTGATACTTGTTGATGTTTGACAGAAAAAAAAAAAATTGTAAAGCAATTATCCTTCAATTTAAAAATAAATATTTTTTAAAATGTGTCTTAGAATTGAAGAAATATGAAAACAGGATCTCTACAAGCTGGCAGATGCCACAAAAAGTAAAGGGGAAGTGGTTACACTTCATGTGTCCTTCTCATCCTCCCCTGCACATGAATATGATGTTGACTCCTCCACCGAGGAGCGACGTGAAAAGGGAAGAGAGGCCAGGCAGAGCTATCCTAGTTCATAAAGGCTTGGAAATACGAGACAGGGAGAAAAGAGATGCCCTCACTCAACCAAAAATTAATGTTCTGTTTCAAAGAATCTGCAATAGTATGAAAGATGATGCCAAAAGTAATCTTGAAAACTTTTCATACAGAAAAAAAAAAATGCTTGTCCTTCACAGAAGACAAGTTCTGCAGGAAAAAAAAGAAACCTAAGTATGAAGTTACTATTTATTTTGAAAGCCTGGAAACAATATTTCCACAAGGCAGTTTCAATTTTAAGAGAATAATTAGAGCACAGTAAATACGTTGGGGCTATCATTTGCAATTTTCAAGCACTGACCCAGCATTTTAAACAATCAATAGAAACAGGATCTAGAACTTGATTTTATCAGAATAACACAATTGGTCTCATGAGTTTAATCAATCTTGACTGTTCATTTATCTGAATGGTCTCATGGTAACTCTCCTTTTAAATCAGAAATATAGTCTTAGTCTCGGTAGCAAGAACAGAGTGTTGATTTTCAACTTTCAGTTGACCAGAAGCATGCTAGCTCAGCATTATGGATAAAAGGACATTCAGGAATCTGGTGAAAATCACCACTAAAGGCAAACATATAGGTATTACAGCAAAACAACACTGCATGACTGTCAAGGGCATCATCTGTGGAGTCCGGAAGACCTGAGCTCTAACATGAACCCCACTCCTCACTAAATGGGCAGAATATTCACTTCACTTCAGCTTCTTCATCTATATAGAGAATTAATATTTGCTCCCTCTCATAACTGTTGTATGAATTAGAAGGAAATGTATGTAAATCACTGGCACAATGCCCAATCCATAGAAAATGGTCAAAAAACAGAAATACTTAATTTTTGCTATGGGAAAATACACACCTCAGATACAGCTTACACACAAGATGAATACCATTCTCCAGTATGGTAATGATTAGTGCAGTTCACAGCTGTTTCAGGTCCTCCGCCTTGTGGACATGGGGTAGAATTGCATCTCTGCCCCCTTACGGTTTCTGGGATTACTTCTGCCCAAGAGCTGTGAATAAAATTTATGTGTGTCTCTTGCTGGTCAGTACATTTAAATACTGATGTGGGACCCTCGAGCTCTTCTTTCCCTTTGCCACAACTGACAGGGTTCCATAGGGTGAGTGGCTGCTCCTTCAGCTTGGATCCCAGAGTGAGGACAATATGCAACAGAGCTCCTAGTCAACCTTCAAACAACATGTATTATGAGTGTTGTCATAAACCAGCAAGATTCAGGGACTGCTATTACTGCAGAATAATTTAGTCAGTCCTACCAAACACACCTAATTAATCTCACCTCTGAGAATCACATGTTTTATAACTACATTATCGTAATATCAGTTTTTATATGTCCTACATCTTCCTTCTATGGTTATCATCAAGCGGATTGTTGGCAATATTGCTTAAATTCATTCATTCAACAAGTATGTTCCATGCACTGTGCTATATTCCAGGCAAAGAACACTGAACAAGAAGACACAGTACCTGTCCTGATAGTTCATTATGAAGTTGACTGGATCATGGAGGAAGGAGATCACAGATAATAACCAAAATATTCTCTTAAAATTTTGGCTTATTTAATTTATATAGAGATCAATCACCACATACTCCCAGTCATTACAGTCACAATAGGTACATAATCTTATTAATTTTCAAATTACCTGAAACTTTCAGTCATGCTATTACTCCTTAAAGTAAAAACTTACCTGGGAGAGAAAATCATTACCAGGCTAAAGCCCTTAGTAGGGACGGTTTATTTGCTAACATTTTTTACAAATGGCAAAGCTACTAAAGATGAAAGCTCTGTGAAAGGGAAAAAGAAATACTCAACAGAATTTTGAAGGGGAATGAAGTTTAGGTATATAAGGAACAACCTAAATGTAGACCACCGGTAAGCACGGCGTGATCTGTGGTAAAATGGGAGAAGCCGAAAAGCATCACTCAGTGAAAAGGAATAAGGAGAGGCAAGATAGGGTCTTAGAACACATACTGGATTTAAAATCCATTAGCGTGATTAAGGTTCTGGCTTTACCGCTCATTTACTGTATGACCTAGAATAAGTCAGCTAACTTTTTCTCTGCCTTAGGTTCTTCATCCAGAAAATATGGACAGTAGCTTAAAAAAAAAAAAAAAAAACACAAGAAGTTTTCCAGACATGAAGGCATTTCGAAAACCCAAAAGTGCTGGTGAAGGTGAAAATGTTTCTATTTGGGAATTTGGGATTAGCTGATGCAAACTATTATATATGGAATGGATAAGCAATGAGGTCCTACCATATAGCACAAGGAACTATATTCAATATCCTTAATAAACCATAATGGAAAGGAATATTATAGTTAAACGGTACCTTTTCCTTCTCCAGGGCATCTTCCCAACCCTGGGATCAAACCCAGGTCTCCCACATTGCAGGCAGATTCTTTACCAGCTAAGCCACAAGGGAAGCCCAAGAATACTGGAGTGAGTAGCCTATCCCTTCCCCAGCGGATCTTCCCGGTCTAGGAATCGAACTGGGGTTTCCTGAATTGCAGGCGGATTCTTTACCAAATGAATTATCAGGGAAACCCTACTATATAGTATAGGGAACTATATTCAATATCCTGTAGTAAACCATAATGGAAAGGAATATATATATGTATATACACACACATATATATATACAAAACGGAATCACTTTTGCTGTACAGCAGAAACTAACACATTATAAATCAATGAGATTCACCGATTCACCATGACTATTTCTGCAAGACAGAAAGTAAAAGAGGTCAATAGTTTCTATCCTGTGATAAAGTGACAAGGCTTCTGAGTGTTTCACTTTGTATGTCAACCAGAAGAGATACAAGGGCACTCCTAGAATAATCATTCCTTCTCACCTGCATTCCAATAACTCATTCCAATATTCACTATGGAGAATTCAGTATTTGGAATAGTGAAATACTCAATAGTTCATTCCAATACTCACCCGCATTCCAATAGTCTTCAGTGGAAGAAAAAGGAGTTGAGTTACAGCAGACAACAGAATTCAGAATAATGCGAGATGCACCTTCGAGAATGACAGCCAGCTGGAAGATCATTATGAGTTCTGGGCAGAAAAAAAAGTTTGAGAAGCACTCAATCAGCTGACTTCTTGGTAAGCCTTTCACTGTTCTTATCCAACTATTCTCTGATCTATTCATATTCCTGGAACATCCATTTAGGAAACATACTATTAGAGAATAGATGGGCAAGAGCAACTTTATTACTTAAGCAATACTCTAAGGAACAAAAAACACTTCATTTAAGGTACAAAAAGGGATTTGCCCTTCTTCCCTGCAAACCTTAAGAACCACAACTTTGCACTGCATTCTAATCATTGCTACTAATAAGAATACATGAATTCTACAACTTTTAGAATCAAAATAATTATCCTTTAGGAAAAATAATGGATCACAAAAGTAAAGAATTGTGACTACCTTGTAGTTTTAATAAATGTTTCCTCCAGAACTTTAATCCAACTTTCCTTCTCAGGCTAAGAGATTCTCATTTGAACAGGATGGATTTTATGTGTAGTTGTTACTACTAGTTTGACATAACTTCTAATTGAAATGTCATGCCCTCAGTGATGGAGTCTCCACTACCAAACCAAACTAGAAGATAAAAACAACTACCTTATTAAGGTTTTGACTCAATAATTCCAGCAACATATGTTTTGCCTGAGAAAAAATTTTCCTGAAATCTTGAATTAATTTTATTAAATTCTGGACTAGAAATGACAGCAAATCTTAACATCTTATGTTGCCATTTTGTGGTATCCCCACCTATAAAGAGAATCTTTCTTCTTTTACAGTGTCCTTACACTAGATCAGACCAAAACAATTCTAACTGAAATGGACATGGTTTTTCTTATGAAAAGATTTCCCAATAGGCACATTGACTTTCACATTAAAAAATGCTTATAAACCTAGTGTTTTATAAACCTAGAGAAGTTATTAAATATTGCTTAAACATATAAAAGGTTAAAGGAGGAAATATAGAGGCAGAGGAAGCAACTTTTTTTTTGTTTGCTTTTGTTTTTAATGAAAAGTACATTTCCAAAGTAGCAAGTTAAAACAAATTTAAAAGCAGAATATTGTGGATCAGAGTAAAATAACCTGAAATATGATACTGAGAACTTGTGACATCTCCCATGGTCATAAGGATTCTGGTTGGAACATTCCTAAAAATAAAGCTTATATTGATTGAAAGCATTTTTCTGGCTGTATGTTCTGTAACATCCAGAGCTATATTGAACTAATCTATCCTCACACCTAGCAGATAGCACATTGCCTGGCATGGAGCAGGCCCTCAGTAAATATTTATTATTAAATGAGTCCCCAGAATAGAACCACTAGAGGGATATCTCTGCACAACATTCATGCTTGAGGATCCACTTTTTTTTTTTTTTTTTGCATACTTGAAAGTGCATTTACTCTTTACTGAACAGTCTTCCAATAACTGAACTGTAGGGCATCATTGTTTGGAATTTGTGCTTATACCTATTGATACAAACAGTTTGCATTGCAACTTAGCATTTCCTTTAAAAGGAAACATACTTTTAAGCCCTAAGAGTATTAAATGATCCATATTGCTTTCAGATAAAGTGCGAGCCAGATATTAAGATAATTAATAATAGGAACTACACTTGACCTTGATCCTAAATAGTCACTTAGCCAGGGCCTATAAAGGAACAAGGAGTGAATGCTCTCAATAGGTAACTACAAAAATTTTCCCTTCCATGACAGATCTATTTATGTCCCCCAATTTCAAGTCAAAATTAGACTTGAATGATTAGCAGTTTGGGAGTAGCAGAGGCAAACTACTATATATAGGATGGATAAACAACAAGGTCCTACTATATGGAACAGAGAACCATATACAATATCCAGTGAAAAACTATAATGGAATAGAACATGAAAGAGTATATATATGTATAATGGACTCTCTTTGCTGTACAATAGAAATGAATACAACATTGTAAATCAACTACACTTAAATAAATTTAAAAAAAAATTAGACTATGGACTGGAACACTATCTCCAGCATAGAAATGATTTAAGAGGGAAGCAGTGAGATTACTGCCCAAGTCAGATATTTTAAGCCAGCTGACTCAGCTGCCAGCTCCATTCACCCTCTTTCTTCATACCGTACACTAAAGAAGCTAGAAAAGCAAATTGCATGTTTCGAACCAACTATGTAGCTAGGGGCAGTCATATGGAAAGGTCTGGTCAGTTAGACATAAATGATAATATTATTATGTTTGGCACAGGAGGGCCTAGAGGAGCTATCCCACGTTGAAGGTCAGGAAGGGCGGCGGTGAGGAGATACCCCTCGTCCAAGGTAAGGAGCAATGGCTGCACTTTGCTGGAGCAGCCGTGAAGAGATACCGCACGCCCAAGGTAAGAGAAACCCAAGTAAGACGGTAGGTGTTGCAAGAGGGCATCAGAGGGCAAACACACTGAAACCATACTCACAGAAAACTAGTAAATCTAATCACACTAGGACCACAGCCTTGTCTAACTCAATGAAACTAAGCCATGCCCGTGGGGCAACCCACGACGGGTGGGTCATGGTGGAGAGATTTGACAGAATATGGTCCACTGGAGAAGGGGATGGCAAACCACTTCAGTATTCTTGCCTTGAGAACCCCATGAACAGTATGAAAAGGCAAAATGATAGGATACTGAAAGAGAAACTCCCCAGGTCAGTAGGTGCCCAATATGCTACTGGAGATCAGTGGAGAAATAACTCCAGAAAGAATGAAGGGATGGAGCCAAAGCAAAAACAATACCCAGCTGTGGATGTGACTGGTGATAGAAGCAAGGTCCGATGCTGTAAAGAGCAATATTGCATAGGAACCTGGAATGTCAGGTCCATGAATCAAGGCAAATTGGAAGTGGTCAAGCAAGAGAAGGCAAGAGTGAATGTCAACATTCTAGGAATCAGTGAACTGAAATGGACTGGAATGGGTGAATTTAACTCAGATGACCATTATATCTACTCCTGTGGGCAGGAATCCCTCAGAAGAAATGGAGTGGCCATCATGGTCAACAAGAGAGTCCAAAATGCAGTACTTGGATGCAATCTCAAAAACGACAGAATGATCTCTGTTCGTTTCCAAGCCAAACCATTCAATATCACAGTAATCCAAGTCTATGCCCCAACCAGTAACGCTGAAGAAGCTGAAGTTGAATGGTTCTATGAAGACCTACAAGACCTTTTAGAACTAACACCCAAAAAAGATGTCCTTTTCATTATAGGGGACTGGAATGCAAAAGGAGGAAGTCAAGAAACACCTGGAGTAACAGGCAAATTTGGCCTTGGAATATGGAATGAAGCAGGGCAAAGACTAATAGAGTTTTGCCAAGAAAATACACTGGTCATAACAAACACCCTCTTCCAACAACACAAGAGAAGACTCTATACATGGACATCACCAGATGGTCAACACCGAAATCAGATTGATTATATTCTTTGCAACCAAAGATGGAGAAGCTCTATACAGTCAGCAAAAACAAGACCAGGAGCTGACTGTGGCTCAGACCATGAACTCCTTATTGCCAAATTCAGACTTAAATTGAAGAAAGTAGGGAAAACCACTAGACCATTCAGGTATGACCTAAATCAAATCCCTTATGATTATACAGTGGGAGTGAGAAATAGAATTAAGGGCCTAGATCTGATAGATAGAGTGCCTGATGAACTATAGAATGAGGTTCGTGACATTGTACAGAAGACAGGGAACAAGACCATTCCCATAGAAAAGAAATGCAAAAAAGCAAAATGGCTGTCTGGGGAGGCCTTACAAATAGCTGTGAAAAGAAGCAAAAAGCAAAGGAGAAAAGGAAAGATATAAACATCTGAATGCAGAATTCCAAAGAATAGCAAGAAGAGATAAGAAAGCCTTCTTCAGCGATCAATGCAAAGAAATAGAGGAAAACAACAGAATGGGAAAGACTAGGGATCTCTTCAAGAAAATCAGAGATACCAAAGGAACATTTCATGCAAAGATGAGCTTGATAAAGGACAGAAATGGTATGGACCTAACAGAAGCAGAAGATATTAAGAAGACATGGCAAGAATACACAGAACTGTACAAAAAAGATCTTCATGACCCAGATAATCACGACAGTGTGATCAATGACCTAGAGCCAGACATCCTGGAATGTGAAGTCAAGTGGGCCTTAAAAGCATCACTACGAACAAAGCTAGTGGAGGTGATGAAATTCCAGTTGAACTATTCCAAATCCTGAAAGATGATGCTGTGAAAGTGCTGCACTCAATATGCCAGCAAATTTGGAAAACTCAGCAGTGGCCACAGGACTGGAAAAGGTCAGTTTTCATTCCAATCCCAAAGAAAGGCAATGCCAAAGAATGCTCAAACTACCGCACAATTGCACTCATCTCACACGCTAGTAAAGTCATGCTCAAAATTCTCCAAGCCAGGCTTCAGCAATATGTGAACCGTGAACTTCCTGATGTTCAAGCTGGTTTTAGAAAAGGCAGAGGAACCAGAGGTCAAATTGCCAACATCTGCTGGATCATGGAAAAAGCAAGAGAGTTCCAGAAAAATATCTATTTCTGCTTTATTGACTATGCCAAAGCCTTTGACTGTGTGGATCACAATAAACTGTGGAAAATTCTGAAAGAGATGGGAATACCAGACCACCTGATCTGCCTCTTGAGAAATTTGTATGCAGGTCAGGAAGCAACAATTAGAACTGGACATGGAACAACAGACTGGTTCCAAATAGGAAAAGGAGTTTGTCAAGGCTGTATATTGTCACCGTGTTTATTTAACTTATATGCAGAGTACATCATGAGAAATGCTGGACTAGAAGAAACCCAAGCTGGAATCAAGATTGCTGGGAGAAATATCAATAACCTCAGATATGCAGATGACACCACCCTTATGGCAGACAGTGAAGAGGAACTCAAAAGCCTCTTGATGAAAGTGAAAGAGGAGAGTGAAAAAGTTAGCTTAAAGCTCAACATTCAGAAAATGAAGATCATGGCATCCGGTCCCACCACTTCATGGGAAATAGATGGGGAAACAGTGGAAACAGTGTCAGACTTTATTTTTCTGGGCTCCAAAATCACTACAGATGGTGACTGCAGCCATGAAATTAAAAGACGCTTACTCCTTGGAAGGAAAGTTATGACCAAGCTAGATAGCATATTCAAAAGCAGAGACATTACTTTGCCAACAAAGGTTCTAGTCAAGGCTATGGTTTTTCCTGTGGTCATGTATGGATGTGAGAGTTGGACTGTGAAGAAGGCTGAGCACCGAAGAATTGATGCTTTTGAACTGTGGTGTTGGAGAAGACTCTTGAGAGTCCCTTGGACTGCAAGGAGATCCACCCAGTCCATTCTGAAGGAGATCAGCCCTGGGATTTCTTTGGAAGGAATGATGCTAAAGCTGAAACTCCAGTACTTTGGCCACCTCATGCAAAGAGTTGATTCATTGGAAAAGACTCTGATGCTGGGAGGGATTGGGGGCAGGAGGAGAAGTGGACGACAGAGGATGAGATGGCTGGATGGCATCACCGACTCGATGGACGTGAGTCTGAGTGAACTCCAGGAGTTGGTGATGGACAGGGAGGCCTGGTGTGCTGCATGATTCATGGGGTGGCAAAGAGTCGGACACGCCTGAGTGACTGAACTGATCTGATCTGATCTGATTATTTTTTTTAATTTATTTATTTTTAATTGAAGGATGGGGCTCCCTGGTAACTCAGTTAGTAAAGAATCTGCCTGCGATGCAGGAGACTCTGGTTCGATTCCTGGGCCGGGAAAATCCCCTGGAGAAGGGATAGGCTACTCCAGTTTGTTTACAATATTGTGTTGGTTTCTGCTCTATATCAACATGAATCAGCCAGAGGTATACATACCTGGCTCAGAGAGTCCCCTCCCTCTTGAGCTTCCTTCCCACCTCCCACCCCATCCCACCCCTCTAGGTTGTCACAGAGCCCTGGTTTGAGTACCCTGAGTCATACAACAAATTCCCACTGGCTATCTATTTTACATATGGCAGTGTATATGTTTCCATGCTACTCTGTCCATTCCTCTCACCCTCTCCTTCCCTCACCACACCGTGTCCATAAGTCTGTTCTCTATGTCTGCATCTCCAATGCTGTCCTGCAAATAGGTTTGTCAGTATAATCTTTCTTGATTCCATATATGTGTGTTAATATATGATATTTGTTTTTCTCTTTCTGACTTACTTTACTCTGTGTAACAGGCCCTAGGTTCAGCCTCCTGATTAGCACTGTTCCTTTTGTAGCTGGGTAATATTCAACTGTGTTCATGTACCACAACATTTTTATTCATGTATCTGTCAATGGACATCTAAGTTGCTTACATGTCCTAGATATTGTAAATAGAGCTGCAATGAACACTGGGGTACATGTGTCTTTTTCAATTATGGTTTTCTTCAGGGTATAGGCCCAGTAGTGGGATTGTTGAGTCATATGATAATTTTATTCCTAGTTTTTAAGGAATCTCTATTCTGTCTTCAATAGTGGCTGAATCAATTCATATTCCCACCAACAGTGCAAGAGCATTCCCTTTCTCCACATCCTCTCCAGAATTTATTATTTGTAGATTTTTTGATGATGGCCATTCCGACTGGTGTAAGGTGATATCTCATTGTAGTTTTGATTTATAAGACTGCAGCCTACCAGGCTCCTCCGTCCATGGGATTTTCCAGGCAAGAGTACTGGAGTGGGGTGCCATCACCTTGAATAATGAGCAATGTTGAACATCTTTTCATGTGTTTATTGGCCATCTGTATGTCTTTTTTGGAGAAATATCTGTATAGGGCTTGTTCACATTTTTACTGGGTTGTTTGTTTTTCTGGTATTTAGTTGCATGAGCTGCTTGTACAGTTTGGAAATTAATCCTTTGTCATCTATCTCATTGCTATTATTTTATCCCACTCTGAGGGTTGTCTTTTCACCTTGTTTATGGTTTTCTTTGCTGTACAAAAGCTTTTAAGTTTAATTAGGCCCCATTTGTTTATTTTTGTTTTTATTTCCATTACTCTAGGGGGTGGGTCATAGAGGATCTTGAGGTGATTTATGTTATAGAGTGTTCTGCCTATGTTTTTCTCTAAGAGTTGTATAGTGTCCGGCCTTTCATTTAGGTCTTTAATTCATTTTGAGTTTATCTTTGTGTATGGTGTTAGGAAGTGTTCTAATTTCATTCTTATACATGTAGCTGTCCAGTTTTCCCAGCATCACTTATTGAAGAAACTATCTTTGCCCCACTGTATATTCTTACCTCCTCTGTCAAAAACAAGGTGCCCATGGGTACGTGGGTTTATCTCTGGGCTATCGTGTTCCATTGTTCTATATGTCTCTTTTTGCACCAATACCATACTGTCTTGATGACTGTAGTTTTGTAGTATAGTCTGAAGTCAGGCAGGTTGATACCTCCAGCTCCATTCTTCTTTCTCAAGATTGCTTTGGCTATTCTGGGTCTTTTGTGCTTCCATACAAATTGTGAAATATTTTGTTCTAGTTTTGTGAAAAATGCCATTAGTAATTTGATAGGGATTACCTTGAATCTATAGATTGCATGTGGTAGCATAGTCATTTTCACAATATTGATTCTTCCAACCCAGGGACATGAAATGCCTGTATATGTTATCTTTAATTTCTTTCAGCAGTGTCTTATTATACAGCTATTTTGTCTTCTTACATAGGTTTATTCCTAGGTATTTTATTCCTTTTGTTGCAATGGTAAATGGGGTTTATTCCTTAATTTCTCTTTCTGAATTTTCATTGTTAGTGTATAAGAATGCAAGTGATTTCTGTGTATTGATTTTGTATCCTGCAACTTTACTAAATTCACTTATTAGACGTAATAATTTTCTGATAGTATCTTTAGCATTTTCTATGTATCGTATACTTTGTCTGCAAACAGTGAGCATATTACTTCTTCTTTTCCAATCTGAATTCCTTTTATTTCGTTTTCTTTACTATGTGGTTTTGAAAAAGATCATGCATCCCAGATACCCGGGGTAAATACAGCTTATGCTTCTGATCCTGCTTATTCTTGCCTCCTGAATAAGTGATGTGACAGAGCATCACTGGAGCTGGAGCTGGAGCAGCAATACTGCAACATGAAGGAATAGAGAGAAATGCTGGCTCTCACAATACTGAGCCACTTAACCAATACAAAAACTGCCTATTTCTACAGTCTTGATAATGAGAAAATAAACTAGGATCGCTCTATTTGCTTAATCTATTGTTTGTTAGGCAATCTGTTAATTGCTGCCAAAAAACATTTCTAACTGCTATGCTTCCCTTTCTCACACATATGTATTTCAATTTTAGCTTTGAAGTGCTAAATTTGTAGAACAATAAGCTCTTGCCATGGGTCATTATATTCAAAGGGTATGAGGTCAGGATTTTTATCTTGATTAGTATATAGTGGCCACTTCCATAAGGTCACTCTTCTTCCTAAAGGACCTTCCTTATCTATTCTATCATATATTTTTAATGACTTGTTGACACTTCTGTTTGCCATTATCAGAACTAAAATCTTAAAGGGCAAGGTCCCTACTACCTTCTATCTTTGGTATCCAAGGCACTTTGCAGAGTGTTTGGCACATGATAGTCTCCAATGTCAAGTACAGATGTGACAGTTGGATCATAAAGAAGGCTGAGCACTGAAAAATTGATGTTTTCAAATTGTGGTGCTGGAGAAGACTCTTGAGATTCCCTTGGAAAGCAAGGAGACCTCCCAGTCAATCCTAAAGGAAATCAACCCTGAATATTCATTGAAAGGATTGATGCTGAAGCTTTAATAGTGTGGCCGAAGAGCTGACTCACTGGAAAAGACCCTTATGCTAGGAAAGATTGAGAGCAAGAGGAGAAGGGGGAGACAGAGGATAAGATTGTTGGATGGCATCATCAACTTGATGGTAATGAATTTGAGCAAACTCCAGAAGATCATGAAGGACAGGGAAGCCTGATGTGCTGCAGTCCATGGGGTCGCAAAGAGTCAGACATAACTGAACAAGTGAACAGCAAGTCTCCAGTGAATGTTACTTGATTACATACATACATATGTATATATCAGTTGCTCAGTTGTGTCTGACTTTTTGCTACCCAATGGACTGTGACCTGCCAGACTCCTCTGTCCATGGCATTTTTCAGGCAAGATACTGGAGTGAGTTGCCATTTCCTACTCCAATAACATACATATACATGTAACTAATTGGATCCTGCTCTGAATCAAAAGGCTGACTTAGGGATGACCCACTCAGTATGTCATCTCTTCCAGGGATTGAAAAATAGGTATGAATTTTCAGGAAGAAAATAATCAACAAAAGACCAAAATCAATAATATCACCATATGTTTTATCTAACAACATACAATGTAAACCTTTGCCAAAATCTCTGGGATAAAATTTACAGGTGAAAAGATAAACCCATTCACGCACTTTTCCTTCTTCTGAACCCCTTTAGCATTTGTGCTCTGTATCATTTACAGAGACCAGAGTCATGAGTCCAAAGTAAAAGCAGTGATTCTAACCACACATAATCTGTATAAATTAACTCCTCTGAGCAGTAGTTATGCCAAAAGCATTTCATTAACCAATAAATCTCATAACTTTCATCACCACATTATCCCTGATCACCACCAAAAAATTATTTTTAAAAAGACCTGAAAGAATCTGCCTGCAATACAGGAGACCTGGGTCGGGAAGATCCCCTGGAGAAGAGAAAGGCTACCCACCCCAGTATTCTGGCCTGGAGAATTCCGTGGACTGTACAGCCCATGGGACCGCAAACAGTAGGACATGACTGAATGACTTTCACTTCACTTCAAAACTAAAAACAGTTTGCTTGACATGAATACAGAATGGAGACAAAACCTCTAGAAAGATCTTCCAATCATTTTAATCTTTTTATTGATCAGATGCCTATTAAGCTTTATAACATGTCAGTAAGTTTTAAGAATTTCAGACAGAAAAGTGATTGTATGACATCACTCCCCTCTTAAAGAGGGTGAAGCAAATTAACAATAAGCCAGATTAACAATTCTAAACTCCTCTTACATAGAAATTTGGGAATACATGCTATATCCAGGACTCGGTTTACTCAACCATCGAAGTCAATATGATCTTTTAATCTTTAAAGGTTAATTCATTCATTCAACAAATGTCTACTAAGAATGACTTCTCTGAGCCCCTGTCCTCCACATACTCATCATTTCCTTAAGTACTATCAGTAAAACTTCCAATTTATAGAGAAGACAAATAAATAAGCACTTCGATTTTTTTCTGATGAATATTTTCAAAGAATCTAATATTTTATTAATATTTATGTTTAGTTACTTATTTATTTTTATTAACAATTATTCTAAAAATTTAAATATTCCAAAGAAGCTACTTGTGGGTGATGGATATTTTAATATTTGAACATTTAAGTTTAGAACCTCAATTCAGCTATTAACTAAGCTATTTGAAGGATAAAAGCAAAACACATAGTAAATATCCAAGAATTATTTCTCTTCTTTTTCCCTTGTGAAAGGCAGGGATGAAAATGCAAAAGAACCCAAAGCAGTGCTCAGATCATTTATATGCCTACAAAGTGAGTTTCATAAAGCACCACAAAAACAAATGTATTCTTTTCTCACTGCTGCCCTTGCCTTTCTTGCCTATAGAGCTTATTCTTCCCTATCCCTTTGGATGTAATTGAAAGCCAGTGCCTTGACTTTAAGATTGTTCATAGATAAAAATTGCTTCCTTCACTTTAGAACCAAAAGACAAACAACAATAACAACAATCCACTAAACTCACATAGAATTAGGTTCTATATAATGATCAAAATTCTGATGTCCATCTGGGTTAAAGTTTTTCCCCTCCCCCAGCCTTAAAGAGCAGCGAGAGGAGCCAGGGAAGTCTGCAGTGGGAGCTAGCAGGCTGTCTCCTCTCTGCTCAGCCAGTTCTGCATCCTCAACCTCCCTCCACCTCAATTAGGAGATGAGTCCAACAGGTCAGAGACGGAAGACACGGCAGGATAAGAAAAGTCCTGTGTGAACTGCTCTCATTTAGCATTGCTTTTTCCTGGGTTTAGTAGGTGCTCAATGCTGTCATTTCTAATCTCATTTTAATCAGTTCTGTGAAGACCCTTGGATCTGGAGGATTTCTGATTGCAAAGTATGACCTGCTTCTGGTGAGGCTTTCATGACTGAACAGTTACTACCCTACTTCAAGCCCCTGGCTGTCTGTACATTACCTTCAGATTTCACCTAGCCTGTTGTATGTGAATTAGGAAATGGTGTCTCATCCAGACAGATGAATTACAAAAAAAGCAACCCCCAACCAGGTTGATACAGCACACACATAAGCCCCGGGTCAGCAGTTCTTTTTCAGCCTTCAACTAGGCACCTTTGAGCACAACCACACTGCCACACTTCCCTGGTGGTTCAGAATGTAAAGAATCTACCTGCAATGCAGAAGACCTGGGTTCAATCCCTGAGCAAGGCAAACCATTCCAGTATTTTCGCCTGGAGAAGCCCCAAGGACAGAGGAGCCTGGCAGGCTACAGTCCATGGGGTCACAAAGAGCTGGACGCGACTGAGCAACGAAGCACAGCACAGCACACTATCACAGTCCCGTGCCCTTCACGGACTGTCTAAGGGGCATTCAAAGTTTCTCCACCAAGCCCTTCTGGTTAGAATCCAGGCAAACACTCCTGTTCTGTGTGCTCACCACCGCCTGCACACACATACACACACAGAGAGAAAAGCAAGCCCTTCTACCTGTCATAGGAGGCAGTGCAGTTACCTGCCAAGTTCAGCTTTATTTCAGCCCTCTGGGAAACAGATCTGCACCCAGTCTCTTGCATTTTATATTTTTCTGCTATGAATTTAAAAGCAAATCTATTACATCACCCTAATTCCAGAGGAATGTAGCAATGGTTTCTCTGAAGCAGCAGCACCCCTCACTAGAGTTGAAGTGAGGAGACAGCACATAACTGCCCCCCATCCTCTACCTGCATGTTGAGAGCACTGCCAAAACTCTCTCAATTCCAGTTTTCCTATCTATCTCAGCTTCTTGGACTTTAACTCTTTCATAATCCACATGGCTTAAAGGTATTCCATTCAAACCCAGCACAGGGCATCTGAAAACTGCTTTGGCACCTGGGGTAGTTGGCACCCCCTTGCCTTGGAGCTCCAATCAATATTAAGACTAGAATATTTTAACTTTTGTATTGTGTAACAGTAATTAAAATTAGAATGTACGAAAGATCCAAGGAGAAACATTTTGAAAGAAGTTGAAAAAAAGGAATATTTCTAAGAAAATTAGATATAAACTTTAATATTTTAAATATGTGCATTATGTATTTACAGAGATGTGTGTGTTAGTCCTCTAGAACTGGTCACTCCTGTTCTGGAAAAAGAGTTACAGAGGGGAATTTAACAGTCACATGGCAGATGAGTGAGGGCAGACTGATACAGGAGATACTGGCCAGATGATTGGAGGGTTCACATAATTCAATGCCCAAACCCCACCCACACTTTCCAGAAACAAAGTAAGCAATGTGAATTCACTAACCTGGCAGGTGTGAGCCAGCACTGTTCCAGACAAACTGGACACCCCATGTTTGAATCAAAATAACTGCACACTGCTGACTGGAAGGAGAAGCCAGCAAAGAAACTGATCTCTGGAGTGACCCAATCAATGGACATTCACATCAAAAAGAACGTTAATGAGAGTCAACTCTGGATCAGAATGGGAACATGGAAGGCATTTTCATTTGTAATTAACAATGGCAACACATCAAATCTCAATGTTCTTTATGAATGAAGGGTGGTATGCTTTATGGACCACATCCAACAGGCATTTTACCAAAAGTTGGAACACTGGCTGTAAAACAACTTAAGAAGGAATATCACGATTAATCATTCAAATAAATATAGATGAATTAGTAAAAAATGAATTAATAAAAATATAAACTAGAAAGAGTGGTCTAGATATCCAAACACATATGTGAATTGAACAAATTTTATACAGGGCATAAACATACTATACTAAGGTACTTAAAACAGGGGACTAGAATTGTTTAGAGTTGGAACCCAGCTAGAATATGTAGGGGAGGATGGGGAAAGGGAGAGATTTCATTTCCAATTGGTCTGCCACTTAGCTAGAAACTGTACTTCATTTCTATCCCTTGAAGCTTTTAAAAGGAACTTGGAAAGATACACATACATATGCACATACACACACACACCAAATAAATATTAAAAATTAAAGCTATGTTCCAAATGATAAATTTAAGTTAAATTAAAAAGGAAGAATTAAAGTATAAGACTAACTGCCTTCAAGTAAATATTATGCTTGGCACAACAATTAAGTTACCATTAAGTTAAATAAAACTATAAACTGGAGACCAATAGTGGTAACTAGTAATTAGTTGCACACAGCTAATATGGTACTTGCTAATCCCCAAAATAATTCTGAGGGATGAGAAATTATTATCCACATTTTACAGATGATGAAACCCAGATACTGTGAGATTAAAAGACTTGCCCAAGGTCACAAAACTAGGAAACGATGGCAATTACAGATTTGAATTCAGGGAGCATGCTTCTACCAGGCTGAAAAGCCCTTACATTCATCAATCCTTTGTGTGTGTGTGGGAGAGGAAAAAGGGAAAGTGTCCCATAACAGCAGATCTGGTAACAGATTGATAATTTGCTTCAGTATTTCAGCCTCTACACATCACAAATCTTAGTATGTTAAACAGGCTACATACAGGATATGGTAATGCAGTTCAGTATATACATCAGGGCTTTCTTTGTGCAAACATAGCTACTTTTTCAATGAAATTTTAAAAATCACATCTCTTTGTTCAATTTCAGCTGACTCTGATAAACTCTTAGAAAAGCAAAAAGATATCTTCTGAAACAGTCTGAAGAAGGAAAAAAAAAAAAAAACTGCCAACGTGGCTCTGTGGGTATCTGAAGACCTTGCAGTATATACAACTTTATCTTCTCCATTGTTGTGTCACTGTTCCTTGATGTACAGTCGTCTATTGGAAAGACATTGTGAAAATTCTCTCTTATGAAAGTCAAATGTGTTTGTGGCGAGATAATAGCAATGCGGTACAAAGGAAGAGTGATTCTTCTCCTATTTGGGCACTCCTATTGCAGTCCAGAAAGAATGGTATTGGAAGGGGAACTTCGAGCATTTTTACAGATTCACTATTAAATAACATTTTAATTTTTAGTATATTCAAGTTTCTAGTTTTAATGACATTCACAATGGAATATACAAGTATTTTTAAAATATCCTTGGCTCTCTAAAAGAATCAGTGGTAAATTGTTTCTGTAGTCTAAATGTTCTGGCTGGCTTACAAAAGCAGGCAGTTGTTTAACAAGTTAACATTAAATATTAAAGAATAAATGTAGCATTAAAGCATTAAGTTTAATGGTCTCTGGATACAGGTAACTCAGGCCCTGGTTAACACAAAGTTAGTATATTAGGGTGGGGAAATTATTGACAGTGAATTTTCATTTTGAAATTATACACAGAAAGAGGCCTGGAATTTCACGTTTAGGATTTTATTTGCAGCTCGGAGTCTATTACAGCTATTTCCGTGTGCATTTTCTCTTTTGTGCCTACGTCACCGATTTTAGGTTATTTATTTAATTTTAAGAAGAAAGAAGAGGTTCTGTAAAAATCATTGTGTCTGCTAACCACAAGTAGGACTAGAAAAGAACTAATGTGGGGGAGGGAGGGTCGCTGCCAGCAGGCGGTGTAGAAACATCTGATGATAAGAAGGGAGATTATACAGCACTCCCCTCTAATCTTATTCCACCCAAGAAATTTGGGAGAATGCGAAAAAGCAGCAGCCCAGCATTTTTTGAAGGGGCGTGGTTTCCCTCCAGGGGCTGTCCAATCGAATTCCTTCAGAGGGAGCTATCCCGAGAAGATTGATGAGGGTTGCTAGGAAACAGGAGCGTCCCCCTCCCGTCTGACCCAGAGATTGTTCTGCACAAGCCCTCTCCAGGGGCTCTCAATGTGCAGTTGAGCGGCGTGTGGGGCAGAGCTGCACATCGGCCTCCCAAGCTCGCTCCCTCTCTGTCTCCTCCAGCATGCGGTCCTCCGGTTGCACTGGGACCACAGGAGAGTTCTTCCAGGGCTGACAGTCCCGGTTCTCCCGCAGGCCACGAGCTCGAGCAGAGCTTCAAAGTTAGAGCCTCCGACCTCCCTGCTGCCCCCATTCCTCTCCACCCGACCCCTCCGAAATTTACCAACCTTTGCAGGCACTGCTTCAGGATTTTAAACAGAGAGGTAAAGCCACCAGCAAAATCACCCTGGCTTTCTGTATAATAATCCTCCCCTCTGGGTACCCTGGCTCACTGAAGACTCTGCAGATACACCCCTGTTAAGGGAGGGAGAAAGGGGGACGAAGAGGGAAAGGGGAAACGAGAGGGTAAGAAAGGAGCAAAAGAAAAGGAGAAGGAGAGGATGCCAGAACTGTCCGTGCCTCTGCCAAGAGAGTCCCAATTAGATACGAAGGTTTCAGCCCGGCCAAGGTGAAGGAAAGTTGCTACCTAGCTGGGAAGTGGGTTTGCCCCTAAGGAGAAGGACAGGCACTCGGCAGAGAACTGCTCCCCTCCCCTCCTTGGAAGACCACTGCACCCCCTCCCCTTTTCCCAACCTCCTCCCTCTCTTCTCCTCCCACCCTCCCTTTTCCCACTCCCCACTGACTCGGAAGCCTGGATGCTCTGCCACCGGGCAGTGGTCCAGCACGCAGCCTGGAGGGGGCGGGGGCAGGGGGCACTGTGACAGGAAGCAGCGCGTACAAGTTGGCCATTTCGGGGGCAAAATAAGTTCTCCCTTGGATTGGGAAAGGACAAAGCCGGCAAGCTACCTCTTTTGTGTCGGATGAGGAAGACCAACCATGAGCCAGAGCCCGGGTGCAGGCTCGGCCGCCACTGCTGCCACCGCGGTCCGCTCCAGTCCCTGCCGGGAGTTGTCGGTGAGAGGTAAGGGGCCCCGAGGAGGACGTGTCCCTCTGGAGGGCGCCCAGCGAAGGCGCGGAGGCTCGGGTGCCGCGTGGGGCAGGCACAGCCCGTAAAGTTGAGGCAGAGCCCGGACCAGTCTCTACCTTTCTGGCAGGGGTGGGGAGGGTGGGGGGCAGCAGCAAGGTGGGTGTGCGTGAATGAGAGTTTGTGTGTGTACGCGCTCATCTATGACTCTGGGAGGGAGGCAGATTTGGGGGTACATATCGGGTGCCCAGGGTTGGAGAGGTGGAGGGACTGACGAGCGCTCGCAGACCCCCAGAGAGACCAGTCTCACCAGCCAACCACCTCCAGCTCTGCTCTCGGCTCCGGGATACGTTTCTATCGGGGGGGTTCCCCCAGTTTTGTGCACAGGAAAACGTGCGGTGACTGGCTGCCACACAGGCGGTTTCATGTGGGTGTGGAGGTTGCCAGGCGAGGTGGGCAGCGGTCAGCGGAGCTGGTCCGCGTCGCAGCTGGGAGACGCTGTGCTGCCAGAGGTTGGCTCTCCCACAAGCACGCCTGTCAAGGATGCTTAACTCATGCCCTCCGCTCCCTTTGGCTTGAGCGCAAAATCAAAGAGCCAGACTGGGAGCATATCTCTTCGTCAATCCTGTTCCATTTTCTTATCTGACAGTGAGATAACTCAGAGAGGGCGGGATCCAGAAATAGACTAGGTAATATACCCAATAAGCTCGTTTCTTAAGGATTTCATTTAGATTTCCTTCTAGTTCCTTCCCTGGATTAGCAAGTGTAGAGGATTCCCAGAGGTGTAGCACTCTCAGGTAGATATCTTAAGGGGACATGCCCCTGCCTTTTAAGTATTTTAAAGCATTGTAAATTTTAATAACAATAGAACTATATACTTCTAATAATCTGCACTCAAGTGCTCAGCTAATTTGCTAGTAAAATTATTTATACTGCTATTTGAATAGTGCTATGTTTGACATATACAGAAACATAGTTACATATCAGTATATTCGAAGTTGAGGTTTCTGTGAGTTAAGGATCTCAGCAGTAGTTTGTTACTTTTAAATTTCTCTGCTTAAATTTATCTGTGCTACATGATTTTAGAACTAGAACTATTTATTAGAGCTATGTTGTGTTTCTTTGGAAGAAAAAAGCATTGATTAGTACAGAAATATTGTTCATTTACTCAAATTTAGGTCTGCTTTGGTTTATCTGAATACGTATTTTAAGACTGTTACTTAGACTCTAATTGTTCGTGGAAACATATGTAATCTTGGCATGACAAAAAACAGACCCTAAACTCTGGTGGATTACACACTTCCTACCAAAGATGTTTAGGATACTCTATTAGTTAATGGTTCTATAGTACTATGCACATTTTTCCTCAAAGCAACCCAATAGAATTTGAATAGATTTGTGAAGTGTTATAATATCAGACTTCAATAAAGTGATCTATTCCCTTACATCATGGCAATGTCTGGTATTTACAAAGATTTCTCACACCTGTAGGCTTTATGTGTCCACCCTTTCAAGTGCTGACCAAGCAGGAGGAGTGCATGGGTATTTTGTATAGACATGCCCTAAGACTTGATTGCTGTTCAGAGTAACTCAGATGCTCAGGATGGGAACAGGAGAAGTCTTGAAATTTATATTATCACAAATAACAGAATGAAAATTTCAGAGTATCTACATTCATTGGGCTAAAAAGAATGATAAATGGTAAGAATACCTTTTAAAACTGATAACCCCTCCCCTCCAAAAAAGAAAACTATAAAGCCTCCTGTTCTATGAGCTAGATTCATACCAATGAAATGTGAAATTCAGCTTGTAGAAAACTATGCCAATGCAAGCAATAAATTATATTTGGAGACAGGGAGAGAAAGTCACCTATTTAATTAATGGCATTTTTTAGACTTCAGAAATATCTATAATCAATACATTGAGAAAAGAGATGGAAGGCTACATAAACAGAAAACATTATACATAATGAAAATACATCCTATTGTCTTTTTTAAAAGTTGTACTGTACACCTGAAAAGAGGGTAAGTCAATGACTTTTCCCCACAATTACCAAACATTTAAATGAGCCCCACTCTGATTTTACTCACTGCAATTAAAATTGATAAGTTGAGTAAATGCTCAGATGGAATAAAGAGCAGTAATCTTTATTTTTATTAAATTTAAATTAATACTTTTATTGAGTGAAAGAACTAGGATAATTGTCAGAAGGCCACCTATCTTACTTCTCTACTTCATGACAAGTGACCATCTAGAACCACAGAAGAGCAAGGGCAGTCTTAGTTTGAAAGATTCCCAGCAATCACATTTTTTTTTTTTACAACTTCCCCAGGTACCTTTTTCTCTTTCTTGTTTTATGTCAAATTCTTTTTATCAAGTTAAACCATTTTCTCTTTTTCATCCAGTTACAAAATGGTACATGATTTTTTTTTTCTCCAGGGTTGTAGTTACCTCCTGCCAAAATATAGCCCATTATCTTGGGGATAAAATGTTTCAATTGGTTATCCTACACTCGACAAGTTCCCAAGATACCATTAAACAAAAGAAAATTAATACCTAACCTCCACTGAAAGCCAGGACAGTGTGCATTCATGCACTTTGGAATATGGCCAGAGTTCCAAAGTAAGGTTTTCTTTTTTTTCCTCCAGGGTTTACTCCTCTCAAAAGTAGCAATGTTTACTCATAGTTGTCTCACTTTGCTATTTTACACTGAGCTTAGTGTGCATTTTCATCTTTTCTGAGATTCTGCTAAATGCAACCAATTCTGCATTACATGAATTTGTTGAAATTGCTCCCAAGAAGTAGCATAAAATTGTAGAAGATTATCCACCAAGACTGAACACATAAAATGAGTACAATCATATTCATAATGGAGAAGGCAGAAACTGTTAGGTCATCCCCCTCCTTCTTCATCTAATATAGTCTTGGTCTCTACAGCACATTATGTTTTAGAGTACTTCAGTCCAGTCCGATTTTAAATGGCTCAAGTAATGACCTCTATTATCTTTGAAAGATTCTTTTACAGTTTAATAGTTCTCCCTATCAAAAACTTTTGTTGTGATATTCAGTCTAATTTTCCCTTGGTCCCATTTGATCTTGTAATTTATTCCCTATTATAATCCCTCTGGACCAGTTCATTCTCTTATCTGATTTACACTCTTTCCAACCTTTATACAGGATTTGTAAAATACAAAAGCTTTATAAAGTTACAGGAGAGAACACAAAGGTCGCAGTTTTATATCTGGACATCTTTTCTAAATATTTATGACACATCTTTCAGGTCATTCATGTGTATGTGTGTGACTGTATATTCTCAATAATTTATTTTAGCAATGCAAGTGTGGAGAAATTTTTCATCTTTGACATTCATGACCTATGTGAATATGAAGCTGATCCCTTCTAAGTAATGTGCTATGTGGATGCACATTTATGAGACATTTTCATTGCAAATTTGGTGTCAACAGAACCCTGTCAACGCCCACACTACCAGGGAGTTCTGTGACATACTGGTCTGATGCTCCATTGAGTCCCAGAAGCTGTTGTCATGTAAATTCCACTACTGAAATGAAAATTATTTCCATAATTAATAGAGTGTGCTAGGAATGTAATAGTGTATATACTTATTAATGAATGCGTACATTAACATGATCCAGCAATTCTTTTAGAACACGGTAGCCCTTTCATACTAAAACAATCTGAAAAGCCAACAAAATTCAGCTTGAGTTCATCACTTTCCTGTATCATGAAGAGTAAGCTCAAATCATGCATATATCAATATGGAGTCTATTTAGATTTATAGGGAGGTACCATATGTGAAGGTTACTTTAAAAATAGAAAAGCCTACAATAACCACGAGAGAAACAGGTTTTCACTTTGTTCACTTAAAAATCTGGTTCCAAGACATCCTTGTGTAGGATTCTTTAAGAGTCTTGAGCAAATATCTTGGTAGACTTGCCATCCCACTCAAATGTTTCTTCAAGTCCCAAGCATCGAAAAGCCACTTCTACCAGACAGTGGAGGAATAAATGACAGAACTCAAGAAATAAATTTCTAGGTTATATTTGGCAAAATATACAACAAAGAGTAAGGTAAATCAGCAACTCGAAACACAATTTAGTGCTGTCTTCTTTACTGCGTGGTGAGCATTAACATTGGAGGTAGAAACATTCGTATGGATTGTTAAGGAAACAGAACAGAGAAGTGACATTCCAAAACTGAATATAGCTTTAGAGGAGTAAAATTAGACTGCAAGGAATAAATAACTTTTAAGCCAGTATTCTCCCTTCTAAAGCCCCAAAGTGTTTTTATAGTGCCATTCATCACATCGTGGTGAGTACCCTCAAAATGATTTTCCTTAGAAACAAAGGGGAATCAATTCTCTTGGTACAGGCAAAGTAGGCCATTAATATACTTGTGACTTCTCCTTGGGACAGAGCCATTCTAAGAAGTCTTGAGTCTACACAGAATGTAATAGGTCCTCACCAAATGAGTAATCTTTCTACTGAGCTGGAAACTGTACACTGAACTTTTAGGAACAGAACACAAGAAAAGATCTTGAAAACATTAAGATAGAATCTATATAAGCAGAGACTAAAATATCATGTTTGGAAATAAAATCATATATAAAGAGAAGTACCTCCGCAGAAAGCTCACATGTTTATTCCTTATTAGAATTTACTTCACTATCATTGCCTTTGCACAATATTGCCTTTGCCACAGCCTCTCCACATACACAAACACACAACATTTGAGTAAATTCAATTGGAAGAGTATAGGTATCCACCAGAGAGAAAATTTCAAAACCTTGACACTAGACACATAGCTTGAAAAAATATTACAACTTATATATATGTAGCATGGGAGTAGTTCTGACAGTTTTGGCCAGATTACCCTAAAAAGAGGTTAAATAAAAGGTGGCTAACAGGGAAGCAATCAATGAGTAAATATTATTAAGCACCTGTATATGCCAAACAAGATTCAGGACATACAAATGAGGACATAAAAAATGTTAATACACACACTAAATCTCAGAAACATGTAAAGTTGAAAGTATTCCAAAAATAAAATTTGAAACTCTTGAGTAGAGAAGAGGTTACCAGAATTATCAACTGAACAAAAAAGTCTATTCCATCATTGAAAAGATGTATTTAGACTTAAAAATTCCATATATAGATATTCCAGCACTCTGTGGAGACACTGTGTCAGATGCTTTAAGGTGAAAAAACTATCATAATGTCATGAAGTGAAGTGAAGTTGCTCAGTCATGTCTGACTCTTTGCAACCCCATGGACTATAGTCTACCAGGCTCCTCCATCCATGGGATTCTCCAGGCAAGAATACTGGAGTGGGTTGCCATCATAATGTCATAATAACAGATAATTACTGACCCATGGCCATGTTCTGAAAACTCTGCTAAACCACTGCATTTCCTAATTTAATACTCACAAGAACCCTATGAGGTCGGTACTGTAATCCCCAGTTAGTAGAAGAAGAAAGAGGTGCCCAGAGGTAAATTGTCCACAGTTCAGATAGTTAACAAGATAAGCACTAGAATTCAAAACTCACTTCCTTGTCCCAAGTCCCATTCTGTTTGCTACTATGCTACACTGCCTCCCAAGTTTATGTTTCTGTGGGGGGATTTCATTTCATGCATCAAATATTTTCTGAGCCCCAAGTAGAGGGGCTTTGGTTAAAAAAGAGAGACAGAGAGAGACCAATGGTGAAAGAAATGGAGCCAGAACAGAATTTGACAAGCTCCATCTCTCTTCACCCTGAGAGAGACACAATCTCTTCTGAGGGGCAAAGAAATGCAAACGGAAGAAATAAACTAAAAAATTATTTACAAATAATTAAAAGAACTAAGGGGGAAAATGAGAATCAGAAAATTCTGTGAAGATGATAGGTTTGTTAACAAACTGAGAAATAAACATTTAGATATGAAAATGTGACAGAACTATGTTTCCCTGGAGCCTGATTTCAGCGAACATTTCGAACCCAGGTCTCCCACATTCCAGGCAGATGCTTTAACCTCTGAGCCACCAGGGAAGCCCTCAGCGAATATTGCTATCTGTAAAACTTAATCCAGGTAGCAAGAATATAGTCTCACAAACAGCCAGCAAGGAGATGAAAAGCAGTTTTGCTTGTTAAGGCTAAAATAATTATATTTCTCTTTACAACCAAACTACTTCCTACCAAATAAAAGAGCTGGTAAAAATGGTTTGTAGACTAGTACAAGTTTGAAATTTCTTCACCCAGCTGAAGCAGTCATTCATCTTTATGTAAGAAACTCTGAGCATTTCACACCTTTGGGCATTTATTCCTAATATAAAGAACAACTTGAAAAATGATGGATTCGAAGTTTCCAGATTTTAAACACACTAAGAGCAAGAGAGGCAAAGTGACCTGCTGGTGATTCCAAAGGCTCAGTAGGGCGGCTCTGGAAAGACCCACAGACCTCACGGGTCTCTGACCTGGGTACTTCCCCACAGGCAGGAAACCTGCTGTCTTGTCACATGAATTAATAGTTCATTTCAGACAACCAAAGAGCTGAAATAGGAGTCTTTACTTGAAAGTCTTACTCTGATTTGTGATTTGTGCTACTTCATGGACATAAAAACACGAATGGGTATCACAGATCTGTCTCCCCATCTGGTGGAGGCTGTTTCTTTTGAATGTTAATAATACATAGCAGATAGATTATTAGTAATATTTTGTATTTTGCTTAACAGTTTCAACGTACCATGTGTTGGTGAATATAACATAATGGAAACTGCTTTCACAAAATATGTCGAAGTACGTGCCAATTTGGGAGATGACACTCTAGGGTCAGAAACAGTTGGAATTTGTATCTGTCTCAAGGAGAAAATGAGATCTGGAGAATATAATTAGCAGTTTCTATTTTGAAGCATCTTATTTTTCCTTAAAAAAGCAAAGACCTTCTACAAGCTGATGCATTAATCCCAGTGATTTCTGTCAAGTCCAGATATACTGGTGGCCAGACCATACCTCACTTCAGAATTAAGGAGTCAAAACATGGGACTTAGATCCTCCACAGACTTTGCTCAAGAGCTACCCTTGAGAAAGATGTTTAAAAGAATGTTAAATCCCCAACTCCCTCCAAAAGGACCTCTCCCTTAGTTCCTAACAGTGTCTGAATTTTACCTAGGAAATAATATTTCATGCAAGAAATATGAAAGACCATATATGTTTAGGTCCATGTAGTTCACCAACTTTCCAACACATTGGATTTAAAGGTTCATCTTTTTCAGAAAAGCTAACTTCTTCGAGTTTGGTGGGGAGTGGCAGAAAGAACAATTATAATTTTTACCTATTATACAATTTTGTCTAAGTAGAGCCCTTCGATGGAGAAGGACATGGCCACCCACTCCAGTATTCTTGCCTGGAAAATCCCATGGACGGAAGAGCCTGGTGGGCTACAGTCCATGGGGTCTCGAAGAGTTGGACACTACTGAGAGATTTCACTTTCACTTTTTACTTTTATGCATTGGAGAAGGAAATGGCAACCCACTCCAGTATTCATGCCTGGAGAATCCCAGGGACGGGGGAGCCAGGTGGGCTGCTGTCTATGGGGTCACACAGAGTCGGACACGACTGACGCGACTTAGCAGCAGCAGCAGCAGCAGAGCCTTTCAATGGCTATGATTTCCTGAACAAATGTGATGCAGAAATGTGAGAGAAAAGCCATCTTTCCTATAGTTATTGAACAAATGACATCCATCTAGGAAAGCCATTGAGATGTTATAGAGTGTTCCCCTGCCCTACTTTTTTCCTTCTAAAATTCTAAATGTGTGTCTGTTGCTATGATGTTGCTAGGGAATCTGGTAATTGGAAGTATAGTCATGGGAGGGAAAAGGTTGAGATATATGAAGTAGGACAGAAGGAACCCTGAGGGGCAGACACTGAGCAGTTCCCCTCACCCTTCCCTTCCTACGCACACACTCAGACCACAAACAATAATCACTCACTTTGTTGTTTGGTTGCTAAGTCATGTCTGATTCTTTGTGACCCCAGAGACAGCAGCATGGCAAGTTTCCCTGTCCTCCACTGCCTCTCGGAGTCTGCTCAAGCTCATGTCCATTGAGTCAGTGATGCCATCCAACTATTTCATCCTGTCACCCTCTTCTCCTGCCCTCAATCTTTCCCAGCATCAGGGTCTTTTCCAGTGAGTTGGCTCTTGGCATCAAGTGGCCAAAGGATTTGAGCTTCAGCATCAGTCCTTGCAATGAATATTTAGGGTTGATTTCCTTTAGAATTGACTGGTTTGATCTCCTTGCAGAGTCCAAGGGACTCTCAAGAGTCTTCCTCAGCACCACCATTTGAAAGCATCAATTCTTCAGTGCTCAGCCTTCTTTATGGTCTAATTCTCACATCCGTACATGACTACTGGAAAAAACCATAGCTTTGGCTAGATAGATGGACCTTTGTTGGCAAAATGATGTCTCTGCTTCTTAATACACTGTCTAGGTTTGTCACAGCTTTTCTTCCAAGGAGCAAGCCACTTACCTTGCTATAAATAGTATTTATCATATTACTGTCCAGAAGAGCCTACACCAGAATCACTCTGAAGTCTACTTAAACTGAAGAATACGGAGACAGATCCATTCCAGACTAATTTCCTTTAGGTTGGGATTCGGGAATGCATGTATTAAATATGCGTCCAAGTTACTCTTAGGCACACTCAAGTCTGAGACACACTACTGTTTTAGTCAGCCCCGGCTACTATGTATTTGAATACATAGACTGGATGGCTTAAACAACAGATGTGGACTTCTCTCAGTTCTGGAGGCTGGGAAGTCCAAGATCAAGGTGCCAGCAGATTGGGCTCCTGGTAAGAAGCCCCTTCCTGAAGAACCGCCTTCTCACTGTGTCCCCACATGGTCAATAAAGAGAGTGAGCTCTGGTCTCTCTTCTTCCTCTTACAAAAATACTAATCCCAACACTGGAGCCCCTATTCTCATGACCTCACCTAAACCGAGCGGACACGACTGAGCGATTTCACTTTAAACTTTTCACTTTCATGCATTGGAGAAGGAAATGGCAACCCACTCCAGTGTTCTTGCCTGGAGAATCCCAGGGACGGGGGAGCCTAGTGGGCTGCCATCTATGGGGTCGCACAGAGTCGGACTCGACCAAAGTGACTTAGCAGCAACAGCAGCAGCACCTAAACCTAACCTCCAGAAGGTCCCATCTCCAAATATCACCACATCAGCGTTACAACTTCAATATATGAATTTGGTGGGGTGACGAGAGAGACATTCAGTCAGTCCATAAACATTAGACTTAAGAAATGAGGCTCAGCGAATAGCCAGTGAATCAGTGTACAAAACTATTCCCCACAGCAAGTCCACTTTAATTATATTAACAAATGTCCTGAGCCACTTGTTAATTCTGTGAGCCTGAGAATTAATGAATTAATTGTGTCTGCATGCTCAGCTGCCCAGTCATGTTCAACTTCTTGCAACCCTGTGCACTGCAGCCTGCCAGGCTCCTCTGGCCATGGGATTCCCTAGGCGAGAATACTGGAGAGGGTTGCCATTTCCTTCTCCAGTGGATCTTCCCAACCCAAGGATCAAACCCAAGTCTCCAAGTGAATTCTTTACCACTGAGCCACCTGGGAAGCCCAATTAATTAAGTTCAGCTAATAAAGCACTGTCTCTGTGAGTTCTCTGAATACATTCATTTTCTGGAAACCTCATACTGTTTTCACTGCAAATATTTTTTTTTCTATCACCTATAGTAAATTCCACTATGATACGCAAGCACATACAATACCTATTTTCTGGATGTTCTTATGAGGAAAACTTCTCATATTTGATCTTTCATTTCATATTTTAGAATGGCAATACTGGGATGTTAGAAAGGTAAGTTACTGGTATTTGAAGAAGATCATCGAGGAAAATATTATTTCTATTTCTGAGAATAGAAATGCTTCTAGTTTGGTAACTGCACATGTAAAATTCCCATTGTCTTTAAAGCTAGACCCTTGTTAGCTAGGGGATGTGGGGAAGCACTGTTTTGTCCCAGTCCTCCCCTTTGCCCTGTGGATCCACAGAGCAAGAGAAATAAAACAAAACAAAAACTTCATTTGGCAACTTCTTATACATTCTCCCCTCAGCTTCTAGTTCAGTTCAAGTGAATGGTTGCTTAGCTGAAGCTGGCAATCCTCACAAATACTGCCAAAGATAGTTTCCTGAGCAGCGTTCAGAGCCACATGGGAAAAATGCAGGAGGGGAAGGAGGGGCAGGCAGCAACGGGTGGGGGATGCTTACGCTGGACCACCAGCTTCACTTCCTAGGGGGTCTTGGCCAACTCTTTGTTCACTTGATTTCCACACTTTATAGACTTCCTGAGAAGAAAAGTAATAAAAAATAGAACATTTCCCCCTACAAAATGTCAAATTTCTGAAAGCTACGCCCTCTGGGATGGTTGCAGTGTTTCGACCTGATAATGACTTCTACAGGACTCTTCCCATTACACAATCAAGCTAAAGCTAAACACCCATTGCTACCTCAGATTTCCGGATTCTAGAAGGGATACCATGATTTCCCCAAATGGTTTCAAGTCTTCGACATTTCCATTCTGTTTGGTACTCTGTTATTTCTTCCTCCCTAGCCCAGAGAAGGCAATGGCACCCCACTCCAGTGTTCTTGCCTGGAGAATCCCAGGGACGGGGGAGCCTGGTGGGCTGCCGTCTATGGGGTTGCACAGAGTCGGACACGACTGAAGCAACTTAGCAGCAGCAGATGTGTAAACTGTGTTCTTTTCTCTCCTACTATGGCCAAATCCTTAGCCCAGGTTATCAGCACTTAGCTTTCAAACTTCTCTCACAGGTTATCTCGTCTAATCTCTCCCTCTTCCTGTATTATTTACTTCCAGATATCTAATGAGTGCCTACTATATGCCTACTCTCTAATCTAGAGATGTTATAGCAGTGAACAACAACTGAAAAAAAAATTTTTTTTAAGAATTTTTATCATTCACCTTCCACTAAATAGTGAGAGTCAGACAATAAAGAAGGGAACTGATGTGTGTGGAGAAAACATAATGATGTGATGTAAGAAAAGGGGGGGGAGGAGTTGGAAAAGATAACATTACTACCAGATGAATAACTGACTTTGCCATTCCATTCCTTCGTTTACAAGGCATTAAAGATAAACCATTACTTAAAAAGTAAGTTTGTGTTTCCTAGCTTGGCCATCAAGATCTTTAACAAGCAGATTCCTAAGGTGTCTTTCCAACCTTTCTTCCTCAATATAAGCCTCTCCTTTGCCCGGATTTTGTTTCCACACAAAAAGGAACTTTGAGTATCTTTTTAAGCCCCAACTATATTTAGAATGAACTTCCTTTCTACAAACCTAAATTTCAAGGCCAATTTCAAATCTCACCTCATTGAAGTTCATACTAACGATACTTTCCTATCAAGGCAAATTTTCTCCAAAATATTCATGTGATCCTCATCATCTGGGGTTTTGCATAGTGAAATATTGTTCTGTCCTGAGCAAACAGGACAAACTGTACTGTAGGGAGAGCAGTAGTTCAAAGAATAAAATCAGAAGGCAAATTTATTTTTATTTCACATTGCCCCTCTTAAGTGCATTCAATAAGCTGCATTACACTCCGATGTAATAAAACAATACACTTTAATTGCAAAGCAGTCTCCATTTGCAAACTGAATATGCCTGGACCAATATAATAAATAAAACTTTGAACTTTAGAGTTGAATCTCCTCTCTGTTCCCAGCAGGAGCCTATTTCGGGTCAGAAGTTGAGGAAGAAAGCACCACCGTTTCTAAGGTTCTATTCCACCCTTTCTTGTCCCTCTTACCAGCACAAGTTCTGAGTCTTCCAAGGACAGAGTTGGGCACAGTCAGGAGACATGGGAAATAAGTTCTTACCTAATAAGGTTCCTAGTCTCTGGGCCCTCAGATTTTTAAGGCGAGAGAAAGAGAGAGAGAATGTGTGTGTGTGTTAAGACTTCTTTCTCCATTGCTGGGAGTCTCTCACCTCAGATTTCTTGACACAAATTTTCCTTTGTCTCAGCACACCTCCTCAGCTCCTGCTCTTTCAGCAGTCCATCCTGCACAGATTCTCACTTTTGCCCCTCCTGTCTTTTCTCTTGGGCTGGAACCCCCTTTGATGTCTCTCCTGTTGAAATGACTATGTAAATATGTGTTTGTGGAATGTATGAGTTGGTAATACAGTCTAAGTAGAAAAGATTATAACGTTTTTATAACCCAGAAAAATGTTTTTATGAGGCTACCTGTATAAAGACTTACAGAAATCAATGTCTATGAAATAATTTAAGATGTGGAATACCCCTGTTTCCCTGCCAAGAATTAGCTCCAAAAGGACTAAGGCCTTCTCTTTTTCAGCAGCTTATAATAATGACTGGAACATGTAATAATTATTGAAAATGCAGGTGTTAGTTGCTCAGTTGTGTCTGACTCTTTGCAACCCCATGGCCTGTAGCCCATCAGGCTCCTCTGTCCATGGGATTCCCCAGGCAAGAATACTGGAATGGGTTGTTATTTTCTTCTCCAGGGGATCGTCCCAATCCAGAGAATGAACCTGTGTCTCCTGCATTGCAGGCAGATTCTTTACTACCTGAGCCATCAGGGACCCATATTTAATAAATGAAGGAATCCTACTTCAAGTTTTACATTTACTCAATGGCTATCTTCCACATTGAAATATTAACATTAATTTCTCTTCATATCTCATACCTTAAGATATAAGGATTACTATTAAAAGGATTACTTTCAACCCATAAATTATACCATTTTCCTAAAGGCACTTTGAACCCAAACAAAAGAATACCATAAAAAATTTTTAATTTGCACATGAAAAGCGATATCAATTGAATTCAATAAGTCCTTACTGAATGTCTATTATGTTCAAGGCACTGAACAAGGTACTGAGGAGAATACAGAAAAGAAAAAGTTACCATGTCTTCCTAAGAATTTATCATCTCACAGGAGAGATAGGATATGTCCATATGTGACTATGCTGCTAAGTCACTTTAGTCGTATCCGACTCTGTGTGACCCCATAGACGGCAGCCCACAAGGCTTCCCCGTCCCTGGGATTCTCCAGGCAAGAACACTGGTGTGGGTTGCCATTTCCGTCTCCAATGCATGAAAGTGAAAAGTGAAAGTGAAGTCGATCAGTCGTGTCCGACTCTTAGCGACCCCATGGACTGCAGCCTACCAGGCTCCTCCGCCCATGGGATTTTTCAGGCAAGAGTACTGGAGTGGGGTGCCATTGCCTTCTCCAATATGTGACTATAGTAGCAGGAAAATTCAGGAGTTCAACTGTGAGGCCCTAGAGTGAGCAATAATACTTGTGGCTGGCATGAATGCAGAAAGTATCATATTTAAAAAGTTGCTTCTGTTCTGGACCTTAAACAATGGTTAAAATTTCAGAAAGTGGAGAGAGTCATTCTAGACTGATGCAGGGGTAGAGAGACGGTGTGGGGAAGCTCCTGAGGGAGCAGCGTGTGAGCTGGCTAAGCTGAAGGGTGGGGTGTCTGTGGTTCAGAGGAGGTACAGCTCTGTGAGTGGACAGAACAATGATTAATATCTCTCCAGTGCATGCCAAGTCACTTCAGTCCTGTCAGGCTCTTTGCAACCCCATGAACTGTAGCCCGCCAGGCTCCTCTGTCCATAGCATTCTCCAGGCAAGAAGAATAGTAGGGTTGCCATTCCCTTCTCCAGGGGATCTTCCCAACCCAGGAATCAAACCCTCATCTCTTTATGTGTCCTGCATTGGCAGGCGGGCTCTTTACCACTAGCACCACCTGGGAAGCCCCACACATCTCCTGTAGGCCAAGGGACACCTCTGAAAGCATATGAGCAGGGGGATCCTCAAGCACAATGTGAAGACAACTATGAGGAAATAAAGGTTTGGGAGTCAGGGAGATGAGCGGGCTCGTATGGCAGCCATTCGGGTGAGAGGTAATGATGGCCTAAACTAGGGCAGCGGCAATGGGAATAGAAAACAGAATGAATCGAACAGACACAGAGATGACAGTGCCTGGTAGGTAAGAAATAGCTGTTGGATGAAAAACACCAGCCAACACAATTAAGCTAATTGTCTTCCTCCTTCTATAATAGGAAGGGTCATGCAGTATCAAATCCTGGATTTAATAAAGGGAAATCGGGGAAGAGTTAAAAGGCTATTTTTTAGGAACTTGAGTGGAAAGAAAATGTAATATTCCAGGTGCTATTTAAAAACAAGACTTAGAAATGAAATCAGTATTTTCCACATGATTATGATCTGATAGTATTTATCCACCCATAGGTTAAACCACCATGGACTCTCATCAACCACCTTGACTTATGTCTTCTACATCCATCCACAGGCTAGAGCCAGAATGATCTTAACACAAATCTGAGCATGTTTCCCTTTGCTTGCTGCTGCTGCTTAGTCACTTCAGTCATGTCTGACTCTGTGCGACCCCAGAGACGGCAGCCCACAAGGCTCCCCCGTCCCTGGGGTTCTCCAGGCAAGAACACTGGAGTGGGTTGCTATTTCCTTCTCCATCCCTTTGCTTAAAACTCTCCAAAGATTCTCCACTGCTTTCGGGATAATCAAACTTGCTTTACCTGGCCCACTATAATCTGCATTTTCCAGATTTATGTTTCCAGCTTTATGTTCCATCCCTCTCAACTCACACCTCTTCTTCCAATCAAACTGAACAGCTTGAATGCCTTCCCCTTTCTCTCTTCCCAGGCCTTCTCATAGCTGAGCAACTTCCCAGAACCCGGGCACACTCAATTTGAATTTTCAGGGCTTCATTAGAATTCTAGACCACTTCTGACAGTCTATAGTTCTTGATGCTATGCACACCTCAAACTCCCTGTACTTCTCTTTATCATTCTTTATGATAATTGTCTATTTCCCCACTGGAGTCTGTAAGTGCTAATAAGACAGAGACCACGCCTGCTTATTCACAGCTGGGTCTCCGTTACCCAGCAGAGCAAATCGCACATAGAAGACGATCAATAAATTCTTATTCAATCAATGGAGTAAAGGTTTAATTAAATCATTCTGGGACTCATTTTCCTCATTTTAAAACTCAAGTATTGATCTTTAAAATTCCTTTTAGTCATATAGTTCCTACAAGTAAACTTTTTCAATAAAGAGGATGGAATTCAGCATCCCAAGTTGAAATGAGTATCCTACTACACTCAAAACATCAGTGGGTCCTATTTATAAATTTATATTTTAATTGCTGTTTAAATAGGAAAATCATTGAAGGGATGGACTGGGAGTTTGGGGTTGGTAGATGTGAACTATTATATATAGAATGAATGGACATCAAGGTCCTACTGTATAGCACTGCTGCTGCTAAGTCACTTCAGTCGTGTCCGACTCTGTGGTAACGATATTTAATGTCCTGGGATAAATCAAAATGGAAAAGAATATAAAAAAGAATGTGTGTGTGTGTATGTATATATATATGTGTGTGTGCATATATGTATAACCGAGTCACTGTGCTGTATAGTAGAAATTAACACAATACTGTAAGTCAACTATATTTCAATTAAAAAAATAAGTAGCAAGATAATTAACAACAATGCTAGTGATATGTTTCCCTATTCCTCAAACTGTCTTCATTTTGCAAGCATTTCTCTTCATCTTAAACAGGGAGATCTAAGTAACAAGGAGACAGAGAAAAATAACCATAAGAAGAGATTTTTCCCAAGAAGGTCACCTTCCAGGCAGATTTCCTCTTCCCCAGAATTCTCATAAATGGAAATACATTTCAGACATTTTCATAAAAGAGGATGCAGAAATCTTATCTGGTAATACTAATTCCTACCAGCTCAAGTGAGTAACACCTCAAGGTGTTCCATTTAATGCAATTTCTGTCACAATACTTTCCTACAATAAAACAAATGAGGCTCACACACATATTCTATATGGTATTTTTAGGAGAATTAGAGGGATACTGTGAATAACAATGACTTTTATTGAGTACTCACTGTATGCTAGGTACTGCTTATTTGCTTTAGTTATATTAACTCATTTAATCCTCACACTAGCCACCTGAGATAGGTACTGTTATTATTCCCATTTTCCAGAGGGGGAACCCAAAACACTAACAAAAGTTTACATAGTAAGAGTATAGCTAGGATTTGGACCCAGTTCATGAATTTGACCAGCTGACTATACTGCTTCTCTCACAAAATCATCCCCAAACTAAAATGTATAATATGCAAGAAACATTTGCAATAACCATCTTATATTCCTTGATTTGAAAAATAATACAAAACCTGGTGACATTCTGAGCTCTCAATGGACAATAAAAATCAGAAATATACACAATAGAATGTTACTCAGCTATTAAGGAGAATGCATTTGAATCAGTTCTAATAAGGTGGGTGAAACTGGAGGGTATTATACAGACTGAAGTAAATCAGAAAGAAAAACACCAATACAGTATATTAACACATATATACAGAATTCAGAAAGATGGTAACAATGACCCTATATGCGAAACAGCAAAAGAGACACAGGTGTAAAGAACAGAGTTTTGGACTCTGTGGGAGAAGGCGAGGGTGGGATGATTTGAGAGAATAGCATTGAAACATGTATATTACCATATGTGAAATAGATCATCAGTCCAGGTTCGATGCACGAGACAGGGTGCTCAGGGCTGGTGCACTGGGATGACCCCGAGGGATGGGATGGGGAGGGAGGTGGGAGGGAGGGTCAGGATGGGGAACACATGTACACCCATGGCTGATTCATGTCAATGTATGGCAAAACCCACTACAATATTGTAAAGTAATCAGCCCCCAATTAAAATAAATAAATTTTTTAAAAATCAGTAATATAGTCAGACATTGGCCCAATTTACTAATATTATTATCAGAATATATTTATGTTTACTGTTTTCACCTAAAGCTTTCTACTTCCAGTAGCTTGAGACTCAGCTAAAACTAAAATAATCACTTCTAAAACTTTCTATCTTTACAAATAATTCAGTCTTTTCAATTCTAGAATTTGCCACTATTTGAAAAGGCAAAGTGACAGTGCTTTTAATCTATTTATTACCAAGAGACAATGTAAAGAAAAAGAAAAACAAAATCACTTCCATTATTTTCTGGAGAAAGAAAAGATCTCTGATTATTTTGTGTATAACAGACATAACTGGTACACAGTGAAACCAGTGGTCAGGAAGAGGAAATTGTCCTGCTTTATGCCTTTCTCTGTCATCCAGCTCTCAGAATAGATATCTTTACATCTATCTAATCTTTGAATTGATTTATTAAGCTGAGTTTACAAGTTAAAGAGGAAGAGGTCCTAAGGAGATAATTATAGGAATACAAATCAAGAGAGACAACTTTGAAAGAATAGTAATTCTGCTTCTTGCAACTGACCTTAAATCCCTAGGAGGAGAACAGATCAGCTTAAAGCAACCTTTTCTCTCTATTCAGAAGTGATCGTGAATTAATTGTGCAGTTTAGCTGAACTTTGTTTTTCCTGGTATCCTAGGAGAAGATCTCTGACAGACTGGGAATTTTTGCTTGTTTGTAATGTAAACTCAATATCTAGAGGTAGTTCTTCACACCACATGGGCTCATTGGAAAGCCCCGATTCCCAAAACAAACAAAGAGAAAAAGCTGAACAAAATAATCCATCAGCAAAAGGGAAAAAGAAAATAGAATGCATGTTAAAAAAAAAAAAAAAAGTTTTAAATCATTTGATTTTAAATAATCCCTGAGAACATTCTGGTGACACCAGAAGTCTGATAACCATATTCAAACTTGCTCATCAATGAAGGCATATAACTCTTGTGGTTCACATGGCTTCATTACTTGCCAGGATAATAAAAGCACTTAGTGAAAAGTTTGTGTATATTTGGTATATCAACTAGTCCATGCAGTTCTAGCAAAGAGGAAGTTGGAGCATTTGATGATAAATACAGGAAGAAAAGGGGACGACAGAGGATGAGATGGCTGGATGGCATCACTGACTCGATGGACGTGAGTCTGAGTGAACTCTGGGAGTTGGTGATGGACAGGGAGGCCTGGCGTACTGCGATTCATGGGGTCGCAAAGAGTCGGAAACAACTGAGCGACTGAACTGAACTCCAGCACTGCTAAGTACTAACTTTGATAGTAAAAATTAGAGCTTTATAATTTTAATTTTCTCAAATGGATTATTTCCATGCATGCATGTATCGTTTTAGTTAGTTAACATTAACCTTATGATGCTAATTCTATAACTTCTTTCATTTACCCATGACAGTTTTATCCATCCATTCAACCGCTACTTATCAAGCACACATATTGAATTTGTTAGGCATATTTGAGTATGTTAGACACTGGCAAGCAAAAACAAAAAGCAAACAAAAAAATTGGTCCTTGCCCTCAAAGATCCTTATTTACAATTTTAAAACTACGTTTTATTTCTTTTTAAGTATAAGTGCTATCATTGTCCATATAATAGTTCAGACAAAAATGAGTCTATAAAGGCTACTAGGACTGGATCTGCTTCCTTGAGCTTCCCTGAAACAATGCCAGAGGCATAAGAGTCACCCCAAACAAACTCCCTTTCCTGTTTTCATAGTAAGAAGATTTGCTTAACGCTTTTATAGAGAAAAATGTATTGTCATATAAAGAACAAAGGTGACAACTGAGGGAATGCTCTGGGGGTCAAGTCTTTAATATCTTGGTATGTGTATAACTGTCTCTATTTACTCTAACTTAGTGTATCATTCGGAGAAGGCAATGGCGACCCACTCCTTTATTCTTGCCTGGAAAATCCCATGGGCGGAGGAGCCTGGTAGGCCAGTCCATGGGGTCGCTAAGAGTCAGGCACAACTGAGCGACTTCACTTTCACTTTTCACTTTCATGCATTGAAGAAGGAAATGGCAACCCACTCCAGTGTTCTTGCCTGGAGAATCCCAGGGACGGAGGAGCCTGGTGGGCTGCCGTCTATGGGGTCGCACAGAGTCAGACACGACTGAAGTGACTTAGCAGCAGCAGCAGCAGCAGCCATGTGTCTTTGGCACATCGATTTATTCTTTCCAGAAACTTGGACTAAGTACCTTCTGTGTCTGAGACCTATAGTTGGTGCTGGGATCTGTACATTTGACCTTCTGGTCCTATGAGTAGAACTTACAGAAAATAAGTCACATGGATAGTGTTTAACTTATTAATGACCATATGCTCAGGATTTTAAAAAATTCAAAAGGTACTCAGTAGAATGTCGACTCCAAGAATCATATTTTCTAATGTTCTTTTCCTGAAGTTAGAAAGAATTTGGTCTAATTAAGGAGGCACGGTATTCTTTGACAATTAAAAAAAAAAGGAATCTGAATCAAAAGACACTGGAAGACATATATGGGACCAATTTGAATTTCACAAAATAAAAAGCATTTTTGCTGCCAATGTTGTTCTGAAATTATTTGCAAAATGTATTTTGTAAATGACTTATCAAAAATATTTAAACCAATCAATAAGTCAACTGAAGCTAGAAACTACACTAGCTAGTAAATTGATTTGCTATTATTATTCCTCCATACAGCAAAATAGGCACTTTCTTTTCACAGTTTAATGTTCCTATAATTGTGATAAAATTCAATTTATGTGCATACTTTATGTAATCGTTTTTTTTTTTTTTTCAAAATTGTTCTTAAATGCATGGTGAATCTTATAATGAATGGTATCAGAGGTAAGGAAATATATTTAGCTGCAAGCACACTTACTTCCTTTCTTATAAACTGTATGTTTCATAATAATTGCAAATAACTTAATCAACTTTACTTTTAAATGCTTAACATTTTGCTACAAATATAATGATAAACTCTTTTCTTTCATATACTTTCCAAATCAAATCACTTGCTTTGAAAAACCTCATTACCAGAATCAGAAATTCTCTCTCAACACCTTCATTAATTCTGCTTGAAAATAAGAATGGTGTCTTATTAATCTCTACACATTTCTTGTAGGGAAAGCCATAATCTGCTATTTCTATATTGCTGGAGTCTACAATAATGCCTTAAAACAGTAAATAATTGTTGAGTGAATAAATGATATGCTGGAGGAAGAAATGTAAGAATAAAGACCTTGAATACAATGAGACCTCAATAAATATGTGTTGAATTATAATACATTGCTTATGTTGACTGACAGGTTATATTGCCATAATTCAGTGATAAATTTTAAGATCTTTCTATAGTGTTTGCCTTGATACCATAAAGAGGCAATTAATAAATGCTAATGATTTAAAATTTTATTTCAATTTTCAATTTTATATGTATCTAAAATGGATGTATTTAAGACCCTTGGTATTTCAGTCTTTTGCTCAAGCACTCCTGTCATATACTCAACAATTTTTATGATACTGTCTGTTAAAGAATGTCCCCTGAGTAACCTTTATCTTAAAGATGAATTTTTGAAGATATAAACTTCTTATGAAATACAACCTTCTCAGTAATTACTTTCTGCACATACTCTAATATTAAATTGTTTATTAATGTATCCTTGCCTTCATACTTTATCATCAGCACATCTAACCCCCAACAGCCATGAGAGCCAAACCTAGCCCTTTGTCTCTAAACTGAATTTCTCCATTTAGACTCTTAACTGGAGTCTACCATATTTGTTGTAGTTTTTACTCTACTGAGTTAAAGCAGCACATCAAATCAAAAAACTGGCTAAAAGTTTGGGCTAATATAAAGAAATATATTTTAATACAATGAATGAAAATTGAACAGTATTTTTTTCCCAGTGCTCAGTCTCAGTAATTTCTCATTAGAAATTAAAAATGTATTTGTAGACTACTTATTATCTGGTAGCAGAGACCATTTCACCAACAATATCACTTGGAGTAAAAACTGTAAGTAGGGAAAAATAGAGGATCTCAGACCAGGTCCTTGTTGTTCATTGTTCAGTCACTCAGTCGTGTCCAACTCACAGGGACCCCATGGAATACAACATGCTAGGCTTCCCTGTTCTTCACTATCCCCAGGAGTTTGCTCAAACCCATGTCCACTGAGTTGATGATGCCATACAACCATCCTAGAGATGTTTTCCCAGGCGAAGGCAGTGGTAAACTGTACTGCTGTGGCTGGGAGGGCAAGTTGGCTGAGAAAACGCATGGGACCAATGCTTTTGCATCTTGATCCTAAAAACTACTGAGATCAACATGTTTAGCATCTTAAAAGCTATTAGAAGTTAACATGGAGTAGAGAGATAAGAAACTGGAGAAGACTGAGTTGAAAATTGGATTTGAGGAAGTAGAAACAGTGATTTCTTCTCATTTGTGTAGTTTTGCAGTTATGGTGGGCAAAAAAATGAAATAGTAGCTGGAGAGGAATGTGGATCAAAAGAAATTCTATAGCTCTTTAATACTGGGACTTCTCAGGTGGTACTAGTGGTAAAAAAAAAAAAAAAAAAAAGCCTGCCAATACAGGAGACATAAGAGATGTGGGTTCGATCCCTGGGACAGGAAGATCCCCGAGTAGGAAATGACACTCCATTCCAACATTCTTGCCTGGAAAATTCCATGGGCAGAGGAGCCAGTCCATGGGGCTGGAAGAGTCAGACATGACTGAGTACAGCTTCAATATATACAATACATTATGTGATTAAAATGTATTGATGCTGTTTTCAGACTGAGTGAATTATATGACATAATTCCTTGAAGAAGAAATTGTAGTATTGTAGTATCAGGGCCAAATCAAATGGCTTCATAAATATTGTCAAGAATTTTGTATATAATATTTTGAGCTTAGGGTAAGGGTAGGCCATTTAAGTTCAGGCCAGAGGAACTTATTATCTAGTGGGGGAGAGAGGGATCAATCAAATGTCTCAAAGAAATATGAAACTGCAACTACAATGGATACTAAAAATAGATCTACGATGCTGTGGGAACATATAATAAGAGGGCTTTATATCACAGAAGTAGGTTCCCATGAAAAAATTGACAGGTCGAGGATAAGGGAAGAGGGGAGGAAATCAGACTGTAATCAGTAGGCTGAGCAGGAGCGTAGACCCTGTGAGAGTGAGAGCAGGCCTTCTATGAAGAGCTGAAAGGTCAAGGTGACTAAAATACCGAGGACAGTGAGCAACACTGTATATGCTGAAAGCTAAAGTGTTAGTTGCTCAGTCATATCTGACTCTGCAACCCCATAGACTATAGCCTCTGTCCATGGGATTCTCCAGACAAGATTTCTGGAGTGAGTTGCCATTCCCTTCTCCACAGGAACTGAACCTGGGTCTCCTGCATTGCAGGCGGATTCTTTACCATCTGAGCCACCAGGGAAGCCCGTATATGCTAAGGGTTATCCTTATCCTAAGAACAGTGGGAAATCATTTAAGTACTTAAAGCAGAAGTGGGGTCTTTCATTCTTTTACTTTTTAAAAAAGAGCCCTCGATGGAATCTGGAGAATGGATGAATGGATTGAGGTCAGAGAGGTACTGGATACAGATTGATCTGTTTTGGAACTTTTATAACTACAGAACACAGAAGATGTTAGCTTGGGGAAAGTTGACAGATTTTTAAATGAGGAAGCAGGTGATTTAGAGGAAAGTTTTAATAGTTAGAAAGTAAAAGGATGGTGACATATGGGTTATGGATATTAGACATCATCTTGATATTTATACAGTTGTTCAGGACATTCACAATGAATCAAGCAATCAATCAATAAAGATTTACTGAGTGCCCACTATGACAACAATCCATCATTCCTTCTACGGAAGGCTTGAAATTATTTATGCATTAGAAATAGAGATCAGATTCTAGACATTGTTTATCTCAATTGTTTTTGACATGCTAAAAAGAAACAAGCCATTGTTGATGAATATCCATTGTGTCCTAGGGATCTGGGGACAAACACCGCATTCAGAAGCTATAAGAGGCTTATCCAAAAGGGATGACAAAATCATCTCTACCCAGCACAGCCTGCACAACCATGGTGCAAGCAGATGAAAGTTGCAGTTGGCAGAGAACTCATCAAGGGTAAATCATCCACACAACTGCAAGACTCAAACAACACTCTCACCTCCTCCTGACACAGGAGAACTAGTAAACCAAGTCACACATATCATAAGTCCCACTCTTAATGACTGAGGAGCAGTGACAGCATTGACCTTGGGGAGGCCTGGCCAGCATTGGACAAACACCAATGAGAGAGACTGATTTGAAAATATTACAAAGATAAGCTTTCATATTTCTCTCCTCCAATTCTCTGGGAAAGACGGCTGAGACTTCACATTAAGTCTAACGAGTCTTACAGCACAAGAATTCTATTCTCAGCATCACTATTGATTATAGTAGCTGTGGAAGTCTGCTTAGAAAGACACATTTTTCATTAGTCAAACTATTACCTGACACATGAGGAAATAAATTTTTTCTTTGATTCTGTTTTTTTCCACTGTTAACAAACTGAATATATTTAAGAGAAAAAATACAGTGAGGAAGACAAGTTTCACACTCAATGCTGGAAGAACCAGCTATGAATACGGATTCTACCGTTTGTAAACTGTGCTATCCTGAAAGATATTTTAATTTTTTCAAATCTCAGTATACTATCTACCTCACAAGGCTGTTCAGATAAGGGAAGGTAACAAATATAAAAATACTTGATGGGGCACTTAGTAGGTGCTCATGAAACGTTAGCTGAAACTTACCAAGACTCCATCACCTCTGCCCCTAGAGTAATATCCACTCACAGAAGATTCTTAGCCTTCATTCCAATAGCAACAGGACCCCACCATCCATCTATATCAACACTTCTTTTTATAACTCTGTATGGATACTAATTAAAACAGATTCCTTCATCAAATGATTTCTACCTATCTTTTTAGAATTTTCTACATAGATCCTACTATGAATTCTATAGGCTTCTCTGCCATATGTTCTACTTCTTATGTTTATGAAGATTGTGTTATCTAAGTTTAAGAAAATGAAGATTTCATATAAATTATCATTTGGTGAAGGAAGCAAAATAACACAGAATATTTCCTGGCTTCTTTCAGGCTGAACTGCTGTAGCTTTAATAACTTCTGCACTGCAGTGATTATGAAACTAATGCATATTTTTAAATGTTAACTCAGAGTGTCAGACGTTTACTTATATTCGGCAAAATCTTAGGAAGAACAAGTTTGAGGGCTACACAATAACGTGGGCTGTTAGACATATTTTCTGTTATTCACATTTTGTGAAAAGTCTTTAGCCTCTAATCATTTTTTATCAAAATTGTTGTAATATCTACTTTCTGAGAGGTGTGAAATCAGAAATAAGAACTTGCTGTTAATGTTAATTACAGGAGCAAGTTGAAATGTATTTTAACAAAAGCATGAGATATTGAAAGTCAAATAATTCCTTAGAGACTTTAAGCTTCACTTAACAGGCAGAGGGATCTAGAATAAAATTTGTGGAATTAATAATCCATGTTATAGAGAGAAAGAATCTTGCATCTCACAAGCACAGACAATGATCTGATTAGCTTCCCTTTTCTCTCTAGTCACTCCGGAAAATGTCTTATTCATGGAAGCAAATGGAAAGAAGCTTCAAGATATCACACAGCTTCTTTACAGCCAAAAACATGACTCCATTCCCCACACATCACCTCTCAGTGTAACACAATTAACCTTAAGAAAATTAAAATAAGCTCTTTAGAACTAGTATGTATAATCATCAATGTTTGTGGGTTTTTTTTTTTTTTTCCTTTTTCCATCTAAAAACCTGAGCAACGCTAAATGACGGGTTTTATATTTAGAAGTGAATATCCCTCACTGGAAGACAGAACATAATATTTTGCAGTTCATCTTGTTTTTTTCTTATCCACATTCCCCAAATAGCCCTTCAAGTTTCAGAACCCCTCTTTTCTAATGAATTGTAGTATCCAAACCAGCTATTTTGGGTTTTTGGTTTTCTTTTTTTTAAATGAGAAAATTAGCTTATTCATGAAGCACATTCTTTTAAAAAGATTAAGATGCAGACACTGATGGGCTTAATGGTATTTTATCAGGGCAAATTAGGAAAGGCATTCAGAGTTGCAGCCCCCTTGATGAGCATCCGCTTACATACTCTCATTACTTCTGTTTATTCCATACAGATACCTGTTCCTGGCAAGTGATCCACTTCGTGAATTTCTTGCCAAAATTCACACCAGATATTTTGTTGTATAACTTAACTACCCAGAATAAATCTTTGACGTGAAGGTTGTCATAGGAGACTATGAAATAATACGAGTAGGAACATTTATATAAAGCATATTTCTTCCCGGAAGTTTGATCTCTTTTTGAGCTCAGTGCCTCTGACAGGAAGGAGGCAGCAGGAAGCAACTTATCAAATCAAAGACTTGTGGATCATCTCTAGTGCAAATGTCAAAATCCCTCAAAATTGTTTTGTAAAATGACTGATGCCCCACATATCCCAGGTAACTAACAAGGCAGTACTTTCACATCTGACCTGAATAGTAGAGTTGCCTGACTGACCCAGATTGTCACAGAATTAAGGGCAGAGGACAGTGGATGATTCATCTAGGTTCCTGAAGTGGAGGGGGTGGGGGAATACCTGTGTTTTGAGATATATGATACCAGGTAATGAGTACTTTACTTTTAGTGGAGAAAAACTAGTGCGCCTCACAGTAAGAAGCCTAATTTATCCTTCAGTGTTTTCCTTAGCCTGCTGTGCTACCTGCATTTTTCTGATTTCATCAGGTAGAAGGTTATTTCAATAGACATTTAGCAAAGCTTTAACCCATTATATCATCTATGTGACCTATTTTTCAATAGAGCAATAGCTTAACATTTCAGCCACCTTGCAGAGTGAAGGTTCCGGCTGCTTCATTCTGCTGAGATGCTCCCTGGAGTAGAGATAGCACAGCAAAACTGCTGCTGCTGCTGCTAAATCACTTCAATGGTGTCCGACTCTGTGCAACCCCAAAGACGGCAGCCCACCAGGCTCCCCCATCCCTGGGATTCTCCAGGCAAGAACACTGGAGTGGGTTGCCATTTCCTTCTCCAATGCATGAAAGTGAAAAGTGAAAGTGAAGTCGCTCAGGCGTGTCAGCCTCTTAGCGACCCCATGGACTGAAGGCTACCAGGCTCCTCCATCCATGTGATTTTCCAGGTAAGAGTACTGGACTGGGGTGCCATTGCCTTCTCCCAGCAAAACTGAGGACACTCAAAACATTGGGCTACCCACCACCCATTCATTGAATACCTTGGCCCCAGTCTTTATATCAAAGTCTCTTCTTCCTAAGTCCAAACCTCCAGGAACTTTCAGCTGCTCAAGTGCTCTGCTCCTGAGGAATGCCAGTTGAAACAGAAAGTTATGAAGTCCGTCATAAAAGTGCCATTGCTTTTTTATTACAAGCTACAGGGATTACTCATCAAGCCTTCCCAGTCACTTTCATCCAATCAATCAACAGCAGGCTTTTTAAGCAGACACTGGAGGGAACCACTTATGGTGTGGAGGGAAATTCTGTTAGCTAATCAGAGCCTTTCTTTTCTCCCTTGTTTTTTTTCTTCATATCTCCCCTACTCCCCTTCACCCCCTTTTTCCCCAGTCCTCCAAGTCTGACCCTGTTTGGTGAAAATTTTTTCCTGATTTATAGATATAAATTAAAGGCAAGTGACTTCATTAGATTCTTAACTCTGCCTGTCATATTGCTGTTGATCTGTTTTTGTATGTCTTGGTTATTTCAATTGTCAGCCATAATAGTAACAGGAGCATGTTTTAATATAGTGTCAAATATTCTCCTGGCAAGCTTTTATCCTGCTACTACATCCTTGTGATTCTTTCAGTTTCCAAAAAACAGCCAAAATGACAAAATATTTTTTATTTTGTTTTTGTTATATAGGCCACCAGTTATGAACAAATTTAGGTAATCAGCAAGCTTGTTTTCATGTGAAAATGTACACATACACACAGGTTAAGTTCACTCAGAGGCAGGCTAAGTTTTAATTCTCCTTTCATTCATGTTGGCCTTAAAGTGGTTGAAATTAATTCCAACCACCCTTTCCCCACCCCATTGGATGGGTTTTACACCCTTTGATGGTGTTGTTTGGGCTTTTCTCTCACATGCTAATGAGGCATTCACTTTAGCTGCCACAACTTCATATAATCCCTGGGCAATTCTCACACTTCCTAATGACCTCTTCTTTAGAGAGCAGTGAATCCTGGAGGAAAGGGGGCGAGGGAAGTGAATGACTGGGCTAGTGTAGACCTATCCTGAAAATAGATTCACTCTGGAAGAGTAACAGTTGCTGAAGAAGAGAGTCCTTGCTACCGGTCATGTACAGACTGTCCACACTGTACCCAGAGCAAACCACTGTAAATTTCCTGCAGCCTGGTTAATCATCGAGTGGGGATTTCAGGGGAAAAAAAGGAAACCTATCTCCTGGGAGCTTTGCCTTTTATCCAATGGATATTCCTTTAATATGGATTTTACAATGTCCTAAGATCATGGCACCCCACTCCAGTACTCTTGCCTGGAAAATCCCATGGGCGGAGGAGCCTGGTAGGCTGCAGTCCATGGGGTCGCTAAGAGTCGGATACGACTGAGCATCTTCACTTTCACTTTTCACTTTCCTGCATTGGAGAAGGAAATGGCAACCCACTCCAGTGTTCTTGCCTGGAGAATCCCAGGGACAGGGGAGCCTGGTGGGCTGCCATCTATGGGGTCCCACAGAGTCGGACACGACTGAAGGGACTAAGCAGTAGCAGCAGCAGCAAAGACCAAACTACTGTAGCTCTTGCTTCTTCACAGTCATGGGTGAAAAGCCCTGATTAAGCTGGGTAAAAGGTGAAATATGGGAAAAAAGCTCACCTTTCTATACCAGGGAAGTGAATACATTTTCCACATAGTCTCCTGAGGCTCTCAAGACCTTCACTAGTGGCCATTCCTTCCTCAAGCAGCTTTTGGAAAATACCTAGTTGGAGGTATAGCCTCTCCAGTGGAGAAACTGAAGCCCAAACTGAAGATGCTGAAGCAGAAGTTTCCATATTAGATGCACATTAGCTTGGGCATGTTCAGTCGCTCAGTTGTGTCCGACTTTTTGTGACCCCAAGGACTGTAGCCCACTAGGTTCCTCTGTCCATGGGGATTCTCCAGGCAAGATTACCGGAGTGGGTGGCCATTTCCCCCTCCAGAGGACCTTCCCAACCCAGGGCTAGAACCCGCATCTGCATCTCTTGTGTCTCCTGCATTGGAGGATTCTTTACCACTGAGCCACGGGGAAGTCCACTGCACATTAGCATCACCTTCAAAAGTTCTCCATGCCCACACTTCACCCCAGGCCAATTAAATCAGGACCACTGGGATTTGAGGCCCAGGAACTGGTATTTTTTCATGCATGATTCCAATGAACAGCCAGGTTTAAACTGCAAACCAAAGCAAGAACAAGTACTGACAACCAAGGGCACAGAGACACAAGAGCTGGCTCTGCTGCTGAGAGCACCTCTGCTCAACACTGTCCATGTAACATCTCTCTTGTCGGAACACGTTTCCTAGATCTAGAGTGAGAAAATCCTTACACTTGGCTACTCATCTTTACACAATTCTGTTTTCTAATCTTTCTTGTACCTTATAAGTGGATCCTTAGAAGACTGAGCTGTGAGTGACTGTCATCAGGGTGGCGTGATCCTTACTTTGTCTTTCAAAAAGGCAACCGTAATCAGTGGTAACCACTGCATAGGAAAACGTTTTTTAAATAATAATTAGAATTTCTTAACAATCATCCATGTTTTCCCTTATGTATTCTCCATCTAAATTGACTCCATCTCTTCCATCCATGAGTTGTGTTGAGTTCAGTCCCTCAGTCGTGTCCAGCTCTTTGTGACCCCAAGGACTGCAGCATGCCAGGCCTCCCTGTCCATCACCAACTCCCAGAGTTTACTCAAACTCATGTCCATTGAGTCAGTGATGCCATCCAACCATCTCATCCTCTGCCGTCCCCTTCTTATCCCACCTTCAATCTTTCCCAGCATCAGGGTCTTTTCCAATGAGTCAGTTCTTCCCATTAGGTGGCCAAACTATTGGAGTTTCAGCTTCAACATCAGTCCTTCCAATGAATATTCAAGACTGATTTCCTTTAGGATGGACTGGTTGGATCTCTTTGCAGTCCAAGGGACTCTCAAGAGTCTTCTCCAACACCACAGTTCAAAAGCATTAATTCTTCAGTGCTCAGCCTTCTTTATAGTCCAGCTCTCACATCCATACATGACTACTGGAAAAACCACAGCTTTGACTAGATGGATCTTTGTTGGCAAAGTAATGTCTCTGCTTTTTAATATGCTGTCTAGGTTGGTCACAGCTTTTCTTCCAAGGAAGAAATGTCTTTCAATTTCATGGCTGCAGTCACTATCTGCAGTGATTTTTGGAGAAATAAAGTCCATCAACTGTTTCCATTGTTTACCCATCTATTTGCCATGAAGTGATGGGACCAGATGCCATGATCTTAATTTTCTGAATGTTGAGCTTTAAGCCAACTTTTTCACTCTCCTCTTTCACTTTCATTAAGAGGTTCTTCCATCCATAAATATCCCCAGTTTCTAAAAAAATTATATCGGAAATTCTTTCTGGGGCTGCATATTCCTTCAACTCTCTGCTCTCGTTTTACCTTTATGATTAAACATAAGAGCAGAGTTACGTAGTCTTTCCATTTACTATCTCCACTTAGTGTCACAATTCATTACCCCGCAGCTTTCTGCCATGTAATTTTTGTCCCCACCACTCTAATGAATGATGTCTTTAGTCCTAGATTCACAATGAACTCATCCAGTGAGCACCAGTCCAGCAACTTCTCCTAGTTGTAAAACTTGGAACACTTAGAACACGGCATTGCTTTAAAGTGCCTTTTAAACCATCCTCATCACCCTGGCTTCTTTTCCCTTTTTTTTTTTTCTGGCCACACCAAACAGCATGTGGGATTTTAGAGGTATTGAACCTGTACCCCTTGCATTGGCAGCTCAGAGTCTTAACCACTGGACTTAACCGAGGGAAGTCCCCCAGTTTGTTTTCTACTGCTGTGTCATCTTTTCCTGATTTTGTCCCCTTCAAGCAACATTTTACCACGTTCTTTCTTCCATTCTCTTTTCTTTTGGTACCAAGAAATGCAAAACTAAGGTCTACAATATTTTTTACCTTTGTGTTTGCACATTCTTCTGGCCAAGGAGATACAGAACTGTCATCATATTCTGCAAGAATTTCATAACTCAAGCAGGGCAAAGAACTCATAATAACCTCACTCCATCAGGAATCGTATTGACTCCTATGGCAGCAACTATCAACTTCTAAGCTGGCAACTTCTGGTACTGAACTTCTTCTCTCCCTTCCAAATGCCAGGTGTACATTTCCAGTGTCTGCCAGGCACTTCTACAGGATGTACACGTAACCCCTCAGAAGAATCACAGCCTATCTCATCAAAGAGCACCTCATGACTTCCCTTTGTCTTTTCATGGAAGCCTTATGTTCCCAAATGCCCGGTTACACGGTCTTGGAAACTTAAAAAGTTTTGTGCCCACATCTTAAATCAAAAAATCCAGTTGGTTCTATTCCCAAATGACCTTTTGAATCCAATCCTCTTTCCCACCTCTTCACTTACCATGCTGTTTCAGGATGTTGTTTTAAGTACCATATCACTAGAGTCTCTAACTTGTCTGATTCCCCAGCTTAGTTTGTCCCAGGATCACCATCCTACATTCAACTTTCAAGTTAATTTTCCTAAATTTCCACTCCATTTATGTTTTCCCCTGCTTAAAGCTTCCAGCAGCTCCCAGTTTCCTACTGAGTTATTTAAGCCTTCAAGCTCCTTCACTGGGTGGTCCTAATTTACATTTCCATGCTCGTCTTCTAATTCCCTTCAACATTTGACAACTCTTCATTCTCAAAAGACGGTCTGTATTTCCATTACTTATATTACGCTCAGGACAAAATATATATTCTCCCATCACTTATTTCAAATATCCTACTCATCCCTCAAAGTTTATCTCAAATGCAGCCTTCATGAAATATGTTCAAACCTCTGAGCAAAATACAAAATATCTTATTTCTTGGCCAAATAGAAAAAAAAAAATCACAAAAAGCCACTTAAATCTAATGTCACCCAATCCAAAATAAGTTTCTTTTTAATCCCCAGGCTTCCTACATGCTCCTTTCCACGTGTTTCTGCAACCATTTTTAGCAGCACTTACTTACTTCCTTGTATGGTAATTCTCATGTATAAATCTTTATATGTATTTTCATGTATAAATCCTTTACCAGCTTTTCAATACTCAAGGGTACATAACTTTTCTTTTTCACCTCTTTATCCTCTAAAGTTAGCTCACTATCAAGCACATAGGGGGATACACAATTAATCTTAAATATCTCTCAACTATGTTTTTAGCAAATGCCCTGTTTATATTGGTTAGTTGTAAAATTAATATTCAGAGCTTCTTAATTTCTCCCCACTATGATCTTGCATGTTATTTGACAGCAGACTCCATCTTACTCACCACATTCTCAATAATATCTGCTGAAATTAAGTGAATGATTCAGGTTAATTGAGAAAACTCAGGATTTGTCAGCATTGGGAACTGCATTAATCTAGTTAGGTCTCAGTCCTAATTTCAATCCTTTCAACTCTCTTACTTTCTGGTTCCCATGTCAACTGCTTGTGGCAAGTGAGGAAAAATAATTTTCCTCTATACATCTAGGTTTTTGGCTAAGACCTCCCACCACCAAATAAAAAGACAGATTAATAGGAGAAAAACAGAAGTTTAATAATATGTTTACTCTCTCGGATACACAGGAGATACCCAGGAAAACTGAGTAAATCCTTGAAATGGGCCAAGTCACCACTTTAAACACTATCCATAGGCAAAAAATGAAAGACGGTATTAGGGGGGGACTAGTTACGGGAGGTTACCAGGAAAAGCACAATCAATATGGATAAGGTTGTTATACAGATCTTAATTAGTTACCTTCTTTACTGATAAGAGTTTCTGGAGATTTAGAATCATCCTTCTCTTCCTGGTAGAAGGTTGGAGACCCCCTTATAAGTGGACATTTCCCTTATAAATGTAAACGTTTCTTATAAGAAGATAACTTCTATTCAGTTTTCCAAGCTCCTCCCATGTCTTTGATTTCTTAAAAATAACCCATTCAAAATGATCAATATAACAAAGATGCATATTTCATGGTGCCATATTTTGTTCCCTTTCACTCACCAGCTTCCCAAAATTCCAATGCTTGATTCACTTCTCTCAGTTTATTAGCCCTGTGTTAACCCTACTGGGCTTCCCTGGTGGCTCAGACAGTAAAAAAAAAAAAAAAAATCTGCTTGCAATGCAGGGGACCCGGGTTCAATCCCTGGGTCAGGAAGATCCTTTGGAGAAGGGAATAGCAACTCACTCCAGGATTCTTGGCTGGAAAATCCCATGGACAGAGGAGCCTGGTGAGCACAGTCCAATTGGCTACAAGCCAATTGTTTTGGGATTTTTGTTGCTACTGTTTTTGTTTTTATTTGATTTGCTTGCTTTTTCCCATCCCTGAATAAAATCTCAGCCAGGCTGTACAGATTTTCTAATCAATTGTAGGTAACAGAATATCTCATCTCTTCTAAAGAGCATCCCTTCCCGTCCAGTGTGAAATCAATTAGGCAAATAGAAGGCTTCTTCCTTCCTCCTGCTCAAGACTGTTGATGCAGAAGAGGCCTGCTGGGGAGGAGGAACTGCAGTTAGCGCCTGTGGCATCTTCCTGCTCTGCTTCCTCCCTCCTTCCATAGATACTGTCTTGGCCCTTCCATAGCTGGGCTGAGGTAGAGGATGTAGGGAAAAGAGACAAACAGGCAATAAAAATCTATCTTGGCAAGTGCATTGTGATTTGGCATCAGCTTCTTCTGTGAAGAACATTTACCCAAAGGTGACTTATGGTCACATTTGCAGTTTCCACTGAAGACTGCTGCCTTGCCTACCCTCCCCTGACTTGACAATGGAGGTCACAGCTTCCTGGATATGGCAGTGTCTTTCCCCCAGATGTCACCTCATCCCAAATGATGGTTTGAAGCAGGGTTCCTTGTAAGCAGATGATGGGCAGGTTCCCTTTTTAGGGAACATATCTCATATGTGGGAAATAATAAACTACCCCAGCAGTAGCAGAAAGACAACTATCTCTCAAAGCATCCCATGGTCCTGTTGTTTTACCAGCTCCAACCAGGCCCTTAACCTTTGACTATGTCCCCAAAACTCTAGAGGGCTCTAATCAAACTTTCTGGTTATCTCAAATGCATTTTTTTTCACTTGGCTTATAACATGCAGAAGCACCCAAGCTTGCGGGTATATTGAAAGTGGTCAACACGCTGACAACCAACAACACTCTAAAACAAGGCCTCTTCATCAAGGTCTCTGAGATCAATTTGACAACCCTCATATACTCAAGAAAACTGGTGAACTAAGAGTCACAAAACTAATTTCACAATCCTTCAGCATGTCTTACATAGGTAAACTACTAGCTATAACACTGCTACCAGCTTCAGGGCTGAAGCTGAAGTGGAATACAAATAGCCCCAACTGTTACAATGTTCTATGTCCCTACTGAGATCACTTACCTCAAAAACTGGGTCTCTGAATCTCAGCTGAGTACTCAGCACAATCCATCCATTCCCTTAACTGTTTTTGCTCATCTTGGTCTGCACTTCTATAGTTTTTCCAGTTTCTCCTCTTTACTTACCTGTTATCATCTGCACCCATGGCAGGGGATCTTGTCTCCTATTTCATCTGGAAAACTTGCACCACCAAGGATAATTCCTCTCAATTGTCCACTTACGTCAAAACGTACCTAAAACGAACCCATTTTTGCCTTTTTCTCCCCAATGTCAGAGAGTGAGGTTTCCAATCTCACGTCTGAAACCAAAGCATCCACTTTTTCAAGGTTCTCTGCTTCTCATTTCCTTTATGTCTTCCGGCCATGTCTTTTACATGTCATCTGCTTCAAGGCTGATTCCTCAGACAATGGCTTTTCTCACTCTATACACTTTTCTCTTTTAAAATTATACTGGAGTATAATTTACTTACACTATTTTGCTAACTTCTGCTGTAAAGCAAAGTGATATAGTTATATAAATATATATATATTCTTTTTATATTCTTTTACAGTATGGTTTATCACAAGATATTTAAGGTTCCCTGTGCTATACAACCGGAGAAGGCAATGGCACCCCACTCCAGTACTCTTGCCTGGAAAATCCCATGGATGGAGGAGCCTGGTAGGCTGCAGTCCACGGGGTCGCTAAGAGTCAGATATGACTGAGCGACTTCACTTTCACTTTTCACTTTCATGCATTGGAGAAGGAAATGGCAACCCACTCCAGTGTTCTTGCCTGGAGAATCCCAGGAACAGGGGAGCCTGGTGGGCTGCCGTCTATGGGGTCACACAGAGTCGGACACGACTGAAGCGACTTAGCAATGTGCTATACAACAGGACATTGTTGTTTTATACACCTTTTTAAAATAATCACATTTGTGTTTTTCATGTCAACTACTGTCTCTACACCAATGACCGAAATCTTCATTTCTTCACCTATAGACCTGGATTTTTCACGTGGACATCTCACAGACAACTCAAACTCATTGTCCAAAACTCAATCTACTCTCTCCCAAAAACTATGCTCCTTCTCCATGGTTCAAAACCACCATCCACCTGGTCTCTCAAACAAGAAATGTATAAATCAACCATGACTTCTATCTGCAACACCTTCTATTTAATCATCTTCTAAGAGATTTTTATCTCCCAATTTTTTTTATACTTTTTCCCTTCTAGCCATCTTTCAGGTCAGTTCAGTTCAGTTCAGTCACTCAGTTGTGTCCGACTCTTTGCAACCCTGACCCCATGAATGGCAGCACGCCAGGCCTCCCTGTCCATCACTAACTCCTGGAGTTCACTCAGACTCATGTCCATCGAGTCAGTGATGCCATCCAGCCATCTCATCCTCTGTCATCCCCTTCTCCTCCTTCCCCCAATCCCTCCCAGCATCAGCGTCTTTTCCAATGAGTCAACTCCTCATCAGGTGGCCAAAGTACTGGAGTTTCAGCTTCAGCATCATTCCTTCCAAAGAAATCCCAGGGCTGATCTCCTTCAGAATGGACTGGTTGGATCTCCTTGAAGTCCAAGGGACTCTCAAAAGTCTTCTCCAACACCACAGTTCAAAAGCATCAATTCTTCGGCGCTCAGCCTTCTTCACAGTCCAACTCTCACATCCATACATGACCACTGGAAAAACCGTAGCCTTGACTAGACAGACCTTTGTTGGCAAAGTAATGTCTCTGCTTTTCAATATGCTATCTAGGTTGGTCATAACTTCTCTTCCAAGGAGTAAGCGTCTTTTAATTTCATGGCTGCAGTCATCATCTGCAGTGATTTTGGAGCCCAGAAAAATAAATTCTGACACTGTTTCCACTGTTTCCATATCTATTTCCCATGAAGTGATGGGACCCGATGCCATGATCATCGTTTTCTGAATGTTGAGCTTGAAGCCAACTTTTTCACTCTCCTCTTTCACTTTCATCAAGAGGCTTTTTAGTTCCTCTTCACTTTCTGCCATAAGGGTGGTGTCATCTGCATATCTGAGGTTATTGATATTTCTCCCAGCAATCTTAATTCCAGCTTGTTCTTCTTCCAGTCCAGCATTTCTCATGATGTACTCTGCATATAAGTTAAATAAGCAGGGTGACAATATACAGCCTTGACGTACTCCTTTTCCTATTTGGAACCAGTCTGTTGTTCCATGTCCAGTTCTAACTGTTGCTTCCTGACCTGCATACAGATTTCTCAAGAGGCAGATCAGGTGGTCTGGTATTCCCATCCCTTTCAGAATTTCCCACAGTTTATTGTGATCCACACAGTCAAAGGCTTTGGCATAGTCAATAACGCAGGAATAGATGTTTTTCTGGAACTCTCTTGCTTTTTCCATGATCCAGCAGATGTTGGCAATTTGACCTCTGGTTCCTCTGCCTTTTCTAAAACCAGCTTGAACATCAGGAAGTTCACGGTTCACATATTGCTGAAGGCTGGCTTGGAGAATTTTGAGCATTACTTTACTAGCATGTGAGATGAGTGCAATTGTGTGGCAGTTTGAGCACTCTTTGGCATTGCCTTACCTCCCCTAAACTATACCTATATTATTTCTAACCTAGTCAACTACAACAGCCTCCTAACTTGTCTACTTGCACTGAAGTTTTATTCTCCTCAAAAGGCAGTGTATCAATCTACTGTTGTAGACCATGTTATGCCAAATGCAGACACTTGAAACAGCAAGCACTTATGTCACAGTTTCTGCAGGTTAAGTGCATGGTGTCGGCTCATGGTCTCCCCACAGTCACATTCAGAGTCATTTGAAAGCTTAACCAGGACTGGAAGATCCACTTCATAGATGATGATCTCACAGGGCTACTGGTGGGCTACTAGAGCCTTAGTGCCTCACCATGTGGGCCTCTCCTGGGGCTTCCCAACTGTCCTTACAACAGGGCAGCTTACTTTTCTAGAACCAGGGAATTTATTACAACTGCAAATCTATCAAATCTATCACCTTTCCTACTAGAGATCTAAAAGATCTCTCTATAACCCACAGGCTACACTCAAATTTCCCTTACGTTGCTTCCAAGACTCTCGAGGATGGAACCCTAAATGTATCTACAACTTCAGTTCCCATCACTCTTCTTTATATAATGTCTTCTGAAAATACTAAATTGTTTCTTGTTCCCTAAACACGATATTGTATTTTGATCCCAAGACTTTTCTCAGGCTACGATTTCTGCACAAAATTTCCTGCCCTTTGTAACAGATTATATTTATTTGGACCCAACTTACCCATCACCTATTCTAGAAAGCCTTCTTAGAAATATGCCTCCCAACCCCAGGCTCAGGACTCACCTGCTGCTGCTGCTGCTGCTAAGTCACTTCAGTCGTGTCCGACTCTGTGCGACCCCATAGACAGCAGCCCACCTACTTTCCTATTATTATTGTTAAATTTACTGTTATCTATTATAATCACTTAGGCATATTCCCTGTATATGAATAGAATGTAAACTTGCTTACGGTATCCAATTACTTATCTGTGTCCCTTTAAAAATTTTGCTGCTATAATGGTTCCTAAAATCTCACTGTGTATCTCTGTATTGATGACATACTTCATTCTCAGGGCTTCCTGAAGAACCAAGAGTACAATCCAGGTGGGCTGGCATTTTCTGAAGAGATGAATCATCTTTCCTGGAAAGATACTACCTTCCTCAAGTAGGATTTATAGACCTAGGCCAGCCTCCGCACAGAACCAGAAGTGGTGAGCCATGCTCAGTTACAAGTCTTTAAGCAAAACACCACATTCCTGATTCTAGAATGTTTTTTGTCTGCCTGATTTGGCAGCTTCAAGACAACCAGAAGGTAAAACTCCAGTAATCCTAGGCTGAGAACCAGAAAAATAAACCCAAGTGTAGTGAGAGCTAATATCCTACCAAGTGCTCTAGCAAAGTAGTACTACCAACAGATAGAACTGGGCTTAATGTGTCCTGGGTGGGCTTGCAAATGGGCTTAGGAATGAAGATGAACTATTATGATCAACGTTCTGCAACCATTATCCTAAAGAGTTATCCTCTAAATAGAGTAATGAGTACATTGATTTCTTGTCAAGTTTGGTTTACCCATTTTCTGGGTAGACACATAAATCTCAAGAAAAAATAAGGAAACCAAGATTCTTCTTGACAAAGGAAACACTGTATTTATTTCAAATTTTTCCATAGATTGAGATGTCTCAGAATTTTCCCTCTGACATACATTGAAGGAATAAAAACTCCCAAAATAATACTTTTTAATGTTGAGATTTAAATTCTCTTTAGTTGAAAAATGATACTTATTCTGGTAATTCTTTTAATTATCAGAAAGATATGAGAGATAAGTATTAAAAAAACAGAAGTAACAATAAATACAGTCTCATATAGCAAAAGAAAGATACAACTGCATTAAGTATGGTAGTGTTCCATTAGGAAGGAAAAAACAAACTCTTAAGCCTTAGGCTTTTTTTTCAAGCTAATGCTCTCAACAGAAGCTATATGGATTTCATCAATATGTTTATACGATTTCAAGCCAAGAAATTCTGTAAAGATTATCAAAGTATCTGATGTAGCTTCTGGCAAGGAATAAAGTACATCTCACAAGAACCTTGAAAAAAATGTTTGTTAGAGGGGTTTCTGATTTTATCAAGAAGATTTAGCTTAAAATATGAAGAGGAGAAAAAAATATCCCAATAAAAGATTGAATAGCATAGAAAACAATATATAATAACATAAACTAACATCAAGGAGGAAATAACCAAGTAACTCTTACAAAAAAAATAGCAGGATGTGCGGAATGGGAAAACTATATCTTCAAATCAATAAACCAAAGCAGAGAGAATAAATCTAACAAACATAATACATTTTCTTTTGAGACAGTTACAATCTCATAGGTATATTTTAATTTCAATAGTGTCACTAATGATGAGAATATGCAAGTTAAGAGGAATATTAATACTTCGTTGGAAAAGATTTAAATGGGTCAGAGATCAGTTTCTCTTCTAAGAAAATATAGACAATCACTAACAATCACGGACAAAATGGTGGAAAAGTCGCAAAATTTACTTGAGTAAACACAGAAGTGGCAGAAATGCTATTATGTGTTGGGCAAAAATGTAGGTAATATATTTAGATGAACTATACAAAGTTTTTTAATAAATCCTTGCACAGAGGTGGGATAAAGTAATGACAAAGAGGTAGTGTTTATCTTTTCATCTGCTGGAAATCTTTTGGTCAAAATCAGAGTGTCTAATACAACCATGCCTTGATTTTGGTCACAACAGCAGACTTCAACTGGCATCCTTAATCTCAGACAGTTCCTAAGCCAATCTTAGTTGGAGAAGATCATATATCTGTTAAATTCAGTAGCCCACTGTTGACAACCAGCTGAAGCCCTAGGTATCTTGCCTGCTTACTACCCCTGTGCTGTGCTGTGCTTAGTCTCTCAGTCATGTCCGACTCTCTGAGACCCTATGGATTGTAGCCCATCAGGCTCCTCTGTGGGGATTTTCCAGGCCAGAATACTGGAGTGGGTTGCCATGCCCTCCTCCAGGGGATCTTCCCAACTCAGGGATTGAACCTAAGTCTATTGAATGCAGGCAGGTTCTTTACCATCTGAGCCACCAGGGAAGTCCAAGAATACTGGAGTGGGTAGCCATTCCCTTCTCCAGGGGACCTTATGGACCCAGGAATCGAACCGGGGTCTCCTGCATTACAGGCAGATTTTTTTTTTTTACCAGCTGAGCTACCAAGGAAGCCCTACAATCCCTGAGTCTTCCCCAACCCTTGTGCATTTTCTCATTAATATGACTTGACTTTTCACTTAATCACTAAATACCAGTAGAGGGCCCCAAGTGGGACAAGATTCCTGGCTTAAGCAGTAACCCAGTGAGCACCCTGACACCTTATACAACTATGTATGTGGGAGTTTCAGTCCTAGAACCCTAGATGTCTAGTTGCCATCCATGCCCTGCTTAAAACTGAGACACCAATCACATGACACTCCTTGGAATCATCTGGAGATGCCATCCCCCTCACTGGACCAAACCATGCTTTGCAGTTTCAGATTTCTCTCTTGGCCCAATGGCCTCTGCTGAGGTCAAGCACATTTTGTCACCCAGCCTATACAAGACATGTCACTTGCTCCTAATTTGCTCTTTTAGAAGACCACAGAAAAATAAAATATTTTTCTGAAAACAAAGGAATCATAAAAGAAAATTGCTAGGATCTTTATCAACACTAACACTGTACTATTCTATACTTTTAAGTTTGGCTGAAAAGGAAGAACTCACTGGGGAATTGATGTGTGACTCTAGAGAAGGTAAATATGTTAGCTAGCTAGATAAATAAACTCTAATCTAGGAAAGACTGTTTCTGAAATTTCAGAGAAATAGCAGAAGACCTTTAGATGGAAAAATGGCTCACTAGGTATGAAAAATCTAAAATTAAATTATGACTGTACAATTTTAAATAACATCATAAGAATAAAACTATTAAAATGAATTATTTTGCTGAGGAGAGAGCTGTCCAAAATAGTCCAGGGCCCTATATTTCCCAAAAAGGAGGCTGGTAAATGAATTTTAATGTATGTAACAGAATATTTTGAAACAAAATGATGTATGCAAATATTGCATGCTATGGAAAAAGATTTTTATAAATTAAAAAGGCAGGATAGAAATATGAATTGGCCCTAACTAAAGAATACATATGCATAAAAAAATGAAGCATGTTAAAATTTGAATCATTATTATTATCATTTCTGTGGTGGAACAGAAGTTGATTTTTATTTTTTATTTTATTCTTCATATTGGTTTCTAGTTTTTAAAATTTCTTCAGTAAAGATTCCTTTTATTAACAGGGGGTACATGAATGTACAAAATGTACAAAATGTGGAAAAAGGAGCCCCCAACTACAAATGGAGTACAAAAGAATGGTACAAACATTTAAAAAGCAGTATCAGGAATGCAGAAGCAATAACTCTGGCTATGAAAAATGCTAAGGAAAATGAAAAGAATTTTAGAAGCTATGTTTAAAACAAGAAGAAAAGAATGAACTCTAGCCATTTCTCCAAACAGAGCAGATCATATTAACATTGCTTCTTTTTCTGTGTCAAAGCAAATCTTCACAGTAAAAAACAGCACATGGCTAAGAGATGGGATTCCAGGGCTGTTAAGAATACTGTCAGGATGCACCTAACTCTTAAGTGATTTCACATCTCCAAATGACGTCTCTCAGTCGTGTCCGACTCTTTGCGACCCCATAGACTGTAGCCTTCCAGGCTCCTCCATCAGTGGGATTTTCCAGGCAAGAATGCTGGAATGGGTTGCTGTTTCCTTCTCCATCATATCTCCAAGCTCAAGAAATTTTACTGTCTAGAAGGAATTTACAGATCTCATCACCACAGCTCAGACATCATCTCAGAGAAATCACAGCAATTAGGAAAAGTGAGAAAAGTCTGGAAATGGACAAATATATAACCATTTATCCAACAAGGGCATAAAGAGATGTTATCAAAACTATATGTAGTTATCTTAACATTGTTTGAGAAGAGACCTTTAAGGAGATTTTGATCCCTTAGAGGGTAAGTCAGAATATTTGTAGTATAAGGCAAATGTAGTTAAATGTAAAATGTAGTTAGCAGCTTGCTGCTGCTGCTGCTGCTAAGTCGCTTCAGTCGTGTCCGACTCTGTGCGACCCCATAGACAGCAGCCCACCAGGCTCCGCCGTCCCTGGGATTCTCCAGGCAACAACACTGGAATGGGTTGCCATTTCCTTTTCCAATGCATGAAAGTGAAAAGTGAAAGTGAAGTCACTCAGTCTTGTCTGACTCTTAGCGATCCCATGGACTGCAGCCCACCAGGCTCCTCCATCCATGGGATTTTCCAGGCAAGAGTACTGGAGTGGGGTGCCATTGCCTTCTCCAAGTTAGCAGCTTAATGTCCTATCAAAGCTGAAAAGAATATGGTATGATTCCCAAACTCCTTTCTAATTCTGAAATTCCAGGGTAAACACCAGTTTTCCTGATCTCACACAGCATTTGGAAGCCTGTTATCACTGTAAGCAAAGGTGGATGAACACAGACTACAGAAACACAAGCTAGAGGAACATGGTAATGGATGGATAAATGCCCCACATCATACTGATTAATATATCATGTAACCCTTAATTCATTCCCTCTCTAGAGTGATTTGCCGTGAGACTCTAATCTCTTGGCTAACCATTTTATATGATCAGAATAACAAATACATAGATGGCAGGCATATAATATCTATAGAGGGTAATTTGCAGAAAGATGTTTAATTAATTTGGATTCTCAAAGATTTTGATAATGATATAACAAAGTTAAAAGAATATACACACATACACATACATATTTTAATTAAATATAAAGAACTGTGCCTTTTTAAAACATAGGTTTTGGAAAATATAGGATGAAGTAACTTTACTGTTAGTATCTCCCATAGAAGAAGGCCTAAAGATTTTAGCTATCTGCATGGTCAGTAAAAGCAAAAGTATGATCCAGTTCGTAGGGGATCACATTGAACTATCCAGAGGAATGGAGGAAAGAGGGGGAAGTGACAGGCAATTAGCCAAGTCCTACTTCACCCACACAGGCAAATGGACACAGCGAACAGCCAGTATATTTAAAAAGAAGATAAATATCTTTGTTGTTTACAGTAGACTAGGAAGAAAATAGAATGGTGCTGGCTGCCAGTTGCCCACTCCCCATGCCTGCTCTCCCCTCACCTGTATCCTTGATCCCTTCCATCGGAAACTGGATCTTCTCTTCTGGTTTCTCATGGTTCATACACTATTAACTCATTAGTCCCAAAACCTACCCAGAGAAGTTCTTATCTGTTTATTCAAGTGACTTATTTTGCTGAGGAAGACAAAGTTACCTAAAAATAAGAATCAAACTCTTTTGGTGGTTAGACCAGGTTAACCAGTGCAGACATCTTTATCTCTATAATTTATTTACTCAGAGCCACACATTTAAAACAAAATACATTCAATGGGAACTTTCTGTTACATGGTAAGATAACCACAGGTTCAGATGTTCACAGGATAGGATAATTACAAGATAGTATTTTTTTTTTAATTTTTAAAATTAAAAATAGACTTTCTAATGGAAAGTGAACTTGCAGAGCAAGGAAGGCAGTGGTTCCCCAGTCCTCACTGCTCAGCTACTGTTCTGAACAGATCTGCTCACTATACTTAGGGCTTCCCAGGTGTTGCAATGGTAGAGAATCCACCTCCCAATGCAGAAGACACAGGAGACACAGGTTAGATCCCTGGGTAAGGAAGATCCCCTGGAGGAGGGCATGGCAACCCACTCCAGTATTCTTGCCTGGGAAATCCCATGGACAGAGGAGTCTGCGGGCTACAGTTTATGGGGTTGCAAAAAGCCATACACGACTTAGCAACTGAGCAAGCACATTTTGAAAGCTATATGAGGTTCTAGAAATAAATCATCATGATGACCAAGCACATTGGAGCCACAAAGCATGAGGATTGCTGAAGAAGCTACAGTCCATTTAGAAGAAAAGATTTAGGAGGAATATCGTAATTGACATAACACATTTTAAGACTCTTGTGTATTTGCTATTAGCTTTATTCAGAAGATCTCCAAAAGGATGAATAGTATTAATAAACAGAACATATGGGAAAGTTGTAAAGAACAATCTTCAGACAATATGGTCTACTTGACTAATTATAAACTATAAATCTCCAAGATTTAGTCCTAAAAGTATAAGCTGATGGATAAGACAACGAATAGAACAGGCTAGCCTCTATTCTCCCAAATTTCACCTTCCCCTAAAAGTTCTTTTCTACTTCTTTTCAGCTGCCTCCACTATGAAAGCTTCAGGTGGTCTTTTCCCAATTTAATACATCCTACTTTAAGTCACAGTATTGAATGAAGTCCTTTTTCCTTAGTATATTTAAACAGATTAAAGCTTTTAATAAGACTTTGTTAAATACTAAATGGTTGCAGAGGAAGAATGATCATAGAGAGTACAAGAGTCGAAGATCTGCATAATTAAGAAGCCCGAGGTGCTGGGCTCGTGCAGCTGGCCTGTTCTCAGAGCTCCCTGAACCCTCCCACTAGACATGCTCTGAGGAGTTGGCTACGCCTGAACCACCACAGACAAACAAGTTCTCACGTCTCTCTCTTTGACCTCTCATAACTTCTAAGTCCTGGCCTGCCTCTGTGTAGTGGGCGCTAATGTACCACCGCCTTTGGCAGCCCAGAGAAACAAAATACTCTCTCCTCTCTACCCAAGGTCTTTCTTCCTATTTTCCAGTGCAATGCACAATGTAGATCCAATATTCAATTATATCTTTGGGCAGCACAATTAGCATAGCATTTGTATAGCAGGAAGAGCACGCCCACACAGTAAACAGGATGTGCTCTCCTCACAGTATCTTCATCAGTTAGAGCTGTGACAAAATCATACAGCAAGCTCTCCTTTACAGAAAGCTTTACAACAGAAGTTATACGCCCCACAATTCATTATATCAAGGGGAATCTCCACACTGGCCAAGAGGATTCAGCCATGTAGATTAATTCTAATATTCCTAAGATGAAAAGACATTCTATCTCATTTGCATTTCCTTTTTCTCTGGATATTTCATACTATGTCACATTCAGTTCAGTCGCTCAGTCATGTCCGACCCTTTGCGACCCCATGAACCGCAGCACGCCAGGCCTCCCTGTCCATCACCAACTCCCAGAGTTCGCCCAAACCCATGTCCATTGAGTCGGTGATGCCATCCAGCCATCTCATCTTCTGTCGTCCCCTTCTCCTCCTGCCCTCAATTAATGGAATTCAATAGAAAGAATATGACATTAATGTGTCCTACCATCAATTAGTAATGAATATGCTCTTTTTTTAATGTGTCTATATTATTTATGAATGGCTCCATTTTTATTTTAGGGAAGTTTTTGGTGGCCAGGGGAGTAGAGTAGGTGGGGAATTCATGCCAACAGCAGCTGGCAAGCGTGAATGAATGGAGCAATGGCCCAACATTTAACATATGCCTGAAGAAATATTATAAATTCTCTGTAGACATTTGAATTCTGGACTAATATCTTACCTCTGAGGTTTCCTGATTTGAAACCTATCTTCTCTTTACACTTTTCTATCTCCACGATTTCAACAAGCATGGACACACTGACAAAGGTGAATTAATGTAGAACTATCCCTGCAATTCAAAGAACAAACAACCCATTTGAAAGCATAAACTTAACTTGGTTTCATAAGAAAATGTTCCTATGATAAGTAGGCAGTGTGTAACATTCACAAGTAACAGCAAAGCAAGCCACACAGATCAGTGCCACTGCCTCAAGTTGACAGTACACACCAATGAGCTCACAGCCTCAGCACTTAGTTTATTAATTCTAACCCAGAAGTCCAGTATCTTTGAAAGGAAAACAACTTCAGGAATTTTTAATAACCAGACTGACTAGGTAAGCAGTTTTCACACTTAACCAGAGCATTTGCAGAGCACAGAGTATAACATCAATATATAGATACTTGGATACACATATACACATATCTTTGTATACATATACATATTTCCCTGGTGGCTCAGAGGTGAAAGTGTCTGTCTGCAATGCGGGAGACCTGGGTTCGATCCCTGGGTTGGGAAGATCCCCTGGAGAAGGAAATGGCAACCCACTCCAGTACTCTTGCCTGGAGAATCCCATGGACGGAGGAGCCTGGTGGGCTACAGTCCATGGGGTCACAAAGAGTCGGACATGACTGAGCAACTTCACTTCACTTCACATACATAAATGATATCTATCTATATATGTATAGATATCTCATATACATCAGGATCTGGTGTCACAAAAAAGCAAAAATGTAACAGAACTAACATGTAATGCATGCCATAAACATGAATATATTGCATTTGCATTTTATATGAAAGCCATTACAAAATTAAATAGTCCACAGCTTATAGGGGTTGCAAGCCTATGTACTAAATGCTGTTGCTGTTTTAGTCACTCAGTCATGTCCAACGCTTTGTGATCCCAAGGACTGTAGCCAACCAGGCTCCTCTGTGAGATTTTTCAGGCAAGAATACTGGAGTGGGTTGCCATTTCCTCCTCCAGGGAATCTTTCAGACCCAGGGATCAAACTCATGTCTCCTGCTTGGCAGGCAGATTCTTTACCATTGAGACACTTGCGAAGCCCCTAGTACCCAATAAGATAAAATAAAATACAAAGAAAAGTAATGACCACTGGATTCAAGATAGTACATACTTAAGAGAAACTCTGCTTATTCTTTTTTGCTTTGGATTCTGCTTTAGTTTATATTTGCATTCTTTTTTGTTTCGGGAGGATTGTGGTGGAGCAGTGATGAGGAAGAGGAAGTCAAAGGCATACTGTCATGAAGTAGAAAATCACACGGCACATCCAGAAACTGAACTGAGTTCAATTTTCACCTGAAAAGAGCTGAATTCTTTATTCTCTGACTACATTTTCGGTCACTCATCAAGTATTCTTTATCATTCATTCAACCACTGTTGACTGACTTCTTGCAATGTGCCCAGAGAATGAGATGGTTCCAAGGAACCTTTCCTTCTCTCAAAAGACTTAGAGAAAGAGAGAGAAAGAGGACAGTTATGTAAAAAATGAGGTTCCAGCGTGATAAGAACTACAGTAGAGGTGAGTGAGATTACAGCATACAGGAGACACAGCTAAGACTAGAGTCAGTGTCATGAAGGCCTCCTGGAGGATGTGACTATTAAGCTTCTTTTTGAAGACTGAGTTGGCCAAATAGAGAAGGAAAGTCAATATTCCAGGTGGATGAGGAGCTAGTGGGCCAAAGAGCAGAGAGTGCAATTTAATAGGAAGAGGACTTTGGTTTGAGGCAGAGTCAAACAAGAGATGAAGTGGAGAAAAAGAGATTGTTTGTACTTCTCATGCTGAGTGGTTTAATTCTTATGCACAAAGCATCAACGTATTAGAGGAGGTAGCATTTTCAGATTTGCACTTAAAAACCATTCTGGGTAGCAGTTTAGAAAAATGGATCATAAGGAGGGAAGCCTGATGTCAGGGAGACTCTGAAGTTACCTGAAGAAATATGGGACTTGAACTGATGATGGCCATGGAGACTTATGACAGCCAAGAGATTGAAGAAATATTCCTCTACTGTAAAGGAACTTTAATGACCAAGTAGCCAGAAATTGGTAGGGAGAGGAGAAGAAGGGGTCAATGACCCAAGTGCCTGTATAGTCTTGCCATCTCATTTACTGAGATGGAAAGTGTAGGAAGAAATAGTGATCTGGAGAAGGGAAAGGTAACAAATTTGCTTTGAGATATGTTGACATCACAGTGCCTGCCCATGGAACACACAAATGAAGATGGATGCCAGGGAATTATACAAACCAGTTGGAAGCTTAAAAGAAATGTCTACTGATTTGGGGACATCAGCCCACAGGGTATCACTGATTGCATGAAGTCTTCAATAGGTGTTGTGTGAGAGGTAGGTGGCCGGAGACTGAACACAGAGCACACAACCTCTTGCCTAAGAGAAGCCCAAAGAGATGGGAAGACAGCCAGGAGACATGATGTCACTGATACCAAAGGAGGGGATTGTGCAAAGGACCTGCTTGGTGCAGGCATGGTACCAGAGACTGTAGTGATTCACCTGAGAAGTAAAAGTCTCCTCTCTGAAGGAGGTCAAAAAGAAAGCATACACATATTAAATCATAATACAGGATAGAAAGTGACAGATACTGTTTAAAAAAAAAATTCAGATTAGTGCTCAGGAGCTCAGAGGAGGGAGCAGCCATTTCCATTTCAAATACAGAAGTGACACTACAGTGGCTGTTGTATGTAACACATGGTCATAGTTTTTTTATGGTATTTTTTTAGTTTATATGGTATTTTTCAGATCTTTACTAACCACTCCTTTTTTTTTCAGAAATCTTCTTTATCATAGCTGAAAATAATCTCTCCCTCCTTTGAAGACCTAAATACTGCATCTAAATTATGATATGTACCACATTCTCTTTGCAATGGATTTGCTGTTTTCTTATGTCTTTTACCAGATTGTAAAGCTCTCTGTGGCCCCAAACTCTGTCTTACTTTTCCTCGGGACCACTCTCCCCTTCCCCAGTGCCTGGACCAGCCCCCACAGGATGACAGTCTTGCTCTGTCACTCAGTCCTGGATTCAAAACCCATCGCAGCCACCTGTTCAGCTACTAGCTTCTTGACAATTCACAAATGATTAATGCCCACTAAGGCATAGTTTTCTCAACTGAAAGTAGAAATAAAATATTCCACGAAGGGCTATTGTGAGTATTAAGTATAATGATGTTTCTAAAACTACTCAGGAAATTATTTGGCACACAGTAAAGATTCAGTAATGGTTTGTTTTATTTCAATGTATGGTACATAACAAATAAATGCTTACAGAACTAACAAATACCTGAATGAATGATCGTGGCAACCAGTTTCCATTCCTAATAGATTTCTGATTCTTTTCAATTCTTGAAATGTTACAACCTATTATAGCTAGGCCTTCTCTACATCCAGAATATCCTTTTCCATCAAAATGTTGCTTCAGATTTCTAGAACTTTTGCCTCCAGCTACCCTCCTTCTCCTTAGCAGTATCAGAAATATACTGTGCAGTGGACCGATTTTGTTTAGCAAAATTTCTTACTAGTATGAAAACAGAAAATATGGTGTTAGTGCTTTTCATCACAGAATCAACTATGAATAATATTCGATTCTTCAAGAATTTGAGGTCTTTTAGATGTTGCTTATTATTTGTCTTCCTGTGCAAAAGACCTAAGCCAGGCAGCCAGGTTTTAAATCCCAGCTCTGCTTTCCAATGTTGTGTTAGTTTCTGCTCTACAACAAAACAAATCAGCTCTGTGTATACATGTATACTGTTCTTCGTGAGCACCCCTCCCTATCCCCAATCCCATCCTTCTAGGTCAGCACAAAGTACGGAACTGAGCTGGGTGCTGCACAGCAGCTTCCCACTAGCTGTCTAGGTTACACACGGTACTGTATGTATCTCAGTGCCACTCTTCCAATTCAGCCTGCCCTCACTTTCTAGTTTTGTGATGTTGGATAATGTATTAGTCATCTCTAGCCTCAGTTTTCTCATCTGTTAAATGGCAATAACCTACATCAGAGAGGTGCTATGAGGATTAACCAAGCATGTGTTTACAGCACTTACCACAAAGTAAATATAACGTAGATGTTACTATTTATTTCCTATGCATTCATGCAGACTTTGCTACTCAGTGTTTTCTATTCATGTTACAGATAGGTTCAATCTCTCATTATTTTAAACACCTCAATTGGCTTGTACGCACAGCATGTTTTCTAGCCTCAATTAATATACTGCAGAAAACAAAATAGAAAGTGGTTTAAGGTTTATTGAATGATCTGAAGATTTCTCCAAGTACTAATTAAAGCAGCAAAGACAGTTGGTATGACACATTGTTTCCTCAAAAGCGTTCTTAAATAAAGCTTGGAGAACATAATAAACATGTTTTTCTTGTTTTCTTGGTGTTATTTCATATTACCAGTAAAGATTATACAGCTCAGTTCTTAATCAGAAGTAAAATAAGACTATGGAGATAAAGTGTCATCGGTCAGAAAAAAGCAGAGCATGCCCTGGTGTCCTTTCAAGGGCCCCAAACAAACCTTGCTGTTCTCTGCCCTCGCCCTTCCCTCTGTCTGTGTCAGATAGATCTAGATACACAACCTACTGTGTCACCTGGGCTAGTTAATTATCCTAAGTCTTAGTTTCTTTATCTACAAAATTGAGAACAACTACTTCAAAGACTGCTGTGAGGATTAAATGAGAGAATACAGTTAAATCCCTGAGCACCATACCTGGCAAATAATGAATGCTTAATATACATAGCTTAAAAATAATAACCCTCAGTTTGAACAAAGAACAAGATAGATTAGCTATACCAGACTAACCCTCATACTATAAACAATTAAAATTCTGGACATAATATAAAGACACATGGATTGCAGTCCCTGAGGAGCAACTAAAGCAAGCAGCAAACTGAGAGGCTATAAACCTAAAGAAGAGCTGTACTTCCTGTGGCTGTTTTCCCTGTAGACTCTTACAGGCTGCACTGGCAGGGGATAAAGCTGAGTAGGGGAAAAGCTGAGGAGGGGAAGAAGGGACCTTGCTTCACGGAAGAAACCAAAGTTAGAGTGCAAGGCTGCCAGAGAGGCTGGAGGTTAAGGGGCAAAATCCAAGAAAGAAGAGAGTCCAGAAGGAGGGCCCAAAATACGGCTGCAAATTTTTCTCTAGTGGTACACAAGGAGAACTCCAAGAAACCCAACACAAAGCAACAGCTGGGGCAAAAGGGAGAGCAGATATTCTAGAAACGTCTCGTGCTGGAAAAACAGAAATTAGTCTCTTTAAGTCCCTCCAAATGGAGAGGCAGGGTTAATATATTAAAATTTGCCTTGTTGAACCCATAAAGCCTTCCCTAAAGTAGGGCAAAGGCAGGCATCTAAGAGACTGACCCAAAGGCAGTACATTTGACTGGCCAAAGAAAACTTGATGCTTAACTCAATGTCTGTGAAGTTCAGTGTTCATTCAAAACCAAGGCTTGCTAAAAACAGAAGAAAACCACCAGAAGCCAAAAGAAACATAAAAAAATTGAAATAGATGTCCTGGTGTTTCAGATATTAAAGTTATCTGAAGGGGATTTTAAAATAGTCATGCTTAATATGTTAATAATAAATAAAGAGATGGACAGACGATTTCAGCAGAAATCTAAAATCCCTAAGGCTCAAGCTGAAATTTCACAACTGAAGATATAAAAATTGAAATCAAGAATTTAATTGATGGGTTCAGTAACATATTAGAGATAGCACAGTAGATAATTTAGTGAACTAAATACATGACAAGAAAAAGTGCTCAAATTAATGCCTATAAAATAAAAAAGGATAGAAAACATAAGGAAAAATAAGAATAACAAAGGATTCAATGAAAAGGTCTGGCATACATGTCATCTGAGCATTTGAAGTAGAAGAGACAGAATAATAAAACTTAAACACCTGAAAAATTTTTCCCAGGAATTTTCCAAAATTAATGTAAAGTGTCTAACTGTACATTTAAGATTCAACAATTGTACAAGCAGTCAGTAGGACAAATGTGAATAAAGCCATACTTAGGCACATTGTAGTTAACACTATTAAAAATGAAGGCAACGAGAACATGAGAAAAGTACAAGACAAAAACTAACACTGACATCTGACTCTGCCACAGGAAAATGCAGAAATCAAACAGCAATGGACTGACATTTAAACTGCTGAAAGAAATGTATTGCCTAGAATTCTGCACCTCTCAAAATTATTTTTCAAAAAATGAAAACAAAATAAAACTATTTTTAGAATATTAAAAACTGAAAGGTGTTTTGCAGGCAGATCTGCATTACAAAATACTGACAGGACTTTTGAGACTGAAGGAAAATGATCTCAGAGAAACATATAATGTCAGGAGGCAGTGCAAAAAAAGGATTTATGGGTTAAAAAAAATAGTGCATATTGACTATTAAAAATATATACAATTCACACTTGAACAACAAGGTCTGAACTGTTGAAGTCTACTTATCAGTAGATTTTTTTCAGTAAATAAATAACTACAATACTATGTGATTAGGTGTTGGTTGAAATCTCAGAACGTAGATATGGAGGGCAGAGCATAAAGTTATCCCTGGATTTTTCAAGTGCACAGGGGGTTGGCACCCCTAACCCACACGTTGTTCAAGAGTCAACTGTGTATTTTGTCAGTTTGAGGAACTGACAAAATATAGATGTAACATGTTCAAGCAGTAGTAAAAGTATACTGTAGTCAGTAATGGAAACACTCAAAAGAGCACTAAAAGAATGCAAAAGTTAAACTCTTAAAGGAATTATAAAATGGATTAATAATGAAGAATGATAAACTGATGAATATAAGTGAAGCCAAAAAAGGAGGGAGAAAAGGACCAGTAGTACAAACAGTGTGGAAAACGAAACAGTCACTTAAAGGAGTCAAGTCAGTGGTTATAGTTAATGTAAATGGACTCAACTTTTCAATTAAAATACAAAATTTGTCACACTAAATAAAAAGCAAAATGGAGGCATATCCTCTTTATAACAGAAACTTTAAATGAATGGACATATTGTAAAGTAAAAGCACGAAAGTATGAAAATAGGTATACCATGTAAATATTAAACAAAAGAAAAATGATATGGCTATATTAATATTGGACATAGATCTCAACTAGAATAATAAGATATAAAGATGTACTTTTCAATGTAATAAAAGGGTCAAGTCCATAGGAAACTATAAATTTTAAAGTACATAAACTATAAAGTTATAAATTTGTAAATACACAATAGCATAAATTTCAAAGTACATAAGGCAAAAGCTGACAAAACTAAAGAACATACAAATCCACAATCATAGAGGTAACTTCAATACATTATTTCAGTCACTAATAAGAAAGCAGACAAAGGAATCAATTCAACATAGAGAAGTTAAGAACATTATTAACTAACTTGACCTAATCTGGTTTATAGAACACTACACCCAACAAATGTAGAATGAATATATATATATATTTATATATACATATATGTGTATGTATAAAGACACATACAATATATAATATAATATATACTATATATAATAACTTATTTAAAGACAGACTTTTTTGATTAAAATGAGGATCTTGTCTTTATGTTCACAAAGTGTTAAGAAATAGAAAGCTATAAGTCAGTCTTTCCAAGAATCTGGTGTCCCAAGATACAGTGTTGAACAATTAATTCTGTTTGTATTTATTCAAAACCTTGAATTCTTAGAATTTAATTCTGAATCAGCTCTATTATCTTCATCCCAACAGGCATACATTTCAGCTACAATATACAGAAAGTTACCACTAAGCTTCTGAGATTTTAAAAAAAGAGGTGGGAGGAGAACCAATAAATAGATAATTCATTTATTCTAAAATTAGTCCCATTTCAGACAAATGCCATCCTATTATAAGACTGAATAAACTAATGAAACATAGCAGAAAAATTAATTACAAATAGTAAGAGCCCAGGGATAAATTTATAATGGAAAAAGGAATGTTATTTCTTCTTTTTTCCTCAGGAAAGTTGTTGCTTGCCACATAACTTTGACTTTGAAAGTTTTGAAGCAAAATAACTCTTCTGGGGTACCATAAAGTTAATATTTTACACTTATTTAGAGAAAAAGTTTCTGACAAATATTTTTGCATTGTACAAATAAAATCTGAAGAAGTTATAAGATACTAGCCAAAAAGAGTCAATGAATAGTGACAAGATATAACTTTTGAAATAAAAGCTTCTGATTTGTAAAAATTAGCAGTGAAAATTCACCCACAAACAGGTCTCTAGATGGGTCTTATAATAGATATTAGAAAATCTGAAACAAATTTATTTAGCTTTTTATAAGAAATCCATCACTAACCTATTTTTTTTAATAAAAGCCATTATATGTTTGCTCATAAATAATTTTTTAAACATCTCCTCAGACTTATACCTTGCAAATTCATCACACATTCATTTAAAAATTATCCATGAAGTATATTCCATGTTCTAGGATTAAGCCAGGTGCTGTAGTTAAAAATAGTGAGTCAGAAGGACTTTATTATGAGTAAAGTGAATAAAAATGACAGTAAATTATGGAAGTACACCAAAGGAGAAACAAGTTTGTGAAACGTAAGCTAACAACATCAGGCAAGAGACCTGTTTTAGATGGAGGGTCACAGGAGCCCTCACCAGTGTATTAACGTTTGAAGGAAGAGTGTCCCAGGCAGAGAGGATCAGGCCTCACTGGAGTCAGGAAAGAAACTAGAGAGGCAAGAGAACTCCCTGGAGCTATGGAGGTCCAGTGGTTAGGACTCGGAGCTCTCACTGCAAGGGTCCAGTTTCAGTCCCTGGCTGGGGAACTAAGATGCCACAAGGCACTGCCAAAAAAATAATAATAATAATAATTAGAGAATCAAGGAACTGAAAGTCCATGGGACATGGAGTGAGGGGAAGAGCAGACTGGAGTGAGTCATCATTCAGAAAATTAAAGTAGACAGATTCAAAATATAGATTTTTGTGGGTAGATTCACCATTCTTGCTGATTTACTACAAACAGGGGGTAAGGGACAGGCCGAAAACAAGGATAAACTCATAAATGTTTGCCTTGGGCAACCAGGTAGATAGTGGCACCACGTACTGGCATAGGAAGGCTGGATGTTGGGAAAGGACAACTTTGCAGAGTGGGGATCAAGAGCCTTATGGTGAATATGAAAAATTTTCCTAAAAATTATTGCACTTAAGAACAAGAAGGCTTGGGTGAGAAGCTTAAAGAGTGGAATTTGCATATATAAAAGGAGAAGTCATTCTGAGGATTTCAGAAGACTTGACCTTGTTCCTTCCCGTAGATGTATACTATGCCCTTTTGTGAAACAGACGCTTTGGTCAAATACCTCAACATTTTGAAAGAATTAGGAAATGGTGTTAAACTCTTCCAGGAATGGAATCCACCTTGGGACTTCCCTAGTGGCTCTTACAGTAAAGAATACACCTGCCATGCAGAAGACCTGGGTTTGATCCCTGGGTCAGGAAGATCACCTGGAAAAAGGAACGGCAACCCACTCCAGGATTCTTGCTGGAGAATCCCATGGACAGAGGAGCCTGGTGGGCTGCAGTCCATGCAGTGGCCAAGAGTTGGGCATGACTGAGCGACTAACACTTTCACACTTTAGAGAAGAGATTAAACACTAAGGAAAAGGATGAAAACAAGGCTGTAGGATCGTACCTGAAATATCTGTACCATATTTATTTAAATGTATAAAGTATGTGGGCAGGACACACTCATTCAAACAACTATATCTGTAAGTCCACTTCATTTGCATACCAGCATGTATTTTAAAGGGGATTTTCCTCTTTCCTTATGGCAAAAGGGAAAAATTGCCTTCTACGAAATTCTAAGATTTTGAAGTTATTATAAAGATGAAACTTCTCAGGGAAAGCAGTTTTGACCTGCATGATTCCCTGCAGTATTCCTAGAATATTAGATGGTTACTGCCTTTTCTTGTCCTTAAAACCTCAAGTATTTTACTATTCTCATTTCCTTTCCCATCTGAGAGCTCTGAAACTAAAGCTGGGAAAGGAATGAACATCAAAAAAAATCCTTTATTCTCAAAAATTGATCAGCTAGAGGAAAGGAAGAAAGTAAAATGCTAAGTCAAAAACCATCCTAACATGTAAGGTGCCTTTCTTAAGTGCAAAAATTCCTGTCATTTTCCTGGATTATGTGTATATTTTAAATAGTGTTTCACACTGGGGTTTATTATGTGAGTTTTGTTTGTTTCTATATCCATTTTGCCAAGTTTCTTAATGTGTAATTTTCATGAATCTAAGTAGCAGTTATTTATATCTTCTACTATAATAAACTACTGATTCATATAATATTAACTATTACATTAATTGAGTGTGTATACTATAGACTGGAACACTGTTCAACAGTATTTCATATACTGTTTTCTTTAATTCTTATAGCTACCCAATGAAGTAGGCATTATTAATCATTTCACTTTATAGACACAGATAAACAGCTATTAAATCACTTGATCAAGATTAAATTATGCATCTAATAAACAGCTAGTTCCTTATTCACCATACTTACTGCTGTTCAATTAGACTTTGGACATAATGTATTTAGAACACTAAATATATTTTTAACACTGGCCTACAAAAAAGATAGTAAGATGAATCTATTATGTAAATCATTATTCTAAATCGTATGTGGCCAAATTGAATTGTCTTTTTTATGTTCTACTGATTAAGATCATAAAGCATTCTCCCAATTGAGAAAAGTTTCTCTCATCCATATATACGGTATATATATTCATCAAATTATTGAGAACACACTATGTATTAGAGGCACTTAGCATATTTCAATAAATAAAAGAGACAAAGCTCCCTACCTTCTGGCAGCTTACATTCTAATGGAGGAAGATGCATAATAAACATATAACCTAGCTTAACAGAAAATTAAAATATGGTGACAAGTGCCTTGGAAACAGAAAAAACAAAATGTCAGCAGAAAGTCATCAGTACTGCTATGGCACAGGGTCTGGTAGAGGGGGTTGCAATTTAAACAGGGTGGTCAGGATCAGCCTCACTGAGATACTCAAGAACAATTACCAGCAAGAACTTTATTCTTGCTCATTGTTCTCCAAATAATAATACATAACAATAATCTGACTGCAGTGTTTCTGTTTTTAATGCTACTAATTATCTTTTTGGACTTTGGCCACCTCATGCGAAGAGTTGACTCATTGGAAAAGACTGATGCTGGAAGGGACTGGGGGCAGGAGGAGAAGGGGACAGAAGATGAGATGGCTGGATGGCATCACCAACTCGATGGATGTGAGTCTAGGTGAGCTCTGGGAGTTGGTGATGGACAGGGAGGCCTAGCGTGCTGCGATTCATAGGGTCACAAAGAGTTGGACACAACTGAGCGACTGATATGCAGATGACACCACCCTTATGGCAGTGAAGGAACTAAAGTGAAGAGGAACTAAAAAGCCTCTTGATGAAAGTGAAAGTGGAGAGTGAAAAAGTTGGCTTAAACCTCAACATTCAGAAAACGAAGATCATGGCATCCACTCTAACCACTTCATGGGAAATAGATGGGGAAACAGTGGAAACAGTGTCAGACTTTATTTTTCTGGGCTCCAAAATCACTGCGGATGGTGACTGCAGCCATGAAATTAAAAGACGCTTACTCCTTGGAAGGAAAGTTATGACCAACCTAGATAGCATGTTCAAAAGCAGAGACATTACTTTGCCAACAAAAGTTCGTCTAGTCAAGGCTATGGTTTTTCCTGTGGTCATGTATGGATGTGAGAGTTGGACTGTGAAGAAGGCTGAGCGCCGAAGAATTGATGCTTTTGAACTGTGGTGTTGGAGAAGACTCTTGAGAGTCCCTTGGACTGCAAGGAGATCCAACCAGTCCACTCTGAAGGAGATCAGCCCTGGGATTTCTTTGGAAGGAATGATGCTAAAGCTGGAGCTCCAGTACTTTGGCCACCTCATGCGAAGAGTTGACTCATTGGAAAAGACTCTGATGCTGGGAGGGATTGGGGGCAGGAGGAGAAGGGGATGACAGAGGATGAGATAGCTGGATGGCATCACTGACTCGATGGACATGAGTCTCAGTGAACTTCGGGAGTTGGTGATGGACAGGGAGGCCTGGCGTGCTGCAATTCATGGGGTCGCAAAGAGTCGGACACGACTGAGTGACTGATCTGATCTGATCTGAGAGACTGAACCAAACTGAACTGAATTATCTTATTGAATAAATCCAACACATATAGAATTAGGACAGAAACTGTCATCTCATAAAGGAAATAAGGCTCTGTATGTGTGCAACCCCATAGATGGCAGCCCGCCAGGCTCCGCAGTCCCTGAGATTCTTCAGGCAAGAACACTGGAGTGGGTTGCCATTTCCTTCTCCAATGCATGAAAGTGAAAAGTGAAAATGAAGTCACTCAGTCGTGTCTGACTCTTCGCGACCGCATGGACTGTAGCCCACCAGGCTTCTCCGTCCATGGGATTTTCCAGGCAAGAGCACTGGAGTGGGGTGACATTGCCTTCTCCGATGATTAAGGAACTGATGCTTTCTTTTTAAAGCAATTTATTGTCAGTTGAGTAATGCGTTGTAACATCAGAGAGTAAAACAATCTTAAAGTCAGAGCTTTAGTTCTTTTTTTTTTTTTTTTTTTTTTGAGCTTTAGTTCTTGAAACGCTTGAATCTGAACTTTCTAATTTAGCGGAATGGGAGTATTTTTACCAATTTCATGGAAAATTCTGCCAAATATTGTATGTGTATATACACCTGCACACATATTTAAACATCAGATGGATAGAATAAATGTGTTAACTATGTAAAACATATATGTAATTATGAATGTTTGTTAAATACTGATTTGCCTGATTATTGCACAGAGACATTGACTTTAGCACCTAAGGAAATTTGCCAAAGACTCACAGATCATGTATCAAATTACCATATCTTATACGGATCTCTTAATTTTCTCTGAAAATGCTGCTCTTCCTCTACTGCCATTTCCCAGTCCCCCAAACAAACAAATAGATCCTTCTATTTATCACACCCCTCACCTGTTTGGCATGTCTTGTTTCTTCCTCCAAGCCAAATGTAAGGTACAATCACGCACTTCCCACCTTCCTCACCACCACTCAGCACCATCCTCCTTACCTACCTTTCCACTTCCCATCTGACAACTCTCCCGGACACCTTCACACTCACTCATTCTCCATCCAGCTGGCAACATGAGCTCTATGTCAAAGTACCTCATTTTCACAAAGCTAAAACTGTAACTCTCGTATAAATGTAGAATCAATATGCATCAAAAATTCTGAATCTATTAATGACACAACCAGGATTTTGAAGCTGGATCACAAGATAGTTGGAGAAACATGGTATACAGGACAAGCATATTGAAATATGCTTGCTGATTTAGAGACAAAACTGGCTAACGTCCTACAGGCAACGAAACTATCACCTATGGAGTCTTCTTCTCTACCTGTCAAAAATCCTTTGCATCTCTAACAGACAAAAATCTCCAAGTCCACACATAATGCCGTAGAATCGGGGCTCTAAAGTAGAAAGAATGTCAAATGAAGATATTCCCTTAGAGAATTAAATAATCCTTCGAAGGGCCTCCTGGACATTGTTCCCATTTGATAATCAAAGCATACATAGCCATCTTTTGGCCTTATTTCCAGGTCTGTGATAGTTTTTCTTAACAAGCACAAATAAGATTCTATTCTTCTCTATTTTAAAACTTTTCTTTCTAGAATGAAATAAAAATTGCCTACCATGGACCACAGAGTCTACACAAGCTGTTCCTTTGCATCTTCTCTACCATCCTCCTGTGATCCCGCCACACTGATCTTGCTGTTCATCAAACATGCCTCCTTCCGCCCTTTACTATTCCTTTTCTCTCTGCCTACTGCTCTCCCACCAGATTCAGCAAGGACTTCCAGTTTGCATCATTCAAGCCTCTGCTCAAAGGCCCACATGCACATGCACACACACTTGTGTACACACACACACACATAACACACACACACATAACACACACACACACACAACACACACACACCTGCCACATCTTTCCATCCCATTGCTTTTTATTTTCCTTCAGAGAACTCACCATGGTATGATGTGATAGTATTATGTTTCTAGTTGTCTATTGTCAGTATTCATTTTTAGAATATTAAGGAATTTTTGCCTCTTTTATTCTTCACTATCTCTCTAGTACTTTGAATAGTGCCCAGTACATAATATACACTCAATATCTTTTTATTTTATGACTGAAGTCACACAGACACTATATAGCACTGTCTCAAAAAGAAAATGTTGCTCGCTTAAAACACTGTTTCTTATTTCATAAAAGACAAAACATTAAAAAGTAATTCCAGAAAGCAACAGTAAAATAATGCCACATCTGGGATCAGGAGCAGGGAAGGGCACACTGGGTCAGAACATGAAGCCTGGACAGATGCACCATGAAATGGCAGAAAGTCCAGGCAGCCCTGAGAGGCTGAGAATATGAGAAAATCCAGATAGGTGGACTTTTGTCATCAGAAAGAACTGTCTGGTAATTGATTGGTGATGAGTATCACAAGGAGTGGACACGGATTCAGGACAATTTTGGGGGGCAGACCACTATCATTCATTGAGAACTTGCTCTGTATGAGGCACTGTAGCAGGCACTTTGGCTGTTATCTCACTTAATCTTCATCAAAACCCTTTGAGGTGAGCAGCATAATGAAAGTGGAAGTGTTAGTCACATCAACTCTTTGTGACCCCATGGGCTCTACCCCACCAGATTCCTCTGCCCGTGGAGATTCTCCAGGCAAGAATACTGGAGTAGGTAGCCATTCCCTTTTCCAGGCGATCTTCCCAACCCACAGACTGAACCCAGGTCTCCTGCACTGCAGACAGATTCTTTACAGTCTGAGCCACCAGGGAAGGCTGAACAGTACAATATCTATTTTTACATTTAAAAAACCAAGGTTCCAGGAAGTAGAAGTTGTATATGACTAGGAAGCGGCCAGCATGCATTAGGACATGTATTCATTCTTCTGTTGATAGACATTTAGGTTGCTGCCATAGCCAAGATATAGCTTGACCACAATGAAAATAAGAGCTCAGCAACAAAAAACAATGCATGATGTTAGGGCAGAACTTTCTTGGGATTAATATGAGTTTGCTGCTGCTGCTGCTAAGTTGCTTCAGTCGTGTCCAACTCTGTGCGACCCCACAGATGGCAGCCCACCAGGCTCCTCCGTCCCTGGGATTCTCCAGGCAAGAACACTGGAGTGGGTTGCCATTTCCTCCTCCAATACGCATTTAAAATTCCTGAAATCCCTCACAACCATAGCCAAGAACTGTCCCTAGAGTATCTTGTGGCATGACCCCATTGGTAGCAGAAAAATGATCACAGACAAAGGGCCTGGAAAGAGAATTAGACTGCTATAAAAAGTCAGTTCATTGCAATGACTATTTTTTGTGCACCTCTATTTTATAGGATGTCCCAGACCAGGCATCACCAATAAAAACTATCTCCTCCAAGTCTTTTAACTACAGCTGAGCTTTGAACCTGAAGAACATATCATTTAATAACCACATTGCCTATTTTCAAGTCATTACACTGGAAAGGAAAGATAATCTCCCTTTCACTACAGCTCCACTGTTTCACATAGGTAGTTCTGTATTAAGTTCATCAATCACTTCCACACTACGAATTCCAAAGGTTTTCATTAACACTCAGTCATAGAAGACAACCAAATGATAATAAAAGTTATTAAACCAATATGGAATGTGGAGGGGAGAAGTTAGCTCTTAATTTGGATTGACATGAGTTATTTTCCTCCTAGAAGTATACAGTTTTGCAAATAAGAATGGGATTCTCTGTAATAACAACTACCCAAATAATTCTCTCAGAAATAAAGTATAAACATATGCTTGAAAATCAGTCCGCCTGTACAAAATTCTCTATTTTTGTACCAACTTCAAAAATCACAGAGAGAAACAACAGTGAGCCTAGTTTTGCCTTCCCTCGTGTGTTTAAAAGGGAAAAAAAGGCAATGCATGAAATGGAAGAATTATATAAAAAGTATTAAATGCTGATGCAGGATACATTTACTTTTAAATATTTGATTTAATTTAATGAGTAACTTTTTATTTGGTTATGAAACTTAGGTCATTCTTCAGGTTCTGCTGTTTTCCTGAGGAAAACTAATCCCAAAACAGTGCTTCTTGTTTGCTGAGCTGAACAATGACTGGTCGTCTATGAATTGGTGAGGAAATAACTGGTGTCTTCACTTCCTCACACATTATGTTTGTTCACAGGCTTCTTTGATGTTAATTCTCTTCACAGCACTTATGTTGGTAATGAAAGAATATCAAGGGTCCCCTTTCATGGCTACAAAGTTAATTACTGCAATCAGAGAGCATTTGCAACAGTGGTTTGTACCAGCGCTTATCAAGTCCTTAAAAGTATTCATTTGCTTGATTCCTGGACAAATCACCTCAAATAGAGCAGTCCATAAATGTACTTCAATTACCTTGCAGATTTATTTATCCCTTTTTCCCCCAACTGAAGTTCACAGAACTGTAGATAAGAAAGACAATGAACTTGGTGGTGGATTAAAAATAGAGAAGTTGTCATGGAAATGAACTCTTTCCTTTCTCCTATAAATAGATGAAAGATTTTGGAAAGGTGTTCATTATAAAGAGAATATAATTTGATAACTAGACAAGCAGATTTTGTTTCACTTGTGAAAATTAAAATTACGTAAGGCCTAGAATTAAAATCTTTCTATTCTTTTCAGTTCTGAATATATTTCTTAGGCTTAATATGGTAACACCACCCTACATTCTGAAAACGGTACAAAGGACCAGCAGCATAAGACCAGACTCTGCCCTCAAGCAGCACAATTTTTACAAGTAAAAACAGTAAATGACGTATGATTCCTAGATAGAACTGCAGTAAATATAATAAAATCATGATTTTTTTTGCACATAAAAAATTAATTTAGAGAAAAGTCCCCATATAGGTCATTAGATAAACACACCTAGATTCTAGCCAGGTTCTTGCGGATGTAGCAACTCACTCTGCAGCAGATGAACTGAGTCATTCATTCCATGAAGGCAACATGTTAAAGCGGGGAAAGTTGAGCTCTGACTTCAAATGATATACCTGCTCTCACCCGTCCTTCACCCACTTTGATACTTGTAAGCAAGTCACTTAGGGCTTCTAAACTTCAGTTTCTCATCAGAAATAATGCCCAGCTCAAATAACTCTAGAAGGAATTAGGGAAATAATACAGATAATGTGAGAACTTTATTAGTGTTCAAAAAAGATAGTCCTCTCTCCCCAGAGCACACCATATCTGCATCCAAGGCAGGGACTATAAAGAGAACCGGGGCACTTTTTCAAGTTGGAGAAAAGCAACAATGACAGTCATAAGAGAAAACTGATACCACCCATAATGAATAAGGCTTTCCATGCAAAAATAGAAAAGTAAACACTACTTTAACTTCCACTTACACGGAGCAAACAGATCTATTGGAGTAAGAGTTTGCTCTGCTGTCAGTCAAAGCTGATTAACTAATTCTGTCTATATACACTTGCTGCTCTTCTGCTTGAAGTGCAAGTTACTTCTTGATCCTCTTTTGCTTCTTTGCACCTAAGTGCTCGGTCCGTCTGAGGTAGGCTGAATAATAGCCTACCCTCCCATACACACACACACACACACACACATGCGCACACACACAGATGTCCACAGCTTAAACCCTGGAAGCTGTGAATGGTACTATACATGGCAAGAGGAACTTTGCAGATGTGATTAAGAATCTATGATGAGGATATTATCCTAGATTATTCAGGTAGATCCAATGCAATTACAAGGTCCTTCTAAGAAGAACGCAGGAAGATCACAGGGAGGGGAAACCCATGTGACAACCGTAACAGAGGTGGACTGGTGAGGCCACAAACCAAGGGATGCCTCTAAAAGCTGAAAGGGACAGAGAACAGACTTTCCTGTAGAACCTCCAGGAAAGAACCCTGCCAACATCTTGCTTTTAGCCCCATAACAATCATTTCAAATTTCTGACTTCCTGAACTGTATATTTGCAGCCACCAACTATGTGGTCATCTGTTACAGTGGCAACTAAGAAACCAATACACCACCAGTGAATCTCTACACTGTTGACAGCTCATCTGTTTTATAAAGTTGAAGTGCATCCCTTGCTTTTGGTTCTTCTGCATTAATAATGATAACAACAACAGCAGCAGATGGCATTTGTAGAACTCCTGAATTGTGCTAGACACTGAGTTAGACATCTTACCTACACTGTGCTACACAGGAACTTCTATGAAACCATTTCACATATGACACATTGAAGATCAGGATTCCAGTTCAGCACGATCTCCTGCCAAAGCCCGTCATTTTAACCACTATGACATTCTGAATCTCTTCCCTCTATTCCATCGTCTCTCCCTTCCTCTTAGATCCCCATCCCACAGGCAGAAATCACTGGAAAGATGCCTATTTCTTATATGTCTCCAAAGGCAGGTTTTTAAAGAAGGAAGACCTTGACCTATAACTGTGTGTAAACAGTGATGCTACTCTAAGGAAATATACACCTAGGGAAGCTCCAATACTTTGGCCACCTGCTGCAAAGGGCCGACTCATTGGAAAAGACCCTGAGGCTAGGAAAGAAGCATTGAGGGCAGGAAGAGAAATGGGTGACAGAGGATGAGATGGTTGAACAGGATCACCGACTCAATGAATGGACATGAGTTGGGGTGCACTCCAGGAGAGAGTAAAGGACAGGGAAGCCTGGGCGGTGCTGCAGTCCATGCAGTCACAAAGAATCGGATATGACTTAGCAATTGAACACCACCACCTAGAAAAAGAGAAAGAAGGGAGGAAAGTAGAGAAACAGATAGGGAGTGAAGAGAAGAGGAAATTTTTGAAACTCTATCCCCAAATAAATGTCACTGTTTACTCATATGCAGGGTTTAAGTTAAGAATATCATGAATAGGTAAAGAGAAGTAAGGATATACATAGTGAAGGATTAAGCATAAACCAAAAAAAAAAAAAAAAGAGAGAGAGATAAAAATAGACACAGTTTGTAGGCAGAACTTACTGAAAGACTAGTCTGACTCAAGCAGTAAATGTAAATTAGGAAAGGATAGGTATTTTGACACAAGTAAGTTGAGGTCAGTTTTCTAAGAAGCTTAACTGCCAGGAAGAGTTGAGGATGCAAACCCTTTATTCATTTTTGAGTAGGGGACAGGGAGAAGGTGAGAAAATCAGAGAGGCTTTTTAAAAAAACTTTTATTTTTATACAATTTTAAAGGTTACTTTCCATTTACAGTTATTATGAACTACTGGCTACATTCCCTGGGCTGTACAGTACATCCCTGTAGCCTATCTTACACTAAGAGTTTGGACCTCCCACTCCCCTCACTCTGTATTGTCCCTCCCCACCCCCACTGGTAACCACTAATTCATCCTCTATATCTGTGAGCCTGTCTCTTTTCTGTTATATTCACTAGCTTGTTGTAATTTTTAGGTTCCCTATATTAGCAATAAAATATAGTACTTGTCTTTCTCTGTCTTAGCTATTTCACTTAGCATGTGAGAGGTGCTTGTTTCAACCTCTGCCTTTTTCCACCTGATCCTCCTAAAAGTTTAAGATCAGAATTAAAATTAAAATGAAGATAGTTTTTAAAATATTTACAATAATTCAATAACTATTCCTGATTTTTAAGTGTATAATTTAGAGGTAATAGGTACTTAAATTTTAAATGATTTCACTACTAAAAAATTGAAATCCTTTGCAGGCATACTTTTATAGACTATACATACTGTATCACATCACATTTATTCAGCTTTGAGAGGCAATAACCCCCTCCATGGTATTATAAAGCCCTGCTAAATCAGACAACAGTGCTTATCTCTGATGCAGAAAATGATGATAAAAAAGAAAGGGAACTGACCAAACTCTGATGACTACTTCATGTATGTCTCTCATTAATCCTTACAGTACTACAGGGGAATTTATTATCTCCAGTTTACAGATGAGGAATCCAAGGCTCAGAGGATTTAAGTAACTTGACCATTTAGAGACATTAATAGAAAAACTGCGTCTGAGCTAAGAAAGTGTCTATTCCATTGGAAGAGAATTAAACTGAAACTGACATTTTAGTTATTATTTCCTGTTATCCATTCATTTCCTATAAAAACAAACACTTTGATAACATCAAAAAACAACAACTGAACTAGGCTATTTACCAATTTACTGAGGCTAGCTTCCCTGGTGGCTCAGAGGTTAAAGCGTCTGCCTGCAATGCAGGAGACCTGAGTTTGATCCCTGGGTCGGGAAGATCCCCCTGGAGAAGAAAATGGCAACCCACGCCAGTATTCTTGCCTGGATAATCCCATAGACGGAGGAGCCTGGTGGGCTACAGTCCACGGGGTTGCAAAGAGTCACACACGACTGAGTGACTTCACTTTCTTTCTTTCCACACTTCTTCCTCTCTGAAGCAAGTATTAACACATTTCTGTGACAAAAAACTATGTGTCTATACCACAATCTACTGTTAACAGTTGGAGAGCAAAGGGCCCTCAAAGCATCCTTTCAGAGAAAACTCAGAAAGTAGTCCCCTCCCTGACCACTAGGCATTGAAACACATTCCCTAAAATGTATTTTTTTTAATTTAAAAATACCTGGAACCCCACAGTACCGTACCATATATAAGATAAGCAAGGTCTTACTGTATAGCACAAGGAACTATATTCAGTATCTTGTAATAAATTATAATGAAAAGAATCAGAAAAAAGAATATAGATACATACATCTACAAGTGTATAACCAAATCACTTTGCTGTGCACCTGAAACTAACACAATATTGTAAATCAACTATACTTCAATTATAAAAACATACTTGGAACCCTAAAGCAAAATGCACATTTTGCAAGTCCAATTTTCTTTCTTTTTTTTTTTTTTTTTTTTCTTTTTTTTTTTTCCTCTAATTTTATTTTATTTTTAAACTTTACATAATTGTATTAGTTTTGCCAAATATCAAAATGAATCCGCCACAGGTATACATGTGTTCCCCATCCCGAACCCTCCTCCCTCCTCCCTCCCCATACCATCCCTCTGGGCCGTCCCAGTGCACCAGCCCCAAGCATCCAGCATCATGCATCGAACCTGGACTGGCAACTCGTTTCCTACATGATATTTTACATGTTTCATTGCCATTCTCCCAAATCTTCCCACCCTCTCCCTCTGCAACAGAGTCCATAAATTTTCTATTCAAACACTGGGGGGAAAAAAATACTGCCAGCTGAAATGTTAATTAATAACTGATTAATACCCTTGCAAACCAGAAGAGTCCTTGGGGACACTTTTCCAGAACAAGGCCTCAGTGGCTGTATTTACAGCTTCCTCGTCTCCTAAGTGTCCTATGACAGTGCCATTTCACATTCAGTCCTATCTTCCTTGCTAAAGCATTTGTCTTGAGATTCAGAAATCTTCCCTCCACCCTCCTCAAGCCCCTCCACCTGCCCCACCAAAGGTATGTTTCTTTACTAGGAAGCTCTTCAGTTATGTAAATGTGCTGAGAGCATTACCCTGAGAGAGGGCACTAATGAATTCTTTACATCCCTAAAGATCTTAAATAACATACACAAAGCCAGAGATTTTAAAGTCAAAAATGAAAGTTTAACCATGAAAGAGAAATCCATGGGGGAACAGCATTAGACTGCTTCAGGAAAGTAACCCTTGAGCTGTGACCCGCTTATTAATTAGGAGAGGCTGAGGTTCAGAAAGAAAATTTGCTAAAATCACATCAGCTACCTTAATAGATTCAGGGGAATTTTCCCTCAATCCACTTGATTAGTAGAGGCTGAAACGTACTATCTTCTACAGGATGATTATGTCGACTGGAAAAAAAAAAAAAATAAGCACAATGTGAGAATTGTGAGTTAAGCTGTATTTGGGCAAAATGAGGAGTAGAGCTCGGGAGGGCATGTGTTCATGCATGCGTGCTGTCACTTCAGCCATGTCCAACTCTTTGCAACCCTATGGACTGCAGCCTGCCAGCCTCCTCTGTCCAAGAGATTCTCTAGAGCCCGGGAGACAGCATCTCAAATAGCTCTGAGAAACTGCTTCAGATAGGGAGATGGGAAGGTCAGTACATACGTGATTCCAGTGAAGGGAGAACACATGCAACCCAACACATATGTCTTGCAGAAGGCTGTTGCTAGTCACAAGGAGCGGACATCACCATGAAGGGTTTTAGTGTTTTTCTAGATGTGAGGAGATAAAAGAATTGGGCTCATAAAATTGGCTCCTAAAAATATCTAACTATCTGAAGACCTGTTCTGCCAGTTTTTTCCAGAGCACAGAGTACCTCATTTCTGATCTCCACCTCCTTTCAGGGGGTGTTGAGGTCAGCATCTGCAGCAGCTCATAATTGAATTCTTGTAGAGATAAACAGCAAGTACCAATTTGTAGGAGACAATTAGAAACAATCTGTATTCATCTAAAATCTTCACTTCTTTGCCTCTTATGTGGGAATGATTGTTCCCCTAGAACCTGACCCTAGTTGGTTCTCGGTCTGTTTATTCTGATGATTTAATAACTGAGCAACTAGCACTCCTAATGGCTACTCCTAAAACACCATCTCCCTCACTAATGTCATCAGAATGGCAGGGCATACTGATAGGAGCCATCAAATGTGGTATCAGGCATGAGAAACAAGGCTTTTTTAGAAAGTACAGAGAACCTGCAGGTGGTGGTATTAGAGGGGAATCTGTATTTTCTTTTTGTTTTCATTTGTTTTTCAAATTTTGAAAATGCTTTATTTATCTAATCAGAAAAGTTATTTTTTAACATCAACGTAAATCATACATCATATCCCATGCTGAAATAGAAAGCCAACAGATCTCACTGCAAGGTCCACTTCAGCCAAAATGGAACAAAATCATTTTGGAGGAATGGGGTCATGGGAAACTTTCAGGCTTGAGAATGAGGCATGTGTCATGAGATGAGGAGAATCAGCATTTCCCAAGGGGTCAAGAGGGTTAAGAAGTCACACAGAACATTATTAACATCATCCTTATTTGAGGGCAGGAAAAGTTTGATCTGATCCAATGTAAAACGTATTATTTATTTTTAAGAGTCTTCAATGAACTTCTATGCTGCCAAGATCTCTAGTCAATGGGGAGCTAAGAGTGCAGGCTTCATAGCATGGTGTTCATGAACCTGGTGAATTTACCACAGTCCACAGGCCGACTGTATCCTGCAGACACTTCCCACATACTGAGGGCAGGTACCATCAGTAAGTAGGGTTTCCATGAACCAAGCTCAGAAAACTGATGTGTAAAAGCCTGAGGTCATTTTATTAATTCGCAAAAACAAACAATGGTCTTAGAGACCCAAGTACCTAATTGTGTTCAACTAGTCTAACTGCTGCATTGAGACAGACCTCATCAGGGAGCCAATTCATAACCAGAAAACAATTTTAAGAAGCATGAATTCAAAACTGAGAGAGGTAATGAAAACGAAAGTATTCATGAAAAGGCACTTTTCCAAATGCTTTATAGAACCCCTTCAGTTTCTGCTGAAATGGTTAAGGTGGAAGGTTTCTGTTCTCATCTTTAATTGTGAAATGAAAACATAGCCTACAATCTTATTTTCAAATTCTTGGGAGAAGCCTCATGTCAGTTCCCAGCTACTAAACACAACTTTATATTTTTCACTCTAATTTGCTCTATGTTTTAATTAACAACCCTGAAGCTGCCTTGAAAAGTGTTTCCTACCTTTCTCAGTCTGAGTAAAATCTGCCTCACGCTATATGGTGAAGCCAGACAATTATCTTATTTATGTCCCAATATCTTGACACAACACAATTAAGGAAGCTGGAAAGTGGAGCACAAAGCAGTACTGGGATTGTTTTTCTGTTTTCCAGAGGATACTGAGCATTTCTATAATAATGTAAGGAGACTGGGGTCACTCAAGAGAAATTATTGCTTCTACTGTCATATGTCCTTCTTCGTGGCTGGGAAAAATGAATACTAATGTGCTCAGATACATGAATTCAAAAGCCTTCAATTTACTTGGTAGCATCAGTGCCATTAATTTATACTCTGCTAATTTAGAATATATGATTTAACCTGCATGCATGCATGCTAAGTCGCTTCAGTCGTGTCCGACTCTGTGCGACCCTATGGACAGCAGCCTACCAGGCTCCTCTGTCCACAGGATTCTCTAGGCAAGAATCCTGGAGTGGGTTGCCATTTCCTTCTCCAGCAATTTAAGCTGAGATTAACTGAATTTAAATGTAATAAAACCACATTTAAATATTCTATATTAATTTTTGTAATCCCAGACAAAATTCAATCTCAAAGTTTTACTACTATCCAAATCATAAATACATTTTTTCCATAAGCTGTTATTTGACAAGAGAAAAAGAAAAAGAGATGAATTCCTAGATTATCTTGGAAACTGTCTCAACCCTTTGCTTCACCCCTTGGCTGGAACATTTACGTAGCCCCCCAGGGATGGTAAGCGTTGATCAAAGTGACTGGCAAGACCACCTCACTTGTAGGGTCCAGTTTTCTAGGGACAGAACACAATGTGCCCAGGTGGAAGCCTGCTGAGTCAGGCTTGCACAAGTAGCTGCACATCCCTGATAGACACCCTCAGCAAGCAAGCTTTCAGTGTTTATTTATAAACACAGAGAACACAGGGTTATCATTATTTTCAAGAATCTAAGATTCTTAAACAAGGCTTATGGGTGGGGGATTCATATTCCAATGAGCTGATCTTTATCAGAACCATGAGCTGAAGCTCAGCTTTGGGCTCCCTAAAGCACTCAATTATTCTCCTTTGGCCAATATTCTTCACAAATCCAACTCTGTCTGTGCTGTAAGTGAAAAAGCACACGAGAGAGAACAGAATGATCTCCATCTCACCCTCTTTCATTTTTTTTAATCTTTCTTAAGAAAACATTTTGGCCCTGGTAAACACTCAGGTACTTGACAGTTCTATCACCTGAATACATTTCCCTAAAACAAGAGAAATAATACAACGCCAGGTTCAAGAGCCAGCCTATGTATCAAAAAGTAGCTGACAGTCGGCACACTAGAGTTACTCTTCCAGAGGAAAAACCAGGCAGAACAAACATAAAAAAGAACAACCTTCTAGGAGATAATTTCCCACAAGCTGTATAAACTTTCTTTAGCTAAACAAATAGTCCTAGAGATGAACTTTTGTTTTCCTATTTTGGGGACACATCATAATGATTACCTGCGGTTTTTCTCACTGGAAAACTTGACAACGAGACAAAATATGTTCTTTGTTTTTCCCAGCTGAATGTCTCATAAAGATATTTTCAGAATCTAAGTTTTTCCCTTGTGAATGATTTTATAAAATTTAATATCAACTGTATAACCATCAGATCAGACTTTGTCAAAGGACAGATCCTCAAGCCATGCTCCAGAAATTCCACCCTGAGACAGGCAAAGCATTTGTTTGTTAAGGACCACCTTCACAATCTCCCATTCTCCAATATATCTTAATACTCCACAACCCCAAAGAGGTGGGAGAAGCTGCCGTGCGTTAAGTTGTCAGGTGCAAGTTTCATGAAATGTCAATGTATTCCGAAGATTTTCTCTGGGGCAACACTCTCAAAAATCAACCTCAGATAATGGAGCAAAGACATGGAGTAGATAAAGAGCTATAACTGTGTGCTAGGAGAAGGAGCTTGTGTCCACAAGTCATAGAAACAAATCAGAAAAAGACATCAGTGTCCACGTAAGACCTTGGCCCTCCATCCATATGACTGTATAACTGGGAAAGGCCCAGCCATGGGAGAGGCTTAGGTTTAAGCAGTTAGGAGAAGTCTGCTCAGTATGACTGAGTCATCCTCCTACCAAAATGATTTTCTAATGTCTCACCTCTTACCACTTTTTTTCACCTGCCTTTTCTGAAATTTCTGGTCTCCTCTCACACATGAAGTATCCGAGTAGTCTTACCTCAAACTATAATTTGAATTTGGAACATGAAGCCACTCACCCCTTAAAATGATGGTTTAATCAAAGCCTCATCTGAGAAGGGCAAGACCTTCTGTCTGCTTCACATCTTTGCTACAGGAGTGAAATGTCACTGGGGCTTACGCAATGCCCATGTCCTGTATTACAATTACAACAAATACAAGGAGAGGAATTTTCACTTTGTTCTCTAGGAATGTGCATTCATTTGTTCATCCCACTTCAACTCTGGTTAAACTTTTACTCAGCCAAGTGGAATGATTCATCAGGTAACACATGGAAATTTGATAGCATAGTTAGAAAATCTCAGATCTACTGAAAGCATTTCAGGGAAACACAACTTCTTCACCAGTCCCTTTAAAGGAACCAGGCAAATGAAACAGTATAATGAATTCATACCTTTCTAAAAGATCCTTTCTAGTCTTAACCTGCCCAAGAGGACATAAGTCAGATATGTTCAGTTCAGTTCAGTCGCTCAGTCATAGCTGACTCTTTGCAACCCCATGAATCACAGCACGCCAGGCCTCCCTGTCCATCACCAACTCCCGGAGTTCACTCAGACTCACGTCCATCAAGTCAGTGATGCCATCCAGCCATCTCATCCTCTGTCGTCCTCTTTTCCTCCTGCCCCCAATCCCTCCCAGCATCAGAGTCTTTTCCAATGAGTCAACTCATTGCATGAGGTGGCCAAAGTACTGGAGTTTCAGCTTTAGCATCATTCCCTCCAAAGAAATCCCAGGGCTGATCTCCTTCAGAATGGGCTGGTTGGATCTCCTTGCAGTCCAAGGGACTCTCAAGAGTCTTCTCCATCACCACAGTTCAAAAGCATCAATTCTTCGGCGCTCAGCCTTCTTCACAGTCCAACTCTCACATCCATACATGACCACTGGAAAAACCATAGCCTTGACTAGATGGACCTTTGTTGGCAAAGTAATGTCTCTGCTTTTCAATATGCTATCTAGGTTGGTCATAACTTTTCTTCCAAGGAGTAAGCGTCTTTTAATTTCATGGCTGCAGTCACCATCTGCAGTGATTTTGAAGCCCCCCAAAATAAAGTCTGACACTGTTTCCACTGTTTCCCCATCTATTTCCCATGAAGTGATGGGACCGGATGCCATGATCTTCGTTTTCTGAATATTGAGCTTTAAGCCAACTTTTCACTCTCCACTTTCACTATCATCAAGAGGCTTTTTAGTTCCTAAAAAGGTCCTTTCTAGTCTTAACCTGCCCAAGAGGACATAAGTCAGATATGTTCAAAGACCTTAAAATCAACTAAAGCTTTGAGACTTTTATAACTCCCCATCCCTAAAGTTTGCCTAATTTACCTCTACTGAAAAAGTTGTTTAATCCCATTATTTTCTCTCTTATTGTAGTCATCTATTTCAGATATTCTATATCTGATGGTTACAGATACTCTATATCACTTAGCCTATCAGTTCTGACCCTGCTCAGATTTCACACAGCAACCTCATTTTAGCAATATAACCAAATATTTTCATACTCCCTATTAATAAGAAGTACTCAAAGTTTTTCTCCTTTTTTCATGGGTATTAAAATACTTATTTGAAAACTAAGTATGTTTTTTAATAGATACAGTTAAAAGTAGAATAAACTCGTCTTGAGTTTTTATTCAGCCTTTTAGGGATGGACTAGATAAGTACTATTAAAATTAATTTGTAAGAGGACATTCATAATTGTCAATGATACCAACACTGATACTGTTTCATTATCACTTCAGTAGTTCTTTAAACGGAGAAGGCAATGGCACCCCACTCCAGTACTCTTGCCTGGAAAATCCCATGGATGGAGGAGCCTGGAAGGCTGCAGTCCATGGGGTCGCTGAGGGTCGAACATGACTGAGCGACTTCACTTTCACTTTTCACTTTCATGCATTGGAGAAGGAAATGGCAACCCACTGCAGTGTTCTTGCCTGGAGAATCCCAGGGACGGGAAGCCTGGTGGGCTGCCGTCTATGGAGTCACACAGAGTCGGACACGACTGAAGTGACTTAGCAGTAGCAAGTTCTTTAAAGATTCAGAATATCACATGGGGTCACAAAAAGAAACCATCCTTGCCAATGTGTTTTGACCATGAACCAGAACACATTTAATTTCTTCCTTTACATCTCCAAATATAGATGGCAATCTTTCAATACTGTTCACAAACATATTAAACAGTAACATCAAATATTTGGAAGTTTGAAGTATAAGAAAGAAAAAGAAAGGTGATATACTTAATTTTAATTATTTTGAGATTAATTTCATGAATTTTACACCTAAAGGATTCTATTTGCTATAGCTGTACGGTGAATAAATTTTTCTCTTGAAAACTGATAATTAATTCTTCCACCTTGGAAGGCTGAAAAGCCTAGACTTCTGAATATATTTACATGGAAATTAACATTCTCTTCTCCTATTTCTTTGAAATTTCTTTAGAGACTATCTTTCCTCATTCAGTTCTGACTGTATCAAACATCTATTAATATAGTTTCCTTTTCTCTATATTCTGAAAGCTTGGGGTTTAGAGAAACCTCAAGTGTGCAAAAGTCTGCAAACTAAGGACAAGCCAACCAATGTTAACTATGAACTATTTCCTTTAATCCTGCGAACAGTGTTGAAAATATTATTAGGCTAACCTCACATAGGCAACTATTTCCTAGTCACCTACAGTTCCTCCCTCCATACATACAGCAGCATGTTTCTGCAATCAAAAAGAGAGAGAGAGAGCTCTAATAAGGAAGCTGATGGGTATCATTGATTATATTTTCACATGTATCTGGAGTCTGGTAGGCAATGCTAATGTATCAGTGAATGCTAGAAAACCATTTGCAATTAGATATTCCAGCTACCGCTTTCTTCATCCCTTCCTTCTTCCTTCTTTCTTTTAAATTGCTTTGCCTCTTTCTTTCAATGTCATTTATTTTTCAATCTTTGGACCATTTATTTTCTCATTAAAGTGAAACACAAAGAATGGGTTTCATTACCTCTCAGACAAGAGAAATGCTGGTTGATTGGCACCAACATACAGGTTCCCTCACTGGAGAACTCAAAGTCATCTCACTTCCCATCTTTGAGACAGATTCTTCACAAAAGATAAGTGATTTGAGAATCAAAGGGTCACTTTGCTCAAAGAGGGAGGAAAGGCTGAACTGGCAGCTTGGTCTCCATACTGAGGAGTGAGCCAGAAGACAAAGGCCTAAGTTTTAAAAATAAATAAATAAACAAACAAACAGAAAAGACATATTGACCCAAGTCCAAATATTGATACTGTCAGATCTGGCAATGAAAAGATAACCAGAGTCTTTTCCATTGTTTTGCATACATCTTTTTGAGAAGCTCCAGTTTGGACAAAGCAAAAACTGAGAACAAAAGGAAGAGAGGAAAAAATATATATAAAATAAATAGACATCATTTTGTCAAGTTTCTAATTTTTCTTTTTGAGGCCCCCTAACAATTGGAGAAGACTCTTGAGAGTCCCTTGGACTGCAAGGAGATCCAACCAGTCCATTCTGAAGGAGATCAGCCCTTGGATTTCTTTGGAAGGAATGATGCTAAAGCCGAAACTCCAGTACTTTGGCCACCTCATGCGAAGAGTTGACTCATTGGAAAAGACTCTGATGCTGGGAGGGATTGGGGGCAGGAGAAGAGGACGACAGACGATGAGATGGCTTCATCACTGACTCGATGGACGTGAGTCTGAGTGAACTCTGGGAGTTGGTGATGGACAGGGAGGCCTGGCGTGCTGTGATTCATGGAGTCGCAAAGAGTCGGACACGACTGAGCGACTCATCTGATCTGATCTGAACAATTTTGGACCACCATGCATACAAAACATAACTGTCATCTGATAGACCTCACCTCTCTCCTCTGGAAAAACTTGTGTCTAAACCATTCATTTCTATACTCTTTTTTCAAGATCACAAGGCAAGATTTTGCTAATGAAGCTTATCAAAATATAACACTGGAAGATGAGACTCCAAAATACTGAAGCAAACACAAAGGTGGCAAAGCACCAGAAATGCTGCACTGGACTTCAGTCCAGCGGAAGGAAACCTGCTCAACATGAGAAAACCCACACTATGCTCACACAGATCTACGGACCATTTGAACCAAAAATTACACGTTATATTTCTAATTCTCAGGACAAAGTGAACATTACTAAGAGACATACTTTGCAATGAATTCATTAAAATGTCAGACTATTTTCAATTCTGACATTTTTGTATTTTGGATTTTTTTATCCTTCAAAATGAAGCACGATGTAGTGACAGAAATATTCCTTAAAGTTTAAAGTGAACAGAGCGCCTTTTTCCTAACTTATTGTTAATTCCATCAATAAAATAATATCTAGAATTCCCTTTGTCATTTGCAAGCAATCATGTGAGACACAAGAAGAATTTAGTAGAGTCTATCTATGGTCTCCAGAAGCTTATAATCTAAAAGGACTGAGTGGATGGATGTGTCAAAGGCCACCCACATTGCATGGCCATTACAGATGCTAAAAGTTCAGAGGAAGAGAGACCATTTCCAGCTGGTTTTGGTTAAAGAAGTTTCTTTGGAAGGGCTTAAGGAGGGCAGTATGCAATTTTCATCAATTTTTTCAAATGATGGATGAAACAGAGGATGATACAAATCAATCTGATGACACCAACACAAAACATAGAGTCAAAGAAGTACAAGGGTCTCATCTGTGTACTCCTGTCTGAGTTGTTACGAGGAATAAAGGAGTGAAGTAGTTTGGAATGGAGCCTGATAGATGCAAGGACTAGGTACATATTCATCGTTACTATGGAAAATAGTTGGCACACTACTTAGATCATAGGGCAGATGGACCTGTTAGTCAGGTGCCCCTCAGGTAAATGCAGGAGAGATTGGAGGTTACTCAAGGACTCCAGGGACATGCTGTTAAACTAGGGACACTGATCATAGACCAATATGGACAATAGGGGCTGATTTCATAAACTGTCTTCTTTAATTATCAAGTAATAGCAGTATTCCTGGAGAAGGAACTGGCGAACCATTCTAGTATTCTTGCCTGGACAGAATCCCATGGACAGAGGAGCCTGGCGGGCTACAGTCCACAAGGCCGCAAAGAGTCAGACATGACTGAGTGACTGAACAACAATAGCATTATTGGAAAAAAACACTCTTGTAAATCACAATTTTACCACCTGAACAAAACAAGTATTTTCATTGCTTTGTATTCCCTTCCAGGGATTTGTCCATATGGCTGAATATTTTTTACCTAGAAGTTGTCATACAATTTTGCACTCAGACTTTTTTCACTGAACATTCTAACATCGAATATATCTTTGCTGCTTTTTAAAATCTTTTTTGAGGAAACACACTTCCCTAGAAGACAGAATTAGACCTGCAACAGCCACTCAGGAGATTAAAAGCAGACACTGAAAAGAATTTTGTCTCTGCAAGAGTAGCTAAAAAGAGAAATTATTTCTTGATGAGTTTTTATAAATACACTTCTCTGGAAGGTCCTTCAGCAAATGGCGCATGTTCCATGTCTTAAATTTTTCAAAGCAACACCAGCAACAAAATGTCTTTCTCCCCTCTCTGCCTTCCCCTTCCTCCTCATCTTCAGGACACTCAGACATGTCAGACTTATCTTGATCTGATTCTATATTTTTAGCAAATTGTCTGGAATCCAAGTCTTTCCTCACTTACTTCAATGTGCACTCAGGCAACGTGCTCAACCTCTCTAAGCCTCCAGTTTCATTCCCTGTAAAATGAGAGGAGTATGAATACATCCACAGAGGATTGCTGTAATAAGTCAAGGAGGGATTCCATGAGAGGCAGCATGTATCGCGGTAAATGCACAGACTGAAACCATTCTGCCCAGATTCAAATTGCGTTCTACCCCTCCCCATGGAATCTCGAGGCTATCAAACATCTTGCCTCAGTTTACTCATCAGTACAATGGGAATGACTGTAATAATGGCTTCTATGTTCTTCTGTGTAGGTTGTTATGAGGAACAAAGAAGAAAAGTAGCTTGCAGTGGTGCCTGGTACATGCAAGGGCTAAGTAACTATTCATCATTACTATGGAAAATGGCCAGCACACTATTTAGATCATGGTAAACAGCCAACAAGTGCTAACTATAGATAGTACTTTCTCACAGTCAAGCAGAATACTTTTATCATCTCTGGTAATCAGTATTTGTTTCATCACTAAACCCAAAGGATATCAGTCAGTTGAGTCGCTCAGTCATGTCCAACTCTTTGCAACCCCATGGACTGCAGCACATCAGGCCTCCCTGTCCATCACCAACTCCCAGAGTTTACTCAAACTCATGTCCATTGAGTCGGTGATGCATCCAACCATCTCATCCTCTGTCGTCCCCTTCACCTCCCACCTTCAATTCTTCCCAGCATCAGGATCTTTTCCAATGAGTCGGTTCTTCGCATTGGGTGGCCAAACTATTGGAGGTTCAGCTTCAACATCCGTCCTCCCAATGAATATTCAGGACTGATTTCCTTTAGGATGGACTGATTGGATCTCCTTGCTGTCCAAGGGACTCTCAAGACCCTCCTCCAACACTACAGTTCAAAAGCATCAATTGTTCTGCACTCAGCTTTCTTTATAGTCCAACTCTCACATCCAAACATGACTACTGGAAAAACCATAGCTTTGACTAGACAGACCTTTGTTGGCAAAGTAATGTCTCTGCTTTTTAATATGCTGTCTAGGTTGGTCATAACTTTTATTCCAAGGAGTAAGCGTCTTTTAATATTATGGCTGCAGTCACCATCTGCAGTGATTTTGGAGCCCCCCAAAATAAAATCTGTCACTGTTTCCACTGTTTCCCCATCTATTTGCCATGAAGTGATGGGACCGGATGCCATGATCTTAGTTTTCTGAATGTTGAGTTTTAGGCCAACTTTTTCACTCTCCTCTTTCACGTTCATCAAGAGACTCTTTAGTTCCTCTTCACTTTCTGCCATAAGGGTGCTGTCATCTGCATATCTAAGGTTATTGATATTTCTCCTGGCAGTCTTGATTCCAGGGTGTGCTTCATCCAGCCTGGCATTTTGCATAATGTACTCTGCATAGAAGTTAAATAAGCAGGGTGACAATATACAGCCTTGATGTACTCCTTTCCCAATTTGGAACCAGTCTGTTATTCCATGTCCAGTTCTAACTGTTGCTTCCTGACCTGCATGTGAACCGCATTAATTTAACCAAACAATTAATATAATATTTACCAAGTGCCAGGCACTGTTATGGGAGAAGGAAATGGCAACCCACTCCTGCAATCTTGCCTGCAGAATCTCATGGAGAGAGAAGACTGACTGGTGGGATACAGTCCAGGGGGCTGAAGAGTCAGACACAACTGAAGCGACTAAGCACAAGTACAGGCACTGTTATAAAGTGCTTTCCAAATAGGAGCTCACCCCCATGAAACAGCTTCTGTTGTTTCTTCCACTTTACAAATGAGAAGACTGAAACCCCACACATCTCTAAGACTCCAGGTGATGAATCCATCCCAGTGCTAGCAGCCGACAGAGCTGGGATTTGAACTCAGGCTCTCTGGCTCTAGAAATCAAGTTCTTAACTATGGACTGTGTGCTTCCAAGAAAGCAAGACGTTCAACCCACAGGCCCTTTTCTCATGCAATCTCCTGGGCCACATGCCAAGCACCGTAAGCCCCATCTCAACACTAAAGATCTATGGGAATGAGGTCTGTAAACATTCAGGCTCCATGCCAGTGGCCACTTTGGTTTGTATTGCCAGGCTCCTCCAATCCCCCACCCGGCAAAGGCCACACACAGAAGCCTCACAGTTCAGGAGTGTCTGGGAAATTCAAAAAACAGAAGGCAGATGAGAAGCAGCGGGGAGTTTCATCCATGAATGTCTTCACACAGGGACCTAAATGCTGATTGAGGGTATGTTGCCCTCCATTGAGGAGAGACCGACTCCCGCTGGCAGGAAGCTCGGTGTTGACAACAACCACTGAAAGGGAGGCAGTGAGTCTGCCAGCTGGGATAGACATCTGGCAGAGGATCACAGGGACACCCCACCAGCCCGTCCAACCCGGAGCTGGATTTAAACTCATTTCCCCTTAGCACTATGCAAGAGCCTGCCCGGTCCACTGCTGGGAGAATAGAGCTAAAGAAACTCATCCAGAAGCAATCAGTTCCAAGGTAGAAAGGGTGGAACTTCTAACGATGCATCATTAGTGAGTTCTCTTGACCAGAACATGACTGAGGCTGGCCAGAGTCTTTTAATCACCTTGGTTTAAGGTTTTGTCTCCATATAAGCAGAGAGTAGGAGGATATCTTGACAATTTACTAACTAGCTCCAATCTCAATACCTCCCTTTCTCTCTCTCTCTCTCACACACACACACACACACACACACAGCTGTTAAAAAACAAATGTCACAACATGGATGGACTTAAAAATCATCATACTAAGTAAAGTAAGCCAGACAGAGGAAGATAACTATCATATAATATCTCTTATATGTGGAATCCAAAAGAGAGAGAGATACAAATGAATTTATTTCCAAAATAGAAAGAGACAACAGACATAGAAAAAAACTTATGGTTACCAAAAGGGAAAGAGGGGCAGGGAGAAATAGATAAATTAGGAGACTGGAATTAACATATACACATTAGTGTATGTAAAATATCCAACAAGGACCTACTGTATAGCACAGGGAACAATGCTCAATATTTTGTAATAATCTTTAAGGAAAGAGAATCTGAAGAACATATATTAGGTTGGCCCAAAAGTTTGTTCAGGTTTTTCCATAAGATGTTGTGGAAAAATCTGAACAAACTTTCTGGCCAATTCAATATGTATATATACGTTTGTTGTTATTGAATCACCAAGTCACGTCCAACTCTTTGCCACCCCATCAGGGAAGTCCATATGTATGTATATGTATTCATATTTATGGGTTTCCCGAGTGTCTCCCTGGTGGTGTAGCAGTGAAGAATCCACCAGCAATTCAGGAGTCATGGGTTCAATTCCTGGGTCGAGAAGATCCCCTGGAGAAGGAAATGGCAAGCCCCTCCAGTATTCTTGCCTCGGAAATCTCGTGGACAGAGGAGCCTAGTGGGCTACAGTTCAGGGGGCTGCAAAAGAGACATTACTTGGCGACTAAACACCACCACCTATTTATACAACTGAATCACTGTATTGTACAACTGAAACTAACAAGATTCTGAAAACTGACTTTGCTTTGATTTAAAAACAAAAAAGCAAAAGTCTTAATTTTTAGACTTTAAAAAAAAATTACAGAGGTTATTTTGCTTTGGTGCCTGAATTATCATCTAAGTGATCTATTCAAGGTCTCATCTTCCATTTTTAGTCAACGAAATCCCCAGCTTAGATTTCCCAAGCGCTCTGGTTTGGACTGCATTTCAAGTCCATTTCAGGTTCAGCCCTGTGTTCCCAATTTCAGACCCTGGTCCTGAGCCCCACTGTCCTTTGCATGCTGAAGTTTCCCAGCTAGTACAGTTCTCTGCTTTCCTTCCTGTGCCTGTAACTACAAGTGGCCCTGTAGCTCTAACCCGGCCGCTGCATAGCTGCCCCCAACATTCATGCTCCCCTCTCCTCAGGACTTGTTGCTACCCAGCCCCTGGCCCTCAGACCACCTCATCACAGATCCCATGAGAGACTCTGCTTCTGGTGACCCATGTCAACTCTATTCTTGGTCATACCTAACCAGGCTTCCCATTTGACTGTCAGCTTCATATGGCCCTTTAATTTCAACATTCCCTTAACCTCAAGAGAGAAGCACCCTTTCTTTAAGACCCTAGCCCTGCAGAAGCTTCATAGGTGGATCAAACTGAGTCACTTTTCCTTCTACCTCCCACCATTGACACCTCGGCCTCTGTAACCAGCTCAGACCTGTCTGAGTGAAGCAAGTCTTCTGTTTCCCTGAGGGGGTAATTTTAGACTTGGAAATGGTATCATATTAGTAGACATCAAAGTAAAGTAAGTCCTGCAGACTAGAAATGCTGAGATTTCAAAAAATTAGGAAACACAACAGAGTTTTACCAAAAATGTCTTTAATTGAAAAATTCATACCAAAAATATATTCTAAAGACTATGTGGAGCTGGGGATACAAGGGTAGGATGGGAGCATGGAAGAAGGGTGAATTATGTTTGGATGGCATCAGGAAAATAGCGTATGTCCTCAGCAGGGTTAACGGCATAAACAATGGAAATAACCCATTTGAGGAACCAACAACACAGAGAATCTTGGTATTAAAAAATGGAACAACAAGTTTTAATACCAAGATTAAACTACACTGCAATTAAAAATGAGCATTTTCTGCTATCTCAAAGCCAATTTTGAGTATGTCCTTGTATAGTTGTACATAATCAAGAGACTATTTGTTCATAAATTGAACAGCCTATGAATATAGCTTCTATCTACTTTTATTATCCTGGCAACTAAATCCACTTATAATTTCATTTTTAATAACGCTAATGCAACCAATTAAAATGTAAGTAATATAGTCCACTTATTTTATTCTTTCAGCTCCCCAGCTATGAGCTGGTAGGAGCTCTGGGAAGCACAGCTTCAGTGCGCATGCCACCTGTGATTCACGAGCCAGCAGTAGGGGAGCTTGTCAGTTACAATCCCTGTACTTGGAAGTCTGTAAGATTCACCTTCACTGTCCCTGAGAAATTAACTCATTAGTTCAACATGTGGGTGCTGTCTATGTACTCGAAAGTTATTTGGCTGAAAGTTGTGGGAGATACAAAGACAGTTAAGACCAACTTCTGTAACTCAGGCCCAAGTGATCCAAACATGAGGCAGAGTTTATTTTGTGCCAAATATGGCGAAGGCAAAGGGAATCTACAGCCCTCGAGTGTGGCCATGATACTAAGGCCTCCCCATTCCTGGGAGATGTGGAACTTCTCTGAGAGCCAACTATGACTCAAAGGCCTGCAGACACCTTTGCTGAGCCCTCTTACATCACACAGGGGTCAAGGTCATGACCACCCAATAGTTTTTCTTTCTCTCCTTCACTGTGGGTCAAATTGGTTTGGTCTTTCTCATCTTTTTGGTCATCTGGTTGGAGTCAGATGGTCTTTCTGACTCCAACCAACAAGGACACAGTACAGCATAGGGAACTATATTCAACATTCTTTAATAACTCAGAAGGGGAAAGAATCTGTAAAGATTGATACATAACTAAATCATTATGCCATATATACCTTGAAACTAGCATGATACTATAAACCAACTATACCTCAATTTAAAAAAAAATATGAATACAAGAAAAAAACTGGTATTAGTCTGACAAATCCCCCAGCTTTATCCAGCTAACTCCCTGTTTTTCTCACACAGCTATTTTCCTAATAAAGTTCTTGCACATTTGATCCCATCTTGGCCTCTGCCTCTCAGAGGACCAGGGCTGACACAATTTCCTATCTGACATAACTGCACATTTGCCCTTTTAAACTTTGTGCTGTGGAAACCTTGCTTCAGTCTCTACTTTAACCACCAGTTCAAATATCAACAACTGTTAACCCTTCAGTGTGCAAGCATTCTCTCGCATGACCAGAGGAAGCAGATGTGACTCTCATTCCCATTTTTTTCAAGATGAGAAAGAGAGACTTAGTTAAGTAACTTGCCTAAAGTCACCCAGTTAATAAAAGATAGAGCCAGGACTTGTACCCATAAAATCTATGTTCGGGGCATATCCTTTTAACCACTATGCAAGGCTGCTAAGTAATTAACCTACTAAATCAAATGCATTTATATAAGTTTGCAATCTTTGCATCTATTCAAAAGTTTACCATGGCTCACCTTATTGTTTGCTCAGCTATTCTCAAAGTGGCCCTGAAACTTCCAAACAGTTTAGGTTGAGTGTGGACACTGCACACAGCTCTGAATTAGGAATACGTCTTGCTGCTGCAGACATTTCTGGATTTTTCAATATATTTTGAGAGATCACCATGTGCCAGGCACCAGGCTATGAAAATATCTGTTCTTTCTTTAAGGAAGTGAAATTTTGAAACAGAGGAGCTCTGTGTAAGCTAAGGTTCCACTACTGTAGGATTCTAAACTCCCAATCACCATTTTGCCACATGGCATCCGGTCCCACCACTTCATGGGAAATAGATGGGGAAACAGTGGAAACAGTGTCAGACTTTATTTTTCTGGGCTCCAAAATCACTACAGATGGTGACTGCAGCCATGAAATTAAAAGACGCTTACTCCTTGGAAGGAAAGTTATGACCAACCTAGACAGCATATTGAAAAGCAGAGACATTACTTTGCCAACAAAGGTTCGTCTAGTCAAGGCTATGGTTTTTCCTGTGGTCATGTATGGATGTGAGAGTTGGACTGTGAAGAAGGCTGAGCGCCGAAGAATTGATGCCTTTGAACTGTGGTGTTGGAGAAGACTCTTGAGAGTCCCTTGGACTGCAAGGAGATCCAACCAGTCCATTCTGAAGGAGATCAGCCCTGGGATTTCTTTGGAAGGAATGATGCTAAAGTTGAAACTCTAGTACTTTGGCCACCTCATGGGAAGAGTTGACTCATTGGAAAAGACTCTGATGCTGGGAGGATTGGGGGCAGGAGGAGAAGGGCACAACAGAGGATGAGATGGCTGGATGGCATCACTGACTCGATGGACGTGAGTCTGAGTGAACTCCGGGAGTTGGTGATGGACAGGGAGGCCTGGCGTGCTGCGATTCATGGGGTCGCAAAGAGTTGGACATGACTGAGCGACTGATCTGATCTGATCTGTCACAAAAACTATTCTTGGATCAATTTTTTCCCCTCCCAGCCCCATTACTTAGCTTTTTCTTGATGTAGAATCATTAGTTTTCATGAGTTTCCCTCTGTTAGGATCCTGATGATTGTACTGGTCAGAAACAGCTAGTTAGAACAGAAGGGTCAAGCACATGTCCAGCCTCCATGCAGGGGTCATTTTGATGCTTACCAGTCACCTCTACAAGGATGTGGAAGTGATCAAAATCAAGGTCAAACATGAATGGGAACAATTGCTGTTAAACTCTCAAACACCAGGTACCATCTGTTGGTGACCATGATTACACATTGCACAGGATTAAAATAATCTATGAGGAAGCAGTGGAGAATAGTGGAAAGATGGACTTTAGCATCAGACAGGTTTGCACCCTACTCTACCATGACTGACTCAAATCACAGGCATATTACTTAGCCTTTCAGAACCCCCATTTCCTTTCTTATCCAATCTTCATGAGAACTAAACAAGGTATTACAAGTGAGTGCTCATTAAATGCCTCCTACTGGCACTACAACTCTACAACCCCTACCAGGCTGTCAGCTCCTTCCAGACCCATTTCCAGATTATGTAGCCTCAGCACATAACAACTGACTGGCACAAGACAAATATGTTGTTATTCTTATTTATGGAATGAGTGAATGAATGATTTGTAATCTAGACAGTGGGCTCTCTACATGTAAATCCACATGGTGATCTTCCAGACCAAATCACTCTTCATCCATGATTCATAAAAGCAATTCTAATAACTCTTGGACCTAATTCCAAGATCCCGGCTTACTCTGAAAGGCCAATGCACATGAGTTTAGAATACAAAGAGAAAATTTTGATTTGTCACCTTGCAACAGCATTTAAGCATGAAAGGACTGAAGATGAGGTTTGACAATGGGAAAGCCAGGGAGATTATAAGGGAAAGAGAAAAGATGAAAGCAATGGTAATTTCATCTTTAAACGGAGTTTGTTCAAAGCATAGATTTAATAAATTATAGTAGCAAACAGTTACATGGCAATTTCCATCTTCAAGGCTCTGGATCAACTGTTACAAACCCTCTTTCCATGCAAATGAGGAATACTGACACCATTTGACAGCTGGGTAAGTGAAGAGAAAGACCTTCAATCACATTTCCAGTGTTGCACGAGAAACTCAGTAACAGTCAAGCTGCGTGTCCAGGCTTATGCTCACAGCACTGAACCTTCCTTGATCATAAGATAATGTACAGAAAAGATCAATTCACTGGTGAGGTATAAGAAAGCACAGAGAGAGAAAGAAGAGGAAAGAGGAGAAAAAAGAGATAAATAAACAGAACAGAGAACATTTACTGAAGGTTCCCAAGGATATTACATGCATTATTTCACTTACTTCTCAAAGCCAGCCTTGGTTTGGATATTACTGTGAGAAAACTCAGCCTGAAAAATGCCAAGGCATTTGTCCAAATTAAACTGTTGGTGAAAAAGTTAAGATTCAAACCCCAGTTCTGTCTGACTCTAGAGTCCAGGATTTTCCCAACATCCTTGTCTGCAAGATGTCCACAAGATAATGAGGCATCTGATACCAGGCAGGAGTGAGTATGTGTGTAGGCATCTGCACGTGTGAGTCAAATGAGATCATGCAAGAGAAACACTCTGCATTATAACCCAGTTGGCCTCTGTTCCAGATGTTGTATGCAAAAATAGTTTCTGCTTATTCATTTGCTTAATATTAGGCTCATAGTTTGCATAAAGCAATTAGGAAAAACAATCTCCAATTCCCCTGTTGGAAGATTTGAAGATATCTTAGCCAGGAAAAATGAAACATTTAGTTTCAATTTAGCATCCCCACCACTGTTGAAGGGATCAATGATTATTGGAGATTTATAGATCAAAGATTTATTTTCCGAGTGTGGGTAGATGTTAGAAAATAGAATCCTGGAGGTGAATGACGTGGGTCAACTTTTGGTTCCCCTATTTATTAACTATGTGTCCTTGGGCTAATTATAGCTATTTCCACCCTCAGTTTTCTCATCTGTAAAATGGAGTATAATAGTACTGTAGATGCCAGAAGGTGATCATGAAGATTAAATGTGTCAATATATGTTCAAATGCATGGCAAGTGCAAAATAAAAATTAGTTATTAGACTTATTACGAAGTATATCACTTGCTTACTTTTTAAGTCTGATTGTCTCATTACTGGACTACGCTAATGTACCCTAGAAGTCTTACTATCCACCACAGATTGTTTTAATCAAAAAGAGACATCACTGTCAAAGAAATGAACTTGATTGCTTTTAAACATGTCCCCGCAGTGAAACATACCAAATTGTTCCCTCATAATTCCATTCATGTATGTGTCAGCATTGACTTTTACTTCAATTCATAATGGCATTTACAGCCTCCAAGCTGATAAATACAGACTCGTAGCAGAATAATCATCAGTACAATGGCTATCATTTGGTCTTATTCTATTTTTCTATCTACTTTTCTTCATCAATCTCTCCTTACAAAGGAGAGCTTTTGCCTTCTATCACTGATAGAAATTTATAAAACTATTATCAAGGTGTTTTGAAGCACTTCTTGCTCACTTAAAATAATATGCAAAATAAAATAAGCATCAAGTTCTCTAGAAATGTAGGGGGTACTGGTGTATGGCTAGTTATTTTTAAATGCCTCACCTTCTAACAGCAAACTGGAGCAATGGGAAATCCTTCAAGTTACTTACAGATATGGAATAAAAGAGTTTGCCAAGGCTTACCATACTCAAGGGGGGGAAGATGGCCACAAAGGAAAGGGCTTTTGAAATATCAAAGAAAAGGTAAAACTCTGCAGCACTTCTGATTTCCAAATCACAAAGGGAATATCCAGAACAGGAAGAAAACATCAAGAAGTCATTGTAAAACAGTGCACACACCATCCTCCCAGTCAGTGACAGTAAGGAGAAAATATAGGATCAGCTTAAAAAAAAAAAAAAAAAACACCTCGCTAAGGGTATTTTATTGATGTACCTTCATTTGCTAAAGACCTCTGAATTCTTCTGGGTCCCTGAAACTGTCAGAAATTCTACAAGTGTGAAGAGTGTTGTATAAGCAAAATGAATGTCTTCATCGCTGAGTGTGATGTTTTAGGCTTTATATATGCCTATATTAGCAGGATTTTTTAAAATGAAAATGTAAATCTGTTACCATTTACATTTTTCAGCCCACCTGGCCTTAAGTCATTATTTTAGTCTGGCATTTATCTTGGGGTTGTAAAGCAAGCATTCTCATCCATTCATGAATTCCACGTTGCAGTTTATCCAGACTAACGACCACCTAAGATTTGAATGTAATGATCTAGTCAATTAAATAAACACTGAAAAACAAACAGAGCACTGTTTGCTTTCAGATTTCTCACAATCTGACCCTTTGAATAAGAATGATACATGGGTGTGTGTGTGTGTGGGTGTGTGTGTTTGAGACAGAGAGAGAATAGGGGGAGATTAAAAGGACATCCCTGCATCTCTTTGGTAAATGTAAAACACCCTTTCTACTAGAAATAGTCCTTTTGTTTCCAAACACTTGAGACTAGTTGCTGGTTTGCTAAGAGAGGTCCAGGGTATTATTTTCTGCCACACTGAGGCTGAGCATCATTGTCCCAACATTCTCTCAGAGCCACCACCCATCTCTGCAAAAGCAAATCTTCCTAATCAAAGGTGGTGGAGAAAAAAGAACCCCAAACTAGAAATCAGGACACCCAGGGGCCAGAAGCATAAATGCTATTAATTAGTTTGTGGCCAAGGGCAACTCACTTAACCCCCTCAAGGCCTTGGAATCCTCTATTAAATACAGGAAACTGGAATAATCATTAGTTAAGGAAGATTACAATTGTCAACTTCTTTGGTTTGGTTGTGTGAACAGGAACTAAGGCCCTCCTATGTTCTCTAAACGAGACCATAACTGAGCCACTGCTGCTTTTGAGCTCTGAATGGCACCGGCTGGCTTAAGGTGGAATCAAAAACATCTCCGAATTCATGTGGAAGTGGGCAATGCAAGGGCATCCTAGTAAGCATGTTGAATTTGATGTGCTGGTGAGGATCCAAAACAAGGTACCTTGAGTAGTTGGTGACAACAGCTTTAGGTATCAGAAGAGGAATGGAAGCCGGGCTACAGGGAACAAGTCAAGTTATGGGAGTGGATGAGAGTGAACCGGAAGAGTAAAAATGGAAAACATGTGCATACGCACACACATACACACTGATAAAAAATACGAAGAAATAAGAGAAAGAGAGGCAATCAGTGGTAAAGAATCCGCCTGCTGATACAGGAGACAATGGTCATGACTGATCCCTGGGTCAAAAAGATCCCCTGGAGAAGGAAGTGGTAGTCTACTCCAGTATTCTTGACTGGGAAATCCCATGGACAGAGGAGCCTGGTGGGCTACAGTCCATGGGATCACAAGAGTCAGACACGAATTAGTGACTAAACAATAGGCAGGTAACAGTCTGGGTTCTTTGGGCATGGGCTGAGCTTAATCCTTCTTTCTGAACTGTACATCCTCTCCTCAATTTGTACTCTACCACAGAAAGCCACAACCAAGCAAATCAAGTGTGAACTAACACAGTGTATCACAGTGTATGTCACAAAAAGTCAGCACCTAAAATGGCCTGTCCACATAGTGGGGTTTGTGTGAAAGCATTCATTCATTCAACAGATATTCACTGAGTACCTACTGTATGGCAAGTACTTTTAAATACAAGAGACAGAGTGAGCAAAATTCTGCTTCTTAGCATACACCTTGTGGTAGAGAGAATGAGACCAGCAATAAAATAAACCAGCTCTGTGTGCTGTGAGAGAAATGAGAGAGGTTTTACAAACAGAGGGGGCTGATCTAAGTAATTTGGTCAGGCCTTCGCTTGTCTGGGGCCCCAAGGGGAAACTGATGGTCTATCATATCATCTGCTGGGGTCACTGACATGCACCTTGCTTAGCTGCTCACATTCATGCTCACTAGCTATGAAGACAGCTGTCCCCAAGAATCCACATTGCTCAGAACCAAATCAGTAGCAAATACATCCACTGAGCAGAAGAAGAGTTCAAAAGGGGTTATACAGTAGCCTAGTATGTAACAGATGAAAGCTTCCAGCCTCCCAGCCTTCATGCTGGTTTGTTGATGAGTTTTTAATTTCTTCCTCATGGCCTCTTGGATGAAATACCAAGTAAGGGAAAAATCTAAGAGGCATTCATTTGACCCCTAAAAACATGGAAATTTCTGCTCTTCCTTGACACAGATAAGAAAGGAATCTGATCAAATGATATCTGTATAATTCTTTAAAACACATATCCTCCTCTATAAAGGAGAGCTTTTTATTTCATGATAGATAACTTTGTCATTGTTCTGGGATTCCTATTTGATAATTCAAATCTTAAATTTAGGCCACTGGATTAAACCTATAATTAAGCATGAAAATATATACATACTTGTGTGTGAGCATGACACTCTAATACAGCATAAGATGAAGAGTAAAAATTCTATTAATGGACAGAAAGATTAAATGTCTAAAAGATGTTTATCTCAGCCATTCTGAAATGACCTTATCATCTCCTTAAGACTTCTATTAAAGTGTACCTGTTACCTTGTCAAAGACTTGACACCTGGAATAAATGCATTCTGAGGCAAAGGAGAAAGGCTGGTCCAATGCTGGGAGGCATTCTTAAGAAAGCATAGATCCAGCTGGTCAGTATAGAGAGGAAGTCATGAGCTGGCACACCCATCACAGTGAGAGGCTATTGAGTACCTTGGAGAGAGGACACCACTGGGAGGCATGGAAGACTCTAAGAGAAACATGGACATCTGGGAAGTCAGAGTTGTCAAGAGACCTTAAAATTCAGCAAGCCAAGACTCCTCCCTGTAGAGAATTTGGCCTCTGGAAGAAAAAGGCCGACAACATAAAAATTTAAAGTTGGAAGACCTTTGAGACTGGGCACAACCCTCAACATCAGTGTTTCCTACACTCATCTGGGCCTAAGAGTCCTCAGAGGTGCTTGTGAAAAATACAAACTCATAGTCCCTTCTCTTGCCCACCACCAGCAATTCTGATTCATCACATCTTGAGTTATCCTCAGAAAGTTCTATTTTTAAAAAGGGATGTGTATTATCTAGGGAATGTGAGAAAGATTCCTCTTGATGATGCATGAAGCTTGTCTATTAGATTATTTATTCATCACGTGGCTCTGCATGAACTCGTATGTGCCAAGACTTATCATTCTTTAGTTAATAAATTCACTCAGTCAGTTCAGTTCAGTCACTCAGTAGTGTCCAAGTCTTTGTGAGCCCATGGACGGACGGCAGTAGGCCAAGGTTCCCTGTCCATCACCAACTCCCAAAGGTTGCTCAAACTCATGTCCATCGAGTCAGTGATGCCATCCAACCATCTCATCCTCTGTCATCCCCTTCCCCTCCTGCCTTCAATCTTTCAAAGCATCAGGTTCTTTTCCAATGAGTCAGTTCTTCACATTAGGTGGCCAAACTATTGGAGTTTCAGCTTCAGCACCAGTCCTTCCAATGAATATTCAGGACTGATTTCCTTTAGGATTGCCTGGTTGGATCTCCCTGCAGTCCAAGGGACTCTCAAGAGTCTTCTCCAACACCACAGTTAAAAAACATCAATTCTTTGGCACTCAATTTTCTTTATAGTCCAACTCTCACATCCATACATGACCACAGGAAAAACCATAGCTTTGATTAGATGGACCTTTGCTGGCAAAGTAATGTCTCTGCTTTTTAAAATGCTGTCTAGGTTGGTCATAACTTTTCTTCCAAGGAGCAAGTGTCTTTCAATTTCATGGCTGCAGTCACCATTTGCAGTGATTTTGGAGCCCAAAAAAAATAAAGTCTGACACTGTTTCCATCTATTTGCCATGAAGTGATGGGACCAGATGCCATGATCTTAGTTTTTTTAAATGTTGAGTTTTAAGCCAGCTCTTCCAATTTCCTCTTTCACTTTCATCATGAGGCTCTTTAGTTCTTCTTGACTTTCTGCCATAAGGGTGGTGTCATCTGCATATCTGAGGTTATTGATATTTCTCCCGCCAATCCTGATTCCAGCTTGTGCTTCTTCCAGCCCAGCGTTTCTCATGATGTACTCTGCATGCATATAAGTTAAATAAGCAGAGTGACAATACACAGCCTTGACATACTCCTTTCCCGATTTGGAACCAGTCTGTTGTTCCATGTCCAGTTCTAACTTTTGCTTCTTGACCTGCATACATATTTCTCAGGAGGCAGATCAGGTGATCTGGTATTCCCATTTCTTGAAGAATTTTCCACAGTTTGTTGTGACCCACACAGTCAAAGGCTTTGGCATAGTCAATAAAGCAGAAATAGATGTTTTTCTGGAACTCTCTTGCTTTTTCCATGATCCAGCGGATATTGGCAATTTGATCTCTGGTTCCTCTGCCTTTTCTAAAATCAGCTTGAACATCAGGAAGTTCACGGTTCACATATTGCTGAAGCCTGGCTTGGAGAATTTTGAGCATTACTTTACTAGCATGTGAGATGAGTGCAATTGTGCGGTAGTTTGAGCATTCTTTGGCATTGCCTTTCTTTCCAGTCCTGTGGCCACTGCTGAGTTTTCCAAATTTGCTGGCATACTGAGTGCAGCACTTTCACAGCATCATCTTTTAGGATTTGAAATAGCTCAACTGGAATTCCAACACCTCCACTAGCTTTGATCACACTAATGCTTCCTAAGGCCCACTTGACTTCACATTCCAGGATGTCTGGCTCTAGATGAGTGAACACCATCATGCTCATTTGGGTCATGAAGCTCTTTTTTGTACAGTTCTTCTGTGCATTCTTGCCACCTCTTCTTAATATCTTCTGCTTTGTTAAGTCTATACCATTTCTGTCCTTTATTGTGCCCATATTTGCATGAAATGTTCCCTTGGTATCACTAATTTTCTTGAAGAGATCTCTTGTGTTTCTCATTCTATTGTTTTCCTCTATTTCTTTGCATTGATCACTGAAGAAGGCTTTCTTATTTCTCTGCACCATTCTTTGGAATAAATTCACTCCTTCTTTTCAAATGCACTGCTGAGCATGTGATTTATGTCAGGGACAACATGTGAAGCTATCAAGATGGTTAGGATGTAATCCCTGCCCCCAAGGGTCTGGCCTCAGGAAAAGCTCTAACACGTCCTTGGTGCTACAACAATGGCTCGTGAACAGATACCCAAAGTCTGAGTTACCGAGAACAGGAGGCTCACACTGCACTTTCCTTGATGCTGTCTACATTGGGAGGTGTTTTTTGAGTTTTAAAGTCACATGCTAGTTCTAAAGTCACAGACGTCATTAATTAGAGTCAAGACTTCTGGTCTTAATGCCATATATTTCTACTACACAGCTATTTTCCCACTTTAAAAAGTTACCTAGAGTTTAAGTTCCTTTGCAATCCTAATAGCTTCAAATAACAGAACTACGAATACAACCCACACCATGACACTTCATTTTGTACCTGACACAAATCATTTCTTTCAACAGCAATAAAGATTCACAGGTAATATAGAAATTGTGTTTGTTAAATGAATCCCAAAGAGGTCATCTTTCCATGAGTCTCAATACAGTCAGAACTCTATGACCTGTAACATCTCCTATTGAGTTCTACATTATTAAAAAAAAATTAAATTACATGAGGAATATGATTCAGATGATAGCCATAATGATAATTAAAAGGAATGACAATGACACCTGTGACAACAGGTAGACAAAATTGGAACTGGCAACGCTAGAGTGGGAGCAGGCTAGGGAGTGATGTTATCCTTCTGGTACCCCGGGCAATACTGCATACAGAACGGTGATTGTCTGAGTCCTGTTGGTACCGATAGCAAGAGAAAAAGCAGAATGTGTCTAAGTACTCATTCCTTTCTTAGCACTAACCTTAAAGGGGAGTTGAGTGGATGCTAAGAAAAGTCGCTAAACGTAAGATCTTATTACCAAACAAAGTAGGAATAGTCGCTCACTGTGTGCTCAGTCATGTCTGACCTTTTGTGACCCTATGGACTATAGCCCATCAGGCTCCTCTGTCCATGGAATTTTCCAGACCAGAATATTGGAGTGGGTTGTCATTTCCTCCTCCAGAGGATCTTCCTGACCCAGGGATCGAACTCAGGATTCCTGCATTGCAGTCAGGTTCATTACCATTGAACCACCTGGGAAGCCTTTAGTCATTCACTAAAGGGCTTTTTGGGGGCTTCTCTGGTGGCCCAATGGTAAAGAGTCCGCCTGCCAATGCAGGAGTCCTGAGTTCGGTCCCTGGGTCGGGAAGATCCCCTGGAGGAGGAAATGGCAACCCACTCTAGTATTATTGCCTGTAGTCTTTTGGAAAGAAGAGTCTGGTGGGCTACAGACAATGGAGTTGCAAAGAGTCAGACAGGACTTAGTGACTAAATAAAAACAAACAAGAAAAGAACTCTTTACTGAGATATTTTTAAAAACTAAACATGTATTTGCATCTCATCATGGGGAGGTAGGTTGTGCTGCTGTCCAGAGTCGGGGAGCCACACAGCTCTTTGAGGGAGGCTGAAGCTATTGATTGGACACAAAGGTGATGACCAAATATCATTTAATTAAGCAAAGAAAATTCTGAGAATTCTGAGGATTTCTTCTCCAGTCCTGCCTCACCAAATGCAGTCTTCACCTTGTTCCCTCATATCACTGCAAATCTTTGGCAGAGTAGATTGCACTGAGCTATATTGGTTTGCTGAACCCTCCTGGCGGATGCATAATGCAAAATTTGTGGCCAAGATAGTACATGTGGTAATAAATGGATTTTTAAATCATATGTGTTTACAATTATAAATCAGCACTGCAGTCTCATTGATTATAAATGAAGTAAATCTAAGGACAGAATGTATTTTTTTCTAGACTTCCTCCAAGAGGGGCCTTGGTCACTATTTCAAGGGAATGGAGAGATCATGTGTGTGAACCAGTGGTATCAAGAAGACAGAAACAGATTAAATTGATCCCTCCAACTCTGCTTGAAAACAAACTACCAGCACAGTTGCTGATTCCCTCTACAAACCCTGCGTCTATCAAACTGTTTCCTTCCTGAGAAATTGCTCACTAGCACCGACTGTTTGGGAGACAGTTAGGAAATCGTTTTCCAGGCAAAGCACTAATAGCTGAATTTAGCTTTTTCATTAGCACAGAATGTAACCGCCAGGTTTCAGAGCGCATATCATCTATCTCTATAGTATCCAAAAGGACTTACTTGAAGACACAGTCTTCGTGCTGTAAAATCATCTTCCTGGGAGTGCTTTAAATTTCTTCACTTTGCAGAACTTAGTGGCAAGGAACCCAACTCTCCTTGCTGGGAAGTTTTCCTAAGTGAGGACTAAAATTAGTTGAATCACTGTTCCTCGAACTCATATGTGTTTCGACACCTGGGGATATTGTTACAATGCAGATCTTGATACAAAAGTCCTGTGATGGGGCCTAAGAGTCTATTTCTAGTAAAATCCTGGTTGATGTCTCTACTGGTGATTCACAGAATACAGTCTTGAATGGCCAGAGTCAGATCATTTGCAAAAGCCAATTCAATTCAGCATTCAGTTAATAAGCACTTGTTCTCTGCCAAAAACTGTGTCAGGAGTGGTTCTCCGGAGTCGCATCTCTAAAAGACTGCAGTATGATTGAGAAAATTAAGTTCACTTCCTGTAATGCCTTCACAAAGTTTCCAAACTTCCCCATTGACTGAAAAAAAAAAAAAAAATCTCCTGAGGCATCTGTTTAAAGTTCAGTCCAGTCACTCAGTCATGTCTGACTCTTTGCAACCCCATGTACTGCAGCACACCAGTCCTCAGTGTCCATCACCAACTCCTGGAGTCCACTCAAACTCAAGTCCATTGAGTCGGTGATGCCATCCAACAATCTCATCCTCTGTCATCCCCTTCTCGTCTCACCTTCGATCTTTCCCAGCATCAGAGTCTTTTCCAAAGAGTCAGTTCTTCGTATCAGGTGGCCAAACTATTGGATTTCAGCTTCAGCACCAGTCCTTCCAATGAATATTCAGGACTGATTTCCTTTAGGATTAACTGGTTTGATCTCCTTGTCATCCAAGGGACTCTCGAGAGTCTTCTCCAACACCACAGATCAAAAGCATCTATTCTTCGGTGCTCAGCTTTCTTTGTAGTCCAACTCTCACATCCATACATGACCACTGGAAAAACCATAGCTTTGACTAGACAGACCTTTGTTGGCAAAGTAATGTCTCTGCTTTTTAATAAACTGTCTAGGTTGGTCATAACTTTTATTCCAAGGATCAAGTGTCTTAATTTCATGGCTGCAGTCACTATCTGCAGTGATTTTGGAGCCCAAAAAAATAAAGTCTGACACTATTTCCATTGTTTCCCCATCTATTTGCCATGAAGTGATGGGACCAGATGCCATGATCTTAGTTTTCTGAATACTGAGTTTTAAGCTAACTTTTTCACTCTCCTCTTTCACCTTCATCAACAGCCTCTTTAGTTCTTCTTCACTTTCTGCCATAAGGGTGGTATCATCTGCATATCTGAGGGTACTGATATTTCTCCCGGCAATCTTGATTCCAGCTTGTGCTTCATCCAGTCCAGCGTTTCTCATGATGTACTCTGCATATAAGTTAAATAAGCAGGGTGACAATATACAGCCTTGATATACTCCTTTCCTTTGGAACCAGTGTGTTGTTCCATGTCCAGTTCTAACTGTTGCTTCTTGACCTGCATACAGATTTCTCAGGAGGCAGGTCAGGTGGTCTGGTATTTCCATCTCTTGAAGAATTTCCACAGTTAGTTGTGATCCACACAGTCAAAGGCTTTGGCATAGTCAATAAAGCAGAAGTAGATGTTTTTCTGGAACTCTCTTGCTTTTTCAATGATCCAACAGATGTTGGCAATTTGATCTCTGGTTCCTCTGCCTTTTCTAAATCCAGCTTGAACATCTGGAAGTTCATAGTTCATGTACTATTGAAGCCTGGCTTGGAGTATTTTGAGCATTACTTTACTACCGTGTGAGATGAGTGCAATTGTGTGGTAGTTTGAGCATTCTTTGGCATTGCCTTTCTTTCCAGTCCTGTGGCCACTGCTGAGTTTTCCAAATTTGCTGGCATACTGAGTGCAGCACTTTCACAGCATCATCTTTTAGGATTCGAAATAGCTCAACTGGAATTCCATCACCTCCACTAGCTTTGTTTGTAGTGATGCTTTCTAAAGCCCACTTGACTTCACATTCCAGGGTGTCTGGCTATAGGTCAGTGATCACACCATCGTGATTATCTGGGTCGTGAAGATCATTTTTGTACAGTTCTTCTGTGTATTCTTGCCATCTCTTCTTAATATCTTCTGCTTCTGTTAGGTCCATACCATTTCTGTCCTTTATCGAGCCCATCTTTGCATGAAATGTTCCTTTGGTACCTCTGATTTTCTTGAAGAGATCTCTAGTCTTTCCTATTCTGTTGTTTTCCTCTATTTCTTTGCATTCATCACTGAAGAAGGCTTTCTTATCTCTTCTTGCTATTCTTTGGAACTCTGCATTCAGATGTTTATATCTCTCCTTTTCTCCTTTGCTTTTTGCTTCTCTTCTTTTCACAGCTTATATATATATATATACATATATATATATATACACATACACACACACACATATATAACAATCACCTTGCTGTATACCTGAAACTAAAACATTGTAAATCAACTCTATTTCAAAAAAATTCTTTTTAATTTTTAAAAAGCAAGTTTCTTGAAATTTGTAATGGGCCCTTAAAACAGGCCAAAATAATTAATGAAAGTCAAATGTGGGACTACCTATACTTTAGTCATCATTTTTTCAATTTACTTGCAGCAGCTGTGTACAAACTTAACTACCCTGAGAACTTGTGAACCAGTAGCCTTCAGAGACATATCCCTTTCTTCCCCAGGCAGTGGGGCTGTTGAGCACATCAATGAATTGAATTCATCTAACAGTCCACAGTGAAAAAAAGTGAAGTCACTCAGTCCTGTCTGACTCTGCGACCCCATGGACTGTAGTCCACCAGGCTTCTCCGTCCATGGAATTTTCAATGCAAGAGTACTAGAATGGGTTGCCATTTCCTTCTCCAGAGTCCACAGGGTCTCACAGAAACGAACATGACTGAAGGGACTTTGAGCAACACACAATGGCTTAGACGGGCTTCCCAGGTGGTGCTAGTGGTAAAGAAACCCCCTGTCAATATAGGAGACCCAGGGGACTTGGGTTTGATCCCTGGGTTGGGAAGATCCTCTGGAGAAGGGAATGGCTACCCACTCCAGTATTCTTGCCTGGAGAATTCCACGAACGGAGGAGTCTGGCAGGCTATAGTCCATGGGGTCTCAAAAGAGTCAAACACAGCTAAACAGCTAACACTAAACTAACACTACATCAATCAGCCATCAGGCCTGAGGTTTCCAGATCCCTGACTCCCTGCACTGTCCCCACTACTGAGCTGGCAGCCTTTCACATCATCTTCTCCCCTCCTCCTAGCAGAGGCTTCCACTGCTTCAGTCACTTGTGAGTACGCAGGCGTGACTTTCCCTGCATGTTTACTCTTCTTCATTGCCACACACAGAGCAGAGCAGCCAAGTCCACATCTGTTCCACTGGTCAGAATTTTATCATTTAGTTAAATGAGCAGGCAATGACACTGGTAAAGTAATTGCAATTCAGTCCAAGCTCCCCACAGTGAGATGCAGTGGTGGCGGTACACGATTATTATTACAGGGTTTACAGTGATACAGAGTCCAAAGACTTAATTTCTTCACTTCCAGAGAAGTTTTTTTTTTTTTTTTGCTAGACTATCTTTCCCTAGTCTAAAAATAGTACCTCCCAAGATAAGGAGTTTACAGTTGTCACAGTCAATTTATCCCCAAAGAAAGTAGCTCTCTTTTATCTGCTCTGATTCTATCTTCATAGAGTGAATTCAGATGCAATCACCAAGCATTACTTCCAGTTAGCTTCCTGTTGTGAAATCATTTTTAAGCAGATTTTTTAGTTGAAGAACGCTGATGTCCTTTACAAATAGCAAGGTATAATAGATAAGCGTTTCTAAGTTGCATTTGCTATGGGCTAAGTCGCTTCAGTTGTGTCCAGCTCTTTGCAACCATATGGACTGTAGCCCACCAGGCTCCTCTGTCCATGGGGATTCTCCAGGCAAGAATACTAGAGTGGGTGGCCATGCTCTCCTCCAGGGGATCTTCCCAACCCAGGGTTCAAACTTGTGTCTCTTTTGTCTCCTGCATTGGCAGGGTAAGCTGCACTGCCTGGGTTCATATCCCAGCTCTACCAACCTCAAGCAAAATAATCTCTTCCCGGCTCTATACCTTAGTTTCTTCACCTAAAAAATGATGATGACAGGGCTTACCACATGATGATGTCAGAAGGATGAAGTGAGATAACACATCGAATCTAACATTCTTAGAATAGTGAAGTGAAAGTCACTCAGTTGTGTCTGACCCTTTGTGATCCAATGAACTATACAGTCCATGGAATTCTCCAGGCCAACAACTGGAGTGGGTAGCCTTTCCCTTCTCCAGGGATTCTTAGAATACTGCCTGCCATAAAATGTGCATCAGCAGTATGATTTCTCACTCTGGATTCATCTTTATTTTTCTAGACAGCATCCCCATGCTACCCACGGTTCCACACAGAAGTGACTATCTTGTTAATGGCTTTTGAAAAGTGGTTTTGAACAAAATGCTGTTTTATGTTTCTGATCACAAACACACTCTCTTCTGTCATGGACAAAAGCTATAATTTCTAGTGTTAGTTCAGTTCAGTTCAGTCGCTTAGTCGTGTCTGACTCTTTGCAACCCCATGAATCGCAGCATGCCAGGCCTCCCTGTCCATCACCAACTTCCGGAGTTCACTCAGACTCACGTCCATCGAGTCAGTGATGCCATCCAGCCATCTCATCCGCTGTCGTCCCCTTCTCCTTCTGCCCCCAATCCCTCCCAGCATCAGAGTCTTTTCCAGTGAGTCAACTCTTCGCATGAGGTGGCCAAAGTACTGGAGTTTCAGCTTTAGCATCATTCCCTCCAAAGAAATCCCAGGGATGATCTCCTTCAGAATGGACTGGTTGGATCTCCTTGCAGTCCAAGGGACTCTCAAGAGTCTTCTCCAACACCACAGTTCAAAAGCATCAATTCTTTGGTGCTCAGTCTTCTTCACAGTCCAACTCTCACATGCATACATGACCACTGGAAAAACCATAGCCTTGACTAGACGGACCTTTGTTGGTAAAGTAATGTCTCTGCTTTTGAATATGCTATCTAGGTTGGTCGTAACTTTTCTTCCAAGGAGTAAGCGTCTTTTAATTTCATGGCTCCAGACACCATCTGCAGTGATTTTGGAGCCCAAAAAAATAAAGTCTGACACTGTTTCCACTGTTTCCCCATCTATTTCCCATGAAGTGATGGGACCAGATGCCATGATCTTCGTTTTCTGAATGTTGAGCTTGAAGCCAACTTTTTCACTCTCCACTTTCACTTTCATCAAGAGGCTTTTGAGTTCCTCTTCACTTTCTGCCATAAAGGTGGTGTCATCTGCATATCTGAGGTGATTGATATTTCTCCCAGCAATCTTGATTCCAGTTTGTGCTTCTTCCAGTCCAGCGTTTCTCATGATGTACTCTGCATATAAGTTAAACAAACATGGTGACAATATACAGCCTTGATATACTCCTTTTCCTATTTGAAACCAGTCTGTTGTGCCATGTTCAGTTCTAACTGTTGCTTCCTGACCTGCATACAAATTTCTCAAGAGGCAGATCAGGTGGTCTGGTATTCCCATCTCTTTCAGAATTTTCCACAGTTTATTGTGATCCACACAGTCAAAGGCTTTGGCATAGTCAATAAAGCAGAAATAGATGTTTTTCTGAAACTCTCTTGCTTTTTCAATGATCCAACAGATGTTGGCAATTTGATCTCTGGTTACTCTGCCTTTTCTAAAACCAGCTTGAACATCAGGAAGTTCATGGTTCACATATTGCTGAAGCCTGGCTTGGAGAATTTTGAGCATTACTTTACTAGCATGTGAGATGAGTGCAATTGTGCGGTAGTTTGAGCATTCTTTGGCATTGCCTTTCTTTGAGATTGGAATGAAAACTGACCTTTTCCAGTCCTGTGGCCACTGCTGAGTTTTCCAAATTTGCTGGCATACTGAGTGCAGCACTTTCACAGCATCATCTTTCAGGATTTGAAATAGTTCAACTGGAATTCCATCACGTCCACTAGCTTTGTTCGTAGTGATTCTTTCTAAAGCTCACTTGACTTCACATTCCAGGATGTCTGGCTCTAGGTCAGTGATCACAGGATTGTGATTATCTGGTTCGTGAAGATCTTTTTTTTCATTAGTAATGAAGCCATTCACTTAGGACTCATATCTCAGTTCTAAGTTAAAGGAAAATGATGGTTTCACATACATATGTATCAAATTACATATGTTTAACTTTCCCAACAGAATCTGAACAAATTGTTTGCATATGTTACTGTCAAACAACAGAAATAATTTCACAAGTCTCATTCTGTCCCATCATAGTTCTCATAGTTCATCATTTCTTTGATCATATAAGATCAACTGCATTCTTTCAATAGCCCAACATATTTAAATTTCTATTAAAAAAATAGTGTGACTGGTTGCCATAGTGGAAAGCTATAAAAATATGATGGGTCTCAGTGGAAAGGAATGGCCCACTATTCTTGTCTCCTAGGTGTTCATTTTTATAGATTATATCTGCTACTCCATTAATTTTGTGCATTTTCATAAGGAAAATCAGCTTTTCAGAAATCACACTATCTATATCTTTTCCCTTAATAACTTTAGAAACCATCTAATTTCTTCCAAATTTGCAGAAAAGACAGAACTTAGAATTTTTCCTGAAACTTCAAATATATACACATATGTAGAAACATACTCCAAAAATAATTTTCAAAATAATTAAATAACAAGTATTAGCTAGACCATCATTCTCCCAACTATTTTATACTTCTGGATCTTAAAAATAGGTCGCTTGGCAAGACAGTCTACACTCCTTGCTTTTACTTTCTCACCACTTATTCTCTAAACCTTAGTATTCAGTCCTCCACTGGAACTACTAGTCACCTGGGTTTGAATCCTAGGAATCATCTCTGATTTTTCTCTCTATACAAAATCAATCACCAAATTCTTTTTATTCTCCCCAAGAAATGACTCACAATTACAACTATTTCATTTCATGTTCTGGAACACCACCAGCATTAACTACCCCTGCACTGCTGAACCTGATTCCTAACAAGCTCCCCACCCCAGCATCTCTCCACACTGATCTACAGGATACATGCGTGTATGCACGCTCACTCATGTATGCATTCACATCAACATTCTTCCTGGATTCCATGTTGTAACTCCAAAACAAGAAAATCTTGCCAGAAGTTACCAAACACCATATATACATTTGTGTTCTATGTGAGTGTTTCTGTTTTGCATATAGATTCATTTGTATTATTTTTTAGATTCCACATAGAAGTGATATCATATTGAAATAGAATTTGTCTTTCTCTTATTTCATTTAGTATGGTAACTTCTAGATCCATCCATGTTGCTGCAAATGGCAATATTTCTTTTTTTTAATAACCAAGTAATATTCCATTTGGAGAAGGCAATGGCACCCCACTCCGGTACTCTTGCCTGGAAAGTCCCATGGATGGAGGAGCCTAGTAGGCTGCAGTCCATGGGATCACGAAGAGTCAGACATGACTGAGTGACTTCCCTTTCACTTTTCACTTTCATGCACTGGAGAAGGAAATGGCAACCCACTCCAGTGTTTTTTTTTTTTTAATTTTATTTTTAAACTTTACATAATTGTCTTAGTTTTGCCAAATATCAAAATGAATCCACCACAGGTATACATGTGTTCCCCATCCTGAACCCTCCTCCCTCCTCCCTCCCCATACCATCCCTCTGGGTCATCCCAGTGCACTAGCCCCAAGCATCCAGTATCATGCATCGAACCTGGACTGGCATCTCGTTTCATACGTGATATTTTACATGCTTCAATGCCATTCTCCCAAATCTTCCCACCCTCTCCCTCTCCCACAGAGTCCATAAGACTGTCCAGTGTTCTTGCCTGGAGAATCCCAGGGACAGGGGAGCCTGGTGGGCTGCCGTCCATGGGGTTGCACAGAGTCGAACATGACTGAAGTAACTTAGCAATATTCCATTAAGGGGCTTCCCCAGGTGGCTCAGTGGTAAAGAATCTGCCTGCCAATGCAGGAGACACAGGTTTGATCTCTGGGTCAGGAGGATCCTCTGCAGTAGAAAATGGCAACCCACTCCAGTATTTTTGCCTGGGAAATCCCAAGGACAGAGGAGGCTGACAGGCTACAGTCTATGGGGTTGCAGAAGAGTAGGATATGACTTAGCAGCTAAACAACAATAATATTCCATTATAAATATAGATAGATATGTATGTATGTGGGTCTGTACGTATATGCCACATCTTAAACCAATCATCTCTTGATATTCATTTGGGTTATTTCCATGTCTTGGCTATTTTAAATAGAGTTGTAATGAACATTGATGTACATGCATTTGAAAGATTAAAATTTTAAATGTGTAACCATTATGGAGAACAGTATGGAGGTTCCTAAAAAAACTAAAAAATAGAACTACAATATGATCCAGAAATCCCACTTCTGGGGATATATCCAGAGAAAACCATAATTCAAAAAGATACATGCCTCTAACATTAATTGCAGCACTGTTTACAACAGCCAGGACATGGAAGCAACTTCACCAACAGAGAAATGGATAAAGAAGATGTGGTATACATATACAATGGAGTATCATTCAGCCATTAAAAATAATGAAATAATATCATCTGCAGCAACATGGGGGCACGTAGAGATTGTCATATTGAGTGAAGTAAGTCAGGGAAAGACAAATATCACTTGATATGGCTTATATACAGAATTCAGAAAAAGGGTACAAATGAGCTCATCTACAAAACAGAAATAGAGTTACAGATGTAGAAAACAAACAACTGGGGGGGCGCGGCAAGGAGAGGGATAAACTGGGAGATTGAGATTGACGTGTACACACTGCTACATATAAAGTAGATAACTAGAGTAATAATGACCTACTGTACAGCAAAGGGAACTCTATTCAGTACTCCATAATAGCCTATATGGGAAAAGAATCTAGAAAAAGAGAGGATGTACAGCTGATTCACTTTGTTGTACATGTGAAACTAACACAACATTGTAAATCAACTATACTCCAATAAGAAAAAGAAAATTTTTATGATGTGTATTACATTCTACATGGACAGTATTTCAATTATTTAATATATATATATATATCTTCCATATATAAGATATATTAGGAGAAATAAGAATGTAATTGATAAGGTCCCTGACCATAAGGAGTCTACAATTTAGCAAAGAAGGAATAAAATGAGTAAACAAGTTTTAAGGCAAAGTGTACTAGGTGTCTTAAGAAGAGAAATATCAAATTGCTAGCATGTCAGGACTCAAGAACACCTAAGTATGAGGCAGACCCAAACCAGAGGAGAAGATAAACCTAAGGCTCATGACAAGGAGGGCTGGGAAAACAAACGTGGAAACAGAGGCAGTGGTTCATGTCCAACGAGCGTGGCAAGTTTAGGTGTGGTTTAAGCAGAAGATTTTAACTCAGAGACTGTACCTCAACAGAGATGGCATATTGCTGAGGATACTAAGAGCATAAACAATAATAACAGCTAACATTTTTGAGCATTTACGGTACAGCAGGCAATGTCCCAAGGATTAACTAGGTTCATTCTCCCAACAGTCCTATGAAGTAATACTATCAATACAAAGGAAATTTCAATATGAGGAAAGTAAAGTTTAAAAAGATTCAGTAACTTTTCAATAGTCATTCAGGTAGCAGGAGGAGTCAGTGGCAACTAGAGACTAGAATTAAGTACCTCTTAAAGAAAGGTGGGCGGTCATCCTGGGTGACCATTCATTTCACAGAATAGAGAAATAGCTGAAGGAACATCTAGCACCACACTTACCAAAGCACAGGGCTAGTGTGAGCTCAATAAGTTCTATGGACTCTGACAACAGCACTGGAATCCAGACTCAGAAGGAAACCGAAATGCTAGGCAGCAAAACTAAAACAGAAGAATATGTAAACAGAAACTCCATGAGGAAAGAAAGGATGGGGAAACAGTAAAGGCTGAGACTTACAAGCTCACCCCCTCAAATAACTGGATTCCCCGTCTATGGAAAAAAGGCTGAGGTTAAACCCAGAAAACAGCTGCCTTGAGGCTCTTGTCATTCTTCCCTCTGGGAAGTGCTAGGCACACATGAGCCTACAGATGGGCAGCATCTGTCACTCCAGAGGGATGGGCCAAGGTTTAGAAGCGCACACACAAACACTGGGTTAGAAAAGCGCCTCATGGATAAGATAAGAGTTGACTTGTATATTCAAGAAACAGAAGAATTTATGAAGACTGGGCAAAAGAAAGGGACTTATAACGAGGCAAAGATGTAGCAGGGAAACAGGGAGTGATCTAGTTTTGCTGAAGCCAAGCATTTCTTTCTAAAAGTAGCCAAAAAACATAGAAAAGGAAGATGCCAGGTTGAGGACTCCATACAGCATCCAGTGAGATGAATGGTGTCCTAGAGAGTTTTGAGATAATCAAGAGTCATTTTCTTCTACTTCTAACTACTAATTGTTCAAGAAAGATAAAAGGATAGATTAAACAGCAGCTCAGCATGAATTACACAGCACACCTCTTTCTAAAGCCTTTGATCTCTCCATCACCTCTATTGCTCACTGATTTGAGCCAGTTCATTACTCAATTAGTTCCTTTTCTGGGAGAGGTTCCAGGCAGGTAGGAGGCAACACTAAATCCATCAGTTCTGGTGCCTGCTAACAATTCTGCCATTCGAAACTATGAGTTAAAATAAAATTTAGACATTGCTTTTGGATTCAGTTTCTCTCCCCTATTTTTCTCCATCAATAACATGGAATTAGTCATAAGCCATTAATCTCTTCACAGACATGTTAAGGTTAGGGAGCCCCAGAACATACTTACAAAGAAAAAGAGCTCCATATGCCCATAAATGTCACATAGGAAATTTCTCTGCAGGCAGCTTCATTCTAGAACACCACCCTCTAATGATGCAAATGCCCTTCACAAAGGTACACCCAGAGGTGTATTTCCATTCATGGATAGTTTGTTCTAGCCAAATTCTTCTCATCCTCTTCTCCTCAGTTTAGTTCAGTTCAGTCGCTCAGTTCTGTCCGACTCTTTGCAACCCCATGAATCGCAGCACGCCAGGCCTCCCTGTCCATCACCAACTCCCAGAGTTCACCCAGACTCACGTCCATCGAGTCAGTGATGCCATCCAGCCATCTCGTCCTCTGCCATCCCCTTCTCCTCCCGCCCCCAATCCCTCCCAGCATCAGAGTCTTTTCCAATGAGTCAACTCTTCGCATGACGTGGCCAAAGTACTGGAGTTTCAGCTTTAGCATCATTCCCTCCAAAGAAATCCCAGGGATGATCTCCTTCAGAATGGACTGGTTGGATCTCCTTGCAGTCCAAGGGACTCTCAAGAGTCTTCTCCAACACCACAGTTCAAAAGCATCAATTCTTTGGTGCTCAGCTTTCTTCACAGTCCAACTCTCACATGCATACATGACCACTGGAAAAACCATAGCCTTGACTAGACAGACCTTTGTTGGCAAAGTAATGTCTCTGCTTTTGAATATGCTATCTAGGTTGGTCGTAACTTTTCTTCCAAGGAGTAAGCATCTTTTAATTTCATGGCTGCAGTCACCATCTGCAGTGATTTTGGAGCCCAAAAAAATAAAGTCTGACACTGTTTCCACATCTATTTCCTATGAAGTGATGGGACCAGAAGCCATGATCTTCGTTTTCTGAATGTTGAGCTTTAAGCCAACTTTTTCACTCTCCACTTTCACTTTCATCAAGAGGCTTTTGAGTTCCTCTTCACTTTCTGCCATAAGGGTGGTGTCATCTGCATGTCTGAGGTGATTGATATTTCTCCCAGCAATCTTCATTCCAGCTTGTGTTTCTTCCAGTCCAGTGTTTCTCATGATGTACTCTGCATATAAGTTAAATAAACACGGTGACAATATACAGACTTGATGAACTCCTTTTCCTATTTGGAACCAGTCTGTTGTGCCATGTCCAGTTCTAACTGTTGCTTCCTGACCTACATACACATTTCTCAAGAGGCAGATCAGGTGGTCTGGTATTCCCATCTCTTTCAGAATTTTCCACAGTTGATTGTGATCCACACAGTCAAAGGCTTTGGCATAGTCAATAAAGCAGAAATAGGTGTTTTTCTGGAACTCTCTTGCTTTTTCCATGATCCAGTGGATGTTGGCAATTTGATCTCTGGTTTCTCTGCCTTTTCTAAAACCAGCTTGAACATCAGGAAGTTCACGGTTCACATATTGCTGAAGCCTGGCTTGGAGAATTTTGAGCATTACTTTACTAGTATGTGAGATGAGTGCAATTGTGTGGTAGTTTGAGCATTCTTTGGCATTGCCTTTCTTTGGGATTGGAATGAAAACTGACCTTTTCCAGTCCTGTGGCCACTGCTGAGTTTTCCAAATTTGCTGGCATATTGAGTGCAGCACTTTCACAGCATCATCTTTCAGGATTTGAAATAGCTCAACTGGAATTCTATCACCTCCACTAGCTTTGTTTGTTTGTAGTGATGCTTTCTAAAGCTCACTTGACTTCACATTCCAGGATGTCTGGCTCTAGGTCAGTGATCACACCATCGTGATTATCTGGGTCATGAAGATCTTTTTTGTACAGTTCTTCTGTGTATTCTTGCCATCTCTTCTTAATATCTTCTGCTTCTGTTAGGTCCATACCATTTCTGTCCTTTATCAAGCTCATCTTTGCATGAAATGTTCCCTTGGTATCTCTAATTTTCTTGAAGAGATCTCTAGTCTTTCCCATTCTGTTGTTTTCCTCTATTTCTTTGCATTCATCACTGAAGAAGGCTTTCTTATCTCTTCTTGCTTTTCTTTGGAACTCTGCATTCAGATGTTTATATCTCTCCTTTTCTCCTTTGCTTTTCACTTCTCTTCTTTTCACAGCTATTTGTAAGGCCTCCTCAGACAGCCATTTTTCTTTTTTGCATTTCTTTTCCACGGGGATGGTCTTGATCCCTGTCTCCTGTACAATGTCACGAACCTCAGTCCATAGTTCATCAGGCACTCTATCTATCAGATCTAGGCCCTTAAATCTATTTCTCACTTCCACTGTTTAATCATAAGGGATTTGATTTAGGTCATACCTGTATGGTCTACTGGTTTTCCCTACTTTCTTCAATTTAAGTCTGAATTTGGCAATAAGGAGTTCATGGTCTGAGCCACAGTCGGCTCCTGGTCTTGTTTTTGCTGACTATATAGAGCTTCTCCATCTTTGGCTGCAAAAAATATAATCACTCTGGTTTCGGTGTTGACCATCTGGTGATGTCCATGTGTAGAGTCTTCTCTTGTGTTGTTTGAAGAGTGTGTTTGCTATGACCAGTGCATTTTCTTGGCAAAACTCTATGAGTCTTTGCCCTGCTTCATTCCGTATTCCAAGGCCAAATTTGCCTGTTACTCCAGGTGTTTCTTGACTTCCTACTTTTGCATTCCAGTCCCCTATAATGAAAAGGACATTTTTGGGGGGTGGTAGTTCTTGTAGGTCTTCATAGAACCGTTCAACTTCAGCTTCTTCAGCGTTACTGGTTGGGGCATAGACTTGGATTACTGTGATATTGAATGGTTTGCCTTGGAAATGAACAGAGATCATTCTGTCTTTTTTGAGACTGCATCCAAGTACTGCATTTCGGACTCTTTTGTTGACCATGATGGCCACTCCATTTCTTCTGAGGGATTCCTGCCCGCAGTAGTAGATATAATGGTCATCTGAGTTAAATTCACCCATTCCAGTCCATTTCAGTTTGCTGATTCCTAGAATGTCTACATCACCCTTGCCTTCTCTTGTTCGACCACTTCCAATTTGCCTTGATTCATGGACCTGACATTCCAAGTTCCTATGCAATATTGCTCTTTACAGCATCAGACCTTGCTTCTATCATCAGTCACATCCACAGCTGGGTATTGTTTTTGCTTTGGCTCCATCCCTTCATTCTTTCTGGAGTTATTTCTCCACTGATCTCCAGTAGTATATTGGGCACCTACTGACCTGGGGAGTTCCTCTTTCAGTATCCTATCATTTTGCCTTTTCATATTGTTCATGGGGTTCTCAAGGCAAGAATATGGAAGTGGTTTGCCATTCCCTTCTCCAGTGGACCACATTCTGTCAGATCTCTCCACCATGACCTGCCCATCTTGGGTTGCCCCACGGGCATGGCTTAGTTTCATTGAGTTAGACAAGGCTGTGGTCCTAGTGTGATTAGATTGACTAGTTTTCTGTGATTATGGCTTCAGTGTGTCTGCCCTCTGATGCCCTCTTGCAACATCTACCATCTTACTTGGATTTCTCTTACCTTGGGCGTGGGGTATCTCTTCACGGCTACTCCAGCAAAGCACAGCCACTGCTCCTTACCATGGACGAGGGGTATCTCCTCACCACCACCCTTCCCGACCTTCAACATGGAATAGCTCCTCTAGGCCCTCCTGCGCCCATGCAGACACAGCTCCTTGGACATGGGGTTGGTCCTCCCGGCTGCCGCCCCTGGCCTCAGGCATGGGGGCGTGGGGTAGCTCCTCCCAGCCGCCGCCCCTGACCTCAGACGCAGGGTAACTCTTTACCCATCATTTTTATTTGTATTTCCACTCCCACAGCTCCCTCTGACTCCTCTCCTCTTCCACTCTGCAACTTCCACACTGACTCATTTTTGTTGTACACACACTCAAATGAATTTCCTCCCCCTATATGCAGTAGAGAATAATACGTGACTACTGCAAAAGCTTTTCTATTTATAATGTGTGAGAGTGTATCATTATTACTATCAGTAATGGTCTCACATATTTGTTAAAATGACTGGAAGGGAATGAAAGAAGGGAGTAGAGAGGATAGTCTTTCTCTATTTGCATATGAAACTGGATCAAAATCTCAATGTGATAGGGAAGCTTCGTCTACAAGAGACCACAGGGATCTGATGAGAAACTGTGTTAACACAGCTGGACTGGGAAAGAGTGACAACACATGTTTGATGGTGAACAATGTGATCCCCTGCTGCTACCTGCCTCCTTTTCAGCCTTCAGTCCTCACTTAAGAGCAGATCTGCCTGGCTGTCAATCACTGCACTCCTCAGTATAAGAAACTATGTGAAGCATTAGTTCTTACAAACATTACACAGATTTAGAAATTTGAGAAGTCATACAAAATAATATTCCCATGGTTAGCATGATACTCTCTAAGACACTTCGTCTGTCTTCCAATTGGATGGTGACTTCTAATTCTTCAGTATTATCTGCTTCCTTGCCTCCACTGTTAAATACTTGCTAATATGCATACAGATAGTTACTAATGCTGGAATTATCTTGACCTGCTGCAAATCCTTCAAATATATTATTTTTTATATTTTTCAATGCCTAATTTGCAAGCATTTATTTGGCTTCACAACTCTCTGCAAAGTAGGCATTATTCACTAAAACTCAGATAATACAACCAAGCCATGAAGCTACTAGTTCAATAAAGTCCTAGTTCATACAGCTAGTAAGCACTGGAATGTATGATTCCAATAAAGATGTCTATCAATTTGTTTTAATACACCATATTGCCTTTCACAAATAAAAAGAAATCGGGTAATCGGACTAAGTACTAAATACCATTTTAATATAAAGACTGCAAAAGTGAAAAGTGTGAAAAGCTCAATTGTGTCCAATTCTTTGCAACCCCATGGACTGCAGCCTGCCAGGCTCTTCTGTCCATGGGATTTTCCAGGGTGCACATTTTTATATAAATATTAGTTATAATGCCATATAGAGTACTTTGCAATTCCTTGAAAACTCACATAAATAGTATGTCCATCCTCAAAGCATTGCAGGAGAGAAGCAGCATAAGAATTGATCACATTTTACAGACAAGGAAACTGAGTTTAAGAGAAAAAGAGTTTTGCCTGAGGCTAAAGGCACTGGCGATCCACTCCAGTACTCTTGCCTGGAAAATCCCTTGGATGGAGGACCCTGTAGGCTACAGTCCATGGGGTCGCGAAGAGTCGGACACGACTGAGCAACTTCACTTTCACTTTTCACTTGCATGCACTGGAGAAGGAAATGGCAACCCACACCAGTGTTCTTGCTTGGAGAATTCCAGGGATGGGGGAACCTTGTGGGCTGCTGTCTATGGGATTGCACAGAGTCGGACATGACTGATGTGACTCAGCAGCAGCAGCAGCAGCATGTGGTCATTAAGTAGCGGAAGCACAAGGAGCCCGCAGGTCTTCCCAGCTTATTTTCCCACTGTGTTCAAAGCAGTTGTGAGCTGAATTAAATTTCAAATTCTATCTGAACTGTCCTACTGCTATGATATAGTACAATATGATATGATGATACATAATACAAAGGAACACTTAGATAGCACTGAAGAGCACATGGACAGGGGATAAAGCTGATGGATACACGCTGATTCTAATGGGAGGTGTGTGAGGATCCTTACAGGCTGGCAGGCAGAAAGGTGGAAGAGATTCAGGGTGGCCTCCAGGGGCCGTGTGCAAGTTCATTTTTCCTGCAAGCAGGTGGTGAACCTTGACTCATTAAAAGACGCAGGTTCTCGATCAATCTGGTTGGCATCCTTGCCAAAGTTTGTGAGACATTTGTTTAATGTAACAAACAAATCCCAAGAGGGATTATGTCCCAACACAAAAGAAAGTTATATTTTGCTCATGTAAATTCCACTGGCGTGTTTTAGATGGATGGGTAGCAGTTACCCAAGCATGATCGAAAGAGACCCAGGTATTTTTCATGTATGGCTGTGCCACATTTTGCACTTGGCTTCCAAGGCTCCTGTGCTTTCCTTCAGTTTAGCAGGGAAGGAAAAAGAACATGGAGACAACCCAATGAGGAGGTTTACAGGAGCCATACCCCACTCACCTTCCATTGGCTGAATTCAGGCACAGGAGGTTGGGGTATATTATCTCGCTCAGTGCATCCAAGGACACGAAGAACTAGATTTGGTGAATAACTGACACACTTTCCCAGAGCTCTAGCAAAATTTGCCTGTGTTTTTTTTTTTTTTTTTAATTGAATCCATACCTAATGAAATTCTTCTAATACATTCATCATAAAAAGAATTATGCCTATTTTAACTCTTGTGACAGAAGTCCAGAAGTCACTATTAAGGCCTATAAACAATATAAACCATCTAATTCCACTTCAAAAATGATAGTTTCTGTGGTTCTTTCATAAATAGCCATAGGCACCTGCCTTGCCGGATCAGATTTTTAGTTCAGCACAGGAATAGAAACAAGCACAGCCTTGGGCTCAAGAGGATGGACTTAGGAAATGGAAAGTTTCAGATGACTCCTGACTGTGCTTCTCATTGGTGAGAGTTAATGTTTAACAAGTGTCAAGGACCAAGCAAGTATTTAGCACTTGACATGTATTATCACAAAGAGTGGATTTTATGGATGCTAAAACAAGTTTAGGGCTTGCTGACCTGCCCAAGGACACAAGAGAATACAGAACTAGGCTCAGAACAAAAGGCTGAGTGAGATTCCAGTCCTGTGCTCTTATCACCCTTACTGAACTCCTCTGAATGCTGGCTACTTCACTTGTAAAACAGAACTAACCACACCTACTTCGTAGATTTCTTGCAAACAGTAAATGAGCAAGCATGTAACACAAAAACAGGCACATAATGAAAGGCCTGGCTTGTTAATAGTATTAAGGAGAGTAACTGCTCTCTCAACATGAGTTTTGATCTACCAGAGTTTGTTCATCTTCAAAAAATTATATCTGAGAGGAGTCTAATAAAAATATTCTTTATGCCATATCTCTGGGACACAGAGATCTCCAGAAATTTACAGAGGGGCAGCTTTGCTAGTAGTTTATAAGGTTCACATGGCCTCTGCAAGCACAGGGCATGATATAAACCAATATAGTCTTTAAAACAGCTATGGAAAAAAAAGAGGTCAAAATATATTGGTAAAGCCATAATGAAACAGTCAGCGTTAGCAGCAGACAATCTATAAGCTGGCAGACCAGACAAGAAGGATAAATACTCTTATTATGAAGGATAAATACTCTCACATGACCCACATTGTTCTCTGTGAAATCTATGGTACACATTTTCCCTACCAATTAGATACTCCTTTGTCAGATCTGACACAAGAACATTTCCCAGCTTTAGAAGTTCTGCTTTGTTGGGAATATTTTGTGGGCAGCCATGTGATGGAGCATTTAGCATCCCTGGCCGAATGGCAAGGAAGTAAGAGCAGGAAGGAGCCATAGATTTCTCTCTTAAGGATGCTCAGTGCCCACCCCAGGGGTGGAAAGAGAAGAGAGTCTCAGAAACTAGTGATGGAATGATTTTCCACTGCCTATATTCATAGCCATTGCCCCTCCTCAGCCAACTCCTGCTCCCAGATAGAACAGAAAATGAAACCATCCTGAGACACACCAAATATCCACATTTTTAGCTCAGCAAGGAAAAGGCATGGACACTTGTAAACACAGTCAAGGAGAACAAAGTGCCATGCTCATGGCACTGGGAGGAAACTAGCCTGACTGTGGCAGAGGTCAAATCTTAGAATACAAGATACAAAGCTGAATTCACTGTATCAGGTAATAACAGAACTCGAAAGTCAAATATAAAGCCAGACACATTGCTCTTCAGTTAGCTCACTTAACTTTATTTCACCTTCACAACGTCCATGTGAAGCAGATGTTCTTTCCCTCATCTTACAGATTTTATAGATGAGGAAACAGAGCCTCAGAGAAGTTACATGACTTGCCCAGGATCACACACTTCACAAACTCCAAAGCACAACTCATTTTCATTCTGAATCCAGGCTCCTGAGGCAGGAGGCACTGGGGGTACACTGGGAGGTTTCTGAACTTGTCAACTCAGTGCCTTATAACTGCATGACTGGTACTGAAAGAAGCCTAGAGCACCATGTACTACCTCAGAGTTACAGAGTGTACCTCCACTTTAAATCAGAGCACCATTTCCACAGCCCACATTTATCAGATTGCGGAGCTGTAGGTGAAGGGCAGGGGAGGCACACTTGGGTCTCTTCATTTTGAGGTGCCCTGTGAGCGTTTCTGCTGACCTGTTACAAGAATGTTGCCCTTCCTACTCCCACACGGTGTAGCTGGTTCTCTCTGGAACCTCTGGTCTCCCTCATCTTCTCATGTCTTTCCTAAACACTTCATACAATCAATCATGTAATGGCCATCAATTCAGGGTTCTACCAACAGACCAAAACATGGAGCCAAGAACAGCTGCCTCTGATAAAAACTGAGGGGCAGACAATGAGAAAGGTCAATGAACCGAAAACAGACTAGAGAGGCTTTGATACATGATCACTTCTCAGCGCCATCAGAACCACTGCAGCAAGCAAGGATCATAAGGAAAGAGCGAAAAAGTGGCTATGCCCACACACCGGCTGCCTGAAGTTTTCGAACTGTTGAGATTGATACTTCCTTTGGTGTCATGGGTTGCTGATTGTGCTGATCAACGGACATGCAAGAATCAATACTCCCAGGTCTCTGAGTGCGTGCTACCTGCGGCCCACTCAGCCAAAGGCATCTCTTAAACTTGAGGAAACTGCTTTGGTCAGAGCTGACACCCCAGCCATCTTTAAAAAGCTAAAAGAAAAATCATAAATCATGCATAATTCTGTCTCTAGGAGGCAAAAAAGAAGAAGAATTCCTAAATTGGTTGATATTACAGTTAAATCAATGCAGAGGTTAATACGTGTATCATTTATAGTCTGCCTTCAAATGCACAGTTCCTACACATTCAGGGCTCCTCCACATCAGCAGGCTCGGCCAATCACAGACCATGTAGTACCCTAGTATTTACTACTAAAAATATCTGCTTCTAAGTGAACCCACGCATTCAAGCTCGCGTTTTTCAAGGGCCAACTACACACATATACCAACTTGCCACATTTGGACGGAATTAGAAAGTAGAAGCATCTTAACTGTACCTGAAGGGAATGAGCTAAACCAGTGATTCTCAAAGAGCCAGCCCAGACCAGCTGGAAGCTTGCTGAGATTTCAGGTTCGGGAACACTTGCCAGACCTCCAAAAATAGAAACGCTATGGGTGGAGCCTGGCCATTTGTGGATCAACACCCGCTCCAGGTGTTTCTGATCGTGCTCGGTTTGGAAATTATTGAACTAAGACCACCTGAACGCACCTTTTGAGCCTTAACTGAAGTAAAATCAGAGCCGAAATTACCCGTAGAAAACGAGGAAAGTAGACTTATTACTTAGGATATAGTAGTAAATGATTAAGTCCTTTCTACCAGTTTTACGAGATGAAATAGTTGGATGGCATCACCGACGTCGACTCAAACTCAACGGCCTAAGTTTGAGTAAGCTCCGGGAGCTGGTGATAGACAGGGAGGCCTGACGTGCTGCAGTCCATTGGGTCACATAGAGTCCGACATGACTGAGCAACTGAACTGAATTGAACCAGTTTTATGTTCTTTGGGAACTTACATATTTTCATTTCCCTTTTCAATTCCCTCATCTCTAAAATGGGAATAATTGTATAATTTAGTTCACCAGGAAGTTGTGAGGATTAAACAAAATAATATTTGGATTCACAAAATGTGCCTGACACAATTGTCAGCATTCAAAAATATTAGCTATTATTATTACAGTTCAAATTAACACCAAAAACAAAACATCCAAACCTGAAGAAAATGTCCACAAGGGTAATCAAATTTAAGCAAACCAAATATAAATGAGAAAACTTACAAATCAGGAAGAAAAAGCAACCCGATATAAATGAGGAAAAATAGTACATCTACTATGAATGAAAAACTGTAGGAAGTGAGAAAAAAGAAAATTTTCCGATTGTGAAGTTAGTAACAGCTGAACAGTTAGTTAATAAGATCTGATAACCATTCCATTAGTCCAGCTTCTACTGTGAGGAGAAAAAATAAATGTAACCTGTCCTTCCTTAGAGTAACCCATTCTAGGAGTAACTCATGCTCTCTTAACCTGGAAAATCAAGACCAAGGAGCAGAAGATGAGGTAAAACATTCCACAGTAAAACTGCATTGGACTTAGTGACAAACATGGACACTACGTCCATTTAAAAAGCGAGAATTTTTGACAATATGAAACTTAAAATAGCAAGTTTTGTTGCCATTGAAAAACATTTGTAAAGTTTAAAAATAAAATAAAATTTAAAAAAACCAACCAGATTTTTTTTTAATAAATAAAACAAAAAAATTCTGCCTATCCGAAATCAAGTTGCAGAAGACAGTTTGTGATCTGAAACCCAACTGAATTTTTTTAAGTGCATAAGGAAATTTCAAGAACCAATTCAAAATTCAGAAGTAGAATTATGGGAGAAGTAAGCTAGCATTGATTTCAGTGAAGCAAAAACACTCTTAAAATTCTTTGGTTATTTCAAAAATCAATCTTCTAACTGTCTGAAGACTTGAAAAAGCAGAAAGAAGCCCTATTGCAAGGACTTCCAACTCATTGACTTCATTCATCCAGAACTTGCCTGACTGATGTGTCATCTTCCTCCCAGGGTGATGGAAATGATTTTCACTTCATCCACTTGTCCCTGTGGTGTTCTATTCTTTAGAGCATTGTAAGCATGTCAACTACAGAGGTAGAGATCAACCTGCACAGTTCATGTCTAATTCAACCTTTGCAGGCAGATGAAGGCAGAAATACATGTATAAGTGTGGACTGACCTTGGCAGTCCTGCAAAGAGAAAACTGTCCTCTCAATGCCACTATTTCCCCCTCCTGCTGAGTTTTCAAGAGCCCTTTCTTCCCAGACCTTGTGAGAGCATAGAAATATTTCAGGTACTTAAGGATCATAAGGAAAGAGCGAAAAAGTGGCTAAGCCTACAGACCGGCTGCCTGACATTTTCGAACTGTTGAGATTTGATACTTCCCTCGGTGTCATGGGTTGTTTATTGTGCGGATCGACGGACATCCAAGAATCAATACTCCCAGGTCTCTGAGTGCGTGCTACCTGCGGCCCACTCAGCCAAAAGCATCACTTAAACTTGAGGAAACTGCTTTGGTCAGAGCTGACACCCCAGCCATCTCTAAAAAGCTAAAAGAAAAATCATAAATCACGAACAATTCTGTCTCTAGGAGGCAAAAAAGAAGAATTCCTAAATTGGTTGATATTACAGTTAAATCAATGCAGAGGTTAATACGTGTATCATTTATAGTCTGCCTTCAAATGCACAGTTCCTCCGCATTCAAGGCTCCTCCACATCAGCGGGCTCGGCCAACCACAGACCATGTAGTACCCTAGTATTTACTACTAAAAATATCCGCTTGTAAGTGAACCCACGCATTCAAGCTCACGTTTTTCAAGGGCCAACTACATACATATACCAACTTGCTACATTTGGACGGAATTAGAAAGTAGAAGCATCTTAACTGTACCTGAAGGGAATGAGCTAAACCAGTGATTCTCAAAGAGCCAGCCCAGACCAGCAGTGTCCACGTCAGCTGAAAGCTTGCTGAGATTCAGTTTCCGGAGCGCTCGCCAGCTCTCCAAAAATAGAAACGCTATGGGTGGAGCCTGGCGATTTGCGATTCAAGGCCCGCTCCAGGTGTTTCTGATCGTGCTCATTTTGGTAACTACTGAACTAAGACCACCTGAAAGGACCTTTTGAACCTTGCTGCTGCTGCTGCTGCTGCTGCTAAGTCGCTTCAGTCGTGTCCGACTCTGTACGACCCCATAGACGTCAGCCCACCAGGCTCCCCCGTCCCTGGGATTCTCCAGGCAAGAACACTGGAGTGGGTTGCCATTTCCTTCTCCAATGCATGACAGTGAAAAGTGAAAGTGAAGTCGCTCAGTCGTGTCCAACTCTAGCGACCCTATGGACTGCAGCCTACCAGGCTCTCCCGTCCCTGGGATTCTCCAAGCAAGAACACTGGAATGGGGTGCCATTTCCTTCTCCAATACATAAAAGTGAAAAGTGAAAGTGAAGTTGCTCAGTCATATGCCTAGCACTGATTTCTCCTCCAAGCACAGAACAAAGACGAAATGCCTTTTGCCATCAAAATCTTTAAATATAAATGGGAATCAGTTCTCCCAAGCTGTTACGCGTCTCTATTGCTGAGAAGCAAACTACCCAAAACTTAATGCCTTAAGATGATGACATACATTTTCCTCCTGAAGCTGCCATTTTGCCAGAGCTTGATGGAGACATTTCACCTCTCTTCCATTCATCCTATCTGGGGCTGCCTAGGACTGGGGGCTGGAATATATGCGTTGGTGGAGCCTGGATGTCTGCTGGGACCCCTGCAGGTGCTACCACCTGAAACTCTTACATGATGCCTCTCCACGTGCTGCTCAGCTTCTTCCCAGTAAGGTGTCCGGCTCTAAACGTGAGCATCCCAAGAGAGAGAAAGCAGCAGAAGCAAAAATCCTTGTCCCTTTTACACCTTAAGGTCACACAGCTGCTGGCATCTCCACCTTATTCTCTTCATAAGGAAGTCACGAAATCCCACCCAGTCTCAAAAGGATGGAAAGTAGACTCCGCCTCTTGAGAGAGAGTGGCAGATTTCTGGAAGAGCATGTAGGACCAGAAATACTTTGGGGAACCACCACCTGCCGTACCATGAGTAAAGTAGCAGATATGTAACAGAGAATAAGGCAGGATGGTAAGAGATAGGATTGGAAAGGCACTGTACAGAGAATTTAAAAGAACTTGAAAATCAGGAAGAAGAGTTTAGACATGCTTAGGTAGGAAATCAAACCATGGAAGGGTTTTGAGCAAAGCATTCTTTGAGCAAAGGATTCTTACTGCATTTTACCCCCACAAGAGATACATACTGTAAATAAAGATGAACTTTGTAAAGCCCTCTAGGGAAAGTGTGTTATAGGCCTGGAGAACTGAGCTCTGTTTCTTCTCGGTGACTGCTCTCCATGACTACAGTTGTGAATTTAAGAAAAGGAGACCAATGGGAGCACTTGGAGGTGTTTCCCACATGCCAGACATTTTGAATGTATTATCTTGTTTAATCATCACAAGAACAACCAGAGGTCAATATTATAATCACCACTTTCCAGTGAGGAAACCGAAGCTCAGAAATGTTAAATAGCTTGCCCAAAGTCAAAGAGCTTATAATCCATAGAGTCATGATTAAAACACAAGTCTGACTACAAAGTGAGGGCTTTCTCACTGTGTTGTTCTATATGGCATCATCATTTTGAAAGTGTAAATTCTCAAACATTATATGTTTCATGCAAAAATATAAACAATGTAGTAGTCACTCTGTATGTATGTTTTAATGTCAGATACTGGAAAATGCTCAAACTACCACACAATTGCACTCATCTTACACGCTACCAAAGTAATGCTCAAAATTCTCCAAGCCAGGCTTCAACAGTACAACCATGAAATTCCAGATGTTCAAGCTGGATTTAGAAAAGGCAGAGGAACCAGAAACCAAATTGCCAACATCCATTGGATCATTAAAAAAGCAAGAGACTTCCAGAAAAATATATACTTTTGCTTTATTGACAATGCCAAAGCCTTTGACTGTGTGGATCAGGGCAAACTGTGGAAAATTCTTTAAGAGATGGGAATACCAGACCACCTGACTTGCCTCCTGAGAAATCTATATGCAGGTCAAGAAGCAACAGTTAGAACTGGACATGGAACAACAGGCTGGTTCCAAATCAGGAAAGGAGTACATCAAGCCTGTATATTGTCACCCTGCTTATTTAACTTATATGCAGAGTACATCATGAGAAATGCTGGACTGGATGAAGCACAAACTGAAATCAGGATTGCCGGGAGAAATATCAATAACCTCAGATATGCAGATGACACTACCCTTATGGCAGAAAGCCAAGAAGAACTAAAGAGCCTCTTGATGAAAGTGAAGAAGAGATTGAAAAAGTTGGCTTACAACTCAATATTCAGAAAACTAAGATCTTGGCATCTAGTCCCATCATTTCATGGTAAATAGATGGGGAAACAGTGAAAACAATGGCAGACTTTATTTTTGGGGGCTCCAAAATCACTGCAGATGGTGACTGCAGCCATGAAATTGAAAGACACTTGCTCCTTGGAAGAAAAGTTATGATCAACCTAGACAGTTTATTAAAAAGCAGAGACATTACTTTGCCAACAAAGGTCTGTCTAGTCAAAGCTATGGTTTTTCTAGTGATCATGTATGGATGTGAGAGTTGGACTATAAAGAAAGCTGAGAGCCGAAGAACTGATGCTTTTGAACTGTGGTGTTGGAGAAGACTCTTGAGAGTCCCTTGGATAGCAAGGAGATCCAACCAGTCAATCCTAAAGGAAATCAGTCCTGAATATTCATTGGAAGGACTTATGCTGATGCTGAAACCCTAATACTTTAGCTACCTGATGCGAAGAACTGACTGATTTGAGAAGACCCTAATGCTGGGAAAGATTGAAGGCAGGAGGAGAAGGGGGTGACAGAGGATGACATGGTTGGATGGCATCACGGACTCAATGGACATGAGTTTGAGTAAACTGTGAGTTGGTGATGGACAGGGATACCTGGCATGCTGCAGTCCATGTGGTCACAAAGAGTTGGACAGGATGAGTGACTGAACCGAACTGAACTGGATGGAAAAGGAAAGCAACAGAAGATTCAATTAAAATTTTCTGCTTTCGCCTTGAAATAAGAACTTTTTCAGAGAAATGGAAAGGCAGGTGCTATATTCCAAGTTACTATGATCTGTAAGATGTACATTTTATCCCTTATCACACAGAGATGCACCTCAATGATTCAGAAAAGCACAGTCTCTGAAAGATCAAAAGAAAACTACAAAAAAGTAGAGAGAATTTATAGAAACTCCATGGTCCTTCCATTATTCCCTTTCTACTAAAAACAGTGTTCACATCTCATATTTTTTTCCCTTTTGAAATCACATTGTTTTTCTTATTATGATATTCAATCTGTAACCCTGACCATACCATATCCCTGTGACCAGGGATAAATTGGAAGGTTGACAATGCTTATTTTTAGAAATATTACTAGCAACTACTCACCCCTAAGTACTTAAAATGTCCTCTGTGGATTGAAAAAAAATGTTTGTGATATTTATCTTGCCAGTGGAATCTGTATTATAACAAGAGACTTATGGGTATAAAAAGTAAATCTCATAGCAGAATTTCAGTTTGCAGGCTTTGTTAAAGAGGCTAAGCACCAGGATCTCTGTGAGTGAGAAGGGAGCATTCAGCACCTCCTCCAAATCTATTATATACACACTAATACACTAATTAATTTAAATTTGACCCAAGTCACTTTCATATGTAATTCCTCAAGAAGTGAGCTGGCTTAGACAATGACAATGAGATATTCCACTGTAAGGTATTTGGTCTTTTATATATATATATATATTTATTTATTTATATATATATTTACATATATATGTGTATATAAAACAGAGCACATCCATGAGCATTTTCTCATTTAAGTTTATGAACAACATTGGGAACTGTTATTAGCATTATCTCACAGATAAGAAAACTAAGACACCAAGGGTTGTTTAAGATCACATTCAACAATGCTAAAGTTTTTCTTCAAGGAGAGCTATAGCAGACATGTGGAACCAGAAGCTCTTGCCCGCTGTAGCAGCCTAATGCCATATGGGTGTCTCTCCCAGATAGTCTGGGCCCCTGAAAAAAATCACAGAGAGTTATGCTGTTGATTTTTTTCTGCAATGGAAAGCAAGAACAACTACCCATCACTAAGTCCCACCAAGAGGAAATAGCACCCATAGGAGTGTGAGGCTCAGAAGGAGACACAAAGATGCCAAGCAGACCACATGCTGGGAGTTTCCACAAGGGCACTGGAGAAGCTTCCAACCTCCTGCTCCCAGAGCAACGTGGGGGTGACGATGAGCACCACCATCTCAGAGGGAAGAGTTAAATTCCTTCTAGGTGTGGCAGCATTCTCATGCATGAACAGAGGAATGAGGAAGTGACTGTACCACCAAGGAGCTTACAAGAGTTCTAGCATGGTGACCAAAACAAGTGCAGAGATAGATTCTCTACAGTACAGAAGGGGATGTGCCTTACAAAAGACACCCAAAAAAGCACCCTTGGAAGTATATGAATGGGAACCAGCAGAAGCCGAAGTGGGCTCTGCTTGATTCCTCACGCCCAGGCCTTGGACTCTTAGCCAACACCAGTACATGCTGGTTCCCTCTGCTGTGGCCAAGTCTGGGTCCGCTGGCTGTCTTGGCATCTCATGGCCCCATGTGATAAGTGGCTGATTTATGTGGCGAAGAAAAGCCAGGCTTTCTCATTTGCGTTTTACCTTATGGAAATTTCCTTTCCATCTCATAACTCTCCCAGTGCTGGCATTTGGGTCATTTTCTTCTCCAGTTGGCTTTGTCAAACAGCAGCGAACTGCCTGGGCATTTGGCCACAGCAGAGGGTCAGGCCAGTGCTTGACTGAGATAAAGTGCATTTGACTTGGCAGGTGTACCCAAAGGCCCCAAGGGCAGTGGGATGTGTGCTTTATCTAATTACTCACAGCCACGCCACTGGGGTAGAGTGGGGCACTGGCCAAGGGTAGAGAGAGCTCTCCCTTGTTTTAGCACTGGCCTACCTTGGAGAAGACAGACTCAGATTTAGAACACCACCCTCCAAACCTGGCCATTTGTACACTGGAAAATCGGACTGAACAGTCACGAAGGTGAAAAAAATATAACCAGAACTCTTCCCTAGACACCTGCAGACACCTTGAATCTAGGACTTTCTGCCACCTCATTCAGTGACCTTGGTGTAGTTACATGACCGTGCTCTGCCTCCAATTCCAACACTACATGAACACCGTCCTGCAGAGCTGCTCACCAAGAACTTAACAGACTGAGAAACTGGACCTTTGGAGTGAGAATTCTTTGGACAAAATATGCTATGTCATCATTATAGTAGAATATATTCACATCTGATTTTTTTTAATATACATGGCTAGGAGGAATTTTTAAAAGAGAGGTCATATTTCCAAAGCTTCTAGAAGAAATCCATAGTTTTACAAAAGCACAGGAACTTTGGAGTAAAGTTAAAGATAATATATTTGTTTGATTAAATGGCTCACTTTAGGACAAAGGACAAAGACCTTACTTGTCCCATTCACCTGTGTATCTTGAGTGCCAGTCATGTCAGTGCATTAATTAGCATTGGTTTAAATGAATGACTGATGGAGAGGACCAAATTAGAAATCTATGGCTATGTCTAGTCTCCTAGTCTCATACTTCACGCAAGATAGGCCCTTAATAACTATTCTTACCTTTCATAGTTTTCTCCCTGACTTTTTTTCTAACATTGCCCAAAATACAAAGCTTCTTCTAGGTAGGCCTCAGGTGTTCAGTATCTTTCAAAAATATCGAGTACCTGAGCATATTTTCTAATTGTTTCCTCATCAGCCCCTCTAATCTTTATCTTATGACTAATTTGTTTGTGTTCTATCCTTGGTGGGTAAGGAGGGAGAACACATAACAAAGAATGGCAGGATGGGTCTAACGTAGCCCTGAACTGAGAAATCAAACCAGATACATGACTCGTAGGGGGTTAACCATATGCAGAAAAGGATATATATATATATATATATTTTTTGAATGACTTCAGTAGAAGTCTATGCTGTATTTGAGAGGAGAGAAAAGTGTTAAGTTAAACAGACCTCTAGAATTCCAGAAATATGTGTCAACCACGAATTTAAGATGGAAAACAAAATATGCAAGTTAGAGAACACTGACCATTCAGCTCAACCCCTTGGTTGTACAGACTGGAAAAGTGAAATTCAGACACTGCCCAAGGCCATGTAACTCATCAGAGTCCAGCCATGGCCTTCATCACATTTGTTTCACCTTCTAAGGCAAGCTGAATCTCTAGCCTGGTGCATTTGCTAAGGCCAAATTTCACAGGGCTTATATCACTTTACTGGTACTTTAAGTGATTCTTGGGTAAAGCAGACCATTTACAATCAGCTTCTTTGAATAACAGGGTTGGCAAATGTCACACAAATTTGGCCTGACAACAGCTAGGAGTCAAATGTCTCACACAGGCTTCAGATGCCAGTGTCCACTCTGCACTGATTCTGCAGACTGAGCAGAGCAAAGACCACTGACTCTTCCCATGAAGACAATACACTCAGAGGACTCTGGAGTCATAAACTGAATTCTAGTCTTCGTTCTGATTTCGTTCTGATTTAATAATGCAGACGACACTGCTCACTGCTCCAGATCCTGAGAGGAACTGGAGGAGACAGCTTGTAAGCTCACTTCCACATGTAAGTGTCCATGATTCCATTACACATCCAATCACCCAGAGAAAAATTTCAGCAGACGCCCTTGAGCCATGTGGTGAAAAGTCAACTGCCACAACTGCTTAACTAAGTTTCAGTGCACTCAACAATGCGATGTTTCATCCATAAAATGCGCTCTCCTTTACAGATTCTAGACCCTCACTAACATGTCTCAGAACACGATAATGGACCCTCTCGTATCTTGGGGGTCAAAAAGGATTTGAAAGCCATTATTTTAAGAGAAAATTGACAGGGGATTTATTCTTTTATATTTGAAGCCATATTTTCTGTGAGCTCATTGTATTTCCTAAATGGCAATTGTGATATTGAATACCTTTGATCTTCTACATAAATCAAAGCCTCTATTTCCTTAAAGGCTCAGTGTGTGCTATGAGCTCCCACTCATTTGTCTACAAATAGGCACTGAAGAGGTTTAGCCTAAACCGCATGCAAGAGTCCAGGTATAATCCTGGCAGAAGTATGCAGAGACGTAAATGGAAACCTCAGGCAGACTCTGTCGGAATATGTTGGAACCGTCAGCTCTGGTTGCCAATTCTGCTCAACCCATTTCCTGCTTCAGCAGCCCACCCTGGCAAACATCCGAAATGGCCAGGATCTAAAATAGCCACACAGCAAGGGGTACTATCATCCAACGTTTTTATTAATGATTTCTTCAAGGCCGTATCACAGTCCAGTGACCACAGAGTTGTTCAGTGTGGTCGTTCTAAATGCAGCTAATAGCAGGATGTAATTGGAAGCAGCTTCGGCTCACTTACAAAACCCTTGCTCTGTTAATTGTGATTTCACAGCCCACTAAGCAGCACAACCTGGAGCGAAGGTTTCTGCGAGGAACGTTCAGCGTTCTGTTACTCTGTCCTCCCCGCTGCTGTTCTTCCTGTCGCCCTGTGCTTAACGTCACCTTTTTCAAAAGCTCAGGAGCTGGTAGTAGTTGCCTTCCTCAAGGCGACATCCTTTTATTTGTCCCCCTATGTGGTAGCAGACAGCCTGTGGATACACCTATTATTTTGCTTTTGTCTTAACCTTTCCCTTTCTCCCCATTGTTCTCAGAGCAGCAGCATATGTCCAATGTACACCTTGTGTTTCCTACAGCTGGCTGCCAGCCATCCCTGTGAAGCAACAACAGAAGACCTCTTTGTCCGCCTTGGCTAACCTGCGCTAGTACCAACTGTACCCCCAGGAAGGGACAATATTGTCTAATGGAAGAAAAATATCAGCAGGAATCTCAAATCATTTGGGGAAAAGTAGGACTTCCCTGGTAGCTCAGAAGGTAAAGGATCTGCCTACAATGCAAGAGACCTAGGTTCGATCCCTGAGTCAGAAAGATCCTCTAGAGAAGGGAATGGCAACCCAGCCACTATTCTTGCGTGGAGAATTCCATGGACAGAGGAACCTGGGAGGCTACAGTCCATGGGGTTGCAAAGAATCAGACATGACTGACTGACTAACACATTCACAACAGGTCTCTGTCTAGAAGAAAATATATTGGAAGAATCTAGTGTTGTGTTACATCCACAGATACTCGCAAATAGGCACCACATGCAGACTAGAGTTCATCCAGGGCAAGAGCCCTTAACTAAAGTTTTTGTGAGAGACCCTAAAATAGGGATCCCCTTTCTCTTCAGGACTCAGATTCTTCATATGAAAAATTGAGAAGACCAAGGGTCAGAGTAGGCTATTTCTAAAGCTCTTCTATTGAAGCATTTTATCATCTGCAAATACTCACACATATCAAAAACAAAAACACGAACTGTGATGCCAAGGACAGTGGCTGTTTAGAGGAAGGAGCAGAGGAAGGAGCTAGTACATTAAGAGGTACACCGTGAAATTTTTCATGGAATTAGACTACTGTCTGTAGTTCACTGGCTGCCACAGAATCCACTCAAAACGCCAAAAAGAACACTTATCTTCCTTTGATTCACCTATGTCAGACAGTGTCATTCATTGTTCTTGATATGTCAAGTCTTCACAGCTCAAATAATGCATTCCAGGGGAGTATCAGAGGGCAATTTTGTTTCGATCAGTATGCAAACATCATTGAACATACTCAGATGCTAACATACTAGCAAGGGATTTCATGTAAAGTCCACACAGTGTCAGTAATATTTAAGGAAATCCAACATGCTCATTCTTTGTGCAGTTTTAACTAAAGGTGCTACTTCTCATCAATAAAATCAGAGCCCATTTTCTAATTCTTACTACAAGTTTTTGACCTAATGAAGAAATAATAGTTTTGAATAAAATCTGCTTTCCCGAGGCATTCAATTTTCCTCTGGGTGTCATGTGAAAATACCATCCTGTGGGTAGCATCTGTGTGTCCCATCACAGTCTTGGTAAAGTGACAGCCCTCCCACTGGGAAGTGGGTCACTGGCATGCTGGGGAGGGGATGGTTGGCTAGTTCAGCATTCATGCCACTGGGATAATTCTGTAGGAATTGCAAACAGGAACTGCAGTTCAGGGCTTTTGAAACTCCCCGAGCTTATTACTTGATACGTTCACTAAATAGCAAGGTGGAAATGTCTCATGCTAAGCCACAAGTTAGAGAAACATCTGGACAGTGGATGGACTTAGCTCCAAAGATGGCCCTGCTGAGAAGACTAATGGGCACCAGGTATAGAAACAAATTCATCTTCAAAGACGTCCCCCTAGTTAGGATCTTTCCAAGAGTCTCGCCCTAGAGGAAACAGTCTTCTGAAATGAAAATGGAACTTGTACAGACTTGAGACAAAATATTTTTGAGGCAATAATACTTAAGGAATTTAAGTGAAGCAAACACAAATGCGTGCAAGTAAAAAGAAGCCCCAGAAAGACATTCAAGCCTCTTGATGGGATCTTACAGGTCATGCTTTTCTTATCTGTCCACTGGGATATCTGGAGAGAATCCTCAAAGACAGGGAGTAACAACAGGAAGGCCAAAGAACTGGGAATCAGACAGATCGGTTCCACTGCTCAGTGACTCAGCAGTCCTGAGCATGAAGTGCTGAAGTCTGCCCTTAAGCTGGTTTTATTCATCTATTTACAAAAGAAACCTTGGGAAGAGTAAATGAGTGCAAATTACAAATAAGCTCCAAAAATGTTAATTATTTTTCCATTCAGGATTGAAGGATCGAATGAAAAAGGAAACTGTGATTTATTGTAAAGTGTGAAGGAAAGGAGAAACTAGTCATTTATTTAGCCAACAAATAGTTCTGGCCCACCTGCTAGGTGTTGCCTGGCAACACATCATCCATTGAAAGGGAAGACCCTACTAAGCTCCACAGATCTACCGGATCTCCAAAGGTTAGCTATGATAACTGGTTTGTTCACAGCTTGCCAGGTAGCACGTCCAGCAGTTTACTTTATGACCAATAGCCGACTTTTTCGGTACAGACCATAGCCAAACATGTGACCCAAGTTCTTTGTAGAATAATACAACTGGGACAAATCAAATGATAGAGACTTCACTAGTGCTACAAGCTGACCGATAAATTAACTTGTGCAGACTAGAAAACTCTTCTGAGTTAAGAATGACAACAGAAAGCATCAAATGTTATGTTGGTATTTCCTAGGAGCTAGCTAAAGAAAACAGGCTGTAAGAGAGAACAGAAATGAAGTGAATGGGTAAAGTGATGGAAACTGGTGATGCTAAGACTAAATTGAGAGTGACAAGAGATGTCTGAATCTGTTCAAGTGACCACAAGAAAAGACTACAAGTGGAGAGCAGTATGTCGACCAGACTGAAGTGGAGATAAGACAGGTGTGTGAAATTCAACTGGAAGAAGGCTGTGACTGGCAGTCAGAAACAAAGACCAAGAGAAGATTAATGTTATCTAACAGTGGCAACAGAGAAAAGAAAGCTAAGTTCAGAGCTGCTGTGATCAAAACAGCAGTCAGGATATGGTGAAGGCTTGAGCATATATAAAATAATGTGCACCTCAAAGATGGGATAAGAAGGATAATTAAAATCAACTTTCTATACAATTATTTGTGACCTTTTAAATGAAAGGCTAGTGTCACCAAAAATACAGAGCATAAGAAAGACAACAGAAGCAAATGCCTGGGTATATTCTCAGGACTGCTACTTACTGACACTTTGATCTTGGACCACGAGTTGGCCTCTGCAGGCATCAGTTTGGCAGCTATCTAAAACTGCACCAGGCATCACAGAAGGCAGAATGGTCATACTCAGAGATTAACTGTCTCTGGAAAGGGCAGTGGTATCTGCAGCCCTTGGAACCCCACCAGATGGATGGCCTTGAATCAAGCGCAACCTGTGTGTACGAGCAAACAATTATGGCAATGAAGGCAGGAGTCTCTGGGTCCCCATCAGGGCACAGTGGAGTGCTCTGCCAAAATCAGTTTGGGTTACATTACATTAGCTTTCGATGATTATCATGTTCTCAAGAAACCGTATTTTTACTGTATGTAGCCAGGATGCTATCCATTCATCCCTGTATCTTTAGAATCTACCAGAGGCATTGGCATGTAATGGTATAGTAAATGATTTACTTAAGATTGCTGAACAGAATTTCTTCAACACTGGAACATAAGTAAGTCAAAGATTAATTCCATTTGCTTTTCAGAACTTAAACTGTGAAAGCCTTGGTTGCCTCACTTCACAATGAGCCTGAAGTTTAGCTCCACTAATTGGAGCTCACTGTTCACCTTTCTGCTCCCATCCTACCTGAGATGTTAAGTCACAGGGACGGACTACCAGTTTGCATGTGACTGGTGTATGTGTCAGTTACACTCCGATTCCTGGTTTCTGCTTAAATACAGGAAGGAAGACAAAGTGCCTGCCTTCCTATTATAATGAGAAGGAGGTCTCTCTCTGCATCACCCACACTCACTCTCGATGAAGTAAGGCACCTCATTTTCCACCAGGGCCTCTCACCCGGCATTAAGAGATTCTCTCATCAGGGCTGGAGCTGTCAACAAGCCCACAGTTGTAAAGTTTATATCAATACCCCAGTGACCAATTTGTCATAAAATCACTTCAAAAAGCACACAGTCATGTTCACCATCCTTTTTCACATTAGTCTTGCTTTTACTTCTTAAATTTTCATTGAAGGATAATATACATACACTTTATCTGTTGAAACTATGTATCCATCCTAATTGTGCATTGATGAATCTTAATGAATACTGAATACTTAATACTGAATACTCCCTGTGAAACAAGAAAGCTACAAGCACTCAAGAAGAGCTCTCATGCTTCTTCCAGTCACTAACTTCCCACATCCCCAAGCATGACATCCATCCTCACTTGCAACACCAGAGATGACATTGACTTGGTTTTGGCTTTTTCCTATGTGCAGATTCATACACTATGCACTCTTCTGTGTCTTGCCCCACCCCCACCCCCCTTTCCTCATGGAGGAAATGGCCTTTGTGTAACATGGGAGCACTAATAATTTCACGCTGATAGTTTGGGTGGTATACAAGGAAACAAAAGGATACCCTGAAGCTGAGTTATAGGAAGACTGTGTTAAACTCAGTCTTTCTTAAAACACAGATTAAGGTTGTCAGACCCGTTTAAAAGTTCGAGCTACCCAAGAGACATGTGAGTCCTGCTGGTTGAAACTCTATGAGTCGAGCTACAGCTGTGTGTTAGCAGCTCCCCACATTTGGATGTGGACAAAGATAGGGGCTCAACTCTCCCTGAAAGCGAGGCAGGGACTGGCTAAGAGGGTAGAAGGCAGTGCGGACTTGTAGGCACAGTAGCTGCCATGGAATTTAAGGACTGGTCATTATTACAGCCACAAGCCTCTGTAGCTGAGGTTCCTAACGCTCTGGGATCATTAACATTAAGACAGTTTTGCTGGTAGAATCTTAGTAACTGTCTGCTCTTGGCATATGAATCAACTAATGTCCTAGTCCACAGTGACCTGGAGTAAGAGGTGCCCAGCCCCTTCCAGTAAAACTCAGTATGACAGGAAAGGATCAAGGGAGAAGGGATGAAGCAAGTTGTTCAGAATAAGCAGAATAAATCAACTGGCAGTGAGCACCTCTTTTTCTTAGGTGGTTACTTTCCATCTTCTCCAGGCATTTTATGGTCCTGAGCACCCATACACACTGAACAGTCTAGAATTCACTGGCTATCTTAGAAGTTAGGGCTTACCTTGCATCACTCAGGCAGCCAGCAAAGATGATGCCACTCCTAAACATCAGCCAGGAGAAAGACAGGATGCCAGAGCATTAGCATCAGGTGGTCTGTTCACTAAAAGAAGAAAGAGACTAGGCAGTGAAATGTACCCAGTCCTGGATCAACGGTGGCCTTGAGCTAGAGGTGATCATATGGAGAGTCTAGAATACCTCCCAAATATCACTGGAGCCATTGACAAACTATCCTCACTACTATCATTCTTTTTTTTTCAACTCTCTGGTGGCTCCAACAGTAAAGAATCCGCTTGCAATGCAAGAAACCTGGGTTCGATCCCTGAGTGGGGACGATGCCCTGGAGAAGTATTCTTGCCTGGAGAATTCCATGGACAGAGGAATCTGTCAGGCTACAGTCCATGGGGCTGCAAAAAGTCAGACACAACTGAGCACTAACACATACATAGCCCATTAACAATATTGTGATAGTTTCAGATGGGCAGCAAAGGGACTTGGTCACATGATACATATACATATATCCATTCTCCCCCAAACTTCCCTATTGCTCTAATAGTAGCTAACAGTTATTGAGCTAATTATGAATTATTTCATTTACTCCTAAAACAACCCCATGAGATAGGTACTAATAATGTCTGAAAAGACAACCAAACCAGTATTCTTGTCTGGGAAATCCCATGGACAGAGGAGCCTAGCAGGCTACAGTCCATGGGGTTGCGAAAGAATTGGACATGACTTAGCGACTAAACAACAACAAAAATGAAGCAGAAGTGGCTGTATGCCAAGGCCAGGAAGTAGATTCATGCCTTAGATCACTGTTCTGACATTCACTATTATATTTTAAACTTTTCTGTTTCCTTTAAAGATAGTCATTACAATTCATTCACATATTTCATGACACTTGAATAGCTTGTGATCTGCAGTTAGAAAAACACTGGCTAAAGCATTATGTTGTATTGCTTTCCCAAGCTCTTCTTACTTGATTCTCTAGGAATGGACTTTATGACCACACCATTAAATTTACCACCACTGGTGTGCTAGTAAATGTCTAACAACTAGATCTTTGGGGTTGTGAAGGCCCTGGTTATTAATTTTTGCTGATTTTTACACTGTAAATATTCCCACCATGGCCGATTTGAAGCTATCAACATGACATCGATGAACACAGACTTGGGAAGAAACACAGATGATTGGCTGCCAAGAACTACTATCAATCAACTAAAAGAGCACCAATACATCTCCCCAAAATTTTCAACAAGAAGAATAGAAAACACGTTTTAAAGTCATGTCAGTGATCAGAAGAGTTGGAGATGATCTATCAATGACATTCAACTGCCTGTTTCATGGCAATTAGGGGCTTCCCAGGTGGTACTGGTCTTAAATAATCTGTCTGCCAATGCAGGAGATGCAAGAGATGAGGGTTCAATTCCTGGGTAGAGAAGATCCCCTGGAGCAGGGAATGCCAACCACTCCAGTATTTTTGCCTGGAAAATTCCATGAACAGAGGAGCCTGGCAGGCTACAGTACATGAAACTGCTGAGTTGGATATAACTCAGTGACTTTCACTTTCATGGCAATTAGTCTAAACCCACAGTCTCACAGTATCTAATATATATATATATATATATATATATATGTATATGTATATAATCAAGCCTTTTCTATTCGAGTAGGAGTTCCTAAGTGTTATAACTTAAAGAATATTAATTAGACCCTGCTACTTCATTATCAGTACACTGAATATCTAAAATTCCATCATTAAAAGTGTTTCTCTTTTCTTAAGCCCACGTTTAGCCCATTTAAAACGTTGACCATCCATAAATAGGTGACAAATGAACTTGTATCAATGTGCTAAAAACCAGTAGTTTAAAATATCAGATTATTTTATTTGTAGTAAGAAAATTGAAGTTGCTCAGTCATGTCCGACTCTTTGCAACGCCATGGACTGTAGCCTATTCAGGCTCCTCCATCCATGGGATTTTCCTGGCAAAAGTGCTGGAGTGGATTGCCATTTCCTTCTCCAGGGGATCTTCCTGACCCAGGAATCAAACATGGGTGACCAACCTAGATAGCATGTTGAAAAGCAGAGACATTACTTTGCCAAAAAAGGTCCGTCTAGTCAAGGCTATGGTTTCTCCAGTGGTCACGTATGGATGTGAGAGTTGGACTGTGAAGAAAGCTGAGCGCTGAAGAATTTATGCTTTTGAACTGTGGTATTGGAGAAGACTCTTGAGAGTCCCTTGGACTGCAAGGAGATCCAACCAGTCCATTCTGAAGGAGATCATCCCTGGGATTTCTTTGGAAGGAATGATGCTAAAGCTGAAACTCCAGTACTTTGGCCACCTCATGTGAAGAGTTGACTCATTAGAAAAGGCTCTGATGCTGGGAGGGATTGGGGGCAGGAGGAAAAGGGGATGACAGAGGATGAGATGGCTGGATGGCATCACTGACTTAATGGACATGAGTCTGAGTGAACTCCAGGAGTTGGTGATGGACAGGGAGGCCTGGCATGCTGCGTGATTCATGGGGTCGCAAAGAGTTGGACACGACTGAGTGACTGAACTGAACTGAACTGAAGAGAATTGAAAAAATGGAAATTCAGATAAGAGCATAAAGGAACTGATGACTTTGCAGTAGTTGCATTTCTAGGAAAATCCATCATGAACAGGGTAACACAATAGGCACCATCACAAATTCTGGTATCATCTGAGATGCAGGACAGTGTCAGGCATCTGTGGAAAGGTATAACTGAGTAGGAGGAAAGTTGCAGGATTAAATAAAATAATCTATTTAGAACATTAATTATAGTCTCTAGCACAGCCTAGTTGCTCAGTAAATTTTAGTATCTTTAAAGGGAGGAGATGCGAAAAGAAGAGAGGTTCTATTCAGAAATCATTTAATGAAAAGTGACTTAAAAACAGATTTCAAACTGACATAAGCAAAGAGGAATTTATTATTTCACATGACTGAAAAATCTTACCTGGCTTAAATAGCACGCCAATATTGTCAGTTCAGTTCAATCACTCAGTTGTGTCCAACTCTTTGCTACCCCATGAATCGCAGCACACCAGGCCTCCCTGTCCATCACCAACTCCCAGAGTCCACCCAAACCCATGTCCATCAATTCAGTGATGCCATCCAACCATCTCATCCTCTGTCATCCCCTTCTCCTCCTGCCCTCAATCTTTCCCAGCATCAGGGTCTTTTCAAATGAGTCAGCTCTTCGCCAATATTGTCAGGTCTTATTATTTCTCCATCTCTTGGCTTTGCATCTCAGACAAGCTTTGCCTCACGGTGGTGAGAAGGCTCCCAGCAGCTCGAGGCTTACATGCATTCCTCTAAGTCATTCTAACAGAAAGAGGATGGTTTCCTCCTGATGGTTCTAGAAAATATCCTCACATTAACCCTGGTTGGCAATGATTTGGTTACAGGCTCATTCTGAAACAAATTGCTGTGGTCAGGGACCTAGCACACTCTGGTTAGTCATGCGTGTCACAAGCCACCTAGCAAGTCAGGAATGGATTCACTTTACTTTATAAACATAAGTTTTGGTTCCCAACAGAAAACTGTGGTATGCTTTCCAGAAAAATTGGAAATGGATGTTAATCTGTCAAACTACAAGGGAAAATCCAGTTTTGTTCTAGATCATGAGAATTTTAAAACTGAAAGTTTTCCAAATTTCCAACATCTTATTCAGCAAATCAATTCAGGGGTGATACGCAAAAGGTTTAACAACTAATATAAAGTTACAAAAATGAACAGCAACCACACCCCTTGGACCTGGAACCTAAAGACCAGACTCTTTCAGAACTGAACACTTTACCAGCTGTGCCACAAGGAAACTGAGAGACGTGGTGAAGATATGCCAGAGAGGGAACCAGAGCAGCCAGAGAAGTGGCAGAATATTCAAAGGGTGTGGTAGACTGACTACTCACCACCTGGACAAAGTGTTTCAATATCCTAACAATTAGAACAACTATACCAGTGTGTACCAGTGGTGTTTCAACCTTGGCTGAAGCTATTTGCAGCTGTATCATAAAGAAGAATGTGCTGTTGGCTATGATCCTTTTATATTCAGAAGCCTGGCCTTTGAATTAGGAAACTGTTCTTTTCAGAGGACATCGGAGGAGCAAAAAGGTTTTCTGCTAACAAGATCTAGGATAAATGAAAACATATACACAAAGGGAGAAGTAAACTCAAACTATAAAATAAACCAAATAAAAGCAGAATTCATCTTTTCTTAACATTTTAAAATTTGTAACAAATAAAATTGTCATGATCTCATCCTATCAATACTTAATAGTTAGATTTACAGATATTCTTCTATATTAAACCACATATTTACCATTTCTGCTGCTCTTCATTCTTTCCTGTAGATTTGATTTTCCATCTGGTGCTGTTCCCTCTTCCTCTGAAGTAATTCCTTTAGCATTTCTCATAGTGTAAGTCTGTTGGCAGTGAAATAAATCGCTCAGTTTTAGCTACCTGGAAAAAAGTTCTTATCTTACCTTCATCCTTGAAATATATTTGAACTGGAAGTAGAATGTTGGGATACTTGACCAATTTTTTCCCCAAACCTTTAAGGATTCCACTGAGTATGGTCACCATTGCTTCTGAAGAAAGGGATCCCTCATTCATACTGTTACCCACAAATTGTGCTATTTTGTTCTGTTTTCAATGTTTCTCTCTCTCTCCCTCTCTCTCTTTTTTTTTTTTGGGGGGGGGGTGTTTATCAATTTGGCAAAGATTTGTCTACATATGGTTTTATTTGAATTTATCTTTCTTAGGGTTTGCTGAGCTTATTGGTTCTTTTTTAAGTTTTTTAATCTTATGTTTAATCACAAAATTGAGGGGATTTTCAGCCATTGTTTCCTCAAGTATTTTTTTTCTTCTTTCTCCTCTGCTTATGAAACTCAGATTCTACCTGTGTTAGATCGCTTAATATTCAAAAGAACCCTGAAACTTTAACTTTTTTCAATGTTTTTTCTATTAGGTCAGATTAAATAATTACTTTTCATCTATATTCAGCTTCCCTTATGGCTCAGCTGACAAAGAATCCCCCTGCAATGCATAAGACCTGGGTTCGATCCCTGGGTTGGGAGAAGGGAAAGGCTACACACTCCAGTATTCTGGCTGGAGAATTCCATGGACTATATAGTCCATGGGGTCGCAAAGAGTCAGACATGACTGAATGACTTTCACTTTCACTTTCTTCCATCTATATCAAGTTTACTGACTGTTTTACCATCTTCAGTCTTTTGGGTCCCCCATGTACACCCAGTGGCATTTTTATTTTATATATTACTAAATAATTAAGTAGTTTTCTTGGATATTTACTTTCATGTTCTAAAATTTCTGCAGTTTTTTTTTTTTTTATAGCTTCAATTCTCTGCTAAGATTCCTCATCTGATCATTCATTTTTTTAAAGTCTTTGAACAAACTTATCTTTATAATAAATTATTTAAAGTTCTTATCTGCTAGTTTTAGAATGTGGATAATTTGGAGACCTATTTCTAATGAATGCTTTCTCTCTTTACTTCAGGTCCCATTTTCCTGTTTTCTTATATTGCAAGTAATTTTTGGTTGTATACTATGGAATTATATTATGTCTGTGCCTCATGAGGTCAACAAGCCTGCCATTGCACCATGGCAAAAATGCATTCCCATGCAGAATGTTGGGGAATTCATAGGGTAATCATGTGTTTCCCTTGAATGTTTCTTTCTCTCAAAGACCATAGTTTGCCTTGTATGTGTTGTCAGTTTTATAGCTGTTTTCAGCAAGAGGACAAGTCTAATATCAGAAGTCTAATGACATGGCCAGAAGCAGAAGCTAGCTAAAGATATTCTGAGGAGTTCATTTAGCACAAGGCAGAGATAGGGCTGTTTCAAACACTGTACCATTTGTATACTGAGGAGAATTTGGTAGACAGGGGTGAGGTTTTTGTGGAAATGTGTATGGCATGCATTCTCTTTTGTAAGACTACATTGGAAACTAATGATAAAAGTCTTCTTGAATCTAATTCTATATTTACTTTTCATTACTATTTTGAGCACTCTGCATTACTTTCTCTCTCTTGCTCTATTCAGGAAGCAGTAAGGCTTCATTTTTCTTCAAAACACTTTGACATTATTCAAGAGGAAGGACAGTATACACACAGGCTATTATGAATAATATCCACTTGAGGAATCATATTGTTAATAGGTAAAAATATTCTCCTGTGAAGAATAGTCCTCCATTTTTTCCCCTTCATATTTTGTCCAGAGCTATAAGGAAAGCTTATGACAAACCTAATTTCTGTACCCTCTGTTCAGGCTGACAAACCTGTAACTTCTAGTAGACTTGGCAGCTTCTAAGAGGAAAAGGATAAAGACGCACTGCAGGGAGCCGGGGGAGGCTCCAATTCCAAGGCGTGGAAATAAGGTTAGGAAACTTAAGGATGAAAAAACAGCTGCAGTGGCAACACACACAGACACAGAGGAAAATAAATGTGCCCTTTGATATAAACAAAAATAAAGGTTTACTTTGAAGGGAAACAAATGGTTTTTAAATATAACATATATTGAATGACCAACTCAAGTTAACATTATTGTCAAACTACCTGCAGTTACTCTAAGGACCAAAGTTTAGTAATGTCAATGAATTGACAGCTCAAAATTGTCAGTGTTTTCCTACCTCATAAAAACATGTCCCTCTAAATTCAGATGATAAAGAAAGGCGAGGAAAGTTGTCCAAGGCCATTTAGTGAAGCGGGCAAGTCTCCTTTTGGCTTCATCAATATATCTTTCTGGCTTCATCGTCCCAAATGGTAGAGTTCCCCTCTTCACTGTAATCATGTAGGGTTCCTGGGCTTCTTTTATCTTCTCTGTGAATAAAACAGGCTCATAGGAAAGGGTCTGATCAATTTGTTCCCACTATTCAACTCAATGGTTTGGTTATTTGAAATTTTTAAATTTATGGTTGGACTTCAAACTAGAGAAATTTGAGGAAAGCAGAACTCTCCTCCCTAACTTCAAATCTTAATACATAAGCCTGGCATCCACTCTTCTTACTTGTCATTCATGTTTTCACAGAATATAACCTGTTATTTGGTGTGTTACTTTCCATTCCTCCTAATCGCTCTCAGATGGACAATATGTTTTCCAATCTTACTAGTTTCTCCAAGTGCTCTCAACTTTTCTAATTTTATTTAATTTTTTCCTTAAAAGCCAGCAATTTAAAGGATCAGAGCTTTAAATAGGATCAGAGCTATTTAGGCCAAATTTCTCTAGTGCCAAGGTTGAATCTTGACCTATGACAAAAATCATTTTGGAAAAACCTGGTCATTTCTTTATTCTCTGACTGGAATTTCCAGATCATTTTTCCAGTCTCCTGACCAGTCTCTCAAAAGTTTACATGCTATTTGGAATTTATCATTTGACAATGATGTACATGAGACACTGTGAAAAATACAATATCGTTTAAGGTATTGATCTTGATACCAAGTAGATTAAAATCTAATGAGGAAAGAACAATTCACAATTGTTAAATTTAAATTTTCAAACTATGCAAAGTAAATATAAAACAAAATATGATCATCCTAATAAACACTGGCTTCCCACATGGTGCTAGTGGTAAAGAACTCACCTCCCAGTACAGGAGACGTAAGAGACATGGGTTCAATCCCTGGGTCGGGAAGATCCCCTGGAGAAGGGCACAGCAACCCACTCTAGTATTCTTGCCTGGAGAATCTCAAGGACAGAGGAGGCTGGTGGGTTACTGTTCATGGGGTCACAAAGAGTTGGCCATGACTGAAGTGACTTAGCATGCACACAATAGACACAGCACAACTTATAAGGGAATTCAGCAAATGGTATTAAACTTCCTTACTGCTGCAGTAATATGGAAGGCTTATAAGCAGTAGAAATTTTAAGCTAAACATGAATGGATCTTAAATAGATTCTCATAGTAATTCCTTAAATGTTTCTGGAAAAAGTTCCTTTGTTGCCTAATAAGAATAAAAGAAGTAAGAATTGCACAGTGATACATCCTGCTAATAAAAACACCAGTATGGCTAGGAGTCAGACACGGCTGAGCGACTTCACTTTCACTTTTCACTTTCATGCATTGGAGAAGGAAATGGCAACCCACTCCAGTGTTCTTGCCTGGAGAATCCCAGGGACAGGGGAGCCTGGTGGGCTGCCGTCTATGGGGTCGCACAGAGTCGGACACGACTGAAGCGACTTAGCAGCAGCAGCAGCAGCAACATGGCTACAGCCTCTGTTTACCCAATTAAAAAGGTAGTCTAGGAACAAAAACCTTGTCTCTTATTGCCTGTAACTCTTGAAGCTGAAAACTTTCTAACGAAACATACAGCCAAATTGCACATGCTAGCACTAACCCTAAATTTTCTTCGGATCAGTTGGGTGTGCAGGCTTTGAGCACACTCAGAAGCCCTTCAGCACCTCAAGGGCTTATTTTTAGGAAAGAGTGAGCATGACTTCTGGCATTATACCTCCCCTGGATAAACTACTTATTCATTGAGTCAAACTGGATTTCATTTTCGACATTAAGTCCCTGGGCAAAGTCAAGAGAGGAAGCAAAATACATATTAACATATGCAGAGTATAGCAATATGTCCTGCCCACGTCTTTCAGGGGTTATATTCACAGTCAACCCCTGAGATGCTACTAATGCAAAGATTAATAAAACACTGCTGAGCAGGTTGCCTACTGAGTGGACTATACATGCTTGTTTATGGCACACACGTCACTCACCACCCCTGAATGGAGAACTCTGGAATGCAGAGCCTCTGGCTGCATACAAATGTGGCTACAGGAGGAAGTCTGTTTATCTGGGGAATGTGCTACTGGCTGATTTATCATGAAAGGAGCCTGAAAAGAAGTGGTGGCTGCTCTTTCCCACAATCCGATAAGCTGTTACACAGAGATAAACAGTCGCATTGAATTAAGCATGTTTGTCTATTTTTCAATGCTGACTTTTAACTTCCTGTTCTTTCTGTTTCTTGGGGCTTCATTTTTAATAATACTAAGTTTTAAAATTATGCACAACCCTACAGTCTTAATCATCTCAAGTTCTGCTTTAAGGAAAAGGTAAATAAGAAAATATTGACAGCGAATTTTACTCTAATTGATGTTTAACTGGTAACTGTCTAAGACTACATAAAGTGTTACTTAAGGATGCCCTGTCAGAGGGCTTAAAACTATTTCACATGAAATAGGTGTTAGTCAACTTGTTTTTAAGTACTGTATATCTAATATTTTAATATATATATAATATGCAATGAATTGCTTTTTCAATCAAATACTTAATAACAATCACCATGTTAAAGGAAACCCATGGCAAACTTATTATCAATATTTTCACAAATGGTGGAGATAGTTGGTAGAAAGAGAGATGAGTACTTTTCCATCACTCTCTCTGTAAAAACATACAAGCATTTAAATTATTCGACACCAGGCATAATGTTTATTTGTTTACAACTAAAGTTTCTATCTTGGGTACCCAGTTCATGGCCCAGCACACACAAATTAGGTGTTCAATAAATATTTGATGAATGACTGCATCTGTGAAGCTTTGAAACAGGATAATAGGCATGTTCCTACTTCAGTATTCTCCTGACTGAAAACCAGTAAATGTAGGAATGTAGGTCAACTTGAGGCCACATCTTTCCTGGCTTTGTACAGATCTGCCTCAGCTACAACTTCCCAATTCAAAGGCAGCATTTTCTCCTACATGCTGCACAAAATACTGCCTGCTGGCAGTCCTGTCATCAAAGAACATAGGGGAAGAACATTTGGGATGATCAGGTAGGTAATGACATAGAACAACTGATTTCTCTAATTTCCACTTGCTATGCCACAAGTGAAATAGTGGAGTCATTTGCAAATATCATTATTGTGGATAGCTATATTCCTTCAAGAAATATTTGTTGAATATCTGGATGACAGACACTACGCCAGGCCCTGGGTACATAAAGGCAAACACAACACGGGCCCTACGTATGAAACAGACAGACTGACGCTCTGACAGTCTGACACACACTACTACTTTCAGCGTGCTGTGATGTGTCATCTGAAGCCTTCTCTGGCCAAGAGCGTTTTCTTAAGAGAATTAAGCTTTCCATAAACTATAGGGTCATCTTTACTCTGTATAGTCAAATTTCCTTCATATTCAGGAGATATCTACATTTTTAATAGGAAAACGGTAAGACTGCGTTGATGACCTTCTTTTAATTAACTATTCTCTTTCATTAGGCACATAAAACAATTATTTTGTAGTGCCAATTTCAGTTTCTTTATCATTAGTGATAATGATCGCAATGTCTTTTACCTTCCACGGCAGTTTTGCTTCAAAGGGAATTGCACATAAAGATCAAAGAGAGACCAGAACTCACAGGAAACAAACAAGATTCTACTACAGTGTCAACCTCTTTAAAAGTCATTATTATTATTAGATTTTCTGGTGCCCTATGGCAGATCTCCCAGAGAAGCTCTGGGTTAACACTGAGTGTTCCAACCACCACCACTGTGAGTGTGGAAGTTCACACCTATTAAATAAACAAAACCAAACTCAGGTGACTTGCGTGTCTCAAGAAAACAACCCATCACTTGCCTCACATAAAAGGAATAGGAAGCATTTGGAAAGCCAGGTTTTAAAGGGCAATGCCAATAGGAGAAGGAAGAAATGTCAAAGATACTGAAATATACACTAGACTAATTCTTGTCTGGATGTTTTCGTTGAGTTTTGGTTCTTTTCTGCCTACCTTAAAAATCCTTAATGTTGTGCATTTCATTTATTCTAAATGAGCAAAGAAACAAATATGAATCGTAATAATAAATGCAAATATTTCTTGATCCAGCTACAGCAGGAAGACAAAGCAAGAAATAAACAATTTGACTGAGGAAGGAAGATAGGAAAAAATTCTTGGCCTTTTCTGGTACTGACCACAAGATCTTAAATGTTAAGTTGATATTTACCGAACAGTGTAGAAGGGCCTTCCTAGCAAAGAGACCAACATGTGCAGGATGATGATGTCATCATCATCCTCTGAAGTGAAGAGTTCAAATGACCGAAGCATAAGGTTTGAAGGTAGAGGTGAGATGATGCTGATGGGCATGGTAAACAATAAGACTTGAGAGCTTGCCAGATTCAAGATCATGGAGCATGAAGTCCTTCTTTCAACCTAGAGGCAAGGGGAAGTCAGTATAAATTAATAAGAGATGGGCACTCTGAACAGCAATTAAGATTATACGTTAGACAGAGTATCTCCTCCAATGGGACACCCAATGGCTAACATTTACTAGTATTAATATATTTGAGAGCACACTGGTGGTATGCCTTTTAGACAGTCTGACTGAGCCATAAGCAGCCAGGAAAGACCCCTCCTCCATAAAACCTCACAAATACACCATCATGCACAAAAGTGGGAGAGCAGACCCACATACTCAACCACACACACAGAGGCATGCAACTGTGTGTTGTCAGGAAACTGCTGCAGGAGTCCCTGCTCTACCGTCTCTCACCTGCCTCTGATATAATAAGCTTACATCACCAAGGGGATGGGCAAATTGAGAGAGTGTGCTGACCAGTGCTTACCCTAGTGCCAGGGAGCCACGTGTCAAGAGTACAACAGCAGGTCCATTGGTTCGTGTGCATGTGCAACCAGACAGCCCCACACCAGGATTTTTTAAAAAGTCCCCTGGTAAGACCCCAGCCTACTGTCAACAACATGATCCCCACCTTTGCTTGATTCATAAAAGTTGCATACGTTCAAGCTTATCATGTAAAAAGAAGCTTGATTTAGGGAACTGGCCTAAGCTCCAGTGTACTGTGCAGACCCCAGCACTCATGCTTACCATTCTCCCTGAAATGTGAGGCCCATGTCAGGAGCTGCCTAGCCCCAGCTAAACAAGGCAGCCACCAGGCATCACACTTTCTCCAAAATCAGTGTTATATCAATGCTACAGGTTATACAATAAAAAATTGTATAAGTTTACATTTGAGGAAGGTTCAGTTCAATTCAGTCACTCAGTCGTGTCCGACTCTTTGCGACCCCGTAAACTGCAGCACGCCAGACCTCCCGTTCATCACCAAATCCCGGAGTTCACTCAAACTCACGTCCATCGAGTCGGTGATGCCATCCAACCATCTCATCCTCTGTCCCCTTTTCCTCCTGCCCCCAATCTCTCCCAGCATCAGAGTCTTTTCCAATGAGTCAACTCTTCGCATGAGGTGGCCAAAGTACTGGAGTTTCAGCTTTAGCATCATTCCTTCCAAAGAAATCCCAGGGCTTATCTCCTTTAGGATGGACTGGTTGGATCTCTTGGCAGTCTAAGGGACTCTCAAGAGTCTTCTCCAACACCACAGTTCAAAAGCATCAATTCTTCGGCGCTCAGCATTCTTTACAGTCCAACTCTCACATCCATACATGACCACTGGAAAAACCATAGCCTTGACTAGACGGACCTTTGCTGGCAAAGTAATGTCTCTGCTTTTGAATTTGCTATCTAGGTTGGTCATAACTTTTCTTCCAAGGAGTCTTTTAATTTCATGGCTGCAGTCACCATCTTCAGAGAGGAAGGTTATCTTTTCCTAATTCACAAAGAGACGGTTTGGAGGCTAGCATCGGAGAAGGCAATGGCACCCCACTCCAGTACTCTTGCCTGGAAAATCCCATGGACGGAGGAGCCTGGTGGGCTGCAGTCCATGGGATCGCTAAGAATCAGACACGACTGAGTGACTTGACTTTCACTTTTCACTGTCATGCATTGGAGAAGGAAATGGCAACCCACTCCAGTGTTCTTGCCTGGAGAATCCCAGGGATGGGGGAGCCTGGTAGGCTGCCATCTCTGGGGTCGCACAGAGTCGGACACGACTGAAGTGACTTAGCATCAGCTCCCTAACAATATACTGCTATTGTCCTGTTAGAGATAACAAGAGACTGACATTATGGGTTAAAAAAAAAAAAAAAAAAAGAGGACGTGGCTTTGGGAAGGGCTCTTTTGTGTAGGTTTCTGGCTCAGAAGCCTGGGTACAGAGAAGAACCATTCACAGAGATAAGAGTAGACCCTGAGGTGTCAGAGGATGTGTAGAGAGAACTATTTATCTGTTATGTTTGGTCACTAGGTCATGTCCAACTCTTTGCGACCCCATGGACTGTAGCACACCAGGCTTCCCTGTCCTTCACTATCTCCTGGAGGTTCTCAAACTCACATCCATTGAGTCCATGATGCCATCCAACCATCTTATCCTCTGTCACCCCCTTCTCCTGCCCTCAATCTTCCCAGTAATTCCTCAGTCTTTTCCATTGAGTCTGCCCTTTGCATCAAGTGGTCAAAGTATTGGAGCTTCAGCTTCAGCATCAGTCCTTCCAGTTCAGGGCTGATTTCTGACTGGTTTGATCCCCTTGCTGTCTAAGGGGCTCTCAGTTGTAGTGCTAGAGAGCTGTTTAGCAGGCAGTTAGCCTAGGAGACTGTTAAGTGGTTGAAACTGTGAACACTAGTTGAGCTAACCCAAGAAAGGAGTATTCAGTACTGGAATTGAGATGTAATCGGACATGAATCATGAGAACAGAAACCTAGGAAGCAGAAACAGGTAGAAAAAAATTAAGATTTCAATTAAGTAAAATGAGGACTACAGAGGGTTTGTCGTTGAAAGACAGGGAATAAAGACTCATAGCCAAGTTGCTTCCCTACCAATAGCAAAGTAAATGACTCAGTAGAGATTACTGAACTGAACATTAGAAAAACCAGAGTCTGAACACTACTAAGTGCAGCTTGTCAGGTCACTTCCTCTCTTTAGTCCTCAGTGTCCATTTCTGGGAGGTGGGGCCACTAAGAGCTATGTCACGGGGTGTTTTAAGGACTGGGTGAGAATACTTGGGAGCACTCCTGGTGCACTGCTCCATATGTGTTTAGTAGATGGTAACTGGAGTCATTATCCCACCAAAGGTCTGAATGGGGACCATCAGTATAATCACTGTTGCCTTCTTTACCATTTTTGTTCATTCAATTTTTATCTCTTTAGGAATTTGGTGACAGACTCTGTTAGTCTGCTCCTCCTTTACACGAAGGACAGACCAAAGATCCAGGCTGGCAATGAGAGAGGAGGACTAGCGGGCAGCATTGGCTCCATCCACTGATATCTCCCAGAGGTACAGACACGGGACTCATGAAGATGTTGACAAGACTCCAAGTTCTTACATTAGCTTTGTTTTCAAAGGGATTTTTACTTTGTTTAGGGGACCATAACTTTCTTAGGAGGGAGATTAAAATAGAAGGTGACCTCGTTTTAGGGGGCCTATTTCCCATTAATGAAAAAGGCACTGGAACTGAAGAATGTGGGCGAATCAACGAAGATCGAGGGATCCAACGCCTGGAAGCCATGTTGTTTGCTATTGATGAAATTAACAAAGACGATTACCTGCTCCCAGGAGTGAAGCTGGGGGTTCACATTTTGGATACCTGCTCAAGGGATACCTACGCATTAGAGCAATCACTGGAATTTGTCAGAGCATCTTTGACTAAAGTGGATGAAGCCGAGTATATGTGTCCTGATGGATCCTATGCCATTCAAGAAAATATCCCACTGGTCATTGCAGGGGTCATTGGCGGCTCTTACAGCAGTGTTTCCATACAGGTAAGACTGACAGTGTTGTTAATAAAACACTGTATCTCTTTGGTTTTATGTCTTTGGGGAACAAAAGGAAAATATCCTAATAGCTTCATCAATGGGTGATATTAACCATGTAATTGTTCATTTCTGTAAGTCTCTGGTAATATAGGTTTGCAGACAGAACAGTACTTGAGCAATGAAAATTGTTTAAAGATATAGCAGGTAGCTAGTGCAGCATAATGAGCTACTCCAAAATTCAGTGACTTAAAACAACAATTATTACTTACTATAGTTTATAAGTCTGAAGACTGGCTGGAGTGAGCAGATCACAGCTAGGTTCAGCTGCAGGTAGCTCTGCTCCAAGTTTGTCCCTTATCCTCCACCTGGAATCAGTCAGCTAACCCGGTCATGTTTGTCTGAGTGATGACAGAGGTGCAAGAGAATGCAAATTTAACTGCACAGGCCCCTTCCAAACTTCTGCATGCTTCCCAGCTGTGAACATCCCACCAGCCAAAGCAACTCACAAGGCTCAGTCAGAATCAAGGAGCAGGGAAACAGGTGCCACCCACAACCCACGTGCTGCTAAGTTACATCACAAAGATGCGGCTACATCACAGAGCCATGACTTCAAGTCCTCAATACAAACAAGCATAACACTGAGCTCTATTTTTTTCCACATTAATTTTTTCCCAAGCATTGCTTTATTCAGAGATAAATTATAAAAAATTTCTCATGGTATAAACCTGCAAATGTATGCAGAGATGCTAGATAATTACAAAAAAAAAAAAAAAATAGAGGGAACAGTTTAGCACATAACTAGATAAAAAAACTGATAATTGGTTCTCATAATTTTGTTAGGGAAAGAAGGAACATATTAGTCAAACTCTTACAATGCTCACAGGTCACAAAATTAGAGATGGAAAAGAGCTAAGAAATCATCCAGCTCAAAATTCTCATTTTCCCATGCCCTAGAAATACTGGTTTCATGAATATTTCCATTGGTAGGTAGCACATGAACTAGAACTTAGATTGATCTCTTGTACTTTTGGGCTCTTTCAACTCTTCTATGTGATTTTTATGCTATATGAAGTTCAATATTTTTCCCGGTAAATGTGGCAGTAATACAAGTCCATAAGATATGAATCACATACTTTGCTTCCTACCAAATGACTGTCATCAAAGCTCCATACACTAAAAGAAGTCATATTACACCCATGTTGTCTGTACATGTCACCAACCACTTAAGTTGGCTCCACTCACATTGGAATAATCTTATTTCCATATCAGAGACTCAAGGCCTATAAAATTCTACATAGAGTTCTGTGCTGCTCTAAGCAGCTAGTGCAAATTTTTTTCCTTCTATAAGCACACATTCATATTATGAGTAATTAGGATAATTGATTTTTCATAAATATCCTTTGACTTCATTAGATGGATAGAAAATACTGCACATCTCAAAGCATATCATGTTAATTTTGCCTCTATTTTTACACTTGGATAACAAAAGATGGAATTTGCTATTTGAGAAGAGAAAACTCAAGTCTATATTTGTCATACTTCAATAATAATTTCATCAGATAAGTGCCAAACATTTTATAAATATTTATCTTGTACTCAATATTACCACTAGAAATGAATTACAAATATGTTTTTCTGACCTTAGTTTCTCCCAATACAGTAATAGCACTCCACAGCAGATGTGTAAATACATATTTACCCAAAGTAATTAACAAACTGTGCTAGGCAAATAAAATTTTAATCTACTTTTACTTTTTTATTACCTATAAACTTCTCAAAAGGGGTCAGATTATCTTTTTAAAATGTAGGTTATTAAAAGCCTGCAGTTGTTCACAAGGGGAAAAACCACTTAATCATCGAAGGACCTGGCTTATTAGTTCACTTATCTGGTCTATATCTCTATAAAATCACAAATACTGATATGGTTTTTGTCTCCACATTATACATAAGGAAACTAAAACTCATATTATATTGAAAAGGACATAGATTTAGGCAGCACCAAATGGAATTTGAACTCCAGCTCCACAATTTACAAAAAGTGAGTGAGTGTTAATCGCTCAGTCACTTCAGACTCTTTTCGACTGTAGACTGTAACTCACCAGGCTCCTCTGTCCATGGGATTGCCATTTCCTCCTCCAGGGGGATATTCCCGACTCAGAATCAAACATAGGTCTCCTGCAATGCAGGCAGATTTTTTTTTTTATCATCAGAGCCTTCAGGGAAGCCCCAATTTACAAGCTTATTTATAAAATAAGGAAAATACTATCCACTTTAAAAAGTTATTGAGAGGATAAATTGAGAGAAGCCATGGGAAATGCGTTACCAAAAAAACTAACAGATTCAATAAGCAGTAACTATTATGAACCTAAAATCTTGGGGAAAATCGGTGGAAGAGCCACCTCTAACACCAGCTCCAAGAAGTTCCGAGAAATTGTTGCTGGTCCCTCATGTGCCTCGTCAGTCAGGTAATCTGTACAAAGCTCCCTGGGTGCATCCTGCAACATCAGAGGGGTTAGAGAGACCACTCAAGTCACAGAACTCAGCCTTGACCTCGAGGAACCTAAATTCTGGCTATGGATACAGTACTATTATGAAATAATAGTGACTACACTTCTGAATACATTCAAGGGGCTTACATGGTAAGAAATGACCTTTGGGAAAGTTTTGAAGGTGACTGAGAGAATGAAAGCTGCACTAGAGAAAAGCTAATTGGGCCACAGTCTGCATGAAACACTGGATCTGAGGAAGTCAATCAGAAAGACATGGTAGGAGTCTGCGAGCAAGAGGACAAAGACCTTGCCAGCAGTAAGAGTGTGAGCCGGAGAAGAAATGAGAGAGAGGGCTTCACTGCCCCCTTCCCGGTCCCCAGGTGCTCAGGCTCTGATTAGGCCCCCACTGGTCCCCTCAGCCAAAGGAAGTGGGGAGGTGGGGCCATCTGTCTACACTCTGATCTCCAGGCCACCTTCCAAGGAATCCTTTGCCATAGAGCCTTAGCCTTAGCCTTAGCCTTTCAGCTAAGCATCATGAATGAAAAGCAGTCTTAGGGGCTCTTACATAGGTAAGAATTCAGGTGTGTTACCCTTGTTAATCCTATCTGTCTTTAAATAAGAATTCTTTTAAAGAAATAGTCAATAGCAATCCAAAGCAATAAATTCCTGATGGGGACTTTGAGACACTCTTGCACCTACATTAATGAGAGAAGTGTTTTAGAAGAGAGGCATTTTCTGGGTGCCCCTCACCCTCACTTTTGTTCAGGATGGATTCTGATCCTCTGCCCTGGTGTCTGGTAACTGTGGTGACAGCGTGCAGCTGGTAGCCACAAAGATGCATGCCCTGTGGTCACCTCTGTCATCCATTTTCAACTGCTTTTAACTTCTTGAATAATTACTGGAAAACGTCTGAGCTTGAACTGAGCTAGGGGGAGAAAAGAGGGTTAAACTGTAGGGGGGAAAAATATATATATATATATATACACTAAGATAAATTCACCACACAATTACAAAGATTCCACTCATTTAATTGTTGCATCCAGTATCAAACCACAGCACAGAGTTTTTAGTCACAAAATCATTCCTGAGAGCCAGACTTATCAAGAATGATAAAATTTGTGCATCTTCTCTTTTGTGGTTGGGTCAGTTTAGACATTATCATCTCCCCATTTGGCCAGAATAGCTTTACTCTTGGGATGGCTTCAGAAAGTACTTTTCTCTCCAGTTTCCTCTCCTCTCATTATCTTCCTACTAAAGAAGAATTCCTCTAGAATCAGCAGAGGAGACACCCTCCACTGTATTAGTTCATACAACAGGCAGCCTGCAGACAGCAAAAACCACGTGGAAGGAGAAATTCTTAATGATTTGCTGAGTTAATCTGTATCACCATTGACAAAAAAACAGAATATTTTCTTGACACTCTTAATAGACAAACCAGTTTTTGGTGGTCCATTGTCTAAAGCAACAGAATGGATTTTTTAATTTGGTAATCAATGAAAGCTAGAATCAAAATCCTTCTTTATTAGCAAATATTCATGGAGTCCATTCACCACCCACTCTGGTGAATAAGCCTCTTTTCAAAGTATTTTAAAGATTGTATTCCACTCTCCTCTATAAGCCTGCAACCCACCCACTTGGGGGAAAACACTGTTTATTCAAGTAGAAAAGCAGGTTGGTTGCCTTTAGCAAGGCAGTTGTCTACATGGTACTTTTCCGAAGCAGTGTTTACACGTGTGCTTTTTTCAAACAGACTGTAGCTAGAGCTCCTAAGTTGTTCAGTCAAAAAAAAAGTCTCATGAATTGTTCCAAAATATTCCTTTCAGGAAATGTCCATTTCCTTGGTCTTTCTTGCCTTAGCCAGAGCAAGGTCAGCTGCAACAGAACAGGCATAAGTTGACCCAGTTATTATTGCATCCCTGAGTGTTAAAGTAGCCTCAGCAATAAATGGATATTTGGGTTACATAGCTCATACAAAGGGCAGAAGAGAGCCTTGAAAGGATCCTAATGCCTCTTTTCCATGCCTGACACAGTAAACTCTTTTTTCAGAATTTTTAGCACTAGTCACATCCCAAGAACTCCCTGACCCTGGGAGGTAGTCATTATATCGTTTACCATGACATGGATTTGGACATGTCATGCATTGCTCACATCAAGTCCCTGAGAAGAGTAGCTCAAACTAAATCCCTTGCAATAAGTTTCCCAGATTTTATCTAGATAGGGTATGAAGAATAGCCTATAAAGACACTAAGCAGTCTATTCTTCCTCCTCCACCCAATTGCACAGTGAGAAAGTGGACCAGCACTCCGGTCAATCTGTATTAAGTATCGTCTTCCCTCAATGATTCATTCCTCCTTTAATTCAAATGCTGTGGGGAAGACTCACACATGAATTCCTGTTATCATAGGAACATCAGAAAAACAGTTGAAGGACTAGATGTTACAAAAGGCCTCATAGGGTTAGCTGTGTCCAAGGATCAGATAGACTCCAGAATGGAAAAATAATGCTTTTTTTCTGTGGATAAATAAATAATTTTTTTAATTTAAATTTATTTATTTTAATTGGAGGCTAATTACTTTACAATATTGTATTGGTTTTGCCATACATCAACATGAATCCGCCACGGGTGTACACGTGTTCCCAATCCTGAGCCTCACCCCCCACCTCCCTCCCCATACCATCCCTCTGGGTCATCCCAGTGCACCAGCCCCAAGCATCCTGTATCCTGCATCAAACCTGGACTGGCGATTTGTTTCTTATATGATATTATACATGTTTCAATGCCATTCTCCCAAATCATCCCCCTCCTCCCTCTCCCACAGAGTCGAAAAGACTGTTCTATACATCTGTGTCTCTTTTGCTGTCTCGCATACAGGGTTATCATTACCATCTTTCTAAATTCCATATATATACGTTAGTATACTGTATTGGTGTTTTTCTTTCTGGCTTACTTCACTCTGTATAACCAGCTCCAGTTTCATCCACTTCATTAGAACTGATTCAAATGTATTCTTTTTAATGGCTGAGTAATACTCCATTGTGTATATGTACCACAGCTTTCTTATCCATTCATCTGCTGATGGACATCTAGGTTGCTTCGTGTCTCTTTCAATTCTGGTTTCCTCGGTGTGTATGCCCAGCAGTGGGATCGCTGGATCATAAGGCAGTTCTATTTCCAGTTTTTTAAGGAATCTCCACACTGTTCTCCATCATGGCTGTACTAGTGTGCATTCCCACCAACAGTGTAAGAGGGTTCCCTTCTCTCCACACCCTCTCCAGCACTTATTGCTTGTAGACTTTTGGGTCGCAGCCATTCTGACTGGCGTGAAATGGTACCTCATTGTGGTTTTGATTTGCATTTCTCTGATAATGAGTGATGTTGAGCATCTTTTCATGTGTTTGTTAGCCATCTGTATGTCTTCTTTGAGAAATGTCTATTTAGTTCTTTGGCCCATTTTTTGATTGGGTCATTTATTTTTCTGGAATTGAGCTGCAGGAGTTGCTTGTATATTTTTGAGATTAGTTGTTTGTCAGTTGCTTCATTTGCTATTATTTTCTCCCATTCTGAAGGCTGCCTTTTCACCTTGGTTATGGTTTCTTTTGTTGTGCAGAAGCTTTTAATTTTAATTAGATCCCATTTGTTTATTTTTGCTTTTATTTCCAATATTCTGGGAGGTGGGTCATAGAGGATCCTGCTGTGATTTATGTCTTGCCTATGTTCTCCTCTAAGAGTTTTATAGTTTCTGGCCTTATGTTTAGATCTTTAATCCATTTTGAGTTTATTTGTGTGTATGGTGTTAGAAAGTGTAGAGCAGAGTTTCTCAGCATTGTCACTATTGGGCTGGATACTTCTGCTGTGTGGAGCTGCCCTGTGCACTACAGGTTGGTTAGCAGCGCCCCTGGCCCCTCCTCACTAGACTGCATGCCAACAGGACCTTAAGTGGTGGTGCACCCAAATGTTTCCATACACTGTCAAACGACAAAGTTCTCCCCCTCCCCCACGGACCAGCACTGACTTAGAGCAGGGTGTATCTACAGCCAGCATAAGGAAGACTTATTAGAAATGAAATGATAGTCCTGAATGAGGAGGCTGTAAGTCCTTCATCACTGGAGTTATTCAAACAAAAACTGACCTATATGTAATTGAGGAGACAAAGCAACATATTAGTATCTGAATTGTGTTGCATTTAAGGGCATTTCTTAATTTTATAATTATACGGTGCTAAAGCAAAATACTCTATTAAGATGAGTGATTATAACGAAAGTATCTAAAACATGAAACAAAATAAATTATAGACTCTTTTCCATTGGGAGTAATTTGAAGAAGTCTAATCAATTGTTACTTCACTTGATTATGGTAGTATTTGTGTGAGTTTGGTAAATCAAGCTTCTCAGTTATGTACTAGTTACAACTAGGACACATATAATTTCCCTTTCATTAGAAAATAAGCACTTATTAAGCATATGTATTTTAGGTTCAGCAAGAACACTACTGTGTAGACTAGGTAAGGGGAAACAGAGAACATGCAAAATAAAATGCATAAATCTTATTACAAAACAGAAACAGGCTCATAGAAATAGAAAACAAGTTCAGAGTTACCAAAGGGGAAAGGAGAGTGAGGATATATTAGGAGCTTGGGATTAACAGAGACACACTACTACATATAAAATAGATAAACAATGAGGAGCTACTATATGGCATAGGGAACTATATTAATATCTTGGGACAACCCACATGGGAAAAGACTCTGAAAAAGAGTATCATTTTGCTGTATACCTGAAACACTGTAAATCAACTGTACTTCAATAAAAATATTTATAAATAGTAGACATTTTATGAGCCCTTGAGGCATCTATAAGCAAATATCAAATCCATACATAAAACACGTACAAGAACTGAGAATCAGTTGACCCTGTAAGTACTAGGAGACCAGAGAGAACAATGGAATGAGCAGAAGGGAATGGAGGTAAAGAGGAAAAAGACTCTTAGATCTGTGTGAACAGAAAGCTTGCCTTGGAAGTGTCCCTGGAAAGCTGCTTTCTCATAGTCTAATGATGTATACTATCTGCTCATTCTTGCCTAAAAAGGAGAACAAAGTGTTTCTTCTCTCTGGAATGCACTGTCCCTTAGCCATTTGGCCAAGCCAAATCCTTCTCTCTTTCTGTTCTCAGCTCAGACACTGTCCTTTAAAAAAAAAAAAAAAAATCCCTTTTATTTGTTTTTAACTTTTTGGCCATGCCACACAGCATATGGAATCTTAGTTCCCTGATCAGGAATAGAATCCATGCCTCCTACAGTGAAAGTGCAGAGTCTTAACCACTGTACTGCCAGGGAAGCCTCATACCCTATCTCTTTTGAGAAATGTTTCCCAAGCTCCCACTACTTAAGTACACACCTCCATTACTAGCTTATTAACTATAATTATTCCTTTGCATATCTATTTTCCCACCTAACAATAAGCTACTTGAGTTTGGGAACCACATCTTTTATCTTTATATTGAGGGTACCTAAAACAATACCTCCACCAAGTTGAGAGTAAATGCTTTTTGAATGAATTGAAAGAAGTAACAGACTGATAACCTGCTGCCTGTCCAGAAGGCTGGAAATCCCTGAATGAATCCTGGGTTGCAGATCACAACCATGACCTACTTATTCTAGGTCAGTCTGGATGATCATAAATGAAAAATAAGCATTTTTATACAATGGAAAACTGCATATGATACAAAAGACAGATGATGTAGCAAAGTGAGCTTGTGGGACAAACCCCCCCACCACACCCTCCCCACCTTCACTGCATGCCACAAAAGATGCCTTGATTTGAGAGTAGCTCTAAGGGTTCCACTCCATTTGTCCTTAGACTGACTATTCCCAGAGACTACTATCCAACACTCAACACAGGTGGGCACCCGGGGCCATTCCAGATTAGGTTAGTGCCTCATACTTATTCTCATCAAGCTCTCTTCAGGCTTTCCACATAAAGAATACAGTGTTGACTATGCCAGATTCTATGCTAGAAGCCAACACGAAACAGAAGGAAACATCATCCTATCCTTAAGACAAGCAGAGTGACAGCATTAGAAATCCATTCACAAATCCACCTTTAGTGTCTCTATCACTAGAAAAGCAAAAATGATAGTTGCATTTAATGAGCTTAAAATTGCAAACACAACAATCACAGCAAAGATACAGCTATACACTTTTAGCATGCCTTCCTAAAAATTTCAGCTCGGTAATTAAAACTCTGGGTGCAGACTAACTAGAATTTATTTAATCCTTGACTCTTTCCTCATTTCTAAGACTAAGATATTAATAGGACTTCTTTTACTGGGTTATTGCATGAATTAAATGAGAAAATACATGAAAACTAGGTTAAAAAAATAGAGTTTCACACATAATGAGAATTAAACATTTTTGATTTTAGTATATATTATCTGTTGGCTTTAAAAAAAAAAAAAAAAAAAACTTTCAACATCTCTAGTGCAAGAGGAATAGTTCCAAGAGGAATTGAGGTTCATGAAGGTCAAGTACCAAGTTTAAGTTTCTACCACTTTACAAGCAGTGGAATCAACATTAAAATCTAGATAGCTGGCCTCCCACACTGCTATCCTGATCACCCCCTCTCACAGCCTAAGCGTCAGAAAAACTCAAGAACTATCTCAGATAGAATCTGTTTATTTATTTCCTTCCCAGACTTTTCATGCTAAAGCAATCTCACAAATCCCACCCCACACTCCCCCCCATCAAAACAGGGCTGTGTTATTTAAGGACTTTATCTCAGGGAGGGAGGCAACAGCAAGAGCAATTCAAAAATGCTTTTGTTAACATTGTTTCACTGTAGAAATTTCTCGCCAGAGGTAATTATCTAAGATGCACTATTTCTTTTCCTTTGCTTTGGAGTTAATTTATTCCTTAATTAATTCCCCTTCTGTCATGTGTCTATTTGGAAACTACTCATGAAAAACAAGAGATTACCATCAGCACCACTGGCCGCAGGGCAATAGAACGGCCCATGACTGAGAACCAGCTTCTGTGCTGTTCACACGTCTAGGATGGAGGTCGTGAAATGGGCATTCCTGAAAGATCAGTAAGTGTTTCATAATATAGTACAATTATAGATTAACAGGTCAGCTCATCAATGTAGGACTATTGAAACTTTCAGTTAAAATTTAACAACACAAAGTTCTCTTTCCAAATCACTATCAAATATGTGCCTTCTTAATAGCTCAATATATACAAGGCTCAGGATGTCAATATGGAAACAGCCAATGCGTAGCAGTTTATAATAATGCAAGTCTATTGATTTAATGCAGAATAGAAGCACTTTTACAGTTCTCTGAAAAACGCAGTTGAAAACTTAGAGTATTTTCGCAATAGTGGACTCTGAAAATTCAAGAAAAATGTTCCCAAAACACCTGCAGTTAAACTCTAAGCAAACACTGCTACTCCAGGCCGTATAGCAGTGGGACTTGGAACACTGAAATTGTGGTGTCGCTATTTTTGACATCACCACCTGGTATATTATGGAAATCCCTCTGTTACTAGTGACAAAGTCTTGATTCCTGCCAGCTCCTTGATTTTACATTCCCATAGAGGGAACTGTAAAACACAAGAAAATACAATAGGGACAACATCTTCAAAAATTATATGCCAAAAATAGACCAGGTTTACTTGCCAAGTGGTCAGAATGGCAAAGCATATTGAGACATTTGCCGTCACTTATTAGGGTCAAATTGGCAGGGCGTGCATCCCAGGGACTAGCAGGTCCCTACCAGGCACTGTGTCTCCACTTTGGGTGGCTGCCATTAGGTTCACAATGAGGCCTCAGAGAATACAAACCAGGCAATTAAGCTCTCCCAGTGTGGAAAACAGATGTGATGGAACACATAATCTATAATTTGTTCAGGATTTTTCTCCAAAAAGTAACCTTCCATCAAAGCAAAAAGGACATATGTGCATTAAGCATACATTACCTATATTGACACAGTAGTTTTAAGGAATATCATTTATACAAGATTTAAGAAATGTGACAATAAATGTAAGCTGGTGTCATCCAGTGAACTTCAGCTGCTATCAGAGTTCACTTAACTGAATCTCTGCTTTTATTTCTACCTGCAAGAAACTGCTTATGCCCTTTTTCTGAGATGCTTCCAGGAATTTAAAAGTTCTTTAGCCTTTTTATAGTCTCCAATGATGAACATTATTTATGACCTGCTTCTTTTCAAGAAGATTTCAAGGTGACCCGTAATGACACAAACAGGAGAACAAATTAAGACATGAGTACTTAAGTAATTACTACCAACCGAATAAATGGTTTTAATGAACTCGGGTTTTATTTTTTAACTTCCAATCTTGACCTTTCTACTATTAACTTATTAACTGCTATTAGGATTACAAGGTCCCTGGCCTTCAACACCTCACAGCCTGAGTCAGAATGAGTATGTTGTCCATCTGATTACCCTTCCCTGACTTTTTCTTTTCAAGCTGGATGTCATCCACTGTGGCCTGCTTAGAACATAACTTTTGTCATGTCATTCCTTTATTTAAACTTTGTAATGTCTTTTTATCTCTTAAAGAATAAAAATCAAAATCTTTATCATAGCATGTGAAATACTTAGCAGTCCAGGCACAATCCTTTAATTCTTCCTCATCCTACTAATCCCTAGAGGGCACTGGGTACCCTGATAACACTGAATAATCTGCTACTCATAAGGCAGAAGTGAATTTGCCCATCTCTGCCTTTGTGCTCATCTTTCTGCCTGAAAACTTCCTTTCCCTTCCTCTGCTTGGTAAACATTCACTCGGTCTTCAGGATCAAGTCTAAGTGTTACCTCTACACGGGAACCCACCATGACTCACTTGAACCTGCTCCTTCACCTGTGTTTTTGTATATGTACATGTATCTCCAAATTTTATCCTTAGTATGCTTCTTTGTCTCCCACAAGACTACACCTTCCTAGAAGACAGTGGGGGTACATTGCTCATCTTAGGACAATATAAATTTGAGCATAGTGTCTTGTAACATCAATGTCGATTGAAGTTTGCTGAATGAATGACTGCTGGATCAGCCATTCCCACCACCTCTTTCATTTTTTGAACATTTACTAAGTGCCAGCTGGTGAGTTAAGTGCTTCACAAGTATTAGCACTTCATCCTTAAATAACTTCACAAGCCAGAGACTACTTATTCCCTTTTTACAAAAGAAGAGACTGAAGCTTAAGGAATTAAAATAACTTAACTAAACCAATAACTTACAAAACTAAACTCAAGCAGCTAGTGAGAGAATGGGCTGGTATTCCACTGCTGGCCTATTTGATGCCAATCCTATGCACTGAATGGTTACCCTACTTGCTTATATGCCTGACAGTTCTGTTGAAGTGATGAACGTTTAACAGAAACCCATGAATAGCATAGTTTTATTTACTACAAATAATATGGTATACAGCCCTCTGTCCTAAACTATTGCAAAGGATCTCAGAAATAAATAAAAATCACTTTTTAAAAATTAAGCTACAGTCCTTAGCTCTTCCTACACATCCTCAACAGTTTCGGACGTCAGTTAACAGTAGAAAAGGATAGGAGTGTCTTTTTTAATCAATAGGTCTAAATTTATCACATTATGTTATACAAGTGACTTCAGGGGCCACAGAAAAGTATGGATTTGTTCAACTTGTGGCTTTGTTAAATCCTCAAGAGGCACTGTAAAAAATCAATATCCAAGGCACAAAAGGATGTGTTTTTAACAGGTCTTTTGCTGTCAAGTCATCCTTGAAGTCATCTTTTTGCAGGTGTCACTGGCAAACACTAACACACACCAGACAAGATATGCCATAGACTTTCTGATCTTATTGTTACGGACTGCAACTCAGACTCATTCAATCCCATGATTTCTCTTAAAAATTAATTCACGAGGGGAAAAGGAGTAAAGAGCAGATACAGGCTGATACAGTAGGCAACATGTCATCTTGTTTCCCTTCTAAGTATCTGCTAAGACTAGTTGGAAACAAGTCATTCCTGAGACAGTGCCTTGTTAGAAAGGGAGCAAGACAGACCCTTGTCAAATGTGGGTTTCACGATGAGAAACCTGACATGTCTGATGATGCCAGTCTCCCAGGAAAATGTGATTCAAGGGACCCTACATGGTCTACATAGCACTTCAGCCTCAGTAATAAGGGATGAGAATGCCAAAATGGCTAACCTTGCTATTCATGAATTACTTAGTCACAAAGGAAGAAAATGAAAATGTCTGACAATACGGGTTACAAACCACAGGTGTTGAGTGCAAAGATTTCAGGAGAGAGAGAGACAGCAGTCAGAGTTACTCTAAGCCATTTATGAAGGTTTCCACCATGATTAAAGAGTCCTTTTCTGGAACATCCCTACAAAATCATCAGGACTCAGTCATACCATTAATGGGAATGGCAATACAAATCTTGGACTAGAGTGTTTTTTGTGCTCACGGCATGTAAGAATCAGTGACTTTTGCAGATTAAACTGAGAAAATTGGCATTTGCTATGCTCTGTTATATGACTTCCTAAATCCAGATTAATCTCTGACCCTCAAATATGGGCTGCAGTCAACTCATTTCATGCAAAACATTCCCAGATGTGCTGCAGGTAAAACAAACAAACAACAAAAAAAAATGACTAATCCTTTCTGCAATAACAATATGATTGGCATCCTGTATGGGCAGATAACTCATGTGATGGGAACAGCTTGAATTCCTCAGGCAGTTTCTCAACTACACACCACCTCCAGTTTCATTTTAAAATCCAAGCCAATCTGAGGTTTCTGAACAGCTAATAGTACAGCTTGATCATTCTCAATAGAAAGGTCACTGTGGTCTCATCCCATAACAACTTTGAGAACTGGCTTTATGTAATAACATGGGTTATAAGGTAGCAGATGGCTTAAAGTACAGTAGTCTTGTGGGCTTGCATATAATCACTTAATTAAAAGAATGAAACAAAGCATTCAGCACTGCATGTGTGATAAAACAATTAAAGGTGTAGCTTATTCTTAGAAAACAGCCCCAAAGTGATATGGAAACAACACCAAATGCAAAGGCAAACACTTGGAGGTTATTATCAAGTCTCCTCATTCCCGGGACAGCACCAATGGCTTATTTTTCAAATGCACACAGTTCAGCTTTGTAGATAGCACTTTTCTTGGGAAGTAATAATTTGATGCCTCTTTACCATCTGGACTTGTTATAGCTAAGCACAGGTCCCCGTAAAAACCAGCTATTGTTGTCCCCATCAGCACAGCCTCAGAAGATAATAACCACGAACTTTCTGAAAAGAATCCTCATCACGGGCAATCACTTTAGTAGGACACTTACTTCTACTGGACTCTAGACCTACATCTGCCCTTTTGTCCTCTGTTGAATAAAATGTCTGGCATTGTGTCACCACAGAAGGCATGAAGGTCATGTTTAAAATGGGTATGTCATAGCCCTTATATGTGGACTTTAGAAAGAAAAGATACAAGTGGACTTACTTACAAAACAGAAAGCGACAGACTTAAAGAAATGAAATTGTGGTTGCCGGGGGGAAGGGATAGTTAGAAAGTTTGGATGGACATGTACACACTGCTATATTTAAAATGGACAACCAACAAGGACCTATGTATAGCATATGGAACTCTGCTCAATGTTATGTGCCAGGCTGGATGGAAGCGGGATTTGGGGAAGAATGGATACATGTATTATGTGTGGCTGAGTCCCTTCACTGTTTACCTGAAACTACCACAACACTGGTAATCAGCCATACCCCAATACAAAATAAAAGTTAAAAGTTTGGGGAAAAAGAATATGTATCTCAGTGAAACTATAAAATAAAATGGGTATGTCATGGATGTCCTGAATGGGAAGAGTGACCACAGGATGTGGAGGCTCACAGTGACTGACATTTCTAATTCATATTCCCTTTTTTCACAACCTCAAAGAATAGATTACCCCAGCTCTTTCCCAAAGCTTACACTCTTTTATCCCTATGATCAGAGCATCACTGAAATGAAGCATGACACCGAGAATTCTAAAGACTTCCCATAACTTGCTAAAAAAAAATGCCAGGAGAAATAAAACTCCCAAATAAATTGGTCTTTAACTCAAAATTCTCAACAGCAAATGAGGATGGTTTGGATACCTACAGGAGCCTGACTCCATAGTCAGCTATTGATTATTGGAAAAACATTCCCAAGAAAGAATAAGAACAGAGCAACTGATGTGAGTGCTGAGGGTTTGGCTGCTTACGTATCTGTACACAATGCATTAGTCTGCAGAAAAATCTTACCTTATGGGCAGACCTTAGTATGGGTTCATTTGATGAAGACTTCCCTTAGGTATATGTTTATCTGATTCCTACTTTAGGTTTATATGGTTTGAGGACTAAGGCTCCATGATAAGGCCTTTAGTCTGTTTTCCTTAAGATAAAAAGGCACCTTTGTAGCCCAAGGAAATTGGTGCAATAACCAGATCCAGTTGGCATTATACTGACTTCCTTTTGTATACTCCTAATTAGTTACACAGAGATACTCTGGAGAAATTTTGGTTTTAACAGTATGAAAACCTTAGCTTCAGCTACCTTAAGGTCTAAGCCAATTGTCTATGTATCATCTCACTTTGGAGAAAACTTGACAATGGTTAGCGAAGGATCTACAATGCACAGAATATTGTTTATAGGTAGTGTTTGAGAGGAGCTTTACATTGCTTACTGGGGTAGTTAGTTTGGGGGGGTTCCCACAGAAACGTATTATTGCAATTAGAAAAGGTCACGTGGAAGTGAAGCAAACTATCCACTCACTCATCAGCTCATTTATTTAACAAATAATACAGCGCACAGGCTTCCCAGGGAGCACAAGTGATAAAGAACCTGCCTGCCAATATAGGAGAGACATAAGAGATGTGGGATTGATCCCTGGGTCACGAAGATCCTCTGGATGAGGGCATGGCAACCCACTCCAGTATTCTTGCCTGGAAAATCCCCTGGACAGAGGAGCCTGGCAGGCTACAGTTCGTAGGGTCACAAAGAGTCGGACATGACTGAAGCGACTTAGCACACACACACATGCGCATGGCACACGTCTTTACTCCACAAGGCATCGAGGGAACAGAAATTAACAATGCACATTCCCTGGCCTTCAGAGTTTTCATTCCAGTAGAGGAATTAGTGAATGATCTAGAAGTCACCATACATTTTGATTAGTGCCATGAGGGAAATAAATAAAGGAGTGACAGTCTCAGAAAATGGGTGTGCAACTCAGCCTGAAGTAACTTCTCAGAGAAGGGGCCCTTGAATGGATTCACTGAGCAGACAAGGGGTAAAAGTCATTTTAAGCACAGGGAACAACATAGGCAAAGGCACATAGATTTGAGGACACAGTACATGGGAGAAACTAGATAGTTCATTGGGAGACAGAAATAATAGGGAAATAGTAGCAGACATTCAACATTATATACCATTGGTTGTTGGACAGCTATTGCTGGTGACGGCCATCCTGGGGCTTCCCTGATGGCTCAGCAGGTAAAGAATCCGCCTGCAGTATAGGAGACACAGGAGACACGGATTCAATCCCTGGGTTGGAAAGGGTATGGCAACCCACTTTAGTATTCTTGCCTGGAGAATCCCATGGAGAGAGGAGCTTCGAGGGCTACAGTCCATGGGGTAGCAAAGAGTTGGATGTGACTGAGCGACTAACACTTTCACTAAAACTGCAAAAATGAAACAAAGGCAGAACTACTAATTCAAACCATCACATCTGCTGGAAAACATAACAGTAGCTGGTCAAGCCCAGCATCTTTAGTATTTCTCAAATCAAAAAAAAAAAAAAGTCCATACATTTGTGGCTTGAGAGGTTGCACTGAAAACATTGCACTGCCTAGTCCAGGATAAGTTCAAACCACCCAGAAAGTGGATACTCCTCAGGTGTTTGAACACTGAACATAAAACTATAGTACACTATGTGCAGAAAGGGCTTCTAGGAAACCTGGATGCAGTCTTTCGGGCATTAGGAAACAACGTGTTTCCTACATAAATCATAAAGCCAAACTTGGTAATGATACGTATAACTTGAAGCTTTCAAACTCCCAGCTGAAATGACCCTGGTTTCTCAGACCACTGTTTTTACCTCTGTAGATGGTCAGGCAGTAAACAAACATCTACAGAGTTATCTCAAAGTACAGAACTGACAAATGAAAAAGTATATTTTTAATAATAGGGAATGACTACTCATGGTATTCCGGTCAAGGAGACAGTCCCTTAAGAAATGAAAATGGACAGACATATTATAACTTGAAATATATCATTGCTATACTGTAATGAGAGGAATTCCATATGGCAGAGGTTAAGAGCTTGAATTGCAGAATGAATTGAATAAGAGGAGAAGGAGACAATAGAAGATGAGATGGTTGAATGGCATAACCAATTCAATGGACGTAAGTCTGAGCATGCTCCGGGAGTTGGTGATGGACAGGGAAGCCTAGTGTGCTGCAGCCCAGGGGGTCGCAAAGAGTCAGACACAACTGAGCTACTGAACCAAACTGAACTGAGAAAGTAAGCGTAGTGTCAGACAGCTGGGACGCAAGATTCCCAGCTGCTCTGTGCCTCAGTTCCTCAATCTATAAAATGGGATGATGGTAGTATCAGCCTCATAAGATTGTTATGAGGATTAGAGGAGATAATACAGCTATAACGGTGGATCTAAAATTGAATCTAAAGAAAGCAAAGCACTTAATAATTCCTCTTTAACTTTAGCCACACTTGGATTCCTGGTGGATTTTTGCAACATTCAACTTGGCATCTATACCCTCATTTTCCCCTAGTTTTCTTATTTTTTCTTCACTTATATGTAATTTTAATGTAAATCCAGAAACATACATCTCTTCCCATGTAATATCACCCAATTGCCAGAAAAGAAGGCTAGTCCTTTGGAAAAATCAAGAAACTGGGCTCCACTCAGCTTTTTTGCTTATTGGTTGTATAAATTTTAGAAAGTCACTTCACTCTGTGAGCTTCAGTTTCCTCACCTATAAAGCAAAAAGCTTAGATTAGCTTCACAGCTCCTTCTAGCTCAAAAATGTAATGATCTCATAGCTTATTTATGTTTTTTCCAAAGTCACTGATAAAAATTTAATCTTACTTGGCCACCTCATATAGAATTTATTCCAAGCTATTCTATTTTAGTATATTTAAATTTTTATCCAATTCCTATCACTTTCCCCTTTTCATGAGAATCCAGGTAATGTCTCCAATACCTTGTTGAAGTCAGAGTTCATGGCTACAACTTCTCCCTAAATGGTCCAACTAATGTTGGAAGATTCTACTGAAATTCATTCTCAGTGAATCCATGCTGATTTCTAGCAACTTTTTTGTTCATTTCTAAATGCCTGCATGCTCTCTATAGGGAACTCTGAGAAAAAAAAATTACCAAAATATATCATGATTATTGATTTATATTTATTCCTGATTTATAGTTCCTGAACTTTCTCTTACTCCTCCCTTTTTATCCTCTGACAGTCCTCCCATTATTAATTTCTCAGAAATTATTAGTAGTAATTACTTGATTTAATCTGTGATTTCTTCCAGAATTCAGAACCGGAGGAAAACTTAATTGATTACGGACCCTTCTTGTGGTCTTCTCCCCGGCTTGGATGTGAGAGAACTTTTTCATATATTTGTATCACAATCTCCAGATTAGGAAACATTCTCACAAAGGCACATAAGGAGGCAGAAAGGACTAGGCAGTGTCTTGCTTTCACTCATTTAGAGCCAACTCTCCCAACCAGTGATTCGCTCCCTTCTTACCACAACTTCTCCTAAAATATAATTGAAAACCAATCATAGCAACAATCAGCATCAGTCCATTTTCACATTCTGTGCTTTATTCTTCCTGGTTCTCACAGGTTCGTGCCAGTCTTGTATATTGTCCCAGGCCTGCCCAAGGACTAACACACCTACAGGTTTCGTCTCTCTTGCTAGTTCTTTCAGCACTCACATGGCTCAATGCAGCTTAGCCATCCAGTGGCTTCTTTGGAAATCTTGACTTGTCTGTCTTATTGAGACTATTCTGTATTATTTTAATTATTTTTTAAGTTTTCCTATTGCTCTTAAGCTATATATCTTTTTATTAGAGTTTCTAACCATGAAAAGTATCTCTCTACTTTTAAAGCAATTTTCCCTAAAGAATGTAAGTAGATCTTTCTGCCCTTCCTCCACTCCTACTAACACTATAACTGGGTAACTTTCTTCCAAAAGTCCACATGATTTCTCCATCCTAAAATGATTCTTCTATTTTTAAAATGATGTCCAGTGTAGATGTTCTCTTACACCTTCATGTTTTCACAGAGGAAACCACATGGCCAGTAAAGCAAATCAAGAATGTTTCAGATGGCCGGTTTTATGGTAAAAAGAAAGCTCCTAGTAGCAATTAAACCACAATACTGCTTCTGTTCCTCCCTCCTGTTCTTCCTACCTGGGTGCCCTTCTGTGCTTCAGACCTCAGATTCACAGTCACACAGGAAACAGCAGACTCAAGGTTATGAGAGGGCAGCTACAGTCCTTCAGGTCAAAAGACCTGCTTCTAAATTGTAATTTTGCCTCTACTTTCTAATCCTATGATCACAAACAGAGGTCTTCATCTCAGTTTCTGCACTGCTACAATGGAGAAAACAACATTCATCATAAAAGGCAGTTGTGAACATCAAAGGAGAAAATACACATATAAATGCCCAGTACAGTAGTCACTGGCTTTACAACAGAATAAATAATTTTGAAAATGCACAAATCAAACTAAGAACTTTATTCTTCTCTAGAAGTCAGGCTGGAGAGGGTGAGAGAGGGAAAGAAAATGAGATTTATAATCTGCTTATTTCTGTGGTGTTTAATTTTTATATTAAGCATTTTTACTCATGTAATCTAAGGAAATTAGTATTAAAATGAATGGTTCACCATGACAAAAGGCCTCCAACGCTTTGTTCTATCATTCATTTGCATTACATGTGTTTCAAAAATGTAAATGTAACTCTGAACATCATCCTCTGACTATATGATTGCTCCATGCTATTTAAGAGGTAATACAATTGAGGTTACACTTTAGTAGAGTTCCATTCTCATGTTTAGCTCACTAAATGTGCCTCCTTTTTCTAAAGTAGGCTGTAGTCTCCTCATTAAAACACTCATACACAAGCTATTGTATTATTGAAGTAGAATTGATTTACAAAGTTGTGTTAGCTTCAGGTGTACAACAAAGTGATTCAGATATATAGATAGATACATATTTTTATATATCTATATATATTCCTTCAGATTCTTTTCCATTATAGATTATTACAAGATATTGAATACAGTTCCTTGTGCTACACAGTAGATCCTTATTGTTTATTTTGTACATAATCATTTGTATATCAGATAACTACTCATAAAATGATAGCAATCGCTGCAGTTGTATTCTAACCGACACCTATCCAAACCTGCTACATTTGTGCCCCTTCCTACCCAGAGAATCTTCTCCATATCGCTATCATTCTATGCCCAGTTCACTCTCTTGTACGTCTGCCTTGTTTGTAAATTGTTCTCAGATATCCTGGAGAGGTAGACATGGAGCCACAGGATCCTATTCATCAAAGGACAAGAACTTTTTCTTTACTCATATCCCTCTAGGAGAAGGAAGTTTCAACAGTTTAGGATTCTTCCGCTGTGGTTCCTAGCTGCCAGAAATTATGTCTACGGGCATTTTTCAGGTCCTTTCATTCTCTGCCTCCCTGAAGGGTTCAGATCCTGATGAACAGAACTTGAAGATTAGAAAACTGTAGCATCCAGAAGAGATGGTCTCTCCAATGTCATCCAAAGTCTCCATAATCAAGCCAAGTCCGTGCACAGACAGGGGTCTCATCACAGTCTGCCACAGTGCTACTTACATTCGAAAGAAGCCAGGTACTCAGTACAGAAGTGATGACAGTACTGGCTCAGTGCCATCGCAATCAGGCTGAGTAAACAACCAGCACTCCCATGTTCAAATGAATCAGGAGAGTCCATTTTGTTCAGGGTCTCCAGCCCTGAGAAAAAATAAATGGCATACTAGCCTTCATCCACCCACTTACCCATTCACTCACCTCTATTCCCCAAAATTCACTCACATCCTAGTATATATACATATATTAAAAGTCAAGATGCAAAAAAAGATCTGGATCCTAAATTTGCATTATGTTGCGTGCAAAGTGCCAGATTTTCTTGCTGTTCTATTCGTAGTTACACGAGAGGTACCATGATTTGCAAAGATATAGAAAACATTTTTGATAGCTCTGGGCTATATCAAGTATTGGTTTTAGTAGCAGGCCAGATTTCTGAGAACACGCTGTGTGGCTGTGTATGAATATGGCTGTTGGTTTCCACTGCCAGTTGAAATGATGATTAACCAGGACTCAGCTGTCAGTTGTTTGATGTTACTTGTGCTCTTTGCTAACAGCTGCCTACTTCAAGCTGTGCTTCCTACATGTCAAACATAAACCCGAAACCGCAACTTTCAGAAGGGAAATTTCAAAGTTCTCATCGAGTATGTTGGAATAGTCAACATTATTTCCAATTAAAGTCTACTTAGTATATTATGTAACTAAAATCATTGTAAAGATAGAAATGTTCAGAATATGTGAGGTAGCCAGGAAAAACAAAAACTTATTAGATTTACATACAATCTGCATATATATTTTAAAATGTATAAACTTCACAAATACTCTATGCATAAAATGTTCCTTGATATGCTGTTTCCTTTTTTATTCTGTAATAAATAAGAAGTGAAATATTATTCCAAGGTAAATTATAAGAAATGTACATTCTTTATTCAGAATAAACTTTAAACATTTTAAAGTAAATAGTTCTTTATTGACAAGGTCCTCAACACTCCCTAATTTGCTTTTTAATCAAAAATATCATAAAAATAGCATTTGTATGCTTGGGCTATGTATAATCCAAGCAGAAACAAAATGTTAAAAAGGTGAAGAAAATGTTGGTCAAGCTCTTTAAGGTTAGAAAGGCATATGCCTAAACTTGGGGTGGGCCAAAAAGAATGGATTTTTTTTTTTTTTTGGCTTAACCTAGATAATAAGTGTCTAATTTGGACTGTCCATGTGGCATACAGTTCCCAAATTAAATTCTTTCAGAGACTGCCTTTTTTAGCAAAAGAGGGGGAAGTGAGAATTAGACAACACCCAGGCTCTTTCTGTACAACCACAGCCAAGTTTGTCTAAAAACCGAATTTGGCTAATTCACTGTAGTTCATTGTTAGACTCAGTTATAAGAGGGCTCCAGAAACTTAAAGCAGCCCCCATTCACACCTGAACAGAACTGAGTCTGTTCCAGGATGTAGTATAAAGTCTAGGAGAGACAGAAACATGCCCTTCTCATTTCTCTTTGTCTTTTCCCAACACTTGAATTACCTGCTTGGAACCTCTTTCCTAATTCCCCAAATATAGTGTCCAGGAATGCAGCTGGCAAAGCGTCCAGAACAGCTTAGCAGTCTGGAGTTGCAAAGGGAGCTGGGCTTTACCCAGTATGTTTCATCTTTCCTGTGCAGTCAGTTACCTCCAGATTTCTAAAAAAATGGTACCTGCCTTGTCTCCCTCCCTCCCCCAGGTGGCAAACCTGCTGAGGCTCTTCCAGATCCCACAGATAAGCTACGCATCCACCAGCGCCAAACTCAGCGACAAATCGCGCTATGATTACTTTGCCAGGACCGTGCCCCCCGATTTCTACCAGGCCAAAGCCATGGCCGAGATCTTGCGTTTCTTCAACTGGACCTACGTGTCCACCGTGGCCTCGGAGGGCGACTATGGAGAGACGGGGATCGAAGCCTTCGAGCAGGAAGCCCGCCTGCGCAACATCTGCATCGCCACTGCGGAGAAGGTGGGCCGCTCCAACATCCGCAAATCCTACGACAGCGTGATCCGCGAGCTGCTGCAAAAGCCCAACGCGCGCGTTGTGGTCCTCTTCATGCGCAGCGACGACTCCCGGGAGCTCATTGCCGCTGCCAGCCGCGCCAACGCCTCTTTCACCTGGGTGGCCAGCGACGGCTGGGGTGCGCAGGAGAGCATCATCAAGGGCAGCGAGCACGTGGCCTATGGCGCCATCACCCTGGAGCTGGCCTCGCAGCCCGTCCGCCAGTTCGATCGCTACTTCCAGAGCCTCAACCCCTACAACAACCACCGCAACCCCTGGTTCCGGGACTTCTGGGAGCAGAAGTTCCAGTGCAGCCTCCAGAACAAGCACAACCACCGGCGTCCTTGTGACAAGCATCTGGCCATCGACAGCAGCAACTATGAGCAGGAATCCAAGATTATGTTCGTGGTGAATGCAGTGTATGCCATGGCCCATGCCCTGCACAAAATGCAGCGTACGCTTTGCCCCAACACCACCAAGCTCTGCGACGCCATGAAGATCCTGGACGGGAAGAAGCTGTACAAGGATTACTTGCTAAAGATTAATTTCACAGGTAAGCAAGAAGCCTTTAATCAATTTTCTTCTATGATGCAAATAGTGGAATCAAAGAGGAATCAAATTCCTCTGCCCCAACCCAGAAATCTTTGTTTCAGAGCCACCCAAGCGATTCAAACTGAAATATTCCAAGATGCAATATGATGGGTTTTTTATGTCGGTTACTTATTTTCTTGTGAATATCTTGTCTGGTACACCACATGAGATTGAAGACCCCCTAGGCTGGACTGACCTGCGGTAGCTGCCTAGATGTGGGCTATGCCACATTTGCTCTCTTTCTTGTGATTAGCTGTGGGATATGACACCTGCGCAATGAGCATTTAATCTTCTTTAGCAGAACTGACAACTCTCTAAGGAACATGAACTTCCAAGCTTTCCTTCTGGGTGATTTGAGCAAAAGAGTCTCATAACTTTCACAGTGGGGGTGAGAAAAAAAAAGTCACTCTTTTTCCAGAGCCTAATTAGGGAAGGAAAGAGAAAAACACTCAGAGCATGGTGATTCCAGGCATTCGAATTTATATCTTCTGCTGTACAGCAGCATTTCCATGTCAGTATTAAGAGTTGTGGATTTTTCTCAGATTATCTTATGAAATGAAACTGTTTTCCTGGGAGCTTGACTTTAAGCAAACTGAAAACTGATGGAAGTCATTCTGATATAGAAGTGAACATCCAGAGGTGTGTTCAAAGTGGCTTTTGCTGCTCTATTTGTTTATAAATATGGTCTATACATTTCTCAATATAGCACTGTGTTTTAACGTACTGCTAACATATTAAAAAAAACACATCTTTAGAATTGCATGCTCTTCTACAGTGCATGCGATATCATTGCATTAAGGTACCAGTTCTGGGGAATTTTGCTTAAACCTAAGTCATAAAGTGGTAAGTAATATTACTGAGTACAAAAGATTTTGATGCCAAAAATATTCCAAGGAGAGAACACTTTCATTTGTCTAAGTTGCTAATCATCTCCCATGCCACTAGTGCGTCATTCTAGTCTGCAGAGTCTGTTTCAATTGATTTATCATCCAAGGCATGAAAGTTTTTATGCTCAAATCATATTATCAGTGAAGCAAGTAGCAATTCTCACTTCTCCCTTATAGATAATCACTCAGAAGTCAAATGGACTGAAAAAAATCAATGGTAGTACTGAAAGAAGACCCCAAGACAACTGGCTTCTAGTCCAGAACTCTCACCCCTACTTTAGCCCAGAAAATAAGCACCAAAATTATCAGCCTGCATTTTTGCACATCCTTTCTTCATTCTACACAGAGAGAGCCAAAAGTGGCTAAAATTGATTATGTCAGCATTCGCTCCTATTCATCTGATGGATACCACCTCTTAACATTAGAACAGGCACTGAAAATGGTAAAGATGAAGCCTTTCCTGTGCCCTGTATTCCCATAGGTGTATTCCATATAAGAGCATGTGTGTGTGTGTGTGATATACATGTATACACGTCCAGGATTGATCTCAGATCAGTTCGCACTGATGACTCCAGAATATAAGAATGGACCACAGAGTCAGTAAAAAAAAAAGAAAAAAAAAAGGACTATCTTTAGACATAAATGAACTCTCAGATTATAAATAGCATCTACAATGCACTTAATTCTTAAAGCTGAATAAGATAAGCAACTTCCTTCCCTTTCAGACTACCCTTGGGGTAATCATTCATCTTTATGCATCACAAGTATTAATTAACTCTATTATTCTAGTTTGTTACTCCTTGGTATGCAAATATACAAATATATCCACTCATTAACAGCTAATAGAATGAAAATTCTTGGATTTCAGAGAGCCTTTGCAAAGTTTTTCTTGTAACCAAAATATTTTCCTTGATTTCACTGATTGAGTCTTAAATGGCAAAGAAAAATGAAGAAATAAGGCTATTATTTGGATAAATGAAACAACAGGATCTTCTTTTTGTCTGCCTTGTTCAATTACTGGCTTTGAGTCTACAATTTAGTTTGGCTGTGGAGACCTGACCACAAAGTGCTATTTTCGCCTTCTCAATTTGCTCGACATTACTACTAGTCACTCTCCATCTCTGAAGAGAATAGCAGGGTGAAAAACAGATTCACACTACAGAAAAGAGAGGGAATTTAGACCAGCTACCAGGCACATATGCATAGCAGCAAGACTTGGGCAAGAAAATGCCTTACTATGAGAGGATCCTGAGATGCTAAACTAGCTAAATATGTCTGTTGGAAGAATAAGGTAACCTAGTAAACTCCTGAAAAGTACATCTGTTTTACATTTTTTGGAAATAGTCTCTCTGATTCTCTAACTTGAATACTGAGGCAGTGGATTAAGCACAATAGTGAACACCTCAGCAAACATTGCACAGTCTTCTCTGGGATCAAATAGTCCTCATGCACCCATCTGCTTGTTCTCAGTGCATCTACTCCAGGATTCTTCTGGCAGACAGTTGTAGTCAATCCCCTTAGAGCCCTAGTCCTCACAGGATGGAAGCTCTAAGCCTCCTGAGACTACTCCTCTGTTCCTGGGTATATTCCTACTAACTCATTCCAATACTGGCCACTATGAGTATTCCTTAAAGTTAACCAACTGTGAATATTTCTTTTACAAAAGAGATTTTTGCAAAACTATGTATGCTGTGTTAAAAAGACTTCTAAATAGTGAGTCCTCCTGGCATAAGATCTAGTGACTCTCTACCTCTCTAGACTCATCTTCTGCCACACACCCAGCATTCACCCTTCCTTTCATTAAGACTACTTTCAGATCACCATGAACATCATGCCTTTCTTTATGCCTTTGTGCCCTCTGTATATGCTATATCCTCTACCTGGAACATGCTCACCCCATCCCCTTCTGTCAGGTCTAGCCCCTTTACTTATTCCATCCTAACTGCTACTACCCTGGTCCAAGCTGCCAACACCCACCTCCAACCCATCCACAGCACAGCAGTCAGGATGGCCTTTTACAGTGTTCAGTTCAGTTCAGTCACTCAGTCGTGTCCGACTCCTTAGGACCTCATGGACTGCAGCACGCCAGGCCTCCCTGTCCATCACCAACTCCCGGAGTTCACCCAAACTCACGTCCATTGAGTCAGTGATGCCATCCAGCCATCTCATCCTCTGTTGTCCCCTTCTCCTCCTGCCCCTAATCCCTCCCAGCATCAGAGTCTTTTCCAGTGAGTCAACTCTTCGCATGAGGTGGCCAAAGTACTGGAGTTTCAGCTTTAGTATCATTCCTTCCAAAGAAATCCCAGGGCTGATCTCCTTCAGAATGGACTGGTTGGATCTCCTTGAAGTCCAAGGGACTCTCAAGAGTCTTCTCCAACACCACAGTTCAAAAGCATCAATTCTTTGGCCCTCAGCTTTCTTTATAGTTCAACTCTCACATCCATACACGACCACTGGAAAAACCATATCCTTGACTAGACAGACCTTTGTTAGCAAAGTAATATCTCTGCTTTTTAATATGCTGTCTAGGTTGGTCATAACTTTCCTTCCAAGGAGTAAGCGTCTTTTAATTTCATGGCTGCAATCACCATCTACAGTGATTTTGGAGCCCAGAAAAATAAAGTCAGCCACTGTTTCCATTGTTTTCCCATCTATTTGCCATGAAGTGATGGGACCAGATACCATGATCTTAGTTTTCTGAATACTGAGTTGTAAGCCAACTTTTTCACTCTCCTCTTTCACTTTCATCAAGAGGTTCTTTAGTTCTTCTTCACTTTCTGCCATAAGGGTGGTGTCATTCTGAGGTTATTGAAATTTCTCCTGGCAATCTTGATTCCTGTTTGTGCTTCATCCAGTCCAGCATTTTTCATGATGTACTCTGCATATAAGTTAAATAAGCAGCGTGAAAATATACAGCCTTGATGTACTGTTTTTCCTATTCAGAACCAATCTGTTGTTGCATGTCCAGTTCTAACTGTTGCTTCTTGACCTGCATATAGATTTCTCAGGAGGCAGGTCAGGTGGTCTGGTATTCCCATCTCTTGAAGAATTTTCCACAGTTTGTTGTGACCCACACAGTCAAAGGCTTTAGCATAGTCAATAAAGCAGAAGTAGATGTTTTTCTGAAACTCTCTTGCTTTTTCGATGATCCAACAGATGTTGGCAATTTGATCTCTGGTTCTCTGTCTTTTCTAAATCCAGCTTGAACATCTGGAAGTTCATGGTTCATGTACTGCTGAAGCCTGGCTTGGAAAATTTTGAGCATTAATTTGCTAGTGTGTGAGATGAGTGCAGTTGTGCGGTAGTTTGAGCATTCTTTCGCATTGCCTTTCTTTGGGATTGGAATGAAAGTCAGAGGAAGTCACTCCTGTACTCAAAACCTCTTAGAGAGTCTCCGCATGTCGCTCACAGTCAAAGTCAAACTTCTAACAGTGTTCTACAAAATCCAACCTAGTTGGCCCACCCCTGGCTCCAGCATCCCTTTTACCGCTGCTCCCTTGCCATCATCTGTTACCTTCCTCTCTTGCTCACCTCACTCCAGCCAGCCTTGTTTCCAAACTTAGGGCTTTTCCACTCCCAATTCCCTCTGCCTGGTAAAGCCCTTTCCCCAGACATCCCTATAGCTAATTTATTCCCTTACTTCCATCGGGCTTTCCTTAAATTCTAGTTTCTTATTGAGGCCCACCTGGCAATGCTTCTTAAGATGGCAATGCCCCCAGTCCCTACCACATGTGCCCCTGTTTCCCTTTAACCTGTTCTACATTTTCTTTCACTCTATTATTTTTTCACCTTCTCTTTTATGGATAATATTTACATTTTCATGTTTATTCTTTATTGCTTGATCTTTGCACTTGAATATAAACTCCTGAAAACAGAAATTATTATCAGTTTTATTCACTGCAGTAGCCCCAGCATAATAAGTGTTCAGTAAATATTTGTTGATTATGACTAGCACTTAACACCCATATTTGTGTTTCCTTCTCTGTCTCCATTACTAGATTGTGAACTTTTTCAACGCAGAAAACATATGTTCCATCTCTGATCTCAAATACACAACACATTTACTGGTATAGAGTGCAAAATATATTAGTGTTTACCAAAGGAATATGGGATGAGAAAAATAATCAATAGCTTTATAATGTGATTCTTTTTTGTGAAAATTAAATGTATATTTCTTCATTAACAAATGAATTTCAAGAAAGAAAAGTTTATGACTTCTAGAATGACTGGCTTTTTTTTTTTTTTAACCTAAGCACTGTCCATTGGTTCTATCTTTGTATTTGAGGCAAATTTAAAACCAAAGAGCATCAGCACTGGATCTGGGATTTGTTCCTGTTTTATATATGAAGCCCCATAACTGAAAGTAATTTGCCCAAGATCATCATCTTCGTAGTGGCAAGGAGCAAAGTTGAAATCCAGGTCATCAGACCCAGTGCTGCTTTTATACATACACGGGAACTCTGGGAAGTTGGGGACGTTGATCCCAAACACCTAACACAGTGACTGACACATGCTCACTGTTTATTAATGGAGTGCTTATTAAAGGAATAAAAGACAGTCGGTCAATAAGTTCGAAATACGCTTCTTCTTGCTCTCCTTTTCATTATACCCTTAATGCCCCTGGATCACTTTCTCAATTATTTGGAGCTAAGGTTATTCATAAAACAGCCAAACTTTGGAAGCTGAGCCTTAAACCTTAGGATATTAAAAGAAAAAAAAAAAAAAGCTTCAAAGTATTCTTTTATTAGTAAAATTTTTTCCATCTGAAAGAGCCATGTCATGTTGAATTTTAAAATAAATATTTAAATCAGAATTATGTTTGGTGGCAGGAGACTTTTCCAAATCATTTTGAGTAAACTTCCATGCACTCATCATATAAAAAGAGAGCTTAAACTCACCAATCAGATAAAAACAGAGGAGACAGAGAGGGCTATGAAACAGTTGAAGAAATGCAATGCCACTGTCATTTTGTATGTTCGTGGTCTGGTACAATGCCTCTCACTTTTTATTATGAGACGAGCTCCAGAAAATGGAATAGACTAAAACCACAGAGTTCCAAAAGGCCTTCCTCAAAGAGAACCATACTTTTATTCCTCACTTGACAGAGGTGGAAATTCAGGATGTCAGCATTGTGATCTTCACTTACTGAAACACCTAGAAGTGAACGCAACTGTCAGGGTGACGTGGTAACTAGAGTACACCCAGTTCAGAAGAAAGCATTCCCACCTACTGTGCACACTGCCTGGGTTCTCCAAGGCACAGCCAGAGTGAGGATGCCTTATCTTGGGAATAACACTCATAGCATTCCTTTGTGTGATTCACAAGCCTGGGCTAAAATGTTCGAGAATGGAAAAACTGAGAATTTTACACAGTAGGAAACTGATCCAAGATCATAGAAAAAATAGGTGGTAGAACAAATCCTCAAGGTCCTGATGTAGCCATGGATTCCAGCTGAAGTTTAGACTTTAGTCCAGGTCCTGGGGACCCAGCAGTAAACAAGACAGCTGGAGTTCCAACTCTGTGAAGCTTACACCAACAGCCAGTCCCCAGAACATCCTCAAAATATAGAAGCAGGATTAGTGGGGCTGCATAAAAAAGAATGAAATAATGCCATTTGCAGCAAGATGGATGGACCTAGAGGTTGTCATACTAAGTGAAATAACTCAGAGGAAGACAAATATATGATACCACTAATATGTGAAATATTAAAAAATGATACAAATGTACTTATTTACAAAATAGAAACAGAAAACAAAGGTGTGGTTACCAAAGGGGAAAGGTGGGAGGGAAGGGATAAATTAGGAGGTTGGAAGTAACATATACACATATTAATATATGTAAAATAGATGACCAACAAGCACCTACTGTACAGCACAAGGAACTCTACTTAATATTCTATAATAGCCAATAGGGAAAAGAATCTGACAGAGGATACATACATGTATATGTATGACTGAATCGCTTTGCTATACACCTGAAACTAACATAACATTGTACATCAACTGTACTCCAATATAAACAATTTTTTTAAAGAATTAGTGGTTCTGCAATAGTATTCTTGTCTGGAGAATTCCATGGAGGAGCCTGGCGGGCTACAGTCAGTAGGGCTGCAAAGAGTCAGACACGACTGAAGCAACTTAGCACGCACACACACGTTAAGTTTTGTGTTCTATTTGGTTTTGAGTTTTGTTTTGGATTGGAAAATCATTGTGTATCTTATCCCCAGAATAAATCTAAATTCACTGAACAAATCTTACTCCCAAGACTTGAATTATAAGCAAAGAGGGCAGCTCCTTGTTAGTACCGGACCTGGTAATCAACAATGGGCTGAAGAGTAGAACACACAGCTGTGAAGGGTTTTTGTTCATTTGTTTGTTAGTTGCTTTTCCCTTTCTCTCTCTCTTTGTGGCACACTTGTCTCCTGGTACCAGCCAAGAGACAGACTCCTGAGATCAGAGGGGCCTGGAGCTCACGGAGATGGTCTAGCTCTGTTCTTATGTTTACAATTCTCCAAACCTAAAAGAGGAGCAGAGGCAGAAAATGGGTAGTCCAGCCTCACAGCCCCATTCAGCTCTGCATCTGACTCAGCCGGTTGGTAGAATGTTCACTCCTGTTGGGAGCTGTAATCACAGAGCACAGGCCAGGAAGGGCAGGTTTTCTGGGACACTGCACTCTTAAGGAATATGTGTGAGCTGGCCCCAACCCAGCAAGGCTCTCCTCTTGAAAAGTCCAGGGCCATCCAAGGCACAGCAAGGAAGCCAAAATGGTAATGGCCACATCTTTAGATGAATGGGCTTTGAAGTTCCTGAAAGAGCAAACTGCTCTTGATCTTGCTTCCTCCCCTGGAACTTTTATAGTTCCCACAAAAGCACAGAAACTTGTTCCAGCTCTGCTGATCAAAAGCATTTGCAAAATGTAAAGATAAATATCCTGTACTTTTTTTTTTGCCCCCTTTTCTCTCTGGTCAGCTTCCTGGGGTCACCAGAATAAGATCTAAACCCCCAAAGGACACTGCTCACGCAGTTACTTATTTGTTTATACATCATGCATCTGTGCTTTGGTCGCCTAGAAGCTTGAGAAATGACTCTCATTTTAAGGTCACACAGTGGAGAACAGGAGCCTCTAGAAAACCTAATTTGCCACTTTGGCCTGAGCTTTCTGCTGCTGCTGCTTGTTATTATGATCATATGGTTGTTATTATTATTATCATGATTATTCCATAATGCTTACTTTTTCTCAATCCGTTTGAAGAGCCATCCTGTCAATGAAGCAGAAAAACATAATCATCCCCAATAAAATGGATTTTACCATCTTGCTAATTGGAAAAAAATAATACGATGAATGTGCTATTTCTTCTATGTGTCCAGACTCTGGGACACTGTGGTGTATTTACAAGGACATTACAGTAAAGGTGTCTGGAGACTGAAGAAAATATTCAGACCATTTTTAAAAATACATAATCAACATATCCTTCAAAAATAAACTTAGCCTACAATCCTAACTTTCAGGATACCCAGGGAGCGCCTTTTATGGGAAGTTCCCCAGAGCTGGGTTTAGTAAAACTTCCTAGGAACCTAGCAAAATTCTCCTAATGCCTAAGCAGTGAGCACAGCTTCTGTAGGTGATGGGAGCTGATGTTCTGAGCTGAGGAGTAAGCACTGAGGAGGCTGGCTAAGGGACTCAAGGACTGGTCACTCTTCTAACCACTCTCTTTTATTTATTTTTTAACTGTTCATTTTATATTGGAGTATAGTTGATAAGGCAATGGCAACCCACTCCAGTATTCTTGCCTGGAGAATCCCTTGGACAGAGGAGCTTGGTGGGCTGCTGTCCATGGGGTCGCACAGAGTTGGACACAACTGAAGCAACTCAGCATGCCTGCATGCATTGGAGAAGGAAATGGCAACCCACTCCAGTGTTCTTGCCTAGAGAATCCCTTGGACAAAGGAGTCTGGTGGGCTGCTGTCTATGGGGTTGCACAGAGTCGGACACGACTGAGGTGACTTAGCAGCAGCAGCACAGTTCATTAACAAAGGGGTGATAGTTTCAGGTGTACCACAAAATGATTCAGTTATACATATACATGTATCTATTCTTTTTCAAATTCTTTTGGCATTTAGGTTGTTACATAATATAACTGGGGTCATGTATCTTTTCAGACCATATTTTTTTCCAGATATATGCCCAGGAGTGGAATTTCAGGATCATAGATAACTCTATTTCTAGTTTTTTAAGGAACTTCCATTCTATTTTCCATAGTGATTGTACCAGTTGACTTCCCTCCAATGGTATAGGAGGGTGACCTCCCTCTTACTTTAAATACTTAACAGATGTCCACTGTATATTTAGTCACTATATATGACATCACCCGGCAAGATTACATAGTAATTCTTCACATTTTCCCCCAAATACCTAGCATTAAACCCGAGGTAATGTAGACACTCCACTTGGGTGTGTTTCATTTCAAAACTATGATAGCTAAATAATTCATTTCGCTAAGATAAATTGGAATTTGAAAAGGTGGCAGAGTCCCCAGAACTTATAGTGCTAAATAACATTTCAGAATATTCAAGTATTTAATTCCGTCCAAAAACTATTAACAATTTTACTAGCACAGAATCAACCCTATATTAAATTTGCACAATAACATCACAAATACAAGCTTATCCACAAACTAAGCCACTGACCCTAGTATAATTAGATGTTCTAAGACTGACCATTAATATTTTTGTTTATTATTTTAAAAAATCAAGCTTATTGCAATATAATTGACATACCACATTTTGCAAGTGTAAAGTGTGCAACATGTTGACACATTTATATGCTACAAAGTAATTACCATTATAGCCTTGGCTAACATCTCCATCCCATTACAGAATTACCATTACATTTCTGTGGTGAGAACATTTAAGAACTGTTCTCTTTGCAACTTTCAAGTATGTAATACAGTTTTATTGGCTATAATCACCATGTTTTACATTCAGTTCATTTCAGTTGCTCAGTCGTGTCCGACTCTTTGCGACCCCATGAATTGCAGCACGCCAGGCCTCCCTGTCCATCACCAACTACCGGAGTTGACCCAAACTCATGTCCATCGAGTCAGTGATGCCATCCAGCAGTCTCATCCTCTGTCGTCCCCTTCTCCTCCTGCCCTCAATCCCTCCCAGCATCAGAGTCTTTTCCAATGAGTTAACTCTTCGCATGAGGTGGCCAAAGTACTGGAGTTTCAGCTTCAACATCATTCCTTCCAATGAACACCCAGGACTGATCTCCTTTAGGATGGACTGGTTGGATCTCCTTGCAGTCCAAGGGACTCTCAAGAGTCTTCTCCAACACCACAGTTCAAAAGCATCAATTCTTTGGCGCTCAGCTTTCTTCACAGTCCAACTCTCACATCCATACATGACCACAGGAAAAACCATAGCCTTGACTAGATAGACCTTTGTTGGCAAAGTAATGTCTCTGCTTTTCAATATGCTATCTAGGTTGCTCATAACTTTCCTTCCAAGGAGTAAGCGTTTTTTAATGTCATTGCTGCAGTCACCATCTGCAGTGATTTTGGAGCCCAAAAAAATAAAGTCTGACACTGTTTCCACTGTTTCCCCATCTATTTGCCATGAAGTGATGGGACCGGATACCATGATCTTAGTTTTCTGAATGTTGAGCTTTAAGCCAAGTTTTTCCACTCTCCGCTTTCACATCCATCAAGTGGCTTTTTAGTTCCTCTTCACTTTCTGCCATAAAGGTGGTGTCATCTGCATATCTGAGGTTATTGATATTTCTCCTGGAAATCTTGATTCCAGCTTGTGCTTCATCCAGCCCAGCGTTTCTCATGATGTACTCTGCATATAAGTTAAATAAGCAGGATGACAATATACAGCCTTGACATACACCTTTTCCTATTTGGAACCAGTCTGTTGTTCCATGTCCAGTTCTAACTGTTGCTTCCTGACCTGCATATAGGTTTCTCAAGAGGCAGGTCAGGTGGTCTGGTATTCCCATCTCTTGAAGAATTTTCCACAGTTTATTGTGATCCACACAGTCAAAGGCTTTGCCATAGTCAATAAAGCAGGAATAGATGTTTTTCTGGAACTCTCTTGCTTTTTCCGTGATCCAACAGATGTTGGCAATTTGATCTCTGGTTCCTCTGCCTTTTCTAAAACCAGCTTGAACATCTGGAAGTTCATGGTTCACGTACTGCTGAAGCCTGGCTTGGAGAATTTTGAGCATTACTTTACTAGCGTGTGAGATGAGTGCAATTGTACGGTAGTTTGAGCATTCTTTGGCATTGCCTTTCTTTGGAATTGGAATAAAAAGTGACCTTTTCCATTCCTGTGGCCACTGCTGAGTTTTCCAAATTTGCTGGCATATTGAGTGCAGCACTTTCACAGCATCATCTTTCAGGATTTGAAATAGCTCAGCTGGAATTCCATCACCTCTACTAGCTTTGTTCATAGTGATGCTTTCTAAGGCCCACTTGACTTCACATTCCAGGATGTCTGGCTCTAGGTGAGTGATCACACCATCGTGATTATCTAGGTCATGAAGATCTTTTTGTATAGTTCTTCTGTGTATTCTTGCCACCTCTTCTTAATATCTTCTGCTTCTGTTAGGTCCATATCATTTCTTTCCTTTATCAAGCCCATCTTTGCAGGAAATGTTCCCTTGGTATCTCTAATTTTCTTGAAGAGATCTCTAGTCTTTCCCATCCTGTTGTTTTCCTCTATTTCTTTGCATTGATCACTGAGGAAGGCTTTCTTTTCTCTTCTTGCTATTCTTTGGAACTCTGCATTCAGATGCTTATATCTCTCCTTTTCTCCTTTGCTTTTCACTTCTCTTCTTTTCACAGCTATTTTTAAGGCCTCCTCAAACAGCCATTTTGCTTTTTTGCATTTCTTTTCCATGGAGATGGTCTTGATCCCTGTCTCCTGTACAGTGTCACGAACCTCATTCCATAGTTCATCAGGCACTCTGTCTATCAGATCTAGCCCCTTAAATCTATTTCTCACTTCCATTGTATAATCATAAGAGATTTGATTAAGTCATACCTGACTGGTCTAGTGGTTTTCCCTACTTTCTTCAATTTCAGTCTGAATTTGGCAATAAGGAGTTCATGATCTGAGCCACAGTCAGCTCCCGGTCTTGTTTTTGCTGACTGTATAGAGCTTCTCCATCTTTGGCTGCAAAGAATATAATCCTTCTGATTTCGGTGTTGACCATCTGGTGATGTCCATGTGTAGAGTCTTCTCTTGTGTTGTTGGAAGAAGGTGTTTGCTATGACCAGAGCGTTTTCTTGGCAAAACTCTATTAGCCTTTGCCCTGCTTCATTCCGTATTCCAAGGCCAAATTTGCCTGTTACTCCAGGTGTTTCTTGACTTCCTACTTTTGCATTCCAGTCCCCTATAATGAAAAGGACATCTTTTGGGGGTGTTAGTTCTAAAAGGTCTTGTAGGTCTTCATAGAACCGTTCAACTTCATGTTTTACATTAGATCCTCCAAATTTATTCCTCTTATCACCAGAAGTTATTGCTATATTGCTATACTAAAAAGAGTATAATTTTGAAACTTTTCAAAGAATATTTAGTTTTCACAGTGAATTAGTGTCAGGTACTGTAAAGTATGAAAAACATGAGTAACTGCATCCTTTCTACACTTAAGTAGCTTCATAACTAGTAAAGGCACTAAGAGAATATATCTTGCACTATACAGCATTTCATCTTTGGCATCTTAAGAGAGGGACAGGTAGAAGAGAGAGAATGTAGGTACAAAGAAGAAATCAACAGTGAGCTGGATTTTAGAAAAGGCTTTCTAAAATATAGAACACTGGATATGACTCATATTTTGTTAGAAGTGGAGAGGGAGAAGGAGACTTTCCAGGTGAATAAACCATTCCACACCACACCAGCATGTTAATAACTTTTAAAATGTGTCATTTCTCTTTAACTTGCAATAAATGCAGAGCTCTTTTGGAAACTAAAATTAAACAATAAAGTATTGATCTGAGTTTTTAGATTAGATCTGAAATGTGCCTTTTCAGTCTCCTCCTATAGAAAATGCATAAAATTTTCCAAAATCACATTGTTTGTGATCATTATCCTCTTATCTTAACCCTGAACTTCAGCTAAAACCAGTAGAGCTCTAACCTGAAGAAAGAATGAAAAGAAAAAGAAACCAGAGTTTATTGATTGCCAGCTGCCTTACAATAGCCATTGTACATTTCATTCATTAATTCTCACAAAAATCCTGTCAGCTAAGTAGATGTTACTTCCCCAGGTTTAAAGGTTTTCAATGAAACCCAAAGGAGTTAAATCACTGTCTCAAGTTTGCAAAGCTAAGTAGCCTCCAAAGCCAACTTAAGGCTGTTTCCTAATGACACATTATTTCCCACTATTGTTTCCTAAAGAGAGAAAAGGTCAGTTTATACTGAGAAAAAGGAGACAGCCTCATCATCATTTGGCTCGGCTTACTGTGTGAAGTTGCAGAAATAATAAAAAATTGCTCCAAAATGATCATGATCTGAAAAGAAGTCTGTTAACTCTTTCATTAATTGCCACAATGGTGTCTTCATAAAGAATGACTGTTTGCTGAGGCCTCCATTATATACTTCACTCCTTCTTCTGAAAGCATCTAATTGCACTAGATCAATATTCTTGATATCATACTGTTATTTCCAAAAATCAATAATAAATTGCAAAAAAAGAGTAATCAGGCTGCAGGTCACTGTATCTTAAACACTGTTTAAGATTGCATTTCTGCATTTTTCTTCCCTGTCACCCCATTCTCTCATTCTAATTATAAACCTTCATACTTAATTAAAAGCAAATTGATAAAAGAAAGAGGGAAAATAGTGGATGTGAAACCCTTCCAGAATTTCCATCCAAGACCATAATAATTCTGAGGGCTTGTTTGTTTAATGTATTTGAATGTTTTTTTTCTGTTCTGTTCTTATTGTTGGGTAGTGGTGGTTGTTTAGCACACATCACAAATCAGGTGTTCTTTCTAAAATTTTTTAAAATACGCTTGGGACTTTCATAAATTAGAACTTTTTTTTTTAAGAATTTTTCTGTCACTAAGTTTTGTTTATAGTTCCAATTATTGATCACATATGGTAGCCTTATACTAGCTTCTCCAGGTACCTAAAACGTCTTCTCAGGGATACAGGTATACATGGTTGATTCACTTGCTATAGAGCAGAAATGAACACAACATTGTAAAGCAATTATATTCCAATAAAAATATAGCAAAAAAGTCTTCTTATCCCTAAAATATTATAATCTAATAAAAATGTATCTTTAATTATCTCTATTTTATAAAAGTAGAAAACAAAGAAAATGTCTCAATCATCAAAAAGCAAGCTTTGGATAGTGAGGTCATTTATAGCCTCTTCATTTTTATTCATTAAGAACTCTGTGTCAACTCCAGATATATTTTAAATAAAATTATATATGAAAGTGAAAGTGTTAGTCGTTTAGTCATGTCTGACTCTTTGCAAGCCCATGGACTGTAACCCACCAGGTTTCTCTGTCCATGGAATTCTCCAGGCAAGAATACTGGAGTGGGTTGCCATTTCTTTCTCCAGGGGATCTTCCTGACCCAGGGGTCAAACCAGGGTCTCCTGCTTGGCAGGCACATTCTTTACCATCTGAGCCACCAGGGAAGCCCCCCAAATTTTATATGTGCATATATATATATATATATACACACAATATAGATATTAAGTTTCTACAAAATTTCTAAAAGGAAAACAATGCCAACTTCCAGAGATAAGTTCCTCCACTCTTTTGCCTATCTAAATTCTCCCTGTGAATATAACCTCTGGATAATCCCTCCTCCATTCAATTCCTCCCTTTTCAATGTAGAAATTTATTAAGTTCTTTTTCTGTCTTTTGTCTTGCAAGCATCTTTTGCTGCTGAATTAATCCAGTATTTAAACAGAATTTTTTAAAAAAAGGAACGTCTACTTTGTTTTATTTTTCTTCATTTCTTCAAAATTATTATAATTTTATTTAAAATGTTGTAGCAATATTTAGGATTCTGACAGACACTTTTAAAGTGAAGTAAGATCAATTCCTTTGACAACAGAAGTAAGAAAACAAGAGCTGGATATCCCAGTTCTCCACTCCTTTTTGCTGGTCTCTTCAGTTTAAATTTACATAGTAAATAGTATTTAAATTTAAATAGTATTCTGGCCTGGAGAATTCCATTAGACTGTATAGTCAATGGGGTCGTAAAGAGTTGGACATGAGACTGAGCGACTCTCAGTTTAAATTTAGTCGTCCAAGCTATTAGACCAGGGATTGAATGAAATGATACAGTTAATTCAATTCCATAACTACACAGGCTCATCCCTTTTCACCCTATCTCAAGCCACAATGTGACAAGGAGTTTAGTATCCTGTCCCTCATGTCTGATAGCCCATCACCAGAGCTCACTCCACCAATAAAAATGAAAACGTCACCAAAAGTTCAGAATCCTAAAACCCTAATGATAGTTGTAAAAATGTATGTCATTTACACTATCTTTTTTTTAAATATAAATTTATTTATTTTAATTGGAGGCTAATTACTTTACAATATTGTGTTGGTTTTACACTATCATTTTTAAAACACTTTGAAACACACTAAAACTAGATCCTATGAACTAGGTTGCACAGTTACTATTTATCATTTTACAGAAGAGGTGAAGTCACTTACCCAAAGTCAGAGAATAAAAACTCCTGGATTAGAATTCATGTCCCTTCATCGTTAGTTGTGATATGTCCCCTTGACAGCCTGATGAATGGTGTCAGATTCATGATGTCTGAGGAAGAAGATTTAGCTTCAGGACCACGGACCACTCAAGAGCTTTTGTGTAGCAAGGTTTTATTAAAGTATGAAAAGGGACAAAGAGAGTTTCTGATATAGACATCAGAAGGGGAATGGAGAGTGCCCTACTCACTAGTGTTAGCAAGGGAGTTATATGCTTTTTTAACTAGTTATTACAATAAATCAAAAGAATGTCTCAAGGTTGTAAAGATCTTACTAGACCCACTCCCATAATTTACATTTTAAGATAACAGGCTTAGCCAGAAGGTTTTCAGGAAAGAGAAACTGTCCTCAAGCAGGATACATTGTTGTTATATAATCCTTAGTAAAGAGTTTATGGTAGGCTGGTGGCTCAAATGGTAAAGCGTCTGCCTACAATGCGGGAGACCCAGGTTCAATCCCTGGGTAAGGAAGATCTCCTGGAGAAGGAAATGGCAACCCACTCTAGTACTCTTGCCTGGAAAATCCCATGGACAGAGGAGCCTGGTAGGCTATAGTCTATGGGGTCGCAAAGAGTTGGACACAACTGAGCAACTTCACTTTCTTTCTTTGTACAGAGTTTAGACTGAGTTGTTTGTTGTGTAATCATCAGTTCTGGAGTTAAGGAAAAAAGCATTTTATGTGACTAAGACTAAGGAATGTAGAGGGAAAGAAAAAAAAAGTGTTTGTCCTTACCTTCTCCTTGAGAATTCCAGACCCCTATCTCCACTTCGAGAGCCCTAGACCCCTTTCTCTTCCTCAGAGACCCTGGATTTCTTATCAACCTGCCTAGGAATTGACTCTCTCATTCCCTTCTTTTCTTCTAGGAGAATTATGTTGCCAAGGGAAAGGGGCATTGTTTTCATTTCATAACTACTTCCTGCTGTTGAGGGGCGTGGCCCCTAAATTGTTGAAGCAACGTTTTCTCCTAATCCTCATATTGAGGATCTCTGATCCAGGGGCCCCAAGAAATAGTTGGAGGAAGTTATCACACTCATAGGAGCACGGACAACCATTTGTAACTTAAAAGCTTTCAGACAGAAACAAACCACATTTTACAGTTACAGATGTAAGGCAAAATAGTCATTAAACCAAGCTAAAACATAATCAAAATTAAAAGCCACATTATGTCTATAATGTGTCCACCAGTACATCTTAGGACTGTTAGATGTCATCAGATCAAGAAGAGGCGTCACATACAATTGTTGTTGATGAAGGTTTTTGCAGAGTTGAAGAAAGTTCTTTCCTTGAAGTGGAGAAACCCACCATGTTAAACCTTCAGTTGATGGTGGGGGGGTGAGAGGATTGCTCCGCAGACCCAGCAATTAGACTGATTGTGGAATGCAGCATTAGAAAGAGTTCAGGACAGGACAGGGTTGACTTTAGGGTTAAACGGCAGACTCAGGACTTTTGGAGACAGCAGAAGCAAGCCCACCTAGATTCTCAGACCCATCTCAGTTCCTGGCTCAAACAGCAGCTTGTTTGGCTCAAAGCCTAGGTCAGGAGTTAACTTCCCGGTAATGTCTGTTGAAAAGCTAAAAGCTGAGTCACATAGTTAATTTTAAGGTTTCAGGATCTATGACAATATCTGTGCACAAAAACAGTCTGTCATAGAGACAGTCCCCTTTTGGGGGGGGGCAGTTCTGGTCCTTATTAAAGCTACAGGTAAAACTTTAAACCAACTGTCTTGTTTCCTGAGTTAGCTTACACAGGTGTCTTTTAATGACGTCATTAGCCTTTTCAACTTTTTTGAAGATTGGGGTCTCCAGGAACAGTGTAAGTGATATTCTATTCCTAGAGCTTTTGACACCCCTTGAGTTACAGCAGCTTTAAAGGTTGAGCATTGTTGCTCTGAACTTTAGAGTTCAAGATCCCACTTACATCATGAGAAGTCAGTACAGTAAGATTTTGCCCATTCCTTAACCTCAGGCTTTAGTGAATACTGCTTTTGATGTAGAAATAAGTGAGGGTCATTGAGCTTGATAATGACAGGAACAGCATTTTGTGCTCTACCCACAGTTTTCCATCAGTCCACACTCTAGGATTTATAGTTTGTTCCATTAAAAAGAGCTGGTTCCATATTCATGAAAACAGAGGCCTGGACCTTGGTCAGTATATACCTCCCCGAAGGGGTGAGGGAGACTCTGGCATAAACAGCACAGAGTCCCAATGACACTAAAAGGATGACTGACATCATGTTTGGCTCATCCAGACAGTCCCACTACGGTAGTGGATCAGGAGGAAGGCAGGCCAGGGGCTTTAGTGAGCACAGAGAAAGTTACCCCAGTGTCCAAAAGAAATCGACTGATTGGCCCTCCACAGTTATTAATACCCGGGGTTCCTCAGGTGTAATTAGGACAGGAGCTTGTGTGGGGACCCCTGGGCACCTTCAGTCCTGATTGTCTTGAGAGTCCGACCCCTGGGGCCTACACCTAGGAGGGCAGTCTCTTCTCCAGTATGGTCCTTTGCAGACCGGACCTGGAGCCGGGGACGGCTTGGTTCCTGAGGGCAATCCCGCTTGAGATGCCCTTCCTTTCCACAGTAATAGCAAGTTCATCCCTTTTCACCTGGGTTCCTCTGGGCATTTTTCCTTAGGCTGTTTCAGAGCAGATCTAACAGCCATTGTTGGGGCTTCAGTCTTTTGCCTGGTTCTTTTTTGCCTCTTATTTTCCTCCTTATATTCTCTACCATAGTATACTGTCTAAGCCCGTTGCAACGGATTATCTAAAGACTGATTTGGTCCAAACGCCTGTTTTCATAACTTACAGCAGATATCTGGAGCCAACTGAGTGAGAAATCTATCTTTTAAGATCATTAGTCCTTCTGCAACATCAGTAAACTTGTGGAGAGCCTCCCATGGTCTGTTTAGGAATTTACCAGGAGTTCCTGTCTCTCCCTGTTCTATGTCAGCCAACTTGGCAAAGTCTAAAGTCTTAGCTTGTGCTTGCTTAAGTCCTTCAAGAATACATCCAGCAAAGTGGCTCTGTTATTGTGTTGACTAAAAAAACAGATGTACAATTTGAGAGTTGTGAGTTAAGTTTTATTGGGGGCAAAATGAGGACTGCAGCCCGGGAAGCAGCATCTCAGATAGATCTGAGAGACTGCTCCAAACCAGCAGTGGGGAAAAATCAATATATAAGGTTTTGGTGAAGGGGGAGTTCAATGCCATGAAGCACTCATTTTACAAAAGGTTTTTGTTAGTCATGAGGATCTGATGTCACCATGAAGGGATTTAGTCCTTCTCTAGATATGGGGAGATGCAAGGATTGAGGTCATAAAATCTGTTCCTAAAAATATCCAACTATCTAAAGACCTGTCCCACCAGATTGCTGGAGCACAGAGTGCCTCACGCCATCCTGAATTCCCTCAGGGGTTGTTGAAGGTCCACAGCTATAGCAGCATGGGGTTCAATCTCATAGAGGCAGATTGCAAATGCCTTTGTTGTTCCGTCCTTGGCAGTGCTCTTGGTAAGTGCCAATTTGTAGTTGACAATTGGAACCACTTGGCTCCCAGTAGGAAGGAGGGCTCTTTTGTGTTCCCTCTTTTCCCTTATCTCACATTCAAGCCATTCATCTCCAAAAGCAGTAGCTTTCCCCAAAACTCAAGCTCTCGAGTCAGGAGTCAGCATCTGTCCCAAGACATGCATTATAACTCTTCAAGTAAGCTCATAAAATAAGTTTGTCCTGTAAAGTCTCTATGAACCTTTTGGATCCTCTTGATAGTCTTGGCCACAATTGGTACTGTTTGAATTTCTACCAAGACTGAGGCAACCCCTACCGGAAGGGTGCCCCGATTCTCAGCCTGTTCAGTGCCTCTGATACAGGGGCAAAGTAGGAAGACAGGAGGGAGCTGAAGTTTTCACACCCAAATCTGCACCCTTCGGACACAAGTCTGGCATGTCTCGCAGAGAGATAAAGAGCAACACATATGGCACTTCTACCCGTTTCTCGTTTCCTACAGAACCAGTCTAGTTGTAAAACTGGATTGTAATTAAGAGACCTTCAGCAGGCCAGCATTCCCCATCTTCCAAAGGATACTGTGGCCATTCAGTATCACAGAAAAAGATCAGGAGTGTCTTTAAATTCTAGGGATCGAACTTGTCCCAGTTTTCTTAAATACATTTTAAAGGAGTGGTTCTGGAACTGCTAGCTCCCATTTGTAAGAGAGAAAAAAGTGGCATCCACAGCCATCGCTTTTTTCCACTGGAAGCATCTTTCCCTACTCTGGATGGATGTGTAGACAGACTCTCCACTGAAGCTTTCCTTCCCTGGTCAGACCTAGCCTGTCCCTTACCAACGCAGACGTCTTACTCATCCATCTGTGTTCTATCACCAAGGCAGGGTGGAGATGCACCAGGGGTAGACCTGATGGCATCCCGATTGATTTTCAGTTCCTTACCACCAAGTCCTTTGATTTGCTAGAGTGGTTTCCCAGAATCTTTCTCAAGCTAAGACTATGAGGGGAAGCATCTGTCTTACATGTGCCGTGCACATTCCTGAGTACCATCCTGGCTGCAGTAGAAACAGTGAGTCATAAAGGGACGAACAGCAACCAAGATGTCCCTTCTGAGTGTCACCATGCTGGTATATGTGATAGCAAAAGAGATAGTGGAGGGTTGGCCAGCAAGGAAAAAGTGATTTTCGTCCTCAAGCTACTAGGGCCAATCCTTCCAGTTCATTCCCACAGATTCCACAAAAGGAATATCTAGGGACTCGAGGCAAATCCATCAGAGAGCCTCCTCTGATCCACTAACAGTTACCACTGCCAAAGGAAGAAGCCCACCATACTTCCAATCAGAACAGATCCTGCAGTTCCTGATGTGTGTCCTCAGAAACCTCATGGTCACCAGCAGTGCTTCTATCCACATAGACAGGAGACACAGCCATGACAAAGACTCACTTTCAGGTCCCTGGCCCCTGAGGCAGGCCTTAACTCTGAGTTAGATTAGAAGCTGTCAGAAGGCTCTGAAAAAGAAGTGACAGGAACCACAGCAAAGATTTAGAAGAGGGCACTTTTTGAAAGTATGCTTACCCAGCAGAAAAGCTGGGTTTCCCACGTGGTGCCAGTAGTAAAGAACCCTCCTACCAATGCAGGAGACGCAAGATACACAGCTTCAATCCTTGGATCAGGAAGATCCCCTGGAGAAGGAAATGGCAACCCACTCCAGTATTCTTGCCTGGAAAAATCCCATGGATGGAGGAGCCTACTGGGCTACAGTGCTTGGAGTGGCAAAGAGTCGTACAGGACTGAGCATGCACACATCAGAAAAGCTAATGAGGAAACTTAAAGAGGCCTGTCAAGGTTGGCATCCTAACACACATCTTCTATAAATTCTGAAGATTCTAAGACATTTTAATTTCTCAAGAGTAAACCTTTTGTTAAATCTCTGAAGCACTCAACTAGAACTGGAATCGATTTTATCATACATTACCTAAGAATCACAGATGAATTTGCTTTTCATATTAAGCTTTGAATTTTATACTCCAGATTTAAAACTGGACAAAAGTGCTTACCAAATAACAATGTGGTTCTACAGGAATTTGTATTCTCTCCATCCAGACTTCCTACCATATAATTGTTGATCATATCTACAAAGAGAGAAAAATCATGGTGATAATAGATATTCTTTTCTCTGCAAATCTGTCTTCCCCACAGCACAAGACACCTACTCCAATTGTGCAACTTCAAGCAATCCTCAAATTGTTCTGGCCTCATACACTTCCTGTGCATAATATTGATAGTAAGGTGATCTACTTCTATCCCTTTAATATTTATTGTTAATGATAGGAACATCACAAAATGTTATGGGCTTCATTGATCAAAATATTAAGTCATTTCTACTATAATTATTGCAGCATATTTCTTATGTCATACACAGAAAGAGGTCAAAGAAAAAGATGTGATTACTACCCTTGAACAGCCACATAATCAGCTGCAGGAGGCAAATATATATCTTAAAACATCACATGAGGCAGGATGCATTAAAGTCTGTAATTATTAAGGCAGTAAAATAGCTCATGTAGTACTTTACATTTTAAAAACATACTTATAGCACCCCACTCCAGTACTCTTGCCTGGAAAATCCCATGGACGGAGGGGCCTGGTGGGCTGCAGTCCATGGGGTCGCTAGGAGTCAGACACGACTGAGCGACTTCACTTTATTTTTTCACTTTCTTGCATTGGACAAGGAAATGGCAACCCACTCTAGTGTTCTTGCCTGGAGAATCCCAGGGACGGGGGAGCCTGGTGGGTCCCACAGAGTCGAACACGACTGAAGCGACTTAGCAGCAGCAGCAGCATACATATAGTATCTCATTTGAGTTTTATACCATTTACAAATGAACAATGCTTATTAAACACAGATGACGGTAATGCAAATTTCAACTAGGGATTGTGAAAAGGGCAGGATTTGCTCACGAAAGTCCTCTCAAGAGGAACTTGAAGAATTAGACATTTTTTTAAATTGGGTAAATATTTGAGCAAGTATAATAGGTAAGACACTTTAAAAATCCCCAAACTAGAGCCACTGCCATCTCACCCAAGGATGGCGTCTCTTGCTGTATGGTTAGTGATGACCTTGGAAAAACTGCATTGATTATGGCCTATAATGGTTTACTCAGCCTCATTCCTTGTCAAACAGTCAAGATACTAGAAACTTCTGCTCAATATATTAAGTAAGAACATATTGAAACCCATTACGTGATTGTGGTCATCAGCAGCACTCAGGAACCCAGCAAGCACAAGCCTTGCTTTCAAGAATCACGTGGGTATAAAGTGAAATCTCAAAAATTACATCCTGCTAGAAATTTATAAATACATGCTACTTTTCTTATGAAGAAAAACAGTGTTGATGTAGCCTGTATCATCAAGAATTTCATCTTCTGGTTCTGCTTCACTGAGAATGACAAGGTAATCCTGTGTGGTTCCTCCAAATTGGAAACTACTTCACATAATATTGACTGAAAATATCCCCTCTAGTTTGAAAACGTCTTCCTTCTTGAAGCCAATTTTTGCTTAATGACTTTGTCATAGAAGGTAACCCTAACTGAAGGTTAACTGCATATAACCAAGTATTATGATATGCGTGAAGCACACTGAACAGAGAATCAGATGTGAGGTCTGCCTCAAATTGTGACATTAACTAGCCCTGAGATCTTGAAGCAAGTTACGCAAGCTCTCTGGTCCTCAGTTATGCCATATATCAAATCAAAGAATCTTTCTTGAAAAGAGCCTTCTTTTTTTTTTTTTTTAAGAAAAATGTAATTAAAACCCTCATTTTGCTCACACACACACACTTATACATCACATATAAATACACCCATTGCAGTAAGGTCTCATCTTTTTTCACAAAACCACCACAGAATAGTTTCTTTACTTTATCTTTTAGTACCATAGAAACAATGGATCATTTTCCCAACTTCATCAAAACTTTGTGTAGTCAATACTGTTTCCTGGTCCTGTGGGAGCATGTTTAATCCATATTGCTCAGTATGTCATTGTTCCTGTTTGTCTAGAGTTCATAATAAAATTGCCCAGAATATCTATTTTTCTGTGAGTTTCACCATAAGAGAAGCATCAGGTGAGAAGTAGAGAAGAGAGAGCAGGAACTAATAGCAACTCATTTCAAACATAAATTTTGTTTACAACATATGAAGTACCATCCAATTGCTTTAAAGCCATCATTAGAGCAAAAGTTCATGGTAAGGGACAACAGTAAGTTTACTGAAAGGCTGGGGGGGGAGTGAAATTTAGCTTTTGATCTTTTCAATTTTTTTTTTTTTTCGGATTGCTAACACCAAGAATCAACCTTTGAACTTTTAAGACATTTTTAGCTTGTCCTAAAAGAACCAATAAAAGAAGCTAAATCATCCCATGAACCATCTTTGTTGCTCTGCCCTAGCTATGTGATTTTCTCTTTCTGCATTGTCCCTGCTTTCCAGGAAGTGTCGTCTCCAGGGGCTATTGAAGGTAGATGAGTGAAGAGAGATTCAGCATTTTGATGGTGCTCTTTTACCCACCTGATGCTCCCATGGCAAATGTGCCCCAAACTCTGAACTGTGTTCTTGATGTGACCGAGAATCTATCTGACCCTACATGCTGAGAGGCTTCAGAGAGCTCTCATTGAGCAGAGTCTTTTAACAAAATGGAAAGGGAACATTGCAATTACTTAATCAAAGTTTTCAAGTCTTTTAAAAATTAATCTATCTCTTAAAGAGTATTATACTAAGAAGTAGAAAATCAAAACCAGACAAAGTGGAGACACTCGGATTGAATTCGGGGGTGTTGGGAACCCTGATATCCATCCAATAGTCTGCTTCCCTACTGCTCCTTCTCCTCAGTTCACTGTACTCATTCGCTGGATGAGAAGCCAGAGATATATCTCAATCTATATAATAGAAAGACGGTATGAAACATATAGAGCATTATATAGATGGAGAAGGAAATGGCAACCTACTCCAGTATCCTTGCCTGGGAAATCCTATGGACCGAGGGATCTGACAGGCTGCAGCCCATAGGGTCGCAAAAAGTTGGACACTACTTAGTGACTAAAGAACATCATATAGAACATATGAAATAGAAGCTTCCCTATTTACAGATTTTAAACTTCTTAATTTGTACTCAGATTAGCAGAGTTATGATGTGGAATAAAAATTCTTCCCCACTCTACCACCATCAAATGGGGGTTTGAGCAGCTCTCTATGGCCCTCATGCCCACAACTATTGCATGTTGTTACTTTGAAGTGTTTTTATGAAAAGCGTTTACCCCATTTTGAAAGGTTAAAAGTAGCAAGAATGTTAAAAGTGCTAATAAGATGTATTTGACTATAAGACAAAATAGGTGTAAGATCATTTTTTAAGTGTGACCAATTTTACAACACACATTGAGATCAAACATCGGAGAGTTCCGCTGTTTCTCGCAGATGGCCTGACTCAAAAGGTGGGGAAGCCCACGTCCTTGTGCTGATGCAGTTGAGCATCAGGAGACAAGGAGAAGCAACAGACCAAAGTGGGGAAACCTTGGAGCGTGTGGGGCTACAAAACAGGAGATTTACCTCTGATGCCTGTTAACCATGCGATGATTCAAAAAGATGTTAGAATTCCAACAAAGAACTGAAAACTAATTCTTCATAAAAAGTGTTGCTGTTGAAACTTCTGTCCGTAGCCAGAGATGGCCCACTGGTTTCAAAGCACATGTGACTCTAAACAGAATCAAAGTTAAAGTAGTGATGGAGAATAGAGCCTCTGAGAAAATCCTCATGGTATTTGCAGGGAACATCAAGGATAATCCCATCCCAACAGACTTTTGATGTAGAAAAATTGGTCTATTTGGGAAAAGAATAATATGCCTATTTTACCATTCCCGTTTATGTTTAGTAAAAATGAAGGGACTCTAGGCATAAACTCACCTCAGTCACTTTGGACTTAGGACCAAAAGGACTGATGGACAGCGTTTGGGAGTCTAGTTCGTTCATATTAGGGCCTTCCCAGGTGGTGTTAGCGGTAAAGAATCTGCCTGCCGGTGTAGGAGACACAAATATGGGTTTGATCCCTGGGTTGGGAAGATCCCCTGGAGAAGGAATGGCAACCCACTCCAGTATTGTTGCCTGGAAAATTCCACGGGCAGAGGAACCTGGTGGGCTACAGTCCATAGGGCCACAAAGAGTCGGATACGACTGAGTGATAGAGAACCAGTTTGCTCCATATAATGAACAAATAAATTTCTGAGTAACACCAAAACCTCCTTATCTTGACTCATTTGCTCTATCTGGAGGGCACTATACTTAAATTTTTATTTTCCTTGGTAGATACAAATTAGTTGACAGAATGAAGTCTAATCACAGTGGCCCTTGTTATTATCTGAAATCCTTGAGTTATTTCCGAGTTCTGAGATTATTTTGATTATTCCCCTAATTTAAAAGTACAACATAAAAATAAATTGTATTGTGTTTCAAGTCATAAAATCTATACTCATCTGCTAAATGTGGAAAATTCTCCCCATAAAGCTAATTAACTAGATAAAAGGTCTGTATCAGGCTTGAAGCAGTTCCTGTCTCTAAGGGCCTAACTCAGTAATTAATTATGTTTCTGAGAGTCTCTGAAAACACTTTTCCAGCTTCCTGGGTCTTTAGAAATAAAACATTTTGGGCATCATCCAAAATATCTTAATCTCTCGATCTGCTTAGAGTCCAGTCAAGTTCTACAAGGAAAGAAGGATGTGTGAGTCCTTACTGTCCTCATCATTTCCTCAGTTATTCACCTCAGGGTTCAGATGACACCAGTTGAATTTTTAATCAACCTCATTTTTTGAGATTTGTTAACATTCGAGTGACCATTCATTTGCAGTGAGTTTAGGGTATAGGCTTGGTTGAAATCAAAGCTATTAATAAAGCATGAGTTAAGAGCACTGAAAGTATAGAACAAATGAAGAGATGTGCTATTATTTAATAAGCCACATCTTGGTCCCTGTTAAAGTTCCCCACGTTAGGCAGGATGTGTGTGGACATGTCCTAGTGGCCAGGACTCTTGGAGAGTCCTGCCGCTAGATCTAGAAGAACTGGCATCCAAGGGGGAAGAGAAAAGTGAAAATCACCTCCCCCACTGAATCATTCTGCCTAGCCCTTTACTTTGGGCTTTCCCCCAAATCCAGACCAGATGGTTTTTTAAAGCTCCTCAGGGGAAAACAGACTATAAACATCTAAGCAAAATCAAAAGATGTGCATAGATGACACTGATGCTTTATAAAGCCCATGTATGCCCAGGAGTCCACGCTGCCAATTGTACAGTTGAGCTCACTGTCACAGTCTGAATACACTCACCCTTCTCTATAGTGTCTCCAGATTTGAAAAGCTTTCAAATTATTCTTAAAGAAACAAGAGTCATATAATACTTCAAAAAACAACTAGTAGAGGATGGGATAGATAATATCAGAAGAAATACAGCCTGTTGAAGATAGAAAGCTACCCTCCAAAGATTACCTGAAATAACGTGTTCTCCCCTTTCCCTTGGAATTCCATAGTGTCACCCTAACAAAGCTGAAGAGGGTTGGAATTTTTAATTACAGGCTCCCTTGCTATGTTTACCAAACAGCTAGTAGCCCTGAGGGTGGAATTAGGCTGTTTAAAGTCATGTTTTAATCTCCTTTGTAATTGCAATTTGATTGTGGGTGTAAATTACCTAGTAGGCTTACCACCTTCAGTGCCAGCTACTTCCCAGAGTGCATAATTTTGAATTAAAAGGCTGATATCCATCCAAAAGTTTCCCAGAATGTTTCATGGGCTTGGTGAATTATGCATTAAACAGAATTCTTTAAAAAGAAGGCAAGAGGTTCCTTTGATGTCAGCTGGGGTTTTTCATCATATTATGGACTATTAATTTCTAGACTCTTTTAGAGGTACTTTCTTGAAATCTATGTTCAATTTAGGACTTATTACTGATCTTTCTCTAACCTTTATATTTTATTTTAACAGCATCATATATCACCCTGAATATGGCAGGTTCTGGCAGAAACCTGGTGGTTAATTTCCTTGGGGGTGTAGGGATGGGGGGAGGAGGAAGAAATGGATAGTTTGCTGCAAAGACACCATCTGCTGGACAAAGTGTGGATATACTGTTAGGAATCTGCCTGCACATTAGCAAAGTGATTTCGAAGCCGATGAGGACAGAACCAATTAGGGAGCTGATGTATATGGGGGCTCATCTATGGGACTTCTCTAAGCTATATCCAGATGCTAGTGGCCTCATTTCGTGATTTTTTTTTAACACCTCGCAAGTTGTGTTGATGTGTTTGACTTTGAGCTGTATTCCCTATTCAACTGTAACATTATAGGATATAATAAGCAAAACTGATTATAAGAAAATAAACAGGGACCTCCTTTATGCAAAAGGATATAAAGATAGTCAAGCTTCCACCATCGTGGGCAAATGCAGATTCTGGGGAAATTATGTTTTACACAATTCCATATTTCTATTCTCTCTCTGTTTTTATTTCTGTACACAAAGCACTCTGAAATTTGTCAAGGGCTGTGCTTTTCTACACCTTATAAATCGGATGAATGAATATAGGCTTTATCTTTCAACATAGACCCTTTTGAGACTGAAAAGGAATGCTGTGAACAACAGAACAGAGTGCATAAACTGGGACTGTCCTGGGCTAATTCAGGATAAAACATCCCTCCCATCATAGGTAACCCAGTCTCCTCACAAACAGAAACCAACTCTTATTCTCTATCTACTGCCAATTTATGTTAGAGAACAAAACTTAAAAGTTTAAATGATTCAGTGCCTTGAAAAGATTCTGGACTGGGGCATTGAGAAAAACTTGAGTTTTCATCACTAATAGGTTCAGCATTGAAATTATTTGATTCTGTTTTGCATGCATTAATTCATCCATGATTAAATATCACAGGAATGTCAGATAAAGTTTCACAAGTACCTAGAAGGGATTTATACTAAGTCACTTCCGTTGTGTCTGACTCTTTGTGACCCTATGGACTACAGCCCAACAGGCTCCTCTGTTCATGGGATTCTCCAGGCAACAATACTGGAGTGGGTTGCCATGCCCTCCTCCAGGGGATCTTCCTGATTCAGGCAGGGATCGAACCATGTCTCCTACACCTCCGGCATTGGCAGGAGGGTTCTTTACCACAGCACCACCTGGAATTTAAGTCCCTTCTATTAATACCTGGGTGGATACACTGCCTTATGAATAAGGCAGCATTTGAAGTGAGCGTTGGAAAAGATGCAGGATTTGGGAACTGGGCACTCCAACAAAGACAGAAGCTTTCAATAATAACCTGTGCAAATCAAGGGACGCATAGTGCTCCCCCATTGCAGAGCTAACACTGCTTTTCCACAAACATTTCTTAAAGCTTACTAAGTGTCAAGCACTCACTCTGACACACTGATGGATGAAACAGACATCAGCCTCTCCCTTGAAGAATACAGGGCCTGGCAAGCAGTAGTATTGAGCATCTGCATTTCAGAGGCCATTTCTGAATTAGAGCCAAGTTGGGAATCATCCGTGTATTTAAACTGACAGGAAACAGATAAGATGACTTAGGGGGAAAATGTACAGGAAAAAGGAAAAGACACAGAACTAAACCCTGATGTACTCTGATATTTAGAAATAGGATGAAGAAATTCCCAAAGGAGCAACAACAACAAAACTAGCTGGTATGGTAACAATGAAACAAAAAGAAAAACATATCTTATTCTTTCTCTCCAAATGGGGGATTTAGGTAGAGCTCAGAAGAAACGAAGCTTGTCACGGTGTACATCAGATGTAGCTTTAAGCTTCCTCATTATCTAATAATTAACACAATAATTTTAAAATTATGAACACCTTTCTCCAAGGAACCCTAAACGCTCTGTGTGTCCCTTCTAATGTATCTCCCTAGCACTGTAATTAAATTATAAAATTATACGTTATTGAAAATTAAGCAAAAACACCATTACCCTCTATGCTATATTTGATTTTAGATTTCCTGTGGGGAAATGTGCAGTTCTACCTTTTCACTTTCAATGAGGTGAATCAAACCAGGGCTACAATTCCAATCTTATTTATGAATATAAAATTAACTCGAAATATAGCTCAGTCAGTCTCCCCAACTCCCTCCTGTATGGCATACTGTGTCACACTGTCCATCATTTTTTAATGAATCTTATTCAACGAGCTGTTCAGGGGCCTGCATCTGATTGCCTTCTATGTTAATTTTTATAGAAAATTTAAAGTATAACTTAGGCTGGAGGTGAGTGTGAAGAACGACAAATACTTCCCATATTTCCTGAGCCTAGTCTCACTTTCGGAGAAGGCAATGGCACCTCACTCCAGTACTCTTGCCTGGAAAATCCCATGGATGGAGGAGCCTGGTAGACTGCAGTCCATGGGGTCACTGAGGGTCAGACACGACTGAGCAACTTCACTTTCACTTTTCACTTTCATGCATTGGAGAAGGAAATGGCAACCCACTCCAGTGTTCTTGCCTGGAGAATCCCAGGGACGGGGGAGCCTGGTGGGCTGCCGTCTATGGGGTCGCACAGAGTCAGACACGACTGAAGTGACTTAGCAGTAGCAGTAGCAGTCTCACTTTAGCTGTCATCTTGTTAGGCTTTGGAGTTCATTTATCCACTCAGTAAATATTTAATAAGCATCCAGCAGGTGTTAGGCCCTGTACCTGCACATTAAGGCTAGAAAGGTATCCTAATCTACCTTCGAGGAAGTTAGAATCTACTGGAGAATACACATGAGTAAAGAGGTGACTACAGTATAGTGTACTAAGTCTACCCCACTCTGGACACAATTGGTCTTTTACTTTTTCATTCATTCTTTTTTAAGATTCTCTGGTTTCTATTACTTTTCCCAACACAATTCTTCTATGACATCCAGGATTCCATACCCTCTTTATCTTTTCTCCTTCCCTCTGCAGCCCTTCTCTTTCAGTCTCCTTAGAAGGCGTCCTCTTCTCACCCTGTCCAAACTCTCAATGGTGGGACACAAAAAGACTCCATCCTCCTATTCCTCCCATATAGTTAACCTCCTCTAGTCCCTAACATTGGACATCATCCATGTAGTAATGACTCACAAGTGAATTTTCTCCATCCCTGCCCTCTCTGCTGGCATAGAGAATTGTATATTTAATGGCTTCTTTGCATAGGCAAAAAAATCTCGTTTATCATATTCAACTCAAAGATCTTTATTTTTCACCTCTCCTTCCTGCACCAAAACACACACACACACAACCAATCCTTTACCAATTTTAGTCAATAGTACCATCATCTGCTTATTTAAATAAAACTTTATAATCAATCAAAGATTAACTCTGTTTTCTCATTCCTAATGTTCAGTTCTTGAGCACTGCTTCAAAAGATACTTCCTAATCTGACCACTTCTTACTGTCTGCACTCCTCTTCCAACTCATCCATCTTCATCTCTTGATCCCTGAAACAGGAGCTAAATGACTTTCCTTGTCTCCCTTCTGATGCTCTTAGGGTTCATTCTTCACATAGTAACCAGAGTGAGCTTTTCAAAATGTAAATCTAGTCAGAATATCCTCTGAACACTGTTCATTGATGATAGAATAAAATCTAAATACATTACCAAAGCCCATAAGCCCCTGTAGGATCCAGTCCCCTGCTTACCACTCCAAATTCATATCTTGCACTACACTTTCTTCTTATTCTCTAAACATGAACCACACTGGCTTTCTTCTTGTCCATTGAGCACTTTAAGCATGTTCCAACTTGAGAAACTGTATTTCCTGCTCCTTCAATCTAGTATATTCTTCCTCCAGAGCCTCAAGTGTCTCACTCCTTCTTGTCTTTAAGTTCAGCTCAGATATTACTTCCCTGAAGAATCCTCCCAACCATTATTACCTGTCATTCTGTATACCATTACCTTGCTTGACTTTTTGTCACAGCATTTACTGATCACAATTTGAAGTTACAGTATATGTTTGTTTGTTTGTTTGTAATCCACTAGGGTCATCTGCATGGAGGCAAGGATTGTAGTCATGTTGGTCACACGATTAGCTTTAGCATCTGCTACATGTTTGACAAATACATGAATCAACTGAGGTTAGAATCAAATACTGCTACTACTGAGTCACTTTAGTCGTGTCCAACTCTGTGCAACCCCATAGACGGCAGCCCACCAGGCTCTGCAGTCCCTGGGATTCTCCAGGCAACAGCACTGGAGTGGGTTGCCATTTCCTTCTCCAATGCATGAAAGTTAAAAGTGAAAGTGAAGTCGCTCAGTCGTGTCCAACTCTTAGCAACCCCATGGACTGCAGCCTACCAGGCTCCTCCATCCATGGGATTTTCCAGGCAAGAGTACTGGAGTGGGGTGCCATTGCCTTCTCCGGAATCAAATACTATGGGAATACAAAGGAGTCTCGCATATCCTAATTCGGTGGGGGGAGGGAGTCAGGAAAAATAAAACATGTCTTCAGACATAAAGATTAGTAAAAAGGAGTCAGGTGAAGGAAATTGCTTGTGCAAAGGAACGAAGGCAAGAACATGGAACTTTCAGGGAATAGGAAGTACTCACAGAGCACAGAGCTTTCGAAGGATTTTCTGGGGCAGAAGTGGTGGGGACACACACTGGGAAGAAGGATGTGAGGGAAGACATAAGCATTTGATAGAGAAGTAAAAGGACCACGTTGTCAAAGACATAGAGTATCCTGTTGAGGATCTGAAGTATTTTTCATGAAGGCATAAGCCCATTGGAAGGTTTTAATCAAGAGGGAACCTAACAAATATGGTTTTAGGAAGATTGTTACAGCCACAGCATGATTGGGGTGGCCAAGTCAGGGCAGGGGGGTGGGCTTAGCTTAAACCTGCATATTCATTTACTAGGCTGGAAAGTCTCCTTCTCTGGATGTCCAAAAGTATCAGTTCAGTTCAGTCACTCAGTCATGTCCAACTCTTTGCAACCCCATGGACTACAACACGCCAGGCTTCCCTGTCCATCACCAACTCCCAGAACCTCCACAAACTCATGTCCATCCCATTGGTGATGCCATCCAACCAGCTCATCCTCTGTCATCCCCTTCTCCTCCTGCCTTCAATCTTTCTCAGAATCAGGGTCTTTTCCAACAAGTTGGTTCTTCGCATCAGGTGGCCAAACTATTGGAGTTTCAGCCTCAGCACCAGTCCTTCCAAAGAATATTCAGGACTGATTTCCTTTAGGATGGACTGGTTGGATTTCCTTGCTATCCAAGGGACTCTCAGGAGTCTTCTCCAACACCACAGTTCAAAAGCATCAGTTCTTTGGCGCTCAGCCTTCTTCACAGTCCAACTCTCACATCCATACATGACTACTGGAAAAACCAGAGCTTTGACTAGATGGACCTTTGTTGGTAAAGTAATGTCTCTGCTTTTTAATATGCTGTCTGCTGCTGCTGCTGCTAAGTCACTTCAGTCGTGTCCAACTCTGTGGGACCCCATAGACGGCAGCCCACCAGGCTCCTCTGCCCCTGGGATTCTCCAGGCAAGAGTGGGTTGCCATTTCCTTCTCCTGCATGAAAGTGAAAAGTAAAAGTGAAGTCTACTAGAAGTCAAAAAATTAATGTGCATGAATCAGGAAAGATGGAAAGAATTCAGAGCCTTCTACAGTTTCTCAACCTCCCCCTTTACTTTAATTAATAAGATGCAATTTTTTAATTGATCACAATGAAAACTCATAAATATGGTCTCAAAAGTTATTAATCAATGAGATACTCAAAATAACAACATTAAGTCTGTCCAGAAGACACTTATACCACCAGAGCAACTATCTGGTATGCAGCCTTGAGCCAGAAAGGGAATTTAGATCTCTTGAAGTAGACCATGCACTACATACACACACATACACACACACTCACACACACACACACACACACACACACACACACAGCATGTCTCCATAGGTGTTGTCTCATATTGCAGACACGGGTATTCCTTCTAGTCTAGACCACTCCTTTCCCTGGTGACAGCCAAAAAAAATTAATTCCTTCTAAAATTACCCACTTACAGAAATTTTCAAATCACATTGTGAAGGTGTTTGCATACTTTGCCTAAAAGACCAGCCCTGATTGTCATTTCTAATCACTCATCTAACAATTATTGAAATGCTTACTATGTGCCTCTTACGGTGCTAAATATTAAAGATGAATAAGACATGGTTTCTGCCTTCAAGACAACTAAATCAGTATGTGAAAATCACTAAGATAGATGAACTCACTTACTATTTATGGAAGCACCATGAACAAACATATACATTAGGCTGGGGAGACAAGACTCATACTAAGAAAGGACAAACCACAGTTCAGAACACAAGTGCTGTTGTCATACAGACCGGGGCCTGGTTCTGAGATGTTCGCATACTAGTCTCATGACCCAGCCTCTTTCACATTCACTTCTCTCACATGTAAATGTTCAATAAGGACCCACTTGATTTGGTTAAATTAAATGAGATGATGTATGGAAAGCACAAGAGTAGCACTACTCAAGTAGATGCATATGTAGCAGTATTCATAAATATAGCTTATAATTCCTCTCTTAGATGATTATAAGAAGGAACTTTTGAGAAGGTACTAAAGGGTATTCATTTTCCAGTAAGAGAAGGTACATATAATGCCAAATGCCTCAATGGTCGCAGAAACCTGCAGCCTTACTCACTTCCCAGCAGCACCTAAAATTCCAGAAACTAAATACAATTGGCAACCCACTCCAGTATCCTTGCCTGGGAAATCCCATGGACAGAGGACCCTGGCAGGCCACAGTCCATGCAGCAACAAGTGTCAGATACGACAACCATCTCCATCTAATACAATTAAAAAAGAAGTTCTGATCCGGCAATGCTACATGATGTGGATCAGCTTCCAGGACATGCACATGTACACTTTGGACCATAAGCTTCTCTTCTGGGCACCAAATCTCTCATCTCGTTGACCAAAGCTCTGATGGGAACTGGGCAAAGAAGCTGTAAGGTATCTCTCAGCCATCGCAGTCACCCCCAAAAATCTGTCTCCAAGTTCATCATTGTAAGACATATCTACCTGTAAGATATATCCCAGCCAAGTCTGCTCCACCAGCTTCAACTACTCACTAGAAAGAAGACTTCACTTTCCATGGAAGTTATCACAGCCAGAGACACTTGATGCCATTTGCTGAACACATTGGATGAAAATAAAAAAGAAAGCAATAGCTGTCATTGTTTGTATGTCTTTATGCATGTGTGGGAAGCAGTAAATCCAAGGGGAAAATAGCTTTTCATCTTTCCCCTTTATCCCCGCAACAAAATTTTTGCAAATTTCTTCTCTCTTAAATCATACATTATTAAGAGAGGCTTTGAAAGAAGAAAGGATTTTACATTCATTCCAATTGCTACCTTAATAATGTTCTTGCTTATTGCTTTTGCTTCAAATGAGTTACCATATAGTACATTTAAGGACAATCATACACCCTAAAGCCAACCACAGAAATGCTCCAAGGACAATTTGGAACCTGTTTGAAGAAAAGTATTGAAAGCTGACAACTGTAGCAACAGCAATCAGAGATGAGGGGCCGAGTTGAAGTTAATACCAGGCTGCCCAGCAGGCCTGGGGGCACAAACATATCACAATGGCTAGGATCAGCAACCAAAAAATGAACTCTCCTCCAAAATGCAATTTCTGCGGTGCAATTACTCAGAGCCATTTGATCCAAGATGTACCGTGTTCTATCTCATGAATGCCAAAATCACACATCATCGCTGCCTCCTTCCAAAGCTGTCTGTCATTAGTTCTGAGTGGAAAGCACTTGCCACAATGAAAATAGTCAAAAACAAAATAGATTTAAAAACAACACACGCAAACAACAAAACACACACACACACACAAATCCCTTCCCACTCCACGCTCCACAGAAGGTGCTTTGAAGTCAAAATAAAATAGGATCTGCCAAGTTCTAGGAGAATGACAAAGACTCCCCACCATCCTTGAATATATTCTTCCCACCCTTCCAAAATTACCTGTTCCCAGATGATCATATTCAATCCCATTAAGATTGCAGACTTTTACAAAATGAACCAATGATCCAACTCTTGCAGTGATTTTAAATTTATACACCAGTCTCTATAACCAATAACCACACGCTTGGGGGCAAGTTTTGATGTGGTGAATGTTTCTGGCTCATAGCCATGGAAAGCGTATAAGTGTTGTGGGGAAAAAACCTGGATACTCAAAATTCAAACATCCAATGCCAATGCCTAGACACAGCTCTGAGTGTGGCTTGTCCTGCTGAGAGTAGACCAGACCTGCATTTAGGGCATGGCGGGTGTGGTGAAGAACCTGTCTGCCTGTGCAGGTAGACGTAAGAGACACAGGTTTGGTCCCTGGGTCAGGAAGATGCCCTGGAGAAGGAAATGGCAACCCACTCCAGTATTCTTGCCTGGAGAATCCCATGGACAGAGGAGCCTGGAGGGCTGTAATCCATAGGGTCGCGTGATCCATAGGGTCACACAGTCGGACCCACACTGAAGCAACTTAGCATGCAAAAGGTGCTCTCTGATTTCCACCAGGGTCTCAGCCCTGGGGCTTGCATGGAGAGGCGAGGAAGAATTACTTTATCTCAAAGTCATTATTCTAAAATAGATAACAGAAATTCATTAAAATCTTAAATCCAAATTAACTCATTAGGTAGTATGTATTAAGTACCTTACAGAAGCAGATAATCTACTTAACTTGCAAACATTTTTTAGTATTCAGATGAGAGCTTTGAAGTATTAACCCTAAATATATCAGGTTTCTTCAGAGTGTTATGACCATATTTACAGCATCATAATGATATATGATGGGCTTCCCTGGTGGCTCAGTTGGTAAAAAAATCTTCCTGCAGTGCAGGAGGCCAGGCTCAATCCCTGGTTTGAGAAGATTCTCTGGAGAAGGAAATGGCAACCCATTCCTGTATCCCTGCCTCGGAAATCCTATGGACAGAGGAACCTGGCAGACTACAGTCCATGGGGTCGCAAGAGTTGGACACAACTTAGTGATTAAACCACTGCCAATAATAAACTATAATAATATATACTATACCATATATATTTATAAGAATTTTATCAATTTATCATCTGATGCTTGGGGAGGTCCCTTGCTTTCTGCCTTATATTATTCATTCTTTCTTTCTTCTTCTAGTTCCTTTATCCATTCCTCCAGCACAAAATTGGTAAATGCTAGCTACTAAGGTTGTAACAATTAATAAGACAAAATCCTTGCTATCAAACATGTTATAGGTTCTCCAAAAGAAAAGGACAGGGATAGGAAAGCAAAACCAGAACAAACTTTGCGAAGCAAAATTGCTTCCACACTTCCAGGCTCTTCCCCCTTCAGCATCCCTCCATTGCCCATCTTCTGGCAAGAAATCCCTAGAAGTGCAGAGAGACAAAGTCATAGGTTTTTCTTCCTCAGTTCCATAGCCAAAATTATACCCTGAAGAAAAGGCCCAACATTTCTTCACTACCTCTAGCTTTGTGTGTGTGTGTGTGTGTGTGTGTGTGTTTGTTGACCTCCAAATGTAACAGGTACTCAGGCAAGGTTTAGAGTGTGGTGGGATGCAGTTAATTCATAAGCAATTTGCAAAATTGGAAACAAAGACAATATTACAGATAATATACTCCATGGTAACAGGCCGAATGAAGAGGAAAGTTTTCTTAGCTATAAATAAATATATTATGTTCTAAACACTTAGGCAGTTTAAGTCTAATTTAAGTCAGTGAAGTCTGGAATCTAAAGAACTATGGTTCGTAGATTAGCTGTGGTTCCTGTAATGATTATTGGAATAGACCTAAGCCATTTAATGAAGACTCAGAGAACCAGCTGGCTGTCAACATAGTGGCTGTACAATGGTAGACACTAATTCACTCTCTCATTCATTCATTTGTTAATTTAACAACCATTTTTCAACTCCCTACCAGAGAAGAGATGCTCTAATCATCAGAGTGATAGAACCTTTCAGTACGCTATACACAACACCAAGCACTGTCAGTGTAATGGTCCCAGGAATTCTTCGGGTCACTGAAACACAAGTTAGTAACCAGTGAGTGATGAAACCCAGATTCCAATGTCGGCAGGCAAGCAGGCTCCAGTGAAAATCGATGCGTGACATAGTTCCAGGTCTCATGGGGCTCTCAGTCTAGACTGGGGTCCCAGAGCAAACAAACAATTTATTAACAATGAATCACTCTCTGCTACAGGTATACACACGGGTGCTGGAACCCCAGAAGAGAGTTCATTCATGGTCAGGCATCATTGTTTACTTGCATTCTCCACCAAAACACTTCATTTGGTTACTTCCTCTCTCCTCATTTTGAAAAGAAAATCAAATTTTGAAATCTCAAATTTTCTTCCTAAATAGTAGGATTATTTTTCCATCTCCCTTGGTATTTGTTGAGGTAGTTACACCTGGCCTAAAAAAACTGTTTTTCAAGGACCTATTCTGTATCAGGCATTATTTGAGGGGTGGAAGTTCAAATACCTCACCAGGTATGTATTTGAACTGCAACTCCCATCAGCCATGGCTGTTTTTCAATAAAGGCCCAGGGTTATCTGGTCTTTCTGTGATTCAAGAGATGAAAATAAATCTAAACTTTTCTCTCAGTATTTTAATAAAGCTAATTGAAGTGTTTTACAAATACTCTGGTGGCTCAGACAATGAAGATCTGTCCTCAATGCAGGAGACCTGGGTTTGATCCCTGGGTCAGGAAGATCTCCTGGAGAATGGAATGGCAACCCACTCCAGTATTCTTCCCTGGAGAATTCCATGGTCAGAGGAGTCTGGAGAACTACAGTCCATGGGGTCGCAAAGAGCAGACATGACTGAGCAACTAACACTTTTACAAATGCAGTAAAGAACAAATAAAACTATTTCTCAGGCCGATCTTAGCTTATGGATCCCAGGTTACAATCTCTGAAAGATAATGAAGTTTGGCTTCTGCCACTGAGGAGCTCAAAACAAGGATAGTAATGGAAAAGAGAGACAAAGACGATCTATACTAAGAGAAAGACGATGAATGCCGAAGAAAAGGAATGTTATACATAGGCTCAGAGAGGAATTACACTTTCAACTGAGATTCAGCAATGGGCAGCAATTCCATGTGAGCAATTTCACAAGTATTTACAAGAAAGAGAGGGCATACGGAGCACAGGGAAGGGGAGAGTTAAGCTGCAGGTGGAAAAGCGCAGGCTGCATCATGGCAAAGTGGAAGAGGATTGTTGGCATTTCTTGTGCATTGTGAAGGGAGAAAGTGAAAGATACAAACAGTGAGATGGGCTGGATTTTGCAGGACTGTGGAGTTTAGCATGATCCTTTATTCTGGAGGGGATAGTCCCAAGGATCACCAATACACAAGACGTTAGGCGTCCTTCAATGAAGTAAATGAAATTAAGTTTGGAAGTCCAAATCTTGGGGAAAGGCTGTATACCACATCAATCTCTGGATGATTCTCAAAATAGATTCACAAATTAGATGCTCTAAGAACTAAACCCTGTACAGTTAGGAACAAACTTCAAAGCAATTACCTAGCTTCCACATACTGTAGGTGGCTTCAGAATATTAAGGTTGTATAGATAGATGGAATAGATAGGAGTATGCTATATATTGTTGTTGTTGAGTTGCTAAGTCGTGTCCAGCTCTTTTGAGACCCCATGGACTGTAGCCTGCCAGGCTGCTTTGTCCATGAGATTTCCCAGGCAAGAATACTGGAGTGGGTAGCCATTCCCTTCTCCTGGGGATCTTCCTGACCCAAAGGTTGAACCCACATCTCCTACAATGGCAGGCAGATTCTTTACCACTGAACCACCAGGCTATATAATAGGAGTGTGAACCAGTAAAATAAAGGGGGGCAGGGAGAGGAGAGAGATTGGATACAGAAAGTCACCTAGGAGGCTATTACAATAATCCATTGTAATAATAACAGTTTGGTATTGCTAGCACTCCCTGTGCGCCAGATATCACATGAGGTGCTGTTCATATATACGTATTGTAATGAGAACCAGAGTTAGGGTAAGAGCAGTCCTCACTATTCAGTTTCAGGAAAAAGTTGGATCAGCCAGTATTCACTCCTCCCCTCCCATCCTCTCAGCTTTTTCTATAATTTTTCCCTGTCCTTTTACTTCTAATACAAATGCATGTGCCCCATAACTACAATTTGAAAGAAAACAAACATTAGCTATTTGAATGCTGCCATTAAACCATTTTTCCAACAACTGAGACTCATTCCTCTCTTTTTACTCTTCCCTGAAATAGGTCGTTAACAGTGCCAAATCCCTATTCTCCTTTTTCTCCTCCTGGGTTTTAGTACATACGGATCAATAGCCAAGAGGAAACAAATTTCAATATTTGTTAAAAAAAATGAGCAAGGGCTTGGTTTCCTTCCCACCATCCTCTCCCTACAATACTGCTATGATATTACAGGTAGGATATAAGGCAAAGGCCAGAAGCAGAAAAAAAGCTTTGGTTTCCTCCCTCTAAACAGCTGAATCTTTAGAGCAGATTCTAAGCCTACAAATCCAAACATGAGAAGTGAATATCAGGACTTTATTCCCCCCATCTTCCAGGCAGGAGGAACAGAGAGCCTGGAGGAAGATCAGAGCTACTAGACAAATGTCAGCATGTCTGCATACTCTGCAGACTAGCGGTGCAAACGTGGGCATGACGATGGTCCAGGTCAGCCCTGAGAGGTTGGTGCCTCCATCAGTTGGCCGTGGGAGGTAGAAGAGTACCTGCCTGTCTCTCTTAATCACTGTGATTCTGACAGTTAGGGAAAAACGATCCATGAACGTCAGACTGTGCCAATCACATCCACAGATTCTCTTCTGTGGAGGAGAAAGATAAGATGGAAAAAGAGGTAAAGTTAAGGAGCAGAAATCCCTCTTTCTTAGGGCAGAGGCCAAAACATGAAAGGTATTGTTTTAGGAAAGCTGGACAAACCTTCTTTGCCCCAAATTCTTTCTCTACTGAGATATCACATTCCATCATCAATAATGTGTCCCTGATGACCTTTCACACTGTCCTCTAAGTATGATCTCTTTCACTATGAACAGCCCTGAAAGGAGTAACCTAAACAGAATCTAGTACTTTGATGGGAATTACATACCTAGGGCTATGTGGGAAGCTGGGGTACTGGGAACAAGAAAACATGCTGAGAAAAAAAAGAAGATAAAAAGGAAGTAGATGAGTCCCAAGAACAATTTGTGCCACCTTCATTATGACACACTTGCTCAGATGCTATCAGCAAATAAGACCATGTTCTCACTGATTTCAAGGATGACTTTGGGTAAAGTCCTAGATGTTAATAATGCCCAATCCTCTGGGTTTGCAGTAAAAGTACCATCTGGGAAATGAGGGAATTTATGCAAGAAAATGATATATATATAGGACTTTATAATAAAATTAACTTGGTGATAGAATCCTAACAGCTCTGAAGTATAATGATTATATATTATATAAGTATATATAATGTTATATACATTATAGATACTATGTCAGTATATATTGTCTACTTATATAATTGACATGTATGTGTGTGCTCAGTTGTGTCCAACTCTTTGCGACCCCATGGACTGTAGCCCACCAGACTCCTCTGTCCATGGAGTTTTCCAGGCAAGAATACTGGAGTGGGTTGCCGTTTCCTTCTCTGGGGGATCTTCCTGATCCAGGGATTGAACCCACATCTCTTGCATCTCTTGCATTGGCAGGCAGATTCTTTACCTCTGTGCCACCTGGGAAGCCCTGTATAACTGATAATTACATACTAATACACTATATAATTATATAAGGGCTATGTTAGAGTTCTATCAGTAAGTTAATTTAACACAATTGGAGGAAGAACGGAAGACTCATCTGATTTAAAATGATTCCTGAGGTTGATCAATTTCTAGGAATATTTTCTAAGAAGGAACAAAATAACTAGATTTATGATACCCTTTGCTCTTTTATTTTTAGAATAATTCAAAATAGATTTTATGCACAAATTGGGGTGAAAATGTAAAGCAATTACTTTCAATTTTGTCACCTTAATTATTTCCAGCGGAACAGAAATCCTTCTGGGAAGATGCAGGTTTGGAATTTTTAACAGTGTGTGAAAGTGCCTGATGGCCTGACAAGGTCACTCAACATACAGGAGTTCATTGATGCAGTCCCTCTCAGTGAAGACCTGCTAGGCTACAGTCATTTAGGAAAAACATGACAATGTAACAATAGACCCACATACTGGGAGGAGAAGCAATTTATTTCCCCTGTATTCTCTTTGCACCATACCACACAGAGTATCAAATGCATGTCCAGGCATGCATAAGGCAGGAGACTAGAAATTAATTTGCTTCCCTCATAGAAACCGCAGTTACCGCATGCTAAGCTGCCCTGCCTATCTGTGGGTGTTCATCCATGAATGCTGAATAAAATTTCTGCTGTTTGGCTTTTTATATGAAACATTATACTGTTTGCTTAAAAAGGGAAACTCATTTTATCAAGTATTCTTGCAACCGTGATTATGTTCTTCAGAATATTAGCTCTGCTACTATTTTTTAAATAAGTTTTCTTTTTTTAACAGTTTTTACTGCTGACTTACTATCACCTCTCTGAAAGGGATTTTCTCAGTTTTCAACTTCACATTTCACTCTTGTGCAGCATTTAGAATTGGAGCCCAGCAGGCCAAGTGACTGAAGGGCAGGACAATGGGAAACAGATGCCTTCTTTTTTTAATTTTTTTTAACAAAGTCATGGACATGTGCTTGTATCCAACTTTGGTTTGGGGAAGCATTTTTTTTAATCTATGCGATTAAATTATTCAATTCATGTGAGGGAGTCACCTTTAAAAGCATGAGGACAGATTAAATTTATCCTCAGAATTCACAATTTCTTTTCATAAAATTGAACACCTCTGGTGAGTGTTGCAAAGTCACAGTGTTCTTGGGTGCTCAGATTTGTGCTGGAGATGTCACATTAAAAAGGAAGAAAATTCCCACAGAGACCCCACTGCCTGCCCCCCGACAGCTCTTCTTGCTGTGATCTGCTCTAAAAGGGTCCCTGACACCCACCCCTGTGACACACAAGAGACTGCTGCTCTCCTACAAGGTGATTGACAGCCAGGAGACACCCAGCCAGGCTGGCTGCTTTTTCCAAAATGGATAAAAGAAAATCACAGAGATCTGTATGAAATGGGGTCTGTGGTAGAGGTGAGAGGCTGTGGAGAGGGGACCGGGGGCAGTAAAGCTGTTGACGAATGTGAAAAGGAAAGGACTTTGAAGGAGAACACCGAAAGGACTTTGTAAACTGGAAATGACTGGAGGAAGGAAAAGGACTAGATAATTATAACATCCATTTTACAACACCAATAAAGAATTTCTCTGGAATGGATGTTTTCAATTTTTAAAGAGGTTTGAGATTATTAAACTATTTCTAAAACTCCAAACAAGTATTACCTTAGACCAGGATTTCTCAGTCTTGGCACTGATGAAATTGAGGGCTGGGAAATTATTTGTTGTGAGTTTCTGATCAGTACCTTGTGGACTGGTTAGCAGCACCCCAGGCCTCTCTCCACTAAATGCCAGTAGTAGCCCCCAGCCTGAGTCATAACAACCAAAATATCTCCAGACATTGTCAAATATTTTCTGGGAGGAAATATCACTCCTGGGATTTTCCAGGCAAGAATACTAGAGTGGGGTGCCATTGCCTTCTCCGTGGCTGAGAACCACTGGCTGTTAACCATGGCTATATAATAATACAGTAAACTGGTAGACTCCAGGAGTTGGTGATGGACAGGGAGGCCTGGCATGCCGTTCTTCATGGGGTCGCAAAGAGTCAGACATGACTGAGTGACTGAACTGAACTGAACTGAAACTATCAAAATACAAGTGCAGGCCCATTTCCTAAGATTGATGTTTAATCGGTCTCTGGTATGACTCACTGGCGTGTGTTTGAAGTTCCTAGAATGATGCTATTTGACCTAATAGGTCTAATCATCAATTTAGGAAACAGTCAGTGAATGCATACGGCATGCCCAGCATTGCCTTGGATGATGAGAGAGCAAAGATGAATGAGAGGCTTAGGACCTAGTGAAGAGATGGTCATACAGTGGAAACTTTTCCAAGATGTACTTGATTTTCTTAATATTAAATGTACAGGACACTGTACCAACACAGAGGAAGAACTGGTAGGCTGATGGCACAACATTTGAGATGTCACTGCATTTCCATCAGAACTGCTAAAATTCAAAAGCAGCAACATGCAGGAAGTAGAGCAACCGGAACTCACATACATAGTAGTTTTACTACTGTCAACATGTGCATATGTACACTTGTACACACATACACACATCAGAAGTGCACACATGTATCAGAAAGGTCATAGCATCATGCAGGAGATGCTCTCGGCACCTCCCCCAAATTCCCTCAGCACTCACTGTTCTCATACATATCAAGGGCTTCCTAATAGAAGCATCTGTGACCCTCTGCCAGGGGGCTCTCTCTGGCCACAGAGCCATGCTCTGCCTGTACCTAGAGCAGCTGAAGGGGCCTGGGGCAGCTATTAAACGAGAGGTGTCCCATCCCAGCTAGTGAGTAGCTTTGGTATTCTGTCCCAACACCCATTCTGTAAAGACCCCAGGGAGAATGAGACCCGTGGCGCTCAGGCATGCCTCTTGTTTTGGATTCGTTCCTGTGTATGTCTTATTTCTCCATTTCCCTATCAACTCTCAAATCAACTATTTGAACCCAAATCTAGTCTTAAGGTTTACTGCTGGGATAACCCAGCTAAAGACGCAGCATGATTCATATAAGATGAAGACTTTAAAAAGAAGGGGGAAAAGGCATGTCCATCAATAGCGGCATGGCTAAGTAAATTGTGGCACACCCATATAATAAAATATGATGTGTCAATAAAAGTAAACCTATGTTCTCTAGGAGTTTTGTAGTTTCTGGTCTTACGTTTAGATCTTTAATCCATTTTGAGTTTATTTTTGTGTATGGTATTAGAAAGTGTTCTAGTTTCATTCTTTTACAAGTGGTTGACCAGATTTCCCAGCACCACTTGTTAAAGAGATTGTCTTTAATCCATTGTATATTCTTGCTTCCTTTGTCAAAGATAAGGTGTCCATATGTGCGTGGATTTATCTCTGGGCTTTCCATTTTGTTCCATTGATCTATATTTCTGTCTTTGTGCCAGTACCATACTGTCTTGATAACTGTGGCTTTGTAATAGAGCCTGAAGTCAGGTAGGTTGATTCCTCCAGTTCCATTCTTCTTTCTCAAGATCGCTTTGGCTATTCGAGGTTTTTTGTATTTCCATACAAATTGTGAAATTATTTGTTCTAGCTCTGTGAAGAATACTGTTGGTAGCTTGATAGGGATTGCGTTGAATCTATAAATTGCTTTGGGTAGTATACTCATTTTCACTATATTGATTCTTCCAATCCATGAACATGGTATATTTCTCCATCTATTAGTGTCCTCTTTGATTTCTTTCACGAGTGTTTTATAGTTTTCTATATATAGGTCTTTAGTTTCTTTAGGTAGATATATTCCTAAGTATTTTATTCTTTCCATTGCAATGGTGAATGGAATTGTTTCCTTAATTTCTCTTTCTGTTTTCTCGTTATTAATGTATAGGAATGCAAGGGATTTCTGTGTGTTGATTTTATATCCTGCAACTTTACTATAGTCATTGATTATTTCTAGTAATTTCTGGTGGAGTCTTTAGGGTTTTCTATGTAGAGGATCATGTCATCTGCAAATAGTGAGAGTTTTACTTCTTCTTTTCCGATTTGGATTCCTTTTATTTCTTTTTCTGCTCTGATTGCTGTGGCCAAAACTTCCAAAACTATGTTGAATAGTAATGGTGAAAGTGGGCACCCTTGTCTTGTTCCTGACTTTAGAGGAAATGCTTTCAATTTTTCACCATTGAGGATAATGTTTGCTGTGGGTTTGTCATATATAGCTTTTATTATGTTGAGGTATGTTCCTTCTATTCCTGCTTTCTGGAGAGTTTTTATCATAAATGGATGTTGAATTTTGTCAAAGGCTTTCTCTGCATCTATTGAGATAATCATATGGTTTTTATTTTTCAATTTGTTAATGTGGTGTATTACATTGATTGATTTGCAGATATTGAAGAATCCTTGCATCCCTGGGATAAAGCCCACTTGGTCATGGTGTATGATCTTTTTAATGTGTTGTTGGATTCTGATTGCTAGAATTTTGTTAAGGATTTTTGCATCTATGTTCATCAGTGATATTGGCCTGTAGTTTTCTTTTTTTGTGGGATCTTTGTCAGGTTTTGGTATTAGGGTGATGGTGGCCTCATAGAATGAGTTTGGAAGTTTACCTTCCTCTGCAATTTTTTGGAAGAGTTTGAGCAGGATAGGTGTTAGCTCCTCTCTAAATTTTTGGTAGAATTCAGCTGTGAAGCCGTCTGGACCTGGGCTTTTGTTTGCTGGAAGATTTTTTATTACAGTTTCAATTTCCATGCTTGTGATGGGTCTGTTAAGATTTTCTATTTCTTCCTGGTCGAGTTTTGGAAAGTTGTACTTTTCATGGAGAACATAGGCAAAACACTCTCTGACATACATCACAGCAGGATCCTCTATGACCCACCTCCCAGAATACTGGAAATAAAAGCAAAAATAAACAAATGGGACCTAATTAAACTCAAAAGCTTCTGCACATCAAAGGAAACTATTAGCAAGGTTGAAAAGACAGCCTTCAGAATGGGAGAAAATAATAGCAAATGAAGCAACTGACAAACAACTAATCTCAAAAATATACAAGCAACTCCTCCAGCTCAACTCCAGAAAAATAAATGACCCAATCAAAAAATGGGCCAAAGAACTAAATAGACATTTCTCCAAAGAAGACATACAGATGGCTAACAAACACATGAAAAGATGCTCAACATCACTCATTATCAGAGAAATGCAAATCAAAACCACTATGAGGTACCATTTCACACCAGTCAGAATGGCTGCAATCCAAAAGTCTACAAATAATAAATGCTGGAGAGGGTGTAGAGAAAAGGGAACCCTCTTACACTGTTGGTGGGAATGCAAACTAGTACAGCCACTATGGAGAACAGTGTGGAGATTCCTTAAAAAACTGGAAATAGAACTGCCTTATGATCCAGCAATCCCACTGCTGGGCATACACACTGAGGAAACCAGAAGGGAAAGAGACACGTGTACCCCAATGTTCATCGCAGCACTGTTTATAATAGCCAGGACATGGAAGCAACCTAGATGTCCATCAGCAGATGAATGGATAAGAAAGCTGTGGTACATATACACAATGGAGTATTACTCAGCCATTAAAAAGAATACATTTGAATCAGGTCTAATGAGGTGGATGAAACTGGAGCCTATTATACAGAGTGAAGTAAGCCAGAAGGAAAAACATCAATACAGTATACTAACGCATATATATGGAATTTAGAAAGATGGTAACAATAACCCATGTATGAGACAGCAAAAGAGACACTGATGTATAGAACAGTCTTATGGACTCTGTGGGAGAGGGAGAGGGTGGAAAGATTTGGGAGAATGACATTGAAACATGTAAAATATCATGTAAGAAACGAGTTGCCAGTCCAGGTTCGATGCACGATACTGGATGCTTGGGGCTGGTGCACTGGGACGACCCAGAGGGATGGTATGGGGAGGGAGGAGGGAGGAGGGTTCAGGATGGGGAACACATGTATACCTGTGGCGGATTCATTTTGATATTTGGCAAAACTAATACAATTATGTAAAGTTTAAAAATAAAATAAAATTAAAAAAAAATAAAAGTAAACCAACTATAGCTTCTTAATGTTACTTGAATGAATCTCACCAAACTTAATTTTGAGCAAAAGATATTAGAGTTAACATAACCCATACTTTATTCTATATTCATACCATGCATAGTATCAGGCAATCATGGTTCGTGGTACTTAAAGATGATGGTGGTACCTTTGGGAAGAAGCAAGGGTAGACAGGGATAGAACAAGAGTACTGGCAATGTTCCATTTCCTAACACCCATAATGTTACATAGGAGTATTCACTTTGTGATAATCCTTATTTTTACCCCTTTTCTGTATATGGATTTCAATGAAAAGTTCTTAAAAACTTCATCATAGGGCATGTGAGAAAAGCAATAGATTATGTAATGGAGATCAGGACTTGGGGAAGAGAGGGTAGAAAAAGATGCGGTAGTTACATTAGCTCAGGTTAAAAATGGTCCCTAACCAAGATTCAGGGGCCACAATTAACCTTCCAGCTAAAACCAAAAAAAAAAAAAAAGCAAAAGCAGACCCTGAGCCTTTCTCCTGAATTGGAGCTGAAGGAGATCGAAATCTCACTAATTTCCACACACTGCTCTTTTCTCTGTGCCTTGCCTCCACACTCTTCATTCTTAGTCTAGGAAATATTGTTCCTTTCTGCACCTCCTCAGTGCTGAAAATTTCAGCCATAAGATGTAGACTCTAGATAGGGAAACAGGAAAACGTGTAATGAGACCTCAGAAGTGTTAGCCGTGCTAACTTCTCAGGAGAACTGGAGAGGTCTTTATACCATCTTAACCCTAAAAAAACCGCAATGTTCTTTCAATAGCTTTTCTAGAACACTCACTTTCCCTTGCACCTGAGGAACTTAGCCAGTATTCTTCCCTGTATGAGACAGCATTTCAGACATCTAGATGGTGCTGTGCCTCAGCAACCACTCTCAGGTGGTAAATAACCTTGGAAATGCTTCGGCAATTGTGTTCCTAATCAGTAGGTAAATTAATTACACATAGCCAAGAGTTCATTTTTATTCTTTCCTGTCTTCCTGCTGCATGATGTTTGTAAAGGATTCTGTTGGCTCCAGCCAGAGGATTTTGATTTCTTCACCACTTGACCCCTAATAAGGTCTTTCAAGGGAAAAGCCATTTTCTGTCTTCTCACCTAGGTCTTTATTTCAATCCATCAAAAGAGTTCACGGAAATTTCAGTGATGGCCTGGTTGTAAAATTGGAGCCACGTTGCTGCTGGTAGCTCTTGCAATCTTTATTAGCATTTATGGACGTGAACCCAGGCAGTGGCAGTTATATTCCCATTATTGACAGCCTGTTAAGAGCTACATTGGACTTCTGTCTGAAAGGAAAAAATAAAGAACTGATTTAATTTCCTCCTGCCATTGACCTGTAGTATTTATAAGGTATCGTCCTGCCTCGTCTCTATGAAACGGACCCTAGGAGGGCTGGTCACCTTGGTATGAAACTTCCAGAATAAATCCATTTGAAACTGGGACCAGAACTAACTGGATAATGAGCTAAACTGAGAAATTAGTCTCCTGATTCGAGGCCAGATCAGGTTTCCTCTGAAACGTGAAGACCTGATTTTGAGACACTAGCGCAGTGAAGTAGATTTTGGAGAAAGATTCTTAATCTTTGTGGAAAAAAAAAAAAAAACTCCGCTATCTTTCCAATTCTTCCCCAACCCCTTTAGTTTTTTTCATGCTGTTACCACAACAACAGAGGTGATTTATCTTTCCATTTTGAATGATGCTTAGTTCCCTTGGGGAAATTCAACTCGAGAAATAGGAAACTCACTCTAAAGAACAGTACAGCTCATCTCCAGAGAACCATACTTCCAGATCACTGGACTTGAACTATTTCCCAGGTGAGTCATTTGACTTAGAAGCGACTCTGAATGCATCAGGAAGGTGACAGGATCGATACTCTCACACTGCTCCATCACTTGAAGTCACTCTAGCAACACCTGAGAAAGAGCTAGGTTTTCCTACCTGCCTCCTCACTACCCAAGTCAGTCGTGTTTGGATCAGCATTCAGGTACAGGAAGATTCTCCCTTGTGGAATATTTGACAGATACAGTTTACCTTTTTCTTCTAGGTTCCCCTTTCATTCTTTTTCCTTCTAGTATAGACATAGCAAGAGCTTCCCAAGGGGTGCAGTGGTAAAGAATCCACCTGCCATTGCAGGCGGCTCAAGAGATCCGAGTTCAAGCTCAGGGTTGGGAAGATCCCCTAGAGGAGGAAATGGCAACCCACTACAGTATTCTTGCCTGGAGAATCCCATGGACAGAGGAGCCTGGCAGGCTACAGCCCAGGGGATTCTCCAGGCAAGATTCTCTCAGATCTCAAAGAGTCAGACATGACTGAGGGACTAATACGCACACACAGTAGCTCTTTATTCCAAACTACAGATCAGGACACTTCTGCTGACAATGGGTTTGTTACATATTTAATGAGACAGATTTAATAAGAGGGAAATTTATATTAAAAAATTCCACCAAACGACTGTTTACCACCCACTTACCAAGCACTTGTGATAATATTTGCAGCAGTATCATTTTCCTTATTTATTTACTTTGCAAGCTGTTCTGCCTGACCTGGCCCAATTATTCATTATACTTTTTAACTTTATAATTTATTTTTATAAAAATAATAAATGTACATAATTTTTATGTGACTTTGACAAAGCTCATAAGAAAGAGCAATAGTCTCTTGTCACCCTTTCCCAAGTCAGTTTGTCCAATAATTTACTTTGAATCTCTTGATACTGTCTTCCTTCTACTTTCTCTTTCTCTCTTCCTACAACATCTCTTGATTGAATGCTGAAATTCCATAGAATCTTCTCATATCTTTATTTTCTTCTTTCCTTCTGAGCATTTTGGTCAAACTTTGAGAATTCTTTCAAATTTAACTTTCAATCCTTATACTGAATTTCTATTTTCTGCTCTCAATTCCAAAAGTTCATTCTTGCTCTCTGAATGTTCCTTTTTAAGAATAGACTGTAGTTATCTCCTAGATGCAGCATCTTTTCTTACCTCTCTGAGCTCATTATTATTATAAAGTTTTCATCTTTTGCTCCCTGCATTGTCTCTATTGATGCCAAATTTCCTTTTCTGGTTGTTTGTCTTTCAGGTTGGAAGTTTACTCAAATATCTGGTGTTCCTTGATTGTTAATGTATATTTTCCTTTTTTTATTATTGTATTTTGAATAGGTGTTATAATCATGTGCTTCAAAATGCAAAAATATAAATATAAAAGAATTCAGTAAAAATTTCCCACCCATCTTTGCCATGCATCTGCCCACTTCCCATCTCTTGCCATTGGTAACCACTATCCTTGGGCATCCTCCCAGAGGTCCTTTATGCACAAAAGAACTGTAGAAGCCACATTTCCCAGCCACTCTTGAAGTTGGGTGTGACCCTGTAACTAATTTCTAGTCGATAAATGTGAACAGAAACACGTGCCACTCCCAGGTTTATACTTTTAGGAAGCAGGTTCAACTACTTCATACTCTTTTTCTCCTTTCACTGGGTGGATGCTGATGAGAAGGAGGCCCTAGGAACTGGTACAGCTTCAAGAGGGAAGGGACATGAGTTCCTGAATCAGCGTGTGGAGGAGAGATGCCCATGGACCAAGACCTTGGCCTGCTGCACGAGGGAGACATAAACTCCATTGTATTTGAATGCTTACATAATTTGGATCTATTTATCCACACACTCAAGCCTACCCTAACTAATAAAATTTGTCTACGCATCACAGAGACATCAGCCACATTCTCTACATTTAAGGAAAGAGTAAAAGTCAGCAGTGTGAAATAGTAGGCACAGAATCAACCAGAGAAGGTGGCATAAAAACGGCAGCAGATGTTGGCAAGAGACATGATGAGCAGCAGCTGGAAGAGCGGAACCAGACACGCCTAGAGAGCTGCTGCTCTTCAGTTCAGTTCAGTCTCCCAGTTGTGTCCAACTCTTTGCGATCCCATGAATCGCAGCACACCAGGCCTCCCTGTCCATCACCAACTCCCGGAGTTCACTCAAACTCATGTGCATCAAGTCGGTGGTACCATCCAGCCATCTCATCCTCTGTCGTCCCCTTCTCCTCCTGCCCCCAATCCCTCCCAGCATCAGAGTCTTTTCCAATGAGTCAACTCTTTGCATGAGGTGGCCAAAGTATTGGAGTTTCAGTTTTAGCATCAGTCCTTCCAATGAACACCCAGGACTGATCTCCTTGCAGTCCAAGGGATTCTCAAGAGTCTTCTCCAACACCAAGGTTCAAAAGCATCAATTCTTCAGTGCTCAGCTTTTCTTCACAGTCCAACTCTCCAGCTATAAGAGACAGTGTTGAGGGTACCAGTCCTGTACAGTTAAGAACAAACTTTAAAGCAATTACATAGTTTCTGCATATGGTAGGTGTCTTCAGAATATTCAGGTTGTGTGTAGATAGACAGATAGATAGGAGTATGTTATACATGGGGCTTCCCCAGTGGCTCAGTGGTAAAGAATCTGCTTGCAATGCAGGAGCCACAGGAGACATGGGTTCAATCCTTGGGTCAGGAAGATCCCTTGGAGGAGGGCATGGAAATCCACTTCAGTATTCTTGCCTGGAGAATCCCATGGACAGAGGAGCCTGGTGGGCTATAGTCCATAAGGTCACAAAGAGTCAGACATGACTGAAGTGACTTAGCATGCATGCTGTATATAGATGGCTTGCAAATATGTAGTCAGAATGATTATCCTCCAAAACATGAAAATACTACAGTTGAAGGATTATGGATGAGTGTTTTTTTTCCATCTGAATCATCTAAACTGTTTAAAAGAAAAATACCATCCATTTATGGTGAAAATATTTTTTCTTGACTTTGAAGGAGACAAAAAAAAATCTTCCTTTTAATTATATACTTCCATGAGAATATTTAATTTCTATGCATTCAATAAATAATACAGATGTGGTTCAAAGTTCTGTCCAATTCCTATTTGGAGTTTTTCAAGAAATGAATATTTATATACCACACAGACTATGACTGGATGTTTGCCGTTCCCCAGTTCCCCAGTTCCCCAGTTACGTAATCAGCTCCTTTGAAGGCAGACGCTATATTGTACTCATGGATTGTCACTGGCACTTGGCACATAGGAGGCATTAAGGAATGTTAAGTGAATGAATTTATGAATGCTTGAGTATTCCAGTAGCTTTTAATATGTAAATTCAATGGTAATTGATAAATTATCTCAGCCTTGGAATCTTGTTCCCTGTTATTTCAGTTCTGCTAAGTGTATGATATAAAGTCATTGACTGATCATACTTAAGACACCTAAACAGTGTTCTTTTCTTTTTCTTTTACTTTACACATTACAGCTCCATTCATCGCAAATAAAGGTGTAGATAGCATTGTCAAGTTTGACACTTTTGGAGATGGCATGGGACAATACAACGTGTTCAACTTCCAGTATGTGGGTGGCAAGTATTCCTACCTGAAGGTTGGTCATTGGTCAGAAACCTTATCACTAGATGTTGACTCTATCCACTGGTCCCGGAACTCAATGCCCACTTCCCAGTGCAGCGACCCTTGTGCACCCAACGAAATGAAGAATATGCAACCAGGGGATGTCTGCTGCTGGATCTGCATCCCTTGCGAGCCCTACGAATACCTGGCTGATGAGTTTACCTGTATGGATTGTGGCCTTGGGCAGTGGCCCACTGCAGACCTATCTGGCTGCTTTGACCTTCCTGAGGACTACATCAGGTGGGAAGACGCCTGGGCCATTGGTCCAGTCACCATCGCCTGCCTGGGTTTTATGTGCACATGCATGGTTGTGACTGTTTTTATCAAGCACAACAACACACCCTTGGTCAAAGCATCAGGCCGGGAGCTCTGCTACATCCTGTTGTTTGGAGTTGGCCTGTCCTATTGCATGACGTTCTTCTTCATTTCCAAGCCGTCACCAGTCATCTGCGCCTTGCGCCGACTGGGGCTGGGGACCTCCTTCGCTGTCTGTTACTCAGCCCTGCTGACCAAAACAAACTGCATTGCCCGCATCTTTGATGGGGTAAAGAATGGCGCTCAGAGGCCAAAATTCATCAGCCCGAGTTCTCAGGTGTTCATCTGCCTGGGTCTGATACTGGTGCAGATCGTGGTCGTGTCTGTGTGGCTCATCCTGGAGGCTCCAGGCACCAGGCGGCACACCCTTCCAGAGAAGCGGGAAACAGTCATCCTAAAGTGCAACGTCAAAGATTCCAGCATGTTGATCTCACTTACCTACGACGTAGTCCTGGTCATCTTATGCACTGTGTATGCCTTCAAAACGCGGAAGTGCCCAGAAAATTTCAACGAGGCCAAGTTCATTGGTTTTACCATGTACACCACGTGCATCATCTGGTTGGCCTTCCTCCCTATATTTTATGTGACATCAAGTGACTACAGAGTAAGTCTTGGAATGGTTTCTCCTTTTCCTTCTTGTATCCTTCTACTGTTTTGTTATGTAGAATTTACAATAGACTCCCTTTATCTCAGCAATCAGGTAGCTAAATAACAATGCTATGATGAACTGCCATGTTGCATATGGAAATTAATTCACTGTGTTTTAAAAGCATTTAATTAGTGCTTACTATGTGGAAAACATTGTGCTAGGCACAGAAAGGAAGATACATGTATAGGGCATGGTCATTCAAACAATTTATAATCTGGTGGGAGAAAAGTATAATACGCACATACACCTTTAAAACTTTTAATTAAATTTAAAAAGTGAGTGACGAGAGAATAAGACTTAACCACTAGAAATCTAATGAGAATACTTTAAATTAGACACAAGAGGACCGGGCTACCATAGATCGATCTGTAAGTTAAAGCAGACTTGCAATATTAAGCCAGAATCAGTTTAAAGACCTAAAAACTCTCACTTGAGTTTCAGATAAGCATCATTATTTCTCTAAAATGGGTTAAAATACAATGTTTACTTATTGTACTCTTCCTACAACTTTAGTTCCTGTAGGCATGGTATATATATGTAATCCTTGAATTAGTTAAAAATTTTACTGTCTATATTCAGGCAATCTAATTACGTCATTATTCATATAGTCTTCAGTGATATTTAGTTCAAAGTTCTGGGCTTCAATATAATTATCATCTTTTCTGAAAGAAACTGATTCATCATTCCATCAAAACTTTTCAAATTGTTGAAATGATCCATCAGTTGCTCTTGCATTTAAAATTGTAATTTTAGTATCTTCCAATGAATGAGTATGAGTGAGTATAGGAATTTTTCCCTCTTAAAGCAATCGGTTTTTATTTTCTACATTTCTTAAGTCATCATAAAGTTTTCCAGAGGCATTATGGTTTCCTTGTTACACTGTGATTTCACCAAATAAAGTGCCTCTGTAGGTTAGAATAGTCTCCAAAACTTTTGTTTATCAGCAGTTCCTATGTTGCCAACCTCTTGAATATTGCAGCTCAAAAATAAGACAAAGCTACTTACAGCAACAGATCAAGAGACTGGCAAAGCTTAGTGTGTCTAGTTTATTAAATTATCCACCACCATATGACTGAAACCTCTGGACTACCATAAAGGAAGAATAAGAAAAATGAAGAATATATATTCAGTGTTGGGGTAACAGTCAGGCTTTCTAAGACTATCTATAAAAATTTTTGAAAATCTGTCAAAGGAAAAAACATCAGAACTAAATCAGAGGTCAGAATTAAAATCAAAGGCCAGATTATATGCAGCACAAGTTTTGAGTGTGGGGATTAAATGGAGAATTACAGTTCATGTATTTTAATACCCCTGATTCTATCTTTTATTTTTCAGTACACATCACCCTCTTAAAGACCTGTAAGGATTTTTTTTTCCAGTTCTTAGGTAGCCATCTTTAGTAGTTAGGACTTGGGGTATTGGGACTGCAAAATGGTTATTACACTGTTAATTATTTCAGCCTCATGATTTGAAACTATTCTTTCTCAGAAAAGCTAATTTTAAAAAATAGCAGAAAATACTACTTAGAAGGAAATTTAATTTCATTGAATGAACTAGCATTTATTTCTAAAGATGACTTTTCCCCCCTTTAACATGATAGCAGTATCATGATTAAATGAAATTAACTGAAGCCCCAAAGTTTCACATGACAGAAGTTACTAGAGAAATGCAGCAGAGAGTGTAAAATGCAATAAAGTTGAGTGTTTTGAGGTGTGTGCTAATTAAGGCAACAAATCACACAGAGATCATCTGAGGTCTCACTTATCCTTACAATAATGCCAACCCTGAATTTACAAGAGAACTGAGAAGGTACACCAGAGCTTCCAACACAGTGGTTCTCATCTCAACTGCACATTGAATCAACTGGGTAGCTTTGAAAAAATACTGATACCTGGAGCAGAGCCCCAGAAATTCTGATTTAATTGGCCTGATCTGTGGCCTGAACTTCAGGATCTGTCAAAGCTCCCCAAGTGACTCTCACTTAAAGCCACGATTAAAAATTGCTGCTCTAATGAATCACATGCTCTTCTCATCTCATAGATAGCTTTAGTGTGGCCTGCATTGTTCTGAAATTCTTTGAAATATCTGTCAAAGTTAGAAAACTGAGAAATTTTATATAGCTATCCAGATTCTTGGCTCCTCTTAACCAAGTGAAACTTGTGAACCCTAATTCCTACATGCAACAATTAGCTGGTTGAGTAGTGTTCGTGTATCTAGACAGAACTCTCACTCCTGTTGCCCACAATCCCACCAACCCCTGAATTCTTACACTTGGTTTCCTTCATGTATGAAGTATTGGAACTCGGCCCCTTGTTTTAGACTGAGTTTTTAAATTTCTCAGAGGTAAACCATGTGGCTCAGATAGAATCAGCAGCACTAGAAAAGTACCCATTAATCTAATCAGTCAACAAGGTTTATGACTCAGTACTTTGCCACCCACTGGGAGTTACACATAAATATAAAGTACCTTTCCAGTCTTCAAAAAGCTTATACTCCAGTTGGGAAAAAATAACAAGAATGAATGAATTCAAGATTAATGCAGAATAGTTTATAATTAAATTACTGATACAAACTCTTAAATGCCTACTTGTTTCAAAAAAAGAGTTGGATCAGTAAGAGCTTGGTCTTTCTAGGAATACTCCTGCTTAAAAAGGTGAGATTTCACCCTGGACCTTCGTTGGAAAGTGCAGTTAAGGTAGTTAGAGAATGTAAGGCTTACAGGGAATATTCTTGAAGCAAAATAGAAATGAACCAAGAAAATATGGTAATATCGGTTGTTCTCAAGTGGGAGGTAAGGGGAGTCTGGTAAGAAACTCATGGGAACTGGCAATTTGGTCAGATTTATACCAGGTAAAAGAATTCATTTAAATAATGTTTAAGGGCTTTGAGGTCTTGTGATTTTTTTTTTTTAATTTTTCTTGTTTTCTTTTGGTTGGTTGTTTGCTTGGGCAAAAAAAATAACGTAATTAAGGTAAGAGGGAAAGAAAGGAACTGACTCTACCTGATCGACCTCCAAGACCTTACTCTGCTAAATGCTTTGCATACTTGAGCTCACTTACTCTCATTGGCACCCTGGAAAGCAAATTTCATTATCCATTGGAAAGATGAGTAAACAGACTCAGAGGATAATTAACTTCCCAGGTGGCACAGTTAAGAAATAGTAGGACAAGATTTTTGGATCCAAATCCGTGCCTTTCATGCTACACCACAAACTTATCTGTTCTTAATAGAAGGAATACATTTGTAGGAGTAAAGCCTAAAACAAGCAAGACTAATTGATTCTATAAGAGGCATCAAGACAAAGCAAGCAAAAACTTGGGTAAGAATCCAAAAATGTGAAGAATCTTTGAGGAATACCCAGACCATCTCCTTCTTTACTGCAACATAACCATCCTAGATAGTGTAAAGAAACAAACACTGAGTCATCGGGGATTCAATACATAGTGTACACGGTGTAAATAAAAAATTAGGCCACGTTTGGGTGGAAAGTTTTCCATAAAAAATTAAAATGGTAATTACTAAGTATTTTGTTCAGTCATGTTTTCCAAAAGTATTTGAGCCTTTATCATGGGCCTTGGAGATGCAGCAATTAACATAGGCCAGCCTCTCCTTTTTATAAATTACAGTCTAGTAGGGAACAAGAGGAGATAGAGATGGAGAGTGAGGAATGAACAAATGAAAAGTCGGGATAACTCCTGCAGGGGTGAGTGCTGTGATGGAAGGGAGAGGGGGTATGCTACTTCCCAAGCTTTAAGGTGTATACACCTGGGAATATTGCTGAACATTTTGATTCAGTGAGAAGGGATGAGGCCCAAGATTCTGGATTTCTAGCAAGCTCTTAAGTGATGGAGATGCTGCTGGGTAAAGGACTGTACTTCAGGTTTCAAGGTGCTAGATTCTTTTCTGGGGTTGGGACAGGCAAAGTACTTAATCCAGGCAGAGACTTGGGGGTGACTTTAGAATTTTTTTTACAAGATTTAAGTACTTGCAAAGAAATTTCAGTGTTCCCACGTTGAATATTTGAAGACTTAAAGAAATGTATCACATCTCGTTCTTTCAAAAAAAATCTTTGCCACCCCTCCTAGTACCCATTTCATAATACTCTACTGAAAGATGGAAAAGCCAGACAGGGGAATTCCACACACTAGACAGACGAAGCAGTAAGCACAAATGCCTCTAGGCAAAAATGTCATAGCAAAGAAAGGTGTATCTGGCTACGGTTTAATGCGTAGATGGAAATGTGATTTTATATGAGAAGTAGGCAGGGCATGGGGGGATAGACCACTTAGGACTTCATAGCACATAGCAAGAAGTTTAGATTTTGTTCTATATGGAAAAAGAAACCACTGAAATTCACTTTTAAGCAGAACAGTTTAGTGATCTCACATTTTAGAAAAAAAAAAAAAATTCAATCTGCTGAAGACACTATATGACAGAAAGGCAAAAGCAGGAGAGGGGAGAGTGGTTAGGTATTGTAGTAGGTGTTCCAGTTGGAGCTGATGGTGACTGGAGCCAAGGGTAGGATGTCAGTGAAGGAGACAGAACCTGTCAGGAACTGTGAAGAGTTTTTAAACCATCCCGCAGTCTAACAGGTGAGTCCACCACAGTTTCTGGGATGCTGACAGAAGACACGAGACTCCTGATTCAGAGACAAAGGACTTTATCACTCACGGCCACCACTGTAGCCAGAACATCAGCATTGGTGTAGGCTTCCCAGTTTCCACTGGCAACGCAGAGTGGGCTGGTGACCCCTGCACACACAGTCATCAGGACAAGATCAGTGTTAGTGACCTTTCACCTTCTCTTTGAATCTGCCCAGCACTGTTACCTGTCTTATCCTTTTTTTAAAAGGTGGGTATTGTGTTCATCATAGGCTTTTAGCAAGAATTTTTTAAGAAACGTTGCAATAAAATGTCATTGACTTCTGAGTTTGGGATGCCTCCTTAAATCTCCCTCTCAAGCAAGTGCCTCACTTGTCTCATTCTGATCCCAGCCCTAACCTCTCCCTAACGGGTCTGGGTAGGATGGTGACTTGGTTGTTTGTAACCAACAGAGCATAAATATTTGAGTTCTTACTTCCCCAAAGTTTCCCAGCATACTGGGTCTGGTGCATACAGTTGGCAGCTCCCCCTGGGGACGGGGAGACTTTCACCCAGTCCTTCCTGTCTTCTTAAGGCAGCTGCAGTCAGGATGGAGAGTAAGGGAAGAAGCAGGCAGCAGGCAAATCTGCGTGCCAGGAAGGAAAGCACCTTTGCTCTGTGTTTCAAGAATGTAGAGCTATGCATGGTTCAAGTGAATGAAGATCCAATGTTTCTGAGCACCCAGAACCTTGAACTGAATGGCAAGATCATCATTATTGTCACTGTTCAACTTTGGGGACCACTTGACTCAGGAGGCCAGAGCCAGGTAGCTATCTGCCTAGGGAATGTTGTTTGTGTATTTCAGCTTATTTGGCACTGACTCACATAGACAGCAACATTTTTAAAGGCATCCGTCCCAACTCAGGGCATCTGCTATCTCAACACGATGACATCGCTTAGTGTCTTGCCTGGTTTTAGCATAGAGCTAGGCAAGTGTTCCAGCGCTGCAGCCGACTGTAAGAATCTCTCTAGATTTCCTCACATCAGTTTCTCATTCTTTGGTGTGGCACTTTTGTCAGCATTTTAAACACAATGCAGGTCAGTAAAAGCCCCAATACTAGTCAGTGCCTCATCTATGGTCTTCCAAAGCATTATTCTGTTTCAGGGAAATCTCATAGAAAGGACCAAAGCTCCTTTTCTGCAGCCCAGTTTCCACTGTAAAAAAGCTGAGACCTTTGTCATCTTGGAATGGATCTAAGTTTGGCAGGAGAGACTACAGCAGGGGATGAGCCATAAGGGGCTCAGCTGTTGCCATTCCTCCTTCACAAGCAATAGTCATCTGCCTCCCTCATCTTCCAGGGGAGGCAGGCAAAGTCCCAGTGATTCACCTTGTCTCTGCAAGGTTTCTCTTTTCATGGTCAGCGTAGTCACATGTCCCTGCATCTTTTGTGTGAAAAAGAGTGGAACTTTCTGCCCATCAAGGACCCGAATCAGAATAGGGAGGAAATCCACCCCATGCCCACAGGAGAGTCAGCAGCGATCTCAGTACTGGTCCAGCAGCTCTATCTAAACCCACTTCCTGGTACTCAGCCTGTGACCCCATCCCTCAAATCTTCTTCATTGATGGCAATAAAGTGGAGCACTATTTATTGCTTGGATGACCACATAGTTTGGTCAACCTGTTTGCTACAGATTCTCTGGACTTCTCTCGAGGCCTGTTAATCAGCCCACATTTCCTCTTTGAGAAAACCTTTCCAATCTCACTGTCACAGCTGTCAAAGACCATAAAGTCTGGATTTTACTCAACTTATTCTAATTTACCATGCTAGCCTGCCACAGTCTTGTGGACGCTGACAAAAAGGACTTTATAAGTCAAAGCAATAGCAGTAGCTGGAAATCTAGCATTGGCTCTGGTTCCCTGAGCCCTACTTTCTGCAGACTAGGCAAAGGGGACTGTAACCACCGCATAGTCAGTGGTGGCATTACCCGGAGGAACTGTGAGATTAGGGAACCCGAGTCTTCTCTAATGGATGATATGCTGGTCCCTTGTTTCACAGACACTATCTCCATCTCTTAAGGCTCTTTGCAATAAAAATCTCTTGAAAAGAAAGTTTGGAACAAAGGCAGTCAGAGCCGCTGCTTGAAAGATATAGAAGCCCAAGAGATCATAGAGGATTATCTTCCAAAAGAACAAATACTACTTGCTATTGGACTGGAAGTGTGGGTGTAAGAGAAATGGAAAAATTGAGGATGACTCTCAGGTTTGGGGCTGCACAGTTGGGTGGCATTTGGTGCCACTTAAATGGAGACACTTGGAGGAAAGGATCAAGTTCTGCTTACAGATTCATTCTGATTTGCCTACTACATATCCACAACGATACGCCAAGACAGCAGTTGAGTGTATAGGTTTGGAAGCCCAGAGGATAAGCTGGAAGTAGTACTACATGTGTGAATATCATCCACACAGGAAGTACTTATACCCTGGAACTCAATGAGATGGTGAAGGGAAGAGTGTCCAAAACTGAGTTCTGAGACACTCCAGCACTTAGAGCTCAGGTAGAAGAGAAAAAAGTTAGCAAACTGAGTTAGTAACCCAGATGAGGAACTGTCCGTGAGGGAAGAATGTATCCAGGAAATGGTTAACCATGTCAGGCGTTGCTAGGAGCTTGAGGAAGATGAAAACAGAGCAGCGTGAACTGGGAATGTTCAAAGATACAGGACAAATAATTATATGTAAGTGCAGACTTTTTATAGTGTGATTTATAGAAGGAATTTGGCAACTGAAACTATGAGGCTGATACTTGGGTTTTGAAAAAAAATTAAGAAGTACCTTTTAATTTTGCAGCATAAACTGTGACCAAAACGCACCTTTAGTTTTGCCTCCCATTGTTCCCTTAGTAGTGAGTGAGAGTAATCACCCCCCAGCCCTGGATGGAAATCCCAGTGAAGAGAACAAAAACACAGGGTGTTCACCACATAAGGCACCGTGTTAGTGTTGGGACGAACGACAGGCGACCATGCTCAAGAGGTCCATGACTTTGTGCGCCCTTAGGTAACATAAGGTCCTACAATAATGTTCAGTGGGAAACAGTCTGTTAGGAAATTCAAATGCCTTGCCCATGTAATTATCAAAACCATATCCTGACTTAACATTCAATCTTATTTTCTCCTGCAGTCTGGCCTGCCTTCAAGCGGTAGCAGTTGGTTTCCCCTTTCTCCCAGCTCATAGTCCCCAGTCCACCAGCTGCTCTCCCCTCAGCTCTGGTTAAAGAGTAATAAGGAAGAAGTAGATCAGTTCTTATGTAACAGGATGGCTTTATGATCTTTGAGTCCCCAGTGGCTAAAGACACATCCTTGGGATAATCTGGAAGATGATTAAAGGATGTTTTCATGTGATTATCAGAAATTTCCTGCTGTTTTTTTTTTTTTTTTTTCTTGCAGGTCCTTGAGTGAGTTGGCTGGCAATTTTCTACTCTAAGTTGTCACACTTAGGCCCAGAACATCCAGCTGTTCCCCCTCCAGCCTCCTTCCCATGCTGGGAAAGACTCCAGGCCCCTCCACATGGCCCTTAGATTCCCCCCAATGGTTCTCTATCCCGTGGCTCATCTTGTCCAGCATCCCACTCACATAGCCTCTGCTTTGATAAATTCTTAAGGGCTATTTCAACACATTCACAAGTCTCCTTGCTGTGGTACAAAAGTAACTGGCCATTTCTCACCTAGGAATCAGGCTCCCAGTCAGAGCATCTTCCCTCCACAGAAAAAGCGTCAGACCTTCTGTGAATGGCCACACCAATGCCCTTCTCTCTAGACTTTAAGTGAGGAGATGGGTACAATCCCCCTATAGTAGAGAGGATGTGGAATTCACAATACAACTTTGTGCAAGCTCTTCTCACAAAAGCCTTCCTCCTCCTCTCCTTGTAATGTCTTAAAACGTGTGATGAGTTTCACATTTATAGAAGTGTTTTTAGAAAAGGTTTAGAAAATGTGCACATTTGAACCTGTCTCACCCTCATGGGATAAGTGATCCCTCTCATACCGGCACCACAGTCAGATCCGAGGCAGGGAGAACACAGTTCTAATAACATGTTTTATATATCTATGTAAAACAATTGTGCTAGTAATGGGCTTGCTATGAATAACATAGTTATGATTGATCAAGGCTTTTCCATCATGGAATTAGATAGTAGACTTTTCTGAGAAGTTAAAGGAGCCTGAAATCAGGGACCAAGTTGGAGAGCACTGGAGTGGTTAGGGGAGCAGAAGCTTTAAGACAGTGAGGAGAGATTTACTTTCAGCAATTAAAGTAAAGGCAGATTCTGAAGAGTTATGAAATACATGTAACCTGATTTTTTAAAAAATCAGAAACAGGAAGAAATCTTCTGAAACTATGTGGCTCTTCTAGTTAATTGTTCAGTCTTCAGTTTTCCTTGATTATAGAAGAAGGTCAGACACTTTGGGGCATGAGAAATTATTGCTATCTGGTAATAGCATTGCCTTAAGAAAAAGGAAAAAGAACTCTAAAATGACTCTAGGATTTACCATAGCTACTCTGAGTAGAAACTGATAGAAGAAATAATTAATTGCCATTTTTCATACTAAGAGTGATTAAATATGTAGAATCTAATTTAGGATTTTCCAGAAAAATTTATGGGAGGTGAAGCCAGGACAAATGAGAAGATCAGAGAAGATGAAGAGTGGAGGCAAGAGAATAAAAAGAGGAGATGATAAAACCCAGTTCTGAGGTTTGCTTTCAGGGATAAAGGGAAAATTCTTTCTTTGAAAGAAAGGGAAACGAAGATGGACTAGTGAGTATCTGATGTATCAAAATTCCAGAGAGATGCTAATGAAATGCTTAAGAGTCGGTACCTAGAAGAAAATTGACACTGTCCCCCACTATTGAGTAAGGAAACCAAGAGCAGATAGGCAGCACCCCCAGCATGAAAGAGAGACAGAAATATGAAACAGGATCAAATTTGTTCTTAATATAGTATACCTTAAACAAGCCAAGTTGATTAACTCAAACCATCAGACATCGAGTCACTCCATCACTTAGTACTTAGTACTGATATTTTACTACTTAAGATTCTGACTTCAGTAGCTCTGCAGAAGTATCTTTTATACAAATATACTGAAGAAAACAAACAAAGCAAGAAAGTCCATGGGAAGTCTTGGCAAGCCTTGAGGAACACCCATCACAAAGAGTGTTTGCTTACAAATCCTCAGCAATGGTTCCCTGTGGATCCCAGGCTCAGAAGATTCAACATAATTGCTGTATTGGTTTGGCTAGAATAAGAATAGAACTGTAGATGATCTGGTTTTTTCAGTTTGCTCTATTTTTTAGCTCTTCAGTTGACCACTGTATTGGATTTATAGTCAAGATACCTAACTAGGCAACCTTTTCTTGTAGGTGCAGACAACTACCATGTGCATCTCTGTTAGCCTGAGTGGCTTCGTGGTCCTGGGATGTCTGTTTGCACCTAAGGTGCACATCATCCTGTTTCAACCCCAGAAGAATGTGGTCACGCACAGGCTGCACTTGAACAGGTTCAGTGTCAGTGGAACTGGGACCACATATTCTCAGTGTAAGTATGGCACTTGACACGGACCCCTTCAAACATAGCATTGTGGTAGGGAGCAGGCTGGGAGGGGGAACAGTAGACATAGAAACGGACAACACATGTCTGCCCATAATCAATCTCAATTCAGTTTTAAAAAGTGCTGGTTAATCACTGTGTGCCCGGTGCTGTGCTGGCTGCTAACAATACAATGACAATGGAAGAGGGCAAGTTCCTGTATTCAGTCTAGCTGAGATGACAGATATTAAACCCACGACCACAACTGGGATTTTTAAGGATGTTGTGGACTCAGACAACCAAATTTCTAGTCCAACCAGGTCAATAGTGAACCGTGAGCACATCACTTTACTGCTTCCTCCCCTAGGTGGTCTAGAGGGCTGGACTAGATTGGTGCTCTATAAAGTGTGTTTTGTGTCACATAGATGCTGAAGGTGCTTCATAAAAAGTAAAAGAGGAAGATAATCAAATAAGACGGAAAATGCAGCAACCTAAATACCCACTTGGAAGTTCAAAGTACGTCCTTTGACATGAGCACGTTAAAGGTTCTAAGAATCTCTACAGCAAGGAAACCTGTTTCATTCTGTTATTTACAGTTTCTTAAAAGTATCTAACCACAAGAAAACCAACTCACATCCCTTGGAATACACCTTGGAAAATTTGGACTAGATCTACCTCCTATTACAAAGACACAATGTTTTTTCAGCTAACAACCAGCTGAGAAGGCAATGTGAAGTGAAAGATACCAGGTAACTCCCAATCAGAATTCTCTCTCCTCTTGGCCTGCAAGTCTCTGAAACTATCCTTAGAGAAGCATTTAATTCTTTAGAGTCATCCAAAGCACAAATGTACCTAAAGGGGACAACCTTTTAAGCCATTTTCAGCTAATCTGTGGTATGAAGTAGGAGAAATTCACTGACAGAAGGATGAAGAAGGGAAAGTGTGGGGGCGAAGGGCTGAAAGTGACAGAGACAAATGACTACTTCACAATTTTGCCCCAAGCCGATTAGAAAGAAAACTTCAAAATAGCTCAGCATCACAGAGTGAGCAATCGCATTAGTGCCCCAGTTTCTTCAACAACATATAGAATTTTATAGTGCAGTCCTTTCCCTCGCAAACAAAGGGAAGACTGAGAGCTGCCAGCACCTTTCAGGGACGCGCTGAGTATACCACTCCTCCCCAGTCTCAGCTGCTATAGAGATGGACACCTTATTTATTTTCGGCTCAATTTCCAGGTGTCACAATGGCTGAGTCCCAGGACCTGGTAAAACCTGTGACATCATTTTCCATGTGTCCAACTCTCTGTGACCCCATGGACTATACAGCCCACCAGGCTCCTCTATCCATGGGATTTTGCAGGCAAGAATACTGGAGTGGGTAGCCATTCCCTTCTCCGGAGGATATTCCCAACTCAGGGATTGAACCTGGGTCTCCTGCATTGCAGGCAGAGTCCTTACTGTCTGAGCCACAAAGAAACATGCTTATGTCTTGAGCAAACAAATCTCTTGTCTAGCAGCCAAACTATAACAGCTAATCCAGACAAGAAAAAGCTAGCATGTAATAACTAATAAAAACAAAAACAGTAATGGAGCTAAGAGGAACTATCATTTATTGTTTCCTTTGTGCTGGGCATTGTGCTAAATACTTCACACATGTGTGCACGCATGATATAGCTTATTTAACGCTCACAACTCTAGGAGATAAAGAAACCTATCCGAGGGCACACATATTGAAAGTGGCAGAACCAGAACTTAGAGACAGTTTCTCCGATTTCCCAAACCAGGGCACCACACCACTGCATGCTGCTACTTGAAACAGGAAATTTCCCATGGACAAGGTACTTGGTAGGCTTTGGAGGGAAAACAAAAGAAAGGTTACCCTAGGCTGTGCAGCATGATTTACCTCTGGGTGAAGAGAGTCTTGTTGAAAGCTTAGAACTCTTAGTTGTTATTAAAACAAGTTGTCAAAATCCCCAAGTCTTTCACAGACATTTTTCAAATCTCATATGTCCAAACTAAAGTAATTTAGAAATGGTGGCATTTTCTGATGCATAGACTAGGAATTAATAAATTCCTGAAGAGGTAACAAAGGCATTTTACCCTATCAAGTCTCTCCTCAGAATTTCAGAAACATCCATTGACACAAAAGCAATGCGATGCAGCTGCCACGGCTATGCTCCAGCTGTCACTGTGTCTAATCTGCTAGCGGCCCAGCCAGTACTTCAACACAGACGTCTACCAGCCCAGCAGTTTAGGACTGCTTTGTCACTCAATGAAATTTCATTTTTTATCTTTTAAAAAGTCTAAATTTAGACCTCATTTTCCCCATGACTTTCCTCTAATTAATCCAAATTAATTAAGTGGCATTAAAGTAACAAATAAGATAAATTTTGACTTCCCTGGTGGCTCAGACAGTAAAGCGTCTGCCTATAATGTGGGAGACTCGGGTTTGATCCCTAGGTCGGGAAGATCTCCTGGAGAAGGAAATGGCAACCCACTCCAGTATTCTTGCCTGGAAAATCCTATGGACAGAGGAGCCTGGTAGGCTACAGTCCATGGGGTCGCTAAGAGTTGGACACTATTGAGCGACTTCAATGTCTGTCTGTCTTTCTTTCTAAAGTAACAAAGTGAAGTACTTTTGTTATGTTCTAGGCAATTTCAAAGTGCATAAGTAACAAATCCATTGATTTTTTACTTATAATTCTTTGTCTTTTGCTCACAATAGTTTTATATTTATGGGCTCATTTTATCCCATGAATACTGGATATAATGAGTTCTATTTTATAGCAAGAAAATAAGAGACGTTATTTCACAAGGATTCAAGTATTGACAATGGATTTTCTGATTTGTGATTAGTATCCTTCCCATTTTAATACATTGGAACCATTGCCATGAAATTCATTCAATTATTAAATGCTTGAATGCCTTCCATACACCAGAAATTTCTAAGCACCTGTTGTACACAATGAATAGGATAGAATCCCTGGTCCCAGGAAGCTTAGTGTCTAGGGTAGTGTTTTTCATGCTATAGAATGTAATCCATGAATGGGTCATGAAATTGATTTAGTAGCTTTGACCAGCATTTTTTAAAAGAAAATATAAAGTATCTTAGAGTGCATCACATGTAATAGGGTAAATAGCATTTCGTGAAGTTTGCTCAAGTTTATATATGGATACCAGGTTCAGGTAAAACATCTATTTCTATGAATTGCCATTAAAGAAATTTGAAAGCCATTGATCTATGGAATCTAGTTATAGGTATAAACATGCTGCTGCTGCTGCTAAGTTGAGTCAGTCGTGTCCGACTCTGTGCAACCCCATAGACGGCAGCCCGCCAGGCTCCACCATCCCTGGGATTCTCCAGGCAAGAACACTGGAGTGGGTTGCCATTTCCTTCTCCAAGGCATGAAAGTGAAACGTGAAAGTGAAGTCGCTCAGTCGTGTCTGACTCTTAGCGACCCCATGGACTGTAGCCCACCAGGCTCCTCCATTCATGGGATTCTCCAGGCAAGAGTACTGGAGTGGGGTGCCATTGCCTTCTCCGATAAACATGCTACTGACCCACTATGGTGAAAATTTGAGCAATTGGTTTAACATCTCAGTGCCTGTTTCCTCAATTATAGATTCAGTTCAATTAATATTCATTTCACTCCTAAATACTGGGAAGTATGTTTTTTAAGTAATCAAGAAAAAATCCTTAAACTGTTCTGAGTTCATTAAGTAAAGCATATGCTTTTCTTACATTGTACATAATTTGTATTCTCCTGGTGAGTATTCGCAAGCATGTTATTCCATCGGGTTATTGCTACAATGTTGCTGCTGACTTTCTGACTTACTTCCTTCAGAGGTAAAAACAAAAACCCCATGTATGGATGAGAGTCAGCTGGTATAGCAACAAAGTTGCCCCCACAGAGACACATTTAGTTATCTATTCCCACATAACAAACTTCCCCCAAAATTTAGTGGTTTAAAAGAACGCCCTTTTATTATGTCTCTTGGTTTTGTGGGTCAGGAATTCAGGCAGGGCTGGACTGAGCAGTCCGTCTGCCCTACGAGGGCTTTACTGGGGTCCTTCTGTGCTGTCGGCTGAGACTGAGCTAATCTGGAGAGAACACAGTGGTTCACTCTCTCATATGGCAAACTGGTGGAACACCTCTCCATGTGGGACCTGGAAAGCATGACAGACCCTACCCTAATTCAAGGGGAGGGATGAAGACCCCACTTCTCAGAGAATGTGTGGCCATTTCCATCATGCTACACCCTCCAAATCCTATATCCATCCAGCACTGTACTCTTAGCAGAGATTAAGTGACATGACACACGCAATACCTAGAACTCACCTTGACTGAAAGGTGTGGCCACATTAACTTGCAGTTAATTCTCTGGCAAGAGAATAGCAGAGATACCACATCCCTCCACTTTGGAGTGTAAGTGAGCTCCCTGACAGCAGCTAAGGTGGTTGATAGTAGAAAGAGTATCAGTTATTGGGTTTTAAAAGCTGGGCAGTTGCTCCAAAAAGATACAAAAGAATGGCCAAACTCAGAAGCAGGCATGGAAGAAAGAACATGGTTAAGGACATCCTGGAAGATCCACAATCTGAGAAGTGTTTACATATTACTGTATATAAGAGAGAACAATTTTAGTTGCATCTGATTAACTATATTCAGAATAATAAAAATAAAGGAAACAGTAACTTTTTCCCACTAAATGTGCCCATAGGCTAAGTGTTCCCAATATTTATGTATTTAAAAACACACACACACACACACACACACATTTGAAATGGAGGTTCCCAGACCCTGTCTCCAGAACCTTTGTATCATGGATTCTTGGTAAAGGCCAGAAATCTGGTCCATAACAGATACTCCAGCTGGTTCAATAGAAATGGTCAAGGAAAACATTTTGAGAACCTCGGCTGAAGGCAACCCGTCTACTTCATCCACTGCTATCAGTGAAGAGCAGAGAGCATCCTTTATATGAGTCTCAAAGAGGAAGGAGGCCCTGGGTTCAGAGAAGGAGAGCTGTTTTGAAGTCCTGTCCTTTGCTTCGTGATGCCAAGAGCTACATCTCAGCACAGTTATTTCCCCACCACCCTCAGAACACTCAAAGGAAGGTATTTCTTTCATAGAAGCATCAGGCCCCTCAAAAAAAAAAAAAATTACTAAAGGTGAAGGTAGGAACAGACATCCGATAGCAGTAGATCTCAGAGACCCTGATATCCTAAAGTCCTACTTGTAATGCTGTTCCCACACCCACACACATAAGCAAACAGCCTTCATATTTGGAAGAGGAAAAAAGAGGTCATTCTTTGTTTTGATCAGCTTTAGAAGCAAAGGATCTTCCCAGAGCTGATCCCCAAAGTAAGGCAATCAAGAACGTATGCTGAGAATCTTAATATCTGCAAATTGAATGATTTTTTAAAAATAAAAGCCTTTCCTTTCCCATTTCACCTGGCAGTGTCTTGTTCTACCAGCATGGGTGTACAGTGTAAGTGTACAGCTGTCCCCCTCAAAATGGCATCATTTTGAGGGGGACAAGCTGGGTGAACATGTAAGGTTTCACACCATAAAATCCTATAGGGCCTGTGCAGGTTAGAATGTTGTTGACACTGATATGAGTTTGCATCAGCATAGACTGAGGGGAGAAGAGAGAAATGGAGTGTGCCCAATAGTCTTCAGAGCTATTATGTACCCAGACATGGTCCTACGGGGATGTGTAGTTCTCTTGCTCATGGTGATCATTCAAATATATGTATGTCATTATCATTACGATCAGCCAAGAGGCTTCTGCTAACTAATGATGCCCAGATTTGGGTCCCAGAGGAGCCATGGGCATATGGAGATTGATTTTTTTCTGCCAAAACCTTATTCAGAAAGTCACTTGTTTAGGTGGTAATGTGTGAACAGCTCAATTAATAGAATTATTCATTATTACCAAGAATTTGCCCATTATAAAAAGAAAGCAGTAGTCTAAAAAGATCAAGGGAGGGACTTCCCTTGCAGTCCGGTGGTTAGGACTTCACCTTCCAAGGCAGAGGGTGCAAGTTCAATCCCGGGTTTGGGAGCTAATATCCCATATGCCTCAGGGCCAAAAAAACAAAACCAAAACAAAAGTGATATTGTAAAAAATTAAATAAAGACTTAAAAATGGCCCACATCAAGCAAAAGTCTTTTAATAAAACAAAATGGTAAAGGGAACAGTCTTCTAGCATCACAGCATAATGTGCCATGGATCTGTAGCAACAAAAAGTAACTGCATGAGGGCCAGATTTTGTACTTATCAGTGGTCAAGCTTTGAAGATACCCCAGTTGGCAGGGGCAAGCCACTGTTCAACTCTGAATAGCACTTTATAAAAGACAAAAAAGCACATAATACCAAGTTTCTTCTCTACACTGATAGTTCAGAAAAACAGTATAACATACCTGCACTTTACAGTTCAGGGAGTCTCATGACGACTGGCCAGCAAATTAGCAAGTTATTTGGCAACCCACACTGAAGTGACGGTCTTCTTCGCCACAGGCATAAGTATATTATAAACATAAATCCTGTCTGACCAATGTAGGAAGAGCCTAGAGTTTGCAGCAAGTTAAGCCATTTGCTTCGGGCAGAATACACCTAGTGCATCCAAATCAGATAGACGTCAATCCATTTTCCCTTAAGAAAGCCAAGTCCACAGCACTCCTGAAAACCTCTTTCTACTGCCTTTCTCTCCCTCATTGAGGAAGGAAGGACAGTCTCCAGCTATAATAGGTAACCCCATATACATCAGGGAACTGATGTTTAATACCTCTCCTTTTATTTGACATTTCCATTTACTTGTCTCACAACCACTCTTACACAGCCTTTAAATCACTTTCCCTTTACTTCTACTATCTTCCTAGGTTTTCCCCAAGTAACTATAGCCCACCTCCCTTAATACAGAGACTGGAGCTGCAAGGGATGATATGGATCATGTATTCTAACAAACACGTTTATAGATGAGAAAACCAAGGTCCCATCTATTAGGTACTTTATGGAATTTGATAACTGAAGTCATAGATAAAACTCTCAAAGGCGTCTCTGTGGCTCCTCTGGCCTCTCTGGAGTTTCTGCCTCGGTTCAGTTACAGAATTCATCTCAGAGACCATTCTGACAGTGAGAATCTTAGCATCTGCAAATTCAGTGATTTCTTTTTTTTAAGTTCAAAGCTTTCTCTTAAGCACAGCACATAACGTCATCTTGTTCTAACAGCATGGGTGCAGACTTGTGTTCCTCTCAAAAACCCGTGGCAAGGAGTTCAGCACCATAAATCACATCTCTGTGAAAGCCCTGTGATCCCCACACCCTGGCTGCACACAGACTAGGTGACGCGTTCCAAAAGGGCTGCCCACAAAGTTTCTTCGAAAACGAGATTTGATGAAGACAAAGGAATATAGTTAATGGTGACCCTCTCTAAATGTCTATGTCAGAGATATAACTTCTCCCATTAACATAGTTTTTTAAAAACCTCACTTTCTTGAATTAAATTACATTGTATAGTTTCTCTTCTGTATTGTATATTAGAATGGAACATAAACACAGCAGTTCAAAGAAAGTTCCTAAACCAGAGAATTTAGTATTGTATGAGAGATACTTATAGTCACATGCATTTCCATGTAACCCCAAATTTAATGATGCCTTTAAGAACAGGATACCATGTTCAGAACTATGCATATATGTCAATAAAAAAGAAAATATGTATTTAATCAAATACTGTCCATACACTGATTTCAGATGATCAATACCTTAAAACAAAGCAAAGGGTCTAACATCAATTTATTATATCCTATTTCATCTACTTCTTTTACATTTTAAGTGAAATTCTCTAGAGAACATCCATAAATGGAGATATCTGTATGCCTACAGCAGAAAAATGCCTCAGTTTAGTCGCTCAGTCATGTCCGACTCTTTGGGACCCCATGAATTGCAGCACACCAGGCCTCCCTGTCCATCACCAACTCCCGGAGTTCACCCAAACTCACGTCCATTGAGTCAGTGATGCCATCCAGCCATCTCATCCTCTGTCGTCCCCTTCTCCTCCTGCCCCTAATCCCTCCCAGCATCAGAGTCTTTTCCAGTGAGTCAACTCTTCGCATGAGGTGGCCAAAGGACTGGAGTTTCAGCTTTAGCATCATTCCTTCCAAAGAACACCCAGGACTGATCTCCTTTAGAATGGACTGGTTGGATCTCCTTGCAGTCCAAGGGACTCTCAAGAGTCTTCTCCAACACCACAGTTCAAAAGCATCAATTCTTTGGCGCTTAGCTTAACGCCTAATCATATGGAAAAACATTTTTTTTTTTTTTTAACATTTCTACCTCACCTGGAGTAATTGCAAAGGCTTTGGGAAAGGAAACACTAACCAAGTTAATGTGACCAATTTGATGGATAATACACACTTTGATTGAAGGAATTTTGTGCCCAGGCTCAGCTGTAGGCACTGTGGTCATGGATGAAACAGACAAAGTGTATACTCATGATGCTTGCGTTCTCATCAGGCAAGGTGGGGCATGGAGAAACCAGTACTCCACAATAACTCAGGTGTTGGTTGATAAGCAACGTGTAGAAAATAATAGGGAACTCAGGCAAATAAGGCAGATGGGGAAGAGAATCTGTTACTATTTTTATAAAATGGGAGGAAGTGATAAGGTGACACTGAGCAGAGTCATGAAGGAAATGAAAGAAGGGAGTTATACTGATATCTGGGGAAATGACATTCCACACATGGGAAACATGCAAAGGGCCAAAGAGGCAATGAGCCTATAGGTAAATGGTGAAAGGGAGAGGAGATGAGGACAAAGACGGAGCAGATCCTTTAGGACTCTGGAGGTCATTCATTGTAAGGACTTTTACTTTTCTACTGAAAGAACTGGGAAAACACTCGAAGGGTTTCATCAGAAGTGGCAAGACCCAACTTGAAAAGCATTGTTTTGGCTGTGTGGGCAGAATATAAGACAGGGAGCAGGCAGAGACCTACCTCATTCAGCAGGCTGCTGCCTAGCCCAGATGATGGCTTAAATCAGGGTGGTAGAGATGAAAGCCAATACCGTGAGCAGATGCTGGGGATAACTGGAAGACGAGGCTATCAGCATCAGCTTCACAAGAAAGAAGGACTAATACCTGATATTACTTCATTAGAGTTTAACACTTCCAGCTTTTGACTTGGATCCCTAGATGTAGTAGCACTTACAGCTCCTATTCGTTGTTTGAATTAATTGTTTTAAGTGAGTTTCTGATCTTAGCCTGAGAACACATTTGGATAGAAAAGAGGAAAAACAGATGTTTAGCAACTAAGAAGAGGGGAGAACAAAAAGTAAGTAGAACAGTACAAAAACTTCTTGAGTACTTTTATTTAGAGATTACTGTGCATCCAACTTTGGTATTTCTTGGGGGAGGGAAGAGAAGATAAAGGAACATAACTGGAAAGAAAATATGACAGCATTATGTGGCAAAATGGACTGAGGTATTAAGTTGAAGATCAAGTGGAATTTCTGTTGATAAGGTAATTAAGTTGTATCATGGGTTCTATTTTCTCTTTCCATGAATCTTGTCTCATAAGAAATCAATCACTAAATGAAGCAATCTTTGCTTTCTTAAGTTCTAATTCCACATTTGGAAACTAACTCTTGAGTTTATAGAAAATAATTTCCTCTTCAAACTACTGGTAACAGTTGAAGACATTTTGGTCATAAAGGGAAAATTAAATTATTAATAATGGATTCTCTGTCTCCTACTGAGAAATCTCAACATAGCAAGGCTACCAAATGGTTGGCTAGCAGTGTCACATCTGCCCAGACAGCATTATCAACACATGCACTTCTTTTGAAATGGGACCAAGGGGCCCTAGCACAAGTAAATTAAGGTGAAGAGTAAACCAGAAACAGGTCCAATAACAAAGCAGGAGGACAAGGCAACAGACAGTGGATGGAAACTGTATTCCATGACCATAGCAGTAAAATCTCTAAACAAGCAGACACACTGGGAGAAATTATTCGGGGTCACTGGGAGCAAGGAAATGGAACAGATGGAAACAGACTGGAATGTCTGTTCTGTTTAAATGTTTATTTTTTTCTAAGTCTGATGTATTACACAGAGTAACACACTGATTCTCAGGAATCAAGTCTCAGCCACTGAACTGACTAACAGACTTGGCATCCATAAGAATCTATTGAATAAATATGTTTAGCATTGATTGGGAGCCCAGTTACTCAGAAAAATTGGGTCATTTTCTCCAAAGCCTGGCCAGTCTCTGCATTACTGGTACAAGAAAAATGGATTTCATGTTGCTAGACAAAGCTGCCACTTGGCTGCATTGATCTCTAAAGCTTCACCATGTTTGTGAAGCAAAACATGCCTTTTGATGGACGTGAATGGTCCTTTTGTGGTCAGCTGTGGAACTTATTAGGTCTTTTTCAGCTCTCTTCAGTTTTCACTTTAAATAGCAAAAAGTACCACGTTAACCTAGAGTAACAGCTGCTACTCACCCCCACTCCCAGGAAAGCCAAAAATAAGCCTGCACACTTCTTATTTCTGACAGAAAGGACAATTATAGAAATCTGCATAACCGCACTTAATAAAATAGGCTAAACTTATGCCATCAAAACTCTTGTGAGAATTTCATTCGAATCATAGAAAAGCTCATCACAAACACACACACGCGAATGGCAGTACTTTCCTCTCCACACATTTTACTACCTCGGGGAATAACAGATGGGCTAATACAGGAGGCATATGTAAAATATTTATGAAAGGCAAAGTAATTGTGATGGTAAACTCATAAAACAGTAATTTCTTCTGCTATATTCAGCAGCGTGTACAAAAATGAGAATATCTTTTACATAATAAAAAATGCCCTGACAAAAGCTACAGATGAAACAGTAAAAGAAAAGCAGAAAAATACAAGTTACAATCCCCTCTGATACACTGAAGTGTTTAGGAAAAAAATAAAACTGCAGTGTCTTGTGGGGTTTTTTGCTGTTGTTGTTCCTTGCGAGAAGACCTTGAATTTGCACCATCTTCCTCTCAAATAGTTTAGACACTCTATCATAGGGTGTTCCCTTTAAAGTCCCTATGAAGCAGGTGGATAATTTCAGGCTACTCTGTAACGTTCCATGATGGCGTTCACATGGTGTTTGGCAGAAGATCATGTGACACTAATAGTTTGAGAATTTTCCACGTGCCTACCTTTGCAGCCCATGTACTTCTTACCTACATGGTCAAAATATACCCGATTTTTAAGAAGTCATACGTGCACACTTAAGATAGCAATCATCAAATTCCACAATAGTATGGGGAACATTGGAGTAGGTTTCTGATACCATCTTTAGAAATGCAGGTAGAAGGGATTAGATGAGTTCAAGGTGGACAGCAAGGAGCTCTAACACACTAATCCCTGGTTATGCTAGACGTACCCCCATGACACATCATTGCTTTTCAATCTCTGAAAATGAAAATCCTGCACAGAAATAATAAAACTTGATCCTGGAAAAGATGAAGAGCTTAGTCAAAATGTCAAAGGCAGAACTGCTGTGGAATGCTCACAGCCCAGCCAGTTCTCTGCAAGCACAGTTGATGCCACTATGCAACTTAAGAAGGAGAAAGGCCAACTCGTTCCAAAATAAGGCCGCTCACAAGCCTTACATTTGCTGTCATTTCTTCAGGATAATAAATTATTTCCCCTGTTTAAATTTCCATCAGCTCTACCGTTGTTTGAAAGGCAACCATTCATACAATCATTCAAAAAGGTATTTATACAGTGTCTGTTCCATGACCAGCAAGATGAATAAAATAATGAAAACGACAAACAGAGCCCCAGCATACTTTCTAGTCAAGAGTGTAAGACTTAAGATGCTAAGGGGGAAAAAAGGCAAGGGAAAAATTCAGTTTAAGATTGGGTAACATGACAGAGAGTAACTGGTTGATTACTTTAGACTAGATGGGGGATGATAGCCTTTTCCAGAGGATGACATTTCACATGTGGATGACAAGAAGGAGCCAGATATGTGATTAAGAGAGGAAATAATATTCCTGGTAGAAGCAACAGCTATTTCAAAAGGCCAGAAATTGAGAAACAGATATTCTGTATTAGAGAACAAAATCAAAAGGGGATGGGGGTTGGGGGAGGAGAGAATTAGATGAATTCAGAAAGCTAAGCAGTGTCTAAATCATGCTGAGATTTATAAACCAGAGTTAGGAGAGCACAGAGAAGCCACGGGAGGTGTGTACGTTGGTGACTTACACTTACAAATACGCTGGCTGCTGCAGAGAAAAAGCACTGCAGGGGAAGCAAGGATGGACACAGATAGCCCAGTGGTGCGGCTGTTACAGTGGCCAAGAGAGAATGCTGGCCTGGCCCAGGGCACTGGATGCAGACAGACAAGTAGCTGGAGGTAGAGACACAGTCGATTGGACCTGATGATAGGTTTGACGTGGGAGGAGAGAGAAAAAAGGGAAGTGTAAATGTTAGACTTTTGGTTTGGCTAACTGGCCAGATGGTGAGACCGTTCACTGAGTAAAGGAAGACTAAACAGGGACAGGTCAAGAAATCAAAATTATGTGTTGGCCACTTGATTCTGAAATGTCTATTAAACAGCCACATGGAGATGCCAAGTAGACAGGTGGACACAAGAAGCTGTCGAGAAAGTACACACTGAGTGGCTAGGAGCACTCCCCTGGGCTTCCAGTGAACTGTGGTTTGAACTTCATTTCACCTTGTTCTTTCTCTTGCCTTACCTAGCTTTGATGAAGCAAGAATCAGAAAAAGTATATGAAGAAGCTTTGCAAAGAATAAATTGATGCCGTCATATTTGTAATTATTATCACGTATCACCTTCCATCAAATATTTATCTGGTGCACACTGTGTCTTCACCATGGAAGTTTCAGGAAATGTAGATTATGCCGTCCCTGTCCCCCAGGATACTGTAGCTTCTAGTGGGCTCACATGGTAAAGAAAAGTGAGCCTCATTCTAAAAAGGATAAAGGGAATAATCTCCAAAAGAGTTAGCACGTCACATGACTCCTCTGTAACCTTAGGCAGCCGCACAGACTTGCCTTTCTTATTTTCTCACACACCAAGACAAATAGCACAGAATTGAGAGGCTGGAGTTTTACTAGCAGGGTGTCTGCTTGAAACACTTCTGGTGCTCCAACTATGGTGAATGTTCCCACGCTGAATGCCACATACTAGCAAATTTCACAATTAGCTTCTCCTTCATGTTTAAAGACATTCCTATGAAAAATGCAGTTTCATGCGGCAAGAATATTTCCACTATGATAGTGAACATGAGGAGAAGGCACTGGCAACCCACTCCAGTGCCTGGAGAATCCCAGGGATGGGGGAGCCTGGTGGGCTGCCGTCTGTGGGGTCGCACAGAGTCAGACACGACTGAAGCGACTTAGCAGCAGCAGCAGCAGTGAACATGAAAACTTTAACATGAAGTTAGTTTATTTGATTATTAACTGAGAGAGCTATGTCTTTAAAGAATGGGACAGCTAACTGGGCAGCTTGACCTGGGCTGTGGTCAGGTAGCCAAGGAGATCAGCTCCTCTAGGTCAGAGCACGCCAGATGGACAGACCAAGAACAGGATGTCAGCAGTTCCAAAAGGTAATGTGAGGCCATGGCTAACTGATTCTCTTGGCCATGTTGTTTGATCCCATGGAGGATGGGGGGACTTGCTTTTGTTCTCATTCGATAAAAGGAAAAAGCTTTCAGGGAGACATGAATATAACTTAGCTGTCTTTATATCTCTCTCTCACACACACAAAAAATGTTCAAAACAAGGTCAGCTAGGAATTTCATCTAGGAAAATGATGACCCATAAAAAGAATGAATATTTGTATCCATATTATACTCACACCCTGACACGGTCATCACTATTGTCACTAATGAGAGCATCATCCCTTTGAAATGCCTTTCTTTCTGCAAACTATTATGAAATTGAAGTTCTTACAACTCAGCTCTCACTAGAATTATCACTGAGGTTATCCACTTGAAGAATGAAAACACGTGAAACCATTCTCAAAGGCAGTGGGTTCACAGATGACTCTTGGGTCTACAGAGTCATCCTGTCCATAGAGAACAAAATTAATTAAGGTATTGAAAATAATTAATTTAACAATCTAAGTAAATTGCCATGAGTATTCAATTTTATGCACTGTATTTTAACCAGTTTGGAAATTACCAAAGTTAATTTTAAACCCACAAGTGACTTCTTTCAACAGTGATTATGCTTATCAACTCTTTCCAAGAGGTATGACATTAGTGAGTGACTAATCTGATCTGATCTGATGACATTAGTGGAGGTAAGATCTGGGATACACACTAATTTTGTGCAGAGCACATTTTGAAACTTGACCTGCTGCAGCATTAAATCACCTAGCATTTTCTAAAGCCAAGTTAAAATGAGTTTTCCACTTAATTTTAACTAGTGTCTAGGATTATCCATGCCAGTATCTCTATGGCCCCCTTGACTAATGCAGAATTTTCTGTCCTGCTCTGTTTTCCAGCCTCTGCCAGCACATACATGCCGACGGTGTGCAACGGCCGGGAAGTCCTCGACTCCACCACCTCATCTCTGTGATTGTGAATTGCAGTTCAGTTGTCGTGTTTTTAGGATATTAGATGAAAGTGCTCGTGTGCAGCTCCAGAATGTGGAAACAGCAAAAGAATACCCCTAGTACCTTTTTTTAGAAACAGTACAATAAATTATTTTTAAGGACTGTACAGTATATAGTGATGTGCTAGAACTTTTTAGACTGATTTTAGTGATTATTAATGATTCCTTAGAACCTGGAAATAACCCATTGTTTACAGAGCTGAGCACTGGTGACAGGGTCTGACAGGGTCAGTCTGTTAGAAAATATGGTGGCAATATTAGATACCCTTTTTTCCTATGAAGTTTTTTGTAGGCCCTTGTTGTAACTAACTTAGGATGAGTTTCTATGTTGTATATTAAAGTTACATTATGTGTAACAGATTGTTTTTCTCAGCACAAAATCAAAAGCATCTGTATTAATGTAAAGATACTGAGAATAAAACCTTCAAGGTTTTCCAGCATGGTGGATAATGGCCTTGTTCTTATTTAATCATTTCAGTTAATTTGACTATGTTGATTTAGACCATTTCTATTTTATTGTTGGAGGAAATTATCTAACTATGCTTCTCTTTACATCTGTTAATAGATACACTGAACACAAGTTTTACCCTGTAAGAGAATTGTAAGCATGTCTAGACTTCTTCGCAGATCTTTGCAGATAACATGATCAGAATTTGACTGATGACACCATAAATATCAGGTTATTACAGTGGCCAGACAATAATACCCTTATTGGTTTCTTTAAGCCACATGTGCAAGGCAGCCCAGAATTTGCCCAAATAGGTCTCTGAGGTGAGGAGAGAGTTCCTCCATTCCTGTATTCCTCTGAATACCAAAACTGACCTGTCAGGGAAGGTTTGATGGCTCTCATTTCCCAAAACCACCTAAATTTTTAGCAAGGAGCCTGGAAAAGCATCTTATTCCATTGGAAAATCACTCTGGTGGTTCACAGCTGAATGAGGCAATGAAAATGCAGGATATCTTCTTTTCCAAAGTCCCAAGAACAATGTTTAGGAGCACACAGACTTGTCACTAAACTTGAATATTTTACTAACTTAAATAAAGGAGCACACAGGGAAAGCACGGATAAGCTAAAATGGGGTCATTCTTACCAGTACTGTCCTATTTCTCCTGATACGTCCTTGAGTAATAAATCATTTATTAATGTAGAAAAATCACTGAGAATCTAACTATCTGCTAGGTCCTGCACCAGATACCATGGACAGAGCATGTATTCATTTCCTGTAACTAATCTGACAACTTAACGTGAACTCAGTGGCTTAAAACAACAAAAATTGACTCTGCACAGCTACACCTTATTGGCTATGGGGAGAATCTGTCCCATTCCTCTTCTAATTTCTGGTGGCAGTCAGCTTCTTGAAATCATATCACTCCAATCTCTGCAACCGTCTTCATGTCACATTCTCCTCTGTGTGTCTCTTATGAAGACACTTCTCACTGGATTTAGGGTACACCTGGATAATGCAGGATGATCTTATCTCAAGATCCTTAATTGCATCTGCTAAGGCCCTTTTTTGAAATGAAGTAACATTAGGATGTGTAACTTCTAGGGGGCCATGCTTCAACTCATGACAGGGAAAAAGAGGATTACCAAGTACTTGCCTTTAAGAAGCATCAAGACTGGAAAATATGCTAATGAGGAGACTGCCACTGAGGGAGACAGTGAGAGGAAGGAAGAGGAGGCTATGAGGGACCCACAGGCTAAATAACCAGGGCCTAGATAATCAAGACTGATACTATTTTTAAAATATCCAGAAATAATGAGTAGGTGCATGAAAGCCAACATGACTGGCCTTGAAGGAAATAAACTGAGGAGTCCCATGTTAGCAATTCTCTTCCTCCTTCTAGATGCCTTTGAAGCGGCACCCTCATCAATGTGTCCAAAACTCACCAGATGCTTAAAGACAACAGTGCAAAACAGTCTCTAAATTCTCAGATTCAAAGAACATGGATGGGAGGGGGTGGGTGTGGCAGATTGGGTAACAGTAGTTGTCAAAAAAGACACTAGATGTCAAAAAAGAACTCTGTTGTGACTGAAACTGGCAGGAGTGCTAGATAGGTGTGCTCAGAATGAGTACCTGCTCAAAATCAAGGCTGAGGCAAGGCTGATGGCAGAGAAAATAAACTCAGTCCACTGATGGGATTTGACAGGCCAAGGAAGGCAATATCAGGTGAGTTGTTCAGAGACACTGCTGATGCCTAAAACAATCAAATTGATCTTGGATCTTCTTAAACAAGACAATTAGGTTGTGGGTGACTCCTGAGTGGGTGTTTCTGAGGACGGGTTTTGATCTGTGGTCACTGTATTTCACTCCCTGTCTTTACACTGAAAGTGCATTGACTGACAGCTCTCATCATCTTTTTTCTTCCCTGCCATGAACCGTGTTTCCTATTCAAATGCACACACCCTAACATGTGATCCCTAGAAGTAATTTTTTAAAGAGCATTCAGCATATGTATGGAAAATAGCAACTATAAAATCCTTTTTACATGAGCCATTTCAAACCAATAGGTTTTGGATTGATTTTTTTTTAACTCCAGTAACAACATTTCATTCTCTCAGAATATAAAACTTGCTAAGCTGATCCATCTTTGCAAAAACATCCTGAATGCAAGGAACTCAAGCAGAATGATGTATCCCACTCATAAAAAAACATGCCAGAGCCTCATGATATGGTTAATTTTTGTTGGATTCCTGAGTGTTTACAGCTTTTGAAATCCTCTGTGTCCTCTCTAGTTTAAATACTAATGTTTACTTGCCCACTCAGATTTCTCACAGTAACATAAAAATGTCCCATTTTCAAATTGTGAGGCAAGCTGGTTTGCAGATCACACAGAGGACAAATTAAGAGAATGGCTGAGAAAGGAGGTAATTCAGCCAGTGTCTTTGCAGACTTCAACCCCACAGTTCCTCTCAGCTAGCCCCCTGCTTTATCCATGTAGCCACCATGATAGTTTGGGGTGTCAGAGCTCTGTGGCAAAAGGCCACAGAGAAGCAAAAATAAAATGAGGTGCCAGGAAGATGGAACATCAGTACGAATCAAAACCTTCACAGTCCTAATAAGGCCTAAACCCACGAATAAGGCAATTATCACTCCTGCACTGTGAAAGAAAGTTGAGATTTGCATCATTCCCACTGGTTGGACTCATTAATTTAACCCAAGCAATGGTAATTTGAAATCTGTTGATGGCTTGGATGGAAACCCTTAGATGGTTAGCTAAGATAAAAGGAATATTACTCCCTTCAAAACCAAATTTACCAATATCCACAAGCTGTTTTATTTAGTATTCTTCATCCAGGAGTCTTTATTAATAAGATGAGGAAAATTCCAGCAAATGAAAAGCCTAACTGGGATATTTTGCTCAAGGCAATTGGAGGTCTGTTTCTTGAACCACCAATCATTAAAGGAATCCTAAGTGTCCTTTGCAGTTCAGTCAGTCTTAAAATACGATTTGGTAAATACGTGTGGACTGAGGTGTACGTGGCCCGAATACATGCAATGGATGCTCCAGTGCTGCCAGGGAACCCTATCCAGCACCAGAGCTCATGAATCTAGGCTGACACTACTTTCATGCATCAATATATGTTACTTCCAAATAGTTAATTGAAATAAATCTGTCAAAGAGATTGAATATTATCTCCAAATCTAGTTACCTTAGCAATAAATGTTATAGAAATCACAATGAGGAAAGGCTTTTAAATCAATCTTACTGGTTGACTTTGAACCAATTCACTTGTTTTATCATTTCCTAATCAATATCTACAATCAAGTCCCAGAAGAGTATCTGGCTTTGTCTTTAGTGAGTGATTAAATCACCAAGGGAAGGTAATGCGCTATTTTTTTCTTGATCATCTCTAGAGACTTGAGAAACTTTGAAGGTGTAAACTCCTAAAGGGCAAAGAATCTGTGGAAATAGGTTATTCCAAATAGTTTTGCCTGTGGGTTGTAGTGATGGAAAACAGTGGTCAGCAAGCCACAGCCCACAGGTCAAATCCTAACCTAGCATCTGTTTTTATAAAATCTGTGAGCTAAGAATGCTTCTACATTTTTAAATAATTGGAGAAACAATACCAAAAGTAATATTTCATGACAAGTAAAATTGAAATGAACTCAAATTTCCATGTACATCAAGTTTTATCAGAATGTAGCCATACCCATTTGTGTATAGACTATCTGTGGCTGCTTTCATGCTATAAGGGCAGAGCTGAAACAGAGACCACATGAGCTGAAAAGCTGAAAACACTACCTGACCCTTTACAGAAAAAGACCGCTGATCTAGACAATTGCAATGGTAATATCCATTAATAGCAATTGTAATAGTAATATCAATTAATTTTCAATTATTTGTCCCCATCTTTTACTTCATTTGATTCTAAAATGAACTCATCTGAAAACATTAAACCAAAATAAAATTCAGCAAAAGTGTAATTTCTGGCCGTTTACTATGAAGGTTAACTCCATTTTAGTGTCCAAAGAAGAAGTCAGGTGTTGGCATTTTTTTAGGTTTATCCTCCTTGAGTCCTTTTCTTAGAGCAATCTTAATTTAGAACTTGGTCATGTAAACCTTAGATAATGTTCATGGTCACTAGGAAATAGATGTGAGGATATATAAATCCTCTGAAGAAGTTCTACTCTACCTATCTTTATAAATGTGAACAATACACTGCCAATGAAATCAACTTCCCACCCCAGCTCTCAGGAAATTTACATTCATGAGGAAGAGAGAAATGATCTGCATATTAGCCTCCCATCAGGAATGACCATGAGTCACAGGAAGTAGCTCTACTGACAGATGTCAGATGACAGTTGACCAGATTTGTCTTGAACTACCCCAGAGGGTAAATGACTAGACACAGGTAATCCTTCCACATAACCATTTAAATCACCTTTTCTCTCCTTGGGAAGAAAATAATGACAAAAATCTACACAAAAATACTATGAAATATTTTTAATCCTGAAAAGGACTTGATTACTAGTGATCAAAGAGGGGAAAAGTCAATAAAAATAAAGTTCAATCTTTTAAATCAAGTGAATACAAATCAAATAGCTCAACATTGTTAAATGATATGATATGATTTATCCATGGAAGATATGGTCTCATTCAGTGGAAAACTGATTTAAATATGTTTTGACAGAGTGCTAAAAGATTTTATAGGTGATAGCTGACTTAATGGAGTATTTAAGGCTTCACAACTGCCTTTTAGAAAAATAACAAATAGCTTCTTCTACCACCTAGAAGGGAAAAGTTTTAACAAATGTCAATTAAAAGTCAGAAATGTGATTGTTTATGCCTTTCAACATTACATTGAGCTTTGCAAAGGCAAGACATAAAGTAAGTTTTATAGCCAGAATTCGTCTGAATGTCTTCCTCATAATATACCTTCTGTCATACTTCTTCAGTGGTTGAAATAAAATGACAATCCACTGGGATCCAAATGAAAAAGTCAGCTCTTTCCAAAGATGGGACTGAGCTGCCAAAATCTATTTAATATCTAAAATAAGAAATAAAATAAATAAAATTTTCAATACCAACTATATTTTCTGAGAGTTCATTAAAATTTAAGGCATTTTTGACATGTCAGAGATTTTAGTCCAGTGACAAGAGAAGAAAGACGCTATCTGTGAGCAAATCCCAATTATCTCTATGGCTTAGAACATACATGCTGAACACAGCAAAAACGAAGACAGAGGTGGCAGGTGACCATGTGGAAACTTCCTGACTCTGTCCAGTCTGCACAACTTTGCCAGGGCTCCTGTGAAAGGGTGTATTTCAAGTGTATTTTTATTCTTTTGTTTAATTTTTGATCATAATGGGGAATGGCTCACCAGCAGTGATGGCAGGATAAAAAGGAGCAATGTCAAAATAATTTCATTATAATAAAATGTAAGAAATTAAATGTAGAAAAGGTTTATGTAATGCAATATCCTCTGTGAATTTCACAAAAAACAACAAAGCCCACCTCACTTATACTCACGAATCTAACAGTAGTGACATACACAAAACAAACATTCATTCAACAGTAACACAATGGTCCACTGTTTTACCCACCAGTGAAATAAATTCAAGTATTTATTTTTCCTTCATTGGCCACAAAACTAAGGATGACCTGCTGAATCAAAAATTACAAGGCATACCTCATTGACAGACTGGGGGCAAAACATTTAACAAACTTGTCCCTGTGCCCTACCTCACTGGCCAATTACCAATCTTTTTAAAACTCTGGATTAAAACCTATAAAGATCACTGTTTATTGAAAACAAACAAGATCACCTTAGATTATATATGGTCAGGAAACTCCCCTCTTTCCTAGTTTTAAAACAAGTTTTACACAAAATTGGTCATACCCAGCTTCGTTCAAACTTCTTTCGACAAATATTCAATTCCTGCTAATATCAGTATAACCTGTCCATTAGAGAAAATACCACAATTATCTGGATCATTTTTTCATAAGAGCAACAATACTTATTTCATAGCTGCTTATGGTACGACAACATTCTTATTTTGAATACAGATATATGCAATATTCTAAAATTGAATTTCTAAGTAACTTAAAAAGAAAACTTCCATGGAAGTAATAATCCTTACGGCCTAGCACGTAACCTTTGATGCCTGACACAGGGCAAATGTACCCACTGCCATTTTGGGGAGGCCATAAATTATCCCAGTAGCTCTGTACAGTTATCTGTACTGATACACAAGCCATCCCACTTTTTTCTCACGATTTTGCAAGTGATTTGATAAAAAAAGCTTTCCTATTCATTCTAAATTATACTTCAAGTATTACATAAATTGTTTCAAGCCATTTGACTTCTGTGATAGTGTCAGCTTGTTTTTATTAGGGGAAAGTCTAAGCTTCTCTTTGCCTTTATATATATATATTTTTTAAGAATCCCATTTCTTAAAAAGCCCTTCTTACCAGTTCCAACAAGGATGGAATTTCAAAGGCGATTATAAGTTTAGATAACCCAAACACATGCTGACTCTTCATTAAGAATTACTGCTTACTTAAGGCTCCTGAAATCAAGAAGGATACCCTATGGAAAAATGAAAAATCTATTGTCTTTCTTTGTTCATCATTTTTAATAGAAAACATGTTTAAAGGTCAGTCAGGAAAATAAATAATGGGAAAAATAACTGTACCTTAAAAAATTTTTCAAATCTTCCCCAAAATATAAACAAAGAAAAGACATACATGGGATCACAATGCATATGCTCACATTAGCCCTCCAAACACACTTTTTATATAGAATTTATAAAGAAGAAAAATTACCCATTAATTATATGGCATGCATCAGCAGTGCACTGGTGGGCTTAACCTTGGTTTTGAGTTATGTGTATATACAGATAAATCTCTTCCTGAGTTGAGCTTCATCTTCAGTTGAGACTCAAACCATTTGCTTTCTTATTTTTGGCAAGACACTTGACCATGTGATAAGGCAATCTAACACTTCAACCTCCTTCCCTTCTCAGTGGCGTGGCCCTCCTCTGTAACATCGCCAATGTGCCGGATATGAGGACAGGCTCTAAACTATGGTTCTGTAAAACTAGAGCGTGGGTTTCTTTGTTCATTAGTCTGACAGCTACAGCACTGTCTTTTCATATATTTGGAGATCTTGAGGATTTCAGTTGAACAGATTCAAAATGGTCTTCTTTTTCCTATGGGTGGAAAATATAAAGACAAAAACAACTCATTAAAATTACAGTAAGATTTTAGGATCTTACCTACCCAGAAAGTAAGTTTTGAAATCAGCTCAATGTATGTACCAGCCACTCATAATTGGGATTTTACATTTAAAGGGGAGGGTAGCAGATGTAAAACAGATAGCACGCCTACCCCAAAGACACACAATCCAAAATAGAAGCAAACACATGACTGTAATAGATACCAAAAGACACAGCTGTGATCCTTATGAAGAAATTCACTGAGACCCTTCCAAGGAGGACATCTGATCTGAGTGCTGAAATAGATGACCTATTCATGTAAACTGTAGATAGTAAGCTAAATAGTCTCAAGATAACATAGGGTAAATAATAAGAAAAAAGGAGAGCAGAAATAAAGAGAACATAAATAAAACATAAGATCATTTGGGTTCACTGATAAGTTTTAGGAAAATGTTTGGGGATCATGTTTACTAAAGATATTAAAAACAAGCCATCTCAGATAATAAATCAAAATTTGAGTGCAAGTATATCATTGATGGAATTTGTTTTATAATGCATTCAAAAAATGTAATCTATTAAGATAAATTATTCTTCTTTAATGGGGAGAAAAGGAAGTAGTGAAGTATCTCCCAATGTTTTCATTGCTAGACAAAGCTTTCCAAAGGCTGCTAGAATGTAGTGGAGGGACTATGCTGTTGAGGAGAATAAAGATGCAAAGAATTAGGATTATTTTAAAAGTAAAAGAAATATGAAGCAGATCAGTCCTGGGTGCACATGGATATGTGTATAAAACCGAGAAGTGAAATGAGAAAATAACAGGAAATAGATTCTGAGTATCTGTCAAGATGAATCAGGTTGCTTTTGTGTCTTCTCCCATTTGAGCAGAGAAGTCCAAGACTTCAGATCAACTTTAGGGCTACATGGTCAGAATTACAGAAAAAAAAAAAAAAATCACAATGCGAACCAGCATATCCCATTTCCCTGCCTCTGCCCAGGCAACAAACCCCTGGGAGAGCAGCCTGCAAATTGTAGCACCCTAACCCACTGGTTCTAGGAGAATCTACCTCAAGTCTCACATATCCCAGCCTTAATTTTGTAGGAATAACCATCGATAATCCAAATATTTGTTAAACATCCATATGTTGCAGGAACAGGAACATGGACTAGACTTCACGGGATACAAAATGCCTGCCCTCAAGGATCTCACCGTGTATTTATAGGAAAGAGCATTAGACATCAACCATGAACTAGAAGGGAATGCTGAGGTTTTTGTGGCCTTGCTTTGAGAAGATCTGATTCAACCTGTTCTCAGGAAGGGGAGGCAGAGACCTGTTGGTTATCGTCCAGGTAGTGTTTCAAGTAAAACACTGGAAGCCCTCTACACGGTCATGTTTGCTTCACAGGGCTTTTGTCACCATGTCCTCTGTATTCACAGGGGATTTTGCTCCTATAACTGATATGGTGGGATATATACACACATATGTGTATGTGGTTAACATCACTAATTAACTGGAATCTCCTGATGGCAGGAATCCTATCACTTTTTAATTCCCATAAAATGACCCAAGGCCTCACATATCATTGGCTGTCAATCAATGGTTGTGAAAAAGTCCTGAACCACTCGCATGTAGAAAAAAAAAATTCTGAATTGGAACTCAGAAGATGCAGTTCCTAATTCCTACCTCACCCTCTCTTGGACAAAGTGAAACTCTCTAGGTCTCAGTTTACTCATGCATTAAATAAAGAGGCATACAAAATGATCTTTTAAAGCTCTAAATTCAAGAAACCAAAGAAAATCCAACTTCTCCCAGAAGTTTCTCCTTAGCCTGTCACTACCCACCTACCTGCATTCTTTTCTCTTCTGCTGTGCTCCAAGAGACCCTACTCAATACTCCTGCCATGTAACAAAAAGAATAAAACACCTAGGAATAAACCTACCTAAGGAGGCAAAAGACCTGTACTTAGAAAGCTATAATATACTGATGAAACAAATCAAAGACAACACAAACAGGTGGAGAGATTATACCATGTTCTTGGTTTGGAAGAATTAATATTATGAAAATTAATATACTACCCAAAGCAATCTACAGATTCAAGGAAATCCCTATCAAATTATCAATGGCATTTTTCTTAGAAATAGAACACAAAATTTTAAATTTGTAAGGAAATAAAAAGATCATAAATAGCCAAAGCAATCCTGAGAAATAAAAACAGAGCTGGAGAAATCAACCTCCCTGACTTCAAACTATATGGTAAAGCTACAGTAACCAAGACATGATGGTACTGGCACAAAAGAGAAACACAGATCAATGGAACAGGATATAAATCCTAGAGATAAACCCAAACACCTATGGTGACCTAATCTATGACAAAGGAGGCAAGAATATACAGTGGAGAAAAGACAGTCTCTTCAATAAGTGGTTCTGGGAAAACTGGACAGCTACATGTGAAAAAATGAAATTAGAACACTTCCTAAAATCATACACAAAAATAAACTAAAAATGGCTTAAAGACCTAAACGTAAGGCCAGACGCTATACAACTCTTAGAGAAAAATACAGCCAGAACACTCTTTGGCATAAATCACAGCAAGATCTTTTATGACCCACCTCCTAAAGGAATGAAAATAGAAATAAACAAATGGGACCTAATCAAACTTAAAATCTTTTCCACAGCAAAAGAAACCATAAACAAGACAAAGGCATCTCTCAGAATGGAAGAAATTATCTGCAAATGAAGCAACTGACAAGGGATTAATCTCCAAAATATACAAAAAGCACCTGTAGCTCAATATCAGAAAAAAAACAAACAACCCAATCAAAAAATGGATGGCAGACCTAAACAGACATTTCTCCAAAGAAGAAATGGCTATGCAGATGGCCAGGAGGCACATGAAAAGATGTTCAGCCTCACTAATTATTAGGGAAACACAAATCAAAACCACAATGAGGTATTACCTCACACTGGTCAGAATGGCCATCATCAAAAAAGTGTATAAACAATAAAGGCTAGAGAGGGTGTGGAGAAAAGGGAGCCTTCTTGCACAGTTGGTGGAAATGTACCCTGATACAGCCACTATGGAGAAGAGTATGGAGATTCCTTAAAAAACTAAAAATAGAACTACCATTTGACCCAGCAATCCCACTCCTGGGTGTGTACCTGGAGACAACCATAATTCCAAAAGATACATGCACCTCGGTGTTCACTGCAGCACTATAAACAATAACCAGGACATGGAAGCAAACTAAACACCCATCAACAGAGGAATCAGTAAAGATGTGGTATGTGTATACAATAGGTTATTATTCAGCCATAAAAAGGAACAAAATTGTGCCATTCACAGAGACATGGATGGACCTAGAGACTGTCATCCATGAGTGAGGTAAGTCAGAAAAAATAATACTGTATATTAGTCCATAAATGTGGAATCTAGAAAAATGGTACAGATGAACCTACGTGCAAAGCAGAAATGCAGGCCCAGATGTAGAGAACAAACATGAGCACTGAGGCGGGGAAGAGTGGGAAAGATGAACTGGGAGCCTGGGATTGACATATATATACACTATTACGTATAAAGTAGATAACTAATGAGAACAAACTACAGATCAGGGAACTGTACTCACTGCTCCATGGAAACCTACATGGCAAGGAAATTCAAAAAAGAGGGGATATATGTATATGTATAACTGCCTCACTTTGTTAGTATAGCAGAAACTAACACAACACTGCAAAGCTGCTACACTCCAATTAAAAGAAAAAGACTTCTACTGTAGCCCACTTGGACAAAGGTACAAAACACACTGCTGCTGCTACTGCTGCTAAGTCGCGTCAGTCGTGTCCAGCTCTGTGCGACCCCAGAGACGGAAGCCCACCAGGCTCCCTCGTCCCTGGGATTCTCCAGGCAAGAACACTGGAGTGGGTTGCCATTTCCTTCTCCAATGCATGAAAGTGAAAAGTGAAAGTGAAGTCACTCAGTCGTGTCCGACCCTCAGCGACCCCATGGACTTCAGCCTACCAGGCTCCTCCATCCAAGGGATTTTCCAGGCAAGAGTACTGGAGTCGGGTGCCATCGCCTTCTCCGACAAAACACACTAGGTCTCCCTAAGTGTTTTTAAAAGCCCTTGACCTTCCTGGACCTGAATGTTCATAGGCACAGAACTCCAGTAGATGAATAGAAATAAGGGACATTTCAGCTACTGAAATGGGACAAACTGATTTGTGGCAGTGGAGGATCAACAGTGTAGTCTGATAATGAGGCACCTGGGAAGGAGTTACCTTACACCCTGAGAGATGCAAAGGTTTTTAATTTTCAAAGTTACACTTTCACCTCCCTATGAAGGAAAATGTTCCACTCTCAAATTGTTGCAAGTGCCTTAGATTTAACAGTCTACTGTCTACCAAATCCAGCAGATGCTCTCACCACAATTTGGTTGCCATTCTCCCTTAAACTTAATGAAAAGTATCAGAAATAGCTGGTACAGTGCCAGCTTCTGCTCCAAAATAAAAACAATCGACATGTCCATTCCCATCACTCAATCATCCCATGGAGTGGACAAATACCACCCAGTCTGCGGCATGGGCAAACAGGAAAAGCTGGACTAACTGTCCTCAAGCAGTCTCTCCAAAGACAAAGAAGAGACACAGCTGTCAGGTGAATCAGAAACACTAAGGTTTATAAGCCAGCAAGAAGGTCGCAGGCACTATCAACCAGTGCTGCCTAGCTAAAGAGATTCCACTTGGTATCCCTATCATAAATAAATACTTTCTTTCCACTGGCACCAAGTGTACCTACAGGGCTATACTTTTTGTGAGAACCAGACATTAATTTCTCTCCTAGAAACAGCATAGCTTGTACCCTAGGAGTGGTCCTAAGTGGTCATAATTTAACTGTTAATGAAAACATCCTCCATAGATCATGTAGCTCTTAAACAACTGCAAGGACCTTTTCAAAATCAGTCTACTCTTGGTTAATCAGAGTAGATTCCTGGAGGGAAAACTGACTTGTTATTCACACTCACTCTGTGGGTAGCTAGTAAATTTAAAAAGATGGAATATTTTTTAAAAATGTATGAAATCATGCCATTTGCAGCAATACGCGGAGAAGGCAACGGCACCCCACTCCAGTACTCTTGCCTGGAAAATCTCATGGATGGAGGAGCCTGGTAGGCTGCAGTCCATGGGGTCACTAGAAGTCGGACACGGCTGAGGGACTTCACTTTCATTTTTCACTTTCCTGCATTGGAGAAGGAAATGGCAACCCACTCCAGTGTTCTTGCCTGGAGAATCCCAGGGACAGCGGAGCCTGGTGGGCTGCCGTCTCTGGGGTCGCACAGAGTCGGACACGACTGAAGCGACTTAGCAGCAGCAGCAGCAACATGAATGGAACTAGAGATTAATTACTAAATGGAAGTCAGTCATAAAAAAAAAGACACCATATGATATCACTGATATGTAGAATCTAAAATATGACACAAGTGAACTTATCTATGAAACAGGAACATAGAGAACAACCTTGTGATTGCCAAGGATGAGGGGCAGGAGGAGAAGGAAAGATTAGGAATTTGGGATTAGCAAATGCAAACTGCTAAGAAGGTTTGGATTTTGTTGGGAGACAACTCTCCTTGGTTCTTTGGCATTTCTGCATATCTTATGACTACAACACTGATTTCCCTTTGTTCTAGACTAACTTTTCAAAGGTCTTTATATAGAAAGCAAACTTTGAAGATGTTATATCCTTCCAGAGCAAAGGGCAAGCTCACGTACAGTCTTGAAAACAGTGTCTCCCTCTAGAGCAATGAATGGGGATGCAAACTGTCCAGCACAATAATATCTCTCTTAGGAACAAGGGCAGAGATGCTTGCTGCCCATTCTAAAAGATTTAGATTCCCAAGTTCATTATAGGTTCCTTGCCTATAATGCAGCCCACCAAGAGTCATCTGTAGGAAGTGAGGCTTTGAAACTGGGATAAATGCTGAGGTTTTAGCTAGTGCTTCTGTTATGACCATTTAAACTGTTCTTTTTCTCTGATCAGAAATTCTATATCTTCTAAAGTATCCATGAAATCATAGCAGGCTCACTTATTAGCTTATAAATAGGATAAATTCTCAGCTCTTGACAATCACTGTACAGTCACTGTCCCTTAGCAATAGTACCCTCCATAAACCAGCATAATAAGCAAAATCAAATAGCCATTAGTATAAGGAGAGTAGGACTTATTCATTTATTTTTAAATGATCCCCTATGATATATTAAGTACCTAAATTAGGAAATGATTACTAAAACACTCGCAATAAATGTAATCTTTGCCACATGCCCTGCCTGCTGAAAATCCTTTGAAATGCAGTTTCTTTCATGTTGCATTCTATTTTCAATCTTGCAAAAGTGAAGTGGCATGTTTTATCTTTTATGTCAATGGTGAAGAATGTCAATAAAATGTGTTTACAAATAATATGTAAGGCTTCATGTTATCTGTTTGGATATAGTACTCATTTCAAAGCTGATGAATGTGATACCATCTGATAAGGTAATATCTCAACATTTTATATAACTTTTATTTTCTCTAAATGAAACAATCTTGTTCTAAAACAAAATATATAAATAAACATTGGATCATTTATTTATCTAAAATTTTTGGTTTTGTAATACTATTAACACATTATCTTTGTATAAATTCAAATATTACAAAACCGTATTACTTCAAAGACAAAAGACACCCATTAATTAAAAACTCTCAAAATGCAGCTACCATTAGTAGTTTCCTGTTCAGATAGTAATATAAATGTACATTTAATACAAATGTGATAGTCTATGTGTTGCTCTCACTTCACTGACCTTGGACCTACTAACATATCAGTACACACAGACATCTCCATCTGTAACAGCTGCAGGATTGCACAGCATCCCACTACTTTGATATATGGAAATTTAACTACTTCCTGATGGTGTTAAAAGTTTCTTCTACTTGGTTAACCAGCAAAACAATACTGCAGTGATTATTCTTGTATTTACATCTTTCTGTATTTCCAAAAGTATTTCTATCAGATAAATACCACAGAGATACAGATATGTTGAATGACAGAGTTTGCAAGAATGTTACTGTTGGGTTAATATGGCCTCTTACTCATAAACACACAGTATTACCAGGTTAAAATTCTGCTGTTACCTTTGTTGCCAAGGATTTGAGTTTTCCCAGTAGGGACTGTTTATTGGAGTATACAACTTCCTCTTCATTATCTTCTCCTTCCATGATAGCACAGCTGTCTGCAGCTGGGAGTTCACACTCTTTTGAGTTCGTAGTCATTACTAATTTGGAATATTTGTACTCCAGTCTAAGTAGTGGTAAATATATAAATAGATAAAGAGGCTGTTTAATATAAATTAATACTTATTTGGGGTGGTCATACACCAGCTAATTATCTTGGAGTATAGTTGCTTCACCAACGGATTTTCTTTACCCATCACTGCAACACTGTGTGTTCTCATTAATCTACCACCTATACACCAAGCTTTTCCAGAATTTCAGAGACTCAGTGCAATATAGTTAATTCTATTACACTTATTTTACATCACATAAAGTGGCCAATTGTGACAAACTTTGAAAGACAGAGAAAATTAGAGGTATGAATAAATTTTCATCATTTACAAATATTTGGGAACTAATTTAATATGCAGTTTTCCAAAGTTTACTTCATAAGATGAGAACATTGTACATAGGCAAGTGATTTGGTCTTACTATTTCTTTCACTCATTGCTTTCTGTTTCCCACCTCAGATTATAACTGTCCTTAGATAATACAAAAAAGAACTTTCACAGCCCCACTGACAGGTAAATCATTTTTAAAAAGCCTAATCATATAATGTATCAATATATAATTGGTAGTTAGACTCAATACTCAACTTCAGATCCTTGAAGTCCTGGAGTAAATAAAGGTGAGACTTGCCTACATGCTTAGACTGTTTCTTTGCAAATATTTGCCCACAAGAAACTGAAAAAACAATGATGGGGCAAGAAGGCAGCATGATGTCATGAAAATAAAATAGACACACAGAGAAAATCTGCCTTTCGCTCTGAGCTCTGCTCCCATCTACCTGAGTAGCCTGGAGCCTCTGTTCTTCTCTATCTCATAAAAACAGTGAGTCCAGTGCAATTATCTCTAATGTTCTCCAGTCTTTCTGTTATCAGAATAACAACAATTCCATCTGCCTTCTTAAAGACCTTTCCCATAACTCCTTCAACTAGGAGAAATTTCTTTTGGCTCTGGGAGAAATTGTTGAGTATGGTGATTAAGCCTAAAATTTTCACGATAAAAGAGATTCCTCATTCTTATTCGGAAGTTACTTACTTCTGATTCTTTTTCCAGAAGTAGCAAGTTAGAGCCACCAGCAAAACGGCTGTAAAAGCTCCCACTCCTGCTCCCACTTTTAGCCAAAAGTCAACTGTTTCGCAGGTTGACAACTTTTTCTCAGGTAAAGAAATTCCTTTAATGCACCACTTAGGCTCATTCCACACATATAAAGTTTCCTTTCAAAACACAAAGAGGACATAGAAATTAGATTTAGAAGGAGGAGGGTCCTGCTAACCCTTTATTGACAGTAGGCAGAGAGGATTATTCAGCTTTCACCTAAGCTGAAGCTCCATGAAGAGAGGAACACATGTATACCTGTGGCGGATTCATTTTGATATTTGGCAAAACTAATACAATTATGTAAAGTTTAAAAATAAAATAAAATTTAAAAAAAATTAAAAAAAAAAAGAGATATAAGAGAGAGAGAATAAGGAAATGATGAATGAAAATGCAACAAGACCATGAATTGTCAGATCATGTTTGCTTCATTATAAGGAGGCTGAACAAAAAATGATTCCCTGTGGATTTATCATTTGAGCTATTTTCTTCAAATATGTGATGAGCCCTGACTTAATCATGTTTTTAAATGAAAGATTGGGTTGTTTAATATAACTAACTGGGACGGGTTTTACCCACTCATCACGTAGGTCCATTTCCCCAAAAAGCCTCTCCCCTGAATAGCAGAACAGATCCTGGAGCCAGACATCCAGGCAGAGCATGACTGGAAGACTTTGGTGACTAGTGTGAGGTAGGCATGCAGACTGCACCCACTTCCCCAGGCCAAAATAAGGAGCAGGTTATTCTGGGTCATTGCTACCCAGCTGAGGGACTTACTCTTGTCCTCCCAAAGTAGATGACAATTTTGCTAGGGCAATGTTTTCAAACTGCTCCCTGCAATCAACTAGTAAATAGTAAAATAAAAACAATGGGTCTCAACCAGCAATATTTTTTAATAAACAGATCAAATAAGAGATCAGAGACAAAAATCAGAGTACAGGCATGATTCCTTATATATTTCAACATATACAATAACCAGTAGCAATTTGCATGATGATTATGCCCAGTGACATTAAATGACATGAGGCATTACATGTTTTACTCAGTGTGCCTCCTTAAATTTTCTGGTGAATGATGGTAACTTTATCTACATGCTAACAGAAGCATAACACCATAATGTTTAATTTCACACACTCACACACTTTCACAGTTAGTCTTGAAGTAAATGATGTGTAGGAGAATCCTATTTACTTTGAGGAAAAGTTTCAACAAAGTCTTGGTTGAGAACTTTTCAGAAAGGATGTTAGTAATTGAAGAAAATTTTAGTGTAACACTTTATTAAACTTAACTGTGAATAAATTATTTTTTAAATGGCTCATATAATTTTTATAAGAAAGGTGAGGAATGAGGAGGCATGAACAAGCTTAAACTGCTGCCTCTCTACATGTAAATAATGACAACAAAGAGATAAATGTTAACTCCAGTCAGCAAATACTGATTTCAACTGAAGGGTGTTCCAACAAGAGAAAAAAAAAGAAAGGCTGTGAAAGAATTTACATGGTTGTATCACATAAGCTACACCCAAAGCAAATGGCAAGCTCTAATGTCCAATGACGGTCTTATAAACGAGCCATTAAAACTTCAGAATTAAAAAGACACAAACTTGTAAACCCAGAGATTTTAACTTCTCAATAAGCTCCTCGTATTGTTAAGGAAAAATAAAGTCAAGCTATTGACAGAATTTCTAGTCATTCTGTAACTTGATCATTCTATACATTTCTTAGTCATTCTATTAATTACAAAATTTTACCCCTACATTAGGGGCTTCCCTTGTGGCTCAGCTGGTAAACAATCTGCCTGCCATGTAGGAGACCTGGGTTCAATCCCTGGGTTGGGAAGATCCCCTGGAGAAGGGAAAGGCCACCCACTCCGGTATTCTGGCCTGGAGAACTCCAGGGACTGTACAGTCCACGGGGTCACAAAGACTCGGACACGACTGGGTGAGTTTTACTTCCACCTTCACATCCCTACATTAAGTCATGTTTTTGGCAAACAAGAAAATGGCTGATACAGCAGCTGAAAATTTTATTCTTGCAGCATGTAAGGATATTTTGTGAACGGAGTGAGATAAATTCTCAAATCTCTGCCACTATATAACATTTAGAAGTAATGCTTAATACGTACTTAGAACCTGGTATGGATTTTTGAGATTCAATTTGATAAAAGCACTTTATCACAAGTCATGCAGCTCTTTTAGTTTATATCAGCTGTATGTGGAGGAACTGTAGTGTGTAAATTTAACTTCATGTGCGTCTGGATTATACATCTTTATAAAATTAGAAAAACATATTCTCAGTCAATATAAAGTACAAAACTATAAAGAATGGAGCAGACAATATAATAGAAACACAGTAGAATTATTTAAAAATTAAAAGATAGCCATCTCGATATTTTACAATCATTTTTTTTTTAATATCAAAAGACTTTGGCATCCAAAGAAATCCATCCTCATTCACTAACATAACGGAAGACGCCAGGAGAGTTGTCACATGTATTGAAAACTCACCAAAGAACAGACTTTTCAAAATATAATATTCAGAGACTGGCAGTAAACATACCCACGTACTGCATCAAACTCATTTGTCTGCTATTGCAATGAATACCCTGAAGAAGGACATTTCATTTTTTTCTACTTGAAGCTCCCTCTCATTTGGCAAATATTTTCAAATTTGACATCTAAACATAACAGAAAGGCATATTTAACTGATTTTAATATTTCTCAAAGTAAATTTGGAACTATAGGGGGAGTTACACACCTCAACACATCAAACACAAAAGTGTTCCAAAAGGCATTATTCTTAAAGCAAAACCAAGCATTGAAAAAGCATCACCTCACAACTATCTGTTTCAATCATCTTATAAGATGTTGAACAGAGGTTTTTTAATGAAGATCGTTTGAATGAGATAAAATTAGAGAAATAGTTGCCTCCCCATTGTCTCAAACTTATAATCACTACCTTCCAGAAGAGAAATATTAAATATTGAAGAATGTTTGGATAAAAGGTCATTTAGCTTGACTGAGCAACTTCACTTTCACTTTTCACTTTCATGCATTGGAGAAGGAAATGGCAACCCACTCCAGTGTTCTTGCCTGGAGAATCCCAGGGACAGGGGAGCCTGGTGGGCTGCCATCTCTGGGGTTGCACAGAGTCGGACACGACTGACGCGACTTAGCAGCAGCAGCAGCAGCAGCTTCTCAAAACTCCTGAATTAAACTTGGTGCCCAAAGAAGGGAGTGCATCTTTTATTTTTCATTTACTCTTTAAAAAATTATTATAAGGTAGGAAGTGTATCATAATTCTAGAGAAAAGATAAATTTCCACTGTGAAGCATAAAAATGTATCATTATTAGGATTAAAAAGAAACCATCTTTTGTGAGGTTGAAATTTTCATCTTTGACCCACTTACAAAGGTTTAAAAGAAACTGGCTCAGCCATGCCTAAGATATTTGAGCAGTCTTGGCTCTGTTGCTCTGAGCTGGTGTGAGCTATCAACAAGTAAACACACTTACTGAATTAAGTATTTCCTAATTTTTGGTTTAGTGTTATCTATTTGGAGATGTCTCCATTTTGTATTAAAGTATTAATGAAATATATTTTGTACTGTTATGCCTATGCTCTATAAGAATAAAATATTAAAATAAGTATTGTTTCATAAAACAATTTTATTTTTAGGCATATCTCTATGTTTCTGAGTTTGCGTCTATTTCCTAGGCTTGATGTATCATGTATTTCTTACTACAGGTTCACTGTCATTCAAGAATGGAAAATACCAGTTTAGAGAATAGTTCTCAATGTTTTTTTTTTTTTTTTTTTCCTTGGAGGTGGAACTACTGCTTCCAAATATGCTGAGTGTATGGGATTGGGTGGAGGTATTCCGATTTCTTCTCCCACTTGGACCCTCCAACCTGCCAACTACAAGCTCTTTAAGAGTTTCCTGGATAGAATAGCTCCCCTCTCTGATCACTTTCCACAGTGAGTACCCTAGCATGCTCCGTGCTGACCTGAAAGTCAGTCCTATCCCATCTACCTGGTGTGCTGTGTTCTTTGCTGAGTCACTTAGTAGTGTCCTACTCTTGCGACCCCATTGACTATAGGCCATCAGGCTCCTCTGTCCATGGGGATTCTGCAGGCAAGAATACTGGAATGGGTTGCCATGCCCTCCAATCCCACTGGAATCTCTGATCCTCTGATGTCCATTTTCCAATAGGGTCTCCACCACTGGTACTGATGAATCCCCTCATCTGTGCTTCTTCAGTGTAATTTCAATGGAATTTAGAGAAGATGAAGTAGTAAGTTATTTTGAAAGAGGAAAAGTATGTTTTTATATAGTACTAGTCAAAGCTGCTATAGTGAAGTGGGTGCTCTCAAACATATTAGTATAAGAGCAAATTGATGTAACCAAAGCAATTTATTAATAGTATAATAAGCATCAAGAACCTTAATAATGGCCATATCTTCCTAGCAATAAACTCTAAGGAAAGAATCAAATGTCTAACAAAGATACTCACTATAGAGTTATTTACAAAAAGATGGTTTTCAATTTTTTTCTTAAATGTTCAACAGGGGAATTATCAAATCCCAAATTGCGTACATAATAGAATATTTCTCTATAAATAAAAGTCATTTTTTTAAAAAAGTAATGACAAGGGAAATATATTAAATGTATAAAGAAAACAAAATAGAATCCTTACTTTTAAAAAACAAGTAAGTGAATGCAGAGAAAATATAGAGTAGGATCTTGATTAACATGTGTGTGTGACTGCACATAAGATTTACTCTTTATATATGCTTCTTGTGGGGAGTCAGTTTTATCATCCTCATCTTCATTATACCTATAACTGCATTCTATAAGCTATATCTTGGATTCTTTATATCATTTCTTTATGATCTCGGTAAATACCCATAGTCTACAACTCCCTTGTATAATTTATTTTCCCAATTCCAGTACACATTTTCAGCTACCTCAGCATACAGAAGTATAGGTATCAAACTTTATTTTAATATATATTAATGTCTCATTAAGTTAAGCTTTAGCCACACTACTGAATCTAAATGTCTATGATGTAAAAGTAATACTGAACTAAACCGTTGTATCTTCAGTGACACAGTTCTGCTTAAATAGTTTGCCCCTTACCTGAAATCCTCTCTTACAGGCACCCTCAATCTCATGGAAGTCATGTTCAGTGCACAGAGGGCAAGCTTCCACACTCTCCCACAGGAAATAGAATGTACATCCATCACAGGTGCCTGCTGGACACTTGCTGAAATAAATCATGGAAAACAACAAAACCAACAGCTTTTGTAATGCATTCAATTGAGTCCAATCAACATTTGAGCACATACTGTATACTCGGAAGCAATAGGTAGATGCAGAGGAAACACATGAAAAAAAAAAAATCTGAAGGAGACAACACCACACCTAGATACCACTCTGCACCAACCAGGATGGCTAGAATCAAAAGTTGTGAGGTTGTTGGGCAATTGAAATCTTTACACTCTGCTGATGGGAGCATAAAATGGTGCAACTTTGGAAGAATCTGGCAGTTTTTCACACGATTAAACAGAATTATCCTATGATTCAGCAATTCTACTCTTAGGGAAATATCTAAAAGAAATAAAAATGCTATCTCCACACAAAAACGTGTACATGAATGTTCCTAACAGCATTATTCATAATATCCAAAAGGTGGCAACAATCAAAACGTCCATCAGCAGATGAATGGGTGAACAAAATATGGTATACCCATCCAATGAATTATTACTCCACCTTAAAAAGGAATGCAGTACTGATGCATGCCCCTACTTGAATGAACTTCAAAAATATTATGCATAGTGACTGAAGCAAATAAAAATTCCACATTTTTATGATGTTATCCGTATTTAAGTCCATAGTAGGAAGCTCTATAAAACATTTGAAAATGGGTTAGTGATTGCTTACAGTTAGGAACCACTTACTAGGTTTAAGGAGATAATAGCAGCTATGGGATTTCTTTGCGAAATGATGAAGAGGTTCTAGAATTGGCTAGGCTGATGGTTGCACACTCAGAATATACAATAACCACTGAAGTGTACGTTTTCAATGAGTGAATTGTAATGGTGTGTGAATTACACCTGTGGCAGATTCATTTTGATATTTGGCAAAACTAATACAATTATGTAAAGTTTAAAAATAAAATAAAATTAGAAAAAAAAAAACCACATTGAACACTAAAAAAAAAAATTAAAAAAAATTGTTTGGGGTTAAAAATAAATAAATAAATAAAGTTGAGTTTTTTTCTTTTTAATTTAAAGGAGAAACAGGCACAGGTAATGAACAACAACAAAAAAAACTTCAAAGAAGTTTACTGGTGAAAGTGATGCCTGAGCCATGTCTAGAATATTCTAGATAGGAGTTAGAATAAAAGGGATGGACGCATGGGAATTCCTGCCATAGGAATGGAATGGTAAGTGAATTGGAGGAGAAGTGCAAGCAGGTCATTGTCATGGGAGCTTCAGGAACAAGGCAGTGACTGAGTACTGGGCATTCGGGCACTAGGTGGTGAAGGAGGTTTGCAGTTTCTGTTTAAGGTAATTGCACAGAAGTGAGGTGCTTTAGAGAACAGAAGACACATAGGTCCATGATCTGCAGAGGGTAGGGGAAAGACATACAAACAAAATTGTCTAATGTAAAAAAAAAAAAAAAAAAAAACACCATCAATCAACACACAGCTCAGTGATGTAAATGATTCTGCAACCCTGGGTTTCCTCAGTCTGAGGATGACTTCCTTTGACAAGAGGCACTCAGTGATGATGAATAAGGCTTGGACCCAGATGACGGATTGCACTGAACCAACCATCAGGCAGGACCTGCATGCAGACTTTAAAATCGTACTTTCCGGTGGGTATGCCTTTTATGTCAACTCATCTCTTTCATTTTAAGGACAGATACACATGGCATAGCTCAAAAATTAATGTGCTGTTACTGGATACAGAATTCTTACTGAAGCAAGAAACTATTCAGAAAGATTCTAATAGGAATGACTGTTTTGTTCATGAATTCATTAAAACCAGGGGAATATAGTTCCCTCAACTTGTGTACTGCACTTCCCTTAAGTTAAGCTGTGTAAATATAAGGCATTGCCCTGAAAATCTCCTTCAGACCTTAGCTTGTGCAAAGTGCAGGTGCCCTGAAACAACTAATAGCAAAGCGACAGACACACAATAATACAGAGAATCCAAAAAACACCCCTTTTTAAGTTTTCATTTCAAATGTCTTTCTGATGATTCACTATCCAAAACTTCAGCCTATCAGAAAGGTAAAATTTCATACTATTAGTTAACTAAATATATTCTGAAAAAGTGAAAGTGTTACTCAGTCGTGCCCAACTCTTTTGTGACCCCATGGACTGTATCGGGTAGCGGGCCAGGCTTCTCAGTCCATGGAATTCTCCAGGCAAGAATACTGGAGTAGGTTGCCATTCCCTTCTCTAGGGGATCTTCCTGACCCAGGGATCAAACTGGGTCTCCCACATTGCAAGCAGAATCTTTACCATCTGGACCACCAGGAAATACATTCTAAGGTACCCTAATATGAACACTGAAACAAATGTACATGCCTGATAACTGATGCATTTTTATGTGTCTGTCTTTCCAAAGTGTCTGTGTGCTGTAGACTAAGTGAACATGGATGGGATGTAAAAACAGCAACATTCTATATGACATGCTTCAGAAACAGAGGCCCAGTGTTGGCACAGCTATGAACAATGGTGAACAGTGACTCTTGGGAAAAATGACTTGACTCTCTAACTTGCTTTAATTTCTCTTTTTTATAAAAAGGGAATAATAAATACATTCAGAATAAAAAATACAGAGAGATATTTTTTAAAAACAGGAGATTACAATAGACAAAAACCATGCCACCTAAAAAGTTATTCCTACCCTCTACCTTCCAGATCAGTAAAAGCAACTTAAAATTGTTCTTTTGAAAAAAACTGGTAACCAATTGGAGAAATTCTTCAAGAACACAATTATTATATGCATAACAATGACTTACAACTTTTGAAATAATTACAGTTTTCTGATCAGTTAGCAAAAATTACCAAGAGGCTTTCCTGTTCAAATCTTTTCTCCCAGCATTATTTTCTACTTTATCTTTCCAACACAGAAAAACTTTAAAAAGAGGAAAAAAATGTTTCTATTGGGAAAATGAAAGAGTAAGTCTGCTAAAGTTTGAAAAAAAGAACTCAACAAAAGAAAAGGAGAAAATTAATCAAAGTTGCAAAAAGCAAGACAGAAGACTTGGGTTACAGTCCTAACTAGGATTTTCAAATGATTTTGTGTTTTTCCATAAGTGATTCAACCTCTCTCCCCACCATGTCATTCCTGCAATTTGTCAAAAGCAGAATGTCTGCCATACTGCATTCACAGGGTAGTTATAAAGGATAAAATGAGAGAACCACTTGACAAAGTTTAAAGAACTGCAAGATATAAAAGACTATTAACAATGCACATCATTTTCTAAAGAACTGGTAGAGCCAAAGAAATATGAAAAAAAAAATCAAGACATTGATATAATTTATAAAGCTGCCATTAAGTGTCAAAATACTACAACGATTCAGTGCATTCCCTTTGCAGACTTTACTTTTTAAAAGAAAGTCTTAGGTTTAAAGCAGTTTAGAATCGATTCTTAAATTCTTTCAACTCAATGAATCATTTGAAATATGGAGCATCAAAATTTGATTCTTTGTTATGAAGCTAATTTTCACAGTTTGAATCAGGCCTTCCCTGGAGAAAAAACAAGAATATATGAAGCAATAGTTATTTCAATCATGCTTACATACATAAATGAAAACAGAAAAAAGGTACAAGAAAACAATGTAGTAATATAAACATTTTATCTTTGTGAAATACTTTTCCCTTTGATGACCTGGGTCACCATCATCTTTACTTCCCAACCAGCTTTTTTCAGGTGTCACTAATTGTGCTTCTACATAACTTTTGCTCTGCATGATCACCATAGAAACCAATGGGCACATGTTTAAAGAAACAAGACAAAGTCATGGATAGCTGGGGTATGGGAAGCTAGACTTCTACAGGATGGCCCAACGTGCTGTGAATTATACGTAGAGAAACCACCACATATTCAAAGGGCAACCAGGTAAACCTTGATTTGGTTTACTGAGAAATGAGTAACAGGCTTTCTAATTTCCCAATTTTGCTTCTGGGATTGCTTTATCAATCAGGGTGGCTCTAGCAGTGTGCAAGAATGCAGACAGTCTTTTTTTAGAAAGTTATGTCTTGGATTCTAAAATGGAATATATTTCATAAATCAGTTACTAGTGTCCTCTTTAGAATGAATCATCTTACCTAAAACAGGATCTAGCTGGTTCATATTATGAATCCACGGAGAAGAACCTTGTGTTTTTATGAACAATTATCACCCCCAAAAAATCTATTACTAATATTTGGATAGTTGATAAGTCACTGTAAACAGTTTTCTCTAAACTTTATTCAAAATCCAAAGGTAAAACAAATTCATCTATGCTGTCAGTACCTTCCCAACCCTTCTGGAGTTAGTCTCAGGAGATTGGTGAGAAAGGCCACTGTCTAATGTGCCAAGAACATTTATCATCTGGTATCAGGGCACTATTGTTGTTGAACTTCTTTCATGTGGGGCATCTGTAGTTTTCTTGGGGTTCCTTGGTCTCAGGGTATACAGATTGGGATCCTCTGTTGAGGCAATGCTCTCTGACCTTCTGCTGTCTTTTTTCAGCTTTGGAATCTCAGGAAGTTCATCCTGTTTCTGCTAAGGATGCTTTGTCATAGGCCAGAAACTCTTCTTATGTAGGGTCCATAAAATTCATTGCATGTTGCTCTTACTCCATCTGCCTTAAGGCTGAAGAGTATCAATCACTTATGATGTGGTTTAAACACAAGATATTTTGACCTAGAAGTCTAGATCTACAAGATCTAGAGGTACAAAATTTTACCAGTCTCCTGCAAATACTTCTCTTTCTAAAGCTTCTACCTTGGGTTAACTACCAAAAGTCAGCATCTGTTGAAGATCTGGAGAAACTAAATTTACTGACTCTCTAGTCCCTTTTATCTATAGATTCTGTATTTTCTGGTTTGGTGGGCATTTATCCTGTTCCTTTATCTGCTGAGTATTCCTCTGTCTCTTCATCTTGTTTAAATTGCTGAGTTTGGGGTGTCCTTTCTGTATTCTGGCAGTTTGTGGAGTTCTCTTTATTGTGGCGTTTCCTCACTGTGTGTGGGTTTGTACAGGTGGCTTGTCAAGGTTTCCTGGTTAGGGAAGCTTGTGTCGGTGTTCTGGTGGGTGGAGCTGTATTTCTTCTCTCTGGAGTGCAATGAAATGTCCAGTAATGAGTTATGAGATGTCTATAGTTTTGGGGTGACTTTGGGCAGCCTGTATCTTGAAGCTCAGGGCTGTGTTCCTTTGTTGCTGGAGAATTTGCTTGGTATGTCTTGCCCTGGAACTTGTTAGCCCTTGTGTGGTGCTTGGTTTCAGTGTCGGTATGGAGGCATTTAATGAGCTCCTGTCAATTAATGTTCCTTGGAGTCAGGAGTTCCCTGGAGTCAGGGTTTGGACTTAAGTCTCCTGCTTCCGGTTATCGGTCTTATTTTTACAGTAGTTTCAAAACTTCTCCTTCTATACAGCACCATTGATAAAACATCTACGTGAACCTCTCTGAGTGACCCTCACCGTAGAGAAACTTTTCATCTTTAATGTAGATGTTTTATCAATGGTGCTGTATAGAAGATTCTGTATTTTCTGAAGTGAAATCAAAACATGTCAAGTTTTATCATCTTTATTTCAAACTTGATCACAAAACTTGATGACTGTTTCATGATATTTTTACACCATATCTTAAGATCATTTGTTAGTGTTTAAAATACATACTTTTAACAATTTTCTATTAGAATTTTTTCATTTTTTCCCCAAGTAGGATAAATTAATTTGTGAATGAAGAAAAATGTAGGGAAACTGATACATGGTAGATTCTAGCCTCAATCTTGATATTCAGTATTTTAGGGTACATCTGGATGTTGGTTACTTTTCATAAACTTTTTTGTATTGACACATAGTCAATTTCAGTTCAGTTTAGTCTCTCAGTCATGTCCAACTCCTTGCAACCCCATGGAGTGCAACACACAGGCTTCCCTGTCCAGCACCAACTCCTGGAGCTTGCTCAAACTCATGTCCATCGAGTCAGTGATGCCATCCAACCATCCCATCCTCTGTCGTCCCCTTCTCCTCCTGCCTTTAATCTTTCCCAGTATCAGGGTCTCTTCCAATAAGTCAGTTCTTCATATCAGTTGGCCAAAGTACTGGAGTTTCAGCTTTAGCATCAGTCCTTCCAATGAATATTCAGGACTGATTTCCTTTAGGATTGACTGCTTTGATCTCCTTGCAGTCTAAGGAACTCTCAAGAGTCTTCTCCAACACCACAGTTCAAAAGAATCAATTCTTCAGCGTTCAGCTTTCTTTATAGTCCAACTCTCATATCCATACAGGACTACTGGAAAAACCATAGCTTTGACTAAACAGACCTTTGTCATCAAAGTAATGTCTCTGCTTTCTAATATGCTATCTAGGTTTGTCATAGCTTGTCTTCCAAGGAGCAAGCATCTTTTAATTTCATGGCTGTAGTCACCATCTGCAGTGATTTTGGAACCCAAGAAAATAAAGTCTGACACTGTTTCCACTGTTTCTCCATCTATTTCCCATGAAGTGATGGGACCGGATGCCATGATCTTCATTTTCTGAATGTTGAGTTTTAAGCCAGCTTTTTTCACTCTCCTCTTGCTCCAACTCAAACAGTCAATTTACAATATTGTATTAGTTTCCTGTATACAACAGAGTAATTCAATATTTTTATAGACTATACTCCATTTAAGGTTATTATTAAATATTGGCTATATTCCCTGTGTTGTACAGTATATCCTTATAGCTTATTTACTTTATACATGGTAGTTTGTACCTTTTAATCCCTCTACCCCCATCTTGCCCCTCCCCACTTCACTTTTTCCACTTGTAACGACAAGTTTGTTCTCTATAATCTTTCTTTTTGTTACTATCACTAGTTTTATTTTTAAATTCCTCATTTAAGTGATGTCATACATTATTTGACTTTCTCTGACTTATTTCACTAAATGTAATACTCTCCAGGTTCACCAACATTGTTGTAAATGGCAAGATTTAATTCTTTTTTATGGCTGAATATTATTCCATTTTGTTATATATATGTAGGTATGTATGTATGTGTGTATATATACATATATATACACTGGTTCCAAATAGGAAAAGGAGTACATCAAGGCTGTATATTGTCACCCTGCTTATTTAACTTCTATGCAGAGTACATCATGAGAAATGCTGGACTGGAAGAAACACAAGCTGGAATCAAGATTACCGGGAGAAATATCAATAACCTCAGATATGCAGATGACACCACCCTTATGGCAGAAAGTGAAGAGGAACTCAAAAGCCTCTTGATGAAAGTGAAAGTGGAGAGTGAAAAAGTTGGCTTAAAGCTCAACATTCAGAAAACGAAGATCATGGCATCCGGTCCCATAACTTCATGGCAAACAGATGGGGAAGCAGTGGAAACAGTGTCAGACTTTATTTGGGGGAGCTCCAAAATCACTGCAGATGGTGACTGCAGCCATGAAATTAAAAGACGCTTACTCCTTGGAAGGAAAGTAATGTTCAAACTAGATAGCATATTCAAAAGCAGAGACATTACTTTGCCAACAAAGGTCCGTCTAGTCAAGGCTATGGTTTTTCCAGTGGTCATGTATGGATGTGAGATTTGGACTGTGAAGAAAGCTGAGCGCTGAAGAATTGCTGCTTTTGAACTGTGGTGTTGGAGAAGACTCTTGAGAGTCCCTTGGACTGCAAGGAGATCCAACCAATCCATTCTGAAGGAGATCAGCCCTGGGATTTCTTTAGAAGGAATGATACTAAAGCTGAAACTCCAGTACTTTCGCCACCTCATGCGAAGAGTTGACTCATTGGAAAACACTCTGATGCTGGGAGAGATTGGGGGCAAGAGGAGAAGTGGACGACAGAGGATGAGATGGCTGGATGGCATCACCGACTTGATGGATGTGAGTCTGAGTGAACTCCAGGAGTTGGTGATGGACAGGGAGGCCTGGTGTGCTGTGATTCATGGGGTCGCAAAGAGTTGGACACGACTGAGCGACTGAACTGAACTGATACACATGTATATATATGCACATACACAACACAATATATGCCACATTTCCTTTACCCATTCATTCATTGATAGATATTTAGGTTACTCACTACATCTTGGCTATCATAAATAATACTGCTATAAAACATTAGGGTGTGTGTACCTTTCCAAGCTAGTGTTTTTATTTTCTTTGGATACATACCCAGGAGTGGAATAGCTGGATCATATGGTAGTTACAGTTTTAGTTTTTTAAAGAACTTTCATACTGTTTTCCACAGTTCTTGTTCTGTCCTCAGTTGTGTCCGGCTCTTTGTGACCCCATGATCTGCAGCATGCCAGACTTCTCTGTCCTTCATTATCTCCCAGAGTTTGCTCAAATTCATGTTCTTTGAATAGGCGGTGCCACCCAACCATCTCATCCTCTGTCATCCCATTCTCCCTCCTGCCTTCAATCCTTCCCAGCACTAGGGTCTTTTCCAATGAGTTGGCTCTTGGCTTCAGTTGGCCAAAGTATTGGAGCTTCAGCTTCAGTCTTAGTCCTTCCAAGGAATATACAGGGTTGATTTCCTTTAGGACTGACAGGTTTGATTTCCATGCTATCCACAGGACTCTTAAGAGTCTTCTCCAGCACCACAGTTTGAAAGCATCAATTCTTCAGTGCTCAGTCTTCTTTATGGTCCAACTCTCACATCTATACATGACTACTGGAAAACCATAGCCTCGACTATACAGACCTTTGTCAGCAAAGTGATGTCTCTGCTTTTTAATACACTGTCCAGGTTTGTCATAGCTTTTCTCCCAAGGAGCAAGCATCTTTTCATTTCATGACTGCAGTCACCATCTGCAGTGATTTTGGAGCCCAAGAAAATAAAATCTTTCACTGTTTCCATGTTTCCCCATCTGTTTGTCATAAGTGATGGGACTGGATGCATGACCTTCCTTTTTTGAATGTTGAATTTTAAGTCAACTTTTTCACTCTTCCTCTTTCACCTTCATCAAGATGCTCTTCAGTTCCTCTTCGCTTTCTGCCATAAGGGTGGTGTCATCTGCATATCTGAGGTTATTGACATTTCTCCCGGCAGTCTTGATTACAGCTTGTGCTTCATCCAGTCCAGCATTTTGCATAATTCACTCTGCATAGAAGTTAAATAAGCCCAGCTTGAAGGATTTTGAGCATTACCTTGCTAGTATGTGAGATGAGTGCAATTGTGCAGTAGTTTGAACATTCTTTGGCATTGCCCTTCTTTGGGATTTGAATGAAAACCTTTTCCGGTCCTGTGGCCACTGCTGAGCTTTCCAAATTTGATGGCATATTTATGCAGCATTGTATCAGCATCATCTTTTAGGATTTGAAATAGCTCCGCTGGAATTCCATTGCCTTCACTAGCTTTAGTAATACTTCCTTAGGCCCACTTGACTTCACACTCCAGGATGTCTGGCTCTAGTTAGCTGCACTAATTTACATTCCCACCAACACTGTACTAGAGTTTCCTTTTCTCCATTTTTGCCAACATTTGTTATTTGTGACTTTTTTGGATGGCAGCAATTCTGACTGGTGTTGAGGTGATATATCCTTGTGGTTTTGATTTGCATTTCTCAAATAATTAGCAATGTGGAGCATCTTCCCTGTGCCTTTTGGCCATCTGTATGTCTTCTCTGGGGGAAAAAAAAAATGTGTATACAGGTCTTCTGTCCATTTTTAAGTTGTGGGGTTTTTTTAATATTGCGTTTGTCAACTACAAATTGGCACTTGCCATGGGTGCTTGCCATCTGCCTCTACAAGGATTAAACCGTGTGCTTCTGCTGCTGATCTTCAACACCTCCAAAGGAGTTCAGTGTGGAGAGCAGAAATGATGCACTCTGTCCTCTGGGAAAATTGGCAAGATAGGTCTCCAGACAGATATTCTCAGGAGCTGATTTTATGAGCTCAGTTCTTGCATCTCTTCATATCTAGAAAAGTACTAAAATCCTTCATGGTGACACTATTCCTCGTGACAAGTGAAGGGTTCATAAGACTAGTAGAAAACTCCTGGAAAAATATGGCCTTGATTGCACGTATTCTCCCTTCACCAAAATCACATATATACTGACCTTTCCCCCCTGCCTCTTTGGAGCAGTTTCTCATAGCTATCTGAGGTGCTGTCTCCCAGATTGCAATCCTCATTTTGGCCCAAATAAAACTTAACTCGCAACTCTCACATTGTACATTTTTAAGTCAACAAATTGTATGAGCTGTCTATGTATTTTGGGTACTAATCCTTTCTTGGGCATATCATTGGGATACATTTTCAATCAGTAGGCTATTTTTCACTCCAGTATTCTTGCCTGGAGAATCCCATGGATGGAGGAGCCTGGTGGGCTGCAGTCCACGGGGTCACGAAGAGTCGGACACAACTGAGTGACTTCACTTTCACTTTTCACTTTCATGCATTGGAGAAGGAAATGGCAACCCACTCCAGTGTTCTGGCCTGGAGAATCCCAGAGACGGAGGAGCCTGGTAGGCTGCCTATGGGGTCACACAGAGTCAGACACAACTGAAGTGACTTAGCAGCAGCAGCAACAGGCTATTTTTCATTTTGTTGATGGTTTCATTGCCTGTCAGACCCCAAGGCTGGAGCGTTTACTATGTAGCTGAAACCACTCACTCTTCAGGGGGATCTCCCAGCTTGTGATGTCTCCCTCCTCTTCTGTGTCCCTTCTGAGGGGCACAGGTCCATACTGACCACTTCTCTTCCCTTCCTAATTGACTCCATGTGACTCTTTCTGTTACACCCCTGGGTGCACACAAGTCCTTCTACCAGCCTCCAGTTTGTTTTCAGTGAGAATCGCTCCACATGCAGATGTATTTTTGACATGTTCATGGGGGGAGGTGAGCTCTGCATTGTCCTACTCCACCATTTGATCTCTTCCTCCTTCTCTTTCTTGATCATAACGGGTTTCAGTTGTTTTCACTTGTGATCACAGTCCTTTCATATGCCTCCTTACTATTTAATGTTATAAGAACATGTTTGATTTTAATTGAGTTCTATTGCCTTTTTAACCTATATATGAATTTACATATTATCTGTCCCTAAAGGGTGCAGAGAACAGAAATAAACAAGGAACTCATTTAAACAATGGTTATTCTCTGGCTGTTAATAAATTAAAATGAATAGACAACTGTTTTGGCTTTAACAGTCCTTCCCTAACTACCAAGAAAAGCACTACACTAGCAGCCAATAGATCCAATGACTTTGATACGGAGATTTTAATTAGAGCCTGTGGAAGAAATCCCTGGTGTGCGCAACCTCTGAAAGCTCTCAGGACAGAACTGTGAAGCATCCCTTTTGTGAGAGACAATCTCCTCAGAAGCTACACTTAGAAAGAAAATGAATTTTGGTTTTGAAGGAGGATTTCACAAAATGATTTTGGACTTATCAACTACCCAAGCAGTTAAATGTGGTTAAAAGTTGTAAGAGAGAAAGGAGGAGGATTTTCCTCTAACTCATAACATTAACAAAGACAACCTTATTTGAGGAAAGATGAGTTATTAAAAAGAAGGCACCAACAACTTGCAGATCAGTTGAGTTCCCAGATAAATGTGCTATTTCCCTCTGTTTACTGTGTTTATTTGCAAATCTCTGCCCACGAAGGACGGGAGGAAATGACAAGATAAAAGCATGATGACATAAAAAGAACAACAGAATCAGGCAATCACCCCATTGTGACTGCCACGCTATAGCCACGCATACAACCAGGCTTCTCAGTGTTTCCTACTGCGTCGAGTAAATGGGTTTGATGGGAGGATCCCAAATGTGCAATGACATCTCCATTATCAGAGTAAAAATGGTTCCCTCTGCTTGTTTTCCAATAAAGCTTTTAAAAAAACTTTCAAACCTTTTTAAATCTTTCCAGATAAAACTAACAGCAATTTCTCATGTTTCTGAAAAAGTACTCTGGACATAGTGCTTAGGTCTAAATGTTTCCCAATGAAAGGAGAATCTTCGAGTCCTCTAACCACATAGGATCATGATTAGGGGTTTGGGAAGCCTTTTAGGTAGAAACTGGAGAGGCATCTATTTAGGGATATTAGTGGTCGACTGTGTTAGCAATTTCTTCTTTAGCCAAGGTACAAACTGCACTAGATAATCTCAAAAGTCCACTCCAGCTCTCTGATTTCATCTGCCACAGACATCATGCTGTTAAGTTTTCATTGAAAATGTCTCACATCCTCCAGACACTTTGTGGAATTAGAAACCAACTGCATCTGCCAGACCAAACAGACAGGCTGGAGTTTCCAACTGCAGATTTGTGGGCGGTCCAGGATGTTTGCTGCTCCTTCTACGTTGCATGTGAGATCCACAGAGAACACACAGTTCTCTTTTCTCTGGCCCCTTTCGCTTTCTGTGAAGACATCCTAATTTTTTTCCCCAAGGCTGGGGATCTTGTGACATGTTTCCTGGTCACCAAGACACGGAGCCCCAGTCAACATCACTACTGCTAAAGTCGCCTTTGCCTGGTTTGTAAGGTTATTGGCCAAGAGAGAATTCCAAGGGACAGCACCCTTTCTGAGCTGTCAAATTCTCTCCATAGTGACTTCTTGGTAAGCATATGAGATTTCACAGGGCAATTGCCTGGTTAGTACCTTTCTTTCTCTCCTGGAGAATTTAAAGCTCAAAAAAGAAAAATGCAAATTAAATCCCCTTCAAAAGTAGCCTAAGTAAATTTGGCTCTGTTAACATTTCTTTACTGTTAGTAGGAAATCTTTAGTCAAACCTACAGCTAAAAAAATATTCTGATTATTTCCGTACAAGCTTCCATTTCTCATGTTCTGATCGCAGAGCGCCCCCTTGTGCCCTGATGGGAAATTCAAGACTCAAGAAAGAATGAAAGATCAGCACAGGTGGCTCATACTTGGTAAAGAATCCACCCACCTCCATGGGTTTCCTGGATGGCTCAGCGGGTAAAGAATCTGCCTGCAATGTAGGATACACAGGAGACATGGGTTCAATCCTTGGGTCGGAAAGACCCCCCCTGGAGAAGGAAATGGCTACCCACTCCAGTATGCTTGCCTGGAAAATCCCATGAGCACAGGAGCTTGCTGGACTACAGTCTATGGGGTTGCAAAGAGTCAAACATGTCTGAGCACCTAACACACAGGCAAGCAACAGCAGGTGTATATTCAGTCCTATTAAATGTGCACACAGCACACTTAATTCCAAAAAAAAAAAGAATCCACCTGCAATGCAGGAGACCCTGGTTCGATTCCTGGGTCAGGAAGATCCACTGGAGAAGAGATAGTCTACCCGCTACAGTATTCTTGGGCTTCCCTGCTGGCTCAGCTGGTAAAGAATCTGCCTGCATTGCAAGAGACCTGGGTTTGATACCTGGGTTGGGAAGATCCCTGGGTTGGGAAGATCCCCTGGAGAAAGGAAAGGCTACCCATTCCAGTATTCTGGCCTGGAGAATTCCATGGACTATTCCATGGGATCTCATAGCGTCGGACACGACTGAGCGACTTTCACTTTCACTTTTCACTCTGAGCACATTTAGGTTGTGAGGTTCAAGCAGTTCCCTAGAGCAGCAGTCCTCAAACTACAGGATGCATCAAATTAAAGAGTTTTATGAAAATATGAAAGAATCCACCCTGTAGACCACAACCTTTTAATTTAGCTTTTCAGAAAATTAAAATGCAAAACAAAATGTGAGAATCTGTCTCAGAAAAAAAAAATTTCCAAAATGGGGGTTAAGATCAATAGTTCTCAAATTTTAACATGTCAGAACTGCCTTGTGGTTTTATAAATATTCTGGTGCTTAACATTTGGAGATTCTTTCGGTTTCAGTGAAGGCCTAAAAATCAGTTTTACAATAGACACTCCAAGGTATTCTGCTGTCTCTGATCTTGGGAAATCCTTGCAAAGATAGTCAAGTAGAAAAAACTGCCTGAGGTCAAAGGAAAAACTTAACTTTTCTTCTTTTCATAAGGAAAAAGCTAGTTTCTAGATGCCATCATTTAACATCATGAGACTATCATTTTCTCATTACATGAAAACATCAGAACCCACCTTGGGAGAGTTAGAGTGGTGCATTTTCTAAAGGACAGTGCTTGACTTCAGTAGTATTATCTGCTTAAGTCATGGAGGCTCCTGAAGGAGGCCTTAGAAGTCATTCATGTGGGCTCCCAGAGGCTAGACCAAGAGAACTGAGCTGATAGGTCCAAAAAAGGACCTCAGAAGTGCTCTAGTAAATAAAACAAGTGTCTGAACTCAAAGCAATATGGTGAGATATGAGAACATAGTGAACAAATCTCTGGATACACCTTCTCAAAAAGAAAGTGTGCTCTGCTGCCCCGACTCCAGCTTGGATGCTGGCCCAGGGATCCTCTACTACATGATGCCCTTGAGCTCCAGGCTCCCTCTGTTTCTTTCAGTTTTATTATTTTCTGTGCTCATCATATTAATATCTCACCTTGAACAGGTGAAGAGAAAAATTAATGAAACAGAGTTGGTAAGAGGTGAATGCTGGTGTGAGTTTATGCCCAGAAATGAGCTCAAAATACCATGTTATCACTGTAATTATTTTTTAAGATACCCAAGTAACTGAATCAATGCTTCAACCACTGATTTCTAATCCTGATGTAATATAAGCAGGATTTATTAAAATCTCATAAAAGTTACAGTGAAAGTAACAAAAACAAAATTAAGTCAATCATTTTTTTAAATATACATTTTTTGCTAGCTTGATGGATAAAAATCTGCAAATCAAATTATAATCCAAAGGTACCTTAACCCTAAAAATATTATAAATAAATAATCTACATAGTAGACAATGAATAACTATACAAAATAAAAATCAGGAGACACTATGAGAGCATTTTTTAAGTTTACAATCTTAAATTCATGAAATTGCTTAGTTTCTCTTACTGTTTCCAACCAAAGTGGCTGTATTAATCAGATCTAGACTGTGGACAGCTAACAGCTCACTTGGTGATTTCCCCACCAGTCATTAGAGAACTCAAGAACAGGAAACTCATCTAACCTGACCTTCATCCCTCATAGAGAAAGAAACTATGACAAAGAGGTTAGATTGCTTAATCTAGGTCACCTAGATAGTTCCTTGCTGATAAAGAACTATAATCCAGGGCAAGTCTTAATCCAGCTCTTAAGAAAACTGACACTAGATAGTGAGACTCAATCAAATGATACAACAATATAGTTATATATTACTTAAATAATTTTCAAGATAATTAAGACACGCAGGCAAACAAGATGAGAATCTGTCATTGAGGAGACTGAAAGTGCTGAGACTCGCAAGGACCTATACCTCTTAACAGGCAAGCAGCACATCTGGAAAACAAAAATCTACAGATTCTTTGTTCCCTTTCTGCTTTACACCCATAGAGAATGTGTTTTAAAATAGCAAGGTTCTGGAGAGTTGTGCTTCCTGATACATACATGAAGGAATCATATTGAAATAAGACTACCTGGGGACAGAAATGGCTCCCGCTCCTGGTTTAGCAGGATTACACCTCATTTTCACAGCAGTTGATCGGCCATTTACACAAGAGGTTGTAGTTGTAGAAGACCTATTAGAAGGCAAAGGTCACTTCACAAAACAAATATGACACAGGCTTCAAAAACAAAAACATTCTGTGTATAACTGCTCCTATGCTCTATGAATAAATGAAAAAATGTATCAAAGTTCACCAATTCAGAATTTTAATATAGACTTAGTTCATTTACTTTCACTGACTATGAAAAGCTGCCTGCTCCACAGGTAAAGTGATATGCTATCATCAAAGGATTAATAGAGCTATTGTAATTATAATCAAAATTATAATCAAAAGAATTTTTTAAGGTATTAGAGGTCATAGTGACTTAGGCTGATGTTTTGATGTGTGAATTACAAATAATTACTGCCTAGACAATGAATAGTCTCTTTATTGCCTTATTTAGAAGATTATATATATGAGAAAAATTACATAATGCTTTCTAAATATTCCATGTTTCCTATTTTTTACTAAGTCTTTCATTTAAGAACCAACTACTGATTATCTATTCAAAATAAGCTACTATGTTAGAAACCCTGAAGTGATGTCCTTATGATTAAGAAAATAATCAAAAGAAGCAGCATGTTCACTTACTTATAAAAGAAATGCACATCTGGTATTTGGCTTGGTGAAACTGGGAACATATCTTCTTTTATATTAATATTTTGTAATGTGGTTTCAACTGTTACTCCTAGATGACAATGAAAAAGAAACTATTAAGCAATATGGGAAAATTAGGTTTACTTAGTCTCTATATCTAAAGAGAAAATAGCTTTACTTTGAGGCTGTCATTTTAACTAGAAATATCATATAAAATTAATGTATTATGTAAGAATAATAAACCTTACAAGGTTTCCAGAATAAAAAATACTCTACTCCTTAACTTTGCAATTTTGCTTTAGTCACTTTACTTCCCTGATTCTTATGTCCTGAATTTGTAAAATGCATGCAATAATTTAGGTGGTCTGCATAGTCCCTTCTAGTTTTAACATTTCAACAATCTATGATTATAACTCTCAGCCTTTTGTGAGTTATGTTGAATGAGCTGGGCTACTTTGCTAATGTAGCTTTTCATCCATTCACATTCATTATAAACACATTTGACAAAATAAAATTTTGTGTGCCCTAAATATTTCCAGAAAGTAACTTCAAATTTTATCTAAAAGCAAGGCATTCCCCACCCATCAACCCCATGCAAAATGATAGCTGAGTCAAAATGCAAGCAATAACAGCAACCTTTGTTCTAAGAGTTCTGATGCACAAACTCAGTAACTGTCCTTGGTGCTGAAAATTATAGCAAATGTCCTTGGTGCTAAATTCTTCTGGAGTCTATCAGTGGTCCTGGAGTGGGTTGCCATTAACTTCTCTAGGGGATCTTTCCAACCCAGGGATCAAACCCAGGTCTCCCACATTTCAGGCAGACGCTTTACCATCTGAGCCACCAGGGAAGTCCAGAGTCTATAACTGCTACTGCTAAGTCAATTCGGTCGTGTCTGACTCTGTGTGACCCCATAGATGGCAGCCTACTAGGCTCCTCTGTCCCTGGGATTCTCCAGGCAAGAATACTGGAGTGGGTTGCCATTTCCTTCTCCAATGCATGAAAGTGAAAAGTGAAAGTGAAGTCGCTCAGTCGTGTCTGACTCTTAGCGACCCCATGGACTGCAGCCTACCAGGCTCCTCCATCCATGGGATTTTCCAGGCAAGAGTACTGGAGTGTGGTGCCATTGCCTGGGTCTCAAATCTAGCTGCAGATTAGAATCGTCTAAGAAGCTCTTTAAATTGTTAGATTATCATATGCATTGTTAGATCCCTAATCCTACTCCAGATATTTTAATAAACCAGATCCTTAAGAATAACTAGTTAGGGACCTGATTTTTTTTAAAGTTTCCTATACTTTCCAGACCAGAGATAGAAAGGGCAGATGGAGAATAACATTTAGCACACTCACTCTTGCTGTTTGTCACCAGATTTCCTCTGGTATGAGAAAAGATGATAAAAGCTGGTGACAGATATGATTTAAGTCTATATTGTGTTTGTTTACTCTTCTTCTTTTGCTCACAGTTTGGGAGGTTATTATTTTACCTCAAAAATTCCTAGAAAATCTGATGAAAGACACAGATTGCCAGAGAAAAACATGTCATATGAATTAATACATAACTCTGGAAGCTTCTACTACTCATTAAGAATGATCAAAAGATCTTACTTGTAGGGAGTTCTAAACCATGTTATAAAGTGATGACTTAGAATTATCTGTGGGTTTTAATCACCTATGGTAAGCACCACTGCAGAGACAAGTTATCAGTACCATGATTTTAAACAAATGCATGCATGAATATATGAACCAAATGAAACTTACCCAAAAATGTATCTGCCAGAATGATGGATTGTGATGATAAGGCTGCTCGGAAACCCTTACTTTCAGAAGGAATAATAGTTGACTGGCACACAAATGCTCCTACCAAATTCGTGTAATCATCTGACCCTGCCACCATTTCCTTTACTGTAAAGTCTGTTATATTGTTGGTACAGACAGCCAACTTCTTCCCCTAGGAAAACAAAGTCAGAAATAAGTTTTTACTGAAGGTAAGTTTCTAAACTGGATCTCAGCTTCCTAGTGATTCTAGCAGAGCATTGGCTCTCTCCTCACCACAATTCTGATTTCAGGGATCTGGTGAGGGAGCACAGGCACCAGTATTTTTTAAAAGCTCTCGGGTGCTCAGTCACTTCAATCATGTCTGGCTCTTTGTGACCCTATGGACTATAGTCCACCAGGCTCCTCTGTCCATAGGATTCTACAGGCAAGAACACTGGAGTGGGTTGCCATGCCCTCTCCAGGGGGTCTTCCTGACCCAGGAATCAGACTTCCATCTCCTGCATTGCAGGCAGATTCTTTACCCAATTCCAATGTTCAAACAGGGTTGAAAATCTGACATTCTAATGAATATAGTGATTCAAGGCTGCACTGCTCCCCCAACTACAGACTTCATTTGTGCTGGGTGAAAGCCACTTGACTTAAGGAAATATAAGTCATCTATGAAATCTTCAATTCTTCAGACAACACTGCATACAAAGGGATCGGAAAACTGCTGGTGAAAGTTTTAATGCCAAGAAAAAAAACTTGCTCTTCCTTCTCCTGAATAGGCCTGTGTGTGGCAGAAAAGTATTGTCAAGTCTAAAAAAGAAAATATAAAAGTCTAGGACAACATCTAAATTCTAAACAGTTGGTCACTATAAGTGTTTTTATTCACCTACTCTTAGACTCAATGATGTGGATCTGCTCAAGTTCACAGTATGTTGAAAGGAATACAGGAGCTTACTTTTTTAATCATTTGGAGGATAGTTATAAAACTGGGAAGACTTTAATTTTTTTAGTATAGTATGTTTAAATATACTATAGTTCCACTAAAAATCACTTTAGCTTACTCTATAATTTCTGTGAATAAATGTATAAAGAAAAAGAGAAACACTATTTTACTGGTCTTAGATGTAGAATGTGCACAGATGGGCATAAAGAACAAAGATTTCTCTTTCTTAATGCAGCTAGCAATCTTAACCTACAAAATGTTTTCTCTCCACCAAGCCTGCTCACCACAATACAGGTGCAATATATTTTTACTAAGCTTAAATTAAATTGTTGAGACTAAAAGATAAACAAAGAGAAAGAGCAGAGAGAAACTACTGAGGAAATGAATAAGAGAATAACAGTAAAAGAATTAGAATAAAAAGGAAAGAAAGAGAAGGAAGACAGAAGAGAGAAGACAAAAGCTAAGTCAGTGGTCATACAGGAAGGAGATTGAGAAGTGTGATATACTGGGTTGGCCAAAAAGTTTGTTTGGGGTTTTCTGTAACATTTTAAGAAAATGCTGGAAAAACTTTTCAGCCAACCCAATATAATGGAATTAATCTTCTTCACTGCTTTACACAGCATTTAACACAATAGGTATGTAACATATAATTATACATTCAGTGAACTTAGTGACTAATCAAGTGAGTGTGCTGGACTGCCCCGTGTAAAATCAGAATAGGACAAATGTCACACCATGTAAAAATGTATAGATCTTTCTGTTTGAAAACCTCTGTAGTCATGAGATGTCTTTTTATTTCCTTTGTACAAAGTTTGGCACAGCAGTTCAAAATGAAGACAATAGGAGTTAATAAGGGAATCGATATGGAGAAAATGAATTATACTTTCAACTTAGCTAAGGGTGAATATATACATCCCAACTCCAACCTTGTATGCCCACAAAATTATTGGATACAGAGTCCTGTAACTCTCCCTTTACCAGTATCAATTAACATTCTACTTCTTCCCAAAGAAAATTAAATCCCCATAATCTATTAGCAGAGGCTACCTCATCAACTGACACTTACCCCCTGCTTATTTCCATTTTGTTTTTGGACAAACTTCCTCTGAAAAGTCTTTTCTTTTTAACATAAGCAACAGTAAAACTTTCTCAAACCTTAACTTTATGCCTAAGAAACAGGTGGGATTGGCAAGTCTGAACCACCTTTACAAAAGTGAAAGACCCTCAAAGCCCTTACACCATGGCTTCAAGCTTTGGGGGTTCAGCTGACTGGGTAAGTGCTTTGATGGACTGAGAACCAGACAAGGATGCTCCTGGTGGAGAAAACTGCCAACATGCCAGAAGGCAACAAAGGATTTAAGCTGTCAAAACTCACTTTCTGACATTTGGCTGTTAGTTTCCATAGAGATTTTATTGGTCCACCCACACAGAAAACAACTCGATCCGAGCTGAAACCTGGCCCCATCTCACCTTGCCAGAACTCACCTCGTGCCCACATAAACTGATATTGAAGAAATGGAAGTACTTTGTTCCTTTGGAGGTAAAGCTGGGACCATTCATTAAGGAGCCCACACTGCTGAGGTTGCTGAAGTCATAATGCAAACTTTGATTTTCTTTTTCATGGTAGAAAAAGCAGTCACTGTAGCACACTGAGTGGTCCTTTGACCACAAACATTAAGAAATCCAAAACAAAACAAAGCAAAAACAATATGGCAGGAAAGAAAGCATTAGCTGCTATGAAAAAAAAGTGTTTCCTAAAAGTACTAGGTTTAAAAACTATTTCAGTAGTTTTGTCTTAGTCATGGCATATTTTACCACTCTAATATAGAAAATTTCTAAACTCTAGATTTCTCTAAGCAAAGTTCAGAAGAGTTAGAATTTTTTAAAGAGTGAAGTTATTCTAAGATTAGTTTCTTGTGGAAAGGTATTTTTAATCAATAGCCAAAATGCCCTGTCATGCCAGTTCAAATAGACATCAAACTATTTTTTACTTCACTCATAGCATCAATCTTTTCCTTTAAAATGTTACAAGATACTCTTGCTGTTCTCCATATACACCTACAGCCTACCTATAGAGAGGCAGCTTACTTGTTCTGTCATAATGGAATATACAAGAAATCACTTTTAATATTTTGGGAAGGTATTCTTATTTAGATGTTCTTCTTAATATTCTATGTCCCCAGTAATTATCATTTTCAAGACCCATGTTAAGCACTCAATAGATGTAAGGCAAGGTAAAATAAGGAAGGGAATTCAAAAAGCCATTTATAAATATAAATTAGAAACATTAAGAGAAACCTTTGAGTTTGTCTATTAAAATATGCTTTCCTGGGGATAACTGAAATACAGACCCACTTACCTGAGTGCTTCTACTCCCAGGCCCACATGGAATACAAGCCTCCTTGCCATAGACCTGATGTATGGACAGGTAGGTATCAGGTGGACACTCCATGCACTGGTTGGTTTCTTTCTCAATGTAGTGGCCTGGGGGGCAGGGGACACACGATGAGCCCGACTGTTCAGAACCAAGGGCACAGGCACGGCATGAGGACGCCACCCCATCAACTGCATTAGTGGCAGTGATAGAATAAATCTTCACCATGTCATTGATGAACCGTCTATTCTAAAAAGAGAGCAGAAAGTAATGACTTCTGCCTTGGCACTCAGTTGTACAACCAGATTGTTTTATGTTCATATCACCAAAATAACTAAGCAAAGTATTCCAACCTAGCAGTTTATAACTGACAGTAGATTAAGGGTACTCCTTTTTGGTACTTTTCTTTTTTAAAATTATTAAGACTTAACCCAGTTCACTTTTCACTTTCATGTATTGGAGAAGGAAATGGCAACCCACTCCAGTGTTCTTGCCTGGAAAATCCCAGGGACGGCGGGGCCTAGTGGGCTGCCATCTATGGGGTCACACAGAGTCGGACACGACTGAGGTGACTTAGCAGCAGCAGGAGCAACCCAGGTCTCATTGCAGGCAGACGCCTTAACCTCTGAGCCACCAGGGAAGCACCTAAGACTTAACACTAGAAGCTAATTTTCATGGTTATAGAGTTCCAGGAATTTTGCCACAATCACCATGAGATTATATCATAACTGGTAAAAATTCAGGCATATGTATAGACTTGGAAGAACCAATATGATTTAGCAAAAAGAGCAACTGTATCTCCCATCACTGTTTATTCTGATCTAATCTAAATATCATGATAAACATGTTTATAATGAAGTTTACAGTGTGGTAAGTTGAAAAAGACTTGGACCAGGGATTAAAAAGTCCTTACTTAAACACTAACTGTGTGACATTGATGCAACTGCATCAGTTCTTTGGGTCTCCTCTCCCTCTTTAGCACTTTCCTTAACCAACACGCTCTGACTTCTACTGGATGCACAACAGAGAGTAAAAACCTGGATCTTACTAATACTTTTCCTTCTTGTGACACTGAGTCAATTAAGGTCTAGTTTTCATCAAGCAGTGAGCACCACTGTATCAGTAGAGAGCAGCTTCTGAAATGCTTTTTGTCTGAGCTAAAGACAAAAGGGAGGCCAGGAAGTCTTCTATAGCATGTTCACACCCCACAGGCTGGGACTCTGAACTCTCATAAAACACAGCTGGAGTCAAGTGAAACCTGAGGAACAGGTTCTTCAATGAAAGTCTGAAGAGAAAAGAGAAAATGCTCTCCATCTGCCACCATAGTGTTAAGGCAGCGCTTAAAGAGTGATTTACCTTATTCGCACCCTCGGAAGGTCGTTATGATGGAGATCTACCACAATAACATGTACTTGAAGCATATGATGGAAAATACTTACGAGAGGATTAAGGTCTATTCTATTCTAGCAGAAAGTAAAAGAGAATAGTTCTGTGTTTTAACCCAACAACATGTACACATACAGTCTTCAAGCCACAGAAGGTGACAATCATGACCTTGAAGTAACAAACCAACACCAAGAAATGGCATCTAAGCAAATGACAGATCATTCAGACAAAGAGGAAGAAAGTTACCAGCCTTCCCAAAGGCTCAGAAAGCTTTACAAGTAAGTTTTTAAATAACTACAAAGTAAGATTTTCTTCCACTTAAACTTTTAACAGCTATGTTTATTCAAAGTGTGGAATAATTCTAAGATGCGTTGTCATTCCTTTTCATAGTCTTGCTCTCAAAACACAAATAAATATGTGTGTATATACATATATCATTTTATACCAGTCTACTCATAACACAATGATTGATTTCACATCAGTAAAAAGCTAAGTCTTTTCCTCCAGTAGATTTCAGTCAACACTTTGTATAAATCTCCACAAGGAGTATCATCTTTGCTCTTTTTTTTTAAGTGCTTGGAACTTACATCTTGACCCTGATTGGTCCTCTGGAATGCCCATGTAAATGTAAATGTGGCATTCTTGAAGATGACATGGGTATAAGCTTGTTTTTCTTTGGTTCCACCCCATGACTCCACCACATTCGTACTTTTTCTATTAATATCCTAAAATACAGTAGAAAAAACATATATATAAGAAAGCACAAATCCAGTATGAATATACATGAATATACATCACAATCCTATATTTATATTTAAAGTAACCCTATAGGGTTTGTGAATATTTATCTGCAGAGCATGTAAGCCTAAAACTCTCAAAACCTTCCCTTCAAGTCTACACAAGCACTCACTAGCTTAGTAATTACAATGCATCAACCACATTGCCGATATAACCTGAAAGAGATCTCAAATCAGTATGTTTAAGGAGTTATTCTTTTGTGAGAGAGATTGGTTCATGTGTATATGCGTGTGATTCTAGCATAGGAAATACACATAAGGAAAAAGAAAACAAATTTCTCAAACTTCTGACAGCAAACTTCTAGGATCCTCATAAAATAACAATGCTTTCTTTCCATCTTTTTTTTTTCCCTTGAGGGATTCTGACAGGTGACTCTTACACAGGAATTCTAAATTCTCTCTGAATTATATTTGCAATTTACAGTGCAGATTAGCCAGAATGTTATTTTATGTTCATGCAATCTTCTTTTGTTTATATTTGAATTCTAAAAAGATGAGTCTGTGTAACATTTTATTTCTGATTTCCTTAGCTAAATTCAATATCTAGAATATTATATGAATGTGTGACAGTCCAACCAATATTATGTCATTAAAATGGTCAGAAAGCAAATGTAGTAAGTAAAGCAAGAAATAGAACACACATCTAATTTATTTGAAATGAAAAACTGGACTAATTCTGAATTTTCTAATTAGTCTTCCCTGCAGAAACCCTAAAAGATGACTTAGGAATTTGGATAGGCCTCTTTTAGTTATCCGAGATGTTGATAAAACAATGGCATGAGCTCAAGCCATATGTCTTTCTTTCTATGATGCAAGGGCAAGCTTTGACGACAAACATGTAATAAAGCAATCAGATATGCTATAAAGATACGTTTCTTGAGTTCACACCACAGATAGGAATAACAGCGTATGCTTGTCACACGTTGCACAATTTCTCACATTACCAAACAACCAAATAGTCACACATGCCACTTCCAAAAAGGATCTCATAATATACTGATAGTGCTTTGTTAAACACCTTCTGGATATTTATTTCAATAACAAATGGAATATTAGTTTTGCACCTTACCCTTGCAAAACACGACATGATTTTCAAAGCATTTTGATGTGTTATTTAGGTGATGATATCTCAAAAACTCTTGTGCAGAAATCAAATCAGAGTAAAGAACACTAACAGATCCTGCTATGAGCCAAAAATGCTTAAGATTGATTTTACAAAATAAATATTAATATGTATAATCCTTACCCTCAGGAATGCTTGATCAACTGAGAGAGACAAATAATGAATACATTCACATAATTAAAATAGGGTTTTCTCAAAAGGTTTTAGGAGCACACTGAAGAGAGTGGTTAACTTTACTTAAAGGAATAAGAGAAAGCTTCCCAGAAAGGTGAGGTTTGAGCTGCCCTTGATGTATTGTGTGAATGGGTGTTCACCAGACAAAAGAGAAAGTCACGCTAGCTTAGCGTGCCAAGGCATATGAAATGAAAGAGGACAGAGTGTTCCACTAACAATCCAGGATATCTAAAGAGGGCTGAGTAGTAACAGCAGTTTGGTAACAGAGGCTGGGCAAGAAGTACAAAAAGCCATATAGATGCCATGCTAAGGAATTTTAAATGTATTTATAAGCTATTGGTTCTCTAGCATTAGTGCGTATTAGAACCAACCTCAAGGCTTGCTAAAATACAGAACGCTGGGCCCTATCACCAGAGTTTCTCGGTAAGACTAGTGTAGGGCTCAGAAATTTTCATTTCTAAAAGTACCTAGGTGATGCTAGTCCAGGAACCACACTTTGAGAACCTCTGCCACGGGCAATAAAAAGCCCCTAAAGGTGAGGGCTGCCTCTACTATTGTTTTTATGTTTATAAAGATAATTTTGACAGCAAAATGGACAGGATGGAGGTAAGAAAAATAGACAACAGACTACTGTTGAGAGATAATAGGAATCTGAATTGCAGTCATGGCACTAAGTATGAATAGGAACTAACAGATTGACGAAACGAGGAGAGAGACCTGAGAGAATGAAAGACTTCTTAGTCACGGATGTGTTGAAGATTAGTCATCATCTTCTTTTACTACCATCATGAGTTAATACTTAAATCTCCACATATCTTGTATATCATGCAGGAAACTGTTAACAGACTATTAACTAGCTACCAAAGGACTGTTGGAAAAAAATTAATCATGTCATTGATGTCATCACTTAATGATAACACCAAAGTCTTAGCCAACAACCTTCTAATACCTGCATGAAGTCTTAGTAAATTTTGTGTTGCTACTTTTTCTCAAGCTATTAGATGAGATTTATAGGACATCTAGGGGAAAAATGGGCAAAATTATGACATGTACCTAATAAAATCCTTTGTCTGCATGTATTAATTTAACAAGGAAGAGTGTCATTTTTCCCAAAGCTCTCCCACCTCCATTATTTTGTACTCTCACTTATTAATACATGCTTTTCCCTCATGATGGCTTGAACTGCTGAGTGGTTACTAGGGCAGAATTTTCACTTCTGTTAGTGGCATATTTTTTGAAGAAATTTTCTCCAGGATTAATATTTCCTGGCTTCTGTCTGTCACCCATACCTCATCACTAATTTCTCTCCGTGAGGAATGAGTGCTTTGTAGACTTCGCAACTCTTAGTGAGTTCTTTAGACGTTATTTAATGTTTTTGGAAGACTCTAAAAATGGGAAGAAAAATGGGATTCTTATCCCAGTTTGTATAAATAAGTTCACACTTGAAAGAGAAGGCTAAGCCTAGAAATATACCTCTGAAAGCCACTCTTTCACTTACCACCATGAAGTACAGAACACAGTCAGCTGAACAGAGGGTCTCAAAAACAAATGTTATTCTTCCCAGTTCAGAACCCATGGCTCCAGTCATCGATGTTGGTGGTCTATTTAACAGATTAAAATTACAATACTTACAGCATGTTCTAAGTACAATCTGGAAAAAATTAAGTCACTTTATTCACTAGGCTGAAAGCCATGCTCTTCTCTCGTCCTAGTCTACTGCTGCACGGAGTCTACAAAACCACAGCGATATGCTCAGACCTCCTGGGCTAAATGCCGCCATATAGCCTATAGCAAGAAAAAAACTCCAATTGGGAAATTCAACATGGGGGACTAAAGCAAACTGTGAATTTGTAACATAGTACTTTACATATAGAACTGCGAAAAAACAATAAACCAAAAAAAGACTCTCCTGTAAATGTCTTAGACTACTATCTCTGAATCAAGCATCCAAGAGTCATAGTTTTCATAATGCTTGGATAGAGTATTTTTAAAAACTTTCAGCTTCATCTAATATAAAATTAACAATTACAGTTCCCCAATCACTGATTCTATAAATATTCTTAAATCTATATTATCCTACTCAGCTTGCTATTTGCTAAGTACATCACAGTATAATAATAATATATTTTATAAAAGCAGTCCTGCTTCATCTGTTTCTGTTGGGAAACAAGCATGAGGATTCTTACATAAGGGAATCAGAATTGGTTTTCCTTACTTAAATCCTGGGATATGCAAGTTTAAGATCAGGTAATCATTATCGGAACCTCCAGCCCCACTCTGGATGTGATCTCCAGCCACCTCCCAACCTAGAAAAGATAAAGCTTATCAGCAAAAACTCCATGAATGATTTCCAACAATCTTTTTATATAAGGCCACAAAAAAAGAATTCCCTTTTTTTTAATTCCAGTTGTAAATTGCATGCAGATGTAGATGCCTAGATATCAATAAGACATTGCATATGATTCTCCAGGAAAAATCAAGTAATGCATATTTTTGCATCAAAGTTACTTAGTGGTAAAACTAACAACAGTCTTCTCAATGAAGCATGATTTTTTTAAACAAGAACAGATGGTTTTTATCCAGTTTAATAAACTAAGAAAAAAATCCTAGTCTTCAGTTAACCAATGGGAAATAGAAACTTCAAATTACTTAATGAAGATGTGAGGTCTGGAGTTCTTTCTTAGAGTTCATTGTATTATTGTTCCCTAATTTAACACCTATTCACATTCACTTACTTATTCATTCACTGAACTGGCATTGAGTCTCATGAACCATGATACACATTAGGGAAAGAGAGCCGAAACTGGGTCCACCCTCACTATGAAATCAGTACAATATAAGAGACACAGCTAAGAACAGTCAAAAGTATGGGGTAACACATGCTCATAGAATGTGATGTGAGTCTGCCCTCTGCAAAGAAACAATCAGCATGCCATGGACTGAAATGGCCACAATAAAATGTAAGGAGATGCAGCCCTCCAAATACCATCAAACAAGGTTATTAATTAATGGCAAACCTTATTAATGGCAAATCTTTGCAAGAGGAAACAAATACATCTCATGTTTGAACACTGGCTATTACTATATGTTTTATTATATCGCCTGCCTAAAAAACTATATTTAAGTTCTAACCCCCTGTACTCACGAACAGACCTGATTTGGAAACAGAGCCTTGGTAGATATAATCAAGTTAAGATGAGGTCATTAGGGGGAGGCTTACTCTAATATGACTGGTGTCCTGATGAAAAGAGGGAAATTTAGACACAGACACTCAGGAAGAACACCATGTAAACACACAGAGACACAGAGACCCAAGAAGACAGTCACATGAAGATGGAGACGCAGATTGGAGTTATGCTGCCAAAAGTCAGGGAATGCCTGGAGCCACTAGAAGCTAGAAGAGGCAAAGAAGAGTCTTCCCAGAGAGCCTTCAGCAGGAACATGGCCCTGCCAATTCGGGGGTTTCAAACTTCTAGCCTCCAGAGCTGCAAGAGTGTAAATTTCTGTGGTCTTAGAAAGAAAGAGAAGTCGCTCAGTCATGTCCAACTCTTTGCAACCCCATGGACTGTAGGCTACCAGGCTCCTCCATCCATGGGACTTTCCAGGCAAGAGTACTGGAGTGGGTTGCCATTTCCTTCTCCAGGGGATCTTCCTGATCCCGGGATCAAACCCAGGTCTCCCGCATTACAGGCAGACGCTTTACTTTCTGAGTTACCAGGGAATCCCTGGTCTAGAGGAAGCCAATTCCGGGGTTTCAAATTTCTAGCCTCCAGAGCTGCAAGAGTGTACATTTCTGTGGTCTTAAACCCCCCAGTTTGTGATACATTCTTGCAGCACATTTGTATTTTGCTTTTTCCCTCCGAATGAATCCCACATTTTTCATGTTTCTACACATAATTTCTATTTTGAGTTAATTTTTATGTTTTTAGAAACGACATTTATATTTATTGTAAAATTTTGAAAGCTACAGAAAAATTTAAAGATGAAAAGTAAAATTATTTATAAATTCGCCACCCAGAAAAAAACTACTGTTAACATTCTGAGGTGTTTCTTTTCACTATCTTTTTGATATACACATGGTTTTACATAACTGAAATCTTATTGCTGATGACATTTTGTTTCATAGTTTTATACACTAACATTATTACATAAGCATTTGCATGTATAAATGGCTCACCAACATGCTAATGACTGAATTGATAGTTTATCATGTAGACAGATATAACTAATTCTCATAATGTAAGAAATCACTCCCACTACAGTGCTTACCTCCTGCTGACCATACATCCAGTGTAACCATTTGGATTGTTTTAGCTTTTTTAAATAGTTTAAGTGACACTATAATTAATATATTTTTGGTAAAGCTTTTCTATATTTTTCTAGAAAAGAACCCCAATAAAAGAACTGAGAGAGTTAATTCCTAGGTAGGTTGATAAGCAGTCTAGGGTCCTCAAGGAGGAAGGGGTCTGGGGCTTTCAAGGAGGAGATAGGGGTCTGGAGATCTCAAGGAGGAGAAAAAAGCCAATGTTTTTTTCTTTAAGCCCAGAGCTAATAACTGCACAACAAAACAACTCATCTTGCTCAAGGATATGTTTTTCCTTAAACTCTGTACCAATGATTATATAACAACAATGTATCCTGCTTGAGGACATGTTTCTCCTTGAGAACCTTCTGACTAATCCTCTCATCTTAAAATGTATGTTGTGGGAGTGGGTCTTGGAAAAGTATATAAGGCCTTGATAAGACTAGTGAGTGGGGGCACTCTCCATCCCCCTTCTGATGTCTATGTCAGAAGCTTTCTCTGTCCTTTTTTTCACTTTAATAAAACTTTGCTGCACAAAAGCTCTTGAGTGATCAAGCCTAGTCCCAAAGCTAAATCTCCTTCTTTGGAGATCATGAATCCAACATCGTTCACCGTAAGCTATCAGAACTACTGGGTCAAACAAATATATTTTTTAAAGCCAATATTTTGTACTGTTACTCCGATTCTGAAAGCAATGTGAATACATGAGGAATATTTATTAAATACAGTGGACTAAATGAAAAAAACAAAGTAACTCAAACTTCTCAGAAACCTCCCAGCCCAAGTAATGAACAACATTTCAGAGTATTTCTTTTCACTCTTTATCGAGTGCATAATTTTCTTTAAAATTATCCTTAGGTTCTATTGTATAATCTATTTTCTGTTTTTTTTTTTTCACTTGGCATTATCTTCTCATTTTTCTAATAATCATTATATCAAAAATACTTTCCCATTAAAAATCTTTGTTACATCTAGTGTTAAAGAGTTAACAATATGCTATAAGGTTATATCATCATTTTATTTAATCATACCCCATGCTGAAAACTTTGTTTTCTCATATTTTTGACTCTCATAAATAATACTAAAATTAACATATCTGTGCATAATTTCTTTCTTTACATCACACAAGTTTCCTTGGTGTAAACTCCCAGATGTGAAATTACTGGGTTAGAGAACGGGACCATTCAAAATGTTTGAAATACTGCCAAATTGTTTTCCATATGGCTGTCATTTTTAATGATTACATAACATTTCATCCAATTAGTACAGCATGACTTTTATAAACATTATCATATTGTTGGAATTTAGATTATTTCGTTTTGTTATTAGAGATAATGCTCAATGAAATCTTCGTGAATAAACACTAATTTGTTTACAACTTTAAATTCCTCTTAGGCAAAATTCCAGTACATAAAGATGTACTTATACATACCTGTTCCACAACCATGGGAAATTCCAATTGAGCATACAAAAGAACCTCAAAGTACTTCAAGTCACACAGTCAAGTTGGTCAAAGCACATCCACTTTAATTCCATGATACAGTAATGACCTTACGAGACAGGTTACCCTGGGCCTCTCACTTTGATCCCCATTATTCTGAGCACTGCTTTCCTCGAGGCTAGTTACTGAACCACCAGTCATAAAATTATAATCACTCTTTATCTTTGTATCTTTCACTTACTGTTTGCTATTTCAGTATCACATGCTAATATTGCAGCGATATATACTTAAATTGAACATTTCAGAAAATCAGGAAAAATTTAAATTATAGCCTCTGAGTGAATGAGAAGCCTTCCCTGGTGGCTCAATGATAAAGAATCCACCTGCCGATGTAGGAGACAGGATCTTCCCTGGGTTGGGAAGATCCCCGAAGAAGAAAATGGCATCCACTGCAGTATTCTTGCCTGGGAAATCCCATGGACAGGAGAGGCTGGCGGGCCACAGTCCATGGGGTCGCAAAAGAGTTGGACATGATTTAACAACTAAACAACAAGTAAATGAGTAAGCAAGTGGCTAAATTAAATATTGTCATGAGATTTAGACTAAGAGTAACATCTTTAAAAAATTAATGTTTCAGACAATCCTCACTAGTAAGTGCATGCACACACAAGTGTACCAATGCTTTCATCAATACATTCTTCTTATTTTTGCAATATCTCAAACTTCCTCAACCACAGGATAATTTTAGAACATAAACCCTATAGTCAGGTAATAATTACTATGTAATTTCTCCTTCTCCTTTAGGAAAAAAATCCCAAAAGTGGGATTAAGTGATAAAGAGTACTGTTCCATAATGTTCTTTATATATAAAGGCTTCCTTCATGCATCTGTTTAACCAAAATTATTCAAAGATCTAGGATTTGTCAACCTGAGTACTCATGTGTACACCTCACTCCCCACATTTCAAATCTGTTTATTTGGGATAGGTGCTGATGTAAAACAGATGTGATTAAATAGCATTTTTCCAACGATTAAATACAGTATTGAGAAAAACTGAACTGATAAAAAATACCAGTGAACTTATAAAAGTAAAGAGCACATTTTAGTATCCGTAACATCTATGTCTAGTGTCAAGTTTAAAAATGCACATACAGATATTGTCATTCATTCGAACAACAAATATTGCAGAATAACTAAGTGCTACGCTCACTAAAACGTAAGAATAAATAAAATTCAGCAACCATCCTATAGAGTTCAGCCATGTTTCCAAGTTATCAGTAAGTGAGGTTGATACATGTTTGTAAACACGGTCATAGACTCCATAGGAAGAGGAATAAGAGATGATTTAACCCTCTCCAAGCTCAGTGCTGAGCCAGAAAACCAAACCAGGCAGAACACTCTCATAAAGTGGTATGTATACACTATGACCCTTCCAAGAAAACAACATAAATTTCATTGCCTCCCTTAGTAATCTATTCTAGTATTTATAACAACCATGAATGGTGATCCTCAATATCTATTTCAAAACTGACTCCAAAAATGCAAAATAGTTTATATTCTTATAGGACAGTCATGTGGTTGCAGCACTGTATTAACTATTTTTATGTGAGGTCTGGGAAGACAAGTAGCCAAGAGATAAGATTAAGGTTCCTCATACCAATATTTAGTGGGTTTTTACACAAGTGAGTCCAAGAGTCACTACCACCAAAATACATTAAGAAGGCTGATTCTGAACTCACCATTCATTCCGTCACACTTTGAATTCCCAACATTGAAACAGGAGGTTTTCATGTTGCCAGGAAGTACATTCCACCATTTATATTCAAACCCAAGTGCAGGCTCCGTTCCTGCTGGACATGATCTACATTCTACAAGAGACGAGTGGGACAGAGAACTACAATGATGTCACATCTGGTTAATTTCCTCTTCCTCTGTTCCAAGCACTACTAAACTTCAATCATCAGGGAGGCAAATAGTAAGGAGAGAGAGTAAAGCTCTTAAGAATTAACAACTTTTTCAAGAGCAGTCTGAAAGAAAAATAATTCTGGGTAGAGTATACATATACTTGACTAACATGAAAAAGGAAACAAACACAAACTCTTCTAAAATAATTTCTTTCATTTCTGGGCGTAACTGCTTATACTGAATTAATTTGCATAAGAAAGGTAACTCTGAAACAACTTCTCTTACATGTGATTTTACAATCAGTTTTCTCCATTTCATAAATAAAGAAATATTACATCCTTCCTATTAGTTACTAAACAGAACATTATATCACTTAATTATGGACTGATGACTTGAAATTCAAAATATAGGGTATACTGAAAAGTGATGACAGGAGCTGTGGGGTGTGGCAAGAGTCAGATTTATAAACAAACCTTATTTAAAGTAATATTTAAATCTGCAACATTAAAATAAAGTGTCTTTTACAACCATTGTTTTCACGTAGCCAAGACACTCTGCATTACCACATCAGTAAAAGAAGGGGAGAGAGAGAAATTGTTTATTGAGCAAGCATTTTCTGGTACTGAAGTACTACAGGAGACATTTTCATATACTTCTCAATGATGATGAGCTAGATATTATTCTCTGCAATTTTACAAATGAGAAAACTGAATTCAAATTAGTGGATACATCATACTATTGATAGCCTGGCAGGAAGCAGATTTGAACACAAGTCAATTCAACTGCTTTTTATGCTCTCAAAGGCTCTGGATATTAAGCATACAGCATGGCTATACTCAAGTAAGGTATCTACAACAATAATGCATTGTAATCTTTAATAAAATTAAAACAAATTTTGTAACCATCTTTCTTTAATATTGTTAAGATTTCCCCAAATGTACACGTTGAAACAACCTACTTAGGGACTATTTAATTGCTACCCGATCAAAATAATCAATTTTTTCTAATATTATGGTATAAAATGTGATTATTCCAATTGAAATAGGAGTTGTATTTTATGCTTACATCAATGTTTGTGTGCACACACACTGGAAAAGGAGCACTTATCCTTAATCACTTAAATTAGTGGAATTCTCTTTAAAAATATCCAAAGCATCATCCCATTAAGAGGATGTGTGTTACATGAAATGCCATTAAAAAACTATTCTTTGCTATACTGAATAAGCCACTGCAGTCTCATAATTCCCTTATATTTCTTAACTCTTCTTCAGCCTGTGAGATAAGAAAATTATGTGTTCTAAGGAATTTTCCATAAAAGCAATTCAGGACAATGTCAGTGTGACCCAAAAAGTTTATTTTACTAAAGGTCTGATTCTTGGGCCAATTGATATCCCATACCCTTTGTTCCATCCGAAAATGTTCCAGGAGGGCAGGGATGGCAGGAAGATGATCCATTGTTATAAAACCCAGGGTTGCAAGGTGGACAATCCTTCTTCTCTCCAGAAGGGGGCAACCTAATAGCATCCGTGAGATCCTCTCGGCAGATTTTGGGCTCTATCCATTTGTACATTATCTGTGTCTGCAAAAGAAAAAGAAAAAAAAAAAAAAAAACTTGCAGGTCCTGTAACATGCTTTATTTGCTTTAAACTTCCAGTAACAAAAATGTTAAACTGACAGCTTGGGTAAGGTCCAAATAGTGACAGAACAGAGTGCCAGCTGAAGAGAATCTAAAACTTCAGTAACAAAATGAGACAGAAAAAAACACTTTGGTGGGAAAACGACAGTTACCTCCAAATGGTTTTATGCTAAGCTGCAAAGACCTTACCTCATATACACAGGGTATCATTATGAAATTCCTCTTTAAAACATACAGAACATGACTGCAACTCTTACTCTTCTAGCCACTTGTTCACTTTATCCCATAAATGCCCTAAGTTTCTCTGCAGACCATGTTCCTTGTGTTGAGACCCACCCCTCACTACTCTCTTCCTTTCCCCTTTCTACAGCCTACATCATCTTGCTTTGCACATAGTGATGATAAAACAAAAAAAGTTACATTTTTAGTTGAATATCTCTAGCTTCACATTTCAATCCCGTTATTTCATACACTGGTAGCTCTTCTCTGAGTCTTTCCAAATAACCTGAGGTTAGACTACAAGAGCCGTAGCTAAACTATTTCCTCCTGAGGCTTCTAGGCCCTGCCACCTGTGTTCTAAATGACAGGATTAAGATCTCCTCTACCTTCATGGAGGGTAGTCTTTTAAACTTTTCTTCTCACACATGCATGTACCCAAAAATAAAACAAAATACAACTAAGTAGCTACAAGTCAGACAAACCCAGAAAATTGTGATTATAAAATTCTTATATTTTGGAACTAGAAACATTAAGAGAGTTAGCCATTTCAGAACAAAATGTATATGCTCAGCGAAAAATAGAAAAGGCAGTCTACATGCAAAGAGAAAAATCACTCAAGTTCTTTCATAGTTTAACACACTTTTTAAAAATAGACTAAAATTTATTTCATATGTTCAGCTGAAAGTACCATTTCTCCTTGAAAGCAATGATAAGTCTAATATTGAAGCAGGAAAATCAAAATTAAAGACAATTCTCTATAGTTATTTCCAGTTAATAAATCATATATAGTAAGCCCTTGAGGCCACTCAATTTTATTCTCAAATATTAATAAATTACCTTATCTGATGAAAGCTACTTAAGAACATAGTTTAAAAAGTAGATGTCTCAGCAGAATTATAAATAACTGTTGTTTGGGATTTTTTTTACAATTCTGCATTTATGGCCTATGTCATGATACAGCTTAACCAGCCACTTCAACCATCTGCCTTTCTCACCATCTGCAAAAATGATTGCTATTCCTGCTGGAGTTTCCTAAATAGCTGAAAAAATTAATTAGATTCTGTATCCAACAGGAGCTATCAATTCCTCTGAGAAAGACAATGTAAAATTCAGAGAATGTAAGCAAATAAACACATTATGTTTAGGGGATTGTCTTTTTAAAAATCTGGCTTAATAAGTATAGAAAACAAGTTTCTGATAATGATCAATTCACAAATTTGCTGATTTATTTTGACATTAACTAAAACCGCAATGAGTTATGTGTGAGGTATTGCACTGTCGGGAAGAGATGGCTCCCATATGCCAGTGGGTGTGGTGCTGAGGCTGTGCACTGAAGGCTCATCTTGAAGGCATTGTGCAATCACCCCCACCATTTCAGGAGCTCAGTTATATTATGCACAAGTTTGTAAATGAGGAAACTTCAGATAAGAGCCCCAAAGTCATACACAGCTAGTAAATGGTAAACTAGCACTAGCCAAGGAGAGTTGGTTTGGTGAGGGTAAAAATAATAAAAATTTTTATTGATTTTAGACAAACTCCCTAACCACATTATTTTCAAACCAAGCACAGTATATGTTTAAAATTTAGAAAATGTGCACCACCTTTAAACACTTGGAAGTCAAATTGCAAATGCTCTGTAGTAAAAGTTTTGTTTGCAAAGCCTCTTGCTTCATATGCAGATTGATTCTGTGCCTCTCTAATGTGGACAGATGCTTTCAAGTCTGGCTGACTGGGGAAAGATAATGATTAATATTAATGATATTTAGTACCAGACGGCTCACAGTGCAGGTGAAAAACCACAATCAACTCATTCTTTGGCAAGTTGAGATAAAATTATGAAATGCTTTATGAAACTAAAACCCTAATAGACCAAAACTTAGCAGATTGCCATTAAGGCTACAGAAGAGCTGTAAGATCCATGTATACTTATATTAAGCATGAGTAAAATATGTTTTAAAGAGATGCATCAGACGTATCAATTGGAAGCTGGTTTTCACATAAAAATACCATTCAAATTTGAGACTGGGTTTGCCCACGGTTGACAGCTTTCTCCCTTTGGAAGTCTCTGCACAAACCCACCAAACCCTTTGCAGACTGACAGCTCATCTAAGCTAAATTACATGTGATTTAAAAGGATTTACTGATTGCCACTCTAGCATAACAGCGTGTGCGTCACAATGTTCTAACTCAAAAGTTTTCAGGCAAACAGTCTATCACTCACCTCTCTGCCTCTCCCAAACCTTGATACTCTCCAGCTGCAAACCACTGGGCACGTATCACCACTTCTCTTGGAAGTACCACACCATTCTGCCAAGGTGTGAAAGACCACTCCTTCAAGGTTGGGCTCAACATCCACAAATGCTCTAAGCTGGTCCTCAGCCCACACTTCTATGTATCAACATAGAGTGAATGTCGACATTCTAGGAATCAGTGAACTGAAATGGACTGGAATGGGTGAATTCAACTCAGATGACCATTATATCTACTACTGCAGGCAGGAATCCCTCAGAAGAAATGGAGTGGCCATCATGGTCAACAAAAGAGTCCGAAATGCAGTACTTGGATGCAATCTCAAAAAAGACAGAATGATTTCTGTTCGTTTCCAAGGCAAACCATTCAATATCACAGTAATCCAAGTCTATGCCCCAACCAGTAACGCTGAAGAAGCTGAACGACTCTATGAAGACCTACAAGACATTTTAGAACTAACAACCAAAAAAGATGTCTTTTTCATTATAGGGAACTGGAATGCAAAAGTAGGAAGTCAAGAAACACCTGGAGTAACAGGCAAATTTGGCCTTGGAATACGGAATTAACAGGGCAAAGACTGATAGAGTTTTGCCAAGAAAATGCACTGGTCATAACAACCTCTTCCAACAACACAAGAGAAGACTCTACACATGGACATCACCAGATGGTCAACACCAAAATCAGATTGGTTATATTCTCTGTAGCCAAAGATGGAGAAGCTCTATACAGTCAGCAAAAACAAGACCAGGAGCTGACTGTGGCTCAGACCATGAACTCCTTATTGCCAAGTTCAGACTGAAATTGAAGAAAGTAGGGAAAACCACTAGACCATTCAGGTATGACCTAAATCAAATCCCTTATGATTATACAGTGGAAGTGAGAAATAGATTTAAGGGCCTAGATCTGATAGATAGAGTGCCTGATGAACTATGGACTGAGGTTCGTGACATTGTACAGGAGACAAGGATCAAGACCATTCCCATGGAAAAGAAATGCAAAAAAGCAAAATGGCTGTCTGGGGAGGCCTTACAAATAGCTGTGAAATGAAGAGAAGCAAAAAGCAAAGGAGTAAAGGAAAGATATAAACATCTGAATGCAGAGTTCCAAAGAATAGCAAAAAGAGATAAGAAAGCCTTCTTCAGCGATCAATGCAAAGAAATAGAGGAAAACAACAGAATGGGAAAGACTAGGGATCTCTTCAAGAAAATCAGAGATACCAAAGGAACATTTCAAGTAAAGATGAGCTCGATAAAGAACAGAAATGGTATGGACCTAACAGAAGCAAAAGATATTAAGAAGAGGTGGCAAGAATACACAGAAGAACTCTACAAAAAAGATCTTCATGACCCAGATAATCACGATGGTGTGATCACTGACCTAGAGCCAGACATCCTGGAATGTGAAGTCAGTGGGCCTTAGAAAGCATCACTACGAACAAAGCTAGTGGAGGTGATGGAATTCCAGTTGAGCTATTTCAAATCCTGTAAGATGATGCTGTGAAAGTGCTGCACTCAATATGCCAGCAAATTTGGAAAACTCAGCAGTGGCCACAGGACTGGAAAAGGTCAGTTTTCCTTCCAATCCCAAAGAAAGGCAATGCCAAAGAATGGTCAAACTACCACACAATTGCACTCATCTCACATGCTAGTAAAGTAATGCTCAAAATTCTCCAAGCCAGGCTTCAGCAATATGTGAACCGTGAACTTCCTGATGTTCAAGCTGGTTTTACAAAAGGCAGAAGGACCAGAGATCAAATTGCCAACATCCGCTGGATCATGGAAAAAGTAAGAGAGTTCCAGAAAAACATCTATTTCTGCTTTATTGACTATGCCAAAGCCTTTGACTGTGTGGATCACAATAAACTGTGGAAAATTCTGAGAGATGGGAATACCAGAACACCTGATCTGCCTCTTGAGAAATTTGTATGTAGATCAGGAAGCAACAGTTAGAACTGGACATGGAACAACAGACTGGTTCCAAATAGGAAAAGGAGTACCTCAAGGCTGTATATTGTCACCCTGTTTATTTAACTTATATGCAGAGTACATCATGAGAAATGCTGGACTGGAAGAAACACAAGCTGGAATCAAGATTGCCGGGAGAAATATCAATAACCTCAGATATGCAGATGACACCACCCTTATGGCAGAAAGTGAAGAGGAACTCAAAAGCCTCTTGATGAAAGTGAAAGCGGAGAGTGAAAAAGTTGGCTTAAAGCTCAACATTCAGAAAACGAAGATCATGGCATCCGGTCCCACCACTTCATGGGAAATAGATGGGGAAACAGTGGAAACAGTGTCAGACTTTATTTTTCTGGGCTCCAAAGTCACTACAGATGGTGACTGCAGCCATGAAATTGAAAGACGCTTACTCCTTGAAGGAAAGTAATGACCAACCTAGATAGCATATTCAAAAGCAGAGACATTACTTTGCCAACAAAGTTCCATCTAGTCAAGGCTATGGTTTTTCCTGTGATCATGTATGGATGTGAGCGTTGGACGTGAAGAAGGCTAAGCACCAAAGAATTGATGCTTTTGAACTGTGGTGTTGGAGAAGACTCTTCAGAGTCCCTTGGACTGCAAGGAGACGAGCCCTGGGATTTCTTTGGAAGGAATGATGCTAAAGCTGAAACTCCAGTACTTTGGCCACCTCATGTGAAGAGCTGACTCATTGGAAAAGACTCTGATGCTGGGAGGGATTGGGGGCAGGAGGAGAAGGGGATGACAGAGGATGAGATGGCTGGATGGCATCACTGACTCGATGGACGTGAGTCTGAGTGAACTCCGGGAGTTGGTGATGGACAAGGAGGCCTGGCGTGCTGCGATTCATGGGGTCGCAAAGAGTCGGACACGACTGAGCGACTGATCTGATCTGATCTGCTGCGGTGTTTCCTTGTCATTCCCCCCTGTCTCTTCTCTAAATGCTTTAAAGCCTGGGTCCTGTTCTTCCATTATGTGGAAGACAGCACGGGGATCTAACATTGTCCTGAAGGTTCTAGCTGGGGCTTTAGGTAAGCAAATGTTCTAAAATTAAATATAATAATAATAATAAACTGAATCGACACTATACATGGATGACCTTATGGTATGAGAATTACATCTCAGTAAAGCTTTGTTTCAAGTAAGGATGTTAAGACTTGTGAAATTTTTATTTTAAATTCAGAAATTGCTAGTCACTGAAAAATGCCATGTTTTTCCATAATCCTAATTAAGAAACAAAGGCCCCAAGTACATTCCACTTGCTTAAATCATATAGGGAGAAAGGCACATCTAAAACCCATATCACTGTATACCCTATTTTTTAATGTTATCTACATCTTACTTCTGCTATAAAATTCAGAAGGACTGTTACAGACGCTGATCATTAAAACGATTTGTAATATTGAATTAAAGAGCAAAGAAAGTACTAGATAATATGACACAAAAACACTAGCAAACCTTTATGATCCAACAATTTCCTAGACTCAGAGATGAAAAATTTCCATGGTTGGATGTCTTCTCTGTAAAAATTTCGCTTCTAAAATGCCCTTCCCTACCAGGCACTCTCTAGCCTTGACAGAAAGTTTCCAATTTGGCAAAACATGATGTTCCAGAACTGGGAAGTTCTGGTTGTTAGAACATCATTACATACAACTGAAATTTATGTTCTTTAAATATGCCTTAATGAACCCAAATTTTGCCTTATGGGATAACACAAAAAGGTCTATTTGTTTTTTATTTTAAGACTTTCTTTCAAATGCTTAAACTTACTATTCAGGAAATTCTAAGTATCTACTACATGTAGAAGAACACTGTAGGAAATTTAAATATTAGTAAGACAAACTGTTCTGAAAGAGGTTTACAAACCTGTGCTTGTAAGAGAAAGATTTACAAACTACTATAATATAAAAAGAAAATATATGAAGAGGATACAAAAGCATCAGATTTGGAAAACAACAGAGTTGATTAGAATTCTAGTCTTAAGACATAGCCACAAATAGCTATGACCTTAGAAAAATTATTTAATCTGATTAAGCCTGTTTTCTAATTTTCAAACTGGGTATACTAATGTCCAGTTACACAGCTGTTGAAAAAAAGATCTGGAAGCAATGCTTGAATATACACACAGAGCAAGCATGTAGATAAATATGTAAATGACACCAGCCTCTGCTATTAACACTATCACTACTATTACTATTATCATCATCATCATTTCCAAGAGAAACATGAAATGTCATGGTTATTCAAAGGAAAGAGAGATCAAATCACTTTTGGACTAGCAGGAAACATCAAAAAGATGATCACCAGTCCACCATTAGATGGGGTCTTTCCTCCAATCTGAAAAAATATTTCTAGTAACTTCAATAATATTTCATATGAACTAGTTATCTACTTCTTTTCTCTGGAGTCTTTCCATTTTGTCAAAATTTCCTCAAGCCTCTACAGAGTACGGAACACAACACTCTGTGTTAATCATACATCCACTTACTAATTCTCTCATTCATTAATTCATTCAAAAGATAATTCACTACCTTCTGCATTCTGGGTACTCTACTAGACCTAAAATTTTTATATTTATTTTTTTAAATAATTAAGAACATGTTTCTATGGGAAGCAGAGTTCGGTGACGGAAACAGTCATCTTTACAAGTATTTGCAATAAAGTGATCTCATATCAAAGAAGACTCTAGACAGTGCCATGGACTGCAAGGAGATCACACTGGTCAATCCTAAAGAAAATCAACTCTGAATATTTTGGAAGGACTGATACCGAAACTCCAATACTTTGGCCACCTGATGTGACGAGCCGACTTACTGGAAAAGACCCTGATACTGGTAAAGACTGAAGGCAAAAGGAGAAGAAGGCAGCAGAGGATGAGATGGTTGGATAGTATCACCAACTCAATGGACATTAACTTTAACAAACTCCGATAGATAGTGGAGGACAGGGAAGCCTGCAGTGCTGCAGTCCATGGGGTTGCAAAGAGCTGGACATGACTTAGCGACTGAAAAACATATCAAAGTATTGCAAATGTTGACCATCACATAAGCATCAAAAGAGGTATGTACAAAATTCTGTGGGAATTCCCAGGATTTCAAGACAATCTTGCCAGATCTACGTTATTTAAGAGTGATGTATTCTGGAATTTATGCAGAATCACTCTGATTTTATTGTGCCAACAGACAGTATCTCTTTCTCATTTGGAACTAATTTACTAATTTGTGTGATGATGAAAGGAACTGGGAGCCACATGGTCTAGCCTTCCCAGCCATAGAGATTAACAGGTGAACTAAGCGGTATAACCAGAGTAGTTCACACTACTGGACTGAATGGCTGGTCTGAGATGGGCTCGAAATTCAAGCAGGGCCAGTATTTTCAGAAACTTTGTTCAGCTCTCCTTTGATCAAATTCTCTAAGGATGACAGTGGCTGGAATGGAGATATCAGAGTGTATCTGGCACCACAGAAAGAAGTATCTGAGAAGGAAATCAAACTGAGCCAAGAATATTGGTGAGAAAAGCAAAAGAAAGGCTTGGTAAAACTGTTTGCTCTGTGATAACTTCCCCAGTCACATGAGTCAAGGAACTCCTGCCCTGCCTGTTCCCACTCAAATTCTGAAAAGTATTTTTTTTAATTCAATACATTAATTTCATAATCATCTCCAACTACAGAAGCCAAACTGACGTGGTATGGAGCTGAGCATGACCAGAATGTGGGGGTGAGAGTAGGGAGTTGCACTGGAATACAACTAATGACATAAGCAAGCGCTAGAGTAGGCGTGCTTTCATAGCAGTGAGTGAACTTGAAATTTTAATGTGTGTTTTGTTTTTTAAAGATTGCTTAGAACCCACATTTTACAAATGTTGCATGAGGTACACCTATATCAGATCAGATCAGTCGCTCAGTCATGTCCGACTCTTTGCGACCCTATGAATCGCAGCACGCCAGGCCTCCCTGTCCATCACCAACTCCCGGAGTTCACTCAGACTCACATCCATCGAGTCAGTGATGCCATCCAGCCATCTCATCCTCTGTCGTCCCCTTCTCCTCTTGCCCCCAATCCCTCCCAGCATCAGAGTCTTTTCCAATGAGTCAACTCTTCACATGAGGTGGCCAAAGTACTGGAGTTTCAGCTTTAGCATCATTCCTTCCAAAGAAATCCCAGGGCTGATCTCCTTGCAGTCCAAGGGACTCTCAAGAGTCTTCTCCAACACCACAGTTCAAAAGCATCAATTCTTCGGTGCTTAGCCTTCTTCACTGTCCAACTCTCACATCCATACATGACCACAGGAAAAACCATAGCCTTGACTAGATGAACCTTTGTTGGCAAAGTAATGTCTCTGCTTTTGAATATGCTATCTAGGTTGGTCATAACTTTCCTTCCAAGGAGTAAGCGTCTTTTAATTTCATGGCTGCAGTCACCGTCTGTAGTGATTTTGGAGCCCAAAAAATAAATTCTGACACTGTTTCCACTGTTTCCCCATCTATTTCCCATGAAGTGATGGGACTGGATGCCATGATCTTCGTTTAAACACATGCAAAGATTCAGTGCTTGAGATCTGAGCCCAGAAGAATGTTAACTAGTTGACTGGATAACAGACAAATATTCCTCAAGAGAGGGCATCTTTTAATATTAACAAAATATTTGATAGAGCTTCTCATTATCTCCCTGTGGATAAGACAGAGAGCTGTCGACCAAATGATATGATTAGTGGATATATGGCTAGTTTAAGAACTATATGTAAAACATTTGATTTTATAGATTTTTTTTTATAAACATTTCACCCAGGTTTTACATGGCTCTGAAGCCTTCCCTGATTTGGTCAGAGCACCCAAAAGCTCAGACTTCTCTCCTATAGCACTAATAATAATCAGAAATAGTGACTCATTTTCTATAACAGATTATCTCTTTTTCTAAAGTCTAGACCAGATGTGCCCAAATTGCTGAGATCTTCGACCAGCAGAGTCAGAATTACCTGGGAACTTCTTCGAAATGTACATTCCAGGCCATGCCCTGGATCTACTGAAATAGAAAATCTGGGACAGGAACCTCCAGGGGAGTCTGATGTTCACCAAAGCTGAACAACAACTGCTCTGCAGTCTATGGAGACATGTATCTTCTTCTGTCTGTCCTTACTTGGCTCTGCACTCATCATTCAGCACTCTGCATATAACCAGTGCTCAGTAAAGATTCACTGAATGAATGAGTGAATGAGTAGACGCTCCACATTTTTCATGATGTGAATGAGTCTATTAATCAGGATTAGAATGGTTCCAGTTACCAATTAAAATTTTCCTTAAAAGTGTACTCTATAGGCAGGCAGCATATTAAAAGGCAGAGACATTACTTTGTCAACAAAGGTCCATCCAGTCAGGGCTATGGTTTTTCCAGTAGTCATATATGGATGTGAGAGTTGGACTATAAAGAAAGCCGAGTGCCGAAGAATTGATGCTTTTGAACTGTGGTGTTGGAGAAGACTCTTGAGAGTCCCTTGGACTGTAAGGAGATCCAACCAGTCCATCTTAAAGGAGATCAGTCCTGGGTGTTCATTGGAAGGACTGATGTTGAAGCTGAAACTCCAGTACTTTGGCCACCTCATGCGAAGAGCTGACTCATTGGGTAAGACTCTGATGCTGGGAAAGATTGAGGGCAGGAAGAGAAGGGGATGACAGATGATGAGATGTTTGGATGGCGTCACTGACTCAGTGGACATGGGTTTGGGTAAACTCCAGGAGTTGGTGATGGACAGGGAGGCCTGGTGTGCTGCGGTTCATGGAGTTGCAAAGAGTCGGACACGACTGAGCGACTGAACTGAACTGATAGGCAGGAAGCAAGCAAATAACTAAGTTTCAAAAACTTGAACATTCCCGTGTCATATGAATTATAATGTTCAAAATCTGTATACCTTAAGAGCCATTTCCCTTGATGATGCTCTCCAAGCAAGGGGATAATAAGATCCAAAAGAGCATGACAGGACAATAAGAGTCAAAAGACAGTCAATGAATGCCCTGGGAAACATCATTAAGCCACCAGCAAATTTCCAGGCTACTCAAAGCAAGAACAAATAACTCTTACAAAGATGAAACCAGAACAAAAGAAAATGTTGTAATAAAATCAGAAAATATTCAAATGGATGTGTATAATAGACATGTCTTCACTATATCTGTTATCTAATTAAGTTCACATTGCTTTTTGTTCACTTCTGAAGCTAGAAACCTCTCTCTTAAAGACTTAGATCAGTTTTTAAAGAATCAGTGATATAAAAGAGATAATTAATAAGGACCTACAGTATGGCACAGGGAATTCTACTCAGTACTCCATAATGACCTATGTGGGAAAAGAAGAGAGTGAATATATGTATACGTATAACTGATTCACTTTACTATATAGCAGAAACTAATTCAAGATTGTAAATCAACTATACTCCAGTTAAAATTTTTAAAAAAGAATCACTGAGTTTATGGAGTGCTGGTACACTGTTTTGCTATATATCAAAAACACAAAAAGAGCATAAGTTGTCTGTATCTGTGTACACAATATGCCTGTGGAGGTACACATGTGCCCATATATGTGTGTGTATGCATGTATGTGCACCCTGTACAATCTATACTTAATATGTGGCTCTACTTCTTTACTTCAGTTCAGTTCAGTTGCTCAGTCATGTCTGTGTATTTGAGACCCTATGAATTGCAGCACACCTTCTTTAAGCACAGGCTAACTAGATTTTATCATTCTATTCACTGACATCATTACTCACTGACATAATAAAAACATGATTTTTGAATATTTTTATTATAGCAAAAACAAGATACATTTGTATATTAGATCTTATTCATTTACGCTTCAGGAATGTTTTCATTGTTGTTCAGAGCTCAGTTTAGTTCAGTCGCTCAGTCATGTCTGACTCTTTGTGACCCCATGAACCACAGCACACCAGGCCTCCCTGTCCATTACCAACTCCTGGAATCCACCCAAACCCATCTGGCAGACAGCCATCTGTCTGTCATCCCCTTCTCCTCCTGCCTTCAATCTTTTTCAGCATCAGGGTCTTTTCTAATGAGTCAGCTCTTCACATTCAGTTCAGTTCAGTTCAGCCACTCGGTCGTGTCTGACTCTTTGCGACCCCATGAATAGCAGCACGCCAGGCCTCCCTGTCCATCACCAACTCCTGGAGTTCACTCAAATTCATGTCCTTCGAGTCAGTGATGCCATCCAGCCATCTCATCCTCTGTCGTCCCCTTCTCCTCTTGCCCCCAATACCTCCCAGCAACAGAGACTTTTCCAATGAGTCAACTCTTCACATGAGGTGGCCAAAGTACTGGAGTTTCAGCTTCAGCATCATTCCTTCCAATGAACACCCAGGACTGATCTCCTTTAGGATGGACTGGTTGGATCTCCTTGCAGTCCAAGGGACGCTCAAGAGTTTTCTCCAACACCACAGTTCAAAAGCATCAATTCTTCGGTGCTTAACCTTCTTCACAGTCCAACTCTCACATCCATACATGACCACAGGAAAAACCATAGCCTTGACTAGACGGACCTTTGTTGGTAAAGTGATGTCTCTGCTTTTGAATATGCTATCTAGGTTGGTCATAACTTTTCTTCCAAGGAGTAAGCCTCTTTTAATTTCATGGCTGCAGTCACCATCTGCAGTGATTTTGGAGCCCAAAAAAATAAAGTCTGACACTGTTTCCACTGTTTCCCCATCTATTTCCCATGAAGCAATGGGACCAGATGCCATGATCTTTGTTTTCTGAATGTTGAGCTTTAAGCCAACTTTTTCACTCTCCTCTTTCACTTTTATCCAGAGGCTTTTTAGTTCCTCTTCAGCTTCTGCCATAAGGGTGGTATCATCTGCATATCTGAGGTTATTGATATTTCTCCTGGCAATCTTGATTCCAGCTTGTGCTTCTTCCAGCCCAGAGTTTCTCACAATGTACTCTGCATATAGGTTAAATAAGCAGGGTGACAGTATACAGCCTTGACGTACTCCTTTTCCTATTTGGAAGCAGTCTTGTTCCATGTCCAGTTCTAACTGTTGCTTCCTGACCTGCATATAGGTTTCTCAAGGCCAAAATATTGGAGATTCAGCTTCAGCATCAGTCCTTCCAATGAATATCCAGGGTTGATTTCCTTTAGGACTGACTGGTTTGATCTCCAGGCAGTTCAGGGGACTCTCAATATCTTCTCCAGCACCACAGTTCAACAGCATCAATTCTTCAGTGCTCAGCCTTCTTCACAGTTTAATTAAAGACTAGAGTACCAAAGAATAGCATGGAGAGATAAGAAAGCCTTCCTCAGTGATCATTTCAAAGAAATAGAGGAAAACAATAAAATGGGAAAGAGTAGAGACCTCTTCAAGAAAATTAGAGACACTAAGGGAAAACTTCATGCAAAGATGAGCACAATAAAGGACAGAAATGATATGGACTAACCGAAGCTGAAAATATTAAGAAGAGGTGGCAAGAATACATAGAACTATACAAAAAAGATCTTCATGACCCAGATAATGAAGTGATGAAAAGTGAAGTGATGTGATGTGAAGTGAAATGATGTGATCACACGATGGTGTGATCATTTACCTAGAGCCAGACATCCTGGAATGCAAAGTCAAGTGGGCCTTAGGAAGCATCACTACAAACAAAGCTAGTGGAGGTGATGGAATTCCAGTTGAGCTATTCGAAATCCAAAAAGATGATACTGTGAAAGTGCTGCACTCAATATGCCAGCAAATTTGGAAAACTCAGCAGTGGCCACAGGACTGGAAAAGATCAGTTTTCATTCAAAAGCCAAAGAATGTTCAAACCACCACACAACTGCACTCATCTCACAAGCGAGCAAAGTAATGCTCAAAATTCTCCAAGCCAGGCTTCAACCGTACATGAACTAGGAACTTCCAGATGTTCAAGCTGGATTCAGAAAAGGCAGAGGGAGCAGAGATCAAATTGCCAACAACTGTTGGATCATCAAAAAAGCAAGAGACTTCCAGAAAAACATCTACTTCAGCTTTATTGATTACCCCAACGCCTTTCACTGTGTGGATCACAAAAAACTGTGGAAAATTCTTAAAGAGATGGGAATACCAGACCACCTGATCTGCCTCCTGAGAAATCTGTATGCAGGTCAAGAAGCAACAGTTAGAACTGGACATGGAACAACAGACTGGTTCCAAATCAGGAAAGGAACATGTCAAAGCAGTATTATTACCCTGCTCATTTAACTTATATGCAGAGTACATCATGCAAAACGTGAGGCTGAATAAAGCACAAGCTGGAATCAAGATTGCTGGGAGAAATATCAGTAACCTCTGATATGCAGATGACACCACCCTTATGGGCAGAAAGTGAAGAAGAACTAAAGAGCCTCTTGATGAAAGTGAAAGAGGAGAGTGAAAAAGTTGGCTTATAACTCAACATTGAGAAAAGTAAGATCATGGCATCTGGTCCCATCACTTTATGGCAAATAGATGGGGAAACAATGGAAACAGTTACAGACTTTATATTCTTGGGTCCCAAAATCACTGCAGATGGTGACTGCAGCCATGAAATTAAAAGACGCTTGCACCTTGGAAGAAAAGCTATGACCAACCTAGACAGCATATTAAAAAGCAGAGACGTTACTTTGCCGACAAAGGTCCATCTAGTCAAAGCTATGGCTTTTCCAGTAATAATGTATGGATGTGAGAGCTGGACTATGAAGAAAGCTGAGTGCTGAAGAATTGATGCTTTTAAACTGTGGTGTTGAAGAAGACTCTTGAGAGTCCCTTGGACAACAAGGAGATCAAAACAGTCAATCCTAAAGGAAATCAGGCCTGAATATTCATTGGAACGATGCTGAAGCTGAAACTCCAATACTTTGGCCAACTGATGCAAAGAACCGACTCATTGGAAAAGACCCTGATGCTGGGAAAGATTGAAGGCAGGAAGAGAAGGGGACAACAGAGGATGAGACGGTTGGATGGCATCACTGACTCAGTGGACATGAGTTTGAGTAAGCTCTGGGAGTTGGTGATAGACAGGAAACCTGGCCTGCTGCAGTCCATGGGGTAGCAAGGAGTCAGACATGACAGACTGAACGGAACTGAAAACATAAATTTAATTTGCCTTACTTAATATAAAAGAAAGTTCAGCCAAGAAAAGTTTAGCTAAAGAAACATGATTCCAAATTACTTTCAACCCACCTTAATGGAGGAAGGCACAGAAACCCACTCCAGTATTCTTGCCTGGAGAACCCCCATGGATAGAGGAGCCTGGTGGGCTACAGTCCATAGGGTCACAAAGAGTCAGACACAACTGAAGTGACTTAGCATGTAATGGCTCTCTGCATATATTTTCTAAATAGAAATAGCTCTTACTTGGCCATTAACATACATTCAACATCATACTTCATAAATCCTTGCTCTTTAAAAGCTGTTAACGTTACTCTTCTGATTGAAATTCACAGATGCACTTCTAAATGAAAATGTCCATAATTTAAACTGTCCTTCCTTTGACTTATTCTAAGTACTTGTTATACTGTAAATATAAGAATATACTTTGTGTTAAGTATTGGGAGGTAAATTTAAAAAGCTTAAGGACTAAGGGTAAGATGAACAATTATATAAATATAAAAATTATAGATGAGAACCTAAGGACAAAAATCAACGTCATTATTTCAAAGACGCAAACACACACAAAGAATGCTGCATCACAGCCACCTTAATCCCAGGTTCTCCTGCTAACATAGACTGGTAGGCTAACTTTTTAATTAAGACAATGGCAGGTCAACTGCAGAGTTCAGGTTTGTATCCTTCCTCTGGCTAAGTGCCATTTATATGGTAATTAATTTGCATTTTCTAAATGCAATTACACAACAATCTGCCATAACTGCATCAGCCTATGGCTGCATGGCTTTTATTGACTGAACCTACTGAGTAACCAAATAATTGAAGAGAAGTCAAACATTATCTTCATTCTGTGAGTCACAGAACACATTTTAAGGCTGTGCTCTCCTGATACTAATATTCCTGAAAAAATTTAACTGTTTACAATAGCACTAACTGACTGAGCACTCACTATGCACCAGGCCCTGTGTTAGGGAATCTTAAATGGAGTATCTCATGTATTTTCCTGGCAGCCCTATAAAGTAAGTACTGATACTATTCCCATTGTACAGATGAAAAACTCTTGAGACTTCAAGCACACAACACAGCACTAATAAGCAGTGTGTGTTAGTCGCTGTCATGTCTGACTCTTTGCAACACAGTGGATCCCATGTCACCCTGCCAGGCTTCTCTGTCTGTGGAATTCTCTCCCAGGCAAGAATACTGGGAGTGGATTGCTTCTCTAGAGGAACTTCCCAGCCCAGGGATCAAACCCTGGTCTCCTGCATCACATGCAGATTTTTACTGGTTGAGCTACCTACAGGGAAGACCTAATAAGCAGTAGATATGAAAATCAGAGCCAGAAAGGTGGGCTTAGGAGTCTAAATTCTTAAATTTCCTCTGTGCTACTTAAACACACGTGCTATATATCTGCTCATTTAACTGTCTAAGGAACAAACTGTAGTCTGTTCAAAATAGGAAAAGGGGTGGATAAATGAGGGATGTAGATGACTGAACATAGCCTGTACCTTTCCTTCCTCATCACATGGAGTGTGGATCTGGAAATAGTCTTTTGAGGTACAGGGAGGGCGCTCCATACACTCGCTGGATCCTTCTTCTGCAACACAAGAATGCATTTCAGAAATGAGTCATTTATGTTGTGACTCTACGAAAAAGGCAAACATGAAAACAAGCAAACAAACAAAAAGCAGACAAGTGAAAAGTAAAAATAATCTTGCCAGAAGAATTTAGGTAGAACTAGTTACTCCTACTGCTGCTGCTAAGCCGCTTCAGTCGTGTCCGACTCTGTGCGACCCCATAGATGGCAGCCTACCAGGCACCTCCGTCCCTGGGATTCTCCAGGCAAGAACACTGGAGTGGGTTGCCATTTCCTTCTCCAATGCATGAAAGTGAAAAGTGAAAGTGAAGTCGCTCAGTCATATCCGACTATTCGAGACCCCATGGACTACAGCCTACCAGGCTCCTCCATCCATGGGATTTTCCAGGCAAGAGTACTGGAGTGGGGTGCCATTGCCTTCTCCAAGAACTAGTTAGGCCTAGAGCAAATGAAGGCCTGGATTTTTTTTTTTTTTTTCCTAGAGCAATAAAATGTTTCCAAGGTACACAAGAAGCATATCATAGCTTTCTAAGAAAACATTAGATTTCCTTCATTATCACTGCATGTTGTAAATCTGGAACAAATTAAGTTTCTAAGTACATCTCCATGCCAACGAATCATCTAAAAGTACAATACAAAATTTTTTTAGGCAAGTATAAACATATCCAAAACAGCTACCTGGGGGTTGTGGAACAGAAAACATTACGGACAAAAAGAAAAGTTCTGCAGAAAGAGGTAATTAGAAGTCCTATTTTATCCACTAAGTATGAATTCATTTCAGGACTTTGGTTTCTGGCCCACTGTTTTCATCACATTGTATGTGTGATTTCTGGCTTATGACTATATACTGTCCACAAACATAAATTTAGCAAAAAAGATCAAAGAGTATAAACGGGAGACTCATCTTACCTGAAAATTGCGAGTCCTCATCACACCTGATGCATTCTTTGGCTCCCTTCTCAGAATAGGTGTTTCTGGGACACACTTGGCAGATGAACGAACCTGGTTTGTCGCTAAAGGTGCCGGGCTTGCATGGAAAGCATTCTGATGTGTAGGCCACCCCTGTGTGGTAACGGGAGACACAGCATGGAGGGAGGGCCCTGTACCACCCCTGTGTGGTAATGGAAGAAAGAGCATGAAGGGAGGGCATTATATCACCCCTAAGTGGTAATGGGAGACAGAGCATGGAGGGAGGACCCTGTGTCACCCTGTGTGGAAACAGGAGACAGAGCATAGGGGGAGGGCCCAACAGCAACAAATCAGCATGTCCTTGCTTCTGCTACCAGAAGTGAACAAGAAATATTAATAGTAAGCTCAACCCAGGTCTTTTATATACCATTAATTCAACATCACAAATGTATTTACTGTTTGTAGAGAGCTGGGATGAATACTGAATTGAACAATGAAGTATAGTGAACAGTTAAGAGATTCAGATTTGATAGAAGTATATAATCAGTGTATGAGATTCCATAGTAAGATGGCAGAGTAGAAGGATGTGCGCTCATCTTCTCCTGCGAGAACTCCAAAATTACAATTCACTGCTGAGCAACTGTCAACAGGAGAATGTTGGATCCCACCAAAAAAATATACCCAACTCCCAAGGGCAAAGGAGAAGCCCCAGCAAGACAGCAAGAGGGATGAAATCACATTTAGAACCAAACCCCATACCCACCAGAGATGCTCAGAGGGCTCAAACAAAACCTTGTGTGCACCAGAAAAGTCCTAAGAGATTGAGCCAGACCTGCCTTTGAGATCTGCCTTTGAGTGTTTGAGTGTCTCCTGTGGAGGTACAAGTCAGCAGTGGCCTGCCACAGAGGCAGAGGCCCTGGATGCAGCAGACCTGGGTATGGCATAAGCCTTCTTGGAGGAGGTCACCATTAACCACATCACAGAGCTGCAGGAACTTACACGGGACTGGGGAAACAGACTCTTGGAGGGCACAAACAAAACCATGTGTGCACCAGGACTCAGAGACTCCACAGAGACTGAGCCAGAACTGTGTTTGAGTGTCTCCTGCAGAGGTATGGGTGGTATGGGTCAGCAGTGACCTGCTTCAGGGGCAGGGGTTCTGGGTGCAGCAGACCTGGGAATGGCATTAGCCCTCTTGGAGAAGGTCACCATTAACGCCATCATAGAAGCACCAGAGCTTACACAGGTCTGCGAAAACAGATTCTTGGAGGGAACAAACAAAACCTTGTGCACACCAGGACCCAGGAGAAAGGAGCAGTGATCCCACAAGAGACTGACCCAGACTTGCCCGTGAGTGTCCAGCAGTCTCCGGCGGAGGCATGGGTCAGTGATGGCCTGGTGCAGGGTTGGGGGCACTGAGTGCAGCAGCACATGCATGGGACCTACTGAAGGAGGCCCCCATTATCTTCATTACCTCCACCATAGTTTGGCCTCAGGTCAAACAACAGGGAGACAACACAGCCCCACCCATCAACAGAAAATTGGATTAAAGATTTACTGAGCATGGCCCCACCCATCAGAACAAGACCCAGTTTCCCCCTCAGTTAGTCTCTCCCATCAGTAAGCTGCCATAAGCCCTGTATCCTTATCCTTCAGAGGGTACACAGAATGAAAACCACAACCACAAAAAACTAATCAAACTGATCACATGGAACCACAGCCTTGTCTAATTCAATGAAACCATGAGCCACACCATGTAGGGCCACCCAAGACTCACGGGTCATGCTGGAGAGTACTAACAAAACGTGGTCCACTGGAGAAGGGAATGGCAAACAACTTCAGTATTCTTGCCTTGAAAGCCCCATGAACAGTATGAAAAGGCAAAAAGATAGGGCACTGAAAGATGAATTCCCCAGGTCGGCAGGTGCCCAATATGCTACTGGAGAACAGTGGAGAAATAACTCCAGAAAGAATGAAGAAATGGAGTCAAAGCAAAAATAAAACCCAATTGTGGATGTGACTGGTGATGGAAGTCCGATGCTTTAAACCATACTGCATAGGAATCTGGAATGTTAGGTCCATGAATGAAGGTAAATTGGAAGTGGTCAAACAGAAGATGGCAAGAGACAATATCAACATTTTAGGAATCAGTGAACTAAAAGGGACTGGAATGGGTGAATTTAACCCAGATGACCATTATATCTACTACTGTGGGCAAGAATCCCTTAGAAGAAATGGAGTAGCCCTCATAGTCAACAAAAGAGTGTGAAATACAGTACTTGGGTGCAATCTCAAAAATGACAGAATGATCTCTGTTCGTTTCCAAGGCAAACCATTCAATATCACAAAAATCCAAGTCTATGTCCCAACCACTAATGCTGAAGAAGCTGAAGTTGAACAGTTCTATGAAAAACTACAAGACCTTCTAGAACACCCAAAAAAGATGTCTTTTTCATTATAGGGGACTGGAATGCAAAACTAGGAATTAAAGAGATACCTGGAGTAACAGGCAAATTTGGCCTTGGAGAATAGAATGAAGCAGAGCAAAGGCTAACAGGGTTTTGCCAAGAGAATGCACTGGCATAGAAACACCCTATTTTAATAACACAAAAGAAGACTCTACACATGGACATTACCAGATGGTCAATAGCGAAATCAGACTGACTATATTCTTTGCATTCAAAGATGGAGAAGCTCTATCAGTTCAGTTCAGTTCAGTCACTGATCGAGTCTGACACTCTGTGACCCCATGGACTGCAGCACGCCAGGCTTCCCTGCCCATCACCAACTCGGCGCTTACTCACATTCATGTCCACAGAGTCAGTGATGCCATTCAACCATCTCATCCTCTGTCAACTGTTCTCCTACTGCCTTCAGTCATTCTCAGCAACAGGGTCTTTACCAGTGAGTCAGTTCTTCACATCAGGTGGCCAAAGTACTGAAACTTCAGCTTCAGCATCAGTCCTTCCAATGAATATTCAGGACTGATTTCCTTTACGATTTGCTTTGATCTCCTTGCAGTCCAAGGGACTCTCAAGAGTCTTCTCCAACACCACAGCTCAAAAGCATCAATTCTTTGGCGCTCAGCTGACTTTATAGTCCAACTCTCATATCCATACATGACCACTGGAAAAACCATAGCTTTGACTAGACGGACATTTGTTGGCAAAGTAATGTCTCTGCTTTTTAATATGATGTCTACATTGGATATAACTTTTCTTCCAAGGAGCAAGTGTCTTTTAATTTCATGGCTGCAGTGATTTTGGAGCCTAAGAAAATAAAGTCTGTCACTTTTTCCATTGTTTCCCCATCTGTTTGCATGAAGCAATGGGGCCAGATGCCATGATCTTCATGTTCTGAATGTTGAGTTTTAAGCCAACTTTTTCACTCTCCTCTTTCATTTTCATCAAGAGGCTTTCAGTTCTTTTGCACTTTCTGCCATAAGGGTGGTGTCATCTGAATATCTGAGGTTATTGGTATTTCTCCCAGCAATCTTGATTCCAGCTTCTGCTTCATTCAACACAGCATTTCTCAGGATATACTCTGCATATAAGTTAAATAAGCAGGGTGACAATATACAGCCTTGACATACTCCTTTCCACATCTGGAAACAGTATGTTGTTCCATGTATAGTTCTAACTGTAGCTTCTTGACCTGCATACAGATTTCTCAAGAGGCAAGTCAGGTGGTCTGGTATTCCCATCTCTTGAGGAATTTTCCAGTTTGTTGTGATTTACATAGTCAAAGGCTTTGGCATAGTCAAGAAAGCAGAAGTAGATGATTTTCTGGAACTCGCTCACTTTTTCAATGATCCAACAAAGGTTGACAATTTGATCTCTGGTTCTTCTGCCTTTGCTAAATCCAGCTTGAACATCTGGAGGTTCATGGTTCACGTACTGTGGAAGCCTGGCTTGGAGGATTTTGAGCAATACTTTACTAGCGTGTGAGATGAGTGCAATTGTGTGCTGGTTTGAGCATTCTTTGGCATTGCCTTTCTCTGGGATTGGAATTAAAACTGACCTTTTCCAGTCCTATGGCCACTGCTGAGTTTTCCAAATTTGCTGGCATATTGAGTGCAGTACTTTCACAGCATCACATTTTAGAATTTGAAATAGCTCAACTGGAGTTCCATCACCTCCACTAGCTTTGTTTGTAGTGATGCTTCCTAAGGCCCATTTGACTTTGCATTTCAGGATGTCTGGCTCTAGGTTGAGTGATCACACCACTGTGGTTATCTGGGTTATGAAGATCTTTTTTATACAGTTCTTCTGTGTATTCTTGCCACCTCTTCTTAGTATCTTCTGCTTCTGTTAGGTCCATAACATCTCTGTCCTTTATCGAGCCCAACTTTGCACGAAATGTTCCCTTGGTATCTCTAATTTTCTTGAAGAGACCTCTAGTCTTTCCCATTCTATTTGCATTGATCACTGAGGAAGGCTTTCTTATCTCTCTTTGCTATTCTTTGCAACTCTGCATTCAGATGGGTATATCTTTCCTTTTCTTCTTTGCCTTTCATTTCTCTTCTTACACAGATATTTGTAAGGCCTCCTCAGACAACCACTTTGCTTTTTTGCATTCCTTTTTCTTGGGGATGGTCTTGATCACTGCCTCCTGTACAATGTCACAAACCTCTGTCCATAGTTCTTCAGGCACTCTATCAAATCTAATCCCTTGAATCTATTTCTCACTTCTCATAAGGGATTTGATTTAGGTCATCCTAAATGGTCTAGTGGTTTTTCCCTACTTTCTTCAATTTAAGTCTGAATTTGGCATTAAGGAGTTCATGATCTGAGCCACAGTCAGCTCCCGGTCTTGTTTTTGCTGACTGTATAAACTTCTACATCTTTGGCTGCAAAGAATATAATCAATCTGATTTCGGTGTTGGCCATCTGGTGCTGTCCATGTGTAGAGTCTTCTCTTGTGTTATTTGAAGAGGGCGTTTTCTGTGACCAGTGCATTCTCTTGGCAAACTCTACTAGCCTTTGCCCTGCTTTATTCTGTACTCCAAGGCCAAATTTATCAGATACTCCAAGTATTTCTTGACTCCCTACTTTTGCATTCCAGTCCCCTATAACGAAAAGGACATCTCTTTGGGGTGTTAGTTCTTAGTAAGTCTTGTAGGAGTAGCTCTATACTGTCAGCAAAACAAGACCAGGAGCTGACTATGGCTCAGATCATGAACTCCTTATTGCCAAATTCATATTTTAAGAAAGTAGGGAAAGCCACCAGACCATTCAGGTATGACCTAAATCAAATCTCTTATGATTATACAGTGGAAGTGACAAATAGATCAATGGATTAGACCTGATAGAATGCCAAAAGAATTATGGACAGAGGTTCGTGACATTGTTTAGGAGGCAGTGATCAAGACCATCCCCAAGAAAAAGAAAAGCAAAAAGCCAAAATGGTTGTCTGAGGAGGCCTCAGAAATAGCTGAGAAAAGAAGAGAACCAAAAGGCAAAGGAGAAAAGGAAAGATATACCCATTTGAATGCAGAGTTCCAAAGAATAGCAAAGAGAGATAAGAAAGCCTTCCTCAGTGATCAAGGCAAAGAAATAGAGGAAAACAATAAAATGGAAAAGACTAGAGAGCTCTTCAAGAAAATTAGAGACATTATAGGAACATATCATGCAAACATGAGCACAATAAAGGACAGAAATGGTATGGACCCAACAGAAGCAGAAGATATTAAGAAGAAGTGGCAAGAATACACAGAAGAACTATACAAATAAGATCGTCATGATCCAGATAGTCATGACGGTGTGATCACTCACCTAGAGCCAGACATCCTGAAATGCAAAGTCAAATGGGCCTTAGGAAGCATCACTATCAAGAAGGCTGGCTGTGGAGGTGATGGAACTCCAGTTGAGCTATTTCAAATCCTAAAAGATGATGCTGTGAAAGTGCTGCACTCAATATGCCAGCAAATTTGGAAAACTCAGCAGTGGACACAGGACTGGAAAAGGTCAGTTTTCATTCCAATCCCAAAGAAAAGCAACACCAAAAAATACTTAAACTACCACACAATTGCACTCACACACAAGCAAAGTAATGCTCTAAATCCTCCATGCCAGGCCTCAACAGTATGTGAACCGTGAACTTCCAGATGTTTAAGCTGGATTTAGAAAAGGCAGAGGAACCAGAGATCAAATTGCCAACATCCATTGGATCATAGAAAAAGCAAGAGTTCCAGAAAAACATCTATTTCTGCTTTATTGACTATGCCAAAGCCTTTGACTGTGTGGATCACAACAAATACCAGACTACCTGACCTGCCTCCTGAGAACTTTGTATGCAGGTCAAGAAGCAATAGAACCGAACATGAAGCAACAGACTGGTTCCAAATAGGAAAAGGAATACGTCAAGGCTGTATATTGTCACCCTGCTCATTTAACTTATATGCAGAGTACATCATGAAAAATGCTGGGCTGGAAGAAGCACAAGCTGGAATCAAGATTGCTGGAAGAAATATCAGTAACCTCAAATATGCAGATGACACCACCCTTATGGCAGAAAGCAAAGAAGAACTAAAGAGCCTCTTAATGAAAGAGGAGAGTGAAAAAGTGGGCTTAAAATTTAACATTCAGAAAATGAAGATCATGGCATCCGTCCCATTACTTCCTGGCAAATAGATGGGGAAACGATGGAAACAGTGACAGACTTTATTTTCTTCGGCACCAAAATCACTCTGTTGGTGACTGCAGCCATGAAATTAAAAGGTGCTTTCTCCTTGGAAGAAAAGTTCTGACCAACCTAGACAGCATATTAAAAAGCAGAGACATTACTTTGCCAACAAAGGTCCATCTAGTCAATGCTATGTTTTTTCCAGTAATCATGTACGGATGTGAGAGTTGGACTATAAAGACTTGCTGAGCACTGAAGAATTGATGCTTTTGAACTGTGGTGTTGGAGAAGACTCTTGAGAGTCCATTGGACTGTAAGGAGATCAAAGCAGTCAATCCTCAAGGATATCAGTCTTGAATATTCATTGGAAGGACCAATGCTGAAGCTGAAGCTCCAGTACTTTGGCCACCTGATGGATGAACTGACTCACTGGAAAAGACCCTGATGCTGAGAAAGACTGAAGGCAGGAGGAGAAGGGGTTGACAGAGGATGAGATTGTTGGATGTCATCACCAACTCAATGGACATAAAGTTGAGTAAGCTCCGAGTTGGTATGGACATGGTAGCCTGGCGTGCTGCAGTCCATGGGGTCGCAAAGAGTCCGACATCACTGAGTGACTGACCTGAACTGAATCAGTGTATAAGCTCAGCTATTAAAACAACTTCATTAATCAGAAATGTTGTAAATTCTGATTCCTTCCAATTCTGTACCATTCTCTTCTTTCTGTGTCTACCATTTCGCTTTTTCTCCACTGCTCACTAGTTACATACAGACAAGACCCGTAAGACCCAGGGAAAAGCTGACTTTTCTTCAGGTTTGTAAGTCCAGGTATCACCAGCAGATGTCCCTACAACTAATGAGTTAGCTTCACAGGAAGAAGCACACTTTTACCATAGTAAAATGTAAATCAAAGTTAAATAAAAGAGAAATCACTGCTTTAAGTAAAAGTAGCTCTGATAATGAACCATGCCAGAACATGCTGTCCACTCTCAGGAGTCAGAAAATGCAGTTGGTTAAGAGAGGCAAAAGGTGTAGGAGACAAGCCAAGATATTTATTTCACTGTTATTTTTATGGATACAGTCGTGACCCGTATAAGTACTATGCCAGCACAATGAAGTCTTCTTGAATGAAGAGTAGGCTATTAATAAAGATTGTTTTCTTTTATTTCAAGACACCTACAATTGTCATTATTTTTACTTTCTCACACAGATTAAATAATTCAGTTTAGGGATTGGAAAAACAAACAGCCAACTTGCCAGAAATAAAACCAGAGTCTCTAGGCCAATATGATGTCTAACCTGCTAATTTTTGTCCCATATCCCCTTGAACCAGTGAAACCAACAATGTAGTCAGTATTTTAAATGGGATAGGCGACTACTAAAAGAGACAGATGTGAAATACCTTCAATTGTGATATTTTTTACCAACACTGGCTTGACTGCCTTGGAACCCATAAGGATGCCTGTAGTTCTCCAGTATAGTATGTTTGTGCCTGATTTCAACATTACCTGTAAAGAAAACACAAGACACTCAGGTCAGATAAACCATGCTACTTCCAACCATACCTATATCAAAGTTAATCCCCTATACACTTTTCAACACATTAAAATGAAACACGATTATCTGGAACCCACAAATTTAAATCAACTACTTACTGAGACTTAAGCTTTCCTTAAATTCACATTTTGTAAAAAAAAAAGAAAAAGTTTGCCAACCCCAAAAATACAGTAAAGAGGGAGGAACAGAAAATTCTTCAAGCGTGGAAGAAGATAAAATGAATTTCAAATCATGTGCATGAAGACTTGGTTTATATTTAAAAGACTCAATTTAGATTGTGAGAGGCACTTAGCCCAATTACATACTGATTGCTGTCACTATTCATAAGTAAATCTCTGGGCTCTGAAAACAAAAAGGTAATAGAATGAGTTTGCTTCCTTTTAAAATTACTTAACAAACAACACTGCAACAGCAACAAAAGAAAAATAGGACTGTTCTTATAGAATAGCCTGATTTGACTCTATGGCTCCAGAATGTAAATGATACAATGTCTAATATTTGCTTCCTTTGCCACCAGAACATTTTTATCAAATTACTTTTCCGATCAATTTCATGCTGATTCAGTCAAGTAAACTAATGAAATTAAAAGATGCTTACTCCTTGGAAGGAAAGTTATGACCAACCTAGCCAGCATATTAAAAAGCAGACACATTACTTTGTCAACAAAGGTCCGTCTAGTCAAGGCTATGGTTTTTCCAGTGGTCATGTATGGATGTGAGAGTGGACTATAAAGAAAGCTGATTGCCAAAGAATTGATGCTTTTGAATTGTGGTGTTAGAAAAGACTCTTGAGAGTCCCTTGGACTGCCAGGAGATCCAACCAGTCCATCCTAAAGGAGATCAGTCCTGGGTGTTCATTGGAAGGACTGATTTTGAAGCTGAAAGTCTAATACTTTGGCCACCTGATGCGAAGAGCTGACTCATTTGAAAAGACCCTGATGCTGGGAAAGATTGAGGGCAGGAGAAGAAAGGGATTATAGAGGATGGGATGGTTGGATGGCATCACCAACTCAATGGACATGAGTCTGGGTGGACTCCGGGAGTTAGTGATGGACAGGCAGGCCTGTCATGCTGCGGTTCACGGGGTCGCAAAGAGTCGGACACGACTGAGCGACTGAACTGAACTGAAGGGTGTTTTGCTTTCTCATTTGCCACCCTTATACCTCTATGGAGTCTGGCTGGGCGAATTCAAGCAATATAAAATTAAAACATATCTGACTACCTCACCCTGCCAGAGAGTCAGAAAAGCTGTATGTTAAATACTCTTCCTTTGTGTTAAGTCTTTACAAGTGAAGAAAGCATATTTGCTGCCAAGGGTTACTTGTACCTTCAAAGCCCAGAGGACTGAAAGCTTAGGTGAATGGATTTTAATTCGTACTAATATCACTTCCAGGCATACAGATCAAAAAAATTACTCTGAAAGGATGCATTATATTAATCACTCAAGGATGAGGTATCTGCTACAACACAAAGGCAAGGATGGATGGGCACTTATTGAAACAGTGTTCAATCTACACGGCAGGCACCATGTTAGGCCCTCCCTATGTATCCTCTCAATGGACATGAGTTTGAGCAAACCCCGGGAGATGGTAAAGGACAGGGCAGCCTGGCATGCTGCAGTCCATGGGGTCACAAAGAGTCAGACGTGACTGAGCCACTGAATAAAATGTATCCTCTCATTTAACTCTGCAAGATTGGTCCTATTTCTCATATGAACTATTAGAGTCAAAGAGACAAAGTCAATTGCCTAAAGAAACACAACGACTATAAACCAGAGCTGCTGCTGTTGTTTAGTCGCTATTTCTGATTTTTGCAACTCCATGGACTATAGGCTGCCAGGCTCCTCTGTCCATGAGATATCCCAGGCAAGAACCCTGGAGTGCTTTGCCATTTCCTTCTCCAGGGGACCTTCCCGACTCAGGGATCAAATTAGGGTATAGTACTTTACCATGTTGTGTTCGTTTCTGCTGTACAATAAGTGAATCAGCTATATGTGCACACATATGCCCTCTTTTTTGGATTTCCTTCCCATTTAAGTCACCACAGAGCATTTGGTAGAGTTCCCTGTGCTATACAGCAGGTTCTCATTAGTCATCTATTTTATACCTAGTAGTGTATATATGTCAATCCCAATCTTCCAATTCACCCCACTCCCTTCCCCGCTTAGTGTCCAAACATTTGTTCACTATATCTGTGTCTCTATTTCTTCCTTGTAAAAAGGTTCATCTATACCATTTTTCTAGATTTTAAATCCATGTCTCACTCCAAAGGGACAGTGCCTCAAATAATAACAGATTTAGGGACTGTGTTACCTAATAATTGCCTTCAAACACTCAGGGTTGTCCTTAAAGAAATAAGCAGTTTACCAGACACAACCAGAAAGGGTAGAATTTTGAACAATGGGTAACAGATAGAAAGCAGGTTTCAGCTCCAGACATGGATGAATTTTGTGATATGCAGAGCTGTGCAAAACTGGGCTCAGAACAGTCCCCAAGAAGACAACTTTGAAAATCGCTTCTTGGGGTAACTGCAGAGAAAGCTGGATAAAAGAAACTCAGTTCAGTTCCATTGCTCAGTCATGTCTGGCTCTTTGCAACCCCATGGACTGGAGCATGCCAGGCTTCCGTGTCCATCACCAACTCTGGAGCTTGCTCAAACTAATGTCCATCGAGTCAGTGATGCCATCCAACCATCTCGTTCTCTTCATCCCCATCTCCTCCTGCCTTCAACCTTTCCCAGCATCAGGATCTTTTCCATTGAGTCAGTTCTTCACATCAGGTGGCCAAAGTACTGGGGTTTCAGCTTCAGCACCAGTCCTTCCAATGAATATTCAGGACTGATTTCCCTTAGGATAGACTGGTTGGATGTCCTTGCAGTCCAAGGGATTCTCAAGAGTCTTCTCCAACACCACAGTTCAAAAGCATCAATTCTTCAGTGCTCAACTTTCTTTATAGTCCAGCTCTCACATCCATACATTATTACTGGAAAAGCCACAGCTTTGACTAGATGGACCTTTGTCGGCAAAGTAATGTCTCTGTTTTTTAATATGCAGTCTAGGTTGGTCATAGCTTTTCTTCCAAGGAGTAAGCGTCTTTTAATTTCATGGCTGCAGTCACCATCTGCAGTGATTTTGGAGCCCAAGAAAATAAAGTTTGTCACTATTTCCATTGTTTTCCTATCTATTTGTCATGAAGTGATGGGATCAGATGCCATGATCTTTGTTTTCTGAATGCTGAGCTTTAAGCCAACTTTTTCACTCTCCTCTTTCACTTTCATCAAGAGGCTCTTTAGTTCTTTGCTTTCTGCCATAAGGGTGGTGTCATCTGCATATCTGAGGTTATTGGTATTTCTCCCAGCAATCTTGATTCCAGCTTCAGCTTCATCCAGCCCAGCGTTTCTCATGGTGTACTCTGCATATAAGTAAAATGAGTAGGGTGACAATATACAGCCTTGACATATTCCTTTCCCTATTTGGAACCAGTCTGTTGTTCCATGTCCAGTTCTAACTGTTGCTTCCTGACCTGCATTCAGATTTCTCAAGAGGCAGGTCAGGTGGTCTGATATTCCCATCTCTTGAACAATTTTCCACAGTTTGTTGTGATCCACATAGTCAAAGGATTTGGCATAATCAATAAAGCAGAAGTAGACATTTTTCTGGAACTTGTTTCCTTTTTCTATGATCCAATGGATGTTAGCAATTTGATCTCTGGTTCCTCTGCCTTTTCTAAATCCAGCTTGAATATTTGGAAGTTTATGGTTCATGTACTGTTGAAGCCTGACTTGGAGAATTTTGAGCATTACTTCGCTAGTGTGTGAGATGAGTGCAATTGTGCAGTAGTTTGAGCATTCTTTGGCATTGCCTTTCTTTGGGATTGGAATGAAAAGTGACCTTTTCCATTCCTGTGGCCACTACTGAGTTTTCCAAATTTGCTGGCATATTGGGTGCAGCACTTTCACAGCATCATCTTTTAGGATTTGAAATAGCTCAACTGGAATTCCATCACATCTATGGTTAGCTTTGTTCATAGTGATGCTTCGAACTCAAGGATCCACCCAATGCCAAGAGTCACTGATTAATATCTTTCATATGATAACCACATCTGTAAACTTACATACCCAGAGGTTCTGTATATTAATTCTGAGTAGACTTCATTCCTGTTAATGCCTCCCTTGAAAAGCAGGACAGTTGAAGTGTGATAGGAAAGAGCAGGGAGAAGGAGCTAAGGAGAAAAGAAAAGGAAAGAAAATAATACTAGAAAGAGCCTGAGTCCATGAAACTTAGGGGCAATTTCTTCCCTAACTAGAAATTTCTAAGTTAAAAGATAATTTTTTTCTTTAAAATAAACTTTTAAAAATAAGTTTGAGAAAAGAAAGGAGAAGAATGGGGTTGGTATGAGAGAAGAGCAGAGAGAGACTTACAGAATGAGAGCCCCATTCTCCATTGTCTGTGAGTTTTACCCACTTGTCAGCGGTGGTGTCCATCTCCTGGCACTGATCATTCTGAATCTGTGGAGTAAACATAAGGGCCCAGTAAAGCTCAGTGAACAGTGTTTTTAATTAGATGTGTCACTCATCACAGGACAGGCTACAAGAGCTTCTTTCAATGTGTAGGAAACAACAGCCACGAGTAATTATCAATAAGTAAACACACCAGATCTCTGGAGCCTGAGTGACAACTGCATGAGTATGTAGTTCTAAGTGAATCTTTCTCATTATTGTAACAAAAAGACAAGCCCATTAAGAAGTTGGAAATTGGGCAAGCAGGAGCATGGGAAGCAGAGGAGGAGAGGGGAGTTAACACTGAAAATTCACATAGAGGAGAAAAAGTCATTGCAAAAATGTAAAAGCTTGTGTTCACCATGCAGGCCCAATAGTATAAAAATAAATTTTATTTTTATAAGATTTAGGGCCATTTAAACCTTAAATTAATAAATAAATGAAATCTGATTTGTTTTCAGTTCCCCAAGACTTAATCCAAATGTGTGCATAAGTGGCTATAGCCAAAGTCAAAGACCCCGGTTGGTATCTGGGGACAAATGTTGATACTTTACAGCAATTCAAATAAATACAGCTAATATCTTCAGCACCAAACATCTTGTGCTTTCCAGACAATTCTTCTAAAATACCTAGGAGTTGGGACATACCTCTCCAAGTCTACAAAAAGTAAACAGACATCAAAAATGTCTCTGTAATTTTTTTACAATCTTGATTTCTTGAGGCTATATTTACAGTCTTGACTTCTCCTCGTAGCTCCTGCAATGCAGGTTCAATCCCTGGGTCAGGAACATCCCCTGGAGAAGGAAATGGCAACCCACTCCAGTATTCTTGCCTGGAGAATCCCTTGGACAGAGGAGCTTGGCGGGCTACAGTCCATGGGGTTGCAGAGAGTCAGACATGACTTAGCAAGTGAGCACATAATAGTCAGCATCAAAGTGGGGTTGAAATAATATCTCATCATCTGTACTTCCTCCAAAATGGCTATTTCTCTATTCTTTAAGTTATTTTTCCACTTTATTCACTCCCCTGACTAATTTCACAAACAGCATTAATATCTTGTCAGTAAGAGCTATTTCCTAAAGACTTGACTAACTAGAAAACAGATCCTTTTAACAGCCAAAACCAGAGGAAATCAGCTACTAAGGATATTTGCTTTAACTGAATTTAAGTACCATATTTATATTATAAGCATAATGACAATCAATACGAATGTTAAGCCATTTTTAAACAGATATAAACCCTTTATATACCTTTTTTGGTCCATATTTGCATAAACTGAAAGCTTTTTTCTCAGCAGATATCATACATCTAGTGTTATTTTGACAGTCTACTAGCATTCTGGAGATCTGAGTCCTCTCGTTACTCATTCTAAAAGTAACTAGTAAAGGTATAACCTTGGTCCAATCACTTCTTCTGTCTAGGTTTGAGTTTCATCATTTAAAAAAAAAAAAAAAGTATGTGTGGAGGGGAGAGCTGAATGAAACTCCCAGACTCCTAACATTAAATATTTTACTGCTTTCAATCTGTAACGTTCACAGGTACATCTGCATCCTTTAATCTTCAGACATTCCCTTTCCATTAACTACTAGCAGGATGGACATAAGGCACTGACTGTCTGAGTCAATAAATTGCAACCTATTAAGCTGAAACATCAACAAAAGAGGAAACATAAACTCACCATCCCTTTTCAATCCATAACCAGAAGAACAAAGGCATCACTGAGAGGAAGCAATGAAACTTCATGCCTTAAGAATACCTTCACTGACAACTCTCAAAGGACTTAATAGACAACACAGAACTAAATGTTTATTCAAACAATTATACAATTACCTTGCTTTTTAACTTTATTTTAGTAATATTTCAAAAATATCCCATGGAATATGGAGTTATTCACTCTGAGAAGTGTCTTGCAAACAAAATATAACTTAAAAAGCCAATCTGTTTGAATATTGCTTAATATCTTAAACTCATCAAAGGATATTAAGAGTAAAGAGGGTCCTTAAAAGGTCTGGTCTACAATCCTCTTTATGAAAAGGAATGTTGAGAGCTGAAAAGTTAGTTGTCCAGTAACACACAACCAGCAACTGCAGAATTGGGACATGAGCCAGAATCTCTTGACTTTAAATCTTAGGCTCATATATTCACAAAAAATACTTCCTAGCAAACTTTTGATTTAGAAATTTCCATTATCAAGAGCAATATAAATTTGCTTTAGCATTATCAGTACATTTATCCCTGAAATCTGGGCCACAGAAACATTTTACAAGATATTTTCCCAGTTACTTGCACAACACACATACTTTTTTTTTTTTTTTTTGGTTTAAGAAGTCAATCGGAACAATTTTTTCTCAAGCATTTGAGTCACTGCCACAACAAATATTTGCACAATTAGGTACAGTTTACATAAAAATAGCTAAATAATCTTTGTGGTAACATCCTGTTCTGTTAGACTATTATTTTATCCTATAGTCTTTAATGTTATTTAATCTCTTGCCAGAGACATCAACTACCTCATCCCTTGATTTCTTTATATTGTACAAAACTGGGATAATCAGCAAGATACAGTCATTTCTAGTTCTGTAATATCGCCCATGAGTACATTTAAATAATTCAAATATTTAAAATTGAAAACAGAAGAAAAATATTTTTAAATAAAAACCAAGATTGGTGAAAACATATTTTTAAACAAAATAGCATCTATCACTATAAAAAAATTAAATGAATCTCAGGAAATATATTCAACACACAAAAAGTCTCAACCAAATGGTCACCTAATGATCATATCCAAAAGGAAAACAACCTGAATGTTATTCTACAAGGAGAGAACTCAGAGGTAAAAAAATAATTATTAACCAGAAAGGATTATAGAAAAAATAAATATTTCTTATCGAAAGCTTCAGTTAACACAAAAAACCAAGGCACACATTGAAATGGAAACAAATGATTAAGAGAAATTTTACATGAATGCCCTTTAAAAACTGAATTCTAGAATATAAAAGGCCTTACAAAGAACTCAAAGAAGATGTTGTTGTCCACATATTGGTACTCAAAGAAGACATAACCTGACTTCTTGAGGTGCACAGCATAGATCAAGGACACTGTGCAGTCATCACGATTGGACTCTATGTAGTTTCCACGAGGGACCCAAGAAGAGCTGTGGAAACAAAACCATTTCATGTTAGCATTCAGAAACCTCTCTGTTCACAAGTTCTATAACCGAGATTTAAAAGCAGTTCTGTCAACAAAGCGCAGCAGGGAAGTCTGAAGTGCATGTGGACCCCAAAGGCCAACACCACTGCTTGAAAAAAGGTTCAGGTCTTGTGGCGCATAACTTCCTAAACTCATCGTGAGATGATGCAATTAATGTGCCATGCAGCTGCTGCTTATCACCAAAAACATGATCACTAGATAGCTGGTCACTAATTCTAGCAGTCTTTGATGGAATTACTCTCAAATAATATCTAAAGTTTTATTTACAAACACATATTGGCAGGGGTGTGTCCATTTATTATGAGAGAAGAAATCATCCTAGAAAAAGTCCTTTAAAAGTGACTCTAAATACTTTTTAATGTTTATTTTGTATTGGGGTATAGTCAATGAACAATGCTGTGATCGTTCCATGTGAACAGCAAAGGGCCTCAGTTATACATATACACTTATCTTTCTCCCTCAAACTCCCCTTCCCTCCAGGTTGCCACATAACACTGAGCTGAAAAAAAAAGAGAGAGAGAAAGTGGAATCTAAGAAACAAACCACAAAGGGACTTATAGATACAGAGAACAGACTAGTTTTCTGTGGTTGCCAGGGAGGGGGGAGCAGAATAGATGGAGGGGATGAAGGGGTACCAACCTCCAGTTATGAATAAGTCATGAGGTTGTAAAAAACAAGATAAAGAATATGGTCAATACTGTAATAACTTATTGTGGTGATCGTTTCATAATATATGCCACTGTCAAATCACTATGTAATGCTCCTGAAACTAGCATAATATCAATTTGCTATGCAACTGTTATATTTCGATTGTTTAAAAAAAAAAAGAAGTACATGATCAGCCAGATGGAAAAATATAATAAAGTGAACCTAAATAAAATGTAGATCATAGTGTCATAGTACATAGTAGGAGCAAAAGTCTGATAGGAAATTTTATTTAAAAAATAAAAGATTAAGTAAATATACTAGTGAACAAAAGTTGGATTGTAAATCTAACCATAAGCTAATTCTTAGATTAATCAACAGTGAGTCATGCGTCCACTTCTGGGCCAAGAAAGTTTCCAACCAGACTGTATGACAGCACAACTTAATATCCTTCTCTTTGAATGTAACTTTCCATTTGGATTATAAGAGTGAGATTTTTGGCAAATTCTTTTTACTAACAACAACAAAAAAAAAGACTGAGACTTCCACGTCTCAACATGACTCACTGATTGGTACTGGACTTGCCCTTTTCTTTAACAATCCAGTAAACTAAACAAAACACACCAGCCACGCTCCGGCACTCACACTAGCCAGTGCAGGACCGAGGGTCTTGACAGCAGGAAAACGCATGAGACAAAGCCCAAGCTGACCCTGACCTCATTCATTCTCAGGACACTTTCCAGACTCTGGCACGGGGAGACAGCTCCCAGAGCACAGTGGTCTCACTGAGTGGAGAAACAGGGACGAATGTCTGGGGGAAGCTGAAATAACCAGAATTTACAGGCATGAGAAGCAGAGAAAACAGGGGCTCCAGAAGTCCACATGGAGCTTCTCTATAGGCCCAGGCTTGGGGCTGGAATGTGCAGGCCTAGTAGAGAACAGCCACTGCAAAACTAAGTCAAAATCAGAGAGGTCACGTTTATGGGTATTGCAGGATCTCCAGGCCAGCCAGAGAGGAGAAAATTTAATAACCACATTGGACATCCATCTGAGACTCCAGAAGTGCCACATTTTAGGAATAAGGACCATGCCCTAGGGTAGGTATCCACAATTTTTTTCATAAAGGGCCAAAGAGTCCATAACTGGGGCTTTATGAGCCATGTGATCTCTCCTGCAGTACTCCACTAGGCAATTATAGCTCAAAAGCAGCCATAGATAACACATAAATAAATGAATGCAGCTGTGTTCCAATATAACATTATTTATAAAAAAGGAGTAGGCTATAGTGTGCCCTAGAGTAAAGACCATGAGCTAGAACTAAGTGTGAAACCAATACAGAGCCACCTTAAAAAAATTCTAAATACCAGACCTAACGAGACACTCTTCTGGTAAATATGCAGCCTTCCAGATCAAAATCCAACGTCTTTTACACAAAAGAAAAAAATAATCCACATTCTCCACATTGTAACACTCATGATGCCTAAGATACATTAAAAATTTACTAGAAATGCAAAGAAGTGGTAAAACATGACCCTTAATTGACAACAAAGAATGAAAAGAAACAGAAAAGTATTTAAGACAGCTTTTAAAAATATAATCAAAAAACATCAAGAGATGAATACAGTAAGTGAAGGCATGAATAATCCCAACTATTTAAAGGGAAATAATAACTATTTTAAAAACTAAATGGAAAATTCTACAGCTGAAAACTACTATTTGTGAAATTTAAAATTCAATAGATGAGCTTAAGATCAAGTTTGAAACTGCAAAAGAAATACTGACAGAGCAATAGAAACTATGTAATCTGAAGTATAAGAGAGAAAAATGGGGGGAAATGGAGTCTCAGTGACTACGGACAACACCAAGTGGCCTAACTTACATGTAAATGGAGTTATAGAAGGAAAATAGGCAGAGAAGGGGGCAGAAAAACATATTGGTGAAAGAATAGCTTTAAAAAATTCCCAAATTTAATAACAATATCAACCTACAGATCCAGGAAACTCAGTCAACTTCAAGCAGAGTAAAAATACAAAGAAAACCAATGCTTTCTTTGAGTCATGTGTCAACTTTTGGGCCAAAAAAGTTTCCAACCAGACTATCTGACAGCACAACTTAATATCTTCTCTTCAAATTTAACTTTCTATCTGGATTACAAGAGTGAGATTTTTGGAATTCTTTGTTTTTACTAACAAAAAAATAATAATAAAAGACTGAGACTTCCACATCTCAACATGACTAGCAAAGAAATAGAGAACACATTATAAGCAAAGAAATACAGAACATATTATAAGTAGTCAAGGAAACAATGACACATTACATAAAAGGAAGCTAACCAAGCAAAATACAGCTAATTCTTTTTTTCTTATCACAAACAAGGGAGAGTTCAGAAGGTAATGAATGGAACACCTTTAAAACACAGAAGGAGAAAAGTAAAAGTCCAGAGTCCTACGTCCAACAAAATATTCTTCAAAACTGAGGCTAAATAAAGATGTGTTTAGATTTCAGAAAGTTGAGAGAATTTATGAGCAGCAGACCTGCATGAAATGATAAACAAAATTTTACAGATTAAAAAAATAATACTGAACACACATTTATAAAATCGGAGAAAAGAGTATCAACAACCGTAAATACATAGATAAAAACGTAAAGCTACATTTTTCTCAAGTTTTTTAAAAATTAACTGATTCTTTACAACACATTTCATTGTATTACAGGGTTTATGATGTGTTCCTAAATATATGATAATAGCACCAGGATAAGGGCATAAAGGTAACTATACTGTTGTAAAGCTTTACATATTATATAAAAGTACAATAACAATACTAATTATACTTTAAGAATTGTAAGTAGCCTTTGCAGGATATCTAAAGATGTAAAAACATCAACTACAACAGAAAACATTGATAAATTGTACTTTTAAATTTTAAACTTTTGGTTATTTAAAAACACCCCTGAGAAAATGAGAAAGCAAAAGCTGCAGATAAAAGAACTATTTCACACACATATATGTTACATGTGCATGCATATGTGTATAGGTTAAATATATAGATTCATGACAAAACTTCCTTCATGTCAAGCATACACAATGAACTACTACAACTCAATAATCAACTGACCCAAAAACATAACAAATGGATAAATATTTGACACTTAACACATACACACACACCCACAAACATATGGACTATGAACATATGAATAGTGCTCAATACCTTTATACAGAAGGAAATGAAAAAAAAACCACACAAAGAAATACCATTTCTCATACATACACTAGAAAGACTAAAATAAACCAAGACTTCTGTACAATATTTTACAATGTAAATAACTAGAATTCAAATGCACTGCTAGAGTCTAATGCTACAATCATTTTGAAAATCTCTGACAACTTCTTACAAAGTTCAACACACATCTTCTATATGATCCAAGCAATTAAAAAGAAGTAAAAAGAAAGCAAGATTGGGTGGATAGAAGGAAGGAAGGAAGGAAAAAGGGAGAGGGAGGGAGGAAAGGAGACAAGCTTAGCAGTAATCAACTGAAATTTACACTGAGAAAATGATACTCAATACACTGAAAAATTTCTGCTTATCGTTCGATTTCTTTAATGAATAAGAAATTTCAAGTAGAAAAAAAAAGCCATGTGAATATCTCCTGCTCACCAAAACAAAGATCTGAGGTCTTACAACATCCTGCTGGTACTCTCCTTTCAGTTCAGTTCAGTCCGACTCTTTGCGACCCCATGAATCACAGCATGCCAGGCCTCCCTATCCATCACCATCTCCTAGAGTTCACTCAGACTCACGACCAACGAGTCAGTGACGCCATCCAGCCATCTCATCCTCTGTTGTCCCCTTCTCCTCCTGCCCCCAATCCCTCCCAGCATCAGTCTTTTCCAATGAGTCAACTCTTCGCATGAGGTGGCCAAAGTACTGGAGTTTCAGCTTCAGCATCAGTCCTTCCAAAGAAATCCCAGGGCTGATCTCCTTCAGAATGGACTGGTTGGATCTCCTTGCAGTCCAAGGGACTCTCAAGAGTCTTCTCCAACACCACAGTTCAAAAGCATCAATTTTTCGGCGCTCAGCCTTCTTCACAGTCCAACTCTCACATCCATACATGACCACTGGAAAAACCATAGCCTTGACTAGACGGACCTTTGTTGGCAAAGTAATGTCTCTGCTTTTGAATATGCTATCTAGGTTGGTCATAACTTTCCTTCCAATGAGTAAGCATCTTTTAATTTCATGGCTGCAGTCACCATCTGCAGTGATTTTGGAGCCCCCCCAAAAATAAAGTCTGACACTGTTTCCACTGTTTCCCCATCTATTTCCCATGAAGTGATGGGACCAGATGCCATGATCTTAGTTTTCTGAATGTTGAGCTTTAAGCCAACTTTTTCACTCTCCACTTTCACTTTCATCAAGAGGCTTTTTAATTCGTCTTCACTTTATGCCATAAGGGTGGTGTCATCTGAATATCTGAGGTTATTGATATTTCTCCTGGCAATCTTGATTCCAGCTTGTGTTTCTCCTTTAAGAACTCTTTAATTTAAAGAATTTAAATTATACACACAAAAAGGTTTCACACGTTATACAAAGGTACAGTGTTCCTGTGAAATCTTTCATAAGCTGAAATGGTATAAAGCAAAGAAGTAATTACCTTAGCACACAAATTAATTTACAAAATAAACTGTGAGAAAGCAATTATCCCACAGATACAGTTCAAAGTTACGATGACCTGATGCTGAGATGCTGAATGTAGTTCCCAGAAAGAGCTTAGTGGGGCCACTCTCACCGCACAGGGTGCAAACTGCCTCTAGGGCAGCTCCATTTGTGCAAAATCAATGCTACACAGCACTTTTGCCTTTTGCCTTTTTTTTTTTTTTTTTGTAAAAGCGAAAATCCTCTTCAGATTCCTTTTGGTTAACAAAAACAGGTACTAACATAGGTCATCCATAAAAGTGAAATGACGTATTAAATAAAACCAACTCTGGAAAAGCAGAGGTTATCTGTGTGTGCATGTATACACACATATATGTATTAATAGATGTACATACATATACAACATGGGTTTGAACTGCACCATTCACTGATACTCAGACGATTTTCACTAAATACACATTACAGTACTATTGGATCCATGGTTGGTTGAATCCACCAGTTGCTGAAGGGAGGATACAAAAGGCCAACTTACAGTTGTATTTTCAACTTTAAGGAGGTAGGCACTCCCACCCCCATAATGCTCAAGGGTCAACTGCATTTATACATGTGTACATTTATACACACATATATATAGTTTTTCCTCTGGCAGAGGAACCAGAGATCAAATTGCCAGCATCCGCTGGATCATCAAAAAAGCAAGAGAGTTCCAGAAAAATATCTTTTTCTGCTTTATTGACTATGCCAAAGCCTTTGACTGTGTGGATCACAATCAACTGTGGAAAATTCTGAAAGAGATGGGAATACCAGACCACCAGTCCTGCTTCTTGAGAAACCTGTATGCAGGACAGGAAGCAACAGTTAGAACTGGACAGGGAACAACAGACTGGTTCCAAATAGGAAAAGGAATACGTCAAGGCTGTATATTGTCACCCTGCTTATTTAACTTATATGCAGAGTACATCATGAGAAACACTGAGCTGGAAGAAACACAAGCTGGAATTAAGATTGCCGGGAGAAATATCAATAACCTCAGAAATGCAGATGACACCACCCTTATGGCAGAAAGTGAAGACGAATTAAAAAGCCTCTTGATGAAAGTGAAAGAGGAGAGTGAAAAAGTTGGCTTAAAGCTCAACATTCAGAAAACTAAGATCATGGCGTCTGGTCCCATCACTTCATGGGAAATAGATGGGGAAACAGTGGAAACAGTGTCAGACTTTATTTTTGGGGCTCCAAAATCACTGCAGATGGTGATTGCAGCCATGAAATTAAAAGACACTTACTCCTTAGAAGGAAAGTTATGACCAACCTAGATAGCATATTCAAAAGCAGAGATTACTTTGCCAAAAAAGGTCCGTCTAGTCAAGGCTATGGTTTTTCCTGTGGTCATGTATAGATGTGAGAGTTGGACTGTGAAGAAGGCTGAGCGCTGAAGAATTGATGCTTTTGAACTGTGGTGTTGGAGAAGACTCTTCAGAGTCCCTTGGACTACAAGGAGATCCAAACAGTCCATCCTAAAGGAGATCAGTCCTGGATGTTCATTGGAAGGACTGATGCTGAAGCTCCAGTACTTTGGCCACCTCATGCGAAGAGTTGACTCATTGGAAAAGACTCTGATGCTGGGAGGGATTGGGGGCAGGAGGAGAAGGGGACAACAGAGGATGAGATGGCTGGATGGCATCACCGACTCATGGGATATGAGTTTGAGTGAACTCCAGGAGTTGGTGATAGACAGGGAGGCCTGTGCTGTGATTCATGGGGTCGCAAAGAGTCGGACACAACTGAGCGACTGAATTAAACATATAATTTTTATATATATAGTTAGAGAAATAATCCTATTAGTGCTATCTAATATCACGACTCTATATGATGAAATGACCATTATCTGAAGAGTAAAAATGGCCGAGAGAGAGACTGCTAGAAAGCAAGGGGGATGAAGAGAAGGTAGGAAGGAAGGAGGAGCAAACGTGTCTACTTTCACAGCTAAATAATTCCCCAACATCTTTAGTTCAGGGTAAAAAATGTGAGTCATTTTTTATTTGAATCATTTTAGCTCAGGGGAAAAAATGTGACCATCCTTGTCAGAAGGTAGCCAGAGGCTGGAAGTTTAATTGTACAAAACACAGGCACATGAAGGGGAATGTTAAATAGTCAAATAAGAAAACAGGAAGGGTGAGAACCCAAAGATAAAAATACTGTGTTTTTTCAAAACAGTTTAACCTTCCTCCAATATTGTCACAGGCAAAGCTATAATCTCCTATTAAAAAGGTGGAAATTAAGTAAAAGTGCTTTCTACCTTAGGTGTTTGGCCCACTCTATGTCGCAGAAAATCATCAAGTGTACAAATGAAGGTTATACATTTTTCATTTTCAAGGAAAATTTTAAAAATGGAAAATATTCATTAAAATTAGAAAAGAGTTTGTAGAACTACTGGCTTTAATATAGTTATAAATATATTAGAAAACTAAGTTGCTTTTCTAATACTTTTATTGCATTTTACATACTATATGTTATGTCCTAAGAGCAATTATTTTAACTTCATGAAAATTCCCAGGTGCTTCCCTGGTGGCTCAGATGTTAAAGCAGTGCGGGAGACCTGGGTTCGATCCCTGGGTTGGGAAGATTCCCTGGAGAAAGAACTGGCACCCCACTCCAGTACTCTTGCCTGGAAAATCCCATGGACGGAGAAGCCTGGTAGGTTGCAGTCCGTGGGGTCGCTAAGAGTGGGACACGACTGAGCAACTTCACTTTCTTTCTTTCATGAAAATACAGCTACATAATTCATAAGGACTGTCTAAAAAATATGACTATTTGCAATCAGTTTACCTATAGTGCTTGCTTCAGCAGCACATATGCAGTTAGTTTACCTATAATCCCAATCACTACCAAGGTTAACCTCAACTTCTTTCTGGAAAAGAGCAACTACACCCTCGTCAAGGCTCCTTTGGATTCTTACTTGTTACAGCCCTCTGGCCTGCTATCAGAAGGGCCGACCACAGTGTCCATGAATGTTGCGACGTTGGAAAATCCAGCCGGCAATTCATCCCATTCGTCAAATTTGATGCCACTGCCCAAGGAGTAGGTGCCTTCACCACACTTACTGCATACCTGGTTCTTCATTTCTAGATACTCCCCAGAAGCACAGGAGAAAGCTGGAAGGCAAAATGCATAACCCGTTAGTCATCACACGTCCCCCTTCAGTTTCCTCCCTTCATCCCTATCACTAGTATTGTTTTCATAAAGCTCTGGTCATGTTACACCCTAATGAAAGTTTTCCAGAGTTTTCCTTATCACTACAGGGACTTCACAGTCTGTCCCCACCCCATTTTACCAGGTTCATCACTTGACCTATTCTCTTCCAACCACAACAAAATTATTATTACTCCCAAAATATTTCATCCTTTCTTGTCACTCTAGTTTTTGGAGTTGCTGACCAACCCATGTGCTCACCCTAAAAACTCATGTTCCTAACTCAAAAATGACCCTCTTTATAACAGAAGATGGGTTCCTGCCCCTCCAGGCAGTCAACTGGGGCTCCCGCTGTACTCCTACAATACTCTTTTTATAATAGCTTCCCTTAAAGATAGAAAAACAGAGAGACAAATATTACTTATCAATTGATGTGAGATTTCGAGGTTCCAAAAAACAGGCATCATTATTTTTGAATATTAGCTAATTGTACCTGGCTAATACTAAGTGCAAATAAAAGGTTTATCTGAAAAGAGGGGATGTATGCATACATGGGCTTCCCAGGTGGGGCTACTGGTAACGAACCCCCTTGTCAATGCAGGAGACATAAGAGACCCAGGTTCAACCCCTGGGTCAGGAAGATCCCCTAGAGAAGGGCTTTGCAACCCACTCCAGTATTCTTGCCTGGAGAATCCCATGGACAGAGGAGCCTGGCGGGCTACAGTCCATGTGGTTGCACGACTGAAGCGATTCAGCATGCATGCTGAATACATGCATGTATACATATGGCTGATTCACTTTGCTGTATAGCAGAAACTGACACATCAGTATAAAGCAACTGTATCCAAATAAAATATAAAATAAAAATGAAAGAAAAAGGTTGATCCAGTGAGTAACATAAACACAAAGGGGATAACAAGAGGGTAGTGCTTCACGTGTATCAGCTAAACAAGTATCCCCACTCTGAAACCATGAGTCCACATTTTCAATATTCACGACTCTCACCCAGTCATTTCCACAGCCTCCACTTTTTTTTTTTTTTAACTGATGCCAGGCTCTGTGCAAATCCTCAGACGGAACCAGAGACAGAAGCCACAGGCAAAGTGCAGAACAGATGACACAGTTACAAAAAAGACGGCAATTCTTCTGCTGTTATTACTCATTCAGCAAACACAAATCTATGTCCCCCAAATGTGTGGTTCTGTGCTCAGGGCAGTATTAGTGACTCAAACATAGCAAAGAGCTTTCTAATCCTTTAATCAGGATATTAAAGAACAAGAACAAAATAAAACCTCCAAATTACCTGATGAAGAAAAACAAATCTCCCAACAGACAGTGAAGCAGCAAAACCTCACATTTAGATAGATTTTCCTTTTAGAATACATGGAAATGTGGCAAAAAATAAGAACAAGATAATTTTGAAAAAAAAATTAAAGAATTAGAGCTAAGCATCCTGTATCCTGCATTGAACCTGGACTGCCAATTCGTTTCTTATATGATATTATACATGGATGCTTGGGGCTGGTGCACTGGGATGACCCAGAGGGATGGTACGGAGAGGGAGGTGGGAGGGGGGTTCAAGATGGGGAACACGTGTACACCCATGGCGGATTCATGTTGATGTATGGCAAAACCAATACAACACTGTAAAGTAATTAGCCTCCAATTAAAATAAATAAATTTAAATTACAAAAAAATAGAATTAGTGCTAAAACCCATATTCATCTACTTACTTATCCAATGAACAAATGCTGTCTTCAAAAAAGTTTAAGATACTGTAAAATGAACTTCTAACCCTCAAATTAGCAGGATATCAGAAAATAAGAAAAGATTAGGCAAAAAGTATTACATGCTGGCTACAAGGTCAAAACTCTCTCAGATCAAGGTGTACCACTTCCAAACTGTGACCTTGAGTGAGGTACTTCAAGCCTCAGTTTCTGTCTCTGAAAAATCAGATAATAATCATAGTACTTCCCTATAGGGATATACTGAGAAAATACAGTACAAAGTGGTCTATACAGCATCTTGCATTTAATAAATGCTCACAACATATGGTTGTGATCACTACCAACACAACCAGGAGAGAAATATAGTAACAAAAAATTTTTATTTTGCTTTGTATGGTTTATAGGTCTTCTGGTAAACTGATAAACAATATCATAAACCAAGAGCATACTTTACACCAAATCAAGAGTCAGCAAGACTGGGAGCTGACTGTGGCTCAGATCATGAACTCCTTATTGCCAAATTCAGACTGAAATTGAAGAAAGTAGGGAAAACCACTAGACCACTCAGGTATGATGTAAACAAATCCCTAACGATTATACAGTGCAAGTGATAAATAGATTTAAGGGACTAGATCTGATAGAGTGCCTGATGAACTATGGACAGAGGTCTGTGACACTGTACAGGAGACAAGGAGCAAGACCATCCCATGGAAAAGAAATGCAAAAAAGCAAAATGGCTGTCTGAGGAGGAATTACAAATAGCTATGAAAAGAAGAGAAGCGAAAAGCAAAGGAGAAAAGGAAAGACATACCCATTTGAATGCAGAGTTCCAAAGACTAGCAAAAAGAGATAAGAAAGCCTTCTTCAGCGATCAATGCAAAGAAATAGAGGAAAACAATAGAATAGGAAAGACTAGAGATCTCCAAGAAAATTAGAGATACCAAGGGAACATTTCATGCAAAGATGGGCTTAATAAAGGACAGAAATGGTATGGACCTAATAGAAGGAGAAGATCTTAAGAAGAGGTGGCAAGAATACACAGAAGAACTGTACAAAAAAGATCTTTACAACCCATATAATCACGATGGTGTGATCACTCACCTAGAGCCAGACATCCTGGAATGTGAAGTCAAGTGGGCCTCAGGAAGTACGACTATGAACAAAGCTAGTGGAGGTGATGGAATTCCAGTTGAAGTTATTTTAAATCCTAAAAGATGATGCTGTGAAAGTGCTGCACCCAAGATGCCAGCAAATTTGGAAAACTCAGCAGTGGCCACAGGACTGGAAAAGGTCTGTTTTCATTCCAATCTCAAAGAAAGGCAATGCCAAAGAATGGTCAAACTACCACACAATTGCACTCATCTCACACACTAGTAAAGTAATGCTCAAAATTCTCCAAGCCAGGCTTCAGCAATACATGAACGGTGAACTCCCAGATGTTCAAGCTAGTTTTAGAAAAGCCAGAGGAACCAGAGATCAAATTGCCAGCATCAGCTGGATCATCGAAAAAGCAAGAGAGTTCCAGAAAAACATCTATTTCTGCTTTATTGACTATGCCAAAGCCTTTGACTGTGTGGATCACAATCAACTGTGGAAAATTCTGAAAGAGATGGGAATACCAGACCACCTGACCTGCCTCTTGAGAAATCTGTATGCAGGTCAGGAAGCAACAGTTAGAACTGGACATGGAACAACAGACTTGTTCCAAATCGGGAAAGGAGTATGTCAAGGCTGTATATTGTCACTCTGCTTATTTAACTTATATGCAGAGTACATCATAAGAAATGCTGGGCTGGAGAGGGCACAAGCTGGAATCAAGATTGCCGGGAGAAATATCAATAACCTCAGATATGCAGATGACACCACCCTTATGGCAGAAAGTGAAGAAGAACTAAAGAGCCGCTTAATGAAAGTTCAGTTCAGTTCAGTCGTTCAGTCGTGTCCGACTCTGCGACCCCATGAATCCCAGCATGCCAGGCCTCCCTGTCCATCACCAACTCCCAGAGTTCACTCAAACTCACGTCCATCGAGTCGGTGATGCCATCCAGCATCTCATCCTCTGTCATTCCCTTCTCTTCCTGCCCCCAGTCCCGCCCAGCATCAGGGTCTTTTCCAGTGAGTCAACTCTTCGCATGAGGTGGCCAAAGTACTGGAGTTTCAGCTTCAGCATCAGTCCTTCCAATGAACACCCAGGACTGATCTCCTTTAGGATGGACTGGTTGGATCTCCTGGCAGTCCAAGGGACTTTCAAGCGTCTTCTCCAATACCACAGTTCAAAAGCATCAATTCTTCAGCACTCAGCTTTCTTCACAGTCCAACCCTCACATCCATACATGACCACTGTAAAAACCATAGCCTTGAATAGACAGACCTTTGTTGACAAGGTAATGTCTCTGGCTTTTCAATATGCTATTTAGGTTGGCCATAACTTTCCTTCTAAGGAGTAAGCATCTTTTAATTTCATGGCTGCAATCACCATCTGCAGTGATTTTGGAGCCCCCCAAAAATAAAGTTTGACACTGTTTCCTCATCTATTTCCCATGAAGTGATGGGACCAGATGACATGATCTTTGTTTTCTGAATGTTGAGCTTTAAGCCAACTTTTTCACTCTCCACTTTCACTTTCATCAAGAGGCTTTTTAGTTCCTCTTCACTTTCTGCCGTAAGGGTGGTGTCATCTGCATATCTGAGGTTATTGATATTTCTCCCGGCAATCTTGTTTCCAGCTTGTGCTTCTTCCAGCCCAGCATTTCTCATGATATACTCTGCATATAAGTTAAATAAGCAGAGCGACAATACTCCTTTTCCTATTTGGAAAGGAAAGAAAAACCCCCACCGACTTGTGTAACAGCTACTGGGGCTCAGCAGATAGCACCTTTGGGACATGCTGCAGTCCAAGGGGTTGCAAAGAGTCAGACAGGACTGAGCAACTGAACTGAACTGAAGAGTCAGCAATCTAGAGCTCACAGGCCAAACCTGGCCTGCTGCATGTATTCATAAAGTTTTATTGAAACACAGTCACAACTATTCACTTATACATTATCTATAGCTACTTTCACATCACAGTGTCAGAGATGAATAGCTGTGAGAGAGACTGCACTGCATGTGAAGCTGAAAATATGCACTCTCTGATAAAACAAAGTTATCTTTGAAGACAGTTTAGTCTAGTGTCCAAAACTGTACTTTTAACTTAATTAGTAAGAAGTAATTTTCTGATAAGTGGACCTTAGGATCTAAAAAGGAGGTAACTGTTATTCCAAAGAGAACTCATTATCCTTTAAAGTCATTAAGAATATCCTCAACTCTTTCAGAGGTATTTCCTTGTCTAAGGTCAGAAGGAATAGTTATTCACCAGTAACTGGTGAATGTATTGACTATTTATAACATAGTCAGTTCTTTTTACTCATAACAGTCATACAGAGTTATCATGAAAACTACCCTGGCGAATAATGAAACACTGCTCCTGGGGAAATACAGGGTTAGACACCTGGGATTCTCTGGTCACAGTATCTTCATCAACAAATCAATATAGAACCTTGTTTTACATGTTTTTCAGCTGAAAAACATCTTATTTAAAATATATTGCTGCTTCGTTAACATTTAACTTATGGCCAAAGGGCACTTCTACTTATACTTGCTGCTGCTGCTAAGTCACTTTGGTCGTGTCCGACTCTGTGCAACCCCATAGACGGTGGCTCACCAGGCTCCCCCGTCCCTGGGATTCTCCAGGCAAGAACACTGGAGTGGGTTGCCATTTCCTTCTCCAATGCATGAAAGGGAAAAGTGAAAGTGAAGTCACTCAGTCATGTCCGACTCTTCGAGACCCCATGGTCTGCAGCCTACCAGGCTCCTCCGTCCATGGGATTTTCAAGGCAAGAGTACTGGAGTGGGGTGCCATTGCCTTCTCCAACTTATACTTGAACTAAGCTTATTTAACATATGAATTTTCTCCAAAAGGCAAAGGACAGCCTTCTTGTACTTAGGATCACTGGCCAGCACTTCAGCACTATTTTAAATGGTAAATTAAGCAATAAAAAGCACAAAAAAATGGAAAACATGGCATTGTTGCTGCTGCTAAGTCACTTCAGTCATGTCCCACTCTGTGCGACCCCATAGACGGCAGCCCACCAGGCTCCGCCATCCCTGGGATTCTCCAGGCAAGAACACTGAAGTGGGTTGCCATTTCCTTCTCCAATGCATGAAAGTGAAAAGTGAAAGTGAAGTTGCTCAGTCGTGTCTGACTCTTAGCGACCCCATGGACTGCAGCCTACCAGGCTCCTCTGTCCATGAGAGTCTCCAGGCAAGAGTACTGGAGTGGGGTGCCATTGCCTTCTCTGAGCGTGGCATTAAATAGACTGTTAAAAGGACATTGTTGGCAGTATGTGAAATAAGATGGCAGTGTCACTTTCTTTGACGTCAGCTGGGACCACGTGATCAGGAGATCCATTTTTACTGCTTTCCACATGTTGGCAAATGACAGCAAATGTATCACATGGATTGATTTGATACAAATAAATTATTTAAGGTAGGTAAATTTACAAATATGGAATCCATGAATAATAAAGACTTTCAACAGACCTGTGAAGGAGAAAGATATCATGCTCATTTGCCAGAAGAGGAAACTGAGGCACAGTAGATTTAAATAACCTGATTAGAAAGTTATCCAGTTAACAAGTGGCTAAGATGATATTCAGATTTATCTCTCTGATTCTAAAGCTCAAGTCCCAAGAAAATTCAATTCAAACAGTAACTATTATAATCAATGCAAAAGGGCAAGTAATTTAAAATTAATTCATTATTATCCTTCATAGTTTTCTTTTGCTGTCTTGAACTGTTCAACAATATTCATGTGCATTACAAAGCAATAACAATTCCCTACACACACGTCTTATGAAAATTGTAATATAACTAACACACATATTTTCAAAATATTTTAGCAAGTTACTAACTTCCATAAGTCTCAGTGTCCACACTTATAAAAGGAAAATAGTAATTATATATCTAAGAGTTTTGGGAATAAACGAGATATTCAATATAAAACATTTAGCAGCATGCCTGAGATAAAGCATGTACTAACTGTTTGCTACAATTATTAGTAATATAATTCAGAGGTCTGGGACAATAAGAATTCTGCCACTGAACTAATGATTTTACCTCTGTTTAGAATAATTACATGGTCAAAGTTAGTCTAATTGATATAAGGCCTTTAACAATACAGAAGATCTAAAGAGTCTATAGCTTTTGTATTTTAATTACTTGTTCCTACTCAATCTTTTTTTTCCATCCTGGAAGTCAGCTCTAGAGTCACATGTCAAAGAAAAGGACAAGCCACACATTCTTATTAAACTCTATTTACTCCATGAGATGATGTCAACACAAGCATACTGACTTCCTCTGGCAGGCAACAGCGAGAACTAGCATTTCTTTCTCTTGTATCTACTAACTACATCTACTTTCTACTATTTAACTCTGCTTTCTTGGTCTTTGGACTTCAGTCAGATCACAAGGATTTTTATAATCTAAAGGACTAAACTTTTCATTCAAATTTATATACAGTACAATGTAAGACTCTTTTTTAAAAAATAAAGTAGCTAATTTACAATGTTGTGCTAGTTTCTGATATTTTCTCCCAGTCCATAGGTTGTCTTTTCATTTTGTTTATGCTTTCCTTTGCTGTGCAAAAGCTTATATGGCTGATTAGGTCCCATTATTTATTTTTGCTTTTATTTCTATTGCTTTGGGAGACTGACCTAAGAAAATATTGCTATAATTTATGTCAGAAAATGTTTTGCCTAAGTTCTCATTTAGGAATTTGATGGCGGCATGTATTATATTTAAGTCTTTATTTTTGTGTATGGTGTGAGGGTATACTCTAATTTCATAGATTAATAGAAGACTCTTTCAACAAAAACTGGATGACAGTTATTGTGTATAGCTGTTTTCACTCTTGTGAATGTGAGTTTGACTCTATTTCACTTAAAGAATTAATCATTTCTCAACTAAATACTATTTTTTCTTCAACAATCTTAAATCCTAGAGTAACTGGATGGAAGATAAGCCAACTCCAAAGTTCTGGTATGAGAAGAGAAAGCTCTTATTTGAGTACAGTCACAGACTACTTAACAGTGGGATCAGCCTGGGATTTCATACTTTACCTAAGCATCCAGCAAAAGTGATGTTAAAAATCCAACCTTCTTATATATATATATACTTTGTATATACATTATATATATATATATCATACACACACATACACTCAACCATAAAAAGAACAAAGCTTTGCCATATGCAACAACATGGATGGACTTGGCGTGCATTTTGCTAAGTGAAATGAGTAATACAGAGACAAATACTGTATGATATCACTTATGTGTTGAATATAAAACAATATAATAAACTAGTGGATAAAACCAAAAAGAAGCAGACTAACTGCTATAGAGAACAAACCAGTGGTACCAGTGAGGAGAGGGAAAGCCAGGGGGTGGGGGTGGGGGGGCAACATAGGGGTATGGGATAATTTTAAAAGGGGTTTTATGGGATTATATAAAATCATGTGTATGAAATTTTTGAAAATTGTAAAGCATTATAGAATATAAAGAATCTTTCATTCAATAAAAAAGTAAAAAAAAAAAAAAAAACTCAACCTCTTAAAATCCAAACTGTAACCAAGAAGTCATTTGCTAAATTCAGTATTCTTTTTCTCAGCTTTATACTTCTTTCCTGACATCTATTTCCACTACTATAAAAAGTGAAAGATGCAGGTGTAAAAAAATCAGGTGACCAACCAGCAAATGGCTGGGTAATTTACTTAACCCTCCTTGACTCCATTCATTCACATTTCAAGGAGGTCACCACTTTCCCCTCCTCTCTCACAAAACTGTTTGCGGTCCTATGAAAGACTGAAAACTACTCTGAGAATAAAAATATAACATGAAAATTTAAGGCTTTACCATCTTCAAGCAACTTCCCTATACAATGTACCAAATAATGGTTTCTAAATTGAATCATTTATATACTGATTATCATCTATGCTTTATGCCTAAAAATTTTTTTTTAATTTATTTTTAATCTTTTCACCACAAGGGTCTCTTAGTGGTGCTTTTCTTCCTTCAGAGACCTCATACTTTGAAAGATAATGGCTATCAATCACATTTATTCATAATTCATCCATTTTTCCTATTTTAACTCAAAGTTATTTGTTACTAAAATTTGTTTTCTGAACAGTAAACAGCAATAAGAAGCAGTAATAAAAGAATTTTCAACTTACTTGTTCAATGAAATACTGATGATATAGAGTGCCTACGCACTCTCATTACAGGTAAATGCATGGGAATCACACTGCATTATTTCATTCAGTGGGTATCTCTTGAGGATCCAGTACTGAGTAGGCAAACACTAGTCACCAAGGGTATTCAGTGAAGATGGAAACAGTCCCTACTCTCATGAGGCAACTAATCTAGTCTACACTTACCTTCCTCAAAACAGATGGAATTCACATTTCACTAAGCTAAATTCACTGTAGAAATATATAATATCTAATCATTTAACATAAGTTAATAACTAACTAAATAAATTGCATATGTTTATGGGAAAATGATTAATTAAATCAATCTCAGAATTAAGATGAGCCAATACATTTATTTTCTTCAATTGTCTCATTTTATTTACATAAGATCAAGAAAACAAGGTTAAAGCTGTATGCATTGTCTTTACTGACTACAAAAGAAGAACTCTCTTCCAGCTATTATTATTCATGGCCATTAAGGAAAGTACTAACAGGAAAAATAATGCATAAATTGTGAGTTTCAAAAATGATATATTTTACCTTTTCACTTATGCAGGTCAAGAAGCAATAGTTAAAATCAGACATGAAACAATGGACTGATTCCAAATTGGGAAATGAGTATGTCAAGACTGTATATTGTTATTCTGCTTATTTAACTTCTATGCAGAGTACGTCATGCAAAATGCCAGGCTAAATGAAGCACAAGCTGGAATCAAGATTGCTGGGAGAAACATCAATAACCTCAGACATGCAGATGACACCACACTCATGGCAGAAAGTAAAGAAGAACTAAACAGTCTCGTGAAAAAGCTGGCTTAAAACTCAACATTCAGAAGACTAAGATTATGGCATCTGGTCCCATCACTTCATGGCAAATAGATGGGGAAACAATGGAAACAGTAACAGACTTTATTTTCTTGGGCTCCAAAATCACTGCAGATGGTGATTGCAGCCATGAAATTAAAAGACGCTTGCGCCTTGGAAGAAAAGTTATGACCAACCTAGACAGCATATTAAAAAGCAGAGACATTACTTTGCCAACAAAAGCCCATCTAGTCAAAATTATGGTTTTTCCAATAGCCATGTATGGATGTGAGAGTTGGACTATAAAGAAAGCTAAGTGCCAAAGAATTGATGCTTTTGAACTGTGGTGTTGGATAAGATTCTTGAGAGTCCCTTGGACTGCAAGGAGATCCAACCAGGCAATCCTAAAGGAAACCAGGCCTGAATATTCATTGGAAGGACTGATGCTGAAGCTGAAACTCTAATACTTTGGTGACCCAATGAAAAAATCTGCCTCATTGGAAAAGACCCTGATGCTGGGAAAGATTGAGGGCAGGAGGAAAAGGGCATGGCAGAGAATGAGATGGTTGGATGGCATCACCGACTCAATGGACAGAAGTTGGAGCAACCTCCGGGAGTTGGTGATGGACAGGGAAGCCTGCCATGCTGTAGTCCATGGGGTCGCAAAGAGTCGGACATGACTGAGTGCCTGAACTGACTGGCTGATCTTTATTAATCATTTAGCCAGTCAATTATCATTATCAGATAATTAAAGCTACAACTGCCTGTCAGGTTTATAAGTCTTCCCACAGAAAACAGAAAGGAAGTAGGAAATGGCATCTAAAAGAAGCTGAGGGAATTCCCTGGCAGCCCAGTGATTAAGAATCCACACTTCCACTGCAGGGAGCTTGGGTTTGATCCTTAGGCAGGGAATTAAAATCCCGCGTGCCACGCTTGTGGCCAAAAAATATAAATAAAATAAAAGAAGCTGAACAACAGACTCAGTCCAGCAAATCTTGGCTGTTCTTCCTCCCTCCATGCCTGTGACAAGGAGAATGCTTGGATACTCTCTTTTTCAGGTTCTTAATTGTGAAATTCTTAGAGAAGAAAAATAATTTATCTCATTTTACAACATTAAAGTGAGACAGGAAGATACCAAAACAGTGCATTAAAACAGGCCATTTCTTGTTGATGTTCTTATTTACATGTAGGCATATTTCTTTCCCGTTGGCTAAAAGGATTCCTTGTTCTCTTTCATTATAGTTTACTTACTGTATTTGTTTTATTTTCCTGGTCAAAATTCACAAGGCAGCAATACAGGCTGGTTGTGAACACATCACCTGTTTGCCATGTTCAACATAAGGCTGGAAGAGAATAGAAGATGGTAACACTATGCAAATTCTAACAACAGCAGACATTGCAGTGTTCTGTGAGGAGTAAATACTCATGAACGTTGAGAAGAGATATTATATTTCCACTCTAATTCACAAGGCATGAAATATGAGACATGATCTGATCACAGAATGAATAAATTATGGTATGTAATAACTCTTAAAACTACCAGAATGACCAAAACGGACTTTTAAGATCACCTGGTACAAACCCTCTTGGTATGGATGCCGAGTTTCCTCATCTGCTGTGATCTGGAGTATCTTAGTTCAACTTCTCTACAGGCACCATGGGCAGACTCACAATCTATGAGTCTCATAACTCCTATGACTCTCTACTTTAAATAAACATACTTCCCTGCAGTACCATGAAGCCAAAAGACTTTATTACAGCTAAGCTAAAAAAAAATCCACTGTTTCTGAAGTAAAGAAGAGCATCCGAAAAACACATCTCTGCCTTAGAAGTAAAAGACATGAATTCTACTTACAGCAGGGCTGCTTAGCCACGTGGAGTAACATACGAGCTGCAGTGCAAAGTCTGAAGTGGTGCAATGATCAGAACCAAATTCTTAAATAACCTACAATAAACATGTTTAACTTTCCACTAAGATTCAGTGATGAAGATGGAGGCCACAGGGATATGTTTGTAAGTTCAGATTTGTGCAATTCTTCAACAGAGAAGGAAGAAAATTTTCACCTCTCATTTTGCAAAGATGAAAGGAAGACAAGAGATATACAAAGGATTACATTAATACAAACCAGTTCTGGCTGATGTGCTCTAATTAACTGTTTTATGAAAAGACTATTCAGTCAAAGGATTGCCTCTCCTACTGTGAAAATGCATCCTCACCTTAACATTCTCTCCAGTGAACGAGTCCTCACAGAACCCTACCAGTTAGGATGGTGTGACTGTCACTGCGCTTCATGGAAAAGATTGATCAGCAAGAATAATCTGTCCCCCACCCCTACCCCCCAAATCACCAATTCCTGGGAGGAAAATTGATCCAAGTAACACCACAGCTACAATCCCCATTAATTAAGAGAGCCTAGATTAAAACTTCCTATTATTAAAACACACACACAAATATATTTTATTGTGGCTTCTTGACTTCAGTGTGTTATAGGGAATAGTTATAGGGAATAGGGAAGGAGACAAATTCCAGTTCACTGCACAGGATGACACCAGGTTTATGAAAAAAGTCTAATAGTGAAGGTCAGGGGAAGGTAAATGTTAAAGAGTATTTGATGAGGTCACCAAAGAGGGCAGAGAAATGCATCTGTGAAATCAGTTTTCTCAACTTTCAATTATGTCCCAACACTTTGATTGTTATCACCCTGAATTTTTCCTCTTCCTTACAAAGTCCCGGTCACCATGTACTTTCTGATAGCTCCTCTGCCCTTGATTTTGCAGTTTTGAGGGCTGGGTCCTGTCATCTCCTTATAAAACACTTTTTTCAAAGAAGTTTCCCCAACCATAGCTCCCATCAAACACTTCAACTGATCTAAAGCCTGTTTTTGATCTGTTATCTTAACAATCTCATGCATTCCTGCCTTTCACCAACCACTTGTGTGTTGCTGAGCAGATTTAACTCCAGTCTTCTTCCCACCTGAAATTTGATGCATGAACACCCAAAGCTTGAGGACAAAAAGTTTTGATCCTTTCATATGTAGAACATATTTTCACTAGTCTGATTAGATCTCTGTGTTTAACCTATAGAAATGAAACACTGAAGGCAGACTCTGACTTGGTGACACCGATGTTATTCAATCAACAGACATCCCAGTGTTTGGAGCTGTCTTAGGGTCCAGGAGAGGATGACAGCTCCTCCCCTCTTGGGAAGAATGAAACAAGACTCTATTCTAAATTAAGAATCAGAAATTCTTAGTTTTCTAGTTGGAAACTAGACTAGATTCTAGTCTCTACTGTTAAAAAAAATCAATATTTTTCTACTATAGCTACACGCTAAATAATGAATGTACACTACAGGCCTCAAGCACCAACAGTTTTCTAGACAGGGGAAAAAAGGCCCTTAGCAATCCATTGTATTTGAGGATATAACTACAAATGTGCCTTAAATTAAAAATGTTTCCCCTCCCTTTCAGAAAAATAGACATGATTAAGGATAAAATTTATAATAAGGTCATCAATCAATTAAAATAACCCACCAAGCAATATATTTGAGCCTTTAGATGCTATCTTGTAAAAAAAAAAAATCCATTTACCTATAGGAGATCTGCATAACATTTTTTCAAGAGGTAATGTAAGATGAGCACAATGCCTCAAGAAGGGGCCTAACACTTGTTCAATAAACACTGGAATGCTGTCCAAAGAGATGGGACACCATACAGGTTAAGAACATGGACCCAGGAGCTAAACTGCTCTGTTTCAAATCCCGGTTCTGCCTTTGACATATCTTTGGGAGATAATCCAAGTACCTACTTCACAAGGTTGTTAGGATACTTGGATTTGAGAGAATACATGTAAATCATTTACAATCATGCTGACATAGAGCAAGTAAAGATTGGCTATTATAATTTCTATTATTATTTTCAGTAAGCTACATTATTATATTATTATGGTTCTGGATACTATAAATTATATTTATTATTTCATTTAAGGCCCTCAAATACCTGCAAACAGCTGTCTCCGGATTCAAGTCCTTGGTATAACACACTGGAGCCTGTAAGGCTGGCTAGCATTATCTGTCCCTGCTCACTTCCTCCCTGAGCACCAGCCACGCATACCTGCCAGGGCCCCCAGGAAACCCAGTGCTGCCTCTAAGCTTCACCTCGGCCCATGCTCCCTCTGCCGCAAATGCCACTCTGCTTCAAGTTCATGAAGGTCATCCTTGAGGGTTTGCCTCAGAGATCCTCAGAAAATTAACACATATGGCCCATTAAGTAAGGTATTTAATCCCTGTCTCAACTCTAAGTCAGGACACAATTTTTCACATGAACCTGCCAAGGGTCAGATAAATTTCCAAGGTTATTCAATCTGCATTTCAAACTCACACCTGCTTTGCTGTGAGGTCTCTTGACTCCCTCTGAGCAAAAGTCAGCCCTCCCTTCTTAGCAAGATCACCCTAGGTATTTGTATCTATCTTGCACTTTGCCCCTATACTAGGAATAATTTATTTCCCCACCTGCTCCATTAGAATGAAAAATCTTGGAAAATAGGAATCTAGTGTTCGTTTATGGAATATTTTTGGATCCCTATTTTCAAGAATATAGGAAATATTCAACAAATGTTTAGTGAATCGATTAAAACTCAATAAATAGCTGTGAACTAAATATTTTGCTCAAGACATACATCTGTTGCAGATCTGGGGTTTCATCCCAGGTATATATCACACCTGCCCATGATTGGTAGGAAGTCTGGGACTGGACACCCATTTGGTAGTGCTTCCACTGAGCCTTACAGAGCAATGAAATTAGCTAAACCATAGCATAAGGAACAACATATAAAAATTTCCTAAATTAGCCTGGCATTTGTGTTTAAACCTGCGTTTCCCCAAAAACATTATCTGCAGAAATTAGCCAAAAGGGTGCAACTACACATTGGATAAAAGAGTCCTATAATCAAATACACTTGGGAAACTCAGGGTAAAACAGAATTCAGTTAAAACACAGTAAATGTTCTATAAATAATTACCGTGTTTCTCAGAGACTTTATTATGAAAATGTGCACTGCAGCCCTTTATCAAGGGGATATCGCAGTAGCCATTTTTAAAAAGTATTGGCATTTTTCAACAAAAAAAACTCTCAACACCATTTAATTGTTTACATGAAATATTGCAGAACAGAAGCATTCACCATTCAATACCAATGTACTCAATTTTCCCAAATGTTCTGGTTGCCATATCAATAACAACTCCACACAACTGAAACAGGCTATGTATTGAATCCTGGGGAAGCACCTACACTTCAAAGAGCTGCTGCTGCTGCTGCTGCTAAGTCGCTTCAGTCGTGTCTGACTCTTAGCGACTCCATGGACTGCAGCCTACCAGGCTCCTCCGTCCATGGAATTTCCCAGACAAGAGTACTGGAGTCGGTCACTATTGCCTTCTCCTTCAAAGAGCTATGATCCCCCAAAAAGGGATTTTTAAATATCCCACCCAGAAAGCTAAAACCAACTCCCCTTTCCATGACAATCCTTCCTCTTCTTTTAGTCCAACTGGAATCAAAAACTATTGATTCAAACTGTCACCTCTGCTTACACCTTAAGGCCCATGAAATGTAGGTTAAAACAACAGCTCTGAGAGACACAGTGAAAAAAGGAAAACAATTGTATTCAAGGGTTTTTTAATATCTAAATATAGCATTTTAAAATCTAAGAGCCAAATATCAGTTTATACAAATAATGAACTATAAGACTAAACAATGCCCACAATACTATGACTTGATGCCAACATAACAAATCAGATTACAAATACTTTAGTCATCCCTGATTAGAAAGCAATGTGTTAAGGTTATACTTGAAGTCACAGGCTGAGAAATATGTGAAGTAGTAGACAACAGAAATACACACTCCCCAAAGGAAGAGAGATCTTGCTATGTTTTTTCCCTTTGGTGTTCCAGACATGTCTGAAAATATGTAAGGCAATAGGTAAAGGAGCTCTTCCCTCACTCCTAGTAGCCAGGCTTTTATTTCTAAAGTTTAGTTTGAAACAAAAAGACCCTTTTCTTCAATGTGGTTGGTGAGAGTAAGAGAGACGATAAGGAGAGAAGGTATCCCACCCAGGAAACCATTCCAGAATGACTATTGCTTTTAATAATCTAAGAAAGTCAAGCAAACACCCAGAGAGTCAAGGGAAGAGTTTTAAAACTCTTGCGTAAGAGGAAAGTGATCCAACAGTAGAGAAGGGATGGAGTTGGGACCGGGGTTATATCGCCTCATTTTGGGAGGAAGTAATGAGTGCTATATTCAGGAATGACACGCTACCTGTAAGCTGTGTCTGAATGACACCAACACCTCCAATGGTGGATGATGTCCACAGACATGAGACTCCAAGCACCAGGGCTTGGAAACAGCAGCAAAGTTCTCTGAAGCTAAGCCTGGAGCCAGCAGAGAGACAGAGAGAAATGAAGTCATCTCGGTGGCCTGCCCAGTGCAGCACTGCCTAAGACACTGAAGACTCCACAGCGGAGGGGTCAGGAGGACAATGGGAAGCTGTGTCAGTTAATAAACAGAGGTCTCTCCCTCCCATTTCCTGAGTGCAGCAAGCCTCAAGCTCACATACAGTCTAGGGATCTAGCACAACAAAAACTGAAGCCTGACTTCTCATTAACTTCACTCAGAGCCATGCAACCAGATTTTACTGGATTTATTAAAGATAAAGATATAATACAGCTTGCCCATCAATTTTATTTTTTAAAACATACAGTTGCTACATAAACATTTCTATAATCCTTTGCCTAAGGAGAAGCCTCATGAACTATTTGTTTCTGAGAAAGAGGGAAAGATCTAGCCAATTACATTTTGAAGATTCTATAGGAATTTCAACTGAGGCCGCATTCTGGGTTTTGCTTCACTGAGAACAGTGGGATCTGGGGAAGTTATGTCTTACATAAGCACTGCCCTAAATACTTTTCACTTGCATGAAGCACATATGTGAATTTTTAAATTTTCTTTTAGATGGCCCAACTGCTGGGCCATATCATCACAACATAACTGCTGAGTCTAATGCCTGTGGGCATCACCATCATTTCAGGTTTGGGCATCATTCACACACCGCTTGCAGATAGCAAGCTGCTCCTGAACCCCAATATTTTTATCCTCTTTTATCCTGAAGCACACGTTTTCTAATATCTTCCCTTGAAGATGGTCAGTGATAGAGCTATATGTACCCCCATGCCAGCTTATATGTCCAGATAGGCTCTGGAATCAGACATGTCTGTATTTGACCGCATATCTGCCACATCCTGCCTATATGACCCAACCTGCAGTAACTGACTTCACCATCTTAACTCCGAGTTTTCTTATCAGCAGAGATATTGACATTAGCTATCAGAGAGGGTTGTTGTGAGGATACAATGGAAAATGATACGAAGCTCCAAGCACGGTGGTTAGCCTATCATCCATGTATGAAAAATGGTAGCTATTATTAGCAGTAGAACATCTAAGCCACTGAAGGAATATTTCAGTTATTATCATAACTGCCTTCAGCAGTGCTTTGATGGCCAGTAATGTGCTAAGCACCGCGCTTAATGTTAGGAATTGACTGAGCTTCTAAGGTAATTGCCTCTATTAAGTTTCTTGTGAGTTTCAAAATAACTTGCCTTTATCATATAAAGAACAGTCACAATCAGAGGCCAGACTAATAACCTCCAGAGCAGATATAATTATAGTATACAGAAATACATGTAAATTCAGATTTCAGACAAACCAAGATAGAGCCATCTCATAAGTAGTATCATTTTAGGCTATCATTTTAAAAGTAAGTACTATCATTTAAAGTGATTTACAACTAATAATGACTTTACTATATTGAGTTTTTAGAGTAGTTCTGGCTGGCATGTCAAATTCATAACATTATCTGTGGAAGATAATAATAATTAATGAGCAAAAAACATCCTTGGCAACAAACAGAAATAATTCCTAGTCAGACATCAATTCTGAAGCATATTTTTGAAATTTTGGCCAATGAATTTAATTAGTGGTATGCTGGTAAGCTGATTTGTAGTGTTTGTCAATTTCCATCATGTAAATACTCCACCATAGCCCATTTCAAAGGAACAATCAGTTCTCAAAAGCCAGTGTCAGTCAACATCAGCACAGCTGCTGAAACAGTTCAGTTCAGTTCAGTCCTTCAGTCGTGTCAGACTCTTGTGACTGCAGAGACTGCAGCATCGCCAGGCTTCACTGTCCATCACCAGCTCCCGGAGCTTGCTCGAATTCATGTCCATTGAGTTGTTGATGCCATCCAACCATCTCATCCTCTGTCATCCCTTTCTCCTCCTGCCTTCAATCTTTCCCAGCATCAGGGGTTTTTTTCAATGAGTCAAGTTTTTCACATCAGGTGCCAAAGTATTGGAATTTCAGCTTCAGCATCAGTCCTTCCAATGAATATTCAGGCCTGATTTTCTTTAGGATTGACTGGTTTGATCTCCTTGCAGTCCAAGGGACTCGTCAAGAGCCTCCTCCAACACCACAGTTTAAAAGCATCAATTCTTCGGAGCTTAGTTTTCTTTATAGTCCAACCCTAACATCCGTATATGACTACTGGAAAAAACATAGCTTTGACTAGTTGGACCTTTGTCGGCAAAGTAATGTCTCTGCTTTTTAAAATGCTGTCTAGGACTGTCATAGCTTTTCTTCCAAGGAGCAAGCATCTTTTAATTCCATGGCTTGCAGTCACCATCTGCAGTGATTTTGGAGCCCAAGAAAATAAAGTCTATCACTGTTTCCAGTGTTTCCCCATCAATTTGCCATGAAGTTATGGGAATACATGCCACGATCTTAGTTTTCTGAATGTTGAATTTTAAGCCAACTTTTCAATCTCCTCTTTCACTTTCATTAAGAGGCTCTTTAGTTCTTCTTCACATTCTGCCATAAGGGTGGTGTCATTTGCATATCTGAGGTTATTGACATTTCTCCCGGCAATCTTGATTCCAGTTTATGCTTCATCCAGTTCAGAATTTCTCATGATGTACTCTGCATAGTCATTGGAAAAGACTCTGATGCTGGGAAAGATTGAAGGCAAGAGGAGAAGAGGATGACAGAGGATGAGATGGTTGGATGGCATCACTGACTCAATGGACATGCTGCTGCTGCTGCTAAGTTGCTTCAGTTGTGTCCGATTCTGTTTGACCCCATAGACAGCAGCCTACAAGGCTCCTCCATCCCTGGGATTCTCCAGGCAAGGACACTGGAGTGGGTTGCCATTTCCTTCTCCAGTGCATGAAAGTGAAAAGTGAAAGTGAAGTCATTCAGTCATGTCTGACTCTTCAAGACCCCCTGGACTGCAGCCTACCAGGCTCCTCCGTCCATTGGGATTTTCAAGGCAAGATTACTGGAGTGGGTCACCATTGTCTTCTCCCAATGGACATGAGTCTGAGTAAACTTGGGGAGTTGGTGATGGACAGGGAAGCCTGGTGTGCTGCAGTCCATGGGGTCGCAAAGAGTCAGACACGACTGAGCAACTGAACTGAATTCTGCATAGAAGTTAAATAAGCAGGGTGACAATATACAGCCTTGACGTACTCCTTTCCCAATTTGGAACAAATCTGTTGTTCCATGTTCAGTTCTAACTGTTACTTCTTGACATGCATACAGATTTCTCAGGAGGCAGATAAGGTGGTCTGGTATTCCCATCTCATGAAGAAATGTTCACAGTTTGTTGTGATCCACTCAGTCAAAGGCTTTGGTGTAGTCAAAAAAGCAGAAGTAGACATTTCTGTGGAACTCTCTTGCTTTTTCGATGATCCAACAGATGTTGGCAATTTGATCTCTGGTTCCTCTGCCTTTTCTAAATCTAGCTTCAACATCTGGAAATTCTTGGTTCACATACTGTTGAAGCCTTGCTTGGAGAATTTTGAGCATTACTTTGGTAGTGTGTAAGATGAGTGCAATTGTGCAGCAGTCTGAACATTCTTTGGCATTGCCTTTCTTTGGGATTGGAATGAAAACTGAACTTTTCCAATCCTGTGGCCACTGCTGAGTTTTCCAAATTTGTTGGCATATTGAGTGCAGCACTTCCACAGCATCATCTTTTAGGATTTGAAATAGCTCAACTGGAATTCCATCACCACCATTAGCTTTGTTAGCAATAATGTTTCCTAAGGCCCACTTGCTTTTGCATTCCAGGAAGTCTGGCTCTAGGTGAGTGATCACACCATTGTGGTTATCTGTGTCATAAAGATCTTTTTTGTACAGTTCTTCTGTGTATTCTTGCCACCTCTTCTTAATATCTTCTGTTTCTGTTAGGTCCCTACCGTTTCTGTCCTTTATTGTGCTCATCTTTGCATGAAATGTTCCCGTGGTATCTCTAATTTTCTTGAAGAGATCTGATACATTCAAAATGCTGACACACTGCACCTCAGTAGGGTTGTTTACAAGGGAAACAAGGAATTAGCCCATAAGGAAAATGTAAATATAGATAAAAGATATACAGATTTTTCAGAAAAGCGACAGAAGCAATTTTGCAATGAGTTAATTCCACAGGCAATACTCAGGCTGTTTCCCTTTTAACTGGAATCCTCCCTGAGAGCTGGTCCTTTCTGTAGAGGCGGTCACATATACCCCAGCCATGGATCCATCTTCTTCACTGGCCCCACTATCCTCTCAAGATTCTTGCTGGACACAAGCCTTTCCCTGGCTAACCTGGATTTCTCAGGTTCTCTTTATATTCATTTAATATCATTCACCAAGAAATAATGTCTTTCTTCTCTAATTTTCCTAAGACATACCATCTTCCCGTCTCTCTTTTATTACTAAATCCACACCTATGCTAAAACTCCTCCAACCAACCATGGAGATAGAGTTTTCCCATGAAGAGGAAGGAATTAGCTATCTGTTTAATTAATTTGCTTATCTGCTTTTTCATTTGGGAACAAAACAACTCAGCTTTTAGGAATACCATTTGGAGGACTGTAGAAAAACCAAAATAATCTTTGTCTTACTTCTGGCTTTGAAGTCTAGAATACCACAAGACAACTTTACTGCAGGATCTTATGACTCACCAAATTCAAGGGTTTTTAAAAGTAGAGTCTATAAATGAAAATTAATTTAATGACGTATTTCTGTTAATTCATGTTACACTTCAAACCTGCTTAATTGCTACAAGACAAGCTGTCGAATATGATAGACAAATTCTCTAATTTCTCTGTACATTAAAAAGACAAATTATAATATTTCTATGGCTAAAAAAAAAAAAACAAAAACAAATCCATTGCCAGGTTAGAGAGTTCTATAGATGTGTGTTGGAGAGGAAAGCACAACAATGTAACTGTTCTTAATGTCACCGAACCTACAAATGACTAAGAGGGCACATTTTATGCAATGTATTTTTAACAATATTATGTGTACCAAATGCTACTTATGTGTACCAAAACTCTGAAAAGTCCCTTAAAATTTAAAGGAAAAAAATCTATTAAATAGAAATTCTGCCACTCTGCCCTTTAGAATTTCAAGAAAGATAGTAACCAGATTTTTTAAGACAAATAAATGAAAACAACACCCTTTAACACAGCCTGCATCTCCTTTCAGACTTCAGACCTGAGGGCACTCGGTGCTGAGAAAATATGCTTCTGTTCTGCTGGACAGCCATGCTCCCTTTTTCCAAGGCCTTTTATAGGCATCACACTTAACTTCTCAGGCTCATATGAAGGACTTAGGGTTTAACTGGGAAAAAGGTCAAAAAGTCAAGACATACTGCATTCTTTGCCTCTCACTGGGTCAGGCAGGCCAGAGCAGTCCACTGCGGAATTCGGAATGGCAACTCTCCACCTGGAGCCACTGCTATCACATTCTGTATATTCAAAGTGGTAATCTTTCTGCAAATAATCACAAAGACAAGTCTTTGTTAGAGCCAGTTTTAATGGGACAACTGTGCTTTCTCAGTCACTCTCAAACCTGCCTGGAAGCCTCATTCCAAACTGTTCTCTCTGGTTGATCCTCATTCTTCCGAGACTCCATCCATATCATGCAGTTTTTTGATAAAAAAATATATCATGCCACAAATGAACTGACTTGCAAAACAGAAAAGGACTCAGAGACTTAGAAAACAAACATACAGTTGCCAGGGCCAGGGGTGGGAGGGAGGGACAGTTAGGGCGTTTGGGAAGGTCATGTGTACACTGCTACATTCTAAACAGATAACCAACAAGGACCTACTGTATAGCACATGGAACTCCACTCAATGTTATGCGCCAGCCTAGATGGGAGGGAGGTTTGTGGGAGAATGGATACATGTATATATATGGTTGGGTCCCTTCACTGTTCACCTGCAACTACCACAACATTGTTAATTGGCTATGTGTGTTTAGGTCACTCAGTCATGTCTGACTCTCTGTGACCCCATGGACTACAGCCCATCAGGTTCTTCTGTCCATGAAATTCTCCAGCCAAGAATATTGGAGTGGGTTGACATTTTCTTCTCCAGGGGATGTTCCCAAGCCAGGGACTGAACCCAGATCTCCCACACTATAGGCAGATTCTTTATCTGAGCCTCCAGGGTATACCCCAATAAAAATAAAAAGTTTAAAGTTTGAAAAAAAATGTACCATACAAGGTGCTAAGGCTCTGAAGAGGAACATGACAGCCATACACTTAATGGTGTGACCAGGGACCTGTAATCTCACACACCCAAAAGGCAACAGCACACGTCCCTATTTTTGCAGGCTTCTTAAGATCTGAATAATTGATAGATCTGAATAGATGAGCAAAATAACCCTAAGAAATTGAAGGCTGTCACTGTCCTAAGTTTTTCAAAGGAAGAAATAAGAGAATTGTTCCCACAGACCTAGTTTTTCACTGTTTAAAATTTAGCAGAAGGCATAATAATTAATCATCCAAATACTAATTAAACGACTACCAAATTTTAAAGCAGCTCTTCCAGGCTCAATATATCCCTACCACAGCAGACTATCTTCAATCACTGACTGTAAAATAGACCATTTACTACAGTCGCCAAGTAAGACCAACCCACTTGTCTCTGGCCCTTGGTTGTTCTGAACTCTGTCTTCACGTTGACCACCCCTGCTCAGAGCACATCACTGAGACCTTGAGCTGATAGGAATGAGGAAAAAATGTAGCATTTCATTTCACTGTAGCATTTCAAGAATGAGAGAAGTTAAAAATCTAGCCCAAAGTATTTTCAACTTAATATTTTAGAAGTTGCTAGGTGGTTTCATCTACTCTGTTTATTAATAACGGGAGTGAATAGAAATATTGTCACATAATCATCAGAAAACTAGGTGTGGGAGGTAGGGAAGTTTGTGTGCATGTGTGTGCGTGTGTGTGTGTGTACACAAAGAAAGAATACCAGTTAAGAGGCAGGTTCTGGAATCAGGTCTGAGTTTGAACTGACATCCTATTCCTCCACATACCATCAATGTGCTATACTGGGCAAGCCACTTTACCTCTCAAAGCATCCATTTTTTTCATTGGTAAAATTAGAATAATAGTATTTCCTATTTTGCATGGCTTTGCAGCAGTAAAATGTTAGCCAGGTTAAGCTCCACTGAGTTAGCACTTATTAGTGGTAGAATTCTTCTTCTTCTTAAAGGCAATGTGGGTACAGAGGGTGATATGCAGGAAGGAACTAACTAGCGGTAATAAGGCAAGGCACAAACTACCTGCATCTCTGTTTCCCCTGCTTCAATATCTGCAAGCTGTTAAAGATAAAACAAAAAGGGACCGAGAGTTAAAGAAGGTATAATCACTGAGCTGGGAGCCAAGGGCTTTATGCTGCATTCAGCAGACTCTCTCCCAGAAATAAGATTCATTATATCCTTCAAGCAATCATCTCTAAATAGGATTTTTTTTCAAATAGGATTTTTTTTTTTTTTTTACAAAGCTTGGTAACAGACAATTTGAGATGATGTTATTTGACAAGAATCTGGATTTCTAATATGTTTTACTGCCAACTAAGAACAAATCTACACATGTTTAAAAAAAAATCAATAGAAACCCACAAATGGGAAAGGCTTTCCAGAAGGAAAGATAAGAGGAAGGAGGGAAGAAGGGAGGAAAGGAGAGAGAGAGGAAGGGAGGAAAACACAATGAGGTTCACTAAATTTGACAGCATACAAATGTTAAACACTATACATCAGTAGTCATCCTAAACAAAAGCAAAAAGTAAACAACAAAACGAACTGCCGAAGAAACATACAGCAAAGGTTAATTAACTTAAGAATACCAGGTTTCTGAGTTCTGCAAATGAATGGTGGTGATGGGTGTACAACAATATGAATGTACTCAATGCCTCTGAACTGTATACTTCAAATTATTAAGGTGCTAAATTTGATATATATATATATATATTTCACCATAATCTTTAAAGTATAAAATACTGGGTTTCTAAAAATCAGTAAGGAAAAGGACAAATAACTATTGGAAATATGGTCAAAGAACACAAGCAATTCATTAAAGAACAACACAAATAGCCAAGTATATGCAATACAGGAGACCTGGGTTTGATCCCTGGGTTGGGAAGATCCCCTGGAGAAGGGAATGGCAACCCACTTCAGTATTCTTGCCTGGAGAGTTCCACAGACAGGGAAGCCTGGAGGGCTACAGCCTATGGGGTCACAAAGAACTTGACACCACTGAGCAACTAACAAAAAATATATATACAAAACAAGTTGAACACTACCAAAGAAATACAAATAATGATTTTCATCAAGTTGACATGACATTTAAATTTATTTTAAAACTCTCTAATGTAACAGTGCAGTAAAATGAGCACTCATATGTGCTTCCAAAGAGAGAATGAAGTAGTATAGGATTTCTGGGGAGAAACAGGCATTCTGTACCAAGAGCTTTAATGTGTTAAAATAAATTTGACTCCAAAATTCCACCTCTAGCATCTTATCTAAGGTGGGGGGAGTGTTTCATGTGTTCAGTGATTTGTGTACAAAATAGCTCATGAAAACCTTCCTATAGGTTGAGGGAGCCTAATTAAGAGTTTATTATGGAATCTCACATGCACTTTATCTGGAATTTTTCACACATATTTATGTCATTAAATACTCATAATAATTATGTGGATTAGGAAAGACAGTTAACATTATTCCCATTACTCAACTAAAACTCAGAGGTGACTTACTCATACATACCTACCTAGTAAGCAACATAGCTGAGAGCAAAACTCAAGCCTTCCATTTATTTACTAGTGTTTTCAGTTTATATAATGCAATTGTGCTTGAAATAGAATGCTAGTTTTAAAATAGAAGTGGTCAAAGTTTTGAATATAAGAGCCTGATAGTTACAAGTCTAATAAGAATCATAAAGATGTCTCACACTCAGAATACAAGAGGACACAGGTAAGCAGAAACCATTTGATTCTCCCTCTATTTCTATATTAGTTTTCTGCAGATGCTGCCAAAAATTACCACACACGTAAGCCACTTGAGACAAAAGAACTTTATCCTTTCACAGTTCTAGAGGCAAAAAATCCAAACTTGGTATCACTGGGCCAAAATCAAAACATCAACCAGGCTGCCCTCCCTCCGGAGGTTGTGGGGAGAACACTCTCCATGCCTCTTCTGGTTTCTAGTGGCTGCTGCCATTCATTGGTTTGTGGCTGAATCACTCTGGTCTCTACCTCTGTGGTCACACTGCCTTCTCCTCTTCGGTCTGATCTCCTTTTTATCTCATTCTGATAAGACTCTTGTGATTGCATTTAGGGTCCACTGAGATCATTAAAAAAAAAAAAAAATCCCCCATCTCAAGATCCATAACCTGTTCACATCTTCAACCTTTTTATCCACAAAAGATAACAACTCATAGGTTCCAGGGGAGAGGATATGAATATCTTTTGAAGAGGAGGGCATTATTCAGCCTACCACGGCCCACCCTCTAGTTTCAAATTTTCATGTCCTTCCCACATGCAAAATACACTCACCACATATCAACATTCCCTAAAAAGTCTCAACCCATTACAGTATCAATTCAAAGGCCAAAACCTCATTTACATCTCATCAGCTCAAAGGTCCCAAATCTAATCATTTAAATCAAGTATCAAGGAGACTCTGGTTATGATCTATAAGGGGGCAAGATTCCTCTCCATCTGCGCACCTATGTTACCTGCTTCCAAAGTCCAGTGGTTTTTGACATTAACAACAGTTATAGACATTCCCACTCAGAACAAGATAAAGTGGAAGAAAGGGAAGGATGATGTCAACCATCTCAAGACATTTCAAAATTCAGTAGGACAAATTACATAACGTTTCAAGGTCTGGGAATAATCCACTATAGTTCATGGCTCCAATCTCTGGGCCCAAGACTCTACCCTCAGAGTCATTCTTCTGAATTTTTTTTTTAAATAAAAACATATTTGCAGTTGAATAGTTTTACTGGACTTCTTCTTGCCTGTAAAGTTTTGGGAATCCAACAGCCCTCCTCCATTTCATCCATCTCCATCGTTTTCTTGATGCTGGCAGTATTTCCCCTTTTATCAAAAAGTTTGTGGGTCTCCTGTGCATTTCATTCCATGAGACAGAAGATCTTCCTAAAATCTTTCCTGGATAATCCCATCTGTGTTCCTGGTTTCTGCTAAGACAGTTGAGATCCATGAATCACACACCTAATTTCTTTGACACTAGCAAAAGGTTTTCCAGCCACACTCTGGGCCTTGTCTCCAAAGCATACTCTCCTAACAGTTATGAATTTAGCATCTTTTGCAATTTGCACAGGCTGAGAATTTTCCAAATAATCAAGTCTCGATTTCTTTTTAACAATTCTCCCTTCGATTTCTCTTTCCTCTAACATTTTATTGTAAGCTGTGAAACTTTGCTCAGAAACCTCCCCCGTTGATATTCAAGTTCATCACTTACAAGTGTTACTTACCTTCCACACAACAGGATGAAATTGTTAAACTCTGCCACTATATAACAAAAATCACCTGTCCTCCAATTTCCAACAATGCATTCCTCATGTTCTTTTTAGCCTTAACCAGTAGCACATTTAAAATTTCTACCAACATTCTGCTAAGGACAATTTAATATTCACTTTTACTACTGTATTTCTCACTTCTTCCTGAATCATCACTGGAAGAATCTTTAACATTCATATTTTTGTCAACAGTCTGTTCTAGGCAGTCTAGGTTTTTTCTATCATGTACTTTAAATTCTTCCAGCTTCTGTTCATTACCCAATTCTAAAGCCACCTGCTCATTTTTAGTTATGTGTTACAGCAACTCCCCACTTTCAGGTAGTAAAATCTGTATTAGTTTTCCTTTGACTGCTGTAACAAATTACCAAAAATTTATCAGCTTAAAGCAACAGAATTTTGTTCTCTTACAATTCTGGAGGCCAGAAGTCCAAAGCCAGCATCACTGAAGTGCCACCCAGGCCACATTCCCTCTGGAGGCCCTCAGGCAAAATCCATTCCTTGCTTCTTCCAGTTTCTGGTGTCTGCCAGCTTCATTGGCTTGCAGCTGCCATCACACCAATCTCTGCCTCTGTGGACACACTGCCTTCTTCTTCCTCCCCGTTGTGACTGCATTTAAGACCCATTCAGATAACCATCTTCATCTCAAGATTCTTATTCACATCTTCACAGTCTTTTTCTAGGCCCTTTTCTCCCCCTGTCATATAAGGTAACATACACAGATTCCAGGGATTAGGACATGGCCACCTTTCTTTGGTAGGAGGAGTAGTATTCAGCCTACCACAATCTCCTACTGCAGAATAGCCTAGACCAGCCATATAGTTGCATAATGGTTTTCCTGTTCCTCTTGTTCCCAGTTATTTGTATTAGGAAGTCTTTCTTTCTCATCTGCATATCCCACTGTAAAGATCCTGGCCCTCATATGTAATTTGTTATCCTCCTTGCAAAATAATGATGCTGAAAAGTATGGCATGAATTTCAAATGAAGCAAGACCTCTGAATAAAATAGCCAAGCTCAAGAAAACTCTGTCACCATGGCCTCTGTGTTATTCAGGTTGCCAGTTATGAAATGAGAATAGAAGTAAGTACACAGAAAAGGTATGTTGTGTTTTCTGGATGCAGTGGTAGATGTCATATGCCAATTAATCTTCCTATGATTCTTTATTCTACCTGCCTCCTCTAAAATACCCTTGAAATCTAAAGAGGCACAGCTATTGTTAAGTTACAAAATTCTTAGCACTCCAGCAGGAAACTGTAATGTGTTTATTTATAATTTAAAAACACTGAAATGCAAACATACTTCATGCAGAGGGCAGCACTTGGGGTCAGAAATTTAGACTGCAGCCCCTACCTGATGGGTTTTATTTTTAAAATTATTTAATAGGCTATTTCATCTAGGCCAGTAATAATTTTTTAAATCTACTTCTGAAGTCAACCCTAAACTCAAAGCAGAGATCTAAGAAATAGTGTGATGCAGTAAAATCACTCAAGATACAATATACACTCCCCAAATATTTTGAATGGTATTCAAGGTACTGAATAAAGAGAGCTACAGCACATTCATTTTCAGATTTATAGATAATACCTCATAACTCTAGCCACAGACCTAAATAGATATTGAACTACATGGATCCCTTGGAAATGGGAATTTGGGGGCTATCAAAGAGAAATTAAAAAGAAAATGTAAATTTTTTCTAATGTAAATATAAAATTAATATGTCAAATATTTTATTTAAGTCATTAACTAACAAGTCAATCCAGAAATAAGCCATTGTCACCAGTTCAAAGGAGAACTCAAAAGAACACATATCAGCTGCCAACCAGGAAAGTGAAATGAACTAAGAGACGCAGAACTGGGAAATATCCTAAGGGCAATAATCAATTACATTCCAAAAAATACAATGGATTTTCATTTCTATGGACAGGAATCATTTGTATTCTTATCAATTTCAGTACTGCAAAACAGTTCAAAGTCAGGGAACGATGCAAACTTATACAGAAACTGATCAGTCAGAAAGGTGCTCTAAACAGGTCAGTCATCTTTTCTGCCTATTTCAACATGTTTCACAATTTTGCTGACAAGAGGAAAAGTTCCTGTCAATTTTTGCAACATTACAGGGCTCCTGACACTTTATCACCAAACATAATGATGTGAGTCAGAGCACACTCTAAACAGCAGAACATCCGCTCACAAGCCACACTCCAAATTATAAACTGGAGGAAGGGCTTGTCGTGACCCCACTCAGGGGATGGCAGTTATTTAGACAAGTCTGCAAATCACCAAACACTGGGGAATGAAAATACTGCCTCAAATAACAAAATGATGGGACACTCTGAAAATTCAACATTGTAAATATATGGGAACCAAGGAAACAACCCAAAAAGAAATAGAGCATGGAATTACTCCTGATGAGAGTGGATGAAAAATTGTGGCTCGCCATCTGCAAGAACAAAGTCACCAGCTACTGCAGACACTGACCTTCAACACCTCTGAAAGGAGTTCAGGATGGAGATCAGAAATGAGGCACTCTGTGCTCTGGGAAAAAAAAACAGAACAGGCCTGCAGATATACATTTTTAGGAGAAGATTTTATGAGTCTAATTTCCTGCATCTTCTCATATCTAGAAAAGCACTAAAATCATTACTAGCAGCCACCTTTTCTCAAAATGTGTTAACTGCATGTACCCTCTTTATCAAAATCACATACATCCTGCCCTTTTCTCTTACCCCTTAGGAGCAGTCCCTCAGAGCTCTCTGAGAGGCTGTCTCCCAGGGTATAGCCTTTATTTTGCCCCAAACAAAACTTAACTCATAACTCTCATGTTGTGCATTTTGTTTTTTCAGTAGACAGCAAATGCTTAAGAGAAGATTATTCCTCAATACAAATCATGATAACACACACACACACACACATTCACTCACAAATCAAGTATAGGCACAAACTCCCAAATTGTGCTTTCTTACACCTAAACAGAAAATGTCAGGATACACCCAAATAAATATTAGCTACTTAAAGTAGCCCCTACAAAAGACCGTTTCCTTGACCAATCATCAGTCAGCCTCCTCTGAACGCTCTTCCCAATGAAGCCTTGACCTCTGGGCTTCTGTGATCATCTCTGCATCACCCAGTTTTATCAAGAATCCTGTCAAGTCAGTTTAGATAGAATCCCCCTTTACTCTTGATGTTTCCTCTTAGTAATTTTCCATCCACTGACCCTCACCCTGCTCCTTGGATATAAATCCCCACTTGCTTATGCTATATTTGAGCCTGAGGTCTCTTAAACCCCATTGCAATAGTTCTCGAATAAAATCTGTTTTTACCATTTTAACTACTGACCACTGGCTTTCTCTGACACCCTTAATGCAAAAGTCATTTATATTACAAAAGACTTATAGTTCTCACAGAAAATCTGGAGTATCATCTCTCAATTATAATGACAGTTGCTATAGTTTAACTAGACATAGGCTAGACAATGTTTTGAGTATATCTCACATATGAAAATAATATGCATATATGTATATATGTTCTTGACATTATATTGACAATAGTGAAAGTCGTTCAGTCGTGTCTCTTTGCAACCCAATGGACTGTACAGTCCATGGAATTCTCCAGGCCAGAATATTGAAGTGGGTAGCCTTTCCCTTCTCCAGGGGATCTTCCCAACCCAAGGATCGAACCCAGGTCTCCCGCACTGTAGGAGGATTCTTCACCAGCTGAGCCACAAGGAAAGCCCATATTGACAATAAATATATAGTATTTATATACTGACATTAACATATATCATTTATCATGCTTTATACCTTTATTAGGGCTTCCCAGGTGGCTCAGTGGGTAAAGGATCCGCCTGCAAAGCATGAGATGCAGGTTCAATTCCTGGGTTGGGAAGATCCCCAGGAGGAGGGCATGACAACCCACTCCATTATTCTTGCCTGGAGAATCTCATAAACAGAGGAGCCTGGTGGGCTATGGTCCACAGGGTCACAAAGAGTTGGACATGACTGAAGTGACTGAGCACACAAACCTACATTAATATAATTCATTTTCATACATGAACATCAATTTATATCATTCTGGCTCAACTGGTAAAGAATCTGCCTGCAATGCAGGCTACCTGGGTTTGACCCTGGGTTGGGAAGATCCCCTGGAGAAGGGAAAGGCTACCCACTCCAGTATTCTGGCCTGGAGAATTCCATGCATCCATGGGGTTGCAAAGATTCGGACAAGACTGAGTGACTTTCACTTGATCACTTACTACATGACACTTTAGTTATTAAGTAAGTACTATGGCCTAAATGCCATGGGGGAGATTTAAAATATATATAGCACACAGTCTTTTTACTCAATAAGTTTATGTTTTTGTTGGAGCACCAAGACAGACAGACACACACACACACACACACACACATACCCTATATAATTTTATAAGAAAGCAGAAAGATTGAGGCTTCCATGTTGAACAGTGGCATTACAAGACAATGGACAAATTAAAACTGTATAAGGTGAAAAAAAAAATTACCAATAAAAATCTCTCAACTCTACCAGAAAATAAAACAGGTACCACTTTCAATAAACTCATCACAGCCAATTTTTCCTTAAGCCCTTATAAGTTACCCATTTCTTAGCAATCAAATGGCTTGCATTTTAGGGATCATTTTCTAGAAAAATAGGGTAGAATATGCATGATATGATCTCATTATATCATGACTTCAGAGTCAGAAGAAATTTCTGTGATCTTGAACCACCTGAAAAGGCTTTGAGGAGAAAGCCCTGGAAGACAGGTGGGGTTTGTAACTGCTCTAGTGCTTATCAGTTCCTTCATAACTAGCAAGTCTAATAGGGTGTGATAAACAGTGAGGCCAAGTCTGAAGATAATATGCCTAAAGACATGCAGTGAAATACATTAGCCTAAGACGGGTGAGGGAGTAAGAGAACTAAGGAAAGAACAAACGAACCAACGAGATGTACTCATGTCAGTGACTCTCCTACGAGCAAATCAGGTCCCTGATGCTCCCTGCCTCCCCTGTGCAGTCAGTTCAGAGCTGACCAAAGTTAATTATAATGATCCAGTAGATGAGCACATATTCGAGTTTACAGAGTCAAAAGCAATAGAGACAGAAGAAGAATAAGTGCTGATATCTAAGAGAACATACACAGAGGAAAGAGACCCAAAAAAGCAAACATAATTCTTTTCTTCAAATGAGGCTCCTTCTCTTTGAGTATTTTTATGTGAAATGCTAACAACAGCATAGTCTTGTATTTGATGAGACTGCAACTCCTCTTGGAGCAAGGCCCTCAAATTTAAGTCTCAGCAAAGTGTGTGACACCGTATTTGAGAGAGCGAGACACCAGGAAGGAAAAAGAGAAAGCATGAGACTGTAGTGCTCAGCACAAACGTTCCAGCTCCAGTTCCCACGGGTGAGGGCATACAGCCTACAACGTGGGAAGGTCAAACACAGGATGCTCAGTGCAGACACACATGTGACATAACAAAAACGTCCTTAGCCTACATGACCAAGTACATAAGCACACAGCATTGTGCAGAAACATTCATACCCAGACTTTTTATAGAAGGAACATGAAGTTAGTTACTATGGGAACCTAAGGCTAAGTAAAGCAATATGTATCTGATCTATTTATGACACATCCTCTTCTCTACATTTGCAGACATGATGGCTTTCAGAAACTATTTTGAAAATATTCATGTTTTGAACCTGAGTTCAATATCTGTCTTTGTAAACAAGGCCTTATAGGTACTCAACTTATTTTGTCATTCAATAAATATTCACTGCACGTCTCCCCCATGACACTGTGGAGATGCTGCAGATACCACGAGCAATGAAGCAGCCCCCTGCTCTCACGGGACTTACACTTTAGTATGAACAGAAGTGCCCATGTCGATGGACATCTAGGTTGCTTCCATGCCTCAGCTGTTGTAAATAGTGCTGTAGTGAAAACTGGGGTGCAGGTATCTTTTTGAATTATGGTTTTCTTCAGATATATACCCAGCAATGGGATTGCTGGAGCAAATGACAGCTTTTTTTTAGTTTTCTAAGGACACAGAAGCAAACCTAAATGTCCACTGATGGAGAAATGGATAAAGAAGATGTGGTACATACATACAATGGAACATTACTCAGCTGTAAAAAAGGACAAAATAACGTCATTTGTAGCAACATGGATGGACCTAGAAATTGTCATACAGAGTGAAGTAAGTCAGACAGAGAAAAACAAATACAGTATGATATTGCTTAAATAAGTTATCTTTTTTAAAATGGTACAATGAACCTATTCACAAAGAGAGTCACAGATGTAGAGAACAAACCTGTGGTCACCAAGGGGGAAAGGAAGGAGGGATAAATTGGGAGATTGAGATAGGCTTATATTTACACACTGCTATATATAAATCAGATAAGTACTAAGGACCTACTATAAAGCACAGGGAACTCTACTCACTACTTCATAATGACCTATGGAGAGAGAGATATATATATATAAAATATATTATATATATATAGCTGATTCACTTTGCTGTACAGCAGAAACTAACGTAATACTGTAAATAAACCATACTCCAATAAAAATGTTTTTTAAAAAGAAGTGCCCAGGGTTTCTTGGCAGGATCCAGCTTAGACCATTTTCTTTCTCTGGCTCTCAGTCCAAACTGATAAAGATATACAATGGGCTAGTCCTTGTCTCCCCTCTGTCTGTGCCAAACCTAAGACCACAAGCAACTCAGGTGCCTCCTAAGTTATGCTTGTAGTCTTACATCCCATTTCTCATATTTTCATTGTTCTGGATAAAGGGGAACCAGCCACATCTCCTGCACTGTCATGGGACATCAGGAAAAGTTGCAAAGAATATTCTAAAACAAGTTTGGAAAAAGTGACAGACTTTATTTTCTTGGGCTCCAAGATCACTGAAGATGGTGACTGCAGCCATGAAATTAAAAGACACTTACTCCTTGGAAGAAAAGCTATGACAAACCTAGACAGCAGACACATTACTTGGCTGACAAAGGTCCGTATAGTCAAAACTATGGTTTTTCCAGTAGTCATGTATGGATGTGAGAGTTGGACCATAAAGAAGGCTGAGCACCGAAGGCTGATGCTTTTGAACTGTGGTGTTGGAGAAGAGTCTTGAGAGTCCCTTGGACTGCAAGGAGATCAAACTAGTCAATCCTAAAGGAAATCAACCCTGAATATTCATTGGAAAGACGGATGCTAAAGCTGAAGTTCCAGTACTTTGGCCACCTGATGCGAAGAACTGACTCATTAGCAAAGATCCTGATGCTGGGAAAGATTGAAGGCAACAGAAGGGGGACGACAGAGGATGAGACGGTTGGATGGCATCACCAAGTCAATGGACATGAGTTTGAACAAACTCCAGGAGACAGTGATGGACAAGGAAGCCTGGTGTGCTGCAGTCCATGGGGTCACAAAGAGTCGGACATGACTGAATGACTGAACAACAATACAACAAAACAAGTCTACCCAAATAGAAATGAAGGAAAATGTCAAAGTCCTTAAGACTGCAGATAATCTCTATTATCGATGTTAGATATATTAGTTTAAAAAAAAACTTCATAGAAAATGCTGAGGAAAATGTTATGTCCTTGAACTAAAGGTCTTTAAACACCCACCATTATTATTTTACCATCTAATTATATTTAAACTTGCTGAATTATCCCTATTCCCCAAAACCCATAAAAAATGGAGATTCTCAAAAAAGTAGAGAGAAAAGGAATAAAAATAATATAAATGACAAAAATAGAGGCTAGAAGTGAAAAGCACAATGCAGGTGTCAATAATTTGGAAGACAGGACACCTAGGTGAACTCTAGCAGACTTATGAAAGCAAAACAGCTAAGGACTGCACATCCAGACAGTAACAAGAAGAAAGCTGACGTGAGCCACAGAAAGACTTAAAATTGAAGGCATCAAACATCTCAAAGCAAACAAAGCTGACAAACAGAAAGACTGAAAATCTGTTTTAAAATGTAGACTCTTCCATTCCCTTTCAATCATGACAAGAGAAAAAAATTATTTGCTCCAGAAAAGTTGAAGTAGAAAGGTTACAGATTCAGGGGCATCAAGTGCAGCAGATGGAAGAAAAGGCAGCTTATCAAAAACAAGGGACTGTGTGCACACCTGCATACTAATGACAAGACCCACCCCAAACCCTCCCCTGAAACACAAGCCCAGCACACTGTCCTTCCACCTGAACTGCCTCCCCCAAACTAGTAGCCACCTTTCTCCTTCCCAAAAGGTGCCCTTGATAGATGGTATGCCTCACATCAGGAACCTTACCCCTGCATTTCAACTGATTTTCACATCTGCTTATCCTAGGAATGAGACTTGCTGGAACCTAACTTTTATCCACAATATCACTGTTATTCATAAAAACACTAATGACATTTGCAGAATTCTATAAGTGCTCCAAAATAATTTTCATTACATTATCCTACTTGAATTAGTCTGAAGCACAACCCTACGTAGTAAGCAAGTGTCCTGTCTCCATCCTCACAGCCAATGTCAAATTTCAATCACCATCTTCTGCCATCTGAATGACTACCAACAACCTAACTGGCCTCCTGCTTCTGCTCTTATGTACATCCACGACAATCTGCAGCCAGTTCTCATTATGTCATCCCTGCTCAAAATCCTGCAACAACTTCAAATTAGCCACAGGACAAAGTCCATAATCTTAGCATAGCATGAAAAGCCTTTCTTGATTCATGTTCTCTCTGCTTCCTCAAGTTTTATTTCTCAATCTTCTGCATATGTGAAACACTGAAACACAGAATAAAATATATTACGTTCTTCCTTCCCTCCGTGCCCTAAACATGACTTATTCTCAGCGTGGAAGGCTTCCTCTTTGCCCAGACCCTGTAACAGCATAAAGGAGTCTCCATAATCACAAAGCACTGTGTAGCAGGTTCTCCTTCAGGCCATACCTAACATTGGCAGGACCAGGGCAACAGTATAAACTGAAATGCCCTTCATCCTCTACACTCACCACACACCTTGAATAGCCAGCCTCCTCATATACAAGTGGTGACACCAACCCACACATTCAAGCTCTGTCAGTGCCCCTCCCACATAACACCGTCTACACTCAGGAGTATGGACCTGAAAAAAGCCACTGATCACCCTGGAAGCAGACCTGGGACTTATAAGCATGCAATTGCAAAGTCATGTTAGCCAAAGTATTGTATAAAAGGGCGGGGAAAGAAGGAAATGTGACATCTAGGTGGGCACATCTCCTTAGCACATAGATTACAAGGCAGGTGGGGGAACACAGCCACAAGAAGCCCAGAGGGGGGCCCTCTGCAGCAGAGACAAGGTAGAGGCCCCTCTTGCCTTGTCTAAAGGTTGATACTGATCTCTCTTATGGGCTTCCCTGGTGGCTCAGATGGTAAAGAATCTGCCTGCAATGTGGAAGACCTGGGTTCTATTCCTGGGTTGGGAAGATCCCTGGAGAAGGGAGTGGCTACCCACTCCAGTATTCTAGCCTGGAGAATTCCATGGACAGAAAAGCCGGACATGCTACAGTCCATGGGGTCACAAAGACTTGGACACAGATCTCTGCTTACATAACAAGATCCAAAGAAAAGAGCAGTAGGAAGACAGCAACTACTTCAATAGACAGAATTTCCAGGGATGGCAAGAAAATTGGCCTACATCTTGAAGGGTTCTTGGGTAGAGGTAATTTTTTCTTCTTTTTTTCCTCTTTCCTTTTTTCTTTTTTTTTTTTGGCCTCACCCAAAATAAAAATGTAAAATCGTAGATAAAAGTCCAATGTTCCAAAAAAATAAGAAATCTCAGAAATTGATTTTTATGTCTAACAACATATGATTGTGAGCTTATATGTATATAAAATCCAAATTTTTCTACATTAATCAGGCTGAAACCGAAAAGGTGCCTTTGCTTCTGCAAAATTTGAGCAACAACTTACTATTTAACAAGCACCAAGAGAAACTGCATCAAAAGTTTCAGACAGGTACTAAACATAACCCATGACACATCAATTCCACTTCTACTTCTGGACACATAACCCACAGAAACCATAATAGGTTTACATCATAGCATTATTTAAAATCATAAAAACCTTGAAAACACTCTAAATGCGCAACAATAAGGGATTGGTTAATAAATTATTGTGCATGCATGATGGATTTTATATAGTCCATTCTAAAATGATAAAGTCATTACCATATTTGTGATAAAATTATAACATTTAAGTATAATATAAAAATTATACAAAATAATATGTCTGAACTTGTAGGCATGGATATGTAGTAATACAGAGAAAAGTTACTGTGGGTATGTATACCAAAAAATTGACAGCAGTAAACTGAGTAGAGGACATAGCAATTTTTTTCAATTCAAGTATAGTTCATTTACAATGTTGTGTCAGTTTCTGGTATACAGCAAAATGATTCCGTTATATTCTTTTTCATACTCTTTTCCATTATGGCTTATTACAGGATATGGGTTTCCCTGTGCTATACAGTAGGACCTTGCTGTTTTGGAACATAGTGATCTTTATTTTCTCTTTTGTGACTCTGTATTTTTAAATTTTGCTACAGTTCTTAATAAAAATATACTTCTTCCCCTAAATTTGGGTATCTGCTTTGCCAAGCAAGATATACACACACACACACACACACACACACAAATGCTCCTGTTTCTTCTGACTTTAAAATAGGTATCTGATGGGACTTGTAAAAATTCAAAGCATACCACTGAAAGATTATTCTATTACCATGCATTAGCCTTTCTGATGGGTGTCAATCATTAGCAAGGCTTTAAGGGCAAAGGCCACAAGACATAGGTTGTAAGTTCTGTAGAAGGCAGCAATGGGAAAGAAGCCCCAGACCTGAAGTACTGTACAAGCAGGCAGAAACAAAGATTTTAAGTAAATATAAAGAAGATAAAGAAAAGCAGGAGAGTTGGCTGGGAGAAAAAGAGAACGAGACAGTGGAGAAACTCTGACTACAGAGTTTGCTGATCTCACAGTTTGGTTCAGGAAAGGGAAAACTCCACACTTTAACTCACCTAAGCCACTGGCAGAGTTCAGAGAGAAAAGACTTATAAAATACAATTTAAATTCAAATTTAATTCTTGTCAGTGCTGCCACTTGAAATTGAGCTTTACTTGTTAAGAGTCTACAGAAATAGCATAGGTGATAAAAGCCTCTGAGAATTTTGACATCCAAATCATGTTTTTGCTTACAAACTGTGTGAGCTTAATAAAAACAAACTAGTTATTTAAGTTCTTTTGAACTCAATTGACCCTATAAGAATCTCTCAAAGTAACAGAATTTTTTTTTTTTTTTTTACGCAGTCTCAGTTCCGTCGCTCAGTCGTGTCCGACTCTTTGCGACCCCGTGGACTGTAGCCTACCAGGCTCCTCTGTCCATGGGATTTTCCAGGCAATAGTCCTGGAGTGGATTGCCATTGCCTTCTCCAGGGGATCTTCCCAACCCAGGGATCAAACCCTGGTCTCCCACATTGTAGACAGATGCTTTACCGTCTGAGCCACGAGGGAAGTTGGATTTTTTTTTTTTAACTAGTATAATCCTAATATCTATTATCAGGCTTCTCTGCTGGCTCAGTGGTAAAGAACCAGTTGCCAATGCAGGACATAGGTTGGATCCCTGGGTCAGGACGATCCCCTTGAGAAGTAAACAGCAACTCCCTCCAGTATTCTTGCCTGGGAAATCCCATGGACAGAGGAGCCTGGCGGGCTATAGTCTATGGGCTTGCAGAGTCAGACATGACTTAGTGATTAAACAACAACAATGCCTATTATCATAACCACACTCCTAAGAAACAAACTTTTAAAATCTGTTAAGAGATTTTTTTTATAAAAATGAGAAAGAGTAAATACCTGCTGATCTATCTGGCTAGCATCCTTTTCCCATTTCTTCATATAGCAGAATACCTCATGAGTTCAATACCCTCTGAGGACCTCTTCAAGATTCCAGGCAGTTCTGATTAGGCAGCCAATCACAGGACTCCTAGCCCTGGCCAGGCCATGCTATGGACATGTTACCTGGTCAGTTTTAATAAACTAGTCTGGGTGTCAGACAGGATGCAGAACACCTAATACAGCTTCTTTTTCCCCAAAATAAGCTTGCATCTACACAAAATGCAAGACTCCGCAAAATTAAATAGCAAGTGACCTGGGGAACAATGTCAAATTTTGAATAACAACTAGTACAACCATAGTGAGTTTGCTGGTTTCATTTCTTCTTGTATCTCCTGGCTTTGAGCTGAAGGTGGGCCCAGTCAGGGAACTGTCTAGTAGATGTGACTCAAAATCTTCCAACTTTTCAGGCAGATCAAGAAAACGGATCCCTGTGAGCTAAATAAGAGTGGGGGGAGGGGGCGGCGGGGGGAAAGTGTGCTTGTGTTTTTCCTTTTTCTCTCTGCCAGCCCTACCCCAAGGCCAGCACCACTTACACAACTACACAGCTGCCACTGCAGTGACACAAGGACCTAATGCCCCAAGAGAAAATCATCTCCCTGGATAAAGAAACTACAACAAGGACCTCCTGCTGTGTAAAGAGCTGGGAGCAGTGGAAGAGATGGGTATTCTTGTTATCCTTTTTATCCCTTTTTTCTCTTACCACTTCACCCCAATCAAGTGCATTGAAGAAAAGCATGGAGGCTAAAATTATGGAGGAATCCATCTTTCTGGCCAGACGAAATATAAAAAGGAGTCCTTTGGAAAATATCCCAGAGTCATGGAAAAGAGGACCTCCTAGCTGTGTGTATAAATTCCCAGGCTCACCCTCAAGCTAGGTATGTCTGGAATACAATTAAAGCAGCATCTCAAAGTCACAGAGAACTCAAGTACAGCATAAACCAGCTTAAGACGGGGTAAATAACTCCTCCTGTCCCTGCCCCCAACAAACAGCAAAAGCTTTGAAACCTGAATGAACACTGGAATCACGGCATACAGAAGGTGATCTATGCTATGAACCTAATTAGCTCAGCTGCCTGCTAAAACAAACAAAAAAATTTTCTATAGAAAACTTTAAAAGGACCCAGAGTTTCACGACATATTTTAAATATTCAGAATACAATTAAAAAAATTTGATATATAAAGAACTAAGAAAATCTGATTGCTATTCAAGAGAAAGACAATCACCATGTGATAAGTCCAAATGAAGATATTAAGAATTATCAAAGCAAGAATTTAAAAGCAGCTATTTTAACTGTCTTCCGTGAGACATTTATTTTCAAAATCTAGATATCGTTTATATTGCCAAGTTTGTAATTATGCAAATAACAATCATAATTTACTATAGAAAAATTAGAAAACATAGATAAGGATGGCTCCCCTCAATTTTTCTTGTCTACCTATAATAAAACTGTAGGATCCTCTTTCCTTCTTTGGTAGGACTGTGAGCATAAGCAAACTAATTGAAATCACTGTAAAACATGAGATGATTATTCATACACAAGACACAGTATTACTAAGTAATATTTAGGTTTACATGCCAGAGAGCTCTTGCTGACTTATATTTCAGGCCACCCCACCATAGTAGACACTAGAAATAAGGACTGGAACCACTGAAAAGACTCATCACTAGCTACACACAATGACAAGACTGTCGCAGCCCGTGCCTGGGTAAACTGAACACTAGGGCAACTACCCATGCCTGACATTATCCCTTCAGTTATTTGCATCCCAGGAGCTGGATTTTTCTTTGTTACCTATAAGGTCTGAACAAAAAATGACACAATAATGTGGCACAGAAACCAAAAGTGAGTAAGTGCCCAAGGCCACCTCACCCTAAAAATGGAATGTAGCCAGGCAGAAGTGGTCCATCCCCTAAAAATAGGCCACCAAAGCTTAAAAGCTAGGACAGGATCCCTTCATGGATCCTGCAATATGATCTGCCAAACACTTGTGAAGAACTCCAAAGAGACAGTGTTTAATTACAAATGACAAAACCATAAATGTAACTTAGTAGGAAAAAAGAAACTTTTAAGGATGTTTCCAAAACAGGGCTCAAATCATTCACATTAGGAAATACAATTTTTTTAAAAAACAGTAATGTAGTAGTGAAGTCACTCAGTTGTGTCCGACTCTTTGGGACCCCATGGACTGTAGCCTACCAGGCTCCACCATCCATGGCATTTTCCAGGCAAGAGTACTTGAGTGGGCTGCCATTTCCTTCTCCAGGGGATCTTCCTGACCCAGGGATCCATCCCAGGTCTCCCGCATTGTAGGCAGACGCTTTTACCACATGAGCCACCAGGGAAGTAACAGAAACAATAGGAAATGTGAGGTCACAGTCCAGCCTTAACTATGTAACAGCTTAAGAGCTAAGAATATAAATTGACCAATTCCTAAACTCAGTCAAGTCAGGGCACGGACCAAAAAAACAGAAGAATCTTGAGGGTGATTAAAGCCAGAATGTGGAGAGAATGCAAGAGAGTGGATAGAATAAGACAGAGGAAAATTAGACAGAGATCAATGTCATGGAAGGCAAGACAGAGGTTGTATCAGGTCAAGCCAATACAAACCAGGATACTGAGTAAAGGTTTAGAAAGGAAAAACATCACCCCATCTCAGGGGCTGCTGATAGCAGTTATTCAGAATTTAAATATTTCAGGTGAAGACAGAGACTCGGACCTTGGCAGAGATATTAAAGAAAAATGATACATAATTAAGTTGTTGCTTTTAAGTGGCTCAGTCGTGTCTGATTCTTTAGTGACTCCATGGACTATAGCCCTCCAGGCTACCCTGTCCATGGGATTTTCCAGTCAAGAATACTGGAGTTGGTTGCCATTTCTCTTTCCAGGGGATCTTTCAAACCAGGGATTGAACCTGTGTCTCCTGCATTGGCAGGTGGATTCTTCACCACTGAGCCACCAGGGACGCCCATGTAACTAAGTAAATATATTTATACTATTGTTGATTGGGGGGAAATATTGTACATTTAACACAATGGAGATTTCTCCAAGCCTTCAAAATGTTAATAAAACTCTGGTGCCTTTTAAAATAAATGGTGATTTAAAATTGAGGAAATAGAGTATTGTGAGAAATCTGAAACTCAAGATTACTGAGATCCAACAGCATGCCTAAGGCAGAGCTGAGTCAAAAATAGCACAAGTAAAATTATCTTCACCACATCGCAGCTCCTAACATGAGCAATTTGCTTATTAATATGTATTATGGGTACTTGCCTCTCATTATCGGCTTTTACTACTGAGCACTTTTTCAGCTGGACTCCCACCCTACTCAGTGGTCTTTCTGTATTCCTCCTCTAATCAACTCACTTTGTCTCTTCACAATTTTAACACTAATATTTTCAAGCCATATACTAAAACTCAGTCCCTTCATTCTCAACAGATAACCTTACATCTGACCTCAAAAAGAAAATCCCTCCAGGCACATATTTCCCCAAATTGTCTTTCTTCTCCTGTGAGTGTCTGTGCATGCGCAAACTTACTTAACCAGCTTGCCTTCTTCCCTCGGGTCTCATGCAACAGTGCATCCTTACCATTTTATAAAATTTATCTCTGACTGTTCTCTAAGCCTCATTTTTTCAAGAATGTTCCATTTATTACTCTGCCTCTCCCTCTCTCTCTCTCCCCTCAATGCATAAATTATTCATGTCTCTCCCATCAGTTAAAAAAAATCTCCACTGACCCCATGTGTTGGTAATTCATCATTCGGTCCTCAAATCCAGTCTCCACCCTCATTTGCCCCAGGTTAGTCCCAGAGAGGCTGACCTCTGTAGACTCCATCACTCACACGCCTTAAAAGCTGGATTCTGATTATCTTTGTCCAATAGAAGGAGGCTCCAGCAAGACAGGAGAGCGAAGTGCTTATCTCCCTTTCACCATCCACAGCCATGGAGCTTCCCTAAACACCACTGCCTCCCTCTCTGTCAGGGCTGTGAGTACTAACAGCTTTCTGATCTATTCCTGATAGTCCCTGGGGCCTCCGTGGTAAAATCAGTCCACAGCTCCATACAGTTTCTTTATTAAACGCTATTCAGGTGAATGTTTTGTGTGAGCTGTTTTCCTGCTAGGATTCTGATCGATACAGCTCATGTCCCACTCCAGCTCCTTTCTGTCTCTTCCCAGTCAGGCTTCCTGAAAGGGTGCTCTGAACTCACCACTGTTTTTCACTTATCCATCAACTCACTATGATCTTGGAAAAGGAAATGGCAACCCACTCCAGTGTTCTTGCCTGGGGAATCCCAGGGACGACAAAGTCTGGTGGGCTGCCGTCTATGGGGTCGCACAGAGTCGGACATGACTGAAGCGACTTAGCAGCAGCAGCAGCACTATGATCTAGCTTCTGCTGCCCATGAATCCACTAAATTCACCTTCCCAGTAGGGATATTTAATATCATTTATGACCTGGCTCTACCTTCCAGCTCTATCGCCCACCATCTGCCATGAGACCATATGCTCCATCCAGCAAATGACCCTAGAGTTGTCTTCGGCCTCCTATAGGATTCTCTACACCTGAAATGTCCTTCTCTGCTCAGGTATCTAGTGAACCTCTAGTCATCATGCAAGTGTCAACTCAGGAAGCTCTTCCTTCTGGGAGTCCTTCTCTCACTTACCCACCCTACATTAGCCAGGATTAAGTGGCTTAAACCCCCAGATCCTGTAAACAGCTCTTGCACTTATCATATTTATCTTGTAATCCCACCAAATGATTCTCTCTCTCAGAGCAGAATGACTCCAGAGCCCTCAGAAAACAGAGCTTATGTGGAAACACTGTACAGAGAAGTACAACTCCAGGGAAAGAAGAGGCAGGAAAGGAAAGTGAACATAAGAGAGAGGGTCACCAAGCTCCCTTATAAACTGGTTGCTCAGACTGGCAGAATATCTTCAGAGAGGCAGTATGAAGCTATTGGATCTCCAGCCAGTCCAGAAGCACTAAAAGAAAGAATTGATCCCCTGACTCCTTCTCTCATTGGTCAAAGTTCTGCCACATAGGATAACTCCCACCACTTGCAGGTTGCCCATATATGAGTTCCAAGTGGGTCCCATTGTGTCATCTGATAAATATATATTAATTAAATTATTAGAAAAGGAAAAATTTATACCTTTGCCCAATTGATAAATCTCAATTGAGTAGTCTAAATCTCTCAATGTGTAAGACCATTAAGGCATTAATACCATAAACTGTAAAAAGTTGCAGCTGATGAGGTTAATGAGTAGAATTAACTCTTGAAGAACTAGACTAGAATCCAAAGTGTTGCAAATAAGTTTGACTTTTTCTTGTGATTCCTTCTCTTTCAGAGTAAAGTTTAATACCCAAAGTGAAGATGTTTTATTTATCAATCAATGTCTGAATTAACTGGGACGGACAATATGCACGTGCAGCACTGTGTCACTCATCTGATCTAGACTCATTTGACAGCTTAAGAATAAGAAACGCTGCCATCTGACTGAACCTATTATTTCTAATAGTAATATAATATTATAGAACTTGGAACAGAAAAGGGATCTTCCACTGAATCCAAATTCTCTACTACATTAATATAGAGCAACTAATCAAATGTTCATTCTTAAAATCATAGTAACCATTCTCTGAAGAAGCAGTGTGGCTCTCCAACATTACAACAGTGTTTACATGTTCCCCTCACTACTTTTATATCCCTCACTAGTATCTGGGTAAGCCCCAAATTATAGAACCTAGATAAGAGAGCAAAAAAGAAATTCCTTGACCTTTTTTTTGATGAGAAGGAATCTAAATCATCTGTGATCAGTTATGCAGATGCATGCTCAAACTAAGCAGAAGAGGTATGTTTAACCATTAGCTATTTCAACCATAAAGCAGAAACTTTAGCCTGTGATCACACTCAGGTCTATCAGAGTCCTTGGTAATCATGAGTGAAAATCTGGGTCCAGGCCACACTCACACCTTTTGCTTAAGCCAGACTCTGCTAGAAACTATGGCCATCTTGAAATGTCACTTAATCCATCTCTTCCCCTGCAGGAAAATGGTAACAGACTCTCCTTCCAAATTTCCAGAACCACCTTCAGAACTAGAAGAATTAAGTCTTTTCCTCCTCATTCCAGAGAGCAATGCCTGCTGCTGGGCAGTCTCCGTACCTAAAAGAGCTGGACAGGCAGTAATTCCCCAAAGGCTCATGGCTGGGTTCTTGAGAACCCAAATCTCATCAAAATGAACTAAAAGGGTTATTCAACATTCTTCTCTACCATCACACCAATGAATTATATCCTGCTTTAATAACAGTGGTATAATCTTTTAATTATGGCCTATCTTTACATATATTGTTAAGCATTTGACAGAGAAATAATACTGTGGAAACCATCATCCTCTCAAAATTTAAATTTAAACATGAAGTTCTCCTTTAACATTTATATTAAAATGCTTCCACCTAAAGGTTTGCTTTGATTGCTTTTGCAATAAATTTTAAGATTTTCGTTAAAAAACATCCGAAAAGAAAGGCAATGCCAAAGAATGCTCAAACTACCGCACAATTGCACTCATCTCACACGCTACCAAAGTAATGCTCAAAATTCTCCAAGCCAGGCTTCAGCAATACGTGAACCGTGAACTTCCAGATGTTCAAGCTGGTTTTAGAAAAGGCAGAGGAACCAGAGATCAAATTGCCAACATCCGCTGGATCATGCAAAAAGCAAGAGAGTTCCAGAAAAATATCTATTTCTGCTTTATTGACTATGCCAAAGCCTTTGACTGTGTGGATCACAATAAACTGTGGAAAATTCTTCAAGAGATGGGAATACCAGACCACCTTACCTGCCTCTTGAGAAATTTGTACACAGGTCAGGAAGCAACAGTTACAACTGGACATGGAACAACAGACTGGTTCCAAATAGGAAAAGGAGTACATCAAGGCTGTATATTGTCACCCTGCTTATTTAACTTATATGCAGAGTACATCATGAGAAACGCTGGTCTGGAAGAAACACAAGCTGGAATCAAGATTGCTGGGAAAAATATCAATAACCTCAGATATGCAGATGACACCATCCTTATGGCAGAAAGTGAAGAGGAACTCAAAAGCCTCTTGATGAAAGTAAAAGTGGAGAGTGAAAAAGTTGGCTTAAAGCTCAACATTCAGAAAACGAAGATCATGGCATCCGGTCGCACCACTTCATGGGAAATAGATGTGGAAACAGTGTCAGACTTTATTTTGGGGGGCTCCAAAATCACTGCAGATGGTGACTGCAGCCATGAAATTAAAAGACACTTACTCCTTGGAAGGAAAGTTATGACCAACCTAGATAGCATATTCAAAAGCAGAGACATTACTTTGCCAACAAAGGTCTGGCTAGTCAAGGCTATGGTTTTTCCTGTGGTCATGTGTGGATGTGAGAGTTGGACTGTGAGGAAGGCTGAGCACCGAAGAATTGATGCTTTTGAACTGTGGTGTTGGAGAAGACTCTTGAGAGTCCCTTGGACTGCAAGGAGATCCAACCAGTCCATTCTGAAGGAGATCAGCCCTGGGATTTCTTTGGAAGGAATGATGCTAAAGCTGAAACTCCAGTACTTTGGCCACCTCATGTGAAGAGTTGACTCATTGGAAAAGACTCTGATGCTGGGAGGGATTGGGGGCAGGAGAAGAAGGGGACGACAGAGGATGAAATGGCTGGATGGCATCACTGACTCGATGGACATGAGTCTCAGTGAACTCCGGGAGTTAGTGTTAGACAGGGAGGCCTGGTGTGCTGCAATTCATGGGGTCGCAAAAAGTCGGACATGACTGAGCGACTGATCTGATCTTATTTACAACTATGTGCTTGGCTACAATAATTTATCTTTCTACCAAGAGGCAGAATTACGTAGTTGGTAAAAGTTCAGGACCCTGAAACTAGACAGTTTGATTACTGGAGAGTTTGCTTAACTTCTTGTCATCTGTGAAGTAGGGGTCACAGTTGTACCTTCTTCACAGAATCTTTGTGAAAATTAAGTGAGATGATAAATTATTTAGGATACGTCTCGGTCATAGTAACCACTATGGAAGTATTGCTATAGTAACCACTATTGGTAGTAGTACTACACAAACAGTTTAAGCATGGTTTTCAAAAAGCACGTCTGCCTCAAAATCATGATAACATATTCTTGCTGCACGTCTGTGTTTGCATTATGTCCCTTGCTCTAAAGAATATAACCAACCCAAGAGATGATGGCATCTCTCTTTTTATAAATCTTAGAGTCTATCATTGAGCTTAAAACTGCACACAAATTGAGCCACAGTACCTGTTGGGTTACATGAAACAATGAACTAAAATATTCCCCACTTATACAAAAACAAAATTCTCTTCGCCTACATGAGTAAATTTACTTTTCTCTGGTGCAAACTGACAATTTAAGTGAAAAAATGAACCAATTTAACACAGAGTATTATAAAACCACAAATAATTATATATTAAAATTACAAAGCCCTTGATAATACTGAGATGTTCTCGTGCAATTAAAACAAACTGAATACATGAAGGCGAACCAATCACCTAGTTTTGTCAGAGTTTCATAATTTGTGAAACAGCAGATTGTAGATATTTTTTTAATGTGCAATTTTAATCAATTTTGGCTTTGTTTCCTTTTTAAATAATGCAGGCTATATGTCTGGGGTCCAAATATCTTTCTGTTTAGCCATAATGAAGAGAGTAAAACAGCACATACAAACACATGCCTATTTTGAGATGGGAGATTTCTCACATGGTAGCTTTTGGCTACCTTGGCTCTCAATTCCAAAGAGTTTGAGGCAGACGGGCTGTGAGCCAGCATGATGCACAATCAGGTTCAGTGGGCTACGGGCTGCTATTTTTTTTTCCCCAAAGTCTTTGGAACAACTGCAAATGTAAACAAGCACATTCAGTTCAGTTCAGTTCAGTCCAGTCGCTCAGTCGTGTCCGACTCTTTGCGACCCCATGAATCGCAGCACGCCAGGCCTCCCTGTCCATCACCAACTCCCGGAGTTCACTCAGACTCACATCCATCGAGTCGGTGATGCCATCCAGCCATCTCATGCTCTGTCATCCCCTTCTCCTCCTGCCCCCAATCCCTCCCAGCATCAGAGTCTTTTCCAATGAGTCAACTCTTCGCATGAGGTGGCCAAAGTACTGGAGTTTCAGCTTTAGCATCATTCCTTCCAAAGAACACCCAGAACTGACCTCCTTATGTATCCTAAACAAGCACATTAGGATACATAATTTAAAAGCAACATTTGATGGGATGGGGAGGGAGGTGAGAGGGGGTTTCAGGATGGGGAACACATGTACATCCATGGCTGATTCATGTCTTGTATAGCAAAAACCACTATAACATTGTAAAGTAATTAGCCTCCAATTAAAATATATTAATTTAAAAAAATAAAAGCAACATTTGCACATATTTTTGTCTTTTATATTTAAAGAAAACAAATGGCCATGCCATTGCCAATGTTACTACCATGTAGGCAGAAGTGACTGAAAAGAAATTTCTGAGGCAGAGTTGATTTTGTTTCTAACTCACCTTCTATCCCCATATGCAACTCTGAGCACCATTCTGATGCTTACTCTTTGTATGCTAGGCTTCAAATTTGAAGTGGAATGCCCTGAGTTCTACTCTCTAAACTGAGATTCCAAGGAACAGAAATTTACAAATTTTAAATATAAAGAAAATAGTACCTCCTTATTACTGTAAATAAGACAATAAGCTCTCCAAACCTTGATTTTACCTTGGATAAAATTAAAAGAGAAAATATAGTCAAAATATTATTTTAAGAGATGACACAAAAAGAAAGAATCTTGCAAATCCCTTAGTTCTTTAAGGTTTCAACTATTGAGCTAGCTGTTATTCTTCTCAGGAGACTAAAAAAAAAAGTCTAGAAATTATTTATTTTCTCTAGACCACTAAGGCACACTGAACAGCAAAGTTAAAGAACTAGCTAAGTGAGTTAAAGGTCTTATTTCAATTTAAACCTATATAGTCTGTGACCTTTATCATAAAATAATCCTTTCTTCAGTGCTTACAGAAAAGAAATAAGGCCCCCAGCTGCTAACTACAAAAAATTAATATAATCTCCCAGAAATATAACCTTTAACTATACAGAATGTTATAGCCAGAAAGCTTGGAAACCCTCTGTCAAAGGAAACAATGCTTGCTGCCTTCATCTATAGGATATAGTCACCATTACAAAGTGGAATTTATTCACCTGAGCTGTAATGGACTCACCAGCATTGTGTGATCCATATATGTAATCACAGACTTATCTATGAATGTATCACATTTAGATCTGCCATATATCATAATAGAAGGTAAGATGATGATGAAGCACTAATGAAAGTCCCAAGGACTGCAAAGTGCCCACACAGCTGGCACAGAGCAAACTCGAGGCAAGTGACAGTGTCTGGTGACTGAAAGCAACGATGATTCCTTTCATATGTAACAAACAAGGGGTCTCTGCTATTAAATACCTATATTATTGACTAGCTGGTCAGTGACAGAACCAGGGCAAACTATCCAAGGCATCATGTTCCCAGTCTGATGTTTTATCTAGTTCACCACACAGCCTCTCTTTCCAGGAAAAGAGCTTCTCACCTCTAAACTTCCTTATTACTTAGTGAGTATCATCACATGTGTGGTCAATGAGAAAATTTTACAGGTTTCTCTCAAAACACATGCATGATGTTCCTGATTATAAATGTAATTACAAAATTATCCTTGACAGTTGGGAAAATGTGCCCCAACTCTGCTATGCCAGGGTTTGTTCTCTTAGGGAAAAGGAAGTAAAAAGCAAGCAGTTCAGAGCATGTTTGGAGGTTCCATAAAGTCAGGAGGCTCCTCCTGTGTTTCTAGTTCATCCCTCTGACTTTCAGCCTCAATGCCACCTCATGATCCAAGATGGTTGCTGAAGCTCCTGCCATTCTACTCACGTGACAGTCAGCAAGGCAAAAAGAACTGAAGAGAAAGAGGAGAGAACGTGTGCCCTCCTCTTTTTAAAAAGCCTTCCGAAAAATCTCATCTGACACAACTGTTTATATCTCATTCGCCAAAACTTAGTCCATGGCCACAAGCTGCAAAGAAGCCTGGGAAAGTGTCTTAACTAACCATGCTGCCCAGGTTTCTATCATTAAAGAAGAGGAGATAATAAATATTGGACGGGTACTACTTACAATGTGTAAATAAAAAATGAGTCATCAACGAAGGAAGACAAATTATTGCTACAACAGAAAGCTGACTAAAAATATATAGTTACTAATGAAAGATATTTATAAAATCTAGTGTTTCTAGATTTAGTCCAAGAAGCTCCAACCAGGATGAAATTTTTTTTTAATGGAAATTTACCATAAAGCTTATCCTAAAGAAATCAGACCCACATTATTTTCTTAGTTAAATTCATGTGGAAAAATTAGGAGAAGCAATTTCAACTGAGCCCTCATAAAATTTCTTTGTCTCTCTCAGCACAGACAGTCTTATTACATTAAGTGAAAAGGCAAAATTCTTTTCATTTATGCTGTTATGGGAACAGAACTTTATCATTCTAGTGTCGAAACTTGTCTAATGTCTTCACTGATGTTCTGATTTGAAAACACCAACTGAAATCCTTTTTTATACAACTTTTAAGGACTACTTCCCATGTTCAGCAATTATAAAACATTGACCACATTCCCCATGTTGGACACTACACTCTTGTAGCCTATCTTACACCCAGCAGTTTGTACCTCCCACTTCCCAACCCCTATATTGTCCCGCTTCCACCTGGACCCTGGACCCCCTTAATCGTTTGTCTGCTCTCTATATCTGGAAGTCTGCTATTTTTATATTCACTAGTTTGTCTATTTTTTAGGTTCCACATATAAGAAATATATTTCTCTACCTGAAATCTTTATAATCAAAGAACGTTATGATCCCTATCATGTTAAAAATGCTACAACTGTAAAATATGCAGAGACTCCCTAAGAACAGAACTGAAATCCTATGAAATAAATGAAGAACTCAGAACCTGAGATCACTTCAACCATCACACAGTAATCCCCTCCCCCATGGAATAAGCCCTGGAAACATAACACTGAATAAGACATGGCCATTCCTCTAGAACAAACAGATGAATTCAAGAAATGATGAGTTATGTCAATAAAATACCATAACTACTGTGTGTAGAACCTCAAAAGAGAGAAGGAAATCATCTATTTTGGGGATGAAAATGAGAGAAAGTCTATAAATATTTGGGAGACAGCTAATAAGTTCTAAAAATGAGTGAAAGTGAAAGTGCTAGTTGCTCAATCGTGTCTGACTCTGCGACCCCATGGTCTGTAGCCCACCAGGTTTCTCTGTACATGGAATTCTCCAGGCAAGAATACTGGAGAGGGTTGCCATTCCCTTCTCCAGGGAATCTTCCAGACCCAGGGATCAAACCTGGGTCTCCTGCAGAGCAGGCAGATTCTTCAACATCTGAGTCACCAAGGAAGTCCTAATAAATCTCTTAATTTAATAACTGTATTTTTGTTTAAATTAGGAGGGTGTGGTGGCTGCATGGCACAGGAGTGGCTGAGAGGAGCTACCTCACGTCCAAGGTCAGGAGCAGTGGCTGTGAGAAGATACCCCACGTCCAAGGTAAGAGAAACCCAAGTAAGACAGTAGGTGCTGAGAGAGGGCATTAAAGGGCAGACAGACTGAAATCACAATCACAGAAAACTAGCCAATCTGATCACACGGACCACAGCCTTGTCTAACTCAATGAAACTAAGCCACGCCATGTGGGGCCACCCAAGACAGAGGGGTCATGGTGGAGAGGTCTGACAGAATGTGGTCCACTGGAGAAGGGAATGGCAAACCACTTGAGTATTCTTGCCTTGAGAACCCCATGAACAGTATGAAAAGGCGAAAAGATAGGACACTGAAAGATAAACTCCCCAGGGTGGTAGGTGCCCAATATGCTGTTAGAAATCAGTGGAGAAATAACTCCAGAAAGAATGAAGGGCTGGAGCCAAAGCAAAAACAACACCCAGCTGTGGATGTGACTGGTGATAGAAGCAAGGTCCCATGCTGTAAAGAGCAATATTGCATAGGAACCTGAAAAGTTAGGTCCATGAATTGAGGCAAATTGGAAGTGGTCAAACAGGAGATGGCAAGAGTGAATGTCAGCATTCTAGGAATCTGCAAACTAAAAGAGACTGGAATGGGAGAATTTAACTCATATGACCATAATATCCACTACTGTGGGCAAGAATCCCATAGAAGAAATGGACTAGCCATCAGCAATTATAGTCAAAAAAACAGTCCGAAATGCAATACTTGCATTCAATCTCCGAAATGACAGAATGATCTCTGTTCATTTCCAAAGCAAACCATTCAATATCACGGTAATCCAAGTCTATGCCCCGATCAGTAATGCTGAAGAAACTGAAGTTGAACAGTTCTATGAAGACATACAAGACCTTTTAGAACTAACACCCAAAAAAGATGTCCTTTTCATTACAGGGGACTGGAATGAAAAAGTGGGAAGTCAAGAACCACCTGGAGACACAGGCAAATTTGGCCTTGGAGTACAGAATGAATCAGTGCAAAGGCTAATAGAGTTTTGCCAAGAGAACGCACTGGTCATGGCAAACACCCTCTTCCAACAACACAAGAGAAGACTCTACACATGGACATCACCAGACTGCCAACACCGAAATCAGACTGATTATATTCTTCACAGCCAAAGATGGAGAAGCTCTATACAGTCAGCAAAAACAAGACCAGGAGCTGACTGTGGCTCAGATCATGAATTCCTTATTGCCAGATTCAGACTTAAACTGAAGAAAGTGGGGAAAACCACTAGACCATTCAGGTATGACCTAAATCAAATCCCTTATAATTAAACAGTGGAAGTGAGAAATAGATTTAAGGGACTAGATCTGATAGACAGAGTGCCTGATGAACTATGGACGGAGGTTCGTGACATTGTACAGAAGGCAGGGATCAAGACCATCCCCAAGAAAAAGAAGTGCAAAAAAGCAAAATGGCTATCTGAGGAGAACTTACTAATAGCTGTGAAAAGAAGAGAAGTGAAAAGTAAAGGAGAAAAGGAAAGATATAAGCATCTGAATGCAGAGTTCCAAAGACTTGCAAGGAGAGATAAGAAAGTATTCCACAGTGATCATTGCAAAGAAATAGAGGAAAACAACAGAATTGGAAAGACTAGAGATCTCTTCAAGAAAATTAGAGATACCAAGGGAAAAATTTCATGCAAAGATGGGCTCAATAAAGGACAGAAATGGTATGGACCTAACAGAAGCAGAAGATATTAAGAAGAGGTGACAAAAATACACAGAAGAACTGTACAAAAGAGATCTTCACGACCCAGATATTCACGATGGCGTGATCACTGACCTAGAGCCAGACATCCTGGAATGTGGAGTCAAGTGGGCCTTAGGAAGCATCACTACGAACACAGCTAGTGAAGGTGATGGAATTCCAGTTGAGTTTTTTCAAATCCTAAATGATGATGCTGTGAAAGTGTTGCACCCAAGATGCCAGCAAATTTGGAAAACTCAGCAGTAGCCACAGGACTGGAAAAGCTCCATTTTCACTCCAGTCCCAAAGAAAGGCAATGCCAAAGAATGCTCAAACTACCTCACAATTGCACTCATCTCACACGCTACCAAAATAATGCTCAAAATTCTCCAAGCCAGGCTTCAGCAATACATGAACCGTGAACTTCCAGATGTTCAAGCTGGTTTTAGAAAAGGCAGAGGAACCAGAGATCAAATTGCCAACATATGCTGGATCATCAAAAAATCAAGAGAGTTCCAGAAAAACATCTATTTCTGCTTTATTGACTATGCCAAAGCTTTTGACTGTGTGGATCACAATAAACTGTGGAAAATTCTTCAAGAGATGGGAATACCAGACCACCTGACCTGCCTCTTGAGAAATCTGTATGCAGGTAAGGAAGCAACAGTTAGAACAGGATGTGAAACAACAGACTGGTTCCAAATAGGAAGAGGAGTATGTCAAAGCTATATATTATCACCCTGCTTATTTAACTTATATGCAGAGTACATTATGAGAATCACTGGGCTAGAAGAAGCACAAGCTGGAATCAAGATTGCCGGGAGAAATATCAATAACCTCAGATATGCAGATGACATCACCCTTATGGCAGAAAATGAAGAAGAACTAAAGAGCCTCTTGATGAAAGTGAAAGAGGAGAGTGAAAAAGTTGGCTTAAAAAGTCGGCTCAACATTCAGAAAACTAAGATCATGTCATCTGGTCCCATCACTTCATGGGAGATAGATGGGGAAACAGTGGAAACAGTGTCAGACTTTATTTTTTCAGGCTCCAAAATCACTGCAGATGGTGACTGCAGCCATGAAATTAAAAGACGCTTACTTCTTGGAAGGAAAGTTATGACCACCCTAGATAGCATACTCAAAAGCAGAGACATTACCTTGTCAACAAAGGTTCGTCTAGTCAAGGCTATGGTTTTTCCTTGTATGTAGTGGTCATGTATGGATGTGAGAGTTGGACTGTGAAGAAAACTGAGCGCCAAAGAATTGATGCTTTTGAACTGTGGTGTTGGAGAAGACTCTTGAGAGTCCCTTGGACTGCAAGGAGATCCAACCAGTCAATCCTAAAGGAGATCACTCCTGGGTATTCATTGGAAGAACTGATATTGAAGCTAAAACTCCAATACCTTGGCCACCTGATGCGAAGAGCTGACTCATTTGAAAAGACCCTGATGCTGGGAAACATTAAGGGCAGGAGGAGAAGGTGATGACAGAGGATGAGATGGCTGGATGGCCTCACTGACTCAACAGGCATGAGTTTGGGTAAACTCCGGGAGTTGGTGATGGACAGGGAGGCCTCTCGTGCTGCACAGTTCATGGGGTCGCAAAGAGTCGGACATGACTGAGTGATTGAACTGAATTGAGGAGTATACTATGATCTCATTTTCTTTTATGAGTCATTCTTATTTACAAAAGCAATCATGGATTTCAAATTGTTATACTGTCCAAACCACTTGCCCTTCACTTTAACTGCTCCATAATCTAGCGCTCAATATTGCTGATGATGTGTAGGTGTGCTCAGTCGTGTCCAGCTCTTTGTGACTTCCTGGATTTTAGCCCACTAAGCTCCTCTGTCCATGGAATTTTCCAGGCAAGAATAGTGGAGTGGGTTGCCTTTTCTTCTCCAGAGGATCTTCCTGACCCAGGGATCAAACCTGCATCTCTTCTGTCTCCTGCATGGCAGGCAGATTCCTTACCACTGTGCCATCTGGAAGCACATTGTCACATCAACACCATGCCACCAAAATTAGTCTAATCATTTACCTCTAAAGGTACTATGTGCTCATCTGCCCCCTCTATTATGACTTCACCTCACATATAATTCCTCATGTGCACACATGCACACACATACTCTACTCGGCTAAATTCTTCTCTTCTTACAAAACCACTTAACACTCTTCTCAATGAAATGTATTCCAAATCAAAATCTCTCTTTGATCTACTTTAGCTGTTTCACCTGCACTATTAATATGATCCCTCAGATTTCCTTTCTTATTACAAATCTTAGATTCCTGGCCAAATTTTAATCTCCTGTGAATGTAGGAATTAAGTCTTATATCTCTTTATATTATCTGACTCTAGAATAATACAAATGTTCAGCAGATTTTGAATTCATAGTATTGGCAGTTTTTCAATCATATCCCTTTACTCTAAACACAGAAGGAAGGGTGGAAGAATAACCTTAGAAAGGAGACGCCCTTGGGAACTGGGGAAACCACATTAGACTTCTCCTTCTTCCAAACACGCAGAGAGCTGCAGTGATAAGCATGAAACATTCTCTTGACTTCAGAGGTATAACAATGAGTAAACTGAAGTCATTTATCAGGTGTTTTGAAATTCCAAGATAAAAGCTGTCAAATTAATATAAGGTCCTCATCAATCATCTTACATGCTTAAATGATGTAGCAAAGCAGCAATAAAATGCACATCATTGAGAAACAGCTCCACTAACACATATATTTTTTCATAACTGAACTGGTCGAGCAATTCCTATCTAAAATATGACATGTTTAGGGCCTCCCAATACTTTACAACACAAAAGCCATTTATAAGGAATTTTCCAATCACTGAACTTGGGTAATGGGAGTGGTGGGGACGGAAGGGTACAGGGTGCAAGGCAGTTTCAATGGTAATACAGAAAAAAATGTTTTAAAAAAACCTATCGGGGTCTCAGAAATTGAATGGGAGAATGGTGATAAGAAAAAGTTGACTTTTCAGCTGGTACTTAAAAAAAAAAAAAAGAAATCTAAGTCTTATAGACATACTTTAGCATTCACCCATAAACCAATGCCTCCATAACCCACAGTAAAAGAGACAGAGATACATTTCCTGCCCCCACTTTATTACTCATTCATTCATCTCAACATGTTAAGTACTAATATATCTATTATAATACCCTGGACTACAAGTAAACACCTTTTCAAACTAGTTTTAACGGGAAAGCTGAATTTTGTCATATAACATGAAGTCACCAAGATGCGAGACTTTCTAAAGTTGACTTCAGTGGCCTAAGGATGTCCTGAAAGATTCAGGTTTGAACTGCAGTTGGCCCTTGAACAATGTAGGGGTCAGGGGTGCTGACCCCCAATGTGGTTGAAAATCACTGTATAACTTTTGATTCCCCAAACACTTAACTACTACTAATAGCCTACTGCTAACTGGAAGCCTTACCAATAACACAAACAACCTATTAACACATTAACATATACTTGGTATATGTACTCTTACAATAAATGTATTTTTACAATAAATTCTTGCAATAAAGTAGGCTACAGAAAAGACACTGTTATTAAGAAAATTATAAGAAAGAAGAATACTATACTGTACTTATTAATACATTTTCTGTTACACTGTTTACAAGATGAATTATCTTCAGCACCTACATCAATATTGTCTTATATGATACAAAACACTGTAGGTCTTATCCTATTACTAACACTGCTGCTGTTGCTGCTAAGTCACTTCAGTCGTGTCTGACTCTGTGCCACCCCATAGACGGCAGCCCACCAGGCTCCCCCATCCCTGGGATTCTCCAGGCAAGAACACTGGAGTGGGTTGCCATGTCCTTCTCCAATGCATGAAAGTGAAAAGTGAAAATGAAGTCATTCAGTCATGTCCAACTCTTTGAGACTCCATGGACTGTAGCCTACCAGGCTCCTCCGTCCATGGGATTTTCCAGGCAAGAGTACTGGAGTGGGTTGCCATTTCCTGCTCCAATTACTAACACTAGACATCAAAAATGTAAAATGTAAAAAAATTCACATTTCTGTACAATAATAGTGATTCATACATTGATTATGAAGATGCAACATATGATTACTTTATAGTAGCCTAGTAGGATCAGTAGAATCGCTTTGAGGAAGCCTAGCCTATACCTAATGAATGAATCATTGTAAAACTTTTATGGTATAGAGTATTACAGCCATACTCATAATACAGTGTTAGAAACAGTGTTACTTTTTTAAATGCACTTACCTGTGAAAATAGACTGATACATATTTCCTCCAATTACGAGAGAGAGGCATCCTATATGGATTATAATTCTTTAAAGGAGAAGGCAATGGGACCCCACTCCAGTACTCTTGCCTGGAAAATCCCATGGATGGAGGACCCTGGTAGGCTGCAGTCCATGGGGTCGCTAACAGTCAGATACGACTGAGCGGCTTCACTTTCACTTTTTCACTTTCATACATTGGAGAAGGACATGGCAACCCACTCCAGTGTTCTTGCCTGGAGAATCTCGGGGCAGGAGAGCTTGGTGGGCTGACATCTATGGGGTCACACAGAATCGGACACGACTGAAGTGATTTAGCAGTAGCAGCAGTAGTAAAGCAAAGTTATAAAATAGTAAGAAATACACTACTAATTTTACATTAAATATCATTCACTTTATGCCTACCTAAGGATAGGCTGGTATCTGTATATACTTTATGCATTCATGACATACCTACATTTTTCTTAATTTTTTCATTATTTCTAAGCTGTGTGATTCATCTGTCAGGTTTTTCTTTCAAATGATCACAAGCCTCAAAAAATATTTCCATATATTTATTGAAAAAATCTGCATATAAGTGGATGCTGAAGAAGCTGAAGTTGAATGGTTCTATGAAGACCTACAAGATCTTTTAGAATTAACACCCAAAAAAGATGTATTTTTCATTATAGGGGACTGGTATGCAAAAGTAGGAAGTCAAGAACCAGCTGGAGTAACAGGCAAATTTGGCCTTGGAATACGGAATTAACAGGGCAAAGGCTAATAGAGTTTTGCCAAGAGAATGCACTCGTCATAGCAAACACCCTCTTCCAACAACACAAGAGAAGACTCTATACATGGACATCACCAGACGGCCAACACCGAAATCAGGTTGATTATATTCTTTGCAGCCAAAGATGGAGAAGTTCTACAGAGTAAGCAAAAACAAGACCGGGAGCTGACTGGCTCAGATCATGAACTCCTTATTGCCAAATTCAGACTTAAACTGAAGAAAGTGGGGAAAATCACTAGACCATTCAGGTATGACCTAAATCAAATCCCTTATGATTATACAGTGGAAGTGAGAAATAGATTTAAGGGCCTAGATCTGAGAGACAGAGTGCCTGATGAACTATGGATGGAAGTTTGTGACATTGTACAGGAGACAGGGATCAAGACCATCCCCATGGAAAAGAAATGCAAAAAACAAAATGGCTGTCTGGGGAGGCCTTACAAATAGCTGTGAAAAGAGAAGTGAAAAGTAAAGGAGAAAAGGAAAGATATAAGCATCTGAATGCAGAGTTCCAAGAACAGCATGAAGAAATAAGAAAGCCTTCCTAAGCAATCAATGCAAAGAAATAGAGGAAAACAACAGAATGGGAAAAACTAGAGATCTCTTCAAGAAAATTAGAGATAGCAAGGGAACATTTCATGCAGAGTTGGGCTCGATAAAGGACAGAAATGGTATGGACCTTACAGAAGCAGAAGATATTAAGAAGAGGTGGCAAGAATACACAGAAGAACTGTACAAAAGAGATCTTCACGACCCAGATAATCACGATGGTGTGATCACTGACCTAGAGCCAGACATCCTGGAACGTGAAGTCAAGTGGGCCTTAGGAAGCATCACTACGAACAAAGCTAGTGGAGATGATGGAATTCCAGTGGAGCTATTTCAAATCCTGTAAGATGATACTGTGAAAGTGTTGCACTCAATATGCCAGCAAATTTGGAAAACTCAGCAGTGGCCACAGGACTGGAAAAGGTCAGTTTTCATTCCAATCCCAAAGAAAGGCAATGTCAAAGAATGCTCAAACTACCGCACAATTGCACTCATCTCACACCCTAGTAAAGTAATGCTCAAAATTCTCCAAGCTAAGCTTCAGCAATATGTGAACCATGAACTTCCAGATGTTCAAGCTGGTTTTAGAAAAGGCAGAGGAACCAGAGATCAAATTGCCAACATCCGCTGAATCATGGAAAAAGCAAGAGAGTTCCAGAAAAACATCTATTTCTGCTTTATTGACTATGCCAAAGCCTTTGACTGTGTGGATCACAATAAACTGTGGAAAATTCTTCAAGAGATGGGAATACCAGACCACCTGACATGGAACAAAAGACTGGTTCCAAATAGGAAAAGGAGTACGTCAAGGCTGTATTTTATCACCCTGCTTATTTAACTTATATGCAGAGTACATCATGAGAAATGCTGGGCTGGAAGAAGCACAAGCTGGAATCAAGATTGCCGGGAGAAATATCAATAACCTCAGATATGCAGATGACAACACCCTTATGGCAGAAAATGAAGAGGAACTAAAAAGCCTCTTGATGAAAGTGAAAGAGGAGAGTTAAAAAGTTGGCTTAAAGCTCAACATTCAGAAAACGAAGATCATGGCATCTGGTCCCATCACTTCATGGCAAATAGATGGGGAAACAGTGCAAACAGTGTCAGACTTTATTTTGGGGGGCTCCAAAATCCCTGCAGATGGTGACTGCAGCCATGAAATTAAAAGACGCTTACTCCTTGGAAGAAAAGTTATGACCAACCTACAAAGCATATTCAAAAGCAGAGACATTACTTTGCCAACAAGGGTCCGTCTAGTCAAGGCTATGGTTTTTCCAGTGGTCATGTATGGATGTGAGAATCAGACTGTGAAGAAAGCTGAGTGCCGAAGAATTGATGCTTTTGAACTGTGGTGTTGGAGAAGACTCTTGAGAGTCCCTTGGACTACAAGGAGATCCAACCAGTCCATCCTAAAGGAGATCACTCCTGGGTGTTCATTGGAAGGACTGATGCTGAAGCTGAAACTCCAGTACTTCACATGAGTTTCAACCTCATGCGAAGAGTTGACTCATTGGAAAAGACCCTGATGCTGGGAGGGATTGGGGGCAGGAGGAGAAGGGGACGACAGAGGATGAGATGGCTGGATGGCATCACTGACTCGATGGACATGAGTTTGAGTGAACTCCGGGAGTTGGTGATGGACAGGGAGGCCTGGCGTGCTGTGATTCATGGGGTCACAAAGAGTCGGACACGACTGAGTGACTGAACTGAACTGAAAGTGAACCTGTGCAATTCAAACCCATGTTGTTTGCAGATTAACTGTATTTTTCCTTTCTATTAGGGTTGGCTTCATTCTTAATATGGTCACAAGATGGTTATAGTAGTCCCAGCTAACACCTTCACAAAACGCAATATCCAGAAACAGAATAAATAATCATGTCTGTCAGTTTTTCTGTCTATTGTTAAGGATATTTTCCCTCATCTCACAGGCCAGGACAGGATCACATGTCCACTTTTAACGTCTAGCAAGGGAAAGATCTTGACAATTGGTTCAGACCATTCATCAGAAAACTATTCAACTGCCACTGTAGCAGGAATAGACAACACATAAATGAGTAAAAGTTGTGTTCCAACCATACTGACAGAAACTGGTGGAGGCCTGGATTTGGATTCATATAATTGACTGACTCCTAGTTTATACTAACAGAAAGCATTCCTGGAGTTGTATACATAGTTATTTACCCAGAAGCACATGGTAGACTTATAAACAAGACCAAGGTGGAAGGAAGGAAGATGAAAGTGAGCAAGAGTGAAGCAACCAACTGGGCTACCACAACCCACTTTGTGTTCCATCCCAAGGCCAGGTTGCCTGTTATCCTTTTGTGATTTCTTCCCTTTTTTCAAGCGCATAATAGAGTCGTAAAGTGATTTTCCTCCCAGAACTGGGAATGGGGTCAAGGGAAGGAGCATAAAATAAAGTCAAGATTAAAGAATGTATCTAGTAAATAAAGCCCAAAGACAGGAGAGGAGTCATTAAAAGAAACTTTCCTGGGGAGTCAACTGTTGTGGATTAATTCAGAGCAATTCTATCAGTTAGATTCCCTAAGTTACAGAAGAAGACATAAGCAACATGGTCACAATGATATTGTAGGGAAACCAGGCTATGTATATTCCTGAGCCAAAACTTTAATTGCAATGAAACCCACCACTGAGCTAAATGCGAGAGAAGTGAAGAATAAGACAGACAGGATTCTCACCTTTGGGAAACATGTTCTAGTTAGACAAATTAACAACTAAAGTAACAGATTATTAAATTTATGATAAAAGTTGGAAATACTCACAGAAGGGTCAGCCTTTTTGTTCTATGCAGACTTTCCACTGACTTGATATGGGCCACTCAATGAGAGGGAAATTTGCTTTACTTTCTCTACTGATTCAGATGTTAATTTCATCCATAAACACTCTCACAGACACTCCCGAATAACATCTGGCCAAAAGTCTGGGCACTCCCTAACCCAGTTATATTAACCATCACATTGTTCTACTTTCTCCTAGTTATAATATTCTGAATGTAGTATAGACCAGGCCCTGAGAACAGCTCAGAAGTTTTGGCTGACCATTTCCTGAAACAATTTTAAGTATGATACTGCTATGCTTAGTCACTCAGTCTTGTCTGACTCTGCAACCCCATGGACTGTAGCCCACCAGGCTCCTGTGTCCATGGGGATTCTCCAGGGGATCTTCCCAACCCAGGGATCAAACCCAGGTCTCCCGCACTGCAGGCAGATTTTTTACCAATTGAGCCACCAAGGAAGCTCAAGAATACTGGAGTGAGTAGCCTATCCCTTCTCCAGGGGATTTTCTCAACCCAGGAATGGAACCGGGGTCTCATGCATTGCAGGCGAATTCTTTACCAGCTGAGCTACCAAGGAGGCCCCAAGTATATTAACCACATTCATATTCAAGCAAATTCACAAATTTAGCTCTTTCAGCATTTACATTTTATATATTTCAACCTTTACTTTTATACATTTCAGCATTTACATTTATATACTTTACAAATTTCTCTCTCTGAGCTTGGAACTAGTTTTTTCAAGGATGACCTATTCCTACAACTGAATCAATACACAAAAGGGAAAAAACAAAACTTAGATTTTTCTGCATACCCCATACTTTCCATGGGTATTTAAGCTTTAGAATAAAGCATGTAGAGGGGAGAATACTGGATAAATTTTTCAAAAAGTCTGGCCCAATGAAAGGAGCTAGAAAGTAACCTAAATATGCTGTTTTCCTGAGTAGGTGGTATTCATATATAAATTTAAATGAAGGCAGATGACTATTACAAAAAGAAGCCAGGGAAGTACTACAGGGATTTATCATATTGCTTCCCTGGTGGCTCAGATGGTAAAGCAACTGCCTGCAACTTGGTAGACCCGGGTTCAATCACTGGGTCAGGAAGATCCCCTGGGGAAAGAAATGGCAATCCACTCCAGTACTGCTGCCTGGAAAACTCCATGGACAGAGGAGCCTGGTGAGCTACAGTCCATTGGGTCGCAAAGAATTGGACACGACTAAGCGAGTTCACTTTCACTTTTGACTACAACTAAGAAAGAAGAGATGAGAAGTTGCCAGTCCCCTTCTTCTCATCCTTCATGCTCAAATTAACTATTCTGCTATCTCCCACAAGAACTGCCAGACAAATGATTCCAGGAATGATCTGAATTTTCAGGATTAAAAATTCCAACCTTACTTATCTACCTATTTCTCCATACATTTAGAAAATTTAGGCAGAAGTAGTTCAACTGGCAGAGAAGGCAATGGCACCCCACTCCAGTACTCTTGCCTGGAAAATCCCATGGATGGATGAGCTTGGTAAGCTGCAGTCCATGGGGTCGCTAAGAGTTGGACACAACTGAGCTACTTCACTTTCACTTTTCACTTTGATGCATTGGAGAAGGAAATGGCAACCCACTCCAGTGTTCTTGCCTGGAGAATCCCAGGGACAGGGGAGCCTGGTGGGCTGCCGTCTATGGGGTCGCACAGAGTCGGACACGACTGAAGCGACTTAGCAGCAGCAGCAATTCAACTGAAATGAGAAGACACGGAATCATCAACAACGCCCTCACTTAACAGCCTGTGAAGCTGGTGGGCTTTTGTAACAAGTCAAGAAATTCAGATCTCTTCAAGACTGATCACAATCCTTGATCTGAAGAAGTATCATGAGTGTCCCTTCTGACCAAGGTCACTTGCCCTAGCGTATCTGCGGTTCCTTCTGGATCACACGTGGACCCAAATCCCCAATAGGTCATAGAAGGAGCTCTCAGTCACATGTTCATCCAGTCAGTTACACCACACAAACTGATTTTCTCTAGACATCCTCACCTAGTTTTACAGTTTGGGTATCTGAACACTGAATTGCTGTTATGAAAAAGCCTGTAGTATGGATTTATTTGGAATCACATGGTATGTGATTAACATCTCCTAGCAAATCAGAGAGTGGCTAGACCCACTATCTAAGAGCTGACAATTAAACAGCCCTACGCAAGGGTAGACAAACAAAAGACTATAATGGAAGGTCTGAAGAAGCACAAGCTGGAATCAAGATTGCTGGGAGAAATATCAATAACCTCAGATATGCAGATGACACCACCCTTATGGCAGAAAGTGAAGAGGAACTAAAAAGCCTCTTGATGAAAGTGAAAGACGAGAGTGAAAAAGTTGGCTTAAAGCTCAACATTCAGAAAATGAAGATCATGGCATCTGGTCCCATCACTTCATGGCAAATAGATGGGGAAACTGTGCAAACAGTGGCTGACTTTATTTTTGGGGGCTCCAAAATCACTGCAGATGGTGACTGCAGCCATGAAATTAAAAGACACTTACTTCTTGGAAGAAAAGTTATGACCAACCTAGATAGCATATTCAAAAGCAGAGACATTACTTTGCCAACAAGGGTCCGTCTTGTCAAGGCTATGGTTTTTCCAGTGGTCATGTATGGATGTGAGAATCAGACTGTGAAGAAAGCTGAGTGCCGAAGAATTGATGCTTTTGAACTGTGGTGTTGGAGAAGACTCTTGAGAGTCCCTTGGACTGCAAGGAGATCCAACCAGTCCATTCTAAAGGAGATCAGCCCTGGGTGTTCTTTGGAAGGAATGATGCTAAGGCTGAAACTCCAGTATTTTGGCCACCTGATGCGAAGAGTTGACTCATTGGAAAAGACCCTGATGCTGGGAGGGATTGTGGGCAGGAGGAAAAGGGGACAACAGAGGATGAGACGGCTGGATGGCATCACCGACTCGATGGACTCGAGTTTGAGTGAACTCCGGGAGTTGGTGATGGACAGGGAGGCCTGGCATGCTGTGATTCATGGGGTTGCAAAGAGTTGGACACAACTGAGCGACTGAACTGAACTGAAAGTATACATGTATGTAATTAACAAAAATATACTGCTCCGTTTTATATTTGGAATTATACTTGAGGATATAAGAGAAATAAAAGTGTAAACCCTATCTTCAAGAGATGATCACATGAAAAATTCTGAATTCGTGAAGAAAGTGTTCTGTTAAACAATGATACTATAAGAATACTCACATTTGCTTTATTCCATGGGGTCGCTACAAGTCGGACATGACTGAGCGACTTCACTTTCATTCTTCACTCTCATACACTGGAGAAGGAAATGGCAACCCACTCCAGAATTCTTTCCTGGAGAATCCCAGGGACAGGGGAGCCTGGTGGGCTGCCGTCTATGGGGTTGCACAGAGTCAGACACGACTGAAGTGACTTAGCAGCATTATCATACAAGTTGTACATATCTTTAGTTTATAAAGCATTTTAACATCTATTAGCTCACAGTGATCTGTACTATGAGACTCAAAAATTTGTGGAAAATGAAGCATTATCTGTATTGCCACAAAGAAGAAACTGACGCTCACAGAAGTCAAGCAGTTTTGCCTAATGTCTGATGGTTCTTGGTGATGGAACCAGACTACAGATCAAGGCTTCCCATCTCTGCGTCAAGCCAAGGGTTTCCCAATATTCGCACTTCAGATATTGGGACCCAGATGGTTCTTTGTGGGGCCAGATAGGTCTTTGTTGTGGGGAGCTGCCCGGTGAACTTCACGGTTTCAGCAGCATCCCTCACCTCTACCCACCAAATGCCAAAGGCAAGGTCTCCCCTCATCAAGTCATGACAATCAAAAATATTTCAGAGATGGCCAAATGACCCCACTGGGGCCAAATTCACACATCCACCATTGACAGTCATTCATCTAGTCTACTTTCTAGGATTCTGTTCAGGTTAATAGCAACTATATTTACAGTATATGGCAATTCTGATTCATTGGATCATCAATTTTTCATAAGGCAAATGTAAAATATGTATATATAACAACCATATATATAATATTTATGTTATATATATGTTCTAAAACAATCTCTCTTACCAAATATTTTTTAATATTCCATAGTTTGATTTTTTCAAAGAAACTAAGAAAATTATACTGCCTCATAACTAACAGGAACAGCAAGCAACAGGTGTAGGAAAGGGATATTTAATGAAGAGTTATGGTTAATGGAGAGTTCTGGAGTGTTCATGGCAAAAAGATAAATTCTTATATGTATTTGCATACTAGTGAGGTTAACAAAAAATAAAAGTACCAAACTAGTACTCCCATTTCCACTTCTTCCCTTCCTAATTCTGGTATTATCCATATTTGACATTGTGAAAAAGAGATTAAGAAAAGACACCTTGTAAATTACCCAGTCTATAGCAGCCAAAGGGAAAAAAAAAACAGCTGACAAACCCCCTAATTTGGCACCAAAAGCCTTTTCTTGGCATTCCCCAATGAGACCACTTAAGAACATCAAATATGTAATCCTACTTGATTTATGCAGATTATTCAGTACTTTGATGTTTTAGCATTTTTTGGAAACAGAGTTTGTTTCAATCACTGTGTCATGTACTTTACTCTGCCATAGGAATAAAGAAACCTCCCTAATAAAAGACCTAGATGGGAAACAATTAAAATGAAAAATGTGTACCCCTATCACCAAACCCTGTAGGTAACTCTTAACTAACTTTAGTAAATGATATAGTCTATCAGTTACCAGCTTGACTATTCAACAATAAAAATCAATGGAGTATATATAATGCAGAGTAAAGAATATATATGCTTTGAAATGATAGCCTGGAGTAGAAAATTAGGTCAGTTCCCATAATCATGTGTGCTGGGTCGCCTCTCTGCTCTGTTCATCAGAATTATGCTGCAGTTTCTGGAGACAGCATACCCAGATTTATCAACAACACCTACTAAAGCCCCAAGCCTCCCCAGGGAAGACGGAGCCATAACAAGCTCTGCCTATGAAAACAACACTCATACAGTTTTAGCACCATATTTCACCTGTGTTTTAAGAGACTGAATCTAAATTACACTGAACAGAGTCTGTTCTCCCACGTGAACTCCTGTGGTTGAGAATAATTTCATGACCTAAAACACTGAAGATACACTCTTTGCATTTTCATAACAAAGATCCATGCACATGATATGATCCTCCTTCACACTACATTTGTTTCCAGAACAGACTGTTTACATGTCTAAAGGTCAATACCTAACAAAGATGATGCAAGAATAAAAACAGTGCCATATGGAACTCCCTGAATTTGACTGAAAAACACATCCCCAAGAGCCAGATTACCCTTGCAGAGAACACATTACTGTCCATGTGCAAGGCAAAAACGCCGTGTGAACTGTTAAGAGCTCCAAGGGACACTATACGCCCCTCCCTGCAAGCTGCCACATCACCCCTTGTGAAACTGTCCTGGTGAACACTCGTCAACAAAGGCTGGGCTTCCTCTCAGGACACTACACTTTTTCTTTTTAAAGGAAGAGAAAGGGAAGAACTTCTGTGTTTTTTTAATTTTTTATTTTATATTGGAGTACAGTTGATTTACAATGTTGTGCTGGTTTCGGGTATACAGCAAAGCAATTCAGTTATACATATGTATGTATCTATTCTTTTTCAGATTCTTTTCCCATATAGGTTATTAGAGAGTATAGTTCCCTGTGTTATACACTAGATCCCTGTTGATTATCTATTTTAAATACGGTAGTGTGTATGTAGTAATCCCAAACTCCTAATTTATCCACCTACCCCCCCAAAGGAAGGCATGTATGTGTAAAGGAAGCTGTGAGATTCAAGTGGCACACCCTGGGTAACTGCAGACTTCAGAGGTGACTCTTGAGAAAAAACCCTCCTTGTCCCCAGGCCATAATCTGAAGCTTGGTTTTCTAAGCCAGAGAGAGAAAGCTTCTGAACCCCTGTCCCCGTCAACACCAAGGTGTCCTGTAAATTCAGCTCATGCCAGAGAAACCTGAAGAAGTCTTTAAAAAAAAAAAAAAAAGCAGCCTGAATTCATTCACTGGCCCAGACTCAGCGTCTGACTCAGCCCTGCAGTGTCTTCAACTTACTGGGGCTCCTGAGCCAGCCGTCTACTGTTGTCATTCCTCTGCCTCTCTTAGTAATCTAAGCAAGCGCCAGCCACATTCTACACAGTGTACAAAATATCCAAGAGGGAATGAACCCCACTCGTCAGATTCACGTCACAGGCTTCAGCTTGGCTAAGACCTAGGAAAAGCACTATCATTTTAGTAGTTTCAATCAAGAAAACAAAGCATCATCCAGTGACCCATGTCAAAAAGTAGCTGCACCGCTGAGTAACTGGCCAAGTTCACTACTCTGTCAAGAGAGCTGATCTACAACAGCAGCATGTGCTGGAGAGAACAGGGGAACACAATGGAGTGAGAAGTTCACATTTCCATTCTGCCTCTTACTAGATGAGTGACCTTGACCTCTCTGAGCTCCATTCAGAAAAGATTATTTATTATCAGAAATATTGTCACTCAGAACTGGGAGAGGATTAAATGAGATAATGTGTACCAGAGATAACAGCACCTTATGTATTGTTGTTCTCCATAAATGAGGCTCCCAGGAAATCATCCTGCCAAGAAATTAAGAAAAGGACATCTTGGTCCAGCTGGATGAAGGAAGCCCACCACATCAGGCTCCCAAATTGCTGTGAGGAAGAAAAGGAGGCTGTGCAAGCAAATGGCAGAGAAAGCAATGGCACCCCACTCTGGTACTCTTGCCTGGAAAGTCCCATGGACGGAGGAGCCTGGTGGGCTGCAGTCCATGGGGTCGCTAAGAGTCGGGCACGACTGGGCGACTTCCCTTTCACTTTTCACTTTCATGCATTGGAGAAGGAAATGGCAACCCACGCCAGTATTCTTGCCTGGAGAATCCCAGGGATTCTAGAGAATCCCAGGAGTCTAGTGGGCTGCTGTCTATGGGGTCGCAGAGAGTCGGACATGACTGAAGCGACTTAGCAGCAGCAGCAGCAGCAGCAAGCAAATGGTGAGACAGGTGTGTCTAACGCCCCCTCAATGAAGCTCAAGTCCCAGGAGGGATAGATGTGTCATTAGACAGATTGAGGAAACTCTGGTATGAGAAATGGAGCAGCTTTATTTTCCATGCACATCTGAACTTAATGGAGTAAACTGTGATCCACCAGAGTTACAAGTCAATGCAGATCTATTCTGGCAGATTTGGCTGAAGAGTCAACACAGTGCTGGGGTTTTTTTCATGAAATGTTACCAGTGTCAAAATCAAGGTTCTCATCCAGTTAGGCAAAGGTTAAACTAACTTGCCAATTAGGAATATCTCAATCCAATCCAATGTTTCCAGTCACTTCTAGTCTAAAATTTAGTCCAACCCAGTATAAAGCCAGGGTGCCCCACCCTTCTAACACAGACTGCCTGTGCACAGGTACTAGTTCTTGCTCTCCCCTCCCTGCCCCACAGGCCGGCTCTATTGAGGATGGCAAGGAAGAAGCAAGGCAGGTGGGGTCAGCTTGTGCAGCAGCAGTCATTCTGCTGGCCACTGCTACTTCTCCATCCTATGCCAGTGACAAGTAATTGTTATTGCCATCAGCATGACCTCTCCCCCTAAGTGAAAGTGTTGGTCACTCAGTTGTTTCCAACTCTTTGCAACCGCATGGACTGTAGCCTTCCAGGTTCCTCCACCCACAGAAGTCCCCAGGCAAGATACTGGAGTGGGTTGCCATGCCCTTCTCCAGGGTATCTTCCTGACCCAGGGATTGAACCTGGGTCTCCTGCACTGCAGGAAAATTCTTCACCATCTGAGCCACCAGGGAAGCCCAATATGAATGTCAAATGCTGAAGCCTTCTACCTCCCAAGTACGCTTGGGATAGAAAGCATAGCACCAGGTATTGTTCCCTCCACAGAGGCACACAAGATACTGCGAAGGGAGGTTGTGCATTTCCTCGAGAACCCAGCAGTGGTGAGAACTGTACTTCCTCATCAGACATGTACCTCCTCACTTACTTGGGGCACATCAACTAGAGAAGCCCAACAATGCCTCCCACTCAGCTAACTGTCCCATCCTTAACACAAAGGTCCTCAGGAAATGCCAGCCCCCCTTATCCTTCAGTTTGGGAGACTGTTGTAAAAGTTTTAGTATGTGGGGCTGGATGCTTCCACCCTCTCCACACCCAAGTGCCCCACCTCCCAGTTCTTTTTTGTTAAGAAAACATGGGACACTTCTGTGAGTTGCCAACCAAGAGGAATTCCAGGTGAAATGTGAACCACCCTCTTTCAAAACCTCCAGTGCTACATGCTACATGTTGTCTCTGGCTTTGGGGCTTGGTTTTGGAGAAGAAACATGATGAGTAACCCTTCAAAGAGGAGGGAAACGGGTAATTACTACATCACAGTCTCGCTCCCTATAGAGGCTTTCTGTCCCCACATAGATGAGTAAATATGGAATAACAGAAGTTCTATAGGTCTGCCATCTCTTCATAGGCCCTGCTTTGTGGAACTGTAACACAGGCCTTCCTCTGATCTAAAATATAAGGAATGCATCTCCTTATGCTCTCAACTGTGAGTTGACTCCAGAGTAAAAGGGAACCTGGAAAATCATCTGTTAGTGTTATTATCCATCACCCTGTGGCATCCTTAATATCAGAAGTTATAAACTGAGGTGCTCACCTCCAGCCTTAGCAAGGACCAAAAGGGTGACGAAGGTAGGGCAGTCACCTGACCTCTCAGAGGCTCGGTCTATGCTCCTCAGAAGAGAACACTATCCTCCCAGCAAACTACACAGTGTGACATAGACTAATGAAGGCATTTGAAAACTATAATGTTTTTTTTTTTTTTTTAAATTTTAAATTCCCTTATCTTTAATGTCTAGCTCTAAGTAACTGATTTAAATAATCAGCAAAAAGACCTACTCTGCTTTGCATTAAAATGTATGTTAATATGCCAGCTGAGAAGCATCATCCTGATTAATTTCAAAGAAGAGTAAGGAAGAAGTGAGGTGTTTTAAGTTGCAGCCCTACGTTTTCACAAAGGCAGACAGGGACTAGCTGAACCCACCCTTTCCCAAGGCCACACATGCATGGTACCAGCCATGGTACCTGAGTACTGGCATCTTGGGTCCTGAATTTCTGATGTTATGGCTTACAAATCTCCAGAACCTCAACATTCACTGAGGATTGTAGACCTCAGAATTCAAAAGTACCTGAAAGCTCTTTGTGGTTCAAAAATGCCTTGTTTTAAAATGAAAGAGCTGGACTCCTGGGCATATGTCTGGAAAAGATGAAAATTCTAATTTGGAAAGATACCTGCACACCAATGTTCACAGCAGCACTATTTACAACAGCCAAGACATGAAAGCAGCCTAAGTTGACCATCAGCAGAGGAATGCATAAAGAAGATGTGGCACATATATACAATGGGATATTATTCAGTCGTAAAAAGAATAAAATAATGCCATTTGCAGCAACATGGATAGACCTAGAAATTATCATACTAAATTAAGTCAGACAAAGACAAACGTCATATGGTATCACTTATATGTGGAATCTAAAGACTGATACAAATGAACTTATTTATAAAACAGAAATGGACTCTTAGACGGAGCAAACAAACTTACAGTTACCAAAAGGGAAAGTGGAGGGGAGGGATTAATGAGCAATCTGGGGTTAACAGACACACCCTACTGTACATAAAACAGATAAAACAACAATGATCTATTGTATAGCACAGGGAACTATATACAATAACCTGCAATAACATATAATGGAAAAGAACATGAAAAAATAATATATATGTATACATATGTTTAACTAATCACTTTGCTGTACACCTGAAACTCACACAACATTGTAAATCAACTATACTTCAATTAAAAATAAATAATGAAGCAGGAGCTCAGAGCGTAAAGCTAGATCAAATAAAGCATTCTCTCTAAATACAAGCCGTGTTATGCTGGAGTAAAGAGCTGGTTTTTCTCTGAAGCTGGGAAAGGTACAATACAAAGGAACCACATGAAGTAACCCAGAAAGCCGGCTCTGCCTCTTTGGTGGGGTCAGAGAGCAATAACGGTGCTGAGAACAGGTGCGCTTGGCTTCGCAGCTGTGAGAGTTGAAAGGGGCTCTAAGGAAGCAGGCACCTCCCAGCTTCTCATGTTGCTACAGAGGTTCTTATCTACAAAGCCATCTTAAGAACTAAGTGTGAGGCACTGGCTGTGCCATGAGCTCACTAATTGAAATGTATTAACAGCATTGAGTCCAATTATCCTTTCAAAAGGAAGAGAGCCAAACCAGGCCTCCAATAGCAGAGAAGATAATTAAGTAAAACTGTTTCTCACAGATAAATAATGGATATGACAACAGATGCCCCTCTTTCCTGGATGGTTGGGGACAACAAAGGAGGAATGTGGTTGTTTCCAAAATGAATGCAAAATAGCTGCAGGCTAAAGATCAGCCCCCTTTGAAACATCCAGTCAGGAACAGACCTGGCCTCTGTGAACCAGGATGAAACAAAAATCAATGTTTCTACACACATTACTTATTTCATTATGTACTTGCACTTTGCCTTACAAAAGCAGCTAATACAAATTCAATACGTGTCCACATCCCAAACATAATACTGCTGCCCGGTCAGCCAAGGTCTCTGTCCACAAACTCGAAGCATCTTTGACACAAGATGCTGCAGAAAGCAACTCTTTCTGGGAGCACTGGGCCTGAGCCTGCCCTGTCATCTGCCATTATTCTTGCTCAGCTCCGGTGGATTAGAGATAACAGTCACTCGACACATTTTTCCCTAACACACACTCTCAAGGATGCATGCTGATGGCTACTGGAGGCCCATCATCAGCTGTAGGCCTAATTACAGACAGCGCATTCTCACTGTGAAAGCCACTAATGGGACAGGAAGTCCTAAAACTGCTATGCTGAAAGGTCTTAAAACAGAGAAAAATGAGACCATTTCAAGTATTCTCCTCCAAAGAATAAATATTAGACTACAAAAGAAAATTGTTAACCTTGGGAAAATGAATCCTAAACAGTAAGCTATATGGAGAGCTCAGACTTCGCTTCACAATAGCCCAGAGCCACTAGTAATGAGATCTCTAAGGCAGCTTCCTCACTCTTCCAAAGAGTGAGGAGGAATCTACATGCATGCGTGTGCATATTTTATAGGCTGAGTGCAGGTACCCATCATGGCAAATTTCAGCCGTGTCTGTTCTCTAAGGTTTATGAAATGTGATTACAAAAAGCCAATTGCCATTCATCCTCAGGGACCCACAGTGAGGCAGCCTACAATAGGAGCTCAATACACATACACTGAATAGATGAACAAAAACAAAGGAGAGGAAAGGAGGTGGGTGAAAAGTTTGCCAACTGTTTTCACTTTTTAAAAATTTACTTACTATAAGCATCATAGCATATAATGCTTGGTTAAAAATGAAAGACTGATTTACTACATTATTTAGGTCTTTATTTTCTAAACAAGGTGAGAAAGAAACTACGCAGGAATCCTTTCATATTAGCAAAAGGACAATGTTGAAAGAAACAGAGGCTACATATTTTAGACCTCAGTGATAGAGGTTATCCCAGGGCAAAACACACACCAACTTATCCTGGCATTTGATGAAGAAAGTAGTCAAACCACAGCAAACTGTCCCTATAGGTGAAACGTGAGTAAAGGTTTTTATGAATGCTGCTTAAAATATAAAGTAACAGCTCAATGAAAATGAAAGCCATGTTTATAATTAAAATTATTCAGGAAACTCGCACAAGCAACTAACTGCTCAAATAGTGCCAAAGTAATTAAATAGGAAGAAGAGAGTCTTTTTTAACAGATGATGCTGGACAACAGAATACTCATATGGAAAAATAAACCTCAACCCCTATGAGTAAGCTATATAAAAAATTAATTCAAGATGGATCATATACCTAAATGTTAAAAAGTATAAAGCTTTTAGAAGAAAACAAGCGAATATCTTCACAATAGGTAAAGATTTCTTTAACAGATACAGAATCCAACGATTCAAAAAGAAGGGGGAAAAAGGTAAATTAGACTTCATTGAAATTTAGAAGTCTGGCTCAACAAGAAAAAAGAGAATAGGCAAGTCACAGACTTGGAGAAAATACTCTGAAAACACACTTCTAGAAAATAATTCAAAGTCAGAATATAAAAAGAGTTCCTACAACTCAGTAATGAAAAGAAAAACAGCTAATAAAATCAGTCCCACAGCAAAAGAGACACAGATGTATAGAACAGTCTTTTGGACTCTGTGCGAGAGGGAGAGGGTGGGTTGATTTGGGAGAATGGCATTGAAACATGTATAATATCATATAAGAAACAAATCGCCAGTCCAGGTTTGATGCAGGATACAGGATGCTTGGGGCTTGTGCACTGGGATGACCCAGAGGGATGGTACAGGGAAGGAGGTGGGAGGGGGGATTCAGGATGGGGAACACATGTATACCCGTGGTGGATTCATATTGATGTATGGCAAAACCAACACAATATTGTAAAGTAATTAACCTCCAATTAAAATAAATACATTTTTTAAATAAAAATAAATTTTAAAAAATAAATAAATAAAATCAGTCCCAGATATCCACAGAAATTTGACCAAAATATACAAATGATCAATGCTGCTGCTGCTGCTAAGTCGCTTCAGTCGTGTCCGACTCTGTGCGACCCCAGAGACAGCAGCCCACCAGGCTCCCCCGTCCCTGGGATTTTCCCGGCAAGAGTACTGGAGTGGGTGCCATTGCCTTCTCCACAAATGATCGATACATATATATAAAAAAATTTTCCTCACTGATCATCAGGAAAATGAAGATTAAAATCACAATGAGGTACTACTACACATCCACTGGAAAAGCTACAACTAAATAGACTAAAAATGCAGAATGTTAACAAGGATGTGAAGCAAATGGAACACTCATATCTTGCAGGTGGAAGTGATAAGTTGAAACAATCATTTAGGAACAAGGGTTCTGCAGTTTCTGATACAGTCAAGTTAACACCTACACAACGATTCAGCTATTCTACTCCTAAAATTCTAACCCAAAATATGAAAACAAAATGTCCACAAAAAAGATTTGGGTAAAAATCTTCAGAGCCACTTACTTTATTCAAAATAGCTAAAATCTAGAGTCAACCCAAATGCCCATCAACCAAAGAATGGATAAACAAATTGTGGTACAATTACACCAGGGAATACTGCCCAGGATTAAAAGAAACTGCTGATACATACATCAGTGTGAATGAATCTCAAAAACATGAGAAGCCAGATACACACAAAAGAAATATGTACAATATAATTCCATTTATATATAGTTCTAGAACAGGCAAAACTAAACTATGGTAAACAGTGTCAGAAAAGTTGATGTCTCTTGGTTGCAGGGTTGAAGAGAGGATTAACTGGAAAGGAACACAGTGGTATGGGAACAGCAACTCTGAAACTGCTTTCTACACACTCTACTGCTACTGCTAAGTCACTTCAGTCGTGTCAACTCTATGCGACCCCATAGACAGCCTCCTACCAGGCTCCGCCGTCCCTGGGATTCTCCAGGCAAGAACACTGGAGTGGGTTGTCATTTCCTTCTCCAAAGCATGAAAGTGAAAAGTGAAAGTGAAGTCGCCCAGTCCTGTCTGACTCTTAGCGACCCCATGGACTGCAGCCTACCAGGCTCCTCCGTCCATGGGATTTTCCAAGCAAGAGTACTGGAGTGGGGTGCTATTGCCTTCTCCTCTACGCACTCTGATGCTGCTGCTGCTACTAAGTTGCTTCAGTCGTGTCCAACTCTGTGCAACCCCATAGACGGCAGCCCACCAGGCTTCCTGTCCCTGGGATTCTCCAGGCAAGAACACTGGAGTGGGATGCCATTTCCTTCTCCAATGCATGAGAGTGAAAAGTGAAAGTGAAGTCGCTCAGTCGTGTCCAACTCTAGCAACCCCCATGGATTGCAGCCTACCAGGCTCCTCCGTCCATGGGATTTTCTAGGCAAAAGTACTGGAGTGGGGTGCCATTGCCTTCTCCGCTACGCACTCTAGACTTGACCAAATAAGCATAAACACTCAACATATTGAAACCAGGTTTCTCACTACTACAAAAGGGAGTTACAAATACAGAAACGAGAAAAATATGGAAGTAATCTGTGTTGTCTGATTGAATTGAAATTACCAATATAAATTTATAGCTTTTCACGTGAACAGTTAAGTTTAGAAATAAATAGGATATATATGTGTGTGTGCGTGCATGTGTGCATGTATATACACACACAAGCATAAATTTTCCAGCTTTGTCTTCTAAGAAGATCTAGAAAAAAATGATACCCAGTAGAAGAAACATGCTTGGCTCCCAGATCTCAGTTCTAAATACCATCCTTCATTAAAAGAACCAAGGTTTCTTGGTTTCTTCAAGGAGAAAAGGCTAATTCAAGGGCTGAGGCAGGAAAAGTATACAATAAGCCTAGAACATCTTGTGCTATACAATAAGGAAATGTTCAAAAAATAAATGAAACTGGTAAAAGTGACACAATAGCGAGTCTGAAGGGGCTTTGATTAGCTGAATCTGAGTCAATATGTGAATGAAAACAATCAAAATTACTGACTAAAATAAGAATCCATCAGTCCATAAATAAATAAATCAAAGGTTTTTATTGCAGTGTCATGCTGTGCTTAGTGGCTCAGTTGTGTCCGACGCTTTGTGACCCTGTGGACCGTAGCCCACCAGGCTCCTCTGTCCGTGGTGATTCTCCAGGCAAGAATACTGGAGTGGCTCCCATGCCCTCCCCTCCAGGGGATCTTCCCACCCCAGGGATGGAACCCAGGTCTACTGCACGGCATTAGTTCCAGGTGGACAAGATTTGTATACATGCAAAATGATAATCATAGTAAGTCCAATTAACAGCTGTCATCTGACATAAAATTTTTCTTACAATGAGAGTTTTAAAATTTACTCTTAGCAACTTTCAAATATGCAATGCAGTATTAACTATAGTAACCATACTGTGTTACACTTTAATGACCTATTTATAACTGGAAATTTGAACTTTTGACCACCTTTAGCCATTTCACCCACTCATACACTTTCTCCCTCTGGCAACCATCAAACTGTTCTATGTTGGTGAGATATTTTTTTAAGACTCCACATATAAATGAGTGAGTTTCCCTGGTGGCTCAGATGGTAAAGAATTTGCCTGCAATACAGGAGACCCGGGTTCAATCCCTGGGTCAGGAATATCCCCTGGAGAAGGGAAAGGCAATCCACTCCAGTATTCTTGCCTGGAGAATTCTACAGACAGAGGAGCCTGGTGGGCTATGGTCCATGGAGTCACACAGAGTCAGACATGACTAAGTATGCATGTACACATATGCTTACAAATGAGATACATAAAGTATTGATCTTTTTCCATCTCACATATTTCACTTAGCATGATGCCACAGAGATCTATGTATGTTGTCTCAAATAGCAAGAGTTCCCTCTATTTTGAGGCTGAACACTATTTCAATGATTTTACATACCACACATTGTTTACCAAGTCATCTACTGATGGACAGTTAGGTTGTTTCTATATCTTGGTTACTATTAATAATGCTCCCGTGAACACTGGGGCAATGTAAATTTTTGAGTTAGTGTTTCTGTTTTCTTTAGATAAATATTCAGAAGTGGAATTGTTGAATCATATGGCAGCTCTATTTTAATTTTTTGAGGCACCTCCATACTGTTTCCCATAGTAGCTGCACCAATTTACATACCTACCAGCAGTGCACAAAGTCTCCCTATTTCTTCACTTCCTTGCCAACACCTTCTTGTCTTCTTGATAATAACCTTTCTGGCAGGTGTGGGGTGACATTTCAGTGTGGTTTTGATTTGCATTTCCCTGATAATAGATGATGATGATTGATAGTAACATTGAACATCTTTTCATACACCCATTGGCCATCTATATGTCTTCTTTGGGAACATGTCTACTCAGTTCATCTGCCTATTTTTTAATCACATTGCTTTATTGATGTTGAGTTATGAGAGTTCTCTATACCTTTTGGACATTAATCTTTTATTAGATACAAAATTTGTAAATATTTTCTCTCACTCAGTAGGTTGCCATTTCATTTTCTGGTGGTCTCCTTTACTCAGCAGAAGCTTTTTAGTTTGACATGGTCCCACTTACTTATTTTTGGTTTTGATATCGTTGCTTTTATTGTCAGATACAAAAGTATCATTCAATTGCTGCCAAAGAAATTACCACATATGTTTTCTTCTAGTTGTATGGGTTTGGGTCTTAACATTCAAGTCTTTTATCCATTTTGAGTTAATTTTTGAGTATGGTATAAGATAACAGTCCAGTTGCTTTCTTTTGCATGTGGCTGCCTAGCTTTCATACCACTGTTTATTGAAGAGACTGTTCTGTTTCTACTGTATAGTCTTGGCACCAATACCTTCTTATCAATAGAAGTTCAACTAATAAGTAGAGAAACAAAAATAACAGTCAGAAAACCATTAATGGTTGCTAAAGTCAGTGGCTAAACATGCTTTTGTTTTGAGGTATAGCTCATTTATAATATATTAGTTTCAGATGTATAACATAGGGATTCAAAACTTTTATACACTATACTCCATTTAAAGCCAGTATAAAATATTGGCTATATTCCCTGTGATTTACAATATATTCTTGTAGCTTATTTATTTTATACATAGCAGTTTGTACCTAGTAAGTAAAAGTTCAGTGAGAACCAGAATACTTGGAGTTCAAATGTATCGACCACAAAGTACTAATTGATTCCAAAGGGAAATGGTAATTTTAGAGTGGAGGGTCCTGATAAGCTTAATGAAATGATCAAAGTTTACATCATCAATACTGGGGCAAACTGATATCACATGTTTCCTAACAGGATGTACAGGGAAGGACATAACATTACATGTGCTATTTAACTCCGGAGCATCCCACAAGCCCAATTCAAGGAACGTTCGACAAAATACTCTTCAATATATCATAATCAATAAAGACAAGACTGAGGAACTATTCCAGATGGAAGAAGGCTACAGAGACATGACAAGAAAAGGCAATCTGGAATGCAAGATTATATATTAATACTAAATTAGGGAGGAAAGTAGCTCCTGGTGGCTCAGACTTGGGATTTATCCCTGGGTCAGAAAGATCCCCTAGAGAAGACAATTGCAACCCACTCCAGTATTCCTGCCCTGGAAATCCCATGAACTGAGAAGCCTAGCAGGCTACAGAGTTGCAAAGAGTCAGATAAGACCTAGCAACTCTGTCACCACCACATAGCTATAAAGGTCATTCTTTGAACTGATGAAATTTGATTATGAACTGTAGATTAGACAGGAATACAATATCAATGTAAAATATCCTTTTTTGATCATTATACTATGGTTGTGTCAGAGAAGGATCTTATCCTTAGGAAAGCAACATAATGCTTCCAAGTTCAAGCAGACAGAGGCAGAGAATAAAGCAATTGGAACAAAATGTAAATACTTAGTAAATCTGGATAAAGGGTATATAGATGTTTCTTGAACTATCTTTTCAACTTTCTTTAAGTTTAAAATAATAAAAGCAATCAGAGAAACATGAGTAAGCCATAGAAAAACTATTTAATAAATAGAAAACAATCAATATACATAGCAAGTAGTACTATACTGAATTCAGTAATTGGAGGAAAACAAACATACCAAATTCAGTGATTCATGAATTCAAAAAATATTTGCATCTCTAATTTTGCTAAGCATTATTGGGTTTAAAAAAAATACTTACAAGACATGAAGATTTATCTTCATTATAGGAAAAATAAGACTAACCAGCACACAAGATGAATTGTGATAATTACTACAATAAAGGTACAAGCTTACCCAGTATGCAGAAAGAGCATTCCACTCAACTAGGGAGATCCTAGGGTGGCTTCACGGAGGAAGGAGAGATTTGATCTATGGGTAGGATTTCAACATACAGAACAGAAGTAGGGAACAAAGCACAGAGATGTTCCACACAGAGGGAACATCATGGCGAAACTCACTGCGGAGCACATGTGGGCTTTACTGCACAAATTGTGAGGAGAAAATTTGACTTGGTGTAGAGAGTATGAGAAGGAGCACTAGGAGAAAGGACTAGAAAAATAAGTGTGAACAAAAATCAGATGAGTTTTAGATACCAGAGGTATCTGAATCTAATTTACATTCAGGGGAATACCCCAGTGTTCTGGGGGTTAGGAACAATGGGGATGGCTATTTCACACAGAAAGTCAGGCAACAGGCTAATCTAACAGTTCAGGTAAGTGGACATAAAGATCTGGACCAAGAGAAGGTAGAGACAGAGAGTGTGGTATTCCTAAATCTTCCTCTGATCATCTCACCTCTAGCCATAAAAAGGCTCAAGGTAACCACCAGCTGTTAAGCAAGCTAATAAGCATGAAGTGTGCTCACAAAGCATTTTATAAGTTCATCTTTAAAACCAGCATATTAAGTCTCTGCACTAGAATGAAGAAATTTGTACAGATTTATTAGTGTTTCTGTTTTTCTCCAATAAGCCTAGGAAAGCTTTAAAGAATATCCTTTAAAATTCCAGTGTATAAAACTCTTTATAAACACTACCTTTGAAGTCTTGTCTCAAGTAAACTTTTTTTTTTTAATAAAAGAAGAAAAGCCTAAAATCAAAGCATTTCATTTATTCAAATCTTTTTTCTATATTCAGAAATAAAATCGATGCCTGTGGCTATTGCAAACTTCACAGTAAAATTTACATTTAATATTTCCTACATCACTCCACAGATAATTTTAATTCTTATAAATAAATACATTCCTTCCAAGTGGGGAGGGGAGCAGGGTGGAATGAAAAGCAAGATTCTTAATACACGCCCCCAACAATAGTTTTGCCAACTTTGCAACTGGAAATCTTTGAAATTAGGATTCAAGTAGTGCTAAGTTTATTTCACAGCTATAAATGGAGTAAAATAAAGCTGTAATGCAGGGAGTATCTACAACTTCAACCTGTGCTCATATTATTATAGAACTCAAATGACAGGCTAAATAGGAAAATGCCTAGCACACTCTCACTTTTGTTTGGGAAAAGCTGGGCTTCCCCAATGGCTCAGAGGTTAAAGAATCCACCTGCAGTGCAGGAGACACGGATTCGATCCCTGGGTCAGGAAGATCCACTGGTGGAGGAAATGACAACCGCCCCAGTATTCTTGCCAGAAAAATCCCATGGACAGAGGAAACTGGCGGGCTGTAGTCCAAAGGGTCACAAAGAGTCAGACACAACTGAGCACAACACAAACAATATATTATTACACATTTCTACTGAAAACCACCAAGAACTTTTCACTTGAATTCACTGAGAAATTGTCCTGTTTTTAGGAAATTACAGGAGAGATGAATCTTAATGTAGAAGAGAGGAGCACTTCATTCTGCTGTCACCTTTATTATTTCTCTAGGGGATCTTCCTGACCAAACCTGCATCTCCTGCATTAGCAGGTAGATTCTTTACCGGTGAGCCACTAGGGAAGGCCTATGCCAATATGACATTGATTTAATTTCTACTGCTTTATAATAAGTCTTGAAATCATCTACTGTAAGTTCTCCAAATTTGTTATTTTAAAAATTGTTTTAGCTATTCTAGTTTCTTGGTATTTTCATATGAATTTTAGAATCAGACTAGCACTTTCTATTTTAATAAAACCACTTGGGATTTTGATTGAGATTGCATTGACTAGAGACCAGGGTTTCAGGGTATTAACATCTTAACAGTATTGAGCCTTCTAATCTATGAACATGGCACTTCTCTCCATTTACTTTGTCTTTAATTTCTCTCTGTAAAGTTTTCTGGTTTCCAGTGTAGACTTTCTTCACTTAAGGATTTCATATTTTTAGTGCAATCATGCAAATTATTTTTTATAAATTTCATTTTCTAATTGTTTGTTGCTAAATAGAAAGGGAAAAAGTGGAAACTGTGACAAATTTTATTTTCTTGTGTTCCAAAATCACTGCGGATGGTGACTGCAGCCAGGAAATTAAAAGACGCTTGCTCCTTACAAGAAAACCAATGACAAACTACAGCATATTAAAAAGCAGAGATATTGCTTTGCCACAAAAGGTCTGTCTAGTCAAAGCTATGGTTTTCCAGTAGTCATGTATGGATATGAGAGTCGGACCATAAAGTAGGCTGAAAAATCAAAGAATTGATGCTTTTGAACTGTGGTGCTAGAGAAGACTGCAGAGTCCCTTTGTACAGCAAGGAGATCCAACCAGTCAATCCTAAATGAAATCAACCTTGAATATTCACTGGAAAGACTGATGTTGAAGCTGAAGCTCCAATACTTTGGCCACCTGATGCAAAGAGCCGACTCATTGGAAAAAACCCTGATGTTAGGAAAGATTGAGGGCAGGAGGAGAAGGGGACGACAGAGGATGAGATGGTTGGATGGCATCTCTGACTCAGTGGACATGAGTTTGAGCAAACTCCAGGAGATGGTGAAGGACAGGGAAGCCTGGTGTGCTGCAGTCCATGGAGTAACAAAGATTCGGACACAACTGAATGACTGATCAACAACAACAATATACAGAAATACAACTGGCTTTTTTATGTTAACTTTGTATCTTGTGACATTGTTAAATCCAAGGATTTTTGAGGCATTTCCTTTTGTGCTTCCTTTCTTGGATTTTCTATTTCTATATCCAGTCACTCTGGCAGCCCCAAACTCTGAACTCTTAACTCCTCAGACCAAGACTGTTGCTTTTTGCTTGGATTTTATATGCAATGACAGAGGATTGACAGTGCCCAGGAAGGAAAAACTGGATAAATGTGGCCCTCACTCAGTGTGGTTTCTGTCTTTTATGAGATGTAGCAAAAACCCTTACACATGTTCTATTTATTGTCTACTAAAAGCTATATATTACTATATTTAATATAGACACAATTATGAGAGACATTACATTAAAATTAGGCATTTATAATTTTGCATTGTCCAAGTTCATATGAGTAAAGTGTTACTTTTATAATAAAAGCTTCTGAAATTTTAAAATGCTGCCACAAAACAAGTTTGCAAATAAACCATGTGCCTGATGCTATACCAAACGAAATAATAAAGGACAGAACATTTCCTGGACTGAATTCACCTCCATAGACTTGAAAATAGCATCCAGTTTTTTACAATGCATAATACTGCTCAACACTTTGATAATATTAAATTCTCACTGACTGATAGTAACAAGTTTCAAAAGAATTCGTACTTGAAAACAAGGATTGCTGAAATTTATTTCAAACTCTTTTTAGCAGATTCTCAATACACTTTTTCCGGGTTCAGTGAATTCTCAAGATTGCCAGTTGGTTTAACTTCAGCACATTAAAAACTATGGTCTCATGTAATCCAGCTTTTACTAATTTGGTATCTTGGGAGCTTTCACAGAAGTGCATGGCAACTACCTATAATGAGAAGTGTGGTTGGTTGATCACTAGGGAGTTGATCATTGAATAAACACATTATGTCTTACCTTCTCCTCAACAGGACAACATTACAGGTATATTTATAAGAAGGGAGGGAAGATAAGAGAAAAAAATAAGAAATAGGGTCTATATATTTTAAATATCTAGAATATAACATCTATACCAACTTTATATACTATTGAACAGAAATATAAGCAACAAATGCTAGTCACATACATAATTTTAAGTTCCCTAGTGGCCTGATTATAAAAGTAAAAAGAACACAAATAAACAGAAAGATATACAGTGCTCATAGATTGGAAGAATTAATATTGTTAAAATGGCATACTACCCAAGGTAGTCTACAGATTCAGTGCAATCCCTATCAAATTACCAATGGCATTTTTCACAGAACTAGAACAAATTACTTTAAACCTTGTGTGGAAACATGAAAGACCCCACATAGCCAAAACAATCTTGAAAAAGAACAAAGCTAGAGGTATCACATTCCCTGATTTCAAACTATACTACAAAGCTGCAGTCATCAAAACAGGATGATACTGGCACAAAAACAGACACATAGATCAATGAAACTGAATAGAAAGTTCAGTAATGAACCCACACATATGGGCAATTCACCTACAACAAAGGAGGTAAGAATATACAATGGAGAAAAGACATCCACTTCAATCAAAGGTGTTGGGAAAGCTGGACAGCCACATGCAAAAGAATCAAATTGGACTACTTTCTCATGCCATACACAAAAATAAGTTCAAAATGACTGAAAACTTAAACAAGACCTGAGAGCATAAAATTTCTAGAAGAAAACATAGGCAGTATGCTCTTTGATATCACTCTTAGCAATATTTTTGGGATATGTCTAATCAGTCAAGGGAAACAAAATCAAAAATAAACAAACTGGAACTACATCAAACTAAAAAGCTTTTGCACAGTGAAAAACTAATAACAAAACAAAAAGGCAGCCTACTGAATGGGAGAAGATACTTACAAACAATATATCTGCTAAGGAGTTAATATCTAAAATATACCAAAAATTCATATAATTCAACATCAAAAAAAGAACTCAATTTAAAAATTGGCAGGGGACCTGAATAGGCATTTTTCCAAAGAAGAATAGACATGTTACAGAAACACAAGTCCATGTGCCTGACACACAGTGAAGCCAAACAATATGAAAATGTCAGAGATTGGACAGAGAAAGGTTTATTAAGGGCCATGCAAGGAAATGGGTGGGTCATGCCATAAAACCCCCAAACTCTCCAAAAGTTCTCAGCAAAGCCCTTTTCTCTGAAAAGGGAGGGCCATGGTTAGTTGCTACAAACTCCTTGGTGTCAGAGTCTCTTTTCTTGAGGTCAGGTAATAATGTTCCTTTAAATCTCTACCAAACAAATGTTATTCTCTGTTCTGTCAAGAAAGGGCAAGGTCCCAAGGCACAACTTTTCCCCTCTGAGGTCCAGGTCCTGACTGAAGGACCTCCGTTGGTGGCTCCCTCAGGGACAGTTCCCCAGACCCCGCCCAGCTGTTACTCACTGAGGGAGCCAGGTGTCCAGGACCCAACTGGCCTTTAGGCTCCTCAGGCCACCCAAATGAAGATTGCTGCTGCTATTTGATCAGGGGACAGGGATAGGGGAGAGATTCACTGCTGCCTCAAGGCCTGGGCCAAGGCCAGTTGGGTGGCCCTGGTGAGCAGGTGAGCTCAGAGAGGCCAGGACCTGTCTCTTACCTCACTCTCCACCTGAGGACCACCATTCCCTCAACCATTGGCTGAATGCCTCACTAACGGTCGCTCCTTGACAGTTGGTTGCTTGTGGGCGGGGCCCACTGCAGCACCAACCAGTGACTGAGCAGGACCACTAAAGGTCGCTCCTTGACCGTTGGTAGCTTGTGGGAGGGGCCCACTGCAGTGCTGACCAATGACTGAGCGGACCCATTGTCTGGTAACACAGTGCAAAGTTATGGTGCACAGCAGACAGCCTTTTGCTAAGGGCTGCCCTTCATCGCACTCTGTCACAAGGTGAGGTAGAGGGTCCCCAGGAAGAAGGCTGGGATCTGCCTTTTACCTAACTCGTTGCTAAGAGTCGGACACGACTGAGCGACTTCACTTTCACTTTTCACTTTCATGCATTGGAGAAGGAAATGGCAACCCACTCCAGTGTTCTTGCCTGGAGCATCCCAGGGACAGGGGAGCCTGGTGGGCTGCCGTCTATGGGGTCGCACAGAGTCGGACACGACTGAAGCGACTTAGCAGCAGCAGCAGCAGTAGCAGCTACCTAATGATCACCAGTTGGTGAACGGGCCTAGTAACGGTCACTGACAGTTGGTTGCTTGTGGGAGGGCCCCACTGCGGCATCAATCAATGGCTGAGCAGGACCACTAATGGTCCCACGGTGGTAACGGATGTTTCCTAATAAGATGCAGGGTAATGGCGCACAGCAACAGTAGCGTGCTAAGGGCTGCACTCAGCCACGTTCTATTACAGACTCACAAAAAAGATGCTCATATCTCTATCAGGGAAATGGAAATCAAAAACCACAATGAGATATCGCCTCACACCTGCCAGAATGGACATTATCAGAAGACAACAAATAATAAGTTTGGTTGAGAATGTGGGGGAAAAGGAGCCCTCTAACACTGATGGTGAGAATGTAAATCAGTTCACCCACTAGTAACAGTGTGGAGGTTCCTCAAAAAAACTAAAGCTAGAACTGCCATACAACCCAGCAATTCCATTCCTGGTATTTATACAAAGAAAATGAAAATACTAATTCAAAAAGATATGTGCACACCTATGTTCATTGCAGCACTATTCACACTACCCAAGATGATAAAGCCATAAAAAGAAGGTACTCTTGGTATTTGCAACAGCATAAATGGATCTAGAGGGTATTACACTAATGAAACAAATTAGACTGAGAAAGACAAATACCACATGATTTCACTTATATGTGACATCTTAAAATGAACAAACATTACAAAACAGAAACAAACTCATAAATATGGAGAATAAACAGGTGGATGCCAGAGGGGAGGGAGGTAGGAGGATGAATGAAACAGGTGAGGAAGAATAAAGGTACAAACATCCAGTTATAAAAACAAATGAGTTATAAGGATGTTCTTTAAAATGATAAAAAGGTAAAAAGAAACAGTTAAAATTAATTATGATATATTTATCCTATCCTAGTATCATTTAAACACATAATCACATAAAATATTAATGAGAATCTACATTCTTTTGTTTGTACTAAACCATCTAAATCCAGACTGTATTTTACACTGACAGCATGTCTCAGTTTGGACTGCTCACATTTCCAGTAGTCAACAGCAACATGTGGCTAGTGGCTACAGTATTAAAAAGAGCCATACTTTCTCCATGCAGTCAGTGAGTTTTTATTCAATTACATCATGCCTCTCTATCCTGAGCTAGTGACCATTTTTGTATTTAGGATGTGAATAACACTCTGAACACATACTGCACTGCAACAAAAATATGATGGGAGCAAAATCTAATGTAGGCAAGGATGAAAAGAACATTCCAACCAGAATGAACGAAGAATAACAAAAGTCTTATCTGAAATGGATCCACTAGCAGAAGGTAGCATTAAATCTGCATCTGTTCACAGCAGGGCAGAAAATGTACACTGCATGGTACTGCTGAACAGACCAAGGAGTGAGGCACTAGACTAAAGGCCAAGAAAGTTAATAACTGGAATATCCTCCAGAAAACTGACCACAAAAAAAATGTTAAAGCTGGTCTGAAAAGGAAGGAATTAAAGCTCAAAATTACACAAATATGGTAAAGATGCCATTGAACTGGGCACAAAGAAGTCTTTGGTCATCTGAGGGCTGGCTTAAACCTTTCCAGAGACTTCAGAAGGCAGTACAAACTTCACACTCTCCCCTCTACTGCAATTCACAGTGCTGGCATCTCAAAAGGAAGGTCCAGCACAGGTCTGCTGCCCCAGTTTTTACATCTGGTGTCCAGTTCTGGTGGCCACTGCACAGAGGATGCTCCTTGATGGCCTCCTCTGAAACTGGCAGGCTTGCATTCTTAGTCCCACAGGACTGTAACAAGCAGAAAGGTCTTGAAAGTCTATCAGCCTCAAGGCACTGTTTGGACAGCTGACAGTAACACACCCCAACCTTAATCTGAGAAGCAGGCTTCAGGTCCGGAACACATCTAAAGACCAAAAGATACTCTCAGAGAACACAGGCCTGGGAATGCCATCTTTCTGCTCTCTACTTTGCCACGGCTCACTGGTACCTCCCTAAAAAGAACTTATACACTCTTCCAGAGGCCCAGTTTTTGCAACTGCCCCACAGGGGACCCCCTCTGATCACCCAACCTGGAGACCAGCAGGATTTATGATTGTGGTCCCACGAGACTGGATATATTTGTAAAAGTTGCTGTTTGATGGTCTAGCTTCCAGTCAGCCTGAAACTAGATGCCAGCTGAGATGCCTCTGTTTGGACCATTGACAGGACTTGGCACATCCTCACCCACTGGGAGTTATTAACAGTAAATCAAGTTGCTTGGAAGATCACAAAGGTTTGTGAGACAAACAAGAGCTAGGGCAAGCTTGAACAATAAGTTTCATCTCCTCCATAAGGCCACTGCTCCAAGGCTTGGAGAGGCAGCTGTTTCACCTAATAGAAACAGACACATAGAAACAAGCACAAGAGTCAAGAAGTGTTTGGCAAACTTCCTTGTCAGCTCTGCTATTACTCTAAGCCACTTAGCCTGTGTTTCTACACATGAACATCTAGTCTTTTAAGAAGAAGTTAATGTTCCTATAAGCAGCAATAGGGATGGAGGAGCCTGGTAGGCTGCCGTCTATGTGGTCACACAGAGTCGGACACGACTGAAGCGATTTAGCAGCAGCAGCAGCATGCAAAAATGACCAAGATTACTATCAGAGTTTTTATACAATCACTAAAAGAAAAAAAAAAAGTGTTCAAAATGTTAACCCAGGCTTGAGTTATCATCCTCACTAATCTGATGGCAAAAAAAATTGGCATTCTGAAGCATTGCATACACCGTGGAAAACAATGTTAACAAAAGACTGAGTCAGAAGGGAAGTGGCTGTCACAAAGGTAATGTATTGAAGTCCCTCTCTCATTTTCACACCCATATTTATTGAGTTTAACTCATATATACAAACTATTCTTTTTTTTTATTTTATTTTATTTTTAAACTTTACAATATTGTATTAGTTTTGCAAAATATCAAAATGAATCCACCACAGGTATACATGTGTTCCCCATCCTGAACCCTCCTCCCTCCTCCCTCCCCATACCATCCCTCTGGGTTGTCCCAGTGCACCAACCCCAAGCATCCAGTATCGTGCATCGAACCTGGACTGGCAACTCGTTTCATACATGATATTATACATGTTTCAATGCCATTCTCCCAAATCTTCCCACCCTTGCCCTCTCCAACAGAGACCATAAGACTGATCTATACATCAGTGTCTCTTTTGCTGTCTCGTACACAGGGTTATTGTTATCATCTTTCTAAATTCCATATATATGCTTTAGTATACTGTATTGGTGTTTTTCTTTCTGGCTTACTTCACTTTGTATAATAGGCTCCAGTTTCATCCACCTCATTAGAACTGATTCAAATGTATTCTTTTTAATGGCTGAGTAATACTCCATTGTGTATATGTACCACAGCTTTCTTATCCATTCATCTGCTGATGGACATCTAGGTTGCTTCCATGTCCTGGCTATTAGAAACAGTGCTGCAATGAACATTGGGGTACACGTGTCTCTTTCCCTTCTGGTTTCCTCGGTGTGTATGCCCAGCAGTGGGATTGCTGGATCATAAGGCAGTTCTATTTCCAGTTTTTTAAAAAATCTCCACACTGTTCTCCATAGTGGCTGTACTAGTTTGCATTCCCACCAACAGTGTAAGAGGGTTCCCTTTTCTCCACACCCTCTCCAGCATTTATTGCTTGTAGACTTTTGGATCGCAGCCATTCTGACTGGCATGAAATGGTACCTCACAGTGGTTTTGATTTGCATTTCTCTGATAATGAGTGATATTGAGCATCTTCTCATGTGTTTGTTAGCCATCTGTATGTCTTCTTTGCAGAAATGTCTATTTAGTTCTTTGGCCCATTTTTTGATTGGGTCATTTATTTTTCTGGAGTTGAGCTGTAGGAGTTGCTTATATATCTTTGAGATTAGTTGTTTGTCAGTTGCTTCATTTGCTATTATTTTCTCCCATTCTGAAGGCTGCCTTTTCACCTTGCTAATAGTTTCCTTTGATGTGCAGAAGCTTTTAAGTTTAATTAGGTCCCATTTGTTTATTTTTGCTTTTATTTCCAATATTCTGGGAGGTGGGTCATAGAGGATACTGCTGTGATGTATGTCGGAGAGTGTTTTGCCTATGTTCTCCTCTAGGAGTTTTATAGTTTTTGGTCTTACATTGAGATCTTTAATCCATTTTGAGTTTATTTTTGTGTATGGTGTTAGAAAAGTGTTCTAGTTTCATTCTTTTACAAGTGGCTGGCCAGATTTCCCAGCACCACTTGTTAAAGAGATTGTCTTTAATCCATTGTATATTCTTGCCTCCTTTGTCAAAGATAAGGTGTCCATAGGTGTGTGGATTTATCTCTGGGCTTTCTATTTTGTTCCATTGATCTATATTTCTGTCTTTGTGCCAGTACCATACTGTCTTGATAACTGTGGCTTTGTAGTAGAGCCTGAAGTCAGGTAGGCTGATTCCTCCAGTTCCATTCTTCTTTCTCAAGATAGCTTTGGCTATTCGAGGTTTTTTGTATTTCCATACAAATTGTGAAATTATTTGTTCTAGCTCTGTGAAGAATACCATTGGTAGCTTGATAGGGCTTTATCCCAGGGATGCAAGGATTCTTCAATATCCACAAATCAATCAATGTAATACACCACATTAACAAATTGAAAAATAAAAACCATATGATTATCTCAATAGATGCAGAGAAAGCCTTTGACAAAATTCAACATCCATTTATGATAAAAACTCTCCAGAAAACTGGAATAGAAGGAACATACCTCAACATAATAAAAGCTATATATGACAAACCCACAGCAAACATTATCCTCAATGGTGAAAAATTGAAAGCATTTCCTCTAAAGTCAGGAACAAGACAAGGGTGCCCACTTTCACCATTACTATTCAACATAGTTTTGGAAGTTTTGGCCACAGCAATCAGAGCAGAAAAAGAAATAAAAGGAATCCAAATTGGAAAAGAAGAAGTAAAACTCTCACTGTTTGCAGATGACATGATCCTCTACATAGAAAACCCTAAAGACTCCACCAGAAAATTACTAGAACTAATCAATGAATATAGTAAAGTTGCAGGATATAAAATCAACACACAGAAATCCCTTGCATTCCTATACACTAATAATAAGAAAACAGAAAGAGAAATTAAGGAAACAATTCCATTCACTATTGCAACGGAAAGAATAAAATACTTAGGAATATATCTACCCAAAGAAACTAAAGACCTATATATAGAAAACTATAAAACACTGGTGAAAGAAATCAAAGAGGACACTAATAGATGGAGAAATATACCATGTTCATGGATCGGAAGAATCAATATAGTGAAAATGAGTATACTACCCAAAGCAATTTATAGATTCAATGCAATCCCTAACAAACTATTCTTAATCATTCTATGAGTGTGGTTTTCTGCTTCCTCCTAAAATCTCAAGGTTTTCCCTAGTTTATAGGAGCATAAGGAAAGGGAAGAAGAGGGTTAGAAACTTAAAGCTGAAATACTGAGAAGCACCAGCAGAGATGGAGTGAAGGCAGCTGCTGCTGCTGCTAAGTCGTTTCAGTCGTGTCCAACTCTGTGCAACCCCATAGACAGCAGCCCACCAGGCTCTGCCGTCCCTGGGATTCTCCAGGCAAGAACACTGGAGTGGGTTGCCATTTCCTTCTCCATTGCGTGAAAGTGAAAAGTGAAAGTGAAGTGCTCAGCCACGACTGACTCGTAGCAACCCCATGGAATGCAGCCCACCAGGCTCCTCCATCCATGGGATTTTCTGGGCAAGAGTACTGGAGTGGCTTGCCATTGCCTTCTCCGAGTGAAGGCAGAGCAGGTGATAAAGAAGATAATGATAATAAACTAGGGATACAGAGTGGGGATAGAGATGACAGATTCTCAAAGAAATGTTGGATTAACTTCATAAACATCTTCATAATGATGCACCTACAACATCAAGATAAACTGAAATTAAGTTCAATCCTACTTTATTTTTTAAAAGTTCTACCAAAAAGAGTTACAGTAGGTTCTTATTATTTACAGATTCCTCACTTACAAATTCTCCTACTCACTAAAATTTGTCTGTAGCCTCCAAATCAAAATTCATGGCACTTTGGCCATCATTCACAGATATGGACAAGATGGCAACTGTTTGAATCATCCAATACACATCTTCCCAGCTGAGGTCAAAAAAGATGATGCTCTGTCTTCCTGTTTCAGCTGTCAAATACTGTAACTAAGTGTTCTTCTCATAGTATATGTTGTGCCAAGTTTTTGTGATTTGGGCTTTATATGAGCTCAGATGGCAAAGAATCTACCTATAATGCAGGAGACCCAGGTTTGATCCCTGGGTTGGGAAGATCCCCTGGAGGAAAAAATAGCAACCCACTCTCATATTCTTGCCTGGAGAATTCCATGGACAGAGGAGCCTGATGGTGGTCCATGGGGTCTCAAAGACTCAGACACAACTGAGCGACTAACACACATACACACACATGAGTAATTTTGCCCTTTAAAATGGGCCCCAACTACCAGGCTCAAAGTGCTGGCCAATGTTCCTAGAAGGCTGTGATGTGCCTGATGGAGAAAGGCTTCAGGAATAAGTTATAGTGTTATTAGCCATTAAGTCAATACTAACAAGTTAATGATATATATTAAACAAAATGTCTTTAAGCGGAAACACCCATAAAACAAAGTAGGGTGGAGAGAGGGCAAATGTAGACTGCATGAGTGGCTGAACAGCTTAACATGACCACCATGACATGTGCTCTACCCTGAGCCATGCAACCCTCCAGGCATGTGTGCTTCACAGTGTGGCGATGGCTGCTACAGCTGAGATGAAAGCTCAGCTATGAGACACAGAGGTGGCTCAGACCTGAAGCAGCCAGAGCAGGACAGGGACAGCCATTACTGGTGCTTACTTAGGCAGCATGTCAGAAGCACTACCAATCTCTGTCTGTGGCCAGACCACCACAGCCTGCACCCCAACCAAGCTGAGTGCCTGCATCAGTCCTTCTTGTCCTTTTGCTACCCTCTGGGTCAAAACAAACTCAAGAGAAGAGAACTGACATCAAGCCTTTTTTTCCAAACATAATAAGAAACTGGTAATCAATTATATAAGAAAAGTGGGAAACTAAATAACGAACTACTAAAAAAACCAATGGGTCAGTGAAAAAATCAAAGAGGAAATCAGAAAAATTTCAAGACAAATGTAAATGGAAACACAACTTTCCAAAATCTATGCAATGCAACAAAAGCACCTCTAAAGGCCTTCCTCAAGAAACAATAAAAATCTTGAATAAATAACCTAACCTACCATCTAACAGAATTATAAAAAGAATAAAGCCCAAAGTCAGCAGAAAGAAGGAAATTATAAAGATCATAAAGATCAGATGGGAAATTAATAAAATAGAGACCAAAAAAATATAGAAAAGATCAATGAAACCAGAGCTGGATCTTTGAAAAGATAAAATTGATAAACCTTTAGTCACGCTCATCAAGAAGAAAAGAGAGAAGACCCAAATAAACAAAATAAAAAATGAAAAGAAGAAACAAGAATTGATAACATATAGATACAAAAAATCATAAAAGAATTCAACAATTACATGCCAACAAACTGAACAACCTAGGGGAAATGGACAAATTCCTAGAAATACACAATCTTCCAACACTGAATCAGGAAGAAATAGACAACCTGAAAAGACCAGTCATTAGTAGTGAAATTGAATTTGTACTTAACCAAAAAAAAAATTTCCAGCAAACAAAAGTACACAGACAACATCACAGGGGAATTCCACCAAACATATAAAGAAAAGCTAACACCTACCCTTCTCAAACTATTCCAAAAACTTAAAGAGGATGGAATATTTTCAAATTTATTCTGTGAGGCCAACATTACTGTGATACCAAAGCCAGACAAGGACACTAAAAAAGAAAAAAGGAATTATAGGACAATTATCTCTGGTGAACATAAATGTAAAAATGTAAAAGTCCTCAACAAAATATTAGCAAATCAAATTCAACAATATAAAAAGGAATCATATACCACGATCAAGCAGAATTTATTCCAGGGATACAGGGTGGCTCAATATTCACAAATTAATCAGTATGACACACCATTTTAACAAAGGCAAGGATAAAAAAATCACATGATCATTTCAACAGATGCAGATAAAGCAGATGACAAAATGCAAAACCCATTCATGATCAAAACTCTCATCAAAGTTAGTAAAGATAGAACACTTATCAACATAATAAAGGTCATTTATGACAAACCCATGCTAACATCATACTCAAGAGTGAAAATATGAAAATCTTTCCTATTAAATCAGGAACAAGACAAGAATGCACTTTCATCACTTCTATTTAATACATAATTGGAAGCCCTTGTCACAGCAATCAGACAAGAAAAAGAAAAGGTACCCAAATTTTTTCCCAGAGAAAAGTGTCACTATTCACAGATGATTTGATACTTTATATAGAAAACCCTGAAGTCCTCACCCCAAAACTATTAGATTAATAAATGAATTCAGTAAAGTTACAGGATACAAAATTAATATACAGAAATCTTTTGCTTTTTTATATACTAATACTGAACTATCAAAAAAAGAAAGCAAGAAAACCATTCTTTTTTAAATTACATCAAAAAAGAATTTAAAAAAACCTAGGAATCAACTTCCCAAGGAAATGAAAATGTATATTCTGAAAACTATAAACCATTGATGAAAGAATTTGAAAATGGAAATATACCCCATATTCTTGAAATGTAAGAACTGATAATATTAAAATATCCATACTACTCAAATCAATATACAGATTTAAAGCAATCCCTATCAAAATATCCATGAAATTTCTCACAGATTAAGACAAATAATCCCAAGATTTATAGAACCACAAAAGGTCCTGAATTGCCAAAGTCATCCTGAGAAAAAAGAACAAGATGGAGGTATCATCTATACTGCGAATCCACAGTAATCAAAACAGCAAGGTACAGGCACAAAAACAGACACAAACCAATGGGTTAGAGAGCCCAGCAATAAACACACACTTATGCTCAATTAATCTATGACAAAGGAGGTAAGAATATACCATGGAGAAAAGGCAGTCTCTTCAATAAGTGGTGCTGGGAAAACTGGACAGCTCCAAGCAAAAGAATGAGATTAGAACATTTCCTCACACTATATACAAAAATAAACTCAAATTGGATTAAAGACCTAAATATAAAACCCGAAACCATAAAACTCCTAGAAAAGAACTTAGGCAGAACACTCTTTGACATCAACCATAGCAACATTTTTGGATCTGTCTCCTAAAGCAAAAGAAATAAAAGCAAAAGTAAACAAATGGGACCTAAATATTAAACTTAAAAGCTTTTGCATAGCAAAGGAAACCATCAACAACAACAAAAAAAGACAACCTACTGAATGGGAGAAAAAATTGCAAATTATATATGATCAATAAGAGGTTAATATCCAAAATATAAACAGGTCATATAATTCAATATCAAAAAACAAACAGCTCAATTAAAAGATGGGCAGAAGCCTGAGCAGCCATTTTTTCAAAGAAGATTTGATAGTCAACAGGTTGTTAACTGCAACACTTTTAAAGATCCCTGGACAAAAATAGGACATCTGCTTTAGAAGTTCTCTGACACAAGTTTTAATCCCAGCTCTTTCCTGCTATCTGCCTAAAGTCTTTCCAACAAACATGAACTATGAACTACTCAATTCTTCACTAGTACCCATGTCAAATCGTTCAAAAATCAAATTTTTCTAATATTAACATCCCTTTATTTCAGAATGAGTACTTTACATAACAAATTTTCTTAAAGTAGGTTGGTTGTCCATTGACCGGCTGCAGTGGCCAGTTTCATAATTAAAGCAGTGGACATAACAGCAACAACTTCCTTTCTTGGCAACAAATCCCTCTGAAGGTGTGATTACTCTCACACTCTCAAGTTGCTCCTAAATTAGCGCTATCTGTGCTTCACGATTCACAGTGAAGCTGAAACCTGAGACAAACAAGTCTAAACAAACAAAAGCAAGCAGACAGAAGACTCTTTAACCTTCAAGAGGCAAAGAAACACTCTTCAAAAAAAAAAAAGAAACACTCTTCATTTCTCAATGACTTTGATAAGAATGACACCTTTATTTTAGGGTTACGTATATAGGAATATTTGAGCCCCAAACCATTAACATAACTTTGTTCTTGGAATAAAATTATTTTTCAGTGATAAAATTATAAACATCTAAGAAAATAATGAAAAAATTGGCATGGAAAGGAACAGAAATAGTCAGAAATCATAGGAAATTGTGGGGCAATGCCCAAATAATTTACAGTTCATATTTCAATTGCTTTTGTCAGTTATATAAGAATTGACCCTACTGAGTTATTTGCTGCAACATGTCATGTGACTCTCCTGAGCCAGGGAACCTATCCTCTCTCCATCCCCATTATGTTGAGCAGCAGCTGCACACGGTGGGCTCTTCATGTCCATGATGTCCATGGGAAAGGAGAAGGCAGAAGTTTAGAACAAGGTGAGTAGCGATCATCAGGAAAACAGTAACACCATCAGTAAAAACTGTCCTAAATGTCAAACAGGCCAGGCATGGTCAAAAGAATGGAAACCACCATTCCAAACACCTGCCCTCAAAAAGTAACAACAAAACAAAAAAAAAAAAAATCAAATTTCCAACAAGAAAACAGATAAAAAGCAAGTCTTCTAGAATTCTTATCCCACTGAAGTTCTCAATTTTATTTTCCACAGGAGGGAAAATAAATTAGACTGGAAGATGAATTGCCAGAAAGAGAGCTGTAGAAAGATAAACAATGCCTTTACAATGAAGAGAAATTTTTATTTCATCTATTAAATTTGAAAAGATATCTAGTGTAGACTTCTACATTCCTGACAATCTCATTTCTCAAAGAAAAAAAAAATTGTAAGGTTCAGAAATTGGATACATTCCATTTTCAGGAATTTGTCCTAAGGAAATATCTAAAGATAAATATCTAGATATAGAAAAGATAGAGCAATGTTTATTACATAACTGTAATATCCAAAAGTGGGAAACATTCTAAATGACTGACAATGGAGAATTGCTGCAATACATTTTGAGGCATCCACACAGAGGAATTCTGTGCACTCTACAAACTGCGTATATCTTCCCTGATATGGCAATATGGTTCAAGATGATAAGTGTAACACGATTCCATCTTTATAAAATACATGAATGACTACACATATATAGAATGTATGCATGCTATATCACTTCAGTCATGTCCAACTCTTTGAGACCATATGGGCTGTAGCCCACCAAGCTCGTCTGCCCATGGGATTCTCCAGGCAAGAATACTGGAGTGGGTTGCCATGACCTCCTCCAGGGAATCTTCCCAACCCAGACATGGAACGTGCATCTCTTCCATCTCCTGCATTGCAAGCAGGTTCTTTACCACTAGCACCACCTGAGAAGCCCATATATATGGAGTGGATATACACAAAAGCATTAATGTAATCATCCCAGCATGTTTGGCTTTCTTTTATTTCCTGATCTCTTTTATAATAAACATGTATTATTTTTATACAAAGAAAAAAAGAGATCATTCAGAAGTAAAATACAAAAACAAGCAGATAAAGACTAAATGACTTCTCATTAATATCTTCAGCCTGCAGTAAACAGATGTTCCATTTCATACCACTGGAAAAGTCACTTCCCATTCTGACATTTAATGCAAGAAAAATACTAAATGCTTACCTAGGTTACCATCGATTCATACAATTTGTTTCCCTAAGATGCAAGAATATTTTACCTGTGTATGATAAATCAATTGAAATGGCTAAGAAATGAGGTGTTCTAGTTAAATGATCTTCAAAGGGTAAAAACAATTTCCCTCAGCAATGAATCAGTTCAATTTCCTGTAGAGGCAGATAAAGTATAATGAACAAAATTCAATCTGTCTTTGATGAATGAGGATATGAGTACCTCAAAAGTCAATGCAAATTATAAGACTCTGGACACAGAGAAACTATAGAGAAAAGACTAAGTGAATTTGTTCTGACTGGAACATATGCCATGGAAATGAGCATATGCCTGTCATGAGCAAATTCATATGCCTGAATGAATCCCAGATGTGCCCTGTTTTCTTGCAATCTATGTCTGTCTCTAAAGTATAACACAGAAGATCCTCGGCTGGTGGTACAAGAAGCTTCCAGTTAATGGCAGTCTTTTTCTAAGTTACTGAACAAAGTTAGTATATAGCAAAATAAATACTAAGAAGCCTTTGTAAACAACATGTAAGTTTTAAGCCACATTTATTCAAGACAATATAGGATTTTTGCTCATTATAAAAATCATGCACCAATCACTTAAAAACTTGGGGAAAAAATCTGAGGAAGGCAGAAACCAAAAAATCAAAGAATGATAGATATCACTACAAAAAGACTTCTAAGTTCCCTCTGACCAAAATACAACAGACAAAATGAGGAGACAAATAGCAAACTAGGAAAAACATTTATAACAGATTGTGAAGACTAACATCTTCATTATATATTTTTTAAAATTCTAATTATTAATAAAAAGACAAATTCACTTAAGGCCATGAAGCAGGCATTCAAAAAAGGATGAACACAGTAACTATGATAAAATGTTTTATATGAAAAGTGTAATAATATAATAAATATAATTTTTATTAAAATGACAATGATTATGAATTTTTTAATGTACAAAAAAAAGAGGAAATAGACACTGAAATACTGCTGGTAGGAATGTAAACCAGCCTAACATTTCTGGAAGGAAATTTGGCAATACGCACCAAAAGCCTTAAAAATATTTACTCTGATAAAACAGTTATATTCCTAAGGTTTTTTTTATCCTTAGAAAAGTAACTAAGCACTATTTGACAAAAAATAAAGGGATACTTATCATAGCATTACTTAAAATAAGGATCCAAAGCTAAGCTTTAATCACAGAAGAGACTGGCAAAATTAATTCTGCTTATTAAAAATCATGATGTACCAGAATACTTATAGACATCAGAAAATATTTTGAAATGTTAGATGGTAAATACTTCCATAAAATGGAATGCATAATAAGATTTCCAATTTTTCTCTTTCAAGAAAATATTTTTATACAGTTGTGTTTTCATACATATATGCATGTCCATATTTTATAAATTTTCTAAAAGAAACTTCTGTTGACAGAAGAAACTATTTTTTAACAAAAAAATAAACAATTCATGACAGCACTATTACAGTTGCCAAAGTACGGAAACATCCCAGGTGTCAATCAGTGGATGAATGAATACACAAATTATAATACATATATATCATAGAATATTAGTCAGCCACAAAAAAGGAATGAAGTACTGATGCATGCTACAACATCAGTGAACCTCCAAAACATTATGCTAAGTCAAAGAAGCTAAATACTGAAGGTCACATATTATATGATTCCATTTACATGAAATACCCACATAAATTCATAGAAACATAATGCAGGCTGGTGGATGCCGAAGCTGCAGGGACCGGGAAACTGATGAATATGCACGGGGGTTACTCTAGAATGACAGAAACATTTATTAACTAGAGGAGATAGTTAAACGACATCGTGAATATACTAAATGCCACTGAACCGTTCACTTTAAAACAGTTAATTTTATGTTTGTAAATGTCGCAATACTTATTTTTAAAATTTAAGAAAACAGTAGAGAAAAAAAAAAAATCCCCTAATGATTATATTCCTCTCTAAAATTTACCAAACTATTTCAGTCACTTGATACTTTAAGAGACCATTTCCTCAACCAGTGAATCCCAGGTAGGCTAATTTGTCTGTCCATTAGTCCCTCACTCACTAATTTTATTACACAAATATTAATAGCTAACACAAACATGGTACTTACTATGAATTGTTCTAAAGAGTTCACATACATTAATTATACTGAATCATCACAGCAGCTCTATGAGGTAGGTATTATTACTATCAGTGTTACTTATTATTATCTCTACAAATGACAGAGAAATAAACTGACTTGCTCAAGGGACAGCTAGCAAGTGACAGGATTGGGACTTAAACCCAACGAAACTGCCTGCAGAGCCCTCACTCTCAAGTGCTTCAACTGGCATGTTCTACTTCCTCAAAGAATCCATGGGTCTTGACAGAAAAATTAGAGGTAAGAGTGCAAAGTAGGGGGGAAACTACCCATGATCTTTCCATTACAGGGATATTCACTGTAAATCTGTTGCACATTTTTTCCAAATCAATATACACATCTACATACATACAACCAAGTCTGCATAACATCTTTTTTAGCCTGTTGTGCTCAGTTTTTTCAGACTCTTTGCAACCTTATGGACTGTAGCCCACCAGGTTCCTCTGTCCAAGGGATTAACCCGCTTAACTTATTGTAAACTTTTTCCATGTAAATAATTATGCTGCTATGTCATCACATTTAATGGTCCCATGGTATCCTGTTTAATAGGAGAAACAACCTATTTAACCAGCCACCGATTAAATATTTGGGTTGTTTATGAATAATGCTGAGATGAACCACATAATCCACACATCACTGTTCAGTTAACCAATTTACTCAAGAGAATTACAGAAGTAGGTATAAAATACTTGGTGAGAAATGCTTCAAAGCTCTTAAAAAATATTACCCAACTATTTCTAGAAAGTATTTAACAGTTTACACTCTCATTTGTAGGTTATTAGAGTAACTCTCTTGCCACACTTCTTTGTCTGAATTTTGAGATATATTCTATCTATGAACCTGAGGATCATTTCATTCCCTACTGTACCTCTCCAACAGACACACACTTTCAGTGGCGGGAAACTATATTTGAATCTTAGAGGATTCTTTTTAAAGTATAAATCAATTTGTGGAGCATAGACATCTTTACCATGCTGAGTCTCTTCACTTTAAACTATGATATAAATCTGTTTAGGAGTGATTCTTATTAAACATGCCTGTGTGGCATGATCATTTTCAATGAAAAAGCAAGGTCTCAGCAGTTGAAGGCCATACATCAGTGACTGAACTAACAAGAATTAAAATAAAAAGCAAATTCCACTCAAGCCTGTCTCACATCACTAATGTGTGACTCTTTTATTACAGAAAAACCCTAGGCTAGCTGTCTTGGATTTAACTGATGAGATTAAGTCCTCCTTATTCTGTTGTTGTTGTCTAGTTGCTAAGTTGTGTCCATCTTTTTTGGTACCCCATGGACAGGAGTCTACATGGCTCCTCTGTCCATGTGACTTCCAAGACAAGAATACTGGAGTGGGTAGGCATTCCTTTCTCCAGGGGATCTTCCCAACCCAGGGAATGAACTTGAGTCTCCTGCATTGCAGGCAAATTCTTTACCATCTAAGCCACCAGGGAAGCTCTATATGCTGAAAAGTGAAAGTGAAAATGTTAGTCACTCAGTGGTGACTGACAGTGGTGTCTGACTGTTTGCAACCCCATGGTACAACTGTAACCCAGTCAATCAGTGGTGTCTGACTCTGCAACACCATGGTACAACTGTAGCCCACCAGGCTCCTCTCTCCATGGGATTCACCAGACAAGAATGGAATGCGTTGCCATTTCCTTCTCCAGGGGATCTTCCTGATCTAAGGATCAAATCCACATCTCCTGATTTGCAGGCAGATTCTTTACCCCTGAGTTATGAGGGAAAACCCCTTCTTATTCTAGATTGTCCTATAACTCAAGGCAGAATTACAGAAGGCTGACCTTCTAAGGCTCCAAACTCTTGTCCTGAGGAATGTTAAGTGTCTCATACTCAATGAATAAACTTGATTGACTTAGATGACTAAATTAAAATTACAGAACCAATCATGTGCTGGTAAAAAACAAAATGCTAACACATGTCTGGGTCAAACAAAAGTAGCACAGGCTTGATTCACCAAGCCTTCTCATTGATTAATTGTAAACAAGGCTTATTTTCTAGAAACTACCAAGCTACATCCCTCTGCCTGGTATGACCATACTGTGTTTTAGTCATGGTTTAGTCACTAAGTTGTGTTCGACTCCTGTGGCCCCATGGACTGTAGCACACCAGGCATCTCTGTCCATAGGATGTTCCAGGCAAGAATACTGGAATGGGTTGCCATTTCATTCTCCAGGGATTGATCCTGGTTCTCCTGCACTGCAGGCAGTTTCTTTACCGACTGAGCCACCAGAGAAGCCCATGACCTTGCTGGACATGAAAAATTCCACATTCAGTCAAAAGTATCCAACAAAAAGCAAAGATACAGTTCCTATTTCTCTAAAAACATAAAACCAGAAAAAAGAAAGTCATAAAATGTTGAGTTTGGAACCTTTACAGATTATCTAAAGCAATCTCTTTCTTTTCCAAATGAGATCAAGATAAAGCAAGCTACCCAAGGTCACACAGTTAGCATCAAGACAAATCCCATAATTGGGTCTCTTAACTCCCTGGTTCAATGACAATCCCACCACACTTTGGCACATGCAGATACAATTAAACATTACCTCTCTAATAACTGATTTACAAAAAATAATTGCAATAAATATGAAGTGTTTCTTCTGAATAATTAAAATTAGATGGTATGCTCTTTAAGCTGTTGTAAATTAAGGCTGGTTCTGTAATTAATACTTAAGAAACACCAAGCCTTTATCATGAAATACTTTTAATAAATTAAAAACAAAACCAAATTTGAGCACAATTCTTCAAAACTCCACACTATTCTTAAATGATACAGGTTTGATATAATGCATTTTACAGGGAGCCAGTTAATTCACTGGAAAAAAAGTCATCAATTGGAAATTGTCAAATAGTGTGGGAGTAAAGGTGTACACTTCTGGCAAGCCAGCCTCAGAAAGAGAAAACACAGCAGCTGGTAGAAAGGAAAGCCTTAAACAAACATGTTCTCCTCTTGCTTTTGCTTAAATAAATCAGTCTACCAAAACATAAAATCAAGACCTACGCATATATCTGCTTCCATATGCTCTCTGTATTTCATCAGTACAGGCACCAAGAAAGTCCGGAGAAAAAGATGTCTTTCTAGAGTCACTGAATATGAGAAAGTGAAGGGAGAAGCTGGAAGGCTTGTGGTTTCATGACGGCAGAAGAACACTGAATTCAGATTTCACTGAGCTGTGGTCATCAATGAGATAAACCATGGAGCTAGAACAGGAATCAGTTCAGTTCAGTCACTCTGCTGCTGCTGCTGCTAAGTCGCTTCAGTCGTGTCCAACTCTGTGCGACCCCACAGACGGCAGCCCAACAGGCTCCCCAGTCCCTGGGATTCTCCAGCCAAGAACGCTGGAGTGGGTTGCCATTTCCTTCTCCAATGCATGAAAGTGAAAAGTGAAAGTGAAGTCCCTCAGTCGTGTCCGACTCAGCGACCCCATGGACTGCAGCCCACCAGGCTCCTCCATCCATGGGATCTTCCAGGCAAGAGTACTGGAGTGGGGTGCCATTGCCTTCTCCATCAGTCACTCAGTCATGTCCAACTATTTGTGACCCTATGGACTGCAGCACACCAGGCTTCCCAACTCCCGGAGATTACTCAAACTCATGTCCATCAAATCAGTGATGCCATCCAACCATCTCATTCTCTTGGCATCCCCCTTCCTCCATCTTCAATCATTCCCAGCATCAGGGTCTTTTCTGGTGAGTCAGTTCTTCGCATTAGGTGGCCAAAGTATTGGAGTTTCAGCTTCAACATCAGTCCTTCCAATGAAATATTCAGGACTGATTTCCTTTAGGACTGACTGGTTGGATCTCCTTGCAGTCCAAGGGACTCTCAAGAGTCTTCTCCAACACCACAGTTCAAAAGCATCAATTCTTCAGTGCTCAGCTTTCTTATAGTCCAACTCTCACATCCATATGTAACTACTGGAAAAATCATACCTTTGACTAGACGGACCTTTGTTGGCAAAGTAACATCTCTGCTTTTGAATATGCTGCCTAGGTTGGTCATAATTTGTCTTCCAAGGAGCAAATGTCTTTCAATTTCATGGCGGCAGTCACCAACAGCAATGCTTTTGGAACCCCAGAAAATAAAGTCTCTCACTGTTTCCATTGTTTCCCCATCTATTTCCCATGAAGTGATGGGACCAGATGCCATGATCATAGTTTTCTGAATGTTGAGTTTTAAGCCAACTTTTTCACTGTCCTCCTTCACTTTCATCAAGAGGCTCTTTAGTTCTTCTTCACTTTCTGCCATAAGGGCGGTGTCAACTGCATATCTGAAGTTATTGATATTTCTCCTGGCAATCTTGATTCCAGCTGATGCTTCATCTAGCCTGGCATTTCACATGATGTACTCTGCACAGAAGTTAAACAAGCAGGGCAACAATATACAGCCCTGATGTACTCTTTTCCCTATTTGGAACCAGTCTGTTGTTTCATGTCCAGTTCTAACTGTTGCTTCCTGACCTGCATACAGATTTCTCAAGAGGCAGGTCAGGTGGTCTGGTATTCCCATCTCTGTCAGAATTTTCCACAGTTTATTGTGATCCACACAGTCAAAGGCTTTGGCATAGTCAATAAAGCAGAAATAGATGTTTTTCTGGAATTTTCTTGCTTTTTCAATGATCCACCAGATGTTGGCAATTTGATCTCTGGTTCCTCTGCCTTTTCTAAAACTAGCTTGAACATCTGGAAGTTCATGGTTCACATACTGTTGAAGCCTGGCTTGGAGAATTTTTAGCATTACTTTACTAGCATGTGAGATGAATGCAATTGTGTGGTAGTTTGAGCATTCTTTGGCATTGTCTTTCTTTGAGTTTTCCAAATTTGTTGGCATATTGAGTGCACCACTTTCACAGCATCATCTTTTTAGGATTTAAAATAGCTCAATTGGAAATCCATCACCTCCACTAACTTTGTTCATAGTGATGCTTTCTAAGGCCCACTTGACTTCACATTCCAGGATATCTGGCTCTAGATGAATGATTACACCATCGTGATTATCTGGGTCATGAAGATCTTTTTTGTACAGTTCTTCTGTGTATTCTTGTCACCTCTTAATATCTTCTGCTTCTGTTAGGTCCATACCATTTCTGTCCTTTATTGTGCCCATCTTTTCATGAAATGGTCCCTTGGTATCTCTAATTTTCCTAAAGAGAACTCTAGTCTTTCCCATTCTATCGTTTTCCTCTATTTCTTTGCAATGATCACTGAGGAAGGCTTTCTTCTCTCTCCTTGCTATTCTTTGAAACTCTGCCTTCTAATGGGTATATCTTTCCTTTTCTCCTTTGCCTTTAGCTTCTCTCCTTTTCTCAGCTATTTGTAAGGCCTCCTCAGACAACCATTTTGCCTTTTTCCAATTCCAATTTTTTTCTTGGGGATGGTTTGATCCTTGCCTCCTGTACAATGTCACAAACCCCTATCCTTAGTTCTTTAGGCACTCCATCTACCAGATCTAGTCCCTTAAATCTATTTCTCACTTCCACTGTATAATTATAAGGGATTGGATTTAGGTCATACCTGAATGGTCTAGTGGTTTTCCCTACTTTCTTCAATTTAAGTCTGAATTTGGCAATAAGGAGTTCATGATCTGAGCCACAGTCAGATCCTGGTCTTGTTTTTGCTGACTGTATAGAGCTTCTCCATCTTTGGCTGCAAAAAATATAAACAATCTGATTTTGGTGTTGACCATTGGTGAACATGTGTAGAGTCTTCTCTTGTGTTGTTTGACAAGGATGTTTGCTATGACCAGTGCGTTCTCTTGGCAAAACTCTGTTAGCCTTTGACCTGCTTTGTTTTGTCCTCCAAGGCCGAATTTGCCTATCACTCCATGTATCTCTTGACTTTCTACTTTTGCATTCTAGTCCCCTATAATGAAAAAGACATCTTCTTTGGGTGTTAGTTCTAGACAGTCTTGTAGGTCTTCACAAACCATTCAACTTCAGCTTCTTCAGCATTCCTAGTTGTGGCATAGACTTGGATTACTGAGATATTGAATGGTTTGCCTTGGAAACAAACAGAGATCATTCTGTCATTTTTGAGATTGCATCCAAGTACTACATTTCAGACTCTTTTGTTTACTATGATGCCTACTCCATTTCTTCTAAGGGATTCTTGCCCACAGTAGTAGATATAATGGTCATCTGAGTTAAATTCACCCATTCCAGGACATTTTAATTCACTGATTCCTAAAATGTCGATGTTCACTCTTGCCATCTCGTTTGACCACCTTCAATTTGCCTTCATTCATGGACCTGACATTCCAGGTTCCTATGCAATACTGCTCTTTACAGCATCGGACTTTACCTCTATCACCAGTCACATCCACAATTGGGTGCTGTTTTTGCTTTGGCTCTGTCTCTTCACTCTTTCTAGAGTTATTTCTCCACTGATTCCTATAGCATATTGGGCACCTACTGACCTGGGGAGTTAATCTTTCAGTGTCCTATCTTTTTGCCTTTTCATGATGTTCATGCAGTTCTCAAAGCAAGAATACTGAAGTGGTTTTCCATTCCCTTCTCTTGTAGACCACATTTTGTCAGAACTCTCCATCAAGACCCATACATCTTGGGTGGCCCTACACTTCATGGCTCATAGTTTCATTGAGTTAGACAAGGCTGTGGTTCATGTGATCAGTTTGGTTAGTTTTCTGTGATTGTGGTTTTCATTCTGTCTGCCCTCTGAAGGATAAGGATAAGAGGCTTATGGAAGCGACTGACTGAGGGAGAAACTGGGTCTTGTTCTGATGAGTGTGGCCATGCTCAGTCAGTCTTTAATCCAATTTTCTGTTGATGGGAGGGGCTATTGTTTGACCTGAGGCCAAACTATGGCGGAGGTAATGAAGATAATGGCGGCTTCCTTCAAAAGGCCCCATGCATGTGCTGCTGCACTCAGTGCCCCCGACCCTGCACCAGGCCACCACTGACCCACGCCTCCACCAGAGACTCTTGGACACTCACAGGCACGTCCGGGTCAGTCTCTTGTGGGGTCACTGCTCCTTTCTCCTTGGTCCTGGCACACACAAGGTTCTGTTTGTGCTCTCCAAGAGTCTGTTTCCCCAGTCCTGTGTAAGTTCTGGTGGCTCTATGGTAGAGTTAATGGCGACCTCCTCCAAGAGGGCTTATGCCATACCCAGGTCTGCTGCACCCATGCTTCCTAAAAAATCATCTGCTATAGTATGGTTCATATTGGGACCCCTGCCAGGCTTAATCTGTGGAACATCCCCTGAGGAGAGGCTTGCTGCTATTTTACATTAGAGAAAAATTAACTTTCTTCCAGCTGGGGTTTTTGTAGTGTTTAAAGTTAAACAATATTTTTTAAAAGTTGTAATTATTTAAACCTCCATCTCCAAGAGCTTCATTCAGTGGCTATCTTAGGACACTGCCACAGGTTTAGGTTCCCAAGCCAAAATGTAGCTTGAAAAATGACCAAATAAGCATTCTATTTAACACTAATTTCCATCACAGATGTTTTCTTCACTTAAAAGCATTGTGTTCTGCCTTAATACTACAAGGAAGCAATAAGCTCACACACACACACACAAATTGCTATTTGTCAATTAAATTTACAATTCTCCCTTGTTGCACTGATAATTTAGAGCTCATGGGCCCATGTACTGACAACTTCAATCATTAGTTATGGGTGCATTTTAACAGTTTCCAAATGAAATCCTTTAGAGTCACAGACTGTTTTATGAGGCTATCTTAATGGCATGTATTCCAAAAAAGCCTGATGCTAGAAGAGAAGCAACTCTTTTGAGAGAACAGGATAGCCAAAAATTTGCTGGAAACACTTCAATAGATCATACACCCAGATATACAAATAAAGACAGTTTATATGATGCTCAATGCAAACAAAACTTCTTAAACAACTTCTCTGTATAAGGGTGATATATGATGGGGTCTGATGTTGGTCTTTATTGAGAGCTAGGCTGTGCTGCCATCTTGATAAGACCACGGAGATGATACACAGAGTTCAGGTTGGTGTTTTCTCAGAGAAGGCACCATGGCTTATCTTGTCTCCCCATGTAGACAAAGTCTGAATCTGCTGACATACTCATTCTACTCTATCATTTCTACTCATGAGAGAAAGGAGGATTCTAAATAAAGCCTGACCTTGTGTGAATACAAAGTATTAATAAAAACCACCTCTCTAACTCATTTTATATTTCTTTTCAAAAGGATGATTCATGGAAAGTCCAATTCAGTATGTGTCCATTTTACATCAGGAAATCCATCTTCCTGGCCCAAATCCTCTAGGTGACCTCTGTTGCCAGAATGACTAGATTAAGTAGCCAATGATTATACCTAAGTACCACCCAGTAGAAAAATGTGTAATATTATTAGAGTAAATCTTCAGAAATGAGCCTACAGAGAGTAATGGTATTATGGCCCCCCACAAAATTCTTACAATGAGTCCTCACCCACAGTATCTCAGGATGTGAGCTTATTTGGAGATAGAATCCCCATAGAAAATAATCAAATTAAAATGAGGTCATTAGGGTGGCCCCGAATCCAATATGACTGATGTCCTAACAAGAAGGAGAAATGAGAGCACAGAGAGAGGCCAAGAGAGCAGACAGATGTGAATGGACCTATGGAGGAGATGGCCACCTGCAAGCCATGGAGAGAGGATGGAACAGACCCTTCCCTAGAAGGAACCAATCCTGCCCACATCTGGGTTTAGGACTTGTAGCCTCCAAAACTGAGAGACAATCAATAGCTGTTCTTAAAGCCAGCTAGTCTGTGGTACTTTATTATGGCAGCCTAATACTAAAAGACACCCCCAAGCTAGAAGGAAGGGACAGTCATGTGACACTAAAAAGTGTCCTAAGTTCAACAGGATAGAAAAATAAAGGTGTGCTTCATCTTAATTCTTTTAAAAAAAAATCCAATAAAACCAGAGTCACTAATCGTAGAACAAAATCTTGCCACCGGAAAGAACCTTAAGTATGTCTGTTCAGCATTACTCTCGGCAAGTAAATATCTGCACCTTCCCCTTCAGCTCCTGTCCTTTCCTCTTCTCTCCCCTGAACAGCTAAGTTCCTCAAAAGAGCTGCCCCTTCTCACTGCATCTGCTGCCTTTCTTCTCACTCTCTCCTGACTCCACTCCCATCAGTCAACCTGGATGACCAATGAGCACCTCTATCAGTCAATCAAAACTGCTCTTTCAAGATCACCAGTGGCCTCCACTTGGCAAAATCCAAGCATCAGTTCTCAACATTCCTCTTACTAGAGACAACAACTCAGTCCCTCCATCTTCCCTCCTTCAGCAGTTTCTTTATCTAGCCCCCAGGACACTAGTTTCCTCCCTGGGCACTCTGAACTCTCCAGAGGTGCCCTAGCACTTGGTCTTTGACCTCTTCTTTCTCTACCTACAAGTCACTTCTTTGGAGATATTAGTAAAGCCTACTGCCTCTTTCAAATACATAAAAATATACTTTGTGCACAAAATATACCCAGAATCCAACTGTTTCCCATAACACCACCCAAAACCCTAATCTAAGCTGCTATAATGCCTCACAAGATTACTGTAATAATCTGAGCATGTTTTCCACATAGCAGCTAGGTTGATCTTTTTACATATAAATCATATTACTTTTTGTAATATCTGTGGAAGTTTAAAATCAAAGTCTTTAACCTGCCCTAAAAGGTGCCATGTCCTCTGCCACACCCCATCCAGCTGTGCCCTCTATGTCTGCATCTCCTGCCTTGCCCCCTCACTCATTCCAGTCCAGCCACCATGGGTCACTCTCCTTTGAGTATGGCAAGGGCACACTCATCTCAAGGTCTTTGCCCTGCCTCTTCCATGTGCCTGGAAGCCCTTTCCCAAGACGTCCACATGGCCTGAGCCCTCTCTTCATGCAGGTCCTGCTCAAATTCCAGATCTTTCCTGAGCTCTCAGACAACTCCTCTGTTCCCTCATCTCCCTTATTTTTCTTCTTAGACTTATCACCTCTCATATATTTGTGTAATATCTATATTCTACCATTTTATAAACTCTGTAAGAAGAGAAACTCTATTTTTCACATTGATGAAGTGAAACATAAGAAGGGCTGGATAAATATTTGTTTAAAGAATGAATGAACATCACATGGCCAGCCAGAGTAGGTGACATATAAATGACACTTTGAAACATAAACATTAGACCTGTACACTGGAATGTATTTCCTGGGCCCTGTCCTCAGTTAAGTTCGCTTCAGTCACTCAGTCATGTCCAACTCTTTGCAACCCCATGAACCGCAGCACGCCAGGCCTCCCTGTCCATCACCAACTCCCAGAGTCCACCCAAACCCATGTCCATCGAGTCGATGATGCCATCCAACCATCTCATCTTCTGTGATCCCCTTCTCCTCCTGCCCTCAATCCCTCCCAGCATCAGGGTCTTTTCCAATGAATCAGCTCTTCGCATCAGGTGGCCAAAGTATTGGAGTTTCACCTTCAACATCAGTCCGTCCAATGAATACTTAGGACTGATCTCCTTTAGGATGGACTGGTTGGATCTTCTTGCAGTCCAAGGGACTCTCAAAAGTCTTCTCTAACACCACAGTTGGAAAGTATCAATTCTTCAGCACTCAGCTTTCTTTTTAGTTCAACTCTCACATCCATACATGACTACTGGAAAAACCATAGCCTTGACTAGACGGACCTTTGTTGGCAAAGTAATGTCTCTGCTTTTGAATATGCTATCTAGGTTGGTCATAACTTTCCTTCCAAGGAGTAAGCGTCTTTTAATTTCATGGCTGCAATCACCATCTGCAGTGATTTTGGAGCCCAGTAATATAAAGTCAGCCACTGTTTCCATTGTTTCCCCAACTATCTGCCATGAAGTGATGAGACCAGATGCCATGATCTTAGTTTTCTGAATGTTGAGCTTTAAGCCAACTTTTTCACTCTCCACTTTCACTTTCATCAAGAGGCTTTTGAGTTCCTCTTCACTTTCTGCCATAAGGGTGGTATCAACTGCATATCTGAAGTTATTGATATTTCTCCTGGCAATCTTGATTCCAGCTGATGCTTCATCTAGCCTGGCATTTCACATGATGTACTCTGCACAGAAGTTAAACAAGCAGGGCAACAATATACAGCCCTGATGTACTCTTTTCCCTATTTGGAACCAGTCTGTTGTTTCATGTCCAGTTCTAACTGTTGCTTCCTGACCTGCATACAGATTTCTCAAGAGGCAGGTCAGGTGGTCTGGTATTCCCATCTCTGTCAGAATTTTCCACAGTTTATTGTGATCCACACAGTCAAAGGCTTTGGCATAGTCAATAAAGCAGAAATAGATGTTTTTCTGGAACTCTCTTGATTTTTTGATGATCCAGCATATGTTGGCAATTTGATCTCTGGTTCCTCTGCCTTTTCTAAAACTAGCTTGAACATCTGGAAGTTCACGGTTCACGTACTGCTGAAGCCTGACTTGGAGAATTTTAAGCATTACTTTACTAGGATGAGTGCAATTGTGTGGTAGTTTGAGCATTCTTTGGCATTGCCTTTCTTTGGGATTGGAATGAAAACTGACCTTTTCCAGTCCTGCTGCCACTGCTGAGTTTTCCATATTTGCTGGCATATTGAGTGGGCCCTACTAAATTAGGAACATGTTATTAGTCTGTAATTCTCATGTGCAGCCAGGTTGAGAACCACTACATTAGATTATAAACTCCTTAAAGGATTTTTTTTATCTGTGTACCTCAGGCACAGTGGTTGGCAAAGTGATTAACAATGTTGATTAAATTAATGGATCCATGAAAAACCGTCATTTAAAGTGATTGCTTGTTTACATTTATGGATAAAGAGCTATAAAAGAGCTATAAAGTCCTTTTCACTGTGATGTATCTTCAAAGGTTACAATTCTTCCTTAGTCTAAAGAAGAATGTTCCTCACTATAAACTCTACTCACTAGCCCCAGGTCTGCTGTTTGAAACACACTTGAAGACTAGTCTCTGGTCTTCATTTATTTTCAAACAATAAATGGTCATATATTTTCAAACAATCATAATTGAGCCCTTGCATTTAGGCTTCTTCTTTGGTCAGGACAAATCTTAGCCCATGTAGATTCACTCTGCTGGGAAGTGGATATTTCAGCCACAAACAAGGACATTTAATCCATGTTCTGAATAATAATTAAAAGTTAGCTGTACTGAGAAGAAATGGTTTTTCAGACATAGCCATGAGCAAAGCATCCACGAATGGAAGTGCGTGATAATCTCTGGAAATTGAGAACTGTGGTTAGATCACAGAATAAAAGGGGTGAAATGGGAGTAAGAGGCAGAAAGAGAAAGAGAGGTCACCTCAGGCCACATGATAAAGAGCCTTATATGATATTAAAATAATTCTTTTTTGACTAATTGGATCCACCTGGAGTTTAGAGATGAGAAGAGAACCAATGAATTCAGGTCAATGACTATCAACCAATCAAAAATGAAAGCAAGAAGAAAAACCAGTTTCAAGTAGAGGGGAAGATAATGAATTTGGTTTGAGATGTTTTTAATTTTAAATAGTTGAGGATATCCTACCAGAGGTATTTCTGAAGGAGTTGTCAATGTGCTTTTGGAACTTGATGGAGAATCAAGCACTGAAGGTTGGATTTATTCATTTTGATATTTGGCAAAACTAATACAATTATGTAAAGTTTTTGTGTGTGTGTGTGTGTGTGTGTGTGTGTGTGTGTGCCACGCACCACGAGCGCGCAGCACCGCAGTCCTGGGAGCACGAGGCACGGACGGCTCCGTTGGCGGGACCACACGCTGGTACCGGGCCGCGGCGGGCCGAGGCGGGGCGGTGAAGAGTGTAAAGTTTAAAAATAAAATAAAATTTAAATTTCCCAAGAGGCAAAAAAAAAAAATAAAGAGTCATTTAAACAAAGGTTGTAGGTAAGACAGGCAGTTGGATGAAAAATATTAACACTGGTTCTCCATAGTGGGACTACAGGTATCTTTTTTCTTGTTCAAAACACTCAAATTGTTTATAGTAAGAATGTATTACTTCTAAAGAAAATAAGGATTATAAAGTAAAATATGGGTAAGATCATTGAAAGATGGCAAGAACAGTGTAAAAAGAGAAAGATCAAATGCAAAAACCTGGGAATAACCAGCATTTACAAAGGAGTAACAGAGGAGTAGCTAGCTAAATAAATGGGATCTACAATAGAGTAATACAAAATTTCAGAAGTATCTCAGAAAGCAAGAGAGGAGCAACCTAGAAAAGAGGGTTTAATGCTACAGAGAAAAAGAGTAGGATGAGGATTAAAGAAACCACTGGTAATTAGGAGATGATTACATAACAAGACATTTAGGGAAATGATTGAGATAAAAGCCAGACTACAGTGAGTTGAATAGAGAGTAGGAAATTAAAGAAATAAAGGTAAGGAGCCTAGCTTTGAAGGGAAGGTCAAAAACAAGTCATAACTGAAAAAGAAGGTCAGGTTAAGGACTAGCCTACCTTTCTCTGTGTCCACCATGGAGACGCAAAACTTGCAGTCAAGGAAGTCAAGTGAGTCACATTCATTCTCTGTCCTACCAAAGTCCTCACCTGCTGCCACAAAGAAAATAACCCTACACGGGACAAGGTAGCCTGTCTCACGGTCATCGCTCATGTCAGTACCTTTGTCCTTCCGGAGGAAAAAAAAGACAGTTTTCAGAGCCACTATTACTCTAAAAGAATTCTTACCTTATTCTCAACACAAACATGTGAGTCAACCAAAATTACACACACACACACAAAAAAAAAATACAGTGAAACTTAGCTACCTTGCTAGATTTATGCTTACAGAAATATAATTCCAAGGACTGCTGTTGAGTCTGTTGACCTCGTAAGGAGCTCAGGTGCCCCTTGTGGAAAGTAACTAAATAAATAAATAACATTTCAACTCGTAATCCATATATTGAATTATCCTTCCAAATGAACACAAAGACTTCTCTCACTATCCAGATGGTCCACAAATGCTCATCACCATGAGTGAAAAATAAATAAGTAAAAGTCCTTATTTTAGCCTCCGAATGAGTGGTGGAAGATCCACCTTTTTCACCTGCACTCTGAGAGACATGCATTCAGTTAACTGACCGTGAAATGATCTATAGGCAGACAGGCAGGCAAGTGGAAGCAGTTCCAACAAGCTGATCTAACTCAATGATTAGCTCTCCCCGAAAATCAAGATTTGTCTGAAATAGCGCTAAGCACTGAGTAAAACAGAAAACTAAATTAACTCCCAGAATATCTCAGGAAGCTGAAAGTCCCTGAGTGCTCACATTTACATTTCAGGCTGCTGCTGCTGCTGCACTTTATAAACAACCTATTTGGAGTCCTCACTAATGAGTTCTTGATATTCATAGATTACATTATTATACCAGAGCTTGACAATATCAAGTGCTATGATTAGAACTATGTCATGTTAAAAATAGATGGGCATATGTGGCAGAGTCATAGGATGGAATGCTACTCAGCAATAAAAAAGGACAAGCTATTGATACTCACCACAGTGGGAATCAATCTCAGAATCATTATGAGTGAAAAAGAGCCAGATCAAAAAAAAAAAAAAAAGTACATGCTTCTATGATTCCCTTTTATAAAATCTAGAAAAAGCATGTGAATCTGCAGTGACTGAAAGCAAATCAGTGGCTGCCTGGGGACAGGGCAGAGGAAGGGCTGGATTACAAAGTGGAAGCAGGAAGCCTTTGGGGCTATAGGAAATGGCTATCTTGATTATACTGACAGTTTCATGAGTGTACATATATGTCAAAACTGACCAAACTGTATACTTCCAATGTCTGTCATTTAGTGTACTTCAATTAACCTTCAATAAATTTTTTTAAAAGTTTGAGGCAGTTGTTCAATCTTCTCATAAAATATCTGAATAACACTTTAAAGCAGTATCATTTACATATGAACAATGAACAGACTAATAAAAGATGATTATTTTTAAATGCATGAATATGCCTAAACACTTAGAACAATGTCTGACTCATATAACTCTGACACAAGTCTTTAAAAAAAGAGGAATAAAAACATTTAAATAGTTGTGGTAAAATGATAGAACAGTGGTCCATTGATTTTTCTTCTCAATCGTCTTCGGTATATACTGTTTTTACAACCGAGTTGAGCCTTTTATTTGTGGTTGAAGATATCATCAGAACAATATGCCTCACCCCCGATTTCATCTCCATTCTTTATTCTCAGTACACACAGATGAAGACAGTAGCGAGACATACTCAAGGTCCAGTGCCTGCCATGTGCTGCTTGCTATGGAAATACTACAGACAGCTCTGCTACTTCAAAATTCTAAAAACATTTTTCTAATTGAGAATCTCGTATAGCAGAATGAGATCCCCTCGGTTGATCAGCACAGCATAGAAAGAAAGTTTGTCTGACAGCAGGAGCTGGCCCAGGGACGCTGCACAGAACCCTCATCCCGAGGCAAGAGGACCAGAGGCCACCCACTGTGCACCCAGCTGTGCAAGGGTGAGACCCAGAGAGTGGCACAGGGAGCTCCCCCAGTGAAGACATGTGCAACACTAATATCTGCCTTGGAGGGGATGACGGACTTCTGAAACAGAGGAAAAGACAATTACTACCTTGAGAAAACAGAATAATGACAATGACTGACTAAAAGACAAAAAATCTATAAGTAGCTGCTCAGTGTCCTTTAATACAATTCAGTATGTAGCCTCCTGGAAGCAGCTATCGTGAGCTATAAGTATAGACCAGCCTCCTGGGTAGGCAGAGTATAAGGCTGTGGGGTTCAGTGAGGTCTCTGGAGACAAATACATCCCAGCCTCATGGCTCACTAGTTTTGTCATCTTCTTCAAGGTATTAATTGCCCTTCACCTCCAGTTTCTTCATCTCTAAAAGCAGAGGGATGGACTGCTGTGAGGATTGCTGTTAATATAAGTGTTTACACACTTAATTACTCAATAAATGGTACTGTTACCAAGAAAATTGAAGATAATTAACTGACAAAATATTAGAATTACCAAGACTGCTCTGTAAGAAACTAGATACACAATTAATTTTCAAAACACACTAGCTTTTCAATATATCAGGGAAAAATCAAAAGATAAAATGGTAGGGGAAACAGCCACAGAAAATAGTAACACAAAACAGATATACAAGGACTGTACAGGTGAAAAATACAGAATGCTCCAAACACTGAAGCAGATTCTGCCCTCAAATATGAAGATAATTCTGTAAAGATGACTTTTTCTTCCCAAATAAATGAAGAAATTCAACAGAATCCAAGAGAAAATTCCAGGGAGAATTTTTTTTTTAATTTTCAGAAGTATTCTGAAATTGAACTGGAAGACTAAATGGAGTAAGAACAGTTGAGAAACCTGAAAGAAAAGCGAAAAATGTTATATAAAATTGTATTATAAATCTCTGTGAGCAATCTTGGTACAAAAATATCCAACAGATATAAAGTAGCCCAAAAGGAATCAAATAAATGTTTGTGTGCTTATATAATATGCCTCATATGTTATACATAAAACAATAGATTATAAAGAATATATATGCCTATTTGGCATAGAAAACAAATCAATGGAGAAAGGATGGATTATGGATTGTTCAAATATTATTTGTGAAAACTGGCTTTTCAAAGAATAAAGTCAAAGATTTACCTGACAACAGCACTGAATAAAATTTTAGTTGAATTAAAATGTGGCAGTAAATTCACAGCATATTATTAAATGCAAAAAAAAAAAAGATCACCAACTGTATGTACAGACTATTCCCATTTTGTCAACATACATGTAAATTCATAAGGAAATACATGCAGAGAAATATGTGTTATTCCTATTACAAATGCTAAAATTTTCAGAGTGGTGTGCTTATTTGGTGGGATTAAGGATGGTTTTATTACTTCACTTTTCTAAAATGTTATACATACACTGCTTTTAATTTTAAAAAGGTCAAATGGGAAATGTGAAACCATAAAAAAAATGTTAAAGCAAGTGGTGTTAGCATTTACCTGCTATTTAGATAGTGAAGCACTTTCTAGCATACCAAGTTCAGATCTACTTAAGCATCAACTGATTATTTTGGCTTAAATTTTCTCCTAGTATGCATTACTGATATGCCCAAGAATTATCACATAGAAGTCAGGGGTAAACTTATATTTCAAATGGCCAGTTCTTCCTGTTCTCAACTTTAAGGTGTTAGATTAAACACCAAAGGGCATTGCTTTATGTTTACAATGTAGCAATATTAGAATACACTGCTAAGGATGAAAGATTAAGAAAGAATGTGTCCTAAGATTAAACCACCAAGGAGAAAGATTTATCTTCTCATTTGTTACAGTAGCAATGCACACACATTCATTGAACTGCCCCTTAAATCTACCACAGACTGCAGCCATGATATTAAAAGATGCTTCCTCCTTGGAAGAAAAGGTATGACAAATCTAGACAGCATATTAAAAAGCAGAGACATTACTTTGCCAACAAACGTCCATCTAGTCAAAGCTATGGTTTTTCCAGCAGTCATGTATGGATGTCAGAGTTGGACTGTAAAGAAAGCTGAGCACCGAAGAATTGATACTTTTAAAATCTGGTGTTGGAGAAGACTCCTGAGAATCCCTTGGACTGCAAGGAGATCCAACCAGTCCATCCTAAAGGAAATCAGTCCTGAATATTCATTGGAAGGACTGATGCTGAAGCTAAAACTCTGATACTTTGACCACCTGATACAAGAACTGACTCATTTGAAAAGACTCTGATGCTGGGAAAGATTGAAGGCAGGAGGAGGAAGAGACAACAGAGGATGAGATGGTTGGATGGCATCACCGACTCAATGGACGAGTTTGAGCCAGCTCCAGGAGTTGGTGATGGACAAGGAGGCCTGGTGTGCTGCAGTCCATGGGATCGCAGAGTCGGACATGACTAAGTGACTGAACTGAACTGAATCTAAGTGTTAGTCACTCAGTACTGTCCAACCTTTTGCTACACCATGGACTGTAGCCAGCTAGGCTCTTCTGTCCATGGGATTTCCCAGGCAAGAACACTGGAGTGGGTTGCCACTTCCTTCTCCAGGAGATCTTCCCAACCCAGGGATGGAACTCATGTCTCCTGCATTGCAGGAGGATTCTTAACCTCCTAAGCCACCAGTAAAGCCCACAGTAACATAGATGCAGTGCAGTAAACCAGAATTCATGGTTCCACACAGACGTGACCCAAGACAACAGTCTGTCCTAAAAAAAAACAAAAACAAAAACAAAAAAACTCTGCAACTTTCAGAGTTAAAAGTAGCAGCACATGGTTCTATAGATATCAAACATCTTCTTGGATGAATTAAATTGTGCATTCTTCTATCAGCACTAAGCCTAATCTTGTCCTCTAAGTGAGCATTACACCAATACCTCTTATGCGTGACTGCACTGACTGTTACTTGAGGCTTACTACTATGGTCCCCTTAAGTCTTCTTCAAGCTAAACAGCCTCAGCTCCTTTGACCCATCATCAAGTATTTGGAGACACTCTCCAAATAGTTCATCTTCCTAATTTACACCTTAAACTAACATCACCCTACTCCAATGTCCCTCTTCAAATATTGCATCTAAGTTGTATTGAAAGTGAAGTGAAAGTCGCTCAGTCGTGTCCAACTTTGCAATTCCATGGAATTCTCCAGGCCAGAATACTGGAGTGGGTAACCTTTCCCTTCTCCAAGGGATCTTCCCAACCCAGCGATCCAACCCAGGTCTCCCGCATTGCAAGCAGATTCTTTACCAACTGAGCTATCAGGGAAACCCTAAGTGAAAGTCATTCAGTGGTGTCCAACTCTTTGCAACTCCATGGACTATATAGTCCGTGGAATTCTCCAGGCCAGTATTCTGGAGTGGGTAGCCTTTCCCTTCTCCAGGAGATCTTCTCAAACCAGGGATCGAACCCAGGTCTCCCACATTGCAGGCGCATTCTTTACCAGCTGAGCCATAAGAGAAGCCCAAGAACACTGGAGTGGGTAGCCTATCCCTTCTCCAGGGGATCTTCCCAACCCAAGAATCGAACCGAGGTCTCCTGCATTGCAGGCAGATTTTTTACCAACTGAGCTATCTGGGAAGCCACATAAGTTGTATTACTGACCTGTTAAATGTCCACTTTCTATGAGCCAAGCACTCTGCCTATATTAGTAGAACCAAAGAATCCTTCTGCCTGCCCATCACTGCTTTTGGCAGCCGCATGACATTTGTGGCTTCAAAAGCACTTTAAAGCAAGAATTCCTCATCTTATACTTGAATATCTAAATTTCAGAACCAAAAAGGACAGTCCACATTTAAAACAATTATGCTTGCCCATTACTCTAGCCTTTTGCAATCATCTGAATCCCAATTCTGTTTTCCAACTCATTAGGCATCTTTCTCAGCTTTCTGACTTTACAAATTTTGGTTAAGCCTTCTCAAAACCAAACTACTGTTTCAACAGTCAAAGTAGAACAGTAACAGGACAGAGACCAGAGACTAAGACCAAAGGTTATTACATTAGAAACCTTCCTCCAGTTTATCATTAAATCCTTGAATTAATAACCTCAGGGTACATTTGTTCATGTATCCAAGACTCTTCCTAGATATACTATCATTCAGCATATACTTCTGCATTGGTTCAGACAGTAAAGCGTCTGCCTGCAATGCGGGAGACCTGGGTTCGATTCCTGGGTCAGGAAGATCCCCTGGAGAAGGAAATGGCAATCCACTCCAGCACTCTTGCCTGGAAAATCCCATGGACGGAGGAGCCTGATAGGCTACAGTCCATGGGGTCGCAAAGAGTCGGACACGACTGAGCGACTTCACTTTCTTTTCTTTCTTTCTTTCTGCATCTTGTCCACAGGGATATGATATTTCAAACGTCTAGCCAAACATCAAGAATCATGCGCCTGTATCATACTGCAGATCGACTGGTCACCTAACCCTTTGACCCTCAGTCAGCTTCTGTGCTTTTTCAGTCTCATTCTCAATCGCTTCTTCCCCTGCTTGCCTCTAAATGCTGGTGTTTCCCTGAGCACCGCCCTCAACACATGGTGCTCACAGCCTAGGTGACCTCATCACCACCACTGGCTTCAATCACCTCTTACTATGTGCCCCCTGGCTCCCAAGTCGCCTCTCGGATGCACTGGCAAACATTCAGCTGTCTCTGGGAGAGCACTGCTTGGCTGTCCCTCGGGCACTTTAAACTGAGGATGCCAATAATGAACTCATCCTCTTTCTCCCAGCAGCCCTATTCACCTCTTACATTTTCAATCTCAATGAAAGGTAGAGTGTCTACCAAGTAGCCCAAGGCAAAACCCCTAGAAGTTATCGTAGACTGAAATTGATCACTCAGCTGTCAAATCCATCTCCTAGCCTCCCCCTTTGACCACTTGCTTAGCTCTGACTTTTTTTTTCCTCCTCATGGGAGAGGTGAGAGCTTGCTAACTGAACTTCCTGCCTCCAATATTACCCCCTTTTATATTCCTCCACTCACAAACAAAATAATCTGTCTAATCTGATGTCAATGATTCCGCAAAGTTTTTCTCACAAAAACCTCAGGCCCCATCTTCCTCATCATCTAGTTCCCTCTGGCCACTGTCACTCATACGCCTTTACTCCGGCCCGTGAAGTGGTCGTGTGATTCAACTCCTCTGTGTGGTCACACAATCGGTTTACTTTGGCTAATAAGATAGGCTGGCCTCCGTGCATACTATAAAGCACTTGCAGAAATCTTTCAAAACAGCTCAGAAAGCACCTTCTCTGAGACCAGGACTCCTTAGTGTGATTTAGTCCCCCATCTCTGCTTCTATAAAACTCTACACAACTTCATCACAGCACTTAACCCATCTCTAATCATAGACTTCCATATTATTAGTTCACTGATGAGAGAAATACATGGTCTGAACGCATTAAATGTCAAATGAACAAATAAACACATGAATGGCCACGGAAAAAGAATAAGCAGGGAATGAAGTAGGGTGGTCTTGAAATTTCAAAAGAACACTCTTAGAATAAAGACTGTCAATCGAAACTCAAGAATGCTTGGTCACTCTGCAGTTGTTTCAGGATTTTTCTCAGTCAGTCACATGAAAGATTTCATATAATGTAGGAATTTAATACAGTATTATGTATCAAACATTAGATTTTTTAATTAGAATTTATTCCTATGCTATATGTTAAGGGAAGCAATTCCATATACATACTTCTTATCTGAATAATTACTTTCTTTGGATTTTATATTATCTCAAAGCATGTAGACAGGAAAAAAATGTAAGGAAATATATTTCCAAAGTACTGTATATATGGTATCCTTAGTACATTTTAAGAGCACCATATACGTAAGAAAACAGTAAGTGAAAACACCTAAACAGAAGTTCCACAAAAAGTGAAATACAAAAAGCTAAGTCACATAAAAAATACTGACCATCAACAGTGATTAAAGAAATGCAAATTATGTCAGTGAGACAACTTTTTCCACCATCAAATTAATATTAATAATTTTTCACAGGCAAAGAAAACGTATGGTTACCGAAGGTGTAAGGGGAGAGGAAGGATGAACTGGGGAGTTGGGATTAACACACACACACTACTATGCAAGCTTAGCTGCTCAGTCACGTCCGTCTCTCTGTGACCCCACAGACAGTGGCGGGCCAGGCTCCTCTGTCCAGGGGGATTCTCCAGGCAAGGACACTGGAGTGGGTTGCCATGTCCTCCTCCAGGGGATCCTCCTAACTCAGGGATTGAACCCAAGTCTCCTGCATTGCAGGCGGATTATTTACTGTCTGAGCCACCAGGGAAGCCCACACACTACTATAATAAAACAGATAACCGACAAAGACCAACTTATAGCACAGCGAACTATACTAAATATTTTGTAACAACTTATAAGGGAAAAGAATCTGAAAAGAATATATCAATATATAGCTGAATCATTGTGCTATACACCTGAAAGTAACATGACCCTGTAAATCAACTATACTTCCATTAAAAAATAATAAGTCAATAACACTTTTCACTATTGTTTAGTACAGTATAGTTCACATCCTTCAATCTAAGATTTCTGAGGCAATTTGATAATATCTTCAATAATCAGGAATTCAGTGGTTTGTGTTGTTCTTTATATTGTTGTTTATGTATTTTCATACTACAAAGAATTAAAAACAATCAAAATTAAATTTACTCATTTGTTTGACACAGTGCTAGGCACTGTTTGAGGTGCTAAGGATACAGTATGTGTGTGTCCAGTTACTAATTCGTGTCTAACTCTTTGCAACTCTATGGACTGTAGTCTGCCAGGCTCCTCTATCCATGGAATTCTCCAGGCAAGAATACTGGAGTGCAGTAGCTTATCTTTGAAAAGAAGTAGGAAGAAAGGGATGGAGGGAGGGATTGCCTTGTCTTTATGGAACTTATAGTTACTAAGAGTGGGGTCATAAACACTAAATAATTTAAATGTATATTATGATGGATGCTGAAAAGTGATACGGAGAAAAATAAAAGCATGAAATGGGGATAGAGAGATGGCTGCAAGTTTAAGTAGGGGACCAGGGAAGGCCTGACTGAGAAGATGACAACTGAGTAGAAACCTCAAGGACATGAGGGAGAAAGACAAGCAGATACCTGAGAAGAGAGCTGCAAGCAAAGGAAGAACCAGGGCAGAAGCCCTGAGAAAAGCTTCCACAACACGTTCTGCAAAAAGCAAAGAGAACGGGGAGGCTGAAGTTGAATGAAGAATGGGGAGAATAGTAAGATGACATGACAGGCTTAATGGAGGCCAGATCATGTTGGGCCCTGCAAGCCACCATCAGATCTCTGATTCTGAATGAAGCCTGAGAAGAGCTCTGAGCAAAAGATAACACATGTTTTAATGGGATCTCTTGACTGCTCTGCTGAGATCAAACTGGACCTCAAGATGGGAAACAACAGCCATCATCCAGGCGAGGTCCTCTGGTGGTGTGGTCCAGCAGGCCAAGGGGTGAGAAGCTCGGACTCTGGCTCTTCAGAAGCAGAGCCCGAGAGTTTGCCAATGGATTGGATGTGAGACATGGGAGGACAAGAAGTCAGGGGAGACTCCAGATGTTGAGGCCTGAGTCACTGAAAGGGAGGACTTGCCAGTCAAAACCTGGGGAAGCCCACGCAGGAGCTGGAGCGGGCAAGAGCAGGGGCTCAGTTTCAGACACGTCAGGTTTGAGGCACTTACCCAAGCAGAGGCATCCAGGCTGTGCTTGTCACGAAGCCACAAGATGGCCACGCAGGAGATGGGAACTGAGAGAGGTCCATTGGCATATGGCATTTAAAACCAAAAAACTGTATGACATCACCCAGAGTGTGAGGAGGCAGGGTGACAGAAAAAATAAGGGGGTTAAGGGTTGAAGCAGGAAAGTCCCAACGTAAAGAAATCAGGGACATGAGGAAGAACTGGCAAAGACTGAGAAGGGTTGGAGTGGAATAAGAAAAAACCAGAAGCGCGGGATGCCTGAAGCCAAGTAGGCGTTTCAGTGGTGACAGAGCATGCAGCTTGGTCCAGTGATATAATAAGGCAGGGAAAGCTAAGGAATGACCGCTGAACTTATTATAGCAAAGAGGAGGTCATTGTGGACCTGGGAAAGGGCATTTTCAATGAAAGGCTGAAGTAAAAGGCTCATAAGTAGACAATGGCAGATACTCAAATGATGCTATATTTTGCAATATATCATATATTAAAATATTTTATAAGTATTACAAAAAATACCTATAAAGAAACATTAATATCATTGGGAAATGCTTAAATAAGAGAGAAAAAGATACAATATCTACATAAACTATGCACTCACTTATAGCTAAAAAGGAAAAGAAAATATATAGGTAGGAAGTGTGCTGAAACATTAATGCTAGATATCCCTAAGTGGGCCTCCCTGGTGACTCAGTGGTAAAGAATCTGCCTGCCAATGGAGGGGACACAAGTTTGATCCCTGATCAGGAAGATCCCCTGGAAAAGGAAATGGTTACCTACTCCAGTACTCTTGCCTGAAAAATCCCAAAGACTGAGGAGTCTGGCGTGCTACCATCCATGGGGTTGCAGAGAGTAGGCACAATTTAGCAACTAAACAACAGTAACAAAGATGCCCTGCAGAAGCAGGAAGTTAGCAAGAGTTACAGTTGAAGAAATTCTAACAACAAAACAGGTCCCTGGGTTTCAGACAATTAAACTGTATCCCTCACTTTATACCTAGGGCAGTGGTCTCCACCTTTAGCCTGCCTCATAATCCTGTACAGGGCTGGTTGTGACAGATTGCTGGGCCTCAAACTCAGAGTTTCTGATTCAGGAGGGTGTGTGCAGGATCCAATAACCTGTATTTCTAACAAGTGCCTGGGGAATATTGACAGTCCTAGTGTTAGGATCACATTTTGAGAGCCATGGACTAAGGGGAAAGAACCTAATAAAAGTGAAGTTTTAAATAGGTTAAATAACATCCTGAATTCCAGAGCTGTAAATTGACTTGAGAATAAACTTCAATATATTCTGATCCCTGGGCTTTTGTTTCAGAGTCTTAAATCTGGTACAATTAAGAGAAGGTGTCAATTAGGATTAAATGTGTTATAAAGATCAATTCCTTTTTATAGCTGAAAAGAGTGGAAGTCACTCACTCTATAATATTTTCAAGGCAGTGATTAGTGCCCCCAGAGAAGAGGACCTGTACCTTACTCATTTCTAAAACCCCTAAAGTGCCTTAAACAAGAAGACAGTTAATCACCATTTGCTGAATAGGATGAAATGCCTGCCCTAATGAGTCTATCTCATGTTGGGTGGGTTGGAGGGGCAGGTGTTCAGAGCCTCTGGTAAGGCATTCATGCACCTCTGAGTGACTCAGAAAATGGAACCGGCTCTGGGCATATGACGCAGACAAAGGCCCTCTTTCCTCTGGATGGATACAGACCTGCGTCAGGGCAGCTGGCTGGGCACCCTGATCACTGCATGGACTCCCACTCTTATGTGGCCCCACGGCTGGGTACAACTCACCCAGCCTTGCAGGATAGGTCTGTGTGTGTGAAGATTTTGTAGAACAGGGTATGGATGCCCCAGAGCAAGCAACAGGCTGGAACAGTGAAAAGTCTGTCTGTGTTTAGTACTCTAGGAAGGGTTAGACATGGTGGTGGTTTAGTTGCGAAGTCGAGTCTGGCTCTTGTGATCCCATGAACTGCAGCCCACCAGATTCCTAAATCCCTGGGATTTCCCAGGCAAGACTACTGGAGAGGTTTTCCATTTCCTTCTCCAGGGGATCTTCCTGACCCAGGGATCCAACCTGCATCTCCTGCTTGGCAGGCGAATTCCTCACCACCTGGGCCACTGGGAAGCAGGTCATAGGAACTGATCCAGGAGTAAATGGTTTCCTCTGGATGAGATGCCCTATCATCACCACCCACAGCCTCGTACTCATGCTGTGGGTCTCAGCTTAAAAATCTCTTTTTTGGGGAATCCCTCCCACTCCAACCAGACTAAAAAGGCTATGTACACCCACTGCACACAGTTCCCATCACAACTTATGACAAATGTAATTACCTGATATACGGTGTTGCTTTGAGTCTGCCCACATGAGATTATAAAGCTCAACATGGGGAAGACCACACATCTTATTCAACATTTTACTGCTAGTACCTGGTACATGAGTACATAATAAATGTGTTTAATGTTGAAATATTACATATAACTTCAATTAAGAAAGGCAAAAAGGGATAAGAATTATCCTTGGTTTCTTCAGGGGGGCGCTTCCCCAGTGGCTCAGATGATAAAGAATCTGCAATGCATGAGACCCAGGTTTGATCCCTGGGTTGAGAAGATCCCCTGGAGAAGGAAATGGCAACCCACTCCAGTATTCTTGTCTGAAGAATCCCATAGACAGAGGAGCCTGGTGGGCTACAGCTCATGGGGTCTCAAAGAGACAGACACAACTGAGCGACTAACACTTTCTTCAGGGAGAAGGAGACGACCACCAAAATTTAACTTTTTTTTGCCATAAGCAAGAATTATTCTAGGATCCAAGGCACTGCTAAAGAATACACTCTGATAGGAAAACGTGCCACTCTATACTATGCTCTGCTATTTCTATCCCTTGTGCTAAAATATGACACTTCACAGATCTGTCAACTCTTGGTTTTACATTGTAAATATTGATGGTGTGAATACTTGCTCACATTTGCCTAAAACATGAGAAATGGTTCTGAGCATAAGAACTTGAAATGGAAAATTCACCTTCACAAGCATAGCACGCAAGATTAACTATGTTCACTGCTTGAAAACAGAAGCCAAGTCCTAACTTCTTCAGTGACAGTGTGGCTTTACACTCCCTAGGCCCTTAACCCACAGCCCATGACCTTCAGAGACTTCCTACAGAAAGGTTAAAGGTTATTTCTCAACTATTCCCATCAAAGTCTCAAACAGAAAACAGGACCATTTACAAGTCTTCTGACTTCTGACATGAATGACCCAATTTCTTAGCAAATCTTAGAATACTATAATGATAAAACTCCACTCCATCGCTATAGGGCTTCCCAGGTGGCGCCAGTGGTAAAGAACCCCCCTGCCAATGAAAGTAATCATCAGAAATGCAGCTTTGATCCCTGGGTCAGGAAGATCCCCTGGAGGAGGGCATGGCAACCCACTCCAGTATTCTTGCCTAGAGAATCCCATGGACAGAGGAGCCTGGTGGGGTATAGTCCGTAGAGAGTCAGACACCACAGAAGCAACTTAGCATGCATACATGCCATCACTACCTCCCCACCTGCCAGTTGGTACCATCCCACCACTCCACAGGAACCACTCGGGCAAGAGCACCAGTGAGCTAACCGTCAAATTTAAACTTCTCTTTTCGGGTCTCATCTTATTTGAATTTCTTTGGACCACTGACACTACAACCAACCCCCTCCTTCATCAAAGGCACTTCTCCTTTTCGCCCTAATTCCACACTATTGTGTTTCCCTGAAACCCGCTATTCCTTATCTGTTTCCTTTGGGTACTTCTCAGTTTCTGCCCCCTTTAACGTCAGTAAAACCCAAGTTCGATCTTTCACTTCTTGTGCTCACTCCTTGGATGATCTCATGCAACCCAGCAGTGTCAACCATGCCTTTCATTCAGGTGAGCTCCATGTCTCCACTCCAGCCTAGACCACGGCCTGAGCCAAAGGGCCTGCCACCTAACTGCCTAGGCCAACCCTTGAAAGGTTGGCTCTCCAGAACCAAGCTCCTTATCTCCTCTTCCTCATACTCCTCCTCATGGAGGCTGGAGGCACCAGCCTCTAGACAAAGCAGAACCTTCCATTCCCTCACCCTCCACATCTACCACAGGCAGTTCTACCTTCCCTCTTTCCATCTTCACAACTACTCCTCAATTGAGGTTCTGTCATCCTTTACCTGGACGCTTACAACTGCTCCTGGCAGGCCTCACCTCTTTCTATGTCCCACTCCTATGTGACCTCCATACTGTTGCCAAACTATATTTTGTTACCCGTGATTTTTAAATCCTTCTATGGCTTCCCATCACCTACCAAATGAAGAGCAGCTTCTTAGCAGAATGGAAGGTCCTCTGTGATCAGCTTCTGTCTGCCTCTCAGGCTCATCTCTCATCAGGCTCCTCAGAGCATGCAGCACTCTGGTTATATCCGATTAGAGAGGAACTGTTCTGAGCTGCTCATTTTCAATCTGCACTCTACATCAAAAATGTCTTCCCCCAAACTAGCCCAACCTCACATCTGACCCTTGTTTGCTTGGCAAACTCCTACTCATCTTTCCAGACTCCTTCACCTCTTCTGCAGGGCCTTTTTTGATCCTTTCCACTAGATTTACGGCCCCTTTCTTCTTTCATGGCGACAAATCACCGCAATTGTTAGTTTCCATATCTGACTCATCCTTACCCAATTAAATTTTACTTTTTTAATTTGGAATTTCACATCAGCTGACATTTTTCCTGGCACAGTAACGGTTTAAACTCAGTAATGGTGGAATAAAAACCATTGGCCAAAAAGTCATGATTCAATCAGGATTCAGAGAAACCAGAAAAATTATATTATGTAGGAATGTAGAACAGTGAAGTAAGAATCAAGCGAGTTTGTGATTTAATTTTCCAAATTTAAATAATGCATACATAATTCAGTTAGTTCTGTTCTTTTTATGCACTTTTCTCTCATACACTCTCTCTTCTAATACCTTACTCCAACTCTGAATCATCTGTTGGCTTTTATCTTTTTGTTCCTCTGGCAGTCCCATTAATGAGTCAAAAATTCCATTGTATTCAATTCTTGGATAAGACTATTTTCTCTGAACCTCTAAAGTTTCTCTGTAGACCCTTCCTGAAACATCAGGATCAAGGTCTACTCAGCTAGCAATCATCAACTTTCATATATTTATAAAGTTTCCTTTAACTCATACTTTTAACTCATATTCATGCTCACAATTGAGACAGGCAGATTTCTTTTTATCACTATCATTTTACAAATGTAAAGCAGATACCCAGAAACCTAGAAGATATTTATCCTTTTAAGTTCCCCCTTAAATAGCTTGAAGAAAATTAATTCTATACTTTCTGATGTTTAGTCCTCACTGTTTTTTGTTGTTGTTGTTTTAATTTAAACGCCATTTATCAAAGTCACATCCTACTGGTGTCCTTCAACTGCTGGCACACTGACTGTACTGTTATTACTGTCTCCTCTTTCTGTCTGCGCTTGTGAGTCCACCCTACTGACTGGATCCCCAGCTGAGCATTCCAAAGGAATCACTTTTCTCCCCTTCTCTGCTCCATAATCAATGACTTTGACAAAGGAAGCTGTATTGTATGAGTTTCACCCAGAGTCCAATCCTCTGCAAAGAATCTTAAGTGAAACTTTGCACGTGTCCCAGCCACTCTCTTGCGAACTCAGGGGATCATAAAAAGATTCTTCCCAGGCCAGCTTTCTCTGCTTCTCCTCTGCCAAAACTAGGCAAGGAAAATGAGAGTCTATGTGATTTAGTTAAATACGATGATTTTTTATAAAAATACTGATAAATGAGGATGAGGCTGAAAGTACTGGCGGCCATGAGGTTTAGAATTACCTGCAGATTTTCCCTTCGACATCCTCTCCTTGTCATTAAGAGCCGGCTTTAGTTTCCAGCCTCATGCCCCTCCCTCACTTTCAGGGCTCTCACTGTCCTCCCCACCACATGGTGCTATCCCTTATGTGGGGCATTCCTTTTCTGTTAATAAAGAGTGGAAAGGGATTAACAGGCAGGCGTGGACACAAAAAGTTACTTTTTAGTGTTACATCTTTATTTATAAGAGTTTGGCCCACATTCCATAGCTGTTATCTCACAGGAAGGCCCCTTCCCACACATAAGCACCAGCCAACTCTTACCCTCAAAGCCTGAAAAACTCCTCCATTCTCACATTCCTCTTAAAAACAAAGTTAGATGGGGAACACGTGTATACCTGTGGCGGATTCATTTCGATATTTGGCAAAACTAACACAATATTGTAAAGTTTAAAAATAAAATAAAATTAAAAAAAAAAAAAGCCAAAAAAAAAAAAAACAAAGTTAGAGAGAAACAATAATCAATTCTATAAATTAGCTCAGTGGGTTAGACCAGAGGCCAAAGAGCAGATTCAGCCCCCTGGCCCGGCCAAAGGAACCCCTAACTCCCAGTTAAACATCTACTAACTGTTCGTCAGTCATCAGAACATAACTGGATCTGCGCGTCACCATTTCTAAAAACACAAGCCACAGGCATGTTCAGGAGCATCCTCCTATCATTTTATTTATTCCCATCAATTCGAACTTGAAACATCAAGGAACTGAGTCAAGTGAAATTTGTAAACTCACTATAATTAACTGAACACAGCCTTCTGGGACCTTCAGTCAACCCCCTGCCTCTGGTTTCACTATATCTGTCTCAGGGTGCAAACTCCATTCTGTCCGGGTCTGCATGGACAGAACATGTGCTCACCTAAAGGATCGGTCTAGCTCTAGTGGCCACCACCCCCTCACTAGCCCTCACTTTCACCTGTTTCAAGTAAAGCCTCCATCACTAAGAATTAATTTTACAAGAATCTGACTTTTCACTTAAGGAAAAAAAAATGTTTTGCATAATTGGGACTAGGGGCTGGAGGCAAGGTTTTCAGTTTGTCCTGTTACAACTACTCAATCTGAAGATGACCAAGAAGTGGGCTTTTTCTGGAAGCCTGGAAGAATGGACTATTCCCAGGTGACAGAACACAGATTAAACAACTAATTATCCTAATAAACTCTGAAATTAAACACAGCTGTTCGCTGAGCTCTTGCCCTGATTTCCCCAATTATAACACTACTGTGTGCTGGTATACATGCCTTTGATCTGAATCTCTTTCATTTCAGTCTGTCCTAGGACTGAGACTGTGGGAGAGGAAGGTGAAATATATGGATGATGGATGAGGTCTAGAATGCAGATATTCTATAATTCGAGCCTGGGTAAAATTCAAAAGTGACACAAAGGAACAAGGTCTGGTCTTGCTTCCCAGAGGGGATATTAACTAACCCATTTTTGCTACATTAAAATAAAATGACCCATCACCCTGATTCCTAGCAATCTTCCTAAAACAGTATTCACTGCTCACATCCTCCTCAACATAATCACTCAAAGTAGGTCAGAAATGTTGCTTCCTTCCCCTCATTGATTTTCATTAAGAGGATGGACTTTCTGGAACACTAAAGGGGAAGATAAACACCCAGTACAGCTACCAATGACATCCCCTGTACATTTTTGGCATTATTAAGTACAGTTCTCCCAAAAGCAGGGGGAAAAAATCTCATCACTCCTATTTATCTTTCTTGGCTGTATATCAACGATAATCTCAAACTTCAAAATACACAGTAGTAGTGCTTCAGCCAGCTGATGAACATCTCCCAAAAGGAGTACATTAACTCTGTCTTTTCTAATTTTCTAGATCACCAACCCACCTCTTCCCTAAGTACACATTCTTTTTCTTCCTAATTCACGTCCATGTTTTGCCAAAAGGATGCCAAGCGACACCACACACTGGCTTGGCAAGTCCCCGGGGCCTTATCAGGACGCTGAGTGCAAAGGAAAGGGTTTGTACACACTGGGGAGTGGCGAAGGGGGAGCTGGAAGCCCTCGGCGGCAGTGCCGGCTCTCCAAACCCCACTGGCAGGGCTTCCCCGGTCCCCTGCCCTTGGTGAAAACTCCCCTCGGCCCCAGGTCCTCAAGCCTGGCACTCCAGAAAAGCGCCGCAAAGTCCTTCAGAACCCTCAAAACACAGGAGTGCAGAAAGCATCCCCTCAAAGCCAGCAAAGCCACACATCCTCTCTCGGCCAGCTTCTCGGGGCGGGCAACTTCATCCCTGCAAACAAACGAAAAGCCCGGTCCTCTCAGGAAGGAAAGAGGTGACAGCAGAGAGCAGTAAATGGGCACGACCCTCATCCCTCACCTCCCGTCCCCCACTCTCCCCCACCCCCACCCCCCGCAAACTCCAGGTTTCAGAGCAGGTGCGGCTCACCTCCAGGCAAGGAGGAGGCGGGCGGCCGGAGGTGGAGGGCAAGTCCCCAGCCCAGGCCGCCTGGCAGCCGGCGAGTGCCCAGCAGCAGATCCAGGCGGGGCTCCAGGGCGGCGAGAGTCCGCTGTGGGGAGCCCTGGCCGGCCGCCCCCGGCCCCTCCCCCGCGCCGGCCCCGGGCGGAGGAACAGCATCTCCTTCCCGCTGCGGTCGGCCCGCCGGCCGGCTGGAAAGCAGCTTCCCGGGGTGGGGCGCGTTCTGCTACCGGGCCACTAGGGCTGCGCGCTCAGCTCACAGCTGACAGCTCCGCTGTGCTCGCGGCCCCGGCGGCCGGCGCCCGTGCTCCCGTCACGCCGGAGGGAGGGACCGCGGGGCGCGGGCGCGGCGCGGAGGCGGGACGCGGGGCGGGGACGCGGGAGCCCGGGAGCAGGTGCAGCAGGCGGGGTCTGCGGCCCAACCCCTCCGGTCCTGGGGTGCCGCGTGGTCGCCCGGGGCTGGAGCTTCATTACACTGTAGAGAGGGAGAGAGGCCGGGGTGTCTCCCGTCCCCGGTCCCCTCTGCCCACCAGGAGGGGCGCCCCGGGAGAGCCAGAGTAAAATCCAAGACCTCGGGACATTGTTTTCCGGCGGCCGGTCTTTAAATGCTTCCTACTTCCCGCGTCACGCACAAACACACCCAGATGAGCCACAGGAGCATCCTTTCGTAAGAATCCAACTAGCTGGCGTCAGATCGAATTTGGGGGTGATTTGGATGAGCATCAAATGGCGGGGAAGAAAAGGGGAATGAAATTTAGATCCAGGTTATGACTCAGTATTCTAACTTACTTGACGAGAATAATGACAATTCCTAACCCATAGGTTGTTATGCGGGTTAAGTAAGTTGATACACTGTTAAGCACCCGAGAATGCCTGACAAGTAGATGTGGTGCGCGTTGAAATCAGTAGTGAGGGATCATGGATGCTGCTGCTGTTACTTAACGGAGATAACTGTGCAACCTTGGACAAGTAAGCCCTTTTGTTCTGGAAGAAGCAGGTTTTCCATCTGTACGATAACTGGGGTAGTCTTTTTCTTTCATTCAAAAACATGTTGAGTTGGGTGGTGGGCACCAAGTGGTGAGCAAGACGAACATTACAGCTTCCTCAGTGTTGGGGATCCCTTCCTCTAAAATTCTGTGAATGGATGAGTTATCCTGTTCTTCAAAAGGAGCACCCAGATTTATTTTAATTGAGCACCTAGAGAAATCTACTAGGCGGACCCAATGTAAGTTGACCTGAATTGCCTGTGGCACTATCCTAATGTCCCTTTAATAAACATTTCCACGTAAAATGTGCAAGTCCCTTTCTCTCTCTCTCCTTCTCTCCCTCTATCCTGTTTCATGTGTTCTGATTATAACAATAAAGCATGTTTACTGTTAACATTTTGGAAAATATTGAAGACTATCAGGAAGAACATAAAATCACTAGGGAACCCACCACCCAGAGATAATACTATTAGTGGTATTAGCATGTTGAGGTATTTCCTTCTTGGCATTTAATTGCGTCTCTGCTGCAAAACCGGGATTATAATTTGTAACCTGCTTTTATTTTTTCCTTAGTATTAATATTTTTTCAAGTCATTAAAGTCTCTGACAGCACAACTTAAGTAACCATATAATATATAATATATTCTACTGTTTGGATTATATATTATTTACTTTTGGATATTAGGCACTGTTTCTCAAGTATTCAATGTTATTAATCATTCAACCCTGTATATTCACTAGTAGGACTGATGCTACACCTGAAGCTCAAATACTTTGGCCACCTGATGCAAAGAGCCAACTCATTGGAAAAGACCTTAATGCTGGGAAAGATTGGGGGCAGGAGGAGAAGGGGGTGACAAAGGATGAGATGATTGGATAACATCACCAACTCAGTGGACATGAGTTTAAGAAAACTCTGCTGCTGCTGCTGCTGCTAAGTCGCTTCAGTCATGTCTGACTCTGTGTGACCCCATAGACGGCCCACCAAGCTCCCCCGTCCCTGGGATTCTCCAGGCAAGAACACTGGAGTGGGTTGCCATTTCCTTCTCCAATGCATGAAAGTGAAAAGTGAAAGTGAGGTCGCTCAGTTGTGTCCAACTCTTCGAGACCCCATGGACTGCAGCTTACCAGGCTCCTCCGTCCGTGGGATTTTCCAGGCAAGAGTACTGGAGTGGGGTGCCATTGCCTTCTCTGTTGACAAAACTCTATGAGATAGTAAAGGACAGGGAAGCCTGGCATGCTCCAGTCCATTGTGTCACAAAGAGTCAGACACAACTTAGTGACTGAACAACAACAGTAATTTTAGAATGAATATATATCTCCTTTTAATTTTCTATGATGCTTTTCTAAAATTGAAATCATTGGATTACATAGCATGTGCATTTTTAAAGGTTTTGGTGAATAGTGCACAAATTCCTTAAAAAAATTTTTATCAGTTGCTATCAGCAGTTTATGAGTACTTATTTCATAACTTTCTAAATTATAATGCTTCATGTATTTGCCATTTTTGTAAAAGAGAAAAATGCAACTGTTAATATTTTTTAAATGTATAGTATTTTTTTTATTTAGTAATGTTACCAAACTCATGTTCAGCTGCTCACCACTCAAAAGCCAATAATGGAGAGCCAGTGTTGGTAGAAAGAAAAGTTTGCTTTAATCAGAAGGCCAGCAATCTGAAGAGAAGGAGGACTCATGTGCCCGAACCAACTCCCCAGATTCTGCTCAGCCATGAGAGTTTTTGAAGGGAAAGGGGGGAAAGAATATCAGTGAATTACCAAGGTACAAGCTTAGATTCTGCATCATTCTTCACTGTGCACAGACTGGCTGACTCCTCTTTATCTTTTCTTCAGATGTCATCTTGCCCATGTCATCTGCCTGCAGGATTGCAAAGGGGGCTGCTGGGGGTACATAGCTGCTCATGCTTAACTATTTAATTATTCATTCTTCTTTTAATCTAGGGAAAGAATTCACAGGTTAGGCATGGCATGGTGTGCATTCAGTAGAATATAAGTCAGGAGTAAAGTCAAATTGTCTAGTGATCTCATTCCTATAATTAGATTCTTTTAGGGTTAGAGAGGAACAGGAATGAGCAAGCAGAAAAGGGACAAAAGAGCTTCTTTCAGTAACGCAATAATTTTTCACATATATTTACCAGCTATATTGTTCCTTCTCCTGTTGGTGTGTGAATTTTTCACTGACACTCTTTGACCATTTTTCTATTTCAGTTCAATCTTTTTTATTGATTTGTAAGCAGTCTTTGTAAGTTTTATATATTATACCTTTGCTTACCATATATGTCACAAATGCTCCTCTCAGTTTGTAGTCTTCTTTTTAATTTTGTTTCTGGTGACCTTCTCTGCAACAGACTGTCATTTTTATGTACTCAAATATTGCCACATTTCCTTTTGTGAGTTCTTCCTTTGTTTTATGCTCAGAGGTACTGTACCTTTGCAAGATCAAATAGATGCCTGTATTTTCTTATTTTGTTATTACTTTCTTTATATGTTTTTATTATTTAATCCATTCAGAATTTGAGTCAAATTATATTATTATTTTTGTCACCTAAGTGGGACCTAACAACATGGTTAATGGATTGAAAACAGTTTTTTCCTTGTAAAAAAATAAAAGTCATCCCAGTCACCTTAGCTTACATGACAATTACAAATTTTCCTAAATGGGACAATTTGCCACTTTCAATAAATGATTTTCTCATAGGATTTTCACCTAGAGAAAACATGTTCACCTTAAGTAATTAAAACCAGCATGCAGGCTGGTAGAGAAAGGAAAACTCTGTGGTTCCTTTGTACTTATTTATTTTAGAATTTAACTGTAGGTTATTCAGTTGGTTATTGATTATCTGATCAATCAGTTCAGTTCAGTCACTCAATAGTATCCAACTGTTTGCAACTCCATGGACTGCAGCACACCAGGCCTCCCTGTCCATCACCAATTCCCAGAGTTTACTCAGACTCATGTCCATTGAGTCAGTGATGCCATCCAACCATCTCATCCTCTGTCGTCCCCTCCTCCTCCCACCTTCAATCTTTCCCAGCAACAGGGTCTTTTCTAATGAGTCAGTTCTTCGCATCAGGTGGCAAAAGTATTGGAGTTTCAGCTTCAACATCAGTCCTTCTGATGAATATTCAAGGTTGATTTCCTTTAGGATGGACTGGTTGGATCTTCTTGCAGTCCAAGGAACTCTTAAAAGTCTTCTCCAACACCACAGTTCAAAAGCATCAATTCTTCGGCACTCAGCTTTCTTTATAGTTCAACTCTCACATCCATACATGACTACTGGAAAAACCATAGCTTTCACTAGACGGACCTTTGTTGGCAAAGTAATATCTTTGTTTTTTAATATGCTGTATAGATTGGTCATAACTTGTCTTCCAAGGAGCAATCATCTTTTTATTTCATGGCTGCAGTCACCATCTGCAGTGATTTTGGAGCCCAAGAAAATAAAGTCTGTCACTGTTTCCCCATCTATCTGCCATGAAGTGATGGGACCAGATGCCATGATCTTAGTTTCCTGAAAGTGGAGTCTTAGGCCAACTTTTTCACTCTCCTCTTTCATTTTCATCAAGAGGCTCTTTAGTTCTTCACCTTCTGCCGTAAGGGTGGTGTCATCTGCATATCTGAGGTTATTTATATTTTTCCCGGCAATCTTCACTCCAGCTTCTACTTCATCCAGTCCAGCATTTCTCATGATGTACTCTGCATAAAAGTTAAATAAGCAGGATGACAATATACAGCCTTGACGTACTCCTTTCCCGATTTGGAACCAGTTTGTTGTTCCGTGTCCAGTTCTAACTTTTTTCTTGACCTGCGTACAGATTTCTCAGGAGGCAGGTCAGGTGGTCTGGTATGCCCATCTCTTTCAGAATTTTCCACAGTTTATTGTGATCCACACAGTCAAAGGCTTTGGCATAGTCAATAAAGCAGAAGTAGATGTCTTTCTGGAACTCCATTGCTTTTTTGATGATCCAACAGATGTTGGCAATTTGATCTCTGGTTTCTTTGACTTTTCTAAATCCAGCTTGAACATCTGGAAGTTCTCCATTCACATACTGTTGAAGGCTAGCTTGGAGAATTTTGAGCATTACTTTGTTCGAGTGTGAGATGAGTACAATTGTGCAGTAGTTTGAGCATTCTTTGGCATTGCCTTTCTTAGGGATTGGAAAAAAAACAGAGCTTTTCCAGTCCTGTGGCCACTGCTGAGTTTTCCAAATTTGCTGGCATATTGGGTGCAGCACTTTCACAGCATCATTTTTTAAGATTTGAAATAGCTCAACTGGAATTCTATCACCTCCACTAGCCTTGTTTGTAGTGATGCTTCCCAAGGCCCACTTGACTTCACATTCCAGGATGTCTGGTTCTAGGTGAGTGGTCACACCAACGTGGTTATCTGGGTCATGAAGAAACTCGTTTCACAGTAAAATAATTAAGGCCAGTGCTCTTGGGTTTCACTAGTAATTCCACAAAACCTTAACTCAAAAGCACCCAACTTACAGCATAGCAGAATGATCCAAGTAACCAATTTACTGAGTCAGCTGGGAAATAATGCCTTTTGACATTAGGGTGGTACCCTTCAGTGTAAAATTGTATATTGTATATATATAAAATTGTATATAATATTGTATTATCTGAACTAGTGACTAATATGTGATGCTGTTTCTCCCCAAACGAGACTTATATTAATAAAAGAAAAAATTAATATATGATTATATACATAAAATAATAAGGGAGAAACTGTGAGCAGGGACAATCATTTCCATTTCTACAATTGCTTCTGAGATTATCTGTGGCATTGATCACTTTCTTCCTCCTTCATTCATGCTCAGACAGCTCCTCAGCTGGTCATGGTTCTTTGGCTAATAGGCTGATCAAAAGCCTAATCCCTGAGTAGGTCTGAACCTTGGCGATACTTGCTATATAGGGTTGCTGTGGTCTGCCATCGGAGAAGGCAATGGCACCCCACTCCAGTACTCTTGCCTGGAGAATCCCATGGATGGAGGAGCCTGGTAGGCTGCAGTCCATGGGGTCGCTAACAGTCGGACACGACTGAGCGACTTCACTTTCACTTTTCACTTTCATGCATTGGAGAAGGAAATGGCAACCCACTCCAGTATTCTTGCCTGGAGAATCCCAGGGACGGGGGAGCCTGGTGGGCCACCATCTATGGGGTCGCACAGAGTCAGACACTACTGACATGACTTAGCAGCAGTAGCAGCAGTGGTCTGCCATTAACTTTTGGCACTGGATATCACAATAGTAGGAGGTACTCCAGAGGAATTCCTGAGCTCCATCTTAGAAACTCATAGTTAACCACTCTAGTAAACTTTATTTTTCTTCCTGGTCCATTGGCAGGAGGAGCCCAAAAAGCCAAATGGCAGTCTTAACATCCCAAATTTCAGTTCAAATGTCTCCCCCAATGGAATATTTATCCACTGAATAATAAGACCTTCAGGCTAGCAGGACTTGGACTTGGGAAGGAAAATTTTGTGCTTTGGTCATTCAGCATAGTAATAAGAAATATCACCCACATTGTACTCCTTGATTTCTGGACCAATATGTCCTGGTTTGGGGAGAAACAGCATCACATATTAGTCCCTAGTTCAGATAATATTGTATATTTTATACTGAAGGATACCATCCTAATGTCAAAACGCATTATTTCCCAGCTGATTCAGTAAGTTGGTTCCTTGGATCATTCTGCTATGCTATAAGTTGGGGGGCCTTTGAGTGAAGGTTTTATGGAATTACTAGTGAAACCCAAGAGCACTGGCCTTAATTATTTTGCTGTGAAATGAGTTTCTTGATAAAAACAATATTCTATGAGAACACATGGTATAATAAGGTAAGATGTAAATAAGGCATTAAGTCAACAGACTCAGCAAAATGGCCCAGGAAAACAAACCAGAACCAGATTGTGTTTACTCCAGTGAGGACAGAATACTGTTCACTCTATAATGGAAAGGACTCAATATAAGCAACCAGCAGGAAGGCTGCCCTCTCATTGTTATACAATATGGAGAGCTTTCTAACGGTCTCTACATCTGGCTGATTGGCATTTAGCAGTAGTGGGAGAGCCAGGTCAACCTCAGAGAGAGGCAATCAATTTCTTTATGGAGGCATATCCAATCATCATCACTGCTATGATGCACTATTGTTTATAAGCTCATTGACACAGTAAGGTCACTAGGGAAAGAAGCTGATTGACGTCAATGGTGAGTCATCTGGTTTACCTGGTCATTGAACATGTGGTGAAAATTCACATGGGATATTAATATCCCCACAGGCTAGGCCCATTTCAAGACATACATGCACATAATTCTTCCCCAATCCTCCTTATCAGCAAACCTCCAATCCTATTCTTTCCAGATTCCTTCACCAAATGGCCAAACTTTTAGCTATTACCTGTGAGCTGGTGTAGAGCTGACATCATGTCACCTTCCTGGTAAAGTTCACCATAAGGATTGTACCCACTGGAGGAGTTCCCTTCATTGTCCTTCAGAGCCACTCATGATTTATTTGTTAATCAATGTAAAAGCAGAGGATTGGTCCTTGAGTTTTTCAGCACAAAATTCTAAGGCCAGGAGGCATGAACTAAAAAATCAAAGAAAAGTTAAACCACTTGGAAGCAGAATATTATGCTGAGTTAGATAAATGTCAACACAATTTTTTTTCTGTACATACATTGTTCCAAGAATCCTCTGCCCTCTGCAATAACCAGCTTGTCTGTGAACCATATACTCAATATTTGCATGCCTATTAGCTAATATTGATATTAGGTGAGACAGGAACATTGCTAGCAACTAAAGCTGAGCCATCAGAAATCCTGTGACCTGACAATTCCTTTATCATTTTATCCACTTCCCTATTCCAAAAGAAACACAAGTATGATTGGCATGCACAGATTCTGCAAATCCATTTACCCAGATAAGAGCAGGGAAGGAAATAAATTCTAGCCCCTTAAAGGTCAGGGATATGCAATTTTTATTTCATGTAAGTGACTTCAGTCAAATAATTTGGAAGAAAAGACTAGGTGAGTGGATGCAGATTTTTTTTAAGGTTTTAAATGTTAAGCACTGTAAAGAAGTCAACAACTGAACCTCAGGAAAGGATTGGCCTTTAAAGATCACTGAGCCAAATCCCATCTCAAATCCCTGAATCCTCTTGGCAAGTCTCCCTCAAATGACTTTCCAGACTTTAAAAAAATTTTCAGTGACTGAGAAGTCACTACCTTTGCAGACAGTCGTGTAAGGAAGTCTTTCTTCAGGGGAGCAAAATATCTGTGTCACAGTCACAGTTCTAACTCAGGCCCAAACAGGCCCTCTTTCAGTGACAACCCTTCCAATAGCTTCTTCTATCATAATCTTTTCTCCAAAATAAGTGTCCCCAATTTCTTCCACAATTTTTCACATGATCTGACTTTACATTCACCTCAATTTTCCAATATTCCTCTTGAAAGTATACATTTAAACTGAAGTAGTAGCATAGATTTAGTATACAATAGAGTAGAAGTATAATTCCGTATATTCTAAAGAGACTGTAGTTTTTTCAACTTAATGTCCAGGTGGATTTTTCTGAAAGTTGCACCAATGTTCACTCTGATGGCTAATATTCACTAGGAGCTCACAATGTGCGAAGTACCTTGAAGAGGGCCTCATATGCATCATCTCATTTAATTTTCCTGACAACCAAATAAGGAAAATGAGGTTTAGAAAGAATAAGTACCTTGAAAAGAAAGTGAAAGTGATAGTCGCTCAGTTGTGCCAGACTCTTTGGGACCCTATGGACTGCAGCCCACCCGACTCCTCTGTCCATAGGGTTTTCCAGGCAAGGATACTGGAGTGCCATTTCCTTCTCCAGGGGATTTTCCTGCCCCAGGGATTGAACCCAGGTTTCCTGCACTACAGGCAAATTCTTTACTGACTGAGCTACCAGGGAAAGACTTAAATGTGAGTGAGTGAGTGAAAGTCGCTCAGTTGTGTCTGACTCTTTGCGACCCCATGGACTATACAGTCCATGAAATTCTCCAGGCTAGAGTACTGGAGTAGGTAACCGTTCCCTTTTCAGGAGATCTTCCCAACCCAGGGATCGAACCCAGGTGTCCCGCATTGCAGGTGGATTCTTTACCGTCTGAGGCACCAGGGAAGCCCAAAGTACCTCACCTAAGGTCAAATACCCTATATAAGTGGCAGAATTTGGTCTGTCCCAGGATTTCTGGGAAAGTAGCAGCACCTATTGGAGAAGGCAATGGCACCCCACTCCAGTACTCTTGCCTGGAAAATCCCATGAACGGAGGAGCCTGGTAGGCTGCAGTCCATGGGATCGCTTAGAGTCGGACACGACTGAGCAACTTCACTTTCACTTTTCACTTTCATGCATTGGAGAAGGAAATGGCAACCCACTTCGGCATTCTTGCCTGGAGAATCCCAGGGGGGCTGCCATCTATGGGGTCACACAGAGTCGGACACGACTGAAGTGACTTAGCAGCAGCAGCAGCAGCAGCACCTATTGATACTTAGTATGTGCCAAGACTGTGCTGAGCTCTCACTTCAAACAGTTAAGTAGTTAGTATTAATATTCCCATTTTACACATAGGGAAACTGAGACTTTGAGAGATATAACAAAATGATTAGAAATCATGAACTAGCTTATCTGAACAAGTTCAGTTTATATACCCAGATTTGGGATTTTTAATTACCCCTTATAAAATTAATCTTGCTGGATTCAGTCCATTACTCTGTCAATTTTTTTTACAAATACTGATTTGTCCCAAAGTATTTTTATCTCTGCTCCATTTTTATAACTGCAAGTTTTACAAGAAAGTTTCCATGTGTTCAAGTTACCAACAAATTACACTGCATGGAAGGAGACATAGGAAAGAGTCACGCACAAACCACTAGAACCGTCTTTCCAGATGCTATCAACATACTCACCAGACCATATCAGCCAGTCATTCAACCTTTAATACACTATGTAGTCTGGGCCATATTTCTCCATTTTGTCCAGAAGGACACAATTTCTTGTATCTTACTGAAATACAGATTTGTCATCCCAGCTCAAACTTAACAACCTTATCAAAATAGAATCATATTAGTGTGAAATAATTTAGAGATAGTAAATCTATCTTGGATCTCAGTGATCTTTGTGTGTTTCTAAGTATTTGTTATGTTTTCAAAATAAAACAGTAAATTAAATGTATTTGCAGTTGCTTTCATTCTCGTGATGCTATATTTTTATTCATGTAATTAGAGACAGCACTTTCTCCATCATTAAAATGATATCTGAGTTCCAGTGCCTTCCCACTTAGTCTTCTGAGTTGATTTTTGACTCTTGTGACTTGATTTTTATAATCCATGCTTGTGATCTTGACCTCTTGGGCATCTTTAAGATTGGCAGTATAATTTTAGACTTTTGTTTGTATTTCCTATTTTGCTAAGCTGATAGTTTTACTTTTTCCATCATTGAATTACCCATCAACTATAAGTAAATTATCTTCTCCTGACAGTCATCCAGAAGCTTTTGACAAATAGAGGCTTGGCACCTGAGTAATAATCCTTTAAGACCACGAATCTGTCATAGAACCTTTCCTGGCTTTGAAATGCTGTGATATATTCAGTAGATTTGGCAGTTTTCTGTTACCTCTGATTTCACTGCTTGGCATTTAATGTTCTTCTTTGTGTAAAATAATGTTTCCTTGTATATATATGGCTGAGTCTCTTCATTGTTCACCCAAATCCATCTCAACATTGTTAATTGCCTATACCTCAGTACAAAATAGAAAATTTTTAAACAAAAAATTTTTCATTAAAAAAATAGCATTTCCTTTCAGTATTACAATGATATCTCTTTTTAAAACATTTAAAGCAATATTATAGATTTAAACTTAAGTTAATTTAGGCATCTGAATGCTACCACATATGACTGTAATGTTATTCACAAAGATAACGACCACTAAGAAGCATAGGAATTGCAGCATGTTTCTTTTGACACTGCCTTTCAGAAAACACCTAGATTTCAACATGTCAAAACATGAAAAATATGTAACTCAGATAACTGAAGAAAAACAATAGCTATGCTAGTTATTGAGGCTATGGTACAAATTGTGCCCATGTTTCAAAGTCGTGCAAAACTGAAAACTTTCAACAGTATTTTCCTGGCCTCCATTCCCCATTTACAACCTGTAACAGAAGATGAAGATGTCTGATTAGGAAATGACAAAGGTCAGACATCTGTCTAATATTATGAAATGCTTTGTTCAAGATACTTTGCATTTTTCAACTAATTACCAAATTTCTTCACATAATCTTGTAAATCTTTTGTCCTGTCCCAATTTGCTTTGTTTTAAATGTATCTGTAAAGCTATTATCCCTTTGAGAGATACGAAAGGTCACTTTCTTTTTTTAAAACACAGAATTATTCAACAGAGCTTAATAACTACACTGCTAATGTAATTCTTACTATACCTCTGAGATGAAATGCTCCTTGAGATAGATTCAGACCAAGTTTCATTTGTAATGTTAATGTATTTTGCCTGAGAAAGCCTCAGCTGTTACACTTCCCCACATGCTGACCAAATCCTAATGAGGTTTTGGTACTACAGTAAAGAAAGACATATCTTTTCACTTTTCGTCTTGGTTCAGAAATTAAAATTACATTAGCCATTTGCAGTATGCCTATTAGTGTTCCTTTGATAATTTTCTGATCCTTAGCATTTATAAAGTAGACCTTGAATTTTGATACTACAAATCCTGATTGACAGTTAATGATTCTTTTCCTTATTAATAAAATGGAGTGGCCTGAGAAATTGATAGAGATGCTCTGTTAAAATAACATCATAACCTAAAAGGTAAGATAAAATAAGCAAAACAGAGCAGGAACCAGCTCAGTTCTTCCTCTTCAAAATGAGGGGGGGAATTTGTTTCTAAATATCGTGTCCTCAGTATTACAACTCAGATGAATGTTACTCATGGAAGAAAAACCAAGATGTGGTTTCAAACCTATTCAGAAAATAATTTTTTTTCCCTAAGCAATGGAAGAAAGTAAGTATATAAACCACATTAAGCCATTGTCAGAAATCAAGATTATTCGTATCAGACACCCTGAATAAACACCAACATTTTTACTTGTTTCACACCCCCATTCTTCATCTCACTCTAGTTTACCCCTGTTTATAATTGCTAGAGTTTAGCTAACTCTTTGTTTTTGGATATTTTATTTATTTGACAGGGCCAGGTCTAGTTGTGGCACGTGGGATCTTCAATCTTCATGCAGCATGTGAAATCTTTGTTGTGGCACATGGGATCCAGCTCCCTGCCTAGGGGTCGAACCCAGCTCCCCTGCATTGGGAGCATGGAGTCTTAGCCACTGGACCCTCAGAGAAGTCCTGAATTTAGCTAAGTCTTGATTCTACTATTAGCCCTGCATAAATGACACATTTTAAACTGTATAAAATTGAGAAGTTAATACATCTATTAATGACTCTCAGTCCCCCACTAATTTAAGCTCAAATGACAGGGCTTAGAATTCACAGCCCTTCTCATTCTGGCCTCAGCCTAACTTTCAATCCTTGTCATTAACCATTTCTTTGAAATTGCTTATGATCCAGTCACTTATGAGATAACATGCAATTATCTCAGCTGCTCCATGATTTTTTTATCTCTACACCTTTGTTTACATTCTTTGGTCATTTACCTGAAATGAATGTCCAGGTATCGATCTCCCCCTGTCTATCCTACAAAGTAAGCTAAAATATCACTTTTTAAATAATGATTTGTTTTAGCCCCCAAGTTGTGTACGAGCATTTAGTTTATATGATCTTTATTGAATTTATTATTTACACCTATAAATGATCAAGTAATCTTTGAAATCCAAGGACCTTTCAATATACTTTCTGGCAGCTTCTGCAGTGTAACATAGCACCTCACATTACATACTTCTCAGTAAATATGTATAAGAGCGTGAATAAATGAATAAATGTCTAGTCTCTGGTCTTATATTTATGCTATCTATTATTCATAAAGCAACCTCTCATTTTTTTTCATGCCAATCTAAACTTATTATAGGAATAAATTATTTTCAAGGACTAGGAAAAAATCCATTTTCAGTAATGTGACCCATGACACCATGCCACTGAAAATAATTAAAATAATGAAAAATATTTTAACTATATCTCATATTAGCAAGAAAATAAGGCCCCTCAGAAACCAAAAACTAAGTAAATACAGGAATCCAAAGAAGTAAGCTGAACTTTGACTCTGGCTTTCACTTTGAGGACATTTGCCCATGGAGGTGAATTTGGGTTTCTGTATTCATAGGTTACAAGGAGATAAATCCTGGGAGCTACCTGACCAAGATGAGCAATCTGATAGGAGATGCCTTGATAAATCAGGTACCTCACAGGCCTAAACTTTCCCAGTATATGTGAACTAGAAATAAATCCAGAGGACAGCAAGGAAAATGGCCTATTATAAAATGTGTCATTGGGTAGAAGCAAACACTAAATCGCCCCTTGGAATTCCTACCCACAAGCTGGCCCTCACTTGAACTGGTAGCTGAATCTCATACCACCTGGGTACATCCAAAAAATCCTCAGGCAAAAAATTTAAAGTGTTTCTATGTTGGTAGAGTTCCCCAAAATTTGGCAGGAGCAAAAGCAAGTAGTCACTGGAGATATAAATTGCAAATACAGGGCTTAAAAAATTCAAAAGATAAAATTCCCACACATATAAACTTAGAGTTTAAAAACTCACACAGGGTTTCGCTGGTGGTTCACTGGTGAAGAATTCACCTACCAACGCAGGAGACACAGGTTCGATCCCTGGTCTGGGAAGATCCCACATGCCACGGGGCAACTAAGTCCGTGAGCCACAACTTCTGAGGCTGTGCTCTGGAGCCTGGAAGCTGCAGCTACTGAGACACATACTGAAGCCTGAGCACCCAAGACTCTGCTGCACAGGAGAAGCCGCTGCAGTGAGAAGCTTTGCACCACAACTAGAGAGGAGCCTCTGCTTGCTACAACTAGAGAAAGCTTGCATACAGCAACAACGACCCAGAACAGCCAAAAACAAATAAGTAAAACAATAAATTTCTAAAAACTCTTACAACATATCAGGAAACAAGACACCTAGAGTCAGTGGTAAATAGAAACAACAGATAGCAAAGTCAGATATGTAAAGATTTCAGATATTGGATTTAGAAGACAGGGACGAAATATTAAACTTATCTATTTTAAAAATTAAAAGGACAATGAAAATATAAGAGAAAAATAATAATGAATGTTTTAAAAAGACAAAACTGGTTTGAGAGAGCAAGAAAGAAGGAAGGAAGGAGGAAGAGAAAGAGGAAAGGAAAGAGGAAAAAAGGAAGGAAAGAAGGATGAAAAGAAAGAAAGAAAAGGGGTGGGAACTACATAGAACACTTAGAAATTAAAGCTATTAAAAGTGGAATAAAAAAACTCAATAGACTCTCCTTTCCCATTCTATTTCCCTTTCTCTTGGCCCAGCCCAATAATTCAACCTTGATTTTTTTTTAATTAGCAAATTGTCTTACCTAATAAAGAGTATTTACAAAAACTACCACTAAATGTCATACTCGATGATAAAAACTTACCTTTCTTGATCAGGATAATGACTAGAATGCCCAATTTTTCAGCTTTTTACTGGAATTTCTAGCCAATACCAAAAGGAAATAAACAATAGACAGGATATAGGGGAAGAAATGAAAATATCATTACTTTCACAAGATATGAGTGTTATGAAAATTCAACAGAACTGTAGATAATTTCTAGAATAAGAAGAGTTTAGTAAATTTGCAGGGTAAAATCTATTACATTTTATACATCAATAATACATAACTGAAAAATATTTTTGAAACCAAAATAAAAATTTATAGAATACTCAGAAATAGACTTAATAAAACTATGCAAAATCATTATGGACAAAAATATAAAGCTATGCTGAAGAACATTAAAGACCTGAATAAATCAAGAGATATATCATGCTCATGAAATAAAAGAGTAATATCATATACATGTGAAGAAGGGAATGGCAACCCACTCCAGTATTCTTGCCTGGAGAATCCCTAGCACAGAGAAGCCTGGCGGGCTACAGTCCATGGGGTCACAAAAGAGTCAGACTGAGTGACTAAACAACAAACAACAATCATATAGATGACAGCTCTGTAATTATGTAAATTCAATGCAATGCCAATAAAAATCCCATCAGATGTGTGTGTGTACAAATTAACATGCTGAGGCCAAAATTTGTAGTGAGATTCAAGGATCAAAAATTGTCAAGCTACTGTTTCAACTGAGGGAGAAAAAAAAAGTTTAGAAAACTTGCCTTACTAGAATAATAAGATTTTCAATACAGTTATAGATATTTAAATCAGCTGTTATTTACACAGATTGACAACTAGAGAAAAGAAGTAGAGTAAAAAGCTTAGAAATAGACATGTATTTATCAATTGATACATGACCAAGGTGGTTTTAAAAGTTCATGAAGGAGAAATTGACTTTTCAAGGCAGTTCTGGGATAACTGAGTATCCATAAGCAGAAAAGATGATATTGTAGCCTTACCTGATAGCATAAATATTCAGTTTTGTTTGGATTAAATATCTACTGGATTAAATATGTGACTGTTAAAAATATAATTAAAATACAATATAGGAAAATATAATCATGACCTCACACCACAGAAAAATTCTTTAAAATGTGCAACATAAAGGAAATGATTGATAGAATTTACATAAAAATAAAGAATTTTGTTTCTCAAGAGATACCATAAAAAGATTAAAAACAAAGGGGCACAAAGAAGATATTCCTGGCAGAAGGATTTATATCTAGAATATATAAAGAATTCCTATGAAACAGAATGCAGCATCCAACAAGTTTATTAAAAGTATCCTTCCAACAGATTTAACCTGTCTACAAAAACTTCCTAAATCTCTACCTCAGTGACCCCTAGCCATATTAATTTTGGTAAATTTAACATTGAAGTAATCTTGTTTTTCCTAAAACTGAGTCATCCAAGTTCAAAACTTGTAGTCACACTTAACATTTACCTGACTTTGCTTTCCATATTCAATTATTTATCAAATACAATCAGTTCTTTTTCTGCAAGTCTTCTCACATTTTTGTTCTTTCCACCACCATGTCATCTTCATGATTCAGAACCTCATTTTCTTGACTTGTGGTAAATTCCTAACTGGTCTCCCTGCCTCAAAGTTCTCTTTTACAATTTTCCTGGCTGTTGCTCAACAAATCTAGATTCATCCACCTAAACCACACTTTATTTTTCAATGAAAACATATTTAATCACAACCATATAACAAAATGTTGTTTAATCTGATCTAAGAATAGGGGGTGGCTTTTTTATTACACAAGTCAAGAAATCTGTTATATGACAGCATTAGCACCTCAATTTGGTAGAGAATGTCAGAATTCTAAGTGGCTAACCATTCGGAAAAAAATAAATTATACTCCTAAAGCACACTATATGTATCAGGAAAATCATGTACTGAAAAATAAAACATTTTTGAAGAAGATGAAAGAGACTATCAATAAAACCTTAGGATAAAAAGGATTTCTTAACTGATACAGTAAGTACAAATTATACGAGAAACAGTGATAAACACAACTACATTAGAATTTATTAATACTTGTGTGTACCCAGAAAAATTATTTTAAAAAATGAAAAAGATAAATCATAAATTGAAAGATTTGCATCACAAACTACTGTCGAATGATTAGTATCCAAAAGATATGTTAAAACAAAAAACACATGTTCAAATCAATGATCAAGACAACCCAATGGAAAATAGTCAAAGATCTTCAGACCAAATAGAAACAAGAAGTACCAAAAACATAAGAAATAGTGTTTAATCTCATTAGTACTTGAGGTATACAAATTAAAACTATACTGAGTTACCAGATTAGCAGGAGTTGAATAAAAGTGACAATAATAAGTATAAAAGATAGCTGTGGAACAGTTAAAACTTTAACATGACTCTTGGCAGTGTTCAGTACAACACTCACTCTGGAAAAACACTGTGACATTATTTGATAAAGTTGATGCAACTTTATTATCCTATATAGTTGACCCAGCAAATATACTCCTAAGAATATGTCTCCCCTACAGCAACACACGCACACATGCTCCAGAATACTTGCAAAAAGAATGTTCACATCAGCATTTACTTGCGACAGCAAAAACCCAGAAACAACCCTGCTGCTGCTGCTGAGTCACTTCAGTCATGTCCGACTCTGTGCGACCCCATAGACGGCAGCCCACCAGGATGTCCCCTCCCTGGGATTCTCCAGGCAAGAACACTGGAGTGGGTTGCCATGTCCTTCTCCAATGCATGAAAGTGAAATGTGAAAGTGAAGTCGTTCAGTCGTGTCTGACTCTTTGTGACCCTGTGGACTGTAGCCTACCAGGTTCCTCAGTCCATGGGATTTTCCAGGCAAGAGTACTAGAGTGGGTTGCCATTTCCCTTGCCAGGGGATCTTCCCAACCCAGGGATCAAACCCAGGTCTCCCACATTGCAGGCGATGCTTTACCGTCTGAGCCACTCCATCAAAAACACAAAAGATAAGCAAATTATGGTATATACACATGATGGAATTTCACTTATGACAGTAAAACTTAAAGGATTGCACCTAAACAAAACTGTATGGATGAATCCCAATGACATAACATTAAATAAAAAAGCAAGCTATGGAAAATGCTTATAATATGATTCCATTCATATAAACCATAAAAGTATGTACTACCTACAAGGATTTTTTTTTATTTATCAATATTGTTGGTTCTTCACAATCGGAAGCAAGCAATCTATTTTGCTAAACTGTGAAAATAATTTCATATATATTAGTTTCCTGGGAGTCAACCAAAAAGTGTTCATCAGTCCTTTTCCAGAAACTGATGAGATACAAATCAGAAAGGAAGAAAAAGAGAATGAGAGCGTTGAATGGTAGAGTGAGAGGTCCCTATATTTTCTGTGATCAAAATCAGTACATATCCGTATTTTTTTCTTTTTTTAATTTATCTATTTTAACTGGAGGCCAATTACTTTACAGTATTGTAGTGGTTTTTGCCATACATTGACATGAATCAGCCGTGGGTGCACATGTGTTACATATCCATCTTTCACTTTCTTCTTTCTTTGTTTTACGTTTTCTGTGGCATTCCAGTGACCAATCTTTTACTCTACTTCATATGGCTCAATAAAATGCACAAAATATCGGTCAGAGATTATAATAATCAGTTATATGTCACTATTACAAAGCAAGGCAAAAAAAAAAAAAAAGTCCAAAGACTTGGCTTCCAGTTCCAGTTCTCCAAAGTTTGTCACATGTCCTTCATCAAGTCATGCAACTTCACTGTGCTTCAGTTTTTTCTTCTGGTAAAACAGGGATAATCATGCCTGCCTCAGAGCATCCTCATGAGAATTAAAACAGTAAACTTTTTTTTTTTTTTAAATGGACCAACACATAGTAGACATTCAAGCAGTGTCAATTCCCTACTACCATCACTGTGCTACCTGAGCAACTGAATCACAGATAAGTGTGAACAGGGGCAAGGTGGGGCTGGGGTGGAGAATGAGCAAGATTGTACCTCGGGATGCAAGCAACTGCTTAATTTGCTTTCATTCCATAATTACAAGGTCACCAAGTCTTTTGCAAATAAATTTATGTCTGTTGCAACAAAAAGAAGGTCACGGTAATTCTAACTTGTGTTTTCTTTAGCTATTAATTCATTACATAACCAATCATTATGCTCGTTTCTTCCCCCCTTATTTTATGTAACAGCCCTTGTCAATTTGATGACAATCATCATGTCCTGTCACTTGTTTCCTGTTCTTTTATCTAGCTTTCTCGACCCAGATTCCAAGTCCCAGCCTTATCCTCCTTTAAGATGCCACTGACTGTTTCATGTGCAGTATCTTATGTTTATGCTTCTGAAAAAAACTAGCCTAACATATGCAAGTTCCTATGACTACTTAGGCCCACCCTCTTCAGTTACTGAACACGGAGGACTGTTTGCAATCCTACCAGCAACTGGGGCATCTAAAACTTGAGCCCAGAATCCATGTTATTTGATACATACACCATAATTTGTATACAGTTTCTAGGGGTTAAATGTGCCCCTATTTCTAACAACGAACTCACAATAGAGCTTTGAACTCAACCTATTACTGATTTGCTTAAACAGAATAAGTCATAAAGACTTCTTGCCTTAATCCATTCCAAGCATGGGACTTTTGACCTTCTTTCCACTTTCATGGTACCTAAACAACAATAAATATTGCTGACTGACCATTTATAATTAAAAAATATGACAGAGACTATAGGAAGGTCACATTTCCCCACTCTTTGTATCTAGGTCAGGTCATGTAATTTTAGCCAATGAAATATGGGTGGTCATATAACCACCCATATAACATCCTGACCCCTATAACATCCCCTGAGGCCCTCAACCCTCTTTGCTAGTTAGCTGGCCAAATGGAGAGCACCCACTGAAGGACTTGGGAGCCCCTACTAGAATTGAAACCACCAGCTAAAATGGGCCTGGATCCCTGACTCAATACTGGAAGAGAGAACCCCTGGGAGAGCCATCTGACCTGCTTTGGTCTGTGACATGAATAAGAAATAAAACTTTTTTGTATTATGTCACTGAAACTTGGGAGTGGTTTGTTATAGCAGCTAGTGTTAATTGCCTTGACTAACAGCATGAACCACCTTATTACCTGACAGTGTGCATGTCAAAATAAAACACCAAACAAAGCTGTAAACATTCCTAAAAGAAATTTGGACAATTCAGGGAAATGCAGTCTTTAGATTGTGATTGTCCTAGTTAAGACTGTATCTCTGTGTTATAAGCCTCATGTAGTTGTGCTGTTCCTAAATTTTAAATAGGAGAGATATGCAACTGTAAAATCAATAGATAATCTGGGAAATATTTGGCAGATATTAAACCAAATTGTTTTATTCATAATAATCCCTGGGTTTTGGTAGTTCCCAAACTCTTATGACAATAGTCGAGCCTGTAAGACTCTGAGCATAGTTTCTTCCAGATTACCCCTTCTAAAGATTACCCCTTGTACCTTTAAGGCTGAGCTGGGAAACTTAATGCTTTTGGTTAAGGATGTGTATGTTGAGAGACAGTTCCCCGTTCATCTTTTGTGTTTCTTCACATCATGTAAGCAGAGGTGGTGATAGCCTTTTACTCTGGACTATCTCTTCTAGAATGGCTGCGGAGAGAGTAGTCTTGGAAGATAGAGATAGCATGTCCCTTTGGAGTACAAGTTTGTTTTTTTGCTGTTCAGTAAAATGAAAATAATATCTCCCTTTAGTTCAAAGTTTGGATGGGTTTGGGTGGGTTTGGGCTTTCCTAAGCTTGAGTTCCTCAGCTGTGACATCAACCTTGTGTGTGTACAGCACCCATCTAGGGCCATCATCCTTACTCCCCAGGACTTAGGGGAACTGGGGAATGGGCACTCACATGAAGCTCATGCTGCCTCCTGTGCCACGAGTAATTCAGCCCCTAGTCTCTGACCCAGGAGTCTCATGCGTTCTGCCAGCAACCATGAAACTGTGACAGGCTAACTTGCTAGCCAGGGTAAGATCTCAGACACCTTATGATTCTTGACATGATGTAGGAGGATAAGTCCACTCCAAAGAGAAGCAGGATGGAGAAACCTCTCCACTCTCACAGTCCAGGGAGAGTGTAAGAAATGCAAACAATGAGGAATTAGAGCAGTAACAACTAATGACTGTGCTGCCTCCCTGCCCTCTCAGAGTAGAATGCCTAGACAGAGTGGGGGAATGAGACCCACTAGAAGTATCCAGGTTGGTAAAGAGATTCCAAGAACATCCATTAGGAATCAGGAGAGGCTAAGGCAGGCTTACCCAGGGTAACAAATGCTCTGGTATGGCACCCCATTCTTCCCTTCTTCAAGACTAAGACACTCATTTCCCTGGCTGGTGGGCGTATTGATGCTGACAGTTCATAGCTAAATATTTCTCAGAGAACTGTTCTCAACTCAAGACAGTCCCACTGCCCAAGGGAATGCCCTCTGGAGAGCAGGAAAACAACTCTCATCCAGTGACTGGTCAATACAGAGTTACACATGCCTTATTTAATTCAAGACCACTCTACCATTCATTTCAGCTTCAGAGATTCTCCATAGGATGAACTATGTCTTTACTACATTCCGTCATACCGTTGCTGATGTTACTGACCCTGATGCTGGGAAAGATTGCAGGCAGGAGGAGAAGGGGACGACAGAGGATGAGATAGTTGGATGGTATCACTGACTCAATGGACATGAGTTTGAGCAAACTCCAGGCGATGGTGAAGGACAGGGAAGCTTGGCGTGGTACAGTCCATGGAGTCACAAAGAATCAGATACGACTCAGGGATTGAACAACAACAATCACACTGTTGTCATTCCCTGCCTCCAAGAATAGATTCTGGGGAACCTTCTCAATAAACTTCTGCATGCAATAAATCTTATCTCAACCTGTCTCCTGATAACCTTATCTGCAACACATAAGCATAGCTTAGAGACTTTATGCCCCTAGATGGAGTGCCACATACAGCCTCACTTGGCATGATGGGAAGCAGTGATGCAGTAATGGAGAGATGAGCCTGGAGCAGCATTCATGTCCTCCTATGACCCACGTAAAAGACGCAAGGGACACATAGCGCTGCACTAAGAACCATAAGATTCTGAGAGCTGTAGGACTAGCAGAAGTTTGAATTGTGAGGTCACAGTGCATGGAGATTTTAACTCTAGAAATACATGTCTAGGACAAGGGTCTATTGTTTGTGTTTTTTGGTTTTTTTTTTTTTTCCATTCAGTTGCTCAGGTGTGTCCAACTCTTTGTGACCCCATGGACTACAGCAAGCCAGGCTTCCCTGTCCTTCACTATCTCCTGGAGTCTGCTCAAACTCATGTCCATTGAGTCAGTGATGCCATCCAACCATCTCATCCTCTGTCATCCCCTTCTCCTGCCTTCAAATTTTCTGGCATCAGAGTCTTTTCAAATGAGTCAGCTCTTCATATCAGGGGGTCAAAGTATTGGGGCTTCAGCTTCAGCATCAGTCCTTTCAATGAATATTCAGGACTGATTTCCTTTAGGATTGATTGGCTTGATCTCCTTGCAATCCAAGGGACTCTCAAAAGTCTTCTCCAACACCACAGTTCAAAAGCATCAATTCTTAAATGCTCAGCCTTCTTTATGGTCCATACATGGAAGTTAAAGTTACTCAGTCGTGTCAGACTCTTTTCAACCCCATGGACTATACAGTCCATGGAATTCTCCAGGCCAGAATACTGTAGTGGATAGCCTGTCCCTTCTCCAGGGGATCAGGAGATTCTCTGCGATCAACCCAGGGATTGATACATGGCTACTAGAAAAACCATAGTTTTGACTATACAGATCTTTGTCAGCAAAGTAATAATGTCTCTGCTTTTTAACATGCTGTCTAGGTTGGTCATAGCTTTTCTTCCAAGGAGCAAGTGTCTTTTCATTTCATGGCTGCAGTCACCGTCTGCAGTGATTTTGGACCTCAAGAAAATCAAGTCTGTCACTGTTTCCATTGTTTCCTCATCTATTTGCCATGAAGTGATGGGACTGGATGCCATGATCTTAGTTTTTTAAATGTTGAGTTTTAAGCCAGTTTTTTCACTCTCCTCTTTCACCTTCATCAAGAAGCTTTTTAGTTCCTCTTAGCTTTCTGCCATAAGGGTGGTGTCATCTGCATATCTGAGGTTATTGATATTTCTCCCAGTAATCTGGATTCCAACTTGCTTCATCCAGCCTGGCATTTTGCATGATGTACTCTGTATGTAAGTTACATAAGCAGGGTGACAATATATAGCCTTGGCGTACTCTTTTCCCAATCTTGAACCAGTCCATTGTTCCATGTCTGGTTCTAACCAGCAGAGTATCCAGGCTCAAGAACATTTCAATGAATACTAGTCTAGGAAGAAAACCCAAGAGCCACTCCACAGCAGACACCCCTGTACTCTACTATGATTGTGTAGTCACATAGCCTCATCCCCAAATACACACAGATACCATTTTGGAAAGGTAGAGGAAGAGGGGAAATAGATTTTAAATCTAAAAATCTGAGTCAGTCAGAAGAAAATATTTAAACCAGAAGATATTGTAAACTGGCAAATTTAAAGTTTACATCTCTTTCTCCCTCACTCCACTATCACTAAACATGCTACTGCTAAGTCACTTCAGTCGTGTCCGACTCTGAGCGACCCCATAGACGGCAGCCCACCAGGCTCCCCTGTCCCTGGGATTCTCCAGGCAAGTCACTAGACATGAGAAGCCTTCATTTTATTGGCACACTGTACAGTTGGCCCTTGAACACACAGGTTTGAAATGCATAGGTCCACTTATACATAGATTTTTTTCAGCAGTGAATACTGTAGTACTACATGAATCCAAGGTTGGTTGAATCTACAGATGCAGAACTTGTGGATACAGAGGGCAGACTATAAGCAGATTGTTGAGAGTGTGAAGGTTGGTTCCCCTAACCCCTGCGTTGTTCAAGAGCCAACTGGATGAGCAAATTTGCAACCACTGGTAAATATAGGTCTATAGCAGTATCATTTTAAAAATTCTAGTTTTCAAATCCTAATGATTGTTAATAACGTAGTACAAAGTACTAGAACCTACGTGGGTGGTTTGGAAGTCCTCTGATGCAAGAATATGAATTTTAAATTGACCAGACTACCAACTCCTTGAGTATGGCAACTGAGCTTTACGTATCTTTGAATCTCCCTAGTGGCTAGCAAAGCATATAATGAATAAACATTTTAACATAATTTACTATCAGCCTATTATAAATCATTTTGAAACCTATTGCTCCACTTTGTGTCCTTAAGTCTTTGGATTTTCCAAATCTTTTGATACTGTGAAAATATCCTTGGAAGGATCATTTGTTTAGCTCATATTAAAAAATAGTTTATCTGTATTAACCCAGGGCTGAGAGTAAGAAGTGAGCAGAGTTCTGGGAAAGGAGAAATAGAACTAGAAGGGGAAAAAATTGACAGGTCAGACAAATCACATCACCATTTTGCCTTGGGCCAGCTCTGAAAAAGAGCTGGCAAGAATAGCAATTTTACTCCTGAAATGTATTTTACACTACAACAGCTGAAGTAGTAAACTAGTATGACTGAGAAATAGGAAAAGGAAAACAGTATTTCCCAATGACCTTGTCCCACTTCAGACATTATCCATTCTTCTGAGTTAAAGTATTTGTGGTTGATAGGATTATGCACTCCACTGGGAAGATGTCCATGTCCTAAGCCCTAGAACCTGTGAACACTTTGCCCTACATGCCAAATGGGACTCTGTGACTGTGAATAAGTCAAGGACCCTGACCTGGGAGAGTATCCTGAATTAACAAGGGTGGCCCCAAGGTAATCATGAGGGACCTTAAACATGGGAGACACAGGAGTGTCTGTGTCAGAGAGGCACACTGTGAGAAAGACTGGACAGGCCTTGCTGGCTTTAAAGATCCAAAGGGATGCAAGAGACCCCTAGATACTAGAAAATTCGAGAAATCAGTTGCTCCCCCAGGGCCTCCGGAAAAGAACACAGTCCTGCCAACATCTTGATTTTAGTCTGGTGAGAACTGTTTCAGACTCCTGACCTCCAGATTTGTAAGATAATAGATGCCTTTTATGCCACTAGATTTGAGGTAATTTGTTTCAGCAGCTATACTAGGGAACCAATCTAGTGTTCACTGAAGATTTCTTTTAAAATGTAAACATAATCTTGGGGAAGAAAAGCAAGGCTAATGTAAGAATCAAATCATCATTCAGCCAGTGTGTTTGTTTAATCACTTGAGAAGAGGTGTGTGAACTGCATCTTCAGACACAGACACTGGTTTCTCCATCAGAAAAGATCCTACATGGCGTCTTTTCAGAGAGCACGTCTGACTGAGCAGCCCCCGTGGGTTTTTACACAGGAAACAAGAGGCTAGACTAGAGCACTGGGTGACAGAGATCCTGCAGTGGAGAAGGATCCTAGGGGCTTTTTATGTTTCTCTTTTCCCGAAAGATTTTTTTAGTGTGAATGGTGAAAAAGGATCACAGCAGTACATATTCATGCTAGTGGGATAATGAAAAAAATCAATCATCTCAAAACAACCTCATTTCTAGGATGACCTCAGTAATTTAGGAAATAATGGCCTATCTTAGATATGAATATGTTTCTTGACTTTAGGAAAATATATGCAATCTTACATTTCACAATGATAAAAGAGGCAGGTGACAATTAATTATTTATTGACTAAATATTCTATAAATACATTTGAAGTTAAGCTAGAAACAGTCCAAAAATAATAATGTATCAATTTTTTCTTTCTATTCATTGAGCATTTTTCAATTAAAATTAATGCTAAGAAAGGAACCAAATTAACAATGGTTGTCTGTAGGCGGTCAGTCTGCTGCTGCTGCTGCTAAGTCGCTTCAGTTGTGTCCGAATCTATGCGACCCCATAGACAGCAGCCCACCAGGCTCCCCCGTCCCTGGGATTCTCCAGGCAAGAACACTGGAGTGGGTTGCCATTTCCTTCTCCAATGCATGAAAGGGAAAAGTGAAAGTGAAGTCGCTCAGTCATGTCTGACTCTTAGCGACCCATGGACTTCAGCCCACAACGCTCCTCTGTCCATGGGATTTTCCAGGCAAGAGTACTGGAGTGGGGTGCCATTGCCTTCTCCAGGCGGTCAGTCTAGAGAGTTGTCTATTTTTCTTTCTACTTTTTAATATTTTTCCAATTTTACACAATAAATGTGTATTACTTTTAAATTTGATTAATTAGTAGGCCTTGAAAAATTAATGAGGAAAGTTTTTTCTAATGTTGTGAAATGTTAACAATTAAAAAAGTAAAGTCATCTCTTAATCATTAGGAGGCAACTTTGCATTGTATCAGTGATCTGTAAAAGTTCTCTGAGTAATTATACCCTTAAAATATGCCTGTGAAAAGTAGCCCACCCTCTTTAGGAGACAGTCATTCTGCCCTGTTTTCTGAGAAATCTGCTAGTGACACAGAGCTCATAGATTCTTTAAATCTACAAACATGAAAACACAATATTATTGAATTTATACTAACAAAAAGGGGTGATAACAAACAACTTAAGCTTTATCTGCAGTGTTTTCATTTTTGGAGCAGGGATAGACAAACATTTTCCATAAAGGGCCAGAGAATAAACATTTTAGGCTTTTCAGGTCAGAAGATTTCTGTTGCAACCGTGCAACTCTGCCTTTGTAGCTCAAAAGCAGCATAAACATGCACTCAACAGAGTTACTATAATGGATTGCAATTTTAGTTTTTGCATGTTATGGGACTGTCACAATTTTCTACCCATGAGTCAAATGTGAGGGAGAAAACAAGTATGCATGAATATAAATGTGTAAAATCAAAGTGGCCTTGAGTCTTGAAGTATACACCAAAACAATCTGATGAATTTTGGCCTAAATGAAGTTTTATCAGGGAGTCTCAGAGCAAAAGTCAATAGATGTGATTTCTTGTTCTATATCTACTCCCAACAAACTTACATTTGGGGGGTCCTCAGTGTTTCCTATGTAAAGTGTGTCAAAGCAATCAGATTCCCTCATCCCTAGGCTCCAGAGAACAGCCATCACAGTCACACAGTTATTTTTACGGATGCTGGAGCTCCTCTCACTAATGTATTTCTCAATATCTTAGTGAAGGGAATGATCGCTGGGCCTTCTCTAATATTACAGTAGAGGGAGTGAGGCAGTGTGAGCCTGCGTATGATTAATCCACTCTGAATTCCCACCTCCCTAAATTTTTGAATTCCTTCCTCAACATTATACCTGGAAATCCTGGCATCTCAACCTCAATGAATGTAGACAACCACTGACCCCAACTTTAATTCACCTAATCAAGCAAACGGTTACAGCCACTTTCAGCTGCTTGAACCAGTATATTAAATCCAAACACTCTGTGAACACATATCAATAAACTTAGCCTAATCCAATGTTATAATCCATCTATCTTAATCTAACAACTAGAAAATCCATTCCCACATAAATTCACCAAGTTTCTGCCAACATATAATAGCAAATTTTGCAACTCTTTTGAACATAGCTATGTAAGCACTTTTTGGCAGGTAAGAGTCCTTTACAGGAAAGAGCTCTCTGCAGGAGGCCCTGTTGTCTCATCATTAACCTTAAACCAGGCACCCCAATGCTCTACTCATCTCCATCCCTGGCACACCTTTCACATCTTTTGATCACATAATACTTCACCTAACTTGTTTGTTCTTTCCATAGATCAAAGACGTAGAAGTGAAGAATAAGTAATTAACAGCTAACCGTATCTCTTCTCTAGCTTCCCCTTCAGTAATCTGGTGAATAAATTGTGTGAACAAAATAGCATCGAAAGAAGAATCAAAGAAGTCAACAAGCCTGCACACAGGCACGCACGCAGTGGGGGATGCCAGTGACTCTGACACCCTGTCTCAGTGATTGTTGTTGTTTAGTCACTAAGTCATGTCTGACTCTTTCTCGACCCCATGGACTGCAGCCTGCCAGGCTCCTCTGTCCATGAGATTTCCCAGGCAAGAACATGGGAATGGATTTCCATTTCCTTCTCCAGGGAATCTTCCCAAGCCAGGGATCAAACCCATGTCTCCTGAATTGGCAGGCAAGTTCTTTGCCACTGATCCACCAATAAACCTCTATCTCAATGATTAACTGATATGATTTCCCTTTTGAAGCTTTCATGGCTGAACAGAATCTTCGGAGATGGTTTTTGGGGAACACGGGAGTCCACCATGTCTCCAGATTGCCAGCATTCTGCTTAAAAGGAATTTTCCTTACTACTAACATTTGCCTCTCTCATCAGTATTGATTGTCAAGTAGCGAGCAGCCAGACCTGAGCTACTTTTACTCATGACCTGTACATGTTCTGACTGAGTTGTAGAGGTCAGAACAGATGGTGCTGGCGGGTCTTGACAAGGCTAGGCATGAGGTTATTACAGGACCTTGCTGTAAGGGAAAGCCAGTTTCCTCAGTGACAGCAGGAAGCAAAGGAGGCTCAAAAAACCCAGGGGTTCCAGACTCTCAACTTTGTCTGAATTTGCAGTTACTCCATTCCAAGTCCCACTCCTTCCCAATTAATGTCTTAACTTTCAAGTAAGAGACTGACAGTGTATAAATCCAACTCAATTCTGCAATCTACACAACTAAATTGTGACCTGCTTTTCAGCAAAGTCCATCCAGGGGCTACAGAAAGTAAAAGATTCTTTTTGGGCTGCTATAGAAACTCTCTGAATCTGCAAGAGTGCCTTCAGCTGAGAGCTAAAAGGTCTGAACTGGTCATTTTCTCTCAGTAAGCTCATCAGTTCAATCAAGGAGTTACCCTGCCTTTTGGATTTTATAGTTTTCACCACAAACAAAAAAAGATACGTATGACAGCCACTTGGTCTCCAAGACATTTGCTTCAGCAAATACTTCATCACAATCAACCACAAGAGATTATTTAATTAATCATGATACTAGTGCATGTCATGGACTGTAACAACTCATTTTTTATTGCTAAGACATTAAGCAGTAATTCAAGGCCAAGAATATAACTAAACCAAATCCAGAAATCCATCTTTTAGGATGTTTCCTGGGACCTTTTCTGTTACTACACATTGGGATCTAGTCAGGAAAACAGACACCAATGTAAGTATTTCAAGAGGGAATTAAATATAAGAAATTGGTTACACAGGTGTTGGTAGGCTGAATGGGCAAAATAGAGACACCGGGGTAGGCCAGAGATAAGAACACAAGGAATTCCCTGGTAGTCCAGTGGTTAAGATCCCACCACCACAATACAGGGGGCAGAGGTCATCCATCCCTGGTCAGGGAACTAAGATCTTGCATGACATATGGCACAGCCAATAATAATAATAATAAATGTAGCTATCACCCCTTATGCCAGTGAAACACAAAGGAGAGTTTAGATTATCAGAGCTTGGAAGCTCAGAGGAGGGAGACATGGCTGCTCCAGGTACCTCTGAGCAGACAAAGGAGCAAAATACCAAAAGAAGATGGAGCCTGGAACAAAATGCTCTTGTAGGTGCCTTACTAATGGGAATAACAAGCCAACAGGATGAAAAGCTTTTCTCTCCTCCTCCTAATATCCAATTTCTTTGAAAACACTGCTATTCAAGGAAACTGGCAGGCAAAGTTTTCTGGGAAATATAGTTTACAAAGCCCCAGCTCCAACATTACAGAGTAGACTAAAACAGGTTAAATGTAAAGTGAAATGAAAATGGCTAAGTAACTGGTACATTGCCATCTCCCAAGGGCAGACTCATCTCAATTCAGGAAACTCAAGCATCAAAAACCAAATGCCCACTTAATATGATACAGTTTTTTAAACTGCCATACGACTAGAATGCACAAAGCCAATAAGGTCAGCACATTCTCTCTCTCTCTTTAGAGGCAGACTTCATGAGGGTAAAGACAAGAAGTTTTGACCGTCAGTTCCAATTCAACCTTCACATTTAGAGCATTGCATGTGAGCCAAGTCACTTCAGTTGTGTCCAACTCTTTGCGACCCTATGGACTATAACCTGCCAGGCTCCTCTATCCATGGGGATTCTCCAGGCAAGAATACTAGAGTGGGTTGCCATGCCTTCCTCCCAGGGATCTTCCCGACCAAGGGATCAAACCCATGTCTCCTGTGGCACCTGCATTGCAGGTGAATTCTTTATCACTGAGCTGCTGGGAAAGCCTCACACTTAGAGCTTTAGATATGTGTAAATACTAATACCCTCCATGACTCCTGTGTCAAAATTCTGATTTATCTTCTCATTTTAATTAGTTTATCCAGAATACCACCTGAGGCTTTGCCTACTAAACTCATAAATGAAAACTACTACTTCTTCAGTTCTTCAGGCCATTGTATTCTTCAGGTTCCCTTGTATTTAACAGAAAAAAAAAAAATTACTTCTCAAAGTATGTGGCATAACCAATTAGGACTCTTTGTGGCTACAAATGACAGAATCCTAACACAAAGTGGCTTATGCAAAAAGTAGGATTCATTAGCTCATGCAAATCTGTCGCTATGTGTTTATCAGGTATACCAAGTTCAGTTATCCAGGTGGGAGATATAGAGCGAAAAGCTCTCCTCATTGTTCTGGCCTGGAGTTGACTATAGGTGCCTGCTCTTCTTGCTTAATAGTCTGCAACTATACAAAGGACCTATCACCTCCCGTGTTCCAGGTCCCTCTTCTTTTACCTACGCTCAAGCAAAACACAGTTGTCCCCTGAACAACAAAGGTTTAGGCGCACTCGCACTGCATTATCCAAGTAAAACTTATATAACTCCATTATCCACAGTTTGTACATATCCCCAGTTCCACATTTGAGGATTCAACCAACCTCAGATGGAATAGAACTGTATAGCGTTTACTCTTGAAAAAAATCTACATATAAGAGGATCCATGATGTTCAAACCCATATTGTTCAAGGGTCAATTGCATACAACCACTAGACCCTAAGGACAGTTTCAGCAGTTCTTTATTCAGTGGTTCAACAGAACAGTGCTAATTGTAGAGAACCAGGGAGTAAAGGATATAGGATTAACCACTGAGCCTCCAACCACTTCACTCCTTTCTACTATAGTCAGCCCTCCATATCTGAGAGTTCACAAGCATAGATTCAACCAGCCATGGATTGAAAATAATTGGGAAAACACATTCCAGAAAGTTCCAAAAAGCAAAACTTGAATTTGCTGCACCAAAAACTTTTTACTTTGTATTTACATTGTATTAGGAATGATGCTAAAGCTGAAACTCCAGTACTTTGGCCACCTCATGCAAAGAGTTGACTCATTGGAAAAGACTCTGATGCTGGGAGGGATTGGGGGCAGGAGGAGAAGGGGACGACAGAGGATGAGATGGCTGGATGGCATCACCGACTCAATGGACATGAGTCTGAGTGAACTCCGGGAGTTGGTGATGGACAGGGAAGCCTGGCATGCTGCGATTCATGGGGTCGCCAAGAGTCGGACACAACTGAGCGACTGAACTGAACTGAACTGAGGCATTATAAGTTATCTAGAGATGATTTCGGAGAAGGCGATGGCACCCCACTCCAGTACTCTTGCCTGGAAAATCCCATGGACGGAGGAGCCTGGTAGGCTGCAGTCCATGGGGTCGAGAAGAGTCGGACGCGACTGAGCAACTTCACTTTCACTTTTCACTCTCATGCATTGGAGAAGGAAATGGCACCTGACTCCAGTGTTCTTGCCTGGAGAATCCCAAGGACGAGGAAGCCTGGTGGGCTGCCGTCTATGGGGTCGCACAGAGTCAGACACGACTGAAGCGACTTAGCAGTAGCAGCAGCAACAGAGATGATTTAAAGTATATATGCTAGGATAAGTGTAGGTTATATGCAAATACAATGCCATTTTATATAAAGGGCCTGAGCATCAGAGGATTTTGGTATCCATGGGGTCGTGGAACTAATCCCCAGGGGGTGCCAAGGGATGGCTGTACTTGGAGTGGGGAGGCCTCTTTGCTACCTGGGGCCTCTGGAGGAAGGAAGCCAAGCACAGGGCTCAACTTTCCCTGCTCTCTTCCTTCTCTCTAGTAATTCCTACAGTCCCCTTTTCACCTACTGGTGTCATCAATTCTCTCCATATTCTGAAAAGTTGCTTCCCCTGTCTTCTTACTTCTTACAAATTACGTTGAATATAGAAGCTTTTCTCTACCAGCATCTATTGGTTCTGCTAGAGAAGAAGTGAACATGGGTCTGTGGGAAGTAGGGGTAGAAAGAGGTGAAAACTCTACCTCTATCAGTAAAAGAGAAAGAGTTGGAAGATGATCTTCCGACAAATGTTAGCATAACAATAATTGCTAACATTTATATAACATTTGGGCTTCCCTAGTGGCTCAGACAGTAAAGAATCTGCCTGCAATGTGGAAGACCTGGGTTTGATCCCTGGTTTGGGAAGATCCCCTGAAGGAGGGCATGGCAACCCACTCCAGTATTCTTTTTTTTTTTTAATTGGAGGCTAATTAATGTACAATATTGTAGTGGTCTTTGCCATACATTGACATGAATCAGCCATGGGTGGATGATTCATGTCATCCCTCCCACCTCCCACCATACAACTCCCACCTCCCTCCCCATCCCATCCCTCTGGGTCATCCCAGTGCACCAGCCCTGAGCACCCTGTATCATGCATTGAACCTGGACTGGTGATCTATTTCACATATGATAATATACATGTTTCAATGCTATTCTCTCAAACCATCCCACCCTTGTTTTCTCCGACAGAGTCCAAAAGTCTATTCTTTACATCTGTGTCTCTTATGCTGTCTCGCATATAGGGTCATCATTACTGTTTTTCTGAAGTATTCTTGCCTGGAGAATCCCCATGGACAGAGGAGTCTGGCCGACTACAGTCCATGGAGTCACAAAGAGTCAGACATGACTGAGCGACTTTCACATATAACATTTACTATGGACCAGGCACTGGAGAAGGCAATGGCACCCCACTCCAGTACTCTTGCCTGGAAAATCCCATGGATGGAGGAGCCTGGTAGGCTACAGTCCATGGAGTCGCTAAGAGTCAGACATGACTGAGTGACTTCCCTTTCACTTTTCACTTTCATGCATTGGAGAAGGAAATGGCAACCCACTCCAGTGTTCTTGCCTGGAGAATCCCAGGGACAGGGGAGCCTGGTGGGCTGCCGTCTATGGGGTTGCACAGAGTCGGACATGACTGAAGCGACTTAGCAGCAGCAGCAGCAGCATGGATCAGGCACAGTCGTAAGTACATTATAAATATCAATTCACTTAATCCCTACAAAAAGTACATCAGAAATCCTGAGTCCTTTACTTACTAATGGTGGGATAAGCAGGAAACTCTTTACTTCACTGAACCTCTGCTGAAAATGTGGGTAATAGAAGTAGCTACCCTAAGGCTCATGGGGTTGTTGTGATGAATAAATAATAAAATACACAATGCACTTGGCTGGCTCCTGTCTGGAACACAGTAAGCACAGAACAAATCATTAGGAAAGGTAAAAAACATCAAACATGCATTACACTGGCTGATTAATTCCCTTTTGAAATCCCCATCTCTCTTGCACAAATGATTCTTATAACTTCCTACAGATTTCCCGCATTTTTGGGGTACTGTTTCTCCCAGTGGTGGGGGTCGAGGGAGGGTTGGGAGAAGATGAAGTCTTCTTAGGGACACTGATTTTCTTTGCAATCCAGCCAATTATGACATGACTTCTCTCCAATCTTTACATTTTTTTCCCCAAGTCCTTCCCTTTCCCCCCAAAGATATAAGTTTTTGAAACTCAGAAAACAGGAAAAGGTTCCTTCGTCTCTGCTAGACACTATTTCCCTCTGAAGGCAAAAGCATAAAAGAGTGCCCCTGCGTCCTTGAAGTGTGGTCCTTAGACCAGCAGCATTGGCATCTCCTGAGAGCTTATTAGAGGTGTGTAGATCTAGAAAATTTAAAAAAAAAATGCTAGACATGTACAGGTCTAGAGAAAAATTAAATCTATGAAATAAAAGAATATGCATTTGGGACTCTGAAGAAAATCTAAGTATAGTCAAATCTAACTATGATCACTTAAAGTTAAATATTGAGATAAGGGAGGTTGTTTTGCATTAATATCTGTGATGGTTAATTTTATGTATCACCTTGAAGAGTATCTTTGAATGTGATCCACATTTAAATCGGTGAACTTTAAGTAAAGTAGATGGTCCTCCATAGTGTCATTGTTGTCGTTCAGTCACTCAGTCGTGTCCGACTTTTTTCGACCCCATGGACTGCAGCACGCCAGACTCCCCTATCCTTCATCATCTCCTGGAGCTTGCTCAAACTCATGTCCATTGGGTCAGTTGTGACATCAAATCATTGCATTCTCTGTCATTCCCTTCTCCTCCTGCCTTCCATCTTTCCCAAAATCAGGGTCTTTTCTAATGAATCAGCTGTCCATGTCAGGTGGCCGAAGTATGGGAGTTTCAGCTTCAGCATCAGTCCTTCCAGTGAATATTTAGAACTGATTTTCTTTAGGATTGACTGGTTTGATCTCCTTGAAGTCCAAGGGACTCTCAAGAGTCTTCTCCAACACCACAGTTCAAAAGCATCAATTCTTTGACACTTAGCCTTCTTTATGATCCAACTCTCATATCCATACATGAGTACTGGAAAAACTATAGCTTTGATTATATGGACCTTTCTTGGCAAAGTCATGACTCTGCTGTCTAGGTTGGTCATAGCTTTTCTTCCAAGGAGCAAGCATCTTTTAATTTCATGGCTGCAGTCACCATTTGGGGTCATTTTGCAGCCCAAGGAAATAAAACCTGTCACTGTTTCCATTGTTTCCCCATCTATTTGCCATGAAGTGATGGGACTGGATGCCACGATCTTTGTTTTCTGAATGTTGAGTTTTAACCCAGCTTTTTCACTCTCCTCTTTCACCTTCAAGAGGCTCTTTAGTTCCTCTTTACTTTCTGCCGTAAGGGTGGTGTCATCTGCACATCTGAGGATATTGATATTTCTCCCAGTAATCTGGATTCCAGCTTGTGCTTCATCTAGCCTAGCATTTCGCATGATATACTCTGCATATAAAGGATTTAGTGTAGTTAATGAAGCATAAGTAGATGTTTTTCTGGAATTCTCTTGCTTTTTCTGTGATCTAGTGGATGTTGGCAATTTAATCTCTGGTGCCTCTGCCTTTTCTAAATTCAGCTTGAACATCTGGAAGTTCTCAGTTCGTGTACTGTTGAAGCCTGGCTTGGAGAATTTTGAGCATTACTTTGCTAGTGTGTGAAATGAGTGCAATTGTGTGGTAGTTTGAACATTCTTTGGCATTGCCTTTCTTTGGGATTGGAATGAAAACTGACCTTTTCCAGTCCTGTGGCCACTGCTGAGTTTTCCAAATTTGGTGGCATATTATTGCTAAGTCGCTTCAGTCGTATCCGACTCTATGCAACCCCATAGACGGCAGCCCACAAGGCTCCCCCATTCCTGGGATTCTCTAGGCAAGAACACTGGAGTGGGTTGCCATTTCCTTCTCCAATGCATGAAAGTGAAAAGTGAAAGTGAAGTCGCTCAGTCGTTAACAGCATCATCTTTTAGGATTTGAAATATACTCATCACCTCCACTAGCTTTGTTCATAGTGATGCTTCCTAAGGCCCCCTTGACTTCACACTCCAAGATGTCTGGCTATAGGTGAGTGATGGCACCATCGTGGTTATCTGTGTCATGAATATCTTTTTTGTATAGTTCTTCTATGTATTCTTGCCACCTCTTCTTAATATCTTCTACTTCTTATCTTATCCAATCACCTGAAGACGTGAATAGAATAAAAACACTGCCCTCCCAAGGAAGAGGGAATCCTCCAGCAGATTGAGTTTGGACTTTATCTGCACCACTGGCTCTCCTGGTCTTGCATGTGCCAGCCCACATTGCAGGCTTTTTAACTTGCTAGCCTCCATAACCATGTGAGCCAAATCCTTATAATAAATCTCTGTCCACACATGTACAGAATATATATGCATCCTATCGGCCCTGTTTCTCTGGAGAACTCTGATTAACATAATGTCTAAGTTCAGAAATAGATTATTTGTGATAAAAAGATTTCAGGGAACCACTGAGCAAGACCACCATCTTAATGTCATGCCAGTGCATTCTCTTAAATGGCTAAGGGCACCCTGGTCTGCATTAAATGCCTACATAGATCTCATTTCTTCGGAGACTTTCTACTTTGAAAGTAAAGCGAACTGGAGGTTTGACTGATTGAGGATTGATTGATACTTGCTGACTCTTCCAATTTAATTCTGTTTATATGTGTAAACTCCTGTCATTCTACCTTATTTAATGTTGATTAAACTTTAAACTTACAATGTTGGTTATTCAAAATCAAAATATTCTTCAGATTCCTTCATTGTGATTCTCAGTGCAATTTAGATTTCTCCAGCTGTGCTCTAAATCCTTTTCTCAATTGTTACAGAATATATTATAATACTTTGCACATAATAGGCAAAAAACATGTATTGGCTCACTTATTTCAGTCCAATATAAGCAAAGCTCTCCATTTATCTTCAGTCATTTGATATATACATATATATATTTATATCTCCAGTATGGAAATCCTGAGATGACAAAAAACCAACAAACTTTCTTATTCTCCTACGGTGACTTTCAAATTAGTTACCTTTTAGGGTCCAAAGGCATGTTTGTTGGAGAAGAACTGACTTTAGGAAATATACCAATACTTCTAAAGTTAACACATAGAAAAGTTTGTCTCATTCATTTGTTCACCAAATATTGTTAAGTTCACAGGTTTGGTCAACGCACCTGGCTAAATGCTGAAAAGATACCACTAAAGGCTGGCCCACAATCCCTTATCTACAATTGGGAAATTCTCAAAACTGCAATTTTCTTCTGAAATTTGTTTAACAAAATTCATTTGGCTGCAAAACTAGATCTCGGCTAATACAAGTGGTCTTTACTGTTTCCACTCAACTTTAATGTTTAGGTATATCACTGACAAAATATTTATGTATTTGACCCCAGGGGAAAGATCCAGACCCACCAAGAGTATTTCCTCTTAATGATTTATGCACCATTTTACCTTTTCAAAAGATGGGGGAGTGGGATTCTGGTTCTGAAACATTTCTGACTACAAACATTTCAAATAGGGACTGCAAATCTGTTCCCAAAGAATTTATAGACCTATGCACATACAAATCACCTGACCAGCTGTTAAATCATGCTAGCGCTCAGTGTTCACTCAAGTTTTAAAATTGAAGTGCTGGGGATAGCATCAGTACTTTTTAAAATTCCTCAGGTGATTCTAATATACATCCGGATTCGAGAGTCACTGTAATTGACATATAGAACGACAGGATACTGATTAAGTGACTTTGGGAGTGCCTGCCAGAGTTCAGAATCCCATCCTTTCATGAGTATGCTGAAAAAAATGCCGTGTGTTGAGACGAGAGTGACCAGGAGCGTAGGGGGTGGACACGATGACATAAGAAATCATGATATCAATAAATAACTCAAGTAACTGGAAATTAGATGGAGAAGAAAAGACTTAAGCAAAATGCGTGTAATATCAGCCTATAGAACTTGATTTTGTTTGCATAGCTCCAGAGGATAAATCAAATTCTGATTCAATAAATACCTATCAAACACTTTTGTTTCTTTATTTACTTATGGCTGTGCTGGATCTTCATTGCTGCGTGGGCTTTTCTCTAGTTTCAGTAAGCAGGGGCCACTCTGCAGTTGTGGTCGGTGCAGGCTTCTCATTGCAGTGGCTTCTCTTGTGGAGCACGGGCTCTGTGGTGTGCAGGTTTCAGTAGTTGTGGCTCCTGGGCTCGAGCACAGGCTCAATAGTTGCGGCAAACAGGCTTAGTTGCTCCAAGGTATGAGGGATACTCCTGGATCAGGGATCGAACCTGTGTCTTCTGCATGGGCAGGCAGATTCTTTACCACTGAGCCACCAGTGAAGCCCCCAAACACTCTCTTAGTGTCAAGGTCTATGCCAAGGACTTTCACATATGTCTTCATTTAATTATTTGAATTCTCAGTTAATGCCATTCTTGCCACAATAAGAAGTAGATATCAGTCCTCCTTTACAAGTGAAGTGAACAGAAGTAGAGTGTTTTGCCCAGGACCATAAAATGATTAGTGAATGGAGTCATGATTCAATACTAGTTTTTTCCAGACCCTACATTTACTGTGTTTCTATAACTCCCTCCAAGAGTGAAAGACACAAGAAGGCAGATTTGAGGGCTTTTAATAAGAAAAATTTTTCTGATCATTAGGGTGTACCTGGGAACGGCATGGTCAGTCATGGGATATAGTGAGTTCTCCATTATTGGGGGTAATCACATAGAAGCTTAGTGACTATTTAGTGAGAATATTGTAGAAGAGTTTCGACATCAGATAAGACATTAGATGACATATTTTGAGGCTCTCCCAGCTCTGAAATCCTTAAATCTATGACTTTAAATACACAAGTAGAATGTTAAATAACAAAGCAAGCCAGCATACATCTAGGACCCAAACATATGAATGATATAGGAGTTTCACAAACAGGCAAGGGTTCTGGTAACAGTGTGCCCAGAAACGACCTCCTGGAGGTGCCTTAAAGCAGTGGTCCCCAAACTTTTTGGCACCAGGGATTGGTTTCATGGAAGACAATTTTTCCATGGATCAGGATGGAAGGATAGTTTCAGGGTAATTCAAGCACATTACATTTATCGTGCACTTTATTTCTATTGTTATTACATCAGCTCCACCTCAGATCATCAGGCATTAGATACCAGAGGTTGGGGACCCCTGCCTTAAAGAATGGTTTGGGTGTGGGCAGGACATTTGATGAGGAGGAAACAGCACATACAGAAGCACAGAGGTAGGGAGATGCATTTGGAGGACAATAATTATTTCAGCCTATCTTGGGTAGAAAGCTCACATATAGGGGGTAAGATTGAGCAACAAGATTAGAAAAATAGTATTAGTTTCAGGCATGCTCAGTCGCTTCAGTCATGTCTGACTCTTTGTGACCCCATGGACTGTAGCCTGCCAGGCTCCTCTGTCCATAGGATTCTCCAGGCAAGAGTACTGGAGTGGGTTGCCATGTCCTCCTCTAGGGGATCTTGATGACCCAGTGATAAAACCTGCATCTCCTGCAATGCAGGCAGATTCTTTACTGCTGAGCCACCGGGAAAGCCCAGTGGCTCTGAAGGTGTTTTTTGGGTTTTGTTTTTCCCCTAAGAGTGGACGGTCTTTAGAATTTTTTTTCCAAGGGATCATATAAATAATATATATATATATTAAAAAGATGAGAACAGTAAATAGAAGACAGCTATAATTATACAGGGCCCAAATTGGTCAGCAGCAAGAGGATTAAAAAGAAAGAGACAAGAAGAATCATCAGAACATTTATGTGAATTTTAAATGGGTCAAAAATGTACTTGTAAAAATGAAACTATGACTGTACTAGAAGAAAATTTAGGTAACCTCTTTTATAGTCTTGAGATGAAGAAAGATTTTCTAAGCATGATTCCAAAGTAAGAAATAAAGGAAAATATTGACATTTTTGATTACATAAAACTTAACATTTCTGGTAGTATAAAACAGCATAGGTTAAAAAAACAATTGATAACCTGGAAAAATATTAGCAATTTGTATATAACATTACTAGGATTTAATATCCAGATAATATCCTTAATAAAGGGTTTAAAAGACTGCTTTGAAAGAGATGAGCAATCCAAAATAGAGAATATTTAAAGTACATGAATAGGTAATTCACAAAATAAGGGGCATATTCAAAACATTGAATGAAATCTAGAAGAAAGGCAATTCGATAGTTCAGTTCAGTTCATTTCAGTCGCTCAGTCGTGTCCAACTCTTTGTGAGCCCATGAACCGCAGCACTCCAGGCCTCCCTGTCCATCACCAACTCCTGAAGTTTACCCAAACTCATGTCCATTGAGTCAGTGATGCCATCCAGCCATCTCATCCTCTGTCGTCCCCTTCTCCTCCTGCCCTCAATCTTTCCCAGCATCAAGGGTCTTTTCAAATGAGTATCAGGTGGCCAAAGTATTGGAGTTTCTGCTTCAACATCAGTCCTTCCAATGAACACCCGAGACTGATTTCCCTTAGGATAGACTGGTTGGATCTCCTTGCAGTCCAAGAGACTCTCAAGAGTCTTTTCCAACACCATAGTTCAAAAGCATCAACTCTTCTGCTCTCAGCTTTCTTTATAGTCTAACTCTCACATCCATACATGACTACTGGAAAAACCATAGCCTTGACTAGACAGATCTTTGTTGACAAAGTAATGTCTCTGTTTTTTAATATGCTGTCTAGGTTGGTCATAACTTTCCTTCCAAGGAATGTCTTTTAATTTCATGGCTGCAGTCACCATCTGCAGTGATTTTGGAACCCAAAAAAGTAAAATCAGCCACTGTTTCCATATCTATTTGCCATGAAGTGGCAATTCAAAAAACCATTGGTAAAAGCAAAATTTTGCTAATTTAGCAATAAGGAAAAATAAGAAAATCTGTATATTTTTGTCCCAATAACTTTACTTCTAATAATTTAGCCTAAATAAATAATCAGGTAGAGACTTCCTGGTGGCATAGTGGATAAGAATCCACCTGCCAAGGCAGGGGACATGGATTTGATTCCTGATCTGGGAAGATTCCACATGCCACAGAGCAAATAAACCCGTATACCACAACTACTGAAGCCCACACACCCTAGAGCCTGTGCACGGCAACAGGAGAAGTCACTGCAATGAGAAGCCTGCTCACCACAAGAAAGAGTAGCCCCTGCTCATCACAACCAGAGAAAGCCCACACAATGCAATGAAACCAGCATAGCCAAAAATAATATAAATTGATTTTTAAATATTATTTTAAAAAAGAAATCATCAGGTATGTGTACATGTGTAGAGATATTTGGGTTTCCTAGGTGGCTCAATGATAAAGAATCTGCCTGCCAATTCAGAAGACACAGGTTCAATCCCTGGGTAGGGAAGATCCTGTGGAGAAGGAAAAGGCAGCACACTCCAGTATTCTTGCCTGGAAAATTCTGTGGACAGAATGGAGCCTGGCGGGCTATAGTCCATGAGGTTGCAGAAGAGTTGGACATGGCTTAGCAACTAAACAACAATAGAGATATTCATTGTGATGTTGTATGTAGTAGTGAAGAGTAGGTATAAGGTTAATATTTTATAAGAGGATATCAGTTAAATACATGAAGATATATCCATTTATTTGGATGTTGCTGCTGCTGCTGCTAAGTCGCTTCAGTCGTGTCCGATTCTGTGCAACCCCAGAGACGACAGCCCACCAGGCTCCCCCGTCCCTGGGATTCTCCAGGCAAGAACACTGGAGTGGGTTGCCATCTTCTTCTCCATATTTGGATGTTATGAAACCATTAAAACTGTTTTGTAGACATAGCTTTATTAACAAGAAAAGATGTGCACAATTCACTAGACAGTTAACAAGTTAAGAAGACAACCCAAAAATATGTATAGTATAATCTCATTTTTTAAAATACATGGGATTTTTAAATTTATGGCAAGCATAAATGTACAGTGTCTAGAAGAATGTACATTACAATATTGAGAAAAGGTATCTCTAAATGGTGAGAGGACTGATAATCTTTTACTGTCTTCTCTATACTTGCTAAAATATATGAAATCTTACATTTCAATGAACTCTTTAATGTTCATTTTACAAAGGCATAATAAAGTCATTTCTACTTAGGAGACAGATAACTTACTAGCCTGACTTAACAACTGGATTGGGCGACAAGAGAGATAGGAGAATTAATAATAGCACTGAAGTTTGGACCCAGAATTAACCTAAGAATAATACTGGAAGTGAAGAAAGGATGACAGCAAGGGAATCACTTTGAAGTTGAGAAATTGAGTTTCATGTTAATCTTTGTGTCTGAGATGACATGAAAGACAAGCAGAAGTATCTGGCAAGCACTCTTTCTTCATTTCTCTGACCAAAATGATGAATGTGGGAACCACACAGTTTTCAGCCTACTCTGTGTTGAAATGAGGATTCTATCCTCAGTGGATGGTTTTGAGGCAAGCAAAGACTAAGCTGAGGTAAAGTGAGAGTGAAGTCGCTCAGTTGTGTCCGACTCTTTGTGACCCCATGGACTGTATGTAGCCTACCAGGCTCCTCCGTCCATGGGATTTTCCAGGCAGGAGTACTGGAGTGGGGTGCCATTTCCTTCCCCAGAGGATCTTCCCAACCCAGGGATCGAACCTGGGTCTCCCGCATCGTAGGCAGATGCTTTACCATCTGAGCCACCAGGGAAGTTACTACCATCTGAGTCACCAGGGAAGCTGAGGTAAAGTGACATGTAAATTTGAAGGGGTGCCAAAAATCTCAGATCAAGATACGTAATATTTTATGCAGTATTTTTGAACATCAAATGCAAAGAAAATATCCGCAATGAACAAAATAAAGACAAGATCAATATTACTAATGTTTTATTCCTTTTGCCCCGTGCTCCAATATGCTCAACATGAAGCTACCACTTATCCTATCCTTATTTAAATTTTTTATATTTTGTTTGGCATTGATTTTTTGCATTAATTTCCATTCCTTAAATAATAAATGAAGATATTATCTATATTCATTACTGAAGGGTATTTTTAGTGCCCCTTAAATGTTGTGCCTGAGGCAAATGCTTTGTTTTCTTTGCCCTAGTCCCAGACCTGTTTAAGAGAAATGGAGAAAATGTCACCTATGTGTATTAGTTCACTAGGGCTGTCATAACAAAGTACCACAAACTGGCTGGCTTAAATGAAGTTGATTGTGTTACAGTTCTGGATGTTGGAAGTCCAAGGTCAAGGTGTTGGTAGGTTTGGTTCCTTTGAGGGCTGTGCTACAGAATCTGTTCCATACCTTTCTCCTAGACTCTGGTGGTTTCAGGAAATCTTTGGTGATCTTTGCTCTATAGATGCTTGATCCCAATACTTGTTTTCATGGTGTTCTCCCTGTGCCTGTGTCTGCCTCGAAATTTTCCCTTTTGTAAAGACACTGGTCATACAGGATTAGGGGCCCACCCCATTCCAATATGACCTCATCTTATCTTAAGTAGTTATGTCTACAATCACCCTATTGCTATGTAAAGTCATATTCTTCCCTACTGGAGATTTAGGACTTCAATAAATGAATTTGGGAGAGGGGACACAATTCAACCTGTAACACCATGTTTAGTAAATTTTCTATATGCTTTAGTCTAGTATTCTTTAGAAGTCTTAACACAGTTAAGCTCAGAGTTTCCATTCTGCATTCAGCGATGAGCAGGGTTGACTTATAGCCTCTGACTTCCTTTTGACTACAAATACTACGACTATCTGACTATTAGTTCTATATCTGCATGCACGCTAAGTTGTTTCAGTCATGTCTGATTCCTTGCGACCCTATAGACTGTAGCCTGCCAGCCTCCTCTGTTTATGGGATTCTCCAGACAAGAATACTGGAGTGGGTGGCCATGCCCTCCTCCTCGGAATCTTCCTAAATCAGGGATCAAACCCATGTCTCTTATGGGTCCTGCATTGGCAGGCAGGCTCTTTACCACTAGCGCCACCTGGGAGGCCCAATAACTGGCTGACAAATCATTAATATTAACCGTCAGTTCATTAGAAAAAATTACATTCATTCCTCCTATTTTGAAGAGAAAACACTTCATTATCATTTAATGAGTAAAAAACCCCAAGATAGATCAGAATATTCCTGACATTATGGAGGATGTCACTTAGATCTATATGTGGACTTCCCAAAATCTAGTTAAAGGAAAAAAAAAAAAATATATATATATATATATACATTGTTGTTGTTGTTCAGTCGCTAAGTCATGTCTGAATCTTTGTGGTCCCCATGAACTACAGAAAGCCAGGTCCCCTGACCTTCACTGTCTCCCAGAGTTTGCCTAAATTCATGTCCATTCGGTCGATGATGCCATCCAACTATCCCATCCTCTGTCACCACCTCTCCCCCTGCCCTCAATCTTTCCCAGAATCAGGAATTTTTCCAGTGAATCAGCTCTTCACATCAGGTGGCCAAAGCATTGGAGCTTCAGCTTCAGCATCAATCCTTCCAATGAATATTCAGGGTTGATTTCCTTTAGGATTGACTGGTTTGATGTCCTTGGTATCCAAGGGACTCTCCAAGAGTCTTCTCCAGCATCACAATTCAAAAGCATCAATTCTTCAGTGCTCAGCCTTCTTTATGGTCCAACTCTCACATCCACACATGACTACTGGAAAAACCATAGCTTTGACAATACAGACCTTTGTCAGCAAAGTGATGTCTCTGCTTTTTAATAAGCTGTCTAGGTTTGTCATGGCTTTTCTTCCAAGGAGAAAGAGTCTTTTAATTTTGTGGCTTAATTTTAATTTTAATTTTGTGGCTTAATTTTAATTTTAATTTTGTGGCTGCAGTCACTATCTGCAGTGATTTTGGAGCCCAAGAAAATAAAATCTGTCACTGTTTCCACTTTTTCCCCATCTATTTGCATATTTATATCATATATTGCATATATATTTATATTATAAACATATATACATATTTTATATATAATGTATATAATTACATAAAAGCAATGGGGCTTCCCTGGTGGCTCAGATAATAAAGAAACTGCCCACAAAGTGAAAGACTCGGGTTTGATTCCTGGGTCAGGAAGATCCCCTGGACCAGGGGATGGCTACCCTCTCTAGTATTCTTGCCTGGAGAATTCCATGGACAGAGGCTACAGTCCATGGGGTTACAAAGAGTTGGACACAGCTGAGTGACTAACAGTAACTAAAAGCAATACAGAAAGACAAAAGAGGGAGGAACGTAGACCATGGTGAGCTCAAAATATTCCCTATCTTCAGACTTCTATTCCTTAAACTGAGTTCTAGCATTTCTACTTGGAAAAACATCCTTTTAAAACTTAAAACACGTCTGCCACTCCGACCACCTTCTGCCAACCCCTGTGTTCTCCCCAAGGAAGCAGGAACTGCTTAACCAGACTGATAAGGCTCAAAATACTCATCTGGCCACACATAAAATATAAGCATTCACCATGCATTTAAATGCAAAAGGTACATACAGGTGACCTCTTTGCCTTCTCTATTCTTGGGGTTACGGAGAAGGCGATGGCACTCCACTCCAGTACTCTTGCCTGGAAAATCCCATGGACAGAGGAGCCTGCTAGGCTACAGTCCATGGGGCCGCTAAGAGTCAGACATGACTGAGTGACTTCACTTTCACTTTTCACTTTCCACTTTCATGCCCTGGAGAAGGAAATGGCAACCCACTCTAGTGTTCTTGCCTGGAGAATCCCAGGGACAGAGGAGCCTGGTGGGCTTCTGTCTATGGGGTCGCACAGAGTCGGACACGACTGAAGCGACTTAGCAGCAGCAGCATTCTTGGGGTTAAGTGTGTAAATAGGCCTAGAATTGCCACCAAGGAAAAGCATGTCCTTCCAGCTGTTAGGGAACTGGTTATTGCTTCTTACTGTGGTAACTTGTGGCTTCCCAGAGAGTGGTGACATGTCAAGGTAATAGATTGGGTTTGAGAGCAACAGGTGGGAGGCACTGTTTAGGCTTCCATGAATGTTTTTTTTTAAATAAACACTGATTAATTGGAATGTGTCCAGAGGTACAACGGTAACCCTTTGGGAAACACTGACCTAGGCTATGTGTATCAGGTATTAATAAATGACCCTGGACAACCTGTCCTTCACCTTGTCCTCTCCTCTTGTTGAAAGATGAACTGTAAGTCAAGGAAGCAGCCACAGGTGAGGCAGGCGTTGGTTCTGATGGCTAATCTGATATGAACAATCAGCCTATAAAAATGCATCTTATTTGCACCCACAAAGCTCAGCAGGAGGAGCTCCTCTCCTCACTTCTTTGCAGGCCATAGCCCTTTTAAAAACTCTTTTCCTACCCCCCCCCCGCCCAACCCCCACCCTGTGATGGCTCAGCAGGTTAAGAATCCATCTGCAATGCAGGAGACACAGGAGGTGTGGGTTCCATCTCCATGGGTCAGGAAGATCCCCTGGAGAAGGAAATGGCAACCCACTCCAGTGTTCTTGCCTGGAGAATTCCGTGGACAGAGGAGCCTGGCAGGCTACAGTCCATGGGGTCACAAAGAGTCGGACACGACTGAGTGACTAAGACTTTCACTTTCCCTACCAAGGCTCTCGGTGTTCCTCGTGACTTGATAGCATCTGATTAACAAAAGAGATGGAGCAGAGAAGGGGACACACTGCCTGATCCACCCCAGGCCTCACACCCTTCACCCCACCCCAAGGACTGCCCACTTCCTAGAACTAATTAGAAAAAGTACAATCAATAATGCATTAGCCAGTCTTTTGAAATTCCTCTTGGGTCAGCAGGCATGGGCCCTGCTGAATTTTACACTTGAGAAATTAACCAATTCTTGATTTTATTTCAAAGGTCAGAGTAATAGGGAACATACTTCTTTCATTTCCAAGAAATTCATTTTAAAATTGGCATCTCACACATAATAATATCACTTACAATAAGTCTGAAGCTAAAGTAAAAAGAACTTTTCTCCCTAATCATCCTATCAATCTTTGAAAATCTTTAGGTATTAACTGTATTTAATATTTCCCTCCCAACAATAATGTCACATGTGATTCTGATAAAATATCATTTAAGTATGTATGAATCTGAAGTATTAAAATTTTTAAAGTGAGCGATAAACAAAAGTACATCAAGATACTAGTATATTCATTGTTGAATTTTTGAAATGGCAAACTCCTGGAATGGACAAAAATATCTATTGATGGGGATCTAAATAAATGAATCATAGTACATCCACAAAATAGTAGTACATTGTGCCATTTGCTTTTTTATTTTTAATGAAATTTATATCTGGAGGTCTTTAAGCCATAAAAAGGAACTAGGTAAATTTGTGTGTGTTTTCCTGAGAAAATCTCTGAGACACATAATTTTCTTTAATGATAGAGTGATCCCATTGGTGTAACTTTCTTAGAGTGTGTGCATGTGTGTGTCTGTGTCTGTTCCTCTGTATGAAAGGTAGAGTCATTCATTCAATAAAATATGTATTATGCCCTGTTATGGACCAGGCACTGGGATTTTTTTTTAAAAGATATTACAGAAACAAAGAGGAACAAGACAAAGTCCTTATTGTTAACAAGCTTATTTGTGAATGGAGCAGAAAAACAGTAAGGAAGTAAATAAATAAATCAGATGCTTTTAGACAGTGACCAACACTAAGAAGAAATAAAACTGACTAACGACAAACTGCGTAAGATAGGCTGAGGTAACACCTGAAAGCCAGAATAGATCAGGGGAGTCTTTCAGGCAGAAAAACCTTCTGATGCAAGACCCTCAGATAGAACAAAGCCAGTGAGGTAAAACAGGGCTAAAGAAGATGGTAGAAATAATTGAAGAAGCAGGCAAAGCCAGATCAAGAAGAATCTTCTAGCTCATTTAAAGGAATTTACATCTTATTCTATATGCAGTAGGAAACCAAGGAAGCTGGGATTGAGCTGGGCTTGAGTGATGAGGGAGATGACCCAAGATGAATTACAAACCTTAAAAAATGCATAAGCACTCCCCATGCCAGTCCTTAGGATGCATTAGAGGCATCCAAAATGTAGGCAGAAACTTTTTCTCCACTGTTTTTTTAACTATGTACAAATAATATTTGAAATGTTTAATGAAAAAATGGGTTAATAATGTAAGGTGGCAAACCAACGCTGAGAATGTTTTCTGGTTTTTTGGTTTAATGTGCAATACTTTTTTCTAAGCATCAGTCTTCACCAGACTGTGAGCAAGGACAATGTCATACTTGCATTAACTAAGACCTCCAAACTTCTGAACTCCCCACCAATTAAGGAAAAAAAGTATTACTTTTTAAGTTCATCCTCTCTTCTAGCCAGTTCAAACCAATTCTTCACATCCTAGCTTGGGCTTCTTTAAAGAGAGAAATGATGTCTAACTCAGATTTAATGAGTTAATGCAGGAAGAACTTAAAGTTAGGTGCATATTGGTACTACCCAGAAAGTTAGTACAGGTTCCTCTAGAGGATCACTGCCATAGGATAAGATCTGAATATCTGCATTTTATTCAAAGTTTCCAGGTGATTGATATGCACCCAAGCTTGAGAACCAGCAAGTTAACATATGTGCCTAATCTAGTGTCATTCCTGGCATAGCAAACCCTAATAAAAAAATGTTTGCTCCTCACTCTTCCTCCTTCTGTCTGAACTACAGAGTAGTTGGTTTCCCTTCTATCATCTGTCTCACCAACTCTTCAGTGAAACTAACAAAATGAAAACTAAGAGAGATAAAATGTATGACCCTTGTTTAGTTGTTACGTCGTGTCTATTTGCAACCCATGGACTGCAGCATGCCAAGCTCCCATGTCTTTCACTGTCTCCCAGAGTTTGCTCAGATTCATGTCCATTGAATTGATATGCTATCTAACCATCTCATCCCCTGCTCCCCCTTCTCCTTTGACTTCAATCTTTCCCAGCATCAGGGTATTTTCCAGTGAGTCAGCTCTTCGCATCAGGTGGCCAAAGTACTGGAGCTTCAGCTTCAGCATCGGTCTTTCCAATGAATATTCAGGGTTGATTTCCTTTAGGGTTGACTAGTTTGATCTCCTTGCAATCCAAGGGACTCTCATGAATCTTCTCCAGCACAATTTGAAAGCGTCAATTATTCAGTTCTTAGCCTCCTTTATGGTCCAGCTCTCATATCTGTACATGACTACTGGAAAAATCATAGATTTGACTAGAAGAACCTTTGTTGACAAAGTAATGTCTGCTTTTAAATATACTGTCTAAGTTTGTCATAGCTTTCCTTCTGCGGAGCAAGCATCTTTTAATTTCATGTCTGTAGCCACTGTCTGCAGTGATTTTGTACTATTCTGCACAAATAATACAAGTCCTGTGTGCAAATGTTAAGTTTTATGTGCCCTGCAATTACAGACACTTTTTTGGCCACTTTAAAGAATTTGCATATGCATGAGATGGGTAGGAATAGTGTGGGACCTGTCCCTCTCAAAGAGTGACAGTTGATGGTAATGATTTGCTCCAGCCCCCTGAGCCTCCCCAACATGAGAGAGTGATTCATTTGCATTCAGACTCATCCACACTGTTGGTAATATCTCCAGACACCACTGACTGACTCAGCCTCCCTGGAAGTAAAGGTCAGGCACTGACAAGGCTGCAGCTGTGCCCACCATAATTGGAGCCACTGAAGTTCCTGGAGGTACTGAAGTACCCTGAGACTCTGACTCTTCCCACAATCTCACCTCTGAAGAGCTGCATGAACTCTGGGTCTCCCAGTGGAGGGGCCAGAGAAACGCAACTCAAGAGTATGGAGGAGGTTACTTCTTCTGACAGATGAGACAGAAAAAGAAGGCAGCAGATAAAGGAGACTTGCTCTTCTGGGTCCTCTCCCTACTCTCCTATCCATGTTGTACCCCTATTCCCCAAGCTCTATCCCCATATCAAATTGATACTTCCATGAATCAGTCCCTAAGGCCATCATCAGGCCCCCAAACACATAGCAACTAAAAGTGAGATGTTAAAACTAGGCAGCTGACCTCACTCCTCTTCATAAAATATGATGGACAAGGAGGACCCCCTACTCCCACCTCAGGAAGAACCAGAGGTATGAATGGGAGGACAGAGGAATTTCCCAGAAAACAGAAACATTGTCCACTAGATTGACAGAACGTTCACGACAGCACAGAGTCCTTGCCACGCCCATCCACCAGAGTCTGAAGGCATGCTGTGCACCAATGACAGCCAGACATTTTCACTCTGTCCCTTTTAAAATGGAAATTTCTTTTGCAATTTTTCCTGCTAAAGTTTAATTACTGCATATGCTTGTGTTGAAAACCAATAACTTATATTTAAGTTTTTACATCATTTGACACTGGGGAAACACAAGGAGACCAGATGGAAAGGAATGAACATCACTCAGAGACCATAGACTTTAAAGAAGACTTTATATAACTATGAAGAGGGATATATAAGTGCAAAGAAAAATGTGATATTGAGTACCAAAGAGATGGACTACGAAAATTCACTTCTACTAGCATGATGAGTATACCCTTGGCTTCTGCATCCCTGCTTTCAATAGCTATTATTGCCTTTTATATCTTTTCTTTTTTTTTTTCCTTTAGCATTTTCTAGTCTGACAGGTGTAAAGTGGTACGTTGATGTTAATATAGTTTGCATTTTTATGACTACTAGCACACTGGAGCATCTTGTGATATATTTATTGGTTGTTTGGATTTGCTCTTGTGAATTGCATAATCATACCCTTGTTTGTTTTTCTGTTGAGTTGTCTTCTTTGTCAAATTGTAAGAGCTCTCTGTGTATTATAGTTATTAACCCTTGCTAAATCCATCATCTGCTTTGCAAATATTTGTTCCAAATTTAATGACTGTCTACAAGCATTGCTTATACTTTATTTTACATAAAAATTTTAGTATTTATGTGCTCAGATATATCAATTTTTAAATTGATGCTAGAAAAAAATTTATCATAAAAAATTTTTTAATAGATTCTAGGCTTATTATTTTATCATCACCATTAAGGTCTTTCTTTCCCCATAGACTGTATGCCTTGTCTCTTAGATTTTTTTTCTAAAATTTTAACATTTTAATTTTTATAGTTAAGTCTTTGAACTGAAATTTACTTTTGTATATGTGAAACGTAGGAATCCAATTTTATTTTCTTATAGATGAACAACAAGTTGTACCAGCACCAATTGTTAAATAAATTGTTTTCTCCATGAATTAAAATATTCTCTTCATGTGTTAAATTTTGATGTTCCCTGTATGTCTGAATGAACAATTTGTCTACTCCTGAGTAGTGACATTGTAGAGGCAACTATCTTACCCCACCTCATATAACTTGCTTTGGCCTAAAGAAAGGGGCAGAAGTGACAGAATGCTAGTTTCAAGCCTAGGTCTCAATATGCTTTGCATATTCCTGTTTGTTCTCTTGCACCTTTCCCATAGCCATGAAAAGAGCTTTCTATAGCTTTTTCTCTATAACCACTGCCCCTTCAACTTAGAGACAGACCTTAAAGCAAAGCCAGTCAGACAAGTTCAGACAAGAAATATGGGTGAAAATACCTGTCAGGGTGGTCCATGCCAAGATCCTATTTGTCATTCCCATTGTGCCCTTGCTATCTCTGCAGTGACTTATACTATGCACATCAAATACAACCAAGACTGCCATTTTGACCACAGAAGATTGGACCAGTTATTCTTACCTATGCTGAAAGCATATATAGTTACCTGAACAATAGGAAGAGCTAATCCTTTGAGAAGCTTAGAATAAAACTCTGCCCAATAGGGATACCCTGTATCAAATGGTAACAAATCAACAGACTCCATTCCTCTTGCTAAGGATGAAGTAATGTGTACACAGAAAAGGGTGAGGATACCATTGAGTGATAAACGTTTGCTCCCTACTCCACATAGTTTGCGTCCATGCCAGTTTAGGAAGTGCTGGCTATTCTCTGGGGTTTAGCCTATGAATGTCAACAAATCTGTACTTTCTAACCTTTTATTTTCCAACAACAGAATAATAGCTGGTATATTTTAGTATTTACCAAGCAAAAAAATAATACCAAAGAATACCCTATATTTAACATATATATGTCATTTTGTTAAATCCTAATAAATTAATCTACGAGGTAGTTAGTATTCTTATTTTCTTTTTACAGGTGAGGAAACTGAGGTTTAGAGAAGTAAAATAACCAGTAAAATAACCAGTTCATTGTCATATAGCAGGGAAGCAGAACTGGGATACAAAATCAGACCTGTCTGGCTCCCAGAATAGTCTATAGCAATGGTTCTCAAAGTGTGGGCCATCAGCACCACCTGGGAACTTAGAAATTCTTGGGTCCTACCCAGACCTACAGAATCAGAAACTCTGAGAAAGGGACAAGACATCCACATTTTAACAAGCTCTCCTCACCAGGATTTTGATGCCCGCTTAAGTTTCAGAACCACTGCCTTAGACCATACTACCTCTACAAAATAGTTTTAAAGGCAGGAATAAATTCTGTGAGCATAAATGGTCTGAAAGTCTTCCTGAAGACTCTAAGCTGAGCTTTAGAGGATGTAGAGAATGAAAGTAGGTATAAAAAGGAGATGTCAAAAATTAAACATACTCTAACCAAATGGACTTCCCTGATGGCTCAGATGGTAAAGTGTCTGCCTGCAATGCAGGAGACCTGGGTTCAATTCCTCGGTCGGGAAGATACCCTGGAGAAGGAAATGGCAACCCACTCCAATACTCTTGCCTGGAAAATCCCATGGACAGAGCAGCCTGGTAGGCTACAGTCCATGGGGTCACAAAGAGTCGGACATGACTGAGCGACTTCACTTTCACTTTCAACCAAATGACCCAGTAATTGCACCCTTCGTTATTTACCCAAAGCAGTTGAAAACTTACGTGCATACAAAATGTAGCACATGGATATTTACAGCAGGTTTATCCAGAATTGCAAAATCTTGGAAGCAACCAAGATGTCCTATAGTAGATGAATGGATAAATAAACTGTGGGTATATCTACACAGTGGAATGTTATTCAGTGCAAAAAAAGAAGTGAGCTATTAAGTCATTAAAAAAATTGAGGAAATCTGCTCTTGTTGTTCAGTCAGTCACTAAGTCACATGCAACTCTTTGTGACTCCATGGACTGCAGCATGCCATGTTCCTCTGTCCTCCACTATCTCCCAGAGTTTGCTCAAATTCATGTCCATTGAGTCAGTGATGCCATCTAACCATTGCATCCTCTGATCCCCCTTCTCTTTTTGCCTTCAGTCTTTCCCAGCATCAAGGTTTATTTCAACAAGTCGGCTCTTTGCATCAGGTGGCCAAAGTCTTAGAGTTTCTGCTTCAGCATCCGTACTTCCAATGAATATTCAGGATTGATTTCCTTTAAGGTTGACTGGTTTGATCTCCTTGCAGTCCAAGGGACTTTCAAGAGTCTTCTCCAGCACTACAATTCAAAGACATCAATTCTTCAATGCTCAACCTTCTTTATGGTCCAACTCTCATATCCGTACATGACTACGGGAAAAATCATAGCTTTAACTATATGAACCTTTGTCCACAAAGTGATGTCTCTGCTTTTTAATAAGCTGTCTAGGTTTGTCATGGCTTTCCTTCCAAGGAGCAAGTGTCTTTTAATTTCGTGGCTGCAGTCACCATCTGCAGTGATTTTGGAGCCCCAAAAAGCAAAGTCTGTCACTGCTTCCACTTTTTGCCCTTCTTTTTGCCATAAAGTGATGGGACCAGATGCCATGACTTTAGTATTTTTTAATGCTGAATTTCAAGCTGTTTTTTTTTTTTTTTCCACTCTCCTCTTTCACTCTCATCAAGAGGCTCTTTAGTTCCTCTTCACTTTCTGTCATTAGAGTCGTATCTTCTGCATATCTGAGGTTGTTGATATTTCTCCCTGTAATCTTGATTCCAGCCTGTGATTCATCCAGCCCAGCATATCACATGACGTACTCTGCATGTTAGTTAAATAAATAGGGTAACAATGTACAGCCTTATAGTACTTCTTTCCCAATTTGGAACCAGTGAATTGTTCCATGCCCAGTTCTGTTGCTTTTTGACCCTCATACAGATCTCTCAGGAGACAGGTAAGGTGGTTTGGTGCTCCCATCTCTTGAAGAATTTTCCACAGTTTGTTGTGATCCATACAGTCAAAGGCTTCAGCATAGTCAATGAAGCAGAAGTAAATGCTTTTCTGGAACTCCCTTGCTTTCTCCATAATCCATTGAATATTGGCAATTTGATCTCTGTTCCTCTGACTCTTTGAAACCCAGCTTGTACATGCAGGATTTTTCAGTTCACGCGCTGGTGAAGCCTAGCTTGAAGGATTTTGAGAATAACCTTGCTAGCATGTGAAATGAGTACAATTGTACAGTAGTTTGAACATTCAATTGTACAGTAGAGGAAATTTAGATGCATATTAATAGGCAAAAGAAACCAATCTGAAAAGTCTACTTATTTGTAATAGATGACTCCAACTATATATGACATTCTGGAAAATGCAAAACCCTGGAGGCAGTAAAAAGATCAGTGGATGCCAGGGAATGGGGACTCTGAGAGATGGAGCAGAGAGATTTTTAGGGCAGTGAAAATACTTTGTATGATAATATAATGGTGGATACATGTCATTAGGCATTTTCCAAACTCATATAACATATAACATCAAGAGTGAACCCTAGTGTAAACTATGGGCTTTGGATGGTTACGATGTGCCAAGGGAGGTTTAGCAATTGTAACAAATGTACCACTCTGGTGAAGGATGTTGATATGGTAGAAATTATGCACATATGGGAGCAGAAAGCATATGGGAAATCCCCATACCCTCCTCTCAATTTTGCTGTGGATCTAAAACTACTTCTTTAAAAATTGCCTTAAATAAATAAAAAATAAAATACTAAATAGAGAAAAAGTACTTTGTCTGGGAAGGTTGAAAGTCAGAAGAGTAATTATGTGGATGGAAAGACCAAGACCAGCTTTCATGCAGGAGGTAATCATTAAAAGAAGCTATAAAGAACAGTTAGAATTTGAACAAAGAGCAAAGGACAGGACTTTCTATCTTGAGATTCTCAACCTTGGCACTAGGAATGTTTTGGAAGAGATCATTCTTTGTCATGGTGTCTGTCTTGTGCGTTGTAGAATGTTTAACAGCATCCCTAGCCTCTATCCACCAGACACCAGTGGCATCCTCCAGTTGGGCCAACCAGAAAGTCTCCAGATACTGCCAAATATCCCTGGCAATAAGAGGACGGAAAGAGCAATGTCACGCGTGCTTAAGAACCAGATAAAGAGCTAGGTGAAAGGAACAGCAGTTGGAAAGGCAAGGAGACAAATAACACAAAGCACGAGAATCGTTCAGTTAAAATACAGTGTTGTAAAAACTATTCATTATGAAAGTCAAAGCTGGAGTGTAATAAAGTAATGAATGGTGGGGCTAGAAAAGTCTTCTGGGACCACAAGTTTTCATGAAAAGTGGAAGTGTTAGTCGCTCAGTTGAGTCCAATTCTTTGTGACCCCATGGACAGTAGCCTGTCAGGCTCCTCTGTCTAAGGAATTTTCCAGGCAAGAATACTGGAGTGGGTAGCCATTCCCTTCTCCAGTGGATCTTCTTGACTCAGGGATTGAACCTGGGTCACTCACATAGCAGGCAGATTGTTTACCATCTGAGCCACCAGGGAAGCCTCACAGGGTGTCATACTTTCAACTTAAAAGTTTGGAGTATATCCTGTAAACAAAGAGGAAATATCAAAGGTCTTTGATCTAGAAATAACAGCTTAAGAGCACTAAGATTTGTGGATAATGCTGTTTAGAAAGAATTAAAATGATTGCTCAATGTCCTTCTTTGGGGAGAGCATTTTAAAGGACTGCTACATAGATAAACCATTAACACTCAATATTTTCTTCTTCAGGAGATATAGAAGCTGTAGCCTGTTTTAAAGACCAGAGGCCCAGAAAGGAACCAGATGGGGGCTCACTGAGCTGAATCTCAGGCGGGCGTCCAGTTTGTGTCTAGGCTGGAGTTAGAATCGTGGAGATGCAGAAGGAAACCCCGTCCTTCCTCGTGCCCACACCCTGTGGCCAAAAGTGGAACCCTCCCCCTAACACGCCTGCCTATGGAGCAGGCATTGGAGGCTGCACTGTACCTGTTTGGTGGGATGTTCCTGCTCCAGGCTTCTAACCTGAGTGACCACTGCTGGGCTGGCCCCCTCAGGCTTTTCAAGGCCACTTTGTGCCGCCCCCAAGGAAGGTTTCTGCTTCGTGGAGTCCAGACAGAGGCGAGTGGCTAACCTCACTTGGATAGGAGACAGAGGTATCCTAGTGGCTTCTGATCCAGGTGCTGTTGAATTGTGGGAGCTGGATGAGAATGAGACGCTCATTGACAACAAGTTCTGCAAATATAAGCACAATGACATTGTGTCTACAGTCAGTGTCCTGAGCTCTGGCACACAAGCTGTGAGCTGGTAGCAAAGACTTCTGGATCAAGGTTTGAGACCTTGCTCTGCAGATGGTTCAAAATTCCTACCGAGCTCATTCTGGGCAGGCCACCTGTGTTGCTGCCTTTCTCCACAAGGATCCTGTGTTTCTTTCATGTGACGAGGACAATAGAATCGTATTGGAGGATATCTGCTGTCCCAAGCCAGCCTCACAGATGGGCCATGGTGCCTCTGGCTACCTTCTTGCCTCCCCGGCTTTGCATCCTCAGCAGACTGAAGTCTTTGTCTTTGGTGATGAGAATGGGACTGTCCCCAATGTGGACACCAAGAGTGCAAGCTGTGCCCTCAGCTCGGTGGTGCAGTCCTAGTGCGTCTCTGGGCCGGTGTTCTCTCCACACAGTGCTCCCTTCCTGGCCTCTGTCAGCCACAACTACTCACTTGCTGTACTGGACTTAGACCTTTCGGAGGTTTAGAAGCCAGACCCAAAGAAACTTTGTGAGAGAGGCTACTTGGTCCGCACTGAATCACTCCCTTCTTACCACAGCGGGCTGGGACCGTGAAGTCCTCCACCATTTCAGGCCCACAGAACCTCTCCCAGAGCCTGGACCTAAGAGTGTTGCCAAGTAGATTAGATTTCAGACAAAAAGCAAATCCCCCGAGAGTATCCACTCCCTTTGCTCCTGCCCTCTCGTTGTGTGAGACAACACAGGAGCCTTATAGAGTGTGTCAGTACACCAGATCTGTGCAGTTAGTAGGCATTGTCTCTCAGGCTGGGGGAGGCTGGATTCTGAAGTCTTATAGTCAGGGAAGAACAATTTCCTTGAACAGGAAAAAAAGAAATATTTTCTACATCAGCTAGAGGATGGTGAATGCTTTTTGGACAAAAGTTTATGGAATTCTTCAGGAAAGCATACTAGAGTGGGTAGCCATTCGCTTCTCCAAGGAATCTTCCCAACCCAGGTCTCGAACCTAGGTCTCCTGCATTGCAGGCAGATTCTTTCCCGTCTGAGCCACGAGGGAAACCCCATATAAAATATTTCATACTAAAACCTTTTTCTTAAAAAGCTCTTAATTTGGAGAAGCAAATGGCAACCCACTCCAGTACCCTTGCTTGGGAAATCCCATGGGGAGTCTAGTGTGCAACAGTCCATGGAGTACAACAGGGCCGGACACGGCTTAGCGACTAACAACAGCAAATGGCAGTTCTAGCCAATGTGTGAGAACAAAGACTTGTAAGGAATCGGGGGTTGGGGCTGAAACCAACATCCTATTGTTTACAGATGTGAATGTCTACTTAGAAAAACCAAAATAAACTGCAAGCAAATATTTAAACTAAAAAAAAAAAAAAAAAAGCTCTTAATTTTTAAGTTTTTAAAAAAGGAGATTTTTAACATTTACTACTGTTTTTTTCTATCATACTGTAAGCTCTGAAGAAAGTGACTATTTTCAGCTCAGAACTGACATAAATGGGTGCTGCTGCTGCTGCGCTTAGTTGTTCAGTCGTGTCCAACTCTTTGCGACCCCATGAACTATAGTCCGCCAGGCTCCTCTGTCCATGGTATTCTCCAGACAAGAATACTGGAGTGGGTTGCCATGCATTCCTCCAGGGGATTTTCCTGACCCAGGGATCAAACTCAGGTCTCCCACATTGCAAGCAGATTCTTTACTGTCCAAGCTGCCAGGAAGGCCCAAGAATATTGGAGTAAGTAACCTCTCCCTTCTCCAGGGGATCTTCCCAACCCAGGAATTGAAACGTGGTCTCCTCCATTGCAGGTGGATCCAATGAATAAAGCTTTTGACAAAAGATGATGAAATATACATCTTGTTCTAAGGCGTAAGTGAACTTGACTTTTGCACTTCTGCATTACCTATGTCCAGTGATTATACTTCAATTTTCTGGTCTTTAGAGTCTATCTCGGGACCCATAAACCTCTCAGCACAAAATATTCATGACCTCATTTCACATGGCTCCCAACATAATATCATGTGCTGCTGTAACACTGTGATAATAATATGGTAATTAATGCTCAATTAGCTTTAGCAGCAAGTGAATTATTGTTGGAGAAGATGAAAGAGGGCAGTCCAGAATTAATTTTGTTAAACTAAAAACTTTTAAGAATTGGGGAAAATTTAAATCACAAGAAAAAGAAAAATAATATATTTCATAGGACATGAGATATTAAAATCTGAAGTAGACACAAATTTACTAAGTGGCATTCCCATTCTAATTCACATGATGCAAAAATGTCAGGATTATTAGTTCTATGAGTTATAGTCCTATTGGAGCAGACAATATGATAGAATATGTATATTTTCCATAGCGGTAATGCCCTTTCTGTGATTTTGATAAGTGCATCTTTAGTTACGCATTAATACATAAATAATAATACAATTTTGAATTTATAGAGCTCCTCTAAAAAAATCACATGTCCTAAAAAATTATATTCAAAGTGACCCTAATGAAAATAGATTTTTTCCACTGTGAAAGAATTTCCTCCCTCTCTCCAAAGTAACTGGGGAATGAACGGTAACAATCGAACAGAAGGCAGACAAGGCATGTCTAAACCAAATGTAAATATGTTGTCTTAAATATTTTACATACCTTTTGAAAGTCAGAAGAGACTTCTTTAGGAAGATGATTTTTTTAATTAACATATAAATATGCATCATGACTTATGCATGCATGCTAAGTCACTTCAGTCCTGACTCTTGGCAACCCCATAACCTGCCAGCTCCTTTGTCCATGGGATTCTCCCAGCAAGAATACTGGAGTGGGTTGCCATGCCCTTCTGCAGGGGATCTTCCTGAATTAGGGATCAAACCTGTGTCTCTTATGTCTCCTTCACTGGCAGGCAGGTTCTTTACCACCAGCAACACCTGGGAAGCCCATGACTGCCGAGGTCCAACCCCCGCTGATCCAGGGAGTTTGAAGCAGGGACGGTGTCGGCGAGGATCAGGATACAATAGCTTCAATTAGATATTAATTAGAGATATAAAGAGTAATGGAATGAGGATAGCTCAGTAGGAAAATTCAGTGGAGAAAAGAGGCTGAGTAGCTTGGTTTACGCGGGAGACCAATAAAACTTCAAGACAAGAAGTTTGCACCACTTACATAGGCCGCAGGCATCCTTCCGTTCTCCTGAAGGAGAGGAGACACTGAGGCCTCCCCAGTAGGATCTTAGAAGCCCAGGCAAAATTAGTAAGCTTGGTGGGTTCCGCACTCCAGATGGAGACTCAGCCAGAGTTTGAAAGAAAGAGCGACATGGAGAGACCAGTATTTCGAGAAACTGATCCCAATTCTTTATTTTCCATGGTCTACTTTTATACACTGAGATGTTATGCAAAAGTCATGCAGGGTCATCAGTCCTGACTTTTATCAAAGTCAGGTGCTTCATACAAATGTATACAGAGGTCTTAGGGGTGTTACATCATCTTCTGGCCAGGGGGCCTGCTGACAATTTATGACCCTCTCCTTGTGACAGCAGTCAGTCAACCAGGACACTTATTTCTCCAGGGGTGATTATTCTTAAAAAAGACTCCACCTTCTGAAGGTACCAGATAAAGTTACATTCCTATAGGATGAGGGTGTAGTGGGTTTTAATTAAGGAAAGAATTTACTTAGCCTAAGGTCTAACGTGATTAATATCAAAGGTTAATACATATTTCTTCTATATATTCATTAATGTGTGTAAAGGCAGGGGATGTGGAGACTTAGCAACAAACATTGGCTCAACAAGTGAAAAACCCTTCACCAATACAATTTCTAATCAGCCCACTATACTTATACTGATGGTTTTATACCTTTTCTAAGGAACCTGTTTTTAGAAGGTTTAAAGCATCTCATGCCTCTCTCACGGTTTGGAGGCTGTGAGCAATCACATGTGGCCGGACAAGCCTGTCAGGCAGGCTAGAGAACCTTCAGAGGAGTTTGTAGGTTAAAACACTCTTGTCACGCCCAGGAGTTTTTATTAACTGGAGCTCTAAGTTAACTCCTTCTTCGAAAGAGGTGGTGGGGGACAGCCCCCCGTAAAGTCAGAGGTGTAGGTGAGAGCACAAAGTAGTAAAGTAGGCAGGCTCTGGTTATGGGGGTAGATGCTCGAGAATTTCCAGGGGGATTCCTGAGGCTCGATCCCGCCTTTGCGTATGTCGAGCCTCCTTCCTCATGACCTTTGCCATGGCTGGAGGTCCTCACGCCGGCTCCCCGCACAGGACTTCTTATAGGATATTTTAAAGGGGGGTCTAATTTGTTTGAATCCAAACTAGAAAAGAAATAGTTCAAAGGTAAAATGAATAAACAAAATGAAAGGACAGAAACAAATATCTATGAAATTTGAGATGCTTTGAGTCAGCATTTGAAGGTTGTATTAGCCCATGACTTAAAATAGAGAAGTCCTGGGCAGAGCAAATAAGAAATGCACTGATCCAAGCAGTCAAGGTTTGCAATCTTTTAATTTTGAGTGTGGGCTGGATTAGTGGCTTCCTCTTAACAAACAGAATATGACAAAAAGTGATGGCTTATTACGGAGGTTAGGTTCCATAAAGACCATGGCTTCTGTCTTTGATGTCCTCTCTCACTCCCTCACACATTCGTTCTGAGAGAAGTCAGCTGTCATGTGAAGAGCAGCCCTCTGAAGAGACATAGCAAGGAACTGTATATACATGGCACAGAACTCATTAACAGCTAGCAAAGAACAGAAGCCCTCAGTCCAACACCCTAAGAGGAACTAAACAAATTCAGAAGTGCTTGTTTCCCCAGTTGAGCCTCACATGAGACTGTGGTCTCATCTGATAGCTTAACTGAAACCTCGCGGGATTAAGGACCAGAGGCATCTAACATCTGGCTCACAGAAAATGTGAGATAATAGATATTTGCTATTTTAAGCTACTAAGTTTTAGGGATAATTTTTTAAGCAGTGATAGATAACTAAAATCAGGGGTGGTTTGAAGCCCTGCAAAGAAGCTAAAATACAACTCATATCTACAGCTTGGAATGGGCTCCATGGTAAAAAGAATGTATTTTCAAAATGTGCAATGGAGGGGATTGATTCTTGGTCAAGAGATAAGATCCTGAGACCAAGGTGTAATGATGGCAGAGGAAATTGGAAAATATTCCTGGTTTCTAAATAAATTCGTCTCAACTAACCCAGTTAGGTAAGAATTTACTTTTAATTTTGCTTAAAATATATGTCATTAAATCTCTTTGTAAAATAGAAACATCTAGTTGGACCTTGGAATGAACTATTCTGGACTATTAATAAAAAGCAGAGAGAGCAATGGGGAGCTACCAGAAGAAAAGAAAGACCAAGGGGACGTCTGTTCCAAAGAGCTTAGCTTTGAAAAAGTTCACTTCTTGGGGTTTCTACTCACTCCCATAAAGGAAAATCCAAGATCCACGATAGCACTTATTCTGTACTGCAATTTCTGGTATATCTGTCTTCTATACCGGAAAATGATAAACTTGGGTAGAAACTGGGACTTATTTATAAATATATTCTAACACATTTTTAAGGTGTAGAACACAGTAGGTATTCAAATATTTAGTGAATAAGTAGATCAACAAATAAGTAACTCTAGGGGATTAAAGATCTTTATATCGCAATACACAGTGAACGTATCAGATCACATACATACCAGCTCACTTTAAGAGCTAACCAAGGAATTTCTGTTTCCATTTAAGGTGGTGTAAGCTGGAATCAAGATTGCCTGGAGAAATATCAATAACCTCAGATATGCAGATGACACCATCCTTATGGCAGAAAGTGAAGAGGAACTCAAAAGCCTCTTGATGAAAGTGAAAGTGGAGAGTGAAAAAGTTGGCTTAAAGCTCAACATTCAGAAAACGAAGATCGTGGCATCCGGTCCCACCACTTCATGGGAAATAGATGGGGAAACAGTGCAAACAGTGTCAGACTTTATTTTTGGGGGCTCCAAAATCACTACAGATGGTGACTGCAGCCATGAAATTAAAAGACGCTTACTCCTTGGAAGGAAAGTTATGACCAACCTAGATAGCATATTCAAAAGCAGAGACATTACTTTGCCAACAAAGGTCCGTCTAGTCAAGGCTATGGTTTTTCCTGTGGTCATGTACAGATGTGAGAGTTGGACTGTGAAGAAGGCTGAGTGCCGAAGAATTGATGCTTTTGAACCGTGGTGTTGGAGAAGACTCTTGAGAGTCCCTTGGACTGCAAGGAGATACAACCAGTCCATTCTGAAGGAGATCAGCCCTGGGATTTCTTTGGAAGGAATGATGCTAAAGCTGAAACTCCAGTACTTTGGCCACCTCATGCGAAGAGTTGACTCATTGGAAAAGACTTTGATGCTGGGAAGGATTGGGGGCAGGAGGAGAAGGGGACGACAGAGGATGAGATGGCTCGATGGCATCACTGACTAGATGGACGTGAGTCTCAGTGAACTCCGGGAGTTGGTGATGGACAGGGAGGCCTGGTGTGCTGCGACTTATGGGGTCGCAAAGAGTTGGACACGACTGAGTGACTGAACTGAACTGAACTGAAGCCCAATACACCCTAACTCTCCTGGTAATTACAAATAAAACCCCTGCAACAGAATACAAAAAAGCAACTATCTGAGGATTTTGAAAATAAATAAGAGGAAGCACATTGAAGAAGGCAACCAAAACTCAAAGAACAACCTGAATAGCAGTTTCCCAGCCTGGACCAACGGCAACCCAAATCCTGGAACTGTGCAGCAAGTGTGGACGTGAAAATCTTCACAAGAAATGCTTTTTCTGATCAGAGGATGGGTAGTGACGTGCCTGTGTGCTTTGGTGAAATCTCTCTGCTTAGTTTTATTTTCCTGTATTCCAGCCTTCCCCAAAGCAGTATGAGGGCAGTGACAATTATGGTTGGATGGGCTCCTAAAACTCTGAGAGAAAGCCTTTACCTTCAGTCAGAAGGTCCAGGAAAGAGCTTGCTCCCCACCCTCAAAAATGTATGGGGGAAACCCAGGATATTTCTTTCTTTTTCCTCCGTCCTCTATGCCCCAGGTATGGGAAATGCCCAACAGTGTGAAGAAGCTAAACTCTGAGTGAAACTGCAATTTTCCAGTCAGGGGACTGGGATAATGAACCTCAGACACTGGGGAAATAATAGGAGAGGAGCTCAAGGAGACTCTCTCAACCTGGGTATCCCTCTCTCAGTCTGGGTATCCCTGTATGAACCCACACAAGTCCTAGGCTCACCTCCAAGATGTGAATGCACAAAATAGACCCAAAACAACATAATGAAGGCTTTAGAACTGAACTAACTGTAGACTCCACCCAGGTCTCAGACTCACATCTAGTGGTATACACATAAGATGGGATCCCAGAAGCTGGAAAGACTTTAAAGACTGAACCACTTACCACAGAAGACAGTCAGAATTTGTAGTCTGAACCTAACTAGGATGACTGCTGCTAAAACAACAACAACAAAATCAACAATTTCCAGATGATTTTTACACAACCCAGACGTTCACAGCATAATGTTCAAAATGTTCAGGATAAAATCCAACATTACTAGGCATACAAAGAACCAAGACAATCTAAACAGCTCTTAAGAGAGCGTGCAATCACCAGATCCCTGGAAGCAGGTAGAAATGTTAAAGAATATAGAGGTCTCCTATGCTGGAGCAGCCATGAAGAGATACCCCATGCCCAAGATAAGAGAAACCCAAGTAAGACGGTAGGTGTTGCAAGAGGGCATCAGAGGGCAAACACACTGAAACCATACTCACAGAAAACTAGTCAATCTAATCACACTAGGGCCACAGCCTTCACTAACTCAATGAAACTAAGCCATGCCCGTGGGGCAACCCAAGATGGGCGGGTCATGGTGGAGAGATCTGACAGAATGTGGTCTGCTGGAGAAGGGAATGGCAAACCACTTCCGTATTCTTGCCTTGAGAACCCCATGAACAGTATGAAAAGGCAAAATGATAGGATACTGAAAGAGAAATTCCCCAGGTCAGTAGGTGCCCAATATGCTACTGGAGATCAGTGGAGAAATAACTCCAGAAAGAATGAAGGGATGGAGCCAAAGCAAAAACAATACCCAGCTGTGGATGTGACTGGTGATAGAAGCAAGGTCCGATGCTATAAAGAGCAATATTGCATAGGAACCTGGAATGTCAGGTCCGTGAATCAAGGCAAATTGGAAGTGGTCAAACAAGAGATGGCAAGAGTGAATGTCGACATTCTAGGAATCAGCAAACTGAAATGGACTGGAATGGGTGAATTTAACTCAGATGACCATTATATCTACTACTGCGGGCAGGAATCCCTCAGAAGAAATGGAGTGGCCATAATGGTCAACAAAAGAGTCTGAAATGCAGTACTTGGATGCAATCTCAAAAATGACAGAATGATCTCTGTTCGTTTCCAAGGCAAACCATTCAATATCACAGTAATCCAAGTCTATGCCCCAACCAGTAACACTGAAGAAGCTGAAGTTGAACGGTTCTATGAAGACCTACAAGACCTTTTAGAACTAACACCCAAAAAAGATGTCCTTTTCATTCTAGGGGACTGGAATGCAAAAGTAGGAAGTCAAGAAACACCTGGAGTAACAGGCAAATTTGGCCTTGGAATATGGAATGAAGCAGGGCAAAGACTAATAGAGTTTTGCCAAGACAATGCACTGGTCATAACAAACACCCTCTTCCAACAACACAAGAGAAGACTCTATACATGCACATCACCAGATGGTCAACACCGAAATCAGATTGATTATATTCTTTGCAGCCAAAGATGGAGAAGCTCTATACAGTCAGCAAAAACAAGACCAGGAGCTGACTGTGGCTCAGACCATGAACTCCTTATTGCCAAATTCAGACTGAAATTGAACAAAGTAGGGAAAACCACTAGGCCATTCAGGTATGACCTAAATCAAATCCCTTATGATTAAACAGTGGAAGTGAGAAATAGATTTAAGGGCCTAGATCTGATAGATAGAGTGCCTGATGAACTATGGAATGAGGTTCATGACATTGTACAGGAGACAGGGATCAAGACCATTCCCATAGAAAAGAAATGCAAAAAAGCAAAATGGCTGTCTGGGGAGGCCTTACAAATAGCTGTGAAAAGAAGAGAAGTGAAAAGCAAAGGAGAAAAGGAAAGATATAAGCATCTGAATGCAGAGTTCCAAAGAATAGCAAGAAGAGATAAGAAAGCCTTCTTCAGTGATCAATGCAAAGAAAGAGAGGAAAACAACAGAATGGGAAAGACTAGGGATCTCTTCAAGAAAATCAGAGATACCAAAGGAACATTTCATGCAAAGATGAGCTCGATAAAAGATAGAAATGGTATGGATCTAACAGAAGCAGAAGATATTAAGAAGAGATGGCAAGAATACACAGAAGAACTGTACAAAAGAGATCTTCATGACCCAGATAATCACGATGGTGTGATCACTGACCTAGAGCCAGACATCCTGGAATGTGAAGTCAAGTGGGCCTTAGAAAGCATCACTACGAACAAAGCTAGTGCGGTGATGGAATTCCAGTTGAGCTATTCCAAATCCTGAAAGATGATGCTGTGAAAGTGCTGCACTCAATATGCCAGCAAATTTGGAAAACTCAGCAATGGCCACAGGACTGGAAAAGGTCAGTTTTCATTCCAATCCCAAAGAAAGGCAATGCCAAAGAATGCTCAAACTACTGCACAATTGCACTCATCTCACACGCTAGTAAAGCAATGCTCAAAATTCTCCAAGCCAGGCTTCAGCAATATGTGAACCGTGAACTTCCTTATGTTCAAGCTGGTTTTAGAAAAGACAGAGGAACCAGAGATCAAATTGCCAACATCCACTGGATCATAGAAAAAGCAAGAGAGTTCCAGAAAAACATCTATTTCTGCTTCATTGACTATGCCAAAGCCTTTGACTGTGTGGATCACAATAAAGTGTGGAAAATTCTTCAAGAGATGGGAATACCAGACCACCTGATCTGCCTCTTGAGAAATTTGTATGCAGGTCAGGAAGCAACAGTTAGAACTGGATATGGAACAACAGACTGGTTCCAAATAGGAAAAGGAGTTCGTCAAGGCTGTATATTGTCACCCTGTTTACTTAACTTATATGCAGAGTACATCATGAGAAATGTTGGACTGGAAGAAACACAAGCTGGAATCAAGATTGCTGGGAGAAATATCAATAACCTCAGATATGCAGATGACACCATCCTTATGGCAGAAAGTGAAGAGGAACTCAAAAGCCTCTTGATGAAAGTGAAAGTGGAGAGTGAAAAAGTTGGCTTAAAGCTCAATATTCAGAAAACGAAGATCATGGCATCCGGTCCCACCACTTCATGGGAAATAGATGGGGAAACAGTGGAAACAGTGTCAGACTTTATTTTTCTGGGCTCCAAAATCACTGAAGATGGTGACTGCAGCCATGAAAATAAAAGATGCTTACTCCTTGGAAGGAAAGTTATGACCAACCTAGACAGCATATTCAAAAGCAGAGACATTACTTTGCCAACAAAGTTTCATCTAGTCAAGGCTATGGTTTTTCCTGTGGTCATGTATGGATGTGAGAGTTGGACTGTGAAGAAGGCTGAGTGCCGAAGAATTGATGCTTTTGAACTGTGGTGTTGGAGAAGACTCTTGAGAGTCCCTTGGACTGCAAGGAGATCCAACCAGTCCATTCTGAAGATCAGCCCTGGGATTTCTTTGGAAGGAATGATGCTAAAGCTGAAACTCCAGTACTTTGGCCACCTCATGCGAAGAGTTGACTCATTGGCAAAGACTCTAATGCTGGGAGGGATTGGGGGCAGGAGGAGAAGGGGACGACAGAGGATGAGATGGCTGGATGGCATCACTGACTCGATGGATGTGCGTCTGAGTGAACTCCGGGAGTTGGTGATGGACAGGGAGGCCTGGTGTGCTGTGATTCATGGGGTCGCAAAGAGTCGGACACGACTGAGCGACTGATCTGATCTGATCTGATCTGATAAATCTATAATTATGCAAATATACTTGACTATATGAGCAGTTTCACAAACTAAGAAAGACTTTAGCCACGAGAAGACTAATCTTGAATAAGGAAGCTTCAGAGGATACGGTAGGAACCCCTAGAAATCATCAGAACCTCAAATTGGGCTCTGGCTACACTCACCCTCCATAGACACCAACGGTACAAACTGACTCAGGTCCAGCCTGTCTTCAGCACATTTGCTAACTCTGAAACCTTGACAAAGCTACATTGCAGTAACTTCTTAGTGCCAGTTTCTTAATTAGCAAAATGGACATAATGGCACTTGCCTTGAAGGTACTTAAAAGTATTTGTGAGGATTTACAGGGTTAAAACATATAAAGCACTTGGAGTAGTTCCTGGGGAGATTTTTGTGCAGAAAGCAAATGGATAGCATTTCTTGTGTGCCCTATGTGCCTGCTCCTTCCTCCTCCACCCCTTCTAAGCTCTTATTATGTAGCAGGCACCGTACTAAATGTTTTACATGCTTTATTCCATTTAATCTGCACAATGCCACTGTTAAATAGGATGGTGGCTCAAATGGTAAAGAAACTGCCTGCCATGCAAGAGACCCAGGTTTGATCCCTGGGTTGGGAAGATCCCCTGAAGAAAGGCATGGCAACCCACTCCAGTATTCTTGCCAGGATACTTGCCATGGACAGAGGAGCCTAGCAGGCTACAGTCCATGGGGTTGTAAAGAGTCAGACATGACTGAACAACTAACACTTTCAATTTTATCTGCATTTTTTAGATGAAAAAAAATTGGATTGACTCACTTTATTTCTGTACACACAAAGACACACATATCATTATTTTTTACTTTTATTTGTGAGTTTTCTGTCTTCCTGAGTAATTTTTATATACCTTATATATCCACTATATATTTATTTTATAGATTAAATCTCAAAGGAAAATCCCATTTCTCTTATTTTAAAATTTCTTGGGTGGCAACACACTGTTGCCTCCATATACCACCTACCTTACTGTTGATTATTTTCCCTTTTAAATATGTTATTTTATAGACTTTTCCTGACCTCTCTGAATCTGGGTCCTTTGATCTCATGATAGATAGTCACACCATGGTATTTGTGCAGAAATCTGGACCAAAGCAGGTGTTTACTGCATCTAGGAGTATGCATTCTTAGAGGCAGTGTGGGGACAGTTCTCACGAGCCATTTCATGTTCTAAGGACAGAAACATTGTAGTAATGTTCAGGCTCTCTCTGGTCTTTGAAATAGACCTGACTCCTTTGGAATATATTCTTTAAAATAAGTTGATCAATTATTTTGTACTTAATGCCAATGGCTGTGTCAGCATTACTGATTTGGAGACTAATTACGTGATTTCATAACTATTCTGGGAAAACATGAACATACTGGAAATAGAATGAGGGAGGTTATGGAAGTGTTGAATGAAACATGGAGACAAGCCAAAACTATTAATGACTTTCATGCTGCTCAGCAGAAATCACCTTTCATGTTCTCTGTTAATACAGTTAGAATCTAGGGATGACAGATTTCCAAGTTATGGATTCTCAAGAAGTAAATACAAGAAGTCATCTCTTTCTATAATTGTAAAAATATAAGATCTATTTAAAATAATAATCATTATTCAACATTTTATTAACCAAATTTTTGCATTGTTCCCTATGTGAAAGAAGTATGGTAGGCCTCATACAAGAATAAATTACATGTAAGGACACAATAATCTCAGGAAGTCCTTCAAAACTAACTGGAGGAAGAGATACAAGTTAGGGAGAAATGAGAGCAGAACTACTTATGGAGGTTAAGGAATCATTTTGTGGGGTTCCTTCCACTATCAACATTTATATACAGATGAAATCAAGTAAAATTACATTACATGCACTCTTTTTTGATTAATTTTTATTGAAGTATAGTTGATTTTCAATGTTGCATTAGTTTCAGATGTTGTGTTAATTTTAGATGTAAAGTGAATTAGTTATATATATGTATACATATATCCACTCTTTTTTAGACTCTTTTCCCATATTGGTCATTACAGAGTACTAAGTAGAGTTCCCTGTGCTATACAGTAGGTTCTTATTAGTTATCTATTTTATATTTAGTAATGTGTATATGTCAATCCCAATCTCCCAATTCACCCCTCCACCCCTTTTACCCTTGGTAACCATAAGTGTGTTTTCTATATCTGTGACTATCCTGTTTTGTAAATAAGTTCATTTATGAAAAAGTTCATTAAAAATAAATAAAATGTGGGATCCACTGACAATCATTATATTTGAGAGAAAAATCAACTCAAACTGATTTTAACAATAAAGGAATATATGACATCAAAGGCTCAGTTTCACACTCGTCTCCATTCTGCCTTACATAATATATCTTTAGACTGGCCTTCCTGGGAAGCTTCACAGTTTCCCTGCTGGTGGTGGTAATATGCTACAATACAACCAACTTTACATTTGTTATACCCCAACATCCAGTACCAAAAAGATGTCTCCTCTACCATTTCTCACATGTGAATTTTTATTTACCTTCCTTTTAACAAGATAGCAATTGTCACACAAAATATCATTGTTTTGACCTGATTATGCACCCATGCCTGAAACAATCACTGTGATCAGAAGGATGGGATACATAGATTGGTCATTTGTCTTACCCTTCTAATAGATAGAACCCTTCTAATGTACTAAATGCTCTAACTTCAATCTAATTGTCTCAACTGATATTGAACTATTAAATAGCTACAAATTGACTTATCTATAATTCTAGAATGAGGCTTTCTTGGTGGGTCAGCAGAAAAAAATCCACCTGCAATGCAGGAGACATGGGTTTGATCCCTGAGTCAGGAAGATCCCCTGGAGAAGGGCATGGCAACCACTCCAGTATTCTTGCTGGGAAAATCCCATGGACAGAGGAGCCTGGAGGGCTATGGTCCATAGGGTCATAAAGAGTCGGACACGACTGAAGTGACTGAGCACGCACGCATAGTTTCAGCAACGTCCCATTTAATTAATTGTTATTTTGCTCTGAAAGGTAAAGGCTACATACAGATAATTCTACATTTACTGCTATGTTAAAAAATGCTGAAACAGAATGCTTTTTCTTTGTTGTTTTTATCATTTACATTATGCATTTATTTTTCCAACTTATTTTCATCTATCAGGTAAATACTTCAATTAAAATTCAGTTAAAAGTTCTGAAATAGTTTTCAAGTAACCATGATAATATAGGATAGAATTTGAAAGAAATGCAATTCCTTTTAAAGTAGTATTATAACTTGTATCCCTGTTCATATTTTTGACTGGTTGCCTAGAGCTACAAATATATTTGGACTTTTAAAAAATATTAAAATAAATCTTTAAAGCATATATTTCTCAAGAAGTTTATCTATGCTTCCCATCTCCACCTTCTCACCTCCCCCCTACATTTTCCAAACCCCTGGAATTTGGCTTCTGCCCCATCATTATCATTACCAATAGGCTCCATGTCACTCATTTCAACTGATATTTTTCAGCTCGTGGATTACATTACTTGATCTTTCAAAGTCTTCAACAGTTGGGCCAATTACACTCTCCTCTCTTGGATTTTTTGAATCTGCCCTCTCCTAGGAGCCTCCTACCTTTCCAATCACCCCTCTTGTGTCCCCATTGCAGGCTTATTCTCTTCTACGTGGCCATTAAATGTTGGAGTCCCTCAATATGACTCTTAGTTGCTGTCTTCATCTCACTCCTCACTTTTTTCCCAGGAAATCTCACATACACACAGTGGTTTGATAACAGTCTGCTGTGCCAGCCCTAGCAATGCAGGTCACAATGCAGGCCAAAGCTGTATCCTTGGCCCAGAGAAGCCATCTGAGCCCTGGACTCAGTGTTCCTACTGCCTGATTGTGGCAGACCCTGAAAATACTGTTCAAACCCCATTTCCTTCAAAAAGTCATTGGCTGCTCAGCTATAAAGAATGTGGCAAGTTGACAGACAAAACTATAATTCAAAAAGATACATGTACATCTATGTTTACCCCAGCACTATTCACAATTGCCAAGACATGGAAACAACCTAAATGTCCATCGATGGATGAATGGATAAGGAAATGTGGTACATATATATACAAAGAAATACCACCCAGTCATAAAAAAGAATGAAATGATGCTATTGACATCAACATGATGGACCTAGAGATTATCATATGAAGTGAAGTAAGTCACAAAGAGAAAGACAAGTACCATATACCACTTACCTGTGGAATCTAAAATACAACACAAATGAACCTATCTACAAAGCAGAAACAGATTCACAGACAGACAGAACAGCCTTGCGATTGCCAAGGGGGATGGGACTGGAGAAAAGATGGAGTGGGAGGTTGGAGCTAGCCACATGAAAACTATTACTTACAGAATGAATAAACAACAAGATTTTACTGTATAACACAGGGAACCATATTCAATAACTTGAGATAGATCAAAGTGGAAAAGAATATAAAACTAATGTGTACATATATATATATGTATATATACACACTCACACACACACACACACACATATATATATACAACTGAATTGCTTTGCTGTACAGGAGAAATTAACACATTATAGATCAACTATATTTCAATTAAAAAAAAAAAAAACTGATCTGCCAATACACCGCACAGCATCTCACTAATCCAGCTCACAAAGACTGACACATAAACTCAATTTCAAGTTACTAATTTGCAAAGGAAAATGTTTACTGCCTCTGGTTGGTATGGCCTACACATTCTTTACCTATAGGAACACTACACAAAAAGTCAAATTATAGTCAAAATGTTTCTTGGTGACCATAACCTTGGAATGAGTGGTGTCAGTTCTATGCTGTCTCTGGGCCAAGTCTTCTGTCCCTACACACAGTCAATCTGCCTTTTTTCTGAAATGTCAGGGCTGACCAAGCCCCCACACCATCTGATTGTCATGTGTTTTCCTTTAGCTGCTAAATATAGTCAATTAGGTTACACAGTTCAATGTCACCTGGTGGGCAACCATTCTTCCTTTTTAGAGAAGAGTTTGCTATTCTATCCTATGATCCTTTTAAAACTTTAATTCCCAACAAACAATCTAAAGTCTCATGGAGAAGGAAGGGAGCTCACCTCCCTGTGAAGTATTCACAACATATAGGAATCTTGAATTTCAAAAATTCCTCCTCCTCTAGCCTTCCTGCATACATCTCTAAACTGTCATCTGGGCAAAATACCATTTTAAACAGAAGAGAATTTGTAAGAAAAAGGGAAATGATGGAGAAAGGTAGTACCTGGATATGGGATAAAACTTAGCCATTGTCTGTTCCCCGATGCATATATCAGAAGCTCAAAAATATATACAAAATGAAAGTAAGGATAAGAAAACCAAAACGAGTGAGAAACTAGAAAAGCAAACAGAAGTCAAGCAAACAGGTCCTCACGAACAGGGAAACCTAAAACATGGAATGAGTCAGAAAATAGTGCACAGAGGAACCAAGAGTCAGGGGCTGGGGCTATCCCACTTGACATTCCAGGGGGTGCCTTTCACATCACCATCTACATGAACAGATTCCAGGGGGTGCCTTTCACATCACCATCTATATGAACAGATTCCAGGGTGTGTCTTTCACATCACCATCTATATGAACAGATTCCAGGGGGTGCCTTTCACATCACCATCTACATAAACAGTGCTTGCTAGAGTTTTGTCATGTGCATGCTCACTGTTTACAGAGGCCCTGGATATAAGGATAAAATCAGAAGTCCAGATCCACAGGAATAAGGAACTGAAAGGGAAGGGCAAAACAGGCAGAAGATATGAGTCCGTCACACTCAGATGATTTAAAATTTTTAAATATTCTCGGTCTTGGAGAGCTTTCCTATAGTTCTGCTAAGGAAAGAAACACATTCTTTAAATATGACTGATCTATGACAGCAAATTCGGAGAAGGCAATGGTACCCCACTTCAGTACTCTTGCCTGGAAAATCCCATGGACAGAGGAACCTGGTAGGCTGCAGTCCATGGGGTCACTCAGAGTCAGACACGACTGAGCAACTTCACTTTCACTTTTCACTTTCATGCATTGGAGAAGGAAATGGCAACCCACTCCAGTGTTCTTGCCTGGAGAATCCCAGGGATGGGGCATCCTGGTGGGCTGCCGTCTATGGGGTCGCACAGAGTCGGACACGACTGAAGCGGCTTAGCAGCAGCAGCAGCAGGACAGCAAATTAAAGCCAGCTACGTAACCTATTGAAGTGAGGAGGGGGAGGTGGGGAAGACGGCTAATCCCAAGAAATGTTGTTTACAGCTAGCATTTTATTCTGTGTTTCACCCTGGATCTAGGATGGTTTTTCCAAACATATATTCTGATCCAGTTCAATGCACCACTGAAAAAAGGCTTCGATAGCCAAGAAACATTTCAGAAATGAGTAGAATGTATTTCCCTAATGGGAATTTACAACTCTTAGTAATTTATAATGACTCATACATAAAAGGCCAATCTAGTTTATTTGAATATGAAATATCTTTTTTTCTGGGTAACATTAACATTCTGTGGATGACGCTTTAGGAGCAGGCAATTACTGACATGTGAGATAACTGCTTAATTCTCCCTTAAGATTTACAGTACATTTACGTTTAGAAATACTGTACTCCTGAACAAACAAGATGAAAGAAGAGATCATGGGAGGTGTATCCACTGGGGAAATGGTTTGGGCTACTAGAACTGAGCCTCAATTATAATGGTTAAAACTCATTAGGATCTCAATCTCTTTCTCTTTTCTCTGTCTCTGTGTTTCACTGTCTCTCAGTCTCTCTGTCACACACACACATATACACACAAATGTATGCTATATGGTCCTACAAAGCTATGAGGAACTTACACTCCATCTTTTTATTCTGCCAACCTAATGTCAAGTTCCACATCAAAGTTAGATAATTGTTGTCAGGAAGAAAGGGCAAGACAAGGTATAAAAGGCTCTCTGCAGAGCTGAGTCAGCCCACCGCTTGTTTTACATACAGTGAAATACACAAATCTTACATGCACAATTCAATGGATGTACCATATAACAAGCATCCCAATTAGGAGAAAATATTTTCATAACAGTAGTAAATTACTTTGTGTCATCTTCTACTCAGGAAGATGAGTGGTGCTCATCTTCCACTCAAAAGATAACTATGGTCCTCACAGCAAGCCACGGTTCTGGTCTATTTTTTCATACTTTATTTTTGCCTGCTTTTGAAATTCATATAAATAGATTCATCCAGAGTGTTTTTATCTGTGTCTGGGTTCTTTCACTCAACATAATTATTCTGAAATTTATCCATGTGATAGCATGTATCATTTGTTCATTTTTTAAAAATTTTTGCTAAGCGATATTCCACTGTATGAATATACCACAATTCTCATGCACTCCCCTGTTGGTATGTATCTGTGCTGCTTCCAGCTTTGAGCTTTTATGAATAAAGCTCCATAGCTATTTTTATAGTCTCTTTGTGATGACCTTATACATTTCTGTCCACTGAAAGGCCTGGGAACAGCAATGTTCGAATAGTAATGACCATACTTAGTGCCCAGTTCTTGATTTCTAAATACTGCCCTCCACTAACAGAGAACTAGAGCCTCTTGTAGAAATTGCTAATTCATAAGGCGGGGAATGGGAAGTACAAAATGAGTCTGGAAACGAGGTCAGTTTGCTTGTTTACTGACTTTATAATTTTTAAAATTACAATTTTAAATTTTAGTTTATAATCCATAAAAACCCATGAGGAAAGAAGAGGGAAGGAGGAAGAAGGAAATAAACAGTGAGAAAACTGACAGTCACCACTTTTATCTAGTGATAAAAGTGAACATTATCAAAAATAAGTCAGGTAGGTAGAATAATGTACCCCCACATAAAACTCCACATCCGAATTTCCAGACCTGTGATTATATTCCTCTAGATAGCAAACAGAACTTTGCAGATTAAGGTTAAGGACATTGAGGTGGGAAGAATATTCCAGATTATGCTGGTGAATCCAATGTAATAAAATGATCCTTAAAAGTGGAAAAGTAGGGCAGGAGATGAAGTCAGAGAAGAAGATATGATGAAAGCAGAGTTCAGTGTGATGTGATTATTATCTTTGAAGATGGAAGGGAGCCACAAGCTAAGGAATGCAGGCAGCCTCTAGAAGCTAAAAAAGGGAAATTTTCCCCAGAGCCTCCAGGACAAATTCAGCCCTGCTGATACATCCGTTTTAGACCAGTGAACCCATTTCAGGTTTCTGATTTCTAGAAGTATAAAATAAATCTGTGTGGTTTCAATCCACCAAATTTGTGCTGTAATATGTTGATACAGCAACAAAGGAAATGAATGCAATGGGACAAATCAAAGTTTTGTGCCACCTGATAGGATGCAATGGGAGGAACCTGGCATTACTTCTGTGATACTTCTGAGAAAGGCACAGAACCTAAATTTAGTGGTGAGGACACATTAGAAAAATACAAGTGGTGAGACATTTTATAAAATAACTGGTCTGATTGCTGTGTTTAGGACTTCCAATACAATATTGAATAGAAGTGGCCAGAGTGAGCATTCTTGTCCTGTTCCAGATTTTAGCAGGACAGCTTTCAGCTTCTCACCACTGAATATTATCTGAGCTGTAGGTTTGTCATAAACCTCTTTTATGATGTTGAGATGTTCCCTCTATACTCACTTTTACAAGGGATTTTATCCTGAATGAATGCTGAATCTTATCAAATGCTTTTTCTGCATCTATTGAGATGATCATGTCCTATTGTACAGCACAGGGAACTACACTCAATATCCTGTGACAAACCATAGTGGAAAAGAATATAAAAAAGAATATATACATATAACTGACTCGCTTTGCTCTACAGCAGAAATCAACACAACACTGCAAGTCAACTATACTTTAATAACATTTAAAAATATTTTTTAAAAACTGGTCTGCAAACTTCATAAATGTCAAGGTCAAGAAAATGAAGGAAAGACCAAAGAATTCTTCCATACTGATGGAGAGTAAAGAACAAAGACAATAAATGCAACACATTGTTTGAACTGGATTCTTTTTTCTATAAGGGATATATTAAGACAGTAGGTGAAGTTTGAGGATTAGATGGTAGTAATCTATTTATCATGATTGTGCTAAGTCACTTCAGTCCTGTCTGACTCCATGTGACCACATGGACTGCAGCCTGCCAGGTTCCTCTGTCCATGGGATTCTCCAGGCAGTAACACTGGAGTGGGTTGCCATTTCCTTCTCCAGGGTAGCACAGCACATTTATTATGATTATTCAGGGGGAAATGTCACTATAGGATACACACACAAAAGTATTCATGGGTGACAGTGCATTATGACAGCAGTTTACTCTCAAATGGCTTAGGAAAAAAAATTAATTATACTGCACATGCAACTTTCCTGTAAGTTTGAGATTGACTTTCAAATAGAAACTAAAACAAAACTATGGAGAAATATCTTTACCAACAGATTAAATGTTCAGAATCCTATGAATAAAGAAACTTTTTTTTAAAGGAGGAGGAGATTTTTTCATTAAGGTACAGTTGATTTACAATGTTTCAGGTATACCGAAAGTGATCAGTTATATATGTGTACATATACACACATAAAGACTTCTCTGTAGTTCATACATACAGAATCTGCCTGCAATGCAGGAGACCCAGGTTTGATTCCTGTGTTGGGAAGATCCTCTGGAGAAGGGAATGGCAACTGACTCCAGTATTCTTTCTTGTAAAATCCCATGGACAGAGGAGCCTGTTGGGCTACAGTCTGTGGGGTCGCAGAATTGGACACAACTGAGCAACTAAACCGCCATCCTACACACACATGTGTATATGTGTGTGTGTGTATATATATATATATATATATATATCCTTTTTTAGATTCCTTTTCACTATAGGTTATTATAAGATACTGACCATAGTTGCCTGTGCTCTACAGTAAGTCCTTGTTGTTTATAAAGAAACTTTCTAGAATGAATTAACTTGCTCAAGGACGGGTAACTGGTCAATGACTGAAGATAAGATGAAATAACAGATACAAACTTTTGGCCTAGATTTAAAAAGATTTTTCCCTGCTGGAGACAATTCTGTTATGTTATTTTGGGTCATTTTAAATTGTCCAGTTCTTCGTATCAAAAATTTCAGATATTTCTGTCTTCAAAGTTCAGTTTAAATCTGGCTTCTGATTCTGTTCTCTTTGTGTTGCTCAAAGCAGGCACATGGAGATGTCTTTGGGTTAAGGTCATCCTACCAGTTCTCCAGTGATGGTAAGGTTGGGGGTGGGGATAGGGACGTAAGAGATAAGAAGTAAGGAGAGGTATGCTTTTTCTTCAATTTAATTCTATCTCTGCTTTTTCAGAGCATTCTTTCCACCTTCCATTTCTTCCCAAATGAAAACCCCAAATGAGGGCTGTGTACCAAAATGTTTTCGGAATGTAGAATATTGTGGGAGAAAGAACCATTATCTTTCCATCTCCCTAATCTAAAAAAGTATAACGACATAGTCCATATATCATTCTATTACTTTTCCACATGCTGTAAAAAGTCATTTGCATCACAAAATTTTCATGTGAATATTTAAAGTGCCAGTGTTTCCATGAAACCGTGGTTCTAATATTCTTCCATGTTTTCAACAGTTCATCTAAGTAATGACAGCTCAAACAAGCAGCATATGCTCTTCATTCATTCTTATCTCAAATAATTATTTGAGCAAACAATTATCAGTCACTAATTTGCCATTTGTCAGAGATATTTTTATTCATGTGTTTAACTACCAAATCCCTAGTCTGGGGCTTATACTGACATACTATAACATCTTATCTTATAAGTACCCTTTTGATTCATGAAGCTAAATCTCCACCTCTTCCCCTCCCTCTTCCAGTCTCCCACATCAGCTGAGCACTTTACTAGTTCCTTTCACTCCATTCTATGGCATCTATGTCCAATTGTCAAAGCTTTCTGCACCCTCATATTCTTCCAGAAGTATTTTTTCTTTCACACAGTGAACATCTGGCTTTTCCCTAATGATATTTTTAACCTTAAAATCGGTTATAGTGGGATAGCTATTCTTTTTTTCTCCAATTTATAGGGAAAAAAAGTTAATCTTTTTCTCAATTCCCACTGCCCTTTAGTTGTCTTCATCCAATTTCCCTTCTCTGCTTTTCATGCCTTATGCCACCTTCTCCCTATACTCGTACAGCCTGACTTTCTAGGCTACACTGGCCTCTGATTGACAAGGGGATGTCAAAGGGGCACAGGAGCCAACCTAAATATGGAACAATTTGAGCAATAAAATAAAAATTAGGATCAGGTTATAACCCAAAGCATATTAAATGCCCAGTTCATACTGATATAAATAAATCACTGAGTAAATTAACAAACAGAGAAGAAGAAATAAATCTCCCATGTAGAGCAATTCCAAATAATTTGTGTAGATATTCCATCCTTAAGAAAAGGGAGAATGACACCCCACTGCTTAAGTGTGGGCTGAGCGTAGTGACTTCCTTCCAAAGAGCACATGGCTGGGGGCAGGGGCATTGGTAGGAGGGTGGCTTTCCAACGGAGGAACCTGAGAAAACTACCACAGCTAGGTGATCAAGACTCACATTAACAGTGGGAAGTCATGAGGACAGCACGTACCTTTGATATGTTGAAACTGGCACTCTGCCTCTGGGTCTTCCTTCCAAAACCTCATAACCCAAATCTAACTATGAGAAAAATAGTCAAATTCCAATAGAGGTACATCCTACGGACTATCTGGTCAGTGATCCTCAAAACTGTCAAGGTCACCAAAAACAAGGAAAGTCTAGAAACTATCACAACCAAGAGAAGACATTACAACTACATGTAATATGGTATTCTGGGATCCTGGAACAGAAAAAGGACATTAGTAAACACTAAAGAAATCTAAATAAAGCATGGGTATTAATAATACTATATCAGCATTGGTTCCTTACTTGTAACAAATATACCATAATGTAAGATCTTAATAACAAGGGAATACAAAATGTATGGTGTATGAGGATTCTGTACCATCTTTTCCATTTTTCTATAAATCTAAAACTCTTCTAAAAAGACAGTTTTCTGGCTACATTTAAGGCCAGTCACCAAATCTGTGCCCTTCCTTTCTGTCCACCAATTAAAATTCCAAATTTCTTAGTTTAGTATTCAAGGACCTAGAAGATTACAAAATACTGTCCTCTGATTATTTGCAAATCTTCCTACCAAGAGGTGAAGTATTATCTATACACATGGGCTTGGACGGTGACTTGCTAATATGAAACAACTAGAGGCTTAGGAAGTGTTTGAGCATTGAAGTTTGCTTTCTTTGCTACTCTTGGAATATTGCTGCCATATAGACAATCTGAAGCCAGATAGATACCTGAAGTGACGACATGGAGGAGGACTAAGCCGTACCAGCCATCAACCTATAAACTAGACATGTAGATGAGGCCACCCAATCCCAGTTGATCTTCCAGCTGACTTCACCTGCATGAGTAAGCCCAGGTGAAACTGGCCAACTGCTGCCAGCCGCAGCTGCCACAGCCCCAACTGCCAACCCATTCATAGTGAACTAATGATTGTTTTTGTTAGACACTATAAAATTGGTGTTTTGTTACACAGCAAATTAACCAAAGCTCACTGATACACTGCTTCATTACTTACCTTACCTCACTGAAGTCAGTCCAACTTTGTTTTCCAGAATTCTTCTATGTTCCACTCAAATTGCTGGGGGTTTATTTCTTGTAAATTCTTTATACTTTTCTGAATATTAGCTCGTAAAATCTTATCCCCCTCTACCTAAAGTAGAGTGACATTTCCTTAGACAGATACTCTCACATCTCTGTCTAAGGAAATGTCACTCATTTTACATTTCTACAGAAAGTTTAAGATAGAAATACTAAGAGGGGAGGAAATTTGGTTCATCAGAGTTCTTGTTTGAGTCTAAGAAATATCTTGGTGTGAAAGGTAAGAGCTTGAAGACATTGTATGGATTAGTATATAGACTCAACTGCAGAAACAGGAATTCAAAATACACATAGATTAAGAAAACAGAGGTTTACCTCTCTCTCGTGTAACAGGGCATAATCACTCAAGGACAGGTGTGAGAAAAATCAGATGTGGGAAATTAAATCCTGTCCGTCTATCTTGTTGCTCCACTTTTCCTATAGCCTTTATCTATGTAGTTTAAAATGACTCATTACCATTACACCCACATTCCAGGCAGAAGTAAAAGAAGAAAGCAAAAAAGAGGGCACTCTCATTCCTTTAGGGAAAATATCCAGATACAGTACACATCAGTTACATATAATACTTGGCCAGAGTGACAGTCATACAATTAAACCTGGATGCACAGGTTAGGAAATTAGCACCAGAAATTATTATCTTGGCACTCAAATATTTTACTATTACTGAACAAGGGAAGAACAAATATGGGGATCAGTAGTAGATTTCATCACAAGTAAGATCAAGAATATTAGCCTGCCAAATGCTGTATCTAATGTCTGAGGCAAGAAGAAGAGCTGCCTCTGTTCTGAGGTAAGAGAGCGTAGGAGAAGAGAAAAAGCCAGGCAAATGTTGGAAGGCTATGAATCCTCTCTTAAAACCTCTAAATTCTTGGATTGACAAGCCCTGTGACAACTGGTAAAGAGACTAGATTCTTCAAGGTAAAATAAATTCAAGAATTAGAGGAAGAGCGAACCATGATAGCATAAAACTGAGAACCTGTAGAAGACTAGGGAAAGCTTTGAATGTAACCAGATTTTGGAATTGGGCATTTGAGGCAATCTAACACTGACTTTGTGATACAGGAAACAGAAGACCCTACCTGACATGTGAGGATTACCAAAGCTCCTTTTTATTATTAATTTCTGAAATATAGAAACACTATTTATTTGGAGATGTGCAATGCAAGTTAAAATACATTCCAGCATTTTTTCTTTTCCTTGGTAAAGTATAGTTGCCTTACAATATTTATTAGTTTCAGGTGTATAAAATAGTGATTCAATATTTTTATACCTTATGAAATGGCCACCACTATAAGTCTAGTTACAAGTTGTCACCATGCAAAGCTATTACACTATTATTGACCATATTTCCTGTGTTGTACATTATGATGATTCACTTATAACTGGAATTTTGTACTTTTTATTCCCCTTTTACTTATTTCACCCATCCTCCCACCTCCTCCATTCTGGCAACTACTAGTTTTCTCTCTGTATCGGTAAATCTGTTTCTATTTTATTATGTTTGCTTGTTTGTTTTTCAGATTTTGCATATGAAAGGTCATAAGGTATTTATTTATCTTTCAATGTCTGACTTATTTCACTTAGCATAATACCCTCTAGGTCCATTCATGTTGTGACAGATGGCAAGATTTCATTCTCTTTTATGGTTAAGTAATATTTTACATATATAAAGCATATATACTTATATATAAACATCAGTTCAGTTCAGTTCAGTTCAGTCGCTCAGTTGTGTCTGACTCTTTGCGACCCCATGAATCGCACCACACCAGGCCTCCCTGTCCACCACCAGCTCCTGGAGTTTAACCAGACTCACGTCCATCGAGTCAATGATGCTATCCAGCCATCTCATCCTCTGTTGTCCCCTTCTCCTCCTGCCCCCAATCCCTCCCAGCATCAGAGTCTTTTCCAATGAGTCAACTCTTCGCATGAGGTGGCCAAAGTACTGGAGTTTCAGCTTTAGCATCATTCCTTCCAAAGAAATCCCAGGGTTGATCTCTGTATATGTATAAATGACTCACTTTGCTATACACTGGAAACTAATACAACATTGTAAGTCAACCATACTCCAATATACAATAAAAATTAAATTTAAAAAACTGACCAAGCCTGGACAGATTAACCCTAAGATCTACAGTAAAATCTATTAGTCAACAATCTCTCCCTCCACTTCCTCTCCATAGCTTCTAAACATAGGTTTTCAGTGTCTCACTCTCGTGAGACAGACAACCAAGGAAGATCAGGTTGTTTTTTTTTTTTCTTTTTAAATTTATTTATTTTTTAATTGAAGGATAATTACTTCACAGACTTTTGTTTTTTTCTGTCAAATATCAACATGAATCTGCCATAGGTATACATATGTCCCCTCCCTCTTGAACCTCCCTCCCATCTCTCTTCCCATCCCACCCCTCTAGGGTGATACCAGAGCCCCTGTTTGAATTCCCTGAAACATACAGCAAATTCCCATTGGCTATCTATTTTACACATGGTAATGTGCTCAATATTGCTCCTTATTAGAGAAATCCAAATCAAAACTACAATGAGATATCACCTCACTCCAGTCAGAATGGCCATCATCAAAAAGTTAACGAACAATAAATGCTGGAGAGGGTGTGGAGAAAAGGGAACCCTCTTGAGCTGTTGGTGGGAATGTAAATTGATACAGCCACTGTGGAAGATGGTATGGAGATAAAACCACCATGTGACCCAGCAATCCCACTCCTAGGCATATACCCAAGGAAAGCAAAATTGAAAAGGCCAGGTGTTTTAAGAACATCTCCATGATGGAAGACAAAAAAAGAAACAAGAAGAATGAGGAACTTTAAAAATACTATCTGATAGAGAAATTAAGAAAACCCATCTGTAGTTGCATCAAAAAGAATAAATTTAATCAATGAGGTGAAAGACTTACACTCTGAAAACTACAAGGCAATTGATAAAATTAAAGATGACACAAATGGGAAAAGACACTGTGCTCATAGATTGGAACAGTTAATAGTTAAAATTTCCATACTACACAGAGCAATCTACAGATTTAATGCAATTCCTACCAAAATACTCATGGCATTTTTCACAGAGCTAGAACAAATAAACCTAAAATTTGTATGGTTGCACAAAATCCTGAATAACCAATGCAATCTTGAGAAAGAACAACAAAGCTGCAAGTATCACAGCTCCTTTTAAAGTCCGTAACTTTTTAGAAAACAAGGGTGCTAGGAACAGGATAAAGCATGGTTAAAAAAACATGGTTTCTTTAAAAAAAAAAAAATCAGTATAGACTTCCTAATTGTGCTACTTATAGCAACTATAAAGTTAGCAATTTGAGAGAGCTTTTAATTAGGCATAACATAGTGTTAGTTTTAGCTACTGGAAATAGATATGAAGTATGAATCACTTTCTTAAGAGAAATGTAGGCTAAATGTATCCATCACAGACTTTAAGAATTTCACCTAAATTTCTTCTTAGCTGCATTTTGCATACTGAAACTGAGACATCAGTAAACCGGATGAACTAGCCAATTTCTGTCTTTCCAAATGAGTCCAAATGGACTATAGTTTATAATGTCAGTGGAAATGACACAGCAGATGGACAACTGCACTTATGACAGATTGCAACATGCCTGATTACAAAATAATTCGTTGCTGAATAGGCCTCATCACCAGCAGAAGTTCTCATGGAGAAAGTTTCTTTAGAACCAAATAAACATAAAGCAAGAGTCATCAGGAAGCATTATGTGAGCTTCCATGTGTCATTTCCAGATGTTAACCAGGTACAATATAAGAAGGCTCTCTCAGAAAAAAAATTCCTGGAACAAGTTACTCTCGCCCTTCTGATGTAAGCTGTGGGAGAACAGCTGTTCAAATGTCTGGCCAACCAGGAAACGCAAAACATGACTCTGCCCTCTATGAGCTACTGGTGGGATTTAAGATCCAGGTAACCTCTTTGTTATTGATTAATGACACGTAGAATTCAGGTAAGTTCTATGAATATTCATATTATTAGTAATATAACAAATATGGGAATATCTATTGCATCAACATTCCTTATCTACACCACCATGGCTTGCAATGGCTATATTTTAAAATATGTTGAAAGTAACATATAACATTTTTTTAGTTTCTAACCTATAGAATTTTCAAAATCCTAATCTTTTTAATCCTTAATCTGCTGTGAAAGGACTCAATATCTCTGAATTGTGCTCTACCAACACTTCCATGCCCTCATGCCACTATCTTATCTTCCTGTCACTGGAAAGGAGTCAGGTGGATACTCTACTTCCAGCCTTTTAAAACCCAGAGGCATCTCTGTAGTCTTTGGAATGCACTCTGTTGAGTTGCCTGTCTCCTGAAAATATTGGTAATTCCCAGGTACATTTTTCCTTCAGTCTCTATTTCCTATGGTACAACTGTGTAAATTGGAATTCCAGTCCTGGGTATCCATTCCACATCCCCAAAATTTCAAAATCTATCACAAATAAATAGATAAAAAGACAATCAACTATAACATATACACATACTTTGTGCAAACTTTTATTAATAGGTAAAATCAAATACCACTTACTATCAATATATAAGTCAATGTTAATTATCCCTCAGTATAATCATATCTTTGCACTATTAGTGGGTTGCTGTTCCTTCCTGTACTTTCTTGCACCTGTTAATCCTTCCCTTACCATAAAGGCAGCTTTGATAGTTTTCCATGCTCTGATTCAGAGGAAGAATATGCATACAGGTGAGAACAAAGAAGTCAATTAAGTTTTTGAATGGATTTTTATACATTTACATGAGACAATACTGAAATCCAGAATTTTCAATCTTTAAGAGCCAAGAATATGAAGGGAAAAAAAAGGATTTTGAGGCTTCAAACAACAGTAACATTATTACTCATAGCTTCTATGGATCAGAATTCTAGGAAAGGTTGGGATATGCAGCTCCACCTTGCGGGTGTTGCATGCCTTTGCAGTCAGATAATGGTGGGCAGGTGCCCACAAATTCCTTCAAAAGGTAGAGCCCAATCCTTATCCCGTTAAGTGTGGGTTTACCTTAGTGTCTCACTTCCAATAAGTGGGACAAAATAGAAGTGACAGTGTGTAACCTCTGAAATTAGGTCATTCAAAGCATGGCAGCTTCCTCACTCTTGGGTCACTTGCTCTTCAGGAAGCCAGTTGGCCTGTGCTTGAGGACACTTAAGGAGCTCTATGGAAATGTCCATATGGTAGGAATTGAAGCCTCCAGCCAACATCCAGGAATGAAGTCTTTTGCTTGGAACTAGATCTTTTAGTCTCAGTCAAGTCTTCAGAGGGCTGAAGCCCCAGTCAACATCTTGATAGCAACCCCATGAGAATCCCTAAGAAAATCACCCATCTAAGCCACTCTTGAATTCCGGACCCATAGAAACTGGGAGAGAGTAAATGCTTGCTGTTTTAAGACACTACATTTTGGGGTAATTAATTTGTTACACAGCAATAGATAACTAGTTAGGAGGGGAAGCTGGAGCAGCTGGGGGCTCTCCAATCATCCTTCATTTTTTATGTTCTCAGTACTTCTCTAATGTGGTTTATCTGGGCTAGTTTGGGCTTTATCACTCTGTGGCAACTGGACTGCATATATAATGGCTGAATACTTGTTGGCTGATAGGCCTTTTATAATCTATCTTTAGAAGTCAACATAGCACCACTTTCTGCATACTTTATCGGTTAAAGTAGTCACACAACAGTGGGAGGCCAATTAGAGACTAAGGACAAAGCATAAAATGTATGATGAAATAAAAGCTATGTCTTAACACACACAAAAAAGTAGCCACAAAACCTGTCCAGTGTCAAAGGGAGGAGTCACGCACCTCCATCTCTTAATGAAAGGAGTGGCAAGTTGTATTGTATGAAGAACATTTTGGATAGGAAATACTATTACAGCCATCTTCAGAAAATGCAGTTTTCCACATTGTAAGCCCTCCACATTTTAAGCCAAGTACCATATCCCAAAAAAAAGGCATTTGAATAACAGATTAGCAGAGTCATAAATTTAGGAGTCATCAGTGTACAGAGAGCAACTGTAGCCACTGGGAATGGATAATATCACCTAGAGAGAGGATAGTGTGAGGAAGAAATGTAGGCCTTAGAGGTCACCATGAAGAACTCTGAAATTTAAGAGCCAGGCCAGCTAAGAAGCAAATGGAGAGGTAGCAGGAATTTCAGAGTATTTTATGTCAAAGTCAATAAAAGAGGAGTACTCAAAGAACAATGCAGTCATTTCAGGAGCAAATGCTGCTGAAAATTAAGTTAAATGATAGAATATTTTCATGAGATTTAGCAATGTGGAGGTTGTTAATGATTTTCAGGGGCACGTTGGAGGCATAAGCAAGACTAAAATGATTGAAAACATAAAAGAAGGAATAAGCATAGTCCCAGGAGGGAGATGAGATCATAAAGCACAAAAGAATGGATTAGCCTTAAATAAGAGAAGGAACATCTGTAGGATTGGAGGAAAGGAGTTTAGGATGAGCTTGGATGAGCACATAAGCAGGGGCAGGATAGGGGCAGCAGGCTATCAAGGAAGTTAATGCTTAAAAGTCTCTTGTAAAAGGTCATTTGTTGAAGAGGGGGTAGAAAGAATAGCTCTTAAGAGTCTGAGAAGGTCTCTGAAGGCCTGTTGCCAAGGAAATGACAGATTTACTCACTGCAAACCTATAGTGTATAATCTATGACTTTAAAAAAGTTCATTGACTTGAATTTAACTTTTTGTTTAAATAACAATAAAGAGAAGTTAAATAAACTATGTGATTTCTACTTAAAATTTAATAAAAATAAAATATCTATATAATATCAGATTTTCCTACCAAGTGAATATGAAAATGGTAGGAAAACCCTGGTCACTTATTTTATTCTACCTTCAGATATAGGCCTCCTATGCTAGGGAAATTTCTAAATGCTTCATTTGATTTATTACTTTATAAAAGTGTAGTTGCAGTAAGGAGAGACATAAGGTCTAAAAGCAGGAAATTACAGGTTTATTTTCCTTTTTACCCATTGCAAGAGACATACTGCTTACACTATAGCTACTATGATCTTTTCAAATAACATAGCTATTTATAAGATTATATATGAGACACTGTTATATCATATATTCCTCCTGCAGTTGTTCTACAATGGCAAAGCAGCATGGGTTCCTTCTCAGCCGAGACTCATGTGAAAATTTATTACAGACTCATGATCAAGAGAGTTCTCAATAGAGAATGACTCCACAGCATATGGCTCTTTGGCAAAGGAAAAAAAAAAGACTGCAGTATCTTTTGCAGTATCTGAAAATGAGCTCCTGTTCAACAAAAATGAGCTTATCCAATTACAATGGAAATAGAGAAAGGATTTTTACCTCTGGACAATGGCTGTAAGAACCTTATGTCTTGCTACACCAGGTTGAACCAACACAGACCAAAATTCAGCATAAATGTAAACTTCTGGTAAGAAACATAGACACAGGAAAAAGATTTTAGTGATACTCTCCTGCTGCAGCCACATATCTTTCTTACCCTAGGTTTGCTAAAATAAATATAATATGGCTGTAGAGGCTACAACTATATGATTATATATGATAATAATATTCTCAAGTCTGAACACATAATCCTGTTATTCCCAATTTCATTAAATTAACTATTATATATTACATGTCTTCATCAGGTCTGTCCTCTTAAGGTGCAGTTGTTATAATAAACATTATTATGCTCTGGAATTTAATTTACTATGGTTTATTTAATATAAGGTAGACATTCTTTATGAAACAGAAACAGATTCACAGACATAGAGAACAGACTTGGGTTCACCAAAGGGGACAGGGGAAGTGGGGAAAGGATTGAGATTTGGGGATTAGCAAATGCAAACTATTATTAATTGAATGAATAAACAAAGTTCTACTGTACAGCATGGACAGAGGAGCCTGGCAGCCTACAGTCCATAGGGTCGCAAAGAGTAGGACACTATATAACACAGGAAACTATATTCAAGATCTTGCAATAAACCATACTGGAAAAGAAAATGAAAAAGTATGTGTGAATCATTTTGCTGAAATACACAACAGAAATACAGCAGAAATAATACAACATTGTAAATCAACTGTATTTCAATAAAGTAAATTTTAAATATATATATAATGTAGATTTTCTTAAGTACGTATTATAAGACTAGGCTGATAGTTCAAGTAATTGGGGAAAGAAATGGCTTAAGAAATAGTATTTCCTATTGGGTTTAGACTTTGCCTGTAACAATTTCAGGTCAAGGAAAACCTTTAGCTTGCATGTATCTATATATTTCTGTTACATGTATATTAAGGGTATCCAGTGAACCCTTAAGTAAGAAGCCATATCACTTTTTCTAGTGTTTGAAACACTTTGCCCAGAAACATGAAAACAGACCAATTTCCAAGGAATTTTAAAAAAACAAAAGACTTAGAACAATGGAACTTAAAATATCCCTTTTCATACCTTTCAGCAATAGACTGCCATTATGAAACACAAAATTTTAAAAGGTATTCATTGAAATAGAATTGCTGTCCTAACAAATCCTACTCAACATTCAAATAAGGCAAAAGTTCTCTTTTCCTGCTTTTTATCCTTGGCTGTTATGATGGGTAAATACAAATAATAATATCTGACACTTCTGAAAATCTATTGGTCAGATATTTTTCAGAGTGCTTTGACTAAGCAAGACCAATGAAGAACGGTCCATCTTTCCTAATATCTGCCATTTAGAGCAGGAGAAGGCAAATGGCACCCCACTCCAGTACTCTTGCCTGGAAAATCCCATGGACGGAGGACCCTGGTACGCTGCAGTCCATGGGGTCACTAGGAGTCGGACATGACTGAGCAACTTCACTTTCACTTTTCACTTTCATGCATTGGAGAAGGAAATGGCAACCCACTCCAGTGTTCTTGCCTGGAGAATCCCAGGGACGGGGGAGCCTGGCAGGCTGCCATCTATGGGGTCGCACAGAGTCGGACACGACTGAAGCGACTTAGCAGCAGCAGCAGCAACTGAGAGCAATCTGAGGATACCAAGTGATTTGATTCATATTTTGTCTCAATCTTTCATTAAGTTGATAATTATGAGCAAGTTCCATGAGCAACTGAAATAATTTAGTAAATTTGTTTTGTACACATTGAAAAAAAAAAAAAAACTAGCATTTTGTAAGCTCTTTAATACTTTGTCTCTCAATCTCTGCCACGTCCCTGTTCCCTATGCCTTGGATAGGGCTCAACACAAAGGACAGGCTCATGAAGGTCTGCTCAATGAAAGGAAGGAATGGGTGTATCACAAACCTGCACACTCATGAAAGCTATAAAGGTTACGCAAGTTCCCTGTTTCTTTCTGTCATTGCACATTCTGTGCAAGGGAATTAGATATACATCGAATAAAAGAGAAAAGAATTAATCAATTAGTCATTAAATGCTAGAGGGCCTTTCACAATTGAATTTCAAAGCATAATCCCTTTGGTTTCAATATTCTTGAGGCTTGTCAACTGTCTAGCACAGCTTATCACTAACAAATTCAAGCCACAGAATTCCCATCTACTCTTGTAGCTACTGGTCTGGAAAGGAAAAAAAAATCTTGCTGAACAATAAGGACATCTGCTGGTTAAAATGGAACTTTATCCTTGAAATGCTGCAACTAGATGGACAAGATTTGGGTAATAAAGCTTAGAATAACGCCGAACATGTGATATCTTGTTCAAATAACCTCCTTCTAAGTAGAGTAATTATAAAAGTAACATTTGTTTGTTTTATTCCAGAGTTGTCCAAGTAGGGACACTATGTGAAAAAAGACTGAGCTCTCCCGCCAAAGAATTGTTGTTGTTCAGTCACTAAGTGTCTGACTCTGTGATCCCTTGGAATGTAGTACACCAGGCTTCCCTGTCCTTTGCTATCTCCTGGAGTTTGCTCAAATTAATGCCCATTGAGATGGTGATGCTATCTAACCATCTCACCCTCTGCTGCCCCCTTCTTTTGCCTTCAGTCTTTCCCAGTATTAGGGTCTTATTTCCAATAAGTCGGCTCTTTGCATCAGATGGCCAAAGTACTGGAGATTCAGCTTCAGCTGAATCCTTTCAGTGAATATTCAGGGTTGATTTCCTTTAGGATTGACTGGTTTGATGTCCTTATAGTACAAGGGGTTCTCAAGAGTCTTCTTCAGCACCACAACTTGAAAGCATCATTTCTTTAGCACTCAGCCTTCACAGTTAAGCTAGATTTAGAAAAGGCAGAGGAACCAGAGATCAAATTGCCAACATCCGATGGATCATTGAAAAAGCAAGAGAATTCCAGAAAAACATCTACTTTTGCTTTATTGACTACGCCAAAGCCTTTGACTGTGTGGATCACAATAAACTGGAAAATTCTGAGAGATGGGAATACCAGACCACCTGACCTGCCTCTTGAGAAACCTATATGCAGGTCAGGAAGCAACAGTTAGAACTGGACATGGAACAACAGACTGGTTCCAAATCAGGAAAGGAGCATGTCAGGCTGTATATTGTCACGCTGCTTATTTAACTTGTATGCAGAGTACATCACTAGAAACGCTGGGCTGGAGGAAGCACAAGCTGGAATCAAGATTGCTGGGAGAAATATCAATAACCTCAGATACGCAGATGACACCACACTTAAGGCAGAAAGCAAAGAAGAACTGAAGAGCCTCTTGATGAAAGTGAAAGAGGAGAGTGAAAAAGTTGGCTTAAAGCTCAACATTCAGAAAGCTAAGAGCATGGCATCCAGTCCTATCACTTCATGGGAAATAGAGAAACAGTGGAAACAGTGACTGACTTTATCTTTTTGGGCTCCAAAATCACTGCAGATGGTGACTACGGCCATGAAATTAAAAGACGCTTGCTCCTTGGAAGAAAAGTTATGACCAACCTAGACAGAATATTAAAGAGCAGAGACATTACTTTGCCAACAAAAGTCCATCTAGTCAAAGCTATGGTTTTTCTAGTCGTCATGTATGGATTGAGAATTTGACTATTAAGAAAGCTGAGCGCCGAAGAATTATTGCTTTTGAACTGTGGTGTTGGAGAAGACTCTTCAGGGTCTCTTGGATAGCAAGGAGATCCAATCAGTCCATCCTAAAGGAAATCAGTCCTGAATATTCATTGGAAGGATTGATGCTGAAACTGAAACTCCAATACTTTGGCCACCTGATGTGAAGAACTGACTCACTGGAAAAGACCCTGATGCTGGGAAAGACTGAAGGTAGGAGGAGTAGGGGGTGACAGAGGAAGAGATGGCTGGACAGCATTACCAACTCAGTGGACATGAGTTTGAGTAAACTCCAGGAGTTGGTGGTGGACAGGGAAGCCTGGCATGCTGTAGTCCACGGGGTGGCAAAGAGTCGGTCGGACATGACTGAGCAACTGAACTGAACTGAACTTCATGGTCCAATTCTCACATCTGTACATGACTACTGGAAAAACCATAGCTTTGACTATACAGGCCTTTGTTGGCAAAGTGATGTCTTTGCTTTTTAATGTGCTAAGTTTATCATAGCTTTCCTTTCAAGGAGAAAGTGTCTTTTCACTTCATGGCTGCAGTCACCAGCCACAGTGATTTTGGAGCCCAAGAAAATAAAATCTGTTACTGCTTCCACTATTTCCCCACCTACTTGCTATCCAGATGTCATGATCTTAGTTGTTTGAATGTTGAGTAAGCCAGCTTTTTCACTCTCCCCTTTCACCCTCAAGAGGTTCTTTAGTTCTTCACTTTCTGCCATTAAAGTGATATCATCTGCATAACTGAAGTTGTTACTTCTCCAGGCAATCTTGATTCCAGCTTGTGATTCATCCAGCCCTCCATTTCACATGATGTACTCTGCGTATAAGTTAAATAAGCAGGGTGACAGGCTTCCCTGATAGCTCAGTTGGTAAAGAATCTGTCTGCAATGCAGGAAACCTTGGTTCAATTCCTGGGTCAGGAAAATTCGCTGGAGAAGGGATAGGCTACCCACTCTAGTATTCTTGGGTTTCTCTTGTGGCTCAGCTGGTAAAGAATCTTCCTGCAATGCGGAAGACCTGGGTTTGAACCCTGGGTTGGGAAGATCCCCTGGAGAAGAGAATGGCTATCTACTCCAGTATTGTGGCCTGGAGAATTTGGTGGACTGTACAGTCCATGGGGTCACAAAGAGTCAGATACAACTGAGTGACTCTCACTTAACATACAGCCTTATGGTACTTCTTTCCCAATTTGGAACCAGTCTGTTGTTCTATGCCTGGTTCTCACTATTGCTTCTTGACCTGCATACAGGTTTCTCAGGATACAGGTGAGATGGTCTGGTATTCCCATCTCTTTAAGAATTTTCCAGTTTGTTGTGATCCACACAGTCAACGGCTTTAGCACAATGAACCCAATGTTTTTCTGGATTTCCCTTGCTTTCCCTGCTGCTGCTGCTAAGTTGCTTCAGTCATGTCCAACTCTGTGCAACCCCATAGACGGCAGCCCACCAGGCTCCCCCGTCCCTGGGATTCTCCAGGCAAGAACACGGGAGTGGGTTGCCCTTTCCTTCTCCAATGCATGAAAGTGAAAAGTGAAAGTGAAGTTGCTCAGTCGTGTCCGACTCTTAGCGACCCCCTGGACTACAGGCTACCAGGTTCCTCCATCCATGGGATTTTCCAGGCAAAAATACTGGAGTGGGTTGCCATTGCCCCTATGAACCAACAAATGTTGGCAATTTGATCCTGATTCCTCTGCCTTTTCTAAATCTAGCTTGTACATCTAGAAGTTCTTGGTTCACATACTGAAGCCTTGTTTGAAGAAGTTTGAGCATAACATGGCTAGTATGTGCCAAAGAGCAGAAATGGCTAGATTTCTGATCTGATTTCTGATCTTCAGGTTTAAGATAGAAATATCTCTGAACTCATCAAACATTTTAAGTGTCTGCTAAGTTAAGGTACTGTACCAGGTGTTGGAAAACTAAAGCTGTAAGACAAAGCAGAGGCGGCAGACGGTCCAGCCACCTCTGGGCACATGCCCAGTTCCAGCCTCAGAGGAACGTGAACGTGAACGTGAAGTCACTCAGTCGCGTCCGACTCTTTGTGAGTCCATGGACTGTAGCCTACCAGGCTCCTCTGTCCATGGGATTTTCCAGGCAATAGTACTGGAGTGGATTGCCGTTTCCTTCTCGAAGGATCTTCCCAACCCGGGGATCGAACCCGGGTCTCCCTCATCGTAGACCGATGCTTTACCATCTGAGCCACCAGGGAAGTCTGAACCTCAGAGGAAGGGGGGTTAAACTCAGTTAACATCTGTGAGAAACCGAATCTATTACCAGCACTGTGCTCTTACCATTTTATATACATTATAGGCTAGCTGCTTCCTTACAGGAGAAGGCAATGGCACCCCACTCCAGTACTCTTGCCTGGAAAATCCTATGGACAGAGGAGCCTGGTAGGCTGCAGTCCATGGGGTCCCTAAGAGTCAGACACGACTGAGTGACTTCACTTTCACTTTCCACTTTCATGCACTGGGGAAGGAAATGGGATTGGAGAATCCCATGGACGGAGAAGCCTGGTAGGCTGCAGTCCGTGGGGTCGCACAGAGTCGGACACGACTGAAGCAACTTGGCGGCGGTGGCGGCTTCCTTACAAATACATTCTTTCCTACACTAACTGGACAGATGCCTTCCTCCCTCCTGTCCCCTTCTCACTTTTCCAGTCCCTGCTGAAGTGTCTCCTGAGAAAGGCCAACCTGGAACTCCCTACATGAAGTTCACCTTCAGAGAACTCCATTTGTATCCTTTTTAGAATTTACCAAACTGGCAATTGCTGATTGGTTTGCCAATATATTGTCCCTCTCCCTTCAAAGCCAGACTATAAAGGAACAGATATTTGAATCTGGGTACAAACACTCTCCTAGTTTTAGTAAAGTAATTTAACTGTTTCTGTTTTGTTTTGCCCACAGAATTTTCAAGGACAGAATGAAAACTTTTATTCTCATTTCCTGGGAGGATCTGAAGTTCTCCATTCTCCTAAGTGGAAGAGGAATGAATTTTTGCTAATGTTCCATTAAAAGGCCTCAGTAAAGACCTACTGCAAAAGAAAATGAAGTGAAGAGGATATGGAGTGGTGGTAACCAGGCTGAGAGATTAAAAGAAGTATAGAGATGAGACACTGACACAAGGAGGGTAGGAAGGAGTTATGAGACGGAGTGCCCTAAGCCCCACAGAAAGACCTAGACGACAAAATCTGAGACACAAGAGGACTTGGAAGGGTCTGATGGGTGGGCCTAGCTAGTGACAGTTTGCTCATTTCTCTATTAGCATAGGAATTCCCATCAGCTCACCAGAAATTCTGGAAGGCCTTCCAATGTATACATATCAGTTGTATTAGCAGAACTCAAGAGACTGGGTAGAAAGAAGATGGGCTACTCAGTAATAATATTTTTCATTACTTTAAATAAAAGTTATTGCAAACATCTCTTTCCTGAATCATGACATCCAGAACACAAGATAATCATGAAACAATAGAATTTGCCTCTCAGTATTTGAACCACTTTTATATTAACATACCAGCCTATCAACCTTTCAAAAAGGAAAGGTCATTTCATCAATATTCTATTGCTGATGAGGTTCATGAAAGTGTTATAAAAAATCTGGGGTCCAACAGAGTTAATCATAACTAGCAAATGTGGTAAATACCGTAAGTGTCCTATACTTTTATAATACCATCTGTTTGTGAAAAAACTATTTCTCCAGATTTTTCTACAAAACACTTCATTCCTAATTAGGTAAATACTAGGATAATAGTAAAACTCTCATGTATTCTCTGCTGCTGCTAAGTCGCTTCAGTCGTGTCCAACTCTGTGCGACCCCATAGACGGCAGCCCACCAGGCTCCCCCGTCCCTGGGATTCTCCAAGCAAGAACACTGGAGTGGGTTGCCATTTCCTTCTCCCATGCATTCTCCAGGTACTACTAAATAGTGAGGTATGAAATACCTAGAATTCTAATTGCAGAAAGTTTCTCCAGGCTTAAAATTATGTTATGGATAATTTTACACTGATTAGGCAAGTTAAAGAGATGTTACTACTACAGATTTACTTTTAAAGTTATGGGTTAAACTGATACTAAAATACACTTGTTTTCCCAGAGTAAATACCAACTGACCTTGAGGAAAAGTAGTTACGAAGGAAACTCGCCCAGAAAGGAAAAATTACCAGGATGAACTTGACTTTTTTAGGGACTTAACAGCCGAATGCAGACTAACCTAACATTTTTCAGGAGAGAATGGGTAGCAATTATAATTTAGATACCACTGTCTTATGCCTCAGCTAAGAAGAATCCGATATGGTCATGCTTTGTGGAAAATGTAGCCAATTAAGAACCAATTCCTAAATGATAATGTTAACAATTTTATACACATAATTATTAGAACTCTACTTTTAGTAATTTAATTGCTTTTCTGGTTCAGAGGTTTATTATTTTCCATTTTTAAGTGCTTAAAACATATCATAGGCTCTGTGCAAAGCATTCTACATACATCATTCTGGTAGATTTTAGTATCTCCACTTTTGAAAAGCAAGTGAAGCTTAGAGATGTGTAGTACGATATCCATTGCTAAGCAATATAGTCAAGATTCACACTTTGGTCTGACTTCAACATCTGTACCACAAGACCCTGCCTCATGGTGGTGGTTATCTACAATTATGTACTCATTTAAAACTGATACCTGCCATAACCACAGGGGATGCAGAGATTACCACAAATTGGTAATAATGTTAGAGGCAATAAAATGCTGCTCCTGACACTTATTTTTGAAACATGGTCAAACATATCCTTCTTCCAGTTTAGTAAAGAATCTGGAAACTGGTTGTAATAATTTTTCATTATAAAAAGACTTTCAAAATCTACTTTATGAGCTGCAAGAGGGTAGTTCAGAGCATGGGCTTGGAGCTGAGGCTTCTATTCTGACTCTGCCACTTATCTGCTGTGTGTCCTTGGACACATTCCTTCACTTATTTGATCCTTGTCCAAAATGGGAATCATTTACAATAACTATACAGAAGCTTTGGCACTTGTGAATGTTAAATGCATTTAATATATGGAAATCATTTAAATGATACATAAGCACTCAAAAAATGTTATCTAACCTTGTCCAAACTCAGTTTGTATTTTTAACTAGACCTTATTTTTGTGGGGTACCATTTAAGATTCAAAGCAAAATTGAGGGGAAGGTACAGACACTTTCCATATAGTCTTTACCCTATACATGAATAGTCTCCCCCATTATGAACATCCCCCAAGGGAGTGGTACATTTATTGCAAAGGATGAACCAACACTGACATATCATTAACAACCGAAGTCCACAGGTTATGTTCTATGGGTTTTGATAAATGTATAACACGATGTATCTACTGCTACATTCTAAGTGTTATACATTTTATGGGTTTTGATAGATGCATAACACAATATATCTATTGCTATAGCTATGCCAAAGCCTTTGACTGTGTGGATCACAATAAACTGTGGAAAATTCTTCAAGAGATAAGAATACCAGACCACCTGATCTGCCTCTTGAGAAATTTGTATGTAGGTCAGGAAGCAACAGTTAGACCTGGACATGGAACAACAGACTGGTTCCAAATAGGAAAAGGAGTTCGTCAAGGCTGTATATTGTCACCCTGCTTATTTAACTTATATGCAGAGTACATCATGAGAAACGCTGGACTGGAAGAAACACAAACTGGAATCAAGACTGACGGGAGAAATATCAATAACCTCAGATATGCAGATGACACCACCCTTATGGCAGAAGGTGAAGAGGAACTCAAAAGCCTCTTGATGAAAGTGAAAGTGGAGAGTGAAAAAGTTGGCTTAAAGCTCAACATTCAGAAAACTAAGATCATGGCATCCGGTCCCACCACTTCATGGGAAATAGATGGGGAAACAGTGAAAACAGTGTCAGACTTTATTTTTTGGGGCTCCAAAATCACTACAGATGGTGACTGCAGCCATGAAATTAAAAGATGCTTACTCCTTGGAAGGAAAGTTACGACCAACCTAGATAGCATATTCAAAAGCAGAGACATTACTTTGCCAACAAAGGTTCGTCTAGTCAAGGCTATGGTTTTTCCTGTGGTCATGTATGGATGTGAGAGTTGGACTGTGAAGAAGGCTGAGCACCGAAGAATTGATGCTTTTGAACTGTGGTGTTGGAGAAGACTCTTGAGAGTCCCTTGGACTGCAAGGAGATCCAACCAGTCCATTCTGAAGGAGATCAGCCCTGGGATTTCTTTGGAAGGAATGATGCTAAAGCTGAAACTCCAGTACTTTGGCCACCTCATGTGAAGAGTTGACTCATTGGAAAAGACTCTGATGCTGGGAAGGGTTGGGGGCAGGAGGAGAAGGGGACGACAGAGGATGAGATGGCTGGATGGCATCACTGACTCGATGGACGTGAGTCTGAGTGAACTCCGGGAGTTGGTGAGGGACAGGGAGGCCTGGCGTGCTTCGATTCATGGGGTCGCAAAGAGTCGGACACGACTGAGTGACTGATCTGATCTGATAGCATTAAACAGAATAATTTTGCTGCCTTAAAAAAATTCTCTTGTGCTCTGCCTATTTCACTTCCTCTGGCCTCAAATCCTGGCAACTACTGATCCTTTTATTAACTCCACAGTTTCCCCCTTTACAGAACATCAAATAGTCGGTTTCATTCAATATGTAGCCTTTTTCAGATAAGACTTTTTTCACTTAGCGGTATACATTTACGATTCCCCCATGTCTCTTCATTCCTGTCTTTTCATGGATAGCTAATTTCTTTCTAGCACTAAATAATACTCTATTGTACAGGATGTACCAGTTTATCCACTTACTTACTGAAGCATACCCTGGTTGCTTTTAAGTTTGGCAGTTACAACAAAGTTAGTATAAATATTCATATGCAGGTTATTATGTGGACATAAAGTTTCAACTATCCCGGGTAAATATCAAGAAGTAATTAATGATCACAGGGTAAGAATATGCTTTGTTCTGTAAGAAGCCACCAAAAAGATTTCCATAGTGGCTGTACCATTTTTGCATTCAATCAATAAATGAGAGTTCCGTAGTGTTTCAAAGTCTCATCAGCACTTGGTGTTCTGGACTTTAGCACTTCTAATCGGTGTGTGACGGTATCTCGTTTTCCATTTTTATGAAATGCGACATTTATGAGTGAGAAAGTTATCCCAAAGAATAAATAATGTGGACTACTGGTAAAACTTTTGCACCTTTGGCTTAAAATCTAAGTAAATATTTATCTATCCAAACTCATTTCTGTGTATAGTTTCTTCCCCTTTCTTCAAAGAATTAGTGTCACTTCCACGAAGTCTTTCAACTATATTTTGTATTCAAACCAGTTATATAAAACAATTTTTGTAAAGCAAAATATAGAGGAAAAGCATTATTGACTTGATTAGTTAAGTTCAAGACGTATATATTCCCATCTTGACAGCCTTCGTTTGACCTTTACAACTGATGCTGACCACATTCCCTCTGTGACCATGTAGTGTGAGTCTACACATACTCATTGGACTCAAGAAATTTCTCAAATCTCATTTCTGAACTCCTCTCATCCCCCTAGTGAGAGAAAAGCAGTGCACAATAAACCAGTTTTATAAACAGATAAAATGAGGTCAGAATCACAAGAGTTGTAACAGGGTTCCGACCACTCATCTTCGAAACGCTTTCAAAACAAAAATTTCTGCCGGGGCGGTTCTCTGGCAGGCTGATGACTTTGGGAGCGGGGTCGAGCATTTCCCTTCCTGAGAGCTCCCCGGGTAACGAGCAACCAGCGTGTCAGGGCCGGGCTTTGTAAGGCGTACTGTGTATTGCAGACTACCATCTTCCTACACTCACAGACCATACATTTCACCAAGAATTGCATCACATGCTCAACAGGTAACACGTCTACGCGCCTACAGCAGGGCGGACCCAGTCAGAAGAGCCACACACACAATTTCCGGCCTTCCTCTGCATCCAGACCCCGCTTTCAAGCCGTTCCACACGGCGGCTCCCTCCGTTCTGTGGCCCTAGGTAATTACGAAAGACGGCTCGCGAGGGCCAACGGTCCCCGGGCCAAAAGGATCACAGCTGCGCCGAAAAAAGACGGTCCTCCTACACAATACCAGTAACGGGGAAGTCAGTACTTAAATTTCCTAGTGTGAGGTAAGAAAAACAGCAAACAACAACCCCTACTCTGAGAAAGACCGAACCTCCAATATCCAGAGACCCTTTTTGGCGCGCCGACATGGCCGGAAGTGACGCAACAGCCGGCGCGCAGGGCCAACCCCAGGGAGAGGAGGCCGGGCGGGGGAGCGTGCGGGGACTGGGGGCGGGGTGCGGCCGTAGCTCCGTTTCCGGTGGCTCGTAGCGCTCGCTCACTCCAGCTGCAGCCACTCTTGCCCGTGGCTGCTTCCTCCATCCTGGTATTTTTTGGAGCCTCCATCCTGGTTCTTCCAAAGTGCCCGGACCCAAAACAGGAAGTAAGTGCGATAGAACCTTCAGGTCCCAACCGCCGCCAGGGCCGCTCCGCCCAGTGGAGTCTGTCCGGCCCCCTTGTTGCCCGCCTGCTCCCGCCGGCCGGCGCCAGCTGCAGGCGCTCTGGCACCGCGGGCGGGGTCGGAGCTGGGCCTTCGTGACGCCGAAGCTGCCGTTCCCGCAAGCTCAGGCCAGGGCCTCCTTTTCGGGGCCGGGCTTGCGGTGGTGGCGTGGGCTGCAGAACAGGGTAGCGAGTTGCCGCCGAGGCACAGCTAGCGATCCGGCGGGGGCGGAAAATGGCGGCTTCGGAGGAGCTAAATGGCGCCGGGACCCCTGGGGGTGGGGTGGGCCGAGATCTTGGCTAGAGAATCGGGCCCGGGAACACGGAAAGTAAAGAAGCTTTCCTAGCTTTCTGGGGGGCGATGGGGAGTGGGGGTTCCTTTCTTATGTTTTTGTTATCTTTTCGGGGTTTTTTGGTCCAGTGAAGGAGAGGTGGGCTTGGATGAGATTGAGAGGATTGGGGCGGGTCTCGCCCCACCCCACCGCACCTCGTTTTTTCCTCGTACCTTTTTGTGTCTTCACATCTCCCATCTTTTGGGAGATGGCCCAAGGCGGAGGGAATCGGGGTTGCTGGCCGTACAACTCAGGTTGTCAGCCTGAGTCTTTTAGAAAAGGGAAAGATGGGACCTGGACTGCGGGGAGACAACCCTAAACCGACGGAGAGCAGGAATATGCGCCTGCAAAATGGAAATCGTGTTTTGCCGAAATTCGAGGAAGTTCTTAAAATTTGAAATCTTCGTCCTTTGAAATAGACTTTGAGAGTCTTAAGTGAATCTGCGGCGTAGATTTGAGGGTAGAAGTGACGAAATGCTGTTCTATGCAGTTGAATGATACAGCATATGTTTTTAGAATAAAAATAATTTGGTGTAAATAAGGAGAGGTGATAAGTCAATGAAATGTAAAAGGACTCCGTTTCCCTGATTGAATTTAGAAATTCAAATCCAATGCCTATTTTCTCGTAACTTTATTCATCTTTGTGCACCTTCTGACAGTAGGTGAGGCTACTCGTTGGGACTTTTGACAAGATGCGAATTCTGTAGGATTGCTTTCTAATATTAAGTATTTTAAACTTAGAATAATACCATTTGAAAATGTTTTATCTTCACTGATTTTACCTTTGCTTCGAATTCACGAAAGACAACCATTTATAGCTTTTAAACTCCAGTTGAAGTATAAAACATTCTTGGCATTATGTTAAAAGTTTTACAAACAAAAATGTTTTAGTGAAGGATTTTCGTGTTTTCCCATTACTTCAGATTTTTTTCCTTTTAGCTGTGGTCTTAAATTTGTGTTTCTCACTGAATAGTTTACCATCACTTAAACGTTTAAGTTTTTGGTGTAACATCACCACAGTTTTTAGCTTTTTTCTCTGTTGCTGTAGTGGTAAGATTCATTTATTAGGTTAAGATTTAGAGACCTAGTTAAGGTTCAGGAAAATATTGTTTACGTTCCTTGTCGTTACAAAAGTTGTCAGACTGTAAAATTTGGTGTGAAAATCAAGTTTTTTTTCCCTTCATTCACAAGGGACAAAAAATATCTTGATCCTTTCTGAAATTACGTGTTATGAAGAAAAAATGCATTTCTTGTTTTGTTATCTTATTATTTTAACTCCCATATACTAAGTTACTTTTATGTGCCACCAAACAAGCTAATTTTTTTTTTTTTTTTTTTACTATTTTAGTTGATAGGCTCACCCCAAAATATGCTTTTTGGGACTGATCTAGAACCAGCATATTCTCCGTGAATCTCTTTAATTGATTGCAGTTGAGCTAGATGGTGGAGCCAAAATGCTATTGCCCTGTCTTCATCAACAGTTAATCAGTAAGTACTGGGCATTGCATACTTATATAGAACTTTTAAGTCCATAGTTTAAGCAATTATATAAATAAATATATGCTATATAAACATTTTTCTCTGAGTGTTCAGGTTTTAGAATTATTTGAGGGAAAGCAATCACAAAAGAGTATTGGGGTTAGAATTTGAGCTTTGAAAGCAGAGTATGGCTGGGAAATGGTTACTGGTAGAGAGTTCTATCCCCTCCCCCAAAAAGGTAGTTGTCCTCTTTCTAGTCTTTCCCCCACCCCACCCCAAGTTTTCTTCTTTTTACAGGCTTCTAAGATGAAGAAAAGTTATTTCGTTTCACCCTCACCGAAGCAGGAGAGAGAAGTATAATTGTAAGGTTAGCTAGACCTTAGTAGTTAATATTGAAGTAAAAACAACAAAAGTAGACCTTACTTTCCCGCATGTTTACCTTTCTGCTCACTTTATCTAACAACTGTAGACCCTAATTTTTATTAATGTTGTAATAAACGTGTTTCCTGAAAATAATATTGTTTTAAAGTTGTTTTCTTCATGCTCCATCAAAAACGTTGGCTTAAGTTAACATTTGTGACAGTGAATCAGTTAATGTGAACCCAGTGCCTGGTACATTGTTGTTAAAATTTTGAGGGGGTTGGGAAGTGTGTCTTCTTGTAAAAACATCAAAACTTTAAAACAGTAATTAGAAAGAGTTCCAGTTTTTTAATATCATATGTAGCATCTGTTTGGAGAAGGCAACGGCAACCCACTCCAGTACTCCTGCCTGGAAAATCCCAGGGTCGGGGAGTCTGGTGGGCTGCCGTCTATGGGGTCGCACAGAGTCGGACACAACTGAAGCGACTTAGCAGCAGCAGCATTAGCCTGCTTTCTCAAAGTGGTATTTTCTTTTTTAATAGTTTTCTCTTAACATCATCATTTTTAGCACTTATCCCCCCCTCATATAAAAGAATTCCTTAGGAATTGGTATGCTTCTAAATGCTTTGAGTTCCAAAGCCTTTTCTGTCCTCAAATGATATGCAATGACCTGAGAAAATGAAAAACCTACTGCCAAGAGTCTTAAAGTATGATTAATAACATACAGAGTTATGAAATGTATGTGGTATTTGTTTGCTTTCCTATCATTTTCTCCCTTCATTTTTTTTTTTTTTTTTTTTGCCTTTTGTGAAGAGGATGCTTGTAATAGAAGTCAAAAATATGTTTTGTTTTTGTTTTGATTTCAGAAAGGTAAATGGTAAACTTAAATAAAAGAAGGAGCCTGATTATCATGTCTTCTTTTTCAAGTTTATGTAAAGATCCCATTCCATGACTGAATAGCAGAAAGTTGTCATGAGAAAGCACACTGGATAGCCCTTTATGAGCAATTTAACTTGTTTTTGTTTGGTGGGTATATGGGAGGGATATTAACCTTATCCCATTTTTTTAAGCTGTTGTTTTAGTTGTGTGCCATTCTTTCAAGCACCTGGTTGTCAAAAGAATCTTTTTTGACCATTAGGTGTTAATGCAGCAAATGAAATGCTTATTAGACTTACTTACTATCCACGTTGTTTTATATCTGTTGAAGCGTGGTTTAAAAATCAGCTTCAGTGTATTGATATACTTAATCTAAGTGAAAGCGAAAGTCTGTGGAATTCTCTAGGCCAGAATACTGCAGTGGGTAGCCTTTCCCTTCTCCAGGGGATCTTCCCAAAGTGAAGTGAAGTTGCTCAGTCGTGTCCGACTCTTTACGACCCCATGGACTTTAGGCTCCTCAGTCCATGGGATTTTCCAGGCAAGAGTGCTGGAGTGGATTGCCGTTTTCTTCTCCAGAAGATCTTCCCAACCGAGGGATCAAACCTAGGTCCTCCCGTATTGCATGCAGATTCTTTACCAGTTGAGCCACAAGGGAAGCCCAAAACTGACTCTGCAACCCCATGGACTAATATTCCAGGCTCATCTGTTCATGGGGATTCTTCAGGCAAAAATGCTGGAGTGGGTTGCCATGCCCTCCTCCAGGGGATCTTTCCAACTCAGGGATTAAACCCAGGTCTCCCTCATTGCAGGCAGACTCTTTTATCTTCTGAGACACCAGGGAAGTCTGAAAGTTGCCAAGTCGTGTCCAACTCTTTTCGACCCCATGGAATTCTCCAGGCCAGAATACTGGAGTGGGTACCTTTGCCTTCTCCAGGAGATCTTCCCAACCCAGGGATTGAACCCAGGTCTCCTGCATTGCAGGTGGATTCTTTACCAGCTGAGCCACAATATTTAGTATTCTTGCCTGGAGAATCCCCATGGACAGAGAAACCTGGAGGGTTAGATATTTATATTTAGATACACTGTAGAGTGATAATTTAATGTACTCCCTTTAAAGAGCTTCTCATGATGCTTTACATAAAGGACTCCGTTTTGAATGGACGAAATCTTAAAATGTAGCCAAATACACATTATATTAGCTCTTAAATCATGCACTGGGTGAAAGACGTTTTTGCTTTTTAATAAATGGTATGATTATATTCCGAAATGAGGTATAAAGTGGTGCACCAAGTAATTACTACCAAGTAATTTTCTTTTACTTTAATAATGTCACTGTTCCCAGTGGTTGGTAATTGAAGTCAACATCTTAAACAATTAAAGCCTATTATAATAAATCCCAGTAATATCTTTATTGACATTTTATGGTATACAGTCATTACCTTAAAACAAAGCCATAATGAACATTAGTTAGCTACCATAATTCAATATGCCTTATGTTCATGTACAGCTCTGCTTCTCACACTTTGTGCTAAGTATAAAGAACAAATCCCCAGGGGCCTGGGACCGTAGTTCAGAGCACTCAACATCAACCATGAAGTGTTCCCCATTCCTATTTTTAATAAAATCATTATTTAAGATGTTATTCTGTGGTGGTGTCTGTTTTCCGACATCCTATGTACCCGTGTTCAGGATGTAGGAATTTGTTACCTATTCTCTTCCACTAAAACTTTCTATTTAGCAGATTTTTCATTCTTTCAAAATAAAAATTTTAAAACATTTTTCAAATTATTATATGTTACTAAGAAAATCCCCATATAAGCATTTCCTAAGGTGTTAGTTATCTATCACCAGGTTTCATAGTGGCCAAAACAGTCTATAAGAGCAAGACCTTGAAAAAAAAAAATGTTCAGTAATAGGTTAATGCTTAAATAAGTTTGGGTACTATGCACACAAATAAAGCACTATGAAAGAGTTAACTAGTAATATTGGAAAGTAAGTGCAAAAAAGTTACAAAAGATACAGGTATTATTTAAAACAATAAACATCACAAAAATTTGGAAGATCATCACACAGAGAAGAGTAAAATGAGTGATTTTCTTATGTTGGGACAGGAAAAAAGACATTTGAAAACGGAATGTGTCCTCACTGCCTTATTAGTTGGATTATGCCAGAAACTTTGTCTCAGCTAATGTTTCTCAGTCAGCCTCATCCAATAAAATTTTGGTGCTTTTATGTTCTGTAGCTTGCCTGATTTCTTGCTATAAAACTATTGTAATGTTTTTCATGCCATGTAGTCTCATCCCATCTTGCAGTGTGGAATCACAACTTCAAGATTCAAGGGTCACCAAGTGTTAACTCTGCTTCTCGTGATCTCTACTAATATTTGATACCCTTCCCACCTTAAACTTGAGTACTGTGCTTGGGAATCAATGACATTTTTCTACAAAACTAAGAAGAAATGCCACTTCTTGGTTTGATCTAGTTTATAGAAGATTTGATACTTAGTTTTAAGTTGCTCAGTTGTGTTCAACTCTTTGCAATCCCATGAACTGCAGCACGCCAGGCTTCCCTGTCCATCAGTAACTGCCGGAGCTTGCTCAAACTCACGTCCATTGAGTTGGTGATGCCATCCAACCTATCTCATCCTCTGTCATCCCGGTCTCCTCCTGCCTTCAGTCTTTCCCAGCATGAGGGTCTTTTTCCATGCTCAATAAATCTTTAATCCAGTTTTCTGTTGATGAGCAGGCTGTGTTCCCTCCCTGTTGTTTGGCCTAAGGCCAAACTGTCAACCCGGACTCCTGGACACTCACAGGCAAGTCACAGCCTGTTGCATAGTTCTCTAACAGGAGGTCGCCATCCGTTGCACCATAGAGCCACTGAGCAGACGACCCACAAGCTGCAGAACAATTACACCAAAGAAATGCTTGCACTCTTAAGAAAGTTCTAGGACCCACAACATATTTCCCAACCTGGGGATCCAAGAACCCCCAGGGAATTTGACTTCGGAGGCCAGTGGGATTAGATTACAGAGCTTCCACAGCACTGGGGAAACAGATTGTTGGAGGGCACAAAATCTTGTGCGCACCAGGAGAAGGGAGCAGTGTGTCCCCACAAGAGAGTGATAAGATACTTAACTGCCTAGAAAATCAGGACAATTACGTAGGTTTAATTGATGGAAATACTAGTTTAAGGTAATCCAATGAATAAACCTGACATCAATACAAAAATGGAGTAGAATGAAGGACTCATTTCCTTAAATTGTGTGTTAAATAACAGATCCAAGAGTAGTGGGGTTTTTTGGTTTTACATTGAGTAGGTTCATGTTCATTGGGAGCTATAAATGTAAACAAATGCATTTCTCATTTTAACGTAAGTACATGTAAGTATTATAAATGTTTTGTACCACATTTCAGGTATTCTTGATTTTACTGAAGTATTGTTTCAGATGCCCCCCAAATGCTGGAAGTGTGCCAAAATGCCATGTCACCAATTAAAAATGGATGTTAAAACTTTTTTCAAGTTCTCACTTACAGTTGGTAAAACAGTACATATAGTATAACCCATTTTAGAGAAAGAAGGGAAGATCTAAATGGGATGACAGTGTGTGTTTATTTGCCCACAAAATTTGATACTAGATACATTGCTGATACATTTCCCTGATAAACCAAGTGGAAAATGGGTTTTCAATTCAGGTATAGTTTCATGCATAATGAATTACAAAGCACTAAATTACTTACTTTTGTTACCTTACTTTCATAAGTGGATTTATTCACCAGTATTTTTCATTTAGTCTAATAGTCCTACTAAGATACGGATGTATTCTTCATATAAATAACAGCTATCTTGACTCTACCATCGGTAGTGTCTACTCCCTCTACTTAACTTGAAAGCTAAACCTTGTAGACCTGTTTGCATTACCTTCTATACTTAAAGTTCTCTGTATCTCAGTAGCATTGCCCAGTCAAGTAGTCACTTCTCCATCTTATCCTCTCAGCAGTATTTAACAGTCTACTGACTACTTAGTGCTTCTTGAATCTCTGTTTTCCTCCTATATCCTGGCTGGTCCTTCTCAGTCTTCTTTTCTTGTTTGTGTATTGCTTGACTTTCCAGTAATACTGGGCTATCTTCTCTCTAACTTATCTAGTTGATCTTATCTTTACAGTTTGCATGCCACTAACTCATTTATCATTATATAATTCTTGCCTGTTGAATTACAGCTTCCAACTGGTAACTTGACATCTTTGTTTGGGTGCCTTATATCTTAATTTGTTAGTATTAACAGTAATAAAATACTTAATAAAAGATATTTTAGTGCCCCAAAACTCAGCTATTCAAGCCAGAAGCCTAGGAATCATCTTGAAATAGCTCCTTTCAGCAAATCTCCTTTCTTAATCTCCTTTCAGCAAATCTTGTCAACACTGCCTTCAAAATAAATCCTCTGTCCAGACTCCTTCCTTTCATTTCTGCCACCTATTCTAAATGACTCATTTCTTGGACAACTGCTTGTCTCCTGACTTACTCCCTTATCTGTCCTCCATGTTGCAATCTGAATGATCTTTTTAAAATGTAAATTGTTTCCCAATTTAAAACAGTCCAAGAATTTGTAAGGCCTTGTGAAATGTGCCCCTGCCTTTTCTTCCAGTCTTAAATTCAGCCACTCTCCCTCTTGCACAAAAACCTCTGCATAGTGGCTTTCTTTTGTACTCCACTCCCACCCGTCCAAGTCAGGTCCCACCTTGAAGACTTGGCTATTAATCTGTTGGCTGGCTTGCAGTCATGCACTTGAAATAGTGAAATGGTATCTCTTCATCTTGCTGTTGAGGCAATGTAAAGTAGCCACTGAGATAAGGTTCAGTGTCTGTAGTATGATAGTATTTCTGTTAAGTATATGTAACAGGCAGGGATGTGTGTGTTAGTCACTCAGTTGTGTTCAACTCTGTAACTCCATGGACTGTAGCCCTCCAGGCTCCTCTGTCTGTGGAATTCTCCAGGCAAGAGTACTAGAGTCAGTTGTCATTTCTTCCTCCAGTATATCTTCCCAACTCAGGAATCAAACCCAGGTCTCATGCATTGCAGGCAGATTTTTTACTGTCTGAACCACCAGGGAAGCCCCAGGGAGGGATATATATATTTTCTTACATAAAGTAACTGGAAGGAGGCATGAGAAATCAACAGCCTTCTTTACCTCCATGAAAGGGATCTAGGTGACTGGGGAACTAGAGTGGAAAGGAGGCTTCACCATTACCTTTGAATTTTGAACCATGTAAATCTGTTACCTAAAAAAGAAAATTAGAGGAGTTTCTTAAATACTAATAAATGCAGACCGTGTAGCTCTAACTACAAGAAGGGGGAAACCCCAGGAAAATGAGTCAAGAGCTTATATTTTGGGGTTTTAAAAAAGTAGCGACTGTCCTAGAGAGTATCTCACACATTGGGAATGTGATATATATTTGTTGATTGAACAGATAAGCTAATTAATTTGTAAAGCAGTGTAGACCCATTTACTCATCTCCAACATGAATTACCAAACTTTTAAAAATGAACCTAGATTCCTGCTTTAAAGCTAGTACACTCTTTGGGATCACCTCAATTTTGATAATACAGATTATCAAGAATGATAAAGTTCCTATCTAGCTATTTCAGACTCCCTTTTCCATGTACCATTGTCACTTTTTCTCAGAGTTTTAGATTAACTTGGGTCCTGAGATCACATTCATTAAAATGCTAAGCCAGTAACAAATTTGCACTTATCAAATGAAAAATTGTGCTTTTTTGTTTGTTTTTACTTTGTTGTTTCTTTTTTAATAAAAAAAAGAAACTTTGTTGTTTCTTTTTTAATAAAAAAAGAAACTTTGTTGTTTCTTTTTTAATAAAAAAAGAAACTTTGTTGTTTCTTTTTTAACCTGGCAAGGTTACCAGGAGTAGAGTTTACATCTAAATGGTTGGAATATAAATTTGCACATCCTTTCGGTAAAATAGACTGCAGTATGATTTAAGAGTTTATTTTGTCATATTCTTTGATCTAATAACTTTTTAAAGAGTACAGAAAAACCTCAGTTTAATACCTAGCTTGGCTTCCTTCACAGTTTTCAATGCAGGATATAAAAGTGCTTCTATGGTATAGTCTCATAAACGTGTTGAAAGTGAACTATAATTTTGCAAAGTTTATGGATGGTTTTAACTTTTTTTAACATTTCATTTTTCCATCTTCTGGAGTAGGTACAAACCAGATTTTAAGAAGTTTTTAATGGATTCAGAAATGAGAACAACACGAAATATATTAACTGATTGAATGTTTCTCTAGCAGGATCTGTACCTGTTGCACTACAGACTCATTTATGTATACCAGTTCTAATTAGAATACTGCAAAAACGAGAAATTTAATTACTGGTTTTGCATCCCCTTAAACCTAAAATCTTACTGTGTTTTTTAGTTTTTGGTTGATCCTTTGGGGTGAAGATGAGAATCCTATTAAAAAATCCTTTAAAAATCAGTCAATTCAAATTTTGTAAATTTCACATTGCATTGAAAAGTTTGTTTATAATTTACATCTTCTGGCCTGACTGTTTAGGATTTTTTTTTCCCACAAATCCCTAGGCAGGGTTAACAGATAGTGTATGGTTTTTTAATACTTTAAGATGAAATATAGTACTACATATAAAGAGAGGTGCTGACTATTACAAAGAAAAAAATAACAGTTATTGGTAATACTTGTGGTACTGGTGGTTAGTATACACCCTGGATCGAGTTACATGTACCCAAGTCTACAGTTCATAGAACCACTGGTATAGTTCAACTTGTTTTTTCCAAGAAAGCTTGACTGCCTAATGAGGGACAACTTATGTTGAGAAACCACATGTAAACCGACTTAGTAGGCATAGGATCCTATCATTTCTGTTCTTCACTGGAGAATAGTTTTAGAGGCTGATTTCCAAAAGCTCTACTTAAAGAATTCTGGGTTGGTCCTTCTTCTTGTACTTGAGACATCACAGAGGCTAGAAGCAAAATTGTCATCAGCATACTGCTAGCAGACAGTTGTTTGTTCTCAGTAAGTGTTATTGTGTAATGCTATTACTTTTTCAGAGTGTTGCAGAGGTAGGAACATGGGGGAGAAACAATCTGGATAACATGAAAGTGATGCTGGTGGCTAAGGGAAAGCATCTGGATTCTGTGGGAAGGGCTATAGCTGATCCATCTGTTTTCTAGGTAAGCATTCCTTTGTTCTGGGTACCTCACCTCATGATTTGCAAATTTTCGTCATAACTAAATCATGGTCTCCATTTAACTTTAATTTGGAAATGACATCTTTGACATTGTAAAATGAATGATGTCCTTCTAAAACAGTAATTTGTATAGTAAAACTTGAATAAATCACTAGATCTTCACCAAGTAAATGTTAATAGTTCTTAAGTTTTTCTGCCAAGGAAAAATGCACTTGTGTAAGTGGCAATTATATGTATAGACAAATATCTTACATATAGGAACCAAATAAATATTGAATGATTAATTTGAAACACATCAAGGCTTATGTCCTCTGTATTATTTAGTTGGAGGCTTCCCAGATGGCTCAGCTGGTAAAGAATCTGCCTGCAATGCAGGAGACCAGGGATCAATCCCTGAGTCGGGAAGATCCCCTGGAGAAGGGAATGGCAACCCACTCCAATTTTCTTGCCTGGAGAATCCCATGGACAGAGGAGCCTGGCGGGCTGCAGTCCATGGGATTGCAAAGAGTCGGATACAGCTGAGCGACTAATACTAGACTACTAGACTAGACTATGTGGACCAGACCAAAATTGAGTGTTGAGACAAGAACTTCATTGAACATTACAAGGTAAGCCCAAAGACTTCAGTTAGGCCACTGATTACAACTCAGTGCATTTCCACCTATCAGCCATGACATACTGCAATTAAAGCACTGATCATTCAGTTTGTCTAAACAAAAAAAATAAGTATAAAATAATAGGTAAAGACTCAGTTCTCTATTTCAAAAGAAGGCCTAGCTCCATGTCTATTAGGAAAACAGTTTGGTCAATGATAGATATATGTACTTGTTCAATATTATTAAAAAAGAATTATTTAGTGTTCATATTTTTCAGATAATAATAAGCTTAAATACTTGTAAAAAATGTTTCTCTTAATCTAATTCTTAGATTAAGAGAAAAATTGTGCTGGATCTTCTGCTAAAGAATCAGAAGTTATTAAACATCTGAGTATATCACAGAGCTGCCAATTAAAGTGGTGAGAGTTCTTGCTCATATGTCAGCTTGGAATAGACTATCTTTCATTGGATGTTATAGAAACAGCTCTTTAAAAAAAAAAAAGTAAATGCTTAAAGTTTTTAATTAATCATTGCATTTTAGATTGTTGCAGATTATTATAACTAATTCTAAGTAATTGGTATAAACTTTTTAAAAACAAATTTTGAAACTTGAACCATCATTGCAATTTCACACAAAGAGTACTGTAGGCAGATATATTTGGAGAGGGCTATTTTATGTTCATATATGGAAATAATTTTTTTAAACCTTAATCTGAAACCTATTCTTTTACAGATTTGAGTATGAGCACAGTTGAAGAGGATTCTGACACAGTGACAGTAGAAACTGTGGACTCTGTGACTTTGACTCGGGACACAGACGGGAACCTCATTCTTCATTGCCCTCATAATGGTAGGAAAACCTGCAGACATATAATTATAAATCTTTTTGGATTTCTGGATTTCATGTCACCTTTAAACCTTATTACTCAGACAGTTTAGTCTAGAACAGTAGAAAAGGAGGTTATTTCTTAGATAACCTTAATTCATGTTTATATTTTTAAAGTATACTTTGTATATTTTTTTAATATACCATAAATTTCGATCTTTATGAATCTTACAGCTATTTTATAAGTAGAATTTGTTGAATCTCTAATGATGGATTAACTATAATACACTTCCTCTTTGACACCATTTGATACCAGCAGTATATATAGTACATTAGAAAATGTAGAAATAATCCTGCCAATGAACATAGAAGAATTTTTTTTTGTCTAGAGCCTGTGTTAGAGAATTTTACATGACTGAATAGGACTTAATATCATCTGTAATGAACTAAAATTCAGTTGACTTGAGGCTTGTGGTTTTGTTATTTCTCTACCTGTTCCGTATTTATATTTATTTTTGCTTTTTAAGTTTATCCTTGTTCAGCGTAGGTTCTGTGTTCTTTTTCACTTAGTACTTAATCCCTGGGTTATTTCATTCAAATCTGTGGTTTTAATTTCTGCATAGCTACTACAGTGATTTAAACCTCTCTTTATTCTGAATTCTGTTTCTCATAGGCACCTTAAATTTCACATGCCTCTTATGTTTCAGGTCCCCTTTCCTTTGTTCAGGTTCTCATTTCTCACCTGAGTAGCCTTTTAGCCTATCTCTAACCTCTAATTTATCCTTCAAACTGCTGGTGATTGTGGTCATGATTCAATAGTACATGAAAGCTTTTTTTTAAAAAATAAGCTTCCCGGGATTTTTAGAATATAATTCAGGTTCTTTAATTTGGCACATAGGCCTCCCATCATCTCAGCTTTCTTTCCAGCTTCATTTCCTGCCACATTTCATATATCTGTGTTCCAGCAGTTCACAACTGTTATTTTCCTAACTTTCTGTAAGCTTTTCATACCTCAGTATCACTCCACATATTAATCCTACTGCCAGTGATAATCATTTTCCCCTGGCTTCTGTTTCTTTTTGAAATTCAAGACACCTTTTCTAGAAACCGTCCTTAACCTCCGGAAATTAAATGCTTCTCTGCTCATATAACAGCCTCTTCATTCCACCTTCATCGTTCTTATTAAACTATTTTGAAATTATATTAATCTCCACTGTACTACGAGCTCCTTGACAGTCAGGGTGTCTCTCATTGTTCTGCTTCTTGAACTTGAGAGGCAGTTCGAGAAGCAGAACTTCTGATGGTAGGTATTCAGTAAATATTTGTGAGTAATTAAATAACCAGTCTTTATCTTTATGTGTGAAATAATTTGGAAAGCCAGGTAATCACAGCACAAAAGTGTGATGTTTTAGAAAGTGCCACCTTGGTTCCTGGTTCCTTGTCATAAGAAGTGGAACTGAGGTAGGCGTGTTAAGGGCAGTGAGTCTCATTGCACAGCTGTCTTTTTCTGACTTAGCAAATTAATAAGAGTATTTTACATTCATAACTTGTGGAAGATTTTGTTTCCTCCTTTTTGATTTGAAGATTTCTGAGATTTTTTGTTCTTGTTTTATTTCATTAGAAGCTGATGAAATAGACTCAGAAGATAGTACTGAACCTCCACATAAAAGGCTTTGCCTGTCTTCTGAGGATGATCAAAGTATTGATGATTCCACTCCTTGCATATCCGTTGTTGCACTTCCACGTAAGTCACTATATTAACATAGAGCTTCCCTTCTGAATCAGAGTTCACATTGCAAGAGATTAAACTGCATTTCAGTTTAACCCATCAGTTGGACCCATTATTTTTCTCCTCGTTTAATCAAAAAACCTCCTTTAATCGGCTCTTAATGAGTGCTTATTTATGTGCCAGGCATGGCTCTACATACTTTTGCTATATTGCCAAGTTTAATCTCTCAAGCTTTTATTTTAATTGACCCCCCCATCTAAGAGTCTTTTTAGACATTTTTTTCATAATCATGCTCTCCCACATGAAATTATAATTTCAGTATCATTGTTGTTTTGTTTTTAATGTACTATGTGTATGTATGTATGTCCTTGCTTTCTTAATAAAGAGAGTAAGGTTTTTTCATCTCCTCTCCTAAGAAGCATATTCACCCTCATTGAGAAGGCTTTCTCTAGAGGAGGTATTTTTATCCTTATGTTATAAATGAGAAAACAAAGGTACGGAGAGGTTAATAACTTGTCTAAGGTCTTACCCAGGCATTCTGGTTCTTGTAGTTTATGTTCTTTTTATGAGTTATATGGATAAATGGAAAGTAGAAGCCTGATAAGTTTATTCTAAGAAAGTTCTTAAAATGTTTATATTCCAAGATCATTTAGAATACACTGGATTCTAAGCAGGTGTAGTATTTTGGATGAAATACTGTTAGTGAAAGACTACAGCACATCAACTGTAATGTTAGAGTATATTTCTCATTAGTTTAGAAAAGAATATGGAATCTGTTGAACCGTGGTGGCCCTCCAAGGCTGGAGTAGATATCTCAGTCCCCGATAATGAGGCCCAGGGCTATTGGTGACGCACTCTGCACAGAGGAGGGTATTGCCATATCCAAGAACTTCCAGGGGAAGAGAACTAAGACTGGGTTTTCATTGTCAAAAATCATGTCTTCGTAAGCAGATATTAATTGCTTATTAAACTGAGCAGAAAAGTATCATATTAATTGTAGTCACCATGCTGAACATTACATCCCCAAGATATAAAATAAATTTAATTAAGTCAGAATTTTTGCATGATTATCTTGATGTAAATTTTGACCTGTTACTTGATTTGGTTAGAGTGCCTTGAATGTGATTGTAGGTTTGATCTGCACTTGATATTTTGTTCTATTTTATGGAGTAAGACTAAATCCTTCACACACTCGTTCACTTACCTGGATAAAATAATATGAATGTGTTGACATGAAAGGCCATGAACTGTTTGATATTGGGTCATAGCATCACTGTGTAAAGAGGACAGTCTGGAGCCTAATTTATAGTAAGACTGAATTTATGAGGAGTGGCTTTAAGTTCCCTGGACTTGTAAGAACTTTGTTGATAAAAATCAACTTAGGAAAGTTTTTACGTTTAAAAAAGTCCCCAAAGCATGAAGTCCTATATCCATCACCATCTGGGACCAGTTAAATGGGCAAGTCATTTATGCTGGACTTCATGAAGATGAATATTAATTTAAAAATTTTAACTTTAATTTTAATATTGAGGTTTTCTTTAGATACTTTATAAAACTGATTAACATTTATCTGTCTGAGCCTTAAAAGTTCTCTTAACTCTCGTGTTAATCAGTGTAGATCACTTGCTGCTACTTTTTGCATTCATTTGCACACGTTTACTCCATTACCTATTCATCGTTAAAACTCTTGGAGTTTCTCTGGTAGCTCAGTGGTAATATGCCTGCCAATGCAGGAGACACGGGCTTGATCTCTGGTCCAGGAAGATCCCACATACCATGGAGCATCTAAGCCTGTGCACCACAACTACTGAACCCCCCTGCCACCAACTGCTAAAGCCTGTGTACCCTAGAGTCTGTGCTCCCCAACAGGAGAAACCACTGCAATAAGAAGCCTGCACACCACAACTAGAGAAAAGCCCTGAGCAGCAATGAAGTCCCATCTCAGCCATACATGAATAAATAAAACTATTTAAAAATACAACTCCTTGGAGAAGGAAATGGCAACCCACTCCAGTATTCTTGCCTGGAGAATCCCATGGGCAGAGGAGCCTGGTGGGTTACAGTCCATGGGGTCACAGAGTCAGACACGACTGAGTGACTTCACTTTCACTTCATGCTAGTAAATGTAAAATAATACATCATCGTAGTTTTATTTGCATTTCTCTAATGACTAATGATGCTGACCATACTTCAAGTGCTTATTGACCATTTTTATGTATCTCTTATTAAGTGTTTGATTCTTTCATTGACTGTTTAGAAAGCCATGTTATTTGACTTATTAAATTGTAAGAGTTCTTTATATATTAAATTGGTCAAAAAGTTAAAAAAATAAAATAAAATAAAAATACAACTCTTGTGATTATTCATTTAGATGATCGTTGGAGTTACTTATGCCTCTGATTCCTTTTGTTCTTCATGCTGCGTTATTTGTCATTCCCATACCACTCTTGCTATTGTACATATAACTGGAGTCTGTTTGTATCCTACTTCAGACTTTGTTTTCCTGCCACTAATTCCTATCTTTGCAATTTACTTTCTCTAATACTTCTGCAGTCCTTTGCCCCAGTGGGACCCATTAACCTTAGCACTTTGCAGTTATTTCTTCTTTACTCATTTTCTTGTTTCCTTCACCTAGTTTCAGTTTTTATGGTAAATCATTATAATCTCTGTCTTGCATTTACCCTGAGATCCTTTTTTCTTTCCCTCACCTCACCTTTCTTTGATGAAACCACAACCCTGGTTCAATTTGTCTGCCTATTTATGACTGTACCAGTATAGTTAATTGAAAGGGATTGGAGGAAAAAAGCACAAGTAAGCTGACTGCTCTCGCTTTAAATTTATGATCATTACATGGGTTCCTTATGTTGCATCCCAGTCATACCATACTTATCTGGTATTCTTTCTCCCACTCTAAGATGACTGTTTCATACATTTTGAAACCTCCAATATTTCTTCTACATTTTTAACTCTTAACTGATACCCTTGCTTCCTACTTTACTGAGAAATTTAAGTGGCCAGAAAATAGTTTCTGTAAGTTTCCACTACTACTAATGTATTTACAAACCAACTTGTATCTATGTCCATGTGGTCTTGTATTTTCACCCAGCTAAGGCCAACCCTTCAATATACCAAATCCCATCCCTTTTGCCTACCTAAAGACATAGTTGCAGGAATTCTGTCCTTTCTCTTCTGAATCAACAGTTTTTTTTTTTGTTGTCTTCTGGATCATTCCCATCAGCATTACAAAAATACTATAGTTTCTTCTTTAAAATAAAATGTCCTGTTAGCTCACTTTGGGCTCCCATTCAGTTTCTCTACTTCCCTTTAGAACAGAAGTACCTTGAAAGAATTGCCTATACTTGCCTCCATTTCTAATTCCTTTGTTCCATAAGCCTACTCCAATCAGTCTCTCAGCTTTTAATGCTATACTATAAATGCTGTCTCCAGAGACTTTCTTTTTTCTTCTTTTTTTTTTTAAGTTTTTTTTTCCAGAGACTTTCTTGTTGCTAAATCCAGTGGTGATTTTTTTTTTTTTAGTCTTTGTCTTACTTGATCTCCCCACATTTTTTATCACTCCTGTCTGAGACTTCTTGTCACTTGGCTTCCAGGAAATGCATTTCTCTAGTTTTCTCTCTGTCCATTTCTTCTTAGTCTCTTATGCTGACATGTCCACATCTCCCCAGCCTCTAAATGAGGAGTACCCAGGATTCAGTCTTAATTGCTTTTGTTTTCTGTTTTTACTCTCTAGAATTCATGCTTTTAAATCCCCCAAGTTATTCCAGGCCATACCTCTCTTAACTCCAAATGTTGAGTGGGTTTAAACATCTAGTATGTTTAAAACTGAGCTACATTTTTAAACTTGCTTCTTTCTAAACCCTTCCCCCCATTTCATTATTGGTAGGTACATTGTTCCAGTACCTCAGGTAAAAAACTTTTTTTTAAATTCCATTCTTGACATTTTATTTTCTTTCTTATTTGGTTTATCTGCATGCCCTTTTGGCTCTACCATCAAAATATATCTGCAATTTGAACTACTTATCACCCTCACTTGCCTTCACTCTAGTCCAAGTCACCAACACCTCTTACCTAGTAATAGATTATTGGCTTAGTTTCTTCACTCATCTCCTTCCAGCTAGGGCTGCCCTTCAGGCTATTTTCCCCTTAGCAGCCAGGGAGATCCTGTTAAAGAAAAACTCAGTTTATATCACTCCTCTGCTCTAAATCTTACTGTGGTCACCTTAGTGGAAGAGAATTAAAGCCAAAGTCTTCATTTACAGTGGCCTTCGAATCCCAAACAATATCTTGTTTGGTCTACTCTGGCCACACTGTCTTTGCTGTTCCAGCAGGCACTCAGAACCTTTTTGCACTTGGCTTTCCATCTGCCTTAAGTGCTATCTCTCAAGATAGCTTCATGACTAGCCCTTTTCCTTGCTTTGTTCCAAATTCTGGTTACTTTTCCTGGCATCCTATTTAAAATTTCAAACACTTGGCCCTACTACCAACACATTTCCCATACTTCATTTTTTCTCAACACTTTTCCAACATAATACTGTGTTAATTTTGTCTTCCCCCTAGACTCCAAGTGCCTTGAAGGCAGAATTTTGGGGTTTTTTCGTTTATTGTTGTCTCCATTGCCCAGAACAGTACCTCGCATGTATTAGGTGCGCTGCTGCTGCTGCTGCTGCTGCTGCTAAGTCACTTCAGTCGTGTCCGACTCTGTGCAACCCCATAGACAACAGCCCACCAGGCTCCTCTGTCCCTGGAATTCTCCAGGCAAGAACACTGGAGTGGGTTGCCATTTCCTTCTCCAGTGCAGGAAAGTGAAGTGAAAGTGAAGTTGCTCAGTCGTGTCCGACTCTTTGTGACCCCATGGACTCCAGCCCACCAGGCTCCTCCGTCCATGGGATTTCCCAGGCAAGAATACTGGAGTGGGGTGCCATCGCCTTCTCCGTAGGTGCACAATGGATACTTGTTAAGCAAATATATTTGTATGTGTATCACATATACTTAGGTGTGTGGATGTATTGGTGAGGAATATGTTAAGAAATTAGATGATCACATCCTAGTTCTTTGGGTATATTTTTTAATAATTAGGACCTGCTTTTATTACTCTGGAGATAAACTGTTCTTTTTCTTGAAGTTTCAGAAAATGATCAGAGCTTTGAGGTGACCATGACTGCAACCACAGAGGTGGCAGATGATGAGATTACTGAGGGAACTGTGACACAGATCCAGGTATAGTAAGTCTTTGTACGGCTGCAAGAAGATTATCCTTTGTACATAACCTTAGGTGATAAAATGATGAGAATAGATTCTGTCTGACAGTATGCATGAGTGCTACGTCTCTTCATTCACATCTGACTGCAATTCCATAGACTGTAACCTGCCAGGCTTTCTGTCCATGGGATTCTGCAGGCAAGAATACTGGAGTAGGTTGCCATGCCCTCCTCCAGGGGATCTTCCCGACCCAGGGATTGAACCAGTCTCTTATGCCTCCGGCGTTGTCTGGTGAGTTCTTTTCCTCTAGCTCCACCTGGGAAGCCCTGAGTCTGAAAAAGTAGCAATCACAGGATGGAAGTAAGACCCCACATATATGAGTCTCAGAATTGTAAACAACGATAGAATTTTAAAGCTGATTCCTTATAGAGTGGTTCACATCTGTTGAACTAATGCATATGCATTCTTTATCTCCCTAGAGTGATCTCTTTTGAGCTGTTAAATAACTTTAAATTTTACCTACCAGTTATTTGAGATATTGATTGGGATATAAAACTTTTTAAAATAAGCTTTACCCAGCAGTTATCTGTAGTGACTGATTTAGAAAGATTCCATGTGTTCTTTGCCCTAATGTGAATGAAAGCTGGTCATCTCAAATACATTTTAACTATAACAGTGGTAGTCATATTTCCTTTTGATAACCTGTACAACTAGATAGATTTTACCGTGTGTTGAGGTTAAATAATTAGCCTGTTTTCCTGTAAGTAGTCATCATTCTTAGCTCTCTTCAGTGGCCAGCAGCTTAAATCTATTTTACTTGTAAGTTTATCTCTGGCTGATTGTTCTTTTGCTCTGTCTCTTCATTTAATAAAATACTTTTTTAGCAGACAGTAGAGACATTGTACCATTATTTTTCTTATGTGAAGCATCATAATGACCCTTCTTCATTACGAAGTAGGTACAAGTTGATACATATCAGGGACTAAGGATGTTTCAGGAAGATGTACTGTGAATTGCAGTGAGGAGCTTGAGAGCAGTTCCAGAATAACAGGATTTCCAGAGAAGTAACATGCTTCAGACATGCTCTAATATGCTTCAGACGTCTTTGAGGCAAGCTGGGGAATTTGGACAGAAATTTTTCTAAATCCTCAGAAACAATAGGGCACATTCTTTCTTCAAAATGGATCTTGCAGGACTTCCTGGTGGCCCAGTGGTTAAGAATCCACCTGCCAGTGCTGTAAACATGGGTTCCATCACTGGTCAAGGAAGATCCCACATGCAGTGGAACAGATAAGCCATTGCACCACAACTGCTGAGCCTGTGCTCTAGAGCCTGTGCTCTGCAACAGGAGAAGCCACTGCAATAAGAAGCCTGTGCACTGCAACTGGAGAGCCAAAAAGAAATAAAAAATTTTAAAAACAGTTCTTGTCAAATTCATTTGTAGTGTTGTCTCACTTCCATTTTTAGCATGTTGAAAATAACTATATACATATGTCTCATTTGGTTTACAGCCTAGTTATTATCAGACTGATCAGTAGCAATGTACACAAGTTTTAGGGTTGTTTTGTTTAGATTATTTCTGAAGAGTTAATGAGTTACAATCTAATACTAACCTCTTGGTTTGTTATTACCATTAATTTCTAATGTTTTTTTAAATAACATTAGGTTGGGAGTGAAAGCACAGTTTAAAGTTCAGAAATAGTGTGCTTTTTTGCTGTGCCCTTTGTGGCAAACTAGGTGTAGTTATTGGACCTAGTTTAGCAGCTAATGCCCCCTTGTCCCATTCCAGTGGTGGGACTAGCTTGGAAAACAATTAGGAACTAAAATAAACTTCCCATGTATGTAGTACATTGTGGTTGCAAGAGGCATTTAGTGAGTGAAATATTTATTTTCAGATTTTTAAACCTGTATATATGATAATTAAGAAACCCAACAACCAGTTCATAAAGCCTTCATTTAGAAAAAGCAACAGCAAGTTAAACAAAGCCTGAGTAACTTGAAAAGATTTATATATAAAGTAGGAAAGTGGCTGGTGCTAAGTTGCTTCAGCCATGTCCAACACTATACACTATAGCCAACCAGGCTCTTCTGTCCATGGGATTTTCCAGGCAAGAATACTGGAGTAGGTTGCCATGCCCTCCCCCTAGGGATCGTCCCAACCCAGGGATTGAACCCAAGTCTCATGTCTCCTGCATTGGCAGGTGAGTTCTTTACCACTAGTGCAACCTGGAAAGTTCTAAAGTAGTGAGAAACGGGTAAAATACCAAAAAACTTAATCACTATCTGTAAACTGAGTATAGATAGATAGCCTCTTAGGTACCTAAGTCTCCTGATATACTCAATTTGATAGACAGTGTTGAATATTACTGCTAGAATTTAGTAGTTATTTACTTCATTTGATGATTTTTGTCATGTTTAACATTATATGGTTTAAGTAATGTGTAAGTCTTCTTCAGGAAATTTTGCACCATAAGGCATTAAGTATTTACCCAAAGACAGTAATTAATCATGAAATGTTTATTCCTGAGATTCACAGAGTGGGCTTTGCTATATATATTTAGACTCACTTTGGGAAATGGTGATTTTATTCTTTCAACAAACTAGTTAATGTAAGAGAAAATCATCTCAGAAGATTTTTCTACATTTCTTAAAAGTATTGTATGTATCAAGATCTTTTGATAGCGCTCCATATTGTCCTTGATAAGTAACTCCTATATTAAATCTTACAGAATTGTGATCCTCAGAATATAAGAGGCCTTGGAAGTATATGACACATAAATGCCGGGTTATAAACCTTTTCTTGTCTGTTCTAGTGATATCTAGCTTTTGTCTTTGGTTGTTTTTTTTTTTTTTTTTTTTAAAGAAAACCACTTTAATAAATACAAAATATTACCACCAGGTATACAAATAGTAGGTAACAATAGGCATGGCTTTTCTCCTCACTGTGCCTTGATTCTTCATTGACAGCTTCTCTCTTTTCTAAGTGAGATGTTTCATTTCCTCTTGAAAATAGAAATCCAGTTTCTGCCTACTCAAGAAACAGTCAATCTTTGTTAGGACCTATCTCCAGAAAGTGACATAGCTTAGTAGTTGATCCAGGCCAAAGACCCAGCTGGGTTGAGTGGTCACTAGGCCTATACTGCTGCTGCTGCTAAGTCGCTTCAGTCGTGTCCGACTCTGTGCGACCCCATAGACGGCAGCCCACCAGGCTCCCCCATCCCTGGGATTCTCCAGGCAAGAACACTGGAGTGGGTCTAGGCCTATGACTCTCCTCTTACCCTGGTCTGCATATAACAGGCTCACCTTACCTGATATGGTAGCACTGTTGCTATATCTTCCTCACTTATACCATAGCTCTCTCTAGCCCACAGCCAAGTCTTTTAAAAACAGCTTTGTTCCTGCAGAATTTTCTAGATTAGATATGTCCTTAATTACTGATAGCTGCATAAATACACTGAAAGCCACTGAATTGTATACTTTAAAGGGTGAATTTTATGATGTGACGTATCTTAATAAAGTTTATTTAACTATATTTCTCAATACAGGCTATTTTATTGCAATAATAATAAAATTAGTACCATATGGTTCTTTGAAAAGAAGATACCGTTAGGAGGGTAGGTATCAGCTCTAAATACCTACCCTCCTAAATGTAAAAAGTTGTCAGTAAACAATACGCAGACTACAATTTTGCAATAACATCTTTTGAATTAGCCTGTTAATCTTTTAGATTGATCAACAGGTTACATTACAGATGAACATGTATTAATATTTGGGCAGCAAACTACCTGTGAGAACATGAATAATCATGACACTCGATCCCAGCGTTTCCATTATTTAGTGGCAGCAGTAGTTTAGTCGCTAAGTCACGTCCAGCTCTTGCGACTGCATGAGCTACAGCCCTCCAGGTTCCTGTGTCAGTGGGATTCTCCAGGCAAGAATACTGCAGTGGGTTGCCATTTCCTTCTCCATGTTTTATACATATAAATATTCAAATGGCTTTTTTTCTTGTTGAAGATAATTTTGTTTTCATGCTGTCTTTAAAGCAAGAAAATGTTTGTCTTTCTATGAATTCAGTGTAGTTTTATTATATCTAAAACAAATGAATTTCATGTTACTAGAAATTCATTTGTTTTAGATACAGCAGAGTTTTATAATGCTTAGCATTACAAAGATGAATCAGGTTGGGTGTTAAATCAAGCTGCCACTTTTTTTTTTTTTTTTTTTGCCTTTTGAAGATTCTACAGAATGAGCAACTAGATGAAATATCTCCCTTGGGTAATGAGGAGGTTTCAGCAGTTAGCCAAGCATGGTTTACAACTAAAGAAGATAAGGATTCTCTAACTAACAAAGGTAAGATATACTGAATTTCAGTGGCCAGTGGCAAAAGTGAGTGTCAAAAAAAGCTTGTAGTCATAAGGATCCTAATTTGGGCCTTCATAATTATGGTTGAATAGTTACAGTAATTTGAACCTAATTGAATTAAATTTGGCTCTGAATGGGACTGGGGAACCAATATTCATTTTACAATAATTGATCACTTGTCCCATATGAAGTAGGTTATAAACAAATGCACAGTGTTACCGTTTAAGTCAATACAGTTATTGCTTATGGGAGAAGGAAGTCAAACCTTTTCAAAGTTCTACTACTAACTTTGACCTGATAAGTTGTTTAGAGGTTTAAAGTAAGTGTTTATAGTGCTACCGCACTTGTAAGGATTACTAGGAAGCTACTTCAAGAAAGTGGGGGTTGTGTATATGCCACTCTGAAGTAAGGAAAGGAAACAAAAAATAAGTAAATAGATTGTTTTCAACCTCGGTACAGTAACTACTCATTAAGAATGAATTACTCACTCGGTACTCCAATGTTATGTTTACCTTGTCCTAGAATCTTTTGTATGTATTTTTTTTCCCATAAAACTTATTTTTCACTGCAGAAATTTTTCAGAAAGTTTTGAATGTGATTTGGCTTTCACACTTTCTGTAAGTCCTATCCTGCTGAAAGGGTAAGAGATGTAATTAAGACAAAGTATTTTTTATGACTCTCTTACTTACTACCCCTGTTTACTAGGGTCATTTGTATTCTTTCTTAAAAACCAGGGGTCACAGAAGCAACTTTACATAGGGATTTTTCAGATTTCAGATGAATAAGACATTAAATTAGCTATATTCTTTTCTTCTCAAGAATAACATTATCAATAGCATTACTTGTTTTCTTTTAAAGGACATAAATGGAAGCAGGGGATGTGGTCCAAGGAAGAAATTGATATTTTGATGAACAATATTGAACGCTATTTGAAGGTATCTTATGGCATATTTTTTGTTTCACGAATTTTTTGATTGCCAGTTGCAAAAATACCGAAGTAGCACATTTCAGTAATTATGTAATGGAGAATTGGCTAACATGTTGTATCTTAATAATTTCAGTTGTATTATAGTATATTTATACATTTTGAATTCTCAGTTTAAAATAGCTTTATTGCTTTAGGTAACACCCCAAAGTTAAGACAGCATTTTAATAGCCTCTCAGAATCTTAAAGCTCTATCTTTTCAAGCAGCCTATAAATTAGAGTTTAAGTTTATGCTGTGTAAAGCCTAAGAGATGCGTTTTCTTTGAATTTATGACATTGCACTAGTCCTTTCCCTTAAAAAATATTAGTTCATTTTCATATTCAGGCTTATATCCTGTTTCATATTCAGGCTTAGTCATCCTCTTCATTAAAAGACTGATGAAAACAACTTTTAAAGCACTAGAGATAGAAATTGCCTTAATATATAGTGTTGGCCTTTCAAATGCCAACAGTCCATGTGGTAATTCTGAAAACATGTGAAGAATGATACAAGGCTTTGTTTGTACCATGTGAGGGATAACATATTGTGAATTATGCATGAGAACAGAGAAGGAGAAGCTTATTCTCAGGGTTAGGACAGGTACAGAAAATATTTACAAGAGTAAGGATTTGAGCTGAGTTTCAAAGAAAGGGGTAAGACTTAGGAGTAGAGTAGGGCAGAGTACATCATGAGAAATGCTGGGCTGGAGGAAGCACAAGCTGGAATCAGGACTGCCGGGAGAAATATCAATAACCTCAGATATACAGATGACACCACCCTTAGAGCAGAAAGTGAAGAAAAGTGAAAAAGTGATGAAAGTGAAAGAGGAAAGTGAAAAAGTTGGCTTAAAGCTCAACATTCAGAAAACAAGATCATGGCATCTGGTCCCATCACTTCATGGCAAATAGATGGGGCAACAGTGTCAGACTTTATTTTGGGGGCTCCAGAATCACTGCAGATGGTGACTGCAGCCATGAAATTAAAAGACGCTTGCTCCTTGGAAGGAAAGTTATGGCCAACCTAGACAGCATATTAAAAAGCAGAGACATTATTTTGCCATCAAAGGTCCATCTTAGTCAAGGCTGTGGTTTTTCCAGTAGTCATGTATGGATGTGAGAGTTGAACTAAAAAGAAAGCTGAGTGCTGAAGAATTGATACTTGTCAACTGTGGTGTTAGAGAAGACTTTTGAGAGTCCCTTGGACTGCAAGAAGATCCAACCAGTCCATCCTAAAGGAGATCAGTCCTAAGTATTCATTGGAAGGACTGATGTTGAAGGTGAAACTCCAATACTTTGGCCACCTGATTCGAAGAGCTGATTCATTGGAAAAGACCCTGATGCTGGAAGGGATTGAGGGCAGGAGAAAGGGACGACAGAGGATGAGATGGCTGGATGGCATCACCAACTCAATGGACATGAGTTTGAGTACAAACTCCAGGAGTTGGTGATAGACAGGGAGGTCTGGCGTGCTGCAGTCCATGGGGTCGCAAAGAGTCAGACACGACTGTGGGACTGAACTGAACTGAGGGCTGGAGGGAACATTATGAGTTAATGATGTGTGTTGAGGATTTAGAGTTCAAACCCAGAGTACATTAACATAACCCCTTTAACCTGAACCGAAGACAATTGACTGCTAGAACTTGAGCTTTGAAGTTTAATTATTCTCCTATTATTTGATAGTTTATGTGTAATTTTTCACTATTTTAAATACACTGCTGCCTAGTACATCCACATTCTTAAGCTTAATTTTAAGCTACACTCCTTCCAAACTATACTTTATAAATTATAAAGAGAAAAAGGAAGATCCTTCCCACCAAGCTAATTAATTGTTTTAAGAGAAACAGAAATTCAGTGACTATTGAAGTATATCCAAAAGTGTATTAAAAGTTGTCCACTGATCACACACACTTTAGTTAAAATTGGGGAAATGCTACAGGTTTAGTAACCAGTTGGTAAAAAAAAAAAAACCCACTGAATTTGGGAAATTAAGAAGCTGATTTCTTATGTAAGAAATCAGAGTAGATGATTTCCAAGGACTCTTCCAACTTGATGGTTAAAGGGCAGCTTTATGATTAAGACTTTTAGATGACCATTTCATTTGACCAGGTTGTGAGTAGTAAAAACTTTAAACTACAGTAGTTGAAATAGAATTGGCAAAGAAAAGACAGATAAGCAAGTAGTCTTCTGAGGAAGCCTGGTGACTGAATATTGGCTAAGAAAGCAAGTGAGGAGATGGAATAATTTAAGAGTTTTTTTTATTTTAATTGAGGATTTTTATGAGGAGGATGATAGAATTTTCAGAAGTAAGAAATGTCCAAAAAAGATACACTGATCTTGGGAAGAGATAATTTGTTTGATTTTGATTTTTGACTATGATTTTTATGTGGTGCTCTTGCAAGAACATTATGGAGCTGTTTTTAAAGCAATTAATTAGATGTCATATATCTATATTTTGGGTAAAAAGATAAGATACTGTCACAAGGAACTGAGAAAAAGAAAAGTCTTTTCATCTCTCTGTATTATCATCCTGCATCACAGTGCCTTACATCTAGGTACTTGTAAATATTTAGGTTTACTTGTTTCCAGACTTGAAATTGAATAAAAGAATTTTGAAAAAGATTGTAAAATTTAGAAACTTTTTACTGTAAAGTTTAATACAGTCAAAAGAGTATACATAATGCATTTCAGTGTTATTTTACCTGTTTTAAAATTTACATCAGTAGGTTTATTCTCTGGGTATTCTGTAACTGGCTTCTTTTGTTCAGTATTGTGATTTTTGAGATTCGTCCCCTATTGGGTTTTTTTTTAATTGAAACCTGTGTTTCATCATGTGAATATATAAGTTATCCATTCCACAGTTAATGGTCATTTGGGTTCTTTTTAGTTTTTTTCTGTTGATTTGTTTAATAGGGTGGGTGTAAAAGGTATTTATTATGGGTTTAAATTGTGTTTATCTGATTATGTATTGTTATATGCTTGTTGGCCATTTGTGTTTCCTCTGAAATTCCTATTTGTGTCTTTTATCAGTTTTTTCTATGGGGTTGTTCATCTTTATAATTTTCTTGATGTCTTATCATATGCTGGATACTAATGTTCTTTTGGTTGTGTTACAGATATCTTGTCCCAAGTTAGTGGCCTGTCTTTTCATTCTCTCTAGGTATCATTTGATGAAAAAATATTCATTTCAGTGTCAAAATTATCTTTTTACTTTTATGTTTTTGTGTGCTTTTTTAAGAAATCCTCCTCTGTTTCAGGGGCATAAAGATATTCTCATATAGTTTTGCCTTTCATGTTGTTTTTTTTACTGTGGTTATGAGATAGCGTTTCAGTGTTACTGCGTTGTGGTTGTTTTTGCTTTCTTTGTGTATAGATGACACTTGTTCCAGCATTATTAGGGAATGTCTGTCCTTTTCCAGTCTACAGTACCCATTCTGTCTTAACTCAAACTTACAAAGATGTGTTTCTAGCTTTTCTAATTTGTTCCTAGGTTCTGTTTGATACCTAGACCAGTACAGCACTGTCTCAGAAGCCTTAGTATCTATCTGATGAGGCAGGTCTCTTCATCAGTGTCTTGGCTGTTCTTGGCCATTTGCTCTCCCATTATAAATTTAGATTCAGCTTGCAAAGAATGAAAAACTGTTGTAATTTTTATTGGGATTACATTGAATCTGAATCAGTTTAATAGGAATTAACACTTTTTTTTAATATTCTGACTTCATATTGAAGAACATTTTATAGCTCTCTCTATTAGTTGGGCTTCCCTGATAGCTCAGTTGGTAAAGAATCCACCGGCAATGCAGGAGACCCCAGTTTGATTCCTGGGTCGGGAAGATCCACTGGAGAAGGGATAGGCTCTTCAGCTGGTAGAGAATCTGCTTGCAGTACAGGAGACCTGGGTTCGATCCCTGAGTTGGGAAGATCCCTTTTAGAAGAGAAAGGCTACTATGCACTCCAATATTCTGGCCTGGAGAATTCAGTCCATGGGGTCACAAAGAGTCAGATACAACATTGAATCTGAATCAGTTTGAAAGGAAGTAACATCTTTTTAATATTCTGCCTGCCTACTGAAGAGCATTTTATAGCTCTTTGTTTTAGTTAGTTCCTCTTTAATTTCACTTAATAGTTTTATGTTTCCTTCATAAAGAAATTGCATAATTTACTAAGATTTAGTCCTAATTTTGATGCTATTATTAGTGTACAGTTTTAAAGATTTTTATCAGCTTTGTCTAGAAATACAAATGACTTTGTTAATTTTGTAACCAGCATTCTTGCAAGTATTCTTAAATAATTTTTTCATGGATTTTTGGGTTTCTACATGTATAACATCTGTAAATGATTCTTTTCTAATCTTTATGCTTTTTGTAAAAGTGGGGTGTAGTTGGTGTACAGTATTATATAAGTTTCAGGTATACATAGCGATTTATAATATTTAAGGGTTATACTCCATTTGTGATTATTACAGTCTTTATGCTTTTTGAATGTTGGATTTTATGATTGCTCTTTCCATACGTGTTGAGATTTTACTTCTTTCCCTGTAAGTCTACTTGTGTAATTAATTACTACTTTTTGTGACATTAATACAAACTCATTCCTAGAGTAAGCTTACTTTTTGCATTGAGTATTAACCTTTTTATATATTACTGGGTTCAGTGTGCTAAAAGATTTTGAGGATTCAGGTGATATATTTTGATGATTGAACTTGGCCTGAAAAATCTTTTCTGAAATTCTCCCTGTCTGGTTTTGCTTTTAAGATTATGCCAGTCTAATAAAATGAGTCTAATAAAAAACTATCCTTTTTATATATAGGATAGTTTAAAATCAGAATTATGTTTCTCCTAATTGTATAGTAGGATTTACTTGTGAAGTCATCTTGGCCTACTGTTTTCATTGTGGGAAAATTATTAATAACTGGTTAAATTTTCTTCATGGTCTGTGCTTATTAGATTTTCTTTCTCTTCCTGAGTCAGTTGGTAAGTTGACTTTTTCTAGAAATTTATAAATTTTATGTAAGTTTTCAGATTTATTGCCATAAAATTTTCATGAGGTTCAATCTCTAGGCTCTAGGCTCTTTTTTTTAAGGTTTGTTGTTAAGTTTATCTTTTTTTGTCTTTTATTTAGTCTTGTGCATCTTTTCAAAGAAACAGTTTTTAGCATTGCTTATCTTTTCTATTTTTGATTATATTAATTTTGTTCTTAAGACTTCTTCCTTTTCTACTTTATTTAGATATAATTTTTTATAATTTTAAAAGTGGTTTGCAGGAATTTATTGAATTATATACAACTTACTTTTGGAGTATTTAAGTATCATTATTTCTTATTTGACTTAATAAATTAGCAGTGTTATTTTTCTGAATGCCATTGGTTTTAATATTAAAAAATCTTTTAAAAAGTATAGTATATCCATATGTATTCTATCAGAAATCCCTAAATCAAAGAAATGTACCCACTTAGGCACGCGGAATAAAAGATGCTACAGAAATCATCTTTGAGATGTCAAAAGACGAAAGAAAAGATTTCTACAGGACTATAGCATGGGGTCTGAACCGGCCTTTGTTTGCAGTTTATAGAAGAGTGCTTCGCATGTACGATGACAGAAACCATGTGGGAAAGTATGAAAACTTGTAATACTGCATGTTTTCATGTAACTTAGATGGGAAATATTTAAGGAACTATCATTTTTTAACTAAAATTATGATCAAAGCCTAATTGGAGACAGTTACAAATTACTATTGAGCGATGGGTTAGTATTTTTATTCTCCAAGTACATGTTGTAAATATGGTGAAATCTCATTACAATAAGAATGTAATTTCTCTTGTAGAAATTAGAATCTGAAATACCTTATATAGGTTTGATTTGAGACTTAGCTCAGTTAATATTAAGACATCAAAATCTGCTTTTGAGTAAAGTAGTATTAAAGAAAGTAGTATAAAAGTAGTTAAAGATTTTGGAGATGTAAAAAAAAACTCAAATTCATTGGTAATGTTTTTCCTATTCATGTTTATAGTATAACATTTCCTAGGGCAGTCAGTGACTTTTTTTTTTTTTTTAATAAAAGCAGAACAGAAAATAACTAAATTTCTGGATATAATGCATGGATTTCTGTCATAGATAATATCCAGAGGAAGCCTTCATATCTTCAATGCAATGATAATAATGGTGTTATTGACATATTTTAAATTTCTCATTGGGAATTTTAGATGGTAGTACTGTGGCGTATTAGATACTGCTTTTAAAAAGAACATTGCATTGGTTATGTTGAGTACTTCCTACTAAAAAAAAGTCTTGACTTTGGAGCAAGAATATATCAGTTGTCCATGCGTGGGTAGAGAAAGAGAACTTGAATTTTTCAGTGACTTGTAAGAGTTGACCATAGATTTTCTTTTTAGCTCCAGTTTACCATATCGTCATCTTTCAGAATAGCCATGGTATTAGAGTATCTGAATCTAACTGGAAATAACACAAGTGTTAGGCAGCATAGGAGAAAATACGTTTTAAATGTTAAATTTTCCTAGAGAAAATTGTTACAGTGCTAACTTTTATTAATAGCTTAAAATATTTGTGTGGTTTTTTTTTTAAGGGAAAAAAAGCATGAGTTTGTATTAATCTACTTAGAAATTGATTACTTTAAAAATATTATGAATATGCCAAGTGATTAACATTTGGCTCCCTAAGTGAAATTCTGATTTATATTAAGGCTTTTAGCATTCTTTAATTGATCTTTTAAAAATTTCTTTAAATTTCTAGATATACCCCTGAAGAAATTGAAAAGCTCAAGGAGTAAGTTTGACTTTTTTTTTCCCATTAATTCTTATAGTTGAGTTTTAATTTTCTTTTTTAAATATTTTGTGTTTTCTAAAATTTTATTTTGAAAATGTCAAGAGATTATTGGTAGACTGGTATAACTTAATCCTGCTATTAAGCAAAGTTGACCATATAAAGACCTTGTCAAATCCATAGAGTAGCCATGTCCATAAATTCAGTCTTCTCTTGTTCTCCTTAGACCACTGATTGTGTCCTTAGACCACTAAGGGGTTACAAAAGAGATTAGATGGCCATTCTTGGTAACCTGAAGACTAAATTTGGGGAACTTACATAACTAGGACCAACACCAAGGTTGTGCTAATGGCTTAGTTTAGAATGATTTAGAGTTGGCAGATCTTTCACCGACTATCTGGACTGACTACTTTATACAGTCTTATTTTGTAGGACACATAATTTGGGGACCATAAGTATGGGTTAACTGATTGTGTTGATCATGAAAGGAAAAAAAAAAAGGCTGATCCAATTTGTGATAATAAGAACTTGTGAAATTTTTTAGGTGTCTGAGAAGAGCTTGTTAGGAGTACTCAAAAGGGAAAAATCTGGGGATTGCCTGGGATATTGTGTCAGTAACCTGAGGGGAAATTTGGTCTTTTTTGAACACATATCCAAGTTACTTATTTCTTCTCTGACCCAGGAAAAAGGCAATTGCTGCCTGTTTTTTTTCACCCACAGACAACTGTGGACCCCAAAAAAGGCCACACTTTCAAACTTTGGCTCTCAAAGTATTGCTGCCCACCACTTCCAAACCAGTCAAATGGGAAGAAGAAGAATGAAGAATAAATGATGAAATTAAAAGGGAGAAAACAGTTGAACCAAATGCTGATTGGCAGACTCTTGTTTTAGGCTCCGGATAAAGCATGGCAATGACTGGGCAACAATAGGGGCGGCGCTAGGAAGGAGTGCCTCTTCCGTCAAAGATCGGTGCCGACTGATGAAGGACACTTGCAACACAGGTACTGTGAGCGCCGCTGTTCTTTGTCACCATTCAGCCCTCCTGCCCCTTCACATACTTCCTTCTCTTCTGTTGTGGAAAGAGCTTTACTACTCATTAAAGTTTAGATTTTTTCTTCTAGTGCCCTTTCTTTTCAACTAGACCCAACTAATCCTTTATTTTTGAGCTTTGTGTAGTAAGGTGATATTTTCATAGGGACACATCTCAGCTTCCAAGGTTTTATTTAGGTCTCGCATGTTTCCGTTTTGTAGCAATTCAAAACTGCTGCAGGTAGGAAAGTATTTTTGTCCTATACAGGTACTTTTAAAGCATATGTGCAGGAAGTAATTTTAAGTCCATCTGACTCTTGAACTGATGTTGGCAACAGCTTATCAACTCATATTTATGAAAACCTTTAGTTCAGGCATGTCCCAACTTAGGAAGAAGCTGTGTTCTGAAGGCTGTACATATTTTGCCTATTTCAAACTTGAAGAACTTTTTACATAGAAAAAAATTGTGATTGGTGTTTCAGTCCCCAGGCCAGACCACAGATACCCAGTTCATGTGTACAAATTACTGATTGATGATACTGTTAAACTTAACCTTTGTGACCAACAGTAGTATTTAGGCTCTACTACCAACTCTCACTTACCTCTCTGAACCTGTTTCCTCTGTAAAATGATGAGGGTAGAATAAATGATCTCATAGTTCCCTTTTTAACCCTCAAATTATCTGAAGGATCCGCAGCCTGTGCTCAGTCTTTCAATTAGAAATAAGTTCAATTAGTTCTCAAGCTAGGCTTGAGCTTCCAGGGAATATATTTTTGACCTCGCGCCCTAAAGTGGAATCAGGAATGTTTCCTGCTTAACCACTCCACCAGCACTATTACCTCTAAGGCAGTGAAAACATGAATTTCACCAGCTCTTATTGTGTAGTGAATGAAGCAGAAATGGGAGCTTTAGGTTTACAGTGGGACCCCAGAGGTTCATGTAAGACGTTGAGCATAGAAGCCTTTTTATGAGCATAATGGACAAACATTATGGTATTCCCTGATTGCCAGCCTGAAGGAATGCTCTGCCTGTTACCTTTCCTTGTTGCTATTTATTGTTTTGGATCAGGAATTTTGTCTTTTGACCACACCATGAGACAACAGTCTGAGTTTCCCCTTACTTTTTTGCCATGCTAAAATAGGAGAGCAGGAACTTTGTCTTGAATCTCTGATATCCAGTAATGTGCTTAGCAGTTGAATGAATGAATCCTGGAAAGGCAAGCACATAGCCTTTTTGAAATTTGCAGCTACTAGTAGTAAGAAAATAGAAACAGACTGGAAGACATTTTTTAAAGGTTTGCTCTCTCTTTTTTTTTTTTTGCCCTGTTTTTCTGCTTAAGTTTTTTTTTCTAAAAAGAAAAAGACCAAAGAGAACATGTGATATTGTTAGTGGGTTTATGGATTCAAAAAAACTGAAATAGAAATAATATGTGTGAATACCAGTCTCAGACTTCTATTTTATCACAGCAGCTTGGAGTTGGGAAAGGAAATGGTATAAATCAAGTTTTTGTTTTTATTGAAATGGATGGGAAGCTATAGGTGGTGTTCTACTTGTCCATCCTCATTCATTCCTGTAAGTAAAGGTCTCTCTTGAGCTTACTACTTCACTTCTGCACAGCAGGGAATCTTTGGTGGGACTAAGAAAAAAGTATGAGTTTCTGTGTCCATCAGGCCATCAATGGAACACTTCCCAATTAGGACTCAGTATAACTTGAGAGAATATAATTCTTTCTAGCTATGTTTTAGATAGTTTTTCTTTCCTTAAAGAGTCAGTTGGTGCTTTGTGTTAGGATTCTATATTTCCATTTGTAGTACTGAGAACCTTTGTTGTTTAGTCGCCAAGCCATATCCAACTCTTTGTGACCCCATGAACTGTAGCCTGCCAGTCTCCTCTGTCCCTGGGATTTCCCAGGCAAGAATACTGGAGTGGGTTGCCATTTTCTACTCTAGGGGATCTTTCCGACCCAGGGATCAACCCCGCATCTCCTGTGTTGCAGGCAGACTCTTTACCGCTGAGCCACCTGGAAGCCCACTAAGGACCTTACTGGGCTAGTAACTGTATTAGTAGTTACGTACAGGTTTTCCATATGTCATTCAGAAATAATTCTGACAACTACTGCATACTTCCGATCAGTCCTTTGAAATACAGTGCTGAGTCTGATTTGCAAAATAAGAAAAAGGTAGCAGTGGTCATCTGGATGCTCTCCTTCTTTCAGGGAAGTGGACAGAAGAAGAAGAAAAGAGACTTGCAGAGGTGGTGCATGAATTGACAAGCACTGAGCCAGGTGACATAGTCACACAGGGTGTGTCTTGGGCAGCTGTGGCAGAACGAGTGGGTACTCGCTCAGAAAAGCAGTGTCGTTCTAAATGGCTCAACTACCTGAACTGGAAGCAGAGCGGAGGTACTGAGTGGACCAAGGAAGATGAAATCAATCTCATCCTCAGGTTTGTGTCCTAAATCTTCTCATGACAAAAGCTGCAGAACTGCTGTGGCTGTCTAGATTAACTGTCCTCTTTTGGTTTCCATAGATGCCTGATGTCGGGAAAGCATCTTTTCCACAGAGAGCCACTGTTTAAAATCCTAACTATTTCATATCGAGCTCTTCTTTGGTTTGTGTTTGTTCCTCTTTTAGTGGATTTAGTGCTCGTGCACAGTACCAGATTGAAGGCGTGGAGACTGAAGTCCTCTCTCTATCCACAGATCAGGTGTGGCACAGGCCGCGGCAGTGCAGCTTCCCACTGTGCCCCGACCCGTGCCTCAGTCCTGGCTGAGAGGGGCCATGTTGAGGGTAAGAGGGCTGTCAGTCTCCATGCCCTTCAATCTTTGGCTACTGTGCGAATAAGATAACCCACGTTAGTTATCTCCCACCTTCAAATTGGACCAAATTAGACGCTTCCATTTCATACATATCCAAAGATGGCTTTTAGGTAATAATCCTAAGCTTATTGTTTTAAATTAGTTGGTTTAAGACTCAGTGGCCAAAAATACCAGCTAGAATTTTTGTGGCTACTCCCAACTGAAAATCAAAATCCTGACAGTTAACTAGAAAACATATAGACCATTAAAACCCCAAATTTAGATGTACTATTTTGTGTTAATTGTGGGGTTTGGGGTTGCTGCTCAAGCACTGTTTTAACTTTTTATCATTTTCTTTTGAGTTTTATTTTTAATATAGCTTTTCCCCAGCTAGTCATCTTTATAAATAGTTCTTTTCTGAAAGTGAAAGTTGCTCAGTCGTGTCCAACTCTTTGTGACCCCATAGAATTTTGCAGGCCAGAATACTGGAGTGGGTAGCCGTTCCCTTCGGGATCTTCCCAGTCCAGGGATCAAACACAGGTCTCCCACATTGCAGGATGATTTTTTACTTCAGCCTAAGCCATCAGGGAAACCCAAGCCACCTGGAATGTGTAGCCTATCCCTTCTCCAGCAGATCTTCCCAACCCAGGAATTAAACCGGGTTCTCCTGCATTGCAGGCAGATTCTTTACCAGTTTAACTCTGAGAGAAGCCCCATTCTTTTCTAAGTAATTTTATTTTACAAGTGGAAGAGCTCAGATCTAGAAAATAGCATTATATAACACACTACAAAACATTATAGAACACTATACAACTAAACCTGTCCTTATTCTGTTCTAACCTTTAGCTCTTCCCTTTCCTTCACAGTTCTGGTTCTGACCATAGTTATGGTTCAGCACATTGGTAGTACCATTAACGAAAGGCTATCACTGTGCTACGTCTTAGCTCTTAGCTCAGGAAGCAGGCCTGCACACCCGCAGTCCATCCTTTCCCGTACCTAGCATCTCAGTGACACACCCTGCCATTCCCTTTATTGCTGGTGCCATCACCTGTAGTCAGAGGAGGATCCTTGTGGAGAAACAAACATCTAACAGATGCTTATTTTGTAACCTTATTTTGTAGGATAGCAGAGCTTGATGTAGCTGATGAAAATGACATAAACTGGGATCTGTTAGCTGAGGGATGGAGCAGTGTCCGTTCACCACAGTGGCTTCGAAGTAAATGGTGGACCATCAAAAGGCAAATCGCAAACCATAAGGATGTTTCATTCCCTGGTAATGTATTATTTGCTCCTTAAGTCCTTACCTTATCTTAAGTACTCAAGGAATTAGCAGTTAGAAGTTCTTTGCCTCGGCTGAAGAGAGATGAATCATGGTAGATTTTACTTCAACCTCTGTCCTGTTTCTTTGGGTAACAAACTTTCCTTGAGCAGAGTTAATATGATTTGTAATTCTCAAAGCACCAAGGGTGGAATTACACATATTTACACACATTCTTCTCACATAAACTGTGAAGAGGAAATAAATTTCACATGTGTTTTCACTGCATACAAAGATGTAAGAAATTACATTTAAATCAACTTTTATGAACTGAGTAACTGCATTATTTAGAGAAAGTCTGTGGAGATTTATTTTGTAGAACAAAGGCTGGTAAGTTTCTAATTTCATTTATTGTATAAATCCAGAGATCTTAGGTTTGCTTAAAAGTGAAGTATAGCTTACTTTTCCATTTCACTGTCTATTCTGTACTTAGACACTGAACCAGGTAGTGCTGTCTTCGATTTAGGTAACCAAATTCACCCTCACTGATATAGTGCTCCAGCTCCATTTTTGCAAAGGAAAATTAAATGCTGAGGAATTTGGCTTGATGAAAATGTGATTTTTTTCCCCTAAATACCCAGTTACAAATTTATTTTGCATTTTAAAAAGTTAGTATAACCAGGAGAGTGAAGGAATACTAATGTAACAGGAACCCAGCATCACCTGGGATGACTGATGTAGTTTATCATGATTAGTAGAGGAGCTGGCTTTACAGGAGCTCAGGTTGTTTGCATACTGCTGTTGGGAAAAGCTCAGCTGCCACTCTGGGGTTGTAAGTTAGATGACAGCCTGCAGTGGCTAAAGCAGTCAAGTGCCATTTGAGTCAGGGCAGGGGGTGGGTACACGATTCATTACTGAATAAAAATAAGCTAGTTAGTTTTCTTCCCAAATAAGAATTTTATCAAGAAGCCCTAAGACATAGAAAATATTGTATTTCCATGTTCCTTACAATGGCTATTAATGTGGCTTTGATGGCAGAACAATATTCGGTTGTGAATTTTTTTAAAAATCTGTTTTGATAACGTTTCCAAAAATTTCCAGACAGGTTGTGGTTTTTAAATATTTTTATTATTATTTTGGTAGGATGTCATCCTATATACAATTATTTATTCCAAATACTTTCCCTCCTTACCCCCCACCTCCCTTGCTGCTTAGATGGTGGTCTGTCGGAGAATCAATGTTCTTTTTGTCTACCCATCTCCCTTCAGTCTTGATAAAAGGTCTTAAACAGTTACATGAAAATCAAAAAAACAACCCAACGCTTTTGGAGAATAAATCAGGACCTGGAGTTCCAAACAGTAATTCCAATTCCAGTGTACAGCATGTTCAGATCAGAGTTGCCCGCTTGGAAGACAATGGTGCCATCTCTCCAAGCCCCATGACAGCCCTACAGATTCCCGTCCAGATCACCCACGTCTGTAAGTAACCTCAGGACTCCTTGCTATTTGACCTGTGCGATTTAGTGAATGGCTCTGACACCTTTCAGTCTTCTAGAATTTTGACAGAAATTTATCCAAGTTGACGAATTAAAGGAGATCTATGGCATTTTATGTTTATTAGCTTGATAAATATTTGCAAAGGATGAATGTGTAACACGAAAGACTGATAACCAACAGCCCAGCCATTATAAACCATTTTAAATCATCTTACTTTCTAGATGTTATAAAGAATTAATGGTTAATAGAAAACTACTTAAAATACTGTCAGGAAAGTAGTGCTCAAAATTCTCCAAGCTTCAGGCTTCAGCAATACGTGAACTGTGAACTTCCAAATGTTCAAGCTGGTTTTAGAAAAGGCAGAGGAACCAGAGATCAAATTGCCAACATTCTCCGCTGGATCATGGAAAAAGCAAGAGAGTTCCAGAAAAACATCTATTCCTGCTTTATTGACTATGCCAAAGCCTTTGTGTGGATCACAATAAACTCTGGAAAATTCTTCAAGAGATGGAAATACCAGACCACCTGACCTGCCTCTTGAGAAACCTGTATGCAGGTCAAGAAGCAACAGTTAGAACTGGACATGGGCTGGGCACGCAGTGGACGGTCTGAAACATAGAGCACAGCTTTCACTGGGGCTTCACGGCTCCGGAGCCCAGCATGGCTTCCTCACGATCCTCCTCCACGGCAACCAAAACTAAGGCACCAGATGACTTAGTGGCTCCTCCATTGGAGAAGGAAATGGCAACCCACTCCAGTGTTCTTGCCTGGAGAATCCCAGGGATGGGGGAGCCTGGTGGGTGCTGTCTATGGGGTCGCGCAGAGTCAGACACGACTGAAGTGACTTAGCAGTAGCAGTTGTGAAGAAACCACACATCTATTATGGAGGTTTGGAAGAGAAGGAGAGGGAGCATCTGGCCAAAGGAGAATCTGGGCTTTTGGGAAAAGAAGGACTCAAAGCAGGAAACATTAACATAACCTCTGGAGAAGTGTTTGAAATTAAAGAGCACATCAGTGAGAGACAGGCTGAAGTGTTAGCAGAGTTTGAGAGAAGGAAGCGATCCCGGCAAATCAACATTTCCACAGATGACTCAGAGGTCATGGCTTGCCTTAGAGCTTTGGGGGAACCCATCACACTTTTTGGAGAAGGTCCTGCTGAAAGAAGAGAAAGGTTAAGATGTATCCTCTCAGTGGTCGGTACCGATGCCTTAAAAAAGACCAAAAAAGATTATGAAAAATCAAAGAAGTTCAAAGAAGAGTATCAGCAGACCTGGTACCATGAAGGACCAAACAGCCTGAAGGTTGCTAGACTGCAGATTGCTAATTATTCACTGCCCAGGGCAATGAAATACTTAGAAGAGGCCCATCTTCATAAAGAGATTCCTGAGACAACTAGAACCTCCCAGATGCAAGAGCTGCACAAATCTCTCTGATCTTTGAATAATTTCTGTGGACAGATTGGGGATGATCGGCCTATCTCCTACTGTCACTTTAGTCCCAATTCCAAAATGCTGGCCACAGCTTGTTTGAGTGGGCTTTGCAAGCTCTGGTCTGTTCCTGATTGCAGCCTCCTTCACACTCTTCGAGGCCATAACACAAACGTGGGAGCGATCATATTCCATCCCAAATCCACGGTCTCCTTGGACCAAAAAGATGTCAATCTGGCCTCTTGTGCTGCTGACAGTTCTGTGAAGCTGTGGAGCCTTGACAGTGATGAAAGGTGGCAGATATTGAAGACCACACAATGCATGTGGCTCATGTAATGTGGCGTCCATCAGGACGTTTCTTAGGTACCACCTGCTATGACCGATCATGGCACTTATGGGATTTGGAAGCTCAAGAGGAAATCCTGCATTAGGAGGGCCACAGCATGGGTGTCACACGTATGACATTGCCTTCCATCAAGATGGCTCTTTGGCTGGCACTGGGAGACTGGATGCATTTGGCCGAGTTTGGGACCTGCGCACAGGAGGTATCATGTTCCTAGAAGGTCAGCTGAAGGAAATATATGGAATAAGTTTCTCCCCCAATGGCTACCACATTGCAACTGTCAGTGGTGACAACACCTGCAAAGTGCAGGGCCTTCAACAGAGACATTGTGTCTATACCATTCCTGCCCATCAGAACTTAGTGACAGGTGTCAAGTTTGAGCCTATCCATGGGAATTTCTCACTCACTGGTGCCTATGATAACACAGCCAAGATCTGGACTCACCCAGGCTGGTCCCCTCTGAAGACTCTGGCTGGCCACAAAGGCAGAGTGACGGGCCTAGACATTTCTTCTGCTGGGCAGCTCATAGCCACTTGTTCCTATGACAGGACCTTCAAGCTCTGGATGGCTGAACAGGCAGGACCATTGAAGGAAGGATTCAAGCCTCACTCTCCCTTTAGAGCCATTTTCGAAAGAAAGGAACTGATGTGTTTTGTTCTGTCATGTATTTTGCCAATTACCATGTGTATAGATCCTCAAAAGAATTGAATTTCTGTCTCAGCTCCCACTTCAGGCAAGCAGCCCAATCCCTGGGTGTTGGTCAACTCCTTCCATGGTTGAAAAATTTTAGTTTTCATCTTCAAGCCCCTCCATGAATGTTATAGACATTGTTTTTATTAATCTTTTGTTTGAATGCCCTCTTGCTTCCCTCAAAGCACTCAGGATTTTTACTTCTTGAAACCTGGCTTTCCATTACCTGGTACATGTTTCAGAACTCCATGTGACCCAGAGAGCAAGATGGCCGTGCTCTGTGCAGGAAGCCCTCAAGTAGAGAAACACATCTCACTGTGCGCTGGCTGAACAGTACCTGACAGAGGGAGAACCCTGAGAACGGAAGGCGAAGACGTGGACCACAGCTGTGTCCTGGGTGACTCAGTAGACATTTTACCTCATTCTGTTGAGTTCACTTGGAACGATAACTGCATCGGGAAGTTCAGAACTGAGCATCTGCCTCTTCAGAAAATGCCTTCCATTTTTGCTTTGAAGTTTGGTATCCTTTGTGTTACCCCAAAGCTAGGCCATTGTGTCAAGATTCAATGAAATTTTTAGAAAGCCAAAAAAAAAAAAAAGAACTGGACATTGAACAACAGACTGGTTCCAAATAGGAAAAGGAGTACGTCAAGGCTGTATATGGTCACCCTGCTTATTTAACTTACATGCAGTACATCATGAGAAACGCTGGGCTGGAAGAAGCATGAGCTGGAATCAAGATTGCTGGGAGAAATATTAATAGCCTCAGATATGCAGATGACACCACCCTTATGGCAGAAAGTGAAGAGGAACTCAAAAGCCTCTTGATGAAAGTAAAAGAGGAGAGTGAAAAAGTTGGCCTAAAGCTCAACATTCAGAAAACTAAGATCATGGCATCTGGTCCCATCACTTCATGGGAAATAGATGGGGAAATGGGAAACAATGTCAGACTTTATTTTGGGAGGCTCCAAAATCACTGCAGATGGTGACTGCAGCCATGAAATTAAAAGATGCTTACTCCTTGGAAGGAAAGTTATGACCAATCTAGATAGCATATTAAAAAGCAGAGACGTTACTTTGCCAACAAAGGTCCATCTAGTCAAGGGGATGGTTTTTCCAGTGGTCATGTATGAATGTGAGAGTTGGACTGTGCAGAAAGCTGAGCGCCAAAGAATTGATGCTTTTGAACTGTGGTGTTGGAGAGGACTCTTGAGAGTCCCTTGAACTGCAAGGAGGTCCAACCAGTCTATCCTAAAGGAGATCAGTCCTGGGTGTTCATTGGAAGGACTGATGCTAAAGCTGAAACTCCAATACTTTGGCCACCTCATGCAAAGAGTTGACTCACTGGAAAAGACACTGATGCTGGAAGGGATTGGGGGCAGGAAGAGAAGGGGACAACAAAGGATGAGATGGCTGGCTGGATGGCATCACCGATTCAATGGACATGAGTTTGAGTGAACTCCAGGAGTTGGTGATGGACAGGGAGGCCTGGCGTGCTGCGATTCATGGGGTCGCAAACAGTCGGACATGACTGAGCAACTGAACTGAACTGAACTGAAGCAAGGACATAGAGTCCCTACGATGGCACATCATTTGTAGTAATTCTCCAGAAGACATACAAATGAGGAATGGATTTGCGGTGAAATGTAGAAGAAATGGGTTTTGGTGAGGTCAAAAAAGATTCTCTTAAGGGAGTAAAGACCCAGTTTCCTACAGGGATTGTTTTGTTTACCTCTTTGGTGTAAACAGAGAGGCTTCCCTGGTGGCTCAGTTGGTAAACAATCTGCCTGCGATTCGGGAGACCTGGGTTTGATTCCTGGGTTGGGAAGATCCCCTGGAGAAGGGAATGGCTACCCACTCCAGTACTCTGGCCTGGAGAATTCGATGAACCGAGGAGCCTGGCAGGCTACAGTCATGGGGTCACAAAGAGTAGGACACAACTGACTTTCAACTTTCTCTTTTCCTTAGCCTCTGACATCTTGTGCTTAATGAGATGAGTGAGTTATAGGGAGAGAAGTTTATTTTCTAAGATCTAAGCCAAGTTGATCTACCTTTCTTTCTATTATAGAGGGACAGAAAAGGAAAGAATGAGGATAAAAATCTCAGAACCATATTATTATTTCATTTTTATCTCACTTTTTCCCCCTACACAATGTTATTTGCCTATGGAAAGGCCATTGCTAAGAGTTTTTCAATCACTGGGTGTTATTCTCAGTCCGGGGATTATTGGCATTTTGAGTGGGACAGTTCTCTGTTGGCAGGATGTCCTCCTACACACTGCAAGATGTGTAGGGTCCCCTGATGTCAGCCATAAAATGCCAAACAGTGCTTTCCAGTCAGTATGACAGATACAGGCAACTTACATGTTTTCATATGTACTCTATGGTCCCATTTGAGAATCTCTGGGCCACTTAATTGGCATTATTAACACTGTATTTCTGGGAATTCCATGGGAGATGTTTAAATTAATTATGCTTATTAAAGTTCTAATTTAAATGTGCATATTAGCTTTAGCTTTAAAACATGAAGAATTTGTTTTCTTTAACCCTGCTTGTTTTGTTTTATTTTATAGTCTTGAGAATTGCAAAGCAACTGAAATTACTAATCCACCATAAATATGAGAGATTCTGTTGGCTAAAAATTATTTATGCATGGAGAAAGTTATAATTTTCCTTGGCTACTAGGTTGATAATACTTATTGGGAAAATAGCAAACATTTTATAAATGGTGCTTTAATATTCATTCACAGCATACTTTTTTAAGTATTAGAATAATTTTATTTCATCCAGTAAGAAATACGGGTAAGAGTTTTACAAGACACCCATTATTCTTGGCATTTGAGCTAAAATCTCATGATTGTTTCTTTCTTTATTAGAGGTCAGGGATGCAGACTATTTAGGTTCAGAACAGTACATATATGTTAGGCTTTGCAGGCCAAGGCCAGATAGATCTCTATGGAATTTTCTATTTTTGTTTTTACACAATCCTCTAAAAATGTAAAAACCATTCTTAGCCTTGAGCCACATTTGTCCACAGCCATAATTTGCTTACCTTTGATTTAGGTTATTTATTTTAAATCAAATTATTCTAAGTATGATCTTAAAAATCCATGAACTAGTAAGAAAACAGAAATTAAGTGCATTTCTCTTAAACTGAGAAGTATTATAGTCCGAATGTAATAAACAATAAATGTTATACATTAGAAGTCAATTTCAAATCATTTTCCACATGGATGTACCTACAAGTGGGACTCAAAGCACCAAAAGAGCTCACATTTCTTCTAGTTTGCTGTAGTTCTGTATAACCTTGAGCAGACACGATCTAGTCTGAGCTTCAGTTGACACACCTGTCTGATCTCTAAAGTGCTGTTCAATCGCCCAGTACAGTCATCTGAAACAATACTGTATGTATTTCATGTTTTTGATCCTTACAACTACTGTATGAGATAGAGAGGGCAAGTAAAGTCTCTGAACATTAGTTTGGATTAAAGTAAGTTACTTGCTTGGATTTACACTGCCAGAAGTGACGTCACTAGAACTAAAACCTAGTGTTCTCGGACATCTCTATATTCCAGACATCTATACCATCTTACCAAAAGATACAGGAACACTTGGCATTTTATCAAGTTCCTGTATCTTTGCAGGTTAGCCTTAGTGTATTCCTCTTTCTTACTAACATTAGAAATATCTTATGATCTATGCCAGGGTTAGCAAATTTTGTCTCTGTCATAGCTACTCAACTGCCCTTGTAGTGCAAAAGCAACTACAGAAAATGCATAACCAAGTAGGCTTGACTGTGCTCCTATAATACTTCATTTATAAAAACTGGTAGTGAGCTGGATCTGGCCGTGAGTCATGGTTTGCTGACCCTTATCTATGCCATCCCAGAGAGATCCATTAGATTTCTTATCTCTTATTAAATGATTGTGGGTTTCCAGGCCAATTATTCGATATGAAATTGCCCTCCTAATTAATTGAATATACTAAGGAAATTGAAATTTAAAAAGTGTTCTATTGTCCTTGTTGTTACCACAGCTTCAGCAGACTCCGCTGCTGCTACTGTTGACTCGGAAACAATAACACTAAACAGTGGAACACTACAGACATTTGAGATTCTTCCAGTGAGTAACTACTTTAAAAAGCCATATGATGTATAAGATCAGTTGGTATCGGTTTTAGAAATATTACATAAGCAAATGAAATATAAAAATTAACCTGATTGTCAGTAAGTGTAACTATATCCATGATTTTGGAAGCCAGATGGTTAGAAGACAACATAAATCAGACTTCTACTTTTTATAATTAATTTTAGTCTTTCTTTTTCAATCTGATATAAACTAATAACATCTTTTTCTTATATAGATGAAAATGACAAGGCTAACACGTAGGGTACATGCTACGTATTTTTATCGAGTTATAAACAAGTTCATATTGGTTGAGGAAAAGTTTATGGAATGAATTATTTTACAGAGTAACACTGCACTAGCCATTGAGGATACAGGATTTGAAAGTCCTGGTCATAAATGATGTAGCCTCTTAGGCAAAGAATCTTGCAGTCCCTTAAAAGGTTAAACATATAGTTACCATATGACCCACCAATTCTAACCCCAGGTATACCTAAGAGAAATGAAAACATTACGTCCATGTACGTGAATGTTCATAACTAAAAAGTAGAAATAATCCAAATGTCCATCCACTGATAAATGGGTAAATAAAATGTGCTAGAGACATACAAATGATTATTTGGCAGTAAAAAATATGCTACCATAAGGATGAACCTTGAACCTTATGCAAAGTGAAAGAAATGGGACACAAAATATATAGTTCAGGGCTCCCATTTGATACGTCAAAAGTAGGCAAACCTGTAGAGACAGAACATAGATTAGATGTTAACTATACTAAGAGATGGGGACATGTGTGCTAATTTAAATGTAATTTCTTTGTGGCGGGGGTTAAATTTAAAAACAGCCCCAGTTCTTTGCCTGATTTCTAAAATAGGTAAACCCAAAATTATTGGCTCAGTTTTCGTGAAGAAAATATTTTATTTAAATTATGTCAAGATTTCTTTGCTGTGAAAAATATAAGGAGTATTAGTGCATGAGTTTATTTATATCCTATACACAGCCAAATCTCATAACGGCCCACAGAGCAAAAGATTCTCTTTTGGAACTTCTACTAGGCTGCTTGCGTAACCTAAGCCTCGGTTTCCTAATTCAGTGGTCTCCGCTGAAAGTCATTTGTCACAGGTACAAAACAGAAATTTGTTTTACCTTTTTTTGCCACCTTCCCCCTGGCCAAATAAATAATGTATACACATATATTTGGGGTACGTGTTCAGGTTTTAACTTATGAGGTCACATTCAAAGATTTAGAGACTTCTATCCTAATTTATTAATAAAGCATAATAGTGCCTCAGCTCTGAAAATGTATAAGCATTAAATGTATTTAAGTATATTAAAATATGCATATATGATATACATGTACATATATTTACTATACCACCTGATGATATGAATAAATACAACCTTTAGAAAAAGTCAGCTTTCACTTTTATGAAGAGGGAGAGAGAGAAGTGAGTTAATCCCGTGTGTGTGCCAGGCACCATCACAATCATTTCTAATCCTCAACAAACCTTTCTGTGAGAAGTAGTTATTATCCCTGCTTTCGTGTTTAAGAAACCTAGACTCAGTGAGTCAGGAGCCAGTAGAGCTGCTGTGAAGGAAGTCCACAAGACCGCGTCGGACTAGAGACCAGGATTTAGGACCTTCATCTCCAGCTCGACCTGCACATGCTCTTCCTTCAGAGTTTTAGGGTAAACCAAACTCACATTACCATGGAGAAGCTTATGGTTGTGAAACGTGTGTTGCTGTTTGGTAGTTTTGTTACACTTCCATAAAACATCTCAATATACTCTCAGTTAAGCAGTTTTCAATTAGGAATTTTTTCTTTCAGCAGAAGACTAATTGCTATTTCTGTACATTTTCTCCTAACATAAAATTTTCTAAAATTATACTATGAAAAAAAATCTATTCAAGTAAGTAAACACTGCCATAGTGCCTTTTCAAAGATGTTTTTAAGGGGGAGACTGCTAGGTTTTATGTGCTACAGAGAAAGGATAAAGAGGGTATGCTGGGTTACTGCGCTGGAAACAGTGGTCTATGAGGCAGTGTCTTGGACTGAAATTGAGCTGAAACCAGACCATAGACACACAGGGTGTGAAGTGGAGAATCAAGGCCTTGCCTCTGTTAAACCTGCAGGCTGAGAAATGACTTACAACACATAAATAGTCCAGAATACTAAGCTTTTTATTTTATTATTTGTACCCTCATGATTGGTATCAAGTACGTTTGTGGCTAGTAAAGTCCCCATTTTGGATGTAAAGCTAGACATAGTGAGCACTAAGTCTGCTTACTGAGTGGTATGATGCACCTGTGTTGACCTTATTTTTCTTTTTCCTTTAGTCTTTCCATTTACAGCCCACTGGCACTCCAGGCACCTACCTGCTTCAGACAAGCTCAAGCCAAGGCCTTCCGCTCACTCTGACTGCTAGTCCCACAGTCACCCTGGCAGCTGCTGCTCCTGCTTCTCCCGAACAGATCATTGTTCATGCTTTATCTGTATGTCATCTTACATAAATTGCTTGATTTTTCTAATTTCTGTAGAAAAGACTGGCTAAACTGATAAGTGTCACCAGAGATAGAACTCATACCTTGGGGGAGGAGGGAGATAAATTTTGAGCTCTGAGACTTCAGGATCTGTTAGGGACCAGAATTAGTTGATACATAATACTAAGAGCCAATACTACTGTAATCCATGGATTTCAACTATTCTTCTACCACTGTTGTCCCAGGAGCATGTTTTACACCTTCACTGGGGTACTTCCCTCATTCCTGTACATGAGATGGACATACATTAGGGGAAAGGGGCTCTCAGGAGCACAGGGGCCCAGGTAGGTCAAGAAACAGGAATTCTAGAGGAACATGGTGAGAACACTGCAGATCCAGAGGTGAGAGGCATGGAGGGGACACCAGGGTACCACGTGTAAATGTCATTTGTTGTCTGTCACTTTAGGCTGGTACGTACTTTTTCATCTTGCCACTGATTGTTTTTGTTAACGTTCTATAGCCAGAACATTTGTTGAACACAAGTGACGTCACAGTGCAGTGTCACGCACCAAGAGTCATCATTCAGACAGTTGCCACAGAGGACATCGCCTCTTCCATATCCCAAGCAGAACTGACAGTGGATAGTGATATTCACTCATCTGATTTTCCTGAGCCTCCAGATGCCCTAGAAGCAGACACTTTCCCAGACGAAATTCATCAGCCTAAGATTACAGTAGAGCCGTCATTTAATGATGCTCATATATCCAAATTCAGTGACCAAAATAGCACAGAACTGATGAATAGTATTATGGTCAGAACAGAAGAAGAAATATCTGTCACCCACCTCAAACAAGAGGACGAACCCTCCCCGTTAGCCCGGGCTTATGTTACTGAAGTAAGTTGCACTTAAACAGCCTTAAGCCTCAAACCTGCAGTTTGGGAAAAGCCTAGAGCAGGACCTGTCACTGAATTGGTTCTTTTAAATTATTTTTTTGCTAGTATGTAAAACTTCCGAGTGTGAGGTTATTATTATTTTTGTCTGTTTAAGACCTTAACTTTGATTTCTTTATATTCTAACTTTAAAGTAGAATAGTATTTGAAAGTCCTTTCAAGCCTAAATGTGTTTGGGGACTTAAGGGAAACAAGGAATATGAAACAGAATCTGTTTCTGTTTGTTTGTTATTACTTAGGATTTAGGGTCTCCTACCATAGAAGAGCAAGTTCATCAAACAACAATTGATGATGAAACGATACTTATTGTTCCTTCACCACATGGCTTTATCCAGACATCTGATGTTATAGATACTGAATCCGTCTTGCCTTTGACAACACTAACAGGTACTGTAACTCCAACATGTGCCTGATAAATCTTAAGGGGGTAATCAGGCAGTGAGTCTTGTTAAATTTTCCCTTTGGTAGAAGAACACTTATTCTAAATTCTTTGATGTGGATTAGATGATATATCTCATTACAGATCCCATACTCCAGCATCATCGAGAAGAATCAAACATCATTGGATCATCTCTGGGCAGTCCTGTCTCAGAAGACTCAAAAGATGTTGAGGATTTGGTACACTGTCATTAGGTAATTCTTAGAAACAAGCCATTCAGGCAAAGCCACACTGTTCATTATATCTCCAAAGAAACAGGAGCATCCCCCAAGAGGCTTAATTTACCATTCCTCTGGCTTTTGAATAGCTACAGTGCTCAAGCCACATACAGTGTTGCTGCTATGACTTTTTACCTCTTTAATATATCATCTGAGGTCTAGTCTTACAACAGTATGTAGTTGAGTGGAGCACTAGGGTCTTAACTGCAGAGATCCCAGTTATTAGTGTTTCTTATCAGCAGGGAATTTCACTTTAGCAGAGAGAATTTTGAAATCGCCAAAGCTTAACTACTGTTTTAAAAGCAGTAATATTCATCTCTACAGATCAGACATGGCACTCTGTCCGGTCTCAAGTAGGCCTGTTTATATTTCAGAGAAGTCACATGCTCTAGAGCTTCCCAGTGACCTTCTGCACAGAGACATCGTCTAAGTAGTTTGAGACTTGAGGTGATTGTGTGGGGGTTATTTGGGTTTACCCATTGCTGGCAGTGGGAGCTGATTTGGGCTGGGTAATGAGAAGAGTATTAAAAGGGTTTAGAAAATTCACTACAGGTTTTTTTTTTTTTAATTACTTTTTAAAGGGAATATGGATGAGAGTAGTAAAACAAAATTCACCAGAAGCTAAGCATTTTCATCCCTCAGAACCCACTGTCACCAGTTTACAAAGTCAGCACTTTGAAGTAAAACTAAATGGGAAAGGAAGTACTAAGTTGCCTATCCTGTACCATGACCTTTTATTACATGTTTTGCTATGTAAATTACCCAGGAAATAGCAGAGTATCCGAGTTTGCCGTTCACTTAGTGCATTAACTGGTGGGGGTTTGATGTAACTTCTCCCTCTCAGGCAATTTAAAAACACAAAATTTGCTTCTTGAAACAAACCAAGAGTCATTCCTATACTAGAGAAGGTTAAGCCAAAATTAGCCTCTAGGGCTTTAATGAATATGACCCCTATAGAAAAAGTTAAAAAAAAAAAAAAAAAAAACTTGTATAAATTATTTTATTTATTATTGTAATTAGATCTACACAATCAAAGTTGTCTTTTCACCGTCTGTGTTTTGTTAACGTGAAATTGTAGTTATAAGCAAAAGTTGGTTGCCTAGGGAACAATAATTGTATATTCAGTTTAACAGAAATAAAAGAATATTTGTCTTAAAATGCAAGATTGTTTGTTACATAGCCTTGCACCACGCCATTACTTTATATAAAAAATTTCAAAAGTGAAAATGATTTGTGCTTTAAGGGGTAATGTTTATGTGCAACATCGGTTCCCTAAAGAAAAAGCAAAGTGATTTAGGATATGTCTCCCCTGCAAGAGGGAATTTAGATTTACAATTAACATGAAAATCATGTATCAGACTTCTGCAGGAGACTCTTCAGCATACCTTATCCAGCTCTTATTCGAGTCCAAATATATTGCTTTGAAGAGACCTGGTGAGTGTATCTCTTGGCAGCCTCACTTTCCCACATCATGGAAGTACAGATTCGCACATATACATAACATGATGATAGAAAATAAGATATAGTAAATAAGGTTTCTAAATTTCGGTTCTAAATCTCCTTGTCGATACCAGTAGATCTAAAAGAAGAAGAATTAAATAGAAGTTTAAGTAATAGCATTGGGCTGAATATTAAAAATTTTAAATACAACTAATTCTTTTCCACTGTGACCAGGTTCATCCATATATACTTTTCCCCCTAAATGAGGCTAAGGCAGCCAGAATTTTATTCTTTGTAATTCAAGTGTACCAGCTGAGTTTATATCCAAAATCATACTTTATTCCTGCTTTCTCAGTTAACTTTGATCAATGTTTAAACCAAGAGTCCACCAATTGTTTGGCGAGTCATTCAAGAATATATATCTATCTTCTAGAGATATTTTAATTATTATGTTAGTAAAAGGTACAGCTTTTTAAAGTACTGGAAGGGAGGACAACTTTTAAATTCCTTTAACTGATTCAAATCGCCACCAAAACTGGAGCTTTGCACATGCATGCCTCTAGTTTAAGCTGTTAACAGATCACTGTCAGCCACTTCCGGCTCTAGGCTGGGAGTGGGAGAACAGTTCTGGGAGCTTTGTTCCCAGGCTCTCCAAGTCCGAGGGGCCACTCCTTCCCTCAGGCCAAAGGAACAAAACAGTCAGTGAATCTGAAGCTGGGAGATGTCCCCAGGTTTAATTTTAACTCAGATCTTATGTGAGTCAAAACAATTCTGTTTAAGGGTTTTGAAGGGAAATGAAACAGCTGCCAACTAATGGTGACTTGGCAAATACCCAGCTGAGGACTGGCTACTGTCTTTGTTTCTTTACCTAGCAGAAAGGCTTCTTAGTATTATAAAAACTGAACATTCTTGTGAAAAACATACCACTGTAGCTTTAAGTTTCTCAAGAGGTTTTGGTGTTAATTACTTTCATTTGGGGAGATAATACTCAAAGATTAAAATAGACTAGTTCTGTAATTATTAGAGGAGTAATAACATTTCCCAAAGACTGTTGGACTCTGTATGTAGTCCTTGAAGGAAGATGAATTAAATTAAATCACATCATATCTTTGGTGACCCAAGTCTTTTTTTTTTTTTTTTTTTTTTTGGTATCAAGGGAACAGAGTTGCCTTTTAGGGTTACAAGGTTACAACTTAGGGATTTAGGAGAAAAGGAGACAAATTAAAAAAAAAAAAAATACTCTGGGATTTTAACAATGAGAATTGTGACATCCTTTGGGGGAGAGGAGTGGTGTATAATTAGAGACATCTTTTCATACAGATTTCCAGGCACTGCAACCATCAGCCCTCAAGGATACTGAATTTAAATTTTCAATAGTACTCACAAGTATGCAGGCAGTGATACTACTCAAAGAGATGCAGACAGCAAAAAATATATTCAACGGTTTTGGAGGTAGTTGAGGGAAAACAAAAGCACTGATCAGCGTTACCTGTATGGAAAGAAAGTATGTCAGGCCTCAGGAGTAATTCCAAGACTTGGTTAGACTACCATCTAGGCAAAGTAACATTATAACATGCTCCAAATGGTGAAATTTGTCTTCTGGAATGTTAATGTTTAATAAAATCTTTTCAATTGTGTTATTCCTTCTATTACTTCCACTTAATCTTCCCAACCTCCTCCTTTATGAAAGGAGACAAACCACCATGAAGCAATAAAACTAGCTAACCTCAAAATAAACCTCTTCATCAACAAAGATTAGAAAGCATTTAAACATCATTCCCCAGGATAAATGACTATACTGGGCAAAGTTCTAACCTTTTTGTTATTTTGAGTATACCAGCAAAAAAAAAAAATACCCAAAACTGTTTTTGCTTAACATGAAAAATACTAAAATATAGGTTTCTAATACCCTGTAGTTCTCTTTCTACCTTAAATATAATGTTACCCATTCTTTTATGAAGAAGTCATAGAAAGAGACTTAACTAAAATTCTCTTAGATTTAATAAAAATGTGCCAAAGAAAGGTCGTTCTCAGACTGGGAAATGTAGCTTTGTTTTATTTTGACAGCACCAAGCTGTAGTATACAGAATGAGAAATTAAAAAGCCAAAGGATAATGAACATACTTTAGGAACAAAATAAATGTAAAGATACTAGCAGAGCTGTGGGTTACATACAGAAGGGAGTTACTAGTAGCCACTCACATACTACAAATTTATTAGGCAAACCCAGAAAACCAAGTTTATTTAACTTGTGCTATTTCACATTCAACTAGGGGATGAGAGTGGAAATCAACTAGCTACTCCATTTATACCAAATGCAGTTTTATTCAAGTGTGAATAAGATTGAAAGCATTAATTTAACTACAATCGGAATGTTCCATATGTTCATGTACTGGCCCTTTAAGGTTTTTTTTTTTTTTTTTTTTTGAGAGTTGATTGCACTGCAGTATTAAGGTTTTCAAAACTTTGGCTAAGACCCTGGGTGACACACAAAGATACTTACTAGGATCAATAAAGATGTTAAGCTGCCAACAACTAAATTGATGATTCGATCCTGAAAAAGAGAGAATTTTTTAGCCATATGATAAACTCATGGCATTTTAGAAAGACACAATGCAGGACACTGAGAATGGAGAAAGCACCCTGCCCCTCTGAGCTTCAGACAAACAGCTGCCAGAAAAGCAGAGTGTACTGAGCCACCAGGGTAAAGGGGTTTGGGGAAGCTGGACAGCTGTGTAGAGAAAATTTCTTAAAGGGACATGGCATTTTTACATTAGGGCTTTTTGAAGATGGGAAAGGGAGGCTTACAAATAATCTACTTTTGCTGCTGGGAACAGTATGAGCAGAAGCAAAAGGGACAGGAACATGGGGTGGCCAGCCCAGACCCTTGGTGAAAACAGTCAGGAACCAGACTTAGATGATGTCTCTTCCCATCATGAGTTTCAACCTATTTGTGATACAGATGGTATCCTTGTTCATTAATCTTAAGAATCACCTGAATGAGGAGCTTGGGGTTTCTACCTATCGAGATCTCTTGTTATACCCATCCCTGCCCCAACCAACTCCAAAGAATGCTTTGAAAAACTGATCTAATCCAATCCTCATTTTACTGGTTAAGGTAAATTTTGGTTCAGTGAGTACAGTTAAACTATTTTCCTAAAGTCAGACAGCAAGTTAGAATCAACATGAAACAGGATATCGAAATCAGGGTCACTGGTTAGATGGTTTCAGTTAAAGGAACTGAAAAGTCAAGTAATATATAAAAATAGTATGTACTAATATGTATATTAGGTTGATAGCACTTATTCACAGACCTTACAGAATGAAGTGGTAAGGGTTTAAGACCTGATTAGGAAATTCTACCTTATGGCCAATGAGAATATCAAGTAACCTTAGTTTGGAAAAGTCAAAGCTGAAGTCTTTAAAGACTGTGTTGGTAACGTCTGAGCACTTTAAGATCAGCAGGATATGGAATATGAGCAGCCAATAAACAAAAGCTCCGAGATAAGAAGGGCACAGGAACTTGCACAGAGTTGTCTGCTTCTAAAGATAAGAACCCAAAGAAGAGTAGGGCAGGCAAAGCTGGGAGGGAAGCGTGGAACAAAGCCAAGTGTCCTCTCCAGGGCGTCTGACCTCACACTCCAGACCAAGGCCACTGCAATTTCATGTCACACAGAACAAAGGAAACGGAACTCCAGCCGGACCCTGACCCAACCTGAGGACTCGAACAGATCTTACCAGCTAGAGAAGACCACACTGCACACGCAAGAGTGAAACTAGAGCCTCTTGTCAGGAAAGTGACCCAGGGATAAAGCGCTGAGCACTAGTAGTCCTGCACAGGCAGATGTGTACTTAGCATAAAATGTGTTTACAGACAACCCATGTATGAGAACCCCACTGTTTCTGCCTTGTGAAAAAGTTTCAACTAAACTCTGGTCTATTCTAAGAAGTAAAGAATATTTGCTCCCATCTCCTTATAAACTCCAGGGATTCCTAAAGGTCTACATATGTCACAAGAGCTTTTGCCAACAGAAGCCACTGAAGAGGTTCAGGTGAGAGGCAGCCACCAAGAATCCCTATTCTCCAAATGGTACAGCAAGTTTGGCAACCAGGATCAAAACAGGGAGAAGAGGGGGTCTAATGGTGAACAGATGGCAACTATGCCAGAAGCTTTTGTGTATCTCCTAAAAAATCCCGGGATGAAAGGCTAGCATGACTATTTTACAAGTGGAAACACAAGCTCAGGGAAATTAAGAGATTGCTCCAAATCTCAGTACCAATAAGTAATGGAAACAGGATTCAATGCAACAGAGGAGATTCCATTTCTACTTTTCACAGAAACAGCAGCGTAGCATGTAACTGCTGGTCTAGACAAAAGATTGTTGTTGGTTAGTCACTCAGTTGTATCCAACTCTTTGTGACCTCGTGGACTATAGCCTGCCAGTTTCCTCTATCCATGGGATTGTCCAGACAAGAATATTGGAGTAGGTTGCCATTCCCTTCTCCAGGGGATCTTCCCAACCCAGGGATCCAACCCACATCTACTGCACTGGCAGGCAGATTCTTTACATCTGAGCCACCAGGGAATTCCTAGATAAAGATAGCAAGTTGCAAAGTACAAGCCTATTAGCAAAGTACAACAGTACTACAGTAAAGTGTTTATCTTTCAGGAATGATTTCCTCATAAGTGATTGTTTTAGACTAGTGAACTTAACCATAGAAGCCTAACTGGTTTCAGTCATTCATGAAAATACATCTAAACTTTAATGACTACTTCCCTATTTGCCTTCTAGACAATCTGTCTAGAATCCCAACTCATTTTCATGAATATCAGGTATTCAATCATTAAAATACAGTCTCTCTGGGACTCAATGGACATGAGTTTGAGCAAACTTGGGAGATGGGGAAGGACAGGGAAACCTGGTGTGCTGCAGTCCATGGTGTCGCAAAGAGTCGGACACAACCGACTGACTGAACAACTAGGACTCCCAAGATGGGACAAAGTATTTAGAATATGGCACAACTATTTCTCACAGTCTTCTTTCTCCAAGCCAAGGTCTTGGCCTCAGGCCTTCAGCTATTGAAGTAACCTTGAATGCAGGCCAAAGAAACAGCAGAGTTAGCTTTGGAAGACCTCCCACTTCAGTCTAAACTCTTGCTATGCAGAGTGCTCTGGCTCTGCAGCACTGATCTCACTTGAGAGCCTGTAAGAAATGTGGAATCTCAGGCCTTGCCCCAGACCTACTGAATCAGAATCTACATTTTAACAAGAGCCTCACATGATCTGTGTGCACAGCTGTAAAATTTAGAATCTAAACCATTTTGAACATTGCTAAGTTCAAATCTTCGGGTAGAGACCCTCCCTAGGCCCAGAGATGATTTTTCAGGACTTAAGCAGCTCCCCCCAACCCCTCCCAGTCTCCAAAGATAGAACAATAGAGAATAATTAAATTGCCCTTAATTAGCATTTCAAAGGGCAGTGTTAGGGCTAATATGTTCCAAGTCAGAACAGAGTGCATGGAGAAAAGGGAGTATTACATTTAAATTTGCTGTTTATGGAATTAATTGAAATTCACATTATCTCCATATCAAAAGCTAGTTTGTATTAACTCAGCTACTCTATTTCTCACAAAAACTAGCTCTGTCTCTTCCTCAGTTTTATTATTGCTGTATTTCCATCTAACAAAACCATTCTCCCTACCAGATGTTTACACTTTATACTGTTACTTATTTTCACTCCCCAAGAAAGTTGAGCAGGATCAGAATCAGCCCTGATCTTTACCCACAGAGATGACAGGACAGGTTGTCTTCCCTTCCCTCAGGGGCTCCCCTCATGGCTCAGACAGTAAAGAATCTGCCTGCAATGCCAGAGAACTGGGTTCAGTCCCTTTGTTGGGAAGATCCCCTGGAGGAGGGCATGGCAAGCTACTGCAGTATTTTGCCTAGAGAATCCCCATGGACAGAGGAGTCTGGTGGGCTACAGTCCATGAGGCAGAGTCGGACACAACTGAGCGACCAAGCACAGCCCAGCACAGCCCTTCCTCAGACATCTACTCAGCAACAGGCCAAGAGACTGTCTTAACTCATATGTATGAATTTATGAGCACATAAACATAACAATATACAAACATACATAGTATAGTTTTGACTGGGACTCTGCATATATTGGGCTTCCCTGGTGTCTCAGTGGTAATGCAGGAGACAGGTTCGATCTCTGGGTCAGGAGGATCCCTTGGAGAAGGAAATGGCAACCCACTCCAGTATTCTTGCCTGGAGAATTCCATGGACAGAGGAGCCTGGCAGACTACAGTCTCTGGGGTCGCTCCAGAGTCGGATGAAGTTTAGTGACTAAACAACAACTGCGTATCTGCATATATTACCTCTTGTGTGCTCAGTTGTGTCAGACTCTTTGCAGACCCAAGAACTGTAGCCCACCAGGCTCCTCTGCCGAAGGAATTCTCCAGGCAAAAATAAATGGAGTAGGTCACCATGCCCTCCTCCAGGGAATCTTCCCAACCCAGGTATTGAACCCACGTCTCCTGCATCTCCTGCATTGGCAAGTGGATTCTTTACCACTGAGCCGCCAGGGAAACCCATATTCCCTCTTAAGTCATTTATTTATTCACTTAAACATTATCTCAGTTATCTCAATAAAGCTGGGAAAAAAGTGTCTTCTATGTTGTAGCTCAGGATGAAGGGACTCCACAGAGACCTGGGGAGAGCAAACGTCATGACGGGGAAGAAGCTGGGCTGCGATGCACAGGTGGAGACAGCAGCCCAAGTCCAAAAGAGGCTCATCTTCCTTTGAAATAATGGAGGAGAGAAAGATTGCTGTGGCTGCAGCGTCTGTACCTGGGGTGAGACAAGGGAGCTCTGTGCAGCAGTAAGGAATATGCTCTCTCCATTTACCAGTGGGGAACTGGGTTCAGTCACACCTGTTTGCCCAAGGTCATACTGCCAGGTAGTGGCGAAAGTCTCCTCCCCAAAGCTCTCTGCAAAATGCAAGGCTAACAAGCAATTCAAAAGGTCTAAGAATGCTTAGACATGTATGTGGTGGCCCTGAAATGAGAGTTGAGACCAACGTTCTCATCTCATTGACTAGCCAGATGGCTTCAAAAGGACCCTTTAACCCCTTTGGGTCTATCAAGTGAGAGGACTGGGCTGATAGGTCCTTTCCAGTGTTAACCATTTATGGTTCTGGGTTATCAGCTTTAGACAGCACCCGGGCCAGAGGAGAAGGCATCCCTCAGCAGTCAAAAAGCACAGGAGCCCCCAGATTCCTTGCTCAGTCATCAGCCAGCATCCTGACACAAAACAGAGAACCCCAAATTCACTTCAAGTGCTCAGGTGGTAAGGTTCTGGGAACATCCCAAATAACCAAAAGCCGGCCTTTGTCCTCAGCAACCCAAAACATCCTGCTCAGAATGCTGACAGGTAAAATCATGCTTCCATTGCCACGGGAATTTATGCTTTGCCTCATTCCAAAATGGACCTGAAGCCTGTGCTATCTTAGCAAAACGTTTCATAATCCATTCGAGCAACAATAAAAAAGTAAGGCAAAATTTCTAAAGCAATTTGGGGAGTAGAAAGAAGGAGCAAAAGGATTTACGAGAAAAAAAATCTGACTATGGGACTTCCCTGGTGGTCCGGTGGTGAGGACTCCAAGCTCTCACTGCCAAGGGCCCAGGTTCAATTCCTGGTCGGGGATCTAAGATTCCACAAGTCAAGTGGCACAGCCAAAATATATATATATCTGAGTGAAGAAAACTTTTCTAAGTTCAAATGTTAGTTCTAAGATTCCAAGCAGCCCAGAAAGAAGTCCAGAGGATTTCAAAGCTCTCCCTGATGACGGTAAGCGCACTGCAGGATGAGAAGAGGCAAGCTTCTCCGGGATCTAAGGGGAGTGTTGCAGGGGTACCCAGATGCAGAAAGCACATCTTCACACATAATCAGTTCTCTTATTGACACGTATAAATAGCTGAAGGCATAACGTCCCCAGAAGAGTGAGCCGCAGGGTAAGAAGTGGGACGGCTGAAATGCCACACACCCAATTTAACTGCTCTTTCTTCACAGCTCAACTCAAACATCGCCTCCACTGTAACTCCCATCCAGACAGCTTCCTCGGGCACCCCTGAGGATGGGAGCTGTCCCTGCCTCAGGTCTCCCGGGTCACATGGTCCACATGTGACACTTCTGTATTTATTGCCTGTCACCTCTTCCATTAGGACTGGCAGTTTATTAACCATGGAGAAGGTAGCCTCGAGCCTGGCGCACTGCCGGCCAATTCCCTGTGAATGATGCTTAAAGAACAGAATCATCAATAGAAGTGGCTGATGGCATTTTCCTTACAGCCTCTCACCAGGAGAGGTCACTCAGCCAGGGCCTGACTTATCAGAAACCCCAGCTTCCAGTCGCTGCTGTAGGACAGACACACAGCCGCACCATAGAAGCCACAGGCTGGCCCTGCAGCCCACGAGGTGAGGCTCTCCCCAAATGCGGGGGCCGAACCCTCATGCTGACTCCCGGGCCAGATGTCGGCAACCCTGTGGAAATGCCAGGAGTGAGCCTCGGGCACCTCCAGGTCCAGGCTTCCTAAGCCTAAGGATAAAAGCCTGGTCACTCATTTCCTGCCAGAGCAGCATGGCCCTGGTTTCACCGGCACGACAGCAACTGCTGCTCAGGAACTGGTCCACACGCCATGCTCCCTCGCACTCCCAGGGAGAAGCCACAGAAAGCCCCTTGAGGGCAAGGAAAACCCTGGATGGACAATGCCAGGAGAACATTCCCTGACATGCTCTGGAGGGAGGGGGTGGAAGAAGGGGGAGGCTAAGAATCCCACTTCTGTGTCACTTCCCCCTTTGCGACTCCACCCAAGTCCTCCTCAGACATCACCACAGGTGGCCCTACAGACGCCATCCCTCCCCAGGTGCGCTCCAGCTCCATCTTCACCCCTCACACCCACCGAAACCTGTTCCATGTGAGCCAGCCTGGACACAGAAAGTTCTCATGAGCCCCGGATCTCCCTTGCAGCCTCTGCCCTTCAACTTTCTACCCAACAGAGCCTGTGCCACCCACATACTCCTCCCAGGTTGGCTGGGCCAGGAAGAAGGCGGGACAGGGCACGTCCTGCTTCCCAAGCTGGAGAGAGAAGGCAATTTCAGTAATATCCTCTACTATGTTCTGAATGTTTGTGTCCCCCTAAAATTCATAGGTTGAAATCCTAATGGCTAATGTGACAACAGGAGGAGGCAGGGCCTCTGTGAGGTCCGTAAGTCACGAGGGTTGAGCCTTCGTGGATGGGGTACTGCATACGTCCTAAGTCGCTTCAGTCGTGTGTGACTCTTTGCGACCCTGTGGACTGTAGCCAGCCAGACTCCTCTCTGTCCATGGGATTTCCAGGCAAGAATGCTGGAATGGGTTGCCATTTCCTCCTCCAGTGGGTCTTCCTGACCCAGGGATCGAACTCCTGTGTCCTGTGTCTTGTGCATTGGCAGGCGGATTCTTTACCACTGAGCCATCTGGGAAGCAGGATAGACAAAAGCATCCTCTATTTTTAAGATGCATGTCCCTGGCAGTCTCATGCCAACTTCTTCCCTTCCTCTTCACAATTATTTCAGCACCTGCTCTGCCAAATCCCTCTTCTCCAACCCTCTCCTCCACTGCCCCTAAGCTTAGTCTTCATCTGCATCCACCAACTAGATCACTCCCAATCTGTGTCACCAAAGCCCTGACCAGACCATGCAATCAGCAGTTTGAGCATCCAGAGCCCCTCTGCTCTCGATGCTTTGACAATCCAGTCCTGAGTCACCCCCAGACCCCCCCAGTCACTTCCAGGCTCCGGGGCTAAGCCTTGCCGTGGAGCCTTTCAACAATCCTACCTGTAACTGTTTACTCGTCTGTCTTCTCCTCCACGCTGTAAGGCCTGGGAGGCTGAGGGCCACTTCCCCCTTGTTCACGGCCAGGCTCTGGGCCACTACCCATGGCTGACCTCCAGCTCCATGGTGCCCTCTCCAAACTGTGCACCCCTCCGTGGTCCAGTGCCCACCCAGAGGCAGGAGCAGCTCTGTCTAACTCGGACCAAGGCAAGCCATGTGGCTGTTGGAACTGCCATCACCCAGGGTGGAGAGAACGTTCTTCTACCTACAAAAGTGCACCCATGGGCAGGGATGCAGGTCATTTCCCTTTTATATACTCCTAGCATATATGAGATATTCAAATATTAGCTGAAAGAACAAACTAACTGGTTTACTACAAGTTCACATGTTTACAGCTGGGCCTTCGCTGATTTTCACGGCCTTTCATTTTGGGTTGATTGTCCCTCTCTCTAGGAAGCGGTTTGAAGCTCCACCTCATCTCAGGTTTACAATCTCACTCTTGAAGCCTGCCCATCAGCAGAGATCCTTATAAAAGACACCAAGAGAAAGAGGACCCCCCTTCCCTCCAGCCTGAAGAGGACTGGGGGGCAGCTGGCTCCTCTGCCAATCCTGGTCTTGTTAGTTACCTCTGTCCTTCTCTCTGGGCTGAATCTCTCGCTTGTGGAGTCCACCTCTAGCCCCCAGATCTCAACTCCTCCAACTTCGGAAGAATCTTCTGTCCATCCTGCTCTCCATTCTGATGTTCAGCATCCATTCTCCACCCTTTTTACATGCTAAGTGTGAGGAAGTCAGGAAGGAATTAAAACAGGGTAAGGGAAGAGTGATCAGGGTGGAGCTGGGGGGCTATTTTTAAAAAAGGAGGTCAAGGAATCCTCCTGTCTGAGCAGGGACCTTTTTAAGAAAAAGGAACAAGACACCCAAGGATCTAGGAGACGGGTACTGCAAACAAGGCAGTATAGCACTTGCAAGGGCCCGGAGGCAGGTGTGAGCTTGGAAACTGGGAAAGAAGGCCAGGATGACTGAAGCTGAGAAGAGAGGGAAGAACAAGGACTTGTGTAGCGCCTTTCTCTCCTCCATGTCGTGCACACATGCTCCATAAGCAAAGATACACTCTCGGGACTTCCCTGGCGGCCCAGTGGTTAAGAAGCCGCCTGCCAATGCAGAGGACGCAGATTCAATCCTAGTCAGGGAACTAAGATCCCACGTGCCGTAGGGCAACTAAGGCCACGTCCCACAGCTACTAAGCCTATGCGCCACAGCCAAGACCCTGTGCAGCAAAAAGATAAAATAAAAAAAAAGGAAAGATACACTGTAGCACACAGCACACTCCCTGGGACACAGCATGCACACAACTGTTGTATCAAAGCACACATTACAGCACACTCTCGACCACTGACAGCCCCCAGAAGGAAAGTGTGCGTCATATAGCTACTCCAAGTTCTAGAGTCTGCTCACAATGGGACACTCTGCTCCCTCCCCTTTCTGGCATTTTACTGCTCCCACCCCTTCAACCCGGCTGGACCTCCTGCTTGGGATTCCCAGTCACCTCCTCCTGTCAAATCTGACTCACGTTCCTGGGCCTAAAAATCAAAAGTCTTTTGTCCTGATGCCCCCAGTATAATAAATATCCCCTTCTTCCGTGCTCCGTGGAACTCTATGCCTCCTGTCATTACAGGGCTCCACCCCACGTCAGTCCTCCTAGCTCACAAGACCCTCAGGTCCTGGAAAAGCGATCATCTTTCCTTGTGAGGGAGAGAGGAGAAAGGTAATCCAGTCACCATGCATTAAACACACCAGGAGCCCAGACTTCCTCCCACTGATGAGGCCCGTGGGCCGCATCCTGCAATTCCGCGTGCAAAGGTTTACATTTCTCATCACAGCTCAGAGTCCTGATACCAGAAACAAAAGGCCAATTCTCAGAAATGATTTTCCTTTTCTTCTTCCAAGTCGCAGTGGAAACCATCTCGTCAGGAAAGCTGTAGCAGTGTCCCAGTCAGAAGCCCCAGGGGCAAACATGCAGGGACAGAGACACTGAGAGACCTGACATGTGGGAGGAGGTTTGGGTTTGGGGGAAGCAAGAAAAGTCAGGCACTGCCGGTGGGTCTCCTCGGAGCCCCCAGAGCTGCGTGGTCCTAAGGAGACAGGAGAGTCCCCCAAAGCTGTGGCCAGAGGCAACCAGCATCCCTGGGGTGAAGCCAGGGGCTAGACGGCCTCCCCAGATAACTCTGGGAAACGGAGAGCTCCGATCACAGGGGCTGCTGTCCCCAGGCTTCAGAGAAAACCACAGGGGCAGGGCCACGTGAGGAAAACTTACGAGACTCACACACACCCACACTCGCCAACTCTCATGCTCTGAGCCCAGTCTCAAACACACCAGGGCCTCTGCAGCTGCCTATAGCTCTGAACGCCCACTTCTGCCTCAGGCCCTTCTAGAGAAGGCAGACATTATGGATGCCTTGAAACATGTCCCCTATTTCACAGACTCACATTCTGAAGCATCTTTCACTTGTGAATATTTCTGTGATATCCTTCCTGCCAGATTCTCCTCACAGTGAGGCATACTTGAAATATATTATTTTCATTGAAGCATCACTTAGGGAAATGAGATCACAGTAAAAATAGAAAACAAACCTACTCCACATGTTTAGGGGACAAAATGATCCCTAGCACTGGTACCATAGGAAGTGCTGCTGCTGCTAAGTCGTTTCAGTCGAGTCCGACTCTGTGCTAAAAAACAGAAGAAGAAAAAAAAAAAAGGATCTAGCACTTCCTATCTATCTAGTGCTAGATCCATTCTTTTCTTCTTCTTCTTCTGTTTTTTAGCCTCACCACACAGCATGTGGGATCTTATTTCCCAGATCACTGATGGAACCTATACCCACCCCACCAAGAACTGGAAGCATGGAGTCCAAACCACTGGACAGCCAAGGAAGTCCCAGAAATGCCAGGTCTTTATGTGCTCTGACCTTCAGAACTGGGAGACCAAGAACAAGGGCTAGGACGTCAGGATCATGACAGACCCAATATCTGAGTTTTCCCCTGCCTCATGCCTGCCTATGATCTCAGGTACATCACGGAACACTGAAGCCAAAGTTTCCATATTTATACAACAGTCTAACATGCGGGGAATCCCATAAAGATTCAGATATATTACAGTAAAGCCGTAGAACAGAGTTACATTTACAAGCATCAGTAAACGGCTGCTCACATGCTATTAGTATTATTTCCACCACGTCTAATGGGCTGTCATTCACCAATGGGATTAGGTTCTCAGAGATGAGTGGGAGTTGAGTGGGCCACAGAGCCTGGCCCCCCTTTCAAGAGCAGCCCAATTTCAAATGCATTCCATCATCCCCACCGGGACACTTAAGTTTGTCAACCCAAGTGTCTCCATGGCAGCCCCAAAAATATGGTCATTATGGGTGCTTAGTCATTCAGTCATGTCCAACTCTTTGTGACCCCGTGGACTATAGCCTGACAGGCTCCTCTGTCTATGGAATTTTCCAGGCAAGAATACTGTAATGGGTTGCCATTTCCCGCTGCAAGGGATCTTCCAGGCCCAGGAATCAAACCCACATCTTGTGTGTCTCCTGCATTGGCAGGTGGGTTCTTTACCACTGAGCCACCAGGGAAGCCCCATGGTCATTATACCTACACACAAACTATGGACTGAACCTAAGGAAAAAAAAAAGACTAATTTAGTAGACCCAGTTTGTTACCACAGAGCTGCGAAAACCTTGTCTACAGAAGGAAAAACACAAGCAAACCACCAGCTTCTGAAAGACCAGGCCTCCGTTTAAGTTTTTACACAGTATTGTATTATGTTTATGGGCTCTTTGCTCAAGCTCAGCAAGGAGAGGAGAGAGTGATGCCCTTAACTGCACAAGAGCCTGTTGGTACCCAGCACCCCAGGTTTCTGAACACCAGCCCCCACCTTCTGCTGATGTTCAGGAGGTCCCAAGAAAGTAGGTTACTTTTTGGTGATGCTAGATGCTCACCTCACTTAAAACTTAACATACCTAAGAACATAACAAGAAGCAGACATAGATACAGAGAACAAACTAGCGCTTACCAGTGGGGAAAGGGAAGGAAGGAGGGGCTCGACAGGAGTAGGGGATGAAGAGGCACGAACTATTAGGTATAAAATAAGGGATGCAGTGTAAAACATGGGGAATATAGCAAATATTTTACAATTACTATTAATAGAATATAACCTTTAAAACTAAACTTCAGGGCTTCCCTGGTGGTCCAGTGGCTAAGACTCCGCACACCCAATGCAGCGGGGCCGGAGCTCAAACCCTGATCACAGAACCTGATCCTGTATGCTGCAACTAAGACCTTGCACAGCCAAATAAGTTAATATTTTTTAAAAAAACAAATAAAAATTGTAAATCTCTCTATTGCATACCTGCAACTCACATAATATTGCACATCAACTATACTTCATCAACAGCAAAAAAATACATAAAATCCAGGACTAGGTAAGGCATTGTGCCAAGTGCTAAAAAGGCTGGAGAAATAAAGCAATCGGCTGCTACCCTCAAGGAGTGTAGACTCTGGCCGGGAAGGCAAGACATATATGAAACCCTCACAGCACAAGCAGTGAATACCAGGAGGCATCTCTGACCACTAGGCTCATAGGATGTAGGCTGGGCAGAAAGGAAGGCTCTAAGGTGGGAAATCAGACTAACCAGGATTCAGGTATTTGGAGACGAGAGTGTGCAACAGAAAGTAGAAGAGCATTTACCGGGAGCAAGAAGGCAGCTCGTGCACAGAAAGAGGCCCAAGGAGAGGGCTCAGCCCAGACTGGGCATCGCAGAGCACAGTTAAGACCAGGGCTGTCAGCCTCCTTGCGCACCAGCATCCTTGGAAGAGCTTTCTCAACATACAATCTCCTGAGCCCATTGCTCAGAAACTTCCCAGTCCTGGCATCTATCATCTGGAACCATCTCTCTAACACAAGCAATGGCAACTAAAGTGGTTTGGCAGGCTGGGAGAGAGCCACAGGGACAACGGATCCGTCCTGGGAGAGACTAGCTCCACTTTGAGGGAGAATCAGGGTGCGCTCAGAGAATCTCAGAGAATCACCCGGAGGGAGGCTGTGTCAAAGGCAAGAGTCGAGAGGCCCTGGGGCTCTGGGCAGGGGAAGGGGCGGCAGGCAGACCCAACACTCCTAACCACAGCTTTGTCCTTAAGGAAGCAGCAACCCTCACCCCCACCCTGCAAAAGGCAAGAAGTAGCACTCTAACCTTAACACAATTATTTGCAAAGTCAAATGCTCCAAGTCTGAACTGGCTGAATTCAACTAAAGGTCATCAAAAGACCTGTTTTTCACTTTTTGTTTTTTTGACTTCTTTTGCAGGGAGGGGAGGTAAGGATTCAGGAATATGCAATAGAACATGAAACTTTTTGCCTTTGGTACCAAAGATCTGAGCCTCGGGACCCACTAACTTGCTCCCTCCATGGAGAGACCCTCCATAAATATAAGTCCAGTGTATGTGCCTTCCTCCAGTGTCGCTCACTCTTCTTACATCACATCCACGTAGGAACAAAGGGACAGAATGGTCACCACCCTTCTTAGAGGATGAATCAATTATTATTAGTGAAAAACAACAGAAGAGGCTGGTCCAGGAACTGGCTTTCATTGCATTCCATGGAGGGAATGCAGCTAATTTCAGTAATATACTTTACTTCCATACATCTAAAATACTGTCATTTCAGTACGTACTCAGTATGAAAAGTGGAGAGATTTTTACACCTTTTTTTTGTACTAAGCCTTTGTAATCCAGTGCGTATTTTCACTTACCCCTCCCTGCCACCAGGAGGTGGAACCCCTGCCACCCTCCCACCCCGGCCCACTGCACTGGCTGTGGGAGGCGGGTTTACCTTCCACCCCAGACAGAACCACCCTCCTTCTTCCCCTAGGGTCACCAATCCACTGGCTAAAATGGATTTCGGATGATTCTGCAGCCAGCTAGCAAATCAGGAAATCAACATCAACTCACAAGCCCTGAGGATAACTCAAAGCATTTCATTACCCAGACAGAAAGATGGCCCAAAGGAAACTTTTACAGGCAGCTGTGGACAAGAGAGGGACAAATATCTCCAGGGTATAGTTCACACGAGGAAGGGAGGAGCAAGGAATAGATTTCTAGAGTGACATTTCCTGAAGGGAGTTCTGTAGACACTCCGTTCAAATCTGCTGCGGGTGGAGGCACGCAGGGTAAGACTCCAGAGTAAGGCATTGATTGTGCCAATGGTCAGAGGTCAGCCACCAAAAGAGCACCACGTACCATCCCCCTTCTCCAACCAGACTCCCAGTGAAAATGAGCACATTAAAGGTTCTGACAAGTCCCGCAGTAAAGAAAAATGTTTCACAAACGTGACTATGGAACTGCTAGGACTAAAAATTCACTTGCTTTAGAACTGCACTGTCTGACGTACCAGCTCTGTGTGATTACTGAGCACCTGAAACGAAGCTAGTCCAAACTGAGATGGGCTCTAAGTGAAAATGCACACTGGATTACGAAGGCTTAGTACAAAAAAAATGATGTAAAAATCTCTCCACTTTACATATTGAGTACGTACTGAAATGACAGTATTTCAGATGTATGGAAATAAAGTATATTACTGAAATTAACTGCATCTGTTTACACTTTTAAATATATGGCTATTAGGATATTTAAAATCTCATACATGCTTCACCTTATATTTCTATTGGGGTAGTGCTGAAAATTCAGAAAATGCTAAGCAACAGCACATGCTCTGAAACCTCAGACACACCATATTATCATATCATTTGTGCCACATTTGTTTTTTCCCTGAAAGAGATGTACTGCATCCCAGAACTGGGGATGAAATAAAAACAGATGAGAAATGCACCTGGATATTCAGACCAGGGTGGGTAAGACAGCCCACCTAGCAATATAAAATTCCAAAGGTATCAAGGAATGACTATCTCAGCTTTTGTCTATTATCCCTTAGACATTTATGTAACAACAGAGAACTATTTTGCTTTGCCATTCACTCCAAGGCTGTATCTATAAAGTTATTGCTAAACATCATGCTAACAACTGAATAAATCCGGGGTTTGGTAACTGAAAACAGTACGTAAAGACAGAAGTTCCTTTAGGGACTGCCCATGCGGGCACTGCTCCAGACCTGCTGGGTCGTGTATTTCTTGTAATACGGCAGATTCTAGTATCTTTCACTTACTCCATGACTTTGGGCATATAAATCCACCTATTTCCTGTGAAAGGGCCAAGTACGTGAATGCCCACAGTGGTTCCTGGAGCATGTGACCCAGACTGCGAAACTCAACATTTACTGTCCTAGTCAACTCGTGAAACATTGCCAGAGGAGAACCAGTTGTGTGACTGAACTCATAGCCTGCTTTGTAGTTCAGCTTCCCTGCTTGTGAAAGGAGTGACAACATCCATCACACAAAGGAACTGGGGGATCAAACAGGGTGACGCTGGATGCAAAGCATGCTGCCTGGCATGGAGGAAACACCACTTCCCTCCTGACTCTGCTCTGTGGGCTTCAGTCATCTTGGCCATAGAGTTAGAGACTGGACCTCAACCTCTGGGCCTTTCTAGACTTAAAAGTGAGAGCCTATCTGTGGTCAGTCAGTAAAAGGCAATGAAGAGGACTAAAAGCTCAGAAGATCTGTCAGACTAGGACAGGAAGTGGGCTTTCCCCTTTCTGGATTTTTTACTCAAAGGCAACAGTTCATTAATGAACTGGCTGTTGTGTCCAGTTTCCAGGGAATCGCTGGGAGCAAACTCACACAGCAGCCATCAGCAGTTTCCCAAGGTCCTCAGGAAGCCACCTGGCTCCAGCAGTGACCACCCTCCATGGGAATGGCTCCACTGTAACATGTCCTGTCCTTTCACTACTGAGGCCATCCTGTGCCCTGCTCACTCACGTCCCCAATAAATCATTTGCCGTCATTAAAGACGGATGCCTCTTCTTCCTCAGATACGACAATTTATATGAAACATGATGTTTCTTCCTATCCTAAGACCAAAGTCTCTCTCCTTTCTCCATTCTGTGTAATTTCTGTATGTCCAATCACCCTGTCAGCCCTACAGAAGAAGCTAAAGGGAGGAATTCTGAGAGATCTGGAAATATATATTATTCATAATTTTTTTTTTCTCTGAGTAGCTGATTCTACTGTTATGAGGTCTAAAACGGCCTAAGTAATGCTGGGAGTATACACTCTTGGATTGAATACATCTGTGATAAACAGAGATATATTTGGAATAGTCAAATTCTTGGATGGATTTCAAATGGATCATAGGCAATAGAGAAACATAGTCATTGACTACTTAGGCCCAAGTGAGTCAGAAAACATCACTATTTCTAAGTGTCCCTATAAATCAATACGTCCCTTATCGATTCACGTATATCAGTATTAAGGGGCTAAAGGAGGTCAGAGGTCTGCACCACCAGAACCCCACAATCCCTTGTGCACCAAGGTACACGGAGGAGAGACTGAACCTCTTCATTCTCAGGCCAGCTGGGCAGCCACTGGGTAGTCCAGTGGCTAAGACTCTGCGCTCCCAATGCAGGAGACCTAGGTTTTGTGGCTAAGACTCTGTGCTCCCAATGCAGGAAGCCTAGGTTTGATCCCTCGTCAGGAAACTGGATCCCACATGCCCCAACTAAGAGTTTACATGCCACAACTAAGGATCCTGTGAGCTTCAACTAAGACCCTGCACAGCCAAATAAACAAATATTTCTATAAAAAGGAGCGGGGGATAATCTGATCCCTTCAAGCAGTCAGCTGCCTCTACTCTCCAGGCCCCAAATCCTCTTCCGGTCAACTCCCAATGTAGGAGCCTTCATATTTGAAAGCTGAAGGCTACCAAATGCTCAGAATGGAGAATCTATCCTCTAAGATCTTCCCAAGCTTCACAGAGGGACCACTTTCTCCCCTGTCCCCCAGTATGCCCCCTCTATGCCTTGTCATAGCACAGATCCAGCTGCCTCACGTGTGCTTACATATTTCCCCCATCTACTTGGGTTCCTTGGACCCCACCCTGCCACCCCCCAGGCCTATCACAATACTGTTAGCAGATAGGAATTCCATGGCAGTCCAATGGTTGACTCCTCAGTGATGAGAGAGAGCCTGAGTTCAATGCCTGGTCAGGGAACTAAGATCCCACAAGCCATTCGGCCAAAAAGAAAAGAAAAGAAAAACAATATTAGCAGAAATAGGAATATCTACTGGATTCTGGGATTATACAAAAGCCACACAATAAACGAAGCATCTTCCTATACATCAAGCTTAAAACATTTTCTTGTAAAGACACTTTGAGAAGAGAAAGCAAAATCCACAGGGAGGTAAAAAAAAAAAAAAACAAGCAGTGGTCTCCTGGCAGACTGGAAGCTTCCAAATTCAGGGTCATGCCCCAGGTTGTCGGCTGGACAAGCTTTCTGTCCTTTCTGCTAAAGAGGTCCCTGCCTGAGCAGAGAAACCCAGGAAGCTCTGGACTCCATATGTGCCCTACTTTCTATGAGAGCCTGAGAGTACTTTGTCAGGGGTCAAAGATCACCATGTCACTTTCTAACTAAAAAAAAAAACAAACAAAAAAAAACAGGCTAATCTTGCCCATACAACTCAGAAATTTAATGCTGGGGACAGGAAAAGAACTCTCTTCTACTGGCCCAGGACATCACAGGATTAGCTTGTAAGAGAACATTATACTTTTTAAAAGCCTGAAATAGGGCACTAGAACGTGTATGGGTCTGAGACTCTTTGATCACTTCCTGGAATGGAGCCCCATCAAAGGAACCCTAATTTCATGCCTCCACTCTTTTTCTCTGCTTGGTTGCCTCAGCAGTAAACCCTTAAGGGCTCTAGATAAACACAAATCACAAGCACCACTCTTGGGCCCTTACGGAAGCCTCAGAAGCCGCTTGAAAGTCAGCACGCCAGGTGGACAAGCGGATGTGCAAACACCCTGACCACTCGGCTGGGAGGCGAGGCAGAGAGCGGGCTTCCGCACTCCCGTTTAGGGCCCCTAACAGCCCAGAACTTTCTGAACTTTTCTCCACCCTCAATCTTCAAAGGCTCTTGGCCAACCCTGTCCCAGAGAGGGAGCCGAGGGGCAAGGCAAGTATCCTGAGAAGGATGAAGGGGGATCTCGCTGCAAGTTCCCTCCAGGGGCCGCAGCAGGACCCAGCAGGGCTCCGGGTCCCAGGGGCGGGGAGTTGGACAGACGCGCCACTCAGGCCCCGCGTCCGGGGCCGCACTCACCTTGGCAGATGTCTCTCCAAACAGAGGTCTGTTGTCCAGGCCACTTGTGCCGTACGTCCTGGTGGAAAAGTCCTCCATTTTAGGGTTTCTTCACTGTCCCCGAGCCACTCCTAGCCGAGCCAGCATTGCCTCCCGGAGTCCCGGGTCTACGACTCGCGGCGCCGCCGGTCACAGGGCGCTCATTGCCGAAGCCCAGAGAGGCCGGAGTCCCGGCGGCGGGGGTGGGCGCTCAGACCCGCGGGACGAGGCCGCTCTGCCCGAGCCTCGCTCCCCTCCTCATCGTGAGCAGCTGCCTCAGGAAGTGAAAGGAAACAACACCGCCTGGCCGTCCCGCCCGGCCGCTCCCGCTTCCCCCAATCTCAGGGCCCCGGGCCGCCCGGCTGTCTCCGCAGCTTGGGATGCAAATCGGCTTGGCCGGGGCTCCCCGCTTCCCCGCCCTCGCCGCTCCGCTCCGTGACACGACCATTTCCCGAGCTTTCTAAATGTTCTGGTGAGCACGGATGCCTCCACGCTCGAAGGCGGGGAAAAGTTTTCCCGGGAGAAGGCATTACCAGCCCTCCGCACCGCTCCGCCCCTCTCGCCCCCGCGGCCAGCGGCCGGAGTAGTGAAGCTGCGGGAGCAAAGCCCAGCGGTCCGCCCGCCCCTCCCGCGGCGTTGCGGGATCAGGTCACGGCCGCGCGGAGCAGCTCGGGTCCCCGCTCAGGTGTTGCCGGCACCCGTGGGCCGGCGCGCGCTTGAGGCGTAAGAAGGGGATCCTGCCTCGGCCCCGCACCGACGGGCCACCCTCCCGGAGCCGCCCCGCGCCCGCAGGCCAAACCTCGGCGTCTCCAGCCGCCCGCACGCTCGGAGTCCTGGCTGCACTGGAGAGCGCGGGTCCCGATCCACGCCGGTGCGGGGATGCGGTGCCAGGCGTCGGGGAGAGAGAGACCTTCCGCGCGGGCGGCGAGAGTGTGCTGTGCGGCGGGTCCCCGGTCCCCTCCCACGGCCGGGACCCGCGGCCACTGTCGCAAACCGACTCGGCCCGCCCAGGCCGCGTCACGGCCGAGGCCACCAATCCCGCACGCCGGGGCGCCGCATTGGCTACGGAGCTTTATTTCTAGAGGTGCCAGTTTATTCCCCGCGAGGCAGCCGATCTCCCGGCTCCCCGCTTTCTCTGGCTCCTAGTAATTAGCGCTTGCGCGACCCACGTGGGCAGAGCACTCTCGGGAAGATAGCCTCGCATTGGGCTGAAAGCTTCTTAAAAACAACCAGCCTGCTTTAACCACCCCAGTCTTTGCACCACTAGGATGGAAAGGGAGTGGTTGATAAATTAGTTGTTTATCATGTTTGTGTGTTTGTCTGGTTTGTTCTGTGATAGAGAACCTATGTCTTGGACAGAGACGGTCAAGAGGTAATCCGTGCTTAGGTATTTCTTCGATTTGTCCACTCATTCTGCTGGTGATGATGCTGAGAAGCATATGTGTATCCACAGAGGAAAAATGCATCGTATGTCAACCTCTTCGGGTTTGAAGCTGGAGAACCTGAGGTGGACAGGCACCATAGGCAACCCAGCGTCACTCTGCATTTGGGAGCCTTTGAAAGTATTAGGGAACAAACGCAACCACGCTAGGTAACCCGAACACTACAGCTCCTACACTGAAGAGAGCTGTGACTTAGGTTTGTTCGCAAGGAGAGTGCATGTTTGAACACTGTAACCCTGTAACACTTAGAATCCAAGACAAATTTCCACGTAGTCCTTCTAGAGTTTAGGACAAGGGATTGGGATAAGGGATGGACTAAGAACCACAAAGCTTCAGTGGAATCAGGTATGGAGCATATCGATCTACCAGCTCTGTATTTTATGGATCTTCTCTTTGTCAGGACTTTTTAAGAGGAATGCACACAATCTTGCACCCAGTTCTATTAGACGTTTGACCCAATAAGTAATTTTATTCACTCACAGGCAGTCACATTTATTCAACAATACTTCTGAGAACCTGCTCAGTACCAGGCAACCACCAAATAGAGTAATACAGTCATCAAGAGAGTCATGGTCATAGTGTTGAGGCTGGAGTGGCAAAGAGAGACACGTGACACAGTGGAGTGACTAATAGCACAAGCTTTGAGGTTGATTATATCTGCCCTCAAACCTTGATGCCACCATCTACAAGCTTTGTAATCTTGGGAAAGTTATCTAATGTCTAACCTCTCTTGAGCTCCTTCCGATGTAAAAAGTGAAGATGATAATAGTAAATGGAACTAGATCAACCTTTAAAAAAAATAATTGAATAGAGAATATTTAAGACACCTGGCAAGTAAGTTTCCAAATGGTTGCTTGCTTGAATGCTTCCTTAGTCATGTCTGACTCCGTTACCGAGTCCCAGCTTGCTCTGCTCACGGCCTGATAGGCCAGTGAATCCGAGAGAGGAAGTACTGGGGCAAGGAAGAGACTTTAGTCGGGAGCCGGCAGACTGAGAAGATGGCAGAATAGCGCCTCAAAATAGCCATCTTATTGGGGTCTGGATGCCAGGTTCTTTTATAGATCAGAGAGAAAGAAGCAATGAGGAACTAAAGTCAAAAGGCAGACTAGAGAGGGAGAGGCAGTGGGGAAGCAAAGTGAAAGGTTCTTCAGTCTTGCAAAACATCTCCAAAGGGATGTCCAGCCTTCAGAAGAAGGGGTGTGTTAATCTCTTCTATTCACAGGTGGGCAGGGACAAACAATCTCTCCTCGAACTGAACAAAGACACATTAATTTACATTAAAGCAGAGGGGCAGGTTCCTCTAAACAAGCCATTGAGTACGATTATAATAATAAAGGCAAGTTAAAGAAACAGTTTCCAACCTGGAGTCAGAATTGGCTTCCTCCCTGCAACATTTGCAGTCCCATGGATTGTAGCCCACCATGTTCCTCTGTCTCGGAGAAGGCAATGGCACCCCACTCCAGTACTCTGGCCTGGAAAATCCCATGGATGGAGGAGCCTGGTAGGCTGCAGTCCATGGGGTCACTAAGAGTCAGACACGACTGAGCGACTTCACTTTCACTTTTGACTTTCATGCATTGGAGAAGGAAATGGCAACCCACCCCAGTGTTCTTGCCTGGAGAATCCCAGGGGCGGGGGAGCCTGATGGGGCTCACAGAGTCGGACAAGACTGAAGCGACTTAGCAGCAGCAGCAGCAGCAGTAGCAGCAGCATGCTCCTCTGTCTATAGGATTATCCCAGCAAGAATACTGGAGTGGGTTGCCATTTCCTTTTCCAGGGGATCTTCCTGACCCAAGGATCAAACCCGTGTCTCTGGCATCTCCTGCATTGGCATTTGGATTCTTAACCACTGAGCCATCAGGAAAACCCCACACTGTGGAGATGCACTCCCCCTATTCTGGTGGCAAGGAAAGCTTCCCCAAGGAGCCATTTAAATCAAAACCCCCAAAGAAGAGCGTACATTAACCAAGGTGAAGAGCAGAGCCAAGAAGACAGGCCAGAGAGACTAGATATTCATGTAGGGTATATTTGAGGAGGAAGGTTGAGTCAGGAATAGTGACCCTCTGACTCTTTAGCTGCTTATTCTCTTGTCTCTTCAATTTTCTGTGTCTCTCTTCCATTCCTTTTCCTAAAACCCAGTTTCCTCATGACTGCTACTCACCCAAAACTTCAATAAACCAATGGCTTTAGTTTGGTTTTGGTGCTAAACTCAGGGAAAATGGATCTTATAGCTCCAGTGCCCACCACTGCTTGGGGGGCTCAGTCTCTCGTCTTTAAGTTCAGATTCTCATGAGAAATTTCAATGGGCTCAATCTAGATTATAGACTGATTTCTAGTTACATAAAGTCCTCCATCCCCAAGAGTCAACAGGTGGGACCACACAGAACACATTTTCTAGGGACCACCCCCTTAAGGATGGTTCAGTTCAGTTCAGTCACTCAGTCGTGTCTGACTCTTTGTGACCCCATGGACTGCAGTACACCAGGCTTCCCTGTCCATCACCAACTCCTGGAGCTTGCTCAAACTCATGTCCTTCGAGGTGGTGATGCTATCCAACCATCTCATCCTCTGTTGTCCCCTTCTCCTCCCACCTCCAATCTTTCCCAGCATCAGGTCTTTTCCAGTGAGTCAGTTCTTCAAATCAGTTGACTAAAGTATTAGAGCTTCAGCTTCAGCATCAGTCCTTCCCATGAATATTCAGGACTGATTTCCTTTAAAATTGACTGGTTGGATTTCCTTGCAGTCCAAGGGACGCTCAAGAGTCTTCTCCAACACCACAGTTCAAAAGCATCAATTCTTCGGCACTCAGCTTTCTTTTAGTCCAACTCTCACATCCATACATGACTACTGGAAAAACCATAGCTTTGAGAAGACAGACTTTTGTCGGCAAAGTAATGTCTCTGCTTTTTAATATGCTGTCTAGGTTTGTCACAGAGTTTGTCATTGAGGAGGGTAGAAGATTGTTTAAATAAAGAAGAAACTATGTCTGTATCGGGTCAATGGTAGGATTTTCCAGTGTCTTGCTGCTCAGAGTGTGGTTCCTGGACCACAAGCAGGACATTACCTGCTAACTTCTTAGATATGCAGAGCTTCAGTCCTCACCCTAGATCTACTGAATCACAATCTGCATTTTAATAAGATCCCCAGGGGACTCAAAAGCCCATTGAAGTGAGAAAGGTGCTTTTTTCATACACCTCCATTTTACAAATTGGCCATACAGATGACCCAACCAGTAACCATCACTTCTCATTTCTTGATCTTCATTGTGCTTCAGCCACTCATTCCAGTGCAACATTCTGGACTTTGGCAACACCCAGAATGGCACTGTGTTTGAAATAGGCCCAGATGGACCATTTATTAAGCCTTCTCCTCCAATCCCTTTACATCTTTCACTCCTGGTCAGTACATCAGTCCCTTGGTCCCTTCAGTGTCTCCGATTTTTTGGTCTCTTGACTCCTTCTCAGTGGATCTAGTCTCTTGTTTTCACTTTCTTCCAGCTTAGATTCTGTGTTCTCTCGCTGCAGTCACTCTTGTGATAGTATCTTCAGTTCTCTTATCCCACACCTGGGCAGAAAGTCCCCTAAAATGCTAACCCTTCTGCTTTCTCAACACCTGTGGCCAGGTGTCTAGTGCAGCTGGAGGGGGAAAAAAATCATAAATGTCCCTAATTAGAGTAATTTTAGATTTAAGGCAGCCAACCTCAAGTATGCCCTTAAAACCATGTGGAAGTCCTGTGTTGCCTGGACAACTGAGCTGTGTGTTGTCTCCGCTCCCTGACCCTCAGCAGACGACTCGGCTGCCTGCTTCACAGGGAAAAAACCAAAGCCATTCCACGGGAATTCCCTCTACTTCCCAGCACACCTACACACCCACCTCTGCCCACCCTCTTCTACTCCTCCTTCCCTCCAGTGAAAATGGAAGAGATGCCTGTCTGTCTCTCATGTTTTACGTTCCACTGCACCCCATGATCACAAGGCATCTCACAGCTATGATTATAATTTTTCTATGAAAAGCATTTAAACATGCTCAGTTTCAACCATGTTAAAACGAACAAGCAAAAACCTTGCATTAAACCGGTGTCTCCCTCTGGCTACCACACTCCTCCACACCCTCTCTGGAACTCTTGGTTGCCTTGGTAGCCAGTTTAATCCTCCCCTCTTCTCCCTGGAAAGCAGAGCTTACCTCCCATTATAAAGGGGAAAAAATGCCAGATGTACATTCGTAGCTGGAGGAGTGGAAAGTGAGTGTTAGGGTCACTGAGTCATTAAGGCAAGTCTGCTGGGGATTTTTAGGAGGGTTTTGTCCCTGATAAAAGGAGGGAAGTACATGAAGAGAGCTTTCCCTCTAGACATTGTCATGTGATGATGTGGCCTTTGGAGATGCTTCTACCATCTTATGACCATGTAGGGTGGCTTAAGAATATCCCAGAGAAACCAACTGGAGTCTTAAGTTGTGTGTTTCTTACATGTTGTGTGCGGGTCTCTCTGTGTGTGTGTCTCTCTGTGTGTGTGTCTCTGTGTGTGTGTGTGTGTGTATTGAATGGGAGTGACTCTATGGTCTGAATCATTTTTATCTGGGTATTCCCATGCTCATAGCTGAAAGTGTATTGACGCATTTTTAAAGCCAAACTTTCTGTAAAAAGCTCCACAGAGATCGTATCCTCTTCCTCCCTTCCCACATTTGCCTCAATCACTGAAATCTGGCTTAGCAGCACTACTTCCTGGGTGTTCTCTCAGGAAGGTTCTCATGAGAACTTTTTTGCTGAATCCACTGGACCCCTTTCAGGTCTCCTCCCACCTGGCCTTTCCGTGGCACTTTGCCTTTTAAAATGCGGGAAGTAACCTTTACTATAGGTCTTCTGCTCTTCCTCTGCACGTCTCTTAAATATTATTCCCCAGGGCTCCATCCTTCATCTTTTCTCTTCTTACTACATGCTTTGCAAGAGCCATGGCTTCAATTTCTATCTCTATGCTAAGGACTCCCAAACCTATATAAATGGACTTCCACGATTTGCCAGGAGAGAGATAATTTATGAAGAAAGTCACTTGTGAAGTTAAATAACTCCTTTATTTCAGATATAATTGAATCATGCTTCTCCCCTTCCGCTGTCTCTACAGTAAAGCTTCCCTGGAGAGCAGTGCCTCTCCATTCCAACTGGACATTAAATACTTAGGATTTTTGAATACCCTGGGTGCTTGGGGCCACACCCCAGGCCAATAATATCAGAATCTCTGGAGACAACACTCAGCAACAGTATTTTTTCAAAACTCCCCAGACAATTCTGATATGCAGCTAAGTAGAGAATCACTGGTTAAAGGGCAAAGAATTGGGCTCAAAATCTGGGCCTAGAGTTTCACTGTGGATCTTTATTCTGTTAGGGAAGCACACTGACGGAAACTGCCCACCTCTAGGCACCATAGTAACCATTTGCATGAGCTGTTTTACAACAGGAGGTCTGGTAAGGAACACAGAACTAATAAGCCACCACCAACCTGGAGAGTTCAGAAAAGATCAGAAAGTGACACCACATGTCCAACCACCTCCCAGAATCCTTCTCGCTGGCATCTGTCTTGGCTGAACACGCATGCTCCACCAGGAAGGACTCTGAGTCAGAAAGATTGACTAAAGACAACACAAACTAATCTCATTACCATGGGATTAGTCACCAAACCCAAGACTGTGGCAGAGCAGTTCTCCTGGGTTCTACCCTACTGCTCTCCGCCCACGTACTCTTTCCCAATAAAATCTCTTGCTTTGTCAGCACATGTGTCTCCTCAGCGGAGAAGGCAATGGCAACCCACTCCAGCATTCTTGCCTGGAGAATCCCAGGGACGGGGGAGCCTGGCGGACTGCCGTCTATGGGGTCGCACAGAGTCGGACACGACTGAGCAACTTCTCTTTCACTTTTCACTTTCATGCATTGGAGAAGAAAATGGCAACCCACTCCAGTACTCTTGCCTGGAGAAATTTTTGAAATACGTGTAGATTTATAGAAAACTTCTAAGGGTAGCACAGAGAGTTCTAGTACATACCCTTCACCACCCACCTTTCCCCAATGTTGTCATGTTACACAACTATGGCATATTTATCAAACCTGAGAAATTAATGTCACTCTGCTACTATTAATCGAATTACACACTTTATTTTGGAGTTTCCTAGTTTGAAATAAGGCTGATGTGTAGTAGAGAACTGTGGTACTGAGCACGTGTCAGAGGCTCAGTTTTATATCCATTAAAAGCTAAAGGAAAATAAATTTCCCCAGAGGATGTGAAAATGAAATGAGATATGGTAGGTGAAGCTGATTTTTATACTCTAAAGTGCTATTCACTGGAATGAATCACAAATGATAAAGAGTCATTTTTAGATGTTTTTATAATTGATTTGGCATTGCTACTAGAGTGGATAAAATATGAAACAGTGGTCTATTGCCCATGGCTGGAGCATAGTTCTCTATTTGAAAGTGCAAAATTTGCACAGAGAAATTAGAGCAATGAAATAAATATGCTAATTTAAGCCAATCCTCTTGAATAGGATCAAATAGATTTTTTAGCTGAGGACAATTCACTGAAGTTCTTACAATAAATTGTGAATTTTAAAATGTGTGTGTATTGCTTTTAATTAATTCTTAATTTAGAAATCTGAAATTAGTTTCATGGACAAGGTAAAGAATTTTTTAGGTTTTGAACTATATTACATTATTTTATTTTATTTATTTATTTGGTTGCTGGGTCTTAGTTGCAGCACACAGGATCTTTAGTTTTAGCATGTGAGATCTAGTTCCCAGACCAGGGATTGAACCCAGGCCCCCTGCAGTGGGAGCCCAGAGTCTTAGCCACTGGACCACGAGGGAAGTCCCTATAATACATTTCTTAAGAAAGCTTAGAAACAAATGATGGGAATGACAGTAGGCAGTTATCTTTTGTTACCATGTCATTCAAGATTTAGAATATCCCTGAAAATGATTTTGAGTAAATTAATTAAAATTCAGGCATTTAGCTTTAGGAGTAGTGTGTACTAGGTCTTGGCTTTGTCACTAATTGCATCACGTTTAGTTATGTATGTAACCCTAAGAGCTTCATTTCCTCATTGTAAATGAGAACAATGGGAGAGATTGCCTTTTAAAGATTTGTGGCACTAACATCAGGTGACTCTTTGGCCCTAAGAGAGGAAAGACTGAAGTTAAAGAGGAGAAAGAAAGGAAAATATAAATATATACGTAGTTTACAGATGCAGTGTAGCTGTACTAGCAATTTGTACAATGGCACTGGATATTTTGGGTCTTGTTCTGGGGGGCGGGGAGGGCAGGCTTAAGATCTTTCTCACAAAGGTGTTTGCGTTATGACAGATATTTTTAAAGCCATCACCACAGCATCACACACTCAAGCCCTAACCTGCTCGCCTTGCTGAGGGGGTCCTTCCCCTGTGGTTTCAGTTGTCCTCTTCATAGACCTAACAACGGGGTAATCACCCTTCTTTTCTTAGAATAATGTCACTTTAATTATTTTAAGGGAGACAAGACAGGAATCCAGCTCTCTCATTGCTTAGGAATCCACATTCATAGTGAAAAACATTTAAAGAAGTAAATGGTATCACTTAACAAACTATGATGTCTCTTGCTAATTATGGGAAATTTATCAAATTAACTTTTTAAGTGTAAAAATACAGAAAAGTTTCCAAAAATGAAAAAGCTAAGCATTCATCATTCTTACTTCTGACTTGTTAAATAAAATAAATAGGACATTACATAACAGATTTCTTTTCCAGGGAAGAACTTTGGGGAAGTTTTGTTTTTTTTTTTTTTTTTTTAAGAAGCATGTTAAGATGTAGAATAAAATAATTAAATAAATAACAACCAAGGTAAAGAAATTCTCATGCAACCTGTCCATCCAACAACACACGCATTTTTCCTTCTTCAAGAGTCATTTATATTCTCCCTCGTGAAAATATTAGCACCACTTCCCCTTTGGCTGGGTTCCCTGACACTCCCTACAGTGAGAGCAGACATCTGATACTGAGCCTCTATTTTGGGAAAAGATATTAACACTCAGAATCCACATAGGAAGAAATCTCATCTAGAACACCCAGTGTATTTTTCAACTCCATCCCCTGAAAGAGTGATCTGAGCAGAGCCTCTGAATGTCTGATATAATTAGCCAACAGCGCCTTCCATTCCCCACTGTGGCGGGTTGCATTGTGGATTCTCGAAAGACGTTTACCAAACACCTGTGACTGCAACCTTATTTGAAAAAAGGATCTTTGCAGGCATAATCAAGGTAAGAATCTCGAGATGAGATCATCCTGGAATAGTATGGCCCTACATGCAATAACAAGGGTCCTTGCAAGAGACGAAGGCCAGGGCAAGACAGCCTGAGGCTGCAGCGCCAAGGGTTGCTGGCAGCTGCCCGAAGCTAGCACAGAGGTGAGAAACAGATCGCCCTCAGAGCCTCCAGATAACCCTGCTGACGCCCTGACTTTGGACTTCTGGGCTCCAGAGTTGTGAGAGCATAAATTTGTGTTGTTGTCAGCCACTCGGTTTGTGGTTATTTGTTAAACAGTCTTGCAAAATGAATACTGGGCACTTCTGGGAGTTGCTCCCTCTCTCACTAGAGATGTTGCAAGAAGTTAATAAGGTTGGCCAAGCTTTCTCCTGAGGTAAGTCCCCTAGAAGAACCACTTGTTCCACAGTGAAGAGGGTCCTAAGAGAACCATTAAGTAGATGTACAGAAAAGGAAACCTATTGCCCGTAGAGTATGACACTTACCTATCAAATAAGGACCTGAGTTTTGAACAGACACGCAGAACTTTAGGATCATCCTACAATGTCATCCTTACACGCTACGCCTGCTTCAAGCTGCTACCTTCACTTACAGTTTTTTGTTTTTGTTTTTTTTTTTTGACTTTACCACATGGGCTGTAGGATCTTAGTTCCATGACCAGGGATGGAGGTGGCACCCCCTGCAGTGGAAGTGTGAAGCCTTAGCCCCTGGACCTCCAGTGAAGTCCGACAACAGCACTTTAAAGCAAAGATGTAAAATATTAGGATATCTCCACCTCTACTGCTGGCATTTCTGTCAGAAGAACTGCTATACTTGTTAGGTCATAAAGGTGCAGGAGATAATACTTCTCACCCCAGTAATTCTAAACCTAGGATTGTAGAGGCAGCTCTAAACCAACACAGTAAGAGACTTGGGAGTTTCAAGGTAACATTACTTGAGATAACAAAAGAGTGGAAGCAGCACAAATGTCCATCAACAAAAGAACCGATGAAGTCAGTGGACCAGATCTATATGGTGGAATACAACAAGGAAAGTGAGTGAACATTTCAACATGCCAACATGGACGAATCTCACAACCATAACGATGAACAGTAACCGAAAAAAGTAAGTTGCAGAATGCTCATGATGCTGCTGCTGCTGCTAAGTCGCTTCAGTCGTGTCCGACTCTGTGCGACCCCAGAGACGGCAGCCCACCAGGCTCCCCCGTCCCTGGGATTCTCCAGGCAAGAACACTGGAGTGGGTTGCCATTTCCTTCTCCAATGCAGGAAAGTGAAAAGTGAAAGTGAAGTCGCTCAGTTGTGTCCGACTCTTAGCGACCCCATGGACTGTAGCCCGCCAGGCTCCTCCATCCATGGGATTTTCCAGGCAAGAGTACTGGAGTGGGGTGCCATTGCCTTCTCCAAGAATGCTCATGAGTACATAGCAAACACTGGAAGTGCCCTGCTCATAAACCCTTAGGCCTTATCATCGCAGCACAGGCCAGTCTAACCCTTAACTGTCAGTAACTTAAACCCTTTGCCGGGGGATTGCTCTGTTTGCAAAGCCCACTCTGGCTGCACACGGGGCAAGCGGGAATGCCAGGAAGTTCACAGCATCCAAGAGCCAGCCCTCAACCAGTGATCCACAGGGCTTGGGTAGAAATCCTTGGGAGGAATAGTTCCACCGTGTATCTTCTACTCTGTCTCCTCCATGCGATTAAGGTACAGATGTCCACAGGGGTAGTAACTTCTTTCTTGGCTGCTTTTTCTTCCTTGTCTCAGGTCCCCACTCCCTTGCTGGGGCTTTGTGACTGTGATGGCTACTTTTACATGTCAGCTGAGCTAAGCAATGCCCAGATGGCTGGTAAAACCTCTCTGGGTGTGTTTTGGGGGGGCATGCCTTGGAAAGACATTAGCATTTGAATGGGAAGACTAAGTAAAGATGGTGGCCCCCACCAATGCAGGTGGTCACCACCCAACTCACTGGGGACTGAACAGAACAAGAAAGCTGCGAAAGGGTGAATGTGCTCTCTCTGCTGAGCTGAGACACCTGTCTTCTCTACCTTTGGACACTGGCGCTCCTGGTTTGTGGGCTGTCAGACTTAGACCAGACTTACACTCTCGGGCCCTGATTCTCAGGCCGTCAGACTCGGGGCTGAATAACACCACCTGCTTTCCTGGTTGTCCAGCCTGGAGACGGCAGATGGCAATACTTCTAAGCCTCTACAACCACATGAGTCAACTCCTATAATAAATACAAATCTCCTCTTATATGCATCTATACATATCCTATTGGTTTTATTTCTCTGGATAACCCTGACTAATACAGTGGCTCGCCTCTCAGATAAACTACTTGTATTAGAATTCATATCTCAGAGAGTGCTTCTGGGCAAACAAAACCAAGGCAGTAGGGCTCTATTTGTATGTGATTCAAAAATAAGTAGAATAACAATCTGTTGTTAAGAAGAGGTGCAGCATGTAGTTAAGGGTAAAGAAGCTAGAGTGGACTGCCTGGGTTTGAAGCATCTGCCACTTACTAGCTGTGTGCCTCTGAGCAAATCTCTAAACCTTTCTGTGCCTCAGTTTCCCCGTCTGCTGAATGGGGATGGTAACGATATTTACCTTTATGATTGTTGTGAGGACTAGACTTAAAATACGTAACAAATTTAGAATACTGTCTTAAGAGTCCAAGCTATTACTACTGCATTTGCAATAAAACCATAAGGGAAATTTTAAACACAATATTCAGAAGCATTGTAACTTTTCAAAGCAAGGAGTTTGATAGGTTCAGAGCTGGGTATATGGGGGTCTCAAAGGTGCTAGTTAAGTTCTGTTTTTTTAAGTTGGGTAATGGATATATTTTTGTTGTTTTATTACACTTTATAACTTACATGTAAACTGTCTTTTAAAATATCTATCAAATAGTGCATAATTTTTTAAAGGTGAAAAAGTAATCTCCAAATATATTCAAATTTGTGTCTCTTATGATCTCACGGTACTGTTTCAGCTAAGGTTGCCCCTCCCCCACTTTCCAAGCGTTCCCTGGAGGTAGTGACCTTTCAGACTTTGCCTGAGTGGCCCCTTTCAGGAGACTTTCCCAGACACCTGTACCCTGTGAGGCCCTGGGCCCAGCCCACATCACATGATCCTCCTGGAGTTTCTCAGCAACCTTGTACTGTTATCTTTAAACATATCTTAACTTTAAAAATTCTATCCTTTTGAATGAGCATCGCACTTAAAATATTTAACAATTAGTATATGTTTACTTTGGGCTTCCCTGGTGGCTCAGATGGTAAAGAATCTGCCTGCAATGCAGGAGACCTGGGTTTGATCCCTGGGTTGGGAAGATCCCCTGGAGGAGGGCATGGCAACCCACTCCAGTACTCTTGCCTGGAGAATCCCATGGACAGAGCAGCCTGGCGGGCTATGGTTCATGGGGTTGCAAAGAGTTGGACACGACTGAAGCAACTCAGCACACACACATGCACACATATGCTTACTTTAGAAAAAAGATACTTGTGCAAAAAAAGAAAACGGTATTTTCACAATATCATCACTCACCTATAACCACTGTTAATATCCTGATGTCTGTCCTTCAGGACTTTATATTCTATTATACATTTAAAAACAAAATTACATTATAAAGTAGTGCTACTAAATGATATCCTTTTAAAACTTAATATACTGGAAACATCTTTTTTTTTTTTATTAAAATACTGAGTTTATTTCACATGTATATTTTTGTCTCCCCACCATTTCCATCTGTCTGACCACCAATACTACTATTCCTATCATAATATTCCATACATACTTAAAACCAAGCAAAGGGTGGAGTTCCATCGTTAAAAACTAAACAGGCATTTTGGACAACACATTCTTGGCAATGGAACATGGACAACATTTATCAGACACGGTAGGGAAAGTTCTCACTCTGCATTATAAAAAGGACAGCCAGATATCAACTGTTACAGAAATGAAATAAGACGGAAATTTTTTAACAAACTGTTTAAACTATTTTCTTAAAGAGACTTCCTCCACTGCCAGAGATCTTGAATAGCCTCCTGGTCAGTCATCCGGAAACAATTCTTCACATAATTGATAAACTTGGCTTCCACTTTGGGAAGGGAACCACCTTTTTCTATACTTGCTTGCATTTTTGCTTTAGTGTCTTCTACAGAGCTAGGTCCTTTCGGTGTTTCAGGTGTTTTTTCCTGTTTTTTGAAGGATTCTTGGCCTTTCGATCTTGGTGTTGACGGTTTTGAGTCTTTTCCATTTTGGTTTGATTTTTGTGCATTTTTGGCTGGAGTATCTCATACAGATTTCTTTACTGGAGCTTTTTCTTCAACTTCCTCCTCAGCATCGTCATCGTCATCATCTTCATCTTCATCAGCAGCAAGCTTTACTTTTTTCTGGGGAAACTTGCTACCACTGCCAGGGGCAGAACGCTTTCCAGATATACTTAGGAGTTTCACCTCCTCCTCCTCTTCTTCTTCTGACTCTGCATCTTCCTCCACAGCTACTAAGTGCTGTCCACTGATATGCACAGGCCCTGAACCACACTTGAACCGTAAGACCACAGGTGGTGTAATTTCAAAGTCCCCAAGAGAAACCGTTGGCTGTACAGACATTTTCAAAGTTGCCAGTGTTACTTTAATTGGACTGCCTTCACAATTCATGGCCTCTGCTTCAACAATGTATAACTCATCCTTTGCTCCAGCCCCTAAACTGACCGTTCTTAAATATAACTGGTGCTCATTTTCATCATTATCCACCTTGAAGTGATAATCTCTGTCAGCCTTTAGTTCACAACTGAAAAGATAGTTCTGGGGCCTCAAGGGGCTCATGTCCATGTCCATTGACTCCTCCATGGGTTGGCGGCACGCACTAACGTGGGAGAGAAGCCGGACGGAATTAAACGACTACTATTCGAACCAGCAGCCGCACAGGACGGAATCACACCAGGGCTGTGTGATTTTTTTTTTTGAGAAGATTTCATTGCAGGAATAAACAGAAGAGATTCAACGGCTGCTTAGTCAACAGAAAAGAGGCAGAGTTTACTGTAAGGATGCCTGGCGCTAAGGAACACAGGATCCACGAGACCCTAGAAGGAAATGCAGGTATGAAAGGCAGCAGGAGTTTGAGAAGCCCCTCTAGGGCTCCACCATTAAAATGATTACATGTCTCTGTGTATCCGGGCGTTCTCTTCTCTGTATTGACAGGCTTTCTTGCCCTAGGTATTATTTTTTTAGGTCCTTAAAGCTTCTGCTTTTTCAGTTTCTTCTTTCTCGTGACTTCAACTTATTGAAACCTTTGGCTTTTTTGTGACCCATTATTACCCTTTTAGTATCTCTTTATCTTGTGGAGTTTCACCTTTAGCCTCACTCTGCCAATCACCTAAATCTCTCGGCAGTTTCTATTTCAGGCTTACAAGACTCAGATTCTGATGGACCCTGACAGTCTCCTTAGGGGCAGGACTTCCGTCTCAGGACTTGAGGTGAGTCAGTGGTCAAGAGACTGGCTGTCCTCGAGCCAGGTGGTCACTGCTGGTCTCCTTGGTCGTGTCCTTCCCCTGCCCCCATGCCCCTCCTTTATTCTTGCCTATAAAATGTGTCTGGCTAGAGTTGTGGTGCCCTCTTGTGGAAGCTCTAGGTATTAAGTGAAAGAAAGTATTCACTCATTCTTGTCCAACTCTGCAACCCAGGCTCCTTTGTCCATGGAATTCTCCAGGCAAGGATACTGGAGTACATTGCCATTCCCTTCTCCAGGGGATCTTCGTGACCCAGGAATCAAACCCACAGTTCTCCCACATTGCAGGCAGATTCTTTACCATCTGAGCCACCAGGGAAGCTTTTAGGTATTAAAAGTACCATCATTTTCTTCTAAAATTGTTTTCAAATTATGGGTACATGAATTTAGGGTCATAAAATCAACTAGAGACTGACAACTAGAATTTTAAGAATGGAATAGAGTGGAAGGAAATGGAACAGAATAGACTGGAACTGAACAGAATGGAACAAAACAGAATGGTGTAGCACAGAAAAGAACAGAACAGGATAAATGAGTGTATCACACTTCCTATGACTGAGTACTGTTTCATGAAAACTTATTTCATGTGTGTGTGTGTGTGTGTAAAACAATGTATGTGATATTCAAAAACTCTGAAAACTGGCATGACATAGGAATAAACATTCATCATAAATAACTAGTACAGTTGAACTGGTGAGAGACAGCTGCTCCTCAGCCTATTATGGATGGGCATGGATGTGATAAACATGCTTATTTATTGATATCGGTCACATCAAAAGAACTTGAAAGACACTGTTCTAGGACTCAGTATAGTTATATATCAGAATTTTAATGATCATCCTATTTGTACAGATGTGCTACAGTTCATGCAACCTAGTGGCCCTCTCCCTTTTTCCATCTCCTCTCTAATCCCAAGGAATATGAAACAGTCCCACCACTAAGAGAGGCCCTAAGTGATTTGGATACGTGCTCATGACACAACTCTCCTGCGTATGGCACACGTATTCATTCTCTCACCCCTCTCTCCTTTCATTCTCCTCCTCCTCCTTCTCTCTCTCTGTCTCACACACACAGCATTACTCCTCCTTCTCTCTCTCACACACACACACACAGTATTACTCCTCCTTCTCTCTTTCTCTCTCTCTCTCACACATACAGCATTACTATTTTTAACTGTTTTCCTGTTATTGGAGCACTGGTAGGGTGGCCTGGTTAACAGCATGGGATTCTAGAGGTTAACTGTTGGGGTTAAATCCTGACTGTTTCATCTACTGGGTATGTGACCCCATGAATTAACCTCTCTGTGGCCCCCAGTCCTTCATCCGCAAAATGGGCATAATAATAATAACAGAGTTGTCTGGGAAGGCTGAATGTAAACTCCTTAGAAGAGTGTCTAGGACATAGGACTCAATTCAATGATAGCTCTTATCATTATTTAGACTGTGTCCAGTGTTTCACAATTATAAGTAAAAATATTGATTCAGTGAATACTTCTGTAGCAACATCTATGGAAAACAGACTTAAGTCACCATAGGGAAATAGATTGCTAGGTGAAACAGATACATTTTTATTTTTATTTTTTATTTTTCAGATACATTTTTAATTAAAGCTTTAAAAAAATTTGCTAAATTATCTACCTGCAAGGCCTTTCTTCTACCATTGTTTGAGAGTGTGTTTCCCAGAAACTGTAGTCAACACTAGGAGTTATGATTTAAAACAATAAATGCTGCTAATCTGATCAGGAAATATGATACTTATCATTATATCAGTTTGCTTATCTTTGCTTACTAGCACAGTAGAATAATTTTTCAAGTGCTTACTGGCCATTTATGTTGACACTCCAGCAAAGCATCTTGAGAATGTGTCTTGATGCTGAGTTGGTTTTACTTGAGATTACATCCCCATTAACCTGTAAAACCCTCACATTCAGATCTTTCACACCAGCTGAGCACAAGTCCTGTATGCAACTGGTTCCAATACAGCTTAGCTGAATTAAGTATCACGGCTACCACATCTGATTCCTGCAATGAATTTCTGAGTCTAGTACTTAGAAAAAGAAAGACATCAGACTGATCTACACTGCACTGTCTTACAAATAGCCTTGGACAAAGGGAGCCAGTGGCCTTCCTTTGTGCGTCTGAGAATTGGGTGACTACATGTTGTTCAGTTGCTCAGTCATGTCTGACTCTGCGACCCCATGGACTGCAGCACACCAGGCTTCCCTGTCCTTCACCATCTCCTGGAGCTTGCTCAAACTCATGTCCATTGAGTCAGTGATGCCATCCAACCATCTTATCCTCTTTTGCCCCCTTCTCCTTCTGCCCTCAATCTTTTCCAGCAACAGGGCCATTTCTAATGAGTCAGCTCTTCACATCAGGTGGCCAAAGTATTGGTGATTAATAAGAGCATTTACATATATTTTTAATTAGTTTCTCTGTGGAGGTTATTTGTCAAAATGTTCCTCTTCTCAAAAAAGAGAACTGTTTTTGTATTGACACTATGCAAAGGCTATAGTTTCAAATGGGACAGCCTTTCCATCATCTACAAATGAGTATAAGGCAATTACTGTGTGCTAGGTATGGGAAAGGACTGTGTGTGTGTGTGTGTGTGTGTGTGTGCATGCTCATGTGTGCAAGGGCAAGGGTGGGTATGTGTACAACGTTCAAAACACAAGCACTTCCCTTCGAAGATTAGCCTTTAGTTGGTGAAGGAAGCAGCATGGTATGGATAGAACGATGCTGAAGAGTATCCAGAAACTGGCATTCTGTTCCCAAGCAGCTCAAACTTACTTTGTCAACTCAGGCAAGTCCCTTAACCTCCCTGCACTTCAGTTTCTTTACCTGGAAAACTAAAAGCAATGAGACTGTTTCTAACAACCCCCTGTGAGCTATACAGTATAAGAAATAAAGGGATGGGATGAGACAAACACATAAGACTCATAAGTGGTTGCTGTCAGGCAGTGAGAGACGGGCCAGGCAAGGGAGAAAGGTTTAAAGCAGGGAGATGGCATGTCTGGGTGAGGCAATCGAGGGGGATCTGTGTAAAGGTTACATCTCAGCTAACCTGGTGGATAGAGCAGAGGGCGTGGGAAACAAAATTGGGGGAAGAGCAGCAGCAAAGAAGAAAAGCTAAGGTAAGAAAGTGCCAGACATCTCCAAGGAAGGAGAATGAGCAGTTTGGCTGCAACACAGGGCTCACTCAAGCATCCAGTGAGATTTCACTGGGAAAATGAAAGAGGAGTGGGGAAGGGCCTTGACCTGGCACAGGCATTCACCCACAGGGTTTCAGGCCAGAGGCAGGAGGGGTGTCTCAGGATTTCTAGGAGCACCAAGATGAGAGAGGAGCATGCAAGGGTCTGTTGATGCATGTGTGTGGGTAAGAGTGATGGGGGGAGGAGCTTCCCTGGTGGCTCAGTGGTAAGGAATCCACCTGCAATGCAGGAGACGCGGGTTCAACCCCTGACGCAGGAAGATCCCACATGCCGCTGACTAGCAACGTTTGTGCACCCTAACTATTAAGCCTGTGCTCCAGAGCCTGGGCGCCACAACTACTGAGCCTCCACGCTGCAAATACTGAAACTCGCGCTCTGCAACAAGAGCGGCCACGGCAGTGAGAAGCCCGTGCACCACAGCTAGAGAGTAGCCCCTGCTCAACCCACCTAGAGAAAAGCCTGCTCAGCAACAAAGACCCAGTGCAGCCAAAAATAAATAGATAAAAGTATTTTTTAAAGAAAAGAGTGAGTAAGATGGCTCCATGGGGCATGGTCAGTCCAGCTGTGAGTCGTGGGACGATGTGAAGGTTTTTTGAACAGAGTCAACAAAGAGCAGTGTTCTAGGGCAACTGACCTGGGGGAAATATAGCGGAGGCTGGAGAACTCAAGAGACTGGAGAAGGGAGGCCAGTTAGGAAACTTAAAGAATTCATGCCCTTGGGCCTAACTCTGGGTTCTGGCAATGAACAGGAAGAAGTAGTTATGGCTACAAGAGCTTCTGAGGAATTGCTGATAGAAAATTCCCCACAGGAAGTTGGTGATGCAGACTGAAGATGGAGGTGAGAAAGGCTCCAGTGAAGGGCAGACGGTGGAATCATAGAGCCTCGGAGCACAAAGGAGGAGAAACGCTTGCTTCTCTGAGCTGGAGAAGAAAATTTCCAAATGGAGGAGAAAGAGTTCACACCTCTGTTTTTTTCTTTTTTTTTCAGTAAAGTATGGTGCAGTGGGAGGAGGTCTCCTGAGTAGTTTGGGGAGGGAGTTTTGCAGCCAGACAGACATAGAATGATTTTTAGTTAGTGGCTTCACCACTGACGGGCTTCCCTTGTGGCTCAGCTGGTAAAGAATCCACCCGCTATGCAGGAGCCCTGGCTTTGATCCCTGGGTTGGGAAGATCCCATGGAGAAGGGAAAGGCTACCAACTCCAGTATTCTGGCCTGGTGAATTCCATGGACTGTATATATATAGACCGTGGGGTTGAAAAGAGTCAAACAGGACTGAGCGACTTTCACTTTCACTTTCCACCACGGACAGAAGGGATGATGATCCATAAGATTATTTTAATCTAGTTAAGATTCTGCTTCCTCATTTGTAAATGGAGATGTTAATAATACATCGACATTCTAGGAATCAGCGAACTAAAATGGACTGGAATGGGTGAATTTAACTCAAATGACCATTATATCTACTACTGTGGGCAGGAATCCCTTAGAAGAAATGGAGTGGCCATCATGGTCAACAAAAGAGTCCAAAATGCAGTACTTGGATGCAATCTCAAAAACAACAGAATGATCTCTGTTTCCAAGGCAAACCATTCAGTATCACAGTAATCCAAGTCTATGCCCCAACCAGTAACGCTGAAGAAGCTGAAGTTGAATGGTTCTATGAAGACCTATAAGACTTTTTAGAACTAACACCCCAAAAAGATGTCCTTTTCATTATAGGGGACTGGAATGCAAAAGTAGGAAGTCAAGAAACACCTGGAGTAACAGGCAAATTTGGCCTTGGAATACGGAATGAAGCAGGGCAAAGACTAATAGAGTTTTCCCAAGAGAACGCACTGGTCATAGCAAACACCCTCTTCCAACAACACAAGAGAAGACTCTACACATGGACATCACCAGATGGTCAACACCAAAATCAGATTGATTATATTCTTTGCAGCCGAAGATGGAGAAGCTCTATACAGTCAGCAATAACAAGACCAGGAGCTGACTGTGGCTCAGATCATGAACTCCTTATTGCCAAATTTAGACTTAAATTGAAGAAAGCAGGGAAAACCACTAGACCATTCAGGTATGACCTAAATCAAATCCCTTATGTTATACAGTGGAAGTGAGAAATAGATTTAAGGGACTAGATCTGATAGACAGAGTGCCTGATGAACTATGGACAGAGGTTCATGATATTATACAGGAGACAGGGATCAAGACCATCCCCAAGAAAAAGAAATGCAAAAATGCAAGATGGCTGTCTGAGGAGGCCTTACAAATAGCTGTGAAAAGAAGAGAAGTGAAAAGCAAAGGAGAAAAGGAAAAATATAAGCATCTGAATGCAGAGTTCCAAAGAATAGCAAGGAGAGATAAGAAAGCCTTCCTCAGCGATCAATGCAAAGAAATAGAGGAAACCAACAGAATGGGAAAGACTAGAGATCTCTTCAAGAAAATCAGAGTTACCAAGGGAACATTTCATGCAAAGATGGGCTCGATAAAGGACAGAAATGGTATGGACCTAACAGAAGCAGAAGATATTAAGAAGAGGTGGCAAGAATACATAGAAGAACTGTACAAAAAAGATCTTCATGACCCAGATAATCATGATGGTGTGATCACTCACCTAGAGCCAGACATCCTGGAATGTGAAGTCAAGTGGGCCTTAGAAAGCATCACTACGAACAAAGCTAGTGGAGGTGATGGAATTCCAGTTGAGCTATTCCAAATCCTGAAAGATGATGCTGTGAAAGTGCTGAACTCAATATGCCAGCAAACTTGGAAAACAGAGCAGTGGCCACAGGACTAGAAAAGGTCAGTTTTCATTCCAATCCCAAAGAAAAGCAATGCCAAAGAATGCTCAAACTACTGCACAATTGCACTCATCTCACACGCTAGTAAAGTAATGCTCAAAATTCTCCAAGCCATGCTTCAGCAATACGTGAACCATGAACTTCCTGATGTTCAAGCTGGTTTTAGAAAAGGCAGAGGAACCAGAGATCAAATTGCCAATATCTGCTGGATCATGGAAAAAGCAAGAGAGTTCCAGAAAAACATCTATTTCTGCTTTATTGACTATGCCAAAGCCTTTGACTGTGTGGATCACAATAAACTGTGGAAAATTCTGAAAGACATGGGAATACCAGACTACCTGACCTGCCTCTTGAGAAATGTGTATGCAGGTCAGGAAGCAACAGTTAGAACTGGACATGGAACAACAGACTGGTTCCAAATAGGAAAAGGAGTATGTCAAGGCTGCATATTGTCACCCTGCTTATTTAACTTATATGCAGAGTACATCATGAGAAGCACAAGCTGGAATCAAGATTGCTGGGAGAAATATCAATAACCTCAGATATGCAGATGAGACCACCCTTATGGCAGAAAGTGAAGAGGAACTAAAGAGCCTCTTGATGAAAGTGAAAGAGGAGAGTGAAAAAGTGGGCCTAAAGCTCAACATTCAGAAAACTAAGATCATGGCATCTGGTCCCATCACTTCATGGGAAATAGATGGGGAAACAGTGGAAATAGTGTCAGACTTTATTTTTTTGGGCTCCAAAATCACTGCAGATGGTGGCTGCAGCCATGAAATTAAAAGACACTTACTCCTTGGAAGGAAAGTTACGACCAACCTAGGTAGCATATTGAAAAGCAGAGACATTACTTTGCCAACAAAGGTCCGTCTAGTCAAGGCTATGGTTTTTCCAGTGGTCATGTATGGATGTGAGAGTTGGACTGTGAAGAAAGCTGAGCACCAAGGAATTGATGCTTTTGAACTGTGGTGTTGGAGAAGACTCTTGAGAGTCCCTTGGACTGCAAGGAGATCCAACCAGTCCATTTTAAAGGAAATCAGTCCTGGGTGTTCATTGGAAGAACTGATACTAAAGCTAAAACTCCAATACTTTGGCCACCTCATGCGAAGAGTTGACTCATTGGAAAAGACTCTGATGCTGGGAGGGATTGGGGGCAGGAGGAGAAGGGGACGACAGAGGATGAGATGGCTGGATGGCATCACCAACTCAATGGACATGAGTTTGAGTAAACTCCGGGAGTTGGTGATGGACAGGGAGGCCTGGCGTGCTGTGATTCATGGGATCGCAAAAAGTCGGATATGACTGAGTGACTGAACTGAACTGAACTGAATGATACCTTCTGACTAGGCCCCTTTTGAGGATATTGACCTGTAACAGAACAAAGATAATAAATAATTGCTATCGGTAAAACTATAATTATTATTTTCATGTATTTCTATTTTAATATATAACCACAGGACTAGTCCAAACTAGCCCTATCCTGTTTTTAACAAGGTACTGAGCTGGTCTTTGGAGACAACAGAACAAAACTCTAAGTCATGCAGCCAAAGCATACGCAGAGGAGAAAATGTTGACCTCAAATAAGACCTGAAACCTAAGTCTCTCCCCTCACTGAACCAAAGTACTGGACGTGCCCCTGAACCAGAGCACTGGAACCCTTTCGGAAGCGTAAGGTCTGCTGTCCAGGAAGATCTGGTGCTGAAACCCCGTTCCCACACCTGACCGCAAAGGGCCACTTTCCAAAACCTGCCTGCCAGCACATCCTCATAACAAACTCCTCACCTAATTCAGAAATGGGTGAGAGAATCACTGATGGGGAGAGAGATCTAAGCTTTGCCTCCTGCCTCCTTACTTGGCTGCCCTGCAGTAAAGCCCTTCTCTCTGCAAAGACTGTTCCCTCAGTATTGATATCTGGGCAATAAACCCAACTTGCTCTGAGACAAGAACAGAAGGGGTTTGGCATTGTGACTGGAGGCAAAAAAAGTTATGAAAGTTAAACAACTCGTGAGGGAAAAGGAAATGGGGATGTTTTGTGATCAAGCATCTGGATTCTCCTTTTTTCTCTCTGTCTCATTCAAAAGTTTTATTAAAGAAGTTTTCAGATACTAATAAATCTGTATACAAAATGAATCTGTATACAAAACAGAAACCGACTCACAGACAAGGAAAACAAACTTGTGGTTACCAAAGGGGAGAGGGATGAGAAGAGGGCTAAATTAGGAGTATGGGATTAACATATAAAACTACTATACACACAAGAGAGAAGCAACAAGGACGTACTCTATAGCACAGGGAACTATACCCAATATCTTGTAATAACCTTTGGAATATAATCTGCAAAAAACAAACAAACCACAAATTATTATTCTCTACACTTGAAATTTAACATAATATTGTAAATCAACAGTACTTCAAAAAACAAAAGGTAAAAAAAAAAAAAAAAAGGTAAAGAAATTTTCAAACACAAAAGTAGAAAGAATTGTATCATGACCCTCTTTGTACCTAACACCCAAGCTCAACATTTTGCTAACCTGTGTTGTTATTTTTTGGATGAAATTATGTTAAAGCAAATCTCACATATCAATCAGTTCAGTTCAGTCACTCAGTCGTGTCCAACACTTTGCGACCCCAGGGACTGCAGCACGCCAGGCTTCCCTGTCCATCATCAACTCCTGGAGCTTGCTCAAACTCCTGCCCATTGTGTCGGTGATGCTGTCCAACCATCTCATCCTCTGTCATCCCCTTCTCCTCCCACCTTCAATCTTTCCCAGCATCAGGGTCTTTTCCAGTGAGTCAGTTCTTCGCATCAGGTGGCCAAATTATTGCAGTTTCAGCTTCAGCATCAGTCCTTCCAATGAACACTCAGGACTGATTTCCTTTAGGATGGACTGTTTTGATCTCCTTGCAGTCCAAGGGACTCTCAAGAGTCTTCTCCAACACCACAGTTCAAAAGCATCAATTCTTCGGCACTCAGCTTTCTTTATAGTCCAACTCTCACATCCATACGTGACTACTGGAAAAACCATAGCTTTGACTAGATGGACATTTGTTGGCAAAGTAATGTCTCTGCTTTTTAACATGCTGTCTAGGTTGGTCACAGCTTTTTTTCCCAAGGAGCAAGTGCCTTTTAATTTCATGGCTGCAGTCACCATCTACAGTGATTCTGGAGCCCAAGAAAATAGTCTCTCCCTATTTCCATTGCTTCTCCTTCTATTTGCCATGAAGAGATGGGACCAGATGCCATGATCTTCCCTTTTTGAATGTTGAGTTTTAAGCCAGCTTTTTCACTCTTCTCTTTCACTTTCATCAAGAGGCTCTTTAGTTCCTTTTCAATTTCTGCTATAAGGGTGGTATCATCTGAGTATCTGAGGTTATTGATATTTCTCCAGGCAATCTTGATTCCAGCTTGTGCTTCATCCAGTCTGGCATTTACCATGATGTACTCTGCATAGAAGTTAAATAAGCAGGGTGACAATATACAGCCTTGATGTACTCCTTTCCCAATTTGGCACCAGCCATTGTTTCATGTCCGGTTCTAACTGTTGCTTCTTGATCTGCATACAGGTTTCTCAGGAGGCAGGTCAGGTGGTCTGGTATTCCCATCTTTTGAGGAATTTTCCAGTTTGTTGTGATCTACACAGTCAAAGACTTTGGAGTAATCAATAAAGCAGAAGTAGACACTTTTCTGGAATTTTCTTGCTTTTGCTATGATTCAACGGATGTTGGCAATTTGATCTCTGGTTTCTCCGCCCTTTCTAAATCCAGCTTGAACATCTGGAAGTTCACAGCTCACGTACTGTTGAGCCCTGGCCTGAAGAATTTTCAGCATTATTTTGTTTGTGTGTGAGATGAGAGCATTTGTGCAGTAGTTTGAACATTCTTTGGCATTGTCCTGCTTTGGGATTGGAATGAAAACTTATCTTTTCCAGTCCTGTGGCCACTGCTGAGTTTTCCAAACTTGCTGGCATACTGAGTGCAGCACTTTCACAGCATCATTTTTTAGGATTTGAAAGAGCTCAACTGGAATTCTATCACCTCTACTTGCTTTGTTCATAGTGATGCTTCCTAAGGCCCACTTGACTTCGCATTCCAGGATGTCTGGCTCTAGGTGAGTGATCACACCATTGTGGTTATCTGGGTCATGAAGATCTTTTTTGTACAGTTCTTCTGTGTATTCTTGCCACCTCTTCTTAGTATCTTCTGCTTCTGTTAGGTCCATACCATTTCTGTCCTTTATTGTGACCATCTTTACAAGAAATGTTCCCTTGGTATCTCTAATTTTCTTAATATGACTTCTTGTAATCTTTTTAAAGGAGCATGAAAATCAATTCCCAGTAGTATCATGGATGAGCTTGTAATAATCAGGGATCTTTAAGAAATACTCCACCGATATTTTTTTCCCCAGTGCTGAATTAAATATGGGCAAAGAAACTAAAATGCACTGAAGAGTTAGCAAGAAATAAAAGAATTCTCAGAGTCAAAAAACTAAAAATAAAAATCAGAAAAGTATGCAAAGAACTAAAACTAGTTTTCACTTTGAGGATTAACTTCACCCAGCTAAGCATGAGTTTTCATTCTCACAGGTTTCTAAAAGCGCCCCAAGCCCAGTGTCCACACAAGCTGTGTCAGTCACTCAGTCTCTGCAACCCAGTCACACAGACTCTGCAACCCCACGGACTGTGGCCGGCCAGGCTTCTCTGTCCACGGGATTTCCCGGGCAAGAATACTGGAGTGGGTTGCCATATCTACCTTCAGTGAATCTTCCAGCCCAGGGATTGAACCCACATCTCCTGCATCTCCTGCATTGGCAGGCAGATTCTTTCACCACTCAGCCACCACTGATGCTGGGGTGCTATGGGGCTACCTCCTTGCTGTAAACATAAAGGAGAAATCATCAGTTTCTTCACAGAGCAGCAAGAAGATGGATTGTCTCAAACCTTGTCAGTGGGGAATGGGGGAGGGGTGGGGGGGGGCAGAATTTATAACCACAAAATGGCCTCACAGTAGGTATTCAGTCCCTAAAAAGCACTCTCAGTGCACCACGGAGAAAGAAAACCCCTCAGGGCAAGAATGTAAAGTGGTTCTGGCTTGGCAGAGCCTTCAGGCTCTGAGAAAAACACTTAAGTTCAGGCCTGCAAGAAGTCCCACTGAGAAGACTCCAAGAAATCTGAACTCATGGTCAATAACCACAACACTCATAAGGAGTGTTGGATGAGAGCTCACAGGAAAAGACAGGCTCCAGAATCAGAACCACAAAGGCCATACGGGATGATCAGACAAGTACCAGGACAAAGTGTGTCAAGCGGCGAAGTAATCCCCCCGAGGAGAGAACTGGGCAGTGACAGAGCTGGTGTTTCTAGCCACAGTCTGAAATCAGATTTGTCAGATAATAAGGCATTTTCTTTTTCCTTTTAAAGGTAATACTTAACATGCTCTGTATTTACCATCCTCAGTTTTGCCAACACTCAATCATGTTTGCTGAATAATTTTTGTAAAAAGCTAAAGCATATTTAATAGATAACTTTGAATCCTCACTTATACCTCTGAGCCATTTCATTTCTGTCCTTCCCGCCCCAGAGGTTTGTCATACTCCCCAGGCTTGTCTAACTCTTCTAACTCTTCTTCAATTTGTTCTTCCTTTGACATTGTTTTGAACAATATACCTATCATACGTGGGAGATTTTTGGTATAACGGAGGGTAGGAAACAAGGAGTCTCTTCTATCTTGTTAGATTTAGCCAATGGCTTTCCAGAAAGATTTTATGCTTCAACCCATCTTGCATCAGAGTTAGTTTAGCTCCACATTCTAACAAGGATCAGTTTTATCAGCTGTTTTAATTTTTGCCAATACTGTGTGTGAGAAGTCACTTCACTCATGTCATATCTGACTCTCTGCGACTCTATGGACTGTCTCCTCTGTCTAAGGGATTCTCCAGGCAAGATTACTGGAGTGGATTGCCATTTCCTTCTCCAGGGGATCTTCCCGACCCAAGGATGGAACCTGAGTCACTAAAGTCTCCTGTGTTGACAGGTAGGTTCTTTACCATTAGCACCACCTGGGATATTATAGGTCTGATATTGTGTCTCATTGTCTTAATTTGCATCCTTCTGAATATTAGTGAGGCTGAGCCTCGTTTAAAATGGGTTTTCTCCTTACTAACTTGCCTGTTCAAATCCTCTGCTTATTTTGTGACTGGTTTCTTAGCCCCTTGCCAGTTGATTTGTGTCCATGCTGTTTACCAATTCTCTATAAATATGGGTGTTGTGAATATCCTCTTTCAATCCATGGTTTGTCTTTTCACATTTTTAAAGGTTTTCTCTGATGCCCAGAAGTTTTAATTTTGGCATAATCCATGTGTTAATATTTTTTATTTTTTCTTTATGTCTTGTTTATAAAAGCATTTTTCTACCCAAAGTCATAAAGATACTTTCCTATATTTCACTCTACATGTCCTAAAGTTTTGCTTTTCACTTTTGAATCTTTAATCTATGTGGGCTTCCCAGATAGCTCAGTGGTAAAGAATCCGTCTGACAAGCTGCAGACCTGGGTTCCATCCCTGGGTCAGGAAGATCCCCTGGAAAAGCCAATGGCAACCTACTCCAATATTCTTTCCTGGAGAATTCCATGGACAGAGGTGCCTGGTGGGCTACAGTCCATGGGGTCACAAAAGAGTTGGACACAACTGAGTAACTAACTTTAAACTGTAAGGGGAACATTAAGAGTAGTTCAGTTCAGTCACTCAGTCGTGTCCGACTCTTTGCAACCGCATGGACTGCAGCACGCCAGGCCTCCCTGTCCATCACCAACTCTCGGAGTTTAATCAAACTTATGTCCATTGAGTCAGTGATGCCATCCAACAATCTCATCCTCTGTCATCCCCTTCTCCTCCCGCCTTCAGTCTTTCCCACATCAGGGTCTTTTCAAATGAGTCAGCTCTTCGCATCAGGTGGCCAAAATATTGGAGTTTCAGCTTCAACATCAGTCCTTCCAATGAACATCCAGAACTGATCTCCTTTAGGATGGACTGTTTTGATCTCCTTGCAGTCCAAGGGACTCTCAAGAGTCTTCTCCAACACCACAGTTCAAAAGCATCAATTCTTTGGTGCTCAGCTTTCTTTTTAGTCCAACTCTCACATCCATACACGATTACTGGAAAAACCATCGCCTTGACTAGATGGACCTTTGTTGGCAAAGTAATGTCTCTGCTTTTGAATATGCTGTCCAGGCTGTTTATAGCTTTTCTTCCAAGGGGTAAGCGTCTTTTAATTTAACGGCTGCAGTCACCATCTGCAGTGACTTTGGGGTTCAAAAAAATAAAGTCTGTCACTGTTTTCACTGTTTCCCCATCTATTTGCCATAAAGTGATGGGACCAAATGCCATGATCTTAGCTTTCTGAATGTTGAGCTTTAAGCCAACTTTTTCACTCTCCTCTTTCACTTTCATCAAGAGGCTCTTTAGTTCTTCACTTTCTGCCATAAAGGTGGTGTCATCTGCATATCTGAGGTTATCGATATTTCTCCCAGCGATCTTGATTCCAGCTTGTGCTTCATCCAGCCCAGCATTTCTAATGATGTATTCTGCATATAAGTTAAATAAGCAGGGTGACTATATACAGCCTTGATGTACTCCTTTCCCTATTTGGAATCAGTCTGTTGTTCCATGTCCAATTCTAACTGTTGCTTCTTGACCTGCATACAGATTTCTCAAGAGGTAGGTAAGGTGGTCTGGTATTCCCATCTCTTTAAAAATTTTCCAGTTTGTGGTGATCCACATAGTCAAAGGCTTTGGCATAGTCAATAAAGCAGAAATAGATGTTTTTCTAGAACTTTCTTGCTTTTTCAATAATCCAACAGATGTTGACAATTTGATCTCTGGTTCCTCTGCCTTTTCTAAATCCAGCTTGAACATATGGAAGTTCTTTGGTCACATACTGTTGAAGGCTAGCTTGGAGAATTTTAAGCATTACATTGCTAGCGTGTGAGATGAGTGCAATTGTGCAGTAGTTTGAACATTCTTTGGCATTGCCTTTGGGACTGGAATGAAAACTGTCCTTTTCCAGTCCTGTGGCCACTGCTGAGTTTTCCACATTTGCTGGTATATTGAGTGCAGCACTTTCACAGCATCGTCTTTTAGGATTTGAAACAGCTCAACTGGAACTTCATCACTTCCACTAGCTTTGTTTGTAGTGATGCTCCCTAAGGCCCATTTGCACTCCAGGAAGTGTGGCTCTAGGTGAATGATCACACCATAGTGGTTATCTGGGTCATGAAGATCTTTTTTGCATAGTTGTGTGTATTCTTGCCACCTCTTCTTAATATCTTCTGCTTCTGTTAGATCCATACTGTTTATGTCCTTTATTGTGCTCATCTTTGCATGAAATGTTCCCTTGTGCACACCAGGAGCCAGGAGAAAGGAGCAATGTCCCCCCAAGAGACTGAACCTGAGGGAAGGCCTCAAAGGGTGGGGCGGGGTGTGGAGCCAGCTGGCATGCAGTACTCACACATGCCAGTAGGTGCCGCTCCACCACTGCCGGCCCCTGCAGGAGAATCAGAACCACTCCTCACTGAATCTGTTTCTTTAAATCTGCAACCTAGTAATTAGTAACCAGGCTGTTTTCAGGTATTTTTGCCACGTCATTACCAGGAGGAGATGTGTCAGGTTTTTAGATTACTTTTTGAAGTCCCTTTAAAATTACTTTCTTTTATAGTCAGGTATTTGACGATTCTCCGTAAGTGATATGTTACATGCTGGAAACTTTCCCAAAATTGGACAGCAATGTATGTTTTGCTTTCATTCAAGATTGAGTCATTGTAGGAAATATAGTCTCAGTAAGTAATTCTGTCAAAATGCTAAGAAAGTTAAGCCTACGTTTGGCATTAGGTGGACTATTTCAGAGGCTGAAGCCACGTGGTCTCACCACCTATGCCAGAGGGTCTGATGTGGGGAAAGCAACAGTTCTCAATAGTGGGCAGGAAACAGGCTCGAAGGCACAATTGACTGCTCTCAATGTACGTGGCAATTTTACTTTGGATTATTTTCTTCCCTGGAGGAAAAAATGGCCACAGTAAATGGCCTTCATAAACTCCACAGAGGTTCTGTTATGCAGGGAAAAGAACCCTGGGGCTCTCAACCCAGCCCCTCTGGGAGCACTCCGAACTGAGGGGAAAGCATTCTTTAAACTGCTCATCCTCTGCTTGTAGAGACTTGTGTCCCAGAACTAGATCTGGTCCAAAGTGAAGACAAACTGACAATCAGTGCTTCTGTTTGGACTTTGTACGGCTAAAGGGGACGCACTAGGATTATACTCTCTATTGTTTGAAAGAGACTAAAACGGGCCTGGTTTTTTAATATGAGAATATTAATAGATTTCTGAGCAAATTCTGGAAGCAGAGAAATGAACAAAGAGGAACTGACATGGTGGAGAGCTCTCTCCCTTGAGCAAAGGGGCGTCTTCTAGTGAGGCTGCATTCAGAGCAATGGCTCTCATCCTTCATATGGGTTTAGACTCTGCTCTTTCTCACAGCTTTCCCTGAAAGGTGCATATGTGGGGTGGGGAAGAGGTCCATTAGGAACCTGCTGGAAGATGGAAGAAGTGCCCCCCCATTTCACGCTTGCAGAGAATCCTCCATGGAGACCAGAAGACTTGGAGGGTCAAGTCCACATGGGACCAATCTGCTAGAGTACCTCCCATCATTCTATATTAAGATTTGAAGACTCATCCTATGGTCAATCATGTCTCCAAGATGCCATTGGGATTTATTAGAGTTTTGTTCTTGGGAAATACCTAGTTTAACTACTGCATTTAGCAGATAAGGCAAGTAAAGTCTGAAGAGGAGAAATGCACTGCCCAACATCATTCCAATTAGGAGTCAGATTGGCTTTTCTTATTCTTGCTTATATTAATATATTCCTCCCTTCCTTAAGTTATTGAAATGATATTTTCTAGGGAAAGTATATAGTGTTTCCAAAGCTCTCTTATCATCCTCATCACATGAGAAAAAAGTTCCAGCAACCCAGAGCTTACTGTTTTTTTCTTTCACCACTGTTTGCTCAGAGTAAACACTCAACAGATCTGTACTAAATAAATAACATTGTAATGTTAAAAAAAATATGCTGTTGTGGCCGAGATGGGGACTCAAACTTTAGCTGTGTTAGAGGTTTTACTGATGAAGGATGGGGTGCAATTTGTACCGTGAGATACCGAAGTATCTTCTCTCTTTCTGAAGAGGTGAGTGAACACCAGGACAGGGAAAGAGGCTGTGTCCACAGAAGGGCTTAACTGTGTATTTTTTTTTAAGACCTGTGATGTGAGCACAGTTATAATTTGCATATAGTTTAAAGTTTTTCCCTTACATCGAAATTTCTCTAGTCATGGCTCTTCAGCAAAGCCAGTTACAGGAGCAACAGTTTTAGGATGGTGATGTTATCCTTTCCTCCAAAGTTCAGGACAGCTGAGGAATAAGGCACTAGAAAGAGATGACCTCTCAGCTCCGTTACCAAAACGCTGACCTGGAGAAGGGCTGGCCTGAAAAGCCCAGCCAAATCACCAAATCAGGAGTAGGGAAATGACAAGCCGGCTCTTGAGCTACAGAAGCTTGTTTTTTTTTTTTTTTTGTAATAATTGTACTTATTTTGGCTGTGCTGGGTCTTTGTTGCTGCACAGGCTTTTCTCTAGTTGCGGTGTGCGGGAGCTACTCTAGCTGTGGCGTGCGGGCTTCTCGTTGCAGTGGCTTCTCTTGTTGCAGAGCATGGGCTCTAGGGCATGCAGTCTTCAGTAGTTGCGATTCCTGGCCTCTAGATCACAGCTCAGTAGTTGTGGCGCCTGGGCTTAGCTGCTTTGTGACACATGGGCTCTTCTAGAACCAGGGATCAAAGCCACGTCTCCTGCATTGGCAGGCAGATTCTTTACCACTAAGCCACCAGGGAAGCCCCTATAAGAGCTTGTTTTAAGAGAAGTGGGCCTGGGTTGGATCCTGTAACAGGCAGGACAATGTGAAGACACTCTGGTGTCATTGTTGGCCTGGGTTGGCCTTGGGTCCCATGAGTGGTGAGGATCATGGGAATTTCCAACCTGCCTTTTATAATTGGGTCTCCTTGTTTTTCTAAGGTCGTTCCCTTTTAACACTCCTCCTCCTGTAATGAGGAGGCAACAAGTAAGTACAGCCCAAAACTTCAGTTTCTGGAGTCAAGCTCTGCTGCTTTCAATAGCCAGATGTAGATGGCCAGGAGTCAGGATTCTCACTGCTTGAATAAGGAGATATCGGTGAGGCTGCTGCTGTGTTTACGTTGGTATGAAAATGAATGCTGATTCTAACCCTAATTCTAACGTTTCAGAAAACATACCATGAGCGTCACTACAATCCACCAGGAAATATCATCCCTTATTCACAGGAGAGGCCAGTGATTTTCAACCAAAGGGCCCCTGTTCTCTACCATTCTACACTCTTTTTCATTCACAAGCTCATTCAGATGTTTTTTTAAATATCAGTTCTATAACTTGGACAGAGATCTAGTTTCTGAAAGTGTATCAAGTCTGGGGTTGATATAGTTCAGGGAGAGTCTTGCTGTTTTACTGGACAACAGTCTGGTTTTAAGAAGTCAGACGGACAGTGTTCTCCCAACTGTAATGTCACCTAAATGACAAATATAAATGACATATATATGAAATATATTTCTATATTTTAAAATTATATAACCGTCTGCTTAAGGGAAAGATCACGGTGAGCCTTGCCTGCCCAGGGACTTCTCCCAGGGTGGACTCTCCCACCTGAGGATCACTTAGGCTCCTCCCATCACTGCAACTCCCCACCCTCCATCAGGAAATAAACCCCACACCCTTGTGATGGGGTGCACTTATGATCTATCAGTCTAGACTACTGCCTGCAAACCACCTGGGGATCTTGTGAAAATGTACATTCTGACTCAGAGTCTCCCAGCTCCCAGTTAACAGCTCCCAGAGGGGTACCAGTGCTACTGGTTTTTCGACCACACTCTGAGTGTCCAGAAAAGGTCTAGACCAGCATTCTCTAACATGGGTTCCCTGAAACTTTTTAAATGAAAAACAACAACAAATGTCCACGAACTGGAAAAATTATCGCTAAGCCCTTCCTCAAAATACACTGTTACAAATCTGAGGAAGTTTTATGCTCCTATCAGTAATTATCTTAAACAGGACTCTCTCCATGGCTCTCTGATGATTTAAAGTTTCAAACTTCTCAGATAAGAGGGTGACTCTCATGACACTGTTTCAGCACTCTTAATACAATGCTTGCAATTTATTTCCTGACTGGGTGTGGAGTTAGGTAGGTCTTCATGGAGTCCTTGGGATGATAGAAGAAACCAAGTTTAAAAACTTGTGTTTTAATTGCCAGAGTGTTACAATAGGTGCAGAACTTGCTCAAAAACGCATGGTAATTGCTTTGATCATGGAATAAAAATCCAAATAATAAGATCCCAGACACAGAGCCCAGCCCAGGGAGTGGGCACTTGGAAAACTGGGGGGCAGATATACCTTTCAGAACAGGGCACATCTGATCAACTAGGAAAGAAAGAAAGGAAAGGAGGCAATGAGGAAGGTAGGGGCTGTCTCTCTTCAGGTAACCTCTTTTGAAGCAAGGGAACAAGCTTAGGCAGCAAGCTACTCATTTAAATCCTAACCTTCAGTGTTCTCTGTTAAAGCTCTCTGTTCTGCTTAGCTTCAAGCAGAAACTGCCTACCCCACTGCCTGACCCTGGGTTTAGTTTCCTGACAGTCAGGGACAGCAGACAGAGCTTTGTGCCATGGGATTTGGGGGCCAAATCAAGCTAGACAGAAATTTTGGCTCTGATGAATGACTTTCGGCAAGTTACTCACTTCCCTGAGCCTGTGCAATGGGGATAATATATAGTATCTTTTGCCTGGGAGAGTTGAAAGTTGAGAGATTATAAACATGATGTATGTAAAAGACCCAGCCAGGCACAAGGCATTTGCTGTTTGATTTAATACTACGGAGTATTAAAGAATGGAGCTACTGTTTATGTTAGTGTTCATACTAGCAAGCCATGCTGGGTATGGCTTAGCAGCCAAGCAGCCACCTAGAGGCCAGTCTTAGAGTCTACAACTTTCCTTCCTTTTCCCACCTTTGTCAGGTAACTTGCATGGAAGTGGTGTGCTAGGGGTTGAGACTCAGTAGAAGGAGGGGCTGTATGTAAGACCTTGGCGAGGACACAGTCACAGTGACATGTCTGGAAGACAAGCGCCATATCATGCAAGGCTCAGCAAGTTCAAAGACCCAAACAAAGAGTGGAGCCTGGGACAGGACGTTCCATGAAGAGGAGACGTGTGCTTGTGCCTATGCTGGCGGCAGTGGGGCAGCAGCAGGAGGGTGCCTCCACGGTGGGGGCCTCGTTCTTACAAGAAGCGGCAGCTGGTTGCAGCCCCAGTCTGCAGCTTTTATGCTCTGTCACTTCCCTCTCACTTTCAAGTCATTGCCCAGGGCTGCCAAGACAGAGGGGGAAGTTATGAATCTAATCTGGGCTCAGGTCACATCTCTTGCTATTATTTTTTTCAGTGAACCGACTTTGGGGACGTTGTCTCTCTGAGCTTCATTGTGTTTTGTTAATCATGAAATTGGCATTCTTTACCTAACCTCCATCAGGGTTCATGACTAAGATTGCCAGATAAGCAAATAATGCAGAAGACAGTTCAATCTGAATTTTAAATAGGCAATAAATTATTTTAGTCTCTAGGATACAGTTGAATGTGGTAATTGTGTAGTATGTGCTGTGTGCTGTGTTTAGTTGCTCAGTCGTGTCCAACTCTTTGTGACCCCATGGACTGTTACCCGCCAGGCTTCTCTGTCCATGGGGATTCCCCAGGCAAGAATACTGGAATGGGGTGACATGCCCTCCTCCAGGGATTGTGTAACAATTGGTCCCAAACATTGTATGAGAAATACATTAAAAAAAAAAAAAAAAACTGTTGGTTACCTGAAACTCAAATTTAACTGGGTGTCCAATATTTTACTGGACAACCCCATTCATAGCAACTAAATGTTTAGCACAAAGAAGGTACTGACATGACTACGAGCAAGGGCTACTCCTTCCTGTGGTTTTTATTTATTAATTTTGGCTACGCTGCGTCTTTGTTGCTTTTGCACAGGCTTTTCCTGGTTGTGGGAAGTGAAGGTTACTCTCTAGGTGCAGCGTGCAGGCTTCTCGTTGCCATGGCTTCTCTTGCTGTGGAGCCCAGGCTCTAGAGCAAGTGGGCTTCAGTAGTTGTTGCAAACAGGCTTAATTGTTCCTCATTTTTTAATGGAGGCAACATTGGTTTAAAATATTTCGTGTGTACAACACAATTCAATTTATGTATATAATAACGGGTATACACCACCAAAAGTTTAGTTTCTGTCCAACATACACTTCGCCCTTTACACCCATCTTCACCTCTTCCTACCCCCTTTCCTCTTCGGCAACCACCAAGCTGTTCTCTGTATCTGTTCATTTGTGTTTTTAGATTCCAAATATCAGTGAAATTAAATGGTATTTGTCTTCTCCTTCTGACTTGCGTCACTTAGCATAATACCTTCCAGGCCCAGTCATGTCACAAATAGCAGGATTTCATCTTTTTTTAATTTATGTGTCTGTGAGCGTGTATCACCTCTTCTTTATCCATTTCATCCACTGAAGGACACTTAGTTTGTGTCCATATCTTGGCTGCTGTAAATCTATAACAAGCACAGGAATACATAGAGACAGAAAACAGACTGGTGTTGCCAAGGGGGAGGAGTTTGGGGGAGGGGTAGAGTGGGAGGCTGGGGTTAGCAACCTGCTCTTGAGTCTTCCAACAAATGCCTTATACACTCCCTCTAAATGCCTTATTTTCCAAACTAGAAAATACAGAACAACTGCATCATAATGAGACATTTCATTCACGTGCTTCTCATTCTGGAGCCTACAAACACTGATTCCAGTGGATGACTGTGGTATTTGTACCGTACTGACTTGTCAAGGCTGTATATTGTCACCCCGTTTATTTAACTTATATGCAGAGTACATCATGAGAAACACTGGACTGGAAGAAACACAAACTGGAATCAAGATTACCGGGAGAAATATCAATAACCTCAGATATGCAGATGACACCACCCTTATGGCAGAAAGTGAAGAGGAACTCAAAAGCCTCTTGATGAAAGTGAAAGTGAAGAGTGAAAAAGTTGGCTTAAAGCTCAACATTCAGAAAACGAAGATCATGGCATCTGGTCCCACCACTTCATGGGAAATAGATGGGGAAACAGTGGAAACAGTGTCAGACTTTATTTTTGGGGGCTCCAAAATAACTGCAGATGGTGACTGCAGTCATGAAATTAAAAGACGCTTACTCCTTGGAAGGAAAGTTATGACCAACCTAGATAGCATGTTCAAAAGCAGAGACATTACTGTGCCAACAAAGGTTTGTCTAGTCAAGGCTATGGTTTTTCCTGTGGTCATGTATGGATGTGAGAGTTGGACTGTGAAGAAGGCTGAGCGCCGAAGAATTGATGCTTTTGAACTGTGGTGTTGGAGAAGACTCTTGAGAGTCCCTTGGACTGCAAGGAGATCCAACCAGTCCATTTTGAAGGCGATCAGCCCTGGGATTTCTTTGGAAGGAATGATGCTAAAGCTGAAACTCCAGTACTTTGGCCACCTCATGCGAAGAGTTGACTCATTGGAAAAGACTCTGATGCTGGGAGGGATTGGGGGCAGGAGGAGAAGAGGACAACAGAGGATGAGATGGCTGGATGGCATCACTGACTCGATGGACGTGAGTCTGAGTGAACTCCGGGAGTTGGTGATGGACAGGGAGGCCTGGCATGCTGCGATTCATGGGGTCGCAAAGAGTCGGACACGACTGAGTGACTGATCTGATCTGATCTGATCTGACACATTTCTTAATTCTGCAAACTTCTAAGATTTTTGAACAAAATTTTATAGAATTATATGATAAAAATGTGTTCACAGAAAGCCACCCTTAGTGGAGTGGCAGAAAGGTTAAATTTTAAACAGTACCCAATAGGGCTGTAAAACCACTGGGTTCATTTTGGCAAGTTAAAATACACTTATGACATGGAGTAACTGTAATAGTTGCAGTTGGTATTTAAAATTCTAGAAAAAGAAGAAATTTATAACTTTTCCAGGTATGTCAAAGGAAGTATTGACAAGTTTCTGTATTTCTACAGGGGGAAAAAGAACTGATTTTAAAAAATACAGGATCTTGTATACTTTTTAATGAGAAATTTTTCATGATGAAATAACTTTATAATGATATGATGACAGAAAATTAAGGAATTTCTTAGGCTAATCAAGGTTCAGCATTGTTGGAAAGCCTCAAGGCTTTCCTAAGAATCCTTGCCCAGCTCTCATCCAAGTGGTTACTGGCAAGGGCAGAACCTTCTGAATCCTTCCAGACCTGGGCACAGTTGCACAGCCCATCTCCAGCTGGACCTTCTGGACTGAAAAGGAACTGTGTAGTTTTGGAAGATGACAGGCCTGTTGCATCTAAGAACTTTGGTATTTGCTGCAACTGGTCTTCCCTGTAGCTCAAACAGTAAAGAATTTGTCTGCAATGCAGGAGACCTGGATTCAATCCCTGGGTTGAGGAGATCCTCTGGAGAAGGGCATGGCAATCCACCCCAGTGTTCTGGTCTGGAGAACCCCATGGACAGAGAAGCCTGGTGATCTGTTGGATTGCAAAGAGTCAGATACGACTGCATGACTAACACTACTTGTTGTATGGGATATACTGAACACAAGATATTAGGCAAGAAAAATCACGGAATGACTCACTAACTGAAAAAGACTTTGAATCAACCCTGCTTACTTGTAGAGAGAATCCACATAATAATTCAGTTTAAGGAATATAGAATGATACACTTAACAGACTACAGAATTTTCCTAGGATTACTTTAATCCATGGGACTGAAATCATGAATTCTGACACAGAGACTTTCTCTCCAATTAAAATGAGATTTAGAAAATTAAACTTTTGAGATACTGTAATTAACACCCAGTTGTAAGAAACAAAACAGAGAGATCCTGTGTGTAATTACCTCCATTTTTCCTAATAGTAAAATCTTATAAAAAACTATCATACAATGTAACACCCAGGGTATTAAAGTGATACAGTCAAGGTACAGAACAATTTTATCACCACAGGACACCTCCTGTTACCATTTTATACAGCCACATCCAGGTCCCCTCTCACTCCTACCCCCTCCTTGACTTGTGACAATCGCTAATCTCTTTGGATTTCATCATTTTGTCATTTCTGGAATGTTATGAAGATGGAAACAAACAGTCGTAACTTTGGGGGCCGGGCTTCTTCACAATCAGCACCCCCCAGATTGTTGCATATATTTACAATTCATTCCTTTTTATTGCTGAGAGGCAGATCATGAGGTAGATCATGATAAGGGTCTACTACTGTCCCTCAGTATCTCCTAGGGATTGGTTCTACAACTTCCACAGACACCAAATTCAAGCATGCTTAAGTCCCTTATGTAAAATGGTGGAGTGTCTGCATATAACCTACACACATCCTCTGTACACTGTAAATCATCTCTAATGACTTATGATGCTTCAGTTCAGCTCAGTCGCTCAGTCCTGTCCGACTCTTTGCGACCCCATGAATTGCAGCACGCCAGGCCTCCCTGTCCATCACCAACTCCTGGAGTTCACTCAAACTCACGTCCATCGAGTCAGTGATACCATCCAGCCATCTCATCCTCTGTCGTCCCCTTCTCCTCCTGCCCCCAATCCCTCCCAGCATCAGAGTCTTCCAATGAGTCAACTCTTCGCATCAGGTGGCCAAAGTACTGGAGTTTCAGCTTTAGCATCAGTCCTTCCAAAGAACACCCAGGGATGATCTCCTTTAGGATGGACTGGTTGAATCTCCTTGCAGTCCAAGGGACTCTCAAGAGTCTTCTCCAACACCACAGTTCAAAAGCATCAATTCTTCGGTGCTCAGCTTTCTTCACAGTCCAACTCTCACATCCACACATGACCACAGGAAAATACATAGCCTTGACTAGATGAACCTTTGTTGGCAAAGTAATGTCTCTGCTTTTCAACTGCTCAGCTTTCTTCACAGTCCAACTCTCACATCCATACATGACCACAGGAAAAACCATAGCCTTGACTAGACGAACCTTTGTTGGCAAAGTAATGTCTCTGCTTTTCAATATGCTATCTAGGTTGGTCATAACTTTTCTTCCAAGGAGTAAGCGTCTTTTAATTTCATGGCTGCAATCACCATCTGCAGTGATTTTGGAACCCCAAAAAATAAAGTCTGACACTGTTTCCACTGTTTCCCCATCTATTTCCCATAAAGTGCTGGGACCAGATGTCATGATCTTCATTTTCTGAATGTTGAGCTTTAAGCCAACTTTTTCACTCTCCTTTTTCAATTTCATCAAGAGGCTTTTGAGTTCCTCTTCACTTTCTGCCATAAGGGTGGTGTCATCTGCATATCTGAGCTTATTGATATTTCTCCCAGCAATCTTAATTCCAGGTTGTGCTTCTTCCAGCCCAGCATTTCTCATGATGTACTCTGCATAGAAGTTAAATAAACAGGGTGACAGTAAACAGCCTTGACGTACTCTTTTTCCTATTTGGAACCAGTCTATTGCTCCATGTCCAGTTCTAATTGCAGCTTCCTGACCTGCATATAGGTTTCTCAAGAGGCAGGTCAGGTGGTCTGGTATTCCCATCTCTTTGAGAATTTTCCAGTTTATTGTGATCCACACAGTCAAAGGCTTTGGCATAGGCAATAAAGCAGAAATAGATGTTTTTCTGGAACTCTCTTGCTTTTTCCATGATCCAGCAGATGTTGGCAATTTGATCTCTGGTTCTTCTGCCTTTTCTAAAACGAGCTTGAACATCTGGAAGTTCACGGTTCACGTATTGCTGAAGCCTGGCTTGGAGAATTTTGAGCATCACTTTACTAACATGTGAGATGAGTGCAATTGTGCGGTAGTTTGAGCTTTCTTTGGCATTGTCTTTCTTAGGGATTGGAATGAAAACTGACCTTTTCCAGTCCTGTGGCCACTGCTGAGTTTTCCAAATTTGCTGGCATGTTGAGTACAGCATTTTCACAGCATCATCTTTTAGGATTTGAAAAGCTCAACTGGAATTCCATCACCTCCACTAGCTTTGTTCGTCATGACGCTTCCTAAGGCCTACTTGACTTCACATTCCAGAATGTCTGGCTCTAGGTCAGTGATCACACCATCGTGATTATCTGGGTCGTAAAGATCTTTTTTGCACAGTTCTTCTGTGTATTCTTGCCACCTCTTGCCTCCTCTGCTTCTGTTAGGTCCATACCATTCCTGTCCTTTATCGAGCCCATCTTTGCATGAAATGTTCCCTTGGTATCTCTAATTTTCTTGAAGAGATCTCTAGTCTTTCCCATTCTATTGTTTACCTCTATTTCTTTGCATTGATCGCTGAGGAAGGCTTTCTTATGTCTCCTTGCTATTCTTTGGAACTCTGCATTCAAATGGGTATATCTTTTCTTTTCTCCTTTGCTTTTGGCTTCTCTTCTTTTCACAGCTATTTGTAAGGGCTCCTCAGACAGCCATTTTGGTTTTTTGCATTTCTTTTCCATGGGGATGGTCTTGATCCCTGTCTCCTGTACAATGTCACGAACCTGATAGTTCATCAGGCACTCTGTCTATCAGATCTAGTCCCTTAAATCTATTTCTCACTTCCACTGTATAATCATAAGGGATTTGATTTAGGTCATACCTGAATGGTCTAGTGGTTTTCCCCCACTTTTTTCAATTTAAGTCAGAATTTGGCAATAAGGAATTCATGATCTGAGCCACAGTCAGCTCCTGGTCTTGTTATTGCTGACTGTATAGAGCTTCTCCATCTTCGGCTGCAAAGAATATAATCAATCTGATTTTGGTGTTGACCATCTGATGATGTCCATGTGTAGAGTCTTCTCTTGTGTTGTTGGAAGAGGGTGTTTGCTATGACCAGTGCGTTCTCTTGGGAAAACTCTATTAGTCTTTGCCCTGCTTCATTCTGTATTCCAAGGCCAAATTTGCCTGTTACTCCAGGTGTTTCTTGACTTCCTACTTTTGCATTCCAGTCCCCTATAATGAAAAGGACATCTTTTTGGGGTGTTAGTTCTAAAAAGTCTTATAGGTCTTCATAGAACCATTCAACTTCAGCTTCTTCAGCGTTACTGGTTGGGGCATAGACTTGGATTACTGTGATATTGAATGGTTTGCCTTGGAAACTAACAGAGATCATTCTGTCATTATTGAGATTGCATCCAAGTACTGCATTTGGGACTCTTCTGTTGACTATGATGGCTAGTCCATTTCTTCTAAGGGATTTCTGCCCACAGTAGTAGATATAATGGTCATCTGAGTTAAATTCACCCATTCCCGTCTATCTTAGATTGCTCATTCCTGGAATGTCAATGTTCACTCTTGCCATCTCCTGTTTGACCACTTCCAACCAGTCTATCCTAAAGGACATCAGTCCTGGGTGTTCATTGGAAGAACTGATCCTGAAGCTGAAACTCCAATACTTTGGCCACCTCATGCGAAGAGTTGACTCATTGGAAAAGACCCTGATGCTGGGAGGGATTGGAGGCAGGAGGAGAAGGGGACAACAGAGGATGAGATGGCTGAATGGCATCACCGACTCAATGGACGTGAGTCTGAGTGAACTCCAGGAGTTGGTGATGGACAGCGAGGCCTGGCATGCTGCGATTCATGGGGTCACAAAGAGTCAGACATGACTGAGTGACTGAACTGAACTGAATAACCAATTAAAAGTATATAACTCCCTTGCTAATACTAGCAAGTGGGGCACTCTCCATCCCCCTCTGACTTCTATGTCAGAAGCTTTTTCTGTCCTCTGTCACTTTAATAAAACTCTGCTACACAAAAGATCTTGAGTGATTAAGGCTGGTGTTTGGTCCTGAAGCTAGATCTTCTTCAGAGATCATGTTCACCAGAAGCTATCACCACTATCTGCTGCTAGTGTTTTTTATTAATGCCATCTGCAGAGATTAGCATATGACTCTTCTTTCTAGGCTTTCTCACTTAAAGTTGTGAAATTGTTGAAGCTACCCTTTTGAAGGAAAGGTAGGATCAAAGTTTGCTTTCACCAAATGTAATTCCTTTATGTTCTGCTTTATAACTTGACCACGATGGCTGCTCAGAGTAGACCACTAACATGAACATTCTTCCCTGTTCTATTAGAATAAAATTTACATCAAGGCTCTGTTGTTAACAGGTTTGCTTTAGACCAAATGCCCTTGTTAATCATTTTAACATAACTTATGACTGCCCTTTGTAACACAGATGTCTTTAGGATTAACTCTCAGGCCTTCCCTGGTGGCTCAAATGGTAAAGAATCTGCCTGTAATGTAGGAGACCTGGGTTCGATTTCCAGGGTTGGGAAGATCCCCTGGAGAAGGACATGGCAACCCACTCTAGTATCCTTGCCTGGAGAATCCCATGGACGGAGGAGTCTGATAGGCTATAGTCCACGGGGTCGCAAAGAGTCAGACACGACTGAGTGACTTTACTCACTCACTCACTCTGTGTCCGTGGAAACAGGATATCTATATTCTTTCAGAAGCACCTTAGAAAAATGATCTGACTGCTTTTATTTTTAAGCTTCCTTTTGAAATGAAAATTTGTTCCAACGTGGATTTTAAAGATTCAGCAAAATTGTTCATGAATGACTTGTTTTACTCCATTTTTTCCAGCTTTATGGAGGTAAAATTGAAAAATAAAGTGTATACAGTTAGAGTGTACAGCATGATAATTTAGTATACACTGTGAATGATTACTATGATTATCACAATCAAGTTAATTAACACAACCATCACCTCACATAATTACATTCATCTCTTTTTTCCTTTTCCTTCTTTTTTTTCCTTTACAATGAGAGTACTTAAGATCTGCTCTCAGCAAATTTCAGGTATATGTTACAATATTACTAATTATAGTCCCCATGCTGTGAGATCCCCAGAACAAGTTCATCTCATAACTGAAAGCTTGACTAGTTTTAGAAGCATCCCTTCATGTTCTAGAAATTCCTATTAATTAAATATCTATCTCTGGTCTCAAGTGTTCCTTTCATATTCAGACTCCAAATTATCTGATTTTTCTCCTTAAAGAGATATAAGCTGTTTCTCTCCTTTTTTTGAACCTTGTTTTATTATCCTAAAATTTTTTTCTTCCCTATTAAAGATGAACTGCTATTGAAATTATATTCTCCTATGAATCAGACTGCTTATAAATGTGAGTTAAATAGATAACCGGTTTTAAATTTCATTCTTTTTTATCTTGTATTTCTAAAACTCAAAAAGAATTTGTGAGGAGAAGAAAAAAATTGCAGATGATTATATTTAATAATCCACTTTTAATTTCAAAAATTCAGATATATAAGATATATTAGGTGCAAAAATAATTGCAGTTTTACATTGTTGAACTTTGCCATTTGACACTAGGATAGATTCTTAAATAAATGTGATTTTGTTATACATCATTTTCTTGTACATTTCTTTTTTTTTTTGCTAATGACTTATTACTTGCTGTTTATTTTACACTCATTTTAAACTATGAACTGATGTTAGACAAAAAGCAAATTCGAGTGATTTTTTTTTTTATTCAAGTTCAAAAAGGGTCGTACAGCAGTCGAGACAACTTGCAACATCAATAATGCATTTGGCTCAGGAACTGCTAATGAATGGACAGTGCAGTGGCGGTTCAAGAAGTTTTGCAAAGGAGACTAGAACCTTGAAGATGAGGAGCATAGTGGCCGGCCATCGGAAGTTGACAACTACCAACTGAGAGCAATCATTGGAGCTGATCCTACACGAGAAGTTGCCAAAGAACTTAATGTCTACCATTGTATAGTCATTCAGCATTTGAAGCAAACTGGAAAGGTGAAAAGGCTCAATAAGGGGGTTCCTCATGACCTGACTGCAATTCAAAAAAAAATCATTGTTTTGAAGTGTTATTCTACACAACAACAATGAACCGTTTCTCAGTCAGATTGTGTCATACGTAGAAAAGTGGATTTTATATGACAATCGGTGACAACTAGCTCAGTGGCTGAACCGAGAAGAAGCTTCAAAACACTTCCCAAAGCCAAATTTGCACCAAAAAAAGGTTATGATCACTGTTTGGCGGTCTGCTGCCTGCCTGATCCGCTACAGCTTTCTGAATCCCAGCAAAACTATTGTATCTGAGAAGTATCCTCAGCAAACTGATGATACGTACTGAAAACTACAGTAACTACAGCTGGCATTGGTCAACAGAAAGGACCCAACTCTTCTTCACAACATCCAACTGCATGCCACACAACCAACACTTTAAAAGTTGAATGAATTGGGCTACAAAGTTATGCCTCATCTGCCATATTCACCTGACCTCTTGCCAACCACCTACTACTTCTTCAAGCAATACAACTTCTTGAAGGCAGAATGCTTCCACAATCAGCAGGAAGCAGAAAATGCTTTCCAAGAGTCCATCAAATCCTGAAGCACAGATTTTTATACTATGGGAAGAAACAAACTTATTTCTCATTGGCAAAAATGTGTTGATTGTATGGTTTCTATTTTGATTAATAAAGATGTATTTGAGCCTAGTTAAAATGATTTAAAATTGATGGTCCGAAACCACAATTACTTCTGTATCAACTTAATAATTCACACACTACAAAATTTACCATCTTATTTATAATATACAATTCAGTGTTTAAAAAATATATTCACAAGGTTATGCAACCACCACCACTATCTAATTCTAGAACATTTTTATCACTCCAAAAGGAAATTCCACATCCACTACCAGTCTTTCACCTTTCCACTCACCACCCCCACCTCAGCTTCTAGTAACTACAAATTTACTTTCTGTCCCTATGGATTTGCTTATTCTAAGAATGGAATATTATTTATGGAATCATGTAAATATTATTGTAGGTAAGTGATCTTTGTTTGCCCTCTTTTACCTACTGTAATGTTTTCAAGGTTAATCCATGTTTTATCAGTACTTTGTACCTTTCTGTGGCTGAATAATATTCCGTTGTATGGCTGTATAATAGTCTCCTTATCCGTTTCTCTGTTGCTAGACTTTAAGGGTTGTTTCTACCTTTTGACTATTGTGAACAGTGCTGCAATAAACATTTGTATGTACATATTTGTTTGAGCTGTTGTTAATGTTAGCTGCTAAGTCGTGCTTGACTTTTTGCGACCTCATGGACCAGGCCAGGCTTCCCTGTCCTTCACTATCTTCCAGAGTTTGCTCAAATTCATGTCCTTTGAGTTAGTGATGCCATCTAACCATCTCATCCTCTGCTGCCCTCTTCTTCTTTTGCCTTCAGTCTTTCCCAGCATCAGGGTCTTTTCTAATGAGTTGGCTCTTCACATCAGGTGGCCAAAGTATTGGAGCTTCAGCTTCAGCATCAGTCCTTCTAATAAATATCCAGGGTTGATTTCCCTTAGGATTGACTGCTTTGATATCCTTGCAATCCAAGGGACTCTTAAGAGTCTCTTCCAGCTCAATTCAAAAGCATAAATTCTTTGGCACTCAGCCTTCTTTATGGTCCAACTCTCACATTCTTACAGGACTACTGGGAAAACCATAGCTTTGACTACATGGACCTTTACTGGCAAAGTGATGTCTCCACTTTTTAATACACTGTCTAGGTTTGTCACAGCTTTCAAGAAGCAAGCGTCTTTTAATTTCATGGCTGCAGTCACCATCTACAGTGATTTTGGAGCCCATGAAAATTAAATTTGTCACTGCTTCTACTTTTTTCCCATCTACTTGCCATGAAGTCATGAGACCAGATGCTATGATCTTTGTTTTTTGAATGTTGAGTTTTAAGCCAGCTTTTTCACTCTCTTCTTTCACCTTCATCAAGAGGCTCTTTAGTTCCTCTTTGCTTTCTGCCATTAGGGTGGTATCATTTGCATATCCAAGGCTGTTGATATTTCTCCATGTAATCATGATTGCAGCCTGTGATTCATTCAGCTCAGCATTTCATATGATGTACTCTGCATATAAGTTAAAGAAAGGGTGACAATATACAGCCTTGTCATACTCCTTTCCCAATTTTGAACCAGTCAGCTGTTCCATATAAAGTTCTACTGTTGCTTCTTAACCCACATACAGGTTTCTCAGAAGACAGGTAAGGTGGCCTGCTATCCCATCTTTTGAAGAATTTTCCACAGTTTATTGTGATCCACACAGTCAAAGACTCAGTGCAGTCAATGAAGCAGAAATAAATGTTTTTGTGGAATTACCTTGCTTTTTCTAGATCCAATAAATTTTGGCAATTTGATCTCTGGTTCTTCTGCCTTTTCTAAATCCAGCATACATCTGGAAGTTCTTGGTTTGAGTACCTATTTGTTTGCATGCCTATTTTCAATTCTTTGGGGAATATATTTGGAAAAGAAATTGCTGAGCTGCGTAGTAATTCTATGTTTAACATATTTAGGAATTGCCAAATGCTTTCCAAAGTGGCTGCACTATACTACTCAGACATAAAAAAGAACGAAATAATGCCATTTGTAGCAACATAGATGCAAGTTGAGATTACCATACTAAGTGAAGGAAATCAGAAAGAGAAAGACAAATACCACGTGATATCACTTATATATGAAATACAAAATATGACACAATTGAGCCTATCTACAGAAACAGACTCGTGGACATAGAAAACAGGCTTGTTGCCAAGGGAAAGTGGAGTAAGGGAGGGGTGGAATAGGAGGTTGCGGTTGGCAGATATAAGCTATTATATATGGAATGGATAAACAACAAGGTTCTACTGTATAGCACAGAGAACTATCTTCAATATCCTATGATCAACCATAATAAAATATTTTAAAACTGTGTGTGTGTGTATATATATACGTGTGTGTGTGTGTGTATAGCTGAATCACTGTGCTGTAAAGCAGAAATTAATGCAACATTGTAAATCAATTAAAAATCCTTCAATTAAAAAAAAGTAGCTGCCCTATTCTACATTTCCACAAGCAATGTTCAAGGATTCTAATTTCTCCACATCTTTTCTAATCCTTTTATTTTGCTTTTTTTTTTTTGAAAAAATAGTCATCCTAGTGGGCATAAAGTGGTTTCTTATTGTAGTTTTGGTGTGTACTTCCCAAATGGTTAATGAATTGAGTATCCTTTCATACACTTGTTGGCCATTTGTATATCTTCTTTGAACAAATGTCTTTTCAAATCTTCTGCTCATTTTTTTAATCGAACAGATATTTTAAAAATTTTGTCTTGTTTTAGGAATTCTTTATATATTCAGGATACTAGACCCTTCAGATAGACAATTTTCAAATATTTTCTAATATTCTGTAGGTTGTATTTTCACTTTCTTGATTGTGTCTTTATATGTAAAATTTTTTTAAATTTTGATGAAGTCCAATTTATGGGGTTTTTTTCCCTTTGTTGTTTGTGCTTTTGGTGTCATTTCAAAGAATATGTGTCAATCTAAGGTCTTTTAAAGTGAAATGTCAATAGAATCCTTTCTTCTTCCTCACTAGTACAAGCAGTACTCATGAACTAGTAAAGTACTGGCAGTACTTTAATGGATCTGCAAGTCTTTTATTTACATACTGTTATGAACTGATTCTATCCCCTAAAATTTATATGTTGAAACTCTAATCCCCATTACCTCAGAATGTGACTGTATTTAGAGACAGAACTTTTAAAGAGATAATTAAGTTAATGAGAGGTATTAGGGTGGTCCCTAATTCAGTCTGACTAGTGTCCCTGTAAGATTAGGACTCACAGACACTAGGGATACAAATGCACAGAGAAATGGCCATGTTGAGGACACAGCAAGAACAGGCCATCTGTAAGCCAAGGAGAAGGGCCTCAGGAGAAACTGAACCTGCTGATGCCTTGATCTTGGACAACCAGCCACCAGAATTGTGAGAAAATTAATTTCTGTTGTTTAAGCCACCCAGTTTGTGGTATTTTATTATGACAGTCCTACAAAACTAGTACTCATGTAGTGGAATTTATATCCCAATTTACTTGCAGATCATTACAGTATTGGTAACAACAAGGGGCATATTTATTCTTTTCAATGCTAATGACCTTCTGCATCAGTTTGCTTCTTTTCAGGAAAAGACTTGAAAAATGACCAAAATTTCCCCTCTGTTTCAAAATTTTCCCTCTGGACTTTGGATATTTGAACCTTGACATCTGACAGCTTCTGATATCAATGGTGACTTATGTAAGTTGGAACTAAGTCCAAGGAAGTATGCTTTGATTTTGTAAAATAATTTGAGATAAGTAAATAAATTGAATTTGGGAAATCAACTGTAGCTAAAATGAATTTCCACATGGATGGGTCTTCAAATTGCCTACACAGACCTATTTGAGCTTTGTGGCCCATTGGGGGAAAGGAGACCAGGTTCACTAAAGTGAGCAGAGTTGTTAAGGAATAGTATCCATTTCAAAATGCCTAACTTGGTCAGGTAGTATCTCAAATTAAAAATTAACCATTGGGACTTCTTTGAAGGTCCAACCTTCTGCACTTCCACTGCAGGGATTGAAGGTTTGATCCTTGGTCTGGGAAAACTGAGATCCCACATGCCATATGGTATGGCAAAAAAAAAAAAAAAGTCTTTGAATGTCTGCAATCAACCCAAGTTTCAAAACATCACCTACTTGAGATTTAACAACTTGAACTGTTTTGTTTTATTTTTATGAAAAACTAAATATTATACAGTCATTCTAATGACAGGCTAGATTATTCAGACCAACAACCCTGTTGAAAATGTAAATTCTTGTGTTAAACATGGGAACAGTCTCCTTAAAAACAGATGAATGCCCAACCATGGGATCTGACCTTTGGTTCTGAAGCACTGCACAGCAAGAGAATCAGGAAGCAAAATCTGATCCTGCCTGAGGTACAAAATCTAAGGACACATTCTTCACACCAAACTGGTTCCTTACAAATAATTGCATAATCAAACTAACACTTACAAATACCTGGAGCCCAAATTTTCTTCCACTGAGTGACCCAAACACCTGAAGCTGTAAATTAAGCTTAAAGTGACCCCAAGTTAGCACATGTCTAAAGGCAACTGTCAAGAAAGCAAGTAATTTCTGGATGGAGGAAGTCACATCCATCCAAGACCTCAAATTTTCCCTAAAAATAACCTGAGAACGATGAGTGGCACACGATGAAAACAAAGTAAACAACAAAATAAGTCACCGTGAAAGAAAATAAGCACAACAACAGAAAGACCTCAGATACAGGAACTATTAATACTAGGAAAGCAATGTTTTATACTGTTATCAGAAAATTTCAGAAAGGAGCCTAAAGGTAACTTTAGGAGAAAGTATAAAGAGTGAACTAAAGTAAGTGAAAAAGAACAAATAAAATTTTTAAAATAATTGCAGTAATTTCAAATAAAAATTCTATAGCTATGAACTGTGTAAAAGATACTAAGAGACTTAATGAACTGGAAGACAGAGCAGAAGAAATTATTGAGAATGTGATTTAGAGAGAAAATAATGGGAAGCACAGAAGGAAAATTAAGAGACAGAGAGAATGGAGAAAGAAGGTAGCATATAGGTGTAAGAAGTCCCAGAAGAGTAGAGAGAATGGAAAAGAAATAACATCAACAAGGTAATCGCTGATAATTCCCCCAAAATGAAGAAATACAGTGATCTTTTGATTTAAGAATGAATCTCAAGGACTTCACAAAAATAGATTTCAAATACAAAATAGGGGGGCTTTCCTAGTGGCTCAGGGGTAAAGAATTCACCTGCCAATGCAAGAGATACAGGTTTGATCCCCAATCTGGGAAGATTCCACATGCCATGGAGCAACTAGTCCATGCACCAGAACTACTGAACCTGCGCTCTATAGCCACAGCTACTGAGCACACGAGTCACAGCTACTGAACCCTGCACCCTAGAGTGCGTGCTCAGCAACAAGGGAAGCCACTGCAACTAGACAGTAACCCCTGCTTCCCACAACTAGAGAACAGCCCATGTAGCAACAAAGACCCAGTACAGCAAAAAGCAAATAAAATACCAAACCGGGAAAACCACAGAACACCAAAAACATAGAATAAATACAAAGGAAGACAGAAAGAGAGATTCATATATGGATTAACCTCAAAGGAGTAATCACTGACATCGTCAGCAAAAGTGGAAACTAGAAGTTGGTGGAATGCTAATGTTAGGTAGTTAGAACAGGAAAAAGGAGTTCAAAATGGCAGTTGGCTAAAAGACAAAGACAGGAAAAAGCCCATAAAAACGGAACAAAAGAAAATCCAAGGACTGCAGTAAGAACCTCAGGTGAAACAAACAGCCCTCCTGCCTAGCCCAGTTTACACAGGGCAGGCTGAGGCGGGAGGAGACAAAGGTATAAAAAAGAGGAAGCCAAGGTGGATTGAGGGCTCTCCTTTGGGACTGGCCCGCCCTCACGCCCTCACGCAAAGGCTGTACTATCCTTTGCTTAATAAAACTGAGCTGGAACCTAGCTGTAACACTGGCCCACCATTTCAAATGTTTGCTGTGGCAACACAAAACCAAGGAAATTACACACTCCCCCGACACTATCTTTCATGTAAAAGAAGATAACAGTCAACCTAGGATTTTTATACCTTAAAATACCTTTTAAAAATGAAAGTGAGTGACTTCCCTGGTGATCCAGTGGCTAAGACTCTGAGCTCCCAAAGCAGGGGGCCTGTGTTCGATTCCTGGTCAGGGAAGTAGATCCCATGTGCTGCAACTAAGAGTTCACACGCTGCAACTAAATATCCCGAGCACTGAAACTAAGACCTGGCACAGCCAAATAAATAAATAATTTTGTAAAAAACAAAGTGAAATAAAGACATTTTCAGGTAAATATAAACAATGATTTTTGCCATTAGCTGAACCTCTTTAAAGAAAACTCAAAATGAGCTATTTCAAGTAGAAAGAAAAGTGATGCCAGACTCAAAGTCTGAGATCCAAGACAGAATGAATAAGTACAAAACTAGAAAATACATGGATAAATCTAAACAAATTTTTACTGCATAAAATAATAACAGATGCACAAAATCTCATACATGAAGGCCAAAACCCAGGAATAACCCAAATGTTCATAAGCTGATGGATGAACAATACAGGTATATCTATAATGTAATATTATTCACCAACAAAAGGAAATGAAATACTGATACATACTACAATATCGAGAAGGATTTGTCAGTAAGGCGTTCACAGAAAATCTGATAAAAGCTATGACATAAAACAAACAAACCACAGATAGGGCTGAAGACATATCGTGGAGATGACAAACTAGATCAGTCATGGGACTTTTTGTTGTTTTAATCTTTATAACTCTCCGACCTGCCATTGTCAGTGCCTGATTCAAAGCATATGCTCAACATACCATGACACGTCTTTTTTTTTTTTTTTTCAAGTATTTCTGACTTTTTGAATAAATCTCTCATTGAAACTATAGATTTCAATAATAATAAATAATAATAATTTCAATAATTAATTCAGATAATAATTTCAATCTAATAAACTATAGATTATTCTTCCTTCATTTGTACACAAGTCACACTTGTACTACACTGATTTAAGTATGAACTGGGGAGTCAAGAGAGGATCTAGGCTTGATTCATGATCCCTCACTTATTAGTGATATGAAATTGGTGTATGTATTTTATATTAATTCCCTATTGTTCCTGTTATGAACTACCACAAACTTAGTGGCTTAAAGTAACAGGAGTTTTATCCCTTTAATCTTTCCATTCTAGAGATCAGAAGCTCAACATCAGGGCTAAAATCAAGATGTCAGCAGAACTGCATGCCTTCTGGATCATCCATTTCTTGCCTTTTCCAGCTTTTGGAAGTCATCTGCATTCACTGCTCTGTAGCCTCCTTCCAACTTTAAGGCCAGCAGTTATATAACTCCACCACCTCTTCATCCATCTTCACATCTCCTTCCTTGACTCTGTCTCTGCCTGTTCCCCTCTTGTGAGTACATGAGGCCCAGGTGTCGAATTCCAGAAACCCTATCTATCTCAGTTCAGTTGAATCACTCAGTCATGTCCAACTCTTTGCAACCCCATGGATGGCAGCATACAGGCTTCCCTATCCATCACCAACTCCCAGAGCTTGCTCAAACTCATGTCCAACGAGTTGATGATGCCATCCAACCATCTCATCCCCTGACATCCCCTTCTCCTCCTGCCCTCAATCTTTCCCAGCATCAGGGTCTTTCCCAATGAGTTGGCTCTTCACATCAGGTGGACAAATTGTTGGGAGTTTCAGCTTCAGAATCAGTCCTTCCAATGAATATCAGGGTTGATTTCCTTTAGGATTGACTGGTTTGATCTCTTTGCTGTCCAAGGGACTCTCAAGAGTCTTTTCCAGCACAACAGTTCAAAGGCATCAATTCTTCAGTGCTCGGTCTTCTTTATGGTCCAACCCTCACATCTGTACATGACTACTGGGAAACCCATAGCTTTGACTAGACAGACCTTTATTGGCAAAGTAATGTCTCTGCTTTTTAACATGCTGTGTAGGTTTGTCATAGCTTTCCTTCCAAGGAGCAAGCGTCTTTTAATTTCATGGCTGCAGTCACCATCTGCAGTGATTTTGGAGCCCAGTAATATAAAGTCAGCCACTGTTTCCATTGTTTCCCCAACTATCTGCCATGAAGTGATGAGACCAGATGCCATGATCTTAGTTTTCTGAATGTTGAGCTTTAAGCCAACTTTTTCACTCTCCTCTTTCACTTTCATCAAGAGGCTTTTTAGTTCCTCTTCACTTTCTGCCATAAGGGTGGTGTCATCTGCATATCTGAGGTTATTGATATTTCTCCCAGCAATCTTGATTCCAGCTTGTGCTTCATCCAGTCTGGTATTTACCATCATGCAGGAAGAGTATAAAGAAATAAAAAATAGTCTCTATGATTATAATGCAGAGATAAAAGCTCTTATCTAGTATTTTTTTTCCCACACCTAAAAATTAAAGCATCATTCACTTTGGCTTGGCATTGTGCTAGAAAGATGCAAAGTATGTCTAATAAAATGATATGTATCCTACATTCAATTTTTATTGAAGAAGCAAACATCACTGCAAGGGATAGTATTAAGTTCTACAGATTTGTATAAGTTAGGAAAAGACATAAAATATAGCACTTGTATTGATACAAGCAGAATGTCGAATGCATTTTTTGTAAAAGCTACACAGTTGGCAGCCTACTATTATATCTTACAATATATGTATTTCACCATAACATACAACAAAGAATGCTTCACGACTCCCACCTTCTATGAGCTGCCCTACACATGAGACAGAAAACTGGAAAACAGAATCAATGTGTTGATTTGTATCTGTATTTAACATAATGCTGGGCAAGGACTAGTGCTTAATAAACATGTATTTGTATAGCCTTTCACCTCTTTAGCTAATCACATTATCAGCTTCTGTGGAACAAAGAAAGTGAACCTTGCACACACCAAAGCAGAGGCCAAGGTATTTAGAAGGCTAAAAGGAAAGCTACCGAAAGGGGCTATCAGTCTGAACAACTGTGTCAAGTTGCCAAGTCACAGTAACTGTCTGAGTTAGCCAACTTCAGTAGCACAGGGGTGAAACTATACGTGAGGATGGTTCACAAGGATTACAAAAAGGATGGGCAATGAAGAATTTGTGTGAGTCAGCCTGGCTGTGCAGTCAGCCTGGGTTGTTGGTAAAAAGGTGAGAAGAGAACAGGAAGGAGAACACCAAGAAAGGGTTCCTACAGGAGTCTGTGTGTAAGAAAGAGCAGAAGGCAGACCCATGAGATGGTGGAAATCATTTTATTTCCTAAGGAATTCTCCAAGTTTGCTGTGGCAGACTGCAAATCTCTCTCTCTCATCTCTCTCTCTCTTTCACACATGCACACGCACACTCATACACACACACACGTGTGTGTGTGTGCCATGACCACTTCACTTTCCCATAGGATTTCTGCCCATCAAGAGACATGGTCCCAATCAGCCCTGTTTTAGGACAACTTGTAAGGCTCACTGGGAATTTCTCAGAACTAAAACATAGGCAGGGATGAAGGAGCTCTGAGAGCAACCATTTTGTTTCCCAGGGAATGCCATGATCTACCTGGGGTTTCAATGATTAGCTCCAGACATATCTGTTAGCAGCACAAGTAGGTTTCTAGACCTTCTCAGGAGTGCCCTGACTACACCACCCTGCCTCCTATCACATTTTTGGAATTACATGGCCCTGCTATAGAATCTTGAGGCTCTCCAAGGCTATTTCTGAACTCTCTTTACAAAGGTTCATTGTTTATTCAAGAATATTATATTCTTATTTGCAAAATTCTATTTGGGAAAATGGCAGCCCTAAAATCTAAATGGTTTTGTGTCCCAAATAAGTCCCAGGACCCAGAAGAGACATAGGAAACACCTTATACACAATATATTATCTCAATGAAGCAAGAATTCAACATTGAATAAAAGCTGATACACTACTGTGTAAACATCAATATGACAGAGTATCTTAAAGCTTTTAAAACGATATGAAAGTATCTTTAATCTTAGTGCTTCAAAACTTTCATTTTTATTGACTTAAAGTAGGTCTTTTGAAGCTTTGTCATAAAAACAAGTTGTCGAGTTTCTATTTTTTTAGGAGAGAAGCTATCATTAATGAAGTGGAAGTCGCTCACCGGTGTTCGACTCTTTGCGATGCCATGGACTCTCCATGGAATTCTCCAGGCCAGAATACTGGAGTGGGCCGGCCGAGAGGAGCTATGCCACGTCCAAAGTCAGGGGCAGAAGCCGGGAGGACCCCATGCCCGAAGGGCGGGGGCCAAGAGGAGTTACCCCACGTCCGAGGTCAGAGCCGGCGGCCAAGAGTGCCAGGCTGCGACGGCGCAGGAACCGCGGAGAAGAGCTACCCAAGTCCGAGGTCAGGGGCGGCGGCTGGGAGGAGCTACCCCACGCCCCCACACCGGAGGCCAGGGGCAGAGGCGGGGAGGAACAACCTCACGTCCAAGGAGCCGTGGTTGCGCAGGCAAAGGAGGGCCTAGAGGAGCTATCCCACGTTGAAGGTCAGGAAGGGCGGCGGTGAGGAGATACCCCTCATCCAAGATAAGGAGCAGCAGCTGCGCTTTGCTGGAGCAGCCATGAAGAGATACCCCACGCCCAAGGTAAGAGAAACCCAAGTAAGACGGTAGGTGTTGCAAGAGGGCATCAGAGGGCAGACACACTGAAACCATACTCACAGAAAACTAATCAATCTAATCATACTAGGAACACAGCCTTGTCTAACTCAATGAAACTAAGCCATGCCCATGGGGCAACCCAAGATGAGCAGGTCATGGTGGAGAGATCTGACAGAATGTGGTCCACTGGAGAAGGGAATGGCAAACCACTTCAGTATTCTTGCCTTGAGAACCCCATGAACAGCATGAAAAGGCAAAATGATAGGATACTGAAAGAGGAACTCCCCAGGTCAGAAGGTGCCCAATATGCTACTGGAGATCAGTGGAGAAATAACTCCAAAAGAATGAAGGGATGGAACCAAAGCAAAAAGAATACCCAGCTGTGGATGTGACTGGTGATAGAAGCAAGGTCCGATGCTGTGAAGAGCAATATTGCATAGGAACCTGGAATGTCAGGTCCATGAATCAAGGCAAATTGGAAGTGGTCAAACAAGAGATGGCAAAAGTGAATGTCGACATTCTAGGAATCAGCAAACTGAAATGGACTGGAATGGGTGAATTTAACTCAGATGACCATTATATCTACTACTGCGGGCAGGAATCCCTCAGAAGAAATGGAGTGGCCATCATGGTCAACAAAAGAGTCCGAAATGCAGTACTTGGATACAATCTCAAAAACGACAAAATGATCTCTGTTCGTTTCCAAGGCAAACCATTCAATATCACAGTAATCCAAGTCTATGCCCCAACCAGTAACACTGAAGAAGCTGAAGGTGAACGGTTCTATGAAGACCTACCAGACCTTTTAGAACTAACACCCAAAAAAGATGTCCTTTTCATTATAGGGGACTGGAATGCAAAAGTAGGAAGTCAAGAAACACCTAGAGTAGCAGGCAAATTTGGCCTTGGAATACAGAATGAAGCAGGGCAAAGACTAATAGAGTTTTGCCAAGAAAATGCTCTGGTCATAACAAACACCCTCTTCCAACAACACAAGAGAAGACTCTGCACATGGACATCACCAGATGGTCAACACTGAAATCAGATTGACTATATTCTTTGCAGCCAAAGATGGAGAAGCTCTATACAGTCAGCAAAAACAAGACCAGGAGCTGACTGTGGCTCAGTCCATGAACTCCTTATTGCTAAATTCAGACTGAAATTGAAGAAAGTAGGGAAAACCACTAGGCCATTCAGGTATGACCTAAATCAAATCCCTTATGATTATACAGTGGAAGTGAGAAATAGATTTAAGGGCCTAGATCTGATAGATAGAGTGCCTGATAAACTATGGAATGAGGTTCGTGACATTGTACAGGAGACAGGGATCAAGACCATCCCCATGGAAAAGAAATGCAAAAAACCAAAATGGCTGTCTGCAGAGGCCTTACACATAGCTGTGAAAAGAAGAGAAGTGAAAAGCAAAGGAGAAAAGGAAAGATATAAGCATCTGAATGCAGAGTTCCAAAGAATAGCAAGAAGAGATAAGAAAGCCTTCTTCAGTGATCAATGCAAAGAAATAGAGGAAACCAACAGAATGGGAAAGACTAGGGATCTCTTCAAGAAAATCAGAGATACTAAGGGAACATTTCATGCAAAGATGGGCTCGATAAAAGACAGAAATGGTATGGACCTAACAGAAGCAGAAGATATTAAGAAGAGGTGGCAAGAATACACAGAAGAACTGTACAAAAGATCTTCACGACCCAGATAATCACAATGGTGTGATCACTGACCTAGAGCCAGACATCCTGGAATGTGAAGTCAAGTGGGCCTTAGAAAGCATCACTACGAACAAAGCCAGTGGAGGTGATGGAATTCCAGTTGAGCTATTCCAAATCCTGAAAGATGATGCTGTGAAAGTGCTGCACTCAATATGCCAGCAAATTTGGAAAACTCAGCAGTGGCCACAGGACTGGAAAAGGTCAGTTTTCATTCCAATCCCAAAGAAAGGCAATGCCAAAGAATGCTCAAACTACCGCACAATTGCACTCATCTCACACTCCAAGCCAGGCTTCAGCAATATGTGAACCATGAACTTCCTGATGTTCAATAGGGTTTTAGAAAAGACAGAAAACCAGAGATCAAATTGCCAACATCCGCTGGATCATGGAAAAATCAAGAGAGTTCCAGAAAAACATCTATTTCTGCTTTATTGACTATGCCAAAGCCTTTGTGTGGATCACAATAAACTGTGGAAAATTCTGAAAGAGATGGGAATACCAGACCACCTGACCTGCCTCTTGAGAAATTTGTATGCAGGTCAGGAAGCAACAGTTAGAACTGGACATGGAACAACAGACTGGTTCCAAATAGGAAAAGGAGTACGTCAAGGCTGTATATTGTCACCCTGCTTATTTAACTTATATGCAGAGTACATCATGAGAAACGCTGGACTGGAAGAAACACAAACTGGAATCAAGATTGCCGGGAGAAATATCAATAACCTCAGATATGCAGATGAGACCACCCTTATGGCAGAAAGCGAAGAGGAACTCAAAAGCCTCTTGATGAAAGTGAAAGTGGAGAGTGAAAAAGTTGGCTTAAAGCTCAATATTCAGAAAATGAAGATCATGGCATCTGGTCCCATCACTTCATGGGAAATAGATGGGGAAACAGTGGAAACAGTGTCAGACTTTATTTTTCTGGGCTCCAAAATCACTGCAGATGGTGACTGCAGCCATGAAATTAAGAGATGCTTGCTCCTTGGAAGGAAAGTTATGACCAACCTAGATAGCATATTCAAAAGCAGAGACATTACTTTGCCAACAAAGGTTTGTCTAGTCAAGGCTATGGTTTTTCCTGTGGTCATGTATGGATGTGAGAGTTGGACTGTGAAGAAGGCTGAGCGCCGAAGAATTGATGCTTTTGAACTGTGGTGTTGGAGAAGACTCTTGAGAGTCCCTTGGACTGCAAGGAGATCCAACCAGTCCATTCTAAAGGAGATCAGCCCTGGGTGTTCTTTGGAAGGACTGATGCTAAAGCTGAAACTCCAGTACTTTGGCCACCTCATGCGAAGAGTTGACTCATTGGAAAAGACTCTGATGTTGGGAGGGATTGAAGGCAGGAGGAGAAGGGGACGACAGAGGATGAGATGGCTGGATGGCATCACTGACTCGATGGACGTGAGTCTGAGTGAACTCAGGGAGTTGGTGATGGACAGGGAGGCCTGGCATGCTGCAATTCATGGGGTCGCAAAGAGTCGGACACAACTGAGCGACTGAACTGAACTGAAATGAGCCTTTCCCTTCTCCAGGGGATCTTCCCAACCCAGGTTTCCTTCATTGCAGGCGGATTCTTTACCAACAGAGCTGAAGTGCCTTAACTTTCTTTTCTTGGTATCCAATTCAATGTTTCCTTGGAAATTTTTTATATCGAGTAATATGCATAGATCTAGGTCTGTCTAGCCAAAATTTAGACTTCAATTGAACAAAGTACAGAAAACTACTAGACCATTCAGGTATGACCTAAATCAAATCCCTTACAATTATACAATGGAAGTCACAAATAGATTCAAGAGATTAGATCTGATAGAGTGCCTGAAGAATTACGGATGGAGGTTCATAACATTGTACAGGAGGCAGTGATCAAGACCATCCCCAAGAAAAAGAAATGCAAAAAGGCAAAATGGTTGTCTGAGGAGGCTTTACAAATAGCTGAGTAAAGAAGACAAGTGAAAGGCAAAGGAGAAAAGGAAAGATATATCCACCTGAATGCAGAGTTCCAAAGAATAGCAATGAGAGGTAAGAAAGACTTCCTTAGTGATCAATGCAAAGAAATAGAGGAAAACAATAGAATGGGAAAGACTAGAGATCTCTTCAGGAAAATTAGAGATACAAGGGAACATTTCATGCAAAGATGGGCACAATAAAGGACAAAAACAGTATGGGTATAACAGAAGCAGAAGATATTAAGAAGAGGTGACAAGAATACACAGAAGAACTATGCAAAAAAGATCTTCATGACCCAGATAACCATGATGGTGTGATCACTCACCTAGAGCCAGACATTCTGGAGTGCAAAGTCAAGTGGGCCTTAGGAAGCATCATTATGAACAAAGCTAGTGGAGGTGATGGAATTCCAGTTGAGCTATTTCAAATCCTGAAAGATGATGCTGTGAAAGTGCTGCACTCAATATGCCAGCAAATTTGGAAAACTCAGCAGTGGCCACAGGACTGGAAAGGTCAGTTTCCATTCTAATACCAAAGAAGGGCAATGTCAAAGAATGTTCTAACAGCCACACAATTGCACTCATCTCACACACTAGCAAAGTAATGCTCAAAATTCTCCAAGCCAGGCTTCAACAGTATGTGAACAAAGAACTTCCTAATGTTCAAGGTGGATTTAGAAAAGGCAAAGGAACCAGAGATCGAATTGCCAACATCCATTGCATCATTGAGAAACCAAGAGAATTCCAGAAAATGTCAATGTTAGCTTCATTGACTACGTTAAAGCCTTTGATTGTGTGGTTAACAACAAACTGGAAAATTCTTCAAGAGATGGGAATACCAGACCATCTTACCTGCCTCTTGAGAAATCTGTATGCAGGTCAAGAAGCAACAGTCAGAATTGGACATGGAACAACACACTGGTTCCAAATAGGGAAAGGAGTATGTCAAGGCTGTCTATTGTCACCCTGCTTATTTAACTTTTATGCAGAGTACATCATGAGAAATGCTGAGCTGGATAAGCACAAGCTGGAATTAAGACTGCTGGGAGAAATATCAATATCCTCAGATGTACAGATGATACCACCCTTATGGCAGAAAGTGAAAAGGAACTAAAGAGCCTCTTGATGAGAGTGAAAGAAGAGAGTGAAAAAGCTGGCTTAAAACTCAACATTCAGAAAACTAAGATCATGGCATGTGGTCCCATCACTTCATGTCAAATAGATGGGGAAACAATGGAAATAGTGAGAGACTTTATTTTCTTGGGCTCCAAAATCACTTCAGATGGTGACTACAGCCATGAAATTAAAAGACACTTGCTCTTTGGAAGAAAAGTTATGACAAACCTAGACAGCATATTGAAAAGCAGAAACATTACTTTGCAAACAAAGGTCCATCTAGTCAAGGCTATCTATGGTTTTTCCAGTAATCATGTATGGATGTGAGAGTTGGACTATAAACAAAGCTGAGTCCGAAGAATTGATGCTTTTGAACTGTGTGTTGCAGAAGACTCTTGAGCGTCCCTTGGACTGCAAGGACATCAAACCAGTCAATCCTAAAGGAATCAGTCCTGAATATGCATTGGAAGGACTGGTGCTGAAGCTGAAACTCCAATCCTTTGGCCACCTGATGCAAAGAACCGACTCATTGGAAAAGACCCTGATGCTGGGAAAGATTGAAGGCAGGAGGAGAAGCAGATGACAGAGGATGAGATGGTTGGATGGCATCACCAACTAAATGGACACGAGTTTGAATAAACTCTGCAAGTTGGTGATGGACAGGGAAGACTGGCACGCTCTAGTCAATGCGTCGTCACAAAGAGTTGGACAAGACTGAGCGACTGAACTGAACTGAGTATACACAAGCGTTAAGTCCATGGTATTTAAACTCATTCATAAAACTCATGCTCCAAAACATGGGAAAGGGTATCTTTCAGTACCTTTCATTTTCCTGAAAACTAGTGATGATATGGAATCACATGTTCTGTAACATGAAAGTTGACTTCTTAAGAGAATCCTCCATGAAATACATTGGAGTGTTAGTTCCTAAGAGAAGCTTTTGTTTATCTTAGTGTAAACCCATATCATTAATACCTAATGTTCCTGACTTCTGAATATGAAGTAATACATGAATGGAAACCAGCTGTCCTCTGAGTTAGGTGAGACAGCTCAAAGCACACAGGCATAACTTAACTGCAGTGTTCATAATGACTTTCTAGAAAGCTATTAATCCTGCTAAATAGGGAATCTGTATACTAATCTCACCTTTTTCAATGCAGGAACTATAACGATAGGGCAGCCACGGGAGTGCTTCCTAAACAGCAAGTTTTTTTTTTCCTTGGTCATGAATTCCATTCTTTCTTGACCATTAAAGACTCTTTGGTTCTATCTCTTCACAGCTTATCCCCACTGTGCTACACTTTCTTTTTTTGAAAGTCACAGACAATTTATCTTTCTTTAATTAGATTAGGAGGAAAAAAGTGAAGAACGCATTGTGGGCAGAAGTGCACGCTAAGTCACTTTAGTCGTGTCCGACTCTTTGTGATGCCATGCACTGCAGCCTGCCAGGTTCCTCTGTCCATGGGATTCTCCAGGCAAGAATACTGGAGTTGCCATACCCTCTTTCATGGCAGGAAGCAGTAAGAGTCTTTTAGGGTCTGGCATTGATTTTCATAGCAGAACAGAGACATGGGAACACACAGGTTACTCTTATGTTCCCTAACTATGCTGCTTAAAGGGATGCTGTTGCCATGCTAGTTGGCTATGCTCCACAGGTGGGGTGCTGGTCTTTCCCCAGAAATCTTTATCCTAGTCTTCATCACAAGGAGGGCACTGCCACGTGCTCTTGGCCAGAGTCTCTTGTCCAAGGTCCCTGATTTGGCTGACTACATCCTGCTCAATACGCCTTTTGTCATCACAGCTTGATACATGGTGACTGATTTCAGCCTGGGGAAGCTGATGGAGAGCACTGAAGGGACAAGTAGCCCATGTGTTTGTGACGTCAGGATGATTCTTTCTCCACTTGATGAGATGATAAGGAAACCTGCAGGCCCTAATCTGGTGGTTTTTTTTTTTTTTTTTCTACCATAGGGGCATTATAAAAGCCTTTCAGGGTCCAGGGAATCATGTAAATTTCTTCCATGTTGGCAGTGAAGAAGCCAAGACAAAGAGCTCAGCCAAGACACACTCTCCCTACAGTTGCCTTCAACCCACACCTACTTTACTCTGCTATACTTTCTAAAACACTTTCTAACTTATAAACCTACAACAGCTTTCTATTGTCAAAAGAAATCTTGAGAGACAATGTGGGATAGCAGAAAGAGCCCCAAGTAAGGCCAGCTTTAAAAGTGTGGATGTGTGTGTCTCCACAGCTTTCAAGCACAAAAAGTGAAAAGTATATTCTTCATTCAGTCATGTCCGACCCCATGGAGTGCAGCCTGCCAGGCTCCTCTGTCTATGGGATTTCCCAGGCAAGAATACTGGAGTGGGTTGCTTTCCCTGCTCCAGGGAATCTTCCTGACCCAGGAGCCAAACCCAGGTCTGGCTTTTCATCAATCATTACCATCTCTCCATCTCTCTGTATACAGCCCCAGTATGAATCTCTCATCTCACCCAGCCTCCTCACTGTCCTTTACACACCTGTCAATGTGGCTGTCACTTTCAGAAGGAAAGCCCATCTTCCTCCCTCCTTACCAGTAAACACATTTCCTCTATGGCCCTTTAATTCCAAATATTCTCGGGTTAGAGCTCATAATAACCTCTCTCATGTTTTAGGTTTTAAAATACTATGGCACTGGTATTTATGAACTATTAATATATGACATCTCCTGACACTCAATTTTCAAAAGGCACAACCTCTTCTCCAGTTATTTTTGCATGTACATTTATTCCTATACCTTTAAGTGTATAAATATTTTTTCTAACTCTTGATTCCTCCTTCTTCCCCACCCTTCCCTCATTTTACACATGATTTGAAATCAGTTTCAGTAACAAAAAAGGGAACAATAAATAGACACTGTTTATATGATTCAAATTTTGCTGAGCTTCCTGGCAGCTATAGCTTAAAGGAAAAGTTTAAATCTCATTAGCAGAAAAGAGGAAACATACCAAAAACTTTCTGTGAATTTAACCCTAAAAGAAAGGTTTTTAATGTGAGACATTGTAGGAGATATTGTAAGTGATGTAATGAACAACATCCTTAACATTTGCACAACATTTTTCAAATTTCAGGTAGTTGCTTCTTGAGAGGGCCTCCAATGTGGGTTGAAGACAAAACATTAATATAAATCTAGTGAAGATGATACTTTAAAAAATCCTCTCTGGCTTCTTGCAGAATATTAGGCATTGAGTAGGTGCCTAATAAATACTTGTTAGTGACCTCTTTAAGGGAACTTTTACATTATTTTCACTTGAAAACTAGCGATGGAAATCTGCAATGTTTTTCTCTTACAGGCATCTAAGTAATCAAAGAGAACAGGGAAGGTAAAGAAAGCCAGATCCTTAAGTTAGTGAAGTTTTAATCAATGGTTTGTTTTCTCTGCACAGAAAGTTATGAGTTGGACTTTCCACCCAAAGGAAGTAAGAATTTGGTTGTCAGGCTGAAAAGATATGGTTACATTGAATTAGAACAGATTTTAATATTGATTCTACCCTTTGGCAGAGTTCCCAGTGAGGTAAGAGATAGAGATGCCTCTGGGCTAGACAGCTGGTGTTTGTCAGGTGGAGTAAAATTCAAGCTTTGTTCTCACCCAGACACTCCAAGGGCAAAGCCAGTGGCAGAAGCTGAGCTCTGCTGAAGGAAAGAGATAAAGTGCCCACTCCTGAAGTCAAAGAAAACTTCCCTGTTGGGACAGGCACAGGAAGGCCTCCTGTGGGTCAAAAAGGGAGAGGGTACCACTCCATACTAAATGTGGACCTACCCTCACAGGCCTCTGTGATGGGGTCCATCTTAACAAAAAGTCATGTCCACATGTTGGAGAGGGTCCTAGAATTAAGATCTCTCTTCAGGCCCACTCACTGCTGCCTCTCCAGGATCAGCAGTATGGCAGAGTACCAACCCGAGTCACTCTGGGCTGGAAGCCCAAACAGCTTGCTCGAATCTCATTCTTTTTACTCATCTACCTGGACCACGATTGCCCAACCTCAGCCCTGTTGACAATTGGGGATGGATAATTCCTTCTTGTAGGTGGCTGTCCAGTATAGGGTATTTAGCATCTCTGGTCTCTACCCACTAAATGCCAATAATATTCCCACCTGTAGTCATGATAATCAAAAATGTTTTCAGATATTGCCGAATGTCCCATGATGGGCAAACAACTTCCTTTGTCAAGTTACTGCTTAGAATGTGCTGTGATAGGTACTCAATAGTCTCAGTAAAGCCCATTTACAGCTAGATTCTAGTTGTCAGAGGATACATTTGTAGCCTGTATTTCATTTCTATGTACTTTGTCTTAAAATTACTGTAAATACTCCTTTTGAAAATTTAGGTTTGTACCAGTTGGACTAAATGAAAATGGAATTTTCCTCACCTTAGTTTAGGAAGATAACTCAGAGCCCTGGAGGACAGTAATGAATTATCCCAGGGAAGCACCCAACACACAGAATACAGAGGTGTAGGGGGACCTGTGGGTGCTGGAGTTTTCCCTTTAAAAAACTCACTACTTTTCCCCCCTGGAATTTCATAGGATATCTGTATTTTCTTTGCAGCCTCACGCAAATGTTTTCATGAGCTCCCAATTTGTACACCCAAATATTCACTGACTGTGTCCTCTGACTGTTTCAAGATCCCTCAGCATCAACACAGGGCCTTGGAACCACCTTAGGAGAGCCTGGCTACACCTCACGTGTGTTCTCTGAGCTTTGGGCTCACGTGAATTCATGTGCTCGGAGATAAACAAGACAAAGAAATAAAAACCAAAACATTCAGATGGCTTTGGGGCCCCTATTAACTCAGAGAAAGAGATAGCTGAAAGGAAACCACAAATACACTTGATGAAATGAGGGTTTTGACAGATACTCAATGTGCAGAGCTAAAAGAAAGTTCAGCAGAGAATGCCAGAATAGAGGAGACCAGGGGTTGTTAGAAGTTTCAACAAGAAACAGATGGGTCCATCCGGCTCTAATAAAAGATGAAACTACTTCTTCAAAGCAGCCTAGTTACCTTATGAATATGTGCAGGAAAGAAACCAACGACTGGAAAGAGAATGAGGAAAGGGATTTGTGTTGTGAAAATAAAGAGAGAAACTTCATTAAAATGGAGTCAGGAGGCCACCGGGGGGTGGAGGGAGCTTTCATGCAATATCACTCATTGTCCATGACGGGAAGAATTGTCAAGGTCAGCAGAAGGAAAGAATCATTGATTACAGGCCCCAACAGGAAAATATATACATTGCATCTCCTACAGTTCTGCCAAGAGAATGCACAGGTCATAGCAAACACCCTCTTCCAACAATGCAAGAGAAGACTCCACACATGGACATCAGCAGATGGTCAATATTGAAATCAGACTGATTATATTCTTTGCAGCCAAAGATGGAGAAGCTCTATACAGTCAGCAAAAACAAGACCAGGAGCTGACTGTGGCTCAGATCATGAACTCCTTATTGCCAAATTCAGACTGAAATTGAAGAAAGTAGGGAAAACCACTAGACCATTCAGGTATGACCTAAATCAAGTCCTTAACAATTATACAGTGGGAGTGAGAAATAGATTTAAGGGACTAGATCTGATAGACAGAGTGCCTGGTGAACTATGGATGGAGGTTCGTGACATTGTACAGGAGACAGGGAACAAGACCATTCCCAAGAAAAAGAAATGCAAAAAAGCAAAATGACTGTTTGAGGAGGCCTTACAAATAGCTGAGAAAAGAAGAGAAGCAAAAAGCAAAGGAGAAAAGGAAAGATATAAGCATTGAATGGAGAGTTCCAAAGAAGAGCAAGGAGAGATAAGAAAGCCTTCCTCAGTGATCAATGCAAAGAAATAGAGGAAAACAATAGAATGGGAAAGACTAGAGATCTCTTCAAGAAAATTAGAGATACTAAGGGAACATTTCATGCAAAGATGGGCTCAATAAAGGACAGAAATGGTATGGAACTAACAGAAGCAGAAGATATTAAGAAGAGGTGGCAAGAATACACAGAAGACTGTGCAAAAAAGATCTTGACGACCCAGATAATGACGATGGTGTGATCACTCACCTAGAGCCAAAAATCCTGGAATGTGAAGTCAAGTGGGCCTTAGGAAGCATCACAACGAACAAAGCTAGTGCTGCTGCTGCTGCTAAGTCGATTCAGTCGTGTCCGACTCTGTGCGACCCCATAGACGGCAGCCCACCAGGCTCTGCCGTCCCTGGGATTCTCCAGGCAATAACACTGGAGTGGGTTGCCTTTGCCTTCTCCATTGTGTGAAAGTGAAAAGTGAAAGTGAAGTCCTTCAGTCAAAGCTAGTGGAGGTGACAGAATTCCAGTTGAGCTATTTCAAATTTTGAAAGATGATGCTGTGAAAGTGCTGCACTCAATATGCCAGCAAATTTGGAAAACTCAGCAGTGGCCACAAGACTGGAAAAGGTCAGTTTTCATTCCAATCCCTAAGAAAGGCAATGCCAAAGAATGCTCAAACTACCGCACAATTGCACTCATCTCACTCACTAGCAAAGTCATGCTCAAAATTCTTCAAGCCTAGCTTCAGCAATATGTGATCCGTGAACTTCCAGATGTTCAAGCTGGTTTTAGAAAAGGCAGAGGAACCAGAGATTAAATTGCCAACATCCGCTGGATCATTGAAAAAGCAGGAGAGTTCCAGGAAAACATTTATTTCTGCTTTATTGACTATGCCAAAGCCTTTGACTGTGTGGATCACAAAAAGTTGTGGAAAATTCTTCAACAGATGGGAATACCAGGCCACCTTACCTGCCTCTTGAGAAACCTGTACACAGGTCAGGAAGCAACAGTTAGGACTGGACGTGGAACAACAGACTAGTCCCAAATAGCAAAAGGAGTATGTCAATGCTGTATATTGTCACTATGCTTATTTAACTTATATGCAGAGTACATCATGAGAAAGCCTGGGCTGGATGAAGCACAAGCTGGAATCAAGGCTGCCAGGAGAAATATCAATAACCTCAGATAAGCAGATGACACCACCCTTATGGCAGAAAGTGAAGAAGAACTAAAGAGCCTCTTGATGAAAGTGAAAGAGGACAGTGAAAAAGTTGGCTTAAAACTCAAAATTCAGAAAACAAAGATCATGGCATCCGGTCTTATCACTTCATGGCAAATAGATGGAGAAACAGTGGAAACAGTGTCAGACTTTATTTTGGGGGGCTCCAAAATCACTGCAGATGGTGATTGCAGCCATGAAATAAAAAGACGCTTACTCCTTGGAAGGAAAGTTATGACCAACCTAGGCAGCATATTTAAAAGCAGAGACATTACTTTGTCAACAAAGGTCCGTCTAGCCAAGGCTATGGTTTATCCAGTAGTCATGTATGGACGTGAGAGTTGGACTATAAAGAAAGCTGAGTGCCAAAGAATAGATGCTTTTGAACTGTGGTGTTGGAGAAGACTCTTGAGAGTCCCTTGGACTGCAAGGAGATCCAACCAGTCCATTCTGAAGGAGATCAGCCCTGGGATTTCTTTGGAAGGAATGATGCTAAAGCTGAAACTCCAGTACTTTGGCCACCTCATGCGAAGAGTTGACTCATTGGAAAAGACTCTGATGCTGGGAGGGATTGGGGGCAGGAGAAGAAGGGGACGACAGAGGATGAGATGGCTGGATGGCATCACTGACTTGATGGACGTGAGTCTGAGTGAAGTTCGGGAGTTGGTGATGGACAGGGAGGCCTGGCGTGCTGCAGTCCATGGGGTCGCAAAGAGTCGGACATGACTGAGCGACTGCACCTAACTGACTGAACAGGAAACCAGCTACTCCAGCAACTCAGCCAATGAGAAACAGTCATCAGCCTAGACTCTCACTTTTCTCTGACAGACTAATTCAAAACAATACTTCCTAACTTCCTCTTTTTTCTCTTATAACTTTCCTTTCTTTTGTTGAACTTGCCTATGGCTTTTGCTATGGCTTGCTTGTCCTGAAGTGTAGCTCCTCTGGTATTTCCTAATAAACCCATTTTGGTAAAACAACTGACTGATTTATTTTGAAGGTCAACATCACTTGATGATAAAAATTGGGATGCCAAGAAGACCTCCAACAACTCCCAAGGTGTGTGAACAACCCACAGAGCCCAGAGCTCATTGCTTTCTCACTGATCATGAATTTGAGGAACAGAATCTCCTGGATTTCAAGCTCACACTCTTTGCATTTTGAGTTCAGGCTTTATTTGGGATCTGTTTGAAGGCTTTGTTCTTTCTGAGAGTGTTCATATGGCCTTTGGCCCAATTCCTTTGGAACTGGGCTGTTCCCACTACAACTCTGTCTATTGGAACTCTGTTTATTGGAACTGTGTTGACCTTTAGCCTCATTCCTTTTGGAACTGAGCTGTTCCCACTGGAAGTCTGTCATATCAGAACTCTATCAGAACTGTCCTGATCTTTAGCCTGATTTCTTATGGAACTGGGCTCTTCCTATTGGAACTGTACATTTGGGAATTTTTCTTGTTGATTTAGAGGAAAAAATCCCAAAGAAATGGGATCCCAGTCATCAGAATGCTTTGAGGGTGCCCCCGGCCAGTTTTATGTTTAAAAACTTGGATCTCTCCTTAAAAAGAAGAAAGTAATGCCATTTGCAGCAACATGGATGGACCCAGAGAGTGTCATACTGGGTGAAGTCAGACAGAGAAGGAGAAATATCTTATGATAGCCCTGTAGAATCTAAAAAGAAATGATACAAATGAACTTACAAAACAGAAAGAGACTCACAGATTTAGAGAACAATCTTAGGGTTGCTGTGGGAAGGACAGGGAAAGGGATAGTTAGGTAGTTTGGGATGGACGTGTACACACTGCTATAATTAAAATGGATAATCAATAAGGATCTACTGTACAGCACAAGGAACTCTGCTCGATGTTATCTGGCAGCCTGGATGGGAGGGGGATTCTGGGGAGAATGGGTACATGTACATGTATGACTGAATCTCTTCACTCACTGTTTACTTGAAACTATCATAACATCATTAATCGGCTATAACCCAATACAAAATAAAAACTTAAAAAAAAAACCCAAAACCCTTTCCTCACGCGCATTTCTAACTCAATAGACTGACCTAACCAAAAGTAACTTAGAACACTAATGGCCATTATGGGGAACTTCCAAACTCCTCACACTTTTCTTCAAACTGAATTGGACAGCTGTGGTCTCTAAAGCTATCAAAACCTAATGGGACACATATTTTCAATGATATTTTGAGGCTTCCAAGCATTCTGCTGCTGCGTCACTTTAGTCGTGTCCGACTCTGTGCAACCCCAGAGACCGCAGCCCACCAGGCTTCCCGTCCCTGGGATTCTCCAGGCAAGAACACTGGAGTGGGTTGCCATTTCCTTCTCCAATGCATGAAAGTGAAAAGTGAAAGTGAAGTTGCTCAGTCGTGTCCGACTCTAGCGACCCCATGGACTACAGCCTACCAGGCTCCTCCGTCCATGGGATTTTCTAGGCAAAAGTACTGGAGTGGGGTGCCATTGCCTTCTCCGTTCCAAGCATTATCCAGGGTCTAAAATTGCTTCTCTGCAAATACAATTTCCAAATTAACTGAGTCACTAAAGAAAGACAAGACAGCTTCTCCCCTACTACCTCATTTTTTGAAGGCAGCCCCTTGTGCCCAGCCCCCACCCCTGGTGCCATCTTTCTCCTCTGTTGCACCCTCAGTTTCCCAGTCTCATTCTTTCACCAAGCTGCCCCTTTTCCCTGAGCCTCTCCTCACTTCCCCCTTCTCTGAGGCTATCAGAACCTTTCCCTTTAAAGGTTTCTCTTCTGAGGATCCAAATAAACCCCAAATGTCTTCTGTTCCCTGGACTATAAGGCCAAATTGAGAGCCCTGAAATAACTGAGGAGCCCCATAGGTTTGCTGAAGTATTTAACATTGTTGTTCAAAGTAACCAACCTGGTGTCTCAGATTTTGATCAGTTAGTCCACTTGCTTGTCGCTGATAGTCAAGCCAAACAGTGAACGAATTTTGCTGGATGAGAACATCCTGAACAGATGTAGAAAAACAAACTCTTAACTTTTAGCAAAAGGCTAGAACACTGCCTGAAAACTTTCACTGGGCAATTACAGTAGCTCTTCCTAAGCCTGATCGAAATAAAATGAAGGCTTGCCCACAGAAATCTGAGGAACCCCTTCATGACGATTATAACAGACTTCAGATTGTTTTCAAATGAAATTCAGGTCTTCCTTCAGATGCTGAATCCACTCAGGTAGACTTTAACTCTATGTTTATTAATGGGCTGAACTAGGATCTTTCTCTGTTGGTTAAAAGACCCAGGGTTGGAGTGGGAAGCCATGTCTACTTCAGAATTTAGTTAATTTAGCAAATCAGCTCATTTGAACTCTACCTGACTCAATTAAATGAGAGACCACTAGAATTCTTAATTTTCAACTCCAGCAAATGAAGGCCCTGAAACAAAACTGAAAAGCCCCTAGTGGGACTTTCCTGGTTGTCCAGTGGTTAGGACTCCTTGTTTTCCCTGCAAGGGGCATGGGTTCGATCCCTGGTCAGGGAACTGACATCCCATATGTTGTGTGCCCAGGAAAAAAAAAAAAAAAACTATCAAAAACCTATTACTGCTGTTTCTATAAGAACCAAAATATTGAACAAAAGGTTGTTATAAATTCAGGTGCTCCAGGAGTTTTCAGCCCTCTAGCCAGTCTAATTCCCAAGACCTCCTGATTCCCAATGATGGGGCCTCCGAGGAGCTACAGGAGCTCTTCCTAATCCTCTCTCTTAATCAGCTTAGAGACACCACTCTCCAGATTGGGAATGTATCTCTCTGTCCTTATGGACCCAGAGCTACCCTCTCAGCGCTCAACCAACTGCTATAAAGCAGCCCCTGCCTCAGAGCACTAAGACAGTTCAAAGAGTGAGGATCCTTAGTAAACCTCCCCAGCTTCCCATCTCTAAACCTTCTGAGAGATACATACCTTTTTTCTCCTTAGTTCCTCTGCTCCTATTCATTTAGTAGGCTGAGGCTTCTTAGAAAAGTATCATGCTGGAATTTCCATCTCCTAAAAGGCAAAAACAATGCTAGAATTTGACAGTAGCAATAGCCAACCAAGTGAACTGAATGACGTTTCACCATCTTTTATTTGCTTTTATTTTTGTTGGCAGTATAGCTGAATATGGGGACGCTGGCCATTTATCCCTACTGGATCAGCTACCACTCTCTTTATGGGAAAAATCTTCAAGGGATATTTGTAGAATCCACAGTGCACCCCCTGTCAAGATTCGAATAGATCCCTCAAAGCCTCTCTTCAGAATTAACACCCTATAAATAAAGGAGTCCTTCAAGGCATCAAGCCATAATAGAGGATTACAAGGCTCAGAGCCTATCACCCTCTGTTCTAGTCCCTGTGCATATGTGTGTGTGTGCGCGCACACTCATGCATGTTCAGTCGCTTCAACTGTGCCCAACTCTTTGCTACTCTATGGACTATAGCCTGCCAGGCTCCTCTGTCCATGGAATTCTCCAGGCAAGAATACTGGAGTGGGTTGTCATGCCCTCCTCCAGGGGATCTTCCTGATCCAGGGATCGAACCTATGTCTCCTGTACTACAGGTGGATTCTTTACCGCTGAGCCACGGGGTAAGCCCTCTGGTCCCTGTAATACCCATTTTACCTGTAGGAAAACTCAAGGGCCCCGATGAACATTCAACCAGAACTTACAAGCAATAAACCACTCTTTCATCCCTTGACACCCTGTTGTTCCCAACCTCCACACACTACTGACATCCAGTCCCACTGAAAGCACATTTTCACTGTAATTAATTTATGGAGTACATTCTTTAGTATTCCAGTTGATAAGACTAAACAACACCCTTTTGCGCTCACTTGGAAAGAAAGGCAATAAATTTGGACAGTAATGCCCCTGCATTTCACAGGAAGTTTACCTTACTCTTCACAAATCATGAAGGTTGATTTGGATGGTGTAAAGTTTTCTGCAGGCTCTACTTTTGTTATACTATGTGAGTAGTTTGCTTCTCTGCTCCCTTTCTCAAGCTTTTTCACAGGACGACAACATTCATATGTTAAAACTGTTGGCCTTGAAGGGACATAGGGTCTCCAATTAAAAACTGCTGTTTGCTCAAACTCAAGCTTGATATTCAGGCACTTCTCAGTCTTTTGAGCTAGTCACAGCACATTGAATGCACCTGGCCTCTGCCTCTTTTGATCAACAGCTGATAAAAAGGAGATAAATTTCATTATCATAAAGGCCTAATTGCTTGTGTTAAAAATAACCATGCTTTGGTAGAGCAATCCTTTCACAGCGTGCTCCCAGGAGGCAAAGACCCTAAGCATCACACTTTGCAGCCTGCCTATTGGAAAAGATGCCTCCAGAAAGACTTCCTTCAGCCTTGCTGGAAAGCCCCTATTAGGTACTGCTAACCATTCCTTGATTGGAGAAGGAAATGGCAACCCACTCCAGTGTTCTTGCCTGGAGAATCCCAGGGATAGGGGAGCCTGGTGGGCTGCCATCTCTGGGGTCGCACAGAGTCGGACACGACTGAAGCGACTTAGCAGCAGCAGCAGCAACCATTCCTTGTGCCGTCAAACTCTACGAAACAGACTCTTGGATTCAAAAACCAATTCTTCTGCTATTCCCAAATAACCCCATTTTTGCTAAAATATGACTGCTTTATTTTTAAGGTTAACAGTGTTTAACTTCACTACATTGAGATCTTATTTGTATACCATGTGTATCCATAGTCCCTTACCTGTTAATATTTTTAGATAAACTTCACATGATAGAAAAGGGATTCTATTATAGGGGAAAACTTTGTGAATAACTTTTTTTCCTTATAATAACTGCATAAATGAAGATATAGCTGATCTACACGAATTAGGTGTTGCTGTGATATGAGAAATTGGGCTTCCCAGGTGGCTCAGTGGTAAAGAATATGCCTGCCAATGTGAGAGATGCAGGAGAGGCAGGTTTGATATCTGGGTCAGGAAGATCCCCTGGAGGAGAAAATGGCAACTGACTTCAGTACTCTTGCCTGGAAAATCCCATGGACAGAGGAGCCTGGTGGGCTGCAGTCCGTGGGGTCTCAGAGAGTCTTGATATGAATAAGCACACACGCTCATGATGTGGGAAAAAACCAAGAACGTCGACAGTTCAGTTTACTAACTAGACTAGGTTGGTTTCTTAGAAGCCTGTGATATAAAAAAAGTCAACATTTATGTACCAAATGAAACACTACTTGACGTCTGTAACTATACCACAAAGTGTTACAACACTGGAAAGGCAAGAGATCTAGAATAGCTGAAATGATCTTGAAAAAAAAAAAAAGGCTGGGGGACTCAGATATCAATTTCAAAACTCAGTAACTGTAGTAATCAAGACAGTGTGGTACCAGCATAGGACAGACATGCGGTGAATCAAAGAGAATTGAGAGTGAGAAGTAAAGGGTATCACGTATGGTGCACTGACTTGACAGAGGGGCCAAACCAGTTTAGTGGGAAAAGTCTTTTCAACCAATAGTGGTAATAGGACAACTGGATTCCACATGCAAAAGAATGAATTTGGACCCCTACTCCCCACCACACGGAAAAAGTAACTTAAAGTGAATCACAGGCATAAGTCTAAGAGCAAAAACTACATAACTCTTAGAAGAAACACAGGAGTAAGTCTTTATGATCTCAGATTAGGCAATAATTTCTTAGCTACAACAGCAAAATCACAAGATTGATTAGCAGAACATCATTAAAATTAAAACTGTCCATTAAAGAACACAATCAAGAAAATGAAGACCATCCACAGATAGGAAAATATTTGCAAATCATGTATCTGATAAGGGATTTGTATATGGAATATATAAAGAACTCTTACAACTCAACAACACAAAGGCATTTATCCAAAGAAGAGACACAAACAACCAATAAGCACAGGAACAGATGTTCAACACTTGGTCTTCACAGAAATGCAAATTAAGACAGTGAGCTAATATATCCCATCTATTGGGATGCTACAATCAAAGAGATGGACAATAACAAGTGTTACTGTTACTGTTATTATGGCAGAGAGAGATTGGAACCCTTATACTTTGCTGGTGGGAATGTAAAATCACGCACCAACTTTGGGAAGCAGTTTGGCAGTTTTATCAAACCGGTCAAACCTAAAGGAAATCAATCCTGCATATTTATTGGAAGGACTGATGCTGAAGATGAAGTTTCAATACTTTGGCCACCTGATGTGAAGAGCCAACTCACTGGAAAAGACCCTGATGCTGGCAAAGATTGAAAGCAAAAGGAGAAGGGGACGGCAGAGGATCAGATGGTTAGATAGCATCACTGACTAAATAGACATGAATTTGAGCAAACTCCAGGAGATGTGGAGGACAAAAAAAGCCTAGTGTGATACAGTACATGGGGTCACAGAGAGTATCAGATCAGATCAGATCAGATCAGTCGCTCAATTGTGTCTGACTCTTTGCGACCCCATGAATCGCAGCACACCAGGCCTCCCTGTCTATCACCAACTCCCGGAGTTCACTCAGACTCATGTCCATCGAGTCAGTGATGCCATCCAGCCATCTCATTCTCTGTCGTCCCCTTCTCCTCATGCCTCCAATCCCTCCCAGCATCAGAGTCTTTTCCAATGAGTCAACTCTTCGCATGAGGTGGCCAAAGTACTGGAGTTTCAGCTTTAGCATCATTCCTTCCAAAGAAATCCCAGGGCTGATCTCCTTCAGAATGGACTGGTTGGATCTCCTTGCAGTCCAAGGGACTCTCAAGAGTCTTCTCCAACACCACAGTTCAAAAGCATCAATTCTTTGGTGCTCAGCCTGCTTCACAATCCAACTCTCACATCCATACATGACCACAGGAAAAACCATAGCCTTGACTAGACGGACCTTTGTTGGCAAAGTAATGTCTCTACTTTTGAATATGCTATCTAGGTTGGTCATAACTTTCCTTCCAAGGAGCAAGCGTCTCTTAATTTCATGGCTGCAGTCACCATCTGCAGTGATTTTGGAGCCCCCCAAAATAAGTCTGACACTGTTTCCACTGTTTCCCCATCTATTTCCCATGAAGTGCTGGGACCAGATGCCATGATCTTCGTTTTCTGAATGTTGAGCTTAAAGCCAACTTTTTCACTCTCCACTTTCACTTTCATCAAGAGGCTTTTGAGTTCCTCTTCACTTTCTGCCATAAGGGTGGTGTCATCTGCATATCTGAGCTTATTGATATTTCTCCCGGCAATCTTGATTCCAGCTTGTGTTTCTTCCAGTCCAGCGTTTCTCATGATGTACTCTGAATAGAAGTTAAATAAGCAGGGTGACAGTATATAGCCTTGACAAACTCCTTTTCCTATTTGGAACCAGTCTATTGTTCCATGTCCAGTTCTAACTGTTGCTTCCTGACCTGCATACAAATTTCTCAAGAGGCAGATCAGGTGGTCTGGTATTCCCATCTCTTTCAGAATTTTCCACAGTTTACTGTGATCCACACAGTCAAAGGCTTTGGCATAGTCAATAAAGCAGAAATAGATGCCTTTCTGGAACTCTCTTGCTTTTTCCATGATCCAGCAGATGTTGGCAATTTGACCTCTGGTTCCTCTGCCTTTTCTAAAACCAGCTTGAACATCAGGAAGTTCATGGTTCACATATTGCTGAAGCCTGGCTTGGAGAATTTTGAGCATTACTTTACTAGCATGTGAGATGAGTGCAATTGTGCGGTAGTTTGAGCATTCTTTGGCATTGCCTTTCTTTGGGATTGGAATGAAAACTGACCTTTTCCAGTCCTGTGGCCACTGCTGAGTTTTCCAAATTTGCTGGCATATTGAGTGCAGCACTTTCACAGCATCATCTTTCAGGATTTGGAATAGCTCAACTGGAATTCCATCACCTCCACTAGCTTTGTTTGTAGTGATGCTTTCTAAGGCCCACTTGACTTCACATTCCAGGATGTCTGGCTCTAGGTCAGTGATCACACCACCGTGATTATCTGGGTTGTGAAGATCTTTTGTACAGTTCTTCTGTGTATTCTTGCCACCTCTTCTTAATATCTTCTGCTTCTGTTAGGTCCATACCATTTCTGTCTTTTATCGAGCCCATCTTTGCATCAAATGTTCCCTTAGTATCTCTGATTTTCTTGAAGAGATCCCTAGTCTTTCCCATTCTGTTGGTTTCCTCTATTTCTTTGCATTGATCACTGAAGAAGGCTTTCTTATCTCTTCTTGCTATTCTTTGGAACTCTGCATTCAGATGTTTATATCTTTCCTTTTCTCCTTTGCTTTTCACTTCTCTTCTTTTCACAGCTATGTGTAAGGCCTCTGCAGACAGCCATTTTGGTTTTTTGCATTTCGTTTCCATGGGGATGGTCTTGATCCGTGTCTCCTGTACAATGTCATGAACCTCATTCCATAGTTTATCAGGCACTCTATCTATCAGATCTAGGCCCTTAAATCTATTTCTCACTCCCACTGTATAATCATAAGGGATTTGATTTAGGTCATACCTGAATGGCCTAGTGGTTTTCCCTACTTTCTTCAATTTCAGTCTGAATTTAGCAATAAGGAGTTCATGGACTGAGCCACAGTCAGCTCCTGGTCTTGTTTTTGCTGACTGTATAGAGCTTCTCCATCTTTGGCTGCAAAGAATATAATCAATCTGATTTCAGTGTTGACCATCTGGTGATGTCCATGTATAGAGTCTTCTCTTGTGTTGTTGGAAGAGGGTGTTTGTTATGACCAGAGCATTTTCTTGGCAAAACTCTTATTAGTCTTTGCCCTGCTTCATTCCGTATTCCAAGGCCAAATTTGCCTGCTACTCTAGGTGTTTCTTGACTTCCTACTTTTGCATTCCAGTCCCCTATAATGAAAAGGACATCTTTTTTGGGTGTTAGTTCTAAAAGGTCTGGTAGGTCTTCATAGAACCGTTCAACTTCAGCTTCTTCAGCGTTACTGGTTGGGGCATAGACTTGGATTACTGTGATATTGAATGGTTTGCCTTGGAAACGAACAGAGATCATTTTGTCGTTTTTGAGATTGCATCCAAGTACTGCATTTCGGACTCTTTTGTTGACCATGATGGCCACTCCATTTCTTCTGAGGGATTCCTGCCCGCAGTAGTAGATATAATGGTCATCTGAGTTAAATTCACCCATTTCAGTCCATTTCAGTTTGCTTATTCCTAGAATGTCGACATTCACTCTTGCCATCTCTTGTTTGACCACTTCCAATTTGCCTTGATTCATGGACCTGACATTCCAGGTTCCTATGCAATATTGCTCTTCACAGCATCGGACCTTGCTTCTATCACCAGTCACATCCACAGCTGGGTATTCTTTTTGCTTTGGCTCCATCCCTTCATTTTTTCTGGAGTTATTTCTCCACTGATCTCCAGCAGCATATTGGGCACCTTCTGACCTGGGGAGTTTCTCTTTCAGTATCCTATCATTTTGCCTTTTCATACTGTTTATGGGGTTCTCAAGGCAAGAATACTGAAGTGGTTTGCCATTCCCTTCTCCAGCGGACCACAGTCTGTCAGATCTCTCCACCATGACCCGCCCATCTTGGGTTGCCCCACGGGCATGGCTTAGTTTCATTGAGTTAGACAAGGCTGTGGCCCTAGTGTGATTAGATTGACTAGTTTTCTGTGAGTATGGTTTCAGTGTGTCTGCCCTCTGATGCCCTCTTGCAACACCTACCATCTTACTTGGGTTTCTCTTACCTTGGGCGTGGGGTATCTCTTCACGGCTGCTCCAGCAAAGCGCAGCCATTGCTCCTTACCTTGGACGAGGGGTATCTCCTCGCCGCCGCCCTTATGACTTTCAACGTGGGATAGCTCCCCTAGGCCCTCCTGCGCCCACGGAGCCACTGCTCCTTGGACGTGGGGTTGGTCCTCCCATCCACCGCCCCTGGCCTCAGGCGTGGGGTTGCTCCTCCCCACGCCCCATAGTAAAAGCCACTGATTTATACACTTTTCTGGTTTTAGAAAAGGCAGAGGAACCAGAGGTCAAATTGCCAACATCCGCTGGATCATGGAAAAAGCAAGAGAGTTCCAGAAAGGCATCTATTTCTGCTTTATTGACTATGCCAAAGCCTTTGACTGTGTGGATCACAGTAAACTGTGGAAAATTCTGAAAGAGATGGGAATACCAGACCACCTGATCTGCCTCTTGAGAAATTTGTATGCAGGTCAGGAAGCAACAGTTAGAACTGGACATGGAACAATAGACTGGTTCCAAATAGGAAAAGGAGTTTGTCAAGGCTATATACTGTCACCCTGCTTATTTAACTTCTATTCAGAGTACATCATGAGAAATGCTGGACTGGAAGAAACACAAGCTGGAATCAAGATTGCCGGGAGAAATATCAATAAGCTCAGATATGCAGATGACACCACCCTTATGGCAGAAAGTGAAGAGGAACTCAAAAGCCTCTTGATGAAAGTGAAAGTGGAGAGTGAAAAAGTTGGCTTTAAGCTCAACATTCAGAAAACGAAGATCATGGCATCTGGTCCCAGCACTTCATGGGAAATAGATGGGGAAACAGTGGAAACAGTGTCAGACTTATTTTGGGGGGCTCCAAAATCACTGCAGATGGTGACTGCAGCCATGAAATTAAGAGACGCTTGCTCCTTGGAAGGAAAGTTATGACCAACCTAGATAGCATATTCAAAAGTAGAGACATTACGTTGCCAACAAAGGTTCGTCTAGTCAAGGCTATGGTTTTTCCTGTGGTCATGTATGGATGTGAGAGTTGGATTGTGAAGCAGGCTGAGCACCAAAGAATTGATGCTTTTGAACTGTGGTGTTGGAGAAGACTCTTGAGAGTCCCTTGGACTGCAAGGAGATCCAACCAGTCCATTCTGAAGGAGATCAGCCCTGGGATTTCTTTGGAAGGAATGATGCTAAAGCTGAAACTCCAGTACTTTGGCCACCTCATGCGAAGAGTTGACTCATTGGAAAAGACTCTGATGCTGGGAGGGATTGGGGGCAAGAGGAGAAGGAGACGACAGAGGATGAGATGGCTGGATGGCATCACTGACTCGATGGACATGAGTCTGGGTGAACTCCGGGAGCTGGTGATAGACAGGGAGGCCTGGTGTGCTGCGATTTATGGGGTCGCAAAGAGTCGGACATGACTGAGCGACTGATCCGATCTGATCTGATTGGATAAACCTGTAAATATAGTAAAAGCCACTGATTTATACACTTTAAATGAAATCTTAGGGAACTGCCTGGCTGTCCAGTGGTTAGGACTCTTTCACTGCATGGGACACAGGTTCAATCCCTGGTCAAGGAAATAAGATCACATGAGTGGCGTGGCAAAAGTAAATAGATAAATGGGGGCACTTTATGGTATGTAAATTATATCCTGACAAAGCTGTTAATTTATGTTCTGCTTAGTAATACAGACTTTTTCTGAGATTTAAAGACATCATGGTGATCTTAACTGTTCTCTAGGATTTTGGTGGTAAATTTTTGTATACAGTAAATATCACTAAAGACAAATCCAAACCAAAGAATAGTCCTAAGAAAACACCCTTTGTATGTTCATCTGCTGTTGGTAGAGGAGTTAATTTTTAATCTCAGGTTGATTTCTTGGTATCCAGAATGCTTTATTTTTGCTGTGAGTTGCTTCCTGAAGTGATTACCTGTCTATTGCCCACACCCCGTCATTAAAAATAAGAAAAGATCACATAATTATTTCTTTAATATGTTCATTTTATATATTGGAATGAAAGTAGATTAAAGATCTGTTCCATAGGTTACAGCTGTTTATACTATAACTCATTACTTCTCAGAGTCACAAGTCTTAACAGCTAGCTGTGCATATCTAAAGTGTAAATTCCTGGTGTTTTTACACTTTTCACAGTGAAACTTATCCAGATTTGTCTACAGGAGCTATTTCTGTTTGTTGTACACTGAGAAAGAGCTACATAGGATGAGAAATGAAAGGTCTCATGGGACTAAAAATGAAATATCTTTTATGGCAACTTAAAAACCTTACTATCACTACTTGGGCTTTCTTGGTGGCTCAGTAGTAGAGAAGCCATCTGACAATACAGAAAACGCAGGTTCGATCCCTGATCGCAGAAGATCCCACCTGCTTGCAGCGACTAAGCCTAGGCGCTACAATATTGAACTTGTGCTCCAGAGCATGGCAACAACAATTACTGAAGCCTGTGTGCCCTAGAGCCTGTGTTCTGCAACAAGAGAAGCCACAGCAATGAGAAGCCTGTGCACCGCAACTAGAGAAAAACCCACGCAGCAACGAAGACCCAACACAGCCAAAAATAAATAAGGTTAAATAAAAAATGTTATTATCACTACTTGTAGTAATTACAAGGTTTTCTTCACAAAAGTATTTTGACTCACAATCAATTTTTAACCTTGGGACAACTTCTTGTTATCAATATATGTCATGTACCTGAACATATGGCTCAAGAGCCACTATCAGCCACCCCACTGCAAGAGATGTAAACTAATTCAAATTTAACCTGAAGAGAATTCAGAACCTGCCATTAAAACTCATATTGTGTATTTTGAAGAAAAACAAGTCACTTTTAACTATATGCTTTGGGGAATTATTGGTAGACTTGCTTATTCATATATTTTTAAAGATTACCTTTTCTCCCCTGCATACCCAAGTCTCTGTTTCACTCCTTTGCATTCAATCCCACGGGTTTTTTCTTTCTAAAAATCTAGGAATCTTTACAGAAATATTGTGTTTCCCCTTAAATTAACAAGATTAGGAGGCATTGAAGCTAAGTGACCCTAAATTCTATGGCACCCTCAGGTATTAGACATGCAAAAACTGTAAGAGGCACCAAAATTCACTAGGGAAGAGAAAAAAATACTTTGAAGTTTTTTTGACTATTTTTAAAATTGTGTTTAAGAATAATACCTTGCAAGCCAATTTTAACATTATCCAGAACATAGCATCTAAATACTATGATAGTTTCTTTCCCCACATCCTTGTAAGCCAATTGTAACATTATCCAGAACATAGCATCTAAATACTATGAGCGAAGTTTTTTCCCCCGCATCTTCAGAAATCAGTACAACTTTATAATCCCTTATCTGAAACCTTATTTGGCCTGATAGGTTTCAGAATTCAGAACATTTATCAGAAAAGTGTGTCTGCCACATATTATGTAACATCACTAGAAAGCACAGAAGATGCACTGCAACCAAACTCATTCCTATTTTTGTAGCAAACTTACAAATACTCATTTGTATCCTCAGTTTCCTTCTGGTCAGATTTTACAGAGTTAGGAAAAGATTGGGACCTGGGACGGACATGTTAATTTGAAATCCAGTTATTTATATTTGATATCCATTTCACAATCACTGTAAACTATTGGCCTTTTCTTTCACAAAAATGAAAATGTATTTAAAATGAAAACTGAAGCAGTGTATTTCCAGGAGTAAATGTAAAATAGACTTGCTTGTGAAACTATGTTAATTGTATTACGATCTTTCTCTAGCACTTGCCTAATTCCCTCGGGTTAAAAACTTCATTTCTTGGTGCGACAGTAGAAGGTATCAGGTCAGCCTGAAGCTTGCAGTATGAGTCCCTGCGCGCTTCAAGGGCCTTGGGCAGCAGGAAGACCTGTGGGAGGGTAGGGAAGCTCCGATAGCCCAGTGCTGCAGGATGTCTAGCTGGGCAAATTTCAGCCCCAGTGGATGAAGCAAAAGAGAGACCAAGTGGGGATTTATGTGGTTACTGTTCTCTTGGTAGGACACGGAGGGAACGACAGTATTCCTCCTTAAGGCACTGGTATAAATTCTTACTTGGGAGTTACAAAAATGACAAGGAATTCTTCACTTTGGGAAGAGCGGCTGCTAAGTAGGAGCTGGGGCTCGAAGAGGAACAGCGCAGCGAGTCTTGCACAGCTTGCGTGAAAATGGGCCATTTGTTTTTATACCGGTTCCAGAGAGGCACCTGAGCGGAGTGCAGCCGGCCCTCAGCTCCAGCCACGTCCCGAGTGAGGCGCTGTGGTCCAACACCTGCAAGCAGTAAACCGCTGCCACGCTGGGTTCGGACTGTGGCCCTTACGGCCTGCCCGCCAGGCCTGTAAGTGGCGGGCAGCGGACCAGGAAAGCCCGAAAAAGGCGTGGCCAAGTCGCGAGAAAGCGCAGGCCCAGCCGGCCCTCAGTCCCTTCAAGGACGGGGCGGGACCCTCAGGGCATCCCAACAAATCCCCGTTTCCCGTTAACCGCGGGGCGGGACCCTCGCGGCTTTCCGTCCAATTCTCGCGCCTCTGGGCGTGAGGGAAGCAGGCGGGTGCTGCTGGGGGCTGCAGCGGAGTTGGTGAAGCGCAGAGCGGGGTGGGGACTACTTGGCTGGCAGAGTTTGCGCTCCCTCCCTCTCTACCCTAACATTTTGGGGGTGGGGAGAAGTTAAGGACAGAGTTAAATGGTGTAGAGCGGCAGAGGTGACAGGACTCGGCGGAGGTAACTTCGTGCTTGTCTCTGGCCCGGGTCTGAGAAGTACTCCTGAAGTTGGGCCGCTGGGCTGGTCCGTGGTGGTGCTTCGTTAGATTGCTGTCACCTGGTGGCTTTTAGAGTGTGTGCGGAGCTGCCTTTGCTTTGGTGGGGAGCGTCTCCGAGCTCTCGTCGCCCTCTCCTCCTGTCTCTAGTGCCAGGCTTTGAACTTGGCAGCCCTGCGATAAATCGCCAGCACCAGGTACCTGGGCACCGGGAGGTACATGGTAATCTTGGGCTTATCTAATGGAAGGAGTGCGGTTGTCCTAGTAATTCACCTAGTTAATCCGTGTAGTAATTTTTATCTAGCTTTCTGGCAGATGGACTTTTTGTGTGTGTTTGCTGTGAATTCCGAAGGGATGAGACTTGGCGCCTCCCAAGCCTTCAGTTCGGAGAAGGCAATGGCACCCCACTCCAGTACTTTTGCCTAGAAAATCCCATGGACGGAGGAGCCTGGTAGGCTGCAGTCCATGGGGTCGCTAAGAGTCGGACACGACTGAGCGACTTCACTTTCACTTTTCACTTTCATGCATTGGAGAAGGAAATGGCAACCCACTCCAGTGTTCTTGCCTGGAGAATCCCAGGGACGGGAAGCCTGGTGGGCTGACGTCTCTGTGGTCTCACAGAGTCGGACACGACTGAAGCGACTTAGCAGCAGCAGCAGCAGCAACCCTTCAGTTGTATGTCTTCCACCCTCTTTTACTAGTTTTTGGTAATTTTTTACTCCTGGAATTGTTAAGCTTGTTTTCGTCCTGCCCACAGTTCACCGGCTCAGTTCATACCCCTGTGGTTCCTGAACAGAATTGTTACAACAAGCACTTGGCAGTCCTAAACAACTCGTCTTGGTTTACCGGTATGTGGTTCCTTTTACTTCTTTTTCCTGATTCTGTTTTGTACTCAGTTTCCATCTTACTGCTCCCAGGTGGCCCACTGTAATTAAGTCCGGCATCATCACTTTCCTAAAGCATTTATTTATAGGTTCTTTTGGAATTGTATTATTCAGTCTTTGTGATTGAGAGTTCAAAACAATCCTCCATGAAAGAATCTGATAATTCACATTTTTCCTGTGTACCTCTGGCTGAGTTAAGACCATAGTGAGTATGGAATTGATCGTCGTGGTCTCAGATGCCTAGAGTCTAAGTGGCACGGATGTATACAGAGAATAGCGTGTTTTTCTACACAGGTGTATTAGTTTCCTATTGCTACATAACAATTTATCACAAACCTAACAGTTAAAAAAGAAATTTATTAACCTGCATCTCTATAGATGCAAAGTTTGGGTAGGTTTAGCTGGGTTCACTGCTTAGTGTCTCACAAAGCTGAAATGAATTTGTTGGTCCGGCCTTTCTGAGGGAGAATCCATCTTCAGATTCATTGAGGTTGTTGGTAGAATTAATTTCCATGCAGTTATTAATTTCCATGCAGAATTAATTTCCCATCAGGACCGAGGTTCTCATTTCTTTACTGGCTGTCACCTGGGGCCTCTCTCAGTTCCACGGGAGCAAGTGCATTTTCAAAGCCAGACAGCACCTTTAACCCTTCCACCTCTTGGAGAAAGCTTTCTGCTCCTAAGAGCTCAAGTGATTAGATTAGGCCCACCTGGATAATCCCTCTTCTTTAAGGTCAATTTTGCAATAACACCATCACAGTCCAAGAAGTGATAATCTCATATTCACAGGTTCTGGGTATTAGAGGGGGCAGAATCAAGAGGGCCACTTACAGAAATCCTGCTTAACATGATGTGATTGTCTCAAAACTAGATTATTTTTATAATTCAGTTTCAAAGGTATTAAGGAAAAAATTAACCCTAACAATGATTATTTGAGTATCCTCTCTACAGATAAAGAAATTCAGATAAAGTTATTTGTCTCAGGGCATGTGAGTAGAAAATGATGAGTTGGCATTTGGACCCAGATCTGCATTTCTTTTAGTCCTAAAGCCATGTTTATGGATGGTCACAGTGAAGTGCAGTTAGTCATTTAGATAGGAAAAAGCTGAGGAATTGGGATATTTGTTGTATCTCAGTTTTGGATTATCTCTTTATATTAGTGGTGTAGGCTAAGCTCTTCTTCCTTAACAAAGAAAGCCAAACTACAGTGGCATAAGTAAAAGGGTTTTTTTTTTTTTGGTGGTGGTGGTGGTTTTTGTTTGTTTTTCTTATACATCTAGAGGAAGGAGTCCAGGTCTAGTAGGAAGATGCTAACAGCCTCAATACCTGTCTCCTATAAATGGGTCCAAAGTGCTAGTCCAGTTGGCACTTTCCTGCTTGGCAGTGAGAAGAGAAAGCAGAGAACACCTGTAGTTCCTTACAGGGGCATAAGCTGGAGGCAGCATACACATCTAAAAGCCATACTGAGCTCCAAGGGAGAGTAGGAGAGATACAGCTGTGTGGCCTGCTACCCAGCTGAGACTCAGGATTCTGTTAAGAAAGGGTGAGAATTATATTGGCTTAGAGCAGTCTCTGCCACACCATTGTTTTTTTTTTTGTTTGTTTGTTTTTTGTTTTTTTTTTTTTAAGTAATGTTTTATTCTGTAACTTTCTGTGAGTGGAATATACTATTTGACTTTGCTATTAGTTTTAACAAGTAGTATTTGAAAGGCCAGGAAATTCTTAATATTACTGTTCCTTGATTTCTCAGCTGCTATTTTAATATATTGGAGAAGGAAATGGCACCCCACTCCAGTACTCTTGCCTGGAAAATCCCACGGACGGAGGAGCCTGGTAGGTTACAGTCCGTGGGGTCGCAGAGAGTCGGACACGACTGAAGTGACTGAGCACATTTTAATATATAATTTTAAAGGCTTCTTTGAGGAATTTCTTTTTCTATTCACATTTTGTGTTACTTTGATTTCTCTGAAAATTAATACATCTGGAAAATGTTCAAGATTGCTTCATGATACTCGATCATTCTGTGTAGGCCTCACTGCACAATTAGGTTACAGCAGCTTGTTGTATGACTTATGCATTCTGTTGATTTATGCATTCTGTAATATTTTGTAAGTTTATGATTTAATGACTCTTCCATACCTTCATATTTTCCTCTTGAAATTTCTTTCTCTCAGTCCATTATCCTTTTCTATACATCTGCATTCTACGTACCCATTTAGACTGACTGTAAGTCCCCTCTCCCACTATCAGGTATGGGAGGAAGATTATGGTCAAACAGATCTGTATTTGAGTTGTTGGTTTGATCTTAGGCAATTTACTAAATCTCTAAGATTTGACTTCTTATGTAAATGGCAGTGAATGCCGTTTTTCATAGAATGAAGATGAAGGAGATGATACATTTTCTATCACACTTACTGCAATACTTGGCTCAAAAAAATATAGTGATCTTGAGGATCACTCCTTGATCTCTAGCAATTTGAGACTGTTTTTTTTTTTTTTTTAATTGATTTTCTCTCTCAGGCAAATCTGTGAATTCCTAAGGACTAGAACCAAGTCCTAGATATACTGTGATCCCTAAATATTGACGTAGTGGATTGAAACTAGTATAATATTTATGGGAGTTAATTATGAGGGCTTTTTTCTATAGTGTGCCTATTGTGACTGCATCATGGAAAATCAACTGGCTAAATCAACTGAAGAAAGGACATTTCAGTACCAAGATTCCCTTCCATCGCTGCCTGTTCCTTCACTTGAAGAATCATTAAAAAAATACCTTGAATCGGGTATGTTTGTGATCTTTTAATGTATGTTAATATTGCTAGCAGCTTAACTGTGAAATTGTCAGAAGTTGATGAGGGTCTAATTGTTTTGTCCTCTAAGTGAAAAGTGAAAGTGAAGTCGCTCAGTCATGTCCGACTCTTTGTGACCCCATGGACTGTAGTCTATCACACTCCTCCGTCCATGGGATTTTCCAGGCAAGGGTACTGGAGTGGGTTGCCATTTCCTTCTCCAGAGGATCTTCCCGACCCAGGGATTGAACCCAGGTCTCCCACATTGTAGGCAGACGCTTTAACCTCTGAGCCACCAGGGAAGTCTTTGTCCTCTAGGCTCATGATAATTAAAAGTATCCTTAAAATGTCCAAAACATTTCTGTCTTTCTCTCATGTTAATTTTTCCATAGTTAAAAAGCCAGGTAGTACTATTAGGTTTACAATAACAAGTAGTCCTCTGCCTTGTTTCCTGCACTGCATTTTCAAATATCTACTTCTTGTGTTGTTTATCTCCAGATTTAAACTAACAAGCATATACAACTCCTTCTTAGATTTTTTTAGTTGTAGGTATTATATGTTAGTTCCTAAAAAGATCAAGATTTAGTTCTCCTACACCCCTCTAACCTCCAGCTTCATTTCTCAACATTTATGCAATCTAACATATCACATTTTCCCTCTAATTTTCTCACTGTTGCCCCAAATCACCATCTGCAATTAAATTAGTGTTCACCTGATTTAAATCTGGATTTACCCGAAGTAGGACTTCCCTGGTGGCTCAGACGGTAAAACATCTTGCTTACAATGCAGGAGACCTGGGTTCCATCTCTGGGTCGGGAAGATCCTCTGGAGAAGGAAATGGCAACCCACTCCAGTACTCTTGCCTAGAAAATAACATGGACGGAGGAGCATGGTGGGCTACAGTCCATGGGGTCGCAAAGAGTCGGACATGACTGAGTGACTTCACTTTCACTTTCACTTTCCCCAAAATAATTTACCAGACCATTGAGGGTTTGGGGATATGCAGTTATTCACAAGTGAACCATTCAGTGGACAGTACTGGAATTACCTTTCGGCTGCATTTTTTGGTTTTTCCTCATTTTTCATTTGCTTGCTTTGCTTTGTATCTACAACTCACTCACCCCAGATATCTCACTACACCTAAAATCCCTGAATCCAGTTAAATACACAAGATAGTCACTCAGTTTCATTTCTTCTTGGAGACATCCCTCCTGGAGCCCCCTACCTTCTTGTTGGAATTAGTGTTTACTTTTCTCAAGATGGCTGGAGGTTCTGTAGCCATCATTCTGGTGGTTCTCTTCACCTCTCTCTCCTGTGTTGGATTCCCTGGTTCCTGGGTTCGGTTTCCTCGTTTCGTTTGCTTATTTTGAAGTGCATCTTTAGAGGCTACTTGAGAAAGGGTGTCTGGGAGGAAAAGAATGTTTTTATGCTACTCATGCTTGATTGTTTGGCTGAGTATAGAATTTGGGGTTGGAAATGACATGACTTTCCTTAAGTTTTGAAGGGACTGTCTGTTTCTCTTGAGAAACCTGATGCTGTTCTGGTGTTTGACCCTTTATATGTGACCCATTGTTTTTCACTCCCTAGCTGTGTTTGGAAACCATTTCTTTATCTCTGTTCTGAATATCTCAGTGATGTACCATGATGTATAGGTATTTTCATTATTTCGTTGAACATTCAGTGGGTCCTTTCTGTTTAAAAAGTTATGTTCTTCAGTTCTAGGAAGTTATTCTTTTTTTTTAATTAGAGGAAAATTGCTTTATAATGTTTTCGTTTCTGCCATACAACAAAGCAAATCAGTCATAATTATATGTGTATCCCATCCTTCTTGAGCCTCCCTCCCCCTGCACAATCCACCCAGAAATTTTTAAAGTATCACTTGTTTTGTAGTTTTCTCCTCTCTTTTTTTCACTCTCTTTCTGAGAGCAGCTCCTATTACTTGGATCTCGTTCTTCTGGGCAAAGCTTTTAATTAAAAAGTTATTTTCCTTTCATTTTATTAGTGAAAGTGTTAGTCACTCAGTCATATACGACTCTTTGCAACTCCATTGCCTGCAGCCCACCAGGTTTCTCTGTCCATGAGGTTCTCCAGGCAAGAATACTGGAGTGGGTTGCCATTCCTTTCTCCAGCAGATCTTCCTGACCCAGGGATTAAACCCAGGTCTCCTGCATTGCAGGCAGATTCTTTACCTTCTGAGCCACTTGTCCCTTTTTGGTCCACTTAATATTTGGTATCATCAGTCCTTTTTTGGTCTGACTCCTACATGAAGGGGTTTCCTCTAATATGTGGCAATCCTTTGTCATTCACATTTGAGTCAGATCCTGAGAAGCTTATGCGGAGCTCTGAGTGTGTGAGTAGACCTTGGTGACCTGTGGGCCTTATAATGAGCCATAGAGGGTAATAGGGCAGAGGTCTAGAAGTTCTATTAGGACATATCCAAATGCCCACTCCAGCACTCTTGCCTGGAGAATCCCAGGGACGGGGATGCCTGGTGGGCTGCAGTCCATGGGATCGCTAGAGTCGGACACAACTAAGCGACTTCACTTTCCCTTTTCACTTTCATGCATTGGAGAAGGAAATGGCAATCCACTCCAGTGTTCTTGCCTGGAGAACCCAGGGACGGGGGAGCCTGGTGGGCTGCCGTCTATGGGGTCGCACAGAGTCGGACACGACTGAAGCGACTTAGCAGCAGCAGCAGCAAATGCCCAACCTCCTTTCTCTTGGACTGATATTTTCCCCAAAGAAGAATTCTCTCATCTTTTGTTAGGAAGGCAGAAGCCTGATGGCTAGTGTTTGGAGAGCTGAGTGGAGGAAGAGACAGGAGGGATCATTGCTCTAGTGTACACTTTCATTGTTAACCCTCTGTTTAAAATGTGAGCTGGAATCAATGTATTTTGCTAGTTTGGGACAACTTCTCCTAAGGGTAAACCTTCATATTTATAACGCTATTGGGAGGGAGGAAGTTGTCTGGCTTTCTGGAGTGTAGGAGATTCACAAGGACGGCTGTGGGTGGGGTGGTTGTCAGCTGCTTTTACAAGCATTGAAGCAGTTATACTGTTTTCAGCCTCATATTGTCCCTTATCTTTAGAAGTCTGTGTGTCATGAATTCTTGAACCTTCCTAGAGTTCCACTGCAGGACTTGGCTTGCTTGTTGGGTTTGCACCAAGCCCTCCTTACCCTCCCACTTCTTTCTACTCCCTAGGCTGTGGGTACTTCGTCCATTCTGTGGTCAGTCACCATTTCCCCACACGTTTCCTAATTTGTAAAATGTTAACCTCTCTGCTGTCCTCTCTTCTTTCATGTGCTTTGTCCTTATAAACTTACACCTTTTTAGTAATTCTCATTTTAGTGAGTTACTAGAAGTGAAGATACCTTTATGAACTTGGTTGCCTTTGTTTAACTGGAAGACTCTGACTTTTTTTTTCTTTTTTTTCTCACCTACTTTCATCTGGGAATTCTAGTTTCTTTTTTTAAAAAAAACTTTCTGATTATTCACTTGTGCTCTCTGAATGCAGCTATTTAAATTAACTTTAAAATTTTGAGGAGGCAAAAATAAATCAAAAGGAAGATATTAATGTCCCTTGGTTTCTAATTAAGGGATTTCTACTTTCATCTATAGCTTAATTTTCAGAACACTTGGTTTTCATGGACTAGGCACCTTGTATTCTGTGTATGTGTTCGTGAAGAAAGTCGTTATTGGCCACAAGCGATCCTAAACTGCTCTGGGAAGGCTTTACACTTAAATCTACATATACGCTGCATTTACATTCATAATGTTTAAGGCTCTGCTTGAACATTAATGGAAAGAAGCTTTAATTTCTCACAGTAATGGCTAGCGAGATTTCTCACAGTAATGGCTAGGTGATAGTCCTGTGTGTCATTTTAACTATCATTGTCTAGAATGATTTTAAAATAATTTTGGGAGAAATAGTTATCAGACTACATAGTATCCACTCTTTTATTTTTTGACATATTTTGCATTATTGCTTTTCAGCCATTTTCATGTTATAAACTCTAATTTAGTGGACTGCTCTAGTATATACATAAGTGTTTTATGTAACTGAGTCAAGATTTATGTAAGTAATAATAATTGAGGTGAGTTTGTGGTACTTGATGTCTAAATACTTTAATGCGTATTTTTTCCTTTTACAGTAAAGCCATTTGCAAATGAGGAAGAATATAAGAATACTGAAGCAATTGTCCAGAAATTTCAAAATGGCATTGGAGAAAAATTGCAGCAGAAATTACTTCAAAGAGCAAAAGGAAGAAGAAACTGGGTATTTATGTTATTGTATTTATTAGAATATTGATACTTAATGAAAAGTAAATGTGTATCTAGCTTTCATTTTAAAATTATTACTGTAGAATATACTGTAGAATACTATTACTGTAGAAATATACTATAGAATCCTTTATCACGGAGAAGGCAATGGCACCCCACTCCAGCACTCTTGCCTGGAAAATCCCATGGATGGAGGAGCCTGGTGGGCTGCAGTCCATGGGGTCGCTAGGAGTTGGACACAACTGAGCGACTTCACCTTCACTTTTCACTTTCATGCATTGGAAAAGGAAATGGCAACCCACTCCAGTGTTCTTGCCTGGAGAATCCCAGGGACGGGGGAGCCTGGTGGTCTGCCGTCTCTGGGGTCGCACAGAGTCGGACAGGACTGAATAGACTTAGCAGCAGCAGCAGCAGCAGCAGCATCTTTTATCATCCAAAAGAATGAATGAATTGTTTAACTCTGGGGAGTTTTAAGTATTGTGTGTGGGTTCCTCTTATTATGTAGGGGAACTTGGTAAAATGCAGAATTCCTGGGACCAGTGATTCTGATTCAGTATCTCTGGAAAGGGTGCCCAGATATCCTTATTTAACTACTCTATGCAGTTCTGATGCAGGTCATCTTTAGACCATGTTTGAGAAAAACATTTTGTCCAGATAATCATAGCCTAAAAATAAAGCCCCAAATACTAAAATAGATATCACATTTACAGTGTGCAAATATTTATACAGTGCACAGGAGAAAAGGGCCATTAGAAAACTGGAGTGAAGAATGGTTATGGGTATTCTGTGTTTCAGCTGGGTAGATTGAGGAAACATTGGTATAAAGATCTCAGTAATTTTTCACAAGGAATCTTCTTTGATTTTTCATCTTAACTACTCCTGTAGGATGAGTTTTCGTAATTTAAGATACTGCCTTAGTCTAGAAATAATGTTTGTAACTATCATTTAGTTTCAGAAATAAAAAGCAAGCTGATCTTTTTATTGTCCTTTAGATACCTATAATGGAATAATACAAGTTTATATGTCTAGATTCCTTTTTTCTCAATTTTGAGCCTTCAGTGACTTTAAATTAGGGTAAAGGTTAAAAAGTCATTGTTCTGCCTGTATCCTTTTCACTTATATTTTTCCGAATGACTGACTATAGTTTGTAACATCAAATTCTTCAGAAAGAGCTCCAGGTAATTTGATGAGACCCACTTACTTACACATGAGATTCAGTTGCAGTTGTGAACAGGTACTCTGAGAAAACACACCTAGAGTGCTTTGTTGGATATTGGTAGTTTTAATATGCTCTGTCTGAAGGTGTTTCTTTCAGTGCTTTCTTGTTTCATGTTTTTGATAATGTAGTTAAACTTGACTAGTACTTAATTCAGATCCCATAATTCCAAAAGAAAGAAATGATCAAAATAGCATTTTTACTATTTGTAATGATTTAAAATCAAACATGTTTTTAAGTATTGAAAAGTAATTAAAGAAAAAAGAATAGAGCTTTTTTTCCTTCTCAGCAGTTACACCTTCAGGTATTAATACTATCAATAGCATTAGGCTGATGTTCTTAATTTCTTTTAGCTGGAAGAGTGGTGGCTGAATGTTGCCTACCTGGATGTTCGTATACCATCACAACTGAATGTCAACTTTGGGGGTCCTGCAAGCCATATTGAACACTACTGGCCTCCAAAGGAAGGCACACAGTTGGAAAGAGGAAGTATAAGTCTTTGGCATAACTTGAACTACTGGCAGCTATTAAGAAAGTAAGGATAGTTTTGTCAATTCAGTTACATATTTACCCAAAGTCTCTGGTGGCAAAATGTTGAGAAGCTTAATTTACTCATCTGGGGATGAATACTATAGGTGTGACTGGTTTAAAAGTTTTGTAATGATTTCTTGGCCAATATACTTTTGTTTGTTTGTTTTAATAGAGAAAAGTTAGCTGTTGAAAAAGTTGGAAATACTCCTCTAGATATGAATCAATTCCGAATGCTGTTTTCCACCTGCAAGATTCCAGGAATTACTAGAGATTCAATTATTAATTATTTTAGGACTGGTAAGTAGAAAACATTTGTACTTTTCCTGGTAAAAGCATTGGGGTTTGGATAGTTTTTTTTTTTTTTTTAAGATTTATTGTATTTATGGCTGTCCTGGGTCTCTGTTGCTGCGTGTGGCTTTCTCTAGTTGTGGCGAGGGGGGGCTTCAGTAGTCTCAGCATATGGGTGTAGTTGTTCCTCAGCGTGTGGGATCTTCCCAGACCAGGGATTGAACTCGAGTCCCCAACTTTGGCAGATGGATTCTTTACTGCTGAGTCACCAGGGAAGCCCCAGGATTTGGGTGGTTTTGCTGCAGTTCTTCTGTGATGCTGTGGAATGTACTCTCTTGCTGGCCGTGCCATGTGCCTTACGGGATCGCAGTTCCTTGACTAGGGACAGAACCCAGGCCCACAGCAGTGGAAGTGTCAGGTCCTAAGCACTGAGCTGGCAGGGAAATCCCGTGATGTTATGGAACGCATGATTTCGAAGAATATTTCTTACTGGATTTTGACTAGTTTTATTGGATTTTGATTTGGCCTAGTCATAGAAAGACTAGGCTTTCTATGAACCTTATCTTTTAGCCATAGTGATTTAGCTGGAAATAATTTATGGGAATGGATTTTTTTTTGAAACTGTGACTTACGTGGTTTGATACAAACCTAATGCTTGCATTGTATCATTTGATAGTTCGAAATGGTCGTTTTGGAAAATGGGAAAAGCACACATTCTGTGCAAAGGTAGGGTACCTAAACAGTGCTGAAATGTGTGTTTATGGGTTTAAAGTTAGACTATATGGTATCATGTATTTTTTCTTAAGCAGCAACAGTGGAAGAGGGAGTGAAGGATTTTTGCAAGGGAGAAATTATAATGCTGGGTATGGAACCTACTCTGGTTAAGGAGAAAATTGAAGAAATTACGTGTTGATGGGGATAACAGTGTGCTAGCCACTGCAGCTAAGAGGCTAGTTTCAGTAACGAAGCAATAATTAGGCCTCGTTTGAGGTTTTTGCTGTTTTTTGTTTTTTTGTGTGCATGCTAAGTTGCTTCAGTCATGTCTGACTCTCTGTGATCCCATGGACTGTAGCCTTCCAAGCTCCTCTGTCCGTGGTATTCTCCAGACAAGAATATTGGAGTGGGTTGCCATTCCCTCCTCCAGGGGATCTTCTGACCCAGGTTCCTTACCCCTTAAGTGACCATTTTTTTTTTTTTCCTTAAGTGACAATTAAGGCTAATTCAGTTTTGCTTTTCATCCTGTTCACCTCATTTTGCCCAAGCAGTTCAGACTTTGAATGGCATCTCTTGTCATCTGGATTCATAGAGCAGGGCATAACCTAATTTGACCCAAGATTCTCACTGCTGTGACCCACCTTCCACTGCTTCCCTGAACTCTTCTGCTGTGCTTCATGAACTCATGGCCAGCAAAATCCATTTTTGGGTTTTTTGGATCCTCCTCCTTTTCTCTGAAAGCTCCCCTTTCCTTTCCTTTCTGAAAGCTGCTGTTTCTGAAACCTGGTTATTTTTTTTTAGACTTTTGCTGTGACCCTCTCAAATGGAGACTTTGTTTTTCTCTTATACTTTGTTACTAAAGAGCAAGTAGAAGATGTCGGTGTCTTTATTTCCCACTGCACTTTCCGTTTTTATCTTTTTCCTTACAGTTTGAGCTTTTGAAGAAAAAAGAAATGCCAGCAGGCTGTGTCATCCCTGCTCGTCATTGTCCCAGTGACGTCCTTTTTGATCATTTTCCTTCCTTCATTGATCGGTTTAGCACCTGTCTCACTGTCTGTCTCTCCATTATTATCTCAGTCGCATCCTTGCTGACTTCAGCCTCCATGTGTGGATGACCCATGGCTCCTCTTCTCCTTTCTTTCCTTCCTCTAGGGATCTGTACTCCTTCTCAAGCAGCCACCACTACCATGGCCATGCCCCAGACTTGCTTATAATAGAAAAAACTCATCTCTAACAGTGCAGCTGTGGGCATCTCACTCTGACCTCCACTTTCTCTTCACAACTCACTTCCTTTAGGTCTACCTCAGTCGTTTTTTTGACATCTTGACTTAAAATCCAGTGACTCTGCAGTTCTTCACTTTCATTTCTCCCTCCCCACTGCCAAATCTTCACATCTTTCTGTGATTCTTTACTCTTACCACTCCCTAGCATATATTAAATACATTCAAACCTTTGCTCACCCGCTCCCTCCTCCTCTCCATCCCCACCTCAACGCTGTGTAAATGTTAGTCTTCTGCTTTTACTCCACATATTAAAGGTGTCTGCCCTAGTAGTTTACTTGGCCAGAGGAATCCACAAAACACCACTTTTCTCAGCCTCGAGTGGATCCGAAGCACTACCTTGCTGTATTTTGTCAGGATATTCTCTCACTTTCAGAGAAGACTGTTTGATGACTTTCTCCATCTTTATTCCTAGCTAATGAACTCTTTTACTTCTCAACAAATGTAATGGTTCTATCATCAAAGTTGCTAACCTATGTGGCAGGTAGACTAAATGATCTCCAGAAATGTCCATTTCCTAATCCTTGGAACCTATTGAATGTGTTACCTTAAATAATAAACGGAAATTAGATTGAGAATGAAATTAAATTTGACAATCAGTTGAGCTTGAGATAGGGAGCTTATCCTGGATTATTCACCTGGGCCCAGAGTAATCACTAGGTATAAGTGAAGAAGGAGAAAGCGGAGAGAGCCAAGGGGTGGAAGCATGAGGAAGTTATGATCCTCCCTGGATGGCATCAGAGACGGAGGAGTGGAAGGGATTCCCTGCTGATCCAGTGGTTAGGACTCAACACTGTTACTGCCAGAGTCTGGGTCCAATCGCTGGTCAGGGAACTAAGGACCCTGAAAACTGTGTCAGATCAGATCAGTTCAGATCAGTCACTCAGTCGTGTCCGACTCCTTGAGACCTCATGAATTACAGCATGCCAGGCCTCCCTGTCCATCACCAACTCCCGGAGTTCACCCAGACTCACGTCCATCGAGTCAGTGATGCCATCCAGCCATCTCATCCTCTGTCGTCCCCTTCTCCTCCTGCCCCCAATCCCTCCCAGCATCAGAGTCTTTTCCAATAAGTCAACTCTTCGCATGAGATGGCCAAAGTACTGGAGTTTCAGCTTTAGCATCATTCCTTCCAAAGAAATCCCAGGGCTGATCTCCTTCAAAATGGACTGGTTGGATCTCCTTGCAGTCCAAGGGACTCTCAAGAGTCTTCTCCAACACCACACTTCAAAAGCATCAATTCTTCGGCACTCAACCTTCTTCACAGTCCAACTCTCACATCCATACATGACCACAGGAAAAACCATAGCCTTGACTAGACGAACCTTTGTTGGCACAGTAATGTCTCTGCTTTTGAACATGCTATCTAGGTTGGTCATAACTTTCCTTCCAAGGAGTAAGCGTCTTTTAATTTCATGACTGCAGTCACCATCTGCAGTGATTTTGGAGCCCAGAAAAATAAAGTCTGACACTGTTTCCACTGTTTCCCCATCTATTTCCCATGAAGTGGTAGGACCGGATGCCATGATCTTCGTTTTCTGAATGTTGAGCTTTAAGCCAACATTTTCCACTCTCCCCTTTCACTTTCATCAAGAGGCTTTTGAGTTCCTCTTCACTTTCTGCCCTAAGGGTGGTGTCATCTGCATATCTGAGGTTATTGATGTTTCTCCCGGCAATCTTGATTCCAGTTTGTGTTTCTTCCAGTCCAGTGTTTCTCATGAAAACTGTGTAGCACAGCCAAAAAATTTTTTAAAAAATTCTTTTAAAGATGAAGGAATGGAGCTCTGAGTCAAGAAGGAATATGGGCAGCCTTTAGAGGCTGAAAAATCAAAGGAAACAGATTCTCCTCTACAGTCTCCAGAAGGAACCCAGACTCAGGGACAACCCTCATTTTAGCCCAGAGAGACACATTTCAGACTTGTAGTCCCCAGAGCTGTAAGACAATAAAATTTTCTTGTTAGTGGTGATTTACCACTAAGTTAGTGGTAATTTATTACAGCAGTCATAGAAACATATTCATTCAAATGTTAGCCCGTTTTGCAGCCTCCTTGCAGTGCAGTATTACATATTCATATACTTTGTCTTCTCTCTATAAAGACGGATGAACTGTTCTGATTCCTAAGGATAGCCCTTCTGCATGATGTCCTGGGCTCCACCTCTTGTTTAATCAAGGGCCTTGCTTTTGCATTATCCTTCTTTCTGTGTTGCATTAACAATTTTCCCTCTTTACTGGGTTGGACAGATTTGTAATATGTCCCATCTTAAAAAGAAAAAATTGACCCCTTGCTTTCTTTCAATGTCACACCCTAGTCAAAGCCACCATCACCTCTCTGGTTGTTCTCACCTGGACCACTTCAGTTACCTCCTAACTCTGATCCTGATATATATTCTCTTCCCGCTTATAATCCCTTCTTCATATGGCAGCTGGAATGCCCTTTGTAAAGTAGTAATTAGATGATATTATTACTGTCCTGCTTAAAACCTTCCATTGGCTTCTTTTCCATCATTTTTTAAATTGCAAGCCCTTTCTAAGGCCCATAGGATGTGGCTGCAATTTTTTCTGCCATTCTACTCATTTCTCTCTGCTGCAGCTGCACTGACCTTTTTCTCCCTTTAAGCAGACCAGCTCATTTTGCCCTAATGCCTTTGCACTTGCTGTTTCCTTTGCCTGAAGCTCTCTTCCTACACATATCTCTGTGTTAGCTCTTTTACTTTACTTTGGTCTCTGCTCAGATATAACCTCTGATGCTCATCCTTAGGTAGCACCCTCTGTTCTCGTCTCCTCAAGTGTTAACTTGGCCTCAGGTTTATTTCCTTTATACAGTGCCAAATTTTAAGTAGTAGAGGACAATAAAAGGTAGTGATGGTAAATGTAAAAGGATGTGGAGGTTTATGAAGGGGAAGAAATGGTTTGGAAATAGCCATGAGGGACACAGAAAACACATACCCCAGCTCCGAGGAAAGAGGACTTGAGGAAAGAGGATATAAGAGGAAAAATAATAGTGCTTTCAGGAAATAGTTCTTCCTCATAGCTAATGAGTAGATATCATGAGATAACATGTGTAAAGCATTTAGCACATTTCCTTGTACATATCAACCAATAAATTTACTTCCAATGGCAGTGTATGTCTTTCCTAACTTTCTTCCTTCCTTTTTTGAGAGGGAGGAGGCAGAGATCATATAGGAAGACCCTTGTCAGAGCCTAGTACTTGAAAAATGGGACTAAGTCAGAATAGTCTGTTATTTACAAATCTCAATAACAATAACCTTGTATACGAGACAGCAAAAAAGACACTGATGTATAGAACAGTCTTTTGGACTCTGTGGGAGAGGGAGAGAGTGGGATGATTTGGGAGAATGGCATTGAAACATGTATAATATCATATATGAAACGAGTCGCCAGTCCAGGTTCAATGCACGATACTGGATGCTTGGGGCTGGTGCACTGGGACGACCCAGAGGGATGGTATGGGGAGGGAGGAGGGAGGAGGGTTCAGGATGGGGCACACATGTATACCTGGGGTGGATTCATTTTGATATATGGCAAAACCAATACAATATTGTAAAGTTAAAAAATAAAATAAAAAAACAAAACAAAAGTAAATAAGATACAAGAATGTTCTGTACAGCAAAGGGAATATACCCAATATTTCATAAAAAGGAAAACAAACAAAAAAAACAAATAGTTCCTGGGTAATGTGTGCCAAATGAGTCATACAATCAATTGTCAGTGGCTTACCAGGTGTTATCAGAGCCTTAGTAACACTACAATTGGGCAAAATTCTTTCTTCTTGCCACTCAAGCATAAAGTACCCTTATTCTACTGAAAAATATAGTTTACTGAGAAATCCTAGCTAGATATTACTGCAGTTTAATAATCTGATGATAAATCAACAGTAAACGAATCCCCCAAAGAAACTTAAATAACTCTCCTCTTGGACTTCTCTGCAACCCTTTCCCCCTCCCAGCCTATCCATAAATAAAACTAGAAAGCCCTGTAGTAGTATGGAATTTATATGATTCTTAAAGTATACAGAATTTGAAACATGAAAATCTAAATGTTTTACATAGGTTTCAAGAACATGTATTTATGACATATTAACTGAAATTTTATCACCTTATTAAAGTGTTTTTATTCATGTGACATATTTGATGAATATATGATAAATAAAATATTGGAGGAATGATTGTCTTCTGTTGAATATAAATATGCAGCTTTACTCTTGCTTTCAGAGATTTGAGTCTTGTGTTTTCTTTTTTTCCCCCCCCAGAGAGTGAAGGACATTCCCCAAGTCACCTTGCAGTGTTGTGTCGAGGCCGAGTTTTTGTCTTTGATGTAATGCATGAAGGATATCTGATGACTGCACCAGAGATTCAGAGGTTTTCAAACTACTTTCTTGGGTCTCATTAGGTTTTAAACTTTTACTTGAGTTAAAAAAAAAAAAAAGTTCAACATTACCTTTTAAAAAGTGACAGTAAGGTGAGAAATAAGAATTTTATGTATGCTAATTTTTAAAAGCCTATTTTTATTTTATTTTAAATTTAAATTAGCTTTTCATTTTACTCATTGTATATGAATAAACTCTCCTTGGAGAAAAGATAAACATTACAAACATTACTCATCGCATTCGCTGCCCCAAAATTAATCACTATTGCTAGCATGGTGTATTCTGTCCTTTCAAACCTATTGCAATGAATTTACATGCACATACAGATTTTTTTAAAAAGAACATATATATGTATATTTTACATATAGTATGTACTAAAAGTGAAAGTTTCTCAGTCATATCCAACTCTTTGTGACCCCATGGACTGTAGCCTGCCAGGCTCCTCTGTCCAAGGAATTCTCCAGGCCAGAGTACTGAGTTGGTAGCTGTGCCCTTCTCCAGGTGATCTTCCCAACCCAGGGATCGAACCCAGGTCTCCCACATTGCAGGCAGATTCTTTACCGTCCAAGCTACCAGGGAAGCCCACAATATGTATTTTATATATATACAGTATGTACATATACTACTGTATCAGGAAATGGCAGCCCACTCCAGCATTCTTGCCTGGGAAATCCCATGGGCAGAGGAGCCTGGTGGGCTGCAGTCTGTGGGGGTCACAGAGAGTTGAACATGACTGAGCAACTAAACAGCAAGCAGAGTATTATTTTGGATGTTTATATTTTTAAAGTTAGCATTATGGAAAATTCCCAAAGGTAGAGGGAATTATATAATGAAGCTCCTCCATGTAGTCACCCCTAGATTGAACAGCTATTATAGTAACTCCTAGCTTCAACTATTATAAATTCATTGTCTTATTCAGCTATACCTCCTTGTGCCCCTCCCGAAACTCCCCCACAGATTATTTTTAAAAAATCTCAAACGTAATATCCTTTCACTATAAATAGTAAGCTTCTCTAAGATATAAGGACTCTTAAAAACATAAACATAAAAAATTACCATACCTAATGACTTGCTTCTCCTAAAATATTAACAAGAATTCTTTAATATATTAATATACAGTCAGTTGTTCACATTTTCTGGTTTGTCTTCTAAAATTGTATGTATGTGTATATATTTTAAATTATTTTTATTGAGCATTACAAACCTGTACACAAGCACACACAGAAGTCCACAGTTAAATACTCATGCATCTAGCACCCAGGTCAAGATACAGAACATTTCCGTTACACCCCTTATACCAGAAATCCCCCTTCTCAAGTGTAATCACTTAGCTTCCTTGCAATTTTTATTAATACAAAAAGTGCTGCTGTAAAAATTCTTGTATAAGTCTTTGATGTATACATGCATGCATTTCTGTCTCATTACACTCAGGAGAGGACTTGGGGAGTCATAGTTTATGTGTATGTTCAGCTTCAGTGGTCATGCCAGTTTTCCAAAGTATTTGTACTGATAAACACTTCCCACTAGTGTAGGAGTGTTGTAGGAGTTCGTTAATACATTCTCGATATGAGGCTTTCATGGATTTCAAAGTGTCTCTTTGATCATCAGAAATTCTTCATTCGAATGTAGTCCAGTATATCAATATTTTACCATATGGATTATACATTTTGTGTACTGTTGAAATTTTTTTCTAATTTTTTAAAATTGGAGTATTAATTGCTTTACAGTGTTGTTAGTTTTTGCTGTACAGTTGCATGAATCTGTGTTTGTACATACATCCCTTCCCTCTTGAACCTCGCTCCCTACTCCCACCCTTCTAGATCATCATAGAGCACAAAGCTGAGCTCTCAGTGCTACGCAGCAGCTTCCCACTAGCTGTTTTACACATGGTGTATCTATGTCACTGTTACTCTCTCAGTTCCTCGCACCTTCTCCTTACCCCCTCTATGTGAATAAGTCCGTTCTCTATGTCTTTGTCTCTGTTCTTGCCCTGAAGATAGGTTCAAGAGTACCATTTTTCTAGATTCCATATATATACATTAATAAACAGTGTGTGTTTTTCTTGCTTCACTCTGTATGACAGATCCTAGATTCATCCACATGACTACAAAGGACCCAATTTCATTCCTTTTTATAACTGAGTAATATTCTATTGTGTGTGTGTGTGTGTATATATATATACACACACACACCACATCTTCCTAACATCTGTTGATGGACATTTAAATTCTTTCCATGTTTTGGCTGTTGTAAATAGGGCTGCAATGAACACTGGGTACATGTGTCTTTTTAAATTATGGTTTTCTCAGGGTATATGCCCAGTAGTGGGATTGCTGGGTCATATGGTAGTTTTATTCTTAGTTTCTTAAGGAACCTCCGTACTGTTTCCCATAGTGGTTGTATCAGTTTGCATTTTTACCAGCAGTGCAAGAGGGTTCCCTTTTCTCCACACCCTCTTCAGCATCTATTGTTTGTAGATTTTTTGATGGTGGCCATTCTCATTGGTGAGGTGATACCTCATTGTAGTTTGGATTTGCATTTCTTAGGGATGTTGAGCATGCTTTCTCCGTCTAGTCAAGGCTATGGTTTTTCCAGTGGTCACGTATGGATATGAGAGTTGGACTGTGAAGAAAGCTGAGCGCTGAAGAATTGATGCTTTTGAACTGTGGTGTTGGAGAAGACTCTTGAGAGTCCCTTGGACTGCAAGGAGATCCAACCAGTCCATCTTAAAGGAGATCAGTCCTGGGTGTTCATTGGAAGAACTGATGCTGAAGCTGAAACTCCAATACTTTGGCCACCTCTTGCGAAGAGTTGACTCATTGGAAGAGACCCTGATGCTGGGAGGAGGAGAAGGGGACGACAGAGGATGAGATGGCTGGATGGCATCACCGACTCGATGGACATGAGTTTGGGTGAACTCCGGGAGTTGGTGATGGACAGGGAGGCCTGGCGTGCTGCAATTCATGGGGTCGCAAAGAGTTGGACACGACTGAGCGACTGAACTGAACTGAGCATGCTTTCATGTATTTGTTGGCCATCTTTATGTCTTCTTTGGAGGAATGTCTGTTCAGGTCTTCTGCCTATTTTTTGATTGTTTTTTTGTTTTTTTTAATATTGAGCTGCATGAGCTGATTATTTTTAGGGGTTTATTTTTAGGGGTTAATCCCTTGTCAGTTGCTTTATTTGCAAATATTTGCTCCCATTCTGAGGGCTGTCTTTTCATCTTATTTATGATTTCCTTTGCTGTGCAAAATCTTTTAAGTTTAATTAGGTTCCATTTGCTTATTTTTGTTTTTATTTTCATTGCTCTAGGATGTGGGTCATAAAGGATATTAATGCAATTTATGTCATCTAGAGTTCTACCTAGATTTTCCTCTATGAGTTTTGTAGTGTCTGGACTTCCATAAAAATTTTTTTTACTAACACATTGTTAGATATTTTCTTACATTGTGCTCTAAACTTTCATTCTTTTATCTTTCACATTTACGTTAAAAGTCTGCCTAGAATTGATTTTCGCAGAAGGCAATGGCACCCCACTCCAGTACTTTTACCTAGAAAATCCCATGGACCGAGGAGCCTGGTGGGCTGCAGTCCACGGGGTCGCTAGAGTCGGACACAACTAAGCGACTTCACTTTCACTTTTCACTTTCATGCATTGGAGAAGGAGATGGCAACCCACTCCAGTGTTCTTGCCTGGAGAATCCCAGGGACCGGGAAGCCTGGTGGGCTGCCGTCTATGGGGTCACACAGAGTCGGACATGACTGAAGTGACTTAGCAGTAGCAGCAGAATTGATTTTTGCATGTGTCATGAGGAAAGGGGTAGTTTTGTGTATTTAAAAATAGTTTTTTTTTAAATAGTCAATTTATGTTTGGCTGTGCTGGGTCTTTGTCACTGTGCTCAGGCTTTCTCTAGTTGCGGCAAGTAGAGACTCCTCTTCATTGTGGTGTGTGGACTTCTCATTGTAGTGATCTCTCTTGCTGCGGAACACAAGCTCTAGGGTGTGCAGGCCTCCATAGTTGCGATGCATGGGCTTAGATGCTCCACAGCATGTGGAGTCTTCCCAAACCAGGGATTGAACCCGTGTTCCTTTCATTTCGAGGCAGATTCTTAACCACTGGACCACCGGGGAAGTCCAGAAAATAATTTTATTTTAGGTATTTTTCTGCAGTTCATTTCTTTTAGTGAATAATAAGACAATGAATAATAAGACAATAATATATTCATACTGGAGTAGACATTATCAACCTTACTTTTTTAAACTGTCATATAGAATTCCACCAAATGGTCATACTATATAGTTTGACCATTCTCCTTTAGTACCCATTGACGTAGTTTGCGTTTGTTACTATAAAAAACAGTCAACATTTTCCAGCATGCCTCTTTGTGTATTTGTGAGAAAATATCTATGTATTGACATTAGAAATGTACTTTCTGGATCATAGGATACATACCTTTAAATTTTTAAACAAAGTCAGATTGTCATTCATAGCAGCATTATGTTTCCTGCTAGTGTTTTAGGAGGATACCTACTTCTCTACGTGGTTGATGACATGGTATAATTAAACTTAAAATATGGTGAACTGACCCATGAAAAATGGTTTTCATTGTTGCCTGAATTGACATATCCCTCATAACTAGTGAAATTGAATATATTTCTATATGTTTATAGGTCACTCATATTTTCAGTGAGTTGCTTTTGCCTATTTTTCTATTTGCTATTTTTAAATTCTTATTGATTTGTAGCAATTATATGTCTGGGCACTCATCCTTTAGTAGTTATATGGGTTGCAAACATTTCATTCCAGTTAGCAAACTTTTTTTGTACTTCAGCAGGCATTGTTAATTTTGATATAGACAAAAAAGATCCGTTTTTTAGTTTTTTTTGCTTTTGTTTCTTGGATAATCTTTCTGTCTGTTCAGCTGTATTTTAAAATTTGTTCCAAATTTGACATAAAAGAATTAGATCAGGCTTATTACTTGGATTACTGAAAGCCACTCTCTCAGAAACTGCATACATGTGATTTGTGGTCTGAATTCAGCCTGTAGCCTGTTTTGCTTGGATAACAGAGAATTTGAATTGCTATTTAAAAATCAGGAGAATTCACATAAACATGGATTTCTGTTTTTATTCATATAAAAACTTGGATTTCTGTTCTCCATTAAAATAAAAGCCTTGTTTGTTCAGATTGTTAACTCTGATTCAGCCTCACAGGTGGTTTTCTTGCTTCCCTACATTCTCTACAGTCATCAGTCCTGTGACTTTAAAAATTCATATTTGATCGTATCTTACCTTAAAATTCTTGAGTAGTTCCTTGAGGTCTAGCTAACAGTCTCATTTTTTTAAACTGTGGTCGCGATTTGACCTTCGCCTGTCCCTTCAGCCTTGTCCTGCTCTTCCTCCCTCTGCATCCTGTTCTACCCAGTTTCTCTGCTTGCAGTTCTGATGTGTTAGGTTATCTGTAGTCTTTGCATGTGCTCATGCTTTCTATTGGACTGCCGTCCCCTGCCTTGTCCACCTTTTAAGTAAGAATTGCTCCTCGCGCTTTGTTTCTGTTCACATGTCACCACCGGCTTACTACTTCCTATTTTATGTCTTATTTCATAATTTCCCATTCCCTTTCCTCTCTTCATGGCCCAAGGACTTAGCCTCTTATTTATCTCTATTATACTGATTATTGTATTGAAGTCATTTATTTCTATATTTTCACCTTCAGATGGAGCTCAAAGAGATTACTTACCAGATTTTTTTTTTTTTTAATACCCTCTGCTTAATACAAAGCAGAAAGGTATGGGTGTGGATGTGTGAGTGAACTGAGTGATTAGGCCAGCTCTGTGCATTAGGACGGAGAAGGCAATGGCACCCCGCTCCAGTACTCTTGCCTGAAAATCCCATGGATGGAGGAGCCTGGTAGGCTGCAGTCCATGGGGTCGCTAAGAGTCAGACACGACTGAACAACTTCACTTTCACTTTTCACTTTCATGCATTGGAGAAGGAAATGGCAACCCACTCCAGTGTTCTTGCCTGGAGCATCCCAGGGACGGGGGAGCCTGGTGGGCTGCCGTCTATGGGGTTGCACAGAGTCGGACACGACTGAAGCGACTTAGCAACAGCAATAGCGATGCATTAGGAAATTTTATTTAGAAACATAAGATACATATTAGTAGTATAAGATAGATCGGTCAGATTCTGAATCTTATGAGTTGGTGCCTCAAAAGAGATGTGTTAAAATTTGCAGTAATCCAGGAAAGAAGTTAGAGGTTGGGACTGTAGAATATGGAACACTGTTCAAAACCACTAGTAAGATTCTACTGTATGATACAGGGAACTATATTCAATATCTTATAATGAACTATAATGGAGAAGAATCTGAAGAAGAATATATAAAACTGAGTCACTTTGTTGTATATCAGAAAGTAACACAATGTTGTAAATCAACTATACTTCAATTTAAATTTTTCTTAAAAAGATAAATGCATAAAAAGTTTTGGAGATAAAATTAATTTGAATTGGTAACTGGATTTAGAAAGAAAGGGAGCTATTACTGAGTAAGTAGATAGTATTATAACAGAAGAGGAAGTAACCTTTCAATTTTCAGTTTTTTCTTGTTTTTAATACTGGCTTTGAGGCAATTCACATACTACACAGTTCACCCATTTAAAGTATATATTTCAGCATTTCTTAAGAATGTTCAGAATTGTGCTGTCATCTTCACAATCAACTTTAGAATATTTTTGTCACCCCTCAAAGTAACCCTGAACTCATAAGCAGTAATTCCCCATTTGCTCCCCAACTCTTACCCATCCATTAGCAGACATTTCTCATATTTCCCCAACACTCCCATCCCACCAGCCTGAGGTAGCCTTTCTGTCTGTTTCACTTGACCTTTTGTCTCTATGGTTTTCCTTCTCTGGACATTTCACATAAATGGACTCTTAAATGGCCTTTTCTGTCTAGGTTCTTTCACTTAGTATACCTTACATTTTCAACATTCATAGATGTTGTGGCGGTCCTCCGTGTCAGTGGTCCTCAATCTTTTTGGCACCAGAGTCTGGGTTTCCTGGAAGACTGTTTTTCTATGGATGTGCACTGGTTTCATGATGATTCAAGAACATTACGTTTATTGTGCATTTTATTTCTATTACTATCACATTATATAATGAAATAATTATGCGGTTGTCACTTGTCACTCACTGATAGGGTTTTGATATGAGTCCATAAGCAATTGGTTTATCATGATCTCTATGCAGTCGGACCTCTTCACTAGTGATAATCTGTATCTGCAGCTGCTCCCCAGAGCTAGCTAGCCTCACCACCTCAGCTCTACCTGAGATCCTCAGGCATCATAAGGAACTCACAGTCTAGATCCCTCACATGCGCAGTTGACAGCTCCTATGAGAATCGAATGCCCCTGCTGATGTGACGGGACACAGAACTCAGGTGGTAAATGGGAGCAATGGGAAGTGACTGTAAATACAGGTGGAACTTTGCTCACTCACCCACTGCTCACCTCCTGCTGTGTAGCCTGGTTCCTAACAGGGATTGGAGACTCCTGGTAGCATTTATTAGTACTTCCTTTTTTTTTTTTTTTTACTGAATAATAATGCACTCTATGGCTAGACCACATTTTATTTAATTATATATCAGTTGATAGACATTTGGGTTGTTTTGACTTTTTGACTGCTGTGAATAATGCTGCTGTGGACATCTGTGTATAGGTTTTTGTGTGGACACTTGTCACGGGTGTATTCCTTGGAGTGGAATTGCTGGATCATACTTCTATGTTTAACCATTTGAGGAACTGCCAAACTGTTTTCCAGTATGAGTGCACCATTTACATTCACATCAGTGGTACTTGAGGGTTCCAATTTATTTTCATTCTCACCAGTACTTGTTAGCCTTTTTGATTGTAGCCATCCTAGAGAGTATGAAGTAGGATCTCATTGTGGTTTACAGTTGTGTCTCCATGATGACGAGATTGAACATACTTTCATGTACCTATGCCTGTAAACTCTGGGAGTTAGTGAAGGACAGGGGAGCCTGGTGTCCTGCAGTCCATGGGGTCACAAAGGGTTGGATATGACTTAGCAACTGAACAACAACTTGGAGAAATGTCTGTTCAAATTCTTTACCAATTCTTAATTGGGTTACTTGTCTTTTTTATTATTGAGTTATAAAACTTCTTTCTATATCCTAGATGTAAGTCCCTTATCATATACATAAATTACATATATTTTCCTCCCATTCTAGTGTTTACTTCACTTTTTTCATGGTTGCTTGTGAAGGGCCAACATTTTAGTTTTGATAGAGTTCAGTTTATCTACTCCTTAGTTATTTGTACTTTTACTGTCATATCTTAGAAACCATTCCCTAATTCATAGTCATGAAGAGATACCTATGTTTTCTTCTAAGATCAGTTTTGTCTTAATTTGTAGGAAGAGGTCAGGGAGATAATTTTTAAATGTATATTTAATTTGGAATGTTGGCAGAAATTGAGGTGGATATATCCAACAAGCATTTGGAAATTTGGTACTAGAAATTTAGAGAGAAAATAGGGTTAAAGTTAGAGATTTGGTTGCCTCTTAGGTAAAGGTGATAATTGAAGCTATTCAAGTAGTGGGTGAAATTACCAAAGAAGAAACTTGTAGAAGAGGTTGGGGGAGGCCAGTGAGGGGAAATTTGGGAAGACATACATGTGATGGTGGATAGAGGAAATGGCACCCCACTCCAGTGCTCTTGCCTGGAAAAATCCCATGGATGGAGGAGCCTGGTGGGCTGCAGTCCATGGGGTCGCTAGGAGTCGGACACAACTGAGCGACTTCACTTTCACTTTTCACTTTCATGCATTGGAGAAGGAAATGGCAACCCACTCCAGTGTTCTTGCCTGGAGCATCCCAGGGACGGGGGAGCCTGGTGGGCTGCCGTCTCTGGGGTCGCACAGAGTCGGACATGACTGAAGCGACTTAGCAGCAGCAGCAGAGAACAACAGTCAGTGAAAAAGACCATTAGTCAGTGAGTTAGAAAGACCACAATGTAACAGTGCTACAAAAGCCAACACAGAATTTCAAGATTGACTCCTGGGTGGTAAAGGACTTTATAAAGAGAAACATGAGACTGAGATAAAGCTGCTAGATCTTATGGGATGCCATTGCTAATATTCAGAAACACATTTTCAAGATAATCACTGGAGGACAAAACCCAATTACAGTAAATTAAAGAATGAGTGGAAAGTAATGAAGGCAGATTTTGAGGAAATATCAAGGATAAAATATTTTAAAATATGTATGATTCTAAAATATTGTTAATACGAATTTTTGTGCTTTTAAATATCAAAAATTGCATGTGTACTGAAAAGTCCATAGATAGTCAAATTGAAAGAGAAGAGGGGTAATTACAGTTATCAAATCTATACCTCTTTTTACAATATGAATAGAGAAGTTATTTTTAAACCACCTTTGAAGTATGATTGACATATAAAGCTGTGCATATTTTTTCTGTACAACTGGATGAGTTTGGAGATAAGTATACATTGATTAAACTTACCAAAATGGATACCATAAACATATTCATCACCCCCAAAGGTGTCCTTCTCTCTTTGTTTGTAAAAAAAATTTTAATGGTAAGAACACTTACCTTAGGATCTACCCTCTTAGCAAATTTTTAAGAGTGTCATACAGTGTTATTAACTACAGCACTATGCTGTACAATAGGTCTCTAGGACTGACTTATGTTGTATAACTGAAACTTTGTATCACTTGGCAGTGCTGTGCTAGGTCACTCAGTCCCGTCCGACTCTTTGTGACCCCACGGACTGTAGCCCGCCAGGCTCCTCTGTTCCTGGGGATTCTCCAGGCAAGAATACTGGAGTGCCATGTAATACATGTTTGCCATGCCCTCCTCTCAGGGATCTTCCTAATCCAGGGATTGAACCCAGGTCTCCTGCATGGCGGACAAATTCTTTACTGACTGAGCCACCAGGGAAGCCCAAGAATACTGGAGTGAGTAGCCTATCCCTTCTCCAGGAGATCTTCCCTACCCAGGAATCGAAGCAGGGTCTCCTGCATTGCAAGTGGATTCTAATGCCTCCTCATTTTCTCCTTAGCCCAGCCCCTGGCACCCGCTATTCTTTTCTGCTTTTAAGAGTTTTATCTATTTTAGATTCCCCATATAAGTGATAGTATGTAGTGTTTCTTCTGTGTTTAGCTTATTTCATTTAGGATAGTGTCCATCAAGTTCATTCACACTGTTGCAAACAGTGGAATTTTTTCTTAAAGCTGAATAAAATTCCATTTGTATGTTTATACCACATCTTGTTTATTCATTCATCTATCATTAAATATTTAAGTTGCTTTTGCCTCTTGGCTATTGTGAATAATATTGCAAGGAACATGAGAATGCAGATGTCTCTTTGAGACCCTGGTTTCAGTTCCTTTGGATATGTACACAGAACTGGGATTACTGGATCATATGCTGCTGCTGCTAAGTCGCTTCAGTCGTGTCCGACTCTGTGTGACCCCATAGACGGCAGCCCACCAGGCTCCCCCGTCTCTGGGATTCTCCAGGCAAGAACACTGGAGTGGGTTGCCATTTCCTTCTCCAGTGCATGAAAATGAAAAGTGAAAGTGAAGTTGCTCAGTCGTGTCCAACTCTTAGCGACCCCATGGACTGCAGCCCACCAGGCTCCTCCGTCCATGGGATTTTCCAGGCAAGAGTACTGGAGTCAAGCGCCATTGCCTTCTCCAGCTGGATCATATAGTATCTCTGTTTTTGATTTCATGAGGAACCTCCATAATTTTCTATAGTGGCTGCACCAATTGACAGTTCCACCAGCAGTGCAGAAGGGTTCTCTTTCCTCCCCATCATCATCAGTGCTTGTTACTGCTTGTCTTTTTGATAGTAGTCATTCTGACAGGTGTGAGAGAATATCTCGTTGTGCTTTTGATTTACATTTCCCTGATAATTAGTTGTGTTGAGTACTTTTTCATGTATTTCTTGGCCATTTTTATATCTTCTTTGGAGAAATGTCTGTTCAGTTCCTTTGCCCATTTTTAAATCAGGTTGTTTGGGGGTTTTTTGCAATTATATTGTGAGGGTTCCATGACCTCTTACCAGATATATGGTTTGCAGATATTTTCTCATATTCTGTAGTTTGCTCTTTCACTTCATTATTTCCTTTACAGTGCTAAAGCTTTTGGTTTGATGTAATCTCATTTGTCTATTTTTACTTTTGTTGCCTGTGCTTTTGGTATCATATCTAAGAAATGATTGCAAAAGGTTAATGTCTGGAAGCTTTTTTCCCATATTTTCTTCCAGGAGTTTTATTGTTTCAGGTCTAATATTTAAGCCTTAAATCTATTTTGAATTGATTTCTGTGTAAGGTATAAGATAGGGGTCCAGTTTCAATTCTTTTTATGTGGTGATTTTCCCAACACTGTTTACTTAAGGGGCTTTCTATTTCCCATATATTCTTGGTCTCCTTGGCACCTCAGTTGACTGTAAGTGGATTTATTTGTAGGCTCTCTGTTCAGTTCCATTGACCTGTATGAGTGTCACTTGTGCCATATTGTTTTGATTACCATAGCGTTGTTTGGATTGGCCAAGATGTTACAGAAAAACCCTAATGAACTTTTTGGTGAACCCAGTATATTTTTGAAAAACTCAGCAGTGGCCATAGGACTGGAAAAGGTCAGTTTTCATTCCAATCCCAAAGAAAGGCAATGCCAAAGAATGCTCAAACTACTGCACAATTGCACTCATCTTACACACTAGCAAAGTAATGCTCAAAATCCTCCAAGCCAGGCTTTAACAGTACGTGAACCGTGAACTTCCAGATGTTCAAGCTAGTTTTAGAAAAGGCAGAGGAACCAGAGATCAAATTGCCAACATCCGTTGGATCATTGAGAAAGCAAGAGAGTTCCAGAAAAACATATATTTCTTCTTTATTGACTATGCCAAAGTCTTTGACTATGTGGATCACAATAAACCAGACCACCTGACCTGCCTCCTGAGAAATCTGTATGCAGGTCAAGAAGCAACAGTTACAACTGGACATGAAACACAGACTGGTTCCAAATAGAGAAAGGAATACGTCAAGGCTGTATATTGTCACCGTGCTTATTTAACTTATATGCAGAGTACATCATTAGAAATGCTGAGCTGGATGAAGCATAAGCTGGAATCAAGATTGCTGGGAGAAATATCAATAACCTCAGATATGCAGATGACACCATTCTTATGACAGAAAGTGAAGAGGAACTAAAGAGCCTCTTGATGAAAGTGAGAGAGGAGAGTGAAAAAGTTGGCTTAAAACTCAACATTCAGAAAACTAAGATCATGGCATCTGGTCCCATTACTTCATGGCAAAATGATGGGGAAATAGTGACAGACTTTATGTTCTTGGGCTCCAAAATCACTGCAGATGGTGACTGTAGCCATGAAATTAAGAGACGCTTGCTCCTTGGAAGAAAAATTATGACCAATCTAGACAGCATATTAAAAAGCAGAGACATTACTTTGCCAACAAAGGTCCCTCTAGTCAAGGCTATGGTTTTTCCAGTGGTAATGTATGGATGTGAGAGTTGGGCTATAAAGAAAGCTGAGTGCCAAAGAATTAATGCTTTTGAACTGTGGTATTAGAGAAGACTCTTGAGAGTCCCTTGGACTGCAAGGAGATCCAACCAGTCCATCCTAAAGGAAATCAGTCCTGAATATTCATTAGAAGGACTGATGCTGAAGCTGAAAGTCCAATACTTTGGCCACCTGATGCAAAGAACGGACTCATTTGAAAAGACCCTGATGCTGGGAAAGATTGAGGGTGGGAGGAGAAGGGGACGATAGAAGATGAGATAGTTGGATGCCATCACCCACTCAATGGACATGAGTTTGAGTAAACTCCAGGAGTTGGTGATGGACAGGGAGGAGTGGAGAGCTACAGTCCATGGGGTCGCAAAAAGTTGGACACAACTGAGCAACTGAACTGAACTGAATAGTCTTTTTAATGATTTTAAGTAACAGTGGCACATGTGAAAATATTTAAAACTACATGGTATTTCTATTTTGGGGGTTAAACCCAAGTATTAATTGGGTATAGAATAAGTCCTCTGTTAATATATTCACGTAGTTTTTAGTTAGATAAAATGTATATGATATTTGTGAGATTATGTACCAGAATATTTTTAAACTTCTCCATTATGCAGGGCATTTACTTGGATCTTGGAAGTGCATGTACCTTTTGAAAGTATAAATTATATCAAACAAAATTTATTTGCTTAAGCTCTTGTCAAGTATACTGATGGTATTAATAGGCACATAATCACTGTGGGGAAAAAAAAGGTGTAGGAGATAACTCCATTGCTGTAGAGACCATAATCCCTTTCTTTGGATAATACAGAATACAGTATTATTCTTTGGATAATATTTAAATTAAAACACTTAAATACTAATAAACTTTGTAACCTATGAAAGGCCAAAGTAGCTAGTGCTCCTGCCTCTGCTCTTTTTGAATCTTCCTTATTTAATCTTCCAAAGGCAATTGACATACATCCAAAAGAAATGCCACAGTGAACCCAACGGACCTGGGGTAGCAGCGTTAACTACTGAGGAGCGAACTCGATGGGCTAAGGTTATAATTTACATTTTTCTTTTCTTTAGAGGTGCAATTGACTTACAACATTATATTCAGGTATACACATAAGGATTCAGTATTTGTTTCTATTGAGAAATATCACAGTAAATCTAGTTAATGTCCATCGCCATACAGAAAATTTAAAAATATTTTTCTTGTGATGAGAACTTTAAGATCTACTCTCTAGCAACTTTCAAATATGCAGTACAATATTATTAACTATAATTTAGACTTGGGGAGAGTATATACTTTTATTTTGTTTACATTTAAACTTCAAACACTCAGCTCAAGGACGTGCTGGCCCTTGGAAATAAAGACAAATGGACAGACGGCTTTAAGCTTTAAGCAGTTTTTAAATACATTGTACAATATTGAACAAGCAGAAAATCTAGGGGTGGCATAACTTTATGTGTGGTTAGTCACTCAGTCATTGACTTTTTGTGACCCTGTGAACTGTAGCCCACCAGGCTCCTCTGTTTATGGGATTCTCCAGGCAAGAATACTTGAGTGGGTAGCCATTTCCTTCTCCAGGGGACCTTCCCAACTGAGGAATCGAACCTGGGTCTCCTGACTTGCAGGCATTTTCTTTACTGTCTGAGCACCCAGGAAAGCAGGCATAATTTTATACCTTTATACATTTAGTAGCACAAATGTAGGGACTAGGCATGCTTTTGAAGAAGAAAACCTGTTCAGGACTCATCACAGAGGTCGTTGAATTTACACTTTTCTTGATGAACCTTTTCTCTAACTTTTCAAAAACCTGTTGAGGTTTTCTGACTATTTTATATTTAACTTGTAACATTTTATTTTTTCTTCTTGCCCTTTAGGCACGAGAATATTTGATTAGTCTTAATCCAGAGAACCTGACTATATTAGAAAAAATTCAGAGCAGTTTACTGGTATTTTGTTTAGATGATGACAGTCCACATGTTACACCAGAAGATTATTCTCAGGTATTCAACTATCTTGTTCTGTTATTTCTTTTTTTTTAAAGAATTTATTTATTTTTGGCTGTGCTGGGTCTTTGTTGCTTTGCACAGGCTTTCTTTCCAGTTGTGGCAGGCGGGATGTACTCTGGTTGCTGTGTGTGGGCTTCTCATTGCACTGGCTTCTCTTGTTGTGGAGCACAGGCTCTAGGTGCACGAGCTTCAGTAGCTACCACTTAAGGGCCAGACCTCTGTCCCCTGTGTTGGCAGATGGATTCTTAACTATGAGACCACCAGGAAAGTCCCTTGTTTTATTTCTTCCCACAGAGTTTTCTGGAGAACTCTTGTGTAAATTGAACATGAGAAGAATTTTTTTTTTTTAAAGAATCACTTTATTAAGTATAATTGACATGCAAAAAACTGTATATATTTAATGTATACAACTTAGTTTGAAGTATACACCTGTAAAACCACCTTGAAACATAATCGTGAAAACAATTGTTTCCTAGATTTTGGAGACCACCAGGAAAGTCCCTTGTTTTATTTCTTCCCACAGAGTTTTCTGGAGAACTCTTGTGTAAATTGAACATGAGAAGAATTTTTTTTTTTTTTAAAGAATCACTTTATTAACTATGAGACCACCAGGAAAGTCCCTTGTTTTATTTCTTCCCACAGAGTTTTCTGGAGAACTCTTGTGTAAATTGAACATGAGAAGAATTTTTTTTTTTTTTAAAGAATCACTTTATTAAGTATAATTGACATGCAAAAAACTGTATATATTTAATGTATACAACTTAGTTTGAAGTATACACCTGTAAAACCACCTTGAAACATAATCGTGAAAACAATTGTTTCCTAGATTTTGGAAACATCTTTTATCTTAGAATGGGGTAGCTAAGAAAAGAAAGCACAAATACTAAGTCATACAATATAAATATTTGTGCAAGCTTTTAAAACCTTTTCTTAGCTACACATACACACATATCATAAGATTATACATAAATAAATAATGCTTTGTAAATCCTTGCCACATTGTTCAGCTCTGTTTAGAAAGAAAGAAAGTGAAGTCGCTCAGTTATGTCCGACTCTTTGCGACCCCATGGACTGTAGCCTCTGTCCATGGGGTTTTCTGGGCAAGAGCACTGGAATGGGTTGCCATTTCCTTCTCCAGAGGATCTTCCTGACTCAGGGATTGAACCTGGGTCTCCCACATTGTAGGTAGATGCTTTACCATCTCAGCGGCAAAGCTGTTTAGACAGATCTTATATGTTGTTTAAAGAAGTATGAGTATTATTTGCTTGTCACATGCTTGTCACATGGCAGTGGTTCCCAACCTTTCCATTGATTATATATACAGAAAATTTGCATAAGGCATGGGGGAAAATGAGCTTTTCAAACCCAAGGTGACATGAAAACCTACCTATAGCCCACAGCAGTGGGCCTTGATACCTTAGCTGGTGAGGTCTGTCCTAAGAATTACAGAACTCTTGTGACTTATTTTATCATTTGGTTTTGTAGAACACACTGACGTTAGTGAGTTTAAGGATAATTGGGGTTTTATTTTTTTTTTTCTGGGACATTACCATTTCCTGGGAAAAAAATAAAAGAGAAGCATTCGTATTTGTAGGAATCTCAGAATCTTTGCATCCATCAGTATTAAATGAGAGAAATAAATAATATTGGATTGAAAAATCTTGTAGTTTGGAAACAGTTCTTCCCTCGTTAGCTGCTTTTTTAAAAGTAGAATCAACAAGCTTGAAGAATATATTTTAATTAAATGTTGCTCAGTTGCTGCAATCTACAGTTAGACGTATTTAGATTGCTGCTCATTAAATACACACACATACGCTCACACACACAAGTATGTACATAATAGAAGTTTCACAAAACAGTAATTACTTTGACTATCTGTGATATACTCTGATATTTATGTTCTATTGTTATTCTTTTTGTAAAGATGTTTACAGTGATTTCCTGACTCACTACGGCCAAAACCTACCATTTGAGAAACTGGCTTAGTGGGATATGAATTCTTGAAATGTTTTCCTTGTAACTAGATTTTCATGACTAACCTTATCAATGCTTCTTATCCTATTAAAGTTGCAAACACCTTGTCCTTTCACTTTGATATTCTCTAAACATTCATGAATATTGTCCCATCCTCTTTTCTGGTAGAATTTCTTAGATTTTGAGTATTTAAATAGTCAGGACCTAAATTATTATTTCTTGAGAATAGCTATTATTTTATTAAATTTGGTTTACCTGAAGAGAGGAAAAGTGAGATCATGTGTGTTTGTGTATATTTAAGATACAAATACTTAAAAACCAATATTAAGATTCTTTTAATTTGAAATAATAAATTTATTTTAGGTTTGTGCAAAGATTCTTAATGGAGACCCAACAGTACGCTGGGGTGACAAATCTTATAACTTGATTGCCTTTTCTAATGGAGTATTTGGCAGTAATTGTGATGTAAGTAAACTACTGAAGTTACTTTTCCCTTTTACTCTTTTCAGTTAAATGAGTGGCAGTAATCTACAATAGTTAGGCTGTCCTGTGGCAGGATAATAAATCATTTTTTAGCTTTATGGCATTAGAGTAAAAATTTTAGTTATGAATTCTCAGTGGAAACAGTATAGGACAAGTTATTTTCGTCTGTAGTTAGGCTAACAGTTTGATGTGTGCCTGTAAAATGGAATTTGCATGTATCTTTATGTAGTAGAAGCTCTTTTAAAATCTACTGCTACTTGTTGAAAATTACAACACATTTAAAAAGATATAGCATTATGTATATGTTCTGTGCACAGAGAAATGTATGTAGCTATATTTGTACATTTACCTAGTAATTTTGTAACCTTGTTAAAAAAATGACACAGGATCTTTGGAACATTATTTACTTCTGGATATTAAAATATCTGGTACTGGATAGCATTTTTTTTTTACATTCTTTATAAAATATATATATATACACACACACAACTTGTTTTCTCTTTTGTTCTCCTATGGTTGTCTTTATCATCTCTACCCTGCCATTTTCTGATGGACATTCAGGAAGTCTATGAACCAAGAAAATGAAGAAATCAACCTAAGTCAGGATTGCAATCTATATTTATAATCTTGTTATGTAACTTTTCATAAAGTATGTGACTTGGTATAAAGTAGTATGAGATAGATTTTTTTGTTTGTTTGTGTTTGGGGGCTTTCCTCCCAAAGATTTAGTGACTGTAAAATACTAAAAAGACCTGTAATGTTGATCTGGGTTCAGTAGTTGTATTAATCAGTAATTTTTTTCAGTTTTAGGTGATAGAAACCTAAATCAAACTGTCATTACCTTACAGAGGTATTTATGGCATGGGGTACAGCTAAATTTGGGTTAGGCTGACTTCCAGTGTCCAAATGCTTTCATTAGAAAATTCTACATTTTTTGGCATCACTTTCCTAGCCTCAGCTTTATTTTTATGTAGAAGGTACCACGTGATGGTTTTACCTACAGTCTCATGTTTTCACAGCTCTCCTAGTAGGTTATTGTTCTCCATGGAAATAGCCAGCTTTTTTTTTTTTTTTAACCCCTCTGGTTCCAGCAAAAGACCTGAGAATAATGCTCGTTGGTTGTATCAGCCTGTGTGAATCTTGTGCATGTTCCAGGGAGTCCACCTGGCCTGGGTCACATGCCAAACCTTGGGACCCGCTAGTAGAATCACTCACTCATTCAAACCACCACAGAGATGTGCGCTGGTTGCCTAAAGAAAAATAAAGTAGTTGTTACTGCCAAAGAAGGTGGAGTGGTTGATGTGCAGGTAACAGAATGTCTGTTAACAGTTGTCTTTCTTCTTCCTTAAGAGTCCCCTGTTGACAAAAGATTTCTTGTTAATTGCCTCAGCTTTTTCCTCTTTGGCTCCTTGTTTGATTCTTCTTAACCACCTCAGTCTGGTTGATAGCCTCACTGTTCCCTGGAAACTGTGCTTTGTAAAGTAGTTAACAACCTTCTGGCTTCTTCCTTCCATCTCTCCTTGACTTGTCGGATGCAGAGGATGTCCCTCTTTTTCATGCTCATCTCACATTGCCTTCATCCTCCTAACAGTCTCTTCCTGTCTCCACATTCTAAAACTGAGCTTAATATTATTCATAACCATTTTTCCCCTCTGCCTGCTCTCTCTTCTGGTTTGTTTACATTTATATTTTTCTAGTGTTTACTTGGTACTTTCATTTTAAGAGTTTTATTTCACTGTGTGTTAAATTGTCCAAACCGAGTGTTACATTGTTATGTAAGGGTCAAGTTACTCCCATCATCAAGAGTTTATCTTCTTGCTTTCCTCCCTCACTCCCAGCCCCCTAAAATTACCACCTTGTACTACTTTGATTTTTACTGATGGCAGCAATATCCTGCGGTTTGCTCAAATTCAGGAGAAGGTAATTTTAATCATATTTTCTATTTTGGGATGAAAATATTGGTCTTATAATGAGCACGTGTCTTTGTACAACTGAGATGCTTTCTTTCAGTAAAGTGTGTGGACACATTTTATGTGTATGCATTATCCCCCATATATTTATAAAATTGATCTGATGGTCTTCACTAGATAATAGGCTTTCAAAATTCCATGTAGGTTACTCTTGCAACCCAAGATGATTACTGAAAATACTATTTAACCTAATATAAAACATTATTACTAAAGCATATATACTGTAAAGTTAACTTGCTCTTAATTTAGAGTCATGTTGCTGCTCTCTTATGTTGGTACTAGAATATGTGGTTTGGACTACATAATCACATTTCCCTCTCTGGATTTAAAATCCTGGCTTCAACTGTTTTGTCTTCTCTTTGTTAGAGGGTTTTGTGGAGATCGCGTTTGTTGTTGTTCAGTTGCTCAGTCATGTCCAACTCTTTGCAACCCCATGGACTATAGCACGCGAGGCTTCCCTGTCCTTCACTCTCTCCCAGAGTTTGCTCAAACTCATGTCCATTGAATCAGTGATGTCATCCAACCATATCATCCTCTGTCACCCCCTTCTCCTCCTGCCCTCAGTCTTTCCCAGCATCAGGGTATTTTCCAATGAGTCAGCTCTTTGCATCAGGTAGCCAAAGTATTGGCACTTCAATATTGCTCTTCTTACTGGCTGCATTTTAACACTATTGTCTCAGTGAAATAATATATGCAATGTCTGTGAAAATTCATTGTAAAGCTACAGAATACTGTGCAGTTGTGAGATGCAGTTAGAAAAGGGTTTGTCCATGACCGGTGAGTCTTGTTACCTGTGCTGTCACTGGCAGCTCCATCTGCTTTTTCACAGTGCTCTCACCATTCCTTAACATTTTACCATTGTATAGGTATATGTGTATACCTCTTTTTTTTTTTTAATTTTATTTTATTTTTGAACTTTACATAATTGTATTAGTTTTGCCAAATATCAAAATGAATCCGCCACAGGTATACATGTGTTCCCCATCCTGAACCCTATGTGTATACCTCTTTTAACTTCCAGTACAAATAGCAATTGTTTTCTCTTTATGATTCATATTTACTTTACATCCCTTCCCATTACTTCAAGAGCCCTGATTAGGTGCTTCTGACTTTAAATATTTGTTCTTTCTCAGAAAATAAAATACATCAATTACTTACTATACTGTAGAATATCCCTATCGTTATCATTATGAGTTGAGGCATATGAGAATTCTGCTCTTGTGTGTTAAGAGTGGGGCAAAAATGAAAATAAAATACTGGGTCAAGTCTTAACTTACATAAAGTATTCAAAATCTTGTATGGTTTCATTTTAGCATGCTCCTTTTGATGCAATGGTTCTGGTAAAAGTCTGCTATTATGTTGATGAGAACATTCTTGAGAATGAAGGAAGATGGAAGGTATGTTAGAAAAAATTATTTCCTCCCTTTTCGCCTCATATTTTTATAGATACAGTATTTTTAAGTTTTCCGTATTTTCAGGGCTCAGAAAAAGTACGGGATATACCGGTTCCAGAGGAGCTTGTTTTCACTGTGGATGAAAAAGTATTAAATGACATCAACCAAGCTAAGGCCCAGTATTTCAAGCAGGTAGATTTTTCACTTTTCTCTTTGATAGTTAATACTTTATCTTTTAACTACTCTGTATGAATATTTGGCTATCATCCACATATGATGGCATAAAACATTTAGAAGTTATAGCTTTTAATACCTTTATTTCTGTTTTATTCATTTAATGCTAATGATAATTTGGTTATCTTTGGGGGTATTCTCCTTGGGTATATGTTCACTCTTCCCATTTAATTCTGTTTGTTAGGTGTCCGATCTCCAGCTTGTGGTATATGCCTTTACGTCTTTTGGCAAAAAGCTAACCAAGGAGAAGCAGCTTCACCCTGATACATTTATTCAGCTGGCACTTCAGTTGGCCTATTACAGACTTCATGGACGGTGAGGACCAATCCTTCTCCATTTTCAGAGTCTAGAGGCCGAAGGGGATATCTCTACTCTAGCTGTTCTACTGTAACTCCCCAGTGTTTCCTCTGAGGTTTTTTCCCCACTTGGCACTGTGCCTTAATTGGTACTTTCATCAGCAGTGTTGTTAGGTTTCCGTCTGTGACGCTTTGACAGTCTTTCCTTGTTTTTCATTACCTTGATACTTTTGAAGTACCTGTTCTCATCTTACAGAGGTTTGCCATGCTTTGAAATTCAGATCACTTGGTTTTCTTGAAGCCTGTTTTCAAATGGGTTCATGAAAAGATACAGTTTTATGGAATCTAGTCTTTATTCATTTTTAGGATAAGAGAGATGGTATTTTGTGACTTTCTACATCCTAAGCAGAAGTGGAAGTGTCTTGATCTTTTTAAAATTTTATCTGAGAATATGTACTTTATGTTTTTAAAATTTATTTATCTTTGGTTGAGCTGGGTGTTCATTGTTGTGCATGGGCTCTCTTTAGCTGCACAGAGCGGCAGCTACTCTTCATTGCTGTCCATGGACTTTTTTTTTTTTTTTTAACTTTACAATATTGTATTGGTTTTGCCATATATCAACATGAATCCGCCACAGGTATACATGTGTTCCCCATCCTGAACCCTCCTCCCTCCTCTCTCCCCATACCATCCCTCTGGGTCATCCCAGTGCACCAGCCCCAAGCATCCAGTATCGTGCATCGAACCTGGACTGGCGACTCATTTCATATATGATATTATACATGTTTCAATGCCATTCTCCCAAATCATCCCACCCTCTCCGTCTCCCACAGTGTCCAAAAGACTGTTCTATACATCAGTGTCTCTTTTGCTGCCTCGTATACAGGGTTATTGTTACCATCTTTCTAAATTCCATATATATGTGTTAGTATACTATTTGTATTGGTGTTTTTCTTTCTGGCTTACTTCACTCTGTATAATAGGCTCCAGTTTCATCCACCTCATTAGAACTGATTCAAATGTATTCTTTTTAATGGCTGAGTAATACTCCATTGTGTATATGTACCACAGCTTTCTTATCCATTCATCTGCTGATGGACATCTAGGTTGCTTCCATGTCTTGGCTATTATAAACAGTGCTGCGATGAACATTGGGGTACACGTGTCTCTTTCCCTTCTGGTTTCCTCGGTGTGTATGCCCAGCAGTGGGATTGCTGGGTCATAAGGCAGTTCTATTTCCAGTTTTTTAAGGAATCCCCACACTGTTCTCCATAGTGGCTATACTAGTTTGCATTCCCACCAACAGTGTAAGAGGGTTCCCTTTTCTCCACACCCTCTCCAGCATTTATTGCTTGTAGACTTGGATTGCAGCCATTCTGACTGGCGTGAAATGGTACCTCATAGTGGTTTTGATTTGCATTTCTCTGATAATGAGTGATGTTGAGCATCTTCTCATGTGTTTGTTAGCCATCTGTATGTCTTCTGTGGAGAGATGTCTATTTAGTTCTTTGGCCCATGTTTTGATTGGGTCATTTATTTTTCTGGAATTGAGCTGTAGGAGTTGCTTGTATATTTTTGAGATTAGTTGTTTGTCAGTTGCTTCATTTGCTATTATTTTCTCCCATTCTGAAGGCTGTCTTTTCACCTTGCTTATAGTTTCCTTTGATGTGCCGAAGCTTTTAAGTTTAATTAGGTCCCATTTGTTTATTTTTGCTTTTATTTCCAATATTCTGGGAGGTGGGTCATAGAGGATCCTGCTGTGATGTATGTCAGAGAGTGTTTTGCCTATGTTCTCCTCTAGGAGTTTTATAGTTTCTGGTCTTACGTTTAGATCTCTAATCCATTTTGAGTTTATTTTTGTGTACGGTGTTAGAAAGTGTTCTAGTTTCATTCTTTTACAAGTGGTTGACCAGTTTTCCCAGCACCACTTGTTAAAGAGATTGTCTTTAATCCATTGTATATTCTTGCCTCCTTTGTCAAAGATAAGGTGTCCATAGGTGCATGGATTTATCTCTGGGCTTTCTATTTTGTTCCATTAATCTATATTTCTGTCTTTGTGCCCATACCACACTGTCCTGATGAGTGTGGCTTTGTAGTAGAGCCTAAAGTCAGGCAGGTTGATTCCTCCAGTTCCATTCTTCTTTCTCAAGATTGCTTTGGCTATTCGAGGTTTTTTGTATTTCCATACAAATTGTGAAATTATTTGTTCTAGCTCTGTGAAGAATACCATTGGTAGCTTGATAGGAATTGTATTGAATCTATAAATTGCTTTGGGTAGTATACTCATTTTCACTATATTGATTCTTCCAATCCATGAACATGGTATATTCCTCCATCTATTAGTGTCCTTTTTGATTTATTTCACCAGTGTTGTATAATTTTCTATATATAGGTCTTTAGTTTCTTTAGGTAGATATATTCCTAAGTATTTTCTTCTTTTCATTGCAACGGTGAATGGAATTGCTTCCTTAATTTCTCTTTCTATTTTCTCATTATTAGTATATAGGAATGCAAGGGATTTCTGTATGTTGATTTTATATCCTGTAACTTTACTATATTCATTGATTAGTTCTAATAATTTTCTGGTGGAGTCTTTAGGGTTTTCTATGTAGAGGATCATGTCATCTGCAAACAGTGAGAGTTTTACTTCTTCTTTTCCAATTTGGATTCCTTTTATTTCTTTTTCTGCTCTGATTGCTGTGGCCAAAACTTCCAAAACTATGTTGAATAGTAGTGGTGAGAGTGGGCACCCTTGTCTTGTGCCTGACTTTAGGGGAAATGCTGTCAATTTTTCACCATTGAGGATAATGTTTGCTGTGGGTTTGTCATATATAGCTTTTATTATGTTGAGGTATTTTCCTTCTATTCCTGCTTTCTGGAGAGTTTTTTTTATCATAAATGGATGTTGTATTTTGTCAAAGGCTTTCTCTGCATCTATTGAGATAATCATAGGGTTTTTATTTTTCAATTTGTTAATGTGGTGTATTACATTGATTGATTTGTGGATATTGAAGAATCTTTGCATCCCTGGGATAAACCCACTTGGTCATGGTGTATGATCTTTTTAATGTGTTGTTGGATTCTGATTGCTAGAATTTTGTTAAGGATTTTTGCATCTATGTTCATCAGTGATATTGGCCTGCAGTTTTCTTTTTTTGTGGCATCTTTGTCAGGTTTTGATATTAGGGTGATGGTGGCCTCGTAGAATGAGTTTGGAAGTTTACCTTCCTCTGAAATTTTTGGAAGAGTTTGAGTAGGATAGGTGTTAGCTCTTCTCTAAATTTTTGGTAGAATTCAGCTGTGAAGCCATCTGGACCTGGGCTTTTGTTTGCTGGAAGATTTCTGATTACAGTTTCAATTTGCCATGCTTGTGATGGGTCTGTTAAGATTTTCTGTTTCTTCCTGGTCGAGTTTTGGAAAGTTGTAATTTTCTAAGAATTTGTCCATTTCTTCCATGTTGTCCATTTTATTGGCATATAATTGCTGATAATAGTCTCTTATGATCCTTTGTATTTCTGTGTTGTCTGTTGTGATCTCTCCATTTTCATTTCTAATTTTATTGATTTGATTTTTCTCCCTTTGTTTCTTGATGAGTCTGGCTAATGGTTTGTCAATTTTATTTATCCTTTCAAAGAACCAGCTTTTGGCTTTGTTGATTTTTGCTATGGTCTCTTTTGTTCCTTTTGCATTTATTTCTGCCCTAATTTTTAAGATTTCTTTACTTCTACTAACCCTGGGGTTCTTCATTTCTTCCTTTTCTAGTTGCTTTAGGTGTAGAGTTAGGTTATTTATTTGACTTTTTTCTTGTTTCTTGAGGTATGCCTGTATTGCTACGAACTTTCCCCTTAGGACTGCTTTTACAGTGTCCCATAGGTTTTGGGTTGTTGTGTTTTCATTTTCATTTGTTTCTATGGAAATTTTGATTTCTTTTTTGATTTCTTCTGTGATTTGTTGGTTATTCAGCAGCATGTTGTTCAGCCTCCATATGTTGGAATTTTTAATAATTTTTCTCCCATAATTGAGATCTAATCTTACTGCATTGTGGTCAGAAAAGATGCTTGGAATGATTTCAATTTTTTTGAATTTACCAAGGCTAGATTTATGGCCCAGGATGTGATCTGTCCTGGAGAAGGTTCCGTGTCTGCTTGAGAAAAAGGTGAAATTCATTGTTTTGGGGTGAAATGTCCTGTAGATATCAATTAGGTCTAACTGGTCTATTGTATCGTTTAACGTTTGTGTTTCCTTGTTAATTTTCTGTTTAGTTGATCTATCCATAGGTGTGAGTGGGGTATTAAAGTCTCCCACTATTATTGTGTTATTGTTAATTTCCCCTTTCATACTTGTTAGCATTTGTCTTACATATTGCAGTGCTATTATGTTGGGTGCATATATATTTATAATTGTTATATCTTCTTCTTGGATTGATCCTTTGATCATTATGTAGTGACTTTCTTTGTCTCTTTTCACAGCCTTTGTTTTAAAGTCTATTTTATCTGATATGAGTATTGCTACTCCTGCTTTCTCTTGGTCTCTATTTGCATGGAAAATCTTTTTCCAGCCCTTCACTTTCAGTCTGTATGTGTCCCCTGTTTTGAGGTGGGTCTCTTGTAGACAACATATGTAGGGGTCTTGTTTTTGTATCCATTCAGCCAGTCTTTGTCTTTTGGTTGGGGCATTCAACCCATTTACGTTTAAAGTAATTATTGATAAATATGATCCCGTTGCCATTTACTTTATTGTTTTTGGTTTGAGTTTATACACCCTTTTTGTGTTTCCTGTCTAGAGAATATCCTTTAGTATTTGTTGGAGAGCTAGTTTGGTGGTGCTGAATTCTCTCAGCTTTTGCTTGTCTGTAAAGCTTTTGATTTCTCCTTCATATATGAATGAGATCCTTGCTGGGTACAGTAATCTGGGCTGTAGGCTTTTTTCTTTCATCACTTTAAGTATGTCTTGCCATTCCCTCCTGGCTTGAAGAGTTTCTATTGAAAGATCAGCTGTTATCCTTATGGGAATTCCCTTGTGTGATATTTGTTGTTTTTTCCCTTGCTGCTTTTAATATTTGTTCTTTGTGTTTGATCTTTGTTAATTTGATTAATATGTGTCTTGGGGTGTTTCGCCTTGGGTTTATCCTGTTTGGGACTCTCTGGGTTTCTTGGACTTGGGTGATTATTTCCTTCCCCATTTTAGGGAAGTTTTCAACTATTATCTCAAGTATTTTCTCATGGTCTTTCTTTTTGTTGTCTTCTTCTGGGACTCCTATGATTCGAATGTTGTAGGATTTAATATTGTCCTGGAGGTCTCTGAGATTGTCCTCATTTAATTAGTTTTTCATTTTTCCTCTCTGATTCATTTATTTCTACCATTCTATCTTCTAATTCACTAATCCTATCTTCTGCCTCTGTTATTCTACCATTTGTTGCCTCCAAAGTGTTTTTGATCTCATTTATTGCATTATTTATTATATATTGACTCTTTTTTATTTCTTCTAGGTCCTTGTTAAACCTTTCTCGCATCTTCTCAATCCTTGTCTCCAGGCTATTTATCTGTGATTCCATTTTGATTTCAAGATTTTGGATCATTTTCACTATCATTATTCGGAATTCTTTATCAGGTAGATTCCCTATCTCTTCCTCTTTTGTTTGGTTTGGGGGGCATTTATCCTGTTCCTTTACCTGCTGGGTATTCCTCTGTCTCTTCATCTTGTTTATATTGCTGAGTTTGGGGTGTCCTTTCTGTATTCTGGCAGTTTGTGGAGTTCTCTTTATTGTGGCGTTTCCTCACTGTGGGTGGGTTTGTACAGGTGGCTTGTCAAGGTTTCTTGGTTAGGGAAGCTTGTGTCGGTGTTCTGGTGGGTGGAGCTGGATTTGTTCTCTCTGGAGTGCAATGAAGTGTCCAGTAATGAGTTATGAGATGTCTATGGTTTTGTAGTAACTTTGGGCAGCCTGTATATTGGAGCTCAAGGCTGTGTTCCTGTGTTGCTAGAGAATTTGCATGGTATGTCTTGCTCTGGAACTTGTTGGCCCTTGGGTGGTGCTTGGTTTCAGTGTAGGTATGAAGGCGTTTGATGAGCTCCTGTCAATTAATGTTCCCTGGAGTCAGGAGTTCCCTGGAGTCAGGGTTTGGACTTAAGCCTCCTGCTTCCGGTTTTCAGTCTTATTTTTACAGTAGTCTCAAAACTTCTCCTTCTATGCAGCACCATTGATAAAACATCTAGGTTAAAGATGAAAAGTTTCTCCACAGTGAGGGACACCCAGAGAGGTTCACAGAATTACATGGAGAAGAGAAGAGGGAGGAGGGAGTTAGAGGTGACCCGAATGAGATGAGGTGGAATCAGTAGAGGAGAGAGCAGGCTAGCCTGTAATCACTTCCTTACGTGCACTCCACAACTGGACCGCTCAGAGATGTTCACGGAGTTATACAGAGAAGAGAAGAGGGAGGAAAGATACAGAGGTGGCCAGGAGGATAAAAGAGGGGAATGAAAAGGAGAGAGACAGATCCAGCCAGTAATCAGTTCCCTAAGTGTTCTCCACCATCTGGAACACACAGAAATTCACAAAGTTGGGTAGAGCAGAGAGGGGTTAGGGAGGAGACACAGGCGACCTGGTGGAGAAAAAGGAGAGTCCAAAGGGGGAGAGAGCAGTCAAGCCAGTAATCTCGCTCCCAAGTAAAAATGGATACTGAAGATTGGGTTCTTAAAGGTACAAAATTGATAACAAATATCAAAAAGCAAAAATTAAAAATCTAGAGTAGAGTTTGGAATTTTGAAAATACAATGTTAAAGAAAAGAAGAAGAAGAAGAAAGAGAAAAAGAAAAAAAAAACAAAGTCACAAAAATTATAAAAAAAATATAGGTACAAAATTGATAACAAATACCAAAAAGAAAAAATTAAAAATCTAGAGTAGAGTTTGGAATTTCAAAAATACAATGTTAAAGAAGAAAAAAAAAAAGAGGAAAAAAAAAAGTCACAAAAATTATTAAAAAAATATATATGAAGTTTGCTTTTTAAAAAATAGGGTCTTTTTTTTTGCAAAGTAATAGTAGGTTATAAAAGTGAAAATTAAAGGAGTAATAGAGGACTTAAAATTTTTTAAAAATTAAAAAAGAATGGTCTTAAAAATAGTAAAAATATATCTAGGACTTTCTCTGGTGGTGTTGTGGGCAGTGTGAGTGGGGTCAGTTCATTTTCGGCTAGTTCCTTGGTCCGGCTTATATTTCTCAAGATCTATAGGCCCCTTCCTGTGTAGTTGGTACTAATGACAGGGTTTTAATCTATTGCACCTGTTGCTTCCCAGGGGGTTCCCTCTGTTTTAGCTTCTTGTGTTTGCTGGTCTCTTCAGTGTCTGATTTCCACCCTGACACAAAGGGGGCGGTGGTGGACACTTTTTTTTTTTTCTTTAGGCTCACTTGTTCAGTCGCGCTGTGGGGAGGGAGGGACGCTGCAAAGAAATAACACTGGCGTGTGCTCGCAGTGCCTCAGCCACACTGGGTTTGCCCTCGCTCAGGGCGCGTGTGCCCTTCCTGCCCACACTGCTCAGGCTCTAGGTTGCTCCCCCGGGAACCGTCCAAGGGCAGCCCTGGGCTGCATGCACCTCCCAGGTCTAAGCCACTCAGGTTCAGGCGCTCGGGTAGTCCTCAGAGGCACAGACTCAATTGGGCCTGCGTTTTGTGCCCTTCCCAGGTCCGAGCAGCTCAGGAGATGAGGTGTTTGGCGAGTGCAGTCGCTGCGACTTATCGCCTCCCCCATTCCTGCCGCTTAGTTTTCTGGGTGTACAACCGGCGCACGTTCTCAGGTGAATGTTGACCGTCCAGAACCCCAAGAAGTCTTAGTTAGCAAAGAAGCCTGCTTACAGTTTTGTAGATCATGTCTCTCTGGGGCTGCGATTGCCCCCTTCCAACTCTGGCTGCCTGTCACCAGAGGGGGATGGTCTGCAGCCGGCTATCTCTGTTCAGTCCTTTGTTCCGTGCGCGGGCCTGGCGGTGTCTTAGGTTAGGGCTGGCTTTTCCCGTGGTAGTTATCCCACCGTCTGGTTTGCTAGCCCAAGTTAGTTCGCTCAGATAGCGCTCAGGGCATTCAGGCCAGGTCCTTATTCTAAGTGATGCAGCTCGCGCCTCCCTGCCCAGCCCCCACTTGCTAGTGGCGGGTGCAGGCGTCTGCGCTGCTTTTGTGCTGGGGGAGTTACCGCTGGGCTCGTAATCTGTGGGTTTTAATTATTTATTTATTTTTCCTCCCTGTTATGTTGCCCTCTGTGCTTCCAAGGCTCTCCACAGACTCGGCAGTGAGTGTTTCCTGGTGTTTGGAAATTTCTCTCTTTTTAAGACTCCCTTCCCAGAATGGAGCTCCATCCCTCCCTCTTTTGTCTCTTTTTTTGTCTTTTATATTTTTTCCTATCTCCTTTCCAAGACAATGGGCTGCTTTTCTGGGTGCCTGATGTCCTCTGCCGGCATTCAGAAGTTGTTTTGTGCAATTTACTCGGCGTTTAAATGTTCTTTTGATGAATTTGTGGGGGGAAAAGTAGTCTCCCTGTCCTACTCCTCCGCCATCTTCGCTCCTCCCCTTGTCCACGGACTTCTCATTGCACTGGCTTCTCTAGTTTTCAGTGTACATGTCTTTTTGTCTCCTTGGGTAAACTTAGTCCTAAGTGTTCTTTTTGATGCTATTGTAAATTGTTTTCTTGATTTACTTTTCAGATTACTTATTGCTAGTGTATAGAAATGCAAGTGATGTTTGCATGTTGACTTCATACCGTGAAAAAACTGAATTCATTTATTAGCTCCAACAATTTTTTTGTAGATTCTTTAGCATTTTCCATGTATAAGACCAGGTATCTGTGAATAGAGATAGCTTCAGTTTTTCCTTTCTGATTTGGATGCCTTTTATTTCTTTCTTTATAGCTAGAACAGCCAGTACTATGTTGAATAGAATTGGCAGAAGCAGGCATCCTTACTTTATTATTAATCTTAGCTGGGAAATTTTTGGTTTTCCACCACTGAGTATCGTGTTAACTGTGGGTTTTTCATAAGTCTTTATCATATTGAGGAAATTCCTTTGTTCACTTTTTATTATGGGAGAGTACGAGATTTTATAAAAAGCTGTTGCTGTATCAATTGTGATTATCATGTAGGTCTTTTTCTTCATTCTATTAATGTAGTGTATTACATTGATTTTCCTATGTTGCACCATCCTTGCATTACTGGGATAAATCCTACTTGGTCATGGTGTACAGTGAGATCCCTACATACAAATGAGTTCTGTTCTGAGTGCTCATTTGTGAGTCCGGTTTGTTAGTAAGACCAACAAAGTTAGCCTAGGTACCCAACTAACATAGTCAACTGTATAGTACTGTACTGTAGTAGGTTTATATATTTCACACAAATAATATATAAAAAACAAACACAAAAAATAAAACGTTTAATCTTACGGTACCTTGAAGAATACAGTAGTACAGTACAACAGCTGGCATATGGAGGCTGGCATTGAGTGAACAAGAAGAATTACTGACTGGAGGAGGCAGAGATGGGGAGATGGTGGAGCTGAAGGATCATCAGCAATAGGAGACGGAGGGCAATTTGAACAACCACTTGCAGAGGATGCATGCTCATGACAGTGTACACCAGACATGTGAACTAACTTACATGATTGATGTGAACACACGTTCACATCTTTGAAAGTTGGCAACTTGAAGGTTCATATGTAGGAGACTTACTGTATCATCCTTTTAATCTGCTGTTAAATTCAATTTTCTAGTAAATTGGAGAGGATTTTTGCATCTATTCCCTGATGGCTCAGCGTATAAACAGTCCACCTGCAATGCAGGAGACATAGGAGACATGGGTTTGATCCCTTGGTCAGGAAGATCTTCTGGAGGAGGAAATGGCAATCTACTCCAGTATTCTTGCCTAGAGAATCTCATAGACATAGGAGCCTGGCAGGCTGCAGTTCATGGGGTCACAAAGAGTCAGATGTGACTGAGTGATAATATTTGGATTTCAGACATAAGGAATATCAGTCTGTAGTGTCTATTCTTACAGTGTTTTTGCCTAATTTTGGTATCAGGGTAATGCCGGTCTCATTTTATGAGTAAGGAAATGATCCCTCCTCTCTAGTGTTTTTGGAAGAATTTGAGAAGGATTAGTGGTTGATTTTTTTTTAATTTAGAATTCATCAGTAAAGCCATCTGATCCAGAACTTAACTTTGTAGGGAGGTTTCTGATTGCTGATTCATCTCATTACTTGTTACACGTCCAGTCGTATTTCTATTTTCTCTTGAGTTAGATTTGGTCATTTGTGTATTCCTCAGAATTTGTCTGTGGCTCAGACGGTAAAGTGTCTGCCTGCAATGCGGGAGACCTGGGTTTGATTCCTGGGTTGGGAAGATCCCCTGGAGAAGGAAATGGCAATCCACTCCAGCACTCTTGCCTGAAAAATCCCATGGACAGAAGAGCCTGATAGGCTACAGTCCATGGGGTCACAAACAGTCGGACACGACTGAGCGACTTCACTTCACTTCATCCAGTTTATTGTAAATGGTTGTTCAAAATGTTCTCTTGTGGTGCTTTTTTTATTTCTGTAAAGTCAGTAGTGATGCCCTCTGTTTCATAGTTTATTGTAATAATTGATGTCTTCTCCCTTTTTTCTAGTCAGTAGAGCTAAAAGCTTGTCAATTTTGTTTATCTTTACAAAGAATCAACTTTTGGTTTAGTTCACTTTCTTTGTTTTTCATATCTGTATTTTGTTTATCTCTACTGTGATCTTAATTTGTTTTTTTGCTGGCTTTGGGTCTAGTTGGCTCTTCTTTTTCCTAATTCCTTAAGGTGTGCAGTTAATTTACTGATTTGAGATTTTCTTCTTTAATATAAATATTTAGAGCCATGAATTTCCCTCTGAACAGTGCTTTTGCTTCATTCTATAAATTTTGGTAAGTTCTGTTCTGCTTTTCATTTATCTCAGTGTGTTTTCTGATATACCTTGTGATTTCTTCCCAACCAGTTGGTTAAGAGTGTGTTGTTTTATTTCTACATATATGTGAATTTTTCAGTTTTTCTTCTGTTGCTTTTTAGCTTCATCCTATTGTCATTGAAGAAGATACTTGGTATGGTTCCAGTCTTTTTAAATTTATTGAGTTACTCTGTGCCCTAATATATGGCTATCCTGGTGAATGTTCCATGTGTACTTGAAAAGAATTTATATTCTACTATTAGTGGCTTATTCTCATTCTGTCTTTTGCACACGTGCATGCTAAATTGTTTCAGTTGTGTCTGACTCTTTGTGACCCTATGGACTGTAGCCCACCAGGCTTCTCTGTCCATAGGTTTCTCCAGGCAAGAATACTGGAGTGGGTTGCCATGCCCTTCTCCAGGGGATCTTCCCAGCCGAGGGACTGAACCTGTATCTCTGCATTGCAGGTGGATGCTTTACCTTTGAGCCACTGTCTTTTGGGTGTAGTTGTTGTTCAAGGCTTGAACAGTGTTGTTCAAGGCTTCTGTTTCCTTGTTGATCTTATGTCTACATGTTTTATCCATTATTGAAAGTTCGATATTGAAGTCTGTGACTGTTGTTGTAGAGCTGTCTAGTTTTATTTTCAATTCTGTTAGAGTTTGCTTCATGTATCTTCGAACTCTCTTGTTGGGTACATACATTTTTATAGTTGTTATGTCTTGATGAGTTATATCTTTCATCAGTACATAATGTCCTGTTTGTCTCATTCAGCTTTTCACTTAAAATACAGTTTGTCTGATAATAATACTGCCACTCCAAATAGAAAAAAAAATCTGTAGCCACTCCAGCTCTTTTGGTTACCATTTTTTTCATCCTTTTATTTTTAACCTAATGTGAAGTCAGGTGGGCCTTAGGAAGCATCACTACAAACAAAGCTAGTGGAGGTGATGGAATTCCAGTTGAGCTATTTCAAATTCTAAAAGATGATGCTGTGAAAGTGCTGCACTCAATATGTCAGCACATTTGGAAAACTCAGCAGTGGCCACAGGACTGGAAAAGGTCAGTTTTCATTCCAATCCCTAAGAGAGGCAATGCCAAAGAATGCTCAAACTACTGCACAGTTGTACTCATCTCACATGCTAGTAAAGTAATGCTCAAAATTCTCCAAGCCAGTCTTTAGCAATATGTGAACCATGAACTTCCAGATGTTCAAGCTGGATTTAGAAAAGGCACAGGAACCAGAGATCAAATTGCCAACATCCGCTGAATCATGGAAAAAGCAAGAGAGTTCCAGAAAAACATCTCTTTCTGCTTTATTGACTATGCCAAAGCCTTTGTATGGATCACAATAAACTGTGGAAAATTCAAGAGATGGGAATACCAGACCACCTGACCTGCCTCTTGAGAAACCTATATGCAGGTCAGGAAGCAACAGTCAGAACTGGACATGGAACAACAGACTGGTTCCAAATAGGAAAAGGAGTATGTCAAGGCTGTATATTTTCACCCTGCTTATTTAACTTGTATGCAGAATACATCATGAGAAACGCTGGGCTGGAGGAAGCGCAAGCTGGAATCAAGATTGCCGGGAGAAATATCAATAACCTCACGTATGCAGATGACACCACCCTTCTGGCAGAAAGTGAAGAGGAACTAAAAAAAAGCCTCTTGATGAAAGTGAAAGTGGAGAGTGAAAAAGTTGGCTTAAAGCTCAACATTCAGAAAACGAAGATCACGGCATCCAGTCCCATCGCTTCATGGAAAATAGATGGGGAAACAGTGGAAACAGTGGCTGACTTTATTTTTCTGGGCTCCAAAATCACTACAGATGGTGCCTGCAGCCATGAAATTAAAAGACGCTTACTCCTTGGAAGGAAAGTTATGACCAACCTAGATAGCATATTAAAAAGCAGAGACATTACTTTGCCAACAAAGGTCCATCTAGTCAAGGCTATGGTTTTTCCTGTGGTCATGTATGGATGTGAGAGTTGGATGAGAGAGTCCCTTGGACTGCAAGGAAATCCAACCAGTTCATCCTAAAGGTGATCAGTCCTTCGTGTTCATTGGAGGGACTGATGTTGAAGCTGAAACTCCAATACTTTGGCCACCTGATGTGGAGAGCTGACTCATTTGAAAAGACCCTGATGCTGGGAGGGATTAGGGGCAGGAAGAGAAGGGGACGACAGAGGATGAGATGGTTGGATGGCATCACCGACACAGTGGACATGGGTTTGGGTGGACTCTGGGGTTGGTGATGGACAGGGAGGCCTGGCATACTGCGGTTCATGGGGTCGCAAAGAGTCAGACACGACTGAGTGACTGAACTGTTTTCATATCTAAAGCAAATCTCTTGAGGATAGTATATAGACTGTGATTTTGTTCATTTTGCCAATCTCTACCTTTGCAGAGTTTAATATATTTATATTTAAGATAATTACTGATGAGGGAGAATTCTGCCCTTTTGCTATGTACTCTGTAGGTCTTATGTGTTTTTGTTCTTCAGTTCCTTCATTCCTGCATTTTTTGGTATTTAGTTGATTTTTTTTTTTTTTTTGTAGTGTACCATTTTGATTTCCCTGTCTTTCTTGTCTCTATTTTTTAAGCCGTTTTCTTTATGGCTACCTTGGAAACTACGTTTAACATCTTAAATTTATAACAACCTAGTTTGAATAATACTGGCTTAGTTTCAGTAGTATACACTGTGCTTTTGTCCATCATGGTGCTGTCCTTTTTATTTTGTCACAGATTACGTTTTTTTACATTGTGTGTTCATGGACATAAATTTTTATTACTAGTTTATGTATTTGTCCTTTAAAAAAACTGTTAAGCATTGTTGCTCTGTCTCCCATGTTTCCTATAAACTGATAGTTAGATTTGGAAACTTAAAAATAGTAATCAGTAAATTTTATTATTTTTTAGAACAGTAAATCAAATAGTTCATCTTATTTGTTTCCTATCATATCCTGTTCAGTTGTTAGCCAACATCCATTATAAAGTTTCCTCCCTGATATTTTTACCTAATGGTTTTAGTGGCCGTTGATGATCATTACCAATATCTCTATTATTTCATTACAAGTTGCTGAGTAGTGATATTTTTTCATTCATTCTTACTGCCTTTATTTTTAATTTTTTTTAAAGGTTTTTTATGTGAGCCATTTTTAAAGTCTTTGTTGAATTTGTTACAGTATTGCTTCTGTTTTGGTTTTTTGGCCAGGAGGTATGTGGTATCCTAGCTCCCCAACCAGGAATTGAACGCACACCCCCTACACTAGAAGGCAAAGTCTTACCCACTGGGCCAGGAGGGAAGTCCCTAGATTGTTACTTATACTTTCTTATTCACATTTTGAAAAGATACTATTTCAGCTCAGGGAGATAGTCTTATAGAAACATTGAACAGAGGAGGCCCAATAACTATTTGAGGGAATTTCTTGGTGGTCCAGTGGTTAAGACTTGGTGATTTCACTGCCATGGACCCAGGTTTGATCCCTGATCAGGGAACTAAGATTCCACAAGCTGTGTGGCATGACCAAAAAATAAAAAAGTGTTTGACCCCTTCTGGGGTCTCATAGAGTCGGACACGACTGAAGCGACGTGGCGGTGGCAGCAGCAGTGCCCACTTTCAGACCTTTTACTCTAATTCCATTTTATTGCTTTGACTGAATTCCTATCACCAGGAAAGAGAGCTTTGTACTGAAAATTGTTATATCATTTATATCATTCTCCAACCGAGGAAAATAGTCATCATCCTTGGGCAGCAGTTCCCAACCTTACTGGCACCAGGGATTGGTTTTGTGGAAGACAGATTTTCCATGGGGAGGCAGGGGGAGAGTTTCAACATGATTTAAGCACATTACATTTATCGTGCACTTTATTTCCAATATTACATCAGCTCCACCTCAGGTCATCAGGCATTGGATCCCAGAGGTTTGAGGACCCCTGCCCTAGGGAACTTATTAAATAATGCTTTTACTTAATTTTACAGTCATTTGAGCTCTGTATGAGGGAACTAAAGGCCAAGCACACTGTATTCTCTATTGCCATGTAACGAATTACCCAATATCTTAGTAGCTGGGAACAACAAACACTTCCTTGTCATCTCGCATTTTCTGTCTGTCAGGAAGCCAGGCGCAGCTTAGCTGGATGCCTCTGACCTCATTGCTATAGTCAGGGTGTCAGCCAGTGCCGTGTCCCCACCTGAAGGCACTCCTGCAAGAGGATCTGTGTCTAGACTCAAGTGGTTATTAGTAAGGTGCCTTTCCTCCCAAGCTCTAGTTTAGAGGCCTCTCTACAGGGCAGCCCCCAGCATGGCAGCAGGCTTTCCTCAGAGTGAGGAAGTGAAAGCGCATGAGAGAGCTCACTTTGTAACCTGATTTCAGAAGTGACTTCAAACTGCTTTTGTCCTGTTCTTTTTGTTAGAAAGAAGACACCAAGACCATCCTACACACAGCGTGAGGGGTTATACCAGGGCATTAGGAGCAGGAGGCAGGGACCACTGGATGCATCTTAGAGGCCACCTACCACAGACACCAAAGCATACAACCTGACGGCAGGCACGCCTTTGAAACATATGTTATACTAGGCCTGAGTAGTTTTTGCTCTTGGCTGTTGAAAATAGCCTCTTGTTATTGAAAATCTCAATTGCAGTGTATATCATAGAACTTAATCTCTGACTAAAGCCAGCTTTACTAGGTAAACTCTTTGTAGTAACATTATAGTGTTTTCTTTCTCATAATACATTCTCTTTCATTTTTCTTTTTTCTCATAGTCCTGGTTGCTGCTATGAAACAGCTATGACAAGATTATTTTATCATGGCCGTACAGAGACTGTGCGACCATGTACAGTAGAAGCAGTCAATTGGTGCCAATCCATGCAGAATCCTTCTACCAGTGTGAGTATTCAAAAAGAAAAAAAATTAAGATAAGTTGTCTGTTCTAAAGGAAACATGACCCTTGAATAACTAACTTCTTCAAATCCCTGAATCAGTAAAATATTTTCAAACATTTTTTCCTGGAAACTGTCAAACATTTCTTCATTTGCCAGTGAAGTATGCCCTTGGAGAGAATAAGAAACAGGGAAGACCTGATAAGCCCATTTGTGTCATCTTCGAGGCAAAATAATTTCCCACACCTTGAGTATTTCACTACTGTTGATCTGCCTTTAGATAATACTCATACAATGCAGACTGTTCCCAAACGCCTTTACAAGGAAACTTTTCTTGATGTGGTTGAACGTTTTTGAAATGAGATTTTTTTTTTAATATTAGAACCAATATAGCTTTATATGTTTTGTTTTGTTTTATACTTACTTTTAAGCATTTACCACAAAAGGGTGGTATGTTCCCACTGCTGTTTTGGTATTGCATTTGCTTCTTTAGTCTTGATAGACATAGTTATAGTTATATATTGTTGTGTAGTCACTGTTGTGTCCAACTCTTTGCGACGCCATGGATTGTACCCCACCAGGCTCCTCTGTCCCTGGGATTTCCCAGACAAGAATAATGGAGTGGGTGACCATTTCCTTCTCCAGGGGATATTCCTGACCCAGGGATCGAACCCCTGTCTCCTGCATTGCAGGCGGATTCTTTACCACTGAGCCACCAGGAAAGCACCTAGTTATATATGTGTTACCTTATTTTAATTTCATGGAGCTGCTTAATTATCTTTTTTGTACAACTATGCTTTCGTTTTGCAATCATAATTGCTTTTGTCTTTATACTTGTTAATATCACTTTAGTGCTACCCACAAGTTCCTATTTTCTTGTTCTGGAAAGGAAATAAGTTTCGGAGCATATAGGAAGGAAAAGGCAGTGGAAGAGGGTAAGGGTTGGGAGGAGGGATAGATTGGAAGTGGGGAATTGACATGAACACACTGATATATTTTAAATGGATAACCGACTAGGACCTACTATAAAGCATAGAGAAGTCTGCTCAGTATTCTGAGCATAATAACCTAAATGAGAAAAGAATCTGCAAAAGGATGGATAAATGTATATGTAGAACTGAATCACTTTGATGTGCACCTGCAACTAACACCACATTGTTAATCAACTGTACCCCAATATAAAACATATTTTTTTAAAAAAGGCAATAGAAGTGCAGAAAACGACACAAAAATTATGTGTCTTAAGGTCTTTCTTGAAATCTTTCTTTTTTCTCTTCTGAATTACCCAAATTCTAATTACTTTGAGCTCAGGTTTTTCCGTTTGGTTTCTGTACAGTTTGTTATTAAAGTATCTCTTGATTTTTAATACAGCTTCTTGAGCGGAAGCACATGATGTTAGAAGCTTTTGCAAAACATAATAAAATGATGAAAGATTGTTCAACTGGAAAAGGTACTTACACTGGAATTATTGTCACTCAAAAAAAAAAAAAAATTCTCTTGTGCAGGAAACTCTTATCTAACTTCAAGTTTGGGGTTCTATTGCAGGATTTGACCGTCATCTCTTAGGCCTCTCACTCATAGCAAAGGAGGAAGGCCTCCCTGTTCCAGAACTCTTCACAGACCCCCTCTTCTCCAGGAGGTAACATAAAGTGGTGTCTTGTCACCTCAGCAGTTCTTCTTCCTGGATGTTAAAAGCTTTTCAGAAACAAGCCTCTGTAAGCCTAGTAAAATATCCTTTCTTTGTGCTGTGCAGTGGAGGAGGTGGAAACTTTGTTCTCTCAACCAGTCTGGTTGGTTATTTAAGAGTCCAGGGCGTGATGGTTCCCATGGTGCACAATGGCTATGGATTCTTCTATCATATCAGAGATGACAGGTAAGGCTGCTCTTTTTTATTCTTACTGTGCTCATTTTCGTTTTTTGAATGTCTTCCCTCCACTATGATTCTGATGTTATCATCTGTCACTTGCTCCATGGGCAGTTATTTTTTACCACTTAGGTGTTTGGTGCATAATTAGTCTCTCTTTCCTGCTTTTGAGACTTTTGTGAAATCAGTCCTTGAGGTGTTTTGTGCACAACACCATTTCAAGATTGACTCGGTGACCATGTCATCATCATCCTCCAAAATCAGTACACATATTACAGTACACTTGTTCTACCTCAGGTATTTGATGCTAAGTTCAGGTAAAAACTGATGGTCTATACATATGTGGTGGTTAGTACAGTCATAGACAATAGCAATGATACCAAAAAAGACAAGGTAAATTAACTTATATTCAGAAAAGGATGGTTTACCCTGTCAGATGCATTTCATTTTTATTGTATGGGGTTTGACTTAAATTTTTGGAAAGAGTGAGAAAGAAAATACTAAAACCTGGCAAGAGAAAGAGTGGTGGAGAACAAGATAATTAAGAATTGACAAAGACTTGGAAAGTCCCTGTTCATAGCATCTGGCTGTCTCTTTTGTAAGAGCTTGGGTCAGGGAATTAACATAACGAGGCTACATTTAGCACTGTGTGAATAAGAAGAGAGCAGGCTTAGAGGCATTTCAGGTGGAATGTGAAAAATGGAAGTAATGGTTTGTCTGACATGTTTCACTTTCTGAAATACTGTTTCTCTACTTTTCCTTTTTTAAAGAATTTAGTCAGTATTATTTTTTTCAAAATTTTATTATCTGCCTCCATGTCAAGCGTGGTTTGTGTATACCCGAGGTGCTTGTGTTTGTTGACATCTAAGTCTTAGATGGCATATTCCCATAGTCATATTTGCAGTTTCTATACATTAATTTATAAATTAATGATAAAGTTTAAACATAGATCTTATTATCCTTTTTTGTAATAGTCAGAAGTCAAAAATCATCATCACATACAGAGAAACCTGAAGATTGTAACATATTTCCTGGCAAGTTGTGGATCTCACCTTGCATGCAGGGTTAAGAGTTTAGGCCATATATGCCTCAGGTCTTTGACTTTTTGAAAAAATACATTTTTCATGATCCTGGGACGGAACTTCCATTCACTCATTCAGGAAATATTTAGTGAGAACTTATAATGTGCCGAAGATTGTTTTGTGTGCTCAGGACACAAGACAGAGGAGATCCCCTCTCTTGTAGATTGTAGTTTTTACATGGGAAATAGGAACAAAAGGAAACAAATAAGTAGGGTGACTGCAAATAATGATGAATATTATTGAGTCAGTGTGGTCATAGAAACAAGCTGGCAGGGAGACAGAGCACTGCTTTATGTAGTGTGTGGTCAGGGGACGTGTCTGAGGAGGGCTCATGAGGCTGAGATGTCGAGGGTGTGAAGGAGTTCATCAAATGAATTGCTAGGAGGACAGCCCTCCAGCATCTGTCCCCTGCTCGCTCTGCAGCAGGTCCTCCGTGCTCTTCTTGCTTTCGCTTTTCCTTCCCTGCAGACCATTCTCTGCGCAGCAGCCCTGATGGCCAAATGGAACCCAGGTCATACTCTCCTACTCAGAATCCTCCGAGGGCTTTTCCTTTCAGTCACACGAGATCCAGAGTCCTCCTGAGAGACCTCATGATCTTGCTCTCATCTGCCTCTCTGACCTTGTCTCCTGCAGTGCTTCTAATTGCCTCCACTCCAGCCACAAAGGCTACCTTGTACCTGCCAGGAAAGCACTATCCTCGAGGCCCTCACAGTTGTGATTTCCTCCTTTTAGTAGTCTCTTCCCTGCAGTATGTGCAAAGGTAACCCCCTTATTTCAAAGGCTCTCATCAGAGAGACCTTCCCTGACCATCTAAAATAGCAGTCCCCCTTCTCCACACACACTTGTTGTATTTTAACATTTATAACCACCCAGTCTGTGTGTGTGTGTGTGTATTATCTATCTTTACTTCCTAGAATATAAGCCTGCAAGAACATGATTTTTAATTTTTTTGAATCTCCAGCTCAACACATTGTGCTCATTCCTATTTCCCAGTGACTTTGTTGTTTAATAGAAGCACACAAATCTGAGGCTAGGGAAGAGCTTGGAATATTAAGGGGCAGTATGGCTATACATTAACAATTGAGTGGGAAGTTAGTAGAAAAAGAGATAGAAGAGGGGGAGACCAGAGCTAAAACTGGTAGGAAGGGCAGTGTTCTCAACCCTAGTGCATCTGAGAATTACCTGAAGAGCTTTGGAAGCAGTATTCCTGAAGGTACTGATTTGGTTGGGGTGCTCCATTGATGTAGGGTCTTGTAACATGGTAAAGAGTTTGGATTTCCTCCAAAAAGTAACGGGAAGCATTTTACCAATTTTAAGTATTAAAGTTAAACTTGTTGTATTTACATTTGAGAAGGACCCTTGGCTGTTATATGCAGAATAAATTAGGTAGATAGTAATATGAACAAGAATGAGATGAAAGAAATCAGGAAGCATGGATGGTATGTATGTTGAACAAGGCAGCTGATACTGAAGGTGGAGAGCATGGAGAGGTTTGAGAGATGTTTTGGAGGTAGAACCAGTAAGACTTACTGATGGATTACTGATTCCAATGGTGGCATTTACTGGGATGGAGAAAATTAGAGGGGAAATGGGCATGTTAGTGTAGAAGTAATAATTTCGTTTTGTACATGATCACTTCAAAATTTCTGCTAATACAGGAATTAATTATAATTTGTATTTATATACAAGATAATATGCCAGTAGGCAGTTGGATATATGAGTTTGGAGCTCAGAAAACAAGTCAGAGCTCAAGGTGTACTCAATTTCTGAGTCATTACTGTGTATATACCCCAAATACATGGAAATTCTCTGAAAGGAATTTTTCATTCATTGTTAAGCTTGAAAATGTACGACCTAGAGAAAGTTAGTTTATTTTTGAAATAGCATTTTATTTTATGTGTACTTCATGCTCATTGTTAAAAATATTTTGTAAAATATGGAAAAATATAAGAACAAATTTAACGTTTCTGTTATAAGACATGACATATCTTTCTAATGTATAATGTGCATTGATTATAGCGTATACTTTTTTATAAATGTAGATCATATTATAATTATTTTTTTGTGAATTGCATTCTCAATATTATTTCAGCCATTTCTCAGTGCCATTAAATATGCTTTGAGGTATTTTTGGTTGAGTAATATTTAGTCTTGTTGTTTAGTCACTAAATTGTGTCTGACTCTCTGTGACCCAATGGACTGCAGCATGCCAGGTTTCCCTGTCCTTCACTATCTCCCAGAGTTTGCTCAAATTCATGTCCTTGAGTCAGTGATGCCATGCAACCATCTCATCCTCTGCTGCCCTCTTCTTTTGCCCTCAATCTTTCCCAGCATCAGTGTCTTTTCCAGTGATTTGGCTTTCCGCATCAGGTGTCCAAAGTATTGGAACTTCAGTATCAATCCTTCCAATGAATACTCAGGGTTGATTTCCTTCAGGATTGACTGGTTTGATTTCCTTGCAGTCCATTGGACTCTCAAGAGTCTTTTCCAGCACAGTTGGAAAGCATCAACCTTCTTTATGGTCCAATTCTCACATCTGTACATGACTACAGGAAAACCCACAGATTTGGCTATACAGACCTTTGTCAGAAAAGTGATGTCTCTGCTTTTGAATATACTGTCTAGGTTTGCCATAGCTTTGCTTCCAAGGAGCAAGCAAGTATCTTTTACTTTCATGGCTCCAGTCACTGTCTGCAGTGATTTTGGAGCCCAGGAAAAGAAAATCTGTCACTGCTTCTACTTTTTCCCCTTCTGCTTGCCGTGAAGGGATGGGACTGGATGCTATGATCTTAGTTTTTTGAATATTGAGTTTTAAGCCAGCTTTATCACTCTCCTCTTTCACCTTCATCAAGAGGCTCTTTAGTTTTTGGCCATTAGAGTGATGTCATCTGCGTATCTGAGGTTTAGTCTTATGGATTTCCATAATTAAACCACTTCCCTACTATCTTCACTTTTTCTCATTACAAATAATAATATGATAATTAGTGTTCCTTATTTTATCATATCATTGCCAACTTTAGGCATTATAAAGCAGTCTATACAAATTTTTATAGGAAAATATAACCTAACCTGAATTCATATGAAGCAGAACATTTTCTCTTTGTTTATTGGCATCTGTGTATATTCTTTGGTGAATTGTGCATGTAGGAATGATTATTCTTTCTATAGTTTAAAAATATAACTGAATTTTTAAAAAAAATTTAACACATAAATAGAAATTGTTACTCTTTGTGAAGAAATACTTAGCTTTTGCTAAATATTTGAGAGGTGTATGTACAGTATAGCTAGAAAATGCCTACTGATCATGAATCACCGGTGAAAGCAAGGCAGGACTTTCTGTAGGTTCCTATATATCTTTCAGCAAATATAATCCACTCAAACATTGGTTTCATTATTATATAGTGGGCCAGAACATGTTTTTATGTCATTCTGCTTAATCTAAAGTACATGTCAAAGATAACTACTTTCCTGTCTTAATTTTCAGTGATGTGAAAATCGCATGGTCATCCACAGACTTATATTATACAATATTTTGATTTTAACTTGAGCATAATGCATGTTTTGGTGTAGAAAATTTGTGTGTCTGTAAAGGGGAAAGCTAGTTACAAGAAAATTAATTAGTAACCACGTTTCTGCTCTGAGCCCTCGAAGAGCCAGGCTTTCTTCCTATTTATTTCAGCTTCCTGGGGCCACCTTTATCAGCTACTGCATAGGGGATTTCTTCACCAGGAGCTTCTAGAAGAACATAGTGTGGAGGGCATATCTTGGCTTCAAGAGAGTTTCTCTGGCTTTTCTAGAAACAGCCTTTCTCTCCTCTTACCCTTCTTTTTCTATTTTATTATTTTTGTTTACTCTCTTCAAATATTCTTTAAAAATAGTTCAAGTTTTATTGCAGACAGTGGCATGAATTCATTTAACTCATCCCATTTGTGGCATGTTAGAAAGGTCTTTATAGGAAAAGGCGAGTTTATTTAGCACACTAAGACCTAACTCCAGAGCACCCTTGAGCTCTGCATAGTTTCTTGTCCCCTTTTGTCCTTACTTAGGCTCTAGTTACAAGGTAAATTAGGAGTTGTGCTATATGGAAGAATGTGGCTTTACTTTCTATTGTGTCAGGCTACATTTACCCACAGTGAGCAAGCAATCCTGTTTCATACACGAATAGGCAGGTGGAACAGAGGTCATGGCTTTCTTCACTGTCACCACTTGGAGCCTTTTCCATTTGACATTGTGTTGTACTTAATCATTTATTATTTGTACTTCACAGGTTTGTTGTGTCCTGTTCAGCCTGGAAATCATGTCCAGAGACTGATGCAGAGAAGCTAGTTCAGCAGGTTTTTCATGCTTTCTATGATATGATGCAACTGATGGAAACGCCTCATCTCTAGAGACTAATCATTTATTAAGCACTTACCAAAATATATAATTGGGTGCCAGGAGTGGGTGGTATTGTGAGACAGGAAGGGATGTTAACTGAAGGAAACTTGTTAAATGTAGAGATCAGTAGAATCATGCTCTCAAAATTTATCCTGACATAGAAAGTAGAAATATTTTTAAGCTTCCTCTGATGCAGCAATACAAATTACAATATGACTATAGAACTATGCATAGTTTAAGATCAGCCTCAACAATGCCAATCTACAGATTTTAACAGTGCAAATCTAACTCTCAGATATCTTTGTTGGTACCTAAGTAGGTAATAAGTCTTCTTTCTGGACATCATCGTAGAGTCCATCTTTCAAGCACTTTAATATTTCCTAGTTGCCAAAGGATATGAAATACATGATTGGATGCTAACTTCCCTGAAATCAGTGGTTCCACATTCACCACAGGGATACAAGCCTACTATGTTTGGGAAAGACCACTACAATTTAATCTAAAAGCTTATGTTGGACAGAATTAGGTTGTAGTAAGGAGGTTTACACCCTCTGACACATACGAAAAACCGCCACAAATTTATTATATCCTTACATTGAATTGCCCAAAGTTTGTTTGGGTTTTTCCATAGCATTTCCATAGTTTTTCTTACAGAAAAACCCAAATGAACTTTCTGGCCAACCCAATAATTAGTTTTGTGAACATGAACTTAAAGCACTTATATTTAAACTTAATGACTTTACAAGGATTGAATACTAAATCAGATTCTCAGGATTTCTTTTTCCTTTATCCAGTTTTGTAGTTTTTACCCTCAGGAAATAAAATTTTCAAAATCATATAGCTTCTTGTTTTGTGTTTGAGTGATTCATTCCTCTGTGGCCTTCTACTTTCTGTTCAGTTGCATATTTGTTGTCTAATAAATCCCCCCAGAACTTCCTGTCTTAAAACAGGTGGTCATCTCATGATGTGTCAGTGGATTGAGCCCACTCGCACGGCTGTGCTGCTGTCTTGCCTGAGTTACAGCGCCGCCCGTACCAGGTAGGCGGATGAGGCTGGAAAGCCTGAGACAGCCTCACGCCTGCCTGAGGCCATAGTGGCTGGGACTTGTCTGCATGGTGTTTGATCATTCATGATTCTAGCCTGGACTTCCGAACTGGGCAGTGGAAATGTTCTAGTAGGGAAGGGTAGAAGTTGAAAGACCTCTTGAGGCCTAGGCTCTGAAGTCACGTTGAAGTCATATGATGTCCCTTTTGTGTGCACTTGGCTGGAACGAGTTACCAGAGCAGCCCAGGATCAAGTGGAGGAGGGAAAAGGTTTTACCTCACAGTAAGAGGAGCAGCAAAGTAATTTGTAAATGATTTGGTAAATGTACATGAGTGGGCACAAGAGGGCATGGTTTATTGGGGGCCATTTTGTAGCAACCTACCACAAATATTACAATACATTTAGTGCACTGGTTGTAGAATATATGTCCTTTTTTGGTTACATTTTCATAGGTTCTGGTTTTGATGACTGGTTGCCATTGTTATTCCTTTGTGAAAACATTCAGAGTTGGCCTCTATGGCATTTGATGTATCCAGGGAGGCCTGGCGTGCTGCGATTCATGGGGTCGCAAAGAGTCGGACACGACTGAGCAACTGAACTGAACTGAACTAAGAGTTAATATAGACTACAAAGATGAAATCTGAGTCAAGACCTTTATACTCACTAGTACAAGTGTTGACTTGATTGTCAGCACACACAGAATCATTTGGGTTTTTTTTTTCTTTTAAAAAAAATATTTAATTGGGGGAAAGTGGCTTTATAATGTGTTGGTTTCTGCAGTACAACAATGTGAAATGTCATAAGTCGTAAGTCATTAATGTCATAAGTATACATATATCATGTCATATGTATAATGTCATAAATAATAATGTCATAAATGTCATAAGTATACATATATCATTTCCCTCTTGAGCTGCCCTTCTCTCCCCACATAGTGGTTGTACCAATTTACATTTTCACCAACAGTATAGGAAGGTTCCCTTTTCTCTACACCCTTTCCACTATTTGTTATTTGTAGAGTTCTTAATGGCCATTCTGACTGATGTGAGGTGACACTTCATTGTAGTTTTGATTTGCATTTCTCTAATAATTAGCAATGTTGAGCATCTTTTCATATGCCTGTTGGTGATCTGTATGTCTTCTTTGGAGAAATGTTTAGAACTTCTGGCCATTTTTTGATTGGGTTGTTTGTTTACCAAGTTGTAGAGCTGTACATTTTGGAAATCAGTCCCTAGTTGTTCACATCATTTGCATATATTTTCTCCCATTCTGTAAAAGCTTGTAAATTTGATTAGGTCCATTTGTTTATTTTTGTTATTACTTCTGTTGCCTCGGGAAACTGACCTAGAAAACACTAGTATGGGGACTTCCCGAGTGGTGCAGTGGCTAAGACTCCATGCTCCCAATACAGGGGAGCCCAGGCTCAATCCCTGGTTGAGGAACTAGATCCCACATGCTGCAACTAAAAAGATCCTGCATGCCGCAGTGAGGATAGACGATCCCACGTGCCACAACTAAGACTTGGTGCAGCCAAATTAAAAAAAAAATGGTATGAATTATGTCAGAATGTTTTGCCTATGATCCCTTCTAGGGAGTCTCATGGTGTAATGTTTATGTTTGTCTTTAAGCCACTTTATCTTCACTTAGAGTGTGAGGGAGAATTCTGACTTCATTGGTTTACATGAAGCTGTCCAGCTTTCCCAGTACCACTTGCTGAAAGAGATTGTCTTTTCTTCATTGTATATTCTTGCTTTGTTTGTCAAAGATTAATTGACTGTAGGTGTGTGGTTTTACTTCTAGGCTGTCTGTCCTGTTCCATTGACCCATATGTCTGTTTTTGTGCCAATGGTTAGGCCTCCTGCTTTGTTCTTTTCCTGAAGGAAAAGAATTGCTTTGGCAATTCTGTGTCTCTTATGGTTCCATAAGTATTTTAGGATTATTTTAGTTCTGTGGAAAATGTCATGAATAATTTGATAGGGATCGGATTACATCTTCAATGTACAGTTTTATATACCTAAACTTTTTACTTTCTTTTTTTATTTGTATATAGTTGATTTACAATGTTCCAGATATACAGCAAAGTGAGTCCATTATTTTCATGTCTATTTTTCAGATTCTTTTCCATTATAGATTATTTCAAGATATAGAATATTGTTCCCTGTGCTATACAGTAGGTCCTCGATGTTTATTTTTATATATAGTAGTGTGTTTCTGTGGAGAAGGAAATGGCAACCCACTCCAGTGTTCTTGCCTGGAGAATCCCAGGGATGGCAGAGCCTGGTGGGCTGCCGTCTGTGGGGTCGCACAGAGTCAGACACGACTAAAGTGACTTAGCAGCAGCTGCAGTGTGTTGCTGTTGATCCCAGATTCCAAATTTATCCCTCTTCCCCTTTCACTATGTCTGGGTCTTTTCCTGTTTTGTAAACAAGTTCATTTGTATCATTTTTTTTTAGATTCCATAAGTGATAATATATGGTATTTGTCTGAGAAACAGTAAGATAATGACTGATTTTATTAAGATAATCTCTAGGTCCATCTATGATGCTGCAAATGGTGTTACTTTTTTTTATGGTGAGTAATATTCTCTCCATACATTTTTGGTAACTCATAGCCGGGCTGTTTTCATACTGCATCAAGCCAGATGTTACTTTTAACAACTAAATGTCAAAAGCTGTAATAGACAACCCCAAATTGGATGTTCCAAGTTCGAATAAGATATACCTATGTTTTATGGTGACTTATAAAAGAAGTCTCTAAGTCAGAAAAACTTGTCGGAATTTATTTTTAAGATACACTATAACAAGAGTTCATCAGTTCTGTGTCCCAGCCTGGACACTGACCATGGTGAAATAGATGCCTTTCTGTGCCAGCAGCTGCTGGTGTGTGCCGTGCTCCCTGACTCTGCCATTCTCAATCACCACTATCAAGTCTGCGTTCTGGATGGTGGACAGCCGGTGAGCAATCACGATGCAGGTGCGGCCTTCTCGGGCTTTGTCCAGGGCTTCTTGGACAATCTATTAATAAATCAGAACAGAAGCCTTACCTTAAAAATTAGAGAAATAAGGAAATCCAAATATTTTACCATCTATACAAAAGAAAGTTACCTTTCATTTCTTATGTCATCTTTGAATTTTTAGCTTTATGTATTGAGTTTTACATAGTCCGTCTTGCATATAGTTATGTTCTTTATAATAAAAATGTATTCTCTAAATAATCTTCACAATCTTTAAATTTTCTAACCAGTCACAAAATAATTTAAACTAACTGCTTCAATTTTGAATGTTTTATTTCCCAGTTTTTCCATTATTAATATGCTATGGCATTCAAACAAAAAGTGCAATAAAAGTACTTTTTTGTGTATAAAATTTAATCATTTTAGAAAATTTGGAAAATTCTGGAAGGAAGGGGTGAAATAAAAATATTTTACCTCAAAATAACTGCTGTCTACATTTGTTTCCTTTTTTTTTGTGCTTACCCCTCTTTTAAAATTTTTATTGAAATATAGTTTACAATGGTGTGTTAGTTTCATGTATGCAGCAAAGTGATTCAGTTACTATATCCTTTTTTATATTTTCCATTATAGATAATTACAAAATGTTGAATAAAATGCCTATACTATATAGTAGGTTCTTGGTTATCTGTTTTATATATAGTAGCATATATATTTTAAAATCAAACTCCTAATTTATCCCTCCCCTCTTTGATAACCATAAGTTTTTTTTCTATGTCTATGAGTCTTTGTTTTGTAAATAAGTTCTTTTGTATTGTTTTTAGCTTCCATATTTGCATGATTTAATGGTATTTCTTTCTCTGACTGACTTAGTATGGTGACCTCTAGGTCCCTCCATGTTGCTGCAAATAGCATTATTTCATTCCTTCTATGCTTTATTAGTCCATTGTTCATGTGTACACATCTTTATCCATTCCTCTGTCCATATCTTTGCTATTGTAAACAGTGCTGCAAAGAACACTGGGGTGCATATATCCTTTCAAACCAAGTTTTTTCCCAGATATATGCCCAGGAGTGGGACTGCTGGATTATATGCTAACTTTCCTTTTAGTTTTCCGAGGAACCTCTATACTGTTCTCCATTGTGGCTGTCTGAGTTTACATTCACCACCAGTGTGGGAGGGTTCCTTTTTTTCCACACCCTCTCCAGCATTTATTATTTGTAGACTTTTTGATGATAGCCATTCTGACTGGTATGAGGTGATACCTCACTGTAGATTTGATTTGCATTTCTCTAATAATTAGTGATGTTGAACATCTTTTCATACGTTTGTTAACCATCTGTATGTCTTCTTTGAACAATATCTAGGACTTCTGTCCATTTTTTGGGCCAGAGTTCTTTAAAAATATTGAGCTGTTTGTGTTTATTTTTTTCATGATTGACTACACAAAAAAGTTTTGTTTTATAAATTAAGTGGGATGTGAAGTGGGAAGCCATACCTTCTCACTTTCAGTATCCAGTGCTGACGTGGCTTCATCCAGCAGTAGGATGCGGGGGTGTCGGATGAGGGCTCGGGCAATAGCAATCCTCTGTTTCTGTCCCCCGGAAAGCTGAGTCCCCTTATCTCCCACTCTTGTTTCATATTTCTGCAAGTTAGCCATTAATAGAGTTAGTAAAGTTCTAGTTTAAAAAATCCTAATAGTATATTGAATAAACTTTTACTTCTTAACACTTGACAGTTCTAATTATAGGAAAAAATAATAGGAAATAATAATAAAGTTTCTATAACAACCACGACGTTGTGCATTTACTTTTTTTTAATGTGACATTCATTTTCAAAATCAAACTAGAATGTTAATGATCTTAGTTTTCATTTCATTTCATATCCTGCAACAAATTGTCCAAATCCTATCATTATCTGAACATCAGTTCCCTTCTCCAGGAGATCTTCCCAACCCAGGGATTGAAGTCTCTTGCATTGCATGGGCTTCCCTGGTGGCTCAACAGTAAAAAAAAAATCTGCCTGTAATGCAACAGACCTGGGTTCCATCCTGAGGTCAGAAGATCCCCTGGAGAAGGGAATGGCTACCCACTCCAATATTCTTGCCTGGAGAATTCCATGGACAGAGGAGCTTGGTGGGCTACAACCCAAATGGTCACAAAGAGTCGAACACAACAGAGCAACTAACAAACACTTTCTTTTACTCCTGCATTGCAGGCAGATTCTTTACCATCTGAGCCACCAGGGAAGCCTCATCTGCTGTCACTGGAGTCCTAAAATGGTTACATGTCAATGTTCAACATCATTAATTTAAAATATTCACATGACCCACACAGAGCCTAATTTATTCTTTTTTAAATTCATTCATTCACTTAAATATTTACTGACTACCTGTTATGGTAGAACTGTGGGAAGTATAAATATGAATCTGCCTCTGTTCTTACCCTTAAGGAATTTGTAATCAAGAGAAAAAAATACATACATAGCATGCAATATAAGATTAAATTACTTGTAACAGAAAATTGTGTCACTGAATTCTTACCTTAGTTTTCAAATCCGTATTGATTTCACTGCAATTTGGCTATAGTCACAGCAGCTAAAGTAAAGTGAAGTCGCTCAGTCGTGTCTGACTCTTGCAACCCCATGGACTGTAGCTTACCAGGCTCCTCTGTCCATGGGATTTTCCAGGCAAGAGTACTGGAGTGGGCTGCTGTTTCCTTCTCCAAGGGATCATCCCAACCCAGGGATCAAAGCCAGGTTTCCCACATTGCAGACAGGCACTTTACCATCTGAGCCACCAGGGAATCCCCAAGGTTGTGTTGCCTGCCCATCGGGGACTCAAACCCCAGTCTCCCGTGCAACAAGCGGGGATACTCACCACTATACTAATGAGGATGGCAGCTAATGAGGATATATACTATATATATCTATATATAATATATATACACTATATACTAATGAGGATGGAAGCTAAATGAGGTAATAAATAGGGAGTGTTGGGGACTGGAAATTGGAGAGTACAGATCCTCTCCAAAGAAATAAAGCACTAAAGAAAAACAGTCATGACAAAATTAACTCAAAGTGGATAGTGAAAACTAAATTGTAAAACCATGAATTTAGAAAATAGTGGATAAAATCTTTAGGACCAAGGCCTAGACAAAGAGTTCTCAGACTTGACATCAAAAGCACAATCTGTAAAATGAAATAAAGGATGAACTGGGACCTCATCAAAATTAAAAACTTAAGCTTTGCAAAAGACCCTGTTGAAAGGATGAAAAAAAACTACAAACTGGGAGAAAATATTTGGAAACTACATTTCCAACAAAGGACTTACTAGTAAGTAGAACATAAAAATCTGTCAACACTCAACAGTAAAAAACAATCCAATTAGAAAATAGGCATTTTTACATGAAATACATGAAAAGACATTTCATCACAGAGGAAATATAGATGGCAAATAACTATATAAAAAATGTTCAACATCCTCTGCCATTAGGAAATGCAAATTAAAATCACAATAAAATGTCACTGTGTACCTATCAGGATGGTTAAAAAAAAGTTGCAACAGCAAATGCTGGCAAAGATTCAAAGAAACTATATCCCTCATCCCTGCTGGTGGGAATGTGAAATGGCAACACCACTTCAGAAAACTGTTTAGCCATTTCTTATAAAATTAAACAACCAATCACCATATGGTCTAGCAGTTATACTCCTGGGCATTTATCCCAGAGAAATAAAATTCAGGTTCACACTAAAACCTGTACACAAATACTTATCGCAGCTTTACTCTAAAAAACCCAACTGGAAACAACCTCAATACGCTTCAATAGGTGACTCGTTTAAAAAGCTGCAGGTCGTACAGTAGCTCTAGTTTAAGGAACCACCATACTGTTCATAGTGGTTGCACCAATTTACGTTTCCACCAACAGTGATCGGAGCATTCTCTCTTCTCTGCAAAACAGAAATGGAGTTACAGATGTGGAAAACAAACACGCTTACCAGGGAGGAATGGGGAGGAGGGTGTTAAATTAGGAGACTGGGATTGACAGGTGCACTCCACTATATATGCAAAAGAGAGAACTAATTATGACCTACTGTACAGCACATGGAACTCTGCTCAATACTCTGTAATGGCCTCTATGGGAAAAGAATCTGAAAGTTGGGTGTATGTGGAGACACACATATACATAATGTACAATCATATATATATATATATGATTCACTTTGTGTATACCTGAAACTAACACAACACTGTAAACCAACTATACTCCAATAAAAAATTTTAAAAGGCCATCCAGACCAAATATCCATCTGATTCAGTAATAAAAAGGCATGAACTACAGTCCATACCCAAGAGCTTCAGGGATTTACAGCTGAGTGAAAATGCTAATCTCATGTGGTTATATAACATTCTGAAAGTATGACACAAATGGAGAACAGTTGTTTGTTGCCAGGGGTTGTGGGGAGAGAGAGTAAGAAGGAGGGGTGTGTCTACAGAAAGGTAACATGAGGAATCTGTGGTGATGAAAACGTTCCATATCCTGACTGGAGCAGTGGATGTGAGTCTACACAGGCAATAAAAGTGAAGAGAACTAAATACACATGGGTACAAATGCGCACAAGCAAAACCGGCAAATTCTGAATAAGGTCAGCGGGCTGTATCAATTTAGTATCATGGTTGCAATACTCTATCACTTTTGCAAGATGTCATTGGAGAAAACTAGGTCAAAGGTACGTATGATCTCCATATTCCTTACAACTGCATGTGAATCTGTGATTACCTCGAAATACAATGTTTCATTAGAAAAGTGCCATAAGGGACAAAGCAAACAGCTTTAGTGCAAATGCAGCCCACAGCAAACAGTTTGACGTGACTTAACAATTGCCTCACTTGCTTTCCATGACATTGGTACAAGATAAACACCACAACTAATATTTCCATTTACCAATAAGGAAACTTGGTATCATGGACTTCAGTGTGTAGTCCAAGGTCACAGTGCTAGTACAGAGGCCAACTCTGGGACCTGCTGGAGGAGGAACACGGTGTGCAGTTGATTCCGACCTCATCCAGGAAGTCACCAGCTCACTTACGTGGGGCAAGGTCTCAATGAAAGGATGGATGTTGGCTGCTTTGGCTGCGCTCACAATTTCAGGCATGGTTACAGGCCGGCTGTTGTCCCCATAGGCAATGTTGTCAGCAATGCTGCAGTCGAACAGGACGGGCTCCTGCGACACGATTCCAAGTTGGGCTCTGAGCCACTGGACGTTGAGCTTCTTTGCTTCGTGACCATCTAGAAGCTGAAAACCAAACCCCACAAACTGTAAGAAGGACTTCAAAAACAACAACAAAAAAACTGAGCAGTATGTTACTAAGAGACTGTGGCACATGGACATCGGCAGCTTGTGAAATACCAAGCCTCACTGCCTGTAAGCTCTTACACAGTAAGAGCCTGTAAGGCCCACACAGCCAACAAAAAGATTTTTTTTTACAGCAACTCAGCCATCCCTTTCTTATTCTACCTCGGAAAATGGTAGCACATTTGGCCCTGTCTTTCCACATTACTCTCTCTGTTCCTGTCTGCCTTCATCTAGGCAAGTGTACCATCCTTTGCCTTCACCACAATATTGTAAAGTAATTAGCCTCCAATTAAAATTACAGTGAAGATTGCTCAGTAGTGTCCGACTCTTTGCGACCCCATGGACTGTAGCCTACCACGCTCCTCTTTCCATGGGATTTTCCAGGCAATAGTACTGGAGTGGATTGCCATTTCCTTCTCCAGGGACCTTCCTGACCCAGGGATCAAACCCTGGTCTCCCACATTGTAGACAGACGCTTAACAGTCTGAGCCAATTAATTTAAAAAAAAAAGAAGCAAGCAATGCAGTGTCCTACTTTTTTTTTTTTTTTTTCTGTATCCCTTCTATCAAGTGGGAGTTTCCTAGCAGGTTCACTGTGGGGATTAAATGAAATAAAATAAAAAAGAGCAGTCTAGGCTTGGAAACACTGTTCTTAGAGGTTTCTTCTCTCAGTAGAAATCTACCCAAAAGAATTGATTCCGAATGAAGTGTGGTTTTTGTTTTTTTAATTTCTTTCTCAACCATGAAGGCAAAACTGATTTTGTAAGGAAAACATACAATTAGGTAAATGAAAATAGATCCTTGAAGATAATTGCTTGCTATATTTTGCTTTTCTTGCAGTGTCCTACTTCTATCTGCTGTCGCCTGATCAGCTCTGACCTTTCACCTTGACACTGTGCCCCTTCTCCAGGCACACCAGGAAGAAAAGCAGATCAGTAGCAGGGCCCCACATTCTGAAAGCTGCTATCTCCTGTCTTACCCACCTCACCTCTCTTTCCCCTGAGAACTAGCAGTCTTCACCTACCCTAACTGTTGGCTAAGATGGCAAAGAATCTGCCTGCCAATGCAGGAGACTGGAGTTCAATCCCTGGGTCGAGAAGATCCCCTGGAGAAGGGAGTGGGAACCCACTCCAGTATTCTTCCCTGGAAAATTCTACAGACAGAAGAATCTGGTGGGCTACAGTCCATGAGGTCACAGAGTTGGACAGGACTGACTGACTAACACACAGGACAAGAGCTCAGCTGAAAGTGGACAAGCTCAAGAGTAGGATCTTTATCTTTGGTGGTGGTTTTATTTTTTGTTTGTTGGAAGCAGAAGGCCTGATGCTTTTAGAGGAGCCTTGTGATGTGCTAAGTGAGGAAACAGCTTCCACAGTGCAAAGGACACGGTGAAGAAATACACGAGTCCAACTAGTCTTGGCCTTTTAAGAAAGAAATCCCCACTGGAGGATTAGCACAGCATATCTGCAGAGCACTGTTGAGCTGGTTTGCCCATATTCATATCTTCACAGTAATTGTAATAGTGGAAACGTAAGATTTTCCCCCAAAGAAACAACTCAAGAAGGTTTAACGTTCTGGTGACTGTCTACACGGGTTGGCTCCCTGGGCCAGATCGGTGGGTACCATCCCAAGGTAATGGGAGATGCAGGCATTATTGGTAAGAGCCACACTTCCGCTCGAAGAGGGCCAGGGGCTAGACACCAACAACATCAATGCTAAAAGCCAAATATTAGAGGCCTGGAGGTAAGGATCAAAGAGAGCCTCAAATTCAGGGTTAGAGAGATGGCCAAGCAGAAGGGAGGGGAGGGAGTCTGGGAATCTGCTTAGAACTCTGGCAGGAGTGTGTGGTTACCTTTATAACCCAGGAAGCGAATGTATGTTCACGCAGCGGGGATCCGGCTGGTGCAAAGGGCCCAGGGTGGGGTAGAGATCAACTTCATACTCAGTCCTTTCTGAACTCCACTCAGTTCCAGATACTCTACCCATATATTTGTCTGACTGTGGGCACCAGTTTGGGATCCACAGAATGGGGTCATTTTTTCATTAAGATTATAGGTCTTGCCCGATAGTGCCTTAAATCAGGTTACTGATCTCAGAAAGGCTATGGTTTTTCCTGTGGTCATGTATGGATATGAGAGTTGGACTGTGAAGAAAGCTGAGAGCCTAAGAATTGATGCTTTTGAACTGTGGTGTTGGAGAAGACTCTTGAGAGTCCCTTGGACTGCAAGGAGATCCAACCAGTCCATTCTGAAGGAGATCAGCCCTGGGATTTCTTTGGAAGGAATGATGCTAAAGCTGAAACTCCAGTACTCTGGCCACCTCATGAGAAGAGTTGACATATTGGAAAAGACTCTGATGCTGGGAGGGATTGGGGGCAGGAGGAGAAGGGGACGACAGAGGATGAGATGGCTGGATGGCATCACCGACTCAATGGACGTGAGTTTGAGTGAACTCTGGGAGTTGGTGATGGACAGGGAGGCCTGGCATGCTGCGATTCATGGGGTCGCAAAGAGTCGGACATGACTGAGCAACTGAACTGAACTGAACTGATCTCAGAAAGCATGCTCACCACTGTGCCAGCCAAGGGATCATAGAATCGTTCCAGGAGCTGGACGACCGTGCTCTTCCCGCAGCCGCTGCTTCCCACCAGGGCCAGCGTCTGGCCCTTCTTCACCTCCAGGCTCAGCCCCCGAAGCACAGGCACATTTGGCCGGGTGGGGTAGTTGAACACAACTTCATTAAGTGTCACATTCCCTTCAAACTTATCCTAAAAAATAGGTATGTTTATATTGCTATTATAATTAGTCTGATAAATCATTGGAATAAAAAGTATAAATTCAAGGAGGCTTTAACAGACACTACAGCAGAGTAACATAAAATCCGTGTTCAGTACAAGTAGTAGCACCAGTTAGTATTGGTAGCAAGTTGTTATAAAATAAAGATGGGAACCAGGGCTACAGGTTAAAGAGGGTCATATTTTAGAGTTGTTATATATACAAAATGAATATGGGAACCAGGGGTTCAGGTTAGAGTAGAGAGAGTTGTAGTGTTGTTGTCTAAACTCAAAATTTCTGGGTCATTGAAGACAAATACTTAGCGTTCCCAAATAATTTTGCAGCAGAAGCCAAGTCAATAGTTCAAGGCTCAAAGGGGTGGGGATTTAGAGCAGTCTTGGTGGATAGCCCTTAACTCAAACCCTGCGGCCTCTTTAACTCATTCACTTGGCGCAGTAATTTTATCCTCCTACACTGAATAAAGTAGCCGTCCTACCATTTATAACACAGTCATTATACTAGGTGGAGGACATGGCAACCCACTCCAGTGTTCTTGCCTGGAGAATCCCAGGGACAGAGGAGCCTGGTGGGCTGCCGTCTATGGGGTCGCACAGAGTCGGACACAACTGAAGTGACTGAGCAGCAGCATTATACTAGGTGATGAAAGCCAAATTGCTAATGCAGTTACTCACAGTATTAAAGCCACATACCTTCCCTGCAGATGACTCAATTTTCATGGAAATTATTTAGTTCTAGTACATCTGGATATTTGGTTGTTGTTTTTTTTTTTTACTTTTGATGTGCTCAACTTCAGAATCCTTGCAACCCCCTATGAAATTTGAAAATGCCAGGAAAGTTGGCCAAATATTATTGGCCCTGTAACTATCACAAAGCTAGTGAAGTCAGTGTCAGCGTAATCACTACAAATGTATCCTGTGATTACGATTGCCACTTGACATCTGCCTCTCATCTACAAGGGCTAAGCCACAAACTGCTGCAGCCGCTGACCTTCAACACCCCCTGAAAGGAGTTCAGGGCGGAGATGAGGAATGAGGCACCCTATACTCTGGGAAAACACTGGCAGAACAGGCCAGCAGACAGACATTTTCAGGAGAGAATTTTATGAACCCAGTTTCTTGCATCATCTCATAACTAGAAAAGCACTAAAATCATGAGCAGAGACATCTGTTACTTGTGACTAGCAGAAAACCTCTGCCAAAACATGTGCCTGACGGCAGGTACCCCCTTCAGTAAAATCAAATGGAACACTGACGTTCCCCCCACCTCTTTGGAGCAGTCTCTCAGAGCTATCTGAGGTGCTGTCTCCTGGCTATTGGCCTCATTTTGCCCCAAATAGAACTTAACTCACAACTCTCACATTGTGCTTTTTTTCTTTTTTTTCCTGTCGACATGATCTAGCAGACAGAAAACCTTGAGGAAAAAATTAACTAAGTGCTCATGAGACAGCAAGGAACTCACGGGCCTCAGGCCTTCTTCACTGTGGCTGTCAATCAGAGGTTGTCTTTCAAACAGCTTGAATAAGTGGGCTGCAGACAGCTTGGCTTTAGCGTAGTCTGGAGCAAAGGAACTAGCATGTCCTAGAGCCACGGCGCCCAACACAATCGCTGAGAACACCCTAGATGGAAGCAGAGGGATTTTGAAAATTAGTTTATATAAAAGAGCTGACTCATTGGCAAAGACCCTGATGCTGGCAAAGACAGAGGGCAGGAGGAGAAGGGGATGACAGAGGATGAGATGGTTGGATGGCATCACCGACTCAATGGACATGAGTTTGAGCAAACTCTGGGAGATCCTGAAGGACAGGGAAGCCTGGCGTGTGGCAGTCCATAGGGTCACAAAGAGTTGGACACAACTAAGCATGCTCTGACTTCCTTCAGGACTTCTCATTTCCTGGATTTCATGGAACTTTGTAAAGTCCTTTTCTCTCCAGAAGTTCCTGATCAGAGAATCCGAGTTGTGATAATTCTACTGATAATTCTCAGGTAATTCTACTGAGTTTAGAGTTGAGGGAACTGGAGCTCTGGGTGCTGAAGGGACTTGATCAGGACCAGATCAGGAGCGAGACTTCCTCCTGACTCTACAGCCCTAACCTTCAGACAGTGGCTTCCACACCCCCACTCCCCACCTCTCCACTGGGCAAATGATAATCATTGGCACTATGCTTGAAGAATTCTTATTAGGCAAAATAAGCCTTTACTACAAACAGCTTTTCTCTTATAAGTAAAATATCTATTGCTACAACCCTCAAAAAAGCAATCGTCTTAACCAAAGGTCTATTCTCCAGTTAAAAGAATGGATATGGACGATAACTTCTAGGAAGAACTAAAGATTCTGAGATCTGCGTGTGCATGCTCAGTTGCCCAGTCGTGTCCGACTCTTTGTGACCCCATAGCCCACCAGGCTCCTCTGTCCATGGGATTCTCAAGGCAAGAATACTGGAGTAGATTGCTGTGCCTTCCTCCAGGGGATCTTCCTGACCCAGGGATTGAAACTGCATACCTTAATGTCTCCTGCATTGGCAGGTGGGTTCTTTACAATTAGTGCCATTTACAAAGCTATTTACTTCTGGCATCAGAGCTCCCCAAAGAAAGAGGAGTGTAGGAAGATCTCTAATAATAATGGAGAACTTAAAAAAAAATTTCCCCCAAACTTCTAAGGTGTTTTTTTTTTTTTAAGCTGTTTGTATTGTCTCTTTGAGCTACAGTCAAATAAGTGAGACTGAAGTTCCACAAGCTTGAAAAAACCTCAATCAAATTGAATCAAACTCCATGCACTGAATCTTCTCTGCTTTGCTTCTGTACCCTGATACAGATTAGATAATTCTGGACTGGGTATCGTGGCACTTGGCTTCTTGTTTTGGTTTGTAAGTTAATTTTTTTCTATTTTTAAATTCTTTTAAAAAAATTGAAGTATAGTTGATTTTACAAGATTGCGTTAATTATTGCTGTGCAGCAAAGTATAAACCTAATTATTAAAGTGTGTTTTAAGTACACGAGGCTGGGGATGGTGGGTAGAGTATTCATGTAAATACCTGAGAAGGTTGATTACCAAAAATCAAATTTTCAAAGAGAGATGAACAGCTCACCCATAGCTAGCTGCCTGGCCTTCCTATAGAGCCTGCAATGCAGCCTTGGTATGAAAGACTAAAGGCTATCTTTCAATTACCCAGAATTTAACATTTTAAAGATAAAAATAAGACAGCTTTCAAAAGCAGGCCCAATTTCTTCGATGGTATTTTTCTAGACAGTATGCATACTCCGAGTGGTAATTCCCAACTGGCTGTTTGCATCTGTCTCTCTGAAACCACTTTCCACTCTCCATCTCTACCTGACGCCATCCTCCTTCCTCTGTGCCTTGGAGGCTGACCTACAGGGTCTGCATCAAAAGGTTTCCTGCTCCTCTGGCTCCTGATGGCGTTTAGCAAAGACCAGCATAGCAGGGATGGAGGCTGGAGGAGAGGGGCCAGGGCATGTGTTGTGGTGGACAGTTGTGGTGTTCCCCCCAATACCGCATGCTGGGTTCTGAAAATCCCTCCCTCTTCTTGCCCTTTAGGCTAAGTAACATCTTGGTGGTTCCTAGCTAGGCACTGCTGCTGGGTTATACATCTCACACCTTTAAAAATAGACCGTTAATTTTTTTAACTGGAGGATAATTGCCTTACAATGTTGTGTTAGTTTCTGCTGTACAACAATGTATACATATATCCCCTCCCTCTTGAGCTCCCTCCTCCACCCCACCCCTCCCCTCTAGGTCATCACAGAGCACTGAGCTGAGCCCCCTGTGCTATACAGCAGCTTCCCACTAGCTATCTATTTTATACATGGTCATTTATATATGTCAATGCTACTCTCCCAATTAGAGAGACCCTGTACTTTGTTAAGACCATTTGTCCCTGCTAGGATCCTGACTGATGCAAAGATACATATTCCTTTTTCATGGTTATTTTAATTTTGGATGAAAACAAAAGAACAGCTTGTAAACTCTTTTGCTTTGTCTGTCTTGACCCTGTTTTTTTTTTTAAGTTGTTTGCTACTGCTTTAAAAATCATCCCATCACACCAGAAATATCCCAAGTGATCTTAAAAGAATAGCTTCCCCTTGGCAAGACTAGACTGCAACCTAATTGAATGTATTTGGCATACTTTGAAAGACCATTGGTTAGCCTTGGAAACCAAGACAATAGGAAGGCTAAGAGGCAAAAGTGGGCAGGGTCATCCCAGCTCTGGTTAGGGAAGAGAGTCTTTCCCAGATTTCAGTCATGCATTCCTATCCCACTGGCAAGGCCATCTTTGGTTGCCCATAAATGGTAAGCTATTTAACCTCTCATAGTTTTCTAACTATGTTTTATTTCCACATTGAGAATACCGGCTATCCTCCTGTCCTATGTATTACTAGAAGTCTGGTTTATGATTGTGTTCACTAGCTTGGTTGACTTCAGTCCACTCGATAAATGAAACTATCCTTGGAGTACTGACAACATCCAATTTCTAGAGTAGATTCAACTCTGTGGCTTCATCATAAATTAGTTTTTCAGTCTACTACAAACTTTTGAATAGACCTACTGAAGCTCTGTTATGGAATAATCTCAATAAATTTAAAAGATTACTTACAGAATAACATCTCTGAAGCGCATGTGTCCATTTACGATGAGATAGGCACCAAATCGAAAACAACCAGCATAGGAAAAATACATAAATGCTTGTGAAATACTAAAACTAATCCCATAGACATGTGCCTTCCGCACAGAATTCCTGAAAAGCAAATTAATATATCTGTAACCATCTCTTCAGCCTCTTTAACACTGGGTTATACAAACAGCACAGCTTCTAAGTTTAGTCTACCCATTAAATTCTGCTCCCAATTATAATCAGAGGAGGTGATTTAACCTCTCTATATATCAGTTTTCTGATTTGTAAGAGGGGGATGACCAGGATATACAAAACTGCTTTGAGATCTAAATAGACAATATGAATGTCTAGCACAGTACCTAGCTCACAGAGGATGTTCAAATGATAGTTGCTATTCTTATTACACATGAATATCTAGTAATTCAGACATTCAACACATGATATAAACATGATTGTGGTGTCAAAAATAAAGGATGTCAGAGTTAAGACTAAAGTTTGAGTTGTCTATTCGATTGTCTAATATTATTATCTCGTCTTCTGTGACTAGTTATAGTCTTTTATGTTTTGGATTATAGTCTGTTCTTGTTTTGGATTCAGAAAAGTAGGGTCAGTGAGGTCCACACAGGCACACCAGAACTTCTTCCTGGAACTGGATCCCACCAGCCCAAACACAATTTGTTCTACACCATTTCTAATTAGACCTCATGCTTTCCTCTACTAGTTTCGTTACTTTATTACACTTCATTATTATAAATCCTCCAAAAGAATAGTAATTCATTTACTTTCAGATTAGAAGGAAGGCACTTGGCAAGAGGGAAAATTCAAAGTATTACTTATTTGGCTAGTTTAACTTATGTGCTGTAAGCATAGTATTACAATACTTAATGGTACTGAACAATTTACAGTGCTCCTGACATGTATGTCAAACATCAAAGGGACAGAAAAATGTCACTATGTGAAGTATGCATAACTAAGAAGGTGGATACACTGAGAAATTCACAACTATCTCTGTCCAAATATGTAAGTGTTCAAAACCACTGTTCTAGTCCACAAAGTTGTGATTCAGCTTGTGTTCGGTTCTGTTAGTGCTAAAATATATCCATTCGTGAGAACGGGCCCTAGTTGGAAACAAGTGGCAAACAGATGCTGGAGGTTTGTTGAGTTGCTCAAAAATAAACGAGAGAAACAGACTGTGTGTCTTTGTTTTCAGGATAGGTTGGATCTGGCCCTCATCTAGAGAACACTTTAACCCCAAAGCAAGTCTCATCTTTGGTTTAATCTTACACAATCCAAAGAAAATAAAGGCTTGAGGAACTACCTAAAAGAATATTTACCCTGAATCACCAGATGGGTTGTTTATGTTGCCTGCACTGGTTAAAAAAAAAAACAAAATGTATTTGTGCAGCCCTCTGTTCCTGTTAGCTCTCAGAGACCCAATTGTACTATTTTTATAAGAGATGTAAAAATCCAATCCTATAGTCCAACTGCATCAAAAAATTGCTTGTTTTCAGTGAGATAATTATTGAAAAAAGGTCATCCTTATAATCATATCATTGTTTGCAGCAGCAATAAAAACTGCAATCAAAAATTCAGCCTAAAAATTGCAATCAGTAATACAAGGTTCTTAGTAACAATCATATGCTCATTACCTGTAAGCTCCATACAATTTTTCAACATACATGGATTCAAATTTTCTTTCTTGGGTCAAGGATACAACTGTCCTAATATTTTCTATTGCCTCTGTTGCAATCTGTAACATAGAACAGACCTGGATTAGAAGTGGGGTTTTTACTTCTGAAATAATAAATAATAATACTTCTGAAATAAATAAATAATAAATATACATGTATTTATTATATATATAATATATTATATATAAATAAGTCTCAGGGCTAGGTCCAAAGAACTCCAAAGCTTGCATTGATGAGTTTTCAATTCCTTCAGTTTGTAGAGCATGGTCATAATGTGTTATTCATGACAAGCTCTGTGAGAATCCTGGGGCATCTTAAAAGCACCACTGGTTGTGCTATTATGTATGGTGGGCAAGCCTTCTTATGCCCTATGCTGAGACATAGAGCAGCTTAGGGCAAGAACAGTGGTCTGGACATGAAACCTAATTCTCTTCCCAGCCTTGCCACCAGGCAGTTACTTGACTGGCTTTAGTCCAACCCCTCTGTGACTTTGCTTTCTTTATAGGGTAAGGATCTTAGAAGAGATAATCATGCTAAGTCATTTCAGTCGTGTCCGACTCTCTGTGACCCCATGGACTGTAGCCTGCCAGGCTCCTCTAACCATGGGATTCTCCAGGCAAAAATACTGGAGGGGGTTGCCATTTCCTCCTCCAGGGGATCTCCCGAACTCAGGGACTGAGTCTCCTGTGTTGGCAGGCGGGTTCTTTACCACTGAGCCACCTGAGAAACCCCAAGTGATTTCTAAGGGCCTACTGAAGGTGCAATCATTTCTTCCCTAAGGTACACTGCTTCTTACACTGCTTTCTACAGGAAAGAAAATGCTTATCCTCATTTGAGAACATTCCAGTTGTAAGCACCATGACCTGGCCTTAATGATGAAACCAGGACAGACATCTGACTGATTTAGGCCACTTGGATTTAGTTTCTGCACTTGAAGGCAACTCTGTGACTTGGGAGGCCCTGCAGATACAGAGGTTAAGGTCAGCAGGGCATGCGTAGGAAGCTGGCCTGAATATTCAGCGACTGAGGAACAGAACAAATGTCTAGACAGACTCAGAGATGAGAGAGCTAGTGGCTCTAAGAGAGGAGCCGCTGGGGACCCTGCAGTTACCATCAGCTGTCTGTGTTCCCCACACTCTCGCATGTCCTTATAGCAAACCCTTTGACCCAAATCCGCCAGAGCGGTTTTCTGATTGTGACAGCTAAACCACCCCTGACTGAAGTTAATTGTCTGTGACTCTGCTATTTGGCTTAAATCAGAGTTCTGCAGTTGATTCATTTAAACCATTGGCACAAGGAGCATGAGACAAAAATCTAAAATGAAATCTTAGGTTGGAGACTTTTATCTCAGTTCTCAGCTTCTGGAACCCGATGAAAGAAAGATATTCAATACTTCAAGCTGAAGAGCCTTTTATCTTTATTATAAATGAAACATCTAACAGTAATCACAGCTGGAATAGAAAATGTGCTCAGTCATGTCTGACTCTGTGCAACCCCATGGACTGTAGCCCGCCTGGCTCCTCTGCCCATGGGATTTCCCAGGCAAGAATACTGGAGTGGGTTGCCATTTCCTCTTCCAGGGAATCTTTCCAATCCAGGGATCAAACCCCTATCTCCTGCATCTCCCAAATTGCAGGTGGATTCTTTTACCGCTGAACCACCTTGGAAGTTCCAGAATAGAGAATGCAGATTGGCTTTTACTCTGTGCCAGATATTACCTCATGTGACAACCCTGTGAGGTCCGTGTTCTTATTCCTGTTTGCACAGGTGAGGAGCCAAGGCACAGAGCAGAGAAGTGACTTGCCTAAGGCTCCAGAGTTCATGAGTAGGTGGGACAGGATTCCCTACCAGGCTATTTGATGCCAAGTTCCTGCTCTTAACCCATTATGCTCTTCTACTTTCCCTGCTTTGTAATTTACACAAGGAGAAACTAGATGTTAGGATTTTCACTCAACTTCTCATTTTCTGGTCCCTGGATTAAGTGGTTTGAGGATTCATGCTGGTTCAGTAGGCCCCTTATCTCAGTCAGCAGGCAGAGCCTGAGTCAAGAGGGTGACTAAACAGCCTCCTTCCCCTCTTCCCAGTCCAGCAACCAACACCCTCATTGCTAAGCCTTTTCTGGAAAATGAAAATGGGAAATTATCCCAAGTCCCCATGTTCCTGAACCATGACTAATCTGCACAGAGGTCAATGAAAACTTAAAAAAAAACCAAACCAGTGATGTGGCAGAAGAGCAGAAGGCAGGGGTGGGGGCAGAAATTCCAAGACCTTTCTAACCCTCATTTTGGGTTAATCAGGAGTTGACAGAGTAAACCGAATTGAAATATGATTGAATTGCTGATAATTAACATTTACAATTTCTAACCTCTCATTAAAAAAATAACAACAAAAAAAACCATTATTAGGTTAAAGGAGCTACTAAAAGTATTTCAGACTGGTCAATGTGAGTTGTTCATCCTCTTATCCCTGAAACAACAGAGTAGTAGCTGAAAGGAACCTGTGACATTATCTGGTACAATTTCTCACGTTATATAAGTGAAAACTGAAGGCCAGAGAAGTGGGGGATCTTCTCCAGTATGATATAATGAGCGGTTACAAGGCCAGGACGGATGATCAAGGGTGGCGTTTTGTTTGCCGAGCTGTTCTGTTCTAACAGCCCTGCTCCTGCCAGAAAACTCTGGCAACTCTCAATGTCATTAGCCATTTTTAACAGAAGTAAGGCTCTGTTAACTAGATTCAAGATGTTTTCTTCCATGTAACTGGTCTAAGAAAAAATGATGTGCATTCTACCTACTGACAATTTCCCTTCTGAAATGTGAAAAGCAGTAGGGTTCAGGAGAAAGGAGACAAGCACTGTGGGGTGGTGTTTAGTGGTGACAAACGAAACAAGAAAATGACGCCATAAAGGAGGCACGGCCAGCAGCCAAGAGGGTCTTCCAGGACTCTGGATACCTGAGAGCTGAAGGCTGGGAATCATGCTGACTGCTCTTCTTCCCCATGAGCGAGGCATGCTATCTGCCCCACCTCGAGTAACTATAACTGTATTAAGGCCTAGGCAGTATTGTCTGTGAAAAGGTTTTGCAAATGCTGTGCTATAGAAACTACATCACAATTTTCACTATTTCTTCACCTCTTAATGTTTCAATGTAGCATAATGTTTACATAAGTAAGGGTAAAAAAATTCCTGGTTGTTGTCTACGTTTACATTTAAATACATGTATGTGTAAATAAAATGTAGGTTTAGACACATTTAAACCCATATGAAGAGGCTATATAGTAAAGAACTTTGAAGTAGACCAGGACTTGAATCCCAGCCATGCCTTTAACTTGTTTCATTCTTGAGTTCCGCATTTGTAAAATTGGCAGAACATTAGTACTCGACTCATAGGATTCTTGTGAGGATGAGTTGGGAAATATAAATACTTAGAACAATAACTGGCTCAAAGTAAGGTCCAAGTTTAAGCATGTACCCAATTGCCATTACAAATCTGAGCATTACTGCCCTCTGGTGGCTGCCTAGCTTAACTACAGAAATCACAACCAAGAACAGGACTGTCTACTTAGAACAATACACGTATATTTCTCTTCTTTAAGGACTCTTCATCTGTAAAACAGGGGTAACCTTTGTCCTAACAGTGGCATCAGTGTACAAAGTAAAACATAAAACGAACTCTGAAAACTCAGAAATTTTCTGAATATAGCACTTTCTATACACTAAAAGTTTTACATTAATTATCCCATTTTCAAGTTCTAGGCATTGACACAGTAAGATATTTCATCTTCAGTGTTGACCACCATTAGTTGTGGAGAGCACTAACATTATCAAAACACGCATGTTGTAACAAATCAATCAAATAAAACCCATGTCTTAACAACCATACTTATATCAGCTGAAGCCTTATTTGACCCACCTTTCCAGCAGTTTCCAGTTCCTTTTTATCTCTTTTGGCATTTCCAGCCAGCAATTTCATTTCAACAATTCCTGATACAGCAATAATTGGAACAACCGATAACAGCAAAAGGGTTAATTGCCAACCGTAGATGAATGCTATGATAATACCAGTTCCAAGGTTAGCTGTATTCTGTGCAATCAGAGCCAACCTGGTCCCAGTGGCCTGGATGAGCAAAAGAAGAGAGGGAGCTGTATTTTAAGTTTCAGACCTGTGAGCTACAGCCTTCAGCCTCCTGATTCAAAACCATGAGACAGGGATTTATGCCTGTGCTAACATTTGCTCTCTTTCATTACAATAAACCCAAGATTGTTATTGTTTAGTCACTCAGTCATGTCCAACTCTTGTGGCCACATGGACTGCAGCATGCCAGGCTTCCCTGTCGTTTACTATCTCCCAGAATTTGCTCATACTTATGTCTATCGAGTCTATGATGCCACGCAACCATCTAGTCCTCTATCACCCCCTTCTCCTCCTGTGCTTAATCTTATCCAGCATCTAATGAGTTGGCTCTTTGCATCAGGTTCCCAAAGTAGTCTCATGCATCACTTGGGAGGCTCTGCAGGTTATTCTCTCTCTGTGCCTTTCAACTCTCACTCCTTTCCTGACCACATGAATTCAGCATCACAGAACCAAGTCATCACTGCTCTGCTTTGGGGAGAGGCTATGGGGTACATACACTTTTTCCTGAAGGCAATGTTTAAAGAGGAAATACACCTCGGACACTCTGGTCATTTTAAAGCCTGTTTGCTTCACATGTATAAGAGGGAGGTTCATGAGCTCCAAGAGACCATCAGTTGCAAAGGGTACAGATCCTAAGAGACCATACCCTGGAAAGCCTTCATAAAGATGAAGTACTGTTTCCACCAATCAGAAAATGAGGGATGTCATAGGGACATCATAGGTGACATCTTGCATTGTGCAGAAGCAATGAGCTTTGTGTAACAGGCCTCAGCTCCAAGGCTGGGGGCGAAAGCCAGGGAGAAGGCAGCACCCTCTTGAGCCAGTTATTGGTTCAGGGTTGGGTATGTAACCCAAATTAACCTAAATTAGATTTACAGGAAGGGTGTTCGTTTGGTGGTTGAGGTCCAGGTATGCCTTCTCTTTCACTGGATGGAAAACAAGGAAGCTTATAGCTCCAGTTGCTCCCAGAAGCTACCTTGTGGCCACAAGGGAAGGAGCCTCAGGGTGAAGCCAATTCTGAGGACTGAAAGCTGCTCAGAGTCAACAGACAGAGTCCTGGGTCCTTGTGGACACTTGCGAGCCAATGGATCCATCAGCCTTGAAGTCTAACCTTCCTCTTTGTTGTTCAGGCAAGTTTGAGTTTTCTGTTATTTGCAGCTGAGGCAGCTTAACAGTGGCAGCTATGCCATATGTTTATCCCAAACCAAGTTAAAGAAAACCAGTAGTAGAATGAGGTCTACATACCCCTTGGACTTGGGAGGCATCCATCGCAAGTCTTGTAGAAAGTGCACCAGTACTGTTTTTATGATCATCAAACCAGCTCATGTCCTAAGGCACACAATACACCTTTAAATTAGTTCCAGATTAAAACAAGCAGAGAAAAATCGGATGAAACAGCTCAAACTCTCAATGCTGAGGAAGTACCCACTCTGAACTTGGGTGTTGGAGTTTAGGTGAGACCTCCCATGTGATGGGGAGCCTGGGTCCCTGCCCTGAGCACACACTGGGAGCCCACAGGACCCCTCCCATCTGTGCCCGGAAAGCACAGCAATGGGGGCAGGGCTTATGCAGATTGCAACCAAGCTCGCTACCAGCTTCACCTGAGACCGTGGTGCCTGCGGGTCCATCCACCCACTCCTCACAGCCTGTGCTCCCAACACCCGCTCCCTGATGGGGCCACTCCTCTCACAAAGGGTGGTGGAGCTGGGCTGGACGTGGCTCTTTCTTGTAAATTCTAGGCATGAGATCATCAGCCCTGGTTTCTCACCATGCTTAGTTTTGTTTATTTGAAGCAAGGATTAAAGAGTCTGTCTTAGGGCCTCCCTGGTGGCTCAGTGGTAAAGAGTCTACCTTCCAATGTAGGAGATGAGTTTGATCCCTGGTCCAAGAAGATCCCACATGCCATGGGTCAATGTGAAGCATGCACACCTCAACTATCAAGCCCGTGCTCTGGAGTCTGGGAGTCACAACTACTGAAGCCCGTGTGTGCCCCAGAGTCTGTGCACTGCAACATGAGAAGCCCATGGACCACAAGTACAGAGTAGGCCCCTCTTGCAGCAACTAGAGAAAAGCCTGCACAGCAATGAAGACTCGGTGCCACCAAAAATAAATAAATAAATAAATTCTAAAAATTTAAAGTCTTAGATGTGATTTTCATTATATGCCCTTCATCCACAGAATCTTTTAGTTTCATATAAAATAATTTTCCCTACATAGAAACAGTTTAAAAGACACTGAAAAAAGTCTTACACAAAATATGATACAAGCCCTGTGCCCTCCTGTGAACCAGAGTGTCATCAATTCCTGTCGACTACATGGATAGTATTCTGGCCCTCTCTTAAGCCTTCTCTATAAAATAGAGAATTCATGTTTGCACATCTTCCCACAAAGTCCTGCACTAAGCTGTCACCCTCCCGACAGGGCCGACAATGCATGTGATAGTCCCAAAGACCAGCACACCATCTGGTACATAGTGAGCGACGCTTGAGTGAACCAACAGGTGAATTAACATGGAAGAAGAGCTCAACAAAACTCAATGGTCAACATTTGGTGACGCCCATAGTAAGTCATGTCAACTGTTGGGCAGAACCCCTGCCAACCACTGTTGCCTTTGTTGAAAGGCATCCTGGAGTCTCAAGTGACTCCTCAGGGCCTGCACAGAATCCAGAAAACAGAGACAGATCCTTGAAGTGAGAGTATCCATGTGGATAGAGGGAGTTGCAAAATAAGCCCCCAAAGTCAGGACATACTAGCCCCTATTTATTACATTAGCTAAGCCTATTCCCATGAAAACCCTAAGAGGTCTTTGGATACTGAAGGACTAGAGCAACTAGCGGGGATCTGACCAGTTCCTGCACAAACACCCGGGGCCACGGCACAGAGGGCAGCACAGCGAGGCTCAAAAGGAAAGGAAGAAGCTGCTCCGGTGCACACACCTACCTGTCTCAGCATCGCTTTAAAAGCCATCAACCGAAGCCTCGTGGTGAGAATCTCACCAGCCTTCCCAAACGTGAAGCCCTGGGCAAGAAGAAAGCCTCTTGTCTCTCTTAATCATCACAAGCATTCTGACACAAGTATGTGTATTCACAGGGAATTCTATATTTATATATGACTCAACTATTCAAATAACAAAGTCTGTGATCAGATACTAACTCAAATTCCCAACTTCAAATTCATGTGCTGCTAGAGGTATGCTATTACAGCTGGAATAAACAGCAAGGACCTACTATACAGCAAAGAGAACTATATTCAGTATCCTAAGATAAACCATAATGGAAAAGAATATTTTTAAATGTTTTTATATGTATACCAGAAACATTTTGCTGTACAGCAGAAATTAACATTGTAAATCAACTCCACTTCCATAAAAAAATGAAAACAAAAAATTCATATACTGGTAAATCATTGGTATGCAATAGAATCCTAAGACCAAAATCCTTAAATGTGTCTTAGAAATTGGCTTCTGACCTATTCTAAAGAGACTTCTTTTCAAAATTCTCAGGGACAATATCTCAGTGAGAATCAGTTCAGTTCAGTCACTCAGTCATATCCAACTCTTTGCAACCCCATGAATGGCAGCACGCCAGGCCTCCCTGTCCATCACCAACTCCCGGAGTTCACTCAGACTCACGTCCGTCGAGTAGGTGATGCCATCCAGCCATCTCATCCTCTGTCATCCCCTTCTCCTCCTGCCCCCAATCTCTCCCAGCATCAGAGTCTTTTCTTCAACTCTTTGCATGAGGTGGCCAAAGTATTGGAGTTTCAGCTTTAGTCCTTCCAATGAACACCCAGGACCAGTCTCCTCTAGAATGGACTGGTTGGATCTCCTTGCAGTTCAAGGGACTCTCAAGAGTCTTCTCCAACACCACAGTTCAAAAGCATCAATTCTTCGGCGCTCAGCTTTCTTTTTAGTCCAACTCTCACATCCATACATGACCACTGGAAAAACCATAGCCTTGACTAGATGGACCTTTGTTGGCAAAGTAATGTCTCTGCTTTTGAATATGCTATCTAGGTTGGTCATAACTTTCCTTCCAAAGAGTAAGTGTCTTTTAATTTCATGACTGAAATCACCATCTGTAGTGATTTTGAAGACCAAAAAAATAAAGTCTGATACTGTTTCCACTGTTTCCCCATCTATTTCCCATGAAGTGATGGGACCAGATGCCATGATCTTAGTTTTCTGAATGTTGAGATTTAAGCCAACTTTTTTACTCTCCTCTTTCATTTTCATCAGAGGCTTTTTAGTTCCTCTTCACTTTCTGCCATAAGGGTGGTGTCATCTGCATAATAATACCATCTTAATTACAACCTTCAGAGTGTTCTTTGCTTGAAGCAAAATGGTCTTCAATGCAAGTAACAAAATTCTATGTTGAGATGCATTTTGGCTCCTGTAGTACAGAGCATATTGAAAAGCAGAGACATTACTTTGCCAACAAAGGTCCATCTAGTCAAAGATATGGTTTTTCTAGTAGTCATGTATGGATGTGAGAGTTGGACTATAAAGAAGGCTGAGTGCCAAAGAATCGATGCTTTCGACTTATGTTGCTGGAGAAGGCTCTTGAGAGTCCCAGGGACTGCAAGGAGATCCAACCAGTCAATCCTAAAGGAAATCATCCTTAATATTCATTGGAAGGACTGATGCTGAAGCTGAAGCTCCAATACTTTGGCCACCTGATGCGAAGAGCTGACTCATTGGAAAAGACTCTGATGCTGGGAAAGATTGAGGGCAGGAGGAGAAGGGGGTGACAGAGGATGAGATGGTTGGATGGCATCACCGACTCAATGGACATGGGTTTGAGTAAACTCTGGGAGACAGTGAAGGACAGGGAGGCCTGACATGCTGCAGTCCATGGGGTTGCAAAGAGTCAGACATGAGAGCCAGACATGAATGAGTGGCTGAAAAACAACAAAAATTGGTCCCCAAGCTTTTTGGCATCAGAGACCAGTTTCATGGAAGACAATTTTTTGACAGATGGGGTGGGGAGATGGTTTGGGGATGATTCAAGAGCATGACATTTATTGTGCACTTTATTCCTATTAGTATTACATCAGCTTCACCTCAGATCATCAAGCATTAGATCTTGGAGGCTGGGGACCCCAGGTGTAGACAGATGTCTCTAGTCCTGGCTCCAAGTGAGTTTGCTGCTTCCCCATCACAGCTCTGCCTGCTCTCAGATCAGCCAATGGTCAGTCTACTTGTCTTCTCCCAGCATCCTTGCCAGACACGTCCCTCTTTCTAATTATAGAGAGCAGCCCAGATGTCCACAGTTGGGCTTGCTTCTGGGGCCCTGGGATGGGTCCCCAGCCATGTTGAGTGTTGGTGGAAGCATGTGGGGTGCTCTTTGGGAGCACATATCACTAAGCCGAGAGGATGGGTGGTCAGTGCCTCCGGAGTCCAGGCCTAGAGTTCGCCAATTTCCTAGAGTACCTTTGCTGGCAGATTGCTCAAGGGCTGGCCATCTGTCCACTGTTGGTGCAGCACGTGTTTGTAACTAGCTCCACTCCCTAACACACTGGGGCTTGTGGCTACATTGGACACTGAGTTGCCACCAGCAAGGCAATCGCTCTAAACAAAAAGCTTGGCTTACTTTTACCACTGGCTCAACAATAGCAAAAGAAAAACACACTAGGCGTGACTAGGAAATATTTTGTGGACTTAATGGATTGTACTAGAAAGGCACTGAGTTAAAGAGACAAAAAGCCACTGGTAAAAGTCTAGGTAGACAAGTACAATCAGAGTTTACTAGTTCATTTTCGCCAGATCTAAAATATCTAAAAGCAATATAATGTGCATTCTTTCAAACAGTTCATCAATTAAGGAGGAAAAGATCAGAGAAGTTATTTGATATTATGTAAAAAGTAAGGTGGTTTAGATAGTAAAGAATCTGCCTGCAATGCGGGAGACCCAGATTCAATCCTAGGGTCGGGAAGATCCCCCGGAGTAGGGAATGACTACTCACTCCAGTATTCTTTCCTGGATGATCTCATGGACAGAGGAACTTGGTGGGCCACAGTCCATGGGGTTGCAAAGAGTCAGACACAACTGAGCAACTAACACTTTCGGTTTCAAAAAGAGAGTGCTGTTGTACTGATTTTTTTCAGTTTATGTCTTGTTGCATTTAAATGGGACTTATGTTGTCCTGTGAATTAAAGTCTCTTTTCTTCTTGGCAATGAATGTCTGCAGAGGGCCAACCTGTATCATGATGTAACTTAGCACCCTGGGAAGTCACAATGTCTACTACTTAGGACTCTGCCCTCTCAAAGAGCCTTGTGCCAACTGAGTCTAATTCATTTCAGTCTAAGATTTGGAAACTCCAAATCAAAGCTAAGGGTTTTTAAATTTTTTTAACATTTAAATTTGAGTATAATTGCTTTACAATGTTGTGTTAGTTTCTGCTGTACAACAGCATTAATCAGCTATAAGTATACATATAAGGATACACATATCCCCTCCCTCTTGAGCCTCCCTCCTACTCAACCCCTTTCCCACCCCTCTGGGTCATCACAGAGCACCGAGCTGAGCTCCCCGTGCTATACAGCAGCAAAGCTAAAGTTTGGATAACCTGTTTCTTTTATTGGACTTTGATTAATCAATAATTAATCTATATTAACATATAATTAATGAAAATCTAATAGATAATTAATCTATATTCTCTACTTGAATATAGACTCAATAAAGAAGATCAAATTACAGATACCTACCTGAAGGAAGAAAGTAAAAAAGGAAATAATTCCCAGGCCTAAGAAAAGCAATGAGAACATGTTGCACTTCTGCTGCTTCACTTCATCGTCTCCTGGTCCAAAAATCTACAAGAGAACATTTAAAATACCCACTTGGATTACATGAACCTTGTATATTCCTCCCAGAAACAATGGCTTGAGCATCCCATTTTAAAAACTAGGTTTTGAATATGTGGTTTTTTTTTTTTAACTGTGGTGAAATATATGTAACATATTTAAGTGTACTACACAGTGGTGTTAAGGATATTCAGACTGTTGTGCCACCTTCGCCACCATCCATTTCCAGAAGTCTTCATCATCCATAATGAAATCCTGACCCATTCAACAGGGACTTCCACGACCCTGCCCCTAGCCATCAAGTCCCACCATTCTACTTCCTGTCTCCATGAATTTGAGGAACACAGTAAGTGCCCTACATATGAATGAGCTCAGTTCCAAGAGCAGGTTCATAAGTCCAATTTTTTTTTTGTAAATCCAACAAAGTTAGCCTAGATACCCCAACAAATACGATCAGCTGCATAGAAACAAGTTTCTAATACTTATCGCAAATGCATACATAAAAAATGAACACAAAAATAAAGGAAATATTTTTAATCTTATAGTACAGAACCCTGTAAAGTACATAGTGCAACAGCTGGCATACAGGACCTGGCATGTGAGTTTGCATCTTTGCAAGTTCACAACCTGAAGGTTCGTATGTAGAGGACTCACTGTGCGTGGTTACTGCCATGGCTGGAGCACTGCACGTGGATGTGTGTGGCTGCACACCATCATGTTTATTCCTCCTCTTCTGCACCTGCTGCTCCCTCTGCCTGAACTCCTTCCGCCCCTCACCTGCCTCCCCCCACCCCACAGGCCCTTGGCCCAAAGAGGTCTGTCCTGACCAAACTGCAGGAAACCGCACCCCCACTGCAGGCCCCTCCACTGCCTGACTGTGCTTTTAAAATGCCTGCGATCCTGTGACATGTAATATACTTGTTTTGTGTGTGTGTGTTATGCGTCTGTCCCAATAGAAAGTAAACTGTTTAGGGGCAGGACTTGGTTTATTTTGTTTTCTACTCAATCTCCAAAAGCTCCATTTGACACCAAGGAGAGGTCCCCCATATAAATACAGCCCACACTGTTTTTGAATTGCAAGAGAGTCAGGGATTGCCTTATTCTGTACTGTAAAAACAGTTGGTGAGTTCTCCCTAATTCATTTATTTTTTAATTTGTGGTCTTAATTGTAGACCAACGTTCCAATTCAGAAGCATAATAAATTCTTTATATGATGGGGAATAATTCAACTCTAACAAAAATTCTATCCAATAACATTAGAGATTAACTAAGGACATAAAATATAAATGTTGGATTTTATGGAGCCTTAGATATTTCTGATCACTTCTGATAAACATCCCTCAGGGAATTTAACAACTGGATTGTAGGAGTTTTCCTCCTGTGTCTCAGCCTCTCCAAGCCTTGTAAGGATTACTGAACAATGATGTAGTAGATAGCACTTTTCAATACTCACTTTGAGGTAGACACTCTTAAATGCTTTCTGTATATTAATCGTTACTTATCTCTCTTTTTAAAAATTTTTATTGGATTATAGTTTTTATCATCTCTTAATCATCAGCCATTCCAGGAGTAGGTTCATTTTACAGATGAACAGCTGAGGTGCCACAAGGTGAAGCATTTGCACAGCATCTGGGGCTTCCCAGGTGGCGCTAATGGCAAAGAACCCACTTAAGAGGCAGGAGACGTAAGAGACCTAAGTTCTATCCTTGGGTCAGGAAGGTGCCCTGGAGGAGGGCATGGCAACCTACTCCAGTATTCTTTCCTGGGGAATCCCATGGACAGAGGGGCCTGCTGGGCTCCAAGGGCTGCAAAGAGTCAGACATGACTGAAGCGACTTAGCACAGCAATTAAATGGCGAGGCCAGTCTGAGCCCAGAGCCTGGCCTCTTAAACCCTTGAGACGTGAACTCTTCCCCCATCCCCACCACCCAACCACCCTGTGAGGTGAGCATCTCCTCTCCACAAGCAGGGTGGGGATCACAGCATGACACCAGTTCACCTGAATGAAGAGAGTGAACAGAATGCCTCCTTCAGGGATCTTTTGAGGGGGTTAGTCGCTAAGTTGTGTCCGACTCTTTCAACCCCATGGACTGTAGCCTGCCAGTCTCCTCTGTCCATGGGATTCTCCAGGCAAGATTATTGGAATGGGTTGCCATTTCCTTCTTCAGGGATCTTACAGTTTCCAATTTCCTTGAAAGCATAACTGGCAGACGTTTTCTTTTGCCTCACGGCTTTCCTCAACAGAGAATTAAAGCCTTTGGCTTAGGTTCATTGGAGGCTGCCTTACTGCAGAGTGGACCGGGTTGGCATGAGAACTGATTTCGTGGTTGAGTGATTTCACTCAGGCCATCCAGTGGTGTTTCCACACTCACCGCTATCATTTCTGAGAAGATGACCGAGAAGGCCGGCTGGAGCGCCCCATTGGCAACGGCACACAGGGTTCCCACCACTAAGTAGGGCCACTCTGTCTTGTTCAGTTTCAGGATCTTCAGAAAAGACACCGGTGGCACAGATTCGTCCTAGAACACACACACATCAAGACGGACAGGCAGAAACACCACAGGCACCAGAGTGTGGACCCGGAGAGGGCCTGGCCTGCCCTCCAGGAACTTACAAGTTGGGCGGAGGGAATGACTAGGCCACAGCAGACCACGGGAGGGTCAGACAGGATGTGACAAGATGTCAACTATGTCCCTGTCAATCCTAAAGGAAATCAACCCTGAATATTCACTGGAAGGACTGAAGCTGAAGCCCCAATACTTTGACCACCTCATGTGAAGAAAGACACTCATTGGAAAAGACCCTGATGCTGGGAAAGATTGGAGGCAGGAGGAGAAGGGGACGACAGAGGATGAGATGGTTGGATGGCATCGCTGACTTAATACACATGCATTTGAGAAAACTCTGGAAGATAGTGAGGGACAGGGGAGGCTAGAATGCTGGAGTCCACGGGGTTGCAAAGAGCTGGACATGACCGAGTGACTGAACGACAGCAAATGGACTGTACAGCCTGAGCTGGGGAAGTCCATCACCCGAGAAGCAGTCCTCACAGTGTGACCAGCCTCTCCCTATCCCAGCCTCAGCAAGTGAGCGGAAGCAGGATCTGGGCACCAGATGCCCTAAAATTCAAGTCATGATGTTGGGGTCACACAAGGTAAGACCCACGAATAGACCGGTTAAGCGTCCTCACCAACACAAGACACCGTGATTCATCTGAGGACCTGGGCCTGGTCTCCTCAGCCCAGAACCCTGCCTTGCATCTTATCCTTGTCATATCCTAACTCACAAAACTAAAGTACCCACGCGCTTTTCTTTCACCACTACTAACGGTAGGGCAGACTAACTTTACTCTGCATTCCCTACAGACTTCTGCTTCATAGCTTGTTTTGTGACTTTCCCCCCGTTTGTTTGTTTACACATCTCTGTGACTTTGTTTTGTTTTAAGATGTCTTGGCTTATGTGACCCCAACATTATGACTTAGCTTTCACTATGGCTCAGATGGAAAAGACTCTGCCTGCAATGCAGGAGACCCAGGTTTGATCCCTGGATTAGGAAGATCCCCCTGCAGAAGGAAATGGCAACCCACTCCAGTATTCTTGCTGGGAAATCCCATGGACAGAGGAGCCTGGTGGGTTACAGTGCATGGTGGTCGCAAAGAGTTGGATACAACTGAGAGACTAACTGAATGACCAACACTTTATCTCCTTAGAAACAGCCCAATGCCTGGCACATACCAGCTTCTCAGCAAGTGTTGAACCTGATGTTTGGTCAAACATGAGGGATTTAAGTCACATAAAGGAGAATATTCTAGCGAATTCCCTGGCAGTCCAGTGGTTAAGACTCTGTCAGCACTTTCACTGCCAAGGGCCCCGTGTTCAAACCCTAGTCAGGGAACTAAGATTGCACAGGCTGTGTGGGCTGCCCAAAAATAAAAATAAAAAGGAGAATATTCTGAATTATAGAGGTGGTTTCACAGTAACTTGATACCATTAGTGCCTATGGAAACCCATGGCCTTACAGTTGTTTAAATAGGTCACGTTTGTGTCTCTATAAAACAGAGAACATAGGAATAGTTTCTATTCAGCCCTTTGCTTTCAAACCACCCCCCTCCTCTGTATTTTAGGGGCTTTTTCCCTCCCTAGTTAGCACTATCTTTTAGACCTGGCCTCCAGCCTGATAAAGGAGCTCAGGCTGCTTTTCACAAGCAAACAGTCCTTCTAATCAGATTTAATCTCCCCCTCTCCCTGGGCACACCATTTATCCCTCTATGATGGCACCAAGGACAGTCATATTGATTGTGGCATTTTCTGCCTACCCCACTTTGCATTTCTCCTAGAGTAGTTCTCCTCTAAAATACCAGACTCTAAAGATGTAACAGTGTAACTATCCAGACAAATGAGAAAATGAGAAGCAAATTCTTCACAGCCAAAAAGGGAGAAACTCTTTATCTTACTTACAATAATATTGCACCACAATAATACAGTGTTATTCTCTTTCCATAAATACACCAAGATTGAGACTGCTAAAAGAGCCCTTCTTATCTCTGCAGTGAATAACATCGTGGGCAGGAAAAACAGACGCAATGAACTCTCAGGAGGATCAGTTTCTTCAGGCCAACACAAGAGTAAAATACACTCGGCTTTTATTAACTGTTGCTTAGTTGCTAAGTCAAGTCTAACTCTTTTGTGACCCCCTGGACTGGATGTAGCCCAGCAGGCTCCTTTGTCCATGGGAGTATCCAGGTAAGAATACTGGAGTGGGTACGTTTTCCCTTCTCCACGGGATCTTCCCAACCCAGGGATCGAACCCACATCTCCTGCATTGCAGGCAGATTCTTTACCAGCTGAACCACAAGGGAAGCACAAAAATACTGGAGTGGGTACCCTATCCCTTCTCCAGGGGATCTTCCTGACCCAGGAATCAAGCCAGGGTCTCCTGCATTGCAGGCAGATTCTTTACCAACTGAGCTATCAGGGAATAACATCAAAGTGAAGTCTCTCAGTCGTATCCAACTCTTAGCGACCCCATGGACTGCAGCCTACCAGGCTTCTCCATCCATGGGATTTTCTAGGCAAGAGCACTGGAGTGGGGTGCCATTGCCTTCTCCAAATAACATCAAAATACACTCCTAAATCGTTTCTTAAAATCATAAAATATCTTTTCTTGGAATGTGTTCCCTTTCTATTATAAAAGCTTCTGTTAACTTGAATTAATATCAACCCAGTTACTTCTCTTGAGATCCTTTGCCTTTTGTACTGTAAACATGTGATTTGTGTAAAAATTTGTATTATAAAGTGTAAGATGTTGATCTAAAAAAAAAATCCCAAAGTTTCAGGTGAGAAATATTAAAGAGTGTACACTTTGGCTATTTCTGGTTATTCTGTCCTTTTTCCTAGTAAGAATTCCAGTTTTACTCAGAGTAGCAATGCATATAGCAAAAAGGTTCAGTTTTCTACTCTCCGTTGTAGCTAAGTATGGACATGTGATTAAGTTATGGCCAATGACATAGGCTTTTTTTTGTTTTTTGTTTTTAAGTACTGTATGAGATGTCTGGGAAATCTTTGTTTTTTCTTGCTGCTTGGAACATAGATGTGATGGCTGGAGCTTCTGGAGTCATTTTAGATTATTGAGAATGAAAGCTACATGCCAGGATAATGAGAATAAGTATGAAACGAGCCTGAGTCCATGGTAACCATGGTGGAGTTACCATTGTAACCCTGGGTTTCTTACCTGTAAGTCTTTTTTTTGTTTGTTTGTTTTTAATGTGAAAGAGAAATAAAACCTTATTTTTCTTAAATTGATATTACTCTGGGTTTCCTATCATAGACAATCAAAAGTAATCCTACATAATAGATTATGCAAATATTAGGGCCTCTTACTTTAGATGAGCCCTGTATTACTCTGGATCTCAAAAATGAATATCTTATTTTAATTTTAAGCATCTAAGCACAAAGGCTATGTTTTGGGCTCCCTTTTCATTGGAAATCCATTGTTAATTGGAATTGATTTCAATTTTTGACAAGTACAATTAATATTGGATATTTCCTTCTTTTAAGAAGAGTATGGCTCATGGTGGGAATCTTCTGTGCCTACAATGTACTTGCAAGGCTATGGACTTCACCAACAAAACTAAACAATGAAAGATAATTGAAAAACTACTTACAAGTTCACTGGTTTCGACATCAAAGCCATTCTGATACTGTCGGGAACTCCTCAGGCTTTTATGAAGAGAACGCCTAACTATGGGATGAGTCAAACCCATGGCAGGCTTTTCATCAGCGAGTGCAACTTTAAATTCTTCTGACTGGATCTGGCTTCCTGAAATCTAGAAGAAGAACAAAATGTTGAGTTGTGTGTCCAGATGGATGTAACCTTCAAGTTTAGGACAAGTAACTATTATTTGTCAGGCGTCTATTTTGTGTTACTGCGACTGCTTAAATTTAAGCAGTCACTTCAGTTGTGTCCGACTCTGTGCGACCCCATAGACGGTAGCCACCAGGCTGCCCCGTCCCTGGGATTCTCCAGGCAAGAACACTGGAGTGGGTTGCCATTTCCTTCTCCAGTGCATGAAAGTGAGAAGTGAAAGTGAAGTCGCTCAGTCGTGTCCGACTTTAGCGACCCCGTGGACTGCAGCCTACCAGGCTCCTCCGTCCATGGGATTTTCCAGGCAAGAGTACTGGAGTGGGGTGCCATTGCCTTCTCCGCTATTTTGTGTTAGGTGCTTAAAAAAAATGATTTAACAGCTTTATTGAGACAAAATTCACATACCTTTTAAAGTACTTTTTCTAGTATATTCAGGTGGTGCTCATCACTACAAATAAAACTAGTGGAAGTGATGGAATTCCAGTTGATCTATTTCAAATTCTAAAAGATGATGCTGTGAAAGTGCTGCACTCAATATGTCAGCAAATTTGGAAAACTCAGCAGTGGCCACAGGACTGGAAAAGGTCAGTTTTCTTTCCAATCCCAAAGAAAGGCAATGCCAAAGAATGCTCAAACTACTACACAACTGCACTCATCTCACATGCTAGCAGAGTAATGCTCAAAATTCTCCAACCCAGGCTTCAACAATATGTGAACAATGAACGTCCAGATGTTCAAGCTGGTTTTAGAAAAGGCAGAGGAACCAGAGATCAAATTGCCAACATCTGTTGGATCATCGAAAAAGCAAGAGAGTTTCAGAAAAACATCTACTTCGGCTTTATTGACTATTGCTAAGCCTTTGACTGTGTGGATCACAACAAACTGTGGAAAATTCTGAAAGAGATGGGAATACCAGACCACCTGAACTGCCTCCTGAGAAACCAGTATGCAGGTCAGGAAGCAACAATTACAACTGAACATGGAACAACAGACTGGTTCCAAATAGGAAAAGGAGTATGTCAAGGCTGTATATTGTCACCCTGCTTATTTAACTTATATACAGAGTACATCATGAGAAATGCTGGGCTGGAAGAAGCACAAGCTGGAATCAAGATTGCTGGGAGAAATATCAATAACCTCAGATATGCAGATGATACCACCCTTATGGCAGAAAGTGAAGAGGAACTCAAAAGATTCTTGAGGAAAGTGAAAGAGAGTGAAAAAGTTGGCTTAAAGCTCAACATTCAGAAAACTAAGAGCATGGCATCCAGTCCCATCACTTCATGGGAAATAGATGGGGAAACAGTGGAAACAGTGGCTGACTTTAATTTTGGGGCTCCAAAATCATTGCAGATGGTGATTGAAGCCATGAAATTAAAAGACTCTTCCTCCTTGGAAGAAAAGTTATGACCGACCTAGATGGCATATTAAAAAGCAGAGACATTACTTTGTCAACAAAGGTCCGTCTAGTCAATGCTATGGTTTTTCCAGTGGTCATGTATGGATGTGAAAGTTAGACTATAAAGAAAGCTGAGCGCCAAAGAATTGATGCTTTTGAACTGTGGTGTTGGAGAAGACTCTTGAGAGTCCCTTGGACAGCAAGGAGATCCAACCATTCTATCCTAAAGGAAATAAGTCCTGAGTGATCATTGGAAGGACTGATGCTAAAGCTGAAACTCCAATACTTTAGCCACCTGATGTGAAGAGCTGACTCATTTGAAAAGACCCTGATGCTGGGAAAGATTGAAAGTGGGAGGTGAAGGGGATGACAGAGGATGAGATGGTTGGATGGCATTACTGACTCAATGCACATGAGTTTGAATAAGCTCTGGGAGTAGGTGATAGACAGGGAGGTCTGGCGTGCTGCAGTCCATGGAGTTGTGAAGAGTCAGACACTACTGAGCGACTGAACTGAACTAAATGGGTGCTTATTTCTTAACCTTGCAGCAGCCTCACATGGTAGGTTTTGTATTTCTAATATGGAAACTGAAACTCAGAGGAGTTAATTACTTGTCAGAAAACAAAACAAATTTTTTACTTTTTTGGAACCCACCCTCACCCCCCTCCCCACCACGTGCTCCCAAAGGGCAATATTTAGAACAAAGAATTACTAGAAACAAGCCACATAGTCAATTTTAGAGAAATGATCAAGCAGTTTATTACACATTAATGTAATTACTGCTGAGGACATATAAAATGATAGTATTTGGAGTGTGTGTATTTGAAATGTGAAGAAAAATAACAAAAATATGTACATATTATAGTTATCAAAGCAAATGTATAAACTTTTACAAATAGAAGAATTGTGTTTACAGGATAAATATTTTTCGGTTATTTATTTTGAAAAATTGCTCGTGACTAATTTCAATAATAAGGCAAATCAATAATTATCAATAGAACCCGCTGTAGGAAACAGAGTGAGTAGTTGTTATTGTTGTTGTTGTTTTAAAGGAAAACCAAACTCAGGAATTCCCTGGAGGCCCAGAGGTTAAGACTTGGCACTTTCACTCCTGTGGGCCCAGGGTTTGATCCCCAGTCAGGGAACTAGGATCTCGCAAGCCAAAAACAAAAAACAAAACACTGAACTATTCACTTCCAAGAGCCATGAATCTTGCTGTTGGCTTCATTAGGATGATCTGGGAAGTATTTTAAGGTCTCATAGGACCTCTCCCAACTACCTAGCATCAGCCTCTTACCCCGACCACCACTCTGAACATCCCTAATCTACTGGGGGAAGGACCCATTAGTTTGAACAGGCAATTAAGAATCACTGTCCTAAACAACAAGTTCAAAATGTTTTTGGCCTTGTCTTTTATTTCCCCCCCTCCCCACCTTTCTCTTTCAAGATTCTTTCAACGACTGTGAATTAAAGTCTCAGATGTATGCGTGGCATCTTTCTGATACTTCTGATTTCTCAGTACAGCATTAGCTATTTGATATTTTAATAAAGAAAGAATATCATATTAAGGAAAAAACAACACAAAAACTTCCCAAGAAGCAGATACCTGCGTGTTTACAAGCCTGAAGTATACCCCTTCCTTCTTCATTAGTTCTCCGTGGCTTCCTTGCTCCACAATGACTCCATCGTCAAACCCAGCGATGACATCTGCATTTCGGATTGTAGACAGTCGGTGAGCTATCACTATGGTGGTCCGGCCTTCCCTGGCCTAGAGGGGAAAAGGACAGGCATGAAGGGGAGCAGGGTTACACCGTCCTTGCACTGTTGATTAACACACAATGAAGCAGGCAGACGGGGGTGTCTGTGGTTGATGGAGAGCAGCTCACCATCCCTGTGTGATCAGGGCACAAAGGCATCTCTCACATGTGAGAGATGCCTCTCACATCTCTCACATCATTCACATGTGAATGGACACAAGGGACTTAAATTCTGGACCAGACAGGAGGCCAATCCCCCAGGATGAAGATGGAGAACTCTGGAGTTTCTCTAATGTTTTCATACCATCGTGAGGAGCCCTGCTTCTGAGTTATATGATATGCTAAAGACTTTAGCAGAAGCATGTTCAGAAGTTGTTGCCACATAAGGCCTTCTCCAGAGCACTTCTGTATGATTTCTTCTGAAGTGCCTGAAATTCTGTAATTACTGTGATTATAATTCTGATGGACTACGTGCAGGTACCTTAGGCGAAAACATATCCTGAGGTCTGGATGGTTTAAGTTATGGTTCAAAGACCATCTCAGTCACAAACTCTGGAGTGGGGCCAGTAACTGTGATTTTTAACAAATACTTTGGATGGTTTTTATGGATACTGAAATCTACAAATCACCCCCTAAGTAGTTCAGTGAGCTCACATGTCATTAGCTTGATGGGTTAATGAATGGGCTGGAAAATGTCCATCAAATTATTCACGTTACGTCATCAACAATAGTTATTCTTTTTAATATTCATTACCCTATTAGACTAACAACTTCTTAAGACCACTACCTACCTACTCTGAGGCAATAAAACCACATTGTTAGGATGGTATTTAGGGCGTGGCCCAAATCACCTAAGCAGTTAAAAACATAAAAATGCGAGGCTAGATTCATAATAGCCAAAAAGTGAGAACAATCCAAATGTTCAGTTGATCAAAAGAGAAACAAAAGGTGGTATATCCATACAATGGAATAGCACTGGGCCAGGAAAAGAAATGAGATTCTGATACGTGTTTCAATATGGATGGACCTTAAAAATATGACACTAAGTTAAAGAAGTCAGTTAAAACAGACCATGCCTTGTATGATTCTATTTATAGGAAATGTCCAGAATGGGAAAATCCAGAGAGAGAAAGATTAGCAGTTGCCAAGCTCAAGGGTGAGAGTAGAATAGAGAGTGAGTACTATGGGGTACAAGGGTTTGTTTTTTTTTTTTGGAATGATGAAAATATTTTGCAGTGAGATCATGCAAATGGTTGTAAAATCTTGTGAATATATTAATACTAAAAACTGATGAACTGTGCATTTAAAAAGGGTGAACTTATGGTATATGAATCTTTTTAAAAAGAGCATTCACAAAAATTCTGAAAAAGTTAATAAGTGTCTGGGTAATATCTCCACTAGATACTAAAACATAAAAAGCTACAGCAATTAAAACAATAAAATCCAGGGGAAGCTATCACATAAACAGAAAATTTGATAAACAGAACCATACAGAGAGTCCAGAATAGACATACATTTTAAAGAATTAGTGTGTGATAAATATGCATTGTCTTTCAGTTGAGAAAAAGTAGACTATGTGATTAATGGTACTGAGTCAATTGTGTAGCCACCTGGAAAAAAAAATAATGTGGTCTTTCTTCTTCAGGCCTTATACTAATAATCAGATTAATCAATTATGTTTCAAAAAATATAAAACAGCCTAGTAGCTCAGATGGTAAAGAATCTGCCAGCAATGGGGGAAACCCAGGTTTGATCCCTGGGTTAGGAAGATGCCCTGGAGAAGGAAATGGCAACCCCCTCCAGTATTCTTGCCTGGAAAATCCCAGGGACAGAGGAGCCTGGGGGGTTACCATTGATGGGGTTGCAGAAGTACGAAGTATGAAGTATGAAGTGAAGTCACTCAGTCGTGTCCGACTCATTGCAACCCCATGGACTGTAGCCTACCAGGCTCCTCAGTCCATGGGATTTTCCAGGCCAGAGTACTGGAGTGGGGTGCCATTTCCTTCTGCAGGGGATCTTCCTGACCCAGGGATCGAACCTGGGTCTCCTGCATTGTAGGCAGACCCTTTACCATCTGAGCTACCAGGGGTTGCAGAGTCAGACACAACTGAGTGACTAACACGTGTGCGCACACACTAACACACATGAAAGCATAAAAAGACAGAGACTAGAGCATAAGTCTACTGGACAACATTTAAGACTGTTCTTTGATTTTTAGCAATTGGGCCCCAAAGAAACCTTCATAAATCTTTACTGATATACTAATAAGGAAGTTGCACAGCTTTGTCCATGTATGATAAGGTATATAGGAAATAATTTGATCAATCTAATTATATACTAACAGTGATGAGTAACTGCTAACAGTGGCTGGGTTTATCATTATGATAACAATAGGTTAATGCTATGTCAACTTTAAAAACAAGGGAATTGGGAGTCAGACTCGTGAGTACATGACTGGTGTGCAGGAGAAACAAAGTATGTATTTGTGAATTTCAAAGTTAGCCACTGTCATCCTTGACCAAAGAATTTTGGCTAGGGTAGAGGAGATTCGACACAAAAGGGTATTTTCAAACACCCCCACGATGACAAGACACTGGCAAACAAATATCCTGGATTCAAGGAGAACAACTATTAAATTTGAAACTTCTAATTTTGGATGTGCAGGTGGGCTTCCCTGGTGGCTCTGATGGTGAAGAATCCCATTGCAACGCGGGAAACCTAGGTTCGATCCCTGGGTTGGGAAGATCTCCTGGAGGACAGCTTGGCAACCCCCTCCAGTATTCCTGCCTGGAGAATCCCAAAGACAGAGGGGCTTGGCGGCTGCAGTGCCTGGGGTCACAGAGAGCTGGACACGACTGTGTGATTAAGCTCACAGCACAGGAATGAAAGGTAGGCCCAAACAGAGGAAGTGCTCATCTATTAGGCTTCTTGACTTCTGGGTGGGGGGAGAAGCACAAATGGAAACTTTCAGGGATCATTTCATTAAATCACTATTTTCATTCTTTTCCTGCCCCTCCAGTATGGAAACACTATGAGTAGAAGAGGGACACAGGTATAAAACTTTTTGATTATTGACTTTCTTTAAAAAATCAAAATATCAAGTCTGCTTTTCTAGTCTTCTTCAAGATTTTATACTGAAAAACCTATTATTTATTTTGAAGAACAGTTGCTATCTATTGAGCCAAAAGCGGATATGGTCATTAATTATTTTTTTCTAATGTAGAACTGCATTATTCAATGAGCTAGACCATGGTAATCAATTCAGTAAAAATTTATTCAGGCTTTACTATGTGCAGGCACTGGAGTGGGTGTTATAGAGTAAACATGAGCCTTTTGTTAGTTCTGCCTCTTAGGGGAGAGAGAGAGAAAGCATACAAATAAATAGCTAAGTACAACAGCATGGTGCCAGACAAGAGACAGTGATGAATGTGGAAAGGGGCTACAGAAGGAAAATGTTCTGCTTCCAGGCTAGGTAATCAGAGAGGAAAAACAGTAACAGTGTTACATCCTTATGCTCCTCAAGGACAGAGAATTACAGAACTCAACTTTCATTGTTAAGACAGTTGGTTTTTAACCAGGTGGACCAGCCAACTGACTGACCAGTATCACTGGGGACAACGCAATAATGAAGGACTTCCCTCTTCAAGACATAGTTTATTGTCTGAAAAACATATCAGTTATCTTGCAATGTATGGAGTCGATTCGGTAGATTATAAACCATCTGTAGCAACTATGGTAGATAAAACTTGGCCACAAACACCTTAGGGCTATTCCCTTCAGAGATGGACTGTATTTTTCCACCTCCTCAAATTTGGGCAGGCCACGTGACTAGTTTTGAGCAAAAGCTGTAAAGGAATGAATGCTTGTTCAATGTCCGAAGCATAGACTTCAAGAGGCCTTATAGCTTCTGTGTCTGCCAACACAAATTGCTAAAATTCAAAGAAGTAATGTATCCAAATATGAATTAAAACTTGCAAGGATACAACTTTTGCTGACAGAATTCACATCATGAAAAAACTTGTCAGTAATTCTGTTTGTTTAGCACAGCAAGGGCTACTGTCCTGAATGTACACACCCTAGAAAGTTTTAGGACCTGTGTCCTAGGGCTGACTAGGACTTTGTTCCATAAATCTCTCTTATCGTACATAACTGTATGCAAAAAAAATCTATTCTGACACATTTTAAATCAATTATTTAATGAATGCATGTATTTGTTTTTATGATTTCCTGATTTAAGTCACTTCTAATTAACCAACCAAATATAAGTCCCCTATGTATTATATTTTGGTTCCTTGAGACTTAATATACATGAAAGCAGGGTAATTCAGTACAAAAATTTATGAGGAATAATTTATGAGAGAATATCATATTCTCTCATAATTCTCTTATATCATATTCTCTCATAATGAGAGAATATTGTATTTTCTCATTAATTATTAAATTCCATTATATAAAATAAGCCAAAATGTTAACATGATAAACCACAAAGCCTGAATTAACTACAGTTTATAGCACACAAGGCAGTTGTGTTTACTTAGGATTCAAGTATACATTTTCCTGAGAAAATAAGGTTATACAGCTCATCTGTATAATTTCAAGAGGACATATATATATATATCTGATATATAATATATATACACACACATATATATGTACGACTGAATCATTTTGCTGTACACCTGAAACTAATGCCACATTGTAAACCAACTATATTTCAATAAAAACTGAAAAATAAAGTAGGTCAATTCAGAAAAACAAAATTTCAAGAGGCAATTTGGATAGACTGTTAAGTAACTTGCACATTTTATGATTAAACTTTCTGAAGTCAAAAATGTTTATGATATTTATGTGTTTGAAATCTATTTACATAGTGTCATCTGACTCCAGTTTTTATACTGTGTTGTTCTGACAGATGACATCAGCACTAACCTTGAAAGTGTCCCAAGATAAGGTTCATCCTGTGAAGCTTCAGCTTAGTAAAGACGATAGTGAGAGATTTAGAAACACTGAGCCAGGCCCATGAGTTCAGCGGCCTTGAAATATATTCCTTATTTATATGCTTAAAGAAACACAAAAATTGAACTTTATTTCCAGAGAATCACTCATTCACTTTTATGAACAGATAAAGATGATGTACTGCTACAAAATAAGGCAAGTATTTTGAACTGCTTTTCAGATGGACCACTGGGTAAGTCATCAGAATTTTCTTTGTACATTTTACCGCAAGAACTTTTGATCAAAGTCCTAACCTATATGCAAACAAACAAAACCCCCAAAGCTAAGCAGTTCACTGCACAGGCCTGGACCGGGGGATAACTGCATCTTGGTCCAAGAAAGCAAGCCAGCAAATGGGCTGCCCACGTCTCTCTGCAAAGTGCCCTGAAAGAAAGCCCCATGGCACTGACCTGTACACACTGCTGTATTTAAAATGGATAACCAGCCCACAGGGAACTCTGCTCAGTGTTATGTGGCAGCCTGGATGGGAGGCGAGTTTGGGGGAGAATGGATGCATGGATACGTAAGTGCTGAGTCGCTCTGCTGCGCACCTGAACCTACCACAACATTGTTAACCGACTGCACTCCACATGGAGTAACTCGTTAGAAAAAAGCCCACGGGAGAGCTGCATCTGCTCTCAGGTCCATGTTTTTCAGCCTAGGCTCGCAAAGCACTGGTAAGAATTTCAATACAGTTTCAGTTGGCTGGTCCTTCAGGCGTTGAGGACCCACTGACCTTATCCAGGGCCGCCTGAACCTCGGCTTCACTCTCCGTGTCCAGCGCTGAGGTGGCCTCGTCCAGCAGGAGGATCTTGGGGTTGCGAACCAGGGCCCGGGCGATGGCGATTCTCTGCTTCTGTCCACCGCTCAGCTGGGCTCCTCTCTCTCCAACCAGGGTGTCAAATTTCTACAACAGAAAGCGTGGTAGAGCTCTTGAAATATTTCAAATAGAAAAAGCTATGGAGTCTAGGAATTCATGGAAGACAACAGGGCGCTTCATTTTGACTAGCGTAATCAGTCACAAATCATAATAAATCATTTCACATTCTAAAAAACTAACACAAACTCTGTGTAAAATTTCCTATGAGTCAGTGTACCAAGCTACACTCCTTGACCCTCCAAATGGATAATTCAAGGGACTTACCTAGCAAAGTTGGACAACCTGGAACCTCAAACATTATTAGCTTAAACTTTGAAGAAAGAACACGGTGGCATGAAGTTTGAGGGCACTTAAATTAACAGAGGCTTTACCTGTGGTAACCTCATGATAAACTCATAGGCGTTGGCTTCCTTCACAGCTTGCTTTATTTCATCCATGGTGACATTTCCACGGCCGTAACGGATATTTTCAGCAATGGTGGTAGCAAAGAGCACTGGCTCCTGACTCACCACTCCAATTATTTCCCTCAGATACTTTACATTAAATGTCCTAATATCCTGCCCATCGATGATAATCTGAAGAAACAAGATACTTCCATTAAATATTTTAAACCATTTGACATTGAAAGCATTTGTTACCAAAAAAGCCTTAGCTAATATGTGATTCAAGTTGTACAGCAGAAACCAAGACACCATTGTAAAGGAATTATCCACCAATTAAAAAAAAAATAACAATAAATGCAATGGATCCATACAAACTGAGTGAGCTATTTATTATTTTACCACATGACATGTAAATAAAATGGTGCTAATAAAAGTTTTTCTTTCCTTTTTTTGGCCATGCCACTTGGCTGGCGTGATCCTGGTTCTCAAGCAAGGAATCAAATCCAGGCCCACTGCAGTCAAAGTGCTGAGTGATAACCACTGGACGGCCAGGGAATTCCTGATAATAAAGTTTCTTCATTAGCACTCACATAATATTAAAAGTCAGCAGCAGTAATTTATATCTTTATTCTTTTAAAAGACACTTTAATGGGATTATCAGCTATTTCTGCTTGCTGTGTTTATAAAGATCTTATATTTTGAATGCTTTATTCTTTTATTTAAATTATTACCATTCAATTTATACTTTGGAATCTATTAGTTTAATTGGGGTGTTTTCAACATTGGTACGGAGAAGGCAATGGCACCCCACTCTTGCCTGGAAAATCCCATGGACGGAGGAGCCTGGTAGGCTGCAGTCCATGGGGTCACTAAGAGTCGGACACTACTGAGCGACTTCACTTTCACTTTTTACTTTCATTCATTGGAGAAGCAACTTAGCAGCAGCAGCAACACTGGTAAAACCATCTTTTAAATAATCCTTATCAGAACTTTACATATTATTTTTAGAATATAGCTCAATAAAATCTGTTTGCTGACAAGGCAAAAAAAAAAAAAAAAACCTTAGCTAATGTTTAACTTATTTCAGTGGTTTAGACGGAGAAGGCAATGGCACCCCACTCCAGTACTCTTGCCTGGAAAATCCCATGGATGGAGGAGCCTGGTGGGCTGCAGTCCATGGGGTCGCTAAGAGTCGGACACAACTGAGTGACTTCACTTTCACTTTTCACTTTCATGCATTGGAGAAGGAAATGGCAGCCCACTCCAGTGTTCTTGCCTGGAGAATCCCAGGGACGGGGCAGCCTGGTGGCTACCATCTATGGGGTCGCACAGAGTTGGACACGACTGAAGTGATTTAGCAGCAGCAGCAGCAGCAGTGGTTAGAAATGGGAATTGGAAATAAAGAGCAATGTACAAGGCTAAAAATAAAATCTTTTCTCTCTTTTGATTTTATTATCTTATGTATACTGTTTTTCATGGATGGAATATTCTCCATAAATGATTATATATTGAGTTATGTATTTTGGCATAACTATGAATTTTGCTTACCGTTATTAAATCTGAATTAACTGTCCATTTACCTACCTAGTCTACATATCACTTTGATGGCATTATGATGTTTTACTCTACATAATATATCAATACCATAATGTACTTCAGCATTTCCCACCTGCTGAATATTTGGCTTCGTGCAAAGAACACTGAAGGACAATCATAGTAGAAGGACAGAATTACCAGACTGAAGAGTATGTTTTATTTTTTCTTCTCCAGTAATAATTGCTTAACTCATACAATAACTGGCAAATTTTGGGTATTTATTATTTGCTGAATAAAGGTTGAACAAACTCTTTAAAAAGATTTTTAATAATTCACAGTGGCAGCAGGAATATATAAATATATATTTGCTTCACTGTAATTTACTGGCTTTTATCATATTAATCTGTCTTTTCTAATTAATAATTGTATGGTGTAGCTTATATATAATTCATATATAAGTGAAATTGAGCATTTCTTGACTCATTTTTACAAATCTACATTTATTCTCAAAAGATGTGCATGTTCATAGCCTCTGATAGATTCATATTAATTTATAAAATAGTAATATAATAGTTTTATTATATATCATAAATTTTTCATTCCAATTTCTTTCTGTCTTAAACTATAGCTTTACTGATTTTTATTGAAGAGAGGTTTAAGGAAAAATTGAATCAATCAGCTGTATCACTGGGCATTTTTTCCATTATTTCAGCAGTAAGCAAACTTAAATCACAATGTGAACAGTGAATATCTCTGAGTTACAGAATTTCTGAAGACTTTTTTCCTGACATGTATTTTCTTTTAAAAATGTATTACTCCAATAGTAATTTTTAAAATAAGATGTTTTGAAATGCTTATCCTCAATGTAAGTATTTACTAGGTTCTTTTTTAAAAATGAAGAAAAGTGTTTATACTTCAACCAACCTAGAGTTTGCTTTAGGAAATGAGAAGGGGCCCATGTTCCTACTTGGTGTATCAGATTTTTCAAAGAAATTTTGTTAATTTTATTAAAGAAAGTGAATAATTCACATATCCTAGAATCTCTGTCCTATATTAATGCCTTTTTGTGTTTTTTTGTTTTTCTGTGTAACTTGTAAACTTCTGTTTTCATAATTATACTACATTTCAATGTCAGGTAAACTCAATGTTCTCAAGTCAGTACAACTGAGGAAATTTGAATATTTACTGTGGGCCCCTATTGTATTAATGTTAAATTTACTGATTTTGATAATTGTTTTGTGATTAAGTAAGAGAATGTTGTCTTCTCAGAAAATACATTCTGCTTTGCTATACGCCTGAAACGAATACAACATTGTAAAACAACCTATAATCCGATAACATTAAAAAAAAAAAGAAATTATATTCTAATGTATGTAAGGGTCAGGGGGCCATAACATCTTTAACTTACTCTCAACGGTTCAGAAAATAACCGGTATGTATGTTTGTGGTGTGTCTTATACATACACACAAACATGCAGTAAGAAAGAGATGATAATAAGGCAAGTAGGTCAAAATAAAAACAATGAATAAATCTGGGTGAAGAGTATATGTGAGTTCCTTACTTGCAACTTTTCGGTAAGTTTCAATTTATAATAAAAATTTTAAAAGATCAAAAAACTATACCCTAGGCCGTTACTGTTTCTCACGTCCCCAGTTTCATGGAGACTGTTCCACTTTCCCCTTCAGATATTCCAACACTGAAGAAAACTCAACTGTCTTTGATGAATTTAATTACTGTCCTAAGATTCCTTGTGACCCCGAACACAAGCTTATTGACAATTACTAATGTGGAACATTTTTAACCAAACTCAGTAAGTCATTAAAAATAATCCTCTCGGTGGTTTGGACGACTATTTTCCAGTGACATAGTAGATTATGAAAAGCTTAGTTGGAACAGAGGAGAGCATTGTCTAGCTTCTTTGAATTTTATCATCTTGACTACATTTGTCAAAATATCCCAAGGGTTTGAAGATCTTATCCAGATGCATTGCAATTCCATAGCCTTTTTCTTTTTTTAACCAAAATTGGATTCACATGCAAATATGTTACCGAATAAAAAATTTCTAAGGGCTATTTGATACCCAGCTTCCCATTTTGAAGAGCGGGGTTCTTCCCACTTACACTCCCCACATCAGGGTCATACAGCCTCTGCACCAGCTGGACTACTGTGCTCTTCCCACAGCCGCTGTTCCCAACCAGGGCCACCGTCTGCCCGCTCTCTACCTTCAGGTTGAGGCCCTTCAAGATCTTTAAGGGAAGAGAGAAAAAGAGTGCACTTCACATCAAAAGCCTGAAAGAGAAGTAATCTGACTCAATTTTAAATTTGGAAAAATAGTATTAAATAAGGGACTATAACCCCCAAAGGAAAAGGCACATACATATCAAAATAATAGAGACTGTGGATTCCTGAAGATGATTAAACAATCAATCTGAATTAGGAATTCCTATAAATATAACTTATAATACCTGGACATCAGGCCGAGCAGGATAAGAGAAATGAACATCTCTGAACTCCAAATTCCCTTTGATGTTGTCTGGTTTGTGTCCTCTCTCTGAAAAACTGTCAATTTTAGGATCCTAAACAAAACAAAATTCAATGGCTATTCCATCATAGGACAAACAATTGCATTTTTAAGGAATAGGCCTCAGCAATGCCAAAAACAGGACCCAGAAAAGCATAATTCCCTTCATGTGAGTCAGAACCCAACTTGAAGACTGTATGTGTGTGTGTGTGTGTGTGTGTCTGTATGTTTGTGTTTATGTGTATAAGGAAGTATTCCTTCTCTGAAAATAGGTTTCTCTTAAAAAGTACATAAGGGATATATTATTTTCATTTCATATGATATTTCACTTTAAGTTTCTGGCATATCATAAATTTTCTAAATGTACATTCCTACAACTGCAATTACAAAATATACTATAATTGATATATCCAGGTATTTCAGCATTTAGTGAAAATTAGCTTATTCCTAAACAATAAGTGTGATGGACTAGATTGAGAAAATTGAACAATTGGTTAGGGACAAGTTAGTTTGGAATGATGTAAATTTTCAATATATGCAGAAGCTGACCAATTTTCTCATGACTTAGATTAATGAAACAGCAATTGCTTGGACTAGACAATTACATTTCAGTTAGCTAGTTAACATTTTCTCTGTGTAAATGCAGAGACCACCTTTAATGTGTCAAAATGATTTTCTTTATTTCACTTCAGTCAGGATAACTTATGCAATACAATTGATTCAAAATTATATCAGATATACAGTGATCATTTTTTTTTGAGAGAGGGAAACCCACAGCAAAACATACTATCAATTTTGGTCCACCAATCATTTTTCCATCCACTCATCCTGTCTACAAAGCATAATGTTCTCAGTCTGGCTACAAAATGAAAGAGAAAAGGAGAAAAACTAGGAAGACAAACATCTTTGCTTTGAACTCTAATAATAACACACTAGTTCAGATGCACTTTCCCAAATGAGATCAGTGCTGTTTGATTAAAGATAAGCATTCAGAAATATTTTTTCTTTAAAATAAAGTTTATTGGAGACAGAATTCTTTTTTTTTTTTAAAAAAAAACCTGTTCTCCTTTATAAAAGTTCTTAGCACTTTCTGCCTTTTATTCCCCAATTGGCTAACTCAAAACTTAAATTTATTAAACCCTAACTTGAGGCAGGCACAGTAATAAGCACTCCTAACCTCATTTATTCCTCACTTGAAATCCCATTTCTATTCTTTATTATTATTTTGTATTGATTCTTTAATTCGGAACCAGTGTGAATGTTACAAATAGTCAAGTGTAGGCTTAACCAAAAAAAGTTTCCTCATCAATTAGAGCTGGTTTTGATTACTGATCTTGGGATCCTGTGAGTTCTCAGACTCAGAATATAATGCAAATAATTAACCTTGAAAAAGAGGTATTTTTTTCAAACTTTCACAAATATTCAAAAGAGGCATTTGCTTGTATTCATTAATAAGCAGAAGTTTTTCATGTTACTTAATTTTTACAGGACATTTAACATAAAGCCAGATTTAATTATCCAGGCCTCAAAAAATTTTTCAGCATTAAAAATAATAAATGACTCACGCTATCAATAATAGCAAAGATTGCATATGCTGCTCCTCTCGCATTGGCAAAAGCATCAATACAGGGAGCGGCCTGTCCAATGCTGAAGGCGCCGATCAGGATTGAGAAAAAGACCTGAGCAAAAGAACACAAGGGAAAGTCACATGTCCCATTCCAGTGTCCACTGTCATCTCACACACATGTGTTTGGAACACAGGCCACCAAAGCGTCAAGATTAGGTCAATCCCTTGAAAATTTTTTTCAGCACAAGAGCAAAATTTACAAGGTAAATTTTGTTGCACAAATGGGTTTCTTCAACCTCAAAAATATTTTTTCATCTATCTTGTCAAACTATTGGTTGTTCTTCTCCTGGGCTTAGACAAAATGACAAAGATTTTTCAAATCTGTTGCCTTGATTCTGAAGCCATTGCCACCAGAGGAAAATATTTTCTGTCAGTATTATTCAGTACTAAATTATTTTCTCTAACTATGCATGGAATTACACACAATGTTCAAAATGAAACAGGTAGATTCTGGCCCCATATAACTTTCCTTAAAAAGTGCCATGTTTTATATATATATATGTATATGTATATATATATACACACACATATTTTGATAAGATTTTTAACATTAAAAAGTAACAGTTCATGCATTATAAATCACATCTGTGTGCATTAATAATTCCTTTACACAATTAGTCTGTACTATAGCACACAAACTTAACACATTTCCCTTCATTTTTTTTTTCACTAGGAAAACAAATTGATACAGAAAAGTCAAGACTGTAGTTTCAGGAATCCAGGTTATTAGCATACATTAACTGAGAAAAACCTAAATGAAGAGAAATGACTCCTTTCTCTCTGGGCATGGTGAAACATCTACTTATAGTTTGGCTTTTCTCAGAAGATGACAAATAACAATAATGCTTAACATACCAGAACTCAAATATCTATCTACTATCTGCAATACAGAGAAGGACCAGCAAGAGAGCAAAAAAAAAGTCCCTACCAGAAGCAATGCTAGAAAGTTAACACACTCGAGTTCTTGGTCTTTATGAAGAGGCCATCACTGGGCTCCCTGCATCATGGGAGTCACTCTGCTCCCCTATTTGGGAGAAGTCACTGTCTACACCCAACAAATGGGGAGACCAGGCCAGAGAGGATGAATGCCAGAGTCATTCTCAATCTCCCCGCTTTGTAAAATTTAGCAAATGAGGACGTAAAGAGAGGCGGAGTGCTTCTAAGCTGACAAGGAGAGGGGACTAACATGAGAAAAAACAGACTCTGCAGTGATGAAACCTCATCCAGCCAAACAGCCCTCAACACTTCAATGGGGGTCTGAAGGTACCACTCTAGAGAACATTCTGAAATGATAAATTTCCATAATGCCCCTAAGTCATCATCAAGGGGTCAAACTGTGTTCCATGTCCTCTGTTTAGAAAGACAGGCAAGTGCAGGTTTTAAAACATGGCTAGTTGAATGGTTACGTGTTGTCCTGACCATCACTGACATGGAAAGAAGGTCGCAATATGTTGCTAGTTTATAAAAAAATTTACAAAAAAATATGCATAATGCAATTTAGGTTTCAAGAGAAAAAAACCCATATACAGAAAATAATCTGGAAGATAAACACCAAAAGTTATCATTAAGTGTATATGGATTTTTAGATCATAAGTAATTCTAATTTTAAGTAATTTCTAATTTTTAAAAGTATTCTAATCTTTTGTATAACTAGTATGTATAATTTTTCTAATCATAAAATGAACCTATTTTCATTTTGTAAAAGAAAAAAAGACTAAAATCACTTTTCATCTTGTATTTGGATAGCCAATATGATACAAATTCAATGTTCTTTCATAGTATGACCTATGTATAATAATGTCTACTTTTTTATGTAATGAAAATCACAGGCACAATGAAGATGGTACCAATTGATATTTGTTCATTAATAAATTCTTTCCATCTTTCTTTATATGCTCCATATGTTTCTCAATTGGTCTAACCACTTGTGATGCTCTGTGTATTCTAGAAGCCCAGCTCTGCCCACAGGACTGAGCAAAGATATGCCATAAGTAAAAAGGTTAGAACCATGGTTCATCCTTCAAAAAGGAGGAAAATGAAAGAAGAGGTAGATAGATAAACAATTTTTCAGATTTGTCACAAATATTAGGAAAACAACTTACTGTAATTGCATTTCCAATAGTGTATTCTTTGGCTATAACTAGAGTGGATGCATACCAGAAGGCCAGTGCATACGATGCATATATTAGCAGGAAGGCAGTGCCCATAGAAATGTTTGCTGAAATAGCTTTTTTAATTCCAATCCTTTTGGCATTTTCTAGATGTTTCTGATACCTACCAGAAAATGAAGGGGGAAATATGATAGTAAGAATCCATGAAAGTGAAAGTGAAGTTGCTCAGTCGTGTCTTACTCATTGTGACCCCATGGACTGTACCCTACCAGGTACCACCGTCCGTGGAATTCTCCAGGCAAGAATACTGGAGTGGATTGTCATTTCCTTCTCCAGGAGATCTTCCCAACCAAGGGATTGAACCCTGAGAATACATAATCTTAGCAATATACCCCTCCTGGACAGCTAGAGGTTTAAGGGACAAAAACCATCAACCAAGAAACCCATGGAGACACCCAGCTTCCCAGGAACTGAACCAATGCAGGGTCAGCCTGGACCAGATCCCATCTGAGCCTTTTCTCTACTGGCCTGGACCCATCTCCCTCAGTCCCCACAAGTCCCAGCAATGTTCCCATAGCTGATCCAGGACTGAACTCCCAACCCTGGGAGAACCTCACCATCAACCTTCATGGCTAGCATCACAAGTCAAGGTTAAGGAGGAAGAAGAGAAACCAAGCCCACCAGGAGTGACACCAAAATGTAAACTGCAAACACTATTTGGGACTCTTAAAGCAGTTATATTCTCAAGACAGGCTAATTTATCTTCTCTGCTGTCCCACTGGGTGAAAGCGAAAGTGTTAGTCACTCAGTAGTGTCTGACTCTTTTCCATCCCACGGACTGCAGCCCACCAGGCTCCTCTGTCCGTGGGATTCTCCAGGCAAGAGTACTGGAGTGGGTTGCCATTTCCTCCTCCAGGGGAGCTTCCTGACCCAAGGACTGAACCTGGGTCTCCTGCACTGCAGGCGGATTCTTTACCATCTGAGCCACCAGGGAAGCCTTACCCCATTGGGAAAGGGATGGGAATTCTATCTGTTTGTGTACTTATACTCCAGTCTTTGCCTTTTTGCTTCGCTTTGGTTTCTGTTTTGTTCTGTTTTTGATTAAGCCAGGGTATAGGGTATAAAGAGGTCACTACTTATGGGATATAGTTTCTTACTCTACTTTTTTAGATTTTACTTGCATCACTTGTAAAATGGAATTACTTTTTAAAAATTGAAGTACAGTTGATTTACAGTGTTGTGTTAGTTTCAGATGTACAAAGGGATGCAGCTACACACACACACACACACACATGTATTCTTTTTCAGATTCTTTCACCTTACAGATTATTACAATATATTGAGTGTAGTTCCCTGTGCTATACAGTAGGTCCTTGTTGCTTACCTGTTTTATAGAGTAGCGAGTATATGTTAATCCTAAACTCCTAATTTCCCCTCCCCTCCTTTTCCTTTTGGTAACCGTAAGTCTGTTTTCTATGTCTGTGAGTCTGTTTCTGTTTTGAAATAAGTTCACTTGTATCATTTTTTCCAGGCTCTGTATTATCATAGGATATTTGTCTTTGTCCGGCTTACTTCACTTAGGATGACATGCTCTAAGTCAATCCATATTGCTGCAAATGGTATTATAAAATGGAGTTACTAATGCCTACCTTGCTAGATGACTGTGAGGTTGACAGACAATGTCAGAAAGTTGTTAGAACCGTGCTGGCACATAGTTGGCAAAATCTGATAAATCCTATTTTTATTATTGCTTTTGTTTTAGAATTTAATCTCTTCCTAGATACCACTCATTCTATTGTAACCATAATTTTAAATATTAAGTAAAATCTATTATTACTGGCTTCTGGGATTTGACATACAGGTACACATGTCTAGAATGGTTCTGTTAAATAACAATGATTTTTCCATCAATTTCAGTTAAGCCTTTCATCCCATGCTAGATGCAGAGAGTGTATAACATTTAATTTTGGCTCCTTAAAGTCACAAAAGAAAAAATGCACTGGATGTACAATGAAACTTATATCACATCCATTAGAATGTTTCTAACAAAAACAAACAACATCATATCTTTTTTAGTTTAACCAAATAAGATGCTGAGAATTTATTCATTTTTTAAAATGCATCCAGCCACCCAAAATTATATCTTTTAATTACTTAAAGCACCTAACTCTCCAGTGTTCTTTCCTCAGTGTTCAGCCACGCACTGACTTAGCAGAGCTGCATCCCTGGGGAGACAGCTGGCACCCCATGCCCAGTGCTGTGCTGAATCCCAGGTGGCCCGGCTGCAAGGTGCAGGCAGGGAGGTTTATATCAGCCCCAACATGACATGGATTCTGGGGACAAGGATGGACATGCTGTAATTACCTTCGCTTAGATGGCTTGCCTTTTGTAGCTAATGAAGCGGCACTGATTACACTCACATCCTGAGGTGTGTGGGCTATTGTGTGCAGGAAGCAGCAGTGAGAGAGAAAAAGGAAGAGGTTAGAGAACCAGGCACAGGTTGGCTGTCAAGAGGACTTAAGGAATAGAAAAACAGAAAATGAAAAAGAGGGGAGTGGGGAACCTTTGCTTTCAAGGCTGGAGAATTTCCAGAGAATTTCCCTTTCATAGAGTCGGGGGTATCAGGAGTCCCGCAGAATGGCAAAAGAAAATATTTTACATGGAGTCATACTTCAGTTATATTAGGGTATGTTATTATTTAAAGAAAACTGGTTGGAGAATTGAATAGCCTTTATTAGGGGGTTTGTTCTGGCCCATACATTTTTGTCTATCAACTCCCCTTAGAGCAGAGGCACTCGACCTGGAATCCCTGGTTAAGGAATTTGACCAGGGAAAAACTTACACTTTTAACTTTGCTAACCCCTAACCAAAATTCAGCATTTCCTTCGATTATCAGTGCAGGCAACAAGCCTCTGTAGGGTCAGCAGTAACTGTGAATGTGTTGCCAATAGAAATCCCAGATCATTTTCATATCATGTTCTACTTTTTACAGATATCTTGAAATACATTTTACCCACAGACCTACTTGGAATTACAGTAGGTATTAGACCTATAGTTAGTTCTTGATATTCAATAGGTTAAAAATAGAGGCATGGATTTCAGTTCAGTTCAGTTCAGTTGCTCATTCATGTCCGACTCTTTGTGATCCCATGAATAGCAGCACACCAGGCCTCCCTGTCCATCACCAACTCCCGGAGTCCACCCAAACCCATGTCCATTGAGTCGGGAATGCCATCCAACCACCTCATCCTCTGTCGTCCCCTTCTCCTCCTGCCCTCAATCTTTCCCAGCATCAGGGTCTTTTCAAATGAGTCAGCTCTTCGCATCAGGTGGTCAACGTATTGGAGTTTCAGCTTCACCATCAGTCCTTCCAATGAACACTCAGGACTGATCTCGTTTAGGATGGACTGGTTGGATCTCCTTGCAGTCCAAGGGACTCTCAAGAGTCTTCTCCAACACCACAGTTCAAAAGCATCAATTCTTCGGCACTCAGCTTTCTTTATAGTCCACCTCTCACATCCATACATGACCACTGGGAAAACCATAGCCTTGACTAGACGGACCTTTGTTGGCAAAGTAATGTCTCTGCTTTTTAATATGCTGTCTAGGTTGGTTATAACTTTCCTTCCAAGGAGTAAGCGTCTTTTAATTTCATGGCTGCAATCACCATCTGCAGTGATTTTGGGGCCCAGAAAAATAAAGTCAGCCACTGTTTCCCCATCTATTTGCATGGATTTATTGTATCACAACTTTAAAAATGTTTTGATGATTGTGCCTCACTATAACTGGTTTCCTGTGTAAGCCTACGTATTTTGTTTTAGGCATTTAAAATCATTATTCTAAGAAGAAGTCCATAGATTTCATCAGACTTTCAAAGAAGTCCATGGACTATAAAAAGTTCAGAAAGTATAAGTGTTAGTCACTCACTCACATCCAACTCTTTGCGACCCCATGGACCGTAGCCCACCAGGCTCCTCTATCCATGGGATTCTCCAGGCAAGAATACTGGAGTGGGTTACCATTCCCTTCTCCAGGGGATCTTCCCAACCCAGGGATGGAACCCAGGTCTCCCACATTGTAGGCGGATTCTTTACCATCTGAGCCGCCAGGGTAGCCAAAAATGGTCAGAACCCTGCTGTAAAGTCTGACAACCTCCAGCCATCAATAAAGGGTGAATATGTTTTGTGGGTAAGGGGTTTATATTAGGCAAAGGAAAGCCGTAGACACGTGTGCATGCCTGTGTGCTGTAAGTGTCTTCAGTTGTGTCTGACTCTTTGTGACCGTATGGACTGTAGCCTCATACCACAAAAGAATAAGTAGCAAAATGTAATAAAAGTGAGTTCTTTGAGCCAGTGGACAAAGGACCTTCCTGACCTCTCCAGCTCTCTCTTCTGGCCCCCAAAAGCGATCACAGTCCTGATGGCCCCCAGAGCTTCTTCCGCCACGGCACCTGCTTTTGCGTATGCAGCCAGTTCTTTGTCACTAAACGCTGAGAGTATCTGGAAAGAAGACAAACACATGACTTTCAAATAGGGAAAAAAAGTTAAAAGACACTCTGATCAACTCTTCAACTTACTTTTTCTTCCCAAACACTGCCCTTTACCAAACACTGTAGATATGAAGCAAACATCACTCAGTGTACCACATCCAACAGCTTCTTCCATTCCCCTACAAAGGCTAGGTGTGATCTGCCTTAATGAACTCCTCCCCAGGGAAGTTGTAAATAGCTCTGGGCAGGAAAAAGCTGTCTACATCTACTACTATTTTCTCTCTATTGATTTCTCTGTCTTCATCTGTCATGCCACTAACCTTAAACAAATCATCCCCATGCTCTGCTTGTCTCCAGCCCTAGCACAATTTCTTTTTAAAAAAAATTTTTGGCCACATGTAGAACCTTAGTTCCCCGAACAGGGATTGAAATGGCACCCCTTGTAATGGAAGGCATTAGCCACTGGACCACCGGGGAAGTCCCCCTTTCAAATCTTTTGATCACACAATACTTCACCTAACTTGTTGGTTCTTTTCATAGATCAAAGATGTAGAAATAAAGAGTAAGTCATTAACAAATGACCAGATCTCTTCCCTAGCTTCCCCTTCAGTAATCTCATGAATAAACTGTGTAAAGAGATAGCATTTAAAGAAAAATCACAAGAAGTTGCACCTACTCATTGGTATGCATGATGGGGAGTACTGTAGACTCTGACCCTCTGTTACGATGATTAACTGAGATGCTTTCCTTTGCCCCTTTAAAATATTTCATGAGTAACAGAATCTTTGGAGATCTTGGAATCTTTGGAGGTTTCTGGTGGACACTGAGTCCACCACCTCCCCCAGATTGCCAGCATTCTGATTAAAAGCAACTTTCCTTTCTACCAGCTTTTGCAAGTAATGATTTTTTTCAAGCAGCTAGACTTGATTCAGTAACAGAGTGAGGAAAAGAAAGGCACATATAATTCACTAGATAGTGTTTTGGGTAATAGTGTTGAGTTCCACATCTACTACCTTTTTTTCTCTGTTGATTGCAAACTAAACTAAAATCTTACTGCTTGGAAAGGATTCACCATCCTTATTATTATTGTGTAATGATTTTTAATCACTTTGAAAACCACATTTCCAGATACTACTCACGGATAGTCTACTGAATGATAAGATGGCTAAACAAGACGCTGCAGGAGAAAGCTAAAGGAAGAATCGAAACACAAGAGACGCCAGTCGTCTATTAAGTAAATAATCAACCCCAAAATGAGCAAAAATTGCCAGTAAAATTTCTCAACCCTGGAGTGTTGGCTGAAATGGAACAGGTTATGTGGATTTTACTGCAAGACAAAATTGGCAGAGTGCCATGTAACCATCACAATTAAACAGAAAATCCAAACTTAGTTAAATGTTCGATATTCATGCAATAGTTTGAAGTTATGTTATATTTTTAAATTGGGCTTCCCTAGTGGCTCAGATGGTAAAGAATCTGTCTGCAATGCAAGAGACCCAGGCTTGATCCCCGGATCAGGAAGATCCCCTGGAGAAGGGAATGGCAACTCACTCCAGTATTCTTGCCTGGAAAATCCCAAGGACAGAGGATCCTGGCAGGCTGCAGTCCATGGGGTCGCAAAGAGTCAGACACGACTGAGTGACTAACTGAGCGATGTAACTTTTAAATTATGTTTCCTTAAATAGGGACATAAAGATTTATGTAATTTAAATTACTATGCCAGGAGATTTACCCAAAGTAATAACAACAGTGCAGGGACTTCCCTGATGGTCCAGAGGTTAAGAATCTGCCTTCCAATGCAGGGAACAGGGGTTCAACCCCTCATCAGGGAACTAAGATCTCACATACCACTGAGCAACTGAGCCTACCCACCACAATTATAAAAAAAAGTCTGTGCACCGCAACTAGAGAAACCCGTGCAGCACAACAAAAACCCCATGTGCCACCACTAAGACCTGACGCAGCCAATAAATAATCATACAAAATAAAAATAATCAATAATATTTTATTGATTTTAAAACAAGTAAAAAAAAAAATAAGAGTGCAAAAACTGTAATTGAGGCAATAACTGTGATGCTTTCGTTTTTTGGCCATGCAGCATGTGGGATATTAGTTCCCTAGCCAGGGATCACACCCACATCCCTTGCATTGGAAACTCAGAGTCTCAACTACTGGACTACTAGATAAGTCCCGTATCTGACATTTTGAATCACATTAAAAATAATCTTCCCTATTAGAGCACCATATTAACCACAACCTTCTGCACGCAGTTTCGAATGACATTTAACATAGATCTGCACAACATGTAACCAGAATCCTGCATCTTGAAGATAACTCTATCTGTGTCAGTTAACACATATGGTCATGCCCATGTTTCACATACCTTTGCCCAAACAGCTGTAGAGAGTCCCAGGATAGGGCTGATGGCCATTATCACAAGAGTGAGCTTCCATCCTCTGATAAACCCCACTATGAATCCTGCAAAAAACGTGGCTATTGCTTGAAAGAACATTCCAACCTTGTCACCAATTCCTTCACTGATTTTGGAGATGTCACTAAAAAAGATCACACCTAAGTGGTTACAGGCAGGAGGTCTTCAGTCAGAAACGTGAAGCAAACATCTAACCAACACAGACACAGGCAAAGCTCGTTCAGATGCCCGCAAGCCCCTCTCGCAGTCTTAGCCTTTTGAATGACACTTTCCCCACCTAAAAACTGTACAAAGGAAGAAATTCAGGATTAGTTCACACTTCTGGGAAGTTAGTATCATTAAAAGTTGATGCTGTTCAGTTAGTTAATCCTATTAGAGAAGGATTAGCATTTTGCACATATGTCTCAATTTGTTTGAAAGTAGGAATAAGGAGGCAGTGGCAACCCACTCCAGTACTCTTGCCTGGAAAATCCCATGGGCGGAGGAGCCTGGTGGGCTGCAGTCCATGGCGTCACGAAGAGTTGGACACGACTGAGTGACTTCACTTTCACTTTTCACTTTCACGCATTGGAGAAGGAAATGGCAACCCACTCCAGTGTTCTTGCCCAGAGAATCCCAGGGAGCCTGGTGGGGTGCCATCTATGGGGTCGCAGAGACTGAAGCGACTTAGCAGCAGCAGCAGGAATAAGGAAGGGCTCCTTCCTTCTACCCGTGGTGCTACTGTTAACCCACTCTGTTCTCAGTACAGCAGCCAGAGTGATCCTTTGGAAATGGAAGTCTGAACATGCTACTTCTCAGGTCAAAAATGTCCAGTGGCAGATCTGAAGTCCCTATGGAGGTCAACCAGGCCCAAAATGCCCTGATCCTCCTTCCTCTTGGACATTTGCTCACTACCCTCTCGCCAGGATCTCCAGCCAGAAAACGCTAATCATCTATCACCCACTGCTGGAACATAAGCAACAAGAGGCCAGAGATCTTTGCCTCATTCACTGTTAAATCACAAACATCTAGAACAGTGTTTAACAAGCCTTCAATTGTTTGTTGAATAAGTGAAGAGTCAACAAGAACTAAGAGAAGTCTCTTTATGAATTCATTCAATTCCTGATTCACTCATTCATCCATCTTACTGGAGTGCCATCTTAATATCTGTCAGGCCTGTGATAAGGTCCATGAGAGAGAAACAAGTAAAGGATGTGAGTGTGTGTGTTAGTCCCATCCGACTCTTTGGGACCCCATGGGCTGTATCCTGCTAGGCTCCTCTGTCCATGGGATTCTCCAGGCCAGAATACTAGAGTGGGTTGCCATCTCCTTCTCCAGGGGATCTTCCCAACCCAGGGATAGAACCCGGGTCTCCTGCATTTGCAGGCAGATTCTTTACTGTCTGAGCTACCAGGAAGCCCCAAAGGATGTAAGCTCAGTACTCAAATACACCTACTTATATAATTGAGGCCAGAAAAAAAAAAAAAAAAACCTATCAGGTAAGGAAAATGCACTGTGGCATAGGCTGTAACTGCTAGAGATGGCTATCAGATCATCTATTCCCAATACACACCAAATGTTTAATTGAGCAAACCTTTTTTTCATTTAAAATCTTCCCTTGACAAGTTTGCACATAGCTAGTAGTTAATTTCTTTACGGACGTGTAGGTAACAACATACTTACTCTGTTAGCCGTGTATTGAGTTCAGTGATGTCACTGATGTCAAACCAGCCTATTTCTTGTCGTAGAATAGCATGAAAAAACTCTTGCCTAATTTTCTTAATCTGCCGGCCAGCTGCCAAAGTCCAAAATGAAACCTGTATATAGGCAGCAACAAGAACTCCAGCACCTAATCCTGAATAATAATATGCATATCTGGAAAACAATTCAAAAGTTTCTTTTAAATAGAGTCTTTATGCTTGCAAGAGAAATATGCAGAATTGGAAATTAATAAACTTACTGACAGATCACAAAGACCATGTAGGACATTATAACACATACAATTTTTTTTCTCTTTTCTGACATTATAATAGAACAGTGGCCAATCTGTCCACTTGAATTATCAGCCGAAGGTAAAATAAAGTTGTGTGCTTAACTGCAAACATACAGTGGTGTTCATGAGTCACTTTTAAACCTACACTGATCATCTGTAGACACAATTTGACTCTTCCATAATTCACATTCTAGACTTGCATGTCTTACTGTCTGAAAAGCTTCACCACATTGCAAATACAGGAATAAACAGGCTGAACATGCAAAATGGCTCTGAGTGTAAGTTTTTCCCATGTTGTTTACACAGAGAACAAAAAGCCCTCTTCCTGATTGGCAGAAGTTGAAAGACTTTTTAAAAACAATGCTAAAATGTTATGAATTCAAATCAACTCAGAGTGTAGTCGTAACTAAATTGGAGGGAGGTTAGTATCTTTAGAAATATAAATTCAATTTCATTACTCTCAAATATATTTTCGTTTCAGGCCGCTACGGCAACAGACAGCACTCACTTAAGTCGGCAACATTAATTGAAAAGTAAACACAAACATTATGTGACAGGCTTTGGGGATTTCTATTAAGAAGGTGAAGAAAGGGGGAAAATGCCGTAAATGACAGTATTAGATCAACAGACAAAACTGGAATTCAGATGGTAGACTGGGTCAAAGTACTGTATCAATATGAAATGTACTGAGGTTGATAGCTGTACTGTGGTTATGAAGAGAATGCCCTGTTCTTGGAACCAATCAAGTATTTATAAGTAAAGGAACATGCTCTGGGCAACTTACTTTTTAAAAAAATTATTTATTCTTTTGGCTGCCCTGGGTCTTCGTAAGAGCATGTGGGATCTATTTCCTTGACCAGGGATCAAACCCAGGCCTCCTGCATTGGGAGGACAGAGTCTTAACTGCTGGACCACCAGGGAAGGCCCCTGCGCAGCTTACTTTAAATGGCAGGGGAGGGGGTATAAATGGAAACAATAGGATAAAGAGTCTAACAAAAGCTAAAGAATATCCAGGGATTCTTTGTACATGCTTATAACTCTTCATAAGGTTGAAATTATTTTCAAATAAAATATTTTTTAAAAGCACAGTATAAAGAAGTACATATGATATATACATATATTAGCCAATTACCTAGTCATTTCTTCTTCCAGAATTCTGCCTGGATTTAGCATTGCCAGTGAAAAATTCACTAAAAAATAAAAATAAAAAAAATAAGACATTTTTGAAAGGCACTGCCAGGTTTTTAAAATCTTTTTCTCTTTCCCTCACTCTCAAGTCACTCTTACCCTCTGGCCCACGTAAAGGGCCCTGGGGTTTAGGTCCATCGCGGGTCCAGTTGGGGAAGTAAAGCCCTCCCTCCCAGGTGCTGCCCCCCTACCAGAGGCCTCGGGCCTTTAGCAACACAGCTTCCTAGAGCAGCAGAGAGGAGCTGATGAAGGGTATACAGAAGGCAGAGGAAGAAAAAAGAAATGGTCCACATAGAAACACAGGATTTAATAGGCGCTTTTTTCTTAGTGGTGCAAAGTGCTTTACATACTTGCTTCTTTTGATTCTACATTACTATATGTGTGTGTTTCCCTTACATGCTTCCTCACAACATAAATAATGGAAAGTCTGAATTACATTCATGGCAAAGGGAGAAAAATTAAGACAAGAAAGATCACTGAGTTGCTCAAAGATAAGTCAGTGGATCACTGGTGATCCGTCAGGGTCCTGCATTCCTTGTCTTGGTTACTAGCTGTCCTGTAAACTGGTATGTTTAAAGCAGTATTAACTGGAAGGAAATGGTCTTTTACTTTGAACTAATTTTGATAAAAGTGTCAATGTGCCTTTTCTGGTTCACATGTTTTAGTAACAGCTAGGATCCAGTGAGCATTTATTATATGCTGGGCACTGTTCTGAATACTATACACGCATCACATGGTCTAATTTTCACAATTCCATAGGTAGGACTATACCGGTAGGGCTATATCATAAATTCCTGTTTTACAGATGAGGAAACTGAAGCACAGGGATATAAGGTAACTCACTTAAAGTCACTCAGTTATGATAGTAAGTAGGCTGAGAGTCCTAACGCTCCTCATACAGCACCCGACACTATACCACACCGACTGAGTCACGTGGCAATGGCTTATTTTCACTTCTTTAACAGACACAGAGTAAAACATAAAAAGAAAACAGCCCATACCTACTGCATTCGCAGAGTAACAGGATACAGTGTTACCACAGCACTGATGGGAAAAGCACATTTACCATGATGCCCGGAGAGAAACTAGGCTTTGCTCCTTTATCACGGGCAAACAGCCCTGAGGTCACATTTTCTGGGTGCTGTGTTATCACGCTTATCTTCTTCCAAAGGGCGATGAGGTAGAAATTTATTTTAAATTTAACCTACCGTCAGGATCAATTACCAGGCCTGTAGCCCCAATGGTGGCATAATTTCTCCCTCAGGATTGCTCTTTCTGTAGATGTTCATAGCAAAGTGTTTCTGCTTATTGATCTAGCTCGTTATCAGCTACTAGGTCCTTGAGGAAGCAGACTCTATTTCACTTCTGTTCTCATCCATTCAGTTCTGTGTGCTCATTTGCTTCCTGAGTTCATAAATCTGGCACCTTCGATAGCTACGTTGGAAGTGTCTTTGGAATGAGAGGCAGACAAGCTGTGCAAAAGCTGAAGTATGTGCAGAAATCATTGTTCAAAACCACAGGAAACCTACAGATTATGAGTGCAGGGCTATTTTCCCCCTGAACTTAGAAAACAGGTGAAATCTTAAAGTGACTTTTTCTCTCCTCCAACACCAATATTATAACTCAAACTGATCTTCCCTCCTAAGAAATAAAAATCTACATACATTACAAACTTGACCTGCTCCTTTCTCAGAGTCCCAGGCCAAGAATGGCAATCTAATTCTGGGTGAGCAACCCTAGAAGCCCTAAAGCCCCTAGGAAACCAAGTTTCTGCTGCCAGAGGACCAAGGTGTGACAAATGTGTATGAATGTGTTCCTTGAAGAGTCATGTGATGAAATCTGGAATGCTAGATCTAGAAATCTCACGGGATTCGATCTGGAGAAGGCCGCTATCTGGTCTTCCAGATGCTACATATTGGGCTTCAGCCTCACAAACAATCTTCAAGGAGTTACCTGGTTGAGTGGCTCACAGCACTGTCTGCCTGTTAGAATCACGTGGGGTGGGTGGAAAAATATATAGGTGTCCAATGGGGACGACAGAAGATGGTTGGATGGCATCACCGACTTGATGGACGTGTTTGAGTAAGCTCCAGGAGTTGGTGATAGACAGGGAAGCCTGGTGTGCTGCAGTCCATGGGGTTGCAAAGAGTCAGATATGACTGAGCAACTGAACTGAGGCTCCATCCAAGACCAGCTGAATCAGAACCTCTAGCTGAGTCTAGATGATAATCTAAAAATTGCTTCCAATTGACTTTAATATACCAGGATGGAGAACTCCTTCTCTATTCTGCCTAAATGCCTCCCATAGCAAAGAAATGGGAAATTCTAAAGCTGCTTTTTAATTTTAGAGAGTTCCCATATATTCCATACATTTTATAGATGAGGAAACAGAATCTAAGAGTGGTTGTTGCATTTTCAAGTTCTTACAGCTAGTTTCCCCTCAGTGTTTATGTTCCAGACACTTGACATAAGTCATCTCATTCCATTCCATCAGCAAGCCTACCTTTCAAAGGTGATAACAGTAGGGATTATAGAGGTTAAGTAATTTGCCCCCAGCTCAGGTACAGGCCTAAATAATAAATGCATCCCTTAAGGAACACTCAAAGAGACACTAAATAAGGAGTGCTGTCACTTTGAGTCTCAGAGTAAATCGATGTCTGCCTCCCTTGATTCGGTCCAGGACTTCTTTTATTAATATTACACAGAAACACTCAGCACAAGACAGAATTGGTGGATGTCCAGGCAGTTTTAGCAGTATGGGTAATAAGTCAAGGTAACTGGGGCTCAAAAATGTCTTTTCCTTTCATCTACGTGGCAATGCAAGGGCACGCAGGGTGTATCAATTTCTCCACACAACCTCCTACATTATTACAGCCACACAGACTTGGCATAAAACATCAAGTTCCTAATACTCTGTAGAAACCCTGTTTCCTATGACTCCATTCTTAAGGTTTGGATGTGGAATGTTTTACGCATAGTTTCTGCACAACTGAGTCATTGTGAGGGAACAACCTTGCCACGGAGACTTTATTCTGTTGACAAGGATGGAGTCTGTTCACAATAACTCATTGTCAGACCCTCTTGTGATTTAAACCATTTTTTTTTTCTTCTAACATTCTCGTCTCATTTGGCTCCCATTGAGTCTTGCTGTCCAAGAATCCAACAATTCTAAAGAACAGACTCTAAACAAACATCATCTCGGTGAGACGAGCTAGCGAGCTCAGCTAGGGACACCTGAGGGCTCTACCAGCTCTCAACCCCCATGACTTTGGCTAAACTCTACAAACCTAAACATATCAAAGAGCTGTCTGGATTCAGAGTGAGCATGAAATGCAACAATTCGTTTTCTCCTAAGAGCCATGGGAATATTATTTGTACAAACCTGAAGAGTGGACACTGGCATAATAACATTTGAGGGACTTCTCATTCCAAACCCTCCAAGACAATCAAGTTGCCTAACGACAAACGTGGCTGTAGGGAACCAAGTGTCATTTAATTCGGAGGTCACCGAAACAGCTGGCAACTCTGGTGAGTATATCACTCCAGCGGTCACAGGTCTGCAGGGGACTCGCTCGTGCCATTCCCCAGAAAGACCTTGAATTTGGCCCTGGGCACAATACGTGGCACCTGTCTGCCATTCCAGCTTCAAAGCAATTTGGTTGCATAATTAGAAACACATTAAAAATAAGCAGACTTCTCCAAATAAGGAAGCTGTGGAATTACTCTGGTGTTAGCAAAAACCAAAACGGGACTAATAAAACTGGACCAAATGTCAACCTGCCTGGGATAAGTACATTGCATCCAGTTAAAAAAAATTAACTGTGATAAGATATACATTACCATCGTAACCATTTAAAGTGTATAGTTAAGTAGTGCTAAATATATTTACACTATGGTAAAATCAATCTCCAGAACTTTTTCAGCTTCCCCAACTGAAACTATGCCCATTAAACAACTCCCCATTTCCTTATCCTCCACCCCCAGCTACCACTATCTTCTTTTCTGTTTCTATGAATTTGGCTACTCTAGACACCTCCTATAAGCAGAATAATTTGATATTTGTCTTCTTTCACTTAGCGTAATGTCCTCAAGATTCATCCATGTTACAGCAGGTGTCAAAATTTCCTTCCTTTTTTAGGCTTTTTAACACTCCATTGTATGTATGTAACAACTTTTGTTTATCCAGTCATTCAGCTGAGTTTTTAAAATCCTAAATTGAAGCCAGTTTTGATTGATAGATTCTAATATGGGCATCCTCCTGTTCTGTGTGTGTGTATTATACATCTATAAAGCTTATAAGAAGTAAAAGGAAAATAAAAATTCCTAGTTTCCTTAAAGACTTTTTAAACTATCCTATCTTACTCTTTACAATATTTGTGTTAAAGTTTTGGCCACTGGTCAAATACAAGTAATCCAGTTAAAACTTTCCCAGACACAATTTTTAAAGGAGAATGTACAGCACTTACATTGGCAGTATAATGTGTACAGTCATGAGCGTGGTATGGATGTAGAAAGACCTGAGTGAATTCTGCCCTAACGCTGTAAAATTTGGGGAGGTTATTTATTCTCTCCAAGCCTCAGTTGTCTTCATGTGTCACTGAGAATAAGACCTAGCACATGATACACACTATGAAAGATTTCTATTATTTTTGTTATAAAGAGGTTCTTCTCAGAGACAGTAGTACTAGAGAATAAATAAACTATTTTTGTAGGAGTGTGCTTTAACTATTCAAAGGATGCTTCTACTAGACATCTAAAAGGTATTAGTATTCATCAATATTCATGTAGAGAGATCCTATTGTATAAACTAAGCAATCATGTTCTTAGGTAATTACAACTAAGCCCTGCAATGCTAACCAAATATGTAGCTCTCAACAGTGAACACTGGAAACTCTTCCTGAGTGTCATCTAAATACAGTCTACTGCCTCTCGGGTGTCTCTACTGTGGAAGCTGCCTCTCCTTTATTAGCCGTCTCCTTCACATCCCCCATCTGCAAGCAGCAGGGCTCCACTCGGTCTCCAGCTAGTGCCCGTAGGTCTCTAGGGAGGAACTGAGCCATCGTGCTGGGTAGAAAGCATGGCTATCTTCCTTTCTATGCTAAGTCTGTCTAATATGAAAATAACTTTGTCCATTGGAACCTCACTCCAATGCTGCTGACATAGCCCCTCGTACAGATGGCATGAACTTATGTGACTCCTTTGGCACTCCAGTAATTTTAGTCCTTTGGGAGAGTTTCAAAGCACATCATTCTCATACTGAATCCATTCACTCTTTAGTAAAGTGCTCTGTTAAGGAACACTCAAACTTGTTGATCCAAATACTAGAGACAGAAAGTAGGTGTCATTTTAGCAAGAAGAATAGGAGAGAGGGGGAGGGGGAGGGGAAGAAGAAAAAATAAAAAACAGACTCACAAGCTGAGGACAGCTAAGAAGTATTGCCATGCCAACTGATGCATTTTGAAGCTGCTGCTGCTAAGTCGCTTCAGTCGTGTCCGACTCTGTGCGACCCCATAGATGGCAGCCGACGAGGCTCTGCCATCCCTGGGATTCTCCAGGCAAGAACACTGGAGTGGGTTGCCATTTCCTTCTCCAGTGCATGCAAGTGAAAGGTGAAAGTGAAGTCGCTCAGTCGTGTCCAACTTGTAGTGACCCCATGGACTGCAGCCCATCAGGCTGCTCCATCCATGGGATTTTCCAGGCAAGAGTACTGGAGTGGGGTGCCATTGCCTTAAGTAAAAAGTGAAAGTGAAGTCGCTCAGTTGTGTCCGACTCTTAGCGACTCCATGGACTGCAGCTTACCAGGCTCCTCCGTCCGTGGGATGTTCCAGGCAAGAGTACTGGAGTGGGTTGCCATTGCCTTCTCCTATTTTGAAGCTAGCTCATCAATAGTCATTAACTGAATGGACACTGTGCAGACATGCTCTGCTATGGTTCCACCATCCTCAAGCAGAGTGACTTCCTTACTTTATTGAAATACAAAGCTTTCTGGAAATTTCCTTATTCTATACTTAAAGTCCAATAGCATACACTTATTTGTTGAAATTTAACTGATTATTTGAGGAATTTTACTGAGAATTTTAAAACTCCTTCTGTGATATCTGAAGCTACCCAGATGTCCAAACCATGAAGCAAGCAGATGATGAATAGAAAAATCAATTTCTAATCTTTCACTCAGTTAAATAAATGAATACATCTATCAGATCAGATCAGTTGCACAGTCGTGTCTGACTCTTTGCGACCCCATGAATCGCAGCACGCCAGGAATATATCTATACATCTACATATCTTAATTAAAGAAATGCTTACCTGGAAGGGAGAAATTTCCTCCAGTATTAACAAATCTGTCAGTCATTTCTCCAAATACTATCATCATGAGGGGCAGACCTGATCCATGAGTTATGGCCATGATAGTGCCAAAAGACATAAATAATTTATCCTGCCAATCAGAGTATCGAAACTAAAAAAAGAAAGAAAGAAAGAAAAGATAAGAATACTTAGTTTGTATAACAGAATTTCTCTTTTTTCACAGTGTATGTTCTTTGGATTTTTCTTTAAGGTCAGTAACCATTCCAAATAAATGTATTAGGGAAGAAAGAGAATTTCAATTCAAATCATTGACAGAGTAATTTCAAGATTCTATTCATTTTGTATCTGTGTGGAAAAAATTCTAATTTCATTTAATCAGTGTCTTATTTGGGTAAGTGATTGCAATATAATCAGAAGGGACTAAGATTTGGTTTCATTAAGAAATACTGTTTGCTCTTCCAGAGCTCCTGAGGTAGTGAATTAGAAACAGCTAGGGGTTGATCTCAGTTACATACACACACATAATACATCCTTTAAAAAGACATTCAGAATATTTCAGACAGAGAATTATAAAGGGTGGAGAGGGAATGGATATTCTGGGTTTTGAGGATAAGGCCCCTTTAAGAGGCTTAAGTTAGCTTTTTGGAAGACAGATCAATAGTGAAGGGCAAGAAACTTAAGGAGTGCCTGGGTGTGTGCTTTAGGGAAGTCTTGCTTATGGAGATGATACTCATTGTAGAATCTTGAAGGACAAGGGGGAATTATCGAAGAAGAACTGGGGAGTGCAGAGAAAGTGGGGGAGGTGGGGGCTTAGAACAGCAGCATGACTGGAAACTACATGAGTCCTCAGGGAACTCCAATTGGTGGAATTTCTAAGCACACAGTACAGAGCATATTAGAGAGAGGTCTAAAAGGCCTGGTGGCCACACCAACTATCTTGGATTTAGTACCATCTATAGAGGGCTTCCCGGAGAAGGCAATGGCACCCCACTCCAGTACTCTTGCCTGGAAAATCCCATGGATGGAGGAGCCTGGTAGGCTGCAGTCCATGGGGTCGCTGAGAGTCGGACACAACTGAGCGACTTCACTTTCACTTTTCACTTTCATGCACTGGAGAAGGAAATGGTAACCCACTCCAGTGTTCTTGCCTGGAGAATCCCAGGGATAGGGGAGCCTGGTGGGCTGCCAGACGTCTATGGGGTCGTACAGAGTCGGACACGACTGAAGTGACTTAGCAGCAGCAGCATAGAGGGCTTCCCTGGTGGCTCAGCTGGTAAAGAATCTGCCTGCAATGTGGGAGACCCAGGGTCGATCCTTGGGTTGGGAAGATCCCCTGGAGAAGGGTAAGGCTACCCACTCCAGTATTCTGGCCTGGAGAATTCCATGGACTGAATAGTCCATGGTGTCACAAAGAGTCAGACACGACTGAGCAACTTCAACTTATCACTTATAGAGGGAAGTAGTTATATCAGTAAAGTGCACAACACTGAAGAACTAACCAGCCAATCAGTGTCATAATACTCCAAAAACCCTTTGTCCTTCACCACCTTTTTGAGTTCTCTCCAAATTCCCACTTTTTCTCCCCATTTCTGATTGACTGAAACTATGCCTCTCTCTCTGTTCTTCTTTCGTCCTCTGCCTTCCAGACTACATCTCCCGTCTCTCAGTTTTCCATTTCTATACTCTCCCCTCTGTCCCTCACATCTCTCTCATCTTTTTAACCCTTATCTCTGCCCATTTCCCCACCCCACTCCCTTTGGGGGACAAAGAAGGAACAATCATCAAGAGAATGGGTGATGAGTCAGGCTGGCAGATGGTCCTTGAGAGTGGAGGCTGAGTTAGAGGGAGTCACCATGCAGGGGCACCCTGAGGTTAAAGCATAAAGTCGGGGGGCGGTGTGCCAACTGCTCTCAGGGATTTCCAGAAGTTCAGTCTGGGAGACCAAATTCCATCATTAAACACAGGGCAAGCAAGAGTGTTGAGAGAGACAAAGGGTGGGAAGCCAGGTGGAGCTTGGAATGAAACAAGGCGGGCAGGTAAAGTCCAGAGCGGGTGGGGAAGGGCCCCTTAAATTGGCACAAAAGTGTCCCCAGGGTTCACCTTAGTGGCCGGAGGGGAAGGGAGATAGAGCACTTGAGTTTCTGGGCCACAGCTCAAGCACAGGAGCAAGTTGACATGCAGTGTTGTCTTCAAATATTTATGGGAAACTTCTGCTGCTGCTGCTAAGTCGCTTCAGTCGTGTCTGACTCTGTGCGACCCTATAGACAGCAGCCCACCAGGCTCCTCCGTCCCTGGGATTCTCCAGGCAAGAACACTGGAGTGGGTTGCCATTTCCTTCTCCACGTAAAACTGAGGAAAGTTTTATTTTTTTTTTTATTTTATTTTATTTTTTTTTTTTAAAAGGGCCGCCGGTGAGCGGCCCTGTCACTGCGGCCTGCACCGGCGGCCCTCCAGAGAACGCCCCTCCAGAAGCCCAAACAACAGCGCCGGGAGCAGCTGAACCGCCCACTGAGGAAAGTTTTAAATGCTCTTCATAGTACATTTGAAACTCATGTAATGTAATATATTCACTGCACCTCAATTAAAAAGTTTCTCATATTAATGAAACAAAATTTTATTGTCACCAAGCTTCAGTGAAAATTCCAGGAATTTCACAGTAATATCCTAAGTAACCTAGATCTGTTCTCAGTGGTTTTTCAACAAAAGAAGGCCTTTCTGTGTTGTGCTGTGCTTAGTCACTCAGTCGTGTCCGACTCTTTGCGACCCTATGGACTGTGGCCCGCCAGGCTCCTCTGTCCATGGGGATTCTCCAGGCAAGAATACTGGAGTGGGTTACTCCATGCCCTACTCCAGGGGATCTTCCCAACCCAGAGATCAAACCCAGATCTCCCGCTTTGCAGGTAGATTCTTTACCATCTGAGCCATCAGAGAAGCCTGAATGCCTAACTCCTATTAAAATGCAGTTTTATTCTGAACCTCAATCAGAACAGCAGCAAAAAAAATCTATTGAGAGTGAAAAAGATTACATTTATATTTAAGGTTAAACTTCCAAATTCAAATGAAAATTTCTGTTTCTACTTTAAGGTTTGTGACATTTTGTTTTCTGAAAGAGGCAGATTTAAAACCTTTGCATTAAAACCAGATTTAGTTTTACAAACAATTTAGTCTCTAAAGTACTGAATTGAAAAGATGTTACCCTTACTGAGATTTTTAAACACAAAAGTCACAAGCATAAGGGAGAAGAGAATGAAACTTAATAAACTGGAGATTTCAGATGACATGCTTTTTTTTTTTTTTTTTTCCAACTTCTTTGTTATCAAATAATGGCTGTCATAGTTTAAAACATATCCTATTCACCAAAAGTGGGCAAACATTTTCTTGGGTCCCCTCTCTAAGACATATTACAAATGAAAAACAGATTTGACTTCTTCCAAAAATATGTTGGCTTGCCCTGGACTGGTGGAAAACCACTGAGAATTATCATAAACATATCTGAATCTGTAATATTAACTTCATATTTAATCAGTTTCCCTGGAGTCCAATGTGAACATAGATTTTTTAAGCATTTACAATTTTCTGTAGTTAACAATCTCCTTGTACACAAGTTTATTTTAAGGTAAATTTGTGTGTGTGTGTGAGAAACAAGATGCAGAGATGTATTTTTCTGAAATTAATTGGTTTGTATGGTGCTTCAAACACCAGTCCTAACTTCAATTTCGCGGTACACCAGTTAGCTCTGCTCTCCCAGCCAGCCTATCCCTACCTGCTTTATCATCCACCTTGAGAATGTGGGCCATTAAATACAATGAGCCAATCCAGGACATCTGCTGCTGCCTACAGACAAGCTTAAAGCACTTCTCACCACAGATCCAAGACATCAAACATAAATGAAGGCAGAACTGATTCAAACTTAGTATTTCACAGCTTACCAATGTTAATGGTCCAATCAAATTTACTTTCTTCATTTTTTCCTTAGCTTGGCTGCTGTAAAAAAATATATATATATTTTTTATATATAAAAAATTTAAATTTTTGAATTTAAAAACTCTTACAAAATATTTCACAGTCAACTGAATATAAATTTAAGTAGTTGCCATATTTGAATATTATATTTTCAAATGTAAAAGAGTGATGTCCACAAACTGTCGAAATTATCCAGTTTAACACGCAGTGTAAGGCAATGACCAAGTGCAAAGGTAACTGTCCAAGGCACTATAGGAATCTCTGGATAACCGGGGAATGGTCACCTGCCTTGCAGCACGCATGCACAGAAGGAAGATGACCATGTCAACAACGTCTGCAAGATCAGTTAATGCTTCATGTGCTAAAAAGGTACATATTGATCTAAAATTAGTAAAGGCCACTCTTCTGAATGATTACAGGGAGTGCTGTCAGGAAATCCTGTCAGCTCTACATTCAAAATACATCTGGAGTTCACTCACTCTTCGCCACTTTCATAACTATCCTAACAGCCCAGAGAACTCCTGCCTTGTTTCTCCACTTCCGCTTATGCCCACTTCAGTCTATCCACAACACGATACTCAGAGTCATCATTTAAAAACACAAGTCACAGGCTTGCTAAAGAGGAGGAAGAGGCAAGGGACGGATTGGGAGTTTGGGATTAGCAGATGCCAGCTATTACACATAAGATGGATGAACAACAAGGTCCTCCTGAAGAACACAGGGAACTATATCAACATCCTGTAATAAATCATAATGGAAAAGAACATGAAAAAATGTGTGTGCAAATATATACATATATATATGAATAGTGGATCATTTTGCTGTATAGCAGAAATTAACACAGCATTGGAAATCAACTCTACTTCAATAAATTAAAAAAAAAACTCTCAGGTCATATTATGCTGCTACTCTGCTCAAAGGCTTACAAGTGGCTTCCACTTTTCTCAGAGTAAAAGCCAGATCCTTACACTGGCCTCTCCGGCCCCACATGATATTCTTTGTTGCCTCTCTGAGCACAGTGCCCACTCCCACTCCTGCCAGCTCTGCTCCAGACACCCAGGTCTCTCTGCCTCCGCTGTCCTGTGAACACTCCAAACACGTCCCCCCACAGGGTCTGCATTACCTCTGCTGGGAGGGGTACATATATGCCACACAGCTCTCTCTTTTTTTTTTTTTTTTTCAAGTTCTTGCTTAAATATTGCCTTCTCAATATGACCTACCTTAACTACCCTATTTAAAATTGCTTTTTTGCACTCCTGATTTCTTTAGGCTTAATTAACGTGTTCCCATAGCATTCATTACCTGCTAACAATTGTTTGAAGGACTAAGTGCCCCTGGGAAAAGAGTTTATGGATGCTTCTTTTTCACAAATGATCACATATTTGCATAGATCTAACTTTATATTACTTAAAGCCCAAGAGTGCCCCTGGTTTCCTGGTCTGGGATATCTGATGCCCTTTGGTGATAATTTGTCTCAGAAGCACAGGCTATTAATTTGGTTTTAGGTTGGAAATGCTGTTGCTTCTTCAGTCTTGGGTATGGAATGAAACATAATCTGGTTCTCCCCTTAGGCAGGAAGATGGAATTTGATGTAATATTTTTCTTTTATGTATCTTGGGCTTTAATTCCATGGCATATAAAGACTACTTGCAAGATTTTAGCAACTACTATTCAGCATATGTATTGTTTACATCTATTCTCAATAATAAATAAATGCTAACTGTAGGAGAGCAGACTTTTTTTACCTAAAGGCATTTATTTAAATTTCCAGGTAAAGTTTTATTCACAGGACTTGATCCCAAACTATCTGGAACATTTTCTGAAATCAAAGGACTGACATCTGCAATGAAATATGTTCACAAGAATGTGACAGGCGAAACTGCGTGATCGCAACAACCATGGAACTCAGTTTTCCCTGGACCACTGAAGTGAGCTGAACTTCTTTAGCATGCAAGTTTTGGTCCATTTTTTATAAAAGTGTGTCTCATTACACTTAAGTTCATAATCTTAACTTTTTCTTAGTCTTTTACACTCTTTAAACTGTCTTCTTCCCAACACAAGGCTGTGAGCCCCGGTTCTGAGAACTTCTTGGGTTCTGCTGTGTTACTACATCTTTTGCAGGGGTAACCCCTCTGTACACTCACCAATGTTTAGCCTGTGCAACAGAGAAATAGACTTCTTGGAGAAAATGCCACCTATTTATAGATTCACAGTCAATTCCAGCCTAAATTGCCAGCGAATGAAAACCACATTTTTCTAGAAGAAAAAATACCATCCATGGGTTTTCCAATTTCACAGGGCAAACTAGATATTCTGTGAATGAATACCATGGTATGTAGAAGAAATAAAGCAAGATTATTGTATGAAGAAATTAACAGGCTAAAATAATGCCCCGGTTTAACCACCAGATAGGCATGTTCTCTGTTAACTAATCAGGCCACTTGCAGCTTGAGGACCCACTACAGAACCTGATAAGTTTGTCCCTCTGGGTGATCACTGGATGACACAGGTCAATTGGTTCTGGGTGGCTTGGCATGAACTCAGAGACCACAACAGACTCATAAATTTTGACGCTGAAGGCAAAAACGATTCACTGTCCTCAAAGTGAAAGAGGGACAAAGCCAGCATGCCACTTACTGATTGCTTCTGCCCCTACTAAGGTGGAGAAGTGAGAGTGACAAGGGCCCTTGGGGCCAAAGAGCCAGCACAAGGAGAAAGACAGGCAAGCAGAGAAAGGCAGAGGTTTCCCCCTGGCATTTGAGCAACAGTTTCTTTGGAAGCGCAGGTAACCCGCCCCAGGCCGCTCAAGGTTCCCCTCCCCACCTCACCCCTCACCCCCCAGAGGGGAGAAAGAGGGAACCGGAGAGCTGAGAGGAAGGCGGGTAAAATGAGGAGGAAGAGGAATAATGAGTGGAGGAAGGAGCTGCCTGCTTCACTACACTTGTTTAAAACGCACAACCATCAACAGCAGGGGTCTGATGCTCTTTAAGCCCGGAAGATCAGACGATGCTTATGAGAGATTTCTGGAAAAGTCGTGAGCTCCATAATGCAAGGAGTGTTACACCACACATGCTCATGGAAGGGCCCTGCACAAAGGGAAGGGGCGCCTTCAACCATGCTCTCTTTCCTGGTGGTGTTTATTGGCCAAGTCGTGTCTGACTCTTTGCCACAAGAGGACTGTAGCCCACCAGGCTCTTCTGCCCATGGGGATTCTCCAGGGAAGAATACAGGAGTGGCTTGCCTTGCCCGTCTCAAGGGGATCTTCCCAACCCAGGGATCCCCGCGTCTCTGAGGGATTCTTTATCACTGAGCCACCAGGAAAGCCAGCCTGTCGCAAAAGAAGCCTCAGTGACATTCCTTGGGTAAAGTCAGAACCACAGAAAAGACTCTAAGGAAACTCCAAAACAAAGGCCAAAGGCATCATCCACTCAACTTCTTTGCTCGGCTCCATGTGGCTCTGCTGACTCGCGTGTAACGAGAAAAGCAGAAAAGCGGTGGCCGAGGGTGATGTACCTGCTGACGCCCAGTTCAAATCCGTCCTCCCTGGTCTCGGTGATCCGGAATGTTGCGATCCTTCCCACCTCTGGATCCATCTCCGCCTGGGGAGAAACCAGTCTCAGGTCCAGGGGCACCAGCCCCAGCCTGGGGAGGTCGCCCAGCCTCCTCACAACACCCCCCTCCCCACCCCGCCGGGGTTCGGGGCCAGGAGACTGGTCGCCGGGACCCGGGAGGACCGCGCGGATGCCACGCTGCCCGCCGCCGGGAGCCCACCTTCCCGAGCTTCCCTCACCCGGGACTGCGCCTGTCTCCGGCCGAGCCGCTGGGCGCCGGGGCTGCGGGGCCTGGGACTTTGCTCGCTCCCGCCCCCGCCCCTCCCCGAGAGTGTCCGGCCCCAGCGACGCCTCCTGAAGCCGCCGGGGCCACGGCCCCGGGCAGAGGAGGCGCTCCAGCCGCCAGGCTCGCTCCGCACACCCCGCGGGGAAGGGTGCCCAGCGCGCCGCCCTCCGCTGCGCCCACCCCCGGCGAGCAGCCAGCCCCGAGCCAGCTGCGGCCGATAAGCCCCGCGACCAGCCTGGTGCCGCTGGGTGTTCCGAAAGCCTCGCCTGGCGGGCCACTCGAGCCCTCCAGAGTGACTGTCACACTCCTTCAGTGCAGTTTTCTTTTTGAAGCCTTGCGGGGGACAGTTTGTACATGCTCACCAATGATGGGGCAGCTGAGGGACACGAGAGACCCCTAGGCTCGCCTCCCGCTGCTTCTGCATCCCCGGGTCTGCTCCCCGGGGGGCACCGAAGCCACCCGTCTTTTGGGATGCTGAGGACAGGGCAGGGCCGCCCAAAAACATCGCATTAAGCTCTTCGCAGGATAATGCAGCCGGTGCCTTCTCAACACTTAGAGGCACAGAACTTTAGGGCTGGAAATCGGCCTAAACTTTAGGGCTTTAGAAATCGCCAAATTCAACCGCTTCTCCTCCACTCCCTTTCCGATAGGAGACTGAAGCCCAGAGAGGTCGAGTCTCGCCTGTGGCTGCGTCCTCAGGACCAGGGTCCAGTCTCCAGTGTCCTCTCCTGGCATCCTGCTCTGATCCTGCACTTCTCCCTGTGCTCAGGTGTCTCTACACCTTGCGCTCTAGGTGTAGGATTCACACGGGAATCCTCTGTGTGGTTTTCTCATCCCTTTTCATGAACCACCAGGCTCCTTCCTAAAGGAAAATCTAAAACAGGGAGCAGCATGTTATCATAGCTTTGAAGCCAGTGGGATCCAAACTCAGAGCTTCCTATCTTACTAGCTATGTCACCTTGGACACTCTCGCTTCTCTAAGCCTCAGTTTCCTCATATGGTAACTTGAGGATAAAACACGCCCCTTGTGAGGTCACTGTGAGGAATAAATGAACTAAGAAGGTAGAAGGAGCTGGTACTGAGCCTGAAACAGAATACACTCCATAAACGTGGCTTCCCTTCTTCCCAACCAGGTAGCTGGGCTACCTGCTGGGCCTTGCTCCTGCTGTCTTATTAACACAGAAGTCATCCCGTGGCTTTCTCGGGTTCCCAGAGAAAATTAACAAAGAGCATCCTACAAGAGGAGGTGCTGTCGGCAGACCTTGGAATCTCACCTGTGTCACTTACTGGCCTTAGGCAATTTACTTTTATGGAAACCGTAAAATTGAGGTGTTATTGGGATTAGGTATAATGTGTGTAAAGTCCTTGGCATATAAGAGGTACCTAGTATTAATAGTTACAAGATCAGAAGAGGCTGATAAGGAGAGACTGGGATAAGAGCCAGGAGCTCTAGCACTCACTCTAAAATATGCCACTTATCTCTACCCTGCTCTGCATATCACCTTGAGCTAGGCAGAACCTGACTTGAAGAGATGACTAAGAGTTGATTGGAACTGTGGCATGTTCTAGAATTATTAGAAATGAATTTATTTACAGGTTTTCCTAAAAAAGTTTTTTCTTCTTAGCCTGAAAGTGAAAGTGAACTCGCTCAGTCGTGTCCGACTCTTTGCGACCCTGTGGACAGTAGCCCACCAGGCTCCTCTGTTCATGGACTTAGCCCATCTACCACAATCAGGAGGATTCTCTTCTTTGATCAACCAGAATTCCTCTTCTTCACAAGTCTAACAGGTGGTCAGATCACTATTTTAAAAATACTCTACAATTACAGCAACTGAAATTGTTGAGCTGAAAGAAAGCTTGGTGGTGACAGGAGAACATTATAAAGCTCAGTAGCCTGTAAGGAGATGGTAGCCTCTTCAGTTTCTATAAAAGACATCTTGGGGGAGTGAAAAGGTAGACACGTGAGAAAGTAGGAAGCTTCTGAACTAAAAAAAAAAACAAAAACCAACACACAGGAACATGACATTTTCCTGTCAGAGTCAGTTCATAAAGTTGTTCCTATAAAAAGCGTCCATCGTATGTTGCTTGTGTCTGGGGCCTGTGTGTGGGGAGAGAGAAGCCTCGCCCACATGACTGTATTCATGTATTTGCCTGTGTTACAGCCCATTCCAAGGGCTACTTTTACATTTATCTAATAACAGTAAAACAACCTTATCTGGTGCATCCATCTGTTATTCATTAAAAAACAGTATTTAAGCCACTGTGATAAACTGGAGAATTCTCCATGACACTCAGGCTATAAGAAATCTCAACTTTCTTTTGTTGGTAGGATATTGAGATAATCCTGCTTTGTTCTCATTGATGTAGAGTTAATGTCCTTCCCTCCATCTTACTTCTTTTACATGTTCCATTAGTTCTTTCTTTTTTAATCTTAATTATTGCTTTTTGGGGACTATTTTTATTCTTTGGTTCTTTTCTCTTGATTTAATAAGTACATATTTCATTTTCTATTTAACAGTTAACTCTTTCCTAGAGATTATGACCTATCTTTGACTAAACAGTGGTACTTTTTCATCTTCCAGGCCAATGCAAAGACTTTAAAATTCTCAAACCTCATTTACCCACCTCTTACTTATACATTACTACCTGGGTTCAATCCCTGGGTTGGGAAGATACCCTAGAAAAGGAAAAGGCTACCCACTCCAGTATTCTTGCCTGGAGAATTCCATGGACAGTCCATGGGGTCTCAAAGAGTTGGACATGACTGAGAGACTTTCACTCACTCACTGTCATGTACTTTAATTTTTTTTTCTATCTTTTATGACCCTTATGAGAAATTATTTTATAGTCATTGTCATTTAGATTTATCTATACAATGTCTTATCCTTTTCTTTCTCTTTATTTCTTCCTACATCTCAGAGCCACTATCTTGGATCATTTTCCTTTTACCTAAAGAATGCTCTGTGCTTCCTTTTGCCAGTGATAACTTTTCTCAACGTTTTTTTCCTGAGAAGTTATTTCACGTTTATTTAGGAAAAGTATTCAGAGATTTGCCTTTGTTGTTCAGTTGCTAAGCCGTGTTGGAGTCTCTGTGACCCCATGGACTGCAGTTCGCTAGGCTTCCCTGTCCTTTACTATCTCCTAGAGTTTGCTCAAACTTATGTCCATTGAGTCAGTGATGCCATCCAACCCTCTCATCCTCTGTCACCCCCTTCTCTTCCTGCCTTCAATCTTTCCCAGCATCGGGGTCTTTCCCAGTGAGTCAGCTCTTTGCACCTGAGATCTGCCTTACTGGATATCAAGAGTTCTATTGTGAAACGATAGTGATTAAGGCAATACATTTTGGACAGAGATAAACAAAATTAAAGTGAAAGAGAATACAGATCTTATAACTGACAGAGCCAGAATTCTAATCCTGCCTGTATTCTTAGCCACCACTTTAACTAGTGCAGGGCAGTGGGGATGGAGAAGATGGGTCAAATGTAGTGGATGGTTAAAACATCTTCTTCCTCCAATTCATTGATCTTAGCATATTTTAACTGTTCCTATTTTGGTGTGCTGTCTTCCACTCATCTTGCAGACATCCACAACCCCTTGCCTTCTCTCTTTATCAGGTTTCTTGGTAAAACCACAACTCTGGCTAATTTAAATTATCCAAATACTGCAAGCTTCCACCATGCAACAGAGCATGGCTAAAGAAAGACACAAAACCATTTGACTTGTCCCACCATGAAACTAAGTGATCCTTTACTATATATGTAATGTATTTACAATGCTTATTATTTATTGTCCATTCTGAGGGATGCAAGCTTCATAAGAACAGTTTTTGCTGTCTGATCCACTGGCGTGTTCCCGCCTTTGCTGCCCAATAGCGACTGTCTCCTTATTCACTCCTCCACTGTGTCAGACCGTTGCTTCACGCTTCCTTTTCCCTCAAGTATCTTTCAGTCATTTTATGTCTTCACATTCTGCTGAAGTACTATGCTTCTTATTTCACTGATAAAAGTCACAGTGTTTGGAAGGGAACTGCCACAATCTCCCGCCGTGACACCTACCCACTGCCCAGCATCTGCACCCAGCACCCGCCTTCCCTGAATGAACCAGCTTCTCCAATGAACTACCCATGCGTGCCCTTATCTGCAACCGGTCCTTTCATCTGTACTTGGATGCTGTGGATCCCAGCCCCTCGGGAATGAGCTCTTCAGCAGACATGATTCCTCCTCTCTCCTGCCTGTCAACTTCTCTGTCCCTGCTGGACCACCCCTGTTTCTTCATCTTAAAAAACACTCTCTTGACCCCGCTTTTCTTACTAACTGCCACTGCCTTTTCCTCCTCTTTGCAGCTAAGCTACTAAGAGTTCCATCACTTTCTCCATTTCCTGTCCTCCTGTCCTCCCTGAAACACACTCATCAGGAGTTTGACCTGTCACACTACAAAAACTGCCCTGGTTAAGTCACTGATAACCTCTACCGTGCTACCTCCAAAGGTCAATTTTTTGTCCTTATCTGACTTAACAAACTCAAGCAGCTGACAGATTTATCTTTCTCTCTTCCTTTATACATTTTCCTCACTTGAATTCCAGGACGCCACATATTTCTTGGATTTTATTCGGCTTTACCGGTCACTCTTTCTCAGTGTCCTTCAGCTTGTGCCTCTTCTTTCTACCTCTCAGCTGACACTGGAGTGCTACAAGGCTGACGGTGAATCTTCTCTGCCTAGTCTCATTCCCTCTGTAATCTCAGCTGGTCTCATGGCTTTAAATACTATCTGTACCCAACAATGTCTAATTTTTTTTTCTAATCTAGACTTCCTTCCTGAATTCCTGGCTCATATATACAAGTGCATCTTTGATCTCTCTACTTGGATGTTTAACGTGCCCAACCTTGACTCGACCTTTCCCCTAAACTGGCCTCTCCAACAGGTGTCTCTCCTTCTCAGTTGACAGCTCCACCATCCAGATGACCAGCAAAAATAGAGTCATCCTGCATTCTTCTCTTTCTTCCCCACCTCATACTCCATGAGAAGATTTTATAGGTTCTGGCTTCAAAATATATGCTCAGTTGCTCAGTCATGTCTGACTCTTTGGGACCCCTTGGACTATTGGTCCTGTTAGGCTTCTCTGTCCATGGGATTCTCCAGGCAAGAATACTTGAGTGGGTTGCATTTCCCCCTCCAGGAGATCGATCATCCTGACCCAGAGATCGAACCAGGACCTTCCCGTCTCTTGCATTGGTAGGCAGGTACTTTATCACTGCGCTGCCTGGGTCTGACTATCTGTCTCTCCCCAGTTCTACCAGCATGGTGCAAGCTGCTCTCATCTCTCACCTGAATGACTGCAGTAGCTTCTTCAGTCTCCTCTGTTCCTGTCTTTGCCTCCTCTCCTGCCTTTGTTCATTCTCAAAGCAGAAGCCAGAGTGATTCATCTGAAAAGTGGGTCCGATCACGTGAGCCTCAAATCCTAATTCCCCAGAGGCCCCAGTCCATTGGGAGCCTTGGCCTGCAGTGGCTGCCCTCTCTGCAATGTTTCTGACCTCATTTTCTGCCTCCCCCTCCCTCACTCCTTGCCAGCCACACCGGCTTCTTGGATGCTCCTCAAACAAGATGGAATTACACCTCAGGGTGTCTGTGCTAGTTGTTCCCTCTGCCCCAAAGTCTCTTCCCCCAAATATTCACACGGCTAAAACCTTCACCTCCTACAAGTCTCCTCTCCATTCCCGTCTTGTCGATGAGACCACTCCTGACCTGCTTGAAAACCGCATCTCTTCCTCCCAGGACTCCCAGTTCCCCTTTACTCTGCTTCAGTTTTTCTTCCCACATCATTTCCCACCACCTAGTATACTATATAATTTATGAAATGACTATGCTTGCTGTTTATTGTCACCTCAGTAATACATCAGACCCAAGGAAAAAAAGGTATTTTTCTCTGCTTTATTCAATGAGGTGGCCAACATTTGCTACCCATACTTACTAAGTACCAGACCTTGTGCAAGGATTTGAGGATATAAAGAAAAACAGGTCTCAGCTCCTGCCTCAAAATGGACTGAGAATATACCAATACAAAAATCGGATCTCTATAGTGTTTTATAAAATTATGAAGCCATCACAAACAGGTATCACCTCATTCAAATCTCAAAAGAAGCAGCACGTTCAAGGTAAACAAGTGAGGTGGCATTATTCTCAGTTTAACGGTGAGGAAATCGCAATTCCTAAAAAGTGAATGGAATTAGGACTCCCTGGGGAAGACTTGTGCCAGCAGAGTCATGCCTCTCTCTGTATCTGTCCCCAAAGCACTTGAAGGTCATTAAATGTGTACTGAATAGATCCCTAGCTTTAAGCTGTAGCATAAAAGATTTACATGCAAAAAAGAATGTCTTATAACTAAGAGCCAAAGGGAAGAACAAACTCCATCTACCAAAGTATTTTAAAATACTTAATATTTTGTATATTTTATATAATATTACATTGTAATTTTGTATATTTTACAAAATATTACATTGTAATAATTGAATATCCTATTTTCTATATCTTATATTTACATGTGTACTAATTTGCAACAGTTTTCTCTGCAGAGAGAATGATGGAATCGGCTCTCTGTCCAGTGCACCTTCAGCTTGACGGTAATACTCTCTGCAGTGTTTCTCCTGCTATATTGTCTTTGTGGCAAACAATTCTCAGACTTTTCATCTCTGAAGATAGACTGTTAGATGTTATCTTTGACTGTTATATTTGCATGTCACCACACTTCACTGGTGCTTCACTAGTAGCTGTTAAACAGCCTGCCTGCAATGCAGCAGACCCCGGTTCGATTCCTGGGTCAGGAAGATCCCCTGGAGAAGGGATAGGCTACCCACTCCAGTATTCCTGCCTGGAGAGTTCCATGGACAGAGGAGCCTGGAAGGCTGCAGTCCATGGGGTCATAAAGAGTCGGACACAACTGAGCAACTAACAGTTTAGCACTTTGCTACATTCTGTTTCCAAATTTCCTGCCGCCAATACCCCTGCTTAAATCTTGCATCTTCCTCTCCAAGTTGATAGATCATAATTTCTCTTATCTTCACTGCTTTCAAACCATGTTCAATCTTACAATTTTCTCCCAAAATTCTTTTCAAAAACCTTATCTATCTGCTTGAAAAACAAAAATTCCTCTCCACCTCTTACCTCTTATCTCCTAAAAAGCCTTCCCTTTGGGTCTCACTTTTCTTTGCTCATTATAAAATTCATCTAACTCGGCTCCAGCACTTTGGAAGGCATTTGTAAGATGTTAAGGATGAGGGTTATGCTGATTTCCAATGTAACTGGCTTTAACGGATATTTCCAATGATCTCTTCCTTGCCCACTGTGTGTGTGTTCAATCGTGTCCAACTCTTTGGGACCCATGAACTGTAGCCTGCCAGGCTCCTTTCGCTGTGGAATTATCCAGGCGAAATAATACTGGAGTGTGTTGTCCTTTCCTACTCCAGGGGATCTTCCCAACCTAGAGATCTAACCCGCACCTCTTGTGTATCCTACACTGGGAGGTGGATTCTTTACCACTGATGCCACCTCGGAAGACTGAACTCTTCCTTACACCCTCTTAAACCAGGGTAGACTTGCCAAGGTATGACAGAAGTTAAAATTAAAGCAGTTGGGAAGAAGCATCATTATTAATCACTGATGTCATATCAATCCTCCAGGATAGAGTAATGGCACACTGAGAATCCCAAGGTCACACTGCCTCGTGGAATTCTGTGCCCTGTGAGGATTATGGTAACAGTTGGGTAGACAGGAATGGGTGCGGGGTGCCAAGGTTGGAGAGTGAATGAACAAGCCCCAGGTAGGGTCACTATGCTTTGGGTCATTAATGTTGACTCTTAAGTTTATTCTAAAACTGCACATTTTCAAAAAATTATACTTTACTTCATAACAGATTAATAATATTTGCTCATATCATACTAAAATATCTATGGATAACATAACAAAGAAGAACAATAACATTATGTTTGCATTTGATGTTAGTTCTCAGTTACTCACAGCACTATTTCCTAGCCCTAAAATTGTGGCATCTTAAGGGTTCTTTAATCACATTAGAGAGAGTTGTGAGATGTTCAGAAATCTACCAAAGCAAAATAATTGGGGTTTGCAATCATCTGTGCAATATTTTTGGAACTCTACTAATATTAGGCAGAATCTACAACTCTCTTTATCTCACGCCTTTGCTACTCTTTTAAAACTTTTAATTTTGAGATGCTTATTAATTCATATATGGTTGTAAGACAAATACAGAGACTCGCTGTACTTTTCTTAGTTTTCCCAATGGTTATATACTTTATTTATGTATGTAAATTGATAAGGGATATTGGTCTGTTGAGTGATATTTCACTGAAACTTGGACATCTGAGGTGTTCTGTTGTGAGATTCCAGACCTTACTGAAACCTTTTGTTCTCCTTGAGGACAGTGCCCCACCAGAGAGAGGGTGTCATTCTTCACTTGGTTTCCACGGACACTGAGGTGGGAGGGGCTCCTTGTTACTGCAGAGCAGAGGCAGCGGGGCTGACTCCCCGCTAGGCCTCCACTGATCCCTTCCTGGCTTGGCAGAGAGGGAGTGCATTGTTACAGCTCTCCACGTGGTCACTACTGACATGGCAATGGGGAGGTAGCCTCGTTACTGTCAACATGAAAGTCCTGAGCCTCCACAAGGCCACCTCTTCTCAAATCCTCATCGCTGCTGGTAGGGATGAAAAGCTAGCTCCCTGCTGGCAGGCAGTGAAGCTGGGGCGCACTTGTTACAGCCTCGTGAGGGTGGAAGTCGAGGCTTGCCACTCAGTCTTTCCAGGCATGGGTCTGGAGCATACCATCGTTTTTCCTATGCTACCTGGCTAGAGTAGAGGCTGCCATCTACACATTTTCTATTTTTCTGGGCTGCCCCTTTCCTGGTCCTTTGGCTAGAGAGAGCTGGCTTTTGTTGGGGCTTTTTGTCTGTACACACTGGCATTTCTGGGTTTTCATCTTCTTCAGCTCCAAGCTAACATATATAAGGCAAGAATAAAGCAAAACAAGACAAAAACATCAGATTAAAAAAAAAAAGAAATAAAAGATATCAAAATTGGAAGGAAGAGGTAAAATTATCATAGCATACAGATGATACGATGGTCTACATAGAAAACTCTAAAGACTTTACATGAAAACTATTAGAACTGATAAATGAATTCAGCAAGATAGCAGGAGTCAAGATTAATATGCAGAAATTGGTTGTATTTCTTTACAGTGATATGAACTACCAGAGAGAAAAAAAAAAAATTCCCATTAAAAAAATATCTAGGAACAAATCTAACCAAGGATGTAAAAGACTCATACACTGAGAACTGTAAAACACTGATAAAGGAAATCAAATATGAATCAAGAAAATGGAAAAATAATCATGATTTTGGACTGGAAGAATTAATATATATAGTTAAAATGGCCATACTATCCAAAGAACTCTACAGATTTAATGTGATCCCTATCAAATTACCCATGACATTTTTTTCATAGAACTGAAACAAGTAATTCTAAAATTTATTTGGAACCACAAAAGGCCCAGAATTGCCAAAGCAATCCTGAGGAAAAAGAACAAAGCAAATCTACAGAACAGAGTAGACAGTCCAGAAATAAACTGACACACCTAAGTTCAACTAATCTTCAACAAAGGAGGCAGGAATATAAAGTGGGAAAAAGATAGTTCCTTAGTAAGTGGTATAACAAAAGCCAAGAGCCGCAATTAATGAAGTTAGAATACAGCCTCACGCCATACACAAAAATAAACTCAAAATGGCTTAAAGACTTAAATATAAGACATTACATCATAAAACTTCTGGAAGAGAACATAGGCAAAACATTTTCAGACATAAATCATACCAATGTTTTCTTATGTCAGTCTCCCAAGGCAACAGAAATAAAAGCAAAACTAAACAAATGGAACCTAATCAAACTTACAAGCCTTTGTTCAACAAAGAAAATCATAAACAAAATGAAAACATAACTTATGGAATGGGATAAAATATTTGCAACCATGCAATATGGTTGCAAATTTTATTATTGGTTGGTTAAACCACGCAACCAACAAGAGCTTAATTTTCAAAACATATAAACAGCTAATAAAACTTAATTTCCAAAACATGTAAACAGCTAATAAAACCAACAATATTACTGGTTGATTAAACCATGCAATCAACAAGAGCTTAATTAATTTCTGAAACATACAAACAGTGAATAAAACTCAATAACAAAAATAACCAAACAACCCAATCAAAACATGGGCAAAAGACCTACAGAGACATTTCTCCAAAGAAGACAAACAGATGGTCAAGGAGCACATGAAAAGATGCTCAACATCATTAATTATTAAAGAAATACATATCAAAACTACAGTGAGTTATTACCTCACACCAGAATGGCCATCATCAAAAAGTCCACAAGTAATAAATGCTGGAGAGCGTGTGGAGGAAAGGGAATCCTCTTGCACTATTGGTGGGAATGTAAATTGCTGCAGTCACTATGAAAAACAGTATGGAGGCTCCTTAATAAAATTTAAAAATAGTTACCATATGATCTAGCAATCCCATGCTATGCTGTGCTTAGTCACTCAGTCATGTCCAACTCTCTGCAACCCCATGGACTGAAGCCCACCAAGCTCCTCTGTCCATGGGGATTCTCCAGGCAAGCATACTGGAGTGGGTTGCCATGTCCTCCTCCAGGGATCTTCCCGACTCAGGAATTGAACCGGAGTCTTCTGCATTGCAGGCAGATTCTTTACCAGCTGAGCTACCAGGGAAACCCCCCAGCAGTCTTACTCCTGGTCATACATCCAGGAAAGATGAAAGCTCTAAATCAAAAGGTGCATGCACCCCAATGTTCACAGCGATTTTTAGCCAAGACATGGAAGCAAAACACATGTTCACTGACAGCTGAATGGATAGGAGTATGTGGTAAATCTATATACAGAGGAATATTACTCAACCATAAACAGAACGAGAATGCCATCTGCAGCAACATAGATGGATCTAGAAATCATACTAATTGAAGTAAGTCAGACAGAGAAAGACAAAATTATATCACTTATAGGTGAAATCTAAAAAACAGTACAAATGAACTTATTTACCAAACAGCAACAGATTCATAGACATAGAAAACAAACTCATGGTTAGCAAAGGGGAAAGAGGGGAAGGATAGATTTGGAATATGAGATTAACAGATGCACAGTACTATATATAAAATAAACAACAAGGATCTGCTGTATAGCACTGGGAACGATATTAAATATACTGTAATAAATTGTAATGGAAAAAGAATATATATGTGTGTATACATATGCATGACCAAATCACTTCGCTGTACATCTGATATGCAACATTATGAACTATACTTCAATTACAGAAAAACAAAAATCCCCACAAGCCAAAACAAAAATGAGGAACTCACCACCATGTCATTCTTTGGATTCCAAGTTCCTTGGCTTGGTTGTCTTCGTCTCTTCACTTCTCAGAATATTCTTATGGTTGTTTTATTGATAATGTTCTGTGTTTCTAGTCGTACTTAGCAGGAGGGATAGGGAAAAATATGTCTCCTCTATCTTCTTGGAAGTTGCTGCTGGATTTTTACAATCCATTTTCTATAATTGGATGCCAAGGCAAAGGAAGATTGTGAAACCAAATGAGCCAGTCTTTATATTTGTTCATCAGTAGAAAAAGGGATATGAAATATTAGATTAAAATGTTTCTCTAACTTATCTGCTCACTCTCCTCCTCCAAACTCTCTCACCTTCTTAGTAACACCTAGCAGATGATGGCTACTTACAAAAACCTGTGTTTTTATATGTAAAATATGCAGGTAGGTGGATATTTCCTGGGCCTAAACTTACAAAGTCCAGTGTTTTTCTTACACTTCCCCCTTATAGTAAAATATGAAGTCAAATCTGATAATTATAGGGCTTACCAAAGTAGAACAATGAGGTACCACTAAAAAAGCCAGGGTAGGGACTTTGCTGGTGTTCCAGTGGCTAAAACTCCATGCTCCCAACGCAGGGAGCTCAGGTTCGATCCCTGGTCAGGGAACTGGATCCCTCACGCCACAACTAAGAGTCTGCATGCCACAACTAAATATACTGTATACTGCAACTAAGACCCAGCACAGCCAAATAAATAAATATACATATTTTTAGAGAAACCAGGGTATAAGATCTTCATAGTTTTATGTTATGCTCTATTATACTGCCTTAATTATTCTAACATCTTTTTTTTCCCACTAGACTGTGATCTCCTTAAAGAAACCGGATGAACTAAATTTACCCAGCACATTGCAAGCACTTGATAATCACTCTTCTCTACCTTCTCTCCCACTTCTCTTCCACCCCCAGCTGGTTCAGGAATCAACATAGAGAGCCCAGAGGAGAAACTACATCCACAAATCATCTGGGCTTAAGGGCTCGAAGAAGACCTCTGATTCGAAATCCAAGCACCATCAATCAGTCCTTCAAACTAAATCTCGCAGGAAGTGCGGGTCACTTCCCACCCCACCACGCACATCTTGCAAGATTCTGACACGACAAGCACTGATGGATTAAAGGCAAAGGGTGACGGATCCTGTCTTCCATGTCCCTTCTCTGAGGGTTCTGACCAGTTTTGTCAATATTTATTCAATAAATATTTATGGAAGAGGAAAAGGATGGATTTTAAAGAGCAAGGTTTTCCAAACTGTGACCTGAGGAGCCCACCATGTGCTTAGACAACAAGGGTTCCCTGGTCACATAATTAAGAAGTGCTGGCTCCAGGCTGCTGTCTCGGAGCTCAGGAGGATACCAACGTTTTGAGAGTTCTATAGTAACAGGTCATTTAGCTTTTTTAAGATACATTTCTTTCCTCCACTCCTAGACCACAACATCCATTGAAAATACAAAATTCATATTCTCTAACCTCACACATGAAGCTCTATCTAAAAGAAATAATTCTAGAAGTCCAAAAGCAGGGAATAATACAGAAACAGATAAAAGTGAAGAGTGGAGCCCGGGAAGGAAGAAGCTATGATCTGACTGGGGCAAAAGGCAGATAAGGAAGCACTGGGATATGTGATGGAATAGATTAGGTAGGATTCTGCCAGGGACCAGCCCCGGCTGATCCAGGGAGTTCGCAGGGGAGACGGCGTTGGCGAATACACTGGATACACTGGCTTTAATTAAATATTAATTAGAGATATAAAGAGCAATAGAATAAGGATAGCTCAGTAGGAAAATTCAGTGGAGAAAAGAGACTGAGTAGCTTGGTTTACGCGGGAAACCAATAAAACTTCAAGACAAGAAGCTTGCACCACTTACGTAGGCTGCAGGCATCCTTCTGTTCTCCCGAAGGAGAGGAGACATTGAGGCCTCCCCGGTCGGATCTTAGAAGCCCAGGCAAAGTTAGTAAGCTTGGCGGGCTCCGCGCTCCAGATGGAGACTCTGAGAGAGAGAGAGATATGGGGAGACCAGTCTTTCGAGGAACTGATCCCAATTCTTTATTTTCCAGGGTCTGTCTTTATACGCCGAGGTGTTATACAAAAGTCACGCGGGGTCGGCAGTCCTGACTTTTATTAAAGTCAGGTGCTTCATACAGATGTATACAGAGATCTTAGGGGTGTTACATCATCTTCTGGCCAGGGGGGCCTGCTGACAATTTATGACCCTCTCCTTGTGACAGCGGTCAGTCAACCAGGACACTTATTTCTCCAGGGGTGATTATTCTTAGAACAGACGCCACCTTCTGAAGGTACCAGATAAAGTTACATTCCTATAGGGTGAGGGTGTAGTGGGTTTTAATTAAGGACAGAATTTGCTTAGCCTAAGGTCTAACGTGATTAATATCAAAGGTTAATACTTATTTCTTCTATATATTCATTAATGTGTATAAGGGCAGGGGATGTGGAGACTTAGCAGTAAACATTGGCTCAACAAATGAAAAACCCTTCACTAATACAATTTCTAATCAGCCCACTATACTATACTAATAGTTTTCTAACTTCTCTAAAGAACTTGTTTTTAGAAGGTTTAAAGCATCTCGTGCCTCTCATGGTTGGGAGGCTGTGAGCAATCACATGGGGCCGGACAAGCCTGTCAGGCAGGCTAGAGAACCTTCAGAGGAGTTTGTAGGTTGAAACACTCCTATCATGCCCAGGAATTATTATTAACTGGAGCTCTAAGTTAACTCCTTCTCTGAAAGAGGTGGTGGGGGACAGCCCTCCGTAAAGTCAGAGGGGTAGGTGAGAGCACAAAGTAGTAAAGTAGGCAGGTTCTGGTTATGGGGTTAGATGCTCGAGAATTTCCAGGGGGACTCCTGAGGCTCGATCCCGCCTTTGCGTATGTCGAGCCTCCTTCCTCATGACCTTTGCCATGGGTGGAGATCCTCACGCCGGCACCCCGCAGGATTCTAGACTCACAACTATTGTGGAGAAGGTTTTTAGAAAGCAGTCATTACCTTGTCAAGAACGGTGGCTTCTTTTTGAATAGCTGTAACTGTCTTTTATCAGTTGAAGTCCACGAGGAGCGGAATGGCACACTCTAATTAGGATATTCAAGGAGGATTTAACACAGTGACTATTCACAAAGGTATGAGCAGACATAGGATATCATGGATACACCGTACGGATAGGACATATGTTGGGGCCGTGCAAATGGGTGGGGGGCTGTTGCCCAGGCCAGCATGGGTGAGGGGAGGGAGAAGGTACCAGGTCACTTATGAATGTCATGTAGAGAAAACTGCTTTGAGAAGGGCAGTGATCCCCTCCAACCATACCCAGGTCTTCCTTTAGCTGAACCCACAGAAGTCAGTCTCCCAGGGTGGAAAGCCATGTAGAGAGAAGGGAGGACAGCTAACACACAAGGGCGGAGGGAAGATATCTGGCGCTCGTCTCATGCGGAAGAATCTGAAGACTGGCGACTCTGCCATCTCCTGCCCAGCTGTGTCTATCACGATTCACACAGTGCTTTTGCAGAAGGCACGCACTAGGCCAAGCTCCTGCATCGAGCACAGAGATGTGCAGACGACAAGATCAAGCGCTGGCTGTCAGATATGTTAAAAACTGATAACCAGAGAAGGAAAGAAAGGAAACAATTAAAATATATTGTGAAACATAGAAAGGTGTAGAAAGCATATGGTAGTTTGATGCCAAGAATTTGCAAAGCTAACCTGTGACCTTGCCCTTGATATGCAATGCTAGTATGTAAAACTGTCAGCCAACGTGGACTTTCTGGCATAAATGCAAATTTTGAGAATCAAAAAGGTACTTGAAATTTAATTCCGTTCATTAATAGCCAATAAAAATTTTAGCTTCTCCAAAAAATTGCCTTCAGAATTGAAGTACATGCAAAAGATTTATTCATGAATTCGAACTTTCATGAAATGTCCAGTATTTTGTATTGAGCTTCTGACACTCTTAAGTATTTGTTCTCACAGAGGAAATCCAAAAAATTGTTTTTTTCACTTTAACCCAACCATTTCCCTTTAGCATATTGCTCTCCAGGTTCTATTTACATGTACAAGTTCCAGACCTGGGCTCCCTGATTCCAAACAATTTCACACCATTTTTTAAATTAATTAATTTTTGTTGAAGGATAATTGCTTTACAGAATTTTGCTGTTTTCCATCAAACCTCAACACAAATCAGCCATAGGTATACATATATCCCCTCCCTTTTGAAGCTCCTTCCCATCTCCCTCACCATCCCACTCCTCTAGGTTGATACAGAGCTCCTTTTTGAGTTTCCTGAGCCATACAGCAAATTCCCATTGGCTGTCTATTTTACATATGGTAATATAAATTTCCACGTTAGAGTATAAGGAAGCAGATTATTGTGCCCTTAGTGTTTCCCAAATAATTCAGGTAGGTTTAGCCATAGCCTGGCAAGAACTGCCAGTCTTCCAGGCAACACAGACCATCCATGGAAAAAATGACTTATTGCCTGAGTCATTTATTTAAAGTCTAAAAAGAGTGGGAGCAACAGGGTCATTGCCACACTGACAGACATGTTTTGCATAAGAGGGGATTGGATAGGGACAATGAACTCTTTGAAGTGTTAGTCACTCAAGTCGTGTCCGATAATTTGCGACCCCATGGACTGTAGCCAGCCAGGCTCCTCTGTCCATGGAATTCTCTAGGCAATAATCCTGGAGTGGGTTGACATTTTCTTCTCCAGGGGATCTTCCCAACCCAGGGAGTGAACACAGGTCTCCCTCATTTCGGGCAGATTCTTTACCGTCTGTGCCACGAGGGAAGCCCAATGCACTCTTTAGGAAATGCAAAAACTGTCATACTCAAATTCTGATAGAAGAGAAAAGCTTCAAATGCCATTGTTTAATGATAAAAATAAATATTAGAAGTATGATCTTGATAACAGTGTTTAGTCTTTCTACCTCTTCACTAAAATGGAAAAAAAAAAAAAAAGCCCTCTTCCCCTCACCTTGCCTTTCCGCTTCTTCCCAAAAAGAACACCGTGATTTTTGGCTTGCGATGCTAGAATGCTGTGGCTCCTGATGCTCACAGTTGAAATATTCCAATAGCAGAAGCAGTAGGTTACCCACATGTCCAAGGGTAGCAAGCTAGGTCTCTACAGTGTGTTCTTTTCTTCCTTTAGGTAAGGCATTTGTAAAAGGGTGATATGTCCATCTGCATAACAGAAATCAAAGAACTTAAATCTGATTTATTTCATAAAATCTCACTGCACAGGTACCCTTGTAGGAATGTGGACACCTGAAAGTAAGGCATATCTCAACACTCTATTTTAAACAAACTACAGCAAGGATAAAAATATATCTGTTTTGGGACTTCCCTGGTGGAGCAGTGGGTGGGAATCTACCTGTCAATGCAGGGGACATGGGTTCAATCTCTGGTCCGGGAAGATCCCACATGCCGTGGAGCAGTTAAGCCCCTGCCCACAACTACTGAAGTCTGTGTGCCAAGAGCCTGCGAACCGCAACAAGAGGAGGCCCTGCAATCATAAGTCTACACACCACAAATAGAGAGTAGCCCCTGTGAGCCGCAACTAGAGAAAGCCTGCACACAGCGACAAAGACCCAGTGCAGACAAAAATTAAAAAACAAACAAATAAATAATAGCAATTGTGTCATTAAAAAAAATTACACCTTTGCTGGCACACCTGGCCCTTCAGGCTCAGTTTCTGGCTTCCTAGCCTCACCCCTGTGGTGGCCACCACCCACTCCTCCCAAGCACCTGAAACTGACCATGAGTCACTTCCGATGCAGTCTTCTGGGAGGTTTACACACTCTCCCTGTGCACAGATTTCCTCTAGCATCCATCTGACAAGTTGACACTCAGTTCTCCAAGAAACGTTTTTAACCCTCAGAGCACTCCCAAGAGAAGTGCTGGCGTTCTGTTTAGTTTCCCCAAGTCTTGTGTGATGACACGTACACATTACTAACCTTATTTCTTGTCTCCTTAAACCGTGAGCTCCTTATCATCGTGCTCCTAATATCTAGCCCATAGGCACTTAAGTAGTTGTTAGGTGAAGAAACACAAAACAGAACTTTTCATGCAAGAGAACAGGTGGTCTTGAAGAGCATGAAGTGAAGGCAACCAACATTATTATTATTGTTTTTGCAATATTCTATCTGATAAGCATTGTCCTAAATATTATAATATCCAGTGTTCAAGTAATCCAGTGAGGTAGCTATTGAAATTCCATAAGGTCCAATGAGGAAATAAAGACTTAGAGACAATCAGTAACTTGCCCAAAGAATGACATATGTAACAAACAGCCAGCCAGGAGAGAAACCCAGGTTTTCTGGCTGGAGAACTTTGATGGTTCTCCACAGAACAACCGACAATCAATAAGAGGGAAAACATTTAAATTGAGCTGCCTAGCACAGAAAGCAAAAATGTTCCATTTCCAATTCAAAGGTCACTTTTCCTTATGACCCAAACTGGCTCTTTTGAAAGAGTCCTGGTGAAAACATTTCATCATGTATCTTTGCCTCTTGCACACATCAGTGAGCATTCCCGCTTTTCTCTTTGCTCTCCTGATTCCTCCCGAAGCCAAGAGCAGAGGTCTTTCACCTTGGTGTTGTAAGTTCCAAGTGGGACAAAGGACTACAGTTACAGATGGCTCCTGAAAATCTCATCTGATCTTTTTCCTAAGATCAACAGATCTTTTGTTGTTTTCACTTAACAGATATTCTTAGTGAGGACTTTCAACGTGCAAGATGCTGACTGGGGTGTGTTACAGCCTACAGGATACTTTTGAAGTTTTCAAGAGTTAAGGTAAGTGAAAGTCCTTTATAGGCTTTCCAACTCAGAGGGCTATTACTCGCTCTAGTTATCAACTGGCTTAAAATACTGGATTTTTATGACTCATGGTTCTGTGGATTGACTGGGCATAGCGCTGGGTCTCATCTCATGAAGATGCAGTTAGGTGCTAGCTGGAGCTTGTCATCTAAAGGCTTGAATGGGTTGAAGTCTGTGGTACCCCCTCACGTGGCTGCCACTTGATACTGGCTGTGGGCTGTGCTGAGTCAAGTCATGTGGCCAGCCCACATATCTCAGGCTGCTTCCTATGGCATGCTGGCTAGGTTCTGAGAGGGAAAGGCAATCATAGCTCAAGATCTGATCCTCAGCTTACAACTCCCGAACTGCATTTTGTCAGTAGGGCTCCCAGAGGAAGCAGGCCAGAGCTTCCTGCCTTCATGCCACTCTCTGCCTGGCTCAGCCAGCTCCAACCACAACATCCTTCTGTGTGTACTTCAAACACTTTTAAGTAGGCGCTGAAAGGCTCTACTGAAATGAGAGCCGAGGCTGAAATTTCTCCACCTGAAATGCTGTCCCTTCATCCCTAGGGCCTGTCTTCTCCAGTCACACCACTTCTTAGGTAACTCATTTTTCGTTTTAGCCCACATAATTAGCACTTGAAGAGCAGCAGATCTTTAAGTTTCACCATATGATTCTATCTTTAACCTTTTGTTGTTAAATAATCATAGACCCACAGCAAGTTGCAAAAATTGCAGAGTCCTGTGTACCCCTCAACCAGCCTCCCTAAATGACAGCAGGTAACAACTATTACAGGGCTTCCCTGGTGGCTCAGACAATTAGGAATCTGCTCGCAACGCAGAAGACCCAGGTTCAATCCCTAGGTCAGAAAGATCCCCTGGGGAATACAAATCAAACCCGGGACGTTGATATTGGTATGATACTGTTATTAGACTACTCTCACTTCATAAAGATATTTTTTTTTTTACAAAATTATGGACATAACTCCTAAAAGGCTTCCCCTTTTATTTGGTAGAGTAGATAAAGCTGGGTCACAGGTCTTATGATAACGATGGGCTTTCCTCCTTAATTTTTATGTAAAACTATATGGCCTTACATAAGACTACTCTTAATATATGTTATATTAACAAATCACTTTTCAGATCCTAATTTTTGATAAAACAAAACTAATAGAGAGGAGGTACATACTAGATTTTTAAAAAAGCTTCGCAGAAGAGCAGACACTTACTGAACCTGACTGAGTATATACTGAAGACACCGCCAGACAAAAGAACAAAGTGATGCAAAGACACAATCCTTTCCTCAAAAGGTTCATAAACTAGAAGCAGGCATCTGAAATGAAGATGTGAGTAAGAAAAAGGAATCAAAAACACTTCTTACTGAGACCTGGGAACAAACGGCTGCTGTGTGCATCAGGAAACAGAAACAGAAACACAAAAATCATCATCACTGTTTAAAGTTGGACAGAGCTGGGTAATCCTAGGATGGAATTAAGAAAATACAAGAGCTGATTTCAAGCAAACAGCACACAGTGGGACCCATCTGGGTTTAGTTAGTACCAGGGGCCACACTCTAAAACACCTACTATGATGTCACCTTCAGGCCATGCGAACAAACTACCTTCCTCCTAAAAGAGCTGTTCACCTCCACCCGTGTCACAGCGTTCTCCTAGCCAGTTTCTTCCCCTCCCTCCACCGCTCACATCTAGACTCTGGATATTTCTCATAGCCACCCGTTCTTCTCTCTTCTCACTCATCTCAGAGCCTCATTACCCTTCTTTTTAAAAAGTAAAATAAAATGAAAGCATCATGTTTAGCTCCCCCATCTGAGGTTTCTATTAGTTCCCCAAGGCTACTGTGACCAATTAACACAACTTTGGTGGCTTCAAATTAGGGAAAACAATGTGAAGGTTTCTCAAAGATATAAAACCAGGGTCTTCCCTGGTGGCCCGGTGGCGAAGAATTCACCCTCCAACGCAAGGGACGTGGTTTCGATCCTGGTCAGGGAACAAAGATCCCACGTGCTTCGGGGCCACTAAGCCCGTGCACCACAACTAGAGAAAGCCTGAGCGCCACAGTGAAGACCCAGGGCAGCCAGAAAACACATTTTTAAAAAAAATTAAAACTAGAACTACCACGTGATACAGCAATGGCACTTCTGGGTATGTACCTGAAAGAAACAAAATCAGCACTGTATATTCACTGTCACATTACTCACAATAGCCAAAATATAGAAACGTTAAGTATCCACCAAAGGACGACCGGATAAAGAAAACACAGTAAATACTTACAGTGGAATACTGTTCAGCCATAGGAAGGAAATCCTGCCGTTTGTGGCAACACAGATGAATCTGGAGGGCATTATGCTACGTGAAAGAGGCCATGGAGAGAAAGACATTTTTTGGTAGAATCCGTAGGGTTTTCTGTATGTGTATACGATCATATCATCTGCAAAGACAACCTAACTTCTTCCTTTCTGATGTGGATGCCTTTTATTTTCTTGCCAGATTACTCTGGTTAGAATGCCCAGTACTATGTTGACTAGGAGTCAAGAATGGGGACTCTTATCTCATTCCTGATCTTAGAGAAAAAGCTTTCAATCTTTCACCAATGAGTATGATGTTAGCTGTAGGCTTACAACATATGGCCTTTATTCTGTTAAGGTATGTTCCCTCTACGGCTTCCCTGGTGGCGCAGAGGTAAAGAATATGCCTGGAATGCAGGAGACATGGGAGATACAGGTTCAATCCATGGCTCAGGCAGATGCCCTGGAGGAGGAAATGGCAACCCATTCCAGTATTCTTGCCTGGAAAATCCCATGGACAGAGGAGCCTGGCAGGTTACAGTCCATGGGGTCACAGACTCAGACACAACTTAGTGACTGAACAACATATTCCCTCTATATACAGTTTGTTGAAAAATTTTTATTATGAAAGGATGTTGTATTTTCTCAAGTTCTTTTCTACATCTCTTAAGATTATCTGATTCTTATTCTCCATTTTATTCATCTTATTTAATAGAATTAATTTATTAATAAACTATTGATTTGCCTATGTTGAACTATCCTTGTATTCTAGGGATAAACCCCCTTGATCATGCTGTATGATTCCTATAATGTGCTGTTAAATTCAGTTTGCAAGTATTTTGTCAAGAATTTTTGCACCTATATTGATCACCCATATTCATCTGTAGTTTTCTTATAATGTTTTTATTTGACCTTTTAATCAGGACAATGCTGGCCTCATAAAATGACTCTGGAAGTGCTCCCTCTGCCTCCATTTCTTGAAAGAGTTTGAGAAGATTGGTGTTATTCTTTAAATGTTTGGTAGAATTCACCAAGGAAGCCATCTGGTTCTGGGCCTTTCTTTGTTGGGAGGTTCTGGTTTACTGACTTAATCTCCTTACCCATTATTGGTCTATTCAGATTTTTGATTTCTGATTCGATCTTAATATGGTGTATGTTTCTAAGCATTTATCAGTTTATCCTAACATTATTCAACTTGTTGGTGTATAGTTGTTGATAGTAATCTCTTATGAACCTCTTTCTGTGGTATCAGCTGTCATTTCTCCTCTTTCATTTCCAATTTATTTGATTCCTCTGCTTTTATTTCTAGCTAAAGTTCTGTCAACATTGTCACCCTTTGGTGGTATCATGTTTCCTTAATTTTTCACATCCCTTGAAGTCTGCATTGCAGTCCTCCCATCTGAAGTAGTATTCACCTTCTCCTGTCTTTATTAACTGGTTCAGTAGAGAAGTATCTTCCTTCAGCCCTGCCAGTGATTCTGAGGCTTTCTGACTTCCTCTGATTGTACCTCATCCACACTTCTTGCTCCCTCTTGTGGCAGAACCCTTAGGCTTATATGCCTTCTCTTGATCAGCAGTGCATCTGGCCACGTACTGGCTGTCTTCCTCCTGTTTTGCCAAGTGAAGTTGTTTGTGTCTGACTCTTTGCAACCCCATGGACTGTAGCCCACCAGGTTCCTCTGTCCATGGGATTTCCCAGGCAAGAATACTGGAGTGGGTTGCCATTTCCTTCTCCAGGGGATTTTCCTGACCCAGGGATCAAACCCGGGTCTCCGGCACTACGGGCAGACGCTTTACCATCTGAGCCACCAGGGAACCCCAGAGGTGGCACTAAAGCTCAGTTTGCAGTTTCTCCCTAGCCGGTAGATTTGGCTCAGCCGTCTGTGTGTGCTCACCAGTCATCAGCCAGGTCCTGCTCTTGCCACTGCTGTCGGGAGCACACAGGGAGCCGGCCACAGGGTCAGGGGCTATTCGTGGGTAAGGTATCCTGAGCGCTTATGGCTCAGATAGTAAAGAATCCGCCTGCAATGCAGGAGACCTGGGTTTGAGCCCTGGGTCATGAAGATCCTCTGGAGGAGGAAATAGCAACCCACTCCAGTATTCTTCCCGTGAGAATCCCATGAACATAAGAGCCTGGCAGGCTACAGTCCATGGGGTTGCAAAGAGTTGGACATGCCTGAGCAACTAAGCACAGCACAGCATATGCTGAGCACTGCAGGTGAGGCATCCCCTGCAGCTTCAGGACAAGCTTGTTGAGTGCAGTCAGCTGGACCCGTGTGCCTTCAATGCCCTGAGTGGGCTCCCTGCCATCTCCATCTCTTCCTGCCTCCCAGTCATGCAGTCCATGTTACAGGACTCCGGATGTGGGGAGAGAGAAAGGAGCTTCTTTGGCAGCCTCCCGCATGGGCTGGGAAGCCACGTGTCACCCACAAGCTCTTACTTTCCCTGAGAGAAACTGCAGGATGAGATCTCTCCTGGCCCTAAGCTGGGTCCCCTTGGGGGCAGGGTGAAGCTGCACCTCCCGCTCTCTCAGTGCATCCAAACTCAGTTTTGGGCTCCAAAGACGGGCTGAAACTTCTCTTCTGGAAGCCCGGACTTCTCAAAGGCTCTCTGGTCGGTGGGTGACTGTTTCAGACAGTGTTTTCCAGGGGCTCCTGGACCAAGGCTGGTGGCGGGGGGAGGGGGCGCTGCTCGAGCCAGCTCACAGGCTATTTCAGGGTCCAGCCAGGGCCGAGTCTGTATCCCTACCAGTCGACTTGCGGGGAAGCAAGACTCCTTCCTCTCAGGGCCCCTTGGCACAGGGTGTTGGATGCCACAGCTCCCAGACGGTACTCCTGTTCGTGGTTCAATGCCAAATTACTGTCGCTGAGGGCAAAACAAAGAGGGCAGATGCCTTATTCTGCCACAAGGCTGATGTCACTCCTCAAGGGCTTGTCATTTTAATCTGCATTTCTTTGGGACCGTTCACTTTCTTTCTCCAGCGTTTCTTCTTTGGGAGTTTCTAGACCATGTTCTCTTCCCATTTTTCCTTGGAGGGGATGGCATTTTTGTTCCTTTTAAAATTCTTCGTATTTTCAGGATGCCAATTGTTCATAATAAATGTGGCAAATATTGCTCCCAGCTTGTGCCTTTCAGTCATGTTTATAGTGCTTTTTGGCTTGTCTTTTTGTAGTCGGAGCACCATTTCCTGATTGTATTTAAACTTACAGCACATTTTAATCATCTGCCACCAGAAGGATCAATTTGGAAGAGACCAGTTTACTGGGAAAAGTGATTCAATATCAAAACAGAAGAAAAATTTTATTGTGAAACATGCAAAAAAGAACTTCTTGGTGGTCCAGTGGCTAAGACTCTGTGCTCCCAAGACAAAGGGGCCTGGGTTTGATCCCTGATCTGGGAACTGGATCCCACATGCCACAACTGAGAGTGGGAATGCCGCAAACAGAGATCCCGCATGCCACAGTGAAGATCGAAGGCCCCATGTGCTGCAACCAAGACCCAGCGCAGCCAAATAAATACATGCAAATACTTTTCAAAAGTACAAAAAGATGAAAATTCTGTAAAAGCCCTTCATAACAACAATGCAACACAGTCAACACACATGACAGTATGTGCTTCACAGCTTCCATCCTCTGCCCCCAAAACCCTGTACTGATCCATGTGAGTGGTCGGAGTCAGCATAATGTGGAAATACAAGAATCAGCAGGATCAAGTTCAAGAAGAAGCCACATGGCTTTGTAGAATAGAACCCAATGTGAAAAGACATGTACAATAGGAATTAATATACAGCTTAACCATTCTTACAAAATTAATGGGCGTTTTTAAAGAATTCCTTTTTTTTAAGTGCAGAAATGATCTTCAATAGTCCAGGTGAGAGATGACAGATTTACAGGCACTTCAGACAAGATGACTCCAGTCATATACAAGTTTAGTTTTATTATAGGCGCTATATGCAAACATTCAGTACTTTTTGCTACTTCTGTAATCTTTTAGCAGGGCAGTCAGTTACAGTTCGAATAAGAAAATATAAATAAAAATTATACACTTTATTAACAAAAACTACTTTGAATGATTCTATAACCTTTCTAATGCAATCATACCCACTGATTTACTCCTGTCGATGATGCTTCTTTCTGTTCTTTCAATTATAAAGTCTCTGAAGACCCAGAACAGAGTGCGATGGATCTTCCACTGCGGCAGGAAATGTTAAATAAGTAACTCTACATAGTTTCTCTGTTAAGTGTTCGCTTTTTAATTTTGATTAAATGCCATATTTTAACACGAATACTATAAGACAATATTTGACAGCTTATATGGTCACTGTTGATTGGCGCTTTGTTCCAGCCTGGACACTGACCATGGTGAAATAGATGCCTTTCTGTGCCAGCAGCTGCTGGTGTGTGCCGTGCTCCTTGATTCTGCCATTCTGAAACACCACTATCAAGTCTGCATTCTGGATAGTGGACAGCCGGTGAGCGATCACGATGCAGGTGCGGCCTTCTCGGGCTTTGTCCAGGGCTTCTTGGACAACCTGTTCAATAATCACACAAATTACCTCTGGTCAGGATAATCCTCCCCCTTGAATTCCTCCTTCATAACAAGCCTCACCGTTAATGCATCCAACGATAAGTGCTTCTTTAACAGTGTCAGTGGAATACAACACGTATTTCACAAAGCAAGGGATCTGTTATATGGAAGATACCGAATCCTAGTTTGGGTTAGTTCTCGGGTAGGGGCTATCTCCAAGTTGTGACTATAAATACAGCCCCTGCGATCATTTAAAAGCATTCAGTAGTGGGCTTATCCAAGCAGCATCCTTCTGGTCTAGCACCACAGTTAAGTCAGGAAGCCTAGGCACGGGCCAAACACACCTTCTCTGAATTTTGGTATTTTTAAGATTAAAAAATAATTCTCAGTACAACATTATAAAACAATTATATTCCAATAAAAGATTTTTTTAAAAAATCTCAGAATAAGTTAATCATTAAGATTACCTGAATACTCAACTTTTTCTCAAACTAAAAACAATAGCTAGTATTTACCTAAGGAACAGCCAGGTTTAAACATTTTTCGGTGCTTCCACTTTTTGCTATAGTTGTTGAGGAGATGCTGTCAGTAGAGATGGGACCATGCCTCCTGAATGCAGCTTCTTGGATCAATACAAAGTGATCCAGGGCTATTTTTTGGAGCACACGTGCTATAAGACTAATCTGCCTCATTTCATCTTGGATCTCTTGAATGACAGCTACAGAAAGTGTTTAAATTCCACTGAAAGTAACAAAGTTTGTTATCAGCCTGAATTTTGTTCTTTACCGTAGAAGACAGTAGTGCGAATTTAAACCGTCTAAGGACAGCTGCTTCAAGTGTGAATGAGACCAATTTAAATTCTCACCTTTTCACTTTCCGTGTCCAGAGCCGAGGTAGCTTCATCCAGAAGCAAGATGTGAGGCTGTCTAACAAGGGCGCGAGCTATGGCAATGCGCTGTTTCTGGCCACCAGAGAGCTGAGTTCCTTTGTCCCCTACTCTGGTGTTGTATTTCTGTAAACAGGGTTTTGTTATTATGAAAAGCAGAACTGATAAAGCTGTGAGAAAGAGTCTGCTTGCAGAAAATAGGATAACCACTTCCATATACACAAAAAGGTTGAGGTTCAGAAGCTAAGAATGGGTTGATGAGTTTAACAGCAAATTCATAGCTCTAAATGGCAGGATTAATTTGTCTTCTTGAAAATAGACATTTGTGTCTTAAAAATTATGTTTTAGTGTGGACAAATTAACCTGAGGAAGACTACTGCTGCAATGTTAGTCTCTTCAAGCCTTCTGGTTTCACTATATTTGGGACAAAGACTGGTCAGAGGAAGGAAATTTGATTTTAACAGGCTATGCAGAATAATATAATTGAAGCTCATTTTATTTATGACCAGTAGGTGATGCTCTCTGCATTATTTCAAAAAGTGAGGAAGGGAAGACTCTTAGAACGCTAACCTTTTGCTGTCTGTTTTTATAAGACTATTTCCAAAGCGTCAACAATTTTAATGGATGCCAAGAAATTCTATCTTGGTATCTAACTTGAAAAGCTGAAATCTCCTGATTTACTTTTGTTTTTAGAATTCTCCTGACAGTAGATAATTAAGTATTAAATATGACGATAAGGACTGGAATTAATAGGGTAAATAAGTGAGAGCAGAAATGCAATGTATAACCTAGAAAACCACATTATCCTTTTTCATTCTCAGATTCTTGCCAGGCTGAAATTTTGTAAACTGTGGGCTCTGATTCTGACATGCAGAGTTTGATTTTAAATCACGTCCTACCTCCTACTCTGCTGGTGAGAACGTAAGCTGGTGCAGCCACTATGGAAATTCCTCAGAAAACTAAAAATAGAATTACCATATGATCTAGAAACACCACTCCTGGGCACACATCCAGACAAAACTCTAACTCAAAAAGATACGCGCACCCTATGTTCATAGTAGCACTGTTCACCACAGCGAGACATGGGAGCAATCTAAACATTCACCAGCAGATGAACAGTTACCAAAGGTGTGGTGCGTACATACGATGGAATACCACGCAGCCGTAAAAGAGAATGAAATAATACCATCTGCAGCCACGTGGATGCAACTAGAGATTATCACACTAAGTGAAGTAAGTCAGAAAGAGAAAGACAAATATCATATGGTATCACTCATGTGCAACCTACAATATGACACAAGTGAACTGAGCTGCAAGACAGACTCACGGACACAGAGAACAGACTCGTGTCGCCAAGGGGAGCGAGGTGGGGAGCGATGGAGAGGGAGGCTGGGGTAAAGCAGAAGTAATTACTGTATACAGGATGGATCCACAGCGAAGTCTAGTGTGAACCACAAAGGTGAAGAAGTAGGTCCTTGGGGCAAGATACACTTCATAAGCTAGATGATAATCACTCTCAGTATTTGTCTTTGTTAACCCCTATCCCAGTGGTTCTCTAACTGTACCTGCATCCCTTATCACCTGGGGTACCAGAACACAGATTCCTAGACCCCAGTTCCAAGTTTCTGGTGCAGCAGGTCTGGGGTAGGGCCTGAAAATCTGCATTTCTCACAGGATCCCAGGTGATACTGAGGTGCTGGCCTATGCCCAGACTAACTGACCTCATCATTAGTGAAGGGGATTAAAGTTATGCACTGAATGTTCCAGCCTTGGGAAGGGCCCATTATCCACAGATGGGCTAGAAGGTTAAAGCAGGGGAGAGAGGGGACACTGCTTCTTCCTGGAGGACTGTGATGTGTGGTGCCGGCAGTGATCCAGAGAAGAGCCTCAAGCAAAGGCAGTCTCGGGAGCGGCCTAGGGCCATAAGGCATTGTCATCTTTCCCCACGAGGAGAGGACCTTCTCTGCTGGTTTGAAGTTGACCTTTGTTTTCAGGGGGCAATTCCTTATAATAAAGAACATAACTTGTGATAATGGGGGGGCATGAGATAAGACAGGTCTAGTGTATATGTGTTCTCGTGTCTGAGTCTTGCAACCCTGTAGACTGTAGCCCGCCAGGCTCCCTTATCCATGGGATTTTTCCGGGCAAGAATACTGGACTGGGTTGCCATTTCCAACTCCAGACAGTCTAGATGCACTTAAAATACAGGACCTAAGCAGCTTAAGAGAGGTAAGAGGCTCCATTTATCTAATTTCCTAGGAGGAATTCGGAAGGCATCCATGGGACAACAGCCCAGGGCGGGCTTCAATATCAGTCCGGCAAGTGGAGCGTGGGATCCATGTGAGAGATGACACCATACCACGGACACTCCAATAACTCACCCTTGCTCAGAGCCTTTTTTATGAATGGGTCCAGTCCCCTGGCCTGGCCTGACTCCACAGAGAGAGGCTCAAGGCTTGGGGCAGAGCTGCAAGGAGGCAGAGGGAAGGAAGGTTGGGAGAGAAATGATGGGGAGGGTCACACCTGCTTCTGTGGGCTCCGTGCGCTGATGTGGAGGGCAAGGCCTCCCAGACGTGTACTTTTTAGTCAGACTGCTCACAGGGAGTCAGGCAGGTGGTTGGGTAAACATGACATAGGATGGGGATGGGAAGTGTCGGAAACATGACACAGACGGGGACAGGAAGTGTCCTGTAACCATGACACAGACGGGGATGGGAAGTGTCCTGTAAACATGACAGACGGGGACGGGAAGTGTCCTGTAACCATGACATAGACGGGGACGGAAAGTGTCCTGTAACCATGACACAGACGGGGACGGGAAGTGTCCTGTAACCATGACATAGATGGGGACGGGAAGTGTCCTGTAACCATGACACAGACGGGGACGGGAAGTGTCCTGTAACCATGACATAGATGGGGACGGGAAGTGTCCTGTAAACGTGACAGACGGGGACAGGAAGTGTCCTGTAACCATGACACAGACGGGGACGGGAAGTGTCATATAAACATGACATAAGACGGGGACAGGAAGTGTCAGAAACATGACACAGACGGGGATGGGAAGTGTCTTGTAACCATGACATAGACGGGGACGGGAAGTGTCCTGTAACCATGACATAGATGGGGACGGGAAGTGTCCTGTAAACATGACAGACGGGGACGGGAAGTGTCCTGTAAACATGACAGACGGGGACGGGAAGTGTCCTGTAACCATGACATAGATGGGGACGGGAAGTGTCCTGTAAACATGACAGACGGGGACGGGAAGTGTCCTGTAAACATGACATAGATAGGGACGGGAAGTGTCCTGTAAACATGACATAGATGGGGACGGGAAGTGTCCTGTAAACATGACAGACGGGGACGGGAAGTGTTCTGTAACCATGACATAGATGGGGACGGGAAGTGTCCTGTAAACATGACACAGACGGGGACGGGAAGTGTTCTGTAACCATGACATAGATGGGAAGATGCTTGTCCACAGCAGGGGTGTGTTTTGGTTGCTCAATTCTCTTCACCTTTGGGATCCAGCCCTTTACAAATCACAACCACAGGCTCCCAGGCACTGCATCTTGTGAGAGACTTACGTCTGGCAGCATCTCAATGAAGGGGTGGATGTTGGCCTCCTTGGCCGCGCGCTCAATCTCCTCCTGGGACACAACCCGGCTGTTGTCTCCATAGGCGATGTTCTCGCCGATGCTGCAGTCAAACAGAATGGGCTCCTGGGACACGATGCCCATGTGTGCACGCAGCCACTGGACATTCAGCTGCTTTATTTCCTTGCCATCGATTAACTGAAAACAAGAGATCATGGATCAGCCTCAGAACCGGAACATTTTTGAATTTAGCAAAATTAATGTTGTTATTTCCTACATTAAGACCGCAAGTTGTTATGAGACTGTTGTTGTTGCTTTATTTTGGACTGTCGAGGTTAACTGAATCAGGTTCTAACTGCATGCTTTGGGGAACTGTCATGTTTCTTGCATTTTAACTCTGGCTTCTGATATATGCATCTGGAAGGCAGAATAATTGCTGTCCCTTGGACCGCAAGATCAAATTAGTCAATCTTAAGGGAAATCAACCCTGAATCAACCCCCCACCACTGTTGGAAGGACTGATGAAGCTGAAGCTCCAGTATGTTGGTCATCTGATGTGAAGAACCGACTCACTGGAAAAGTCCCTGATGCTAGGAAAGATTGAGGGCAAGAGGAGAAGGGGGTGACAGAGGATAAGATATTGGATGACATCACCGATGCAATGGACATGAACTTGGGCAAACTTCGGGAGACAGCGAGGGACAGGGAGGCCTGGCATGCTGCAGTCCGTGGGGTCACAAAGTCGGACACAACTGGGTGACTAAACAACAGCAACAAGGCATAATAATGCCCGAGTCCTCCATCCCAGATATCCACATTCTAGTTCACGAAACCTGCTCATATTATTCACATGCAGAGAGAATTATGATGGGAGGCTGCTCATCAGCTGAGCTCAAGATGAGGAGCTTATCTTGGATTATCCAGGTGGACCCAACATAATCATAAGGGTCCTTAACTGTGGGGGGTGGAGGGCAGGAGACTGGGGATCACAGTGAAGCAACACGAGGAGGACTCGATCAGTCGTTGCTGGCTTTGAAGATGGAAGAAGGGGCCATGAGCCAGAAAAGATAAGCAAGCAGACTCTCCCTGAGGGCCTGCAGAAGGCGCACAGCCCCGCCAACACCGTGCGGTCCACTTCGGACATCTGACTTCCAGAATGCATAAGATAGACCTGTGGGGTTTTACTCCCCTAAACTGGCTGTAATTTGTTGTAGCAGCCACCAGAAACTAATAAAACATATTCTATTTCTGGAATGTATTCTGGCATTCTTTTTTTTTTTTTTAAATAAGATGACTTTTTAATTTTAGTTTTCTGGCCATACCATGTGGCACACAGGATCCCAGTTCCCCAACCAGGGACTGAACCCTAGTTCAACTGGAGTCTTAACCACTGGACCAGCCAGGGAAGTCCCCCATCCTTACGGCTCTGTATCAATTTTTCACAGGAAAAGCATCCACAATTCGATTGGAAATAACTAACTGCTATCACCACATAACAGGCCTGGAGGTCACATTTCTGATCTGACCTGTTAGTCAGGATCAGCTTTTTGAGGACTCAAGTGAAACAGAAGTGAGCGTGGGAGGATGCCGCTATCTCTCTAAATAGTTGTTGACCTTAGGAAAGTGAGTTAGTACCTCTGTTTCTTTGCACATAAAATGGGAATGATTATAATCCCTAAACTCCGGAATTGAGGATTCAGCGACATCAGCAGGGACCCCACTGAGCACAGTGCTGGGCACAGAGTGTGTGAAGGACTGTCTGTGGTTTGGAACGGTGCCTGTGTGATGCACTTGGAACCACAGCAGAGGGACAGATGTCTGAGGGGATGAAAGGATGGACAGACATCTATAGCTTACCCAGAGCAGCAGGAGGGAGAGCCTGGCCTTTCTCTAGGAACCTGGTTCCCCTTGGATCACTCTGCAGAAGCCTGGGCATGCCCATTACAGCCTCGCAGATAAAAATCCTTCCTTTCTGATGGAGATGTATCTGCCCCAAAGATCTACTTTGCAAGAGAACGCTGGCATTCAAGTGAGAGCTGCCATAACCGCGGAAGAAGACATCAGTGACTCAGCTTCGAGCTTTTCTAATACTGATGAGTATATCCCGAGCTATAAATATACTCTGAATCCCATGTGCCCGGCTGCCCGCCTCTGGGAGACAGCTGGCCAAGGACAGGGTACATACGGGCTTTGCTGCAGGAAGGTAGCTTCTATTCGTGAAACTAGCAGGTGCAAAGATGGATGGAAAACACAGCCATGACCTTATTAGCACCCAGCCCAGTTGCCATGGAGACTATTCCAAGCATCTATGCTCCAGGCTTCCTCGTGGTGTTAAGTGAAAGTGGAAAGTAGAGGCTGAAGAGAGGAAGGAAAAACCACACAAGGATGGTTACAAACCATATAGCAGGTCAGGCTAGATGGAAGACTGCGCACTTCAGAAATGGAGAACTGAGGGAAGAAAAAGAATTTTTTTCCAGACTTATACCCCTAGGGGGCTTCCCTGGTGGCTCAGATGGTAAAGAATCTGCCTGCAATGCAGGAGACCCAGGTTCAATCTCTGGGTTGGGAAGATTCCCTGGAGAAGAGAATGGCAACCCACTCCAGTATTCTTGCCCGGAGAATTCTATGGACAGAGAAGCCTGGGGGCTACAGTCCACGGGGTTGCAAAGAGTCATACACAACTGAGCAACACACACACACAGACAGACAGACAGACAGACACGCACACACACACACACACTACTAGGAGAAAAAAAGACAGTTTAATATAATCAGATGAATATGACTGATCCCTGCAAGCTTCAATGAGTTTTTCCATCAGACATATAATAAGATGCTTAGAGCTCCTCATCCCCACACTATACACAGCTACTGCTAACTATTTAAAACTTGTGTTTCCTAAAGGATCCTTTCCTGAGGGAAAATATGTTTAAACGTCCAAATGTAAAAAGATTAATGCACATCTTCTTTGGCTGAGGCACGGGTGGTGATCTGAGGAAGACCAAGGAAATCCAGTGAGTCTGTGAACACTGCTCAAAAGATCCTGGCCTAAGTGAAAATCTCAAGTAACACACTGACAGTAACAATGAAAGGCTAAATTAAAATGATGAGCTATCCCTATTCTAGACTTAAATCTACTGCCTGATTTCAGTAGCACAATCAAATGTTAAATATGTATCATTTTCCTGTATGTATTTACTCTGAAATAATCATTTTAGACAAGTTATTGAGCACTGATTATATTATAGGTCCTGTGTTGAAGTACGCCTCATGCACTCTCTCATTTAATCTTGACAAAACTTGCAAGATCGGTGTGATTTTAATCCCCATTTTACTGATGAGGACACGAGCAGAGTTCCGTCGCTTGTGCAGGGTCACATTCTTAGTGGCTAAGGGAGCTCAGGTCTGCACACTACAGGTTAGATTTTGGCTACACAATGGTTGAGAATTGAAAAATACTTTCTGTCTTCTTTCAAAGGAACAATGTGTCCATCTTAGCCCAGGCACCCAGTGGGTAACAGCCAGATGACAGGCTTCTAGCTGTGTCCTAAGAGGGAGAGAGGACTCTGATGGTGGTGTGAAGGATGGGCAAAGGGAGAAAGGAAAGGTCAGGGGAAGACCAAAGACTCGAGTGAGTCTCAGTGAAGCTAATGAATGTAAGATTCAAGGACCCTCATCTGCAGGCAAATGCTAGGAGTTACACAATGTCCTGGGTGAGGGGAGGCCAGGCTGCAGTCAGGGGGTTTTCTGGCTAAGCCTTTAGGATAACTTGCCTAAAAAGGAGAGGGACCAGAATCCTTAAGGCTTTAATATTTTGTTGTGAAATTTTTTCATTAGAAGTAAATATTTACGCTTGTGACTAATTCTGTGTTCCTAACTCTTTCAAGTATGGTCCCTGAAACTGTACAACTTTCGGGCCCCACGAAACTCAGAACCTCTACTCTCTGAACAATCCCATAGCTTCATTTTGTAAGACTCGCCACAGTGTGACCTGAAACTTGCAAAGTTACCAGTTCAGTGGTCCTCAAAGTCTGGTTGGCATCAGAATCATCTGGGAAAGTTTAAAAAATGAAAAGGCCGGGTCCTAACCTGTGTGAATGAGCCAGGGTGGCTGCATTCTTTGTGAGCTCTCCAGAACATTCGGACCCACACCAGTCTGAGAACCAGCGCTCAGGTCAACGTTGCTAAGTGTGACTTGAGGCTTGCTGATGGTCACGAGCATTTCCTGACCTCAGGGTCAAGTCCTTGCTTCAGTTCTTACAATCAAATGACGCTCCGGTCCCCAGACTCATTTTTTTTTTTCATGGCAGTAAGAACTAATTGCTAATAACCTATTGACTTAGTCTTTATGATCACCAACTGATGTTCATAAACAGAACCTGGCACATTTACTAGCCTTTATTGGGGCACTTCCATTAAGAAGGCCGGCCGCTGTGTAGCACTTGGTGGCATCTCAAAGCTCTAGTGCAAACACACAGGAGCAGATCATCGTGTTCCTCCAACAGATGAGGGCGCTTTGTTTGCAGTGTATCATCACTGTAGTCCTGAGAGGGTTATTCTACGCACTCAGCACTCATTTCCATATTCTTGTGTGTCTGTCCTTTCACCTATCAAGGGACTGCAGGACTAAAATCTATTTCCTAGGCTCCCTTCTGCCGCCAGCAGTAACTGAGGTTCTACCAGTGAGATGCCCGGTGCAAAACCTGGAAACCAGAAGTTGTGGTAAACCGTCACCCGTGTTCCGGCAGAAAGGAGCTTTTGCAGCAGCGAGACTCTGTCCTTGTGTCTTCAGGCTTGGAGCAGCTGTGACATGGGCACCAGTCCCGGCAACTTCCTGGCCACAGGATCCCAGCTGCGGCACTGATTTGAATGCTGGGAGTGCTGACTCTGACTCCCCTCTGCCAGTGATGATGTGAGCGCTGAACCCCCTTATTAAACGAGCAGCTGCTCAGATGCCCACAGAGCTTTGTTTCCTATGCTGAACCATAACTGGTACGGTTCATGCCTTTAATTTTGCTCCCCTGTGTTAATGGATGTGGAGAATACTCATTTATTTCTTTACTTTCTTGTAGTCTGATTATTTTACTGTTACCATTATTGCTGTTTTCAACTCCAACGTTTTGTTATTACCAAGAGTTTTTCCCACTACAGAGACTATGAGAGCAGTTGTGCGGGCAGGCTGGGGAATGAAATTTTTTGCCTTTCCTAAATGGGTTATAATCAAACAAGTTTGAGAGTCATTATTCTAATTAAATCTGCTATTTCAGCTAACTTGTGCTGCATGCGTGCATGATTAGTTGCTTTTGTTGTGTCCCACTCTTTGTGACCCCGTGGACAGTAGCCCGCCAGGCTGCTCTGTCCATGGGGATTCTCCAGGCAAGAATACTGGAGCAGGTTGCCATGCCCTCCTCCAGGGGATCTCCCGGATCCACGGACTGAGCTCATGTCTCCTGAGCCTCCTACATTGGCAGGCGGGTTTTTTACCCACTTGGGAAGCCCAACTTATCTTATGCTACATTAGGGACAAATCACTTATCAGCCACACCTCATATTATCTTTCATCAAACAACATCTTGACTGCACACTCATATAGCCTTATGCCTCTAGTTCTAGTTTTCCTTTAAGAATCAACTCTAGATTTATCATCTGTTTTAAAAAATTTTTTGACCACACCAGGTGGCATGTGGGATCTTACTTCCCCCACTAGGGATCAAACCCACATCCCCTACATTGGAAGCATGGAGTCTTAACCAATGGACCCCGGAGACGTCCCAAAGTCTATCTTCTTTAACTCATGAAAGGATGTGCCCTATCTCTTCAGTTAAATTCTTTAACTGGAAGATGATTAAAATTTTTAATCATCCTCTATAATTCATTAGAGATTAGCATATAACATGCTGCTTAATAAATGTCTCTTAAGGACCATGATCATTGTCTCAGAGTCAACATTTCCTCCTCTGATGGCTTCATTTGTCAGGAAGGTCTTCACTGAGAGTTCTCTGTCCAAACCTTGAACATAAAACTGAAGCATAAAGTCAGAATTCACAGAAGATATGTGATGAAGTAGTAAAAATAAGGAACCAAGCTTAAAGAAGAACAAAGCGTACATAACTGTCACAGAATAGACTCACTAAAGGCACAACTGTCTTTGGATACAGTAAGAGATATTTATGATCACTGTGATTACTGTGAGGAAGTGCAAAGAGCCCTCACCTACAGGTAGAAAATGCTATTTCCATGTCAACCATTAATACAAGCAGGACCCATAAGGAGCTGGCGGGCATCACCTCACTGTACAAAGCAGGTGTCCATCCTGGTTGGGCAGTGCCCAGGCCATTCCAGTTGTTGAATATTTTGAATGTCACCCCTGAGTATAACCGATAACTCAAGGCCTACATAATGGAAATGTTTTGCTATAAACTTCACTCCTTCCTAATATGATTCTTTTCTAGTCCCCATTACAGTCATTTCAAAATTTACTATTTTGGGGAAATCTCTGGTGGTCCAGTGGTTACAACTTCGTAATTTCACTGCAATGGCCCAGGTTCCATCCCTGGTCAGGGAACTAAAATCCCATAAGCTGCACAGTGTGACCAAAAAATAACAATAAATAATGTCCCTACTCCCTTCACAACGCCTATCTCATTCCCAGTGCCTAAGATAGTCCCTGACAGGCACTCATTGACAGTTTACTGAATGTCCCACGAATCAATCTGACCCTTCACTTACCCTTTTAGTTTAGAAAGAAAAGAGAATCCCTCTATGTTCTTTATTTACTTCCCAAATTTGCTGATATTGCTTTTTTTTTTTCCTTAGAAGGTCTCTGAATTTCCTTTCTCCATCAATGGTTTTATCCCATCTTCAGCCATAAAAATGTTCAAGATTCCCCGTGATGAAGGTCTTCCCTGGGTTCTGCCCAGTCGTATTTTCCTTCCCTCTCCTTTGATCTGCTGCTAATCTCCACACACCTCGTCTCCGTTTCCCTCCTAACCACACCTCAGCCACGCTCAACTGTTTTCTCCCACCATCACTTCACTCAGGAGACTGTGAAAGGTCAGAAGCAGCCCATTAACTGCCAGCTCCTCCCACGTCTTTTCAGTCTTCACCGTACCCCGTCTCTCCACGGCGTCTGCCACTGGGGACCGCCTTCTCCTTGCCATACCGGGCTTCCATCTGGCTTCTCTCAGCGCCCCTCCTCTGCCTTTCTGGATGTCCACCCCCCCACCCCCCAGCCCCCACTGATCCTCTCATGTAACTGAGACCAAGGGAAGGGGGACGGCAGGCAAAAAGGCTGCCTGTCGAGGAGGGGAAGGTAGTACAGTTGAGGGAAAAGTTGGACAAATTGGCTGGAACGGTGGACACAGCTTTGAGACTATGTCAAGGAGGTCAGGCCATTGTTTAAAGGTTTATAAAGCCATGGCTTATGGTCGAGAATTAAATACATCTAGGCATTAAGAAGACAAAAAATTTGGAATGAGCTGAACAAGAAAGGATGCTCAGAAGGACCTAGAGATTATTATACTAAATGAAGTAATTCACACAGAGAAAGGCAAATATCATATGCTATCACTCACGTGGAATCTAATTTTTTAAAATTATACAAATGAACTTTACAAAACAGAAAGGAGACTCTCAGATTTCGAAAACACACTTATGGTTACCAAAGGGGAAACATGTTGGAGAAGGATAAATAAGGAGCGTGGGATTAGCACACACAATCCTCTATATATAAAACAGATAGCTGACAAGGACCTCCTGTTGAGGGAACTCCACTCAATACTCTGTAACAACCTGCATGGGTAAAGAATCTGAAAAAAGCGTGGATATATGTATATGTGTAACCGAACTGCTTTGTCGTACACCTGAAACTAACACAATATTGTAAATCAACTACATTCCACAAAAAAATAAAGAAAATAGTGCGCTCACCACTGTGCCAGCCAAGGGGTCATAGAACCGCTCCAGGAGCTGGACGACCGTGCTCTTCCCGCAGCCGCTGCTGCCCACCAGGGCCAGCGTCTGGCCCTTCTTCACCTCCAGGCTCAGCCCCCGAAGCACCGGGATGTCTGGTCGAGTGGGGTAGTTGAACACGACGTCATTAAATGCCACGTTTCCTTCCACTGTACTCTAAAATCAGGACAGTAACAGTAAATTTCATTGCTGCAATCCTGAAAACTGACTTTAGAGCCAATCCTCTGTACTGCCAGGTATCAGAGGGCAGCGACCTTGGATTGCAATCAAGCTTCAGTTGTAACTGCTAGAAAGTAATACAGATCTAAAAGGGTCAGCATTTCCACAGCATGTCTCATTAACATAATACAAACGTGATAACCCAAAGCTATAACAGAACTACCTACACATAATAAAACCTGATTCGCAGGATTTGTGTATAAAATGGGCAGTATTCCTATATCCCTGTGGCTCTGTTATATAAAAGTACTAGATGTTAACATGTATCAATATTATCAGCATTTATTAAAATGAACCCCTGATCAAGAAAGTTTCATTTTACTACCAGCAAGTAAAAGCACAGATTTTATTAAAGTTCCACTTAGAATACATTCATTCATCAGTTAGGAGCAGGTCACGTAATCAAAACACGAAACTGACCGGCTTTAGGCCTTCTGTGCTGTAGCTGTCGATCAGAGGAATTTTTTCAATGATATTGATGACGTGGGCTGCTGACACTTTGGCCTTGGCATAGTCAGGAGCAAATGAACTGACCTGTCCCACAGCCATGGCACCAAAGACAATAGCTGAGAACACTCTGCCAACAACAAAGACAAAATGTGTCAAGAGTTAACGACTGCAATGCCCAAAGGGTGGCACTTCTACAACCTGAGAGCGCTACCTCGAAGAATCCCAACACATTAGTCGAAAAATAAAACAACCGTTTCCTTATAAGTTCATATCACTGTGGTTAACTGATTGTAAAATGACCCCACGTTTCACCTCTCTCTGGGTTTTCGCCTTCTTATAATGTGACCTTGCAGCCTCTCCGTGGAAGAAGTGGAATTTGTCTTCCTACCCTTGGAATCTGGGTTGGCCTTGGGACTTGCTCTGGCCAACAGGATGTGGTGGAAGTGACGGTTTCCAGCTCCAAGCCTACAATTCAGGGGGCCTTGTGTGCTCCTGTCTCTCTCATTCCGCCACAACCACAAGCCCGGCTGGCTGGCTGGAGGACAAGGCACGGACAGAAGAGTGTTGTGTGGGCCCCACTGCTCACTGCACACACGCATAAGCCCAGCTGAGATCTCCTCTGCCTAGGCCAGACAGCAGAACTGCCTGGCTGACCCCAGACTTCAGAGCCAAGAACAGATATTCACTATTGTACATTCCTGGGGGCTAGCGGGTGGCTGTCTTGCAGCAGTATCTGTGGCCATCAATAACGGATATAGGCAGTTTTGCTGGAATTGGATCAGAGTCTTAGAAAAGCTGTGAGCCATGCAGCAAACAAGAGAGTTCCTTAAACAGCCACATAGTGTGCTGGTCTCAAGATGCACTGAGTTCTTTTTGGGTTTTTTTTTGGCCATGCTGCAGCTTCTGAGATCTTAGCTCCCCCTAGGGATCGAACCCAGGCCACAGTATAGAAAGCAACCGAGTCCTAACCACTGGACCACCAAGGAAGTCCCTGCATCGCCATTCTTAATCTACATCATGGGAATCATAGCAACTTCAAGTCAGGAAGGACTTCACAGGACGTCAAGTCCAGCTCTCCAAGTTTGTGCCAGGGCGCACACCCCAGGCCAGCTCCCATCCTTTGTTTCAGGAAGGAGGAAGTTTGCTAGAGGAAGTCTTTTGTTAATCAAAGAGAAATGTACATCCTTTTGCCTAATACTGCCCTTCAAAGAACTGGAATATTATTTAAAAAGCCCTTTGCATCTTTGGTAACTCCTTTCACTCCCAACATTCCAGCTGCCCTTCTCTGGACACATTGATCAAAATGTCTTTTTAAACAGTAGGCCTAGAACCGATACAACACTGGGGATCTTCCCAGGATCATACCATGAGTCCATCAGGTCTGTTTCTTTGGGCTCTATGCCTGAGCCAACGGAGCCCACAGCGCTGTTTCTACACACCTCTGAACAAATCACTCAGATGGTTCATTTGGTCTGCTTATCTAGACCTGTGGGATCTTTTTCAAACAGATAACTCTTCAGACAGGTCTCCCCTATCCCTTACTCAGAAGACTGATTTTCTGAATCTAACAATCCAAGAGTCAGTAACTTCCATCAGTTGAATACCTTAACCTCAGAGTAAAGCACTAATTTGGATTCTCTGGTGACTTAGACAGTTAAGAGTCTTCCTGCAATGCTTGTGAACTGTGGTGTTGGAGAAGACTCTTCAGAGTTCCTTGGGCTGCAAGGAGATCCAACCAGTCCAACCTAAAGGAGATCAGTCCTGGGTGTTCATTGGAAGGAATGATGTTGAAGCTGAAACTCCAATACTTTGGCCACCTGATGCGAAGAGCTGACTCATTTGAAAAGACCTTGATGTTGGGAAAGATTGAGGGCAGGAGAAGGGGACGACAGAGGATGAGATGGTTGGATGGTATCACCGACTCAATGTACATGGGTTTGGGTGGACTCCAGGAGTTGGTGATGGACAGGGAGGCCTGCGGTTCATGGGGTCGCGAAGAGTCGGACATGACTGAGCGACTGAACTGAACTGAGTTCAATCCCTGAGTCCGGAAGATACCCTGGAGATGGACATGGCAACCCACTCCAGTATTCTTGCCTGGAAAATCCCATGGACAGAGAAGCCTGGTGGGCTACAGTCCATAGGATTGCAAAGAGTCGGACACGACTGAGAGACTACACTTTCACTTTCAAAGAAATAATTATAAAATAATTATCTAATCGAAGCACCAATACCAGTGAAGCCTGATTACAATCCTTTGGCCATAGTTATAAAGAGCACCTGCATGTCATCTGTCAGAGAAAGGTTGAGTGGAAATTTTACAATCTTCTGTTGGGGTCATCCTGAGAAACCTGGAATGCATGCACAAATCAATGTCTAAATAGGATGTAAATATACTGACACATCCTTCCAAGTTTCAATGATGCTGGTTTAACTATAAAACTGTGTCACCCTGATTATGGTATGTTATGAAAGGGCAGCTCAGACATCACCAAATCAAGACACTCAGAAAAATTACACTCACTTTTCACTATCAAACCACATATTTTAGTTTAACTGTATATTCAGTATTTTAGAAGGAAGTCCAGGCCTGTCTTCTGACTCAGGTACAATCTTCTGCATTTCACAGTGATGAGCCAGATGTTTCCATAGAGCTTTCCTTTTTCATTCCTCAATTTCTCCAGCTCTTACCTTCTAATTCCTTTTCTCTTATTAAGCAAAGCAAATGTATCCTAGAATATTCCAGAGCTCTCAGAACTCAGTGCTCCACATCTATTCTTTAGCTGCCCTGTTCAGAATCTTCTCAAAGGAACTAGGTACTTGACTCTGGGTGAGGCTTCTTCCCAAACACCCAGACCTGCTGGAAACCCCTTGATGAATCACAACCCCACCGAGCCATGTATTTGAGAAGGTCAAATGTGTGAGTCAGTACTGGGGAGAAGGGCAGATGCCAATTCCCCAAATGAAATGGGATGCTTTCAGAGTAACACACGGAAACTCAGAGGCAAAACGCCAACTTCTGAATCACCAAAATCTCTTCATGAAGCTCCACAGTAAGGTTTCCTATCCAGACATGAAGCAGATGCACCTTGGTTTCATTTCTAGAGCCCAACTGTCAATAGGAGCCCCGTACTTACAAGAGAACATCCTGAAACTCCATGATGCCTTGTGCCACCAAGTAGGCACCAAACCGGAAACAGCCAGCATAGGAGAAATACATCATTGCCTGGGTGAAGGCAAATGTAATTCCAAAGACATGTGCTTTCCTCAAAGAGTTTCTGAAAAGAAGACATTCTGACATTTACTTGACTTTCATTTCTCAGTCCTTAAAAGATAATCTTTGATGCGTTAGCAGTAGGGGATGGTGGCATAGCAGACAAAATGGGTTTCATTTCCAAAACCCTAAGTTTGGTCATCACATCTCCACTTTAATGGAGAACTAACCACACCTCGAAGTGTTGAGGTCAAGGTAAAATAAGCCAAGGACAAGAAGAGTTTGTTAGGGGTTAGAGCACTCCTTCCTTCCCCACCACCCGTGGACATGTAACATATTTGTACTCTACACTGAACAATCACTCAACACGTGTTGACCCAACACCCATGAGCTGCAGGGACGTGAAGGGCCACGCAGAGGTGCCAGCTGTGTTCTTGACCTTGGGGACCCAGGAGCTGAGCTGGATGATTCATGCAGTGGAAGTTTCCCTTGTAACATGTTACAGCAAGAAATGAGGAGGCACCAGTGGCACCCCACTCCAGTGCTCTTGCCTGGAGAATCCCATGGATGGAGGAACCTGGTAGGCTGCAGTCCATGGGGTCGCTAAGAGTCGGACACGACTGAGCGACTTCACTTTCACGTTTCACTTTCATGCATTGGAGAAGGAAATGGCAACCCACTCCAGTGTTCTTGCCTGGAGAATCCCAGGGATGGGGAGCCTGGTGGGCTGCCATCTATGCGGTCCCACAGAGTCGGAGAGGACTGAAGCGAATTAGCAGCAACCCTCTGGGGGTTTAGGGAAGGCGCCCCCAGGGAGTTAACACGTGTGGTTTTGAGCCACATGGAGCTGGGTGGTGTGGGCGCAGACTGGTGAGTGGGCCTGTTTCAAGCAGAGCAGCTCAGCTTCTGTTTCGAGGACTGGGCTTTAAACAATTTTTTTCCTATAAAAAGGGTCTACTATAAAACCCAAATCTGTTCATTGTATAAGAAACAAAAGAGTCAAAGAGGTCGGGCCTGCTCGTATCCACGTCACTTTTTAGAGCACTCACCGTGAGTTCATTAAAGGACAAAGGGTCTGCACTGGAGACAGGTACAGAGAACAAGGAAGGGAGGGTGTCCTCAGGAAGCACCACACCCTCAAGCCTCACAGACACCCCAAATTTCACGTTCCACAAAGAACTCATTCCCAGCAGGATCATGTAGTAGGGTCATCACGCAAACACAGGGTCAGAGCCATTCTCAGTATCCTGGCTCCCTCCCCTGCCCTCGGTTACCTGTTCTCACTGGATCTACCTCAGAGATGTCCTTGCCTTAGGTCAGGTCCTGTGATTCCTCTCTCGGAGAATTACAACTGCTTCCAATTGGTTCCCTTTTAGAAGTCTCTCCACTAACTCCCTACCTTCTGTCAAACTAATTTTCCTGAAAACAAACCTGATGATTGAAAAAGTCCCCATACTCCCCTCCTACTCGTCAGTGGCTATTACCTGTATGGTACCTGCAAACTCTGGGCATACATATATTCAAACCTCTCCTCCCGAGTCAAAGAAACAACAGTCCGGAAGTTTTCTATCGCTTCAGTGGCAATCTGTAACAGAGAACACTCCGTCACTAAGGTACAAAAGCCAGCAGTGGCAACGAGTTGGAATTCCACTAGAGAGATTAATATTATATATTAAATAATATTTATTATGACCTCTGAGTTTCTTTGCTATGGAAAGAGATACTAAGTACATTATCAAATTGAGTTTTAGATCTGGAAAGAACATGAGCTAATTTAAACTCCTCTCTGCAGAAAGAGATTCTCAAGTGTCAACAGATGAAGGCCCTTACCTAAAGCCACATAGCTTTACAGGAGCGAAAGTAACCTAAGAACTCAGTATTTTACCTCTATTGAAGTGCTCTTTCTTCTATGATGGTCACATTTTCAGTTCATAATTATTATATATAAATTATTATAGTATCATTATAATTGCTATTATTAAAAATATATAATGTTTATATTTTTCTCTGCATAATTGTCATTTGAGACAACTAAAGAATATTTGGAAAATATTGAAAAGATAAAGAAGGTAATGAAAAATTACATATTAGTGTATTTTACATAATACCTTACATGCTGTTATTTTCTAAAAATATACCTGTTTAACAAAACTGGGCTGAGGTTCTATGTTTGGCTTTACAGCCTTATTTTTTACTTTAACAAATATCAAGAGCCTTTTCCAAGGTTATTAAATATATATATTAACAATGAGTTGTTTAAAGGACCACTGAACAAAGCTTTTACTGAACTAAGTTTTCAATTCTTACTAAAAAGAATGCTATGAAAACATCCTTGCACATTTATGTCCATATTAAATTATTGTCTTAGACATTCTTAAAAGTGAGTTAACAAGATCAAAGAAAATAAACTAATTTTTAAGGAGTACAGCACATATTAACACTTTGTTTTCCAGAAAGTCACTATCATTCGATTATGTTTTAGTTGAAAGTTAACTTCTAACAAGGCTATCTCATTAGGACACAAACATCATTACCACTTTTTAGAGTCTGGGTAAAAAGGCTATAGAAAATACAGAAAACACCAGTATACAATACAAAATGATACTTCAGCCTGCTTCAGCGTGGGACCTTAAAACATCTCTCTGTCTGCTCTCATCTATAAAATGAGGGTAGACAAGAGGGTCTCTGGAGTCCCTTTTAACTCTAATTTTAAGAGAAATAAGTTTTAGATTGTAAGTCTAAATTATAAATCACTATGAGAAATTACCCATATTAAGATGTTCTTCCTTTCTCTGGCCTCTTCCCTGGTCAGAACTGACTCTAATACAGACAAATTCAATTATATTATAGTGATTTATGGCAAAACAAAAATCACAAACCTAAACTCTCACTGATTCTTTACTGAATCCTATACCAATACCTACCTTTAAAGATAATAGTGCATATTTGATATGATGTTGTTAGTTTTAAAGACTAATGCAAAAGGCTACTAGAAGAAAGAAATTAATACCATATTCTTAAAAACAAAAAAAGTATTTTAAAAATAAAGTTAAAATTATTATGTTCTGACCCAGCAGGCCAACAAGAATGAACTAAGTTTACCATAAGCTACTAACAAATACAGGGAAATGTCCAGATTCAACTTATGTTAAAATATTTTATGCAATTATTTACATATTATAAAAATTATACTTATTTTAGAAAACACTAACACTGCAGAAAGCAAAAAGTTAGAAGAAAAAAATCCACCTCCAGTCAAACCCTCAGTGATGACCTCAGAGTAGAAATATTTTCATTTATGAGGCTTCAAACAAAGAAAAGAGGCTTTTTTTGCATTAGTTAAGAAAATTCAGCAAACTTTATAACTGTCTGCTGGAAAAAAACAGACTTTACTGTGAATTTCAATGTAATGATTTTAAGAAATACTTATTTCTGGGCACATTTTTTCTTATGCCAGTGTGTGTATTGTTTGGTTTGTAACATCATCACTTTATTGTGTGTGGAGAGCCCAATAAAAGTGAGAGTTCATGAGCTGCACACCTTGAATAGTGAGTAAAATAATATAATCACTGCAAAATCATCTTCATCTTGTCACACAAGAAGAAATTAGGAAAAGGCTTAATTACTATTCTGTACCCTCGCAGGTTCATTTACTCCAAATTTTACATAGAGATTCAGTAACCACTATGAGGAAAGGGACACTGTAATTCAAGAGGAGGAAATATCAATAGCACTGGGTTTCCCTCAGAAACCATCATGTACTAAATGATTTTTAGGAATGCAAAAAATATGCACAGGTTTCCTGAAAAACCTCACACTTCTCCTCCTACCCTTGTAGAAACTCAAGTGTGATTACAGCTTTTATTTCTAAAAAAGAAAAAGCATCTATTCTATAAAAATGTTCATTCGTGAATAATATGACAGAAATCAATGGAGCAGAGACCACGAGCAGTGTAGAGGTTTTAGGAGCTGGCTCTGACATCACACAGTCCTGCTCTGCAATCCTGGCCCTGCTCCGTCCTTTTAAGGGGAACAACAGATATGATACTGTCCCCACCTTAGTAGGGAAGACGGTCATTAATCAATAAACAAGTGGGAAAGAAACATTAAGTGCAGAAAAGTGTCAGTAATGAATTCGAATGTCAGGAGAGACCTCTCAGAAGAGCTATGAAGACCAGAGGGAACCAGCTTGGAATTTTGTAGGACCGGAAAGAAGGCCCATGAGGCCAGGGCAGGTGGATGAGGGAGACAGCACAGCAAGACAGGGTCAGAGAAGTCATCATGGGCTGAGTCATGCAGAGTTTAATAATCCAGGGTTGATTCTATTGCCAGTGTGATCAGAAGTCACTAGAGGGGTGGAGGTTCAGTTCAGTTCAGTCGCTCAGTTGTGTCCAACTCTTTGCTACCCCATGAACCACAGCACGCAGGCCTCCCTATCCATCACCAACTCCCGGGGTTCACCAAAACGCATGGCCATCGAGTCAGTGATGCCACCCAACCATCTCCTCCTCTGTCATCCCCTTCTCCTCCTGCCCTCAATCTTTCCCAGCATCAGGGTCTTTTCAAATGAGTCAGCTCTCCGCATCAGGTGGTCAAACTATCAAAGTTTGAGCTTCAGCATGAGTCCTTCCAATGAATGTTCAGGACCTCTTTCCTTTAGGATGGACTGGCTGGATCTCCTTGCAGCCCAGGGGACTCTAAAGAGTCTTCTCGAATACCACAGTTCAAAAGCATCAATTCTTTGGTGCTCAGCTTTCTTTATAGTCCAACTCACATCCATACATAACTACTGGAAAAACCATAGCCTTGACTACACGGACCTTTGTTGACAAAGTAATGTCTCTGCTTTTCAATATGCTATCTAGGTTGGTCATGACTTTCCTTCTAAGGAGCAAGTGTCTTTTAATTTCATGGCTGCAATCACCATCTGCAGTGATTCTGGAGTCCCCCAAAATAAAGTCAGTCACTGTTTCCACTGTTTCCCCATCTCTTTCAATGAAGTGATGGGACCAGATGCCATGATCTTAGTTTTTGGAATGTTGGGCTTTAAACCAACTTTTTCATTCTCCTCTTTCACATTCAGCAACGGGCTCTTGAGTTCCTCTTCACTTTCTGCCATAAGGCTGTTGTCATCTGCATATCTGAGGTTATTGATATTTCTCCCGGCAGTCTTGATTCCTGCCTGTGCTTCCTCCAGCCCAGCATTTCTCATGATGTACTCTGCATATAAGTTAAATAAGCAGCGTGACAATACACAGCCTTGACATACTCCTTTTCCTATTCAGAACCAGTCTGTTGTTCCATGTCTGGTTCTAACTGTTGCTTCCTGACCTGCATACAGGTTTCTCAAGAGGCAGGTCAGGTGGTCTGGTATTCCCATCTCTTGAAGAATTTTCCACAGTTTATTGTGATCCACACAGTGAAAGGCTTTGATATAGTCAATAAAGCAGAAATAGATGTTTTTCTGAACTCTCTTGCTTTTTCCATGATCCAGCGGATGTTGGCAATTTGATCTCTGCTTCCTCTGCCTTTTCTAAAACCAGCTTGAACATCTGGAAATTCATGGTTCACGTATTGCTGAAGCCTGGCTTGGAGAATTTTGAGCATTACTTTAATTGTGTGAGATGAGTGCAACTGTGTGGTAGTTTAAGCATTCTTTGGCATTGCCTTTCTTTGGGATTGGAATGAAAACTGACCTTTTCCAGTCCTGTGGCCACTGCTGAGATTTCCAAATTTGCTGGCATATTGAGTGCAGCACTTTCACAGCACCATCTTTTAGGATTTGAACTAGCTCAACTGGAATTCCATCACCTCCACTAGCTTTGTTTGTAGTGATGCTTTCTAAGGCCCACTTGACTTCACATTCCAGGATGTCTGGCTCTAGGTGAGTGATCACACCATCGTGATTATCTGGGTCGTGAAGATCTTTTTTGTACAGTTCTTCTGTGTATTCTTGCCACCTCTCCTTGATATCTTCTGCTTCTGTTAGGTCCCTACCATTTCTGTCTTTTCTTGAGCCCATCTTTGCATGAAATGTTCCCTTGGTATCTCTAATTTTCTTGAAGAGATCTCCAGTCTTTCCCATTCTATTGTCTTCCTCTATTTCTTTGCACTGATCACTGAGGAAGGCTTTCTTATCTCTCCTTGCTATTTTCTGGAACTCAAATGCATTCAATGGGTATTGAATGCTATTCTTTGGAACTCAAATGCATTCAAATGGGTATATCTCTCCTTTTCTCCTTTGCTTTTCACTTCCCTTCTTTCACAGCTATTTGTAAGGCCTCCTCAGACAGCCATTTTGCTTTTTTGCATTTCTTTTTTTTTGGAGATTGTCTTTATTCCTGTCTCTTTACAATGTCAGGAACTTCCATTCATAGTGCATCAGGCACTCTGTCTATCAGATCTAGTCCCTTGAATCTATTTCTCACTTCCATTGTATAATCATAAGGAATTTGATTTAGGTCATATCTGAATGGTCTAGTGGTTTTCTCTACTTTCTTCAATTTAAGTCTGAATTTGGCAATAAGGAGTTTATGATCTGAGCCACAGTCAGCTCCCGGTTTTATGACTGTATAGAGCTTCTCCATCTTTGGCAGCAAAGAATATAATCAATCTGATTTCATTGTTGACCATCTGATTATGTCCATGTTAGACTCTTCTCTTGTGTTGCTGGAAGAGGGCGTTTGCTATGACCAGTGCGTTCTCTTGGCAGAACTCTATTAGCCTTTGCTCTGCTTCATTCCGTATTCCAAGGCCAAATTTGCCTGTTACTCCAGGTGTTTCTTGACTTCCTACTTTTGCATTCCAGTCCCCTATAATGAAAAGGACATCTTTTTTGGGTGTTAGTTCTAGAAGGTCTTGTAGGTCTTCATAGAACTGTTCAATTTCAGCTTCTTCAGCGTTACTGGTTGGGGCATAGACTTGGATTATCATGATATTCAATGGTTTGCTTTGGAAACGAACAGAGATCATTCTGTCATTTTTGAGATTGCATCCAATACTGCATTTCAGACTCTTTTGTTGACTAGGATGGCTACTCCATTTCTTCTAAGGGATTACTGCCCACAGTAGTAGATTTACAATGGTCATCTGAGTTAAATTCACCCATTCCAGTCCATCTTAGTTCACTGATTGCTAGAATGTTGATCTTCACTCTTGCCATCTCCTGTTTGACCACTTTCGATTTGCCTTGATTCATGGACCTAACGTTCCAGGTTCCTATGCAATATTGCTCTTTACAGCATCGGACCTTGCTTCTATCACCAGTCCCAACCACAGCTGGGTGTTGTTTTGCTTTGGCTCCATTCCCTCATTCTTTCTGGAGTTATTTCTCCACTGATCTCCAGTAGCATATTGGGCACCTAGCAACTTGGGGAGTTCATCTTTCTGTGTCCTATCTTTTTGCCTTTTCATACTGTTCATGGGGTTCTCAAGGCAAGAATACTGAAGTGGTTTGCCATTACCTTCTCCAGTGGACCACATTCTGTCAGATTTTATTGCCAGTGTGATCACAAGTCACTGGACGGGTGGAGGTTAGCAAGATCTTATTTATGTTTATAAGAGATGACTGTGGCCTCTGTCAGACAAATATAAAAAGTGGACAGACAGACCAATTAGGCTGCTGCTATGCGACTCTGGGCAAGTTACCTGACTCCTCTGAACCCTGAGTTTTATGATCTAACAGGGTAATTCAAAAGGGTTACTGAGAGTATCAAGTGAGAACATGTAGCATTCTTAGCATGATGCCTGGTATATAATAAACCATCAACAAGTGGTAGCCTGAGAATGACGATCAGATGGGAGCTGACTTTTACTATTTCATAGACTGGTTGGTGCAACAATCACTTCCCCTATCTGCTTTTATCTCTCTCTCATGAACCACCGATTTAGAGCATTTACCCCACTCCCGACCTTTATCCAGAAAACCTGCTATTCTCAAACATATGTTTCCATCTGCACCCCTTCACCCCCCCCACTTCCAACAAATGACCAGAGTTTTAAAGCTAATGCAATACCTCGAAGGTGAAAACCTGTGGCTTGCAATGAATCAGCTTCCGACTGGTCATCTTCCTACAAACAACCTAAACCTCCGCTCTGGGACACTCTGAACACCTCCATAAACGATGACACTAGAAACAGTAATGCACTTGCTTTGTATGCACATTTTTTCATCTTCTCATTAGATGAATCAACACCATAGGGGAAAATCCCACAAAGTACAGGATTAAATGAAGTGACTGGTCACAGGACGGACTCCCTGCCAGGGGCTGACGTCACCTGGGCCTGACCAGAGCCAACGTCTGAGGGCCAGCACCATGCTGCTGGACTTCAGGACCAAAGGAAACCTCACATGAGGACTTTCTCCCCCAGACAATCACTGAGAAGCACTAAAGCTGATCCAAAGAAGTTTCCTGAAGGAATCCCAAGGACACAGGGTACAAAAAGTCAGAGGAGATAGCAGGGAGGCAACGGAAAAAGTGAGAGTGCTGATAACCAACCAAAGGACCCCCTTCATCATCCTTATTGGTGAGGTGCCTGGTCCAGAGACAAAGGACCCAAGGCCACTGGATCTGCCCGGGTCGCTGCCTTGAGTCTTAGGCACCTTGGAGGGTCCACGGGTAGATGTCACCCTATCCTAGACGGTAGGCCTAGTTCTGAGGGAGCTCGGCTCTGACTGCTCGTTTCTGCAATGATACAGATCATGTGATATCAGACTATGCTCCACCATTAGCAGACCTCTGTTTTATTTTTCTTTAGTGGAGGATAACTGCTTTACCACCTTCCTTCTGAGCCTCTGCTTCCCCCCTGTCCTACTCCTCTAGGTCAGCACAGGGCACTGAGTTGAGTTACCTGTGTTAAACAGCAGCTTCCTACCAGCTATGTATTTTACACATGGTAGTCTGTATATGTCAAAGACCTCTTTGTTTCTTAACTGAGGTACAACTTGGGAGCATGACTGTCTGCGTTTGAATCGTGGCTCTGAAACTTATGAGCTCTGAGGCACTGTGGCATTACCTGCCTGTGCCTCAGCCTCACCTGCGAAAGGAGCTAATAGAAGAACCTATCACACAGGCCTCCCTGAGGAGTAGAGCAACTGCCATACATGCATCTGTTCAAAACAATAACTCTACTCAAAACTCGGTAAAAACCTAAATGAAGAAAGAATTTGACAAAGAACAGATACATGTGTAACTGAATCACTTTGTTGCACACCTCAAACTAACACAACAGTGTTAATCAACTATACTCCAATATAAAGTAAAACTTTTTGGGAAAAAAAGGGGAGATTCAAAATGCAAATCAAGCAACAATAACAAACAGGCAAGCATGCAACATGGTTCCTCCACCCCCAGCAAAATATGTTAGGATAAAGGGTAAACGGGGCTTCCCAGGTGATTCAGTCAGTAGTAAAGAATTCGCTTGCCAATACAGGAAACATAGGAGACGCAGGTTAGATCCCTGGGTTGGGAAGACCTCCTGGAGAAGGAAATGACAACCCACTCCAGTTATTCTTGCCTGGGAAATCCCATGGACAGAGAAGCTTGGCAGGCTATAGTCCATGGGGTTGCAAACAGTCGGACATGAGTGAGTGACTAAAAACAACATTAACAGATGGCAAACACAAGTAACATGAAGGGAGGAGGCGTAATGAAAGGGAAAGAGGGATATTTTAGCCAGTTAGAGTGAATACCTTTAAGGCTTTTCAAGTTTTTAAAATCTCCCCTCCCCACATCTAATTAAATAGGCCTCCTTTCCTCAATAAAGCAATGGATTTCTGGAGAAAGGGGAAGGAAGGAGAAAAAGTGATATGAAAACAATTGTAACTAGAAAAGTCCAACAAAATTAGTCTTCAGTCTGTGAGTCTAAGAATTTGTTTTGCTACTCTTCTTCAGTTTGCAATCTGCTGAATAAGTGTCAAATAAGACTGCTTTGAGGAATGGTTATAAAAACATTCTCAGGGACTTCCCTGGTGGTCCAGTGCTTAAGACCCCTGTGCTCCTAACGCCGGGGGCCAAGGTTCAATCCCTGGTCCAGGGACTAAGATCCCACACGCTGCAACTAAGTTCACAGGCCGCAACGAAGACTCAGCACAGCCAAATAAACAAAAACAAAAGCCATCCCCAGAGCACAGAAAGTAGCCACGACTAACAGAACAACACTGCTTAGAATATTTTACTCTACCCAGGTCAGAAATGTTATCTCATTTGACTCACCTTCCCAGCACCTTCCAGTTCTTTCTTATCTTTCAGGGCTTGTCCAGACAACATTTTCATTTCAATAACTCCTGCTACTGCAATGATGGGTACAATTGCTAACAGGAGAAGTGTTAACTGCCAGCCATAGATGAGGGATATAATAATGCCTGTGCCAAGATTTGCAATATTCTGGGTAATTACAGCAAGCCTGGAGCCTATAGCCTGCAAAACAAACAGAAAACACTGTTAGAGAGACAGCTTCCGATGATCTCTAAAGTCCACGCTTATGCATTTTCTTAGGGATTGTGAAGATTCAGCTTTGTGAAAATCTCATCTCCTCGGTTATGATCTAATAAGTTAGTAGTAAAAGTTTACATGTAACTTTATTTGGTTTCCCAGATGAGGATTTTCATGACCTCCGAATAAATATTGAAAGTAGGTCAATAATTCAGAGTTCAATTACATATTTCTATCTCATTTGATTTTTTAAGACCACAAAACTTTTCATTAAAAAATGACACCATGATCCCTAATGCAAGCTCTGCAAATTAGCAAGATAAAATAGTCTGACAATTACATTCAACTGGGACTGTTGGAAATTTCCAATGTTAGATGTATAACTACCCATAATTTAAACCTAATATTGATCATTGAGGGTATCCAGATATTTTGTGGCTTATTTGAGATGCTTATTGTGTTTACAGGGCTTCCCAGGTGGTACAGTGGTCAAGAATCCACCTGTCAATGCAGGAGACTGCGGTTTCATCCCTGGGTCGGGAAGATACCCTGGAGTAGGAAATGGTAACCCGCTCCAGTATCCTTGCCTGGAGAATCCCATGGACAGAGGAGCCTGGTGAGCTATAGTCCATGGGGTCGCAAAAGAGTTGGACACGACTGAGCTAGAGCTAGAGAGACTATGTTCAGAAAAAATACACAGAGCTGAATGTTATGGAATTTAAATTTACGATACTAAGCAGGCATCAGAACCTTCCGTTTACATGCCAGAAGGAGTCTGAAGCACAACTGTCAGAGGCATTCAGTTATTTCCAACTGAAAAGTCAGAAGTCAAAATACAGAGTCAATTCGCTTCACTACTCTACACTTCTCTTCCTTACCCTGGAAATGTCCCACAACCTCAAGCCTTTCCAAATTCCTGCTCTGGCCCATGTCTTATCAACTCTCCAAATTTCCTCTGCTTGAGTAGGGCCATTCTCAGGGAAAGATTAATGATGGAGAACAGTCTAGAGTGGTCATTTCCACCTCTGGGGCCCTGGTCAAATTTTTCCCAACCCCAAAATGACTAGGTACATTGATTAATAACCAAAGCTTCTGGCGACTCTGAGTTTTAAGACAGAATTCTTTCCCAGCCCCCTGCCTCAATGTCAACCTTCTGAAATCATTTGAAACTTATGTTGATACAAACACCAAACCAGTAACTAGGGGGAAATAGTATTACAAAACTACCAATAGCTCTAGAATTAAATTCCATACCAAGGAATTGCACCAGGGCTGCAAGAAACGGCATATATAACAGAGCATTTATTTTTATCTGATGCCATCACTGAGCTTATATAAAGGGAGGTTTAGCCGTATCTGGCATAAGTCAGAACGGAGTGGCCTTTCAAATCAGCTCTGTATTTGCACATTTTCAATTTCAAAGTCAAGGGTTATAATCTGGAAAGAGTCTGTGGCACAGGCAAGATGGAGACTGTTCCTTTTTCAGTATCCACAAGCCCTACTCAGAACTCATTTCCCACAGCACCTGACTGCAAGAAGCACTCAGAACATCCCCCAAGTTCACAGCAGACAAATTACTCCAGTACCTAAGCTTCTATACACATAAATGTTTCACTGAGGATGGCAGCCAAGGCCACGGAAATAAGTAAAATGGATTAAAGTGCTTCTTTAATGTACATGAAAGATGATCCAAAAAAACCTAGAACCTTAAGCTGGCGGGGAAGTAAGCCCCTTGGCATAGTATGATTAAATGCTTTTGGTGACTTTGCACTGGTTACTGTTCTTTATTCTAATGACACATTCACCATCCCAATATCTATTCCTCATACAGAAAAAGAGTCTCTAGAACACTCCATGGAAGAGCATAGATTACTAGAAGCCGGAAGTTTTTCAATGAGGAGGAGGGTAGGTAACATTCTAAAGCCAGAGCCCAAGAGTGCAACAAGGTTAAGACAAAATCCATCATCCTGTGGATTTTTGTCATAAATAGACCAGGTGGCACTAGTGGTAAAGAACCCGCCTGCCAAGGCAGGAGACGTAACAGACGTGGGCTCAGTCCCTGGGTCAGGAAGATCCTCTGGAGGAGGGCATGGAAACCCACTCCAGTATTCTTGCCTGGAGAATCCTCATGGACAGAGGAGCCTGGCGGGCCGCAGTCCATAGGGTCGCAAAGACTCAGACACGACTGAAGCAACTTAGTTTGCACACATGGTGCAGTTAAAGAAGAAATTATCACTTTACCCACCAATCAAAACCTGCTGGTCTAATAGTTTCTAGTTATATTAATTAAAGAGATTCATGTAGCAGCAGAATTTAAGTTTTATAGTCTGATACAATTGTTCCTTTTACCCCTGTTTTAATTTTTTCATACTCGTTTCATTTCTTTCAACCTTTGTCTAAATTTTCTTCCCTCCCCTCTGAATTCAGTGCCCCTAAATTTTCTTACAGGAACTACACACACTTTTTTTCAGTAGCAATTACAATTTTCTGGGGATTAGCAAAGCATTAAAACAGACTGAAAAGATTAAAAAAAAAAAAAAAGACTGGGCTTGCATGATACACTGATAAATAATTCCTTTTTAAATAATTATCCTTCTACATGTATTTAGATTATGCCATGAATAAGATGGAAAATAACAAAACAAAGCTCAAAAGTCATCACTGTTATAGTGATACAGCATATGATATTTAAACAGATAATATTTTTTCCGTAAGACACATGATATATTGCATAGGTTAAAGGTTTGACATTTTCTAAATGATGATGAGAATTAACTGTAGCGAGAGAATTAGTTTCATGCTCAAATTCTAAATGGCCCATTAGGACAATCACAGCAGAAAGGAGGCAGTCATACCCCTTTAACTTGAGCGGCGTCATTGGCAAGCCTGGTCGTCAATGCTCCCGTGGTGTTTTTAGGGTCATCGAACCAGCTCACATCCTGTGGCAGAGAAACTCATTTCATTATCTCAAAGCCTGATGCATGAGACCTTCAGCTCAAGAGACTGACAGAGTGCCCTTATCCCCTACATTAAGCACTTAGGATTTGACACTGAATAGGTAAGAAAGGGACTTAATAAAGTCATAAAGAGAACATTTCTCAAATAAAAATTTTTGAGGGCCTACTCTGTTCCAAACATAATTGCCAGGTGTGGACCTATTCAACAGTGAACAAAAATGACAGACCTGCTGCTTTCCTGAAGCAGATTCCAGGGACAGACGCCCCAAATCAATACACACCATGCCAAGGGGTGATAACGCTAGGAAGAAAACCAGAATGGGGTAAGAAGGGAAAAGAAGAGGGGGCGGCACCATTTTATAGACTGGGGAGGTGAGCGAGAAGGCCTTCTCAGGTGACCTTTGAGCAGAGACCTGAGGACGGAGAGGGATGGGAGTATCTGGACAAGGAAGGGACAGCACGTGCGAAAGCCCCGAGGCAGAGGCATTCTTGATCTGCTCACATACAAGCAAGAAAGTGTAAAGGTCGTCACCAGCCTTAAAAGCACCTCCATGTAAATGTACAGAAGCTGCCTCTTCCTCAGGACAGACATCCATGCTCACTGGGCTCTCCCTCTTCCCTACCCCATATCCACTTACGTCAGCCAATGTGTAGAGAGTAGACTGTGTATGGGGAAGGAGGTGAAGCTCTAGGAGATGAGGTCTGGGGAGGTAGTGGGGACACAGAGTTTGTGACTTTACTGGCAAATGCAAAGATTCCAAATTTGGGGAATTCCCTGGTGGTCCAGTGGCTAGGACTCCACGCTTTCACTGCTGAGGGCTTGGGTTCAATCCCTGGTCAGAGAACTAAGATCCCACAAGCTGCATCACATGGACAAAAAAAACAAGATACCAGATTTTACCCTGAGAGATATGGGCAGTTTTCGGCAGCTTTTAAGCAGAGGGATGTGATTTAACTTTTATCTTGGAAGAATGATTCTGGTTCTTGGGCAATGAATGAGTGAACTAGGATAAAGATGGAGGCAGTGAGACAGGTTAGGAGGCTGTTGTAATATCGGACAAAGAAGAGGAGACAAGGACAACTCCTAGGACTTTAACCTGAGCAACTGGCAGAATGGAGGGGCCATTTACTGATATTGGGGAGGTCTAGGTGAGGAGTAAGCCCTTTGGCAAAGGGTGGGAGGGGTGTCCAAAGCTGTTTTGGAGACATTTGGTATGAAATTCTTAATAGACATTCAAATAGAGAAGTCAAATAAACAGCTGACTATAGTTTATGGCCAAATAAATGAATCGGGTTCAAAAAAAAAAATAAACCAAAGAAGTCTAGATTAAAGTTTAACACTCAACATAAAACAGGATTTTCTTTATAAAACCACTTACACTTTTAAATACAAAAACACTAAAAATATTGTGAGTGTCTCAGTTTGTGTCTGTTACAAAAATAACTAAGGTCCTAAGAACTTACCTTAACTGTGATTTGCAGTTAAAGCAGCATTTATCAAATATTTAAGAAAAAATGAATTATAATGCATTATAATTTATTATAGTACATATCCATTTGGTTTTTTAAAATTGTTAAGTGCTTAAGTATCTCCCCCATTGGAACATAGCTGCCACATATACAGGCACCACTCTGACTTGAAGACCTTACAATACCTAGTATTATGCCTTGTAAGCAGAAGGCACTTAATGCATGATGGCCAGACTGAATAATTGGTAGAGACGGTATGACACAAATCCTCAGCTCAAATCCAAAGTATAAGGGGCCTAGGAGTCGGCCTACGGCCTGGCAGGGGAATGGGGCATTTTAGCCCTGGGCCCAGGCCCTGAGTCTAGTTCGGATCTGTTATAAATACCGTCTGACTGAAAATCCTGACAAGAGGCCCTACACCAAACAGTGCTCTCTCACTCACTGGACTTGGTCCTGGCTCTGTCAGTCCCAAGCCAGCAATCCCCATCAACACGGCTTGTTTTTAAGCAGCAGGGGGTCATTATACTTATGAGCCAGGGTTTAAACCCTGCCCCATCTCCCCAGGTATATCTGAGGCATTCTTCTGAAGTATCACCGTATTAGTGCTTTTAAAATGTAAAGTTACAAAGTCACAAAGTTACAAAGTGTGTCATTGTTAAAGACCCTTTGAACTGATCTGCTTTGAGTGACATGTGTAGGACCCCTCTCCCCCTTCCCCTGAGAAACATTCACATCCACGTGCTGTCAGGGCCTGGGAGGTGCCCAGTGTGGGAGACCTAAGTCACTATCGGCTAGTAACAGTGCAGCTGGAACGAGTCTATCAGCCAAGCCCCTGCACAGAAACCAAGCAGCAGCAAGTGGGCCGCGGGGCTGACTTTTGATCTGTGGAAACAAAGGGTTCAGAGGGCACCTCTTGGCAGGAATAAACACGAGCATCACGGGTCTCCCGGGGAGAGAAGGAAAGAAGGAGAGGAGAGGGATGTGGGGGCACGGAATATTGCTTCCATCTCCTCCGCCTGCAGCTGCTGAGGCGGAGGGTGGAGGGGAGCCCGCCTGGGAGACGCCATCTGGCGCGCGGGGACCCTGGTCCCGAGCCCATCCCCAGCAGAGCACCCCGGGCTCGCTCTGCGGCCCCAACAGCAATCCCGGCGCCTGCCCACAGGGCACAGTGCACACCCCCCGGGCGCCATCCCCGGCAGACCTACCTGCCTCAGCATCGACCTGAAAACCAGGTACCGCAGCCGCCTGGTGAGGATCTCGCCCGCTTTGCCGAACGTGAAGCCCTGTGGGGAGGGACACGCCACAGGGAGAAGGCTGGTCAGAGGCCCGGCCGCCGGCGACACCGCGGGAAAGGGACGTGGGGTCAGCGCCGGGGCAGGACACCAAAGTCGGAAGCCCGGTTTCAAGGCTTGGCGGCCCTGCTCCTCAAACAGCGAGGACCGCGAGCGTGGCACACCACCAGCAGAGCTGGGAGGATCTGGTTCTGACATCGACACTGCCGCGCCCCAACCAGCCGGCGGGCCCATTGCGGATCTACAGGAAAGTGGTTCCTCTGTCTCCCTTCCCACTCCCGCTTCTCTCTCTCAGGAACCAGGGCCTGCCACTGAGGAAGCTGGGGAGTTGTTCCCAAGGCAAGGGGAATTCGACTCTAACCCAGGGGTTTATATTATGAATCATCCCAAGCAGGAAAATTTTTGAGAGTGAATTGCAGGGGGTGAGGGGCGGGCACTGGTCACAATTACACCAGACCTGAGGTGCAACCTGGAAAAACAGGAATCTGCAGCCGCTCCAGCCATAAAAGATGCAGAGAACAAAGATATCAAATGCTTTGTTTCCAAGTCAAAAGAAAAGCCAAAGTCTAGGAGAGAAATAGGTTGGAAAGGAAGGCTTACTGGAGACAGAGTTTTCTGCACTGATCTCCCCCCTTTCCCAAGGATATGACCTATGCCTGGGAGGAGAGAAGAGCGTAAGATGTGATTGTATGGCCATGCTGGGCCACATCTGGGGAGGAAGGAGGACAGACCCTTGTCCTGGGAGCTTGGGGATATACAGGGCCAGACTGAGGCACTGCGCCACTTTCTCTCTGGAGCTCTGGGAAGGGGAATTTCACAGATGGAGCCTGCCACACAATGGCCCAGGGAGAGCAGAATGGAAATGGCTGGATGGTGCTTTGGAAGATGGGAAGCCCTAAGAAGAGCCCAGAGTCTCCTGCAGCATCTGAGACACGATGGAAGGCAACCGTAGCTCCTCCACACTCCCAGGGGGCAGGCTGGACATCATCGAGAGAGAGACAGAGAGAGAGAGAGAGAGAGAGAGAGAGAAGAAACTCGGGCAAAGAGCCCAAGTGGAGAGACGAACTCTTCCTCATGGTCCTGATCAAGGGGGACAGCCAGGCTGGACCGTGTAACTGCAGGCCACCAGCCCCTCCGGTCACCAGTGTGAAGCGGGGGGCAGGGGAGGTGCACAGACCAGCGCCCCCCACCCAGTGCTGCAATACTGCGTACCCTCTCTGCTAGTACACACCACCAGGGACAAGGGGGAGAGAAAGAGACCCTGGATTAACTGAGTTGAAGCCTGCCGTTACCAAAATGATTAACTTTACTAGGAAATGACCAGATGAAGGTTTCTGCTTTAAACTGAATGCAACCTCAACTATCTTGCCCACTATGAGAATACTACTCTTGTCATTTGGTTGAGAACTAGCCAGAGAAGGCAATGGCACCCCACTCCAGTACTCTTGCCTGGAAAATCCCATGGACAGAGGAGCCTGGTGGGCTGCAGTTCATGGGGTCGAGAAGAGTCGGACACGACTGAGCGACTTCACTTTCACTTTTCATTTTCATGTATTGGAGAAGGAAATGGCAACCCACTCCAGTGTTCTTGCCTGGAGAATCCCAGGGACGGGGGGGCCTGGTGGGCTGCCGTCTATGGGGTCGCACAGAGTCGGACACGACTGAAGTGACTTAGCAGTAGCAGCCATTGTAAGTATGTCAGGAACATTATCTCTACAAGTCCTCAGGACAAACCTATAATTACCACTTTACAGAAGAAATGGAGGTTGAGGGATGCTGGGAAGTGGCCAGAGGCTACAGTTCTAAGGTGGCAGAGCTGGAATCTGATGTGCATCTAAAGAATCTTAACCAGAATGAGCACCCAGAGCCTGGACTATCCCCCAGTGAGCTCCTCCCTTGCTTTTCTAAATGAGGGGCTAACACCATGTTCTAATCCCATTGTTGGCACAGTGCCACCTCTGCACTTCTGAGGTCCTGGAATTCAGAGCCTTTGTTCTCACCCCGGTTTGCCAGGCAAGCCAGGCTCCACTCTCCCTGGGCATCACTGTGTGACAAAGGTACCACTTTGTCTGCCTTTGCGTCACCAATTCAGATTTCCAGCTCAAAGCCTATCCTGCTCCCAACTCCTTAACCAACTGCACCCTCAGCAACCTCTACATTCTCCCAACTTCTCTGGCGTTAATACTTAGTATGACAATCTGTATACAAGTTAGAGTGTCACATTTATTCTCGTTTGATCAGATTCCCCAAAGAGACTTGAAGGACTCAGTAACAAAACAGTCCAGGATTTGGGATCTCCTATCATGTCCAGAAAAGTGTCCTGTCTATTCAAAATATATAAACATGCTCACACCATGCAAAATAGAGTTCTATCTTTAAAAATTACATGTGACTAACCACTCATTCTGGAGAAGGAAATGGCAACCCACTTCAGTATTCTTGCCTAGAGAATCCCATGGACAGAGGAGCCTGGAGGGCTGCTGTCCATAGGGTCGCACAGAGTCAGACATAACTGAAGTGACTTAGCATGCAGGCATGCATTGGAGAAGGAAATGGCAACCCACTCCAGTATTCTTGCCTGGAGAATCCCAGGGACAGAGGAGCCTGATGGGCTGCCATCTATGGGGTCACACAGAGTCAGACACGACTGAAGCAACTTAGCAGCAGCTGCAACCACTCATTCATTTAATAAGTGATTATGTTTATAATCATCTCACACACAAGTAGGACCTTACCTCTTTTCATCATCAAGAGTCAGCTGCCATTCTCCCCATTCTAACAGATGAGGGAACCGAGGCTTACACAGTTTCAGTTATTTACTTGCCCAAGGACACAGAATTAGGAACTGGTGCAACTCATACCTGACCCTACACCTAACACCAAAGCCCATACTGCCTTACGATGCGGAGCATCTAGAGTGCTTAAACTCCTGGCAGTTTCATTTCAGCCAAATGATCTGCAATCTGTAAAAGCATACTTTGAATATGCTTACTACAGTTTTTGTTTGAAGACTGACATTCTTCCATCATTAGAAAGGTTCCTTCTTCTTCAGGAAAAGAATGACAAACTCTTCAGATACTTTTAAAATCAGCATGGCTGGCTTGTGGGGCTCTGAGGTTTGTTCTTGCTTTTAGAGCACTGGAAGCTACTTGAGTGTCAGAACTGGATGGCAGTGCTTATATATCCAAACGTGTCCACAGCTCCCCTAGCTTCCATTTCTAAGACCCCTGCTTTCACTTCCAATCATCGTGTTAGATCAAACACTCCCTTCCCTCTGACTTCATGAACATTTCCAGTCAGGGGAGAAGGTGGGGAGAAGGAAGGAAGCAAGGGTTCCTTCCCTTGGGGTGTAAGAGGAAGCCACAGGAAGAAAACATCTTTGATTTAAGTCAAGGAAACTGACTGCTAAGAGCCCAGTGACTAGAGGAACGACTCTACTAAACAGCAAATCACACAGGTGTTTAATAAATCCCGCCAGTTGGGTAATGATACATTTCTCCAAATGGAAAAAGAAAATGAAAATGTGGACACTTACCTGAAGGAAAAATGTAATAAAAGAAATAATTCCAAGGATTAGAAACAACAGTGAAAACAAGTTACTGTTCTGTCGTTTGGTTTCATCATCCACATCTCTGGTGAAGATCTGGCAAAGAAAATATTTAAGGGTTTCAGTACCACTGACGAAATCATTCACAGTCTGACCCATTTTATATCTAGTTATAGTACTTGGGGTCAAGAGGGCCTTAGCATGTGGAGCTCAGGCAGGCTTCCCGAAGGCCAGACTTCAGTGGGGCGGTATCGTGCCTTCCCTAGGGGCCAAGGCCTGTCACTCATTCATTGATCCATCCAACTCTTCCTCCGCTCATACTCCTTCTTGAAGTAATGGGTGCTTCAAGTCAGCACCAAACCCACTACCACAGAACTGGGGACAAATACTGTCTTATTCCTCTGATGGAAACTACACTGTATGGCAGTCTGTTGTTTCACACGGCGACATTTCCAACTGTCCCAAGGTGTCTGGAGACACATTTGCTGATGTGGTTTTGGAGAGCCCAGCAGGTGAGCTCATATATTCAGCCCAGGTCTCTCTGAAGAAAGGAGGCTTCTTCAGCCAGCCTTCTTTGTAGGGTGGCCTGTTAGACAGACAGTGGGGAACTACAGCCAGCTCACCCGGAACCACACTGGGAGACCTTGGTTAAAAGAGCTAAACAGGATGCCTTGGGCTCAAAAAGCATGCAGAGAACAACCACTTCACAGGGAAAGAAAACCATCTTCCTTCACACTGCACCAAAATCTGACTTGTGAGATTGTAACTTTATGGTTGAAAATGACACCATGAAAAGCAGGGCGACCAGTATCTGTCAGCCTGAGTCTTTTCAAGCCATCCCATTTGTTTTCCTCTTAATACGTGGGACGGACATCCCACAGAGGCCAAGTGCTCAGCCCCATCACGTCCTGACAAGTACACGAGTCAGAGACTGGCTCTTCCTTGAGCTGGTGAGATGAATACACGAGGAACCCTGTACACCAGTCACAGAACTGTTGCTGAGGCTGACTCAGAGTCCAGCGATGGCAGGTAGGGGACAGTTACCTGGTCAGTTTCATGGACTGATTTACAGGACCTCATTCCCAGGGCCCTGGGATAGAAACCAACTGCCACGACAAAGTAAGTTTTGAAAAATCAGTTTTCCTATCACAAATAAAACTTCTACATCTTCAAGCTATTATATGAAGGTACAATGCACGTTTTTGTGGCTTTTATATAAATTTACAAATACAAACAGTTCATTCTTTAGTCAGGACTCACAGGTAAGTCCCCAAAATGAACATAAACACTTACTCCTATAATCCTGGAAAATATGACTGAGAATGCTGGTTGCAGAGCTCCATTTATAATGGCGCAAAATACACCAACCACAAAATAAGGCCATTCAGTTATATTCAGCTTCAGAATCCTCCAAAAGGAAACTGGAGGTACACTTTCATCCTGGAAAACACAAAATATTACAACAAACCTGTTAGGAAAATAACTGATCTTAATGGATTGAACTGATATACAGTTCTTCTCTATGAAACAATTTGTAAACAAATAGATCTTATTCCTACTTCCGTATCAACTGACGGCTATGTAAATCTTTTTTAAAGAGTACAGACAGATTCTGTTACATTGTGCCTTCATTTTTAAAGAAATACATGATGATTCCATAAATATTTAAGTCTGACCGTACATCTGGATCCAAGGTAAGAGAAACCCAAGTAAGATGGCAGGTGTTGCAACAGGGCATCAGAGAGCAAACACACTGAAACCATAATCAAAGAAAACTAGTCACTCTAATCACACTAGGACCACAGCCTTGTCTAACTCAATGAAACTAAGCCATGCCCGTGGGGCCACCCAAGATGGGCGGGTCACGGTGGAGAGGTCTGACAGACTGTGCTCTATTTCTGCTTTACTGACTATGCCAAAGCCTTTGACTGTGTGGATCACAATAAACTGTGGAAAATTCTGAAAGAGATGGGAATACCAGACCACCTGACCTGCCTCTTGAGAAACCTGTATGCAGGTCAGGAAGTAACAGTTAGAACTGGACATGGAACAACAGACTGGTTCCAAATAGGAAAAGGAGTACGTCAAGGCTGTATATTGTCACCCTGCTTATTTAACCTATATGCAGAGTACATCATGAGAAACGCTGGGCTGGAAGAAGCACAAGCTGGAATCAAGATTGCCGGGATAAATATCAATAACCTCAGATATACAGATGACACCACCCTTATGGCAGAAAGTGAAGAGCAACTAAAAAGCCTCTTGACAAAAGTGAAAGAGAGAGTGAAAAAGTTGGCTTAAAGCTCAACATTCAGAAAACTAAGATCATGGCATCTGGTCCCATCACTTCATGGGAAGTAGATGGGGAAACAGTGGAAACAGTGTTCAGACTTTATTTTTTTGGGCTCCAAAATCACTGCAGATAGTGACTGCAGCCATGAAATTAAAAGATGCTTACTCCTTGGAAGGAAAGTTATGACCAACCTAGAAAGCATATTCAAAAGCAGAGATGTTATTTTGCCAACAAAGGTTTGTCTAGTCAAGGCTATGGTTTTTCCTGTGGTCATATATGGATGTGAGAGTTGGACTGTGAAGAAGGCTGACTGCTGAAGAATTGATGCTTTTGAACTGTGGTGTTGGAGAAGACTCTTGAGAGTCCCTTGGACTGCAAGGAGATCTAACCAGTCCATTCTGATGGAGATCAGCCCTGGGATGTCTTTGGAAGGCATGATGCTACAGCTGAAACTCCAGTACTTTGGCCACCTCATGTGAAGAGTTGACTCATTGGAAAAGACTCTGAGGCTGGGAGGGATAGGGGGCAGGAGGAGAAGGGGACGACAGAGGATGAGATGGCTGGATGGCATCACTGACTCGATGGACGTGAGTCTGAGTGAACTCCGGGAGTTGGTGATAGACAGGGAGGCCTGGCGTGCTGCGATTCATGGGGTCGCAAAGAGTCAGACACGACTGAGCAACTGAACTGAACATGACAAACGTATTTGTAAGGATGAAAGAACAAAAATGTTTGTATTTGAAAACTCACTATTATCTCTTTACATTATAAACTCTAATTCTAAAGTTCTTATCCTATAAATTATCATTCATAAATTCCACCTTAGAGTTAACACGTTGAGATTTGGGTCTGTGGACCAAGCTAAGGGATAGGACAGGGAATTCTAGATAACCCTTTCTTGCTCCCACGCCTATCCCAGCCTTAGCCCACTCTTAAAGACATCAGTCTGCAGCCTCCTTTGTACCAAAGTTTCTTCTGAACTGAGCTTTCTGTCCCGGCTTTGGGATCCACGGATACTCCTGCGAGTTGATTTTCTTCTGATTAGACTGGATCTTGAATCTTGGGAGGACGTGTACAAGTCATCAATTTTACTTAGGGATTCACCAGGGGTATTTTCTAATTCAAGTTCATTTCCTTTTGTCTAAAATAAACAAGAAATATGCATAAGTTGGTTAGGCGGAGTTAACCAATGAAATCTAATTGCTCAACAGCAGATATCAAGGAAAATGGTAATTTAAGTCCCTTTGGGAAAGGATGAAGTAGAACTGCCATTTTTTTGGTGTGATTATATTTGAAAATTGAAACCATTAAATAAGGATCCCCATAAACTATGCTGAAACAATCTGGCATCCATTCCGAGTATCTTATCTAGTCACCTCCTGTGTGTGAGTGATTTTGGCTCAATCAGATTTGCTTTGAACCAGTGACATCACACAAATAACGGTGCAAGTCATACTGTGAGACACAATGTTTTCAGTAGACATGTCAAAAAAAAGTGATAGGTAAAGTTAGTTTTAATTATATATTTTATCTAACCTTTAATGTATCTAAGATATTAGATTAACATGTAATCAGTGTAAAAACTTTTTGAGATAGCTTGCATTTTTCTTTGGACTAAGTCTTTGGACTCTGGTATGCATTTTCAACTTACAAACACTTCGATTCAGATTACCCACCACTAACGTGCTCAACAGCCACGTGTGGCTAGCAGCTGCTAGAGTGGATACTGCTGCGGCAGCTGGTTAGCCACTCAGTCGGGTCCTACTCTTTTTGCAATCCCATAGAACGTAACCTGCCAGGCTCCTCTGGCTGTGCAATTTTCCCAGCAAGAATACTGGAGTGGGTTGCCATTTCCTTCACCAGGGGATCTTCCTGACCTAGGGATTGAACCCACGTCTCTTGTGTGGCAGGCAGATTCTTTACCACGAGCCACCTGTGAAGCCCCTACTAGAGTGGATAGCTCACTTTTAAGCCTTTTTAACTTTACCTTTCTCTATCCTTCTTCATTTCTCTCCTTTCAAGGGGGAAAAAAAAATCTAAAACCTGGTGTGATCCTCACTCCCTCTGCTTCCCACCCAAAAATTTTTTCCCTCTTCTCAAGATAATCAATAGTAACATTTATTTATAGCACCAAATACAGAAAAATCAGCTCATGCCTGAGATACTTGAGGAAACTGCTAGACTATACCTGCATTGTGACAAGTTTGAAGTAAATGCCTCTCTTCCCCATGAGCTCATTGTGATTGCCTTCCTCCACAATGACTCCATCATCAAGACCAGCGATGACATCAGCATTACGAACCGTGGACAGACGATGTGCTATCACAATGGTGGTCCGGCCTTCTCTGGCCTAAAGGGAAAAAAATCTCATTTTTGAATACATGAATGATTATATGAAAAAAATTCAGTAATTCAATGTATATTTACTGACCACCAATGCCCTGAACATTGCAAAACTGTGTAAGCTATATGAGGCAGTCTCTGGCTTCAGTAAATGTATTGTTAATGGTTTAAAATGATGTTTTAATAAGTATAAACACAAATATGATAGTCTCATATTAATACTATGTAAGCCTCTAAGATTCTACTCCATCTCTACTAGCCTAAGTTTACGTAATAATCAAGGTACAACACTCGAGAGCCCAGGAATCAGTCGATCGGAGCAGATACAGGCCTGCTGCGATCCGTGCCAGCCAGCACCAAGTCCCCCAGGAGGTCACCCTGTGCTCTCTCAGACATCCGGATGACCAAGACAAACAACAGATGTGAGGCAGCAAAGGCCAGACTTCAGGGTTACACTGATGTGAACTCAAATCTTAGTTCTGCTCTATATGCATTCCAGGATCTTACACAAGTCTTTAAACCTGTGTGAGGTTCAACTTATTCACATATCCAATGGGGATATTAATAGTACAAGGCTACTTTCTGGAGTGGTTGTGCTATACAATAATGCACAGGTAGCACTGTGATGTACACAGTAAGTGCTTAATAAATGATGCTTATTTCTAGGGAGAAGCATTATGGAAAAAACTAAGGAGTAAACGTCTTAAACACCCAATCTCATTTTTATTTTCATATGGAACAAAGCCAGATAACCAGCACTTGTCTGAGATTTTTTTAACCTTTGTAACTTTCCCAATGCTTATAATTTTTCTTATTCATATTTCTCTTCGGGAACTAGCAATAAAATTCTCAGAATAAGCTAGCAAAAAGAGGTATAACGATCAGTTTGAAAAAGAGAAGCGAGAAAAAGTCCTGGAAGAAAAAGAAATGCACATCAGAAAAATTAGGTGGAAACAACTAGAAAGCAGAGAAGACGATCAAGTCTTTGGATGTTTTCAAAGGATGAGATGTGGAATGCCCCTTCTAAATGTGCATGAAGAGGAAAAGGTATTTTTAAATGCAACCTTTCTAAATTCATTTTATTAATAATTTAATACATAGTAACACGGTAGAATAGAAAGAAAACACAGATAAGCAAAGAGAAGAGGAAAAAGCAGACTCAGTCGCATCTCCATCTATTCTGGTCCACAAAATTGTTCGGGATTTTTTTTCTTTTTCTTGTCTCAACAATCTGTTACGCACTCTGACAGGATGTTTAGAGAAACAGAGTTGTTTTGTTATTAGAAGAGCGGGATAGTTGGAGCATAAATGAGTTTATCTTTCAGTTCTGCCAGGAGCACTTCAACTCACAGCACTTATGGGTTAAAAGGTTTCCGCGCTCCGTGTCCTCACAGAGCGAGCCTACTTATCATCAGACACCGGAGACCAAGCACACGGTAACGGGCGTGGCCACACACTCACGTCTAGCCAATGAATGAGTCACACGGACTCAGGTACTGCAGGAAGGTCGAACTCTGTTGACGGTCAAGGACATTTCATTTCATTCCCAGCGTCATCAACTCTCTGGCACTCTCCTCAAGATAAGAGGTCTCTCATTTCCCATTGTCTTTGATAGGCATCTGACCTCTTAAGAACTAGATGTAAACCTTCCTCGTGTTGACAACAGTAAAAACTCATAAAACCTAAGTATCAGGGTGATCTCTAAGGCTAAGTTTTTAAGAGCACAATGAAGACCAACTTTCATCTGAGTCTATATTTCTCATTGTTTAACTTAAAAAAATGTACAAGTATCTTTCAATGAAAGTTTATTCACCTCTACCTAAAAATATACCAGACAGATAGAAGTTATACAGATCCAGAGAGGCCTGATGGTTTTAATAGCTTAAAGAATTACTTTAGGAGAGATTTCTTTAAAAATAATCTTATGAAGAATTAACAATGGAATGTTCTTATGCTTACTAACCAGCTAGGATTGAACTGAGGTTCACCCACCTTATCCAGGGCCGCCTGAACCACTGCTTCACTCTCCGTGTCCAGAGCTGAGGTGGCCTCGTCCAGCAGGAGGATCTTGGGGTTGCGAACCAGGGCCCGGGCGATGGCGATTCTCTGCTTCTGTCCACCGCTTAGCTGGGCTCCTCTCTCTCCAACCAGGGTGTCAAATTTCTACAACACCAAAAACACAGGAGGATTAAACAACAGAATAAGCTATCTCAGCTCAGATTTTTAAGATGGGACGTAATCCTATAAACAACCCAAACCTCACAAGCAGTATGGTCCAGTTGCGTGTGTGTGTGTGTGTGGTCGCTTCAGTCGTGTCGAACTCTACAACTCTGTATGGACTGAAGCCCACCAGGCTCCTCTGTCCATGGAATTCACCAGGCAAGAATACTGGAGTGGGTTGCCACGCCCTCCTGCAGGGATCTTCCCAACCAGGGAGCATCTCTCATATCTCCTGCGTTAGGAGGTGAGTTCTTCACCACTGGCACCACCTGGGAGGCCTCAAACTTAGCAATCACCACCCGAATTAAAAAAACACATCAGGTCTTCCCTCACGGGCCAGTGGTTAAGAATCTCCTTGCAATGCAGGGGACACCTGTGTGAACCCTGGTCCAGAAAGATCCCACATGCCACGGAGCAACTAATCCATGTGCCACAACTACTGAGCCTGTGCTCCAGAGCCCCGGAGCCACAACCACTGGCACCTGGCTGCCTAGAGCCCGAGCTCTGCAACCAGAGAAGCCACCACAGTGAGCAGCCCTCGCCCGCAACTAGAGAAACCCGGCTGGCAGCAATGAAGACCCAGAGTAGTCAAAAAATAAGTAAATATTTTTAAAAGTGTGTCTACTACTAGTTGATGCTACTAGAGCTGTAAAATCTGGAGTCATCTTGATCTGCCACCTTGGGAAGTTCCCCCAGTTTTTATTCCTTTCCTGACTTCCGATGCGTCAGGCCAGCATGCCATGACCCTCCAGCACAACGAAGATGGAGAAGGACTTACATTAGGCAGTTTCATGATAAAGTCATAGGCATTGGCTTCCTTCACAGCTTTCTGAATCTCATCCATGGTGACATCTTCACGGCCATAGCGAATGTTCTCAGCTATCGTGGTGGCAAACAGCACGGGCTCCTGACTCACCACCCCGATAATCTCCCGCAGATACCTTACGTTGATGGTCCTGATATCCTGTCCGTCGATACTGACCTAAAATAAAAAGGAGCTGTGATATCCACATAGCGCAGATTTGTGATGTGCAATCTGCTAAGGTAAGTCAGTGCTGCAGCATCTGGCTGAACAAGAGTCATCTCACCATGCCCTCCGTAGGGTCATACAGCCTCTGCATCAGCTGGACGGTGGTGCTCTTCCCACAGCCGCTGTTCCCAACCAGGGCCACCGTCTGCCCACTCCCTACCTTCAAGTTGAGGCCCTTCAAGATCTATGAGAACGAACGAGAAATAAACTTAAACCACAGATTTCAGGACTACATACATTGTTGAACTGTTGAGTAATCATTTCATTGTACCTTAACTTCGTTTCGAGATGGATAATGGAAGTGAACATTTCTGAATTCCAGATTTCCTTTAATATTGTCGGGTTTGTGCCCAGTGTTTGAATAGCTGTCGATGCTTGGTTTCTAAACAGAACAAAATGTCAGAAGGTTACAGCAACTACTAGGTTACAATAAATACTTTCAATTACATTTGTGGAGAGCTGAATAAAAGTGATAAAGAAATAGACTGTTTTAGACAGATAGATAAATGGCCAGCCCAGACTTACGTGATCAATGATCTTGAAGACTTCATAAGCTGCTCCTCTTGCGTTTGCAAATGCCTCAATGTTTGGAGATGCCTGTCCAATACTAAAAGCTCCAATTAATACAGAAAAGAAGACCTGAGGAATGTGAAGTAAAAGCATTGAGTTACTTAGTATTTAGCATGCTTTTTTCATACTTTTAACATCGTTAAATTTTTACATGGCAAGATAACATATGAATACTGACTATTAAAACTATTATTTTTAAAATTGAAGTACTTTTCAGTTGAGAATGCTGAATTAGTCTTACTGGATCCGTGAAATAATAAATTCCATATGACTGGAATATTTTCATATGTCTTCAAAGACCAAGAATTTTTTGAGAGCATCAGTAGGGTATAGTGGAGATAAACCCTATTACGAGACTCAGAAACCTGAGGTCTGAACCCTGGATTAAGCACTAAATGGTTGTATGTCTTCAGGTGATTCTTCGACAGTCTGAACTTCAATTTCTTTATTTGCAAAAAAAAGACAAGATTCTGTTTTCCCTACCAAGCAATCTTAGTGTTGTATCAAGTGGAACAGTACATAGGAAAATATTTTGTAAATATTTTGCCCAAATCAGTTTCTTATCATACATTTGACGCTGTTTCTCTACAGGTGTTAAAGAGGACTAAAGTCACTGTTCACTTCTTTGTAAATCACACAGTAGTTATATTATCCAACAACTTACAGAGAAGAAATTTTGCTAAGAGTTTCTATATTCACTTTCTCGATTAGTCCTTACAACAACACTAAAAGTTATGGCGTCTTACTCCCGTCATTTCCATTTTGCAGAAGATGTAACAGAGTCTTCAAAAGTCTAGGTGGCTGAACCAAATCATACAGTCAGTAAGTGGCACAGCCAGAATTTGAATCAGACCAGCCTGATATCAAATCCCAGGCTCTCACTTGCTCTTATTGGCCATTATTTAATAATTCTTCTAAAATATATTCTCCAACAGTCAAACCAACACCACTAAATTTCATTGACATTTTAAAGGTGATTCATCTCTTACTATGATATCACTTACCGTGAGCACTTGTCCAATGGAATATTCTCTTGAGAGGACCAAGGAGGTCCCGTACCAGAATGCCAGGGCGTAGGACGCATAGATCAACAGAAAAGCAGCACCCACAGAGATGTTGGCCGTGACAGCTTTCTTTATTCCAATTCTCTTGGCTTCTTCCAAATTTTTGTTGTACCTGGGAGAAGTAACAAATTATCACACATGCTTGTAACATCTTACAAAATGGGTCAGTACAGCATGATGGTTGTTGAGTACTCAAGACGCACCAAGGCCTCTGATGGGCGCTTCGCATGTATTTTCTCCCTTTTTCCCACAGGTTGACCCTATGATGTTAGTACTATTTTAATCTCTTTGTGCAGAAAAGGAAACTGAGGCCTTACGGAAATTAAGTAATTGGAGGCATGTTCTAAAAGCACCTTCTCTGGCCTTAGCAATAGTGAAATAAAAGAAGTAATACTTAGCAGACTACAGCACTTGCACTGTTTCATAGAAGACAAAACACAAGCTATGAAAACACTTGTGTTTTCCCTTTAAAATCTGCATGCATTTTAAATGTATCAATAAAATGAAGATGTAATGCTAGAAAGTACTCAATACAGACGTGTGTGGGGATGTGGACCCAGAGACTGTCGTACAGAGTGAAGTCAGTCAGAAGAAAACAAGTATCATATATTAACATAGACATGGAATCGAGAAAAGTAGTGCAGACGATCTTATTTGCAAAACAGAAATAAAGACACAGACGTAGAGAACATACAGACACCAAGGTGGGGAAGAGATGGGGTGGGATGAATTCGGAGGTTTGGACTGACACATATACAACTACTGATACTTGCATAAAACAGATAACTAATGAGCACAGGGAACTCTACTCAGTGCTCTGCGGTGACCTAAACGGGAAATAAATTCAAAAAAGAGGGGATACAGGGGTGTGTGTGTGTGTGTGTATACATATATATATCTGATTCTCTTTGCCGTATGACAGACACTAGCACAACATTATAAAGTAACTATACTCCAATAAAAATTAATTTTGAAAAAAGAAAGTACTCAATACAAGTAAGTCCTTGAAACCTCTGCACATCAAGGATGAAGGCAGTTTGCTCCCTGCCCTGCCTCCTTCTGGGCCTGCTGGAAGGACCAAATGAGAAAAACACATGTGTAGGAGCAATCTGAGTGCTCTGAACTGCCATCTAAGACTTTTTACATGTGAATAAACCGTGTCCTGTGCTAAGTCCTGTCCGACTCTTTGCAATGCTAAGGACTGTAGCTCTCCAAGCTCCTCTGTCCATGGGATTTCCCAAGCAAGAATACTGGAGTGGGCTGCCATGCCCTCCCCTCCAGAGGGGATCTTCCTGACCCAGGGATCGAACTCAGGTCCCTGTACTGCAGGCGGATTCTTTACCATATGAGTAAAGAATTAATCATTCTTTACTCATATGGTAAAGCAAATACAGGGGATTACACAAAAATGGGCTAAACCAAGGAAGCAAACAAAAACCAAAGCAATGTTGGAGCCCATTGAGACACATTTCCCTCTCTCATTCTAATGATTTAACATAATTTGAGCACTTTTTAAACCCTGGGGAAGTGGTTAATTTCTGATATTCAAATTAAAGAAGATAGGTGCATAGCAGACTGTTCCGCTTAAGAAGACAGATACGGAGATAAGTGAATGGGGATCAGATTCAAAGAAAAAGAAGGATCTTTGCAGATACAGAACGATGGTAAAACAATCAGACAGAACAGACTGTAACTGAGCCCTAAATCTGTCCTTATTCTCTTAAAACAACTCCCTACAGGACATCAGAACATTGCCTTGCAAACAGAGAAGCTCATAATTGCGGAAATGAAAGAGTTTATTTCTAATAGGATGTATATTTTGAGTTCTTTGATCCATAAACACATGATGTTATAAACATTATACACTATTATATTAATTTTTTGGAGGATTTGTTCCATTTGAGAATGTACAAGCAGAGGTCAAGCCCTGCTCAGATATGAACACGTATTCTTTCATGACCTCATGACATTTAAAAACTACCTCACCAATAACCAGTTACCAAAGCATGGCATGGCCCAATGAAATTTACATGATTACTTCCTAAAGAGTAAATTTAAATGGAACTTTATAGTGATAAAATGGTAATACATTATGAAAGTTTCTCCCTCCAAAAAATGTAAATCTCCAACTAGCCAGTTATAACCCTTGAACAGAAAATTATTTTTGAGAAATGTGCTTCAATGGTTGAATATACATGTCTCCCACTTTATGAGCTGATGTGATACGAAGGTACCACTGGGCATAAACTATACACGATTACACTTAAGGAACTTTAACGCTTATGACTCACACTTTGTTTTGCCTTTATTTCAGTTCTTGCTTACCGAGACTAACGTAGAAATCACTGTGACATGCTGTGTCCCAAGCAGCCAGAGGAAACTTTTGCACAGGAAGAAGCAACAAGGAAGAAAATCACTTAGATGCCAGAAAAGATAAATGAAAAAAAAGAAGTGGGTAAGGAAGGAGGAGAACCAAACACTACTCCTTTTGCAAAGGCTTTCTCATTAGCTTGTCAACAAAAATGTCACATGTACAAAATTAGATATTAAAATCATCCATTAAAAACTGTAGTATCAAAATGGTAAAGTAGGATTTCCTAAAAGGGGTCAAAGTTACATAACAAAACAGTAACAATTAGAAAAAACTATTCTTCTTAAGTAATATGAACTCATTTATCAATGATGCAAATAGCGACCTTTGAGAGCAAGGAAAAATTTCTGCTGTGTGTGCATGTGTGTGTTAGTCACTCAGCTGTGTCCGACTCCTTGCAACCCCATGGACTCTAACCCGCCAGGCTCCTCTGTCCATGGGATTCTCCAGGAAAGAATACTGGTGTGGACAGCTACTCCCTTCTCCAAGGGATCTTTCCAACCTACGGATCAAACCCAGGTCTCCTGCATTCCAAGCAAATTCTTTACCATCTGGGCCACCAGGGAAGCCCCACTGTATACTACTGAATTAAATTCCCCAATTCTGAGAGAATTTGAGAGATCTTACTGTACCTGCTAATTTGAAGAGAAAATCAGAGTAAGACCCTAATTACCTGTCTATGTGGAAGCAGCAAAGGGAAGGGTAAGAACTAGAAGGAAAACTGAAGAATTATATTTGGTCTAAGAATAGCTTTAATAATTCTATTATTGCTATTGTTCAGTCACTAAGTCGTGTCTAACTCTTCTGCCATTCCATGGACTGTAGCCCACCAGGCTCCTCTGTCCATTGGATTCTCCAGGCAAGAATACCGGAATGGGCTGCCATTTCCTTCTCCAGGGGATCTTCCTGACCAATGGATCAAACCTGCGTCTCTCACATTTCATGAATTGGCAGGCGGATTCTTTACCACTGAGTCACCTGGGAAACCCCTTAATAATTCTACTTCCAAATTAAATCCCAAATCCAGGGATTTATCATCCTTCTCCTGGAACACTTCAACAGTTTTCTGAGCAGTTCAAATTTTTGACAGCTCTCATCCATTCACCTCTCCGCCCTCCTGCGCCCACGCAGCTGCTGCTCCTTGGACATGGGGTTGCTCTTCTCGGCCACCACCCCTGACCTCGGGCGTGGCGAAACTCCTCTTGGTCACCGCCCCTGACCTCCGGAGAGGGTTAGCTCAGGAGAGTTACTCCATGTTCAAGGTCAGGACAGGAGGCCCTGAGGAGATACCCCTCGTCCAAGGTAAGGAGCAGCGGCTGTGCTTTGCTGGAGCAGCCGTGAAGAGATACCCCATGTCCAAAGTAAGAGAAACACAAGTAAGACAGTAGGTGTTGCGAGAGGGTTTCAGAGGGCAGACACACTGAAACCATACTCACAGAAAACTAGTCAATCTGATCACACGGACCACAGCCTTGTCTAATTCAATGAAACTAAGCCATGCCGGGTGGGGCCACCCAAGACGGGCGGGTCACGGTGGAGAGGTCTGACAGAATGTGGTCCACTGGAGAAGGGAATGGCAAACCACTTCAGTAATCTTGCCTTGAGAACCCCACGAAAGTATGAAAAGGCAAAATGATATGCTACAGAAAGAGGAGCTCCCCTGGTTGGTAGGTGTCCAATATGCTACTGGAGATCAGTGGACAAATGACTCCAGAAAGAATGAAGGGAGAGAGCCAAAGCAAAAACAATACCCAGTTGTGGATGTGACTGGTGACAGAAGCAAGGTCCAATGCTGTAAAGAGCAATATTGCATAGGAACCTGGAATGTTAGGTCCATGAATCAAGGCAAATTGGAAGTGGTGAAACAGGAGATGGCAAGACTGAACATCGACATTCTATGAATCAGTGAACTAAAATGGACTGGAATGGGTGAATTTCACTCAGACGACCATTATATCTACTACTGTAGGCAGGAATCCCTTAGAAGAAATGGAGTAGCCATCATGGTCAACAAGAGTCCGAAATGCAGTACTTGGAGGCAATCTCAAAAATGACAGAATGAACTCTGTTTGTTTCCAAGGCAAACCATTCAATATCACAGTAATCCAAGCCTATGCCTCAACCAGTAACGCTGAAGAAGCTGAACGGTTCTATGAAGACCTACAAGATCTTTTAGAACTAACACCCCAAAAAAAGATGTCCTTTTCATTACAGGGGACTGGAATGCAAAAGGAGGAAGTCAAGAAACACCTGGGGTAACAGGCAAATTTGGCCTTGGAATATGGAATGAAGCAGGGCAAAGGCTATTTGCTAAGAGAATGCACTGGTCATAGCAAACACCCTCTTCCAAAAACACAAAAGACGACTCTACACGTGAACATCACCAGATGGTTGACACTGAAATCAGATTGATTATATTCTTTGCAGCCAAAGATGAAGAAGCTCTATACAGTCAGCAAAAACAAGATGGGGAGCTAACTGTGGCTCAGATCATGAACTCCTTATTGCCAAATTCAGACTTAAATAGAAGAAAGTAGGGAAAACCACTAGACCATTGAGGTATTACCTAAATCAAATCCCTTATGATTATACAGTGGAAGTGAGAAAAAGATTTAAGGGACTAGATCTGACAGAGTGCCTGATGAAATATGGACAGAGGTTCGTGACATTGTACAGGAGACAGGGGATCAAGACCATCCCCATGGAAAAGAAATGCAAAAAAGCAAAATGGCTGTCTGGGGAGGCCTTACAAATAGCTGTGAAAAGAAGAGAAGTGAAAAGCAAAGGAGAAAAGGAAAGATATAAGCATCTGAATGCAGAGCTCCAAAGAACAGCAAGGAAAGATAAGAAAGCCTTCCTCAGCAATCAATGCAAAGAAATAGAGGAAAACAACAGAATGGGAAAGACTACAGATCTCTTCAAGAAAATCAGAGATACCAAGGGAATATTTCATGCAAAGATGAGCTCGATAAAGGACAGAAATGGTGGGGACCTAAGAGAAGCAGAAGATATTAAGAAGAAATGGCAAGAATACACAGAAGAACTGTACAAAAAAGATCTTCACGACCAAGATAATCACGATGGTGTGATCACTCACCTAGAGCCAGACATCTTGGAATGTGAAGTCAAGTGGGCCTTAGAAAGCATCACTATGAACAAAGCCAGTGGAGGTGTCAGAATTCCAGTTGAGCTATTTCAAATCCTGAAAGATGATGCTGTGAAAGTGCTGCACTCCATATACCAGCAAATGTGGAAAACTCTGCAGTGGCCACAGGACTGGAAAAGGTCAGTTTTCATTCCAATCCAAAGAAAGGCAATGCCAAAGAATGCTCAAACTACTGCACAATTGCACTCATCTTACACACTATTAAAGTAATGCTTAAAATTCTCCAAGCCAGGCTTCAGCAGTACGTGAACCATAAACTTCCAGATGTTCAAGCTGGTTTTAGAAAAGGCAGAGGAACAAGAGATCAAATTGCCAACATCAGCTGGATCATCAAAAAAGCAAGAAAAGTTCAGAAAAACATCTATTTCTGCTTTATTGACTATGCCAAAGCCTTTGACTGTGTGGATCACAATAAACTGTGGAACATTCTGAGATGGGAATACCAGACCACCTGACCTGCCTCTTGAGAAACCTATATGCAGGTCAGGAAGCAACAGTTAAAACTGGACAAGGAACAACAGACTGGTTCCAAATAGGAAAAGGAGTACGTCAAGGCTGTATATTGTCATCCTGCTTATTTAACTTTTATGCAGAGGACATCATGAGAAACGTGGGGCTGGAAGAAGCACAAGCTGGAATCAAGATTGCCAGGAGAAGTATCAAGAACCTCAGATATACAGATGACACCACCCTTATGGCAGAAAGTGAAGAGGAACTAAAAAGCCTCTTGCTAAAAGTGAAAGAGAGTGAAAGTGTTGGCTTAACGCTCAACATTCCGAAAAATAAAAACATGGCATCCAGTCCTACCACTTCATGGGAAAGAGATGGGGAAATAGTGGAAACAGTGTCAGACTTTATTTTTCTGGGCTCCAAAATCACTGCAGATGGTGATTGCAGCCGTGAAATTAAAAGACACTTACTCCTTGGAAGGAAAGTTATGTCCAAGCTAGATAGCATATTCAAAAGCAGAGACATTACTTTGCCAACAAAGGTCCGTCTAGTCAAGGCTATGGTTTTTCCAGTGGTCATGTATGGATGCGAGAGTTGGACTGTAAAGAAAGCTGAGTGCTGAAGTATTGATGCTTTTGAACTGTGGTGTTGGAGAAGACTCTTGAGAGTCCCTTGGACTGCAAGGAGATCCAACCAGTCCATCCTAAAGGAGATCAGTCCTGGGTGTTCATTGGAGGGACTGATGTTGAAGCTGAAACTCCAGTACTTTGGCCACCTCATGCGAAGAGTTGACTCATTGGAAAAGACCCTGATGCTGGGAGGGATTGGGGGCAGGAGGAGAAGGGGACGGCAGAGGATGAGATGGCTGGATGGCATCACCAACTCGATGGACGTGAGTCTGAGTGAACTCCGGGAGTTGGTGATGGACAGGGAGGCCTGGCGTGCTGCATTTCATGGGGTTGCAAAGAGTTGGACACAACGGAGTGACTGAACTGAACTGATCCACTCACCAGACCAATTATAGACAGAAAAACGATTTTAAAACATAAACTAGACATCATTCCTTTGTTTAAATCCCTCAACTGCTTCCCTGTGCCCTTGGAGTTAAATCCTGACTCCTTACCAGGACATGTAAATCCCCATGTTCTGGCCCCCACTCACCCTCAATAGCCCCTCTTCACTTCAATCTCCTCTGACTCAACCGAGCTCCAGTCACACAAGCCTTAGGATATTTTCTAGAATATACCAAAGTCTCTGCCATCTCGGGAAACCTGGAAGACTCTTGTGTCCCTACCCGACTACAGCAGGCTTTTTCTTTTCCCTCAAGTACCAGCCTCCAGGAAACCTCAAATATCCAACACGCGTACCTTCCGTGACCACCATGGTTAAAGTAAACTTGTCCTGCTCACCCTCATCAGCACATTCTTTGATTCCTTCAAAACACATTTAAACAATTCATGATTTAATTCATGTCTCTGATGATTTTTTTCTTCCTTCCTGCTCTCCTCCCTCCCTTCCTTCTCTTTTCTTCCACCTTATTATTTTGACCAGGGATCATATGAGGGCAAAAAAGGCAAAGATAAAGCAGCATATCAAGATGTCCAAGACATACAGACTTCCTACAACTCACTGCCTGAGGAACTGTGCTAATTCTTTTACAAGGTTCACATCAACAGGGAAGGTAAGTGTAGTGTTCTAAATACAAACTGATGAAGCATTAGGAATTATCTGAAAACTTAAACAGAGGAATATGATTATGACCTGAAACTTCCTTTTCTTAGGTTTTTAACTGTTCAAAACACTTTTACATTTACTTTTTGAATAATCATTACAAGAATAGTTAATAAAAACAGCTTTTCAAGGAAATTCTGATACGAATACCAAACAACATCACCTAATGCATAAGAAAATTAAAATTGAATAAAATTCAGAAAAGTATTTCTGTCATATTTTGGAGGGTTTAACATAATTATATTCATATTTGAGAAAACATTTCTAAATTTTAATTTTGTTTAACAGATAATTGATTTTTAAGCTTCTTGATGTTAAAAAAAAAAAAAACAACACCAGTGAGGGCTTTGGGTTTTTCAAAATTTATTATAATTTTTGAAGACCTGGTTACTTATTTGTATCAACTTAAAAAAAAAACACTGCTTAATTGAATCAGTTTAATACCAGAATTAAAACTCTATAAGAATGTCAGCATTTAATATATGAATAATGCTAGAATGTATAAAGAAATCAGCCTGAGCACTGATTTTAACAAAGATATTTTTCTTGCTATTTTTTATTCAAAGATGGGAGAAGGAAATGGCAACCCACTCCAGTATTCTTGCCTGGAAAATTCCATGGACAGAGGAGCCTGGCAGGCTATAGTCCACGGGGTCACAAAGAGTCTGACATGACTAGGCGACTTTCACTCACTGACAACACACAAGTGAAAACCCAGAGCATAGCACAGTGCTTTGCATGTGGTAGATGCTGAACAAATTTGCCAAATGAACTGAACGTTCTGGAAATGGCCAAGCTGGAGAGAACCTTAGGCCATCAGGTTGTAGTCTTGAGTCTACTCCTGATATTCACGAAAAAGTAATTTCCAATAATTTCCAATTTTCTAGGGGACCTTTCAAAGACAGAGTCCAGTAAATAACATCTTCTGAAGAAATAATTCTACACATAAAACGAATCTTTGAATCTAACTGTGTAAGCCCATTTGCTTGTTAAAAAGTTGATCACTATCTTCTATAAAAAAACAAAACAAAAAAATCTGTATCTAATTACTTCAGTTCAGTTGCTCAGTCGTGTCCGACTCTTTGTGACTCCATGAACTGCGGCACGCCAGGCCTCCCTGTCAATTACAACTCCTGGAGTCTACCCAAACCCATGTCCATTGAGTCAGTGATGCCATCCAACCATCTCATCCTCTGTCGTCCCCTTCTCCTCCTGCCCCCTATCCTTCCCAGCATCAGGGTCTTTTCCAATGAGTCAGCTCTTCGCATCAGGTGGCCAAAGTATTGGAGTTTCAGCTTCAACATCAGTCCCTCCAATGAACACCCAGGACTGATCTCCTTTAGGATGGACTGGTTGGATCTCCTTGCAGTCCAAGGGACTCTCAAGAGTCTTCTCCAACACCACAGTTCAAAACCATCAATTCTTCGGTGCTCAGCTTTCTTTGTAGTCTAACTCTCACATCTATACATGACTACTGGAAAAATCTAATTTCATGGCTGCAATCACCATCTAATTACTTAGATCTAATTACCTCAATCACTGCATTAAAAAAAATACTTTCAATTCCTTTCAACTTTCAGTGAACTAAAATAAGATTTATCTAAGTTTTGAATATTGGACTTGACACCTTTCCCTCCTTACACCCAGGTTATACATCATTATAGTTTTTCATTGCTAATAATATCTTCTAAAATTATCATGTTCTTCAAATTTTGGATGCCATTAATCTAAGAAGTATTATAATCGTGTTATTCTATGCAACATTAATAAAGGAGTTTAACAGAACTCTCCATATACAGCAGGGACCCAAAAGGCTACAGCCTGAATATAATAAGCATGTGCACCATGGAAAGTGACAGCAGGAGAGCCTGCTTGTCTCAACCTTGACAACAGATGAAGGGTCGGGGGGAAAACATGTGCCCTGGGAACCGGAACCATAAAAGGCAATGCTTATACAGCATTCACCCTTCAGATGAAGGGTGAGGGGAAAACATGTCCCCTGGGAACTGGAACCATAAAAGGCAATGCTTATCCAGGTCTGAAAAATATGAATTCACTAGTGCGGTTCAAAAACTCCTAGACAAAGAATATAATGTACACGGGCTCAGGTTAATAGTGCCCCCAGTGAGTGGCAGAAGCAAACACAAATCCTTCTTGCAAGAACTCAGCTTCTCAATCCAGACCCACAGCAATTGTAAGATGGCTCTGATTGTAGGATTTGTCTCAATTTCAGAGTTGATGAATTGCAAGAGAAAAATGTGCATCCTAGAATTGACGGAACACTACATGTTCTCTAACTGTTCACTGCTGTTCACAGGAATGCCATTTTTACCCCTGAACTGTCAGCAGGTACCCAGAGGCCTTCCCGTACATTGTTGGTCTGCAGACCTTATTACACTGTTACTAGAGTTGCTGTGTAGACAATCACATATTCTATACAGAATGACAGTTTTGCTTTTTGTTTACCAACCTAATAACTTTTCTTTTTTATTATTCTTACTCTTATTTTTTCCTTAATTTTATTATCTTCTACCAATACAACTCTAAATAGAAATGGTGCTAGCAGACTTGTTTCATTATTTTAAAGGAATGCTATTATTTTACCATTTAATAAAATTTCCTGTAGGTATCTGGTACATACTCTTTATTAAATTAAGAAAGTTTTTGTCATGAATCATCTGTAATCTCATCCATCAAAACAAAATGTCTTTCTTCCAATCAACTACTGTGGTTAATTATATTCATGGATTTTAAATCATCTTTGTACTTATGGGATCAAGCCAACAGGTTCAGAAATTTTTTTTAATCTGATGATAGTTTTCACATTGATTCATTTAGCAAATACTATCTAGACTTTCTGCATCTATGTTTTAGATGAAACTGTCTTATAATTTTCCTCTCTCATATATCTGCTATCTTGTTATGATGTCAAGGTTATACTAGCCTCATAAAATGAACTCACTCTATATATATGTTTTTTTTGTTCTCTTGAACAATCTGTGTAAGATGGGGTTATCTTTCTTGAAGTTTTGGTAAAATCTGTCTGGAAAATTATCTGGACCTGGTGGGTTTTTGCGTATTTATATATGTATGTATATGAAAGGCAAAAGACGGAGATTTTAAGCTGGATTCAATTTCTTTAATGATTATGGTTCTACTCAAGTTAGTGTCTTAAGTGAGAATTTTAACCTATATTTTTCTGGGACATCATCTATCTCATCAGGGATTTTTAATTACTGGTATAAAACTGTAATTCTTAAAATAAATTTTAAAAAATCTATAGCAACGTTTTTCCTTGTTCTCCTTCATTTTGTTTCTGCTTTAACCTGCAAAATACTACTTCATTATTTATCCATATTTTCATAAAAATTAATGATTTTTTGTTAGCCCTTTGCTTCTTTATCTTATTTTCTATTAAAATGTTTTTGCTGTTAATCCTTTATCTTTCTTATACTTCCTTTCTCTGTTATTCTTTTTCTAACTTCTTAATTTAGCTGCTTAGTTCACGAATTTTCAGCAACATTTAAATTTCTTCTACCCAACACCCTAGTGCTACCACTGGACTCGGATTGATTTTTAATGTGAAACTCTCAGCTTTAGGAAGAGAGAGCTCCCTGGTCCTCAGAGTATTATAAATTCAAACTCTAGCAGCACATGAAGGTGAGGCTTGCAATTTTGATTTCTACAGAGAGATGCTTTCCCTTGGTGCGATAACTAGGCAGAATCAGATAAGATTTGTCGCCCCATGTTGGTAAAGAGATTCTTTTTCTGATACACCTCTCCATTGAGAAAAACTGAAAATGAACGCCAAGTTCAAAATTTCATTCTGTCTCTACTCAGACATTTATTCAGAAAATACTTGGCTGAATACACTCTTGAAACAGTATCCTCCATGACTCTAACAGAGTATTTAACTTCCCCAAACAATATTTACCCCAACTAGTACATTAGATATGTTGTTGACCTGTGGTTGTTTGTATCTGTCCCCTCACCCCGCCAGAATTTACGCTCCAAGAGAAGAGGGGCTTCATTTGACTGGGTATTTGCAAGGCAATGAAGCAAGACTTTCCATTTTTTAGTCAGACTCATGTTAAGGCAAAAGCAAAAACCTTCGCAAAAAATGAGATAGAGCACAGATACTGCTTTCCTCTGAACTATGATAGGTACATAGCCATCACAAATCTCTCAGAGGACATCTTTATGGGTATGAAATGTATCATCTGAGAAAAGTACCCTGCAAACACAGTGTGTACAACTTAAAGAGTATACAGTGAGCACTCATGTAAGCACAGCTGAGGTCATGAAATACAACAATGTCAGAATCAAGATGCCCCTGCCATGTGCCCCACTTTTATCACCAACCCCTCACCTCCCCCAGAAGTAACCATTATTTTGACTTAATGACCCCATCCATCTACCACAAAATACTCATTCTTAGAGAAACAAAAATTAACTTGATGGAGAAAAATTATCATCAGAGATATTAATTATGTTTCAGCCTTAAGAAACTATTTTATCTCACTACCCACCTAGGAGACTCTAGAAAACACTTTCAATTAGCAGATATAAGAAAATTACAACAATTAGAATCACAACTTTTCCAGAATATTAACTATGCTATAATATATCCAAGAAGCTGTTTAAGGAAACATATACATCAGAGAATATCCTTATAATCATCACCAGCAACCTGAAGGGCATTTAAGATGACAGAATTTAACATCTCTACCAACTTAAAAAAGGAGACTCAAACCTTTCAAGTTCTTTCTTTTGTCCTCCAAATGCAATCACAGTTCTAATAGCCGCTAAGACCTCTTCAGCTACTGCTCCAGCTTTTGCATATGCCAAAAGTTCTTTATCAGTAAATGAAGACAGTATCTGTTTAAAAATGCAATTGCAGATAATTTAAATTTTTTAACAATTTTACCTTTTGTACACAAATGCTGCTGGTACATAGTGTACTGTACTGTATATAAATCTTCTACTCATCTTTGGTTATGAAGCCCTATTTTTCAGTATACATATTGTAGCCATTTCTTTTTGGACTGAGATGGTATATAATAAAGTAAAATTTCAACTTTCTCACTATACTCCATGGATTCTCATACAAATAAATAAATCTGGGCCTTTGGGGGAGATTTTACATTTTAAAAAGAAGTGTATACGCTAAACATCAATAAATACAGAAAATGGGGCAGTATATCAAAACAAATAGGTGTACTCAACATAGCAGTTGCTGATTACACTCTGGTTCAGAAATGCCAAGGTAGGAGGCCAGGAGAACACAGGGGACCCAGCCCTGTGCAGTGACAGGACCTCGAGGAGGTTTCCAAGGGCAGGGAAGCAGAGCTCCTTCTACCAGGGCTTCTGAGCACGACATTGGGCCACCGTGGAGGTCTCTTTCATGGACGCACTTTGATTTTTCTGTTTGGTCCCTGAGCATCTGTTCTCTGGAAGGAACAGTACTGGGTCCTTTATATACACAGGATCTCCTTCACTGATTCTTCTCAATTATACCAAGAAGTAGGCATTATTTTCCCCCCTCAATACATGAGGAAATGGAACGAGAAAGAGGTCAAGTCATTTGCTAGTAAGTGAAATATCTAGGATTTAAGGCTTCACAGCATGAATCAACGGCCACCGGAGTCAATCTCTCTCTAAAACCAGCCACTGATATGTGTGGAATCCTAGAGGGCTTTGTGATTAAAACGGAATCAACTGGCATGGGCAAAGAACCACTATTTTTACCTGAAATGCTTGACTAGTCAGCCATCTAAATATTGCACACAAGAATTCAAATCAAATTCTGAGTAAATATATTATCCTCTTTCAACAAATAATTTATAGCATCTGTGGACTCATTTGTATAAGTAATAACAGTCTATTCCTTCTTGTCACAAAAAGTTCAAAGCTGTTTTGATTTTAAGAGTGCATTTCTTCCTCTGCTTGTGCGAAAGTAAAGGAGCTACGACAGATGTAAGAACGGGTGGGTGAAGGCAAACGAGCCTTTACTAACCAGGTTCTATGTGCAGATGTTGTACTCTATGCGCCTTCTTCTTTGGTACCCAAACAACAACCCACTGATGCTCTAGACCTTCCTGACCTCTCAAAATGACCTGCCTAGGGCTGCCCTATCACATCTGCCAGAACTGCTCACAGCGCTGGGCCTGACCCAGGGAGATCACTGTCATCCCTGAACAAACAGGTCTGCATAAGGCAAGAGGTGCATACAATACAGTTTAGCTCTGTTTCTCTGCTCTTGTTGAAAACCTCAACCATCAACCACACCAGAAACAGCTGACAACAGAAGATTAGCAGAACTATTTTTGACTGAGGAGTTTCAAAACATGCTATTCTAATTTATTGTTGAAATATCAAGTACCATTCCAACTGATTCAGTAAACCTGGCTTCTCTATGACCTTCCATAATGATAAGCATATCCTTAGGCAAGAATACAGTAGAATGTTCATCAAGAGTTTTGTTTTTTAACAGATGTCTATTGAAAGAAAAAAAACACTTTCAAATACTCTCAGGAATGTTAAAAGTCAACTTTACTATTCCTCTAATATAAAATAACAGAATGCTGATACTTCCGATATTACAATCACCCACCCAAACGATATCAAATTTCACTAACTCATCCCTTCTTCCAAAGGCTGCTAATTTTTTTTTAACAAAGCCTAATTGTACTAGTGCCAGACACATGAAATTGTTATTCCTCTTAAGTTAAAAGCCAACACAGGCCACTTTATATTGTTCAAACTAATACATTCAGAAGCAATAGTTTTGACCATGACAGATGTTTTGGCCTTCATCTTTGTCCCTTTTGTCCAGTGCTCAGTGTAGGTTTTTATTTCATTTTGTTTGGGATAATTTATACATGCTTTATTTTTTTTAACTTGGTATTCTGAGATAATTGTAGACACAAAGGCAGACAGTGTAGACACAAAAGAAGACACTAAGGAAGACAGTCAGATCCCATAAACCCTTTATCTGGTGTTCCCCAAAAAACATCTTCAACATCTCTTCAGAACAAGATCCCAGCCAAAAATTTAACACTTAGCATTAATTCAACGTTATTCAGATTTACCAGTTTTACATGCACTCGTGAGTGTGTGTTCAGTTCAGTTCAGTCGTGTCCAACTCTTTGCAACCCCATGAATCGCAGCACGCCAGGCCTTCCTGTCCATCACCATCTCCCAGAGTTCACTCAAACTCACGTCTATCCAGTCGGTGATGCCATCCAGCCATCTCATCCTCTGTCGTCCCCTTCTCCTCCTGCCTCCAATCCCTCCCAGCATCAGGGTCTTTTCCAATGATTCAACTCTTCACATGAGGTGGCCAAAGTACTGGAGTTTCAGCTTTAGCATCATTCCTTCCAAAGAAATCCCAGGACTGATCTCCTTTAGAATGAACTGGTTGGATCTCCTTGCAGTCCAAGAGACTATCAAGAGTCTTCTCCAACACCACAGTTCAAAAGCATCAATTCTTCGGTGCTCAGCTTTCTTCACAGTCCAATTCTCGCATCCATACATGACCACTGGAAAGACCATAGCCTTGACTAGACGGACCTTTGTTGACAAAGTAATGTCTCTGCTTTTGAATATGCTATCTAGGTTGGTCATAACTGTCCTTCCAAGGAGTAAGCGTCTTTTAATTTCATGGCTGCAGTCACCATCTGCAGTGATTTTGGAGCCCAACAAAAGAAAGTCTGACACTGTTTCCATTGTTTCTCCATCTATTTCCCATGAAGTGATGTTAGTTCCAAGCAATGTTATCCTGTTAGATTCACGTGACGACGATCACAATACAGAACAATTCCATCACAAGGATCCCTCAGTCCTGCTTTCTGTAGTCACAGCCACCTCCTTTCCTACTCCTCGTTTCTCCCCTCCACACCATCCCTAACACCTGAAAACCACTAAACTGTTCTGCCTGTTATTTTGTCATTTCAAAAATATTATATAAATGGAGCATAAGGTATGTGACCTTTCGGGACTGGCCTTTTTCACCAAGTGCAAATCTCTAGAGACTCATCCAGGCTGTGTGTGATCAGTACTGCTTTCCTTGTATCACTGGATGTACCACAGCTGCTCAACCAGTAACCTATTCAAGAGTGTCGGGGGTTGTTTCAGTTTGGGGCTATTACCGATACAGCTGCTATGAACACCTGAATACAGATTGAGTGAATACACGAACATAGTCTCTCTTAGATAAATGTCCAATACAACTGCTGGATTGTACGGTAATTGCATGTTTAGTTTTATAAGAAATCACAGACTATTTTTTCAGGTTGAATACCATTTTACACTCCCACCAATAATGAGTGACCCTGTTTCTCTGCATCTCAGCAGCATTTGGGGTTTCACTTTTATTTTAGCCATTCTGGTAGATGTATAATGGTATCTCATTGAAGTTTAATTTGCTTTTCACTGACGACTAACACTGTTAAACAACCTTTCATGTGCTGACCTGCCACCTGTATAACCTCTCTGATGACGTTTGTTTCTCTCTCCTGCCCATCCCTAACTGGTTCATTTGGGTTGTTTTTCTCCTTAATATATATATATATTATTGAATATAGCTGACTTCAGTGTCTCAGGTGCACAGCAAGGTGATGCAGTTATACATAAACACACATTATTTTTCAGATTATTTTCCATTACAGGTTATTACAGGATATTGACTATAGTTCCCTGTGCTATACGGTAAACCTTTGTTGCTTGTGGCATATTTATTTTTTATTTAGAAATCTAGCATTCTATTTATACTACGTCAAACAAGTAAAATCAAAATGTCATAAATTTTTTTCAATTAGGCAAAAGTTTGTAAGTTTTCTAAAAAATATATATTATCCATACTATTTATATATATGTAGACAAAAGCTTTTCTACTATGCCGAAAAAGGCTTGAGAAAGAACATCAAAAAAAGAGAGAGATGGAGAAATTGGAAAAGATAAACTAAATGAAATGCCAGCACTGAGTAAGAAATAGAAAATGAAACAAACTGAATAAAATTAAAGATTATACAGTCCAGTGGTTTTGAAACATGGTTGCTTAAAAAAAAAAAAAAAAGAAAAGAAACATATCTGGAACTCTGGAGGAAAAAAGCAATACCTGAGCATTGGTATTTTTCAAAAAATTCCAAGATAATTCTAACATGCATCTTGATTTTAAAAAGTGATTACAGGTATTTCTATTAAATAGTAGTTTTGGTGATTTTTTTTTAACTATCAAATTTTGAGAATTCCTTATATATTAGATAAAGACTAATCCTTTGTCAGATATACGACTTGCATGTTACTTTTTTCCCAGCTTTTAGCTTGTTTTTTCATCTCCTTTACATGGTTTTCACAGAGTAAGAGTTCCCGCTTTGGGGGGAAAGCAGATAAAGTCTTCTTTCTTCTAGGGGAGGTTGTATAAAATTGGTGTCAATTCCTCTTTAAATGTCCAGTAAATTTTTCCAGTAAAAGTTGCCTGTGCCTGGAGAATTCTTTTTCAGGAGCTCAGAACTTACAGAATAGATTTCTTTAATCACTATTTCATCTTAGTTGTTCTGGATATCACAATATTCATAGGTGACATAAAAATCTACTGGTATCAACATTTTACCACTTATAATTCTGGGTTCAATCACCAAATATGATTTAGAAATCTCCTGGGAAAAGAGAGGCCCAAATTCCTGCTCTTTCTGTTGTTCCTTTTCCCTTCCTGATGCTCCAATATGCCTTGTATCACTTTCCTTCTGTTTGAAGAATTTCATTTAGCCAGTTTCTAATAGGAGGTATGCTAATGGAAAGTTCCTCTATAGTCTTCCATGATCTGGGAATGTTTTTATCTCCCCCATCATTCCTAAAAAATACTTTAACCAAGTATCCACAGTTGACAGGTCTTTTCTTTAAGCACTTAAAAAATACTTTGCCACTTCCTTCTGGTCTTTATGGTTTCAGATAAGAAATATATTGTCATTCAAATTGGTGTTCCCTGTAGGTAATGTGCTGTTCCGGAGAAGGCAAGGGCACCCCACTCCAGTACTGGAAAATCCCATGGACAGAGGAGCCTAGTAGACTGCAGTCCATGGGGTCACTGAGGGTCAGACACGACTGAGCAACTTCACTTTCACTTTTCACTTTCATGCATTGGAGAAGGAAATGGCAACCCACTCCAGTGTTCTTGCCTGGAGAATCCCAGGGACGGGGGAGCCTGGTGGGCTGCCGTCTATGGGGTCGCACAGAGTCGGACACGACTGAAGCAACTTAGCAGCAGCAGTAGCAGCAGTAATGTGCTGTTCATCTTTAGCCAATTTCAGCTTTTTTCTTTGTCTTTAGTTTTCAATGATTTAACTATGATGTGCTTTAGCATGGATTTCTTTGGGTTTATCTTGTTTGAGGTTAGCTTAGCTTCTCGGACCTGAACGTTCGTCTTTCACAAACCTTGGACATTCTCAGCAATTATTTCTTACAATATTCCTTCAGCCTTACCTCTCTCCTTTCTTTTGGGACTCTGGTGGTCACAAATGTTCTATATCGTACTACTGTCCCACAGGTCCCTGAGGCTCTTTTCATTTTCTGTTTCGTGCTGGGCGACTTGTATTGTTCTATTTCCAGTCCACTGACTCTATCCCGTCCTCTCCACTCAACAAGAGTAGCCCCTCCATCGTGACTTCTGTTCTACGGCTGTACCTTTCAGTTATCTAATTCCATTCTGTCCTTTTTTCTTAATTTCTTTTTCACTGCTGATATTTTCTATTTCCTTTTGTTTTAGGATAATTTGTAATTGATTAGTGAAGCATTTTTCTGGTGACTATTCCAAAATCCATGCCAAACAATACTGACATAGGAATTGTATCAGCACTTGTCAGTTAAGTGTTTTTTTCTCATTGAAGTTGTGATTTTCGTAGTTCTTGGTATGACAAGTGGTCTTCTTTTAACTATTTTGGGTGTGATATCTATTATGTTAGGAGATTCTGGGTCCTATTTTAAAGTCTTTTATTTTAGCAAGCAGTTACCCTTTGGGGATTTAGCATATAATTCTTAACCTACTTCTGTGAGTTGTGGGTCAAGCAGCAGTTTTACATTCACTGTCTGTGGTATTACTTTCGTCAGCATGGTTTGTCTGCAGTTGCTGGGGCCCCTGCTTCTGCTACCTGAGGGAGTGAAAGTGTTCTTAAGGCTGGACCACCTCATGTAGGAGTAGGAGTAGTTTCCCCTCCCTTTGCCCCTTAGCTGACCCAGTGTCTCTGGGCGGGGTTAGAGAATTGCGTGCAAAGATCAAAAGAGGCTTTTTGGAGTAGGAAGCTTGCTGGGGCCAAGCCTCTTCCTGTTCTGCCTTCTTGCCCCGGTGCCTCTGAGTTACAGAACAGAGCCTCAGAATCACAAGGACAAAGCAACTTCCTCCACCAGGCCTCATTTCTTTTTTAGTAAGACTGACGACCAGACAATTGAAGCCTCCATTTATTAAATAGTATCTGAAGTAATGCACAATTAATTATTAAAAGATTAACTTACTGCTTTTCCCCCTAACTTAACTAGAACAAACATCAGTACATTTTAGAACAGTTTTTTAGCAAATACTAATACGAAGAATCTGCCTAACCTTCTAGTAAACAGAAAAATCAATTAACACAAAGGCTTTTGCCAAATATTTCAACAGAGATGCAGTTTAGCCACCAAGAACACCATTCAAACATTGTGTTAGTCTGAACAATAAATTAATAAGAGTTCTCAGAACTTCAATTTCTTCCTCTGTTAAATGAGATAATGTCTACACTTTACAAGAACATGTATTTCGTGCCTTTGAGGAAGAAGATAATATGCTGGAATGAGGGGGAAAATATTCTGTAATATTCTACAAACTTCTATTTCATATATAGAAAATATTATAGCTAAATGCTGCAAAAAGTGTAACTAACATTTACTAATTTCGGGGGAGATTAAGATATGTTGTTATTTTATACTCTGAAATTCCTTGGGATTTTTTAACCTAAAAAAAGTGGAATCTGGGTAACAAGGTCCTATTGTATAGCACAGGAAATGGTATTCAATAGCCTGTGATAAACCATAATGGAAAAGAATATGAAAAATAATGTATATATATGTATATCTGCATTACTTTGCTGAGCAGCAGAAATTAACATTGTAAACTAACTGCATTTCAACAAATTTTTTTAAAAAGAGAAAAAATATGTATTTGCCTGACACAGTAGATACTTTAAAAAATGGCAGTTACCATTTATAACAGAAAACAATATCCATCCCACAGGGTTAAATTTTTTAATTTCTTAATACAGCCTGATTTGTTTTGTGTTAGGCTTGGGTTTGCTTGGCCCTCCGTTATTCTACATCCTTTTGCCATGTGAATGTGTAGCGCTGTCTCTCATTTCTCTTTTTCTCTAAGAAACTACATACCAGGCCAATCTCTCCATGGCCACCTACACTTACAGGAAATCAATTTAGAATGAACACCACACCCAGTCTCAAGAGAAAGGCCTCCCTGCGGAGGTGGGGAGGGCCATTTGCATTGCTTTGCTTTCGTGACAGAGAGGGAACCACAGACCTCAGAGGTACATGCATAAGGGGCTAGAAAAAACCTCTTTTTAAAAAACTGTCTTCACACCAATGGACTTAAGTATGTATAAACACAGAGCCATTGATAATGCTGACAAAACTGTTCTGCCAACAAAATAAATAAAATCTACAAAAACACTGACATCAGTAATGGTAACTGAGTGGGACTTACGCGTTAGTCACTGAACTTGAAGCTCTACTTGTGAACATGGAACTGTCTACCGGGAAACACAGCTCTCTGAGAGCCGAGCATGCCTTTTGCATGAAGGCAGAGAAGGAGATGGGAGAGCTCCATCTCTCCCTTCCCCCAATAACAGCACAGAGTCTGGGTGGGGACAACTCAGGGAGTTCACAACTGCCTATTCCCACTGATTATGAACAGATTTAACACCAAGATTTATCAGAAGATTTAACGTCATCGTCAGTGTCAGGGTCATCAATGTAACAAAAACAGCCTTCTACTGGAGGAGTTGTGGAGTGTTTTTTGAGGGTGGAGACAGTTTAATAGCCTGGATTCATAGGCTTCACACCTACCTTTGCCCAGACAGCAGCTGACAGGCCAAGAACAGGACTGATGGCCAGAATCACAAGGGTGAGCTTCCAACCTTCTGTAAATCCTATTATAAAACCGGTGAAGAATGTTGCCATTGCCTGAAAGAACATTCCGATTTTGTCACCAATTCCTTCATTAATTTTGGAGACATCACTGAAAGAACAGTGTTAGAAATAAACATCAGGATTATGAACACCAGAACCTTTTTCCTGAAGCTAGTTGAGTGTTTGTTTGTTTGTTTCAGTGGGGGGTAAATCAGTTTACATCTAGGATTTTGCTCAGGAAGGTCCCCAGCAAGTATCATGTCACCGCCCTAATGCTCACTCCCACAGGATGTCTTGGGTCTGGCAAGTCCAACCCCTCATTCACTACCAGTCCTGCGGGACCTCTTCATGCCCTGTCAGGGTTGTGGGAACGAAAAGATGCATGAGGCACGATCAAGACTCAGAAGGAATTTAGTTTCAGAATTACTTCTGAGGGATGGGCATTGCCTCCAGGGATTACCTCCTGACAGATTTTATGACCTCACTTCCATTTTAAAAGAATAAGAAGCACAGGTCAGAGTTCAACACACACCCAGGTACTTACTCTGTGAGGCGGGTGTTAAGTTCTCCAACGTCATGCACATCAAACCAGCCTATCTCCTGTTTCATGATGGCATGAAAAAACTGTTTTCTGATTCTGTGTACTTGTCTTCCAGCGGCCAGACACCAGAACGAGACCTGGATGTAAGCGGCAATAAGCACGCCAGCACCAATTCCACAGTAATAGTAGGCGTACCTGAAAAGCAACAAGAAAGCTGCACACATGCCACTTTCTCATCCATGCACTGTTCCCAGCAGACCACCCGCCCTGCCTTTCAGTCATCTGGCAATCTTGCCCTCCTTAAAAGCAGAGCTGATGGTCAGCATCCAACTACGGCCACCCTGGTAGAATGTCATGGTGAAGAGTGTGCTTACTGTTTTGGCTCAAATCCCAGCTCTTAACTGCAATACAGGCTGACTTCACCTTTCCAAGTCCCAGTTTTCTAACTGGCAAAATGGAGATAAGAACTGTAACACAGTGGGACTTCCCTGCGGTCCAGCAGTTAAGACTCCATGCTTTCATTGCCAAGGGCATGGGTTCAATCCCTGATTGGGGAACTAAGATCCCGTATGCCTCGTACCATGGCCAAGAAAAAGAACTGTAACAGTTATAAAAACACTTGCGTCTGTGCCTGGCACGCAATTAGCATGGAGAGAACGCCAGTTATTGTGAAAGACGTGAGTGGTGCCTAAAAGCATCACAGCATTAGGTGAGGTCTACCAGTGTCACCCCGCACACCTGGATTACCCCGGTATCAGCTGATGAACACTGGGATGGTTTCTGCACACTGGGGAATGGAAAGAAGGGACAGAACTTGCCAGAAAGTGAAACCAAGAACCAAAAGGTCACCTGACCTTTTGGGTTATTAATCTGCCAACAGACAACTGAGAATAAAAAATGTTTTTATATCATCTGCCCAACTGGCCATCATGAGTTATCCTGAAATGCTTAATGAATCAAGTAGCAGGCCCCCCAGTTTAAATTCTAATGATAAAAAGAATGAGTATTTTCTAAAACCAGACCCTTGATCAACTAGAAATGCCAAATTTGTATTTCCTTATATGAGTCTTCATATAGAAAAAAGCAAACAACATATGTGCTTCACTAAGAAATTACTTTTTAGGTAAAAACAAACATTCAAAAATGAAATACAGGATTCCAATATTCCTGCTTTTAAAAGTTCACAACTTGCCACCCTCAAAGAAAAAAGTATATGAATCATGCAGAAACTATAAAAATGGTGATGTAATAACCAAATAGTTGCTGATATCAATGTTCACAGCCTGATGTAAACGTTATCTTCCCCAAGTTATACCTGGTAATGTACAATGTATTTATCAGGGAAGATAGAATTAGAATACTAAATTTTAGTTAATAGATGACTCAATATTTTTTATCCAAGTGTTAATGATACAGCAAGAGATAGCTAAAAAGAAGCCTCATTTAACAAGTGGAATGTGCTTTGAAAATGAGCTAAAATATTGTAAGCCACCAGTCTACGTTTACTCAGAAAACAATACCTGTGTTTAAGTATTTATAAGATGATTACGGGCTTCCAGAGTGGTTCAAATGGTAAAGAATCCACCTGCTATGCAGGAGACCTGGGTTCGATCCCTGGGTTGGGAAGATTCCCTGGAGAAGCTAACAGCTACCCTCTCCAGTGTTCTGGCCTGGAGAATTCCATGGACAGAGGAGCCTGGCAGGTTACAGTCCATGGGGTCACAAAGAGTTGGACATGACTGAGAAACTTTCACTTTCAAGATGGTTATAAGACACTGTTTTTCATCAATATTAAAAAAGTGCCTCTCCATAAGAGTATCTGGAGGTGTTTGCTTCTCAACTTTCAAAATATGGTCAAATATGTCCATTTTCTTCAAACCTTCTAGAGTAGGATTAGGATTAGGATTACAGGATAATGTGCAATCATTTTCTTGTGAATCACCAACTCATACCTTTGGACATGTTTTATAAGCTGTTCTGAGAGCAAACTTCAAGGTAAGTAAATCATTAATGAAAGCTTCCAAAGTAAGTTGAGGTTAAAAGGACTATATTTATTCTGGAATGTCTTGTTTCATTGTTCAGAATAAGATGCTATATTTTAAAAAATCCTGTTAACTGATCTCATTACATCATGACTAAAGCCAGCCAAGAAGGAAACTAATAATACAAAGCCATTGCAAATAATGTGATTCTTAACTGCATTTTCAACAAGCCCACTTTGAACCCCTCTAATTTCCCTGCAGATGATATTCTATATTTACCAACGCATACACCAGTCTGATCCAGGCTCAGCCTTCACCTTAGAGTGTCTTATGCAGCAAATGCTTTTAAGAAAAAAACCTACATTGTATTCTCCTAAAAAATGAACAATGATGTTGCTCCCCTCAAAATTTTGAATCTTTATTATAATAGTGCAAAAATTTTAACCACATTACAATTGGATTAAGACAGAAAGACTTAACAATAGTAGAAAAATGTCTACTTACGTGGTCATTTCCTTCTCCAGCTTCTTGCCATACTCTGTTCCGTCTATAGTACCTAGTTCACCTCAAAACAAACACACACTGTTATGTCTCTTTATTTTCCATTAAAAATATGCATATAAATAGAACTTCCTCCATAGTCCAGTATTAATAATCTGCCTTCCAATGCAGAGGACGTGGGTTCAATCCTTGGTCAAGGAACTAAGATCCCATATGCTGTGCATGACAACTAAGCCCTCACGCTCTGGAGCAGGCATGCCACAACTGGAGAAGCCCACGTTCCCAACAGGAAAAGCCCACGCACCCCCCAAAAAAATCCCACATGCCGCAACTCAGACCCGGCACCGACAAATGAGGAAATTTCAAAAAGATAAGCATATAAAAATGAATCAAACTTGTGTCACTTAACAACTTACACAAAAATGGGTCGAACTAATTTAATTGCAATTATCTATAAGCATCAGGGCATCTGTGCAAATCCTTTACTACTGGATGTGTGCAACCACACACAAAGTTCAGCGAAGCTTATTTGTGCAAAGAAAGCTGCATTGATTAAGAAGGAGTCTGTCACCTGAGATACTAGTGATCCCTGGATTAAAATGTTTTATGAAATACCACTCCAAGAGGACATGGAGAAAAATCTTTTCTGTGGGCTTTGTCCTGATAAATATCAGTGCAGACTTGACCCTAAACCCATTTAGTATTTCAAACTGAACACCACATTTCTTCAGTTTTTATTTTAAAAATGTAAGATACAAAGAAGAATGTAATAAACACCAGTATTATGCAGTATTAGCAGATGTTAACGTTTTGGGACAAGGTACATTAAAACTCTAACACCTCCCTCCAAACACACACACGCACACGCACGCACACACACACACACACACGCACTAGCCACTATTCCTATTCTGGTGTGAATTTTTTTCAGATTTTATTTTCTATATGCAATTTTACACATACATCAATACACATACATGCTTATTTTAAAAGACAGAATCACAGTTCACATTCAGTGGCCAATTTTCCATGTCAGTACGTGTGTAAATGGGGCCTCCCGGTGGCTCAGTTAGTGAAGAATATCTCTGCAATGTGGGAGACCTGCGTTTGATCCCAGAGTTGGGAAGATCCCCTGGAGAAGGGAATGGCTACCCACTCCAGTATTCTGGTCTGGAGAATTCCATGGAAAAAGGAGACTGGCAGGCTATAGATCGTGGGGTCGCAAAGAGTCAGACACGACTGAGTGACTTTCACATGTGTGTGTATGTGTTATCTTTGTTTTTTCAAAGTTGCATCTATTTCAGTTGCTTCCAGTCTTACTGTTACATGCAATGCCACATTAAACATACCTGTCCACATACATGGTGAATATTTTTGTAGTATACATTGTCATAATCAAGATGGCTGGATCAATGCAGAGAGCACACTTTAAATCTTGTAATCATTTCAAAAGTTACAATGCAACATAAGAGGGCCTAGTTCAGCTGAGTGTGCTCTTGACAGGTATGGGAAAGAAGAGGAAAAGTTTTTCTGGCAAAGAGAACAACACTGCATGTGTGAAGAATGAGTAAGCTGCTTTGGCAGGAGTATGGGTGTGTTGTGTGGAAGGAAGGAGGTGGATACATGATTGAAAAGATCATCTAGGCTCCCTAGGTATGGTATATAAAAACTAGTAGACATTATGTGTATATGAGTGTACATGTATATATGTACATGTATATATGTACATGTATATGTGTGTGTGTATATATGTACCTACATATACTTTTCTTCAGATTCTCCAACAGATTGAGTAGAGTTCCCTGTGCTACACAGTAGATCCTTGTTGGTTATCTATTTTATATCATACATGATAATCCCAACCTCCTAATTAATCCCTCCCCAACAAGAAAAGTCAAATATTTAAGTGTAGCTTTTATTTTAATAAAATACTTGCTTAGATTCTTGACCACTTTCTCCTCTGGCTTCCAGCACCTCATCCTCCTCATCCTCCCATAACTCTGATCCCTCTCTCTTAGTCTTATCCACCAGTTCCTCATGCCCTCTCCTCCCTCCATGCTGCTGCCTCTCAGAATTTTACACTCACTCCCAGGGTGGCCTCTACCACTTGCGCAGCTTCAGTGACTCCTGCATCTGTCTGGGCGCCACTCAAATCCTCTCCTTCCTCATAGCTAATGTCTGGTTCAGGTCCCCATTACCTCTTACATCTGCTCTAATAAGAGCCTCCTAACTGGCTTTTCTAATCCCATCAAGTCTTTATCTTGCCACCACATCTTCTATTTGGGAACAAAAATATAATTATATTGCCTCTGTTAATAACCTTAAATGACAGTCCACTGGATAAAGGACAAAGTCCAAGAGCCATACATGCCCTATTAATTCCTTTACAATCTTACCACAATAAGCCACACAATGACTTTCCAGATTTTTTTTTTATCCCCACCCTTTCTCCTCATCCCAGTAGCTAGGGCACTGTGCAGCCACCATCTGGGGTTGGGGGTAGGGGGCGAGGATACCACAGCATAAAAGGAAACAGAGCCCAGGTCTGCTTGATCATCACATTCCTGAAGCCTTTGCCCTTGGGATTAGAGAGGAAACAGGGCATGACAAAAGATGCTGCTTCAATTTCATGAGACCAAGCTCTGTCCTTTCAGACGAAAAGCTACTGTCCACATACTGAGATGAGATGGAGGGGAGAAGTGCTGACAGCTTTCCTCCTCTAAGCCCTCCTTCATTCTCCTCTCTCTACCTGGACTGCCTTTTCCTAGTCTTTCTCCTGGAAAAGACTGGTCCTTCACGCATGAGCTCAGTATGACCTCTTCCTAAGTGGCTTATCTCCAGCAGGGTGACTCACAGGGTTCCAGAGTAACTGACACACGATTCAGCTGACTAAATCAACCCTAGAACAGACACGCCACGGTTCATACCCAACTCCTCCTGCCGTTTCCACGGGTGTGAGCGCCTGAGAACATGACTGTGTCATTTACCTTTGTACCCTTGGTGCACAGCCTGCTGCTCTGTCTGCTGTACCTGCGCCTGTTCCAAAGACCTTCAAGGATTTCACAGAGCCAGCAACACGCAGACCATTTATAAGAATATGCCAACAATCCTTCTATTTCGTACATGTGTCTTGCATATTGTGGGGTTAAACAGAGATACAGCAGACCACCACCTTACTACCTGGAGTAAGGAAGGCCTTTTCTAAAACCAAGCAAGACCACAAAGAAACCTACCACTGAATAGGCTTCTGCCTGCAATGCAGGAGACTCAGGTTCAATTCCTGGCTCAGGAAGTTCCCCTGGAGAAGGAAATGGCAACCCACTCCAAAATCTTGTCTGGGAAATCCCATGGACAAAGGAGCCTGGCGGGCTACAGTCCATGGGGTTAGGGTTACAAGAGTCAGACACGACTTAATGACTAAACCACCAAACAGTGTCCAGCACCACAACTAAAGACTTCATACCATTTTGGAATCACATTTAATTACATTTTTATCTGACCCAAATATCTCAATAAGTTTAGTAGTTTAACTACTGAACGCTTAATAACAGTGTAAAGACAAGTATGTGACATGGATACATCTGTGATTTCCTAACTGGTAAAATTAGATTATGTTATAAAGGGGTTTTCAAACCACTTTGCACAGCAGGCTCTGTTCTGGATACTCTGGACACAACCCAGAACAAGAGCGCCTCTTTTTCTAATCTCACTGGATTCTGTGTGAGTAGGAAACCCTTTCACTATCAGACCCCAAACTGCATGTGACAGGGTACCACTGCTGAAATAGTAAGACAGTTAACTTAAGACAGGAACTTTTTTCTGTTACACCTTTCTTCCCATTTGAGAAGCTGTAATAGCCTGGCAGGCTGCAGTCCATGGGGTTCGCAAAGAGTCAGACATGACTGTGCGACTGAACTGAACTGGATAAACAAGTAACTCAATAAATCAACAAGATAAGTGTACTAACTCATAAAAGGGAAATAAAGCAGTGATGCTACAGTAACTTTGGAGTGGACTGGGGACGAAGGTCTTTCTGTGGGAGAAATGAATGATAAGAAGCTGGGGCAGGTTCTACACGGCCCCTAGCCAGGGAGGAAATGAGAGTGTTATTGGAACAGTGAGAAGGTCACTGTGGGTGGGCTGTACTCAGAAAGCAACAACCAATGAGACTGACGAGGCAGGAGGGGGACATCAGGTGGGCCAATGGAAAACGGATTTATTCCAGGCTATGGAAAACCATCGAGGATAGATGTGACCTGTCCTATGTCTGTAAGAGCTCATTCTTAGGGACTTCTGTCGTGGTGCAGTGGCTAGGACTCAGCAATCCAATGCAGGAAGCCTGGGTTCAATCCCTGGCCAAGGAACAAGTTCTCACATGCAGCAACTAAGAGTCAGCATGTTGCAACTAAAATCCAGAACAGCCAAACACATTTTTTATTTTAAAGCTCCTCCTGAGAGTGTGTGGAGAACCAGATACTAGAGGGCGAGGGTGAGTGGAAGCACAGAGAGGAATTGGGAAGAAAAAGGATGACTCAGCACGGGCTGCAGCCAGGACAAATGTGGTGGCAACACATGCAGTGACTTCAGCACTGCTGCCGGGTGGTTGGAGAGACAGTTAGCAGAGGTCCTCCCCTCCACCACTTTCAACCAAGGAAGCCTCTCTTGGAGCTGATTTCCCCGGGCAGCATCTACGACAGATATCATTCACACAGGAGGATTCTCTGATCAAAGACATGAGGGAACCACTGCCTTCAATGGCCTGTCAGGTCCGTTCTAGCCCCGTTCTAGCCCAAGAATGCTGTGACTCAATTGTTCCCATCATCTGTGCAGGAAGCTCCATCAGACACAACCAAGAGCGACTTGGACCTTCTGCTTAGATGATCACTCCCCTCTGGCACTTGCCTGACACTCAGGGTGGCTGGGCTCATTGCAGGTGACCGAGGTGCCTCTGGGAGCCACCGTCACTCCTGGCCTGAAGAGTGGTACCTCGGGGCTGCCCTGCCTGATACACTAATATGTAAGTCCACAGGATGGCATCTTAGGGAGAGAAAAGACCAAATGAAAAGTTGGGTTTGAAGTGTTTGCTTCAATTTTAGGCAGAATTTGAAACTACCAATAGAGTGGGGAAAATACCAGAATAAAAGGCAGGATTCCTGGCCCAGGAATTCAGCAATGCCCACTAGCAAGCAATTCCCTTGTGGCCTCCACTGGTTTCTACATCTACAAAATTATGGGTTTGGGCCAGATGATTCTCTGGGCTCTTTTTCACCTATAAAATTCTGTGATTTGGTCTCTCGTTTATTCATCTCACTTCTTAAACACCTAGAACGAGTCAGGTATTATCTATTTTCATTTTTGCTACTTTTTATAGAGTTTACACTGTAACTAACCTACTTTTTAAAAAAGCATCTCCCCCATAGTAACAACAACAACAAAAAAATCTGACTATTTTACACTACAACTACTATTCTAGAAAAATTAAACATATTTTAAGTTTTTACTCAAACTTAAAAATTAAACTGCCACACTAAACAATATACTGCAAAATACTTTGCCATTATTTGGTATTTGATTTTTCCAGAAATTTATCTCTAAGAATTTTTCCAATGAAATAGTTGAGAGCAGAAGAAATCCTTGAGCAAATGAAAAAAACAACCATCATGGAAATTTTTAAGAAGTACTTAGAACTGAAATATCAGCTATCATTCTAGTCGGAAGCACACTCATCACGCTGGCCTTGACGACACTGACGGCAGTGTTTTCTATCTTTTCAACACCAAGGACACACACCCAAGACCTGCATATTCTTTGTATGTTCATACTTTAAGCAGCAGAATATAAACATTATTTTGATTATTGGCATTTCACAAATAGTTTTCACATTCCTCACGAGTTTTGGTGAAGTAAGAGTAGAAATGGTAAAAGATAAATAGAAAAGTAAGTTATTTCTACTTTTTTTTCCTGTTTCCCTGAATTATTAACTTCTCTTAGCAGTTGAATGTCTCCTTTTCTCCCTTCCTCAGCCCACGGTCTGGTAGGAGACTAAACAGAACCAACCAAGACATATATAGTTATGGAGAAAAAGAAAAATCATCCATGTACCATCAATTGAACCACTAGAGACAAATAATCAAGAGTTTATTTTCAGGGTACCTCTGGGTGACACTCACACCATGAGACATGGCAGATCTCTCCCAGTACTTTCATTTCTGGATTAACATGTAATCCTCAGTGTCTTCCTTTCTGGGTCTCCCTCTGTCTACCTGATTCCTTGGACTTGGAGCTGGTCTGCATGGGTTCAAATAGTGAGTAACTCTATAACCTTAGTCAATTAAATATACTCAACCCTCTGAGCCCTGGTTTCCTCATCTGTAATGTATAAATAATAACAGTATCAACCTCACGCCCATGAAGAAATAAAGGCGTTAATACACACAAAGCACTAAGAAGAGTGCCCAGAAGATATTAAATGCCCAATGAATCTTGGCCCAGGAGATTTATCATCCCTTCAACTCAAATGATGCCAAATCTCTAGGCCTACTCTTTGTGCCAAGATTCAGTCTCTTACCTTCAACTGCCTGGATATCGTTTACACTTGTCCCCAACCTGTCACCTTTAACACAACATGTCTAAAAATGACAATCACCTTTACTCAGGCTCATTTTCCGGCAGTGCATAGTCTCATGAGGAAGATGAGAACTCCTAGAAGACTACAGAACTTCAGCACTGGTGAAGCTCTGTCCACACAAGTGGATCAGAGTTCGCAAGGCCCAAGTCAACAGAGATTTTAAAGCAAAGGCAAAATCTAACAAGATGGAGATACAAGGGAGGATATCAGGATATCAGGTCCACAACAAAAAGATGATTAGAGAAAGGTGTTACAAGAAGAGAAAGATGATAATGGGTCTATTACAGCAGCAGAGAAGGACATGCTCACTCAAAAGTTTTTACGACTGTCTAGTTAAAGCCTATGTTTATTGTAAAACTCCCAGACTTTCAAGAGCCTTAGCAAATCCAAGCTTCCTTAAGCAAGGAATACTTCCTATCCAACAAGGAGGCTCTGGTATCTAGTCTGCCCCCATGAAGAGGTCACGAGGTTCTACCTGGAGAAGGACAAGAAGAAAGGTCTGAGGGTGTCTGGGGTCCCAGAAGGCTGATTCTCCCACCAGAAGCATCAGAAAGCTTGCTTGCCCTCATCTCCAGGACCAACATCAAAACCTTTGAAATCCTTCCCATCCAGGCAAACTTCAGGACATCTGGAAGTCTGAATCTGCAAAGAGGTTTATAACAGAATACTGACTGTCCTTGGGTAAAAATTAATGTAGAGATAAATCATAAAGACACAGAAGGATATATGACAGGGGAGAGGCAATCAGGAGTAGTGGTGAGAGAAGGGTATTAGCTTTGTTTTTTATTTAACATTTGTTTTTAAATGTTTTCACTTGTTACACAGAACATGTCTACTTTGTGCATGAGAGAGATACCAACTGACCAAACTTGGTTATCACCTCCTCCTGGAAGCCTCCCATGATTCCTAAATGGAGCCAAACACCCATCCTTCCCTTCCCAAGTATTTTGTGTATCTCTGTATCATAGCACTACTCACATCCACTGCATTGGTTGGCTCCCGGTACATTCCACCCATTATACCAAGTTTCCTGGGGGCTGGAAATGCTTCTTTAGGACACATACTATTGCTGGTACATAGAGCACTCGGTCAACTTTTTAAAAAATGCACGAGAGCTGTGAGCTAAGTTTTATTTTAGGCAAAATGAAGGTTATAGTCTGGGAGATAGCACCTCATATAGCTCTGAGAAACTGCTCCAAACAAGTGGCGAGGGAAGGACAGTATATATTCAATTTCGGTGAAGGGGGAGTTCTCGCAAACAAGCACTTATCTTTGCAAAGGTTTTCTGCTAGTCAAGAGAAACTAATGTCCCCATGAAGGAAATAAGTGCTTTTCTAGATATGAGGAGATGCAAGAACTGGCCTCCTAAGATCCAATCCTGAAAACATCTATCTGAAGACCTGTTCTGCCAGTTCTCCAGAGCACAGAGTGCCTCATTTCTGATCTGCATCCTAAACTCCCCTAAAGGGAGTAGCCATAAATAGTATAACAACGTCTGTGGCTTCCATGAAAGCAGCCATAGATAATATGCAAACAAGTGGGCATGTCTGTGTTCCACTAAAACTTTATGTATAGATACTGAAATTTCAATTTCAAATTATTTTATGTGTCACAAAATATTTTTCTTTCATTTTTTCCCAGTGATTTAAAAATGCAAAAATCATTCTAAGCTCACAGATGGCGTAAAAAGAGGCAATAGGCCAGATATGGCCCACGGGCCATAGTTTGAGGCCCTTGCCTTCCCTGAAGGGCATGGCTAGCAGTCCATAGTTACTAAGGAAACGCACCTGAGAAGACGGCTTCACATTCATAACAGGTACTGAGTGACTTGCAGTCTGCCTTTCAACAACTATAAAAACTGAGTTAGTATCACAGAGTTCTGAAAAGATGAAAGGAGATAAGGAGCCATATCATTGCAAGTTATGTAGGTTCATTTGTGAGGAGCATGGAAGCATGAGCTTCTTGTTGATAATTATTACAAATATTAACAATTATTGAGCACTTTTTTTATGACTAATCCCTCTTCTGTGAGCCTTAAGTGAGGAATCCATTTAATTCTCACAATCATTCTATGAAGTAGGTCCTACTGCTATCTAACTGTTCCAAAGATGAGGAGATTAAGGTATGAAAATAATCCCCCAATCGTCTTAACTAAAAAGTGACAAAGGTGGAGTTTCAGAGCCAGGCGTCCTACGCTCCAGAGCCAGCACTGTAACTACTGAATACAGCATCTCTTCAGAAGGTAGCAGAGACAGAGACCAAACGTCCAAATAGTTCTCTAGGTTTCCCCAAGACTGGAAGAGGGAGCTGAACGGGAGGGACTGGCAAGGAATGCAACACGAACTACCTCCCCAGGTGGAAACTCCGTGATCCGGACATCTATGACGATGCGTGCCGAGGAGGAGCAAGTCTCCACAGCCGGACCATTGTGAGGACTTACTACGCTACTAGGTAACTAGGTCAGGTTACTGTCCGTCTCACACGTAAATATGGACCAGGCAAAGCCAAGACACAGCAATGGTTCGGACTCCTACGTAAAAAGCTCGATTATTTTCTTATGAAAGTAAGGGCCAAGTAATTTTTCAGTGATCAAGATAAAATGTATATAAATGTTAATGCAGTTTTAAAAAAAAGACCAGTTGAACACACATCCCAATGTTCATAGCAGCATTATTTGCAGTTGCCCAAGATATGGAAGCAACCTAAGTGTCCACTGACAGATAAATGGTTAAAGATGTGGTGTATATATACATATACAATCGATCACTACTGAGCCACAAAAAAGAACAAAATTTTGGCACTGGCAGCAACATGTGTGAACTTCTACAGCATCATGCTAAGTGAAATAAGTCAAAAACAAAGACAAATACTGTATGATATTATCAATCATATGTGGAACCTAAAAAAAACCCAACAAACTAGTGAACATAATGAGAGACACAGACTCACAGATACAAAGAACAAACCAGGGTCAGCAGTGGAGAGGGGGGAGTGCAGCGGAGGGGCAGCACAGGGCCTGGAGGGGAAGGTACAAAACTGCTGGGTATAAGACGGGCTACAAGGGATGTACTGTACAACACAAGGACTCCAGTCAGCACTTTATAATAACTGGAAACGGAAAACAACCTCTAAACATTATACACAATAAACTTATACAAAACATTTTTAAAAATAAAGTTTGAAACAGACCGATCCACACGGCTCAAGGTGCGTTTCCTGTGGCCCATGTGAGCTCAGCTCTGCTAGCTGCAGGGAGCCATGTGATAGTCCACTCTTCCCAGACTGGGCCAACCTTCAACAGCTGCCTTAACAGCCCGGTATTTCTTGACTAACACAGCTGGGTTCAGCACTGGTACATGCAGGTATATAGCAGGGTAAGTAGAAACCTCCCACAGTTAGATCAATGTGTGTGTCTGGACTGAATTAAAAAATGAGTAAGATCAAAATGGGTCACAGATGTACATATAAAGTCGGCTGAGCTACCACAGAGCACTGAAAGATTCTTGCATTGTAAGGTGGTAACACAACTCCAAAGAATATTGCTAAATTACAGCATGCATGGGAACCAATGAACACAGAAAGCCTTAAACATTTCCTTTTGCTGACTGGTGTGAAAGAAAGGTGCCAGTCCAAATGCGGTGCAACATCTTCTGGCTGGTCCTCTTGAAGGGGCTTAACAAACACATGAGAATTTTACAGAACTCAGACACACAGTAAGATTCTCTAGCCAAACTCATTACCGGCATTCACATAATTTGAAGCAGTCCTGCCGCAGGGTAAAGAACGTGCTCTTCAGCATCACACACACACACAAAGTTCCTAGGATCCACAGACAGGTATCAGAGGATCCATAAAGACCCCCAAATGGCATGCACATCTGCGTGCATATTTCTGGGGGAAAGGATTCACAGCAATCATCAGAGACTTAAGGTCCTGAAAAATCTATGTCACTAAATCCTGGAGTGCACAAAAGGCCTCTTCAAGGTTTCCATGACTTGAGTGCACATCAGGCTGTAAGTCTCTGTGCGGTTTAGTCGAAATCAATGTACACTTGACCAAAGGTGACTTGGGAGCTCAGTTATGAGCCAGTTTCTCCTCAATCAAGTTCAAGGATGTGAAAGTGTGTGACACCCTAGTCCACTCACTTTCTCACTCTGCTAAGAAACTTATTTTAGTTTTTTTTTTGGTGATGCCATGCAGTTTAGGAGATTTTTCTTAGTTCCTGACCAAGGATTAAATCTGGGCCCTCAGCAGAGGGTGGAGTCCTAACCACTAGATGGCCAGGGAATTCCCAAAACTTATTTTAGGTTTCCTTTCTTGATCAGCCAAATGTCTTGCTTCCTATTTGACTGAGAAGACAAGTTCTACAAGTCCTCGTGTCCAAGTATACCAACCTTTGAGCACTAACATTCAAATACTCTGTCTTCTCACCCGTTACTGTTGGTGAACTATTCATGCCTGTACTTCAAGCAAGTATTTCCTCTTAAGCATAAGTTTCCTTCCTTTCTCAAGGACAGCACTCAAATGAATCTCTCCATCTCTCCCAAAACATCACTTTCTCTTCTATCTTGGATAATTTCTATCAGCATACAAACAAGCTGTTATTCTCCCATCCTAAACACACACACAGCTTCTCTTGTCCCCATTTCTCCATTTCCATGTTTCCAAAAAGCCCAACCTGTGACGATGCCCAAAATTAAATTTCTGGTATTTACTGCCAAAACTGATCTCCCTCTATCTTCCTCATCTCAATTGTTAGTAACTGCATCCAACTCATGCAGTTTCTCAGACTAAAAACTTTAGAATCATCTTGGATTCCTGTCTCTTATACCCATAATCAATATGTCACGGAACTGTGTAACTGATTTCTACTTAAAATTCAAATACCAGATTAGGTTCCAACACCTTTTCCTGAAACTGCCTGGGATATTTCTGACTTCATAGAGCTCTCTCTTTTCCCATCTATCTCTACCAGCACTTTCACTGTATGTTCTAATGACTGTGAATATCATCTTCTCAAATTCATTACAGATATGACCCCTTCATCTCACGCAGCACTAAACACACTAATGCATACTTAGTGAAGACTCCACAAACTTCACTTTGAGTCAATGATTTTTCATCAAGCTTTCAAAAAAATCAGTACCACAAACAACACTTACTTCCATTAATTGTGTTTGGAAAAGTTATGTTTCCGGAACTTCCAACAGCTGCAAAGCTATCCGTCATGTCTCCAAACACTAGCATCATGAGGGGGAGTCCAGCTCCGTGGATGATGGCAGCCAAAGTCCCCAGCACCATATACAACCTATCAAGCCAATTTGAATAGCGAAACTAAAAAAGGAGAAAATACAGACAATAGGAACAATTAGCACGATGTCATGGATGGTTAACTCTACTTTCCAAATGTATCCAAAATCTAAATAGTTAGCTGTAGACTACTATTGCAACCACCTTGGCCTAATAACTTAAGAGAAACAGGCAATTGCTTCTTCTTCCTTTTTGAGTTTTGACCTTCTTCTTTATATTGGACTCAATCTATTCACTTTATAAAAATTAAACTATAGCTGACTTACAATATATTAGCTTCAGGTGTACAACAGTTACTCAATAATTCAATGGATTACACTCTAAAGTTATTATAAAATAATGGCTATGTTCCTTATGCTGTACAATACATCCTTGTAGCTTATTTATTTTATAGTTAGTTTATACCTCTTAATCTCTACCCCTATCTTGCCCCTCCTACCTTTCCTCTCCCCACAGATAATACTCTTGATCTCTGTATCTGTGAGTCTGTTTCTGTTTTGTTATATTCATTCATTTATTTTTCAGATTACACATATGATAACACACAGTGCTGGTCTCTCTCTGACTTACTTCACTAAGAACAGTACACTCTAGGTCCACTCACGTTGCTGCAAAAGGCATAACTTCATTCTTCCTATGGCTCAATACTATTCCGTTGTATGCATGTGTGTGTGTACACCACATCTTCTTCACCCATCTGTCAATGGACAATTAAGTTGCTTCCACATCTTGGCAATTGTAAATACTGTTATTAAGAACTCTGGGGTGCAGAGAGCTTTTTAAATTAATGTTTTATTTTCTTTGGATCTATACCCAAGAGTAGAAGTGTGGTTCTATTTTTATTTTTTCGAGGAACCTCTATACTGTTTTCCACGGCTGTACCAATTTACAGCCATACCACCCTGAACGTGCCTAATTTCATCTTCCTTCTTCTCTTACATACGAGGGATTCATGAGATGCACAGGACATTCTGGAACATTACAGAGATCTATAACACATGTTCAAGCTGGTTTTAGAAAAGGCAGAAGAACCACAGATCAAATTGCCAACATCCACTGGATCATGGAAAAAGCAAGAGAGTTCCAGAAAAACATCTATTTTGACTTTGACTCTGTGGATCACAACAAACTGTGGAAAATTCTGAAAGAGATGGGAATACTAGACCATCTGACCTGCCTCTTGAGAAACCTGTATGCAGGTCAGGAAGTAACAGTTAGAACTGGACATGGAACAACAGACTGGTTCCAAATAGGAAAAGGAGTACGTCAAGGCTGTATATTGTCACCCTGCTTATTTAACTTCTATGCAGAGTACATCATGAGAAATGCTGGGCTGGAAGAAGTACAAGCTGGAATCAAGACTGCCAGGAGAAATATCAATAACCTCAGATATGTAGATGACACCACCCTTATGGCAGAAAGTGAAGAGGAACTAAAAAGCCTCTTGATGAAAGTCAAAGAGGAGAGTGAAAAAGTTGCCTTAAAACTCAACATTCAGAAAACTAAGATCATGGCATCTGGTCCCATCTCTTCATGGCAAATAGATGGGGAAACAGTGGCTGACTTTATTTTTTGGGGCTCCAAAATCACTGCAGATGGTGATTGCAGCCATGAAATTAAAAGATGCTTACTCCTTGGAAGGCAAGTTATGACCAACCTAGAAAGCATATTCAAAAGCAGAGACATTACTTTGCCAACAAAGGCTATGGTTTTTCCAGTGGCCATGTATGGATGTGAAAGTTGGACTATGAAGAAAGCTGAGCACCGAAGAATTGATGCTTTTGAACTGTGGTGTTGGAGAAGACTCTTGAGAGTCCCTTGGACTGCAAGGAGATCCAACCAGTCCATTCTAAAGGAGATCAGTCCTGGGTGTTCTTTGGAAGGACTGATGCTAAAGCTGAAACTCCAGTACTTTGGCCACCTCACGCAAAGAGTTGACTCATTGGAAAAGACTCTGATGCTGGGAGGGATTGGGGACAGGAGGAGAAGGGGACGACAGAGGATGAGATGGCTGGATGGCATCACCGACTCGATGGACGTGAGTCTGAGTGAACTCCGGGAGTTGGTGATGGACAGGGATGCCTGGCGTGCTGCGATTCATGGGGTCACAAAGAGTCGGACATGACTGAGTGACTGAACTGATAACAGCTCAATGTAAGAAATATAGTATTTGTGACTCTGATTCCCACGAGTGGAAGCCACTTTTCAGCTCAAGATTTTTCTTGGTTAAAACACCATGATTGCCAAAGGTCCCTCTGAGAACACCATTGAGGAAATATGTTTTGCTGCTTTCAGAAAGTGGCTTGGGTCAAACATCTGCTGCCTAACAGCACTGGCATAAATGTTAAGCAGTATTAGTGTAATTAGGCCTCCATGCCTGCGTGCATTCTCAGTCATGTTTGACTCTTTGCAACCTCAGCCCACCAGGTTCCTCTGTCCATGGAATTCTTTAAGCAAGAATACTGGAGTGCGTGGCCATTTCCTCCTACAGGGAATCTTCCCAACAGAGGAATCGAACCTGCATCTCCTGCAGCAGCAGGCGGATCCTTTACCACTGAACCACCTGGGAAACCAATTAGGCCTCCATAGTGAGAAGGAAAGGGAAAGCAACAAGTTAGATACATGCCTCCCAAAGAGCAGAGCAGATCTGCATAAACTCTTTAATTGCAGGCAAATCACAAGAAAGAAAGAGTAAGCTCCTGAGACGCAAACCTGATGAGAAGAGCACACAGTAAGGGGAGTGGGCTTGGGGCTATGACAGGCCCACTTGGGAAGCGATTAATACTTCTCCCATTCGGGAGGATCTTCCTAACCCAGGGGTCAAACCCACATCTCCTGCACTGGCAGGTGGATTTACCTTCTATTAAAAGCTATAAAGTGGAAAAGTATCGAATTCCTCAATAGATGAAGCAAAGATAATTGATATACAAGGATTTCCCTCATCACCACTCCCAAAGTACTGTCCACCTCAAAAACTAATCACTGACTGGAATAAAAGAAAGTGGGCCATGAATATAAACATTTACTAAATGCTATTCAATGACTGAAGAAATCCAGTAATAAATACCAAAAATACAATTCAAATGGAAAAAAAAAAAAAGGGTATTCCATATATATTCTGCATGCCTTGACAGCATGGTATACAGAGCAGAGAAGACACAAACTTGAGCGAATGGGTCGTTCTGTCCTTTGCGGAAAAGCTTCATAAAGAAGGTAATGGTTCCTCCCAGATCCGAAAGTTTACCACAGGTTGAAAAGCAAGGAGGGGGACTTCCCTGGCGGTCCAGTAGTCTAGCAAGAAATAATGAGTGTGACTAAGAATAATTTGGAGACCGAGTAACGTAGATAGCACATGGACCATTCTTTTATGACCTTAAGACAAAAGCAAGAGAGATGATGGTTACTAGAGACGGTTGTAATGCCAAGGGATAACTATTTAAAGAAATCTTCTACATGTTTGTAGGTAAATGAGTCAAAGAGAGCATTGGTGAAAATACAGGAGGGAAACTGAGGTGCAACAATGTCCTAGAAAATAAGAGAAATCACTATTTTGAGAACCTGGAGTGAGGGATCATCAGCAGGCAAGACACAATAATTATTAGGAGACACAAGATATTCCCTGATGCCCCAAGACCCCTCATATCTGCAAGAGGATAGAGCTCCTTCCACAATGGAGGAATCCAATCTGCCATCACTTTTATCAAGCGATCAAACTCGGTACCACAGAAAAGTAAAATACACTGACATGTGATGTTTCCAGGTGTGATGACACATGACACAGCATTCCCTATGCAATTTTCTTACCAAAAATATTTAGCAGGAATGTATTAAAATCTTTAGACTTAACTCTCAGTATATAGGGCTTCTCTGGTGGCTCAGATGGTAAAGAATCTGGCTACGCTTCAGGACACTTGGGTTCGATCCCTGAGTCGGGAAGATCCTTTGGGGAAGGAAATGGCAACCCACTCCAGTATTCTTGCCTGCGAAATCCCATGGATAGAAGAGCCTGGTGGGCTACAGTCTATCAGTTACAACAGAGTTGGAGATAACTGAAAGACTTTTACTTTTTTTAGCATATAAGAAACGCAAGATGTGGAATAATAAGTTAAATGACACCAGAACAAAGTAATAGAAATTGTCCAGAGGGTGAAGCATTCTATAGGAAAACTGGTACCATATTTTCAACAGGTCAATGTTATTTAAAAAGAGAAGAAAACAGAACAAATCAACTGTTAGACACACTTAGGGGAGCTAATTGTGAAAGTTCAAATACAAACTACTAGATAATACTGAGGAATTAACATTCACTTTGTTAAATATAATCACTGTATTATGTTTTAGAGGAAAATGTTTGGTAGGAAAATTAAGAGACAGAAACGGAAGTACTTAGAAAATATCATGAAATCTATAATTCCAGGTGAAATGTATGTAAAAAAATGTTAAAAACTACTAATTATAGACAATGGTTATATGAGTATATAGGTTATATTTTTTATTCCACCTTTCTATGTGGTTGAAAAATCAAAATAAAACTTTTTAAAAGGAGAAAAGGTTCTCCAGTAGGGAAAGGTATGTCTCTTCATCTCAGGCTAGAAGGAATGAGCTAAAGTGAGCACAGATACAAACAAGTGTCTGAGAATGAGGACAAATTTGAAAAAGTACAAAACCTCATAGTTATTTGTGACGTGAGGCAAGACTGATTTCTGGAGGGATGTGGTAAGAAGACTTTGAGAGGGTAACAGGCAGGAAGGCCAGGGGTCTCCAAATGGAGGAATCAGGCTGCAAGTGTCGGACATTTTTTCTCTCTCTCTCAAGCAGCAGGAGGAAACAAACAAGTGTTAGATTTTTCCCCCTTCTCTGTACAAATTTAAAAAGAGGTTTCTCTTAAAATTTGGTGTTGCCCAGATGACACCTGGTTCCACCTAAGCTTAACTTTCTCAAACCTTGAGCTAACCAATGAGGTTTTTCTTAAGGAACTGTTTGTCTTAAGCTATGTTAATGGCCTGTGCATTTACCCTAGACTCCATCTTCCAGTCTGTTCTGCCTAAGCCTCAGAAGGACTTGACGGACTCATGCAAATGTTCTCTTAAGCTGTGTTAATGAGACTGTATTTGCTTGGAAACCTGTCTTTCTTCAAGATTCATGTCAATCATTTTATGGCCCTGGACAACTCACCTTGTGCCAGTGTTATCTCAAAATGCACATTGTAGGTGAGGGGCCTGGTGCCAGTCTCTGAGTTTTGAGACATTTCCTTTCTCTAATTAGCAGACTGCTAGTAGCAATATAACATCTGGCTAAAGACTACCAGGGGGGCACTCTTTCTGCCCCCTTCTGATGCCTATGTCAGAAGCTTTCTATCTCATTTATTCCTTAATAAAACTTTATTACACAAAAGCTCTGAGTGATTAAGCCTCGTCATTGGCCCCGGATTGAATTCCGGCATCTTTCACGGCTCAGCAACAACCTTTCAATTTGAGGGCAGTAGTAACACCGCTGAATAGGACAAAAGCCTCAGGGCAACATCCCACCTCTGTCATCTACTCAAAAGGAGACTTTGGAGGGAAAAAAATCTCTTAATAACCTTCACCTTCAGTTTCTACACTTAAAAATGAGGAAAATACTCATATACAGAAAGTTTCACAAAGCTGTTATGAGGCTAAAAACGGTACTTCATAATAGAAACCTTTATTAGCCATATGATATAATACTAATATGCAATATAAGCAGGTACTGTCATTGGTTTTAGAAACATAAAATAAGATTCTTCAGGAGCTTACGGTAAGGGATCAAGTAGACAAAAAACATGTAATACATAGGGTGAAATGTAAGAAAGTGAAAGTGAAGTTGCTCAGTCGTGTCCGACTCTTAGCAACCCTGTGGACTGTAGCCTACCAGGCTCCTCCGTCCATGGGATTCTCCAGGCAAGAATACTGGAGTGGGTTGCCATTTCCTTCTCCAGGGAAATGTAATACAGAAGTTTATTTACAATTAGAGCCCTTTAAATACAAGGAAATGAAAACTGTTTGGTCAGATACTTACAGGGAAGAGAGAGGGGATGAACCAGAACCATACAGGAGACAGGGTGATCAGGACTGAAAGTCAAGGGGTAGACTCCCCAGGGCAAAGCAGAAGGTGCTGGCAGGGGAGAGGCTTAGGTAATATCCAGCAGGCAAGATGGCGCACATGATCTTACCATGGTACCTGGCTGGAGGCCAAAGTCAATGATTTCATTCATTTATGCATGCATTCATTCAACATTTGAAACATATTTATTAAGCACCTAGTAAGGAGTACGTCAAGACTGTATATTGTCACCCTGCTTATTTAACTTATATACAGAGTACATCATGAGAAACACTGGGCTGGAAGAAGCACAAGCTGGAATCAAGACTGCTGGGAGAAATATCAATAACCTCAGATATGCAGATGACACCACCCTTATGGCAGAAAGTAATGAGGAACTCAAAAGCCTCTTGATGAAAGTGAAAGAGGAGAGTTCCAAAAAGTTGGCTTAAAGTTCAACATTCAGAAAACGAAGATCATGGCATCTGATCCCATCACTTCATGGCAAATAGATGAGGAAACAATGGAAACAGTGGCTGACTATTTTGGGGGGCTCCCAAATCACTGCAGATGGTGATTGCAGCCATGAAATTAAAAGACGCTTACTCCTTGGAAGGAAAGTTATGACCAACCTAGATAGCATATTCAAAAGCAGAGACATTACTTTGCCAACAAAGGTCCATCTAGTCAAGGCTATGGTTTTTCCAGTGGTCACGTATGGATGTAAGAGTTGGACTGTGAAGAAAGCTGAGTGCCGAAGAATTGATGCTTTTGAACTGTGGTGTTGGAGAAGACTCTTGAGAGTCCCTTGGACTGCAAGGAGAACCAACAAGTCCATTCTGAAGGAGATCAGTCCTGGGTGTTCTTTGGAAGGACTGATGCTAAAGCTGAAACTCCAATATTTTGGCCACCTCATACGAAGAGCTGACTCACTGGAAAAGACTCTGATGCTCGGAGGGATTGGGGGCAGGAGGAGAAGGGGACGACAGAGGATGAGATGGCTGGATGGCATCACCGACTTGATGGACATCAGTTTGAGTGAACTCTGGGAGTTGGTGATGGACAGGTAGGCCTGGCGTGCTATGTGATTCATGAGGTCGCAAAGAGTCAGACACGACTGAGCGACTGAACTGAACTGAAGGATCAAGCATGGTTCTAGTTAGTAGCTACAATGACTAAGAAAGGCTATCACTCCTCATAAAGCTTATATTTTACTAATATGCAAATAAAGAGAAAATAGACATGTTTAACAATCATTCACAATATTCAACATTCATTCAGTATGCAAGTCCCTATTAAAGTTCCAGGCACTGTTCTAGGATCCTGGAGCACAGCAATGAAGAAAACACACCAAACCCCTCTGCCCTAAGGCAGAATCCCAGGCAGAAAGAACAAACACAAAGATCCTGGGGTGAATACAAGCCCTGTGTGTTTCAAGGACCAGACATGACGACCACTGTGGCCAGAAGAAGGTGAAGGAGACCTGTCTGAAATGAAATTAGAGATGAGACAGAGGTCAGGCTATAGATGGCCTTTGATGGCCAGAGGAGGGAGTTTGTTGTTATGCTAAACCTCCCATCTGAGTGTAAAAGAAAGGCCTTCCTTAGAGGGTTTTCAGGCAGGAACTGAGGTGACTTGATGTGACTGCTATGGGTAAGATAATTTGTAGAGGAGCTAACGTGGAGGAGGGGGACGAGGAGGTAGAGAGTGGTTGACAGAACCAAGTCCAGAGCAGGAGTGGGAGGCAGAATAATGCCCCACCTCCCGGGCTTGACCACATCCTAATTGCAGGAACCTGTGAATATGCTTCCTTACGTGATAAAAAGGACTTTGCAGACATTAAGGATATTGAGATGGGGAAATTATCCTGGATTATCCCAGTGGGCTCAATGTCATCATAAGGAGCCTTATAAGAGGGAGCCACGGGGATCAGAGTCAGTAGTTGGAGAAATGATGAGGGAAGTAAGGAAGGGGCCAGGAGTCCAAGAAGGCAGGAAGCCTGAAGAAGCTGAAAAAGGAGGGAAACATTCCCTCTTGGAGCCACGAGGAGAATCCAGCCCTGATGGCACCTTGACTTTAGCCCAGTGAGACTTGGGGCCACAGAACTATACGATAATACATTTGTGTTGTTTTAAGCCACTATTGCTAGCAGCAATAGAAAATAAATACTCAAAAAAAAAAAAAAAAAAAAAGGATACTAAGGAAGAATGGCCAAGCAAGAAGGATCAGAAGTAGTTGGGGAAGCAGGGGGAAGAGGTTCATCTGAGTTTACAGCAGCGGAGATGGGAGTCCACCCAGATGATAAACCAAAGGTCTTTGTTCATAGTGCAATTTACTAAAGGAAGGTAGGGATGAAGGCTGTTGGAACTGAAGAGGTCAAAGAATGTGGCACCTAGGAGACTTTAATAAGGTGACAAAAATAAAAGAATGTGGAGCCCACAGATGAACAAAGGAGAAGCAATCAAATGCCAAGGTTCTCAATGCAGAAGCAGAAGTGACTAGAAATTAGAAGGTATATCGCTGCCAATGGATAGACGCTATTATAACTGTGCAGAATGAAACAAATACAAAAGGAGTTCTGCATGAAAATGATTTAGAAACGGCCATGTGAAACTAGAGAAAGGCCAACAATACCACTGACTCCAAGGATTGGGGGTGGAGGAGCTCTAAGTTCACAGGCAAAGGTGACACAAGAAAAGAACCAAAGAACCGGGAGGAAAATGAGCAGACTCTGGCATTGCAGAAGCAAACAGGAGGAATGAATATGGTGAACAGCATCAAGTGCCACTTAAAAGTCAGCAGAGACCGTCCACTGAATCGGTGAGTGGTGGAGACAGAGACAAATTAGAATGTAAGAAGTGATACAGACAGAAAGCAAAGTCACCTCCTATTTGTGAAGCAAGCTAGAGGAGGCTTAGTGAAATGAAGGAGGGCATTAGTGAATAAGATAGGTGACATGTAAATACCAATCAGAAAGACCCAGTTGAGAGGAGAGATGGAGGATACAGAAGAGAAAGGATAATAATAATAATGTAAGGTCCTTGAGAAAGTAGAGGATACAGGAGCCAAAGCACAGTGTACAAGAGGGTGATTAAAGAACCAAATGCTTCCTCTGTTATAACAGGAGGGAAGGAGGAAGCAATTGACCTGGGTACTGGTGTGTTTGTAGACTGAGAGAAGAGCTGAGGAACTTCTGTCATGGGACTTCCATTTGGTTTGTGAAATTAAAAAAAAAAAGGGGGGGTCATCCACGAAGAGCTGGGGGCTTGTGGGGAGACATGGGAAATTCGTAAAGGGCTTAACATACTCAGCGAGAAGAGGAAGAGTAGCATTTCTGTGTGGGATACATGCTGCCATGAGGCTTTTCTCCAGCACCCATCAGATGCAGGGGTTCAGGCACCAAGAAAACAGATGGTCCATCTGCCTGGGCTGGGCTTGACAGGTGACAGGTGAAAGGAAGTCTGCAGCTTAGGCAGGAGCATAACAAAGTGATGATCGTTGCTCTAAGGTGATAAGAGAAGGGAAACAAGAAGGGGCTGATGGGAAAAGAAGGGGTTGATGGGAAATTGACAGGTCAGGGGACTCAGGATCCAAGGGAAACAGTCAGCAGATTGAAGACAGAGGAGTAGCTGGCTAGTTCTATCTAACTGCTTCATAACAGCACTTTGGATGTAGAACAGTTTCAAATAAGAAATCTAGGATCTAAGTGTGTGCATGGGTGGCTGGAATAAAGGGGAGGGAAAGAGTGGTTATCCTTATAACACCATAAAAGTCACCCAAGATAAGTAGGAGCACCAGGGGCGGAGAGGGAGACACCGAGCCAGATGGTAAAGTCTCCAATGAGGAATGACCAGGTGGCCACAAGGTAACTGCATCAAAGAACCTTTCAATTCCAAGCAAATAAAAATTTAACCAATCACATACTATCATAAATGATTAAAGCTGTTAAAGGCTCTGGCTCTAATGTAAGCAAGGCAACCCACTCCAGTATTCTTGCCTGGAGAATCCCACGGACAGAGGAACCTGGCGGGCTATAGTCCATGGGGTTGCAAAAGAGTCGGGCATGACTGAGTGACTAAACAACAACAAAATGTTGCAACAAAGCCTGATAGAAAATAGAGGCCAGTAGAAAAAATTTGAATCTATTTCTTACCTCTTTGTCATCATTTTCTCAAGACTGCTAGAAAGAAGTCTTCTACTAGAAAAAAGTTAACAGGGCTGGTGTACAGAAAACGGTTAACATTGCAAGCCTGAGCCTGCATTCAAGGCTAGCCCTCGGCTGGCATCTAGAATTTGGCTTTTGGGAAGAGTAACCATCACCCTAACTGATAGAAGTGGCCGAACGATTTGTACAAACAACATGCTTTATGCTGAGTGTCTGCCTTCCTTCTGTCAGTCTGGAATTTTGGTACATGCTGTGCCTACATCATCAGCTCCCAGTCAGAAACCCTGGGGCACTGAGTCCCTACTGAGCTTCCCCGACAGCATCTCACACAGTGAGTCGGCACAACTCACTGCTGGAGAATCAAGTCGACTCCACTAGACAGGACGCGTGGCGCTTCTCTTGGACCTTTCCCGCCTTCCTTTGCCCACTGCTGATCTTGCTTTCTGTCCTCTTTCTGTACTAAATCTTAGCCATGAGTATGGCAATACGCTGAGTCCTGTGAGTCCCCCAAGTGAATCATCGAACCTGGGGCTCTTGGAAACTCCCAACACACACGAGTTTTTATCTTAGCTGGAAATTTTTATTAATCAGCAATGCTAATGAAAGGTTGTTGCTGAACCACGAAAGACACCGGGATTCTCGGCCTCTAGGGGAGAAGAATTCAATTCGGGGCCAGAGACGAGGCTTGACTGCTCAGAGCTTTTGTATAATACAGTTTTATTAAAGTATAAAAGGAACAGAGAAAGCTTCTGACATCGACATCAGAAGGGGGATGGAGTGCCCCCTCACTAGTGTTAGCAATGGAGTTATATAACTTTTAATTAGTTATTACAATGGATCAAAAGAACGTCTGGAGGTTGTAAAGATCTTACTAGACCTACTCTCATAATTCACATTTTAAGATAACAGGATTAGCCAGAAGGTTTTCAGGAAGGAGAAACTGTCCTCAAGCAGGATACACTGTTGTTGTATAATCCCTAGTACAGAGTTTAAACTGAGTTGTGCAATTGACTAAGACTAAGAAATGTAGACAAAAAAAGTTTGTCCTCTCCTCCTCCTTGAGAATTCCAGACCCCTCTCTCCTTGGGGACCCCCGGATTTCTTATCAACCTGCCTAGGAATTGACTCTCTCACTAAGAGCATCAGCATTTTACTGTCAAACATTCTGAATATGTCCCTGTCTGTATAGATTTTATACACAAGTTCAGTTTTCTGCGTCAACTCCTTTAAGAGAAAGGCATGAGGAAAAGCCACATAAACATTCAGTATAGCTTTCCATCAAAAAGCTAAGAATATATTCCTTCCTTCATATGCCAACCTGAGCACTATGATTTAGTGTGAATTTCTCAGGTCTGAACCTTGGCCCTGACGACTATTCCTGGGCAAGTTAGTAAGTCTCACCTCCCTTTCTTCATCTACAAAATTAAAACAATAACAGTATCTATCTCCAAGGAAGTTGTAAAGATTAATGCATTCACATAGAAAGTATTTATTTCAACACTTGGCATAAAAAGCTGTATTTGTGTTTTAATTATCACCTGGCCTTCAAACTCCAGATTTTTATTCTTTGGTGGCCTGAATTGGTTTAATAGTCTTACCTCTATATATTAGGTCTGATAAATTTTCTAAAAACATAAGACTAATTTTTAAAATTTAACTTACTTATAAAAACTGAAATTACAAAAGACAGAAATATTCTAGTCTCAAAATGACAGAATTGGAAATTAAATCTTGGGAATAAACCCTATTTTAACACCAAAGGTTCTTTTAATATAAGAATATAAAATGAAATGTAAAACAAAAACTGTCACTTGGTTATTTCTGAGAATAACCCGAGTAAATAGTCTCATTTCCCCAAAATTCCAAAGAGAGTAAAGACAGACTCAAAGGTGGAATTTTATCAAGAGCAACTGGAGTGCAAGAAGATGTGCATATAACATCACTGGAGTGTAAAAGGAAGCTCTTTTTTATGCTTGTAACCATACTTAATATTCACTTTTACAAATATTCATTTTATAAGATAGCCTGCCCCACACACATACACAAATTTTACAAGTGTCTGGTGCGTTATGTCTGAATTACAAAGTGTGTACTGCTGCTGCTGCTAAGTCACTTCAGTCATGTCCGACTCTGTGTGACCCCATAGACGGCAGCCCACCAGGCTCCCTTGTCCCTGGAACTCTCCAGGCAGAAACACTGGAGTGGGTTGCCATTTCCTTCTCCAATGCATGAAAGTGAAAAGTGAAAGTGAAGTCGCTCAGTCGTGTCAGACTCTTAGCGACCCCAGGGACTGCAGCCCACCAGGCTCCTCTGTCTATGGGGTTTTCCAGGCAAGAGTACTGGAGTGGGGTGTACTTTAAGACTTAATTGGTTCAGTAAGTCTTCCAGGTTCTAACTGCACAGTTCCCCTAAATCTGCATTCTCAGGGAAAAAAACAAAAACGGATACAGGTAAACAGGGCTCATCAACCAGCCTGTCTTATTCCAAATCTGATTAAAGAAAAGCTTCTAAGTGGCCACCATGAAACCAGAAAATAAGACAAAGAAGTATAATAAGGTTTTCAAATTCCAGATTTTCAGTTATTCAGCACAGAAGCACAGTGACAGGTACTAAGCCATAGTAATTAATAACCCATTGCTAACTTCTATTATGAGTGCCTGGGACTTTGACCTCAAACCTGCCAGGATTAGAGCCCTTGGCGACAGGGTACCCCAGGTTTTGTTTGAACCACACTCCGTGAGGCTGGTTTCCTCTGTCTAGGACTGAGACCGCCAATGGGAGAGTGCTTGTGTAGTTGACATATCGCTGGTGACATAACTGGTTAGGAGAATACTGAAACCCAGGCCAGGACAGGGGACTCTGGAGGCTCTTTGCACACAGCAAGTGTGTGTCCAATGCTCATCATTCCCTGAACACAAGCTGAATTAAATGAGTTCGTTTTACCTCTTCACTAACATACTCCCCAAGAAAATATTATACCAGATCAAATACCTCTTTTTTAGATCAAGAGAAGCACAGCACTTCCTTTTGTTTCGCTTTGATTTCACTGGAGTGAGACTGGTTTACAACCTTGTGCTAGTATCTGCTGTGCAAAGTGAATCAGCTGTGTGTGTGTGTATAGATAGAATAGTGAACACATTCAAACTCACCATTGCAAAAGTACTGACAGTTGGTCTCTTTTCTTTCTTCTCATCTTTTTTACTGAAAAACCTAGCAACAGAATGACATAAAACTTTAAAAACTATGTAAATCCATATGCAATCAATGTAGAGCTTATATTTAGAAACAAACAGGACAAAGAAACATGTCTACAGTGTCATTAAAAAAACCGTGTCATTATAAAAAACATTTATAATATGACCCCATTTATAAAGTTTGAGTATGTTTACATATACCTAGAAATCTATACACGGGGTTATCACTGGGTGTTGAGACTTCTGTCGAGATTTCAATTATTTTCTTCCTTGTGCCTTTGGTATTTCCTAATTTTCTATGATGAATACACAGAGACACACAAATTTGGAATTACAAAACTAACACTAAAAAAAGAGAGCTTCCTGTCTTTCTTCTACTTAGAACTCACTCATGCTCCCCAGAATTAATCCCTTTAATTATCATCTCAGGGATTTTAGCAACAGATAGTCTATCCTTCTATCTACCTAGATATTATCCTTCATCTACCTAGATATTATTCCTTTACCTCAGGGAGAGTAGTGGCAAACATGCAGGGCATAAATTATCCTAAGAAAGAAACATAATTCAATCACTCTCCATGAGCAAATCTAATTCTGAAAAGATGTCTGGAGCCATTGTGGCAATACACACAACCAAGAAAATGCACCATCAAAAAAGAGGGTTTGTAAACTGAAAAAAAAAAAAAAAAGCTGTCCTCAGGCAGAGAAAGGTCAATTATTTCGAGCGCAGATTCAAAACTCTCTAACTGGTGTTCTACTCTAACTGCCATCCAGCGTATGAGAGCAACCTCCGCATCTGTATTTTCCTATCTCTAAAAGAAAGACTATCTCAGGGAAGAAGTACATTCTTTTTACACAGCTTTTCAAGTTCAAAAAGTAAATTCATCTGTGTCTTTGTTCTTTATGCTAAGCAAGGTCAAAGAGTTGAAGAAACTTCTAAAGCAAAAAAACCCAGAGTCTACTCCATATTTGGCTCTGGAGCGACGTTCCACTACTGAGAAACACACAAAATACACAAACATAACTCTTCAGATTCGGTTCCACCCTATTCCCAGTAAAGGCACGGTTTCAGTACCCCTGGAATCAGGATGAGAGGAGAAAACTAGCCATACAGAATTGAGTTTTAGCTCTAAGCTTTTTATTTATTTTTTCATTCTCCAAAACTGCAGCTACTCTGAAGAATTTATAATGTTCCAGACACTGGCTAAGTAAACACTTTCCATACAAGACCTCATTTCATCTTAATCTCTAAGGCAGGCACATTTTTATCCTTCCTTTACAGACAAGAGAACTGCAGGTGAGAAGGGTTAACTCACTTGTCCAAGGTCACACATTTAGAACGAAGCCAAGCTTTCCACGGAGAAGTCTAACTCCCAGACACCAGGCTATGTGGTGCAGGGTCAGACTTCTGAGACGCTGCCCTGCCGGGAACACTCACTGTCACCCCTCTTAGAAGATTCATTTATCCCCATTTGCTCCAACACAGTGCTGACAACTAGGAAGCTGCTTATCAAATTGCATTTTAATAAAGAATCTTTACAAACACAAATATGCCAAAGGGTACTATTACCCAAGCATTATACCTATTCACATTATCAGCAAGTCACATGCTTCTTTATGACTCTGAATTAATATATACAGTTTAAAAAACAAACTCATAGAAAAAGAAAAAAGATTTGTGGTTTCTAGAGGGGGAAGACAGGATGAGAGAAAGCTGGTCCAAAGGTACAAACCTTCAGTTATAAGATAAGAGTGCTAGAGACGCAATGTGCCACAAGATGCCTACAGTTAACAGTGCTGTACGATATAGAAGAATCAGATGTTAAGAGGGTGGATCCTAAAATTTCTCATCACAATATTTGTAATTCAAACCATTATGCTATACAGTCTAAACTTGCAAGGTATTGTAGGTCAATTATAACTCAATAAAATTGGAAAAATACACAGCTTTATAAAACACAGATTCACATCAATAATGGTGCTGCTACTGCTAAGTCACTTCAGTCGTGTCCGACTCTGTGCGACCCCACAGACGGCAGCCACCAGGCTCCCCCAACCCTGGGGTTCTCCAGGCAAGAACACTGGAGTGGGTTGCCATTTCCTTCACCAAAGCATGAGAAAAGTGAAAGTGAAGTCGCTCAGTCATGTTCGACTCTTAGCAACCACATGGACTGCAGCCTACCAGGCTCCTCCATCCATGGGATTTTCGAGGCAAAGTACTGGAGTGGGGTGCCATTGCCTTCTCCATCAATAATGGTGAGCACAGTTTAATAAGAGTTACTTAACTAAAAAAAAAAAAAAAATTCTACTTTGAAAAAAAAGTTTGTAGACCATGACAGCAATCAACAATAAAATGACAGTATATGCAAGTTTAAAAGAAATATTATTTCCAAAATATGGGCTCTTACAGAAGAATAAATAAGTAAATGTCCCACAAATATTTATTGAACACCTTTTTCAAAAAGGTTCGAGAGGGAGGGGACACATGTATACCTATGGGTGATTCATGTTTATGTTTGGCAGAAACCAACACAATACTGTAAAGCAATTGTCCTTCAATTGAAAATAAATATTTAAAAACTGAGGTATAAGTGACATACACTGTATCAGTTTCAGGTGTACAAGAGAATGATTTGATATTTGTAAATACTGAGAAATCATCACAAGTCTAGTTAACATCTGTCGTCATACAAAAATCACAGAATTTTCTTCCTTGTGATGAGAACTTTCACGATTTACTCTTAGCAACTTTCAAATATGCAATACAGTGTTATTAGCTGGAGTCACACTGCTGTACATTACACCTCCATGACTTATTCTATAACTGGCACTTTGGACCTTTAGACCCCCTTCCCCCGTTTTGTCCCCCTTTCCTCCACCTCTGGAAACCACCAATCTGCCAAATACATTTCTTTCCTTCCACAGAGCCTTAATACTTATTTCACTGTCCCTACGTGTTTGCGTCAAAAAATACGTATTTGTTTAAGGTACCAAGTTTAAAAACTTAAAAACGAAAAGGGATGTATCTACCTTCCACTCGATATAATCTATTTTATGAAAATTTATCATGAAAACCTTCAAACAAAAAGAATATTAATAATGACTACCCATTAAAAATTCACCTAGATTCAACAACTGTGAACATTTTGACCATATTTTCTTTAATGCATAAGGAAGTTTATAACTGTTAATCACCAAACTGTTTGAAAATAAGCTGCAAATATCATGGCACTTCACATGTTTTCCTGCCATTATCACATACAATAAAATTAACAGCAATTTTGATATCAATCCACATTCAAAATTTCCAAGAATGTTTTCTATAGGTTTTTCCTTTTTAGAACTCTGATGTAATTAAGGCTCATGTATTATACGTGGTGGTTTTGTTTCTTTGTTGTTGTTTAGTCACTAAGTCGTGTCTGACTCTTTTGCCACCCCGTGGAGTGTAGCCCTCCAGGCTCCTCTGTCCATGGGATTGCCTAGGCAAAAATACTGGAGTGGGCAGGCTGCCATTTCCTTCTCTATTTGTCTCTTTAGTCTCTTTTAAATCTAGAAATTCTTCTCCCTACCTACCTCCCATCAAATATTGACTTTTTACAGAAACAAAAACAGGTGTCTTATAGGATGTCCCACATCTTAGATATGTCTGTTTCAATCTTTGTCCAAATTGTGCAGTAAGGATGAAATACAGATTTGAGGATGCATTGTAAAAGAGAATGCAAACTATCTCATTAATAATCCTCATTACATGTAGAAATGATAATAGGTTGAATATACTTGGATCCTTAAAATGTATTTCCAACATTAATTTCACCTGTTTCTTTTTACTTTTTAGAAGTTGGTATTAGGAAATTAATAATTACAAATGTGGTTTACATCGTATGTGGTTCATATTATATTTCTATTGGACAGCATTAGTCTGAAAGCTTGATAAGTTAGATTCACTAAATGAGATTTTGCAAACATACTTCCTAGGTGGTGCCATGTCACTAATGCAGTCTATTCCAAGAGCCAGGCCAGGTATGATCACTTGGTTACGGTGACTAACTGCACTATCTTTTCACTGTAAAAAAAAATCACATTTTCCTTTTTCCAATTAAGAATTGTGGCTAATTCGTAGATTCAACCTTTCTCTGAGTGGTTTAGGATCCATTAAAAATCCTTGCCTGAACCAATTATATCAATGCAGGTTTCAACATTTTTCTGTGAAGAAGTTTCTCCTTCCCTCTCTCTCCCTCCTTCTCTCTCCCTTAGTTTTCCTTCCCCTCTCAGAATTTTATTAAAAATTAATTTACTCAGTATTTCACAATCAAGTTCTTCACCTCACAATCAAGTACAGTCATTATTCTTGATGCTCAAACTGTCTCTGATGTGGGCCAGTGAAAGCCCCTTCAAGCCAGCTCCTGTGTCCTTTTTTCATAATCGCCCTCCGCCTCTCGTTTTCAGGTACTCCAAGATACTCCAAGCTCAGCCTCAACTGACATTAACCCTTTCTCTGTTGGGTGCAGATTTCCTTTTTGTAAGGAACCATACTGAGAAACCAAGATTGACATTGAGTGTGCTCTCAAAGGACAGAAACTGCCCTATTAAAAAAAAAAATCATGAAATCATATTCAGATTCAACATTGTTTTTAAAAAGTCTACTTAATGTCCACACTTGTATTTCTTTTCTCTTACACTGAAAAGCTTGGTTTCTAATAATATTCATAACTTTACTAATTTAAGTTTACCATTTATTACTAACAGAGCTGAGTGAAATTAAAAATTTCCTGTACAGATACTGCACTGTGATCAAAATTTACTTAAGATAATTATTTTTCCTATGTGATTACAGAACCAATTCTATACACAGGATAATTTTACACCATTCTAATAATTCTTTGATAGTACACTCGTCTTACAATTACTTCTACCAGAGTCAGATACCCATTGCCTTAAAAAGAAAAAAAGAACATTTAAAAGTAGTCGTGGCCTTCTGTCCCATCTGCTGCGTGCCACAAACATGCAATGTTTAAGTGACTGTTTTACCAGAAGGAACAGACTGGACCACAAAGCAGGCTCGCGGACGATCAACATCACACGTAAAGCAGAAGGTTATAAAACACAGGAAAGGAAATGAGCCTTGGCCTGTGTGGGACCAAAAAGCTGAGGAAGAAGCTCACCATGCAAAAGCTGGGCTCAACTCAAGCCAGCGAACCTCCACAACTGCCTGCATTTAAGATACAAAAACCCATCACCACCACCATCATCAGCTCATTTAATTCAGTTAGAGGCCGGAAACAAATCTCCCAAGTTTCTCAAGCCACGTAAAGTATGAAAGTGAAACAAACTACCTTTTTTTGTCCCTTTTCAAGAAATTCTTCCCCCCTGCTCTTCCATTGCGGCCGTCTTCAAGATCCATCGCGACCTGAGGAGAAACCACAGCCAATCAGTCAAACGTAAGATCCTCAGAAGGCTAAGATGAAACTGAACTTTACTACAGCGCGCCGGGCAGAAGGGCGGAGCGCTCGCCCTGATGCTCCAGCGGCTCGTGGCCGCGAGGGTCGCCGCAGGGACATTACTCAGCGCCAGGCATCCAGCCTCCGCACGCGAGCCGAGGGGCAGGGCGGCGGCCCGGCCCGGACTTTGCCCGCCTCCACCGCGGCTCTGCCTCCCGGTTCCCCACGCCATCCATCTGCCCGCGGGCTCAGAGCCCGGCTGCCCGCACAGCGCTGGCTCTGCAGGCTCGGGGCAGCAGACTCCAGGACGGATAACTATCTCAAAAAAAAAAAAAAAAAAAACCTAGAGACAGGTGCCTCACGAGCTCCCCAACTGAGAATAAGTCTCACCCCTTTTAGTCCCCTTGGACTTGCCAATTGGCATCACCCCTTCCCTCTCCTCCGAAGCCCTCCGCCCCAGGAGACCCAACTCAGGAAATTAGAGAGCCCTCCCATCCTCCCCCCGAACCTTCTCCGTCTAGTCCCCAGCTTCCCGCGCCCTACCTCGGGCTTTCCCTCGGAATGTACACTAAGGCGTGAATCTTTGAAGAAGAGAGTCAGACTCCAGCGGAAAGACGCGGCGGATGCGAACAGCGGTCTCGGCTCCACTGAGTCTCGAAGAGCCGCTGCTCGTACGCGCCCCCGCTTCCCGTGGCCCTGGGAGCAGGGAGCGGAGAACTTGCGCAAAGCCCACGTCCGGTGCTCTGCGCTCGGCCAATCAGCCGCAGGCTCGGGACGGCTCCCGGCCGGTTCTATTGAATTCTGATTGCGCGAAATTACGAAACAGGTTGGAATTATATGGGAGGAATGTCCTCGCTTCTGTTGCCCCTCAGCAGAAGGGCGAGCAGGGAAAGCTTATCAGCTGAATCACCTAGGGCTTTTACGTTTAGAGATCCCTTGTCTGTACAAGTCCACGAAATTATGAATATATAGATAGATATAAATGTCACTGTACAATTCGCTTCTTGTGACTCGATTAGATAAGGGAAATTTTCTTTGATATCACATCCAATATATTCTAATAATACAATATCCGGCTTTGCCCATTCTGTAGTTAAAATTCCCTTCCGCTCTCTTATATTTTGTTTTTCATTAGATTACACATCGTTTGTTACTTTTTTTTTTTAAGTCATATATTTTTGTCTTTATAACAACAAATTAAAGATATGGTGAAAAAATAAAATTCCCTTCCAAGCAGCATTTTTTAAAAGGCCAGGTGAAATTTTTCTGCAAGTGTTCTCTTCAGTTGTTTGACAGTTTCTAAGGTATATATGTTTATCCTTTATTTGAAGAGACATACAAATAAATGGTCTTCCCTGGTGGCTCAGATGGGAAAGAACCTACCTGCAATGCAGGAGCTGGGGTTCGCATCCTGGATGGGGAAGATCCCCTCGAGAAGAAAATGCCAACCTACTCCAGTATTCTTGCCTAGAGTATTCCATGGACAGAGGAGCCTGGTTGACTGCAGCCCATGGGTTGCAGAGTCAGACATGACTGAGCGATTAACACTGTGCTTCAAGAAATATATGGGAAGATATTTTCTTAAACATATAAATCGAAACGGACATTTCAAGGTAGAAATTTATGTAAAAGAGTGTAATATTTTGGGGTTTTAGCCATCAGATGAATGCCCTGTTTTTCTCAAGACATTTTAAAACATATTTTTATTTGGATTCTAAAAGTATCCTGTATTTTAACATGTTGCTTTAGTTGTAATTTAATGCCATATCTACTGTTGCCGTTTACAGGTTTTTCTGGTCCTCTCTTCCTCAAATTGATGAAAAGTAAGTGCAGTTGTGAAGACAATTCAAATTCATAAAGCAGCATTACCACATCAGAGCTTTTCATAGTTGTCAACCCAGGGGAAATGGATGTTTTTATAACCTTTTGTCTGCGTTCTCTGACTTAGAGGAGTTACCTCTCAGCTCACTGCAAAAGTTTAAAAGAAGAAAATCTTTTTAGTTTTTACTGCATAGTGTATTTTCTGTACTTCAAGTAACTCATATTTCAAAGCCATAATTTTCTTTCCATCTTTTATTCCAGATTTTCTTTGCCTTGATTTTTTTTTTTTTTTTTTTACTTAGCTATACAATTAGGTTTCTTTCTTTACAAACTGTTAATTAGTCTTTCTAACAGACCACTCACAGTCTCTGTGTTCTAGTTGGAAATGTGTGTGTACAGCATCAGCCCAACTGTTTAAAGGCTTAACACCAACCCTTTGTTCCACCTGGGGCAAATGTATAAGGCGTTCCCCTTTCTCCCATGTGTTTTTAATCTGATTCATGCTTCTGCTCTTTTTTTCCACTTTTGTTTTACCTTGTCCCTCATTTAGTTATGTGATCTTGTCATATATTCAGTATTTTATGTATCCTTGAAAAATGCCCTATATCCCCTCTAAAACAATGCAGGATTTTTTTTTTTAATTCAAGTATAGTTGATTGTCAATGTTGTGTTGGTTTCAGGTGTGCAGCAAAGTGATTCAGTTTTATATATTTTTTTTCTTTTTTAGATTTTTTCATTATGGATTATTACAAGATATAGAATATAGTTCCCTGTGCTACACAGTAATTCCTCGTTATTTATTTTATATATAGTACTGTGTATATGCGATTCCCAAACTCCTAATTATCTCCTGCTCCCTTTCCCCTTTGTTAACTAAAAGTTTGTTTTCTATGTCTGCAACTCTATTTCTGTTTTGTAAATAAGTTCACTTTTATCAGTTTTTTAGATTCCACTTAAAATTGATGTCATATATTTGTCTTTCTCCCTCTGACTTAGTATGATCATCTCTAGGTCCATCCATATTGCTGCAAATGGCATTATTTCATTCTTTTTATGGCTGAGTAACAGGATTTTAGAACATATATTTTGTTGTTTCCACTATTTCTACCGGCTTGAGCTTCAAGTGATAATCTCCATCAAGGAGTATGTGGTTTAAGGATCAGAATAGCCCACAGTATTTTCAATAACACACACACACACATGTATATATCTAAGTTGTTTTGCTCCACTGGCATGAAGATATGGTTATAAAATACAATGGATCTAAAACAATGGATGGTTCCAGCTACTTCCAAGCCATGACCGTTGATTTTAAAGATTCTGACTCCTGTCTCACATTACTGCCAGCCACTCCTGGTAATACTGAACAGCTGGACTAACCACTTCCACTATGAACCTCATTAACTTCCGGTGAAACTCTTTGGAAAGGAACCCCTTTGCAAGTCTTGACTCATACCCCTTCATTCAAGCAGCCATTTTTCCTTTTGAAGTGTGCTTCCCCATAATCCGTACCTTCCTGTCTTCCACTGGCACGTAGTCCTTTCACAGGCTTTAATGCACTCTCCCAACATTCAAGATTAGCATCCCTGCCACAGTTTATTACATACCTGCGGGAATAATAATACATACCTACGGGAGTAATAATAACTAGCATTGACTAAGCACTGGCTGTGTGCCAGGAATTATCCCAAGTATTTGAAAGAGATTAAATCATTTAATCCTCACAATTATCCTCCGACATGTGTAATTTTATTGTTACTCCCATTTTACAGTCACAGAAACTGAGGTTTGACATCACGTGCCCAAAGTCACACAACTGGTACGCAGCCGACCCAGGACTTGAAAGCAATCCAGCTCCCAGCCCTCGTAACTACACTCTTAACCACTTGCCTACAATGCTATTATAGTACACTCTCCTACACTGCCTTTTCAAGCCCCATGAAACATTTTCAGCTTATGACTCTATCTTAGAAATCATGCAATGGCTCCTTACCACCAACCGTATCTATCGTATCTGAGAGTTCCCATTTGACTTTTAAGGGCTCTAACACATAATATCTCTCTGACCGTCTTCATCCACCTCACTTCCTTACACTCTCTCTCTCAACCCCAACACATATATGAATGTTCACTCCATTTTGGCCCAACTCACCTCTCAGATGATTTGCTTTTTTTCCCCTCTGTGCCTTTCCACATGTAAATCTTTAATTTACAGCAATTTTCTTTTATGGTACCAAACTCCACAAACAATTTCAACTTAGATTCAACTACTGCATGCATGCTAAGTCGCTTTGGTCTCGCGTTACTCTTAAGCGACTGTATGGACTGTTGCCTGCGAGACTCCTCAGTCCATGGGATTTCTCAGGCAAGAATACTGGAGTGGGTTGCCATGCTCTCCTCCAGGGGATCTTCACAACCCAATGGAACCTACATCTTGAGTCTCCTGCATTGGCAGGTGGGTTCTTTACCACTAGCACTACCTGGGAAGCCCTTTCGCTGTCTAAGTTGGAACAATTCATAATTTACTTAACTTTCCAGTCCTTGAGTTGTCCCTTTGGTAAAAGGAGATAATAATGGTACCTTATAGAGTTATTGCAAGATTAAGTGATTTGTGTATTGAAAGGGCTTGTACAGTGCCTGAAACACATTAAGCACTCAATGCTGCTGCTAAGTCACTTCAGTCGTGTCCCACTCTGTGTGACCCCATAGACCGCAGCCCACCAGGCTCCCCCATCCCTGGGATTCTCCAGGCAAGAACACTGGAGTGGGTTGCCATTTCCTTCTCCAATGCATGAAAGTGAAAGTGAAGTCGCTCAGTCGTGTCCAACTCTTAGCAACCCCATGGACTGCAGCCTACTAGGCTCCTCCATCCATGGGATTTTCCAGGCAAGAGTACTGGAGTGGGGTGCCATTGCCTTCTCCATAGCACTCAATAATTGTTATATATTAGTAATAAAACCCCGTTCTCAGTCTATTTTTGCCCTTTCTTGCTATTCTTCACCATTCGTGTATGTAGCTACATGTATGTATTCTCTGTTACTTTCAACAAGCTTTCCAGGTGACTCAGTGTTAAAAACCTGCCTGTCAATGCAGGAGACACGGGTTTGATCCCTGGGTTAGGAAGATCCCCTGGACAAGGAAATGGTAACCCACTTCAGTATTGTTGCCTGGGAAATTCCATGGACAGAAGAGCCCAGTGGGCTACATTCCCCGGGGTCACAAAAGAGTAGGACACGACCAAGCCACTAAACAGTAACAAGACTTTCAACAGTCATAGAGGCGCTAAATGATAGTGACAGACGGTATAAACATTAAATTCTGCCTTCAGGGAGATTGCAGACTGTTTTATTCATAGAAGTTCTTCTGGCCCAAATAGACTGGGATTGTGTGTTTTATTATTTGGTTGTGTTGCAGTTCATATAGTGCTGAAAAGTACACTTCATATAGTACTGTACTGTCTGTGGTAGAGATATCATAAATGCCAGTCAGCATCAGTTCAGTTCAGTCGCTCAGTCATGTCTGACTCTTTGCGACCCCATGAATCGCAGCACGCCAGGCATCCCTGTCCATCACCAACTCCCGGAGTTCACCCAGACTCATGTCCATCGAGTCAGTGATGCCATCCAGCCATCTCATCCTCTGTCATCCCCTTCTCCTCCTGCCCTCAATCCCTCCCAGCATCAGAGTCTTTTCCAATGAGTAAACTCTTTGCATGAGGTGGCCAAAGTATTGGAGTTTCAGCTTCAGCATCAGTCCTTCCAAAGAACACCCAGGACTGATCTCCTTTAGAATGGACTGGTTGGACCTCCTTACAGTCCAAGGGACTCTCAAGAGTCTTCTCCAACACCACAGTTCAAAAGCATCAATTCTTTAGCTCTCAGCTTTCTTCACAGTCCAACTTTCACATCCATACATGACCACTGGAAAAACCATAGCCTTGACTACATGGACATTTGTGGACAAAGTACTGTCTCTGCTTTTGAATATGCTATCTAGATTGGTCATAACTTTCCTTCCAAGGAGTAAGCGTCTTTTAATTTCATGGCTGAAGTCACCATCTGCAGTGATTTTGGAGCCCAAAACAATAAAGTCTGACACTGTTTCCACTGTTTCCCCATCTATTTCCCATGAAGTGATGGGACCGGATGCCATGATCTTAATTTTCTGGATGTTGAGCTTCAAGCCAACTTTTTACTCTCCTCTTTCACTTTCATCAAGAGGCTATTTAGTTCCTCTTCACTTTCTGCCATAAGGGTGGTGTCATCTGCATATCTGAGGTTATTGATATTTCTCCCAGCAATCTTGATTCCAGCTTGTACTTCTTCCAGCCCAGCGTTTCTCATGATGTACTCTGCATATAAGTTAAATAAGCAGGGTGACAATATACAGCCTTGACGTACTCCTTTTCCTATTTGGAACCAGTCTGTTGTGCCATGTCCAGTTCTAACTGTTGCTTCCTGACCTGCATATATGTTTCTCAAGAGGCAGGTAAGGTGGTCTGTTATTCCCCTCTCTTTCAGAATTTTCCACAGTCTATTGTGATCCACACAGTCAAAGGCTTTGGCATAGTCAATAAAGCAGAAAGAGATGTTTTTCTGGAACTCTCTTGCTTTTTCCATGATCCAATGGATGTCGGCAATTTGATCTCTGGTTCTTCTGCCTTTTCTAAAACCAGCTTGAACATCTGGAAATTCATGGTTCACGTATTGCTGAAGCCTGGCTTGGAGAATTTTGAGCATTACTTTACTAGTGTGTGAGATGAGTGCAATTGTGCGGTGGTTTGAGCATTCTTTGGCATTGCCTTTCTTTGGGATTGGAATGAAAACTGACGTTTTCCAGTCCTGTGGCCACCGCTGAGTTTTCCAAATTTGCTGGCATATTGAGTGCAGCACTTTCACAGCATCATCTTTCAGGATTTGAAATAGCTCAACTGGAATTCCATCACCTCCACTAGCTTTGTTCATAATGATGCTTTCAGTTTCCCTATTTTCTTTGAAACTGTTTGCCATTCAAAATAACATTAACCTCTCCTGAAACACACCTTTCCACCCAATGTCAAGCAAAACTAGTATGCAAAGCTCTGCCAAAAAACTATTGATTTATAATTCATACACATTATTGTAGTAGTTTGGGGCTTCCCTGGTGACTCAAATGATAAAGAATCTGCCGGCAATGTGGTAGACCTGGGTTCGATCCCTGGGTTGGATTACTGTGATATTGAATGGTTTGCCTTGGAAATTAACAGAGGTCATTCTGTCGTTTCTGAGATTGCATCCAAGTACTGTATTTCGGACTCTTTTGTTGACTGTGATGGCTACTCCATTTCTCCTAAGGGATTCTTGCCCACAGTAGTAGATATAATGGTCATCTGAGTTAAATTCACCATTCCAGTCCATCTTAGTTCACTGATTCCTAGAATGTCAATGTTCACTCTTGTCATCTCCTGTTTGACCACTTCCAATTTGCCTTGATTCATGGACCTGACATTCCAGGTTCCTATGCAATATTGCTCTTTACAGCACTGAACCCTGCTTCCATCACCAGTCCCATTCACAACTGGGTGTTGTTTTTGCTTTGGCCCCATCCCTTCATTCTTTCTGGAGTTCTTTCTCCACTGATCTCCAGTAGCATATTGGGCACCTACTGACCTGGGGAGTTCACCTTTCGGCATCCTATCTTTTTGCCTTTTCATACTGTTCACAGGGTTCTCAAGGCAAGAATACTGAAGTGGTTTGCCATTCCCTTCTCCAGTCGACCACATTCTGTCAGACCTCTCCACCATGACCCATCCATCTTGGGTGGCCCCATACGGCATGGCTTAGTTTCACTGAGTTAGACAAGGCTGTGGTCCATGTGATCAGATTGGCTAGTTGTCTGTGACTGTGGTTTCAGTCTGTCTGCCCTCTGATCCCCTCTCTCATGCCTACCATCTTACTTGGGTTTCTCTTACCTTGGATGTGGGGTTTCTCTTCATGGCTGCTCCAGCAAAGCACAGCTGCTGCTCCTTGCCTCTGATGCGGGGTACCTCTCGGCTGCCACCCCTGCCCTCAGGCCAGGATAGCTCTTCTTGGACCGTCGCAGCCGACACTTTATAAGCAACTTTCAAATATGTTATTCAGTATTGCCTGGAGAATCCCATGGATGGAGGAGCCTGGTGGACTGCAGTCCATGGGGTCTCGAAGAGTCGGACACGACTAAGCGACTTCACTTTCACTTTCATGCATTGGAGAAGGAAATGGCAACCCACTCCAGTGTTCTTGCCTGGAGAATCTCAGGGATGGGGGAGCCTGGTGGGCTGCCGTCTATGGGGTCACACAGAGTCGGACCCAAGTGAATGGACTTAGCAGCAGCAGCAGCATTGTTAACTTCATACTACATTACATCTTCATGACATTTATTTTATAACTGAAAAGTTGTACCTTCGACTCTCTGCAGCCATTTGTCCCACTCCCACTTCCCACCTCTGGCTACCACCAGTCTATTCTCTGGATCTATGAGCTTGTTTTGCTTTTGTTTTTAAGAGTCCACATATAAGTGAGATCAGATTGTATGTGTCTTTCTCTGTCTGACTCAGTTCACTTAGCATAACACCCTCAATAACGCCCTAGCGTAACATCCATCCATGTTGTTGGAAATAGTCAGAGTCATTCTTTTTATGGCTAAACAATATTCATTTCATGTGTACATGCCACATGTTCTTTATTCAATGGTCAGTGGACACTTATGTTGGTTCCATGTCTTTGCTCTTGTAAAGTTTCAATGAACATGAGCAAGCGTATGTCTTTTAGCGTGAGTGTTTTTGTTTTCTTCAGGTGAATGCCCAGAAATGGAATTGCTGGACCATATAGAGCTTCTGTTTTTAATTTCTTGAGGAAACCTCCATATTGTTTTCCATAATGATAGTACCAATTTACATTCCAGCAAGTAGTGCACAATACTTCCCTTTTCTCCATGTCCTCACCAATATGTTCAGATGACTCAATCTTAAATGTAAAGAGTATTTGCCTTATAAGTCCCATAAGTGGTGAGTTTCACTCAGTGCATTGAAAAATTAGATATTAGATGTGGCACCACCAGCATTTTAGCTACTTTTATTTAGTTGGCTTTATCTTACAGCCTATTAAACTATTCACAAATGAACCTTAATTCCCACTGCTTACATTTTAATTTCTGTAAATGTGTTATTAATAAATGTTTTTATTTCTTTAATGTAGAATTTCAGAAGTTTTAAATTCTGCCATTAATAGAAAATCCATTACATGTGTTTTTATCAATCACCAAGCACCGACTAAAAATGGATTCTGAGGAATGTCCAGGCTCTCTGGTTGTATATTTAGATGCCTATTTATATCCTAGCTCCCTCAACCCTTCATTACCTTTTCAAGCCACTATTACAATTTATTTTTTGTGCTTTCACCTACTTTCCTTCTTCTCCTAAGAAGAGAACTTTTTATTCTTCAGGAGGTTCTTCTTCCCATGACTCTTTTGTGGTAAATCCTATGTATTTCTTTCCCTGGTCTCTCGAATAATTCATTTTCCTTATTTCTCCTACTTCTATTTAGCCAATCTGAGTGTGAATTGAAGATTCAATATTCTAAAAAAAGGAATGCAAAATCACACTGATGAACTCTGCTGACCTGAGCCAAAGAAAGAACACACCGGAAGTTTCAGTCCAAAGAGCAAGACAGATGACAGCTGTGGCAACAACAGTCAAGGATCCACACACCCTCCACCCATTTATGTGTAATTAATTTTATGTACAAAAGATGTATGACTATCTTGATGACAGGGCTGAATTCACGTTGGATTACATCAGATTGCTTCTATGCACACATGCACTTTAAAAAAAGAAAAACTCTTCATGTAAGCATATTGCTCCCCAAAGATGTTATTTCTCTTGACATTGTTTAACCAATGGATGCAACAGCCTTGATTTGGGTGAAATGCTGATCAGAAGATAACAAATTGACTTATTATAAAACTAAGTGATTAAGCCATGTATCCAAAGTGAAAGTCGCTCAGTCATGTCTGACTCCTTGTGACCCCATGGACTATACAGTCCCTGGAATTCTCCAGGCCAGAATTCTGGAGTGGTAGCCATTCCCTTCTCCAGGGAATCTTCCCAACCCTGAGGTGGAACACAGGTCTCCTGCATTGCAGGCGGATCCTTTACCAGCTGAGCCACCAGGGAAGCCCAAGCCATGTATCCAAGTCAATGATAAATAGAAGTCTGAATTCTACACTTCTGGGTATCCTTCTCTGTCTATCCTAGCAAGAAGTGACTCTTACCCACCCCCATCCTACTGCTAATTATCTGTGTCCCTCTTTTGGTATTTATTGTTACTTTTTATATGATTAGGAATTTCTCTCTCTCTCTCTCTCTTTTTTTTTTTGCCACACTATAAGTCATGTAGGATCTTAGTTCCCCAAACAGGGACAGAACCAGTGCCCCCTGCAGTGGAAGCACAGAGGCTTCCCCTGGACCACCAAGGAAGTCCCAGAAATTTCTGTTTATATTTTAATAACACAGCACCTTAGATAAAGATTTAACACAAGCTTGTTGAATCTGTTAAGTACAGAGTCTGATCTCAGAGACAGCTTTACAGAAATTAGACCAGTAGGCCAATTGCTCAAGTCAGTGCTTTGAGAGTTCTATAACCTTTATCCACCTCTCGTAGCAGCTTGAGTACTCCCTCTGAGTAAATCACTGTCTTCTATGAAAATAAATCTATCTATAAATCTATAAATCTGTGCTATTCATAATAGCACAAGAAGATTTTTAAAGTAAATCACAGAATTAATAGGAGAGAGAATAAGACAGTAAGAACAAGGGAAAGATGAGAATGAAGTGAAGCTTGGTGGTGGGTGGTTTAGTTGCTAAGTATCTGACTCTTGTGACCGCATGGACTGTAGCCCACCAGGCTCCTCCATCCATGGGATTTCCCAGTCAAGAATACTAGAGTCAGTTGCCATTTCCTTTGCCAGGGGATTCTTTACCACTGAACCACAAAGGAAGCCCTGAAGTGAAGCTTAGAAGGGTTTGAATTTTAATTGCATCATTTATTGACTGAATCGTTTTGGACAGGTTACTCCACCCTTGATTTTCGCATTGTTAAAATTGAGACAATAGTAGAATCCACCTAAGGTTTTTGTAAGAAGTAGATTGGGTAAGACTTGAAAAGTGTTTGGTGTTGAGTAAGTAGTATGGTTACCCAGATAGCCTAGTAAAGATGATGAATGGAATGTCAGAAATAAAAATTAAATACAAGAATAAAAGTGTTTGAAAAGGACTAGTGATAGTCATTGAAAGTAAATAATCAATGGAAAATATAAATAATTATTTGAAATAAAGCTAAAAAGAAGGCAAAAGTTATCTTGAATAATTTAGATTTAGAGGCAACAACTAATTAAATAGTTCTTCATTGTAAATATCATGATGGATTAATATTCTTAATATTTAAATGGTTCTTGTAAGTGTAGAAGAAAATTCAAAAGCCCAAATAGAACTGGGCAAAGTACACAAATAGATAATTCACACACAAAAAAGCAATAGTACTCTGGTCAAGAAAGTAGGATATAGTGAAATGTTCACACTCACAGTACAAAGAAATTCAAATTAAAACAGCAAAGACATTTTGAAAAATGAGACTATCAAGTGTTCACAAGAGTGAAGTAAAATAGGTGAGAAGTGAAAATTATTAAGATGAATAAGGAAACAATGCTTGGCAATATATACTTTAAATGTTTGACTCGATCCAATTTTAGGAATTCTGTTCTAAAAATATAGTCCAAAGAACAGGAAAAATGTCAGGCACAAAGATGTTCATTGCTGCCTTATTTGGTAACAGTGAAAAATGAGAGGTAACCTAAATACATAGCCACATATAAATGGCTGAGAAAATTATGATGCATTCATTCAAAGAAAATAGATAAAATGTACTGTGAACTTCATACTCAACAGTAAAAAGCTAAAGGTATTTCCTCTAAGATCAGGAACAAGACAAGGATGCCCACTCAGACAGAGAAAGACAAATACTGTATGATATATGGAATCACATATCTTGTAATTCTAAAAAAATCACATGTGGAATCTAAAAAATATAACAAACCAGTGAATATAACAAAAATGAAGCCAACTCACAGATAATAAGAGAACAAACTAGTGGTTACCAATGTGGGGAGGAGTATAGCGATATGAGATGAAGAAGAACAAACTATTAGGTATAGGATGAGCCACAAGGGTGTATTTGAACAACACATGGAATATAGCCAATATTTTATAATTACTATAACCTTTGAAATTGTGAATCACTATATTGTACACCTATAATATGGTACAGCAACTATACTTCAATGAAAGTAATTTTTTTTAAAAGGAAAAATGTACCTTCAAAGAATTTGCAATAACACTGGAAAAAAACCTACGTTAATATGCAAGGAAAAGGACAGGGGAAAATTATGACAGCATGATTTAACTAGGGTAAAAGAAATGAATTGATATAATATTAGAAAGAAATACATCAAAAGGTGAAGAATGGTTTGTTTTTCAGTGACGAAAGTTATGTCAGTTTTTTCTTTAAGGTTTTCTGTATTTTACAAATTTCCTATAATAAAAGTGTAGAGAATTCCCAGGTTGTCCAATAGCTGGGATTCTGTACTTCCACTGCATGGGGGTTCTGGTCAATCTCTGATCCAGAGGAGAACCAAGATCCCATAAGCTGCTTGGCGCAGCTAAAAATAAAGTGTATTATTTTTACAATAGAAAAAGTGGTGTTTTGTATAGAACATAGAGATGGCCATAAGAAAAAAGTTTCAGGATCCCAGTTACTGTTATCCACATTTCAGTTTCAGTGGGGTTTGCTGCTTATTAAGGCACAAATGGCTATATTTAGTGATGGGCAAAATTAACTGGCTAAAGCAGGTAACACGGAGAACTGACAATATTCTACATTTCTTCAAAAATTTGTATTTCTGAAAATTCCTTTAACATGTTTTTTTCAAAGAAGAGAGACAGGAGCAAGGGAGAAAGACAGAGGTAAAAATAGAGATATATCTCTTTTAAGTGATAAGAAAATATATAGTAGACTGAAATACCAATTTTTTAGTTTTGCCAATTCACTGTCTGGGTGACATGGCTACATTTATCTCATTGCTGCTTCCCTATCAATGCCAAAGCATCATGGAATAGATCAAAGACTAGAAGTACTTCTCCTGAATAACTATGCCATACCTCCCCCTGAGGAAAGTGAAAAGGAGGAGGAAAGACCGATTAGGCACTTCATTGTCATTCCCCTGAAGAGTAGAGCTCCATGATGGTAGAAGTCTTGTGTCTTTTTTTTAACTGAAGTGTAGCTGATTTACTACGTTGTGCCGCTGTCTACTGTACAGCAAAGTAATTCAGTTATACACATATATACATTCTTTTCATGTATTCTTTTCCATTATGGTTTATGAGAGGATATTGAATATTGTTTTACACCATGCTGTTGGTGCCTAGCACAAAGCACAGTGCAAGATCTTCGGTACTCAATTTCTGCCTGTTGAATGGACTTGGAGAAAACCCCATTCACAGCATTATTTGACTTTTTGGTTTTGTTTTTTGTCATTTTTAATTTTTGGCTGTACCGCGTAGCCTGTGGGATCCCAGTTTCCTGACCAGGGATTAAACTCGTGTCCCCTGAAGTGGAAGGGCAGAGTCATAACCACTGAACTGCCAGGGAAGTCCCTATTTTTCATTTTAAAGTATATCCAAACAAAAATGGATTTTACCAGAACAAAGGTCTTTCTTGAGTTTTCTTTTCTTAAAATTTGTATTGAGCACTGTGTGGCCAGGCATCCGCTAAATGCTGGCAATGGGAAGAGGAAGGAGCACAAAGTCCCTCAAGTTGTGTGCATGTGTTTCCAGGGGTGAAAATTATTAGTGTAACTTTAGTATACACAACAGATATTTTGTTTGTGTTTTTTAAAAACAAAACTCAGCTTTTACGTATAAAATGATCACTATCCTCTTCAAAGTAAATACCCAAGAAAACTATAAAACAATTTCAATGGTGCCAAGAAATAAGGTTGTTAGAACTTTGGCGGGGATTTGTCCTCAGATTCTACTGACATATGCTTTGAACGTCCTCAGTGTTAGCAAGTATTGCCTTATGTTCATAAATTTAAGTATTAGGAATAGGTCACTTGATATTAGACAATGTATTTATTCTTACTGCAACAGAAATGTCTCATTTTTAAAATTAGTGAATGTAGAACAGTTAGCTTAGTATCTGGATATCTAAGCTTTGAACATTTACTTCTGTTTTTTCATTATTAGTAGTAGGCTAGTGGCTGACTTCCTTGAGAGAAGTTTCAGCTAAAAATGAAATATGGCTAGAACGTAACAAGCCCAATTTTCTTGTGGGCTTAGCAAATTTGTTCTGAAGATTATTCCTAGAGGGAAATCCCTTCAATGTTCAATGTTTATTTACTTGAATCACTCCTAGTATATATCCATTTAATCATTTTTTTACTTTATAGCCAAACCTTTTGCCCTCAGACATCAGGAGTGAGGAATTCCTAACACAATAACAATGTTACCTTAAATGGTTTTTGAACTTGCATAGTTCATAAAAAAAAATAACACTTCCTTTTGGTTTTTAATTGCTTTATGATTCATAGACTTTGAACTTGCCCGATCTTAAATGAACTCTTTCCTCAGAACAAGGTCAAATCAGTTCACCAAGCTGACGTTTGCTCACTTATCTTTTCAAAAAGGTTTTGTATTATTTCAAAAAACAAATCTACTTAAAATATGCTTCCGTGTGGAAAAAACATTGTGCTAATAGACTGACGCGTAGTCGTTAGATCTGATTTTATGATTATAACTCAGGTTAGGAAATGCTTCACTTTATATTGGAATTCATTCATGCATCCAGTCAACAATATTAATTGCGCACCTTCTCTATGTTATGTGTTATTATATGTCCATTGGCATTTATCCATGAACAACAACAATATCTCTGCCCAGGTAAAACTTACATTTGGTGGTGGGGTAGACAGATCAACAAAAGCATAGAAAATCAGTGATTTAGTATGTTAAAAAGTGGAGCGTGCTCTGGGGAAAATAGAGCAGAGGAAGGGGACTGTGCCAGTCAGGAAAAGATTGCAATTTTAAGTAGGATGACCCCATGTGACCAAGACAGGATGAAGCTGAGGAAGGTTATCAGTGATGCAGTTAAGATCTTGGGAATCTGAGATCGTGTCTCAGTCACATGAGGTCATCCTACTCAAAACTGAATATTAATGCTCTTAAAATTATTTCTGTAAAATGGTTTCTGCTGTAGGGTAATTCTCACACTCCAGTGTTTCCTTCTAGATTCATGGATGTGTACGCTTGTGTGAGAATTTAGAGGTCAGTGTATGCAGGTCTTTTATTACACCAAGTCTCTGAAATGCTTAGTCACTTGACTGAAGGCCACATATCAGCAAGGGTCGAGTTAACAACATAGATTTTCTGACACTGAGTTTGTTGTTCTTTCTATCATGTTGAGAGGGATCCTAATGGTGAAGATTTCAGATTGGCTACTGTAGGGTGTGCGTTAGGGGCACAGGTGCAGTCAGACTCTCTAGCTGTTTTACTTCACCTTTGTGGCAAGTTTCTCTCACTTGATTTTGTTTTTGCCCTTGATCAGTTACATTACTGACTAGCGTTCTCGGCCTCCTTAATCAATCGAAATTGATGAGAGGCCAGTCAAGAAATTTAGACAAGGCATTATTACTGGGGCTCGTGCTGCAGCAAAGAGGAGGGAAAACAAATAACAGGTTCCCTTGCTTGCTCGCTTGCTCCCGAGGTGGGGCAAGTTGGTTCCTTATATGGGGTGACAGCAGGGCTGTCAGGAAGATCTGGAGAAGAAAGTGTCAGTCCACTCCAGTATTTGTTGCCTGGGAAATTCCATGGACAGAGGAGCCTGGTGGGCTGGGCTATTGTCTGTTGGGTCGCAGAGAGTCAGACAGGACTTGAAGGACTTGTTGTGACTAAACAACAACAAGAGGGGGTCCAGGGCTCACCTGGAGGGGTGGCTGAGGTAGTTTGCCCGCTTCTTTGGTGATATTGTGTGCAGGGGGCTTGCACAGTGCCTTGCTTTTGCCTCCCGCTCTTCAAAAGTGGCAGTTAGGATTTTGGTCTCTTCATGTCACGTTGTCCATAATTTGCCTCAACCGCACATGCACATGATTATTTTTAGTTTCTTGTACTTTGTTTTCATTTTGTTACTCGAGGGGATATTTGTCCAGATGCAAGCACTGCAACAAATGGTCCCGGTCGTAGGTCCTAGCCTGCCTCATTGAGACTTGCCTGTTTTAATCACCATTTCTCAGGACCAGGAGAAGGGCTATAGTTCAAGGGCACACTCTGCCTTAGTAGTGTCTGAAGTCCAATTATCTGGGATTCTAAAGCTGGCCAACTGAGACCTGGGGTTTATTTTGTTGCACGTACTTGAAAATGCTTGAAAGAAATATTGCTCATTACAAGTTGCATTTTTTTGTAGCTCGAAATTAAATTATGTATTAGAATACCTTAAATGATATTAACATTTCTCACGTTATTAGAAAATGAGGACATACTGCTAACCACAGTAGTGTAAAAGAAATTGCGAAATTTGTCATTTACTGCATGACCCTTTCTTGAGACACTGATGAATTCTGATTCTTATCTTTAGTTGGTTTCTCTTGTGTTAGTCCTTCCCAGTAAGGGATTCTGTAGTTCGACGGAATTTTTGACTGCATTGTCTTTGTTACTTGACATAACCTGCCATGATCTTGTAGCTCTTGTGTTGCTTCTAATCACTGTCCTATTGCATGTTCTTTTCCAGGAATTTGAAATTTAGTTTGCAATTAACATTCTGCTATCACTTCTAAATTTATTCCTTTTATTTTGCTGATTATTATGCATTACAAATAGTGCTCCCTCAAGCCAAGTATATTGGGGCTTCCCAGGTGGCGCTAGTGGTAAAGAACCTGCCTGTCAGTTCAGGAGATGCTAAGGGATGTGGATTTGATCCCTAGGTCAGGAAGATCCCCTGGATGAGGGCATGGCAACCCACTCCAGTATTTTTGCCTGGAGAATGCCATGGACAGAGAATTCTGGAGGGCTACAGTCCATGGGGTCACAAAGAGTCAGACACAACTAAAGCGACTACAAACCAATTATATTATTACCATTTCATCACACGACAAAGATGAACCTTCTTGCTATTCTACAGTGTAGTTTTTCTCACTCTCTGTCATCTTTGTTACTCTACATACAGTAAATTCCAAAGATCATGCTTTAAAATTGCCACCTGGGTGGCTCAAAACATCTCACATTGAGTATTGGACTTGTTTTTGCTTTCTTTCTTTTTATTATTTATTTTTTTATCTGACTGTGCCGGCTCTTAGTTATGGCATGTGGGATCTTTAGCTGGGCGTGTGAACTCTTAGTTGCAACATGTGGGATCTAGTACCCTGACCAGGGTTCGAACCTGGGCCCTCTGCATTGCGAGTGTGGAGTCTTAGCCACTGGACCACCAGGGAAGTCCCCAGGCCTGAACTTCTGATCTGTCGCCAGATTGGCTTCTCTTTCAGTTGCATATCTGAGTCAGCACCATCATTTACTTCATATCAGAAACCTGGGGAAAGGGGCAGTCAACCTCGGCACCTGCTTCTCCCCTACTTTCTGTGTCAGACTTGAACCCATTTTCTCCTCAACAGTGATAATAGCCTTGTAATCCCTGGAGAAGGGAAGGTCAACCCATTCCAGTATCCTTGCCTGGAGGATCTCATGGACAGAGGGTCGGACATGACTGAAGCAACTTAGCACACAGGCACGCACGCAATTTTGTCAAACCATAATAACTACTGTCCTCTCTTACCTGGGTTACTATCAGAGCTTCCTACCTGGCTTCTCCATATCCATTCTAGAACGCTTCAAATGCACTCTCCACATCAGGCCAAGTAACTTGTAAAAATGCACATATGGCCATGTCACACACCCATGTAAAGACTTGCAATGCCTTTCCGTTGTTCTCAGGTTCAATTCCCAATTCATCTCTGTAGCTACAGGCTGCTTCTTTCTCTCTTTGCTCCTTCATGATCCAGGCGCGCTGGCCTCTGTGAGCTCCTTGGAGCTTTACTGTGCACGGTGTTCCTCTTGCCTACCCTCCTGGAGTGATCTTTCTCTACCCGCTACCCTCTCCTACCCCTTACAACTGGCCAACATGCATTTGCATGGAAACACACACACACACACACACACACACCAGCAGGTGGCTAATTGATTCATTCTTCTGCTTCAAACATCAGTTCCTCAGAGAAATATTCCCTATGCTTCTGGGTTAGATTTTGTCATCTTGATAGTAGTTCACAGAGTATATTGCACTTCTCCTTCCTATTAAACATCACAATTGCAATTTTTGCTCATTACAAAATGTGTCTTTTCCCACTGAGATATAAACCCGGTAAGGGCAGCCCATTTCTGCTTTGTTTTTCTGTTTCCCAACAAAGGAAGGATAGTGAACACAGTAAATATTTACTGAGTGAAGGAATGGCTAAATTAATATTGCTGTTCATCCCCTTGCTTTTTCTCTTTTTATACTGGGCCTTCCTTGTTTTGAATCATCATTCCACATTTGTAGAACAAGTTTGAAATATCTTAGCTGATTAACATCTCTACATTCATTTAACATTCTTAGATTCCTTTAAAGATGAGGAAACTAAGACTCAGTGAAGCTGAAAGATCCCCGTCTTTCTGAACCCAGGAAAAAAAAGACACGTGTGCTAATGTGCTCAGTCGTGTCTGACTCTTTGTGACCCCATGAAATGTAACCCACCAGGCTTCCCTGTCCATGGGATTTCCCAGGCAAGAATACTGGAGTGGGTTGCCATTTCCTCCTCCAAGGGATCTTCCCGACCCAGGGATTGAACTTGAGTCTCCTGTGGCACCTACATTGCAGGCAGACTTTTTATCCACCAGGTCATCAGAGAAGCCTTTATGAAGAAAATAGGGCATTAATACATGTTTAAACATGCTTAGGGCATGTCTGAAATTCTTTGAACTATGTATTAAAATCAATAGATTTGATTTTCAGTTTTGTGTACATATTGCAAATAAAAATCAGGACATATTATATTCATTTACTTATAAATAAATAAAATAATTATTCACAAAAGAATAATTTTTGATTTAAGGCTTTTTGTATTAAAAAACAAAAACAAACAAACAAACAAAAAAAAACATTATAAGAGGGGAATTCCCTGATGGTCCAGTGCTTATGACTCAGCACTTTGACTGCTGTGGCCTGAGGTCAATCCCTGGTCAGGGAATTAAGATCCCACGAGCCATGTGGTGTGGCAAAAAAAAAAAAAGTTTAGTTACGCATAGAGCAAATCACCTTTACTGAAAAGAAAGACTGGGAAATTTCTGGAGACTGTTAAATGTTCGAGATTTGTGACTAGCATTGGAAAGAATTTTCTGCTCTTTGTCACTACCTGCTTTACCCTGGTAATCTGGTGCCACAAGAAATACGTTATTTACAAAATTCTTTATAGCAGTGCTCCAGATGGTTCTATCAGACCTAAGAATCCCATAACAACAAAACTTAACAAATATTTATTGATCGATTGTACTGAACACTCTAGGTGTAAAGAGAAATGAGTTAACTCTTGCCCTCCAAAGAGCTCCTAATGTATCAGAGGAAAGAAGGTAAAAATAATGACTAATATTTATTGAGCTGTAAATCAGATGTTTTTACACAATGCTGACACAATTGCTGCTGCCAAGTCACTTCAGTCGTGTCCGACTCTGTGTGACCCCAGGGGCTATCATAATATTTATTTTAAAGAAAACTAAGACTCAGTGATGTCTAAAAAAGCTGTAAAATAACACCCAGTCAGTGACCAATAGGACAGAAATTTGCATTCAAGATCCCATACAGCAATCTGAACTTTGGAACCCACATCTTTAACCACTTCTCTATGTTTCCTCAGGTTCAAAATGACAGAATGTTTAAAAAGCAGAACTGAGATCTTTTCTCAGGCCTCTATTGTGCTACTTAAAGACATCCTTTTTTTTTTTTTTTTTTTTGAGAGCCTATATATATGGCACCCCACTCCAGTACTCTTGCCTGGAAAATCCCATGGACCTAGGAGCCTGGTAGGCTGCAGTCCATGGGGTCGCTAAGAGTCAGACACGACTGAGCGACTTCACTTTCACTTTTCACTTTCATGCATTGGAGAAGGAAATGGCAACCCACTCCAGTGTTCTTGCCTGGAGAATCCCAGGGACGGGGCAGCCTGATGGGTGGCCGTCTATGGGGTCGCACAAAGTTGGACAGGACTGCAGCGACTTAGCAGCAGCATATCCATATTTGAACTTTTCCCTAAAAAAAATCACATAGATTAATGCTAAATGCAGCTCTATTAGAGAGGATGAATATGTGAGGTGCATATTTTGTTGTTGAAAGGATAGTTAAAATAGTCTCCATCTGTGTGCCAAGGAAAGCAATTCAAATTCATGAAACTGTATTGAATCAATCTGAATCAACAATTGTTATATATTTTCAACAGTTTTTTATAAGTAAATTCAGGCCTGTTAAAACTACTGAGCTGGAGTATGTTTGAATGATTTAATAGGCAGTTTTCAGAGCTGGTTTCTGAATGAGAGCTCAGTGTAGCCTTGAGACATGGGGAGATTGGTAATCAAATCCAGAAGGGTGTTGTCATGGGCTCTATGGGTGGAATGTGTGTGAGAAGAGTTTTTTAGTATTCACAACTGCTATCAGCTTGGGCGTGACAGCAGGAAGCCTAGTTTACATGTCTGGATGGTGTAACTCCACGTGTTCCTTGATTTTTTTTCTCTTCCATTATGGTTTAAAGGATATTGAATACAGTTCCCTATGCTAGACAGTAGAACCTTGCTGTTTACCTATTTTTTTTAATTTATTTTTCATTGGAGGATAATTGCTTTACAATGTTGTATTGGTTTCTGCCAAAAAGAATGCAAATCAGCCAGAAGTGTACATCTGTCCCCTCCCTCCTGAGCCTCCCTCCAATGACCCCCCTCTCCTATCCCACCCCTCTAGGTTGTCAGAGCACCAGGTCTGAGCTCCATGCGTCATGCAGTAACTTCCCACTAGCTGTCTGTTTTAATATGGTAATGTATATGTTCCAAAGCTACTCTCTGTTCATCCCACCCTCGCCTTCCCTTGCTGCGCCCACAAGTCTGTTCTCTGTCTGCGTCTCTATTCCTGCAAATGGGTTCATCAGTACCATTTCCCTTGCTGTTGTCATTTAGTTGCTAAGTCATGCCCGACTTTTTGTGACTCCATGGACTATAGCCTGCCAGGTTCATCTGTCCATGGAATTTCACAGGCAAGAAGACTGGAATGGGGTGTTATTTCCATCTCCAGGGGATCTTCCTAACCCAGGGATCAAACCCACATCTCCTGCATTGGCAGGTGGATTCTTTATCACTAAGCCACCTGTGAAGCCCACCATTTTTCTAGATTCCATATGTACGTGTTAATGTATGAGACTTGTTTTTCTCTTTCTGACTTACTTCACTCTGTGTAACTGGTTTTAGGTTCATCTAACTCACTAGAACTGACAGATGCGCTCCTTTTTATGGCTGAGTAATATTCCACAGTGTGTATGTACCACAACTTCCTTGTCTATTCATCTGTCGATGGACATCTAGGTTGGTCTCATGTCCTAGCTATTGTAAATAGTGCTGCAATGAACACTGGGGTCTTTTTCAATTATAGTTTTCTCAGGGCATATGCCCAGTAGTAGGACTGCTGGGGCATGTGGTAGTTTTATTCCCAGTTTTTTAAGGAATCTCTATACTGTTCTCCATAATGGCTGTATGAACTTACATTCCCACCAACAGTGCGAGAGGATTCCCTTTTCTCCACACCCTCTCCAGCATTTATTATTTGTAATTTTTTGATGATGGCCATTCGGACGGGTATGAGTATAGTAGTTTGTATCTGTTAATCCCATTTTAGAATTTCAGGATTTTAGAATTTATGTAGTTAATTCCTTTAGAGGAAGCAAAGGAAGTATCCAGGGAAATGGGGATAATTGGAAGAATGAATAAAAATATGGAATGGGAAAGCAAGGCTGCATAATATTAAGATCTTTTCTTTTTTTTCAACATTTTCTTTTTCCCTCAACATTCAGACATTCCTTAAGCCCATAATTTTCACTTATAAATTGGTGGAAAACAATGTTTTTACATAATACAGTGAAGATTATCACTGTCCTAAGCATGTTGTATAGTAAGAAGGAAAATTCCAGCCAAATGTGTAGATCTTTTCTCAAGATACGTGTACACACACACACACACACACACACACACACACTCATGTTTGTGGGCTTCCCTAGTGGTAAAGAACCCTCGTGCCAATGTGGGAGATGTAAAAGATGTGGGTTTGATCCCTGGGTCAGGAAGATCACATCACCTGAAGGAGGGCATAGCAATCCATTCCAGTATTCTTGCCTGGAGAATCCCATTGACAGAGGACCCTGGTGGGCTACAGGCCATATGGTCACAAAGAGTCGGACACGACTGAAGGAACTTAACACACACACACACACATATATATGACTTCTCTGAGAGCTCTGTGATAAAGAAACTGCCTGCCAATGCAGGAGATGTGGGTTCAATCTCTGGTCCTGGAAGATCCCCTGGACAAGGAAATCGCAATCCACTCTAGTATTCTTGCCTGGAGAATCCCACAGACAGAGGAGCCTGGTGTGCTACAGTCCATAGGGTCATAAAGAGTCAGACACAGCTCAGTGACTGAGCGACAACAACAACATATACTCCTGGGAACTGGTCTTAGAAAAGTAATTCTAAATACAAAAAGCTTTATGACAGACTTGATTATTACAATGTTGTTTGAAATACAAATAATTATCCAACAGCATAGGAACAAAAGTAAATTATGATTTCTGACTACTTTCGTATGTAAGAGGAAATTCCCACACTCTTGTCTATTCTCTATGTTTCCTTTTGGATAGAAAATAATGACACAGTCGACCAAAATTAAATGAGGACTGTATGTCAAGTAGGGATTCCTGTATATCATAAGGAGAGCGTTTGTAACAACAACCTCATTTACCGTGTTGATGGTTAGGAAACACTCAAGAATGACAACGTGTAGTTTTCTCATATGAAGCAAAACCACGGCAACATACCCTGCCCCCGAACCCCACCCCTACAAAAGTGAAATGTTTTTGTTTTTCTTCTACAAAGTACAAGTTGTCTCAGGACATGAAAGTGCACAGTACTGGCACCTGTTATCAGGAACCTACTAAGGCATGAAAGAAAGAACTAGAGTTTTCAATCAGAAAGTGTATGAAACCCTAAGTCATTAGGGAAACTAATGAAACGTTGCTGCTGCTAAGTCGCTTCAGTCGTGCCCGACTCTGTGCGACCCCATAGACGGCAGCCCACCAGGCTCCCCGTCCCTGTGATTCTCCAGGCAAGAACACTGGAGTGGGTTGCCATTTCCTTCTCCAGTGCATGAACGTGAAAAGTGAAAGTGAAGTCGCTCAGTCGTGTCTGACTCCTATCGACCCCATGGACTGCAGCCTACTAGGCTCCTCTGTCCATGGGATTTTCCAGGCAAGAGTACTGGAGTGGGGTGCCATTGCCTTCTCCGCTCTAACTCCTGAGATGGAGGGAAAAACACGAAGACGCCTTTGAATTTTTTATTTATTCCAACTTTTCTTTATAAACTAGTGAATTTTATATTGTAATATCTGATTAATGACTAAGTTTAGAAAGTGAAGCTAGATCTCATGTTCTGTCTGTCTGGATATGTATGTCTTGGTATGTGTCTTTGTCTCTGGATAATACCATTGAGATTAATTTGTAAATGAGTTCTATTTAACTTGCTGAAGGAAAAGTAAGTGCTTACAAGTGAAACAATTCCAGATTAAGCTAAATAAATTCCGGGTTCATGTGAATGGGAAATATAGACATGTCTCTAATATAGACATGTCTTTAGAACCATCAATAAGTATAATACTTCTGTTGTACCTAGGATAACTAGAGGTCAAATGAGACTGTATTCTATCTGTTACAAATTTGTCAAAAAGAAAAGAAACTCCATGGGAGAAAAGTTTTAAGGGAAGTGTTTTCACTAAAAGAAGGTGTAAGAAATGAAACTGTACTGAAATGAGTGAGTTATGCATGATCAGGATTTTCTAAAATTAGATTATAATTAATTGGGTAAATGGATTTTGTTAGAAATGACTCATTCATAGGAAAACTGGTTAGAACCAACTAGGTCCAAGATTTCACTAGACCTTGAGTTTTGGTATATGCACCCATTATAAAATATCAGCAAGTTAAGTGATATATCCACTCAGTTCAGTTCAGTCACTCAGTCGTGTCCGACTCTTTGCGACCCCATGAATCGAAGCACACCAGGCCTTCCTGTCCATCATCAACTTCCGGAGTTCACTCAAACTCATGTCTATTGAGTCGGTGATGCCATCCAGCCATCTCATCCTCTGTCGTCCCCTTCTCCTCCTGCCCTCAATCCCTCCCAGCATCAGAGTCTTTTCCAATGAGTCAACTCTTTGCGTGAGGTGGCCAAAGCACTGGAGTTTCAGCTTTAGCATCAGTCCTTCCAAGGAATACCCAGAACTGATCTCCTTTAGAATGGACTGGTTGGATCTCCTTGCAGTCCAAGGGACTCTCAAGAGTCTTCTCCAACACCACAGTTCAAAACCATCAATTATTCAGCACTCTGCTTTCTTTATAGTCCAACTCTCACATCCATACAGGACCACTGGAAAAACCATAGCCTTGACCAGATGGACCTTTGTTGGCGAAGTGATCTCTCTGCTTTTTAATATGCTATCTAGGTTGGTCATAACTAGTTTTGGCTAAATCTAAGTGTTTTAGAGCCTTCTGATTTTTTGGACAAAATTTCCTAAATAAAATTCTATTAAAGTTCTTTTGATTTCAACTAACTTTGGGATGCTACAAAGGGCCCCTGAAACATTCCAAAGAAAGATACTAAGCTAAGTAGGTTCATTTGGTATATAAAATTACATGGGAAATATATTATCAATATCATCCTATTATCCTTTTAGGTTATATTTTATGGTACATGTTACTAATATATATATATCCTAGAAATTACATGGAGTTCCTAAAATTCTGATATGTCCTGGTATTCTAATGGGAAAACTGATGACTTAACAAAGGTTAACAAAAGGACTGAATTAATTAGTGAATATGCTTGTAACTTCTATTGTTTCTATCTAAAAAAATTACTAGTTTGAAAGTGTGTTTTCAAGGAGTATGGAAAACCTTCCCTTCAAACTAATTATGACAGTAATATGGTAAAATTATACTGTATAGACAAATTGAAATATTTATCTTTTCTCTCTATCTGACCCCTCCAAAAATTAGAAACTCTTAGGTTTCCATTAACTTTATCAGATAAATTAGGAAGATTATCTCACTAACAGGTACAGAAGTCTCAAGGAATTTTTGAGACCTTGAGAAGAGAGGAAATTCACCTAGACTTATTAGGAAAAATCTATGATAAGCCTTTGGCATGACTTTCTTATCTGTGAAATATTTTATTTTAAAAGTTCAGTCTGACAAATGGATAAGGAAGTTGTGGTACATATACACAACGGAATATTACTAAGCTATAAAAAAGAATGTTTTTGAGTCCGTTCTAAGGAGGTGGATGAAACTGGAGCCTATTACATAGAGTGAAGTAAGTCAGAAAGAGAAACACCAACACAGTATATTAAGCATGTATATGGAGTTTAGAAAGACGGTAACAACGACCCTATATGCAAGACGGCAAAAGAAACATAGATGTAAAGAACAGACTTTTGGACTATGTGGGAGAAGGCAAGGGTGAGATGATTTGACACAATAGCTTTGAAACATGTATATTACCATATGTAAAACTGATGACCAGTACAAGTTCCTTGCATGAAGTAGGGCACTCAAGGCTGATTCTCTGGGACAACCAAGAAGGATGGGGTAGGGAAGGATGTAGGAGGGGGGTTCAGATGCGGGAATACATGTACACCCATGGCTGATTCATGTTGATGTATGTCAAAAACCACCACAATATTGTCACGTAATTAGCCTCCAATTAAAATAAATGAATTTTTTAAAAAAGTTCCGTTTGAGACTCTATAAAAGTTTCAGCAAAGCAAAAAGTCTGTGATCAATTATGGTTGTATAAATCATCAGGCCAAGTTTATTGAGACCAGACCTATTTCATCAACAAACTAGTCTTAATTTGGTTATATTTGGTAAAAATGAGGGTGATTTTAGGGAGAAAATGATGTTTCAATGAACACTAAATCCCAGTTTGTTAATGAAAGTCTGTATTTACTAAGACTCATTTCCTGGATAGTTCTTTGCTGTTAGGGTATAGTAATGTAAAATTTAATTAAATTATTAGAAGACACCCTAAGTTTGTTTCTGAAGCTTATCTCAGTAATCTGTCTTTGAACGAAGATCAGGTGCCTCACGACCTGCAACCAGAGCTGGAAAATGACATAAGGTGCTGTTTCCAACATGGATGGAAGAACCTTTTTATCAGGTACCCTTAAATAGCTCATGCACAGTGAAATTAAAGGGGAAAGATTAATTTCCACTTCCAAAGGCCCCTACACTGGACTAGTCTATAGAGAGGACTGCTGACCTGAATTCACCTTAAAACGGTGCTCAGAGGAAACTGCACTGTACTAGGATGAGAGGAAGATGACATCAGAAGTAGTCAACTTGCCCAAGATGTTGGACCTGATTCATATGATCATTTATAATGCTTTCTTAACTTCTTGGACCTTTACATATAAATCAAATGTTTTTCTATTATAGACATGATCCTATGCTAGTTTTAGAAATCAATCCAATTGTTGGGTTTGTGGCCAATTACCTATATCTAGCTCTGGGTTACCTTGGTGAATTTCTCTACTCCAAGGCTCTAACTGGTTGGATGTGAGCAAATTTACTTTAAAATGAAGTCATGTTCAGGTCACTATTGATATTACTAGATAGAATCACCTCACCTGGCCAATTAATAATGCCTGCTCTGACTCTGGCCATAGGTTGAAATTTTTTTTCAGGGTCACTCAGATTCATTCAGAATGATGAGCTAAGTCTCAACCAAATCCTCTAATCTATTAAAAGGAAATCTCCCACAAGTATGGAATGGGTTTATGTAGATAACACCAGGCTATGATAATGTAAGTTTAAAATACCCTCTAAATGGTCATGAAATGCCCCCCATAACAGTCAAGTTTATGACCATGAGGGCACTCTGCCAACTAGAAACTGGTACTTGCCACCTACCTCTACAAAGATTAAATCATGGCCACTGCAGCTGTTGACCTTTAACACTCCCAAAAGGAGTGCAGGGTGGAGATTAGGAGCGAGGTACTCTGTGCTCTGGGAAAAACTGGCAGAACAGGCCTTCAGAGAGTTAGATACTTTCAGGAGGAGATTTTATGAGTCCCAATTCTTGCATCTTCTCATGCCTAGAGAAATATTAACATCATTATTAACCATGACATCTACTTCGGCTATTAAGGAGAATATTACAATTAAAAGTAAAAAAAAAAGAAAAAAAGATTGAATAGCTATGGTTCAGACATTCAAAGAAATAACTAGGTGATGCTATGGGTATAATTACAGACTAGTCTTTGTATTGCTAAGAACTTGAGCTTTCTGAGTTGGGTCAGATTTGGATGCCACTAGACATTCTCGAACAATGTCTGTAGGAAGCTAGTAACTGCAAACTTTGGATAAAACCAAACAACTGGCTACCAGGCTACAAGTCTCCTCAAAGTGCCAGGTCCAGATTGGGTTTCAGGCCTATTTTTCTGAAAAGATATGAGATTTTATTTTGTCTATTAAAATTCCAGTTGTCACTCCTCCAACTACCTCTGAGTCTGTTACATCAAAATGACAGACCAAGGGATTGAGATTTTAATCATACAAGACTCAGATCTAGGACTTGGAACTCAGAAATGCTTCCAGTTCAGTGTCTATTCTCCAAACTGAGGTGGCTCTATGCCCTATTTTGACAGGAAGCTATCAGAGCCATAGTTGCCCAGTTCCCTGAATTAAAATTGAGCGGGAGTCTGGGGTCTTGGGGTCTTTCTGTGCCTCCTGCTTCCTGTTTGTAGGATATAGGCTTTATTCAGCCTCCTTGAACTTCCCTGAGTTCCAAAGGGCAGAGTCAAATAGTAGATAATAGAGGAAGGGAGGGAATAGTGGCTTAATGAGCGGTAAAGAATCTGCCCAACTAAGCAGAAGACTCAGGTTCATTACTGGGTCGGGAAGATCCCTGGAGAAGGAGACGGCGACCCACTTCAATATTCTTGCCTGAAGAATCCCATGGACAGAGCAGTCTGGGAGACACAGTTTATGGGGTCGCATAGAGTTGGACGCGACTTAGTGACTACATAGCAGCAGCAGGGAAGGCAGAAACAAAGGAGGAACACTCCAGAAACAATAGTACAGCAATAAAGCAGGGTCCTGGCTCCTCCTCAAAGGGTATTAACAATACCGTTGAGTTTTTCTGCAGGAACTAAGCCCTCCACTCAAGTGGAGGATGATGACTTCATGCTAAGCACAAGATTCTTAGAACTTCACCCTGTTACTTCACCCCCAACCAATCAGAAGAAAGTCTGCATAGAGTGGAGAATAATGAAGACCCCCTCCCCAAATGATTCTCTTTTAAAAAACTTTTGTTGTTGAGCTGGATCTTCAGTGTTGGTTTTTGGACACAAGTCTACCTTCTCCCCAGGTTGCCAGGGTATAAAGCAAATTTCTTTCCTAACCAACACTTGTCTCCTTAGTATTGGCTTTTGAGTGGTAAGCAGTCAAACCTGAGTTCCTTAACAATATGATTAATTTTACCCTGAAAATTCAAGGGGGCAGTCATTACTATCATGGTCTTTTTGATATATTTTAAACATGTACATGCAAAATTCAACTATGGGCATAGTCAAGTGATACCAAATGTATTTTAATTCTCTTGAGTTAAAGAATCTCTCTAGAAGAATTTTCTTGAACATTGTTTTAAGCTTAAGAAGTTCATTTAGTCTATCTGCAGAAAGAATTTAAGCAATATATATATATATGTATGTATATACATATATATATACACACATACTCTTCTTGACATCATGGCTTAAAATCCTTTTTGGAAGTTTGTGAGTAACCCATTTCGCACTGATGTTTAACTTTTGCCAAATATCCCCAAGATGATTATTTTGAAAAACTTTACATTTGAATAAGTTGGCTAAGATAACTTACAGAAAATTACTTTGTAGAATTGGCAGTCACCCAGTTATAGCTATAAAAATGAATTCATGATGTTAAAGAGATTTGTGTGTTACTTTACTAACTTCATGATTAATCTTTCTGTTTTTGAACTAGGATGTTACTGTTCTATAATGTGTTTTTGTGTACTTTACAATAGAGTTTATTATCTGATAAAGCAAGGCTTCCCTTGTTGCTCTTGCTTTACCTGGTGATCTAGGCTACATTTGCATGTTTATATGACTAACAGATGAAATTTAGAATAATTTTTCCAAGACCCCCAAATGTAAACCTACTTACTTCATCATGGACAATTTAATCATTCTAATAACCAATATAAATAATAATAATTATTATATCTAATGCTCATTGCATACTTACCAAGTATCTGTCAATATTATAAGCACTACAGGAGTAAACTCAAGGGATATAATTGTTTACTTGAAAACTAAGAAAATCGACTAAAAATATATTAATAACAATGTGTGCGTGTGCGCTAAGTCACTTCAGTCATGTCTGACTCTTTGCGAATGCATGGACTGTAGACCTCTAGGCTCCTCTGTCCATGGGATTCTCCTGACAAGAATACTGTAGTAGGTTGCCATGCCCTCCTTCAGGAGGTCTTCCTGACCCAGGGATCAAACCCACATCTCTTGTCTCCTGCTTCGGCCAGCAGCTTCTTTACCACTACCACGCCCTGGGAAGCCCATTAATAACAATGCTGCTGCTACTGCTGCTAAGTCGCTTCAGTCCTGTCAGATCTGTACTACCCCATAGACGGCAGCCCACCAGGCTCCCCCATCCCTGGGATTCTCCAGGCAAGAACACTGGAGTGGGTTGCCATTTCCTTCTCCAATGCATAGAAGTGAAAAGTGAAAGTGAAGTCACTTGGTCGTGTCCGACTCTGCGACCCCATGAATTGCAACACGCCAGGCCTCTCTGTCCATCACCAACTCCCGGAGTTCACTCAAACTCCCGTCCATCAAGTTGGTGATGCCATCCAGCCATCTTATCCTCTGTTGTCCCCTTCTCCTGCCCTCAATCCTTCCCAGCATCAGAGTCTTTTCCAATGAGTCAACTCTTCGCATGAGGTGGCCAAAGTACTGGAGTTTCAGCTTTAGCATCATTCCTTCCAAAGAAATCCCAGGGCTGATCTCCTTCAGAAAGGACTGGTTGGATCTCCTTGCAGTCCAAGGGACTCTCAAGAGTCTTCTCCAACACCACAGTTCAAAAGCATTAATTCTTTGGCACTCAGCTTTCTTCACAGTCCAATTCTCACATCCATACATGACCACTGGAAAAACCATAGCCTTGACTAGACGCACCTTTGTTGGCAAAGTAATGTCTCTGCTTTTTAATATGCTGTCTCGGTTGGTCATCACTTTCCTTCCAAGGAGTAAGTGTCTTTTAATTTCATGGCTGCAATCACCATCTGCAGCAATTAAGCCCTACTAGATAGTTAAAATTATAAGGCTTAATTCAATACTTATCAGATTTTGGTACCACCAGCTTACAAATGATAAATCACTGGATCAGAATAGAAAATCCAGCAATAGACTCAAATATACATCAATATTTAGAGCCTAATAAAGGTAGCATTTCATGTCCATGGAAAGGAATGCATTATTTAATACCAATGTTAAAGCATCAGTTACTTGGAAAAGTTAGGCTTTTTCATCAATTGTTTCTTACAGCAATATAAGACCTATAAGTACCAAATATACAAATGCAAAAAACAAAAAGGAAAAACGCATTACAAAATGTTAATCATTTTTATAGTCTAAGCATAAATAAGTTTTTCTAAGAATGAAAACACACACAAAAAAATAAAAATAAAAACATAAATTTGCATAAAAATACAAAGCTTTCGGAAGGCAGAAAATGTAAACAAACACAAATAGTGACAGGTATTGAAAATACATATTGACTGTGTATAGCATGAGACCATCTGGATAAAATTAAGTACATATATCTTTATTTTATGTCTGGAGAGATATCGTGAAAAAAGTTGCTGTGATACATTTATGTTCATTATCTCTGTGGATTTATTATCATGAGCACATATATTTATTTCAAATGTAAAATTACTATTAAAAGTATTCAGTTCAGTTCAGTCACTAAGTCATATCTGACTCTTTGTGACCCCATGGACTGCAGCATGCCTGGCTTCCCTGTCCATCATGAACTCCTGGAGTTTACTCAAACTCATGTCCATTGAGTCGGTGGTGACATACAAACATCTCATCTGTCATCCCCTTCTCCTCCCTCCTTCAATCTTTCCCAGCATCAGGATCTTTTCCAATGAGTCAGTTCTTTGCATCACGTGGCCAAAGGACTGGAGTTTCAGCTTCACCATCAGTCCTTCCAGTGAATATTCAGGACTGATTTCCTTTAGGATGGACTGGTTGGATCTCCTTGCAGTCCAAGGGACTCTCAAGAGACTTCTGCAACACTACAGTTCAAAAGCATCAATTCTTCAGTGCTCAGCTTTCTTTATAGTCCAACTCTCACATCCATACATGAATACTGGAAAAACCATAGCCTTGACTAGACAGATGGACCTTTGTTGGCAAAGTAATGTCTCTGCTTTCTAATATGCTGTCTAGGTTGGTCATAGCTTTTCTTCCAAGGAGCAAGAGTTTTTTAATTTCATGGCTGCAGTCACCATCTGGAGTGATTGGAGCCCCCCAAAATAAAGTCTCTCACTGTTTCCATTGTTTCTCCATCTACTCGCCATGAAGTGATGGGACCAGATGCCATAATCTTGGTTTTCTGAATGTTGAGTTTTAAGCCAACTTTTTCATTCTCCTCTTTCACTTTCATCAAGAGGCTCTTTAGTTCCTCTTTACTTTCTGCTATAAGGATGGTATCATCTGAGTATCTGAGGTTATTGATATTTCTCCCAGCAATCTGATTCCAGCTTGTGCTTCTTCCAGCCTAGCATTTTTCATGATGTACTCTGCATAGAAGTTAAATAAGCAGGGTGACAATATACAGCCTTGATGTACTCCTTTCCCTATTTGGAACCAGTCTGTTGTTCCATGTCCAGTTCTAACTGTTGTTTCTTGACCTGCATACAGATTTCTCAGGAGGCAGGTCAGGTGGTCTGGTATTCCCATCTCTTATAGAATTTTCCACAGTTTGTTGTGATCCACACAGTTAAAGCTTTGGCATAGTCAATAAAGCAGAAGTAGATGTTGGCAAATTTAACATTTCAAACCACTAGGGAAAAGATTAATCATTTAATAAGTAAACTTAGACAAATGGCTAACAATTTGGAAAAATAAACACATATCCTAATTTCACACATTCTTATATTCCATATAGATGAACTTTTATTAAAAAACATTTTATGATATTAAAAACAATGTGCTAGATGCTAAATGTAATGAAAGTGCTTTCTGTCTTCCTGGAGCCACAGCACCTATAAATTTTTGCAAAAATAAGTTTTGAAATAAAAAAAAAACAGATGGACCGTTTTTTATATAAAAAAGAAACCGTAAAATTTCTGTATATTCTTGGGAGTGGCAAAGGCCTTTCTAGAACAACCCAGGAAAACCCAATAAGGAAAAATAATGATGAATACAATTTGAATAAAACATTTTCAACATCTCTCTATACTCTAACTCTATAGGCACTATAAACAGGGCCAGAACAAGCTAAAAAAAAGATCATCCAGTCCTTTGATCTTTCTTTTCTACCCCAACCCATCATTTCTCTTTTCATCTTTCCCTCTGTGTCTGGTGTAAAATGCTTTAAGAATCTCTCTAGAATCATACTGTTAATATCCCAAATTTCCTTGTATTTCTGTCTTTTCCTCTTACTCTCTCATAAAAATCTCATTCCTGCATAAAATCATTTCCCTTATTACTTCCATGCTAGAAGCCTAATCATCTGGGTGAATGTTGTGTTCCCCAAGACTTATACACTGAGACCCTACCCTCCCAGTGTGACAGTATTTGGAGATGGAGCCTCTAGGAAGTTATTAGGGTTAGATGAGGTCATGAGGATGGGCCCTAATGATGGATTAGTGCCCTTCTTTAGAAGAGACACCACCAAAGAATTTGCTCTCTCTCTCATTCGCTACCCCGCCTTCAGGACACAAAGAGGTCTTGTGAGCACACAGGGAGATTGCGCCATCTACAGCCAAAAAGAGTTTTCAGATCAGATCAGATCAGATCAGTCGCTCAGTCGTGTCCGATTCTTTGCAACCCCACGAAGGAGCCCTGGCTGCGCGGGCGCAGAAGGGCCTAGAGGAGCTATCACACGTTGAAGGTCAGGAAGGGCAGCGGTAAGGAGCAATGGCTGCGTTTTGCTGGAGCAGCCGTGAAGAGATACCCCACGCCCAAGGTAAGAGAAACTCAAGTAAGACGGTAGGTGTTGCAAGAGGGCATCAGAGGGCAAACACACTGAAACCATACTCACAGAAAACTAGTCGATCTAATCACACTAGGACCACAGCCTTGTCTAACTCAATGAAACTAAGCCATGCCCGTGGGGCAACCCAAGATGGACGGGTCATGGTGGAGAGATCTGACGGAATGTGGTCCACTGGAGAAGGGAATGGCAAACCACTTCAGTATTCTTGCCTTGAGAACCCCATGAACAGGATGCAAAGGCAAAATGATAGGATACTGAAAGAGGAACTCCCCAGGTCAGTAGGTGCCCAATATGCTACTGGAGATCAGTGGAGAAATAACTCCAGAAAGAATGAAGGGAGGGAGCCAACGCAAAAAGAATACCCAGCTGTGGATGTGACTGGTGATAGAAGCAAGGTCCGATGCTGTAAAGAGCAATATTGCATAGGAACCTGGAATGTCAGGTCCATGAATCAAGGCAAATTGGAAGTGTTCAAACAAGAGATGGCAAGAGTGAATTCTAGGAATCAGCGAACTGAAATGGACTGGAATGGGTGAATTTAACTCAGATGGCCGTTATATCTACTACTGCGGGCAGGAATCCCTCAGAAGAAATGGAGTGGCCATCATGGTCAACAAAAGAGTTCGAAATGCAGTACTTGGATGCAATCTCGAAAACGACAGAATGATCTCTGTTCGTTTCCAAGGCAAACCATTCAATATCACAGTAATCCAAGTCTATGTCCCAACCAGTAACGCTGAAGAAGCTGAAGTTGAATGGTTCTATGAAGACCTACAAGACCTTTTAGAACTAACACCCAAAAAAGCTGTCCTTTTCATTATAGGGGACTGGAATGCAAAAGTAGGAAGTCAAGAAACACCTGGAGTAACAGGCAAATTTGGCCTTGGAATACGGAATGAAGCAGGGCAAAGACTAATAGAATTTGGCCAAGAAAATGCACTGGTCATAACAAACACCCTCTTCCAACAACACAAGAGAAGACTCTATACATGGACATCACCAGATGGTCAACACCGAAATCAGATTGATTATATTCTTTGCAGCCAAAGATGGAGAAGCTCTATACAGTCAACAAAAACAAGACCAGGAGCTGACTGTGGCTCAGACCATGAACTCTTTATTGCCAAATTCAGACTGAAATTGAAGAAAGTAGGGAAAACCACTAGACCATTCAGGTATGACCTAAATCATATCCCTTATGATTATACAGTGGAAGTGAGAAATAGATTTAAGGGCCTAGATCTGATAGATAGAGCGCCTGATGAACTATGGAATGAGGTTCATGACATTGTACAGGAGACAGGGATCAAGACCATCTCCATGGAAAAGAAATGCAAAAAAGTAAAATGGCTGTCTGGGGAGGCCTTACAAATAGCTGTGAAAAGAAGAGAAGCGAAAAGCAAAGGAGAAAAGGAAAGATATAAACATCTGAATGCAGAGTTCCAAAGAATAGCAAGAAGAGATAAGAATGCCTTCTTCAGAGATCAATGCAAAGAAATAGAGGAAAACAACAGAATGGGAAAGACTAGAGATCTCTTCAAGAAAATCAGAGATACCAAAGGATGGAGCAAAGATGGGCTCGATAAAGGACAGAAATGGTATGGACCTAACAAAAGCAGAAGATATTAAGAAGAGATGGCAAGAATACACAGAAGAACTGTACAAAAAAGATCTTCACAACCCAGATAATCACGATGGTGTGATCACTCACCTAGAGCCAGACATCCTGGAATGTGAAGTCAAGTGGGCCTTAGAAAGCATCACTACGAACAAAGCTAGTGGAGGTGATGGAATTCCAGTGGAGCTATTCCAAATCCTGAAAGATGATGCTGTGAAAGTGCTGCACTCAATATGCCAGCAAATGTGGAAAACTCAGCAGTGGCCACAGGACTGGAAAAGGTCAGTTTTCATTCCAATCCCAAAGAAAGGCAATGCCAAAGAATGCTCAAACTACCGCACAATTGCACTCATCTCACACACTAGTAAAGTAATGCTCAAAATTCTCCAAGCCAGGCTTCAGCAATATGTGAAGCATGAACTTCCTGATGTTCAAGCTGGTTTTAGAAAAGGCAGAGGAACCAGAGATCAAATTGCCAACATCCGCTGGATCATGGAAAAAGCAAGAGAGTTCCAGAAAAGCATCTATTTCTGCTTTATTGACTATGCCAAAGCCTTTGACTGTGTGGATCACAATAAACTGTGGAAAATTCTGAAAGAGATGGGAATACCAGACCACCTGATCTGCCTCCTGAGAAACCTGTATGCAGGTCAGGAAGCAACAGTTAGAACTGGACATGGAACAACAGACTGGTTCCAAATAGGAAAAGGAGTTCGTCAAGGCTGTATATTGTCACCCTGTTTATTTAACTTCTATGCAGAGTACATCATGAGAAACGCTGGGCTGGAAGAAGCACAAGCTGGAATCAGATTGCCGGGAGAAATATCAATAACCTCAGATATGCAGATGACACCACCCTTATGGCAGAAAGTCAAGAGGAACTCAAAAGCCTCTTGATGAAAGTGAAAGTGGAGAGTGAAAAAGTTGGCTTAAAGCTCAACATTCAGAAAACGAAGATCATGGCATCCAGTCCCATCACTTCATGGGAAATAGATGGGGAAACTGTGGAAACAGTGTCAGACTTTATTTTTCGGGGCTCCAAAATCACTGCAGATGGTGATTGCAGCCATGAAGTTAAAAGACACTTTCTCCTTGGAAGGAAAGTTATGACCAACCTAGATAGCGTATTCAAAAGCAGAGACATTACTTTGCCAACAAAGGTCCATCTAGTCAAGGCTATGGTTTTTCCTGTGGTCATGTATGGATGTGAGAGTTGGACTGTTGAAGAGAGCTGAGTGCTGAAGAACTGATGCTTTTGAACTGTGGTGTTGGAGAAGACTCTTGAGAGTCCTTTGGACTGCAAGGAGATCCAACCAGTCCATTCTGAAGGAGATCAGCCCTGGGATTTCTTTGGAAGGAATGATGCTCAAGCTGAAATTCCAGTACTTTGGCCACCTCATGCGAAGAGTTGACTCATTGGAAAAGACCCTGATGCTGGGAGGGATTGGGGGCAGATGGAGAAGGGGACGACAGAGGATGAGATGCCTGGATGGCCTCACTGACTCGATGGACGCGAGTCTCAGTGAACTCCGGGAGATGGTGATGGACAGGGAGGCCTAGCGTGCTGGGATTCATGGGGTCGCAAAGAGTTGGACATGACTGAGTGACTGATCTGATCTGATCTGATCTGAATCACAGCATGCCAGGCCTCCCTTTCCATCACCAATTCCCAGAGTTCACTGAGACTCACATCCATCGAGTCAGTGATGCCATCCAGCCATCTCATCCTCTGTCGTCCCCTTCTCCTCTTGCCCCCAGTCCCTCCCAGCACCAGGAACCAAACTGGCTGGTACTTTGATCTTGGACTTCTCAGCCTCTGTAACTTTGAGAAAATAGATCTGCATCATTTAAGCCTTCCAGACTATGGTGTTATGGCAGCCTGAGATGACTACAACACCAAAAATATCAAGGAAAATCACGCAATAGGATAGATAGGGCTCACTATAAATTCATCATCATGAACCTTAAAAGAAAATATATTAGTCATTCAGTTGTGCCCAGTTTTGTGTCCCCATGGACTGTAGCCTGCCAGGCTCCTCTATACATGGAATTCTCCAGGCGAGAATAGTGGAGTGGGTTGCCATTCCCTTCTCCAGGGGATTTTCCCAATCCAGGGATCCAACTGGGTCTCCTGCACTGCTGGAGATTCATTACCATCTGAGCCATCAGGGAAGCGCTCATCAATCTTAAATTGGTCCTCCGACCCTGACGAGGAGTCCTAAATTTCATTAGTCAACTTATTTCACCATTCAGTGTAAGATGGACTGTTGGAATTTTTCAACCAGTGGCTTTGTCTTCTATTTTGAAGTTAAAACAGAAGTTACCAGATAGGAAATTCCTCATCTTTCTAATAATAAAAGCTTAAAATTACTTATGTTTGCACCTGGGCTCCCACATTTCTCTATGGTTACAACTGAGAATTAGTATCTTGAACCAAAGCTCAATCCATCTACCTATGCGTTGGATCCCATTGCTTTTCCATATTCTCATTTCTGATCATTTTTCCTCTCTTGCATTACTAACATTTCCTTACCGGTGGATTCATTCCATCAGCTTTAAAATGTGCTCACGTCATTTCTTTGGAAACAAACAACACAACAGTAGGGATAGAATACCAACATCCCTTTACTCAACATTTCCCTATGTCACTCCCCCCTTTTCTCCCCCTTTATAATAAACTTTAAAGAGAGTTGTGTGATTCTCAGTTCCCACTCTTTTAGTCTCCTACTTGGCTTCCACCTTCATTATTCTACTGAAACAGTGCTTATTGATCTGCAGGAACATTGTGTATAAAAGGAAATTAGCTTTTTGTCCATGATGTGAATTTCAAATATGTTTTCTCAGTCTGTTACTTTTCCTTTGTGTTTATGGTGAAACTTGCTTCATATATTAAAAAAAGTGTGTCTTCAGTTTTATCAATCTTTTCTGTATGGCTGCTGGGCTTGGGTATACATAGAAAGTCCACTTCTTTGAGATTATAAATGATGATTTGGTAGTCTCTCTGGCTTATTTTAGATTTGAGGACATTTTATGTGTTACAATTGGAATTTTGTCTTCTTAAATTTTTTGTCTTTTTTGATGGGGAAAACAAGGAGATTGGAGAAATGGTGAATGAGTATAATCTACCCACTGAGTTCTATGGAGTCCTTGTAGGTGAAATTTGGCATTTACTGTTCTCATTATTTTTACTGTGTCTTTTTACATCCCTGAATAACCTTTGTGCCTCTTGGATTAATAAAGAATTGCAATGGGTGCCAAAATAGTTCAAAACATAATGTGAAAACTCATGTGCTTCTATAGAAGTATTGTACTTTGCACTGGAATATAATTGATTTATTATCTCCCAGGTTAGTGATCTGAAGAAAGAATGAGACCCACAACATATAGTTCAAGGTAATTAAGAAAAAAGCTTTATCAAATAAGGCCCACATGTGGCGGTTTAATGACACGCTGTGCATAGAAAAGAAGGTTTAAGCGAAATCTTGTGCAGCAAGTGCCATCAACTGAATCCCAGTAAAAGTATCTTTTGAAAAAGAACATTATTACCTAATCATGTAAGATGGAGTTTTACTAAGTCTTCAGTCATAACTGTAAATTTGTAGTACAAGTAACATGAAAATGTACTTGAAAGGCTAGGAAGCCAATTTTAAGAATAAGAACATCTCACTTTTCTCTATTTGACATGACCACTCAGTTTTGTCTTTCTGATAAGGGTTTCAGACATGTGTGTTCTCTCCCTCCTGCAGGACAAACCAGTATGGAATTTTCTTGATAACTGATAGCTTCCCATTCTTTTCTCTATGCAGTTTTCATCTGTATTTAAATAACAATTTTGATTTGAGTAGGATAAACTTCCTTACAAGCCTCTATGTCATTCATTACAGAGCAGACAAGAAATGTTTGGCAACCAGTGCACTGACCTGGAAAAACCTCCTACTTTTATGTGAAAGATCATGTTTAAAGTCTACATTGTTTATTATAATTTTAATGTCTTAATATTTATTGTAATAAATTAGTTGTGACAGTTTTTTTCTATACGGTCTTTTCATTCTATTAATACTGTGATTAGGCTGAGTGGATGAAAGGGCTCAGTCTTTGCCCTGATGATTTCAAATACAGATTAAAAGTTTTTTACAAACTTGGAAATTAATAATTTACAGCTTTAATATACAAAGCTCTGTTTTAAAAGCGTTCAACGTACAGTAACAGTACCTCCGGTAGTACTTTGTGTAATATACAAGAAGTACAGAGATACCTACACTATATCTATTTTATAATTTTCTTTGACAGGAATGTCAACATCAGAGCTGAAAGTTTAATGGTTTTTGGAGCCACCAAAACTGTAAAATCAGAGCATATTAATGTCAAATGTGACTTCAAGTTACATTTAACGAACATTTATTGAAAACCAGTTTTCTGCACAGCAGCGAGCTAGGTCTCATAGGGACAGGTGTGAGTAAGGACTTCACTCTAAAATCCGGGCATACTGATGCAGAGAGATGAATGGCCAACCTAGATGAGCGCCCGAGAACTCGGGGTCAAAGCCAGGACCTCCCTGTTGGTAAGGTCAGAGGTGGAGAACCTCTGGAAAGTGGGCGCTAGGTCCCCAACGGTCGCGCTGTGGATAGCACTCCTTGCCTCATCTCTGGGAAGCAGCCCAGCCGAGCCAAGGCCGAACTGCCCGGAGGCTCTCCGCTCCCCGCTCCTAATTCCGGGGTCACTGCCCAGGACTGGAGAAGGGCGAAAGGTGCAGTGTACACTTGCGGCGCACTTCTTCTGTGGGCGGTCACTCCGGGCTGCAGGCCATGCTGGGGGCTAAGACAGGAGCGAAGTGACGTCAAAATCTCACCAAGACGCCCCAGGAGGGATGTTCGGCTGGCAATTTCCCTCCTTGTGCTACTTGCAGTTGTCTATCAGGCCAGGGGAGGGCGTTAGCGCGCGAGCGCACACACACACACACACACACACCCCCACACACACACCCCCACCATCACCACACACACACACACACACACACCACCACCACCACCACCACCACCCACCCACACACACACACCACCACCACCACCCACCCACACACACACCACCACCACCACCCACCCACCCACCCACACACACCACCACCACCCACACACACACACACACCACCATCACCACCACCCACCCACACACACACCACCACCACCCACACACACACACACCACCACCACACACACACACACACACCACCACCACACACACACACACACCACCACCACACACACACGCACACCACCACCACCACCACACACACACACACACACACACCACCACCACCACCACCACCAAAACCCCTGCGCGCGCACACACACACCACTACCAACAAAATCCGCTCCCTTCCTGGAAGTCAGGCCCTGGGTCAGGTGAGGGAGCCGGAGCTAGTGCAGACTCGGCATTGTAGCTACGGATGCCCCTAGGCTGGGGAGTCGGATTCCGGCAATAGGGTCAGCCCTCAGAGCTAGCGATCCCAGCTATTAGCTGAGCTCCGGGAAAGGGTCGGCAATGTTCCCGGGGCACTCCTGAGCACCGCATCCCACAATCCCCAGGCCACCTGGGGCGCTGCTCCCCAGTGTGCAGACTGCTTGCAGCACACGGGTGGCGAGCTCGAGCCCGGCCTCCTGACAGCTGCCCACGCGCCGGGGCGGGCTCTAGCAGGTAGCTTTAAAGGTCCGCGCGGCAGCCCCGCCCCTCGCGCGCGGCGATTGGCTCCAGCTGGGGCGGCATTGGCTCGATAGGTGCAGAGAGGGCGGGGCTGCGCGCGCGAGGCCCGTGGCTCCCCGTGGCGTCCGCTGCTGGGGCGCGAGTGGAGGCTGAGTGCGGGTGGTTGGGCGTGCGGGGCCAGCGGGCACGCTCGTGTGCGGCGCCGAGTTCTCTGGGGAAGTAGGGGAGCGGCCGACGCCGAACCGCACGCGCAGCCCGGCTCCTGGCGGTGCGCGCGAGAGCGGGGCTGGTGCGTTCGTGTGCGCTCGTGAGTGTGTGTATTTGTGTAGAGCTCTGGTGCGGTGCGCCAGCCGCCAGTGCCCGAGTACGAGTCCTCCATCGTCTTCCACACCCTCCCTCCGTCCGCCTTCCTTTCCCTGCCACCCTCCCGCGTCCCCACGGCCGCAAGCCGAGCAAAAGCCCAGGGAAGCAGGTGTGGGGGGGCGGGCGGGGTCGCACGAGACAAAAGGGTCTGGGGTTCAGCCCGCCATGGCCTTCCGGAGCCTGGGGGGCCTGGGACGGAGCCTCGGCCAAGGGGGGCGGCAGTCCCGAAGAGCCTGAGCGCCCGCAACGCCGCCGTGGAGAGGAGGAACCTGATCACGGTGTGCAGGTACGGCGCGGCCCGCCGCTCGGGGACAGAGGAGGGGGCCGCCGGCGCCGCGGGCTGGGGAGAGCGCTAGACCCTGGGGGTCCCGGAGACAACCGGCTGGAGCCCCGGCTGCCGCCGCCGCTCCGGGCGTGTCCGCGGCCAGAGCGTCCTGAGTGGGGCCGGTCTGGGCTCCGCCAAGGCCCCGGACTTTCCGTCAGTTTCAGTGCTGGGAGCCGCTGAGGGTAGGGCTTGGGGCGGGGCTCGGGGAGGATTTGTTTTCAATGTACAATCTAGCGTCTGAGTGAAAGAGGAGGGCAGGGAGGAGGAGCCGTTTCCTTTTAGTGCGCGTTAAGCTGTCAGGCAGCTTTTCCTCAAGTAATTGTTGACTGTGTTGCCTCAAAATCGGAGTGCGTTTTGTTTTCTGTTTTTGATTGTTTGCACATACATTGACGTTTCGTGCCACAGATAGTGAGTGCCTACTCCATGCTAGCCGCGTGTGTATGTGTTTCCTTGTCCTCTGCACTCTAAATTGCAGTGTTACTGATATTTCTGCAATTGATACCAAGAGTAGGACTGTGGAGGATACCTAGTCGGTGATTTATTTCAAGTTTTGCCTTTCTTTGTTTTGTAACTATAATCGTAATATTCCCTTACTTTAAAAAATGTATTTAGAAATTACTTTCAACCAGCCTTGTATTCAGAAATAACTGACTTTTAGCATGCTGACATTTTGTTTAAGTCTTGTTTCTGGGTATTAAATCCATGGTAGTCCTAAGCATCCGTTTCTTAGGAAGGTCATTGAGCCATCAAGTTGTTGTAAAAGTAGTTTGTTGCATGAAACTCTTCCTTAGCCATCAAAAATCCTGTAAGAATAAGAGAATGAGGAGACCTTTCCCTCCTTTACAATTTACATGTTTTTTTTTTTTCTTTTCCTTATGTAAAGATGTGTCTAAAAAAAAAGATGTGTCTAGCATGTTAAGCAGAATATAGATATTTATACTCGGGCTTATATTCAGTAACTTTGAGCAGGTTTTTTTTTTTTAATTGCATTGTACTTAACAGCTATTCACCCCTCTGGTACGAAGACCTGCCTCACTGACTTTTATGGCACTTGGAGTTATAAACAGTAAAATATTAACATGGAATCTTTTGAATTGACATTTGTGCTGTTTAGGATGCAACCTTTTGAGGAAGATAGGTTGTATGAAATTTTTTTTACGTCTAGGCAGTGTTTTTAAGTTAGGTAAATAGAACAGTAAACAAGGCTAACTTTCTTACAGTTTTTGTTTGGGAGAGTTTTGTTACGTACTAGTGGCTGCTGCTGCTGCTAAGTCACTTCAGTCGTGTCCGACTCTGTGTGACCCGGTAGACTGCAGCCCACCAGGCTCCCCCATCCCTGGGATTCTCCAGGCAAGAACACTGGAGTGGGTTGCTATTTCCTTCTCCAATGCGTGAAAGTGAAGTCGCTCAGTCATGTCTGACTCTTCGCGACCTCATGGACTGCAGCCTACTAGTGGCAGTTGAAGTGATTTTGAGTGTTTGTAGGATAATGTTAATTACCCAAATATTTCAGCCTGGAACTTTAAACACCTGGGCTGACATAAATTGCTCTCAATCATTGTGGCAGTCTTCAGAACAGTGGGTGTTGAAGATTTGGGGTAAAACACTGTGAGACGTTTTATACTCTACTAATTTTTAAAGACAATAAAAACCGATGAATAAAAAAATCAGTGGAGGATACTGTTTTGCATCTCCATTTTTGTCATGGCAGCAGAGGCAGTGCAGGAAAAGAAAGGGACACATCTAAACCTTATTTAAGTTACATGTTTAAGAAATTTCAGTCACTGATTTGTGTGGGCAGTTGTCTGGGATAGCAGAATTTTTGTTGTGTTTGTCTAATTATTCTTTTCTCTCTGGAATGAGCATACATGCTGACTTTAGTTGCAGTTGATGATAAATTTAGTATTGTAGCTAAAAGAAATTTCATTATTGTAGCTATAATAAATTTCAGTTTCTGGCTTAGATTTCAACTTGTGTATTTATTTATGTGGATAATGTTACTAACACTGTTCTTCATGTTCAAATAGTTGGTGGATATCAATTATTATCCTTTTCTAGTAATGAAATCTATTTGATAGATTTTGTCTAAAGGCTTTTAGTTTTGGGGGGAAAAGTCATTGTAGGCCATTTGGGTGTTTTAAGTATCCTCACCTTGAATTCTGCAAAAGAAAGAAATCAGTATTTGTGAATTTCTTTTGCTTTTCTCTCTTTCAGAATTATCAGAACCTGGGTATCTCACCCACATCTGTTAATTAATTTATTTTTAAATTTTTATGTAGCAGATCAGACATGATTTCGTATTTAAGTTGGGAAGAAGCTGGTTTAGTGAAAATATAATTGAGTTCTAAGTTTACTTTGTCATTAATTGTGTCCTTTAACAAATCTGTTTTCAGTTTTCTCATCTGTAAAATAATATTGGACATAATCATTGGTAATTTTGGTAGACATATGCTGAATGGTAGCTAGATGAGGCATGTGCTTTTTCTCTGCAAACAAAAACATTTTGAATTGTGCCTTCTATGTTGTGATACCTTGATTCTCTACTGGTATTCTGGAAAAATGGAATAGTATTGAAAGCCAAACCAAAACAAACTCCCCCCACCCCTGACTAGCATTCTGGCATATGTGTTAGTTGAGGGTGGGAAGATATTTTAACCTGCTTCTTTGCAGGTTAATTAGTACAGGTGATATGCATCAATACTTAGACAGTAATGCTTTTCATTACCCCTTACACAGTTTAGGCATACTCTCAGTTTAGGTTTACAGCCCTATTACATAACCACACAATTCTTTTGGTTTGAAAATGCCTCATATTAAGAACTATGTTACAGTTCGAACTTTGGAAGTGAGTTATTTGGTTAGGTAGGATAGTCAGGAATTGAATTTTGGTTCATTGTGATTGTGTGTGTAATTATTTCATCAGTTTTTTCATGAACATTGATATATTGTAGATTGAAAACACTTAGTACTTATCTCAGCAAATAAGTAGTCTTTAATCATTTTTTTTACAGATTGTGATAGAAAATAGATCACTCAAAGTCTCTAAATGTTCCACATTCAACTCTAAAATATTCATAAACTGACTTATTTCCATGTACAAACTAATATTTTCTCTGCATATTCTCTACCATTTACAAAAATTGTTAAATTCCTTGAGGATTTCTTAACCTGCATTTTTCATCCTAGAAAATCAGGTACTAGTTACATTTTTAAGCTTCATAGGTTATTGAAAAAACTTACATATTCCTTTAATTTTAGTTCTGGTGACAAGGAGAATTAAAATATAAGTTCTCTTTCCATGGGTCAATAATAGTTTATGAAAAATTATTAAAATATACATTTAAATATAGGTGCATAGATATTTTAAAATAACATTTGGCAAACTTCTAAACCAATACATTAAGAGAAACTCCCACATAAAGCTGTAACTTCCCTGTCTGGTGTATGGAAAGGACTAATGAAAGATTGAAGGAGATGGTGTGAGGAAGTAAGCACAGTAGAGACAAATGATGATTTTCAAAATTAAAGTACTTTTAATAACGTGTACATAGTTCTTAGTTTTCTATAGGTCAAGATACTATTTCATAACTTGAATGTTAATTCAGATAACCTCATTTGAATAGCACCTCATTTTTCCAATGTGTTTGGGAAATGAGATGCTCGTATTTTTCTTGTAACTGGTGTTTGAGTTAAAATTCTCCGGTCAACTGCAGTGCTTTACTCAGCATTTTTTGTGGAGTAAAGTCTTCTGTTTAACTGAAGCTTACAATCTTAAGTGTTCAGATTTATATTACAATAAAGAATACTATTTAAAGCGTTGTGGATAAACTGCTTTTTAAAAAGCGTTATACGTTTCCCTACCTTATTAAAAAGACTCGGCATAGAATCCCTAAAAGTGACTTTACTCTGGATCTGTTTCTGTGAATGTACCCTGTGTGGTGGTTGCCCTTGGAGACTCCTGAGGCACACAGCGCTGTTTGCTACATGGCCCCATGGTGTGTTTGGTGTTCTTGGTCTGCTTTTGCTTTGCTGGCTCTTCCTACCAAGTTAGCAGTTATTTCCTGCACCTCTGCCTGTTTCTACCAGCTCTTTCCTCTGTGCTTCCCATCCTGACATGCTCATTATAGTTGGTTGTGAACTAGAAAAGCAGATAAGTAAATTTATCCAGTGTTTAAAAAAAAAAAAAAAGCACTGAGACACCTAAGTTCAGTGAGTGAGCTTTTGCACTCTGAACCTCTTAACGTCTGGTGCTGAATAATCAGGGGAAAAAAAGATATATTCCTGTACTTGAACAAGGTGGTTAAAATGCAGATATGTGAAATGTTACCAAATATCATTGGTGATATAATCCTCTAAATAACTTTAAATGCAGTGACTTACTTTCCTTGTTACTTTTTGCTTGAGAATGCTTTAGCAGACTGTTCATACCTTGCCTATCGTGATTATATTTTTGGCTGAAGCACTTTTTATGAATGCTATACATAGTAGAACTTTGGGTTGGTACTTTGATCAACATTATTTGTTACTGTACGGCTTTGGAGAAGATTCAGTATCATTTCTAAAGAGTCTTAGAGCCCTAATCATAGGTGATCCCAGTGGAGGTAGGATGATCATCTTAATAGTCAGAGGTCAGTTTCTCAGCATTCACAGAAGATCCTTATCCCTTCCCCTAGCTTAACTGGCTTCATATTCAACTGATAATGGAAAATTGCTGTCCGCTACACATTTATTAGAGGGTATTGTGTTAATCTCACTGCTGATTGATAAATGTCAGAACTTGGTTGAGAGATGCGATATTCAGGGGGAAATATGTGAAGCTTATCCACTATTGTATTAGTCTTATAGGTTTATAAACTATATCCCTGGGTCCGCCCGGAGAGCAGCTGAGTGTGTAGGTTGCATCGCTTTGCCCTGTCCTGTCTCCAGTTGCTTTTGCCCCTGCTTGCTTTGGTAAGATTCCAGCAGCCTACATTGAGTGTCAGCATTAGAAGCCATCACAGTGGATCTTCTTGAAATTGTTGTCAAGAACTTTGTTTATTATGTCAAAAAATGTCTTCTTTTTGTGAAGGTTTCTATGAGAAATATCTGTCTTTTTTTTTTTTTTTAGTGCCAAGAGTTGTATCTTTAGGCAGTTGATCTACTTATATCTACTGGGCACAAATGAATGTGTAGCTGGCAACTTCTCTTTTTCTCATAAAGCTATTAGAAATCTTAATGTTAAATTGGGAGAAGGAAATGGCAACCCACTCCAGTGTTCTTGCCTGGAGAATCCTGTGGACAGAGGAGCGTGGAGGGCTGCTGTCCATAGGGTTGCACAGAGTCAGACACGACTGAAGAGACTTAGCAGCAGCATGCATTGGAGAAGGAAATGGCAGCCCACTCCAGTATTCTTGCCTGGAGAATCCCAGGGACAGGGGAGCCTGGTGGGCTGCCGTCTTTGGGGTTGCACAGAGTTGGACACTACTGACATGACTTAAAAGCAGCAGCAGCAGTGTTAAATCTGTGGCCAACCTCTGACACATATGTAGAACACCATACTGATGTATTTAGCCTTGTTTCTAGCTACACTTTGCTTCCATATTTTAATATAGATTTTCATTAATTTATCATAAGCATATAGAAAAGTACACACAGCATAGGTGTACAATGATTTTTTTTTTTTTTGCAAAAAGAACACAGCTTTATATCCAGCACCCAGTTCAAGAAAAAAAGTGCATTACCCAAAGGAAACAAAATCATTGTTTCAGAAAGATACCTGCACTTGCATGATGATCGCAGCATTACTTGGAATAGTCAAGACATGGAAAGAACCTAAGTGCCCATCAGTTGATGAATGCATAAAGAAAATGTGATGTGTATACACAATTGAAAATTATTCAGCCATGAAAAGGGGGGAATCCTGCTGTTTGCCACAACTTGGATAGACCTTGAGGGCATTATGCTAAGTGAAGTAAGTCAGGGAAAGACAAGTACTGTGTGATCCCACTTATATGTGGAATCTTAAAGAAACCGTACCCACGAATACAGAGAACAGGTTGATGGGAGGTTAGCAAAAAGGTGAAGGTGACAAAAGGTACAAGCTTCCAGTTTAAAGATAATTAAGTTCTGGGAATACAGTATTACTAATAAAAGAGAACACTACCCAAAGCCGCAGAAATCTCTTCCTTCCCTTCCTTCAGTTACTACATGCTCCTAGCTTTCAACACCATTAGTTTTGCCTCTTTTTGAATTTGATACAGCATTGAACATTAAATTACAGCTATGTGCAACAAAAAGGATGAATCTCACAAACATAATGTTGAGCAAAATAAACTAAATAGAAAAAGGTATGTATTAGTCCATTCATTTCAAATTCACAATGAGGCAACACTCAACAAATCCAGTCTGTGATGTGAATATACCACAGTATATCCATTCTGCCTAAATAGGACACTTGCATTGTTTTCACTCTTTGACTATTACTAATTGAATATTCATGAATATGTATTTTGGTGAATATATGTACCTATGAGTGCAGCGACATTCCAGGAATCAGTGAACTAAGATGGCCTGGAATGGGTGAATTTAACTCAGATGACCATTATATCTACTACTGTGGGCAGGAATCCCTTAGAAGAAATGGAGTAGCCATCATAGTCAACAAAAGAGTCCAAAATGTAGTACTTGGATGCAATCTCAAAAACGACAGAATGATCTCTGTTTGTTTCCAAGGCAAACCATTCAATATCATGGTAATCCAAGTCTATGCCCCAACCAGTAACACTGAAGAAGCTGAAGTTGAACAGTCTATGAAGACCTTCTAGAACTAACACCCAAAAAAGATGTCCTTTTCATTATAGAGGACTGGAATGCAAAAGTAGGAAGTCAAGAAACACCTGGAGTAATGGGCAAATTTGCCCCTGGAATACAGAATGAAGCAAGGCAAAGGCTAATAGAGTTTTGCCAAGAGAACACACTGGTCATAGCAAACACCTTCTTCCAACAACATAAGAGAAGACTCTGTACATGGACATCACCACATGGTCAACACCGAAATCAGATTGATTATATTCTTTGCAGCCAAAGATGGAGAAGCTCTATACAGTCAGCAAAAACAAGACCAGGAGCTGAGTGTGGCTCGGATCATGAACTCCTTATTGCCAGATTCAGACTGAAATTGAAGAAAGTAGGGAAAACCACTAGACCATTCACGTATGACCTAAATCAAATCCCTTATGACTATACAGTAGAAGTGAGAAATAAATTTAAGGGACTAGATCTGATAGACAGAGTGCCTGATGAACTATGGATGGAGGTTCGTGACACTGTACAGGAGACAGGGATCAAGACCATCCCCAAAAAAAGAAATGCAAAAAAGCAAAATGGCTGTCTGAGGAGGCCTTACAAATAGCTGTGAAAAGAAGAGAAGTGAAAAGCAAAGGAGAAAAGGAAAGATATACCCATTTGAATGCAGAGTTCCAAAGAATAGCAAGGAGAGATAAGAAAGCCTTCCTCAGCGATCAGTGCAAAGAAATAGAGGAAAACAATAGAATGGGAAAGACTAGACATCTCTTCAAGAAAATTAGAGATACCAAGGGAACATTTCATGCAAAGGTGGGCTCAATAAAGGACAGAAATGGTGGGACCTAACAGAAGCAGAAGATATTAAGAGGTGGCAAGAATACACAGAAGAACTGTACAAAGAAGATCTTCACGACCCAGATAATCACGATGGTGTGATCACTTACCTAGAGCCAGACATCCTGGAATATGAAGTCAAGTGGGCCTTAGAAAGCATCACTATGAACAAAGCTAGTGGAGGTGATGGAATTCCAGTTGAGCTATTCCAAATCCTGAAAGATGGTGCTATGAAAGTGCTGCACTCAATATGCCAGCAAATGTGGAAAACTCAGCAGTGGCCACAGGACTGGAAAAGGTCAGTTTTCATTCCAATGCCAAAGAATGCTCAAACTACTGCACAATTGCACTCATCTCACACGCTATTAAAGTAATGCTCAAAATTCTCCCAAGCCAGGCTTCAGCAATACGTGAAGCATGAACTTCCAGATGTTCATGCTGGTTTTAGAAAAGGCAGAGAAAGCAGAGATCAAATTGCCAACATCCGCTGGATCATGGAAAAAGCAAGAGAATTCCAGAAAAACATCTATTTCTGCTTCATTGACTATGCCAAAACCTTTGACTGTGTGGATCACAGCAAACTGTGGAAAGTTCTTTAAGAGATGGGAATACTAGACCACCTGACTTGCCTCCTGAGAAATCTGCAAGCAAGTCAAGAAGCAACAGTTAGAATTGGACATGGAAAAACAGACTGGTTCCACATTGGGAAAGGAGTTCATCAAGGCTGTATATTGTTACCCTGCTTATTTAACTTATATGCAGAGTACATCATGAGAAACGGGCTGGAGGAAGCACAGGCTGGAATCAAGATTGCTGGGAGAAATATCAATAACCTCAGATATGCAGATGATACTACTCTTAGGGCAGAAAGTGAAGTAGAACTAAAGAGCCTCTTGATGAAAGTGAAAGTGGAGAGTGAAAAAGTTCGCTTAAAGCTCAACATTCAGAAAACGAAGATCATCGCATCCGGTCCCATCACCTCATGGCAAATAGATGGGGAAACAGTGGAAACAGTGTTAGACTTTATTTTTCTGGGCTCCAAAATCACTGTAGATGGTGATTGCAGCCATGAAATTAAAAGACGCTTACTCCTTGGAAGGAAAGTTAAGAGCAACCTAGACAGCATGTTGAAAAGCAAAGATATTACTCTGCCAACAAAGGTCCATCTAGTGAAGGCTGTGGTTTTCCAGTGGTCATGTATGGATGTGAGAGTTGGACTATGAAGAAAGCTGAACACCGAAAAATTGATGCTTTTGAACTATGGTGTTGGAGAAGACTCTTGAGAGTCCCCTGGACTGCAAGGAGATCCAACCAGTCCATCCTAAAGGAAATCAGTCCTGGGTGTTCCTTGGAAGGACTGATGCTAAAGCTGAAACTCCAATACTTTGGCCACCTGATGCAAAGAGCTGACTCATTTGAAAAGACCCTGATGCTGGGAAAGATTTAAGGCAGGAGGAGAAGGGGACGACAGAGAATGAGATGGTTGGATGGCATCACCGACTGGATGGACATGGGTTTGGGTGGACTCCAGGAGTTGGTGATGGACAGGGAAGACTGGTGTGCTGTGGTTCATGGGTCGCAAAGAGTCAGACACGACTGAGCGACTGAACTGAAATGAACTGGCATTTCTGGGTGATATGGTATATAGATGTTTGGCTTCAGTGGATACAACAGTTTTCCAAAGGCATTGTACCAGGCTGCATGGTAGTCAGCAGTGTACAGTTGACTCCTGAACAGTGGAGTAGGGTTAGGGGTGCTGACTCTGAACATGGCCTAAAATCTGCATGTAACTTCACAGTGGGCTGCATCAGCATGCACTCTCAGATTGTACCAACCGCTGACTGTGTAGTACTGTGAAAAGTGAAGTCGTTCAGTCATGTCTGACTCTTTGTACACCCATGGACTATAGCCTAGCAGGCTCCTCTGTCCATGGAATTTTCCAGAAAAGAGTACTGGAGTGGGTTGCCATTTCTTTCTCCAGGGGATCATCCCAACCCAGGGATTGAACCTGGGTCTCCTGCATTGCAGGCAGACGCTTTACCGTCTGAGCCAACTGGGAAACCCGTGTAGTACTGTATTCAGTGAAAAAAGCCTACATTAAGTGGACCCATGCAATTCAAACTCATGTTACTCAAGGGTCAACTGTATGAGAATTCCAGTTTCTCTAATCCTCACTAACACTTGAAATTTTTCTGTCTTCACTTAAGCGATTCTAGTGGTTTGATGGGGTGTCACATGGGGATTTATATAATTTGTATTTCCCTGGTCTCTGTTGAAGTTAAGCACCTTTCCATAAGTCTGTTGGCCATCTGGAGAGTCTCTTTTGTGACATGCCAGTTCAAGTGGTTTATCATTTGCAATGTCTGATGTTTTGTTTGTGTAATTCTTTGTACATTCTATGTGGATCTTTGCTGAGTCTATGTGATGTAAGTATCTTTCCCCATTTGGTGGCTTGATTTTCCATTCTCTTTATGTTGTGATAAATAGAAACTCATAATTGTGAAGTAGTCCATCATAAAGTTCTGTCTTGGTTCGTGCTTATTGTGGCCTGCCTAAGAAATTGGTCTAGTACTCCAAGGTAATGAAAATATTCTTCTGTTTTCTTCTAGAAGATTTAGTTTTGTCCTTTACATTTATATCAACAGTCCACCTGGACTTTATTTTTTGTTTATGCTGTGAAATATAGGAGTCAAGATTAAATATTTTCCTTAGGAAATCAGTTTGAGGTGTGCTAACTAGCTTCAGTCCTGTCTGACTCTTTGCTACCCTGTGGACAGAAGCGCTTCAGGCCCCTCTGTCCATGGGATTCTCCAGGCAAGAATTCTGGAGTGGGTGGCCCTGGCCTCCTCCGGGGGATCTTCCCTAGTACCATTTATTAAAAAAGACCGTGCTTTCCTCACTACACTCAAGTGTCACATTTGTCATAAGTCAGGTGACTGAGCGACTGAACAACGACAAGGTGATGGCATCATTCGTGTGTGTGCTTCCGGACTCCCTCTTCTGTCCCATTAGTCTCTTTGTTCTTGAGCTAATATCATATTGGTTTAATAACTATATCTTTATAGTATATCGTGTTTGGAAATATAAGTTCTCCAGCTTTGTGTTCGAGACTGTCTTGGCTATTCTTGGGCTTTGCAAACTAGATATTAGGATCAGTTTGTCAATTTCCATTTAAAAAATCTGCTGGAATTTTTTTAAGATTGCATTTAATCTATACATCATCTGCCATCTTGACAAGACTTAAATGCAATCCATGAGTAAAAAATCTCCATCCCTTCATGTATTTGTAGCTATTCTGAAATTTTTCTCAAAGATGTTTCGTAGTTTTGAATATATAGATTTTATCTTTTTAGATTTGTTCTTCCATATTTAATATCTCTGTATTACAATAATTTAAAAACTTTTTTCTTTTTTGTTGATATATAGACATTAAATTGCTTTTAAAAATATTGTTCTTGTAATTAGCAATTTTACCAGATGTGCTTATTCATTCTAATAGATTTTCTGCAGTTTTGTGTGTGTGTGTGTGTTTAGCATTCTGAAAACATTGTCGTGTCTTCTACCTATTTTATTTCTTCCCTTTTTAAACTTTATGGCTTTTCTTTTTTGTCTTACTGCACTGCCAAGGACCACAGTGTTATAGAAAGCATTAACAGTTTTACCACTAAATATGATGTTTGCAGTAGGTTTTTCTTAGTTCTTTTTACTAGTAGATTGCTGAGAATTTTGTGAGTGGATGCTGAATGAGTTTGAGCAAACTCCAGGAGATAGTGAAGGATAGGGAAGCTGGCGAGCTATAATTCATGGGGTCGCAAAGAGTCAGACATGACTTAGCAACTAAACAACAACAAATGTTGTCAAATAGTTTTTCTATCAAGATGATCATATGATTTCTCTCCTTTTTTCTCTTTATGTAGTTAATCACACTAATTGAGTTTTTGATGATAACCCACCCTGGAATAAATAAACTGGGTTGTGCTGTATTATCTTTTTTACGTATCTTTACATTAAGTGACGTGATACTGTATTTGGGATTTTTGCACATTCATGAAAGTGATTGGTCTGTGATTGTTCTGATAGTGTCCTTGTCTAGATTTGTCAGTAAGATTATCTGACTTTACAAGTTGGGAAATGTTCTTTTATTCTGTTTTGTAGAAGAATTTGTGTACAGTTAATATTATTTCTTTCTTAAACTTTTGGAAGAATTCACCAGGGAAGAAATCTGAACCACAAATTGTCTTTGTGGGAAGTCTTTTAGTAATAGACTCAATTTATTTAATAGATACCGAACAATTCAGATTTCCTGTTTATTCTTTTATCAGTTTCAGTGAGTTTTTCAAGGAATACACCTATTCCTGTATGTTACCAAATTTAAAGCTTCTCTCAATATCCTCTGAATATCTTTTTATCATTTAAAAATCTGGTCATTTCCCATTTTTCTCTCCTGATTTTGGTAATTTCTGTTTTTCCCATTTTTTTTCTTGCTGGGAGTATATAAATTTTATTAATATCTTCAGAGAACCAGCCTTTAGCTTTGTTAATTTCCTCTCTGTATATTTCTTAATTTGTTGCTTTCTCTTTATCATATTTAGTATTTCCTTCCTTCTGCTTTTTTTTTTTTTTTTTGAGTTCCTGTTCTTTTTCTAATTCTTGAGATGGAAGTTTAGATCATTGTTTTTCAGCCTTTTTTCTTTCGTATCTTTGCATTATTAGACCACAGATTGCCTTGTTTGACATTGCTTTGGGATAACAAACAAGGGGCTTCCCTGGGGCTTTACTTTTCAGACACTAAAGAATCTGCTTGCAATGCAGGAGATCCCCGGTTTGATCTCTGGGTTGGGAAGATCCCCTGGAGAAGGGAATGGCAATCCACTGCAGTAGTCTTGCCTGGAGAATTCCACAAACAGAGGACCCCCGTGGGCTACAGTCCATGGGGTCGCAGAGTCAGACACAGATTTAAAATTTGTGTCTTCGTTATTAATTAATTTAAAATGTTTTCTACTTTCTGTTGGGATTTCTTCTTTGACTCATTGTTTATTTTAAAAGGTACCGTTTAACTTTCAGACAGTTGAGGATTTTCTGTTTTTAGTTATTGAGTTCTAACTTAATTCCACTGTGCAGAGAGTATTCGAAAAGATTTTAAAGTTTTGCATTTTTATCTATGCTTGCTTTACAATGCAACATTTGGTCAATTGTAGTAACTCTTTCATATACATTTGAAAAGAAGATAAACAGTCCTCTGTATTCACCTGTTCCACATCCAGCAATGTGGAGGGCCAACTCTAAGGAACTTGAACATCTGTGGATTTTGGTTTCTTCAGGGTTCCTGGAAGCAATTCCCTGCAGGTATCAAGGGAGGACTGTGTTCTGTCATTGTTGATTTCATGTTTTATAGATGCCGTTGTGTTCCTAATTTCACTATCCCTCCTAGTTTGTTGTATGCTTAGCCTGATGTTAAGAGACATGTGTTAGATCTGTCAGATCTGTCTGAGTGTAGATTTGTCTGTTCCTCTGTTTAGTTCTGTCATTTATTTGCTAAAATATTTTGTTGTTTGATTACCAGGTGGGTACGGATTGAGAACTGTGGTCTCTTCCTAGTGATTTCATTCCTCTGTTATCATGAAACGTCCTTCTTTATCTCTAATAGTGTTCCTACCTTAAAGTCTAGTTTTTTTGCTATTAGCATAGTTAAAATAGCTTTCTTTTAGTTAATGTTTATATGATACACTTTTTATTCTTAACTTTCAGTATTTCTGGGTCCTTAAAAGTGTCTCTTTGTAGGCAGGATAGAATTGAATTTTACATTTTATCTAATTTTTTATTTAGAGCATTTAGCCCAGTTATATTTAATGTTATTACATTTGGGTTTATGACTACCAATTTACTATTTATGTTCACTTTTTAATCTTATGTATCATTATTTTTTTATTTCATTTATTCCATTTAGTTTTCTCGGTATGAACTTGTTGGTTATATATTCTTTTTCATTTTCTATACAGTTTACCCTTGAATAGTGTGAGGCTTAGGGGTGCTTACCTTCCGCAAGTCAGAAATCCACGTTTAACAGTCATGTGTATGCTGTCAGCCCTCCAAACTGTGACTGTGTTTACAGATTCAACCAACCGGAATCATATAGCACTGTAACATAAATGGGAAATAAATGGACCATGTATAAGTGGACTTACGCACTTCAAACTTGGGTTGTTCAAGGGTCAACTCTTTATATATTTGATTTCTATCCTTTTGACCCTTAATTTATTACAGTAAATCCAAATTTAACTGTTACTGCTTTTCCAGTAATGTTAGAACCATTTATCCCCCCTCATCCCAAAATACTTTTTAATAAATATGGTGCTCATTATGCTGTAATCTAATTATCTTCTTGTCTTCTGTTGGAATGTGCATTTCTCAAGTCCAGGAATCATAGTTTATTGAGCATCTATTTTATTCCCAGTATCTAGTAAGGAAATGGCAGTCCACTCCAGTATTCTTGCCTGGAGAATCCCAGGGACAGAGGAGCCTGGTGAGCTGCTGTCTATGGGGTCGCACAGAGTCGGACATGACTGACGCGACTTAGCAGCAGCAGCAGCAGCGGTACATAGTAGGGATGTTTGTCAAATGAGGTAATTATGTTCAACTAGTGAAGAATAGTAGCAGTGGATATTTCTAAAACAAGGTTGAAGGTAAACTAAAGAAGCATTCTCACTTCTTAAAAAAAAAAAGCCACCCTTATGAATAATCTCTAATGAGGGGGTTTTAAACATCATATAGCTTTGCTACTGCTGCTGCTGCTAAGTCGCTTCAGTCGTGTCTGACTCTGTGTGACCCCATAGATGGCAACCCACCAGGCTCCCCCGTCCTTTAGATTCACAGATACAGAGAGCAAACCAGTGGTTACCAGTTGTGGGGAGGACTGGGGGAGGAGTAGTGTAAGGGTAGGAGATTAAGAGGTACATGCTTAAACAAATTTTTTTTATATAGTTTATACTAGATATAAAACAAACTACAAGGATATATTGTACAGCATGAGGAATATAGCAAATATTTTCTAGTAATTATCAGTGGATATAAACTTTAAAAACTGTGAAAAAAATAAGCTTTGAAATTAAAACATCTAATAGCTTCAGTAAAGTAGAACTGTCTGTCTAGATTACTAGCTAGCTTGTCGCTGTTATTGTTTAGTTCAAAGTCATTTCTCACTCTTTTTGTGACGCTGTGGGCCTTCCAGGCACCTCTCTCCATAGAATTTCCCAGGCAAGGATACTGGAGTGAGTTGCCATTGCCTTCTCCAGGGGATCTTCCCAATCCAGAGATTGAACCCTCATCTCCTGTGTTGGCAGACAGATTCTTTACCACTGAGCCAGCTGGGAAGCCTCGATAGCTTACTTATGTTAAAATACATTACTTGAATATTTTCATTTGTCTTTGGACAAGGAAAAATTGAATTCCAAAGTGATATGTGATACAGGTGTCCAGTGAAAGTATTCTTTATTAAGCTGATTTTAATTGGAAATTATTTCGTATAAGAAATCAAATGAATTAATTTAAGATGGGAAATTGTTTTTTGTTTGAATACTTTCTAATTTTAAACAAGTTGTAAAAAATTTGTTTTGTCCTACACATACTAGTGAAACTAACGAAGACTAAACACAAAGAAAGAATATTAAAAAGGCAAGGGAGAAGCAACAAGTAACATACAAAGGAAACTCCATACCTTTAACAGCTGATCTTTCAGCAGAAACTCTGCAGGTCAGAAGGGAATGGCACGATATATTTAAAGTACTGAAAGGGAAAAACCGACAACCAAGATTATTGTACCCGGGAAGGATCTCATTCAAAATTGATGGAGAAATAAAAAGCTTTTCAGACAAGCAAAAGTTAAGAGAATTCAGTACCACCAAACCAGCTTTAAAACAAATGTTAAAGGGACATATATAGTCAAGAAATACAACAGAAGAAAAAAGATCTACAAAATCAGTTCAGTTCAGTCGTGTCCAACTCTTTGCAACCCCATGAACTGCAGCACACCAGGCTTCCCTGTCCATCACCAGCTCTCGGAGTCCACCCAAACCCCTGTCCATCGAGTTGGTGATGCCATCCAGGCATCTCATCCTCTGTGGTCCCCTTCTCCTCCTGCCTTCAATCTTTCCCAGTATCAGGGTCTTTTCAAATGAGTCAGCTCTTCGCACCAGATGGCCAAAGTATTGGAGTTTCAGCTTCAACATCAGTTCTTCCAATGAACACCCAAGACTATCTCCTTTATGATATGCTGGTTGGATCTCCATGCAGTCCAGGGGACTCTCAAAAGTCTTTGCCAACACCACAGTTCAAAAGCATCAATTCTTTGGTGCTCAGCTTTCTTTATAGTCCAACTCTCACATCCATACATGACACTGGAAAAACCATAGCCTTGACTAGACAAACCTTTGTTAGCAAAGTAATATCTGTGCTTTTCAATATGCTGCCTCAGTTCATTTCAGTTGCTCAGTCGTGTCCGACTCTTTGCAACGCCATGAATCACAGCATGCCAGGCCTCCCTGTCCATTACCAACTCCCAGAGTTCACTCAAACTCATGTCCATCGAGTCGGTGATGCCATCCAGCCATCTCATCCTCTGTCATCCCCTTCTCCTCCTGCCCCCAATCCCTCCCAGCATCAGGGTCTTTTCCAATGAGTCAACTCTTCGCATGAGGTGGCCAAAGTATTGGAGTTTCAGCTTTAGCATCAGTCCTTCCAAGGAATACCCAGGACTGATCTCCTTCAGAATGGACTGGTTGGATCTCCTTGCAGTCCAAGGGACTCTCAAGAGTCTTTTCCAACACCATAGTTCAAAAGCATTAATTCTTCGGTGCTCAGCCTTCTTCACAGTCCAACTCTCACATCCATACATGACCACTGGAAAAACCATAGCCTTGACTAGACGAACCTTTGTTGGCAAAGTAATGTCTCTGCTTTTGAATATGCTATCTAGGTTGGTCATAACTTTCCTTCCAAGGGAGTAAGTGTCTTTTAATTTCATGGGTGCAGTCACCATCTGCAGTGATTTTGGAGCCCCCCAAAATAAAGTCTGTCACTGTTTCCATCATTTCCCCATCACATGAAAGGCTAGTTGTTTTAAAACATTAATACATTTTAATTTTATTAACTCTTGGTCCAGAGTGAGCAAGAAAGAGAAGACAAACTACCAGTATCAGGAGTGAAAGTGGGCATATCATTACAGATCCTACATTCAAAGGATAAGTAAATACTATGAACCACTCTTAACATAAATTTGACAGCATGGATGAAATGGATCAATTTCTTCAAAGACAAATCCTAACAAGACTTAACAGAGAAATAGATAACTTGCCTAGCCCTGCATCTATTAAAGAGATTGAATCAGTAGTTGAAAACCTTCCAACAAATGAAACAAGTGCTCTCTTTTATAAGGGCCCTAACCCCATTCATGAGGGCTTATGATGTGATAACCTCCCCAAAGCCCCACTTTCAAACACCATCACACTGGGGATTAGGTTTCAGTGTTGGAGAGACACAAACATTCAGTGTGTAGCCGGGATCTACAGAAGTCTACAGCAGGATTTCTTAGCCTTAGGATTAGTAACATTTTGGACCTGATAATTTCTCTAAAACTCAATATTGTTAAGATGTCAGTTCTCTCTACATTGACTATAGATGCAGTGTCCTCTCAAAATGTTAGCAGGCTTTTTTTGTAGATATTAAACTGATTCTGTAAATGGCTAGCCTAGGTAACTAGAATAGGCAAAACAGTTTCACAAGGGAAGAACAAAGTTGGATGCTCAAAGTCTCTGATTTTGAGAACTTTCAGGAAATAGTGATTAAAGGGTGTGTTATTGATAAATTACAATTTCAATTAAATATTAAAGTAAATTAAATATTAGGACTTCCCTGTAGCTCAAACGCTAAAGAAGCTGCCTGTAATGCAGGAGACCTGGATTCAGGGTCAGAAAGATCCTCTGGAAAAGGAAATGGCAACCCATTCCTGTATTCTTGCTTGGAGAATCCCATAGACAGAGAAACCTAGAGGGCTACAGTTCATGGGGTGCCAAAGAGTCGGACATGACTGAGCGACTAACACTTACTTACACTTACTTATTGGTAAAAGCTTTTGTATATACATACATATATAAGTGGCTAAGTAATATCTGACTCTGTGATTCTATGAACTGGCTTCTCTATGCATAGGATTTCCCAAGGCAAGAATTCTGGAGTGGGTTGCTATTTCCTTCTCAGGGAATCTTCCCAACCCAGCAATCAAAACTGGGTCTCTGGGTTGGAGGACAGATTATTTACCACTGAGCCACCTGGAAAGTAGAATGGAGCAGAGTCCAGAAATCAGAGGCACACAGATATGCTTGATTGGTTTTTTACTAAGAAGAAAAGGCATTTCACTGGTGAATTGATCATCTTTTCCAAAAAATGGTGCTAGAACAATGGGATTCAGGTCAGTTCCTTCACTCAGTCATGTCCAACTCTTTGCCACCCCATGGACTGCAGCACGCCAGGCCTCCCTGTCCATCACCAACTCCCAGAGTTTACTCAAACTCATGTCCATTGAGTCAGTGATGCCATCCAACCATTTCATCCTCTGTTGTCCCCTTCTTCTCCCGCTTTCAATCTTTCCCAGCATCAAGGTCTTTTCAAATGAGTTAGTTCTACGCATCAGATAGCCAAACTATTGGAGTTTCAGCTTCGGCTTCAGTTCTTCCAAGGAATATTCAGGACTGATTTCCTTTAGGATTGACAGGTTTGATCTCCTTGGAGTCCAAGAGACTCTCAAGAGACTTCTCCAACACCACAGTTCAAAAACGTCAATTCTTCAACACTCAGCTTTCTTTATGGTCAAACTCTCACATCCATACAAGAATACTGGAAAAACCATAGCCTTGACTAGATGGACCTTTGTTGGCAAACTAATGTCTCTGCTTTTTACTATGGTGTCTAGGTTGTTCATAGCTTTTCGTTCAAGGAACAAGCGTCTTTTAATTTCATGGCTGCAGTCACCATCTGCAGTGATTTTGGAGCCCCCCAAAATAAAGTCTGTCACTGTTTCCATCAATTCCTCATCTGTTTGCTATGTGATGGGACTGGATGCCGTGATCTTTGTATTTGAATGTTGAGTTTTAAGCCAACTTTTTCACTCTTTCTCCTCTTTCACTTTCATCAAGAGGCTCTTCAGTTCTTTGCTTTCTGCCCTAAGGGTGGTATCATCTGCGTATCTGAGTTTATTGATATTTCTCCTGGCAATCTTGATTCCAGCTGGTGCTTCCTCTAGCCTGGCGTTTCGCATGATGTTCTCTGTATATAAGTTAAATAAGCAGGGTGATAATATACAGCCTTGATGCACTCCTTTTCTGATTTGGAACCAGTCTGTTGTTCCATGTCCAGTTCTAACTGTTGCTTCTTGACCTGCATACAGATTTCTCAGGAGGCAGGTCAGGTGGTCTGGTATTCCCATCTCTTAAAGAATTTTCCACAGTTTGTTTTGTTCCACACAGTCAAAGGCTTTGGCATAGTCAATAAAGCAGAAATAGATGTTTTTCTGGAACTCTCTTGCTTTTTATGTGATCCAGTGGATGTTAGCAATTTGATCTCTGGTTCCTCTGCCTTTTCTAAATCCAGCTTGAATATCTGGAAGTTCACGGTTCATGTACTGCTGAAGCCTGGCTTGGAGAATTTTGAGCATTATTTTACTAGCATGTGCGATGAGTGCAATTGTGCGGTAGTTTGAGCATTCTTTGGCATTGCCTTTCTTTGGGATTGGAATGAAAACTGACCTTTTTCAGTCCTGTGGCCACTGCTGAGATTCCCAAATTTGCTGGCATATTGAGTGCAGCACTTTCACAGCATCATCTTTCAGGATTTGGAATAGCTCAACTGGAATTCCATCACCTCCACTACCTTTGTTCGTAGTGATGCTTTCTAAGGCCCACTTGACTTCACATTCCAGGATGTCTGACTCTAGGTGAGTGATCACACCATAGTGATTATCTGGGTCATGAAGATCTTTTTTGTACAGTTCTTCAGTGTATTCTTGCCACCTCTTCTTAATATCTTCTGCTTTTGTTAGGTCCATACCATTTCTGTCCTTTATTGTGCCCATCTTTGCATGAATGTTCCCTTGGTATCTCTGATTTTCTTGAAGAGATCTCTAGTTTTTCCCATTCTATTGTTTTCCTCTATTTCTTTGCATTGATCGCGGAGGAAGGCTTTCTTATCTCTCCTTGTTACTCTTTGGAACTCTGCATTCAAATGGGTATATCTTTCCTTTTCTCCTTTGCCTTTCACTTCTCTTCTTTTCTCAGCTATTTGTAAGGCCTCCTCAGACCACCATTTTGCCTTTTTGCATTTCTTTTTCTTGGAGGTGGTCTTGATCCCTGCCTCCTGTACACTGTCACAAACCTCCGTCCATAGTTCTATATGCAAAAAATGAACTTGAGTTCTACCTCACACCACCTACAAGAATTAATTCAAAATGGATCATAGACTAAATGTAAAAACAAAGAACCATTAAAAACATAAAACATCTTTGTTATGTTTAATTAGGCAAACATTTTAGGTAAAACAACAGAAGTGTAATCCATGAAGCAAAAAATAATGACGTGTAGACCTCAGGAAAATTACTGACTTTTGTCCTCCAAAAGACATTGTTAAGAGAATAACACAAGCCATAGGCTGGGAGAAAATAGTTGCTAACTACATGTTTGACAAAGGGCTTGTATCCAAAATATGCTAAGAACTATGAGAATATAATAATTTGAAAACATCTAACCCAATTTAAGGCAATGGCACCCCACTCCAGTATTCTTGCCTGGAAAATCCCATGGGTGGAGGAGCCTGGTAGGCTGCAGTCCATGGGGTCGCTAAGAGTCGGAAATGACTGAGAGACTTCACTTTCACTTTTCCCTTTCATGCATTGGAGAAGGAAATGGCACCCCACTCCAGTGTTCTTGCCTGGAGAATCCCAGGGATGAGGGAGCCTATGGGGTCGCACAGAGTCGGACATGACTGAAGTGACTTAGCAGTAGCAGCAACTCAATATAATAATGGGCAAAAGATTTGAACAGACCCTTCACCAATGAAAATATGCAAAAGGCATGTAAAACACATGAAAACATGTTCAGTATCGTTAGTCACTTGGGAAGTGCAATTACAACCACAGGCACTGCTGGACTCTATACCCATTTCTAGTAGGGATGTGGGGAAGTTGAAATATTGATGTGTTACCTGTGGGAATGCAAAATGGTTTCCCAAAAGCTAATTCCTTTACTCAAGAGAAATGGAAACTTACCTTTACACAAAGATCTGTTTATAACAGCCATATTCATAATCACTAAAAACTAGAAACAGCCCAATGTCCTTCATGTGATGACTAGGTAAACCAACACAATCCATACAAACTGAGAAAAAAAGGGAAAAAACATCTTCTCTGTACGCAACAACCTTTATGAATCTCAGATGTATTTTGCTAAGTGAGAGAAGTGAGACCCTGAAGGTCAGATACTGTGTGCTTCCATTTGTATGACATTCTAGCAAAGACCAGACTGTCAAGTCAGAGAAGAGGTTCAGGGGTTATCAGGGGTTAGTGATTAGAGATGTTGATTATATACTGTCAGCACGAAGGAGTTTTTTTGGGTTGTAGAACTGTTATGTATCTTGTGATCATGGTTACATGATTGCTTGCATTTAAAAAATGCACAGAACTCGGCTTGCCAGGTGGTGCTAGTGGTAGAAGGCACCTGCCAGTGCAGAAGGTGCAAGAGATGCAGGTTCGATCCTGGAATTGGGGGAATTGGCACCTCACCAAGTATTCTTGCCTGGAAAATTCCATGGGCAAAGGAGCCTGGCAGGCTACAGTCCATGAGGTCACAAGCAGTCGGACACAACTGAGAGACTGAGCACTCTGAATGCCAACAGCAAACTTATTGTACATTAAAATATATGTTTATAACTTCCTCTAGTTCTGTCAGTTCCCATTAAAACATTTTAAAATGGCAAAGATCCCACTCTTTCGTTGTAATACTTAAAATTACCATTCCTTGATTCTTGGTTACCTTAGGAAGTTGAGTAAGTTTCGTAACATAGTAGAAAGAAACCCCAAGGAAGATAGCCATCACCCCTTCACATTTTTCTTGGCTAAATATAACTCTATATTGTTCTTCTGCTTTGGCAACAAGTCATAGTGTGAGTTCCCTATACTTTTCCTGGAGCACATGGCTTTAACCTTGACATTGCACATATGCCTTCCTCTTTTTTTTTTCCCCTAATCTTCACACAGACACACACACACACACGCACATCCTATTTATACCATTCATTCTCTTATTTAACAATCCATCCAGATCCTCTGCTACCGTACGGGATACAAAGATTAAGAAGGCATGCTTTCACATGAAATCAGTTCCGGAGGGCAAAGGGAAGGTACATGAACAAAGATGTCGATTATTGTCGTTGAGTCATAGTAGAAGTATCAACGAGCGTGATGTGGCACAAAAGAGTCAATAATCCTTTCTGCCTCATTGGGTCAGAGAGGAGTCCACACAAGAAAGACATAAAAGTGCCTCAAATAAAAATGTAAAATTTCATTTTTAAAATGTAGTAGTGTATTGTAGACCAGATAGTTTAAGAAAAATACGAAATTTAGCAGTAAATTGGTCAGAAACAATCTTGAAAAAGCATCTTGAAAACTTCAACTAGGTGATATGGAAATGGGATATAACGGTGAATTTTGTAAAGGTTATATGAAAAATAGCTGATTAAAATGAAAAAGCTCTGAGTATCATAGAGGACTAAAGCCTATTAATTAGTAATATACTATTAATTAAAGAAAACAGGAACAAATATAATGAGATACTATTGATATATCAAGTGGCCAAATATAATAAGATACTACTGATGTAACAAATTTCCTATGGATTAATCTGCTAATTAAACTTCCTAACTTTGGGCTTGCTGACTCACTTTGAGTTTAGATTTTGCCTCAGTTCTCAACATGTTCTCTAGTTACACTATGCACAGAGAATCCTCTTTCTGTTTTTAAATTGCTGTGCTCTAGCCTTATTGGCGGAGAAGGCAATGGCACCCCACTCCAGTACTCTTGCCTGGAAAATCCCATGGATGGAGGAGCCTGGTAGCCTGCAGTCCATGGGGTCGCTAGGAGTCAGATATGACTGAGCGACTTCACTTTCACTTTTCACTTTCATGCATTGGAGAAGGAAATGGCAACCCACTCCAGTGTTCTTGCCTGGAGAATCCCAGGGACGGAGGCGCCTGGTGGGCTGTCGTCTATGGGGTCGCACAGAGTCGGACACGACTGAAGTGACTTAGCAGCAGCAGCAGCAGCCTTATTGGTCTTCTCCTTTTTCTTGAGTAACCAGACACTGCTATCATAGAACACCATTGCACATCTCCATCTGAATGGTTAACTCCCCATCTGTTTCAAAACTGTTCATTGAAGTGTAAACCCTTCCAGCATATTTTAAATTAGAACTCACCTCACCTCCTTTCACCTGAAGCATTCCTGACCTCTTTTCCCTGTCCTGCTTATTTTTTAAAGTCTTAACTTCTGACATATGTGATTTACTCATTATGATTATTGTTTATTGTATTCCTTTACCTCTACTAAAGTATAAGCTTCATTAGGGTAAAGATCTTTGTTTTGTTCATTGATGTCGCCTAGATTTCTGGAACAGTGCTTGGAATATGGTAGGCACATAGTGAATATTTGTTGGAAAACAGAACTCTTTAGAAATTTCCACTTCTTGATCCCCTGAGTACTAATCTCTGGGCTGGTTTTTTGTGGGGGGTTTTTTGTTTGTTTGTTTGTTTTTTCTCTGATAGCATCTGGATTCAGACTCTTAAAATAAGATAGAATGTCTGTGACTTGACATTTTAGAATTTCTGCAATCCAGTTGAACTGTTATGATACCTAACCATTGTTCAGGAACACTGGCTTGAACCTCAAAGCTCTTCCTGACTTAAATAATAAATAGTTACCTCCCCATGAGGCCACCTTTTGAAGTGTGGTGTAAACACTGTTAGAAACAATGGTAAAGATAAACCTCTCCATTTGCCGCTTGAATTTTCTTTGTTCATTTTTGAATGTTTTCCAACTTTTGATTCTTAGTTTGCACATAAAATGAGCCTTGAATTGTTTATGCAGTAACATTTGAACACAACTCACCCAATAAAACTCACCTACTCAGGCCAAAAAAAACATGATACAATAGAAAAGAAAGTGGCTCTGAAGGTTGCCAGAGTTTGGCTTTTAGACAATGGACAAGGCCACTCTGTTCTTGGAATGTACTTCCATGATATGCTTGGAAATGCAGGAAACCTTCAGCAGATTTTGTGTCTCAGAAAATAATAATATTCAAACATTCTTGAAACATCCAGGATTATATGTAGATGGTTATTTTCGTTCAGCGTCTTAAATTGTGTGTTTTAGTTGCTAAGTCGTATCCTGCTCTTGCAACTCCATGGACTGTAGCCCGCCAGGCTCCTCTGTCCATGGGATTTCCCAGGCAAGAATACTGGAGTGGGTTGCCATTTCCTTCTCCAGGGGATCTTCCTGACCCAGGGTTTGAACCTGCATTGACAGGCAGATTCTTTACCACTGAGCCATGGGGGAAGCCCCTTAAATTGTATAGGAAATAAAATTAACCTCTATGTAGTATAGTAAATTTAAAGTTCAAGTAGTAAATAAGCAGCTATGTAGATTCTAAAAACAGAGGACTTCAGTTTGTAAGGCAAGTATGGTTAAAAAAATGTAACTGGAAACATTGAAGTATCATTCAAGTTTCCTTTTCTTCATATATCTTTTTTGATAAAAATCATATACCTATACTTTTGTATATTCCTAAGCTTATAGCCCTTATCATTTCTTGTTTTGCTAATGCCTTTTGAAAAACCTCTTTTTCATTTTAAGATTTTATCCCATAAAGGCCATGTGGACTATTTGACTTTGTTTATATTCTTGTTAATGTTCTACTGTGTTTTTATTTTTATTTTATTTTTTTCTTTATTAAGAAATGAAAATATTAATTTATTTTCATTCTGATAGTGTCTAAAATGAGAGCTGATAGTCTGCTGATTGTTGGTAGAGCTCTTTTATTTTTACTGTGTTTTTAAAAAAAGGAAAGAAAGGAAGAAAATGATAAAGCTCTAGCACGATTCCTTAATTTAACCCCTTCCTGTATATGTATACTTTCATCTTCATGGACTATCAGTTGTTCTCTGCCTTCCCTTTTACTCCTACTTCATGTAAAAATGATGAGAGGTTCACATATAAAACCTTAGAAGTATTAATAAAACCTTCCAGAAATCCCAGATATAATTGCAGCTAGCAACTTTCTGTATATCTATCACATCTCAATATGTATACATAGACAATATGTGTGGAGAAGGCAATGGCACCCCACTCCAGTACTCTTGCCTGGAAAATCCAATGGATGGAGGAGCCTTGTAGGCTGCAGTCCATGGGGTCTCTAGGAGTCGGATAGGACTGAGCGACTTCACTTTCACTTTTCACTTTTATGCATTGGAGAAGGAAATGGCAACCCACTCCAGTGTTCTTGCCTGGAGAATCCCAGGGACGGGGGCGCCTGGTGGGCTGCCGTCTATGGGGTCGCACAGAGTCGTACACAACTGAAGCAACTTAGCAGCAGTAGCAGACAATATGTGTATTTTCTTTGTTATGACCTGTGTTTTGCCATTAGTCATATTTTTCCACGTCATTTGTTTTATTAGCATTTTAAGACTTGAGATTAAATTCATATAACATAAAGTTCACTATTTTAACCATTGTAAAGTGTGCAATACACTGGATTTTAGTGTATGCACAGTGTTGTATGACTATCACTGCTGTCAGTTCTAGGACATTTTCATTATATTATAAAAGAACCTCTGTATCCACTGAGCAGGTACTTCCTTTTCTCTCCCCACCCCATTGCCTAGAAACCACTAATACACTTTTGGTCCTTATGGATTTACTTCTGAACATTTCATGTAAATGAAGTTGTAAAATATGTGGCTTTTATGTTTGGCTTCTTTAATTTAGCATGTTTTCAAGGCTAATCCTTGTACAGCTACTAGAACTTCATTCCTTTTAAAGGCTGAATAATGTTCCATTCTATAGACACACCACATTTTGTGTATTCATTATTCATTTAATAGAAATTTAGATTGTTTCCATTTTTTTCTACAGCAACAGTACTATTATAATAGTACTGTTATGAAAAGTCACGTACAGGTTTTTGAGCATCTATCTTCTCTTGTTTATATTGCCATTTCATTTTAAACAAATATATAATATTCAATTGTATAAATGAACCATAATTGTCATGTTTACTTATCAAAATTTTTTACCAAATTTGTCTTTCATAAACATGCTGTCATATATCACTGAAAAAATTTTTTCACAGTTTTCTAATTCTTTAAAATTGTTTTCTATTAATGATAGTAGCTAATGAATTCTTAGAATTGTAGTTACTGAAATTAAAGGGTATGCACATTATGATATATATGTACTATGTTATGTTTAATGTATGTTGCTATATTATCATCTATCAGGTTGTACCAACAATAGTATATATGGTTATTTTCTCATATGCTCATTATATTATTATATTACTATTTTTAATTTGGTAAGTGGAAAGTATTTTTGGTCTTCTATTAACATGAAATATATACAACATTTTGTTATTTTAATTTGTTTTTATTTACAAATGAGATTGTGATTCTATTAGGTAATCCAGTTCTTGGAGTTAGCAGGAAATGATGGTTTCTGATGGTAATTGATGTTTGTGTTGTTTACCTGTGTCTGTAGTCCTTTGAGTCTCTGCCAGAAAAATAATAGGACATTCCCAGTTTGATCTTATGATTTTTGCAAATTAGCATAGAGCTACTTACAGTACGTGTAATTATCAGATGATATTTGGTTTATTTTCAGTAATGGAAAGTTTTTTCTTGGTAAAATTTTTGTTACATAACTTCAACAGTTTAGATCACTTAATGCTCAAATATTGCTCATTTAAAGGAAGTAAATATTCCTCATAGTATAGAACAGGGAAAAGATTGCACAATTTAATGGACTTTCATTTTTTTTGGAGAGCATCATAATTTCAGTTCCTACATTTTTCTGATTTTCTAATTTCAATGAGTTGTTCATGCATATAATCTAATATTTTTATTTGGTTAAAATTCTTCCTATATTCTTTTTCTTTAAAGTCACCATGACTTATCAAATGTAAAGTATTTGCATAATTTTGGTGCTCAGTTTTTAAAAATTGTTCAATCAAATAACCAAATACTATTTCAATGTACCTACATTTACCTGTAAATGGCATTTTAAAGCAAACTTTTAAGAAGTTTAAGATAAGTTATATATAATATTTTAATTTTAGAAGCTACTAAAAAGTGGAAAATGGCTACATAGAAAAGATACTGTTTCACTGTTAGCTGAATTACAGTGCATATTGCAGTTGTAAATATTGCTTCACTGAGTGATTTTTCTCTTACATACAAATACATGGTTAAAGATTCAAAATTTCAAGCAATACAAACTTGAACATTATTAGTATTAATGACAGAATAGAATATATTCTATCTGGTATTCCCAGTTTAAAAAGAAAACTTGTGAAAATTCTGACTTACTGTCTGATCATTGATTATCAGACTTGTTATTTGCCTTATAAATGGCAATCAATTTACAAATATATCTAGGGATCTTTTCAGGAATCCATCTTACATAAAAGTAAAATCATCTACTTGTAGGCTTATTAGAAAAGTATACACGCACAAAGAGAAAATAAGACTAAATACAACAGAGGCTAAAGGTTCACGTTTTATAGTTGTTAGCATTTATCAGACTTTATCAATCAGGATAATGTAGCTCAGTCATCAAAGGAATCAAAATAAATAGAAAGCTAAAGTTGTAACAAGGGCTAACATGAAAAAAAGGGAAGAATAAATGTATTTATGGATTGGTATTATATTCAGTCTTATCACCAGGGCTGATTGATTTGTTTAAAGCAGTCTTTTCTGTATGGTGGCCATTTTCCATATTAATATAAAGATTATAAAGTTTACTTACTTAGTTACTTGTTTTTGAAAATTATCTACTTTCCAAGTCAGGAAATACTATATCTTCAGTATAATTAAGCATTCTTTTATTGTATATCCATTTTTGAGTAGATTCTTGTTTTGGATAAAATTTTAGAAACTAGCACCTAGTATCACTGTATAATTATAATGGTCCATTTGAATGACTTTTTTTCTTGAACAAAACATTTTCGGTTTGTTTGGTTTAAATATTTGGTCTTGTCTCATCTGTCCTAACTTTATATGTGTAATGTTAAATATATAACATTATATATATGTAATAGATTTGGATATATAATATTACATATTACATATGAAATGTGTAACATAAATTACATATGAAATGTGTAAGTAAATGTTAAGTATTTACATATTAATATACCTATATTCTTGTTCAGGTATATTGTGTATGTATTATATCTTTTATATATTATAAATAATTTAAACAAAATATATAAATAACTATTATTGTATACTTTAAAACAAAAAGTTTTAATTTCAATTGAAAATGAGAATGTTTTCTACTAACAAGCCACTCCTTGAGCCACTTTGAAATAATGTAAGCTTTGCCATTCATATATATATATATTTTGGCACCATCTAAGCTAAGGATTTAAATTTTATATGAAAATATTTACCCCATTCACACTGCGTGTTTACTGCCCCGTTATTTTTCCCATTTATGAGACTGTAGTAAGAACTCATGTTCAACCAGGAAAGCCAGTCGACTGATTCTCTCATCTGTCAGATCTTGTCTACGGCCGAAGGAGTAGGTGAGCATGAGGATGCGGGGAACAGAGGTGCTGGGTCCAGGTGGGCGCTCTCTGGGCCTCACCTTTCCATCTACAGAACGAGAGCGGTGCTGAACTGTGACTACAGATCATTGGAATCTGGTGGATTGTCTTTTGGTCTGGACACTTCTGGTTGCTTATAACTGACCTCAAGTGAGATATTAAATTATGATCAAAACAATTAATGCCTACAAATAAGTGGAAATGTTTTAGTTCTTAAAATTTTCAGATGGTGTTCCACAGCCAGAATCAAAATATTACACATAACCAGGTCATAAAGGCTAACATGTTAACAGCTGGAAAAAACCCTAAAGTATAAATTGAGCTTCATAATAGATTCAGTAGTTGTTTCCCATTTTGTACCAGGTATTGATTAAACCATGACGTAAATCTGAACATGATGAATCTTACTCGAGACTTTTTTTTTTTAAGTAAAATTACTTTAACCACAGTTTTCCTGAAAATTGTTTTTACTTTGATAACTTTTTGATTATGTGAATGACTACAGGTAAGATACACTACTTTCAAGACAGAGCTAGTAAACGTGGTTTAAACATTAAAAACTGGTGTTCTTAACATTTTCAATGAAAAGCATTCTGTTCTGATTTAGATTTAATGCAGAGAGATTTTCATTCTGTTTGTTGTAGAAAGAGCATTCATTTTTAATATGGGCTTCAACTAGGGTACCTTTGGTTATAGATCCTTTTGGATATGTTTCCAAATTTAATATTTGTTTGCAATGATGCAAATGGATGTAGGAGGATAGAGCTGAATAGCAGAGACATAGATGTAGCCAATAGCACAACTATATATAGCTCCTTCCTTTTACTTTTTTATACATTACTCACCGTGTTTGGTTGCTTCTGTTTAGTTTCATAAAAGGTCTAAGTATTTGGAAAGGTGTGGGACCATGTCCTGTTGGAATTTCAGTGTTTGCTTATGAAAGAAGATACCATCTGTGGGGAGTATGACTTCAGAAATTTGACTTTGGAGTGTTCCTGTATAATTCTACTGGGAATTGCCAAAAAACATAGTCAAGAATTAATAGTACTTTTCCAGATGGTGATTGTTAAACAATAATTGGAAGCTGCAGGAAAAACAGTGTTTTTGCATAAAGTAGGCATTTAGTCAACATTGGTTAAACTAAGGATTATTTTACTAAATAATTAAGTGCTGTTCTCATGATTCAGAAAAAAATATGCAAACTTTATCTCTTCTTAAACCAATAAAAGAGAGAACTGCTCCTTAAAATGAATTTTATAACTTTTTGAAAAGTTTAACAGTAAAAAAGAACATTTATTTTTAAAGTTAACTTTCTGAGTCATATATTTCAATAAGTAAGCAACTTTCCTAGCCATTTGTATACATTCTGAGGTGCAAGCCTAGCAAATTCAGCAGGCTTCTTGTTCATTTTGGAGAAGGCAATGGCACCCTACTCCAGTACTCTTGCCTGGAAAATCCCTTGGGTGGAGGAGCCTGGTAGGCTGCAGTCCATGGGGTCGCTAGGAGTTGGACACGACTGAGCGACTTCACTTTCACTTTTCACTTTCCTGCATTGGAAAAGGAAATGGCAACCCACTCCAGTGTTCTTGCCTGAAGAATCCCAGGGAAGGGGGAGCCTGGTGGGCTGCCGTCTCTGGGGTCACACAGAGTCGGACACGACTGAAGCGACTTAGTAGCAGCAGCAGCTTGTTCATTTTGCATTCTTTCATTATCAGCTTGTTATGTTTGGGGAGCAGTATGGAGATGAAAATAAACAGGGAACAGTAGCTTCTCTCTTGTGTAACTTAGACAACCCAGCCTCTCCAAAAGAATAGGCTACAAAGAGACCAGTTTGATTTCCATGCTGAGTAGAGCCCATGTTTATCTTAATTGAGTTCATCTTATGTAATAGATGTAAGCAGTGTTTACTGCATCAAGATTATTTGTAGCTATCTTATTGGGGCTGTTCAGTTTGCTTTTGTAAACTTCATGTCAGGTTTTTCAAATATCTCTGTGTTGTTGTTTATTTTTTTTTAGAGAGTTCCCAAAGTTGCTGATGGCTGTCTCATCTGCAAATACCTCTTCAAGGTACTCTATGCTGGTGATGTCTCCAAGCACTGAGCTGCACGGGAGCATGGAATTGACTTACTGGGGAGGACTGTATCAGTTAAGTGATCTTTCTTAGTACATTGCATGGGTTTTGCAAAGCTTTCTGCTTTTGTTAATCCAGAGGGCAGAACTATGCTTACGCTGATTTTTAAATGAAAAGCTTTTTGTTAACCCACACAATATAATACTCCATTTACTCTCCTACATGACCCCCTCTATATTTCTATTAAGTTTCCTGGTTTTAAGCACAATTTTATTAACCATGTGTGTCTATGTTATTTATGTTTTACTATAACTCACTAAGAAATGCAAAAAAGCAAAATGGCTGTCTGGGGAGGCCTTACAAATATCTGTGAAAAGAAGAGAAGCAAAAAGCAAAGGAGAAAAGGAAAGATACAAGCATCTGAATGCAGAGTTCCAAAGAATAGCAAGGAGAGATAAGAAAGCTTTCCTCAGCAATCAATGCAAAGAAATAGAGGAAAACAAAAGAATGGGAAAGACTAGAGATCTCTTTAAGAAAATCAGAGATACCAAGGGAACATTTCATGCAAAGATGGGCTCGATAAAGGACAGAACTGGTATGGACCAAACAGAAGCAGAAGATATTAAGAAAAGGTGGCAAGAATACACAGAAGAACTGTACAAAAAAAGATCTTCACAACCAAGATAATCAGGATGGTGTGATCACTCACCTACAGCCAGACATCCTGGAATGTGAAGTCAAGTGGGCCTTAGGAAGCATCACTATGAACAAAGCTAGTGGAGGTGATGGAATTCCAGTTGAACTATTTCAAATCCTGAAAGATGATGCTGTGAAAGTGCTGCACTCAATATGCCAGCAAATTTGGAAAACTCAGCAGTGGCCACAGGCCTGGAAAAGGTCAGTTTTCATTCCAATTCCAAAGAAAGGCAATGCCAAAGAATGCTCAAACTACCGCACAATTGCACTCATCTCATAGGCTAGTAAAATAATGCTCAAAATTCTCCAAGCCAGGCTTCAGCAATATGTGAAGCGTGAACTTCCAGATGTTCAAGCTGGTTTTAGAAAAGGGAGAGGCACCAGAGATCAAATTGCCAACATCTGCTGGATCATCGAGAAAGCAAGAGAGTTCCAGAAAAACATCTATTTCTGCTTTATTGACTATGCCAAAGCCTTTGACTGTGTGGATCACAATAAACTGTGGGAAATTCTGAAAGAGATGGGAATACCAGACCACCTGACCTGCCTCTTGAGAAACCTATGTGCGGTCAGGAAGCAACAGTTAGAACTGGACATGGAACAACAGACTGGTTCCAAATAGGAAAAAGAGTACATCAAGGCTGTATATTGTCACCCTGCTTATTTAACTTATATGCAGAGGACATCATGAGAAACGCTGGACTGGAAGAACCACAAGCTGGAATCAAGATTGCCAGGAGAAATATCAATAACTTCAGATATGCTGATGACACCACCCTTATGGCAGAAAGTGAAGAGAAACTAAAAAGCCTCTTGATGAAAGTGAAAAAGGAGAGTAAAAAAGATGGCTTCAAGCTCAACATTCAGAAAATTAAGATCATGGCATCTGGTCCCATCACTTCATGGGAAATAGATGGGGAAACAGTGGAAACAGTGTCAGACTTTATTTTTTTGGGCTCCAAAATCACTGCAGATAGTGACTGCAGCCATGAAATGAAAATATGCTTACTCCTTGGAAGGAAAGTTATGACCAACCTAGATAGCATATTGAAAAGCAGAGACATTACCTTGCCAACAAAGGTTCATCTAGTCAAGGCTATGGTTTTTCCAGTGGTCATTTATGGATGTGAGAGTTGGACTGTGAAGAAGGCTGAGCGTTGAAGAATTGATGCTTTTGAACTGTGGTGTTGGAGAAGACTCTTGAGAGTTGCTTGGACTGCAAGGAGATCCAACCAGTCCATTCTAAAGGAGATCAGCCCTGGGCATTCCTTGGAGGACTGATGCTAAAGCTGAAACTCCAATACTTTGGCCACCTCATGCAAAGAGTTGACTCATTGGGAAAGACTCTGATGCTGGGAAGGATTGGGGGCAGAAGAAGAAGGGGATGACAGAGGATGAGATGGCTGGATTGCATCACCGACTCGATGGACGGGAATTTGGGTGGACTCGGGGAATTGGTGATGGACAGGGAGGCCTGGTGTGCTGCTATTCATGGGGTTGCAAAGAATCGGACACGACTGAGTGACTGAACTGAACTAATAACTCACCAATATAAGACTTACTGGTTATTTTCTCAGTTTGTAAGTGCTGTGTAGTAATATTTGAATTACATGCAAACTGGGGCTCAGGGAAGCTGTGAATTTTCCAAAGTTACTCAGTAAAACATACATGGGTGCTATCAACAGTCACTGCTGGTCTTAAACCACTAGTGGGACTATATTCCTTAGTTTCCTTTCTTCAAGGTAGAATATATGCCTTAACTCACTTATTTGAAATTTTTTTTTATTGTATTCCTGCTGTATACAAGGCACTGCTAGGCCTCATGCTAATGCCTTTTATTATATTTTTGACTTAGAAAAGAAGTACACAGTTGTTATTTTTAAAGATCACTTATAGTAAGACAGGTAGAAATAGCGAAACAGTATGTTCTCATTTCCTCAACCTGATCCCCACAATCACTTTAAACAATTTAGGTCCCTTGTATATAACCTTAGTCACTGCTAAAACATTACACTCCATTTCTTCAGGCCTGTGCTTTGATATGTGACTCTGTGTGGATGTCAGCCTTCATGCTCTTAATTCCGTCTACCAGTGTTCTAAGCCTTATATTAAAAATGCGGGTGGAAGAAGAACGCAAAACCTTTGTACTCTGCTTCGAAAGATGGCAAAATTACTAGGATAAAAAAGCCTATAAGTCAAATTCAGTTTTCAGATTTCTGGTGAACCTGATTATCTTCATTTTCTTTGTTGGTTTGGGAGATTAAGAATTGGCTAAGTTTTATGGTATAAACTGTGGTATGGTTTAGAAGTTTGTGATAAGTTCCTTACCAGTGAACAAGACATTGTCAGCACCAAAGGATAATGATTACATGTTATAGATTGGTAATGATTACATTTTATAGATTGGTAACTGTGATTCATAGTTGCTGAATGATTTACTTGAGGCATCTTATAAGTAACATAGAGCTAGCGGTGTAAGTACAGTTGAGTATCTCATCTAGACTCAGAGTTATTCACATCAGCTGGAAGTGTAATTAAAGTTAGTTTAAGTGTTTATATTCTTTTTTTTTTTTTAGAACATTAACATGAAACTTTATCTAGAAAATTAAGGTCACGATTGTACTTTCAGCACTGGGTGGTCTAATAAATGTGAACTTCAACTAAAAGTGCCTTTTTTTTAAAAGGACAAGATTCTGATCTTTTTCAGAAATGGGAATTTTCTCTCTTTAGAAAAATTTAAACTAATTTTCATAAGTTAGCAGGAAGAAATGTAAGATTCCTGCTTCCCTGGCAACTCAGTGGTAAAGAATCCGCCTGCAGTGCAAGAGACACAGGAGACGTGGGTTCAATTGCTGAGTTGGGAAGATCCCCCCAGTCAGGGGAAATGGCAACTCACTCCAGTGTTCTTGCCAGGAAAATCCCATGGACAAAGGAGCCTGTGGTGGGCTACGGTCCATAGGGTCACAAAGAGTCGGACACGTCTGAAGCAACTGCACACACACACACACACACACTATAGAATTGACAGTGCAAAGTTAAACAATCTAAATATATTGGCAACAATATAAATCCACAAGTAATTAGTTTCCTTGAAGTGTCTGAAACTTTTGCAGTGGTATTTTGTTGTTGAGTTGCTCAATCGTGCTTGTTGTGACCCCATGGACTCTAGCACGCCAGGCTTCCCTGTCCTTCACTGTCTCCCAAAGTTTGCTCAAACTCATGTCCATTGAGTCAGTGATGCCATCCAACCATCTCATCTTCTGTTGTCCCCTTCTCCTCCTGCCTTCAGTCTTTCCAGTGTCAGGGTCTTTTCCAATGAGTCAACTCTTCGCATCAGGTAGCCAGTGAATATCAGCTTCAGCATCAGTTCTTCCAATGAATATTCAGGCTTGATTTCCTTTAGGATTGAGTGGTTTGATGTCCTGCTGTCCAAGGGACTCTCAAGAGTCTTCTCCAGCACCACAGTTCAAAAGCATCAATTCTTTAGCATGCAGCCTTCTGTATGGTCCAGCTCTCACATCCGTACATGACTACTGGAAAAACCATACCTTTGACTATGTGGACCTTTGTTGGCAAAGTGATGTCTCTGCCTTTTAAAACACTGTCTAGTTTTGTCATAGCTTTTCTTCCAAGGAGCAGTGATATTAGAGTGGCTTTTTAAAATTTGATGGCGCTGTCTTTTATTGCTCATCTAGATAAATGGCAGGTCCAAGGTAATAGTCTTTGATATTGTCATCCAGGTGATGTATTGTGGCACTAACAAAACTTCAGTCAGCTCTTCACATAACTAAGCACAATACAAAGAGTGGAGAAAGAAAGTCATTTAACAGATTAATTTATATATTACCAAAAGATGACGTGTCGTCATCCACTACTAAATAGAGAACCACTTAGGAAATTTCAGTTTTTAGAAGGTCTCATCTGGCCATAAAATAACGTAAGAACAAAACACAAATACTCTGCATGACGTGAATATCTACATTATTCAAGTGAGGTAATATAAAAGAGCAATTTAAAATAATGTTAGACCTTAGTGATCACAGGCCATTTTAAGGTGCTTGAAAATAGGCAGTTTAGTGGGAAAGACATCATGTAGCTGGTTAGTAGCAGATCACCTTTTAGTCTAGCAAACTTTCACCTCTTATTTCTGTGCCTGAAATGAATTAGAGTCAGATCAATGGGTTGGAAATAAGTATTGAAAAGTTACTTTGGTAAAAAGTCAACTTCTAAAAATACATATAAAATTGAAAGCACTTTATAAATCTGTACTTGTTGCCAACATTAAAAAGAGAATTCAGTTAGTGATAGCATGTTTCTTCTCCTGAATAAAATGTCTTCAAAATATAGGCTAGTCGGTTCCTTGCTATGTGATTGCTTTTGTGGCTATTTTTAAAGGAAATGAGAATATCTTTGGAGTGATTGTTCATTACCTCAGCAATTTTTAAAGGCATGGTCAGCTTGTAACTTTTTAAATTTTCCTGTTGAATATAGGTTTTACAGACTAATAACCCCAAGTACATCTTTTGCTAACAGTTAATCTATATTTAAGTACAAGCGATGTTCAAGTAATAATAATTCAAATAACCAATTGAACACTTCTGTTGTTCTGAACCTCAACCGTTTTCATAGACGCAGAAATTACTTACTTAAAATCCTAGGATACATGGACAATTTACATGAGAGTTCATTTGGAGTTTCTAACAAAGACCCCACCTTCTCCTAACCAAAGCACATCATTCTGAATGTGAAAAATTCAGGGTCTTGATTTAACAAATTCATTTTGAAAACAATGCACATGAAAGAGTAAGGCAGGCAGAATCAAGCCAGTCATGCTCTCATCTCATTTCTCGAGTAGGTGGAAGTGTTGTGAAGATGCTGTGACTGGCATACTTTGTTGTTCAGTCGCTCAGTCGTGTCCAACTCTTTGCAACCCCACGGACTGCAGCATGCCAGGCTTCCCTGTCCTTCACCACCTCCCGGAGCTTGCTCAACCTCATGTGCATTGAGTTGGTGATGCCATCCAACTGTCTCATCCTCTGTCATCCTCTTCTCCTGCCTTCAGTCTTTCCCAGCATCAGGGTCTTTTCTAATGAGTCAGCTCTTTGCATCAGGTGACCAGCATATTGGAGCTTCAGCTTCAGCGTAAGGCCCTGCAAGTCATGGTGACGTGTCATGCTGTTAGTTGGTTAGTTTCTCGGTTTCTTTAGTTTCTTATTTAGGAAATCTTGTCATTGTCTTGTGGGTGAAAGTCCTGTAGACAGCGTATCATTCACACAGCAGGAGTCTGAAGGATTTAGCATCCATTCCTTCTCTGTATAACCTAAGCCTAGATATTTAGTTTTTCCATATCTTTGTTTCCTCTCCTCCAAAAGGGGACTCTGTTTCTTTAAGGTAATTTTTACTGGAGTGTAGTTGCTTCACAATGCTGTGTTAGTTTCCACTGTGCAGCAGAGAGAATCAGCTGTACGTATACATATATCCCCTCGTTTGGGGATTTCCTTCCCATTTAGCTGGCCCCAGAGCACTGAGTAGAGTTCCCTGAGCTATTTATTAAGCTTTCACCACTTATCTATTTTATACATATTACCAGTAGTGTATATATGTCAATCCCAAACTCCCACTTCATCCCACCCCACTTCTTCCCCCCTTGGCTCCATATGTTTGTTCTCTGTGTCTGTGTCTCTGTTTCTGTTTTGCAAATAAGATCATCTATACCATTTTTCTAGATTCCACGTATATGTATTAATATATGATATTTTTCTCTTTGTAACTTACCTTACTCGGTATGATAGCCTCTAGGTCCATACATGTCTCTACAGATGATCCAGTTTCATTCCTTTTTATGGTTGGTAATATTCAGTTCTATATATGTACCACAGCTTCTTTGTCCATTCCCCTATTGCTGGACATTTAGGTTGCTTCCATGTCCTGCCTATTGTAAGTAGTGCTACAGGGAACATTGGGGTGCGTGTGTTGTTTTGAATTATGGTTCTCTCTGGAAATATGCCCAGTAGTGGGATTACTGAGTCATCCCTACCCATCGATAGGGGACTTTGTTACATTTTAAAAATTTTTCAACGGCTCTACTTTTAAACTTCTCATAAATTATTTTCCTCAACCACATCAAATTTATGAGAATGTTTAAAATAAAGTTACCAGAGAAACCTTGTGATTCTCCCTTTAAGATTGCTTCCAGTGTATGGGACTCCATTTATTGAGAGAAGTGTGGTTGGTAGTCCTCATTTTTAAACTGTGGGATGATCTCAATTAATAGAGGCTAAAGAAATTAACCAAGACTAGATTTTAGGGAGGTCAATTTAGGATGGTTGATATGGGAAAAGGTTGGATTAGGGAGTAAATTTTAAAGATTTTTCTAGATTCTAAGCAAGTAATGGGAAAAACTTCACTATGCATTTCATTGCTATTTTGTAATGCAAGGGGAGCTTGGATCTCTGAACTGTTTGTATGATAATAATTAAAGTAATAATGGTTATTAACATCTGTATTAGGCTATATAGTAATTGCTGCACATTATCTAATCCTCACAACAGTGTTATCATGTAGATACTACCATTATTATCAGTTCATAGAAGAAACTCAGGTTGGTAGAATGAAAAGTCATTTGCTTAAGATTGCACGTCTAGAAAGTGCTCTGTTCTGGTCTTGACTCAAAAGCCCATATTCTTAACATTAGACATCCTGTCTCTTCTCCAAATGGCTAACAAATTTATAACATGAAAATTGCCCTAAAAACAAACTATGCTAACATCCTGTTCTGGGAACTTTTTTTAAAGAGGAGAAGGAACAAAGAGAAGCAATGGGGAGAGACTGAAAGAAAGAAGGAAGATTCTAAATATTCCTATAGATTTCTACTTTTGGCAGTAAGATTTCATTACTGAAGACACGTTTGAGTTATATAATGATGTTTGAGTAGGGATGTGTCAATGCTTTTGTATTTTTATAAAGGTAAATATTTTTGTCAGAATATTTGATGTTTGCAATGTAGCATGCAGACATCTTGATACCAGATTGTCACTGAGTTGTTACTGTTAAAAGATCCTAATTAGATTTTTAAGATTCAAATTTTTATATGTGTTGCAGTTAAGATCTGGCTACTGTGGATTAACCAGTCGATTTGTTTTAATAAATATTTATTAAATGCCTGCTGTGAGAGAAGCACTGTGTCAAGTGCTGGAGATAGAATTAAAGACAAATAAGATATAGTCTCTGCCTTAGTGACCTTACCATCTCATGTGTGAGACAATCAAGTAAGCAGGTAACTGTAAGTGTAAGCTCAGGGTGTTAGGCCAGCTCGTAGGGAGAAGTGACTTGCTGTAGAGATCACATGCGGCTTACAAAAAAAGGAGGCCTTTGAAATGTCCTGCATGAGGAATAGGGATTACCTATTGTGACATATGAGCTTTCCCTTGGTTGATTAACTATATTATTAGAAATACCAGAGGGATCTTTTAACAATAGCAATGCCTAGGCCCAACCCCAAAGATTCTGATTATTTAGTTTGGGTGGAGCCCAGACATGAGTACTTTTTAAAAGAAGCCTAGTTATTCTTAGGTGTTGCTGTGGTTGGACACCACTCAGATATTTCAGACATTGTTCCTAAAATGCTGCATGTGGACAAGAACACTTTTATACTTCTTGATGTTGCTTAGAGAGAACATGTTACTAGGGAAAAGAAAATTGAGATAAATAAATGTTACTTCAAAATAAAGAAGCAGAGGTTTTAAAATATAAAAGCTACTCTTTCTTAAAATTGAACAGCTTCCCTAGGTAAGAATAATTATTTCAGAAAACTGAAGAAATACTAAGTCGTCTCTCATATCCCATTTAAACATATTCAGAGTACAAAATTGGTCCCATGGACTTATTACCCAAAGTCCTGCATTGAAATATTAATACGCACAAAAGAACATTTGTTCTTGAACACAGACGTAGTTATCCAGGTCTGGAAGATTAGAATGGTAAGTGCCTAAGGACTTGTCATGGGTTGTTGACTAGAAGTGAGCAGGTGAATGACGGATAAAGGTTTGGGTAGAATAGTAGTGAATGGGTGGTAATGGTTAGTCAGTGTAGGGTTCCTGCTGTTGATAGATACTTACAGGCTACATGTTGTTTCGTTTCTTCGAAGTATCCCTCTGAAGAGGAGAAAAAGTGTTGCCTTTTAAATTTTTTTCTGTTTTTCCAAGAAGAGAAAGGTTTAGGATGCAAGAGGTAACATTTTTTTTCCTTTTTTATTATCTTTTTTACAGTACTTTTATGTGCCAAGTCCTATGCTCAGGAGTACTCAGGCATTACTCAGGCATTGTTGTATTTGATTCAGAGAATACTATACCCTGAATACTCAGGCATTACTCAATACTCATTACTCGTACTCATTACTCAGGCATTACTCAGGCATTACTCAGGATTACTCATGTGTTACTCAGGCATTGTTGTATTTGATTCAGAGAATACTCATAAAGTGGTTACTCCAACTAGTCCCCTTTTAGAGTCAAGAAAAGTGGTGTTCAGAAAGGTTAATTAACTTGCCTGGTGTCACACAGCCAGTAAACGGTGAAAGTGAAAGTGAAGTCGCTCAGTCGTGTCTGACTCTTAGCGACCCCATGGACTGCAGCCTACCAGGCTTCTCCGTCCATGGGATTTTCCAGGCAAGAGTACTGGAGTAGGGTGCCATTGCCTTCTCCATAAACGGCAAAGGTGCGATTTAAATGAAAGCTTAACTGGAAGCACAGGGAAAGCTAACTGTGTGCTCTCTGGAAGACTGTGTTAGAATGATAGGATATTAACCTGCAGACAATTGTGTTTAGTGTCTAGGCCCTTTTTGCTTCATTCACTCTGATTGTATTGTTCAGAAAACTGCTATCCAGATCCATTAAATAAATTGCCCCAAATCACACAAGTAGGTAAAGTTAGAAAGGGACCAGACTTAAGGATTTTTGACCCCAAGATCAGTGTCCTTTCCACAATCGCACACTCTACTGCCCTTTATTTTGTTGTTCTTGCATTTTGAGTTACTAGCCTGGTTTTCTTTTTGTGTTACAATTTGTCTCCTGAAGGTCAAGTAACCTGGTTTGGTTACGGAAGTCCTCGTAGCTTCTGGGACTATATCAGAGTGGCTTGCCGGAAAGTTTCACAGAACTGTACCTGCAGCATTGAGAATATGGAACATGTCAGTTCCTCCAGAGCTAAGGTAAGACCTCAGTAGGAATGTGCAAGGTGTGCGTGTGCTCTCCGCCTGAGCATTTGACCCAAACAGAGAATTCAAGCTCCTTGCTGTATACAATATTTCCTTTCTTTGTTGAAATTAAGCACTTGACCATATTTAACATCATTCAGAAGTTAATTTTTTTTTTACTAGTTATTTTAGAGTGCTCTTGAATCTTCTCTGTTGCCTTATAAGTAGCAAGAAGGCATGAAGCTAGTCACTGTGAGTTTCTTTTTTGAGAAGCACAGTGAAATATTTCCCAGTCTGTGAATTTTCAGCAGCTCTTCATGTCCTGCACTGGCAGTCCACGTGTCAGACTGTGTTCACATAATTCCAGATGTGATTTGCCTGTTGCACCGGGTTGCTATCGCATTACTGGTGCAGAAGCAGTGGTAGGTAAAATTGCTGCTGCCTTGGCACCAAGTAAAACAGTGGCAACAAACTATTCTACTAGTCATTGAGTTCTTCCCCATCATGCACTCAGTCTTAAAAAAAAAAAAGCCACTTTCACTTAATGTTTGTAATGGTAGACATTATTAATTTAATTAAATCTCAGCCTTTGGAAGCCTTTCTTCTTAGTATTTTGAGTGACACAGTGGGGAGCATGCATAAAGCATTTCGGCAGCATACTGAAACATGGTGGTCGTCTCGAGGAAAAGTGCTCGTGCAACCGTTTGAATTGTTAGCTGAACTAGATGCTTTTGTTGTGTAATAGTATTTTTACTTGAAAGAAAAACATTCAAACTATAGCTTTTTTGATTTAGGCATTTGTAGACAGTCCTTAAATAAAGATGAATGAAGTAAGTCTGTTCCAACAAGAAGAACAGCTTGACAGTGTTTGTTGCCAATGTTAAAATTAAAGCTTTCAGGTAAAAATGAGAATTTGGGAAAACTTAGAGTGTATTCACAAGCTTGATAGCTTCCTAGGACTTAAAAGACTTTTCTGATAACATTAATATTAACAAAAATGTATTTATCTTGTTTAATGGAATGTGTAATATTTTTAAGTTAGTGTGTTAGTCATGTCTGACTTTTTGCAACTCCATGGATTGGGGACTACCAGGCTCCTCTGTCCATGGGGTTTTCCAGGCAGGAATACTGGAGTGGGGTTGCCATTCCCTTCTCTAGGGATCTTCCCGACCTAGGGATCAAACCCGAGTCTCCTGTATTGCAGGCAAACTCTTTACTGTCTGAGCCAATAGGGGATACATTGAAGTCAATAAATGTCTTCATTTCTAAGTCAACTGTGACTAGTTTTTTTGTAAAAATTTTTTTCTCATAGATGTTTAAATCTCTTTTGTTTCTTTTTTACTTTAGCAGATTTCATTTTTGTCACAATTGTTATCTTAGTGGTCTTTTGGCCTCCGTTTTCTTTAACTATTAAATTTATTCATTTATTTACTTTCTAATTGTCTGATTGAATACAGGTTTTTAAAATGTGCAATTTGAATTCTCTTTTGCATCTTAACTGAGTTTGTATCTTGGCTTCTGTAGGTTAAGGTGAAAAGACTTGTTCAGTCACTCAGTCATGTCCGGCTGTTTGTGACCCCATGGACTATAGCATGCCAAGCTTCCCTGTCCTTCACTCTCTCCCAGAGTTTGTCAGACTCATGTCCATTGAATCAATGATGCCATCCACCCATTTCATTCTTTGTTGCGCTCTTCTCCTTCTGCCCTCAGTTTCCCCAGCATCAGGGTCTTTTCCAGTGAGCTGGCCCTTCACATCATATGGCCAAAATTTTGGAGCTTCAGCATCAGCATCAGCCCTTCCAGTGAATATTCGGGCTTGATTTCCTTTCGGAGTGACTGGTTTGATCTCCTTGCTGTCCAAGGGACTCTTAAGAGACTTCTCTAGCATCAAGGTTCAAAAGCATCAATTCTTAAGCGCTCATCCTTTTTTATGGTTGAACTCTCACATCCATACATGACTGTTGAAAAAACCATAGCTTTAATTATACAGACCTTTGTCGACAAGGTGATGTGTCTGCTTTTTAAAACACTGCCTAGGTTTGTCGTAGCTTTTCTTTCAAGGACCAAGTGCCTTTAGTTTCATGGCTGCAGTCACGGTCCACAGTGATTCTGGAGCCCAAGAAAATAAAGTCTGTCGCTGTTTCCATTGTTTCCCCATCTATTTGCCATGAAGTGATGGGACCAGATGCCATGAGATTAGTTTTTTGAAAATGTTGCATTTTAAGCCAGCTTTTTCGCTCTCCTCTTTCACCTTCATCAAGAGACTCTTTAGTTCCTCTTCGCTTTCTGCCATTAGGGTGGTGTCATCTACATATCTGAAGTTATGGATATTTCCCCTGGCAGTCTTGATTCCAGCCTGTGATTCATCTAGCCTGGCATTTCACATAATGTACTCTGCATGTAAGTTAAACAAGCAGGGTACAGTATACAGCCTTGAAGTACTCCTTTCCCAATTTGGAGCCAGCCTGTTGTTCCATGTCTGGTTCTAGCTGTGGCTTCTTCCTGCATACAGGTTTCTCAGGAGGCAGGTCAGGTGGTCTGGTATTCCCATCTCTTTCAGAATTTTCCACAGTTGTTGTGATGCACACAGTCAAAGCCTTTAGCATAGTCAATGAAGCAGATGTTTTTCTGAAATTCTCTTGCTTTTTCTGTGATTCAGTGGATGTTGGCAATTTGATCTCTGGTTCATCTGCCTTTTCTAAGTCCAGTGTGTACATCTGAAAGTTCTCGGTTCATGTAATGTTGTAGCCTAGCTTAAAGGATTTGAGCATTACCTTGCTAACATGTGAAATGAGCGCAACTGTATGGTAGCTTGAGCATTCTTTGGCATTGCCCTTCTTTGGGATTGGAATGAAAACTGACCTTTTCCAGTCCTGTAGCCACTGCTGACTTTTCCAAATTTGCTTCTGTATTGAGTACAGCACTTTCACAGCGTCATCTTTTAGGGTTTGAAATATCTCAGCTGGAATTCCATCACTTCCCCTAGCTTTGTTTGTAGCAATACTTCCTAAGGCCCACTTGACTTCACATTGCAAGATGTCTGACTCTAGGTGAGTGATCACACCATCGTGGTTATCTGGGTCATGAACATCTTTCTTGTATAGTTCTTCTTCTGTGTATTCTTGCCACCTATAATATCTTCTGCTAGGTCCATCCCATTTCTGTCCTTTATTGTGCCCATCTTTGCATGAAATGTTCCCTTGGTATCTCTGATTTTCCTGAAGAGATCTCTAGTCTTTCCCATTCTGTTGTTTTCCTCTGTTTCTTTGCAATGTTCACTTAATAAGGCTTTCTTATCTCTCCTTGGTGTTCTTTGGAACTCTGCATTCAGATGGATGTATCTTTCCCTTTCTCCTTTGCCTGTAGCTTCTCTTCTTTAAGGCCTCCTCAGACGACCATTTTGCCTTGTTGCATTTCTTTTTCTTGGAGATGGTTTTTGTCACCGCCTCCTGTACAATGCTAGGAACCTCCATCCATAGTTCTTCAGGCACTGTCTATTAGATCTAATCCCTTGAATCTATGTGTCACTTCCTCTATATAATCATAAGGGATTATATTAATAGAAGTTATCCCAGTGATACAGAAACTTTATTTTCTTATTTTCAAATTAAAAGCAGGAGAGATTAACATGACAAGTGTATTCTAAACCCCTTCAATATAGGGGAGAATGTATTTATATAACTAGCATTTACCAAAATACAAAAGGTTGACCTGGGAAGACCAAAGAATCCGAAACTCCAGTTGACCAGCTCTCTTAAGAAGCCTTGGGAGTAGGCCCTACACAGCAAGATGCTGCCCAGCAGAGATGGGTTAATATTTATTCTGTAAAAAAACTGGTATTGAGTATCAAAACACCACAGAACAATCACCTTCTAAATCCTGTTTTTATATCTTTGTTTTGCTCAGGCCTCAAACAGAGTCCATCCCCAGGCAAGGATCCTGGAGTGTGTTGCCATTTCCTTTTCCAGGGGATTTTCCCAACCCTGGGATAGAACTCAGGTCTGCCTCATTGCAGGCAGACTCTTTACCATCTGAGCCACCAGAGAAGCCTCCATTTATTCATACTTGAAGGGGAAGAAAGATCTACTACTAGTCTGGAAAAGTCTGCAGGCAAAGATTACACCTGTCTTTCTTCACTGTAGTGCAAAGAGCAAAGTACTTAATCTACTCAGTGCATCACATCTGCCAGGTGTCAGGATTGAAGGATTAAACAGATATCTCAGGGGGCAGGTTTACTGAGCCTTTGAACTGCAGTTCGGAGTGACTGCTAGCATGTATAACACTCTTATCCAGCCTTGATATTTGGGAAACCGTACCAGAACCTGAGCACCAAACTTACGTTTTAAACAGTGTGTAACTCAGTAGGCTTGGGACCAAAACTAAGGTATTCGTTTTTGATTTCTATTTAAGAAACCAGATTCATTCTGATTACACTTTTAGGGTTATGTGAACATTTTAAATAGTCAAAGACAGGATGCCCTGTGGCGCAATGATTGTTTCAGCCCAGAGACATTCTCTAAATTGATTGATTGAATCAGGATTGCCTGTGTCTTCGTATCACTGAACAGCTGAGATTCACATTGTAGAAACTTGCTGCCACAAGAGATGTGACCTTAGTCACCGTAATCTGAGACCTGTAAAAGGTAGACATTCCCTTTCTTTGCTTACTCTGTGACTAGTTGACCTCATTTTCCAGGGCCTGTTCATAACCTGTCAATGAAATGGAATATTTGAATTGAAGATTGTGACTGTAATCTTTACATTGCAGCTGTATTTGCAGCTCTTCTTTCTATAGTATACAAGGGATCTTCCCTGACAGTCCAGTGTTTACCACTCTGTTTCCACTGCAGAGGGCATGCGTTTGATCCCTGGTCAAAGAACGAAGATCCCGCAGGCCCACCAGTGCAGCCAAAAATAAAAAGTATAATATGCAGGAATTTGGGGACATAGGATTTCTCTACATCAGCTTATTTAGCTGTCAGGCTAGAATTAGCTTTCTGAGAAAAATAACTTCATATCAACAGGAACCTATTTTGCTTGCTTCTGAACTCGTCCATCTTCCCTATCTGCTAAGGTGGGCCAATTACTTGTAAGCATAATATTAATACATGACCTTTGACATAAGGTCCACTGAAATTGGATCCTTAGTTACTATTATTGTTTATCTTGCAGATCTTTCCATTGGATTTTCTTAGTATCCCAGCTGATTTCAAGTTCAGGATAGCCTTCTTCCCCTTTAGTTAGTCTCTGGCCTGAAAGTATGAACTCTGTACTGTCGTTGAGTTCTTCCTTCTTCCTGCATATCTTGTGTGAATTTTTTGTTTGTTTGTTTTTAAGAGCGTTCTTATTTTTAAAATTCTTATTTAAGGCTGTGTTAGGCTTTCCTAATTTGTGGTTCCTTACCCTATGTATTCTTTGTGGCCAAAGATGGAGAAGCTCTATACAGTCAGCAAAAACAAGACCAGGAGCTGACTGTGGCTCAGATCATGAACTCCTTATTGCTAAAATCAGATTGAAATTGAAGAAAGTGGAGAAAACCACTAGATCATTCACGTATGACCTAAATCAAATCCCTTATGACTATACAGTGGAAGTGAGAAATAGATTTAAGGGACTAGATCTGATAGACAGAATGCCTGATGAACTATGGACGGAGGTTCGTGACATTGTACAAGAGACAGTAATAAAGACCATCCCCAAGAAAAAGAAATGCAAAACAGCAAAATGGCTGTCTGGGGAGGCCTTACAAATAGCTGTGAAAAGAAGGGAAGTGAAAAGCAAAGGATAAAAGGAAAGATAAATGCATTTGAATGCAGAGTTCCAAAGAATAGCAAGGAGAGGTAAGAAAGCCTTACTCAGTGATCAGTGCAAAGAAATAGAGGAAAACGACAGAATGGGAAAGACTAGAGATCTCTTCAAGAAAATCAGAGATACAAAGGGAACATTTTATGCAAAGATGGGCTCAATAAAGGACAGAAATGGTAGCGACCTGACAGAAGCAGAAGATACTAAGAAAAGGTGGCAAGAATACACAGAAGAACTGTACAAAAAAGATCTTCACGACCCAGATAATCACGATGGTGTGATCACTCACCTAGAGCCAGACATCCTGGAATGAGAAGTCAAGTGGGCCTTAGCAAACATCACTATGAACAAAGCTAGTGGAGGTGATGGAATTCCAGTTGAGCTATTTCAAATCCTGAAAGACGATGCTGTGGAAGTGCTGCACTCAAAATGCCAGCAAATGTGGAAAACTCAGCAGTGACCACAGGACTGGAAAAGGTCAGTTTTCATTCTAATCCCAAAGAAAGGCAATGCCAAAGAATGCTCAAACTACTGCACAATTGCACTCATCTCACACGCTAGTAAAGTATTGCTTAAAATTCTCCAAGCCAGGCTTCAGCAATACGTGAACCGTGAACTTCCAGATGTTCAAGCTGGAAAGAAAGCTGAGCGCTGAAGAATTGATGCTTTTTAACTATGCTGTTGGAGAAGACTCTTGAGAGTCCCTTGGACTGCAAGGAAATCCTACCAGTCCATCCTAAAGGAGATCAGTCCTGGGTGTTCATTGGAAGGACTAATGCTGAAGCTGAAACTCCAATCCTTTGGCCACCTGATGTGAAGAGCTGACTCATTGGAAAAGACCCTGATCCTGGGAAAGATTGAGGGCAGAAGGGGACAACAGAGGATGAGATGGTTGGATGGCATCACTGACTTGATGGACATGGGTTTGGGTGGACTCTGGATGTTGGTGATGGACAGGGAGGCCTGGCATGCTGTGGTTCATGGGGTCACCAAGAGTTGGACACAACTGAGGGACTGAACTGAACTGAAATCCATGCCTCTATTTTTAACCCATTGAATATCAACAACTAACTATAGGTCTAATACCTACTGTAATTCGAAGTAGGTCTGTGGGTAAAATGTGTTTCCAGAAATCTGTAAAAAGTAGAACATGATATAAAAGTGATCTGGGATTGCTATTGGCAACACAGTCACAGTTACTGTTGACACTACAGAGGCTTGTTGCCTGCACTGATAATCGAAGGAAATGCTGAATTTTGGTTAGGGGTTAGCAAAGTTAAAAGTGTAAGTTTTTCCCTGGTCAAATTCCTTAACCAGGGATTCCAGGTCGAGTGCCTCTGTTCTAAGGGGAGTTGATAGACAAAAATGTATGGGCCAGAACAAACCCCCTAATAAAGGCTACTCAACTCTCCAACCAGTTTTCTTTAAATAATAACATACCCTAATATAACTGAAGTATGACTCCATGTAAAATATTTTCTTTTGCCATTCTGCAGGACTCCTGATACCCCTGACTCTATGAAAGAGAAATTCTCTGGAAATTCTCCAGCCTTGAAAGCAAAGGTTCCCCACTCCCCTCTTTTTCATTTTCTGTTTTCCTATTCCTTAAGTCCTCTTGACAGCCAGCCTGTGCCTGGTTCTCTAACTTCTTCCTTTTTCTCTCTCACTGCTGCTTCCTGCACACAATAGCCCACACACCTCAGGATGTGAGTGTAATCAGTGCCGCTCCATTAGCTGCAAAAGGCAAGCCATCTAAGCGAAGGTAATTACAGCATGTCCATCCTTTTCCCCGGAATCCGTGTCACATTGGGGCTGATGTAAACCTCCCTGCCCGCACCTTGCAGCCGGGCCACCTGGGATTCAGCGCTGGGCGTGGGGTGCCAGCTGTCTCCCCAGGGACGCAGCTCTGCTAAGTCATGCTGGCCATGAAGGTTGATGGTGAGGTTCTCCCAGGGTTGGGAGTTCAGTCCTGAATCAGCTATGGGAACACTGGTGGGACTGGTGGGGACCAAGGGAGATGGGTCCAGGCCAGTAGAGAAAAGGCTCAGATGGGTTCTGGTCCAAGCTGACCCTGCATTGGTTCAATTCCTGGGAAGCTGGGTATCTCCACAGGTTACTTGTTTGATGGGTTTTGTCCCTTAAACCTCTGGCTGTCCAGGAGGGGAATATAGCTAAGATTATGGATTCTTTTTATATTTCCCTCTTCATTTTCTGGTAGGTGTCAGAAACATCTAGAAAATGCCAAAAAGATTGAAATTAAAAAAGCTATTTCAGCAAACATTTCTATGGGCATTGCCTTCCTGCTAATATATGCATTGTACGCACTGGCCTTCTGGTATGGATCCCCTCTAGATATAGCCAAAGAATACACTATTGGAAATGCAATTACAATAAGTTGTTTTCCTAATATTTGTGACAAATCTAAAAATATTATTTATCTATCTACCTCTTCTTTCATTTTCCTCCTTTTTGAAGAATGAACCATGGTTGTAACCTTTTTACTGTGGCATATCTTTGCTCAGTCCTGTGGGCAGAGCTGGGCTTCTAGAATACACAGAGCATCACAAATGGTTAGACCAATTTAGAAACATATGGAGCATATAAAGAAAGATGGAAAGAATTTATGAAAGAACAAATATCAATTGGCATAGTATGTCTCTCATAGTATGAGAGAACATTAAATTTGTATCATATTGGCTATCGAAATACAAGGTGAAAAGTGATTTTAGTTTTTTTTCCTTTATAAAATGAAAATAAGTTCATTTATTGATTAGAAAAATTATACATACTAGTTATACAAAAGATTAGAATACTTTTAAAAATTAGAAATTACTTAGAATTACTTATGATTTTAAAATACATATACACTTAATGATAACTTTTGGTGTATATCTTACAGATTATTTTCTGTATATGGGTTTTTTTCTCTTGAAACCTAAATTGCATTAGGCATATCTTTTTGTAAATTTTTTTTATAAACTAGCAACATATTGTGACCTTCTTTCCATGTCAGTGGTGGTCAGGACAACACGTAACCATTCAACTAGCCATGTTTTAAAACCTGCACTTCCCTGTCTTTCTAAACAGAGGACATGGAACAGTTTGACCCCTTGATGATGACTTAGGGGCATTATGGAAATTTATCATTTCAGAATGTTCTCTAGAGTGGTACCTTCAGACCCCCATTGAAGTGTTGAGGGCTGTTTGGCTGGATGAGGTTTCATCGCTGCAGAGTCTGTTTTTTCTCATGTTGGTCCCCTCTCCTTGTCAGCTTAGAAGCACTCCACCTCTCTTTACTTCCTCATTTGCTAAATTTTACAAAGCAGGGAGATTGAGAATGACTCTGGCATTCATCCTCTCTGGCCTGGGCTCCCCATTTGTTGGGTGTAGACAGTGACTTCTCCCAAATAGGGGAGCAGAGTGACTCCCATGATGCAGGGAGCCCAGTGATGGCCTCTTCATAAAGACCAAGAACTCGAGTGTGTTAACTTTCTAGCATTGCTTCTGGTAGGGACATTTTTTTGCTCTTGCTGGTCCTTCTCTGTATTGCAGATAGTAGATAGATATTTGAGTTCTGGTATGTTAAGCATTATTGTTATTTGTCATCTTCTGAAAAAAGCCAAACTATAAGTAGATGTTTCACCATGCCCAGAGAGAAAGGAGTCATTTCTCTTCATTTAGGTTTTTCTCAGTTAATGTATGCTAATAACCTGGATTCCTGAAACTACAGTCTTGACTTTTCTGTATCAATTTGTTTTCCTAGTGAAAAAAAGATGAAGGGAAATGTGTTAAGTTTGTGTGCTATAGTACAGACTAATTGTGTAGAGGAATTATTAATTAATGCACACAGATGTGATTTATAATGCATGAACTATTACTTTTTAATGTTAAAAATCTTATCAAAATGTGTGTATATATATATAACATGGCACTTTTTAAGGAAAGTTATATGGGGCCAAAATCTACTTTGTTGCATCTTGAACATTCTATGTAATTCCATGCATAGTTAGAGAAAGTAATTTAGTACTGAATAATACTGACGGAAAATATTTTCCTCTGGTGGCAATGGCTTCAGAATCAAGGCAACATCTTTGAAAAATCATTGTCATTTTGTCTAAGCCCAGGAGAAGAACAACCAGTAGTTTGACAAGATAGATGAAAAAATATTTTTGAGGTTAAAGAAACTCATTTGTGCAACAAAATTCTGTAGTTACCTTGTAAATTTTGCTCTTGTGCTGAAAAAAATTTTCAAGGGATAGACCTAATCTTGACGCTTTGGTGGCCTGTATTCCAAACACATGTGTGTGAGATGACAGTGGACACTGGAATGGGACATGTGACTTTCCCTTGTGTTCTTTTGCTCAGGTCTTTTTCTCAATCCTGATCGGCGCCTTCAGCATTGGACAGGCTGCTCCATGTATCGATGCTTTTGCCAATGCGAGAGGAGCAGCAAATGCGATCTTTGCTATTATTGATAGTGTGAGTCATTTATTATTTTTAATGCTGAAAATTTTTTTAAGGCCTGGATAATTAGATCTGGCTTTATGTTAAATGTCCTGTAAAAATTAAGTGACATGAAAAATTTCTGCTTATTAATGAATAAAACCAAATGCCTCTTTTGAATATTTGTGAAAGTTTGAAAAAAAATACCTCTTTTTCAAGGTTAATAATTTGCATTATATTCTGAGTCTGAGAACTCACAGGATCCCAAGATCAGTAATCAAAACCAGCTCTAAATGATGAGGAAACTTTTTTTGGTTAAGCCTAGACTTGACTATTTGTAACATTCATACTGGTTCCAAATTAAAGAATCAAAACCAAAATAATAATAAAGAATAGAAATGGGATTTCAAGTGAGGAATAAATGAGGTTAGGAGTGCTTATTACTGTGCCTGCCTTAAGTTGCTGCTGCTGCTAAGTAGCTTCAGTCATGTCCAACTCTGCGTGACCCCATAGACAGCAGCCCACCAGGCTCTGCCATCCCTGGGATTCTCCAGGCAAGAACACTGGAGTGGGTTGCCATTTCCTCCTCCAATGCATGAAAGTGAAAAGTGAAAGTGAAGTCGCTCAATCGTGTCCGACTCTTTGCAACCTCATGGACTGCAGCCTACCAGGCTCCTCTGCCCATGGGATTTTCCAGGCAAGAATACTGGAGTAGGGTGCCATTGCCTTCTCCTGCCTTAAGTTAGGGTTTAATAAATTTTAAGTTTTGAGTTAGCCAATTGGGGAATAAAAGGCAGAATGTGCTAAGAACTTTTATAAAGGAGAACAGGTTGTTTTTTTTTTTTTTTAAAGAATTCTGTCTCCAATAAACTGTATTTTAAAGAAAAAATATTTCTGAATGCTTATCTTTAATCAAACAGCACTGATCTCATTTGGGAAAGTGCATCTGAACTAGTGTGTTATTAGTAGAGTTCAAAGCAAAGATGTTTGTCTTCCTAGTTTTTCTCCTTTTCTCTTTGATTTTGTAGCCAGACTGAGAACATTATGCTTTGTAGACAGGATGAGTGGATGGAAAAATGATTGGTGGGAACAAAATTGATAGTATGTTTTGCTGTGGGTTGCCCTCTCCCTCTGGAGAAGGCAATGGCACCCCACTCCAGTACTCTTGCCTGGAAAATCCCATGGATGGAGGAGCCTGGTTGGCTGCAGTCCATGGGGTCGCTAAGAGTCAGACACGACTGAGCGACTTCACTTTCACTTTTCACTTTCATGCATTGGAGAAGGAAATGGCAACCCACTCCAGTGTTCTTGCCTGGAGAATCCCAGGGATGGCAGAGCCTGGTGGGCTGCTGTCTATGGGGTCACACAGAGTCGGACATGACCCAAGTGACTTAGCAGCAGCCCTCTCCCTCAAAAAAAAAAATCACTTTGTATATCATATAATTTTGAATCAATTGTATTGCATAAGTTATCCTGACTGAAGTGAAATAAAGAAAATCATTTTGACACATTAAAGGTGGTCTCTGCATTTACACAAAGAAAATGCTAACTAGCTAACTGAAATGTAATTGTGTGTCCAAGCAATTGCTGTTTCATTAATCTAAGTCATGAGAAAATTGGTCAGCTTCTGCATGTATTGAAAATTTACATCATTCCAAACTAAGTTGTCCCTGACCAATTTTTCAATCTTCTCAATCCAGTCCGTCACACTTATTGTTTAGGAATAAGCTAATTTTCACTAAATGCTGAAATACCTGGATATATCAGTTCAGTTCAGTTCAGTTAAGTCGCTCAGTCGTGTCCGACTCTTTGCGACCCCATTAATCGCAGCACGCCAGGCCTCCCTGTCCATCACCAACTCCCAGAGTTCACTCAAACTCACATCCATCGAGTCGGTGATGCCATCCAACCATCTCATCCTCTGTCATCCCCTTCTCTTCCTGCTCCCAATCCCTCCCAGCATCAGGGTCTTTTCCAATGAGTCAACTCTTCGCATGAGGTGGCCAAAGTACTGGAGTTTCAGCTTTAGCATCATTCCCTCCAAAGAACACCCAGGGCTGATCTCCTTTAGAATGGACTGGTTGAATCTCCTTGCAGTCCAAGGGACTCTTAAGAGTCTCTCCAACACCACGGTTCAAAAGCATCAATTCTTCGGTGCTCAGCTTTCTTTACAGTCCAACTCTCACATCCATACATGACTACTGGAAAAACCTGGATATATCAATTATAGTATATTTTGTAATTACAGTTGTAGGAATGTACATTTTGAAAATTTATGAGGATATGCCAGAAACTTAAAGTGAAATATCATATGAAATGAAAAGAATATGTCCCTTATGTACTTTTTAAGAAAAACCTATTTTCAGAGAAGGAATACTTCCTTAAACACATAAACATAAACATACAGACACACACACACACACACAGTCTTCAACTTGGGTTCTGACTCATGTGAAGGGAATTATGCTTTTCTGGGTCCTGTTTTTGGCATTGCTGAGGCCTATTCCTTAAAAATGCAGTTGTTTGTCCTATGATGGAATAGCCATTGAATTTTGTTTTGTTTAGGATCCTAAAATTGACAGTTTTTCAGAGAGAGGACACAAACCAGACAACATCAAAGGGAATTTGGAGTTCAGAGATGTTCATTTCTCTTATCCTGTTCAGCCTGATGTCCAGGTATTATAAGTTATATTTATAGGGATTCCTAATTTAGATTGTTAATCATCTTCAGGAATCCACAGTCTCTATTATTTTGATATGTATGTGCCTTTTCCTTTGGGGATTATAGTCCCTTATTTAATACTATTTTTCCAAATTTAAAATTGAGTCAGATTACTTCTCTTTCAGGCTTTTGATGTGAAGTGCACTCTTTTTCTCTCTTCCCTTAAAGATCTTGAAGGGCCTCAACCTGAAGGTAGAGAGCGGGCAGACGGTGGCCGTGGTTGGGAACAGCGGCTGTGGGAAGAGCACAGTAGTCCAGCTGGTGCAGAGGCTGTATGACCCTGATGTGGGGAGTGTAAGTGGGAAGAACCCCGCTCTTCAAAATGGGAAGCTGGGTATCAAATAGCCCTTAGAAATTTTTTATCCGGTAACATATTTGCATGTGAATCCAATTTTGGTTAAAAAAAGAAAAAGGCTATGGAATTGCAATGCATCTGGATAAGACCTTCAAACCCTTGGGATATTTTGACAAAAGTAGTCAAGATGATAAAACTCAAAGAAGCTAGACAGTGCTCTCCTCTGTTCCAACTAAGCTTTTCATAGTCTACTATGTCACCAGAAAATAGTCATCCAAACCACTGAGAGGATTATTTTCAATGACTGACTTAGTTTGGTTAAAAATGTTCCACATTAGTAATTGTCAATAAGCTTGTGTTCGGGGTCACAAGGAATCTTAGGGCAGTAATTAAATTCATCAAAGACAGTTGAGTTTTCTTCAGTGTTGGAATATCTGAAGGGGAAAGTGGAACAGTCTCCATGAAACTGGGGACGTGAGAAACAGTAACGGCCTAGGGTATAGTTTTTTGATCTTTTAAAATTTTTATTATAAATTGAAACTTACCGAAAAGTTGCAAGTAAGGAACTCACATATACTCTTCACCCAGATTTATTCATTGTTTTTATTTTGACCTACTTGCCTATTACCATCTCTTTCTTACTGCATGTTTGTGTGTATGTATAAGACCAACACAAACATACATACCAGTTTTTTCCTGAACCTTTGAGAATAAGTTAAAGATGTTATGCCCTTTGATCGTTACGTACATTAGAATATAATTTCTTTTTTTAAATAATGTTATTGGATTATAGGTTGTTTTACAATGTGTGTTCGTTTCAGGCGTATAGCAAAGCAGAATGTATTTTCTGAGAAGACAACATGCTTTTACTTCATCACAAAACAATTATCAAAATCAGTAAATTTAACATTAATACAGTAGGGGCCCACAGTAAATATTCAAATTTGCTCAGTTGTACTGACTTGCGAACATTGAGTTTACCTGACATTGAAATGTACTATAATTATGAAAACAGAAGTTTACAAGTTACACAAAAAAACAAAAACAATAAGGCATTAATACAGAACAGAGATTCTACGATACGCGAATTATTTACTTTCTTTAATAAAATTAACAAAATTTCTTTGAAAAATCTGATACACCAAGTAGGAACATGGACCCCTTCTCATTTCCTAAAGCAAACTCTAGGTTGGTTGAAGTATAAACAGTTTTCTTCATTTTTCAAAAAGAACCTAGTAAATACTTACATTGAGGATAAGCATTTGAAAACATTAAAAAAATTACTATTGGAGTAATGCATTTTTAAAAGAAAATACATGTCAGCAGGAAAAAAAAGTCTTCAGAAATTCTGAACTCAGAGGTATTCACTGTTCACATTGTAATTTAAGTTTGCTTACTGCTGAAATAATGGAAAAAATGCCCAGTGATACAGCTGATTGATTTAATTTTCCCTTAAACCTCTCTTCAATAAAAATCAGTAAAGCTATAGTTTAAGAAAGAAAGAAATTGGAATGAAAAATTTATGATACATGGTAAAACTATTATATTACTATTTTATAAATTAATATGAATCTATCAGAGGCTATGAACATGCATATCTTTTGAGAATAAATGTAGATTTGTAAAAAGTCAAGAAATGCTCAATTTCACTTATGTATGAATTACATATAAGCTACATCATACACTTATTAATTAGAAAAGACAGATTAATATGATAAAAGCCAGTAAATTACAGTAAAGCAAATATATATTTATATATTCCTGCTCCCACTGTGAATTATTAAAAATCTTTTTAGAGAGTTTGTTCAACCTTTATTCAGCAAATAATAAATACCCAACATGTGCCAGTCATTGTATGAGTTAAGCAATTATTACTGGAGAAGAAAAAATAAAACATACTCTTCAGTCTGGTAATTCTGTCCTTCTACTATGATTGTCCCTCATTGTTTGCACAAAGCCAAATACTCAGCAGGTGGGAAATGCTGAAGTACATTATGGTATTGATATATTATGTAGAGTAAAACATCATAATGCCATCAAAGTGATATGTAGACTAGGTAGGCAAATGGACACTTTAATTCAGATTTAATAATGGTAAGCAAAATTCATAGTTATGCCAAAATACATAACTCAATATGTAATCATTTATGGAGAATATTCCATCCATGAAAAACAGTATACATAAGATAATAAAATCAAAAGAGAGAATAGACTTTATTTTTAGCCTTGCACATTGCTCTTTATTTCCAATTCCCATTTCTAACCACTGAAATATGTTAAATATTAGCTAAGGTTGTTTTTTTTTGTTTTTTGTCTTGTCAGCAAACAGATTTTATTGAGCTATATTCTAAAAATAATATGTAAAGTTTTGATAAAGATTATTTAAAAGATGGTTTTACCAATGTTGAAAACATCTCAATTAAAATAATAGATTCCAGTGTATAAATTGAATGGTAATAATTTAAATAAAAGATTAATGGGGAACACATGTATACCTGTGGTGGATTCATTTTGATATTTGGCAAAACTAATACAATTATGTAAAGTTTAAAAATTAAATAAAATTTAAAAAAAAAGATTAAAGCATTTAAAATATAAGATCTTTGTAAACACAGCAAGCAGAAATAGCTGATAATCCCGTTAAAAGTGTCTTTTAAAGGAATAAAGATATAAATTACTGGTGCTGACTTTTAATATTATGTGAGTGCTAATGAAGAAACTTTATTATCAGGAATTCCCTGGCCGTCCAGTGGTTATCACTCAGCACTTTGACTGCAGTGGGCCTGGATTTGATTCCTTGCTTGAGAACCAGGATCACACCAGCCAAGTGGCATGGCCAAAAAAAGGAAAGAAAAACTTTTATTAGCACCATTTTATTTACATGTCATGTGGTAAAATAATAAATAGCTCACTCAGTTTGTATGGATCCATTGCATTTATTGTTATTTTTTTTTTAATTGGTGGATAATTCCTTTACAATGGTGTCTTGGTTTCTGCTGCACAACGTGAATCACATATTAGCTAAGGCTTTTTTGGTAACAAATGCTTTCAACGTCAGATGGCTTATTAAAATATTTAATGGAAGTATCTTGTTTCTTCAGATTATCATCGATGGCCAGGATATTAGGACATTTAATGTAAAGTATCTGAGGGAAATAATTGGAGTGGTGAGTCAGGAGCCGGTGCTCTTTGCTACCACCATTGCTGAAAATATCCGTTACGGCCGTGGAAATGTCACCATGGATGAAATACAGCAAGCTGTGAAGGAAGCCAACGCCTATGAGTTTATCATGCGGTTACCACAGGTAAAGCCTCTGTTAATTTAAGTGCCCTCGAACTTCACTTCGTGCCACCGAGTTCTTTCTTCAAAGCTTAAATAAGCTAATAATGTTTGAGGTTCCAGGTTGTCCAACTTTGCTAGGTAAGTCCCTTGAATTATCCATTTGGAGGGTCAAGGAGTGTAGCTTGGTACAATGACTCATAGGAAATTTTATACAGAGTTTGTGTTACTAGTTTTTTAGAATGTGAAATGATTTATTATGATTTGTGACTCATTACGCTAGTCAAAATGAGGCACCCTGTTGTCTTCCATGAATTCCTAGACTCCATAGCTTTTTCTATTTGAAATATTTCAAGAGCTCTACCACACTTTCTGTTGTAGAAATTTGACACCTTGGTTGGAGAGAGAGGAGCCCAGCTGAGCGGTGGACAGAAGCAGAGAATCGCCATCGCCCGGGCCCTGGTTCGCAACCCCAAGATCCTCCTGCTGGACGAGGCCACCTCAGCGCTGGACACGGAGAGTGAAGCCGAGGTTCAGGCGGCCCTGGATAAGGTCAGTGGGTCCTCAACGCCTGAAGGACCAGCCAACTGAAACTGTATTGAAATTCTTACCAGTGCTTTGCAAGCCTAGGCTGAAAAACATGGACCTGAGAGCAGATGCAGCTCTCCCGTGGGCTTTTTTTTTTTAACGTGTTACTCCATGTGGAGTGCAGTCGGTTAACAATGTTGTGGTAGGTTCAGGTGCGCAGCAGAGCGACTCAGCACTTACATATCCATGCATCCATTCTCCCCCAAACTCGCCTCCCATCCGGGCTGCCACATAACACTGAGCAGAGTTCCCTGTGCTATACAGTGGGCTGGTTATCCATTTTAAATACAGCAGTGTGTACAGGTCAGTGCCATGGGGCTTTCTTTCAGGGCACATTGCAGAGAGAGGTGGGCAGCCCATTTGCTGGCTTGCTTTCTTGGACCAAGATGCAGTTATCCCCCGGTCCAGGCCTGTGCAGTGAACTGCTTAGCTTTGGGGGTTTTGTTTGTTTACATATAGGTTAGGACTTTGATCAAAAGTTCTTGCGGTAAAATGTACAAAGAAAATTCTGATGACTTACCCAGTGGTCCATCTGAAAAGCAGTTCAAAATACTTGCCTTATTTTGTAGCAGTACATCATCTTTATCTGTTCATAAAAGTGAATGGGTCCTTCTCTGGAAATAAAGTTCAATTTGTGTGTTTCTTTTTTTTTAATTTAAATTTATTATTTTAATTAGAAGCTAATTACTTTACAGTATTGTACTGGTTTTGCCATACGTCAACATGCATCTGCCATGGGTGTACACATGTTCCCCATCCTGAACACATGTTCCCCGCTCCCACCTCCCTCCCCATACCATCCCTCTGGGTCATCCCAGTGCACCAGCCCTGAGCTTCCTGTATCTGGCATTGAACCTGGACTGACGATTCGTTTCTTATATGATATTATACATGTTTCAATGCCATTCTCCCAAATCATCCCCCCTTCCCTCTCCCACAGAGTCCAAAAGACTGTTCTATACATCTGTGTCTCTTTTGCTGTGTCTTGCAGGGTTATCGTTACCATCTTTCTAAATTCCATATATATGCATTAGTATACTGTATTGGTGTTTTTCTTTCTGGCTTACTTCACTCTGTATAATCGGCTCCAGTTTCATCCACCTCATTAAAACTGATTCAAACGTATTCTTTTTAATGGCTGAGTAATACTCCATTGTGTATATGTACCACAGCTTTCTTATCCATTCATCTGCTGATGGGCATCTAGGTTGCTTCCATGTCCTGGCTATTATAAACAGTGCTGCGATGAACATTGGGGTACATGTGTCTCTTTCAATTCTGGTTTCCTCAGTGTGTATGCCCAGCAGTGGGATTGCTGGATCATAAGGCAGTTCTATTTCCAGTTTTTTAAGGAATCTCCACACTGTTCTCCATAGTGGCTGTACTAGTTTGCATTCCCACCAACAGTGTAAGAGGGTTCCCTTTTCTCCACATCCTCTCCAGCATTTATTGCTTGTACACTTTTAGATAGCAGCCATTCTGACTGGCGTGAAATGGTACCTCATAGTGGTTTTGATTTGCATTTCTCTGATAATGAGTGATGTTGTGTGTTTCTTTAAGCATATAAATAAGGAACATATTTCAAGGCTGCTGAACTCATGGGCCTGGCTCAGTGTTTCTAAATCTCTCACTATCGTCTTTACTAAGCTGAAGCTTCGCAGCATGAACCTTATCTTGGGACACTTTCAAGGTTAGTGCTGATGTCATCTGTCATAACAACACAGTATAAAAACTGGAGTCAGATGACACTATGTAAATAGATTTCAAACACATAAATATCATAAACATTTTTGACTTCATAAAGTTTAGTAATAAAATGTGCAAATTACTTAACAGTCCATCCAAATTGCCTCTTGAAATTTTGTTTTTTTGAATTGACCTACTTTATTTTTCAGTTTTTATTGAAATATAGTTGGTTTACAATGTGGCATTAGTTTCAGGTGTACAGCAAAATGATTCAGTCGTACATATATATGTGTGTGTATATATATTATATATCAGATATATATATATATGTCCTCTTGAAATTATACAGATGAGCTGTATAACCTTATTTTCTCAGGAAAATGTATACTTGAATCCTAAGTAAACACAACTGCCGTGTGTGCTATAAACTGTAGTTAATTCAGGCTTCGTGGTTTATCATGTTAACATTTTGGCTTATTTTATATAATGGAATTTAATAATTAATGAGAAAGAATATGATATAAGAGAATTATAAGAGAGAATTATGAGAGAATATGATATTCTCTCATAAATTATTCCTCATAAATTTTTGTACTGAATTACCCTGCTTTCATGTATATTAAGTCTCAAGGAACCAAAATATAATACATAGGGGACTTATATTTGGTTGGTTAATTAGAAGTGACTTAAATCAGGAAATCATAAAAACAAATACATGCATTCATTAAATAATTGATTTAAAATGTGTCAGAATAGATTTTTTTCGCATACAGTTATGTACGATAAGAGAGATTTATGGAACAAAGTCCTAGTCAGCCCTAGGACACAGGTCCTAAAACTTTCTAGGGTGTGTACATTCAGGACAGTAGCCCTTGCTGTGCTAAACAAACAGAATTACTGACAAGTTTTTTCATGATGTGAATTCTGTCAGCAAAAGTTGTATCCTTGCGAGTTTTAATTCATATTTGGATACATTACTTCTTTGAATTTTAGCAATTTGTGTTGGCAGACACAGAAGCTATAAGGCCTCTTGAAGTCTATGCTTCGGACATTGAACAAGCATTCATTCCTTCACAGCTTTTGCTCAAAACTAGTCACGTGGCCTGCCCAAATTTGAGGAGGTGGAAAAATACAGTCCATCTCTGAAGGGAATAGCCCTAAGGTGTTTGTGGCCAATTTTTATCTACCATAGTTGCTACAGATGGTTTATAATGTACCGAATCGACTCCATACATTGCAAGATAACTGATATGTTTTTCAGACAATAAACTATGTCTTGAAGAGGGAAGTCCTTCATTATTGCGTTGTCCCCAGTGATACTGGTCAGTCAGTTGGCTGGTCCACCTGGTTAAAAACCAACTGTCTTAACAATGAAAGTTGAGTTCTGTAATTCTCTGTCCTTGAGGAGCATAAGGATGTAACACTGTTACTGTTTTTCCTCTCTGATTACCTAGCCTGGAAGCAGAACATTTTCCTTCTGTAGCCCCTTTCCACATTCATCACTGTCTCTTGTCCGGCACCATGCTGTTGTACTTAGCTATTTATTTATATGCTTTCTCTCTCTCTCCCCTAAGAGGCAGAACTAACAAAAGGCTCATGTTTACTCTATAACACCCACTCCAGTGCCTGCACATAGTAAAGCCTGAATAAATTTTTACTGAATTGATTACCACGGTCTAGCTCATTGAATAATGCAGTTCTACATTAGAAAAAAATAATGACCATATCCGCTTTTGGCTCAATAGATAGCAACTGTTCTTCAAAATAAATAATAGGTTTTTCAGTATAAAATCTTAAAGAAGACTAGAAAAGCAGACTTGATATTTTGATTTTTTAAAGAAAGTCAATAACACAAAGTTTTGTACCTGTGTCCCTCTTCTACTCATAGTGTTTCCATACTGGAGGGGCAGGAAAAGAATGAAAATAGTGATTTAATGAAATGATCCCTGAAAGTTTCCATTTGTGCTTTCCCCCCCTCCAACAGTCAAGAAGCCTAATAGATGAGCGCTTCCTCTGTTTGGGCCTACCTTTCTTTCCTGTGCTGTGAGCTTAATCACACAGTCGTGTCCAGCTCTCTGTGACCCCAGGCACTGCAGCCGCCAAGCCCCTCTGTCTGTGGGATTCTCCAGGCAGGAATACTGGAGGGGGTTGCCAAGCTGTCCTCCAGGAGATCTTCCCAACCCAGGGATTGAACCCAGGTTTCCCGCATTGCAATGGGATTCTTCACCATCAGAGCCACCAGGGAAGCCCACCTGCACATCCAAAATTAGAAGTTTCAAATTTAATAGTTGTTCTCCTTGAATCCAGGATATTTGTTTGCCAGTGTCTTGTCATCGTGGGGGTGTTTGAAAATACCCTTTTGTGTCGAATCTCCTCTACCCTAGCCAAAATTCTTTGGTCAAGGGTGACAGTGGCTAACTTTGAAATTCACAAATACATACTTGATTTCTCCTGCACACCAGTCATGTACTCACGAGTCTGACTCCCAATTCCTTTGTTTTAAAGTTGACATAGCATTAACCTATTGTTATCATAATGATAAACCCAGCCACTGTTAGCAGTTACTCATCACTGTTAGTATATAATTAGATTGATCAAATTATTTCCTATATACCTTATCATACATGGACAAAGCTGTGCAACTTCCTTATTAGTACATCAGTAAAGATTTATGAAGGTTTCTTTGGGGCCCAATTGCTAAAAAAGAAGAATAGTCTTAAGTGTTGTCCAGTAGAGTTGTGCTCTACTACTGCTAAGTCGCTTCAGTCGTGTCTGACTCTGTGTGACCCCATAGATGGAAGCCCACCAGGCTCCCCCATCCGTGGGATTCTCCAGGCAAAAACACTGGAGTGGGGTGCCATTGCCTTCTCCGTTGTGCTCTAGTCTGTCTTCTTATGCTTTCATGTGTGTGAGTGTGTGTGTGTGTGCGTGTTAGTCACTCAGTTGTGTCTGACTCTGCAACCCCATCAATGGTAACCCGCCAGGCTCTTCTGTCCATGGGATTTTCCAGGCAAGAATACTGGAGTGGGTTGCCATTTCCTTCTCCAGGGGATCTTCCTGACCCAGGGATCAAACCTGGGTTTCTCCCATTGCTGGCAGATTCTTTACCATCTGAGCTACCAGGCTGTTTTATATGTATTGAAATAATTGATTCATCTGGTTATTAGTATAAGGCCTGAGGAAGAAAGACCACATTATTTTTTTTCCAGGTGGCTACACAATTGACTCAGTACCATTAATCACATAGTCTGCCTTTTCTCTACTGATAGACAATGCGTATTTATCACACACTAATTCTTAAAGGAGATCAGTCCTGGGTGTTCTTTGGAAGGACTGATGCTAAAGCTGAAACTCCAATACTTTGGCCACCTCATGCGAAGAGTTGACTCACTGGAAAAGATTCTGATTCTGGGAGGGATTGGGGGCAGGAGGAGAAGGGAACGACAGAGGATGAGATGGCTGGATGGCATCACCGACTCGATGGACGTGAGTTTGAGTGAACTCTGGGAGTTGGTGATGGACAGGGAGGCCTGGCGTGCTGCGATTCATGGGGTTGCAAAGAGTCGGACATGAGTGAGTGACTGAACTGAACTGAATCATTTTAGATAAGTTATTGAGCACTGATTATATTATAGGTCCTGTGATTAAGTATGCCTCATGCACTCTCTCATTTCATCTTGACAAAACTTGCAAGATAGGTGTGATTTTACTCCCCATTTTACTGATGAGGACATGAGCAGAGTTCAGTTGCTCATGGTGGTCTGGTATTCCCATCTGTTTAAGAATTTTCCAGAGTTTGTTGTGATCCACACAGTCAGAGGATGAGATGGTTGGATGGCATCACCGACTCGTTGGACATGAGTTTGAATGAACTCCTGGAGTTGGTGATGGACAGGGAGGCCTGGCGTGCTGCATTCCATGGGGTCGCAAAGAGTTGGACACGACTGAGTGACTGAACTGAACTGAATTCTTAAAAATGTATGTCTATTCTGGACTCTCTGTATGATTCTGTTGATCAAATTGTCTGTTCATGTGATAGCTTCCCCTGGATTTTATTGTTTTAATTGCTGTAGCTTTTTATGTTTTAGTATCTAGTGGAGCTATTACCCAGATACTTATTAACTTTTTCAGAATTTTTGTGGATGCTCTTTTTAAAAAGATTGATGAATCTTTTAAAAAGATTCATATACCATGAAGTTCACCCTTTTTAAATGCACAGTCATTTGTTTTTAGTATTAATATATTCACAAGATTTTGTAACCATCTGCATGATCTCACTGAAGAATATTTTCATCATTCAAAAAAAAAAAAACAACACCCTTGTACCCCATAGTACTCACTCTCTATTCTACCCTCACCCTTGAGCTTGGCAACTGCTAATCTTTCTCTCTCTCTGGATTTTCCCATTCTGGACATTTCCTATAAATAGAATCATACAAGGCATGGTCTGTTTTAACTGACTTCTTTAACTTAGTGTCATATTTTTAAGGTCCATCCATATTGAAACACGTATCAGAATCTCATTTCTTTTCCTGGCCCAGTGCTATTCCATTGTATGGATATACCACCTTTTGTTTCTCTTTTGATCAACTGAACATTTGGATTGTTCTCACTTTTTGGCTATTATGAATCTAGCCTCGCATTTTTATGTTTTTAACTGCTTAGGTGATTTGGGCCACACCCTAAATACCATGCTAACAATGTGGTTTTATTGCCTCAGAGTAGGTAGGTAGTGGTCTTAAGAAGTTGTTAGTCTAATAGGGTAATGAATATTAAAAAGAATAACTATTGTTAATGACGTAACGTGAATAATTTGATGGACATTTTCCAGCCCATTCATTAACCCATCAAGCTAATGACATGTGAGCTCACTGAACTACTTAGGGGGTGATTTGTAGATTTCAGTATCCATAAAAACCACCCAAAGTATTTGTTAAAAATCACAGTTACTGGCCCCACTCCAGAGTTTGTGACTGAGATGGTCTTTGAACCATAACTTAAACCATCCAGACCTCAGGATATGTTTTCGCCTAAGGTGCCTGCACGTAGTCCATCAGAATTACAATCACACTAATTACAGAATTGCAGGCAGTTCAGAAGAAATCATACAGAAGTGCTCTGGAGAAGGCCTTATGTGGCAACAACTTCTGAACATGCTTCTGCTAAAGTCTTTAGCATATCGTATAACTCAGAAGCAGGGCTCCTCACGATGGTATGAAAACATTAGAGAAACTCCAGAGTTCTCCATCTTCATCCTGGGGGATTGGCCTCCTGTCTGGTCCAGAATTTAAGTCCCTTGTGTCCATTCACATGTGAGTGATGCCTTTGTGCCCTGATCACACAGGGATGGTGAGCTGCTCTCCATCAACCACAGACACCCCCGTCTGCCTGCTTCATTGTGTGTTAATCAGCAGTGCAAGGACGGTGTAACCCTGCTCCCCTTCATGCCTGTCCTTTTCCCCTCTAGGCCAGGGAAGGCCGGACCACCATAGTGACAGCTCACCGACTGTCTACAATCCGAAATGCAGATGTCATCGCTGGGTTTGACGATGGAGTCGTTGTGGAGCAAGGAAGCCACAGAGAACTAATGAAGAAGGAAGGGGTATAGTTCAGGCTTGTAAACACACAGGTATCTGCTTCTTGGGAAGTTTTTCTATTGTTTTTTCCTTAATATAATATTCTTTCTTTATTAAAATATCACATAGCTAATGCTGTACTGAGAAATCAGAAGTATCAGAAAGATGCCACGCATACATCTGAGACTTTAATTCAGAGTCGTTGAAAGAATCTTGAAAGAGAGAGGTGGGGAGGGGGGAAATAAAAGAAAACACCAAAAACATTTTGAACTTGTCGTTTAGGACAGTGATTCTTAATTGCCTGTTCAAACTAATGGGTCCTTCCCCCAGTAGATTAGAGATGTTCAGAGTGGTGGTCGGGGTAAGAGACTGATGCCAGGATCTCTGGTAGTTGGGAGAGGTCCTATGAGACTTTAAAATACTTCCCAGATCATCCTAATGAAGCCAACAGCAAGATTCATGGCTTTTGGAAGTGAATAGTTCAGTGTTTTGTTTTTTGTTTTTGGCTTGCGAGATCCTAGTTCCCTGACTGGGGATCAAACCCTGGGCCCACAGGAGTGAAAGTGCCAAGTCTTAACCTCTGGGCCTCCAGGGAATTCCTGAGTTTGGTTTTCCTTTAAAACAACAACTATTCACTCTATTTCCTAGAGCAGGTTCTATTGAAAATTCTTGATTTGCCTTATTATTGAAATTAGTCACGAGCAATTTTGCAAAATAAATAATTGAAAAATACTTATCCTGTAAACACAGTTCTTATATTCATTAAAGTTTATACATTTGCTTTGATAACTGTAACTAATATGTACATATTTTTGTTATTTTTCTTCACATTTCAAATACATACACTCCAAATACTATCATTTTATATGTCCTCAGCAGTAATTACATTAATGTGTAATAAACTGCTCAAATCATTTCTCTAAAGTTGACTACATGGCTTGTTTCTAATAATTCTCTGTTCTAAATATTGCCCTTTGGGAGCACGTGGCAGGGAGGGGGTTGAGGGTGGGTTCCAAAAAGGTTAAAGCAAAAATTTGTTTTGTTTTCTGACAAGTAATTTAATTTAACTCCTCTGAGTCTCAGTTTCCACATTTGAAATACAAAACCTACTGTGTGAGGCTGCTGTAAGGTTAAGAAATAAGCACCTGTTTAGTTCAGTTCAGTCGCTGAGTCGTGTCCAACTGTTTGCAACCCCATGGACTGCAGCACACCAGGCCTCCCCGTCCATCACCAACTCCCGGAGCTTATTCAGACTCATGTGCATTGAGTCAGTGATGCCATCCAGCCATCTCATCCTCTGTTGTCCCCTTCTCCTCCTGCCTTCGATCTTTCCCAGCATCAGGGTCTTTTCCAATGAGTCAGCTCTTCACATTAGGTAGCCAAAGTATTGGAGTTTCAGCTTCAGCATCAGTCCTTCCAATGAACATTCAGGACTGATTTACTTTAGGATAGACTAGTTTGATCTCCTTGCAGTCAAGGGACTCTCAAGAGTCTCCTCCAACACCACAGTTCAAAAGCATCAATTCTTTGGTGCTAAGCTTTCTTTATAGTCCAACTCTCACCTCCATACATGACTACTGGATAAACCATAGCCTTGACTAGATGGACCTTTGTTAGCAAAGTAATGTTTCTGCTTTTTAATATGCTGTCTAGGTTGGTCATATCTTTTCTTCCAAAGAGCAAGCGTCTTTTAATTTCATGGCTGCAATCACCATCTGTAGTGATTTTGGAGCCCCCCAAAATAAAGTCAGCCACTGTTTCCTCATCTTTTTCCCATGAAGTGATGGGACCAAATGCCATGATCTTAATTTTCTGAATGTTGAGCTTTAAGCCAACTTTTTCACTCTCCTCTTTCACTTTCATCAAGAGGCTTTTTAGTTCTTCTTCACTTTCTGCCATAAGGGTGGTGTCATCTGCATATCTGTGGTTACTGATATTTCTCCCAGCAATCTTGATTCCAGCTTGTGCTTCTTCTAGTCCAGCATTTCTCATGATGTACTCTGCATAGAAGTTAAATAAGTGGGGTGACAATATACAGTGTTGACATATGCCTTTCCTTATTTGGAACCAGTCTGTTGTTCCATGTCCAGTTCTAACTCTTGCTTCCTAACCTGCATACAGATTTCTCAGGAGGCAGGTCAGGTGGTCTGGTATTCCCATCTCTTTCAGAATTTTCCACAGTTTGTTGCGATCCACAGTCAAAGGCTTTGGCATCGTTGATAAAGCAGAAGTAGTTGTTTTTATGAAACTCTCTTGCTTTTTTAATGATGCAGCGGATGTTGGCAATTTGATCTCTGGTTCCACTGCCTTTTCTAAAACCAGATTGAACATCTGGATGTTCACGATTCATGTACTGCTGAAGCCTGGCTTGGAGAATTTTGAGCATTACTTTGCTAGCATGTGAGATGAGTGCAGTTGTGCCATAGTCTGAGCATTCTTTGACATTGCCTTTCTTTGGGATTGGAATGAAAACTGACCTTTTCCAGTCCTGTGGCCACTGCTGAGTTCTCCACATTTGCTGGCATATTGAGTGCAGCACTTTCATAGCATCATCTTTTAGGATTTGAAATAGCTCAACTGGAATTCCATCACCTCCACTAGTTTTGTTCATAGTGATGAGCACCACTTGAATATACTAGAAAAAAGCACTTTAAAAGGGTGAATTTCATGATATGTGAATTTTGTCTCAATAAAGCTGTTATATCATTTTTTTTTTTTTTGAAAAGCACCTAACACAAAATAGATGCCTGACAAATGATAGTTACTGGTTCTAAACCTACAGGTAACATCCATCTGGACACACAGCTCAGCATTTTGTTCTTCCAGATTTCAGGAAACCAGCTCCAGTCAGAAGAATTTAAAGTCGCTGATCAATGGCCTGCTGTGCGTTTGACTCATCCCATAGTTAGGTGTTCTCTTCGTAAAAGCCTGAGGAGTTCCTGACAGTATCAAAATGGCTTTGATGTGGAAACCAGTGAACTTGTAAGTTGTTTTTCAGTTATCTTTCATTGTTTAGTTTTGCTGGTGAAGTCCATAGCCTTGCAAGTACATTGTAGCCACAGAAGATTCCCACCATGAGCCATACTCTTATTAAAAGAAGGGAATATTCAACATTAATTGTACTTATCAAAAATTGAAATCAATTCCAACTAACAATGAATTTTCAATGCAAAGGGATCCCAAAACATAGCCTTTGTGCTTAGATGCTTAAAATTAAAACAAGATATTCCATTCATTTTTGAGATCCAGAGTAATACAAGGTTGGTCTAAAGCAAGAGGCTCTAATATTTGCATAATCTATTATGTAGGATTACTTTTGATTGTCTATGCTAGGAAACCCAGAGTAATATCAGTTTAAGAAAAATAAGCTTTTATTTCTCTTTCACATTAAAAAAAAAAAAAGCTTAGAGGTGAGAAACCCAGGGTTACAATGGTAACTCCACCATGGTTACCATGGACTCAGGCTCGTTTCATACTTATTCTCGTAATCCTGGCATGTAGCTTTCATTCTCAATAATCTAAAATGACTCCAGAAGCTCCAGCCATCACATTTATGTTCCAAGCAGCAAGAAAAAACAAAGATTTTCCAGACATCTCATACAATACTTAAAAAAAAAAAAAAACTATGTCATTGGCCATAACTTAATCACATGCCCATACTTAGCTACAAGGGAGAGTAGAAAACTGAACCCTTTTGCTATATGCATTGCTACCCTGAGTAAAACTGGAATTTTCTTACTAGGAAACAGGACAAAATAACCAGAAATAGCCAAAGTGTACATTCTTTAATATTTCTCACCTGAAACCTTGGGATTTTTTTTTTAGATCAACATCTTACACTTTATAATACAAATTTTTACACAAATCACATGTTTACAGTACAAAAGGCAAAGGACCTCAAGAGAAGTAACTGGGATGATATTAATTCAAGTTAACAGAAGCTTTTATAATAGAAAGGGAACACATTCCAAGAAAAGATATTTTATGATTTTAAGAAACGATTTAGGAGTGTATTTTGATGTTATTCCCTGATAGCTTGGTTGGTAAAGAATCTGCCTACAATGCAGGAGACCCTGGCTTGATTCCTGGGTCAGGAAGATCCCCTGGAGAAGGGATAGGGTACCCACTCCAGTATTTTTGTGCTTCCCTTGTGGTTCAGCTGGTAAAGAATCTGCCTGCAATGCAGGAGACGTGGGTTCGATCCCTGGGTTGGGAAGATCCCGTGGAGAAGGGAAAACGTACCCACTCTAGTATTCTTACCTGGATACTCCCATGGACAGAGGAGCCTGGTGGACTACATCCAGTCCAGGGGGTCACAAAAGAGTTAGACTTGCCTTAGCAACTAAACAACAGTTAATAAAAGCTGAGTGTATTTTACCTCTTGTGTAGGTCTGAAGAAACTGATCCTCCTGAGAGTTCATTGCGTCTGTTTTTCCTGCCCAGGATGTTATTCACTGCAGAGATAAGAAGGGCTCTTTTAGCAGTCTCAATCTTGGTGTATTTATGGAAAGAGAATAACATTGTATTATTGTGGTGCAATATTATTGTAAGTAAGATAAACAGTTTCTCCCTTTTTGCTTCTCATTTTCTCATTTGTCTGGATAGTTACACTGTTACATCTTTAGAGTCTGGTATTTTAGAGGAGCACTTCTCTTGGAGAAATGCAAAGAGGGGTAGGCAGAAAATGCCACAATTAATACGGCTGTCCTTGGTGCCATCATAGAGGGATAAATGGTGTGCCCAGTGAGAGGGGGAGATTAAATCTGATTAGAAGGACTGTTTGCTTGTGAAAAGCACCCTGAGCTCCTTTATCAGCCTGGAGGCCAGGTCTAAAAGATAGTGCTAACTAGGGAGGAAAAAAGCCCCTAAAATGCAGAGGAGAGGGGTGGTTTGAAAGCAAAGGGCTGAATAGAAGCTATTCCCATGTTCTCTATTTTATAGGGACACAAACGTGACCTATTTAGATAACTGTAAGGCCATGGGTTTCCATAGGCACACGTGGTATCTAGTTTACTGTGAAACCACCTCTATAATCAGAATATTCTCCTTTTTATTTTTATTTTTGGGCACCCCACACAGCCTGTGCAATCTTAGTTCCCTGACCAGGGATTGAACACGGGGCCCTTGGCAGTGAAGGTGTTGAGAGAGTCTTAACCACTGGACTGCCAAGGAATTCCCTAGAATATTCTCCTTTATGTGACTTAAATTCCTCATGTTTGACCAAAGAAGCTGGTATGTGCCAGGCATTGGGCCGTTTCTAAGGAGATAAAGTGTTGGTCATTCAGTTAGTCTCTCAGTTGTATCCAACTCTTTGTGACCCCACGGACTGTAACCTACCAGGCTCCTCTGTTCATGGGATTTCCAAGCAAGAATTACTGGAGTGGGTTGCCATATCCTTCTGCAGGGGATCTTCCTAATCCAGGGATCAAACCTGGGTCTCCTGCATTGCAGGCAGAGTCTTTTCCATCTGAGCCATAGTGAAAGCCAAGACATGAGCCAAGATATCTTAAAACAAAGTCACAGAGATGTGTAAACAAATGGGGGGAAAGTCACAAAACAAGCTATGAAGCAGAAGTCTGTAGGGAATGCAGAGTAAAGTTAGTCTGCCCTACCGTTAGTAGTGGTGAAAGAAAAGCGCGTGGGTACTTTAGTTTTGTGAGTTAGGATATGACAAGGATAAGATGTGAAGCAGGGTTCTGGGCTGAGGAGACCAGGCCCAGGTCCTCAGATGAATCACGGTGTCTTGTGTTGGTGAGGACGCTTAACCGGTCTATTCGTGGGTCTTACCTTGTGTGACCCCAACATCATGACTTGAATTTTAGGGCATCTGGTGCCCAGATCCTGCCTCCGCTCATTGCTGAGGCTGGGATAGGGAGAGGCTGGTCACACTGTGAGGACTGCTTCTCGGGTGATGGACTCCCCCAGCTCAGACTGTGCAGTCCATTTGCTGCCGTTCAGTCACTCGGTCATGTCCATCTCTTTGCACCCCTGTGGACTCCAGCACGCTAGGCTCCCCTGTCCCTCACTATCTTCTGGACTTTGCTCAAATGCATATCCATTAAGTCAGCAATGCCATCCAACCATCTCATCCTCTGTCGTCCCCTTCTCTTCCTGCCTCCAATCTTTCCCAGCATCAGGGTCTTTTCCAATGAGTAGACTCTTCGCATCAGGTGGTCAAAGTATTGGAGCTTTAGCTTCAGTCCTTCCACTGAATATTCAGGGTTGATTTCCTTTAGGATTGACAGGGACATAGTTGACATCTTGTCACATCCTGTCTGACCCTCCCGTGGTCTGCTGTGGCCTAGTCATTTCCTCCGCCCAATATGTAAGTTCCTGGATGGCAGGCCAGGCCCTCTCTGGGTCCACACTCTGGTGCCTGTGATGTTGCTGCCTGTCTGTCTTGATGTGTGTGTGTTCTAAGACGAATCTGTGCCACCAGTGTCTTTTCTGAAGATGCTGAAACTGAACAAGACAGAGTGGCCCTACTTAGTGGTGGGAACCCTGTGTGCCGTTGCCAATGGGGCGCTCCAGCCGGCCTTCTCGGTCATCTTCTCAGAAATGATAGCGGTGAGTGTGGAAATACCACTGGATGGCCTGAGTGAAGTCACTCAACCACGAAATCAGTTCTCATTCCAACCTGGTCCACTCTGCAGTAAGGCAGCCTCCAATGAACCTAAGCCAAAGGCTTTAATTCTCTGTTGAGGAAAGCCGTGAGGCAAAAGAAAATGTCAGCCAGTTACGCTTTCAAGGAAATTGGAAACTGTAAGATCCCTGAAGGAGGCATTCTGTTCACTCTCTTCGTTCAGGTGAACTGGTGTCATGCCGTGATCCCCACCCTGTTTGTGGAGAGGAGATGCTCACCTCACAGGGTGGTTGGGTGGTGGGGATGGGGGAAGAGTTCACGTCTCAAGGGTTTAAGAGTCCAGGCTCTGGGCTCAGACTGGCCTCGCCATTTAATTGCTGTGCTAAGTCGCTTCAGTCATGTCTGACTCTTTGCAGCCCTTGGAGCCCAGCAGGCCCCTCTGTCCATGGGATTCCCCAGGAAAGAATACTGGAGTGGTTGCCATGCCCTCCTCCAGGGCACCTTCCTGACCCAAGGATAGAACTTAGGCCTCTTAGGTCTCCTGCCTCTTAGGTGGGTTCTTTGCCATTAGCGCCACTTGGGAGGCCCCAGCTGCTGTGCAAATGCTTCACCTTGCGGCACCTCAGCTGTTCATCTGTAAAATGAACCTACCTCCCAGAATGGCTGATGATTAAGAGACGATAAAAACCATACTCCAATAAAAATTTTTAAAAAGGGAGATAAGTAACGATTAATATACAGAAAGCATTTAAGAGTGTCTACCTCAAAGTAAGTATTGAAAAGTGCTATCTACTACATCATTGTTCAGTAATCCTTACAAGGCTTGGAGAGGCTGAGACACAGGAGGAAAACTCCTACAATCCAGTTGTTAAATTCCCTGAGGGATGTTTATCAGAAGTGATCAGAAATATCTAAGGCTCCATAAAATCCAACATTTATATTTTATGTCCTTAGTTAATCTCTAATGTTATTGGATAGAATTTTTGTTAGAGTTGAATTATTCCCCATCATATAAAGAATTTATTATGCTTCTGAATTGGAACGTTGGTCTACAATTAAGACCACAAATTAAAAAATAAATGAATTAGGGAGAACCCACCAACTGTTTTTACAGTACAGAATAAGGCAATTCCTGACTCTCTTGCAATTCAAAAACAGTGTGGGCTGTATTTATATGGGGGACCTCTTCTTGGTGTCAAATGGAGCTTTTAGAGATTGAGTATAAAACAAAATAAACCAAGTCCTGCCCCCAAACAGTTTACTTTCTATTGGGACAGACGCATAACACACACACACACAAAACAAGTATATTACATGTCACGGGACCGCAGGCATTTTAAAAGCACAGTCAGGCAGTGGAGGGGCCTGCAGTGGGGGTGTGGTTTCGTGCAGTTTGGTCAGGACAGACCTCTTTGGGCCAAGGCCCTGTAGGGTCGGGGGAGGCAGGTGAGGGGCAGAAGGAGTTCGGGCAGAGGGAGCAGCAGGTGCAGAAGAGGAGGAATAAACATGGCGGTGTGCAGCCACACACATCCACGTGCAGTGCTCCAGCCATGGCAGTAACCACGCACAGTGAGTCCTCTACATACGAACCTTCAGGTTGTGAATTTGCAAAGATGCAAACTCACATGCCAGGCCTTGTATGCCAGCTGTTGCACTGTGTACTTTACAGGGTTCTGTACTATAAGATTAAAAATATTTCCTTTATTTTTTGTGTTTATGTTTTATGTATGCATTATTTGTACAGTAAATATTATAAACGTGTTACTATGTAGCTTATCATGTTTGTTGGGGTATCTAGGCTAACTTTGTTGGATTTTCAAAAAAAAAACAAGTAATTTGATTTAAAAATGGATAGAAGACCTTAATAAACATTTTTCAAAGATGAGGTACAAATGACCAACAGTATGTGAAAAGACACTGAGTGTGACTAATCATCAAGCAGATGAAATCAAAATCCTAAGGTTATCACTTGATACTCTTGTTCAGTCTCTCAGTCATGTCCAGCTTTGCAAGCCCATGGACTGCAGCATGTCAGGCTTCCCTGTCCTTCACCATCTCCAGGAGTTTACTTAAATTCATGTCCACTGGGTCCATGCACTGAGTCAGTCCATCGTCCATCCAACTATCTCATCCTCTGTCTTCCTCTTCTCCTGCCCTCAGTCGTTCCCAGGATCAGGGTCTTTTCCAGTGAATTGGCTCTTTGCATCAGATGGCCAAAGTATTGGAGCTTCAGCTTCAGCATCATTCCTTCCAATGAATATTCAGGGTTGATTTCCTTTAGGATTGACTGGTTTGATCTCCTTGCTGTCCAAGGGACTCTCAAGAGTCTTCTCCAGCACCATAGTTTGAAAGCATCAATACTTCAGTGCTCAGCCTTCTTTATGGTCCAACTCTCACATCACATCTGTACATGACTATTGGAAAAGCCATAGCTTTGACTATTTGGACCTTTGTTGACAAAGTGATGTCTCTGCTTTTTAATATGCCAAGTTTGTCATAGCTTTTCTTCAAGGAGCAAACGTCTTTTCATTTCAAGGCTGCAGTCACCATCTGCAGTGATTTTGGTGCCCAAGAAAATAGTCTGTCATCGTTTCCATTGTTTCCCCATCGACTTGCCATGAGGTGGTGGGACCAGATGCCGTGATCTTAGTTTTTTGAATGGTGAGTTTCAAGCCAGCTTTTTCATTCTCCTCTTTCACCTTCATGAGGAGGCTCTTTAGGTCCTCTTCGCTGTCTGCCATTAAGGTGCATCTGCATATGTGAGGTTATTGCTGTTTCTCCTGGCAATCTTGTTTCTACCTTGTGATTCATCCAGCCCAGTATTTCACATGATGTACTCTGCATGTAAGTTAAATAAGCAGGGTGACAGTATACAGCCTTGACACATTCCTTTCCAATTTTGAACCAGTCCTATGTTCCATGTATCCGTTTCTGACTGTTGCTTCTTGACCTGCATTCAGGTTTCTCAGGAGGCAGGAAAGGTAGTCTGGTATTCCCATGTCTTTAAGAATTTACCACAGTTTGTTGTGATACACACAGTCGAAGGCTTTCGCATAGTCAATGAAGCAGAAGTAGATGTTTTTCTGAAATTCCCTTGCTTTTTCTATGATCCAGCAGATGTTGGCAATTTGATCTCTGATTCCTCTGCCTTTTCTAAATCTAGCTTGTATGCCTGGAAATTCTCGGTTCACGTTCTGTTGAAGCCTACCTTGAAGGATTTTGAGTGTTACCTTGTTAGCATGTGAAATGAGTACAGTAGTGTGGTAGTTTGAACTATTATTTGGCATTGCCCTTCTGTGGGATTGGATTGAGAACTGACCTTTTCCAGTCCTGTGGCCATTGCTGAGTTTTCCAAATTTCCTGGCATATTGAGTGCAGCACTTTCACAGTATCATCCTTTAGGATTTGAAATAGCTCAGCTGGAAGTCCATCACCTCCACTAGCTTTGTTCTTAATAATGCTTCCTAAGGCCCACTTGACTTTACACTCCAGGATGTCCTAGGTGAATGACCACACCATCGTGATTGTCTGGGTCATTAAGGGCTTTTTTGTATAGTTCTGTGTATTCCTGCCACCTCTTCTTAATCGCTTCTGCTAGGGCCATACCATTTCTGTCCTTTATTGTGCCCATCTTTTCATGAAATGTTCCCTTCGTATCTCTAATTTTCTTGGAGATCTCTAGTCTTCCCTATACTTGTTATGATGGCCATAGTTAAACAACCAAACAAGTGCTAGTGAGGCTGTGGAGAAATCAGAACCCTGTGCTTTGTTGGTGGGAATGTAGAATGATATACTATGGAAAACAGTGTAGAGATGCTCAAAAAATTTAAAATAGAATAGCTATATGATCTAGCAGTCCCTCTTCTGGATATTTATCTAGAAGAACTGAAATCAAGATGTTGAGATTTGTACTCCTGTGTTCATTGTAGCCATCTGCACAGTTCCAGAGGTGGAAACAACGTAGATGTCCCTTGATGGGGAAATGGATATTAAAATGTGGTATATACATACGATAGGATATCATATACTCCTCCTGAAAGAGGGAAATCCTGTCAGATGCTGCAACATGAATGACCTTTGAGGGCATTATACTGGGCAGAATAAGCCAGTCATAGAAGGAGCAGCACTTCATGATTGTAATCATAGAAGGTTCTGAAGTAGTCATATTCTTAGAAGATTAAAGTGGAATGGTGGTTGCCAGGGACTGAAGAAAAGGGGAAAGAGTTGTTAGTAATGAGTATAGAATTTCAGTCACAAGATGGAAAAGTTCTAGGAATGTGTAAAATAATGTGCATATGGTTAGCAGTGCTGTATTGTACACTTAAAAGTTTGTTAAGGTAGAGTTCATGTTGTGTTTTTTACCGTAAAAAATAATGAAGAACTTTATCAAAGAGATGCTGTAAAGAATGTAGAAAGATAAATCATAGACTCTGAGAAGAGAGAAGTCACACAACCTGCAAATAATTTGTACTAAGAATAAAAAAGTCCTTAAACCAGTAAAAAATGTAAATACACCAAGAGAAAAGTGGACAAATGGGACTTCCCTGCTGGTCCAGTGCAAGGGGTGTGGTTTCAATCCTTGGTTGGGAACTAAGATCCCACATGCCATGGGGGCGGCAGTCAATCAATCAGTAAGGGAATAAGACAAAAGATATGAATGGACATATTACAGAAGAGGCGATACATACTACTAATGTTAATAATATGGAGATGTTAAGCATCATTAATTATCAGAAAACGTAAGACGGTAATAAGATAGCATTTAGCACACATTTGAGGAAAATTTTTAAAGTTCTGATGATACTAAGTATATATTGATTTACTATCTTCTGACTTGGATATTGCTATAATCTTTTTACTAAATCATCTCCATTTATTGCTTGGTTGAATAGATGTTGTCATCAGGTAGCTTTCATTTCTTCCCCCAAGAGGAGCTCATTGAGTACTCATGTTTGAGAATGTTTACCATTTATACTTGAAGACCACCTTGACCAGGTAGAGTAAATCATTAATACTAACTTGAGTACAGAATGCAGGAAAAGTATAGAAAAGGGCATTTTTATAGGGAGTTGAGGAAGGAAGCTATTGCTGTAGAACATTTGTTTGTGACTCCATAAGTTAAAGGAGATACTAATGTCATCTTTCCCACTAGTCCCTGTGTCCCTGGAAAAGGGATGGTACCTGCCATGTAGAAAAGCAGGTACAATGGAAACTGTAAGCAGGTTGCTTAGACTGGAGGAATTTACAGCACTAGAGAATACATTTTGAGTTCTTGACAATCCACTAAGATTATATTAATAACTTCCCATTTTTTTCTTCATATTTCCCTAATCTTTCGTTTGTTATCCATTTGACCCCTAGTATTTTGAAAAGGAGACTGATTTTTCAGATATCATAAGTAGATTCATGTTATGATCTTTAGAGATGGTTGATAATGACCTTTTTCTGAAATATATATATATATGTTAAGAAATGAAAGTTCAAAGACTTTAACTTTTGGTTCTAAAAAGTTACGTCTAAATTTTGGATTTTTTTCCCCCTTACATTCTAAACAATTGGTAGAAATATATAAATTATTTTGGCTTTAATTTCAGGTGAGAATATGCAGGTTGCCATCTTGCAGGATGGGTATTAAAGCATATAGGTCTTTTAACCTTTCAGGAGGAGGTGTATACCCGAATTTTAGCATATGTATGTTATTTTTCTACTTAAAAGACCTGTCTTCAATGTTAGAAATAGATTCTTAGATTTGAAGATTCTACATACATTTTGGGAATTAAAAAAATTTGTTGTGTGATACTTAAGACAAATTATCTTAAGGTATCAAGTACTTAAACTTAAGATACTTAAGCACTTAAACCTAGACTTAACAGATTATTAACATGTTAATATACTTATTTTTTCTGAAGTAGTGTAAGCCACACTTGTTACAACATTTTAGCCCTTGATATGTCACTGAGAACCTCTTTAAAAAGTTTCTTTTTTAATATTTGAATATCTTCTTTTTATTGGATTATAATTGCTTTACAATGTTGTGTAGTTTCTTCTGTACAATAAAGTGAATCAGCTATATGTGTACATACATCCAGACCCTCCTGGACTTCGCTCCTCCTCACCTCTTTCCCACCCATTTAGGCCATCACAGAGCTCAGCTTCCTGTAGTTTATAGCAGGTTCCTACTAGCTATCCATTTTACACATCTGTTGTTGACGTTCAGTCGCTCAGTTGTATCTGACTCTTTTCAACCCCCTGGACTGCAGCACACCAAGCTTCCCTGTCCTTCACCATCTCCTGGAGCTTGCTCAAACTCATGTCCATTGAGCCAGTGATGCCATCCAACCACCTCATCCTCTCTTGTCCCCTTCTCCTTCTGCCTTCAATCTTTCTCAGAGTCAGTGCATCAGGTGGTCAAAGTACTGGAGCTTCAGTTTCAGTCCTTCCAGTGAATATTCAGGATAGATTTCCTTTAGGATGGACTGGATTGATCCCCTTGCAGTCCAAGAGACTCTCAAGAGTCTTCTCCAACACCACAGTTCAAAAGCATCAATTCTTCGGCACTCAGCTTTCTTTATGGTCCAATTCTCACATCCATACATGACCACAAGAAAAACCATAGCCTTGACTAGATGAACCTTTGTTGGCAAAGTAATGTCTCTGCTTTTGAATATGCTATCTAGGTTGGTCATGACTTTTCTTCCAAGGAGCTTTTCTTTTCATTTCATGGCTGCAGCCACCATCTGCAGCAGTTTTGGAACCCAGGAAGATAAAGTCTCACTGTTTCCACTGTTTCCCCATCTGTTTGCCATGAAGTGATGGGACCAGTTGCCATGATCTTAGTTTTTCGAAAGTTGAGTTTTAAGCCACCTTTTTCACTCTCCTCTTTCACTTTTTTCAAGAGGCTCTTTACTTCCTCTTTGCTTTCTGCTACAAGGATAGTGTCATCTGCATTTCTGAGGTTATTGATATTTTGCCTGGCAATCTTGATTCCAGCTTGTGCTTCATCCAGCCTGGCATTTCGCATGATGTTCTCTGAATATAAGTTAAATAAGCATGGTGATGATATGCAGCCTTAATGTACTCCTTCCCCAATTTTGAACCAGTCCATTGTTCCATGTCTGATTTTAATTGTTGCTTCTTAACCTGCATACAGATATCTCAGGAGGCAGTTGAGGTGGTCTGGTATTCCCATCTCTTTAAGAATTTTCCAGAGTTTGTTGTGATCTACACAGTCAGAGGATGAGATGGTTGGATGGCATCACTGACTCAATGGACATGAGTTTGAGTAAACTCCAGGCGATGGACAGGGAGGCCTGGCATGCTGCAGTCCGTGGGGTTGCAAAGAGTTGGACGTGACTGAGCGACTGAACTGAAGTGAACACAGTCAAAAGATTTAGCATAGTCAATGAAGCAGAAGTAGTTGTTTTCTGGAATTTCTCTTGCTTTTCTTGCCGGCAGTTGTTGGCAATTTGATCTCTGCTTCCTCTTCCTTTTCTAAAACCACCTTGAACATCTGGAAGTTCACAGTCGCGTATTGCTGAAGCCTGGATTGGAGAATTTTGAGCATTACTTTACTAGCTTGTGAGATGAGTGCAATTTTGCAATAGTTTGAACATTCTTTATTATTGCCTTTCTTTGGGATTGGAATGAATGACCTTTGAATGAATGAATGAATGAATGACCTTTTCCAGTCCTGTGGCCACTGCTCTGTTTTCCAAATTTCCGACGTATTGAGTGCAGCACTTTCACAGCATCATCTTTTAGGATTTGAACTAGCTCAACTGGAATTCCATCACCTCCACTAGCTTTGTTCATAGCAATGCTTCCTAAGGCCCACTTGATTTCACATTCCAGGATGTCTGGCTCTAGATGAGTGATCACACTGTCGTGGTTATCTGGGTCGTGAAGCTCTTTTTTGTACAGTTCTTCTTGCCACCTCTTCTTAATCTCTTCTGCTTCTTTTAGGTCCATACAGTTTCTGTCCTTTATTGTGCCCATCTTTGCATGAAATGTTTTCTTGATATTTCTAATTTTGTTGAAGAGATCTCTAGTCTTTCCCATTCTATTGTTTTCCTCTATTCACTTAGGAAGGCTCTTTTATCTCTCCTTGCTCTTTGGAACTCTGCATTCAGATGGGTATATCTTTCCTTTTCTCCTTTGCCTTTAGCTTCTCTTCTTTTCTCAGCTATTTGTAAGGCCTCCCCAGACAACCATTTTGCCGTTTGCATTTCTTTTTCTTGGAGATGATTTTGATCACCACCTCCTATACAGTGTTACAACCTCCATCCATAGTTCTTCAGGCACTCTATCAGATCTAATCCCTTGAATCTATTTGTCATTTCTACTGTATAATCGTAAGGAATTTGATTTACGTCATTTCTGAATGGTCTAGTGGTTTTCCCTGCTACTGCTGCTGCTGCTAAGTCACTTCAGTCGTGTCCGACTCTGTGTGACCCCATGGACTTTCTTCAATTTAAGTCTGTATTTTGCAATAAGGAGTTCATGATCTGAGCCACAATCAGCTCCCACTCTTGTTTTTGCTGACTCTGTAGAGCTTCTTCATCTTTGGCTGCAAAGAATATAATCAATCTGATTTCAGTAATGACCATCTGGTGATGTCCATGTGTAGAGTCATCTCTTATGTTGTTGGAAGTGAGTGTTTGCTATGACCAGTGTGTTCTCTTGGCAAAACTCTGTTAGCCTCTCCCCTGCTTCATTTTGTACTCCAAGGCCAAACTTGCCTGTTACTCCAGGTACCTCTTAACTAACTACTTTTGCATTCCAGTCCCCTTTGATGAAAAGGACATCTTTTTTTGGTGTTAGTTCTGGAAGGCCTTGTGTTCACAGAACTATTCAACCTCAGCTTCTTTGGCATTGGTCGTTGGGGTATAGACTTGGATTACTGTGATATTGAATGCTTTGCCTTGGAAACAAAACGAGATCATTCTGTCGTTTTTGAGATTGCACCCAAGTACTTCATTTCAGAGTTTTTTTTTTTTAGTGTGAGGGCTACTCCATTTCTTCTAAGGGATTCTTGCCCACAGCAGTAGATATAATGGTCATCTGAATTAAATTTGTCTATTCCAGTCCATTTTAGTTCACTGATTCCTAAAATGTCAATGTTCACTCTTGCCATCTTCTGTTTGACCACTTCCAGTTTACCTTGATTCATGAATGCAGTATTGTTCTTTGTAGCATCGGACTTTACCTCCATCACCAGTCACATCTGCAAGTGGGCATTGTTTTTACTTTGGCTCTTCACTCTTTCTGGAGCTATTTCCCCACTCTTCTTCAGTAACAGTTGGGCACCTACCAACCTGGGGAGTTCATCTTTCACTGTCATACCTTTTTGCCTTTTCATGCTGTTCATGGGGTTCTCAAGGCAAGAATATTTAAGTGGTTTGCCATTCTCTTCCCAGTGGACCATGTTTTGTCAGAATTCTCCACCATGACCCGTCTGTCTTGGGTGGTCTTACATGGCATGGCTCATAGTATCATTGAGTTAGAGAAGGCTGTGATCCATGTGATCAGTGAGTTAGTTTTCTGTGATTGTGGTTTTCAGTCTGTCTGCCCTCTGATGGATAAAGGTAAGAGGCTTGTGGAAGGTTTCTGACTGGCAGTGGGTGAATCTGGATCTTGCTGTGATGGGCGGGTCAGTAAATCTTTAATCCAATTTTCTGCTGATGGGTGGGACTGTGTTCCCTCCCTTTCAGTGCTGTGACCCCACAGCAGGACACTGTGGACCCATGCCTCTGCCGTACACTCTGGGACACTCCTAGGCAAGTCTGGCTCAGAGTCTTATGTGATAGCTGCTCCTTTCTCCTGGGTGCTGGTGCACACAAGTTTTTGTTGTACCCTCCAAGAGTTTTGTCCCCAGTCCTGTGGAAGTTCTGTAATCAAATCCCACTGGCCTTCAAAGTCAAGTTCCCTGGGGATTCTCAGTCCCTTTGCCAGATCCCCAGGTTGAGAAATCTGCTTTGGGCCTTAGAACTTTTGCAACAGTGCGAGAACTTCTTTGGTTCTCCAGCTTGTGGGTCATCTGCTCGATGGCTCTGCTACTGCTAAGTCACTTCAGTCGTGTCCGACTCTGCGACCCCATTAGATGGCAGCCCACCAGGCTCCCCCGTCCCTGGGATTCTCCAGGCAAGAACACTGGAGTGGGTTGCCATTTCCTTCTCCAGTGCATGAAAGTGAAAAGTGAAAGTGAAGTTGCTCAGTCGTATCCGATTCTTTGTGACCCCATGGACTGCAGCTTACCAGGCTTCTCCGTCCCAGGAATTATCCAGGCAAGAGTACTGGAGTGGGGTGCCATTGCCTTCTCCACTCGATGGCTTTATGGTTGGGCTAATGGCAACCTCCTCCAAGAGGACTTATCCCACATGCTGTGCCTCCCAGTTCTGCTGCAGCCAGAGCCCCTGTCCCCACAACAGGCCACTGTTGACCCATGCCTCCGCAGGAGACACTCAAACACTCAAAGGCATGGCTCGGTCTCTTGTGGGGTCTCTGGGTCCTGGTGCGCACAAGGTTTTGTTTGAGCCCTCTGAGCATCTCTGGTGAGTATGGGGATTGATTCTAAACGTGATTTCGCCCCTCCTACCATCTTGTTGGGGCTTCTCCTTTGCCCTTGGATGTGGGGTATCTTTTTTTGGTGGGATCCAGTATTCTCCTTTCAATGGTTGCTCAGCAGCTGGTTGCAATTTTGGAGTTCTCACAGGAGAAGATGAGCCCATGTCCTTCAACTCTGCCATCCTAGAGGTCTGTTTTGATGCCTACAGTTTTATAATGTGGTTTGGAATCAGGGATAATGATAACCTCTAGTTTTGTTTTTCTTTCTCAAGATTGTTTTGACAATGCAGGATCTTTTGTGTTTCCATACGAATTTTAGAATTTATTTGTTCTAGTTCAGTAAAAAATGCCATTGTCATTTTGATAGGAATTGTATTTAATCTATAGATTGTTTTGTGTAGTATGGTCATTTTAACATTATTCTTCCAATCAAAAAACATCTGTTTGAGTCACCTTCAATTTCTGGTCTTATAATTTTCTGAATTCAGTATTAATATTTTACCTCCTTGTTGAGTTAGATTTATTCCTAGGTATTTCATTCCTTCTGATATGATTGTGAAGGGGATAATTTCCGTAGTTTTCCATGTTGATAGTTTTTAGTGTTTAGAAATGCAGTAGATTTCTGTATATTAATTTAGCATCTTGCAACTTCACTGAACTCATGAGGAGCTCCAGTAGTTTTCTGGGGGCATCTTCAGGATTTACTGCATTTAATAGCATGTCATCTGTAAACGGTGACAATTTTACTTCCTCCTTTCCAGTTTGGAATCCTTGTATTTTTTTCTTCTCTTCTGTGGCTAGGACTTTGAAAACTATGTTGAATAAACCATGTTGAGTGATGAGAGTAAGTGTATCCTTGTCTTGTTCCTGATCTTAGAGGAGATGCTTTCAGCTTTTCACTGTTGACTATGATGTTAGCTGTGGGCTTGTTGTGTATGGCTTTTGTGTGTTGAGGTATATTCCCTCTGTAACCATATACCCACTTTGAGGGTTTTTATCATGAAACAATGTTGAATTGTGTCAAAAGCTTTTTCTGTACCTATTGAGATGATCATGTGGATTTATTTTTAGCTGAATTATTTTATTTTTATATATTTATTTATAAACTTTATTTTCTTTTTGGCGGTGCTGGGGCTTCGTTGCTATGCAGGCTTTTTTTCTGTCTAGTTGCTGGGAGTGGTGGCTACTCTGTAGTTGGTGGTGCACGGGCTTCTCTTTACGGGGCTTCTCTTGTGGAACACAGGCTTTAGGTGGCACAGGCTTCAGTAGTTGGAGCTCACGGGCTCAGTAGTGGTGGCTCTTGGGCTCTAGAGCACAGGCTTAGTTCCTCCTTGGCATGTGGGATCTTCCTGATCAGGGATCAAGCTCGTGTTTCCTGCATTGGCAGGCAGATTCTTTACCACTGAGCCACCAGGGAAGTCCTCCTCATATGGTTTTATTCTTCAGTCTGTTAATATGGTGTGTCATTGATTGATTTATTGATACTGAACTGTTCTTTCATCCCTGGGATAAATCTCACTTGATCCTGGTGTGTGACCCCTTTTGATCAGTGTTTATCTTATTATTAAAGTTGTTTGCTAAGATTTTGTTGAGGATTTTTGCATATCAGTGATGCTGGCCTGCCACTTTCTTTTTGTGTGTGACATCTTTGCCTGCTTTTGGTATCAGGGTGATGCTGGCCTCATAGAATGAGTTTGGAATGAGTTTTTCTTCCTGTATAGTTTTTTGGAATAGTTTCAGAAGGATAGGCATTAACTCTTCTCTGAGTATTTGTTGGCTTCCCTGGTGGCTCAGAGGTTAGAGCATCGGCCTGCAATGCAGGAGACCTGGGTTTGATCCCTGGGTCAGGAAGATTTGTTAGAAGAGTATTTGTTAGAATTCACCTGTGAAGCCATCTGGTCATGGACTTTTGTCTGTTGGAAGTTGTTAAATTACTGATTTAATTTCATTTCTGGTAATTCATTTATTCATATTTTCTATTTCTTTCTGGTTTAGGAATTTTTCCATTTTTTTCCTGGTCATCCATTTTACTGGCATGTAGTTATTAATCTGTTAGGATCCTTTGTATTTCCGTGGTGTCAGTTGTAAAATTCCATTTTGATATATAGGTTTTTGTGTATATATTCCTTTGCTGAGCTGTTCTAATGTTTCATTTGTTTCAGACATCTTTGTAAGTGATGGTCAGTGGTTTATATGTTGATTGCTGTAAAACCTTTGTCAGATAATCCTGTCAGTCTCACTGCCGGTGTCTGTTTATTGTCTCCTTTCATTCAGGTTGGCATCTTTCTTCCTGTTTATTTTTTATTGGCTGCACCATGTGGTTTGCAGCGTCTTAGTTCCCCAACCGGGGATTGAACCTGACACCCTGGCAGTGAGAGCGCCAGTTTCTAACCACTGGACCACCAGGGAATTTCCTCTTCCTGCTTCTTAAAATGACAAGTGATTTTTTAAAAAATTGGAACCAGGAAATTTTGGGTATTATGAGTCTCTGAATCTCATTTAAATATCCCAGTTGGCTGTTTTGACACTGTCAGCTCAGGAAGAGGGCGCCACCTTGTTAATGGGCTGGCAGAGCTAGAAGTCCGTGTTCCTCACTCAGCCTCCATGGACACACGGAGTGGGGTTCGGGGCTTTCACTTTGGGACGCTGTGGTCTGAGTGTGTTCCCTCCAGAATTCACTGTAGAAATCCTAATGCCTGATGCAGTCGTTTTAGGACCTGGAGCCTTTGGGAGTTGATTAGGTCATGAGGGCAGAGACCTCATGAATGAGATTAATGCCCTTTGAAGAGAGACCGCAGAGCTTCCTTGCCCCTCTGCCTTGTGACAACACAATGAGAAGTGTGAAATCCAGAACAGGGCCCTACTTTGACCTTAGCAGAACCTGGACCTTGGACTTCCGGCCTTGAGAACTGAGAAATAAATTAGTGTTGTTCATAAGCTACCCACTCTATAACCCACTGCTATAACGTGTTTCGTTATAGCAGCCTTAACAGACTAAGGCAGTGGGAGTGGAATTTCTGACTCCCCTGGTGATTTCCGTTGCCTCTGGTGAGGCGGCCTTATCACTGTCGGGTCTCCACTATTAGTCCTCTGATACTACTAAGCGCCCTTGACATACTCACCATTGTTACTGAAAATCCCCAGCCTGGTAATTTTAAAATCTCTGCCATATCTGAGTCTGGTTTTGATGTTTGGTTTGTTTCTTCAGACTACATTTTTTGCCTGTTGGTATGCTTTGTAATTCTTTTTGTTGAAAGCTGGGCATGATGTATTGGGTTAAAAGACAGACCTTTCATGTGAAGTGTTATCCAGCGAGACGCTGGGCTTTGTTTACTTCTGGATAGCTGTGTTGTAGAGACTGAAATTTCCTCCACTGTCCCAGCTGTTGTCTTACCTGTTGTCTTTTCCTGGAGATTCCTCAGATAGTAAGATAGTTGCCCTTGAGTGTTTCTCCTTCTTTAAAAAAAGGAGAATAGAGATTTGGGGCATATTTGTAAAGTGATTTCTTTTCCCCTTACCCTGCTGGAAACAGGAGGGGGTTTCTCTTTGATTTTACCAGTGAGGATCTGGTAGGGCTCAGGGGCTAAAAGTCATAAAAGCGTGAAGGCCCTCTCAGAGTAGCGCCTCAGAGGTTTTGATTCTCTGGTTAGTCTACACTGAGCTTCCAGCCGTTGGTCAGTTATAGCTCATAGCATTCCTGTTGGTGCTGGTTCTAACTGCGGACTTCTGCTCTACTGTGCTGTGAGTCTCTGTATTTGACGGTCTCTCCAGGCTCAGACAGTAAAGCGTCTGCCTACAACGCGGGAGACCCTACAACCAGGTTCAATCCCTGGGTTGGGAATATCCTCTGGAGATCGAGATGGCAACCCACTCCAGTACTCTTGCCTGGAAAATCCCATGGATGGAGGAGCCTGGTAGGCTACAGTCCATGGGGTCGCAAAGAGTCAGACACGACTGAGCGACTTCACTCTCACTTACCAGTGTTCAAGGTAGCAGTTTGACCGGTGACCTCAATTCTCTGATTATCCTAAGAGGAATTGATTTTTCAGTTTGTTCAGGTTTTTTTCTTGTTGTGAGGATGGAAGTGATGCTTTCAAGCTCTTTACATGCAGAACCAGAAATCAGAATTATTCTTTGGATTTATTTTGGTCATTGCATTGTACTTTCTTAGGTGGAAACATGAATTATTGATTTTAAGCCTTTCTTTCCTCAACTCCACATTTAAATTTCCTTCAAAGTACTAAATTAGATATGTTCCAAAGATTTTGATGATGTGTTTTCATTATCAGTTGAAATATTTTCTGATTTTCTTTGTAATTTCTTTTGCCATGGATTATTAATTTTCCAATAATTGGATATTTTCCTAGATACCTTATTGTTCCTGATTTCTAATTTAATTCCAATCTGGTCAAAGGAATATACTCTTAAGTTTTCAGATTTTTTTAATGTATTGAGTCTTATGTAATGGCCCTGTGTATGATCTTGGTGACTATTTTGTGCTCTTTAAAGTCTATATTCTGCAGTTGTTGGGTATAGCATTCTATAAGCCATTAGGTCAAGGTGGCTGATGTTTTATTTGGATCTGCTGAAGTCTTACAGAGTTTTTAAGATTATTCTATTATTCTCTGATAGAGGCTATAATAATCTTTAGATAGGATTGAGGATATGTCTGTTTTCCTTTTTAGTTCTCTCTGGTCTGCCTTATAGGGTTTTGAACCTCAGTTATTAGGAACATACACATTCACTTGATATGTTTTTCTGATACATCTGTATTATCTTGTAGTCTTTTATCTGAATGTAGTATAGCCACCTTTCAGCTTGCAGCTTTTAGCTTTCTCATAGTAGTGTTTATGTAGCCTCTCTTTTTCCATTCTTTTACTCCAAGATGGTGATACAGTTCTGTCTTGTTCTGTCACCCTCTGTGACCCCATGAACTGCCAGGCTCTTCTGTCCATGGGATTCTCCAGGCAAGAATATTGGAGCCGGTTGCCATTTCCTACTCAGGGGATCTTCCGGACCCAGGGATCGAACCTGCATTGGCAGGTGGATTCTTAACCGCTAGCGCCACCTGGGAAGCCCTAGAAACTCCACAGATAGGATGCAGATGGCTGTTGATGTAGTGACTTTTAATCGGAAAGTTTAGTCCTTTAATATAATTTTTCATATGGTTGGAGTATTAATCTGTTTTTGTATATTTTTCTAATTGTTCCCCCTTTTCCTCCTTTCTTGTTATTGGTTTGAATTTTAGTAACATTATATTGATTCTGCAATTCCCGTTTCTAGGCAAACTGTTCAAAAGTGTTTCGTGTTGGGCATATCTCATGTGCGTCGCATTGTCTGTCCTTTGTTCCTGGTCATCTTTTCAAGGCTGTTTGGAGAGTGAATGACCTTGGAAGATACAGGCATCCTTACTCCCCGTTGTAAATGGTTTGGTCCCCTGAGGTCAGTTTTCCTCCCCTGTAGCGCATCCACCGTGTGTTCAGGTGTCATCCACTGTCTTCACACGCCTGTGGAAACTGGGGCTCAGGATACAGGGATCAGAATGCCGGTACTCTGGCTGCTGCTGTTGCTGTGACGATGAGCGTTATGTCTCACCCCAGAGAGTTTCATCTCTACCTGGGCTCTCATGATGCCATGCAGGCCGACTTGCTGACTTGCAAGTAGAGTGGATCTTGGGCCCCCATGTCCTGGCACCCTTACCCCCTCCTCTTTGTTTGTGCTGCTGCCTCACGGATGACACATCCTAGTTCTTTACAGATGCCAAGGTTCATAGAATTTTCAATTTAAATAGTCTTATGTCTTTTAAGTAGTTAAAAAGAAATACATATTTTACCTGTAACCATATATTTATCACCTCTTTTGTCCTTCCTGCCTTTCTGAAGATGGGAGTTACGTGGGGCCACCATGACCCTTGATCCTAAAGAACTTATTTCAGCATTTCTTTAATGAAGGTATTTTGGCAGTGTATCTCTAAGTTTCGGTTCTATACAAGTGTCTTTATAAAGCATTTTTGACATGTGTTTGGCAGCATACAGAATTCTGGCTTGCTCTTTTTTAGCACCTTAAATGTGTCATTACATTGTCTTTGGCCTTTCGTGTGTCTGCTGAGAAGCTGATCTTCATTTAATCATCCTTTCCCGATATGTATTTTGTCATTTTCCTCTGCGGGGAGCCGGTGAGGCATTCCACTCGTGACAAAGGTCATGAGGAAGGAGGCTCGGCATACGCAAAGGCGGGATCGAGCCTCAGGAGTCCCCCCGGATATTCTCGAGCATTTTCCCCCAAAAAACCAGAGTCTGCCTACTTTATTGCTTTGTGCTCTCACCTCCGACTTTACTGGGGGCTGTCGCCTACCACCATCTCTCTCTCTCTGTCAAAGAGTTAACTTACAGCTCCAATTAATAAAGTTCCTGGGCAATTAGGAGTGTTTAAATCCAAACCCCTCTGATGGCTCTCTAACTCACCTGACAAGTTTACCCGGACTCCTGCAGCTATGCATACGATTGTTTACAGTCTCCCAGCCTCGAGAGGCATGGGAAGCTTAAGATATTCAAATAGCTTAGAGCCTCTCAGAGAGTTAAAAACTGTCAGAATAAACTAGTAAAGGATTTCATTGATGAGTCAATGCTTGTTGCCAAGTTTTCACATCCCCTGAATTGTATCCTTGAATATGTATCAATTAATAGTGGGTATGTAGAAAAAATAAGTAGTGGCCTTGGTGTTAGTAACTTTAGACCCTTAAGGTAATAAATTCTTTCTTTGTAAACCCATTACACATCCGCCCTATAGGAATGCAATTTTATCTTTGGAAGATGGTGCCAAACCTTGAAATAATTACTCTTAGAGAAAATAAGTCTTTGTTGATAAGTCCTTGAGTCATAAAATGTTAGTAGGCCTTCTGGCCAGAAGATGATGTAAATCACCTAAACCATTTGTATACGATAAATTTGCAGGAAAGAAACCTTGGTTTTTGATAAGAACCAAAGACTGCTGACTTTGCATCCCCTATTATCCTCTATGTGTAACTTAGGGTATAAAAGCCCCTGTTAAAAATAAAGCTACGGGCCTTGTTCACCAGCGCTTGGTCTCCCCACGTCATTCTTCTCTTTAACTTCCAGCTGAGTCTCCATCTGGAGCGCGGAACCCACCACGCTTACTAATCATGCCTGGGCTTCTAAGACCCACTCGAGAAGGAGTCTAGGGTGAGACACCTTCCGCTATTCGAGAGGGCGCCTGCGGCCTACGTAAGTGGTGCAAACTTCTTGTCTTGAAGTTTTATTGGTCTCCCGCGTAAACCAAGCTACTCAGCTTCTTTTCTCCACTGAATTTTCCTACTGAGCTATCCTCATTCTATTGTTCTCTATATCTCTAATTAGCATATAAATAGTCGCCTAGGCCGTCTCTCCTTCGAATACCCTGGATCAGCTGGGGCTGGTCCCCGGCATTCCTCTACTGTTTTTTGTTTTTTATTCACTTGGGTTTTTTTTTTTGGGGTGGGGGGGGACTCTGTCAATTGATATCTTTCACTAATTTAGGGAGATTTTTGCTCATCATTTCATCAGGTAATTTCCTATTCTGTTTTCTTTCCTTTTCTCTATGACCCCACATAAACCAGTGCCGTACTGCTTGATATTTCCCCTCAGGTCTCTGAGCCTCTGATCATTTTTCTAAAGTTTTGGGTTTTTTTAATTCGGCCATGCCACATGGGTTGCTGGATCACAGTTCCCTGACCAGGGATTGAACTGGACCCTCGCAGTGAAAGCATAGAGTCTTAACCACTGGACCACGGAGAAGTTCCCATTTTTCTTCATTCATTTTCTCTTCCTTCTTCCGATTTAATTTTAGATTTGTCTTCAGTGACTCCTTGCTGTCTCCTTTCTGCTGTGAAGCCCACTGAAATTTTTCATTTCAGGTTCAGAATTTTCACTTGGCAGTTTGAGTAGTAATTATTTCCTTGCTGAATCCCAAATTTGTCCATGCACTATGGACCCATCATCTTTGTAACCCTTGCACATGTTTATAATAGGTGTTTTGGAGTTCTTATCTGCAGATAGCATCATCTTAATCATCTCAGTGCTGGTTTCTGATGACTACTTTTTCGTTTGTTTCTTTTTATGTCTAATGAATTTTGACTGGATAGTGATCATTATGAAGAATACTCTGTAAAGACTCTGGGTTCTGTTATATTCTTCCCAAGAGTCAGTTCTGTTCTAATAGGCAGTTAACTTTGGCTAGATTCAGACTATACTCAGGCACCACTGTGGTGGGCTGCAGCTGAAATTCCCACCCCGTCTGCCATCCACGGGGTGTCTGGTTTGTTTTTGTTGTCTTCTTCTGGGGCTGCACAATTGAGTTGTGAGCCACATCTTGTGGCTGACTTTGTTGCTAAATTCAAGGGCTTACGTCCTTTGTCTGGAGAAGAAAATGGCAAGCCACTCCAGTGTTCTTGCCTGGAGAATTCCATGGACAGAGGAGTCTGGAGGGCTAACAGTCCGTGGGGTCACAGAGTCAGACATGACTGAGCGACTAAAAGGGCAACAACAACATGTCCTCTGTAGCCTCTCTTCCTAGGATTTCCCTTCTAACTTTCTGATTAGTCTATGAGCCTAAACTCTGGTGTTTGCTATCTCAAGCAAGTAAATGTACTGTTCCTTGCAGCTCCCATGGGCAAAAAGCTGTAAATGTGCAAACCTCATTCATGGGACTTTGACTTTTAACAGTAAGCTTCCCTCTAGCTTCTAGTTGCTTTTTGTTCTTCCTCAGAGGTTTCAAATATTGGGTTTAAATAATGTTTTCTCAGATCTCATAATGGGAGAGGAGAGTTATTCTAACTTTCTGCCATCCCTCCACTTCCTTTTTATAATAATCTTCAAAAAACTTCTCAGCCCTAAGTAGAACAATCCCAAGCTGAGTAATGTAGGTTTATTTTGTAAGCAGGAACTGTCATTTAGAAATGTTTCATTTGTGTCTGGAAGTTGAGAAAAATTCTTTTTTCCTTTTTAAAGAATGGGTGTATATAAATCTGGGAAGCTTTTATTTTAGAAATAAATGCTTAAAAGAATCAAATACCAATTATCACTGTAAGATTTTTGGATATTTTGACCACTTTTTTCTATTACAATTTTAGGATGCTTTTTTGAAAATCATTCTAAATGAGGGCATTAAATCCCTGTGGAGGAGTGGCCTTCCTCATATGTTGTAAGTTGAAATTTAGTATTTTTCTTACTTAGTGATGGTGGTGGTTTTGTTTTGCCTTATCAGTATGATGGGACATCATCATGCATTTTTAATATCAAAACTTTTTATTTTCTAGAGCATTGTTTTGTGACTCTCACAACTACCCCACATTTGATGATTTGCTAGAAGGACTCACAGGATATATACTAATGTCTGTGGTTTATTACTGCAAAAGGCATGAAGGGGAATCAGTGAGGAGAAAAGGCATGAAGCGGAATCAGTGAGGAGAAAAGGCATGAAGCGGAATCAGTGAGGAGAAAAGGCATGGAGTGGGATCAGTGAGGGGAGAGGCTTGGAGTGGGATCAGTGAGGGGAGAGGCATGGAGGGGGATCAGTGAGGGTAAAGACACAACAGGACCTGGCCGGGCGGAGTCCTCCTGAGACCCTGCTTGTGACACGCAGGGCGCAGCTGCCTCTCCCAGCCCCGGGCTGCCGCGGCAAGTGCACGGGTTCAGCCTTACTGGCACTTGAATCTGAATCTAGGGTTTGCACTGGGGGCTGATGATATAACATGCTGTGTTCATGACTGGCTGTGGTTACTGAAACTCCAGCCCCCCCAGAAAGAGCAGATATTTACCAAAACTCACATCATGTGCACAAATCAATGCAGGCAAGCTGGTTTAGTGCTCTAGACATACAGAAAAGCCTTGTTACAGGGAGTTTTTCGAGGGCTAAATTCCTTGAAGATGACCCAAGGTCGAGTAGACAAATAGGCCCTGCTGAAGACACTGGATTTGGGGCACAAACATACTTTATTTTTTCATGTTCAGAAATTAAGAAATTAGTGTTCATTTTAGTTTTTATTTTACTAAAATAATGAGAAGTATTGTGCTATTTATACTTCTTTTCCAGATAATTAAATTCTGTGCTAACTAGCTATTACGTGCATTCATATGACAAGCTGCTGCTGCTAAGTTGCTTCAGTCGTGTCCCACTCTGAGTGACCCCATAGACGGCAGCAAGCTAGTAAGGCTGAATGTAAAAATTCCAATTAATACCTTGCCTTTCTCTGCCTCGTTTCTTTCTGATTTATCTTGTTATGGAGCACATTAGTTTTGAGGCACCTACTCTAAACAGTGCCTAAGGTTATAAGGTTGGTGATAGATCCAGGAGCAGCAGTCAGTCCTGTTCCTAAGTTCTCATCACCACGCTTCTCTGTCGAGTGTTAGGCGTTCCCACGTGTGGTCTGTGATAGTCCGTTGGTTAGACCAGAAACAGAGACTGGTTTCTTGTTGGGTTAAATCTTTATGACATGATAGTACCTTCAATTTTGTATTTAATTAATGACTCCCTCTTGATATTTTCATTTGAAAGAATGTCATTGGAATTTCCTTTGAGTATATATAAATCTGGTGACGGTATTTTCAGTTATAAGTAGGTATGACATGGTCCACAGTTCAAAAGTATTTTATAATTGTGCTTGTACTTTTTTACAAGTAATTTTTACGAGTTTTACTTTAGTGATTTTCATGTTACCGTAATGTATGTAGTTGGGAATGAAGACCAGACACAGAATAAGTCAAGACGACTTATTTGTCTTTTCTTATTTATGACCTGACTGGGTGCTCTAAACTTACCTTCTCTGCTACATTACAAATCTCTGGAGAGCAGAAACCTACTTTACATCTTTTGTTGTCTAAGTTAAACACTGCTAATTCTTAAAGAAAAACTGATCTCACAGCTGATTTGCTGTGGTTTTCAGCTTCTGTAAAATAGGAGGATCTTCATTTTTACTTCCCAGGTGGTGCGGTTGGTAAAGAACCCACCTGCCAGTGCGGGAGACACAAGAGGTGTGGGTTTGATACCTGGGTCAGGAAGACCCCCTGGAGAAGGAAGTGTCAACCCACTCTGGTGTACTTGCCTGGGAAGTCCCATGGACAGAGGAGCGTGGCGGGCTGCAGTCCATGGGGTCTCAGAGAGTCTGATATGACTGAGCACACATGCTCTGTGCACTGTGTCTTGTGCTTCATAATAATGTAAGAATATGTTTCAGCCTTTTGATAGTGCTGTACCAATCTTTTCGTTTGTTCTAACAGAGTGATGGCAGTTCCTGCCACAGTTATTTATTTTACCTGCTATGATCAATTAACTGCTCTTCTGAGATCTAAATTAGGAGAAAATGAAAGCCGCATACCAATTGTTGCTGGAATCGTGGCCAGACGTAAGTAATAAATTCACAATGTTTTCATTCTGATTTCTACTTAAAGCTTGCTTTAAAATGTTTACATTCATAGAGAATTTCAAGTAGTGTATTGCTAACGGTTTATTTTCCATCATAGTTTGTCCTCATATGTCAACACGTATGCTCTAGTGGTCATATTGTGTGGTGACTGCCATCAGAATGGGACGGGATCAGCCTGTCCTGTTAATTCTTGGACAGAGGTTTTAGATTTGAGATTGTAGACCTTAGATTCTAGATTTTAGGATAATAACACAGAGTCTAATTAATGCCAGAGTCTTTCATCATTTTCTGTATACACTTTGCGATTCAGAGTTTAATCAGAAGGACATTTTTATCTGTGTAGTGGAAGTGAGGTTTATAATAGTCCTGGTTGATGTATAATGGCTGTGGAACTGCTCTTGAAAGAGTAAGGTGTGTGAAATACCTTTATCAGGGAAAAAATCTGAGCCAGGATGTTGCCATCATTAGATACTAGATACAGTTTGCAGACATTTCAGAATAAAATTTAAAATACAAAAATGCATGAAATACTCATTTCTGCACGCATGTTTTCATAATGCATGGCTTTGCTTTTGTTGTATTCGCTTGTTTTGTACAGTTGGTGCAGTGACTGTAATAAGTCCACTGGAATTGATCAGAACCAAGATGCAATCTAAGAAGTTTTCTTACGAGGAACTGCATCGATTTGTCAGCAAGAAAGTATCTGAAGATGGTTGGATTTCCCTCTGGAGGGGCTGGGCTCCTACCATTCTTAGAGATGTACCATTCTCAGGTAGGATTTATCTGCTACATTTTAAGTAGCTTTGTATGTACCACTTTTAAATGAAGGAAATTCTAGACTCTTTAAGGCTAAAGGTAAGTTACTGTCTTAGGTGACCACACACACCTCGTTCAGCATGGCTCTCTCAGATCTTGATGAGTATTTATTTAATGAACGGTTTCTGTTTCAAGCCTGGTTTTCTTTTCTCTTTGTTTTCTTTCTTTTTAAATATCAATTGGTGAGTACTCATATGTAGGTAATGAAGCTACCTTTAAAATTATTGTAAAGAAGTCATAATTAGCAAGATATGTAAAGTACTACAAATCAAAATATCATAACATTTAAGACCACCTGTGAATTATATTGACTCCTACTTTTTTCAGTTATTAAAAATCTCCCGCACTTAAGTGTCTTGTAGGGACTATTATAAATCAGATTCAAGATTGTGCTAATCATTGAAATATGAAGAAGGAGAAAATCATGAAGAAATACAAAATTAACAACTTATAGAATATGCATACTTCAGTACTACTTCTCTTGTGAAACTGATGTTTCCATTTAAAACCTGGAAGAAATAATTATTGAGAACCGTTGTATTAACATTCCACATTCTTTCTCTCTTTGATTTAATCCTTTGCTTGGACTCCTGTTTACAGTCCTATATCTTTCCCTTTCCATTAGTATTTTTCTTCAACTTTTGTGTTCAGCTATGCTTTTTAGAAACACCATGAATTCCTAGACCAATACTTTTTCATTTTTTGATGTTTTATACATAAAAAGTCAGATCAGATCAGATCAGTCGCTCAGTCGTGTCCAACTCTTTGTGACCCCATGAATCGCAGCATGCCAGGCCTCCCTGTCCATCACCAACTCCCGGAGTTCACTCAGACTCACGTCCATCAAGTCAGTGATGCCATCCAGCCATCTCATCCTCTGTCATCCCCTTCTCCTCTTGCCCCCAATCCCTCCCAGCATCAGGGTCTTTTCCAATGAGTCAACTCTTCCCATGAAGTGGCCAAAGTACTGGAGTTTCAGCTTTAGCATCAGTCCTTCCAAAGAAATCCCAGGGCTGATCCCGTTTAGAATGGACTGGTTGGATCTCCTTGCAGTCCAAGGGACTCTCAAGAGTCTTCTCCAACACCACAGTTCAAAAGCATCAATTCTTCGGCGCTCAGCCTTCTTCACAGTCCAACTCTCACATCCATACGTGACCACTGGAAAAACCATAGCCTTGACTAGACGGACCTTTGTTGGCAAAGTGATGTCTCTGCTTTTGAATATGCTATCTAGGTTGGTCATAACTTTCCTTCCAAGGAGTAAGCGTCTTTTAATTTCATGGCTGCAGTCACCATCTGCAGTGATTTTGGAGCCCCGAAAAATAAAGTCTGACACTGTTTCCACTGTTTCCCCATCTATTTCCCAAGAAGTGATGGGACCAGATGCCATGATCTTCGTTTTCTGAATGTTGAGCTTTAAGCCAACTTTTTCACTCTTCACTTTCACTTTCATCAAGAGGCTTTTGAGTTCCTCTTCGCTTTCTGCCATAAGGTTGGTGTCATCTGCATATCTGAGGTTATTGATATTTCTCCCGGCAATCTTGATTCCAGCTTGTGTTTCTTCCAGTCCAGCATTTCTCATGATGTACTCTGCATATAAGTTAAATAAACAGGGTGACAATATACAGCCTTGACGTACTCCTTTTCCTATTTGGAACCAGTCTGTTGTTCCATGTCCAGTTCTAACTGTTGCTTCCTGACCGGCATACAAATTTCTCCAGAGGCAGATCAGGTGGTCTGGTATTCCCATCTCTTTCAGAATGTTCCACAGTTTATTGTGATCCACACAGTCAAAGGCTTTGGCATAGTCAATAAAGCAGAAATAGATGTTTTTCTGGAACTCTCTTGCTTTTTCCATGATCCAGTGGATGTTGGCAATTTGATCTCTGGTTCCTCTGCCTTTTCTAAAACCCTCTTGAACATCAGGAAGTTCACGGTTCACATATTGCTGAAGCCTGGCTTGGAGAATTTTAAGCATTACTAGCCTGTGAGATGAGTGCAACTGTGCAGTAGCTTGAGCATTCTTTGGCATTGCCTTTCGGATATAAATTACCAAGTGCACTAATAAACACCTGTGACATCACCACCTCTGTATATGAATTAGAACACTGCAGTTTTTAAAATCATGAAACCACGTATGTCCACCTCCACTGTCACATCCTTAGTGGTAACCTCTTACCTGAATTTTTATCATTTGATTTAAAAAAAGCAGTTTTACCACATATGTATTATTGCTAAACAATGGTATTCAGTTTTGCCTATTTTTGAGGTATAAAATTTATTTTACTTGGAAATATTCCTTAAGTTTTATTTTATATGTGCAACTATTGTTTCCACTCACTTATACATGAATAAACAAGTAAACCACCCTTATGGCAGGAAGTGAAGAGGAACTAAAAAGCCTCTTGATGAAACTGAAAGTGGAGAGTGAAAAAGTTGGCTTAAAGCTCAACATTCAAAAACGAAGATCATGGCATCTGGTCCCATCACTTCATGGGAGATAGATGGGGAAACAGTGGAAACAGTGTCAGACTTTATTTATCGGGGGGCTCCAAAATCACTGCAGATGGTGACTGCAGCCATGAAATTAAAAGATGCTTACTCCTTGGAAGGAAAGTTATGACCAACCTAGATAGCACATTGAAAAGCAGAGACATTACTTTGTCAACAAAGGTCCATCTAGTCAAGGCTATGGTTTTTCCAGTGGTCGTGTATGGATGCGAGAGCTGGACTGTGAAGAAAGCTGAGCGCCGAAGAATTGATGCTTTTGAACTGTGGTGTTGGAGAAGACTCTTGAGAGTCCCTTGGACTGCAAGGAGATCCAACCAGTCCATTCTAAAGGGGATCAGCCCTGGGATTTCTTTGGAAGGACTGATGCTAAAGCTGAAATTCCAGTACTTTGGCCACTTCATGTGAAGAGTTGACTCATTGGAAAAGACCCTGATGCTGGGAGGGATTGGGGGCAGGAGGAGAAGGGGATTACAGAGGATGAGATGGCTGGATGGCATCACTAACTCGATGGGTGTTGAGTCTGAGTGAACTCCGGGAGTTGGTGATGGACAGGGAGGCCTGGCGTGCTTTGATTCATGGGGTCGCAAAGAGTTCAGTTGAACTGAACTGAACTGAAACAAGTACCCAATGCTGTGAACACTTTATAAGTCTGTTGCTGGGTATGTACAAGAATCTGCAGCTTTAAGTGCCTATTTAAAAAAATCTGTTTAAAAATGTTTTCCAGGTGTTTGTGGATGTTGCAATATGAGTTGATTTTTGTCTGTTAGCTTATATTCAGCTTCTTCTAAAACTTATAAATTCTAATTTGTCTGCCTTTTTTCTATGTAGACAATAATGTGTTAATTATAACTATTTCATTTTTAAGTTCGTTTCCCCAGTGTGTATGCCCAGCAATGGGATTGCTGGGTCGTATGGCAGTTTTATTTCCAGTTTTTTAAGGAATCTCCACACTGTTCTCCATAGTGGCTGACTTTGCATTCCCATCAACAGTGTAAGATGGTTCCCTTTTCTCTGCACCCTCTCCAGCATTTATTGTTTGTAGACTTTTTGGTAGCAGCCATTCTGACTGGCATGAGATGGTACCTCATTGTGGTTTTGATTTGCATGAAATGTGTTTTTAAAAATGATTTGTGAACTACATTTGAAACCCATAAAGAAAACATATGTAGCACTAAAAGTTCAAATGTCCATTTCCTTTAATTTTTTTTAACAATTTTAAAAACATTTGGAAAATTTTAAATGCTAATTACTAGGTACTTTAATTTCTGCTTTAAAATACACATTATACCTTCATCTGTAGTAAAGGAATAATGGAACACACAGGAGCATCAGAAATTGTGAATACTGGTTTTGCAGTCAGAGGTCTGGTTGGAATTCTGACTGCCAGCTAGTGTAGTGTGACCTCAGGAATATAGGGGGACTGTTCTCTTAGTCCTGAACTTTGGGAGGAATACATAAGACTTTATCTGTTCTCTTCAATAGGAGCTTCTCTTTAAACATCTCTGGTTTTACTTTATGTTTCAGTTATGATTTTATTAAGTAATATACTAATTAGAGTATAAAATACTTTGGGAAAATTTAATCAATTTTATTGTTAGTTTGCGGCTGTTGTAACTTTGCCATTTGATGTGGTAAAAACACAAAAGCAGACCCAACTTTGGATATATGAAAGCCAGAAAAGTAAGTTTAATTAATTTAAAATGTGTCTAAGGTGCCATGAAAAATATTTTCTTTCTAGATAGTTAGGAATATCTAAGGTACGGAAGACAAGATTCCCCCTGCCCCTTGGCTGCCTTCCTCTCTACTTAACTCAAACTAATGTATTGTTAGAATGGAGTACCCATAAAAACTTCTAAACCTAAACAAAAAATTTAAGAAAATTTAAAGACTATATTAGTATGCATATACATATTCTTTTTTCTTTTCTATTTTTTTAGCTTCTCTTTTGATGTGTTTTTTCCCCCCTGCCTGTTATCCCATCTACTTCTTTATAACCTGTAATTTCTTCTAGAACAAAACTGTCCTGGGGCCTTCCCCTTTAATGCAGAAGGTGCAGGTTTGATCCCTGGTTGGGGAGCTAAGATCCCACATGCCTCCTGGCCAAAACACCAAAACATAAAACAGAAGCAATACTGAAAAACCACAATAAAGAATTTAACAATGGTCCGTATTTATAAAAAAGTACTATTAGTTGCTTCTACTAGATTCATTCTGTTATTATTACAGAAAGTGTAGCAAGCCCACTGGAAATAGGGCTTTGTTGCTAAAACATAAAATTGTTAGGATTTGATCATTTGGATGGTCAGTAGAGGAGTGTTTATTGTTGTCTGTGCTTGAAATATTAATAACCACACAGTGTTTCCTTGCAGTGTATGAAGTTGCTTTTCCCCTGTAGAAAGAGCTCTGGGACATTGGATCTTTAGGCAGGGCTCTGCTTCCCTCCAGTTGAGAAGTCTTCTTGTTCGTCGTCTTTTACATTCATCTCACCCTACTATTAAAATAGAGACCAGTTTGAAACTTGAGCTCCGTAAGATTAGAAATACCCAGCTACTTAGCCTCCTTTCTTTACTAGTTGTTTCCAAAGTTGAAAACATTTAAACAAGGAGCATAAGTTGTCAACTTGTAGTATAAAGCTTTTGTCACTGACTGTTTTTAGAGAGTTAAATTTCAGTCATAAATACTTTGTTCTTGGTTTAAAAATGTATCCTTTCTGTTTGGTTGCTCTAATTACTGTAGTTATACTTACACTATTTATATAGATAGTTTAGCTTCTTAAATGACAAGGCCTCATTTATCTTCATAGAGAATCTGATATTATATAGAAGACATTTTGAGATAATAAGCCCCTCTTCATTAAGTTGCAGATTCTACAGAGCTGTTACTGAATGATGCCTTTCCCTAATTTTCCCTTTTTCCCTAGGCATACGTACTGAAATGTACTTTAACCCTAATGACTCGAGTAGTCCTCACTGTACACACTGATTACTGTAGTTTCATAGCGCAGCTCTCAGAAGCCAGTGAGACCCTTAGGAGTGTCTGCCTAGCACGCACTGGTCTGGGAAGACTGAAATCCTCAGCTGTCACAGTGGTAGGATGCCCACCTTTTAGCAGATTTTTTTTCACCTTTAGCGTCTGTAGTCTGGGGGTAAGCCAGCTGCTTAGAATCACTGTGTACAATGAAGGTAAGTGAACTTTGTGTATGTACAGCACATTCATGAGGTTTATGTTTGAATCTGAGTAACATCTATTTTTGCTGTTTTCAAAAGATGTATAAATCTGTTTCTTTACTGTGTTCCAGACCCTTGAGCAGTTGCAAATAAGTGAGATGTTACTGTTAGTTACAGGAAAACTGTTCCCTTCAGAGGAGACAGGACGGATTTATTTCAAGGCTAGCACATCTATTCAGAAAGAGTCGAGTAAGGTGGAGCCTCCCTAGGGAGAATAAGCTATTTTTCCTTAAAGCTTCTCTTTGGGGAAAAAAGTTTTTTTAATGTATGCACTAAAAGTACAATGAAAAATGGTTATCATGGCTTCACTTGGGGAACCCCATGAAAATTCCTGTACATCTTTAACATTTTTCCATTATGAAAGATCTTTAAGATACAGAAAAAAGTATAAAGGACACACATCACCAAGCTTAAACATCAATTCAGGAGAGGCTTTCTGTATATTCCTCCTTGATTGCATGTGGTCCTATATACCTTAAAAGTGCCTTCAAAATTTCTTTTTTAATGAATCCAACTATTAAAAATAAGATTTAAAATAGTTCTTTATGTAAACAGATCTGTTCTTATTATAATGAAACAATATATCCCAAAGCCCATAAACACTCTTATGTGTATTTATCTATATTAGAAATTAAGTGGTAATTTATAATAGCATCGTTTCTTTAACATTTAGTTTCTATGCCTTTGCAAATGTCAACCTGGACTATAATGAAGAACACTGTTGCTAAGAATGGATTTTCTGGATTATTTACAGGTAAAAATATTTCCTTTACCAAACTGTTGACTAAAATGTTTACTTTTCCTTTTAAATTAATTGCCTTTCAGCAGAAAATTTTTGAAAATATTCCTCATTTACTATTTCCTCCTAAATATCTTTGCTGTAAGTTTAAAAATTTTAAATACCAGTTGCTTTTGAAGTAATTTGGAATCAAAGTGAGGAGTGAACAGTTGGGCTTGTTCTTTGACACCAGTTATGGGACAGTGTTTTATATGTTACTTTACTTAATTTGATAACTGTCAGAATGAAACCAAATAAATTACATTTTAAAATGTATGGTAAAATTTAGTCTGAACTTTTCTCTTCCCTTTTTAGGACTGATTCCTCGTTTAATTAAAATTGCTCCTGCTTGTGCTGTTATGATCAGTACATATGAATTTGGGAAGTCTGTTTTCCAGAAACAAAATGCTCAAAGACAGTGATACTAGACATGTTGTTTCAACCTGAAATAACAGCCATGACCAAATAATAAGAGGAGACTCTTAGGCAAGAGCTTTTTTCACTTTTTTTGCTATTATCTTACAGTGGTTTTCTATCATTCTTATCTATAATTTAAACAAATAGTAAATCTCTACTTTGCATTTAATCATTCTAATTTCAAATTTTTATCCTAATTTTTGAGAATTAGATATTCCAGAAGTCATAACCATTGAGCATTCTTGTAAAGAAGAGAAAAATTATTCTACACTGAAAGCAATAATCTCAGAGTTTGGTACAGATTTCTGTGTAACTTCATCCTGTTGGGAGTGTCAGAGTCGTCAAACATTTTTGCAGTTGTGTGCTGAATGATGTACAGAGTCTAAAAGAATTCCCAAGTCTTTTATACACGTTTAAATCATGGACGTAGATACTTAAGTGTTTCAACAAAGTAGATAACGGAAAACAGTCTTTAAATATTATTATTCACATCATTTACCAAATATTGCCTATCAGTTATTTTCTTTAATTCATATGTATTTGGGTGTTTCCCCTGCTATCCCGCCCTGTTACTATTTTAAGGCCTCATGTGTATTAAGATTTCTCTGATCTGAGGTATGGCTATCTTACATTCATGAACCAAAAATATAACTTGTGTGATATTGATGCTGCTATTTTTGATGTCTAAAGACCCCGTATTATCTACTGTTTCTGTGAGAGAGAGCGTTCACTGACCGTATTCAATGTTCACTTCAAACTTGGGTGTGCAGTGGAAAAGCACATTGCATTCAGGCAGTGAGAAGGCTGTTTCAGCACAAGAAAGGCCTCTGGTTTCAGCTGTCTTGCCATCAGGTATTACCGTTTGTGAAGTTCTCTAGGTCACGTCTGTTCGCTTGTTCTAACATCACTGAGACAGAGTATGTTCAAGATGTCCCTTGACTTTACACATCTCACACAAGTGTGCTAGACCAGGAACTACCCAGCTAGTTTCCTTGAAGAAAGAGCTTTTGGTCACTGGAGGCTAATGCCTAAGAAGTTTAGTTTATGAATGTAAGAATGAAAAAGAATATGATTTCAAGACAAACAATATTTTTAAATATTTTTGTTTTTCTCAGGATCTGTATACTCTTAAGAAAAAGCACTTTATTGCAGTCTATCTGTATTTTATGAAAATGTGAAACATTTTTTCCCTAAAATGGAGTAATATATATTTAAGTGACAAATCTCTAGTGTTGGTAGGAATTAATGTATTTTCTAATATAGTAGAAAACTATTTAATGTTTCACCTGAAATAAACTATATAGGGTTTGTATTTAAGCTTTTTGTGTTTATTTTATCCTGTGTTGATTTACCTTAAGTTTTCAACATATATATCCATAAAAATAATTTTCATTGCAATATTTTGTGCTTTCTTAAAGCTACCACTGTGCTTCTAGCTAAATACTTTCATATGAAATTATGTTAATGCTATACTATCAACATATATATAAAACACACGTGGAAGTTTATCTTGAACACTGAATTTAACAGTATTCAATTTAAATTTACCTTTGTTCTGCTGTGCTTCTTTTGGGTAACTGGCAGAAAAAGGCAGAAAAAATTTAGGTTTTTAACAACAGTCTCAAAAAACAGTTATGTATTTCAAGTTAATGTCACTTATAAACAAACAGAAGGGAAACTTTCATCCTCTCCTTGCCCCACTATTGACTGCATTGTGGAAAATTCTTATAACTGCTGCTGCTGCTGCTAAGTCGCTTCAGTCGTGTCCGACTCTGTGCGACCCCATGACGGCAGCCCGTCAGGCTCCCCCGTCCCTGGGATTCTCCAGGCAAGAACACTGGAGTGGGTTGCCATTTCCTTCTCCAATGCACGGAAGTTGAAAGTGAAGTCGCTCAGTCGTGTCCTACTCTTAGTGACCCCATGGACTGCAGCCCACCACCTCCTCTGTCCATGGGATTTTCCAAGCAAGAGTACTGGAGTGGGGTGCTGTTGCCTTCTCCGATTTTATAACTAAAAGAACTTAAATAAACCTAATTCCCTGTAGTTTTTGTAACATACATTACATGCAAAGTATCTGAAAGAAAAGAAGTCTGAATTTAGGCTTTGTCTATACCTAAGTGGTAAAAAAGCATTACTAGTAGGAACCAAAAACGGTTTGGCTACAATTTGTATTCTTGGTAATGTTTCTAAATGCATTCTGTTAATGTTAAAATTTCTAACATACACATTTAATTTCTTATGTGTAAGTTTTTTAAGAAACATGTCTTATTCAAGTATTACATGCTTGCTGCCTTTCATATAATTCCATAATTCTTTTCAAAAATAAAGTTATTTCTAGGAAAACTAATCAATTACTATGTTTATTTAGCCACATTTGACTCCTTTAATTCTAGCCTTTTTATTCCCTGGGGCATAAATTCCAGGGATATGGGAAAGCTTAGTGTATTACTTTTTAACTTTTGTCCAAAATGAACTTTTAAAAGTAAATTACTGTTATTATGTTTTAATCCATCACTCAACACTTACTGAGATGAGTCCTTTGATGTGGTAGGCAGTATAAAAAGCACTGGAGGTAAGACATTGCAGCTACTCTCACTGGTCTTAAGGTTTCAGCTGTGATTGTTAGAAATAAAAGAAGTAATGGGAAAGCTGAAGAATTCTCCCCAGCGTGGGGTGCAGAGGCTGGTCGGGAAATGGTTCTTAGGACAGGCAGTCCAAGGCAACATACCTGGAGGCTGGGAGTCTTCAGGCAGGCAGTGGTACTTAGCACCAGCGGCTTGAGCAGAGTGTACATGCCCCCTGGTAGATCAGATGGGAAAGGAGTCCAGGGGGCCTGGTCTGCCAACGAGCAATAAGAAGGCAAGAGAAAACCTAGGAAGTATTTTGGGCCCAGTTCTGAAAAGTTACAGAGTTGTGTTTTGTTTTTCTCTCAAGACCTATTTTTTTTTAACTGAAAGAAAATAGGATAGCATAGGTTAGCCTAGAATAAAACAGAAAACACCAAAATGTGTCACGTATTAAGACCAAGCGTTGTACCGTGAAGCTGGTTTTAGAAAAATGACTGGCAGGATGAAAAATGGGACTTATGATCAGGTGACCTATTTAAAAACAAAAGTTTTGGTTTATACTAAAGTATATTTTTAAAAGGTACCACCATGCCATTGGTATAATTTTATCTTCCCCTTCCTTTCAGTGGAGGAAAAAGCTAAAGCAAAATAGAAGTTGCTTTGCTTACTAAAGAGCAAAGTGGACCAGATAAAAGAAATTAAGAGCCCTGATGGTCAAAGCAGTCATGTGACGTTTCCAGAGTAATCCAGTGTATGAGCTTATCAAAACCAGAAACTGTAACCGACAGTGGGAAATTTAACAAAGAATTTACGTAAGTTGTAAATTTGAGAAACATTTTTAACCACTTGAAAACTTGTATGTACATCTAATAAAGATGACTTAAAACCAACTTAGTCTACTTGGATGTTTAAGGTTCCTGTCAGTCACAGTTAATAGTAGTTTGCATTTGGTACTTACCGCTTCAGGACTTAAAATTTTATGTAATGTTGACTTTATACTGGTGCCATCACATAGGTGCTGAGAGGATGGTGGTGGGTCCATTTTACATGTCAGTGAGTGAATGTTGTCAATTTTAAAGCATATTATGTCATTTTTTAGAAAATAAAAATTTGAAACAAAATGAAGATTTCTCCAAAATAATTTTCATATTAGTATTTGAGGTGTTAATATACACTCACCAAATTTGTCGAAACAAAAATTCAGTGTATACCTTGAATCAAATAACATTTGTCAAAAAAAAATAAGACTACTACTTCATGGTACAAAATGTTTAATACACATGCAACAAGTATCGTACATCAAGGCAACGAAATACACATGGAAATAGTAGCATGTAGCTCAGCATTCTGTTTAGGGGAGGGTGTGTGAACAATGAACACTGCTGAAGATCGAGACACACCTCATGCAAACACTAACAAACTATCTCTATAACTAGCGGGAAATGAACTGTGTAGAAACCTGAAGTCACATTAGCAGATCAAGTTTATACCAAGAGCTCCAAGAAAGGAGGGAAAGTCACTGTCCTCAGATGTCGTGTTTCAGTCTGCGTTCAGCAGCGTGGTAAGATGCACAAGATTCGGTACACATTAGAACAAATCCGAAAATTCTGATCAATTACGGAATCCTGTATTTCCTTTCTATATTATAAAAATGTATGGAAAATGTAACAATGATTTTCTTAAATTACTAAAGGATAATGTCGTTTGAGAGTGGACCATGAATGAAAGCATTGAAATAGTCTGACTGTTGTTAGGAAAGCAGCAGCAACAGTGCTTAAGGCCAAAAGCCTAAAATTTTCAAAGGTCCCCCCACCCCACCCTTAATCGTCTCTCATTCGCTCCTCCCAAGGTTTCCAGTAACCTTGTTTTAACCTTCCTTCCATTCCCCATGCAGAATTACAAATTGCTGTAGATACATCATTCACAATAAGGTATACAGAATTAAGACTAGATTGATGGTACCATTTCTCAAGAATATTTGCATTACTACAAGTACCAAAGACTTAAGCTAAAGGAAGAAAGCTCTGAGTATGTTCTGATACATTTAAATAACTTAAGGGCTTCTTTGTCCCGGAAATGACATTGTTTGAACTGTCTTAACACACGACTAGCCTTGTTACTGTTTATTATCTTAAATTCCGAATAATGAGAGTCAAGTATTGCAGAGAACCACCACACTCCCACATTTCTAATACAAAGAATGACTGTGGTAAGTGCTGCTTTTCTCTCAATATTTTAGGAGGAATGTTCTTTCAATAGTCAAAGTTACTAAGTTTGAATGTACTGTTTTATTAACAAATAAAAAATAGCATACAAAGTCCCGGATAAGTATTGTAGTAGCCTCTTCATGTAAACAAGGTATAAAACATCTTTGGCACAACTGACCATGTTTTCCTCATCTAACTCTAGAAAATGTACTTCATACATTTCCTTTTTCAATACGGTGGAATCTGGGGGGGCCAAATGTACAATTGTTTCAAAATTTGCAAAAATTTAAAAGACAGCTCAGAGATTTTTAAGAAAACTAATTTTTAACTAGTAATTTTTAAGGTCAGTTTTAAAATGAGATTATGGCTGTTAAAGCACGTAGGACACAATTCATTCCTGCACACGAGAGAAAAACAGCACTGGGTGTCAGACATGCTGTTCAGTATGGTGATGAGCCTACTGATCCTTATTTTAAAACTTCTCAAATCCTTAAATGAACTTGAAATCTTTCCTGATAAAATTGTTTCAACATCTGTTCTACATTTTTAAGTTTTTCCAATTTATGGGACATAAATGTGATCAATTTTAGAATTGGTAAACTTTAAAGGAAATTTTGGAAAACAAAATGTTACTCATTTTACCTAAATGGCCTAAAATACTGTAAAATATTTTCCTTGTGACCCGAACAAATTTAGTAACTACCTAAAGGTATGTCCTACAAAATTTATAAAATGCTGAATGGAATGTTAGGTTGATGCTAAATGGTAACTGTTACAGACAAACTGAATAAATTGCTGTGAAACTGCAGCTGAGAACCTTTCTCCTCACTTCAAAGACAAGGCATTTAAACATCAGAACCTGGGAAGGAGTTCATGAAATATGAAATAAGTCATTTTTAGAAAATGTAATCATTGAATAAGAGAGCAAAAGAAAATACTTAAATATCTAGAATAAAACCTTGAACTCAGTCTCTGGCAACTATAATACATTTAAATATATGAAAATCAGCTGAATAATAAATATGTACAATTTGCAATGGATTATTAGAGGATATCTGAAAGTTTTTTAAGCCTATTTTTAAACTTCAGTGACAAATATAATCATTTTAAAATGAAAAATGGCAGCTTTTTTTTTTCACCCAGAAGTTTACATGGAGTGGACTGAATTCTCTAATACAAGCAACAGAATTCCAGACATGTCCCAGAACAATATAAAACTCCAAAGATTTTCCCAGCAGTCAAACTTACGTATATGGAATATTTGCAACATAAAAACTTCTGGCTTTTACATACAATTTTTCAGGATGGAGTCAGACCTGGACTTGTCATCTCTGTTGTAGGACTTGCAAGGTAGTCATTCGATTTTAGGCTTGTTAGAGATTTGTAACTTGCCACTGACGTTAGAGACCCACAGAGGCCAAGTAATGAGGGAGTATCTTCTTTACCTGAAAATCAGGATAAGATAACAAATATTTAATTGCTCTTGAAGCTTGATACTAGTAAGATCCTAAAACCATTAAACTTTACATACTGTATGAAACAGTGTAAAATCAAACATCTGTATGTTGACGTTTGATCTTCCCGTAGTTTCAGTGCTGCCCCTTATAGAAACATTACAGTGGGATTATTTGTGCTTCTTTTAAGGTTCTAGGTATGGAAGCTTGAGATATTCTGGGACAAAAATGGAATTTACCTTTTTGGGGGAGAATATGTACTCTTGCCTGGAAAATCCCATGGACGGAGGAGCCTGGTGGGCTGCAGTCCATAGAGTCGCTAAGAGTCGGACACGACTGAGCGACTTCACTTTCACTTTTCACTTTCATGCATTGGAGAAGGAAATGGCGACCCACTCCAGTGTTCTTGCCTGGAGAATCCCAGGGACAGGGGAGCCTGATGGGCTGCCGTCTATGGGGTCCCACAGAGTCGGACACGACTGAAGCGACTTAGCAGCAGCAGCAGCAGCATGGTCATATTCAATTAGTAAAGAATAACAAAAAACTATAGCAACAATACAAGTGCCCAGGTGACAGAAATACAGGAAGTCCGTATGTGGGTAAAGTGATGCAGAAGCAGCAGAACTGCTTCAGTTCAGTTGGAGGCTGGACCTAGGGAACCTTTGTCCACTGACTGAATAACTGAATAAACTTATTCAGCACCTACTCTGCACCAGGAATACCTGCTAGAAGTCAGTTGGTCCCTGAAGGAGGAGTGGCAGAGCTCTGTGTCCATGCCTGGGGAAAACATGTTCTTTCCCGGGCAGAACAAGTTTCAACCCCCACTGTGCACACGCCTGCTCTAAGAGGCTGGCCTAAGGCTGTGAAAGGCTAGTAAGGTGAAAATCAGTTTTCCAGAGAAGATGGAAAGCTTAGGCTTTACTCACCTGGTTACAGAAATGTAAACTGACCCAGATGTCAGAGGTTTCTCAATATCATGCATTGTTTCAAACAGCCCCTCTGCAGTGCCTTCACTGTCATGCTATATGATCATTGTGGGGCACTCTCCTTCATTAAAAAATCACAGACTGAGAAAGGACATGGAGTTTTTTGTGGTCGTCGTCATATTCCCAGTGCTAGCACACAGGAGACCAACGTTACATAATTACGTAATGAATGATTCAGTAAGAACTCTGCTGGGACATGAAACAATGCCTGTGTTCTTTACAGCCGTGTGACCTGGGGAAAGGCATCTTCTCTGAGCCTGCTCCTTCCTTTGTAAAATGAGAACAGACACCAAAAGATGACTATGTTCACTTCATGGTTTCACTGACTAATAAAATATAGGAAGATACAACACTGTTAGGAAAACATATGGAAGAATAATTGTTACATTCGGGTTTTAAATGTTATCATGTTTTGATGAAGGACTTCCCTGGTGGCTTAGATGGTAAAGCATCTGCCTACAATGCAGGAGACCCAGGTTCAATACCTGAATTGGGAAGATCCTTTGGAGAAGGAAATGGCACCCCACCCACTCCAGTACTCTTGCCTGGAAAGTCCCATGGATGGAGGAGCGTGGTAGGCTACAGTCCACGGGGTTGCAGGAGTCGGACACGACTGAGCGACTTCACTTTATTTTGATGATAACATTTGTTATCATCAAAAGATACAGATGCTCCTTTTAAGGTCTAAGCTTACAGACCTATTTCAGGCCATTTAGAGTTCTTGCTAAATGCTCCAGAAACTCAAATGCTTGACTGGTTTCTCCCAAATTCCTAATTTGTCATTGACCTATAATATTTCAAAGAGCTTTACTGCTAATTACATACACACACAAAGGTACAATTCAGTGGCATTAATCACATTCACACTATGTGCAACCATCACCAACCACGATTTCAAAACCTTTTCATCATGCCAAACAAAAACTCCCTACCTCTTTAAACAGTAACTTTCCTTTCTCCCCTTCCCCTCAGTCTCTGGAAACCTCTAACCTACTTGCTGTGAATTTGCCCTTCCTACAGTCATTCTTAAAAGTGGAATCATACAGCATTTGCCCTTTTGTGTCTGGCTTATTTCACTTAATGTAATTTTTTTTCAAGGCCCATGCATGTGGCATGTATTCCTTTTCCATGGCTCAGTAACATTCCATGGTGTGTATATATATGAAATTTTGTTACTCCACTCATCTGTATGGACATCTGGGTTGTTTCCACCTATCAACTACTGAAAATAATTCTGCTGTGAACACTGGCATCCAAGTATCTGTTTGAGTCCTATTTTCAATTCTTTGAGTGTATATACTTAGATTACACATATTTTTAAAACATATAGATTATAACACAGTAATTGCAAAGACTAAAAGTCTAACATACACACTGGAGTAATATGCAGGTGTAAAAGAGAATGAGAAAGACCTCTATAATTTCCAGGATATACTATGTAGTGGACAAAGCAAAGCGCATAAATGTGATCTTTTATATTGAGGAACATGAATTTATTTTAATTTGCATATGTTTTTAAAGAACAATAGATAATTAATAAGATAGTTACTTATGATGTAGAAGTTAGCAGAGTTGAGATGAACTTTAAGCATAGTACTCTGACTCTAGGATATATTCACAAGATAATTAAAAACGAATCTTAATCTATTTTACTTACCCTATTTTAGTAATAGAGATAATATTACTTTGAAATTAAAACAAATAATAAGGAAAAGCAAATAATCATGTTCCTATAAACTAGGGACCAATATTTTCCTCATAAGAAAGATATAAAAATACAAAATCAAGTACATGGAAACCTTTTATGTATGAATTACAAAGTAAAATAAATTTAAGGTATATTTTTCTTTTATGGAATTTAGAAAGATGGTAACGATAACCCTGTATGCGAGACAGCAAAAGAGACACAGATGTATAGAAGAGTCTTTTGGACTCTGTGGGAGAGGGAGTGGGTGGGATGATTTGGGAGAATAGCATTGAAACATGTATAATATCATATATGAAATGAATCGCCAGTCCAAATTCGATGCATGATACTGGTTGCTTGGGGCTGGTGCACTGGGATGACCCAGAGAGATGGTACGGGGAAGAAGGTGGGAGGGGGGTTCGGGATGGGGAACATGTGTACATCTGTGGCGGATTCATGTTGATGTATGGCAAAACCAATACAATATTGTAAAGTAATTAACCTCCAATTAAAATAAATAAATTTATATTTAAAAAAATAAAATATAAATGCATTTATCTATTAAAAAAAAAAAAAACTTCCTAGCTTGCTAGTGAAGAGGCTAGAAACACTGACCAGTCCAGTCATAACAGACACCTCTATGGCCCAGGTGATGTTCTCCGGTATCATTTTCTAGTGTAAACAGGACTTCTTGAAGAAACAGCTGATCCTGGGTATGGGCATGAAATGTACCAAAGAAACTCAGAACATCTTGTTTTCCACAAAGCAAGGAAGCTGTGACAGACTACCGGGATGTCGAACGGAACTGTCTTTTAAAGGGTCTCTCAGTGTGCAAAAAGGTCAGTGACCTCCTAATGAGTGTACTAAAAAATTTGCATTATTTATACTATATTCTTCCCGATGAAATTAAAAGACACTTGCTCCCTGGAAGAAAAGTTATGACCAACCTAGACAGCATATTGAAAAGCAGAGACATCACTTTGCCAACAAAGGTCCGTCTAGTCAAGGCTATGGTTTTTCCAGTAGTCATGTATGGATATGAGAGTTGGACTATAAAGAAAGCTGAGCACAGAAGAATTGATGCTTTTGAACTGTGGTGTTGGAGAAGACTCTTGAGAATCCCTTGGACTGCAAAGAGATCCAAACAGTCCATCCTAAAGGAAATCAGTCCTGAATATTCACTGGAAGGACTGATGCTGAAGCTGAAACTCCAATACTTTGGCCACCTGATGCGAAGAGCTGACTCACTGGAAAAGACCCTGATGCTGGAAAAGATTGAAGGCGGGAGAAGGGGACAACAGAGGATGAGATGGTTGGATGGCATCACCGACTCAAAGAACATGAGTTTGAGTAAACTCAGAGTTGGTGATGGACGGGGAGGCCTGGCATGCTGCAGTCCATTGGGTCGCAAAGAGTTGGAGACGACTGAGCGACTGAACTGAACTGACTGATTCTTCCCAAATATGTGTAACCAGAATATACTAAGAATGAAATCTAAATTGTCAGGGATTTAACAAAACAATTGGCTCGGTGCATAAAATACATAAATTTCAAATGAGAGAAAAAGTTGGGGGGAGGGGCTCGGTGCTCTGCTAGATGAAAGGACACCAAAGAGATTGAAAACTAAATGCTCTGTGTGATCCTTGACTGGATCAAAAAAAAAAAAAAGCAATGAACAATCAGAAAATTAAACATTTCCAGTTACAATAGCATCTAAAAAAGTAAAATATTTAGGAATAAACTTAAGCAAAAGTATGAAAGTGTGTACACTGACAACTACAAAATAGTGCTGTAAGAAAGTTGAGGTTAAAATAAATGGGAAAACATCCCTTATTTTGATGGATTGGAAGATAATATTGTTAAGATGGCAATGTTTCCCTAATTGATCTAAAAATTCAATGTAATCCCCATCAAAATTCTAACTGCCTTTTTTTAGAAATGACAAGTTGATTCTAAAATTCATATGGCGGCTTCCCTGGTGGTCCCCAGTGGTAAAGCATCTGCCTGCCAATTCTGGAGACATGGGTTCCCTCCTCCAGGAAGATCCCACGAAATGACTGAGCCCAGGCACCACAACCACTGAGCCTGAGCTCTAGAGCTTGGGAAACACAACTCCTGGAGCCTGAGCGCCCTAGAGCCCGTGGTCCACAGCGAGAGAAGCCGCTGCAGTGAGAAGCCCGAGCATTGCAACTCGGCAGTACCCCCACTCACCCAAACCACAGAAAGCCTGCACGCAGCAATCAAGACCCAGTAGGGTCAAAAATGAGTAAGTGAGAACAAATTATGTGTGAAATAAAGTCATAGGAAATGCAAAGGATCCCAAACTGAAACAATCTTAAAAAAGAACAAATTCGTAGGACTCACATGTCCTGATTTCAAGCTCACTGCAAAGCTACAGTAATTTAAGGCAGTGTCATCTGGACTAAGGATGATGTGGCACCATCATAGACACACAGACCATCAGAACAGAACTGAGAATCCAGAAATGAATACACACACGTATGGGTAATGGATTTCAACAAGAGTTCTAGGACCATTCAGTGACGGAAAGAAGAGTCTCTTCAACAAATGGTCCAGGGACAACTGACTACATACAAAAAGAATGAGGTTGGAACCTTAGTTCCCACCACATACAAAAATACATATACCTTGGATACATATACCTACACTTAATACATATACCTATACTTAATACATATACCTTGGATTAGGCAGCATTTTCTTAGATGTGACACCAAACAAAAACACAAGCAACCCAAAGAAAAACTAGATAAATTGGACTTTGTAAAAATCGACAACTTTATAACTTAAGGAACATTAGCAAGAAAGTGAAAACACACACCTCAGAAAGGGAGAAAATACTTGCAATTTGTATTATCTGATACGGGTCTACAATCCAAAATAAACATAAAGAATTATCACAACTCAACAATAAAAAGACAATGCAATTTTCAAATGGTCAAAGGATCTGAGTAGACATTTCTCTGAAGGTGATATACAAATGGCCAACAAGCACATGAAAGAAAAAATGTTCAACATTATTATGCATCAGTGCAGTCCATGTCAAAACCATAAAATTCCACATCATACCTATTAGATGGCTATTTCAAAAGACAGACAATAAATAGTGTTGGTGTGGGTGAGGAGAAAATGAAACCCTCCCTGCTGGTGAGACTGTAAAATGCAACCGTCTGTTCAAAAAAAAAACCATAAGTTTGGCAGCTCCTCAAATGGTTAAACATATGATCCAGCCAATTCTGTTCTTAGTTATATACCCAAGAGAAAAACATAAGTTCACTCAAAAACTTGTACATGAATGTTCACGGCAGCAGCCTTCATCAAAGCCCCAAAGTGGAAACAACCCAAATGCTCAGATGGCGAACGCACACTCCGTGGTGCAGCCGTACAATGCAATGCTATGTGAGCATAAAAGGAAACGAAGCAACTGATGGATGCTGCGGCGCGGAAGAACTGTGAAAACACGCTAAGTCAAAACACCAGGCCCAAAAGAAGCTACACTTTGGATGATTTCATTTTATGAAATGTTCAGAACAGAAAAATTCAAAGAGAAGATAGGTTAGTAGTCAGCAGGAGGAGGGGAAGGAGGAATGGGGACTGAACCCCAGTAGGTACAGCAGGGCTTCTCGACTAGGTGATGGCCATGTTCCGAAATTAGACAGCGGTGATGGTTACACAACGCTGAATATGCCAAATACCATTGAAATGTATGCTTTAATATGGTGAGTTCAAAAATTTTGTTTTATAAAATGATGGATTTTATGTTATAAGAATTATAATGAAACAGGTTTTTTTGTTTAAGTCTAAAAGAACTTTAAAAATAAAAGTGCTAAGAAATATGGACAAATGTGTTATAGTTTAATTGTTGGCATTCTCTTTTTTTCGGGGGTTTTTATTTTTTTTGGTTAGACTTGATGCAATATGTAGCTGTTAGCATAGTAGCAGTCACATATGAAAGGCTTAATACATGCTTCCTAAAAAAAAGACAACTTTTCAATCTTCCTATCAACAACTGTGGTACATTTTAACTTATAAAATTTTTTAAAAATTTAAATAATCAGTAGGAATGTAGAATTTCCTTTTATTTTATACCTCTTTACTATATCATTCATTAAAATAAATCCTTGAGGAATGTAGGGGCCTATATAAAGGCATAAAAGGTTTTTCTGTTTGAATCAAATTTTAGAATACAAGCACATAATTCTTTTCTTCAACTAATAAGTAACAAATCTCTATTTCTTAAGACTTGTCATATACAGATGTTAATACTTTTATCTAAAAATGTGAAAAATATGTAAAAGTAATGGTCATTTACAGTTCTATCATTAAATTCACCACTTCAAACAATACATTTGATGTATTTAATTTCCAGTATTTGTTTTTAGAAGGGAAAAACATTTATTATGTTTGTAAAAATGACATATTCATTATAAAAATTTAATCAGTGCAGTAAAGCACAAAAGAAATTTTAATGAACTTACCATCCAGCTTACATTCAACAAGAAAAGTAAGTATAAAGTACATTATAAAATTGGGATGATGTCATGAAAGTCTTTAAATTAAAATTTTTTCATTTTTACTGTGATGCAATGTAAGAAACAGCCAGGAAAGGAAATGCTGAACTTCCAAGACATTTTTCTTCCTGAAGAGTCAGTATTTTTTGAAAGAGTAATCTATGTTGAGAAAGCATTAAAATGTATAGCTACCCATCAAGTTTGAGTGTTTTCTAACATGTATCAATTTTAGAATTATCTATTGAACTCTTAAAATCAACAGTTAAAAAAAAAAGGAATTCAAGTCGAGAATAGACTAAGACAGGAAGAGATATTTCACTGGAGGATACTGATGGCAAATAAGTTCACAAAAATGAACGTCACTTGCCATCATGCATGCTCAGTGGCTCAGTTGTATCCGACTCTTTGTGACCCCATGGACTTTAGCCCAGGAGGCTCCTCTGTCCACGTAATTTCCCAGGCAAGAATACTGTAGTGGGTTGCCATTTCCTCCTCTAGGGGATCTTCTTGACCCAGGAATCGAACCCATGTCTCCTGAGTCTTCCTTCACTGGGAGGCAGGTTCTTTACCACTGAGCCACCTGGGAAGCCCATCAGGAAATGCAGATTAAACCCATGGTGAGATAGTACTGCACACCTATAACAATGCTAAAATAAAAAACCATAACAACACCGAAAGGTGGCAAGGATGTGGACAAATGGATTGCTCATACATTGCTGGTGGGAATACAAAACGGAACAGTCACTCTGAAGAATAGTTGGGCAGATTCTTAAAAACCTAAACATGCAACTACCATACAGCCTAGCAGCTGCACTCCTAGGTATTTATCCCAGAGAAATTAGGACTTAGGCTCACACAAAACCTGTAAATAAAGGTTCATAGCAGCTTAGTCCATTTCAGCTGCTGTACCAGAAATACCATAAACTGGGTGGCTTATAAACAACAGAAATTTGTTTCTCATGGTTCTGGAAACTAGGAAATCCAAGATCAAGGTCACTGCAAATTCGGTCTCTGGTTATGGTCTGTCTCCTGGTTTCTATACAGTAGTCTTCTCATTCTGTCCTAACACGACTAAAGGGGGAAAGGAGCTCTCTGGGGTCTCTCTTTAAGGGCACTAATCCCATTCATGAAGCCTCCATTCTCATACTTAATCATCTCCCAACGCCCACGTTCTAATATTCTCATACTAGACATTTGGTTTCGACAGATGAATCTAGGGGAACACAAATGTTCAGTCAACGGTAGCAGCTTTACAGTCTTCAAGTGTAAACCAACCCAAACGTCTCTCAATGACTGGTTTCAAAACAAAACAAAAATGATATAGCACATCCATACCATGGAATATTCTTAGCAATAAAAAAAGCAAAAATAAAAATTCAAAAAGCAATAAAAAAACAGACACATAACACCTGGGACAGATCTCAGGGGAATTATGCTGAGTGAAAAAATCCAATCCAAAGAGTCCATGTACTATCTTAATACTCTTCATGATTTTATTATACAATATTATTCATAATTTCATGACAAATTATAGTAACAGAGAACAGATTAGTGCTTGCTGTGAGTTAGGGAAGGGGCAGAGGCAGGGCATGGCTGGGAGGGAGGTGGGTATGGTTATAAAGGGCAGCATAAGGGATCCCTTATGTGAAGGAACGGTCCACGTCTGAACGGTGGTGTGTATACATGGACCGACACATGTAAAATGGCATAAACTAAAAACACACACGACTGAGTACATGTAAATCTGAGTGAAATCAGGGGATTATGCTGTCAATTTCATAGATGTGATATTGTACAGTTTTGTAAGATGTTGCCCAGGAGGAAAACTGAGTGAAGGGTATATGGAGATCTCTGTATTATATATTAAGCTGCATGTGAATCTATAATTACTTCAAAATAAAAAGTTAAATTTTAAAAAGAGGGTAGCTAGAGAAATTCTTCAAAGTGATAAGCATTCAGGGAAAAGTACAGAATGTAAACAAGTATTAAGTGGACAGAATAACCTTGGACATACATAGTTTTGTGCTACTTAAGTATATCTCCAGGATAAATTTACTGGATTAGAAAATAAAAGCATATGCAGGACTGTGTCAACTTTACATTAACTTGGAGAAAACTCGAAAGTATTTCTTTCCATTCACTTGAGTCTGCTTTTGTATTTCTTAAAAATGGTTAGTGCTCTCCTGAGATAGGAAAAAACTTAACAAGAAATGTACAATGCCTAAATGTTTTATCTTCTCTGCTATTTAAAAAGTTTTTCTTTTTCCCTACTAAGAGAGTCACTGGTTATCTGTACCACATGTGAAGGCTACTGATTTCTGTATAATTTGATATCCTGTTACTTTAGAAGACTTCGCTTTTTAAACTTTGCAGTTCATCTTTGAGTTTTCTATTTCTGGCTGTGCTGGGCCTTTGCTGCTGCACACAGGTTTTCTCTCATTGCAGCCAGCAGGGGCTACTCTGTTACAGAGCCAGAGTACACAGGCTCGAGGAATGCAGGCTTCAGGAACCTGCAGCTGTGGGCGCAGTACTTGTGGCACACGGGCTTAGTTACTCTGTGGCGTGTGGGGTCTTCCCGGACTAGGGATCAAACCCGTGTCCCCTGAAGGTGGATTCTTAACCACAGAGAAGCTCCAAGACTTTTTTTTATTCTCTAAATTAGTGTTATTTATCTGTGCTTCCCAGGTTCATGCTATAAACTCTAATATCCAGTTCTCATGTCCCTAGAAGTTTCTTCTTTAAATGCACTGGCTAAACCTCCAGTATAATGTTAAATAGTGGTAGAAACAATGGGTATCTCGGCATTTCCCCATTAGGATGCTGGTTTTAGGACAGACATACACACATATATACATATTCATGTAAGGTAAGTGTTACTTAGGTCTTCTGTCTTGAATGTTTGTCACGCAAGTGTTGAATTCTGCCCAGGGTATTCTGGCATCTGTGGATGATAAATCTTTTCTATCTCAGATCTATTAATATGGTGTATCATATTAATAGATTTCCTAATACTGAATCAATCTTATGTTCCTGATCATGGTGTATCATTTCCTTATGTGGTGCTAGATTCTGTTCACGAATACATTATTTAAAACTTTTATAAGTGGTATTGACCTATCATTTTTTTATTTTTTATACTGTATTTATCAGGTTATACTTATTCCCTTAATTTTTATTTGCTTTCCTCCCTTTATGGTTGAATTATCTGGGTCTCTTTTAATTAAAAAGATTTCTTGATTTATTAAGTAAATATCTTTTCTATCCTCTATCTCATTAACTTGTGATTTTATCTTTATTATTTTATTCTTTGTGCTTTTTTATTTACTTTTTGGTTCTTTTTCTAGTTTTAGGGGCTGGGAAAACTCATTTATTTTCTTCCCTTTTTCAGTTCAGTTGCTCAGTCATGTTCAACTCTTTGCGACCCCATGAACCGCAGCAAGCCAGGCCTCCTTGTCCATCACCAACTCCCAGAGTCCACCCAAACCCATGTCCATTGAGTCAGTGATGCCATCCAACCATCTCATCCTCTGTCGTCCCCTTCTCCTCCTGCCCTCAATCTTTCCCAGCATCAGGGTCTTTTCAAATGAGTCAGCTCTTCGCATCAGGTGGCCAAAGTACTGGAGTTTCAGCTTCAGCATCAGTCCTTCCAATGAACACCCAAGACTGATCTTTAGGATGGACTGGTTGGATCTCCCTGCAGTCCAAGGGACTCTCAAGAGTCTTCTCCAACACCACAGTTCAAAAGCATCGATTCTTCTGCGCTCAGCTTTCTTTATAGTCCAACTCTCACATCCATACATGACCACTGGAAAAACCATAGCCTTGACTAGACGGACCATTGTGGACAAAGTAATGTCTCTGCTTTTTAATATGCTGTCTAGGTTGGTCACAGACAAGTAAATCTCACAAAGTCTGCTATGCAGAGTCTTCATTGGCATTTTTTAGAAATACGTACTTTCAACTTATATTTCTCTTTCACCCAAGAGCTGTTCAATAGATGGTTTATTTACCCCCAGGTGAAAGGCCCCTTTAAAGAAAAAAATTAACAAATTCTATGACTCTTTTGCATTCTGATCAGAGTACTACCTGTAATGTATGTACGTCCAGCAGGGATGCTGGCCTGTCATTTTCTTTTTTGTGTGATATCTTTGTCTGGTTTTGCTATCAGGGTGATGCGGATCTCACAGAATGAGTTCAGAAGTGTCCCTTCCTCTGCAGTTTTTTGGAATAGTTTCAGAAGGAGAGGTGGTGACTCTTCTCTAAATGTTTGGTAGAATTCACCTGTGAAGCCATCTGGTCCTGGACTTTGGTTTGCTGGAAGTTTTTAAATTATTGATTCGATTTTATTACTGGTAATGCATCAGTTTGTATTTTCTATTTCTTCCTGGTTCTGCCTTGGGAGATTGTACATTGAGGACTCTGTCCATTTTTTTCCTTGCTCATCCATTTTACTAGCTTCCGTAATCTATTATGATCCTTTGCATTTCTGTGGTATCAGCTGTAACTTCTCCTTTTCCATTTCTGATTTTATGGATTTGGGTCTCATCTTTTTTTCCTTGATGAGTCTAGCTGAAGGTTTATCAGTTTTGTTTATCTTTTCAAAGCGCTACCTTGAATTCTTAAAACCAATGCAGTATTCTTTAGGGTAATTAGGTTCACAGAGAAACTGAGCGTGAAGGTACAGAGACTGTTCACATGCCTCCTACCTCCTCACGTGCACAGGCTCCCACTATTAACCTCCCCAACTAGACTGCACATTGTTACAACGGAGGAACCTACGCGAACACATAATCATCACCCAGAGTCCACAGTTAGTATCAGGGTTCACTCGTAACACTGACCACCCTATGGGCTGCACAGTGGATAATGACACGTATCTACCATTTTAGTATCACTGGAGCCATTTCATGGCCCTAAAAGTCCTGTATGTGCCACCCATTCATTCCTCCCTCCTCCTCCACTCATTTCTATTTTTGTCCTTAACAAATTTCACTTTATTATTATTTTTGGCCACACCACACAGCATGCAGGATCTTAGTTCCCTGACAAGGGATCGCACTTCACACTCCCAGCAGTGGAGGAGCAAAGTCTTAATCACTGGATCACTAGGGAAGTCTCACATTTGTTTTAATAGTATAAAAATATTCATTATTAATATAGTCTTCCTGATATTAAAATGCCTAAAATTAGAAATTAGATTAAAAGTTTGAACAAATGTATTTTTATATGAAAAATCATCGTAAAGAAATCCACTCATAGTATTCATTAGGCTTTTAAAACATACAGACTCTAAATAATGAGTTTACTCTTTTCCATCGACATTAGTGCCACTACGACACTCTAATATGCTACCTTTATTGTTCAGATCATCAAAGAAAGATCCGTTTGTATTTAATATACACTGTTTACTAAACTAGCAAAACAGACTAAGGCCCTTTGAGAACATGTCAACAACTATCTTAAAAGAAGCAGGAAATTCATTTTATCACAATTTTCCCATTGCCTGAGACTTCTGGTTAACTGAATTTTTACTTTATACTACCAGTAATTTGTTCCTCACAGTCTATGACACTTATTTATTATATATACTTATTCTATCAACTAATATTTAATGAATATCTATAATTCATCAGACTCTAGCAATATACTGGTGAAAATATGGATAAGATACCCCACCCTCATGTGTGGTGAAAGCATTTGTCTGTCACCCAGTCGTGTCTGACTTTTTTGACTCCATGGACTGCAGCAAGCCAGGCTCCTCTGTCCATGCAATTCTCCAGGCAAAAATACTGGAGTGGGTTACCATACCCTTCTCCAAGGAATCTTCCCAACCCAGGGATCGAACCCAGGTCTCCCACATTGCAGGCAGATTCTTTACTGTCTGAGCCACCAGGAAGCTACCCTTAAAAGCTTATATCTTAGTGGGGAGCTACAGATAAGAATCATACCATAATGTATAGCAATATGTACAGTAAAGTGCCTGGGATGGGGTGGACATGGAGACAGGTGGTGAATTAAGGTACGGTAGCCAATGAAAACTACTTTAAAGAGCTGATATTTGTCCAGAGACCTGATAAACAAGTTGCCATGGAAAGACTTTAAGACAGGAGTTTCAGGGCAGTGGGCAAAGGAAGTGTTAAGATAGCTGAGGCAGAAACCAGCCTGGAGGGACAATCTGGAGGTCAGTTTGCTATGGTGCGGAGAACAAACCAAAGAATGGACCGACACGAGGCAGAAGCTGGCAAGGACCAGATCACGAGGAAGCCACGAAAAGCAGTTTGGATTTGACTCTGACTGGCACTGAGAGCAGTTACAGAATTTCAAGGCGGGTGGCAAATAGATTCCAGCCAAATAGATTCCAATTTATGTTCTTAATGGTTAAGGAAAGCAGTCCATCCCAGAGGCTTGATTCAGGTGGCCTAGACCACAGGAGTAGTAATGGGGAGGCTGAATCAACACACGCAGCACGCGTCGCGTGGGAAGCGGACAGAACTTGCCAACAAACTGACTTGCAGTTGGAGGGCAAAGAGCAGCATCTAGGATAACGCCTGTGGTGGTGTCATTTACTGCAACAAAGACGACAAAGAAGAGAGGAGGCACAGAAGAAAACAGTTCCTCTGAAGTAAGGAAGGGTCTGTTTTTCCCTAGCCCTCACCCATCACCAAGCCTGGAACTGAGAAGAGTAGAGGAAAAATATGTGAGCATCAGATTATTCCAGCACCAGCTATCCAATCCAAAGTGTTAGAGTCACACACCTAGCCTATACTTGAGGGGTGGGAGTGGGAAAGGAAAGAATTTCAAACCAGCTATTCTACTGAAGTTTAAAAGCAAGCAGACTGTGTCTCAGAAACTGAAATGTGATCACACGATTGAAAGTGGCCTCAAAAGTTATGAAACTGGATCAACATGTTGCTCATGAAGATGCAACTCAATGGAAAGAGGGGTACTTAGAACACAGCTGAAAGCAGGCAGGAAAGAAGACTCTTCTATGTTTATTCCCCAAGTTTTTCAGCATATTCAGAAAATGAAGTACCAAAAGGAATTCAAGAATGAGTAATCATCAGCTGGATCAAAAACTGCTGATGACAAAGGACTGATGTCAGCAATATGGCAGCGGTTGATCACCTTCATAAAATGCATTTTGGTAAGTAGCAGAGACTCAAAAGCCAAATTGGGGAAAAAAAGGCAAATTGGAGTGGGTAAAAAAGAACATAGGAAGTGAGGAAATAAAGGTTAACAGCTACAGAATATCTTTTGAGAAGTTTAGCTACAAACACATGAGATAAAAACAAGAGTTGACCCTTTTTAATCATAATGGCAGCTTAGCTTCACAGAAATGTCACTATTATTCTTTAGCAGTTAAAACATGTACAGTGCAGGAAATCATAATTTTCAAGCAGGTTTTTTTTCTTACCTTCACTGATTAAATTTAACGTGTCTTGTTTTCCGTCTCCTTCTTGTGACTGACCTGGATCCAGTGAAGTCTGAGAAAGGCTAACCTCAGCTGATAACTGGTCAAGGCTCTGATAACTTTTTCTGTAAGACAAAGGTGAAATACTACTTTAACTTCTTCCCACAATAAAAAAATTTCTAGAGATATTCTTTAATGGTTTTCTCCAATTTACTGAATTTCAGGTTCATTTCTCCCCATCTGCCCCCAAAACTTCATCTGTATCACGGCGGCAATAGAAACTGTTGTACTTTTCCCTCCGCCCTCTTTGGAGGTTGTTAAATCCACTAAAACAGGAAAAGAGAAACAACCTGTCAAACAAATTCAATTCCTTACATCAATTTTTGATGATCAAGTTAGTAAAGAAACAGGCACTTCTGGTCATTATCAGTTGTCAAAGGTGCAGAAAGTCTCAAGTCTCTCAATACACAAATGAAACTGAAACTGGCCTAACTTTTGTTGTGAGGACTGTCTCCTAAGCACAATACCTTGGGACTGTTACAGATGATTTTTACATAAAAATAACAAATTATTATCATCAATTCCTGTCACTGAGAAATTTAAAAAATGTTGGGTAGTAAAATACCTGTTTGTTAATACACTTGCAAGATGATTAACCTCCTTCCATCATCTGTTGACACCTGTGAGCCCATTTTCTTTTTTTTTAATTTATTTATTTTTAATTGAAGGATAATTGCTTTACAGTATTGTGTTGGTTTCTGCCAAACATCAACTTGAATGAGCCCATTTTCTATTAAACAAATTCACTGGAAATAAATTATAACAGATGAAAATTCAGTTATGAATGGAAAGTTAATGAATGTAAATGTTCAAATCTTCCTCATATTTGTTTTGTCAACATAAAACCAACTCAAAGAGATATATGCAGCTGTGGTATTACTGACATTTCAGGTATGTGACAAAATTCAGTATTATTTCTAAATATAAATGATCCAGGAAGAGGAACACATTTTTTGGGTTTAACATTTATTTCCAAAGGTAGTCAAACCCTATCTAATTTCCTAGAAGTGTTATAATAATATTGTAGAAAATATATATAATCTAAGTGATCTATTACATAGCTCTTCTCTGTTCGTACATACAAGAGGAGGCTCAGAGATTTAGCTGGTGTGTGTGTATTAAGTATGAGGGGCATACACCTGGCACCCATTTGTTTTATCCTTTAAGAAATGAGGTGAAGGATGAGGTGATAGAATAGCTTCCTAGCTTACAATGTGAGCACTTTCTCACTTTACACAGTGATGACTTTTCAAATGTTGAGAGTATAAAAGTTCTTACTCATAATTTTAAATAGCAAGATAGTCTCTGTAGGAAACTTCAGAGATAATTATAACAGATAACACACATATATAACATGTAACAAAAAATGATACCTGATATTTATATAGCACTTACCAAATGGTAGGTTCTGTTCTACATGTACATATATATTAACTTCCTTAATGCTCATGGCTACCAGAAGAGGTTGGAATTATTATCATGCCCACTTTATAGAAGAGGACTGGGACACAGGAGATGAGATTTGCACCTGGTAGCCTGGCTCTAATTCTCTCCCCATAATTACTACACTATCTCCTCTCTAGTGTAAGAAGAAAAGACTCGGCTTCCTATTAGAAGCCCTTCTTAAACAGCAGCTCAGTTTGCTAAGACAGATCATGGAAACTATACTGTATTTAATCAAAGCACTGACAATTTCCCTTGATTTCCAGTAAAATTTTATTTCTTTAGCTATGGCAGAAAGCAGGAATGGAAGAATTTAATAAAGGAAGGTATAAATAAGTTTCTTTTCCAAGTTATTTTTCTGTGTCTAACTGGTAGAAGACTTGCCTTTTAAAATGAAAGGCTTAGGATGTTTCTGATGCTGCTATTTCACTATAGGAAACTTGTTCATATTGATATTATTCAACTAAAAATGTATGCATGGAAATATTTACAAACAACAGAATACCCAGAATTAAAAAGTCTCTGTGACTAAGGACTGAGAACTCGGTGGCACACATTTACAGGCTCTCCAGGACTGGGTCACCCACTGAGGGGGAAAAGTGCAGGAAGACATCCTGTGAGGGGTGTGCTTCCTGAGTGACCTGCTGAAGTACTTTCAGAGAATCGCACTTCCACATCCAAAGTGACTTTAGGACCTCTCTACCCTTTAGGGAATAATCCTTGAGTTTACAGGCTTTATGTGCTTCACCAAATGCCAATGGAAATAAAAACAGAATTTGGGAGATAATGATATTCTGAAGCAAAAATAAAAACTCCAAGCCAAAACTAAGCACCTTATTCATAAGATATTATGAATAAGACATGAATAAGATATTATGAATATCTTATCAGTACTATACAATATCTTCCTTGCATGAAACTATTTCCCAGCATCTGACAGGAATCTAGTTCAGCTGCTTTCAGTAATGACAAAGAATGGCTTTGGTTACCACTGTTTTTTGGGTTTTTTTTTTAACCATTTTTGCAATGTAACCGGCAACTCCATCTGACAAACATTTTGTTGTCATGGAGTAAACTGTCTATTGGAGTTCTGTCTTTAAAAGTCTTATCTTGGAATCCTATACTCACTAAAACCACACTGTAAGATTTAAGGGTATCCCATAGCTAAGTCAGGCTTCCCTGGTGGCCTCAGATGGTAAACGGTCTGCCCGCAATGCAGGAGACCTGGGTTCAATCCCTGGGTTGGGAAGATCCCTGAAGAACGAAATGGCAACCCATTCCCGTATTCTTGACTGGAAAATTCCATGGACAGAGGGCCCTGGTAGGCTACAGTCCATGGGGTCACGAGGAGTCGGACACGACTGAACAATTTCACTTTCTCTCTTTCTTTTGTAGCTAAGTTGGTAAAGAATCTGCCTGCAATGTAGAAGACCCAGGTTCAATCCCTGGATTGGGAAGATCCTCTGGAGATGGAAATAGTAACCCAGTCCAGTATTCTTGCCTGGAGAATCCCATGGACAGAGGAGCCTGGCAGGCTACAGTCCATGGGGTCGCAAGAGTCGGACACGACTTCGTGACTAAATCACCACCATCACCAGATACACCAGGTAACAGTCTGCTCCTATTTCTCAGAGTTGAATTTTTTAAACAGCAAGAGCTTAATCAAAATAAGAACCCAGATGGTAAGAGTCATGCATTAACTATATAAAAGTTCACAGTTTTATGCCATTACATTGTTAAATATAATTTAAAATTGTAAGAACTGTTGTGAGCACTTGAGACATAATAAAATTCACAGCATTCAATTTCTTACTATAGGAACATTTAAAAACCACTCAAATTCAAACTTCTATATATAGAACTGGGTACCAAAATAAAGGCAAATTAAAGGAAACTGAGTGATAAGTCAATTCAATGATAAGTAAATTTTTCTACAACCTTATACTTCATATCAATGCAGACACAATGTCGTGGCTAATCTACATTACTTATTTGCCCATTAGACATCTTGAGGTCAGTAATAATTTACATTATCTGGTAGTCACTGAACAATAGAGAGTGTGATAAACAGAAGAATAAACTATCCACATGTAGAAAATAGAAATATATGCACCCAATCTATACACAGAGGTGCATCACCATGCATGCAAACTGTTCTTTTTATTCTTGGTTTAATTTCCACAGATGTATGTTTAAGGAACAAAGTAAGCATTTGTTATAGCAGAACATCTATAAACTTTTAATTTACTAAAAATGCAAGGGAGCTTAAAAGAGGACAAAATGTGAGTCAGATCAATACAAAATGTAATTTGTAAAAGATTTCCACAACCTCGGTGCTTTAGACACACATGAGAAGGAGAACCTGGAATACACATGAAGTGATTATATCTAATGCACTGGAAATCATTAAGAAAAATAGGCCTAAGTAGTAGATCATGAAGGGCATAAAAACTTCATAATTCTTAATAATTTTGTGAATGGCAGCCAAATTGGGAGACAATGATAAATTTAGAAGACTAAAAAAAAGTGTAAGTGGAAAATATCTATATGGTGACAATGGATCTGATCTGGGATGGGAATAATCTAACAAAGTTATGCAACAGGTAATCTAACAAGTTATATACCAGATACTTAACAAGCTCATGTGACCTAGACTTTGCATATAAAGATATATATTAAAACAGAACTTAGTGGGGAAAAAAAAGAATCAATTGCTCAGTGTGTGTGTTAGGGAGTGCGCGTTATATATTTATTTATTGTTGAGCTTTTACAGTAATGCCTTAAATGCCTGTAATGCTTTAAAAAATTTTAACATGATATGCCTATGTCTGAAATAAAGGAAGAGATATAATAAAATCCTGCATAACTAACCTTGTCAGTCTAAATAATCTAGAAATAAATTTGAAATGATATGTTTAAAGCTTTATAAACAGTGTAGTAAATGGAAATAAATTTAAGATCTCTTGTGAAAGGGGTCCTTCCATGACAAGGTGATCACAGCCAAGTTACCCAACGGGTCATTTTACCACAAAATTCATTACATCAAACAGCACACTCTCTTTCTTCTAAAACCCAAGTGGGCAAATACATTTATAGAGCCTCTGGAGAAGTTAACTATAGACCTTCCATATCTTTAGCATGAAATTTCAATGACTCATTACAGCGTCAGTTTCTTTCTCCATATTATTAAGAGAGCTAATATTCCCTGTTAAGGAGGCTCTGGCTACCTCCTTCATGATTTGCAGTTTCTCACAAATGTTTGTTGGACTTATTTAAGACACTGATAAAATGAAGAGGAACTGGTGATCAGGTCAGTTCGATAGCTTTGGCCTGTATTATAAATTTGAGAACAAAAACTGTATCTTGATGCAAAGCTATGATGTGTCTCAAACATGATTTATATACAGCACTACTCTGTTCTGAAAATCCATTTCTACATGAAAATCTCCATTTCTACATGAAAAAGTTGGTATTATTTATTTCAAACAACTGGGAATTTGTTGGTCATTTTAGATTTAGATAGGGCTTTAAGAGCTCTCTAAGAAATAGCAGGATATCAGGTGAGTGGATACTGTCCAAACATGAAAGATGTAAGGCTACACAAGAGTCCAAACAGAAAAGGTTATATAGACTATAAATAAATAAAGACTTATCAGAAAGGGATTAGGTGCCAGGCAACTTACTACCTCCGATGACTCTTACCACAGTTCCGTTTAAATAAGCATTACCCCCACCCCAGTATTACACGTGCAGACACAAAAAGCAAGGAGTCACGCTTAGTGTTCAACAGCAAGGAAGCAACAGAAATACGTTCAAATCCTGACTTTAAACTCTAGGTACGGGCATCTCAGCACTGCCCCGAGTTCAGGGATATCAGTTTGGCAACAGGGTCACAGAAAAGCAGTGCCAACATCAGAGGCCTGGCGAGATTAAAGACTGATGGTGCCAGGAAGGAAAGGGCATCCTTTCTTAACCTAACGGAGAAACCAAGTCAAGAGGGACAAAACCTGGATCCATTCTAAACAGCCAGTTTCGCTGCATTTTTTTCTGAGACTGTAATTACTCTTGCTGCTACTACAATATTTTGTAGGAGACAGCCACTATTACTACATGCGGAGGCAACCCAGAAATAAATCTTCCACTTGGATGCCCTCACTGGTTCCCCAGTGGGCAGCTCTAGGGGCAGGCAGTGGTATGTACATGTCTTTCTGATAAAATATTTTACCACCCACTATATAAAGTGACAACATAGATATTGCACTAAAAAGCACAGTTACTAGTATTTTGTCAGGATATAGTAATATTTTTGCAGTTATAAAAGCAGGAGCATCTTACATTAGAGATAAGCATACCAAGTATTGCTATAAATTCAGGTTTTCAATTATAAATCAGAAATATAAATAAATATTTTTGCATACATTAAATGTGTCACAGAAAGATAAAATTATATACTAGCATAATAAGATGTATTGTAGTTATTTATACCTTTCATAGGATATAAGGGAACTAGGTTCCAATCCATGAAAGACCCAGTCAGCACCCTGACTCATACTCAGTGTGGTGCAGGAGGTGATGAAGAGAGTTCTACTGATTGATTTTGTAAATAACTGGCTCATATTTCCCTATTTATCTCTAACAATCAATGAAACTAACAGGCAAGTAAACATAAAAGCCTCCAGCAATCTTTTTTAAACAACAAAAGGTAAAAATTTATTTTGAGTTCTATCTCTGAAGTGAGAAAAATCACAGAGGAAAGCAGGCAGAAATAGGTCTGTGCTAAGACATTCCTTGTAGAAATGCCAGGCCACTAATTACCTAGTGAAAGGTGGCCTACGAAGCACAAAAATATATTGCTCTACCAGTGAAGGGCTTCCCAGTTGGTTCAGTGGTAAAGAACCTGCCTGCCAATGCAGGAGACGCATGATACGTGGGTTCAATCCCTGGTTTGGGAAGATCCCCTAGAAGAGGAAATAGCAACCACTCCAGTACTCTTGCCTGGTTAAATTCCATGGACAGAGGAGCCTGTAAGGCTACAGACCGCGGGGTTGCAAAGAGTTGGGCACGACTGAGTATGCGTGTACTACCAGTGAAATTTTAAAAAGGGCTCTTAAAAAAAAAAAAAGCAGAGAAAAAAACAAAAAGAGAGAGGGGGAAGAAAAAAAGGAATAGAAAAGAGGAGAAGAGAGGGAAGCAGAGGAAGGAGGGACAAAGGTAAAGGGAGAGAGAACCGAAGGAGATGGAGGGCGAGCAGGAAAAACTATCAGAAAAATCAGCTGAAGATATGACAATAAAGACACTGAAAATAATTACCACGAGGGGAAAGTGACTAAAAGCCAAAAGAAGGTAACGCAATTTACAAGTTCTGAAATGAAGAAAGAAAACTTAAAAAAAGAGAGGAAAAAAAAAAAAACCCTAAAGAAAGAGAGCCTAAGATTTTGTAGCTCTCAACAGGGGAAACAGTAGCTAAGTGAAACAGTCCTGAATCCTGGGACAAAGAAATAGGAAAAGGATCTTGTGGCCATGGGTAGAGTGATTTTATCTTCAATATCCCCCCAAAATTAGATTTATTGAAAAATGAACCAAACTCTTTCAGACCCACCAAGAACAAGTAAATTTCTTTCTATCCTTTTATGACATGGAATTTTGTGTTCAAGCATGAAAATTAGTTCTAACGTAAAAACCACCACCACAGCTAGAATTCAAATATAGATGGCTCATTAAATACAAGCTCACTGACGTAACTGAAGGACTGGCTGAAGATTCAGTAGAGAAGTAGGTAGCTAATGTAATACTACATAAGCGTTTCTCAACGTCTTTACTTCTCCAGGGTGCCTTGGCTTTGTAACATTACCACATTCACTGCCTTAATATAACCTTACCAAGCCAAAATAGTCTTAAATCCCACTTTTGCTCTGAGCTAATAATGAATTCAGAAAAGTATTAGAAACCAAAGTGGACAGTCATATGTTTCGGTACAACTAAGTTTGTAATTAGTTGGGAAAAAAAAAAAAAAAGTGTTACACTTACTCATACCACTGTTTATTGTGTTTTCGGTAAAGCAACGTATCCAAGGCAACAGCATTGACATCCAGAGCTCCTGGGGAAGGCCACTGGTTGGTGAGGTGGGCAGTTAACTCTTGTCTCGATCTTAAATCATTATTCTTTAGCACAGTCCTGTGAATATTAAGATGGTGAGTGCTTTTGTCTTCACTGTTCTGCAATGGCAGAGGAACCTAACGGTATCAATTTAGGCCCCCAAATTCACCTTTTGAAAATGGTATGTTAACAGACTGGGGACAGAACTACAGGAAGGCTGCTTGGGCTATGACTGTTCTGTCTCCTGCAGTATGTGTTTCTCATTGTTTCTCTACCTGCTGTAACAAATCGCTACCTGTGAAATTCAGGCTTCCTATCTTTTCCCCAGAGATATTACTGAAGGACTAAGGGACCCAAGCTGCACTTGACATCTTAACTAAAAATAATGGTGATATCCTAAAAGTTACAGGTGATCAGATGCCAATAAAAACATAAAAGAGAGTGGAGATTCCATCTGTATGATTATCTAGCTTCAAAATTCACAATGTTGAAGTAATAGTAAACAAAAGAATTAAATAAAAATAAAACATGGAAAAATATAAAATAAAAACTATGAGGCTCCTGTAACTGTTTTTGATAGAAATGACTACCAGCAAATCTTCATGAAAATAATTTCCTCAATGACAACTGCATTGAACCATATACTCTACTGGAAATTTTCTACAGAATGAAGCCACTGTAACAACTCATGGTTTTATTTTCATCTTTTGTAAAGCCATTACTCATTAATACAACTTGGAAAAGAACTAGCTTTCTGCCAAAATTTCAATTTCACAAAACTAATTCAATATTTGAACTGTTAGTTCAATTAAAAGCATAATTCATTTTGCAAAGCTCTAATTCTACCTCTAAAATATCTTAAAATATCACCTAGGCAACCTGCATTCTCAAGCAGGAGTCCAAGACTTTAGTGTCCCAAGGTTCTGAGCAATCAGCTCAGAAGCAGGAAGTAAAATGTGCTTGCCACTAACTTTCAGAGACCACAGTCCTGTTGTGGGTGGCAGATAGTCAGCAGTGTACTAGCTAGCAAGACAATCCTGCACTAGAGAAGGCCAACCTGCACACCACCACTGGCTATTAACCATGATTCTAATGGAGTAATCCCACTTTTAAATGTCTCTACAAGCTACAAACAAATATTCTGATTTTATAGAGATCTTATTTTATCTGTGTGCATTTAAAATATTTGTTCCACTATGCCCATAAAGAAACATTACCTGATGTAAACAACAGACTTTCTCCTAAAATTGGAATACTAGAAATGAAATAGGCAGAGTTGAGTGAGAATGTCTCCCATTAAGATACTACCTTAGGCAAGGTTCAACTATTTCATTTCCCTAGAGAAGGAATGAAACATTTTAAAAAGACTTCTAGGGTACTTTAACATTAGTTTTTACAAAAACAGTAAAGAGGGATTAGAAAACTTCTAAGATTGACAGAAAAATTGTGTAAAGCAGAAATGGTGGTTACTGGCCAGAGAATCTGTTAAAATAAACTATCTTTATTTTGGGCTCTATTACTACATTTTTCTCTTTCACATACTCCTCTTTAGGGTTTCCAGTGGATGTCACTGGAGAACAGAATCTCGAAGTCGTAACTGGCCCACAGGAAATATTCACAGCAGAATGCAAGAAAGGCACACAGGCATCTGAGGAAAGGACACTGGTTAAACTCAGTTAACGAAAAGTTGGTGCACCACCTCCACTTAAGAATATGTTGTGGAAAGTGAAAACTTTTACACCACGTAGGATGGAAAAAGGGACTGAATTTTCACAGAACTTTTTACACACTATTCGCCCGTAGATAATTTTTGCCCATTGATGAACTAGGTATTGTCTTTTTCTGTGGGAGCCTGCCTGGTCCTCTGGAACAGGATATAAGAGATTTCAGTGTATTGACCAGGCCTAGTTTTTCATCCACGCCACACCTGGTTCCCACCATCTGTGAGGAATGTGGACAGAGGAAATCCTAGCGCTTGCCCTGTGGCTGTGGAAAGGAAAGCTTCTGGAGGATCCTGGTAAGGGGGCCTTTGCTCTTACCACCCCCGTACACTAGGGGGCAGGCAAGTGGACTGGTTAGGTTGAGAACCCCACCCCTGAATTCTGAATCTTGACCAGAGTTCTCTTAGGGTGATAAATGACAAGCAGTTTATTTGTTCTAGCAGTGAGAGCCTGACCAAAATGTGCCAATAAAGAGACATTCCTATTTCCCAACCGTCTGAAGGAGCTCGGCCTGCTGCGTACATTTAAGGTTAATAATTCTACAGAAAGATGCACTAAGAGAAAATTGTTTAATTTACTAAGAAAGTAGAAATAATATATGTATTCCAGCTAATTTTTAACAGCTTTCCTGTAGTATCTACCTCTGAATTGGTAGATAACTAATTTCTCTTTAGATTCTCAGTAGGAATTATTTAGGAATTTGGCCACACCCACACAATTCAGTCACAATTCAGTCTTATCCTCCTCAGCTTTACTGAAGTATAATTGATAATTTAAAATTGTATACATTTAAAGTAAACAACTTGATGATTTGATATACAATGTGAAATAATAATCACACTCATGCTAATTAGCACATCCAACGCCTAACATGGTTAACTTCTTTTTTGTGTGATGAGAACACTTAAGATCTACCCTCTTAGAAAATTTCAAGTATACAATAATGTTAACTGCAGTCACTTTGTCATGCATTAGATCTCCAGAATTTATTCATCTTGCATAATAGAAACTTTGTACTCCTGAACTTTATCTCCCTAAATCCCTGCCTCTCCAGGCTCTGATAACAATCATTTTATTCCATTTCTGTGAATTGACTTCTTTAGAGTCCACATATAAGTGGGATCATACAGTTTTTGTCTTTCTGCATCTAGTTTATTTCACTTAGCATAATGTCATCCATGTTGTCATGAATGGTAGGATTTCCTTCATTTTTAAGGCTGCATTATCATCCATTGTATATGTTTGTATATAGACGCAGAGTCTTTATATATCACATATTCTTTATCCATTCATCCATGGACACATGGACACTGAAATTACCTCTACTTCTTGGTTACTAACGCTGAAATCAACATGACAGTGTGCTATCGCTTCAAGAGAAAGGCTTTAATCTCCTAGGCCTTCCCTGAGTTTCAAAGAAGAGACTCAAGCAGTTTTGAATTTAGGGAAATGAGGGAATGCAGACACAAAGGAAAAGCAGTCAAGAAACAATAGCTCACGTAAACAGAAAATCATAGCAGACTGACAAAAGAAATCAAAGATGATGTAAACAATTGGGGAGATATATCATGTTCTTGGATTGGGAGAAATGGACACTGTGAAAATGACAATCCTACCAGAAGGAATCTACAGATTCAATGCAATCTCTATCAAATTACCAACGGCATTTTTCACAAAACTAAAACAAAAAAATGTCACCATTTGTATGGAAACACAAAAGACCCCAAAAAGGCAAAGCAATTTTGAGGAAAAAGAATGGAGCTGGAGGAATCAACCTCCTAACTTCAGACTATACTACAAAGCTACAATCACCAAGACAATATAGTACTGGCACAAAAGCAGAAATATAGACCAAGACAGAACAAGACAGAACACCCAGAGATAAATCACACACCCATGGGCACCTTGTCCTTGACAAAGGGGGCAAGAACATACAATGGAGAAAAGACAGTCTCTTCAATAAGTGGCGCTGCGAAAACTGACAGCTACGTGTTAAAGAATGAAATTAGAACGCTTCCTAATACCACACACAAATATAAACTCAAAATGGATTAAAGACCAAATGTTAAGACCAGAAACTATAAAATTCTTAGAGGAAAACACAGGCAGAACTCTTTTTGACAAAAATCACACCAAGATCCTCTATGAGCCACCTTCTAGAGTAATGGAAATAAAAATAAACAAATGGGACCTAATTAAAAAGTTTTTGGACAGCAAAGGAAACTATAAACAAGGTGAAACTACCCTCAGAATGGGAGAAAATAACATCAAATAAAACAGCTGACAAAAGATTAATCTCCAAAATATACAAGTAGCTCATGCAGCTCAATATCAGAAAAACAAACAACCCAATCAAAAAGTGGGCAGAGGACCTAAACAGACATTTCTCCAAAGAAGACATACAGATGGCCAATAGTCACATAGAAAAATGCTCAACATTGCTCATTATTAGAGAAATGAAAACCAAACTACAATGAGGTATTACATCATACTAGTCAGAATGGCCATCATCAAAAAATCTACAAATAATAAATGCTGGAGAGGGTGTGGAGAAAAGGAAACACCCTTGAACTGTTGGTGGGAATGTAAATTCATACAGCCACTATGTGTAACAGTATTATTGTTGTTGTTCTTCAGTCACTCGGTTGTGTCCGACCCTCTGTAACCCCTCTGGACTGTAGCCTGCTGGGTTCCTCTGTCCATGGGATTCTCCAGGCAAGAATACTGGAGTCGGTTGCCATTTCCTTCTCCAGTATAACAGTATGGAAATTCCTTAAAAAACTAGGAATAAAACTACCATATGACCCAACAATCCTACTATTGGGCATATATTCCAAAAAAACAGTAACTGAAAAAAACACATACCCCAGTGTTCACTGCAGTACTATTTACAATAGCTAGGACATGGAAGAAACCTAGATACCCATCAACAGATGAACGGATAAAGAAGCTGTGGTACATATACAAAATGGAATACTAAGCCATAAAAACAAATGCATTTGAGTCAGTTCTAATGAGGTGGATGAACTGAGAGCCTATCAAACAGAGAAGTCAGAAAGAAAAAAACAAACATCTTATATTCATATATTAGGGAATATAGAAGGGTGGTACTGATAAGCCTACTTTGAGGGAGCAAGTGGAGACACAGCCACAGAGAAAAGACTTGTGGACACAGTGGGGGAAGGAGACGGTGGACCAATTGAGAGTAACATGGAAACATGTATGTTACCATATGTAAAATAGACAGTCAGTGGGAATATGCTGTATGATGCAGGGAGCCCAAATCTGGCGCTCCTTGAAAACGTAGAGGGATGAGATGGGGTGGGAGGTGAGAGGGAGGTTCAAGAATGTTGATGTATGGCAGAAACCAACGCAATATTATAAAGTAATTATCTTCCAATTAAAAATACAACACTAAAAAAAAATAGCTCAGTGATAAAAGAATCTTAATTCCTCCTCAAGGGATATACCTAACAACCTGCCACATATTTTTGAGTTGTTCTGTAAGACCCCCACCCAGGTGGGGGATGGGGATAACGTGCTAGGCACAAGCACTGGACCTCAGACTGGCTGAATGGTTGATGATTAAGATTCCTGAAATACCACCCTGTTACATTACCACTAACCAATGAGAAGAAGGGCATGGCCCCTGCAACCCTCATCCCAACTGCTGCTTTTAAGAACACTGTGCCCTGGCCAGCCAGTAAGATGGATCTGAGACAAACCTTTGTCTTCCATCTTCTTGGTCAGCACCCTTTTGATCAACAAACCTTTCTTTGCTCCCAAGTCTGACTGTTCTGTTTGTTTGGGCTCACTGTGCGTGGGGCACATGAACTTGGGTTTGATAACAATCCTAATTTCCCTCCCTTTGGGTAAATACTCAGAAGTGGGGCTGATGGACCATACAGTAGTTCTACTTTTAATTTTTTCCCGGATGATTAGTGAAGTTGAACACCTTTCCACACATACCTGCTGGGTCATTCCTATGCCTTCTTTGGAGAAATGTCTATTCAAGTCCTTCACCTATTTAAAAAAAAGTTATTTTTGCTACTGAGTTGTATAAGTTCCTTAAATATTCTGGATATTAATTCTGTAAGGCAGCAATATCTGCCACCCTAAAAATGTGCCTCTTTGGCATGAGAATTAATTTAGGCTGATTGTTTTCAAGGAGGAAAAGATGGCTCAAAAGTCTTTCTTTTTACATTCCTCTTAGCTACCTAAAGAATTTAGATTCTGTTGCAGGAATAGAGCTATTACTGAAAATACATACAAAGAATATGTACTCCAAGTCCATGTTCCAACCACTGATGCCAAAGAATCTGAAATTGAACAGTTCTATGAAGACCTACAACATCTTCTAGAACTAATACCAAAAAAAAGACATCCTTTTCATCACAGGGATTGGAATGCCAATGTAGGAAGTCAAGAGATAGCTGGAATAACAGGTAAGTTTGCTGTCAGAGTACAAAATGAAGTAAGGCGAAGGCTAACGGAGTTTTTCGGAGAACACACCGGTCATAGTAAACAACCTCTTCCAACAACACAAGAGACGACACTGCACATGGACACTGTTGTTGTCGTTCAGTCGCTAATTCATGTCCGACTCTTTGTGACCCTGTGGACTACAGCACTGCCAAGGCTTCCCTGTCCCTCACCATTTTCTGGAGCTCACCCAAGTTCACGTCCATTGAATTGGTGGTGTTATCCAATGATCTCATCCTCTGCTGTCTCTTCTCCTTTGCCTTCAATCTTTCCCAGCATCAAAGTCTTTTCCAGTAAGTCGGCTCTTCCCATTATGTGGCCAAAGTATTGGAGCTTCAGCATCAGTCCTTTCAATGAATATTCAGGGTTGATTTCCCTTAGGATTGACCAGTTTGATCTCCTTGCTGTGCAAAGGGCTCTTAAGAGTCTTCTCCAACACCACAGTTTGAAAGCATCAATTCTTCAGCACTCAGCCTTCTTTATGGTCCACTCGAACATCTGCACATGACTACTAGAAAAACCAGAACTTTGACTATACAGACCTATGTCAGCAAAGTTACGTCTTTGCTTTTTAATAAGCTATTTAGGTTTGTCAAAGCCTTCTTTCCAAGAAGCAAGTGTCTTCTATTTCATGGCTGCAGTCACCATCCCAAGTGATTTGGGAGTCCAAGAGAAAACTTGTCACTGCTTCCATGTTTTCAACTTCTATTTGCCATGAAGTGATGGAACCAGATGCCATGATCTGGGTTTTTTAATGCTGAGTTTTAAGCCAGCTTTTCCACCTTCTTTTACCTTCATCAAGAGGCTCTTTAGTTCCTCTTTTCTTTTGGCCATTAGAGTGGCATCATCTGCATATCTGAAGTTGTTAATATTCCTCCCAGCAATCTTGATTCCAGCTTATACCTCATCCAGCCCAGCATTTCACATGATGTACTCTGCATAGAAGTTAAATAAACAGGGTGACAATATACAGCCTTGCCGTACTCCTTTCCCAATTTTGAACCAGTCAGTTGTTCCATATAAGGTTCTAATGGTTGCTTCTTGACCTGCATACAGGTTTCTCAGGATGCAGGTTAGGCGGTCTGGTGTTCCTGTTTCTTTAAAAATTTTCCACAGTTTGTTGCAATCCACACAGTCAGAGGCTTTTGCAGAGCCTAAGTTCCACCTGACTTCACATTCCAGGATGTGTGGTTTTAGGTGAGTCATCACACCATCATGGTTATCCAGGTCCTCAAGACCTTTTCTGTATAGTTCTTCTGTGTATTCTTGCCACCTCTTCTTAATCTCTTCTGCCTCTGTTAAGTCTTTACTGTTTTTGTCCTTTATCATGCCCCATCCTTGCATGAAATGTTTCTTTGGTATCTCCAACTTTCTTGAAGAGATCTCTAGTCTTTCCCATTCTATTGTTTTCTTCTATTTCTTTGCATTGTTCATTAAAGAAACCCTTCTTATCTCTCCTTGCTATTCTCTGGAACTCTGCATTCAGCTGGGTCTATTTTTCTCTTTCTCCCTTGCTTTTCACTTCTTTTCTTTCCTCGACTATTTGGAAAGCCTCCTCAGACAACCACTTTTCCTTCTTGTATTTCTTTTTCTTTGGGATGGTTTTAGTCACTGCTACTGTACCATGTCATGAACCTCTGTCCATAGTACTGTCCAGGTACTGTCTACCGGATCTAATCTCTGGAACCTATTCATCACCTCTACTGTATAATCATAAGGGATTTGATTTAGGTTATATCTGAATGGACTAGTGGTTTTCTCGATTTTTTTTATTTTAAGCCTGAATTTTGCTATAAGGAGCTGATGATCTGAGCCACAGTCAGCTCCAGGCCTTGTTTTTGCTGACTGTATAGAGCTTCTCCATTTTCGGCTGCAAAGAATGTAATCATCACTCTGATTTTGGTATTGACCATCTGGTGATGTCAATTTGTAAAGTCATCCCTAGTGTTACTGGAAGAGGGTGTTTGCTACGACCAGTGTGTTCTCTTGGCAAAACTTTGTTAGCCTTTGCCCTGCTTCATTTTGTACTCCAAGGCCAAACTTGCTTGTTACTCCAGGTATCTTCTGACTTCCTACTTTAACGTTCCGATTCCTATGATGAAAAGGACATCTATTTTTTTGTGTGTTAGTTCTAGAAGGTGTTGTAGGTCTTCATAAAATTGGTCAACTTCAGATTCCTTGGCATTAGTGGTTGGGGAACAGACTTGGATTACTGTGATGTTGAATGGTTTGCCTTGGAAACCAACTGAGATCATCCTGTCATTTTTGAGACTGCACCCAAGTACTGCATTTCAGACTCTTTTGTTGACGATGAGGGCTACTCCATTTCTTCTAAGGGACTCCTGTCCACAGTAGTAGATATAATGCATGAATACTTAATTCCTTCGGTTGTGTCTGACTCTTTGTGACCCCATGGATTACAGCCCACCAGGTTCCTCGGTCTATGGGATTTTTCAGGCAAGAATACTGGAGTGGGTTGCCATTTTCTTCTGCAGGGGATCTCCCTGACCCAGGGGTCAAACCTGTGTCTCCTGCATTGCAGGCAGATTCTTTACCACTGAAGGTTATGGTAGATATAATGGTCATCTGAATTAAATTTGCCCATTCCCATCCATTTTGGTTCACTGATTCCTAAGAAGTTGACGTTCACTCTTGCCATCTCCTGCTTGACCACATCCAATTTACCTTGATTCATGGACCTAACATTCCAGGTTCCTATGCCATATTGTTCTTTACAGCACTGGATTTTACTCTCACCACCAGACACATCTAGAACTGGGCATTGTTTCTGCTTTGGCTCAGCCTCTTCATTCTTTTTGGGGCTATTCCTCCTTTCTTCCTCAGTAGTATACTGGACACCTTTCAACTTGGGGAAGTCTCTTCTTTCTGTGTCATATTTTTTTGCCTCTTTATATAGTTCATGGGGTTCTATCGGCAAGAATACTGGAGTGGTTTGCCATTCCCTCCTCTGGTGGACCATGTTTTGTCAGAACTCTCCACTATGACCATTACCATCACATGGACATCACCAAGTGGTTAATACAGAAATCAGATTAATTATGTTCTTTGCAGCCAAAGATGGAGAAGCTCTATTCAGTCAGCAAAAAACAAGACCTGGAGCTGAATGTGGCTCAGATCATCAGCTCCTATAGTAAAATTCAGGCTTAAATCGAAGAAAGTAGGGAAAAACCACTTGGCCATTCAGGTATGACCTAAATCAAATTCTTTATGATTATACAGTGGAGGTAATTAATAGATTCAAGGGATGAGATCTGGTAGACAGAGTGCCAGACAAATTATGGACAGAGGTTCATAACACTGTACAGGAGGCAGTGACTAAAACCATCCAAAAGAAAAAGAAATGCTAGAAGGAAAAGTGGTTCTCTGAGGAGGCTTTACAAATAGCTGAAGAAAGAAGAGAAGCAAAAGGCAAAGGAGAAAGGGAAAGATGCAGAGTTCCAGAGAATAGCAAGGAGAGATAAGAAGGCCTTCTTAAATGAACAATGCAAAGAAATAGAATGGGAAAGACTAGAGATCTCTTCAAGGAAATTAGAGATACCAAGGGAACAGTTCATGCATGGATGGGCTTGTTAAATGACAGAAATTGTAAGGACCTAATAGAAGCAGAAGAGATTAAGTGTTAAAGTGCTGCACGCAGTATGGCATCAAATTTGGAAAACTCAGTAGTCACAGGACTTGAAAATTTCATTTGTCATTCCAATCCCAAAGAAGGGCAATGTCAAAGATTGTTCAAACTACCACATAACTACACTCATTTCACGTGATATTCAGGTTATACTCAAAATCCTTCAAGCTAGGCTTTAGCAGCACGTGAACCAAGAACTTCCAGATGTACAAGCTGGGTTTAGAAAAGGTAGAGGAACCAGAGATCAAATTGCCAGCATTCACTGGATCATAGAGAAATCAAGGGAATTCCAGAAAAACACCTACTTCTGCTTCATTGACTACACAAAAGCCTTTGACTATGTGGATCACAACAAACTGTGGAAAATTCTGAAAGAGATGGGAGCACCAGACCACCTTACCTGTCTCTCAAGAAACCTGTATGAGGGTCAAGAAGCAACAGTTAGAAACAGACATGAAACAATGGACTGGTTCAAAATTGAGAAAGCAGTAAGACAAGTCTGTATATTGTCACCCTGTTTATTTAACTTCTATGCAGAGTATATCATGAAAAATGCTGGGCTGGATGAATCACACACTGGAATCAAGATTGCTGGCAGCGGGATGGGATTGGAAGTGGGAGGGAGGTTCAAGACAGAGGGGACATATGTATACCTATGGTTGATTCATGTTGATATTTGGGAGAAGCCAACACAATATTGTAAAGCAATTACCCTTCAATTATAAATAAAAGGATTTTTAAATACATCTCAACAATTAAAAAAAAAAGATTACCAGAAGAAATTTTTCACAACCTCAGATATGCAGATCACCACTCTAATGGCATGAAGAGAAGAGAAACTTAACAGCCTCTTTATGAAGGTGAAAGAGAATAATAAAAAAATTGGCTTGAAACTCAACATTAAAAAAACTAAGATCATGGCATCCAATCCCATCACTTCATGGCAAACAGGAGGGCAAAAAATGGAAACAGTGGCGGGTTTTATTTTCTTGGACTCCAAAATCACTGCAGATGGTGACTACAGCTATGAAATTAAGACACTTCCTCCTTGGAAGGAAAGCTAGGCAAAGACACCACTTTGCACTTTGCTGACAAAGTCTGTATAGTCAAAGGTATGGTTTTTCCAGTAGTCATGTGAGATTTGGACCATAAAGAAGACTGAGAGCCAAAGCACTGATGCTCACGAATTGTGGTGTTGGAGAAGACTGTTCGAGAGTCCCTTGGACAATAAGAAGATCGGTCAATCCTAAAGGAAATCAACCCTAACTATTCAATGGAAGGACTAATGCTGAAGCTGAAGCTCCAATACTTTGACCATCTGATGCGAAGAGACAACTCCTTGGAAAAGCCCCTGATGCTGGGAAAGACTGAGGGCAGGAGGAGAAAGGGGCAACAGAGGATGAGATGGTTGGATGTTGTCACTGACTCAAAGGACATGAGTTTGAGCAAACTCTGGGAGATATTTGAGGATGATGGAGACTGGTGTGCTATATATACTTCAGGGGGCTGCAAAGAGTTGGACACAACTTAGCGACTGAACAACAACAACCAGGAATAGAGCTATCACTGAAGACACCTAAAAAGAACACGGGCCAGGTGTGTGAGGGGGAGATCAGGGTTGACCGTGTCCCACTATTTCTGCACGGTCAAGCAAACATCATTTAGCAATGTTTTCCTTCTTGCTGCTGCTGCTGCTGCTAAGTCGCTTCAGTCGTGTCTGACTCTGTGCGACCCCATGGACTGCAGCCTACCAGGCTTCTCCGTCCATGGGATTTTCCAGGCAAGAACACTGGAGTGGGTTGCCATTTTCCTTCTTATCTGAACGTAAATTTCATCCCTCCTCTTAGCATTTCCAAACCACTACTCCCAACAAATCACCTTCTTTTGTCTTTAGCTGCAAATGGCATTTAAAGCAAGGGTTTCAGCCAGAGTACCCAGGTTGTCAAAAATGAAATTGCACATTTTTTTTTGCACCCTCAATATTACACTCATTATTCTAAATGAAAGACAAAAAGAAAATTTCCAGTTTGGTCTCTTTCCTTTCTTTCAGAGATTAGGCTCAAGTCTACTGTTACTTACAACCTCTTTTAAAAGATGTAGAATCCCATACTCTATATTTTGATAGCAGTGCTCAGTCAATTCAAAGCTATTATTCTGTTCATTTATTTGATTCCTTATTCTGTGTCTCCATACTTCAGGGTTATCCTTACACCCTCATTTTGCTCCTTTCCCCACTCACCTCAGATGCTGTGCTGATGTTCATGATGAAGTTTTACTTTCAGCCTCTAGTTATACATAAGGCCTATAACACTTGGAACTTACCATTTAATATCTGTGACTCCAAGTATTCCTAAGTAAATCCAAAGGTCCATGATATGAGGCAATTTTTAATGTTGATAAGCTAACACATTTGAAGCCAATGTCCAAAAGGCAAGTTCTGATGGCAAGTCCACCAAATGCCCAAAACCCCTGCTGCACACCTTTGCTATTTTCTATGTATTATTTATTTCCTGATGTACTATAATTCTCAGGATATAGTCCAGTGCTATTTGTGACAGGGCACACTGAGAAAATCTTAGGCTATAATCTTCATGAAGATAAAGGATCTAATCTAGCAGGAGTAAGGGGCTTCCCTGGTGGCTCAGTGGTAAAGAACTCGCCTGCAATGCCAGAGATGCAGGTTCACTCCCTGGGTCAGGAAGATCCCCTGGAGGGGAACATGGCAATCCACTCCAGTACTGGACTGACTGAAGCGACTGAGCACACACACATGCGCAGCACAAGTACAGTAATTCAGAATTTTACTCAAATGAGCGGAATGACTAGGGTAGAGAGACTGACATTCCAGACAGGGAAAGCCACCAAACATGAGGTGTGGATACACTTCTCTTTTCCTCTCCTAGGAACACAGGATAAGAGCTACCTCCTTACGGATGAAACAGGAAGGCACCTTTAAAATAATGACACAGCCTGAGGACATGACATAAACCGATCAGAATCAAACAGGTCCAAGATGGCAGATGGTTCAACTTCTACTAGACCTTAAGCCTCAATATACGTTCATTGTAACACATCATCAAGCTAAATGACTCACCTTCAGGCACCATGACAGTTCTAAGGCCGATCATCAAAGACCAAAAAGTGAGTGGTGGCCCAGTTCCTGGAAATCTCTGCCCTTGCCCCAAATAGTTGGAATAATCCTCCCATTTAGCCTATGAAACTACCCAGCCCATAAAATCTAACCACAGCAGTATTATGAGGCTGCTCTTACCTTCTGAGATGGCCCACACTCTGTGGAGTGTGTTTGTCTCTAAATAAATCCACTTTTTACCTATCCCTCTGTCTTTCACTGAATTCCTTCTGCAACAAAACATCAAGAACCAGAGCTTCATTAGGTCCTGAAACCAAGTGTCTGATCTCAGATGGAAGCGAGTGGGTTTTGGCCAGGTTTCAGTCCTGGCCACGTGGGTTAGAGTCCCAAACTGAACAGTTTCACAGCCTCTCTCAGCTCCTTTGGAAGAGGAACAGGACCATCACTCAGGCGCTGTTTGTTACTGCTGGTGTCGGTGACTGCCGACCGCCTAAGGTACACTCTATGAGGGCAGGGACCCTGTTTTATTCACTCCAGAATCACTAGCACCCAGAACAGAGCCTGGATCTTCATGGCATTCTCAGCATTTGTCAAATGAATGAATATAAATGCCAGAGAAGTTACAAAAGCAGTTTTGTACCAAAAGAAGTAAAAAGAATTTACTCTTTATTCATTAAAGTTTACCAGAATTGGAAAATTTACATAGCATTTTGAAAATCCTAACTTCTTCATAATTTCAATATAAAATTTTCTTTAGTCATGTGTTTTGCTTTTTGTTAAATTTAGACGCAGACATAGGATAAAGATCACTTTACAGTTATTCAAAAATTATAAATTTTTGATAAATAAATTATCTATTTTTGTAAATTTTTTGTAAAGTGATTCTTTGCATCACTTTACAGTTATTTCCCCTTGAATAAAACAATGAAAGAAAAAGCCTAGTAAGGAGCCAGGTATTCAAAAATTATTATCTATCTATGAAGTATTCTTGCCCAAAAAGTTAATCCCAAATCTAACAAGGGTCTCTTAAACGCATTTCAATGTTTACATTTTTAAAAGAAACTGAAATACAACTGATTTCCAATACTCTATTAGCTTCAGTTATACAGCATAGTGAATAACTATTCACTATTTTTTGAATTATACTCCATCTATAATTATTTAAAGTATTGGCTATATTCCCTGTGCTATACATTACATCCTTGTATCTTATTTATCCTAGTTGGACTTTAGACATTTACTTGAGAGTATCCTTTGAAAAGAAACATTAATGAGTAATTTAGAACCTCAAAAAACCCTCAAATGCCTCCTTATTTTTCTGGTTGTGTTAGGTTCAAAACCAGGCCCCCTGGAGTGGAAACATGGCATCTTAACCACTGGACCACCAGCAAAGTTCCTAACCTCCTTTTTTATAGTAATTATTTCCTTGTTGTTCTTTGCCGTCTTAACTACCGGAACCACCAGGGAATTCCCTCAAATGCCTCCTTTTCCCTTTCATTGTAAAATATAAGATAAACTCTGGATCCTTAGAGGAATGACTGATTCCAGGACCAGAATTATCCAAGATCAGCCTGTGGTATCTTGTACCAGAAAGCAAGAAAGTTAGCAATGACAAATGTATCTTGTCAGAAGTAAACAGGAAATAACATAAAGGCATTTCCATTAGTAAAGACTGGACAATCTGAGCTTCAAAAAGAAAAATAAATTTAAGTGATAGAAGGACATTGAATATATGCATTTCTGCTGTAATCCAGAAACAAAACAAAACTGTGTTTTTCAATCACACGATGAAAATAACTAGCCTGATGGGGAAAGGGCTTCACTGGTGGCTCAAATGGTAAAGAATCTGCCTGCAATGCAGGAGACTTGTGTTCAATCCCTGGGTCGGGAAGATCCCCTGGAAAAGGGAATGGCTACCCACTCCAGTATTCTTGCCTGGAGAATCCCCATGGACAGAGTCTACAGTCCAAGGGGTCACAAAGAGTTGGGTATGACTGAGCAACTTTCACTCACTTATGGGGAGAACAGGGCTATGGGATGACAACTCAAAGCCTATTCAACCTGCTAACTAAACCACTAAGAAAGACTGTGACAATCCTAACTAAACTTCAAACCTAGTGTAAAATATTTGTTAAATTCCTATTAATTAAAGAAATATTACAATAACTTTAAGACAACAGTTTTAACAACGACAAACAAGTAAGAGCTACTTGATGGAAGATGGTCGAGGCTCCTGAGGTTGAGGTTTGCCATGAAGGCAAAGAAAAACCGCACAAAGCTGCATTGCTGCTGCTGCTAAGTCGTTTCAGTCGTGCCCGATTCTGTGCGACCCCATAGACAGCAGCCCACCAGGCTCCCCCGTCCCTGGGATTCTCCAGGCAAGAACACTGGAGTGGGTTGCCATTTCCTTCTCCAATGCATGAAAGTGAAAACTGGAAGTGAAGTTGCACAGTCGAGTACGACTCTTCGTGACCCCATGGACTGCAGCCTACCAGGCTCCTCTGTCCATGGGATTTTCCAAGCAAGAGTACTGGAGTGGGGTGCCATTGCTGCATTACTACAGGTCAATCATCTCCAAGTCCTAGCTCAATTGAGCTAGAGAGGAGGGTAAGAATGTATTATGTACAGTGAGAGAGCGCCATCTATTGGTGGCCTGAAGTATTTGCCTGTATTCAGTTCAGTTCAGTCACTCAGTCATGTCTGTCTCTTTGGGACCCATGGACTACAGCACCACAGGCTTCCCTGTCCATCATCAACTCCCGGAGTTTACTTAAACTCATGTCCATTGAGTTGGTGACACCATCCACCCATCTCGCCCTCTGTCATCCCCTTCTCCTCCCGCCTTCAGTCTTTGCCAGCAACTGGGTCTTTTCCAATGAGTCAGTTCTTCCCATCAGGTGGCCAAGGCATTGGAATTTCAGCTTCAGAATCAGTCCTTTCAATGAATATTCAGGACTGATCTCCTTTAGGATGGACTGGTTGGATCTCCTTGCAGTCCAAGGGACTCTCAAGAGTCTTCTCCAACACTACAGTTCAAAATCATCAATTCTATGGCACTCAGCTTTCTTTATAGTCCAACTCTCACATCCATAAATGACCAATGGAAAAACAATAGCTTTGACTAGATGGACCTTTGTTGGCAAAGTAATGTCTCTGCTTTTGAATATGCTATCTAGGTTGGTCATAACTTTTCTTCCAAGGAGAAAGCGTCTTTTAATTTCATGGCTGTAATCACCATCTGCAGTGATTTCAGAGCCGCCCAAAATAAAGTCTGTCACTTTTTCCATTGTTTCCCCATCTATTTGCCATGAAGTGATGGGACCAGATGCCATGATCTTAGTTTTCTGAATGTTGACCTTAAGCCAACTTTTTCACTCTCCTCCTTGACTTTCATCAAGAGAATCTTTAGTTCTTCGCTTTCTGCCATAAGGGTGGTGACATCTACATATCTGAAGTTATTGATATTTCTCCCGGCAATCTTGATTCCAGCTTGTGCTTCCTCCAGCCCAGCATTTGTCATGATGTACTCTTCATGTAAGTTAAATAAACAGGGTGACAATATACAGCCTTGACGTACTCCTTTTCCTATTTGGAACCAGTCTGTTGTTCCATGTCCAATTCTAACTGTTGCTTCCTGACCTGCATACAGGTTTCTCAAGAGGTGGGTCAAGTGGTCTGGTAGTCCCATCTCTTTCAGAAGTTTCCACAGTTTGTTGTGATCTACACAGTCAAAGGCTTTGGCATAGTCAATAAAGCAGAAAAAGATGTTTTTCTGGAACTCTTTTGCTTTTTCGATGATCCAGTGGATGTTGGCAATTTGATCTCTGGTTCCTCTGCCTTTTCTAAAACCAGCTTGAACATCTGGAAGTCCACAGTTCACGTATTGCTGAAGCCTAGCTTGGAGAATTTTGAGCATTACCTTACTAGTGTGTGAGATGAGTGCAATTGTGCGGTAGTTTGAGCATTCTTTGGCATTGCCTTTCTTCAGGACTGGAATGCAAACTGACCTTTTCCAGCTTTGTGGCCACTGCTGAGTTTTCCAGATTTTCTGGCATATTGAGTACAGCACTTTCACAGCATCATCTTTCAGGATTTCAAATAGCTCAACTGGAATTCCATCACCTCCACTAGCTTCATTCGTAGTGATGTTTCCTAAGGCCCATTTGACTTCACATTCCAGGATGTCTGGCTCTAGGTGAGTGATCACACCATCGTGATTATCTGGGTCGTGAAGATGTTTTTTGTACAGTTCTTCTATGTGTAATATATGTCGGCCTAATTGTAATTTGATATTTTAATAGCTGTTACCTGCCAAAAATATATACAACCAGGAACTGCCATGATTTTCCCATTTTTAACTCGGCTATGATGACATCATTGCACTCTGTTAGAATCCATACCAGTCATCCTAAAAGTTGTGAGCCAGGGTGCCAAAACATCAATGACTTCTGGTTTTCAGGCCAACAGATCACACCATTACTACTCACCATGAACTACACCATTATGCAATATACAGCCTTGAACTGGAACAGTGTTGAACCAGAACAGTGGCCTAGTTTTAGCAATGCATGATTCTTCACTCTGCTAGTCAAGACTCTTCACTCCCTTCTCTAGGGAGCCCTCTAAAACATTTTACTACTCCTATTTTTCAAATCACGAATAGAAAAATTTCATCAACTAGAAAAAAATCATTTTACCCTTTATCGATAATTATTATGACAAGGTGTTTAGCTCTTGTATCCTGTTATGAGACTGTTCTCAAAGTCTGCAATGAATGTTTCACAAAGAATCACTTGTACAACAGACAGAACATCTCTCTGAATGCCTATCACAGATCTATAATATTATCATAAATATTCATCCAACTACCATTGAGCCTGGCTGCCAACGCAGGAGACTTTAGAGACGCAGGTTCAATCCCTGGGTAGGGAAGATCCCCTGGAGGAAGGCACAGCAACCCACTCCAGTATTTCTGCCTACAGAATCCCCTTGGACAGAGGAGTCGAATAGGCTACAGCCCACAGGGTCGCAAAGAGTCAGACAAGACTGAAGTGACTTAGCATAGCATAGCACACCATCTAGAAACTCAATCTCAAAAGTGAATTCCTTGATACTCAGGGATAATACAATCAAGTCCAAACTCACTGTCTGACCTGTACCATTTAGGCATGTTAAGGTAAAACATTTTAAACTCAATATTCATCTGAGTGATTATATTAAGGAGATCTACGGTTTCTACAAGCCAAAACAGACTAATAATCTTGATTACCTTCTTTGTCCTAACAGTATTAAACATGATATGACTTAATACTTACAATAACCCACAACACAAGTATTATCCCCATGTTACAAATAAGGCAACAGAGGCTCCAAGGAAATAATTCAACTGAGATTGAGCTCATAATAGGCAAGGTCAGAGCCAGTATCTGAGCACAGTCCTGATCTGCGATGAAGCTGTGGAATGCTCCTCTATGATATCATCTACTGCCCAAACTACACAATGTTCAGATTTCACGAGTATTTAAAGACATTATTAAAGCATATTTTAATGGTAATTAAAAAACACATCTAACCTTTGAGAAATATATAAAAAGTTAAGTGGCAAATTATCTTAATCACCCAGGAAAAGATAATCAACATAACGTAGAAGCAAATATTTCATACTTCATATTCCATTTAATGCTCCTCTTCTAACCTTTTTCCTTATATGTTATATCTTTGACTGCAGACCTTCCTGTTGGAAAAAAATCTCAGTGACATAGGGAAGAAAAAATGTCTACTCTCTCCCTACAGTTTCAAAAATGCCAGAGATTATCTGTACCTTAAATGTGATTCTGATAACGTAGCAAATCGTAAACATTCTAGAAAACACCTACTCTTCTATTAAGTGTTCTGCAATGCTTTCTGTATAAAGGGATCTTGTAAGGCACCAATTTACAACCCATCCTGAGACTGCAACCATGTTATGTGAAAATAAATCTTTAATCTCTAAATTCAATAACCTAATTCTCATCAGTGACTTTAACTTTTTATTTTTTGCTCTAATAACTTAAAGAGATTAACTAGATTAATCTAGTAACTTAAAGAGATTAAAACTTAAATTGATTAGTATTTGATTAGTAACTATTAGTAACTTAAAGAGATTAAAAACAATTGTAAGGTTTCTTTGCAAAACCAGAAAGATCAAGGACACTTCTATTATAGCAATAAGATAAAACCTAACTCACAAATTCTTTTTTAAACTAAAAAGTTTGAGACTTTCCTTTAAATTATCAGAAGTAAAATAAATGTGATGCATTCAAATTTAATTCTTCAAATGGAAATAGCTCTGTGATGAAATAAAAACCGACTACATAATTATTTTTAGGTTAAAAGCATTTAGAAAAACTACCAGTATTACTTGCAAAAGAAAAATTACTTTCTTAATCTTTTAATTGTAAAGAAATAACCAGAAATCTCTATGGTTTGCTTCATGATATTTTTCTCCCTGCTTATAGTAGTGAGGGACACTATAGGATTAGTAGTATTAATGTGCTCCTCAGTGAGAGGGACCCCACAGGACACATTCTCTTTAAAATATTTTTTAAAAATCTTCAGAAACAATAAGTGAACGTAATTCTTATCAAGACACAAATTCCTAGAAACACTAAATTTTTATGTTCCTTAATAAAACTTTTTTACTTAAAAAAAGCATTTAATTTTCTTGGTTGCAAAGTATCTCCATGCAAATTATGTGTTAATTACAGAAGGAACAGCAGTAACTATACAGAAGAGAAAAACATCTTAACCAAATGATTAAAATTAACATCACTAATAAAAGGCCAACAGACTTCATGGACCTCTGGATGTGACACCCTGAGAACACACTGCTTGCTTACTATTCCAGCCCCAAATGGATAAGCTCATTCTAATTACAAGAAAAAGTAAACAAACTCAAACTGAGGGACAGTCTATAAAATTTCTAGCTTGTGTTCTCAGAAATACCAATCTCAATTGAGATAACCACTGAAATGCTAACATTAAAAGTAACTGAAGATACTGAGAGTCAATGCAAAATGTGATCCTGGATTAGATCCTGTACCAAAAAAACGAAAGCAATATGAAACATTACTTGGACAACTGATGAAAGTGAAATATGAGATATAGGTAAAATGGAAGTATTCTACTGATTTAAATTTCTTACAATGAGAGCGGAACTGTGAGTGTGTAGGGTAATGTTATTGTTCTTGGAAAAACACACTGAAATGCTCTGAGGTATGCAACCTTTCGGGTAGTTCAAAAAAACATGTCCACATATACAAGGAGGAGAGAATCATGACATGTGGAAAATGCTGAAAATTGATGAAGCTAGGAAACAGCATATAGACATTATTTTGTACTATCTTTGCAACCTTTCTGAAAGTTTGAAATTATTTCCACTGCTATGCATATACACTGAGGAAACCAGAACTGAAAGAGACACGTGTACCCCAGTGTTCATCGCAGCACTGTTTACAATAGCCAGGACATGGAAGCAACCTAGATGTCCATCAGCAGAGGAATGGATAAGAAAGCTGTGGTACATATACACAATGGAGTATTACTCAGCTATTAAAAAGAATGCATTTGAATCAGTACTAATGAGGTGGATGAAACTGGAGCCTATTATACAGAGTGAAGTAAGTCAGAAAGAAAACACCAATACAGTATACTAATGCATATATATGGAATTTAGAAAGATGATGACGACGACCCTATATATGAGACAGCAAAAGAGACAGATATAAAGAACAGACTTTTGGACTCTGTGGGAGAGGGCGAGGGGGGGATGATTTGAGAGAATAGCACTGAAACATGTATATTACCATATGTGAAATAGATGACCAGTCCAAGTTCAATGCATGAAACAGGGCCCTCAAAGCTGGTGCACTGGGACAACCCAGAGGGATGGGATGGGGAGGGAGGTGGGAGGGGGGGTTCAGGACATAGGTACACCCGTGGCTGATTCATGTCAATGTACAGCAAAAAACACCACAATATTGTAAAGTAATTAGTCTCCAATTAAAATAAATTAATTTTAAAAAAGAAAAAAATTTAAAACCATCCTTAACATTAAGTAAATATTAACATGAGGAGGTTTTCACTATAAACAACTAATTGATAAAATTGTTTGACAAAACGGTATGGCTAGTAAAAGTGCTTTAAACTAGTACTTTAAACACTACTCTAAGGAGCTGTGCCAGATTGTAGATCAATACACAGTTTTCAACAACAAAAAACTTTCTATGAAAAAAATGTCAGCTCTACTAAACTGCACTCAGTGCATTCTGGCACATCCTGGTAACAAAAAGTTTATCTAGTGGCACTGTATGTTCAGTAGTACAGTGTACTTTGAATGGATGCTCTTATATGCCATCTTTTTGCAATCACTAAAACCTGAAAATTATGCATATACATTTGGAATAACACACACCATATTATCACAGTTAACTCTGGGTAACACAACAGAAGGTGCTTTTTATCTTCTTCCCATATTTTGGAATGTTTCTACAGGGAACATGGATTAGTTTTACAAGAAAAAAGGAAACTTTTTTAAAAAGACTAAGTGAAAAAGACCTAAATAGCAGGCAATCAGATTTCTTGGAAATTGAATCCTACACCAAACATGACATTTTTCTTAACTTTACATACTGCCCAAACTTTTCCAAAAGGACTCACTTACAGCTGATCTTGAAGCTCCACAATTATATATTCTAATTGTTCCTTCTCCAGTTTATGAGCCAGGTCAGAATCTTCAATCCTCTGTAGTAGTATTTTATTCTGAGCGACAGATTCAGACAGCTGGTTCTCTCGAAGTTGTAAGAGTTCTTCAAGATAACCCTGGAAATAAATAACAAGTGCAAAATTCTAATATGTATCTTGAAGATAAATGCTGAGTAGATTAAATGTTATTCTTAGCTATGTTGTAATGAAATTATTTCAAAGTATCACTGAAGAAATGGTAAATAAAATGGTTTTAACTGAATTAAAAATTTAACATATGTTCTCCATTATTTAAAGTTCTCTAAAGTTCAATGAGATGGCTGGATGAGATGAGATGGCTGGATGGCATCACCAACTCGATGGACATGAGTTTGAGGGAACTCCGGGAGTTGGTGATAGACAGGGAGGCCTGGCGTGCTTCAATTCACGGGGTCGCAAAGAGTCGGACACGACTGAGCAACTGAACTGAACTGAAAGTTCAATGAAGTATGTTTATAATTTAACATAAACCTGAGTTAAAATATTATAATTTCTAAGCTCTGCAACAGTGATAAACACTCTAAATGCCTTCAGGCTTCAAAACAGACTTAATTATAGAATTATTAATTAAAAATCTGCCTCTCAGTGATTATTTTTCAAAAACAGTTATTAACATTTTAGCATTAGCATAGTACAGGAAAGCAGCATAATGTCTAGGTTAGGCCTACAGCGTAAGGGACTGTCTCGTGTCAAACTCCAGCTCTACTACTTATAAACTAAGTGTGCTTGGGTAAAGTATTTAATCTCTCTGGGTCTTTGTTTCATCATCTAAAAATGTGGGAACAAAAAGGGTATCCAGCTGAGAAGATTAAATGAAAGGTAAAGTGTTTAGAATACTATTAATACCTGGTATCCTGTATGCAATGTATAATTCGTGGCTAAAATTATTAGCAGACACTTAAAGACAGATTCTCCCTTATCTTTTAACTCACTTATTAGTTCTTTGTCCTTTTGCCCTGCTTTCTAGGAGTGTTCATTTAATTTATTCTCCAAATCCTTATACTAAATTTCTGAACTCAAGAAATCTTATTTTTAATTTCCAAACTTTTTTTCATGTTTTCTGCTGTTCCCTTCTCATGGCATTCTATAATTTTTAGATACAATGTGCTTTCTTCTTAGGATATTCATTAGACTTTTTTTTTCTTAAAGTGTTCTTCTATTCCATTTCTTATCCTTTTTACGCGCTTAACATTAGAAAACTACTTTAGCTATTCTGGCTTCATAATACGTATTAATAGCAACTAGTACTATTCCTAATACGTATTCATAATACATATTAATAGCAACTAGTACTATTCTTTTTCAGATTTTTTTTCCTGTCAATTTTCAAATATTTGGTTTTCTCCATAATAAAATCTCAAAAATTAAAAATAAATTTAATTTTTACAAATGAAACTGTTATATGTGTACACAGCTTAGTTTAAGCTATGCATGATTATTTTTAAACATCAGTAATTAAACAACACAAATTCCCAGCACCTGGATTCACTGCCAGTACTTTCAGAGTCATACCGTGTCTTTCTGATCACATCCCCTGTTCTCTGGAGGGATGACAACATCCTGAGATTTGTGTTTATCACCCCCTTGCTTTTCCTCCAGCATCACCACAAATGTGTCTTCTTAAACAATATACTGTTTAGTTTGGCTGAGTTTTACCCATATTCTTTTGCAACTTGCTTTTTCGTCTAGTGATGAGTCTCACTACAGTTGCTGCCTTTACTCTCAACAGTGCACAGTATTCTGTTGTATGAATACTGTGGCTTACTCACTCTCCTATCAATGGCCATTTAGATTATTTCCCATATTTCTTAATATAAACAACATTACCGTGAACAGTCCGTTATACGATACCTGGTACAGACATCTGAGAGTTTCTGGGACACATGACTAGGAGTAGAGTTGCTGGGTCATAGGCCTTAGATATCTGTGCACTTATTAGATAATGCTGAACTGTTCATACCACAGGTTTTAACACTAACCATATCCCATTTGAATTCATGTGACTTTATATTCAGTATCAAATATATACTGAATATATCGGATATATTCAGTATCCAAGTTATACTGAATTCATAAAATCAATTGGAAACGATTCCTTCTTTTTCCTATTCTCAAAAACAGCCAGTAGAAAACAGGAATTACTGCCTCCTGAACATTTGGTAGCATCTACCTCAGAAACCAAACAGGTCTGGTGATTTGAGGTGAAGGAGGGAACAGATTTTAAGCTAGTTGTTTAATTTCTTCAATGATTATAGGTCTGTAAGTTTTGAGAAGTAGTATTTATAAAAACTCATCTAAATTTTCTAAGGTACTGACATAAAATTGATAAAATTATTAATAATTATGGGAGGGCTCTCCCTGGCATTTATAGTTATACTGTCTATTCTCTTTTAATTCTTAAAATCGTCTATCTGTGCCTCAACTCTTTTAAATTTAATTATGGCTGATTCTATTTAATTGGTTTGTACAGATAATCAGCTTTTGGTTTAACTGATTATGTACTTCTGTTTACTTCATTAATACCTGCTTTTATTTTTATTATTTTGAACTGGTTTGTTGTTTCTGCTTACTCTTGGATGCTTCGCTCTTTAATTTTCATTCTTTTCTAGGATAAGTAGTTCTCCGAGTACTGTGCAAGTTGCAACTTAGTACTATCGGTGTCCATTGTTTTCATTCCTGTTCATTTCTAAGTATTGTCTCATTTCTTTTTGACCCATAACTTAGAAGACTTTATTTTTTTAAAATCTCCATTGGTGTACTTTAGGTGGTGGTAACCTTTTTCTATTGAATCTAATTTTATTGTATTGTGGTCACTATTGTATCATTTTTTGTATTTGCTTTGTGACCTAGTATAGCCCATAAAAAATGGAATAGTTGTCCCATGTATGCTTTAAAAGAATGTGTATTCTAATTGTTAGCATTTACCATATTAAAAAAAGTAAATTTATTTATTTATTTTTGGCTGGGCGGAGTCTTCATTGCTGCGTGGGCTCTCCTCCAGGCGTAGAATGTGGGGGGTGCTCTCCAGCTGTGGTGCATGGGCTTCTCCCCAGAAGGTGCAATTGCTTCTCTTGTTGTGCAGCCCGGGCTCTAGGGCACGCGGGTTTCAGTGGTTACCCACCAGGCTTTAGAGCACAGACTTAATAGCTGAGGTACATGGACTCAGTTGCTCTGAGGCATGTGGGATATTCCTGGATCAGGGATCGAATCCAGATCTTATGCACTGGCAGTCCACTAATAAAAATTGTAAATAATGCATTCATTGACCAGCAGGTGGATTCTTTACCACTGAGCCACCAGAGAAGTCCCTACCATAATTTACTTCAAGCTTACTAGTTGCATTGCTCAAGGTCATTACATCCTTACCAAGTTTTTGTCTGTTTAATCTGTAATTATTGGGAGGTAAAAATTTTCTACTATTATTATGGATTTATTCATTTTTCCTAGATACTCTATTAATTTCTATTTCATATTTTTCATGGCTGAATTTTTAAATGCATGTAAGTTCAGTACTGTTACAGATTGCTGGTAAATTCTTCTCTTTTAAAAAGGCAATATCTTTCTTTAGTCTTAATAATACTTTTTGCCTTGATGTCTAGTGTGAATTACACTGATATAGAATTATTTTGGTTAATATTTGCCTACTCTATTTTATCCTCCTAGTTTCAACGTTTTTTGAGTCACTATTTTATGCATGCCTTTTACAGATGGACAGCATGTCACTAAAACTTATGATTTAAAAAATAAATATAAGGCAAAAACCATTACAATATTGTAAAGTAATTAGCCTCCAATTAAAATAAATAAATTTAATTTAAAAAAAAACAAAAAATAAATTTAAGAGTTTGTCTTTTTTTTTAAATTAATTTTTAAAATTATTATTTTTTCGGCTTCTCCGTTTTAGCTTGTGGGGTCTTAGTTGCCTGAACAGTGGTTGAACCAGAGCCTTGGGCAGTGAGAGCACACAGGCTTAACCACTGGACCACCAGGCATTCTCAAGAGTTTGTCTTAATTGTCAAGCTTATACCTTTCCCTTTTATGGCAATGTTGACTCTTGGCTGTATTGAGATTTCTGTTATTTTGTGTTTATTTTTTTAAATACTATCTTCATTTTTTCTCATTTGCTCTTTTCTATTGTAATGATCACATTTTCTTTATTTCTTCTCTTTCTTATTATCAGTTTAAAAACTAAATATTCTGTTTCTTTAACTGTAATTTTGGAAACAGGCATATACCTTAAAAAGGGTGTCTACACTCCTTTTACACTACACTACTTATAATACATAGATCCTAAGAGGCTTTAACTTCAATCACCCTTTCTCACCCTTTCTGATACTTTTAGATAGTGTTTAGTTCCATTTTACTTCCCAGGGAGGTCTGAAGCCAGACCTAAATGTTAAGCTTCCGATATTTTGTAATTCAGTCATTAAAACATTGCTATTATTAACAATTAAATTATATAAACTCAGTTAAGTAAATTCAATTGAAAAACAAGGATTAAGTAAACTGTATTTAAAAACTATTTAAAATAACTACTACTCAAATAGTAGTAGTTGAGTAAAAATAACTACTCAAAATCCATCACTTCCCAAATATTTTACAACAGTATATTATTGCTATCTGTGCTCTTCAAGTCACAGTCATTGTATTTCTCTGGGAGAAAAACATCTCCCCCTTATCTTGCATTCAGTAACATCAAACAGGTAGTTTTAAGTTGGCCATGACGGGAGTATTTATCCCAGAGAAATTGGCAAATGAAAGCAAATCAGAGCTCATCGACTTCCCCTGCAAAGAAGGGGAACTTCTCCAGTTCTTAAGCATATTCCAGATCATCACTGCTGCCCCATACTGGCATTACTACTGCTGCTGCTATCTCATGTAGTCAAGGTTTACCAATTTCTGTGCTTACTCTGCCACTGTGAGTCTCATTCCTGTCTTCGAGGTTCAGTTTCCAACTTGAATGATAGTGGGCCTAGATTTGCTGTGTCCTGTTGGTATTAAAACACAGGTACCTAGGTTAAGGGAATGGCCCCTCACCACCACCCCAGGAGTTCGCAATGCCTTTAACTCAATATGCCCCACTTGTTTTTAGGCCCTTCCTTGTTTATAGAGTCCTTCAGCTCAGTTCAGTCACTCAGTTGTGTCCGAGTCTTTGTGACCCCATGGACTGCAGCACACCAGGCTTCCCTGTCCAGGATCAACTGCTGGAGCTTATTCAAACTCATGTTCATTGAGTCAGTGATGCCATCCAACCATCCTGTCCTCTGTCATCCCCTTCTCCTCCTGCCTTCAATCTTTCCCAGTATCAGAGTCTTTTCAAATGAGTCAATTCTTCCCATCAGGTGGCCAAAGTATTGGAGCTTCACCTTCAGCATCAGTCCTTCCAGTGAATATTCAGGATTAATTTCCTTCAGGATGCACTGATTGGATCGCCTTGCTGTCCAAGGGACTCTCAAGAGTCTTCTCCAATACCGCAGTTCAAAAGCATTAATTCTTCGGCACACAGCTCTCTTTATAGTCCAACTCTCGCATCCATACATGACTACTGAAAAAATCATAGCTTTGACTAGACAGATCTGTGTTGGCAAATTAATGTCTCTGCTTTTTAATATTCTGTCTAGGTTGGTCTTAGCTTTTCTTCCAAGGAGCAAGCGTCTTTTAATTTCATGGCTACAGTCACCATCTGCAGTGATTCTGGAGCCCCAAAAAAATAATGCCCCACTGTCTGCATTGTTTCCCCATCTATTTCCCATGAAGTGATGGAACCAGATGCCATGATCTTAGTTTCCTGAATGTTGAGTTTTAAGCCAACTTTTCCACTCTCCTCTTGTACTTTCATCAAGAGGTTCTTTAGTTCTTCGCTTTCTGCCATAAGGGTGGTGTCATCTGCATATCTGAGGTTATTGATATTTTTCCCAGCAATCTTGATTCCAGCTTGTGCTTCATCCAGTCCAGCATTTCTCATGATGTGACAATATACAGCCTTGATGTACTCCTTTTTCAGTGTGGAACCAGTCTGTTGTTCCATGTCCAGTTCTAACTGTTGCTTCTTGACCTGCATAAAGATTTCTCAAGAGGCAGGTCAGGTGATCTGGTATTCATCCCTTTCAGAATTTTCCAAAGTTGGTTGTGATCCACATAGTCAAACGCTTTGGCATAGTCAATAAAGCAGAAGTAGATACTTTGCTGGAACTCTCTTGCTTTTTTGATGGTCCAACCAATGTTGGCAATTTGATCTCTGGTTCCTCTGCCTTTTCTAAATCCAGCTTGAACATCTGCAAGTTCACGGTTCACATACTGTTGAAGCCTGGCTTGAATAATTTTGAGCATTACTTTGCTAGTGTATGAAATGAGTATAATTATGCTATAGTTTGAGCATTCTTTGGCATTGCCTTTCTTCGGAACTGTAATGAAAACTGACCTTTTCCAGTCCTGTGGCCACTGCTGAGTTTTCCACATTTGCTGGCATATTGAGTGCAGCACTTTAACAGCATCATCTTTTAGGATTTGAAACAGCTCAACTGGAATTCCATCACCTCCACGAGCTTTGTTCGTAGTGATGCTTCCTAAGGCCCACTTGACTTCACATTCCAGGATGACTGGCTCTAGGTGAATGATCACACCATCGCGGTTATCTGGGTCATGAAGACCTTTTTTGTATAGTTCTTCTGTGTATTCTTGCCACCTCTTCTTAATATCTTCTGCTTCTGATAGGTCCCTACCATTTATGTCCTTCATTGTGCCCATGTTTCCATGAAGTGTTCCCTTGGTATTTCTAATTTTGTTGAAGAGATCTCTAGTCTTTCCTATTCTATTGTTTTCCTCTGTTTCTTTTCAGTGTTCACTTAGGAAGCCTTTCTTATCTCTCCTGGCTATTCTTTGGAACTCTGCCTTCAAATGGGTACATCTTTCCTTTTCTCCTTTGCCTTTTATGTCTTTTCTCAGCTATTTGTAAGGCCTCCTCGGATAACCATTTTGCTGTTTTGCATTTCTTTTGCGGTGGGGTGGTGGCGGGGGCGGGGGGGGGGCGGGATGGTCTTGATCACTGATTCCTGGACAATGTCCTTAGTGAGCTCTTACTCTTTGAGAGAGAAGTTCTGTATGAAACTGTTTCAAAATTTTATTCTACTTGGCATTTTCAGATTTTTACAGTGTAAAGGCTTTTAGTTATCTTAGTCTGACTTCTTGCTGGTATCTGGAACCGGAATTCTTCTTTCACAAGGTATTAAAGCTTTCTTTGTATATCTTAACTAGCAGTTGTTTGTCTACAGGAAATCTCTTCATATTTGTAAATTTCCTTTGTAACCATTTTCCTCAGTGTATTTTTTATTGTTCTAATATTCTATTGATAATTCCACTAAGGCTTTTCCTAAGTAGCTCATCTATGAATAACAGTAATTTGAAAGGAAGGGAAGAAAGGAAAATAAACAATACATGAAAATTAAGAGTTAAGATGCTAGTTGGTATCCCAGTCTGCTATGTACTCCCCTTTGCCTACTATAGTGCTTAACACACAAAAGCTGCTAAAATACCTGATTTTTAAAAAAGGAGAGAGACACACATATATGGAATTTCTTAAGCAATCGCTATTACTACATTTTCATAAACCAAATAATCTTTTATAAAATTAACCCTAGAAATTAATACTTCAAACATATAAATGAAACTGCATACAGGAGAATAAATGGGTCAGCGTTATATTAAAATGTAAAATTAGAAAAAGTTTAGCAAACAAAAGCCTCTCCTAAAATTGGGCCTGATTTTTAATTTAGAGGAGGACAATCCAAGAACAGAAAGGAAGTAGCAATAGGTAAATACTTGTGTTTAGCTAAAAGATCTTTTGGTAGTGACAGTCTAAAGGTAGTAACTAGAGTCGAAATGAAATGACTTCTGATGACTGATACACACCTTCTGTTCCAGGGTGAGCTGATACTTCTGTTTGACTCTCTTACATTTGTTGAACCAACTGTTCTCATCCATGATGACTGGAGGCCCGGCCTTCTCTGGAGTGCTGCTCTCACTGTCACTGCTTCCCAGAGTTCTTAGCTCTTCCTCGTCACTGCTGATACTATCAGAACTGAGAAGATCAACATTTTTAAAGAAATAAAGTTCACAGTATGTTCCATGTTGTTTTTTTAGAAATACTTCAGCATTTGCAAGTTACTGGTAAGTAAGCTCCAAAATGTTCAGCACTAACTATACAATAATGATATTATCACCAGGCCTACAGATGCTACAGAAGTTCAAGTGAGGTTTACAGATCTCAGATCTAAGGCATTAACACAGAAAACTATGAGAATGTCCCGAAAAGAGGTGAAAAAACTTCCAAAGAAGAGAGCCAGAAACTCCACATGTGCTGAGAAGAGTTTTCTCTCTGGGCTGTTCTCACTGACTGTTCAATCTCCATTGTAAGGCAGACAGCACATCTCCAGTGTGCTGCCAGTGGGGGTATAATATCAGCACAATACTCACGATCAGCTTGGCTTTGACTGAAAACAAGAGGTTCAGAAAACCAGTTATACCTAAACACTTTCTACGGGGGGAAGAAGGAGAGACATAGGTGAAGCAGAGAAAAAATCTATTACAATCCATATGTAAAATTCCTTATGACATCAGTATGGTAGAAAACACAGAACAAGGTGAGGAAAAAGTAGGAGAGAAGCTAAATAATGGAGAGAAAGGTGTGCTAACATGATTGTCTAGTTTAGAAGAAAAATACACTTTAAAAGGAACAGGGAAAATAAATTTTAGAATACCAGCAATGATATTAACATTTAAGAAACAGCATAAAAATAGTCTCTATGACCCTCGAAGTATACAAAAAATTCTAATCTATCAAACAGAGGAACAAAATTAAAAAATACAGACAGTTTAAAACAAAAAATAAGGTGGCAGAATAAGCACTAATACAAAAGAAATTACAAAAATCTTAAATAGGTTAAACTTAACAGCCAAGTCAGATGTTCTGGTTTGATTAAGGCAAGTAAGTGCCAACAGTAAGCTATCTATAAAATACACATGAATACAGAAAAATTAAAATTAAAAAGATGGAAACACACCTAGAAAATATGAACCCAAGGAACTCCAGGTCAGAAATTATAATTTTGTAAGTTAATATAGCTATAATGGTAGAAAACACAAGGATCAAAGAAAGATCTTCTATTTCTTTATCCTCCACTATCAGTATTTGCATCTGTTGGGTTCCTGAGTCAGGTCCAAGCCCATTGCAGACGTGAATTAGAGACTGCTACATAAAAGTTCAACCCAGGTGATGTTCTTAGCTAATGATCTCAGAAACAAACCAATGAGCAAACATGCCAAATGAAGTCTGCCTGTCACATCTGTGGCTCTGGAAAGCTGATAATAAGGTTTCAGTTTTGAAAAAGAGACAAGCAGAGCTCTTAAATGATGGTATTTGACATTAAAAATTAAATGAATTAGCTAAAAAGCAGATAAACTTAAGAGAATTAGTAACATTTAAGGTAGATATGAAGAAATTACAGTATTAAAGATTGTCAAAATGCTAAGAAAAAATAACTGCTGAGACAGGCTAGCAAGTACAGCATAATTATCCTTCCAGAAGGAGGGCAATATAAGCATATTTTGAGAAAACTAAAATTTAAGGGATTTACCAACAAATTCTCACTAAAACAAACTTCCTAATCATTGTAATTTAGGAAAAGGGAAACTGAGTTAAGAAGCACTAAGCAAAGAAAATAGTGAACTTGTGGGTAAACCTAAACAAGTTGAGTATAGAACACTAACAACAATGTCTAGTTTTATGGAGTTTTAAATAAACCAACAGCAAACTTACAATTCTGGACAGTAACAGCATATGTCAAGCATGAGATGATTATAGAGTTAAAACAATACAAGGTCCTCAGTCATCTGGATAAGTGTAAAGATATTAAATTTAGCCTTTGTTAAGGTTTAGATATGCATAGTAAAACTAGTAAAAGTACCACCAGTAAAAAAAAAAAAGCCTATAAAAGAAGCCTAGTAAAAGAAGAGTCTATAAATTAAAAATGAATAAGGAATAAAATGGCAGAAGAAAAGTTAACCCCCCCCCCAAAAAAAAGAATCATAAGACAGAAAGAGTAGAGAAGAATGTAGGGCAAACAGAAAGTAAGAATGTGTTGTGTGCTGTGCTAAGTCACTTCAGTCGTGTCCGACTTTGTGCAACCCCATGGTGTCAGGAAGCATTTAACAGGAGGCTTCCTGTGTGCTGTTTTGGGTCCGTCATGAATCCTCTGTCCCTTATTAATTCCTGAATATTCAGGAATTAAGTGGAGTAGCAAACTACTCCCGGGGGTTTAAGAATGCATGCATTTCCTTCCTTAGTTTTTCCATACAGTGATAAGTAACTATTTACGACCCTCTTCCTTTTTATGAACCATATGGCAAAAGTGATTATTTATAACCCTCTCTCTTTGATATGGATCGCCTTATGTTTCCTTGATAATTTGTAAGTCTGGACTTTTGATTTTTATCTTTGCTGAAAACAGCTACCTTGAAAGACAGTATATATACTCACACGATGTTGAGTAAAACACCTTTGCTCCATCAGAGCTTGGGTCCCCATGTCTTTCTTTCTCTGTGTGTGTGTGTGTGTGTCTCTCTCTCTCAGGCTAATTCTCTGGAGCACAGAGGCTCACTGGGCTCACTCTCCTGCCTGGGCTTCTAAGACCCTCTCAAGAAGGCGCTCTGTGCCTTCACCCCCTCAACAGGGTGCCTGGTGCCTTTGTGAGCAGTGCAAGCCCCATACCAGGGGTTTTATTGGTTTTCTGTGTAAACCAAGGAATAGCAGCCTCTTTCTCTCTCCTTTACTTTCTTATCATCGACTCCGGACCACCAGGTTCCGGTCAATTAAAGGACCTCAACACCATGGACTGTAGCCTGCCAGGCTCCTCTGTCCATGGGATTCTCTAGGCATGAATACTGGTGGGTTGCCGTGCCCTCTTCCAGGGGATCTTCCTGACCCAGGGATCGAACCTGCATCTCTTATATCTCTTGCATTGGCAGGTGGGTTCTTTACCACTAGTGCCACCTGGGAAGCCCTAAGAAAGCAATAGAGTGGATATCAACCCAAAAATATCAGTAAATACCCTAAGCACCTCAGTTAAAACATAAAGCCCATTAAACTAGAGTTTTTAAACTCAAGTACTATTTTTAAAATGTGTGTGTGTGTATACTTTAAGAACACAAAGGCATGAATCATTAAGTGAACTCTATTTTATCAGTTCTTACTGTACATTTTTTCACATATTAACACACTTGAAATCAGGGTACAACTTACAACTAATGACATATTACTACAGCTGTCAAACCAATTTCTCACATACTAAATGGAAGGTATGTCAGACTAAATATAGTTTTTAAAAAAAGACACTAGAAAAATATTAATCTAAACAAAACTGGTTAGACTCCATTAATATCGACTAAGTAAACTTCAAGGAATTTTTTTTAATTACTATATATTACATCAGGATGAATAAAGAATCCTAAACTTGTATGCATCTGACAAGTTATTTTAAAAAATATGCAGTAAAAATCAAAGGACCTCAAGGAAAAATCAACAAGTCAAATATCATAGTGAAGAACTTAATACATTTAAATAATTAAAAAGATGAAAAAAGGATAAGTGATAAAGGACATAAAATACCATTAACAAGCATAATCTAATGAATATTGGACCCACTCACTGGAATACCACTGATTCTAGATCATTTCTCAATAAATTTCAAGGAAGTATTATAATAACTATAATATTATGTAGACCACATTCACTAATTATAACCAAAACAAATTCACTGAAAATATCTGAAAATTAAAAATTATATTCCAAATAACCTTTGGTCAAAAAAATTATAATGGAAACTGTACTTTAAACAACAAAAATAAAAAATAACATCAAACTTTTAGGATGCAGCTGAATTAGTACTTCAAGGGATGTTTATAAGCCTTATTTACTTATAAGAAAAGAAGTAAATTTAAGTTTTGAGAAAGAAAAGATCATAAAAGCTCTCAACAAACTGGGCATAGGGAATATACTTCAACATAATATCGGTTATTTTCATTGAGCCCACAGCTAAGACCATATTCAACGCTAAAAAGCTGAAACCTTTTCTTCTAAGATTAGGAATAAGACAAGACTGCCCACTCTCATCACTTATATTTGACATTGGAAGTTCTAATGAGAAAGCAATTAGGCAAGAAAAGGAAATAAAAGGCATCCAAGTAAAAAAGGAAGAAATATAACTGTCATTATTCACATATCACATTACATATCAAAATCCTAAAGACTACCAAAAAAACTGTTAGAACCAATAAACAAATTCAGTAAAGTTGCAGGATAAATACCAATATACAAAAATCAGTTGCATTTCCATATACTAATGATCAACTATCAGAAAGAGAAATTATGAGAACAATGTCATTTTCAGTTGCATCAAAAAAGAATAAAATATCTACAAAAAATTTAACTATGAAGGTGGACAACCTATACACTAAACACTATAAGATGTTGATGAAAAACTGCAGAAGACACTTAAATGGAAAGATAATTTTGTGTTCACAAATTGAAAGACTTAATATTGTTAAAATGTCCATACTACCTAAATCAATCTACATATTTAATGTGATGCCTACAAAAATTTCAATGCATTTTTCACAGAAATAAAATGAACAATTCTAAAATTTGTGTGGAACCATAACATACACCCAACAGCCAAAGCAATTTAGAGGAAGAAGAACAAAACTGGAGGCATCACACTTTCTGCTTTCAAAATATATTACAAACCTATAGTAATCAAAATAGTACAATACTGGCATAAATACAGATACATAGATTAATAAAACAGAACAGAGAGCCCAGAAATAAACTCATGTACATATTTATGACAAAGGAGTTAAGAACATACAATGGGGAAAGATAGTTTTTCCAACAAATGGTGCTGAGAAAACTAGTCAGCCACACACAAAGAATGAAACTAGACCTTATATCTTATACCATATGCATATCGTATATCTTGTATTGTATACCATATGTGTATCTTATACCATATGCAAAAATCAAGTCTGAATTGATTAAAGATTTGAATACAAGACCCAAAACTGTAAAAAAATTCTAGAAGAAAACACAGTGGGTTTTGTGACACAGTGGGTTTTTTGACATCAGTATTGACAATGATTTTTGGATTTGACAGACACACACACAAAGTCAAAAAAAAAAGCAAAAGCAAAAACTAAGAAGTGGGTCTACATCAGACTAAAAGTCTCCTGCATAGCAAAGGAAGCCAGTGACAGAATGAAAAGGCAACCTCCTGAAAGGGAGGAAATATTGGCAAATCATATATCTGATAATGAGTTAATATCCAAGAGAACTCAACTGCAAAAAAAAGAAAAAAAAAACAATGTGACTGAAAAACAGGAAAGGAATGGAATAAATATTTTTCCAAAAAAGACATAGAAAGACAGTCAACAGGTACATGAAAAGGTACTCAACATCACTTATCATCAGGAAAATGAAAATCAAAATCACAAGATATCACTTAACATTTATCAGAATGCATGCATGCTAAGTTACTTTAGTCGTGCACAACTCTTTGGGACCCCATGGACTGTAGCCCGCCAGGTTCCTCTTTCCATGGGATTCTCCAGGCGAGAATACTGGAGTGGGTTGCCATTTCCTTCTCCAGAGGATCTTCCCCATCTAGGGATCAAACCTGCACCTCTTAAGTCTCCTAAATTGGCAGGTGGGTTCTTTACCACTAGCGCTATCTGTCAAGAAGGGCCATCTTAAAAAAAAAAGAATGGCTATAATCAAAAAGATAAGTGAGGACAAAGATGTGGATGTGGAGAAAAGGGAACCCGTGTCAACTGATTATGGAAAATCAATTGGATTTTTGGAGAACAGTAGGAAGGTTCCTCAAAAAAATTGAAAATAGAACTACTGTATGGTCCAGCAATTCCACTTCTAGGTATGTATCAAAAGGAAATAAAAACAGAATCTTGAAGAGATATCTGTACTCTCTTCTTTACTGAAGTGTAAGTAATCAATATATGGACGGGACCTAAGTGTCCATCAACAAATGAATGGATAAAGAAGATGTGGTGTGTACATGCATACAATGGAACCCTGTTCAGCCGCAAGAGGTTAGGAAATCCTGCCACTGGCAACAACATGAAGAATCTTGAGGGCGTTATACTAAGTGAGATAAGTCAATGACAAATATTGAAGGTTATCACTTACATGTGAAGTCTTAAAAAGTAAAACTTATGAAAATAGTGAGTAGAAAAGTGGTTCCCAGAGGGTAGTGAAGACTAGGGAGAGGTTGGTAAAAGGGTACAAACTTTTAGCTCTAAGATTAATAAAGTCTGAGGATCTAATGTTAAACATAGTGATAATAGTTGATAACACTATTGAATAACTGAAATTAGTTACAAAAGTAGAACTTAAATGTTATCCCACACACATAAAAAGTTAAATATGTGAGATGATGGATATGTTAGTTAATGAGATGGGGAAAATCCTTCCACAAGGTGTACATTATCAGAGGTAGGAAGAATGTATTCAGTTGTGTCTGACTTATTGTCATCCCAGGGACTGTAGCCTGCCAGGCTCCTCTTCCATGGGGCTTCCAGGCAAGAATATTGCATTGGGTTGCCATTTCCTTCTCCAGGGGATCTTCCCAATTTCAGGGATGGCAGGTGGATTCTTTACCACTGAGCTATCTGGGAAGCCATATACTATCAGAATATGGTACCAAATCATCATGATGTACACTTTAAATATCTTAAAATTTTACCTGTCAATGATATCTCAATAGACCTTATTTTATAAAAAGGTAAGAAAAGACCATCACAAACCCAAAGAAGGTAGAACAAAATATTATATAATAACAACATAAATAATGTATAATTTTAAACCACCCAGGAGTACAAAGGAAGAACTGATAATAAGGAAGTTCCTTGTGAGGACTAGGAGGAAAATAAATACTAACTATAGGGATCCAAGGAACTGTATGAACACTTCATGTACATTACCTCATTAGTCCTCATGATAACCCCATGAAGTGTTGCTGTACTATCTAATAAGTTCATTCAACAAAGGAGGAAAATGAGAATAAGAGATGAAAAATAGTTGCTTGAGGTCACCCCAGTCAGGGGAACTGGTATCACTCTTTTAGGGAGAATGTTCCATGCAGGCTTCCTGACTATGATGGTACTAAGCAGACTTTTAGAAAAGATAAGGGAAGTAGCCATGCCAATATCTTGAGAGTGATTACGTTCCTAGTAGAGAAAACAGAAAGACGCATATGTGGGCTGGGTGTGCTCAAGGAAAACAAGGTGACCAGTGTCACTGAAGCACAGTGAGTAAGAAGGCAGGGAATAGGATGTGAGATCAGAGAGGAACTGGAGGCCGGGTAAACCTAGGAATTTTGTCTTTCACTTTGAGTCAGAAGGAAAGCAACTACTGGAAAGTTTTGAACAGAGGAATGAAATTATTTGACATATTCCTAAAGGATCACTCTGGCTGTCCTATGGAGAAAAAATGACAGGAGTCAGAGGTGGAGCTTGAAGACTCTTGCAAATTTCCATATTTAAGTTTAGGAGGTGATAGTGGTGGTGCAAATTTTACTGATGGGTTATGGAAGACAGAATTCAACACTGACCCCAAAGTTTTTGAGCATAAGCAACTGGCATGCTAGAACTACGATACAAGGAATGGCAAAGACTAAAGCAAGAAGTGTGGTTTTTTCCCAGAGGTGGCGGTGGTGGGATTAGGAGTTCTTCATTGTACATGCTTCATCTGAGGTGCTCATTACACATTCAGGTGGAGAAGTCAAGTTGGCAGCTGCGTGTATGAGTCCAGAGTTCAGAGTAGTGTTCTAGGTGGAAGCATATATACGGAAAGAGCAGTATGGTGTTTAAAGCCGTGAACCTGGATGCAACTACTTGGTATAGACAGAGATTCAAAACTGAGCTCGGAAATTGTCCAACATTTAGCGGTTGGGGAAGTGAGAAGAAAGCAGTCAAAGAGAGTAAGAAGGAGCAAATAGGATGAAAAGTAGCAAAGTGCTGAGAGGAGGAGTTTTGAGTATCCAATACTGCTCAAAGGTCAAGTAAGGTGAGGAACCTGACCTCTGGCTTTGGCAAGGAGACATTCCTGCTGACTCTGAAAAAGAGTACTGTCAGTGGTAGTTATTAAAAGCTCATTTGACTAGTTCAAGAGAAGTGAAAGTGTTAGTCGCTCAGTCGTGTCCGACTCTTTGCACCCCATGGACTGTGGCCCTCCAGGCTTCTGTCTGTGGTACTCTGCAGCCAAGAATACTGGAGTGGGTTGCCATTCCCTTTTCCACGGGATCTTTCCAACCCAGGGATCAAACCTGGGTCTCCTGCATTGCAGGCAGATTCTTTACCATCTCAGCCATCAAGAGAGAAAGGAGGCAAAAAAAAAAAAAAAAAGGAGGCACAGTTCTGTCATAAAAGAAAGGGAACTAAGGAATAGCTTAGAAGTGTTGAATGCAGGGTTCGGAAAATTACTTGGTTCCCTTTTTTAAGAAGGGAAAAATAACAACATGCTTATACGTTATGACATGCAGGAAGATCTAGAAAAAGGAAGGTCAATGGAAAGGAACAACTGTCAGAGCTAAGACCGTAACAGGAGAGAGAGGATGGGGTGCAGTACACAGGCCAAAAGACTGGCCTTTGGTAGAAAACTCCTTAGCTTATCCCTCCTAAGAGGGGAAAAGACAAGGTCAAGAGGTCCCTCAATATCCAGGAAGGACTGTTTCCAGGAGCCCCCCAAGACAGCAGAGTCCATGGAAGCTCAAGTCTCTTACATGTCCGGGTCCTGTATACATTTGATCCACAGTTGGTTGATTCACAGATGTGAACCCTGCAGATATGGACAGCCAATTATACATGAAAAGTACAGCTAAACTATATATGAAAAGCAATTTAACAGCATACTTGATCATTTACAATCTTTTAAAATCAGCAATTCTGTCTGTAGAAATTTGCCTCTTTAGGAAATAATCATTCTAAATACAAATACTTAACTATAAGCATGCTATATTTAAAAGTGAAAAACTGAAGGCATTATAAAAGACCAACAATCATCAGCTACTGCTAGACTTTTTTGGCCTAAAATCCATTTATGAAAAGATGTTTAAAGTTATATCAAGCAGTAACTCAGAAAAATTTATATCTTATCACTGATACACAATTTAAAACTTAATTAAACCAATTTTAAATATGAAATATATTTTAGGATGTTTTCTATTAACATATTTCACATATTTAGCTTCAGAAGCATAAAACTCTATTTTAAAAGACTAATAACTAATATTTTTAAAGTTCAACTTCACCAGCAATCAAATAAATGCAAACCAAAAACAACAACAGGATATTTTCTATTTAGAGCATTAGCCACACCTTTAAGATTAATTGTAAATGACAGAGGCAGGCCCAGTCACATACTGCTGATAGGATCTAAACTGGTAGGGCCTCTCTGGTGGGCGGTTTGATAACAAGCTTCAAAAGTTTTAATAACATATATACTATTTACCCAAGAAATTCTACTTCAAGGTTTTAACCTAAAGAAATAATGATGGTTCTGCATAAAAAGATGCAGTGCAAGGCCACTAACTGCAATACTGTATATGACAGGGAACTGAACGCACTTGAAAAGTTGAACAATAACTGAGTTAACATACTATATAAAGAATGAAATTCTATTCATGTTAGGAAACGATGCTACAGAATGATCGCTAAGAACATGCAAAAGTGTTCATTATATAGTATTAAGGGAAACAGATACATGTATATCATGATTCCATTTTAATCAAAGAAAAAATATTTCTATGCACAGAAAAGGCTGAAAGTGATCCATCAAAATGTTAACAATGCTAGTGGCTGCTCTGTAAACATAAGATTATGAGTTACTTAAGCTTTCTTCTACTTTCTACCTTTCTGTATTTTCTAATTTTTCTACAATAAATACCTACTTTTCAAATAAGTTAAAAAGAGTAATATGGGGAGGAATAGACTCTTATACCAGACCCTGGAATATTAGGTCCATGAATCAAGGCAAATTGGAAGTGGTCAAACTGGAGACGGTAAGAATGAACATTGACATTTTAGGAATCAATGAACTAAAATGGACTAGAATGGGTGTATTTAACTCAGATGACCATTATATCTACTAGTGTGGGCAAGAATCACTTAGAAGAAATAGAGTAGCTATCATAGACAACAAGAGAGTCCGAAATGCAGTACTTGGATTCAATCTCAAAAACAACAGAATGATCTCTGTTTGTTTCCAAGGCAAACCATTCAATATCACAGTAATCCAAGTCTATGCCCCAACCAGTAAAGCTGAAGAAGCTGAAATTGAACAGTTCTATGAAGACGTACAAGACCTTCCAGAACTAAACCCAAAAAAGATGTCCTTTTCATTACAGGGGATTGGAATGCAAAAGTAGGAAGTCAAGAGATCTGTGGAATAACAGGCAAATTTGGCCTTGGAGTACAGAATGAAGCAGGGCAAAGACTAATAGAGTTTTGCCAACAGAACACATTGATCATAGCAAACACCCTCTTCCAACAATACAAGAGAAGACTCCACACAGGGACATCACCAAATGGTCAATACCGAAATCAGACTGATAATATTCTTTGCAGCCAAAGATGAAGAAGTTCTATACAGTCAGCAAAAACAAGACCAGGTGCTGACTCTGGCTCAGATCATGAACTCCTTATTGCCAAATTCAGACTTAAATTGAAGAAAGTAGGGCAAACCACTAGATCATTCAGGTATGACCTAAATCAAATCCCTTATGATTATACAGTGGAAGTGAGAAATAGATTCAAGGGATTAGATTTGATAGAATGCCTGAAGAACTAAGGACAGAGGTTTGTGACACTGTCCAGGAGGCAGTGATTAAGACCACCCCCAAGAAAAAGAAAAGCATAAAGGCAAAATGGCTGTCTGAGGAGGCCTTACTAATAGCTGAGAAGAGAAGAGACGTGAAAGGCAAAGGAGAAAAGGAAAGATATACCCATTTGAAGGCAGAGTTCCAAAGAATAGCAAGCAGAGATAAGAAAGCCTTCCTAAGTGAACACTGCAAAGAAACAGAGGAAAACAATAGAATGGGAAAGACTAGAGATCTCGTCAAGAAAATTAGAGATATCAAGGGAACATTTCATGCAAAGATGGGTAAAATAAAGGACAGAAATGGTATGGATCTAACAGAAGCAGGAGATATTAAGAAGAGATGGCAAGAATACACAGAAGAAATGTACAAAAAAGATCTTCATGACCCAGATAATCACAATGGTGTGATCACTCACCTAGAGCCAGTCATCCTGGAATGTGAAGTCAAGTGGGCCTTAGGAAGCATCACTACGAACAAAGCTAGTAGAAGTGACAGAATTCCAGTTGAGCTATTTGAAATCCTAAAAGATGATGCTGTGAAAGTGCTGCACTCAATATGCCAGCAAATTTGGAAAACTCAGCAGTGGCCACAGGACTGGAAAAGGTCAGTTTTCATTCCAATCCCAAAGAAAGGCAATGCCAAAGAATGCTCAAACTACTATACAATTGCACTCATCTCACACGCTAGTAAAGTCATGCTCAAAATTCTCCAAGCCAGGCTTCAGCAATACGTGAACCGTGAACTTGCAGATGTTCAAGCTGGTTTTAGAAAAGGCAGAGGAACCAGAGATCAAATTGCCAACATCCACTGGATCATCAAAAAAGCAGAAGGGTTCCAGAAAATATCTACTTCTGCTTTACTGACTATGCCAAAGCCTTTGACTATGTGGATCACAACAAACTCTGGAAAGTTCTTAAAGGGATGGGAATACCAGACCACCTGACTTGCCTCCTAAGAAATCTGCATGCAGGTCAAGAACCAACAGTTAGAACTGGACATGCAACAACAGACTGGTTCCACACTGAGAAAGGAGTACGTCAAGGCTGTATATTGTCACCCTGCTTATTTAACTTATATGCAGAGTACATCCTGAGAAATTCTGGGCTGGATGAAGCATTAAGCTGGAATCAAGATTGCTGGGAGAAATATCAATAAGCTCAGATATGCAGATGACACTACCCTTATGGCAGAAAGCAAAGAAAAACTAAAGAGCCTCTTGATGAAAGTGAAAGAGGAGAGTGACAACGTTGGCTTAAAGCTCAACATTCAGAAAACTAAGAACATGGCATCTGGTCCCATCATTTCATGTCAAATAGATGGAGAAACAGTGGCAGACTTTATTTTTGGGGGCTCCAAAATCACAGCAGATGGTGACTGCAGCCATGGAATAAAAAGACACTTACTCCTTGGAAGAAAAGTTATCACCAACCTAGACAGCATATTAAAAAGCAGAGACATTTTGCCAACAAAGGCCCGTCTAGTCAAAGCTATGGTTTTTCCAGTAGTCGTGTATGGATGTGAGAGTTGGACTATAAAGAAAGCTGAGCGCCGAAGAATAGATGCTTTTGAACTGTGGTGTTGGAGAAGACTCTTGAGAGTCCCTTGGACTGCAAGGAGATCCAATCAGTCCATCTTAAAGGAAATCAGTCCTGAATATTCATTGGAAGGACTGATGTTGAAGCTGAAACTCCAATCCTTTGGCCACCTGATGTGAAGAACTGACTCATTGGAAAAGACCTTGATGCTAGGAAAGATTGAAGGCGGGAGGAGAAGGGGACAACAGAGGGTAAGATGGTTGGATGGCATCACCGACTCAATGGACATGAGTTTGAGTAAACACTGGGAGTTCATGATGGACAGGGAAGCCTGGCTGGTTGCAGTCCATGGGGTCACAAAGAATCGGCCATGACTGAGCGACTGAACTGAACTGAGGCTCTTATAATTAGGCATCAAATAGAATTTTAAAAAATGTGTCTAATATAGGTGTATTTGGGTGGATGTCATTCAATTTTTAAAATCTTGGTTCTTTATGACTATTAGGATAGTTTAAATCTTTCTAAAAAGAAAACCTTCATGGTCAGTAATCTAGCTGGGTTATGACTAGGTTGAATTGATATTTCTCTTCTTGTTCTTGTATCCTTTATATAACAAGATGGCAGGAATCCTCTGTTATATATTGACTACAAAGGAATAAATATATATTTGGATTACTTCATAGAAAGAGGAAATTGCAAAAAAACTGGACAAATGGTGACTAAGCAGCTGGAGACACAGAATACAGATCATTAAGTTCAGGGTACCAGGTGAGAAGGTTCCATGACTGCATCTTTTTAAAAGCACTGTAATAATCACTACATTCTCTTATTTAAGAAGAGAGGAAAATTTGCATTTATGATTATCTTCATATTTTAATTTAAATTTCCTAAATCACTAAAAACTGCCTTTCTATCCGCATGCTGATGACCAAACTCCTGTCTCCGTCATTTTGCTCTCTAATTTCAGATCTGTGGCCCACTCTGCACAAATCTGCTGTGTCTATGGACAAGCTACTTAACCTCTCTCTGTTTCAGTTTTTCACTTAAAAATAAGGACAGTGGTGCTGACCTCACTGATTTTTTAGGAGATTAATGAGTTAACAGAAGTAAAGCACTTAACACAATGCCTGATAAATATGCAATAAGTAGTATTACTCATATTTACTAGTATTGTTTTGAACTGTTAGTTATCTCCACAAAGTGTCCTATAATCCAATAAATCTCCAAACAGTGTTAATTTCATGCCTGTTCCAAACATCTTGGTGTGTTTCTTTTCTAGATCTAATGTAACAGAATTATCCATTTCCCAAGGGATCCTAACTTAAGTTAGAAATCTCTGTACCATAATACTCTATTCCTCCTTCTCCTTCACCATCTAAAAAATGTTCACACTCCTAGCTCTGAAATCATAGTGACTTCTCTTACTAGATGGTGATTATTTTGGGTACAGGGATTGTATTCCTTTACAGAAGTTTACAAAGTTCCTATACTCTTGACATCTAGGAAGAAACCTAGGAAAGTTTTTTTCCTGCCTTCAGTTCAGTTCAGTTAATTTCAATCGCTCAGTCATGTCTGACTCTTTGCCACCCCATGGACTGCAGTACACCAGGCCTCACTGTCCATCACCAACTCCCGGCAATTACTCAAACTCGTGTCCACTGAGTCAGTGATTCCATCCAACCATCTCATCCTCTGTCATCCCCTTCTCCTCTCACCTTCAATCTTTCCCAGCATCAGGGTCTTTTCCAATGAGTCAGCTCTTCGCATCAGGTGGCCAAGGTATTGGAGTTTCAGCTTCAACATCAGTCCTTGCAATGAATATTCAGGACTGGTCTCCTTTAGGACGGACTGGTTGGATCTCTTTGCAGTCCAAGGGACTCTCAAGAGTCTTCTCCAACACTGCAGTTCAAAAGCATGAATTCTTCGGCGCTCAGCTTTCTTTATAGTCCAACTCTCACATCCATACATGACCACTGGAAAAACACTGCCTTGACTAGATGGACCTTTGTTGGCAAAGTAACGACTCTGTTTTTTAATATGCTGTCTAGGTTGGTGGTAACTTTTCTTCCAAGGAGTAAGAGTCTTTTAATTTCATGGCTGCAGTCACCATCTGCAGTGATTTTGGAGCCCCCAAAAATAAAGTCTGCCACTGTTTCCAATGTTTCTCCATCTATTTGCCATGAAGTGATGGGACCAGATGCCATGATCTTAGTTTTCTCAATGTTGAGTTTTAAGCCAACTTTTTCACTCTCCTCTTTCACCTTCATTAAGAGGCTCTTTAGTTCTTCTTCACTTTCTGCCATAAGGGTAGTGTCATCTGCATATCTGAGCTTATTGATATTTCTCCCGGCAATCTTGATTCCAGCTTAATGCTTCATCCAGCCCAGCATTTCTCATGATGTACTCTGCATATAAATTAAATAAGCAGGGTGACAATATACAGCCTTGACGTACTCCTTTTCCTATTTGGAACCAGTCTGTTGTTCCATGTCCAGTTCTAACTGTTGCTTCCTGACCTGGATACAGATTTCTCAAGAGGCAGGTCAGGTAGTCTGGTATTCCCATCTCTTGAAGAATTTTCCACAGTTTATTGTGATCCACACAGTCAAAGGCTTTGGCATAGTCAATAAAGCAGAAATAGATATTTTTCTGGAACTCTCTTGCTTTTTCAAATATCCAGCGGATGCTGGCAATTTGATCTCTGGTTCCTCTGCCTTTCCTGCCTTAGCACTCAATAAATGCATCTTCTGTGTATGTATACACATACATCTATTACTTACAGACATATATTACTCACTCTCTCTCCTTTACAGTTTTGCCTGATCATAACATTTCAGAAGTATATAATTATTCAGGAAATAAATTATGCAAGCAGATCTTAAGAAAAGTTTTAGATTTCATCTGATTAATTTTTAATACTGATGAGATTATGGGAAACCTCTAACTCTCACACAATGTTGGTAGTAGGATAAATTGATACAACTCTAAGAACAGACTTTAAGAGTCACAAAATTTTTCATTGTATTTACCTAAATAACTCTATAAATTCACAAAAGAAACAAAATAAAATTATTTGCACGAAAATGCTCATTATTATTTTCATTTTAATGGAGATAACATGAAAACCAATCTAAATAATGAATTATAGTTTTGAAATCTCAATGGATTAGTATAGAGCTATTAAGGCTATTATATTAACTACAGAAGTAAAAACAGATGCTGTTTTTAAAAACTATATTTATGCCACGGTTATAATTATATAAAAACTATATATATATATGTACTAAAAATGCAACTGGAGTTTATATTTTTGAATGATTTCTGGTATGGAAATAAATGTTCTATAAAAGGTAATTTTAATCAGATGAATATATTACATAAGACATTCAACTATAAATTAAGATTTCAAAATATCAAATACCTTTGGGTAAACCTCAAATATGGTATATAGTCTATTACAGCAGGAAGGTTGCCATCCAATCTTTCTCCCTTTAGGCAGAAGCTAAGACAACAGATAATAAATATATTAATACATAAAAATTTAAATCACAGTGTTATAAACAATCTCTTGTTAGAAACATTTGTTTCATCAATGATAAAAAGATGAATTTTTTATTTGTAATTTAAATGTGACTTGTTATAATCACCTCAATAAAGACAATTCTACCTTCAATATCAAAGGCTTACAAAAATTAATAACACTATTACATACATACATCATGCAAAAGTAAAGTTCACTGAGAAATCTGTACAAATACTATTTACATAGTTCATTTTATCTTGGTCTTAATTAGACTTCAAAGACGTCACTGGAGTATTTTCATATGAAGAGCTGTTGTTCTCATTTACATACAAATTCTCAGGTGACACTGAATATTTCCTAAAAAGGTCTGACTGATTAGAAAAATCTTCATATATGAACTACTACCTTTTGGTTCCTCTGGGAAGTTTTCCTGCTAAAATACTTACTCTAATATATTAATATCAAGGGTGAGGGATGTATTTTTCCAGACTTGAATAAGGAGAGAATCAAAGTGGCCATATTTCATATGGGCTTTCATTTACAAAAACATTACTAATGTGTCAGTAAGATATTTGCTTTCTACACAATATCAATGGGCTACAACAAACCAAGAGTTTATATTATTATCCCAGTTTTGTTTTCAACCAAAAAATAATTTTAAAGGATTTAGACAGAGCCAGCAGCATACAGTAAAAAGTTAACACCCTTAGAGAAATCATGAAGACAGCCTTCATGCTGTAGTCACCACGTTCATCCCAAACAATTAAGTTAATTAACCTAATCCCGCTTTATCAAATTTCAAATAGAGGAAAGTTATAAAGAGAAAAGTATTTTGAAAAAGAAGTGATTTACTAGAAAAAAGTAACTTGAGTGAAACTGAAGAACTTAAGGAAGAATTGATGCTTTTGAACTGTGGTGAAGTTCAAAACTTGGAGAAGACTCTTGAGAGTCCCCTGGACTGCAAGGAGATCCAACCAGTCCATCCTAAAGGAAATCAGTCCTGAATATTCATTGGAGGTACTAATGCTGAAACTGAAACTATGATATTTTGGCCACCTCATGCAGAGTTGACTCATTGGAAAAGACTCTGATGCTGGGAGGGACTGGGGGCAGGAGGAAAAGGGGATAACAGAGGATGAGATGGCTGGATGGCATCACCGACTCGATGGACCTGAGTTTGAGTGAACTCCGGGAGCTGGTGATGGACAGGGAGTCCTGGCGTGCTGCGATTCATGGGGTCGCAAAGAGTCGGACACGACTGAGCGACTGAACTGAACTGAACTGAACCCTTCCTCAGTTAATTTCTTAAGTTTAAGACAGTCTCTTTTTCGAGAGCATTATTTTTTAGTTCAAGATCTAAAAGCAGATTTTTAAGTTTTATGCTTATTTGTTAACAGTGGATTTTTAAGTGATCTATTTCAATGAAAATATAATCCTTAATTCTCAGGTTTGAATTCTTATTATAGACAAACCTTTTACTTTTAGTACAATGTAAAATCTTAGATCAATAAGTGAAATGCAGAAGGATGATCCCAACAACCTACGGAGAACTTAGAATGTCCATTTTTAGTACTTGCAATCTTAGTTTGGAATCAGCTCACCTTGTTGATAATAAAAGCAAATATTAACAAAATTTTTAATACTCCAGAAACAAAATAAGAAACATAAGGTATCTAAGACAGCCTGTCAAGTGCCTCTTTATCTCACCACATGAGAAAATGAAAATCCTTCTGGCTATGAATCAATATTAGTATATTTCTTTTTCATTTTAAAACAGTAGTGGAAAAATACTAAGAGATACGATCTAAAACCTTCCTTCAGTGCTACCAGAATATATGATTTTTCTGGTCGGGGGGGATGTGGTCCAAGCTTTCTTTTTCCCAAGCCAGAAAGCAAATAAGTTTCGTCAATTAATTCCTTAAGTTTAAGACAGCCTCTTTTTTTAGAGCAAACCTATTTATAAAACTGATCTCATTATAAAGGGAACAACACAAATCAAATCAATATCCAACTGCATGCTTTACTTAGAAAACTGAAAGAAAAGAATCATAAGCAGAAATTATTATGAGGTAGAATAATTTTAAATCAGAATACATACAGTTAGATGAAGTACCTGAAATCAATAGCATTGAGTCCAAGGAGCATGCCAGCAAGCATATTTGCTTCCTCACCCAAGACAATTGCTCCATCTTCATAAAACCTCCTAAAAAATGAAATGGGTGAATATGTATTAAAAACAGACTGAAGCTTCAGCTACAGGAATCAGTTAAAGCCCAAGCTAGAGTAGAAAGAACTAAAATTTATTTAATTTGTCAAAACAAGAACATACCTGGATCACTTAAATCTTGCATATACTTAGCAGAATAAAAAAGCTGCCATTGTAACAAGGAAAAAAACCATTCTAAGTGTTTACATCTCTCTTAAAAAGAATCTTCAAAGTGACTCGTTTAGTAGGCCTACAGTGTCTAGCATTTTTCCAAGCCTGAATGAAGCAATATATACGTAAACCGAAAGGTGGTAAACAGTCGTTTAAACTGGTCTCCTTTCGAAACTATGTAGATTATTTTCTATTAATATACAGAACAAACACAAACATACATCGTTTTTCTGTAATTCCAACGGTTATTAACCAAACTAAGAACTAGGAAGATGTGATTAATAGTAATTTATGCTAACCTTTAACACTACAATACTAATAGGGCAGATGGGCTACCTAGGTGGCCGCATACGAAAAAGAAAGTGTTCACTGTATCTCTGACAAAATGTAAATATGAATCTATCTTTGTTAATTCTTGTAAAGCCTTCTGTTTTGGTTAATGTTAATTTTTATAATATTAAAGTCTATTTTAAAATATTTAAAATAAATATTTTGAAAAAATATCATTTAATATGGGCTTAAGGTATTTTTCCACAAAAGAATCTAAAGATTATTGAATTCATTTTCAAATAGTATCAAAAACTTGCTTATGTTCAGTAACAGGGACAATAAAATTGTTATAACTCTTTATGCTATACAATGGCAAGGAACACCACTCTATAACCCCACTAACTAAAAGGAAAGCATCTTAGTAAATGAAATTTGTCTTGCTCTTTTCCATATTCTTGAGAAGGCAATGGCAACCCACTCCAGTACTCTTGCCTGGAAAATCCCATGGATGGAGGAACCTGGTGGCTGCCGTCTATGGGGTGGCACAGAGTCGGACACGACTGAAGCGACTTAGCAGCAGCAGCAGAGCTTATAAAGTCTGCATGTAAAGTCTATATTCTTATATTACTATCATCAATTTTGAATAGTCCACAGTTTACCAAATACTTTTATAATCATATTATTTGACACTTGCAAAGCTGATGAAATAAATGCAGAAGCAATTATCATTCGTTTCAATTTCATTATCAAGAAGAGAGACAGGTTTAAACAGTTTGCCCAAGATGATGTTGATAAACTTATCAAGGAAGAAAACCAATTTTTACTTAAGTTCTACATCTTTTCTACTGAACCATGATACTTCCTGTAAAATAAAAATATTTAAAGAGAATTTAACCTCTGTTATGGTCTGTAAGAAATTTTACATGAATAAAAAGTACAAAGGAAAATACCACTATTTTCCCTCTGACAGATGTAAGGCTATAAACAAACATGATGGGAAGACTAGCTTGGATTAAATGCTCTTTCTTGGAAATATGTAAATTTGTATCTCTTGAAAATGTAAATGAAGTTACCATTTACATAAAAGGAGAAAAACTTAAAGTTTCAGCCTAACAAAGATCAGTAAAATAAATGGAAGAAATTCCTACATATTCAACTGAGGTGTTCCACAAAATGGTAAAGATATTTAGACAAAACTAAACATCTGAGATTTTGTCACTGCCTCAATGGCTAAATTGGCTGTTTACAGAATATTTGATCAGCTCCTTGAACAACTATGATTCCAATGGTTCTAGACCACCACTTCCTATGGGACACATGCATTTATTCTGGTGTTTGACATCAGCAATCACCCATAATTCCCAGTACTTCCCTATATAAGAATAGGTCTATTTTTATTTGCCACCTTGAGCTTATCATGTTTAAAAGTACATTCCAAGAGTCACATCAAAACTATTTTTGCTTGCTTTCCAATGTTAATATTATACTAGGAACTAATGAAAAATACCTAAAACAAAGACTAAATGGTTTTAGAACCATTTGTAATCAAGCTTAAAGGTAATTTATATACACTATGTTTTATATATCATTTTGTTTTACTGAGTTTTTCTGGCCTTTGTTTTAATATTGATTTTTTAAGCTAACCTAGGGGCTTCCCTGATAGCTCAGTTGGTAAAGAATCCACCTGCAGGGCAGGAAGCCCCGATTCGATTCCCGGGGCAGGACGATCTGCTGGAGAAGGGAAAGGCTACCCACTCCAGTATTCTGACCTGGAGAATTCCATGGACTACAGTCCACGGGGTTGCAAAGAATCGGACACGACTGAGCGACTTTCACTGTCCCTGTCATGTAATACACTAAATGTGAAATCAATTAATTCCACGTAAAACCATATCTGAAATATAATATTGCATAGACCTGATTTAATACGCCTTTACTGTAGCAGACGGGAGGGGAGGACAAGCAGAAGAGGAAAGGCTAGTTAAGAGAATTGTCCACTGCATGTTGAACTTTTCATTATTAAATCTGATTAAGAAAATAAAATAAATGCACTTAAAGAAATCTATCAACATTTAGGTTTCATTTATAATACACTATTTTATGTCACTTGGCATTTTATATACTATCATTTAATCAAAGATACAAGTCATTCGTGTGTATTAAAGAGGCAGAAGCTATTACAAAAAATTGTTTTATTCCCTTAATCAAGCCAATATATCAATAATTCTGACTGAAAATTTGATTCTTGTTATCAATATTTTCAAAGACTTCTAAAGACTGCAGACTTTCAAGCTCTTCATTTTACCTCACAGAAAAATTGGAACACTAATATGTTTGTTTATATAACCAAGATTATGTAACCAATGAGCCAAGAGTAAAGGCTAAGATGACTAATAAAAGTAAGGTACACACTAAAAAAATTCCCTTTTGTTGAAAATATTTTTGTCCTAAGGAAAATATTTTTATGAGAAGGATCTAAACCAAAACAGCGTATTGGCTTGCAAAAATGGATTATAAATATTGAAAGTAGCAAGATGAAAAATAAATTTAAAACTTCTGTTTAAAGAGTTATATGTTCGATGGTATCTTTCAAGTTTTGTATTTTAGAAACAAAGGAAAATCGTCAGCAACTATTTGATATTACTGTGATCTGGAAGAAAAGTCCCCACTTTCCATCAGGTGTACTCTTTCCAATTATTTGTATGTTGACTAGAAAAATACTAGACACTAGAAAGGTACTTAAAATAACACTCGAATAATCATCTTTTTCTCAACACATATAATTTAATTCCAACTCAAATACGTCTACAATGCCATCTTTAGTGTTTATTCTGAAGGACTATTTTAAAACCTTTCAGGTACTTCAGTAACAAATATCCTTTGGATGGGAAGTGAACCACCAGAATAGATGATGTTGATACTGAACAATATCATGCTTCAAAATTTATTTTGAGAGCCGTAAGTTATTCTACACACTAAAAGTGCAATACTCAAATATGAGAAAGCTTATTTTATAAGCCAAAGAAATTCCATTATCAATATCTTGTTCTCTTCCCCAGTTTAGTCTTTATTTAAGAAGCTTGAAGTGGTGGGAGATAAAATTCTCCCTCATGACATACAAAACAAATTACAGCATTACAAAGAAATGTTCTATTCTATTCAAAGACAAGGTGAATCAGAAAGAAAAGCTAGCCAAAAAAAAAAAAATCAATCTCCAAACAGTCTTGCTAAGAATGTGAGATTCTCTGTTTTATCAACAAATACATCATGTAGCAAGAACTGTATTATGTATGAGAGATAAAATGATAAAGAAGGTAAATAAGACCCCTCTTTATGAAACTTACAGTCTAGGGGAGAGGACAGGCAATAAACAGAAGGAGACAATCAGAGATGGCAAGCAGTATAAAATAAGGAACTAGGTTGCTGAGGTGGAGAAAAAGTAAAGATGAATCCAACTTTGAAGAAGGGCATTGGGAAAGATATTCTCGAGTAAGTGTTTATTCTGGGACCTTAGGCCCAAAGAAGTCTGAAAACAGGGCTTTGGAGGTCATATAACAATTAATAATAATTGTGAACATGTCCTGAGTGCCAGGCATAGTTATAAGAGCTTTACATGAATTATCTTGCTTAACTTTACCAACAATTATTATGCCACAGAGGGAGTAAGAAATTTACTCATGATTCCACAGCTACAAAGTGGTGAAACCAGGATCTGACTCCAGGAAATGTGTTTGCAGAGCCTGCTGGCTAAAGTAATGAGAAAGCATTTCAGTGTTTAAAGTAGGAATTGACAGGATCCCTTTTACAATACTTTTTAAGCAGAGTGTCTGGATGCTGGGTGGCTACTGGCAGGGGGCAAACAGGAATCAGTTGGGAGGCTAACAGGGGAGGAGGTAGGCAAGAGATGAGAGAGGTGCGCATTACTGCTGCAGCCGAAATGGTAAAGGTAAACGGGTGGATTCGAAATAGATTCTGTAAACAGGATCAAAGACTTGCTAATGGAATGGCTGTAATGAATGAAGGAGAAAAAGGAATCAATATGAATTTAGATTGTTACTTCACCAGCCATTTAGGTAAGGCAATGAAACGACTTTCAAGAATAGGGTGAACAGGGTTAGAGGGGAGAAGAATCAAGAAATCTGAACTAGTTAAGAGATTTAAATGTGGTGTCATGACCACTCAGGTGGTATTTAAAACTCCAGAGATACAATGAGATATCACATAACACTGGTCAGAATGGCCACCATAAAAAAAAAAAAAAATCTACAAATGCTGGAGAGGAGGTGGAGAAGAGGGAAAAACCCTCTTGCATTGTTGGTGGGAATGTAAATTGATACAGCCACTATGAAAGAAGTATGGAGATTCCTAAAAAAAAACTAGGAATAAAACTACCATATGACCCAACAATCCCACTACTGGGTATATACCCTGAGGAAACCAGAACTGGAAAAGACACATGTACCCCAATATTCACTGCAGCACTATTTATAAAAGTTAGTACATGCACTCAACCTAGATGTCCATCAACAGATGAACAGATAAAGAAGCTGTGGTACATATATACAATGGAATTTTACTCAGTCATAAAAAGGAATGCATTTGAGTCAGTTCTAATGAGGTGGACGAACCTACAGCCTATTAAACAGAGTCAAGTAAGTCAGAAAGAGAAAACAAATACCGTATATTACCACATACATGGAATCTAGAAGGATGGTACTCATGAACCTATTTGCAGGGCAGCAATGGAGATGCATGAAATGTTCCCTTGGTATCTCTGATTTTCTTGAAGAGATCTCTAGTCTTTCCCATTCTGTTGTTTTCCTCTATTTCTTTGCATTGATCACTGAGGAAGGCTTTCTTATCTCTCCTTGCTATTCTGTGGAACTCTGCATTCAGTTGCTTATATCTTTCCTTTTCTCCTTTGCTTTCTGCTTCTCTTCTTTTCACAGCTATTTGTAAGGCCTCCCCAGATGGCCGTTTTGCTTTTTTGCATTTCTTTTCCATGGGGATGGTCTTGATCCCTGTCTCCTGTACAGTGTCACAAACCTCCATCCATAGTTCATCAGGCACTCTATCAGATCCAGTCCCTTAAATCTATTTCTCACTTCTACTGTATAATCGTAAGGGATTTGATTTAGGTCATACCTGAATGGTCTAGTGGTTTTCCCTACTTTCTTCAATTTAAGTCTGAATTTGGCAATAAGGAGTTCATGATCTGAGCCACAGTCAGCTCCCAGTCTTGTTTTTGCTGACTGTATAGAGCTTCTCCATCTTTGGCTGCAAAGAATATAATCAATCTGATTTCAGTGTTGACCATCTGGTGATGTCCATGTGTAGAGTCTTCTCTTCTGTTGTTGGAAGAGGGTATTTGCTATGACCACTGCGTAATCCTGGCAGAACTCTATTAGTCTTCGCCCTGCTTCATTCCGTAGTCCAAGGCCAAATTTGCCTGTTACACCAGGTGTTTCTTCATTACTACTTTTGCATTCCAGTCCCCTATAAAGAAAAGGACATCTTTTTTGGGTGTTAGTTCTAAAAGGTCTTGTAGGTCTTCATAGCAGAAGACATTCTTTGCCAACAAAGGTCCATTTAGTCAAGGCTATGGTTTTTCCAGTGGTCACATATGGATGTGAGAGTTGGGACTGTGAAGAAAGCTGAGCACCAAAGAATTGATGGTTTTGAACTGTGGTGTTGGAGAAGACTCTTGAGAGTCCCTTGGACTGCAAGGAGATCCAACCAGTCCATCCTAAAGGAGATCAGTCATGGGTGTTCATTGGAAGGACTGATGCTGAAGCTGAAACTCCAGTACTTTGGCCACCTCACGCGAAGAGTTGACTCATTGAAAAAGACCCTGATGCTTGGAGGGATTGGAGGCAGGAGGAGAAGGGGACGACAGAGGATGAGATGGCTGGATGGCATCACCAACTCGATGGACATGAGTTTGGGTAAACTCCGGGAGTTGGTGATGGACAGGGAGGCCTGGTGTGCTGCAATGCATGGGGTCACAAAGAGTCGGACACAACTGAGCGACTGAACTGAACTGAACTGAATGGAGATGCAGACACAGAGAACAGACTTATGGACGTGGGGTCGGGGGAAAGCAGGGGTGGGATGAATGGACAGAGTAGTATGGAAACATATACACTACCATATGTAAAACAGATAGTGGGAATTTGCTGAATGACTCAGGGAACTTAAAGTGGGGTCTGTGACAACTTAGAGGGGTGGGATGGGGTGGGAGGTGGAAGGGAGGTTCAGGAGAGAGGGGACATTATGTGTACCTACGGCTGATTCATACTGACGTATTGCAGAAATCCACACAATATTGTGAAGCAATTAGCCTTCAATTAAAAATAAATAAATTTTAAAAAAATCTCCAGAGACAGGTGCAGTTGTAAGGAGAGAAAGAACAGCAGACAAAGAAGACTGAGCACAGAGAATACTGACACGAAGAAGCTGTGAACAGCAAAAGAAGCCTGAGAAAGAGCAAATACAGAGGGAGACAGAAAAGCCAGGAGTGTTATATAAGTAAAAAAACAAAGAGGTTTTTCAAGAAAGAAAAAGGTTTCAACTCTTTTAGCTGGACTGTGGAGTACAATGGGGACAGAGAAATGTTCATTACATTTGGGTAGCTTGTGCATTATTGGTATTCTTTTAAAAACCATCTTTGGTGGAGTGGTAGAGGCAGAGACTAGACAAGAATGAAGAGTGACTCTGAGGAAAGGAGATGACAACAATGTGTATAAAGATTTGTGAGAAGTTTGGTGATGAAGCAGAACATGGAAATGAGCCATACGAGAGGGAAATACAGGTGCAAGGGAGAAAGGTTTTCCTTTTAAGATAGGGGATACCAGTACCTGCTTCTGCAGGGGTGGGAATGATTCAGAAACGGCAAGAGATGGAGGACGAGGAGTGAGAGAGGTGGTGATAACAAAAGGAAAAGGTGAATGCGGGACAGGGCCTAGAAGAAAGACTGACAGGAGAGACCCCCGTTGCAACAAAGAACAGAGAGAACGTGGGTAAGGTGTGCTTAGCGACAGGAATGACAGCTTTAATTTACGCCAAGTTCAATTTTCTAATGAAAGGAGGCCTTGTACTAGTAAGTTAATGGAAATATCTAGTTCTCTCTAAATTTTAAAATGGCACTTAGAATTGTTTTTACTCTCAGGTCACAAGTCTGTATGAATGACCAGGAAGATTCTTATTGTAGTCTTGTCTTTACTATGCTGCTGCTGCTAAGTCGCTTCAGTCGTGTCCGACTCTGTGCGACCCCAGAGACGGCAGCCCACCAGGCTCCCCCATCCCTGGGATTTACTATAGACTAATACCAAATATACTCTGAAGCTTTTTCTTCTTTCCAGGAATACGTGGAATTATTTCTTGAAAACAAATTTAAAATGAACACATCTTTGAAACAAATTTATTAAAAGAGAGCTTGTGGGTATTTAATAACCAAAGTATTTTATAGACAAAACAAAAAGCTGCGGCAGCAGTCCACAAGCACCTTTTAATAATTATTTTTTTCATCTTAATAATGTAAAACTTTTAAACAGATTAAAATTCCTAAGGTCTTTCTTAGTTCTTGAAAGATTTGGTAATTTATCACTATCTTATCTACCTTTCTATAATTAAAAAAAGTGTTTGGCCAACTGTTTTTTTTTTCTTTTTCCCACTTTGTGACAGCTGAGTAATTTTTGAAGTTTTTATACTTTACTCCTTTTCTTACTCCTACTATAATAATGAGAAGATTAGTGTTACACTTGAACATCACTTTCGTTATAAATGAAGCACTGTGGTGCAATTGCAAAGTAATAAACAGGACTTGATAAAGTAATTTTATCTCTATATTTTCCACAGTTATTACTTCACATTCTTACCAGAATATTTTCGGTCTTGTTTTAAATGTCACATGTGTATTCTTTAGCTTAACTTTTCTAATTATTTTAAGGCTGTGGGTGGGGAGAAATGAAAACTTTGAGCAAATTATTCAGTTTCTACCTTACTTCTCTATCTCTAGCCTTCCCTACCTCTTCTTTTTTTGTTTTAGCTTTGATTCTCTTCTTGAGTCTGTCAACTTCCCATCACTGGCTATTTCCCAATAACACCTCAGTTCCTAAACTGTGAAACTCTTCAAGGGTTTTTTCAATTGCTCACCAAGATATCCTCCACCGTAGCAAAAAGGTCACATGAATTTCTCTAATACTTTGGAGCCATCGTCATGCATTTCAGAAGACCTACTGTAGTTCTGCTCCCCACAGTTCCTCCTCCCAATCTTATCCTTAGATGATCACTAATTAGTACTTTCAAGCTTGCCTGTCTTAACCCATGTAGCTCCTCCTTATGTTGATAAGGAGGATATGATAAGGAGGATAACACTTGTTATCACCATTTTAAAGGACCCCATTACTCTTTATCTGTGAAGAGTAGAAGAAGAAGAAATCACTTGATTCACGCACTCTTGAAATTCCTAAAGAATTAGAGACCATTTTTCATTGTTCTACAAGCACTTATGTCAAGGAGCACTCAGACAAAAGGTAAGGTATAATTATTCTTTCCAAAAGTACGCTTGTAATTTTACAAACCTAACCTTCCAAATTCCAGAGAAGGCAATGGCACCCCACTCCAGTACTCTTGCCTGGAAAATCTCAGGGATGGGGGAGCCTGGTGGGCTGCCGTCTATGGGGTCGCACAGAGTTGGACACGACTGAAGAACTTAGCAGCAGCAGCAACCTTCCAAATACACATGTTTCACTAGGGGTTCACAATCAAATGTATTTATAATTAAGAATTTTCGCTGGTTTGATTTTGGTTTAAAAAAAAAAAAAAGCTAGTGTAAACAGTTTTAAAAAAGACTGTCATTTTGCAACTGCATTTTAAAGTTAACTTAAAGACAGGAATTTTGAAATAACTCCTTACATCATTTTTTTATAACTGCAGAGCCATTATCGTCACATCTAAATACTGTGTGATGTGTATATAGAAACATGATATATTTCTCTGTGTGTGTATAAACATACACTAAGCCACGTTTCTATGTGAATAACACATATTTATATATTGTTACAAGGATATTTTTACTTCATGAACTTTTTAGAGCTGAATCACTTCCTTTTTCTGCCGAACACAAGGCAAAAAGCATTTTCCTTAAAAAATTTAAACTACTCACTCTAAAAATAGTCTATTCAAGTACTATTTCTACCCCACCCAACTGTATAAACTGAGAAACAAGGCTAACAACTTAGATTTAGATTAGATCAGTTGCTCAGTTGTGTCTGACTCTTTGCAACCCAATGAATCGCAGCACGCCAGGCCTGCCTGTCCATCACCAATTCCCGGAGTTCACTCAAACTCACATCCATCGAGTCAGTGATGCCATCCAGCCATCTCATCCTCTGTCGTCCCCTTTTCCTCCTGCCCCCAATCCCTCCAAGCATCAGGGTCTTTTCCAATGAGTCAACTCTTCACATGAGGTGGCCAAAGTACTGGAGTTTCAGCTTTAGCATCATTCCTTCCAAAGAAATCCCAGGGCTGATCTCCTTTAGAATGGACTGGTTGGATCTCCTTGCAGTCCAAGGGACTCTCAAGAGTCTTCTCCAACACCACAGTTCAAAAGCATCAATTCTTTGGTGCTCAGCCTTCTAAACAGTCCAACTCTCACATCCATACATGACCACAGGAAAAACCATAGCCTTGACTAGTCAAACCTTTGTTGGCAAAGTAATGTCTCTGCTTTTGAATATGCTATCTAGGTTGGTCATAACTTTCCTTCCAAAAAGTAAGCGTCTTTTAATTTCATGGCTGCAGTCACCATCTGTAGTGATTTTGGAGCTCAGAAAAATAAAGTCTGACACTGTTTCCCCATCTATTTCCCATGAAGTGGTGGGACCGGATGCCATGATCTTCGTTTTCTGAATGTTGAGCTTTAAGCCAACTTTTTCACTCTCCACTTTCACTTTCATCAAGAGGCTTTCTAGTTCCTCTTCACTTTCTGCCATAAGGGTGGTGTCATCTGCATATCTCAGGTTATTGATATTTCTCCCGGCAACCTTGATTCCAGTTTGTGTTTCTTCCAGTCCAGCATTTCTCATGATGTACTCTGCATATAAGTTAAATAAGCAGGGTGACAATATACAGCCTTGACATACTCCTTTTCCTATTTGGAACCAGTCTGTTGTTCCATGTCCAGTTCTAACTGTTGCTTCCTGACCTGCATACAAATTTCTCAAGAGGCAGATCAGGTGGTCTGGTATTCCCATCTCTTGAAGAATTTTCCACAGTTTATTGTGATCCACACAGTCAAAGGCTTTCGCATAGTCAATAAAGCAGAAATAGATGTTTTTCTGGAACTCTCTTGCTTTTTCCATGATCCAGTGGATGTTGGCAATTTGATCTCTGGTTCCTCTGCCTTTTCTAAAACCAGCTTGAACATCAGGAATTTCACAGTTCACATATTGCTGAAGCCTGGCTTGGAGAATTTTGAGCATGACTTTACTAGCGTGTGAGATGAGTGCAATTGTATAGTAGTTTGAGCATTCTTTGGCATTGCCTTTCTTTGGGATTGGAATGAAAACTGACCTTTTCCAGTCCTGTGGCCACTGCTGAGTTTTCCAAATTTGCTGGCATATTGAGTGCAGCACTTTCACAGCATCATCTTTCAGGATTTGGAATAGCTCAACTGGAATTCCATCACCTCCACTAGCTTTGTTCATAGTGATGCTTTCTAAGGCCCACTTGACTTCACATTCCAGGATGTCTGGCTCTAGGTCAGTGATCACACCATCGTGATTATCTGGGTCATGAAGATCTTTTTTGTACAGTTCTTCTGTGTATTCTTGCCATCACTTCTTAATATCTTCTGCCTCTGTTAGGTCCATACCATTTCTTTCCTCTATCGAGCTCATCTTTGCATGAAATGTTCCCTTGGTATCTCTGATTTTTTTGAAGAGATCTCTAGTCTTTCCCATTCTGTTGTTTTCCTCTATTTCTTTGCATTGATCGCTGAAGAAGGCTTTCTTATCTCTTCTTGCTATTCTTTGGAACTCTGCATTCAGATGTTTATATCTTTCCTTTTCTCCTTTGCTTTTCGCTTCTCTTCTTTTTCACAGCTATTTGTAAGGCCTCCCCAGACAGCCATTTTGCTCTTCTGCATTTCTTTTCCATGAGGATGGTCCTGATCCCTTTCTCCTGTACAATGTCACGTACCTCAGTCCATAGTTCATCAGGCACTCTATCTATCAGATCTAGGCCCTTAAATCTATTTCTCACTTCCACTGTATAATCATAAGGGATTTGATTTAGGTCATACCTGAATGGTCTAGTGGTTTTCCCTACTTTCTTCAATTTAAGTCTGAACTTGGCAATAAGGAGTTCATGGTCTGAGCCACAGTCAGCTCCTGGTCTTATTTTTGCTGACTGTATAGAGCTTCTCCATCTTTGGCTGCAAAGAATATAATCAATCTGATTTCGATGTTGACCATCTGGTGATGTCCATGTGTAGAGTCTTCTCTTGTGTTGTTTGAAGAGGGTGTTTGTTATGACCAGTGCATTTTCTTGGCAAATGCAACTTAGATTATTAATGCTTTAATTTCTATTTAGAAAAGACTGTTTTGTTATTGTATAGCAGATAATTATGGTATTAACTTAGTTTTGATTTCATAGGATTTCTAGGTTTGATCTATGGGGTTCTGATTTTTTTTTAAAGCCTCAGTATCTTGAAAATTTAGTATCTTTCCTAATTAAATGTATTTACTAATGATGATATAAGAAACAAATGTTTCATTGTGTAAAGTTTATTTCAAATGTCTAAGAGTTTATCATCATCTCACTGTCCATCTTTAGAAACATCCCAAGAGTACCATATTGCCTGAAAATGATCCAACAAGCACATGTCAGATTTACTTTATGCAAATACTTTTTGGAGTTAAAAGTCTTTATAACCTGGTCAAATTTAAAGTCGTGATAATTTTTTCTTCGTATCTTCCAAATAAAACATTTATTATTTTATTACCTAAGAACATCAGTTCACTTCAGTTCACTTAGTCATGTCCGACTCTTTGCAACCCCATGGACTGCAGCATGCCAGGCCTCCCTGTCCATCATCAACTCCCAGAGTTTACTCAAATTCATGTCCTTTGAGTCGGTGATGCCATCCAACCATCTCATCCTCTGTTGTCCCCTTCTCCTCCCGCTTTCAATCTTTCCCAGCATCAGGGTCTTTTCAAATGAGTCAGTTCTTCACATCAGGTGACCAAACTATTGGAGTTTCAGCTTCAACATCAGTCCTTTCAATGAATATTCAGGACTGATTTCCTTTAGGATTGACATGCTACATCTCCTTGCTGTCCAAGGGTCTCTAAGAGTCTTCTCTAACACTACAGTTCAAAACCATCAATTCTATGGCACTCAGCTTTCTTTATAGTCCAACTCTCACATCCATACATGACTACTGGAAAAACCATAATCTTGACTAGATGGACGTTTGTTGGCAAAGCAATGTCTCTGCTTTTGAATATGCTGTCTAGGCTGGTCATAACTTTTATTCCAAGGAGCAAGCATCTTTTAATTTCATGGCTGCAGTCACCATCTGCAGTGATTTTAGAGCCCAGAAAAATAAAGTCAGCCACTGTTTCCACTGTTTCCCCATCTATTTCCCATGAAGTGATGGAACCATATCCCATGATCTTAGTTTTCTGAATGTTGAGTTTTAAGCCAACTTTTTCACTCTCCTCTTTCACTTTCATCAAAAAGCTATTTAGTTGCTCTTCACTTTCTTCCTTAAGAGTGGTGTCATCTGCATACCTGAGGTTATTGATATTTCTCCCGGCAATCTTGATTCCAGCTTGTGCTTCTTCCAGCCCAGCATTTTTCATGAAGTACTCTGCATATAAGTTAAATAAGCAGGGTGACAATATACAGTCTTGACGTACTCCTTTCCCGATTTGGAACCAGTCTGTTGTTCCATGTCCAGTTTTAACTGTTGCCTCTTGACCTGTATACAGATTTCTCAAGAGGCAGGTAACGTGGTCTGGTATTCCCATCTCTTTCAGAATTTTCCAGAGTTTTTTGTGATTCACACAAAGACTTTGGCATAGTCAATAAAGCAGAAATAGATGTTTTTCTGGAACTCTCTTGCTTTTTCCATGATCCAACAGATGCAGGCAACACCTAAGCAAAGATACTGTCATCTGTACCAGCTAGTCAGCTAAAACAATGTGTAACATTAAAGACCCAGATTTTCTAAAAATCCAAAATGTCAAACATGCCATCAGGACATGGAAATTAAGATTTTAGATATATGATTTCTGTATATATATATATGCCTAATTTTCTCTGTCAGAACTGGCCTACAGTCACTCTCTTCCTTCAGAAATATGATTAACAAGGTAGAAATATGTATGGTAATTTAAAAGTGTCAAAGTCAGTGACGTCTGATAGAACCCTGTGCCATGAAGCACTGTTTTGCGTCCGTGCTGTCCAATTTGGTAGCCATTAACCACACAGGGCCAGTGAACACCTAAAGTGTGATAAAGCAACTGAAGAACTGAATCCGTAGTTTAATTTTTATTTTAATTTACTCAGTGGCATGTGGTTAGTGGCTACTATACTGAACAATACATATGTAGGATACTGAAATTATTTAATATTTTCATTTACAAATACTTTTGAAATGGAAAAAAGTGATTGCTTTAACAAAAGCCTTAAATATAGATTAGCAGAGCAGAGCTGAGTGGGCATAACTGTTGTCCTTATATGAATCTTTTCTCTATCATCATAAAGTGAAAGTCATTCAGTCATGTCTGACTCTTTGCAACCCCATGGACTTTACAGTCCATGAAATTCTCCAGGCCAGAATACTGGAGTGAGTAGCCTTTCCCTTTTCCAGGAAGAATCGTCATAAAAAGTTAATAAAGTCCTGTTTTGCACAATGTACTATCTCATAAATCTATACAACCTAAGGAGAACATTGGTATAGACTGCCCCAAAAACACAACTGAGCAATCATTAATTATATAAGAATTAAAGAAGTGAATGAAATAAATGTTGTGGTGTGGAAAGAGGAAGAAAGCAATAGGAAAAGTCTGTGGTCAGAATGAAACTTCAAGTGCTGAAAAAGTAAGAATCAAAACTTTTCAAAAAAAAGATATTCCAGGCATAATGTGAGGCCTGAAAAGATAAACCAAGGTGGAAGTATGTTTAGTTGAAAAACTGTATTTCCCTGAGAAGACAGTGGATTTATCTGAGAATTATAAAAAGGGAAAATAAAATAGGTGAGGACTTGAAAAACAAATAAGTCTTTATTCTATTTTTACTTCTAAGTCTTCAGGTGACTCTCTTAATATATATTTGAAAATTAAAAGGACTTTTAAACCTGGTTGTTTTGAAGTCTCTCAGAGCTGTAGAGATGTATTCAGACAAATGTTTTTCCATGAGTGCTACTCTGATCCAGGCTCTACCCTAAAAGGAAGAAGAAAGAATCAAACGTAAAGAAAAAATTAGAAATTAAAAAATTTTGTGTTCACTATGTCATCAAAAATATAAGCATTTAACATGCAAAGAATAACTCACTCAAACTGTGTATTTCATAAGATGAGGTAAATTTTAATTATATATAGTATATACTTTGTTTCTCTAAAGGGGTAGGGTAGAGCATGTCCAATTAACTTTCTAGCTTCTGAAGGGACAGAACCATCAAAATTGAGTTACTTGGGTTAGAGACTTCTTGTGAATTATATAAGGAAATCAAAAGACTCATCTCTTTACTTCAGTGCCGAAATCAACATGCTAATTGAAATGAGTCCCCTTATAAAACAAGAGGAAAAAGTCCGTTCTCATTAATAAAAATAATCCTCACACCACTTATTTAGTCTTTCCAGAGGGAAGTTTACACAACAAATAGTGAATCAAATTTCATTATTTATCATTTATCCAAATCATGAGTCACTGAATTTGGTGCTTCCAGAGCATTCTAAAAGATATTACCAGAAATTTAAACCAGAAAAAGCAAACACACAACAAAAAATATCCCAGAAGCATATCCTAGAATAAAATGACAGAAACACACAATTCTAACAAAATATGAATAATCTTACTTTTGAAAAGGGGTTAACAGCATTCAGTAGTTGGGACTAGTCAGTAAAGTTTTTTTTAATAAGCCAAAGCATTTATTCTGAACTTTTTGTTTAGAATGAAAGAATACTTGTTAGTGAGAATTTTATAATCCCATTATGTTCACTTCACTCAACCCTTTCACACCTCTCCAGAAAATCTATGAAGACTGACTATATAAAAAATCAAACCACTGTAATAGTAGCTAAGAATAAAGATGACACTAACCAATATATACATGATGGTCAACTACCAGTATAGAAAAAAAGCATTGAAATGCCTACACTTACAGAAATGTCTACAGTTCTAGTGATTTCCTCAAACTGTTGGACAGGAAGGATTGAAAACAAGTTAATCCAGACAGTGGTAAAACCTGGCAGGCTAGAAACTGCAAGACTGTTTGGAACATGGGCGTGGTTAGCACGCCAGCCAATCTCCACCAACCTCCAAACCCCTGAGCTTGCCCTTGTGCTCAGTCAACTGCTTCTGCTGAGTAAGCCGAGGGGAACCTACAATTAGTTGTAGCTGATTGGAACAGAGGAAGGGAAGAGGCACACAACAGCCCTCGGTCTCAAGTTTCTTAAAATTTCATCTAAAAGACAGAGACTAGCAGTAGTGGCTTGAATCAAAAAGCTACATTCTAAAGCAGAAGCAGGGAAAGTTGCTCTGCAGAAAGTGTGCTATTGTTAGATAAGAAACGTGGGGGAAAGCCTTGCTTCCTGATTTACTCATTTCAAGCCATACAAAGCTGGGCTGCACCTCGTTTCCCCTCTTTGGATGTTTGTGCAATTCTGTTACACTGTCATAAGAAATGGTGCTGATTTTTAATGGTTTCTTTTCTTTCAACAAAAACAACAGAATACTTAAAGCTTGTTGGAATCCTCAACAGGGAAAAGCTGAAAAGCAGGTATAGGATTTTAGACCACATCAGTTAGGTAACGGTGAACCGCTGTAGGCTGTTGCTATTGTTTGGGAGACACAAATATTAGCCTGTTTGCCACTAAAGGTTTTGGGGAAAAAAAATTAATAAAAGTAGTCAACACTCCTTAAGAATGTAATTAATAAATGCTTGCCTCTGTATTAGACACATTAAGATATTTAATCCTCCTGAGAACTGCGTCAGTTACAATACTGTCCCTACTTTACTATATGAGGAAACAAAAACAGACACAACAAGAAGACAGGGGACTCATCTAACCACCAAACTGACCAACCTAACAGAGTTACTATCCCTCCTACTTCAGGGGGTGGACTGCAACTGTGTGAGAGAGGAAAAAGGCAAATCACAGAGTGGACAGAAGTATCTGCATTATATGTAACTGACAAAAGACTCTCATCTGTAAAATGCAAAGAATTCTTACAAATCTATAAGAAAAAGATAAATCCATTTAAAAATGGCCTGTAAGGGGAAGAGTTTAAACCAGAGAGTCAATTTCTTTAGTAGACATCAGAATATTTAGAAGTTTTCTTCTTTTTGTGTTAATTTTTATAAGTGGCATTTTTCAAAGAATTTGCTCATTTCATTTAAATTTTTTAATTTACAGGTGTGAAGTTATTTATACCTTGTCTTACAATTTTTAATGTTTGTTGAGTCTATGGGGTTTATCCTTCTTCATTACAGATATGGGTAATACATAACCTCTCTTTTGTTCCTTCTGGAGAGGGCACTGGCACCCCACTCCAGTACTCTTGCCTGGAAACTCCCATGGATGGAGGAGCTCAGTGGGCTGCAGTCCATGGGGTCGCTGAGGGTCAGACACGACTGAGCAACTTCACTTTCACTTTTCACTTTCATCTATTGAAGGAAATGGCAACCCACTCCAGTGTTCTTGCCTGGAGAATCCCAGGGATGGGGGAGCCTGGTAGGCTGCCCTCTATGGGGTCGCGCAGAGTCGGGGACACGACTGAAGCAACTTAGCAGCAGCAGCAGCTTTTGTTCCTTCTAGTAGCCTTGCTAGAAACTTAGCAGTTATAGTAATCTTTTTAAAAACACCAACTTTTGGTTTTGTTGATTTTCTTCTAGTGTACAATTGTTTCAGTTTAATTGAATTTTTATTCTTCATTACTTCTTTCCTTCTACTTTGGGTTTATTACTTTTTAAAAAAGTTTCTTGAGATGAAAGCTTTGATAACAGATTTTCTGCCTTTTTCTTAAAATACATAAAAGCCTACTTAAACTTCTCCTTTAAGTACAATTTTTATATGTTATATTTTCATTATCATTACTATGTTTTAATTTCATGTGTAATTTCTTCTTTCATTCATCAGTTATTTAGAAAGTCTTCCCAACTTCAACTTAAATAAGCCTAGTTAATTCTTTGTTATGGATTCCTCTGTGGTTAGAGAACATTATATTTATATTTGTTTATATTTCAATCCTCTGAAATTCACTGATGTGCATTAGAACTTAGCAAACAACTGATTACTGTACAAGTTCATTAAGAATGAATATTCTGTAGTTTCCGATTTTGATTTTCTTATATACTCCAGTTCTCTAGTATTAATTTTTATTTATATTTTCTTCATATTATAATAACTTAAAAGTCCATTATCTGCATCTCCCACAAGTCTGTTTCAATTTTATTTTTTACATTTCTTAGTTTTGTTCATTCAACCTTGTTTCCTGATATGCTTGGTGATTTTTGATTAAATATTAGACATTGCAGAAGAAAATTTGCAGCAACTTTAATGCTACCTTTCTCTACAGTAGATTTACTTTTCTTCTGGTAGACAGAGTGTATTTGAAAACCACCTTGTACCACTTAAGGCACCACTTTTAGGGTTCTGGGGTGCTGGTTTTCATCTGAATTTCCCTAACTCCCAAGGAACAGCCTTTCTGGGGTCTCAAAGGCCTGGAGTGTTTACAGGGCCCCTTCAATTTGTTTCACTTCCAGGTTTGGGGCCATCACAGTAAAGAACTAGGGATAGGAAAAGTGGAGTGGTAGTTAAAAGAGGAGGCAGATTTATGAATCAGTAAGAGAAAATGAACATAAAAGTGGCCTCTTTGCAATACTGTATCTTACTGTAAAGTTCCAGTATTTGGTAACTCTGGTGTATCTATGATTAACACCCTCTCTCTCTGCCTCTGCCTCTTTCAGTAGAAAATCTGGCTAACCACCATCTAGGACAAAACACTGACAAGGTAAGCTTCTGAACAAGGAAAAAGTAAGAAGAAGATGAGACCAGGAAAAACTAGGCAGAATTAGGGACATAAATCATCATAATGTATTAAGGGCTACACTCACAGTTCTGTCACAGTATAGGTGCTCAATGAAAATTTATCAGCTGGAGGGATGCATGGGTATATGAGTGGTTGATGTGATTAGTATATTCAGAAGTTATAATATGTTACAATCATATTGAATAGAAGGAATACATAGGGTAAGCAACCACAAATTAGGAAAGCCTAACACAGCCTTAAATAAGAATTTAAAAAATGAGAACGCTCTTAAAAATAAAGGAAAAGAAAATTCACACCAGATATGCAGGAAGAAGGAAGAACTCAACAACAATAGAGAGTTCATACTTTCAGGCCAGAGACTATCTAAAGAGGAAGAAGGCTATCTTGAACTTGAAATCAGCTGGGATACTAAGAAAATCCAATGGAAATATCTGCAAAATAACCAACAATAGTAACTAAGGATCCAATTTCAGTGGACCTTCTGTCAAAGGTCATGTATTAATATTATGCTTACAAGTAACTGGCCCACATTAGCAGATGGATAAGTTCAGAAGCAAGCAAAATAGGTACCTGTTGATATGAAGTTATTTTTTTCACAAAGCTAATTCTAGCCTGACACCTAAATAAGCTGATGTACAGAAATCCTTTGTTCCCAAATTCCTGCATATTATACTTTTTATTTTTGGCTGCACTGGTGGGCCAGCGGGATCTTCTTTCCCTAACCAGGGATCAAACCCATGCCGTCTGCAGTGGAAACAGAGTGGTAACCACTGGACTGCCAGGGAAGATCCCTTGTATGCTGTAGAAAGAAGAGCTGCAAATACGGCTGCAATGTAAAGATTACAGTCACAATCTTCAATTCAAATATTCTACTTCACTGACAGGCTATGGATAGGCCCTGTGGAAAATGAGGTCAACTAGTCACAGACTAAGCAAAGAAAGGGAATGTCTACATTTTACAGGTCTCAGATTACGGTGACTAAGGTCACATCTCTTATGGCAGCAAGTTTCTACAATGTGAATCTCAGCTGTTCAGTGATACGAAGACACAGGCAATCCTGATTCAATCAATCAATTTAGAGAATGTCTCTGGGCTGAATTAATCTTTGGGCCACAGGGCATCCTGTCTTCCACTATTTAAAATGTTCACATAACCCTAAAAGTGTAATCAGAATGAATCTGGTTTCTTAAATAGAAATCAAAAATGAATATCTTAGTTTTGGTCCCAAGCCTACTGAGTTACACACTGTTTAAAATGTAAGTTTGGTGCTCAGGTTCTGGTACGGTTTCCCAAGTATCAAGGCTGGATAAGAGTGTTATACATGCTAGCAGTCACTCCGAACTGCAGTTCAAAGGCTCAGTAAACCTGCCCCCTGAGATATCTGTTTAATCCTTCCAATCCTGACACCTGGCAGATGTGATTCACTGAGTAGATTAAGTACTTTGCTCTTTGCACTACAATGAAGAAAGACAGGTGTAATCTTTGCCTGCAGACTTTTCCAGACAAGTAGTAGATCTTTCTTCCCCCACAAGTATGAATAAATGGAGGCTTCTCTGGTGGCTCAGATGGTAAAGAGTCTGCCTGCAATGAGGCAGACCTGAGTTCGATCCCAGGGTTGGGAAAATCCCCTGGAGAAGGAAATGGCAACACACTCCAGGATCCTTGCCTGGGGATGGACTCTGTTTGAGGCCTGAGCAAAACAAAGATATAAAAACAGGATTTAGAAGGTGATTGTTCTGTGGTGTTTTGATACTCAATACCAGTTTTTTACAGAATAAATATTAACCCATCTCTGCTGGGCAGCATCTTGCTGTGTAGGGCCTACTCCCAAGGCTTATTAAGAGAGCTGGTCAGCTGGAGTTTCAGATTCTTTGGTCCACCCAGATCAAGAGCACTACATTTCCAGTGTTTCTTACCTTCTCAATTATCTTTTGTATTTTGGTATATGCTAGTTATAGAAATATATTCTCCCCTATACTGAAGGGGTTTAGAATACACTTGTCATGTTAATCTCTCCTGCTTTTAATTTGAAAATAAGAAAATAAAGTTTCTGTATCACTGGGGTAACTTCTATTAATATAATCCCTTATGATTATACAGTGGAAGTGACACATAGATTCAAGGGATTAGATCTAACAGACAGTGCCTGAAGAACTATGGGTGGAGGTTCCTAGCATTGTACAGGAGGTGGTGACAAAAACCATCCACAAGAAGAAGAAATGCAACAAGGCAAAATGGTCATCTGAGGAGGCCTTATAAATAGCTGAGAAAAGAAGAGATGCTAAAGGCAAAGGAGAAAGGGAAAGATACACCCATCTGAATGCAGAGTTTCAAAGAATAGCAAGAAGAGATAAGAAAGCCTTCCTAAGTGAATACTGCAAAGAAACAGAGGAAAACAACAGAATGGGAAAGACTGGGGAACATTTCATGCAAAGATGGGCACAATAAAGGACAGAAATGGGATGGACCTAGCAGAAGATATTATAGGTGGCAAGAATACACAGAAGAAGAACTATACAAGAAAGATGTTCATGACCCAGATAACCACGATGGTGTGATCACTCACCTAGAGTCAGACATCTTGCAATGTGAAGTCAAGTGGGCCTTAGGAAGTATTGCTACAAACAAAGCTAGGGGAAAGGATGGAATTCCAGCTGAGATATTTCAAACCCTAAAAGATGACACTGTGAAAGTGCTGTACTCAATACAGAAGCAAATTTGGAAAAGTCAGCAGTGGCTACAGGACTGGAAAAGGTCAGTTTTCATTCCAATCCCAAAGAAGGGCAATGCCAAAGAATGCTCAAGCTACCATACAGTTGCACTCATTTCACATGTTAGCAAGGTAATGCTCAAATCCTTCAAGCTAGGCTACAACATTACATGAACCAAGAACTTTCAGATGTACACGCTGGACTTAGAAAAGGCAGATGAACCAGAGATCAAATTGCCAACATCCACTGAATCACAGAAAAAGCAAGAGAATTCCAGAAAAACATCTACTTCTGCTTTATTGACTATTCCAAAGCCTTTGACTGTGTGGATCACAACAACTGTGGAAAATTCTGAAAGAGATGGGAATACCAGACCACCTGACCTGCCTCCTGAGAAACCTGTATGCAGGAAGAAGCAATAGCTAGAACCAGACATGAAACAACAGGCTGGTTCCAAATTGGGAAAGGAGTACTTCAAGGCTGTATATTGTACCCTGCTTGTTTAACTTATATGCAGAGTACATTATGTGAAATGCCAGGCTAGATGAATCACAGGCTGGAATCAAGACTGCCAGGGGAAATATCCATAACTTCAGATATGTAGATGACACCACCCTAATGGCAGAAAGCGAAGAGGAACTAAAGACTCTCTTGATGAAGGTGAAAGAGGAGAGTGAAAAAGCTGGCTTAAAATGCAACATTTTCAAAAAACTAATCTCATGGCATCTGGTCCCATCACTTCATGGCAAATAGATGGGGAAACAATGGAAACAGCGACAGACTTTATTTTCTTGGGCTCCAGAATCACTGTGGACAGTGACTGCAGCCATGAAACTAAAGGCACTTGCTCCTTGAAAGAAAAGCTACGACAAACCTAGGCAGTGTTTTAAAAAGCAGACACATCACTTTGTCAACAAAGGTCTGTATCATTAAAGCTATGGTTTTTTCAACAGTCATGTATGGATGTGAGAGTTCAACCATAAAAAAGGATGAGCGCTTAAGAACTGATGCTTTTGAACCTTGATGCTAGAGAAGTCTCTTGAGAGTCCCTTGGACAGCAAGGAGATCAAACCAGTCACTTCAAAAGGAAATCAAGCCCGAATATTCACTGGAAGAACTGATGTTGATGCTGAAGCTCCAATATTTTGGCCATATAATGTGAAGAGCCAGCTCACTGGAAAAGACCCTGATGCTGGGAAAAAAAGACCCTGATGCTGGAAAAAAAAAGAGGGCAGGAGGAGAAGGGGGCAACTAAGCATGAAATGGGTGGATGGCATCATTGAGTCAATGGACATGAGTCTGAGCAAACTCTGGGAGAGAGTGAAGGACAGGGAAGCTTGGCATGCTGTAGTCCATGGGGTCACAAACAGCCGGACATGACTGAGCGACTGAACAAGTCTTTTCACCTTAACTTACAGAAGCCAAGATACAAACTCAGTTAAGATGCAAAAGAGAATTCAAATTGCACATTTTAAAAACCTGTATTCAATCAGACAATTAGAAAGTAAATAAATGAATAAATTTAATAGTTCAAGAAAATGGAGGCCAAAAGACCACTAAGATAACAATTGTGACAAAAATGAAATCTGCTAAAGTAAAAAAGAAACAAAAGAGATTTAAACATCTATGAGAAAAAATTTTTTACAAAAAAACTAGTCATCATAGTTGACTTAGAAATAAAGACATTTATTGACTTCAATGTATCCCCTATTGGCTCAGACAGTAAAGAGTTTGCCTGCAATACAGGAGACTTGGGTTTGATCCCTAGGTCGGGAAGATCCCTAGAGGAGGGAATGGCAACCTCACTCCAGTATTCCTGCCTGGAAAATCCCATGGACGGAGGAGCCTGGAGGGCCCCAATCCATGGAGTTGCAAAAAGTCAGACGTGACTAACACACTAACTTAAAAATATTACACATTCCATTAAACAAGAGAAATACATTTTTGTTAATATTAACATTATCAGAAAAGTCTTTTAAGTCCTAGGAAGCTATCAAGCTTGTGAATTACACTCTAAGTTTTCCCAAATTCTCATTTTTACCTGAAAGCTTTAATTTTAATGTTGGCAACAAATATTGTCAAGCTGTTCTTGTCAGAACAGACTTACTTCATTCATCTTTATTTAAGGACTGTCTACAAATGCCTAAGTCAAGAAAGCTATAGTTTGAATGTTTTTCTTTCAAGTAAAAATACTATTATACAACAAGAGCATCTAGTTCAGCTAACAATTCAAACAATTGCACGAGCACTTTTCCTTGAGACGACCACAGTATTTCAGTATGCTGCAGAAATGCTTTATGCATGCTCCCCACTGTGTCAATCAAAATACTAAAAAGAAAGGCTTCCAAAGGTTGAGATTTAATTAAATTAATAATGTCTACCATTATAGACATTAAGTGAAAATGGCTTTTTTTTTTAAGACTGAGTGCATGATGGGGAAGAACTCAATGACTAGTAGAATAGTTTGATGCCACTGTTTTAATTTGTGCCAAAGCAGCAGCAATTTTACCTACCACTGCTTCTGCACCAGTAATGCGATAGCAAGCCGGTGCAACAGGCAAACCACATCTGGAATTATGTGAACACAGTCTGACACGTGGACTGCCAGTGCAGGACACGAAGAGCTGCTGAAACTTCATAGACTGGGAAATATTTCACCGTGCTTCTCAAAAAAGAAACTCACAGTGACTAGCTTCATGCCTTCTTGCTACTTCTAAGGCAACAGAGAAGATTCAAGAGCACTCTAAAATAACTAGTAAAAAAAAAAAAAATTAAGCCTCTGAAAGATGTTCAATTTGGTCAAGTGCTTAATTTCAACAAAGAAAGGAAATATTGTATACAGCAAGGAGCTTGAGTTCTCTGTTTGGGTCAAATGCTCAGGCAGAGAGCACACGCACACCCTGCACATTCCTACTGAGGTCTTACCTTAGCTCTGGAGGAACTGACATGTTCCATATTCTCAATGCTGCAGATACAGTTCTGTGAAACTTTCCGGCAAGCCACTCTGATATAGTCCCAGAAGCTACGAGGACTTCCGTAACCAAACCAGGTTACTTGACCTTCAGGAGACAAATTGTAACACAAAATAAAAAGAAAACCAGACTAGTAACTCAAAATGCAAGAGCAACAAAATAAAGGGCAGTAGAGTGTGAGACTGTTGAAAGGACACTGATTTTGGGGTCAAAAATCCATAAGTCTGGTCCCTTTCTAACTTTACCTACTTGTGTGATTTTGGGCCATCTATTTAATGGATCTGGATCGTAGTTTTCTCAACAATACAATCAGAGTAAATGAAGCAAAAAGGGCCTAGACACTAAACACAATTGTCTGCAGGTTAATATCCTATTATTCTAACATAGTCTTCCAGGGAGCACACAGTTAGCCTTCCTTGTGCTTTCAGTTAAGCTTTCATTTAAATCCCACCTTTGCCATTTACTGGCTGTGTGACCCCAGGCAAGTTAATTAACCTTTCTGAACACCACTTTTCTTGACTCTAAAAGGGGACTAGTTGGAGTAACCACTTTATGAGTATTCTCTAAATCAAATACAACAATGCCTGAGTAACACATGAGTAATCCTGAGTAATGCCTGATTAATGAGTATTGAGTACGAGTAATGAGTATTGAGTAATGCCTGAGTATTCAGGGTATAGTATTCTCTGAATCAAATACAACAATGCCTGAGTAATGCCCGAGTAGTCCTGAGCATAGGACTTGGCATATAAAAGTACTGTACAAAAAGAAAGATAATAAAAAAGGAAAAAAATGTTACCTCTTGCATCCTAAACCTTTCTCTTCTTGGAAAAACAGAAAAAAATTTAAAAGGCGACACTTTTTCTCCTCTTCAGAGGGATACTTCCAAGAAATGAAACAACATGTAGCCTGTAAGTACCTATCAACAGCAGGAACCATACACTGACTAACCATTACCACCCATTCACTACCATTCTACCCAAACTTTCATCCGTCATTCACCTGCTCACTTCTAGTCAACAACCCATGACAAGTCCTTAGGCACTTACCATTCTAATCTTCCAGACCTGGATAACTACGTCTGTGTTCAAGAACAAATGTTCTTTTGTGTGTATTAATATTTCAATGCAGGACTTTGGGTAATAAGTCCATGGGACCAATTTTGTACTCTGAATATGTTTAAATGGGATATGAGAGACGACTTAGTATTTCTTCAGTTTTCTGAAATAATTATTCTTACCTAGGGAAGCTGTTCAATCTTAAGAAATAGTAGCTTTTATATTTTAAAACCTCTGCTTCTTTATTTTGAAGTAACATTTATTGATCTCAATTTTCTTTTCCCCAGTAACATGTTCTCTCTAAGCAACATTAAGAAGTATAAAAGTGTTCTTGTCCACATGCAGCATTTTAGGAACAATGTCTGAAATATCTGAGTGGTGTCCAACCATGGCAACACCTAAGAATAACTAGCCTTCTTTTAAAAAGTACTCATGTCTGGGCTCCACCCAAACTAAATAATCAGAATCTTTGGGGGTGGGCCTAGGCATTGCTATTGTTAAAAGATTCCTCTGGTATTTCTAATAACATAGTTAATCAACCAAGGGAAAGATCACATGTCACGATAGGTAATCCCTATTCCTCATGCAGGACATTTCAAAGGCCTCCTCTTTTTGTAAGCCGCATGTGATCTCTACAGCAAGTCACTCCTCCCTACGAGCTGGCCTAACATCCTGAGCTTACACTTATAGTTACCTGCTTACTTGATTGTCTCACACATGAGATGGTAAGGTCACTAAGGCAGAGACTATATCTTATTTGTCTTTAATTCTATCTCTAGCACTTGACACAGTGCTTGTCTCACAGCAGGCATTTAATAAATATTTATGAAAACAAATCGACTGGTTAATCCACACTGCTGCTGTTGCTAAGTCGCTTCAGTTGTGTCCGACTCTGTGCAACCCCATAGACGGCAGCCCACCAGGTTCCCCCGTCCCTGGGATTCTCCAGGCAAGAACACTGGAGTGGGTTGCCATTTCCTTCTCCAATGCATGAAAGTGAAAAGTGAAAGTGAAGTCGCTCAGTCATGTCCGACTCTTAGCGACCCCATGGACTGTAGCCTACCAGGCTCCTCCATTCATGGGATTTTCCAGGCAAGAGTACTGGAGTCGGGTGCCATTAACCAGATCTTAATTGCAAATCATATAAAAATTTGAATCTTAAAAATCTAATTAGGATCTTTTTACAGTAACAGCTCAGTGACAATCTGGTATCAAGATGTCTGCATGCTACATTACAAACATCAAATATTCTGGACAAAAATATTTACCTTTATAAAAATACAAAACCATCGACACATCCCTACTCAAACATCATTATATAACTCAAATGTCTCTTCAGTAATGAAATCTTGCTGGCAAAAGATAGAAATCTATAGGAATATTTTAGGGCAATTTTCATGTTATCAATTTGTTAGCCATTTGGAGAAGAGACAGGATGTCTAATGTTAAGAATATGGGCTTTTGAGTCAAGACCAGAACAGAGCACTTTCTAGACGTGCAATCTTAAGCAAATGACTTTTCATTCTACCAACTTGAGTTTCTTCTATGAACTGATAATAATGGTAGTATCTACATGATAACACTGTCATGAGGATTAGATAATGTATGTGCAGCAATTACTATATAGCCTAATACAGATGTTAATAATCATTATTACTTTTATTACTATCATACAAAGAGTTAAGAGATCCAAGCTCCCCTTGCATTACAAAATAGCAATGAAACGCATAGTGAAGTTTTTCCCTTTACTTGCTTAGAATCTAGAAAAATCTTTAAAATTTACTCCCTAATCCAACCTTTTCCCAGATCAACCATCCTAAATTGACCTCCCTAAAGTCTAGTCTTGGTTAATTTCTTTAGCTTCTACTAATGGAGATCATCCCACAATTTAAAAATGAGGACTACCAACCACACTTCTCTCAATAAATGGACTACCATACACTGGAAGCAATCTTGAAGGGAGAATCACAAGGCTTCTCTGGTAACTTTATTTTAAACCTTCTCATAAGTTTGATGGGGCTGAGGAAAAAATTATGAGAAATTTCAAAGTAGAGCTGTTGAAAATTTTAAAAAAGTAACAAAGTCCCTTATCGATGGGTAGGTAGGGATGACTCAGTAATCCCACTACTGGGCATATTTCCGGACATTCTCTCTTTTTCAGAGAGAACCATAATTCAAAACAACACACGCACCCCAATGTTCCCTGTAGCACTACTTACAATAGGCAGGACATGGAAGCAACCTAAATGTCCAGCAATAGGGGAATGGACAGAGAAGCTGTGGTACATATATAGAACTGAATATTACCAACCATAAAAAGGAATGAAACTGGATCATCTGTAGAGACATGTATGGACCTAGAGGCTATCATACCGAGTAAGGTAAGTTACAAAGAGAAAAATATCATATATTAACGCATATGTATAGAATCCAGAAAAATGGTATAGATGATCTTATTTGCAAAACAGAAACAGAGACACAGACACAGAGAACAAACATATGGAGCCAAGGGGGGAAGAAGTGGGGTGGGATGAAGTGGGAGTTTGGGATTGACATATATACACTACTGGTAATATGTATAAAATAGATAAGTGGTGAAAACTTAATAAATAGCTCAGGGAACTCTACTCAGTGCTCTGGGGCCACCTAAATGGGAAGGAAATCCCCAAACGAGGGGATATATGTATACGTACAGCTGATTCTCTCTGCTGCACAGTGGAAACTAACACAGCATTGTGAAGCAACTACACTCCAGTAAAAATTACCTTAAAGAAACAGAGTCCCCTTTTGGAGGAGAGGAAACAAAGATACGGAAAAACTAAATATCTAGGCTTAGGTTATACAGAGAAGGAATGGATGCTAAATCCTTCAGACTCCTGCTGTGTGTATGATATGCTGTCTACAGGACTTTCACCCACGAGACAATGACAAGATTTCCTAGATAAGAAACTAAAGAAACCGAGAAACTAACCAACTAACAGCATGACACGTCACCATGACTTGCAGGGTCTTACGCTGAAGCTGAAGCTCCAGTACGCTGGCCACCTGATGCAAAGAGCTGACTCATTAGAAAAGACCCTGATGCTGGGAAAGACTGAAGGCAGGAGAAGAGGATGACAGAGGATGAGACAGTTGGATGGCATCACCAACTCAATGAACATGAGTTTGAGCAAGCTCCAGGAGGTGGTGAAGGACAGGAAGCCTGGCGTGCTGCAGTCCATGGGGTTGCAAAGAGTTGGACACAACTTTGCGACTGAACAACAACAAAGTATACCAGTCACAGCGTCTTCACAACACTTCCACCTACTCAAGAAATGAGATGAGAGCATGACTGGCTTGATTCTGCCTGCCTTACTCTTTCATGTGCATTGTTTTCAAAATGAATTTGTTAAATCAAGACCCTGAATTTTTCACATTCAGAATGATGTGCTTTGGTTAAAAGAAGGTGGGGTCTTTGTTAGAAACTCCAAATGAACTCTCATGTAAATTGTCCATATATCCTAGGATTTTAAGTAAGTAATTTCTGCATCTATGAAAACGGTTGAGGTTAATTAAGAATAACAGAAGTGTTCAATTGGTTATTTGAATTATTATTACTTGAACATTGCTTGTACTTACATACAGATTAACTGTTAGCAAAAGATGTACTTGGGGTTATTAGTCTGTAAAACCTATATTCAACAGGAAAATTTAAAAAGTTACAAGCTGACCATGCCTTTAAAAATAATTGCTGAGGTAATAAATAATCACTCCAAAGATATTCTTATTTCCTTTAAAAATAGCCACAAAAGCAAATCACATATCAAGGAACCGCCTAGCCTATATTTTGAAGAAATTTTATTCAGGAGAAGAAACATGCTATCACTAACTGAATTCTCTTTTTAATGTTGGCAACAAGTACAGATGTATAAAGTGCTTTCAATTTTATATGTATTTTTAGAAGTTGACTTTTTATCAGAGTTACACAAACTTTTCAATACTTATTTCCAACCCATTGATATGACTCTAATTCATTTCAGGCACAGAAATAAGAGGTGAAAGTTTGCTAGACTAAAAGGTGATCTGCTACTAACCAGCTACATGATGTCTTTCCCACTAAACTGCTACCTATTTTCAAACACCTTAAAATGGCCTGTGATCACTAAGGTCTAACATTATTTTCAATTGCTCTTTTATATTACCTCACTTGAATAATGTAGATATTCACGTCATGCAGAGTATTTGTGTTTTGTTCTTACGTTATTTTATGGCCAGATGAAATCTTCTAAAAACTGAAATTTCCTAAATGGTTCTCTATTTAGTAGTGGATGACAACACGTCATCTTTTGGTAATATATAAATTAATCTGTTAAATGACTTTCTTTCTCCACTCTTTGTATTGTGCTTAGTTATGTGAAGAGCTGACTGAAGTTTTGTTAGTGCCACAATACATCACCTGGATGACAACATCAAAGACTATGTATAGTCCAAAGACTTGGACCTGCCATTTATCTAGACAGGCGATAAAAGACAGCGCCATCAAATTTTAAAAAGCCACTCTAATATCACTGCCCCTTGGAAGAAAAGCTATGACAAAACTAGACAGTGTTTTAAAAGGCAGAGACGTCACTTTGCCAACAAAGGTCCACATAGTCAAAGGTATGGTTTTTCCAGTAGTCATGTACGGATGTGAGAGCTGGACCATAAAGAAGGCTGCATGCTAAAGAACTGATGCTTTCGAACTGTGGTGCTAGAGAAGACTCTTGAGAGTCCCTTGGACAGCAGGACATCAAACCACTCAATCCTAAAGGAAATCAAGCCTGAATATTCATTGGAAGAACTGACACTGAAGCTGATATTCACTGGCTACCTGATGCGGAGAGTTGACTCATTGGAAAAGACCCTGACACTGGAAAGACTGAAGGCAGGAGGAGAAGGGGACAACAGAAGATGAGATGGTTGGATGGCATCACTGACTCAATGGACATGAGTTTGAGCAAACTTTGGGAGACAGTGAAGGACAGGGAAGCCTGGCGTGCTAGAGTCCATGGGGTCGCAAAGAGTCGGACACGACTGAGCAACTGAACAACAAAAATATCACTGCAAAAGCTTCAGATACTTAAAGGAAACTAATTACTTGTGGATTTATATTGTTGCCAACATATTTAGATTGTTTAACTTTGCACTGTCAATTCTATAGTGTGTGTGTGCGTGTGCAGTTGCTTCAGTTGTGTCAGACTCTTTGCAACCCTATGGACCATAGCCCACCACAGGCTCCTTTGTCCATGGGATTTTCCTGGCAAGAACACTGGAGTGAGTTGCCATTTCCCCCTACTGGGGGGATCTTCCCAACTCAGAGATTGAACCCACGTCTCCTGTGTCTCTTGCACTGCAGGCAGATTCTTTACCACTGAGTTGCCGGGGAAGCAGGAATCTTACATTTCTTCCTGCTAATTTATGAAAATTAGTTTAAAATTTTCTAAACAGAGAAAATTCCCATTTCTGCAAAAGATGAGAATCTTGTCCTTTAAAAAAAAGGCACTACTATTAGCTGAAGTTCACATTTACTAGACCACCCAGTGCTGAAAGTCCAATCGTGACCTTGATTAATTTTCTAGATAAAGTTTCATGTTAATGTTCTTAAAAAAAAAGAATATAAACACTTGAACTAACTTTAATTACACTTTCAGCTGATGTGAATAACTCTGAGTCTAGATGAGATACTCAACTGTACTTATACAGCTACTCTATGTTACTTATGCCTCAAATCGTTCAGCAACTATGAATCACAGTTACCAATCTATAAAATGTAATCATTATCCTTTGGTACTGACGATGTCTTGTTCATTGGTAAGGAATTTATCACAAACGAACTTCTAAACCATACCACAGTTTATACCATAAAACTTAGCCAATTCTTAATCTCCCAAAACAACAAAGAAAATGAAGATAATCAGGTTCACCAGAAATCTAAAAACTGAATTTGACTTATAGGCTTTTTTATCCTAGTAATTTTGCCATCTTTCGAAGCAGAGTACAAAGGTTTTGCGTTCTTCTTCCACCCGCATTTTTAATATAAGGCTTAGAACACTGGTAGACTGAATTAAGAGCATGAAGGCTGACATCCACACAGAGTCACATATCAAAGCACAGGCCTGAAGAAAAGGAGTGTAATGTTTCAGCAGTGACTAAGGTTATATACAAGGGACCTAAATTGTTTAAAGTGATTGTGGGTATCAGGTTGAGGAAATGAGAACATACTGTTTCGCTATTTCTACCTGTCTTACTATAAGTGATCTTTAAAAATAACAACTATGTACTTCTTTTCTAAGTCAAAAATATAAGGCATTAGCATGAGGCCTAGCAGTGCTTTGTATACAGCAGGAATACAATAAAAAAAATTTCAAATAAGTGAGTTAAGGCATATATTCTACCTTGAAGAAAGGAAACTAAGGAATATAGTCCCACTAGTGGTTTAAGACCAGCAGTGACTGCTGATAGCACCCATGTATGTTTTACTGAGTAACTTTGGAAAATTCACAGCTTCCCTGAGCCCCAGTTTGCATGTAATTCAAATATTACTACACAGCACTTACAAACTGAGAAAATAACCAGTAAGTCTTATATTAGTGATTGTATAGTAAAATACAAATAACACAGATACAGATGATTAATAAAATTGTGCTTAAAACCAGGAAACTTAATAGAAATACAGAGGGGGTCATGTAGGAGAATAAATGGAGTATTATATTGTGTGGGTTAACAAAAGGCTTTTAATTTAAAAATCAGCATAAGCATAGTTCTGCCCTCTGGATTAACAAAAGCAGAAAGCTTTGCAAAACCCATGCAATGTACTAAGAAAGATCACTTAACTGATACAGCCCTCCCCAGTAAGTCAGTGGCGGGAGACATCACCAGCATAGAGTACCTTGAAGAGGTATTTGCAGATGAGACAGCCATCGGCAACTTTGGGAACTCTCTTTAAAAAAATAAACAACAACACAGAAATATTTCAGAAACCTGACATCAAGTTTACAAAAGCAAACTGAACAGCCCCAATAAGATAGCTACAAATAATCTTGATGCAGTAAACATCACTTACATCTATTACATAAGATGAACTCAATTAAGATGAACATGGGCTCTACTCAGCATGGAAATCAAACTGGTCCCTTTGTAGCCTATTCTGTTGGAGAGGCTGGGGTGGGTAAGTTACAAAAGAGAGAAGCTACTGTTCCCTGTTTATTTTCATCTCCATTACTGCTCCCCAAAATTAACAAGCTGATAATGAACGAATGCAAAATGAACAAGCTGCTGCTGCTGCTGCTAAGTCGCTTCAGTCGTGTCCGATTCTGTGAGACCCCATAGACTGCAGCCCACCAGGCCCTGCCCTCGTCCCTGGGATTCTCCAGACAAGAACACTGGAGTGGGTTGCCATTTCCTTCTCGAATGCAGGAAAGTGAAAAGTGAAAGTGAAGTCGCTCAGTCGTGTCCAACTCCTAGTGACCCCATGCACTGCAGCCCTCCAGGCTCCTCCATCCATGGGATTTTCCAGGCAAGAGTACTGGAGTGAGCCTTCTCCAAAATGAACAAGAAGCCTGATGAATTTGCTAGCCTTGCACCTCAGAATGTATACAAATGGCTAGGAAAGTTGCTCACTTATTGAACTACATGACTCAGAAAGTTAACTTTACAAATAACTGTTCTTTTTTACTGTTAAACTTTTCAAAAAGTTATAAAATTCATTTTAAGGAGCAGTTCTCTCTTTTATCAGTTTAAGAAGAGATAAAGTTTACATATTTTTTCTGAATCATGAGAACAGCACTTAATTATTTAGTAAAATAATCCTTAGTTTAACCAATGTTGACTAAATGCCTACTTTATGCAAAAACACTGTTTTTCCTACAGCTTCAAATTATTGTTTAACAATCACCATTTGGAAAAGTACTATAAATTCTTGCCTATGTTTTTTGGCATTTGGTAGAATTATACAGGAACACTCCAAAGTCAAATTTCTGAAGACATACTCCCCACAGATGGTATCTTCTTTCATAAGCAAACACTGAAATTTCAATAGGACATGGTCCCAGTTCAGTTCAGTCGCTCAGTCGTGTCCGACTCTTTGCGACCCCATGAATCGCAGCAGGCCAGGCCTCCCCGGCATTCACCAACTCCCAAAGTTCACCTGAGTGAACTCAGTGAGTTCATATAGTGAACTCAGGTCCATTGAGTCGGTGATGCCATCCAGCAATCTCATCCTCTGTCGTCCCCTTCTCCTCCTGCCCCCAATCCCTCCCAGCATCAGAGTCTTTTCCAATGAGTCAACTCTTCGCATGAGGTGGCCAAAGTACTGGAGTTTCAGCTTTAGCATCATTCCTTCCAAAGAAATCCCAGGGCTGAGCTCCTTCAGAATGGACTGGTAGGATCTCCTTGCAGTCCAAGGGACTCTCAAGAGTCTTCTCCAACACCACAGTTCAAAAGCATCAATTCTTGGGTGCTCAGCCTTCTTCACAGTCCAACTCTCACATCCATACACGACCACAGGAAAAACCATAGCCTTGACTAGACGAACCTTTGTTGGCAAAGTAATGTCTCTGCTTTTGAATATGCTATCTAGGTTGGACATAACTTTCCTTCCAAGAAGTAAGCGTCTTTTAATTTCCTGGCTGCAGTCACCATCTGCAGTGATTTTGGAGCCCCAAAAAATAAAGTCTGACACTGTTTCCACTGTTTCCCCATCTATTTGCCATGAAGTGATGGGACCAGATGCCATGATCTTCGTTTCCTGAATGTTGAGCTTTAAGCCAACTTTTTCACTCTCCACTTTCACTTCTGAGTTCCTCTTCACTTTCTGCCATAAGGGTGGTGTCATCTGCATATCTCAGGTTATTGATATTTCTCCCGGCAACCTTGATTCCAGCTTGTGTTTCTTCCAGTCCAGCGTTTCTCATGATGTACTCTGCATATAAGTTAAATAAGCAGGGTGACAATATACAACCTTGACGTACTCCTTTTCCTATTTGGAACCAGTCTGTTGTTCCATGTCCAGTTCTAACTGTTGCTTCCTGACCTGCATACAGGTTTCTCAGGAGGCAGATCAGGTGGTCTGGTATTCCCATCTCTTGAAGAATTTTCCACAGTTTATTGTGATCCACACACTCAAAGGCTTTGGCATAGTCAATAAAACAGAAATAGATGTTTTTCTGGTACTCTCTTCCTTTTTCCATGATCCAGCAGATGTTGGCAATTTGATCTCTGGTTCCTCTGCCTTTTCTAAAACCAGCCTGAACATCTGGAAGTTCACGGTTCACGTATTGCTGAAGCCTGGCTTGGAGAATTTTGAGCATTACGGACATGGTCCCACACCTTTCCAAATACTTAGACCTTTTATGAAACTAAACAGAAGCAACCAAACATGGTGAGTAATGTATAAAAAAATAAAAGGAAGGAGCTATATATAGTTGTACTATTGGCTACATCTATGTCTCTGCTATTCAGCTCTATCCTCCTACATCCATTTCCATCATTACAAACAAATATTAAATTTGGAAACATATCCAAAAGGATCTATAACCAAAGGTACCCTAGTTGAAGCCCATATTAAAAATGAATGCTCTTTCTACAACAAACAAAATGAAAATCTCTCTGCATTAAATATAAATCAGAACAGAATGCTTTTCGTTGAAAATGTTAAGAACACCAATTTTTAATGTTTAAACCATTTGTACTAGCTCTGCCTTAAAAGTAGTGTGTCTTATCTGTAGTCACTTACATAATCAAAAAGTTATCAAAGTAAAAACAATTTTTAGGAAAACTGTGGTTAAAGTAATTTTACTTAAAAAAAAAAAGTCTCGAGTAAGATTCATCATGTTCAGATTTACGTCATGGTTTAATCAATACCTGGTACAAAATGGGAAACAACTACTGAATCTATTATGAAGCTCAATTTATACTTTAGGGTTTTTTCCAGCTGTTAACATGTTAGCCTTTATGACCTGGTTATGTGTAATATTTTGATTCTGGCTGTGGAACACCATCTGAAAATTTTAAGAACTAAAACATTTCCACTTATTTGTAGGCATTAACTGTTTTGATCATAATTTAATATCTCACTTGAGGTCAGTTATAAGCAACCAGAAGTGTCCAGACCAAAAGAAAATCCACCAGATTCCAATGATCTGTAGTCACAGTTCAGCACCCCTCTTGTTCTGTAAATGGAAAGGTGAGGCCCAGAGAGCGCCCACCTGGACCCAGCACCTCTGTTCCCCGCATCCTCATGCTCACCTACTCCTTCGGCCGTAGACAAGATCTGACAGATGAGAGAATCAGTCGACTGGCTTTCCTGGTTGAACATGAGTTCTTACTACAGTCTCGTAAATGGGAAAAATAACGGGGCAGTAAACACACAGTGTGAATGGGGTAAATATTTTCATATAAAATTTAAATCCTTAGCTTAGATGGTGCCTATATATATACATATATATGAATGGCAAAGCTTACATTATTTCAAAGTGGCTCAAGGAGTGGCTTGTTAGTAGAAAACATTCTCATTTTCAATTGAAATTAAAACGTTTTGTTTTAAAGTATACAATAATATTTATTTATATATTTTGCTTAAATTATTTATAATATATAAAAGACATAATACATATATGATATACCTGAACAAGAATATAGGTATATTAATACACAAATACTTGAAATGTACTTACATAGTTCATATGTAATTTATGTTACACATTTCATATGAAATTAATATGTAACATTATATATTCAAATCTATTACATATATATAATGTTATATATTTAACATTAAACATACAATGTTAGGACAGATGAGACAAGACCAAATATTTAAACCAAACAAACCGAAAATGTTTTGTTCAAGAACAAAAGTCATTCAAATGGACCATTATAATTATATAATATATGGTGATACTAGGTGCTAGTTTCTAAAATTTTATCCAAATGAAGAATCTACTCAGAAATGGATACGCAATAAAAGAATGCTTAATTATACTGAAGATATAGTATTTCCTGACTTTGAAAGCAGATAATTTTCAAAAACAAATAACTAAGTAAATCAACTTTATAATCTTTATATTAACATGGAAAATGGCCACTATACAGAAAAGACTACTGTTTTAAACCAATCAATCAGCCTTGGTGATAAGATTGAATGTAACAGCAATCCATAAATACATTTATTCTTCCCTTTTTTTCTTGTTAGCCCTTGTTACAACTTTAGCTTTCTATTTATTTTGATTCCTTTGATGACTGAGCTACATTATCCTGATTGATAAAGTCTGATAAATGCTAACAACTATAAAATGTGAACTTTTAGCCTCTGTTGTATTTAGTCTTATTTTCTCTTTGTGCGTGTATACTTTTCTAATAAGCCTACAAGTAGATGATTTTACTTTTATGTAATTAAAGATGGATTCCTGAAAAGATCCCTAGATTTGTAAATTGATTGCCATTTATAAGGCATATAACAAGACTGATAATCAATGATCAGACAGTAAGTCAGAATTTTCACAAGTTTTCTTTTTAAACTGGGAATACCAGATAGAATATACTCTATTCTGTCATTAATACTAATAATGTTCAAGTTTGTACTGCTTGAAATTTTGAATCTTTAACCATGTATTTGTATGTAAGAGAAAAACCACTCAGTGAAGCAATATTTACAACTGCAATATGCACTGTAATTCAGCTAACAGTGAAACAGTATCTTTTCTACGTAGCCATTTTCCACTTTTTAGTAGCTTCTAAAATTAAAATATTATATACAACTTATCTTACACTTCTTAAAAGTTTGCTTTAAAATGCCATTTACAGGTAAATGTAGGTACACTGAAATAGTATTTGGTTATTTGATTGAACAATTTTTAAAAACTGAGCACCAAAATTATGCAAATACTCTACATTTGATAAGTCATAGTCACTTTAAAGAAAAAGAATATAGGAAGAATTTTAACCAAATAAAAATATTAGATCATATGCAAGAACAACTCATGGAAATTAGAAAATCAGAAAAATGTAGGAACTGAAATTATGATGCTTTCCAAAAATGAATGAAAGTCCATTGTGCAATCTTTTCCCTGTTCTACAATATGAGAAATATTTACTTCCTTTAAATGAGCAATATTTGAGCACTAAGTGATCTAAACTGTTGAAGTTATGCAACAAAAATTTTACTAAGAAAAAACTTTCCATTACTGAAAATAAACCAAATACGATTTGATAATTACAAGTACAAATTAGCTCTACGCTAATTTGCAAAAATCATAAGATCAAACTGGGAATGTCCTATTATTTTTCTGGCAGGGACTCAAAAGGCTACAGACACAGGTAAACAAACACAAATATGAATTACCATCAGAAACCATCATTTCCTGCTAACTCCCAGAAATGGATTACCTACTAGACTCACAAAGTTTTTTAACTCTATCCTATATTTACAAAAAAAACACACACACAAAATATCCTAGGCAATTCTATCAATGGTAGCTATTATTTAATAAGTCTTTTCATAATGCTTTCTTCCATGTTGTACTCCCTTCTCAGAACTTAACTCTAAATTGTAATTCTTTCATTTGAAGGACTTTTGAAGGGACGTTCACAAAAAATAAACTTGAAAAACTCTCCAGGGGTAACCAGGTTTAAAACCATTAATAAACCTCTCCTTCCGTAAGTAAGAAAATCCTTAAATGTGAAGGTTAAAAATTCCTTGAAAATTACGGTTTGGTTCTAAAATATAAAAACTGTTTTGTTCCTATCTCCAAATAAAATATAAAAACTTGAGATATCTTTCTTGCTCTTCACCTAAAAACACCTACAACAAATAACACTAATTAAGTGTTAGTGTGATTGTATGACAATCACATACTTCAAACAGGAGCAAATCACCACGTATGTGGCCATTGTGTGTTTCAGAATTTTAAACATTAAAAACCATATATAATGTGAAACTAAGACAAGAAAAATATTTCAGATGTTTCAAAACAGAAATAAACTTTCAAGTGAAACATAAGAATAAAATAATGAACTACCAATAATAATTATGTAAGAAGACTAGTATCAAGGGAGAAAAAGTCATAGGTCAAAACTCAAAATAATGAGTTCCACATGATGTACATGATTAATTCTTTTTTATTCTAGATTAATTTAAAAAATTCATTCCACAAAACAAATAAAGTCATAATCTGGAAGTTAGGAAATGAGACGAATAAACATGAACATACATTCAATCTCATTTGTAAATAAAAACAAATTAAAATAACAAAATGTTGTATATATTTCATATTAATAGAAGACCAAAAATATTTTCCCCTTACCAAATTAAAAATAGTAAAATAATAGTATAATGAGCATATGAGAAAATAACCATATATACTATTGTTGGTAAAACCTGATAGATGATAGATTATATAGCAATATACATTAAACATAATACATATATATCATAATATGTATACCCTTTAATTTCAGTAATTACAATTCTAAGAATGCATTAGCTACTATCATTAATAGAAAACAATTTTAAAGAATTAGAAAACTGAAAATTTTTTTCAGTGATATATGACAGCATGTTTATGAAAGAGAAATTTGGTAAAAAATTTTGATAAGTAAATATGACATTAACTATGGTTCATTTATACAACTGAATATTATATATATGTTTAAAATGAAATGGCAATATAAACAAGAGAAGATAGATGCTCAAAAACCTGTACATGACTTTTCATAACAGTACTATTATAATAGTAATGTTGCTGTAGAAAAAAATGGAAACAATCTAAATGTCCATTAAATGATTAATGAATACACAAAATGTGGTGTATTTATAGAATGGAACATTATTCAGCCTTTAAAAGGAATGAAGTTCTAGTAGCTGTACAAGAAGGATTAGCCTTGAAAACATGCTAAATTAAAGAAGCCAAACATAAAAGCCACATATTTTACAGCTTCATTTACATGAAGTGTGCAGAAGTAAATCCATAAGGACCAAAATTATATTAGTGGTTTCTAGGAAATGGGGTAGGGGGAGAAAAGGAAGTGCCTGCTCAGTGGATACAGAGGTTCTTTTATAATATAATGAAAATGTCCTAGAACTGACAGCAGGGATAGTCATACAACACTGTGCATATACTAAAATCCAGTGTATTGCACACTTTACAATGGTTAAAATAGTGAACTTTATGTTATATGAATTTAATCTCAAGTCTTAAAATGCTAATAAAACAAAATGATGTGGAAAAATATAGTATGACTAATGGCAAAACACAGGTCATAACAAAGAAAATACACATATTGTCTATGTATACATATTCAGATGTGATAGATATACGGAAAGTTGCTAGCTGCAACTGATTCTGGGATTTCTGGAAGGTTTTATTAATATTTCTAAGGTTTTATATGTGAACCTCTCATTATTTTTACATGAAGTGGGAGTAAAAGGGAAGGCAGAAAACAACTGACAGTCCAAGATGATGAAAGCATACATATACAGAAAGGGGTTAAATTAAGGAATCGTGCTAGAGCTTTACCATTTTCTTCCTTTCTTTCCTTTTTTTAAAAACACAGTAGAACATTAACAAGAATATAAACAAAGTCAAATAGTCCACATGGCCTTTATGGGATAAAATCTTGAGGAAAGAGGTTTTTCAAAAGGCATCAGAAAAACAAGAAATGATAAGGGCTATAGGCTTCAATTCAGTTCAGTCGCTCAGTCGTGTCTGACTCTTTGTGACCCCATGAATCACAGCACACCAGGCCTCCCTGTCCATCACCAACTCCCAGAGTTCACTCAGACTCACGTCCATTGTGTCAATGACGCCATCCAGCCATCTCATCCTCTGCCGTCCCCTTCTCCTCCTGCCCCCAATCCCTCCCAGCATCAGAGTCTTTTCCAATGAGTCAACTCTTCGCATGAGGTGGCCAAAGTACTGGAGTTTCAGCTTTAGCATCAGTCCTTCCAAAGAAATCCAGGGCTGATGTCCTTCAGAATGGACTGGTTGGATCTCCTTGCAGTCCAAGGGACTCTCAAGAGTCTTCTTCTCCAACACCACAGTTCAAAAGCATCAATTCTTGGGTGCTCAGCCTTCTTCACAGTCCAACTCTCACATCCATACATGACCACAGGAAAAACCATAGCCTTGACTAGACAGGCCTTTGTTGGCAAAGTAATGTATCTGCTTTTGAATATGCTATCTAGCTTGGACATAACTTTCCTTCCAAGGAGTAAGCGTCTTTTAATTTCATGGCTGCAGTCACCATCTGCAGTGATTTTGAAGCCCAGAAAAATAAAGTCTGACACGGTTTCCACTGTTTCCCCATCTATTTCCCATGAAGTGATGGGACCGGATGCCATGATCTTCGTTTCCTGAATGTTGAGCTTTAAGCCAACTTTTCCACTCTCCACTTTCACTTTCATCAAGAGGCTTTTTAGTTCCTCTTCACTTTCTGCCATAAGGGTGGTGTCATCTGCATCTCAGGTTATTGATATTTCTCCCAGCAATCTTGATACCAGCTTGTGCTTTTTCCAGCCCAGCATTTCTCATGATGTACTCTGCATATAAGTTAAATAAGCAGGGTGACAATATATAGCCTTGACGTACTCCTTTTCCTATTTGGAACCAGTCTGTTGTGCCATGTCCAGTTCTAACTGTTGTTTCCTGACCTGCATACAGATTTCTCAAAAGGCAGATCAGGTGGTCTGGTATTCCCATCTCTTGAAGAATCTTCCACAGTTTATTGTGATCCACACAGTCAAAGGCTTTCGCATAGTCAATAAAGCAGAAATAGATGTTTTTCTGGAACTCTCTTGCTTTTTCCATGATCCAGCGGATGTTAGCAATTTGATCTCTGGTTCCTCTGCCTTTTCTAAAACCAGCTTGAACATCAGGAAGTTCATGGTTAACGTACTCCTGAATCCTGGCTTGGAGAATTTTCAGCATTACTTTACTAGCGTGTGAGATGAGTGCAATTGTGCGGTAGTTTGAGCATTCTTTGGTATTGCCTTTCTTTGGGAATGGAAGGAAAACTGACCTCTTCCAGTCCTGTGGCCACTGCTGAGTTTTCCACATTTGCTGGCATATTGAGTGCAGCACTTTCACAGCATCATCTTTCAGGATTTGAAACAGCTTAACTGGAATTCCATCACCTCCACTAGCTTTGTTTGTAGTGATGCTTTCTAAGGCCCACTTGACTTTACATGCCAGGATGTCTGGCTCTAGGTCAGTGATCACACCATTGTGATTATCTGGGTCGTGAAGATCTTTTTTGTACAGTTCTTCCATGTATTCTTGCCACCTCTTCTTAATATCTTCTGCTTCTGTTAGGTCCATACCATTTCTGTCCTTTATCGAGCCCATCTTTGCATGACATGTTCCCTTAGTATCTCTAATTTTCTTGACGAGATCTCTAGTCTTTCCCATTCTGTTGTTTTCCTCTATTTCTTTGCATTGATCGCTGAGGAAGGCTTTCTTATCTCCTTGCTATTCTTTGAACTCTGCATTCAGATGCTTATATCTTTCCTTTTCTCCTTTGCTTTTCACTTCTCTTCTTTTCACAGCTATTTGTAAGGCCTCCCCAGACAGCCATTTTGCTTTTTTGCATTTCTTTTCATTGGGATGGTCTTGATCCCTGTCTCCTGTACAATGTCACGAACCTCATTCCATAGTTCATCAGGCACTCTATCTATCAGATCTAGGCCCTTAAGTCTATTTCTCACTTCCACTGTATAATCATAAGGGATTTGATTTAGGTCATACCTGAATGGTCTAGTGGTTTTCCCTACTTTCTTCAATTTCAGTCTGAATTTGGCAATAAAGAGTTCATGGTCTGAGCCACAGTCAGCTCCTGGTCTTGTTTTTGTTGACTGTATAGAGCTTCTCCATCTTTGGCTGCAAAGAACATAATCAATCTGATTTCGGTGTTGACCATCTGGTGATGTCCATGTGTAGAGTCTTCTCTTGTGTTGTTGGAAGAGGGTGTTTGCTATGATCAGTGCATTTTCTTTTCAAAACTCTATTAGTCTTTGCCCTGCTTAATTCCATATTCCAAGGTCAATACATACATATTTATGTATTTAGGAATACATAAAAGTACAGGAATATGATTTTAATCAAAAAAGATATATGAAGAAGAGGAAACTTGAGTGACACTTCAATGTTTCCAGTTACATTTTTTTAACCATACTTACAAACTGAAGTTCTCTGTGTTTAGACTCTACATAGCTGCTTATTTACTACTTGAACTTTAAATGTACTACCCTACATAGAGGTTAATTTTATTTCCTATACAATTTAAGGGCCTTCCCCATGGCTCCATGGTAAAGAATCTGCCTGTCAATGCAGGTTGAAACCCCGGGTCAGGAAGATCCCCTGGGGAAGGAAATGGCAACCCACTCCAGTATTCTTGTCTGGGAAATCCCATGGACAGAGGAGTCTGGCGGGCTACAGTCCATGGAGTCACAAGAGCACAGTACAACTTAGCAACTAAAACATACAATTTAAGACGTTGAACAAAAATAACCATCTACACATAACCCTGGATGTTTCAAGAATGTTTGAATATTATGATTTTCTGAGATTCAAAATCTGCTAAAGTTTTCCTACACTTACAAGTATATCATCGAAGTACATTCCAAGAACAGAGTGGCCTTGTCCACTGTCTAAAAGCCAAACTCTGGCAACCTTCAGAGCCACTTTCTTTTCTATTGTATCATGTTTTTTTGGCCTGAGTAGGTGAGTTTTTTTGGGTGAGTTGTGTTCAAATGTTACTGCAGAAACAATTCAAGTCTCATTTTATGTGCGAACTAAGAATCAAAAGTTGGAAAACATTCAAAAATGAACAAAGAAAATTCAAAAACCAAATGAAGAGGTTTATCTTTACCACTGTTTCTAACAGTGTTTACACCACACTTCAAAAGGTGGCCTCATGGGGAGGTAACTATTTATTATTTAAGTCAGGAAGAGCTTTGAGGTTCAAGCCAGTGTTCCTGAACAATGCTTAGGTATCATAACAGTTCAACTGGATAGCAGAAATTCTAAAATGTCAAGTCACAGACATTCTACCTTATTTTAAGAGTCTGAATCCAGATGCTATCACAAAAAAAAAATAAACCAAAAAAATCCCACCAAAAAACAGCCCAGAGATTAGTACTCAGGGGATCAGGAAGTGGAAATTTCTCAAGAGCTCTGTTCTTCAACAAATATTCACTATGTGCCTACCATATCCCAAGCACTGTTCCAGAAATCTAGGTGATGTCAATGAACGAAACAAAGATCTTTACCCTAATGAAGCTTATACTTTAGCAGAGGTAAAGGAATACAATAAACAATAATCATGAAGATGGAGGAGGAATAGGACAGGGAGACCACTTTCTGCCCCACAAATTCATCAAAAGAACATTTGAACGCTAAGAAAATTCCACAAAACAACTTCTGAACGCCGGCAGAGGACATCAGGCACCCAGAAAAGCAGCCCATGGTCTTCAAAAGGAGGTAGGAAAAATATAAGAGACAAAGGAGGTAGGGACGGAGCTCCGACCCGGGAAGGGAGTCTTAAAAAAGAGAGAAGTTTCCAAACACCAGGAAACACTCTCACTGCCAAGTCTGTGTCGAGCCTTGGAACCACAGAGGGCAACATAACAGGGAGGAAAAATAAATAAATAATTAAAACCCACAGATTATGTGTCCAACAGTAACTCCCCCAGCGGAGAAGCAGCGCAGATGCCTGCATTCACCACTAGCAAGCCGGGGCTGGGCAGGGAGGCGCGGGCTGCACTGCTTAGCGTAAGGACCGGGCCTGAATGCCCCGAGGGCAATCTGAGGGAACTAACTTGGGATAGCAAACCAAACTGTGGGATAGCTACCATGCGAAAAGCCCTAACCTAAGACGCTGCCACGCCCACTCACAGAACAAAGGACTGAGCAGAGCTAGCCTGCTGCAGACCATCCCCCTCCCGTGACAGGCAGCCAGAGCCGGAAGGGGGCAATCGAGGCCCCAGAGAGGCATTATCTACCAAACTGCAAGCAGCTTGGCTGCTAACCAAGACTTCTTGGGATTCTGGATGGTCAACATCCGCCTGAGAAGGTATGCCAGTTGTACACCCAGAAAACCGAGCGGCAGGGACGGGGCAGGTGATAAGTTACCTCGACCGCGCTCGCCAAACACCTCATCACCTGAGCTGCTCAGACCTGGGAAGGGCACAAAACGCAGGCCCAACCGAGTCTGCGCCTCTGAGGACTATCCAACTGCCTGAACCTGAGCGGCTTAGACCTGGGAAGTGCATACAACCCAGGGCCAGCCTCAGACAGTTCCCAGCAGGGCAACCTAGAGCCTGAGCAGTGTGGACAGGGAGGGCACATGCGCGGTGAGCTGGGGCAGGCCCAGTGTGGCTGAGGCACTGCGAGCACACGCCAGTGTTATTTGTTTGCAGCGTCCCTCCCTCCCACAGTGTGACTGAACAAGTGAGCCTAAAAAAGTGTCCACCACCACCTCCTTGGGCCAGGGTGGAAATCAGACACTGAAGAGATCAGCAAACAGAAGAAGCTAAAACAGAGGGAACCGCCTTGGAAGTGACAGATGCAATAGATTAAAACCCTGTAGTTAATATCGACTACATAGGAAGGGGCCTACAGATCTTGAGAAATATAAGACGGATCAAGGAACTATCCAAAAATGAACTGACCTCACACTGCCCACAACACCACCAGAGAAAGTCCTAGATATATTTTTACTATTTTTACAATCATTCTTTAATTTAAAATTTTTTTAAGTCCTCTGTTACTCCTTTAATTTTCATTTTTATAACCTACTACTACTTTGCAAAAAAAAAAAAAAGAGAGAGACGCTATTTTTTAAAGCAAACTTCATATATATATATTTTATAACTTTTGTGACTTTGTTTTTTTTTTTTTTTCTTTTTCTTCAATATTGTGTTTTTGAAAATCCAACCTCTACTCTAGATTTTTAATCTTTGCTTTTTGGTATTTATTTTTAATTTTGTACCTTTACAAACCAAATCTTCAGTACCCATTTTTACTTGGGAGTGAGATTACTGGTTGACTGCTCTCTCCCACTTTAGACTCTCCTTTTTCTCCACCAGGTCACCTTTATCTCCTCCCTCTCCCTTCTCTTCTCTACCCAACTCTGTGAATCTCTTTGTGTGTTCCAGATGGTGGAGAACACTTAGGGAATTCATTACTGGCTGGATCTGTCTCTCTCCTTTTGATTCCCTCCTTTATCCTCCTGGCCACCTCTGTCTCCTTCCTCCCTGTTCTCTTCTCTGTGTAACTCTGTGAACATCTCTGAGTGGTTCAGACTGTGGAGCGCACATAAGGGAAGTGATTACTGGCTAGCTTGCTCTCTCCTCTTTTCATTCCACCTCATCTCATCCTGGTCACCTCTCTCTCCCTCCTCCCTCTTCTCTTCTCCATGTAACTCTGTGAACCTCTCTGGGTATCCCTCACTGTGGAGAAACTTTTCATCTTTAACCTAGATGTTTTATCAATGGTGCTGTATAGATGGAGAATTCTTGAGGCTACTGTAAAAATAAGACTGAAAACCAGAAGCAAGAGGCTTAAGTCCAAATCCTGAGAACACCAGAGAACTCCTAACTCCAGGGAAAAATAATTGACAGGAGCTCATCAAATGCCTCCATAACTACACTGAAACCAAGCACCACCCAAGGGCCAACAAGTTCCAGAGCAAGACACACCATGCAAATTCTCCAGCAACACAGGAACAGAGCCCTGAGCTACAATATACAGGCTGCACAAAGTAACTCCAAACCCACTGACATCTCATAACTCATTACTGGACACTGCATTGCACTCCAGAGAGAAGAAATCCAGCTCCACCCACCAGAACACTGACACAAGCTTCTCTAACCAGGAAATTTTGATAAGCCACCCATGCAACCCTACCCACAGTGAGGCAACTCCACAATAAAGAGAATTCCACAAACTGCCAGAATACAGAAAGGCCACCCCAAACACAGCAATATTAACAAGATGAAGAGACAGAGGAATACCCAGCAGGTAAAGGAACAGGATAAATGCCCACCAAACCAAAAAAAAGAGGAAGAGACAGGGAATCTACCTGATAAAGAATTCCGAATAATGATAGTGAAAATAATCCAAAATCTTGAAAACAAAATGCAATCACAGATAAATAGCCTGGAGATAAGGAATAAGAAGATGCAAGAAAGTTTTAACAAGGACCTAGAAGAAATAAAAAAGAGTCAATATATAATGAATAATGCAATAAATGATATCAAAAACACTCTGCTGATGCTGGCTAAGTCGTTTCACTCGTGTCCGACTCTGTGCGACCCCATAGACGGCAGCCTACCAGGCTCCCCTGTCCCTGGGATTCTCCAGGCAAGAACACTGGAGTGGGTTGCCATTTCCTTCTCCAATGTAGGAAAGTGAAAGTCAAGTTACTCAGTCGTGTCCGACTCTTCGCGACCCCATGGACTGTAGCCCACCAGGCTCCTCCGTCCGTGGGAAACACTCTAGAGGGAACAAATAGTAGAATAATGGAGGCAGAAGATAGGATTAGTGAGGTAGAAGATAAGATGGTAGAAATAAATAAATCAGAGAGAAAAAAGAAAAACGAATTAAAAGAAATTAGGACAATCTCAGAGACCCCTGGGACAATGTTAAACGCCCCAACATTCTAATCATAGGAGTCCCAGAAGAAGACACAAAGAAAGACCATGAGAAAATACTTGAGGAGATAATAGTTGAAAACTTCCTTAAAATGGGGAAGGAAATAATCACCCAAGTCCAAGAAACACAGTGTCCCAAATACGATAAACCCAAGGTGAAACACCCCAAGACACATATTAATCAAATTAACAAAGATCAAACACAAAGAACAAATATTAAAAGCAGCAAAGGGAAAACAACAAATAACACACAAGGGGATTCCCATAAGGATAACAGCTGATCTTTCAATAGAAACTCTTCAGGCCAGGAGGAAATGTCAGGACATACTTAAAGTGATGAAAGAAAATAACCTACAGCCCAGATTAGTGTACCCAGCAAGGATCTCATTCAAATATGAAGGAGAAATCAAAAGCTTTACAGACAAGCAAAAGCTGAGAGAACTCAGTACCATCAAACCAGCTCTCCAACAAATGCTTAATGGTGTATAAACTCGAACCCAAAACAATAAAGTAAATGGCAACAGGATCATACTTATCAATAATTACCTTAAATGTAAATGGGTTGAATGCCCCAACCAAAAGATAAAGACTGGCTGAATGGATACAAAAACAAGACCCCTATATATGTTGTCTACAGAGACCCACCTCAAAACAAAGGACACATACAGACTGAAAGTGAAGAGCTGGAAAAAGATATTCCATGCAAATAGAGACCAAAAGAAAGCAGGAGTAGCAATACTCATAGCAGATAAAATAGACTTTAAAACAAAGGCTGTGAAAAGAGACAAAGAAGGACACTACATAATGATCAAAGGATCGATCCAAGAAGAAGATATAACAATTATAAATATACATGCACCCAACATAGCAGCACCGCAATATGTAAGACAAATGCTAATGAGTATGAAAGGGGAAATTAACAATAACACAATAATAGTGGGAGACTTTAATATCCCACTCACACCTATGGATAGATCAACTAAACAGAAAATTAACAAGGAAACACAAACTTTAACAGATGCAATAGACATGTTAGACCTAATTGATATCTATAGGATATTTCACCCCAAAACAATGAATTTCACCTTTTTCTCAAGCACACATGGAACATTCTCCAGGATAGATCACATCCTAGGCCATAAATCTAGCCTTGGTAAATTCAAAAAAATTGAAGTCATTCCAAGCATCTTTTCTGACCACAATGCAGTAAGATTAGATGTCAATTACAGGAGAAAAACTATTAAAAATTCCAACATATGGAAGCTGAACAACACGCTGCTGAATAACCAACAAATCACAGAAGAAATCAAAATATGCATAGAAACAAATGAAAACGAAAACACACAACCCAAAACCTGTGGGACACTGTAGAAGCAGTGCTAAGGGAAAGGTTCATAGCAATACAGACATACCTCAAAAAACAAGAAAAAAGTCAAATAAATAGCCTAACTCTACACCTAAAGCAACTAGAAAAGGAAGAAATGAAGAACCCCAGGGTTAGTAGAAGGAAAGAAATCTTAAAAAATTAGGGCAGAAATAAATGCAAAAGAAACAAATGAGACCATAGCAAAAATCAACAAAGCCAAAAGCTGGTTCTTTGAGAAAATAAATAAAACTGACAAACCATTAGCCAGACTCATCAAGAAACAAAGGGCGAAAAATCAAATCAACAAAATTAGAAATGAAAATGGAGAGATCACAACAGACAACACAGAAATACAAAGGATCATAAGAGACTACTATCGGCAACTATGTGCAAATAAAATGGATAACTTGGAAGAAATGGACAAATTCTTAGAAAAGTACAACATTCAAAACTGAACCAGGAAGAAATAGAAAATCTTAACAGACCAATCACAAGCACAGAACTTGAAACTGTAATCAGAAATCATCCAGCAAACAAAACCTCAGGACCAGATGGCTTCACAGCTGAATTCTATCAAAAATTTAGAGAAGAGCTAACACCTATCCTACTCAAACTCTTCCATAAAATTGCAGAGGAAGGTAAACTTCCAAACTCATTCTATGAGGCCACCATTACCCTAATACCAAAACCAGACAAAGATGCCACAAAAAAAGAAAACTACAGGTCAATATCACTGATAAACATAAATGCAAAAATCTTTAACAACATTCTAGCAATCAGAATCCAACAACACATTAAAAAGATCATAAATCATGACCAAAAGGGCTTTATCCCAGGGATGCAAGGATTCTTTAATATCCGCAAATCAACCAATGTAATACACCATATTAACAAATTGAGAAATAAAAACCATATGATTATCTCAATAGATGCAGAGAAAGCCTTTGACAAAATTCAACATCCATTTATGATAAAAACTCTCCAGAAAGCAGGAATAGAAGGAACATACCTCAACATAATAAAAGCTATATATGACAAACCCAGAGCAAACATTATCCTCAATGGTGAAAAATTGACAGCATTTCCCCTAAAGTCAGGAACAAGACAAGGGTGCCCACTTTCACACTACTATTCAACATAGTTTTGGAATTTTGGCCACAGCAATCAGAGCAGAAAAAGAAATAAAAGGAATCCAGATTGGAAAAGAAGTAAAACTCTCACTGTTTGCAGATGACATGATCCTCTACATAGATAACCCTAAAGACTCCACCAGAAAATTACTAGAGCTAATCAATGAATAAAGTAAAGTTGCAGGATATAAAATCAACACACAGAAATCCCCTGCATTCCTACATACTAATAATGAGAAAACAGAAAGAGAAATTAAGGAAACAATTCCATTCACCATTGCAACGAAAAGAAGAAAATACTTAGGAATATATCTATCTAAAGAAACTAAAGACCTATATATAGAAAACTATAAAACACTGGTGAAAGAAATCAAAGAGGACACTAATAGATGGAGAAATATATACCATGTTCATGGATCGGAAGAATCAATATAGTGAAAATGAGTATACTACCCAAAACAATCTATAGATTCAATGCAATCCCTATCAAGCTACCAATGGTATTTTTCACAGAGCTAGAACAAATAATTTCACAATTTGTATGGAAATACAAAAAACCTCAAATAGCCAAAGAAATCTTGAGAAAGAAGAATGGAACTGGAGGAATAAACCTGCCTGACTTCAGGCTATACTACAAAGCCACAGTCAAAAAGACAGTATGGTACTGCCACAAAGACAGAAACACAGATCAATGGAATAGATCTGTATATGGATCTATTGGAATCGATCTAATGGAATAGAAAGCCCAGAGATAAATCCGTGCACCTATGGACACCTTATCTTTGACAAAGGAGGCAAGAATATACAATGGAGAAAAGACAATCTCTTTAACAAGTGGTGCTGGGAAAAGTGGTCAGCCACTTGTAAAAGAATATAAGTAGAACACTTTCTAACACCATACACAAAAATAAACTCAAAATGGATTAAAGATCTAAACGTAAGACCAGAAACTATAAAACTCCTAGAGGAGAACACAAGCAAAACACTCTCCGACATACATCACAGCAGGATCCTCTATGACCCACCTCCCAGAATATTGGAAATAAAAGCAAAAATAAACAAATGGGACCTAATTAAACTTAAAAGCTTCTGCACAACAAAGGAAACTATAGGCAAGGTGAAAAGACAGCCTTCACAATGGGAGAAAATAATAGCAAATGAAGCAACTGACAAACAACTAATCTCAAAAATATACAAGCAACTCCTACAGCTCAATTCCAGAAAAATAAATGACCCAATCAAAAAATGGGCCAAAGAACTAAACAGACATTTCTCCAAAGAAGACATACAGATGGCTAACAAACACATGAAAAGATGCTCAACATCACTCATTATCAGAGAAATGCAATCAAAACCACTATGAGGTACCATTTCACACCAGTCAGAATGGCTGCGACCCAAAAGTCTACGAGCAATAAATGCTGGAGAGGGTGTGGAGAAAAGGGAACCCTCTTACACTGTTGGTGGGAATGCAAACTAGTACAGCCACTATGGAGAACAGTGTGGAGATTCCTTAAAAAACTGGAAATAGAACTGCCATACGACCCAGCAATCCCACTGCTGGGCATACACACTGAGGAAACCAGAATGGAAAGAGACACGTGTACCCCAATGTTCATCACAGCACTGTTTATAATAGCCAGGACATGGAAGCAACCTAGATGTCCATCAGCATACGAATGGATAAGAAAGCTGTGGCACATATACACAATGGAGTATTACTCAGCCATTAAAAAGAATACATTTGAATCAATTCTCATGAGGTGGATGAAATTGGAGCCTATTCTACAAAGTGAAGTAAGCCAGAAAGAAAAACACCAATACAGCATACTAACACATATATATGGAATTTAGAAAGATGGTAACAATAACCCTGTATGCGAGACAGCAAAAGAGACACAGATGTATAGAACGGTCTTTTGGACTCTGTTGGAGAGGGCAAGGGTGGGATGATTTGGGAGAATGGCATTGAAACATGTATAATATCATATGTGAAACGAATCGCCAGTCCAGGTTCGATGCAGGATACAGGATGCTTGGGCTGGTGCACTGGGATGACCCAGAGGGATGGTACGGGGAGGGAGTTGGGAGGGGGGTTCAGGATGGGGAACACGTGTACACCCATGGCAGATTCATGTTGATGTATGGCAAAATCAATACAATATTGTAAAGTAATTAGCCTCCAATTAAAATAAATAAATTTATATTTAAAGAACAACAACAAAAAGGTTAAAAAAAAAAAAAAAGAATCCCTTACTTTTAATCAGAGGTGTTTAGTAATTTGCCCAAGGTCACAGAATTTATAATGGGTGGAGCCAAAGCTAACAGCCAATTTTGCTTGACTCTATTCTAATACTTTTATCATAGCTTTGCTTTCTCTTTCAGAATCCCTTTAATCATACAACACCTAATAACCTGAAATACAGTTTTGTGTAACATACTTTATCAGGAGGGGGGTTCAGGATGGGGAACACGTGTATACCCGTGGTGGACTCATGTTGATGTATGGCAAAACCAATACAATATTGTAAAGTAATTGGCCTCCAATTAAAATAAATAAATGTATTAATATCACATATGTCAGAAGTTAAGACTTTAGAAAATAAGCAGGACAGGAAAAAGAGGTCAGGAATGCTTCAGGTGAAAGGAGGTGAGGTGAGTTCTAATTTAAAATATGCTAGAAGGGTTTACACTTCAATGAACAGTTTTGAAACAGATGGGGATTTAACCATTCAGATGGAGATGTGCAACGGTGTTCTATGATAGCAGTGTCTGGTTACTCAAGAAAAAGGAGAAGACCAATAAGGCTAGAGCACAGCAATTTAAAAACAGAGAGAGGATTCTCTGTGCATAGTGTAACTAGAGAACAATGTTGAGAACTGAGGCAAAATCTAAACTCAAAGTGAGTCAGGAAGCCCAAAGTTAGGAAGTTTAATTAGCAGATTAATTCATAGGAAATTTGATACATCAATAGTATCTTATATTTGGCCATTTGATATATCAATAGTATCTCATTATATTTGTTCCTGTTTTCTTTAATTAGTAGTATATTACTAATTAATAGGCTTTAGTCTTCTACGATACTCAGAGCTTTTTCATTTTAATCAGCTATTTTTCATATAACCTTTACAAAATTCACCACTATATCCCATCTCTATATCACCCAGTTGAAGTTTTCAAGATGTTTTTTTCAAGATTGTTTCTGACCACTTTACTGCTAAATTTCATATTTTTCTTAAACTGTCTGGTCTTGACTACTACGGTCAAAGTTACACATGACATTTTAAAACTGAAATTTAAATTTTTATTTGAGGCACTTTTATGTCTTTCTTGTGTGGACTCCTCTCTGACCCAAGAAGGCAGAAAGGATTATTCACTCTTTTGTGCTACATCACACTCGTTAATACTTCTACTATAACTCAACGACAATAATCTACATCATTGTTTGTTAATGTACCTTCCCTTTGCCCTCCGGAACTGATTTCATGCAAAAGCATGCCTTATTAATCCTTGTATCCCATACGGTAGCAGAGGATCTAGATAGATTGTTAAATAAGAGAATGAATGGTATAAATATGGTGTGTGTGTGTGAAGATTAGGGGATAAAAGAAAAAAAGGAAGGCATATGTGCAATGTCAAGGTTAAAGCCATGTGCTCCAGGAAAAGTATAGGGAACTCATACTATGACTTGTTGCCAAAGCAGAGGAACAATATAGAGTTATATTAAGCCAAGAAAAATGTGAAGGAGTGATGGCTATCTTCCTTGGGGTTTCTTTCTATTATGTTAGGAAACTTACTCAACTTCCTAAGGTAACCAAGAATCAAGGAATGGTAATTTTAAGTATTACAACGAAAGAGTGGGATCTTTGTCATTTTAAAATGTTTTAATGGGAACTGACAGAACTAGAGGAAGTTATAAACATATATTTTAATGTACAATAAGTTTGCTGTTGGCATTCAGAGTGCTCAGTCTCTCAGTTGTGTCCGACTGCTTGTGACCTCATGGACTGTAGCCTGCCAGGCTCCTTTGCCCATGGAATTTTCCAGGCAAGAATACTTGGTGAGGTGCCAATTCCCCCAATTCCAGGATCGAACCTGCATCTCTTGCACCTTCTGCACTGGCAGGTGCCTTCTACCACTAGCACCACCTGGCAAGCCGAGTTCTGTGCATTTTTTAAATGCAAGCAATCATGTAACCATGATCACAAGATACATAACAGTTCTACAACCCAAAAGAACTCCTTCGTGCTGACAGTATATAATCAACATCTCTAATCACTAACCCCTGATAACCCCTGAACCTCTTCTCTGACTTGACAGTCTGGTCTTTGCTAGAATGTCATACAAATGGAAGCACACAGTATCTGACCTTCAGGGTCTCACTTCTCTCACTTAGCAAAATACATCTGAGATTCATAAAGGTTGTTGCGTACAGAGATGTTTTTTCCCTTTTTTTCTCAGTTTGTATGGATTGTGTTGGTTTATCTAGTCATCACATGAAGGACATTTGGGCTGTTTTTAGTTTTTAGTGATTATGAATACGGCTGTTTTAAACAGATCTTTGTGTAAAGGTAAGTTTTCATTTCTCATGAGTAAAGGAATTAGCTTTTGGGAAACCATTTTGCATTCCCACAGGTAACACATCAATATTTCAACTTCCCCACATCCCTACTAGAAATGGGTATAGAGTCCAGCAGTGCCTGTGGTTGTAATTGCACTTCCCAAGTGACTAACGATACTGAACCAGTTTTCATGTGTTTTACATGCCTTTTGCGTATTTTCATTGGTGAAGGGTCTGTTCAAATCTTTTGCCCATTATTAAATTGGGTTAGATGTTTTAATATTATTAATTTTCATAGTTCTTAGCATATTTTGGATATAAGCCCTTTATCAAATATGTGATTAGCAACTATTTTCTCCAGCCTATGGCTTGTGCTATTCTTTTAAAAATGTCTTTTGGAGGACAAAAGTTAGTAATTTTCCTGAGGTCTACATGTCATTATTTTTTGCTTCACAGATTACACTTTTGTTGTTTTACCTAAAATCTGTTTGCCTAATTAAACATAATAAAGATGTTTTATGGTTTTAACGGTTTTTATGTTTTTACATTTAGTCTGATCCATTTGGAATTATTTCTTGTACGTGGTGTGAGGCAAAACTCAAAGTTCATTTTTTGCATATAGAACAATGGACGGAGGTTTGTGACACTGTACAGGAGGCAGGGATCAAGATCACCTCCAAGAAAAAGAAATGCAAAAAAGCAAAATGGCCATCTGGGGAGGCCTTACAAATAGCTGAGAAAAGAAGAGAAGTGAAAGGCAAAGGAGAAAAGGAAAGATATACCCATTTGAATGCAGAGTTCCAAAGAATAGCAAGGAGAGGTAAGAAAGCCTTCCTCAGTGATCAGTGCAAAGAAATAGAAGAAAACAACAGAATGGGAAAGACTAGAGATCTCCTCAAGAAAATCAGAGATACCAAGGGAACATTTCATGTAAAGATGGGCACAATAAAGACAGAAATGTTATGGACCTAACAGAAGTGGAAGATATTAAGAAGAGGTGGCAAGAATACACAAAAGAGCTATACAAAAAAGGTCTTCCTAACCCAGATAACCATGATGGTGTGATCACTCACCTACAGCCAGTCATCCTGGAATGTGAAGTCAAGTGGGCCTTAGGAAGAATCACTACAAACAAAGCTAGTGGAGGTGATGGAATTCCAGTTGAGCTATTCCAAATCCTGAAAGATGATGCTGTGAAAGTGCTGCACTCAATATGTTAGCAAATTTGGAAAACTTAGCAGTGGCCACAGGGCTGAAAAAGGTCAGTTTTCATTCCAATCCCAAAGAAAGGCAATGCCAAAGAATGCTCAAACTACCGTACAATTGCACTCATCTCACACGCTAGTAAAGTAATGCTCAAAATTCTACAAGCCAGGCTTCAACAGTACATGAACTGTGAACTTCCAGATGTTCAAGCTGAATTTAGAAAAGGCAGAGGAACCAGAGATCAAATTGCCAACATCCGTTGGATTATCAAAAAAGCAAGAGAGTTCCATCAAAGCATCTACTTCTGCTTTATTGACTATGCCAAAGCCTTTGACTGTGTGGATCACAATAAACTGTGGAAAATTCTTCAAGAGATGGGAATACCAGACCACCTGACCTGCCTCCTGAGAATTCTGTATGCAGGTCAAGAAGCAACAGTTAGAACTGGACATGGAACAACAGACTGGTACCAAATCAGGAAAGGAGTATATATATCTGTATATTATCATATATATTATGTATATTATCACCCTGCTTATTTAATTTATATGCAGAGAACATCATGTGAAATGTCAGGCTGGATGAAGCACAGCTGGAATCAAGATTGCCGGGAGAAATATCAATAACCTCAGATATGCAGATGATGCCACCCTTATGGCAGAAAGCGAAGAAGTAAAGAGTCTCTTGATGAAAGTGAAAGAGGAGAGTGAAAAAGTTGGCTTAAAACTCAACATGCAAAATACGAAGATCATGGAATCCGGTCCCATCACTTCATAGCACACAGAAGGGAAAACAATGGAAACAGTGCAGAGTTTATTTCTGGGGGCTCCAAAATCACTGCAGATGGTGACTGAAGCCGTGAAATTAAAAGATGCTTGCTCCTAGAAAGAAAAGCTATGAACAACCTAGACATCATATTAAAAAGCAGAGACATTACTTTGCCAACAAAGGTCCATCTAGTCAGAGCTATGGTTTTTCCAGTAGTCGTGTATGGATGTGAGAATTGGACCATAAAGAAAGCTGAGCACTGAAGAATTGATGCTTTTGAGCTGTGGTGTTGGAGAAGACTGTTGAGAGTCCCTTGGACTGCAAGGAGATCAAACCTATCAATCCTAAAGGAAATCAGTCCTGAATACTCCTTGAAGGAACAGATGCTGAAGCTGAAATTCCAATAGTTTGGCCAACTGATGCAAAGAACTGACTCATTTGAAAAGACTCTGACACTGGGAAAGATTGAAGGCGGGAGAAGGGGATGATAGAGAATGAGATGGCATCATTGACTCAATGGACGTGAGTTTGAGCAAGCTCTGGGCGTTGGAGATGGACAGGGAAGCCTGGTGTGCTGCAGTCCATGGGGTGGCAAAGAGTCAGAGACAACTGAGTGACTGAAATGAGCTGAATCCCATTGTTCTAGCACCATTTGTTGGAAAAGATGATCAATTTACCAGTGAAATGCCTTTTCATCTTAGTAAAAAAACAATCAACCATATCTGTGTGCCTCTATTTCTGGACTCTACTCCATTCTACTTCCCAGGCGGCTCAGTGGTAAACAATCTGTCTACCAAGCCAGAGACCCAGGTTCAATAGCTGGGTTGGGAAGATCCCCTGAGAAGGGAATAGCAACCCACTCCAGAATTCTTGCCTTGGGAAATCTGATACACAGAGGAGCCAGTTCATGGAATCGCAAAGAGTTGGACACGACTTAGCAACTTACGTATTTATGTATATATAAAAGCTTTTACTAATAAGTGTAAGTAAGTGTTAGTCGCTCAGTCTTGTCCAACTCTTTGCCACCCCATGAACTGTAGCCCTCCAGGCTTCTCTGTCTATGAGATTCTCCAAGCAACAATACAGGAATGGATTGCCATTCCCTTCTCCAGAGGATCTTCTCGATCCAGGGATTGAATCCAGGTCTCCTGCATTGCAGGCAGCTTCTTTAGCATTTGAGCTACAGGGGAGTCCTAATATTTATTTTACTTTAATATTTAATTGAAATTGTAATTTACCAATAACACACCCTTTAATAACTATTTTCTCAAAGTTTTCAAAATCAGAGATTTGAGCATCCAACTTTGTTCTTCCCTTGTGAAATTGTTTTGCCTATTCTAGTTACCTAATCTAGTCATTTAGAGAGTCAGTTTAATATCTACCAAATAAGCCTGCTAACATTTTGAGAGGACACTGGATCTATAGTCAATGTAGAGAGAACTGACATCTTAACAATATTGAGTTTTAGAGAAATTATCAGGTCCAAAATCTCACTAATCCTAAGGCTAAGAAACCCTGCTGTAGACTTCTGTAGATCCCGGCTACACACTGAATGTCTGTGTCTCTTCAACACTGAAACCTAATCCCCAGTGTGATGGTGTTTGAAAGTGGAGCTTAGGGGAGGTTATCGCATCATAAGCCCTCATGAATGGGATTAGGGCCCTTATAAAAAGAGAGCATTTGTTTCATTCGTTGGAAGGTTTTCAACTACTTATTCAATCTCTTTAATAGATGCAGGACTAGGCAAGTTATCTATTTCTCTGTTAAGTCTTGTTAGGATTTGTCTTTGAAGAAATTGATCCATTTCATCCATGCTGTCAAATTTATGTTAAGAATGGTTCATAGTATTTACTTATCCTTTGAATGTAGGATCTATAATGATATGCCCACTTTCACTCCTGATATTGGTAGTTTATGTCTTCTCTTTTTCTTACTCACTCTGGACCAAGAGTTAATAAAATTAAAATGTATTAATGTTTTAAAACAACTAGCCTTTCATGTGATTGGTTTTATTTATTATTTTTAGGTTTTTAATTTCATCAATTTCTGCCTTTATCTTTATTATTTTGATCTTTCTACCTGCTTTGGGTTTAATTTTCTCTTGTTTTTTTAGTTTCTTCAGGTGGACTCTTGAATTATTGGCTTTAAACCTTTCTTCTTTTCTAATACAAGCTTCCTTATTTAATGCCTTAAATATCCCTCTAACACTGCTTTAACTTCATTCCATAAATGGTATGATGCATTTAATTTTTCATTCAGTTCAAAATACTGTCTAATTTTCCCTAAGACTTCCTCTTTGAAATACGAATTACTTATGATTTTTTTAGAATTCCAAAACAGTTGGTGATTTTTCAGATCCTTCTGTTCTTAATTTCTGGTTTAATTTTGTTAGAGTCAGAGAACATAGTTTGTATGATTTTAATTCTTTTAAATTTGTTAAGGTCTGTGTTATGGCTCAGAATAAGATCTTTTCGAATGTTCCATTTGTCCTTGAAAAGAACATACAACTTACTGCTGTTGGGTGGAGTGTTTTATAAATGCCAATTAAGTCAGTTGGTTCAGATCTTCTATATTATTGCTGTTATAATATTTTTATATGCTATTTTATTTTTTCTTTATATGCTGTAATATTTTATGCTGTTTTATATTATTGCTGTTATGTTATGCTGTTCAGATCTTCTATATTACTAATATTCTGTCTAGCTGACCTACTGGTTATTATAAGAATGCTGTAGTTAATGGGGCTTCCAGATGGTACAGTTGGTAAAGAATCCACCTGCCAAAGCAGGAGACTCAAGAGATGAAGTTTCAGTCCCTGGGCCAGGAAGATCCACTGGAGTAGGAAATGCAACCCAACCCAGTATTCTTGCCTGGAGAATTCCACGGACAGAGGAGCCTGGTGGGTGACAGTCCGTGGGGTCGCAAAGAGTCAAACACAAATGAACAATTGAGCATCCACACAGGCACACTGTAGTTGATAAGTACAACTGTAGATTTCTCTCTCTCTTTTTTTTTTTTTGGCCACATTGTGAGGCATGTGAGACCTTACTTTCCTGACTAGGGATCAAACCCATGCCCCCTGTAATGGGAGTATGGAGTCTTAACCACTGTACAAGCAGGGAAGTCCCTACTTGTAGATTTTTCTATCTTTAATTCTCTGGTCAGTCCATCAGCTTTTGCTTTTTGAAGCTATGTTAACTGTACGTATCTTAGGATTTTTTATGTCTTCTGAACAAATAGACTCTCTTTTTATTATGTAAATGTCCACATTCAATCACATCAATTTTCATTGTTCTGGAATTCACATTATCTGATATTAATGCAGTCACTCCAACTCTCCTTCAATTAGTTTCTGCATGGAATATCTTATTATATCTTTTACTTTTAAACTATCTGTATTACTATAGTAAAGTTTTTTAAAATTTTATATGTTGAGTTTTTTCCCCAAATGATCTCTTTTAATTGGTATGTCTAGGTCATTTACATTTAATGCAATTAATAATACAATTGGAGTTAGTTCTACCAGTTGACTGTATTTCTCTTAGCCTTTTTCCCCCCCTGCCTTCTTTTGGGTAATTTGAATATTTTCAGTATTCCATTTTAATTTAGCTATTAGGTTTTTTTCTAGATCTCTTACTATTTTTATAGTCACTGATTAAGGATTACAATGTAAAACCTAACCTTTGAGATATCTGGGACATTAAACACACCAACATTTACATTATAGGGGTCCCTGAAAGAGAAGAGAGAGAGAGGGCCCGAGAAAAATATTTTTAGAGATTATAGCTGAAAAATTGCCTAACATGAGAAAGGAAACACTGCCTCAAATTTGGGAAAGTACAGAGAGTCCCATACAGGATAAAGGCAAGGAGGAACACGCCAAGACACATATTAATCAAACTGAAAAAATTAAATACAGGGAACAAGGGAAAAGCAATACATAATTTACAAGTGGTGGTGGTTTAGTTGCTAAGTCATGTTCAACTCTTGTGACCCTGTGGACTGTAGCCCACCAGGATCCTCTGTCCATGGGATTTAATCAGAAGAGAAGCCAAGAAAAAGAGGAAGAGAAAAAAGATCTCCAAAATCAAATCCAAAATAATTAAGAAAATGGCAATAGGAACATTACTTTAAATGTAAATGGATTAAATGCTCCAACCAAAAGATACAGACTGCCTGAATGGATACAAAAACAGATCCATATTATGCTATCTACAAGAGACCCACTAGAGATCTAGGAACACATCCAGACTGAAAGTGAGGGGACAGAAAAAGGTATTCCATACAAATGGAAATCAAAAGAAAGCAACAATAGCAATATCCTTCTGAAACTCCTCCCAAAAACTGCTGAGGAAAGAACATTCTTAAGCTCATTTTAAGAGGTCATCATCACCCTGATATCAAAACCAGACAAAGATACCACAAAAAAAGAAAATTATAGGCCAATTATCACTAATGAACATAGATGCAAAAACCCTCAACGAAGTACTAGCAAACCAAATCCAACAATACATTAAAAGGATCACACACCATGGTCAAGTGGGATTTATCCTAGGGAAATAAGGATTCTTCAGTATATGAAAATCAATCAATGTGATACACCCCATTAGCAAACTGAAGAATAAAAACCATATGATCATCTCAATAGATGCAGAAAAAACTTTTAGCAAAATTCAACACCCATTTATGTTAAAAAAAAAAAAAAAAAAACACAAAAAACTCTCTAGAGAGTGAGTACAGAGGGAATCTACCTCAACAAACAAAGGTCATATACAACAAACCCACAGCTAACAACATTCTCAATGGTGAAAAAATAAAAGCATTTCCTCAAAGATCAGGAACAAGACAAGGGATGTTTACTCTCACCACATTTATTCAACATAATTTTGGATATCCTAGCCATGGCAATCAAGGAAGAAAATGAAATAAAAGGAATCAAAATTGGGAAAGAAGAAGTAAAACTGTCACTGTCTGTAGATGATATGATAGTATATACACAGAAAACCCTAAAGACACCACCAAACTACTAGAGCTCATCAATGAATTTGGTAAAGTCACAGGGCACAAAATTAGTAAAGAAATCTCTTGCATTCCTATATACTAACAATGAAACAGCAGAAAGAAAAATAAGGAAACAATCCCATTTACTGTCCCATCTGAAAGAATAAAATACCTAGGAATAAACCTATGTAAGGAGGCAAAAGACCTGTAGTCATAAAACTATGAAACACTAATGAAAGAAATCAAAGATGACAAGCAGACAGAAGATATACCATGTCCTTGGATTGGAAGAATGAAAATACTGTCAAAATAATTATGCTACCCAAAGCAATCTAGACATTCAATGCAATTCATATCAAATTACCAGTGGTATTTTTTCATAGAACTAGAACAAAAAAAAGTTTTCAATTTGTATGGAAATACAAAAGACCCTCAATAGCCAAAACAATCTTGAGAAAGAAAAACAGAGCTGGAGGAATCAGGCTCCCTGACTTCAGACTATACTACAAAGTATACTACAAAGTATTTGGTCATCAAAACAGTATGGGACTGGCACAAAAGCAGATAGATAGATTAATGGAACACAACAGAAAGTGGAGAGATAAACCTATGCACCATGGCCAGCTAATAAGACAAACAAGTCAAGAATAAAATCATGGAGAAAAGACAGTCTATAATAAGTGGTGCTGGGAAAACTGGACAGCATGTAAAAGAATAAAACTAGAACATTCTTTAACATCATACATAAAAATAAACTCAAAATGGGTCAAATACCTAAATATAAGATCCAGACACTATAAACCTCTTAGAGGAAAACAGGCAGAACACACTATAACATAAACTGGAACAATATCTTTTTGGATCCACCTCCTAAAGTAATAAAAACAAAAATTAACAAATGGGACCCATTTAAACTTAAAAGTTTTTGCACAAAAAAGAAAGTGTAAACAAAATGAAACCATTTTCACAAAATGGGAGAAAATATTTGCAAACAAAGAGACCAACAATGGATTAATCTCCAAAATACACAAACAGCTCATGCAGCTCAATATAAAAAAATAAACAACTCAACCAAAAAATAGGAGGAAGATCTAAACAGACATTTCTCCAAAGAGGACATATAGATGGCCAAAAGCACAGGAAAAGATCCTCAACATCACTAATTATTAGAGAAATGCAAATCAAAACTACAATGATAACCTCATACCAGTCAGAATGGCTAACAACAAAAAGTATACAAATAATAATGCTGGAGAGGGTGTGGAGAAAAAGGAACCCTCCTGCACTGTTGGCAGGAACATAAACTGGTACAACTGGTCAACTGGAGAACACTATGGAGGTTCCTTAAAAGAATGAAATATAGAACTACCATATGATCCAGCAATTGCACTTTTTCCCACAAATCTGGAGAAAACCATACTTCCAAAAGATATATGCACCCCAATGTTCACTGCAGCACTATTTACAATGGCCAAGACATGGAAGCAACCTAATATCCACTGACAGACGAATGGATAAAGCAGATGTGGTACATATACAATGAAATATTACTCGGTCAAAGAATGAAATAATGCCGTTAATAGTTTCAATGAGTAATAACCAAGAACAGACTTCACTGCCAAGTAGAAAATAAACTTTGTATCTACAGGACCAAAAATGTATTTAAAAACCAGGGCTACAGGATGCAAATGGGTGAATTTATGTGTAAAAAAAGGGGAAACTTGGAAAAAGGGAGATCTAAACTTAAAAATATATACATAATATATGATATACTGTATTACCTAAATATGAATTTATTAAATAACAGTGATTATATATTATTATGTGTGATATAATATCCAGATATATATATACACACACACACACCCCTGAGTATTTTTCATTTTTAAGAAGTTTTATTGGCATATAGTTGATTTACAATGTTGTGTTAGTTTCTGTTTGTCCAGCAAAGTTAATCAGTTATACACAGAGCCACACTCTTTTAGATTCCTTTCCCATATAGGTCATTACAGAGTACTGGCACCACTGTTTCTTACTCATCTTTAATTGAAAACCATCTTTTCAACTCTCCAGTCTCATTACTACACATAAGCAACGCTCAAGTTCTATATATATATATATATATATATATATATATCCCTTTTTCCCCTACCATGACACACGGCTTGTGGGATCTTAGTTCCCCAACCACAGATCAAACCCAGGACAGTGGCAGTGAAAGCACGATGTCCTAAGCCCTGGACCACCAGTCAATTCTCCAGTCCTATAGATTCTGCTTGCACAGTACCTCTGTGTTTTCATTTCAATTCCCTCTGTCATCCAGTTCAGACTCTCATTACCTTTCAACCAGACTTATCTTAACAAACATTTCTGACTCCCTACCGCTAAGCTCTCCTAACTCTCAAAGTGTCTAGATATTGTTTCCAGATTAATGTTTTGATTCTGATATATTCTTCTGAAACACTTTGAATAACTTCTTACACTATTTTGTCCAACTTTGTAAACTTCAGGTAATTCAAAGTGGTTCAAAAAGTAATCCCAACTTATCTTTCTACCCTTATTTTGCCCTTCTACATACAGAATTTATCTGGGCAAAGCCAAAGAAACTCCTCAGTATTTCCTGGACATAACTCATTTCCTCTCTCCATGCTACCTATGATTTATTCCTTATATTCAAATGCCTGCATCTTGACCTAGACGTCTCAAATGAAATCTCTTTCAGAAGTTTTTTCTTGACCCCTGCCAACAGAGGAAGTCTTGCCATTTTTGACTCTTCTAGAGATTTGAGTATTTTTTAATTACATGACAATAGAAACTATCTAAGAGGAACTAATGAATACCTCCTACTGGTGCCAGACTTGTTTACATCACATCACACACTTTGACCATTAAGTTTAACTGCTCACTCAAATCAACAACAAAGGGTAACGATAACTTTCAAAGAAGAAGAGAAGAGAAAAGTTTGGAACTCTCTCTAGAGACAGCAAAACTTTGTCCTTGGAATGGAAAGCAGGAATTAAGGAAAATCTTCTCTCCTCCGAACACAAAAGTAGAAATACTAGATAAAATATAATAAATACACTTTTAAACATGGCAAACACAGAAAATAAGAGACTCTATAAAAACCCTAAAACTGAATGCATCAACATAGACTCAAAATACAGAAAGCAAAAATAGACATATCTATAAGAATAACTTAATAAATTCATCAGGATAATACTTTAAAACTTGTTATTAATAGATCAAACTGACAAAAATGTGACTAGTATTTGAAAAACATAATCAAGAACTGGAAAATACAAATTCTTCTCAATACAGAACATTTATTGAATCTAATAATACAACATTTATGGAAACTAATCATACACTAAGCCATTAAGCAAATCTTATAAATTTCAAAAGTATCTGCCATCCAGACCAAATTCTCTAATCAGAAGTCAATTAACATAGAAATAAGAGTGAAAATGTAAAAGCTATTTTCAGAAACATTAAAAATAAACTTCCAAATAACACAGATGCTAAAGAAGAAATAATAAAAAGTAAAAATTACCTGAAAATGAATATTAGTGAAAAGAAAACATATCCAAACTTCTAAATGTAGCCAAAGCAGCATTTGGAGAGAAGGTTAAAAATCAACATAGGCAAAAACAAAGTTATTTGTTTTATTAGTCTATTTGAAAGACATAAAATTAACAAATCTCTGGCAATAGTGCTCATAAAAAAAAAAGAAAAAAACTAATAATCAATATTAGTGGTATAAAAGGGGACATCTGTGTAGAAATAATACCAGGTAGTCACTAACAGAGCTTTTGTTTATTCTTTAAAAGCAATCTGAATTAAATGCAGGTGGCGCTCTGTATCCATGGATTCAACAAACCGTGGATGGGAAAAAAAAAAAATTTAATTCCAGAAATTTCCAAAAAGCAAAATTTGAATTTACCAGGTGCTGACAACTATCTTGATGAAAGTGAAAGTGGAGAGTGAAAAAGTTGGCTTAAAGCTCAACATTCAGAAAACGAAGATCATGGCATCCGGTCCCTTCACTTCATGGGAAATACATGGGGAAACAGTGGAAACAGTGTCGGACTTTATTTTTCTGGGCTCCAAAATCACTGCAGATGGTGACTGCAGCCATGAAATTAAAAGACGCTTACTCCTTTGAAGGGAAGTTATGACCAACCTAGATAGCATATTCAAAAGCAGAGACATTGCTTTGCCGACAAAGGTCCGTCTAGTCAAGGCTATGGATTTTCCTGTGGTCATGTATGGATGTGAGAGTTGGACTGTGAAGAAGGCTGAGCACCGAAGGATTTATGCTTTGAACTGTGGTGTTGGAGAAGACTCTTGAGAGTCCCTTGGACTGCAAGGAGATCCAACCAGTCCATTCTGAAGGAGATCAGCCCTGGGATTTCTTTGGAAGGAATGATGCTAAAGCTGAAACTCCAATACTTTGGCCACCTCATGCGAAGAGCTGACTCATTGGAAAAGACTCTGATGCTGGGAGTGATTGGGGGCAGGAGGAGAAGGGGACGACAGAGGATGAGATGGCAAGATGGCATCACAAACTCGATGGACATGAGTTTGAGTGAACTCTGGGAATTGGACAGGGAGGCCTGGCGTGCTGCAATTCATGGGGTCGCAGAGTCGGACACGACTGAGCGATTGAACAGAACTGACAACTATCTGCATAGCATTTACACTGTATTAGGCATCATAAGTAATCTACAGAAGATTCAAACTACACGGGAGGGTGTGTGTAGGTTATATGTAAATACTATGCCATTTTATATGAGGGACTTGGGCATCTGCTGATTTTGGTATCCAGGAGGTCCTCAGAACCAATCCTCCAAGGATATCTAGGAACAACTGTATACCATATCCTTCAGAGGAGGTAGATGGCTGGTAAACGATGAAGACAGGGAGAAGGTTTTTTTGAAAAAAAGAATCTTAGCTTTTAACAATGCCATAAGGATGAACATGTGACTTATCTTTAGATCTCTTCGGTGAGCTTTGACTTTTTTTAAACCATTCAGTTGAATTCATCTATTTTAAGTGCGTCACAATGAAAGGAAAAATGGCAACTAACTAGAGGTTAAATAATTAAGAGGATATAGAGGAAACTGACAACTGTAGAAAAGAATATAGAAATCAACAACCTAACTAGACTGATAAGCATTAAGCAAGTAAATTAGCCATTAAACTGCATTTGTGTATGCACACTGTCTTGTCCCTGCCCCACTCGACCCAGAGTTTCTACTGGCAAATTCTCCCTAATAGATTATTTCAAGATTATGCAAAATTCTTACAAGGATAATAAAAGATAAAACACCTTCATGTATTTAATGAGGTATATATAATCTTGATAACAAAAAAAGTACCAAGTATCAAACAGAAAAATGATAAATTTTGCTCATAAACTCAGAATCAAAGCTTACCACTAGGGCTGCCCTGGTGGCTCAGTGGTAAAGAATCTGCCTGCCAGTGCAGGAGACACAGGTTCGATCCCTGGTGTGCGAAGATTCCACATGCCGCAGAGCAACTAAGCCTGTGTACCACAACTACTGAGCGTGTGCTCCCGAGGCCAGGAGCCATGAGTACTGAGCCCACGTGCCACAGCTACTGAAGCCTGCACCCTGGAGCCCACGAGAAGCCACTGCAATGAGAAGCCCACGCACCGCAACTAAACAATAGCCCCTGCTTGCCACAACTAGAGAAAAGCCCGCACAGCAACTGAGAATCAGCAGAGCCAAAAAGGAAAAAAAGAAAAATCCTAAATCTTACAAAGTATATTAAAATAATACATGAGGTCCAAATTAGATTGTTCCCAAGGATATATGGATGAATAAACATTAGAAAAACTACTGATGCAATTATTCACATTAAAAAATTAAAGACTACTGGTTCCAGAAACATAAAGTAGATGCTCTTCCCTGCTAAATACAACCCTAAACCCTGACATTATGTATAAAACAAAGCAAAGAAGATTCTGAAGGTGGAGAATTTTAAAAAAGGACCGACTAGGGACCTTGGAACTCAAGAAATGACACAGCAGTTAAGTCCCTCTGTAACCTGAAAAACAGACTTGCTTTCTCCTCTCAAATTTTCTCAATTAAATTTGATGGTGGAAAGAAACATTGTAACACTGTCTAATGTGGTTCTAAATGTATGTACAAGAAACAGCTAAAATAATTTATAAATAGAGGAGAGTAATGCTCATGAAGAAAGGTAAAGTTTTTAAGTTTCAGATTGGAAAATGATGATACCAACAGACCGTGACAAGTTACATATATATAATACCTAGAGCAATCACTACTATATATACACACACACACACAAAGAGATACACTCAAAAACACTATCGATTAATAAAGATGGAATTCTAAAAAGTTTTGAAACAATTCACAGGAAATAGGAAAAAGAGAAATCAAAAGCAGAGGAAACAAACAGAAAAGTACAAAATAAAAGGAAACTTTCTTGAGTCTATGTTTACATCTTTTGCCAAATTTCAGAAATTTTCAGTCATTATTTCTTTGAGTACATTTTCAGTCTTGTCCTCTTTCTCTCCTTCAAGGACTCTGATGGCAAGAATTTTAGACCTTTTGTTATGATCCCACAGATTCATGAGGCTTTTTGTTTAAGTATCTTCTTTCTAATTTTAGATTATTTTGAGTCTCTGTCATTTAATTAGGAAGTTTCGATTGCTTTGTCTTCCAGTTCACTGAGTCTTTCCTCTTCTCCCTTCACTTTCCTACTGAGCCTAACCATAGAACTTTTCATTTTGGTTTTGTACTTTTCTGTATCAAAATTTCAACTTGTTTCTTCTTTTTATCTTCTATTTCTTTGCAGTGTTTTTCTATTTTTTCACTTGTTTCAAGAATGTTTGTAATTGCTCAGTGAAGCACTTTTGTCATGACTGATTTGTGATCTGTATCAGTAATTCTAACACCTTTTATCATCTCAGTGTTGACATCTATTGCCTTTTGTTACACATCTTCCTGGTTCTTGGTATGAAAAGCCATCTTTGAATGAAACCTGGATATGTTCATACTGTGTTATGAGACTATGGATCTTATTTAAACCTTCTGTTTTAACTGGCTTTCTGTGACACTGCTCCAGCAGGGGAAGGTCACGGGGTGGAAGGCACCACACTTTATTACTGACATGTAGAGGGAGAGGTTCAAGCTTCCTGGGGGCCTTCACTGACATTTCAGGGAGGAGTCCTCATTACGCTGGGGTGGAGGTGGGAGTATAGGCTGGCTGACAATGCACTGGGAGCAGCCTCATCACTGCTGGGTGATGGTCCAAAGACATAACTCTCTAATACACCTCATTGCTGCTGGGTAGGGATCAAAATCCATGGCAACCCACTCCAACACTCTTGCCTAGAAAATTCCATGGATGGAGGAGCCTGGTGGGCTACAGTCCATGGGGTCACAAAGAGTCGGACACGACTAAGTGACTTCACGACACAAGGGATCAAAATCCAGGCTCTCTATGAACACGGTATGGGAACAGGTGAGAAGACAAGGCTCACAACCAGTGAGGAGGGAAGAAGTGCCAGCTCTCTGCTTGGTCTTCTCTGATACCACACTGTGGTGCTGCTGAGATACTCTGTTCTCATGAGGATGGAATTCTAAGTTCTCCACTCAGCCTCTTCAGGTCTGGGTTGGGGTAATGCCAGTTTTTCTGTAGTATTTGGCTAAAATGGAGTAGACTGTGTCTAAAAAGTCTCCTATCTTGCCAGGGTGTTCTATTCCTTCTACTCCTGGTCTTTTAGCTAGAGACAGCAGATCTTTGTCAGACTGTGTGTGTATGGGCATCCTCCTGTTGATGCCCGCAGGCTACTGGCTTATCCAGTACTCAGTGTTGGATATAAAGCAAGCAGAGAATCCAAGAGACCTGCCACTATGCCATTCTTAAGGAACCAAAGGCCTTAGCCTTCTTCTCCCTACCTTTCTGAGTCTTGTGTTTTATAGGTCTAGAGTTTAATGGGAGAAGTAGGGGAAAGTATGTCCACTTTATCTTCCTGAAAGTAGAAATCCTCCAAAATTTTATTTTTATAGCCACTTCATCTATCTCTAGAATGAATGATGAAGGGGACTTTCCTGGTGGGCCCACGGGCTAAGACTCCCAATGCAGGGAAGCCAGGGTCCACCCCTGGTCAAGGAACTAGATATCACATGCTGCAACTCAGAGTTTGCATGCCACAACTAAAATCCCACATGCCACAACTGAAAGATCTCGCAAAAGGCAAATGGCTCCCCTGATGGCTCAGACAGTAAAGAATCCGCCTGCAATGCCAGAGACCTGGGTTCGATCCCTGGGTGGGGAAGATCCCCTAGAGGACGGCATGGCAACCCACTCCAATATTCTTGCCTGGAGAATCCCGCGGACAGAGGAGCCTGGCGGGTCACAAAGAGTCGGACATGACTAAGCAACTAACACTTTCATACTTTCATATGGCAGCTAAGACCTGGTACAGCCAAATAAATAAATATTTTTAAAAAATAAATGAGAATGATTAGGAAAATAATACTTCATTTGTCCCTATCAAATTTGATTTCTAGCAACTGATTTAGAGAATCTAAAATGTAAGACAAGCAACAGTTTAGCTTTTAGAAGCTTTGGGATTTTACTTGGCCTTTACTTAAACACAAACAAAAGTGTGATGTGGGAATCAGAAAGTCACTGTAATTTCAAACTCCAGCCAACACAGAAGTTAGCCTATCTGAAGCACTTTACTCAGCTCTGAGTACCAGATTTTAAGGTCCAGTAAACCACTGATAAACCCGAAGAATGAGACTATAGTGGTTCCAGAAGACTGAAAGAACTAGAGATACTTCACCTGAAGAAAGAAAAGGGGAACTAAGGAAAAAGGATTACATAATAGCAACTTTTAATATGTATTAGGCTCGCAATTTTAAAAAGAGGCAGCAGAGCACGGTCACCTAAGCTGACTTCTTATATTATACATCAGAATTTTCTAACAATCTGAACTGCCCAAAAAATAATGAATAAGGCTGCTGTACTATCCTTTGTTCCCTGATATCAGAAGTATTCAAATGAAGACCGTATGTCCACCAGCTGGAAATATCGCTTGGTGGATTGCTTCAGTAGGAGACAGACTAGTGATTTTTAAGCTATGATTAATGGTGCTGCCTGAAGTGGTACTGTGGAGGTGGGGTGTGATTGCTGCTGAGCTGGAAAAATGCCTGATATTCCCACCCAGCTTCAACAAGACCTTCCACTTACATATCCAGCATCTGCAGTGACTTTTATTAAGGGAGGTGGAAGTGAGCTGGAGAAAAGGATTATGCTTTAGAGCAAAAGTTAAAAAATGACTGAAGTGAAGACGAACTAAGGCTCCTTTGAACTTTCCATTCTGTGATCAATTCTTAGCTCACAGCTATATTCCAGAAAAGTAAGATCATCATCTCATTACAGCATTACTGCAGACGACATTAATATATGTGATTTTAAAAGTCTTGTTCTTTTGTTTATAATGGGCTGTTAGAATGAATGATGCTCCCTTTGCTACCTGTGTCAGTACAGCCTATAGTGGGCCTGGGGTGAGTTTTTGTTTTTCCTCTGAAAAAAACTGATAAACTAAATGCCTTTTTATTAAAAAAATTAAAAGTAGCTACAGAAAAGTAAGCCTTGTAAACCCAGGAAATTATACATTTTAAACTTCTTCTATCAAGGAAAGAATAGAAAAAATTAGTTGTTACATTAACTAAATTATAAGTGAACACACTATATTATCAAAATAATTATATAACTTTTGCAAAACTAAAGGCAGTTTGCTACATATTAGAATAGCAAAAAATGGGCAATACTATATGAAACTTTCTAGACACCTGAATCTTTAATAAACTACCTCATCATGAAAGTTACAGATCATTTCATGATTCATATCCATACTAACAACAGTGACCACCATAGTTGATCTACAGGAACTTTTTTAAAAGCATGTTTTAAATTATTAATCTTACCAAGCTTAAAAAATTCACAGATTTCAGAATCATCATTCTTACTGTCATTCTAGTGGAATTCTTATCCATAAAATAACTAGAGATTGTATTCTCAACACAGCAGTCCACTGGCTTCTATAGAAATAACATTTATGGTGAAGAAGTCAGTCTAAAGGTCTACAAGGTGTATTTTGCTGAGAAATGATTCATAAAATGGCAGAGAGATGTGCCACTTATATAGTAGTGAGTCTACCCCATCACTCAGCATGGCTAGATCAACATGGTTTGTTTTCTTTGTAGTTTATGTATTTTGTGAACAAATTAAATGCTAAATGGTATACCAAATCAAGGGAATTGAGGTCTTATGATAAAACCTTTGTGGAACATTAAGATACCTCAAACATCACTGCATTTCACATGTTTTAAATATTATTTGTAAATTTACATATAAAGTTTTAAAAATGATAACACAATATAGTAACTATGAAAATATTTCAAAATATTTTCAGACACTTTGCTTTCATAAAAACTTATTTTCTCATAAAGGGTAACATGGAAAATTTAGAAAATATCAAATAGCAAAACTAAGAAAAATAAATAAACCTTTAAATATACAGAACAATGAACTTTAACAGAAAAGCACCAGTGATTTTTACGGATCCCATTTTAAGATGCAAAGGGCTGAATGAATTCAGATTTTGTTACCCCATTTAACATTTAATTAAATTCAACCATTTATCATAAGCCTACAGCACTGCTCAACTGATTTAAACAATTATAGTAAAAATTGATGCTTTCAGCACTAAAAAGCAAAAAACAGAATTAACTTTCAGATTAAATTTGAGATGCTCATAAATTATATCACCAAAACATTACTTATTTGAAATTACTATACCATTAAGATCATAAAGATAATAAAAACTTAAGTGAAAACATCTAATGATCAAATTTCCTTTAGGGAAAGTAGGCAACTGAATTAATGTGATAGAGTTATCATTTATTACTACTAAAATTTATATACTACATACTATTTCTTGATGTTATCAGCTATATTATACAGATGTATATTTTTAATTTAAAAGTATCATATGTCTGAAGGAACACAGTTTTCATTTTTTCTTTTAAATTTTAAGAGATTTATGTTTCTGACATAAATACATTTACCGATTTTTAAGTCCAGCATCTCTTTTACATAGCTCTTTTTTAATCTACTTACTGCTAAAAAATTTCCAAAGATTTTGAAATTTAATAAAGAAAAGATAAAGCAAACAACGCCTGGTGCTCCTCTGTAAACTGATTAAAATACCAACTAGTAATCTTTGAAGATGAGTTACCTTTTAATTTAAGCTTTTATTTTAATTACATATAGAAAGTGAATCTGCTTCTTGTATGTGGCAATTAATATTCAACACTTTTAATGCATCCTGGAAATGGGTATAAATTCAAGAATAGATTCTTTACTAGGGACATAGCCAAAAGATTAGGTGTTCTAAAATCAGTTTTTTGTTTCTCAAGATGCTGCAGTCTAAATCACACTAAACCGTATAATTTCTAAAATCTCAAGCTTGTTAATAACAGAACTGTTGGAAGAATAAGTAATACATTAGCGCTATTACCTTTCAGTCGGTGACTTAGAATCTGTTCCAAAATGGCTGCAAAGTTGTTAAATTCAGGAGAAGAATCATCAATTGTCTCAAAGCAGGACCGATCAATCAGGGTCTTCACAGAAAACCTATGGGGGAAAAAAATTATTATTGCTTTTAAGTAAACATGATTCATTCACTGAGTAAGAAAAATGGGAGGAAAGCAATCTAGAGAAATATTACAGAAATGTTTTAAAAGATTATATGCTCTGAAAACTCCATTTACTCAAATTCACTCTGTACACAGAAAATTTACAGAAATATCAGCCTTTTTGACTTATATATTTACTATCTGTGACTGCATTAAGACTTAGAAATAGTCCGCTGTCCTCAGAGTCATTAAAATCAGAATAAACAAAATGACCTAAATTATTAAGTCCAGAGCCATAATACAACTTATAAGAGTTTAAGCATCAAACCAAAATGTTTTTAAGAGTTTTGGAGAAAAAAATCAATTAAGATAGGATTTGAGTATTCATGAAGTGTAGATCTCAAGTTTTTATGAACTACAACAGGAAAACTTATAACTCTGTAAAGTACACTGTATTTTTCCTTCTCTTCAGAATGCTCTTTGTCTCTATTTCTGACTGCCAAAACCAATGCATTTCCCAAGACTCAGCTTAAACGCCATCTTCTCAATGAAGAATTATCCTCTACATATTCCTAGCTCAAAGTAGCATCTTGTTTGTATCTCCTTTAAGAGATGATTACAACTTGTCTTACTGCTATTACTTGTGTTGTATATCTCTATCTTAAAGTGAAAGTGAGTGAATCACTCAGTTGTGTCCGACTTTTTGTGCCCCCATGGACTGTAGCCATGAGCGCACACACACTCACCCACACACGCGTGCGCGCGGGAGATAAAGGAGTACAAACTGTTCCTTAGTTTTTAGGCTTACTGGCAATGCTCATTCAACCAGGATATAAAATACAACACATAAGTATAAAGGAAAACATAAAGATATTTGTTTATGTGAGTTAAATAAAGGCAGTCCTCCCTTTGCATATGAAAATAGACTGTGCAAACTGAAATCATGCAGTGTGATCACAATAATCAATAGAAAGAATTACAATTATTCTCTTCCCTTCACAAATTTTTATCAAAACATTAAAAACTCTCTGCTGGCTATAATGCACAGGGAAATGGAAGAAACAGTCAAATATTATTTAGTACACTGTAATTTAAAACATGAGCAATATTGAGAATTAAGGGGTCTTCTTTGTTAAAAAAAAAAAACATATCTAGAACAGTTTGAAAAGTGTTTACTTTCTTCTCATCGTATAACTTAAAATATTAGTATGAAGAAAGTTGAGCGCCGAAGAATTGATGCTTTTGAACTGTGGTTTTGGAGAAGACTCTTGAGAGTCCCTTGGACTGCAAGGAGGTCCAACCAGTCTGTCCTAAAGGAGATCAGTCCTGGGTGTTCATTGGAAGGACTGATGTTGAAGCTGAAACTCCAGTACTTTGGCCACCTCATGCAAAGAGTTGACTCATTGGAAAAGACTCTGATGCTGGGAGGGATTGGGGGCAAGAGGAGAAGGGGATAACAGAGGATGAGATGGCTGGATGGCATCACCGACTCGATGGACATGAGTCTGGGTAAACTCCGGGAGGCCCAGGGACGGCGGGGCCTGGTGGGCTGCTGTCTATGGGGTCACACAGAGTGGGACACGACTGAAATGACTTAGCAGCAGTAGCAGCAGCATAGTACTATTTACAGCAACTGGAGCTCCATGGAGGAGCAACTATGTAAAAAGCACAGACAAAAAGTAACTATGAAGTAATTAATGGAAGTTTGTCTCTTGTATCTAATAGACAAGTTAGATAAATACTACCTGTAATGCATGAATACCAAAAGAAATAAAAACAAAGTAAACCAAAATCAAATTAAAGCAGGGACTTGAAAGCCACTTTTGTTTCCTCTGCCCTTTTCATTGACAATACACTAGAAAAGTGCTGTCAATCTTCAGCAAACTTTTAACAATAACAAAAAGTTTAATGTTCTTATTTCATAAGAGAAAGAAATGCTAAGTGTTCCTAAAATGAATAAACAAAAGCCATATAGTCTCCACCTCCATCTTTGACCTGAAAAGAAGGAAACTTCTGAATGTTTCTCTCTAATCTTTAATAGAACAGAATGGAATATCTAACTCTGTAATCACATTCAAGGTAGCAGTAACCTACCTCAATTTCAAAAAAGTATAGCATTTAAAATAGTAAGCACACAGGTAAAATGAACTGAAAATGATATTTAAAGATAACAGAGTGCTTATTTCACCAAAAAGAGCTAGAACTCAATTTCCACCTGTAACAGCCTTGTAAGATTTCAGCCACTACTGTCCTCCAGGAATAACATAAAACTACCTAACAAATGCTCTTTGTAAAAGTGATAGGAAGGAAAAGTCATGGAGAGTAACATATATATTTTTGTAGCATCAAGAGCCCTGTACAGAGCAATCAATAGTCAATAAAATATGAATCTATCATGTTGTTTTAGTAGATTATCTCCTACAGAAGACATTATGTGCATGACACAAATCTAAAATGGTGAACCTCAGAGCATCAGATTACTTGTAAGTCAACATGTGACTAAAAACCAAAACAAAAGCAAAGCGTAAATATCCTAAAGCATATCATTAGACACATTTTCTGTTATTTTCAAGCATGAAGATATTTTAAGGCTGAGAAAGCATTTCAAATAATTTCTATTATAACAAGGTTAAAATGAAGAAATTACTGTTTTCCAGCATTGCTTCATCATTTATAGCCTGCTCTCCTCCTGTCAACACAAATCAAAACTTCAGAAGGCAAATTAGTTCTTTAGAGTCCATGCTTTTACTTCTAGCTAGCCAAGTCTTCCCATTCAGCATTTACTTCTCCAGAATTATGCAGCTAGCTCCATTATGCCAGAATAGTGAGAATCTTTTCCTCCATAATCCAGTAACTAAGACATGTTATAAAAACCAAACCTGTAAAAAGAATTTCAGTACATCTAAAAAATATCACACAGATGCTGAGCTATTTCCTGATAATGATGACATTAATATTAGTCATCTATTTCCCAAAGAGTACTGATTTTAAAATAATGAAATGACAATTTGATGAATGTCTAAAAATACCAAATCAAGTCTAAGTAACAGCTTTCACATAAGAATTAAAAAGTAAAAAAATTTACATAAAAGGGTCTTTTAATTAAATCCTGTTTTTTGAAATGTCTGTCTTAAAAGATTCTCTTTCCTACCTTCAATGTTCAAATAAAATTTTGTTAGTTCAGAAATTTTAAAAATGAGTGTGACTAAAACCATCAAATTTAAGAAAGCAGGAACTACCTTTTTCCCTTTGGAAACATATCAAGAAAGATGTTTACCAAAACTACATTTTAAAAAAAATCTTCACTACACCCATTTAAATTAATTCCTTCCACAGTAAACAGGTTTCTAACATAACAGTAACAACAAATAATCAAAGGCAAAAAAATGTGACAACAAAATCAAAAATAAAACAGCTTTTCCAGAAAAAACTAAAAACAGAGTTACTATATGATCCAGCAATCCCACTCCTGAGCATATATCCTCAGAAAACATAATTTGAAAAGATACATGCATCTTCATGCCCATAGAAGCACTATTTACAATAGCCAAGATATGGAAGCAAGTAAATGTCCCTCAACAGATGAATGGATAAAGAAAATGTGGTACATATATACAATGGAATATTACTCAGCCATAGAAAAGAATGAAATAATGCTATCTGCAGTAATATGGATGGATCTAGAGATTATCATACTCAGTGAAGTAAGCCAGACAGAAAGACAAGTATCATACCATTGATATGTGCAATTTTTAAAAGAATGATACAAATGAACTTATTTGCAAAACAGAAAGAGACTCAGAGACATAGAAAACAAACAAGTTACTAAAGGGGAAAGATGGGGAAGTGATAAATTAAGAGTTTGGGATTAATAGATACATACTACTATATATAAAACAGATCACCAACAGGGACCTACTATAGAGCACAGGGAACTATACTCAATATTTTGCAATAATCTATAAGGGAAAAGAATCTGAAAAGGAATATCTAATCCATATATCTGGATCACTGTGCTGTACACTTTAACAAGATATTATAAATCAACTATACTCAATAAAAAAAAAAAAAAAGAATCTCGTTGCAGGTCCCCCCAAAATGACTTCATGAAATATCTCACTCTTTATTAGAAAAGTAACTATTAAAAGTAGAAATTCATCTTTAATATTTAAAGGCCCTGTATTAGTAATATACAAAGACGTATTCACATACACAGAGAAGAATCAAGTAGAAAAGAAATATATTTCCATCTCTTTAAAACAAGCTTACATAATCTTAACTATTTGTCAAACATGCATCAGAAAAATATTAATTTCACAAAATCAGATTTTCTTATCTATATTTTTACATTCCTTTATATGGAATTATACCTGAAGATAAACAAAGTACATTAAAGCATATAGAATCATTACATTTCAAAACCAAAAGGAGTTCAGAATAGCTATAATCATTTATGAGTGATATTTTAAAAAGTCACATAAGTATCTGAATTGTAAGAGAATTCTTTCCACTACTACGACACCAAATTTACAGGATTCCTTATAATATATTATTACTGCAAGTAGCCTTTACCAAGGGGTGAGGTAACTATCCTCTGCCATTTCTGTATCTATAATCAATAATCTACAAGGAGATGGCTGCCAAGAGACATGATACAATCCACCCCAAATGTAAAATAGTGACTATGGATGATAATGAGCACCGCATCCAGGTATCTATTCATTGGAAAGCCTATTTCTTTTATTTTATACCAGAAACCCCTCCCAAATCTATCTGAATCAGCAATTCACCTTATTTTCTTTTAAAGTCTCATGACAGTTAAGAATTCCCAACAGTCATGCGTTTTCCCCCTTCATCTTTCCTAAAATTTAAATCTCCTTTATAAGTAGAAAAAAACTTTCCACATACCCGTTTAGCAGGAGTCTCGGATTATCATCCACAGGCAAAAACCAACCAGTTGCCTGTTTCTATAAAGTTTTACTGAAACACAGAAGAAAAAAGTTCCAACCCTCTTCTCTGGAATAATCACCCTGTAACTCAAAAGTCTCTTTTGACAGTTTACCACTTTTTTCTTTCTTTATAAATTTTGCTTAGTGTAAAAAAATGAGAGACAGAGAGAGAGAGGTATATTTTAAAATATTTTCCCCATGTGTACTATGAAAATTGCTTGTAAAACAGAACTGTGAACACCTAAGACTGAGATATCATATTAACATCTTGTATTGCTACATAAGCAGACTGACAACAGCAGATTGCAGCACATGAAAAATAACCTGAAGCACTATCTTTCAACAAAAGGACAAGACAATTTTTTAAACATTTTTAAAATTTATTCTGTTATTGAAGGATAATTGTTTTATAGAATTTTGTTGTTTTCTGTCAAACCTCAACATGAATCAGCCATAGGTATACATACACCCTTCCCTTTAGAAGCTCCCTCTCCATCCCACTCCTCTAGGTTGATAAAGAGCCCCTTTTTGAGCTTCCTGAGCCATACAGCAATTCCCCCTTGGCTATCTATTTTACATATGGTAATATAAGTTTCCATGTTACTCTTTCCATACCTCTCACCCTCTCCTCCCCTCTCCCCATGTCCATAAGTCTATTCTCTATGTCTGTTTCTCCATGTAGCCCTGTAAATTAATTCAGTACCATTTTTCTAGATTCCATGTATACACATTAGAATACAATATTTATCTCTTTCTGACTCACTTCACTCTCTATAATAGGTTCTAGGTTCACCCACCTCATCAGAACTGACTCAAATGCATTCCTTTTTATGGCTGTATATGTACAGCCATATGTACATTGTAAATATGTACCACAACTTCTGTATCCATTCATCTGTCGATGGACATTTAGGTGGCTTCCATGTTCTAGCTATTGTAATCAGTGCTGCAATGAATGAGATACATGTGTCTTTTTCAATTTTAGTTTCCTCAGAGTATAGGCCTAGGAGTGGGATTGCTGGGTCATATGGTGGTTTTAATCCTAGTTTTTTAAGGAATCTCCATACCATCTTTCACAGTGGCTGTATCAATTTACATTCCCACCAACAGCGCAACAGTATTCCCTTTTCTCCATACCCTCTCCAGTATTTACGGTTTGTAGACTTTTTGACGATGGCCATTCTGAGCAGCATGAGGTGATATCTCATTGTGGTTTTGATTTGCATTTCTCTAATAATGAGCGATGTTGAGCATCTTTTCATGTGTTTGTTAACCATTTGTATGTCTTCTTTGGAGAAATGTCTGTTTAGGTCTTTTTCCCACTTTTTGATTGGGTTGTTTGTTTTTCTGGTATTGAGTTCTGTGAGCTGCTTTTATATTCTGGGCTTTTGTTTTGGGGGAGATTTTTGATCACAGTTTCAATTTCAGTGCTTATAATTGGGTTGTTCATAATTTCTATTTCTTCCTGTTCAGTCTTGGAAGATTGAACTTTTCTAAGAATCTGTCCCTTTCTTCCAGGTTATCCATTTTATTGCCATATGGTTGTTCATAATAGTCTCTTATAATCCTTTGCATTTCTGCATTGTCTATTGTAACCTCTCCTTTATCATTTCTATTTTTGTTGATTTGCTTCTTCTCTTTTTCTTGATGAGTCTGGCTCAAGGTTTGTCAATTTTGTTTATCTTCTCAAAGAACCAGCTTTTAGTTTTATTAATCTTTACTATTGTTTCTTTCATTTCTTTTTCATTTATTTCTGCTCAGATCTTGATGTTTCCTTCTACTGATTTTGAGGGTTTTTGGTTCTCCTTTTTCCAGTTGCTTTAGGTGAAAAGTTAGGTTGTCTATTTGACGTTTTCCTTGTTTCTTGAGGTAGGATTGCATTGCTATACATTTTTCTCTTAGGACTGCTTTTGCTGCATTCCATAGGTTTTGAGTTGTCATGTTTTCATTGTCATTTGTTTCTAGAAATTTTCTGACTTCCCTTTTGATTTCTTCAGAAACCTGTTGGTTATTTAGAAACGTGTTGTTTAATCTCCATGTGTTTGTGTTTTTTAGATTTTTTTCTTGTAATTGATATCTAGTTGCGTAGCACTGTGGTTGAAGATACTTGATATGATTTTAATTTTCTTAAATTTACTAAGGTTTGATTTGTGACCCAAGATGTGGTTGATTCTGGAGAATGTTCCATGTGCACATCAGAAGAAGGGGTATTCTTTTGCATTTGGATCGAATGTCCTGAAGATATCAATGAAATCCATTTCATCTAATGTATCATTTAAGACTTGTGTTTCCTTATTAATTTTGTTTTGATGATCTGTCCATTGGTGTGAGTGGGGTGTCAAAGTCTACTATTATTGTGTTATTGTCAATTTTTCCTTTTATGTTTGTTAGTGTTTGTCTTACGTATTGAGATGCTCCTATGTTGGGTGCATAGATATTTACAATTGTTATGTCTTCCTCTTGGATTGATCCCTTGGTCAATATGTAGTGTCCTTCCTTATCTCTTATATTGTTCTTTAGTTTAAGGTCTATTTTGTTTGATATGAGGATTGTTAAAAAAAAAAAAAAACACTTTCTTTTGAAAGTAAAAAAATACTTTCTTTTGCTTCCCATTTGCATGGAATGTATTTTTCCATCCTCTCACTTTCAGTCTATATGTGTCTTTAGGTCTGAAGTGGGTTTCTTGTAGACAGCGTATATATGGGTCTTGCTTTTCTATCCATTCAGCCAATCTGTTTCTTTTGGTTGGAGCACTTAATTTATTTATATTTAAAGTAATTATTGATATATATGTTCCTATTGCAATTTTCTTAGTTGTTTAGGGTTGATTTTGTAGATCTTTTTTCTTCTGTTGTATTTCTTGACTACATAAGTCCCTTTAACATTTGTTATAAAGCTGGTTTGGTGGTACTGAATTCTCTTAACTTTTGCTTGTCTGAAAAGCTTTTTATTTCTCCATCAATTTTGAATGAGATCCTTCCCGGGTACAATAATCTTGGTTGTCGGTTTTTCCCTTTCAGTACTTTAAATATATCCTGCCATTCCCTTCTGACCTGCAGAGTTTCTGCTGAAAGATCAGCTGTTAAACGTATGGAGTTTCTTTTGTATGTTACTTGTTGCTTCTCCCTTGCTGCTTTTAATATTCTTTCTTTGTGTTTAGTCTTTGTTAGTTTCATTAGTATGTGTAGGACAAAACAATTTTTTACAACTTGTTTAAAATTAGAAAGTATTCAAACAAAAAAAATTTCCCATCTTAAATTAATTCATTTGATTTCTTATATGAAATAATTTCCAATTAAAATCAGCTTAATAAAGAATACTTTCACTGGACACCTGTATCACATATCACTTTGGAATTCAATTCTTCTTTGTCCAAAAACAAATGAAAATATTCAAGTAATGTATTTTAACATAAGTAAGCTATCAAGGCTTCCCAGGTGGCTCAGTGGTAAAGAATCTGTCTGCCAACACAGGAGACGAGGGTTCGATCCCTGGATTGGGAAGATCCCCTGGACAAGGCAATGGTAACTCACTCCAGTATCCTTGCCTGGGAAATTCTATGGAGAGAGGTGCCTGGAAGGCTACAGCCCACAGGGTCACAAAAAGACTGGGACACTATTTTGCAACTGAACAATAACAATGACAAGTTATCTAGTAATCTAGATAGACAGTTCTACTACTGAAGTTATTAGATTTTTTAATTTCAATGCTTATTTTTTTCACAGTTTTTAAAGGTTTTCAGTTCAGTTCGTTCAGTCACTCAGTCATGTCCAACTCTTTGCGACCCCATGAATCACAGCACGCCAGGGCTCCCTGTCCATCACCAACTCCCGGAGTTCACTCAAACTCACGTCCATCGAGTCAGTGATGCCATCCAGCCATCTCATCCTCTGTCGTCCCATTCTCCTCCTGCCCCCAATCACTCCCAGCATCAGAGTCTTTTCCAATGAGTCAACTCCTCGCATGAGGTAGCCAAAGTACTGGAGTTTCAGCTTTAGCATCATTCCTTCCAAAGAAATCCCAGAGCTGATCTCCTTCAGAATGGACTGGTTGGATCTCCTTGCAGTCCAAGGGACTCTCAAGAGTCTTCCCCAACACCACAGTTACCTGACATTCCACTGATAATTACTAGAAATTATTTGCTATATTCCTCATGCTGTACAATATATCCTTGTAGCTTTATATCTAGTATAAAATATAGTAAAAAAAAAATTTTTTTTAAGCATGTACCTCTTAATCTCCTACCCTTACACTACCCCTCCCCCAGTCATCCACCCACTGGTAACCACTGGTTTGCTCTCTGTATCTGTGAATCTAAAGCTATTCAATGTTTAAAACCCCTAATTAGAGATTATTCATAATGGTGGCTTTTTTTTTTAAGAAGTGAGAATGGTTCTTTAGTTTACCTTCAGTCTTGTTTTAGAACTATCCACTGCTACTATTATTCACTAGTTGGACATAATTACCTCATTTGACAAACATTCCTACTATGTACTAGATGCTGGGAATAAAATAGATGCTCAATAAACTATGATTTCTGGACTTGAGAAATGCACATTCCAATAGAAGACAAAAAGATAATTAGATTACAGCATAATGAGCACCATATTTATTAAAAAGTATTTTGGGATGAGGGGGGATAATGGTTCTAACATTACTGGAGAAGCAGTAAAAGTTAAATTTGGATTTAATGTAATAAATCAAGGGTCAAAAGGATAGAAATCAAAAATATAAAGAGTTGACCCTTGAACATCACAAGTTTGAAGTGCGTTAAGTCCACTTATACATGGACCATTTATTTCCCATTTATGCTACAACAGTATATGTTTACAGTTGGTTGAATCTGTAAACGCAGTCACAGTTTGGAGGGCTGACTGCATACACATGACTGTTAAACGTGGATTTCTGACTTGTGGAAGGTAAGCACCCCTAAGCCTCACACTATTCAAGGGTAAACTGTATAGAAAATGTAAAGAATATATAATCAACAAGTTCATATGGAGAAAACTATAAGGAATAAATTACATAACAAAAAATAATGATACATAAGACAAGAAAAGAGAAAAAGTGAACATAAATAATAAAATGGTAGTCATAAACCCAAATGTAATAACATTAAATATAAATGGGCTAAATGCTCTAAATAAAACACTAGATAAAATGTAAAATTCAATTTTATCCTGCCTACAAAGAGACACCTTTAAGGACCCAAAAATACTTAAAGTTAAGAATAAAAAGTGTATCATATAAACATTAACTAAAAGAAAGCTATTTTAATTATGCTAATAGCAAAAAAAACTAGACTTTAAGGTAGGAACACTATTAGAGATAAAGAAGGACGTTTCATGATAACAGAGGAATGAAATCACTAGGAAGAGACCACAGTTCTCAATCTGTACCCACCTGGTAATCAAACAACAAAATATTTTAGTAAATAAATGACAGAACTAAACAGAGGAACAGACAAATCTACACTCAGATCTGACAGATCTAACACATGTCTCTTAACATCAGGCTAAGCATACAACAAACTAGGAAGGATAGTGAAATTAGGAACACAACGGCATCTATAAAACACGAAATCAACAATGACAGAACACAGTCCTCCCTTGATACCTGCAGGGAATTGCTTCCAGGAACCCTGAAGAAACCAAAATCCACAGATGCTCAAGTTCCTTAGAGTTGGCCCTCCATATTGCTGGATGTGGAATTGGTAAATACAGAGGACTGTTTATATTCTTTTTAAATGCATATGAAAGAGTTACTAAAATTGATTGAATGTTGCATTGTAAAGCCAGCATAGATAAAAATTCAAAACTTTAAAATCTTTTCGAAGAATAAAATACTTAAGAATATATCTACCTAAAGAAACTAAAGACCTATATATAGAAAACTATAAAACACTGGTGAAAGAAATCAAAAAGGACACTAATAGATGGAGAAATATACCATGTTCATGGATCAGAAGAATCAATATAGTGAAAATGAGTATACTTCCCAAAGCAGTCTATAGATTCAATGCAATCCCTATTAAGCTACCAATGGTATTTTTCATAGAGCTAGAACAAATAATTTCACAATTTGTATGGAAATACAAAAAACTTTGAATAGCCAAAGCAATCTTGAGAAAGAAGGATGGAACTGGAGGAATCAACCAGCCTGACTTCAAGCTATACTACAAAGCCACAGTCAAAAAGACAGTATGGTACTGGCACAAAGACAGAAATATAGATCAATGGAACAAAACAGAAAGCCCAGAGATAAATCCATGCACCTATGGACACCTTATCTTTGACAAAGGAGGCAAGAATATACAATTGAGAAAAGACAATCTCTTTAACAAGTGGTGCTGGGGAAACTGGTCAACCACTTGTAAAAGAATGAAACTAGAACACTTTCTAATACCATACACAAAAATAAACTCAAAGTGGATTAAAGATCTAAACATAAGACCAGAAACTATAAAACTCCTAGAGGAGAACATAGGCAAAACACTCTCCGACATACATCACAGCAGGAACCTCTATGACCCACCTCCAAGAATATTAGAAATAAAAGCAAAAATAAACAAATGGGACCTAATTAAACTTAAAAGCTTCTGCACAACAAAGGAAACTATAAGCAAGGTGAAAAGACAGCCTTCAGAATGGGAGAAAATAATAGCAAATGAAGCAACTGACAAATAACTAATCTCAAAAATATACAAGCAACTCCTGCAGCTCAATTCCAGAAAAATAAACGACCCAATCAAAAAATGGGCCAAAGAACTAAACAGACATTTCTCCAAAGAAGACATACAGGTGGCTAACAAACACATGAAAAGATGCTCAACATCACTCATTATCAGAGAAATGCAATCAAAACCACAATGAGGTACCATTCCATACCAGTCAGAATGACTGCGATCCAAAAGTCTACAAGCAATAAATGCTGGAGAGGGTGTGGAGAGAAGGGAACCCTCTTACACTGTTGGTGGGAATGCAAACTAGTACAGCCACTATGGAGAACAGTGTGGAGATTCCTTAAAAAACTGGAAATAGAACTGCCTTATGACCCAGTAATCCCACTGCTAGGCATACACACCAAGGAAACCAGAATGGAAAGAGACACGTGTACCCCAATGTTCATCGCAGCACTGTTTATAATAGCCAGGACATGGAAGCAACCTAGATGTCCATCAGCAGATGAATGGATAAGAAAGCTGTGGCACATATACACAATGGAGTACTACTCAGCCATTAAAAAGAATACATTTGAATCAGTTCTGGTGAGGTGGATGAAACTGGAGCCTATTATACAGAGTGAAGTAAGCCAGAAAGAAAAACACCAATACAGTATACTAATGCATATACATGGCATTTAGAAAGATGGTAACGACAACCCTGTATGCGAGACAGCAAAAGAGACACAGATGTATAGGACAGTCTTTTGGACTCTGTGGGAGAGGGAGAGGGTGGGATGATTTGGGAGAATGGCATTGAAACATGTATAATATCATATATGAAACGAATTGCCAGTCCAAGCTCGATGCATGATACTGGATGCTTGGGGCTGGTTCACTGGGATGACCCATAGGGATGGTATGGGGAGGGAGGTGGGAGGAGGCTTCAGGATGGGGAACACGTGTACACCCGTGGCGGATTCATGTTGATGTATGGCAAAACCAATACAATACTGTAGTAATTAACCTCCAATTAAATAAATTTATATTTAAAAAAAACTAAAATCTTTTCAAATACTCTCTGCACAGTGGAATTAAGTTAGAACTCCATAACTAAAAACAGAAAGTCCTCAACTGTCTGAAAGTTAATCAGTACCTTTTAAAATAAACAATGAGTCAAAGAAGTAATCCCAACAGAAAGTAGAAAACATTTTAAATTAATTAATAATGAAGATACAAATTTTAAATCTGTGTCTGACTCTGCGACCCCATGGACTGTAGCCCACGTGGGTCCTCTGTGGAATTCTCCAGGCAAGACTACTGGAGTGGATTGCCATTCCCTTCTCCAGGGGATCTTCCCAACCCAGAGATCAAACCCGGGGCCTCCTGCATCGCAAGCAGATTCTTTACTGTCTGAGCCACCAGGGAAGCCCCTTGTTTGCTACTCCAAAGCAATGTCAAACATGGAAATCTGTGGTCTGAAAATGCAAAGATTGGAAAGAAGAAAGGCTGAAAACCAATGATCTAAACTTCCATCTCAAGAATTAGAAAAAGAACAGGAACTTAAAAAAAAAAAAAAGCAGAAGGAAGGAAATACTAAATATGATAAAGAGAAAGCAACAAATTAAGAAATATACAGAGAGAAAATTAACAAAGCTAAAGGCTGGTTCTCTGAAGATATTAATAAAATTTATATACTCCCAGCAAGAAAAAAAAAATGGGAAAAACAGAAATTACCAAAATCAGGAGAGAAAAATGGGAAATGACCAGACTTCTAAATGATAAAAAGATATTCAGAGGATATTGAGAGAAGCTTTAAATTTGGTAACATACAGGAATGGGTGTATTCCTTGAAAAACTCACTGAAACTGATAAAAGAATAAACAGGAAATCTGAATTGTTCAGTATCTATTAAATAAATTGAGTCTATTACTAAAAGACTTCCCACAAAGACAATTTGTGGTTCATATTTCTTCCCTGGTGAATTCTTCCAAAAGTTTAAGAAAGAAATAATATTAACTGTACACAAATTCTTCTACAAAACAGAATAAAAGAACATTTACCAACTTGTAAAGTCAGATAATCTTACTGACAAATCTAGACAAGGACCCTATAAGAACAATCACAGACCAACCACTTTCATGAATGTGCAAATTTCCCAAATAAAATATCACCTCACTTAATGTAAAGATATGTAAAAAAGATAAGACAGCACAACCCAGTTTATTTATTCCAGGGTTAGCATCAAAAAGTCAATCAATGTGATTAACTACATAAAGAGAAAAAAGGAGAGAAATCATATGTTCATCTTGATAGAAAAAGTATTTGACAACATTTGTTGTTATTCAGTTGCTAAGTCGTGTCTGACTCTTTGCGACCCCATGAATTGTAGCTCACCAGTTTCCCTATCCTTCACTATCTCCTGGAATTTGCTCAAACTCATTCAGCATCCACTTACAATAAAAATTCTCAGCAATCTATTAGTAAAAAGAACTAAGAAAAACCTACTGCAAACATCATACTTAGTGGTAAAACTGTTAATACTTTCTACAACACTGTGGTCCTAGGCCGTGCAGTAAGACACAAAAGAAAAGCCATAAAGTTTAAAAAGGGAAGAAATAAAATAGGTAGAAGACACGACAATGTTTTCAGAATGCTTTGCACACATACAAAACTGCAAAAAATCTATTAGAATTAATAAGCACATCTGGTAAAATTGCTAATTACAAGAACAATATTTTTAAAAGTCAATTTAATGTCTATATATCAAGAAAAAAGAAAAAATTTTTTAATTATAATACAGAGATATTAAATACGGAAAAACAAATCTAAAAAGATAAAATCTATACATTCAAAACTACGAAACATCTTTGAGAAAAATTTCAGAATAGCTACAAATACATGAAAGGATGGAGATTTTTTACTCATGGATTGCATTTAAGTCTTGTCAAGATGGCAGATGATGTATAGATTAAATGCAATCTTAAAAAAATTCCAACAGATTTTTTAAATGGAAATTGACAAGCTGATCCTAATATCTAGTTTGCAAAGCCCAAGAATAGCCAAGACAGTCTTGAACACAAAGCTGGAGAACTTATATTTCCAAACACCACAACATACTATAAAGATATAGTTATTAAACCAATATGATATTAGCTCAAGGACAAACAGACTAATGGGACAGAAGAGGGAGTCCGGAAGCACACACACGAATGATGCCATCACCTTGTCATTGTTCAGTCTCTCAGTCACCTGACTTATGACAAATGTGACACTTGAGTGTAGTGAGGAAAGCACGGTCTTTTTTAATAAATGGTATTAGGGAAGATCCCCCAGAGGAGGCCATGGCCACCCACTCTAGTATTCTTGCCTGGAGAATCCCATGGAGGGAGGGGCCTGAAGCACTTCTGTCCACAGGGTAGCAAAGAGTCAGACAGGACTGAAGCTAGTTAGCACACGTCAAACTGATTTTCCTAAGGAAAATATTTAATCTTGACTCCTATATTTCACAGCATAAACAAAAAATAAAGTACAGGTGGACTGCTGATATAAATGTAAAGGACAAAACTAAATCTTCTAGAAGAAAACAGAAGAATATTTTCATTACCTTGGAGTACTAGACCAATTTCTTAGGCAGGCCACAATAAGCACGAACCAAGACGGAACTTTATGATGGACTACTTCACAATTATGAGTTTCTATTTATCACAACATAAAGAGAATGGAAAATCAAGCCACCAAATGGGGAAAGATACTTACATCACATAGACTCAGCAAAGATCCACATAGAATGTACAAAGAATTACACAAACAAAACATCAGACATTGCAAATGATAAACCACTTGAACTGGCATGTCACAAAAGAGACTCTCCAGATGGCCAACAGACTTATGGAAAGGTGCTTAACTTCAACAGAGATCAGGGAAATACAAATTATATAAATCCCCATGTGACACCCCATCAAACCACTAGAATCGCTTAAGTGAAGACAGAAAAATTTCAAGTGTTAGTGAGGATTAGAGAAACTGGAATTCTCATACAGTTGACCCTTGAGCAACATGAGTTTGAATTGCATGGGTCCACTTAATGCAGGCTTTTTTCACTGAATCACACACACACACAACACAGTCAGCGGTTGGTAGAATCTCAGAGTGCAGAACTGCTGATGCAGCCCACTGTGAAGTTACATGCAGATTTTAGGCCATGTTCAGAGTCAGCACCCCTAACCCTACTCCACTGTTCAAGAGTTAACTACACTGCTCACTACTATGCAGCCTGGCACAATGCCTTTGGAAAACTGTTGTATCCACTGAAGCCACACATCTACATACCATATCACCCAGGAACTCCACTCCTAGGTATATATCTGAAAGAAGTAGGTACATATATTCACCAAAATACATATTCATGAATATTCAATTAGTAACAGCCAAAGAGTGAAAACAATGCAAGTGTCCTATTTAGGCAGAATGGATATACTGTGGTATATTCACATCACAGACTGGATTTGTTGAGTGTTGCCTCACTGTGAATTTGAAATGAATGGAAAAATACGTACCTTTTTCTATTTAGTTTATTTTGCTCAATATTATGTTTGTGAGATTCATCCTTTTTGTTGTACATAGCTGTAATTTAATGTTCAATGCTGTATCAAATTCAAAAAGAGGCAAAACTAATGGTGTTGAAAGCTAGGAGCATGTAGTAACTGAAAGAAGGGAAGGAAGAGATTTCTGCGGCTTTGGGTACTGTTCTCTTTTATTCAGATTAGATCAGTCGCTCAGTCGTGTCCGACTCTTTGCGACCCCATGAATCACAGCACGCCAGGGCTCCCTGTCCATCACCAACTCCCGGAGTTTACCCAGACTCACGTCCATCGAGTCAGTGATGCCATCCAGCCATCTCATCCTCTGTTGTCCCCTTCGCCTCTTGCCCCCAATCCCTCCCAGCATCAGAGTCTTTTCCAATGAGACAACTCTTCGCATGAGGTGGCCAAAGTACTGGAGTTTCAGCTTTAGCATCATTCCTTCCAAAGAAATCCCAGGGCTGATCTCCTTCAGAACAGACTGGTTGGATCTCCTAGCAGTCCAAGGGACTCTCAAGAGTCTTCTCCAACACCACAGTTCAAAAGCATCAATTCTTCGGCGCTCAGCCTTCTTCACAGTCCAACTCTCACATCCATACATGACCACTGGAAAAACCATACCTTGACTAGATGGACCTTTGTCGGCAAAGCAATGTCTCTGCTTTTGAATATGCTATCTAGGTTGGTCATGACTTTCCTTCCAAGGAGTAAGCGTCTTTTAATTTCATGGCTGCAGTCACCATCTGCAGTGACTTTGGAGCCCCCAAAAATAAAGTCTGACACTGTTTCCACTGTTTCCCCTGTTTCCCCATCTATTTCCCATGAAGTGATGGGACTGGATGCCATGATCTTCGTTTTCTGAATGTTGAGCTTTAAGCCAACTTTTTCACTCTCCACTTTCACTTTCATCAAGAGGCTTTTGAGTTCCTCTTCACTTTCTGCCTTAAGGCTGGTGTCATCTGCATATCTGAGGTTATTGATATTTCTCCCGACAATCTTGATTCCAGCTTGTGCTTCTTCCAGTCCAGCGTTTCTCATGATGTACTCTGCATATAAGTTAAATAAACAGGGTGATAATATACAGCCTTGACGTACTCCTTTTCCTATTTGGAACCAGTCTGTTGTTCCATGTCCAGTTCTAACTGTTGCTTCCTGACCTACATACAAATTTCTCAAGAGGCAGGTCAGGTGATCTGGTATTCCCATCTCTTGAAGAATTTTCCACAGTTTATTGTGATCCACACATTCAAAGGCTTTCGCATAGTCAATAAAGCAGAAATAGATGTTTTTCTGCAACTCACTTGCTTTTTCCATGATCCAGTGGATGTTGGCAATTTGATCTTAGGTTCCTCTGCCTTTTCTAAAACCAGCTTGAACATCAGGAAGTTCACGGTTCACATATGGCTGAAGCCTGGCTTGGAGAATTTTGAGGATTACTTTACTAGCATGTGAAATGAGTGCAACTGTGCAGTAGTTTGAGCATTCTTTGGCATTGCCTTTCTTTGGGATTGGAATGAAAACTGACCTTTTCCAGTCCTGTGGCCACTGCTGAGTTTTCCACATTTGATGGCATTTTGAGTGCAGCACTTTCACAGCATCATCTTTCAGGATTTGGAATAGCTCAACTGGAATTCTATCACATCCACTAGCTTTGTTTGTAGTGATGCTTTCTAAGGCCCACTTGACTTCACATTCCAGGATGTCTGGCTCTAGGTCAGTGATCACACCATCGTGATTATCTGGGTCGTGAAGATCTTTTTTGTACAGTTCTGTGTATTCCTGCCATCTCTTCTTAATATCTTCTGCTTCTTTTAGGTCCATACCATTTCTGTCCTTTATCAAGCCCAACTTTGCATGAAATGTTCCTTTGGTATCTCTGATTTTCTTGAAGAGATCTCTAGTCTTTCCCATTCTGTTGTTTTCCTCTATTTCTTTGCATTGATCGTTGAAAAAGGTTTTCTTATCTCTTCTTGCTATTCTTTGGAACTCTGCATTCAGATGTTTATATCTTTCCTTTTCTCCTTTGCTTTTCGCTTCTCTTCTTTTCACAGCTGTTTGTAAGGCCTCCCCAGACAGCCATTTTGCTTTTTTGCATTTCTTTTCCATGGGGATGGTCTTGATCCCTGTCTCCTGTACAATGTCACAAACCTCATTCCATAGTTCATCAGGCACTCTATCAAATCTATCAGATCTATCAGATCTAGGCCCTTAAATCTATTTCTCACTTCCACTGTACAATCATAAGGGATTTGATTGAGGTCATACCTGAATGGTCTAGTGGTTTTCCCTACTTTCTTCAATTTAAGTCTGAATTTGGCAATAAGGAGTTCATGGTCTGAGCCACAGTCAGCTCCTGGTCTTGTTTTTGCTGACTGTATAGAGCTTCTCCATCTTTGGCTGCAAAGAATATAATCAATCTGATTTCAGTGTTGACCATCTGGTGATGTGCATGTATAGAGTCTTCTCTTGTGTTGTTGGAAGAGGGTGTTTGCTATGACCAGTGCATTGTCTTGGCAAAACTCTATTAGTCTTTGCCCTGCTTCATTCCGTATTCCAAGGCCAAATTTGCCTGTTACTCCAGGTGTTTCTTGACTTCCTACTTTTGCATTCCAATCCCTTATAATGAAAAGGACATCTTTTTTGGGTGTTAGTTCTAAAAGGTCTTATAGGTCTTCATAGAACCGTTCAACTTCAGCTTATTTACAGTCCAACTCTCACATCCATACATGACCACTGGAAAAACCATAGCCTTGACTAGATGGACCTTTGTTGGCAAAGTAATGTCTCTGCTTTTGAATATGCTATCTAGGGTGGTCATAACTTTCCTCTCAAGGAATAAGCATCTTCTAATTTCATGGCTGCAATCAGCATCTGCACTGATTCTGGAGCCCAAAACAATGAAGTCTGACACTGTTTCCCCATCTATTTCACATGAAGGGATGGAACCAGATCCCATGATCTTCGTTTTCTGAATGTTGAGCTTTAAGCTAACCTCTTCACTCTCCTCTTTCACTTTCATCAAGAGGCTTTTTAGTTCCTCTTCACTTTCTGCCATAAGGCTGGTGTTATCTGCATATCTGAGGTTATTAATATTTCTCCCGACAATCTTGATTCCAGCTTGTGTTTCTTCCAGTCCAGCATTTCTCATGATGTACTCTGCACAGAAGTTAAATAAGCAGGGTGACAATATACATCTTTGACGTATTCCTTTTCCTATTTGGAACCAGTCTGTTGTTCCATGTCCAGTTCTAACTGTTGCTTCCTGACCTGCATATAGGTTTCTCAAGAGGCAGGTCAGGTGGTCTGGTATTCCCATCTCTTTCAGAATTTTCCACAGTTTATTGTGATCCACACAGTCTACTATGTATAGCATTGATTAAAACAGCTTCAGACTAAAATATAATCACGATAGGCAACGTATGAACAGTCTGCTAAAGCATTCTCAAGGAAATAGTAACAAGGAAAGTAAGTCACTGCACTTAAAGTTATTTAGACGATTATATCACCAATGATATTCGGTAACATTTCACATATCTGCATTTTAACCACCTTGTTCAAGTACAGGAATATATCTTTTTTCCCCCTGATTATTCAGCACCAGACGTTAAGAGGTTCAGAGTGCAAAAGCTCACTCACTGAACTTAGGTGTCTCAGTGCTTTTTTTTTTTAAACACTGGATAAATTTACTTATCTGCTTTCCTAGTTCACAACCAACTATAATGAGCATGTCAGGATGGGAAGCACAGAGGAAGGAGCTGGTAGAAACAAGCAGAGGTGCAGGAAATAACTGCTAACTTGGTAGGAAGAGCCAGCAAAGCAAAAGCAGACCAAGAACACCAAACACACCGTGGGGCCACGTAGCAAACAGCTCTGTGTGCCTCAGGAGTCTCCAAGGGCAACCACCGCACAGGGTATATTCACAGAACAGATCCAGAGTAAAGTCACTTTTAAGGATTCTATGCCGAGTCTTTTTAATAAGGTAGAGAAACGTATAATGCTTTTTAAAAAGCAGTTTATCCATAATGCTTTAAATAGTATTCTTTATTGTAATATAAATCTGAACACTTAAGATTGTAAGCTTCAGTTAAACAGAAGACTTCACTCCACAAAAAATGCTGAGTAAAGCACTGCAGTTGACTGGAGAATTTTAACTCAAACACTAGTTACAAGAAAAATAGGAACATTTCATTTCCCAAATACATTGAGAAAATGAGGCACTATTCAAATGAGGTTATCTGAATTAACATTCAAGTTATGAAATAGTATCCTGACCTACAGAAAACTAAGAACTATGTACACATTATTAAAAGTACTTTAATTTTGAAAATCATCATTTGTCTCTACTGTGCTTACTTCCTCACACCATCTCCTTCAATCTTTCATTAGTCCTTTCCATACACCAGACAGGGAAGTTACGGCTTTATGTGGGAGTTTCTCTTAATGTATTGGTTTAGAAGTTTGCCAAATGTTATTTTTTAATATATGCACCTATATTTAAATGTATATCTTAATAATTTTTCACAAACTATTATTGACCCACGGAAAGAGAACTTATATTTTAATTCTCCTTGCCACCAGAACTAAAATCAAAAGAATATGTAAGTTTTTCAATAACTTATGAAGCTTAAAAATGTAACTAGTACCTGATTTTCTAGGATGAAAAATGCAGGTTAAAAAATCCTCAAGGATTTTAACAATTTTTATAAATGATAGAGAATATGCAGAGAAAATACTAGTTTGTACATAGAAATAAGTCAGTTTATGAATATTTTAGAGTTGAACGTGGAACATTTAGAGACTTTGAATGATCTATTTTCTATCACAATCTATTAAAAAAAATGATTAAAGACTACTTATTTGCTGAGATAAGTACTGTTTTCAGTCTACAATATATCGATGTTCATGAAAAAACTGATGAAATAATTACACAATCACAATGAACCAAAATTCAATTCCTGACTATCCTACCTAACCAAATAACTCACTTCCAAAGTTCGAACTGTAACACTGTTCTTAATATGAGGCATTTTCAAACCAAAAGAATTGTGGTTATATAATAAGGCTGTAAACCTAAACTGAGAGTATGCCTAAACTGTGTAAGGGGTAACGAAAAGCATTACTGTCTAAGTATTGATGCATATCACCTGTACTGATTAACCTGCAAAGAACTTAAGCAGGTTAAAATATCTTCCCACCCTCAACTAACACATATACCAGAACGCTAGTCAGGGGTGGGGGGAGTTTGTTTTGGTTTGGTTTGGCTTTCTATACTATTTTATTTTTCCAGAATACCAGTAGAGAATCAAGGTATCACAATATAGAAGGCACAATTCAAAATGTTTTTGTTTACAGATAAAAAAGCACATACCTCATCTACCTACCATTCAGCATATATCTACTATTACCCTGCTCATGTTTGGAGAAATTCAAAACTAAGTATGAACCAACCCATTCTGCTGGAATGAGCTCTAGCTTTTTTTTTTTTTTTTACTAGTTTTAGGGCTGTCAGCGAAAATTACCAATGATTCTGTCCAAAAATATTTTACAAATGAGAAAATTGAAAAACAGACTTGTTAAAGGACACAATTAATGACAAAGTAAACTTAGAACTCAATTATATTTTCACTAAACCAGCTTCTTCCCAACTTAAATATGCTACATAAAGATTTCAAAATAAATTAACAGATGTGGGTGAGATACCCAGGTTCCTATAATTCTGAAAGAGAGAAAAGCAACAGAAATTCACAAATACTGATTTGTTTCTTTTGCAGAATTCATGGGGATACTTAAAACACCCAAATGGCCTACAATGACTTTTCCCCCAAAACTAAAAGCCTTTAGACAAAATCTATCAAATAGGTTTCATTATTAGAGAAGGATAATTGATACGCACCAACTATTTGAACATGAAGAACAGTATTAGTAACATTATCCACATAAATAAATACACGAGTTGAAATCTAAGCCAGAAACTGAAATTTATTATAGCTACAATAATGAAATTTCTTTTAGCTACAACACTAAATTTATTGTAAACTGTAACTAAAGTCAGCATGTATGCTCATTCCAGAGTAGAAAAGAATAATTAGACAAACACAACAAAAATTCTGCTATCCTAGACAACTGTCCACACAAATCAGTGTGATGTGACTGAAATTCCATAAACATGTAACTTAAATAAGGTTTAGATATGTCCCTTTTTTCCCTGAACTGCCTCTGCTGCCATGACAAAAATGGAGACGCAAAACAGTATTCTCCACTGATTTTTTTATTCATGTTTCTATTGTCTTTAAACATTAGTAGAGTATAAAACCTCTCACAGTGTTTTACCCCAAATCTTCAACACCCACCGTTCTGAAGACTGCCACAATGATTGAGAGCAATTTATGTCAGCCCAGGTGTTTGAAGCTCCAGGTTGAAATATCTGGCTAACTAACATCATCCTGCTAAGTCACTTCAGTCGTGTCCGACTCTATGCGACCCCACAGACGGCAGCCCACCAGGCTCCCCTGTCCCTGGGATTCTCCAGGCAAGAACACTGGAGTGGGTTGCCATTTCCTTCTCCAAAGCATAAAAGTGAAAAGTGAAAGTGAAGTCTGTCAGTCATGTCCGACCCTCAGCAACCCCATGGACTGCAGCCTTCCAGGCTCCTCCATCCATGGGATTTTCCAGGCAAGAGTACTGGAGTGGGGTGCCATTGCCTTCTCCGAACATCATCCTACAAACACTCAAAATCACTTCAGCTGCCACGACTAGGTAACAAAACTCTCCCAAACAAAAACTGTTTGTAAGAAAGCCTTGCTTACTGTTCTATTTACCTAACTTAAAAACACTGCCTCGATGTAAAAAAAATTTCATACAACCTATCTTCCTCAAAAAGTTGCATCCTAAACAGCACAAATGTCAATTCAAAAGATTCCGTATTAATATTTTACTGTTTATAACTCCAAGTGCCATAAAAGTCAGTGAGGCAGGTCTTCGTACCAGAGGGGTGAACAGCTGTTAAGTCAAAAGCAATTAAAAAAAAAAAACGCTCAAAGTTACTGAATATAAGTCCGAGTATAAATATCTATATTCTGCTTAACATGCTAGACACATCTTTATACAAGGAAAAGAAAAAAAAATGTAAATTGTAAAGGAAGGAAAGGTCTCCTCATTCTCTTATTCTTACAGGATTTTTGATGGCTAAGGAAGAGTTTCATGCAACAAACTACTTTTACAACAACTTGATGGCTCAATGACCTTCCTAAGAAATTAATGCTTAGGACTACCATGGATTTAATACCCAGAAACAAGACTTAAACAAAATGTCAGCATGCTAAAAGTCAGTTATTTCTGACTACAAGGCTGGTTGAAAGTAATTTCTAAATACATTTTTTAAAGTAAGGGAATACTACGATTATAGTTACAAAACAAAGAAAGGCAAAACTTGAAATAAATCACCGACTAGGTATCCTCCACAGTCCTACTCTTGGTATCAACTGCAGAAATATCAGTAACACTGCAATTTAGAGTGCAGAGGACAAGGAAACACATACACACGCGACTAGCATGGAGTAGGCACTCACTATCCGTGGCACGAAATGACAATATATGTACAAATAATCAAAAACAGAAAACAAAACGCACTACGATTTTGAGGCAACACAGTCAACAATTACAGCGACAATTACTTGACGAAAAGCTGCCTGACAGCTTAACGCGCACTAAAAGGAAACGGCTCCTCCTCCCTGCCCTCCTCTTTCACTCAGACGCTAGATTGTACATTGAAAACAAATCCTCCCCGAGCCCCGCCCCAAGCCCTACCCTCAAGCGGTTCCCAGCACTGAAACTGACGGAAAGTCCGGGGCCTTGGTGGAGCCCAGACCGGCCCCACACAGGACGCTCTGGCCGCGGACACGCCCGGGGCGGCGGCGGCAGCCGGGGCTCCAGCCGGTTGTCTCCGGGACCCCCAGGGTCTAGCGCTCTCCCCAGCCCGCGGCGCCGGCGGCCCCCTACTCTGTCCCCGAGCGGCGGGCCGCGCCGTACCTGCACACAGTGATCAGGTTCCTCCTCTCCACGGCGGCGTTGCGGGCGCTCAGGCTCTTCTTGACGCCGCCGCCCCCGCCTCGGCTCCCTCCCAGGCCCCCCAGGCTCCGGGAGGCCATGACGGGCTGACCCCAGGGCCCCTTTGTCTCGTGCGACCCCGCCCGCCCCCCCACACCTGCTTCCCTGGGCTTTTGCTCGGCTTGCGGCCGTGGGGATGCGGGAGGGCGGCAGGGAAGGAACGGGGACGGAGGGAGGGTGTGGAAAACGATGGGGGACTGGCACCCGGGCACTGGCGGCTGGCGCACCGCACCAAAGCTCTACACACATACACACACTCACGCGCACACACGAACGCACCACCCCCGCTCTCGCGCGCGCCGCCAGCTGCCGGTCTGTGCGTGAGGTTCGGCGTCGGCCGCTCCCCTACTTCCCCAGGGATCTCGGCGCCGCGCACGCGCGTGCCCGCTGGCCCCGCACGCCCAACCACCCGCACTCAGCCTCCACTCGCGCCCCAGCAGCGGACGCCACGGGGAGCCACGGGCCTCGCGCGCGCAGCCCCGCCCTCTCTGCACCTATCGAGCCAATGCCGCCCCAGCTGGAGCCAATCGCCGCGCGCGAGGGGCGGGGCTGCCGCGCGGACCTTTAAAGCTACCTGCTAGAGCCCGCCCCGGCGCGTGGGCAGCTGTCAGGAGGCCGGGCTCGAGCTCGCCACCCGTGTGCTGCAAGCAGTCTGCACACTGGGGAGCAGCGCCCCAGCTGGCCTGGGGATTGTGGGATGCGGTGCTCAGGAGTGCCCCGGGAACATTGCCGACCCTTTCCCGGAGCTCAGCTAATAGCTGGGATCGCTAGCTCTAAGGGCTGACCCTATTGCTGGAATCCGACTCCCCAGCCTAGTGGCATCCGTAGCTACAACGCCGAGCCTGCACTAGCTCCGGCTCCCTCACCTGACCCAGGGCCTGACTTCCAGGAAGGGAGCGGATTTTGTTGATGGTGTGCGTGTGTGCGTGCGGGGGTTTTGGTGGTGGTGGGGTGCGTGTGTGTGCGTGCGTGCGCGCGCGCTAACGCCCTCTCTTGGCCTGATAGACAACTACAAATAGCCCTAGGAGGGAAATTGCCCGCAGAACATCCCTCCTGAGGCGTCTGATCTTGAGATTGACGCCACTTCGCTCCTGTCCTAGCCCCCAGCATGGCCTGCAGCCCGGAGTGACCGCCCACAGAAGTGCGCCGCAAGTGGACACTGCACCTTTCGCCCTTCTCCAGTCCTGGGCAGTGACCCCGGAATTAGGAGCGGGGGGCGGCGAGCCTCCCAGCAGTTCGGCCTTGGCTCGCCGGGCTGTTCCCAGAGATGAGGCAAGGAGTGCTATCCACAGCGCGACCGTTGGGAACCTAGCGCCCACTTTCCAGAGGTTCTCCACCCCTGACCTTACCAACAGGGAGGTCCTGGCTTTGATCCCGAATTCTTGGGCGCTCATCTAGGTTGGCCATTGATTTCTCTTTGCATCAGTATGCCCAGATTTTAGAGTGAAGTCCTTACTCACAGCTGTCCCTATGATACCTAGCTCGAAGCTGTGCAGAAAACTGGTTTGCAATAAATGTTCGTTAAATGTAACTTGAAGTCGCATTTGACATTATTTTACTCTAATTTTACAGTTTTGGTGGCTCCAAAATCCATTAAAATTTCAGCTCTGGTGTTGACATTTCTGTCAAAGAATATTATAGAGTAGATACATAGATATAGTGTAGGTATCTCTATACTTCTTGTATATTATACAAAGTACTACAGGGGATACTGTTACTGTACTTTGAGCGCTTTTAAAACAGAGCTTTGTATATTAAAGCTGTAAATTACTAATTTCCAAGGTTGTAAAAAATTTTAAATCTCTATCTGAGATCATCAGGGCAAAGACTGAGCCCTTTCATCCACTCAGCCTAATCACAGTATTAATAGAATGAAAAGACCGTGTAGAAAAAACTGTCACAACTAATTTATTACAATAAATATTCAGACATTAAAATTATAATAAACAGTGTAGACTTTAAACATGATCTTTCACATAAAAGTAGGAGGTTTTTCCAGGTCAGTGCACTGGTTGCCAAACATTTCTTGTCTGCTCTGACAAGATGAATGACATAGAGGCTTGTAAGGAAGTTTATCCTACTCAAATCGAAATTCTTATTTAAATACAGATGAAAACTGCATAGAGAAAAGAATGGGAAGTTATCAGTTATCAAGAAAATTCCATGCTGGTTTGTCCTGCAGGAGGGAGAGAACACACATGTCTGAAACCCTTATCAGGAAGACAAAATGAGTAGTCATGTCAAACAGAGAAAAGTGAGATGTTGTTATTCTTAAAATTGGCTTCCTAGCCTTTCAAGTACATTTTCATGTTACTTGTACTACGAATTTACAGTTACGACTGAAGACTTAGTAAAATTCCATCTTACATGATTAGGTAATAATGTTATTTTTCAAAAGCTACTTTTACTGGGATTCAGTTGATGGCACTTGCTACACAAGATTTCACTTAAACCTTCTTTTCTATGCACTGCGTGTCATTAAACTGCCACTCGGGGGCCTTATGTGATAAAGCTTTTTTCTTAATTACCTTGAACTATATGTTGTGGGTCTCATTCTTTCTTTTGATCACTAACCTGGGAACTAATGAATCAATTATATTCCAGTGCAAAGTACAATAGTACTATAGAAGCACATGAGTTTTCACATTATGTTTTGAACTATTTTGGCACCTATTGCAATTCTTTATTAATCCAAGAATTGGCACAAAGGTTTTTCAGAGATGTAAAAAGACACAGTAAAAATAATGAGAACAGTAAATGCTGAATTTAACCTACGAGGACTCCATAGAACTCAGTGGGTAGAGTATACTCATTCATCGTTTCCCCATCTCCTTGTTTTCCCCATCAAAAAAGACAAAAAAAAATTTAGGAAGATAAAATTATAATTGTAACATATAAAATGTCCTCAAATCTAAAATATTATAAGCCAGAGAGATTACCAAATCATCATTTACAATCTCAAAGAAGTGGACTTTCTATGTATACCCAAGCCCAGCACATACAGAAAAGATTGATAAAACTGAAGACACACTTTTTTTAATCTATGAAGCAAGTTTCATCATAAACACAAAGGAAAAGTAACAGACTGAGAAAACATATTTGAAATTCACATCATGGACAAAAAGCTAATTTCCTTTTATACACAACGCTCCTGCAGATCAATAAGCACTGTTTCAGTAGAATAATGAAGGTGGAAGCCAAGTAGGAGACTAAAAGAGTGGGAACTGAGAATCACACAACTCTTTTTAAAGTTTATTATAAAGGGGGAGAAAAGGGGGGAGTGACATAGGGAAATGTTGAGTAAAGGGATGTTGGTATCCTATCCCTACTGTTGTGTTGTTTGTTTCCATGGAAATGACGTGAGCACATTTTAAAGCTGATGGAATGAATCCACCGGTAAGGAAATGTTAGTAATGCAAGAGAGGAAAAATGATCAGAAGTGAGAATATGGAAAAGCAATGGGATCCAACGCATAGGTAGATGGATTGAGCTTTGGTTCAAGATACTAATTCTCAGTTGTAACCATAGAGAAATGTGGGAGCCCAGGTGCAAACATAAGTAATTTTAAGCTTTTATTATCAGAAAGATGAGGAAGTTCCTATCTGGTAACTTCTGTTTTAACTTCAAAATAGAAGACAAAGCCACTGGGTGAAAAATTCAAACAGTCCATCTTACACTGAATGGTGAAATAAGTTGACTAATGAAATTTAGGACTCCTCGTCAGAGAAGGCAACAGCACCCCACTCCAGCACTCTTGCCTGGAAAATCCCATAGACGGAGGAGCCTGGTGGGCCGCAGTCCATGGCGTCGCTAAGAGTCAGACACAACTGAGCGACTTCACTTTCACTTTTCACTTTCATACATTGGAGAAGGAAATGGCAACCCACTCCAGTGTTCTTGCCTGGAGAATCCCAGGGATGGGGGAGCCTGGTGTGCTGCCGTCTATGGGGTCGCACAAAGTCGGACATGACTGAAGCAACTTAGCAGCAGCAGCAGCAGTCAGGGTCTCAGGACCAATTTAAGATTGATGAGGGCTTCCCTGATGGCTCAGATGGTAATGAATCTCCAGCAGTGCAGGAGACCCAGTTGGATCCCTAGGTTGGGAAAATCCCCTGGAGAAGGGAATGGCAACCCACTCCACTATTCTTGCCTGGAGAACTCTATGGATAGAGGAGCCTGGAGGGCTACACAGTCCATGGGGACGCAAAACCGGGCACAACTGAATGACCAATATATTTTCTTTTAAGGTTGCTGCTGCTAAGTCACTTCAGTCGTGTCCGACTCTGTGCGACCCCGTAGATGGCCTCCTACCAGGCTCCCCCGTCCCTGGGATTCTCTAGGCAAGAACACTGGAGTGGGTTGCCATTTCCTTCCCCAATGCATGAAAGTGAAAAGTGAAAGTGAAGTCACTCAGTCGTGTCTGACTCTTAGCGACCTCACGGACTGCAGCCTACCAGGCTCCTCGGTCCATGGGATTTTCCAGGCAAGAGTACTGGAGTGGGGTGCCATTGCCTTCTCCGCTTTTAAGGTTAGTGATGATGAATTTATAGTGAGCCCTATCTATCCTATTGCGTGATTTTCCTTGATATTGTTAGTATCGTAGTCATCTGAGGCTGCCATAACAAACATGGAAGGCTTAAAAGATGCAGATCTATTTTATCAAAGTTACAGAGGCTGAGAAGTCCAAGATCAAAGTACCAGTCAGTTTGGTGTCTGGTGAAAACTCTTTTTGGCTGTAGATGGCGCCATCTCCCTGTGTGCTCACAAGACCTCTTTGTGTCCTGAAGGCGAGGTAACGAATGAGAGGGAGAGCAAATGGGAGAGCAAATTCTTTGGTGGTGTCTTCTGGCTTCCTTGGTAGTTTGGACGGTAAAGCGTCTGCCTACAATGTGGGAGACCAGCTTTCGATCTCTGTGTCCGGAAGGTCCCTTGGAGAAGGAAATGGCAACCCACTCTAGTATTCATGCCTGGAAAATCCCGTGGACCGAGGAGCCTGGTGGGCTACAGTCCATGGGATCGCAGAGTCGGACACGACTGAGCGACTTCTCTTCACTTCACTTCACTTCTCTAAAGTGAAAGTGAAGTGGCTGAGTCGTGTCCGTTGCGACCCCGTGGACTGTGGCCTATCAGTCTCCTCCATCCATGGGATTCTCCAGGCAAGAATACTGGAGTGGGTTGCCATTTCCTTCTCCAGAAAAGGGCACTAATCCATTATTAGGGCCCATCCTCATGACCTCATCTAACCCTAATAATTTCCTAGAGGCTCCATCTCCAAATACTGTCACACTGGGAGGGTAGTGCCTCGGTGTATGAGTCTTGGGGAACACGACATTCAGCCCAGATGATTAGGCGCTGGCATGGAAGTAATAAGGGAACTGTTGATTTTATGCAGGAATGAGATTTTTCTGAGAGCATAGGAGGAAAGACAGAAATACAAGGAAATTTGGGATGTTAACAGTATGATTCTAAAGAGATTCTTAAAGCAAATTGGACACAGAGGGAAAGATGAAAAGAGAGAAACGACAGGCTGGGATAGAAAAGAAAGATCAAAGGACTGGATGATCTTTTTTTAGCTTGTTCTTGCCCCGTTTATAGTCCTTATAGAGTGATAGTATAGAGATATGTTGAAAATGTTTTATTCAAATTATATTCATCATTATTTTCCATTATTGGTCTTTCCCTCGGTAGTTTTAGAAAGGCCTTTGCCACTCTCAAGATTATGCAAAAATTTTATGGTTTCTCTTTTATATAAAAAACAGTCCATATATTTTTTTTTATTTTAAAACTTATTTCTGTAAAATTTATAGGTGCTGTGGCTCCAGAAAGACAGATATCACTTTCACTACATCTAATATCTAGCACATTGTTTTTAATATCATAAAATATTTTTAATAAAAAGTCATCTATGTGGAATATATGAATGTGTGAAATTAGGATATATGCTTATTTTTTTCCAAATGGTTAGCCATATGTCTAAGTTTACTTATTAAATGATTAATCTTTTCCCTACCGATTTGAAATGTTAAATTTGCCATCTACTTCTGCTTTATTGACTAACCAAAGCTTTGACCTAGATAGAATATTCAAAAGCAGAAACATTACTTTGCCAACAAAGGTTCGTCTAGTCAAGGCTATGGTTTTTCCTGTGGTCATGTATGGATGTGAGAGTTGGACTGTGAAGAAGGCTGAGCGCCGAAGAATTGATGCTTTTGAACTGTGGTGTTGGAGAAGACTCTTGAGAGTCCCTTGGACTGCAAGGAGATCCAACCAGTCCATTCTGAAGGAGATCAGCCCTGGGATTTCTTTGGAAGGAATGATGCTAAAGCTGAAACTCCAGTACTTTGGCCACCTCATGCGAAGAGTTGACTCATTGGAAAAGACTCTGATGCTGGGAGGGATTGGGGCAGGAGGAGAAGGGGATGACAGAGGATGAGATGGCTGGATGGCATCACTGACTCGATGGACGTGAGTCTGGGTGAACTCCGGGAGTTGGTGATGGACAGGGAGGCCTGGCGTGCTGTGATTCATGGGGTCGCAAAGAGTCAGACATGACTGAGTGACTGAACTGAACTGAAAGCTTTGACTGTGTGGATCACAACAAACTGTGGAAAATTCTTCAAGAGATGGGAATACCAGACCACCTGACCTGCCTCCTGAGAAATCTGTATGCAGATCCAGAAGCAACAGTTAGAACCTGACATGGAACAACAGACTGGTTCCAAATAGGGAAAGGAGTATGTAAAGGCTGTATATTGTCACCCTGCTTATTTAACTTCTATGCAGAGTTCAGTTCAGTTCAGCCGCTCAGTCATGTCCGACTCTTTGTGACCCCATGAATCGTAGCACACCAGGCCTCCCTGTCCATCACCAACTCCCAGAGTTTACTCAAACTCATGTCCATCAAGTTGGTGATACCATCCAGCCATCTCATCCTCTGTTGTCCCCTTCTCCTCCTGCCCCCAATCCCTCCCAGCATCAGGGTCTTTTCCAAAGAGTCAAATCTTCGAATGAGGTGGCCAAAGTATTGGAGTTTCAGCTTTAGCATCAGTCCTTCCAAAGAACACCCAGGACTGATCTCCTTTAGGATGGACTGGTTGGACCTCCTTGCAGTCCAAGGGACTCTTAAGAGTCTTCTCCAACACCACAGTTCAAAAGCGTCAATTCTTTGGCGCTCAGCTCTCCTCACAGTCCAACTCTCACATCCATACATGACCACTGGAAAAACCATAGCCTTGACTAGATGGACCTTTGTTGGCAAAGTAATGTCTCTGCTTTTGAATATGCTATCTAGGTTGGTCATAACTTTCCTTTCAAGGAGTAAGCGTCTTTTAATTTCATGGCTGCAGTCACCATCTGCCGTGATTTTGGAGCCCAAAAAAATAAAGTCTGACACTGTTTCCACTGTTTCCCCACCTATTTCCCATGAAGTGATGGGACCAGATGCCATGATCTTTCTCATGATGTACTCTGCATATAAGTTAAATAAGCAGGGTATTTACAGTACTCCTTTTCCTATTTAGAACCAGCCTGTTGTTCCCCATCATGAGAAATGCTGGGCTGAATGAAGCACAAGCTGAAATCAAGATTGCTGGGAGAAGTTATCAATAATCTCAGATACTCAGATGATACCATCCTTATGGCAGACATTGAAGAGGAGCTAAAGAGACGCTTGATTCATCAAGTAAAAGAGAGTGAAAAAGTTGGCTTAAAACTCAACATTCAGAAAACTAAGATCATGGCATCTGGTCCCATCACTTCATGACAAGTAGATGGAGAAACACTAGAAACAGTGAGAGACTTTATTTTGGGGGGCTCCAAAATCACTACAGATGGTGACTGCAGCCATGAAATTAAAAGACACTTACTCCTTGGAAGAAACGCTATGACCAACCTAGACAGCATATTAAAAAGCAGAGACATTACTTTGCCAATAAAGTTACATCTAGTCAAAGCTATGGTTTTTCCAGTGGTCATGTATGGATGTGAGAGTTGGACTATAAAGAAAGCTAACCACCGAAGAATTGATGCTTTTGAACTATAGTGTTGCAGAAGTCTCTTGAGAGCCCCTTGGACACCAAGAAGATCCAACCAGTCCATCCTAAAGGAAATCAGTCCTGAATATTCATTGGAAGGACTGATGTTGAAGCTGAAACTCCAATCCTTTGGCCACCTGATGTGAAGAACTGACTCATTTGAAAAGACCCTGATGCTGGGAAAGATGGAAGGAGGGAGGAGAAGGGGACGACAGGATGAGACGGTTGGATGGCATCACCGACTCAATGGACATGAGTTTGAATAAACTCCGGGAGTGAGTGATGGACAGGGAAGCCTGTTTCATCGGCGGGCAAACTGGTCCCTGAGTACCCCGAATGATCAGGATGTCAGTCACAGTGAAGAAGAATCCCACCAGAGTCACCATTTGTTGCAGGAAGAGAGACCCCTTCCAGAGCCCAAGAGTGGGCTCTTGTCTAACACTCGGAAATGAATTGTCCAAGGAGACACATGTGTTGACAAAGCAAGAGACTTTATTGGGAAGAAGCGCCTGGGTGGAGAGGAGTAGGGTAGGGGAACCCAGGAGAACTGCTCTGCCACATGCTCACAGTCTCAGGTTTTACGGTAATGGGATTAGTTTCTGGGGTGTCTTTGGCCAATCATTCTGACTCAGAGTCCTTCCTGGTGGCACACGCATTGGCTCAGCCAAGATGGATGCCAGAGAGAAGGATTCTAGGAGGTGGTCAGAAACGTGGTGTCTCCTTTTGACCTTTTCTGAACTCTTCTGATTGATGGTGGCTTATTAGTTCCCTGTTTCTTACTAGGACTGCCTGTCATGAAACAACTCATGCAAATAGTTACTATGGTGCCTGGCCAGGGTGGGCGGTTTCAGTCAGTATGCTTCTCCTAACAGTTGCAGCAAGAGGGGGCTACTCTCTAATTGCAGTGCATGGGCTTCTCATTGTGGTGGCTTTTCTTGTTGCTGAGCACAGGCGCTAGGCTCACAGGCTTCAGTTGTTGCAGCACATGGGCTCAGTGGTTGCAGCTCACAGGCACTAGAGCACACGCTCAACAGTTGTGGCACACGGGCTTAGTTGGTCCACAGCATGTGGGATCTTCCTGGATCAGGGATCAAACCTGTGTCTCCTGCATTGGCAGGCAGATTCTTCCCACTAAGCCATCAGGGAAGTCCTGTTTCTGTATTCTTTTTTTTCTTAAGATCATTAATTACTGAGAACAGTTCAAGGCCAAGCATTGTGACCAGGCTTAGATCACAAAATAATTTCGGCCCCAAATGGCTTCTCTTATGTCAAGAAAGCCATGCCTGAACCATTTTCTCCAGGGACGCCCGACTCTATTTGGTTTCAGGAATAGGACTCCAGAAAGTACTATTACCATAGAATATAATGTCAGAAGCGCCTCTGGAGTTGAACAACACTGTGTCCCTACAGGGATGTCAGGGAAGCAAGTAATGATTGAGCTGAGGTGTGAAGGAAGAATTGGGCTTCCCCAGTGACTCAGTGATAAACAATCTGCCTGCAGTGCAGCAGCTGTGGAAGACACAGTCTTGATCCCTGGGTCAGGAAGATCCCCTGGAGGATGGCATGGCAACCCGCTCCAGTATTCTTGCCTGGAGAATCCCATGGACAAAGAAGCCTGGCAGGTTGCAATCCATGGGGTTGCAAAGAGTTTGGACACGACTGAAGCCACTTAGCATGAACACACGTAAAGGAAGAATTAGGAATTAACTAGTTAAAGGAGCTTAAGATGAGAGAAGGAACGCAGGCTGAAGGAAGAGCATATACAAATGTCCCAGGGCTGGAGGAAATGCATTCTGCCTGAGGTCAGTGTGGCTGGAGCTCTTAGAATAAAGGGGAGTAGAGAGTATTTTTGGACAGAAGACCAGAAAGGAAGACAGCATTTGCTTTACACAAACTCCTTGATCTCAGGAAGCATTTTGATCTTTATCCTAAGAGTCCTGAGAAGCCCTAGAAACTGTATGTAGCAAAAGACTGACCAGAGCAGATTTGTATTTTGAAAGGACACCCTGGCTGCCTTGTGGAGAACGGTTGAAACAGCAAATAAGAAGTGCTGCCACATTATGATTTGGTGGCACTTAGCAACGTTTCATTAGTTTCCCTAATGACTTAGGGTTTCATACAGTTTCTGATTGAAAACTCTAGTTCTTTCTTTCATGCCTTAGTAGGTTCCTGATAATAGGTGCCAGTACTGTGCACTTTCATGTCCTGAGACAACTTGTACTTTGTAAAAGAAAAAAAAAAAATTTTCACTTTTTTTTTTGGTGGGGGGGGGTATGTTGCTGTGGTTTTGCTTCATATGAGAAAACTACATGTTGTCATTCTTTAGTGTTTTCTAACCATCAACATGGTAAATGAGATTGTTGTTACAAATGCTGTCCTTTATGATATATAGGAATCCCTACTTGACATACAGTCCTCATTTAATTTTGGTTGATTGTGTCATTACCATTTTCTATCTAAAAGGAAAGATAGAGAACCGACAAGAGTGTAGGAATTTCCCATGCAATGGATAAATAATTTTTTAAGGCAAATGCTTGAATGCAGGATTGTCCTGGTGATGGCCAAGCCCCCTCCCCACTTAAGTGAAATTTAGCCATCAGACCAGTGTCTAAATCCATTTAACAGAACCCTAGGCCAGAAGAGCTAGATAATCTAATTTTTTGATTCCCTGTTTGCAGCGTCAAGCAGAACTGTAACTGATGGAATGGATTAAATAGAACATATAACCCAAATCAGCCCATATCCTGTTCCCATGGGCTTGTCCTCTGCTCTGCTTTGCCACCCATACACCTCCTTCCTGTATTAGGCAGGACTCTTGGGAGAATCAGAAATGATAGTGTGTGTTTGTGTGTGTGTGTGTGTGTATAGAACTGACTCACATAAACACGAAGGGGTTGAGAAGTCTCACAATCTATGCAAGCAGGAGACCCAGGGAAGCAAGTGATGTGATTCATTTCCCATCCAAAGGCCTGAGAACCAGGGGAGACAATAGTGTAAATCTCAGTCCGAGAACAGGAGAAGGTGAGATGAGAAGTCCCGGCTCATCTCTGAGGGAGGAAAAACAAGAAGTGACTTCCTCCTTTGTCCATCTTTTGTTTTGTTCAAGCCCTCAATGGATTGGATGGTTTCCACCCACATTGGAGATGGCAATACTTTACTGAATCTCCCAATTCAAGTGTTAATCCCATCCAAAAGACCACACAGGCAGACCCAGAAATAATGTTTAATCTGGGAACCCTATAGTCAGTCAAGTGGACATACAAAATTAACCATTACATCACTCATTCCTCTTACAATATGTTTTGGTTTTCTGTCTTTCTTTCTTTTTAATTAAAGTATAGTTGATTTACAATATTATGTTAGTTTTAAGTATAGAGCAAAGTGATTCTGTTTTTATATTCTTTCTCATTATAGCTTCTTACAAGATACTGAATATAGTTCCCTGTGCTATACAGTAAATCCTTGTTGTTTATCTATGTTATACATAGTGTATATCTGTTAGTGTGTATCTGTCAATCCCATACTCCCAATTTATCCCTCTACCCTGCCTTCCCATTTGGTAATCACAAGTTTTTTTTCCATATCTGAGTCTATTTCTGCTTTATAAATTAGGTCATTTGTACTGTTTTTTAGATTTCATATATAAGCAATATCATATAATATTTGTCTTTGACACTTCACTTAGTGCAATAATTTCTAGGTCCATCCATGTTGCTGCAAATGGCATTATTTCATTCTTTCTTTAGGCTAATATTCCATATATAATATATATATACACACACACATACCATATATTCTTCATCAATTCACCTGTTGATGGATATTTAGGTTGCCTACATGTGGCTATTGTAAACAGTCCTGTTACGAACATTGGGGTGCACAAATTTTTTTGAATTAGAGCTTTCATCTTTTCCAGGTATATGCCCAGAAATGGGACTGCTGGATCATAAGGTAGCTCTATTTATAATTTTTAAAGGAACCTCCATACTATTTTCCATAATGGCTGCACCAATTTATGTTCACATCAACTATGTAGGTAGGAGGGTTCCCTTATCTCCATGCCTTCTCCAGCATTTACTATTTGTAGACTTTTTGATGATGGTCATACTGAACAATGCTACTTCATTATAGTTTTGATTCACATTTCTCTAATAATTGACAATGCTGAGCATCTTTTCATGTGTTTATTGTCCACCTGTAGTCTTTGACTATACCTCCCTGAAAGTGCTCAATCTCATCTATGCAATGTTTTTTGTTACCTTTTGAATGAAGGATGCAGTGAATATGGCCCACTGAACCTTTCTCAAACAATTTGACTTTACCATGAAGTTATGGGATAGCTCTTGACATGGTCCTTAATGTATTAATACTATGATTAATAGTATTATGAAAATTACATGATTTCTAAATACTTCTATTCTCTGATTTCTAAACATGGGATAATTATGACAGCACTTTTTTCATAGGGTTTGGGGGAAGATTAAATGGAAAACAAGAGAAGCTCTTAAAACAGGGTGTGGTGTTTAGTAATTGTTCAACAAGTGTAAGCTATTATTATTAATGGTTCTTCCTAGAGTAGGTACCAGAACATCAAATCTGGATTCAGCCAGTTTCTCCAAAATTCTGTTACATGGCTTGGCAAGAGTTTTATAAATTTGACTTTAACATTGATGTGTTTTCCAACACAGAATTGTATCAGTTCCGTATTGAACACAACATCTATCTTTCTTTATCAGACAAATTCATTATCTGAATTGTCCATAATATAACAATCTGTGCTAAATTTAACTATAAAAATGTTATTGTATGGCAAGACTATATTTATTAAATTATCGTGAATTTCTTCACACCAAGGACAAATTTTCATTCCTTGTTATCTGCCGCAGAAGCTGTGCCACATAGCACAATGGCTTGCACATAACATACAATCAAATATTTAAACAGAAAACGACATTATCATACAAATTCTTCATTCTAAATGACAATTCCTTATAATCTGATAAAACTCTATAGAAGTCAAAAACCAAAGGCACAAGTTTTATTTTCAATAAAGTTTGTAAAACAAAAAAGTGTCACACTTACAGAAATACATCATGCTACTTACAGAATAATAGAACATATATATTTGTAAATTTTAGAAATAATAATTCACATTTTCTTCACCCCAATATTCAGGGCCTTTCATTATGTGCAAGCAGTATTATACAATAGTAATCGTATGGTAAAAACAGTCCTGTATCCTGTGTTTTTACTTATTTACATGATAAACTCTTGCTATGTTACTCCATGGTCCTCTTACATATGAAAGTAGTCACAAATCAAATTTACTTTTGTTCCTATACTGTTGGATAATTATTTTCCAGCGTATCATTTGTATTTCAAACAACATTGTAATAATCAAGTCTGTTATAAAGCTTTTAGGATTTAGAATTATTTTTCTAACACCAGTTTCCAGGAGTATATGTTGTTATTGTTCAGTTGCTGAGTTGTGTCTGACTCTTTGCAACCCCATGAACTGTGTAGCATGCCAGGCTCCTCTGTCCATGGGATTCTGCAGAATACTGGAGTGGATTGCCATTTCCTTGTCCAGGGGATCTTCCCAGACCAGAGATTGAACCCACATCTCCTGCATTGGCAGGCAGTTTCTTTATCACCGAGCTCTCAGAGAAGTCATATATATGTGTGTGTGTGCATGTGTTAAGTTCCTTCAGTCGTGTCCGACTCTTTGTGACCATATGGCCTGTAGCCCACCAGGGTCCTCTGTCAATGGGATTCTCCAGGCAAGAATACTGGAATGGATTGCTATGCCCTCCTTCAGGTGATCTTCCTGACCCAGGGATCAAACCCACATCTTTTACGTCTCCCACATTGGCACAAGGGTTCTTTACCACTAGTGCCACCTGGGAAGCCCACATACATGAGTGTGTGTGTGTGTGTGTGTACACATATCTTGAGAAAAGATCTACACTTTTGGCTGGAATTTTCTTTCTTACTATACAACATGCTTAGGACAGTGATAATCTTCACTGTATTATGTAAAAACATTGTCTTCCACCAACTTATAAGTGAAAATTATGGGCTTAGGAATGTCTGAATGTTGAGGGGGAAAAAAAAAGAAAAGATCTTAATATTATGCAGCCTTGCTTTCCCATTCCATATTTTTATTCATTCTTCCAACTATCCCCATTTCCCTGGATACTTCCTTTGCTTTCTTTAAAGGAAATTATATAAATTCTAAAATCCTGAAATTCTGAAATGGGATTAACAGATACAAACTACTATACTCATACCGGTCAGAATGGCCATCATGAAAAAATTTACAAAAAATAAATGCTGGAGAGGGCTGAAGAAAAGGGAACCCTCTTGCACTGTTGGTGGGAATGTAAGTTCATACAGCCATTATGGAGAGTTGTATGGAGATTCCTTAAAAAACTAGGAACAAAACTATCACATGCCCCAGCAATCCCACTACTGGGCATATGCCCTGAGAAAACTATAATTGAAAAAGACCCTAATGTTCATTGCAGCACTATTTACAATAGCTAGGACATGAGATGAACGTAGATGTCCATCAACAGATGAATAGAAAAGGAAGTTGTGGTACATACACACAATGAAATATTACTCAGCCATAAAAGGAGCATTTGAGTCAGTTCTAGTGAGGTAGACGAATCTAAAGCCTGTTACACAGAGTGAAGTAAGTCAGAAAGAGAAAAACAAATCTCATACATTAACATGTATATATGGAATCTAGAAAAATGGTGGACTTCCCAGGTGGCTTAGTGATAAAGAATCCACCTGCCAATACAGGAGATATGGGTTTGATCCCTGGGTTAGGAAGATCCCATGAAGATGGAAATAGCACCCCATTCCAGTCTTCTTGCCTGTGAAATTCCATGGACAGATGAACCTGGCAGGCTATAGTCCATGGAGTCACAAAAAGTCGGGCATGACTTAGCAACTAAATGACAACAGCAAGGGAAATGGTACTGATGAACCCATTTGCAGGAATAGAGACGCAGACAGAGAACAGACTTGTGGGCGCAGCAAGGGAAGGCGAGGGTGGGATGAACAGAGAGTAGCTTTGGAACGTATACATTACCATATTAAAACAGATAGCTAGTGGGAAGTTACTGCATGACGCATGGAGCTCAGATCTGGTGCTCTGACAACCGAGAGAGGTGGGATAGGAGAGGGGGGTCATTGGAGGGAGGCTCAGGAGGGAGGGGACAGATGTACACTTCTGGCTGATTCACGTTCTTTTTGGCAGAAACCAATACAACATTGTAAAGCAATTATCCTCCAATGAAAAATAAATTTAAAAAAACAGGTAAACAGTGAGATTCTACTGTCTAGCATAGGGAACTGTATTCAATATCCTTTAAACCATAATGGAAGAGGAAAAAAATCAAGGAACACGTGGAGTTACACCATCCAGACATGTAAACTAGGCTTCCTGCTGTCACGCCCAAGCTGATAGCAGTTGTGAATACTAAAAAACTCTTCTCACACACATTCCACCCATAGAGCCCACGACAACATCTTTCTGGATTTAATTACCAATCTTCCCATGTCTCAAGGCTACACTGAAAGCTATCTCATTCAGAAACTAGCTCTGAAAACTGCCTATTAAATCGTTCAAACATACTCCAGCTCAGTAGTTTTAACAGGCCTGAACTTACTTATGAGAAACTGTTGAAAATACATAACAATTGTTGATGCAGTTTGGTTTTACATTTTCATAAATTTGAATTGCTTTCCTTGGCACATGGATGGAGACTATTTTAAGTACCCTTTCAACAACAAAACACGCACCTCAAATATTCATCGTCTCTAATAGAGATACATTTAGCATTAATCTATGTGATTTTTTGGGGGGAAAGGTCAAATCTGGATATATAGGCTCTCAAAAAAAAAAAGGATGTCTTTAAGTAGCTCAATAGATGCCTGAGAAAAGATCTCAGTTCTGCTTTTTAAACACTGTATCATTTTGAACCTGAGGAAACATAGAGAAGTGGTTAAAGATGTGGGTTCCAAAGTTCAGATTGCTGTATGGGATCTTGAATGCAAATTTCTGTCCTATTGGTCACTGACTGGGTGTTATTTTACAGCTTTTTTAAACATCACTGAGTCTTAGTTTTCTTTAAAATAAATATAATGATAGACCTAATTGTGTCAGCATTGTGTAAAAACATCTGCTGCTACTGCTAAGTCACTTCAGTCGTGTCCGACTCTGTGCGACCCCATAGACTGCAGCCCACCGGGCTCCCCCGTCCCTGGGATTCTCCAGGCAAGAACACTGGAGTGGGTTGCCATTTCCTTCTCCAGTGCATGAAAGTGAAAAGTGAAAGTGAAGTCGCTCAGTCGTGTCCAACTCTTGGCGACCCCATGGACTGCAGCCCACCAGGCTCCTCCGTCAATGGAATTTTCCAGGCAAGAGTACTGGAGTGGGGTGCCATTGCCTTCTCGGGTAAAAACATCTGATTTACAGCTTAATAAATATTAGTCATTATTTTTACCTTCTTTCCTCTGATACATTAGGAGCTCTTTTGAGGGCAAGAGTTAACTCATTTCTCTTTATACCTAGAGTGTTCAGTACAATCACTCAATAAATATTTGTAAAGTTTTGTTGTTATGGGATTCTTAGGTCTGAGAGAACTATCTGGAGCACTGCTATAAAAAATTTTGTAAATAATGTATTTCTTGTGGCACCAGATTAGCAGAGTAAAGCAGGTAGTGACAAAGAGCAGAAAATTCTTTCCAATGCTAGTCACAAATCTCGAACATTTAACAGTCTCCAGAAATTTCCCAGTCTTTCTCTTCAGTAAAGGTGATTTGCTCTATGCATAACTAAGCTTTTTTTTTTTTTTTTTGGCCACACCACATGGCTCGTGGGATCTTAATTCCCTGACCAGGGATTGAACTCAGGCCACAGCAGTGAAAGTGCTGAGTCATAAGCACTGGACCATCAGGGAATTCCCCTTTTATAATTTTTTTTTATATACAAAAAGTTGTAAATCAAAAATTATTCTTTTGTGAATAATTGTTTTATTTATTTAAAGTAAATTAATATAATAGGTCCTGATTTTTATTTGCAATATGTACACAAAACTGAAAATCAAATCTATTGATTTTGATACATAGTTCAAAGAATTTCAGACATGTCCTAAGCATTTTTAAAAATGTATTAATGCCCTATTTTCTTCATAAAGGCTTCTCAGATGACTTGGTGGGTAAAAAGTCTGTCTGCAATATAGGCGACACAGGAGACTCGACTTTGATCCCTGGGTCAGGAAGATCCCTTGGAGGAGGAAATGGCAACCCACTCCAGTATTCTTGCCTGGGAAATCCCATGGACAGGGAAGCCTGGTGGGTTACATTTCATGGGGTCGCAAAGAGTCAGACACGACTGAGCACATTAGCACACGTGTCTTTTCCTTCCTGGTCTCAGAAAGATGGGAATCTTTCAGCTTCACTGAGTCTTAGTTTCCTCATCTTTAAAGGAATCTTTCTAAGAATGTTAAATGAAGGTAGAGATGTTAATCAGCTAAGATCTTTCAAATTTGTTCTACAAATGTGGAATGATGATTCAAAACAAGGAAGGCCCAGTATAAAGAGAGAAAAAGCAAGGGGATGAACAACAATATTAACTTAGCCATTCCTTCATTCAGTAAATATTTACCGTGTTCAGTATCTTTCCTTTGTTGGGAAACAGAAGAACAAAGCAGAAATGGGCTGCCCTTACCGGGTTTATATCTCAGTGGAAAAGACACATTTTGTAATGAGCAAAAATTGCAATTGTGATGTTTAATAGGAAGGAGAACTACTATCAGGATGACAAAATCTAACCCAGAAGCATAGGGAATATTTCTCTGAGGAACTGATGTTTGAACCAAAAGAGTGTGTGTGTGTGTGTTTCCATGCAAATGCTTGTTGGCCAGTTGTAAGGGGTAGGAGAGGGTAGCGGGTAGAGAAAGATCACTCCAGGAGGATGGGCAAGAGGAACACCGTGCACAGTAAAGCTCCAAGGAGCTCACAGAGGCCAGCGTGCCTGGATCATGAAGGAGCAAAGAGAGAAGCAGCCTGTAGCTACAGAGATGAATTGGGAATTGAACCTGAGAGCAATGGAAAGGCATTGCAAGTCTTTACATGGGTATGTGACATGGCCATATGTGCATTTTTACGTTACTTTGCCTGATGTGGAGAGTGCATTAGAAGCGTTCTAGAATGGATATGGAGAAGCCAGGTAGGAAGCTCTGATAGTAACCCAGGTAAGAGAGGACAGTAGTTATTATGGTTTGACAAAATTGCGTGCGTGCCTGTGTGCTAAGTCGCTTCAGTCATGTCGGACCCTCTGTCCGTGAGATCCTCCAGGCAAGGATACTGGAGTGGGTTGACCTTCCCTTCTCCAGGCTATTATCACTGTTGAGGAGAAAATGGATTCAAGTCTGACACAGAAAGTAGGGGAGAAGCAGGTGCCGAGGTTGACTGCCCCTTTCCCCAGGTTTCTGATATGAAGTAAATGATGGTGCTGACTCAGATATGCAACTGAAAGAGAAGCCAATCCGGCGACAGGATCAGAAGTTCAGGCCTGGGGACTTCCCTGGTGGTCCAGTGGCCAAGACTCCACACTCGCAATGCAGAGGGCCCAGGTTCGAACCCTGGTCAGGGTACTAGATCCCACATGTTGCAACTAAGAGTTCACACTCCCAGCTAAAGATCCCACATGCCATAACTAAGAGCCGGCACAGTCAGATAAAAAAATAAATAATAAAAAGAAAGAAAGCAAAAACAAGTCCAATACTCAATGTGAGATGTTTTGAGCCACCCAGGTGGCAATTTTAAAGCATGATCTTTGGAATTTACTGTATTTACAGTAACAAAGATGACAGAGAGTGAGAAAAACTAGACTGTAGAATAGCAAGAGGTTCATCTTTGTCGTGTGATGAAATGGTAATAAGATAATATAGTTGGCTTGTAGTCGCTTTAGTTGTGTCTGACTCTTTGTGACCCCATGGACTGTAGCCCTCCAGGATCCTCTGTCCATGGCATTCTCCAGGCAAAAATACTGAAGTGGGTTGCCGTGCCCTCATCCAGGGGATCTTCCTGACCTAGGGATCAAATCCACATCCCTTAGCATCTCCTGAACTGACAGGCAGGTTCTTTAGCACTAGCGCCACCTGGGAAGCCCCAATATACTTGGCTTGAGGGAGGACTGTTTGACTGTAATGCATAATAATCAGCAAAATAAAAGGAATAAAATTAGAAGTGATAGCAGAATATTAATTGCAGACTAAATTTCCAGTTCCTGGAAAAGAACATGCAATATAACAGTGATTAGAAGCAACACAAGAGCTACAAGATCATGGCAGGCTGTCAAGTAACAGAGACAATGCAGTCAAAAATTCGGTCGAACTACAGAATCCCTCACTGGGAAGGACTAACACAAGAGAAACCAACTAAAGATAAGAATCAGAATTCATCAGTGTCTCAAGAAAGGGTCATGAAGTAAATGACAAATTTTGCAATTTCTTTTACACTTCTGTGGTTAGCAGTATGTCCTCATTTTCTAATAACGTGAGAAATCATTTAAGATATCATTTAAGGTATTTTAATACATAATTTAATTTTGAGCTACAACAGAAATGCAACTTATAATGAGCAATATTTCTTTCAAGCATTTTCAAGTATGTGCAACAAAATAAACCCCAGGTCTCAGTTGGCCAGCTTTAGAATCCCAGATAATTGGACTTCAGACACTACTAAGGCAGAGTGTGCCCTCGAACTATAGCCCTTCTCCTGGTCCTGAGAAATGGTGATTAAAACTGGCAAGTCTCAATGAGGCAGGCTAGGACCTACGACCGGGACCATTTGCTGCAGTGCTTGCATCTGGACAAATATCCCCTCGAGTAACAAAATAAAAACAAAGTACAAGAAACTAAAAATAATCATGTGCAGGTGCGGTTGGGGCAAATTATGGACAACGTGACATGAAGAGACCAAAAACCTAACTGCCACTTTTGAAGAGCGGGAGGCAAAAGCAAGGCACTGTGCAAGCCCCCTGCACACAATATCACCAAAGAAGCGGGCAAACTACCTCAGCCACCCCTCCAGGTGAGCCCTGGACCCCCCCTTGTTGTTGTTTAGTCACAACAAGTCCTTTAAGTCCTGTCTGACTCTCTGCGACCCAACAGACAATAGCCCAGCCCACCAGGCTCCTCTGTCCACGGAATTTCCCAGGCAACAAATACTGGAGTGGACTGACACTTTCTTCTCCAGATCTTCCTGACACCCCTGCTGTCACCCCATATAAGGAACCAACTTGCCCCACCTTGGGGAGCAAGCGAGCAAGCAAGGGAACCTGTTATTTGTTTTCCCTCCTCTTTGCTGCAGCATGAGCCCCAGTAATAATGCCTTGTCTAAATTTCTTGACTGGCCTCTCATCAATTTCGATTGATTAAGGAGGCCGAGAACCCTAGTCAGTAATGTAACTGATCAAGGGCAAAAACAAAATCAAGTGAGAGAAACTTGCCACCACTGCTGCTGCTGCTGCTGCTAAGTTGCTTCAGTCATGTCCGACTTAGTGTGACCCCATGGACTGCAGCCTATCAGGCTTCTCCGTCCCTGGGATTCTCCAGGCAAGAACACTGGAGTGGGTTGCCATTTCCTTCTCCAATGCATGAAAGTGGAAAGTGAAAGTGAAGTCGCTCAGTCGTGTCCGACTCTTAGCTACCCCATGGACTGCAGCCTACCAGGCTCCTCCGTCCATGGGATTTTCCAGGCAACAGTACTGGAGTGGGGTGCCATTGCCTTCTCCCAAACTTGCCACTAAGGTGAAGTAAAACAGCTAGAGAGTCTAATTGCACCTGTGCCCCTACAGTAGCCAATCTGAAATTTTCACCATTAGGATCCCTCTCAACATGATAGATGGAGAAGGCAATGGCACCCCACTCCAGTACTCTTGCCTGGAAAATCCCATGGATGGAGGAACCTGGTAGGCTGTAGTCCATGGGGTCGCTAAGAGTCGGACATGACTGAGCGACTTCCCTTTCACTTTTCACTTTCATGCATTGGAGAAGGAAATGGCAACCCACTCCAGTGTTCTTGCCTTGAGAATCCCAGGGACAGGGAAACCTGGTGGGCTGCCGTCTATGGGGTCACACAGAGTCGGACACGACTAAAGCGACTTAGCAGCAGCAGCAACATGATAGAAAGAACAGCAAACTCAGTGTCAGAAAATCAATGCTGTTAACTCAACCCTTGCTGATTATATGGCCTTCAGTTAAGTGACTTAGCATTTCAGAGACTTGGTGTAATAAAAGACCTGCATACATTGACCTCTAAATTCTCATACAAGCGTACACACCCATGAATCTAGAAGGAAACACTGGAGCGTGAGAATTACCCTACATCAGAAACCATTTTACAGAAATAATTTTAAAAGCATTAATATTCAGTTTTGAGTAGGATGATCTCATGTGACTGAGACAGGATCTCGGATTCCCAAGATCTTAACTGCGTCGCTGATAACCTTCCTCAGCTCCATCCTATCTCAGACCTCATGTGACCAAGATAGGATCTAGGATTCCCAAGATCTTAACTGCATCATGATAACTCCTCCATCCTGTCTCAATCACATGGGATCATCCTACTTAAAATTGCAATCTTTTCCTGACTGGCACAGTCTCCTTCCAGGATTTACCACAAAAGAGTCATGGGAAGAAGAACCTCCTGAAGAATAAAAAATTCTCTTCTTAGGAGAAGAAGGAAAGTAGGTGAGAGCACAAAAAATAAATTGTAATAGTGGCTTGAAAAGGTAATGAAGGGTTGAGGGAGCTAGGATATAAATAGTCATCTAAATATACAACCAGAGAGCCTGGACATTCCTCAGAATCCATTTTTAGTCGGTGCTTGGTGGTTGATAAAAACACATATAATGGATTTTCTATTAATGGCAGAATTTAAAACTTCTGAAATTCTACATTAAAGAAATAAAAACATTTATTAATAACACATTTACAGAAATTAAAATGCAAGCAGTAGGAATTAAGATTCATTTGTGAATAGTTTAATAGGCTGTAAGATAAAGCCAACTAAATAAAAGTAGCTAAAATGCTGGTGGTGCTACATCTAATATCTAATTTTTCAATGCACTGAGTGAAACTCACCACTTATGGGACTTAAATGTACAAATACTCTTTACATTTAAGATTGAGTCATCTGAACATATTGGTGAGGACCTGGAGAAAAGGGAAGTACTGTGCACTACTTGCTGGAATGTAAATTGGTACTATCATTATGGAAAACAGTATGGAGGTTTCCTCAAAAAATTAAAAACAGAACCTCTATATGGTCCAGCAATTCCATTTCTGGGCATTCACCTGAAGAAAACAAAATTACCAAAAGACATACGCTTGCTCATGTTCATTGAAACATTATTTACAAGAGCAAAGACATGGAAACAACATAAATGTCCACTGACAGATGAATAAAGAAAATGTGGCATGTACACATGAAATGAATATTGTTTAGCCATAAAAAGAATGACTCTTACTATTTTCAACAACATGGATGGATGTTATGCTAAGGGCGTTATTGAGGGCGTTATGCTAAGTGAACTGAGTCAGACAGAGAACAATAGATACAATCTGATCTCACTTATATATGGAATCTTAAAAACAAAAGCAAAACAAGCTCATAGATCCAGAGAATAGACTGGTGGTAGCCAGAGGTGGAAAGTGGGAGTGGGACAAATGGCTGCAGAGAGTCAAAGGTACAACTTTTCAGTTATAAAATAAATGTCATGAAGATGTAATGTACGGACAGCATGAAGTTAACAATACTGAATAACATATTTGAAAGTTGCTAAGAGAGTGAAATCTAAAGGTGCTTATTACAAGGAAAATAAACTCCATAGCTAGATTATTACAAGGAAAATAAACTCCATAACTAGACATAGTGACGGATGTTAACTAGACTTATTGTGGTGATTATTTCCCAGTATACACAAACATCCAATCATTATGTTGTACACCTAGAATGAAGACTGCTGCTTAGTTGCTCAGTCGTGTCTGACTCTTTGCAACCCCACGGACTGTAGCCCATCAGGTTCCTCTGTCCATGGGATTTCCCAAGCAAGAACATTGGAGTGGTTGCCATTTCTTCCTCCAGGGGATCTTCCCAACCCAGGGATCGAACCTAGGTCTACCACATTGCCAGCAGATTCTCTATCATTTGAATCACCAGGGAAGCCCAAAACTAATACAATAATGTATATTAATTATATCTCAATAAAAAGAGTTTTTGGTAGAGCTTCACATACTAATTTTGCTTGACATTGGGTAGAAAGGTGTGTTTCAGAAGAGGTTAATGTTATTTTGAATGGCAAACAGTTTCAAAGAAAATAGAGAAACTATCCTGACCATGGCATTTATGGTATCTCTGCCACAGACAGTACAGTACTATATGAAGTGTACTTTTCAGCACTATATGAACTGCAACACAACCAAATAATAAAGCACACAATCCCAGTCTATTTCGGCCAGAAGAACTTCTGTGAATAAAACAATCTGCAATCTCCCTGAAGGCAGAATTTAATGTTTATACCATCTGTCACTATCATTTAGCGCCTCTATGACTGTTGAAAGTCTTGTTACTGTTTAGTGGCTCAGTCGTGTCCTACTCTTCTGTGGCCCCAGGGAATGTAGCCCACTGGGCTCCTCTGTCCATGGGATTTCCCAGGCAACAATACTGGAGTGGGTTACCATTTCCTTCTCCAGGGGATCTTCCTAACCCAGGGATCAAACCCGTGTCTCCTGCATTGGCAGGCAGGTTTTTACCACTGAGTCACCTGGAAAGCTTGTTGAAAGTAACAGAGAATACATACATGTAGCTACATACATGAGGTGAAGAATAGCAAGGAAGGGCAAAAATAGACTGAGAAGGGGGTTTTATTACTAATATATAACAATTACTGAGTGCTTAATGTGTTTCAGGCACTGTACAAGCCTTTTCAATACACAAATCACTTAATCTTGCAATAACTTTTTAAGGTATCATTATTATCTCCTTTTACCAAAGGGACAACTCAAGGACTGGAAAGTTGAGTAACTTATGAATTGTTCCAACTTAGCAAAAGGGCTTCCCAGGTGGTGCTAGTGGTAAAGAACCCACCTGCCAATGCAGGAGACTCAAGATGTAGGTTCCCTCAGGTTGTGAAGATCCCCTGGAGGAAGGCATGGCAACCCACTCCAGCATTCTTGCCCGAGAAATCCCATGGACTGAGGAGTCTGGCAGGCAACAGTCCATACGGTCGCTTAAGAGTAACGCGAGACTGAAGCGACTTAGCATGCATGCAGTAGTTGAATCTAAGTTGAAGTTGTTTGTGGAGTTTGGTACCATAAAAGAAAATTGCTGTAAATTAAAGATTTACAGTGGAAAGGCACAGAGGGGAAAAAAAGCAAATCATCTGAGAGGTGAGTTGGGCCAAAATGGAGTGAACACTCATATATGTGTTGGGGTTGAGAGAGAGAGTGTAAGGAAGTGAGGTGGATGAAGACAGTCAGAGAGACATTATGTGTTAGAGCCCTTAAAAGTCAAGTGGGAACTCTCAGATACGATAGATACAGTTGGTGGTAAGGAGCCACTGCATGATTTCTAAGATAGTCATAAGATAAAAATGTTTCATGGGGCTTGAAAAGGCAGTGTAGGAGAGTGTACTATAATAGCATTGTAGGCAAGTGGTTAAGAGTGTAGTTATGAGGGCTGGGAGCTGGATTGCTTTCAAGTCCTGGGTCAGCTGCGTACCAGTTGTGTGACTTTGGGCATGTGATGTCAAACCTCAGTTTCTTTGACTGTAAAATGGGAGTAACAATAAAATTACACATGTCAGAGGATAATTGTGAGGATTAAATGATTTAATCTCTTTCAAATACTTGGGATAATTCCTGGCACACAGCCAGTGCTTAGTCAATGCTAGTTATTATTACTCCCGTAGGTATGTATTATTATTCCCGCAGGTATGTAATAAACTGTGGCAGGGATGCTAATCTTGAATGTTGGGAGAGTGCATTAAAGCCTGTGAAAGGACTACGTGCCAGTGGAAGACAGGAAGGTACGGATTATGGGGAAGCACACTTCAAAAGGAAAAATGGCTGCTTGAATGAAGGGGTATGAGTCAAGACTTGCAAAGGGGTTACTTTCCAAAGAGTTTCACCGGAAGTTAATGAGGTTCATAGTGGAAGTGGTTAGTCCAGCTGTTCAGTATTACCAGGAGTGGCTGGCAGTAATGTGAGACAGGAGTCAGAGTCTTTAAAATCAACGGTCATGGCTTGGAAGTAGCTGGAACCATCCATTGTTTTAGGTCCATTGTATTTTATATCCATATCTTCATGCCAGTGGAGCAAAACAACTAATATATATATATATATGTAAGAGCTTTATTGAAAATTCTGTGGGCTATTCTGATCCTTAAACCATGTACTCCTTGATAGAGATTATCACTTGAAGCTCAAGCCTGTAGAAATAGTGCAATCAACATAATATATGTTCTACTTTAAAAAATATCCTGTAACTCAGCCATAAAAAGAATGAAATAATGCCATTTGCAGCAACATGGATGGACCTAGAGATGATCATACTAAGTGAGTCAGAGGGAGAAAGACAAATATCATATGACATCAATTTTATGTGGAATCTAAAAAACTGATAAAAGTGAACTTATTTACAAAACAGAAATAGAGTTGCAGACATAGAAAACAAACTTTTAGTTACCGAAGGGGAAAGGGCGCGGGAGATAATTAGGAGTTTGGGAATCGCATATACACAGTACTATATATAAAATAAATAACGAGGAATTACTGTGTAGCACAGGGAACTGTATTCTATATCTTGTAATAATCCATAATGAAAAAGAATCTAAAAAAGAAAAAATATATATATAAAACTGAATTACTTTGCTGCATACCTGAAACTAACACAACATTGACAATCAACTATACTTGAATTTAAAAAAATCCTGCATTGTTTTAGGGAGGATATAGGGCATTTTTCAAGGATACGTAAAATATTGAATATATAACAAGATCACATAAACTAAATGAGGGACAGGGTAAAACAAAAGTGGAAAAAAAGAGCAGAAGCATGAATCAGATTAAAAACACATGGGAGAAAGGGGAACGCCTTATACATTTGCCCCAGGTGGAACAAAGGGTTGGTGTTAAGCCTTTAAATGGTTGGGCTGATGCTATACACACACATTTCCAGTTAGAACACAGAGAATATGAGTGGTCTGTTAGAAAGGCTAATTAACAGTTTGTAAAGAAACCTGATTGTATAGCTAAGTGAAAAAAAAAAATCAAGGCAAAGAAAATCTGGAATAAAAGATAGCAAATTATGGCTTTGAAATACAAGTTACTTAAAGTACAGAAAATACACTATGCTGTAAAAACTAAAAAGATTTTCTTCTTTTAAACTTTTGCAGCGATCTGAGAGGTAACTCCTCTGTCAGTGAACGAAGACAAAAGGTTACAAAAACATCCATTTCCCCTGGGTTGACAAGTATGAAAAGCTCTAATGTGAGTTAACGCTGCTTTATGAATTTAATTGTCTTCACAATTGCACTTACTTTTCATCAATTTGAGGAAAAGAGAGGACCAGAAAAACCTGTAAATGGTAACAGTAGATATGGCATTAAATTACAACTAAAGGAACATGTTAAAATACACAATACTTTTAGAAGCCAAATAAAAATATAGGAGTTTTAAAACACCTTGAGAAAAACAGGGCATTCACCTGATGGCTAAAACCCAAAAATATTACACTCTTTTACATACATTTCTTCCTTGAAATGTCCGTTTCGACTTACATACTTAAGAAAAAAATCTTCCTATTTATTTCTTGAAGCAGAAAGTGTTAGTCGCTCAGTCATGTCTGACTCTGCAACCCATGGGCTGCAGTCAACCAGGCTCCTCTGTCCATGGAATTCTCTAGGCAAGAATACTGGAGTGGGTTGCCAGTCTCTTCTCCAGGGGATCTTCCCCACCCAGGGTTCGAACCCCATCTCCTGCATTGCAGGTAGGTTCTTTCCCATCTGAGCCACCAGGGAAGACCATTTATTTGTATGTCCCTTCAAACAAAGGTGTATACCTTAGAAACTGTCTAACATACTGAAAAAAACACTTGCAGAAAAATTTCACCTGGCCTTTTAAATAATACTGCTTGGAAGGGAATTTTATCTTTTCACCATATCTTTAATTTGTTGTTATAAAGAAAAAAATTTGTAAAAAAAAAAAAAAACAAGTACCAAACGGTGTGTACTCTAATGAAAAACAAAATATAAGAGAGCGGAAGGGAATTTTAACTACAGAATGGACAAAGCTGGAGATTGTTTTATTAGAATATATTGGATGCGATATCAAAGAAAATTTCCCTTATCTACTCGAGTCACAAGAAGCGAATTGTATAGTGATATTTTTATCTCAGTTCAGTTCAGCCACTCAGTCGTGTCCAACTCTTTGCGACCCCATGAATTGCAGCACGCCAGGCCTCCCTGTCCATCACCAACTCCTGGAGTTCACCCAAACTCATGTCCATCGAGTCGGTGATGCCATCCAGCCATCTCATTCTCCCTTCTCCTCCTGTCCCCAATCCCTCCCAGCATCAGAGTCTTTTCCAATGAGTAAACTCTTCGCATCAGGTGGCCAAAGTATTGGAATATCTATATACTCATAATTTCGTGGACTTGTACAGACAAGGGCTCTATAAACATAAAAGTCCTCGGTGATTCAGCTGATAAGCGTTCCGCTGCTCGCCCTTTTGCTGAGGGGCAACAGAAGCGAGGACATTCCTCCCATAATTCCAACCTGTTTAGTAACTTGGCGCAATCAGGATTCAATAGAACCGGCCGGGAGCTGTCCCGAGCCTGCGGCTGATTGGCCGAGCGCAGAGCACCGGGCGTGGGCTTTGCGCAAGTTCTCCGCTCCCTGCTCCAAGCTCCCAGGGGAAGCCAGGGCGTGTTGGACCAGCGGCTCTTCAAGGCTCAGAGGAGCCGAGACCGCTGTTCGCATCCGCCGCGCTTTTCCCCTGGAGTATGAATCTACTTCTAAGATTCACGCCTTAGTGAACATTAAGAGGGAAAGCCGGAGGTAGGGCGCGGGAAGCTGGGGACTAGACGGAGAAGGTTCGGGGGGAGGATGGGTGGGCTCTCTAATTTCCTGAGTTGGGTTTCAGAGGAGAGGGAAAGGGAGATTACAATTGGCAAGTCCAAGGGGACCCAAAAGGGTGAGACTTATTCTCAGTCGGGGAGCTCTGAGGCACCCCAGTCTCTAGTTTGGTGTGGGTTTTTTTTTTTTTTTTGGCGCTAGTTATGCGTCCTGGAGTCTGCTGCCCCGAGCCCACAGAGCCAGCGCTGTGCGGGCAGCCGGGCTCTGAGCCCGCGGGCAGATGGATGGCGTGGGGAATCGGGAGGCAAAAGCCGCGGTGGAGGCGGGCAGAGTTTGGGCCGGGCCGCCGCCCTGCCCCTGTACTCGCTTGCAGAGGCTGGATGCGTGGCGCTGAGGCATGCCTCTGCGGCGACCCTCGCGGCCACGAGCCGCTGGAGCGTCAAGGCGAGCCCTCCGCCCTTCTTCCCGGCGCGCTGTAGTAAAGTTCAGTTTCATCTTAGCCTTCTGAGGTGATTTGACTGATTGGCTGGGGTTGCTCCTCAGGTCGCGATGGATCTTGACGGCCGCAATGGAAGAGCAGGGGGGAAGAACTTCTTGAAAAGGGACAAAAAAAGGTAGTTTGTTTCATTTTTTTACTTTACATGGCTTGAGAAACTTGGGAGATTTGTTTCTGGCCTCCAACTCTGAATTAAATGAGCTGATGATGGTGGTGGTGATGGGGTGTTTTTGTTTTTATCTTAAATACAGGCAATTGCGGAGGTTCGCTGGCTTGAGTTGAGCCCAGCATTTGCACGGTGAGCTTCTTCCTCAGCTTTCTGGTCCCACACAGACCAAGGCTTATTTCCTTTCCTGTGTTTTATAACCTTCTGCTTTACGTGTGATGTTGTTCGTGCATGAGCCTGAACCGTGCGCTGCTTGTCTTCTGCTTTGTGGTCCAGTCTGTTCCTTCTGGTAAAACAGTCACATAAACATTGCATGTTTGTGGCACGCAGCAGATGGGGTAGAAGGCCACGACTACTTTTAAGTATTCTTTTTTTTTTTTTAAGGCAATGAGTATCTGACTCTGGCAGAAGTAATTGTGAGACGAATGTACCACCAAAGAATTACTAGAATGGTGTAAAATTATCCTGACTGTGTATAGAATTGGTTCTGTAATCACATAGGAAAAATAATTATCTTTAGTAAATTTTGATCACAGTGCAGTATCTGTACAGGAAATTTTTAATTTCATTCAGTAAGCTCTTTGTTAGTAATAAATGGTAAAATTAGTAAATATATTATTAGAAACCAAGCTTTTCAGTGGAAGAGAAAACAAATACAAGTGTGGACATTAAGTAGACTTTTTGAAAACAATGTTGAATTTGAATGTGATTTCATGATTTTTTTTAATAGATCAGTTTCTGTCCATTGAAATGGATAGTGAATGGCAGAGAGCACACTCAATGTCAATCTTGGTTTCTCAGTATCCTTCCTTACAAAAAAGGAATCTGCACCCCATAGAGAAAGGGTTAATGCCAATTGAGCCTGAGCTTGGAGTATCTTGTGGTACCTGAAAACAAGAGGTGGAGGGCGATTATCAAAAAGGACACAGGAGCTGGCTTAAAGGGGCTTTCACTGGTCCACATCTGGGACAGTTTGAGCATCAACAAGAATAATGACTGTACTTGATTGTGAAATACTGAGTAAATTAATTTTTAATAAAATTCTGAGAGGAGGAGGAAAACAAAGGGGGAGAGAGGGAGAACCTTCTTCACAGAAAAATGTTGACACCTGCATTGTTGTAATTGGTTCAGGCAAGGGTTGTTAATGGATCCTAAACCACTCAGAGAAAGTTTGAATCTATAAATTAGCCATAATTCTTAATTGGAAAAAGGAAAATGTGATTTTTCCAGTGAAAAGATACCTCAGTTCTCCACCTTATCCAAGTGATCATACCTGGCCTGACTCCTGGTGGAATAGACTGCCTTAATGACGTGACACCACCTAAGAAGTATGTTTGCAAAATCATTTAGTGAATCTAACTTATCAAGCTTTCAGACTAATGCTGTTCAATAGAAATATAATGTGAACCACATTTGCAATTATTAATTTTCTAATGCCAACTTTTAAAAAGTAAAAAAAAAAAAAAAAAGTAAAAAGAAACAGGTGAAATTAATGTTGGAAATACATTTTAAGGATCCAAGTATATTCAACCTATTATCATTTCTACATGTAATGAGGATTATTACTGAGATAGTTTGCATTCTCTTTTACAATGCATCTTCAAATCTGTATTTCATACTTCCTGCACAATTTGGACAAAGTTTGAAACAGACATATCCAAGATGTGGGACATTCTATAAGACACCTGTTTTTGTTCCTATAAAAAGTCAATGTTTGGTGAGAGGTCGGTAGGAAGGAGAATTTCTAGATTTGAAAGAGACTAAAGAGATAAATGGAGAAGAAAATGGCAGCCTGCCCACTCCAGTATTCTTGCCTAGGAAATCCCATGGACAGAGGAGCCTGGAGGGCTACACTCCATGGGGTGGCAAAAGAGTCAGACATGACTTAGTGACTAAACAACAACAAAGAAACAAAACCACCACATATAATACATGAGCCTTAATTACATCAGAGTTCTAAAAAGGAAAAACCTATAGAAAACATTCTTGGAAATTTTGAATGTGGATTGATACCAAAATTGCTGTTAATTTTATTGTATGTGATAATGGTAGGAAAACATGTGAAGTGCCATGATCTTTGCAGCTTATTTTCAAATAGTTTGATGATTAACAGGTATAATACAAACTTCCTTATGTATTAAAGAAAATATGGTCAAAATGTTCACAGTTGTTGAATCCAGGTGAATTTTTAATGGGTAGTCATTATTAGTATTCTTTTTTTTGTTTGAAGGTTTTCATAATAAATTCTCATAAAATAGATTATATAGAGTAGAAGGTAGATACATCCCTTTTTAAGTTTTTAAACTTGGTACATTAAACAAATATGTATTTTTTGATGCAAACACTTAGGGACATTGAAATAAGACTTTGTGGAAGAAAAGAACTTTGTTTGACAGATTGGTGGTTTCCAGAGGTGGAGGAAAGGGGGACAAAACGGGGGAAGGGGGTCAAAAGGTCCAAAGTGCCGGTTATAGAATAAGTCATGGAGGTGTAATGTACAGCAGTGTGACTCCAGTTAATAACACTGTATTGCATATTGGAAAGTTGCTAAGAGTAAATCTTGAAAGTTCTCATCACAAGGAAGAAAATTCTGTGACTGTGTATGATGACAGATGTTAACTAGACTCGTGATGATTTCCCAATATATATAAATATCAAATCATTCTCTTGTACACCTGAAACTAATACAGTGTATATCACTTATACTTCAGGTTTTAAAAATTTCATTGAAGGACAATTGCTTTATAGTATTGTGTTGGTTTCTGCCAAACATCAACATGATTCACCCATAGGTATACATATGTCCCCTTCCTCTTGAACGTTTTTGAAAAAGGTGTTCAATAAATATTTGTGGGATATTTACTTATTTATTCTTCTTTAAGAGCCCATATTTTGAAAACAGTATTTCTTTTGAGCTTGCACATACCTTCATTTTATTGTTGATTGGTCTACAAACTTTTTTTTCAAACTAGAAATTTTTTTTTAGTTAAGAAACTTTTATTAAACTGTGCTCACCATTATTGATGTGATTCTGTTTTTTATAAAGCTATGTATTTTTCCAGTTTTATTGAGTTATAATTGACGTATGATACTGAAAGGTTGTTACTGAACCACGAAAAGATGCTGGGATTCTTGGCCTCTGGAGGAGAAGAATTCAATCTGGGGCCAGATGCTCAGAGCTTTTGTGTAATAAAATTTTATTAAAATATGAAACAGACAGAGAAAGCTTCTGACATAGACATCAGAAGGGGGCAGAAACAGTACCCCCTTGCTGGTGTTAGCAATGGAGTTATATACCTTTTAATTAGTTATTACAATGAATCAAAAGAATGTCTCAAGTTTGTGAAAATTTTACCAGACCCACTCCCACAATTTACATTTTAGGATAACAAGATTAGAATTTAACAATAGAAGGATCCTACCAGACCCACTTGCATAATACATTCTAAAATATCAGGATTAGTCAGAAGGTTTTCCGGAAGGAGAAACAGTCTTCCAACCGGATACATTGTTGTTGCATAATCCCTAGTACAGAGTTTAAACTGAGTTGTGTAATTGACCAAGACTAAGGAATGTAGAGGAAAAAGACTTTTGTCATTTTCTCCTCCTTGAGATTTACAGACCCCCATCTCCCCTTCAAGAGCCCCACACCCCTTTCTCCTCCTTGGGAACCCTGAACTTCTTATCAATCTGCCTAGGAATTGACTCTCTCAATACCTTGTAAGTTTAAAGTGTATAGCATAATGGTTTGAATTATAAATATTGTGATACACTACCACAACAAGTTTAGCTAACATCCTTCATCTTATACAGATAAAAAGAAAGAAGATTTCTTATTGTGATGAGAACTTTTAGGATCCACCCTCTTAACAGCTGATTCATCTGTATCATATAGCACTGTTAACTGTAGGCATCTTGTGGCACATTGCGTCTCTAGCACTCTTTTATAAGTGAAAGTTGGTGCCTTTGGACCAGCTTTCTCTCATCCTGTCTTCCCCCTCTAGAAACCACAAATCTTTTTTCTTTTTCTATGAGTTTGTTTTTTAAACTGTATATTCTAATTCAGTCATAAAGAAGCATGTGACTTGCTGATAATGTGAATAGGTATAATGCTTGGGTAATAGTACCCTGTGGCATATTTGTGTTTGTAAAGATTCTTTATTAAAATGTGAGTTGATAAGCAACTTCCTATTTGTCAGCACTGTGTTGGAGCAAATGGCGATAAATGAATCTTCGAAGAGGGGTGGCAGTGAGTGTTCCCGGCAGGGCAGCGTCTCAGAAGTCTGACCCTGCACCACATAGCCTGGTGTCTGGGAGTTAGACTTCTCCGTGGAAAGCTTGGCTTTGTTCTAAATGTGTGACCTTGGACAGTGAGTTAACTCTTCTCACCTGCAGTTCTCTTGTCTGTAAAGGAAGGATAAAAATGTGCCTGCCTCACAGAGATTAAGATGAAACGAGGTCTTGTATGGGAAGTGTTTACTTAGCCAGTGTCTGAAACATTATAAATTCTTCAGAGTAGCTGCAGTTTTGGAGAATGAAAAAATAAATAAAAAGCTTAGAGCTAAAACTCAATTCTGTATGGCTAGTTTTCTCCTCTCATCCTGATTCCAGGGGTACTGAAACCGTGCCTTTACTGGGAATAGGGTGGAACCGAATCTGAAGAGTTATGTTTGTGTATTTTGTGTGTTTCTCAGTAGTGGAACGTCGCTCCAGAGCCAAATATGGAATAGACTCTGGGTTTTTTTGCTTTAGAAGTTTCTTCAACTCTTTGACCTTGCTTAGCATAAAGAACAAAGACACAGATGAATTTACTTTTTGAACTTGAAAAGCTGTGTAAAAAGAATGTACTTCTTCCCTGAGATAGTCTTTCTTTTAGAAATAGGAAAATACAGATGCGGAGGTTGCTCTCAAAAGCTGGATGGCAGTTAGAGTAGAACACCAGTTAGAGAGTTTTGAATCTGCGCTCGAAATAATTGACCTTTCTCTGCCTGAGGACAGCTTTTTTTTTTTTGCAGTTTACAAACCATCTTTTTTGATGGTGCATTTTCTAGGTTGTGTGTATTGCCACCATGGCCCATTTAGGGCTCCAGACATCTTTTCAGAATTAGATTTGCTCATGGAGAGTGATTGAATTATGTTTCTTTCTTAGGATAATTTATGCCCTGCATGTTTACCACTACTCTCCCTGAGGTAAAGGAATAATATCTAGGTAGATGAAGGATAATATCTAGGTAGATAGAAGGATAGACTATCTGTTGCTAAAATCCCTGAGATGATAATTAAAGGGATTAATTCTGGGGAGCATGAGTGAGTTCTAAGTAGAAGAAAGACAGGAAGCTCTCTTTTTTTAGTGTTAGTTTTGTAATTCCAAATTTGTGTGTCTCTGTGTATTCATCATAGAAAATTAGGAAATACCAAAGGCACAAGGAAGAAAATAATTGAAATCTCGACAGAAGTCTCAACACCCAGTGATAACCCCGTGTATAGATTTCTAGGTATATGTAAACATACTCAAACTTTATAAATGGGATCATATTATAAATGTTTTTGTAATGACACTGTTTTTTTAATGACACTGTAGACATGTTTGTTTGTCCTGGTTGTTTCTAAATATAAGCTCTACATTGATTGGATATAGATTTACATAGTTTTTAAAGTTTTATGTCATTCTGTTGCTAGGTTTTTCAGTAAAAAAGATGAGAAGAAAGAAAAGAGACCAACTGTCAGTACTTTTGCAATGGTGAGTTTGAATGTGTTCACTATTCTATCTATACACACACACACAGCTGATTCACTTTGCACAGCAGATACTAGCACAAGGTTGTAAACCAGTCTCACTCCAGTGAAATCAAAGCGAAACAAAAGGAAAAGGGCTGTGCTTCTCTTGATCTAAAAAAGAGGTATTTGATCTGGTATAATATTTTCTTGGGGAGTATGTTAGTGAAGAGGTAAAACGAACTCATTTAATTCAGCTTGTTTTCAGGGAATGATGAGCATTGGACACACACTTGCTGTGTGCAAAGAGCCTCCAGAGTCCCCTGTCCTGCCCTGGGTTTCAGTATTCTCCTAACCAGTTATGTCACCAGTGATATGTCAACTACACAAGCACTCTCCCATTGGCGGTCTCAGTCCTAGACAGAGGAAACCAGCCTCACGGAGTGTGGTTCAAACAAAACCTGGGGTACCCTGTCGCCAAGGGCTCTAATCCTGGCAGGTTTGAGGTCAAAGTCCCAGGCACTCATAATAGAAGTTAGCAATGGGTTATTAATTACTATGGCTTAGTACCTGTCACTGTGCTTCTGTGCTGAATAACTGAAAATCTGGAATTTGAAAACCTTATTATACTTCTTTGTCTTATTTTCTGGTTTCATGGTGGCCACTTAGAAGCTTTTCTTTAATCAGATTTGGAATAAGACAAGCTGGTTGATGAGCCCTCTTTACCTGTATCTGTTTTTGTTTTTTTCCCTGAGAATGCAGATTTAGGGGAACTTGCAGTTAGAACCTGGAAGACTTACTGAACCAATTAAGTCTTGTAGTACACCCCACTCCAGTACTCTTGCCTGGAAAACCCCATGGACAGAGGAGCCTGGTGGGCTGCAGTCCATGGGGTCGCTAAGAGTCTGACACGACTGAGCGACTTCACTTTCACTTTTCACTTTCATGCATTAGAGAAGGAAATGGCAACCCACTCCAGTGTTTTTGCCTGGAGAATCCCAGGGACAAGGGAGCCTAGTGGGCTGCTGTCTGTGGGGTCGTACAGAGTCGGACACGACTGAAGCGACTTAGCAGCAGCAGCAATACACACTTTGTAATTCAGACATAACGCACCAGACACTTGTAAAATTTGTGTATGTGTGTGGGGCAGGCTATCTTATAAAATGAATATTTGTAAAATTGAATATTAAGTATGGTTACAAGCATAAAAAAGAGCTGCCTTTTACACTCCAGTGATCTTATATGCACATCTTCTTGCACTCCAGTTGTTCTTGATAAAATTCCACCTTTGAGTCTGTCTTTACTCTCTTTGGAATTTTGGGGAAATGAGACTGTGTACTTGGGTTATTCTCAGAAATAACCAAGTGACAGTTTTTGTTTTACATTTCATTTTATATTCTTATATTAAAAGAACCTTTGGTGTTAAAATAGGGTTTATTCCCAAGATTTAATTTCCAATTCTGTTATTTTGAGACTAGAATATTTCTGTCTTATTTAATTTCATTTTTTATAAGTAAGTTAAATTTAAAAAATTAGTCTTATGTTTTAGAAAATTTATCATACCTAATATATAGAGGTAAGACTATTAAACCAATTCAGGCCACCAAAGAATAAAAATCTGATAAATAAAAAGGTGATAATTAAAACACAAATACAGCTTTTTATGCCATGTGTTGCAATAAATACTTTCTATGTGAATGCATTAATCTTTACAACTTCCTTGGAGATAGATACTGTTATTGTTTTAATTTTGTAGATGAAGAAAGGGAGGTGAGACTTACTAACTTGCCCAGGAATAGTCGTCAGGGCCAAGGTTCAGACCTGAGAAATTCACACTAAATCATAGTGCTCAGGTTGGCATAGGAAGGAAGGAATATATTCTTAGCTTTTTGATGGAAAGCTATACTGAATGTTTATATGGCTTTTCCTCATGCCTTTCTCTTAAAGGAGTTGACACAGAAAACTGAACTTGTGTATAAAATCTATATAGACAGGGACATATTCAGAATGTTTGACAGTAAAATGCTGATGCTCTTAGTGAGAGAGTCAATTCCTAGGCAGGTTGATAAGAAATCCGGGGGTCCCCAAGGAGAGAGGGGTCTGGAATTCTCAAGGAGGAGGAGAGGACAAACTTTTTTTGTCTACATTCCTTAGTCTTAGTCAATTGCACAACTCAGTTTAAACTCTGTACTAGGGATTATACAACAACAGTGTATCCTGCTTGAGGACAGTTTCTCCTTCCTGAAAACCTTCTGGCTAATCCTGTTATCTTAAAATGTGAATTATGAGAGTAGGTCTAGTAAGATCTTTACAACCTCCAGACGTTCTTTTGATTCATTGTAATAACTGATTAAAAGGTATATAACTCCATTGCTAACACTAGTGAGGGGGCACACCATCCCCCTTCTGATGTCGATGTCAGAAGCTTTCTCTGTTCCTTTTATACTTTAATAAAACTCTATTACACAAAAGCTCTGAGCAATCAAGCCTCGTCTCTGGCCCTGAATTGAATTCTTCTCCCCTGGAGGCCGAGAATCCCGGTGTCTTTCGTGGTTCAGCAACAACCTTTCATTAGCATTGCTGATTAATAAAAATTTCCAGCTAAGATAAAAACTCGTGTGTGTTGGGAGTTTCCAAGAGCCCCAGGTTCGATGATTCACTTGGGGGACTCACAGAACTCAGCGTATTGCCATACTCATGGCTAAGATTTAGTACAGAAAGAGGACAGAAAGCAAGATCAGCAGTGGGCAAAGGAAGGCGGGAAAGGTCCAAGAGAAGCGCCACGCGTCCTGTCTAGTGGAGTCGACTTGATTCTCCAGCAGTGAGTTGTGCCGACTCACTGTGTGAGATGCTGTCAGGGAAGCTCAGTAGGGACTCAGTGCCCCAGGGTTTCTGACTGGGAGCTGATGATGTAGGCACAGCATGTACCAAAATTCCAGACTGACAGAAGGAAGGCAGACACTCAGCATGAAGCATGTTGTTTGTACAAATCGTTCGGCCACTTCTATCAGTTAGGGTGATGGTTACTCTTCCCAAAAGCCAAATTCTAGATGCCAGCCGAGGGCTAGCCTTGAATGCAGGCTCAGGCTTGCAATGTTAACTGTTTTCTGTACACCAGCCCTGTTAACTTTTTTCTAGTAGAAGACTTCTTTCTAACAGTCTTGAGAAAATGATGACAAAGAGGTAAGAAATAGATTCAAATTTTTTCTACTGGCCTCTATTTTCTATCAGGCTTTGTTGCAACATTTTGTTGTTGTTTAGTCACTCAGTCCCTCCCGACTCTTTTGCAACCCCATGGACTTATAGCCCGCCAGGTTCCTCTGTCCGTGGGATTCTCCAGGCAAGAATACTGGAGTGGGTTGCCTTGCTTACATTAGAGCCAGAGCCTTTAACAGCTTTAATCATTTATGATAGTATGTGATTGGTTAAATTTTTATTTGCTTGGAATTGAAAGGTTCTTTGATGCAGTTACCTTGTGGCCACCTGGTCATTCCTCATTGGAGACTTTACCATCTGGCTCGGTGTCTCCCTCTCCGCCCCTGGTGCTCCTACTATCTTGGGTGACTTTTATGGTGTTATAAGGATAACCACTCTTTCCCTCCCCTTTATTCCAGCCACCCATGCACACACTTAGATCCTAGATTTGTTATTTGAAACTGTTCTACATCCAAAGTGCTGTTATGAAGCAGTTAGATAGAACTAGCCAGCTATCTCCTCTGTCTTCAATCTGCTCACTGTTTCCCTTGGATCCTGAGTCCCCTGACCTGTCAGTTTCCCATCAGCCCCTTCTTGTTTCCCTTCTCTTATCACCTTAGAGCAACGATCATCACTTTGTTATGCTCCTGCCTAAGCTGCAGACTTCCTTTCACCTGTCGCTTGTCAAGCCCAGCCCAGGCAGATGGACCATCTGTTTTCTTGGTGCCTGAACCCCTGCATCTGATGGGTGCTGGAGAAAAGCCTCATGGCAGCATGTATCCCACACAGAAATGCTACTCTTCCTCTTCTCGCTGAGTATGTTAAGCCCTTTACGAATTTCCCATGTCTCCCCACAAGCCCCAGCTCTTCGTGGATGACCCCCCCTTTTTTTTTTAAATTTCACAAACCAAATGGAAGCCCCCTGACAGAAGTTCCTCAGCTCTTCTCTCAGTCTACAAACACACCAGTACCCAGGTCAATTGCTTCCTCCTTCCCTCCTGTTTTAACAGAGGAAGCATTTGGTTCTTTAATCACCCTCTTGTACACTGTGCTTTGGCTCCTGTATCCTCTACTTTCTCAAGGACCTTACATTATTATCATTATCCTTTCTCTTCTGTATCCTCCATCTCTCCCTCTCAACTGGGTCTTTCTGATTGGTATTTACATGTCACCTATCTTATTCACTAATGCCTTCCTTCATTTCACTAAGCCTCCTCTAGCTTGCTTCACAAATAGGAGGTGACTTTGCTTTCTGTCTGTATCACTTCTTACATTCTAATTTGGCTCTGTCTCCACCACTCACCGAATTCAGTGGACAGTCTCTGCTGACTTTTAAGTGGCACTTGATGCTGTTCACCATATTCATTCCTCCTGTTTGCTTCTGCAATGCCAGAGTCTGCTCATTTTCCTCCCGGTTCTTTGGTTCTTTTCTTGTGTCACCTTTGCCTGTGAACTTAGAGCTCCTCCACCCCCAATCCTTGGAGTCAGTGGTATTGTTGGCCTTTCTCTAGTTTCACATGGCCATTTCTAAATCATTTTCATGCAGAACTCCTTTCGTATTTGTTTCATTCTGCACAGTTATAATAGCGTCTATCCATTGGCAGCGATATACCTTCTAATTTCTAGTCACTTCTGCTTCTCCACTGAGAACCTTGGCATTTTATTGCTTCTCCTTTGTTCATCTGTGGGCTCCACATTCTTTTATTTTTGTCACCTTATTAACGTCTCCTAGGTGCCACATTCTTTGACCTCTTCAGTTCCAACAGCCTTCATCCCTACCTTCCTTTAGTAAATTGCACTATGAACAAAGACCTTTGGTTTATCATCTGGGCGGACTCCCATCTCTGCTGCTGTAAACTCAGATGAACCTCTTCCCCCTGCTTCCCCCAACTACTTCTGATCCTTCTTGTTTGGCCATTCTTCCTTAGTATCCTTTTTTTTTTTTTTTTTTTGAGTATTTATTTTCTATTGCTGTTAGCAATAGTGGCTTAACACAAATGTATTATCGTATAGTTCTGGGGCCCCAAGTCTCACTGGGCTAAAGTCAAGGTGCCATCAGGGCTGGATTCTCCTCGTGGCTCCAAGAGGGAATGTTTCCCTCTTTTTTTCAGCTTCTTCAGGCTTCCTGCCTTCTTGGACTCCTGGCCCCTTCCTTACTTCCCTCATCATTTCTCCAACTACTGACTCTGATCCCCGTGGCTCCCTCTTATAAGGCTCCTTATGATGACATTGAGCCCACTGGGATAATCCAGGATAATTTCCCCATCTCAATATCCTTAATGTCTGCAAAGTCCTTTTTATCACATAAGGAAGCATATTCACAGGTTCCTGCGATTAGGATGTGGTCAAGCCCGGGAGGTGGGGCATTGTTCTGCCTCCTACTCCTGCTCTGGACTTGGTTCTGTCAACCACTCTCTACCTCCTCGTCCCCCTCCTCCACGTTAGCTCCTCTACAAATTATCTTACCCATAGTAGTCACATCAAGTCACCTCAGTTCCTGCCTGAAAACCCTCTAAGGAAGGCCTTTCTTTTACACTTAGATGGGAGGTTGAGCATAAAAACAAACTCCCTCCTCTGGCCATCAAAGGCCATCTATAGCCTGACCTCTCTCATCTCTAATTTCACGTCAGACAGGTCTCCACCTTCTTCTGGCCACAGTGGTTGTCATGTCTGGTCCTTGAAACACACAGGGCTTGTATTCACCCCAGGATCTTTGTGTTTGTTCTTTCTGCCTGGGATTCTGCCTTAGGGCAGAGGGGTTTCATGTGTTTTCTTCATGACTGTGCTCCAGGATCCTAGAACAGTGCCTGGAACTTTAATAGGGACTTGCATACTGAATGAATGTTGAATATTGTGAATGATTGTTAAATGTCTATTTTCTCTTTATTTGCATATTAGTAAAATATAAGCTTTATGAGGAGTGATAGCTTGTCTTAGTCACTGTAGCTAGTAACTAGAACCATGCTTGATCCTTCAGTTCAGTTCAGTTACTAAGTCATGTCTGACTCTTTGCGACCCCATGAATCATATAGCACGCCAGGCCTCCCTGTCCATCACCAACTCCCGGAGTTCACTCAAACTCATGTCCATCGAGTTGGTGATGCCATCCAGCCATCTCATCCTCTGTCGTCCCCTTCTCCTCCTGCCCCCAATCAGGGTCTTTTCCAATGAGTCAGCTCTTCGTATGAGGTGGCCAAAATATTGGAGTTTCAGCTTTAGCATCAGTCCTTCCAAAGAACACCCAGGACTGATCTCCTTTAGAATGGACTTGTTGGTTCTCCTTACAGTCCAAGGGACTCTCAAGAGTCTTCTCCAACACCACAGTTCAAAAGCATCAATTCTTCGGCACTCAGCTTTCTTCACAGTCCAACTCTTACATCCATACATGACCACTGGAAAAACCATAGCCTTGACTAGACAGACCTTTGTTGGCAAAGTAATGTCTCTGCTTTTGAATATGCTCTCTAGGTTGGTCATAACTGTCCAAGGAGTAAGCGTCTTTTAATTTCCTGGCTGCAATCACCATCTGCAGTGATTTTGGAGCCCTAAAAAATAAAGTCAGCCACTGTTTCTACTGGTTCCCCATCTATTTCCCATGAAGTGATGGGACCAGATGCCATGATCTTAGTTTTCTGAATGTTGAGCTTTAAGCCAACTTTTTCACTCTCTCTTTCACTTTCGTCAAGAGGCTTTTTAGTTCCTCTTCACTTTCTGCCATAAGGCTGGTGTAATCTGCATATCTGAGGTTATTGATGTTTCTCCCAGCAATCTTGATTCCAGCTTGTGCTTCTTCCAGCCCAGCGTTTCTCATGATGTACTCTGCATATAAGTTAAATAAGCAGGGTGACAATATACAGCCTTGACGTACTCCTTACTAGGTGCTTAATAAATATGTTTCGAATGTTGAATGAATGCATGCATAAATGAATGAAATCATTGACTTTGGCCTCCAGCCAGGTATCATGGTAAGATCATGTTCGCCATCTTGCCTGCTGGATATCACCTAAGCCTCTCCCCTGCCAGCACCTTCTGCTTTGCCCTGGGAAGTCTACCCCTTGACTTTGAGTCCTGATCACTCTGTCTCCTGTACGGTTCTGGTTCATCCCCTCTCTCTTCCCTGTAAGTATCTGACCAAACAGTTTTCATTTCCTTGTATTTAAAGGGCTCTAATTGTAAATAAACTTCTGTATTACATTTCCCTGGAGAAGGAAATGGCAACCCACTCCAGTATTCTTGCCTGGAGAATCCCATGGACGGAGGAGCCTGGTAGGCTACAGTCCACAGGGTTGCTAAGAGTCGGACACGACTGAGCTTCACTTTCACTTTCTTACATTTCACCCTATGTATTACATTTTTTTTGTCTACTTGATCCCTTACCGTAAGCTCCTGAAGAATCTTTTTTTATATTTCTAAAACCAATGACAGTACCTGCTTATATTGCATATTAGTATTATATCATATGGCTAATAAAGGTTTCTATTATGAAGTACCATTTTTAGCCTCATAACAGCTTTGTGAAACTTTCTGTATATGAGTATTTTCCTCATTTTATAAGTGTAGAAACTGAAGGTCAAGGTTATTAAGAGATTTTTTTCCCCTCCAAAGTCTCCTTTTGAGTAGATGACAGAGGTGGGATGTTGCCCTGAGGCTTTTGTCCTATTCAGCGGTGTTACTACTGCCCTCAAATTGAAAGGTTGTTGCTGAGCCGTGAAAGATGCCGGAATTCAATCCGGGGCCAATGACGAGGCTTAATCACTCAGAGCTTTTGTGTAATAAAGTTTTACTAAGGAATAAATGAGATAGAAAGCTTCTGACATAGGCATCAGAAGGGGGCAGAAAGAGTGCCCCCCTGCTAGTCTTTAGCCAGATGTTATATTGCTACTAGCAGTCTGCTAATTAGAGAAAGGAAATGTCTCAAAACTCAGAGACTGGCACCAGGCCCCTCACCTACTTGTGCATTTTGAGATAACACTGGCACAAGGTGAGTTGTCCAAGGCCATAAAATGATTGACATGAATCTTGAAGAAAGACAGGTTTCCAAGCAAATACAGTCTCATTAACACAGCTTAAGAGAACATTTGCATGAGTCTGTCAAGTCCTTCTGAGGCTTAGGCAGAACAGACTGGAAGATGGAGTCTAGGGTAAATGCATAGGCCATTAACATAGCTTAAGACAAACAGTTCCTTAAGAAAAACCGCATTGGTTAGCTCAGGGTTTGAGAAAAGTTAAGCTTAGGTGGAACCAGGTGTCATCAGGGCAACACCAAATTTTAAGAGAAACCTCTTTTTAAATTTGTGTCGAGAAGGGGGAAAAATCTAACACTTGTTTGTTTCCTCCTGCTGCTTAAGAGAGAGAGAAAAAATGTCTGACACTTGCAGCCTGATTCCTCCATTTGGAGACCCCTGGCCTTCCTGCCTGTTACCCTCTCAAAATCTTCTTACCACATCCCTCCAGAAATCAGTCTTGCCTCACGTCACAAATAACTACGAGGTTTTGTACTTTTTCAAATTTGTCCTCATTCTCAGACACTTGTTTGTATCTGTGCTCACTTTAGCTCATTCCTTCTAGCCTGAGATGAAGAGACATACCTTTCCCTATTGGAGAACCTTTTCTCCTTTTATTTTGATTTTTCAACCACATAGAAAGGTGGAATAAAAAATATAACCTATATACTCATATAACCATTGTCTATAATTAGTAGTTTTTAACATTTTTTTACATACATTTCACCTGAAATTATAGATTTCATGATATTTTCTAAGTACCTCCTTTTCTGTCTCCTACCAAACATTTTCCTCTAAAACATAATACAGTGATTATATTTAACAAAGTGAATGTTAATTCCTCAGTATTATCTAGTAGTTCATATTTGAACTTTCACAATTAGCTCCCCTAAGTGTGTCTTACAGTTGATTTGTTCTGTTTTCTTCTCTTTTTAAATAACATTGACCTGTTGAAAATATGGTACCAATTTTCCTATAGAATGCTTCACCCTCTGGACAATTTCTATTACTTTGTTCTGGTGTCATTTAACTTATTATTCCACATCTTGCGTTTCTTATATGCTAAAAAAAGTAAAAGTCTTTCAGTTATCTCCAACTCCGTTGTAACTGATAGACTGTAGCCCACCAGGCTCTTCTATCCATGGGATTTCTCAGGCAAGAATACTGGAGTGGGTTGCCATTTCCTTCTCCAAAGGATCTTCCCGACTCAGGGATCGAACCCAAGTCTCCTGAAGCGTAGCCAGATTCTTTACCATTTGAGCCACCAGAGAAGCCCTATATACTGAGAGTTAAGTCTAAAGGTTTTAATACATTCCTGCTAAATATTTTTGGTAAGAAAATTGCATAGGGAATGCTGTGTCATGTGTCATCACACCTGGAAACATCACATGTCAATGTATTTTACTTTTCTGTGGTACCGAGTTTGATCACTTGATAAAAGTGATGGCAGATTGGATTCCTCCATTGTAGAAGGAGCTCTACCCCCTTGCAGATATGAGGGGTCTTGGGGCATCAGGGAATATCTTGTGTCTCCTAATAATTATTGTGTCTTGCCTGCTGATGATCCCTCACTCCAGGTTCTCAAAATAGTGATTTCTCTTATTTTCTAGGACATTGTTGCACCTCAGTTTCCCTCCTGTATTTTCAGCAATGCTCTCTTTGACTCATTTACCTACAAACATGTAGAAGATTTCTTTAAATAGTTATCCCTTGGCATTACAACCGTCTCTAGTAACCATCATCTCTCTTGCTTTTGTCTTAAGGTCATAAAAGAATGGTCAACGTGCTATCTACATTACTCGGTCTCCAAATTATTCTTAGTCACACTCATTATTTCTTGCTAGACTACTGGACTGCCAGGGAAGTCCCCCTCCTTGCTTTTCAACCCGTGGTAAACTTTCGAATCTGGGAGGAACCATCATCTTCTTTATGAAGCTTTTCCGCAAAGAACAGAATGACCCATTCGCTCAAGTTTGTGTCTTCTCTACTCTGTATACCATGCTGTCAAGGCATGCAGAATATATATTGAATATCCTTTTTTTTTTTTCCACTTGAATTGTATTTTCGGTATTTATTACTGGATTTCTTCAGTCATTGAATAGCATTTAGTAAATGTTTATATTCATGGACCACTTTTTTTATTCAAGTCAGTGATTAGTTTTTGAGGTGGACAGTACTTTGGGAGTGGTGATGAGGGAAATCCTTGTATATCAATTATCTTTGCTTCATCTATTGAGGAATTCGATACTTTTCCACTTTATAGCTTTTAATAGAAGGTAAATCCACCTGCCAATGCAGGAGATGCGAGTTTGACCCCTGGGTTAGGAAGATCCTCCCGAATGGGAGAAGTATTAATCGCTTCCCAAGTGGGCCTATCACAGCCCCAAACCCACTCCCCTTACCGTGTCCTCTTCTCATCAGGTTTGCGTCTCAGGAGCTCACTCTTTCTTTCTTGTGATTTGCCTGCAATTAAAGAGTTTATGCAGATCTGCTCTGCTCTTTGGGAAGCATGTATCTAACTCATTGCTTTCCCTTTCCTTCTCACTATGGAGGCCTAATTGGTTTCCCAGGTGGTTCAATGGTAAAGGATGCACCTGCTGCTGCAGGAGATGCAGGTTCGATTCCTCTGTTGGGAAGATTCCCAGGAGGAAATGGCCACCCACTCCAGTATTCTTGCTTGAAGAATTCCATGGACAGAGGAGCCTGGTGGGCTGAGGTTGCAAAGAGTCAAACGTGACTGAGAATGCACGCCAGCATGGAGGCCTAATTACATTAATACCACTTAACATTTATGCCAGTGCTGTTAGGCAGCAGATGTTTGACCCAAGCCGCTTTCTGAAAGCAGCAAAACATATTTCCTCAATGGTGTCCTCAGAGGGACCTTTGGCAATCATGGTGTTTTAACCAAGAAAAATCTTCAGCTGAAAAGTGGCTTCCAATCTTGGGAATCAGAGTCACAAATACTATATTTCTTACATTGAGCTGTTATCAGTTCAGTCGCTCAGTCATGTCCGACTCTTTGCGACCCCATGAATCGCAGCATGCCAGGCCTCCCTGTCCATCACCAACTCCCAGAGTTCACTCAGACTCACGTCCATCGAGTCGGTGACGCCATCCAGCCATCTCATCCTCTGTCGTCCCCTTCTCCTCCTGCCCCCAATCCCTCCCAGCATCGGAGTCTTTTCCAGTGAGTCAACTCTTTGCATGAGGTGGCCAAAGTACTGGAGTTTCAGCTTTAGCATCAGTCCTTCCAAAGAACACCCAGGACTGATCTCCTTTAGAATGGACTGGTTGGTTCTCCTTGAAGTCCAAGGGACTCTCAAGAGTCTTCTCCAACACCACAATTCAAAAGCATCAATTCTTTGGTGCTCAGCTTTCTTCATAGTCCAACTTTCACATCCATACATGGCCACTGGAAAAACCATAGCCTTTGTTGGCAAAGTAATGTCTCTGCTTTTGAATATGCTTTCTAGGTTGGTCATAACTTTCCTTCCAAGGAGTAAGCGTCTTTTAATTTCATGGCTGCAATCACTGTATGCAGTGATTTTGGAGCCCCCCAAAATAAAATCAGCCACTGTTTCCCCATCTATTTGCCATGAAGAGATGGGACCAGATGCCATGATCTTAGTTTTCTGAATGTTGAGTTTTAAGGCAACTTTTTCACTCTCCTCTTTGACTTTCATCAAGAGGCTTTTGAGTTCCTCTTCACTTTCTGCCATAAGGGTGGTGTCATCAACATATCTGAGGTTATTGATATTTCTCCCGGCAATCTTAATTCCAGCTTGTACTTTTTCCAGCCCAGCGGTTCTCATGATGTACTCTGCACAGAAGTTAAACAAGCAGGGTGACAATATACAGCCTTGACGTACTCCTTTTCCTATTTGGAACCAGTCTGTTGTTCCATGTCCAGTTCTAACTGTTGCTTCCTGACCTGCATATAGGTTTCTCAAGAGGCAGGTCAGGTGGTCTGGTATTCCCATCTTTTGAAGAATTTTCCACAGTTTGTTGTGATCCACAGAGTCAAAGTCAAAATAGATGTTTTTCTGGAACTCTCTTGCTTTTTCCATGATCCAGCAGATGTTGGCAATTTGATCTCTGGTTCTTCTGCCTTTTCTAAAACCAGCTTGAACATCTGTTATAGATCTCTGTAATGTTCCAGAATGTCCTGTGAATCTCATGAAGCCCTCGTATGTAAGAGAAGAAGGAAGATGAAATTAGGCACGTTCAAAGTGGTATGGCTGTAAATTGGTACAGCCGTGGAAAACAGTATAGAGGTTCCTCAAAAAAATAAAAATAGAACCACACTTCTACTCTTGGGTATAGATCCAAAGAAAATGAAAACATTAATTTAAAAAGCTCTCTGCACCCCAGAGTTCTTAATAACAGTATTTACAATTGCCAAGATGTGGAAGCAACTTAATTGTCCATTGACAGATGGGTGAAGAAGATGTGGTGTACACACACACATGCATACAACGGAATAGTATTGAGCCATAGGAAGAATGAAGTTATGCCTTTTGAAGCAACGTGAGTGGACCTGGAGTGTACTGTGCTTAGTGAAGTAAGTCAGAGAAAGACCAGCGCTGTATGTTATCATATGTGTAATCTGAAAAATAAATGAATATAACAAAACAGAAACAGACTCACAGATATAGAGATCAGGAGTATTATCTGTGGGGAGAGGAAAGGTAGGAGGGGCAAGATAGGGGTAGAGATTAAGAGGTATAAACCAACTATAAAATAAATAAGCTACAAGGATGTATTGTACAGCATAAGGAACATAGCCATTATTTTATAATAACTTTAGAGTATAATCCATTAAATTATTGAGTAACTGTTGTACACCTGAAGCTAATATATTGTAAATCAGCTATAGTTTAATTTTTTATAAAGTGGATAGACTAAGTCCAATATAAAGAAGAAAGTCAAAACTCAAAAAAAAAAAAAAAAAAGAAGCAAATGCCTGCTTCTCTTACGTTATTAGGCCAAGGTGGTTGCAATAGTAGTCTGAGAGCTAACTATTTAGATTTTGGATACATTTGGAAAGTAGAGTTAACCATCCATGACATCGTGCTAATTGTTCCTATTGTCTGTATTTTCTCCTTTTTTAGTTTTGCTATTCAGATTGGCTCGATAGGTTGTATATCGTGCTGGGGACTTTGGCTGCCATCATCCATGGAACTGGATTCCCCCTCATAATACTGGTGTTTGGAGACATGACGGATAGCTTTGCAGGTGCTGGAAATTTCGGAAACATAACTTTTTCAAACATGACTAATGAAAGTAAGTGTTGTTTGTGGAACTGATTTTTTTGAAAGCTTGATGAAAAATCATTGACTCACAGTGAAGTTTGTGGAGTCTTCACTAAGTACGCATTAGTGTTTTTAGTGCTGTGAGAGATGGAGGGGTCTGAGCTATAGTTCATATCTATAATGAATTTGAGAGGATGATATTCACAATCATTAGAACATACAGTGAAAGTGCTGGTAGAGATAGATGGGAAAAGAGAGAGCTCTATGAAGTCAGAAATATCCCAGGCAGTTTCAGGAAAAGGTATTGGAACCTAATCTGGTATTTTAATATTAAGCGGGAATCAGTTACGCAGTTCCCTGACATATTGATTATGGGTACAAGAGACAGGAATCCAAGATGATTCTAAAGTTTTTAGTCTGAGAAACTGCATAAGCTGGATGCAGTTACTAACAATTGAGATGAGGAAGATAGAGGGAGATCAGTTTTGGCAGTAAATACCAGAAATTTAATTTTGGGCATCGTCACAGGTTGGGCTTTTTGGAAACATGGAAATGGAAAAATGGGGACAAGAGAAGCTGTGTGTGTGTTTAGGATGGGAGATTAACAGCTTGTTTGTATGCTGATAGAAATTATCCAAGATAGAAGAGAAAGTGATGCTTTGGGAGAGACAGAGAGATTCGTTTGAGTGCTGTCCTTGAGAAAGGAAGGAAACTTATGCTTAAGGGGAAATACTTATTTCAAGTACAGGCATGAATAGTTCACCAACAATAACGGGTGAAAAGACAGAGTATTTGAATGTTAGTGCTCAAAGGTTGGTATACTTGGACATGAGGACTTGTAGAACTTGTCTTCTCAGTCAAATAGGAAGCAAGACATTTGGCTGATCAAGAAAGGAAACCTAAATTAAGTTCTAGGAATTCCCTGGCCATCTAGTGGTTAGGACTCCACACTCTCTGTGCTGAGGGCCCAGATTTAATCCTTGGTCGGGAAACTAAAAAAAAATCTCCTAAACTGCATGGCATCACCAAAAAAAAACCAAAACAAGTTTCTTAGCAGAGTGAGAAAGTGAGTGGACTAGGGTGTCACACACTTTCACATCCTTGAACTTGATTGAGGAGAAACTGGCTCATAACTGTGAGCTCCCAAGCCACCTTTGGTCAAGTGTACATTGATTTCGACTAAACCGCACAGAGACTTACAGCCTGATGTGCACTCAAAGTCATGGAAACCTTGAAGAGGCCTTTTGTGCACTCCAGGATTTAGTGACATAGATTTTTCAGGACCTGTAAGTCTCTGATGATTGCTGTGAATCCTTTCCCCCAGAAATATGCACGTAGATATGCATGCCATTTGGGGGTCTTTATGGATCCTCTGATACCTGTCTGTGGATCCTAGGAACTTTGTGTGTGTGTGTGATGCTGAAGAGCACGTTCTTTACCCTGCGGCAGGACTGCTTCAAATTATGTGAATGCCGGTAATGAGTTTGGCTAGAGAATCTTACTGTGTGTCTGAGTTCTGTAAAATTCTCATGTGTTTGTTAAGCCCCTTCAAGAGGACCAGCCAGAAGATGTTGCACCGCATTTGGACTGGCACCTTTCTTTCACACCAGTCAGCAAAAGGAAATGTTTAAGGCTTTCTGTGTTCATTGGTTCCCATGCATGCTGTAATTTAGCAATATTCTTTGGAGTTGTGTTACCACCTTACAATGCAAGAATCTTTCAGTGTTCTGTGGTAGCTCAGCCGACTTTATATGTACATCTGTGACCCATTTTGATCTTACTCATTTTTTAATTCAGTCCAGACACACACATTGATCTAACTGTGGGAGGTTTCTACTTACCCCGCTGTATACCTGCATGTACTCCATGGAGGGCCAGTGCTGAACCCAGCTGTGTTAGTCAGGAAATACCGGGCTGTTAACGCAGCTGTTGAAGGTTGGCCCAGTCTGGGAAGAGTGGACTATCACATGGCTCCCTGCAGCTAGCAGAGCTGAGCTCACATGGGCCACAGGAAACGAACCTTGAGCCGTGTGGATCGGTCTTTTTCAAACTTTATTTTTAAAAATGTTTTGTATAAGTTTATTGTGTATAATGTTTAGAGGTTGTTTTCCGTTTCCAGTTATTATAAAGTGCTGACTGTAGTCCTTGTGTTGTACAGTACATCCCTTGTAGCCCATCTTTTTTTTTTTTTTTTTAAATATTTATTATTTGGTCCTTTAAGAAAGGGGCTACCCAGGTGGCTCAGTGGTAAAGAATCTGCCTGCCAATGCAAGAGATGAGGGAGATGCAGGTTCTCTTCCTGGGTAGGAAGACCCTTTAGAGGAGGAAATGGCAATCTACTCCAGTGTTCGTACCTGGGAAATCCAATGGACAGAGGAGCCTGGAAGGTTGTAGTCAATAGGGTAGCAAAGAGTCAGACATGACTGAGCATGCATGCACCTTCAAGAAAAAGTTTGCCTACTAGATTAACCCACCCACAGTGGTTTAGTGTGAAGGTGATAGGTCAGCCAAGTAAATGTTATAAAAGATATAGTTCACAAGTTTTCTTTGGTGGTTTTACAGTAAGGAAGAGGCTTTAAACCACAGACTTTAAGTATCCAGTTCCCTTTAACATATTGTCTCTATTTTAGCCTTATATTCTCTGTTCAGATGCTAAGTCTTGTCTGACTCTTTGCAAGCCCATGGACTGTAGCACATGAGGCTCCTCTGTCCTTCACTATCTTCCAGAGTCTGCTTAAATTCATGTCGACTGAGTTGGTGATGCTAACTGTTAGGTAATTAGAATAGAAAAAGGAATCCAAAATCATGGCAGCTAAAAGACAGACAAAGAAGAAAAGCCCACAAAAAGGGAACAAAGGAAAAATCAAAGGACTGGAGTGAAAACCTCACATGAAACAAATGCATCCCCTTCTTGATCAATGATGGGTGCTAGGCCTAATTTCAGAGAAGGCAATGGCACCCCACTCCAGTAATCTTGCCTGGAGAATCCTATGAACGGAGGAGCCTGGTAGGCTGCAGTCCATGGGGTTGCTAGGAGTCGGACACGACTGAGAGACTTCACTTTCACTTTTCACTTTCCTGCATTGGAGAAGGAAATGGCAACCCACTCCAGTGTTCTTGCCTGGAGAATCCCGGGGACGGGGGAGCCTGGTGGGCTGCCGTCTATGGGGTCGCACAGAGTCGGACATGACTGAAGCAACTTAGCAGCAGCAGCAGCAGAAGCAGGCCTAATTTGCATAGGGCAGGCTGGGGGTTGGGAGGGGAGAGAGAGGACAAAAAGTATAAAAAGAGTGAGTCAAGATGGATTGAGGCCTCTCCTTCAGAGTCGGCCCACCCTCACAAGTTGGTGGTGTTTCTGTTTACCAAGTAAAATTCTGAACTGTAACAGAGTTGTAACACTGGCCTGTCATTTCAAATCTTCATTGTGGTGAGACTAAGCCAAAGAAATTATGTACTCTCCCGACATAACCATCTCATCCTCTTCTTCCTGCCCCCTTTTCCTCCTGCCCTCAATCTCCCCCAGCATCAGCGTCTTTTCCAATGAGTTGGCACTTCACATCAGTTGGCCAAAGTATTGGAGCTTCAGCTTCAGCATCAGGCCTTCCAGTGAATATTAAGGGTTGATTTCCTTTTGGATTGACTGATTTGATCTCTTTGTAGTCCAAGGGACTCTCAAGATTTGTCATAGCTTTCATTCCAAGGAGCAAGAGTCTTTTAATTCCATGGCTGCAGTCAGTGTCTGCAGTGATTTTGATGCCTAGCAGGGCCCTATGGGACTCCTAGGCCTGTAGCCCGTCTTATACCCAACAGTTTTGTACCTTCCCCTCCAGGCCCTGTGCTGCCCCTCCACTGCGCTTCCCCCTCTCCACTGCTGACCCTGGTTTGTTCTTTGTATCTGTGAGTCTGTGTCTCTCATTATGTTCACTAGTTTGTTGGGTTTTTTTTAGGTTCCACATATGATTGATAATATCATACAGTATTTGTCTTTGTTTTTGACTTATTTCACTTAGCATGATGCTGTAGAAGTTCACACATGTTGCTGCCAGTGCCAAAATTTTGTTCTTTTTTGTGGCTCAGTAGTGATCTATTGTATATGTATATATACACCACATCTTTAACCATTTATCTGTCAGTGGACACTTAGGTTGCTTCCATATCTTGGGCAACTGCAAATAATGCTGCTATGAACATTGGGATGTGTGTTCAACTGGTCTTTTTTTTAAAACTGCATTAACATTTACATACATTTTATCTTGATCACTGAAAAATTACTCGGCCCTTACTTTCATAAGAAAATAATCGAGCTCTTTAAGTAGGAGTCCGAACCATTGCTGTGTCTTGGCTTTGCCTGGTCCGTATTTACGTGTGAGACGGACAGTAACCTGACCTAGTTACCTAGTAGCGTAGTAAGTCCTCACAATGGTCCGGCTGTGGAGACTTGCTCCTCCTCGGCACGCATCGTCATAGATGTCCGCATCACGGAGTTTCCACCTGGGGAGGTAGTTCGTGTTGCATTCCTTGCCAGTCCCTCCCGTTCAGCTCCCTCTTCCAGTCTTGGGGAAACCTAGAGAACTATTTGGACGTTTGGTCTCTGTCTCTGCTACCTTCTGAAGAGATGCTGTATTCAGTAGTTACAGTGCTGGCTCTGGAGCGTAGGACGCCTGGCTCTGAAACTCCACCTTTGTCACTTTTTAGTTAAGACGATTGGGGGATTATTTTCATACCTTAATCTCCTCATCTTTGGAACAGTTAGATAGCAGTAGGACCTACTTCATAGAATGATTGTGAGAATTAAATGGATTCCTCACTTAAGGCTCACAGAAGAGGGATTAGTCATAAAAAAAAGTGCTCAATAATTGTTAATATTTGTAATAATTATCAACAAGAAGCTCATGCTTCCATGCTCCTCACAAATGAACCTACATAACTTGCAATGATATGGCTCCTTATCTCCTTTCATCTTTTCAGAACTCTGTGATACTAACTCAGTTTTTATAGTTGTTGAAAGGCAGACTGCAAGTCACTCAGTACCTGTTATAAATGTGAAGCCGTCCTTCTCAGGTGCGTTTTCTTAGTAACTATGGACTGCTAGCCATGCCTTTCAGGGAAGGCAAGGGCCTCAAACTATGGCCCGTGGGCCATATCTGGCCTATTGCCTCTTTTTACGCCATCTGTGAGCTTAGAATGCTTTTTGCATTTTTAAATCACTGGGAAAAAATGAAAGAAAAATATTTTGTGACACATAAAATAATTTGAAATTGAAATTTCAGTATCTATACATAAAGTTTTAGTGGAACACAGACATGCCCACTTGTTTGCATATTATCTATGGCTGCTTTCATGGAAGCCACAGACATTGTTATACTATTTATGGCTACTCCCTTTAGGGGAGTTTAGGATGGGGATTAGAAATGAGGCACTCTGTGCTCTGGAGAACTGGCAGAACAGGTCTTCAGATAGATGTTTTCAGGATTGGATCTTAGGAGGCCAGTTCTTGCATCTCCTCATATCTAGAAAAGCACTTATTTCCTTTATGGGGACATTAGTTTCTCTTGACTAGCAGAAAACCTTTGCAAAGATAAGTGCTTAATTGCGTGAACTCCCCCTTTATCAAAATTGAATATATACTGTCCTTCCCTCGCCACTTGTTTGGAGCAGTTTCTCAGAGCTATATGAGGTGCTATCTCCCAGACTATAACCCTCATTTTGCCTAAAATAAAACTTAGCTCACAACTCTCGTGCATTTTTAAAAAAGTTGACAGAGTGCTCTATGTACCAGCAATAGTATGTGTCCTAAAGAAGCATTTCCAGCCCCCAGGAAACTTGGTATAATGGGTGGAATGGACAGGGAGCCAACCAATGCAGTGGATGTGAGTAGTGCTGTGATACAGAGATACACAAAATACTTGGGAAGGGAAGGATAGGTGTTTGGCTCCATTTAGGAATCATGGGAGGCTTCCAGGAGGAGGTGATAACCAAGTTTGGTCAGTTGGTATCTTTCTCATGCACAAAGTAGACATGTTCTGTGTAACAAGTGAAAACATTTAAAAACAAATGTTAAATAAAAAACAAAGCTAATACCCTTCTCTCACCACTACTCCTGATTGCCTCTCCCCTGTCATATATCCTTCTGTGTCTTTATGATTTATCTCTACAGTAATTTTTACCCAAGGACAGTCAGTATTCTGTTATAAACCTGTTTGCAGATTCAGACTTCCAAATGTCCTGAAGTTTGCCTGGACGGGAAGGATTTCAAAGGTTTTGATGTTGGTCCTGGAGACGAAGACAAGAAAGCTTTCTGATGCTTCTGGTGGGAGAATCAGCCTTTTGGAACCCCAGACACTCTCAGACCTTTCTTCTTGTCCTTCTCCAGGTAGAACCTCGTGACCTCTTCATGGGGGCAGACTAGGTACCAGAGCCTCCTTGTTGGACAGGAAGTATTCCTTGCTTAAGGAAGCTTGGATTTGCTAAGGCTCTTGAAAGTCTGGGAGTTTTACAAAAAATGTAGGCTTTAACTAGATAGTCATAAAAACTTTTGAGTGAACATGTCCTTCTCTGCTGCTGTAATAGACCCATTATCATCTTTCCTTCTTGTAACACCTTTCTCTAATTATCTTTTTGTTGTGGACCTGATATCCTGATATCCTACTCCCTTGTATCTCCATCTTGTTAGATTTTGCCTTTGCTTTAAAATCTCTATTGAGTTGGGCCTTGCGAACTCTGGTCCACTTGTGTGGACAGAGCTTCACCAGTGCTGAAGTTCTGTAGTCTTCTGTGAGTTCTCATCTTCCTCATAAGACTATGCACTGCCGGAAAATGAGCCTGAGTAAAGGTGATTGTCATTTTTAGACATGTTGTGTTAAAGGTGACAGGTTGGGGACAAGTGTAAACGATATCCAGGCAGTTGAAGGTAAGAGACTGAATCTTGGCACAAAGAGTAGGCCTAGAGATTTGGCATCATTTGAGTTGAAGGGATGATAAATCTCCTGGGCCAAGATTCATTGGGCATTTAATATCTTCTGGGCACTCTTCTTAGTGCTTTGTGTGTATTAACGCCTTTATTTCTTCATGGGCATGAGGTTGATACTGTTATTATCTATACATTACAGATGAGGAAACCAGGGCTCAGAGGATTGAGTATATTTAATTGACTAAGGTTATAGAGTTACTCACTATTTGAACCCATGCAGACCAGCCCCAAGTCCAAGGAATCAAGTAGACAGAGGGAGACCCAGAAAGGAAGACACTGAGGATTACATGTTAATCCAGAAATGAAAGTACTGGGGGAGATCTGCCATGTCTCATGGTGTGAGTGTCACCCAGAGGTACCCTGAAAATAAACTCTTGATTATTTGTCTCTAGGGGTTCAATTGATGGTACGTGGATGACTTTTCTTTTTCTCCATAACTATATCTTGGTTGGTTCTGTTTAGTCTCCTACCAGACTGTGGGCTGAGGAAGGGAGAAAAGGAGACACTCAACTTATAAGACAAGTTAATAATTCAGGGAAAAAGGAAAAAAAGGTAGAAATAACTTACTTTTCTATTTATCTTTTACCATTTCTACTCTTAACCTCACTAAAACTCATATGAGGAACATGAAAAGTATTTGTGAAATGCCAGTAATCAAAATAATGTCCATATTCTGCTGCTTAAACTATGAACATATAAAGAATATGCAGATCTTGGGTGTGTGTCCTTGGTGTTGAAAAGATAGAAAACACTGCCGTCAGTGTCGTCAAGGCCAGCGTGATGAGTGTGCTTCGACTAGAATGATAGCTGATATTTCAGTTCTAAGTACTTCGTAAAAATTTCCATGATGGTGGTTTTTTTTATTTGCTCAAGGATTTCCTCTGCTCTCAACTATTTCTTTGGGAAAATTCTTAGAGATAAATTTCTGGAAAAATCAAATACCAACTAATGGCAAAGTATTTTGCAGTATATTGTTTAGTGTGGCAGTTTATTTTTTAAGTTTGAGTAAAAACTTAAAATACGTCTAATTTTTCTGGAATAGTAGTAGTAGTGTAGAATAGTCAGATTTTTTTTGTTACTATGGGGGAGATGCTTTTTTAAAAAGTAGGTTAGTTACAATGTAAACTGTATAATATTATAAAAAGCAGCAAAAAATGAAAATAGATAATACCTGACCCACTCTAGGTGCTTAAGAAGGGAGATGAATAAGTGAGAGACCAAATCACAGAATTTTATAGGTGAAAAAGAGCCCAGAGAATCATCTGGCTCAAACCCATAATTTTGTAGATGTAAAAACCAGTGCTCAGGAAGCTGAGCCAACATGGCCAGAATGGAATTGCTTGCTAGTGGGCATTGCTGAATTCCTGGGCCAGGAATCCTGCCTTTTATTCTGGTATTTTCCCCACTCTGTTGGTGGTTTCAAATTCTGCCTAAAATGGAAGCAAACACTTCAAACCCAACTTTTCATTTGGTCTTTTCTGTCCCTAAGATGCCATCCTGTGGACTTACATATTAGTGTATCAGGCAGGGCAGCCCCAAGGTACCGCTGTTCAGGCCAGGAGTGACTGTGCCTCCCAGAGGCACCTCGGTCACCTGTGATGAGCCCAGCCACTCTGAATGGCAGGCAAGTGCCAGAGGGGAGTGATCATCTAAGCAGGTCCAAGTTCCTCTTGCTTATGTCTGATGGAGCTCCCTGCACAGATGACGGGAACAATTGAGTCACAGCATTCTTGGGCTAGAACGGACCTGACAGGCCACTGAAGGCAGTGGTTCCCTCATGTCTTTGATCAGAGAATCCTGCTGTGTGAATGATGTCTGTCGTAGATGCTGCCCGGGGAAATCAGCTTCCAGAGAGGCTTCCTTGGTTGAAAGTGGTGGAGGGGAGGACCTCTGCTAACTGTCTCTCCGACCACCCAGCAGCAGTGCTGAAGTCACTGCATGTGTTGCCACCACATTTGTCCTGGCTGCAGCCCATGCTGAGTCATCCTTTTTCTTCCCAATTCCTCTCTGTGTTTCCACTCACCTGCGCCCACTAGTATCCAGTTCTCCACACACTCTCAGGAGGAGCTTTAAAATATTTTTTTGAAAAAATGTGTTTGGCCATTCTGTATTTTAGTTGCAACATGCTGACTCTTAGTTGCTGCATGTGAGAACTAGTTCCTTGGCCAGGGATTAAACCCAGGCTTCCTGCATTGGATTGCTGAGTCCTAGCCACTGCACCACAATGGAAGTCCCTAAGAATGAGCTCTTACAGACATATGACAGGTCACATCTATCCTCGATGGTTTTCCATAGCCTGGAATAAATCCGTCTTCCATTGGCCTACCTGGCTCACCTAATGTCCCCCTCCTGCCTCGTCAGTCTCATTGGTTGTTGCTTTCTGAGTACAGCCCACCCACAGTGACCTTCTCACTGTTCCATGAACACTCTCATTTCCTCCCTGGCTAGGGGCCATGTAGAACCTGCCCCAGCTTCTTATCATTCATTTCTCCCACAGAAAGACCTTCGTCCCCAGTCCACTCCAAAGCTACTGTAGCATCACTGCTTTATTTCCCTTTTATGAGTTAGTACACTTATCTTGTTGATTTATTGAGTTACTTGTTTATCCAGTTCAGTTCAGTCGCACAGTCATGTCTGACTCTTTGCGAACCCCATGGACTGCAGCCTGCCAGGCTATTACAGCTTCTCAAATGGGAAGAAAGGTGTAACAGAAAAAAGTTCCTGTCTTAAGTTAACTGTCTTACTATTTCAGCAGTGGTACCCTGTCACATGCAGTTTGGGGTCTGATAGTGAAAGGGTTTCCTACTCGCACAGAATCCAGTGAGATTAGAAAAAGTGGCGCTCTCGTTCTGAGTTGTATCCAGAGTATCCAGAACAGAGCCTGCTGTGCAAAGTGGTTTGAAAACCCCTTTATAACATAATCTAATTTTACCAGTTAGGAAATCACAGATGTATCCATGTCACATACTTGTCTTTACACTGTTATTAAGCGTTCAGTAGTTAAAACTACTAAACTTATTGAGATATTTGGGTCAGACAAAAATGTAATTAAATGTGATTCCAAAATGGTATAAAGTCTTTAGTTGTGGTGCTGGACACTGTTTGGTGGTTTAGTCATTAAGTCGTGTCTGACTCTTGTAACTCTAATCCCATGGACTGTAGCCCACCAGGCTCCTTTGTCCATGGGATTTCCCAGACAAGAATTTTGGAGTGGGTTGCCATTTCCTTCTCCAGGGGAACTTCCTGACCCAGGAACTGAACCTGAGTCTCCTGCACTGCAGGCAGAAGCCTGTTCAGTGGCAGGTTTCTTTGCGGTCTTGCTTGGTTTTAGAAAAGGCCTTCCTTACCCCAGGTAGTAAGGTGGTGGTCTGCTGTATCTCTGTTTAACCCCACAATATGCAAGACACATGTACGAAACAGAATGATTGTTGGCATATTCTTACAAATGGTCTGCGTGTTGCTGGCTCTGTGAAATCCTTGAACATCTTTGGAACAGGTGCAGGTACAGCAGACAGAGCAGCAGGCTGTGCACCAAGGATACAAAGGTAAATGACACAGTCGTGTTCTCAGGCGCTCACACCCGTGGAAATGGCAGGAGGAGATGGGTATGAACCGTGGCGTGTCTGTTCTAGGGTTGACTTAGTCAGCTGAATCGTGTGTCAGTTACTCTGGAACCCTGTGAGTCACCCTGCTGGAGATAAGCCACTTAGGAAGAGGTCATACTGAGCTCCTGCGTGAAGGACCAGTCTTTTCCAGGAGAAAGACTAGGAAAAGGCAGTCCAGGTAGAGAGAGGAGAATGAAGGAGGGCTTAGAGGAGGAAAGCTGTCAGCACTTCTCCCCTCCATCTCATGTCAGTATGTGGACAGTAGCTTTTCATCTGAAAGGATAGAGCTTAGTCTCATGAAATTGAAGCAGCATCTTTTGTCATGCCCTGTTTCCTCTCTAATCCCAAGGGCAAAGGCTTCAGGAATGTGATGATCAAGCAGACCTGGGCTCTGTTTCCTTTTATGCTGTGGTATCCTCACCCCCTACCCGCAACCCCAGATGGTGGCTGCACAGTGCCCTAGCTACTGGGATGAGGAGAAAGGGTGGGGATAAAAAAAAATCTGGAAAGTCATTGTGTGGCTTATTGTGGTAAGATTGTAAAGGAATTAATAGGGCATGTATGGCTCTTGGACTTTGTCCTTTATCCAGTGGACTGTCATTTAAGGTTATTAATAGAGGCAATATAATTATATTTTTGTTCCCAAAAAGAAGATCTGGTGGCAAGATAAAGACTTGATGGTATTAGATAAGCCAGTTAGGAGGCTCTTGTTAGAGCAGATGTAAGAGGTAATGGGGACCTGAACCAGACATGAGCTGTGAGGAAGGAGAGGATTTGAGTGGCGCCCAGACAGATGCAGGAGTCACTGAAGCTGCGCAAGTGGTAGAGGCCACCCTGGGAGTGAGTGTAAAATTCTGAGAGGCAGCAGCATGGAGGGAGGAGAGGGCTTGAGGAACTGGTGGATAAGACTAAGAGAGAGGGATCAGAGTTATGGGAGGACGAGGAGGATGAGGTGCTGGAAGCCAGAGGAGAAAGTGGTCAAGAATCTAAGCAAGTATTTTATTAAAATAAAAGCTACACTTAAATATTTGACTTTTCTTGTTTGAGGAGGGATTAAGTAGGAGGTTGGTATTATCATGAATGCACTACTGGATATAAAATAGATAACCAACAAGGATCTACTGTGCAGCACAGGGAACTCTACTCAATCTGTTGGAGAATCTGAAGAAAAGTATATATAGGTAAATATATACACACATATACATGTACATATATATACATGTACACTCATATACACATAATGTCTACTAGTTTTTATATACCATACCTAGGGAGCCTAGATGATCTTTTCAACCATGTATCTACCTCCTTCCTTCCACACAACACACCCATACTCCTGCCAAAGCAGCTTACTCGTTCTTCACACAAGCAGTGTTGTTCTCTTTTCCAGAAAAACTTTTCCTCTTCTTTCCCATACCTGTCAAGAGCACACTCACCTGAACTAGGCCCTCTTAGGTTGCATCGTAACTTTTGAAATGACTACAAGATTTAAAGCGTGCTCCCCGCATTGATCTGGCCATCTTGATTATGATAATGTATCCTACAAAAATATTCACCATATATAATGTATGTGGACAGATATGTTTAATGCGGCATTGCATGTAACAGACTGGAAGCAACTGAAATAGATGAAACTTTGAAAAAACAAAGATACACATATACACACATGTGAAAGTCACTCAGTCGTGTCTGACTCTTTGTGACCCCCCACGGTCTATAGCCTGCCAGTCTCCTCTTTCCATGAAATTCTCCAGACCAGAATACTGGAGTGGGTAGCCATTCCCTTCTCCAGGGGATCTTCCCAACTCAGGGATCAAACGCAGGTCTCCCATATTGCAGACATCTTCTTTACTAACTGAGCCACCAGGGAGGCCCCATATACACATGTACTGACATGGAAAATTGGCCACTGAATGTGAACTGTGATTCTGTCTTTTGAAATGAGCATGTCTGTGTATACTTGCATATAGAAAATAAAATCTGAAAAAAAATTCACACCAGAATATGAACAGTGGCTAGTGCATGCACGCGCGTGCGCGCGCGTGTGTGTGTGTGTGTGTGTGGAGGGAGGTGTTAGAGTTTTAATGTACCTTGTCCTAAAATGTTAACATTTGCTAACACTGCATAATGAACTCACTGGTGTTTATTACATTCTTCTTTGTATCTTACGTTTTTAAAATAAAAACTGAAGAAATATGGTGTTCAGTTTGAAATACTAAATGGTTTAGGGTCAAGTCTGCACTGATATTTATCAGGACAAAGCCCACAGAAAATATTTTTCTCCATGTCATCTTGGAGTGGTATTTCATAAAACATTTTAATCCAAGGACACTAGTATCTCTCCTGACAGACTCCTTCTTAATCAATGCAGCTTTCTTCTTGCAAATAAGCTTCACTGAACTTAGTGTGTGTGTGGTTGCACACAGCCAGTAGTAAAGGATTTGCACAGATGCCCTGATGCTTATAGATAATTACAATTAAATTAGTTTGACCTATTTTTGTGTAAGTTGGTAAGTGAGACAAGTTTGATTCATTTTTATATGCTTATCTTTTTGAAATTTCCTCATTTGTCTGTGTCAGGTCTTAGTTGCGGCATGTGGAATTTTTTGGGGGCTGCGTGGGCTTTTCCTGTTGGGGCACATGGCCTTCTCCAATTGTGGCATGCCTGCTCCAGAGCGTGAGGGCTTAGTTGTCATGCACAGCATATGGGATCTTACTTCCTTGACCAGGGATTGAACCCACGTCCCCTGCATTGGAAGGCAGATTATTAATACTGGACTGTGGAGGAAGTTCTATTTATGTGCATATTTTTAATGGAAAATAAAGAGACATAACAGTGTATGTTTGTTTTGAGGTGAACTAGGTACTATAGACGGAACAGAGTATGGCAAGAAGCTGGAGAAGGAAATGACCACGTAAGTAGACATTTTTCTACTATTGTTAAGTCTTTCTGTCTTAATCCAATTGTAATACGGTTAAAATTTTTGCACTATTATAATAAAGATTCAAAGTTTTGAGGGGAGCAACATCATTGTTCGTTTTTTAGGAGGATACAATGTAGGTTTTTTTCTTAAAAGAATTTGCTGCATAAGACACTCTAAGGTGAAGGCTGAGCCTGGATCAGACTGATGTATGCGTTGGTAAATATAGAATATCATCTGCAGGGAAATTAGAGGGGTTCAAAGTGAGCTTGTTTAAAATGCAGTTAAGAATCACATTATTTGCAATGGCTTTGTATTATTAGTTTCCTTCTTGGCTGGCTTTAGTCATGATATAATGAGATCAGTTAACAGGATTTTTTTAAATATAGCATCTTATTCTGAACAAGGAAACAAGGCATTCAGAATAAATATAGCCCTTTTAACCTTAATTCACTTTGGAAGCTTTCATTAATGATTTACTTACCTTGAAGTTTGCTCTCAGAATAGCTTATAAAACATGTCCAAAGGCATGAGTTAGTGATTCAGAAGAAAATGATTGTACATTATCCTGTAATCCTAATCCTAATCCTACTCTAGTAGGTTTGAAGAAAATAGACATATTTGACCATATTTTGAAAGTTGAGAAGCAAACACCTCCAGATACTCTTATGGAGAGGCACTTTTTTAATATTGATGAAAAACAGTGTCTTATAACCATCTTGAAAGTGAAAGTTTCTCAGTCATGTCCAACTCTTTGTGACCCCATGGACTGTAACCTGCCAGGCTCCTCTGTCCATGGAATTCTCCAGGCCAGAACACTGGAGTGGGTAGCTGTTAGCTTCTCCAGGGAATCTTCCCAACCCAGGGATCGAACCCAGGTCTCCCGCATAGCAGGTGGATTCTTTACCATTTGAACCACCCGGGGAGCTGGTAATCATCTTATAAATGCTTAAATACAGGTATTTTTTCCTGAGTAAACGTAGACTGGTGGCTTACATATTTTAGCTCATTTTCAAAGCACACATTCCACTTGTTAAATGAGGCATCTTTTTAGCTATCTCTTGCTGCATCATTAACACTTGGATAATATATACTGAGTTGTCTATTAACTAAAATTTAGTATTCTATCTTCCCTGATAAATACTTTGTACATTACCGGGTATAACTTGGGGAAGATACGTTTACATCAGGCTGAGCATTGACATCAGCAACTATCTGATTATTACATCACCATTTTTATAGTTTTTGCATGATTCATACAAGTTTTTTCTTTGAGGGTGGCAAGTTGTGAATTTTTAAAAGTGGGAATATTGGAATCCTGTATTTCATTTTTGAATGTTTGTTTTTACCTAAAAAGTAATTGCTTAGTGAAGCACATGAGTTGTTCACTTTTTTCTGTATGAAGACTCAGATAAAGAAATACAAATTTGGCATTTCTAGTTGATCAAGGGTCTGGTTTTAGAAGATGCTCATTCTTTTTATCATTAGAATTTAAACTAGGGGCCTGCTACTTGACTCATTAAGCATTTCAGGATAACTCATGATGGCCAGTTGGGCAGATGGTATAAAAACATTTTTTGTTCTCAGTTGTCTCTTGGCAGATTAATAACCCAAAAGGTCAGGTGACCATCTCCGTCTCCTGGTTTCATTTTCTGGCAACTTCTGTCCCTTTTTTCCATTCCCCAGTGTGCAGAAACCATCCCAGTGTTCATCAGCTGATACCGGGGTAATCCAGGTGTGCGGGATGACACTGGTAGACCTCACCTAATGCTGTGATGCTTTTAGGCACCACTCACGTCTTTCACAATAACTGGCGTTCTCTCCATGCTAATTGCGTGCCAGGCACAGACGCAAGTGTTTTTATAACTGTTACAGTTCTTTTTCTTGGCCATGGTACGAGGCATACGGGATCTTAGTTCCCCAATCAGGGATTGAACCCATGCCCTTGGCAATGAAAGCATGGAGTCTTAACTGCTGGACCGCAGGGAAGTCCCACTGTGTTACAGTTCTTATCTCCATTTTGCCAGTTAGAAAACTGGGACTTGGAAAGGTGAAGTCAGCCTGTATAGCAGTTAAGAACTGGGATTTGAGCCAAAACAGTAAGCACACTCTTCACCATGACATTCTACCAGGGTGGCCGTAGTTGGATGCTGACCATCAGCTCTGCTTTTAAGGAGGGCAAGATTGCCAGATGACTGAAAGGCAGGGCGGGTGGTCTGCTGGGAACAGTGCATGGATGAGAAAGTGGCATGTGTGCAGCTTTCTTGTTGCTTTTCAGGTACGCCTACTATTACTGTGGAATTGGTGCTGGCGTGCTTATTGCCGCTTACATCCAGGTCTCGTTCTGGTGTCTGGCCGCTGGAAGACAAGTACACAGAATCAGAAAACAGTTTTTCATGCCATCATGCAACAGGAGATAGGCTGGTTTGACGTGCATGACGTTGGAGAACTTAACACCCGCCTCACAAATTAAGTACCTGGGTGTGTGTCGAACTCTGATGTGTGCTTCTTATTCTTTTAAAATGGAAGTGAGGTCATAAAATCTGAAAGTAATTCTGAAACTAAAGTCCTTCTGAGTCTTGATCGTGCCTCATGCGTCTTTTCGTTCCCAGAACCCTGGCAGGGCATGAAGAGGTCCCGCGTGACTGGTAGTGAATGAGGGGTTGGACTTGCCAGACCCAAGACATCTTGTGGGAGTGAGCATTAGGGCAGTGACATGATACTTGCTGGGGATGTTCCTGAGCAAAATCCTAGATGTAAACTGATTTACCCCACACTGAGACAAACAAACAAACACTCAACTAGCTTCAGGAAAAAAGTTCTGGTGTTCATAATCCTGATGTTTATTTCTAACACTGTTCTTTCAGTGACATCTCCAAAATTAATGAAGGAATTGGTGACAAAATCGGAATGTTCTTTCAGGCAATGGCAACATTCTTCACCGGTTTTATAATAGGATTTACAAAAGGTTGGAAGCTCACCCTTGTGATTCTGGCCATCAGTCCTGTTCTTGGCCTGTCAGCTAATATCTGGGCAAAGGTAGGTGTGAAGCCTATGAATCCAGGCTATTAAACTGTCTCCACACTCAAAAAACACTCCACAACTCCTCCAGTAGAAGGCTGTTTTTGTTACATTGATGACCCTGACACTGACGATGACGTTAAATCTTCTGATAAATCTTGGTGTTAAATCTGTTCACAATCAGTGGGAATAGGCAGTTGTGAGCTCACTGAGTTGTCCCCACCCAGACTCTGTGCTGTTACTGGGGGAAGGGAAAGATGGAGCTCTCCCATCTCCTTCTCTGCCTTCATGCAAAAGGCATGCTCGGCTCTCAGAGAGCTGTGTTCTCGGTAGATGGTTCCCTGTTCACAAGTAGAGCTTCAAGTTCAGTGACTAACACGTAAGTCCCACTCAGTTACCATTACTGATGTCAGTGTTTTTGTAGATTTTATTTATTTTGTTGGCAGAACAGTTTTGTCAGCATTATAAATGGCTCTGTGTTTATACATACTTAAGTCCATTGGTGTGAAGACAGTTTTTTAAAAAGAGGTTTTTTCTAGCCCCTTATGCATGTACCTCTGAGGTCTGTGGTTCCCTCTCTGTCACGAAAGCAAAGCAATGCAAATGGCCCTCCCCACCTCCGCAGGGAGGCCTTTCTCTTGAGACTGGGTGTGGTGTTCATTCTAAATTGATTTCCTGTAAGTGTAGGTGGCCATGGAGAGATTGGCCTGGTATGTAGTTTCTTAGAGAAAAAGAGAAATGAGAGACAGCACTACACATTCACATGGCAAAAGGATGTAGAATAACGGAGGGCCAAGCAAACCGAAGCCTAACACAAAACAAATCAGGCTGTATTAAGAAATTAAAAAATTTAACCCTGTGGGATGGATATTGTTTTCTGTTATAAATGGTAACTGCCATTTTTTAAAGTATTTACTGTGTCAGGCAAATACATATTTTTTCTCTTTTTTAAAAAATTTGTTGAAATGCAGTTAGTTTACAGTGTTGTGTTAATTTCTGCTGCTCAGCAAAGTAATGCAGATATACATATATATACATTATTTTTCATATTCTTTTCCATTATGGTTTATCACAGGCTATTGAATACCATTTCCTGTGCTATACAGTAGGACCTTGTTACCCAGATTCCACTTTTTTTAGGTTAAAAAATCCCAGGGAATTTCAGAGTATAAAATAACAACATATCTTAATCTCCCCCCAAATTAGTAAATGTTAGTTACACTTTTTGCAATATTTAGCTATAATATTTTCTACATGTGAACTAGAAGTTTGTAGAATATTACAGAATATTTTCCCCCTCGTTCCATCATATTATCTTCTTCTTCAAAGGCATGAAATACATGTTGTAAAGTTTAGACATTATCTCATTTAACAGAGGAAGAAATTGAAGTTCTGAGAACTCTTATTAATTTATTGTTCAGACTAACACAATGTTTGAATGGTGTTCTTGGTGGCTAAACTGCATCTCTGTTGAAATATTTGGCAAAAGCCTTTGTGTTAATTGATTTTTCTGTTTACTAGTATTTAGGCAAGTCAGGTGGCAGATTCTTCATATCAGTATTTGCTGAAAAACTGTTCTAAAATATATTGATGTTTGTTCTAGTTAAGTTAGGGGGAACAGCAGTAAGTTAATCTTTTGGTAATTAATTGTGCATTACTTCAGATACTATTTAATATTTTCTTTAAAAATTTTTTTAATATAAATTTATTTATTTTAATTGGAGGCTAATTACTTTACAATATTGTTTGGTTTTGTCATACATTGACATGAATCCGCCACGGGTGTACATGTGTTCCCTCCCCATCCTGAGCCCCCTCCCACCTCCCTCCCCATACCATCCCTCTGGGTCATCCCAGTGCACCAGCCCCGAGCTCCCTGTATCATACATTGAACCTGGACTGGCGATTCATTTCACATATGATAATATACATGTTTCAATGCCATCCTTCCAAATCATCCCACCCTCTCCCTCTCCCACAGAGTCCAAAAGACTGTTCTATACATCTGTGTGTCTTTTGCAGTCTCTCATACAGTGTTATAGTTACCATCTTTCTAAATTCCATATATATGCATTAGTATACTGTATTGGTGTTTTTCTTTCTGGCTTACCTCACTCTGTATAATAGGCTCCAGTTTCATCCACCTCATTAGAACTGATTCAAATGTATTCTTTGTAATAGCTGAGTAATATTCCATTGTGTATATGTACCGCAGCTTTCTTATCCATTCGTCTGCTGATGGACATCTAGGTTAATTGTCTGATTGTCAGTCTTACTAAAAAAGAAATGAGGCCTGGTGGAGAAAGCTGCTTTGTCCTTGTGATTCTGAGGCTCTCTTCTGTAACTCAGAGGCACCAGGGCAAGAAGGCAGACCAGGAAGAGGCTTGGCCCCAGCAAGCTTCCTACTCCAGAAAGCCTCTTTTGATCTTTGCATGCAATTCTCTAATCCCGCCCAGAGATACTGGGTCCGCTAGGGGGCAAAGGGAGGGAAAACTACCATATCCTACTCCTACTGAGGTGGTCCAACCTTAAGAACACTTTCACTCCCTCAGGTAGCAGAAGCAGAGGCCCCAGCAACTGCAGACAAACCATGCTGACGAAAGTAATACCACAAACACTCTGAATGTAAAACTGCTGCTTGGCCCATAACTCACAGAAGTAGGTTAAGAAAGTGAAAGTGAAGTCGCTCAGTCCTGTCCCATTCTTTGCGACCCCGTGGAGTGTAGCCTACCAGGCTCCTCTGTCCATGGGATTCTCCAGGCAAGGATACTGGCGTGGGTTGCCATTTCCTTCTCTAGTAGGTTAAGAATTATATGCTAAATCCCCAAAGGGTAACAGCTTGCTAAAATAAAAGACTTTAAATAGGATCCAGAGTCTCCTAACATAATAGACACCACGCCCAGAATATAGTTAAAAAAAGACCACTTGTCATACCACGAAAATCACAACTTGAATGAGAAAAAAACACTTAACTGACAAGTGCTGATACAATTCCTATGTCAGTATTGTTTGGCATGGATTTTGGAATAGTCATCAGAAAAATGCTTCACTAATCAATTACAAATTATCCTAAAACAAAAGGAAATAGAAAATATCAGCAGTGAAAAAGAAATTAAGAAAAAAGGATAGAATGGAATTAGATAACTGAAAGGTACAGCCGTAGAACAAAAGTCACGATGGAGGGGCTACTCTTGTTGAGTGGAGAGGATGGGATAGAGTCAGTGGACTGGAAATAGAACAATACAAGTTGCCCAGCACGAAACAGAAAATGAAAAGAGCCTCAGGGACCTGTGGGACAGTAATACGATATAGAACATTTGTGACCACCAGAGTCCCAAAAGAAAGGAGAGAAGTGAGGCTGAAGGAATATTGGAAGAAATAATTGCTGAGAATGTGCAAGGTTTGTGAAAGACAAACCTTCAGGTCCGAGAAGCTAAGCTAACCTCAAACAGGATAAACCCAAAGAAATCCATGCTAAAGCACATCATAGTTAAATCATTGAAAACTAAAGACAAAGAAAAAAGTTGAAATTGGCTAAAGATGAACAGCACACATTACCTACAGGGAACACCAATTTGAATGACAATATATTTCTTATCTGAAGCCATAAAGACCAGAAAGAAGTGGCAAATTATTTTTCAAGTGCTTAAAGAAAAGACCTGTCAACTGTGGATACTTGGTTAAAGTATTTTTTAGGAATGATGGGGGAGATAAAAACATTCCCAGATCATGGAATACTATAGAGGAACTTTCCATTAGCATACCTCCTATTAAAGACTGGCTAAATGAAGTTCTTCAAACAGAAGGAAAGTGATACAAGGCATATTGGAGCATCAGGAAGGGAAAAGGAACAACAGAAAGAGCAGGAATTTGGGCCTTTCTTTTCCCAGGAGATTTCTAAATCATATTTGGTGATTGAACCCAGAATTATAAGTGGTAAAATGTTGATACCAGTAGATTTTTATGTCACCTATGAATATTGTGACATGCAGAACAACTAAGATGAAATAGTGATTAAAGAAATCTATTCTGTAAGTTCTGAGCTCCTGTTCTCCAGGCACAGGCAACTTTTACTGGAAAAATTTACTGGACATTTAAAGAGGAATTGACACCAATTTTATACAATCTCCCCTATGAGAAGGAAGACTTTATCTGCTTTCCCCCAAAAGTGGGAACTCTTGCTCTGTAAAAACCATGTAAAGGAGATGAAAAAACAAGCTACAAGCTGGGAAAAAGTAACATACAAGTCACATATCTGACAAAGGATTAGTCTTTATCCAATATATAAGGAACTCTCAAAATTTGATAGTTAAAAATCACCAAAACTACTATTTAATAGAAAAACCTGTAATCAGTTTTTAAAATCCAGATACGTATTAGAATTATCTTGGAATTTTTTGAAAAATACCAATGCCCAGGTATTGCTTTTTTCCTCCAGAGTTCCAGATATGTTTCTAATAAGTAACCATGTTTCAAAACCACTGGACTGTATAATGATCTTTAATTTTATTTAGTTTGTTTCACTTTCTATTTCTTTTTCAGTGCTGGCATTTCATTTAGTTTGTGTTTTCCAATTTCTCCATCTCTCTTTTTTTTTTAATGTTCTTTCTCAAGTCTTTATCTAGCATAGTAGAAAAGCTTTTGTCTACATATATATAAACAGTATGTATAATATATATTTTTTAGAAAACTTATAAACTTTTGCCCAACTGAAAAAAAATTGATGACATTTTGATTCCACTTGTTTGACTTAGTATAAATAGAATGCTAGATTTCTAATTAAAAAATAAATATGCCACAAGCAACAGAGGTTTACCGTATAGCACAGGGAACTATACTCAATATCCTGTAATAACCTGTAATGGAAAATAATCCGAAAAATAATGTGTGTTTATGTATAACTGAATCACCTTGCTGTGCACCTGCGACACTGTAAGTCAGCTATATTCAATAATATATATATATTAAGGAAAAAAACAACCCCAAATGAACCAGTTAGGGATGGGCAGGAGAGAGAAACAAACGTCATCAGAGAGGTTATACAGGTGGCAGGTCAGCACATGAAAGGTTGTTTAACAGCATTAGTCGTCAGTGAAAAGCAAATTAAACTTCAATGAGATACCATTATACATCTACCAAAATGGCTAAAATAAAAGTGAAACCCCAAATGCTGCTGAGATGCAGAGAAACAGGGTCACTCATTATTGGTGGGAGTGTAAAATGATATTCAGCCTGAAAAAATAGTTTGCGATTTCTTATAAAACTAAACATGCAGTTACCATACAGTCCAGCAGTTGTATTGGACATTTATCTAAGAGAGACTATGTTCGTGTATTCACTCAATCTGTATTCAGGTGTTCATAGCAGCTGTATCGGTAATAGCCCCAAACTGAAACAACCCCAGACACTCTTGAACAGGTTACTGGTTGAGCAGCTGTGGTACATCCAGTGATACAAGGAAAGCAGTACTGATCACACACAGCCTGGATGAGTCTCTAGAGATTTGCACTTGGTGAAAAAGGCCAGTCCCGAAAGGTTACATACGTTATGCTGCATTTATATAATATTTTTGAAATGACAAACAGGCAGAACAGTTTAGTGGTTTTCAGGTGTTAGGGATGGTGTGGAGGGGAGAAACGAGGAGTAGGAAAGGAGGTGGCTGTGGCTACAAAAAGCAGGACTGAGGGATCCTTGTGATGGAGTTGTTCTGTATTGTGACTGTCGTCACGTGAATCTAACAGGATAACGTTGCTTGGAACTAACACACACACGAGTGCATGTAAAACTGGTAAATCCAAATAACATTGAATCAATGTTAAGTGTTAAATTTTTGGCCGGGATGATGTTCTGAAGAGATGTTGGAGATGTTGTTTGGGGAACACCAGATAAAGGGTTTATGGGATCTGACTGTCTTCCTTAGTGTCTTCTTTTGTGTCTACACTGTCTGCCTTTGTGTCTACAATTATCTCAGAGTAACAAGTTGAAAAAAATAAAGCATGTATAAATTATCCCAAACAAAATGAAATAAAACCCTACACTGAACACTAGAAAAAAGGGACAAAGATGAAGGCCAAAACATCTGTCATGGTCAAAACTATTGCTTCTGAATGTATTAGTTTGAACAATATAAAGTGGCCTGTGTTAGCTTTTAATTTAAGAGGAATAACAATTTCATGTGTCTGGCACTAGTACAATTAGGCTTTGTTAAAAAAAAATTAGCAGCTTTTGGAAGAAGGGATGAGTTAGTGAAATTTGATATTGTTTAGGTGGGTGTTTGTAATAATGGAAGTATCACCATTCTGTTATTTTATATTAGAGGAACAGTAAAGTTGACTTTTCACATCCCTGAGAGTGTTCTTGCCTGGAGAATCCCAGGGACGTGGGAGCCTGGTGGGCTGCCGTCTCTGGGGTTGCACAGAGTTGGACATGACTGAAGCGATTTAGCAGCAGCAGAGAGTATTTGAAAGTGTTTTTTTTCTTTCAATAGACATGATCTGTTAAAAAACAAAACACTTCATGAACATTCTACCGTATTCTTGCCTAAGGATATGCTTATCATTATGGAAGGTCATAGAGAAGCCAGGTTTACTGAATCAGTTGGAATGGCACTTGATAGTTCAACAATAAATTAGAATAGCATGTTTTGAAACTCCTCAGTCAAAAATAGTTCTGCTAATCTTCTGTTGTCAGCTGCTTCTGGTGTGGTTGATGGTTGAGGTTTTCAACAAGAGCAGAGAAACAGAGCTAAACTGTATTGTATGCACCTCTTGCCTTATGCAGACCTGTTTGTTCAGGGATGACAGTGATCTCCCTGGGTCAGGCCCAGCGCTGTGAGCAGTTCTGGCAGATGTGATAGGGCAGCCCTAGGCAGGTCATTTTGAGAGGTCAGGAAGGTCTAGAGCATCAGTGGGTTGTTGTTTGGGTACCAAAGAAGAAGGCGCATAGAGTACAACATCTGCACATAGAACCTGGTTAGTAAAGGCTCGTTTGCCCTCACCCACCCATTCCTACATCTGTCGTAGCTCCTTTACTTTCGCACACAGCAGAGGAAGAAATGCACTCTTAAAATCAAAACAGCTTTTAACTTTTTGTGACAAGAAGGAATAGACTGTTATTACTTATACAAATGAGTCCACAGATGCTATAAATTATTTGTTGAAAGTAAATTTCAGGTAAAAATAGTGCTCCTTTGCCCACGCCAGTTGATTCCGTTTTAATCACAGGGCCCTCTGGGATTCCACACATGTCAGTGGCTGGTTTTATTTATTTATTTATTTATTTTTTTTAATTTTATTTTTTAACTTTACAATATTGTATTGGTTTTGCCATATATCAACATGAATCCACCACATTTATACACATGTTCCCCATCCTGAATCCTCCTTCCTCCTCCCTCCCCATACCATCCCTCTGGGTTGTCCCAGTGCACCAGCCCTAAGGATCCAGTATCGTGCTTCGAACCTGGACTGGCGACTCATTTCATATATGATATTATACATGTTTCAGTGCCATTTTCCCAAATCATCCCACCCTCTCCCTCTCCCACAGAGTCCAAAAGACTGTTCTATACATCAGTGACTGGTTTTAGAGAGAGATTCACTCCAGTGGCCATTGATTCATGCTGTGAAGCCTTAAATCCTGGATATTTCACTTATTAGCAAATGACTTGACCTCTTTTTCGTTCCATTTCCTCATGTATTGAGGGGGGAAAATAATGCCTACTTCTTGGTATAATTGAGAAGAATCGGTGAAGGAGATCCTGTGTATATAAAGGACCCAGTACTGTTCCTTCCAGAGAACAGATGCTCAGGGACCAAACAGAAAAATCAAAGCGCGTCCATGAAAGAGACCTCCACGGTGGCCCAATGTCGTGCTCAGAAGCCCTGGTGGAAGGAGCTCTGCTTCCCTGCCATTGGAAACCTCCTCGAGGTCCTGTCACTGCACAGGGCTGGGTCCCCTGTGTTCTCCTGGCCTCCTACCTTGGCGTTTCTGAACCAGAGTATAATTAGCAATTGCTATGTTGAGTACACCTATTTTTTTTGATATACTGCCCCATTTTCTGTATTTATTGATGTTTAGAGTATACACTTCTTTTTAAGACGTAAAATCTCCCCCAGAGTCCCACATTTATTTATTTGTATAAGAATCCATGGAGTATAGTGAGAAAGTTGAAATTTTACTTTATTATATACCATCTCAGTCCAAAAAGAAATGGCTACAATATGTATACTAAAAAATAGGGCTTCATAACCAAAGACGAGTAGAAGATTTATATACAGTACAGTACACTATGTACCAGCAGCATTTGTGTACAAAAGGTAAAATTGTTAAAAAATTTAAATTATCTGCAATTGCATTTTTAAACAGATACTGTCTTCATTTACTGATAAAGAACTTTTGGCATATGCAAAAGCTGGAGCAGTAGCTGAAGAGTGAAGAGGTCTTAGCGGCTATTAGAACTGTGATTGCATTTGGAGGACAAAAGAAAGAACTTGAAAGGTTTGAGTCTCCTTTTTTAAGTTGGTAGAGATGTTAAATTCTGTCATCTTAAATGCCCTTCAGGTTGCTGGTGATGATTCTAAGGGTATTCTCTGATGTATATGTTTCCTTAAACAGCTTCTTGGATATATTACAGCATAGTTAATATTCTGGAAAAGTTGTGATTCTAATTGTTGTAATTCTTCTTATATCTGCTAATTCAAAGTGTTTTCTAGAGTCTCCTAGGTGGGTAGTGAGATAAAATAGTTTCTTAAGGCTGAAACATAATTAATACCTCTGATGATAATTTTTCTCCATCAAGTTAATTCTTGATTCTCTAAGAATGAGTATTTTGTGGTAGATGGATGGGGTCATTAAGTCAAAATAATGGTTACTTCTGGGGGAGGTGAGGGGTTGGTGATAAAAGTGGGGCACGTGGCAGGGGCATCTTGATTCTGACATTCTTGTATTTCATGACCTCAGCTGTGCTTACATGAGTGCTCACTGTATACTCTTTCAGCTGTACACACTGTGTTTGCAGGGTACTTTTCTCAGATGATACATTTCATACCCATAAAGATGTCCTCTGAGAGATTTGTGATGGCCGTGTACCTATCATAGTTCAGAGGAAAGCAGCATCTGTGCTCTATCTCACTTTTTGCGAAGGATTTTGCTTTTGCCTTAACATGAGTCTGACTAAAAAATGGAAAGTCTTGCTTCATTGCTTTGCAAATACCCAGTCAAATGAAGCCCCTCTTCTCTTGGAGCGTAAATTCTGGCAGGGGCAGGGGACAGATACAAACAACCACAGGTCAACAACATATCTAATGTACTAGTTGGGGTAAATATTGTTTGGGGAAGTTAAATACTCCATTAGAGTCATGGGGGGGTACTGTTTCAAGAGTGTATTCAGCAAAGTACTTTCTGAATAAATGTCTGAGTAGAGATAGAATGAAATTTTAAACTTGGCGTTCATTTCCAATTTTTCTCAATGGAGAGGTGTGTCAGAAAAAGAATCTGTTTACCAATATGGGGCAACAAATCTTATCTGATTCTGCCTAGTTATTGCGCCAAGGGGGGGAAGCATCTCTCTGTAGATATCAAAATTGCAAGCCTCACCTTCATGTGCTGCTAGAGTCTGAATTTATAATACTCTGAGCACCAGGGAGCTCTCTCTTCCTAAAGCTGAGGGTTTCACATTAAAAATGAATCCGAGTCCAGTAGTAGCACTAAGGTGTTTGGTAGAAGAAGTTTAAAAATTGCTGAAAATTCGTGAACTAAGCAGCTAAATTAAGAAATTAGAAAAAGAATAACAGAGAAAAGGAAGTATAAGAAGGATAAAGGATTAAGAGCAAAAAGATTTTAATAGAAAATAAACATAAAGAAGCAAAGTTCAGTTCAGTTCAGTCACTCAGTCGTGTCCAACTCTTTGTGACCCCATGAATCACAGCACACCAGGCCTCCCTGTCCATCACCAACTCCCGGAGTTCACTCAAACTCATATCCATTGAGTCAGTGATGCCATCCAGCCACCTCATCCTCTGTTGTCCCCTTCTCCTCCTGCCCCCAATCCCTCCCAGCATCAGAGTCTTTTCCAGTGAGTCAACTCTTCACATGAGGTGGCCAAAGTACTGGAGTTTCAGCTTTAGCATCAGTCCTTCCAAAGAACACCCAGGCCTGATCTTCTTTAGAATGGACTGGTTGGATCTCCCTGCAGTCCAAGGGACTCTCAAGAGTCTTCTCCAACACCACAGTTCAAAAGCATCAAATCTTCGGCGCTCAGCCTTCTTCACAGTCCAACTCTCACATCTATACATGACCACTGGAGAAACCATAGCCTTGACTAGACAGACCTTTGTTGGCAAAGTAATGTCTCTGCTTTTGAACATGCTATCTAGGTTGGTCATAACTTTCCTTCCAAGGACTAAGCATCTTTTAATTTCATGGCTGCAGTCACCATCTGCAGTGATTTTGGAGCCCCAAAAAATAAAGTCTAACACTGTTTCCACTGTTTCCCCATCTATTTCCCATGAAGTGATGGGACCAGATGCCATGATCTTCATTTTCTGAATGTTGAGCTTTAAGCCAACTTTTTCACTCTCCTCTTTCACTTTCATCAAGAAGCTTTTGAGTTCCTCTTTACTTTCTGCCATAAGGGTGGTGTCATCTGCATATCTGAGGTTATTGATATTTCTCCTGGCAATCTTGATTCCAGCTTGTGCTTCTTCCAGTCCAGTGTTTCTCATAATGTACTCTGCATATAAGTTAAATAAGCAGGGTGACAATATACAGCCTTGACATACTCCTTTTCCTATTTGGAACCAGTCTGTTGTTCCATGTCCAGTTCTAACTGTTGCTTCCTGACCTGCATACAAGTTTCTCAAGAGGCAGGTCAGGTGGTCTGGTATTCCCATCTCTTGAAGAATTTTCCACAGTTTATTGTGATCCACACAGTCAAAGGCTTTGGCATAGTCAGTAAAGCAGAAATAGATGTTTTTCTGGAACTCTCTTGCTTTTTAAGTGATCCAGCAGATGTTGGCAATTTGATCTCTGGTTCCTCTGCCTTTTCTAAAACCAGCTTGAACATCTGAAAGTTCATGGTTCACATACTGCTGAAGCCTGGCTTGGAGAATTTTGAGCATTACTTTACTAGCGTGTGAGATGAGTGTAATTGTGCGGTAGTTTGAGCATTCTTTGGCATTGCCTTTCTTTGGGATTGGAATGAAAACTGACCATTTCCAGTCCTGTGGCCACTCCTGAGTTTTCCAAATTTGCTGGCATATTGAGTGCAGCACTTTCACAGCATCATCTTTCAGTATTTGAAATAGCTCAATTGGAATTCCATCACCTCCACTAGCTTTGTTCGTAGTGATGCTTTGTAGGGCCCACTTGACTTCACATTCCAGGATGTCTGGCTCTAGGTCAGTGATCACACCATCGTGATTATCTTGGTCGTGAAGATCTTTTTTGTACAGTTCTTCTGTGTATTCTTGCCACCTCTTCTTAATATCTTCTGCTTCTGTTAGGTCCATACCATTTCTGTCCTTTATCGAAAGAAGCAAAGGGTTGACAAAGAATCACAAACTAATTTTTATGAAAATATGGATAAATAATGAAGTAGTATTTTGCAGGTTTAATCAGAAACAAAATGAAAGAGAAAAGGAAAAACATTGCTACAGATTTTTAAAATATTACTTTAAGAATTACAGTTTTATACCAGTAATTAAAAATCCCTGATGAGATAGATGATGTCCCAGAAAAATATAGGTTAAAATTCTCACTTAAGACAAAAACTTGAGTAGAACCATAATTATTAAAGGAATTGAATCCAGTTTAAAATCTCTGTCTTTTGCCTTTCATATAGATACACACATAAACACGCAAAAACCACCAGGTCCAGATAATTTTCCAGACAGATTTTACCAAAACTTCAAGAAAGAGATAACCCCATCTTACAGAGATTGTTTGAGAGAATGAAAAAAACATATATAAAGTTGTAAGTTCATTTTATGAGGCTAGTATAACCTTGACATCATAACAAAATAGCAGGTATATGAGAAAGGAAAATTATAAGACAGTTTCATCTAAAACATAGATGCAGAAAATCTAAATTATTTGCTAAATGAATCAATGTGAAAACTATCATCAGATTAAAAAACATTTCTGAACCTGATGGCTTGATCCCATAAGTGCAAAGATGATTTAACTTAGGAAATCCATGAATATCATTAACCACACTAGTAGATTGGAAGAAAGACATTTTGTTTTGATGGATGAGGTAAAAGTATTAATTACAGATGATTCATGACAAAAACTTTCTTAATTTAATAAAGAGTATGTACCAGATACCTACAGGAAATTTTATTAAATGGTAAAATGTTAATAGCATTCCTTTAAAATAATGAAACAAATATGTCTGCTAGCACCATTTCTATTTAGGCTTGTACTGTTACAAGATAATAAAATAAGGAAAAAATAAGAGTAAGAATAATAAAAATAAAAAAGAAAAGTTATTAGGTTGGTAAACAAAAAGCAAAACTGTCATTCTGTATAGAGTATGTGATTGTCTACACAGCAACTCCAGTAACAGTGTAATAAGATCTGCAGACCAACAGTGTACGGGAAGGCCTCTGGGTACATGCTAACAGTTCAGGGGTAAAAATGGCATTCCTGTGAACAGTTAGAGAACATGTAGTGTTCTGTCAATTCTAGGATGCACATTTTTCTCTTGCAATTCATCAACTCTGAAATTGAGACAAATCCAAGCTGAATTCTTGCAGGAAGGATTTGTGTTTGCTTCTGCCACTCACTGGGGGCACTATTAACCTGAGCCCATGTACATTATATTCTTTGTCTAGGAGTTTTTGAACCACACTGGTGAAGTCATATTTTTCAGACCTGCATAAGCATTGCCTTTTATGGTTCCGGTTCCCAGGGCACATGTTTTCCCCCCGACCCTTGATCTGTTGTCAAGGTTGAGACAAGCAGGCTCTCCTGCTGTCACTTTCCATGGTGCACATGCTTATTATATTCAGGCTGTAGCCTTTTGGGTCCCTGCTGTATATGGAGTATTCTGTTAAACTCCTTTATTAATGTTGCATAGAATAACACGATTATAATACTTCTTAGATTAATGGCATCCAAAATTTGAAGAACATAATTTTAGAAGATATTATTAGCAATGAAAAACTATAATGATGTATAACCTGGGTGTAAGGAGGGAAAGGTGTCAAGTCCAATATTCAAAACTTAGATAAATCTTATTTTATTTCACTGAAAGTTTAAAGGAATTGAAAGTATTTTTAATGGAGTGATCGAAGTAATTAGATCTAAGTAATTAGATGGTGATGCAGCCTTGAAATTAAAAGACGCTTACTCCTTAGAAAGAAGATTATGACCAACCTAGACAGCATATCGGAGAAGGCGGTGGCACCCCACTCCAGTACTCTTGCCTAGAAAATCCCATGGACGGAGGAGCCTGGTAGGCTACAGTCCATGGGATCGCTAAGAGTTGGACAGGACTGAGAGACTTCACTTTCACTTTTCACTTTCATGCATTGGAGAAGGAAATGGCAACCCACTCCAGTGTTCTTGCCTGGAGAATCCCAGGTACGGGGGAGCCTGGTAGGCTACCGTCTATGGGGTCACACAGAGTCGGACACGACTGAAGTGACTTAGCATAGCATAGCATAGACAGCATATTAAAAAGCAGAGACATTACTTTGCCAACAAAGGTCCGTCTAGTCAAGGCTATGGTTTTTCCAGTAGTCATGTGTGGATGTGAGAGTTGGACTATAAAGACAGCTGAGTGCCGAAGAATTGATGCTTTTGAACTGTGGTGCTGGAGAAGACTCTTGAGAGTCCCTTGGACTGCAAGGAGATCCAACCAGTCCATCCTAAAGGAGATCAGTCCTGGGTGTTCATTGGAAGGACTGATGTTGAAGCTGAAATTCCAGTACTTTGGCCACCTGATGCGAAGAGCTGACTCATTTGAAAAGACCCTGATGCTGGGAAAGATTGAAGGCAGGAGGAGAAGGGGATGACAGAGGATGAGATGGTTGGATGGCATCACCGACTCAATGGACATGGGTTTGGGTGGACTCCGGGAGTTGGTGATGGACAGGGAGGCCTGGTGTGCTGCAGTCCATGGGGTGGCATAGAGTCGGACATGACTGAGTGAGTGAATAAGTAGATACAGATTTTTTTGTTTTATTTTTTAGAGAAGATAGTGATCAACTTTTTTTTTTTTTAGAATTTTATTTTATTTTTTAATTTTATTTTATTTTTAAACTTTACAATATTATATTGGTTTTGCCATATATCGAAATGAATCTGCCACAGGTATACACGTGTTCCCCATCCTGAACCCTCCTCCCTCCTCCCTCCCCATACCATCCCTCTGGGTCGTCCCAGTGCACCAGCCCCAAGCATCCAGTATCGTGCATTGAACCTGGTGGACTGGCGACTCATTTCATATATGATATTATACATATTTCAATGCCATTCTCCCAAATCATCCCACCCTCTCCCTCTCCCACAGAGTCCAAAAGACTGTTCTATACATCAGTGTCTCTTTTGCTGTCTCATATACAGGGCAGAAAGTGAAGAGGAACTCAAAAGCCTCTTGATGAAAGTGAAAGTGGAGAGTGAAAAAGTTGGCTTAAAGCTCAACATTCAGAAAACGAAGATCATGGCATCCGGTCCCACCACTTAATGGGAAATAGATGGGGAAACAATGGAAACAGTGTCAGACTTTATTTTTTGGGGCTCCAAAATCACTGCAGATGGTGACTGCAGCCATGAAATTAAAAGACGCTTAGTCCTTGGAAGGAAAGTTATGACCAACCTAGATAGCATGTTCAAAAGCAGAGACATTACTTTGCCAACAAAGGTCCGTCTAGTCAAGGCTATGGTTTTTCCTGTGGTCATGTATAGATGTGAGAGTTGGACTGTGAAGAAGGCTGAGTGCCGAAGAATTGATGCTTTTGAACTGTGGTGTTGGAGAAGACTCTTGAGAGTCCCTTGGACTGCAAGGAGATCCTACCAGTCCATTCCGAAGGAGATCAGCCCTGGGATTTCTTTGGAAGGAATGATGCTAATACTGAAACTCCAGTACTTTGGCCACCTCATGTGAAGAGTTGACTCACTGGAAAAGACTCTGATTCTGGGAGGGATTGGGGGCAGGAGGAGAAGGGGATGACAGAGGATGAGATGGCTAGATGGCATCACTGACTCGATGGACGTGGGTCTGAGTGAACTCCAGGAGTTGGTGATGGACAAGGAGGCCTGGTGTGCTGCGATTCGTGGGGTCGCAAAGAGTCGGACACGACTGAGCAACTGATCTGATCTGATCTGATCTGATACAGGGTTATTGTTACCATCTTTCTAAATTCCATATATATGTGTTAGTATACTGTATTGGTGTTTTTCTTTCTGGCTTACTTCACTCTGTATAATAGGCTCCAGTTTCATCCACCTCATTAGAACTGATTCAAATGTATTCTTTTTAATGGCTGAGTAATACTCCATTATGTATATGTACCACAGCTTTCTTATCAATTCATCTGCTGATGGACATCTAGGTTGCTTCCATGTCCTGGCTATTATAAACAGTGCTGCGATGAACATTGGAGTACATGTGTCTCTTTCAATTCTGGTTTCCTCAGTGTGTATGCCCAGCAGTGGGATTGCTGGATCATAAGGCAGTTCTATTTCCAGCTTTTTAAGGAATCTCCACACTGTTCTCCCTAGTGGCTGTACTAGTTTACATTCCCACCAACAGTGTAAGAGGGTTCCCTTTTCTCCACACCCTCTCCAGCATTTATTGCTTGTAGACTTTTGGATAGCAGCCATTCTGACCAGTGTGAAATGGTACCTCATAGTGGTTTTGATTCGCATTTCTCTGATAATGAGTGATGTTGAGCATCTTTTCATGTGTTTGTTAAGCCATCTGTATGTCTTCTTTGGAGAAATGTCTGTTTAGTTCTTAGGCCCATTTTTTGAAGGGTCATTTATTTTTCTGGAATTGAGCTGTAGGAGTTGCTTGTATATTTTTGAGATGAGTTGTTTGTCAGTTGCTTCATTTGCTATTATTTTCTCCCATTGTGAAGGCTGTCTTTTCACCTTGCTTATAGTTTCCTTTGTTGAGCAGAAGTTTTTAAGTTTAATTAGGTCCCATTTGTTTATTTTTGCTTTTATTTCCAATATTCTGGGAGGTGGGTCATAGAGGTGGTCATAGGTCCCCTAGAAAATTGGAAATTATTGGAAATTAGTTTTTCTTGAATATCAGGAATAGACTCGAGACTACAACCTGATGGCCTAAGGTTCTAAGGAGTGGGTTGCCATTTCCTTCTCTAATCTTTGAATAAAAAATAGAAAAATATCTTTGTTAATCAGTGCTCAGGCTAATTTCTTTATACGTTCTAGCATTATTCATATATTAAATGCTGGCATTCTTATAGAGTTTGAATTCTGGTATTAAGCTAATTCAATTAAGCAGTGTTTTTTTTTTTTTAAGTAGATACAAATAAGTAACCAGGTCTTCAAAAATTATGATAAATTTTGAAAAACCAAAGTAGCCCTCACTGGTTTTTTTTTTTAACATCAAAAAGCTTAAAAATCAATTATCTGTTAAACAAAATGAAAATTTAGAAATGTTTTCTCAAAATATGAATATAATTATGTTGAACCCTCCAGAATATGACAGAAATACTTTTCTGAATTTTATTTAATTTTAATTTTCTTATGCATTAGGTGATGTTGTTTGGTATTCGTATCAGAATTTCCTTGAAAAGCTGTTTTTATTAACTATTCTTATAATGATTATTCAAAAAGTAAATGTAAAAGTGTTTTGAACAGTTAAAAACCTAAGAAAAGGAAGTTTCAGGTCATAATCATATTCCTCAGTTTAAGTTTTCAGATAATTCCTAATGCTTCATCAGTTTGTATTTAGAACACTACACTTACCTTCCCTGTTGATGCGAACCTTGTAAAAGAATTAGCACAGTTCCTCAGGCAGTGAGTTGTAGGAAGTCTGTATGTCTTGGACATCTTGATATGCTGCTTTATCTTTGCCTTTTTTGCCCTCATATGATCCCTGGTCAAAATAATAAGGTGGAAAAAAAGAGAAGGGAGGGAGGGAGGAGAGTAGGAAGGAAGAAAAAAATCATCAGAGACATGAGTTAAATCATGAATTGTTTAAATGTGTTTTGAAGGAATCAAAGAATGTGCTGATGAGGGTGAGCAGGACAAGTTTACTTCAACCATGGTGGTCAAGGAAGGCACGCGTGTTTGATATTCGAGGTTTCCTGGAGGCTGGTACTTGAGGGAAAAGAAAAAGCCTGCTGTAGTTGGGTAGGGACACAAGAGTCTTCCAGGTTTCCCGAGATGGCAGAGACTTTAGAATATTCTAGAAAATATCCTAAGGCTTGTGTGACTGGAGCTCTGTTGAGTGAGAGGAGATTGAGGTGAAGAGGGGCTGTTGAGGGTGTGGGGGCCAGAACATGGGGACTTGCGTGTCCTGGTTAAGGAGTCAGGATTTAACTCCAAGGGCACAGGGATGCAGTTGAGGGATTTAAACAAGGGAATGACTGACTACTTTATATTTTTAAATCGTTTCTCTGTCTATAATTGGTCCGGTGAATGGATGAAAGCCATCAAAAATTGGAACTGCTCAGAAGACTGTTGAAGTGGTCCAGGAGAAGGAGGATAAGTCCCTGGATTTGGGATTTAATTTGGAAGTAGAATTATTAAGGGGCTTCCCAGGTGACTTAGTGGTAAAGAATCCACCTGCCAATTCAGGAAACGTGAGAGACACAGATTCGATCCATGGGTCAGGAAGATCCCCTGGAGAAGGAAATGGCAGCCCATTCCAGTATTCTTGCCTGGAGAATCCGATGGACAGAGGAGCCTGGTGGGCTACAGTCCATGGCATGGCAGAAGCTTCAGACATGACTGAGTGACTAAACAACAGCAATAATAGAATTATTAAAGCTATTCTTAGACCAAATATAGTTCTTCAGTTTTCCTTCTAGTTCTTACCCTTCCCTTTGCTGCTTCCACATAGACAGGAATTAAGGTCTTTGCTCTGATTTTCTCTTCAAATTAGCAGGTATAGTAGGATCTCTCAAATTCTCTCAGAATTTAAAGTGGATTTAATTCAGTAGTATACAGTGGGGCTTCCTTGGTGGCTCAGACGGTAAAGAATTTGCTTGGAATGCAGGAGACTTGGTTTGATCCCTGGGTCGGGAAGATCCCCTGGAAAAGGGAGTAGCTATCCACACCAGTATTCTTTCCTAGAGAATCCCGTGGAGAGGAGCCTGGTGGGCTACAGTCCATGGGGTTGCAAAGAGTCAGACAGCACTGAGTGACTAACACACACACACAGCAGAAATTTTTCCTTGCTCTCATAGGTGGCTATTTGCATCATTGATAAATGTGTTCATATTACTTAAGAAAAATAGTTTTCTCTAATTGTCAGTGTTTTCTTATGTAACTTTGATCCCTTTTAGGAAATTCTACTTTACCATTTCGATACTAGAGTTTTTAATGAATTGATGATTTTAATATCTGATTTTGTACATGTGACATTTTTGTTGACAAGCTAATGAGAAAGCCTATGCAAAAGGAGTAGTGTTTGGTTCTCCTCCTTCCTTACCCCCTTCTTTTTTTCATTTATCTCTTTTGGCATCTAAGTGATTTTCTTCCTTGTTGCTTCTTCCTGTGTAAAAGTTTCCTCTGGCTGCTTGGGACACAGCATATCACAGTGATTTCTACGTTAGTCTCGGTAAGCAAGAACTGAAATAAAGGCAAAACAAAGTGTGAGTCATAAGCGTTAAAGTTCCTTAAGTGTAATCGTGTATAATTTATGCCCAGTGGTACCTTCATATCACATCAGCTCATAAAGTGGGAGACATGTATATTCAACCACTGAAGCACATTTCTCAAAAATAATTTTCTGTTCAAGGGTTATAACTGGCTAGTTGAAGATTTACATTTTTTTGGAGGCAGAAACTTTCATAATGTATTACCATTTTATCACTATAAAGTTCCGTTTAAATTTACTCTTTAGGAAGTAATCATGTAAATTTCATTGGGCCATGCCATGCTTTGGTAACTGGTTATTGGTGAGGTAGTTTTTAAATGTCATGAGGGCATGAAAGAATACGTGCTCATATCTGAGCAGGGCTTGACCTCTGCTTGTACATTCTCAAATGGAACAAATCCCCCCCAAAAATTAATATAATACTGTATAATGTTTATACCATCATGTGTTTATGGATCAAAGAACTCAAAATTTACATCCTATTAGAAATAAACTCTTTGATTTCAGCAATTATGAGCTCCTCTTTTTGCAAGGCAATGTTCTGACATCCTGTAGGGAGTTGTATTAAGAGAATAAGGACAGATTTACAGTCTGTTCTCTCTCTGATTGTTTTACCGTGGTTCTGTATCTGCAAAGATCCTTCTTTTTATTTAAATCTGATCCCCATTCACTTATCTCCATATCTCTGTTAAGCGAAACAGTCTGCTATGTACCTATCTCCTTTAATTTGAATATCAGAAATTAACCACTTCCTCAGAGTTTAAAAAGTGCTCAAATTATGTTAAGTGATTAGAATGAGAGGGAAATGTCTATCAATGGTCTCCAACATTGCTTTGGTTTTTGTTTGCTTCCTTGGTTTTGCCCTCTTTTGTGTAATCCCCTGTATTTGCTGTAAGAATTATTCATGGGTGCTTCTCTGGTGGCTCATATGGTAAAGAATCTGCCTGCAATACAGGGGACCTGAGTTCGATTCTTGGGTCAGGAAGATCCCCTGGAGGAGGGCACAGCAACCCACTCCAGTATTCTTGCCTGGGAAACCCCATGGACAGAGGAGCTTGGTGGGCTACAATCCTTAGGGTTGCAAAGAGTCAGACACGACTTAGCACAGGACACAGTTTATTTACATGTAAAAAGTCTTAGATGGCAATTCAGAGCACTCAGATTGCTCCTACGCATGGGTTTTTATCATTTGGTCCTTCCAGCAGGCCCAGAAGGAGGCAGGGCAGGGCAGGGAGCAAACTGCCTTCATCCTTGATGTGCAGAGGTTTCAAGGACTTACTGGTATTGAGTACTTTATTTTTTTTTCATTAATTTTTATTGGAGTATAGTTACTTTATAATGTTGTGCTAGTTTCTATCATACAGCAAAGAGAATCAGATATATATATATGTATCTATATACACACACACACACCCCCCCCCCCCCGTATCCCCACTTTTTTGAATTTCTTTCCCATTTAGGTCACTGCAGAGCACTGAGTAGAGTTCCCTGTGCTCATTAGTTATCTGTTTTACGCATAGTATCAGTAGTTGTGTATGTGTCAGTCCAAACCTCCGAATTCATCCCACCCCATCTCTTCCCCACCTTGGTGTCTGTATGTTTGTTCTCTACGTCTGTGTCTTTATTTCTGTTTTGCAAATAAGATCGTCTATACTATTTTTCTCGATTCCATATTTGTGTTAATATATGATATTTGTTTTCTTCTGACTTACTTCACTCTGTATGACAGTCTCTAGGTCCACATCTCCACAAACGTCTGTATTGAGTACTTTCTAGCATTATATCTTCATTTTATTGATACATTTAAAATGCATGCAGATTTTAAAGGGAAAACACAAGTGTTTTCATAGCTTGTGTTTTGTCTTCATGAAACAGTGCAAGTGTTGTAGTCTGCTAAGTATTACTTCTTTTATTTCACTATTGCTAAGGCCAGAGAAGGTGCTTTTAGAACATGCCTCCACAAATTACTTAATTTCCATAAGGCCTCAGTTTCTCCTTTTCTACAAGAAGAGATTAAAATAGTACTGACATTGTAGGGTCAAATGGAGAAAATACATGCGAAGTGCCCATCAGAGGCCTTGGTGCGTCTTGAGTACTCAACAACCATCATGCTGTACTGACCCATTTTGTAAGATGTTACAAGCATGTGTGATAATTTGTTACTTCTCCCAGGTACAACAAAAATTTGGAAGAAGCCAAGAGAATTGGAATAAAGAAAGCTGTCACGGCCAACATCTCTGTGGGTGCTGCTTTTCTGTTGATCTATGCGTCCTACGCCCTGGCATTCTGGTACGGGACCTCCTTGGTCCTCTCAAGAGAATATTCCACTGGACAAGTGCTCACGGTAAGTGATATCATAGTAAGAGATGAATCGCTTTTGAAATGTCAATGAAATTTAGTGGTGTTGGTTTGACTGTTAGAGAATATTTTTTTGAAGAATTATTAAATAATGGCCAAGAAGAGTGAGAAAGAGCCTGGGATTTGATATCAGGACGATCTGATTCAAATTCTGGCTCTGCCACTTACTGAGTGTATGATTTGGTTCAGCCACCTAGACTTTTGAAGACTCTGTTCATCTTCTGCAAAATGGAAATGACAGGAGTAAGACGCCATAACTTTTAGTGTTGTTGTAAGGACTAATTGAGAAAGTGAATATAGAAACACTTAGCAAAATTTCTTCTCTGTAAATTGTTGGATAATATAACTACTGTGTGATTTACAAAGAAATGAACAGTGACTTTAGTCCTCTTTAACACCTGTAGAGAAACAGTGTCAAATGTACGATAAACTGATTTGGGCAAAATGAAAAAAAAAAAAAATCTGTTCATCAGACCTCAAAAAGAATAGAGTTTGGTGCAGGGGGAAAAAAAGACTCCATCTGATGGAAAATGTGTGCTTTATCATTTACAAAATATTTTCCTGTGTACCGTTCCACCTGATACAACAACACTAAGATTGCTTGGTAGGGAAAACAGAATCTTTTCTCTTTTGCAAATAAAGAAATTGAAGTCCAGACTGTCAGAGAATCACCTGAAGACATACAGCCATTTAGTGCTTAATCCGGGGTTCAGACCTCAGGTTCCTGAGTCTCATAATAGGGTTTGAAGGCAGTGGCACCCCACTCCAGTACTCTTGCCTGGAAAATCCCATGGATGGAGGAGCCTGGTAGGCTGCAGTCCATGGGGTCGCTAAGAGTCGGGCACGACTGAGTGACTTCACTTACACTTTTCACTTTCATGCATTGGAGAAGGAAATGGCAACCCACTCCGGTGTTCTTGCCTGGAGAATCCCAGGGACAGGGGAGCCTGATGGGCTGCCGTCATGGGGTCGCACAGAGTCGGACACGACTGAAGCGACTTAGCAGCAGCAGCAGCATACCCTGCTGATGCTCTCAACCAAAATTCTTAGCCTTTGAAGACATATGAAAATATTCCAGTCATATAGAATTTATTATTTCATTGATCCAGTAAGACTAATTCAGCATTCTCAACTGAAAAGTACTTCAATTTTAAAAATAGTTTTAATAGTCAGTATTTATGTTATCTTGCTGTGTAAAAATTTAACTAGCAATGTTAAAAGTATGAAAAAAACGTACTAAATACTAAGTAACTCAATGCTTTTACTTCACATTCCTCAGATCATCTTTTCTGTATTAACTGGAGCTTTTAGTATTGGACAGGCATCTCCAAACATTGAGGCATTTGCAAACACAAGAGGAGCAGCTTATGAAGTCTTCAAGAGCATTGATCACGTAAGTCTGGGCTGGCCATTTATCTATCTGTCTAAAACAGTCTATTTCTTTATCACTTTTATTCAGCTCTCCACAAATGTAATTGAAAGTATTTATTGTAACCTAGTAGTTGCTGTAACCTTCTGACATTTTATTCTGTTTATAAACCAAGCATCGACAGCTATTCAAACACTGGGCACAAACCCGACAATATTAAAGGAAATCTGGAATTCAGAAATGTTCACTTCCATTATCCATCTCGAAACGAGGTTAAGGTACAATGAAATGATTACTCAACAATTCAACAACGTATGTAGTCCTGAAATCTGTGGTTTAAGTTTATTTCTTGATGATGGAGTCATTGTGGAGGAAGGCAATCACGATGAGCTCATGGGGAAGAGAGGCATTTACTTCAAACTTGTCACAATGCTGGTATAGTCTAACTCTAGCAGTTTCCTCAAGTATCTCAGGCATGAGCTGATTTTGCTGTATTTGGTACTATAAATAAATGTTACTATTGATTATCTTGAGAAGAGGGAAAAAAATTTGGGGTGGGAAGCAGGGGAATTGAGGATCACATCAGGTTTTAGACTTTTTTTTTCCCTCTTAAAAGGAGCAAAATGAAGAAGGATAGAGAAAGGTAAAGTTAAAAAGGCTTAAAAGTGAGCTATCCACTCTAGCAAGGGCTTCTTAGAGGCCCAGTGGTAAAGAATCTGCCTGCCAAGCAAGAGACGTGGGTTCAATCCCTAGGTCAGGAAGATCCCCTGGAGAAGGAAATGGCAACCCACTCCAGTATTCTTGCTGGGAAAACTCCATAGACAGAGGAGCCTGGCAGGTTATAGTCCATGGGGTGGCAAAAAGAGTAGGACCCGACTGAGCGCCTTACCAGCTGCCGTAGCAGTATCCACTCTAGCAGCTGCTAAGCCACACGTAGTGTTGAGCATGTTAGTGGTGAGTAATCTGAATCGAAGTGTTTGTAAGTTGAAAATGCATACCAGAGTCCAAAGACTTAGTCCAAAGAAAAATGCAAGCTATCTCAAAAAGTTTTTACACTGATTACATGTTAATCTAATATCTTAGACAGAGTATAGGTTAGATAAAATATATAATTAAAGTTAATCTTACCTATCAGTTTCTTTGACATGTCTACTGAAAACATTGTGTCTCACAGTATGACCTGCACCGTTATTTGTGTGATGTAACTGGTCCAACGGAGAATAAAATGGCACCCCACTCCAGTACTCCTGCCTGGAAAATCCCATGGACGGAGGAGCCTGGAAGGCTGCAGTCCATGGGGTCGCTGAGGGTCGGACACGACTCATCGACTTCACTTTCACTTTTCACTTTCATGCATTAGAGAAGGAAATGGCAACCCACTCCAGTGTTCTTGCCTGGAGAATCCCAGGGACGGGGGAGCCTGGTGGGCTGCCATCTGTGGGGTCACACAGAGTCAGACACGACTGAAGTGACTTAGCAGCAGCACAGCACTGGTCCAAAGCAAATCTGATTGAGCCAAAAACACTCACACAAAGGAGGTGACTAGATAAGATACTTGGAATGGATGCCATATTGTTTCAGCATAGTTTATGGGGATCCCTTATCTAATGGTTTTAATTTTCAAATATAATCACACCAAAAAAATGGCAGTTCCACTTCATCCTTTCCCATAAGAATTTAAATTACCATTTTCCTTGATATCTGCTGTTGAGCGATTAGATTTCATTGGCTAACTCCGCCTAACCAACTTATGCATATTTCTTGTTTATTTTAGACAAAAGGAAATGAACTTGAATTAGAAAATACCCCTGGTGAATCTCTAAGTAAAACTGATGACTTGTACACGTCCTCCCAAGATTCAGGATCCAGTCTATGCTATGCTATGCTAAGTCACTTCAGTCATGTCCGACTCTGTGTGACCCCATAGACGGCAGCCACCATGCTCCCCCGTCCCTGGGATTCTCCAGGCAAGAACACTGGAGTGGGTTGCCATTTACTTCTCCAATGCATGAAAGTGAAAAGTGAAAGCAAAGTCGCTCAGTCGTGTCCGACTCTTAGCGACCCCATGGACTGCAGCCCACCAGGCTCCTCCATCCATGGGATTTTCCAGGCAAGAGTACTGGAGTGCGGTGTCATTGCCTTCTCAGAGGATCCAGTCTAATCAGAAGAAAATCAACTCACAGGAGTATCATTGGATCCCAAAGCCAGGACAGAAAGAAACTCAGTACAGAAGAAACTTGGGTACAAAGGAGGCTGCAGACTGATGTCTTTAAGAGTGGGCTAAGGCTGGGATAGGAGTGGGAGCAAGAAAGGGTTATCCAGAATTCCCTGTCCTATCCCTTAGCTTGGTCCACAGACCCAAATCTCAACATGTTAACTCTAAGGTGGAATTTAGGAATGATAATTTATAGGATAAGAATTTTAGAATTAGAGTTTATAATGTGAAGAGATAATAGTGAGTTTTCAAATACAAACATTTTTGTTCTTTCATCCTTACAAATATGTTTGTCACATTCCAGATGTCCAGTCAGACTTAAATATTTATGGAATCATCATGTATATCTTTAAAAATGAAGGCAAAATGTAACAGAATCTGTCAGCACTCTTTAAAAAAAGTTACATAGCCATCAATTGATAAGTAAGTAGGAATAAGATCTATTTGTTTAAAAACTGTTGTGCATACAGAACAACTGTACATCAGTTCAATCCATTAAGATCAGTTATTTTCCTAACAGGTTTGTTGTAATATTTTGTGTTCTCCAGGATGAAAGCATACCTCCAGTTTCCTTTTGGAGGATTCTGAAGCTGAATATAACTGAATGGCCTTATTTTGTGGTTGGTGTATTTTGCGCCATTATAAATGGAGCTCTGCAACCAGCATTCTCAGTCATACTTTCAAGGATTATAAGAGTAAGTGTTTATGTTCATTTTGGGGACTTACCTGTGAGTCCTGACTAAAGAATGAACTGTTTGTATTTGTAAATTTATATAAAAGCCACAACAACATGTGTTGCACCTTCATATAACAGCTTAAAGATGTAGAAGTTTTATTTGTGATAGGAAAACTGATTTTTCAAAACTTCGTTTGTCCATTGCAGTTAGTTTCTATCCCAAGGCCCTGGGAATGAGGTCCTGTAAATCAGTCCATGAAACTGACCAGGTGACTGTCCCCTACCTGCCATCGCTGGACTCTGAGTCAGCCTCAGCAACAGTTCTGTGACTGGTATACAGGGTTCCTCGAGTGTTCATCTCACCAGCTCAAGGGAGAGCCAGTCTCTGACTCGGATGCTTGTCAGGACGTGATGGGGCTGAGCACTTGGCCTCTATGGGATGTCCGTCCCACGTACTAAGAGGAAAACAAATGGGACGGCTTGAAAAGATTCAGGTTGACAGATACTGGTCGCCCTGCTTTTCATGATGACATTTTCAACCATAAAGTTACAATCTCACAAGTCAGATTTTGGCCCAGTGTGAAGGAAGATGGTTTTCTTTCCCTGTGAAGTGGTTGTTCTCTGCATGCGTTTTGAGGCCAAGGCATCCTGTTTAGCTCTTTTAACCAGGGTCGCCCAGTGTGGTTCCGGGTGAACTGGCTGTAGTTCCCCACTGTCTGTCTAACAGGCCACCCTACAAAGAAGGCTGGCTGAAGAAGCCTCCTTTCTTCAGAGAGACCTGGGCTGAATATATGCACTCACCTCCTGGACTCTCCAAAACCACATCAGCAGATGTGTCTGCAGACACCTTGGGACAGTTGGAAATGTCGCCGTGTGAAACAACAGACTGCCATACAGTGTAGTTTCCATCAGAGGAATAAGACAGTATTTGTTCCCAGTTCTGCGGTAGTGGGTTTGGTGCTGACTTGAAGCACCCATTACTTCAAGAAGGAGTATGAGCGGAGGAAGAGTTGGATGGATCAATGAATGAGTGACAGGCCTTGGCCCCTAGGGAAGGCACGATACCGCCCCACTGAAGTCTGGCCTTCGGGAAGCCTGCCTGAGCTCCACATGCTAAGGCCCTCTTGACCCCAAGTACTATAACTAGATGTAAAATGGATCAGACTGTGAATGATTTCGTCAGTGGTACTGAAACCCTTAAATATTTCTTTGCCAGATCTTCACCAGAGATGAGGATGATGAAACCAAACGACAGAACAGTAACTTGTTTTCACTGTTGTTTCTAATCCTTGGAATTATTTCTTTTATTACATTTTTCCTTCAGGTAAGTGTCCACATTTTCATTTTCTTTTTCCATTTGGAGAAATGTATCATTACCCAACTGGCGGGATTTATTAAACACCTGTGTGATTTGCTGTTTAGTAGAGTCGTTCCTCTAGTCACTGGGCTCTTAGCAGTCAGTTTCCTTGACTTAAATCAAAGATGTTTTCTTCCTGTGGCTTCCTCTTACACCCCAAGGGAAGGAACCCTTGCTTCCTTCCTTCTCCCCACCTTCTCCCCTGACTGGAAATGTTCATGAAGTCAGAGGGAAGGGAGTGTTTGATCTAACACGATGATTGGAAGTGAAAGCAGGGGTCTTAGAAATGGAAGCTAGGGGAGCTGTGGACACGTTTGGATATATAAGCACTGCCATCCAGTTCTGACACTCAAGTAGCTTCCAGTGCTCTAAAAGCAAGAACAAACCTCAGAGCCCCACAAGCCAGCCATGCTGATTTTAAAAGTATCTGAAGAGTTTGTCATTCTTTTCCTGAAGAAGAAGGAACCTTTCTAATGATGGAAGAATGTCAGTCTTCAAACAAAAACTGTAGTAAGCATATGTGAAGTGCCGGGGTCCAGCCCCCGTGGATCCAGGGAATTCCAAGCGGGGACGGCGTCGGCGAGGATCAGGAAACAATTGCTTAATTAAACGTTAATTAAGGATATAAAGAGTAATAGAATGAGGATAGCTCAGTGAGGAAATTCAGTGGAGAAAAGAGGCTGAAATAAGGATAGCTCAGTGAGGAAATTCAGTGGAGAAAAGAGGCTGAATAATTCAGCCAGAAGGTGAGAGAAAGAACGACATGGTGAGACCAAGTTTCGGTGAACAAGGCCCGCACTTTATTTTCCAAAGTAGTTTTTATACCTTAAGTTATGCATAGAGGATAATGGGGGAAGGGGTAGAGTCATGCAGTAAGCCAGGCTTTCTTCCTGCAAACTTATCATATGCAAAAGTTTAGGTGATTTGCATCATCTTCTGGCCCGGAGGCCTTTTTCTCTAAAGGTGATTATTCTAAAGTCAGGCGCCAGCCTCCAAAAAGCATTAGATAAAGTTGCATTCCTACAGAGCAAAGGTGTGGTGGGCTATAACAAGAAAAAGAATTAACTCAAGGGTCCCAGGTTACAAACATTAAAGCTACTACTTACACCAATTATATTAATCAATACACTGCCAGGGACACAGCAGGTAAGGGATATGGAGACTTAGCAGCAAACATTGGCCCAACAAGTGAAAATCCCTTCACCAATACAATTTCTAATCAATCTTTTAACTGCTCAAAGGAATCTGTATTTAGACAGTTTAGAACATCTCATGCCTCTCAGTTTGGAGGCTCTGAGCAATCACATGTGGCCGGAAAAACCTATTCAGGCAGGCTAGAGGACTTCCAAGGGAGTTTGTAGGTTGAAACACTGTCACACCCAGGAATTATTAACTGGAGCTGTAAGCTAACTCTTTTTTCAGAGAGGTAGTGGGGGACAGCCCCCCGTAAAGTCAGAGGTGTAGGTGAAAGCACAAAGCAGAAAGTTGGCAGACTCTGGTTTGGGGGGTAGATTGCTCGAGAATTTCCAGGGAGACTCCTGAGGCTTGATCCCGCCTTTGCGTATGCCAAGCCTCCTTCCTCATGACCTTTGCCGGGGCGGAGCTCGCTCCCCGCAGTGAAGTATCAGATTTTACAGATTGCAGATCATTTGGCTGAAATGAAATTGCCAGGAGTTTGAGTACGCTAGACACTCCGCATGGTAAGGCAGTATGGGCTTTGGTGTTAGGTGTAGGGTCAGGTATGAGTTGCACCAGTTCCTAATTCTGTGTCCTTGGGCAAGTAAATAACTGAAACTGTATAAGCCTCGGTTCCCTCATCTGTTAGAATGGGGAGAATGGCAGCTGACTCTTGATGATGAAAAGAGGTAAGGTCCTAGTTGTGTGTGAGATGATTATAAACATAATCACTTATTAAATGAATGAGTAGTTGCTGCTGCTAAGTTGCTTCAGTCGTGTCTGACTCTGTGTGACCCCGTAGATGGCATCTCACCAGGCTCCTCTGTCCCTGGAATTCTCCAGGTAAGAATACTGGAGTGGGTTGCCATTTCCTTCTCCAATGCATGCATGCATGCTAAGTCACTTCAGTCGTGTCTATCTCTATGTGACCCTATGGACAGCAGCCCACCAGGCTCCTCTGTCCACGGAATTCTCTAGGCCAGAATACTGGAGTGGGTTGCCATTTCCTTCTCCAGAATGAGTGGTTAGTCACATGTAATTTTTTAAGATAGAACTCTCAATAGATCTCTTTATTTTGCATGGTGTGAGCATGTTTATATATTTTGAATAGATAAGACACTTTTCTGGACATGGTAGAAGTGAAGTCGCTCAGTCGTGTCTGACTCTTTGCGACCCCATGGACTGTAGCCCACCAGGCTCCTCCATCCATGGGATTCTCCAGGCAAGAGTACTGGAGTGGGTTACCATTTCCTTCTCCAGGGGATCTTCCCGACCCCAGGATCGAACCCGGGTCTCCTGCATTGTAGGCAGATGCTTTACCATCTGAGCCACCAGGAGATCCCAAACCCTGGAATCTTTTGTTACTGATCCTTCAAGTCTCTTTGGGGAATCTGATCATACTAGAATAAATGTGACACTCTAACTTGTATACAGATTGTCGTACCAAGTATTAACACCAGAGAAGTTGGGAGAACGTAGAGGCTGCTGAGGGTGCAGTTGGTTAAGGAGTTGGGAGCAGAATAGGCTTTGAGCTGGAAATCTGAATTGGTGACGCAAAGGCAGACAAAGTGGTACCTTTGTCACACAGTGATGCCCAGGGAGAGTGGAGCCTGGCTTGCCTGGCAAACCGAGGTGAGAACAAAGGCTCTGAATTCCAGGACCTCAGAAGTGCAGAGGTGGCACTGTGCCAACAATGGGATTAGAACATGGTGTTAGCCCCTCATTTAGAAAAGCAAGGAAGGAGCTCACTGGGGGATAGCCCAGGCTCTGGGTGCTCATTCTGGTTAAGATTCTTTAGATGCACATCAGATTCCAGCTCTGCCACCTTAGAACTGTAGCCTCTGGCCACTTCCAGCCTCCCTCAACCTCCATTTCTTCTGTAAAGTGGTAATTATAGGTTTGTCCTGAGGACTTGTGGAGATGATGTTCCTGACATACTTATCAATGGCTAGTTCTCAACCAAATGACAAGAGTAGTATTCTCATAGTGGGCAGGACAGTTCAGGTTTCATTCAGTTTAAAGCAGAAACCTTCATCTGGTCATTTCCTAGTAAAGTTAATCATTTTGGTAATGGCAGGCTTCAACTCAGTTAATCCAGGGTCTCTTTCTCTCCTCATTGTCCCTGGCTTGGTGTGTATTAGCAGAGAGGGTACGCAGAGTTGCAGCACTGGGTGGGGGGCGCTGGTCTGTGCACCTCCCCTGCCCCCTGCTTCACACTGGTGACCGGAGGGGCTGGTGGCCTGCAGTTACACGGTCCAGCCTGGCTGTCCCCCTTGATCAGGACCATGAGGAAGAGTTCGTCTCTCCACTTGGGCTCTTTGCCCGAGTTTCTTCTCTCTCTCTCTCTCTTGATGATGTCCAGCCTGCCCCCTGGGAGTGTGGAGGAGCTACGGTTGCCTTTCATCATGTCTCAGATGCTGCAGGAGACTCTTGGCTCTTACTAGGGCTTTCCTTCTTCCAAAGCACCATCCAGCCATTTCCATTGTGTGGCAGGCAGGCTCCATCTGTGAACTTCCCCTTCCCGGAGCTCCAGAGAGAAAGCGGTGCAGTGCCTCAGTCTGGCCCTATATATCGCCAAGCTCCCGGGACGAGGGTCTGTCCTCCTTCCTCCCCAGATGTGGCCCAGCATGGCCATACAATCACATCTTACGCTCATCTCTCCTACCAGGCATAGGTCATATCCTTGGGGAAGGGGGGAGATCAGTGCAGAAAACTCTGTCTCCAGTAAGCCTTCCTTTCTAACCTATTTCTCTCCTAGACTTCGGCTTTTCTTTTGACTTGGAAACAAAGCATTTGATATCTTTGTTCTCTGCATCTTTTATGGCTGCAGCGGCTACAGATTCCTGTTTTTCCAGGTTGCACCTCAGGTCTGGTATAACCGTTACCAGTGCCCACCCCCGATCCCCCCACTCTCCAATTCACTCTCAAAATTTTCCTGCTTGGGATGATTCATAATATAAACTCCTGGGTTAGAGTCGAATTCCCCTTGCCTTGGGAACAACTCTCCAGCTTCCTCAGTGGTAGGCCCTGGTTCCTGAGAGAGAGAAGCGGGAGTGGGAAGGGAGACAGAGGAACCACTTTCCTGTAGATCCGCGATGGGCCCGCCGGCTGGTTGGGGCGTGGCAGTGTCGATGTCAAAACCATATCCTCCCAGCTCTGCTAGTGGTGCGCCACGCTCGCGGTCGTCGCTGTTTGAGGAGCAGGGCCGCCAAGCCTTGAAACCGGGCTTCCGACTTTGGTGTCCTGCCCCGGCGCTGACCCCACATCCCTTTCCCGCGGTGTCGCCGGCGGCCGGGCCTCTGACCAGCCTTCTCCCTGTGGCGTGTCCCTCCCCACAGGGCTTCACGTTCGGCAAGGCGGGTGAGATCCTCACCAGGCGGCTGCGGTACCTGGTTTTCAGGTCGATGCTGAGGCAGGTAGGTCTGCCGGGGATGGCACCCGGGGGGTGTGCACTGTGCCCTGTGGGCAGGCGCTGGGATTGCTGTTGGGCCGCAGCGCGAGCCCGGGGTGCTCTGCTGGGGATGGGCTTCGGACCAGGGTCCCCGCGCGCCAGATGGCGTCTCCCAGGCGGGCTCCCCTCCACCCTCCGCCTCAGCAGCTGCAGGCGGAGGAGATGGAAGCAATATTCCGTGCCCCCACATCCCTCTCCTCTCCTTCTTTCCTTCTCTCCCCGGGAGACCCGTGATGCTCGTGTTTATTCCTGCCAAGAGGTGCCCTCTGAACCCTTTGTTTCCACAGATCAAAAGTCAGCCCCGCGGCCCACTTGCTGCTGCTTGGTTTCTGTGCTGGGGCTTGGCTGATAGACTCGTTCCAGCTGCACTGTTACTAGCCGATAGTGACTTAGGTCTCCCACACTGGGCACCTCCCAGGCCCTGACAGCACGTGGATGTGAATGTTTCTCAGGGGAAGGGGGAGAGGGGTCCTACACATGTCACTCAAAGCAGATCAGTTCAAAGGGTCTTTAACAATCACGCACATTTTGCCTGTGACTTTGTAACTTTACATTTTAAAAGCACTAATACGGTGATACTTCAGAAGAATGCCTCAGATATACCTGGGGAGATGGGGCAGGGTTTAAACCCTGACTCATAAGTATAATGACCCCCTGCTGCTTAAAAACAAGCCGTGTTTATGGGGATTGCTGGCTTGGGACTGACAGAGCCAGGACCAAGTCCAGTGAGTGAGAGAGCACTGTTTGGTGTAGGGCCTCTTGTCAGGAAATTCAGTCAGACAGTATTTATAACAGATCTGAACTAGACTCAGGGCCTGGGCCCAGAGCTAAATGCCCCATTCCCCTGCCAGGCTGTAGGCTAACTCCTAGGCCCCTTATACTTTGGCTTTGAGCTGAGGATTTGTGTCATACCCTCTCCACCAATTATTCAGTCTGGGCATCATGCATTAAGTGCCTTCTGCTTACAAGGCATAATACTAGGTATTGTAAGGTCTTCAAGTCAGAGTGGTGCCTGTATACATGGCAGTTATGTTCCATTGGGGAGACACTTAAGCACTTAACAATTTTAAAAAAGCAAATGGATATGTATTATAATAAATTATAATGCATTATAATTAGTTTTTTCTTGAATATTTGATAAATGCTGCTTCAACTGCAATCACAGTTGACATAACTTCTTAGGACCTTAGTTATTTTTGTAACAGATACAGACTGAGACTTCAAACTCACAATATTTTTAGTATTTTTGTATTTAAAAGTGTAAGTGGTTTTATAAAGAAAATCCTATTTTATGTTGAATGTTAAACTTTAATCTAGATTTCTTTGGTTGATTTTTTTAAAAACCCAATTCATTTATTCGGCCATAAACTATAGTCAGCTGTTTATTTGACTTCTCTATTTGAATGTCTATTAAGAATTTCATACCAAATGTCTCCAAAACTGAGCTTTGGACACCCCTCCCACCCTTTGCCAAAGGGCTTACTCCTCACCTAGACCTCCCCAATATCAGTAAATGGCCCCTCCATTCTGCCAGTTGCTCAGGTTAAAGTCCTAGGAGAGGACTTTAGAGGAGTCTAGACTAGGAGTTGTCCTTGTCTCCTCTTCTTTGTCCGATATTACAACAGCCTCCTAACCTGTCTCACTGCCTCAATCGTTATCCTAGTTCACTCATTCATTGCCCAAGAACCAGAATCATTCTTCTAAGATAAAAGTTAAATCACATCCCTCTGCTTAAAAGCTGCTGAAAGTTGCCCATATCTCTCAGGGTAAAATCTGGAATCTTGTTTTTTTTGTCCACGTGATGCAGCTTGTGGGATCTTAGTTCTCTGACCAGGGATTGAACCCAGGCCCTCAGCAGTGAAAGCGTGGAGTCCTAGCCACTGGACCACCAGGGAATTCCCCAAATTTGGAATCTTTGCATTTGCCAGTAAAGTCACAAACTCTGTGTCCCCACTACCTCCCCAGACCTCATCTCCTAGAGCTTCACCTCCTTCCCCATACACAGTCTACTCTCTACACATTGGCTGACGTAAGTGGATATGGGGTAGGGAAGAGGGAGAGCCCAGTGAGCATGGATGTCTGTCCTGAGGAAGAGGCAGCTTCTGTACATTTACATGGAGGTGCTTTTAAGGCTGGTGACGACCTTTACGCTTTCTTGCTTGTATGTGAGCAGATCAAGAATGCCTCTGCCTCGGGGCTTTCGCACGTGCTGTCCCTTCCTTGTCCAGATACTCCCATCCCTCTCCGTCCTCAGGTCTCTGCTCAAAGGTCACCTGAGAAGGCCTTCTCGCTCACCTCCCCAGTCTATAAAATGGTGCCGCCCCCTCTTCTTTTCCCTTCTTACCCCATTCCGGTTTTCTTCCTAGCGTTATCACCCCTTGGCATGGTGTGTATTAATTTGGGGCGTCTGTCCCTGGAATCTGCTTCAGGAAAGCAGCAGGTCTGTCATTTTTGTTCACTGTTGAATAGGTCCACACCTGGCAATTATGTTTGGAACAGAGTAGGCCCTCAAAAATTTTTATTTGAGAAATGTTCTCTTTATGACTTTATTAAGTCCCTTTCTTACCTATTCAGTGTCAAATCCTAAGTGCTTAATGTAGGGGATAAGGGCACCCTGTGAGTCTCTTGAGCTGAAGGTCTCATGCATCAGGCTTTAAGATAATGAAATGAGTTTCTCTGCCACAGGATGTGAGCTGGTTCGATGACCCTAAAAACACCACGGGAGCATTGACGACCAGGCTTGCCAATGACGCCGCTCAAGTTAAAGGGGTATGACTGCCTCCTTTCTGCTGTGATTGTCCTAATGGGCCATTTAGAATTTGAGCATGAAACTAATTCTCTCGCTACAGTTAATTCTCATCATCATTTAGAAAATGTCAAACCTTTAACCTATGCAATATATCATGTGTCTTACGGAAAAAAATATTATCTATTTAAATATCATATGCTGTATCACTGTAACAGTGATGAATTTTGAGCTTTGTTTTGTTATTTTCCATCTTATTCATGCTATTATCTAAATACATGTAGAAGGATAATTATTTAAAAAGGAAGTATTTATCAGTGTATCATGCAAGTCCAGTCTTTTTTTATCTTTTCAGTCCATTTTAATGCTTTGCTAATCCCCAGAAAATTGTAATTGCTACTGAAAAAAGGTGTGTGTAGTTGCTGTAAGAAAGTTTGCTACTGCTGCTGCTAAGTCGCTTCAGTCGTGTCCGACTCTTTGCGACCCCATAGACGGCAGCCCACCAGGCTCCCCCGTCTCTGAATTCAGAGGGGAGGGAAGAAAATCTAGACAAAGGTTGAAAGAAATGAAAAGAGTATGAAAAAATTAAAACAAGGGTAAAAGGAACAATTGTATCAGACTATAAAACTTAAATTCTGCTGCTACATGAATCTCTTTAATTAATATAACTAGAAACTATTAGACCAGCAGGTTTTGATTGGTGGGTAAAGTGATAATTTCTTCTTTAACTGCACCATGTGTGCAAACTAAGTTGCTTCAGTCGTGTCTGAGTCTTTGCGACCCTATGGACTGTGGCCCGCCAGGCTCCTCTGTCCATGAGGATTCTCCAGGCAAGAATACTGGAGTGGGTTTCCATGCCCTCCTCCAGAGGATCTTCCTGACCCAGGGACTGAGCCCACGTCTGTTACGTCTCCTGCCTTGGCAGGCGGGTTCTTTACCACTAGTGCCACCTGGTCTATTTATGACAAAAATCCACAGGATGATGGAGTTTGTCTTAACCTTGTTTCACTCTTGGGCTCTGGCTTTAGAATGTTACCTACCCTCCTCCTCGTTGAAAAACTTCCAGCTTCTAGTAATCTATGCTCTCCCATGGAGTGTTCTAGAGACTCTTTTTCTGTATGAGGAATAGATATTGGGATGGTGAGTGTGTCATTAGAATAAAGAACAGTAACAGTAACCAGTGCAATGTCACCAGAAGCATTTAATCATACTATGCCAAGGGGCTTACTTCCCCGCCAGCTTAAGGTTCTAGGTTGTTTGGATCATCTTTCATGTACCTTAAAGAAGCATCTTTGATTCATTTTACTTATTTCTGTGGCCTTGGCTGCCATCCTCAGTGAAACATTTATGTGTATGGAAGCTTAGGTACTGGAGTTATTTGTCTGCTGTGAACTTGGAGGATGTTCTGAGTGCTTCTTGCAGTCGGGTGCTGTGGGAAATGAGTTCTGAGTAGGGCTTGTGGATACTGAAAAAGGAACAGTCTCTATCTTGCCTGTGCCACAGACTCTTTTCAGATTATAACCCTTGACTTTGAAATTGAAAATGTCCAAATACAGAGCTGATTCGAAAGGCCACTCCACTCTGACTTACGCCAGATACGGCTAAACCTCCCTTTATATAAGCTCAGTGATGGCATCAGATAAAAATAAATGCTCTGTTATATATGCCGTTTCTTGCAGCCCTGGTGCAATTCCTTGGTATGAAATTTAATTATAGAGCTATTGGTAGTTTTTTAATACTGTTTCCCCCTAGTTACTGGCTTGGTGTTTATACCAACATGAGTTTCAAATGATTTCAGAAGGTTGAATTGAGGCAGGGGGCTAGGAAAGAATTCTGTCTTAAAACTCAGAGCCGACAGAAGCTTTGGTTATTAATCAGTGTACCTAGTCATTTTGGGGTTGGGAAAAATTTGACCAACGCCCCAGACGTGGAAATGACCATTCTGGACTGTTCTCCATCATTAATCTTTCCCTGAGAATGGCCCTACTCAGGCAGAGGAAATTTGGAGAGTTAATAAGACATGGGCCAGAGCAGGAGTTTGGAAAGGCTTGAGGTCGTGGGGCATTTCCAGGGTAAGGGAAAGAAGTGTAGAGCAGTGAAGCGAATTGACTTTGTATTTTGACTTCTGACTTTTCAGTTGGAAATAACTGAATGCCTCTGACAGTTGTGCTTCAGGCTCCTTCTGGCATGTAAACTGAAGGTTCTGATGCCTGCTTAGTCTCTTAAATTTAAATTCCATAACATTCATCTCTGTGTATTTTTTCTGAACACAGTCTCTCTAGCTCTAGCTCAGTCATGTCCAACTCTTTCGCGACCCCATGGACTGTAGCTCACCAGGCTCCTCTGTCCATGGGATTCTCCAGGCAAGGATACTGGAGTGGGTTGCCATTTCCTACTCCAGGATATCTTCCTGACCCAGGGATGAAACCTGCATCTCCTGCATTGGCAGGTGGATTCTTGACCACTGTACCACGTGTGAAGCCCTCTAAACACAATAAGCATCTCAAATAAGCCACAAAATATCTGGATACCCTCAATGATCAATATTAGGCTCAAGATTGCCAGGAGAAATATCAATAACCTCAGATATGCAGATGACATCACCCTTATGGCAGAAAGTGAAGAGGAACTAAAAAGCCTCTTGATGAAAGTGAAAGAGGAGAGTGAAAAAGTTGGCTTAAAGTTCAACATTCAGAAAATGAAGATCATGGCATCTGGTCCCATCACTTCATGGGAAATAGATGGGGAAACAGTGAAAACAGTGTCAGATTTTATTTTGGGGGGCTCCAAAATCACTGCAGATGGTGACTGCAGCCATGAAATTAAAAGACGCTTACTCCTTGGAAGAAAAGTTATGACCAACCTAGATAGCATATTCAAAAGCAGAGACATTACTTTGCCAACAAAGGTCTGTCTAGTCAAGGCTATGGTTTTTCCAACGGTCATGTAAAAATGCGAGAGTTGGACTGTGAAGAAAGCCGAGCACCGAAGAATTGATGCTTTTTGGATTCTCAAGAGTCCCTTGGACTGCAAGGCGATCCAACTAGTCCATTCTGAAGGAGATCAGGCCTGGGTGTTCTTTGGAAGGAATGATGCTAAAGCTGAAACTCCAACACTTTGGCCACCTCATGAGAAGAGCTGACTCATTGGAAAAGACTCTGATGCTGGGAGGGATTGGGGGCAGGAGGAAAAGGGAACGACAGAGCATGAGATGGCTGGATGGCATCACCGATTCGATGGACGTGAGTTTGAGTGAATTCCGAGAGATGGTGATGGACAGGGAGCCCTGGCGTGCTGTGGTTCATGGGGTCGCAAAGAGTCGGACACGACAGAGCGACTGAACTGAACTGAACTGATGGGTAGTTATGCATCTAACGTTGGAAGTTTCCAACAGTCCCAGTTCAACATAATTGTCAGACTGTTTTATCTTGCTAATTTGCAGAGCTTGCTTTAGGGATCATGGTGTCATTGTTTAATGAAAAGTTTTGTGGTATTAAAAAGTCAAATGAGATAGAAATACATAATTGAACTCTGAATTATTGACCTACTTTCAGTATTTATTCTGAAGTCATGAAAATCCTCATCTGGGAAACCAAATAAAGTTACATGTAAACTTTTACTACTAACTTATTAGCTTATAACCGAGGAGATGAGATTTTCACAAAGCTGAATTTTCACAATCCCTAAGAAAATACATAAGCGTGGACTTTAGAGATGATCGGACGGTGTCTCTCTAACAGTGTTTTCTGTTTGTTTTGCAGGCTATAGGCTCCAGGCTTGCTGTAATTACCCAGAATATTGCAAATCTTGGCACAGGCATTATTATATCCCTCATCTATGGCTGGCAGTTAACACTTCTCCTGTTAGCAATTGTACCCATCATTGCAGTAGCAGGAGTTATTGAAATGAAAATGTTGTCTGGACAAGCCCTGAAAGATAAGAAAGAACTGGAAGGTGCTGGGAAGGTGAGTCAAATGAGATAACATTTCTGACCTGGGTAGAGTAAAATATTCTAAGCAGTGTTGTTCTGTTAGTCGTGGCTACTTTCTGTGCTCTGAGGATGGCTTTTGTTTTTGTTTATTTGGCTGTGCTGAGTCTTCGTTGCGGCCTGTGAACTTAGTTGCAGCGTGTGGGATCTTAGTCCCTGGACCAGGGATTGAACCTTGGCCCCCGGCGTTAGGAGCACAGGGGTCTTAAGCACTGGACCACCAGGGAAGTCCCTGAGAATGTTTTTATAACCATTCCTCAAAGCAGTCTTATTTGACACTTATTCAGCAGATTGCAAACTGAAGAAGAGTAGCAAAACAAATTCTTAGACTCACAGACTGAAGACTAATTTTGTTGGACTTTTCTAGTTACAATTGTTTTCATATCACTTTTTCTCCTTCCTTCCCCTTTCTCCAGAAATCCATTGCTTTATTGAGGAAAGGAGGCCTATTTAATTAGATGTGGGGAGGGGAGATTTTAAAAACTTGAAAAGCCTTAAAGGTATTCACTCTAACTGGCTAAAATATCATCCCTCTTTCCCTTTCATTACGCCTCCTCCCTTCATGTTACTTGTGTTTGCCATCTGTTAATGTTGTTTTTAGTCACTCACTCATGTCCGACTGTTTGCAACCCCATGGACTATAGCCTGCCAAGCTCCTCTGTCCATGGGATTTCCCAGGCAAGAATAACTGGAGTGGGTTGTCATTTTCTTCTCCAGGAGGTCTTCCCAGCCCAGGGATCGAACCTGCATCTCCCATGTTTCCTGTATTGGCAAGCAAATTCTTTACCACTGACGGAACCACCTGGGAAGCCCCGTTTACCCTTTATCCTAATACATTTTTCTGGGAGTGGGGGAACCATGTTGCGTGCTTGCCTGTTTGTTATTGTTGCTTGATTTGCATTTTGAATCTCCCCTTTTTTTCCCAAAAAGTTTTACTTTATATTGGAGTATAGTTGATTAACACTGTTGTGTTAGTTTGAGGTGTGCAACAAAGTGATTCAGGTACACATGTATCTGTTCTTTGTCAAATTCTTTCTTCATTTAGGTTATTACCGAGTTTTGAGTAGAGTTGTTGTTTTGAACAGATGCGTGTATGGCAGTTGCTCTACTCCCCAGGGGTACCTGTGAGATAGGTTCTTCTATTAGCTCCTTTCGCAGATGAGCCTGAGGCACAGGCAGGTAATGCCACAGTGCCTCAGAGCTCATAAGTTTCAGAGCCACTATTCAAACGCAGACAGTCATGCTCGCAAGTTGTACCTCAGTTAAGAAACAAACAGGTCTTTGACATATACAGACTTGGTTCAGTTAAGTTCAGTCGCTGAGTTGTGTCTGACTCTTTGCAACCCCATGAATCGCAGCACGCCAGGCCTCCCTGTCCATCACCAACTCCCAGAGTTCACTCAAACTCACGTCCATTGAATCGGTGATGCCATCCAGCCATCTCATCCTCTGTTGTCCCCTTTTCCTCCTGCCCCCAATCCCTCCCAGCATCAGAGTCTTTTCCAATGAGTCAGCTCTTCACATGAGGTCGCCAAAGGACTGGACTTTAAGCTTTAGCATTAGTCCTTCCAATGAACACCCAGGCCTGATCTTCTTCAGAATGGACTGGTTGGATCTCCTTGCAGTCCAAGGGACTCTCAAGAGTCTTCTCCAACACCACAGTTCTTTGGCGCTCAGCTTTCTTCACAGTCCAACGCTCGCATCCACACGTGACCACTGGAAAAACCATAGCCTTGACTAGACGGACCTTTGTTGGCAAAGTAATATCTCTGCTTTTCAATATGCTATCTAGGTTGGTCATAACTTTTCTTCCAAGGAGTAAGCGTCTTTTAATTTCATGGCTGCAGTCACCATCTGCAGTGATTTTGGAGCCCCAAAAAATAAAGTCTGACACTGTTCCCACTGTTTTCCCATCTGTTTCCCATGAAGTGATGGGACCAGATGCCATGATCTTCGTTTTCTAAATGTTGAGCTTTAAGCCAACTTTTTCACTCTTCTCTTTTACCTTCATCAAGAGGCTTTTTAGTTCCTCTTCACTTTCTGCCATAAGGGTCGTGTCATCTGCATATCTGAGGTTATTGATATTTCTCCCGGCAGTCTTGATTCCAGCCCAGCGTTTCTCGTGATGTACTCTGCATATAAGTTAAATAAACAGGGTGACAATATACAGCCTTGACAAACTCCTTTTCCTATTTGGAACCAGTCTGTTGTTCCATGTCCAGTTCTAACTGTTGCTTCCTGACCTGCGTATAGGTTTCTCAGGAGGCAGGTCAGGTTGTCTGGTATTCCTATCTCTTTCAGAATTTTCCACAGTTTATTGTGATCCACACAGTCAAAGTCTTTAGCATAGTCAGTAAAGCAGAAATAGATGTTTTTCTGGAACTCTCTTGCTTTTTCAGTGATCCAGCGGATGTTGGCAATTTGATCTCCACTTCCTCTGCCTTTTCTAAAACCAGCTTGAACATCAGGAAGTTCAAGGTTCACGTATTGCTGAAGCCTGGCTTGGAGAATTTTGAGCATTACTTTACTAGCATGTGAGATGAGTGCAATTGTGCAGTAGTTTGAGCACTCTTTGGCATTGCCTTTCTTTGGGATTGGAATGAAAACTGACCTTTTCCAGTCCTGTGGCCACTGCTGAGTTTTACAAATTTGCTGGCATATTGAGGGCAGCACTTTCACAGCATCATCTTTCAGGATTTGAAATAGCTCAACTGGAATTCTGTCACCTCCACTAGCTTTGTTCATAATGATGCTTCCTAAGGCCCACTTGACTTCACATTCCAGGATGTCTGGCTGTAGGTCAGTGATCACACCATCGTGATTATCTGGATTGTGAAGATCTTTTTTGTACAGTTCTGTGTATTCTTGTCACCTCTTCTTAATATCTTCTGCTTCTGTTAGGTCCATATCATTTCTGTCCTTTATTGAGCCCATCTTTGCATGAAATGTTCCCTTGGTATCTCTTTTTCTTGAAGAGATCTCTAGTCTTTCCCATTCTGTTGTTTTCCTCTATTTGCATTGATCGCTGAAGAAGGCTTTCTTATGTCTTCTTGCTATTCTTTGGAACTCTGCTGCTGCTGCTGCTAAGTCGCTTCAGTCGTGTCCGACTCTGTGCGACCCCGTAGACGGCAGCCCACTAGGCTCCCCCGTCCCTGGGATTCTCCAGGCAAGAACACTGGACTGGGTTGCCATTTCCTTCTCCAATGCATGAAAGTGAAAAGTGAAAGTGAAGTCTCTCAGTCATGTCCGACTCTTCGAGACCCCATGGATTGCAGCCTACCAGGCTCCTCCGTCCATGGGATTTTCTAGGCAAGAGTACTGGAGTGGGGTGCCATCGCCTTCTCCGTGGAACTCTGCATTCAGATGCTTATATCTTTCCTTTTCTCCTTTGCTTTCCACTTCTCTTCTTTTCACAGCTATTTGTAAGGCTTCCCCAGACAGCCATTTTGCTTTTTTGCATTTCTTTTCCATGGGGATGGTCTTGATCTCTGTCTCCTGTACAGTGTCACGAACCTCATTCCATAGTTCATTAGGCACTCTATCTATCAGATCCAGTCCCTTAAATCTATTTCTCACTTCCACTGTATAATCATAAGGGATTTGATTTAGGTCATACCTGAATGGTCTAGTGGTTTTCCCTACTTTCTTCAATTTCAGTCTGAATTTGGCAATAAGGAGTTCATGGTCTGAGCCACAGTCAGCTCCTGGTTTTGTTTTTGTTGACTGTATAGAGCTTCTCCATCTTTGGCTGCAAAGAATATAATCAATCTGATTTTGGTGTTGACCATCTGGTGATGTCCATGTATAGAGTCTTCTCTTGTGTTGTTGGAAGAGGGTGTTTGCTATGACCAGTGCGTTCTCTTGGCAAAACTCTATTAGCCTTTGCCCTGCTTCATTCCATATTCCAAGGCCAAATTTGCCTGTTACTCCAGGTGTTTCTTGACTTCCTACTTTTGCATTCCAATCTCCTATAATGAAAAGGACATCATTTTGGGGTGTTAGTTCTAAAAGGTCTTGTAGATCTTCATAGAACTGTTCAGCTTCTCCAGCATTACTGGTTGTGGCATAGACTTGGATTACTGTGATATTGAATGGTTTCCATCGGAAATGAACAGAGATCATTCTGTCATTTTGAGATTGCTTCCATGTACTGCATTTCAGACTCTTTTGTTGACCATGATGGCTACTCCATTTCTTCTGAGGGATTCCTGCCCGCAGTAGTAGATATAATGGTCATCTGAGTTAAATTCACCCATTCCAGTCCATTTCAGTTTGCTGATTCCTAGAATGTCAACATTCACTCCTGCCATCTCTTGTTTGACCCCTTCCAATTTGCCTTGATTCATGGACCTGACATTCCAGGTTCCTATGCAATATTGCTCTTTACAGCATTGGACCTTGCTTCTATCACCAGTCACATCCACAACTGGGTATTGTTTTTGCTTTGGCTCCATCCCTTCATTCTTTCTGGAGTTATTTCTCCACTGATCTCCAGTAGCATATTGGGCACCTACCGACCTGGGGAGTTCCTCTTTCAGTATCCTATCATTTTGCCTTTTTATACTGTTCATGGGGTTCTCAAGGCAAGGATACTGAAGTGGTTTGCCATTCCCTTCTCCAGTGGACCACATTTCGTCAGACCTCCCCACCATGACCTGCCCGTCTTGAGTGGCCCCACACGGCATGGCTTAGTTTCATTGAGTTAGACAAGGCTATGGTCCATGTGATCAGATTGACTAGTTTTCTGTGATTATGGTTTCAGTGTGTCTGCCCTCTGATGCCCTCTCGCAACACCTACCATCTTACTTGGGTTTCTCTTGGACATGGGGTATCTCTTCATGCCTCCTCCAGCAAAGTGCAGCTGCTGCTCCTTACCTTGGACGAAGGGTATCTCCTCACCGCCGCCCCTCCTGGCCTTGAACGTGGAGTAGCTCCTCTTGGCTCTCCTGCGCCCGCACAGCCACCACTCCTTGGATGTGTAAACTACATAGCTGGTGGGAAGCTGCTGTTTAACACAGGTAACTCAACTCAGTGCCCTGTGCTGACCTAGAGGTGTAGGATGGAGGGTAAGTGGGAGGCTCAGAAGGAAGGTGGTATACGTACACTTAGAGCTGATTCACATTGTTGTACAGAAGAAACCAACACAACATTGTAAAGCAGTTATCCTCCATTAAAAAAAAATAAAACAGAGGTCTGCTGATGGTGGGGCATAGTCTGATATCACATGATCTGTATCATTGCAGAAACGAGCAGTCAGAGCCGAGCTCCCTCAGAACTAGGCCTACCGTCTAGGATAGGGTGACATCTACCCGTGGACCCTCCAAGGTGCCTAAGATTCAAGGCAGCGACCCGGGCAGATCCAGTGGCCTTGGGTCCTTTGTCTCTGGACCAGGCACCTCACCAATAAGGATGATGAAGGGGGTCCTTTGGTTGGTTATCAGCACTCTCACTTTTTCCGTTGCCTCCCTGCTATCTCCTCTGACTTTTTGTACCCTGTGTCCTTGGGATTCCTTCAGGAAACTTCTTTGGATCAGCTTTAGTGCTTCTCAGTGATTGTCTGGGGGAGAAAGTCCTCATGTGAGGTTTCCCTTTGGTGCTGAAGTCCAGCAGCATGGTGCTGGCCCTCAGACGTTGGCTGTGGTCAGGCCCAGGTGACGTTGGCCTCTGGCAGGGAGTCCGTCCTGTGACCAGTCACTTCGTTTAATCCTGTACTTTGTGGGATTTTCCCCTATGGTGTTGATTCATCTAATGAGAAGATGAAAAAACGTGCATACAAAGCAAGTGCATTACTGTTTCTAGTGTCATCGTTTATGGAGGTGTTCAGAGTGTCCCAGAGCGGAGGTTTAGGTTGTTTGTAGGAAGATGACCAGTCGGAAGCTGGTTCATTGTAAGCCACAGGTTTTCACCTTCGAGGTATTGCATTAGCTTTAAAACTCTGGTAACTTGTTGGAAGTGGGGGAGGTGAAGGGGTGCAGATGGAAACAGATATGTTTGAGTATAGCAGGTTTTCTGGATAAAGGTCGGGAATGAGGTAAATGCTCTAAATCAGTGGTGGTTTGTGAGAAAGATAAAAGCAGGTAGGGGAAGTGATTGCTGCACCAACCAGTCTGCTGCTGCTGCTGCTGCTACTGCTAAGTCACTTCAGTCGTGTCCGACTCTGTGCGACCCCATAGACGGTAGCCCACGAGGGTCCCCCATCCCTGGGATTCTCCAGGCAAGAACACTGGAGTGGGTTGCCATTTCCTTCTCCAATGCATGAAAGTGAAAAGTGAAAGTGAAGTAGCTCTCAGTCGTGTCTGACTCCTAGCGACCCCACGGACTGCAGCCTACTAGGCTCCTCCGTCCATGGGGTTTTCCAGGCAAGAGTACTGGAGTGGGGTGCCATTGCCTTCTCCGACCTACCAGTCTATGAAATAGTAAAAGTCAGCTCCCATCTGATCGTCATTCTCAGGCTACAATCAATTTATTGATGTTTATTATATACCAGGCATCATGCTAAGAATGCTACATGTTCTCACTTGATACTCTCAATAACCCTTTTGAATTACCCTATTAGATCATAAAACTCAGGGTTCAGAAGAGTCAGATAACTTGCCCAAAGTCACATAGCAGCAGCCTAATTGGGCTGTCTGTCCACTTTTTATATTTGTCTGACAGAGGCCACAGTCATCTCTTATAAACATAAATAAGATCTTGCTAACCTCCACCCGTCTAGTGACTTGTGATCACACTGGCAAGAAAATCAACCCTGGATTATTAAACTCTGCATGAGCCAGCCCATGATGACTTCTCTGACCCTGTCTTGCGCTGCTGTCTCCCTCATCCACCCTGCCCTGGCCTCATGGGCCTTCTTTCAGTTCCTACAAAACTCCAAGCTGGTTCCCTCTGGTCTTCATAGCTCTTCTGAGAGGTCTCTCCTGACATTCGAGTTCATTCCTGACACTTTTCAGCACTTGATGTTTCTTTCCCACTTGTTTATTGATTGATGACCGTCTTCCCTACTAAGGTGGGGACCAGTATCATATCTATTGGTTTCCCTAGAAGGACGGAGCAGGGCCAGGATTGCAGAGCAGGACTGTGTGATGTCAGAGCCGGCTCCTAAAACCTCTACGCTGTTCGTGATCCCTGCTCCATTGATTTCTGTCACATTATTCACGAATGAATATTTTTGTAGAATAGATGCTTTTTCTTTTTTAGAAATAAAAGCCGTAATCACACTTGAGTTTCTACAAGGGTAGGAAGAGAAGTGTGAGGTTTTTCAGGAAACCTGTGCATATTTTTTGCATTCCTAAAAATGATTTAGTACATGATGGTTTCTGAGGGAAACCCAGTGCTATTGATATTTCCTCTTCTTATAAATTACAACGTCCCTTTCCTCATAGTGGTTACTGAGCCTCTATGTAAAATTTGGAGTAAATGAAGCTGCGAGGATGCAATACTAATTAAGGCTTTTTCTAATTTCTTCTTGTGTGACAAGATGAAGATGATTGTGCAGTGATTATATTATTTTACTCACTATTCAAGGTGTGCAGTTCATGAACTCTCACTTTTATTGGGCTCTCCACACACTGTATAAAGTGATGACGTTACAAACCGAACAATACACAGTGACGTTAGAAAAAATGTGCCCAGAAATAAGTATTTCTTAAAATCATTACATTGAAATTCACAGTAAAGTCTGTTTTGTTTCAGCAGACAGTTTTAAAGTTTGCTGAATTTTCTTAACTAATGCAAAAAAAGCCTCTTTTCTGTGTTTGAAGCCTCATAAATGAAAATATTTCTACCAACTATTATCTCTGAGGGTTTGACTGGAGGTAGATTTTTTCCTCTAACTTTTTGCTTTCTGCACTGTTAGTATTTTATAAAATAAGTATAATTTTTATAATATGTAAATAATTGCATAAAATATTTTAATATAAATTGAATCTGGACATTTCCCTGTATTTGCTAGTAGCTTATGGTAAACTTAGTTCAGTCTTGTTGGCCTGCTGGGTCAGAACATAATATTTTTAACTATATTTTTAAAATAATTTTTGTGTTTTTAAGAATATGGTATTAATTTCTTTCTTCTAGTAGCCTTTTGCATTAGTCTTTAAAACTAACAATGTCCTATCAAATATTCACTATTATCTTTGAAGTTAGGTATTGGTGTAGGATTCAGTAAAGAATCAGTGAGATTTTGGATTTGTGATTTTTGTGCCATAAATCACTCTCATATAATTGAATTTGTCTGTATTAGAGTCAATTCTGACTAGGGAAGAGGCCAGAGAAAGGAAGAACATCTTAATATGGGTAATTTCTCTTAGTGATTTATAATTTAGACTTACAATCTAAAAATTATTTATTTGTCTTAAAATTAGAGTTAAAAGGGACTCCAGAGACCCTCTTTTCTACCCTCATTTTATAGACGAAGAGAACAAGACAGATGTTTTAAGGTCCCACGCTGAAGCAGGCTGAAATATCATTTTGTATTGTACACTGGTGTTTTCTGTATTTTCTATAGCCTTTTTACCCAGACTCTAAAAAGTGGTAAGTGATGTATTTGTCCTAATGAGATAGCCTTGATGGAAGTTAACTTTCAACTAAAACATAATCAAATGATAGAAACTTTCTGGAAAACAAATTGTTAATATGTGCTGTACTCCTTAAAAATTAGTTTATTTTCTTTGACTTTGTTAATTCACTTTTAAGAATGTCTAAGAGAATAATTTAATAGGGACATAAATGTGCAAGGATGTTTTCACAGCATTCTTTTTAATAAGAACGGAAAACTTTGTTCAGTAAAAGCTTTGTTCAGTGGCCCTTTAAACAACCCATTGTTAATATATATATTTAATAACCTTGGAAAAAGCTCTTGATGTTTGTTAAGGTAAAAAATAAGGCTATAAAGCCAAACATAAAACTGCAGCCCAATTTTGTTAAACAGGTATATTTTTAGAAAATAACAGCATGTAAGCTATTATGTAAAACACACCAATATGTAACTTTCCATTACCTTCTTTATCTTTTCAATATTTTCCAAATATTCTTTAGTTGTCTCAAATGACAATTATACAGAGAAAAATATAAACATTATATATTTTTAATAATAGCAATTATAATGATATTATAATAATTATGAACTGAAAATGTGACCATCATAGAAGAAAGAGCACTTCAATAGAGGTAAATACTGATTTCTCAGGTTACTTTCGGTCCTATAAAGCTATGTGGCTTTAGATAAGGGTCTTCATCTGTTGACACTTGAGAATCTCTTTCTGCAGAGAGGAGTTTAAATTAGCTCATGTTCTTTCCAGATCTAAAACTCAATTTGATAACGTACTTAGTATCTCTTTCCATAGCAAAGAAACTCAGAGGTCATAATAAATATTATTTAATATATAATATTAATCTCTCTAGTGGAATTCCAACTCGTTGCCACTGCTGGCTTTTGTACCTTTAGTGACGGAGTGTTCTCTGTTACAGATTGCCACTGAAGCGATAGAAAACTTCCGGACTGTTGTTTCTTTGACTTGGGAGGAGAGGTTTGAATATATATATGCCCAGAGTTTGCAGGTACCATACAGGTAATAGCCACTGATGAGTAGGAGGGGAGTATGGGGACTTTTTTAATCATCAGGTTTGTTTTCAGGAAAATTACTTTGACCAGAAGGTAGGGAGTAAGTGGAGAGACTTCTAGAAGGGAACCAATTGGGAAGCAGTTGTAATTCTCCTACTTTTGCATTCCAGTCCTGTATAATGAAAAAGACATCTTTTGGGGGTGTTAGTTCTAGAAGGACTTGTAGGTCTTCATAGAACCGTTCAGCTTCTGGTCCCATCACTTCATGGCAAATAGATGGGGAAACAGTGGAAACACTGGCTGACTTTATTTTTCTGGGCTCCAAAATCACTGTGGATGGTGATTGCAGCCATGAAATTAAAAGACACTTGCTCCTTGGAAAGAAAGTTATGACCAACCTAGATAGCATATTAAAAAGCAGAGACCTTACTTTGCCAACAAAGGTCTGTCTAGTCAAGGCTATAGTTTTTCCAGTGGTCATGTATGGATGTGAGAGTTGGACTATAAAGAAGGCTGAGTGCAGAAGAATTGATGCTTTTGAACTGTGGTGTTGGAGAAGACTCTTGAGAGTCCCTTGGACTGCAAGGAGATCCAGCCAGTCCTTTCTAAAGGAGATCAGTCCTGGGTGTTCATCGGAGGGCCTGATGTTGAAGCTGAAACTCCAATACTTTGGCGACCTCATGCAAAGAGCTAACTCATTTGGAAAGACCCTGATGCTGGGAAAGATTGAGGGCAGGAGGAGAAGGGGACGACAGAGGATGAGATGGTTGGATGGCATCACCGACACAATGGATATGGGTTTGAGTGTAGTTCGGGAGTTGGTGATGGACAGGGAGGCCTGGCGTGCTGCGGTTCATGGGGTCGCAAAGAGTCGGACACGACTGAGCGACTGAACTAAACTGTAATTCTCCAAGAGAGGAATCACAGGACCTGACCTAAGGCAAGGACGTCTCTGAAGTAGAACCTGTGAGAGCAGGTAACCGAGGGCAGGGGAGGGAGCGAGGATACTGAGAATGGCTCTGACCCTGTGTTTGCATGATGACCCTACTACATGATCCTGCTGGGAATGAGTTCTTTGTGGAACGTGAAATTTGGGGTGTCTGTGAGGCTTGAGGGTGTGGTGCTTCCTGAGGACACCCTCCCTTCCTTGTTCTCTTTACCTGTCTCCAGTGCAGACCCTTTGTCCTTTAATGAACTCACGGTGAGTGCTCTAAAAAGTGACGTGGATACGAGCAGGCCCGACCTCTTTGACTCTTGTTTCTTATACAATGAAAGGAACAGATTTGGGTTTTATAGTAGACCCTTTTTATAGGAAAAAAATTGTTTAAATCCCAGTCCTTGAAACAGAGGCTGAGCTGCTCTGCTTGAAACAGGCCCACTCACCAGTCTGTGCCAACACCAGCGAGCTCCATGTGGCTCAAAACCACACGTGTTAACTCCCTGGGGGCACCTTCCCTAAACCCCCAGAGGGTTAGTGCCTCCTCTCTTGCTGTAACGTGTTACAAGGGAAACTTCCACTTCATGAATAATCCAGCTCAGCTCCTGGGTCCCCAAGGTCAAGAACACAGCTGGCACCTCTGCATGGCCCTTCACGTCCCTGAAGCTCATGGGTTTTGGGTCAACACGTGTTGAGCGATCAGTGTAGAGTACGTATATGTTATATGTCCACGGGTGGGGGAAAGGGAAGGAGTGCACTAACCCCTAACAAACTCTTCTTGTCCTTGGCTTATTTTACCTTGACCTCAACACTTCGAGGTGTGGTTAGTTCTCCATTAAAGTGGAGATGTGATGACCAAACTTAGTGTTTTGGAAATGAAACCCATTTTGTCTGCTATGCCACCATCCCCTACTGCTAATGCATCAAAGATTATGTTTTAAGGACTGAGAAATGAAAGTCAAGTAAATGTCAGAATGTCTTCTTTTCAGAAACTCTTTGAGGAAAGCACATGTCTTTGGAATTACATTTGCCTTCACCCAGGCAATGATGTATTTCTCCTATGCTGGCTGTTTCCAGTTTGGTGCCTACTTGGTGGCACAAGGCATCATGGAGTTTCAGGATGTTCTCTTGTAAGTACGGGGCTCCTATTGACAGTCGGGCTCTAGAAATGAAACCAAGGTGCATGTGCTTCATGCCTGGATAGGAAGCCTTACTGTGAAGCTTCATGAAGAGATTTTGGTGATTCAGAAGTTGGCATTTTTGCCTCTGAGTCCCCATGTTACTCAGAAAGCATCCCATTCCATTTGGGGAATTGGTATCTGCCCTTCTCTCCAGTACTGGCTGACACATTTGACATTCTCAAATCCATGGCTCAGTGACTCATCAAGGGGTTTCCAGCAGGCCTAGGTGATTGGGAAGAAGCCTCACCCAGAGTCAAGCACCTGGTTCCTTTGAGAAGATTCTGAACAGGGCAGCTAAAGAATAGATGTGGAGCACTGAGGTCTGAGAGCCCTGGAATATTCTAGGATACATTTGCTTTGCTTGATAAGAGAAAAGGAATTAGAAGGTAAGAGCTGGAGAAATTGAGGAATGAAAAAGGAAAGCTCTATGGGAATATCTGGCTCATCACCGTGAAATGCAGAAGATTGTACCTGAGTCAGAAGACAGGCCTGGACTTCCTTCTAAAGTACTGAATATACAGTTAAACTAAAATATGTGGTTTGGTAGTGAAAAGTGAGTGTAATTTTTCTGAGTGTCTTGATTTGGTGATGTGTGAGCTGCCCTTTGATAGCTACCATAATCAGTGGTGACACAGTTTTATAGTTAAACCAGCATCATTGAAACTTGGAAGTATGTGTCAGTGTAACATTTACATCCTGTTTAGACATCGATTTGTGCATGCATTCCAGTTTTCCCAGGATGACCCCAACAGAAGATTGTAAAATTTCCACTCAACCTCTCTCTGACAGATGATATGCAGGTGCTCTTTATAACTATGACCAAAAGATTGTAATCAGGCTTCACTGGTATTGGTGCTTGATTAGATAATTATTTGATAATTATTGCTTTGAAAGTGAAAGTGTAGTCACTCAGTCCCATCCGACTCTTTGCAATCCTATGGACTGTAGCCCACCAGGCTTCTCTGTCCATGGGCTTTTCCAGGCAAGAATACTGGAGTGGATTGCCATTTCCTTCTCCAGGGGATCTTCTGGACCCAGGGATTGAACTCAGGTCTCCCAAACTGCAGGCAGACTCGTTACCTTCTGAGTCACCAGAGAATCTGAATTAGTGCTTTACTCTGAGGTTAAGGTATTCAACTGATGGAAGTTGCTGACTCTTAGATTGTTAGATTCGGAAAATAAGTCTTCTGAGTAAGAGATAGGGGAGACCTGTCTGAAGAGCTATCTGTTTGAAAAAGATGCCACAGGTCTAGATAAGAAGACCAAATGAACCATCTGAGTGATTTGTTCATGGACTCACGGTATTATCCTGGGAAGATCCCCAATGTTGTATCAGTTCTAGGCCCACTGTTTAAAAAGACATTTTGATCAATGTGTCCAGAAAAAGGCAGCTGGAATGTTGGGAGTGAAAGGAGTTACCAAAGATGCAAAGGGCTTTTTAAATAATATTCCAGTTCTTTGAAGGGCAGTATTAGGCAAAAGGATGTACATTTCTCTTTGATTTGAAAAGGAACTTTTTAACAAAAGACTTCCTCCAGCAAACTTCCTCCTTCCTGAAACAAAGGATGGGAGCTGGCTTGGGGTGTGCGCCCTGGCACAAACTTGGAGAGCTGGACTTGACGTCCTGTGAAGTCCTTCCTGACCTGAAGCTGCTATGATTCCCATGATGTAGATTAAGAATGGCGATGCAGGGACTTCCTTGGTGGTCCAGTGGTTAGGATTCAGTTGCTTTCAGTACTGTGACCTAAGTTCGATCCCTAGGGGGAACTAAGATCTCAGAAGCTGCAGCATGGCCAAAAAAAAAACCCAAAAGAACTCAGAGCATCTTGAGACCAGCACACTATCTGGCTGTTTAAGGAACTCTCTTGTTTGCTGCATGGCTCACGGGTTTTCTAAGACTCTGATCCAATTCCAGCAAAACTGCCTATATCCATTATTGATGGCCACAGATACTGCTGCAAGACAGCCACCCGCTAGCCCCCAGGAATGTACAATAGTGAACATCTGTTCTTGGCTCTGAAGTCTGGGGTCAGCCAGGCAGTTCTGCTGTCTGGCCTAGGCAGAGGAGATCTCAGCTGGGCTCACGCGTGTGTGCAGTGAGCAGTGGGGCCCACACAACACTCTTCTGTCCGTGCCTTGTCCTCCAGCCAGCCAGCTGGGCTTGTGGTTGTGGCGGAATGAGAGAGACAGGAGCACACAAGGCCCCCTGAATCGTAGGCTTGGAGCTGGAAACGGTCACTTCCACCACATCCTGTTGGCCAGAGCAAGTCCCAAGGCCAACCCAGATTCCAAGGGTAAGAAGACAAATTCCACTTCTTCCACGGAGAGGCTGCAAGGTCACATTATAAGAAGGCGAAAACCCAGAGAGAGGTGAAACGTGGGGTCATTTTACAATCAGTTAACCACACTGATATAAACTTATAAGGAAACGGTTGTTTTATTTTTTGACTAATGTGTTGGGATTCTTCGAGGTAGCGCTCTCAGGTTGTAGAAGTGCCACCCTTTGGGCATTGCAGTCGTTAACTCTTGACACATTTTGTCTTTGTTGTTGACAGAGTGTTCTCAGCTATTGTCTTTGGTGCCATGGCTGTGGGACAGGTCAGTTCATTTGCTCCTGACTATGCCAAGGCCAAAGTGTCAGCAGCCCACGTCATCAATATCATTGAAAAAATTCCTCTGATCGACAGCTACAGCACAGAAGGCCTAAAGCCGGTCAGTTTCGTGTTTTGATTACGTGACCTGCTCCTAACTGATGAATGAATGTATTCTAAGTGGAACTTTAATAAAATCTGTGCTTTTACTTGCTGGTAGTAAAATGAAACTTTCTTGATCATGGTTTCATTTTAATAAATGCTGATAATATTGATACATGTTAACATCTATTACTTTTATATAACAGAGCCACAGGGATATAGGAATACTGCCCATTTTATACACAAATCCTGCAAATCAGGTTTTATTATGTGTAGGTAATTCTGTTATAGCTTTGGGTTATCATGTTTGTATTGTGTTAATGAGACATGCTGTGGAAATGCTGACCCTTTTAGATCTGTATTACTTTCTAGCAGTTACAACTGAAGCTTGATTGCAATCCAAGGTCTCTGCCCTCTGATACCTGGCAGTACAGAGGATTGGCTCTAAAGTCAGTTTTCAGGATTGCAGCAATGAAATTTACTGTTACTGTCCTGATTTTAGAGTACAGTGGAAGGAAACGTGGCATTTAATGACGTCGTGTTCAACTACCCCACTCGACCCGATATCCCGGTGCTTCGGGGGCTGAGCCTGGAGGTGAAGAAGGGCCAGACGCTGGCCCTGGTGGGCAGCAGCGGCTGCGGGAAGAGCACGGTCGTCCAGCTCCTGGAGCGGTTCTATGACCCCTTGGCTGGCACAGTGGTGAGCGCACTATTTTCTTTATTTTTTTGTGGAGTATAGTTGATTTACAATATTGTGTTAGTTTCAGGTGTACGACAAAGCAGTTCGGTTACACATATACATATATCCACGCTTTTTTCAGATTCTTTACCCATGCAGGTTGTTACAGAGTATTGAGTGGAGTTCCCTCAACAGGAGGTCCTTGTCAGTTATCTGTTTTATATATAGAGGATTGTGTGTGCTAATCCCACGCTCCTTATTTAACCTTCTCCAACATGTTTCCCCTTTGGTAACCATAAGTGTGTTTTCAAAATCTGAGAGTCTTCTTTCTGTTTTGTAAAGTTCATTTGTATAATTTTAAAAAATTAGATTCCACGTGAGTGATAGTATATGATATTTGCCTTTCTCTGTCTGAATTACTTCATTTTGTATAATAATCTCTAGGTCTTTCTGAGCATCCTTTCTTGTTCAGCTCATTCCAGATTTTTCATCTTCTTAATGCCTATTTAATTCTCGACTATAAGCCATGGCTTTACAAACCTTTGAACAATGATTCCACTTAAAGCCTGACCTCCTTGACATAGTCTCAAAGCTGTGTCCACTGTTCCAGCCAATTTGTCCAACCTTTCCCTCAACTCTGCTACCCTCCCCTCCTCGACAAGCAGCCTTTTTGCCTGCCGTCCCCCTTCCCTTGGTCTCAGTTACATGAGAGGATCCGGGGGGTGGAAATCCAGAAAGGCAGAGGAGGGGCGCCGAGAGAAGCCAGATGGAAGCCCGGGATGGCAAGGAGAAGGCGGTCCCCAGTGGCAGACGCCGTGGAGAGACGGGGAACGGTGAAGACCGAAAAGACGTGGGAGGAGCTGGCCGTTAATGGGCTGCTTCTGACCTTTCACAGTCTCCTGAGTTAAGTGATGGTGGGAGAAAACAGTTGAGCGTGGCTGAGGTGTGGTTAGGAGGGAAACGGAGACGAGGGGTGTGAAGACTAGCAGCAGATCAAAGGAGAGGGAAGGAAAATACGACTGGGCAGAACCCAGGGAAGACCTTCATCACGGGGAATCTTGAACATTTTTATGGCTGAAGATGGGATAAAACCATTGATGGAGAAAGGAAATTCAGAGACCTTCTAAGGAAAAAAAAAGCAATATCAGCAAATTTGGGAAATAAATAAAGAACATAGAGGGATTCTCTTTTCTTTCTAAACTAAAAGGGTAAGTGAAGGGTCAGATTTATTCGTGGGACATTCAGTAAACTGTCAATGAGTGCCTGTCAGGGACTATCTTAGGCACTGGGAATGAGATAGGCGTTGTGAAGGGAGTAGGGACATTATTTATTGTTATTTTTTGGTCGCACTGTGCAGCTTGTGGGATCTTAGTTCCCTGACCAGGGGTGGAACCTGGGCCATTGCAGTGAAATTATGAAGTTGTAACTACTGGACTGCCAGGGAACTCCCCCAAATAGTGAATTTTGAAATGACTGTAATGGGGACTAGAAAAGAATCATATTAGGAAGGAGTGAAATTTATAGCAAAACATTTCCATTATGTAGGCCTTGAGTTATTGGTTATACTCAGGGGTGACATTCAAAATATTCAACAACTGGAATGGCCTGGGCACTGCCCAACCAGGATGGACACCTGCTTTGTACAGTGAGACTGATGCCCGCCAGCTCCTTATGGGTCCTGCTTGCATTAATGGTTGACATGGAAATAGCATTTTCTACCTGTAGGTGAGGGCTCTTTGCACTTCCTCACAGTAATCACAGTGATCATAAATATCTCTTACTGTATCCAAAGACAGTTGTGCCTTTAGTGAGTCTATTCTGTGACAGTTATGTACGCTTTGTTCTTCTTTAAGCTTGGTTCCTTATTTTTACTACTTCATCACATATCTTCTGTGAATTCTGACTTTATGCTTCAGTTTTATGTTCAAGGTTTGGACAGAGAACTCTCAGTGAAGACCTTCCTGACAAATGAAGCCATCAGAGGAGGAAATGTTGACTCTGAGACAATGATCATGGTCCTTAAGAGACATTTATTAAGCAACATGTTATATGCTAATCTCTAATGAATTATAGAGGATGATTAAAAATTTTAACCATCTTCCAGTTAAAGAATTTAACTGAAGAGATAGGGCACATCCTTCCATGAGTTAAAGAAGATAGACTTTGGGACGTCTCCGGGGTCCATTGGTTAAGACTCCATGCTTCCAATGTAGGGGACGTGGGTTTGATCCCTAGTGGGGGAAGTAAGATCCCACATGCCACCTGGTGTGGTCAAAAAATTTTTTAAAACAGATGATAAATCTAGAGTTGATTCTTAAAGGAAAACTAGAACTAGAGGCATAAGGCTATATGAGTGTGCAGTCAAGATGTTGTTTGATGAAAGATAATATGAGGTGTGGCTGATAAGTGATTTGTCCCTAATGTAGCATAAGATAAGTTGGGCTTCCCAAGTGGGTAAAAAACCCGCCTGCCAATGTAGGAGGCTCAGGAGACATGAGCTCAGTCCGTGGATCGGGGAGATCCCCTGGAGGAGGGCATGGCAACCTGCTCCAGTATTCTTGCCTGGAGAATCCCCATGGACAGAGCAGCCTGGCGGGCTACTGTCCACGGGGTCACAAAGAGTGGGACACAACAAAAGCAACTAATCATGCACGCATGCAGCACAAGTTGGCTGAAATAGCAGATTTAATTAGAATAATGACTCTCAAACTTGTTTGATTATAACCCATTTAGGAAAGGCAAAAAATTTCATTCCCCAGCCTGCCCGCACAACTGCTCTCATAGTCTCTGTAGTGGGAAAAACTCTTGGTAATAACAAAACGTTGGAGTTGAAAACAGCAATAATGGTAACAGTAAAATAATCAGACTACGAGAAAGTAAAGAAATAAATGGTTATTCTCCACATCCATTAACACAGGGGAGCAAAATTAAAGGCATGAACCGTACCAGTTATGGTTCAGCATAGGAAACAAAGCTCTGTGGGCATCTGAGCAGCTGCTCGTTTAATAAGGGGGTTCAGCGCTCACATCATCACTGGCAGAGGGGAGTCAGAGTCAGCACTCCCAGCATTCAAATCAGTGCCGCAGCTGGGATCCTGTGGCCAGGAAGTTGCCAGGACTGGTGCCCATGTCACAGCTGCTCCAAGCCTGAAGACACAAGGACAGAGTCTCGCTGCTGCAAAAGCTCCTTTTTGCCGGAACACGGGTGACGGTTTACCACAGCTTCTGGTTTCCAGGTTTTGCACCAGGCATCTCACTGGTAGAACCTCAGTTACTGCTGGCGGCAGAAGGGAGCCTAGGAAATAGATTTTAGTCCTGCAGTCCCTTGATAGGTGAAAGGACAGACACACAAGAATATGGAAATGAGTGCTGAGTGCGTAGAATAACCCTCTCAGGACTACAGTGATGATACACTGCAAACAAAGCGCCCTCATCTGTTGGAGGAACACGATGATCTGCTCTGTGTGTTTGCGCTAGAGCTTTGAGATGCCACCAAGTGCTACACAGCGGCCGGCCTTCTTAGTGGAAGTGCCCCAGTAAAGGCTAGTAAATGTGCCAGGTTCTGTTTATGAACATCAGTTGGTGATCATAAAGACTAAGTCAATAGGTTATTAGCAATTAGTTCTTACTGCCATGAAAAAAAAAAATGAGTCTGGGGACCGGAGCGTCATTTGATTGTAAGAACTGAAGCAAGGACTTGACCCTGAGGTCAGGAAATGCTCGTGACCATCAGCAAGCCTCAAGTCACACTTAGCAACGTTGACCTGAGTGCTGGTTCTCAGACTGGTGTGGGTCCGAATGGTCTGGAGAGCTCACAAAGAATGCAGCCACCCTGGCTCATTCACACAGGTTAGGACCCGGCCTTTTCATTTTTTAAACTTTCCCAGATGATTCTGATGCCAACCAGACTTTGAGGACCACTGAACTGGTAACTTTGCAAGTTTCAGGTCACACTGTGGCGAGTCTTACAAAATGAAGCTATGGGATTGTTCAGAGAGTAGAGGTTCTGAGTTTTGTGGGGCCTGAAAGTTGTACAATTTCAGGGACTATACTTGAAAGAGTTAGGAACACAGAATTAGTCACAAGCGTAAATATTTACTTCTAATGAAAAGAATTCACAACAAAACATTAAAGCCTTAAGGATTCTGGTCCCTCTCCTTTTTAGGCAAGTTATCCTAAAGGCTTAGCCAGAAAACCCCTCTGACTGCAGCCTGGCCTCCCCTCACCCAGGACATTGTTTAACTCCCAGCATTTGCCTGCAGATGAGGGTCCTTGAATCTTACATTCATTAGCTTCACTGAGACTCACTCGAGTCTTTGGTCTTCCCCTGACCTTTCCTTTCTCCCTTTGCCCATCCTTCACACCACCATCAGAGTCCTCTCTCCCTCTTAGGACACAGCTAGAAGCCTGTCGTCTGGCTGTTACCCACTGGGTGCCTGGGCTAAGATGGACACATTGTTCCTTTGAAAGAAGACAGAAAGTATTTTTCAATTCTCAACCACTGTGTAGCCAAAATCTAACCTGTAGTGTGCAGACCTGAGCTCCCTTAGCCACTAAGAATGTGACCCTGCACAAGCGACCGAACTCTGCTTGTGTCCTCATCAGTAAAATGAGGATTAAAATTACACATATCTTGCAAGTTATGTCAAGATTAAATGAGAGAGTGCATGAGGCATACTTAATCACAGGACCTATAATATAATCAGTGCTCAATAACTTGTCTAAAATGATTATTTCAGAGTAAATACATACAGGAAAATGATACATATTTAACATTTGATTGTGCTACTGAAATCAGGCAGTAGATTTAAGTCTAGAGTAGGGATAGCTCATCATTTTAATTTAGCCTTTCATTGTTACTGTCAGTGTGTTACTTGAGATTTTCACTTAGGCCAGGATCTTTTGAGCAGTGTTCACAGACTCACTGGATTTCCTTGGTCTTCCTCAGATCACCACCCATGCCTCAGCCAAAGAAGATGTGCATTGATCTTTTTACATTTGGATGTTTAAACATATTTTCCCTCAGGAAAGGATCCTTTAGGAAACACAAGTTTTAAATAGTTAGCAGTAGCTGTGTATAGTGTGGGGATGAGGAGCTCTAAGCATCTTATTATATGTCTGATGGAAAAACTCATTGAAGCTTGCAGGGATCAGTCATATTCATCTGATTATATTAGTTAAACAGTGTCTTTTTTTCTCCTAGTAGTGTGTGTGTGTGTGTGTGTGTATATGTGTATGTGTATGTGTGTGTGTTAGTTGCTCAGTTGTGTATGACTCTGCAACCCTGTGGACTGTAGCCCCCAGGTTTCTCTGTCCATGGGATTCTCCAGGCAAGAATACTGGAGTGGGTTGCCATTCTCTTCTCCAGGGGATCTTCCCAACCCAGAGATTGAACCTGGGTCTCCTGCATTGCAGGCAGATTCTTTACCATCTGAGCCACCAGGGAAGCCCCCTAAGGGTATAAGTCTGGAAAAAAATTATTTTTCTTCCCTCAGTTCTCCATTTCTGAAGTGCGCAGTGTTCCATCTAGCCTGACCTGCTATATGGTTTGTAACCATCCTTGTGTGGTTTTTCCTTCCTCTCTTCAGCCTCTACTTTCCACTTTCACTTAACACCACGAGGAAGCCTGGAGCATAGATGCTTGGAATAGTCTCCATGGCAACTGGGCTGGGTACTAATAAGGTCAAGGCTGTGTTTTCCATCCATCTTTGCACCTGTTAGTTTCACGAATAGAAGCTACCTTCCTGCAGCAAAGCCCATATGTACCCTGTCCTTGGCCAGCTGTCTCCCAGAGGCGGGCAGCCAGGCACATGGGATTCAGAGTATATTTATAGCTCGGGATATACTCATCAGTATTAGAAAAGCTCGAAGCTGAGTCACTGATGTCTTCTTCCGCGGTTATGGCAGCTCTCACTTGAATGCCAGCGTTCTCTTACAGAGTAGATCTTTGGGGCAGATATGTCTCCATCAGAGAGGAAGGATTTTTATCTGCGAGGCTGTAATGGGCACACCCAGGCTTCTGCAGAGGGATCCAAGGGGAGCCAGGTTCCTAGAGAAAGGCTGGGCTCTCCCTCCTGCTGCTCTGGGTAAGCTATAGATGTCTGTCCATCCTTTTATCCCCTCAGACATCTGTCCCTCTGCTGTGGTTCCAAGTGCATCACACAGGCACCATTCCAAACCACAGACAGTCCTTCACACACTCTGTGCCCAGCACTGTGCTCAGTGGGGTCCCTGCTGACGTCTCTGAATCCTCAATTCCGGAGTTTAGGGATTATAATCATTCCCATTTTATGTGCAAAGAAACAGAGGTACTAACTCACTTTCCTAAGGTCAACAACTATTTAGAGAGATAGCGGCATCCTCCCATGCTCACTTCTGTTTCACTTGAGTCCTCAAAAAGCTGATCCTGACTAATGAGTCAGATCAGAAATGTGACCTCCAGGCCTGTTATGTGGTGATAGCAGTTAGTTATTTCCAATCGAATCGTGGATGCTTTTCCTGTGAAAAATCGATACAGAGCGGTAAGGATGGGGGACTTCCCTGGCTGGTCCAGTGGTTAAGACTCCAGTTGAACTAGAGTTCAGTCCCTGGTTAGGGAACTGGGATCCTGTGTGCCACATGGTACAGCCAGAAAACTAAAAAAAGTCATCTTATTTTTAAAAAATGCCACAGAAATAGAATATGTTTTATTAGTTTCTGGTGGCTGCTACAACAAATTACAGCCAGTTTAGGGGAGTAAAACCCCACAGGTCTATCTTATGCATTCTGGAAGTCAGATGTCCGAAGTGGACCGCACGGTGTCGGCGGGGCTGTGCGCCTTCTGCAGGCCCTCAGGGAGAGTCTGCTTGCTTATCTTTTCTGGCTCATGGCCCCTTCCTCCATCTTCAAAGCCAGCAACGACTGATCGAGTCCTCCTCGTGTTGCTTCACTGTGATCCCCAGTCTCCTGCCCTCCACCCCCCACAGTTAAGGACCCTTATAATTATGTTGGTTCCACCTGGATAATCCAAGATAAGCTCCTCATCTTGAGCTCGGCTGATGAGCAGCCTTCCATCATAATTCTCTCTGCGTGTGAATAGCATGAGCAGGTTTCGTGAACTAGAACGTGGATATCTGGGATGGAGGAGATGGGCATTATTATGCCTTGTTGCTGTTGTTCAGTCACCCAGTTGTGTCCGACTTTGCGACCCCACGGACTGCAGCATGCCAGGCCTCCCTGTCCCTCGCTGTCTCCCGAAGTTTGCCCAAGTTCATGTCCATTGCATCGGTGATGTCATCCAACATCTTATCCTCTGTCACCCCCTTCTCCTCTTGCCCTCAATCTTTCCTAGCATCAGGGACTTTTCCAGTGAGTCGGTTCTTCACATCAGATGACCAATATACTGGAGCTTCAGCTTCATCAGTTCTTCCAATGGCGATGGGGAGTTGATTCAGGGTTGATTTCCCTTAAGATTGACTAATTTGATCTTGTGGTCCAAGGGACCGCAATTATTCTGCCTTCGAGATGCATATATCAGAAGCTAGAGTTAAAATGCAAGAAACATGACAGTTCCCCAAAGCATGCAGTTAGAACCTGATTCAGTTAACCTCGACAGTCCAAACTAAAAGCAACAACAACAGTCTCATAACAACTTGCAGTCTTAATGTAGGAAATAACAACATTAATTTTGCTAAATTCAAAAATATTCTGGTTCTGAGGCTGATCCATGATCTCTTGTCTTCAGTTAATCGATGGCAAGGAAATAAAGCAGCTGAATGTCCAGTGGCTGCGTGCACACATGGGCATCGTGTCCCAGGAGCCCATTCTGTTTGACTGCAGCATCGGCGAGAACATCGCCTATGGAGACAACAGCCGGGTCGTGTCCCAGGAGGAGATTGAGCGCGCGGCCAAGGAGGCCAACATCCACCCCTTCATCGAGATGCTGCCAGACGTAAGTCTCTCACCAGATGCGGTGCCTGGGAGCCTGTGGTTGTGATTTGTAAAGGGCTGGATCCCAAAGGTGAAGAGAAATGAGCAACCAAAACACCCCCGATGTAGACAAGAGTCTTCCCATCCCCGTCTATGTCATGTTTACCCAACCACCTGCCTGACTCCCTGTGAGCAGTCTGACTAAAAAGTACACGTCTGGGAGGCCTTTCCCTCCACATCAGGGCATGGGGCCCACAGAAGCAGGTGTGACCGTCCCCATCATTTCTCTCCCAACCTTCTCTCCCCTCCTTTAACCTTCTAGCCCATCTGTGGATATTGGGCCCTTCCTAAGGCTGGAACATTTAATGCATAACTTTAATCCCCTTCACTAATGATGAGGTCAGTTAGTCTGGGCATGGGCCAGCACCTCAGTGTCACCTGGGATCTTGTGAGAAATGCCCTACCCCAGACCTGCTACACCAGAAACTTGGAACTGGGGTCTAGGAATCTGTGTTCTGGTACCCCAGGTGGTAACTGATGCAGGTACAGTTAGAGAACCACTGGGCTAGGGGTTAACAAAGACAAATACTGAGAGTGATTATCGTCGAGCTTATGAAGTGTATCTTGCCCCCCTCACTTTGTCTGCCACAGAGCCCTGTCTTCCTGGGCTCTGGGCTGCGTCCACAGAACACGCCTGTACACATCAGAATTCTTTTCCTCAGTGTCTACATGTGGAAAGAAAAGGCAAAACCCCTTAAGTCCTACATTCTGTCCAAGGACCTACTTCTTCACCTCTGTTGTTCACACTAGGATTTACCTCATCCTGCAGCAGGACTGGTCTAGCTTCCTTCTCTCGGGGTTTACAGTCCTGCCTTTATCTGCCTCAGTGGGATCTGTATTGTGGCCATACAGCCTGGAAACCCCTCCACCTGCGTGGGACTCACTTCAGTGCATTGGCCTCCCTGGTGGCTGCAGCTCTGGGGTGGGCCTGTTGCAACCGTCTGACCAAACCTCCCGGAGCTCGCTCACACCATCAGCAGGTGGAGAGCTCTATGCTGAGTGCCACAGAATTAGGGTTGCTAGAAATAGCAAGCAAAAACAGGCAACCCTACATAGCACATGTGTTTTTTTTAATTGAAGTACAGTTGAACACAATAATTTACAGTGTTAAGTTCTGCCATACAGCAGAGTTGTTCAGTAACCTATATATGTACACATTCTTTTTTAATATTCTTTTTCATTATGGTTTTTATAGGATACTAAATGTGCCAAACAGTAAGACTTGGCTATGGATCCATCCTGTATACAGTAATTACTTCTGCTTTACCCCAGCCTCCCTCTCCATCGCTCCCCACCTTGCTCCCCTTGGCGACACGAGTCTGTTCTCTGTGTCCGCGAGTCTGTCTCGAAGCTAAGCTCACTTGTGTCATATTGTAGGTTGCACATGAGTGATACCATATGATATTTGTCTTTCTCTTTCTGACTTGCTTCACTTAGTGTGATAACCTCTAGTTGCATCCACGTGGCTGCAGATGGTATTATTTCATTGTCTTTTACGGCTGCGTGACATTCCATCGTATGTGTGCACCACACCTTTGGTAACTGTTCATCTGCCGGTGAATGTTTAGATTGCGTCCATGTCTCGCTACTGTGAATAGTGCTACTATGAACGTAGGGTGCACGTATCTTTTTGAATTAGAGTCTTGTCTGGATGTGTGCCCAGGACTGGGGTTGCTGGATCATATGGTAATTCTATTTTTAGTTTTCTGAGGAATTTCCATACTGTTTTCCATAGTGGCTGCACCAGCTTACGTTCTCACCAGCAGAGTAGGAGGTAGGACATGATTTAAAATCAAACTTTGCATGTCAGAATCAGAGCCCACAGTTTACAAAATTTCAGCCTGGTAAGAATCTGAGAATGAAAAAGGATAATGTGGTTTTCTAGGTTATACATTGCATTTCTGCTCTCACTTATTTACCCTATTAATTCCAGTCCTTATTGTCATATTTAATACTTAATTATCTACTGTCAGGAGAATTCTAAAAACAAAAGTAAATCAGGAGATTTCAGCTTTTCAAGTTAGATACCAAGATAGAATTTCTTGGCATCCATTAAAATTGTTGACGCTTTGGAAATAGTCTTATAAAAACAGACAGCAAAAGGTTAGCGTTCTAAGAATCTTCCCTTCCTCACTTTTTGAAATAATGCAGAGAGCATCACCTACTGGTCATAAATAAAATGAGCTTCAATTATATTATTCTGCATAGCCTGTTAAAATCAAATTTCCTTCCTCTGACCAGTCTTTGTCCCAAATATAGTGAAACCAGAAGGCTTGAAGAGACTAACATTGCAGCAGTAGTCTTCCTCAGGTTAATTTGTCCACACTAAAACATAATTTTTAAGACACAAATGTCTATTTTCAAGAAGACAAATTAATCCTGCCATTTAGAGCTATGAATTTGCTGTTAAACTCATCAACCCATTCTTAGCTTCTGAACCTCAACCTTTTTGTGTATATGGAAGTGGTTATCCTATTTTCTGCAAGCAGACTCTTTCTCACAGCTTTATCAGTTCTGCTTTTCATAATAACAAAACCCTGTTTACAGAAATACAACACCAGAGTAGGGGACAAAGGAACTCAGCTCTCTGGTGGCCAGAAACAGCGCATTGCCATAGCTCGCGCCCTTGTTAGACAGCCTCACATCTTGCTTCTGGATGAAGCTACCTCGGCTCTGGACACGGAAAGTGAAAAGGTGAGAATTTAAATTGGTCTCATTCACACTTGAAGCAGCTGTCCTTAGACGGTTTAAATTCGCACTACTGTCTTCTACGGTAAAGAACAAAATTCAGGCTGATAACAAACTTTGTTACTTTCAGTGGAATTTAAACACTTTCTGTAGCTGTCATTCAAGAGATCCAAGATGAAATGAGGCAGATTAGTCTTATAGCACGTGTGCTCCAAAAAATAGCCCTGGATCACTTTGTATTGATCCAAGAAGCTGCATTCAGGAGGCATGGTCCCATCTCTACTGACAGCATCTCCTCAACAACTATAGCAAAAAGTGGAAGCACCGAAAAATGTTTAAACCTGGCTGTTCCTTAGGTAAATACTAGCTATTGTTTTTAGTTTGAGAAAAAGTTGAGTATTCAGGTATCTGAATGATAAGCTCATTCTGAGATTTTTTTTTAATCTTTTATTGGAATATAGTTGTTTTATAATGTTGTACTGAGAATTATTTTTTAATCTTAAAAATACCAAAATTCAAAAAGCTGGCCCATGCCTAGGCTTCCTGACTTAACTGTGGTGCTAGACCAGAAGGATGCTGCTTGGATAAGCCCACTACTGAATGCTTTTAAATGATCGCAGGGGCTGTATTTATAGTCACAACTTGGAGATAGCCCCTACCCGAGAACTAACCCAAACTAGGATTCGGTATCTTCCGTATAACAGATCCCTTGCTTTGTGAAATATGTGTTGTATTCCACTGACACTGTTAAAGAAGCACTTATTGTTGGATACATTAATGGTGAGGCTTGTTATGAAGGAGGAACTCAAGGGGGAGGATTATCATGACCAGAGGTAATTTGTGTGATTATTGAACAGGTTGTCCAAGAAGCCCTGGACAAAGCCCGAGAAGGCCGCACCTGCATCGTGATCGCTCACCGGCTGTCCACCATCCAGAACGCAGACTTGATAGTGGTGTTTCAGAATGGCAGAATCAAGGAGCACGGCACACACCAGCAGCTGCTGGCACAGAAAGGCATCTATTTCACCATGGTCAGTGTCCAGGCTGGGACAAAGCGCCAATGAACGGTGACCATATAAGCTGTCAAATATTGTCTTATAGTATTTGTGTTAAAATATGGCATTTAATCAAAATTAAAAAGCGAACACTTACCAGAGAAACTATGTAGAGTTACTTATTTAACATTTCCTGCCGCAGTGGAAGATCCATCACACTCTGTTCTGGGTCTTCAGAGACTTTATAATTGAAAGAACAGAAAGAAGCATCATCAACGGGAGTAAATCAGTGGGTTTGATTGCATTAGAAAGGTTATTCCTTCCTTCCTTTCCTTTTTGTCACTCAGTCATGTCTGATTCCTTGTGACCCCATGGATTGCAGCCCACCAGGCTCCTCCATCCATGGAATTTTCTAGGCAAGAGTACTGGAGTGGGTTGCCATTTCCTTCTCCAAGAAAGGTTATAGAATAATTCAAAGTAGCTTTTGTTAATAAAGTGTATAATTGTTATTTATATTTTCTTATTCAAACTGTAACTGACTGCCCTGCTAAAAGATTACAGAAGTAGCAAAAAGTACTGAATGTTTGCATGTAGTGCCTATAATAAAACTAAACTTTTCTATGACTGGAGTCATCTTGTCTGAAGTGCCTGTAAATCTGTCATCTCTCAGCTGGACTATTGAAGATCATTTCTGCACTTTAAAAAAAGGAATTCTTTTAAAACACCCATTAATTTTGTAAGAATGGTTAAGCTGTATATTAATTCCTGTTGTACATGTCTTTTCACATTGGGTTCTATTCTACAAAGCCATGTGGCTTCTTCTTGAACTTGATCCTGCTGATTCTTGTATTTCCGCATTATGCTGACTCAGACCACTCACATGGATCAGTACAGGGTTTTGGGGGCAGAGGATGGAAGCTGTGAAGCATACTGTCATGTGTGTTGACTGTGTTGCACTGTTGTTATGAAGGGCTTTTACAGATTTTTCATCTTTTTGTACTTTTGAAAAACATTTGCATGTATTTATTTGGCTGCCCTGGGTCTTGGTTGCAGCACATGGGGCCTTCGATCTTCACTGCGGCATGCGGGATCTCTGTTTGCGGCATTCCCACTCTCAGTTGTGGCATGTGGGATCCAGTTCCCAGATCAGGGATCAAACCCTGGCCCCTTTGTCTTGGGAGCACAGAGTCTTAGCCACTGGACCAACAAGAAGGTTTTTTTTGCACGTTTCACAATAAAATTCTTCTTTTGTTTTGATATTGAATCACTTTTCCCAGTAAACTGGTCTCTTCCAAATTGATCCTTCTGGTGGCAGATGATTAAAATGTGCCATAAGTTTAAATACAATCAGAAAATGGTGCTCCAACTACAAAAAGACAAGCCAAAAAGCACTATAAACATGACTGAAAGGCACAAGCTGGGAGCAATATTTGCCACATTTATTATGAACAATTGGCATCCTGAAAATACGAAGAATTTTAAAAGGAACAAAAATGCCATCCCCTCCAAGGAAAAATGGGAAGAGAACATGGTCCAGAAATTCCCAAAGAAGAAACGCTGGAGAAAGAAAGTGCACGGTCCCAAAGAAATGCAGATTAAAATGACAAGCCCTTGAGGAGTGACATCAGCCTTGCGACAGAATAAGGCATCTGCCCTCTTTGTTTTGCCCTCAGCGACAGTAATTTGGCATTGAACCACGAACAGGAGTACCGTCTGGGAGCTGTGGCATCCAATACCCTGTGCCAAGGGGCCCTGAGAGGAAGGAGTCTTGCTTCCCTGCAAGTCGACTGGTAGGGATACAGACTTGGCCCTGACTGGACCCTGAAATAGCCTGTGAGCTGGCTCGAGCAGCGCCCCCTCCCCCCGCCACCAGCCTTGGTCCAGGAGCCCCTGGAAAACACTGTCTGAAACAGTCACCCACCGACCAGAGAGCCTTTGAGAAGTCTGGGCTTCCAGAAGAGAAGTTTCAGCCCGCCTTTGGAGCCCAAAACTGAGTTTGGATGCACTGAGAGAGTGGGAGGTGCAGCTTCACTTGACGTGCACCACCCTGCCCCCAAGGGGACCCAGCTCAGGGCCAGGAGAGATCTCATCCTGCAGTTTCACTCTGGGAAAGTGAGAGCTTGTGGGTGACACATGGCTTCCCAGTCCATGCAGGAGGCTGCCAAAGAAGCTCCTTTCTCTCTCCCCACATCCGGAGTCCTGAAACATGGACTGCATGACTGGGAGGCAGGAAGAGATGGAGATGGCAGGGAGCCCACTCAGGGCATTGAAGGCACACGGGTCCAGCTGACTGCACTCAACAAGCTTGTCCTGAAGCTGCAGGGGATGCCTCACCTGCAGCGCTCAGCATATGCTGTGCTGTGCTTAGTCGCTCAGGCATGTCCAACTCTTTGCAACCCCATGGACTGTAGCCTGCCAGGCTCTTCTGTTCATGGGATTCTCCTGGGAAGAATACTGGAGTGGGTTGCCATTTCCTCCTCCAAGGTATCTTCATGACCCAGGGCTCAAACCCAGGTCTCTTGCATTGCAGGCGGATTCTTTACCATCTGAGCCATAAGCGCTCAGGATACCTCACCCACAAATAGCCCCTGACCCTGTGGCCGGCTCCCTGTGTGCTCCCGGCAGCAGTGGCAAGAGCAGGACCTGGCTGATGACTGGTGAGCACACACAGACGGCTGAGCCAAATCTACCGGCTAGGGAGAAACTGCAAACTGAGCTTTAGGGCCACCTCTGGCAAAACAGGAGGAAGACAGACAGTACGTAGCCGGCAGCACTGCTGATCAAGAGAAGGCATATAAGCCTAAGGGTTCTGCCACAAGAGGGAGCAAGAAGTGTGGATGAAGTGCAATCAGAGGAAGTCAGCAAGCCTCAGAATCACTGGCAGGGCTGAAGGAAGATACTTCTCTCCTGAACCAGTTAATAAAGACAGGAGAAGGTGAATATTACTTCAGATGGGAGGACTGCAATGCAGACTTCAAGGGACGTGAAAAATTAAGGACACATGATACCACCAAAGGGTGACAGTGTTGACAAAACTTTAGAAATAAAAGCAGAGGAATCAAATAAATTGGAAATGAACGGGGAGAAACGACAGTTGATACCACAGAAATAAGAGATTACCATCAACAACTATACACCAACAAGTTGAATAACCTTAGGATAAACTGATAAATTCTTAGAAACATACACCATATCAAGACTGAATCAGAAATCAAAACTCTGAATAGACCAATAATGAGTAAGGAGATTAAGTCAGTAAACCAGAACCTCCCAACAAAGAAAGGCCCAGAACCAGATGGCTTCATTGGTGAGTCCTACCAAACATTTAAAGAATAACACCAATCTTTCTCAAACTCTTTCAAAAAATGGAGGAGGGAACACTTCCAAAGTCATTTTACAAAGCCAGCATTGTCCTGATTAAAAAGTCAAATAAAAACATTACAAGAAAACTACAGATGAATATGGGTGATCAATATAGGTGCAAAAATTCTTGACAAAATACTTGCAAACTGAATTTAACAGCACATTATAGGAATCATACAGCATGATCAAGGGGGTTTATCCCTAGAATACAAGGATAGTTCAACATAGGCAAATCAATAGTTTATTAATAAATTAATTCTATTAAATAAGATGAATAAAATGGAAAATAAAAGTAAGATAATCTTAAGAGATGTAGAAAAGAATTTGAGAAAATACAACATCCTTTCATAATAAAAATTTTTCAACAAACTGTATATAGAGGGAATATGTTGTTCAGTCACTAAGTTGTGTCTGAGTCTGCGACCCCATGGACTGTAGCCTGCCAGGCTCCTCTGTCCATGGGATTTTCCAGGCAAGAATACTGGAATGGGTTGCCATTTCCTCCTCCAGGGCATCTTCCTGAGCCGTGGATTGAACCTGCATCTCCCATGTCTCCTGCATTCCAGGCATATTCTTTACCTCTGCGCCACCAGGGAAGCCGTAGAGGGAACATACCTTAACAGAATAAAGGCCATATGTCGTGAGCCTACAGCTAACATCATACTCATTGGTGAAAGACTGAAAGCTTTTTCTCTAAGATCAGGAATGAGATAAGAGTCCCCACTCTTGTCTCCTAGTCAACATAGTACTGGGCATTCTAACCAGAGTAATCTGGCAAGAAAATAAATAAAAGGCATCCACATCAGAAAGGAAGAAGTTAGGTTGTCTTTGCAGATGATATGATCATATACACATACAGAAAACCCTACAGATTCTACCAAAAAATGTCTTTTTCTCCATGGCCTCTTTCACATAGCATAATGCCCTCCAGATTCATCTGTGTTGCCACAAACGGCAGGATTTCCTTCCTATGGCTGAACAGTATTCCATTCTAAGTATTTACTGTGTTTTCTTTATCTGGTCGTCCTTTGGTGGATACTTAACGTTTCTATATTTTGGCTATTGTGAGTAATGTGACAGTGAATATACAGTGCTGATTTTGTTTCTTTCAGGTACATACCCAGAAGTGCCATTGCTGTATCACGTGGTAGTTCTAGTTTTAATTTTTAAAAAAATGTGTTTTCTGGCTGCCCTGGGTCTTCACTGTGGCGCTCAGGCTTTCTCTAGTTGTGGTGCACGGGCTTAGTGGCCCCGAAGCACGTGGGATCTTTGTTCTCCGACCAGGATCAAAACCACGCCCCTTGCGTTGGAGGGTGGCTTCTTCGCCACCAGGCCACCAGGGAAGGCCCTGGTTTTATATCTTTGAGAAACCTTCACATTGTTTTCCCTAATTTGAAGCCACCAAAGTTGTGTTAATTGGTCACAGTAGCCTTGGGGAACTAATAGAAACCTCAGATAGGGGGAGCTAAACATGATGCTTTTATTTTATTTTACTTTTTAAAAAGAAGGGTAATGAGGTCTGAGATGAGTGAGAAGAGAGAAGAACGAGTGGCTATGAGAAATATCCAGAGTCTAGATGTGAGCGGTGGAGGGAGGGGAAGAAACTGGCTAGGAGAACGCCGTGACACGGGTGGAGGTGAGCAGCTCTCTTAGGAGGAAGGTAGTTTGTTCGCATGGCTTGAAGGTGACGTCATAGTAGAAGGTGTTTTACAGTGTGGCCCCTGGTTACTAACTAAACCCAGATGGGTCCCACTGTGTGCTGTTTGCTTGAAATCAGCTCTTTTATTTTCTTAATTCCATCCTAGGATTACCCAGCTCTGTCCAACTTTAAACAGTGATGATGATTTTTTTGTTCACCAGAACGAACTTCTGAATTTAGGCCAAAATGTGTTTCTGTTTCCTGATGCACACAGCAGCCGTTTGTTCCCAGGTCTCAGTAAGAAGAAGTGTTTTTGATTCCTTTTTCTTACTCATAACTTCATTTCAGATGCCTGCTTCTAGTTTATGAACCTTTTGAGGAAAGGATTGTGTCTTTGCATCACTTTGTTCTTTTGTCTGGCGGTGTCTTTAGTATATACTCAGTCAGGTTCAGTAAGTGTCTGCTCTTCTGCTAAGCGTTTTTTTAAATCTAGTATGTACCTTCCTCTCTGTTACTTTTGTTTTATCAAAAATTAAGATCTGAAAAGTGATTTGTTAATATAAGATACATAGATGTTCAAGCTAGTTTTAGAAAAGGCAGAGTAACCAGAGACCAAATTGCCAACATCTGCTGGATCATCAAAAAAGCAAGAGAGTTCCAGAAAAACATCTATTTCTGCTTTATTGACTATGCCAAAGCCTTTGACTGTGGGGATCACAATAAACTGTGGAAAATTCTGAAAGAGATGGGAATACCCGACCACCTGACCTGCCTCTTGAGAAATTTGTATGCAGGTCAGGAAGCAACAGTTAGAACTGGACATGGAACAACAGACTGGTTCCAAATAGGAAAAGGAGTACGTCAAGGCTGTATATTGTCACCCTGCTTATTTAACTTCTATGCAGAGTACATCATGAGAAACGCTGGGCTGGAAGAAGCATAAGCTGGAATCAAGATTGCCGGGAAAAATATCAATAACCTCAGATATGCAGATGACACCACCCTTATGGCAGAAAGTCAAGAGGAACCGAAGAGCCTCTTGATGAAGGTGAAAGAGGAGAGTGAAAAAGTTGGCTTAAAACTGAACATTCAGAAAACGAAGATCATGGCATCTGGTCCCATCACTTCATGGGAAATAGATGGGGAAATAGTGGAAACAGTGTTAGACTTTATTTTTTGGGGCTCCAAAATCACTGCAGATGGTTACTGCAGCCATGAAATTAAAAGACGCTTACTCCTTGGAAGAAAAGTTATGACCAACCTAGATAGCATATTGAAAAGCAGAGACATTACTTTGCCAACAAAGGTCCGTCTAGTCAAGGCTATGGTTTTTCCAGTGGTCATGTATGGATGTGAGAGTTGGACTGTGAAGAAGGCTAAGCACCGAAGAATTGATGCTTTTGAACTGTGGTGTTGGAGAAGACTCTTGAGAGTCCCTTGGACTGCAAGGAGATCCAACCAGTCCATTCTGAAGGAGATCAGCCCTGGGATTTCTTTGGAGGGAATGATGCTAAAGCTGAAAGTCCAGTACTTTGGCCACCTCATGCAAAGAGTTGACTCATTGGAAAAGACTCTGATGCTGGGAGGGATTGGGGGCAGGAGAAAGGGACAACAGAGGATGAGATGGCTGGATGGCATCATTGACTCAATGGACGTGAGTCTGAGTGAACTCTGGGAGTTGGTGATGGATAGGGAGGCCTGGCGTGCTGCAGTCCATGGGGTCGCAAAGAGTTGGACATGACTGAGTGACTAAGCACAGCATAGCATGGGATTGCTAGATCATATGGTAACTATTTTTTAATTTTATTAAGGAACCTCCGTACTGTTTTTCATAGTGACTGCAGCAATTTACATTCCCACCAATAGTGCAAGAGGATTCCCTTTCCTCCACACGCTCTCCAGCATTTATTACTTGTGGACTTTTTGATGATGGCCATTCCGGTGTGAGGTAATAACTCATTGTAGTTTTGATATGTATTTCTTTAATAATTAATGATGTTGAGCATCTTTTCATGTGCTCCTTAGCCATCTGTTTGTCTTCTTTGAAGAAATGTCTCTGTAGGTCTTTTGCCCATTTTTTGATTGGGTTGTTTGGTTTTTTTGTTATTGAGTTTTATTTGCTGTTTGTATGTTTCAGAAATTAATTAAGCTCTTGTTGGTTGCATGGTTTAATCAACCAGTAATATTGTTGGTTTTATTAGCTGTTTATATGTTTTGGAAATTAAGTTTTATTAGCTGTTTATATGTTTTGAAAATTAAGCTCTTGTTGGTTGCATGGTTTAATCAACCAGTAATATTGTTGGTTTTATTAGCTGTTTATATGTTTTGGAAATTAAGTTTTATTAGCTGTTTATATGTTTTGAAAATTAAGCTCTTGTTTGTTGCATGGTTTAACCAACCAATAATAAAGTTTGCAACCATATTGCATGGTTGCAAATATTTTATCTCACTCCATAAGTTATCTTTTCATTTTGTTTATGATTTTCTTTGTTGAGCAAAGGCTTGTAAGTTTGATTAGGTTCCATTTGTTTAGTTTTGCTTTTATTTCTGTTGCCTTGGGAGACTGACATAAGAAAACATTGGTATGATTTATGTCTGAAAATGTTTTGCCTATGTTCTCTTCCAGAAGTTTTATGATGTAATGTCTTATATTTAAGTCTTTAAGCCATTTTGAGTTTATTTTTGTGTATGGTGTTAGGCTGTAGTCTAACTTCATTAATTGCAGCTCTTGGCTTTTGTAATACCACTTTCTAAGGGACTTTTTCCCACTTTATATTCTTGCCTCCTTTGTTGAAGATTAATTGAACTTAGGTGTGTGGGTTTATTTCTGGACTGTCTACTCTGTTCCGTAGATTTGCTTTGTTCTTTTTCCTCAGGATTGCTTTGGCAATTCTGGGCCTTTTGTGGTTCCAAATAAACTTTAGAATTATTTGTTTCCCATTCTATGAAAAAAATGTCATGGGTAATTTGATAGGGACCACATTAAATCTGTAGAGTTCTTTGGATAGTATGGCCATTTTAACTACATGTATTAATTCTTCCAGTCCAAGAGCATGATTATTTTTCCATTTTCTTGATTCATATTTGATTTCCTTTATCAGTATCTTACAGTTCTCAGTGTATGAGTCTTTTACATCCTTGGTTAGATTTGTTCCTAGATATTTTTTTAATGGGATTTTAATGGGAGTTGTTTTTTTTTTTTTTTTTTGCTCTCTGGTAGTTCATATCACTGTAAAGAAATACAACCAATTTCTGCATATTAATCTTGAATCCTGATATCTTGCTGAATTCATTTTTCAGTTCTAATAGTTTTCATGTAGAGTCTTTAGAGTTTTCTATATAGAGCATCGTATCATCTGTATGCTCTGATAATTTTACCTCTTACTTCCAATTTTGATATTTTATTTCTCTCTTTTTTTTTTTTTTTGTCTGATGTTTTTATCTTGTTTTGCTTTATTCTTGCCTTATATATGTCAGCTTGGAGCTGAAGAAGATGAAAACCCAGAAATGCCAGTGTGTACAGACAAAAAAAGCCCCAACAAAAGCCAGCTCTCTCTGGCTAAAGGACCAGGAAAGAGACAGCCCAGCAAAACATAAAATGTGTAGATGGCAGCCTCTACTCTAGCCAGACAGCATAGGAAAAACGATGGTATGCTCCAGACCCATGCCTGGAAAGACTAAGTGGCAAACCTTGACTTCCACCCTCACGAGGCTGTACAAGTGCGCCCCAGCTTCACTGCCTGCCAGCAGGGAGCTGGCTTTTCATCCCTACCAGCAGCGATGAGGATTTGAGAAGAGGTGGCCTCGTGGAGGCTCAGGACTTTCATGTTGACAGTAACGAGGCTACCTCCCCATTGCAGTGTCAGTAGCGACCACGTGGAGAGCTGTAACAATGCACTCCCTCTCTGCCAAGCCAGGAGGGGATCAGTGGAGGCCTAGCAGGGAGTCAGCCCCGCTGCCTCTGCTCTACAGTAACAAGGAGCCCCTCCCACCTCAGTGTCTGTGGAAACCAAGTGAAGAATGACACCCTCTCTCTGGTGGGGCACTGTCCTCAAATCAAAGAGAACGAAAGGTTTCAGTGAGGTCTGGAATCTCAAAACAGAACACCTCAGATGTCCAAGTTTCAGTGAAATATCACTCAGCAGACCAATATCCCTTATCAATTTACATACATAAAGTATATAACCATTGGGAAAACTAAGAAAAGTACAGCAAGTCTCTGTATTTGTCTTACAACCATATATGAATTAATAAGCATCTCAAAATTAAAAGTTTTAAAAGAGTAGCAAAGGCGTGAGACAAAGAGAGTTGTAGATTCTACCTAATATTAGTAGAGTTCCAAAAATATTGCACAGATGATTGCAAACCCCAATTATTTTGCTTCAGTAGGTTTCTGAACATCTCACAACTCTCTCTAACGTGATTAAAGAACCCTTAAGATGCCACAATTTTAGGGCTAGGAAATAGTGCTGTGAGTAACAGAACTAACAACAAATGCAAACATAATGTTATTGTTCTTCTTTGTTATGTTATCCATAGGTATTTTAGTATGATATGAGCAAATATTATTAATCTGTTATGCAGTAAAGTATAATTTTTTGAAAATGTGCAGTTTTAGAATAAACTTAAGAGTCAACATTAATGACCCAAAGCATAGTGACCCTGCTGCTGCTGCTGCTAAGTCACTTCAGTTGTGTCTGACTCTGTGCGACCCCATAGACAGCAGCCCACCAGGCTCCCCCATCCCTGGAATTCTCCAGGCAAGAACACTGGAGTGGGTTGCCATTTCCTTCTCCAATGCATGAAAGTGAAAAGTGAAAGTGAAGTCGCTCAGTCATGTCTGACTCTTCGAAATCCCAAGGACTGCAGCCTACCAGGCTCCTCCATCCATGGGATTTTCCAGGCAAGAGTACTGCAGTGGGGTGCCATTGCCTTCTCCTGGGGCTTATTCATTCACTCTCCAACCTTGGCACCCCACACCCCTTCCTGTCTACCCAACTGTTACCATAATCCTCACAGGGCACAGAATTACACGAGGCAGTGTGACCTTGGGATTCTCAGTGTGCCATTACTCTATCCTGGAGGAAATGATATGACATCGGTGATTAATAATGATGCTTCTTCCCAACTGCTTTAATTTTAACTTCTGTCATACCTTGGCAAGTCTACCCTGGTTTAAGAGGGTGTAAGGAAGAGTTCAGTCTTCCGAGGTGGCATCAGTGGTAAAGAATCCACCTCCCAGTGTAGGATACACAAGAGGTGGGGGTTAGATCTCTAGGTTGGGAAGATCCCCTGGAGTAGGAAAGGACAACACACTCCAGTATTATTTCGCCTGGATAATTCCACAGCGAAAGGAGCCTGGCAGGCTACAGTTCATGGGTCCCAAAGAGTTGGACACGATTGAACACACACACAGTGGGCAAGGAAGAGATCATTGGAAATATCCATTAAAGCCAGTTACATTGGAAATCAGCATTACCCTTGTCCTTAACATCTTACAAATGCCTTCCAAAGTGCTGGAGCGGAGTTAGATGAATTTTATAATGAGCAAAGAAAAGTGAGACCCAAAGGGAAGGCTTTTTAGGAGATAAGAGGTCAGAGGTGGAGAGAAATTTTTGTTTTTCAAGCAGATAAGGTTTTTGAAAAGAATTTTGGGAGAAAATTGTAAGATTGAACATGGTTTGAAAGCAGTGAAGATAAGAGAAATTATGATCTATCAACTTGGAGAGGAAGATGCAAGATTTAAGCAGGGGTATTGGCAGCAGGAAATTTGGAAACAGAATGTAGCGAAGTGCTAAACTGTTAGTTGCTCAGTTGTGTCCGACTCTTTGTGACCCCATGGACTGCAGCCTTCCAGGCTCCTCTGTCCATGGAACTCTCCAGGCAAGAATACTGGAGTGGGTAGCCTATCCCTTCTCCAGGGGATCTTCCTGACCCAGGAATTGAACCAGGGTCTGCTGCATTGCAGGCAGGCTGTTTAACAGCTACTAGTGAAGCACCAGTGCAGTGTGGTGACATGCAAATATAACAGTCAAAGATAACATCTAACAGTCTGTCTTCAGAGATGAAAAGTCTGAGAATTGTTAGCCACAAAGACAATATAGCGGGAGAAACACTGCAGAGAATATTACCATCGAGCTGAAAGTCCACTGGACAGAGAGCCGATTCCATCATTTTCTCTGCAGAGAAAACTGTTGCAAATTAGTACACATGTAAATATAAGATATATAAAATAGGATATTCAATTATTACAATGTAATATTTTGTAAAATATACAAAATTACAATGTAATATTATATAAAATATACAAAATATTAAGTATTTTAAAATACTTTGGTAGATGGAGTTTGTTCTTCCCTTTGGCTCTTAGTTATAAGACATTCTTTTTTGCATGTAAATCTTTTATGCCACAGCTTAAAGCTAGGGATCTATTCAGTACACATTTAATAACCTTCAAGTGCTTTGGGGACAGATACAGAGATAGGCATGACTCTGCTGGCACAAGTCTTCCCCAGGGAGTCCTAATTCCATTCACTTTTTAGGAATTGCGATTTCCTCACTGTTAAACTGAGAATAATACCACCTCACTTGTTTACCTTGAACGCGCTGCTTCTTTTGAGATTTCAATGAGGTGATACCTGTGTTCGATGGCTTCATAATTTTATAAAAACTATAGAGATCTGATTTTTGTATTGATATATTCTCAGTCCGTTTTGAGGCAGGAGCTGAGACCTGTTTTTCTTGATGTCCTCAAATCCTTGTATAAGGTCTGGTACTTAGTAAGTATGGGTAGCAAATATTGGCCACCTCATTGAATAAAGCAGAGAAAAATACCTTTTTTTCCTTGGGTCTGATGTATTACTGAGGTGACAATAAATAGCAAGCATAGTCATTTCATAAATTGTATAGTAGACTAGGTGGTGGGGAATGATGTGGGGAGAAAAACTGAAGTAGAGTAAAGGGGAACTGGGAGTCCTGGGAGGAAGAGATGCGGTTTTCAGGCAGGTCAGGAGTGGTCTCATCGACAAGATGGGAATGGAGAGGAGACTTGTAGGAGGTGAAGGTTTTAGCCGTGTGAATATTTGGGGAAGAGACTTCGGGGCAGAGGGAACAACTAGCACGGACACCCTGAAGTGTAATTCCATCTTGTTTGAGGAGCATCCAAGAAGCCGGTGTGGCTGGCAAGGAGTGAGGGAGGGGGAGGCAGAAAATGAGGTCAGAAACATTGCAGAGAGGGCAGCCACTGCAGGCCAAGGCTCCCAATGGACTGGGGCCTCTGGGGAATTAGGACTTGAGGGATCACGTGATCGGACCCACTTTTCAGATGAATCACTCTGGCTTCTGCTTTGAGAATGAACAAAGGCAGGAGAGGAGGCAAAGACAGGAGCAGAGGAGACTGAAGAAGCTACTGCAGTCAGTCAGGTGAGAGATGAGAGCAGCTTGCACCATGCTGGTAGAACTGGGGAGAGACAGATAGTCAGACCCAGGCAGCGCAGTGATAAAGTACCCGCCTACCAATGCAAGAGACGAGGAGACCCGGGTTCGATCTCTGGGTCAGGACGATCCCCTGGAGAGGGAAATGCAACCCACTCCAGTATTCTTGCCTGGAGAATCCCATGGACAGAGAAGCCTAACAGGACCAATAGTCCAAGGGGTCCCAAAGAGTCAGACATGACTGAGCAACTGAGCATATATTTTGAAGCCAGAACCTATAAAATCTTCTCATGGAGTATGAGGTGGGGAAGAAAGAGAAGAATGCAGGATGACTCAATATTTTTGCTGGTCATCTGGATGGTGGAGCTGTCAACTGAGAAGGAGAGACACCTGTTGGAGAGGCCAGTTTAGGGGAAAGGTCGAGTCAAGGTTGGGCACGTTAAACATCGAAGTAGAGAGATCGAAGATGCACTTGTATATATGAGCCAGGAATTCAGGAAGGAAGTCTAGATTAGAAAAAAAAATTAGACATTATTGGGTACAGATAGTATTTAAAGCCATGAGACCGGCTGAGATATCAGAGGGAGTGAGACTAGGCAGAAAAGATTCACCGTCAGCCTTGGAGCACTCCAGTGTCGGCTAAGAGGCAGAAAGAAGAGGCACAAGCTGAAGGACACTGAGAAAGAGTGACCAGTAAAGCCGAATAAAATCCAAGAAATATGTGGTGTCCTAGAATTCAAGTGAGGAAAATGTATCAAGGAAGAGAGAAAGATAAATCTGTCAGCTGCTTGAATTTGTTAAGTCAGATAAGGACAAAAAATTGACCTTTGGAGGTAGCACAGTAGAGGTTATCAGTGACTTAACCAGGGCAGTTTTGGTAGTGTGACAGGTCAAACTCCTGATGAGTGTGTTTCAGGGAGGACAGGAGGACAGGAAATGGAGAAAGTGATGGAACTCTTAGTAGCTTAGCTGCAAAGAGAAGGAGGGAAAGGCAGTGGCAGTTAGTAAGAAAAGCGGGGTCAAGAGAGTGTTTTTTAAGATGAAGAAACAGGGGTGGTCCAGCAGGGACAGAGAAGTTGACAAGGCAGGAGAGAGAGGAATCATGTCTGCTGAAGAGCTCATTCCCGAGGAGCTGGGATCCACAGCATCCAAGTACAGATGAAAGGACTGGTTGCAGATAAGGGCACGGGTAGTTCATTGGAGAAGCTGGTTCATTCAGGGAAGGCGGGTGCTGGGTGCAGATGCTGGGCAGTGGGTAGGTGTCACGGCGGGAGATTGTGGCAGTTCCCTTCCAAACACTGTGACTTTTATCAGTGAAATAAGAAGCATAGTACTTCAGCAGAATGTGAAGACATAAAATGACTGAAAGATACTTGAGGGAAAAGGAAGCATGAAGCAACGGTCTGACACAGTGGAGGAGTGAATAAGGAGACAGTCGCTATTGGGCAGCAACGGCGGGAACACGCCAGTGGATCAGACAGCAAAAACTGTTCTTATGAAGCTTGCATCCCTCAGAATGGACAATAAATAATAAGCATAGTAAATACATTACATATATAGTAAAGGATCACTTCGTTTCATGGTGGGACAAGTCAAATGGTTTTGTGTCTTTCTTTAGCCATGCTCTGTTGCATGGTGGAAGCTTGCAGTATTTGGATAATTTAAATTAGCCAGAGTTGTGGTTTTACCAAGAAACCTGATAAAGAGAGAAGGCAAGGGGTTGTAGATGTCTGTAAGATGAGTGGAAGACAGCACACCAAAATAGGAACAGTTAAAATATGCTAAGATCAGTGAATTGGAGGAAGAAGATGTTTTAACCATCCACTACATTTGACCCATCTTCTCCATCCCCACTGCCCTGCACTAGTTAAAGTGGTGGCTAAGAATACAGGCAGGATTAGAATTCTGGCTCCGTCAGTTATAAGATCTGTATTCTCTTTCACTTTAATTTTGTTTATCTCTGTCCAAAATGTATTGCCTTAATCACTATTGTCCAGTAAGGCAAATCTCTGTTGCAAAGAGCTGACTCACTGGGAAAGACCCCAATGCTGGGAAAGATTGAAGGCAGGAAGAGAAGGGGGCGACAGAGGATGAGAGGGTTGGATGGCATCACTGACTCAACGGACATAAGTTTGAGCAAACTCCAGGAGATAGTAAAGGACAGGGAAGCCTGGCGAGCTGCAGTCCATGGGGTCACAGAGAGTCCAACACGGCTTAGCAACTGAACAACAAAGGCAAATCTCTGAATAATTTTCCTAAATAAACGTGAAATAACTTCTCAGGAAAAAAGGTTGAGAAAAGTTATCACTGGCTAGAGGAAGCGTTCTTTAAGTAAAAGGAAAATGATCCAAGATAGTGGCTCTGAGGTGTAGGAAGAAATAAAGAGAAAGAAAAGGATAATACATGTATAGATAAATCTAAATGATAATGAATATAAAATAATTTCTCACAAGGGTCATAAAAGATAGAAAAAAATTAAAGTACATGACAATAGTAGTGTGTAAGAGGTGGATAAATGAGGTTTGAGAATTTTAAAGTCCTTGCATTGGCCTGGAAGAGGAAAAAGTACCACTGTTTAGTCAAAGATAGGTCATAATCTCTAGGAAACAGTTAACTGTTAAATATAAAATGAAATATGCACTTATTAAATCAAAAGAACCAAATAATAAAAATAATTTTAAAAAGCAATAATTAAGATTAAAAAAGAAAGAACTAATGGAACATGTAGAAAAAGTAAGATGGAGGGAAGGATATTAACTCTACATCAATGAGAACAAAGCAGGATTATCTCAATATCCTACCAATAAAAGAAAGTTGAGATTTCTTATAGCCTGAATGTCATGGCTCCATGATAAATTCCCCAGTTTATCACAGTGGCTTAAATACTGTTTTGTAATGACTGGATGGATGCACCAGGTAAGCCTGTTTTACTGTTATTAGATAAATGTAAAAGTAGCCCTTGGAATGGGCTGTAACACAGGCAAATACATGAATACAGTCATGTGGGCGTGGCTTCTCTCTCCCCACACACAGGCCCCAGACACAAGCAACATACAATGAGCACTTTTTATAGGGACAACTTTATGAACTGACTCTGACGGGAAAATGTCATGTTCCTGTGTGTTGGTTTTTTGGTTTTGTTTTGTTTTTTTTTTAGTTCAGAAGCTTCCTACTATGTCACGTGTCTACCTTTTCACTCCCCCAAGATGTCTTTTATAGAAACTGAAGAGGCTACCATCTCCTTACAGGCTACTGAGCTTTATAATGTTCTCCTGTCACCACCAAGCTTTCTTTCAGCTCAACAATTTCAGTTGCTTTAATTGTAGGGTATTTTTAAAATAGTGATCTGATCACCTGTTAGACTTGTGAAGAAGAGGAATTCTGGTTGATCAAAGAAGAGAATCCTCCTGATTGTGGTAGATGGGCTAAGAAGAAAAAACATTTTTAGGAAAACCTGTAAATAAATTCATTTTTAATAATTCTAGAACATGCCACAGTTCCAATCAACTCTAAGTCATCTCTTCAAATCAGGTTCTTCCTAGCTCAAGGTGATATGCAGAGCGGGGCAGAGATAAGTGGCATATTTTAGAGTGAGTGCTAGAGCTCCTGGCTCTTATCCCAGTCTCTCCTCATCAGCCTCTTCTGATCTTGTAACTATTAATACTAGGTACCTCTTATATGCCAAGGACTTTACACACATTATGTCTAATCCTAATAACACCTCAATTTTACGGTTTCCGTAAAATCAAGAATTAAGTAAATTGCCTAAGGCCAAACAGTAAGTGAACAGGTGAGATTCCAAGGTCTGCCGACCGCACTTCCTCTTGTAGGATGCTCTTTGTTAATTTTCTCTGGGAACCCGAGAAAGCCACGGGATGACTTCTGTGTTAACAAGACAGCGGGAGCAAGGCCCAGCAGGTAACCCTGCTACCTGGTTGGGAAGAAGGGAAGCCACGTTTATGGAGTGTATTTTGTTTCAGGCTCAGTACCAGCTCCTTCTGCCTTCTTAGTTCATTTATTCCTCACGGCGACCTAGTAAGGGGGGTGTTTTATCCTTATGTTACCATGTGAGGAAACTGAGGCTTAGAGAAGCGAGAGTGTCCAAGGTGACATAACTAGTAAGATAGGAAGCTCTGAGTTTGGATCCCACTGGCTTCAAAGCTGTGATAACATGCTGCTCCCTGTTTTAGATTTTCCCTTTAGGAAGGAGCGTGGCGGTTCATGAAAAGGGATGAGAAAACCACACAGAGGATTCCCGTGTGAATCCTACACCTAGAGTGCGAGGTGTAGAGACACCTGAGCACAGGGAGAAGTGCAGGATCAGAGCAGGATGCCAGGAGAGGACACTGGAGACTGGACCCTGGTCCTGAGGACGCAGCCACAGGCGAGATTCGACCTCTCTGGGCTTCAGTCTCCTATTAGAAAGGGAGTGGACGAGAAGCGGTTGAATTTGGCGATTTCTAAAGAGCCCTCCAGCCCTAAAGTTCTGTGCCTCTAAGTGTTGAGAAGGCACCGGCTGCATTATCCTGCGAAGAGCTTAATGCGATGTTTTGGGCGGCCCTGCCCCGTCCTCAGCATCCCAAGAGACGGGTGGCTTCGGTGCCCCCCGGGTAGCAGACCCGGGGATGCAGAAGCAGCGGGAGGCGAGCCTAGGGGTCTCTCGTGTCCCTCAACTGCCCCATCATTGGTGAGCATGTACAAACTGTCCCCCGCAAGGCTTCAAAAAGAAAACTGCACTGAAGGAGTGTGACAGTCACTCTGGAGGGCTCGAGTGGCCCGCCAGGCGAGGCTTTCGGAACCCCCAGCGGCACCAGGCTGGTCGCGGGGCTAGCTGCTCGCCGGGGGTGGGCGCAGCGGGGGGCGGCGCGCCGGGCACCCTTCCCCGCGGGGTGTGCGGAGCGAGCCTGGTGGCTGGAGCGCCTCCGGCTTCAAGAGGCGTCGCTGGGGCAGGACACTCTCCGGGACGGGCGGGGGCGGGAGCGAGCAAAGTCCCAGGCCCCGCAGCCCCGGCGCCCAGCGGCTCGGCCAGAAACAGGCGCAGTCCCGGGTGAGGGAAGCTCGGGAAGGTGGGCTCCGGGCGGCGGGCAGCGTGGCATCCGCGCGGTCCTCCCGGGTCCCGGCGACCAGTCTGCTGGCCCCGAACCCCGGCGGGGTGGGGAGGGGGGTGTTGTGAGGAGGCTGGGCGACCTCCCCAACCTGGGGCTGGTGCCCCTGGACCTGAGACTGGTTTCTCCCCAGGCGGAGATGGATCCAGAGGTGGGAAGGATCGCAACATTCCGGATCACCGAGACCAGGGAGGACGGATTTGAACTGGGCGTCAGCAGGTACATCACCCTCGGCCACCGCTTTTCTCGTTACACGCGAGTCAGCAGAGCCACATGGAGCCGAGCAAAGAAGTTGAGTGGATGATGCCTTTGGCCTTTGTTTTGGAGTTTCCTTAGAGTCTTTTCTGTGGTTCTGACTTTACCCAAGGAATGTCACTGAGGTTTCTTTTGCGACAGGCTGGCTTTCCTGGTGGCTCAGTGATAAAGAATCCCTCAGAGACGCAGGGATCCCTGACTTGGGAAGATCCCCTTGAGACGGGCAAGGCAAGCCACTCCTGTATTCTTCCCTGGAGAATCCCCATGGGCAGAAGAGCCTGGTGGGCTACAGTCCTCTTGTGGCAAAGAGTCAGACACGACTTGGCCAATAAACACCACCAGGAAAAAGAGCATGGTTGAAGGCCCCCCTTCCCTTTGTGCAGGGCCCTTCCATGAGCATGTGTGGTGTAACACTCCTTGCATTATGGAGCTCACGACTTTTCCAGAAATCTCTCATAAGCATCGTCTGATCTTCCGGGCTTAAAGAGCATCAGACCCCTGCTGTTGATAGTTGTGCATTTTAAACAAGTGTAGTGAAGCAGGCAGCTCCTTCCTCCACTCATTATTCCTCTTCCTCCTCATTTTACCCGCCTTCCTCTCAGCTCTCCGGTTCCCTCTTTCTCCCCTCTGGGGGGTGAGGGGTGAGGTGGGGAAGGGAACCTTGAGCGGCCTGGGGCGGGTTACCTGCGCTTCCAAAGAAACTGTTGCTCAAATGCCAGGGGGAAACCTCTGCCTTTCTCTGCTTGCCTGTCTTTCTCCCTGTGCTGGCTCTTTGGCCCCAAGGGCCCTTGTCACTCTCACTTCTCCACCTTAGTAGGGGCAGAAGCAATCAGTAAGTGGCATGCTGGCTTTGTCCCTCTTTCACTTTGAGGACAGTGAATCGTTTTTGCCTTCAGCCTCAAAATTTATGAGGCTGTTGTGGTCTCTGAGTTCATGCCAAGCCACCCAGAACCAATTGACCTGTGTCATCCAGTGATCACCCAGAGGGACAAACTTATCAGGTTCTGTAGTGGGTCCTCAAGCTGCAAGTGGCCTGATTAGTTAACAGAGAACATGCCTATCTGGTGGTTAAACCGGGGCATTATTTTAGTCTGTTAATTTCTTCATACAATAATCTTGCTTTATTTCTTCTACGTACCATGGTATTCATTCACAGAATATCTAATTTGCCCTATAAAATTGGAAAACCGATGGGTGGTATTTTTTCTTCTAGAAAAATGTGGTTTTCATTCGCTGGCAATTTAGGCTGGAATTGACTGTGAATCTATAAATAGGTGGCATTTTCTCCAAGAAGTCTATTTCTGTGTTGCACGGGCTAAACATTGGTGAGTGTACAGAGGGGTTACCCCTGCAAAAGATGCAGTAACACAGCAGAACCCAAGGGAGTTCTCAGAAGTGGAGCTCACAGCCTTGTGTTGGGAAGAAGACAGTTCAAAGAGTATAAAAGACTAAGAAAAAGTTAAGATTATGAACTTAAGTGTAATGAGACACACTTTTATAAAAAATGGACCAAAACTTGCATGCTAAAGGAAGTTCAGCTCACTTCAGTGATCCAGGGAAAACTGAGTTCCATGGTTGTTCCGATCACACAGTTTCACCTGTCACATTCTTCTGAACATATTTCATTGCAGATGTCAGTCCTTTGATTTCAGAAAATGTTCCAGATAGTTTGGGATCAAGTCCTGTGAATAAAACTTTACCTGGAAATTTAAATAAATGCATTTAGGTAAAAAAAGTCTGCTCTCCTACAGTTAGCATTTATTTATTATTGAGAATAGATGTAAACAATACATATGCTGAATAGTAGTTGCTAAAATCTTGCAAGTAGTCTTTATATGCCATGGAATTAAAGCCCAAGATACATAAAAGAAAAATATTACATCAAATTCCATCTTCCTGCCTAAGGGGAGAACCAGATTATGTTTCATTCCATACCCAAGACTGAAGAAGCAACAGCATTTCCAACCTAAAACCAAATTAATAGCCTGTGCTTCTGAGACAAATTATCACCAAAGGGCATCAGATATCCCAGACCAGGAAACCAGGGGCACTCTTGGGCTTTAAGTAATATAAAGTTAGATCTATGCAAATATGTGATCATTTGTGAAAAAGAAGCATCCATAAACTATTTTCCCAGGGGCACTTAGTCCTTCAAACAATTGTTAGCAGGTAATGAATGCTATGGGAACACGTTAATTAAGCCTAAAGAAATCAGGAGTGCAAAAAAGCAATTTTAAATAGGGTAGTTAAGGTAGGTCATATTGAGAAGGCAATATTTAAGCAAGAACTTGAAAAAAAAAAAAAGAGAGAGCTGTGTGGCATATATGTACCCCTCCCAGCAGAGGTAATGCAGACCCTGTGGGGGGACGTGTTTGGAGTGTTCACAGGACAGCGGAGGCAGAGAGACCTGGGTGTCTGGAGCAGAGCTGGCAGGAGTGGGAGTGGGCGCTGTGCTGAGAGAGGCAACAAAGAATATCATGTGGGGCCGGAGAGGCCAGTGTAAGGATCTGGCTTTTACTCTGAGAAAAGTGGAAGCCACTTGTAAGCCTTTGAGCAGAGTAGCAGCATAATATGACCTGAGAGTTTTTTTTAAATTTGTTGAAGTAGAGTTGATTTCCAATGCTGTGTTAATTTCTGCTATACAGCAAAATGATCCACTATTCATATATATATGTATATATTTGCACACACATTTTTTCATGTTCTTTTCCATTATGATTTATTACAGGATGTTGATATAGTTCCCTGTGTTCTTCAGGAGGACCTTGTTGTTCATCCATCTTATGTGTAATAGCTGGCATCTGCTAATCCCAAACTCCCAATCCGTCCTTTGCCTCTTCCTCCTCTTTAGCAAGCCTGTGACTTGTGTTTTTAAATGATGACTCTGAGTATCGTGTTGCAGATAGACTCAAGTGGGCATAAGCGGAAGTGGAGAAACAAGGCAGGAGTTCTCCGTGCTGTTAGAATAGTTATGAAAGTGGCGAAGAGTGAGCGAACTCCAGATGTAGTTTGAATGTAGAGCCGACAGGATTTCCTGACTGCACCCCCTGTAATCATTCAGAAGAGTGGCCTTTACTAATTTTAGATCAATATGTACCTTTTTAGCACATGAAGCATTAACTGATCTTGCAGACGTTGTTGACATGGTCATCTTCCTTCTGCGCATGCGTGCTGCAAGGCAGGTGACCATTCCCCGGTTATCCAGAGATTCCTGTAGTGCCTTGGACAGTTACCTTTGCACTTGATCATTGCCTTACACTGCGTGTTAAACTGGATAATTTCGACAGTTTGTGGACATCACTCTTTTACATTTGAAAATATAATATTCAAATATGGCAACTACTTAAATTTATATTCAGTTGACTGTGAAATATTATGTAAGAGTTTTTAAATTCAAAAATTTAAAAATTTTATATATAAAAAAAATATATATATATTTTACAGCAGCCAAGCTAAGGAAAAAATGAAGAAAGTACATTTGATTGGACCATTAACATTGGTAAGCTGTGAAATACTAAGTTTGAATCCGTTCTGCCTTCATTTACGTTTGATGTCTTGGATCTGTGGTGAGAAGTGCTTTAAGCTTGTCTGCAGGCAGCGGCAGATGTCCTGGATTTGCTCATTGCATTTAATGGCCCACATTCTCAAGGTGGAAGATAAAGCAGGTAGGGATAGGCTGGCTGGGAGAGCAGAGCTAACTGGTGTACAGGGAAATTGAAGTTAGGACTGGTGTTTGAAGCACCATACAAACCAATTAATTTCAGAAAAATACATCTCTGCACTTGTTTCTCACACACACACACACACACACACACACACACAAATTTACCTTAAAATAAACTTGCGTATAAGGAGATTGTTAACTACAGAAAATTGTAAATGCTTAAGAAATCTATGTTCACATTGGCCTCCAGGAAAACTGAATAAATATGAAGTTACTATTACAGATTCAGATATGTTTATGATAATTCTCAGTGGTTTTCCACTGGTCCAGGGCAAGCCAACATATTTTTGGAAAAAGTCAAATCTGTTTTTCATTTGTAATATGTCTTAGAGAGGGGACTCAAGAAAATGTTTGCCCATTTTTGGTGAATATGATATGTTTCAAACTATGACAGCCATTATTTGATAGCAAAGAAGTTGGTAAAAAAAAAAAAAAAGCATGTCATCTGAAATCTCCAACTTATTAAGTTTCATTCTCTTCTCCCTTATGCTTGTGACTTTTGTGTTTAAAAATCTCAGTAAGGGTAACGTCTTTTCAATTCAGTACTTTAGAGAATAAATTGTTTATAAAACTAAATCTGGCTTTAATGCAAAGGTTTTAAATCTGCCTCTTACAGAAAACAAAATGTCACAAAACTTAAAGTAGAAACTGAAATTTTCCTTTGAATTTGCAAGTTTAACCTTAAATATAAATGTAACCTTTTCCACTCTTAATTTTTTTGCTGCTGTTCTGATTGAGGTTCAGAATAAAACTGCATTTTAATAGGAGTTAGAAAGGCATTCGGGCTTCTCTTATGGCTCAGATGATAAAGAATCTACCTGCAAAGTGGGAGATCTGGGTTCGATCCCTGGGTTGGGAAGATCCCCTGGAGTAGGGCATGGAGTAACCCACTCCAATATTCTTGCCTGGAGAATCCCAGGGACAGAGGAGCCTGGCTGGCTACAGTCCATAGGGTCGCAAAGAGTCGGATACGACTGAGTGATTTAACACAGCAGAACACAGAAAGGCCTTCTTTTGTTGAAAAATCACTGAAAACAGATCTAGGTTACTTAGGATATTACTGTGAAATTCCTGGAATTTTCACTGAAGCTTGGAGACAATAAAATTTTGTTTCATTAATATGAGAAACTTTTTAATTGAGGTGCAGTGAATATATTACATTACATGAGTTTCAAATGTACTATGAAAAGCATTTAAAACTTTCCTCAGTTTCACGTAGAGAAGGAAATGGCAACCCACTCCAGTATTCTTGCCTGGAGAATCCCAGGGACAGAGGAGCCTGGTGGGCTGCCGTCTATGGGGTCACACAGAGCTGGACACAACTGAAGCGACTTAGCAGCAGCAGCAGCAGTTTCACGTAAATGTTTGGTGAAGACAACACTGCATGTCAACTTGCTCCTGTGCTTGAGCTGTGGCCCAGAAACTCAAGTGCTCTATCTCCCTTCCCCTCCAGCCACTAAGGTGAACCCTGGGGACACTGGTCCCTTTTGTGGTAATTTTAGGGGCCCTTCCCACCTGCTCTGGACTTTACCTGCCCGCCTTGTTTCATTCCAAGCTCCACCTGGCTTCCCACCCTTTGTCTCTCTCAACACTCTTGCTTGCCCTCTGTGTTTAATGATGGAATTCGGTCTCCCAGACCAAACTTCTGGAAATCCCTGAGAGCAGCTGGCACACCGCCCCCCGACTTTATGCTTTAACCTCAAGGTGCCCTGCGTAGTGACTCCCTCTGACTCAGCCTCCGCTCTCAAGGACCATCTGCCAGCCTGACTCATCACCCATTCTCTTGATGATTGTTCCTTCTTTGTCCCCCAAAGGGAGTGGGGTGGGGAAATGGGCAGAGATAAGGGTTAAAAAGATGAGAGAGATGTGAGGGACAGAGGGGAGAGTATAGAAATGGAAAACTGAGAGACGGGAGATGTAGTCTGGAAGGCAGAGGACGAAAGAAGAACAGAGAGAGAGGCATAGTTTCAGTCAATCAGAAATGGGGAGAAAAAGTGGGAATTTGGAGAGAACTAAAAAAGGTGGTGAAGGACAAAGGGTTTTGGAGTATTATGACACTGATCGCTGGTTAGTTCTTCGGTGTTGTGCACTTTACTGGTATAACCACTTCCCTCTATAAGTGATAAGTAGAAGTTGCTCAGTCGTGTCTGACTCTTTGTGACACCATGGGCTATTCAGTCCATGGAATTCCCCAGGCCAGAATACTGGAGTGGGTAGCCTTACCCTTCTCCAGGGGATCTTCCCAACCCAGGGATTGAACCTGGGTCTCCCACATTTCAGGCAGATTCTTTACCAGCTGAGCCACCAGGGAAGCCCTCTATAGATGGTACTAAATCCAAGATAGTTGGTGTGGCCACCAGGCCTTTTAGACCTCTCTCTAATATCGTCCTCCATACTCTGCACTGTGTGCTTAGAAATTCCACCACGTGGAGTTCCCTGAGGACTCAAGGCAATGGCAACCCACTCCAGTACTCTTGCCTGGAAAATCCCATGGATGGAGGAGCCTGGTAGGCTGCCGTCCACAGGGTCGCTAGGAGTCAGACACGACTGAGTGACTTCACTTTCAGGCATTGGAGAAGAAAATGGCAACTCACTCCAGTACTCTTGCCTGGAGAATCCCAGGGATGGGGGAGCCTGGTGGGCTGCCGTCTATGTGAACTACTAATGAAACTACTCATGTAGTTTCCAGTCACCCTGCTGTTCTAAGTCCCCACTTCCCCCACTTTCTCTGCACCCCCCAGTTTTTCTTCGCTAATTCCCCCTTGTCCTTCAAGATTCTACAATGAGTATCATCTCCATAAGCAAGACTTCCCTAAAGCACACACCCAGGCACTCCTTAAGTTTCTTGCCCTTCACTATTGATCTGTCTTCCAAAAGCTAACTTAAGCCTCTTAAAGGGGCCTTATCCTCAAAACCCAGAATATCTGTTCCCTCTCTGCCCTTTATAATTCTCCCTCTGAAATATTCTGAATGTCTTTTTAAAGGATGTATTATGTGTGTGTATGTAAATGACATCAACCCCTAGCTGTTTCTAATTCACTACCTCAGGAGCTCTGGAAGATCAAACTTAAGTATTTCTTAATGAAACCAAATCTTAGTCCCTTCTGATTATATTGCCATTACTTATCCAAATAAGACACTGATTCAATGGAATTAGGATTTTTTCCACACAGATACAAAATAAATAGAATCTCAAAATTACTCTGTCAATGATTTGAATTGAAATTCTCTTTTTTCCCTAATACATTTATTTGGAACGGTTACAAAAGTACTGACCTTAAAGAAAATTCCAAAGAACATACATTGTGAAAAAAGAGAAATTCTGTTATACAAGCTAAGTATTCTTCTCTTTTCTTTTTTTTTTTAGTTTCGATACTCTGATTGGCAGGATAAATTATTTATGTCTTTTGGCACTATCATGGCCATAACTCATGGATCAGGTCTGCCCCTCATGATGATAGTATTTGGAGAAATGACTGACAGATTTGTTAATACTGGAGGAAATTTCTCCCTTCCAGGTAAGCATTTCTTTAATTAAGATATGTAGATGTATAGATATATTCCTGGCGTGCTGCGATTCATGGGGTCGCAAAGAGTCAGACACGACTGTGCAACTGATCTGATCTGATAGATGTATTCATTTATTTAACTGAGTGAAAGATTAGAAATTGATTTTTCTATTCATCATCTGCTTGCTTCATGGTTTGGACATCTGGGTAGCTTCAGATATCACAGAAGGAGTTTTAAAATTCTCAGTAAAATTCCTCAAATAATCAGTTAAATTTCAACAAATAAGTGTATGCTATTGGACTTTAAGTATAGAATAAGGAAATTTCCAGAAAGCTTTGTATTTCAATAAAGTAAGGAAGTCATTCTGCTTGAGGATGGTGGAACCATAGCAGAGCATGTCTGCACAGTGTCCATTCAGTTAATGACTATTGATGAGCTAGCTTCAAAATAGGAGAAGGCAATGGCAACCCACTCCAGTACTCTTGCCTGGAACATCCCATGGATGGAGCAGCCTGGTGGGCTGCAGTCCATGGGGTCACTACAAGTTGGACACGACTGAGCGACTTCACTTTCACCTTTCACTTGCATGCACTGGAGAAGGAAATGGCAACCCACTCCAGTGTTCTTGCCTGGAGAATCCCAGGGATGGCAGAGCCTCGTCGGCTGCCATCTATGGGGTCGCACAGAGTCGGACACGACTGAAGCGACTTAGCAGCAGCTTCAAAATGCATCAGTTGGCATGGCAATACTTCTTAGCTGTCCTCAGCTTGTGAGTCTGTTTTTTATTTTTTCTTCTTCCCCTCCCCCTCCCCCTCTCTCCTATCCTTCTTGCTAAAATGACACCTACTTTCTGTCTCTAGTATTTGGATCAACAAGGTTGACTGTTCCTTAACAGAGCACTTTACTAAAGAGTGAATGGATTCAGTATGAGAATGATGTGCTTTGAAACTCTCCCAAAGGACTAAAATTACTGGAGTGCCAAAGGAGTCACATAAGTTCATGCCATCTGTACGAGGGGCTATGTCAGCAGCATTGGAGTGAGGTTCCAATGGACAAAGTTATTTTCATATTAGACAGACTTAGCATAGAAAGGAAGATAGCCATGCTTTCTACCCAGCACGATGGCTCAGTTCCTCCCTAGAGACCTGCGGGCACTAGCTGGAGACCGAGTGGAGCCCTGCTGCTCACAGATGGGGGATGTGAAGGAGACGGCTAATAAAGGAGAGGCAGCTTCCACAGTAGAGACACCCGAGAGGCAGTAGACTGTATTTAGATGACCCTCAGGAAGAGTTTCCAGCGTTCACTGTTGAGAGCTACATATTTGGTTAGCATTGTAGGGCTTAGTTGTAATTACCTAAGAACATGATTGCTTAGTTTATACAGTAGGATCTCTTTACGTGAATATTGATGAATATTAATACCTTTTAGATGTCTAGTAGAAGCATCCTTTGCATAGTTAAAGCACAGTCCTACAAAAAGAGTTTATTTATTCTCTAGTACTACTGTCTCTGAGAAGAACCTCTTTATAACAAAAATAATAGAAATCTTTCATAGTGTGTATCATGTGCTAGGTCTTATTCTCAGTGACACATGAAGACAACTGAGGCTTGGAGAGAATAAATAACCTCCCCAAATTTTACAAGTCTTTCTACGTCCATACCACGCTCACGACTGTGCACATTATACTGCCAATGTAAGTGCTGTACATTCTCCTTTAAAAATTGTGTCTGGGAAAGTTTTAACTGGATTACTTGTATTTGACCAGTGGCCAAAACTTTAACACAAATATTGTAAAGAGTAAGATAGGATAGTTTAAAAAGTCTTTAAGGAAACTAGGAATTTTTAATTTATTTTCCTTTTACTTCTTATAAGCTTTATAGATGTATAATACACACACACAGAACAGGAGGATGCCCATATTAGAATCTATCAATCAAAACTGGTTTCAATTTAGGATTTTAAATGGAGTGTTAAAAAGCCTTAAAAAGGAAGGAAATTTTGACACCTGCTCTAACATGGATGAATCTTGAGGACATTACGCTAAGTGAAAGAAGACAAATATCAAATTATTCTGCTTATAGGAGGTGTCTAGAGTAGCCAAATTCATAGAAACAGAAAAGAAGATAGTGGTAGCTAGGGGTGGAGGATAAGGAAATGGGGAGTTGTGTAATGGGCATAGTTTCAGTTGGGGAAGCTGAAAAAGTTCTGGAGATTGATTTTACTATAGTGTAAATATATTTAGCACTACTTAACTATACACTTTAAATGGTTAAGACGGTAATGTATATCTTATCACAGTTAATTTTTTTTAACTGGATGCAATGTACTTATCCCAGGCAGGTTGACATTTGGTCCAGTTTTATTAGTCCCGTTTTGGTTTTTTGCTAACACCAGAGTAATTCCACAGCTTCCTTATTTGGGGCAGTCTGCTTATTTTTAATGTGTTTCTAATTATGCAACCGAATTGCTTTGAAGCTAGAATGGCAGACAGGTGCCACGTACTGTGCCCAGGGCCAAATTCAAGGTCTTTCTGGGGAATGGCACGAGCAAGTCCCCTGCAGACCTGTGACCGCTGGAGTGATACACTCACCAGAGTTGCCAGCTGTTTCGGTGACCTCCGAATTAAATGACACTTGGTTCCCTACAGCCACGTTTGTCATTAGGCAACTTGATTATCTTGGAGGGTTTGGAATGAGAAGTCCCTCAAATGTTATTAATGCCAGTGTTCACTCTTCACGTTTGTACAAATAATATTCCCATGGCTCTTAGGAGAAAACGAATTGTTACATTTCATGCTCGCTCTGAATCCAGACAGCTCTTTGATATGTTTAGGTTTGTAGAGTTTAGCCAAAGTCATGGGGGTTGAGAGCTGGTAGAGTCCTCAGGTGTCCGTAGCTGAGCTCGCTAGCTCGTCTCACCGAGATGATGTTTGTCTAGAGTCTGTTCTTTAAAATTGTTGGATTCTTGAACAGCAAGACTCAATGGGAGCCAAATGAGACGAGAATGTTAGAAGAAAAAAAAAAGGTTTAAATCACAAGAGGGTCTGACAATGAGTTATTGTGAACAGACTCCATCCTTGTCAACGGAATAAAGTCTCTGTGGCAAGGCTGTTCCCTCACAGTGACTCAGTTGTGCAGAAACTATGCGTAAAACATTCCACATCCAAACCCTAAGAATGGAGTCATAGGAAACAGGGTATTTCTACAGAGCATTAGGAACTTGATGTTTTATGCCAAGTCTATGTGGCTGTAAAAATGTAGGAGGTTGTGTGGAGAAATTGATACACCCTGCGTGCCCTTGCATTGCCACGTAGATGAAAGGAAAAGACATTTTTGAGCCCCAGTTACCTTGACTTATTACCCATACTGCTAAAACTGCCTGGACATCCACCAATTCTGTCTTGTGCTGAGTGTTTCTATGTAATATTAATAAAAGAAGTCCTGGACCGAATCAAGGGAGGCAGACATCGATTTACTCTGAGACTCAAAGTGACAGCACTCTTTATTTAGTGTCTCTTTGAGTGTTCCTTAAGGGATGCATTTATTATTTAGGCCTGTACCTGAGCTGGGGGCAAATTACTTAACCTCTATAATCCCTACTGTTATCACCTTTGAAAGGTAGGCTTGCTGATGGAATTGAATGAGATGACTTATGTCAAGTGTCTGGAACATAAACACTGAGGGGAAATTAGCTGTAAGAACTTGGAAATGCAACAACCACTCTTAGATTCTGTTTCCTCATCTATAAAATGCATGGAATATATGGGAACTCTCTAAAATTAAAAAGCAGCTTTAGAATTTCCCATTTCTTTGCTATGGGAGACATTTATGCAGAATAGAGAAGGAGTTCTCCATCCTGGTATATTAAAGTCAACTGGAAGCAATTTTTAGATTATGATCTAGACTCAGCTAGAGGTTCTGATTCAGCTGGTCTTGGATGGAGCCTCAGTTCAGTTGCTCAGTCATATCTGACTCTTTGCAACCCCCTGGACTGCAGCACACCAGGCTTCCCTGTCTATCACCAACTCCTGGAGCTTACTCAAACACGTCCATCAAGTCGGTGATGCCATCCAACCATCTTCTGCCGTCCCCATTGGACACCTATATATTTTTCCACCCACCCCACGTGATTCTAACAGGCAGACAGTGCTGTGAGCCACTCAACCAGGTAACTCCTTGAAGATTGTTTGAGGCTGAAGCCCAATATGTAGCATCTGGAAGACCAGATAGCGGCCTTCTCCAGATCGAATCCTGTGAGATTTCCAGATCTAGCATTCCAGATTTCATCACATGACTCTTCAAGGAACACATTCATACACATTTGTCATATCTTGGTCCTCTGGCAGCAGAAACTTGGTTTCCTAGGGGCTTTAGGGCTTCTAGGGTTGCTCACCCAGAATTAGATTGCCATTCTTGGCCTGGGACTCTGAGAAAGGAGCAGGTCAAGTTTGTAATGTTTGTAGATTCTTATTTCCTAGGAGGGAAGATCAGTTCGAGTTATAATATTGGTGTTGGAGGAGAGAAAAAGTCATTTTAAGATTTCACCTGCTTTCTAAGTTCAGGGGGAAAATAGCCCTGTACACATGATCCGCAGGTTTCCTGTGGTTTTGAACAATGATTTCTGCACATACTTCAGCTTTCGCACAGCTTGTCTGCCTCTCATTCCAAACACACTTCTAACGTAGCTATCGAAGGTGCCAGATTTATGAACTCAGGAAGCAAATGAGCACACAGAACTGAATGGATGAGAACAGAAGTGAAATAGAGTCTGCTTCCTCAAGGACCTAGTAGCTGATAACGAGCTAGATCAATAAGCAGAAACACTTTGCTATGAACATCTACAGAAAGAGCAATCCTGAGGGAGAAATTATACCACCATCGGGGCTACAGGCCTGGTAATTGATCCTGACGGTAGGTTAAATTTAAAATAAATTTCTACCTCATCGCCCTTTGGAAGAAGATAAGCGTGATAACACAGCACCCAGAAAATGTGACCTCAGGGCTGTTTGCCTGTGATAAAGGAGCAAAGCCTAGTTTCTTTCCGGGCATCATGGTAAATGTGCTTTTCCCATCAGTGCCGTGGTAACACTGTATCCTGTTACTCTGAATGCAGTAGGTATGGGCTGTTTTCTTTTTATGTTTTACTCTGTGTCTGTTAAAGAAGTGAAAAGAAGCCATTACCCCGTGACTCAGTCGGTGTGGCATAGTGTCGGGTGCTGTATGAGGAGCGTTAGGACTCTCAGCCTACTTACTATCATAACTGAGTGACTTTGGGTGAGTTACCTTATATCCCTGTGCTTCAGTTTCCTCATCTGTAAAACAGGAATTTATGATATAGCCCTACCTGTATAGTCCTATCTATGGAATTGTGAGAATTAGACCATGTGATGTGTGTATAGTATTCAGAACAGTGCCCAGCATACAATAAATGCTCACTGGATCCTAGCTGTTACTAAAACACGTGAACCAGAAAAGGCACATTGACACTTTTATCAAAATTAGTTCAAAGTAAAAGACCATTTCCTTCCAGTTAATACTGCTTTAAACATACCAGTTTACAGGACGGCTAGTAACCAAGACAAGGAATGCAGGACCCTGACGGATCACCAGTGATCCACTGACTTATCTTTGAGCAACTCAGTGATCTTTCTTGTCTTTTTCTCCCTTTGCCGTGAATGTAATTCAGACTTTCCATTATTTACGTTGTGAGGAAGAATGTAAGGGAAACACATACATATAGTAACGTAGAATCAAAAGAAGCAAGTATGTAAAGCACTTTGCACCACTAAGAAAAAAGTGCCTGGTAAATCCTGTGTTTCTATGTGGACCATTTCTTTTTTCTTCCTCTGCCTTCTGTATACCCTTCATCAGCTCCTCTCTGCTGCTCTAGGAAGCTGTGTTGCTAAAGGCCCAAGGCCTCTGGTAGGGGGGCAGCACCTGGGAGGGAGGGCTTTACTTCCCCAACTGGACCCGTGATGGACCTAAACCCCAGGGCCCTTTACGTGGGCCAGACGGTAAGAGTGACTTGAGAGTGAGGGAAAGAGAAAAAGATTTTAAAAACCTGGCAGTGCCTTTCAAAAATGTCTTATTTTTATTTTGTTTTTATTTAGTGAATTTTTCACTGGCAATGCTAAATTCAGGCAGAATTCTGGAAGAAATGACTAGGTAATTGGCTAATATATGTATATATCATATGTACTTCTTTATACTGTGCTTTTTAAAAACTATTTGAAAATAATTTCAACCTTATGAAGAGTTATAAGCATGTACAAAGAATCCCTGGATATTCTTTAGCTTTTGTTAGACTCTTTATCCTATTGTTTCCATTTATACCCCCTCCCCTGCCATTTAAAGTAAGCTGCAAGCTTCCTGTATCAGCTGTCTGTGTACACAAGTGGCGGATGCATGTTGATGTATGGCAAAACCAATACAATATTGTAAAGTAAAAAAATAAATAAATAATAATAAAAAAATAAAAAAATTAATAAAGTAAGCTGCACAGGGGCCTTCCCTGGTGGTCCAGCGGTTAAGACTCTGTCCTCCCAATGCAGGAAGCCTGGGTTTGATCCCTGGTCAAGGAAATAGATCCCACATGCTGTTACAAAGACCCAGGGCAGCCAAAAGAATAAATAATTTTTTTAAAAAGTAAGTTGCCCAGAGCATGTTCCTTTACTTATAAATACTTGATTGGTTCCAAGAACAGGGCATTCTCTTCATAACCACAGCACAGCTATCAACCTCAGTACATTTCATATTGATACAGTACTTTGACCCAGTCTACCATCTGAATTCCAGTTTTGTCTGTTGATCTAATAATGTCATTTATGGCATTTTTTCCCTTTCTTCACCTTCTTAATAGAAATCCCCAAAGCCTGTCACATAATGTTTGTGTTTACTTTTCAATTAATGTTGCCGACTTAAATGAGTGCTGTCTGTTGCCGTAGCGGCCTGAAAGGAAAATATATTTGAGAGTAATGAAATTGAATTTATATTTCTAAAGATACTAACGTCCCTCCAATTTAGTTACGACTACACTGAGTTGATTTGAATTCATAACATTTTTGCATTGTTTTTAAAAATTCTTTCAACTCCTGCCAATCAGGAAGAGGGCTTTTTGTTCTCTGTGTAAACAACATGGGAAAAACTTACACTCAGAGCCATTTTGCATGTTCAGCCTGTTTATTCCTGTATTTGCAATGTGGTGAAGCTTTTCAGACAGTAAGACATGCAAGTCTAGAATGTGAATTATGGAAGAGTCAAATTGTGTCTACAGATGATCAGTGTAGGTTTAAAAGTGACTCATGAACACCACTGTATGTTTGCAGTTAAGCACACAACTTTATTTTACCTTCGGCTGATAATTCAAGTGGACAGATTGGCCACTGTTCTATTATAATGTCAGAAAAGAGAAAAAAAATTGTATGTGTTATAATGTCCTACATGGTCTTTGTGATCTGTCAGTAAGTTTATTAATTTCCAATTCTGCATATTTCTCTTGCAAGCATAAAGACTCTATTTAAAAGAAACTTTTGAATTGTTTTCCAGATATGCATATAATTATTCAGGATTAGGTGCTGGAGTTCTTGTTGCTGCCTATATACAGGTTTCATTTTGGACTTTGGCAGCTGGCCGACAGATTAAGAAAATTAGCCAAGAGTTTTTTCATGCTATTCTACGACAAGAAATAGGCTGGTCTGACATCAGTGACATCGCTGAACTCAATACACGGCTAACAGAGTAAGTATATTGTTACCTACATGTCCATAAAGAAATTAACTACTAGCTATAGATGATGCTGTGAAAGTGCTGCACTCAATATGCCAGCAAATGTGGAAAACTCAGCAGTGGCCACAGGACTGGAAAAGGTCAGTTTTCAAGGGGTCGCAAAGAGTCAGACACGACTGAGCGACTGAACTGTCATTTCTTAAAAAAGGCATGGAGTATTACTCAGCCATTAAAAAGAATACATTTGAATCAGTTCTAATGAGGTGGATGAAACTGGAGCCTATTATACAGAGTGAAGTAAGCCAGAAAGAAAAACACCAATACACTATACTAACGCATATATATGGAATTTAGAAAGATGGTAACAATAACCCTGTATACGAGATAGCAAAAGAGACACTGATGTATAGAACAGTCTTTTGGACTCTGTGGGAGAGGGAGAGGGTGGGATGATTTGGGAGAATGGCATTGAAATATGTATAATATCATATATGAAACAAGTTGCCAGTCCAGGTTCGATGCACGATACTGGATGCTTGGGGCTGGTGCACTGGGATGACCCAGAGGGATGGTATGGGGAGGGAGGAGGGAGGAGGGTTCAGGATGGGGAACACATGTATACCTGTGGCAGATTCATTTTGATATATGGCAAAACCAATACAATATTATAAAGTTAAATAAAATAAAATTTAAAAAAATAAAAATAATAAAAGGCAGTTAGAATTTTGATGGGGATTACACTGTAGATCAATTTGGGAAACATTGCCATCTTAACAATATTATCTTCCAATCCATCAAAATATAAGGGATGTTTTTCCATTTATTTTAACCTCAACTTTGTTTCAGCACTATTTTGTAGTTGTCAGTGTACACACTTGCATACTTTTGCTTAACTTTATTCCTAGGTATTTTATTCTTTTAGATGTTATTGTAACTGGAAATGTTTCTTAATTTTGATTCTTCATTGCTTTTTTTTTTTTTTTTTAATCCAGTCAAGGATCACACAGAGCATTTAGTTTTCAATCTCTTTGGTGTTCTTTCATCTAGCAGAGCAGCGCCACCGCCCCCCCCCCCCGCCCCAACTTTTTCTCACTTGACATTTATGTATTTTATGCACCAAGCCAACTGTTTTGTTAAATCCCTGATAATTTAGATTTCTCTGGTCATTCATTCTTAGTGTATTCTGGTCACACATATTTGGGAAGAATCATTCAGTTCAGTCGCCTCCGACTCTTTGCGACCCCATGGAGTGCAGCACACCAGGCCTCCCTGTCCATCACCAACTCCCAGACACGACTTAGCAGCAGCAGCATGTCCTTTGAGTTGGTGATGCCAACCATCTCATCCTCTGTTGTCTCCTTCTCCTCCCTTCAATCTTTCCCAGCATCAGGGTCTTTTCCAGTGAATCAGTTCTTGCCATCAGGTGGCCAAAGTATTGGAGTTTCTGCTTCACCATGAGTCCTTCCAATGAATATTCAGGACTGATCTCCTTTAGGATGGACTGGTTGGATCTCCTTGCAGTCCAAGGGACTCTCAAGAGTCTTCTCCAACACCAGAGTTCAAAAGCATCGATTCTTCGGTGCTCAGCTTTCTTTATAGTCCAAATCCCACATCGATACATGACCACAGGGAAAAACCATAGCTTTGACTAGATGCACCTTTGTGTGCAAAGTGATGTCTCTGCTTTTTAATGTGCTGTCTAGGTTGGTCATAACTTTCCTTCCAAGGAAAGGAATTAAAAGTGTCTTTTAATTTCATCAGGGAGAATACAGTATAAATAATGCATCTTTTTTAGTACACTCATTAGGAGGTCACTGTCCTTTTTGCACAGAGAGACCCTTTAAAAGACAGTTCCTTTTGACATCCCAGTAGTCTGTCACAGCTTCCTTGCTTTGTGGAAAACAAGATGTTCTGAGTTTCTTTGGTACATTTCATGCCCATACCCAGGACCAGCTGTTTCTCCAAGAAGTCCTGTTTCCTTACACTAGAAAATGACACCAGAGAACATAATCTGGGCCATAGAGGTGCCTGTTTTGACTGGACTGGTCACTATTTCTAGCCTCTTCACTAGTGAGTTAGAAAGTTTTTTAAAGAAAAATATACCTTAAATTTATTTTATTTTGTAATTCATACATAAAAGGTTTCCATGTACTTGATTTTGTATTTTTATATCTTTCTTATGAGGAAAATATTGGTCCCTAGTTTATAGGAACATAATTATTTGCTTTTCCTTATTATTCTAATTTCAAAGTAATAATCTCTATTACTAAAATAGGATAAACTAAAATAGATTGATTCATTTTTAATTATTTTATCTTGCAAATATATCCCAGAGTACTATGCTTAAGGTTCATCTCAACTCTGCTAACTTCTACTTTCATAAGTAACTATCTTATTGGTTTAATTATCTATTGCTCTTTAAAAACACATGCAAATTAAAATGAATTCATGTTCCTCAATATAAAAGATCACGTTATGGGCTTTGCTTTTTCCACTACATAGTATATCCTGGAAATTATAGAGATCTTTCTCATTCTCTTTTACACCTGCATATTACTCCAGTGTGTATGTCAGACTTTTAGTCTTTGCAATTACTGTTATAATCTGTATATTTAAAAAATATGTGTAATCTAAGTATGTACTCTCAAAGAATTGAAAATAGGACTCAAACAGATACTTGGATGCCAGTGTTCACAGCAGAATTATTTTCAGTAGTCGATTGGTGGAAACAACCCAGATGTCCATACAGATGAGTGGAGTAACAAAATGTCATATATATACACCATGGAATGTTAATGAGCCATGGAAAAGGAATACATACCACATGCATGACCCTTGAAAACAAATATTACGTTAAGTGAAATAAGCCAGACACAAAAGGGCAAACGCTGTATGATTCCACTTTTAAGAATGACTCTAGGAAGGGCAAATTCACAGAAAGTAGGTTAGAGGTTTCCAGAGACTGAGGGGAAGGGGAGAAAGGAAAGTTACTGTTTAAAGAGGTAGGGAGTTTTTGTTTGGCATGATGAAAAGGTTTTGAAATCGTGGTTGGTGATGGTTGCACAATAGTGTGAATGTGATTTTCACCTTCCTAGCCTTTCACAGCCTTAGGCTGGCCTCTTAGATCAAGTGTGTGCACAGTGGGGGCTGAAACTTGTTCTGCTCGGGAAAGAACGTGTTTTCCCCAGGCATGGACACAGAGCTCTGCCACTCCTCCTTCAGGGACCAACTGACTTCTAGCAGGTATTCCTGGTGCAGAGTAGGTGCTGAATAAGTTTATTCAGTTATTCAGTCGTGGACAGAGGTTCCCTAGGTCCAGCCTCCAACTGAACTGAAGCAGTTCTGCTGCTTCTGCATCACTTTACCCACATACAGATTTCCTGGTATTTCTGTCACCTGGGCACTTGTATTGTTGCTATAGTTTTTTGTTATTCTTTACTAATTGGATATGACCATATTCTCCCCCAAAAAGGTGAATTCCATTTTTGTCCCAGAATATCTCAAGCTTCCATACCTAGAAGCTTAAAAGAAGCACAAATAATCCCACTGTAATGTTTCTATAAGGGGCAGCATTGAAACTACGGGAAGATCAAACGTCAACATACAGATGTTTGATTTCACACTGTTTCATACAGTATGTAAAGTTTAATGGTTTTAGGATCTTACTAGTATCAAGCTTCAAGAGCAATTAAATATTTGTTATCTTATCCTGATTTTCAGGTAAAGAAGATACTCCCTCATTACTTGGCCTCTGTGGGTCTCTAACGTCAGTGGCAAGTTACAAATCTCTAACAAGCCTGAAATCGAATGACCACCTTGCAAGTCCTACAACAGAGATGACAAGTCCAGGTCTGACTCCATCCTGAAAAATTGTATGTAAAAGCCAGAAGTTTTTATGTTGCAAATATTCCATATACGTAAGTTTGACTGCTAGGAAAATCTTTGGAATTTTATATTGTTCTGGGACATGTCTGGAATTCTGTTGCTTGTATTAGAGAATTCAGTCCACTCCATGTAAACTTCTGGGTGAAAAAAAAATGCTGCCATTTTTCATTTTAAAATGATTATATTTGTCACTGAAGTTTAAAAATAGGCTTAAAAAACTTTCAGATATCCTCTAATAATCCATTGCAAATTGTACATATTTATTATTCAGCTGATTTTCATATATCTAAATGTATTATAGTTGCCAGAGACTGAGTTCAAAGTTTTATTTTAGATATTTAAGTATTTTCTTTTGCTCTCTTATTCAATGATTACATTTTCTAAAAATGACTTATTTCATATTTCATGAACTCCTTCCCAGGTTCTGATGTTTAAATGCCTTGTCTTTGAAGTGAAGAGAAAGGTTCTCAGCTGCAGTTTCACAGCAATTTATTCAGTTTGTCTGTAACAGTTACCATTTAGCATCAACCTAACATTCCATTCAGCATTTTATAAATTTTTTAGGACATGCCTTTAGGCAGTTACTAAATTTGTTCAGGTCACGAGGAAAGTATTTTACAGTATTTTAGGCCATTTAGGTAAAATGAATAACATTTTGTTTTCCAAAATTTCCTTTAAAGTTTACCAATTTTAAAATTGATCACATTTATGTCCCATAAATTGGAAACACTTAAAAATGTAGAACAGATGTTGAAAACAATTTTATCAGGAAAGATTTCAAGTTCATTTAAGGATTTGAGAAGTTTTAAAATGAGGATCAGTAGGCTCATCACCACACTGAACAGCATGTCTGACACCCAGTGCTGTTTTTCTCTCGTGTGCAGGAGTGAATTGTGTCTTACGTGCTTTAACAGCCATAATCTCATTTTAAAACTGACCTTAAAAATTACTAGTTAAAAATTAGTTTTCTTAAAAATCTCTGAGCTGTCTTTTAAATTTTTGCAAATTTTGAAACAATTGTACATTTGGTCCCCCCAGATTCCACCATATTGAAAAAGGAAATGTATGAAGTACATTTTCTAGAGTAAGATGAGAAAAACATTTTCTAGAGTAAGATAAAATTGTTTTCAACATCTGTTCTACATTTTTGGCACATGTTGTGCCAAAGATGTTTTATACCTTGTTTACATGAAGAGGCTATTACAATACTTATCCGGGACTTTGTATGCTATTTTTTATTTGTTAATAAAACAGTACATTCAAACTTAGTAACTTTGACTTTTGAAAGAACATTCCTCCTAAAATACTGATTGAAAAGCAGCACTTACCACAGTCATTCTTTGTATTAGAAATGTGGGAGTGTGGTGGTTCTCTGCAATACTTGACTCTTATTATTTGGAATTTAAGATAATAAACAGTAACAAGGCTAGTCCTGTGTTAAGACAGTTCAAACAATGTCATTTCCGGGACAAAGAAGACCTGGAAGCCCTTAAGTTATTTAGATGTATCAGAACATACTCAGAGCTTTCTTCCTTTAGCTTAAGTCTTTGGTACTTGTAGTAATGCAAATATTCTTGAGAAATGGTACCATCAATCTAGTCTTAATTCTGTATACCTTATTGTGAATGATGTATCTACAGCAATTTGTAATTCTGCATGGGGAATGGAAGGAAGGTTAAAACAAGGTTACTGGAAACCTTGGGAGGAGCGAATCAGAGACGATTAAGGGTGGGGTGGGGGGACCTTTGAAAATTTTAGGCTTTTGGCCTTAAGCACTGTTGCTGCTGCTTTCCTAACAACAGTCAGACTATTTCAATGCTTTCATTCATGGTCCACTCTCAAACGACATTATCCTTTAGTAATTTAAGAAAATCATTGTTACATTTTTCATACATTTTTATAATATAGAAAGGAAATACAGGATTCCATAATTGATCAGAATTTTCGGATTTGTTCTAATGTGTACCGAATCTTGTGCATCTTACCACGCTGCTGAACGCAGACTGAAAGACGACATCTGAGGACAGTGACTTTCCCTCCTTTCTTGGAGCTCTTGGTATAAACTTGATCTGCTAATGTGACTTCAGGTTTCTACACAGTTCATTTCCCGCTAGTTATAGAGATAGTTTGTTAGTGTTTGCATGAGGTGTGTCTCGATCTTCAGCAGTGTTCATTGTTCACACACCCTTTCCATGTGTATTTCGTTGCCTTGATGTACGATACTTGTTGCATGTATATTAAACATTTTGTACCATGCAGTAGTAGTCTTGCTTTTTCTTTGACAAAATTTTACTTGATTCAAGGTATACACTGAACTTTTGCTTCAACAAATGTGGTAAGTGTGTATTAACACCTCAAATACTAATATGAAAATGATTTTGGAGAAATCTTCATTTTGTTTCAAATTACTTTTTATTTTCTAAAAAATAACATAATATGCTTTAAAATTGACAACATTCACTCAAGTAGTACAGTAAGTAGTGGTTTTGGCTGAGTTGTGATTTAATTATGTAACAACCCTGTTTTCTGATGTGTAAAATGGACCCACCACCATCCTCTCAGCACCTATGTGATGGCATCAGGATAAAGTCAACATTAAATAAAATTGTAAGTTCTGAAGCGGTAAGTACCAAATGCAAACTACTATTAACTGTGACTGACAGGAACCTTAAACATCCAAGTAGACTAAGTTGGTTTTAAGTCATCTTTATTAGATGTACATACAAGTTTTCAAGTGGTTAAAAATGTTTCTCAAATTTACAACTTATGTAAATTCTTTGTTAAATTTCCCATTGTTGGTTACAGTTTCTGGTTTTGATAAGCTCATACACTGGATTACTCTGGAAATGTCATGTGACTGCTTTGACCATCAGGGCTCTTAATTTCTTTTACCTGGTCCACTTTGCTCTTTAGTAAGCAAAGCAACTTCTATTTTGCTTTAGCTTTTTTTCCCACTGAAAGGAGGGGGAAGATAAAATTATACCAATGCCATGGTGGTACCTTTTAAAAATATACTTTAGTATAAACCAAAACTTTTGTTTTTAAATAGGTCACCTGATCTTAAGTCCCATTTTTCATCCTGCCAGTCATTTTTCTAAAACCAGCTTCACTGTACAACACTTGGTCTTAATATGTGACACATTCTGGTGTTTTCTGTTTTATTCAAGGCTAACCTATGCTATCCTATTTTCTTTCAGTTAAAAAAAAAAAAAGCTCTTGAGAGAAAAACAAAACACAACTCTAACTTTTCAGAGCTGGGCCCAAAATACTTCCTAGGTTTTCTCTTGCCTTCTTGTTGCTCGTTGGCAGACCAGGCCCCCTGGACTCCTTTCCCATCTGATCTACCAGGGGGCATGTACACTCTGCTCAAGCCGCTGGTGCTAAGTACCACTGCCTGCCTGAAGACTCCCAGCCTCCAGGTATGTTGCCTTGGACTGCCTGTCCTAAGAACCATTTCCCAACCAGCCTCTGCACCCCAGGCCGCGCAGAATTCTTCAGCTTTTCCATTACTTCTTTTGTTTATTTCTAACAATCACAGCTGAAACCTTAAGACCAGTGAGAGTAGCTGCAATGTCTTACCTCCAGTGCTTTTTATACTGCCTACCACAGTAAGTGTTGAGTGATGGATTAAAACATAATAACAGTAATTTACTTTTAAAAGTTCATTTTGGACAAAAATTAAAAAGTAATACACTAAGCTTTCCCATATCCCTAGAATTTGTGCCCCAGGGGAAAAAAAAGAGGCTAGAATTAAAGGAGTCAAATGTGGCTAAATAAACATAGTAATTGATTAGTTTTCCTAGAAATAACTTTATTTTTGAAAAGTAATATGGAATTATATGAAAGGCAGCAAGCATGTAATACTTGAATAAGACATGTTTCTTAAAAAACTTACACATAAGAAATTAAATGTGTATGTTAGAAATTTTAACATTAACAGAATGCATTTAGAAACATTACCAAGAATACAGATTGTAGCCAAACCGTTTTTGGTTCCTACTAGTAATGCTTTTTTACCACTTAAGTATGAAGTGAACTTGCTCAGTCGTGTCCAACTCTTTGCGACCTCGTGGACTGTAGCCGGCCAGGCTCCTCTGCCCATGGGATTCTCCAAGCAAGAATACTGGAGTGGGTTGCCATTTCCTGCTCCAGGAGATCTTCCCAACCCAGGGATCGAACCCTGGTCTCCCGCATGGCAGGCAGATGCTTTATCCTCTGAGCCACCAGGGAATTCCACTTAAGTATAGACAAAGCCTAAATTCAGACTTCTTTTCTTTCAGATACATTGCATGTAATGCATGTTACAAAAACTACAGGGAATTAGGTTTATTTAAATTCTTTTAGTTATAAAATAAGAATTTTCCACAATGCAGTCAATAGTGGGGCAAGGAGAGAATGAAAGTTTCCCTTCTGTTTGTTTATAAGTAACATTAACTTGAAAAATATAACTGTTTTCTGAGACTGTTGTTCAAAATCTAAATTTTTCTGCCTTTTCCTACCAGTTACCCAAAAGCACAGCAGAACAAAGGTAAATTTAAATTGAATACTGTTAAATTCAGTGTTCAAGATAAACTTCCACGTGTGTTTTATATATATGTTGATAGTATAGCATTAACATAATTTCATATGAAAGTATTTAGCTAGAAGCACAGTGGTAGCTTTAAGAAAGCACAAAATATTGCAATGAAAATGTATTTATATTTTTATGGATATATATGTTGCAAACTTAAGGTAAATCAACACAGGATAAAATAAACACAAACAGCTTAAATACAAACCCTATATAGTTTATTTCAGGTGAAACATTAAATAGTTTTCTACTATATTAGAAAATACATTAATTCCTACCAACACTAGAGATTTGTCACTTAAATATATATTACTCCATTTTAGGGAAAAAATGCTTCACATTTTCATAAAATACAGATAGACTGCAATAAAGTGCTTTTTCTTAGAGTATACAGATCCTGAGAAAAACAAAAATATTTAAAAATATTGTTTGTCTTGAAATCATATTCTTTTTCATTCTTGAAACTAAACTTCTTAGGCATTAGCCTCCAGTGACCAAAAGCTCTTTCTTCAAGGAAACTAGCTGGGTAGTTCCTTGTCTAGCACACTTGTGTGAGATGTGTAAAGTCAAGGGACATGTTGAACATACTCTCAGTGGTGTTAGAACAAGCGAACAGACGTGACCTAGAGAACTTCACAAACGGTAATACCTGATGGCAAGACAGCTGAAACCAGAGGCCTTTCTTGTGCTGAAACAGCCTTCTCACTGCCTGAATGCAACGTGCTTTTCCACTGAACACCCAAGTTTGAAGTGAACATTGAATACAGTCAGTGAACGCGCTCTCTCACAGAAACAGTAGATAATACGGGGTCTTTAGACATCAAAAATAGCAGCATCAATATCACACAAGTTATATTTTTGGTTCATGAATGTAAGATAGCCATACCTCAGATCAGAGAAATCTTAATACACATGAGGCCTTAAAATAGTAACAGGGCGGGGTAGCAGGGGAAACACCCAAATACATATGAATTAAAGAAAATAACTGATAGGCAATATTTGGTAAATGATGTGAATAATAATATTTAAAGACTGCTTTCCATTATCTACTTTGTTGAAACACTTAAGTATCTACGTCCATGATTTAAATGTGTATAAAAGACTTGGGAATTCTTTTAGACTCTGTACATCATTCAGCACACAACTGCAAAAATGTCTGACGACTCTGACACTCCCAACAGGATGAAGTTACACAGAAATCTGTACCAAACTCTGAGATTATTGCTTTCAGTGTAGAATAATTTTTCTCTTCTTTACAAGAATGCTCAATGGTTATGATTTCTGGAATTCTAATTCTCAAAACTAGGATAAAAATTTGAAATTAGAATGATTAAATGCAAAGTAGAGATTTACTATTCGTTTAAATTATAGATAAGAATGATAGAAAACCACTGTAAGATAATAGCAAAAAAAGTGAAAAAAAGCTCTTGCCTAAGAGTCTCCTCTTATTATTTGGTCATGGCTGTTATTTCAGGTTGAAACAGCATCTCTAATATCGCCGTCTTTGAGCATTTTGTTTCTGGAAAAAAGACTTCCCAAATTCATATGTACTGATCATAACAGCACAAGCAGGAGCAATTTTAATTAAACGAGGAATCAGTCCTAAAAAGGGAAGAGAAAAATTCAGACCAAATTTTACCGTACATTTTAAAATGTAATTTATTTGGTTTCATTTTGACAGTTATCAAATTAAGTGAGGTAACATATAAAACACTGTCCCATAACTGGTGTCAAAGAACAAGCCCAATTGTTCACTCCTCACTTTGATTCCAAATTACTTCAAAAGCAACTGGTATTTAAAATTTTTAAACTTACAGCAAAGATATTTAGGAGGAAATAGTAAATGAGGAATATTTTCAAAAATTTTCTGCTGAAAGGCAATTAATTTAAAAGGAAAAAGTAAACATTTTAGTCAACAGTTTGGTAAAGGAAATATTTTTACCTGTAAATAATCCAGAAAATCCATTCTTAGCAACAATGTTCTTCATTATAGTCCAGGTTGACATTTGCAAAGGCATAGAAACTAAATGTTAAAGAAACGATGCTATTATAAATTACCACTTAATTTCTAATATAGATAAATACACATAAAAGAGTGTTTATGGGCTTTGGGATATATCCTTTCAGTATAATAAGAACAGATCTGTTTACATAAAGAACTATTTTAAATCTTATTTTTAATAGTTGGATTCATTAAAAAGAATTTTTAAAGGCACTTTTAAGGTACACAGGACCAGATGCAATCAAGGAGGAACATACAGAAAGCCTCTCCTGAACTGATGTTTAAGCTTGGTGGTGTGTGTCCTTTATACTTTTTTCCGTATCTTAAAAATCTTTCATAATGGAAAAATTTTTAAAGATGTACAGGAATTTTCATGGGGTTCCCCAAGTGAAGCCACGATAACCATTTTTCATTGTACTTTTAGTGCATACATTAAAAAAACTTTTTTCCCCAAAGAGAAGCTTTAAGGAAAAATAGCTTATTCTCCCTAGGGAGGCTCCACTTTACTAGAATCTTTCTGAATAGATGTGCTAGTCTTGAAATAAATCCGTCCTGTCTCCTCTGAAGGGAAGTTTTCCTGTAACTAACAGTAACATCTCACTTATTTGCAACTGCTCAAGTGTCTGGAACACAGTAAAGAAACAGATTTATACATCTTTTGAAATCAGCAAAAATAGATGTTACTCAGATTCAAACATAAACCTCATGAATGTGCTGTACATACACAAAGTTCACTGACCTTCGTTGTACACAGTGATTCTAAGCAGCTGGCTTAGCCCCCAGACTACAGACGCTAAAGGTGAAAAAAAATCTGCTAAAAGGTGGGCATCCTACCACTGTGACAGCTGAGGATTTCAGTCTTCCCAGACCAGTGCGTGCTAGGCAGACACTCCTAATGGTCTCACTGGCTTCTGAGAGCTGCGCTATGAAACTACAGTGATCAGTGTGTACAGTGAGGACTACTCTGAGTCATTAGGGTTAAAGTACATTTCAGTACGTGTGCCTAGGGAAAAAGGGAAAATTAGGCAAAGGGATCATTCAGTAACAGCTCTGTAGAATCTGCAACTTAATGAAGAGGGGCTCATTATCTCAAAATGTCTTCTATATAATATCAGATTCCCTATGAAGATAAATGAGGCCTTGTCATTTAAGAAGCTAAACTATCTATATAAATAGTGTAAGTATAACTACAGTAATTAGAGCAACCAAACAGAAAGGATACATTTTTAAACCAAGAACAAAGTATTTATGACTGAAATTTAACTCTCTAAAAACAGTCAGTGACAAAAGCTTTATACTACAAGTTGACAACTTATACTCCTTGTTTAATTGTTTTCAATTTTGGAAACAACTAGTAAAGAAAGGAGGCTAAGTAGCTGGGTATTTCTAATCTTACGGAGCTCAAGTTTCAAACTGGTCTCTATTTTAATAGTAGGGTGAGATGAATGTAAAAGACGACGAACAAGAAGACGTCTCAACTGGAGGGAAGCCATGGCAGAGCCCTGCCTAAAGATCCAACGTCCCAGAGCTCTTTCTACAGGGGAAAAGCAACTCCATACACTGTAAGGAAACACTGTGATTATTAATATTTCAAGCACAGACAACAATAAACACTCCTCTACTGACCATCCAAATGATCAAATCCTAACAATTTTATGTTTCAGAAACAAAGCCCTATTTCCAGTGGGCTTGCTACACTTTCTGTAATAATAACAGAATGAATGGATCTAGTAGAAGCAACTAATAGTATTTTTTTATAAATACGGACCATTGTTAAATTCTTCATTGTGGTTGTTCAGTATTGCTTCTGTTTTATGTTTTGGTGTTTTGGCCAGGAGGCATGTGGGATCTTAGCTCCCCAACCAGGGATCAAACCTGCACCTTCTGCATTAAAGGGGAAGGCCCCAGGACAGTTTTGTTCTAGAAGAAATTACAGGTTATAAAGAAGTAGATGGGATAACAGGCAGGGGGAAAAAAAAACACATCAGAAGGGAAGCTAAAAAATAGAAAAGAAAAAAGAATATATATATGCATACTAATACAGTCTTTAAAATTTCTTAAATTTTTTGTTTAGGTTTAGAAGTTTTTCTGGGTACTCCATTCTAACAATACATTAGTTTGAGTTAAGTAGAGAGGAAGGCAACCAAGGGGCAGGGGGAATCTTGTCTTCCGTACCTTAGATATTCCTAACTATCTAGAAAGAAAATATTTTTCATGGCACTTTAGACACATTTTAAATTAATTAAACTTACTTTTCTGGCTTTCATATATCCAAAGTTGGGTCTGCTTTTGTGTTTTTACCACATCAAATGGCAAAGTTACAACAGCTGCAAACTAACAAAAAATAAAATTAATTTAAATTTAAATTTTTCCCAAAGTATTTTATACTCTAATTAGCATATTACTTAATAAACACAGTAATAAAATCATAACTAAACTGAAACATAAAGTGAAACCAGGGATGTTTAAGAGAAGCTCCTATTGAAGAGAACAGATAAAGTCTTGTGTATTCCTCCCAAAGTTCAGGACTAAGAGAACAGTCCCCCTATATTCCTGAGGTCACACTACACTAGTTGGCAGTCAGAATTCCAACCAGACCTCTGACTGCAAAACCAGTATTCACAATTTCTGATGCTCCTGTGTGTTCCATTATTCCTTTACCACAGATGAAGGCATAATATGTATTTTAAAGCAGAAATTAAAGTACTTAGTAAATAGCATTTACAATTTTCCAAATGTTTTTAAAATTGTTAAAAAAATTAAAGAAAATAGACTTTTGAACTTTTAGTGCTACATATGTTTTCTTTATGGGTTTCAACATCCACAATGAGGTGCCATCTCACGCCGATCAGAATGGCTGCTATCAAAAAGTCTACAAACAAAAATGCTGGAGGATGCGGAGAAAAGGGAACAGTCTTACACTGTTGATGGGAATGCAAACTAGTACAGCCACTATGGAGAACAGTGTGGAGATTCCTTAAAAAACTGGAAATAGAACTGCCATACGACCCAGCAATCCCACTGCTGGGCATACACACCAGGGAAGCCAGAATTGAAAGAGACACATGTGCCCCAGTGTTCATCGCAGCACTGTTTATAATAGCCAGGACATGGAAGCAACCTAGATGTCTACTGGCAGAGGAATGGATAAGAAAGTTGTGGTACATATACACAATGGAATATTACTCAGCTATTAAAAAGAATCCATTTGAATAGTTCTCATGAGGTAGATGAAACTGGGAGCGAAACAAGTCAGAAAAACACCAATACAGTATATTAACGCATATACATGGAATTTAGAAAGATGGTAGTGATGACCCTATATGCGAGACAGGAAAAGAGACACAGATGTAAAGAACAGACTTTTGGACTCTGTGGGAGAAGGCAAGGGTGGGATGATCTGAAAGAATAGCATTGAAACATGTATATTACCATATGTGAAACAGATCACCAGTCCAGGTTCGAGCATGAGACAGGGTGCTCAGGGCTGGTGCACTGGGATGACCCTGAGGAATGGGATGGGGAGGGAGGTAGGAGCGGGGTTCAGGATGGGGAACACATGTACACCCATGGCTGATTCATGTCAATGTATGGCAAAACCACTACAATATTGTAAAGTAATTAGCCTCCAATTAAAATAATTAAAAACTTCAAATTAATCAATTTAACAGTTATTTCCACAATGCCTTAATTAAGCAAGAAAGGTTTTCTGAAAGAACAAATTCCCTTAAGAATGGCTTATATTTGATATAACAGTCATGCAAAGTAAAACCTAGTCTCTATTTTCTGTTTCCCAACTTACATTTGGCCAATATGCTCATAAAATGACCTTTAAAGTCATCTATTTTTATTTCACCCATCAATGTAAAGAGATTTAAGTTCTTGAAATCAGTTTCAAAGATCTCAGGTAAGATAAAATCAATTATTGTTTCTCCACAATCTAACCCATATAGTTGTCCTTTAGTATCTGAGGTGTATTGGCTACAGATGCTGAAACCTGTGGAGTATCTGTCCCTGATATAAAATGGCACAGCACAATTGGGCGCCGTGTCTGTGGTTCCACACCTGTGGATTCAATAGCCAAGAATCGAATTGATTCAATCTGCAGATGCAGAACCCCTGGATAGGGAGGGCCGATGGGCATCAAAGGTAGCAACGATGGGTATGAGCCTGACACTCTACAGAATAACAGGGTTTAGGCTGTTCGGTTTTCTAAGAGAAAGCCTGGACGTTATCCCACTGATGTGCTTTTCCTGTTGCAGACACATTTTTATTTGTTTAACAGTTAAAAGGCAGTAATATTTTCTAAATTATTAAAGATTTAAAAAATATATTTTCTGTGTTAGGTAAGAAATAGTAAAACAACATTCTTTCATTGCTGGAAAGCTGGGACAACACCCTACAGCCATTCAGCTTTTTTTTTTTTTACATAAAGTACTAAGTACAGAATTGGTTCTACGATTGTTATGGATCACTAAACATAAATGGTACTTGTTTTTTATCATTCATGGTGGATTAAGACATAAATAAAATTTGTAAGTTAATCACCTCACAAATAGAAATAATTAATCATAAAGATTTTGCTGGTATTCTAACTTCTTAAATTGCTGCAAAGAATTGCTCTCTTGCCTCAATATATTTAAACCCCACTAGGGTTAATTTGACATATACCAGACCCAAGAATCTTCACGTCTCAATTTTGAACACAATCTCAGTGTCTTCTGTAGCCTAGGTTTTCTGACAGTGACTCCAATATTTTTCTGCCAGTCTCTATGACTACACTGTGCTCCTTCACTCTATTTATCTGGTTCCAATATGTCAGCACATCACTGTGTCATCACAAATTCATTCTCTAAGTATATGGGGATAAGAAAGCTGTGTCCAAGATCATGGTGATAAGAATCTGCATAAAGGCCCACTACATGAGTTTTCATTATGTGGAGGAGTGGCCAAAGGTGAACTCCCTACTACCCAAAAATGGTCACTGGGTACTGCTGCTGCTGCTAAGTCGCTTCAGTCGTGTCCGACTCTGTGCGACCCCATAGACGGCAGCCCACCAGGCTCCCTCGTCCCTGGGATTCTCCAGGCAAGAACACTGGAGTGGGTTGCCATTTCCTTCTCCAATGCATGAAAGTGAAAAGTGAAAGTGAACTTGCTCAGTCATGTCTGACTCTAGCGACCCCATGCACTGCAGCCTTCCAGGCTCCTCCACCCATGGGATTTTCCAGGCAAGAGTTCTGGAGTGGGGTGCCATTGCCTTCTCTGTCACTGGGTACTGCTCCCTTCTAATTGTAAAGTTTTTTTTTAATTCTTTTAAGAGGCACTCAGCTAGAATGTTCCCAAAGAAACAGGAATTAGCAGAAAAGGATGCAATTACTTCTACTCAATCAGATGATACATAAGAGATAACATTTATAAACTATTAACTAACAAGATCTACTGGTATTTAATGACCAAATTGCCAAATACTTTGTGTAATAAAGTACTATCTAAACTCATTATCATAACTAATGATCTAACAAGGTCAAAAGTTTCAGAAAGACACAATGTACTTGTAATAAAGAGAGATATAAAATGCATTTTAAAATATTTAATGGCTAGTACTGATAATTTATCTTCAAAATAGGGTAGTAAATACTTAGCACTTTGAGGATGCACTACTTTAAAGTTGTTCTATCTCAATAGACATGAAATGGTACATAATATTTTGTTCTGTTTTAGTAAGACAGTTATCACTATTTTGGAATATAATAACAAAAGAATAAACTTACAGAACCAGACAGTGCCCCTGAGGTAAAGTTGATCATAAATGTTGGTTCATATAAGCCAGATTTTGCACACAACCACTTCTTTAAGACTTCATAGTTATACCAGTACATTGCTACAAAAACAGAATAGAATGAACACATTTAGAAATGAAATGTGGACTTTATGGAAAATATTTGAAGAATATTATATATTAAAGGAAAGGAGAATTCTAGTATTGATACACCTTGCTTTCTATTTAGACAAATACTGGGTGAAATTTGTAAAAATAGTAACCAAATTCTCAGTAATATTCTAGGAGTCTTATAAACAAAACTATGCATCAGTAAAAAGTAGGACTTTAATCTCAAAACCCAACAAGAACACGAGAAGAAAGGAGAGTCACAGCTCATGAATACTGATGTAAAACTCCAAAAAAAGAAAAACAAGTATTTCATGAGCTATCACACACTATGACTAAATTAGGTTATCTGATAAACACAATGGTGATAAACAGAAATGCTTTAGATGCCCCGTGCCACATTAACAGAATTGTAGAACAATCGAAAAATGATGGAAAAGCATTCAAAGAAATTTCTTAGAAACCTAGGAATAAATGGCAGCTTTTTCAACTGGATAAAGGATATTCATCACGAACTTAAAAATGAAATAGTTATAATTAACACATTATTGTCTACATAGAAAAAAGGCAGACAAATTAGAATTTATAAGTTTTAGAAGAAGCTGAATATAAGCTAACAGATAAAAAATCAACTCACACTGCAACATCCACAAACACCTGGAAAACATTTTTTTAATAGATTTTTTTAAATAGGCACTAAAAGCTGCAGATTCTTGTACATACCCAGTAAGAGACTTTAAAAATGTTCACAGCATTGTTTACTTGTTTATTCATGTATAAACAAGAGTGAAAAAAAAAAACAGTTGCACATATAAAACAAAACTTAAGGAATATTTCCAAGTAAAATAAATTTTATACCTCAAAAATAGGCAAAACTGAATACCATTGTTTAGCAATAATACACATGTGATAAAACTACTTTTTAAAATCAAATAAATGATAAAAATTCAGGTAAGAGGTTACCACTAAGGATGTGACAGTGGAAGTGGACATACGTGGTTTCATGATTTTAAAAACTGCAGTGTTCTAATTCATATACAGAGGTGGTGATGTCACAGGTGTTTATTAGTGCACTTGGTAATTTATATCCTTACTACTTTTTATGTATAAAACATCAAAACAAAAAATGAAAAAGTATTGGTCTAGGAATCCATGGTGTTTCTAAAAAGCATAGCTGAACACAAAAGTTGAAGAAAAATACTAATGGAAAGGGAAAGATACAGGACTGTGAACAGGAGTCCAAGCAAAGGATTAAATCAAAGGGAGAAAGAACGTGGAATGTTAATACAATGGTCCTCAATAATTCTTTCTTCCAGGTTTTAAATGGAAACATCAGTTTCACAAGAGAAGTACTACTGAAGTATGCACATTCTATAAGTTAATTTTGTATTTCTTCATGATTTTCTCCCTCTTCATAATTCAATGATTAGCACAATCTTGAATCTGATTTATAATAGTCCCTACAAGACACTCACTCAAGTGGGAGAGATTTTTAATAACTGAAAAAAGTAGGAGTCAATATAATTCACAGGTGGTCTTAAATGTTATGATATTTTGATTCATAGTACTTTGCATATCTTACTAATTATGACTTCTTTACAATAATTTTAAAGGTAGCTTCATTACCTACATATGAGTACTCACCAATTGATATTTAAAAAGAAAGAAAACAAAGAGAAAAGAAAACCAGGCTTGAAACAGAAACCGTTCATTAAATAAATACTCATCAAGATCTGAGAGAGCCATGCTGAACGAGGTGTGTGTGGTCACCTAAGACAGTAACTTACCTTTAGCCTTAAAGAATCTAGAATTTCCTTCATTTAAAAGTGGTACACACAAAGCTACTTAAAATGTAGCAGATAAATCCTACCTGAGAATGGTACATCTCTAAGAATGGTAGGAGCCCAGCCCCTCCAGAGGGAAATCCAACCATCTTCAGATACTTTCTTGCTGACAAATCGATGCAGTTCCTCGTAAGAAAACTTCTTAGATTGCATCTTGGTTCTGATCAATTCCAGTGGACTTATTACAGTCACTGCACCAACTGTACAAAACAAGCGAATACAACAAAAGCAAAGCCATGCATTATGAAAACATGCGTGCAGAAATGAGTATTTCATGCATTTTTGTATTTTAAATTTTATTCTGAAATGTCTGCAAACTGTATCTAGTATCTAATGATGGCAACATCCTGGCTCAGATTTTTTTTCCCCTGATAAAGGTATTTCACACACCTTACTCTTTCAAGAGCAGTTCCACAGCCACTATACATCAACCAGGACTATTATAAACCTCACTTCCACTACACAGAGAAAAATGTCCTTCTGATTAAACTCTGAATCGCAAAGTGTATACAGAAAATGATAAAAGACTCTGGCTTTAATTAGACTCTGTGTTATTATCCTAAAATCTAGAATCTAAGGTCTACAATCTCAAACCTAAAACCTCTGTCCAAGAATTAACAGGACAGGCTGATCCTGTCCCATTCTGATGGCAGTCACCACACAATATGACCGCTAGAGCATACGTGTTGACATATGAGGACAAATACGATGCAAAATAAACCGTTAGCAATACACTACTCGAAATTCTCTATGAATGTAAACATTTTAAAGCAAGCTTTAAGTAGAAATCAGAATGAAAACATTGTGAATTTATTACTTACGTCTGGCCACGATTCCAGCAACAATTGGTATGCGGCTTTCATTTTCTCCTAATTTAGATCTCAGAAGAGCAGTTAATTGATCATAGCAGGTAAAATAAATAACTGTGGCAGGAACTGCCATCACTCTGTTAGAACAAACGAAAAGATTGGTACAGCACTATCAAAAGGCTGAAACATATTCTTACATTATTATGAAGCACAAGACACAGTGCACAGAGCATGTGTGCTCAGTCATATCAGACTCTCTGAGACCCCATGGACTGCAGCCCGCCACACTCCTCTGTCCATGGGACTTCCCAGGCAAGTACACCAGAGTGGGTTGACACTTCCTTCTCCAGGGGCTCTTCCTGACCCAGGTGTCAAACCCACACCTCTTGTGTCTCCCGCACTGGCAGGTGGGTTCTTTACCAACTGCACCACCTGGGAAGTAAAAATGAAGATCCTTCTATTTTACAGAAGCTGAAAACCACAGCAAATCAGCTGTGAGATCAGTTTTTCTTTAAGAATTAGCAGTGTTTAACTTAGACAACAAAAGATGTAAAGTAGGTTTCTGCTCTCCAGAGATTTGTAATGTAGTAGAGAAGGTAAGTTTAGAGCACCCAGTCAGGTCATAAATAAGAAAAGACAAATAAGTCGTCTTGACTTATTCTGTGTCTGGTCTTCATTCCCAACTACATACATTATGGTAACATGAAAATCACTAAAGTAAAAAATCTTGTAAATATTACTTGTAAAAAAGTACAAGCACAATTATAAAATACTTTTGAACTGTGGACCATGTCATACCTACTTATAACTGAAAATAACGTCACCAGAACTATATATACTCAAAGGAAATTCCAATGACATTCTTTCAAATGAAAATATCAGGAGGGAGTTATTAATTAAATACAAAGTCGAAGGTACTATCATGTCATAAAGATTTAGCGCAACAAGAAACCAGTCTCTGTTTCTGGTCTAACCAAAGGACTATCACAGACCACACGTGGGAACACCTAATACTCAACAGAGAAGTGTGGTGATGAGAACTTAGGAACAGGACTGACTGCTGCTCCTGGATCTATCACCAACCTTATAACCTTAGGCACTGTTTAGAGTAGGTGCCTCAAAACTGACTAATGAGCTCCATAACAAGATAAGTCAGAAAGAAAAGAGGCAGAGAAAGGCAAGGTATCAATTGGAATTTTTACATTCAGCCTTACTAGCTTGTCATATGAATTCACGTAATAGCTAGTTAGTACAGAATTTAATTATCTGGAAAAGAAGTATAAATAGCACAATACCTCTCATTATTTTAGTAAAATAAAAACCGAAACGAACACTAGTTTCTTAATTTCTGAACATGGAAAAATAAAGAATGCTTCTGTCCCAAGTCCAGTATCTTCAGGAGGGCCTATTTGTCTAATTGACCTGGGGTCATCTTAGAGGAATTTAGCCCTCGAAATACTCCCTGTAACAAGGCTTTTCTGTACGTCTGGAGCACTAAATGAGCTTGCCTGCAATGATCTGTGCAAATGATGTGAGTTTTGGCAAACATCTGCTTCTTTTTGGGGGGCTGGAGTTTCAGTAACCACAGCCAGTCATGAACACAGCATGCTGTATCATTAGCCCCAGTGCAAACCCTACACTCAGATTCAATTGCTGGTAAGGAAGAACCCCTGAACTTGCCGTGACAGCCCGGGGCTGGGAGACGCAGAGCGCCCTTCGTGTCACCAGCGGGGTCTCGGGAGGACTCTGCTGGCCAGGTCCTGTTGCGCCTCCCCCCTCACTAAGACCCCGCCATGCCTGACCCTCACTGATTCCGCTTCGTGCTTCTCCGTTGACTGATTTCACTTCATGCCTCTCCCTTCACTGATTCCACTCCATGCCTCTCCCCTCACTGAGTCCCTCCATGCCTCTCCCCTCACAGATTCGCTCCATGCCTCTCCCCTCACAGATTCGCTCCATGCCTCTCCCTTCACTAATTCCATTCCATGCCTCTCCCCTCACTGATTTCGCTCCATTCCTTTCCCCTCACTGATTCCGCTCCATGCCTCTCCCCTCACTGATTTCGCTCCATTTCTTTCCCCTCTCTGATTCCGCTCCATGCCTCTCCCCTCACTGATTTGCTCCATGCCTCTCCCTTCACTGATTCCGCTCCATTCCTTTCCCCTCACTGATTCCACTCCATTCCTCTCCCATCACTGATTCCGCTCCATTCCTCTCCCATCACTGATTCAGCCTCATGCCTTTCCCCTCACTGATTGTGCTCCATGCCTCTCCCCTCATTGATTCTGCTTCGTGGCTTTTCTCCTTACTGATTCCACTTCCTGCCTTTTGCAGTAATAAACCACAGACATTAGTATACATCCTGCGAGTCCTTCTAGCCAATCATTAAATGTGGGGTAGTTGTGAGAGTCACAAAACAATGCTCTTGAAAATGAAATGTTCTGATATTCAAAATGCATGATGTCCCATCATACTGATAAGGCAAAACAAAACCACTACCATCACTAAATAAGAAAAATACTAAATTTCAACTTACAACGTAGGAGGAAGGCCACTCCACAGGGATTTAATGCCCTCATTTCGAATGATTTTCAAAAAAGCATCCTAAAATTGTAATAGAAAAAAAAGTGGTCAAAATAAACAAAAATGTTTATAGTGATAAACGGTATTTGATTCTTTTAAGCATTTATTTCTAAAATAAACGCTTCCCAGATTTATATATGCCCATTATTTAAAAAGGAAAAAAAAAGAATTTTTCTCAACTTCCAGACAGAAATAAAGCATTTCTAAATCACAGTTCCTGCTTACAAAATAAACCTACATTACTCAGCTTGGGATTGTTCTACTCAGGGCTGAGAAGCAATGTTTTTTGAAGATTATTATAAAAAGGAAGTGGAGGGATGGCAGAAAGTTAGAATAACTCTCCTCTCCCATTATGAGATCTGAGAAAACATTATTTAAACCCAATATTTGAAACCTCTGAGGAAGAACAAAAAGCAAGTAGAAGCTAGAGGGAAGCTTACTGTTAAAAGTCAAAGTCCCATGAATGAGGTTTGCACATTTACAGCTTTTTGCCCATGGGAGCTGCAAGGAACAGTACATTTACTTGCTTGAGATAGCAAACACCAGAGTTTAGGCTTGTAAACTAATCAGAAAGTTAGAAGGGAAATCCTAGGAAGAGAGGCTACAGAGGACATGTTGTTGTTGCCCTTTTAGTCGCTCAGTCATGTCTGACTCTGTGACCCCACGGACTGTTAGCCCTCCAGACTCCTCTGTCCATGGAATTCTCCAGGCAAGAACACTGGAGTGGCTTGCCATTTTCTTCTCCAGACAAAGGATGTAAGCCCTTGAATTTAGCAACAAAGTCAGCCACAAGATGTGGCTCACAACTCAATTGTGCAGCCCCAGAAGAAGACAACAAAAACAAACCAGACACCCCGTGGATGGCAGACGGGGTGGGAATTTCAGCTGCAGCCCACCACAGTGGTGCCTGAGTATAGTCTGAATCTAGCCAAAGTTAACTGCCTATTAGAACAGAACTGACTCTTGGGAAGAATATAACAGAACCCAGAGTCTTTACAGAGCATTCTTCATAATGATCACTATCCAGTCAAAATTCATGAGACATAAAAAGAAACAAACGAAAAAGTAGTCATCAGAAACCAGCACTGAGATGATTAAGATGATGCTATCTGCAGACAAGAACTCTAAAACACCTATTATAAACATGTGCAAGGGTTACAAAGATGATGGGTCCATGGTGCATGGACAAATTTGGAATTCAGCAAGGAAATAATTACTGTTAAAACTGCCAAGTGAAAGTTCTGAACCTGAAATGAAAAATTTAAAAAGTGGGCTTAACAGCAGAAAGGAGACAGCAAGGAGTCACTGAAGACAAATCTAAAATTAAATTGGAAGAAGGAAGAGAAAACAAATGAAGAAAAATGGGATGAAAAGGACATTTTTTTTTTTTGGTGTTGGTTCTAGCACGTCTTGTAGGTCTTCATAGAACAGTTCAACTTCAGCTTCTTCAACGTTAGTGGTTGGGGCACAGACTTGGATTACTATGATACTGAATGGTTTGCCCTGGAAACAAACAGAGATCATTCTGTTGTTTTTGAGATTGCATCCAAGTACTGCATTTCGGACTCTTCTGTTGACTATGATGGCTACTCCATTTCTTCTAAGGGATTCCTGCCCACAGTAGTAGATATAATGGTCATCTGAGTTAAATTCACCCATTCCAGTCCATTTTAGTTCGCTGATTTCTAGAATGTCGACGTTCACTCTTGCCATCTCCTGTTTGACCACTTTCAATTTGCCTTGATTCATGGACCTGACATTCCAGGTTTCTATTTAATTGGAGGCTAATTATTTCACCCTATTGTATTGGTTCATCAACATGAATCTGCCACGGGTTGTACACATGTTCCCCATCCTGTAACCCCCCCCACCTCTCTCCCCATACCATCCCTCTTGGTCATCCCACTGCACCAGCTCCAAGCATCCTATATCATGCATCAAACCTGGACTGGCGATTCATTTTACATATGATAATATACATGTTTCAATGCCATTCTCCCAAATCATACCACCGTCGCCCTCTCCCACAGAGTCCAACAGGCTGTTCTATACATCTGTGTCTCTTTTGCTGCATCGCATACAGGGTTATCATTACCATCTTTCTAAATTCCATATATATGCGTTAGTATACTGTACTGGTATTTTTCTTTCCTGCTTACTTCACTCTGTATAATAGGCTCCAGTTTCATCCACCTCATTAGAACGAAGGATGATTAAATGAAGACCAACTTCTCAGCAGACACATGAAAGGCCAAAAGACAATGTAATGACACATTTAAGGTGCTAAAAAACAAAGCAAGCCAGAATTCTGTATGCTGCCAAAAAGATGTCAAAAATGCTTTATAAAGACATTTCTATAGAACAAAAACAGAGATTACACTGCCAAAATATCTTCATTATAGAAATGCTGAAAGAATTCTTTAGGATAAAGGGTCATGGTGGCACTAAGTAACTATCATCTTCAGAAAGGCAGGAAGAACAAAAGAGGTGGTAAATATGTGGTTACAGGTAAAATATGTACTTCTTTTTAACTATTTCAAAGACATCAGTTCAGTTCAGTTCAGTCGCTCAGTCATGTCTGACTCTTTGTGACCCCATGAATCGCAGCACGCCAGGCCTCCCTGTCCATCACCAATTCCCGGAATTTACTCAAACTCATGTTCATAGAGTCAGTGATGCCATCCAGCCATCTCATCCTCTGTCATCCCCTTCTCCTCCTGCCCCCAATCCCTCCCAGCATCAGGGTCTTTTCCAATGAGTCAACTCTTCGCACGAGGTGGCCAAAGTACTGGAGTTTCAGCTTCAGCATCAGTCCTTCCAATGAACACCCAGGACTGATCTCCTTTAGGATGGACTGGTTGGACCTCCTTGCAGTCCAAGGGACTCTCAAGAGTCTTCTCCAACACTACAGTTCAAAAGCATCAATTCTTCAGTGCTCAGCTTTCTTCATAGTCCAACTCTCACATCCATACATGACCACTGAGAAAACCATAGCCTTGACTAGGCAGACCTTTGTTGGCAAAGTACTGTCTCTGCTTTTGAATATGCTATCTAGGTTGGTCATAACTTTCCTTCCAAGAAGTAAGCGTCTTTTAATTTCATGGCTGCAATCACCACCTGCAGTGATTTTGGAGCCCAGAAAAATAAAGTCTGACACTGTTTCCACTGTTTCCCCATCTATTTGCCATGAAGTGATGGGACCAGATGCCATGATCTTAGTTTTCTGAATGTTAAGCTTTAAGCCAACTTTTTCACTCTCCTCTTTCACTTTCATCAAGAGGCTTAAGCCTCTTCACTTTCTGCCATAAGACTATTTAAATTGAATTTAAACTGTGAACTATTTAAACTGTGAACTGTGGCATCTGTAAAGTACTAGGATGTGCCATCCGTGAGGCAGCAGCACAAACAAAGAGGAGGGGGTAAGGGTGCCAGGACATGGGGGCCCAAGATCCACTCTACTTGCGAGTTAGCAAGTCGGCCTGCATGGCATCAAGAGAGCCCAGGTAAAGACGAAACTCTCTGGGGTGAGACATAAAGCTCATCATCACAGCAACAGCAGCAGCCAGAGTACTGGCATTCTGATCCCTGTATCCTGAGCCCCAGTTTCCACAGGCGTGTGAAGAAGGCTGGATGACACCTGAACACACGGTGGATGCACTACAGGGGAGGAAGCCGACCTCAGGGGACCAAACCATTTACAACGGGGAATAAGGATGCCTCTATCGTCCAAGGTCATTCACTCTCCAAACAGCCTTGAAAAGATGACCAGGAACAAAGGACAGACAATGCCACGCACATGAGATATGCCCCACATGAAACACTTTTGAAGAACCGTTTGCCTAGAAACAGGAATTGAGGAATCAATATAATGTTATTAAAATTCAAACCAATAACAGGAAAGGAGGAAAAAAGGGAACAATTAGAAAAATATACAAAAACAGATTAATACTCCAACCATATGAAAAATTATATTAAAGGACTAAACTTTCCGATTAAAACTCACTACATCAACAGCCATCTGCATACTATCTGTGGAGTCTCTAGGGCTTCCCAGGTGGCGCTAGCGGTTAAGAATCCACCTGCCAATGCAGGTTCGATCCCTGGGTCCGGAAGATCCCCTGAGTAGGAAATGGCAACCGGCTCCAATATTCTTGCCTAGAGAATCCCATGGACAGAAGAGCCTGGCAGTTCATGGGGTCACAGAGGGTAACAGAACAAGACAGAACTATATCACCATCTTGGAGTAAAAGAATGGAAAAAGACAGGCTACATAAACACTACATGAGAAAGCTAAAAGCTGCAAGCTGAAAGGTGGCTATACTACATTCAGATAAAAGACTGCAAGATAATACAGATGTATCAGAAAAACATATCAAGTGAATGTGTATGTTCCTAATAACTAAGGTTCAAAACCCTATGAGGCAAACCAGAGAGAATTAAAAAGGAAGACAGACATATCCTCAATCCTATCTAAAGATTATTATATCCTCTATCAGAGAATAATAGAATAATTTTTAAAAATCTGTAAGACTTCAGCAGATCTAAATAAAACATTAGCCACCCTGACCTAATGGCTTATAGAACGCTATACCCAACAACTGCAGAATACAATATACACTTTAAAGAGCACAAAATAGTCACCAAGACAGATCATACATAGGGCCATTACACAAGACTCAATACATTAAAAAAAATCTGAAAACTTAAGAGTATATTCCTTTGATCAGATCAGAATTAAATTAGAAATCAGGAACAATGACGTATCTAGGAAAATATCGAATTATTGGAAAATTAATAATCCATGGCAAAAGAAATTACAAAGAAAATCACAAAATATTTCAACTGATAATGAAAATACAACATCAAAATCTTTGGAACATATCTAATTTAGTACTTTGAAGGAAATTTAAATGTGGAGTTGAGGAAAGAAAGGCTTAAAATCAATAATTCATGTTTCCACCTAAGAAAGTAAAATGCAATGACCAAAATAAATCCAAAGAATAATTCTGATTTCTGGTTCTGCATGTAAAGAGCTTGAAAGCATCACTTCCATCCTCACAACAAGAAAAAACCTGAACAAACTGAAAAATCAATTCCTCTTAGGATAATCAGAGAATTGAGGTCACTGGTCAAACTGCTACCTTGAACACTGGTAAGTGAGAGTGAAGTCGCTCAGTCGTGTCTGATTCTTTGCGACCCCATGGACTGTAGCCTACCAGGCTCCTCCATCCATGGGATTTTCCAGGCAAGAGTACTGGAGTGGGTTGCTATTTCCTTCTCCTGAGGATATTCCCAACCCAGGGATCGAACCCGGGTCTCCCGCGTTGTAGGCAGATGCTTTACCGTCTGAGCCTGGAGAGACCATCCAAATACAGAGACTCACAGCACAGTAGAGCAGAAGCCCGCAGTTAGAACCAGCACCAACAGGAATGCTATGAGCTATAACTGACCAACGGCTGGAAGCTCAGTGTAGACTAACCGGAGAATCAAAACCTCTGAGGCGCTACTCTGAGAGGGCCTTCACGCTTTTATGACTTTTAGCCCCTGAGCCCTACCAGATCCTCACTGGTAAAATCAAAGAGAAACCCCCTCCTGTTTCCGGCAGGGTAAGGGGAAAAGAAACCACTTTTCAAATATGCCCCAAATCTCTATTCTCCTTTTTTTTAAAGGAGAAACACTCAAGGGAAACTATCTTACTATCTGAGGAATCTCCAGGAAAAGACAACAGGTAAGACAACAACTGGGAGAGTGGAGGAAATTTCAGTCTCTACAACACAGCTATCCAGAAGTAAACAAAGCCCAGCGTCTCGCTGGATAACACTTCACATTCAAGGTCTGTCTTTTAACCCAATACATCATGCCCAGCTTTCAACAAAAAGAATTACAAAGCATACCAACAGGCAAAAAATGTAGTCTGAAGAAACAAACCAAACATCAAAATCAGACTCAGATATGGCAGAGATTTTAAAATTACCAGCCTGGGGATTTTCAGTAACAATGATGAGTATGTCAAGGGCGCTTAGTAGTATCAGAGGACTAGTAGTGGAGACAGTGATAAGGCCGCCTCACCAGAGGCAACGGAAATCACCAGGGGAGTCAGAAATTCCACTCCCACTGCCTTAGTCTGTTAACGCTGCTATAATGAAACACGACAGAGTGGGTAGCTTATGAACAACACTAATTTATTTCTCAGTTCTCAAGGCCGGAAGTCCAAGATCCAGGTCAAATGAGGGCCCTGTTCTGGATTTCACACTTCTCATTGTATCGTCACAAGGCAGAAGGGCAAGGAAGCTCTGCGGTCTCTCTTCTAAGGGCAATAATCTCATTCATGAGGTCTCTGCCCTCATGACCTAATCAACTCCCAAAGGCTCCAGGTCCTAAAACGATTGCATCAGGCATTAGGATTTCTACAGTGAATTCTGGAGGGAACACAAACACTCAGACCACAGTGTCCCAAAGTGAAAGCCCCGACCCCCACTCCATGTGTCTGGAGGCTGAGTGAGGAACACGGACTTCCAGCTCTGCCAGCCCATTAATAAGGTGGCGCCCTCTTCCTGAGCTGACAGTGTCAAAAGGGCCAACTGGGATATTTAAATGAGATTCAGAGACTCATAATACCCAAAATTTCCTGGTTCCAATATTTTAAAAAATCACTTGTCATTTTAAGAAGCAGGAAGAAGAAATTCCCTGGTGGTCCAGTGGTTAGAAACTGGCGCTCTCACTGCCAGGGTGCCAGGTTCGATCCCCGGTTGGGGAACTAAGATGCTGCAAACCACATGGTGCAGCCAATAAATAAATAAACAGGAAGAAAGATGCCAACCTGAATGAAAGGAGACAATAAACAGACACTGGCAGTGAGACTGACAGGATTATCTGACAAAGGTTCTAGAGCAATCAATATATAAACCACTGACCATCACTTACAAAGATGTCTGAAACAAATGAAACATTAGAACAGCTCAGCAAAGGAATATATACACAAAAACCTATATATCAAAATGGAATTTTACAACTGACACCACGGAAATACAAAGGATCCTAACAGATTAATAACTACATGCCAGTAAAATGGATGACCAGGAAAAAAATGGAAAAATTCCTAAACCAGAAAGAAACAGAAAATATGAATAAATGAATTACCAGAAATGAAATTAAATCAGTAATTTAACAACTTCCAACAGACAAAAGTCCATGACCAGATGGCTTCACAGGTGAATTCTAACAAATACTCAGAGAAGAGTTAATGCTTATCCTTCTGAAACTGTTCCAAAAAACTGTACAGGAAGAAAAACTTCCAAACTCATTCTATGAGGCCAGCATCACCCTGATACCAAAAGCAAGCAAAGATGTCACACACAAAAAGAAAATGGCAGGCCAGTATCACTGATGACACATATGCAAAAATCCTCACAAAATCTTAGCAAACCAAATTTAATAAGATAAACACTGATCAAAAGGGGTCACACACCAGGATCAAGTGAGATTTATGAAAGAACAGTTCAGTATCAATAAATCAATCAATGACACACCATATTAACAGACTGAAGAATAAAACCATATGAGGAGGACTTCCCTGGTGGCTCAGTGGTAAAGAATCTGCCTGCCAATGCAGGAAACACGAGCTTGATCCCTGATCAGGAAGACCCCACATGCCAAGGAGGAAATAAGCCTGTGCTCTAGAGCCCAAGAGCCACCACTACTGAGCCCGTGAGCTCCAACTACTGAAGCCTGTGCCACCTAAAGCCTGTGTTCCACAAGAGAAGCCCCGTAAAGAGAAGCCCGTGCACCACCAACTACAGAGTAGCCACCACTCCCAGCAACTAGACGGAAAAAAAGCCTGCATAGCAACGAAGCCCCAGCACCGCCAAGAAGAAAATAAAGTTTATAAATAAATATATAAAAATAAAATAATTCAGCTAAAAATAAATCCACATGATCATCTCAATAGGTGCAGAAAAAGCTTTTGACACAATTCAACACTGTTTCATGATAAAAACCCTCAACAAAGTGGGTATATGGTTACAGAGGGAATATACCTCAACACACTAAAAGCCATACACAACAAGCCCACAGCTAACATCATAGTCAACAGTGAAAAGCTGAAAGCATCTCCTCTAAGATCAGGAACAAGACAAGGATACACTTACTCTCATTACTCAACATGATTTATTCAACATAGTTTTCAAAGTCCTAGCCACAGAAGAGAAGAAAAAAATACAAGGATTCCAAACTGGAAAGGAGGAAGTAAAATTGTCACCATTTACAGATGACATGATATTAAACGCAGTAAATCCTGAACATGCCAGCAGAAAACTACTAGAGCTCCTCATGAGGTCAATAAAGTTGCAAGATGCTAAATTAATATACAGAAATCTACTGCATTTCTAAACACTAACAACTATCAACAAGGGAAAGGGGTGGCAAAGAGTTGGACACTACTGAGAGACTGAACTGAGCAACTGAATCAAAACAATATGGTACTGGCAGGAAACAGACACAGATCAACAGAAGAGACAGCTCAATGAACCCACAATTATATAAGCAATTAATCTATGATAAAAGGGGCAAGAATACACAGTGTGGGAAAGACTGCCCCTTTAATAAACAGTGTTGGGAAAACTGCACAGCTACACGTAGAAGGATCAAACTGGACTACTCTCTCACATCAGGTACAAAAATAAATTCAAAATAGATTAAAGGCTTATATCTAAGACGTGAAACCAAAAAACTTACAGAAGAAAGCATAGGCAGTAAACCAGAGCTCCACAACAAAAGAAGTCACAGCAATGAGAAGCCTGAGCACCACAACTACAGTAGCCCCCGTACAAGCTCGCTGCAACCAGAGAAAGCCCTCGTGCAGCAACAAAGACCCAGCACCCACAAAAATAAATGTTAAATTTCAAAAACATTTTATATGGAAAGACAAAGGAACTTTAGAAATAGCTAAAACAACTTTCAAAAAGAAAAATAAGAATAAAGTAGAAGGAATCAGTTTACCTGATTTCAGGACTTACTCTACAGCTACACTAATTAAGACTGTGTGGTACTGATGTAGGTAATAGATAAATGTTACAGGATAAACAACCTAGAAATAGATCCACACAATATGCCCAAGTGATTTCTGACAAAGTGCAAAAGCATCTTAATGGAGGAATGATACCTTTTCAACAAATGCAAGTGGACAACCATTGGGTAAAATAAACAAAAAAGAACAAACTTCAACCTCAAATCTATATATTATATAAGAATGACTCAAAATGGATCATGGACTTTAAAAATAGGAGAAAATCTTCAGATCTAAGAGTAAATAAAGAATTCTTAGATTTGACACCAGAAGCATGATCTATAAAGTAAAAACTAATTGGACTTCATCAAAATTAAAAATTTTTACACCATGAAAGACCTTGCTTAAGAGGATAAAGGGGGAAGGTAAAGAGTGGGGAAAAAAATTTAGTAATTTAGTAACTACATATTCAACAAAGGACCAGTATCTAGATAATACAAGGAGTACTCAAAACTTAACAGTAAAAATATAAACAGTTCAATTAGAAGATGGGCAAATGACATGAAAAGTCATTTCACTGCAAAGGATAAACCGATGGCTAATAAACATATGAACAGATTTTCAACATCAGTAGCCACTACAGAAAATGTAAATTAAAACCACAATAAGGTATTATTACACACTTATCAGAACTGCTAAAATGAAAATAGTAACACCACCAAATACTAGTGAGGATGTGGAGAAGTTAGGACAGTCATACACGGCCACAGGAATGTAAAATGATACTATCAGTCTACTAAACAGGCTGGCAGTTTCTTAAACCATAAGCAGGCAACTACCATATGACCCAGAAACTCATGGATATTTACTCCAGAGAAATGAAAACTTACAATGATATTATGATTAAGAAAATATATACATTTTGGTCTTAATCCATGGTTCCTGGCACACAGCTCCAAAATTCCTATAATTTCCTAATTGACATAGAACAAAGGTATAAAAACAGTATGAACTTAACAGAAGCAGAAGATATGAAGAAGAGGTGGCAAGAATTCACAGAAGAACTATACAAAAAACATCTTAATGACCTGGATAACCATAATGGTGTGGTCACTCACCTAGAGCCAGACACACTGGAGTGTGAAGCCAAGTGGGCTTTAGGAGGCATTACTATAAACAAAGCTAGTGGAGGTGAAGGATTTCCAGCTGACCTACTTCAAATCCTAAAAGATGATTCTGTTCAAGTGCTGCATTCAATATGCCAGCAAATTCAGAAAACTCAGCAGTAGCCATAGGACTGCAAAAGGTCAGTTTTCATTCCAATCCCATTAAAGAACAATGCCAAAGAATGTTCCAACTACCACACAACTGAGCTCATTTTAAATGTTAGCAAGGTAATGCTCAAAATTCTTCAAGCTAGGCTTCAAAAGTATGTGAACCAAGAACTTCCAGATGTACAAGTTGGATTAAAAAAGGCAGAGGAAGCAGAAATTAAACTGCCAACATCCTTTGGATCATAGAAAAAGCAAGGGAATTTCTGAAAAAAACATCTACTTCTGCTTTATTACTATGCCAAAGCCTTTGACTGTGTGGATCACAACAAACTGTGGAAAATTCTTAAAGAGATGGGAACACCAGACCACCTGACCTGCTTCCTGAGAAATCTGGAGGTCAAGAAGCAACAGTTAGAACTGGACATGGAACAACAGACTGGTTCCAAATCGGGAAAGAAGTACGTCCACACTATGTATTTTCACCCTGCATATTTAACTTATATGCAGAGTACATCATGAGAAGTGTCAGCCTGGATGAAGCACAAGCTGGAATCAAAATTGCCAGGAGAAATATCAATAACCTCAGATATACAGATGACACCACCCTTATGGCAGAAAACAAAGAACTAAAGAGCCTCTTGATGAAAGTGAAAGAGGAGAGTGAAAAGTTGGCTTAAAACTCAACATTCAGAAAACTAAGATCACTTCATGGCAAATAGATGGGAAACCGTGGAAAAAGTGACAGACTTTATTTTTTGGGCTCCAAAATCACTGCAGATGGTGACTGCAGCCATGAAATTAAAAGATGCTTGCTCCTTGGAAGAAAAGCTATGACCAACCTAGACAGCGTATTAAAAAGCAGAAACATCACTTTGCTGACAAAGGTCAGTATAGTCAAAGCTATGGTTTTTCCATAGTCATCTACAGATGTCGGAGTTCGACCATAAAGAAGTCTAAGTGCCGAAGAATTGATGCTTTTGAGCTATGGTGTTGGAGAAGACTCTTGAGAGTCCTTTGGACAGCAAGGAGATCAAACCAGTCAATCCTAAAGGAAGTCACCTCAATATTCATTGAAAGGACTGATGTTGAAGCTCTAATAGTTTGGCCACCTGATGCAAGGAGCCAACTCACTGGAAAAGACCATGATGCTGGAAAAGATTGAGGGCAAGAGAATGTGGCAATAGAGGATCAGACGGTTGGATGGCATCGACTCAAAGGACATGAGTTTGAGCAAACTCAGGGAGATGGTGAAGGACAGGGGAGCCTGGTGTTCTACAGCACATGGTGTTGCAAAGTCAGACATGACTGAGTGAGTGAACAATGACGAGTGATGCCTCCATTCAAATCTCTGAAGAAAGGCATCTGGATGCTTCCAGGCTGGTGAGCATAGGGAGGTGCTGGGAGAATGACAGGCCTGGAGAGGACATAGAAGCTCTATGCCTCCCCTAAGTCCTGCCCTGTGCACCTCTCCTATCTAGCTGTTCCTGAGTTGTGTCCCTTCATAATAAACGAGTAATCTCTTAAGTAAAATTCCTTCCTGAGTTCTGCAAGCTATTCTAGCAAATTACTGAACCCAAGGAAAGGATCGTGGGAACTTCCGTCTTTTGACTTGCAGCCAGTCAGTCAGAAGCATGGGTGACAACCTGGCCTTGAGGGTGGCATCTGAAATGGGAACATCCCCATGGGAGCTAACAACTAACTCCAGGTAGATGGTGTCAGAATGGAGTTAAACTGCAGAACACTACCGGTCTGAACTAGAGGACTGCTTGGTAGGGGGGAAAATACCACTAATTTGTTCAGAAGAATTCTGAGTGTTCAGAGAGAAAAACAGTGAGTAGTTTTTTCTTATATGTTGACACCAAAACCTGTGAATGAACATATCCAGCAGTTTTATTCAGAGCCAAAAATTGGAAACCACTTGAAACAAACTATGGCATATCCATACCATGTAATACTAGTGAGTAATAAAAAGGAGCAAACTATTGATACAGTAAACAACTTGAATGAATCTTCAGACAATTAAAATAAGTCAGAAGTACCAATCCCAAAATGTCCTGTTACAATTCCATTTATAGAACATTCTTAAGATGACAAAATTATGTAAACGGGGAACAGGCTAGTGGTTGGTAGGAGTTAAGAAGTAGGTGTGACTACAGAATGGAAACAGGAAGGATCCCTGGGTGGTAGAATTGTTCTGTATCTTCACTGTATCAATGTCAACATCCTGATGGTCATATTGTACTCATCCTGTTGCATGTAACCAACTGGGAGAAACTGGCAAAGGGTACACAGGGTCTGTCTCTGAATATTTTTCTTAAAATTATGATCTACAAGCATTTCAAAATTTTAAAAACCTACTCCTTTTCCCCCATATATAAGAAAGCATAAACAGATGAACATAAAGTTAACAAAGAATTAAAAGTAAAAAAAGTCTTTCTCCTCTTCTGCTTCAATGTCTACCTTTTAACTGTGTGCTAACTACATGATGGACTCTTTACTGTCTTGCAACTGTTGAGTCTTTCATATAGAAGAATAAACATAAGAATAAAAAACATGCTGTGATTATAAATAATGTAACCTCTTTACCAATGTTCCCTGGAAATGTCCTGGCTTCTTATACCATGCTTTGTTGCCTTCCTCTTCACAGACACACAGATGATCCATAAGTCCATTACTATATAGAAAACATTTTCCTAACAAAGAAGATTACAATGGTCAACACTTATTTCACACAAGTGTATTATTTTTACAGATGATCAAAATAAAAATACAAGGAGCAGGATGAACAAGACACAATTTTGTCTTCACCTTTTAGGATGAAACAATCTGATTTGTTTAATGACAGCACTGGGCTCTAAACTCACAGTGGTGAAAAGCAATTGAATAAATTACTGGATTCTGTTTGCAGGACTATAGTCAAAAAATGTACACAGAAAAAAATTCTCTTCAGTTATCTGAGGGAATGGAGAGAAAAGATAAGAGGAAAACCTCTTTTGAAAAGACAGTATGGGTGTGCATCTTCTCTATCTGATCAGAAGAAAAGTCTGTGGTGTGTAAGGGAAATTCCGACCAAAATATATTATGAAACAATGCATATCTGAATCTTAAAAGAGCTCATTACAAGGAAAAAATTATATTAACTATATGAGGTGATGGATCCTGGCTAAACTTATTGTGGTAATCATTTTTCAATATATACATACATGAAATCATTATACTGTATTCCTAAAACTAACACTATGTTCTGTATCAATTACATCTCAACTGAAAAAGTCGATTATGAAAAAATGTTTTTCATAATCTCAACCCATGCAAATAAAGCTATGCTTTGTCCCTTTCTCTGTATTTTTACTTCTTAATCTAGACACTGGCCAGCTCCTTCCCAATTGACTACAACTTTTTCTAATAATGATTCCTTCCCATTATTGGATTCATTCTTGCTCCCATAACTGTCTTCTCCATTTGACCGTATATAATTCTATCAGTTTCATAGTACACTGGTCTATCTTTAATATATAGGAAACTACTCTGTTTTTCATCCTTTCCTACAATCCACCTATTCTTTCATCCACCTGAATACCTGTTGTTCATTCTGTCTCCCTGATACACATTCAACAGAGTGGCATTTACGTATGAGCTTTCTTACAGGCTGTTTTCTGCTATTTAAACACGTTCGAAATGACATTTTTATAAAAACCGCAAAATATGGATCAAGGAATTGTTATTTTGCCTATCTAATAAAAACATATAACTACTCTTCTCAAAGTCTACATAAGCTCTAATGTCCAGCAATTAACCAAGCTGCTTGATAAAATACTGAATTTCCTATTACTATTCAAGCGACAATTAGATGCCTATTGGAGGAATACTGTAGGATGGGCACAGCTCTTGGACTAAAGTAGGAAGCTAGATTCAAGGTCCCTTATAAGTAAAATTCTGTTCTTACTTGTGAGGCATATACTGAAATACAAAACTGTCCTCTCCATTTGTTAGTAGGTTCATGAAAGTGTTATATGTGTTATACATATGCACGTATACACACAGCCTGTTGACCCTTGAACAACATGAGTCTGCACTGTGAGGGTCTACTTATACAGATTGTTTTCAATAGTAAATGCCACAGTGTTACACGATCTGCAGTTGGCTGAACCCAAGGATAAGGAACTGCAAAAACAGAGGAATTATGGACACTGAGGGCCAACTGTAAATTATAGGCAGATTTTCAGCTACACCAACGGTGGGCAACCTTAACCTCCTCATTCTTCAAGGGTCAACTGTACTTGTTTTCTGCCTAGACTTCATCAGGTATAACTAAGAAATGAGGAAAATGTTTCCGCATGAGGACAAAGGCATCAGTTTTCAAAAACTGGCAAAAAGAGAATATTATTTTCTTAAAAAAATGAATGCAGTGACATTTAAAAACCTAACATAACATTTTCAGGATAAGCTGAACACATACCTTTGGGGAATGGGTTGTTTTGGGCTTGGAGTCGAATTTTAACAACATCAAAGGGTGTCACTATGAAGATACATAAAATTTCAATTAACAAGTGATATCTGTAATTTGTATAGATGTTTGTCCAAAGAAAATACACATGATACCTATATAATGGTTAAAACTATTTATCATAAAGTGGTTTTAAGTGTTAACATTCTAATTTTTTGCATTTGAATTTTGTTTAAAGAGGAACAATGAGAAAATGTAGTTACTTCTTTCACAGGTACTAAACTCTCATTTTGGAGAAGGCAATGGCACCCCACTCCAGTACTCCTCCCTGGAAAATCCCATGGATGGAGAAGCCTGGTAGGCTACAGTCCATGGGGTCACTAAGAGTCGGACACGACTGAGCGACTTCACTTTCACTTTTCACTTTCATGCATTGGAGAAGGAAATGGCAACCCACTCCGGTGTTCTCGCCTGGAGAATCCCAGGGACGGAGGAGCCTAGTGGGCTGCCGTCTACGGGGTCGCAGAGTTGAACACGACTGAAGCGACTTAGCAGCAGCAGCAAACTCTCATTTATACTATTTCTATGGCTATAATTCCATTAACATTAAAGCTAAAATACTGGTATTTCTAAGAAAATATGTTATCTAAGATAAAAGTGAATGTTCCAAAAGACCACTTAAATATCTGAAGATAACTATGTATTACAAGTAATCAATAATCAAATAATATGTCTCCCTATATTAAAATCTCCCTCTGTTAAATTCATCTGTATCAAATAAAAACCACAGGTATCGAAAATTTGAGTAAGCTATCCATAACTCATTCTTGCTACCATATTGTGTTACTCTATATGGGAACAGTGCAGCAAAGGAAAATGGGCATTATGATCTGAAGTAAAATCAGATCAGATCAGATCAGTCGCTCAGTCGTGTCCGACTCTTTGCGACCCCATGAATCGCAGCACGCCAGGCCTCCCTGTCCATCACCAACTTCCGGAGTTCACTCAGACTCACGTCCATCGAGTCAGTGACGCCATCCAGCCATCTCATCCTCGGTCGTCCCCTTCTCCTCCTGCCCCCATTTCCCTCCCAGCATCAGAGTCTTTTCCAATGAGTCAACTCTTCGCATGACGTGGTCAAAGTACTGGAGTTTCAGCTTTAGCATCATTCCTTCCAAAGAAATCCCAGGGCTGATCTCCTTCAGAATGGACTGCTAAAACAATTAGTTTACATTTGTTCTAACCATCTTGGGCTTCCTGGTGGCTCAGGCAGTAACGAATCTGCCTGCAAGGTAGGAGACCTGGGTTCAACCCCGGGCTCAGGAAGATCCCATGGAAAAGAAAATGGCAACCCCCTCCAATATTCCTGCCTGGAGAATTCCATGGACAGAGAAGCCTGGTGGACTACATTCCACGGGATCGCAAAGAGTCAGACGCAACTGAGAGACAATACCTGCTATCTTACTTAAATGAACCAGCCAACTCATTCAAATGTTAAACTGTCACCTACTGTGTCATTTGGCTGTGTCTATAAGAAATTCATTTAAAGACAGAGAAATGTAGTCCAGAGAAATTTAAGCAATTCACTAAAAGCAAAGTAAATGATAATCTGAATTTGTTGCTACTGTAAGTTACCCAACGTCTATGTTTTTCATTATGCTAATATTTAACCCCATATTTTTACTATTTTAAAAAGGATAATCGTCATAAAAGTTTTGACAGAGACCTCCAAGAACTTCAGATCTGAGCCCCTAAATTTAGAGAGGAAAAATTAAGTTCAAAAAGAATAAAGACAATCCCAAAGTACATTCATCCTGAGAACAGCAAAGCAAAGACTAAAATTCTAGTCTCTCGATTCTCTGTCCAGGGCTCTTTCCTGTTATCATGATGAAGCATGAATGATAATATTATCAGTATTTCAGAGTAAAATTCAAGTGGGATCAATAATTCATTCAGATACATAATCTACATCCTAACATTATTTTACCCATCAGTGATGTCAGTATAGCTCCAGTGCAAGAGGCGAACATTTGCTGAAGCGGCGTCACTGTGATAACTGCTGGTCCCTCTGATTCAGGATCCATATCTTTTAACTAACAGTAGCAAAATCTGTTAAAGAAAAGCAAGATGTAAAATGAAAGTGTAACAGAAGATGCCCGCAAAACTAACTGCTAAAAGTTAAATAAACTATAAAAACTAAAACCAGTATTCCTATCAAAGCATATGTTGTTGACCAGCAGAAGTATACACATAAGTTCCATACGCAAAAACACTACACAACTGTCATTAATAGAACGTGTTCTCGGATGTTCCAAAAGTGGTAACTTCAGCTAAGCTATGTGAGCAGCATCACATTTGCAAGACAAATCAATAGAGCATTAAGAAAACACTCCGGCCATGGAACAGAATGAAAGCAGCTGACCAATAAGACTCAAAATCAGAATTCGGCCTCATAAGAACCACTCAGATACTTGAATCTAGTCGAGTTGTCAGCAAATACAGCACTATTTTTATTGCACTGCAAACACTGCTGCAAAAGTACAAAATAAATCAAAAGCATAAGCTTCATAAAAAGCATTATTTTAGAAATAAGATAGTGAGAAAAGCAATATATACTCTTTTGAAAAACTCAACACAAAAGAGTATAAAAATCACTTATAAACTTATTAAAAGAATAACCACTGGCAACATATAGTATCATCTTTCCAAAGGTCTATGTACACAAAAACGCAAATATGGAGGCAGATTACATCTAACTGAATATGTATGAACATTCAAGTATCTATACATGCATCTTGTTTGAAAGACAAAATAGATTAACACCATTCATAGCTTTTAGTAGCCAACTTTGATGCTTAAAAATATAGATATGTTAATAAATACAGATTGACATCATTTTTAATGCTTACATGGTTTTCAATTATATTTATGTAGTCAGCCTCTTAGATATTCAGGTTATTGCCAATTTATTAATTCTTTAATTTCATAAACTCTCATATAAATATATTTATACATACATCTTACTGTAGTGTCTTTACAATTACTATAGGAGAAAAAGTAAGACTGCTGGGCTAAACTAAAAACCTGAGAAAAATTACCACTGCTTTCCAGAAAGACTGGACCAATTTATATTTCTATGGTAATATATGAGTTACTGTTAGCTCATAAATTCACCAACACTCTCCCATACTACATATCATTTATTTTTTCTGACCCATTTGAAAGTAGACTGCATACATCATACCCCGTTCATCCTAAACACCTCAGAATATTTTCATATAATTGAGGTCCAATTACCAAATTCAGGAAACTTAATGCTGACAGTATTCTAAAGTTCATTTTCCAATTTTGTCAATTATCCCAATTACAACCTTTATAAAAATGAATGCTTCTACTGTTTCTTTAGGCTTTTATTATTTACCTACCTGATTTAAGTCTTTTCCTCAACTCTATGTTCCAATATTTTATTGTTTGTAACATCAGTATCTGAAAATCTGTAGTGAAAAAAGAAAGAAACTGTCTTATCTTTTCACACAGGAAACGGATAGCAAACCTAAAGGAAAGGAGTATATAAAAAAACTTTAAAACATAAATCAACTAATATTTATTAACTATTATTTATGAAATATTTTATTAAGTACTTTGCAGAATATGAAGAGCACTCCAGAAATATTACCTTAGAGTTATGAAAGCATTATCACACAAAAATCTTCATATTATCCCAGCAAATATACTCTACTTTAAAAACAGACAATTCTAAACCTGCACATACTGATCCATCTTAGTATCAATAGGAGTTGAACAACCAGATTTTGTGACGCATGGAGGAAATTCAGACTAAGGTAACATGGTAAAGGTTGCCACAACACAGAAGGTAACCCTCTGGTCTACAGGACTAAGGTCTTAGCTTCTTTGAGTGAAAGTACGGTGGGAAAAAGGTGGCAGGGAGGTGCACTGTTCTAGAATAAAGGAATCCACTCAAATGCATCCTGGTTTAAAGAAGAGAACTTTAAAAAGCCAGTTTGAAAGTAACTAAAGAAATCTGAATATGGATTGGATATCAGATATTTTAAAAATATTCTTGATTTTGTTTGGTGAGATAATGTTATTGTATGTACATAAGAGGTCTTTTGGAATGATTTTGTTCGCTGCCTACTGTACAATATTATGGACTTCTATCTATAGTTCTATTTGTCAAATTTCCTCTTCTTCAACAAACAATGCCAAGAAATAGAGGAAAACAACAGAAAGGGAAAGACTAGAGATCTCTTCAAGAAAATCAGAAATATAAAGGAACATTTCATCCAAAGATGGGCACAATAAAAGGCAGAAATGGTAAAGACCTAATAGAAGCAGAAGAGATCAAGAAGAGAGGTACAGAAGAACTGTACAAAAAAGGTCTCAATAACCCAGATAACCACGATGGTGTGATCACTCACCCAGAGCCAGACATTGTAGAGTGTGAAGTCAAGTGGGCCTCAGGAAGTAATGCTATCAATAAGGCTAGTGGAGGTGATGGAATTCCAGCAAAGCTATTTAAAATCCTAGATGATGCTATCAAAGTGCTGCACTCATTATGTCAGCAAAGTTGGAAAACACAGCAGTGGCCATACGACTGGAAAAGGTTGATCCTCATCCCAATTCCCAAGAAGGGTAGCACTAAAGAATGTTCAAACCACTGGACAATTACACGCATCTCCCATGCTATTAAGGTTATGCTCAAAATCCTCAAAGCTAGACTAGCATCACGTGAACTGAAAACTTCCAGGCATAAAAGCTGATTTAGAAAAGGTAGAGGAACCAGAGACCAAATTGCCAACATTTTCTGGATCACAGAGAAAAGAAAGGGAATTCCAAAAAAACATCTACCTCTGTTTCACTGACTCTGCTAAAGTCTTTGACTGTGTGGATCATAACAAACTGTGGAAAGCTCTTAAAGAGATGGGAATACAAGACCATCGTATCTGTCTCCTGAGAAACCTGCATGTGGGTCAAGATGCAACAGTTAGAACTCTGTATGGAACAACTGACTGGTTCAGGATTGAGAAAGGAGTACAACAAGGCTGTTGTTTATTGTCATCCTGTTTATTTAACTTATACGCAGAGCACATCATGAGAAATGCCAGGCTGGGTGAGTTACAAGCTGGAATCAAGATTACCAGAAATATCAACAACCTCAGACATGCGGATGATACCACTCTAATGAGAGAAACCAAAGAAGAACTTAAGAACCTCTTCATGAGGGTGAAAGAGGAAAGTGAAAAAGCCAGCTTACAATTAAATATTGAAAAAAAAAAACTAAGATCATGGCATCTGGTTCAATCACTTCATGGTAAATAGAAGGGGAAAAGGTGGAAGCAGTGACAGATTTCCTCTTCTTGGGCTCTAAAATCACTGCAGGTGGTGACTGCAGCTGTGAAATTAGAACACAACTGCTTCTTGGCAGAAAAGCTATAACAAACCTGTGTTAAAAAGCAAAGACATCACTTTGCAGACAAAGGTCCGTATAGTCAAAGCTATGGTCTTTCCAATAGTTACATATGGTTGTAAAAACTGGACCATAAAGAAGGCAGAGCACTGAAGAATGGATGCTTTTGAACTGTGGTACTGGAGAAGATTCTTGAGAGTCCCTTGGACAGCAAGGTCAAACCAGTCAATCCTAAAGAAAATCAACCCTGAATATTCACTGGAAGGAATGATGCTGAAGCTCCAATACTTTGGCCATCTGATGAGAAGAGCCGACTCATTGGAAAAGACCCTGATGCTAGGAAAGACTGAGGGCAAGAAAAGAGGGAGACAGAGGATGAGATAGTTGAATGGACGATGGATTGACTCAGTGGATGGACCCAGTGGACATGAGTTTAAATAAACTCCTGGAGATAGTGAAGGACAGGGAAGCCTGGCATGCTGCAGTCCATGGGCTTGCAAAGTTAGACATGACTGAGCGACTGAACAAGAAGTATCAAGTGACAACCTTGGGATTTTGATTTCATCTGCTTGATGATTAGTCACGCTCAGTGTCTTTTCACATACTATTGGTCATTTGTACCTCATCGTTGAAAAATGTCTTTTAAGGTCTTCTATCCATTTTTAAATCAAATTATTTGTTTTTTAAGCTGTAGGTGCTTCACAAATATTTTGGATACTGCTGCTGCTGCTGCTAAGTCGCTTCAATCATGTCCGACTCTGTGCAACCCCATAGACGGCAGCCCACGAGGCTCCCCCGTCCATGAGATTCTCCAGGCAAGAACACTGGAGTGGGTTGCCATTGCCTTCTCCAATGCAGGAAAGTGAAAAGTGAAAGCGAAGTCGCTGAGTCTTGTCCGACTCTTATCGACCCCATGGACTCTTCCATCCATGGGATTTTCCAGGCAAGAGTACTAGAGTGGGGTGCCATTGGATACTAGACCCTTAATAGATATATTGTTTGTAAATATTTTTCTCCCATTCTACAGACTGTCCTTTTACCAGTTTACTGCCTTTCGTGTACTGAAACTTTTCAGTTTAATATACTTTCATTTTTATTGTTGTTTCTCGTGTCACAGCCAAGAAATCACTGCCAAGATAAATGCTACGAAGCTGCTATCCTGTTTTCTTCCAGGAGTTTTGATATTTGGGGCCTCACACTTAAATCTTAATCCATTCTGGGTTGATTTTGTATATGGTATAAGGAAAAGGTCAAAGTTCTTAATGTAGCCAAATTTATTGATCTTTTCCTTTATAGATAACTTTTTTGTGCTTTCTTTAAACAATCTTTCCCTACTCAAATGTCCCAAACATATTCATCTATATTTCTCCCCTAAAAGTTTTAAACTTCTGCTATCACCAAATTTTAAGTCCTTAATCCATGACTGACTAAACTTTCACCTTCAATCCATGCAGAAGTATTTTAATAGCATGTGAAGCAGTGATCCAATTTCACTTTTTTCCATGTTAAAACAGATAACCACTTTACCCAGCTCCAAACATTAAATCCCTCTGGGACTTCCCCGGTCGTCCAGTGGTTAAGACTTTGTCTTCCAATGCAGGGGGTACAGGTTCAATCCCTGGTCAGGAAGCAAGGATCCCCTAGGCCTCAGGGCCAAAACATGGAAAGATAAAAGCAATATTGTAACAGACTCCAAAAAGACTTTAAAAGTGGTCCATGTCAAAAAAAAAAAAATTAAAAAAAAAATTAAATCCTTCCTTTCTCCTTTAAACTGACATACTACTTGGTCAAAACTAAGTTTCATTTCAGTATGGAATTGCTTCCGGTCTCTCTATTCTATTTGCCAACTTATCCATCCTTAAACTGTAGCACACTGTATTATGTTTGGTAGGGTAAGTCTACCCTCTCTGTACCTCTTCTTCACAAGTGTCATGGTTACTCCTGGCCCTATGGTCCCTTCACAGAAGTTTAAAAACCATCTTACCATGTTCCTTGAAAAACCTCTTTGGGATTTTGACTCAAATTGAATTGAATCTATAGATAAAACTGGTGAGGATTTTAACCGTGAATACAGTCTGTTCTTTCATTTCAGTTCAGTTTAGTCGCTCACTCGTGTCCGACTCTTTGCAACCCCATGGACTGCAGCACTCCAGGCTTCCCTGTCCATCACCAACTCCCAGAGCCTACTCAAACTCATGTCCATCCAGTCTGATGCCATCCAATCATCTCATCCTTTGTTGTCCCCTTATCTTCCCACCTTCAATCTTTCTCAGCATCAGGGTCTTTTCCAATGAGTCAGTTCTTCCCATCAGGTGGCCAAAGTATTGGAGCTTCACTTTCAGCATCAGTCCTTCCAATGAATATTCAGGACTGATTTCCTTCAGGATTAACTGGTTTGATCTCCTTGCAGTTCCAAGGACTCTCAAGGGTTTTCTCCAACACCACAGATCAAAACCATCAGTTTTTCGGCACTCAGCTTTCTTCATAGTCCAACTCTCACATCCATACACAACTACTGGAAAAACCACAGCTTTGACTAGACAGACCTTTCTTTCATTTACTCCGATCTTAACGTTGTTCTGAGAAGTTTTAAAATTTGTCCTACAGAGATATTGCATATTGTGGCAGATCTAGTTCTAGGTACCTGATAATCTCTACTACTAACATAAAACAGTGTCTTCCTTTTAATCACATGTTCTCTGTGCAGTCGGGCTTCCCAGATAGCTCAGTTGGTAAAGAACCTGCCTTCAAGGCAGGAGACCCCAGTTCGATTCCTGGGTTGGGAAGATCTGCTGGAGAAGGGATAGGCTACCCACTCCAGTATTCTTGGGCTTCCCTTGTGGCTCAGCTGGTAAAGAATCTGCCTGCAATGCAGGAGACCTGGGTTCGATCCCTGGGTTGCGAAGACCCCCCTGGAGAAGGGAAAGGCTACCCACTCCAGTATTCTGGCCTGGAGAATTCCATGGACTGTAGTCCATGGGGTTGTAAAGAGTGGGACATGACTGAGCGACTTTCACTTGCTCTGTGCAGTTAGAACATGCAACTGATTTTTTTTTATCTATTAAGCATGTATCCAGCCAATCTTGCTAAAAAAAAAAAAAAAATCCTCTATTATTTTTAACTGTTGACTTATAGACTCTCACGAGTTTTTTATGTAAATGTGTATGCTATGCTGTGTTCAGTGGCTCAGTCATGTCTGACTCTTTGCAACTCCATAGACTATACATTGGTTCCTCTGTCAATGGAATTGTCCAGGCAAGAATACTGGAGTGGGTTGCCATTTCCTCCTCCAGGCAATCTTCCCAACCCCAAGGGGTGAAACTGCATCTCTTGCATCAGCAGGCGGGTTCTTTACCACTGTGCCATGTGAGAAGTCCATCAAAGTGCATATTTGTCTGCAAACAATGACTGATTTCCATCATTCCTAATCATCATGCTACCATCTTAATTTCCTTTTTGCATAGCTAAGATGTATAATACAGTATTAGATAAATAGAGAAAATGAGTATATTTGTTCCATTTCTGAATTTTAAAAGAATTCTTCTAAGATTACCCATGAGAATGATGTTTGCTCTAGACTTTTTATCCATTTATTTTTAAACATTCTTCATCACATTAAGGAATTTTCTTTCCAATCCTAATTTGCTATAAACTTTCTTTTCCTTTCATTCTTTTTTCTTTACTAATGTAAAACTGATATAAAATTCCTAAGATTATTATAGTGACTTGATATATGTATATGCTGTGAAAAAGTACCTTCTATCTAATCAATCAGCACATCCATCACCTCACATATTTAGCAATATGTCTTTTAGTGAAAACATTTAAGTTCTACTTTCTTAGCACATGTCAGTTATACAACACAGTATTATCAATTATAGTCACCATATTTTACATGAGATCATCAAACTGTATTTCTCTTATAGCTGGAAAATTTCACCATTTACTAACCTCTCCCTATTTCCTCCACACCCTGGCCCCTGACAACCACTTTTCTACTCTGTTTCTGATTTTTTTAAGAGTCCACGTACAAGAGGTGCTATGCAGTCTTTGGGTTTCTCTTTCTGGCTTATTTCACTGGGCATAATGTCAAGGTCCATCAATGATGTCACAAATGGCAGAATCGCTTCTCCTGGCTGAGTAACATTCTATTTATCTATATCACATCTTATTTTCTCTCTTCACAATTTTACTGAGGATTAACTGACATACAATGAACTGCATATAAGTAAAGCTTACAAACATGAGTTTTGACCATCTGTGAAACTATCACTCATCAACAAAATGAACAGAAGTGGCGGGCCCATTCGTGTCCTTCTGCTCCTTTGCTGGTGCTACTTCCCAGCTCCCATCCCTGCATGGATGCAGCTGTGACCTGCTGTCACTACAGTTTAGTTAGAATTTCTGAAAATTCCACACGAATGGAATCACACAGTATGTATTAATTTTCTTTTGGCATCTTTCATTTACCCTAAGTGTTCTGACACTCATTTATGTATTGATACTTACTTCCTTTCTATTACTAAGTAGTATCCCACTGCATAAATATACTACAATTTCTTTATTCATTCCCTGGCTGATACAAATTTAGGTTGCTTCAAGATGGGGACTAGTACAAATAAAGGGACTATGAATTATTCACATATAAATCTTAAGTAAATAAGGAGAAATAAAATGGCTGAATCAAACGGCAAATGCATGCTTAAATTCTTAAGAAACTGCAAACGTATTTTCCAAAGCAGTTTAATCATTTTATATTCCCACCAACATGTAAGTTCTGGTTGCTCCATATCCTTAAAACACTTGGTACAGTTATTTTTAAAAACTGTAATCATTTGAATAGCTGAGTAGTGATATCCCGATGTAGTAGTACTTTGCATTTTCCCAAGGAATAATGATGTTGTGCATCTTTTCAAAATATGCATAATTTTAATTATTTGTTGAATAGTTGGAAATTTTCATGTATTTTTTTGGTGATGAAAAGGCTATCAATAGTTTGTACATAAACAATCACCAACCTAATCACAAAAAAGTAATAACATATACTAAGCCAAAGAAAGTCTTCCCTGATGGCTCAGACAATAAAAAATCTGCCTGCAATGCAGGAGACCCAGGTTTGATCCCTGGGTTGGGAAGATCCCCAGGAGAAGGGAATGGCTACCCACTCCAATATTCTTGTCTGGAGAATTCCATGGACGGAGTAGGCTGGAGGGCTACAGTCCATGGGGTTGCAAACAGTCGGACACAACTGAGCGACCAACACACACAAGCCAAAGAAGAAGAGAAATCGTTATTGAGTTTTATAATTTGGGGCCACTTGAGTCACTACTTGTAACATAAGAGACACAATACTCTTCACTACATGCATGGGTTTCTCATAGCCACAAGTATTCAATTCTACAAATCACTATAAATTTTAAATGCATAAATACTCCATCTGGTAGTGGCTACTTCCATGAGGAATTTTAAACAGGCTATCTAACATTCATCCTTTAGATCGTCCACAAGTATTAAACTACTCTTTTGCTACTGGGAAAAACAGACACACAATTTACCAAACAATTTACCACAATAAGCCTCATTCTAGTCATGAGACAGGTCTCAATGAATTTAACAGGATTTAAATAATATAAAATATGTTCTCTGACAAACTAGAAAAGAATAACAGAAAGGTATCTGGAAATCCCTAAATAACGGGAAGCTGAATAACACCCCTCCAAACATCTCATGTATCAAAGTAAAAATTAAAAAGCATTCTTACACTGAATAATTAAGTATTGAAGGTTTCCTTTTGATATCAAGCACATGATAAGAACATACATTATCACTACCCCTACTTAATGTTTTATTAAAGTTCCTAGCCATCTAGATAAGCAAAAAGTACATATAAAGTTTATAAAGGAAAAAAAAATCAGTATTTCCAGATGACACAATTGTGAACACAGAAAACTTAAACTCATCATAGAATTATTAATAAGTTAGCAACGTTGCTAGCTATAAAAATCAATATGCTAGGCTTCCCTGGTGGCTCAGTGTTAGAGAGTCTGCCTGCCAAGGCAGGAGAGACAGGTTCAACCCCTGGCCCAGGAAGATCCCACATGCTGCAAGGCAAGCCTGTGCGCCACAACTACTGAGCCTGTGCTCCAGAGCCCAGGAGCTGCACCTACTGAGGTCACCTGCCACAAGTGCTGGAGCCTAAACGCTCCAGAGCTGGTGCTCCACAAGAGAAGCCACCACAGTAAGAGGGCCATGCACCCCACAACTAGAGAGCAGCCCCTGCTCATCGCAACTAGAGAAAAGCCTGTGCAGCCACAAAGACCCAGCACAGCCAAATAAATATTATTTTTATAGTGTTAAAAATCATTTCTATATACCTGTAATACATAGAAAATAAAATTTAAAATAAACAGCATGTACAGGAGCATGGAAAAATTTCATGTACTCTGGGGATAAGTTTCACAAAATATTTTCAAGACATCTGTTTAAAAAACATAAAATTTCACCAACTAAAAGGTCTTTATGGGTGGAGTCCAGATGACAGAGCAGGAGGATGCTGAATTCACATCTTCTCACACCCCGGGCACCTACCAGGGCTGCTGAGAGGCCTTGGACACCTAAGGGATGGGAGGAATTCCCAGGCGACTGGGTAGGATGATGGGGGTAAGGGGGGGAAAGAAAAGTAGAGGCGGGATGGGAGCAGAAACCCTGAGGGGCAGCAGGAGGATGAGAGGGGTCACCACTCTCAGAGGGGCCCACCCACAGAGCGAGGATTAGCAGGGATGGGAAGGGATTTGGGGAGACAGTGGACCAGAGGGGAATGTACCCAGCATCTCCCCCACCTACTCAACCACTGGCAAGCCTGCTGGGGTCTCGGGCCTGAATCTCCAGCTTCTGGGGACCCCTCCAGCCTAGAGGGTCCTGAGCCTAGCCCCCACCCCCGCCAAGGGCCTTTTCTAGCTGCTGGCCTCTTTAGCCTAAGCGCCTTCCTCCCCTAGGGCCTTCTCTGGCTTTTTCTGCTGTTGTAGTTTTGTTTTACTTTGCTGTTGTCGTCTCAATTTCATTTCTCTTAAAATATCTACTTTTTAAAATTTTTTATTCTTTCTTACTGTTTTGCTCCTTTTTCTTTGTTGCCTACCCAGCCTACCCCCCTGCATGGCATACAGGGGTCTCCATTCCTGGCCAGGGTTTGGGCCTGAGCTCCCATGGTGGGAGCACCAAGTCCAAACTAGAATCCCAGGGAATGTTAACTGGTGTGAGCTATCCCACAGGTCCTCATCTTGGCACCAAGACTCAGCTCCATCCAACTGCATGCAAACTCCAGTGCTGGACACTGCAGCAAACAACCAGCAAGGAAAAAACAAAGCCCCATCCATCCAAAAAAAATGAGATGACAAAACAATATGGGACAGATGGGACAGACGAAGGAGCAAGGTAAAAACTTACAAGATCAAATAAATGACGAGGAAATAGACTATCTACCCAAAAAAGAATTCAGAGTTTTGATAATAAAGACAACCCTAAACCTCAAAAGCAGAAGGGAGGCACAGATCAAGAAAACAGAAGAAATGTTTACCAAAGACCTAGAAGAACTAAAGAACAAACAGTGGTGAACAACACAACAACTGAAAGAAAAAATACACTACAAGGAATTAATAACTGAAGGACAACTGAAGCAGAGAAAATGAATAAGTGAGTTGGAAGACTGAATGGTGGAAATAATTGTTGAAGAGCAGAATAAAGGAAAAAAATGAAAAGAAATGAGGGGAGTCTCAGAGACCTCTGGGACAACATTAAATGCACCAACATTCAAATTACAGGGATCCCAGAAGAAGAGAAAGATAAACAGTCAGAAAATATTTGAAGAGACTATAGTCAAAAACTTCCCTAACACAGGAAAGGAAATAGTCAACTAAGTCCAGGAAGCACAGAGTCTCAGGGTTAAACCCAAGGAGAAACATGCTGAGACACATATTAATCAAACTAACAAAAATTAAATTCAAAGAAAAAAACATTGAAAGCAGCAACGGAAAAGCAACAAATAGCACACAAGGGAATCCCCATAAGGTTATCAACTGATTCTTCAACAGAAACTTGCAGGCCAGAAGGCAGTGGTGGAATATATTAAAAGTGATGAAAGAGGAAAGCCTACAACCAAGGTTACTCTATCCAGCAAGGGTTTCATTCCTATTTAATAGAGAAATCAAAACCTTTACAGTCAAGCGAAACGGAACAGAATTCAGCAACGCCAAACCAGTTTAATAACAAATGCTAAAGGACCTTCTCTAAGAAGAAGAAAACTTCTCTAGGAAGAAGAAAAATAACCACAAAAACAAAGCCAAAACAATTAAGAAAATGGTAATAGGAACATACACATTGCTAAGTATCTTGAATGTAAATAGAATGACTGCTCCAACCAAAAGACACAGAGTGGCTGAAGAGATATAAAAACAAAACCTATATATATATCCTGTCTATAAGAGACCCACTTTAGACCTTGGGACACATATAAACTGAAAATGAGAAGACAAAAAAATATTCCATGCAAATGGAAATCGAAAGCTGGAGTGGCAGTACTCATATCAGATAACTAGACCTTAAAATAAAGGCTGTTTCAAGAGACAAGGAGGGTCACTACATAATGATCAAGGAATCAATACAAGACGATATATCAATTATAAATATACATGCACCCAGCATAGGAGCACCTCAATACATAAGGCAAATACTAATAGTCGTAGAAGGGGAAATACAGCAACACAATAGTGGGGAATTGTAACACGCCACTTACACCAATGGACAAACCATGCAGTCAGAAAATAAATAAGGAAACACAAGCTTTAAATGGCACAACAAACCAGTCGGACTTAACTGACATTTACAGGACATTCTACCCAAAAGTGGCAAAACACACTTTCTTCTCAAGTGCATACAGAACACTCTCCAGGAGAGATCACATCTTCATTCACAAATCAAGTGTTGGTAAATTTAAGAAAACTGAAATCATATCAAGCATCTCTTTTAACCACAATGCTGAGATTAGAAATCAGTAAGAAAAATAAACTGCAAAAAAAAAAAAATACAAACACATGGAAGCTAAGAACTACACTACTAAATAACCAAGAGATCACTAAAAGAAATATCAAAGAGGAAATTAAAAAAACATAGAAACAAATGACAATGAAAAACACAACTTAAAATCTACCGAACAAAGGAAAAGCAGTCCTAAGGGAAATTTGTAGCAACTCAATCTCATCTCAAGAAACAAGAAAAATCTCCAACAAACAATTGGGTGCTTCCCTGGTGGCCCAGTTGGCAAAGAATATGCCTACAATGTAGGAGACCTGGGTTCGATTCCTGAGTTGGAAGATTCCCTAGTGAAGGGAATGGCAACCCACTCCAGTGTTCTTGCTGGGAGAATTCCACAGACAGAGAAGCCTGGCAGGCTACAGTCCATGCAGTCGCAAAGAGTCAGACACCACTGAGCGACTAACACTTTCACTTTCAACCTTACACCTAAAGCAACTAGACAAAGATAGGAAAAACCCCTAAAGTTAGCAGAAGGAATAGGTCATAAAGACCAAAGCAGAAATAAATGAAATAGAAATAAAGATCAATAAAACTAAAAGTTGGTTCTTTGGGAAGATAAAGTTGATAAACATTTGGCCAAGGTCATCAAGAAAAAAAAGGATAGGATTCAAACCAATAAACTCAGAAATGAAAAAGCAGAAATTACAACTCATGCTATGAAATACATAAGGGACTACTATAAGCAACTATATGCCAATAAAATGGACAACCTGAAATAAATGTACAAATTTTTAGTAAAGTACTATCTTCCAAGGCTGAACCTGGAAGAAATAGAAAATATAAACAGATCAATCCATAAGTAATGAAGTTAAAGCTGTAATTAAAAATCATTCAACAAATAAAAGTCCAGAACAGATGGCTACACAAGCAAATTCTGTTAAATATTTGGAGTAGAGCTAAACATCTATCCTTCCTATACTCTTCAAACACTTTCCAAAAAATCTGCAGAGGGAAGAACACTCCCAAACTGATTCTATGAGGCCACCATCACCCTGATACCAAAACCTAACAAAGATACCACAAAAAAAAGAAAACTAAAGACCAGTATCACCGATGAATACAGACACAAAGCTCCTCAACAAAATCCTACCAATCCAACAACACATTAAAAGGATTATATACCATGATGAACTGGGATTTATCCCAGAGAAGCAAAGATTCTTCAATATATGCAAAATCCATGTGATATACCAGACTAACAAACTGAAGAAAAAAATCCACATGATCATCTCAACAGATTCAGAAAGCATCTGTCAAAATTCAGCACCCATTTATCATAAAAACTCTCCAGGAAATGGGCACAGGGGAACCTACCTCCATATCATAAAGGCCATACTGACAAACCCACAGCACAGATCATTCTCAATGGTGAAAAGTCAAAAGCATTTCCTATAAAATTAGGAATAGGACAAGGATATCCACTCTCGCCACTTTCATTCAACATAGTTTTGGAAATCCTAGCCACGGCAATCCTAGAATAAAGAGAAATAAAAGGAATACAAACTGGAAAAGAAGAACTCAAACTGTCACCTTTTGCAGATGGCATGACTCTATACAAAGAAAATTCTAAAGATGCCATTGGAAAACTGCTGCTGCTGCTGCTGCTGCTGCTGCTGCTAAGTTGCTTCAGTCGTGTCCAACTGTGCAACCCCAGAGACAGCAGCCCACCAGGCTCCCCCATCCCTGGGATTCTCCAGGCAAGAACACTGGAGTGGGTTGCCATTTCCTTCTCCAATGCATGAAAGTGAAAAGTGAAAGGGAAGTCACTCAGTTGTCCCCGACTCTTAGCGACACCAAGGACTGCAGCCTACCAGGCTCCTCCGTCCATGGGATTTTCCAGGCGAGAGTACTGGAGTGGGATGCCATTGCCTTCTCCTGAAAACTACTAGAGCTGATCAATGAATTTGGTTGCAGGATACAAAATTAATGCACAGAAATTCTTGCATTCCGATGCACTAACAATGAAAGATCACAAAGAGAAACTAAGGAAACAATCCTAATGATCACTACAACAAAAAGAATAAAACACCTATGGGGCCTCCTTTGTGTTCAGTAGTGAAGAATCCACCTATCAATTCAGGGGCTGCTGCTGCTGCTACTGCTAAGTCGCTTCACTCGTGTCCGACTCTGTGAGACCCCGTGGACAGCAGCCCACCAGGCTCCTCCGTCCCTGGGACTCTCCAGGCAAGAGTACTGGAGTGGGTTGCCATTTCCTTCTCCAATGCACGCATGCATGCTAAGTCGCTTCAGTCGTGTCCGACTCTGTGCAACCCTATGGACAGCAGCCCACCAGGCCCCTCCGTCCACAGGATTCTCCAGGCAAGGATACTGGAGTGGGTCGCCATTGCCTTCTACCAATTCAGGGGATATGGGTTCAATCCCTAACCCAGGGGATCCCATAAACAACAACAAAAAAAAGAATAACATCTAGGATCACACATAGTAATAATCAATCAAAAGACACAGACTGGCTGGGTAGATACAAAAACAAGACCCGAATATATGCTGTCTATAAGAGACCCACTTCAGACCTAGGGACACTTACAGACTGAAAGTAAGGGGATGGGAGAAGGTATACTATGCAAATGGAAATCAAAAGAAAGCTGGGGTGGCAATACTCATATCAGACAAAACAGACTTTAAAACAAAGACTATTATAAGAAACCGGAGAAGGCAATAGCACCCCACTCCAGTACTCTTGCCTGGAAAATCCCATGGACGGAGGAGCCGGTAGGCTGCAGTCCATGGGGTCACTAGGAGTTGGACACAACTGAGCGACTTCACTTTCTCTTTTCACTTTCATGCACTGGAGAAGGAAATGGCAACCCACTCCAGTGTTCTTGCCTGGAGAATCCTGGTGGGCTGCCGTCTATGGGGTCACAGAGTTGGACACGACTGAAGTGACTTATCATTATAAGAAACAAAGGACATTACATAATGATTAAGTATTCGAGTCAAGAATACATAACAATCATAAATATACATATACACCCAATACAGGAACATCTCAACATGTAAAGCAAAAACTAACAACCATAAAGGGAGAAATCGACAGTAACATGATAATAGTGGGGGACTTTAACCCCACACTTACACCAATGGACAGATAATGGAGACAGAAAATAAATAAGGAAACACAAGCTTTAAATGACGTAACAGACCAGAGAGATTTAATTGCTATTTATAGGACATTCTATCCAAAAACAGCAGGCTACACATTCATCTCAAGTGTACACAGAACATTCTCTAAGACAGACCACATGCTGGGCCACAAAGCGAGCCCTGGTAAATTTAAGAAAAATGAAATCATATCAAGCATCTTTTCTGATCACAACATTATGAAATTAGAAATAAACTATAAGAAAATATCTATAAAAACACAAACACGTGGTGGCTGAACAATATGTTACTAAACAACCAACGGATCACTGAAAAAATAAAAAGGAAATTAAAAAATACCTAGAGACAAATGAAAACAAAAGCACAACAGTAAAAAACCTATGTGATGCAGCAAAAGAAGCTCTAAGCGGGAAGTTTATAATGATACAATTTTACCTCAAGAAACAAGGAAAAAATCACAAATAAACAACCTCACCTTACACCTACAGATAACAACTTAGTGTAACCTAATGAAACTATGAGACATGCCGTGTAGGGCCACCCAAGATGGACAGGTCATGGTGGAGAATTCTGACAAACATATTCCATTGGAGAAAGGAATGGCAAACCACTTCAGCATTCTTGTGTTGAGAACCCCATGAACAGTACGAAAAGGCAAAAAGATAGGACACTGAAAGATGAACCCACCCTCCCAGGTCAGTAGGTGTCTAATATACTACTGAAGTAGAGAAATAGTTCCAGAAGGAATGAAGAGGCTGAGCCAAAGTGGAAACAATGCCAGCTGTGGATGTGTCTGCTGCTGAAAGTCAGGTCTGATGCTGTAAGGAACAGCACTGCATAGGAACCTGAAAGGTTAGGTCCATGAATCAAGGTAAACTGGATATGGCTAAACAGGATACGGCAAGAGTGAACACTGACATTTTAGGAATCAGTGAACTAACATGGAGGGGAAAGGGTGAGTTTAACTCAGAGGACCATTATATCTACTACGGTGTGCAAGAATCCCTTAGAAGAAATGGAGTAGCCCTCACAGTCAACAAGAGAGTGCAAAATGCAGTATATGGATGCAATCTCAAAAATGACAGAATGATCTCGGTTAGTTTCCAAGGCAAACCATTCAGTATCACAGTAATCCAAGTCTGTGCTCCAACCACTAATGCTGAAGAAGCTGAATGGTTCTATGAAGACCTACAAGACCTTCTAGAACTAACACCAAAAAAGATGTCCTTTTCATCATAGGGGACTGGAATGCAAAAGGAGGAAGTCAAGGGATCCCTGGAGTAACAGGCAAATTTGGCCTTGGAGTACAAAATAAAGCAGGGCAAAGGCTAACAAAGTTTTGCCAAGAGAACGCACTGGTCATAGCGAACAGCCTTTTCTAACAACCCAAGAGACAACTCTACACATGGACATCCCCAGATAGTCAATACTGAAATTAGATTGATTGTATCCTTTGCAGCCGAAGATGGAGAAGCTCTATACAGCCAGTAAAAACAAGACTGGGAGCTGACTGTGGCTCAGATCATGAACTCCTTATTGCCAAATTCAGACTTAAATTGAGGAAACTAGGGAAAACCACAAGGCCATTCAAATATGACCTAAATCAAATCCTTTATGCTTACACAGTGGAAGTGACAAATAGATTCAAGGAATTAGATTTGATAGAGTGCCTGAAGAACTATGGATGGAGGCTTGTAACACTGTAAAGGAGGTGGTGATCAAAACCATCCTCAAGAAAAAGAAATGCAAAAATGCAAAATGGTTGTCTGAGGAGGGCTTACAAATAGCTGAGAAAAGAAGAGAAGTGAAAGACAAAAGAAGAAAAGGAAAGATAAATCCATCTGAATGCAGAGTTCCAAAGGACAGCAAGGACAGATAAAGTCTTAAGCGAACAGTGCAAAGAAAGAGAGGGAAATAATAGAATGGGAAAGACTAGAGATCTCTTCAGGAACTTAGAGATAACAAGGGAACATTTCATGCAAAGATGGGCACACTAAAGGACAGAGATGGTATGGACCTAACAGAAGCAGAAGAGATTAAGAAGAGGTGGCAAGAATACATAGAAGAACTGTACAAAAAAGGTCTTAATGACCTGTACTGCCACAATGTAGTAGATCACTCACCTAGAGCCAGACATCCTTAAGTGTGAAGTCAAATGAGTCTTAGGAAGCATTACTATGAACAAAGCTAGTGGAGGTGATGGAACTCCAGCTGGGCTACTTCACATCCTAAACGATGATGCTGTTAAAGTGCTGTTAAAGTGCCAACAAATGCAGAAAACTCAGCATTGGTCACAGAACTGGAAAAGGTCAGTTTTCCTTCCAATCCCAAAGAAGGACAATGCCAAAGAATGTTCAAACTACTGCACAACTGCACTCATTTCACATGCTAGCAAGGTAATGTTCAAATCCTTCAAGCTAGGCTTCAACAGTATGTGAACCGAGAACTTCCAGATGTACAAGCTGGATTTAGAAAAGGTAGAGGAACCAGAGATCAAATTGTCAACATTCATTGGGTCATAGAAAAAGCAAGGGAATTCCAGAAAAACAGCTATTTCTGCTTCATTGACTACATAAAAGTTTTGACTGTGTGGATCACAACAAACTAGAAAATTCTTAGAGATGAGAATATCAGACCACCTTATCTGCCTCCTAAGAAACCTGTATGCAGGTCAAGAAGCAACATTTAGAACCAGACATGGAACATACGACTGGTTCAAAATTGGGAAAGGAATATGTCAAGGCTGTATATTGTCACCCTGCTTATTTAACTTATATGCAGAGTACATCATGGTAAATGCCACGCTAGATGAAGGTGAAGGTAGAAACAAGATTGCAAGGAGAAATATCAATAGCCTCAGATATGCAGATGACACCACCCTTATGGCAGAAAGTGAAGAGGAAATAAAGAGCCTCTTGATGGAGGTGAAAAAGGAGAGTGAAAAAGCTGGCTTAAAAGTCAACATTCACAAAACTGAGATCATGGCATCTGGTCCCATCACTTCTTGGCAAATAGAAGGGGAAAAAATGGAAACAGCAACAGACTATCTTCTTGGGCTCCAAAATCATTGCAGACAGTGACTTCAGCCGTGAAATTAGGACACTTGCTCCTTGGAAGACAAGCTATGACAAACCTAGGCAACATATTAAAAAGCAAAGACATCATTTTGCCAACAAAGGTCTATATAGTCAAGGCTATGGTTTTTCCAGTAGTCATGTACGGATGTGAGTGTTGGACCATAAAGAAAGCTGAGTGCTGAAGAACTGATGCTTTTGAACTGCGGTGCTAGAGAAAGACTCTTGAGAATCCCTTGGACAGCAATGAAATCAAACCAGTCAATCCTAAAGGAAATCAGCCCTGATTCATTCATTGAACTGATGCTAAAGTTCTAATACTTTGGCCATCTGATGCAAAGAGTTGACTCACTGGAAAAAGACCCTGATGCTGGGAAAGATTGAAGACAGGAGGAGATTATGACAGAGGATGAGATGGTTGGATAGCATCACCATTTCAATGGACATGAGTTTGAACAAACTCTGGGAGTTACTGAAGGACTGGAAGCCTGGCATGGTGCTGTCTGTGGGGTTGCAAAGAGTGGGACATGACTGAGTGGCTAATAAAACAACAAATACACCTAAAACAACTAGAGAAAGAAGAATAAAACCTAAAGTTAGTATAAGGAAAGAAATCATAAATATCAGAGCAGAAATAAATGGAATAGAGACAAAGAAAACAACTGGAAAGATCAAAGAAACTAAAAGCAGGTTCTTTGAAAAGATAAACTGATAAACCTTGTATCAGACTTATCAAGAAAAAAAGGGAGAGGATTCAAATCAATAAAATTAGAAACAAATTATGGCTGGTTCATGTTGATATATGGCAGAAACCAATACAGTATTATAAAGCAATTATCCTCCAATCAAAAATAAATAAAACTTTTTAAAAAGATATGTAAAAGGAGAAGTTACAACTGACTCCACAGAAATACAAAGGATCATAAGAGACTACTAGAAGCAACTGTGTGCTAATTAAATGGACAATCTGGAAGAAATGAACAAATTCTTACAAAGGTACAGTTTCCCAAAACTGAACCAGAGAGAGACAGAAAATATGAACAGACCAATCAAGCACTGAAATTGAAATCCTGATTAAAAATCTCCCAATAAACAAAAGTCTAGAACCTGATGGTTTCACAGGCAAATTCTATCAAATATTTAGAGAAGATTTAACACCTATCCTTCTGAAACTATTCCCAAAAATTGCAGAGGAAGAAAAACTTCCAAACTCATTCTATGAGGCCTCCATCACCCTGATACCAAAACCAGACAAAGATACAACAAAAAAAGAAAATTACATGCCAATATCACTGATGAACATAGATGCAAAAACTCTCAACAAAATACTAGTGATCCTTATCCTACAACATACTAAAAAGATCATATACCATGATCGAGTGGGGTTCATCCCAGGGATACAAAGATTTTTCAATATCCACAAATCAATCAGTGTGATACACCACATCAACAAACTGAAGAATAAAAACCGTATGATCATCTTAATAGATACAGAAAAGCTTTTCACAAAATTCGGCAACTATTTATGATTTAAAAAAAAAACTCTCCAGAATGTGGGCATACCTCAACATAACAAAGGCAGTATATGACAAACCTACAGCTAACATCATTCTCAATGGCGAAATGCTATAAGCATTTCCTCTAAAATAGGGACAAGAATAGGAGGTCTACTCTTGCCACTTTATTTCAACAGTTTTGGAAGTCCTACCGTCAGCAATCAGAGAAGGAAAAGAAGTAAAGGGAATCCAAGTTGGAAAAGAAGTTAAACTGTCACCGTTTGCAGGTGACATGATATTATACATAAAGGACAGTAAAACTGCTACCAGAAAACTACTGCTGCTGCTGCTAAGTCACTTCAGTCACGTCTGACTCTGTGCAGCCCCATAGATGGCAGCCCTCATCAATGGACTAGGCAAAACTGCAGATTACAAAATTAACACACAGAAATCTGTTGCATTTCTATACACCAACCACAGAAGATCAGAAAGAGAAAGCCAAAAAACAATTCCATTAATCAGTGCATCAAAAAAACAAAAAAACTAGGAATAAACCTACCTAAGGAGACAAAAGACCTGTATTCCAAAAACTCTAAGAAGCTGATCAAAAAATTCACAAACAGATGGAAAGATATGCAATGTTCACAGATAGGAAGAATCAGTATTGTCAAAATGACTCTATTACCCAGAGCACTCTAAAGATTCAATACAATCCGTATCAAATTACCAACCGATAGCATTTTTCACAGAACTAGAACAAAAAAACAATCTCAAAATTTGTATGGAAACACAAAAGTCCCTGAAAAGCCAAAGCAATCTTGAGAAATTAACTTCAGACTATACTACAAAGCTACAGTCATGAAAACAGCACAGTACTGGCACAAAAATAGAAACAGAGATCAATGGAATAGGATAGAAAACCTAGAAATAAACCTATGCACCTATGGTCAATTAATCTATGACAAAGGAGACAAGACTACACAATGCTGCAAAGACAGTCTCTTCAACAAACAGTGCTGGGAAAACTAGACAGCTACGTGTTAAAAAATGGAATTAGATCATTCTGACACCATACACAAAAATAAGCTCAAAGTGGATTAAAGACCTAAATGTGAGACTGCACGTTATTAAACTCCTAGAAGAAAACATAAGCAGAATACCATGACATAAACAGCAGCAACATCTTTTTGGATCCATCTTCCAGAATAATGGAAATAAAAACAAAAATAAATGGGACCTAATTAAACTTAAAAGCTTTGACACAACAAAGGAAACTATAAGCAAGGTGAAAAGACAGCCCTCAGAATGGGACAAAACAATAGCAAATGAAACTGACAATTTCCAAAGTATACAAGCAGCTCAATACCAGAAAAACAAATAACCCAATCAAAAAGTGGGAAAAAGACCTAAATAGACATTTCTCCAAAGACATACAGATAGCTAATAAACACATGAAAAGAAACTCAACATCACTCGTTATTCAGTTCAGTTCAGTGGTTCAGTCGTGTCCGACTCTTTGTGACCCCATGAATCGCAGCACGCCAGGCCTCCCTGTCCATCACCAACTCCCGGAGTTCACTCAAACTCACATCCATCGAGTCAGTGATGCCATCCAGCCATCTCACCCTCTGTCGCCCCCTTCTCCTCCTGCCCCCAATCACTCCCAGCATCAGAGTCTTTTCCGATGAGTCAACTCTTCGCATGAGGTGACCAAAGTATTGGAGTTTCAGCTTTAGCATCAGTCCTTCCAAAGAACACCCAGGACTGATCTCCTTCAGAATGGACTGGCTGGATCTCCGTGCAGTCCAAGGGACTCTCAAGAGTCTTCTCCAACACCACAGTTCAAAAGCATCAGTTCTTCAGTGCTCAGCTTTCTTCACGGTCCAACTCTAGCATCCATACATGACCACTGGAAAAACCATAGCCTTGACTAGATGGACCTTTGTTGGCAAAGTAATGTCTCTGCTTTTCAATATGCTATCTAGGTTGGTCATAACTTTCCTTCCAAGGAGTAAGCATCTTTTAATTTCATGGCTGCAATCACCATCTGCAGTGATTTTGGAGCCCAAAAATATAAAGTCTGACACTGTTTCCTATGAAAGTCTGACATCTATTTCCTATGAAGTGACGGGACCAGATGCCATGATCTTAGTTTTCTGAATGTTGAGCTTTAAGCCAACTTTTTCACTCTCCTCTTTCACTTTCATCAAGAGGCTTTTGAGTTCCTCTTCACTTTCTGCCATAAGGGTGGTATCATCTGCATATCTGAGGTTATTGATATTCTCCTGGCAATCTTGATTCCAGCTTGTGCTTCTTACAGCCCAGCCTTTCTCATGATGTACTCTGAATATAAGTTAAATAAGCAGGGTAACAATATACAGCCTTGACGTACTCCTTTTCCTATTTGGAACCAGTCTGTTGTTCCATGTCCCGTTCTAACTGTTGCTTCCTGACCTGCATACAGATTTCTCAAGAGGCAGGTCAGGTGGTCTGGTATTCCCATCTCTTTCAGAGTTTTCCACAGTTTATTGTGATCCACACAGTCAAAGGATTTGGCATAGTCAATAAAGCAGAAATAGATTTTTTTCTAGAACTCTCTTGCTTTTTCAATGATCCAGCGGATGTTGGCAATTTGATCTCAGCCTTTTCTAAAACCAGCTTGAACATCTGGAAGTTCACGGTTCACATACTATTGAAGCCTAGCTTGGAGAATTTTGAGCATTACTTTACTAGCGTGTGAGATGAGTGCAACTGTGTGGTAGTTTGAGCATTCTTTAGCATTGCCTTTCTTAGGGACTGGAATGAAAACCAACCTTTTCTAGTCCTGTGGCCACTGCTGAGTCTTCCAAATTTGCTGGCATATTGAGTGCAGCACTTTCCCAGCATCATCTTTTAGGATGTGAAATAGCTTAACTACTCAGCCATTAAAAAGAACAAAATAATGTCATTTGCAGAAATATAGAGGGACCTAGAGACTGACATACAGAGTGAAGTAATTAAGTCACACAGAGAAGCAGAAACATAGTATGACATCCCTTATATGTGGAATCTAAAAAGAAATGATATAGATAGAAATGAACTTACAAAACAGAAGAAGATTCACAGATTTAGAGATAGAACTGACGGTTACCAGGAGAGGAAGGATGTGCACAAGGGACAGTTGGGGAGTCTGGATGGACACGTACACACTGTATTTAAACAGGTAACGGACGAGCAACTACTGCATAACACATGAACTCTGCCCAGTGTTATGTGGCAGCCTGGATGGGAGCAGGGTTGGGAGATAATGGATATATGTATCTTTATGGCTAAGCCCCTTTGCTGTTTACCTGAAACTATCACAACATTGTTAATGGGCTGTGTGTGTTAATTGTTAATCAGTTGCTCAGTCATGTCCAACTCTTTGCAACCCCATGGACTGTAGCCCGCCAGACTCCTTCTGTCCACTGAATTTTCTAGGCAAGAATACTGGAGGGGGTTGCCATTTCCCACTCCATGTGATCTTCCAAATCTGGGCATCAACTCACGTCTCCTGAGTCTCCTGCATTAGCAGGCAGATTCTTTACAATCGTGCCACCCGGTAAGCCCCATTAATTGGCTATACCCCAATACAAAACTAAAAGTTAAAAAAAAAAAAAAACTGCAATGAGGTATCACCTCACACCAGTCAGAATGGCCATCATCAAAAAAACCCCTACAGACAATAAATGCTGGGGAGTGTGGAGAAATGGGAACCCTCTTGTATTGTTGGTGGGAAGGTAAATTGATACAGCCACTATGAAGAACAGTATGGAGGCATCTTAAAAAACCAAAAATAAAACTATCATACGACCCAATAATCCCATTACTGGGCAAATCACAATGGAAAAAGACACATGTACCCCATGGTTCATTATAGCACTACTTACCAGGACATGGAAGCAACCTAAATGTCCATCAACAGGTGAATGGATAAAGAAGATATGGTACATATAAACAATGGAATATTTATTACTCAGCCATAAAAAGGAATAATATTGGGCCATTTGTAAACACATGGATGGTTCTGGAGCCTGTCATACAGAGTGAAGTGGGAAAGAGAAAAATAAATGTCATATATATGTGGAAGCTAGAACAACAGTACAGATGAACTCTTTTGTAGGGCAGGAATAAGTCATACAGAACAGACATATGGACACAAAGGGGCACTGGGAGGGTGGGATGAATTAGATTAGGATGGCATATATACGGTATCATCAGTAAAACAGATACCTAGTGGGAACCTGCTATGGAGCACAGGGAACTCAGCTTGGTGCTCTGTGACAACCTAGATGGGTGGGATGGGAGGAGTGATGGGAGAGAAGTCCAAGAGAAAGGAGATACATGTATACACACAGTTGATTCACTTAGTTGTACAGGAGAAGCTAATGCAATATTGCAAAGCAATTATACTCCAATAAAAAAACAATACAACAAAACATTGCCGAGGGGAAAAAAACTACAGGTCTTTATAATTCAAAAAGATACATGCACCCCTATGTTCAGAGCAGCACTATTTATAATAGTCAAAACATGGAAACACCGTAAGTGTCTACTGGAAAATGAATGGATAAAGATGTAGTACACATATACTATGGAATATCTGTTGTTGTTTTTAGTCTCTAAGTTCTGTCTGACTCTTTGCAACCCCATGGACTGTTGCCCACCAGGCTCCTCTGTCTATGGGATTTCCAAGCAAGAATACTGGAGTGGGTTGCCATTTCCTTCTCCAGGAGATCTTCCCAACCCAGAGATCGAACCCATGACTCCTGCACTGGCAGGCAGATTCTTTACTGCTGAGCCACCAGGGAAGGCCACAATGGAATACTACTCAGCCATAAAAAGGAACGAAATTTGGGTTATTTGTACTGGGTCATTTCCAGAGATGTAGATGGACCTAGAGTCTGTAAACACAGTGAAGTAAGCCAGAAAGAGGAAAACAAGTATCATATATTAACACATGTATGTGGGATCTGGGGCTTCCCAGGTGCCACTAGTGGTGAAGAACTCACGTACCAATGCGGGACACATAACAGATGTGGGTTAGATTCCTGGGTCGGGGAAGACCACCGGGAGGAGGGCATAGCAATCCACTCCAGCATTTTTGACTGCAGTATCCCATGGATAGAGGAACAATCCATAGGGTCACAGAGTCAGACATGACTGAAGCAACTTAGCATGCATGCACATGTGGAATCTAAAAAAGAATGATACAGATGAACCTATTTGCAGGGCAGGAATAGAGATGAAGACATGAGAACAGACATGAGCACATGGGAGAAGGGGAGGATGGGACAAACTGGGAGATCAGGCCTGACATATAAATACTGCTGCTACTGCTAAGTCACTTCAGTTGTGTCCGACTCTGTGCGACCCCATAGACGGCAGCCCACCAGGCTCCGCCGTCCCTGGGATTCTCCTACCATGTATAAAACAGATAGCTAGTGGGAACCTGCTGAATGGCACAGAAAACTCAGCTTGGTGCTCCGTGATCACCTAGATGGGTAAAACGGGAGCTGGAAGGCAGGGCCAGGAGGGAGGGGATGTATGTGTACACACAGCTGATTCACGTCATTGTACAGAGATGCTAACACAACATTGTATGTCAATTACACTCCAATAATAATAAAATAAAACACTTCAAAAAGAAAAATACAAGTTTTTATAATTCAAAAGGATACATGCACCCTTATGTTCGCAGCAGCACTACTCACAATAGTCAAAACATGGAAGCAACCTAAATGTCCATCATCAGATGAATGGATAAAGATGATGTGGTACACATATACAATGGAATACTCCTCAGCCATAAAAAAGAAAGAAAGAATGCCATTTGCAATAACATGGATGGACCCAGAGATGACCATTACTAAGTGAAGTAAGTCAGAAAAACAAAGGCAAGTACCACATGATGTAACTTACATGTGCAATCTAAAATACGGCACTAATGGACCTATCCAGAAAACAGAAATGAACTCAGAGATGCAGAGAACAGACGTGTGGTTGCCAAGGTGGGGCAAGTACTGGGAATCTGGGATTAACAGACGTACACTATATATACAGGACACATGAACAGCAGGGTCCTACTATATAGCACAGGAGTTATATTCAACATCCTGCCATAAACCATAATGGAAAAGAATATTTTAAAGCATTTCTATATGTACATAAGAGAATCACTTTCCTTTAGAGCAGAGATTGGCAAAACACTGTAAATCAACTATATTTCAATTTAAAAAATAAAATTAAAACAAAATTAAAGGTCTTAATAGAAAAAAATACCACTTTATGGACTGAAATAATAAATGCTATATCAAATCTTCCAAATTGGTTCTAAATTTACAGGAATCCTAACAAAAATTCTCAATTTTTAAAAAATTGTGGATTTGATAAAATACTTCCCAAAACCTATATCGAAGTAAAATGGCAAGAGTTGCCATAAATTGTGAAATGCATCTAAAGCAGTGCTTACAAAGAAATTTATGACATTATATGCTTCTATTAAAAAAAAAATCTAAAAAACAAGGATCTAAGCACTTGCTTTAAGAAACCAGAAAAAGAAGCGCAAATTAGAACCAAAAAAGGCAGAAACAATTCAACCAAAAACAGAAATGAATCATTCACAAGAGGTTCAACAGCATATATGATAGAACAGACAAAAGAATCAGCAAACCTGAAGATCAATTGAGATCACTCAATCTGAGGAACAAAGAGAAAAATAATGAAGAAAAATGAACAGAGTCTAAGAGACCTACGTGACTTTATCAAGCACACTAACCTACACATGATGGGAGTCCCAGAAGACAGAAAGGAACAAAAAGAACAGAAGCCAAAAGCCTCCAAGCTTTGATTAACAGAAGGGTGGGAGGGGAGGCGATGGAGGAAGAAGAGAAGGAGAAAAAGAAACTACACATTCAAGAGTCTCAACAAACTCCTGGTAGGATAAGCTCAAGGAGAGCCACACTAAAAACACTGTAATTAAACTGCCAAAAGCCAACCACAAAGAGAATCCTGAAAACAGGAAGAGGAGCAATTCATTACATTAAAAGGATCTTCAATGATTACAAGCTGATTTCACATCTAAAACCTGGAGGCCAGAAGGCAGTACACATTCCCAGATAAACAAAATCTCATAGATTTTGTCTCTAGTGATCTTGTCCTACAAGAAATACTAGGGGGCATACTGTTCAGGTTAAAATGAAACACACCACTACATAGTAACTAGAATTCATATGATGAAGCAAAAAGCACTGGCAAAAGTAACAACATAGATAAATATAAAAGACAAAGGGTCTTCCAGCTCAAGATGGCAGAGTAGAAGGATGTGTGCTTATCTCCTCCGGCAAGAGCCCCAAAATTTCAATTACCTGTTGAACAACAATCGACAGGATATTGGAACCCACCAAAAAGATACCCCACGTCCAAAGACAAAGAAGAAGCTGCAGCAAGACAGTAGGAGGGACGCAATCACAATAAAATCAAATCCCAAACCTGCCAGGTGGATGACCCACAGACTGGAGAACAATAACACCAAAGAAGTTCTCCCACTATTATGAAGGGTCTGAATCCCAGCCTGGGGATCCAACAAAGAGACTGAGAATCCCCAGGGAACCTGGCCTTGAGTGCCAGCGGGATTTGATCACAGGCCTTCCAGAGGACTGAGGGAACCAGAGACTCCAGTCTTGGAGGGCACAAACAAAATTTTGTGTGCATCAAGACACAGAGAAGAGGAGCAGTGACACCACAGGAGACTCAACCAAAACCACCTGCTAGTGTTGGAGGGGCTCCTGTGGAGGCGTGGCTTGGCAGGGCTTCACCACAGGGGCAAGGTCACTAGAAGGTCCCCCTTAGCACACACCCTCTTGGAGTTCACCATTAATCCTACCATAGAGCTCGCAGACCCCCTGGTGGGTCACCTCAGGCCAAAGAGCTACCAGGGAGGGCGTACAACCATCAGCAGATAACTGGATTAAAGCTTTACTGAGACTCTGCCCCTAGAGCAATTCCCAGTTCTCCCCATCACCAGTTCCTCCCATCAAGAAGCTTACAAGCCTCTTAGCTTCATCCATCAGAGGGCAGACAAAAGAAGAACTTAGAACCAGAGTCTCAAGGTGGCTAAAGCAAAAACCATACTACAGAAAGTTAATCACAAAGAAAAAGCAGAAAGTTATGTCCCAGATGAAGAGACAAGATAAAATCCCAGAAAAACAACTAAATAAAGTGGAGATAGGCAACCTATTCTTTAGAAAAAGAATTCAGAATGATAGTGAAGATGATCCAGGATCTTGGAAAAAGAATGGAGGCAAAGAATGAAAATATACAAGAAATGTTTACCAAAGACCTACAAGAACTAAAGAACAAACAAACAGAAATAAATAATACACTGCTGCTACTGCTAAGTCGCTTCAGTGGTGTCCGACCCATAGACAGCAGCTCACCAGGCTTCCCCATCCCTGGGATTCTCCAGGCAAGAACACTGGAGTGGGTTGCCATTTCCTTCTCCAATTCTTTGAAAAGCAGTTCCAGGTAAATACACTAGAAGGAATCAACAGCAGAATAACTGAGGCAGAAGAACGGATAAATGACCTGAAGGACAGAATGGTAGAAATCACTGCCGCAGAACAGAATATAGAAAAAAGAATGAAAAGAAAAGAGCCTAAGAGACCTCTCGGACAACATTAAATGCACCAACATTAGCATTGCAGGGGTCCCAGAAGAAGAGAGAAAGGACCTGAGAAAATATTTGAAGAGATAATAGCTGAAAACTTCCCAAACATGGGAAAGGAAATAGTCAACCAAGTCTAGGAAGCACAGAGAGTCCCAGGCAGGATAACCCCAAGGAAGAACACACTGAGACACATAGTAATCAAACTGACAAAAATTAAATACAGATAAAATATTAAAAGCAACAAGAGAAAAGTGACAAATAACATACAAAGAAACTCCCATCAGGCTATCAGCTGATTTCTCAACAGAAACTCTACAAGCCAGAAGGGAATGGCATAATATATTTAAAGTGATGAAAGGGAAGAACCTACAACCAAGAATACTCTACCCAGCAAGACTCTCCTTCAGATTTGATGGAGAAATCAAAAGCTTTCCAGACAAGCAAAAGTTACGAGAATTTAGCACACCAAACCAGCTTTACAACAAATGCTAAAGGAACTTCTCTACACAGGAAACACAAGAGAAGAAAAAGACATACAGAAAATAAACCCCCCCAAATTAAGAAAATGTAATCAGGTCATACATACTGATAATTACCTTAAATGTAAGAGGATTAATAAATGCACCGACCAAAAGACACAGACTGGGTGGATGAAAACATGTGCGTGTATGCACTTCCACTTGTCCTATCACTCTGCTTGACCCCCACAAACTGTACGCAATTCTTTTATATTAAGTTAATCATGTTCTCATGATGGCTTGCAATTACAATTATCTTTTTTTGGTCTGGCTATTGATCGTGAAAACTGATAAACATCTTTTACTATTGTGATTATGTAACTATTACTCACTTAATTGTATCATGATTGGTTAACAGAAGAGTAGAACTCTATATCACCAAAACTAGGATCTAATAGAAAAACTTGTAATCCCTTTTTAAAATCCAAGAATTTTCTTGAAATTTTTTGAAAAATACAAATGTATTTGTATACAAATACCTGAGTATTGCCTTTTTTCCTCCAGAGTTCCAGATATGTTTCTAATGAGCAGTCATGCTTAAAAACAACTGAACTATATGATGATCTTTTACTTTTATCTAGTTTGTTTCCCTTTTTCTATTTCATATTCAGTGCTCTCATTTCATTTAGTTTATGTTCTCCAATTTCTCCATCTCTTCTTACATACGTACATACATACATATATATATATGCATAATATATATATTTTAGAAAACCTATGAACTTCTGCCTAACTAAAATAATTATGACATTTTGATTCTACCTGTTTGACTTAGTATAAATAGAATGCTAGATTTCTAATTAAAAAATAGATATGAAACAAGCAACAAAGGTTTACTGCATAGCACAGGGAACTAGAGTCAATATCTTGTAATAACTTATGATGGAAAATAATTTCAAAAATAATATATGTGTATTTGTATAACTGAATCACCTTCTGTGCATCTGAAACATTGTAGGTCAATATACTTCAATAAAATATTTTTTTTTAAAAGACAACTGGATAAAGCAATAAACTAAATCTCTGATAATGAGCATACAATATATAAAGATGTAACTTGCATGACAGCAACAACACACACGAAGGCGTTAGGGGGTGGAGCCGTATACTACTGAAATTAAAAAGACACTCAACTGATTGTTATAAATTAAAATACTAATTACAATTCCCCAGGCAACCATTAAGAAAATAATATAATAGATGAAACAGAGACAAGGAACTGTGTATGAGAAAATATCTATTTAAAATGAAAGAGGCAGTTATGAAGGAAGACTATAACAACAAATGTAAGACATACAGAAAACACATAGCAAAATGACAGATACAAATCTTCAGTATTCTTGCCTTGAGAACCCCATGAACAGAATGAAAAGGCAAAACACAGGGCACTGAAAGAGGAACTCCCCAGGTGGGCAGGTGCCCAATATGCTACTGGAGACCAGTGGAGAAATAACTCCAGAAAGAATGAAGAGACAGAGCCGAAGCAAAAACAACACCCAGTTGTGGGTGGGACTGGTGATAGAAGCAAGGTTTCATGCTGTAAAGAGCAATACTGCATAGGAACCTGGAATGTTAGGTCCATCAATCGAGGCAAACTGGAAGTGGTCAAACAGGAGATGACAACAGTGAAGATCAACATTCCAGGAATCAGCGAACTAAAATTTAGGACTGGAATGGGTGAATTTAACTCAGATGACCATTATATCTACTACTGTGGGCAGGAATTCCTTAGAAGACACGAAGTAGCCATCACAGTCAACAAAAGAGTCCGAAATGCAGTACTTGGATGCAATCCTAAAAACAACAGAATGATCTCTGTTCATTTCCAAGGTAAACCATTCAATATCACAGTAATCCAAGTCTATGCCCCAACCAGTAACACTGAAGAAGCTGAAGTTGAACAGTTCTATGAAGACCTACAGGACCTTCTAGAACTAACACCCAAAAAAGATGTCCTTTTCATTATAGGGGACTGGAATGCAAAAGTAGGAAGTCAAGAAACACCTGGAGTAACAGGCAAATTTGGCCTTGGAGTACAGAATGAAGCTGGGCAAAGACTAATAGAATTTTGCCAAAAGAATGCACTGGTCATAGCAAATACCCTCTTCCAACAACACAAGAGAAGACTCTACACATGGACATCACCAGATGGTCAACACTGAAATCAGACTGATTATATTCTTTGCAGCCAAAGATGGAGAAGCTCTATACAGTCAGCAAAAAAAAGACCGGGAGCTAACTGCGGCTCAGATCATAAACTCCTTATTGCCAAATTCAGACTGAAATTGAGAAATTGAAGAAAACCACTAGACCATTCAAGTATGACCTAAATCAAATCCCTTATGAGTATACAGTAGAAGTGGAAATAGATTTAAGGGACTAGATCTGATAGACAGAGTACCTGATGAACTATGGACTGAGGTTCGTGACACTGTACAGGAGACAGGGATCAAGACCATCCCCAAGAAAAAGAAATGCACAAAAGCAAAATGGCTGTCTGAGGAGGCTGTACAAATAGCTGTGAAAAGAAGGGAAGGAAAAAGCAAAGGAGAAAAGGAAAGATATAAACATCTGAACGCAGAGTTCCAAAGAATAGCAAAGAGAGATGAGAAAGCCTTCCCCAGCAATCAATGCAAAGAAGTAGAGGAAAACAACAGAATGGGAAAGACTAGACATCTCTTCAAGAAAATTAGAGATACCAAGGGAATATTTCACGCAAAGATGGGCTCGATAAAGGACAGAAATGGTAGGGACATAACAGAAGCAGAAGATGTTAAGAAGAGGTGGCAAGAATACATAGAAGAACTGTACAAAAAAGATCTTCACAACCCAGATAATCAGGATGGTGTGATCACTTACCTAGAGCCAGACATCCTGGAATGTGAAGTCAACTGGGCCTTAGAAAGCATCACTACGAACAAAGCTAGTGGAGGTGATGGAATTCCAGTTGAGCTATTTCAAATCCTGAAAGATGATGCTGTGAAAGTGCTGCACTCAATATGCCAGCAAATGTGGAAAACTCAGCAGTGGCCACAGGACTGGAAATGGTAAGTTTTCATTCCAATCCCAAAGTCATGCAATGCCAAAGAATGCTCAAACTACTGCACAAGTGCACTCTCACACGCTAGTAAAGTGATGCTTAAAATTCTCCAAGCCAGGCTTCAGCAATACATGAACCGTGAACTTCCAGATGTTCACGCTGGTTTTAGAAAAGGCAGAGGAACCAGAGATCAAATTGCCAACATCCGCTGGATCATGGAAAAAGCAAAGAGTTCCAGAAAAACATCTATTTCTTCTTTATTGACTATGCCAAAGCCTTTGACTGTGTGGATCACAATAAACTGTGGAAAATTCTGAAAGAGACGGGAATACCAGACCACCTGACCTGCCTCTTGAGAAACCCATATGCAGGTCAGGAAGCAACACTTAGAACTGGACATGGAACAACAGACTGGTTCCAAATAGGAAAAGGAGTACGTCAAGGCTGTATATTGTTACCCTGCTTATTTAACTTATATGCAGAGTACATCATGAGAAACGCTGGACAAGCTGGAATCAAGACTGCTGGGAGAAATATCAATAACCTCAGATATGCAGATGACACCACCCTTATGGCAGAAAGTGAAGAGGAACTAAAGAGCCTCTTGACAAAAGTGAAAGAGGAGAGTGAAAAAGTTGGCTTAAAGCTCAACACACAGAAAACTAAGATGATGGCATCTGGTCCCAACACTTCATGGAAAACAGATGAGGAAACAGTAGAAAGAGGGGCTGACTTTATTTTTCTGGGCTCCAAAATCACTGCAGATGGTGACTGCAGCCATGAAATTAAAAGACACTTACTCCTTGGAAGGAAAGTTATGAACAACCTAGACAGCATATTAAAAAGCAGAGACATTACTTTGCCAACAAAGGTCTGCCTAGTCAAGGCTATGGTTTTTCCAGTAGTCATGTATGGATGTGTGAGTTGGACTATAAAGAAAGCTGAGCGCCGAAGAACTGATCCTTTTGCAGTGTGGTGTTGGAGAAGACTCTTGAGAGTCCCCTGGACTGCAAGGAGATCCAAGCGGTCCATCCTAAAGGAGATCAGTCCTGGGTGTTCATTGGAAGGACTGATGATGAAGCTGAAACCCCAATCCTCTGGCCACCTGATGAGAAGAGCTGACTCATTTGAAAAGACCCTGATGCCAGGAAAGATTGAGGGCAGGAGGAGAATGGGAAAACAGAGGATGAGATGGTTGGATGGCATCACTGACTCAATGGACATGGGTTTGGGTGGACTCCGAGAGTTTGTGATGGACAGGGAGGCCTGGCATGCTGCGGTTCATGGGGTCGCAAAGGGTCAGACATGACTGAGTCACTGAACTGAACTGAAATGTAAAACAGATTAAATAATTCAAGAAAAGGGCAAAGACTGGCAGAATTTTAAAAAAAAAGATCAAACTATATCCTAGCTATAAGAGACCTATTTTAGATTCAAACACAAAAATAAACTGATAATAAAACATAAGTATAGGCAACATAAACATAAATGTCTGCATTGTGTGTGATGTGCGAAGTCGCTCAGTTGTGTCCGACTCTTTGCGACCCCGTGGACTGTAGCCCGCCAGGCTCCTCTCTCCATGGGATTCTCCAAGCAAGAATACTGGAGTGGATTGCCATTTCCTTCTCCAGGTGATCTTCCCAACCCAGGGATTGAACCCGGGTCTCCTGCATTGCAGGCAGGCGCTTTATCCTCTGAGCCACCAGGGAAGCCCAAAGTCTGCATTAATGGATCTTTAATTAGTAATTCCTCTTTTTCTTCCCTCTAATGACTTAAAATACAATTATACAAAACAACAACTATGTTAATCACTGTCATGCATAACATTGTTATTTACAATACACAGTATCATTAATGTTGCATATTTACTTATATACAATATATGCTTTACTATGTATAAACATCATATATTTATACTTATGTTACATATTTGTAATTGACACATTTAAGTGCACATTATATGTGCTTATATATATCACATACATAATATATAACAGTAACGATATGTCATTTACAAGGGGGTTGGAGGAATGGAGTTATATAGGAGAAAAGTTTTTACATACCATTAAAACCAAATTGGTATTAATCTGAAATACACTTAAAAATTAAATGTGAATTGCAATCCTCAAGAAATAAACTAAAAACATAACTAAAATATATACAGAAAAAATGAGAATACAATCAAAACATTACACCTGAACATCCAACACAAAAGAGGGTGGTAAATGAATCGAGAAACGAAAAAGTATGACATACAGAAAAAAAGAGCAAAGTGGCAATGTAAGCCTTCTATTTTGAATAATTTCATTAAAGACAAATGAATTAAATTCTCTAAGAGACTGGAAGAGTCAATATAAAAAGTGATTTAACTACATGCTGTCTACAAGAAATTCATTTTAGAACCAAATACATTTGTAAATGGGTTGAGAATGAAAATGTAAAAATTTATTCCATGAAAACTGTAACCAAAGGAGAGCCAGAGTGCCAATATAATACCAGACAAAAACTTTAAAACAAAAATAGTTACAACATCGAAGAAGAATGATATAAAGGTCAATGTACCACGATTTTAAAAAACTATAAACATATATACAACAGAGCCCCAAATTATATGAAGCAAAAAGTGACAGAAGACAACAACAGTTGGAAGCTTCAATATTTCATTTTCAATGATAAACAGAACTAGACAAAAGATTAACAAGGAACTAGAAAATTAACTACTACAAACCAGCTAGACCTAACAGACATACATAGAATACTCCACCAAATGAGAGCAAAATACATTCTTCAAATGAACATGGAATATTCTCCATGACAGATATGTTACAATACAAAATAAGGTTCCATTAAGTTTAAGAAGACTAAAAATTATATAAAGCATCTTCTCTGATCACAGGAGGAAAAAAATAGAAATCAATAACAATAGGAAATTTGGAAATTTAAAGCTGTTGAATGAAACAATACACTCTTAATTAACCAACAGGTCAAAGAATCCATTACAAGGTAAATTACAAAATACCTTGAGAGAAATTAAAATGAAAACACATCGTACCAACACTTAAGGAATGCAACAAATGCAGTACTAAGAGTGCTAAGAGGACGGAAATTTATAGTTGTAAAGGTCTACATTAAAAAAGCAAAAGATCTCAAATCTTTATTCAAACCTGAACTTCTCCTTTACGGAACCCAAGAAAAAAGTTAACTAAACCCAAAACAAGAAGAGGAAAGGAATATTACAGATTAGAATGTAAATAGAGTAGAAAAACTACAGAGAAAAATCAATGAAACCAAAAATTGGTTCTTTAAAAAAGAAAAAGTGAAATGTTAGTCACTCAATCATGTCCGACTCTTTGCGATCCCATGGACTGTAGTCCACCAGGGTCCTCTGTCCATGAGACTTTTCAGGCAAGAATACTGAAGTGGGTTGCCATTCCCTTCTCCAGGGGATCTTCCTGACCCAGGAATTGAACCCAGGTCTCCCACACTGCAGGCAGATTCTTTACTGTCTGAGCCACCATGGAAGACCTCTTTAAAAAAGATCACCAAAATTAACTTTTGGCTAAACTGACCAAGAAAAATAAGAAGACTCGAATTGGTAAAATCAGGCATGAAAGTAGAGATATTACCAGAAGCTTTACAGGAATAAAAATTATTACAGGAAATGAACAAGTAGAGTTGGACCATAAAGAAGGCTGAGCGCCAAAGAATTGACGCTTTGAAATTATGGTGCTGGAGAAGACTCTTCAGAGTCCGGGGCACAGCAAGGAGATCAAACCACTCAATTCTAAGGGAAATCAACCCTGAATATTCACTAGAGAGGGACTGATGCTGAAGCTGAAGCTCCAATACTCTGGCCACCTGATGCAAAGAGCCGATTCAATGGAAAAGACCCTGATGCTGGGAAAGACTGAGGGCAGGAGAAGCGGGTAACAGAGAATGAGAAATGGTTGGATGGCATCATCAACTCAAAAGACACGAGTCTGAGCAAACTTCGGGCGCTAGTGAAGGACACGGAAGCCTGATGTGCTGTAATTCATGAAGTTGCAAAGAGTCAAACATGACTTAGCAACTGAACAAAAATCTGTCAACAAATTACTTGAAATAAACAAATTCCTAGAAACACACAAAGTACCAAAAGTTACTGAAGAAAGGTAACACTTTCTAACTCATTCTATAAAACAAATATTACTCTAACATCAAAGCTAGAAAAAGATATCACTTGAAAACTACATACTAATATTTCATATATATATATATAAAACAGGAGGGAAGGAGGCAGGACATAACCTTAAAGAAGGACATATCGATGATATGACATAAACAGGTCAGAACCAAGATGGCAGAAGATTCCACTTTCAGTAGACCTTGAACCTTATCACACACTCATCATAATACATTAACATGCTAAATGATATACTTATGGGCACCATGACAGTTCCCAGGAAAACCATAAAAGGATAAAAAGTGGGCAGTGGTCCAATTCCTAGAAATCTCCAAATTCCTAGAATTCTCCCCCCATTCCCTGAAACAGTTGGAATAATCCTCCCACTTATTAGCCTATGAAGTTACTCAGCCCATTAAAAATTAATGCCCCCATGTATTTTTGGCCACTCTCACCTTTTGACATGGGATCTCATTCTGTCTACAGAATGTGTATCTCTAAGTAAATCCTACTTCGTAACTATTGCTTTGTCACTCATTGAAGTCTTTGTGTGGACCACAGCAAACTGTGGAAAATTCTTCAAGAGATGGGAATACCAGACAACCTGACCTGCCTCTTGTGAAATCTGTATGCAGGTCAGAAAACAACAGTTAGAACTGGACATAGAACAACAGACTGGTTCCAAATAGTGAAAGGAGTACACCAAGGCTCTATATTGTCACCCTGCTTATTTAACGTATATGCAGAGTACATCATGAGAAACACTGGGCTGGAAGAAGCACAAGCTGGAATCAAGATTGCCTGAAGAAATATCAATAACCTCAGATATGCAGATGTCACCACCCTTTTGGCAGAAAGCAAAGAACTAAAGAGCCTCTTGACAAAAGTGAAAGAGGAGAGTGAAAAAGTTGGTTTAAAAGTCAGCATTCAGAAAACTAAGATCATGGCATCTGATCCCATCACTTCATGGCAAATAGATGGGGAAACAATGGAAAAAGTGACAGACTTTATCTTTTTGGGCTCCAAAATCACTGCAGATGGTGACTGCAGCCATGAAATTAGAAGACGCTCGCTCCTTGGAAGAAAAGTTACGACCAACAAATAGCGTATTAAAAAGCAGAGACATTACTTTGCCAACAAAGGTCCATCTAGTCAAAGCTATGGTTTTTCCAGTAGTTATGAATGGACGTTATGAATGGATGTAAGAGATGGACTAAAAGAAAGCTGAGTGCCGAAGAATTGATGTTTTTGAACTGTGGTGTTGGAAAAGATTCTTCAAAGTCCCTTGGACTGCAAGGAGATCAAACCAGTCCATCCTAAAGGAGATCAGTCCTGAATATTCATTGGAAGGACTGATGCTGAAGCTGAAATTCCAATACTTTGACCACCAGATGCGAAGAACTAACTCATTTGAAAAGACCCTGATGCTGGGAAAGATTGAGGGCCGGAGGAGAAGGGGACGACAGAGGATGAGATGGTTGGATGGAATCACTGACCTGATGGACATGAGCTTGAGTAAACTCCAGGAGTTGGTGATGGACAGGGAGGCCTGGCATGCTGCAGTCCACGGGGTTGCAAAGAGTTGGACATGACTGAGCAACTCAACTGAACTGAAGTCTTTCTGCGACAAAATATAAAGAACCTGAGCTTCATTAAGTCCTGAGACCAGGTGCGCAATCTCAATAAAAAGACTTGGGTTCAAGTCCCAGTCTGTGGGCTCAAGTCCTAAACTGAGTTTGGCTGAGTAACAGTCTCAGCCCATGGGTTTAAGTCTCATCTGAGTTGTGCAAGTTTCATATAGATGCAAAAGTTCCCCACAAAATGCTAGTAAACTGAATCTAGCCCTATATTAAAATAATTTACACCATGATCAAGTTGGATTTATCTCAAACATGCAAAAGTGGTTCAACTTATGAAAATCAATCAACAGAATTCACCATATTAATTAGATCAACAGAACCACATGATGAACTCAGTTAATACAATAAAAACTGAGGAACTTCATCATCATGATAAAAGGCATCTAAGAAAAACTCACATATAACATCAGACTTAATGGAAGAAAACGGAAAACATTCCCCCTAACATCAGGAAAATGACAAAAATGCTGCTTTACTGCATAATTATGCAAGTTCTAGCAAGGGCAATTAAGCAATAAAAACAGATAGAGGCATGCAGATTTGAAAGAACAAAGTAAAATAATCTCTATTCACAGATGACATGATTTTATATCTTGAAAATTCTAAAGAATACACCAAAAAAGAACTACCAGAGCTAATAAATTAATTCAGCAAACAAGATCAATATATAATAATTAGTTGAGATTCTATATAGCAATTGACAACCTGAAAATAAAATTAACAAAACAATCTCTGTTACAAAAGTACCCAAGTATAACTTTACAGTTGGTCTTCTCACCTCCTACATCTGAGGTTCCATAAATTCAAACCACCACAGACCATGCAGTGGTCTTGTTTAGTTGTCAAGTCACGTCTGACTCTGCAACTCCATGAAGTGTAAGCCACCAGGCACCTCTATGGAGTGGGTTGCCATTTCCTTCTCCAGGGGATCTTCCTGACTCAGGGACTGAACCTGCGTTTCCTGCACTGGCAGGCGGATTCTTTACTGCTGAGCTACCAGGGAAGTCCACATAGTGCTGTTGGAAAGTATTTAATGGAAAGTAAAGACCAAAAATGTATAAGTAATGAAAATTACAGAACACTGCAGAATGAACTCAAGAAGACCTAAACAAACTGGAACCATCCAGTGTTCATGGACAGAAATCCACAATACTGTCAAGATTGCAAATCTATACAAATTCAATACCATCACTCTCAAAACTCCAACTGCTCTTTTTGTAGAAATGAACAAGCTTATTCTAAAACTCATACGAAATTTCAAGACATCTTGAATAACTAAAACAATCCTGAAAAAGAAAAACAAAAATTTAGAGGACTTGAGACTTCCCAGTTTCAAAACTTACTAAAAGGCTACAGTAATCAAAACTGTGGAACTAGCTAGCTTAAGGATAAACATAAGAATCATGGAATAGAATTCATAGTCCTAAAACCACCCCATACATCTATGGTCAACAGGCTTTTTTGAGAAGAAATATACCAACATGTATCCATGTTGGTACAAATGGATTCCACATACCAAAGAATGAAGTTTGACCCTTTCTTTGTCCATGTTATACACACAAATTGACTTAAAATGGGTCAAAGACCTAAAGTGTAAGTGAAAGTGTAGTCGCCCAGTCGTGTCCGACTCTTTGCGACCCCATGGACTGTAGCCTACCAGGCTCCTCTGTCCATGGGATTTTCCAGGCAAGAGTACTGGAGTGGGTTGCCATTTCCTGCTCCAGGAGATCTTCCCGACCCAGGGACTGAACCTAGGTCTCCCCCATTGTAGGCAGACGCTTTTACTGTATGAGCCAGCAGGGAAGTCAAAGACCTAAACTAAAACTATAAAACTCTTAGAAGATAAGATGAAGTAAAGCTAAGCTAAGTGACCTTGGATCTGGCAACAGGTTGCTAAAGATAACACCAAAAGTACGAAAAACAAAAACACAAAGGGCAAATAAAATTGAATTTCATCAAAATTTAAAACTGTTGTATATCAAAGGACACTATCCAAAAAGTAAAAAAGACAAGCCACATGATTGGAGAGAATATCTGCAAATCTATGTGATAAGAGTCTAGAATAGAAAATCTTTAAGAACACTTACAATCCAACAACAAAAAGAGAAAAGCCCAATTAAAAAATGGGCAAGGTACCTGACCACTTACTCAAAGAAGATATACTAACAGCCAAGTAACATATGAAAGATGCTCAATATCACAAATCATTCAGTTCAGTTCAGTCACTCAGTTGTGTCCGACTCTTTGCAACCCCATAAATCGCAGCACGCTAGGCCTCCCTGTCCATCACCAGTCCCGGCGTTCACCCAAACTCATGTCCATCAAGTCAGTGACACCATCCAGCCATCTCATCCTCTGTCATCCCCTTCTCCTCCTGCCCCCAATCCCTCCCAGCATCAGAGTCTTTTCCAGTGAGTCAACTCTTTGCATGAAGTGGCCAAAGGACTGGAGTTTCAGCTTTAGCATCAGTCCTTCCAATGAACACCCAGGACTGATCTCCTTTAGAATGGACTGGTTGGATCTCCTTGCAGTCCAAAGGACTCTCAAGAGTCTTCTCCAACATCACACTTCAAAAGCATCAATTCTTCGGCGCTCAGCTTTCTTCACAGTCCAACTCTCACATCCATACACGGAAAAACGATAGCATTGACTAGATGGACCTTTGTTGGCAAAGTAATGTCTCTGCTTTTCAATATGCTATCTAGGTTGGTCTTTCCTTCCAAGGAGTAAGCGTCTTTTAATTTCATGGCTGCAATCACCATCTGCAGTGATTTTGGAACTCAAAAAAATAAAGTCTGCCACTGTTTCCCCATCTATTTCCCATCAAGTGATGGGACCAGATGCCATGGTCTTAGTTTTCTGAATGTTAAGCTTTAAGCCAACTTTTTCACTCTCCTCTTTCACTTTCATTGCTGCTGCTGCTGCTGCTGCTAAGTCGCTTCAGTCATGTCCAACTCTGTGCGACCCCATAGATGGCAGCCCACCAGCCTCCCCCGTCCCTGGGATTCTCCAGGCAAGAACACTGGAGTCGGTTGCCATTTCCTTCTCCAATGCATTAAAGTGAAAAGTGAAAATGAAGTCGCTCAGTCATCCCCGACTCTTAGTGACACCAAGGACTGCAGCCTACCAGGCTCCTCCATCCATGGGATTTTCCAGGCAAGAGTACTGGAGTTGGGTGCCATTCACTTTCATTAGGGAAATGCAAATCAAAACCACAATCAGACACCACTTCACTCCCAGTGGGAAGCCTATTAACTTAATCTTAAAAAAAAAGGAAAATAACAAGTGCAGACGAGCATGTGGAGAAATAGGCAAACTTCTATAATACACTGTTTATAGTAATGTACAATGATGCAGCCCCTGTGGAAAAGTTTGGAGCTTCCTGAAAATGTTAAACATTATTAGATGACCCTGCAATTTCTCAGTTAGTTCATTTCAGCTGCTCTGTTGTGTCCGACTCTTTGGGACTCCATGGACTGCAGCACACCAGGCCTCCCTGTCCATCACCAACTCCCGGAGCTTACTCAAACTCATGTCCATCGAGTCAGTAACGCCATCCAACCATCTCATTCTCTGTTGTCTCCTTCTCCACCTTCAGTCTTTCCCAGCATCAGGGTCTTTTCAAATAAGTCAGCTTTTCCCATCAGGTGGCTGAAGTATTGGAGTTTCCGCTTCAACATCAGTCCTCCCAATGAACACCCAGAACTGATCTCGTTTAGAATGGACTGGTTGGATCTCCTTGCAGTCCAAGGGATTCTCAAGAGTCTTCTCCAACACCACACTTCAAAAGTATCAGTTCTTTGGCGCTCAGCTTTCTTTATAGTCCAACTCTCACATCCATACATGACTACTGGAAAAACCATAGCCTTGACTAGATGGACCTTTGTTGGCAAAGTAATGTCTCTGCTTTTTAATACTCTCTCTAGGTTGGTCATAGCTTTTTTAAAGCAAGCATATTTAAATTTCATGGCTGCAATCACCATCTGCAGTGATTCTGGAGCCCAAAAAGATAAAGTCGGTCACTTTTTCCATTGTTTCCCCATCTATTTGCCATGAAGTAATGGGACCGGATGTCATGATCTTAGTTTTCTGAGTGTTGAGTTTTAAGCCAACTTTTTCACTCTCCTCTTTCACTTTCAACAAGAAGCTCTTTAGCTCTTCTTCGCTTTCTGTCATAAGGGTAGTGACATCTGCATATCTGAGGTTATTGATATTTCTCCCAGCAATCTTGATTTCAGCTTGTGATTCATCCAGCCTGGCATGTCACATGATGTACTCTGCATATAAATTAAATAAGCAGGATGACAATATACAGCCTTTCCCGATTTGGAACCAGTCTATTGTTCCATGTCCAAATCTAACTGTTGCTTCTTGACCTGCATACAGATTTCTCAGGAGGCAGTTCAGGTGGTCTGGTATTCCCATCTCTTGAAGAATTTTCCACAGTTTGTTGTGATCCACACAGTCAAAGGCTTTGGCATAGTCAATAAAGCAGAAGTAGATGTTTTGCTGGAACTCTCTTGCTTTTTCGATAATCCAACAAATGTTGGCAATTTGATCTCTGTTTCCTCTGCCTTTTCTAAATTCAGCTTGAACATCTGGAAGTTCTCCGTTCACATACTGTTGAAGCCTGCCTTGGAGAATTTTGAGCATTACTTTACCAGTGTGTGAGATGAGTGCAATTGTGCGGTAGTTTGAGCATTCTTTGGCATTGCCTTTCTTGGGGATTGGAATGAAAACTGACCTTTTCCAGTCCTGTGGCCACTGCTGAGTTTTCCAAATTTGCTGGCATATTGAGTACAGCACTTTCACAGCATCATCTTTCAGGATTTGAAACAGTCGAGTGTTCAGGCTTTGTTTGTAGTGATGCTTCCTAAGGGCCACTTGACTTTGCATTCCAGGATATCTGGCTCTAGGTGAGTGATCACACCGTGGTGGTATATTAACAAGCAAACTGAAAAAACAGAGTCAAACAAAAACTTGGACACAAATGTTCAGAGAGTTATTATTCACAACAGCCAAAGAATAAACAACTCAAATGTTTAAACAAAACAAATGGATGAATGGATAAACAAAATGTGGTCTATCCCTACCAGGGAATTTTCTTTTATTCAGTTACTAAAAAAAGACAGAAGTACTAACACATGGATGAACCCTGAAAATTATGCCAGAAGAAAGAAGCCAGGACAAAAAACACCTGTTTTATGATTCCATTTACATGAAATGTCCATAATGGGCAAATCCATAGAAACAGAGAGCAGATTAGTAGGTGCCACGGGGTGAGGGATAGGAAGGTGGGATCAGGAATGCCTGTTTAATTTCTTTCTACCGTCCTGCATATATTCTAGTGGTGATGGTTGCACAACCCCATGAATACACTGAAAGTCACTTCAAAATAATTTAAATGAATTTCATGTTACAGAATTTCATCTCAAGTGTTTAAAAAATGACATGAGATACTAGTTTGTACCCAGTGAGTGAGGAGGATGTTTAACAACTAGAACTCGCATACATTGCTGGAGGGAATGGTTATTAAAAACGTCTGTAGTTTCTCCCATGGAGCAACTAAGCCTGCACACCAAAATTACTGACTCCAAGCAGCAACTAGAGAGCCTGTGTGCTCCAGAGTCCATGTTCTACAACAAGATTAGCCTGCACCCCACAATGAAGATCTAGTACAGCCAAAAAAATTCTATAGTCAACTCCAAGAAAAATTAAAAAAAAAGTCCACAACTACATACAAATGTTCATAGCAGCATTATCATAAAAGACCAAAATTAGAAATAACTCAAATATCCATCTACAGATGATGGATAAACTGTGGCATATTCTCACAACAGCTCAACAATAAAAAGGAATGGAACTACTGATAGATACATGCAGCAACATGGATGAATCATAAACAATGTTATGTTATGCAAAATATCTGAGATACAAAGCATATAAATTATAGGATTTCATTTATATGAATCTGGAATATAGGGAAATTTATTTATGATATTAGAAATCACAAGAGTGGTTACCTTTCAAATATCTTTTGCTATTGATTCCTAACATAATTCCACAGTGATAAAAGAACAGACTCTGTAAAATTTCAATACTCTTTAGATCATGAAATTTTTGCACCTTGTTTTATAAAGTCCTTGGATATGTCTCAGTGTCTCCTAGTTTATAATCTATGGGAACTTGAATAGAATTTGTATCCTGTTGTGTGAAATTTGTATAAATCTTAATTATGTTGAATTGGTTCATGATGCTTTTCAGGTCTACTATATCCTTCTACTTTTCTGTATATTCATTCTGTTAATTTTTGAGAGTTTGATATTGAAACTCCAACTAAAAATCTCAATTTATCTACTTAAAAAATAACTGCAATATATAATGCAACTGTATGTAACTTTGTTCTGTATTTTCCAAGTCTCCTGTAAATGTGTTATCATACTTTCATAATTTAAAAAATAAAAAGAAAGAAAGAAAGAAGAGTGGTTTCAATGGCAGGAGAAAGGAGACTGGAACAAGGAGTGAAATAACCTTCTGAGGTGACAGACATGTTCTTTATTTTGATGGGGGAGGTGGTAATCATATGGATATATATATTTGTTAGAATTCATCGATCTATATGCTTAAAATGGGTGCATTGTATTGTATGTGTATTATAAAAAGGTATTAGAAATTTTATAAATCTACATGACTCGATTTCTATGGGAGTCTTAAAGTAAACCAATCTCACTGCTGCTGCTGAGTCGCTTCAGTCGTGTCCGACTCTGTGTGACCCCATAGACGGCAGCCCACCAGCCTCCCCCGTCCCTGGGATTCTCCAGGCAAGAACACTGGAGTGGGTTGCCATTTCCTTCTCCAATGCATGAAGTGAAAAGTGAAAGTGAAGTCACTCAGTCGTGCCCAACTCTTTGCGACCCCATGGACTTCAGCCCACCAGGCCCTTCAGTCCGTGGGATTTTCCAGGCAAAAGTACTGGAGTGGAGTGCCACTGCTTTCTCCATCACCATGCTTACCTCAGCATAAAACAGAAAAGCAAGCCTGTGAGCTAGTCTAGAACACCTGTAAAGTCATCATACATGGGCCTAAAACAACACTATAAACATAGAAATGAGCAAGAAAAGAAAATCAAGGCAAACTAGTATAAAAACAAGGAATTGGGGTAAAGAGAATGAAGTAAGGAAAATGGAGGGACACAGCAGACACCCAGTCAGTAAGCAGTATTTATGACTATTTAAGAAGGGCCACTACTAAGCACAGTCAATGGCACACAGTAGAAGTACAATAACTATTATATAATGAGTGAACATATGGTAAAAATTACAAAATGGAAGCGATTTCAATCTGGGAATTCATTTGCTGAGGGAGAGACTTGCCCTAAGTCAATGTCCTCACTCTCAGCAACTTCCTTTCACTTTTCTTTGCATGAGTTTCCCAATCTACGAAATGGGAGTAAAAGCCCCATTTCCAAGGTGTGGATAAAGTTGAGATAACCCGCAAAAAGGATTCAAAGCTCACACAAATGCAACCACCTGAGCACCCACCGCTGGCTTGTTTCATAAACAATCTCGGATTTATTAAGCAGAAGAAATTTTCAAAAATCCCCCACAACCTGCTCATCTTCCCCACTAAGTAAAACTAACCATTTCAATACTCTGGGAGTCATTCTTGCTCTTCCTCCTCATCCAACCTATCATCCAGCCCTAACCATTCTAACCCTCAAATATCATTCGCTGTACTGTCATCACCCTAGTCTAAGCTACAAATTACCTCTCACATAAATTACTAACCTTGCTCCAGCACACGAGCTTTTGCAATTCCTGAAATGTGTTATGCTCCCTCTTGACAAACTCCTATTCACCCTTTGGGTTTCATTCTAGTTTTCACTCACAGGTGCTCAGTCAGCGCAGAAGAAAACGGTGTACTAGGAAGGTAGACTGTTTTATAATCACAGCCCAAAACGGATTCCATAATGTCCTAAAGGACTTTACTATCTAGTTCAGAATGTAACACAACCTCTGAACCGACTCATTATCCTTCACAGCTCCTACAGGTGCCACAACAGCCTCTAGATTATATTGTCCCAGGGTGATCCACTCTCAAATTTCATTTTTGACCCTTTACTTAGGTTGTGTTCAAGGACTTGACATGCAGAATTTTCCTCGGTTTCCCAGTCAACTAAGACATGGACTTTAGTGCCACAGCCACTACTCAACTCTATTCTTTCATATGCTTAGCTTGCAAAACTACAAACTTAACCTCAGAAGAACCTTAGGTCCTCCAATTCACCAGGGTAGTGAGACTCTCAAATAATAAATACAGCAACAGAACACATTTCAGCAGACAATATATCAATAGTTGGCAAATAAATCAAACTGGGCTACTACTGAAGGCCCGAAGGAGAAAAAGGTTAATTCTAAGTCAGGCTTACTATGAAAAGGCAAGAGGAACGATTATCAGCCAGGTAGAGAGGCTTAAGGAAAAGAAATAAAGGATAGTGGTATTACAGAAGAATGAATAAATCCCTTTACCTAGATTCAAGAATTAAAAAATTTATATTTGTATATATATGAGGTGGTCTGGAAAAGCAAAGGTCTCATTTGATAATTACAAAAAGTTGTGGGTTAGACAGAACACATATTATTTTCATTTACAGATGAGGAAATTACAGTATGGCAAGGTTAATATTTACCTAAGGTCATAAAACTACCTAGGAACAGAGTCAGTACTGAATGAAACTCATTTTTTCTTGATTCACTGCCAAATGTTCGTTTAATTAGACCATGATTCTGCTCATATTCTCCAGCTTTGCTTAACAGAACTCTTTAATCAACTTTCCACAAGGAATGCTGCCTCCATGTATCTCTTCTTGCATTCATAACTTTCACCTGAAGCACATCTCCAGAAATACTTTAACATAAACCTTATTCTTTTACCAATAACCCCGATTATATACATGATGGTAAAGAGGTGTCTATGTTTACAGGCCATAGATATATAACTACATCCTTCTTCCACTGGCTACCAAAAGATCTGAGCTCCAATAATAATTTTTTAAAATTGTCTTTGGGTTACAGATCAGAAAATTTCTAACACTGTGCAGCAAAACAAACTTTCTGCTTATTCACAGCTTGACATTATCACCTGCAGTGCAGTCGAGGGTGTGTCTCAAAGCCTTGGGTGCTACTGTGTTACTGTCCTTCCTCATTATAGCAAATAAGAAAGGTACCTCAGCTTTCACTGCAACATAAAATGGCCTTCCTATTTTTGTGTTCTTCAACAGAAACATATTTAAATCTTTTCCATATCCCCTAAGAGCTTCCCAGATGGCTCAGATAGTAAAAAATCTGTCTACAATGCAGGAGACCTGGGTTCAGTCAGTGAGCTAGAAGATCCCCTGGAGGAAGTAATGGCAACCCAATCCAGTATTCTTGCCTGGAGAATTCCATGAATAGAGGTACGGTCCAGGGGGTCACAAAGAGTTGGACATGACTGAGCGACTAAAACTTTGACTTTCATATCCCCAAACCTTCCAAAGACCCTATCTTCCCTTCCTATCACTATAATTTCCTATACTGACACATTTTTTGCAAAATGTATACTCAATCCACCACCACTTCAAGCCCATCATTTTCATCTAGTACTGTATTTACCTTAGCCATCTCCTGAAATTCTCACTAATGCACCAAGGACATCTTAGACACCAGAATCAAAGGCCCATTTTTCAAGACTTAACTTTTCAGAACCCGAGAAGTTGGAGAGGCTGATATAGAGTTCACCAGGATGACAGCACTTACTTAGCTCTTATTCTGTGCCAGGCACGGTACTAATTAGGCTTTCAAAAACGTTCCAATTAATTTTCACATCTGAGAAGTGTTTTTTACTCCCTTTTCAGATATTAAAATTTAGGATCAAAATTACCCAAAAGCCATATAGTCAGTGAAGCCTGCACGATGCCAATGTTCATAATTTTGTGACATTTGAAGATTAATTCCAAGTTTTCTTCCTAACTCTGTGGCCTTTTCTCCAACTCTTTCACTATTTCATCATCCTCTGCTCATCACTACTTCTCTTATTTCACATGCTCTCCTGGGCAATTTCCATTTCCTCCCATAACTTTAACTGCATTCTGTATCAGTGTTTCTCAATCTTTTAAAACTTTTTATAAACATAAAAACCTCACGCTCTTCCTGTAGCTTTTTTGAAAACAGATTTTTCCCAAATAGAAATTATAATGTTGCATGTTTGTCCAAACTATACCTCCTTCAGCCTTTAAAGCTCTGACAACCTCATAGGCATCACCCATGACTGAGAATCAGTGCTTGGGCTGTAAGTCTCTCAAACTATCTTCCCTCTATTCGACACGCCCACCATTCTCTCCCAGACATCTCCCCTGAACTACAACAAATGTTACCAACGATCTAATAAAAATAGATCCTTTAGTATCTCCCCAGACCCTTCAAACTAAGGCCATTCACAGCAAAACTCTTATTTCCCTTAGCAAAGCTGAACCATCTCTTTGTGTCCTCCATTTTGGCTAAAGGTACTTACAATATCCCCTTTTCTACGCTTTTTAAGGTACCTATTTGTGGAACAGCGGTACTGGCACTAACTTCCCTGAGCTTTTTCGTAACAAGTTAAAAATCAACCACCAAACAATGAGTGATTATCATGGCCAGGTGGTAAGGAATGCATAGTACAAGATTTAACTCTTTTACTCCTTAAGAAGTTTACAGGCAGAAACATACCAAAATCCTTTTGTGTGTGTGTGAAGTGTTTTCTCACAAGACGAAATTAACTTAGTTTTCAAAGCATCTCAATGGAATCCTTACTACAAATCCCATTTTAAGAGATGTAAAAAACTGAGATTCAAAAGGAGTAAGTAATTTAACCAAATTTTTACAAACGGATCTGTCCAGACCCAAAAACCTAGACTTGAGATTTCAAATCTCCTTTCCAGGTACTGTTGAAATAAACTCAGTAAAACGAAATCAGATGTAGGTACAAGAGGTCAATAGAGTAGCGCACGTAAATAACAAAAAGCACAAGGCGCCCAGGACGCGCTCTAGGCCGGGGGCTTTTTGGCCCAGCCCTCGCTTCGACGCCCCCCGCCGCTCTGTCCCGTGAAATCTCTCTGCGGCCTGCCTCCAAATGGCCCGATGACCGCGGGAAAACCGCACTCGGGGCGCGGAAAACAGAGCCTGCAGCAGCCAACCCGCCCCGCCCCAATCTGAGTCCGGGCTCGGCCGCAACCGCTGCGTCCCCCGCAGCCGGAACAGTCGACCCGCGGAGAACAAGCGTACCTGGTGGAGGGAGCAACTGGAGGACCGGCGGTCCGAGCAACCTTAGAAAGCCGGAATGACCCCGGTGGAGAGCTGGGCCGGCCGGCGGCGCTAACTGCATTCACTCTGTTCGGTCAACTCGGAACCACAAGGACTCTTCAGGGTAGCGAAGGGACGCGGGGCGGCGACCACCGAGCGCGGACCTGAAGCCGGGAAGGCATCGCATAGGAAGAGCCGGCGGGGCACAGAGACACCACCCTTGGGGGCGGGGCGCAGGCGCGAGGGGCGGGACGCGCAGGGCGAGGAGGCGGGCACTAAGGGACTGGGCGCACGGCGCGAGGGGCGGGCACGTGGGGGCGAGCGCGAGGCGGGGCGCGCGACGTGAGGGGGGCGGGGCGCACGTATCGGCGCCGCGGCCGCGTGACGCGTTTTCAAATCTTCAACCGCCGAAGCCCAGTCGTTTTTGCTTTTCCTCTTCCTTCTCCGCGCTCTGGGGCCGGATTCGGCCCCGGAAACCAAGCCAGCGGGCGCGGCATCTCTACTGCGTGGGTGTGGTGGCCCGCGGAAGGGGAAAGGCGACCGGCGGGTCAACGGACCTCGAAGAAGCCGAGTTTTCGCGGCGGCCCGGGGCAACACCCTCTCCCAACCCAGCATGTAGGTGTTGGGCGGCTGCCATGAACTCCGGAGCCATGAGGATCCACAGCAAAGGACATTTTCAGGGTAGGAAGCCCCTCCTCCGTTTGCAGTCCCTTTAATCCTTTCCTCCCCTCCTGGTTCCATTGTTGATTCTAAAGAGTTCTCGCCCTGGGGCTCTCTGCTTTTCTGCCTGACATGTGCGTCCTGCTCTGTGGCCTGAAGGAAGGCACGGTTCAGGGAGCAGAGGGATCTCGGCCCCAAATTCCTCGTCGTATGGTCGATTATAAAACGAGAAGACAGTGTGCGGACCCGGGAGCCCGCCGGGGCTCCCACAGATGCTGCGACCCTTGGAGGCTGCAGATCGAGCCTCGGTTTAAAAGCAGATGTGTTCGGGGCTTTTCGCTTCCTGATTAAATTGCGGATTTTTGGTCTTATGAAGTTGAAGCAAAGTATTTCAAACACACCTTTGCTGTTTTCAACATTATAAACAGAAATAAAAGCAAACTCTCATTTTCAGGCACTTGTTAAGTAGTCCGGCCTCCAAGTGTTTCTTCCTAATATATAGTGTGTGTGTGTTTATGTACAGTATGTATACATGGTCTCCTACTATAAACAGATTTGAGTTCTTTAATTTTTAAGCAGCTGTTTGTAGCTTAGATCTGTTTTCAAAAGAAAGAATGAAATAAATGGTGATTTGGTTCTTCAAGTGGACCGTTAAGTTTTTTTAATATACACTGACTCTACATGAAACTTAACCTTGAGCAGTCAGGAACCTTTGAGGACTAGGTCAGTACCAGTTTTGAGTGTTCAACAGAATGCCAGAAGCTCAGTAAGTATTTGTTGAGTAAATACTCCATGGAGTTTACATCCTATGAAAACTTTGAAATTGGTTTTATATAGTTCTATGCCTTAATGCATAAAACAGGATTAAATGCATGAATATTTCCTGCAAATCAGTTCCTATGAACAATAAACGTTTTGTGACATACAGTATCTGTTTAAAGACTATTTTGCCATTATCCTAAGTGACACTACAGAGGAAATATATTAAAATGTTAATGCTGAATTAGTAGGATTATATTTTTCCCTCTGTGATATGATTATTACATAAATTATTTTTTAAACAGTAGGTGATGGACAGGGAGGCCTGGCATGCTGCAATTCATGGCGTCGCAGAGAGTCAGATACGACTGAGCGACTGAACTGAACTGAAAAATTTTCTGTCTGCGTAAAGCATGATCTAATTCTAATTTTTTAAACAACAGGTGGAATCCAAGTTAAAAATGAAAAAAACCGACCATCTTTGAAATCTCTGAAAACTGATAACAAACCAGAAAAATCCAAATATAAACCTCTCTGGGGTAAAGTATTTTACATTGACTTACCTTCTGTCACCACATCTGAAAAACTGCAAAAGGACATTAAGGATCTGGGAGGGGTAAGTCAAATCCATGCACTTTGACCAAAAAGAAAAACTTTCTAACTTATAATCATTTAAAATTTTTCTTTTGGAAAAAAAAGGTATAACCATATAGCACCAGGGGCTTCCCTGATGACTCAAAAGATAAAGAATCTGCCTGCAATGCAGGAGACGCAAGTTCAATACCTGGGTAGGGGAGATCCTTTGGAGAAGGGAATGGCTACCTACTTCAGTATTCTTGCCTGGAGAATTCCATGGCCAGAGGAGCCTGGAGGGCTATACAGTCGAGGGTCACAACGAATTGGACACAACTGAGCAACTAACACTTTCACTGTTTACCAAGCTTAAATTTTTTATCATCTGTTTATCATTAATGCAAAGTCATGTAACTTCGGAAACCTGACAGAACTTTCAGGTTTCTATCTGGTGTAAAGTTCACAGTGTGAAAAATGAGACACCCTTGTCCTGGAGGAACTGCTGATTGCCTTTTCATTGTAATGATGGGATGTCCTTCAGATGGCAGGAGCTCTTTGATTGTGATTATTAGGAAGCTAAATATAAATAAGATGGTATTTAGAGAACAAGGAAAACCTGTTTAAACCACAAAGATTTAAAGTTTCTTTTGACTGATACAGACTCAAAAGAATGAATGTCACTAAGGTACCACTTTTGGTTTATGAATATGGGAAATATGCTTCTTTCCTACGTTATACATTTGAGTATTAGAAAATTTGGATAAATTACAAGATTTTTTTAGGATTAAGGGCGATACTGGATAAATTTTGCCAAGGTTAAGATTTAATTTCCTGATTCTTCCTGCTGTACTTTGAGTTTGTCTTGGTTAGCATTTTTTAATATGAGAAGGCAATGGCACCCCACTCCAGTACTCTTGCCTGGAAAATCCCATGGACGGAGGAGACTGGTGGGCTGCAGTCCATGGGGTCACTAGGAGTCGGACACGACTCAGCGACTTCACTTTCACTTTTTACTTTCCTGCATTGGAGAAGGAAATGGCAACCCACTCCAGTGTTCTTGCCTTGAGAATCCCAGGGACAGGGGAGCCTGGTGGGCTGCCGTCCATTGGGTCGCACAGAGCTGGACATTACTGAAGTGACTTAGCAGCAGCAGCATTTTTTAATAATATGAGTAAATCCTGCCATAATGAGAATAACAATTTGCTGAACATGTAAGAGGTTTTTTGGAACTATTTACTGATATTTTACTTATTCTGTCTTTGAAAAACTATTCTACTGTTTTGCTGTTTTCTTAGACTAAAACATTGTCACACACTTGTCATAGTAGTAGCATGTTATCAGAATAACCATATGACTGCATTCCTAAAGGTTATGTTTTGTAACCTAGCACCTTTGAATAAAGGATCCTTTCATTTTAAAAAGTAAGTACTCAAGTGTTCAGAGAAGTTAAGTGACTGGCTCAGGGTAGAATCAGCCTAATTTCCAGACTCACATGCTATTGCACCATTCTGTTCCTCTAGAATCCATGGCTACAGTGGAAAAACTCATTAACCCTACTGATGTAAATCAGTAATTTTAGATTTGCGTTTTTAGCAGTGGAGCCCTTCAAACAAAATCATGTTAAGAAGACCAATGTATAAAGCCACTGCTCTAGCTAAAAGAGCAGTACAGAAGCTCTCATCCCTATAGCAGTTCCTGAGACACTTGCAAGAACCAAATTTTGAGTTAACTTATACATTAGATAATAGTTGAGAGTTGGTTTTATCAAATTTTCATCCTAAAATGGTTTGAAGTAGGCCAATGAAATGAAGAGCGTATTTCCCCAGAGCTGTGGATTTTGCACTGAATTTGATTATTCTTTAATTTCTCTTAAAAACTTTTAAATCAAATTCTGATCTCCCCAACACACTACCTTTCCAATAATTCATTGATGTCATGATTTCTGTCCCTAGCACAGTACTGTTTTCTATCACTGAAAAAGACTGTTAAGATCTCAAATGTGAACTATAAAGGAACTTTGACCTCCATACACTTAAGTTTTAAGATTCAACTCTAAGAAATAGTTCCATAGATATTCCTTGAAAGGATTATGCTTACTATTTTTATAATTACTTAAATCCTTTATCCATTTGTAATTTATCCTGCCTCAGGCTATTAACAGTGTTAGTCTGTTTTAAAATGGTCTATGCATTTTTTTCTCTCATCTTAATGAAAACATCTGGTTCAGTCGCTCAGTCATGTCCGATTCTTTGCAACCCCGTGGACTGCAGCACACCAGGCTTCCCTGTCCGTCACCAACTCCCAGAGCTTGCTTAGACCCATGTCCATTGAGTCAGTGAAAACATCTAAATACACTTTTTATTTGGAGAATACACTTCTGAAAATTAAACCACTGAGAGCACATCAGGAAAGTCTGACATAATGGGAAAATATCTTTAATAGTGGAAAGGAAGACTGCTATTGCAAAACCATCCATATAAAGGCCCATGTCTAAACAGTGTGGGCTAAAATAAGAGAGTTGGGAAAGAAAAGAGATATAGGGTCAGATACCTTACCATATCATGGACTTGAGGATAAAGTTACTTGTTTTTGATGTTCAGTGTAACCTTTGAGTCATTAGAAAATAAATTTTGAGTTTATACTTTTAAAGACCTAGATTCAATAATAGCTAATAAAGACTGACAAAACTAAGTTAATGGTACAGGACCCAGTATTAAGTATTTTGGTAGATTCAAAAATGAATCTGATACCTAGTCCACCTGCAATTTCTAATCAAGTAGAGATGGCATTGTTACAATTGTTATATAACAATGTTAAAAGGGAAAGATTATTTCCAACTGAGGAACCTTGGAGGCCATTATATGGACACAATTTGAACTCAGCTTTGAAGATTGATTATGATTTGAGCATATGGAAATTCATTCAGAAATTATTCCACCAGTGTTTCCCATATGGTAGCACTTTTTAAGATGACAGGGATGCAAAAATTAGATGTAGTCTAATCCTCTATGAATTCTCAGCCTATAGGAACATCAGACGCCTAAATAAATAAATTGCAGTATAGCACTGTCAGTGCTTTATCAGAAATTATGTAGAAATTGCCATTAGAATACAGAAATGGAAATTATTAACTCTGCCTTTTACAATTTATAGCAATGATAAAGTTTGAGCTGAATCTTGAAAGCCTAGTAGGAATATACCAGGTAGAATGAACGAACTAAATAGAAGAAAGAGCATACATAAAATATATGTATGTGTGGTTTGAGCAGCTGTTAATAATAGAGTATGACTTGATTTTGGGATTTAGATGGGGGAAATAGCAAGAAACAATGTTACATTGGGACCAGACTATGAAAGATATTTTGTTCACTACTAAAGAGTTACAAGAGGTGTAGGAAATGGAAAACCAAAGGAAATGTGGGTACTAGCATAATGAGTCAGACACGACTGAGCGACTTCACTTTCACTTTTTACTTTCATGCATTGGAGAAGGAAATGGCAACCCACTCCAGTGTTCTTGCCTGGAGAATCCCAGGGACAGGGAAGCCTGGTGGGCTGCTGTCTATGGGGTCACAACGAGTCCAACACGACTGAAGTGACTTAGCAGCAGCAGCATAATGACAGACATACAAACCAATACAATAGAAGAGAGAAACCAGAAATCCTCTCATAGTCACCTGATTTTCATCAAGGTTGCCAAGACCATTCAATGGGGAAAGGATAATCTTTTCAACAAATGCTAGGAAAACTGAATATCAACATGCATAAGAATAAAGTTGTACCCTTACTGTACATTATATGATGCAGTTAATTAAAAATGGATCAAGATCTAAAACGTAAGAGCTAAAACCCATAGAGGAAAGTATTGGGGAAAATCTTAATGGTATTAGATTTGGCATTGATTCCTTGACTATCATACCAAAAACACAGACAACAAATGAAAAAAAATAGATAAATTCGACTTAATAAAAATGAGGTTTTGTGCATCAGAGGACTACTGTCAAGAGTAAAAAAGACAGCCCACATAATGAGAGAGAAAAATTTTGCAACTTTTTTCTGTTTGCAATATCTGTTGATGGATTAATATCCAAACTATAAAGAGTACAACTCAACAAAAATCAACCCAGTTCAAAAATGAGGCAACGACTTGAGTAGACCTTTCTCTAAAGAAGATATATATAAATGGCCAATAAGCACAAGAAAAGATGTGCCACATCACTATTCAGTTCAGTTCAGTCGCTCAGTTGTGACCAACTCTTTGCAACCCCATGAATTGCAGCACGCCAGGCCTCCCTGTCCATCACCAACTCCCGGAGTCCACCCAAACCCATGTCCATCCAGTCAGTGATGCCATCCAGCCATCTCATCCTCTGTCGTCCCCTTCTCCTCCTGCCCCCAATCCCTCCCAGCATCAGAGTTTTTTCCAATGAGTCAACTCTTCACATGAGGTGGCCAAAGTACTGGAGTTTCAGTTTTAGCATCAGTCCTTCCAAAGAACACCCAGGACTGATCTCCTTTAGAATGGACTGGTTGGATCTCCTTGAAGTCCAAGGGACTCTCAAGAGTCTTCTCCAACACCACAGTTCAAAAGCATCAATTCTTCGGTGCTCAGCTTTCTTCACAGTCCAACTCTCACATCCATACATGACTACCGGAAAAACCATAGCCTTGACTAGATGGACCTTTGTTGGCAAAGTAATGTCTCTGCTTTTGAATATGCTATCTAGGTTGGTCATAACTTTCCTTCCAAGGAGTAGGTGTCTTTTAATTTCATGGCTGCAGTCAGCATCTGCAGTGATTTTGGAGCTCAAAAAAATAAAGGGAAATGCAAATCAAGACCCCAGTAAGACAGACATAGAAAACCAACTTAAAATTAAACAACAAGTTCCTACTGTATAGCACAGGAACTATATTCAGTATTTTGTAATATACTATAATAGAAAAGAATATGAAAAAGAATATATATATGAATGTGTAACTGAATCACTTTGCTGTACACCACACACTAACACAACATTGTAAAATAACTATATGTCAATCCAAAGAAGCAGTGTGTTACCACCTCACATCCATTAGGACAGTGACTGTCAACATAGGTGTCAGTGAGGATGTAGAGAAACTGGGACCCTTGTGCACTGTCAGATTGTAAAATGGTGCAACTACTATGGAAAACATGTTGTTTCCTCAAAATAATAAAGAAAGGAATTATTATGTTCAAGCAATTCCACTTCTGGGTATATATCCAAAAGAACTGAAAGCATCTTGAAGAGATAATTTATATACCCATGTCCAGAACAGCATTACTCACAGTAACCAAAAGGTGGGGGAAAAAAACAGATATTAATAAGCAGATGAATGGGTAAATGTGGTTTATACGTACAGTTCAGTCGCTTAGTTGTGTCAGACTCTTTGCGACCCCATGGACTGCAGCATGCCAGGCTTCCCTGTTCATCACCAGCTCCTGGAGCTTACTCAAACTCATGTCCATTGAGTCGGGGATGCCATCCAACCATCTCATCCTCTGTCGTCCCATTCTCCTCCTGCCTTCAATCTTTCCCAGCATCAGGGTCTTTTCAAATGGGTCAGCTCTTCGCATCAGATGGCCAAAATATTGGATGTTCAGCTTCAGCATCAGTCCTTCCAATGAATATTCAGGACTGATGTCCTTTAGGATGGACTTGTTGGATCTCCTTGCAGTCCAAGGGACTCTCAAGAGTCTTCTCCAACACCACAGTTCAAAAGCATCAATTCTTCGGTGCTCAGCTTTCTTTCTAGTCCCACACATCCATACACGACTACTGGAAAAACCATAGCTTTAATTAGACGGACCTTTGTTGGCAAAGTAATATCTCTTCTTTTTAATATGCTGTCTAGGTCATAGCTTTTATTCCAAAGAGCAAGTGTCTTTTCATTTCCTGGCTACAGTCACCATCTGCAGTGATTTTGGAGACCAAAAAAGTAAAGTCTGTCACTGTTTCTGTTGTTTCCCCATCTATTGGCCATGAAGTGATGGGACCAGATGCCATGATGTTAGTTTTCTGAATGTTGGGTTTTAAGCCAACTTTTTCACTCTACTCTTTCACTTTCAACAAGAGGCTCTTTAGTTCTTTGCTTTTAGCCTTAAGAGTGGTGTCATCTGCATGTCTGAGGTTATTGATACTTCTCCCAGCAATCTTGATTCCAGCTTGTGCTTCATCCAGTATAGCATTTCTCATGATGTACTCTGTATATAAGTTAAATAAGCAGGGTGACAATATACATCCTTGACGTACTACTTTCCCAATTTGGAATCAGTCTGTTGTTTCATGTCCAGTTGTAACTGTTGCTTCTTGACCTGCATACAGATTTTTCAGGAGACAGTTTAGGTGATATGGTAGTCCCATCTCTTGAAGAATTTTCCACAGTTTGTTGTGACCCAGACAGTCAAAGGCTTTGGCATAGTCAATAAAGCAGAAATAGATGTTTTTCTGAAACTCTCTTGCTTTTTTGATAATCCAAAGGATGTTGGCAATTAGATCTCTGGTTCCTCTCCCTTTTCTAAATCCAGCTTGAACATACGGAAGTTTTCTGTTCACGTACTGTTAAAGGCTAGCTTGGAGAATTTTGAGCGTTATTTGCTAGCATGTGATATGAGTGCAGTTGTGCAGTCGTTTGAACATTCTTTGGCATTGCCTTTCTTTGGGATTAGAATGAAAACTGACCTTTTCCAGTCCTGTGGCCACTGCTGAGTTTTCCAAATGTGCTGGCATATTGAGTGCAGCACTTTGACAGCATCATCTTTTAGGATTTGAAATAGCTCAACTGGATTTCCATCACCTCCACTAGCTTTGTTGGTAGTGATGCTTCCTAAGGCCCACTTGACTTTGCATTCCAAGATGTCTGGCTCTAGGTGAGTGATCACACCGTTGTGGTTGGAATATTATTCAACACTGAGAAGGTATGGAATTCTGTTCCATGCTACATCATGGGCAAACCTTGAAAACACTGTTACATGAAATAAATCAGACCCAAAAAGATAACTACAGGATTCTACTTATATGAACTACCTAGAATTGTCAAGAGACTTCCTTGATGGCTCAGCAGTGAATCCATCTGCAGTGCAGGAGATATGGGTTTGATCCCTGTGTGGGGGAGATCCCTTGGAGAAGGAAATGGCAACCCACTCCAGTATTCTTGCCTGGGAAATCCCATGGACAGAGAAGTCTGGCTGATTACAGTCCATGGGGTCATAAATGAGTTGGACACAACTTAGTGACTAACCAATGACAGAATTGTCAGATTCACAGAAATAGGAAGTAGAGATTAAAAGAGATAAAAAGGCTGGTGGGAGGGGTAATGGGGAGTTACTGTTCAGTGGGTACAGTTTCAGCTTACAATGATGATCAAGTTCTAGAAATCAATAGTTCAGTTCAGTTGCTCAGTTGTGACCGACTCCTTTGCTGTTCATCACCAACTCCCAGAGTTTACTCAAACTCAGGTCCATCAAGTCAGTAATGCCATCCAACCATCTCATCCTCTGTCATCCCCTTCTCCCGCCTTCAGTCTTTCCCAGCATCAGGGTCTTTTCCAATGAGTCAATTCTTCCCATTAGGTGGCCAAAGCTTCAGCTTCAGCATCAGTTCTTCCAATGAATATTCAGGACTAATTTCCTTTAGGATGGACTAGTTGGATCTCCTTGCAGTCCAAGGGACTCTCTTCTCCAGCACCACAGTTCAAAAGCATCAATTCTTCGGTGCTCAGCTTTCTTCACAGTCCAACTCTCACATCCATACATGACTACTAGAAAAACCATAGCAATGACTGAACGGACCTTTGTTGGCCAAGTAGTGTTTCTGCTTTTTAATATGCTGTCTAGGTTGGTCATAGCTTTTCTTCCAAGGAGCAAGCGTCTTTTAATTTCATGGCTGCAGTCACCATCTGCAGTGATTTTGGACCCCCAAAAAATAGTCTGTCACTTTTTCCATTGTTTCCCCATCTATTGGCCATGAGGTGATGGGACCAGATGCCATGATCTTAATTGATAATGGGATGGTTATTAAAACATTGTGAATGTACTCAACGTCACTCTATTGTACACTCAAAAATGGTCTAAAAGGAAAATATTGTTAAATATTTTATCACAGTTTTTTGGTTTTTTTTTAAAACGTGGGAGATTGGGCTTCTCTTGAAAAACTGGGACTTCTGTTAGTGTGAGGGCCCACATATTTATGAAAAAAAATTTTTTTAAGAGTATTTGATATGTAATTGTTCATTTGCATTCTTGATGACCCTTGTAGGCATTTGAGTTTGTAATCCTTGGCATATATAAATGTACTTTATTTACTGGTGATGAAAATGTTATTCAGAAAAAGACGTAGTGATTTGTATTTAACCAAGGCAGCTGCTGGTCTTAGCGACAAATTCTATGTAATGCTTAGATGAAATTAAGTCATTATTACATAGTTTGTTTCACTTTTATTATCCTCATTTATGTTGTGAGATGCTGTAGAAATTAGATACAGCTGTTTAAAATATTTTTAGCTTCATTTATGCAAATAGTTAATTTTCCTACCTTTGAATGGGAGTGATTTTCAGCATTGACTTTGGTATATGTGTTTATTAATTCAGGCAGTGGTTTTCAGACTAGGGAAATTCTCTTCAAAATAGTCATACACTCTTAAGGGTAAAGGTTTCCTATCTTTTAGTAGTTTCTCTTATGGAAAGATATTATAACTTTATGAGTTTGAATTGTGCTGTCCATTACTGTAGCCATTAGCCAATTGGCTACTGAAATTTAAGGTAACTAAAATTAACCAGGTTAAAATTCATTTGCTCAATCACATTACATTTCAAGTACTCCATGTGGCAATGGCTACCATATTGAACAATGGTGATAAAGAACATTTCCATCATTACAATGCATTCTACTGGACAGTTCTGCTTTAGAGCATCAACGTGAATCAGAATACCTGTGTTCACACAACATTGTATATCAGCTATACGTCAATTAAAAAAATTTTTTTTAAGGTTAAGAAAAAAATACCTTTATTCAAGTTCCTTTATGACTGGCGTAACCTCAGGTAGGTGCCTTCACTTCTCTTCTATTTTCTTCTCCAGTACCATGGGTTATGTGGATTAAACTAATTATTATATATAAACTACATGCTGTTCTTGGGTTGTTAGAACTCCCCTTGTACTTTCTCAGGACTCAAGGCTCAGAATAATACAGCATAGAAATTTAGAAAATATTGAATATATTTCAGATTGACATTTCCTATTGTGCCTAGCATATGAAACAGTTAATGGTTTATATGAGTTCCTTAAAAATATTTTTTTTTTCCTTTAGCGAGTTGAAGAATTTCTCAGCAAAGATATCAGTTATCTTATTTCAAATAAAAAGGAAGCTAAATTTGCACAAACCTTGGGACGAATCTCTCCTATACCAAGTCCAGAATCTGCGAATACTGCGGAAACCACATCACCTCATCCCAGCCATGATGGAAGTTCATTTAAGTCTCCAGATACAGTAAGTCTCTTAAATATGCTTTGAGACTCTGAAAGGCTATGCATGAGTGAGTGAAAGTTGCTCAGTTGTGTCCGACTCATTGCCACCCCATGGACTCTACAGTCCATGGAATTCTCCAGGCCAGAATACTGGAGTGGGTAGCCTATCCCTTCTCCAGCAGACCTTCCCGACCCAGGAATCGAACCAGGGTCTACAGCATTGCAGGCGGATTCTTTACCAATTGAGCTATGAGGGAAGCCCCTGAAAGTCTATAGGATGTTATAATTAAGAGTGGGCTGACAGCAGAGTTCACCTAGGTAGAATAATATCTACATTAAGTGTATCTACATTAAATGTGGCTTTCTAGTTGTCCATAAGGCTGCTGTTGTATATAGAATGGTGATTTTTTTCTCCTAATAATACTTATATAGTCCTACTCCAGGGGGCTTCCCAGGTGGTGCAATGGTAAAGAATCTGCCAGCCAATGCAGGAAACACAGGTTCACACCCTGCATTGGGAAGATCCCCTAGAGGAGGAAATGGCAACCTACTCCAATATTCTTGCCTGGAAAATTCCATGGACAGAGGAGCCTGGCAGGCTACATACAATACATGGGGTGGCACAGAATTGGACATGACTGGTTGACTGAGCACAATCATACTCTGATTCCTAAAATACACCCTTGCATTTAGTGATGACTTATGTTTAGAGTAATTTACAACTAAAAGATGACAGCAGGTCATTTTTTAAAGAAGGAATAGACGCCTTTTGTTTGTTTCAGAGCATGGTAAACAAACAGTAGCCCAGGGGCCAAATACAGCCTGCTGCCGATTTTTTTATAGCGTGCAAGCTAGGCATGTACATTTTCAAATGGTTGAGGGGACATTCAAAAAGAATACTTTGTGACAATTGGCAGTTATATGAAATTCAAATTTCACTGTTCATAAATAAAAGTTTTATTGGAATACAGACATACCCATTCATATAGGTATTGACTGATTGCTTTACTGCTATAAAAGTAGAGTGGGATAGTTGCAACAGAGACTATATGGCCTGCAGAGTCATATGAACATGTACTGTCTGGCCCTTTAAAGAAAAAGTTTGCCAGCCCCTGGTCTAGATTTACTGACATCACTTCAGTTCAGTCGCTCAGTCCTGTCTGACTTCTTTGTGACCCCATGGACTGCAGCACGCCAGGCTTCTCTGCCCATCACCAACTCCTGGAGTTTACTCAAACTCATGTCCATCCAGTCGGTGATGTCATCCAACCATCTCATCCTCTGTTGTCCCCTTCTCCTGCCTTCAGTCACATCACTACCACTCAGTTGTCAGTAAGTTGTAAGATACAGTGAAGGGTAAATTAAATTGATTTAATTGGTTAGGAAAAGCAGAAGAGATTGGAAAAATACTGTTTATCTCATTTTTAAATTGAAATTAATTAAATAATTTTAAATATCGTCCCCATTTACCTCATGTAGCCATTTGGGAAACAGGGACACCTGGAGGCAGGGAAGAACAGGTAAGAGAAATGAGTTACACAAGAGAAATCACTTGGGAAAAAAGAGACAAATATATAGAAGAAAAAAGTCAAAGAAGGAGAGACCTAGGAAGCCTCATACATTCTTTCAGTTCCTGCTTTTTTTGAGGAACAAGGTTGTACAACCGTGACTAGTTCCAAATTAGTTGCTGCTGATAGCATTTCAACTAATTTTCCTAATGTCTTATTTAAAACTGAAGCTGTGTAAAAACCAATATATCTAGTCTACTCATATCATTAGGTCTTCAGTTAAACAAGAAATTAAAAATGTAAACTTATATTTAATTACAGACGGAATCTCAAATCAGTCTATTTTATTTTTCATGTTGAATAACATTTACTACAGAACTGACCTTGGATCTCATTCAGCTGAGTTCAGTTGCTCTACTTAAAAAAGAAGAAACAAACTTTTTCATCAGAAATCTAATTGCAAACAAAGACTGTAAGGGGATCAGTTTTTACCATATATTTATTACGCTGATGGTAATTAAGACTTGTGTAAATAAAATGTATGTATTTTAAAGCTCATGTTTATATTAAAATTCACTTTTAAATTTTATCTACTTTTGCTCATTTTGTCTTTTTAAAATTTTTTCCAGTAAGGCACTATGTATAACTATAGTTTGGTTGTTCTTTGGTCTTTCTATAGGTGTGTTTGAGCAGAGGAAAATTATTAGTTGAAAAAGCTATCAAGGACCATGTAAGTAGGAATTTTTTTAAAATTCACAGTGTTTATTCTGTTACTAGAAACTGAAATATAAAATAGAGATGTTCCTGAAATCTTTTCCTCATTTTTAATAGAAAAAGCCTAAATATCAGCATGTGTCTTGTTTTATGCTTTTCATGAAGTAACACCTCCATCTTGTGGCCTTTTAAAGTATTACTGGACACTTCTGAAGCTTGTGGCATTCTGTGATTTAAAACAAAATAATTTCTTGAAACTATTAACTGTAAGGCTACAGGGTACATTGTCAAGAATATCAGAGTGTATTAATCAGGAATGGTTTTAGAAATTCCAGAAGGAAAAACTGCTGTCCTCATGGTTATTGTAATTGTGTAGGGTCTGTTCTGAATAACCATAAGTGATATTAAACTTCAATAATATTTTTAATTTAGCTCATTTAAAATAGTAATTTCCTAGAAAATCTGTCAAACTTTTTTTTTTTAACAGGACTTTATTCCTTCAAACAGTATATTATCTAATGCCTTATCATGGGGAGTAAAAATTCTTCATATTGATGGTAAGGATTTTATTACTGTTTTTGACAGTATTTGCTCTAAGTGTCTATCTGTCTCTTGCTTCCTAATTTTAGATAGTGAGAGTTTTAATAGTAAGACATACCTGTAACATTAATTCTTTCATCTAAACTTAGTACAATTTTAAGAAAGTAGCAGTGTTTAACTGCAAAGGCAAAAATGCTAATCTTAAACCCTTCTTTCTTTTAAAAAAGACATTAGATATTACATTGAACAAAGGAAAAAGGAATTGTATTTACTCAAGAAGTCAAGCACTTCTGCAAGAGATGTGGTATGTTATTTTCCTTAATTTTTAAACTAATTAGAGAAAATGATTAAGCTTGGTTTTTAGTTATGTATCTATAAACTTTTTTGCCAAGTGGAAAATATTACTGCCAGAATATACAAGGGGTAATCATGTATACTGTATACATATTCTGTTATCTGAATAAATTATTGCCTATCACTTTAGGATTTACTCATACGGTGAAAGTTGTTTCAGGGATGGTTGGCATAGTTTTATTTTCTTCTTTGATGGCTGCTACCGCTAAGTCGATTCAGTCGTGTCCGACTCTGTGACCCCATAGACGGCAGCCCACCAGGCTTCCCCGTCCCTGGGATTCTCCAGGCAAAAACACTGGAGTGGGTTGCCATTTCCTCTTTGATGGCTACTGGAGCCAAAAGAACAGATATTTTTGTTCATTCTGAAAGAAAACACCATGACTGACATATTGCATGAGAAGCTCCTAATGTGTATAATACACTCCTTTCAGGAACACAAATAAGGAGGCTTACTTATCAAGTTCTCTAATTTCTGTCATATAGTATGACTATCTGGCCTAACCTCAAAATATTTGTTAAACAAGTGTGTTGGGCATTAACGTCTGTTAGACCTAATGCTCTACATCTTCCGTTTCTTCTCTCTTGACTAGCTTCCTTGACAAAGCCTCTGTATAGAATCTTGCCTTCATGATCCTTTAAAACAAACCTCTTCTGTCCTTTAAAACAATAAATACAATAAAAACTTCCTTGACCTCACATCCCTACCTACTATTTAATCTTTATATCATCCAGGCATTTGACATTTCCACTTTTATACTTCCCATTCACTTTTCAACCTGTACTACTGACCAATTTGGCATTTCAGGTGTGCACTTTTTAAAAACCAGTCATATTGGTTCTCTCAGCTACTGTTCACTTCCTCCTTGAACTTATTTTCATCTGGAACTTCTCTCATCCCTTTGCTTTCTCATAGTTGTCATATCTCACAACATTCTTTTGTGGTCTGGTTTTTTTTCACTCAATTGTTGAATGAATCTAAATGGTAAATAAATTTTATAGAAGAATGTATATAAAGACATGAAGCCATATGTAAGATGGCATGTTTGGAAAATTTTCTGTAGTATAATACAACCTGATCTTTGAGTGTGAAAGTGATAAATGAAGCTAGAAAGGTTAGTAGGTTAAGATAGGTCTTTGAACACTACGTAGAGTTAGATTTTATTTTTAAGAGTTTGGAACATGACTGAGAAATAACTAATAGAAGAGGAACCTGGTTGGATAGCTATTTTGGAAGGATCCTGTGATAGCCAATTAACGATATTTCCTTGCAAGACTGATCATTTTACTCTCATAGTTCTACCTTTTCCAAAATGCAGTAGAGTTGGAAATCATACAGTCTTTAGCCTTTTCAGATTGGCTTCTTCACTTACTAATAGGCATTTAAAGTTCCTCCATATTGTTTTGTTACTTGATAGCTCATTTCCTTTTGTTGCTGAATATTCCACCGTCTGGATGTGCCACAATTTACCCATTTACTTTCTGAAAGACATCTTGGTTGCTTCCAAGTTTGGCTGCCTGTGGCACCTTTACAGCTGCAGTGTCTTAACTGGGGTCCACTCTCATGTCAAAACTGAGGGAAAAAAGAAAGAGGAAATAATACAGGGATTCCCTTTGTACTCTTTCCTGGCTCTTTGTAGCCAAAAAGATGAGGTTTGTATAGGAGTTACAGCCACTGACTCTGCTATTGCTGCCAATCTCAGGACTAGAGGTCCATTCTTCAAGAAGCATTGCAAGAGAAAAGAGAGTAGGAGAATAGAAAATATATCCCCCATCCCCTTACCCTTAAAGATAATTTTGACTTCCTTCTGCAGTACACCTACTTTTGTTTACTTTTAGTCCTCAAGTAGTAGTTCATTGAATTTTGTCCAGTTTTTATTGTCATCACTTCATATGGGGAGTGACCATATAGAATATATTCCATCTTGACTAGAATTAACAGGCTAATAAATTTTTTAATAATTCTTTGATGAATTTATCACAAAGGTTTTGCTGAATAAGGACATAAAAATAATTAACATGACTATTTTTAGATTATTCTTTTAACCATGCTTTTTCATTATTGGTTGATTTCTTTCTGTGAAGATAAAAACCAATTATAGCTAAAATGCAAGGTATGTGTTGGGTGTACTGTAAAAGTAAGCTTGGGTTACTAAGTTCCATACCAGTGGTTAAGATCTTTAATTCTTGAATCATCTTTGTTTCCTTTCATTTCTTTGGTTGAACTGATTTTAAAAAGCAGCATTTTCTCGTTTTTTTCCCCCCATGAAACTACAGTAATCAGCCTTCCTTTATATAGTTCTTTTTCTATATGGTTTTTTAATTTTAACGATATTGAACAGTTGTAGTACCTGTTTTCCCTTTTCAAGCCCAGTGTTTTCACTATATATCTATATTTCCCCCCACCTCTCCAGGGGAAGAGAGTAGGTGTTGGCACTCAGAAAACAAAAAGTAGGTATTTTGATTTTCTTAAGTGTGCATGTTTTGCTAGAAAATAGAACAAACATAAAAAGTCTACTGAAAAATCATGTAACCAACCCTTTAAATGACTTATTCAGTGGGTTGGTAGCCTTTTACCCTATGGCTGTCTGGTGAAGCCTGCGGGCTTTTGTTGGAATAATTTTTTATACATTTTTAATTCATCATATTACTAAGAAAATAAATGATATTGAAATTCAGTTATCAGAATATTTTTCAGTGTACAATAGTTATATACTTGTTTTTATTACACATTAAAAAGTTCTACCAGAGATTATAATTGCTACTGTAATTCGGTTTTTAAATGATGAGTGTAAATGATGCTTTGAAATATTTGTAGTAATTAATATGATATGGAAATGTTCAACTGGTATCAAAATTAGAAGCACTGCTAATACTACTGTGTCCCTTAGTTATGTGCAGAATTGGAGGAAATGTTGAATTTCGGTTAGAGACTAGTAAACATGAAATTCAAATTTTCCTGTTTTTAGCTCAAAATTCTCCTGAATTCTACTTATAGATCCTTTGAGGGATTGATTCAGTTTAAGAATTTCAGAATATAGACAGAGAGTTTGTTATTTTGGAAATGGATTTATAAGATACCTTACCTGAAGCTGAAAATTTCAAACTGAAATGAAATGGGTAATGGATACATAGTTGGATTATTTTAGCCCAAGAAGTTTTGTTAAAAAATTTTTAAAAATTCTGGATTTGTAAGTACCTAATATCATACTTTATATATTCCCAAGCAGGTAGACTCAAAAAGCCTTTTGTAAAGGTGGAAGATATGAGCCAGTAAGTATCTTGAATTCAATCTGTATGATTTAAAAGGAGAAAATATTTGATTAAAGGAGAAAATCTAATTAAGCTATTTCCACTAATACTCTTAGGTCCCTTTATGTTAGATTTACATGATACTAATATGCATGTGGCACAGTTTCAAAAAGGAGCATTAGGGCAGCAATGGAGCAGACATAGAGAACAGACCTATGGACACGGTAGGAGGAGAGGAGGGAGAAAGGGAGATCTATGGAGAGAGTAACAGGAATTTACAGTACCATATGTAAAACAGATAGCCAATGGGAATTTGCTGTATGACTCAGGGAACTCAAACGGGCCTCTGAGACAGGCTGAAGGGTGGGGCTGGGAAGGAGGTCCAGAAGGGAGGGGACATGGGTGTACCTATGGCTGATTCTTGTTGATGTATGACAGAAAACCACAAAATTCTGTAAAGCAATTATCCTTCAATTTAAAATTTTTTAAAAAGCATTAATTACTTTGTGTTTGAGGACTGAATTTAGTTTCAGTAGGTTTTAGATAATAATTACTTAAAAATATAGTTTAGAGCAACCATGAGACCAACTCATTTTTCAGTACTTCAAATAACCCTTCTCTGGCTGAATGTAATACCATACAATTTAGTTAAAGATTTACTTAAAGATTGCATTTACATTTTTGAAAAAGAGATTATTAGTTACTACTTGGAAATGTAAAATCTGACTATAACATCTAAGTTGATAGTTTTCTTAAACTCATTCTGAACCTCTGTAACATAATCTTAATGAAGACTACAGACATAAGTAAATTAATTTGGCATGGGAGAATTAGATTTCTCTTAACATTCTACTACTCATTTAGACACATGTGATTAATTCTCTTAGGTACTCCCTGAGGTGATAAAGATGCGTTGAACACTTTTTATTAAATGTTCTGCTGTGACAGAAAAGTACAATTTAAAATTAGGCCTAGAGAAGCATCAATAAGTAGAAAGACAGTCCATGTTCATGGATTGGAAGACTTATTTTTAAGATGTCAGTACTACCCAAAGTGATCTACAGATTCAGTGCGGTCCCTATCAAAATCCCAATGACTGTTGTTATAGAAAGAGAAAAATCCATCCTAGCGTTCATATGGAATCTCAAGGGACCCTGAACACCCAAAGTAATTTTGAAAATGAAGAACAGAGTTGGAGGTCTATACTTCCTGATGTCAAACTTACTACAAAGCTGTAGTAATCAAAACAGTTCAGTACTGACATATAGACAGATGTATGAACCAATGAAATAGAAGAAAGAGCCCCAAAGCAAATCTTTATATGATCACATGATTGTGGACTAGGGTGCCGAGAGCATTCAGTAGGGCAAGGACAGTCTTTTTAATAAATGAAATTGAGAATACTAGATAGCAACATGCAGAGAAGAATGAAGTTGAACTCTTACTTTATGCAATATATAATATTAACTCAAAATGAATCAGAGACCTAAAACTATAAAGCTTTTGGGTAAAAAACCATGAGTAAGCTTTATGACATTGGAATTGGTGCTGATTTCTTGGATATGACACTAAAAGCAGAAGCAAAAAGAACTAAATTTTACTACATCAAAATTACAAATTTCTGTGCCCAAAGAACCCAACACAATGAGAAGGCAACCTATGGAAAGGGAGAAGAAAGTTGCAAATAATGTATCTAATAAGATGTTACTATAAAGAACAACAGAAAGTCAAATGACCCAGTTGAAAAAGGGGCAAAGTTCATACATTGATTCAGAGATATACAAATTACCAACAGGCATATGAAAAGATGTTCAACATTACTAATCATTAGAGAAATGCAAATCAAAACCACAGTAAGAAATCGGTGAAGTTGCTTAGTCGTGTCCGACTCTTTGCGACTCCATAGGCTGTAGACCGCCAGGCTCCTCGGTCCATGGGATTTTCCAGGCAACAATACTGGAGTGGGTTGCCATTTCCTTCTCCAAAGAAATCTAATACCTCACAACTATTAGGATGGCTACTGTTTTGAAAAGAAAAAATGAGTGTTGGTGAAGATGTGGAGATACTGGAACTCTTGTGCACTATTGGTAGGATTATAAAATAGTGTAACCACTTAGGAAAACCATATAGAGATTTCTCAAAAATTCTGAACTGTATGATCCATGAATTCCACTTCCGAGTATATATATCCAAAAGAAACACACAGTTGTGAAGAAGTACTTGCACATGCATGCAGCGCTACACTATTCACAATAGCCAAGAGGCAGAAGTAACCAAAATTTGTTCATCAAGAGATGAATGGATAATATGGTGTATATATATACAGTGGAATATTGCTATGCTTAGCCTTGCTCAGTCATGTCTGATTCTCTGCAACCCCATGGACTGTAGCCCACCAGGTTCCTCTGTCCATGGAAATCTCCAGGCAAGAATACTGGAGTGGGTTGCCATTCCCTTTTCCAGGGGATCTTCCCAACCCAGAGATCAAACCCAGGTCTCCCACATTGCAGGCAGATTCTTTACCATCTGAGCCACCAGGGAAGCCCCCGATGGAATATTATTCAACTTTAAAAAGGAATGAAATTTTGATACATACCACAATATGGATAAACTCTGAAGACATTGTGCTTAATGAAATAAGAGGAAATTACTGCATGATTCTATTTAATGAGATACCTAGTGTAGTCAGATTCATAGAAACAAAGTAAAATAGAATGGTGCTTGTCAAGGTCTGGTGGAGAAGGGAGAATAAAGAGTTACTTATTTTATATGTGGATTCAAAGTTTCAGTTTTGAAAGATGAAGAAAGCTATAGATATGAACAGGTGTTAAGAATCTAAAAACATTGTGGATATATTTAATACAAGGGAAAATGAAGAGTTACTTATTTTGTTGTATATGGATACAAAGTTTCAGTTTTGAAAGATGAAAGCTTTAGATATGAACAGGTGTTAAGAATCTGAAAACATTGTGAATATACTTAATACAACTGAATTGTGTTCTTAAAAATAGTAAATATTTGGAATCAAGATTGCCAGGAGAAATATCAATAACCTCAGATATGCAGATGACACTACCCTTATGGCAGAAAGTGAAGAGGAACTAAAAAGCTTCTTGATGAAAGTCAAAGAGGAGAGTGAAAAAGTTGGCTTAAAGCTCAACATTCAGAAAGCTAAGATCATAGCATCTGGTCCCATCACTTCATGGCAAATAGATGGGGAAACAGTGGAAACAGTGTCAGACTTTATTTTTCTGGGCTCCAAAATCATTGCAGGTGGTGATTGCAGCCATGAAATTAAAAGACGCTTACTCCTTGGAAGGAAAGTTATGACCAACCTAGATAGCATATTCAAAAGCCAGAGACATTACTTTGCCAACAAAGGTCCATCTAGTCAAGGCTATGGTTTTTCCAGTAGTCATGTATGGATGTGAGAGTTGGACTGTGAAGAAAGCTGAGCACTGAAGAATTGATGCTTTCGAACTGTGGTGTTGGAGAAGACTCTTGAGAGTCCCTTGGACTGCAAGGAGATCCAACCAGTCCATTCTAGAGGAGATCAGTCCTGGGTGTTATTTGGAAGGAATGATGCTAAAACTGAAACTCCAGTACTTTGGCCACCTCATGCGAAGAGTTGACACATTGGAAAAGACTGATGCTGGGAGGGATTGGGGACAGGAGGAGAAGGGGATGACAGAGGATGAGATAGCTAGATGGCATCACCGACTCGATGGACATGAGTTTGAGTGAACTCCAGGAGTTGGTGATGGACAGGGAGGCCTGGCGTGCTGCAATTCAAAGGGTCGCAAAGAGTCGGACACAACTGAGCAACTGAACTGAACTGAACTGAAAGATAGTAAGTTTTAACTGATTTCTATTGTTTCAGACTTCAGAGGAATTATATGATTTTAAAATATAAGACTTAAAGCATGTTTTCTTTCATCATAAAGATTCTCATGTGTTTGTTTTTTTACTCTTTTAGGCTTTATAGGCCATTTTATCTTCAGCTGACCAATATGCCTTTTATAAACTATTCTATTCAGAAGCCCTCCAGCCCATTTGATGTAGAGAAGCCATCTAGCACCCAAAAGCAAACTCAAGTTAAACTAAGGTTGGTTTTACCTTCAAGCAGTTTTTAATCTTTTTAATAAATACTTTAAATAATTCATTTAATGCTGTGGGGGGGGGGTGTATGTGTGAGTGATCACTATTAAGGTTTCTCCTTTGGATATTTTTCATGCCCCTTTGCTAGATTTAAAGTCTGAATTTTTTTCATTGTGTCACATTTAGACACTTTAGATTGGGGTTTGAGAGGAGAAGCTAAAAAATACTTAAAAATTATTAAAATACATTGTTTCTCTTCAGTGATGAGATAATTCTCCTGAATAATCATTAAATTCTCATTTTGCTTATTAAAAAGAAAAATGGTTAGAAGTATTTGTTTATATAAATCTCTGCAGATTATAGCAGATGTTGTTTAAAGTCTAGGACTGTAAATTTTTTTTTTAAGTATTCCCTGTGTTCAGTAGTTAATCTTTTACCATGTATTTCTATCAGGATCCAAACAGATGGTGATAAATGTGGTGGAATTCCAGTTCAATTCCAGTTAAAAGAGAAGAAAAAAAAGGGATATTGTGAATGTTGCTTGCAGAAATATGAAGATCTTGACATTGTAAATATGATTTTGTATTCAGGGGGTTGATGTTTCCAGAACTATGAATAATATCTGCTGTATAAATTTTAGCTTATTCTTTTGATTGTGGTTGGTAGCTTCGTAATTATGAAGTAGCATATACTTCTTTTTGATAGAATTATCTTATATTTTAAGAACCCCAACTGGGGAAATATATATTGAAAAGTCATTTTTATCCAGTCAACAAATATTTATTGAGTGGTTACTGTGTACCAATCACTGCTCTGAGTGAAAAGCATCATACAAAAGAGACCAATTCCTGACCCTCGTGAAGATACATTCTGTGGAAGGGGAGGAGAAAGAGGTAACCGTAGGATAAAAGAATAGTGAGGCATATATAGAGAACATTACATCAGTGCTATGAGAAAGCAGGAATAGAAGATCTTGCTGTTTATTTAGATTAGACAAGGAATTCCTAATTGATAAGGTGATATCTGAGTAGAGACCTGTGTGACTTTGAGGGGACAGACTTGTGAATGTTGAAATAAGCAATGCAGAAATGGTAAAGTAAACTGATGGGATCAAAGAACAGATATTGGTGGACTAAACAATGGTAGCAGAAGTGGTCAGACATGGTGAGACTGTGGATGTGATTTAAGGCCAAGGAGGCTTGCTAATTGATTGGATGTTGGGAGAGACAGAGGAGATGAAGGGCCATGGCTGTGAAGTGCAGTATTTCAGTCCTTAGCAATTTACAAATGGGCAAGAGATCTACTAATGGGAGGATGAGAAGAAAGTGGAGACTTTTTTTTGCAATAGCAGAAAGAGAAATAGATGAAAATGTATGTGGTCTGAAGAGAAGATGGGAACAATTACATTTGTAAACTGATAAAAAAAAAAGCAAAAGAGCTTTGGATCCAGGCTAGCCCAGGTTTGAATCCTGGCTTCCTGCCTCTGTGACTTTAGACAATATCTGGCACTGTGCTTGTTAAATATTAGCTGTTATTGTTTGAATGTTAATTTTTAAAATAATAGTTAGGTCTGTTTTGGTACTTGGTTTTGGTAGAAGATAGTGGGAACGTTGAGAAAAAGTACTTGAAATATCTGATTCATAAACTATACCTCTGTCTTCAGACTCTAAATTGAATTTAGACTCTAAATTGAATTTATAAATTGTTTTATAACAGAAGTTTGTGTCACATTTTTGTGTTCAGTTTATCTAATAAAGGAGGAAAATAGTTTTAAATTATTTTTAATCAAAAACTGAACTTTCTCAAAAATATTTCGTCTAAGTTTTATCTCAATACACTGAACTTGTTGACTTTGTTCTTGACCACCCTTAAAATGAAGAAGGCCGTCTCGGTACTCTCTGTCATAAGTACTGGGTAATTGAGATTATTTGCTTATCTCAAAAATGTTGTTTTTATTCCCAGCATTAGTTGTACTTTTTTTCTTTTTAATTTATCTTCTAGATTCTTATTTTGGGTTCTTATATGTTAAATAACATTTCATGTATTTTAATATTTTATAAGCTTTACCTAACTTACTACTTGGTGGTAATTATATAAGGATAAAATAATGTAGTAAAGAGAAGTCTTTCCAAAAATATTAGCATACTCTAAATGCTCATAGCATACTCTAAATGCTGTGTTTCTGTTTTTCTTCAGCTTTATTTCATTTTCTGATGTAACTCCCTCATTTTCAGTTCCCTTAAAACCACAAATTCATTAGTACTTGATTCTTCTCATTGGAAAATGGAAGACTGAAAACCAAAGTAGTTTTAGTGGTTTCTGAGAGATAACTTTTATTCTACTTATTTTAAGTTCTGATAAAGGATATTTCTTTGGAGTAGTTATTAGAAACTTAATTTTAAGTGCAAGAAAATATTAGAAAACCTGAACAAAAAAGTATCTATTGCTTTTAAAATATAATTATTATATACTTTTTTGTTTTAGCATCTTCTGAGTGAGCAACACAGAAACTTTGCACAGAGTAATCACTATCAAGTTGTTGATGACATTATATCTAAGTTAGTTTTTGACTTTGTGGAGTACGAAAGGGACATGCCTAAAAAGAAAAGGTAATTTATCAACCTAAGTTTTAAGACTATCAGACTATTAAACTAAAAATAAATCCAAAGTTTTCTGTTCTTAGAAGGATTATAATTTCAGGATATAAATATGGTTAAGAACTGATTACTTCCACCACCAAAAGTGCTTACCTTAGATTACTTTTAAGGCTCTCTTCTTAACAGTATAGTCAAAAAGAGGAGTTGGCAAAAAATACAGAGAATTGTTTTACGCTTTGTGAACCACAAGATGTCTATTGCAGCTACTCAGCTTTGCCTCTGTACAATGAAAGCAGCCACAGACAGTAAAGTAAATGGGTATGGCTATGTTCCAGTAAAACTTTATTTAAAAAATAGGTGGCACACTAGATAGATTTGGCCCCTCATCTAGACCATCTCCTTGGACTCAAAAAATAGAACTTTTTGTTATTCTTAAGGAGTTTTAAGAAATTCTTCTACTTCTGTTAAGTCTTCTTTATACTTTTACTAGATATTTCTGCTCTGCTTGCTGATAAAAGTTGTGTCAGTACCTTTAATAAATATTAAATGAATACAGTGCTGTTCAATATACAGTAACTGTACATTGACAAACTAAGCCTCATTAAGTTTATACCAATAAATCTAAAATTTTTAAAAATGCTTTCATGTGGATATACCCTAGAATTGGTAATAATGCAGTAGGTTGTTTACTCCTTATATCTGTTTCTAGACCAATCATAAATGCATAAAGACTACTAAACATCGTATTTCTGCAACATTCAGAATGACTGCTCATGATTGATTTAATAGAATATTTGGGGAGGAAGCATATCTTCAACTATTAAAACGTATATAGGCTATGGTAAGAATGTGGAATTTCCTAAAAACATTCTGCAGCAAAATTCTACACTAGTACTTATACATCAACTGGTTATTCCATAATCAGTTATCTTATTACCTGCACAATTTTTATCTCTACAGGCAAGTCACCTAAACATCTCTGGACTTTCAATGGAGAGAGTGGTGTTGGACTAGTGTTTTTATATTTTATATCCTCCATTTGTTCAAGAGGAGTCTTAAGTGAAAGTATCAAAATAAGTAGAAAAGGAACTCTTCTGGTTTTGAAGGGGCAGTTGGACTTCTGTATTTTTCTTTGTTATCTATGACATGTATAACAAAACATAATTAGTGAGCTGTTGTAACCACATGGCTCAGTGGTAAAGAATCTACCTGCCAATGCAGGAGACATGGGTTCAAGCCCTGGATTGGGAAGATTCCCTGGAAGAGGAAATGGCAACCCACTCCAGTATTCTTGCCTAGGAAATCCTATAAACAGAGGAGCCTGGCAGGCTACAGTCCATGGGGTCACAAAGAGTAGGATATTGAGCACACACACACAATACAAAATAGCATCTCAAGAATATTAAGAGGCTCTATGAAGAAGAGAGTGTCAGGTCAAATATGTGTATGAAACTTAAGGACTACTAATTTAATAAATCAAAACATGGAAGAAAATTTTTAAGATAATAAAAAAATTAGGAGCAGACCCAAATCCCTTCACCATCATCTTTCCTTGGTTTATATGGTCAAAGCAGTTTTAAATACCAAGTTCAAGATACTGCTTGCCTGTGGTAGAAAGTGGAAGAATGTGGATAAGGAGTGGCACACTAGAGTTTTCAGCTTTATCTGTAAAGTTTCATTACTTCAAAAACATCTAAAGCAAATTTGGCTAGAGGTTAAGAGTTCTATATTTTTGTAATGTTTTCTTAATTAAATTTCATAAACAGGTTTAAAAGATACTCAAAGAGTTTTGATAGCAATTATTTTAATTTTTTTCTTTTTTTTTTTTCCTTTGAAGAATAAAATACAGTGTTGGATCCCTTTCTCCTATTATTGCAAATGTTGTGAAAAGGTCTGGAACTAAAGAGCTGAAATTGCTGCATAATTCTCAGAAAGACTCCAGGGAAAATGTACATATGATGGAGCAGGGTTTCCTATATAAAGAACCTGTTCGGGAACCTGAACAAAAGTTTGTGTCTTCTTCAGAACATACCCTCCGCCGTTCTAGTGAACTGAGAGAACTTGATGATAAAACATCTCATAAATGTTCCATGTTAAATCCAGCTGAAAATAACGTAAAACAAAATTTTACACCTCTGCCTCCATGTAAAAGTAAACAAGAATACATTCTTGATGTTTCTGAACACAAATTAATTTTAAATGAAAGTGACTTAGAAGTAAAGGTAGATCACTGTCCATGTAGGCCACAGACATCTATACAGGTTTCTAATTTCAATACAGATGATAGCGCATCTCAATGGAAACAAAAGTTAGATACTGTGCTTTTTCCAGCAAAGCATCTGAAAGAAAAGAACCTTTATTCGGTATTTCATCGTGATTGTGACCTGTTAGCAATAAACAGTTCACAGGAGCACCTGACAATTTGGGCAGAAATTCCATCCGAAAGCCCTCCTGAGGAACCCAACACGTGTGACATCAAGAGTACGGATAGTTTGCCTTCTGGTAAAATCTGTCGGAAAGTGAAAATACCATTAGGAAGAAATAAAAAAGAAAACCTGGAACCAAATGTAGAGTTAGATAAAAAAAGAACTGAATTTCTTACTACACAAGAAAACAGAGTTTGTAGCTCACCAGTAAAATCTCTACTGGATTTATTTCAGACTAGTGAAGAGAAATCAGAATTTTTGGGTTTCACAAGCTATACTGAAAAGAATAATATATGTGATGTTTTAGATATTTTGGAAGAGGAAAATTCAAATCTGTTAACAATGTTTTTCTCTTCCCCTTCAACTTCTACATTTACTGGCTTTTAGGTTTAAAATAAATGCCTTTCAGAAGCAATGTAGATCATATTCTTGACATTTTTATAAATATGTATAAAAATTCTTAGTTTGGGGAATGGGGGTTTGCCAGTTTTGTTTACAGAACCAAATGTAAATATTAACAATAAAAGTGATTTTGCATTTTTCTATAGAATTGCATACCTATTTTAGAAAAAATGGAATAAACTTGTGACTCTACATACTGTGTTCATAATTGTTTTCTAAGAATTATGAATAGTGAATTTGCTTTATGTCAGTGAAAACTAATTTCAAGTAAAATTTTGAGAATTTGAAAATTTAGCATTATAAATTAGGTACACTGGTTTTATGTATTGTCTATTAAAAGATTTCCATAATATTGCTTTTAAAAACCTCATTTTCACACAAAACACAAAAAAATGTATTTCAGTGTCTTGAGTTCTAGAAATCATTATTACCAGAAACATTGACACTTGAAGGTGAACTTGGTGGACCATGCTTGGGTGCTGGCACTGAGGAGTTATTTGTAGCTCATTAGAAGCTATGAGGAAAAAAACTTAACCAGGCTAGCTTATGAAATGAAATAATTTTTCTTACCTTTGGAAATACTTAATTCCAAAATTCATTCTTTCATCCCTAATTTGGGGGACTTTCCTAGTGGTCTGGTGGCTGAGATTCCATTGCAGGGGGCCTGGATTCCATCCCTGGTCAGGGAACTAGATCCCACATGCTGCAACTAAGGGTCCCAAATGCCACAGCTAAGATGTAGCACAAATGTTTTGTAGAAAATAGTAGTTTTAAAAAATCCCTAATTTGGTATCAAGAAATGAGAAAAGGGGTGACAATGAATTGTAGATAAGTTTCAAAACATGAAGACTGCCTTTGATCACTAGGCAATTCAATAATTTAGAGAAAATTCAAATATAAGGAAAATTTCAACACCAATAGACAGTTAATAAAAATTGGTAAACAGGATAGAAAATTCCATTTGTTAAGTATGAGGGTTTTTACAGAGACATGTTTTCAGTAGTGAACTCACATAACAATGGACAAATACCCATTTTCAAAATACTCTCATATTTCAAAAACAGTTTGTTCTCATTATTAACAAACATCTTTGAAGGACTAAATTGTTATTTTTATTCAATAACTCTTTGAGGCTCCCCAGGGACCATATTAGTTGCCCCTAATAGTAATCCCATACTCTTCTCTGTTTTGGTACAGTTAAACTATAAAAGCTGAGAGCCTTAAAGGCAACTCATCACAGGTTGGGTTCCCACAGGAAGTAAACTCTTGTTTAGCATACAGGTGGTTTTCTAAGGAGTGCCTCTGGACTTAACTGACCCCACAGGAATCTTCAGGGTTCCTAGGTGAAGCCGACTGGTAAATCAGTAAATGTTCAATAACCACGCCAAGATGGGGCATGATTAGGTAAGGAGGTTCTGCAGCTGGGAATTCCGGAAGGAGCTGACAGTTTCTACTGCCTGTACTCCCACCAACAGGGGTGCACGTTCTTTATTAAAAGAGGCATCAGGGTCAATTACTCCTACCAGGATGGTGCCTCCTTGTCTGCTGGTCTCTTGATACAAGGAACCCAAAGGGGCTAAGTGATAACTGCAGCTTATAAGTCAACAGGAATTACTCAGATGGGAAGCACAAATTCCAAGAGGAACACTTAAGTAGGGCCACTCCTGCTTCTGCCTATTGGTTCCCACACCCAAGTATTCTTTTTTCAGAGACATCAGATCAGATCAGTCGCTCAGTCATGTCCGACTTTGCGACCCCATGAATCGCAGCACACCAGGCCTCCCTGTCCATCACCAACTCCCAGAGTTCACTGAGACTCACGTCCATTGAGTCAGTGATGCCATCCAGCCATCTCATCCTCTGTCGTCCCCTTCTCTTGCCCGCAATCCCTCCCAGCATCAGAGTCTTTTCCAATGAGTCAACTCTTCACATGAGGTGGCCAAAGTACTGGAGTTTCAGCTTTAGCATCATTCCTTCCAAAGAAATCCCAGGGCTGATCTTCAGAATGGACTGGTTGGATCTCCTTGCAGTCCAAGGGACTCTCAAGGGTCTTCTCCAACACCACAGTTCAAAAGCATCAATTCTTCGGCGCTCAGCCTTCTTCACAGTCCAACTGTCACATCCATACATGACCACAGGAAAAACCATAGCCTTGACTAGACGGACCTTTGTTGGCAGAGTAATGTCCCTGCTTTTGAATATGCTATCTAGGTTGGTCATAACTTTCCTTCCAAGGAGTAAGTGTCTTTTAATTTCATGGCTGCAGTCACCATCTGCAGTGATTTTGGAGCCCAAAAAAATAAAGTCTGACACTGTTTCCACTGTTTCCCCATCTATTTGCCATGAAGTGATGGGACCAGATGCCATGATCTTCGTTTTCTGAATGTTGAGCTTTAAGCCAACTTTTTCACTCTCCACTTTCACTTTCATCAAGAGGCTTTTTAGTTCCTCTTCACTTTCTGCCATAAGGGTGGTGTCATCTGCATATCTGAGGTTATTGATATTTCTCCCGGCAATCTTGATTCCAGCTTGTGCTTCTTCCAGTCCAGTGTTTCTCATGATGTATTCTGCATATAAGTTAAATAAACAGGGTGACAATATACAGCCTTAATGTACTCCTTTTCCTATTTGGAACCAGTCTGTTGTTCCATGTCCAGTTCTAACTGTTGCTTCCTGACCTGCATACAAATTTCTCAAGAGGCAGGTCAGGTGGTCTGGTATTCCCATCTCTTTCAGAATTTTCCACAGTTTATTGTGATCCACACAGACAAAGGCTTTGGCATAGTCAATAAAGCAGAAATAGATGTTTTTCTGGAACTCTCTTGCTTTTTCCATGATCCAGAGGATGTTGGCAATTTGACCTCTGGTTCCTCTGCCTTTTCTAAAACCAGCTTGAACATCAGGAAGTTCACAGTTCACATATTGCTGAAGCCTGGCTTGGAGAATTTTGAGCATTACTTTACTAGCGTGTGAGATGACTGCAATTGTGCTGTAGTTTGAGCATTCTTTGGCATTGCCTTTCTTAGGGATTGGAATGAAAACTGACCTTTTCCAGTCCTGTGGCGACTGCTGAGTTTTCCAAATTTGCTGGCATATTGAGTGCAGCACTTCCACAGCATCATCTTTCAGGATTTGGAATAGTTCAACTGGAATTCTATCACCTCCACTAGCTTTGTTCGTAGTGATGCTTTCTAAGGCCCACTTGACTTCACATTCCAGGATGTCTGGCTCTAGGTGAGTGATCACACCATCGTGATTATCTGGGTCGTGAAGATCTTTTTTGTACACTTCTTCTGTGTATTCCTGCCACCTCTCCTTAATATCTTCTGCTTCTGTTAGGTCGATACCATTTCTGTCCTTTATCGAGCCCATCTTTGCATGAAATGTTCCCTTGGTATCTCTGATTTTCTTGAAGAGATCCCTAGTCTTTCCCATTCTGTTGTTTTCCTCTATTTCTTTGCATTGATCGCTGAAGAAGGCTTTCTTATCTCTTCTTGGTATTCTTTGGAACTCTGCATTCAGATGTTTATATCTTTCTTTTTCTCCTTTGCTTTTCACTTTTCTTTTCACAGCTATTTGTAACGCCTCCCCAGACAGCCATTTTGCTTTTTTGCATTTCTTTTCCATGGGGATGGTCTTGATCCCTGTCTCCTGTACAATGTCACGAACCTCATTCCATAGTTCATCAGGCATTCTATCTATCAGATCTAGGCCCTTAAATCTATTTCTCACTTCCACTGTATAATCATAAGGGATTTGATTTAGGTCATACCTGAATGGTCTAGTGGTCTTCCCTACTTTCTTCAATTTCAGTCTGAATTTGGCAATAAGGAGTTCATGGTCTGAGCCACAGTCAGCTCCTGGTCTTGTTTTTGCTGACTGTATAGAGCTTCTCCATCTTTGGCTGCAAAGAATATAATCAATCTGATTTCGGTGTTGACCATCTGGTGATGTCCATGTATAGAGTCTTCTCTTATGTTGTTGGAAGAGGGTGTTTGTTATGACCAGTGCATTTTCTTGGCAAAACTCTATTAGTCTTTGCCCTGCTTCATTCCATATTCCAAGGCCAAATTTGCCTGTTACTCCAGGTGTTTCTTGACTTCCTACTTTTGCTTTCCAGTCCCCTATAATGAAAAGGACATCTTTTTTGGGTGTTAGTTCTAAAAGGTCTTGTAGGTCTACATAGAACCGTTCAACTTCAGCTTCTTCAGCATTACTGGTTGGGTCATAGATTTGGATTACTGTGATATTGAATGGTTTGGCTTGGAAATGAACAGAGATCATTCTGTCGTTTTTGAGATTGCATCCAAGTACTGCATTTCAGACTCTTTTGTTGACCATGATGGCCACTCCATTTCTTCTGAGGGATTCCTGCCCGCATTAGGAATATAATGCGTAGTAGATATAATGGTCATCTGAGTTAAATTCACCCATTCCAGTCCATTTCAGTTTGCTGATTCCTCGAATGTCGACATTCACTCTTGCCATCTCTTGTTTGAACACTTCCAATTGGCCTTGATTCATGGACCTGACATTCCAGGTTCCTATGCAATATTGCTCTTTACAGCATCGGACCTTGCTTCTATCACCAGTCACATCCACAGCTGGGTATTCTTTTTGCTTTGGCTCCATCCCTTCATTCTTTCTGGAGTTATTTCTCCACTGATCTCCAGTAGCATATTGGGCACCTTGAACTCAAAGTATATAGTATATCCTAGATGATATCCCATCCTCAAAAGTGCCGCCTCCACACTGCTAAGCTAATGCTACAGCTGTGCCTTTAACAGGCTTCCTGGGTGGTTCAGCAGTAAAGAATCCGCCTGCCAATGCAGGAGACGTGGGTTCAATCCCTGGGTTGGGAGGGTCCCCTGGAGGAGGAAATGGCAATCCACTCCAATGTCCTTGCCTGGAGAATCCCATAGACAGAGGAGCCTGGTGGGCTACAGTACAAAGGGTCTCAAAAAAGTCAGACACGGCTGAAGAAACTGAGCACATAGATCTTTAACAGGCCATTCCAAAACTCTTATCATTGGGGAAGCTATGGTGACTGGGTATGAATTAAGACCACAGAGGACCTGACTGTGGGCTCACTACCATACCTCAGCTGTAAAGTCAGTCCCCTACTGTAACAGGAAAGTACGTAAGATTCTATGCCAATAAATCGAATCCTCAAATTGTGACGGTGGGAACAAGAAAGACAAACTCATACCTGGAATACATCTGCTACTGTGTCTCGCGTAAACTTGTCATCAAGTGCCAGCTTGGTCTCTTCAAGGTGCTGTAGCAGGAGCCCACTGTTAGTTTGTTTCTGACAACTTGAACTTCCAACAAAAGTAGAAACACTAGATCAACTTAAATGAATAGAAGTCCATATTATTGAGCCGAGTCATGGCTTTCATCCCTGCCCCATAGCCCTTCTGCTCACAAACCCACTGTGCCAGCACTGGGGTGATATTAACGTGTGATATGAAGATGCTCACACTGCATGCCCACTCCCACATGCCACTTGCCTGTACCCTTTTCACTTGATCTTCCAATCTTTGTCTCCACAAACCCCTTAGTAGCCAGTCAAATCATTTTTCACCGCCCAAGAGTCCACATATATTCTAAACTCATGCCATTTCTCTTTCCACACACAGAGGTAGACTAGGTCACCACTTGAGTCTCTGCCCATTGGAAAGATTTTCCCTGTGTTTGACTTTAAATGCCATCTATTTTCAGCTTGCACCCACAGAAGCAGCTAGTCCATGAACCAAGTCTGGGTTTTTCCTCCTTTTTCCAACTGGTCGTAAAGGATGGCCCATACACCTGTAGGCATGACCTGAGAGAGATACAGCAGTGATGGATGGCATGGGGTCCGTGCTGCCTGCTCATGCAATTCCCACAAGCCCTCAGGTCCTGCTCTTGCTCAACCCTGGATGGCCCAGTCCCATCTTACCATGGATTACCGCACACCTGCTTCAAGTTATGACTCTATGGGTCTGAAAGAATCCCAACTCGAGACTGCCAGTTGTAACCACATGAAGATTTTGCCCCATGGTCAAGTACGTCGTCTCTCATACATCATCTCATAAAGTGAACTATTTTCCTTTTTCATACAATATGTAATTCTCCACTGAAGATGGCATGGCCTTACTCTAAAACCCAAGGCTTCAGTTGTGATTTCCCACTGGTGCTTGCCATAAACTCCAGCTTTCCTTCTATTGGAGTCTCTAGAGCCTTTGAACCTGCCAGGCTATATGACTGCAGAGCCCTTTTCTGCTCACAGCTGGCACCGTTTTATGCCATTGTGTGGAAGAACCTAAATATATTCCAGTGGGGATATACTGCCTCTAAGATCCAAAGAGGCCTACTAGCCATCATGCTTCCTTCTTCATGTTTGGGAAGTTCAGGGGGCAATCGTTTGTCCTTTACTTTGGAAGCCACATCCTGGAATCCCTCTGACCAATGGAACTCCAAAAATGTTACTGATGTGAGAAGGCCCCTTAATCCTAGGGTATCTCTCCTAGGATATCTCTCCTACTCTTTAGGGAGCATGTGTGTCTCTTCAAAGTGTCCAATGTGCTAGCAACTTCTTGCTCATAGGGTCTAATAAATACATTATCATTGATATAATGTATTACAGTGACGTTCTCTGTGGCATCCTCTTCAAATTATAGGATGACAAAGGACAAGAAAGTTTAAACAGCTCTGAGGTAAAATCACAAGGGTATACTATAGTCTATTCCCTGTGAACACACACAGTTTCTGATCTTTTAGTTTCCTAACAGGGATGGAAATTATGCCAACCAATGTCTGCCCACCATTGACTCGAGACTATGTTCATTTGCAATGGAAAGGATACCACATATGGCACTTCAACTGCAACTGAGCCTGTGACTTAGTGCAGTTGTAGTCTACAGTTGTCTTTCTCAACCCAGATGATGGGAATCAATTAGCTTTTCAGTTCAGTTCAGTTCAGTCGCTCAGTCATGTCCAACTCTGTGACCCCATGAATTGCAGCACGCCAGGCCTCCCTGTCCATCACCAACTCCCAGAGTTCATTCAGACTCACATCCATCAAGTCAGTGATGCCATCCAGCCATCTCATCCTCTGTCGTCCCCTTCTCCTCCTGCCCCCAATCCCTCCCAGCATCAGAGTGTTTTCCAATGAGTCAACTCTTCACATGAGGTAGCCAAAGTACTGGAGTTTCAGCTTTAGCATCATTCCTTCCAAAGAAATCCCAGGGCTGATCTCCTTCAGAATGGACTGGTTGGATCTCCTTGCAGTCCAAGGAACTCTCAAGAGTCTTCTCCAACACCACAGTTCAAAAGCATCAATTCTTCGGCACTCAGCCTTCTTCACAGTCCAACTCTCACATCCATACATGACCACTGGAAAAACCATAGCCTTGACTAGACGAACCTTTGTTGGCAAAGTAATGTCTCTGCTTTTGAATATGCTATCTAGGTTGGTCATAACTTTCCTTTCAAGGAGTAAGCGTCTTTTAATTTCATGGCTGCAATCACCATCTGCAGTGATTTTGGAGCCCAAAAATATAAAGTCTGACACTGTTTCCACTGTTTCCCCATCCATTTCCCATGAAGTGATGGGACCAGATGCCATGATCTTCATTTTCTGAATGTTGAGCTTTAAGCCAACTTTTTCACTCTCCACTTTCACTTTCATCAAGAGGCTTTTTAGTTCCTCTTCACCTTCTACCATAAGGGTGATGTCATCTGCATTTCTGAGGTTATTGATATTTCTCCCGGCAATCTTGATTCCAGCTTGTGCTTCTTCCAGCCCAGTGTTTCTCATGATGTACTCTGCATATAAGTTAAATAAACAGGGTGACAATATACAGCCTTAATGTACTCCTTTTCCTATTTGGAACCAGTCTGTTGTTCCATGTCCAGTTCTAACTGTTGCTTCCTGACCTGCATACAGGTTTCTCAAGAGGCAGATCAGGTGGTCTGGTATTCCCATCTCTTTCAGAATTTTCCACAGTTTATTGTGATCCACACAGTCAAGGGCTTTGGCATAGTCAATAAAGCAGAAATAGATGTTTTTCTGGAACTCTCTTGCTTTTTCCATGATCCAGCGGATGTTGGCAATTTGACCTCTGGTTCCTCTGCCTTTTCTAAAACCAGCTTGAACATCAGGAAGTTCACGGTTCACATATTGCTGAAGCCTGGCTTGGAGAATTTTGAGCATTACTTTACTAGCGTGTGAGATGACTGCAATTGTGCTGTAGTTTGAGCATTCTTTGGCATTGCCTTTCTTTGGGATTGGAATGAAAACTGACCTTTTCCAGTCCTGTGGCGACTGCTGAGTTTTCCAAATTTGCTGGCATATTGAGTGTAGCACTTTCACAGCATCATCTTTCAGGATTTAAAATAGCTCAACTGGAATTCCATTACCTCCACTAGCTTTGTTCATATATTATCTATTGGATAAAAAAAAAATTTCTGACCCTTAAGTAAGTCTTGGTCTGTGTAGTTTGTTTACCTTCTTAAATATCTCCTAAGTATCTCTAAACTCTCCTTCTTACCAATTATACAATATAAAAATTGATTAATATAAAGTTATTTTACCTTAGTTCCTTTGAAGGAAATAAAATAGCCATCTTATATCATTGAACAAGGTATCTATTTCCTTATGCAGGGAATTTCACGCAGTTATAATTAAAGTTTATTTTACTCTAATAATTTTTACCCTTTATATATTTAGGAAACCTGAGCCTTACTGCAGAGATTCAACTTAACATAATTATTTTCACAGTCTATAGACATCCATGCTACAAACTGTTACCAAATGTCTATGCTATATGAGCATTATGCTAGGAGTTTGGGATAGAGGAAGCCAAATGGAACAAAACAAAAACAGTCAGCAGTGATAAATATCACAAAGAAAAAGAAAGCAGGTTAAGGGGACTAGAGAATGAAGGGGAAGAGGTGTTATACAGATCAGGTAAGTATCTCTGAAGGAAACAAGACAGTGTCTCAGGGCACTGAGAAGCAGCACTCCAGGCAGGCAGATTAGTGAGTACAAACTGTACTGTCCCAGGGCAGAAGTATATTCTGCTTGTTCTAAGCAAGGAGATCAGTGTGACTGGAGTAGTGTAAGTAAGGGAGAGGCAAATAAGTAGGATATGAAATCAGAGAGGAAACAGGGCCCAGATCGTATGGGGCCTATGGATTCAATGGAAAGATGACATGAGACACATAGGTAAATCTTCTAGCAACCATATTTTAGAAAGAAAAAGAAATGAAATTAATTTTAATAATGTATTTTATTTGACCCACCATATCTAAAATATCATTTCAATACATAATCAATACAATAAAATATGAATAACGTTCTTACATTTTACCTTTCCTACTAAAAGTCTTTGAAATCCGATGGGTATTTTATATGCGCAGCACATCTACATTCAAGCTAGCACATTTCAAGTGCTCCATTGCTCAAGTGCGCATGTGCCAAGTGGCTACTGCATCGGTGCTGTTATAGACAAGTATAAAGCCTTTAAAGGGTTTTTAAATTTGTTTTATGTATATATATATATATATATATATATATATAAAAGAAGAGAAGCAAAAGGCAAAGGCAAAAAGGAAAGATATACCCATTTGAACGCAGAGTTCCAAAGAATAGCAAGGAGAGATAAGAAGCCTTCCTCAGTGATCAGTGCAAAGAAATAGAGGAAAACAATAGAATGGGAAAGACTAGAGATCTCTTCAAGAAAATTAGAGCTACCAAGGGAACTTTGCAAGCAAAGATGGGCACAATAAAGGACAGAAATGGTATGGACCTAACAGAAGCAGAAGATATTAAGAGAGATGGCAAGAATACACAGAACTATACAAAAAAGATCTTCAAGACCAAAATAATCACGATGGCGTGATCACTCACCTAGAGCCAGACATCCTGGAATGCAGTCAAGTGGGCCTTAGGAAGCATCACTACCAACAAAGCTAGTGGAGGGGATGGAATTCCAGTTGAGCTATTTCATATCCTAAAAGATGATGCTGTGAAACTGCTACACCCAATATGTGAGCACATTTGGAAAATTCAGCAGTGGCCACAGGACTGGAAAAGGTCAGTTTTCATTCTAATCCCAAAGAAAGGCAATGCCAAAGAATGTTCAAACTACTGCACAATTGCACTCATCTCACATGCTAGCAAAGTAATGCTCAAAATTCTCCAAGCCAGGCTTTAACAGTACATGAACGAAGAACTTGCAGATGTTCAAGCTGAATTTAGAAAAGGCAGAGGAACCTGAGATCAAATTGCCAGCATCCGGTGGATCACTGAAAATGCAAGAGAGTTTCAGAAAAACATCTATTTCTGCTTTATTGACTATGCCAAAGCCTTTGACTGTGTGGATCACAACAAACTGTGGAAAATTCCTAAAGAGATGGGAATGCCAGACCACCTGATCTGCCTCCTGAGAAATCTGGAGGTCAAGAAGCAACAGTTAAAACCTGATATGGAACAACAGATTGGTTCCAAATTGGGAAAGGAGTACGTCCACGCTGTGTATTGTCACCCTGCTTATTTAACTTATATGCAGAGTACATCATGAGAAATACTGGCCTGGATGAAGCACAAGCTGGGCAAGATTGCCAGGAGAAATATCAATAACTTCAGATGTGCAGATGACAACACACTTATGGCAGAAAGCAAAGAGGAACTCAAAAGCGTCTTGATGAAAGTGAAAGAGGAGAGTGAAAAAGTTGACTTAAAACTCAACATTCAGAAAACTATGATGTCCGACACTTTGTGAACCAGATGATGGCATCTGGTCCCATCACTTCATGGCAAATAGATGGGGAAACAATAGAAACAGTGGAAGACTTTATTTTTTGGGCTCCAAAATCACTGCAGATGGTGACTGCAGCCAGGAAATGAAAAGACACTTGCTCCTTGGAATAAAAGCTATGACCAACCTAGACGGCATATTAAAAAGCAGAGATATTACTTTGCTGACAAAGGTCCATCTAGTCAGAGCTATGTTTTTTTCCAGTAGTCATGTATGGATGTAAAAGTTGGACTATAAAGAAAGCTGAGCACCAAAGAATTGATGCTTTTGAACTGTGGTGTCAGAGAAGACTCTTGAGACTTTTGAGAGTCCCTTGGACAGCAAGGAGATCCAACCAGTCCATCCTAAAGGAAACCATTCCTGAGTATTCACTGGAAAGACTGATGTTGAAGCTGAAACTCCAATCCTTTGGCCACCTGATGTGAAGAACTGACTCATTTGAAAAGACCCTGATGCTGGGAAAGGCTGAAGGTGGGAGGAGAGGGATGACAGAGGATGTGATGGTTGGATGGCATCACCGAGTCAATGGATATGAGTTTGAGTAAACTCTGGTAGTTAGTGATGGACAGGGAGGCCTGCCGTGCTGCATTCCATGGGGTCGCAAGGAGTTGGACGTGACTGAACTGACTGAACTGATAAAAAATATTTATATGTTTTATATATATATATATATATATATATATATATAAAAGAACAATATAATGAATTTAAAGTTGTCACCACCCAGTTTCAACCACCAGCAATACATGGCCATCTCTCCCTCCATGCACCTTCCCCAAACCTAGATTATTTTGAAGAAATATACTGAAGAGTTCTTCACAAAGGAATGACTTTTAACAGCTCACCTGACTGTCAAGTGGAGAATACCTTGTGAAGGAGAAGCACAGATGGAAACAGGAAGACTTGTTATGTTGTTGCTCAGTCGTGTCCTACACTTTGTGAACCCATGAATGGCAGCACACCAGGCTTCCCTCTTCTTTACTATCTCCTGGAGTTTGCCCAAACTCATGCCAATTGAGTCACCATCTCATCCCTTGTCTCCCCCTTCTCCTCCTGCCCTCAATCTTTCCCAGAATCAGGAAATTTTCCAATGAGTCAGCTTTTGGCATCAGGTGGCCAAAGTATTGGAGCTTCAGTTTCAGCATCAGCCCTTCTGATGAATATTCAGGTTTGATTTCCTTTCAGAGTGACTTGTTTGATCTCCTCACTGTCCAAGGGGCTCTCAAAAGTCTTCTCCAACACCACAGCTCAAAAGCATCAGTTCTTTGGTGCTCAGCCTTCTTTATGGTCCAGCTCTCATATCTGTACATGACTGCTGGAAAAACTACAGCTTTGACTACACAGCCCTTTGTCTGTTGTGAGCCTGTTACAATAATCCAGGTGCATTTACAGCAGCTCAGTTGGAAGTGATGGCAGTGGAAATGGTAAGATACAGAGGACTGACTAGATCCTTAATATATATCAAAGGTAGAAACTGACAAGACACATTGGTGAATTGGTTATGGAATGTAAGACAGAGCAATCAGAGAAGACTTCACTGTATTAGGCCTGAGCACCTGATACGGTTGCCATTTACTGAAACAGGGGAGACTCGGAAGAATAGCTGCATGGAGATTAAGAGTTCATCTTTGGACTTAAGTTTAGATAACCTATTAGACATCCAAGTGCCGACAGTGAATAAAAGTTGTATATTGAGGTCTGCAGTTCAGGGAAGAAGTCCAGGCAGAGATATACATTTTAGAGTGATTAGAAAATAGGTCATATTTAAATCCATGGGACAAGATGCAAGCTCTAGGAGATGAATATGAATGGAGGAGAGGTCCTGCTACACTCCAAAGTTGAGAGCAGGAAGAGAAGGAGGAGCTAAGAAAGAAGACTTAATCAAAGCCCCAAGTGAGACAGAAAAAAATAAAAATAAACACAAGAAACAGTAATGTCCCAGACAAGTAAAAAAGTATTTCAATATAGCAATACATATTACACATACACACACACAGCAATATTCAATATAGCACAAGTAACTGTACTCAATATCTTATAATAACCTATAATGGAAAAGAATCTAAAAAAGAATACATATGTACATGCGAGTCAAACACGACTGAGCACACACGCATATATATAACTGAATCACACTTTGCTGTATATCTAAAACATTGTAAATCAACTATATTTCAATAAAAATTTTTAAAGAAAGAAGTATTTCAAGAAGGAGGTGGTATAACAAAACAGAAAACTAAATTTAAGAAAATAAAAACCAATGCCTAGAATTTGAAAACAAACTGAAACAAATGAAACTAACTGTATATCAGTTTGACAACAAACACAGAAAAAAGAATTATTCCAATTAGTCTTAGAGTGGCACCCCACTGCAGTACTCTTGCCTGGAAAACCCCATGGATGGAGGAGCCTGGTGGGCTGCAGTCCATGGGGTCACGAAGAGTCGGACACAACTGAGCAACCTCACTTTCACTTTCACTTTCGTGCATTGGAGAAGGAAATGGCAACCCACTGCAGTGTTCTTGCCTGGAGAATCCCAGGGACAGGGAAGCCTGGTGGGCTGCTGTCTATGGGGTCGCATACAGTCGGACACGACTGAACTTGGCAGCAGCAGCAGCAGCAGCCTACTATTTTGTCTATACAGTCCTTTATACAATATATTCTTAGGACAAAAATACTGAAATGGCAAACAAATCTTAAAATACCTAATGTCGTTTGTAGTTTTATTGTTAATAGTAACAAATATATTATTTTGAAATTAAAGTGTATATATTTTTAATGTAATAGAACTAAGAAACTATGTTAAAACTGCTCAAGACCAATGTTCAACATAAGAAGGTCAGTTAAAAATATCTTGGAATTTTACATTGTGGTTCTAAGTATTGGTATGAACTTGTAACCTTTTTATTAAGTTACATATTTTCTAGCTCTGTCCATTGAAAGTGGTGATAATCAAGTAGCAACAAGTTATTTTGTGGTCCCCAAACACCATTCCACAGCAAAAGAACTCAGGTGTTTTTTAACAAAATTAGTTCCAGGAAATGTACCAACTACATTTGGGATATCACATTGTGATAGAAAGGAAGGAAGCTATCAAAAGCTTCAATATTGACAAATTAAGTGAATACAGAAAACATCAAAATGTTCCCCTTTGACCAAAACAGAATAATGTGAATATCACACAATTGCAACTGACAAAAATACACTGAATGTGCAAAGTCACAAGGTCATAGTGATACTCAAAAAAGGAAAAAGAGAGAGAGATTTTTTTGGATATGATGGAGGTTGCTAGGTAACCCACACACTACTCTAAAATTGGATAATTTTAAGGAAATAACTGAAGATCTTTGCTGTATTTCTTGTTTGAACAGTATGCCAGGGTAATCAAATAATTCTAAAGGACATAGTAAAATTTCCTCTATACATAATAATTCTAGCTAATAAATGTAGACGTAATGATCAAACTAGAAACTACCATCTTACAACCCCTATTTCAAAATGAATCAATGATCATCAACAGATATTAAAATCATTAGTTAAAAGTTTGCTAGGAAACTTCACAGGGAAGAAATCAGGCTGAATTAAACACCTGAATTAATTAAGTCACCACCTGAATTAAGCATTACTAAAAAAGTGAGACAATCTGACACTACGTGGTTCTCCAGGTGATAAACAGTATGAAGTCTGTAATATCACTTATGGCTAGGCAAAAATCTGAAACAGAATACAATCAAGTCTTTAGATCTCACTTCTAGACAACAAACAGGACTACTCACTTTCTACAAGACATAAATAAAATAAGCTTCAGCTACCAAGATAATCACTTATCCCAGCATAAGAGCCCTGAGTTCTTCAACAGCCATAGAATACTGTTCCTGCTTTAGCAACTCAAATACCACAACCCAAGAGTTGTTGAGTAGAAGCATAAAGGTCAGAACTGAACTAGGCAAATGCAGCAACCTCAACGTAAGGGGCCAATTTCGACAGGGTACCTACTTCACAAACCTGGTGTGGGCAGATCTGACATAGGACACACAAAAATCCATGTCAATGGTAGAGCAGATACATTTGTAGAACAATTCTGTTTCCAAGAAGATCTGTCCATCATTGACAGAAATAACATTCACTGGACTGTAACCAGACACATCAACAGCTTGTGCTTCTGGTAAAGAAGTCAAGAAGCCACCAACAAAAGAATCCTTCGTTATGTTTGCTCTCTCCAGGAGGTGGGAATGCAAATCTAACACATCACCAGGCTCTCAAGAGTAGTAGAGTGGCCTGCGTGTCAGCAGAGGCACCTGACAATAAGCAATAGCCTGTTTATAGGTGATTCATTCATGGACAATCAAAGTATGTTTGCCATTGTCCCTAAAATACCCACCCCCCCACCCCCCACCCCATAGGATGGTAAGAATAAGCAATCAGGTACTGATGTGGAGCTGTGTTAGAAGCAGAAGCTGAAACCACATTAGTGTATTCATGTTCTCCATGGCATCCACATCTGTTAAGTGTCTTCACCAACTGGGCAACGATGGATCTCTTTTGACCAACAGCAGTGTAGATATGTAATAGTACAGCTTCCTCTTTTCATCAGAAGAAAGTGAAAGTTGCTCAGTCATGTCTGACTCTTTAAGACCCATGGACTGTGGCCCAACAGGCTCCTCTGTCCATGGAATTCACCAGGCAAGAATACTGGAGTGGGTTGCCATTCCCTTCTCCAGGGGATCTTCCCAACCCAGGGATCAAACCTAGGTCTCCCACATTACAGGCGGATTCTGTACCATCTGAGCCAAGGTGTCCTCCATTCTTGGAGAGTACCTCTGAAGTGCCAGTCTTCTGAAGACAAGTGTTAGGGGCATGGAGGTTCCTTTTAGCAATAAAGGATGATCTCAAATTTTGAACATCAGCCTGGCCTGCCAAGGGAGGGTGTACAAGCCACACAGCCCAAGGATGTGTGCACAAACAGCATCTTTGCAGCTCTCCTTGGATGCTTCCTCTGCAGCTGCTATCTCCAGACTGACTCCCAAACACTAACCAGAAGAAATCACACTAATATTTTAAGATAGTATATAAGGATTATGAGATAATTATATGAGAAAATATATTTTTAAGAAAAATCCTTATTGTAAAATCATAACAAAAATAAATAAAAGTATAATTCACTACAAACATAAAATAATTCTTATATAATTTTTCTTATGAAATTTTAAAACATAGACAAAAGTAGGAAATGGTATTCTAAGATTCAGCCATTGTTCACATTCTGTCATATCAGCTTTATGATCACACATCCCAAAGATAACACTAGCAAAAAAAATGTTAATTGACTTTTTTTATTGAGGTAAATTGACATACAGCATTACATGTTAGGTGTACAACATAATGATTTGATATCTGTGTACACTGTGAAATGATCACAATAAGTATAGTTAACATGCATCACCAGAGTTATAGAATGTTTTTCTTCTGATGTGAGCTTTGATGTTTCATTACCCTCAGCAATTTTCAAACATGCAATACAGTATTATTAAATATAGTTGCCATACTATACATTACATCCTGACTTATTATCTTATAAATGGAAATTTGTAGCTTTTAACTCCCTTTATCCATTTTGCCCACCCTCCAACCCCCGCCTCTAGCAACCAACAGTCTGTTCTATCTACAAACTTGGTTTCTGTCTTTTAGATTCCACATGTAAGTGAGATCATAACCAGCAAATTTGTTTTAAAACATACATACAAAGGTATTTCCTTCAGCACTATTTGTTACAGCATAAAAACTGGAAACCAAACATTTATTAAAAAAAAAGGACTGGTGGCATGAATAGCCACCATGAAGTTCTGTGCAATGTTGGAAAAAACTGGAAGACCTTTTAAATACTACTATGAAGTGATCTCCAGAATATATTTTTAAATGTATAAACTATGTCACAGACAATGGGTATAAAATGCTACCTTTTATCTAAGAAATAACTGAAGAGCAAAGCAAAAACTAAATGAAAAGCAACAACATTACAAACCACACTAGATATTATTATTATCAACAACTTTAACCCAATAAACTTGAAAATGGACAAGAAAAAAAATAGAGAAAAGCCAACTTACTAAAACTCACACAAAAAGAAAAAGTAAATCTAAATAACCCTATACCTATTAAAGAAAATGAACCCATAATTAAAGACCTTCCCCCAAAGAAATCTCCAAGCCGTATCACTTCACTGGTGACTTCTAAATTAACAAAGAAATAACATCAATCTTGTAATGCTCTTATAGAGAATACTCTTCAACTTGTCTTATGACACCAGAATAAACTCAACACCAAAACTGAAGGACTTACCAGGACAGAAAATTACAGATTAACTTTTCCATAAATCTATTGATTTAAAAATCCCTAAAACAAAATAGTAGCAACTGAATCCAATAACTTACAAAAGATATAATACATTACAAACTTGAATGCAATGTTGGCTTAATATTTGAAAATCAATCACTGCATTTCACCATACTAAAAGAATAAAGAAAAACATGCAAACTGACAGGAATATAAAATAGAAATTAAACACTGGTACCCGAGTTGTACAGTAAATCTAAAACAAATGTGTGTGTGTGTGTGTATGTATATATGTATGTATATATACACACACACATATAAAATTCTTCCCAGGGAAATAGGTAGCAACTTGGTTTAGAATATTGCCAAAGAGTTACTCTCTCCTCTTGGCTAGGCCTTATTCTGTTTATAAGCAGCAATGAGATAAGTTTGGGGACATAAACAGACAGAGATGGGTCAAAGGGTCCCTTTATTCTCTGTTTTCAAGACAATGCTTTATCATCCCTTTGCTGGAAGAATTTACCTTTTTCTGGTGTATGCATGAGCAGTTCAGGAACCCTACTCACATGATTTTACCAGTTTGCTCCTAATCTACAACTAAGTTTTCTGGGCACAGTGGAGTAAATGTCCTCAAAGGAGTGAAGTGTTATGACTGTTCTATTACCTACCCTGAGCATGGGGAAGTGTGGAGATATCCAGTCACACCGCTACCAGTGAGAATGCAAAAAGGCACAAACACTTTGAAAAAATAGTGCACTTCTTAATATACTTGCTATAGGATCCAGTAATGCTACTCCTAGGTATTTATCCAAAAGAAATGAAAATTTATGTTCACAAAAAAGAATGTTCACAGCAGTTTTATCATAACAGTCCCAAACTAGAAATAGCCCAAATGTTTACCAACAGAAGAAAATGTAATCTGTGTTATACGCATACAATGAAATACTACTCTACATTAAACAAATTACTGATGCATGCAACAACATAAATGAAAATCAAAAATACTTTTCACTTCACTATGACTGAAAGCAGCCAGACTGGTTCCACTTACATGAAATTCTAGAACGGGCAAAAGTAATCTATGGCGGAAAAAACTGCATTGGGGTGGGGGTGGGGGGTTGGGATTTAACTAGGAACAGTATAAGGGGTCTTTCAGGTGTGATTTTAGTGTCATATATTAACAGTTAACAGGCTAATGCATTTGTCAAAACTCAGCTAAAGTGTGTTAAAATATGTGTATTTTACTTCATATAAATTTTACATCCAGAGAAGAAATTTTAAACACTGAACTCTAGTTAATGACACAAATGTTAAAGCACTTAGCAAAAAGTGGGTGAAAACTGTAACTTGCTTCAGCAAACATAAAAAAAGAAAATGACTTAATGGGTAGATATAGCAGACTATAACAAAAAAAACTAACAGTAGAATCTGGATGGTGGACATATTCTTTCAACCTTGCTGTATGTCAGAAAGTTCTGTAATAAAAGACTGAAAATAAATTTAAAGCTCTGTTGCCTCCTCTGAAATAGGTTCAGTAAGAAAGCTTTTCTCAGGTGGACACAGTAAGTAGCAAGTAAGCATAATTTGAAGAAAGAAATTTGTTACAGGACTTTGAAAAATACAAATCTTCATTCCTTTTAAGCAGTATATATAACTTGTCTTCACAATACTTTTGAAAGAACAGTCTTTTGTTGTTTTTGGTCACTAAGTCGTGTCTGACTCCTTGCAACCTCCTGGAATACAGCACGCCAGGCTTCCCTGACCCTCACTATCTTCCTGAGTTTGCTCAAATTCATGTTCATTGAGTCGGTGATGCCATCCAACCATCTCATCCTCTACTGCCCCCTTTACCTCCTGCTCTCATTTTTTCCCAGCATCAGGGTCTTTTCTAAACAGTCAGTTCTTTGAATCAGGTGGCCCAAGTATGGAGCTTCAGCATCAGTCCTTCCAATGAATATTCACGGTTGACTTCTTTTAGGATCTCCTTGCAGTCCAAGGGACTCTCTGAGTCTTCTCCAGCACTGCAATTTGAAAGCATAAAATCTTCGGTGCTCAGCCTTCTTTATGGTCCACCTCTCACATCTATATATACTGGAAAAACCACAGCTTTGACTATATGCGCCATTGTCAGCAAAGTGACTTCTCTGTTTTTCAATACACTGTCGAGGTTCATCATAGCTTTTCTTCTAAGGAGCAAGCATATTTTAATTTCATGGCTGCAGTCACCATCTGAAGTGATTTTGGAACCGAAGAAAATAGAATCTGTCACTGCTTCCACTTTTCCCCCCTTCTACTTGCCATGAAGTGATGGGATCAGATGCCATTATCTTCATTTTTTTTAAAGTTAAGTTTCAAGCTAGCTTTTTCACTCTCCTCTTTCACCTTCATCAAGAGCTCTTTCTCTTCACTTTGTGCCATTAGAGGGGTATTATCTGCATATCTGAGGTTGCTGGTATTTCTCTTGGCAATCTTGATTCCAGCTTGTGATTATCCAGCCTGGCATTTCGCATGATGTACTTTCCATATAAGTTAAATAAGCGGAGTGACAAAATATAGCCGAGAAGGGTAATGTCAAAGAATGTTCAAACTACCACACGGTACTTAGTGTGACTTAAAACTATTAGTTGATAGTCATATTTAGACAGTGCCATGTTTCCTATAAAAAATGAGAAATGATTAATTGCACAGTAAGGGTTAAGTCTATAAAGAAAAATTTAATCAAGGAGCTCCCAGAACATAACTTGAATTTATTAGTAAAGTAGGTGTATTTTAGTTTCTTCAACCAATCTGAAGGGAGATAAAAGTCCTACCTGGCTTGTCTGGTATAGAATTTTGTTACTCTCCTTGCTGCTGGTTCAGTTCAGTTCAGTTCAGTCGCTCAGTCATGTCCAAATCTTTGCGACCCCAGAGACTGAAGCATGCCAGGCCTCCCTGTACATAACCAACTCCCCGAGTTTACTCAAACTCATGTCCATTGATTTGGTGATGCCATCCAACCATCTCATCCTCTGTCATCCCTTTCTCCTCCTGCCTTCAATCTTTCCCAGTATCAGGGTCTTTTCAAATAAGTCAGTTCTTCGCATCAGGTGGCCAATGTATTGGAGTTTCAGCTTCAACATCAGTCCTTCCAATGAATATTCAGGACTGATTTCCTTTAGGATGGACTGGTTGGATCTCCTTGCAGTCCAAGGGACTCTCAAGAGTCTTTTCCAACACCACAGTTCAAAAGCATCAATTCCTTGGTGCTAAGCTTTCTTTATAATCCAACTCTCACATCCATATATGACCACTGGAAAAACCATAGCCTTGACTAGATGGACCTTTGTCGGCAAAGTAATGTCCCTGCTTCTTTTAATACGCTGCCTAGGTTGCTCATTACTTTTCTTCCAAGGAGTGTCTTTTCATTTCATGGCTGCAGTCACAATCTGCGGTGGTTCTGGAGCCCAAAATATAAAGTCTGTCACTGTTTCTACTGTTTACCCATCTATTTGCCATGAAGTGACAGGACCAGATGGCATGATCTTAACTTTTCTGAATGTTGAGTTTTAGGCCAACTTTTTCACTCTCCTCTTTCACTTTCATCAAGAGACTCTTTAGTTCTTCTTTGCTTTCTGCCATAAGGGTGGTGTCATCTGCATATCTGAGGTTATTAATATTTCTTCCAGCAATCTTGATTCCAGCTTATGCTTCATCCAGCCCAGGGTTCCTCATGATGTATTCCGCATATAAGCTAAACAAGCAGGGTGACAATATACAGCTTTGACTGACTCCTTTCCCGATTTAGAACCAGTCTGTTGTTCAATGTCCAGTTCCAACTGTTGCCTCCTAACCTGCATACAGATTTCTCAAGAGGCAGGTCAGGTGGTCTGGTATTCCTATCTCTTGAAGAATTTTCCAGTTTGTGGTGATCTACCCAGTCAAAGGCTTTGGCATAATTAATAAAGCAGAAATAGATGTTTTTTCTGGAACTTTCTTGCTTTTTTGATGATCCAGTGGATGTTGGCAATTTGATCTCCAGTTCTTCTGCCTTCTCTAAAACTATCTTGAACATCTGGAATTTCACAGTTCACGTACTGTTGAAACCTGGCTTGGAGAATTCTGAGCTTTACTACTTAGCAGCAGCAGCAGCAGCAGCAGCATGTGAGATGAGTGCAATTGTGCAGTACTTAGAGCATTCTTTGGCATTGCCTTTCTTGGGGATTGGAATGAAAACTGACCTTTTCCAGTCCTGTGGCCACTGCTGAATTTACCACATTTGCTGGCATATTGAGTGCAGCACTTTCACAGCATCATCTTTCAGGATTTGAAATAGCTCAACTAGAATTCCATCACCTCCACTAGCTTTGTTCGTAGTGATGCTTCCTAAGGACCATTTGACTTCGCATACCAGAATGTCTGGCTCTAGGTGAGTGATCACACCATCGTGATTATCTGGGTCATGAAGATCTTTTTTGTATAGTTCTTTTGTATATTCTTGCCACCTCTTCTTAATATCTTCTGCTTCTGTTAGGTCCCTACCATTTCTGTCCTTTATTGAGCCCATCTTTGCATGAAATGTTCCCTTGGTATCTCTCATTTTCTTGAAGAGATCTCTAGTCTTTCCCATTCTATACTTTTCCTCTATCTCTTTGCACTGATCACTTAGGAAGGCTTTCTTATCTCTCCTTGCTATTCTCTGGAACTCTGCATTCAAATGGGTATATCCTTCCTTTTCTCCTTTGCTTTTTTCGCTTCTTTTCTCTTCACAGCTATTTGTAAGGCCTCCTCAGACAGCCATTTTGCTTTTTTGCATTTTTCTTGGGAATGATCTTGGTCCCTGTCTCCTGTAGAACGTCATGAATCTCCATCCATAGTTCATCAGGCACTCTATCTATCAGATCTAATCCCTTGAATCTATTTCTCACTTCCACTGTGCAATCATAAGCAATTTGATTTAGGTCATACCTGAATGGTCTAGTGGTTTTCCCTACTTTCTTCAATTTAAGTCTGAATTTGGCAATAAGGAGTTCATGATCTGAGCCACAGTCAGCTCCTGGTCTTGTTTTGCTGACTGTATACAGCTTCTCCATCTTTCGCTGCAAAGAATAATTCATCTGATTATGGTATTGACCATCTGGTGATATCCATGTGTAGAGTCTTCTCTTGTGTTGTTGGAAAAGGGTGTTTGCTATGACCAGTGCATTCTCTTGGCAAAACTCTACTAGCCTTTGCTCAGCTTCATTCTGTACTCCAAGGCCAAATTTGCCTGTTACTCATACGTTTCTTGACTTCCTGCTTTTGCATTCCAGTCCTCTATAATAAAAAGGACACCTTTTGGGGGTGTTAGTTATATAAAGTCTTGTAGGTCTTCATATAAACGTTCAACTTCAGCTTCTTCAGCATTACTGGTCAGGGCATAGACTCAGATTACCGTGATATTGAATGGTTTGCCTTGGAAACAGATCATTCTGTCGTTTTTGAGATTGCATCCAAGTACTGCATTTCAGACTCTTTTGTTGATTATGATGGCTACTCCATCTCTTCTAAGGGATTCTTGCCCACAGTAGTAGATATAATGGTCATCTGAGTTAAATTCACCCATTCCAGTCCACTTTAGTTTGCTGATTCCTAAAATGTCAACATTTACTCTTGCCATCTCCTGTTTGACCACTTCCAATTTGCCTTGTGGCACATTCACAACTGGGTCCTGTTTTTGCTTTGGCTCCATCCCTTCATTCTTTCTGGAGTTATTTCTCCACTGATCTCCAGTAGCATATTGGGCACCTACCGACCTGGGGAGTTCATCTTTCAGTGTCGTATCTTTTTGCCTTTTCATACTGTTCATGGGGTTCTCAAGGCAAGAATAGTGAAGTGGTTTGCCATTCCCTTCTCCAGTGGACCACATTTGCTGCTAGTAGCAAATTATTAGAATTCTGTACATTATTTTTCTTCTTAAAGAAAAATGAAAACAGCTCTGCCAAAAGTCATACCATGAATGTAATAGAAGTTAAGAAACACTTTTTATCAACTTCAAAAATGTAAAATATTTTTAATAGAATATTTTGAAAAATCAACTTCAAAATAGCATTTATTTTTTATATTAAAATACATAATGCCTTTTAACAGGGATTAAAAGTGTGATCATGTCCTATTTAACTTATATCCATCTATCATAATGTATTTGTTATATTAAATACCATTTAAAGATAAAAACATTTGTCTCCAAATCCCTAGAAAACAACTAACAGACCATAGAGAATGAGGAAAACATGAAAAATCACTCCTATTTACTCGTATTACTATCCTTGAAACATACAGTGGCATCTCACAGGTTTCATCTACTACAAGGAGTTATCTTCCAGAAAATTTCTTAGTTCCTTACACAAATGGACATGGGTCACATCACTTCTGTTTTGAGATATGTCTCAATTCTTGGAGTTAGCCAAGTTTTTGTTCTTTTTATTTTTCTATATATTATCAGTAATAAAAATGAAATGTGGAAAGATACAACTCAACAGTATAAAACACACTATATTTAGTAATAAATATAACAAAACACATATAAAACCTCTGCAAGGCAACTTATAAAAGTTTACTGAGAAACATTAAAGAAAATCTTAATAAATTTTTAAGAGTTACCAAATTGTGGAAAGAAAGATTCAATTAAAGATTTCAGTTCCTTCCAAATCAATTTATAATTTGATCTTATTCTGAAAGCTTTTGTTTTTAAGCTGCAAATCATTACACGTTAAATTGAAATAACAGGACTTCTTCCCTGGTGGCTCAGCGGTAAAGAATTTGCCTGCCAAAGCAGGAGTCAACGAGTTTGATCCCTGGTCAGGGAAGATCTCATATGTAATAGAGCAACTAAACCCATGGGCCACAACTACTGGCCTGTGCTCTACAGCCCAGGAGCCGCAACTACTGAAGTCTATGTGTCCGAGAACCCCTGCTCCACAAGAGAAGTCACTACAATGAGAAGCCCATGCACTCCAATGAAGAGTAGCCCTGCTCACCACAACTACAGAGAAGCCGGAACAGCAATTTTAGACCCTGCCAGCCAAAAATAATAAAATTTAAAAAAAATAACATACAAATTCATTTGTAATTCATTTAATAAACATTTACTATGTACCAGCTACTGTGCTGGGAACTAGGAACCTGACGGTCTCTGAATATACAGAAAAGCCTCCTATTTTAGAATGGTAGTGAGAGAAGGTCTTTCTATAGAAGTGGCTTTCAGTTAAGACTTTAAGAAAGAGAAGCCACTCGTGACAGCTGGGAGAAGGGAATCCGGAGGAAACAGTGTGAATGAAGGACTAAATGCATGAAGCAGGGACCACAAGTGATAACACGATTCCAAAGAAAGGGGCAATCTCTTGAGGCTGGGAGTGGAAAGCCTGGAATACTAAGTAGGGAAAACCCGACTTTATATTGGGGAAAAAAACTGTACTCAAACCAGAGAGAGTAAGGGGAAGGGTTTCCAAGAAAGCAAATAGAAAAGAACAAATCAGGACTACATGATATAAAACAGGGTAGTCAAAGCCTGACAGCAGAATTGTTTCGTAGTTGTGACTTCTTTAGGGCTGGGCTTCATCTGCTTGGAATCCCAATGGGACATTGTAAGATTGTAATGGGTCCCAGCCGTGCCTATTATCATGGGACATTATTTCACGAAGCCAGCACTCATGCCTTATCATCAGCAAGAAATACTAGCTTTGCACAGGCAAAGAATACTTTCCATCTGGCCTTCTGGGTTGCGAATAAATCAGTTCTCTCCACCTTGGCATCAGTATATGTGAAGTGAAGACTCCCTGGAGAAAGGTGTAAAAAGTAGAGCTTATTTATGTCCTCTCCAAGTTCATTATTTCCGATAAAGTTAACAGAGCCCTAATCGACAGGAAGAAAAACTTCCTCCTTTTAGAGCTGTGGCCTTGGCTTCCTTTTCAGCCTCAGGAAAAGTTTCTTTCTAGAAACAGAAGGCAGAGTGGCCACTTTTGCGGTCTCTGGGCCCCTAAGCTAACACTCTGTGTCAGAAGTCACTTGTTTTAATCAAAAAAAGAGCAACCTTTCTTCTGCTTTAACCATGGTTATTCAGCACTGTATTTAAACTTAACATTGTTTTTAGCACTTGATATTTAGGGGAAAAGATAAGAAGAATTAAGCCACGTAAAGAGAAAGTTATTTTTACTTGAAACTATCAATATTCATAGCAACTTCCTGGAAGAGTTTATTTCCAAGCACCATTTAGTTATTTCCCAAGGCAGAAAAAGTAGCAGCCTATAAAGAGAGAATAAACTACATAAATATGTCAATCCTCCAACCCCCAACTTCTGACTGCCTTTCTCCTCCAACTGTGTCTTTGCCTGGAAGCTAAAAGAAGGGCATTTTTAGCTAAAATGCACTGTTAAAGTTCACAACAAACATTCTTTACATTCATTCTACTTTTAAATACATCAAATTCAGGGGAAGGCCAGAGAACCCTTTTATTTATACAGGATGAGTATTAATGAAAATGCTAAAAAGATGAATTCTATGAAAAATTTTCCTCACTTCTCCATGGAGAGATTAATTCCAGGCTGGTAATCAGTGCAAGGACCATGTACAGTGAGCAGAAATCATCCAGAGACAGAAAACAGGTGGACTCAGAGCTTTTGCAATTTAAAATACTCTCAATAACTTCCTACATGGCTCAGTGGTAAAGAATCCGCCTGCCAAAGCAGGAGGATGCAGGTTCAATCCCTGGGTCAAGAAGATCCCCTGGAGAAGGAAACGGCAACCCACTCCAGTATTCTTGCCTGGCAAATCCAGGCAAAATTCTTGCATGGAGCCTGGTGGGCTACAGTGCTTGAGGTCACAGAGTCGGACACGACCGAGCATGCACACACATACTAGATACTGATGGAGAAGTGCCCTAAATTCCATGCTGGACACACAAAAAATGGCCCTAAGGGGAAGACTGAGCAGATTCTATTCACCCTAGAGAATATACACCAAGTTGATTCCTCCCTTCTCTTTAGTCCAAGATGTGATGTAACAGCCGCTATCGTGACAGGCTTGTTTATAAGCTCCCAAATACTATGGTGTGTGTTCATCTCCCGTTATTCACAAATGGCCCAGCCATCCTGGGCCATCAGCCTGGGTTGGAGCTACCACCAATGCCTGGGAGCCCAGCACCTACTGTGTGATGCCTCTTTAGACTCTATGCACTTTGTTGACCCAGGCATTTGAGGACAGTGAGGAGCTCTCTCCTGGATCACAACAGAAAAGTCCGTAGGTCCAGGGGACAAGATAAGAGGAAGAAGGGAGAATGCTTGAGCTTACTTAAGCCAAGATTCGCAGAACAGCTGATAAGGCACAGTGACCAAGAGCACAGACCCTATAAACCAACCCTTCTAGGTCTGAATCTCTGCTGAACAGCATAAAAGATCTGTGACCAGAGCCCTCATATCCAGCTTCTCCATACCTTAGTCCCTCACCTACAAAATGGGGATTAACAGAACCTACCTCACAATGCTGTTTTGAAGATTAAAATAAGACATTGTACATGACGGCACAGTGCAGGGCTCAGCCCTTAGTAGATGTTCAGTGTTACTGTAATGATATCATCACATGAGGGATATTATTAAAAGTAAATTCTCCAAATCCTTCCTCCCAGAACACACTGTGGTTTTGAATAGTTTTAATACACAACGTGTAGAGCCTCTTTCAAGAGGCAGAGGCCAGTGGCCCTTTTTACCTGGCAGAGATCCCCTTTCTGGGCTCTCCTGCTTCAATTATCCACTCAAGGCTTCTGGCCTGAAACTCCCAATTCCAATCTCAAGAAAAGACTCAAAAGGGAATTTTTTTTTCCTCCTTTCAAACTCTGAAGATGCAAAAGCAAACAAAAAGCACATTTATCTCAAAATTGAACATAATCTGTTATGGGTAAATTTCCAAACACCAATGGTTCAAAATGTTTCCTCTCCTCAAACTTTGCTATTATACCTCGCATCACCTTCCCATTTAAAGAGAATCCTCAGAACCAAAGTTTACTTCCTGGTCTGAAAAAAAAAAAATCAGTATTAACTATTAATGTCTAATTGATATGAAATAGTAAAGAAAGAGTGGGTGGATGACTGAATTAAACACTCCAAGAAAGCTAAATGAAAAATGATTTATTTAAATGAATAATGCTAATCAACACTCAAAAAGAAGCAACATGAAGTAACATTTGACCTAATAAAGACTTACTGGAAGCCCTAAATTCATTCTGGAAAGATGTCTGAAAGATACTGACACTAATAAAAAAAGATACATATATACACACACACACACACACACACACACACTTGAATATTACTCAGCCATTAAAAACAAAGAAATAATGCCATCTGCAGCAACATGGATGGACCTGAAGATTATGATCATACAAACTGAAGGAAGTCAGACAAAGGCAAAGACCGTATGATATTGCTTATATACAGAATCTAACAAAATGATAAAAATGAATTTATTTACAAAACAGAAATATACTCACAGACTTACAGCATAAGCTTATGGTTAACAGGAGGGAAGGGTAGAGGGGGAGGAATAGATTGGGAGTTCGGGATTGACATGTACACAGGGCTATGTTTAAAACAGATAATCAACAAGGACCTACTGTACAACACAGGGAACTCTGCTCGGTACTCTGTAATAACCTAATGAAGAAAGAATTTGAAAAAGAACAGACACGTGTATAACTGAATCCCTTTGCTGGATACCTGAAACTAACACAACACTGGTAATCAACTATGCTCCAATGTAAAATTAAAATTTAAAAAAAGACTCAACAGTAAACCTCAACTTGAGGGAACAAATCTAGGAACCACTTCCAATCACAAACCTCAGAATTCGTTCCCATCAATCCCCAAGTTCAGACTCTTCTAATCTGAATGAGGCAATCTTTCATTTTTCTCTTTTGAAACAGCTATTGGAAATTGATGGAATAAAACCCAAAATTATCTAAAATTCCTTTTAATCACTACCATTTATTAAAAGAACAATCATCATTAAAGAAGAAAACTTATAACACTTTAAAGTACAAATAATACATTTTATTTCATCCCTGAAAACAAAAACAAAAAATGTACACATCTAATGAGAGACTGAACAACTATTCCAAACTTCACCTGGAAACGGTATGTAAATAATTTCTTCACATAATGGCAGGGTACAGGGAAGAGTTTGCAAAGATACCTTCAAGAAGTATTTTCTCATACTTACTTTAATAAACCAGTATAATTATTGCTACCACGTCTGGTAGCACATTGTAATAATGAACAATACAATTTCCAAAACTAAATACAATACAGTCTAAATCTAGAAGCTAGCTGCACTTAGAGAATAAATACTATGAAACATAGGGCACCATATGGCAATTAAATTTGCAACAAGGAAAATTTAAATAAAGGTGTACTTTGCTCTATACCAGAATTACCCAAGATTGAGCTCTCTTGTGCTATATATAGAATAGCTGTTTTCCTGAAAAGATAGTCCATCTTCATAATTTAAATTACATTTTAAATGCTCTTATTTTTAAATGGTCACTACATAAAATGAATATCTACTGTATATCATACAAATCCAACATTTCATAAAGAGTATATATTCTATATACTATAATGTTAACATTTTCCAAACAATTTAATGCAACACAAATACTTTTATTATACACATCTGGCTAAAGTCCTTAAGAGTTCCAGTCTCACAAATATCTCAGTTTCCCGCTTCCTTGTCAATATAATAAAAGCAAAAATTACCCAAATATGGAAATAATGTGCTTTCTTGACAGCATAATCAAAGTGTTATATTTTTAAATTAACATTCATCTATATGAAAAATCATGAATTAATATTTAATCTCATCATAAAAATATCTTTTATTCTTCAGAATACAAGTATATAAGAAAATGTTACATACGAGATTGGAGATTACTATTTTAATGTTATTTAATTGCCCCAATGTTTAGAATAGTTTACGAACAGTGGCTACTACCCATTTCAAGATTATACTCTTACAAATGTAATTTTTTTTAATATACAATAATTAACCTTCAGTTATTCTGAAGGGATAGTGCAAATGAAGACATTCTTTGGGTCATCATTTCAAAACACTATTTTCAATATTACACTTCCTTTCTCTCTGCTCATAATCTGAATAACAAAATATAGTAAGTACTGGAAGTAAGCACATTTTCTAATAGTATCAGTCCAACATTCACATCTATCCATAACAAATGACAAAACGATTCAATAACAATATTCCTCATTTGTCTAAAAAATGTTATATATTTAAATAAATATTTTGTAGAAATGAATCCGTCTTTCAGTGTTTTTGTTTCAACTTGGTCTCAAACACAAAGATTTATACAAAGATCACCTACCTGCTTACTACATCAACCATGTTACCAAATTCCCTTTAAGGCTATAGTACAGCATTGAAGAGATGTGCCTGAAAGCAAACTAATAACTTTTAAATTATATACAGAATTAAAGTTCCATGAATGCAGCATACTCCTTGAAAATGCGCAGAGCTTTTACTGTAAAGTATCACTCTATGCTACCAGTGATTTTCTGCCATAGGACATAATCCATGGTGAGTGTAGCAGCACGAGGTCATCCTCCACTGCTATCTAATGCTGCCTGAGGCTTTTACCCTTTTATTTGTGGTCAGTGGCACTGGGTTCCCACTAGTACCACTCGTAGTGCTAGCTGCTGAGCCGTTCACAACAATATAGTCGACTTTGTTCTCCAGCTTTACCAAACGTTGTAAAATGTCATCCAAAAGGACAGCAATTGTTCTTCTTAGATCCGCTAGGGGGAAAAAATGAGAATAAATCATAATAAACAGTGATAGAGCACTTAATATTTGTGCTTTCATAGTTTGACGGGAAACATGAACAATTATTGAATCATCTGAAATATACTAGAAAGAAAGTACTCAAACCACAAACAGGAAAAGCCTCAGTATTTTAATCAATAGTATCACATACAGAGCTTCTTATAGGAATAATTTCAGTTATAAATGTGGGGAAATTCACTTTTCTAATGCAATAAAACAGATTTAAGGGCTAGTTTAAAATGTTAGTCCCTCTGTAAGAAATCCATTTACTTTGAGATTCTTAAGCAGTCTGTAAAGATGATGTGGGCTAGGCAGCTAAGGTAGAAAGCTAGCTAAGCAAGAAACTCAATGAAATGTAGAAACAAAAAAACCTAGAACCTCCACAGGCTGAAATGTGGGGGGAACCCAGGAACCAGAGCAGAGCCAGGAACCTGGTTAGTGCAGAACAGATAGTAGTTCTGACTAGCAAATGATAGGGGAACTATCTTCTAATCTCTCCGGGAGGTTACAATGATGTCAGCAGAATTTACCTGGCAAGAATGAAATTATGCGAAGTAAGTCAGAAAGAAAAACACCAATACAGTATATTAACGCATATATATGGAATTTAGAAAGATGGTAACGATGACCCTATATGCGAGACAACAAAAGAGATACAGATGTAAAGAACAGTCTTTTGGATTCTGTGGGAGAAGGCGAGGGTGGGATGATTTGACAGAATAGCATTGAAACATGTATATTAACATATGTGAAATAGATCATCAGTCCAGGTTTGATGCATGAGACAGGGTGCTCAGGGCTGGTGCACTGGGATGACCCTGAGGGATGGGCTGGGGAGGGAGGTGGGAGGGAGGGTCAGGATGGGGAACACATGTACACCCATGGCTGATTCATGTGAATGTATGGCAAAACCACCACAATATTGTAATTAGCCTCCAATTAAAATAAAAAGAAAAAAAAGAGAATGAAATTATGACCCTCTGCTTCATTTTAAGTCTTTTTACTCAGGATTCCCAATGGCACCTAGCACATATTAGGTATTCAGTCAGTGACATCTAATATTGTTACTTTTTGTTGACCCTGGACCAAAAATGGCACCTCAACCCCTATCTGTGATCAGAGAAAAAATCATTTCAACAACAGCTCATGAAATTGCTAATGGTTCTGTTAGTAAGTCATCAGAAAAAAAAAATAGGTAGAAGAAAAATAAAATAGGTAAATTGGACTTCATCAAAATTTAAAACTTTTGGAAATCAAAAGATACTATCCAGAAAGGGAGATGACAATCTACAAAATGGAAGAAAATATTTGCAAATCATGTATCTGATAAGGGCTTAATATCAAGAGCATATAAAGAACTCCTAAACCCAACAATAAAAAGATAAACAACTCAATTTTTAAAATCAGCAAAGAACTTGAAAAAAACATTTCTTCAAAGATATGCAACTGATCAGTAAGCATGTGAAACAATACCAAACATCACATGATACATCACTTTACACCTGCTAGGATGGCTATAATCAGAGAACGGGAAAATAACAAACACCGGCAAGAACATGAGGAAGTTAGAATCCACATATACGGCTAGTGGGACTATAAAATGGCATAGCCATCATGCAAAACAGCCAGGCAGTTTCTAAAAAACCTAAACATACCATGAAAAAAGTAAAAGTGAAAGCCGCTCAGTCGTGCCTGACTCTTTGCAACCTCACGGACTATATAGTCCATGGAATTCTCTGGCCAGAATACTGGAGTGGGTAGCCTTTCCCTTCTCCAGGAGATCTTCCCAACCCAGGGATCAAACCATACGACCCAGAAATTCCACTCCCAGGTACATACCTTTAAAAAGTGAAAGAGACTCCAAGAGGTACCTGTACACCAGTGTTTATTTCAGAATTATTCACAATAGCAAAAAGGTGGAAATAACCTAAGTGTCCATCAGTAGGCGACAAGATGAACAAAATGTGGTATTCACACACAAGAGAATATTATTTAGCCATAAAAAGGAACAATGATCTCTAATACACGATACAAAATGGATGAACCTTAAAGATATTATACAAAGTAAAATAAACTTCCATACCTATATGTCTCTATCTTGATTTATCTCTTTTTTATATCCCAATAGGTTTTACTATTTGTATAAATGTGAGGAGAGGCAGATACAAATAAAATTAATCATGTGTACACAAAAAAGAAACACAATTATAGTAAAATGCAAAAATGACTAATGAAAATAAAACACATTAAGTGTTTAAAATGTAAGTCAAAAACTTTTCCTTATTAATATTTTTCAAATTCAAATGAATATTTTACTGCCACTAAAATCTGCTTAATTGTACAAGGGAGAAAAGTTAGAAGTCACTTCTTGATCAAAGCAAATTACTCACTGTAAAGTTTTATTATGAAGCCAGCAACAAAACAAGAATGCTTCCTAAGAACTAAAAGCTAATTTAAATATCAGAGCAAATAGCTAGGTAAAAATCATTTCAAAAGCCTCATAAACTCTGTAATTAAGTGTACATTAATTGTTCAGTCTTTTATATTTTTAATACAGCTACCCTCTCCCACTGAGTGCTGAATAAATTATATCATTCAACAAATATTTTATTACTTCCCTACTTAAGAGTGCAAGGCACACTGTTTAGATCTCGTGAGTAGATCAAGAGATGTTCTCATCAAACTTCACATACAAATTAAATGCCTAGGTACATTAAAAAAGCCTAGTTTTTAAGCGAGAAAAGAAAAGCTATATAATGATCTGACTAAGTGCAAGAAGTAACAAACACAAGATTCCAGTACCCTTTACCCAGTTTCCCCTAATAGTGACATCTTGCAAAATCACATAACACATCACTACTAGAGTCTATACTGGTACAGTCAAGATGCAGGGTATTTCCTTCACCACAAGGATTCCTGGGTTGCTCTCTTACAGTAACCCTTTTTCTTTTCATTAACCTTCTACTATGATGGATTAAGCTGACTGCTTTTTGAAAATTAAAACAGACTTGCATCCCTGGAATAAATGCCACTTGGTAACAGTAATTAATTCTCTGTATATGTTGTTGAATTCCACTTGCTAAGTTTTTCCTAAGGACCTGCACATCTATACTCATGAGGGATACTGGTCTTTAGTTTTTATTACCAATGCAGTCTTTGGTTTTGGTGTAAAGTTAATACTAGCCTTATAAATGGACTGGGAAGTGTTCTCTCCTCTTCTATTTTCTGGAAATGACTGTGTAAGATTGATACTAATTGCTATTAAAATTTTTGATAGAATTCTCCAGTGCAACCACCTGGGCCTGAAGATTTCTTTTTGGAAGTTCTTATAGTCAATTTCCCTAACAGTTACAAACATTATCTCACTTTGTAAATACTGTGATTTTTTTTTTATACAAATTGACAGGTTGTGGCAACCCTGTGCCAGGGAAGTGTATCGGTGCCATTTTTCCAACAGCACTTGCTCTCTTCATGTCTCTGTGTCACATTTTGGTAATTGTCGCAATATTTCAAACTTTTTCATTATGGTATTTGTTATGGTGATCTGTGATCAGATGTGCAGGTATGTGAAAACAGTATGGGGACTGGAATTCGAAGTGGAGTCTGGTGATTGTCACTGAGTTGATGCAATCTCATGACAGAAAAAAAAATTAGCAAACAAAAAAAAACCCTTTAACAAATGAGGAGTTGCTTCTTTAAGGAATGAGTAAAGTAACTGGTTTACTGACATGGACTCTACTCCTAGTGAAGTTGCTATGAAGACTTGCAATGACAAAAAGAGAAAAAAAAAATTAAGAATATTACATAAACTTAGTTGACAAGGCAGCAGCCGAGTTTGAGGACTTATTTCTAGAAGTTCTACTGTGGGTAAAACACTATCAAACAGCATGGCGTACTAGAAAGAAATCATTTGTGAATCAGTCAACTGATGCGGCAAACGTCACTGCTGTTTTATGTTAAGAAATTGTCACAGCCTGCCAACCTCAGCAACACCACCCTGACCAGTCATCAGCCATTGACATCAAGGCAAGACCAGTTTAAAAAAAAAAAGTATGACTTGCTGAAGGCTCAGATAATGGTTAGCATTTTTTAGCAATAAAGTATTTTTAATTACAGTGTGTACATTTATTTGGTTTCTTGGATAATGCTATTCCTATTGTACACCTAATAAACTACAGTGTAAATGTAACTTTTACATGCACTGTGAAACCAAAAACTTGGAATGACTTGCTTTATCTCAGTGGTCTAGAACCAAGTATCTCTGAGCTATGCCTATACAGAGCTATTCGAATTACTTATTCCATACTGGGTGACTGTGCTAGTTCACAGCTTTAGAGGTACCAACCCTTTTCATATAAGTTCCTATGTTTATGGGTAGAGCTGTTCTTAGTCTCTTATTATTTTGATATTTGCAGTGTCTGTAGTGACACTGCAATTTTTCTGTCAGTCTTATTAGAAGTTTGCCAGTTTATTCCCCACTCTTTCAAAGGAAAAGCTCTTTGTTGCATTGATTTTCTCTACTGATTTTCTTTCAATTTCATTTATTTCTGTTCTTATTTTAATCATTTCCTTCTTTCTGCTCTGCTCTGGGTTTCTTTAGCTCTTCTTTTTCTAGGTTCTTGAGGTGGGAGCTCAGATTATACATTTAAGACTTCTCTTTTCTAAAGTATGTACTTTTCTAAAGTAAACTTCTCTCTCAGCATGGCTGTAGCTGTGTCCCACAATTTTTTATGTTTCACTTTCATTTGGGGATTGTCCTATTACCACTCTTTTATTTCTATTTTGAGTTCACTGCAGTCACAGAATACACTTTACGATCCCAATTCTTATAAATTTGTTGAGGTCTGTTTTATGTCTTAGGATAACTATTTTTGTAAATGTTCTATGGACTGTTAAAACCCATGTATATCCCCTGTGTTGGCTTCTATTTTGGAGTGTGGTAGCTATGTTAAAGATTAACTATTTGGTCTCATTGAAGCCAACACAATGCTCCTGTGTTTCTTCTTCAATGATAAATAAAGTGCTTACAGAATTTGAAAAAAAAATGTTATCTTGCTGTTATTAATGGAGCTTCCAAATATGTAGGAGTCCATTGCTTAGACTGTGTTCTTCAGGTCTTTTATATCTTTGTAGATTTTCTGCCTAGTTCTATCAGTTTCTGAGAGAGCAGTGTTTAAATTCTCAACTCTAATTGTGGATTTATGCATTTTTGTTTTCAGTTCTACCATTTTTGTAGATACATTTAGGACTGTTATTTCTTCTGGGTAGATTGATCCCTTTATGATTATATAATGTCCTTCTCTAACACTGGTAGTTTTCTTTCCTCTGAAGTCTACTTGATCTGTTATTAATGTAGACATCCCTGCATTCCTTTGACAAATATTTGCATGAAATATCTTTTCCAATCCTTCTACTTACAGCCAGCCAGTATCATTAAGTTTGAAGTGAGTTTCTTGTAGACAGCACATACTTTGTCATGTTTTTTAACCCAATCTGCCAATGTCCTCAAACTAGTGTATTTATACCACTAATAATTAATGTAATTCTGGTATATTAGGACTTAAGTCTGAAATTTCATCTTTTGTTTGTTCTGTTTTTTCACTTCCCTGTTTTCCTTTTCCTGCCTTCCTATGGGGTACTTGAGTACTTTTTAGAATTCTTTTTTTATTTTTCTGAAGGGTTTTTAAATGTATCTCTCTGCAAGTTTTAGCTGTTCTGGATATTACACCTTATACATAATGTACGATAGTCATTTTACCAATCATAGTGATATACAGAAGCTTTACCTCTCTTAACCATCTGTGATCCAGCAGATCCAGCAAAGGGACTGAGAATCCCCAGGGAATTTGACTTTGAAGGTCAGTGGGATTTGATTACAGAACTTCCACAAGACTGGGGAAACAGACTCTTGGAGGGCACAACAAAAACCTTGTATGCACCAGGAAGCAGGAGAAAGGAACAGTGACCCCACAAGAGACTGAGCCAGATTTGCTGCTGAGTGTCCTGGAGCCTCCAGCACAGGTGTGGGTTGACAGTGGCCTACTGCGTAATCACGGGCACTGACTACAACAGTCATGGGAGCCACAGCATCCTGGCATAAATCCTTTTGCAAGAGGTCACCATTACCCCTAACATAGTTTGGCCTAAGGCCAAGATACAGGGAGGGAACACAGCCCCACCCATCAGCAGAAAATTGGATTAAAGATTTACTGAGCATGGCCTCCCCAAACAGAGTAAGGCCCAGTTTCCCCACAGCCAGTCCCTCCCATCAGGAAGCTTCCACAAGCCTCTTACTCTTACCCATCAGAAGGAAGACAGAATGAAAACCACAATCACAGAAAACAAACCAAACTTATCACATGGACCACAGCCTTGTCTAACTCAATGATACTATAAGCCATGCTGTGTAGGGCCACCCAAGATGGTGGGTCATGGTGGAGAGTTCTGACAAAACGTGGTCCACTGCAGAAGGGAATGGTAAACCACGTCAGTACTCTTGCCTTGAGAACCCAATGAACAGTATGAAAAATGCAAAATGATATGACACTGAAAGATGAACTCCCCAGGTTGGTTGGTGCTCAAAATGCTACCGGAGTAGAGCGGAGATATAGCTTCAAAAGGAATGAAGAGCCAGAGCCAAAGCTTAAAGAACCCCCAGCTGTAGGTATGTCTGGTGGTGGAAGTAAAGTCTGATGCTGTAAAGAACAATACTGTATAGGAACATGGAATGTTAGGTCCATGAATCAAGCTAAACTGAAAGTGGTCAAACAGGAGATGGCAAGAGTGAATGTCAACATTTTAGGAATCAGTGAACTAAATGGACTGGAATGGGTGAATTTAATTCAGATGACCATTATATCTATTACTGTGGGCAAAAATCCCTTAGAAGAAATGGAGTAGCCCCCATAATCAGCAAGAGTCCAAAATGCAGTACTTGGGTGCAATCTTAAAAACGACAGAATGATCTCTGTTTGTTTCCGATGCAAGCCATTCAATATCACAGTAATCCAAGTCTATGCCCCAATCACTAACATTGAAGAAGCTGAACGGTTCTATGAAGACCTACAAGACGTTCTACAACTAACACCAAAAAAAAAAAAATGTCCTTTTCATCACATGGGACTGGAATGCAAAAGTAGAAGTCAAGAGATACCTGGAGTAACAGGCAAATTTGGCCTTGGAGTATAAAATGAAGCAGGGCAAAGGCTAACAGAGTTAAGCCAAGAGAATGCACTAGTCATAACAAACACTGTCTTCTAACAACACAAGAGACGACTCTACACATGGACATCACCAGATGGTGTGAAAACAGACTAATTATATCCTTTGCAGTGAAAGATGAAGAAGTCCTCACAGTCAACAAAATAATCCAAAATGCAGTACCTGGGTGTAATCTCAAAAATGACAGAATGATCTTGGTTAGTTTCCAAGGCAAATCATTCAGTATCACAGTAATCCAAGTCTATGCTCCAACCACGAACGCAAAAGAAGCTGAAGTTGAACGGTTCTATGAAGACCTACAAGACCTTCTATAACTAACACCCAAAACAGATGTCCTTTTCATTATAGGGGACTGGAATGCAAAAGGAGGAAGTCAAGAGATACCTGGAGTAACGGGCAAGTGTGCCATTGGAGTACAAAATAAAGCAAAGCAAAAGCTAACAGACTTTTGCCAAGAGAATGCACTGATCATAGCAAACAGCCTTTTCCAACAACCCAATATACATATACACACTACTAAATAGAAAATAGAAAATAAGGACCTACTGAATAGCACAGGGAACTCTATTCAGTAATCTCTAATGACCCACATGGGAAAAGAATATAAAAAAGAGTGGATATATGTATCACTGATTCACTTTCCTATGCACCTGAAATACAATATTATAAATCAACTAAACTCCAATAAGAATTTTTTTAAAGATTAAAAAAAAAAACCATCCCCAAGAAAAAGAAATGCAAAAAGACAAAATGGTTATCCAAGGAGGCCTTACAAATAGCTGAGAAAAGAAGAGAAGCGAAAGGCAAAGAAAAGGAAAGATATATCCATCTGAATGCAGAGTTCCAAAGAATAGCAAGGAGAGATAAGAGAGCTGTCCTAAATGAATAAAGCAAAGAAATAGAGGAAAACAACAGAATAGGAAAGCCTAGAGGTCTCTTCAAGAAAATCAGTGATGCCAAGGAGGCATTCCATGCAAAGATGGGCACAGTAAAGGAGAGAAACAGTATGGACCTAACAGAAGCAGAAAAGATTACAAACCGGTGGCAAGAATACACAGAAGAAATATACAAAAAAAGACCTTAATGACCCAGATAACCATGATGGTGTGATCATTCACCTAGAACCAGATATCTTAGAGTGCAAAGTTAAGTGGGCCTTAGGAAGCATCACTACCAACAAAGCTAGTGGAGGTGATAGAATTCCAGTTGAGCTATTTCAAATCCTGAATCTAAGATGATGCTGTGAAAGTGGTGCACGCAATATGCCACCAAATGTGGAAAACTCAGCAGTGGCCACAGGACTGGAAAAGGTCAGTTTTCATTCCAACCCCAAAGAAAGGCAATGCCAAAGAATGCTCAAACTACCATACAATTGCACTCATTTAACATGCTAACAAAGTAATGCTCAAAATTCTCCAAGTGAGGCTTTAACAGTACATGAACCAAGAACTTACAGATGTTTAAGCCGGATTCAGAAAAGGCAGAGGAACCAGAGATCAAATTGCCAACATCCACTGGATCATAGAAAAAAACAAGAGAATTCCAGAAAAACATCTACTTCTGCTTCACTGACTATACTAAAGCCTTTGACTGTGTGGATCACAACAAACTGTGGAAAATTCTTCAAGAGATGGCAATACCAGACCACCTTACCTGCCTCCTAAGAAACCTGTATGCCAGTCAAGAAGCAACAACAGTTAGAACCAGACATAGAATAACAGACTGATCCAAAATTGGGAAAGGAGTACATCAAGGCTGTATACTGTCATCCTGCTTATTTAACTTATATGCAGAGTACATCATGCGAATGCCTGGCTGGATGAAGCACAAGCTGGAATCAAGATTGCAGGGAGAAATATCAAGAACCTCAGATATGTAGATGACACCACCTTTACAGCAGAAAGTGAAGAGGAACTAAAAAGTCCCTTGATTAAGGTGAAAGAGGAGAGAAAAAAAGTTGGCTTAAAAGTCAACATTCAAAAAACTAAGATCATGACATCTGGTCCCATCACTTCATGACAAACAGATATGGAAACAATGGAAACAGTGACAAATTTTATTTTCTTGGGCTACAAAATCACTGCAAACAGTGACTGCAGCCATGAAATTAAAAGACGATTGCTCCTTGGAAGGAAAGCTATGACCAACCTAGACAGCATATTAAAAAGCAGAGACACTACTTTGCTAACAAAAGTCCATAGAGTCCAAGATACCATTTTTCCAGTAGTCATGTATGGATGTGAGAGCTGGACCACAAAGAAGGCTGAGCACTGAAGAATTGATGCTTTCAAACTATGGTATTAGAGAAGACTCTTGAGAGTTCTTTGGATTGCAAGAAGATCAAACCAGTCAATCCTAAAGGAAATCAATCCTGAATATTCACTGGAAGGACTGATGCTGAAGCTGGAACTCCAATACTTTGGCCACCTAATGTAAAGAGCTGACTCACTGGAAAAGATCCTGATGCTGGGAAAAACTGAAGGCAGGAGAAGGAAGCAACAGAGGATGAGATAGTTGGATGGCATCACCAACTCAATGGACATGAGTTTGAGCAAGCTCCAGGAGATGGTGAAGAACAGGGAAGCCTGGCGTGCTGCAGTCCATGGGGTTGCAAAGAGTAGGACACAACTGAGTGACTGAACAACCATCATCTGCGACGGTTCATTTTGTGTCAATTTGGCTAGGCTATGGTATGTAGACAAATCTACCAGTCTGGATACTGCTGCGAAAGTACTTTTTTGATGGGATTAGCAAGGCCCAGTGGTAAAGAATCCACCTGCAACGCAGAAGCCATAGGATACTCAGGTTTGATTCCTGGGTCAGGAAGATCCCCTGGAGGATGGCATGGCAACCCACTCTAGTATTCTTTCCTGAGAATCCCATGGACAAAGGAGGCTGGCAAGCTACAGTCCATAGCGTCAAAAAAGAGTCAGACATGACTGAAGCAACTTAGCACAGCATTTAAGCCAGTAGATTTTCAGTAATGTAATCACTCACCATAATGTGAGTGTACTTCATCTAGTAAGCTGAAGATCTTATGAAAAGACTACGGTTTCTGGAACAGGAGGAATTTTGTCCCCAGATTGACTGCCTTCAGACTTAGGACCTAAACATCAGTTTTTGCCAGAATTTTCAGCCTGCCCTGAAGATTTTGGACTTTCCAGGCTCCACAACTGCATAAGCAGCGAATTTCTTAAAGTCTCTCTCTCCCTCTCCTTGATTTGTTTTATTCAGATTTAAAAATCTGAATACGCCATCCTTTTACCAATTACTTCATTTATAAGATACTGCCTTAAATATTTCCTCTACATAAATTTAGAATCACATCAAGCAGTGTTATAATTTTTCCTTCAACAATTTTTGCTTCAGTTTAGAAAAATCAAGAAGAAAAAGAATCTAGTGACCTACCTTTATTTTTATGCACTGTTTTTCTTTCCTTCCTGATTGTTCCAAGTTTCCTCTATTTTTAACATTTCTTTTCCAATGAAAGAACTTCTTTAGCTATTTCTTAGTGTGGGTCTGCTGGTAACAAACTCTTTTCCTTCATCTAAGAAATACCTTTGATTTCCCTTAATTCCTAAAGGATATTTTCACTGGGTATAGAATTCTAGATTAAGAGTTCTTTTCTTTAAGCATTTAAAACACAATATGCCAGAAACCAACACAACATTGTAAAGCAATTATCCTCCAATTAAATATATATATATACATACATATGCCACTTATTTCCAGACTTGATGGTTTGTGATGAGAAATCCACTATCATTTGACTTGTCTTCTCACCATTAAGTGTTGCTTTTCTCTAGGTGCTTTTGAAAAGTTTTTTTTTTTTTTGGCCATATCACACAGTTTGTGGGATCGTCCTTGACCAGGGATTGAAGCCAGGCCACCACAGTGACAGCCCAGAATCCTAAGGTCACCAGGTAAGTCCAAGTGTTTTTTTTCCTAAGTTGCTCTTTTAAGTTTTCAGACGCTTACTTATGATGTATCAGGGCATGGACTTTTTTGACTAATCATTTTTGGGGTTCACTCAGTTTCTTGAATCTGAGGTCTGTGTCTCTTGAAAAATTTGGAAAAGTTTTTGGTCATAATTTTTTTGAATTATTTTTCCAGCTCTGCCCTCATTCTCTTCTTCCACAAAAGTTACATCTGTTGTTATAATCCTACAGGTCGCTAACGTGCTGGAATTTTTTTTAAGTCTATTTTCTCTCTGTTGTTCAGGTTGGGTAATTACATCGTTCTATATTTCAGTTCACTGATACTATCCTCTGTTCTCTCCTTTCTATTTTTGAGTCAATCTGCTAACTCATACTTTTCATTTCAGTCATTGTATTTTTCAGCCCAAAAATTTCCATTTAGTTTTTCTTTATATGCTCTATTTATCTCCTAAGACTTACTGTTTCCCTGTTGAGCCTTTCTGTTCTTTCATTCTGTTCTTTGTGCTCATTAATTCCTCACTGAAGCATTTAATCCTGACTGCTTTAAAATCTTTTTCAGATAATTCTAACATTAGTCATTGGTTATCTTTCTTCATTCAGTTTAAGATTTCCCTAGTTCTTGGTATGACAACTGATTTATATTTGTAACCAGGACATTTACATATTTTATTATGAAAGTCAGGATCTTATTTAAACCTCCTATGTTAAGTAGTATTCTCTGATACCACTGTGGCAGGGCAGAGGGGTGTCACCTTGTTACTGCCAGGTGGAGGCAAAAATCTAGGTTCCCGCTTAGCCTCCACTGCCACCTGAAGGTGGTGAGCTCTTTGTCACTGCTGGACAGAGGGAGGAGTTCCAGGCGCCCTCCCCATACTCTTCACTGACACTGTGATGCAGACTGCTCCTTACCACTGGGCAATGGTAAGTCCTCACTCTCCACACGTCACCCCTGAGGAAGGGAGGTGAGCACCTCATTACTGCGTAAGGGTAGAAGTTCTGGCTCCCTATGTGGTCTCCACGTGGTGTAGGGGGAGTCTGGATGCTCTGTTATAGCCTCACAAGGGTGGGAGTCTGTGCTCCTCACTTGGCCTTTGATAACGTGGGTGGTATAGTGGTAACTTTCTTTTGTGGTGTCTGGTTAGAGGAGAATGGTTTACTGTCTAAAAGTTTTTATCTTGCTAGGCTGCCCCTCTTTGGCTACAGAGAACAGGCTTCTGTTGGGGTTTTGCTTGTTTTGTCTCTGTCTATGCCTGGTTGACAGTTCTTAATTCTCAGAATAGCATTTAAATATTAACACTAAACTGTTCTCCAATTCTCTGAAAATATTTGGTGGAGTCCATTTTTCAGCAACAACAGAGGTAAAACCAAAACTCTTAAAAGAAAGTAAGGTCAGACTTTGGGTGGAAAAGCCTGAGGTGAAAAAAGATGTGTTGCTGTACATTCAGGTGTAGAAAACCACAGGTCAACTGCAAATGTTCTCTAATAGTCACTGGGCATCAGAACAATAACCCCAAATTCACTGCTCTGCACAAATCACAGAATCCAAAAAATGTTACATGGGAAGAAACGTAAGTTTTTTTTTTCTTAGAGAAAACTAAGAATGTTAAGCAATATTCTTAGATATCTTTTAAGATATCTTAAAAAGAAATGATGATATCTTAAAAAGAAAGTACAAGTTACTCCTCAAAATTTACAGACAGTAATCTTAAAGCTGAACTGATCTGTCCATGGCTCTTGCAATAGTAACAATTCATTGTAGACCAACATTTAAAAAAATATATTACCTTGTGTTTTGTTTGCCAACTGGGAAAATCACATTATATAGCTCAAGGGAAAACCATTCAATAAATATTATTTTGACTGACTAGCCTTTTTATATGGTAGCAACTAGAGGCTAATGGTTTCTATCAATGGCTTAAAGTTCAAGTTCACCGGAACTCACGAAATTCTCACCTTACTGTAATTTATATTGCCATTCCAGATTACTGGCACAAGGATAGAATTCAAATAATGAAACGGAAATAACTGGCTACCTAGTCTGCAAAAAAGAACCAGCATCTCTTACTGTTTGCACCAGAAATCTCAACTGTATTACAGACTTGTGTGTGTGCTTGGTTGCTCAGTTTTGTCTGACTCTTTGTGACCTCGTAGACTGTAGCCTGCCAGGCTCTTCTGTCCATGAATTTTCCAGGCAAAAATACTGGAGTGGGTTGCCATTTCCTCCTCCAGGGGATCTTCTTGACCCAGGGACTGAACCTGAGTCTCCTACATCTCCCACACTGGCAGGCAGATTCTCCACCACTAGCATAACCTGGGAAGACCCTGTTACGGACAAAAATGTTTAAAAAAAAACAAAAAAAACTGCACTATATTACAATGCGTTTTAGAAAAAAAAAATTTAAGCATATAACTAAAGCATAAAAGATGATAGACATGTTTTACCATACAAATTTTTAAAAACAATATACCAAGTTATTAGACAACTGATGAACAGAGCAAAACCATATGCTACATATACTGACAGCGTGAATGTCTTTAATAAAAAATCAGTCAAAAAGTAATTTCCCTGCAGAAAAACTGACAAAGGATACAAAATATTCCCTCTTGTATGTATAAGAAATACAAATAGCCAACAAACTAGAAAATCTTTCAACCTCTCCGGTAAACACAGAAATGCAAAAGCAAACAATTAGATACCATTTAAAAGTAAACTGAACTGGTGCAGGGTGTAGAAACTGGCACTTCCACAGTGGTGGGAGAGTGGAAACAGGAGTGCACACTGGCAGCACAACCCTGGAGGGCAACTTGACACGTGTCTATTAAATTTAACATGCATACCCTTAGCCAGAAAGTTTCATTTTGAGGAAATTCATCCTGCTGAAACAGTCACACAAACATAAAATACCCACAAATGTATTATTCACACATATATTTCATGCTGCTAAGTCACTTCAATCGTGTCCGATTCTGTGCCACCCCATAGACGGCAGTCCACCAGGCTCCCCCGTCCCTGGGATTCTCCAGGCAAGAACACTGGAGTGGGTTGCCATTTCCTTCTCCGATGCGTGAAAGTGAAAAGTGAAAGTGAAGTCACTCAGTCGTGTCTGACCCTCAGTGACCCCATGGACTGTAGCCTTCCAGGCTCCTCCGTCCATGGGATTTTCCAGGCAAGAGTACTAGAGTGGGGTTCATATACACACACTTATCACAGCACTAAATCCAACATACAAGGTTAGCAACAAATTATCCATTACTACAGAATAAGCAGAGAAAAAAGGAACCTTTTAAAATGAAACAATATTAAGTCACTAAAAAGGATGAAACAGACTATCTGTAATAACATGGAAAGATATCTATAATCAAGTGAAAACAAGAAAGTTGCAAACTAGTATATATACAGTACAATCCCATTTTTGTTCAAAATGTGCTGGATGATATGTCTGCAAACTAGAGCTGGTTGGTTATCTGTCTTTGTAAAAAAGTTTTACTGGAACACAGCCATGCTCCCCAGAGAAGGCAATGGCACCCCACTCTAGTACTCTTGCCTGGAAAATCTCATGGATGGAGGAGCCTGGTAGGCTGCAGTCCATGGGGTCGCTAGGAGTCGGACACGACTGAGCGACTTCACTTTCACTTTTCACTTTTCATGCATTGGAGAAGGAAAATGGCAACCCACCAGTGTTCTTGCCTGGAGAATCCCAGGGACGGGGAAGCCTGGTGGGCTGCTGTCTCTGGGGTCACACAGAGTTGGACACGACTGAAGCGACTTAGCAGCAGCAGCAGCAGCCATGCTCCCTGGTGGATCCCTGGTGGCTCAGACGGTAAATCATCTGCCTGCAACTCGGGAGAGCCAGGTTCGATTCCTGGGTCGGGAAGATCCCCTGGAGAAGGAAATGGCAATCCACTCCAGCACTTTTGCCTGGAAAATCCCATGGGGGGAGGGGCCTGATAGGCTACAGTCCATGGGGTCACAAAGAGTCAGACGCGACTGAGCGACTTCACAAGAAAGCAAGCAAGCCATGCTTATTTACTGAAAAGAAGACCAAATGACCCACAAAGCTGAAAATACTTAACATTTAGTCCTATAAGAAAAAGTCTGCTAGTCCCAATATATACCAAATTAATTGACATTCTCTCTCTCTGCTCTTTTACTTATCTATGGCGCATATTTCTGTAATATTTGAATGCTTTTATTTTTGATAACCAGAAATAAGTAAAAAAAACATTTCAGATCACTGGTTAAATACCATGTGGCCATTAAATGATGCAGATATATATTAACTGACATTGAACTAGCTCCACCATATATTTTAAAATATAGTTTAAAAGATACCATGTGTATGAGTCTCATTTTGCTCTTGTAACTGAGTTGTTACATACAGCTACCCAGCATAGAACATTGAAATTAAAAGACGCTTACTCCTTGGAAGAAAAGTTATGACCAACCTAGATAGCATATTCAAAAGCAGAGACATTACTTTGCCAACAAAGATCTGTCTAGTCAAGGCTATGGTTTTTCCTGTGGTCATGTATGGATGTGAGAGTTGGACTGTGAAGAAAGCTGAGGGCCGAAGAATTGATGCCTTTGAACTGTGGTGTTGGAGAAGACTCTTGAGAGTCCCTTGGACTGCAAGGAGATCCAACCAGTCCATTCTGAAGGAGATCAGCCCTGGGATTTCTTTGGAGGGAATGATGAGGAAGCTGAAACTCCAGTACTTTGGCCACCTCATGCGAAGAGTTGACTCACTGGAAAAGATTCTGATGCTGGGAGGGATTGGGGACAGGAGGAGAAGGGGACGACAGAGGATGAGATGGCTGGATGGCATCACTGACTCGATGGACATGTGTCTGAGTGAACTCCAGGAGTTGGTGATGGACAGGGAGGCCTGGCGTGCTGAGATTCATGGGGTTGCAAAGAGTCAGACACAACTGAGTGCCTGAACTGAGCATAGCACAGAACAGCTACCTTTAAAAATATCAGTTATTCTGCTCAAGCAGAGAAATTTTTTTCTCGTTCCAAAAGAATTGCTTCTTCACGTTTCTATCAGTGTCCTTGGACTAAACAGAATGCAAAACAATGTAACATTTAATCTGCACCTGCCACTAGTACTGCCATCTCAGTTTATACCAACTCCATCTCTGCTGCTGCTGCTGCTGCTGCTAAGTCGCTTCAGTCGTGTCTGACTCTGTGCGACCCCACAGACGGCAGCCCACCAGGTTCCCCCATTCCTGGGATTCTCCAGGCAAGAACACTGGAGTGGGTTGCCATTTCCTTCTCCAGTGCATGAAAGTGAAAAGTGAAAGTGAAGTCACTCAGTCGTGTCTGACTCTTCGTGACCCCATGGACTGCAGCCTACCAGGCTCCTCCATCCACGGGATTTTCCAGGCAAGAGTACTGGAGTGGGGTGCCACTGCCTTCTCCGAACTCCATCTCTAGTCAACGATATTTGATTCTCAAGAGCCAATGCAGACTAACCCTCATCACTTCATAAAAATCATCATAAAGAGAATAAAAAAGTGTCCAGGGTATTCCCAGATAAAAATAGTTAAACTCAATAAAGGCACTTAAACCTTTGCTGATTCTAAATAGTCCATCAAAACAGTAAAGGTGATTCTTTTTCACGCTCTTTTTTATGCATACATGAATGAGGCCAAAGATAACAAGAAAGGAGACAACAGCAACAAAATTCCAGAAGCTGGAAAGCAAATGGATGAGACCTGGGGCTTCCCAGGTGGCGTCAGTGGTAAAGAATCTGCCTGCCAATGCAGGAGACCAAGAGATGCAGGTTCGATCCCTGGGTCATGAAGATCCCCTGGAGAAGGGCATGGCAAACCACTCCAGTATTCTTGCCTGGAGAATTTCATGGACAGAGGAGCCTGGTGGGCTACAGTCCATGGAGTCAGAAAAAGTTGGACACAACGGAGCACGCACCCACAGGGGAGAAATGGCTACCTTGTGTCCTAGATAACTGACTTAGCATACCTGAAAAACTTGGATCTTGAAACAGAAACCAAAAAACAATTGAAAAAATAAGAGAAAACAAAGAGCAATTCATTTTTCTCCATAGAAACGCAGCCCAAATGGCCCAGAAATTGCTGTATCAGGTACTAATGAAAATAGGAGTAAAAAAGGAACCAAAAACCGAAGGACTGGATAAAAACTGATTTATAAAGAAATCTGATTGCTAAATTTTCTCTACCACTCCAAACTGGGCAATGGTCCCTCCACCACTGCAGAAAATCTTGAGAGGCATTTTTTGAAGCCACTGAAACAGCTGAAGGCCTGGGCAGCACACTGAAAACTGGAGGAGGAAGTGAGAGTTCTCATAGTGAGTACTGAGGCCACTCCTCCCGCCGCACCCTTTTCCCCTGGCTCAGAGAACAAGTGTTCGATCCCATAACACTTGGATGCATAGATGTCCTACAAGCGTTGGAAGAGATTGGAAGCCCTTCTCTAAGGAGTCTGACCAGCTCAAGAGAAAAGACCTAAACATACTGATATTCAATTCAGTTCAGTTCAGTCGCTCAGTCGTGTCCAACTCTTTGCAACCCCATGGACTGTAGCACACCAGGCTTCCCTGTCCATCACCAACTCCTGGAACTTGGTCAAACTCATGTCCATAGAGTCGGTGGTGCCATCCAACCATTTCATTCTGTCATCCCCTTTTCCTCCCACCTTCAATCTTTCCCAGCATCAGGGTCTTTTCAAATCAATCAGTTCTTCACATCAGGTGGCCAAAGTATTGGAGTTTCAGCTTCAGCATCAGTCCTTCCAATGAATATTCAGGACTGATTTCCTTTAGGATGGACTAGTTTGATTTCCTTGCTGTCCAAAGTACTCTCAAGAGTCTTCTCCAACACCACAGTTCAAAAGCATCAATTCTTCGGCACTCAGCTTTCTTTATAGTCCAACTCTCACATTCATACATGACTACTAGAAAAACTATGCTGCTGCTGCTGCTAAGTCGCTCAGTCGTGTCCGACTCTGTGCAACCCCATAGACAGCAGCCCACCAGGCTCCTCTGTCCCTGGGATTCTCCAAGCAAGAATACTGGAGTGGGTTGCCATTTCCTTCTCCAAGAAAAACCATAGCTTTGACTAGATGGACCTTTGTTGGCAAAGTAATGTCTCTTTTCCATATGTTCTCTAGGTTGGTCATAGCTTTTCTTCCAAGGAGCAAGCGCCTTTTAATTTCATTTCAGTCACCATCTGCAGTGATTTTGAGCCCAGAAAAATAAAGTCTCTCACTGTTTCCACTGTTCCCCCATCTATTTGCCATGAACAGACACTGATACTATAATTTAAAAACTGGGGCACTTCCCAGGTGGTCCAGTAGTTAGGAACCCATCTTCCAGAACCGGGGATACGGGTTCTATTCCTGGTCCAGGAGGACTCCACACGCAGCAGCAAGGCAGTTAAGCCCGTGCACCACAACCACTGAGCCCACGTGACGCAACTCCTGAAGCCCACGCACAGCAACAAAAGCCCCGGCACAGCCAAAAATCAATTCGTTAGTTATTTTTTAAAAAGGGAAAGAAAAATTTAGCTGGCCTTTGTCCCAGGGTCCTGGGAGGCAGACTCTGAATGCCAGGAAGTTCCTGGCTGATTGTCTTTGTTATTCATGGTGGGCCCAAGGAATTGCACTTGATATTAACATATTATTGACCAGAGACGGATTCGCAGGAGAGGCATTAGTTTCTGCAAAAACCACCCCGGGTCAATAATGTGTTAAACTGGGACTCTTGGTGCACCCTAGATAGTGTGTACCGAGGTGACTCAGAATGGGGGCAAGCCATACAAGACCCATCTTGTGAGTAGAGGGTAAGGGCTTTCCAGTAGGCGAGCAGTGAGGGAGACTGGGAAATTGAGCTCAACCACGTGGCTAATGACTCAATCGATCATACCTCCACAATGAAACATCAATAAAAACTCTGGACATGGAAGTTTCGGTGGGCTCACCTCACTGGCAATGCTCTTAATACTGACACACGCTGACATGCCAGGAGGGCAATGTGTTCTGATTTCATAGGGAGAAAACAACAGAAACTTCGCACCTGGAATCCTCACAGACCTGCCTTGTCTCTCCCTTTGGCTGATTCTGATTTCCATTCTGCTGTAATAAAACTGTAGTATAGTACTTTCAGTGAGTTCCATGAGCTGATCTCATGCATCATAAACCTGAGAGGATAGTAGGAACCCTGGAACTTGTAGAGAGCTGGAAAAAAAGTGGAGATGATATGAGGACACCCAAACTTACGGCTGGTGTCTGAAATAAGGGCAGTATTGTGAAGGATTATGCCCTTAAACTGTGAAATTTGGCTAAGAGTCGGACACGACTGAGCGACTTCACTTTCACTTTTCACTTTCATGCATTGGAGAAGGAAATGGCAACCCACTCCAGTGTTCTTGCCTGGAGAATCCCAGGGACCGGGGAGCCTGGTGGGCTGCCGTCTATGGGGTCACAAAGAGTAGGACACGACTAAAGCGACTTAGCAGCAGCAGCAGTAGCAATAATCAGAAGTCATTGTAAATATTAAGGATACTCCCAAACAAATGACCCAGTCAGATCTTCTGAGTGAACACCACTCAGCAACTCAGCATTTCCCATCAAGGTTTTAGTGTCTCACTCTTTAAGAACACTTCAGAAAAGGTATCACTAATTAACCTTAGGGAAATAAAAAAAAACGGAGCTCTTAGCAGTTAAAAATGAAAGAGACAAAATGAAAAATTCCATACAGAACTGAAAATACAGCTGAGGAAAAACTTCAACAAATAAAGCAAAAAGACAAAAAGGTGGAAACTAGGAAAGCAAATAAAGGGGAATTAGTGGAAAATTCTGAAAGAGATGGGAATACCAGACCACCTGACCTTTCTCGTGAGAAACCTGTATGCAGGACAGGAAGCAACAGTTAGAATTGGATAGAACAATAGACTGGTTCCAAATAGGAAAAGGAGTATGTCAAGGCTGTATATTGTCACCCTGCTTATTTAACTTATATGCAGAGTACATCATGAGAAACACTGGGCTGGATGAAGCACAAGCTGGAATCAAGATTGCCAGGAGAAATATCAATAACTGCAGATATGCAGATGATACCACCCTTATGGCAGAAAGTGAAAAAGAACTAAAGAGCCTCTTGATGAAAGTGAAAAAGGAGAGTGAAAAAGTTGGCTTAAGGCTGAACATTCAGAAAACGAAGATCATGGCATCCGGTCCCATCACTTCATGGCAAACAGATGGGGAAAGAGTGGCTGACTTTATTTCTGGGGGGCTCCAAAATCACTGCAGATGGTGACCGCAGCCATGAAATTAAAAGACACTTACTCCTTGGAAGGAAAGTTATGACCAACCTAAACAGCATATTAAAAACCAGAGACATTACTTTGCCAACAAAGGTCCGTCTAGTCAAGGCTACGGTTTTTCCAGTGGTCATGTACGGATGTGAGAGTTGGACTATTAAGAAAGTTAAGCACCAAAGAATTGATGCTTTTCAAGTGTGGTGTTGGAAAAGACTTTTGAGAGTCCCTTGGACTGCAAGGAGATCCAACCAGTCCATCCTAAAGGAGATCAGTCCTGGGTGTTCATTGGAAGGACTGATGTTGAAGCTGAAACTCCAATATTTTGGCCACCTGATGGGAAGAGCTGACTGATTTAAAAGACCCTGATGTTGGGAAAGATTGAGGGCAGGAGGAGAAGGGGATGACAGAGGATGAGATGATTAGATGGCATCACCGACTCAATGGACATGGATTTGGGTAGACTCCGGTAGTTGGTGATAGACAGGGAGGCCTGGCGTGCTGTAGTTCATGGGGTCGCAAAGAAGTCAGACACGACTGAGCGACTGAACTGAACTAAGAGGACCAGTTCAGAGGGCCCAAATGTTGAATAACAATTCCAAAAAGAAAGAATGAAAACAATGTGCAGGAAAAAATGAAATAAATAATTTTGGAAAAATATTCCAGAATAAAGGACGTAAGTTTCAGGATTTAAAGTGCCCGCTGAGCTTCCAGCACATGAATCTATACCAAGGCACATCATCAAGAAATCTCAAGACAACAAGGTTCTACTTCATAGCACAGGGAACTATATTCAACATCCCGTGATAAATCATAATGGCAAAAAAATGAAAAAGAACACGTATATATATATATATGTATATGTATATATATGTGTGTGTTCTTTTATATATATGCTGCTTCTTAGGAATTCACAGATGTTCTGCAATTGACGATCTACAGTGATGTGAAACCCCTGGAGTAGGAAATGGCAGCCCACTCCATGTTCCTGCCTGGAGAATCCCATGGACAGAGGAGCCCGGCGGGCTACAGTCCATGGGGTTTGCACAGAGTTGGACACAACTGAAGTGACAAAGCAGCCGCAGTAAAGTGACAATCAGGAAAAATGCAAATATGAACTAGGGATGACCACAGCACTGATTATGCAGGAAAAGTCATTGTATTAGGGACACATACAGAAATATCTAGCAGTAAAATGCCACATTTTTAATAATTTAAATATTTTCCAAAAATTGGACAAAGCAAATATTGCAAGATGTTAGAATTGTTAAGACCTAAGTGATGGATTATCTGGGTATTTATCAGGTTTCTATTTTTCAGTACATTTGAAATTTTTCATAATAAAAAGTCAAGACAAAATTACTTTGTGAACACCTGTGCATGAAGCAGTGAGTTGGATCTCCATGATTATCATTAAATGGGGACAGGATGAAGAGGAGAAAACCAGGAATATTCTATGGTTATCTTACCATATCCCGCCATAGAAGCGCCATTCTCGACATCCATTGTGTTCTTATTTTCCTCTGCTAGGGCTTTAACGTATTTTTTGCTTAAATCTAGTATCTGCTCACGTAACTTGACACTGCTTTGATGTCTTGGTCGTTGAAAAATATAGTGCAGTAACATCAATCCCCAAAGGAGTCCAAATACAAGCAAGAGTAAACTCAATTTCTGGGACATAGATTTTCTTGAGATTGTAAAAACCATTTCTGAGGAACCACACAGACTCAACTGAAAAATGGTACCCAGAGGCAAGTCACCAAGCAATCAAGACGTGAAAGAAAAAAATCTCCTCCTCTAGTGTATATTCTTCATCTTCAGCAAGGTTGCCACCAACTCACAATTAACTCTGCAAAATTGAGAAGAAAAAAGGCAATTAGTCTTAACTATATCAGTAATAGAACAAACAATGGTAGATTAAAGAAGAGATTGTACAAATAGTTTTCATTTAGAATTGTATTGTCTTCTTTTTGATAATTTTCTCTATCACTAAATAAGCTTCCGAGTCTTTTATCAGCTCTGTTTTCACAGCTCTTTAAAAATTTAAACTAGAAATAAATGTCAATTCATTAGAACTACCTGAAAGAAACGCCACCATGATCATGAAACTCTGAATAACTTCTCATTGTCTGTAAATAAAACAATGAATATATAAGATTTATAGAGATATCAGTCTCTTCAAATACAAGTCACCAACCTAAATGTGTGAAAGCAATTCCTCCTTCTCCTTTAAAAAAAAAAAAGTCAGAAATAGGAAAGGTGAAACAGACTGGAAGATCAAAACAGCTGACTGAAAAACAAAACAGAACCCACAGTAAGCATGCCAACGTCACTAGAAAATACTACTACTGACAACGGGTAATCTGAAAAAACAACCAACCTAAGATGCCAAATAAGTCATAATTTCTAAGTTTATACTTTTAAGTATATGCCAGACGTGACAAGCACTAACTTCCTTTTTTTTACCCTTCCAAAATTTACAATTCTAAACAGGAATGTATTTTTATAATTTGAGGAAAAACTGAAAAGTTATATTTCAGTTTTTCAAAAGAGATAAAGTAACAACAATCAAGGAATCATAAACAGCGTAACAGTAATAATGTGCCCAAATCACCAAAGGGTCCAGTGAAGAAAACTCTTCAATTATGTCTAACGGGATAAAATTCTTCAGGGAAAAATATACCTAGAGTCCAAAAAATTTCATTGCACAGCTTAATGAAAACAATCATTAAGAACGTTTTAACTTCCTAAAGTAGTATGGGCAAATAAAACACACTAATTCCAACCTACTTAACTGAAGTAATAAAATCTAGTTTGAGCATAGTAAGACTAGAAATGAATATAGCATCAATGAAGATAAAGCATTCAATCACTCTCAACACACATTTATGAGCCAGCATATATGATAAGCAGCAGGAAAATCCTGTTTTGCCCTAGGAATTTGATTTCTAGCATAGGTGCTTTCAAACCTTTTTGAAAATAAATTAAGAAAGTATTTACTCAATGATCTTATACAAAATATCAAAATACAAAACACATATAATCAAAGTTTTTTTAGCAAATGCATGTGTGTTGAGGTATGCTTAAGGGGGAGATCTACTGCCCTGCCAATTTTGGTTCAGAAAATTCCCGTTCTTACTTTACTCCACCCTGCCACCCAGTCCCTGACACACATCCAATAAATTCTGGAGCTTCAAGGTTTGAAGGACACCCATCTACTCTAACTGAAGTACATTTATCTTTCCAAACCTCACTACAACCAAGACTACACTACCAACTAGGTATGTTTATAACTATGTAAAGCAATTAAAAATTAAGGAATTAACTCATTTTCTAATTTTCTTCTACTTCTGCTTTTTTCTTTAGTTACCATGCACACAACAAACTCCTTCAGAGTTCACTGAAACAATATCATTAATATCAATATTGGATTACTAAATTTTAACAAAGTAAACATCACCTAATATTTTTTTCTACAGAGATTTTTACACTTAAGTTCAGAAAAAGTAGAAATTCTGGGTTCCCAAGCAAAATTTAAAAACATTCTTTCACATATATAAACCTTCCTTCACACATCTTTACAGGTGCTATGTCTTTTCAAGCTTGACCTGAGTGCTAGATTATCCAACCCAGTACCCAGTGGAAAAATCAACTGGGAATCTGTCCTGAAGCAGTCACAGCAGGGTTCTAAAGGTGGCGTGCCCACAAAGCCAGAAAAGTGACATCACCAGAGAATAGAGAACACAGACCTGAAGGTATTTTGGCAGATGAAGGTTAAAATGAGAGCCTAGAAAGCTCTAGGCTACTATACCTGTCCAAGGCCACAAAGGAAGAGACTCAAAACCAGAAGCAAGAGGATACTTCAGTTAAATAACAGCAACAATCATTACTACACTTACTTACTTCATACCAGATTCTACTCTAATCTCCCTACCTAAATTAGCTTATTTAATCTTTACAATATCCCATACTAATAATATTCTGACTTAAACAGTTGAAAAAACTGAAGCAAACAGACATTAAATAAGTTGCCCAGTTCAAGAGGGTGGGGACATATGTATACTTATGGCTGATTCATGTTGATGTATGGCAGAAACCAACACAATATTATAAAGCAATTATCCTTCAATTAAAAATAAATAAATTTTTTAAAGAGAGAGATATATATCCTACATTAAAAAAAAAAAGTTACCCAAGATCAAACAACTAGATAGTGGGGGAGAGAGGATTCAAAGCTCAGGCTCTTAACCACTGCCCTCTTTTACAGCAATGGCATTAAAAGAGTAGCAGCAGCAACCACTGTGGTGAAAGTACTGAATCCTTATCACTGGTCCAGACTGAAACAAACACTTCACAAAGGTTATTTCATTTAATATTTATATAACCTCAAAAAATAAATGTTGTTGTTCCCACTCCAAAGATGACTAAAGTAAGGCTTTACGAGGTTAGCCTGCTTAAGATTTTTTAATACCCAGGACCACTCACTTCACTTGCCTGAACTTTGACAAGGATCACCAAGTCCACAAATTCAGAATCTGTATCTCCATTCAGGGTCTCTTCTTTCCCTTAAAAGGGTCCTTGCCGCTGCTGCTGCTGCTGCTGCTAAGTCGCTTTAGTCGTGTCTGACTCTGTGCGACCCCAGAAAAGACAGCCCACCAGGCTCCCCCGTCCCTGGGATTCTCCAGGCAAGAACACTGGTGTGGGTTGCCATTTCCTTCTCCAAAAGGGTCCTTAAACCCAGCCATATTAGAACTCCTAGGTTTTATGAAACTCCACAAAAGTGACAAATCCCAAAACTGTAAATGGCATTAGGAAGAGAACAGGAGGTTCATGGGTAAGGAAGCCGGAATGACTAGTGAAGGAGAAAAGTTAAACCCAGGGAGCCTAACCCATAAGAGGTAAAATCCCTCCAAGGAGGTACAAGCTTAAGGATGAGAGGCTGGGGAGTTCTCTGCTGGCCTAGTGGTTAGGATTCTTGGGTTTTCATTGCCATGGCCCAGGTTCAATCCCTGGTCAGGGAACTGAGATCCCACAAGATGCGCAGTGCAGCCAAATAAATTAATTTAAAAAAAAAAAAAAAAGGAATGACAGACTGCTCAGCATCATGAACACAAACTCTGCTTAGAGGCAGTACCAACACCAGACACAGCGAGAAAATCCTGGGAGGAGACAAGGCAGAAGCAGGGCTGAGGAGGGTATGTCCCCGGAGTAATAAATCCCGGGGAACAAGGAAGCCAAGTTTCTCAGTTTGAGGGACCCAAAGAAGCTGCAAACATTAAATAAAGAACCCCCCTTTTGGTTCTATACTGTGTATGACCCAACTGTACCACAGATTCAGAAAAGAGGCTGTCATGAAACGTCTCCGTAGCCTTAATTCTACATGGAATGTGTCTACTCACCATTGCCTACAACAAAATTAGAGCAGACCATCTCAGAAGGAAGTGTGAAATTTATACACTGTGTAACTTGCTTGTGTTTGTTACATGGTTTTCTATAGAGATAAGAAGTTTTACTATGAAAAGGTTTTGTCTCTGGGAATAGCAAAGAGATCAGAAGTTGGGAGCAGTTAATCCCTCAAGACATGAGAGAACTACAAAAGGACACCAAGGAATAAACAAGTGTGGAAGACACCCTAGAGCCTTCTCTAAGCTGAAATGATGCCCCAGAGCCAGCTTCTGCATGACAAAGAGCTGAACAACTCAACAGCCCATGAGGATTCTCCACAGTGACCCAAGAAGACCTGAAAACTGTTACCTGAGAGTTCGTTTCCACAAGCTACTCCAAGCAAGCCCAGCAGAGGTGACTAAAATACCAAAAAGAATACACTTCTGCTTTTGGTCTCTTCTGAGGGAATACTTCACATTAAAACCACCTGGAAAATTTTCTTTTTTTTTTTAATCCCAGTGCAGAGAAGCCTGGAGGAAAACCAGAATCCTACCACCAGACCAGCAATGGCTAGAGGCCAGAAGCTACTTCTCCCTGGAACTTTGCTCCCAGTAAAAAATACACTTATCACAGAGGCAGAAACTATAAATGCAGGTACTAGAGACATAGCACAAGTGGGAAAGCACACAGAGAAGCAAGGCAGAGACGTACACCCGGAGCGAAAAGGGTACAGGCACCCCCTAGTGAGGAGGAGCCCCATAAGGAGGCGGTTAAGTCATTTATATACCTCAGTTCTTCCCCATCTTTGTCTTCCTTCAGGCCAATTATTTGGTTTTTTTCTCCACACTTGACCTACCCTGGGACCCTGCCCTTGGTGCCCACACAACCCCCAGCCAATATGGATCTCAAAGTGAAGGCTTCTGGGAGAAGCAATCCTCTTTATCCCGACTTTTGACCCACCCACAAGGAGCCTTTCTGCGAATGTGTAGCATTTCCCTTGTCCCAAAAGAGCGGGGAGTAGAGATTCCTTAATCCTTTACTCAAATGGGTTTTGCCCCTCTTTGTCCTTGTCATGACTATTACCTTAAGGTGTTTACAAGAGACAAAGACTGGCTATTTACCTTGTTTCTGCTGTTACTTCCATTCTGGAGAGCAAACAGGAAGCTGACTGTAAATTCCTCAACTGCAGCCCATCTAACTCTTGTCTCAGGAAATGCTAGCAGTTCTAAGTATCAAGCCTGAAACCCACTTTTTCTTGCCCCATGAAATGCAAACAGGAGGACAGTTGTAAACGTCTAACCTGGAGCCCTTCTATCTCCTGACTCATTTCTGTGCAATGTTCAAAGTTGCAAATGGCAGAGAACTTGAACACTGAACTCCCCAATTTTCCTTTGTCCTTCAAGTACCAGTTCAGCTCCTGAAAGGCCACCTAGATCAGGACAGAGACAATAGTTAGAAACCTAAAGGCCTGCACTGTCACTGGGGACTTATGGCTACAATCCAGCATAGTATTCGTCCTCCACCCACACAGTGTAAAACACAAAAACTTTTCAATCTTAACTTCTAGGCCCCCTATATTAATTTCTTACTAATTACTTTAAAAAGTAAAACTTCAAATATGTCCCAAGTAACAATTGGAGTTTTTAAAGGCAAAAATAAAATCATTATGGAAACTGAGCAGGCCCCAGTGGGGACCTCCTGGATACAAGTCCTTTCTCTGTCCCCTGTTTCTTGTTTTTAGGGAACAGACTTCATTCAGCCTCCTAGACCTTTCCTGAGTTCCAAAGGATAGAGTCAAATTGCTAATCAGCAAAGTAAGGGAATGCAGAAACAAAAAAGAAAGAGTCAAGAAACAACAGGGCAGTGATAGGGACACTTCCCCAGTGGCCCAAGTGGTTAAGATGCCTCGCTTCTGCAGGCGGCATGGGTTCAGTCCCTGGTCAGGGAACTGAGATCCCACATGCCACATGGTGCGGCCAAAAAAAACAAAATAGTGCAGTGTTGAGGCACGGTCCTGGTTCCTCCCCAAAGAATATCCACAACACACCTCTGAGTTCTTCTGCAGGAAAAGTCCCCACACAGGTAGGAGATGGTAACTTCAGGCTGAGCACAAGATGACCCTGTTACCTCACCACCAACCAGTCAGAAGAAAGTCACACACCATACAGCCCTCATCCCAAATTTTGTCTATAAAAACTTCCTCCAAAAAATGGACTTTTTGAGCATTATCTGTCCCAGACAACTGATTCCGTTCAGGACCCCACAGGCCTCTGTGTCCCCCATTTCTTTGATTATAAGAAACCACCTTCATTCAGCCTCCATGCCCTTCCCTGAGTTCCAATGGGGCAGATACAAGCAGATGTTAATTAGGGAAGGGAGAGCACATGAAACCAGGGAGAAATAGTCAGGAGCAGCTTTGGGGCAAGGTCCTGTTTCCCCACCTAAGGATACACACAATGTCTTTAAGCTATGGTATGCTTCCCACAAGCAAGCAGACTCCAGACCAGCTGGACCTCAAGTTTGATGATGGTGACTCCTACCTACCTCACCACCAGCCCTTCAGAAGAATACCCACAGAATGACCATACCCTCCTTAAACATTTACTATAAAACGTATTATCTTCCCCAAGTGAGAATACATTGTTTCGAGGGCAGGAGCCCACAGTCTCCCGCCTTTGCCTGGCAAAGCACTAAAGCTATCCTTTTCTACTTCACCGAAAATTCTGTCTCTGAGATTTGATTTGGCACCAGTGTACAAAGAAGCTGAGCTATCAGCATCACAACTTGTACGGCACCTTACAATAAACACTGTACTTTCCTTCCCAGCAACACAGGGTCAGCAGATTAGCTTGGCTTTACTGCATGTGGGCAGATCAGTTTTGGTTCAGTAACATATTAGCTTCATCATCATTATTTTGACCTAAGAGAGACAGACTTCTGAATATTTTTAGGATTCCCAGGGGAAAGTTCTCACCCAACTGCAGAAATTACAAAAGGAATTACACTCCATGTGGCCCAAAAGTAGAAAAATTAAGGAAAGGAGACACACTTAAAATGAAGTATCTATAAAGTACTAGACCTGAAGAAGGGCAACAGAATATGCTCCAAGTACCATCATCTCCAACTAAAGTACTGCCGCTACTTCAAGTGACTTCCTAGATTCTTCTCCAACCCCACTTCAAGCCATTGTCCTCAGAGCAAAACAAGCCATGATCTGAATAGTCACAATTTTAATTTCTTCCTCCAAAGGAAATATGCAAATTGTCAATAAGCACATGAAAAGGTACTCAAACTACTAATCTTCAGGGAAAAGCAAATTCAAACCACAATGAAATACCACTTGACACCATCAGGATGGCTATGAAGGGCATCAGAATGTGTCACCCCAAAATATCCACTTCGGTATAAGGATTATTTTCAGCCGAAGATAACTGAAAAACAGCAGATGCAGTAAGGCCTCCCTGATCTCCCCCTTTCTACCTGAAAGCAAAACATGAATTACTTACGAGAAAGATGAGAACACTCTTTATCACAGGAGACAGGGCACTGATGCTGAGACAAATCTGTACAAACACACCTTACTAAAACAAATCTTATCTTTCATTAGTTACCCCTATGTATTTACCTTCCCACAATTTACTGACTCCAGAAGCTCAAACTCCTTTTCCTTTGTCTTAACACACTTCCATAATTTATGGCTCTTTGTTTAAATGGTATACACACTCTCAGCACTAACTGCTTCTTTTATTTTTAAGTTCATTTCTGTGATGTGAACCATTTGTATATGAAACAACCTTTCTCTCCTGTTAATTGATCTTTCGTCAGTTTAGTTTGCTGAGTCCTGGGCACTGAACCTAAGAAAGTAGATGAAAACGTTTTTTCTTCTACAGCAATTATTAAAAACAAAACCAAAACTATTGGTACAGTTGCAGAGAAATTGAAAGCCAATACAAAATGGTGCAGGTGCCGTGGAAAGCAGTATTGGCAGTTCCTAAAAAAAATTAAACAATTTGACCCAGCTATTCCACTTCTGGGTGTAATTACAAAAGAACTGAAAGTGTTACGGAACACAAGTTCACGTGAGTGATGCATAGTAAGGCCAAACCAAAATGTGGGAGTTTGGAGCAGAGAAAGGTTTATTACAAGGCCAACGAAGGAGAACAGGTGGCTCATGCTCAAAAACCTTGAAGTCCTTGATGGTTTTCAGGGAGAAATTTTCATCGGCAAAATCTGGAATGAGGGCTGTATGGTATGTGACTCCCTTCTGATTGGTTGCTGATGAGGCTAACAGGGCGGTATTCCAGGCATCTTGTGCTCAGCTGAAGTTAACCATCCTTATCTGTGTGGGAATCTTAGTTCCTTCAGAAAAACTCAAAGATATTATATATATATTCCTTGAGGAGGAACCAGAATACTACTTTAATTGCTGCAATATAGCTTCTCGATGTTTCTCCTTTGTTTCTGCATACCCTTACTTGCCTGATTAGCAACTATTTGAATCTGCCCTTTGAAATTCAGGGAGGTCTAGGAGGCTGAAGCCTTCATCCTGCAAGAAAGAAATGGGGGGCTCGGAAGGGCTTCTGTACCCAGGTGGTCCCCCCTGGGTCCTGCTTGGTTTCAGAAGCAGGGACTCAAAGAGGAACTTGTACAGCCATGTTCATTGCAGCACTGTGAGGTGGAAACAACAGGTGCACAGCTGAAGGTTTTGTTCAACGTGGTATATACACACAATGAAATATTCAAGATAAAGGAGAATAAAATTCTGATACATGCTACAATATGGATCAGAATTAAAACCTTAGAGGCACTGTGCTAAGTTAAAGAAGCTAACACAAAAAGACAAATATTATATGATGCCACTTGTATAGGCACCTAGAAGTTAGTCAGAGATAGAAGGTAGAATGGTAGTTACCAGAGGCTAGTGGGAGGAGAGAATGGAGAGTTATGGTCTAGAGTACAGAGTTTTATAAATACTCTGGGATGAAGAAAAACTTCTGGAGATGTAAGGCAGTGATAGGAAGGAAGGAGGTAGATTGACTCCTGGGCTAACACAGAGCTAACATATGACCCTGCAATCCCACTCTGGGGCATACATCCAGAGAAAACCATAATTCAAAAAGATACATGCACCCAAATGTACACTGCCGCAGTATTTACAACAGCCAGGACATGGAAGCAACCTAAATGTCCACTGATGGATGAATGGATAAAGAAGATGTGATATATACATAGAACAGAATATCGCTGCTGCTGCTGCTGCTGCTAAGTTGCTTCAGTCGTGTCCGACTCTGTGTGACCCCACAGACGGCAGCCCACCAGGCTCCCCGGTCCCTGGGATTCTCCAGGCAAGAACACTGGAGTGGGTTGCCATTTCCTTCTCCAATGCATGAAAGTGAAAAGTGAAAGTGAAGTCGCTCAGTCCTGCCTGACTCTTCGAGACCCCAGGGACTGCAGCCCACCAGGCTCCTCCGTCCATGGGATTTTCCAGGTGAGAGTACTGGAGTGGGGGGCCATATATTACTCAGCCACAAAAAAAGAATGAAATAATGTCATTTGCAGCGACATGGATGGACCCAGAGATTGTCATACTGAGTGAAGTCAGACAAAGAAAGACAAACATCATGTGATATCACTTGTATGTGTAATCTTAAAAAATGGTACAAATTAACTTATTTACAACACAAGAAAGAGTCACAGATGTAGGAAACAAACTTACAGTTACCAAAGAAAACTCTTCAATGGTTTCCCACTGCACTTGGAATAAAATTAAAACTATTTACTGAAACCAAGTAGGACCCAGTGGAGCACTCCTAGGTACAAACGCCTTTCTGTGCCCCCTATTTCTTGTTTGTAAAGAGAAGGCTTCAGCAGGTTCACACAGATACTGATCACAGAAGGGAGAGAACGCAGAAACAAAGGAGAAGCCGTCAAGATACAACAGTGATGAGCACACGACTCCTGGAGTTCCAGGTTTCTGAGCAGGAGCTGCCCATTCTCCTTTCACGCTTGTTGCAATAAACCTTTCCTTGCTCCAAACTCCCATTTTGGCCTCTTTGGCCTCACTGTGCATGAGGCACACAAACTTATGTTTGGCAACATGGCCACAGTCGAGAAGGTTCTGCAGAGCTGATTTCACCATTATCTCTGTCCTAATCTCACACCACTTTCCCCTTGCTCACTGTACTACAGTCAAGCTAGGCAAAACACACCAAATTCTTTCTGAACTCAGCAGCAGTACAACTGCTATTCCCTTGCTTGAAATGCTCTCCCCATGGCTTATTCCTTTTCCTCTTTTAGTATTCCTCCTTTACTCAAATGTCACCTCTTCAAAAAGTAGCACTCCCACTCCTACCCCACCTCCAGCCTCAAGGTACTCTCTATCAATCTGCATATGAAATTACATACAGTAAGATCCTGCCTCAGTATCTGCAGGGGTTGGTTCCAGGGCCCCCAATGGATACCAAAATCCACAGATGCTCAAGTCCTTCTTATAAAGTGGTATATTATTTACATATTACCTATGCACATCCTCCTGTATACTTTAAATCATTTCGAGATTACTAATAATAAATGTAAATGCTATATGTTGCTGCTGCTACTGCTGCTAAGTTGCTTCAGTCGTGTCCGACTCTGTGTGACCCCACAGACGGCAGCCCACCAGGCTCCCCGGTCCCTGGGATTCTCCAGGCAAGAACACTGGAGTGGGTGGCCATTTCCTTCTCCAATGCGGGAAAGTGAAAAGTGAAAGTGAAGTCTCTCAGTCATGCCCGACTAGTCACAACCCCATGGACTGCAGCTTACCAGGCTCCTCTGCCCATGGGATTTTCCAGGCAAGAGTACTGGAGTGGGGTGCCACTGCCTTCTCCGAAATGCTATATGTTAGTCACATCTGATTCTTTGTGACCCCATGGACTGCAGCCTGCCAGGCTCCTCTGTCCCTGGGATTCTCCAGGCAAGAATACTGGAGTGGGCTGCCATGCCCTCCTCCAGAGGATCTTCCCAACCCAGGGATCAAAACTGGGACCCTTCCATTGCAGGCAGGTTCTTTACAGTCTGACCCACCAGCAAGTAAATGTGATATGAATAGGAGCAAATTTAAGTTGTAGTTTTTGGAAGTTTCTGGAATTTTTTTTTCAGTATTTTCAATCCACAACTGATTCCACAGATGCAGAATCCGCAGATACAAAGGGCTAACTATATTCTATCTTTAAAACCTTAAGTTATTTTATCTTCCTAAACCCTAAAGTCTCACTTACATCATGGAGATAACAGTACCTACCTAACACTGGTGAGGATAAATGACATCTTATACTACTAATGTCAATAAATATTAACATTTATTAGTAGTATCAGGTACTTACACAGCAATATCAGTTAGCAGTTTGAGTAACTTGAGTTAATACAGGGCATGTTTTACTAGACGACTTCCCAGGTGGCGCTAGTGGTAAAGAAACTGCCTGCCAATGCAGGGCACATAACAGATGTGGGTTGGATCGCTGGGTCAAGAATATCCGCTAGAGGAGGAAATGGCAACCCACTCGTGTTCTTGCCTGGAAAATCCTATGAACAGAGGAGTGCGGCGAGCTACAGTCCATGGGGTCGCAAAAGAGCTGGACACAACTGAGCAACCAAACAACAATTAAGATGACTTAACAGCATGTCATTGATGAGAACAGTTCCTCTTCCATATGGCCTAAAATGAGACTAGAGTATCTGTTTAAATGCTACCTGTATGAGAAGGGTCTTAAAACCTTATAACCTTATTCTAGTCCACTTTCACCTCCTTCTCTCACATCACATTACTTTATACCAACTGAGGCTTGTCTCTTAAAGTCCCACGTGCCTTAAGGGCAAGAGTAACATGCCCTACACTGCAGCCATAACTTCCACAGAGCCTGGAGAACAATAAGCAGAAATTTACTTTAAGCACACCCTCAGCCTAACCCCACCAACTCCCCTGAGCACCAATGTGACCTCCCTGCAGTGTTTCTGAGGGGCAAAGGTGCAGAGGAGAAGAGAATTTCAAGATCAAATTACAGTCAGTTGAGTTCCACATCCACAGATCCAACCAACTGCAGATAGAAAATATTTAATGAAAAGGAAAAAAAAAAGAAAATATTTAATGAAAAGAAATTCCAGAAAGTTCCCAAAAGCAAAGCTTGAATTTGCCATGCACTGGCAACAATTTACACAGCATTTGCATTGTATTAGGTATTATAAACTATTGAGAGACGGTTTAAAGTATACAGGACAATGTGCGTAGGTTATTTGCAAATAACATGCCATCTTATTAATACATAAGGGATTTAAGCATCCCAAAGATTCTGGCATCCATGGTCACAGGGCAGTAAAGGTAGAGGTGGACCTGGAATCAATGCCCTGCAGATACAGACACAGATACAGAGGGACGACTGTATTTTCAATTACCTGAGCAGAAATCTGATTTAATTTTCTCACATTTCAGATGTAGGAACTAAAGCTCAGAGATGTTAAGTGTCTTGCCTAAAATGGAGGCAATGAGTTAGTAGCAGAAACTGTATTGGCCTTGAACACAGGTCCTGACTCACTATTTAGGTTTTTCTCTATACCACACTACCTCCCCTACCTCCAGGAGAAAAGACTATAAGTACTAAATGAACTATAATATTAAGTGGACTTTGTCTTTTTTGTTTTAAAGGAATGTAACAAGAAAACAGTAATGGCAGTTTAGGTCAATGATACTAAAAATTCTGAAGATATGTAGTTTGGACTATTCTTTAAACTATCAGGTTGGCATATTAAAGTTTCAAATATGTTGATTCACAGAAATCAAAGTATTACAAAGTTGCTACAGGAAGAACTTAAGAAATTGTAGATCTTTATTTTTTTAACATAAGCAAAAGAACTAGAAAAAATATACAAGGTTTTCTGGATGTAGGTATCTTCACCATGATCAGCAAATACAATGATAAGAACACATTTCCAGAAAAAATAAAGGGAGGGTGGGGGAGGGATGACGCAGAAAGAACTGTATTCGAACACAACCTTTACTACATACAGTTTCATTTAAGCCTGAAAGACCTTGGTTTATTCATTCATTTGCTCACTTATTCATTCACAATATTTATTAAAGCACCTACTATGTGCCGGGAACAGGAAATGTGAATGGAAACAAGCCAGGATTCCTGCTCTTCTAAAGATTATGCTTTAGTAGAAGTCAGATAGTAACAAGCAAACACAGAAACAAGCTAATTTCAGCTTGCAATAAATTGCTACGAAGAAAACAAACAGAGAGATTGAGAAAAAAATGAGAATTTGGAGGAGCCAAATGAGCTATGAGGTCAAGGAAGGAGGTCTGACCTGAGGAAAGAAATGGAAGTATGAAGTCTGGCTCCAATTTCCTTCTAACCAAAACCTTGAGAATTCTAACCAGAATCTTGGGAGGAGACAGTAAATTCCTTATTTCTATTCTCCTCAGTACAAACATATGAGAATGAAAGGAATCCAATCCCCACATGGAATGGCCTGGTTTGGAGAAATTGTCCAAAATGAACAAAAGGAAACCCACAAGCAAAGAAAGCTCTGTATTCCCTTTTCTTATGAGAATGGCAGTTTCGCTGTTTGGTAACATACGAGCAGTAATGATCTGACGTGGTGGTCTTTACACAGGAAAACATTTTTTTTGACCTTTTCTAATATGAAAAGAGCAGTGGTTAGAAGGAAGAGAAATAAAATCTATCTGGCAATGTGATGGCATGTTAATTTGTAATTGCTGTTAAGCATTTTAAATACAATTTTTCAAACTCCAAAATATTGCTCGTTACAAAATACTAAAGTAGAAAAACAAAAAACACGGGGAAACTTTTTCTTAATTTATATATTTATTGTATTACAGACCTTAATGTATTCACTCCAATTCACAAGATTTACACATTTTTCAAAGCTCTTGCCAAACAGCAAACGTGCTGCTGCTGCTAAGTCGCTTCAGTCGTGTCCGACTCTGTGCGACCCCATAGATGGGAGCCCACCAGCCACCCCCGTCCCTGGGATTGTCCAGGCAAGAACACTGGAGTGGGTTGCCATTTCCTCCTCCAATGCATGAAAGTGAAAAGTGAAAGTGAAGTCGCTCAGTCGTGTCGACTCTTAGCAACCCCAGGGACTGAAGCCTACCAGGCTCCTCCGTCCATGGGATTTTCCAGGCAAGAGTACTGGAGTGGGGTGCCATTAAGTAACTACATATCTAAGCTATTTTTCAGTGGTTTCTCCCTAGCCAAAGACCTAAAGACGAATACGTTACTCCAACATTATTACTAGGGAAAAGTAAAGACAGAGGATCAGTGAATACTTAAACTAGAAGATCCTCACTTTAAAGACAAGGAGGGACTTCCCTGGTGGTCCCGTGGCTAACACTCCATGCTCCCAATGCAGGGAACCTGGGTTCCATCCCTGGTCAGGGAACTAGATCCCACAAGCTGCAATTAAGAGACTACAAGCTGCAACTAAAGATCCCATGTGCCACAACTAAGAGATGGTGCACTCAAATAAAGAAATAAATATCTTTTAATAAATAAGTAAAGATAAGGAAAGGGAAGCATCAGGAGGATTAATGACTACCCAATGTCAAACAAATGGGGAAATTAAGCATCTAAACTCTCAGCCCAGGACTCCAGCGTTTTTTCAAAAGCAAGGAACAAGAATCTACTTTTCAACTAGCCCTTTTCAAACAACAAGATGAAACACAGAACACTTCCCTGGTTGTCCAGTGGCTAAGAATCTGCCAATCAACGCAGCGGACATGAGTTTGATCCCTAGTCCAGAAAGATCCCACAAGCCAAGGAGCAATACCATCCACCACAACTACGGAAGCCCAGCGCCCCCTAGAGCCTGCTCTCCACAAGAGAAGCCAGCACACCACAGCTAGAGGGTAGCCCCTCCCACAACTAGAGAAAGCCCGACACATCAACCAAGATCTAACATAGCCAAAAATACATAAATGAAATAGAAATTATCAGAGTAGACTGTACAGAATATAGATTTTATTTTGTAAAACTTTTTTCAGCTTTCTATACACTTATATACTTCTTTCATACACACGCACACAGAGTTATATATCCATGGAGTCTGTAGGTTAAAAGGCCCCTTTCTATGGGCTGCAGTCAAAAATGTTAAAAACACTGCATTTCACACTGCCGATCTTGAAATACTTCCTTGTATTTTTATGCAAACGTTGCAATAGCAAGACTAAAAACTTCAATGGATGACCAATCCTACCTTGGAACTCTCTACTTCAAGTCCCATTTTTGCATTCATTTAGGGCTCTACTTTTGTGCCGTTATGAATATATAACTAAAGTAACTATTAGCAGCAACTAGCAAGCACAGAAGCTCTCATTCAGCCAAAGGTGCTCCAAGAATCACTGCCTGTTGATCTACAGAATTTACAGCTGGAAAAGCAGATCTTTATTACAAAAAGACACAGTATGTTCTCACTAGAGCTCAGAGGTTCAGATAGTTCTCTCCAAAAAAAGAAATAAGTACGCCACAGACTTGCCTTTGAATGTAATTTCAGGAGAAAAGCTCATTCCTAAAATATTTTCTAGTTTCTCCACATAATATTGCCTGAGGCTAACAACTAGGGGAAAAATTTAACATAGAAAACAGCCATCCACTACTAATTAGGTCTAAGACTTAAAATGTGAACTGCCTTGGAAGAAGCTACACTATAATTCCAGCTAAGACACAGAAATATCACATCTCAAGATCTAAGATCATTTTTAGATGGAATATTGGGGAGAGGCAAAAGACGACGACAGCTCTGGAGAGGACAAAGACAGATCGAAGACAACGGATAAAAGAAGTGAGGGTGACGAGGAGAATGTTAGAGCAAAAGGGGAACTACTCAAGCACTACACACAGTCAAAGTGTAATCCAAAATACATCACGCCCTACTAGATACTTCAGGCACAAAGCCTGACCTGCCCACTGACTCAGCCAATCACGGTTTGCGCCACACGACCCCACCTCCCCCTCCACAGCTGACCAGACCAGGACTGGGCACCTTTGCCTGAGACTTCGCACAAAAAGGCCCCTAAAAAAAAAAAAAAACAAGCTGTTGGGAGTAAAAATAATAAATAAATAAATAATACATATAAGTAATAAATAAATATCACAAAAAGAAACAATGAGGTTGAATTAGGGGGACTGAGAAACCCAAGTTATACTGTTATTTAGCTGCTAAATCCTGTCCCCACTCTTTTGGGCCTCCATGGACTGTAGCTTGCCAGGCTACTCTGTCCATGGGATCCCAAGTTATATAAAAGCAGGGATAACAGATAAAGAGACTGTGACTAAAGAAAAGAGATACAGAGTACAGAGGAAGAAAACTAAGCATGTCAAAAATGCAGAGAAAACATGTGCAGCTCCTGAAAGAGGGATGAAGAGAGATTCTTGTTTATGGCAGCTTTCTATTCTTTCATGTGTACCCGTTCCCCAAGGTGGGGGAAAAAATACCCTAAGACACAAATAAATTACTAAAAGGGTTGACATCATTTTTTTCCCACATTAAAAAAGAACTTGTCACTGAAAGGTCTGAGTTAGAAGAATCCCTGGAATCAGACCAATTCTCTATTTGAAAGATGAGGAAGTTGAGAACCACAAAGGAAACTAAGGTCATACAGAGTGACAGACCCAGGACAAGAATCAAGGTCTCCTATTTCCAGTCATTATTCTGTCCCATACACAGCACTAAATGACGTCACCAACAGAGAAACATTTTTTCCTAAAGACGAGTATTTCTGCCACACGTTTCTTAATGAGTAAGAAATCTTTATGTGCACTATGCCATCTCCCACAGTTTAAATACGTTTTTCACATATTTACTCTCTGGTTCTCTGATATCCTGATGAAATACATTCAGTAGATTTCTCCTTAAGTAATTTTTTTTCATGCATGTGTCACTCAAGACATTACACAAAATTCACCTTGCTCCACTGGCTTTTCCCCCACCATAACCATACATTCAAAAACAGCTTAATGTAGAGAACTTATTTCAGACTGCACAGTATTTGAACCAAAAGTAGTACAGAACACACATTTTAAATGAAAACAATTTCAACAAAGGACCATAAAGATTTCCATGAGGAAAAACTCAACACCTATGTCAGTAAAATTCAGGAGAAAACAGTGCAAGAACAATCATAACTAAAGAAGGACTAATGTGAAATCCTTCAAATCATCTTATAAAATGTATTGCTAACATTGGATTTATCCTGAGAACAAACACTACAACTTGGAAACAAAAAGCCCAAACGTGAAAATTACTAAACAGTAGAAAAGTACAGAGAGAGGGGGAAGAAAAAAAAGCTGGCATAAGGTAAAGATGGTGAAGCCCCAGGTTAAAGACTGCAGAACACCTAGATGCTTATTCTGCCAAAACACTTAAGCTCCTCCAAGAATCCCCTACCAAGCACAGCTGGGGATGGGGGTGGGGTAAATCCTCATATCTAAAGCGGACCCACAAAAAGCAGAGTCATCAATTTTCCAAGAATGTTCTCAGCCATCTTAAGACGGCGAAAATTGAAAACACAGCACATTTTAAAGAATCCTTTACTTAGGTTTAAGGTGAACAAGATATATAAAGTGAAGAATATAGAACCTAGAGTGCCAATGATTAAACAAGGAAAACACAAAACTCACCAATCTAGGGGCCACTTCAGTATAGCTAATGTAAGTATTACACTCAAAGAATTTTTCCAAGTGAAGAATTTGTGACGTTGTAAGCATATTATTTCTTATTCTAGCAACTTAAGAGATGTGTACTGTTATGGCCATTTGATTGGTGAGAAACTGTAGGCTTAGAGCCTTAATTAACCAAGGTCACTAAAGCCAGGCAGAGTCGATCAGGATTGGAAGCCAGGCTGTTTTAATAGGGCTTGCGAGATTATAAGCCACAGTCGACACAGCCGTTTAAATTCATCCTTACCACTTACCCAGCAGCTGAGTTTTGGAGAGGGAATTTAAAAAGGGCATCTGACTTTCTCTCTCAAAGTAGAACAGAACTGAGCTGTCAGAAACGGAAAAAGAAGTGAGTGCGGCTGCCGCGCGGGCGCTCCAACCCCGCAGCTCAGGTCCGTCGCTCCCCCGCGCTAGCGGCCACGGGACCCAGCCCGCCCCACCTGGATCACGCAGCCCGAGCCACGCTCGGTTCTCTGCCCGGGGCCCAGGGGCCGCGGCTGTCAGACCTGGAGCAGCAGGGACAAAGACCCTCCACGGCCGTGGCCCGGAGCTGCGGGTCAGCGCTGGAGCGGGGTCTTCGCCGACGCCCCGCGGCAGCGGCCCCGATGGGGCGGGGGGCGGGGCACGGCGGAGGAGAGGTGGCCCCCGGCCCGAGGGGCTCCGGCAGAGACGCGAGCCTGATGGACAGAGACGCCTCCAACCGCGGCTTCCCTCTCGCCCCCTCCTCATTACCTTGCCTTGTGGGCTTCTCGTCTCTGTTGCCGACGCCAACTGGCTTCCGAGCTGGGGCGGCGCAAAGAAAGCCGTTTAGCGGGCGTCAGCTGCGTCCCGCGCTCGCGAAGCAACCTCCAGGTCGGGATGAAGAAAGGCCTGAGCTGGGAATTAGCAACAAGGTTGGTTCCCGGCTTGTGGGGCTTTTACTCTTGTCCCTCACACTCCGCTTCCGCTCCGCCTCCTTGCCCGGCCCTTCCCCTTCTTGGAGACCTGCGGCCCGCAGCGCGACGCATTGTGGGGCATGTAGTCCAGGAATGCGGAAGAGGCGGCACGTGCTTCTATCTGGCTCGCACCTACTCCGGGTCAGGAGACGCCGTTGCGTGGCAACCAGAGGGGGCTGCCAGCTCCTTCCTGAGAATTGGAAGGCGAGCTTCAGGGAGGCTTACTCTCTGGTTTAATTCGCTGCAAGCGCTGAAAGGAGAGCGTGGGCGTCTCACACTTTCCAGCTGGGAACCAACAATTACACGCCGTTGGCTTGAGGCAGAGGGCTTAGTAGTGATTAAAAGTGTACTACTGGCAAGAATGCCCGTTATTGCCCCTGAATGTCCTTAGCCAACGGAGTAAGGGGGGAAAAAAAACTAAGAACAGGAAGAAACAAAGTCGTTATTTTTCGTAGATATTTATGTGGAAAATCCAAAAGAATCTGCAGGTACAGATTGTTACAATGAATGAATTTAATAAGATTAATAGAAAGAAAAATAGTATCTTTCAAAAATTATACTTTTTTCTATAGTCTTGGAGAAGGCAATGGCACCCCACTCCAGTACTCTTGCCTGGAAAATCCCATGAACGGAGGAGCCTGGTAGGCTGCAGTCCATGGGGTCGCTAAGAGTCGGACACGACTGAGCGACTTCACTTTCACTTTTCATGCATTGGAGAAGGAAATGGCAACCCACTCCAGTATTCTTGCCTGGAGAATCCCAGAGACGGCGGAGCCTGGTAGGCTGCCGTCTATGGGGTCGCACAGAGTCGGACACGACTGAAGCGACTTAGCATAGCATAGTCTAGGGGAAAAGGCTAAGGAGATCAAACCAGTCAATCCTAAAGGAAATCAGTCCTGAATATTCATTGGAAGGACTGATTTTGAAGCTGAAACTCCAATATTTTGGCCACCTGATGCGAAGAACTGACTCATTTGAAAAGACCCTGGTGCTGGGAAAGATTGAAGGCAGGAGGAGAAGGGGACAGAGGATGAGATGGTTGGATGGCATCACCGGCTTGATGGACATGAGTTTCAGCAAGCTCCAGGAGTTGGTGATGGACAGGGAGGCCTGGTGTGCTGCAATTCATGGGGTCGCAAAGAGTCGGACACGACTTAGCGATTGAACTGAACTGAGGGAAAAAGAAAATTTAAGTTAGAGTATTTGAAGCTCACAGTACCTTTAAACAAATATCAAATATCTAGAAATAAATCAAAGAAGTGCAAGACCTATATGAAGAAAACATTTTAAAAACACTGAAGATGACCTAAACAAATAAGAGATAATAGTGTTCACGGACTGCAAGATTCAATGGAAGATATCAAATCTCCCCATATTTATCTATCGATCCAATGCAATTTCCGATAAACTTCAGTAGGTAGGGGTGTGTTTGTGAGAGAAACTTAACGAACTAATCTAAAATTTTATGGAAGAGCAAAGACAAGTATATATGAAATATGAGAAAGAGGAAGAAGTAAAAGAAAGACCAGGAGGAGGAAGACGTGCAATCAGATATCGAGCTTTCTTATGAAGCCATAGTCATTAAGGCAGTGTGGTCCTGGATCAGGAATGCACCAATAGACCAATAAGACAGAATAAAGAGCCCAGGGATGCCCTACTGTCCCCACATGAGTCTGAGTCTGCTAGCACCTCCCCTAGGAGACAGTTGCTGTTGGCCAGCCCCTGCTATTAAAAAAATAAAGAGTGCAGAAAGTCTCATCTATACGTGGGAATTTGATTTATGTTGTCATGAGGGGATGCAGAGCAATGCCTAAAGAATAGTTTTCCATGATTGGTGTTGGGACAAATAGATTTCCATTTGGAAGGGAAAAGATGAAATTGGCCTCTTTACACACAAAAATGAGTTTCAGGTGGATATTAGACATAAATTTGAAAGGCAAAACAATAAAGCTTTTAGAAAATAAAGCAGGAAAATATATCCAGGATCACAAGTGTAGGGGACAGATTTTTAAAATTAATCCAAAAGCACTAAATATAATTGAAAAATAAATAAATTAACTACATTAATATTTAAGACTTGGTTTCATCAAATGACACCATTAAAAGAACTAAAAAGCAAGCCTCAGAGTCAAATAAATTACAGGATTATGCTGTACAGCTTAAATTTATACAGAGCCATATGTCAATTATATTTCAATAAGCTTAAGCAAATCTCAGAGTCAAATAAGAAATTATAGTATTGCATTGTACATCTCAACAGTAATTTCTCAATGAAGCTGAAAAGACATTTACAGCATGTAGAGAAAAGAGAAATCTTATACCCAGGACATATAAAGAACTACAATCATAAGAGAAAGATTTGAACAGGCACATTACTAAGGAAGAAATCCAAATAGCCAGTAAACATGTGAAAAGTGTCAATCTCATAATGGCAAAGGAAATTGGAACCACAGCAAAATAATACTACACCACCCAACAGAATGGCTAAAATGAAAGAGACAATTTTAAGTTGACTAGGAGTGGAGAAACAGGAATTTTCACTTACTACAGGGAGATTAAAAGAGCAGTTTGGAAAAGTTGTTTGACCTTATCAAGTAAAGTTGAACACAGGCCCACAAGTGACCAAGCATGTCACTTCCTGGTATATACCCTGAGAAAGGGTCATCTGCACCAAGATACATGTGCCAGAATGTTAACAGCAGTACCGTTGTTACAGCTAAAAACTGTCAGCAACCCCGTGTCCTCTATCAACAAAAAAATGGACAGATTGTCATATGATAATAGAATATGATAGAGAAATGAACAAACTACATGCAATAATATAGCTGATCTTAAAAATATGTTAAGAAACTGCTCACAAAATAATATATACTATGTTATTCCATTTTTATAAAGTTCAAAAACACGAATAAAGAATGCATAGGGACTCCTCTGGTAGCACAGTGAATAAGAATCTGCCTGCCAATGCAGGGAACTGGGATTCGATCCCTGGCCAGGTAGATTCCACATGCTTCGGAGCAACTAAGCCTGTATGCCACAGTTACTGAGCTCTCACTCTAGAACCTGTAAAACACAACTACTGAAGCCCGTGCACCCTAGAACCCCTTGCACCCTAGAACCCCGTGCTTTGCTACAAGAGAAACCAATGCAGTGAGAAGGCCACTCGCCATACCAAAGTGTAACCCCTGCTCACTGCAACTGGGAGAAAGCCCAAGCAAAGCAACGAAAATAAAGCACAGCCAAAAATAAATAAACAAAATTATAAAATTTTAAAGTAAAGACTGTCTAAAAATTTTTTTTAATGAAAGAAGGCATACTTAGGTGCTGAAACAGTAAAGAAGAACAAGGAAATAGTTACCATAAAAAAGGTGGTCACTTCTCTTGTGGCCCAGTGGTTAAAGACTGCGTGCTTCCACTGCAGGGGGGTCTGGAAAAAAAGAAAAGGAGGTTAACGGCTACCTCTAAGACAGAAGGTACTTTGTGGGGAAGGGGTTAAGACTGGGAATTCTCTTATGGTAGGAGGAAGGGAGAGAAAATAAATAAACAAAAAGCCACAGCAGAACACGATACCTGCTATGATGGTTTAGCCACTAAGTCGTGTCTGACTCTTGCAACCCCGTGGACAGTAGCCCACCAGGCTCCTCTGTCCATGAGATTTCCCAGGCAAGAGTACTAAAATGTGTTGCCATTTCCTTCTCCAGGTGATCTTCCCCACCCAGGAATCTAACTGGGGTATCCTGCATTGCTATCTGTAGAGAAAAAAAAAAAACATATTTTTTTGAGGAAAAAACACTTCCATCTGAGTGGGAAAAGTCTGTCCAGTAACCAGGTACAAATGAGAAGGAGCAATACAGGTCATGTATACAAAACACAGACTACCTGGATACAGATTACCTGAGCTGTCCAGTAATGTCCAATAGCCATTAGACCCATTTCCTATATTAGGTTGTAAACACATTACTATTCACTGTTTCCCAATACTGGTAGAAGGCACTCAGTAAATATATGATGAATAAATAAATAACTCTTCCCACTGGCCTCATACACAACTCTCTGGACACCTGGATGCCTCATACACAAATCACTGGACATATATATTTAATAACTGCTGTTTGATAGAGGTTTCCCTGGCCAAAAAGATTCATCTACTATTATTTTCAAGATTTCTCATCACCTCCATTCTGTCCCACATCTTGGTAGACAAAGAGTAAATTAATTTGGAAGGTTGAAAATAATAATTATTATTATATTTTATAACCCTTTACAACTTAGAAATAATTTTCTTAGAGGTAGTGGAATGTATTGCCAAACTCTGCCCACTCTTCTGACAATGAGAGAGTTAGAGTCAAAAGAAAAGGAAAACCATAGCCAACTAGTTCTAGACCTCAGTTTGAAAAGTGCCTCATTAGCAATATAATAGGTGGTGGTATTTAGTAACTAAGTCGACTCGTAACCCCATGGATCATAGCCCACCAGGCTCCTCTGTCCATGGGATTTCCCAGGCAAGAATACTGGAGTGCGCTGCCATTTCCTTCTCCAGGGGATCTTCCCAATCCCGGGATCAAACCCACATCTCCTGCTTTGGCAGGCAGGTTCTTTACCTCTGCTGCTACCAGGGAAGCCCATGTAACAGGTGAGAAGGTAGTTTATTCCTAAAATATATTGCTAGTCATATCATATTAACAACAAAAGTAGACTTTTCCGAGGTTAATTGTGTTGTCTCTGAGGAAAAGAGTGAGAAACTAAAGTAGGAGAAGGAATTGGAATTGGACTACTTAATTCTGCCTCTCATATGAGGCAGAGCATGACACAGCTTGGGCCTGAAGTATTGCTCAGCTCTGCTGAAACCATGAAAAGGACTCTGGGCTAAACCTGTGGGAAAACGGTGGCTCTCTGCTGAGTTTGAAATGCGGACGGCAAGATGAGGGAGAGACAGGTCAGAAATGAAGGAAGCCTCCCTGAAGGACACCATTGTTGGGAAGGCCCTCCCAAACCTGGAAGCACCTTCCACTGGGCTTTGAGGGGGTACATTCAAGTCAACAGAATCTTTGTTCCTTCTACATCGTGATAAGTTTCTGTGGCGTACCTAACCCTTTGTGGACTATTCTACTTTTCCATACAGTGGTCCAAAGGGTTTGGTCTGGGGGAGTCTGACAGGCTAGGGAAGGGACCCCCAAAGCTGTCCCTCTTCTTTGGGGTCTGGGAATGCAGGAGGAGCCTGCTAACCACAGGAAGAGCTCCTAATCAAAAATGTAATAAACAGTTTGGGCCAACAAAGGGGACTTTTTAAAAAATATACAATATGGTATGTTTTTTATTTAAGAATGTGTCTTTGTATATGTATATATCATTTAACATTGTGTAAAAAATATCAAAATAAAAACAACGTTTTGGCTTTTTAAATTTTATGTGGGAGTACAGTTAATTAACAATGTTGCGTTAGTTTCAGGTGTGCAGCATAGTGATTCAGTTATACATATACATGTGTCTACTTTTTCAAATTCTTTTCCCATATACATTATTACAGAGTATTGAGCAGAGTTCCCTGTATACAGTAGATCTCAATCGTTATCTATTTTAAAGATATCAGTGTGAACATGTAAGACAGGTATTTTAATTCTCTACCCCTGAGCTACATGGCAAATAGATGGGGAAACAGTGGAAACAGTGACAGACTTTATTTTGGGGGGCTCCAAAATCACTGCAGATGGTGACTGCAGTCATGAAATTAAAAGACGCTTACTCCTTGGAAGAAAAGTTATAACCAACTTGAAAAGTGAAAGTGAAAGTGAAGTTGCTCAGTCATGTCCGATTCTTTGCGACCCCATGGACTGTAGACTACCAGGCTCCTCCATCCATGGGATTTTCCAGGCAAGAATACTGGAGTGGATTGCCATTTCCTTCTACAGGAGATCTTACCAACCCAGGGATTGAACCCAGGTCTCCCACATTGTACGCAGACACTTTACCATCTGAGCCACCTAGACAGCATATTGAAAAGCAGAGACATTACTTTGCCAACAAAGGTCCATCTAGTCAAGTCTATCGTTTTTCCAGTAGTCGTGTATGGATCTGAGAGTTGGACTACAAAGAAAGTTGAGCACTGAAGAATTGATGCTTTTGAACTGTGGTGTTGGAGAAGACTCTTGAGAGTCCTTTGGACTGCAAGGAGATCCAACCAGTCCATCCTAAAGGAAATCAGACCTGAATATTCATTGGAAGGACTGCTGTTGAAGCTGAAACTCCAATACTTTGGCCACCTAATGCAATGGCACCCCACTCCAGTACTCTTGCCTGGAAAATCCCATGGACAGAGGAGCCTGGTAGGCTGCAGTCCATGGAGACGTGAAGAGTCGGACATGACTGAGCGACTTCACTTTCACTTTTCACTTTCATGCATTGGAGAAGGAAATGGCACCCCACTCCAGTGTTCTTGCCTGGAGAATCCCAGGGACGGGGGAGCCCGTGGGCTGCCGTCTATGGGGTCACACAGAGTCAGACATGGCTGAAGCGACTTAGTAGCAGTCTCAATGCAAAGAACTGATTCATTGGAAAAGACCCTGATGCTGGGAAAGATTGAAGGCGAGAGGAGAAGGGGACGACAGAGGATGAGATGGTTGGATGGCATCACCAACTCAATGGACATGAGTTTGAGTAAACTCCGGGAGTTGGTAACGGACCGGGAGGCCTGGCATGCTGCAGTCCATGGGGTCAAAAAGAGTCAGACACGACTGAGTGACTGAACTGAACTGAAGCTAAAAACTCATCATATCTTGCCCAATTCAAATTTAGGCCTTCCTTTATAGAAAGCACATCTTATTTCTTTAAACTCCCATATGTAAACTGCAAAAATGCAAAGATGAACATTCAAAATACCAAGATCATAATGACAATTATATCTCCTAGCAGGTGCTCATACACACTCAGGAAGATGGATTTTAACCTTTCACACCAAAATGTACAAATATGTATCTTTTTTTGGAGGGGGGTGGGCTAACCTGCCTAACCACAAAATTACCTATATTTTGTCCATTATTATAAAATTCAAAACAATGACCCCATTAAAGTAAATCAATTGATGAGTGCTATTACATTCAAAGCTCATTAGTATATATTTTTCCACATAAGGCGCTAGATTTAGAAACTGAAGCCTCCAAATATTCTAAATTAGATTAAATGGATTGAATTTTTAATAATTGTGTTTGATAAATCCCAAGGATTAAGCCACTTTCCTTGGCTATGTCTTAGTTTATCCATTTGTTAAAAAAAATGTTTAGGTATCTCTCTACTTACACTTATGCAAATAGATTATGCAATCTTGTCAATCAAGATGTATGACATTGCAAATTTGAAGAAAAGAAGTGACATGGTGCAGAGCTGTATTAATATTTTGGTCTAAGCATTATCCAACTTTATTGTATTTTAATTCTTACAATCCCAAGAGCTTTGTCTGTCATAAGTTACATTTTAACATGTTCTGTAAAATTCACACATTCCAATACATTCCCCACTGTAGACTACTCAGATCAATCCTTTAGCAGAACAGATAGATGCAGCCTTGAAACACTAGTCCGTGTCGAATTCATCTACTTCCACCCACATTCTGTCAGCCATCTCTCTCAGATTCCATAAAAAGTGAGAGGGAGGCTTCCCTACTGGGAACCATTTCAAGACAACACTGCAGGCTTGAGAGAGTAAATAAAGTGTTATTGAGATTATCTGGGCTGTACTGCATGTGACTGAGCCCCATTAAGTCGTCTTTATAAACTCCTAAGATTCTGGGGAGTGGATGCAGAGAGCCACTGTTTTCAGGCACCCAAGTAAGACAGTTCACTTGTTAAAACTGCCACCTATGAATCTGGAGTGATTGGCCTCTATCTTCAGTCTCTCCTTGCCCTCCGTTCAGGGGATCCTGTTTGGGATTTCACGTGGAGCTCTTGGAGTTTTGAATCAACAACAGATGTGGTTCCTGGGGGAGGCTGCAGTGACTGGAGTGAGTCATCACCACATGATTCTGCTCCACCTGCCTCTCATTCTGCCGAAACAGAAATCAAGCCCTGAGCCTTTGGCGTGGGAGCACTGACTCCAAGATCCTAGACTACCAGAGAACTAACCCTGCTGCTGCTGCTGCTGCTAAGTCACTTCAGTCGTGTCTGACTCTGTGCGACCCTATAGATGGCAGTCCATCAGGCTCCCCTGTCCCTGGGATTCTCCAGGCAAGAATACTGGAGTGGGTTGCCATTTCCTTCTCCAATGCATGAAAGTGAAAAGTGAAAGTGAAGTAGCTCAGTTGTGTCCAACTCTTAGCAACCCCATGGATTGCAGCCCACCAGGCTCCTCCATCCATGGGATTTTCCAGGCAAGAGTACTGGAGTCGGGTGCCATTGCCTTCTCCGGAACTAACCCTAGGGAGTATCAAATACTGAGAGTTCACACAAAAGAAACCACTGGAACACAGGACCCTGCATCACCCAACCACCAGTAGCACCTTGTGCAGGATGCCTCATCTAAACACCAAAGAAAACAAAAATACAAACCCAGTCATCAGCGGACAGGATTACCACCTCACTCAGCCTTGCCCATCAGAGGAAAAACAAAAAAATAAACAAAATTAAAAAAAAAAAAACACACACACACAGCACAAATCTCACCTTATACACAAACCACTGGACCAATCTTAGGAGGGCAGAAACCAAAAAGAAGAGAGAACTCAACCTTGAAGCCTTGAGGGAAAAGGAGACCTCAAACATGATAAGTTAAAAAAAATAATGAAAAGGCAGAGAAATACTGCACAAATGAAGTAATAAATTAGAAACACAGAAGTCCAAATAAATGAAGAAGAAATAGGTAAACTATCTGAAAAAATTTCAGAATAATGATAGTAAAGATGATCAAAAACCTTGAAAACAAAATGGAGAAAATACAAGAATCAATTTAACAAAGACCTCTTGCCTGGAGAATCCCATGGATGGAGGAGCCTGGAGGGCTGAAGTCCATGGGGTCACTAAGAGTTAGACATAACTGAGCAACTTCACTTTCACTTTTCACTTTCATGCATTGGAGAAGGAAATGGCAACCCACTCCAGTGTTCTTGCCTGGAGAATCCCAGGGACAGAGGAGCCTGTTGGGCTGCTGTCTATGGGGTCGCACAGAGTCGGACACGACTGCCATGACTTAGCAGCAGCAGCAGCAGAAGAATTAAAGAAGACAGAGACAAACAACATAATTACTGAAATTAAAAATACTCTGGAAGGAATCAATAGTGGAATATCTGAAGCAGAAGAATGAATCAGTGAGCTGCAAGATAAAATGGTGGAAATAACTTCTGAAGAGCAGAATAAAATAAAAAGAATGAAAAGAACTGAGGATAGCCTCAGGGACCTCTGGAATAATATCAAACGCACCATCATTTGAATTATAGAGGTCCCAGAAGAAGAAGAGAAAAAGAAAGGGAATGAGAAAATTGTTGAAGAAACTATAGTTGAAATTTTCCCCAACATGAAAAAGGAAATAGTCAATCAAGTCCAAGAGGCATAAAGAGTCCCATACAGGATAAACCCAAGGAGAAACACTCCAAGACACATACTAATCAAACTAACAAAGACTAAACACAAAGAAAGAATATTAAAAGCAGCAAAGGAAAAGCAATAAGTAACATACAAGGGAAAACCCATACGATTAACAGATGATCTTTCAACAAAAAACTCTACAGGCCTGAAGGGAATGGCAGGATATATTTAAAGTACTGAAAGGGAAAAATCTACAACCAAGATTACTGTACCCAGCAAGGATCTCATTCGAAGTTGATGGAGAAATAAAAAGCTTTTCAGACAAGCAAACATTAAAAGAATTCAGTACCACCAAACCAGTTTTACAACAAATGTTAAAGGGACTTATATAGTCAAGAAATACAAGGGAAGAAAAAAGAGCTACAAAATCAACCCCAAACAATTAAGAAAATGGCAATAGGAACATATATATCAATAATTACTTTACATATAAACGGACTAAATGTTCCAAGCAAAAGACACAGACTGGCTGAATGGATACAAAAACAAGACCCATATATATGCTGTCTAAGAAAAACCCACTTCAGACCTCAAGACACATATAGACTGTAAGTAAGAGGATGGAAAAACATACTCCATGCAAATGGGAAGCAAAAAAAATAAAGCTGGAGTAGCAATCCTCATATCAGACAAAACAGGTTAAACTAAAGAAGATTACAAGAGATAAGGAAGGCCACCACATAATGATCAAGGGGTCAGCCAAAGAGGAAGACATAACAATTGTAAATATATACGCACCCAGCATAGGACCACCTCAATACGTAAGACAAACACTAACAGCCATAAAAGGAAAATTGACAGTAACACAATAATAGTAAGAGACTTTAACACCCCACTCACACCAAAGGGCAGATATTCAAAATGGAAAATTAATAAGGAAACACAAGTCTTAATGATACATTAGATGAGGTGGATCTCATTGATATCTTCAGGACATTCCATCCAAATACAGAATACACCTTCTTCTCAAGTGCACCTGGAACAGTCTCTACATCTTGGGTCACAAATCAAACCTCAGTAAATTTAAGAAAGTTGGAATCATATCAAGCATCTTCTCCGACCATGACGCTCTGAGCTTAGATATCAATTACATGAAAAAAAAACTGTAAGAAACACAAACATATGGAGATTAAACAATAGGTTTCTAAATAACTAACAGGTTACTGAGGAAATCAAAAGGGAAATCAAAAAATTTCTAGAAACAAATGACAATGAAAACACTATAACTCAAATCTATGGGATGCAGCAAAAGCAGTTCTAAGAGGGAAATTTATAGCAATACAATCCTACCTCAAGAAACAAGAAAACATTGAATAGAAAACCTAAATTTACACCTAAAACAACTGGAAAAAGAAGAACAAAAACCCCAAAAATTAGTAGAAGGAAAGAAATCATAAAGATTCGAGCAGAAATAAATAAAAAGAAAAAAACCATAGTAAAGATTAATAAAACTAAAAGCTGGTTCTTTGAGACGATAAACAAAATTGACAAACTTTTGGCCAGACTCATCAAGAAAAAAAGAATAATCAAATCAACAAAATTAGAAATGAAAAAGGAGAGGTTACAACAGACAGTGCAGAAATACAAAGAATTCTAGGGGACTCTTATGAACAACTATATGGTGATAAAATGGATAACCTGCAATAAATGGATGGATTCTTAGAAAAGTTCAATCTTCCAAGACTGAACCAGGAAGAAATAGAAATTATGAACAACCCTATTACAAGCACTGAAATTGAAGCTGTGATCAAAAAATTCCCAAAAGCCTAGGACCAGATGGCTTCACAGAATTCTATCAAACATTTAGAGAAGAGCTAATGCCTATCCTTCTAAAACTCTTTCAAAAAATTGCAGAGAAGGAACACTTCCAAACTCATTCTACAAGGCCATCATCACCCTGATACCAAAACCAAAGACAACACAAAAAAAGAAAACTACAGGCCAATATCACTGATGAACATAGATGCAAAATCCTCAACAAAATTTTACCAAACAGAATTCAGCAACATATCAAAAAGCTCATTCACCAACCCATCAAAAAGCTCATTCACCATGATCAAGTTGGCTTTATTCCAGGGATACAAGGATTCTTCAATATACACAAATCAATCAGTGTGACATACCATATTGACAAACTGAAAGATAAAAACCATATGGTAATCTCAATAGATGCAGAAAAATCCTTTGACAAAATTCAGCACCCATTTATGATTAGAACTCTTCAAAAAAATGGACATAGAAGGAACTTGCCTCAACATAGTAAAGGCCATATATGATAATCCTACAACAAACATTCTCAATGGTGAAAAACTGAAAGCATTCCCCCTAAGATCAGGAACAAGACAAGGGTCCCCCCTTTCCCCTTTTATTCAACATAGTTCTGGAAGTCCTAGCTCCAGAATCAGAGAAGAAAAAGAAATAAAAGAAATCCAGGTCAGAAAAGAAGTAAAGCTCTCACTGTTTGCAGATGACATGATACTGTACATAGAAAATCTGTTTCTGTTACTGAAAAATTACAAGAGCAATTTTTGTAACAGAAAATTATGAGAGCTAGTCAGTGAAATTAGCAAAATTGCTGGATACCAAATCAATACACAGAAATCACTTGCATTTCTATATACTAACAATGAAAAATCAGAAAGAGAAATTAAGGAATCAATCTCAGTCACCACTGCAACAAAAAGAATTGAATATCTAGGAATAAACTTACTAAAGAGACAAAAGAACTGTACACAGAAAATTATAAGACATTAATGAAAGAAATCAAAGATGATATAAACAGTCCATGTTCCTGGGTAGGAAGAATCCATATTGTGAAAATGACTATACTGCCAAATGCAATCTACAGATTCAATGCAATCCCTATCAAATTACCAGTGACATTTTTCACAGAACTAGAACAAAAACTTTCACAATTCATATGGAAACACAAAAGACCCAGAACAGCCAAAGCAGTCTTGAGAAAGAAGAATGGAGCTGGAGGAATCAATCTTCCTGACTTCAGATTATATAACAAAGCTACAGTCATCAAGATAGTATAGTACTGGCACAAAAACAGAAACACAGACCAATGGAACAAGATAGGCCGGAAATAAACCCATGCACCTTTGGGAACCTTATATTTGACAAACGAGGCAAGAATATACAGTGAGGCAAAGACAGCCTCTCAATAAATGGTGCTGGGAAAACTGGACAGCAACATGTAAAAGAATGAATTAGAACACTTCCTAACCCCATACACCAAACTCAAAATGGGTTAAAGTCCTAAATGTAAGACCAGAAAGTATAAAACTCTTAGAGGAAAACATAGGCAGAACAGTCGATGACATAAATCAAAGCAAGATCCTCTATAACCCACCTCCTAGAGTAATGGAAATAAAAACACAAGTAAACAAGTGGGTCATGATTAAACTTAAAAGCTTTTGCCTAGCAAAGGAAACTATAAACAAGGTGAAAAGACAACCCTCAGAATGGAAGAAAATAATGGCAACTGACATTAGTTTCCAAAATACACAAGCAGCTTAAACAACTCAAACCAGAGGAACAAACAACGCAATCAAAAAGTGGGAAAAAGACCTAAACACACATTTCTCCAAAGAAGACATAGAGATAGCTAACAAACACATGAAAAGATGCTCAGCATCGCTCATTATTAGCGAAAAACAAATCAAAACTACAATATCACCTAACCTCACACCGGTCAGAATGGCCATCATCAAAAAGTCTACAAACAATAAATGCTGGAGAGAGTGTGGAGAAAAGGGAATGCTCTTGCACTGTTGGTGGGAATGTAAATTGATATAGCCACTATGGAAGACAGTATGCAGATTCCTTAAAAAACTAGGAATAGAACCACCATATGACCCAACAATCCCACTCCTAGTCATGTACCCTGAGGGAACCAAAATTGAAAAAGACGCATGTATCCTATTGTTCACTGAAGCACTATTTACAATAGCTAGAACATGGACTCAACCTAGATGTCCATCAACAGATGAATGGATAAAGAAGTTGTGGTACATATACACAATGGGATATTACTCAGCCATAAAAAGGAACACCTTTGAGTCAGTTCTGATGAGGTGGATGAACCTAGAAGCTGTTATACAGAGTGAAGTAAGTCAGAAAGAGAAAGATAAATATCATATTCTAATGCATATATACAGAATCTAGAAAAGTAGTACTGAAGAATTTACTTACAGGGCAACAATGGAGAAACAGACATAGAGAATAGACTTTATGCACATGGGAAAGGGGAAGGAGAGGGTGAGATGTATGGAAAGAGTAACATGGAAACTTATATTACCATATGTAAAATACATAGCCAACAGGAGTTTGCTGTATGGCTAAGAAACTTAAACAGAGGCTCTGTATCAACCTGGAGGGGTGGGATGGGGAGGGAGTTGGGAGGGAGGTACAAAAGGGAGGGGATATATGTATACCTATGGCTGATTCAGGTTGAGGTTTGCCAGAAAACAACAAAATTCTGTAAAGCAATTATCCTTCAATAAAAAAATTTTTTTTAAAGTGAGAGGGAGGGAAAGAAGAAAAAGATTTTATTTAATGCAGGCATTAACAATGGTCTCTCCTCTTTTCCTGCCTCCCCACTCCTATGGCTAATGATAACACACAGGGCATGCACTCTGTTATCATAAAAATAACCTTATTCATTCAATCATTCCATCAACAGGTATTTACGGAGCACTAACTGCCCACTTTTATACCCAGTGCCTTGGAGAATACATGGCAAGCACAAAGCAGGCCTGCGATTAATGATTTTATGAGGACGTTGGACAAACAAGTTAACAAGGAAAGTATATCATATTACTAAATGATATGATACTAGTAATAAGTGTTATAAAAATTTAGGGTGATATAAAGTCTATAATGTGTTTAACTCAACCAGGTAATAGATGTGTAAAGTTTAATCATAAAAGGACTTAATTAACTTTTAAATTATATTATTTTGTTACTGTGAGTGTTGGAAACACATAACCAGAATGTTCTAAACAATGTACAGAAAATTTCCCTTTTTTGAGTTGTAGTCCTCTGCTCCCTGCTGGCTATTCCAATCTTTGTAGGTATTCACAATTGACAGCTTTGGGTATATCTTTCTCAACTTGAACTGTGCACTTGAAGATATACTTTATCTTAAAAATAAAAATGTATGATCTTAAGAAATGTACAGAGGCTATAATTCAGTCGCTCAGTCGTGTTCAGCTATAAGACCTGTGGAAAAAACAGAGTAGCTGATATTTGTGTAATTTTCAAGGCATTTTTGCATTCAGTTCAGTTCAGTTCAGTCGCTCAGTCATGTCCAACTCTTTGCGACCCCATGAATTGCAGCACGCCAGGCCTCCCTGTCCATCACCAACTCCCGGAGTTCACCCAAACTCACGTCCCTCGAATCGGTGATGCCATCCAGCCATCTCATCCTCTGTCATCCCCTTCTCCTCCTGCCCCTAATCCCTCCCAGCATCAGAGTCTTTTACAATGAGTCCATTTTTGCATTACTTCTTCTAATTGTAATAACTCTCTGAGAGGTGCACAGAGAAGACACTATCTCAGTTTTTTGTTGAGGAAATTAAGGCTCAGAGTAGGGACATGAAATGCCCAAGAAGACATACCCTGTAGGTGGCAGAGGAAAGATTAGAAATTAGGTCTTTTGACATCTCAACTAAGACTCTACCCTTACCATAATAGTGTGAGTCTGTTTTCCAGGTACTTGTAAAATGGAATGAATAAAGAAATAAGGTATCTCACTCCCTTTTCCTGTGTATGGGATTAACCACAAGAAAGTTAGAGATCTTTACTTTTCTTTCCTACAGTCTCTTAGCATCTACTCCAATGCCTGGCTCCTATTAGGTGGCCTCAGGAAACATTTGTTGAAGATGTCAACTCTATACAACATTTTGGGGAAAGCTTGATTTGTTTAAAGCAGAGGTTCCCAGAAACCCATCTATAGGTTAGTGCTTGGCTAGCTAAATATGCATTTTATTTTTAAAAAAATATTTATTTTTGGCTGCATTGGGTCTTAGTTGCCACACAGAAGATCTTTCTTTGTGGCTCTCGGGTTCAGTAGTTGCCTCAAGGCATGTGGGATCTTAGTTCCCTGACAAGGGATGGAACCATAGTCTTATGCATTGCAAGGTGGTTTCTTAACCGCTGGACACCAGGAAAGTCCCTAAATCTGCATTTAAAAATTACATATCTCAGAGCCGCATCCGTGGAAATTTTAACACAGGCAGTCTTGAGTGACTGCCTTGAGTGACCAGGTCTTGAGTGACCAGGAATCAATGTTTTTAAAATGATCCTGTGATGATTCTAATGAGCCTTTGGATTTAGAAACCTCTGGTTTTTAAAGTATCTTGCTTCTCTTTATTCCTCCCTCCCTCCACCTTAGTCTCTAGAGGGAAGTCAAAAAAGCAGATGAGAAGAGAAAAGTAAAGATGAATGAATATGTGGCCCTATAAACTCACTCTTGGGAGAGAAACTGCCCCAGGTCCCAATGGTTTTCCAGTTTTCAATTCTAATCCCTTATGAGCCCAGGTTCTCTTTCATCCTTTAGATTCATTTATTTAAGTATTCATTTAGAAACATGCCAGGTGCTGGGGAAATAGCAGCTAGCCGTCAAAGTCGCTGTGTCCAGAGACAACAAATGCTATGAGGAAAAGTACAGCAAGATAAGAGGACGGAGAGGGGCAAGAGGGATGAAACTTTTTAGCCAGGGAAGGCCTATCCAAAATGAGTTTCAGGAGATACCTCTGGGCCTCCCCTGGTGGCTCAATAATAAAGAACCCGCCTGCCAATGTAGAAGACATGGGTTCAGTCCGGAAGATCCCATATGCCAAGAAGCAACTACTATTGAGCCTGTGCTCTAGAGCCCTGGAATCGCAACTATTGAGCCCATATGCCACAACTACTGAAGTCCTCATGCCCTAGAGCCTGTGCTCTGCAACGAGAGAAGCCACGGCAACAAGAAGCCGACACACTTGCAATGAACAGTAGCCCCCGCTCGCCGCAACTAGAGAAAAGGCCCACACAGCAACAAAGACCCAGTATAGCAAAAATGAATAAATAAAATTATTTTTTTTTTAAAGCAAAAGCAATACCTATGTACCCCCATAATAAATTTGAGAAAATAGATAGGGACTGAGGCATCATTGGAGTATCCAGTGGCCCAACAACCATCTATTAACAGATAGGCTGGCCAGAACTCCTCTACCACTACTATGCGACACTTGTAGCCTCTGCAGGTACATTTAATGAATCTTAATGATCTTTGCATTGTTTGCTCCAGATTTAAAGCAGCGGGTAGGAATCCCCAGAAGGTCCAGCGGTCAGGACTCCATGCTTCCACTGTTGAAGTCCCTGGGGTTCAATCCCTGGTCCAGAAGCTAAGATCCCACAAGTCTCGTGGCATCGCCAAAAAAAGAAAAAGGAGGAAGCACAAGGTGAGTGAAGCTGCAAGGTGAAGTCTAAGGCCACCTGCCAGTACTCCACCTGCAGTGTGCAGGAGAAAGGAACTCTCTCTGGGGGCAACCAAGAAGAGGATCCCAGCATGGACTCCCCAAAAGCTGCCATCTCATGAGAGAGTCCCCTGGTAGAAGGCCTTGTATACTGCACAATCAAAAAAGACACAATATCACCATAGTTTCTCTTTCTTACAACTCAAGTAGTCATAATATAACCCCCTGAGGAAGGCTGTAGCCCTGTAACTCTGTAATCAACAGAGTGCAAAATTCTATTCTGTCCTGGGACACTTAATAAGCATTAACTAGGCACAGTGCCAGGATGTTAAAGACCCAAATGTGTAGAGGAAGAAAATAGATTCTTGACTTAATGATCCTTAAAGCCTAGATCATCTTTTAACCTCAGATATGCAGATGATATCTGAGGGCTTCCCTGTGGCTCAGCTGATAAAGAATGCCTGCAATGTGGGAGACCTGGGTTTGATCCCTGGGTTGGGAAGATTCCCCTGGAGGAGGGCAAGGTAACTCACTCCAGTATTCCTGCCTGGAGCATCCCCATGGACAGAGGAGCCTGGTGGGCTGCCATCCATGGGGTAGCAAACAGTATGACATGACTTAGCTACTGAACAACAATAACATCAAAGGTCTAGATGGGGAAACAAAACATATATAAAATTTTTCAAAATAAGACAGCATATCTCATTGGCCAAAAAAGTGTTACTGCTAATGTGAAACAGTTGGATATAGTGCGTTAAAACCCTTGCTCTAAAACTAGACTGCCTGAGTTTGAGTTCTGCCTCCATCCCTTACTAAGGGCAAAACTCTGTGAATGTTAGTTTCTTTGCACCTCAATTTTCTCATTTATAAAAATGTGGATAATAGGGCTTACCTGGTCTGGTAAAGAATCTGCCTGCCAGTGCAGGAGACCAGGGTTTGATCCCTGGTCTGGGAAGATCCCACATGCCATGGGGCAACTAAGCCAGAACGCCGCAACTACGAGCTGTGCTCTAGCATCCCAGAGCCGCCAACTACTGAGCCCGTCTCTGCAACAGAAGTCACTGCAATGAGAAGCCCTGCACCACAGCTAGAGAGTAACCCCCCTCACCACAACTGCAGAAAGCCCACGTGCAGCAACGAAGACCCACCAGAGCCAAAAACGAAAATAAATAATTAGATAAATCTTCTTTTAAAATGTGGATAATAAACATATCTACCTTGTAGAGTTCCAGTGAAGATTAAACTGAGATAATCCATTTAAAACCCTTCACCCTATGCCTGGTCAACACACAGCACCAACACAGGTTAGCTAAACTGTATTTAATAGCTATTATAATAGCTACTGTATTTCATCAGTATAAATTGATGAAATCGTTTGTAAGATCAGTCATTATTTTATAAATTATAACGAAAGAAAATAACTTTCAATTAAACTCTGATACAATGCTTTTCTATAACTTAGGAGTTTTCTATACAATATCATTCTCCACGCACCAAGAATGTCAGTGATGCAGCATTGCTTAAAAGAGTGCTCCCAAGGGCTTCCCTGGTTAACACGCTGTGCTTCCAATGCAGGAACCTGTGTGCACGCTAAGTCGCTTCAGTCATGTCTGACTCTTTGTGACCCCATGAACTGTAACCCATCAAGCTCTTCTGTCCATGGGATTCTCCAGGCAAGAATACTGGAGTGGGTTGCCATGCCCTCCTTCAGGGGATCTGCCCAGACCAGGGATCGAACTCAAGTCTCTTATGTCTCCTGCACTGGCAGGTGGTTTCTTTACCACTAGTGCCACCTGGGAAGCCCTTCAATGCAGGAGGTTTGGGTTCAATTCTTGGTCAGGGAGCTAAGATTCCACGTGCATCATGAGGTGTGGCCAAAAAAAAAAACAGAAAAACAGTGCTCCCACTAGTCCCCAGGATTCTCTACCACACTACTGGCATCCCTTTTATAAACCTCTCTGAACATCAGTTACATTCAACATATGTGGTACCAATAATGCCTTTAACTCAGCTGAAGTGATGACAGTTTCAACATCTATGACCATAATTACTGATAATTACATCTATGTCCACATGACTGATGATGCACGCAGAAACATCCTGATTTCAGAGACGTTAATGCGTTTGAAAAAAAGTTGGATTCTTAGAACTCTTTTAAGTATTATGATTTACAAAATTCTAAGGAACTCAAAGCCAGGAGTTTGTTTAGGAGCTCAAATTTTGCAGTTTTATAAACCAAAAGGACAAAAAGCAATAGCTTTGACAGATGTTTGCAATGAATCATCTTTGTTGCTGTAAACTTGTAGAAAACTGTTAAAATTGTTACTATAGTGAACACTAAAAGGAAAGTATTTTCAGGACTGCCAGGCCAAACTGATGTGCGAAAAGTTTCCTCAGAATCTAAGAAGTGTAAAAGTGGAAGGGAAACATGTGAGACTTCCCTCTATTCCTTCCACATCACTCTGACCTCTAAAAGTCACCCAGGGAATTCCCTGGCGGTCCAGTAGTTAGGACTCCGCATTTCCACTGTAGGGGGCCTGGGTTCTGTCCCCTGTAGGGGAACTTAGACCCTACAAGCTGCATGGCATGGTCAAAAGTAAAATAAAGGTCATCCAGCCTTTTTAGAAAACTCATCCAGTGAGAGTAAACTCAAAACTTTCAAAGGTAGTTTGGGGACTTCCCTGGCCATCTAGTGGTTAAGACTCTGTGCTCCCAATGCAAGGGACACAAGTTCGATCCCTCATCAGGTAACAAAAACAGCAACAACAAAAAACTAACTTTCCAAGGAAGTTTATCTCATTTTAGGGAAATTCTGCTCATAGTTCTTCTGTATATTAAAAAAACAAAATCCGTACTTCCATGCCATCCACCTCTTGGCCCCAGTCCTTTACTTTAGAACTATGCCCTCAAACATAATCACTTCATTCCACCTCAAGTTCTCCCCTCAACATCCTTCACCTCACCTCCCCACCTCTTTTAGCCACATCTTCTCCCTTCCAAGGTCCATCAATTCTGAGGGTCAACAATAAGAGCTGAGATCAGCTGTGCAGTTCTTCTGCTGGGCCTATATGGAATCACACAGCTGTCACCATCTGGCAGCTGGACTGGGCTGGTGGTCTAGGATGGCCTCACTCATATGTCTAGTGGTTGTCCTGGCTGTCAGCACCATGTCTCTGCATGTTGTCTGTTGTCCCCAAGGGGTCTGGTCTACTTTACCAATAGCATCACGACTACAAGAAAGTGAGAACAGAAACTACAAGCCCTTGTAAAACCCAGGCTCAGAACTCACACAGTGACAGCTCTTCCATGTTTTCTTTGTCAAAACAAGAACAGGCCAGCTTAGACTAAAGAGGTAGATAAGCAGACTTCACTTCTCGTTAGGAGGAGCAATTCAAAGCGGTGTGAATACCAGCAAGTGCTTAGCATTTTACTTCGCTTACTTTCCTCAGCAACCTATGGAATAGGCACTGTTATTGTCATGTTAGATATCAGCAGGGCTGATACACTTATAAGGTGGGACTTGAAAGTTATAATTGGGAAAACTACTATTGTTTCTCCACTTTCCATTCAAACCAGTTCTGTAGGGATGAAATCTAAGGCAAGTCCTATGACTTTTGTGGTCACTCTTAGAAAACAAAAAGTCTGCTTTTCAGGTTTCTGAAACAGTCTTAGTCCAGTAATTAAAATGCCCAGTCCTACGTAATAGGTTGATTTCCAACTTCTCACTTTGCAATCATTATAACACTAATTGATTCAGACAAGACTCATCAGTGGATGCTAAATATTCCTGGTGAAAATTTGATGAGGAGGAGGAGATTTATAGTGTCTCAAAATACCTTTTTCAAAATCATTATTCATTTCAAACAGGAAAATGGTCACTTTATGATGGAGAGACCTGCCAGACACTGCCTTATCCAAGCAAGCGAAGTTAACACGAATAATAATGGGACAAACTGACACCAAGTGCCTCCTGATGTGATGTACGAAGAAGGGCACAGCATCAGTTTGTGAAACAGTCCTGCTCAGAATGCGAATTTTCAACTTAATCATGAAGAAACATCCAATAAACTCAAATTGGGGAATGTTATGCAAAATAAATGACCTATATAATCTTAAAAGTGTCAAAGGTCATGAAAGACAAAAAATGCTGAAGAACTGGCCAGGTTAAAGAAGAATAAACACACAGGAGGGCTTCCCAGACAGCGCAGTGGTAAAGAATCTGCCTGCCAGTGCTGGAGACAAAAGAGATGTGGATTCAATCCCTGGGTCAGGAAGATCCCCTGGAGGAGAAAATAGCAACCCCCTCCAGTATTGTTGCCTAGAAAATTCCATGGACAGAGGAGCCTGGCGGGCTATACAGTCCAGGGGGTTGTAAAGGCTTGGACACAACTGATAGACTGTGCACACATACACAAACATACATGTAATACATGAGACACTAAATGTAATACACGAGAGGGACTCACTTTAGCGGTAAGACCTCACAGGATACTGACAGTGACCATTCTCTTCTAATTCCCAGCCTTCCCCTTGTGATAGGGTGTAGTTAGCAAAAGTTGGGGAATTTGCTTAACCTCCTCCTCTTCAACTCTTGATTTGGCGATTTTATCCATCATTTTGGAACTGGGGATAGTTGGTAATGTTAGGTAGGTAGAACAGGGAAAAGGAGTCCAAAATGGCGGTGGCTAAAAGACAAGGAAGGTCAAAGGAAGGTCCGAGGACCAGAATGAAGACTTCAGGCAGAACAAACAGCACTCCTGGCTAAGCCCAATTTGCATAGGGCAGGCCCAAGTAGAGGAAAAAACATATAAAAGGAGAAGCCAAAGCGCTTTCTCACGGACTCTCTCTCCCGCGTGCGTGCGCTCTTCTCTCTCTCTCTCTCTCTCTCTCTCACACACACACACACACACACACACACACACTCTCCTGCTATCTTCCAAATAAAATAGAACTGTAACACTGACTTGCCTAAGAGCTGTAGCACGGTTTGTCCAAGACCCAAGAGCTGTGACGCGCGAAGGCTTTAACGTCCGTCGCTCCAAATCTTTGTTGTGACGAGACAAAGAACCGAGGAACATACACTCGCATTTAGGGGGGACTCATTTAAAATGGGGACAAGAAACTCTATTTTAAAATACCATTATATGAGGGACTTCCCTGGTGGTTCTGTTGCAAGAAGGGGGACCCCTTCCAGGGCCCAAAAATGGGCTCTTGTCTAACACTTGGAAATGAATTGTCCGAGGAGACACATGTGCTGTCAAAGCAAGAGATTTATTGTGAAAGGGTGGAGAGCAGTAGGGTAAGGGAACCCAGGAGAACTGCTCTGCCACATGGCTTGCAGTCTCAGGTTTTATGGTGATGGGATTAGCTTCCAGGTTGTCCTTAGCCAATCATTCTGACTCAGAGTCCTTCCTGGTGGTGCACGCCTTGTTCAGCCAAGATGGATGTCAGAGAGAAGGATTCTGGGAGGTGGTCGGACATGTGGTGTCTCCTTTTGACCTCTCCTGAATTCTTCCGGTTGGTGGTGGCTTATTAGTTCCGTGTTCCTTAGCAGGACCTCCTGTCCTAAAACAACTCATGCAAATAGTTACTATGGTGCCTGGCCAGGGTGGATGGTTTCAATCAGTGTGCTTCCCCTAACAACTCCCCCCTGAGAGACTTCATACTCAAGATGCTTCTTGGGAATTAGGGCGAAGGTCTCTTTCTTCTGTAACTTCTTCCTGCTGTGCATGGGCGTAGGCCTGCCTAGCAGAGCAGAAGTCTCTCTCTACCTGATCTAAGTCAAGGTATTTTTTTTCCTGAAACCAGCATTCACCCTTATAATAACAGCAATTTAGTTTGAAACTGTTGGCTCCTCTCAGAGATGAAATAGACAGGGACCAAACAGGAAGCAACATTTGGGGTAAGGACTGCAGGGGTTGTGACTTTTTTTTTTTTTTTTTTGATTGGTTGGTGGTGAGGCAACAGAGCTGTGTTCCAGGAATCTTGTGTTTAGACTGAAGTTACCATCCTCCACCTGGGTGGGGGCTCCAGTTCTGTAGAAGAACTCAAAGACATTGTTATGCATATTTCTTTGAGTAGGAACTGGGACCCTGTCTCAAGGCTATCACCATTTGATTGTTTCTCCTGTTTCTGTATCCCCTCCCTTCCCTGATTAGCAACTGTTTGAATCCACCCTTTGGAACTCAGGGGAGGTCAAGAAGGCTGAATGAAGCCTATATCCTACGAACAAGAAATGGAGAACACAGAACTGATCTCTACTCCAGAGCCCCACAGAGTCCTGTTCAGTTTTAATTTAGGGAACTGGGCAATTATGACTGTGATAACTTTCTGTCAAAATGGGGCATAGGACTGTCTCAGCTTGGAGAAGAGACACTGAATTGGAAGTATTCCTGAGTTCCAAGTCCTAGATCTGAGCCTTATATGATTAAAAAGCTCAGTCTCTTGGTCTGCCATTTTGTTGTAACAGACCCAAATAGAAGTAGCTGGAGAAGGGAAGGGATTGAAAGAGTCTTTAGGGCCTAGAAAAGAAAACAACAGTCTCAAAGGCCCTTGCTGAATCATCTAACTTCGGAGAAAACAAAACAGAACTTTAGGTCCCGCCCTGATGCTCCAGGCTGGTTGCATCTATCTGGGACTTATCATGCCCTGTCCAGAAACCTTCCACCCCCTACACCTGCCCAGAAGACTTATCACTCCCTGCAACTACAAATGGCCATCTCAACTAAAGTATACCCAAAACATCCCGCCTGATTAACGTTTCCCTTATCGCTTATACAAACCTCTCTATAAATATGGAGCCTCCCTGATCCCTCTCCAGCTCAGCCTGGTCCTTAGGTCCTTAGACTGTCACCCCTCCTTGCCTGAATAAAGGTAACCTACTTCTGTTGTGGTCGTCTTTCCTCTTTCTGCCTCGCCCGAACTATACCTTACAGGGATAACTGGAATTTTAATCAAAATAAATCTCATTTCTCTTTAGAAGAATAGTCCTGAATCCCAGTCTGGACCTGGCACTTCCGGGAGACTTGTAGCCAGGTAGCCAGTTGCCTAGTTTTATAAAAAGTAAGGTGACAGTTACTAGCTTCCAGCAGACATTGTTTTGAGAATGGTGGCATCTAAGCCTGACACGACTCAGAAAATTCAAGTGTTTAGCAATACAAGGTCTAATCTGAAATTACATCATAGTGTCACCTAGTGACATTTCCCAGGATCTCTGAACCATAGCCACTCTATTTTGACTTTTTAATTGTAAAATTTTTCTTAATAGTCAAAGCAGATGTCACCAGTAATGAGGTCAGTGTTTTTTTAGGTATGAGAAGATGTAAGAATTAGAACTCATAAAATCTTCTCCTGAAAAGATCTAACTATCAGAAGGCCTGTTCTGCCAGTTTTTCCCAGAGCACAGAGTGCCTCATTTCTGATTTTCACCCTGAACTCCTTTCAGGGGCGTTGAAAGTCAGCAGTTGCAGTGGCCATGATTTAATCTTTGTAGACGAAGATGGCAAGTATCAGTTTTCAGTTAGCAGAGCCCCTTTTTGCTCATAAAATTGACCATGATTTTGAGGGGGGCATTTCATGACCATTTTATCCCATGGTGCTGAGAATGTCCATTCTCACGTTTGGCATAGATTTTGTTGATAGGCCACTCAATATGTTGTTACTGGACTAGGCCATAAAACACTATCCAAAATTTTCTGGACCACCTGTCTTACTAGCCTCTTGATCCAGGAAAATATTTTCTCTTGTTGCTTCTTCTCATATCTAGAGTTACACTATTACCATCATCAATCTCATATCAGATCAGATCAGATCAGTCGCTCAGTCGTGTCCGACTCTTTGCGACCCCATGAATCGCAGCACACCAGCCCTCCCTGTCCATCACCAAATCCCAGAGTTCACTCAGACTCACGTCCATTGAGTCAGTGATGCCATCCAGCCATCTCATCCTCTGTCTTCCTCTTCTCCTCCTACCCCCAATCCCTCCCAGCATCAGGGTCTTTTCCAATGAGTCAACTCTTCGCATGAGGTGGCCAAAGTACTAGAGTTTCAGCTTTGGCATCATTCCTTCCAAAGAAACCCCAGGGCTGATCTCCTTCAGAATGGACTGGTTGGATCTCCTTGCAGTCCAAGGGACTCTCAAGAGTCTTCTCCAACACCACAGTTCAAAAGCATCAATTCTTCGGTGCTCAGCCTTCTTCACAGTCCAACTCCCACATCCATACATGACCACAGGAAAAACCATAGCCTTGACTAGACGGACCTTTGTTGGCAAAGTAATGTCTCTGCTTTTGAATATGCTATCTAGGTTGGACATAACTTTCCTTCCAAGGAGTAAGCATCTTTTAATTTCATGGCTGCAGTCACCATCTGCAGTGATTTTGGAGCCCAGAAAAATAAAGTCTGACACTGTTTCCACTGTTTCCCCATCTATTTCCCATGAAGTGGTGGGACCGGATGCCATGATCTTCGTTTTCTGAATGTTGAGCTTTAAGCCAACTTTTTCACTCTCCTCTTTCACTTTCATCGAGGCTTTTGAGTTCCTCTTCACTTTCTGCCATAAGGGTGGTGTCATCTGCATATCTGAGGTTATTGATATTTCTCCTGGCAATCTTGATTGCAGCTTGTGTTTCTTCCAGTCCAGCGTTTCTCATGATGTACTCTACATATAAGTTAAATAAACAGGGTGACAATATACAGCCTTGACGAACTCCTTTTCCTATTTGGAACCAGTCTGTTGTTCCATGTCCAGTTCTAACTATTGTTTCCTGACCTGCATACAGATTTCTCAAGAGGCAGATCAGGTGGTCTGGTATTCCCATCTCTTTCATAATTTTCCACAGTTTACTGTGATCCACACAGTCAAAGGCTTTGACATAGTCAATAAAGTTGCACCTTCTCTTCTCCGCGAACCGCTGGAAGCACGTGTAAACACCTTGGCCCCGCCACCCTCCCTGCTCTGTACCTCCCCCCACGACTCAGTGGGCTCTTGTTTCTGAGTGGCTGAGAGTCAGGCTGGAGGCTGTACCTTTACACATTCTTTATTCACAGATCCCCAGAGCTCTAGTTAATACCCCCCACCCCACTCCTTTTGTGACGTTAGGTCGTTTCAGGCGCACAGAAAAGCTGATGGAGACGTACAGAGCGTCCTTAGCTCGTCTCCCCCACCCGGAGTCTCTCTTATTTGTCTTGGATGAACCAGTGTTACGAGTCACTAAGTGAGGCTGACGGTTGATGCTGGGGTCTGCCCCTCCCGCCCCCTCTGTCTTACATCACCTTGGTGGGATCCCTCTGTACCCAGCACAGCTGATGACAGAGCGCCTGTGGGGCACACTCCGGTGCTCCTGTTCCTGTCTGCACACGTGTGTGTCAGTAACACGTATGTCACGGGAGGTGTTCTAACGAATAAACGGGGTCCTTGCGGGCAGAAAAAAAAAAAAAAGACTTAAGAGCTTTCATTAGATGTAGCCCAGTATACCTCAGGTCATCTGACTTAGTCTACTCTGTAGAATCCTTATCTTTCAAGGAAATTATATATTGGCACCACCGTCTATAAGGCACATAGCCCAGTTTTTTATTGTTACTAGGCCACCTCATGAGAAGAGTTTACTCATTGGAAAAGACGCTGATGCTGGGAGGGATTGGGGGCAGGAGGAGAAGGGGACGACAGAGGATGAGATGACTGGATGGCATCACTGACTCGATGGACGTGAGTCTGGGTGAACTCCAGGAGTTGGTGATGGACAGGGAGGCCTGGCGTGCTGCGATTCATGGGGTCGCAAAGAGTCGGACACGACTGAGCGACTGAACTGAACTGAACTGAATATCTTTAGTATTGTTGTAGCCACGCGTTCCCGGAAACAAACTCATTCAGAAGGACAGTGCAGATAGTGGAGTGAAGTTTATTACACCGGCGGGCCCAAGGCAGAGCCTCCTCTTAGCCAAGGACCCCGACCAGTTTTTGTGAAAACCTTACATACCCTAAGTGCACTTGCTCAAACCCACCTCCCCAAATTCCTTGAAATTAGTCTGGACAAGGTAAAAGAAAGATATGATCAAAGTTAACCCATGATTCATGTGTCGCAAGACTAGATAAACAGTGGATATTTATCAATAGGCCTGTGGTTGTATCCCGATAACCATAATGGAATTTACCACTTTGTTCTGTTACAGAAATAATTAGCGTATTCTTTTAGGCAACAGAGAATCCAAGAACAAGTCCTGAGGCTCTTTTATCTGGGGGTCTGGTTTTCCATTGGTATGCCATTTCTATAGACACCGGGCACAAAGTTCGGAGTCCATTGGGAGGGTGACCATGCGTGTAACCTAATGTTCGCAGCCTGGCCTAAGCTGGCGTCCAGCTCTGTCTGTTTCCTCCTTCAGTATGATTTAATTGTTTCCAACACAGAGGAGACTTTAACCTAAATTACCATAGCCTGGTGTTATCTATATAAATCCATCTCATAATTGTGGGAGATTTTATTTTTCCTTTGTTGAAACTTTTCTTGTTGCTCTGATTGAGCTTGAGTAATAGAAAAAAGCTCAAATTTATGGCCAGAGTCAGAGCAGGCATTATTAATTGGCCTGGTGAGGGGATCTCATCTAGTAATATCACAGTGATCTGAATATGACTATAATTTGTTTTTTAAGTAAATTTTTTCAGGGCCAACCAGTTAGAGTCTTGTAGTAGAGAAATTTACCAACGTAACCCAGAACTAGACACAGGTAATTGGCCACAAACCCAACAATTGGATTGATTTCTAAAACTAGCATAGGATCAGGCCTATGATAGAAAAGCATTTGATTTATATGCAAAGGTCTAAGAAGTCAAGAAAACATTATAAATGATCATACGAATCAGGTCCAGCATCTTGGGCAAGCTGTCTACCTCGGATGTCATCTTCTCATCCTGGTGTAGTGTAGTTTTCTCCTGATGAAATGAGTCTTACTACATGCAGACCTCCATTAAAAAATTGGGATTTAACATTTATTGAAACATATTTTTCTCCCTAAAATTACCCTCATTTTTATCAAATATAACCAAATTAAGGCTAGTTTGTTTGCAAAATAGGTCTGTTCTCACTAATTTTGGTCTGATGATTTATATAACTGTTAGGTAGGTAGACTAGGGAAAAGGAGTCCAAAATGGTGGTGGCTAAAAGACAAAGAAGGTCAGAGGAAGGTCCGAGGACCAGAGTGAAGACTTCAGGCAGAACAAACAGCACTCCTGGCTAAGCCCAATTTGCATAGGGCAGGCCCAGGTGGAGGAAAAAACATACAAAAGGAGGAGTCAAAGCACGCGCTCTCTCTCTCCTTCTCTTCGAGTCTTTGGGTTGACGTGCCCTCACGCTTCGAGGATGGATTCTCCTGCTATCTTCTAAATAAAATAGAGCTGTAATCACTGCAGATGGTGACTGCAGCCATGAAATTAAAAGATGCTTACTCCTTGGAAGGAAAGTTATGTCCAACCTAGATAGCACATTCAAAAGCAGAGACATTACTTTGCCAACAAAGGTCCGTCTAGTCAAGGCTATGGTTTTTCCAGTAGTCATGTATGGATGCGAGCGTTGGACTGTGAAGAAAGCTGAGCAGTGAAGAATTGATGCTTTTGAACTGTGGTGTTGGAGAAGACTCTTGAGAGTCCCTTGGACTGCAAGGAGATCCAACCAGTCCATTCTTAAGGAGATCAGCCCTGGGATTTCTTTGGAAGGAATGATGCCAAAGCTGAAACTCCAGTACTTTGGCCACCTCATGCGAAGAGTTGATTCATTGGAAAAGACTCTGATGCTGGGAGGGATTGGGGGCAGGAGGAGAAGAGGAAGACAGAGGATGAGATGGCTGGATGGCATCACTGACTCGATGGACGTGAGTCTGGGTGAACTCCAGGAGTTGGTGATGGACAGGGAGGCCTGGCGTGCTGCGATTCATGGGGTCGCAAAGAGTCGGACATGACTGAGCAACTGAACTGAACTGAACTGAACACTGATTTGCCTAAGAGCTGTAGCACGGTTTGTCCTAGACTCAAGAGCTGCGACGCCCTGAGGGCTTTAATGTCTGTCACTCCAAATCTTTGTTGTGACGAGACAAAGAACTGAGGAACATACACTAGTGAGACATAACCATAATTGATTATAGACTTTTTATTTTGCTGAAACATTTATAGAGTCTCAGACTGAACTTTTAAAATAAAACAGGGCTGGGAAGCTCACACCAAAGGCTTATCACAGATTTTGCCTAACAAATCTAAGTGAATTCTTTCCTTTTTAAGGTCTCAAAAATTCTTTGAGACTTTTGTACCTGTTAGCGAGATAACCTTCCTAATTCATTTGATAAACATACTGGAAACCTAAGAGTTTCTAACTTCTGGAGGAATCAGAGAGAAAATAATTGTTTTGTTTATAATATGTAATTTTACCGAAGTATTGTCATAATTAGTTTGAGAGGAAGGTTTTTCCTACTCCTGGAAAACATAAGATTCAAACCCATAATTTTTCAGACAGAAACCATAAAAGTTATAAGCATATTTGCTGGTTCATTCAGTCCTTTTGTTAACTTTTGTGAAGTCATCATGTTTTCCATTAGAATACCAGTACATATCAGAATGTTAAGAACTCCGTATAATTTCTAGGATATCTGTATTAGTAATTTTACGATACATTATAACATGAGCAGATTTATTACTCATTTGATAATCTTTTTCATGTAATTTAACCAACCAAATAAACGCAGTTTAATATCTCTCTTTGGGATGTTTCAGGGGCCCTCCGAAGCACCCCAAAGTTAGCTAGAGGTCAAAAGAGCTTCAAAAGAATTTGATTTAGGAAGTTTTATCAAAAAGATCAATTAAAAGGGTTTAGAACATTTGGTCAGATTTAGTCAACGTTGATGGGTGTATCATTTAGCTTGTTGATATGTGACAATGGGCATAAATACCAAGGCTCAAGGTCTAGTGAAAGTCAGCTCCGCCATCTTGGACCTAATTGGCTCTAACCAGTTTTCTTATGGCTGTGTCATTCCTAACAAAATCCATTTATCTAACTAATTGTAATCCAATTTTAGAAAATCCTGATCATACATAACTCTTTTTAGTATTTTTCATATCTTTTTTTTAAACTGAAAACACACTTCCTACTTTCCTTTAGCAACCAAGAACTAACTTTTATATTAGCATTTTATAGATTGGTGAGCATAAATACCAGTGATAATTTCTAAAACCCTTTCTTTCTTAGAACGTTTTAGGATGGCACCAAACATTATTCACTTATAGTCCCATATCTCTTCGTTTCTCTGTAAAAGGAAATTAGTGTTTAGCAGTAAGTATTTCAAAACCTTATTTGGAAATCACCTAACTATTCAATAGACTTCTAACACTTAGCACACTTAGCACAACCCTTAGAAATTCAAGTTACGTCAATCTGGAGAGACTATTTTAGACAGATATTCTTAAAGAATAATTATTCTTAATAGAGCTTATCTAAAAGCTCATATCTCATTTACATTTTTTTTAGAAGTTTCTTCACTCGAGGTGATGTCTTTGTTGACAAACTTGTAACTGATAAACTTGTAAATATGGTAATATTTAACATATATTAAACCTAGGTACAATGAAAATATTCTACTTAATGTTAATCACTCTAAGACATGTCTATATTAGATAGATCAACAAACATTAATATCAGGTATTTAATACTGAATATTTCTCAGTTCACATGAACCTGGAATTTATTGCTTAATTCAGAATTATTTGATTTGTAAGCGCTTACCTTTGTTTAAGCCAATTAAATAGAGCTCATTTATAAGTTAACCTCAAAAATATTACCCAGAGACAAAGACATACCAAGACATATTTAGACAGACAGTGCAAGATCTAGCTTCATTTTTTAAGTTTTTAGCCATGAATTACATATTACAATATAAAATTTACTAGTTTATAAAAAACAGTTGGAATAAATACAACTTTTAAAGACTTTTTCCCATTTTTCCTCAGTCTCAGGGGTTAGAGATGGTCTAGATAAGTGTTCCTGAGAACAGAGTCAAAGCCCTGGTCTCAATGCACAGGGAAAGAAAATGAAGTTCTAACAAAATGGTGGCAGGTCTAAGCCAAATGGTAGCCAGACAAAACAAAATGGCCATCAAAAATCACAACACAGAACACAGAGTTAAAACACACATATAGACCTGGCAGTCCTCATCAGACACTCCCTTAAATACAAGAATACAGTCTTTCAGAAAACCTCCTATAAAGACACAGAACTTCAGATCCAAGTACTAACAGAGTAAATGAAAATATCTCAGGTCTTCAAACATTTCAAAGGGAGGAATTGGAAGCCAGATTGAAAGAAGGGGAAGGAAGAGGGAGAGGGGGGTGAAAGGGGTGGCCTTGCAGACGTCTCCTGCCACCTGCAGATACCCAGGCATTATAGGACTTTACCCTGGGCCTCCAGAGAAGGGAGGACTGGAACTCGGCCCTACCAGAAATCAGACCAGAACAGAACCAGAATTCGAGTTCTCTGCCAAGACGAGGTGATCAGTCTCCAATCCTCAGCTCAGGCTGGGGCCCTTCAACCAGATTCCTGCGTCCAGGACCGGAGGACTAGAAAAACGGGGAAGGATAGGAAGGGTTAAGGAGAGGAAAGAGAGAGGGAAGGGGAGGGAGGTCAATAAAGTCTCTTGTTCCTCACCGGTCGGGACACTCTGGCCAGTTGTCCGTGTCAGGAGGAGACCAGGGACAAAAGGGTCCCAGTTGCAGCCACTGAGTCTGGTCCATTGGCAGGCAAGCTGGCCCCTGAGTACCCCGAGTGGTCAGGATGTCAGTCTCAGTGAAGAAGAGGTCCCACCAGAGTCACCATTTGTTGCAAGAAGGGGGACCCCTTCCAGGGCCTGAAACTGGGCTCTTGTCTAACACTCGGAAATGAAATGTCCAAGGAGACACATGTGCTGAGAGCAATAGGGTAAGGGAAACCAAGAGAACTGCTCTGCCACATGGCTTGCAGTCTCAGGTTTTATGGTGATGGGATTAGTTTCCGGATTGTCCTTAGCCAATCATTCTGACTCAGAGTCTTTCCTGGTGGTGCACGCCTTGTTCAGCCAAGATGGATGTCAGAAAGAAGGATTCTGGGAGGTGGTCGGACATGTGGTGTCTCCTTTTGACCTCTCCTGAATTCTTCCGGTTGGTGATGGCTTATTAGTTCTGTGTTCCTTAGCAGGATCTCCTGTCCTAAAACAACTCATGCAAATGGTTACTATGGTGCCTGGCCAGGGTGGATGGTTTCAATCAGTGTGCTTCCCCTAACAGTTCAGTGGTGAAGATCTGCTTTCCAATGCAGGGGACGTGGGTTTGATCCCTGATCAGAGCGCTAGGATCCCACATGCCGCTGAGCAACTAAGCCCATGTAGACAGTCCATGTGCCGCAATGAAAGATCCCACGTGCCACAACTAAAACCTGACACAGTCAAACAAATAAATTTTTAAAATAAAATACCATTTTATGAGGAAACTAAGACTTTAAAAGTTTAAGTAACTTAGCCTATGCCACAGATAATGAAAAAGAGAATTGGGATTCAAAAATCAGTATCAAATTTATGCTTATAAACTTCTACCTTGGTAGATTTGTCCTGTTGTTCTTGGCTGTTGTATCTTTTTAGCTCCTGATTAGGTCATTTAAGGAACTTACTCTGTATCTTAATAACTATTTATCAAGCACTTACTATAATATGCCTTACATATATTGTCTCACTTTATTTTTTATAACTGTATCATGTAGCTATTATTGTGACTTAAGAGTGGCAAAACTGCATTTGTGCCACAACTAGAGAAAGCCCACATGCCTCAACAAAGACCCAGTGCAGTATAAAAAAAAAATGTTAAAAAGAAAAAGAGAAAAAAAAAAAGAAAAAGAAAAAGAGAAACAAGATTAAGAGAACATAAATGGCAATATTGAAATTGGCATATCCGGTAGCTGAGATTATGGGCAAATTTTATTTTTCTTTCTGCTAATCTGTATTTTCCAAAGTGTCTCCATGCAGATGCATTACTTTTGCAATGGGAAAGGACAGCTTTGTTGTTGTTGCGGTTATTTTAACAAGGCTCACAACATGAGTGAAAACTTTGGCACAGGAGTCATGGTGAGAAGACTGAAAGGACATTCAAGGGCCTCTGGCATGAACACTTAAGGAGCAAGACTTACATTCCAACATGCAAATTAAGAATGGCTTGTATTTCACTCCAGATGGATTTTTAAAAATAGCTTTGGATTTGCTCAAAAGGTTTAAAAAAAAAAAAGTTTTGGCTCAAAGTCCTAGATTTCTGCATCATTAAGCAAAGAATAAATGACCAATTACTTTCTGCCAGGCACTGTTCAGAAAGTACTGTGCATGTATTAAATCAACTAATCTTCAAAGTAACCCTAAGACATAAAGACAATTATTATTCCCATTTTACAGGTGAGAAAACTCCTTTGAGTCTTGATCAGTCAAGTAACTTTCCCAGTGTCTTACAGCTAAAAAATGGTAGATCGTCAATTGAATCCAGACCTTTTATTTCTAGAGTCTGCATTCTCAAATAGAATGATGGCAGAATTTAAACATGTTAGTCATAAAACCATTTAATAGTCCTGTACTCTCCTTAGACTTTTACAAATCTATATGGCATCCCAATGGACCAGCCCTAAATTTTTTAAGCCAGGAAACTGACCGAAATGTTACATGCCTCAAGGATAAAACCTGGCAGATTTAGAACAGAAAGCAGGATAGCTAATTTACACTGTTGTATTGGTTTTTGGTATATGGCAGGGAGATCCAGTGATATATATACATATATATATTCAGTTATATATGTATATGCTTTCTCATATTCCTCTCCTTTATGAGTAACCATTATTCTTATCTCTATCCTCATATACATTATAATGCTATAACACCATCATGTTAAAAATTGTAATGCATATGATAAATTATTATAACAAAAAATGTGACAAATTTTTTCATTTACCATATAAATAGTTGTCAGTTATACTACCATATAGGTCCCTAAAATAGTCCTTGAGTTTCTCTTCCAAATTGTCAATGCTCAAATATTACAAAGAAATCAAAACTGGAAGTACGCAAATCAGTTTGTTCAGATCTTTCTTCAGTTGAACTATGTCTTAATCTATCATGGACAGAAAGCATGCTCTGTGGAATTTAGTTTGATGGTTATTTGTACATGAATCTTATTTATGAAATTTATATAAAACCTTTGTTTCTTTGCTCTAATTTCTTTATATTTTATTGAATGATGTCTTTGTTAAATATCTTATGATTTAGAAAGTTGTTTTCTCTAAAATTAAAAACCTTACCATTTTCAAAAGTGAAACTTAGATAAGTAAAGGATTTTTGTAACGCTTTTTTCCAACATTAGTAATAACAATGAAGAGTTTATATCAAATCACTGTGGCCAGTGCAACTTCAAAATAAATTTCATTTTTCCTGCAAAAGCCACAAAACACTCTTTGCTCAAAATCTATTATTTTGTTTAACTTTTCTAATGTACCTTGTGTCTTGTTTAAATTAAATGCAATTACTTCGACAAAATTTAGGAAGCATTTTCTTCATGTGGTCAGGAGTGATATTGTATATGATTCATCAAGATGTTCAAAGTTTGGACAGATTCAGACTGTTGTATGTAATCTTTGATTTGTTCCAAAGAATATGACTGCTATTGACATGAGTAAGTCTAACAGATGTGAACAAAGTTCAGAAGTGGTTTCAAGAATGTTCTGGATTTGGTGCTAAAAGAAGGCATGTGTACTTTATTTTAGCAGGACATTTATCACAGGCTTTATCATGCATGGAGGGGCTCAGTAATAGACTTCTAGGGCCCCGTGGTACACCTATGAACACAGGATTTACTGATAGATCATACTCCGTGCCCTGAGCTCTCATTGCCCCACAGCACAGGCCTGGCATAGGTGTTCTCAATGCACCTTGGTCAAAGTCTCAAGGACTGGTCTGAGGCAAGGGATTAGGCGGCACAAACTCAACAAACAGAATTCAAGGAGAAAGGATTCTGCCCTACATGTAATATGTGTTACATATTCATCAACTGGACAAGGAGAGTGTAGGGAAGATCTAGTCTCTCAAAGACCTAAGAATATAAAAAGGGATCTTCAGCTCAGGAAGAGTGCTAAGTAGTGTGTGAACCCAAGGCTGAGGTCTCATATTGAGGCCCTTGGAAACACCCTTCAAGAAGCTCTACCTATAGGAGAGGTACACTGGCATCTGTGGCAGCTTAATTGTCCCTCTGTAGACAGGCTCAGTTTCTCAGAGTGAGCCCTCTGCTAACCTATCAAAGGAAGGAAAGAAACACGCTTCCAGGACCATTCAGATTTGGTTCTTAGCAGACTTGCCTTTGGCAATCTTTTGAATCAAAGCTTAAAACTGAAAAATGTTTTATCAGTTTTTCACTTAAGCCAAAGGCCTGTGCTTTTTTTACATCAGGGGTGATACTAACGGAATATTTCTTAATTTTCCACTTTGGTTTTTTTTCTGGTAGTTCAAATGTGTGTGTGTATAAAATTATTCAACATGCATGAGAAATGCTGGGCTGGAGAAAGCACAAGCTGGAATCAAGATTGCCGGGAGAAATATCAATAACCTCAGATATGCAGATGACACCACCCTTATGGCAGAAAGTGAAGAACTAAAGAGCTTCTTGATAAAACTGAAAGAGGAGAGTGAAAAAGTTCTCTTAAAGCTCAACATTCAGAAAACTAAGATCATGGCATCCCATCACTTCATGGCAAACAGATGGGGAAACAGTGGAAACAGTGTCAGACTTTATTTTGGGGGGCTCCAAAATCACTGCAGATGGTGATTGCAGCCATGAAATTAAAAGACGCTTACTCCTTGGAAGGAAAGTTATGACCAACCTAGATAGCATATTAAAAAGCAGAGACATTATTTTGTCAACAAAGGTCCGTCTGGTCAAGGCTATGGTTTTTCCAGTAGTCATGTATGTATGTGAGAGTTGGACTGTGAAGAAAGCTGAGCGCCGAAGAATTGATGCTTTTGAACTGTGGTGTTGGAGAAGACTCTTAAGAGTCCCTTGGACTTCAAGGAGATTCAACTAGTCCATCCTAAAGGAGATCAGTCCTGGGTGTTCATTGGAAGGACTGATGTTGAAGCTGAAATTCCAATACTCTGGCCACCTGATGCAAATAGCTGACTCATTGGAAAAGACCCTGATGCTGGGAAAGATTGAGTGCAGGAGGAGAAGGGGACGACAGAGGATGAGATGGTTGGATGGCATCACGAACTCAACGGACATGGGTTTGGGTGGACTCCAGGAGTTGGTGATAGACAGGGAGGCCTGGCGTGTTGTGGTTCATGGGGTCGCAAAGAGTCGGACATGACTGAGCGACTGAACTGACTGAAGTATTTCCAATCACAAATACTTTCATTAGTCAAAGCTGACGTTGAAAACTGGTTGTGAGATGCTTTACATTATAACAAAATACATAGCCTTGAAACTTCAAATACAAAATACAATTTCTATAGCTTTTAAATTTCAGTTGAAAGCATTTTGGTGTAAAATGATTTACTAAATTTTCTGCTAAGTGAAAACCGAAATGAAAAATTCATTTGAAACAGAAGAATATGATTATCTAGCATCATTATCCAGGAGCATTGCTCAATGAACACTGAAAAGCCTCAGTGTTTTTCTTGCTCATCCAACCTGCTGATTTCATATATAATTCTTAATTTTTTGAATTGCCTTAGCTAGTCATTAAATCTTCATTAATAAATAATATGAAATTGCACATATTCTATTTGACTTAAGCTATGAATCTGAAGAATAATTTTCTTCCTAGCTTCACTGCATGGATCAGTTATCAAATCTCCATTAAATAAAAAACTGTTATCTCCTATTCAAGAATTTCATGTGGTTGATTCTCAGCAGAAGTCTATTTGCTTTCATTGTTTCCAATTTTAAAAAATTTAAGCAGACTGCCTCTTTCAAAGATTTCCTTTTCCTTTAAGCTTTTTTTTCTTTTTGAACTCCATTTCTGTATTGTCACACTAAGAACACAGCCTTGTCTAACTCAATGAAACTAAGCCATGCCCACGGGGCAACCTAAGATGGGTGGGTCATGGTGGAGAGATCTGACAGAATGTGGTCCACTGGAGAAGGGAATGGCAAACCACTTCAGTATTCTTGCCTTGAGAACCCCATGAACAGTATGAAAAGGCAAAATGATAGGATACTGAAAGAGGAACTCCCCAGGTCAGTAGGTGCCCAATATGCTACTGGAGATCAGTGGAGAAATAACTCCAGAAAGAATGAAGGGATGGAGCCAAAGCAAAAAGAATACCCAGCTGTGGATGTGACTGGTGATAAAAGCAAGGTCCGATGATGCTATAAAGAGCAATATTGCATAGGAACCTGGAATGTCAGGTCCATGAATCAAGGCAAATTGGAAGTGGTCAAATAAGAGATGGCAAGAGTGAATGTCAACATTCTAGGAATCAGTGAACTAAAATGGACTGGAACGGGTGAATTTAACTCAGATGACCATTATATCTACTACTGCAGGCAGGAATCCCTCAGAAGAAATGGAGTAGCCATCATGGTCAACAAAAGAGTCCGAAATGCAGTACTTGGATGCAATCTCAAAAATGACAGAATGATCTCTGTTAGTTTCCAAGGCAAACCATTCAATATCACAGTAATCCAAGTCTATGATCCAACCAGTAACGCTGAAGAAGCTGAAGTTGAGCGGTTCTATGAAGACCTACAAGACCTTTTAGAACTAACACCCAAAAAAGATGTCCTTTTCATTACAGGGGACTGGAATGCAAAAGTAGGAAGTCAAGAAACACCTGGAGTAACAGGCAAATTTGGCCTTGGAATACGGAATGAAGCAGGGCAAAGACTAATAGAGTTTTGCCAAGAAAATGCACTGGTCATAACAAACACCCTCTTCAAACAACACAAGAGAAAACTCTATACATGGACATCACCAGATGGTCAACACCGAAATCAGATTGATTATATTCTTTGCAGCCAAAGATGGAGAAGCTCTATACAGTCAGCAAAAACAAGACCAGGAGCTGACTGTGGCTCAGACCATGAACTCCTTATTGCCAAATTCAGACTTAAATTGAAGAAAGTAGGGAAAACCACTAGACCATTCAGGTATGACCTAAATCAAATCCCTCATGATTATACAGTGGAAGTGAGAAATAGATTTAAGGGCCTAGATCTGATAGATAGAGTGCCTGATGAACTATGGAATGAGGTTCGTGACATTGTACAGGAGACAGGGATTAAGACCATCCTCATGGAAAAGAAATGCAAAAAAGCAAAATGGCTGTCTGGGGAGGCGTTACAAATAGCTGCGAAAAGAAGAGAAGTGAAAAGCAAAGGAGAAAAGGAAAGATATAAACATCTGAATGCAGAGTTCCAAAGAATACCAAGAAGAGATAAGAAAGCCTTCTTCAGCGATCAATGCAAAGAAATAGAGGAAAACAACAGAATGGGAAAGACTAGAGATCTCTTCAAGAAAATTTGAGATACCAAGGGAACATTTCATGCAAAGATGGGCTCGATAAAGGACAGAAATGGTATAGACCTAACAGAAGCAGAAGATATTAAGAAGAGATGGCAAGAATACACAGAAGAACAGTACAAAAAAGATCTTCACGACCCAGATAATCACAATGGTGTGATCACTCACCTAGAGCCAGACATCCTGGAATGTGAAGTCAAGTGGGCCTTAGAAAGCATCACTACGAACAAAGCTAGTGGAGGTGATGGAATTCCAGTTGAGCTATTCCAAATCCTGAAGGATGATGCTGTGAAAGTGCTGCACTTTATATGCCAGCAAATGTGGAAAACTCAGCAGTGGCCACAGGACTGGAAAAGGTCAGTTTTCATTCCAATCCCAAAGAAAGGCAATGCCAAAGGACGCTCAAACTACCGCACAATTGCACTCATCTCACACGCTAGTAAAGTAATGCTCAAAATTCTCCAAGCCAGGCTTCAGCAATATGTGAACCGTGAACTTCCTGATGTTCAAGCTGGTTTTAGAAAAGGCAGAGGAACCAGAGATCAAATTGCCAACATCCGCTGGATCATGGAAAAAGCAAGAGAGTTCCAGAAAAACATCTATTTCTGCTTTATTGACTATGCCAAAGCTTTTGACTGTGTGGATCACAATAAACTGTGGAAAATTCTGATAGAGATGGGAATACCAGACCACCTGATCTGCCTCTTGAGAAATCTGTATGCAGGTCAGGAAGCAACAGTTAGAACTGGACATGGAACAACAGACTGGTTCCAAAGAGGAAAAGGAGTACGTCAAGGCTGTATATTGTCACCCTGCTTATTTAACTTATATTCAGAGTACATCATGAGAAACGCTGGACTGGAAGAAGCACAAGCTGGAATCCAGATTGCCGGGAGAAATATCAATAACCTCAGATATGCAGATAACACCACTTTTATGGCAGAAAGTGAAGAGGAACTAAAAAGCCTCTTGATGAAAGTGAAAGTGGAGAGTGAAAAAGTTGGCTTAAAGCTCAACATTCAGAAAACTAAGATCATGGCATCCGGTCCCATCACTTCATGGGAAATAGATTGGGAAACAGTGGAAACAGTGTCAGACTTTATTTTTTGGGGCTCCAAAATTACTGCAGATGGCGACTGCAGCCATGAAATTAAAAGACGCTTACTCCTTGGAAGGAAAGTTATGACCAACCTAGATAGCATATTCAAAAGCAGAGACATTACTTTGCCAACAAATGTTCGTCTAGTCAAGGCTATCGTTTTTCCTGTGGTCATGTATGGATGTGAGAGTTGGACTGTGAAGAAGGCTGAGTGCCAAAGAATTGATGCTTTAAACTGTGGTGTTGGAGAAGACTCTTTAGAGTCCCTTGGACGGCAAGGAGATCCAACCGGTCCATTCTGAAGGAGCTCAGCCCTGGGATTTCTTTGGAAGGAATGATGCTAAAGCTGAAACTCCAGTACTTTGGCCACCTCATGCGAAGAGTTAACTCATTGGAAAAGACTTTGATGCTGGGAGGGATTGGGGGCAGGAGAAGAAGGGGACCACAGAGGATGAGATGGCTGGATGGCATCACTGACTCGATGGACGTGAGTCTGGCTGAACTCTGGGAGTTGGTGATGGACAGGGAGGCCTGGGGTGCTGCGATTCATGGGGTCACGAAGAGTCGGACACGACTGAGAAACTGAACTGAACTGATAATGACCTTTTATTCTCAGTGATCCAGATTTTAAAATAATCTATAATATATTGACTTTACACAACTTAAAAGTATTTTCATTTTAAAAGTAAACTAGGAGGGCTTCCCTGGTAGTCCAGTGGTTAGGAATCTGCCTGCCAGTACAGAGGACTCAGGTTCGACCCCTGGTCTGGGTGGATCCCACATGCTGCTGAGCAACTGGGCCCATGCACTGCAACTATTGACCCCATGTGCCTGTACTCAGCAACAAAAGGAGCCACCACAGAGGAAAGCCCATGTACCACGACCTGAGGGTAACCACTGCTCACCACAACTAGAGAAAGCTCATGCACAGAAGAGAAGACCCAGTGTAGCCAAAAACTAATTATTTTAAAAAGTAAATTAGGAATTCCCTAGTGATCAAGTGATTTAGGACTTAGGACTTTTGCAGCATGGTATGTGAAAAAAAAAAAAAAAAAAACCATAAGAATAAAGTAAACTAAAATACACATAAAAGTAAAAATTAAAATAAGATTTCATGTACATTTTTCAAAAAAGTCTTTTTCTTCTAAAATATTCAACATTGTTACATTAAAAGGCAATATATAAATTATAATTAATAGGGGATATAAAAATGTTTAAATCTGAATTTTAAATTTACCTTATACCTTTTAAAATACTTTTTATAAAAATAAAACTATTTGTAATTCTAGCATTTGGTGTCCATTTAGTTGCCAATGTAAAGAATCAGTTTTCCATTGTACCCATTATGTCTAAATCACACATTTAGTAATAGGAATTGCTCACTAGTGCAAATGTTCTTCAGCTACTATATTTATCTGCTGCAAATAAAGTACTGATTTATAAGGAACTACAAGTCAAAATATCAAGAGAGAAGCAAAGAAAGTGATGCTCAGCACTGCTGGGAAAGGACACTGCATTTTGCAAGAATCTATTGCATTGTAGTTTCATTGAGTTGGAGAAGACTCTTGAGAGTACCTTGGACTTCACGGAGGTCCAACCAGTCCATCCTAAAGGAGACCAGTCCTGGGTGTTCATTGGAAGGACTGATGCTGAGGCTGAAACTCCAATACTTTGGCCACCTGATGGGAAGAGCTGACTCATTTGAAAAGACCCTGATGTTGGGAAAGATTGAGGGCAGGAGGAGAAGGGGACGACAGAGGAAGAGACGGCTGGATGGCATCACTGACTCGATGGATGTGAGTCTGAGTGAACTCTGGGAGTTGGTGATGGACAGGGAGGCCTGGAGTGCTTGCGATTCATGGGGTCGTGGAGAGTCGGACACGACTGAGCGACTGAACTGAACTTATTGCATTGTAACATTTGAGAGGAGGAGTCGTTGAGTAATTAATTTATTTTCTCCCATGCATGTTCAGTTGCTCAGTCGTGTCTGACTCTTTATGGACCTCCTTGCAGTCCAAGGGACTCTCAAGAGTCTTCTCCAACACCACAGTTCAAAAGCATCAATTCTTCAGCACGCAGCTTTCTTCACAGTCCGACTCTCACAACCATTCATGACCACTGGAAAAACCATAGCCTTGACTAGGCGGACCTTTGTTGGCAAAGTAATGTCTCTGCTTTTGAATATGATATCTAGGTTGGTCATAACTTTCCTTCCAAGAAGTAAGCGTCTTTTAATTTCATGGCTGCAATCACCACCTGCAGTGATTTTGGAGCCCAAAAAAATAAAGTCTGACACTGTTTCCACTGTTTCCCCATCTATTTCCCATGAAGTGATGGGACCAGATGCCATGATCCTCGTTTTCCATCCTAAAGGAGATCAGTTCTGGGTGTTCATTGGAAGTACTGATGTTGAAGCTGAAACTCCAGTACTTTGGCCACCTCATGCGAAGAGTTGACTCATTGGAAAAGACCCTGATGCTGGGAGGGATTGGGGGCAGGAGGAGAAGGGGACGACAGAGGATGAGATGGCTGGATGGCATCACTGACTTAATGGACATGAGTTTGGGTAAACTGTGGGAGTTGGTGATGGACAGGGAGGCCTGGCATACTGAGATTCATGGGGTTGCAAAGAGTCGGACACGACTGAGTGACTGAACTGAACCACTGGACTGCCAGGGAATTTCCTCAGGGACACCTTTTTAAAGAATATAGGACAGGATTTCCCTGGTGCTCCAGTGGTTACGAATCTGTCTGCCAATGCAGGGAACACAGGTCTGATCCCTAGCCCAGGAAGACCCCACATGCTATAAGGCAACAAAGCCCGTGCACCACAACTGTTGAAGCCAGTGTGTGCTAGAGCCTGTGCTCCACAACGAGAGAAGCCACTGCAACAAAGACCCAGAGCAGCCAAAAAACTATAAATATAAATGAACAAATACAGAAAGAACATGGGACAAGACGTGGATGCACTTCCCTGGAGCCTGAATATCATTAGTCACAAAAAAGGATATGTAGGTTACAGGCCCAAGCTCTGCCAGCCCTAAGTACCAAGTCAGTGACCAAGGTGCCCATATGTACTCTAAGAAATGTACTTTTTGTATATTTGTGATAATCAGAGACTTCTAAAGTGCGGAGTCCAGAGCAGAGGCCCCTCTTGCTCAGATCTAAGGTCCTGCCCTATGTTGCTTCCTATTCTTGACTACAAATGAAATCAAGATAAACGTTCTCATTTCTGTCTCCTTAAGGATCTCTAAAGAGTTTCTCAGGAGTCAAACTGGTGGGTTATAAAGTATAACACATTCTTAATTTCACTGAGTACTGGTCTCTGGAATAGCTATACTAGTTTACAATCTTGCCTGTAACAGATAAAGATTTTCTCCATTTTTCTATTCAAGTATATAATTTTCCAAAATTGAAATGGTATTGTCCTATACCTATTGCTTCACAATTGGAAATTTTCAATAGTCTAATTTGCTATGAAGTCATTGGCTGGATCCTTCAGGCAAGATTGTCTAACCAGTAACCACTGAATTGTACAAGCATTGGAGCCATATTCCTGCATCCTTCATTAGGTAAACATATTTGTTTATCCAAAACACAAACTTCGCCAGACTACTAAGACTGCTCCAGGCATTGGGTTGGGGGGTGGCAGGGGGTGGGAGGTGGGGAGGGGCCAGGGGGAGGGACAAGGGGCGGAACCCCAAAATAAATAATAGGCATAATCCCCTACACTCAAAGACTCTGGAGTCTGAAAGATGTTAATGAAACACCTATTCCAAAGCCTTGCAGAAGTCAAGAGCACTGTCATTTCATTTCTTCTTTTACAAATGAATTAGTCTTGTCAAAAGAAAGGAAACAGGTTAACCTGAAAATACTTGTCTCTGACAAACCCTGACTTCTAGGACATGTTTACTTTGTAAGAGCACCTAAGTAATACCTTAAATAATCCTTTCTTGAATCTTGCCCAGGATCAAATCAGGTATGAGTTCTTCACCCTCTCCTTTTGGAAAACTGTCTCCATTTTTGTCAATATCTGATCTTGATTTCATTCTCCTTGATTTTCAAAATAAACTTTGTTCAACCATTCATTCTGGGCTGTCTGAGCATGCTGGATGGACATCATTCATGCAGTCCATGGAGTATTAGTTGCTCAGTCGTGTCCGACTCTTTGCAACCCCATGGACTGTAGCCCGCCAGGTTCCTCTGTCCATGGAATTCTCTAGGCAAGACTACTGGAGTGGGTTGCCATTCCCTTCTCCAGGGGATCTTCCCGACCCAGGGATCAAACCCTGGTCTCCCGCATTACAGGCAGATTTTTTACTGGCTGAGCCATCAGGGAAGCCTCATGAAGTCTAGATGATCAAAATTATTTAGACCTCTGTACAACTTAGATACTCATATTTCTCACCCATCTTGGACTCTAGTTTTTTTCTAACCCTCTTTGGCTTAACCTTTTTCAGTATGAAGAGCATCCTCCTTGGCAGTTTTGCCTACTCTGTCACTTGTTCACATTACACAGTTGCCCCCAAGCACCAAACCTAATACTTTATCCTTTTTGCTCTAAATATGATTTATAAAGCTCTTTTGTCCTTAGCAGATTCGTAATTCTCAACTCACATTGGGCTTCAGTGTACCTGATGTCAACTTTTAGGACATTCTTTATGCTCATCCTTAATCATATTTCCTTATTTACATCATTTGCACATTTTTGATTAAACTCTGAACTAAACAGAAGATACCTCAGGCTATCAAACTGGCTTATTCAAACACCTTCCTTTTCTCCTCTTCATTGCTTGTGTTCAGTTGCTTCGGTTATGTCTGACTCTTGCGACCATGAACTGTAGACTGCCAGGCTCCTCTGTCCATGCAATTTTCTGGGCAATAATCTGGAGTGGGTTGTCATTTTCCTCCTCCAGGGGATCTTCCTGACCCAGGGATCGAACCTGCGTCTCCTGCATTGGCAGGTGGATTCTTTACCAATGAGCCACAGGGGAAGAATCTTTTCCTCTTCATTAGGATCATCTAAAATTATCAGAATTGAATATTTGAGGGCAACTCAATCCTCTTGATCAAGGTGCATCTAGCAGAACACAAGCCAAATAAATGTCTAGTGAATGATAATAAATGAGTGAAAATCTCATTGCATAGATTTATGCTTGTCTTTCTTTGAACCTTTTATAATCTAAAATTTTTGTAATTTTCAAGATACAGCTAGATAGTCCTATTGTTATAAAATTTTACAGCTTATTTTTTCCCCTACATTAATGAGTCTTTTTTCCCTACATTAATGTCCCTTTTACTTCAGTCGATTTCTATTTTTAAAGCACTTGCATATTTCTGAGTTTGTAATTAGTGAAGATGTTAACTCAGTGCTATGGCAGCTGCTCAGAAAAACCCTCTTGGGCCTGACACTCATCACACCTACGTGTAATGATTTTCTTTTTTCTTTTTTTGGCTGCACCATGCAACTTGTGGAATTTTAGTTTAGACCAGCAATCGAATCCAGGCCCGAGGCAGTGAGAGTTTGGAGTCCTAACCCCTGGATCACAAGGAATTCCCTGCAATGATTTTTTTTTTCATGGGCAGCAGGGTGACTAACAGCCAGTGATGACCTGTGCCCTTTCCAAACTGAAGAACTGCTATTCTGTGTTGTGAGAGAATCTGAAGCATCTTTAACCCCCTTACTTATACATCCCCTTGAGTAAGAAATTTTATTTGCTTCCATTCTTTATATCATATATTGACAGAATCTATATTCTGTGTATCCCAAATAAGATGAAGAAAGTTATGTGATTGAATGTTACCATGAACTTAAAAGTCTACCCTTGGGAAAGTTACACAAGGAAGACAAATTCCTCTCCCCACTCCCTTCAACTTTGACTGTTAATAGCTCATCTGTTCCCATAGGTACCCAGGCTGTGGGCTGTGGGCTGTGGGCTGCAGGCAAAACCCATCAGGGACCACTTACAGCCAGTTCCAGGCCCAGAGTCTTGGAAACTAGGAAAGAATTCAGTCTTCAGCAGGAATCGACGTACTTGACGGATAATGTCTAGATACTGGTCTGTTTTTTTATTTGCTGGGGAATTAAAGGGACACAGACCCCGCTAATTAGTCTGTGCTGCTTTCATCCTTTAGTCTCTGTCTCACGGCAATCAACTAATACTAGAGAATCTCATGGCAATCAAGAGATGTGCTCATCCCCAAGACAGCAGGCAACCCCAATCTGGGTAGTTCTTAACACTCTTGTTACAAAGGATTAAGGCAAGTTAGAGTTACTAATTGTTCCAAAACTGTACGTTTTTTTCCATCCTGGATATAGCTTGGATGTTTTAGATGGAACATACCCTTATTTTTATTGGAGTATAGTTGACTCACAACGTTGTGTTAGTTTCAAGTGTACAGCAAAGCGAATCAGTTACACATATGCATATGCGTACATGCTTGCTAAGTCGCTTCAGTTGTGTCCTATTCTTTGTAACGCTATGGACCATAGCCCACCGGGCTCCTCTGTCCATGGGATTCTCCAGGCAAGAATACTGGAGTGGGTTGTCATGCCCTTCTCCAGGGGATCTTCCCAACCCTGGAACTGAACCTGTGTCTCTTACGTCTCATGTACCGGCAGGTGGGTTCTTTACCACTAGCACCAGCTGGGACATCTACATATACATATATCCACTCTTTTTTTAGATTCTTTTCCCATATCAGTCATTGGAGTATTGGAAAGATTTCCCTGTGCTATGTAGTAGGTTAGTTATCTATTTAGAAATTAGTTATCTATTTCATATGTAGTAGTATGTATGTGGACAAGGCACTGGCGACCCACTCCAGTACTCTTGCCTGGACAATCCCATGGACGGAGGAGCCTGGTAGGCTGCAGTCCTTGGGGTTGCACAGAGTCGGACACGACTGAAGCGACTTAGCAGCAGCAGTGTGTATATGTCAATTTCAATCTCCCAATTTATCCCTCCTCATCCTTTCCCCTCTTTGTAATTATGTTTGTTTTCTATATCTGTGACTCTATTTCTGTTTTATAAATAAGTTTATTTGTACTCTTTTTTTAAGATTCCACTTATAAGCAATATGGTACTTGTCTTTCTCTGTCTGACTTCCTTCACTAAGTATGACTATCTCCAGGTCCATCCATGTTGCTGCAAATGACATTATTTCCTTCTTTTTTATGGGAACATAGCCTTATTTTGACTTTAGAGATAAATCTTGTCATTAAAAACTTGTGCTGTATATTGAACAATCCCATTTCTATGAAATGCCCAAGATAGGTAAATCCATAGAGACAGAGAGTAGAATAATGGTTGTCAGAGAATGAAGGGAGGGGAGAATGGGAAGTGACTACTTAATGGGTACAGGGTAGTTTCTTTGGAGGATGATACAAATATTTTGGAATTAGATAGTAATGATAGTTGCATAACTTTGTAAGTATCCTAAAACTCACTAAAACTGTGCACTTTAAAATAGTTTAAATGCTGTCTTTATGTTATGTGAATTTTATCTCAATGAAAAAAATATTTTTTTAATCTGCTTTGTTCTGTTCCAACGTTTCAAAATTAGTATTGTCGAATGTAAGGGAAAATATAAAGCAACAACTTATATAAAGCTTCAGAAGGCTAATGTTAATAAAAGATGAGTTGACCAAAAGAAAAAAAAAAAAGGGAAATCTGTTTGTTTGGGGCACCCAACTGCATTTATAGACCCCAGTATCCCAAATCTCTGACCTTGGTTTTCCAACATGCTCATACTGCCATCTGGTGGCTTTGACACTCCAAAGCAGCTCAGGTCCCACGTTTATGACTTCCATCTCTTACCTATTCTTTCCTCTAAGCCCGCCCTCTTCTGGTGGTAAAGGATATGCAAAATGAATTCTTTGATAAGATTTGAAAATTCAAGTGAGTCAGTATATGAAGATCTACTAAGCTCTCAAATAGCTGAGCAACATATTAACTCAGAGAACAGCAGAGGTAGAATTTCAGGCAGATCACTCATTTCATCAAATAAATATGTACCAAGCCTGCTTTGTACCAGCCACTGTTTCAGGTTCTACGAATATAGCAGAGAATAAAACTGATGAAAGTCTGTGCCTTTGTGGCTCTCATATCCTTGTGGAGTGGGGCAGAACAGTAAAAATTAATGAACTAATGTTAGACATATCAACCTGAATGCATCTCGTAAACATAATGTTGTGGAGGGAAACATTTTATCAGAAAACATAAACTGAAGGCAAAAAGAAGAAGGTGGCGGCAGAGGATGAGATGGTTAGATAGCATAATCAACTCAATCGACATGAATTTGAGCAAACTCTGGGAGATAGTGAATGACAGGGAAGTCTGGTGTGCTGCAGTCCATGGGGTCACAAAGTCAGACACGACTTACTGACTGAACAACAACAACAAATACTATAAAAGACAAATTTTACAAAAATTTTAAATGTGAAAAATAACATTATTCATATTTCTTAAGGTATATTGCATAAGTAGGCAAGGAGTTCATGCTTCCATACCTGGGAAGCAGGAGAAGAACACCAATTTGTAGCATTTGCTGATTTCCATAATAGGACCAGCTCACAATATCCCAGAAATGTTAACAATCAGCCCTAGTAAGCCTATGTGAGCAGCCTCCAGTGCCCTGCTGCTACCTGAGTTGGCCCTACTTAAAAGTACAGATGATTCCTTCTTAGTAACAGAAGGGAAGAATCATAGCAGGTATGAAGGGTGAGCAGATGGGATAATGGGAGCTTATGAAAAACTCTCCTTTTCCTAGGACACAGGGAGAAAGTGAGTTTAAGAAGGAAAAGTTTTGAGTTTCAAAAGAAAAGAGGAAGCAGGGGCAAGATGGTGACCCAAGAGGCTCCTGAACTTCGCTCCTCCTGTGGATACACCTGCCACACAGCTCCACACAGAGCAATTCCCTCTGAGAGAAATCCAGAAACTAGCTGAGTGACAGCTGCACATCAGACCATGAGAAAATACTCACATCAAAATGGAGAAGAAAAGCTGAGACACACTCTCACCATAAACCCCTACCCTGGCACAGCACCACACTATTGGGACAGAATCCCCAGTTCCGTTTCATTAAGATTGCTTCTTTCTGAGTAGCAAAGACTTTAGATCACACATGTAGAGCCCCAACTTTTAAGGCTTCTACAAGGAGGACAGGCCCCAAGTGACTTAACTCTGATAGTCAAAGGAACTTGCATTCAAAGGGCCACAAGACTACAGCAGACATAGGAGCGGTTTTTAAACAGGTGCAGGAGATTCCTCCCCCTGCCACTATACACCTGGGCTCAGCTCAGAGGGAACAGGCAAAAATACCTATCTCCCAGTTTCTTCTTGGAAGGGGTGTAACTCTATCCTTTCCCAGCTGCTGCCTGGGGGTCCAGCTTCTGATTAGCCTGCATCCAGGAGTTAACTGTGATCCTTCCCTTTGGGACACCGTCAGGTCTTGACACGCCCTGAACTGTTGGAAACCACTAAGAACAAAAATGGCAGCTTGGACAATCTTGAGAAGGCTTGAGAAGCAACCAGGAGCTCAGGCCAGGCTGAGTGGACACATAGAATGAGAGCGAAGGGATGGAAAAAGGCATTTATTCCGTGCAAATGGAAATCAAAAGCAAACAGGGGTAGCTAAAATTTAAAACAGACTTTAAATCAAAAACTAAAAGAGCCGAACAAGACCATTGTACAATAATAGGGGTCGATCCCTCAAAAAGAAACAATTGAAAATATTTATGCATCTAACATCAGAGCACCTAAGTATATAAAACAAACACTAACAGACCTGAAGGGTGAGACAGACATCAACACAACAATAGTAGGAGACTTCAGTACTACCTGGAGAAGGAAATGGGAACCCACTTCAGTATTCTTGCCTGGAAAATCCCATGGGTGGAGGAGCCTGGCGGGCTACAGTCCATGGGGTCGCCAAGAGTTGGACACGACTGAGCGATTTCACTTCATTTCAACACTCCACCTTCCACAAAACCAAAAAGGAAACATTAGACTTAAACCACAACTCTGTTTCTGCAAAGAAGCGGAAAACAAAGACCTGCAGACGTGGACCCCTCCCAGATCGAATGTCCCACCTGGGAGAGCCAGTCATCTGCACTGCAGCAAAAGACACTCTGTGGTCAATTGTGAGCACAGCTCTACCATCCTGTCCGTGATGCCAATTGTTACGGTTTTCTTAAATCAGCATTTGTTAAGAAGAGCCCTTGTGAGCTGTGGTTCAACAAAAGAAAAACTGAGGCAGAGAAGTTTGCTACTCACAGGGCCTTTGGAGGCCACGTCTTCTGCTCCTTCATGCTGCAGCCTACTGCCTAGGTGGAGTGTAGCGCTGCTTCCCATCCCAGTGTAAACTCCAAAAGAAGCAACTAGAGTCTTCCCAAACCTCAGAGCATTACTCACTGGAGCTGGTTTAAAGTGCATCAGATGTTGTTTTCCTCCTGTTAATGCCCCACAGCGGGTAAATTTCCCCAGTGGGGATTAGATTGGGGGTATAATTCCTGACTGTACGCACAGACACAACTGCTGTCGGGAGAACTGGTTAGATTTTCACAAGGTCGCATTTATTAACGGCAATTCCAGGTCAAGTGTGAGTTCCTCAAAGTGTGGGGCAGTGACCGTAGCAGGAAGGGAAGGAGACTCGCCTTCACAGACCCCCATGTTTGTGGATGGCCCCAGGACTCTGAGTGCTGACCAGTACAACAGGGGCACCATTGCAGGACAAGTCAGGGCTCCTAGCAAAGGCAAGTGCGGCTGGGGCCAAGTCCCTCTGTCTCTGCATACCTCGATGCTGTCATGCTTCATCCTCTGACCCTCTGGGACATCCTGGGGTCACCTCTGGCACATGGTAGCACAGGATCTAATGGTCTGCTCTAAATGTTTCTAATAGACAGAGGAGTCTAAACCACAGCAACTCTGGGTAACCCTTCTAAATTTCCCAAGTGAACTTCGTACAGCCTACAGGGCATAGCAGGTAAAACTATAAAAGGTACAAATTAAGCTAGATGTGTCTATTGGCACCATATTTCTCAAACAGCTGCAGGTGGTTCTCACCCTGGCTCTCTCTTTTCCCATTATAGGTATGGATGTCCTCATTTAGGGACTCACCTAGAGGATTAAACCCAAACTGCTGACCTTTGTCATAAAAGTGAAGTGAAGTCATTCAGTTGTGTCTGACTCTTTGCGACCCTATGGACTGTAGCCCACCAGGCTCCTCCATCCATGGAATTTTCTAGGCAAAAGTACTGGAGTGGGTTGCCATTTCCTTCTCCAGGGGATCTTCCCAACCCGGGGAAGACCTTTGTCATGGGAGCTGCCAAATGGGGACTTATCTAGCTGTCTCTGCCAGTGAAATACACTACAATACAGGCTGAAGCAAGCTGCAGAGGACCTTTGGCTCATCATTAGAAATATGCTTGACCCTGGGGTCATGGTGCCAGTGGTAAAGAACCCTCCTGCCAATGCAGCAGACGTAAGAGACGTAGGTTCAGTCCCCGAGTTGGGAAGATCCCCTGGAGGAGGGCATGGTAACAGACACCAGTATTGTTGCCTAGAGAATCCCATAGACAGAGGAGCCTGGCAGGCTACAGACTATAGGGTCACACAGAGAGGGACACAACTGAAGCAATTTAGCACACGTGCATGGGGTCACTAGGCCCACCTTCTCACCTTTTGATAAACAACCATATCTGGCCAGTGTTAAAACCGGCCACCAATGAAAGGAGATTAACAAGTGACTATCAAAACTTAAATGCACAGATTCCGGCCACTAAGGCTCCCATTGCCAATATTACAGTGATGATATGACAGCCAAAGGACTCAGGGTCTCTCCTTTGCTATCCTAGACTTAACTAACATATTTTACCTGGTCCCACAGCCTCAATTTGCTTTCGGTCAGGGCCCCCAGTAGACATTTACTCAGCTGCCCATGGATTATCTGAATAACCTTGCCACCATATGTAACCTATGCAGACAAGATCTACATTCGCTCAAACCAACCCATTGCAGCCATGACATCCTATAGATCAGAGGTCCCTAAACTCCAGGCTGCAGAGCAGTATCTCCTGTCAGATCTGCCGTGGCATTAGATTAGAAATACAGTGCACAACAAACAGAATGTGAATCATTCTGAAACCATCCCCTCACCCGTGGTCCATGGAAAAACTGTCTTCCACGAGATCTGTACCTGATGCCAAGAAAGGGTGGGGACCACTGCAGACGATATTCTACTAGAGGGGCCCTCTGAAGATGCCATCTCGGGAGACATACCTGGTAACGCAACACTCACAGCACAGAAGATGGGCCCTTGACCCGCATAAAATCCAAGAACTGACCACTTCAAGTTTCTTGACATAATGTGGTCAGCTGAGGGCCAGAATATTCCTGTGACTGTAAAACATCAACTTCTCACAGTCAAGCCTCCCACTACTTACAGCAGGCAGAGCACACACGGGTTCTCTTTACCTTTGGGAGACAACACATTCCACACTTATCCACTCTACTTACTTCATATTGTTTCATGAAAACGAGCTTCTGTCAACTGGGGAGAACCTCAACAAACTGCATGTTGGCTGGTCCAACAAGACATGCAACAGGCCCTGCTCTCAGTCCCTCCAGGCTCAGACCGCCAAGTCAAACCACTATGAACACCTCACAGAGTCTCTGGACTGAGTATAGCTCTATGTAACTGTCCATGGAGTTCTGGACCAAACATCTGCCCCAAACTGCATCTGGGTACATAAACACTCAAGCACAACATTGTGGGAGTCTACTGGGCCCTTTTAGAGACAGCAGCATTAATAATCTCACAGCTTTACATACAAGTCCCCACGCTGCCTTGAGTTGGAAATTCAACACAAAGGCGGCTCAGCATGGCCACTGAAGCCTCCCTGTTAAAATGGAATGGAACCTTCAGGGAAGAGTTAAACCTGATGTCCAGGGCATTTCCAAATAACAGGAGGCCGTGGCTTCCCGAATGCTCAGCCCCTTGCCCACTGACATTGAGGTGCAACTAGTGGCAGCCTCGCTGCCAGCCTCTCTAACACTTTGGGGAGCCCCCTGGGATAGAACTATCTGGCATGGAAAGAGAGTGGGTGATCTTCACTGATGGCAGCGCCACCATTGTATACAACACAGCCCACTAAAAGGTCACAGCCTGTCATGCTGCTAGTGGCATCTCCCTAGTCCAAAAGCGCTCTCCTGGCTCAGCCCACCTGGTTGGTCACAGTGTAGTCATGCCTGACTCTACCATATGCCGTGATAATGAGACTCCCAAGGCAGTATTCAACAGGCTCACTGCCTAGTCTGGACAATAGCAAAGGGGTAATTTCTTGATTCAGGGAAAGCCTGTCTGGGTGCCTCCACTCAGAAAGAGATGACCATGCTGAATATGGTCACTCATGTCTCTGCCTACACAAGCTAGCAAACAAGAAGCAAATTATAACAATCCTGCCGACTCTCTATCCAAATTACACACCTGTTTCAAGGCCCTCAGTAAGCCATTTCCCAAAATACCAGGCACAGTCCCAGACACAAGAATTGCTCCAAAGATGTCATATCCACTGGCAGAGTGAGTCTGTATTCCATCAGGCCTTACGGGAGCGACAGCACTCACTGACGGACATATACAGCTGATCCTTGAACAATACAGGAGCTGGGGTGCTGACCCCCACAGAGTCACAAATCCACCTATAAATTTACAGTCAGCCCTCCACGTCTGTGACTTCAAACAACCATGGTGGTGTAGTACTGTATCAGTTGAAAAAAATCCATGTATAAGTAGATCCACACAGTTTAAACCCCTCACCCCAATTCTAGCCAAGTTCAGTTGCTCAGTTGTGTCTGACTCTACGACCCCATGGACCGCAGCACGCCAAGCCTCCCTGTCCATCACCAACTCCCAGAGTTTACTTAAACTCATGTCCATTGAATCAGTGATGCCATCCAACCATCCCATCCTCTGTCATACCCTTCTCCTCCCACCCTCAATCTTTCCCAGCATCAGGGTCTTTTCCAATGAGTCAGTTCTTCACATCAGGTGACCAAATTATTGGAGTTTCAGCTTCAGCATCAGTCCTTCCAATGAATATTCAGGACTGATTTCCATTCAGGATGGATTTGTTGGATCTCCTTGCTGTCCAAGGGACTCTGAAGTGTCTTCTCCAATACTACAGTTCAAAAGCCAAAGTAGTGGTTGATAATAGCCTCCTTTTCTCCCAAACAAAACTTTGGAAGGCTCCCACATGGGGACACGAACCCCTGGATGAAAGTCAAATTGATTTTATCAGGTTGCTGCTGTTCTCTGCTGGAATCATGAGTACAGAACTGCCATCACCTATACCTTCATGGAACACCTGCTGGTAGATTCCTACCATGTAATCTTCTTAACCAGGTATGTGCTCATCCCCTGTGGCCCACCAGACATCCATAAATTCAGATCAAGGTATCCATATCATCTCCCAAGTTGTTCGGTTCTGGACTCTAGAACACAGAACCTTGGGGAATTTCCACCTGGTTTACCAGCCCCAGAAGGCTGCACTTACTGCAAGACACATGACCTACTCAGAGACATGGTCTTCAAGCTTCATAATAACAAATGGTCCCCAAATGGCCGAAAATTTTACCTCAGGCTCTAATACTGTCTAAGTCCCAGCCCCCAGGTCTCCAACAGCTTGACATCGACTACCAGTATTCTTCAAAGACTCCCTTCCTAGTACTCACAGGGAACCCCTCTCCTTTGACATCAGAGAGGATATCGTTCACATGTATTCACCAGATGAATGCTCCCCTTATGATTTTAAAGAATCTGCCTGCAACACAGGAGGCCTGGGTTAGATCCCTGAGTCAGAAAGATCCCCTGGAGAAGGGAATGGCTACCCACTCCAGTATTCTGCCCTGGAGAATTCTATGGACAGAGGAGCCTGGCAGGCTACAGTCCAAGAGGTCACAAAGAGTCGGACATGACTAAGAGACTTTTACTTTCACTTTACCATTTTAATGCTTCTATCATCTCACCATCTTTCACATGCTGGTAACCCAAGTGAGGGAAGATTGTACAATTTTACCCAAGGGGACAAATTCCTACCAAATTGTGTGCAGATCATGATTATTCAGAATTTGCTGGCCCAGACAATGGTCCGGTATCAGCCTGGGAGCTAGGGCCATAGTCTGTCTCACTATTAGAGTTATAAAGGCTGATTAACTAAACCAAATTCAGCAAAAACTTTGCAGGATTGAAATAATAACTACAGGACCCACTAGCAAAACTGTGTGGATCTCAGAGACAGGAACAGAGACCCTCCACCTAGTGGATGCCAGTCACATTTGGAAATGAAATCCAAACGGAAACCCTGGAATCTACTGTGCTGTCAGTTCATTTAGGGCAGATCCCTATCCCACATTAAAGGAAAAGGTAAACAACTCTTGCTCCAAAACAAGTACAGTCAGCCTTTGGTCAGTATCCAGATTGGTCACCAGAAGCAGGCTCTGCCAGCTAGTCAGATGCAAATGCTCTCCTTTGTTGTGGCTGTTACTCTTAGTGCCCATAGCCTGTGTCACAGTATAGAGACTGAGTACACCCCTCGGTCCTAACGCTGTCTCAGGAGATGTGCCAAGGCAAAACCAGTCAGGTGTACAACTGCATCACAGGATGACTGAACGCCAGATGCTGGCAGGCCCTGTTAAAAAAGGGCTACAACTTATATGCAGAGTACATCATGCAAAATGCCAGGGTGGATGAATCACAAGCTGGAATCAAGGTTGCCAGGAGAAATACCAACAACCTCAGATATGCAGATGACACCACCCTTATGGCAGAAAGCAGAGGAACTAAAGAGCCTCTTGATGAAGGTGAAAGAGGAGAGTGAAAAAGCTGGCTTAAAATTCAACATTCAAAAACTAAGATCATGGCATTTGGTCTCATTACTTCATGGCAAATAGATGGGGAAAAAGTGGAAACAGTAACAGATTTTATTTTCTTGGGCTCCAAAATCATTGTGGATGGTGACTGCAGCCATGAAATTAAAAGACATTTGCTCCTTGGAAGGAAAGCTATGACAAATCTAGACAGTGTATTAAAAAGCAGACATCACTTTGTTGACAAAGGTCTATATAGTCAAAGCTATGCTTTTCCCAGTAGTCATGTATGAATGTGAGAATTGGACCATAAAGAAGGCTGAGCACTGAAGAATTGATGCTTTCAAATTGTGGTGCTGGGGAACTCTTGAGAGTCCCTTGGACTGCAAGTAGATCAAACCAGTCAGTCCTAAAGGACATCAACCCTGAACATTGGAAGGACTGATGCTGAAGTTGAAGCTCCAATACTTTGACCACCTAATGTGAAGAGCTGAGTAACTGGAAAAGACCCTGATGCTGGGAAAGAGTGAGGGCAGGAAGAGAAGGGGACAACAGAGGATGAGATGGTTGGATGTCATCACTGACTCAATGGACATGAGTTTGATAAACTCCAGGAGATAGTGAAGGACAGAAAAGCCTGGTGTGCTGCAGTCCACAGGGTCACAAAGAGTTGGACACGACTTAGCAACTGAACAAAAAGTGAGTAAACAAACAGGTATGGATTCTGACCCAGAGCTCACCTCCCTTTACCTCATATGGTACCAATAGAAGCAGTGCTTTATTTAGTCACTCCCTCCTTATTTAAATTTAGTCACTCCCTCCATGCCGCAAACTTTATATCCCGGGCAGAATGGCCCTCCCAATGTAGCCAAATCAAACTTATCTGGCTGGCAGATTTGTACACTAATGAATTTACTAATAGTTTTAATGGGGTGATATCTGGATGGTAAAGTTGCTATCCACAAATTGTCCCTACAGTTAGCCTATCAATATGCCCAGAATATGTATAAATTGTGGATGGCAGTCCCGCCAAGCTCAGTCATGGAGATCACACACTGTTTTGCAAGGGGCCCCCCGATGGAGAACACTGAGATCCTCTCAACCAGTAGTAGAGTCCATCCTTGCAGTTCCATCCAGAGGCAGGCCTCTAGCATATGTGCTCAGAATTTACCCAGCCATTCCTGCCCTTCCTGGATCTCTACCTCACAAGGCGATCCTTCCTTGAGCTGGCCTTTGCCCACCCCAAGCACATCAACCCCTCTGACGACACGGCCCCAGCCCAAGAACTCACCACTGGAGACAGGTGCATCTCAGATGGTGATGCCACAGTCCAAGAGAAAGTTGAAAGTCAAAGAAAGCAATGTATTCCAACCCCACTAGACACTGACTGTCCCTCCCAGATCACTTCTATATCAGGAGGGAAAAGACTATGGTGACTGTTAACCTCCAGGCTGAGTTCCAAAAATGTTTTCAGTTGATGAACCCAGGGGAATTCATTCAATACTATTTCTCCAAAATGGCTATTTGCTGGCCTCCTGAACCTTGCCTCTGTGTCAGAATGCTTGCAGAACTGTAAGTCCCCCGGCAGCACTAGACACTGCTTCACCTCTGTGGTAAGCCAAACTCTGTATTCTAAACCACATCAGCCACAATAAGGCACTTGGATACAATGAGGTACTTTGACCTGCTCACATCCCACAGCTAGTTGTGGCTGTGTTCACCGCTGTACTAGATTATAGCCTTTGCTTTCCACAAGATGTATCCATGACAGATCCAATTTCTCTTGTTATTCCCACCATGACCACCAACACCCACTTCACAATCAAAACTGCTCTCTCCACTCCCTTCCACATAGCAGCCATAAGCCCCTCCACACCGTGTGCCACGATCCTGCCCACACGACAACCAAGTGGGCCAGGTCTGATACAACTATATTCATGAATTTAAAGAAAAGCAAACTATATTCATACAAATCTTCAAGAGAGCAGCCCAGGCCTTGTAAGTAAAATGTAGTTGGGCTTGTCACCACACAGGTCACACCTACAGCCCCATGTAGACCTATCTATCCTGCGGTTTTTCCTATGGATAAGCCCCTTGGGCTAATTCCCTCCAAAACACCACGAGCCTCATTTAGACTAAACCAAACCCCTAATCTAGACTCCAAACAGGGTACCCTGTGGGTAAGCATCAAAATAATTATCCCTCCATGGTGATATTTTCTACCAACTCTCCTGGAACCCAACAAGCTGGACTTTACCAGTGTATAATCACTGCCTCTTAGTGATAAATAGTATCTTGTGAAAACTTTATTGTGGATCTAAATCAGGAGGTATCTAAGTAACAAGTCCATTTGACTCTGCTCCAACTGCAAGCAATCTGCATGGCTATTATTACTGCAACACTATCATCTTTGATATTCTAGCTACTTTTTCCCCTCTTGGCATTTTTCTGCTAGAGAATTGTCTGCTCACGTATACCAAGAGAGTCATTCTTTTCTCCACCCTGTTGGGCCTGGCTATCACCAGCCATAGGAACAGGTGCTTCTACCCCAGCCCAACAAGATCAAATATTAAAAACCACCCAGGAATTAGCACCCACCCTAACCAACCACAGGCAGACACTACACCATACTCTGAGTCTGATGCAACAACAGCATGACTCACTAGCACAAAAGATGTTGGATACTTGACTGGTGGTAGATTTCCTATTGCAGGACAGGGCGGAGTCTGTTCTTCACAAGGCACCTCTTATTGCAGGTACAGTAACAAGTCTGGATAGGTACAGGCCAACCTCCACAAGCTATGTCAGGCTCCTCTGTCCATGTATGCTCCAAGAAAGAATACTGGAGTAGCATGTCATTTCCTTCTCAGGGGACCTTCCCGACCCAGGGATCGAACCCACACCTCTTATATCTCCTGCATTGACAGCTGGATTCTTCACCACTAGTGCCACCTGAGGACCCCCAACAACCCATAAAGTCACAAACAAAAGTAAACTCCTGATATGACTTCTGCAACAGCCCTATGACAGTTTCCCCTGACTCCCAAGGCATTCCACTGTGGATAAGCTCCCCCCCAATAAAATTTATCAAAATTCTACTCATTTCTGTGTGACCAATCAGCCTTAATCTGGGAACTGTAAAGCACACCACCTTCGGACCCTAATGAAGGCATATACTTCGGGTCCTGTCACTCTCTGTACCCACCGCCTGCCTTGATCTCTCCTTATGGCCCTGTGAGGTATTTCGCTATGTACTTTCTCCTGAACCTGAGTAATAAACTTCTCTATCTGTTTCTCTTGTGGTCATTTATTGAACCATATGTCACACTGGGACTCTACTTAACAAAAATTGATTCAGCAAAATGATAACAAAGCTTCTGCACAGTGAAAGAAATCATCAATAGAATGAAAAGGCACCTAGGGAATGGAAAAAAATTACAAAGCATGTGTCTGATAAGGGATTAATATCCACAATATACAAGGAATTCAGAGGAGAAAAAAAAAAAAAACAAATAGTTCAATTTAAAAACAGGTAAAAGACCTGGACAGACATTTTTTCAAAAGAAAACTTACAAATGGCCAACAAGTACATGAAGAGATGCTAAATATTACTAATCATCAGAGAAATAATCAAAACTGGAATGAGACGTCACCTCACAGACGTAAGGATCCGTTTAGTTCAGTTCAGTAGCTCAGTCGTGTCCGACTCTTTGCGACCCCATGAATCGCAGCATGCCAGGCCTCCCTGTCCATCACCAACTCCCGGAGTCCACCCAAACCCATGTCCATCCAGTCAGTGATGCCATCCAGCCATCTCATCCTCTGTTGTCCCCTTCTCCTCCTGCCCTCAATCCCTCTCAGCATCAGGATCTTTTCCAATGAGTCAACTCTTCGCATGAGGTGGCCAGAGTACTGGAGTTTCAGCTTTAGCATCAGTCCTTCCAATGAGCACCCAGAACTGATCTCCTTTAGAATGGACTGGTTGGATCTCCTTGCAGTCCAAGGGATTCTCAAGAGTCTTCTCCAGCACTACAGTTCAAAAGCATCAATTCTTCGGCGCTCAGCTTTCTTCACAGTCCAACTCCCATATCCATACATGACCACTGGAAAAACCATAGCCTGATGTAAGGATGCTGCTGCTGCTGCTAAATTGCTTCAGTCGTGTCCGACTCTGTGTGACCCCATACACGGCAGCCCACCAGGCTCCCCCGTCCCTGAGATTCTCCAGGCAAGAACACTGGAGTGGGTTGCCATTTCTTTCTCCAATGCATGAAAGTGAAAAGTGAAGTCGCTCAGTTGTGTCCAACTCTTAGTGACCCCATGGACTGCAGCCCACCAGGCTCCTCCGTCCATGGGATTTTCCAGGCAAGAGTACTGGAGTGGGGTGCCATATCAAAAGGCCAGAAATAATAAATTTTGGAGAGGATGTGGAATAAAGGAACCCTGGTACGCTACTGGTGATATAAACTGGTACAGCCACTACAGAACACAGTATGGAGTTTCCTTAAAAAATTAAAAACTGAACTATCTTACAATTTAGCAATTTCACTTCTGGACATATATGCCATGGTCATTGCGGCATTAGTTACAGTAGTAGAGGTATGAAAACAACCTAAGTATTCACTGACAGATAAATGGAAAAGAAGATGTGATAGATACATACAACAGAATATTATTCAGGCTTTAAAAAGAAGGAAACATTGTAATTTGCAACAACATGAATAAACCTTGAGGTTATCATGCTATGTGAAATAAGCCACATCAGTTCAGTTCAGGTCAGTAGCTCAGTCATGTCTGACACCCTGTGACCCCATGAGCCGCAGCACGCCAAGCCTCTCTGTCCATCACCAACTCCCAGAGTTTACCCAAACTCATGTCCATTGAGTCGGTGATACCATCCAACCATCTCATCCTCTGTCGTCCTCTTCTCTTCCTGCCTTCGATCTTTCCCAATATCAGGGTCTTTTCAAATGAGTCAGCTCTTCACATCAGGTGGCCAAAGGACTGGAGTTTCAGCTTCAACATCAGTCCTTCCAATGAACACCCAGGACTGATCTCCTTTAGGATGGACTGGTTGCATCTCCTTGCAGTCCAAGGGACTCTCAAGAGTCTTCTCCAACACCACAGTTCAAAAGCATCAATTCTTCGGCGTTCAGCTTTCTTTATAGTCCAACTCTCACATCCAACATGACTACTGGAAAAACCATAGCCTTGACTAGATGGACCTTTGTGGACAAAGTAAAGTCTCTGCTTTTTAATATGCTATCTAGGTTGGTCATAACTTTCCTTCCAAGGAGTAAGCATCTTTTAATTTCATGGCTGCAATCACCATCTGCAGTGATTTTGGAGCCCAAAAAAATAAAGTCTGCAACTGTTTCTAATGTTTCCCCATCTATTTGCCATAAAGTGATGGGACCGGATGCCATGATCTTCGTTTTCTGAATGTTGAGCTTTAAGCCAACTATTTCACTCTCCTCTTTCACTTTCATCAAGAGGTGTTTGAGTTCCTCTTCACTTTCTGCCATAAAAGTGGTGTCATCTACATATCTGAGGTTATTGATATTTCTCCCGGCAATCTTGATTCCAGCCTGTGCTTCCTCCAGCCCAGCGTTTCTCATGAAGTACTCTGCATATAAGTTAAATATATGCAGAGGCTGACAATATACAGCCTTGATGTACTCCTTTTCCTATTTGGAACCAGTCTGTTGTTCCATGTCCAGTTCTAACTATTGCTTCCTGACCTGCATACAGGTTTCTCAAGAGGCAGGTCAGATGGTCTGGTATACCCATATCTTTCACAGTTTTCCACAGTTTATTGTGATCCACACAGTCAAAGGCTTTGGCATAGTCAGTAAAGCAGAAGTAGATGTTTTTCTGGAACTCTCTTGTTTTTTCCATGATCCAGCGAATGTTGGCAATTTGATCTCTGGTTCCTTTGCCTTTTCTAAAACCAGCTTGAACATCTGCAAGTTCATGGCTCATGTATTGCTGAAGCCTGGCTTGGAGAATTTTGAGCATTACTTTGCTAGCCTGTGAGATGAGTGCAATTGTGAGGTAGTTTGAACATTCTTTGGCATTGCCTTTCTTAGGGATTGGAATGAAAACTGACCTTTTCCAGTCCTGTGGCCACTGCTGAGTTTTCCACATTTGCTGACATATTGAGTGTAGCACTTTCACAGCATCGTCTTTCAGGATTTGAAATAGCTCAACTGGAATTCCATCGCCTCCACTAGCTTTGTTCGTAGTGATGCTTTCTAAGGCCCACTTGACTTCACATTCCAGGATGTCTGGCTCTAGGTGAGTGATCACACCATCGTGATTATCTGGGTCGTGAAGATTTTTTTTGTACAGTTCTTCTGTGTATTCTTGCCACCTCTTCTTAACATCTTCTGCTTCTGTTAGGTCCCTACCATTTGTGTCCTTTATTGAGCCCATCTTTGCATGAGATGTTCCCTTGGTATCTCTAATTTTCTTGACGAGATCTCTAGTCTTTCCTATGCTATTGTTTTCTGATAGAGAAAGACAATAGAGCACAGTATCACTTATATGTGAAATTTTTAAAAGAAAAAAAGTCAAACTCCTAGAAACAGAGCAAAATGGTGGTTGCCAAGTGCCAGGTGGTGGGGAAATAGGGACAAGCTGGTAAAAGACTCTCAGGGACTTCTCTGGTGGTCTGGGTTTGAATACAGGGGGCCTGGGTTTGATCCCTGGTCAGAGAACTAGATCCCACGTGCTACAACTAAGACTTGGTGCAGACAAATAAATATTTTAAAATAAAAATAAAAGGTACAGACTTTCAGTTACGAGATTGATAAGATCTAAAGACCTAAGGCATAAGATGGTGACTATAGATGATAATGGGCCTCCCAAGTGGCTCAGTGGTAAAGAACCAACCAGCCAATGCGGGATATGTGGATTTGATCCCTGGGTCCAGAAGATCCCCTGGAGAAGGAAATGGCAAGCCACTCCAGTGTTCTTGCCTGGGAAATCTCATAAACAGAGGAACCTGGCGGGCTACAATCCCTGGGGTGGCAAAGAGTTGGACCAACTTAGTGACTAAACAACAACAACAATAAAGTTGATAACACTATTGTAATTTATAGTTGAAATTTGCTGAGAGTAGAACTTAAGTGTTCTCACCAAGGGAAAAAAAAGCTCAATATGTGAGGTAATGGTTGTGTTAATCAATTCCATGGTGGGAATGCTTTTACAGTGTGTGTTTGTTAGTCGCTCAGTTGTATGTGAGTGAGTGAAGTCGCTCAGTCGTGTCCGACTCTTTGCGACCCCATGGACTGTAGCCCGCCAGGCTCCTCCATCCATGAAATTTTCCAGGCAAGAGTACTGGAGTGGAAGGAAATGGAGAAGCCATTTCCTTCTCCAGGGGATCTTCCCAACTCGGGAATTGAACCCGGGTCTCCCACGTTGCAGGCAGACACTTTACCATCTGAGCCACCAGGGAATCCCAACTGGTATATTTGATATACCAGTTGTATATAGGTATATCAAATCATTATGTTGTATACTTTTAATATATTAAGATTTTATTTGTCCGTTGCACCTCAATAAAGCTGAAAATAGAAAAAGGACATAAATAAAATAGTTGGAGGAGAATAGATGTTTTTTTTCTGGAATTCCCTTGGTTTTTCTATGACCCAGCAAATGTTGGCAATGTGATCTCTGGTTCCTCTGCTTTTTTTAAAAATCTAGTTTATACATCTGGAAGGTTTTGGTTCATGTACTGCTGAAACTGAGCTTGAAGGATTTTCAGCATAATCTTGCTAGCATGTGAAATGAGTGCAGTTGAACAATAAGCTCAAACATTCTTTTGCATTGCCCTTTTTGAGGTTGGAATGAAAACTGACCTTTTCCAATCCTGAGGCCACTAGTGAGTTTCCTAAATTTGCTGGCATACTGAGTGCAGTACTTTAATAGCATCATCTTTTAGTATTTGAAAGAGCTCAGCTGGAATTCTATTACCTCTACTAGCTTTGTTCATAGTAATGCTTCCTAAGACCTACTTGACTTTACACTCCAGGATGTCTAGCTCTAGATGAGTGACCACACCATCATGGTTATCTGGGTCAAGACCCTTTTTGTATAGTTCTTATGTGTATTCTGGCTACCTCTTCTTAATCTCTTCTGCTTCTGTTGGGTCCTTACCATTTCTGGCCTTTATCGTGCTCATCCTTGCATGAAATGTTCCCTCGATATCTCCAGTTTTCTTGAAGAGATCTCTAGTCTTTCCCATTCTGTTGTTTCCCTCTATTTCACACTATTCACTTTAGAAGGCCATCTTGTCTCTCCTTGGTATTCTATGGAACTCTGCATTTAATTGGGTATTTTCCCCTTCCTCTCTTGCCTTTCGTTTCTCTTCTTTCACACCTCCAGTGTGACAGCCAAAAATATCTCCAGATACTGCAAAATGTCCCCAGGGAGCAGGGGACATTTTGAAAACCACTGAACTAGAGAAAGAGTGTGCAGGAAATACTCAAAGAAGAGAGTTAAAACATAGGGAGGTTTTACAGATGATTAACCATGAGCATCAAAAGGCACGGTGGAAAAGATGGGGATAAATTTCATCTGAAAGGTCTTCTGTGCACCAGTCAAATCATACCATCAGCAGCGGACATATCAAGGTTGGTCCTATCAAAGTGTTTAAAAGATATCTCTCTGCTTCCAAAGTTGCTCTCCTTGATGTCACCATTGCCTAATGAAGGTTGGTGACAGGGTCACTAAATTAACAGGCCTTGCTGTTCCTGCAGCTGTAAAGACATAAGCTCCACATCAAGGCAGGAGTGCCATTGAAATTCCATTGTGCATTGAGGTTGAAATATCAAAGCAAGAATGTCATCACAGAAAGTTCTGACAAATGGAAAAGATGCTACAAATTGAAATTAAGTTTCATCTGACTATTCTGTAAAAATAATGTTGGTGGTTTAAAATATTTTTTTGAGTAATCAATTTCATATGGTTCAAAATTAAGAAGGTACTGAGGGCTTCCCTAGTGGCTCAATGGTAAAAAAAAAAAATCTGCCTGCCAACACAGGAAACACAGGTTTGATCCTTAGTCCAAGAAGATGCCACATGCCCTGGAGCAACTAAGCCCATGAGCCACAACTATTGAGCCTGTGCTCTGCAGCCTGGAAATCGTGACAGAATGTGGTCCACTGGAGAAGGGAATGGCAAACCACTTCGGTATTCTTGCCTTGAGAACCCCATGAACAGTATGAAAAGGCAAAATGATAGGATACTGAAAGAGAAACTCCCCAGGTCAGTAGGTGCCCAATATGCTACTGGAGATCAGTGGAGAAATAACTCCAGAAAGAATGAAGGGATGGAGCCAAAGCAAAAAGAATACCCAGCTGTGGATGTGACTGGTGATAGAAGCAAGGTCCGATGCTGTAAAGAGCAATATTGCATAGGAACCTGGAATGTCAGGTCCATGAATCAAGGCAAGTTGGAAGTGGTCAAACAAGAGATGGCAAGAGTGAATGTCAACATTCTAGGAATCAGTGAACTAAAATGGACTGGAATGGGTGAATTTAACTCAGATGACCATTATATCTACTACTGCAGGCAGGAATCCCCAGAAGAAATGGAGTGGCCATCATGGTCAACAAAAGAGTCCGAAATGCAGTACTTGGATGCAATCTCAAAAATGACAGAATGATCTCTGTTCGTTTCCAAGGCAAACCATTCAATATCACAGTAATCCAAGTCTATGCCCCAACCAGTAACACTGAAGAAGCTGAAGTTGAACGGTTCTATGAAGACCTTCAAGACCTTTTAGAACTAACACCCAAAAAAGATGTCCTTTTCATTACAGGGGACTGGAATGCAAAAGCAGGAAGTCAAGAAACACCTGGAGTAACAGGCAAATTTGGCCTTGGAATACGGAATGAAGCAGGGCAAAGACTAATAGAGTTTGCCAAGAAAATGCACTGGTCATAACAAACACCCTCTTCAAACAACACAAGAGAAAACTCTATACATGGACATCACCAGATGGTCAACACCAAAATCAGATTGATTATATTCTTTGCAGCCAAAGATGGAGAAGCTCTATACAGTCAGCATAAACAAGACCAGGAACTGACTGTGGCTCAGATCATGAACTCATTGCCAAATTCAGACTTAAATTGAAGAAAGTAGGGAAAACCACTAGACCATTCAGGTATGACCTAAATCAAATCCCTTATGATTATACAGTGGAAGTGAGAAATCGATTTAAGGGCCTAGATCTGATAGATAGAGTGCCTGATGAACTATGGAATGAGGTTCGTGACATTGTACAGGAGACAGGGATCAAGACCATTCCCATGGAAAAGAAATGCAAAAAAGCAAAATGGCTGTCTGGGGAGGCGTTACAAATAGCTGTGAAAAGAAGAGAAGTGAAAAGCAAAGGAGAAAAGGAAAGATATAAACATCTGAATGCAGAGTTCCAAGGAATAGCAAGAAGAGATAAGAAAGCCTTCTTCAGCGATCAATGCAAAGAAATAGAGGAAAACAACAGAATGGGAAGGACTAGAGATCTCTTCAAGAAAATCAGAGATACCAAAGGAACATTTCATGCAAAGATGGGCTCGATAAAGGACAGAAATGGTATGGACCTAACAGAAGCAGAAGATATTAAGAAGAGATGGCAAGAATACACAGAAGAACCGTACAAAAAAGATCTTCACGACCCAGATAATCACAATGGTGTGATCACTCACCTAGAGCCAGACATCCTGGAATGTGAAGTCAAGTGGGCCTTAGAAAGCATCACTACGAACAAAGCTAGTGGAGGTGATGGAATTCCAGTTGAGCTATTCCAAATCCTGAAAGATGATGCTGTGAAAGTGCTGCACTCAATATGCCAGCAAATGTGGAAAACTCAGCAGTGGCCACAGGACTGGAAAAGGTCAGTTTTCATTCCAATCCCAAAAAAAGGCAATGCCAAAGAATGCTCAAACTACCGCACAATTGCACTCATCTCACACGCTAGTAAAGTAATGCTCAAAATTCTCCAAGCCAGGCTTCAGCAATATGTGAACCGTGAACTTCCTGATGTTCAAGCTGGTTTTAGAAAAGGCAGAGGAACCAGAGATCAAATTACCAACATCCGCTGGATCATGGAAAAAGCAAGAGAGTTCCAGAAAAGCATCTATTTCTGCTTTACTGACTATGCCAAAGCCTTTGACTGTGTGGATCACAATAAACTGTGGAAAATTCTGAAAGAGATGGGAATACCAGACCACCTGATCTGCCTCTTGAGAAATTTGTATGCAGGTCAGGAAGCAACAGTTAGAACTGGACATGGAACAACAGACTGGTTCCAAAGAGGAAAAGGAGTACGTCAAGGCTGTATATTGTCACCCTGCTTATTTAACTTATATGCAGAGTACATCATGAGAAACGCTGGGCTGGAATCAAGACTGCCGGGAGAAATATCAATAAGCTCAGATATGCAGATGACACCACCCTTATGGCAGAAAGTGAAGAGGAACTAAAAAGCCTCTTGATGAAAGTGAAAGTGGAGAGTGAAAAAGTTGGCTTACAGCTCAACATTCAGAAAACAAAGATCATGGCATCCGGTCCCATCACTTCATGGGAAATGGATGGGGAAACAGTGGAAACAGTGTCAGACTTTATTTTTTGGGGCTCCAAAATCACTGCAGATGGTGATTGCAGCCATGAAATTAAAAGACGCTTGCTCCTTGGAAGGAAAGTTATGACCAACCTGGATAGCATATTCAAAAACAGAGACGTTACTTTGCCAACAAAGGTTTGTCTAGTCAAGGCTATGGTTTTTCCTGTGGTCATGTATGGATGTGAGAGTTGGACTGTGAAGAAGGCTGAGCGCTGAAGAATTGATGCTTTTGAAATGTGGTATTGGAGTAGATTCTTGAGAGTCCCTTGGACTGCAAGGAGATCCAACCGGTCCATTCTGAAGGAGCTCAGCTCTGGGATTTCTTTGGAAGGAATGATGCTGAAGCTGAAACTCTAGTACTTTGGCCACCTCATGCGAAGAGTTGACTCACTGGAAAAGACTCTGATGCTGGGAGGGATTGGGGGCAAGAGGAGAAGGGGACGACAGAGGATGAGATGGCTGGATGGCATCACTGACTCCATGGATGTGAGTTTGAGTGAACTCCGGGAGTTGGTGATGGACAGGGAGGCCTGGCGTGCTGCGATTCATGGGGTGGCAAAGAGTCGGACACAACTGAGCGACTGATCTGATCTGATCTGATCTGAAGTCTGCGTGGAATCTAGAGCCTGTGCTCCACAAGAGAAGTCACCACAACGAGAAGCCTGCAATCAAGAGTAGCCCCCACTCTCCACAACTAGATAAAAAGCCTGTGCAGCACAAAGCATGAAGATCCAGAACAGCCAAACCTAAATTTTTAAAAAAGAAGGTACTGAAAGGTTTATAGTAAAAAGACTCCCTTCACCTAAGCCTTTTAGTTCCCCACCCCCAGGGAAAGAATGTTATCAGTGTCTCTTACACCCTTTTAGAGATACTCTGTGTACATATAAGCTAAGCTTGTATGGATACTGAATAGGTTTTTTTTGTAATATGTTATATTCTTAGACATGATCACACCACTACCATTTTTGAAGTTATAAATGATATTGTTATATACAGCACAGTTTAAAACTCATATATATATATATATATATATATATATATATCTGTATTAATAGTTTATATAGGGATTTTCCTCAAGGTCCTGTAGTTAAAGACTCGGTACTTTCAGTGCAGAGGGGTGCAGCTTCGATCCCTGGTTGGGGAACTAAGATCCCACATGCTGCAATGCAGCCAAAGGATAAAAAAATAAATTAAATAAAATATAAAAAAAGAAAAAGTTTATATAAATGATTATATATATTTAATAGGTCACACAGCATCATAATTTTTATATAGTGTCCTTCTATTACTTGTTTATAACACCTGATTCATTTTTACTGCTGCAATAAACTGAAACAGAAAAAAAACCATCACAGATTCATTTTTGCCTCATTGGGGCAATATCATCTGATATCATTTTGGAACCACTTTAAGTGACTAAGGGTCAACATAATGGTTTAATATCCCAGATAGCTTGTTTAGCTTTCTCTCTGTTGACCTTTTTTTTTTTTTTTAACTTATAGCATTTAAAAATTTGAGAAATACTTCATATAAAATAAAATTCACTAGTTTCTACAATTCAGTGGGTTTTGGTATATTTGCTCTGTTGTGTAACAACCATTATTTTAGTTAGCTCTCAGTTGTCAGTCGTGTCCGAACTCTCTGCAACCCCGTGGACTATAGCCCGCCAGTCTCCTCTGTCCATAATAACCTTTGCTGCTGCTGCTGTTGCTGTGTCGCTTCAGTTGTGTCCAACTCTGTGCGACCCCACAGATGGCAGCCCACCAGGCTCCACCGTCCCTGGGATTCTCCAGGCAAGAACACTGGAGTGGGTTGCCATTTCCTTCTCCAATGCATGAAAGTGAAAAGTGAAAGTGAAGTCGCTCAGTCGTGTCCGACTCTTAGCGACCCCATGGACTGCAGCCTACCAGGCTCCTCTGTCCATGGGATTTACCACTATCTAATTTCAGAACATTTCCATCACCCCTAAAAGAAACTTTGTACCCATTAGCAGTTAGTCCCCAGTTCCCCCTTCTCCTCATTCTCTGGCAATCACTAATCTACCTTCTGTCTCCATGAATTTGCCTACATTGACATTTCACATTAATCATAAATATGTGATGTTTTATGTTTGCCTTTTTGAATTCATATAATATTTCAAGGCTCATCCATATTGTAGCAAATAATATTCTATTGTAGTGTACCACATTTTCTTTATCCACTCATCAGCTGACAGACATTTGTATTATTTTCACCTTTTGACTGTTTATGAACAATGCTTCTATAACTGTTTGTGTGCAAGTTTTTGGGTGAACACATGTTTTCAGTTCTCTTGGGTATATACCTAGAAGTGGCATTTCTGACTCATACTGAAATTCTCTGTTTAACTTTTTGAGAAACTGCCAAACTGTTTTCCACATCAGCTACATCATTTTACATTCCTATGAACAATGTATGAGAGTTCCAACCTCCAATTTCTTTGCATCTTTGTCAACACTTGTGATTGTCTGTTCTTTTTATTTTATATTGGCGTATAGTTATGGTTTTCAAAAATTACTAACCATCTGAGTGGGTATAAGTGGTATCTTGTAGATTCCATTTTCATTTCCCTAATGACACATAAAGTTGACCATCTTTTCATGAGCTTATTGGCCATTTATATATTTTCTTTGGAGAAATGACTATTCAGGACCTTTGCCCATTTTCTAATTGAATCATTTGGGTTTCTTTTTTTGTTGAGTTGTAAGCGTTTTTATATAGTCTAGATACTAAACTCTAGCAGATACTTTCTCCTATTCTGTGATTTGTATTTTCACTCTGTTGATAATGTCCTCTGACACAGAAAATTTTAACAATTTTGGGGGGAGGAATAAATTGAGAGTTTTGGATTTAACATATGCACACTGCTATATATAAAACAGATAAACAGCAAGGACCTACCATATAACACAGGGAACTATATTCAATATTTTATAGTAGCCTATAATGGAAAAGAATCTGAAAAAAATACACATATATATATGTTCATGTGCTGTGCTTAGTCTCTCAGTTGTGTCCGACTTTTTGCAACCCCACGGACTATAGCCCGCCAGGTCCCTCTGCCCATGAGGATTCTCCAGGCAAAAATACTGGAGTGGGTAGCCCTCCTTCAGGGGATCTTTGCAACCCAGGGATGGAACCCAGGTCTCCCACATTGCAGGTGGATTCTTTACCAACTGAGTCACCAGAGAAGCCAAAAAATACTGGAGTGGGTAGCCTATCCTTTCTTCAGGGGATCTTCCCAACCCAGGAATCAAACCAGAGTCTCCTGCATTGTAGGCAGATTCTTTACCAACTAAGCTACCACAGAAGCCCATACATGTACTTGTATAAATAAAACTTAGTCACTTTGCTGTACACCTGAAGTTAACACAACTTTGTAAATCAACTATACTTCAATTTTTAAAAATTTATCCCTTTATTTTTTTAATCTCATTTACCTACCTTTTTCTGATTGATATTGACCTTTCTTTTACTTGTCAATGTTAAAATCTAGTTCCTCAGAACTGGCTAAACTGTTATAGGTTAATCTGGCAGTGACCTGCTATGAGCTCCCTAGGTGATAAAATGCATCTCAGTAGAAAAGCACTGCAAGTAGAAATCCCTTTCATTTTCATCATTGAAAAACCTCATGTGCCACTTTTGGAAGTGACTTATATCAACACTTTACTCTGAAATTGACAATTAAAGGTAAAAAATTAAGCATTTATCCTTTTTAGTAGGAAATATATTTCAAAGTAGTCAAATAATTTACAGTTTATGAAGAAAGCTCTTTCTAAAGATTATTATTAAAAAAAAATTAAAACAAAAAACAAAAAATGAATTAAAACTCAAAAGGGTAAAAAAGCTATCGTTTTACCAGAACATTGCCAGCTGGTGAGCACAGAGATAAGACGGAGGGGGAAAGTCGCCATTTTGAATAAAATGATTGATATAGGCAAGGATTTCCAATGGATACTGAGCCTATTATATGAAGTGCTGATGGGAAATTATATATTTGGATGGTGTGGAGATATCAGTCCCTGATTGCTTGCTGGTCAAAATGGTAGAATGTGGTTCTGCAGAGGAGGGATCTGTGTATTAAAACCTTGACTCATGAAGAAGGAAATGGCAGCCCACTCCAATATTCTTGCCTGGAGAATCCCACGGACAGGGGAGCCTCGTGCACTACAGCCCACAGGGCTGCAAAAAAGTCAGAAAGGACTTATCAACTGAACAACAGCAACAACACTTGTATGTCTGGATACAACTGTAACCCTTTGCAAATACATGTATTGCAAATATTTTCTCCAAAATAAAAAAAACCTTGTCTTGGTGTCAATGCTGATGGGGTGACTTGACACCAGGTTGCTTCTGATACATAACATACTGCTTCACCCATGAAATAATCTTGCCAAAAATATTTAAGTTGAATCTAATCAAGCCATTCAAAATTAGGAAGTATAGAGAATACAGGAGCAAATTAAATGACATTATTATTTTTTCAGTACTTATTTTTAGTTATTTATTTGGCAGCACTGGGTCTTAGGGGCAGCACATAGAATCTAGTTCCCTAACCAGGGATCCAACCCGGGCCCCCTGCCTTGTAAGGGTGGAGTCTTAGCCACTGGACCACCAGGAAATTCCCATTAGATGACATTGCTGTTTGTTTTTTATTTGACGAGTCATGTCACACTCTTTTGCAATCTCATGGACTGCAGCCTGCCATGGGATTTTCCAGGCAAGAATACTGGAGTGGGTTGCCATTTCCTCCTCCAATTAAATGACATTATGAGGAAACAGATATACCTAAAAAGATGGACTTAGCACAGGTTTGCAGGCCAGGTCTCTCTAACAAGTGAATGTCACTTAAAAAAAAGAAATAGAGAGGTGTGGGGGGTGAGGGGCAGGGCGTGGGTTAGAGGGCAAGGAAGTAAGGAAGGGAGAAAGAAAAAGAGAGGGTAGGAATAATTGGATCATTCTAAATAAAAGAGATTAAAGATAAAATGAGAAAAAGCAATCTTGGTGTTTGATTAGACCCAAACTTTAAAAAAAAAATTTTAAGAGTTTTAAGACAATAGCAGAAATTCAAGAATGGACTATTAGGCAAATTTTTAATTTTAGGTGTGATAATGATATTGTAGGAAATAATATTGCAGTTATATAAGAAAATTCATTTTTTAGGATACGCATGTTGAAACAGTTATGCAATATCAGAGTATTTCAATTTAATTTAAAACACTTCAGCATTATACTAGCCTGTCTTTTTCGTGTGGATGTTTAAAACAAATTAAAACTTTGTATGTTGAAAAAAAACTATCACTGCAGGATAATGAACTTTTTGGACACTCCTGCTGCACTGTTAAAACAATATAAACTATTTTGTGTGTTTGCTTTTTCTTTTACGGAAAAGTTTTGTATAATCTCAACATTAGTTCTTGGTTAAAATAAGCAAGTTTTGAGTGATTGAGCACTAACCTTGGGTCTGCTCATTTGAGCTCTGTATCTGCAATGCCAGAGGATTGCTGGGGGCACTGGAGTCTGGTGGGTAACCCACCCAAGTTTAAATCCCAACTCTGCCTTGTGCCAGCTGGCTGGCTCACCTTGAACAAATTACTCTACTACTTTCAGCCTCAGTTTTCTTATCTACAAACTGGAGGTAATAATATTAATAATTCTTCAGGTTGCTGTGAGTAATAAGTGAGATAAACTATATTGATTTCTTAGAACAGTGCCTGATACATGGTGAGGACCCACCGGTATTATTATTGCTATAAGACCTTGGGTGGGTCACTCAAACTTCTGCCTCTGTAAAACCAAGAAATTGGATTCAGTTCAGTTCAGTTCAGTCGCTCAGTTGTGTCCGACTCTGCAACCCCATGAACCACAGCATGCTAGGACTCCCTGTCCATCACCAACTCCCAGAGTTTACCCAAACTCATGTCCATTGAGTCGGTGATGCCATCCAACCATCTCATCCTCTGTTGTCCCCTTCTCCTCCTGCCTTCCATCTTTCCCAACATCAGGGTCTTTTCAAATGAGTCAGCTTTTCGCATCAGGTGGCCAAAGGATTGGAGTTTCAGCTTCAACATCAGTCCTTCCAATGAACACCCAGGACTGATCTCCTTTAGGATGGACTGGTTGGATCTCCTTTAGGATGGACTGTTTGGATCTCCTTGCAGTCCAAGGGACTCTCAGGAGTCTTCTCCAACACCACAGTTCAAAAGCATCAATTCTTCAGCGCTCAGCTTTCCTTATAGTCCAACTCTTATGTCCATACATGACCACTGGAAAAACCATAGCCTTGACTAGACGAACCTTTGTTGACAAAGTAAAGTCTCTGCATTTTAATATGCTGTCTAGGTTGGTCATAACTTTCCTTCCAAGGAGTAAGCCTCTTTTAATTTCATGGCTGCAATCACCATCTGAATTGATTTTGGAGCCCAAAAAAATAAAGTCAGCCACTGTTTCCACTGTTTCCCCATCTATTTGCCATAAAATTGGATTAGATTATTTCTAAACTTGTTTCCATCTCTCTCTACTGGTGTAAGTGACTTCCCTTCCCCAAGCCTTCATGTTTGCATTTAAAATGAGGAAACTGGAGATACCATCTATTTCTAATATCTCCAATCAAAAAGGATTCTCTTCTAAACTCCCATGAATACAGATATGAACAGGACAATTAGATTCAAATAACCAAAACCTCCTCACATGCTAAGAATGAGGAGGTGAGCTTGGGGAAGGAAAAGATACTTAACATATTTTCAATTCCTCCCAAAATCTACCTGAGTACTGATGCTTTATTAATGAGAAAATGTGCATAAAATGGTTAGTACATAGATAGTATAGCTGATGTGGATGACATCATGATGATCGTAGAAATGCTATCATGGTAATGATAATAAGGAGAGAACTAGGAAGATTGCTTTTTTCCTTTGTCAGGAAGGCAGCAATAAAAAGGTATCATTTATCCCTGAGCCAGGAAGATCCCACATGACACAGAGCAACTAAGCCCGAGGGCCACAGCAATTGAGCCTGGGCTCTAGAGCCAGCGAGCCACAATGAGAAGAACTCTGAGCGCTGCAACTAGAGTAGCCCCTGCTCGCCACAACCAGACAAAAGCCTGCACACAGCAACGAAAACCCAGCACAGCCAAAAATAAATAACTAAATAAAAATTTTTAAAAAGGTATACTTTCCCCATAAAAAAGACTGTGGCTGTTAAGTAATCAGGCTAAGTTAAAAAAACATAAAAATGTATAAGAAGGGGACTTGCCCTATCGGTCATTAAAACTTAAAAATGTTTATAATTAAAATAGTGTGGTACTGATGCATGAATAGACAAAAAGACTAAGCAAACAGAATAGAAAATGCAGAAATAAAATTAAATGCATAAGGAAATTTAGCATATAATAAAGGTGGCATCTTACATCATTGCAGCAAAGATGAGATTTTTAATAAACATTGCTGGGACAATGGGGTAGCTATTTGGAAAAAGCTATATGTCACACCATACATGAGAATAAACTCCAAATGGATCAAGAACCTAAATATAAAATATGAAACTACATAACTCTTGCAAGAAAACATGAGTAAATTCTCCTTTAACCCTAGTGTAAGGTTTTCTATTATTTAAAATCAAAAGCAATAATAAATGAACAAATCTGACATGTAAACAACTGTAGGTAAAACAACTGTATGCAAAAAATGCCACAACCAAAACCAAAAGGCAACTCACAAACTATGAGAAAATTCTTATAACATGCATCACAGATAAAAGGGCAATATCTTAATACGCAAAAAAGCTCTTCAAAATTGAGGGACAAATCCAATAGGAAAATGGAAAAGAGATATAAACAGACATAAATATGTATGTTTAAACATAAAAAATTAAAAAATTTAAACTAACTCATAAATAGTTCACTTAAAGAGACTCTTTATGGACAAATCGAGGACAATTTGAGCAACAAAGTGATAGCAATGGATTAGAACACATAGAATGAAATAAATATCCATGAGTCCATGCTGATAAAAATGAACAACTGAGAACAGAGAAATAATGGGAGAAGAATAATGGGAGAAGATAGAAAGGTTTTCCTTAGAATTGAATTCTAATTAATAAATGTAGAAGAAAGGATGGAAATATAAAACCAATGTTTGACAAATGGTAGGGTAATTCTTGTTGCTGGCAAGAAAATATTGAGAAGGAGGATATTTACAGAGTCTCAAAAAAAATCTCCCCACAAGATACTTTTTCATTACTAAGAGAAAGAAAGTAACTTTACAGTGAGGAAATCCAGCAACTACTACTTGATAAACAGTAATTGAGGTTAACATCACCAGTAACAAGACATACTGACATTATGAACCTTTTAGATATGATACACTGAGATGAATGCAACATCACTTCTGTGATACTCTTGCCAAAATGCGTAACACTGATTTAATCAGAAGAAAATGTCAGACAAACCCAATTTGAGGTATGTTTATAGAACAGATGACCAGTATTCTTCAAAACTTTCAATGACTTTAGGTGAAAGGCAAGGACTGAGAAGCTATCCAGATTAAAGGGAGATGACAATTAAATGCAATGTATAATCCTAGATTAGATCCTTGCCCAGAAAAGGGTGACCAGTAGGACAATTAATGAAATTTGAATAAAGTCTGCAGATTAGTTAATAGTATGTAAACTTCCTGGTTTTGATGATTATACCCACAAAGGTCTGTATAGGAAAGCTATAGTTTTTCCAGTAGTCATGTACAGATGTGAGAGTTGAACCATAAAGAAGGCTGGGCACCAAAGAATTGATGCTTTCGAATTGTGGTGCTAGAGAAGACTCTTGAGAGTCCTTTGGACTGCAAGGAAATTCAAACTACTCAATCCTAAAGGAAATCAACCCTGAATACTTAGTTATTGGAAGGACTGTTGCTTACGCTGAAGCTCCAATACTTTGGCCACCTGATGCAAAGAGCCAACTCACTGGAAAAGACCCTGATGCTGGGAAAGATTGAAGGCAAAAGGAGAAGGGGGTGGCAGAGAATGAGATGGTTAGATAGTATCACCAACTCAATGAAGTTGAGCACATTCCAGAAGCCAGTGGAGGACAAAGGAGTCTGGTGTGCTACAGCCCATGAGGTCACAGAGTCAGACTAGACTTAGCAAATGGACAACGACAATATGCAACACAAAAACACTCGAGGAAGCTGAGTGAAGAGAATTCTTTGTACTATTTTTACAACTTTAAAAAACAATAAGCTTGAAATTATTTCAAAATGAAAAGAGAAAAATAGAACTTTGTTCAAATAATTATTATCCTTCAAAATACTGTCTCTGAAATGTTATTTATTATAAAGTTGTAAAAACAGTTTTTGACTTTTTCTTTTGAAAGTGCTTTCTGTATCAGTATAATGTGACACAAGAAAAGCAGTTTCTTGCAATATTTTTTTAAAAAAACTATTATGGAAAATTTCAAACAAAAAAGTGGAGGGAATAACCCGTTTGTTTCCATCATGACCTCTTACATATCCATTACCCAATTTTAACAATAAGTATCCTCATTATATTCACAATATATATTTATTTGGGTTCTTTCTGGAATAATTTAAAGCAAGTCCAAGACATCATTTTATGGTAAAGATTTTTTTTCTTTGAACATATCCACCCTAACATAATTACATCTACTAATATTAATTCCTGAAAATGATCAAATTCCCAGGCTTAATTCAAATTTTGGTGTCTTGAATCAGTTGGTTTGAATAAAAATCATGAGGCACATATTTGATTATGTCTCTTAAGACTTACTTTTTGATAGCCCACCTTCCCCTTACACCCTTCTTTTTAAATTTATTTAATTTGTTGGAGAAATTAGGTTATTTGTCCTATGAAACCTGATTACATCTTCTTAGTGTTTGGTTGGTTTTTTAAAACATATTTTTCTATCACCTATATTTCATATAAATTGCTGGTTAAGTCTAAGCCTTAATCAGATTTGAGTTGAATTTGGAGGAATCATGAATACTTAAAGAAGGTGCTTTGTAGTTCTTACTTGATCACATCAAGAAGTATCTCACTTTTAATGGTACTAAGATTGACTGAGGGACTTCCCTGGTGGTCCAGTGTCTGAGACACCACATTTCCAGTGGGAGGGGCCCAGGTTTGATTCCTGGTCAGAGAACTAGATCCCACATGCTGCAACAAGACCCAGTGAAGGGAGGTTCAAATGGTATCTGGCCGATTCCATCTATCTTTTTTAAAAGTAGATGTTATAAACAAACAACTGAATCAAAAAATGGCTTAAAAGTCCGCCTTGCATGGTTGGGGACAACAGTTTGATCCTGGTCAGGGAACTATGATCCCATATGCTGTGGAGCTAGTAAGCCCCTGTGCCACAACTACTGAGCGCATGTGCCACAACTGAGACCCAACACAGCCAAGTAGATGGATAAATATTTTTTTAAGTCTACAAATAATAAATGCTGGGGAGGATGTGGAGAAAAAGCAACCCTCCTACACTGTTGGTGGAAATGTAAATTGGTGGAGAGTTTGGAGGTTTCTTTAAAAATTAAAAATAGAACTACCATATGATCCAGCAATCTCACTCCTGGGAAAATCATATCCAGAGAAAATCATAATTTGAAAAGATTCATGCAGCCCAATGTTAATTGCAGCACTACTTTCAATACCCAAGACATGAAAGCAACCTGTTCATTGACAGATGAATGGATAAAGATGTGGTATATATATACACATATATACACACACACACACACACACCTTGGAGAAGAAAATGGGATGGCAAAGAGTTGGACACAACTTAGTGACTAAACAACTACATACATATATATGTATGTATATGTGTATATATATATATATATATATACACACACACACAGTGAACACAACTCTGTAAACCAATTATCCTTCAATTAAAAAATAAATTTAAAATTAAAAACAAAGAATGGAATAGTGCTATTTGCAATAATATGGATGGACTCAGAGGTTATCATACTAAATGAAGTAAGCTAGATGGAGAAAGATAAATATATAATATCGCTTATATGTGGAATCTAAAAAATGAGATTAATACAAATAAACTTGTTTATAAAACAGAAATAGACTCACAGTCATACAGTTTGGAAATTCATAGCTCCAGACGGAAAAGGTGGAGGATAAATTGGGAGTTTGGGATTAAAATACACACACTACTGTATATAAAATAGATAACCAATAAGGCCCTACTGTATAGCACAGGAAACTATATTCAATAGCTTATAAAAACCTATAATGGAAGAGAGTGTAAAAAATGAATTTTATATATAGATAACCGAATCACTTTGCTGTACACCTGAAACTAACACAATGTCATAAATCAACTATATTTCAATAAATATTTTTTTACAAAGCCAATGTTGTAAGATTTCCCTGGTGGGTCAGTGGTGAAGAACCCACCTGCCAATGCAAGGGACATGCCATCGGATCAATCTCTGGTCCAGGGTGATTCCACAGTACACTGAGCAAGTATGGTCCTGCCCCACAACTACGGAAGCCCACAAGCCCTAGAGGCCGTGCTTGAGTAGCCCCACTCTTGGCAACTAGAGAAAGCCAACGGAGCAACGAATATCCAGCACAGCCAAAAATATAAATAAAAATTTAAAGCAGATAGTATATATGTTCAGCTCTATCAACAGCAGACACAGTCAAGTCTTGAAATATAGACCAGGGGTAGCAATCTTAATAATGTTTTTCAATTACCTTTCCTAACATAGATCTGTGGTTGAAGGTTCACATCAACCTTTCATCACAAAGTATTATGGGAAAAAAAGTTTTATGAGGAAACTAATTTTAAAAATGCAAAATGAAAATAAGGCTCAAAGTCATCTCATAAAGTATCACCACAATTTGAAACCAAGTATTCAAAAGCAGAGACATTACTTTGCCAACAAAGGTCCGTCTAGTCAAGGCTATGGTTTTTCCAGTGGTCATGTATGGATGTGAGAGTTGGACTGTGAAGAAAGCTGAGCGCTGAAGAATTGATGCTTTTGAACTGTGGTGTTGGAGAAGACTCTTGAGAGTCCCTTGGACTGCAAGGAGATCCAACTCTATTGGTCCAACCATGGACCAATAGAGTCCATTCTAAAGGAGATCAGTCCTGGGTGTTCTTTGGAAGGAATGATGCTAAAACTGAAACTCCAGTACTTTGGCCACCTCATGTGAAGAGTTGACTCATTGGAAAAGACTCTGATGCTGGGAGGGATGGCAGGAGGAGAAGGGGACGACAGAGGATGAGATGGCTGGATGGCATCACCAACTCGATGGACGTGAGTTTGAGTGAACTCCGGGAGTTGGTGATGGACAGGGAGGCCTGGTGTGCTGCGATTCATGGTGTCGCAAAGAGTCGGACACGACTGAGCGACTGAACTGAAATGAGACAGATTTGGCGGAGAAGGCAATGGCACCCCACTCCAGTACTCTTTGCCTGGAAAATCCCATGGACGGAGGAACCTGGTAGGCTGCAGTCCATGGGGTCGCTAAGAGTCGGACACGACTGAGCATCTTCACTTTCACTTTTTACTTTCATGCATTGGAGAAGGAAATGGCAACCCACTCCAGTGTTCTTGCCTGGAGAAACCCAGAGATGGGGGAGCCTCGTGGGCTGCCGTCTATGGGGTTGCACAGAGTTGGACACGACTGAAGCGACTTAGCAGCAGCAGCAGCAGCAGGAGCAGCAAACAGATTTGGGAGTTTTGACTATGAAGATTTATAGAAACATCTGAGTTAAAATAGATTAGTTAGGGAACTTCCCTGGTGGTCCAGTGGTTAGGAATCTGCCTTCCAGTGCAGGGGACATGGTTTGAATAGTTCGAGAATTAAGATCCCACATGTCTCATGGCTACTGAACCAGCGCCCCTCAACCTGAGAGTCCCCATGCCACAACTAAGACCCACACAGCCAAAAATAAATATATAATTAAATAAATTAATTTAATTTAATAAGGGAAATAAGCATTATTAAATAATAATAAGGAAAATAAGGGAATAATTATTAAATAATAATAAGTATTATTAAAAAGTTGACACAGTTGTCTCAGGGAGGAGTGAACTCATTATAAATCCCATCTGTGAATCAGTTCAGTTAAGTCCCTCAGTCGTGTCCGAGTCTTTGCGACCCCATGAATTGCAGCACGCCAGGCCTCCCTGTCCATCACCAACTCCTGGAGTTCACTCAAACTCACCTCCATCGAGTCTGTGATGCCATCCAGCCATTTCATCCTCTGTCGTCCCCTTCTCCTCCTGCCCTCAATCCCTCCCAGCATCAGAGTCTTTTCCAATGAGTCAACTCTTCACATGAGGTGGCCAAAGTACTGGAGTTTCAGTTTTAGCATCATTCCTTCCAAAGAACACCCAGGACTGATTTCCTTTAGAATGGACTGATTGGATCTCCTTTCAGTCCAAGGGACTCTCAAGAGTCTTCTCCAACACCACAGTTCTAAAGCATCAATTCGTCGGCACTTAGCTTTCTTCACAGTCCAACTCTCACATCCATACATGACTACTGGAAAAACCATAGCCTTGACTGCTGCTGCTGCTGCTAAGTCGCTTCAGTCCTGTCCGACTCTGTGCGACCCCATACACGGCAGCCCACCAGGCTCCCCTGTCCCTGGGATTCTCCAGGCAAGAACACTGGAGTAGGTTGCCATTTCCTTCTCCAATGCATCAAAGTGAAAAGTGAAAGTGAAGATGCTCAGTCGTGTCCGACTCTTAGCGACCCCATGGACTGCAGCCTACCAGGTTCCTCCATCCATGGGATTTTCCAGGCAAAGAGTACTAGAGTGGGGTGCCATTGCCTTCTCTATAACCTTGACTAGACGGACCTTTGTTGGCAAAGTAATGTCTCTGCTTTTCAATATGCTATCTAGGTTGGTCATAACTTTCCAAGGAGTAAGTGTCTTTTAATTTAATGGCTGCAATCACCATCTGCAGTGATTTTGGAGCCCCCAAAAATAAAGTCTGACACTGTTTCCACTGTTTCCCCATCTATTTCCCATGAAGTGACGGGATCAGATGCCATGATCTTAGTTTTCTGAATGTTGAGCTTTAAGCCAACTTTTTCACTCTCCTCTTTCACTTTCATCAAGAGGCTTTTGAGTTCCTCTTCACTTTCTGCCATAAGGGTGGTGTTATCTGCATATCTGAGGTTATTGATATTTCTCCCAGCAATCTTGATTCCAGCTTGTGCTTCTTCCAGCCCAGCGTTTTGCATGATGTACTCTGCATAGAAGTTAAATAAGCAGGGTGACAACATACAGCCTTGACATACTCCTTTTCCTCTTTGGAACCAGTCTGTTGTTCCATGTCCAGTTCTAACTGTTGCTTCCTGTCCTGCACACAGGTTTCTCAAGAGGCAGGTCAGGTGGTCTGGTAGTCCCATCTCTTTCAGAATTTTCCACAGTTTATTGTGATCCACACAGTCAAAGGCTTTGGCATAGGCAATAAAGAAGAAATAGATGTTTTTCTGGAACTCTCTTGCTTTTTTAGTGATCCAGTGGATTTTGGCAATTTGATCTCTGGTTCCTCTGCCTTTTCTAAACCAGCTTGAACATCTGGAAGATCACGTTTGACGTATTGTTGAAGCCTGGCTTGGAGAATTTTGAGCATTCCTTTACTAGCGTGTGAGATGAGTGCAATTGTGTGGTAGTTTGAGCGTTCTTTGGCATTGCCTTTCTTTGGGATTGGAATGAAAACTGACAAATTACTTCAATAGCATGACAGCAAATGCTGAAGAAAAGTTGAGTGCTGACTGCTATTGCTAAGTCACTTCAGTCGTGTCCGACTCTGTGCGACCCCATAGACGGCAGCCTACCAGGCTCCTCCGTCCCTGGGATTCTCTAGGCAAGAACACTGGAATGGGGTGCCATGTCCTTCTCCAATGCATGAAAGTGAAAAGTGAAAGTGAAGTCGTGCAGTCATGCCCGACTTTAGCGACCCCATGTACTGCAGACCACCAGGCTTCTCCATCCATTGGATTTTCCAGGCAAGAGTACTGAAGTGGGTTGCCATTGCCTTCTCCGAAGTGCTGACTAAAACCATTCAAAATAAAAAACCTACTAATTATGAAGACGATTCCAGTTTTTTCTGTTCCATCTAAATCCACTTGGAAAACATATAAAGGGACTAAAGTCAATAAAAACTTATGTGGTGACTGAAAATCTTTAAAAGGACTGACACTTAAGAAGGAGTCTGAAATTCGAACGTCAGGTGGGCAGTAGGTTCCGAGGCGCAGAGCGTCAGAGTTTCTGCGGCGGGCGTTGCTAGGCCCAGGCAACCACAAAGCCTCCTTGGGGGCGGGGTCTCTTGACGTCACAGAGACGCTCCGCCCCTTACGTCGTACACTAGGGAGGCCAGAAGATTTCTGGCGGTGCCGGCGCCATTTTGCTGGAGCCTGCGACCGAGTGGGAGTGGAGTGGAGCGGCCGTTGTTGCCGACTCTTTCCTCCTCCCCACGGTCCAGTCAGCGGGTTGATTAGGCCATCGGCCCTCAAGCCGAGACTTGTCTCTTATTTAGTTCTGGGGAGCGCCTGGCCGACATGAGTGATGTAGAGGAGAACAACTTCGAGGGCAGAGTGAGTACAAAGCCGCGGGAGCCGTCTTTGGCGGCGGCCCCGATGCTCGGGGTTTCACGGGGACAAGCGCGGTCGGGCGGGGTTGCGGGGAGTCCTGCGGGGGCCCGCTGGGAGCAGCCTCTGGAGCCATCGAGGTCGCTTCTTCACATCCCAAGATGGCTTCTGGGTTACACTCTTGCCCCAAATACCACGGATCACCCCCCTTCCCCCTTTTTTTGGAGACTGACTGATAGCCGGACTCCTGGGTCCGGTTCCCACCCCCCCCGCGGGGCACCTTGCCTTCTCCCCACCCCGAGGCTTCCTTATCGCTGTTCCAAGGTGTGGGTCCCCGTCGCGGTGGGGCGGGAGGAGACGGCAGGGAGTTCCCCTCCGGCCGGATAGTGGTAGGTGCTTCCTGCGGTGGCGTTTCTGGCGACCCCGAGCATCGTAGAGGGTCTCGGGGTCGAAAGTGCGCGGGGCTGCTGTCCGGGCGGGGAGAAGCTGGCGCGGGACTAGCTGGGGCCTGTGTCTCCTTGGCTCTCTATTGCAGTGAGCGGCCGCGTCTCTGTCGGAACCGGCGGCGTTGCGTCTATAAAGGCGAAAGCCTTGAGGTTGAAGGTGGGACGAGCCTAATGAAGTGGTTAGTCAACGACCGCACCGACCCTTAAGCGTTCTTAAGACGAGAGCTGTGAGGGGAAAACTACGCAAGGAGCCCTTCTCCTTTAATGTCCCTTCTGCTTTCTTTTCACTTCAAAATGAATGTGGAAATGCTATAACGCCTTATTTTTCTAATTCCTTAATGTTGGGCTTTTTTTTTCTTTCTTTCTTCTCTATATCTCAACTTCCAATGCTTTTCCTCCTATGACCTTTAAACACCACTCCTTTACAGGTTTTTACGGTAAAAAACAAAAAGGACTCTTCTGTCTTAATCTTACATAACTGAACAAATTTCATTGCTCAGTATTTTTACAATAGTTTGTGCTATTCTCTTAATTCAAAAAGGTTACCTGAAAATTCCAGCCCCTCTCTCTCCCATTTCTCTTCTCGACCCATCCTCCAGCAAAGAGGCTCGAAGTTTTTCATTATTTTGGGTGTGATGAATATAAACATCACAAAGATACCTTATCCTCAGCTTAAAGATACTAGGAAGTTTAGCAGTGATTGGGTTATATTTCGGAAGTTACTCTCGTAGTGAAAATTGATGGAAGTGAGTTAGTGTAAAACCGTGTGAAGAAAACAATCCCCAGACAGCATTTTCTGGCTCCTGTGTTGGCATTCTGGTCACTAGGGGAAACGCATCAAAAACACTAGGTGCAGAATAAGTTTTGTCTTTTTTTAGACGCTCATAAGCATCTGGAAACAGATAAACCAGAAAGTCGAATTAGACTTTTGTTCTTTTTGAGGTTAAGACAAAAAAGCTATCTTGAATGCCTTTAAGATTGGTTTTCTCTATTAAAATCTGAAGTCTGTAGATATCAATGAAATTACCTGCTCATTTTGTAGGATGAGGTATTGATGGTCCCAACAAAACTTTTTAAAAAATCATGTAATACTTGGTAATAAGTAGTCGTAAGCTGCTGCTTGTTTTGAAAATGTTAGCTAATAATGGGAAGAAATTTTACTGTCAGTTAAGTACAATTTTGGGGAGTTAATGTTTGTTTTGGTTTGTGGGAAATTGAAGAGAACTTCTTTGGGAACCTTATTTTCCTTTGAGGTCTTACCTTTTTTTTGGGGGGGAGGGGTCATCAAATTGAGAAATTTGGCAAATTCTAGGTAATTGTTACCTTACCCAGCTAAGAAAGTAATATATGTAAGATTCCTACCCAATTTAAGCTAAAACGCATGTAGGCATTAACTATATATTTTAATAGGAAAAGGCATTTTTACCTTTTCCTCTTTTACAGTGTTCGTGGTCATAGGAAATATTTTCACATCTGATACCCAAGTGAATGAACTCAGTATGTTCACCAGTTACCTTTTGTTTTTTGGGTTTTTTTGGTAGGTTGAAGTAATTGTCTATGTTCATAATTGGAAGAAGAATTAGAAGAGTGGGAGACAGTTTTCTGATGATGTACTTTTTTTTGTTGTTCTCTTAAAGCAGTTTCATATTCAGCAGTGCTTTTAGTTTTTAAACTATAGTGCCCTTGGTTTTATAAAATAAAATTGTTGTGTTATCTTTGTACATAAATGTAATAATGTTTTAGAGAGTCTCAGAAAAGGATTTTTAAATGGTGTTTCTGAAATGTTTTAAGTAGTTGTTATACTTCAAACATTTTTATTAAAACAAAACATCAATAGGTCAGTGTTCAGATTTCATTTCGTTTATGTAAGGAATAAACAACATATGTTAACCATATCTTATTGAAAAGATATTTAAAATGACTCTGTGGAAACTTTGAAACATATTAAAGAAACAGGATTGAAACTAATAGTTCCTACTTTTATAGCATTTTACAATCTCCCCCCTCACCATCTTTGATATATTTTCTAATTTACAATGGCTGGAGAACTCTTAACATTTTAGAAATTAAAAACTGATGCCCAAAAAGACAATACAGCCAGGAATCTTGAGATTTGCAAGTCCTGATCCATTGCTTATTGCCTGCAAAAAATATGCTATGTATATATTTTGATTATTTTTCTTAAAAGAGCACACTCCATGTCAGTGTCTCAGAGCTGTTAATGGAGTTTGCTAAAAACAATTACAAGAACTTAATTTTCCATTATAGATAATTACCTCTTGAGTTTCTTAAAACATAAAAGAGCTTTATAAAGGAAAATATAATTTGCTGAATTTTTGTTAAAAGTCACCCTAGCAGTTAATCAGTCATATTCCCTTCGAAAGTATTAAGCATCTCTTACCTTTTTTGTAAAGACCAGATGTTCTCAAAGGAGAGAATTTGGAGTCTGATTTGTGATAACTGATAGCTCAAATCTGGGTAAAAGTCAGAATATAGTCAAGTACTGTGTGATAGAATTAATAAGAAATTCAGAAAATGAAGTTGAATGATTTTGTGAGCCCAGAGGAAAGGAAAAGTTTTATTTAGTATGTAAAACTTAACGTTGCATATTATGATAAGGGAAATACGAATATTGATTGTAAGAATGAGACAATGGGGAGGTTGCTAGACTACATAGGCTTGACTGTGTAGTCAGATAGTGGAGGAGTGTGATTTCTAGATTTAGGAATTTGGACTTAATCCAATATGTGGTAAGGAGCCATCGATAGATTCTTATGAGAGTAGCATAATGAAAGGAATTTATTTCTTTAGAACAGAAAATAGCAGAGGAAGAGCAGCAGGGTACACTTAAAATATTTAAGGAAGGAGCTTATGAAAAGTCTTATCTAAACTGGAGAGCAGTGGGATGTAAAGAATGAGCAAGAGAATTTCAGGGGATCCAGAAGAATAGCGATACTTACTAAAATAAGTCCATTTAAGCAGTTTTCTTGGCATGTGCATCAAGTTAACAGAATTTTAAGTGGAACTATCTTTATTTGGAGTTAGGAGTGAGATTGGCACTTGAGCTGACTTTCTTTGCATGTCATCTTCATAAAAATAATGAATAGTTTGCTGTGTACAACTTCAACTAAAATTAGGATTTCAATCTCAAAAAATTTTAGTATCCTTGATAGAAATTAAGGGGAATGGAAATTAATATTTTCTTGTTATTTTACTTATTCCCCTCTTTAAATTTAAAATTTTAAAAATTAAAAAAAATTTTTTAAATGAAACTTAGAAAAACATTGAGTCCAATTTTTTTTTTTTAAAACAATGGCCCTGAGTTTTTAATCTAGGTTAAGGATCCTTTATCATGTAGCAGTCTATCTTGTAATTCCATGATTGTGTATACTTAGTAGAATTGCTGAAGAGGAAGGGTACTACTTATTCTGGCATCCTGTTTTGAGAGCTTGTTCTGGCTTTTTGAGTAGCTGGGATATTTTAAGAGACCCTAGTATTCCCATTCTTAATATATGAGATGATTAACTGGATAATAAAAGTGAAGAGCAAAATGCAAATTCATCTATCAAGTTGGAATTTAAATTTGTGTGTGTTAAGATATTTTGTTAAAGAATATCAAAAATAGGGGAAGGTTTTTTGTTTTTGTTTTTTCTTAATTGAAACCTGTTTTGTAATAATAAGGGTGATGACTATGCCATTAAAAACCCAGCTTGGCCACTAGTTTGTTTTTTTTTTTTAAACCCCTCTTGTCTTTTTTTTTTTAATGAATACAAATAAAATTGAAATCCTATTTTATAGATAAGGATGTTAGCAGTTTAGGTTTAAATAAAAAAAAAAGTTAGTCCAGCTTCTTCAGCAGTTTAGTTTTACGTATCTCATCATATCAACCTGTTGCAGAAGAGTAAGGCTTCCATTCTTTTAGTAGGAGTATTATTGAACTTAGGGAATAGTCTGTGTCTCTTGAGTTTAATTTTTTTTCTGAAATAATATGTATCCAATTTTAATACTTTTTTGTTCTCCCCATCTATTTATTTAAGCAGAGAATTTGTAAAACTTCAGAAAATGTTCAAATTTTTATATTTGAGATTCTTTCACTGAAGGGTGCTCATTTGCTCAATCTAAGCTAGAAGGTGGGATTTTTAAAGGGAACAGTACAACCAGTTGTACCCAGGATGCCTAACTGTACTTCTACAGATTTGCCATAGTTACTACTTATAATTTGTAGCATTCCTAAAATGAGTATAAAGAGTCTTGGGATCTGAAAGACTATCAAGGGTAACATTTAGAGATAAGAGTCATTTTTTTTAAATACAGATAAACTTTGTTTATGGACTTAATTTTGTAAATGAAGTTACGTCCTTATGGTATAGTGTGTAGTATACAAGTGTAAAAATGGCCTTGAGTAATCAGCATAAGTTTTTTAAAGCTTGTAAATACTGTGAAAATCTGTTGATAACATCAGTGGGTGCTCAGTCATCATGTAACTAACCCTGAGACCCCCTCTCCTAAGCTGAGTGAGTTAATAGTTACTATTCACACATCGTAACCAGTTTAGTAGGATAGACGTGAAGATGAGAAAATGGTAATGATTGGACGGGAAATCAGTAAACACTGTAAAAAGAAAAAAATTGAGAAGGAAATAATGAAAGAAAATGTGGTTTCCCCTCCTTCCTTTAAGTTACTGCCATAATGTAGTTCTGTATAATCTTTACTGTCTCATGATTTTCACCAAAGTATAAGAGACTAGGCCTGAACAGTCTGAGGCAGAAGAAAAGTAAAGTTTTTTCCCTGAAACTAAGGCCCTGTAGTCTTACTTACTCAAGATTTGTAAATACTCCGTAACACTAAAAGATGAAAACATAAGTAGGAAATTTTGTAATGGGTTCTTAGTGGTTTGTTTTAATATAGCTAAACTACTTTAGTCCTTTTACATTTATTTTCTATACCTTTGAAGTTGCCACTTACACACTGGTTTTTTGGACAACTGATCATAGCGTGTAAGCTGACTGGTTTATGAACCACGTTTAAAGTTTGTACAGAAGGAAATTTCATGGTGGTCCAGTGGTTAGGAATCCATGTTTCACAGGGATCAAGGGTTTAATCCCTGGTCAGGGAACTAAGATCCCACAAGCCACATGGCATGGCCTAAATAAATAAAATTTATATGAAAGATTTGTAAGTTTTACAGGTAATTTCACAGTGTGACATGAGTTTAAATTTAACTGCCAATTCTTTAATAAACTGTCTTAACACGTTGCCAGAATTATTCCAAACTTTAGAGACTGTAAAGACATACAAGTTAGAAGATCTGTGAGCCTTCGTAGATAAAAAAATCACTTTAATCTCACTTAAAATGCAGCATACTGGACTTTAAAAGAAGGTAAATTATTTTAAAATAGCTAATATTTTGAGCAGTTGGTATTTGCTTTTTAAGAAATTGCTCTAATACTAGTTATGGATTAAAAAGAGTGAAAATATTTCTTTTGTAAGCTTAAGGATCTGTAAAAGAAACAGCTTAATACTCAAAAGGAAGGAAGCAGAACTGCTATAAAAACTGAAAGACTGAAATACATGAATTGAATAAACACAGACTGTTGTCTAAAAGTCCTGAAGAATGAAGTTCTTAGTACAATAAATATAAGTTATTTGGGTAATTTAAATCCCTCCCACCCCCACGTATAGTTCACCTAAACGCAGTAGTATGTTTCTGTGGAAATCTCTCAATTTTACAAAGTAGTAGGGAAATATGTTTTGAGAATCTGTTTTAAAAACTTAGGCTATATTCATATAGACTTGAACTTCTGTAAACTTGGCACTGTTACTTGGCATTTGCCTTGTCATAATATTAGAATGGGTTATAGCGTAACATTTTTATTGGTTTATTTTAATGGGCTTTAAGTATTAAGCATACATATGGTTGGAATTTGTTTTCCATCTATAATATACTAGGTATATTAAAAGACACTGCAGTTATTTGCTGTAGGATTTTTTTCATGTTCTGCAACTACATGTGCATATTTAATAACCTTTTTCCTGATTAAAAAGTAGTACATGGTTATAATATTTTTACACATAGATAATTCTTAGATTGAGTACATGGTCATGGTATATTTATACATAGACAATTTTTAGACTGCTTGTATGGGATACACTATAGTATTTCTTAGAAATCGTAGTTAGCTCCTTTTTATTTTTGGCTGTGTACTTCAGCTACCACTAGAGGCATCTTGTTAATAAAGAATAGTTTAAAAAAAAAAAAAACATGATTTAAGCAGGTTGTGCTGTGAGAACTTTCTGCCCAGCTCCTGGTTTATAGAAGGCTACTTAAGATATATTTCTATTAAAATTTGTGATATGATTTGGTTGAGTCATTAATCTGCCCATTTCAAGTAGGCACTGTGTTGGTTGGTGGGTCCAGATGCAGGTTACTTAGGAATTTGCAGAACTTCTTGACAGATTTAAGAGCAGGTTAAGTAGTCTCTAGTCAAACGGGACAGATAACACCCTTCTCAATGTCTGTTTTTCTCTTTGCAATTTCGATTCTTTTTCCAAATTCTGAATAGTTGTATGAATTTCTTTGGGAAAAGTTGATATTACCATTTCATAATGAAGATAGTCAAAGATGGAAAAGAATAATCTAGCATTTGTCCACAAAGGGCTTATAGTCTAATTTCTAATGCGCAGTGAAGAGTAAAAGTTTTTTATGCTCTGTAGTTTTATTTTTTAGTTTAAGTTTATTGACAGTTGTTGATTTACCTTTTTAGCTAGATGTTTCTAAATTGTTTTTGGAAGTTACTGACATCTTTATAAGTTAAAATGACTGACATCTTTATAAGTTAAAGGGTGAGTTATGAGCACTCTTTGTTAACCTTGAATGATTCCATGAAAAAAATATATGCATTTTGAGGTTTCCCTGAGATAAAAATTGAAGGGTAGGTAACAGAGGAGGTTAGGTATTTGTGACACCTTGGATAATAAAAAGCAAAAGATATTCTGTCATGTCATAGCTTTTACGAACAAAGTAAAAGGAAAATTATACATTTTCCAGTGGGTTGCTATGCCAGAAATGAGATTTAAAATTTAAATTGTTACTGGGTTACCTTGTTAATGTTAACACCTAAAAAGTGGTTACCTTCAGCACTATTGAATAATTTTCTACAATTGTTTTTATGATAGAAGTCTTTAATATATAAACTTATTTCTGTCTTAAAAATTAAAGGTGGTAAGAGTATCAGAGCACACAGAACACAAAGCTTTTTGCATATATAACAAAGGCTGTAGTGATGTTTGTAGATTGATACCAAGGGATCTGTTTATATAAGGGAAAGCCAAAAGAAGGGCGGGGGTATTAGGTATTTTTACCTAATAAAATATAGGTAATGAACTGGCCTATGAGACTTCAATTACAAATGAGTGGCCATACTTTTGTTTTTAGTCCTGAATATGCTGCTTTTACAGTTTCAGTGAATGAAAAAACCTAAATTGCTATGCCTGCTCCAGGCATCTGTCCAGAAATTTAGAAAGTATTTGAGATGTGGTGAAAGACTTTCTGTAGGTAAATAAATGGAGAAGGTGGATGTTGAACAGAAGGGTGGCTATGTATTTCAGTTTGTTTTCATCTGAAAAAAAAAAAATGGGCCTGGTAGCATCAATAGTACCATTTTTGAAAAATAAGCCTGAAGGAAAACTTCAAGGAAGTTGGGTGATAATCTTAATGACATAAATGAAAATTGGTAGAAAATGGGTTTGTTTTTACTAATAATCAAGGGTCAAGTGGACAGAGAAACCAAACTGTCCATCCTACTTTGGTCATAAGTTCTTCAGGTCTATCAAAATTTTAAAAACAGGCTTCTAATAAGTTTTAAATGATTTGGAAAGTTTTGATTTATATCCAGTTTTTTTAGAAGCCAGTCAGATTTCTGATAAATGATATAGTCACTGAAGGGAATATAAGTATGCATAACTATGTAAAATATGCAAAAACTATGAAAAAGGTAGGATAAACAATAAAGACCATGATACTAATTTACAACCACTAGGAACTTAAAAGCCAAAGGGGAAATTTTTAATTTCATATTCCCCCCCCTCCCTTTTTTTTTTAGTATGCTTGTTTTATTTCAGATTGTATCTTTCTGGTTAAAGTCAGAGTAAGCAAAGATAGTGGTCAAACAATCAGGAAATGTTAGTAATTTTACTAATTGTGTTTTACTTCTCTGAACCTCAGCATGTGTCCTATAATAGGTGAGTTTAGATAGGTGTGTTCAGATATTCCAGCCTGTGATGCTTTGCTTTAACTATATCTTAGTATCGTAGCCCGGCTTAGGGAAAGCTTATTTTGAGATCATTGGGAATCTTCAGGTTATAAATTAGTGAATACTTAAGACATAGGTATGGGGGGGTTACAGTTAATGTTAGAGTTATGCTTGAATTAAGTATTTATATTAAAACTGCTCACATTTTAGGAACTAGGATGAAACTTGAAAGGGGAGGAGGGTGAACAGTATGGTAAAAAACATTTAGAGAAATTCAGTAAATTCTCTTTAATTGTTAGAAACTAGAGTTTTGAACAATTTTAAAGATTATAAAATTGTTTTTTTAATAAACTAGTTATTTGCACTTTACCTGCTGGCTTTTCCATTTGGTAGATAACATTCTGAACTCCAGCAGAGTTTTATAATCCCCACGTGCTTAAATATACTAAATGTTCTTTTTCCATTAAGGTTAATGTTCGTGAAGAAATTGAAGAGTTTTTTCCAAGAATGTGGAAGATAAATCAAGATAAAAGAAGGCTAATGAAAAGTATTAAAGATCAGAAAATTAAAATTGAATGGGGGAAAAAATTGAACAGAAGATTGGTCAGATAGAAGCACTTGAATATTTTTTTTAAGGCTATTTTGAATTGTTTTGGGGAAGAATACACGAAGTATGAAAAATGAAAAACTCAATGAAGAATGAAGAGAAGTAGAAAGCAAGAGTGAAGTAGAATTAAAAGAATCTGGAAGAATGAATGGGTCCTAGGTTAAGTAAATGTATGGTTTATGTTCCAGTGTCTGTATGATCAAGTTGTAGATGAATTTGCATGATTACTTAGTTAATAGAGAATTGGTGATCTGGTTCAAGTAGGGAATTATTGAGGACAGTTAGCAGTATTAACAATGGGTTATTAATGAGCTGAAATTTTTTCTGGAGGGTGTTGCCTAACCATTTGTTTTTCAGGAGCAATCAATATAAATAATTACGGTACTTTAAATGTTAGGTGTTAGGCATCTATGTGACCAGTGCCATTTGTAATACTGTCTTCTTTGTTAGGAGTCTCGCTCTCAGTCAAAATCTCCAACGGGAACTCCTGCTCGTGTAAAATCGGAGAGCAGGTCAGGATCTCGTAGTCCATCAAGGGTTTCCAAACACTCTGAATCCCATTCTCGATCAAGATCAAAATCCAGGTGAGTGTTTAAAATAATATGTGAGTATGTTTAAAATGCTTTTCTTGGATTTTTCTGGGCAAAGTGGTTTGTACCAAATCCCTCATTTTTGTTGTAATTTTTTCCTAGAAATTTCGCTCAAAATCATGACTTTTTTTTTTAAAACAATGGAGTTTAGAAATCAGTGGTATGTTACAGATATAAAGACTTAGATAAGGTAGAATAATTTGTTAGCTCTATTAATCTAGAGCTGTTACTCGTTATTAATACAAATTAAATATGTGTTGATTTAAATGTGCTGGGTTATTGTTTTATATTATTTCAGCAGTATTTGCACAACAAAAAGATAATTTTCTCCATTGAAGATTTGGCTTACAATTTTAATGCAGAAAAGGTTGATATATGTACGTGGTACTGGTTATCAGAAGGATTTGAGAAGCTTTTTCAAGTTTCACATTACAGCTACATTCTTTAACTGAAGATTTTGACTCATTAGGTCCAGGGTGGAACTCTGATCCTCTGATCAGATAAATTGTTGGAAAGTGGTGCTGGAGTGATTCAGAGTTCTAGCCACTCCCCCTGATTACAGCAAAGACTAGTGAGCCCTTGCGGGGTTCACTGTTTCAGAGATCTTAGGTGTACTGTTGTGGAGCGGTGGGATGAACAGTTAAAAGCAATCTGGACAGTTATTTTTATTTTGATAAGTCATTGTAATTTCTTGATTAAAACACATAATTTATGTCTCTGAATAGAGTATCCTTGCAAGGGGACATGAAACAAGAATCAAAGGCTGTACTTTTCTTGTAGTCTACAGTTGGTTCTTTTTCTCTGTTGTATCCAGGATCCAGCCTAGTGCTTGATTTGCTAACCACTCTGTATATTTAACTGAATCCACATGTGCAGAATTGTGCTCCATAGAATTCGGGTGTGGAAACAGAAGTGAGCATATTTTAATTTTAGGACTTTCTGGTTGCTACTCTCAGCCTAGAATATTCTTCCCTCATGATATTCTCAAGTCATCACTTGATTCAGTTTTATGCTCCTGTATCACTGGAGAACATTAAATACCAGTGCACACACAGTATTCCCTTACTCCTAATTTTTTTTCATGATATTTATCACTATCTGACTTAGAGAAAGGATAAGCACTCACATCACTTCTCATTACTTTAGTCCTCCTTCAGTACCTGTTGGTGGGGGGGGCAGGATTGATGCTCCTGTGCATACCAAATTCTCAGATGCTCGTTGGTGCATGCTCAATCATTTCAGTCGTCTCTGACTCTTGGCAACCCTATGGACTGTAGCCCACCAGGCTCCTCTGTCAGTGGGATTCTCCAGGCAAGAATACTGGAGTGGGTTGCCATTTCCTCCTCCAGGGGATCTTCCTGACCCAGGGGTTGAACCTTTGTCTCTTGAGTCTCCTGCGTTAACAGGTGTGTTCTTCACCACTAGCACCACCTGGGAAGCCCCTCTCAGATGCTCAAGTCCCTCTTGTAAAATGGCATAGTACAGTCAGCCCTCCATACCTCCGTACAGGACCAACACATTTAAATGTAACAGTTGGTATTTTATGTAACAACTAGCTTTACTAATATTTTTTATTTTTTAAATTGAAACTGTAAATTAATGCTAAGGAAAATAGAAAACCCTGTTCAGTGTTCCTATATGGACACAAGTTCTTTCTAGTTCTACCCCACCTTCCCATGATTAATTTCTTTTGGATAGTAGGCCATTCATGGTATTGTTTTCATTCCAACTCGGAATTGTTTGCCAAGGAACCTTTGCTCTTGGTATTCCTAGAACACTTTTCCCCTGCCTGCCTAGTAAAATCTCCCAGCTTTATTGTTTAAATTTTCTGGCCCTCAGCATTTATAACATTTACTGAATGCCTTGTAGAAGTTATTTTGTATGACTGTCATCACTGTTAGTCTGGGTGTTTAAGGATGGATGAGATGAATAGTAATAAGAAATTCCATTTTCTTTGCAATGGGAAGAATGTGAGTAATTGGAAATAATCAAACAGTATATGAACTAGGGAATCAGCAGTAGAAAAATTGGTGAGATGCTGTAGAAGGTTTGAAAAAAATGAAGACCATTAAACATGAGGACTGTTAGGTGAGGTGGGCGGTTTAGGTTGTGATGAGTTAATTTAGCTGGTGCTAGATTGCAGCAGGCTAAGGAAAGACTGGAGAGGAAATGATACGTAACCGTGAAGGGAATATAGGACAATACTGAAAAGGTAATAAGACTCAAACAGTTTTATTGTGATGGTAGTTGGTTGGTGGTTTGTTAGGTCTTTTTTTTTTTTCCCCATTTTAAGAGTATGGTATTAAATGCATTCATATTGTTGTACACATCACAGCCATCCATCTCCATAATTCTTTTTATCTTGTAAAACTGAAACTGCGAGTTAAACAAGTACTCTCATTCTCCTCCCCTTCCAGCCACTGACAAACCACCATCTTTCTTTCTGTCTCTATGATTTTGACTGTTTTTAAGTATCTCATCCAAGTGAAATCACAATATTTGTCTTCTTATAACTGGTTTATTTCACTTGGCATAATGTCCTCAAGGTTTATCCATGTTGTAGAGTATTAAAGAATTTTCTTTCTAGTGCTAGTTGATATCCTTCTTTTTAAAGAAGGTGGAGCCTTAACATGATTGTAAGGTAAGGTGAAAAGAGTTAACTGGAAACGAGGAGATATAGTCTACAAGAGGAAAAATACTTTTTCCTCTAAAAGGATAAACAAGCTGAAAACAAGCAGGGATAAACGTATAGGTCCTTGGAATTGTCAAAAGTTCAGAAAGCTAAAGTAAAACTAATGAATCACTAACAAAATTTGTAAAAATTTACTGTGCACATACCAAAAAGACAGTTTACAAATAGGGAGCACTCAAACCAAACATGGAATGAGGCTCAGTGGTGTGTTGTTATTAATACAAAGCAGCTTATAATGGTGAGCAGGTGATGTCTTTAAGTATTTGATGATTAAATTATTGACTCATCTGTTTTTGTCCAGAGAGCCTTCAATTGGTGTTCTTATTTTTAACAGCGTTAGCCATTTTGTTCCAATATTTTTACCTAAATTTATTTCTCTCAAAGGTCGAGGTCAAGGAGGCATTCTCATAGACGTTACACTCGATCCAGATCCCATTCTCACTCTCATAGGAGACGATCTCGAAGTAGGTCATATACACCAGAATACCGGCGTCGAAGGAGCCGAAGTCATTCTCCAATGTCTAACCGGAGAAGACATACAGGCAGCAGGGTATATGGTTTTTAAGTTAATGAAAACCTTTTATGTATTTCCTGTGTCTTTAGTCATAGTATAAAATCTTGATTTTGTAAGAGCTAGAGCACTGTTTAAAAGTGATACTCTAGAAACATCCTTGGCTATATGAATATTGTTTATATGCATTCAATTGTATTTTCTTTTCTTGACTTTTGAGTCATTAAAAGAAATTTGGGGGAAAACATGTTGCAAGAATGGAAATAAAAAGCTAACTTGAAAATATTGAGATTAAAAGTTTTACCATGGAAAGAGGGTAGCAAGGAAATACTAAGCAAACACTTATATTGAGCAATATGCAAAGTTCCTCAGTGCGTTAATAAATGCAGTTAACCTTTCCATGAGACAGGTTATCTTATTATTGATAAAGAAATTGAGTCTTGGATATGAGGTTTGATTCTATTTAACAGTGATGGAATCTGCTATTATTTAATGGTGTTTTGAAATCAGCACATTAATTTTTCAAATCTGGAAGGAATATCCTTGCTAAAGAGTGAAAATAGAAGAGGGGAGTCTAATCAGCAATTGCAGATGAAGTCAGGTTGAGTACAGATCTATAAGGGATATAAAACATTTGAATAAACTAGAAATAGACATTAAACTAAAGATAAATTCTTAGTATTTGTTCTGAAAATTGCTGGACTAGTGAATTAGTGACATTTTTATTCAGTCTATAACCTGAAGTATATTCTAAAGAAGGCTTGAGTGTACTGTAAACTGTAAAATATAGCTCATCTGAGTTTCCAGGTGACTTTGTGTATTGGATGAAGTGCCCTAAGCAGAAGTATTTCTGTATGTTTGTTGTTGTTTTTTTAATTTGGAACTTAAATAACATCTTTATTCAACAGGCAAATCCTGATCCCAATACTTGTCTAGGAGTGTTTGGCCTCAGTTTGTACACAACAGAGAGAGATCTTCGCGAAGTATTTTCTCGATATGGACCATTGAGTGGTGTCAATGTGGTTTATGACCAGCGAACTGGACGGTCACGGGGATTTGCTTTTGTTTATTTCGAGAGAATAGATGACTCAAAGGAGGTAATTTTTTGTAATTATTTTTGTCACTTTGAAAAATTTCTGATGTGCATTATTTAGTATTGAGTTACTTTTGAAAGTTGATTAATAAATTTCCAGTTCCATAAACATTATGTGCTCTTTAATTCTCTGACATAGTTTAAACTCTTCTGTTAGTGTTAAAATTGGAATGTTCAGTTTCACTTTCCAGCTAAAATGCGTATAGGCATATCCTGATTAAAATCTGGCCTTGTGAAGTAGTGTATGAGTTAAATGGAAAAGGTGAAGTGTATATAAGTGTTCTCTTTTGAAAAAGCCTTATTCATGGCTCTAAGCAAATGATTACATTGACTTTTAAAAAATTGTGTTTAGGTTTAATCTGTTTAATTTTTTGTGTGTCTGATTATCTCCCTGTCTATACAAGAGCTTTGTTTTTCTATTCTCTTAATGTTCATCTATCATTCTGTTCTATAAATGAAAAATAATACATGGAAAGAGTTGGTACCTTTTCATTTTTGTTTAGTGCCCTTAATATGCCTAACAGAATGATCCCAGTCAATGTCAGAGATTTGAAATAGTGTTGTTCTAATGTACTAGGTAATGGATTGTAGAGGAAGCAGTAGGCTTGCCTTCAAAAGTTCATGGTGATTGAATTGAAAATTCCATTTTAAGGAATTTTTGAAGCTCATTTGTTAAAGAACGGAAGGTACTGGCTTGTCTTCTTTGTACCATTTTATATGTGACAGTAGTTGGGTGTAGGTCATTATTGCTCTTTGTATCAATAGTGTTTGGTTACAGTATAAGCAGTCAAAAGCATATCTTTCAACAGTAATAGATGCTATTGACATCTGGTGGTAAAGCAGGGATGATATTAAACATTCTGCACTGCACAGGATAGCCACCGACAACACAGAATTAACCACTGCCAAATGTCAGTGGTAGTGTTGTTGGAAAACCTGGATAAGTCTAACAAAATAATGCTCTCAGTTGAAGGCATTTATATGATAGACATACTAATAGACACTAGTGGGTTTTTATTGTTGCGTATTTGTGTTTTGTTTTTTCCTGTTCTCAATTAAAGGATAAAGGTGTAAATTTAGAAATACCAGGATATCTGACCTGAAGTAAAAGTGCAGACAATATCACAATTAAAATTTGTGTAAATGTGAAGCTTGTTTGCCCTGCCTTTTGACGCCCCTGCTTTGTTTATTTCTGAATGAGGTAAAATGGAATGACAGCCTCACTTAGTTCCAAAATGCTTCTTAAAATGTGTTAAAGTGGTTGATTTATTAATGCTTTTATTAGTATTAGTACCAAAGGGCAGAATGGTAGAGAATATGAGCTCAGGTATAATCTTGGTGCAGATTAGAAAGTTCCTTTGTATCTGAAGCTCACTAGGTGGCAGTATGGTATTTTAGGAATGGCTTGACAAGTTTAGACCTGTTCACTGAATTGCACTTTCTGCTTTGAGTTGCTCAGACTGAAGCTAGATTCTGAAGCCTCAGAATTCTGCAGGTTCTGTGGTTGCTTCTTTATAACTTTTAACACAAGCCTGTGTAAGTGTTCTTGTGTACATTGAAAATTCATTATTGACAGGCATATAGCAGGAATTAATATGTCAGGTCCTTGCTGTTTTTACTTGAAAGAAATGTTTACCAAATTTTCAGTTTTGAAAGTTTCCCCTTGGTAAATTATGCATGACTTTCTGTGCCTGTTCTCTTTTATAGGCTATGGAAAGGGCAAATGGAATGGAACTGGATGGTAGAAGAATTCGGGTGGATTATTCTATCACTAAGAGAGCACACACACCAACACCAGGCATATACATGGGCAGACCAACTCAGTAAGATTTCGAGTTTCCTAAGCTGAAGTTTAAGAGTCAGAAAGCCACCAGAAATGTGTGCACGTCTTTGGTTAATCAAAAGATAAAACTTTTTCCCCCTGTAATTAGAATTGAAAGTTATTTAATGTGTGTGTATATGTGTGTGTGTGTGTATTATTTGAATCACTTTAATTTTTTATATGTATATTTGATCAAGGAGACAAATTAAAACTAGTTGAAGTGCATTCCTACCTCTTTTCTTGTACAATAGAATTATTAAATGCTAGAAAAATACAGTATGCTTTTAAATACTTCTCGTTCTATTTATGTGACCTTGGAAGCCTATGTGTGTAGGAAAAAGTTTTTTAATATATTAAAACCAGAGAGTGAAAGAAGGAATATAAGCTTTCATTTAATGTGAAGCCTCTTGGGGAAAAAAGATTTGACAAGGAGAGCCCACTGAAAACTAAAGTGAAAATAATGTCCATATGATTAAGAGTTAGGAAAACAACAAGGAAAAGACGGCTTAGAATTTAAATTCACTGATAGACGTTTGAACACCAGACCTTAACATTTAGTGCTGGACTTCAGTATAAAGTAGTTAGTTTTCTTTGGTGTTCAGGCTTGGATACTTTTAAATTCTTGAGGTTTATTAACTGCTTTTGAACTGGTCATAGAACATGCATCTTAGTACTTAGGTACTTTTTCTCAGCACAGTGCTTTTTTTCACCTTATTGAAAAGGTCTTACTGATTGGATAGTGCATTCTAAGGCCTTATAATTTGTAGTTAGTGAAATTATTCCTGGCTATTTATTGGTATAAATATGAAGCAGAATATCATAGGAGTCAACAAAGTAAGACATTGAAGTAACTGGCATGAAAGGGTTATTGTTTCTCTCTTAGCTTCTTCCATTTTATTTAAGTATCTATTTGTATTAAATGATAATAGAAAATAATCATTCCTGTTGATGTGGAATTTGCACCTTTTTCTACAGCAGTGGTGGCGGTGGCGGCGGCGGCGGTGGTGGAGGTGGAGGAGGTGGCAGACGTCGAGATTCTTACTATGATCGAGGATATGATCGTGGGTACGACAGATATGAAGACTATGATTACCGGTACAGGTAATGTTGTAACTTACGATTTCTGTTCTGAATTAGATGATAATAGTAGTATTGGCACTTTTAATTTGTTTAATGTGTATTGATAAAAATGAGTGAAATATGGGACTTCCCTGGCAGTCCAGTGGTTGATACTCTGTAGTTGAAATGAAGAGGCATGTGTATTTGTATTGGCCAATACTCACCTTGTATAGTTGGTGCATTGAAAAATTAATAGCTTATCTTAGATCTGCTACTATTTTGAATGATGAAATTTTTGTTTTTATCTGCTTCAGTGTAGTGATAATGTGCTTTGCTAAGTAATCTTTTATTTCCTACAGAAGAAGATCACCTTCTCCTTATTATAGTCGATACAGATCACGATCAAGATCTCGATCCTACAGCCCAAGTATGTATACTTTTGCTTTTGTCACATTAAAAACCTAATTTGTAATTAATGGCTTATTTTAGAAAATTAGGGTGTATGGTGACTGTTAATAGTTGGGAAAATATTAGGCAAGTGAAACTGTAATTGTCATTTGACTTATTTTTTTTTTTTTTTTTACTCTTTTGCAGGACGCTATTAATAAGCAGAGTGGTCGCAGTTGAGGACATCTTTTTCTCTTTTTTTAATTCTGGATTTCCCCAAGCTTCTAATCCTTCCTACTCCTCAAAAAGAACCCTTAAAAAATCTTTGGTTTGTTTAGCATCTACACTTTGTCAATTGTATTGCTATTTTCCACCCCTTTTATTATATTCTTAAAGATGTAATTGTCATTTTTGAGTAGTTAAACATCTTGAGGAAAAAAGGAACCCCCGTGTTATGCTTTGTAAATGATTTTTTTGTTTGTTTTTTGCTTTTATGGAAAATTCACTCCTAGCTTATCAAAATGAGGAAAGAAATGATCTTTTTAAAGCTTCTTTTGTGTTAGATATTGTATTAGACATTGTATTAGAGGTCTGCATTTACTACAAACTCCTTTTTCTTTTGGGGAAGTTAGTAGTAGTTCAGTCAGGTCAAGTTTGTCTGGGGTGGCATGGAACAGTCAAATAGTTGAGTGTAGAAAGTTTGAAGCTATAGAAGAAAACACTTACTTGGTCATTTCTTTTGAACAGAATTTTTGAACCCTAAAAATTACATCTTTTTTTAGAAATGAAAAGCTTGTGGACTCCTATAAAACATGTATTTAAAATACATTTGTTGAAACTAAAAACGTAAAGTGTGATTTTTGTGTTGAATTTATTAATCAGTGAAGGACAGCCCTTATTATTTATTACTTAGAGCAATTGTATAATTGCTATTAGAAATTTTGGTATTGGGACAATGGTTTAGGCAGGCTGTTTGTGTAGAGTTCTTAGAAGTAGTGGGGGGGTAGTCTTTCTTTCAAATAAAAGTTAATTTCTTTGAAAATGGGACTCTCTCTTTATTGTGGTAGAGTGGGAAAATATAACTGGATTAATTTGGATTTCCTTTTTCCTAGTACTTTTGCATGCACCTAAATGTATAATCTGTGTCTCTTCTTCAGTCTTGAAAAACCCTTTTCTTTCCTCCCTTTTTTTGTCAACTACCAATATTGATAGTATTCAGTGTTGAAAAGATAAATAGTATGGTTTATTTCTTCAAGAAGCCCACATTCTAATGGGAAAACACACTTAAATGACTGTAATGAAAGGGGAGGCTGTACGAATGAAGAGGTGGATGATTTTTCAGGTGATCTTTAATAAAAAGTATAGGAACGTGAGCCTCCTTTGTTTTCTCCCTCAAATCAATGGGAATAAAATTAGATTATTATGATCTGTATGCTAGCTCAGTGAGATCTATGGAATACAAGTACCGCGGATATCTTTATTAAAAAGCTAACTTGCCACTAAGGGCTGTCTTAGAGAATAAAGCTCTCTCTTGTTGGTCCCTACAGGACTTTTGTTCTTTAAGCCGGGTTATTTAAAGACTGGAAATCATTGCCCTAATGAGAACATTAATTTGTTGACTGTAGGAATACTTTAAAAATTTATGTATCATCAAAAAGTAAAATGTTAGCCAAAATGTGGAAGAGAATTAATAGCCACATAAAGAGATACTGAACACGATTAAAGACACAGTATGTAGAGAATACAATACCCTGGCAGTCCAGTGGTTAGGACTCCACTGACTGCTGAGGGCCAAAGTTCAGTCTCTGGTGAAGGAACTAAGATTTCCACAAACCACACAGTGTGGCCAAAAAAAAAAACTATACACACATACATACATACTGTAATAAAGGTGCATGAATGTGTTCTCAAACCTGTAGTAATGTGAGATGATACAGTGCCCATGTGATGAATTAAGTGAGATGAATGAAAGGCATTGTTAGGTTACAGTCGACCTGATAATACGTCAGAAGGAGGATCATGTGCTCCAGGTAATGCTGGATCTTGGATTTACGATGATGCTGATGGTTGGAGACCCTAAGAAGGATGAATGAAGCAGGATGGTGCAAGAGTTCATCACTCAGAGTGGCTTACAATTTAAAACCTACGAATTGTTTCTGGAATTTTTAATATTTTTGGATTATTTGGTCAACTTTAGGTAATTAAAACTACAGAAAGTGAAAGGAGGGACTGTTGTATCTCTCTGATGGTAATTTAATCCAGGAATAGATTTTCAGGGCATGATTTTCAGACTGCTACAATTCCTGCTTTGTAAATTTGAGAGGATACTTCCTTGATAGAGGGAATGTAACTGGCAACATCCTTTAACAATGAGTTGTGAATAAAGGTGACAAACTTGGAAAAACTGAGACTCTTCAAAGAGAGGGCCTAATCCTACTCTTCCCTCAAAAGTCAACTGGGACACATTGGTAGGTGAAGTGTGACAGCTTTAGAGTGTCAAATGTGGCTCTGATCACTTTAATTAGGAAAAATTAAAAGGACAAAGGGTTGAGTAGGGAGTTTAACTTAAATAGAATTTCTGTTGCAGAAGACGAAAAAGTTGAAGGTGGTTGTGTTCATGCTACAGATCTGTGCACTTAAAAATGGTAACTTTTATGTATAGTTTGTTGTTTAGTTGCATCCGATCCTTGCAACCCCATGGACTGTAGCCTGCCAGGTTTCTCTTTGTCAACACATTTGTAAACAATGAGTTAATAATTATAGTACCTGTTATTCCTGATGGAGTAAGTGTCCAATAAATACATATATAAATGAGTGAGTTAACAGGGAAATCATTGGTGGAGCCTGCTAATTGATGAAATTCCCAGTCCAAAATTTCCATCAAGGTAAAATTGAAGTATAAAAGGGATATGACAGAAGGAGTCTAGGCTGAATCATGATGACCCTAAAAACGGATTAAGAATCACTTTTAACATAAATCTGTTTAATAAAGGAAGAGGCAATTTTATAATTACGGACTTTTTGTGGAAGTCCAGTGGTTAGGACTCAGTGCTTTCACTGCAGGGGCCTGGGTTCTATGCCTGGTCAGGGAACTAAGAATTCTGCAAACTACATCGTGCAGGCCAGAAAAAGAAAAAAAATTACAATAGTATTGGTGCTTAAGTCACCTTGAAAATTCAATTACCCAAAACATCCCTAGTGTCAGATAATTGAAGTATTCTATTTGATATTTACAAAATCAAGTGCAGAGTAGTCAATGGAAAATGGTTTTTGAAACATAAAAAGGGACATGAATTTTATTTTCAAGTACTGTTACATTAACAAGTATTCCTTAAAAAAATTAACTTGTGAAGGCATATACTTTTAATACAATTTAACTTTTAAAAGTATGGGTTGCATGATCTGGTTTCTAAATTATTTAGGGTTTTCACTTTTTAATATAAATTTAATAGGTGCAAACTCAAGAAGAAATGAAGAAAACCAAAAACATTTGTTGTCTTGTATACAAGGATCCCTACACCATTATACATTATTGAATGGGAAGACCTAGTAGTATAAATACTGCAATCCTTACACAGAATTTCTATGTATGTAAAAACATGCAAAAGGGGGAAGGGTTCTGTTAACTGCTTATAATAACGTCTGTAAGATTGGCAGTTTGGGAGGAGTGGATGAAATTATTCCAAGGACCAGATGGAAGAATGTACATAGGAATGAATAAACAGGAATAGAATCCAGAATAGATTCAACTACATTGGAGACTTTATAAAGATGACATTTCATTTTGGTAGAAAAATTAAGAGATGGTAAAATTGACTACTTGGAAGATGAAGTCACTCAGTTGTGTCCGACTCTTGCGACCCCGTGGACTGTAGCCTACTAGGCTCCTCTGTCCGCGGGATTTTCGAGGCAAGAATGCTGGAGTGGGTTGCCATTTCCTTCTCCAGGGGGACTTCCTGACCCAGGGATCGAACCCAGGTCTCCTGCATTGTAGGCAGACGCTTTACCGTCTGAGCTACCTACCCCACATTTGGAAGACAAACCCTTGGCTTGTACGAAGTTAATGCCAACTAAGGTCCGTCTAGTCAAGGCTGTGGTTTTTCCGGTAGTCATGTATGGATGTGAGAGTTGGACTGTTAAAGCTGAGTGCCGAAGGATTGATGCTTTTGAACTGTGGTGTTGGAGAAGACTCTTGAGAGTCCCTTGGACTGCAAGGAGATGCAACCAGTCCATCCTAGAGATCAGTTCTTCATTGGAAGGACTGATGTTGAAGCTGAAACTCCAATACTTTGGGCACCTGATGCGAAGAGCTGACTCATTTGAAAAGACCCTGATGCTGGTAAAGATTGAAGGCAGGAGGAGAAGGGGATGACAGAGGATGAGATGGTTGGATGGCATCACCAACTCAATGGACGTGAGTCTGGGTAAACTCTAGGAATTGGTGATGGTCAGGGAGGCCTGGCTTGCTGTGGTCCATGGAGTCGCAGAGAGTCGGACATGACTGAGCAACTGAACTGAACTGAACAGGTGGATTAGATACCTAAATGTGAAAAATGAAGCTATACGTTACCATTTGGCAACCATGATAGTAATAATTAAGCAAGACTCTTTCATGGATGCAAAAACTAGGGTAAAGGTGTGAGGAATAATGAGAAAAACAAGAGTCTGAAAATCTTTCCCCTGAAGATAATTGTTAATTATGAAGAGAAACAGTTTGTACGGTTGACCCTTGAACAACACAGGGGCTAGTCTGTACAGTTTATAGTTAACCCTCTGTATCTGCACTTCCTCTGTATCCTCGGATTCAGCCAACCAGGACCACGTAGTGCTGTAGTATTTTCTACTGGAAAACTATCCACACAAAAGTGGACCTGTACAATTCAAATTCACGTTGTCCAAAAGTCAACTCTAATTGTATACTGGAGAAACCTGGCAGAGATCTTTTAACAAGTGATCAAAGGTAACATCACAGTAAAGGAACTGATGGACATCACGTGCTTCCTGATATGAAACACTAATGACAATATCACTTTTGTGACAGTCCACAAAATGTACATAACTTGACTAATCATGGGAGAAGTAACTCCCAACTGAGAAGCATTCTATAAAATGACTATATGCTTCAAATGGAGTATTACTCAGCCATTAAAAAGAAAACATTTGAATCAGTTCTAATGAGGTGGATGAAACTGGAGCCTATTATACAGAGTGAAGTAAGCCAGAAGGAAAAACCAGTACAGTATAATAACGCATATATATGGAATTTAGAAAGATGGTAACAATAACCCTGTGTACGAGACAGCAAAAGAGACACTGATGTATACAACAGTCTTATGGACTCTATGGGAGAGGGAGAGGGTGGGAAGATTTGGGAGAATGGCATTGAAACATGGAAAATATGTATGAAACGAGATGCCAGTCCAGGTTCGATGCATGATACTGGATGCTTGGGGCTAGTGCACTGGGACGACCCAGAGGGATGGTATGGGGAGGGAGGAGGGAGGAGGGTTCAGGATGGGGAACACATGTGTACCTATGGCGGATTCATTTCGATATTTGGCAAAACTAATACAATTGTGTAAAGTTTAAAAAAAAAAATGCCAACGTCATGAAAGATAAGACTGAGGAATAAAGGAAACTAAAAAGACATAAAATGCAAACCATGATCTAGGATTGTCTTTTATTCTTTTTAAAATATGACTTTTAGATAGTTTCATTGTGTTCAGTCATGGGGATGCATACCATTGATCAATCATTCCTCTAGCTCTTCCTTAAGTCAGCTTTATTGTATAGTTTACATAAAAGTACATTCACCACTTTTAAGTGTATAATATGATTTTTTATTAAATATGTACAGTCAGGGTTTATATTTTTAATGTACTTCAACAGTTACAGAGCACAGAAACCTTTTCATATCAATAATTATTCTTAGTACTTTTTAGTACCTACTGTATTAGAGAAGGCAATGTCACCCCACTCCAGTACTCTTGCCTGGAAAATCCCATGGGCGGAAGAGCCTGGTAGGCTGCAGTCCATGGGATCGCTAGAGTCGGACACGACTGAGCGACTTCACTTTCACTTTTCACTTTCATGCATTGGAGAAGGAAATGGCAACCCACTCCAGTGTTCTTGCCTGGAGAATCCCAGGGATGGGGGAGCCTGGGGGGCTGCTGTCTATGGGGTCACACAGAGTCGGACACGACTGAAGTGACTTAGCCGTAGCCGTATTAGAGAATAAATGCTGCAAATTGGCTTTCCAGACAGACTGAATTGGTGTAAAAAAAGAATGTTGTATTTGAGTTTAAGTAAAAGTTAATTAGGGCTTCCCTGGTAGCTCAGGTGGTAAAGAATCTGCCTGCAATGCAGGAGACCTGGATTCAATCCTTGGGTTGGGAAGATTCCCTGGAGGAGGGTATGGCAACCCACTCTAGTATTCTTGCCTGGAGAATCCCCATGGACATTCTGATTCATGACATCAGAGGAGCCTGATGGGCTACAGTCCATGGGGTTGCAAAGAGTCAGACTCGACTGAGCGACAGCACAGAACAGAAGTTAAGTTCTCACTAAGCTAAGGGTTATTCTACTTTTAGGTGACAGAGATGTCACCTATTCTACTTTTATGACACAAGAGATGTGTCATAAAAAAAACGAAGTGCTAAAATCTTATTTAGTGAAACAATTTTCATTCCATGACTTTTAGACTGTTTAGTAAAGGTCCTATAATTTCCACAATAAAATACAGTTAGACATTAAGGTGTGTGAAGATTGTTAAAAGTTGTTTATTGGAGTAAAAGCAGGAAGCAAACATTTTTAAAACTTTAAGAGTTGAAATAAAAGAGTTTCTGACTAAAAGTCAATTGATGAGAGCATTTAATTAACCAGATCACTCCAAGAGTTGATCAAAACGCTACTAAATCTTGGGACTTCCCTGGCTGTTTCAGTGGTTAAGACTCTACACGTCCAATGGGCACAGCGGGCACAGGAAATCCTGCCCAGATCCTGCATGCTGCCAAAAAATTAAAAATAAATAAAACTTTACCAAATCTTAACATGAATATTCACAGAAATGGGCCAAAGTTTGAGTTCAATATGTTGATAGTATACAGTACTCCAAATCTGAATTGGACATTAGAATTCTAGTCATCTCTGGAGAATAGGATGCTAATACATTTTAAAAACTAATTGACATTTTAAATTGGGTTTATATCTTAAGATACACCAAAGATATACACTTATTTTACTTAATAATTGCCAAACTATATAACATGAAAAGTTTGCTTTTAAATTTAAATAGTGGGACTTCCCTGAGGGTCCAGTGGTTAGGACTCAGCACTTTCACAGCTGAGGGCCTGGGTTCAGTCTCTGATCTGGGATCTAAATACCTGCAAGCTGAGCAGCACCACCAAAAACAACCAAAATAATTTTAATAGATACTTCTAGAAATGTATCTTAGATATACACGAACATGGGCACAAATATTCACATATGAAATTCCTTATTGATGCAACTGTTGATCCATCAACAGTAAACTAGTAAAAAAATACATTATGGCAACCTACTCAAAACTCTTTAGTCATTCAAAAAATGAAAAACATTAAGAAAATGATACAATCTATATGTACTGATATAACCATCAAAATATACGGGTAAAGTGGAAAACAAGGTGTGGTACAATATATATTCCATGCTGCCATTCCTGTATCTCTAAGTATGTTCACCCATGAAATGGAAATACGAAAATACCTGCTGTAAGTAGTACTCTGGAAATACATATGACATGGACATTCCCTCTTGGGAGGGAAACTAGTTGACTGCAGGTCACATACCGAAGGAAGGCTTAAATTTCACAGTACCTTTTTTAGTACTGTTTGAATTGTAAAAACATAGGTGTTTTTATCTATCTAAAATAATGTAATCAAATTGTGATTATTTTTTTAACTCCAAAAATGTAGAATTTTAAAATACGAAGTGGTAGGTATACTTCATCAAATTCAGTGAAAAATAATTCTCAATATCTGGGAAAAACCCAAATTTTTGTAGAAAATTATTCAAGAAAAGAGAGGGACCCTCTTACCTGGAAGCATCTCTCAGTTGCCATTCTTGAAATTGGTCATTTGAATAAGTAGTCCATAAATGCTTGGTCAGTCTTTTACACTGCTTTATTTTGTTTTACCATTCAGTCAAACATTCTAAATTGGAACCTCAGGGTTGAGTAATGTCTTAAAATGATCTAACCCAACTCTCCATCTAATAATTGAATTTTCTTTAAAATAAGATACTCCTTACAGGAGGTAGTTTAAGGAAATGAGTCTTAACCTAGGGTCCTTGGCTTGGGGGTAGTGTCAAGAGAAATCCTGAGCCTTTGAATAAGTATTCAGAACTAGCTGTGTTTGTGTTTATTTTTCTTAAGAGTTTAATGTTCCCACTAGATTCTAAAAGGTGTTCATAACCTTCCCCAAATTAAAAAAGCATGGCCTTTTGGACTTAACAAAATTGAAGCTGTGCATAATTTGAAAATAATGAGTGGAAATACTGATGTTGGCAGCCCATATTTTTCTTTTTGTGAGAGAAGGAAGATAGAAATACATAGAAAGAGTAAGGGAAGGTGATGGAGATCTCTGCTGTGATGGATTTGAACTGGAGGTATCAACTGAGCTTACTGCTACCGCTAAGTCATTTCAGACGTGTCCGACTCTGTGCGACCCCATAGACGGCAGCCCCCCAGGCTCCCCCATCCCTGGGATTCTCCAGGCAAGAACACTGGAGTGGGTTGCCATTTCCTTCTCCAATGCATGAAAGTGAAGTCGCTCAGTCGTGTCCGACTCTTAGCGACCCCATGGACTGCAGCCTAGCAGGCTCCTCGGTCCATGGGATTTTCCAGGCAAGAGTGCTACAGTGGGGTGCCATTGCCTTCTCCGGTCAACTGAGCTCACTCATGTTGAAATACACTTCCTTTCATCAGTGCTGCCCTCCACAGTGACAGAAAGCTTAAACACACCAATTTCTAGAAGAAATAGATACATTTATTAAAGAACTAATTCAGGAAAAAGTGCCAGGCCCAGGTGATTTCCATGGGTAATTCTGACTCAAAAACTAGATAATACCACGGTTATCCAGATTATTTCAGAAAACTTTTTTAAAAATCCAAATTGTTTTGTGAAGTAAGTTTAACGTTGATATCTAAACTTAAAAGTGGCACAAAACAGAAAACTGCAAATTTCATTTAAGATGACAATGCAAATAGTCTGAATGAGTTATTAGCAAGTAGAATCTAAACAGCATTTAAAACAAATGTACCAAAGAGGATTAATTCTATATATACAAGGATGTTTAATAGTAAATTCATCATAGTAATAGTCTAAGGAGAAAAATCATACGATTATCTCCACAGCTGTCTAATGACTCTTGACAAATTCAATAACTGTCCTTTTTTTTTTTTTCTTTTTTTGGGGGCCATGCCACATGACTTAGTGGGGTCTTAGTTCCCCAACCAGGGATTGAACCTGGGCCCTTGGCAGTAAGAATGCAGAATCCTAACCACTGGACTGCCAGGGAATTTTCTCAATAGCTCTTTTTTGTAGTTTTGTTTTTATTTTTTATTTGAATGAAGCAACGATTTAAATGAAAGGAATGAAATCATATCAGTTTGAAAAAAAGCATAACTAAATTTCTTTATAATCTAAGTGTGAGAGAATCCTTTCTATTATGACTCAGAATCCATTTGCAATAAAAGAAATTGATAAATTAAATCACATAGAGACATAAACTGTATGACAAATACCATAAAATTGAAGGAAAATGATAAATGGCAGAAAGTATTTGTAAATATATTAAAGGGTCAAACTTCATGTTTGACACACACACACAACCCCCACCACAAAATCTTAAAAATGAAGGCTAACACACACACACACACAGAAAGTATGGGATAGTTCTTTACAGGTGATGACAGTTAGTAAACGTATAACTGATAGAATTTGAAAGTCATCATCTATTCCTCAATATAATAACAAATTCACATAAATTAGCAATGGATTCTAAAACCCTTGGATGAATGGTTGTTGGAAAAAAGGATATTTGCATGGAGTCAAAGTTTCATGCTACATTATCATAAAAGAAAAAAATCATAAAAGAAAGCAATATTCCTTTACAATGGAGAGAGCTGGCAGTTACCACATTAATAAAAGAACCAAATTTAGCAACATTAATAATGGAACAACATAAGCGCTCCATGAACCTGTATTGTAATAAAGTGTAGGGTTTACAACTTTAAGAGTATTCTTACCAAAAGTGTTTAACCTGAATCTAATTTGGAGAAACTAATTTGACAAATTCAGAATGTGAGAAATTCGATAAACAACCAGCCTGAAAGGCTGGAATGGTATGGATTAAAACACATTGAAAAGATATGATTTCTGTAGGCTATAATTAAAACTTGATTGCATCTATGCTATGCTAAGTCACTTCAGTCGTGTCTGACTCTGTGTGACCCCATAGATGGCAGCCACCAGGCTCCCCCGTCCCTGGGATTCTCCAGGCAAGAACACTGGAGTAGGTTGCCATTTCCTTCTCCAATGCATGAAAGTGAAAAGTGAAAGCAAAGTCGCTCAGTCGTGTCCGACTCTTAGCGACCCCATGGACTGCAGCCCACCAGGCTCCTCCATCCATGGGATTTTCCAGGCAAAAGTACTGGAGTGGGGTGCCATTGCCTTCTCCATTGATTGCATCTAGACCCTAATAAATAAATATCCACAAAAGGTATTTGGGTCAGTTTGGGAAAGTGAATTTGAATAATGCATATTAGCTAATATGATTGAATGAATGTTAATTTTCTTAGCTGTGAAAAATAGCATAATGATTCTAAGGGAGAATATTATTATTCTTAGAAGGTCCAGATTGAAAGGGTGAAGTGTCAAGATGACTGAAGCCTTTTTCAAATAATTCATACAAAAAAACCAATGTGTGTGTATATATATATATATACACAAATCAAAAAGGTATATGGATTCACTGTACTATTCAAAGTTTGTATAAGTACAAATTTATTTAAATAAAAATTGAAATGTTTCCAACCTATAACTTAAAAAGGAGACAACTGTGGCTAAACCATAATTATAATTTTTTTAAAAAAACGGAAAAAAACCTTAGCTTTGAAAGTAAAAATAATCCCAGTTTTCAGCAGCAAAAAAGGAAAGAAAAAAAAAGTAAAACAAAAAGGAGATGACTAACCCAGTTCTTCAAAGAGCATTTCTGTAGCACGTGTGAAGTGGAAGTATTAGTCCCTCTGTCATGTCTCTTTGCCACCCCATGGACTATAGCCCACCAGGCTCCTCTGTCCATGAGATTTCCCAGGCAAGAATACAGGAGTGGGTAGCCATTCCATTCTCCAGGGGATCTTATTGAACCAGGGTCTTTTGCATTGCAGGCAGACTCTTTACTATTTGAGCCACCAGGGAAGCCCTTCTATAGCATATGTGGTGTGAATTACCATTCCTGGCTAGCACAAGGAATTTCACTTAGCTAACTATAATGCAAGTAGGTATAAAATCTTTTTCAACAGATTAATCCTTTAGAAAACAAATTATGGTCTCATAGTGTGAGAAAAGTGCAACTAGTAGCAAATTGTGTACTATATAAACAGAATAGTCTAAAAAAATTTTAAAGATCACCAGATAAAACCATCACATAATAGACAATATATTGACTTTAGATTGAACTCTCTCATTATTTAATACTTTGTCTATTTAAGGTATGAATTTAATTAGTCTTTGTTTCTTGAATCTTAATAGCTTCAGCCTACAGAAGGTGAAGTTGAGTACTAAAGTTTGGGTAGAACTCATGTTTAATTTTATATGGAAGAAAAAAAAAAAAGAGGGTAATGTACAAGTTTCTGTATGTATAAAGTCATGCTCTATTTCGGGAGAGCAGCTGATCATATCTCCAAAAAAAAGAAAAAATACAAAAAACAAAAACAAGAAAAAAAAATTTTATATGTAGTAGAACCAAAAGAGCAAATGACGACCAAGGGTCTGTGAAATGTTGGCTCCCTCGGTTCTTAAAAGTAGTGTTAGGTCAGGTTTCTTCTTGGAGTGAGGAGAAGGTTCTAAAACTAAGTAATGGGAAGGTCACATAACTACATAATGTAGTAAACATCACTGAATTGTACATTTTAATACAAAGTGGTTAATGGTCAAATGGTTAATTTTTTTTAAGTGATGCTAGAATTTCTAAAGGCTGGTGCCTGGGGGACAAAAGCTCACTCCCTCTTCCTCTCACCCTTATTTATAAGTGAGGTTTTTCAAAAAATGAATTCTGCTATGATGACAACTTTCTAGATGGAAATTATTATCCTCTTGTGTATTCTGCATTTGTTCCCACAAAAATCAACTGAATTATGTCTCTGTGTTGGCTGTAATGCTTCCCTTTGCTTCCTTGATGGCTCAGCAGATAAAGAATCTGTCTGCACTGAAGGAGACACAAGAGACGTGGGTTCAATCCCCGGGTCAGGAATATCCCTTGGAAGAGGAAATGGCAACCCACTCCAGTATTCTTGTGATAACAGTTTCTCTAGAGAGTATTTAAATACTATACAGCAACAAATAAGCTATAAGGAAAGTCAGCCTTGGGTAGCAATTAACTGTTTCAGGAGACTTAGTAAAATACTAGAGTTCAAAAGGGCTTTAAACATCACTTAGTCCAGGGAACAGCTAGATAAAATTATAAGGTTAAGCTTGCGTGTGACACCACTGAGATGAACCTGATACGTTCATCTTTAGTAGGTAAGAGTATCCTTGGCTTACCCGGTGGCTCTGCGGCAAAGAATCTGCCTGCCAATGCAGCAGACAGGGGTTCGATCCCTAGTTTGGGAAGATCCCCTGGAAAAGGGAATGGCAACCCACTCTAGTATTCTTACCTGGGAAAACCCATGGACAGAGGAGCCTGGCAGGCTACAGGTCATGAGGTCACAAGAGTCGGGCACGACTAAACAACAACAAAAACAGCAAACAGTATCATCTGTGGGATAGAACAGGGCTGATGATTTTTTTTCACCACATTAACACACTGGTTTAGTTATTTCTTTTCCTCCATCCATTCCTATAAATGTGTCTTCTGACTCACCAGCTTCCCTGGTGGCTCAGATGGTAAAAAGTCTGCCTGCAGTTCAGGAGACCTGGGTTTGATCCCTGGGTTTGGAAGATCCCCTGGGGAAGGGAACAGCTACCCACTCCAGTATTCTTGCTGGAGAATTCTATGGACAGAGGAGCCTGGAGGGCTGCAGGGATTTCCCTGGTGGTCCAGTGGTTAAGACTTCCTCTTCCAACGCAGGGGGAAGTTCCTGGTCAGGGAACTAAGATCCCACATGCCTCGAGGCAAAAAAACCCAAAATATAAAACAGAAGCAATAAAGACTTTAAAAAAAGAACATAAAGAGTACAAAATAAGCTTCAGTGTAAGTAAGAGGAAAAATGAGGAGCTCTGATCCAAGCAATAACCAATACCTCAGAAAGAGACTGAGAAGTTAGTGTGTACCCAAGATGCAGGTCCAAGAAGCCTGAAATCTATCCACTCTGGGGTATACTCGCACATTACTAAAGCAAGATGAAAAAACAGAAATTCTCCTTTCATGAAATTATAGTGAACCCCTGCCTGGATGTTGACTATTGTTCTGTAAACAACGAAAGGAAGACGTAAGTCTAGAAAAAGGCAATAAATAATCAAAGATAGCCATCAATGAGTATCTTAAGATCCTAGACTGAAAGAACCAGGACACTATAAACTAGAACATTAAAATAAGAGGTTATATGATTAGGGTTCAAACATTGCTGAAAGGACTGGTGGAATGAGTGTGAATTTGTTTGGTATTTAGAAAGTGTACTTTCACTTTTGAGAGATCTTTGGAAAAAACAAAGTTCTTTAGAGGGTAGGTAGTGAGTTTCTTCGGAGAAGGCAATGGCACCCCACTCCAGTACTTTTGCCTAGAAAATCCCATGGACGGAGGAGCCTGGTAGGCTACAGTCCATGGGGTTGCTAGAGTCGGACACGACTTCACTTTGACTTTCACTTTCATGCATTGGAGAAGGAAATGGCAACCCACTCCAGTGTTCTTGCCTGGAGAATCCCAGGGACGGGGGAGCCTGGTGGGCTGCCGTCTATGGGGTCTCATAGGGTCGGACACGACTGAAGCGACTTAGCGGCAGCAGCAGCAACAGCAGTGAGTTTCTTCTTACCTCTACTGCCAGTCTCTGTTAGGACATGACGAACCAAAAAACTTCTGAGAAAAAAAAATTTTTTAGTTTATTTAATAGTCATTGTTTTCTGAAGGTAGTTTGATATTTCATATTTAGATATATTCAAGAAGGGTTTGCAAGAATTCCTAAAAACAATCTTTATGGGCCATTAAAGAAAGTTAAGGGATTTTGGGGTATGTCACTGACCTTTTTAAGGGCTGTATAAATGGCATTTATATGCTCCTCCTCCAGAATGAGAAAGGACCACATCTCACATATCAATTTCTGCCCTCCACAATGTCCTACACCTTTAGGGGCTCAAATATTTGTTGAATAAATAAGAAAGCACTACTATGCCAAATGTTTTTTGATGACACTGATTAGGGTTTCCCAGGTGGCGCAGTGGTAAAGAATCCATCTGCCTATGCAGGAGATGTAAGTAAGAGACCCGGGTTCAATCCCTGGGTCAGGAACATTCCCTGGAGAAGGAAATGGCAACCCACTCCAGTATTCTTGCCTGGAAGATTCCATGGACAGAGGAGTTTGGCAGGCTACAGTCCTTGGGGATGGCAAAGAGTCAGACATGACTGAGCACACACACATACAACATATATTAAAGGAAGAATTGTAGACATGAATAAATTCAGTTCAAAATATACCCAATACGTGAAAGTCTTTACAGAAAAACGTATCACTAGATTCATTATTTTCAGAATCTAGTGATTCTATAAACAATTTTTGTTAGCTAACCACATAATAAAACCATATGGCTTTGTACTACTACATTTTGGATAATGCTAACTGTTTGATATTGCCCATCATGAAATGATAAAAGTTAAGGATTCCATAAAAATCAAAGCATAGATTTCCATACCTGAAAAACCACAGTTATTTCAAAGTAGAAGGGGAAGACTTCACAGTAACTTTCCAGAATCCCATTTGATAATCTGTATGAGGTTCTAGACAACTTTACTTTTTTAACGTGAAAATGACTGTGTAATAATTTAGAGCTTTTGATCATAGACTGGTTCTTTTTCTGGACAATTTTTAAAAAATGATTTCTTCTCTTCAAATAGAATTGTATCATAAAAACCTTATACTTACTCAACGTAAGTTGCCAAATGCCACAAAAATCATTCATACAACTAAGTCTCAAAAGTTTCCTCTGAATTCAGTTCTGCTCTCTATTACTTTTTAGAAGTTAGTCTGTGCATGAAGTGATTAAAGTTTATGAGGCTCTATCTGATGTGATTGTACTGATAATAGAGCTAATCAGATTCTTCAGCACCTCACAAAACTGGAAACTTAAATAGTTTTGATTTATTTTGTTGCAGTTAGTCTATATGCTCAATCCCCAAAGTAACTAGTTTTTTTCTTTGAAACAGGGTTACCACATGTCTTTTAGACGGTGGAATAGTGTGAATCTGTACCCCCAAACCCCAGCATTTCTATGTTCTACAACTTAAACTGAAGACTTGCTTCATAAAAGGCTGGATGTTAGACAGTATCATGCATTCATTCATTCAACAAATACTTATTGAGTATATACTATGTGTCAAGCATAATTTTAGGTATTGGGAAATTAGCAATAACCAACATAGACCTAACCAAATCGAACAAAACACCTCTGCAAACTTGGAGTTTACTTTATTTACAAGGATAAATCAGACTTGCTAATCAGTTTACAACGATAGAGGACATAAGTATAAAAAATTTTAATGATAAATTTCTTACAATATAAAAAGTGCTATGTCAAATTCACATTTCAAAACCCTAACATCAGAGGAGTGAGAGGTTATTTCTAGTGTCAAGAATCACAGGATTCATGGAAAATAATGACTTAGTTGAGACCAGCCTACATGTGTAGTCTAAGCTATGAATAAGTGGTACATAATTATTTCATTACATTACAAAATAAAAAGAACAAAGTAAAATGAGGTAAGCTTAAAATGTAAAGTACAGTGTGTCTACTTTTGAATGTGTCATCAGCACGAAAGATTTTCAACATGAAAAACGCAACAGCACAAGAGGTAGAAGGAAAAATCAACCCAAATGTGATTGGCTTCTTTGTTTTCAAACGTTATTCGTTCTGATTTTAGACCATAAGGACTTTCCTTGTTAAAAATATAAATTATTGCAGTGGAACAGAAATTTTATAAAGTAAAAACATCTTCTATATTTACATTATAAATAACTTCAAAGTTGCAGGGCCAGGTTAAAAAGCTTTATTTTGGTAAGAACTGGAGGTATAAACTAAATAAGCTAAATAATCTTCTCTGCGATTATCAATGAGAGTCTTCATCTACTTTCATATTACAAAATTTTTGTTAACAAAATATATTCTCAATTTGCATGGATTCTAAAAATTTTAAGTCTCTGAAAAAATTTGAAATATCATAGGGGAAAAGCACAATAATTTCCAATAAATTACTTTTTGTTTGCTTTGGAACTTATTATTTTAAATAAGTGACGAATAGAAATGGCTCCAAAATCACTCAGTTTGTTCCACTGAGCTTTTCTCTTCTTCATTTTATGAGGATGAATTAAACAGATAGAATGCACAGGGATACTCCTAATCACAAAGTATTAAAGCTGCATCTTATCATGGTACTCATTTCGAATACTGAAAATAAAGAATCATCTGCAGGATCTTTTCTTTTCTCTTAGAGCCCTGCTAATCTCACTATTCTTGCCAGCTTTTCAAGTCACCACTCCTAAAGCTGTTTAACATGAGGGAGCAACTATGCTGAAGTTCTTTAATTTTAGGAAAAACTTCTCTTGAAAGTGTTGCTCAAATGAACATTTCCAGTCTAGAGGAAGAAAAGCCAATCCAGGGATAGTCACCTTAGCACAAATGAAATTTTTACGTCTCTCTCTTTTTCTAATTCCTACAAAATATTTCAAGAAACCACCAGGAACAGAAATAAACATGGACATTATAACTGAGCACTTTAAATTCTTTAAATTCAATGTACATGGTCTAAACCTAAAGATATTTTGTTTACCTTTAGTTTGGTCTAGTATATTTTCCAATTGGTCTCAAAAGGCTCCAGTTTTTGTTCTAATTATCTTTGTTTCTATAAAATGAAAATGACCAAGTTGATACACTCTTTAGTAATCTACGGGAAGCGGTCAGAAAATTAATTTAAAGGCAAAATGTAGTTATTAGTAAACATTCATACTGACTGATACATCATCCAGTAATTTGATATTTGATTCATCAGTTCCAAAATTTTGATGTTTTGCTTCTCCTTGTTAATTCTCTTTTACCTATAAACTCTGTATGATGGTAATAATTTCTCATCTAAGTTCATATGAAGCATGAGGCTCTAACAGAAGAAATCCATTTATGGAAATAAATTGGTTTACTTGGAGATTTGAGACAAATTTCATACAATCTCTGGTCAAGACACTGGCTTGTGATGGTGGTTGGCATCAGTAAGGAATTCCTTTATAGAGGATAGTTTTTCATTTGTATTCTGCTTTCACTACCAACTCCTATTTAGCTGAGGTATTTAAATAAGTTTTCTTTTCTCTGATACTAGTTACATACACACAAAATCTCCATTATTTTCCAGTGTCAAGCAATAATCCCTTCCCCCCTTGCATTTGATAGAACTTTCTGAAGTGGTCCGATAATTTCATTGATATTTCCAACCTTAGTCCTTTTTCTGAAAACAAAATACCACAAATATTTGTAGAAAGCCTCCTAAGTGTTCTGTTGTGAAAAAGGCAAAGGATGGTATAAATAGTTTAACTCTCTTTACAACTGTGGAAACAAGACCAAGGAGGTAAAAAAAAAAAAAAAAAACCGACCCAGGGTCACAGCAGGGTCAGCAACACAGAGAAAACAGACTCCTCTGTGGCATCCATGGTTTCTGAAGATCAACAGACTTACAGGTACAAGAAGTTCCTTAAGTATAGCTTTTAATTCAAAGGTACAGCCAAGGACTTTGAGCTCTGAGAAAAGGTTGTGGCTCATGTCTAGTGAGGGGTGGGAAACTCGAAGGCATTATGGCCAGTACCACCACTCTGTCCTGGTGTGAGTGAATAAGAAAAGAGCTAGGGGCAGGGTGGGTTTCTGCCAGTTGTTCTGCATCCTGCAGGAGATAAGGAAAGTCTGAACTACACCATGGGGGAGATACATACAAACAGATGCATGTGTGTATATATATACACACTCACCCCCCCCACCCTCTGAAATTTCACTAAAGCAAAAGAAAATAAAATTCAAACCCAATGAAAAACTATCGCTCATTTGGACTAAATCCCAACATACCATTTTTAAAGTTTGATATGAGGAGGGATTTCTTAGCTTGCTGCTGAGAGTGTGTGAGGCAGCTGTGAATACAGATTTCTTGGCTCCTGAAGGTTCTGATATGGCTGGGCCTTGAGTCAAGCTTTTGAGAGAAGAAAAATCTTCTTCCTTATCAGCTTTTCACACTAAACTTGTTTACTTGTTTGGGATGGTTTAAATGAGATCCTGGGTAAAGTGACTGAGATGAATCAGGTAACTTTTTTTTTTTTCAAGGTCTCTTCTGCCTTCAATCTTTTCCCTTTTAATGACATTGCAGAACTTCTGATCTCAATAAATGCAGGTGTTTGTTTGTTTGTTGTTTTTAAAGTAATGATACTGGGTCTGGACAAACCTCACCTTGGGTTTTCTTATCACCAAAATTTGGAAAAAGCATTTTTACCACCTTCCACTTAGGACTGTCATGTGGTTTCATTCAGTGATAAACACACCTCTGCCCTGCCACCAAACTAGGTGGGTGTCTGCCTGCTTTGACCTCCTCTGGCCTCAATTTCCTCAAATGTAAAAGGAAAATCTAGCAGATCTCTAAAAGTATTCCCAGTCCTCAAATTTTAGAATTGTTTTATAATGAAACAAGTTCAACTGAAAGACATGTAAGAGAGAAGATACTCTGCACAATTCCCTAATTAATGACACAAACGGAAAGTCCAAACTTCTTTATTCAAACATCCAAGAATCTGGAATATATAAAAGGCTATATTCCCACTTTGGATCTTTTAGGACTAAGTTCTAATATGAATTGCCTCAATCTCTGTTTCCATTAAATAAAAAAGTGCTAAGAGTTTACATATCCAAAGACCAAATTTTAACTACCAAAATTACATTTTAGAAATATCCTAACTTACTATCTGCTATAGTGAATCTAGATATCTTCCGGTTCACACAGCCTTTTCCTGCTAAAATGCTTCAAACATTTTGACTTCCCTTTACACCACAGAGTCTGCTTTTTTGAGGTTACATTCATTTAGCCTGGGCTTTTGAAAACAATAATTTGCATATTTATATTGGTATATTCATAGTAGAATTTAAAATCCAGTATATAACCTCATTTTACATTGCATAATCACTTTGGTAATGCCACTCAGCAGCAATTTGCTTAAATTATATTGTTTTCAAAATGCATTTCTGTTTAAATGTCCAACTTTCAATTAGTTGCATATACATAAATCAAATTCTCTAATATCTGTAAGCTACCTGCAAGGTTATTTAAAAAAAAAAAATCAGCAAAACCTGTTCCATGGGCTTGTAGATGCCATTACATCTCCTGGTTTTTAATAGGTTATATTTTGAGTTTTCAGGGAAAAATTAGATGGAAAAGACCATATTTTAATCCACAGATTATAGATTTTAACAAAATAGTAGTATTCAGCTTAACTTTCATGTTTTCAAATTTATTGCAAGGAAATATGAAAAAAAAATTTTTTTAAGTAATTGATTTTTATATCACATAAAGTTACATTAAATAAAACCACAAACTTTTGAAGAGATTCTACTCATGATTAGTAATAACTGCAAACCAACAATACACTCAAATTTTAACTGTTACAGACTTTAAATAATAAAAACTATAAGCTTCATCACTGGGTTTCTTTGTGGGAAGATACTTTAATTTTTAGCTTAATCAAGACATGCTGATTTTGATCTTTTTCTTGCTTATATATTTTCTCTGCACTTTGGCTGTAATATATTTATTTCCATTAACTATCACATCTGAGAGTAAATTCAGCTTATTACTGTATTAGCAGAACATTGATAGAGATAAGGAAAGAACATAAATACATCACTTATGACAACAAAAGACACTATTTTATTTAAAAAGCAGTGGTCATTCTTCATCTGTCAAAAGCTCAAAGTGTTAAAAATATTTGGTTACCCTACTGTAACATGAGTTTCCCCCTACTTTGTAAAGAAATAATTTAGGGATATTTAATAATCAAGGAAAGAGAAACTTTTCTGAGAATAGTAATAGGAAGGGGCTATCATTGATTGAAACAACATACTTTATTTATAGCCACTAAAAACTTTATTGGTGGTCGGCCCTGAAGATTAAACATTATAGTTTAATCTGTTTCCCTATTCCTCAATAAATAGACAAAATGCAGTAAATAATAAAGTAAAAATTCACTTAAAATCTGAATTTCCTCTCTATAGGTTTCAAAACACATTGTTGTTTTCACAGTAACAGCACATCATACCTTTGGCTTTTTTCTAAAATTAGGGATATTTTCTCAAATAATGCTATTACCTCGGATTAAAATGAACCCTCCATATATGGATCATATGCACAGAGGAAGTGGTAGAATAATCTGACAGAAAGGATCTGTGATAATATTATTTCAGTAAATTGAACATCTATCATTTAAAAAATATGTGATATTATTCTATAAGTTTAAACATTCATTACACGTATGTTTTAATAATGTTATTTGATATTTTTAAACTAGGTATAATAGTTTTTAAAAAATAGGTAATAAGGCAAAGAAAAACAGAAAATTCCAAACATACTTGTATTACTTAAATTCTAATGTTGATGTACTAATGACATCCTAATTCCAGTTCAGTCTGTATTATTACTCTTCTCTTCCCACTGTTAAAAGCATCATACTGAAGTATTCTGATGGTTAAAGACAAAACTTAGTAAAACAGTGCTTACCTTGCTTCTTTTAACCTGCAACTTGAGAACTGAACACAAGTTCTATCTTGCTTTACTCCACAAATCTCTACAAAGAACTTCTCAGCAGGAATATGTACATATGTTCTCCTGTCCAACTGCACACACTGACTGCATTCCATACCTTCCATACCCGACAAAACTGCCCTCAACTGGAAGATTTGTTGATATTGAGGGGAAAGAGTAATGTCACCTTTTAACCCTGTTGTCTAATTGGATTTAAACACTTTCTCAACTTTTTTTGTTGTTATTAATTTTTAAAACAAAATTCAATTTAATCTGCAAAGTCATGATATCAGCTGTGGAGTAAAATAAAATTGGAATATATCTCTACGGTTGCCAGAGATGAGCATCTATAGTATACTACACCAAAATTTTAGAAAATTTTTATGTGGCTTTTTATGCATGGCTATTCATTTAAGTCAAAACCAAAAAATGGCATTTGAATCTTGGTAGGAAAGAAATGCAAAAGCAAATGAATTACCATAAGGCATATGGTACCAGAATCAAGGAGCAAAATTCTGGGCAATTTTCAACAAACGAAAGCAAAAGATGGTGATATCATTCAGTATTTACTTGTCTCAGAACAAAATGTTAGTTAATAGTATAACAGAAATCATACTTTTTTTATATAACAAAATTGATTTTTTGTTGTTTTTTATGACCTTTGTTAGTGTCCTTTTTATGAATTAAATTTTTGATAGCTGGATTAGAATTAGAATGGGTTAGAATTAAAAAGAGGAACCATTCAGTTATGGTAGCTTAATGGAAAATATTTAATAGTAATATGTTTCTTGTATCAAATTATACACATTTTTATGTCTTAACAATATTTTACAGAATAAGATTTAGTTATATTTAAATTTTTCTCCAAGTCTTGGAAAAATACTTTTAGATTACAATAAGATAGGAATAGTTTACAAAGAAAAATAACTTAAAAAATAGAAAAATTACTTCAATGACTGGCACAAACCAAACCAAAATTAAATAAGGGGTAATTATTTCAAACAGTTTCAATTATTGATATTAAATTTAAACCTCAGTTAAAGCAAAATCCTGCCTTTGAGAAGGCATAGAACTATTAGTTTAAAAAATAATTGATCAGTAAATACGTCATTTGAGAAAAGCAACAAAGAATACTACCAACTTTTGTATGTTTAAACAACCTACTACAAAAAAGAACTAAATGTTTCAACAAAAGTGTGTTAGGCATGAACTTTAAGACAAATCTTTATAGTGACAATTTTGATAAAACCCTTAGACTAGGTATTGTTTTTTGTCCCCCCACCCCTGCTGTATCTTATGTTCTCAGATTCTGATGAATTTTAGCTGAGATGTTTTGAAATAATAATAAAATCTTCACCTAGCCTGCTGCTTCCATCTTTAAAGCTGGAATCATCCTGCTAGAAAAGCTCAGCATCAAAATGTAAAGTGAACTCAAGAAAGAATGAATTTTAAAGACTCAAAGTGTAAATGATAATGATCTGACATCATTCCTGCAAGTAAGGAACTTATAAATATACTCTGCCTTATTAAATCTTAAAATTAACTTTTGATTTATAGACAGCATGAGGGCTTCATCAATTTATCTCTAAAGCTGATTTGTATATACATGTCATGAAATCTGCTGTTTCATTAAGGGAACTATAATCCCTTTTTATTTTTCTTCTTCTTTGAATGGGATTCTGGAAAATAATGTCAGGAAAACAAAGGGTCCCAATGTGAAAATGGTAACCTAAGATGTGTCTTTTAAATGTGTTAGAAAATGCTGAGAACTAGTTATAACCTCAGCATGTGCTTTGCTTTTGGATTATTTTAGTGGGGAGAGGAGGCTCTTTATTGTTCTCTCCAGTGGGATTTCATGCTTGGATTACTGTCCCATTTTACTCCATTAGTCAATACATTTTCTCTCTACTACCATCTTACACCCTTAGCAGGAAAACCTGCAGGATAAATGAGTTGCAACCAAGAAACAAGTTTAAATATCCAAGTCTTCTCAGCCTCCCTATACCCCTCCCCCAACAAACAAAAGCCTATCTTCTTTGTTTCCTATGGCTGGTCTGCAAAAGCTTTATATACACATCAATTGCCAAAGAGTCTTTTCACTAAAAGTTTCATCCCCTTACCCCCTAGAGTAGTAATAATAAATGAATATTTTTTTTTAAGTTTCACTCATGTGAAGCAGTAAAACAAGAATATAATTGCAATAAAAGGAATCATATTTATCTACTGCTTTAACAATTATGTTTTAAGTTACCAGATGGATGAAAATTCCGATTCCTGACTTAATAATTGAAAATTTAAAAAAAGAAATAGAGTTCTCTAACCAGAAAAAAAGTTCTCTAACCAGAAAAAAGTTTTCTTAAATAAAATATTGGTTATATAAATCTTTGAATTCGAGAAAACATTTGAAAATAGCTCGGGTTTTAGAGTTTTGGTTTGTCCAGATTATTTTGGAACTTTTTTTAACAATTGAAATTTACTATATCATTTTCAAAATATAAAAATTACACAATATATAAATCAAAATCTAGGGTCATTTTACAAATAATTGTATCTTCATATTTTAAATTTCTTAGCTGTTTAAGATTTATATAAATTATTAGCTCTGTAATCTTCAGTATTTACACTCTAATTTAGTCTCTAAACTTTAATTTCAAGTCAAAGTAAGCCATTTGTAAATTACTCTGCTTTCTGAGAAATAATTTTACACGAAAACTTCAAAAGTATTAACCACGTTAGTGAAATGTTGTTGAATCATACAAAATGTAAACAAAATGCATTTTAAAAGTTTTTCTTTACTAATAAGTCAGTTTTAAAAATTTGTTTTCAAGAGCTGCTCTTTAAAATATAAATTGCCATGTACAATTTATATTTATATTCCTTCAATTAGATAGTTTTAAGAGACTAAAAGGGAAAAAAAAATACAGAACTAAGTAGTTTTTCCAAATGAACTTTAGAGGATGATGTAACTTGACTACTAGCTAAGAGTTAACAATATAGAAAAAAAATCTGAACCCTCTGATTTCAGCCAATTCTCTCAAAGTTTTAAAATATTTATTAGGTTATTTTCGTTTTACTAGTTTTAAACCAAATCAAGTATTTTGTCAAGACTTACAAAGAACCACAAAATTATCTGTAAACAAATTATTGTTATATTTCTGATACATTTCCTTTTCTTTAAATAATCAGAGAATTGAAAAGCCTGTTATGGAATTAGATATACCAAACAAATTCATACTTCCCTCTTCTGTAATGATCAGAATTCTGATTTTCAATTTGTTTTCGAGACCAATAGCAACTTATATATAAATTACAAACGTATCGAACACACCACTACCTAGAACACATCACTATTGCTGGTAGCTTTTTCGTTTAATCTAATTAAATACGATCATTCGTTTGTTCTGTGCTTTTCCAAGATAAATTCATATTTATTTTTTCTCACCGTCTCCACCAAACGTCAGTAAAATTAGAACATTTCAGCTACAGAAATCGCTAATCCTTCAAGGTCGGTCTCAGCTCTTTAGTCTTAGGGAAGCTTTAACGAAAACGTGGTCTCCGTAGAGTTGATTTTACCAGGAATTTTTCGTTTGCTTTTTTTGGAGGGGATTGTTTGGTTTTGTGTGAAACAACGCTGTGGACCACAAAGGGGGTTAGGAAATGAGGGGGCGGAATACGTAGATTTCTCTAGAAGCCCCGGAAAAATCAAGCACCTGGAAACGTATTGTTAATTTAACTAAAAAAGACATATAAATTCTAAAGCGTCGGTGGAGTCGAGCAGGGAAACGATGTGGCTCCAGTGGCGGAGCAAGGAGCAAACCTACGACCTCCGGACGCTGGACGTTGGGGGAAGGGAAGGGCCTCAGCGGGCACCACGCGGTCACCCCAGGGGCGGAATTCACATGCACAACTATTTTTCATTCTTCCTCAGTTATCTCCCTCTTTTCTCCTTGGGGGTTAGGACTGGACTCACAGTTAAAGGGCAGGAAAAATGAGAGTACTAAGAGGGGAAGCCAATCTCACCCCTCAACAAGAACAAAACCAATAAGAGGGAGCAAAGGGTTATTTTCGCGCCACAAAAGATGGAAATCCAAGGGCGGCTCGGGGGCCAATGAATGGAAACCAGCAAACTGCTTCGGCGGCGGCAGCCGACGGTGATAGGCTCCCTCCGTCCACCAATCGGGTGAGAGAAGCCCCCTACCCCCTCCGCAGCCAGGGGCGGCGTCTCTCTCCAAGCCGGCTGCTCTAACTCGGGCTCGGCGAGTCGGCCCCTAGGAGCGCGAAACTCCTCCCCGGAGCCGCGTTTGCGCGCCTAGCGCTCCCCTCTCACTGCCCCGCCCCGCCCCGGCCAGAGGCAGAGGGTTCAGCGACTGCTCCTTGCGATTTTTCTCCGTGGGTACCAAACATCCCCCAGCTCCGATGAGCCCCTCGCACACACTAAACAGGCCGGAAGTGCGGCAGGGTCGCCAAACACGCTGCCAGGTTCGCCCCGGCGGGCAAGGGAAGTGCTCAGGTCGGGTAGTGCGGCGAGGGGGACACAGGCTCCCCTGCCTGGGCCCCCACGTCTAACGCGTTCACGCGGCTTCGCGCGCGGGGACCGAATCCGAGACGCAGCCAGAAGGCGCCTGTCCCACAGCGGGGCTAGGGCGGACGGGTGGTCTAGGGCCTCCGAGGCGAGCAGCGGCCGACGAAGGATCTTCCCGAGTGTGAGCTGCAAGGATCCCGCCCAGTTTCTCCCGGCAGAACCGCGGGGGGAAAGGAAACATCTCTCAGGGCACCATCTTTTATTTTAAATAAAAATCACTGAAGGCATATTCCGAAGAGAGGGAAGAGCCAGGCTGCCGCTAATTATTATGCATCTGGTTTTAACAGATCAGAGTCCAGGAGAGCTGTTCGAAGGAGCAAGAGTATGTTAAAAAATACCTTCTATGAGGCCCAGGCGACGCGGCATTACGTGCCCACCCGCCTTAAGGACTTCGGCTCTGGGCTGGTCTCAGAGGAAGCCGGGAATTAGGGTTAGCAACAAGAATGCCCTCTCCCCCTCCTCTACCTGCTAAGCCGTCGCTCATAACCTGTAGGTACAGCAGTGGTAACCGACCTTCTAAACACGGCTTTTCTCCTTTAATATTACACTGACCCATAAGAAACATTTTTATTGCCTTCAGGTCAGGAGATCAGGAGGAGGTGCAGCTGTCCAAAGGGTAAATAGGCTGCAGTTGGAAAGCCTCAACCGCATCAGAGCACATACAATGGGTGGGAGTCCTTCGTGGACTCAACATTTACTAGGAGCTGCTGCTGCTTCAGAAAGAACTTGGAGTAGCCTATACACACGGTTAATTTCTTGTGACACTCATTAAGACTGGAAGTTAAGATTAACCTTATAATCATTCTTGAAAATCCACCGAAGGTATTTTTACACTTGAAATGTCAGTAAAAAAATACAATTACCCATGGTCTTTTTACTCAGCCATTGATTATATTACTGATTCCTCAAATGCATGGACGAGTCGAAGTGGAGTGGGCTATATTTAACTCCCTTTTTGATGGCTGAACTTACGTAACTCGTGTATGTTTTTAAGGTCCTAGACGGAGTATCCAGTTTGTTATAATAATACACACATTAAGTTCACAAGAGCCCCAGGAACATATTTCATCAAAACTGCACACACTTGTTTTAAATCCCAGCTGTTAGATTTGTTTGATAGTGAAAGACAGGCATGGACTACTATTAATGGAAAATAAACACTTTATCCCATGCTTTAGAAGTAGATATTTTCTTAGGTCTCAGTTTTAGTAAAAGCAAATACAGTCAACAATCCAGAGGGCACCATTCAATTGAGTTTTGAAAGCATGCTGAACATATAAAATTGTTTTTATGAAAAATTACTAAAACTTAAATGATCAAGACTAGTTTATAAAATTTAAAGAAAAGCAAATATTACTAAGTGAATGAAAAGTATATTTCTATAGCTTTTGATCACATGCAACAGGTAAATAAAACTTATAATTTAATATTTACATTTTGAATATGACAGTCAAAGAATACATGTGCTTTTTTCTTTCTTGGAATGAAGGTTTCTTTTCAAAAATATGAAAAGGAAAAATAAGTAAGCTTTTTAAAAAAGTTATAATCATAAATTTAAAATTTCACCACCTAAATGTTCTTTGAAGATACTGCTCATAATACAGTTGTAAACACTGAGGAACATGTTTACACCCTCCGTATCATAAAGTAAAAACATTTCACTAAATTAAACATGAATGAAAATATTTGTGAAAGTGAGTTTACGTTTAAAAAGTTGGATTAGCTTGGCAGGAAAGAAAAACCTGTTAGAAAGAACAGTTGCATTTAAAATGGATGATCTGACACCTTCCGGTTTCTTAACACAAAACTGTAAGTTCTTTTTAAAAGAAAAAATGTAAATGCTCTTTATATCATACAACCATTCCCACATATTGAAAAAATAATTTTCCATTCATCTTTCAGTTGGAAAACATACATCTTTAAATGCATGGGTTTGACCAAAAGAAATGAACTTTATCAATTATCATAATTACTGATGATATAGTGTAAACAGTATTTTCTTTACTACACATTTTTCTAATAATAAGAGTATTAAGTGATTATAAAGGCTGCTTAAATTTCCATCCTATTAATATATATAATTGCAATCATTTAAAAAAAATAAGCATTCTTTTCCATAGAATACCTGTTAAAAATATACCACAAGAATCCTGGTGCAAATGAAGCCTTTGAGTGGAGGACAAAATAAACGACTCTTGGCGATTTCGAAAAGAAACCCAGCACTCATTTCCGTGTTCCTCGTCTCCAGTCCTCATTTCGTTGGCCCTGTAAGGCTCCATCGGGCCCAGACCCTCCCCCACCGCCCACCATTGTGCTCGTTACATACAAGGGAAATTATGAACGGTTATAATGGCCAAATGCAGGCAGAAAAGCAGCAGAAAGAGACTCAAGCAATTTTTCAAGTGCAAGTTACCACTTAGGGGTAACGCACAGCGGTGTTCCTGTTTTAAGTGTCCCAAGTTCTCCAACTAAAATTCTTTAAATAAAAGTACCAGCCTACCCCACTCCTCCTCTTCCTCCTCCTCTGGAAACTACAGGAAGAAATGGTTTCCGTTTAAATACCGACTTTTCCCACTTTGACTTTTCTGCTCCGGCCTCCGAGGCCCGGGACGCCCCCATCCCAACGCCAGAAACCTCGGCCCCTGCGCTCCCCTCCCCCACCGGTGGCCAAGCCCGCCCCCGGCCTCATTGATCCCGGAGCCTTTTCTGAATCGCGCAACCAATAGCAAACGCGAAGCCCAAAGCCACCGCGAGCGCAGGCGGAGGCGGAGGAGGTGTCGCCCAGACACCCGCCCAGGACGCCGCGGGCTCCCATCCCCCCACCGGCCTGGCTCGGGGCCGCCCCACTTTGCCGGTGCCCGCGCCAGCAAAGGGTGCACAGGGTGGGGCGCGTCGGCCCGCCTCTCCGGCTCCCTCACACCCCCAACCCCCTCGCTGCGTTTCCGTCCCCGCCAACCCCTGGAAAGGTGCTCGCGGTTTGCCGAGGTTACACTTCTGTCATCGAAGCCACAAGGCGAGTTCGGAATTGTGACTCTTTGGCTTTGTTTGATTGCCTATTTTTAAAAATCGAGTCTTTAAAACTCGGGTAAATAGAGCTGAGGGATTGCCTAGTTAGCACCCCCACTCCAATCACATTAAAAAAAAAAAAAATCAATATTCCTCCCGCCTCCTTTACCCTCCTGGAGGATCCGCCCCGGCCAGATAACCCTTTCTAAACTCTGTGATGACCATCAGCTCCCCTAGCCGCGCTTCCCTCCGCGACCCCGGCTGCGGCTTCTTTAGCATTTTCCGCCCCTCTTTCTCCGCCCCTGCGCAGGGTCCTTCGCTCAATCTCGTTACCCCTCCCCCTCTTCCTCCTCTTGCTAGCTCTTTTTTTTTTTTTTCCCTGCGAAACCCACTGAAATTGAGGCGCTGGGATTCCTCACGTGAGACGTTGATTTGTAGTTTGAACACGTGGCTCATTCAAAAAGCCGGACACTCGGAGCGGATTTTTTCCGCCTCCTGCGCCTTCCTCCCCTCCACCCCTTCTCCCCTCCCTCCTGCCAGTCACCCTTCTGGGTTTTTTTTTTTTTATGGGGAGGCGGCGCTTGCCCTCTCGTAGTGTGATATTTTCACAGTCCGTCGGTCGATGCCAGAGGGTTTGGGGAGGAAAAGACAAAAAGTAGTTTCCCCCCTCCTTCCTCTCCTCCTTTTTCTCGCTAATCCCGCCTCCTCCTCCGAGTTAGGAAGACTCTTGGATGCGTTTGGGTTGTCGCTAGGGTTTTTCTTTTTTCTTTTAATACCTAGAAAAGGAAAAAACAGGAACCCTCGGATCTGATTTTTTTCGCTTCTCGTTCCTGTCCTTGGTTCTTACTGTGTTTGTGTATTTTAACGGCGAGAAGAGGAGGGGAACTCGCCGGATCCATCCATCGCTGTGGGTGGTTTTAATTTTTCGTTTTTCTCCTAATTTTTTTTTCTTAAAAGCAACAACCACTCTTCACAATGAACAAACTGTATATCGGAAACCTCAGCGAGAACGCCGTCCCCTCGGACCTAGAAAGTGTCTTCAAGGACGCCAAGATCCCGGTGTCGGGACCCTTCCTGGTGAAGACGGGCTACGCGTTCGTGGACTGTCCGGACGACAGCTGGGCCCTCAAGGCCATCGAGGCGCTTTCAGGTGGGCCCCGGGCCGGGCCTGCCGGGGTCGGGCCCGCGGCAGCCCACACCGTACTGTCCGCACCGGGCCCCGGCCTGGGCGGGTGCGGGTGCGCCTGTGGAGAGCAGCCGAGGCCCGGGCGCCCGCACGCGCGGGTCGGGGCCCTTCCCCCAGTCGGGGCGCCTACCCGGCCCCGCGGCTCCCCTCCCCCTCCCGGATCTGCGGGCGGAGGGCGAGCGCGCTGTCCAGAAAACCCCGGCTCGGGCTTGGGGAGCGGGGGCACCGTGCGGCGCCGGGGACCGGGGTTGGGGTGCTGGAGCGGGGAGGGGGGAAGCTCGCCCCGCGCGCCGCCCGGGCCCAGGCGCGTGCTCCAGGCTCCGGCACGCCGGGCCTTGGGGGCCGGGAACGAACGCCCGATTCTCGTTCCTTTCTTACCCTCTGTGTGTGTGTGTGTGTGTGTATGGGGCGGGGGGGTTCTGGCGGTGGACTCGCTGCCTCCTCTCTCGCCCCCAGAGCTGGGCCGAGGGAGAACTCCAAAGTGGCCTGGACCTCGCTGCCTAGCGAGGCCGCGGGGCTGGTGCCGCGCACGGGCGGCCCCGCGCTCCCCTCGACCCTGCGGGGAGGCGGGCGAGGGCAACCCCCGGGTTCTGGGCTCCATCTTCCCGGGTCTGACGAGCTACAGGGGAGGTGGGCGCGGGCGACCAGGGGTCGCCTGGGAGCCCGTCCCCATGCGAGGCCGGGTTTCGGGCCGCGGCCTCCGGGCTGGTCGGGCGCGCGCGGGGGAAGGATGCGCTTGGGTCCCGCTCAGAGCCGCGTGCCTTTCGGGGTGGCGGACGCCGTCCCTCGCGCGTGGTTCCGCTGGTGCCCAGCTGCGCCTCTGGACGTTCGCTCTCTCGGCGCCTGCCCGGCGGTCCTTAAGCCTTTCCCGCCACTCTCTGCCCGTTCCCGGCGGGCCTGGGCCGAAACCCCCGGGAGAAGGGCCTAGGCGCCCCCAGCTGAGGAAAGCCCACGCAGCCCTTTGCCCCGAGTTTGTCTGCTAGGGTCTCGGGGGACGTGGGCGGGGAAGGCCGAGGGGGGCGGGGAGAGTGTTACCGACCTCTGCCCATTGATTCCTCTTTTCCCACCCGCGCGGGGACGCTTTCTGTCTCGGCCTCGAGCCGCTCGGGGTCTGAGAAGGCCCAGAGAGCCGCTCAACTCGGCCAACTGTCCTGCACCTCTTGTGTGTCCGCAGGTAAAGTGGAACTGCACGGAAAACTCATAGAAGTTGAGCACTCGGTCCCCAAAAGGCAGAGGTGAGCTTGCTTAGCATGTCCTCATTGATTCCCTTCTCGGCCATTGGGAGGAGAGAACACAGCTGAAAACAACTTTTCCACTTATTGGGGTTGCTGTGTGGCTTGGCGTTTCTCGTTTTCTTTTGCATTTATGTTTCTGGCAGGTGTGTGTGTGTGCACACTGCTCTGTAGGAATAGACAGCTCGTCTGTGGCCCTGCCACCGGATTGTTTATACTGGTATATAAAGTCGCTTAAGGAAGCTCTTTCGGTTAAATGTTCTCCGGCAGAGAACAGGTCAGGTTGGTGCAACAGGAAATCAAGAGTCCCCGAGGGCAGTTTCTGGGCATCCGTGGGAATTGGGAAGCAGTGGGTGACCGCCCCCCCCCTCCCCCCTTAAACCATAGGAGAGGCGAAAGCAGCAGCGGCCGCGCGCGGGTGTGGCGTGCCTTTCCCTTCTCTGTCCCACGGTGGCGGGCAAGAGTCTTGGGGGGCCGTCCGCGCATCTGAGGGGAGAGGAATTTGCCTTTACCCTGGGAGCTCCCCGTGAGGGAACGCCTGGGTTTCTCCTGCCCCAAAGCGCCTTTCAGTTCCTGCAGACTAAGACGGTTTTCTGCAAACCCGCCTTTGTCTCCCGGCCTCCCCCCTACCCTGCTCCTCAATTTTAAAAATATTTGGCTTGTAGATAAACCACCAAGAGATGGAGAAGGTTGAAGATTTTTGCTTCCTCAACAAGGCGGGGTGGGGGGGGCGGGGGTTGCACTTTTTGGAAAGCATGTGTAGTGTGTCAGTTTACAAAGCGTTTGGAGACTTTTAATCCCTGGACTATTTTGGAGAAATGGCTCCTTTCTCCCGAGCAGGCCAGATCCCGGCTCTCTAACTCCGGTTGGAAAGGCCCTGCTTCCTCCCCGTGGGTACTGGGGTTGGCCTGTGCCTTGCTGGCTTCTGTCCAGTGGGGTTAGGGTTTCTGCCTTCCCCCATCCCCCACTCCCAACCCGTGACCCAGCGGAAAACTGGAAGTTAATTTCAACTAGAGCAGCCGGAGGGGGAGCAGCATCTGGTTAGGTATTGGTGCGAGTGTGTATGCTGGAGGGCTGAAAGGGTTTGATATGCATTTCCCTGGTGCTTGACTTGGAGAATTGGCTACCCAATAGGTCAATCTTAAGCCTGTTTGTAGATGGAGTTTTCTTCCAGGTAAATAATTTCCACCAACTGTGTTTTTGTTCACGAGCTTGTGGGATTCTTGTGGGTTTATCTTCATGTACTATACTTAATTTTCATTAGGATTAGTTGGGAAGTGATTTAGTTCTAGCTGGGAATTTTGGTAGTGGTCAAAGTATTTTATATAGCAGAATGGAATTTTGAAAGCATCTAAAACAATACAGTGTGTAGTGAAAACTCTAAATTGATCTCAGTTTAATATCAGTTGAAAAATTAAAAGAGATAGTCTGAATTGTTTCCTTACTGGAAAAAAATGTAAGCATATTCTGTGAATTCTAATTGGTTTTTGTTTAGCCGCTGTGTCTTATTAATTTTCTTCAACTGTTGAATAAGAAATAGGCAAATAGTTGTGTTGAAGAACTGACATTTTAACATTCAGGAGTTGCTAAATTTAAACTTTAAATGTATTGACCTGCCTGTGAATGCAATTAGTTTGTCTTAATCTCCTGATTTTTCTTCTCTAACCTTGTGTGAGTTTGTTCCTCATGTGTAGGGAATTAAAAACATTGGTAATAGACTGCTTTTATTCTTAAAGGCTTTTGCCCAACCTAAAAACATACTTGGCAGCCTCTTTGTCATAAAGTAACAAGTAACTATTGAAGAAAGCACATAAAGTAAAATGTTACTAGTGGCAGCAAGTATTAAACTGGAGAAGCTTCCACTGATGAACTTGGTAGATTAAATTTTATAGCTGATTTTCGTTAGTCATTGAAATGTTCAGGATTTTGAACCATACAGCGTTACTAGCAAAGTAAATAGGAGTGAGTACATTAGAGACAACTTTTTTTTTTTTTACTGATTTATTAAGAGAGCCGTCAAGGAAGCCCTTTGCTTGTATTGAAGTGGTTAAAACCAATAATGGAGCTTGATTTTTCTGCCCAGGGAGATTTGCTGGAAACCTCTATTACAATTTGGATTTAACTGACCCTTGAAACGGTTTTGCAGTTTTCCTTATCTGGACTGTTCTACTGTCTCAATAGGCTTTGGGAGAGAGCAGAGAAGGCACCTTGGTGATCCACATATCCAGCACCTAGAGGGTGGTCAGGTGGTATTGATGAGAGTGACTTGAATACTGAAGCCCAGTCCTTGCTGGTGAGCCTGCTGGACTTCTGGGTGGAGTTCTTTGTGCTTAGCAGTCATTGCATTCCATCCCATCATGTGGGCATCTGAGGCAGGCACACCCACATGTGCAACAGTGACCTTTATACCTGCTGTGCAAGGCATGTTGGGAGCCCTAGGCTGAAGAATGCTTATGGCAGCACTCTGAGATGGATGAATGGGCTTGTACCAGCTAAATAGGGGAGCAGGCCAATGGGTGATGTGATGTGACGCGTGGTAGGCTGGCCAAAATTCTGACGGGGAGCAGAGGTGGGCGGACCCTTGCTGGAAGGGGCCTTGCAGAGTTTGGTTCAGACCAAGCTTAGTTCCTGATTACTGAAGTCTCAAGGGAATGTGGAAGGAATGTTGCTTTTCTGGATTCAGATACCCCTCAGTTGGGGGAGATTATAGCAGTGCTTCAGTTTGAGATCCTCTGCATTCAGAATGAAGAGAACATTGCATAGAGTACCTGTGATAGTATTGCACTTTTTGTTCCAAATGTGACAGATACAACACAGGATGACTTGGCTTCACTCTGGAGGTATAAACTTTAAAAAAATTTCCCTCCCTACCCCTGGGGGAAAAGGTGGGTGTGAAAATTGTCGTGGCTTCGGAAGGCCATAGCTGACTTTGGGTTGGAAGAGTCACTGGTGTCTTGTGGGACCTTGTATGTGCCCCTATATATTTATGTAAATAGCACTGATTTCCTTTTGTTATGTTGTGGGCTGTTGGGCATGGGAGAGGGAACAAGAAAGTCGCTGACACTGGGGAACTTAGAGGATGGTGGTTTGTTTCCACTACTTTTAAATTACGAAAATTGTCACATTTTCCAACTTTTTCTAGCTTAAACTTCCTCATGCTTTAGCTGTTAACCTTGATTAGAATTGTATGTAGCCAAAAACATTTGAATAAAAAAGAAAACATAGTGGGATATTATAGTTAATATTTTTCCAGGAAGGATCTTTTAAAATAAACGGTGGTGCCTAAGCTCAAGTATCTTTGTTTTTTGCTTCCTTGCAATAATTTTTAAAGAAAGGAAATTAAATGGATAACTTATTTCAATATTAGAATCTTGTGTTTAGCATATAAATGGGATAGAGCATGTATAAAAGTTACTGGGGTTTTAAATATATCTTACTTTAAATGGCTACGTAAAAGCTAGTGCTGCATTTTATATAAAAGTGGTTAAGTATAGATGAGGATGGTGCCAGGAGTAGCCATATGCCAGTTAACCAGGGCATAAGACCCTGGTGTCTCAGGACATTAAAAGCCGTTTTTAATGGGAAATATTTTAACAGGATATGCCCCAAGGTGTTTTAACAGGAATGCTCCTGGGTTATCAGTGGTGGTCCAGGTGAATCTTGTGCATTAGGGAAATTTCTCACACATTCGTAGACGTAAGGTTCTGAATGTTAGGAAACTTTTGTGGCTGGTAAAGGTTATCTTTGCAATGCAGGGTTTAAGATCAGTAATGCATGACTGCTTAAGTGGTTGTAGCCAATGAGATTTTTCTTGATTTCATGTTGTTTTCTCAGTACAGTTTGAGAATATTAGGAAGATTTCTTGCTTTTCTTTCTCACTTTATTAGATTTTTAAAAAAAATTTTGATAAGTAGCTTCTGTGTGTCTGTCCGTGATAACAAGGAAGACGTTATGAAAACATGACATGTGCCTGGAGCCAGTGGGAACTGAGAATCTTGGCTTCTGTTTCTGGCTTCCTTTTGATTTGTGGGATGACTTACATTCTCTGTTCATGCCAAACGCCATTATAATAAACTAACAAGGGGCATGCTTTGTTCAGAGTTTTGAGTTCTGCTTGAAATGAGTGACTTACCAGCTAAGATTTAAAGGTGTCTTTTGGAATCACAGAGAGATGGGCTTCCCCTGTAAGGGGCTTGCGTTTCTTTCCTGTAGTATGGCAGCTTAGTTGCTTTTGCACCTGTACCTCATTTGGGCAGTCAGCACGAGGGACACAATCTTCATCCTACTTTGAAAGGCTTTCGTGAGTCACACCACTGCAGTTCATGTGTTGTTGTAGGTCTGGGATTCCATATTAAAGTGAAGCTGTTGAGCCACCTTGATGTATATTTTGAAGCAGCTCCATTTTAACATTCTTTAACAGCATTCGGACAGCAACTATTCCAGCAGTAATTTTGATAAGTGTGAATTATCCGTTCAGGAACACTGGTAGTTAGTTGGTTTGGTCTGGGAGGAAAGAGAATCTACTATTTTTAGTGGAGGTTCCTTTATCAGCTGTTGCTTCTGATTCAGGCTTGTAGAGTCATAAGACAGGAGGGTGGCAGTGTGGGAGCAATGACCAAGGGATAGAATTGGCATTTTTAGTTAGGATGTCTGCCTCATAAATCTGATGTTTACTAGTGGGCTTTGACTGTGGAGTTTTGTTTGGAAGCTGGTTGCAAACATAGTTTTCAGCGCTATATTAAAACTGTGTATTTTATCATGGTCCAAAATTGCTGTTTGGTAAGTGTTCAGTATTGGTAAATACACACAGTTAAAATACCAATATAGTATGTGAATTTTGTTGCCCTGAAGGGGAATCTATAGTACATAAATTATGTGTTTTAGAGAATTATGCCGAGACTATTTAACTTGCTTAAGAAATAGTTTGAAATTAGAGACGTATTATTTGAGGAATCTAGTGTAAGTCTAAGAAACCGCTTGCCCCAGTTCAGGAGACACGAGAGATGTGAGTTAGATCCCTGGGTCAGGAAGATCCCCTGGAGAAGAGTAAGTTGCTGTTGTCTTGAGCCACCAGTTTTCAGGGTATTTTATTGTGCTTCTCTGTGATCATATGGGTCTGCTAGGTGGTTAGTTCTGTTCCACTTGGTATCATTTTGGGTCATTTACTAAGCTGGGCTAAAAGGTCCAAGAAGACTCCACTCACATGTCTGGCCTCTTGGTACTTGTCCAGGTCATCTTTCACCATATGGTATCTTGTTACTCAATAGTGGCCCCTGGCTGGTTACCCCTAGTGAAAGCAGAAACTGCTGGGCCTTTTGAAGGCTAGGTGCAGAATTGGTACTTTATTGCTTTTAATTTCATTCTGTTGATTAAGGCAGGCCATGAGGCCAGCACAGGTTCCAGGGGAATGTGGAAAGAAGTTAATGGTAGAGTCGCATGCATGTTCAGAGAGGAGGAATTGGTGGTTGCAATCTGTGTAGTTCTTCTACAAGTTGAAGGATCCACAAGCATCCCACGTACATTTTGGCTTGAAAATGCTTAGAGCGTAAAATATCTGAAAATTGTATTTAGCTCTAGGAATGGGGAGCCAATTGACTTGTAATGTCTTAGCAAGAGAGGATCGTGTTAGCTCAGAGGTGATGAATAGTGGTCAGTCTCGGCTTATTTCTAGGGAACAGCTAGTAGGATTTACTGACGGGTTAAATGAGGGGTGTTTGAAGAGAGAAGGATGACAAGGTTTTTTGGCCAGAACAATTGGGTGGAAGGGGGGTGCCATTTACCCAAATAGAGGGTATTGTGTGACAAATAGGTTCTTGGGTGGAAATTAGGAGCTTTACTTTTTGGCATATTATGTTTCTAATTCTCATTAGAAATTTGAAATGATGAAGTTGAGTAGATATTAATAGTTGGATATATTGGTCTGGAGCCCAAGAGAAGGTGGGAAGTACTGGTGAAAAATTAGAGGCTTTGTTAGCTTATGATATTGAAGTCACGGAATTGGACAAGGTCATCAAAGAAATAAGTGTGGAACTCTTGAAAAGAGGGGCTAGCAGAGAAGAGTGAAGGAGGCCAGTGATTAGTGGAAATCAAGCACAGTAAACTGTTTCTGAGAGAAGTGAGGAAAGCCTGTGGAGGAGAGTTTAATCCACTGTGTAGACTATCTCTGAGCGAGTGTGCTTTAGATGGATGAGTAAGTGACTGAGGGCGGTGTTAAGTCTCAGCCTTCTGGCTGTGCTGTGAATAAATGTAGAGTGATTTATGAATTTTGGAGCAACCTGAAATACAGCCTCTCTTCCAGAATTCATGTATTAGGCTCTTTTTTCATTTTTTTTTTAATGTTCTGGAAACATCTAGAAGCATATTCTGTTTATAAGTTGCTAGAGATGGAAGAGGCTCGTACATTTAGTAGATCCTCTTCTTGCTCAGTGGACAAGACGTTGAAGACAGTTGACCTACCCTATGGCATCTGTTTTGACACTTTGGGTGACTGTGAGCTCGCCTTCTCAAAGACAACCCCTTCTGCTTTTTATTAGTACACATTTGGTTCCAAAACAGTGCAGACAAAGTCCAGTGCTTCATGTGCTTGTCTAAATACTTGATTAAAGACAATGTTGGAAACTAATGGTCACAATATTTATAAATATTATGGGCTAGGTTTAAAATATTTCACTTTGTCATTTTAGTATACTAGAATAAGTAAAACATTCCATGTATTTTATTCATAACAATGAAGTTGTAAGAAATGTAAGAAACCCTTGAAGTACCCTAAATTCCCTCATTTTTGCGTATTAAAAAATCTGGTCCTTGGTAAAGTAGCCGCCTCCTCAAATTATGAATTCCGTCTTTGGCCACAGAAGTCCCCGAAACAAGGTGATGTGTTAGAGTAGTTGGTTTTGAGACAGGTGGCTTGGTGTGAATAACTCTTCTGAAGACTTTCTTTGTCTATGCAAGTCCTTTGATTATAGAATACTGCTTTCAGAATGTGTTAAACGCCTACTGTTTTAAGAGAGGAAAACTAATAAAAATGAAATAGCACAATAGGGTCCCCCCGCCCCCAGTGCTATTTGCCATAAGTCCTGGGAGAAGAAGTGACTTGCCCAGGACACTGATTAGTGGAACCCATTTCCAAACTGTGACTCTACCCTGTCTTCATTCCTCCCGTTTAAAGTTGTCAAATCCTCAAAAGTAGCTTACACAGCAGCCTGATCATGTTTGTAGTGGCAAGTCAGAGCAGACACTGTTTCTTGGTGTCTCTGAAGAAAAAAGAAATCTTGTTTGGCTCCTTCGAAGGGTTGATTTTATTGTCTTGGAAAAGGACAGATACAGCTAGTCTGGATCCGGGCTTACTACAGAGTAAAAATATCCGGACATCCTGTTTTAAGATAGAAAATGAGACTACTTTTTCCGTGAAACTTTTTTTTTTTTTTTAAAGCAGCTTCATGTTAGTATAAATGAACGGCATGGAAGTTGGAGGGGGCCTAAGGAGATAAGAGAGTGGAACAGAGGGCGTGAAGAGGTCGGTGCTGTGGCTTTGTCCCAGGCAGGTGGTCGTGGCTCACAGCACGTGTTCCAGATGACAAGGATGTAGAGGTGTCCTGGGTGGAGTGCATGGCGCCTGGTTGTCCCAGTTTGTCACCAAGTTTAGAAGGATCCTGCCTTGGGGGAAACGTCTCTTAAACTTAGAATATTAAAGATTAAGAAAGAGTAGGAGGGAGAAGTCATGCTGAAACCTCTTGATGTAGAGTCCTGATGCCTGCCTCATATCTTGTTGAATAGAAGGGTGTAGCCAGAAGAATGTTACATCTGAGTTTGAATCCCATCTCTGCTTTTTGAATTCATGATGTTAAATGTCTAAGGATGAGGAAATCAAATCTGGGAGGTTAGTGTGGAAAAGAAGCCTTATAGAGCCCTGGGGAGGTGTATAAAGCATCACCCAGTAATCACTCCCATATCAGCTGTTGTGTTTCCCCTTGATGTTGAAATGTGAAGGCTGGATGTATATTATTTGGTGGTAATAACAGAAATAAAAAAATTTTTCCTTCTGTTCTGGGATGAGTGCTCATGAAAGTAGAAATCTTTGGGTGGTGTCTTTTGTGTTTTTATGTTCATTGAGCGTGAATTACTTTTTTTAAAAAGGTATAACCTAGGAACAATAGAGTATATAGATATTAAATAAACATCTTGATAAATTCTTACAAATGTGTACATTTCAATTAATTTGAAATGTATGAATTATGAAAATGTGAAAATACTTTTTCTTTAATCTTCCCCATTCCCATGCATTTCCCAGGTCTTACATTTGGTAACTTAGTATATTATTTTTCAGAAATTCTCCTATGCATGTATCCACAAAACACTTTTTAGTAATCCAATTATACTGTTTTTTTTTTTTTTTTTGCTTTTACTAAGTAATGTATCCTTAAGAAACTTCAGTGTAGGTACAAATAGTTAACTCTCCTTAAACTAGCAGTTGCATCATTTTGCATAGGAGTGCAACAAATTAAATGTTCTTTTCATAGTGATTTCAGTTGACCATGAGTGTATGTATGTCATAGGACTCTTGGATATTCTTTTTACTTGAATATATATATTTTTTTTACTTGAATATTTTTATAAGGTAAATTCTTAGACTGGAAATTGCTGTCAAAAGACATGCACATTTAAATTTGGAAGTACTGTACTGAAAACACTAAATTTGTCATGTAGAGTAACGCATATATATGGAATCTAGAAAAATGGAATAGAGATAAAGATGTACAGAATGGATTTGTGGACATGGGGACAGAGAGTGGAACAAATTGAGAGAGAAGCATTGACGTCTATATGTTATGAAGTAAAATAGTGGGAAGTTGCTGTATAACACAGGGTGCTCAGCTGGGTGCTTTTTGATGACCTAGATGGTCCGGATGAGGGGGCGTAAGGGAGGGGACATATGTTTATGACTGATTCACGTTACTGTACAGCAGAAACCACCACAACATTGTAAAGCAATTATCCTCCAGTTAAAAAATTCAAAACACTAAATTTACTGATTGATACGGTTAGTCATAATTTGACAACCAAGGAGCTGTTCGAAATGAGTTGGGTAGAGAGACTATTGGTTAGAGCTCAAGCATGGAGGGCTGTGTCATTTTAGGAACAGCCTTATTCTTTCTACATGGATGTTGTGCTGACTCTGACAAGTTTAGGTCCTGATTCATTTGTGTCCCTTGCATGTAAAAATTAAGTCAGAGCTATAAAGATTAAATTCTGAGAACTGGAACTTCCCTTGCGGTCCAGTGGTTAAGACTCCATGCTTAGGATGCAGGGGGCGTGGATTCAGTCCCTGGTCAAGGAACTAAGATCCCACATGCTGACTGGCATGCTTCCTCCGCCCGTCCCCCGTGCCCTGAAGCCCCAAATCTGCTAACTTAGAGTTTGATTACCTGGGGTTTATGTTCTTTTAGCAACTTTAATTTTGGATCTTACCCCAGAAACTTAACAATATCTTTTTGCAGTCGGAGCTTTACTAAGTAATATTTTGAGGAGAAATTTGATTGAAAATTAGTTTTCAAAACAAAGTTTTACTCCTCTTACCACTTGAGCTAGCCAGGTGAGTACTGGAGAGCTTATTTAAAAGAACCTATGACAATGTTAAAACTGTTGGAGCTGTGACTGAGTTTTTTCTGGTGATCCCCAAATGCTGATTTTTTTAAAAAAGTCAGCTGTTCTTACAAAAATGGAGAAGCTCTTGCTTTTCTTTGGAGAGATAAGTGAGGTTGAACATTTTAATTTCTCTATTTTGTGGTCTGTAGTTTACCTATTGCTGCAGTTTTTTGAGTTTCAGAAATGGATTCATTCCTTACGGCTTAATAAAAATTCTTAATTTAACTAGCATAGATGGAGCACCTGTGCTGGTAGACAGCTCCATGCTAGATTTCAGGGGCTAGAAAGAAGAACACATTTCTTTTTCTGAAGAAAAGTATATGGAGTATAGTGACTTGCACTTTGTTCTGCTTCAATTCCTCAGTGATATTTTTGTCTTAACACTAACAGTGGCTTACTGTGCCAATGATCCCAGAGGTGGATTAATATCTCTACAGGTAGAGAAATTGTAAATACACCATAGGGTATGTATGGGATACCCCAGAAACATAGGAGGGTCGTTGGCCTTAGCTGAGTGCTGGTACAGCCAGCCAGAGAGAGGTTCAGAGAGCAAGACACGTGAAGGCAATTGAAGCTGTGTGCGGTGGGGATGGCAGAGCAGAAGGGAAACAGAAGCCAAGGCATGGAGGTGCGAAATACCCTGGTGTGTGTGGGGGCATGGCAAGCTGTTTGGAATTAGAGAGACCCGAGTGTGAGGCAGGATGTTGGTGAAGGCTGAGCCCAGAGGGGCAGCGAGAGCAGCCGGTGTGCTTCAGGAGTTCTGATTCTTTGTGTGTTTAACTTAGGGGCTCACTCACTTCAGTTTATGTCGGTTAGCAGATGGTTATTTGGGATCATCTCATGCAAGACTTGATGCTTGGGGTTAATTTTGGGATCTGCTCACCAGAGATTATGTTCAACTGCTTTTACTTTATAAGTGCTTCCTGGAAACAGCTGTTCTCCAAATCATTCCATGGGCGTGGAGCTGTTCCCAGCCCTCCAACTGGGATTTGGGTAAATCGTGAGAGGACTAAGAATGCTATAGTAAGGCTGACTGAGCCTTAGCTGCTTTTTTTTTTTAAGGTTGAGTGAAGAACCTGCCTCAATGCAGGAAATGTGGATTTGATCCCCAGGTCAGGAAGATTCCCCTCGAAGAGGGCATGGCAACTCACTCTGGTATTTTTGCCTGGAGAGTCCCATGGACAGAGGAGCCTGGCGGGCTCCAGTCCATGGGGTCACAAAGAGTCAGATATGACTGAAGAGACTTAGCACATGATAGTCATAGTTTTAATCAGTGATGATTAAAGCACCTAGTATTTGATTTTTATTATGACATCTCAAATGATGTAATGAACCTTTGGAGAAAAATGAGACCTTTTGGAGAAAAATGAGACCCTTCAATGTGCATGTGCTATTAACTGAGCAGAATTAGAGGCAGCAGTGCACACTGTTGGGAGGATCAGTGATCTCTTGCTTGGAATCAGACAAACATCAGTTAGAATCCTTGCTCAGCTCTGTGTTCCCTGGCAAACTGATGCTACTCTGGACTTCTCAGTTTATCTGTTCAGTCCAGTCACTCACTTGTGTCCAGTTTTTGGCGACCCCATGGACTGCAGCACGCCAGGCTTCCTTGTCTATCACCATCTCCCCGAGCTTGCTCAAATTTATGTCCATCAAGTTGGTGATGCCATCCAACCATCTCATCCTCTGTCGTCCACTTCTCCTCCTGCCTTTTTATCTGTAAATAGGGGCAATAAGCTTACTGTACAAGTTTATCTGTAAATAGCAATAAACCTTATTGCACAAGGTTGTTGGGAATTAAATCATAATGTTTGGGAAGGACTTCATGGAGTATCTGACACAAGTAGTATTGTTTCATATTAGTAAGCTTGTGTATTTATAAGTGGTGATTGAAAATAAGAGATGAGTGTATCTATTTCTGTATAATCCCATACTTTCCTACCGATATATGGAAATGTTTGACACTTCTTTGTAGAGTATGAGTAATGCATTGTGGATGTTAAGAGTTTGTACTTTAGGTCTAGATGTGTATGTCTTGGAATCCCTAAGATGTTTTAGTTAGGAAATTATCTTAAGAGAGATCCTATTTTTTAAAAAGGCCAGGAGATAAACTCCTGTTAATTTGAAAAAGGTAGGCAACATATGACAAAAATGTATACAGGATAAGCAGCAGTTCAGAAAGGGATACCTGAAAGGCTCATCTACTTAGGAAAAGATATCCTCTCTTGCTCATCATTAGGGAAGTGCCAGTTGTAATGCCATTTTCCCCCATCAAGTTAGGAAAAATGAACAAGATTAATAATAACTGGTATTGGCAAGCGTGTGTAGATATGGGCATTCATACAGCAAAGACTTCTTGGCATGCTATTTGGGAGTATCTGTTAGAACTGAAATGTGACTATCCTTCAGGTATTGTGGGATACAACCTAGTCTTCATAGTTGTGTGGTCTGTAAATATAGTTGTAATGAACAGTATTGTAAAGGAGCTCAAATCGCTAGGCAGGACTTGGGAAGAAGGTCTTTGGGTAGAAGTCCAAAGTATGTGCAGATAGACTTTCAGGTTTTATTATTTTACTTATTACATTTTAATAGGTATTATCAGATAATCTGAAACTTCCACTATTGTCTACTTTCCAAGCAGAGAAGATTCTTAGCCTTAATTTGGCCGTCTGGGATGTTTTGCATTTACTCATTTTCGAGCTTTAGGTTTTTGAAAAGGAGGACGAGAACCAAGAACTGCTTTTCTTTCTTCAAAGCACTTTGAAGTAATGTTAAACAGTTTTTAACTGCTGCTGCTGCTAAGTCGCTTCAGTCGTGTCCGACTCTGTGTGACCCCCGTCCCTGGGATTCTCCAGGCAAGAACACTGGAGTGGGTTGCCATTTCCTTCTCCAGTGCATGAAAGTGAAAAGTGAAAGTGAAGTCGCTCAGTCGTGTCTGACTCTTAGCGACCCCATGGACTGCAGCCTACCAGGCTCCTCCGTCCATGGGATTTTCCAGGCAAGAGTACTGGAGTGGGGTGCCATTTAACTGTTAGGTCTTTGTTAAAAAGACATTTTTTTCCCTCCCCAGTATTGTTTAATAGAAAATTGGAAATGTCTACTCAAAGAAAATGTACCATACTCTAACAAATTATACTGTGGTATATTTCTTAGCATTTACGAAGAGTGATATAAATTTAAATATGCTGACATGTGAACAAATTGAAAAGCATGTATGGTATAGCTCTTAAAAGATAGATGTTTGGCAGTGGAGGGGTGGAACTTTCATAGGCACATTTGCATGAAAACACATGAAAAGGGCTAGAAGCTTACCCACCAAAAAGATTGGTTATCTTTGCAAATAAGAAGTGACTGAGGAGGAGAGAGGCTCATCTTTGGCTTTATTCTTCATTCTAATGGTCCTCAGACTTTTTGGTTTTGATTCTTTGATACTTAAAAACAGGCTCCTCAAAGAGCTTTTATTTTTTTTCTTGAAACATACTGTGTAGAGGGCTTCCCCAGGTGGCTCAGCAATAAAGAATCTGCCTGCAATGCGGGAGATGCCTGTTCCATCCCTGGGTGGGAAGATCCACTGCTGAAGGAATTGGCAACCCACTCCAGTATTCTTGCCTGGGAAATCCCATGGACAGAGGAGCCTGGTGGGTTACAGTTCTTAGAGTCTCAAATGGACTGAGCATGCACACACTGTATTAGAAATCAACTGAATACTGTTTTATATTACTTTAAATGAATAATGCATAGTGTGTATATTGTAACATGTTAGTATAATAAACATAACAATAGATTTTTGTAACAAACTCATCCAAAGCCAAAATAAAAATTAGAAAAGTGGAATTGCTTTAAACATTTGCAGATTTCTTTAATGTTTGCCCTAATAGACAGCTGGACACTCATAACTACTTAAACATTCAATTTGTTGCAGTATATTGTTCTGATTGAAATATATGAAGAAAATCTAGCTTCACATAGATAAACTCTTAGAAAAAGAAAGGAGTATTTTAATAGTCTTTTTACATGATTATGGGTATTTTTGTTCCTGTACTAAAACTCTGCAAGTGGAATTTTTTAAAGGTTAGTTGCATTGTGGAACCTGAAATTATACCAGTAAATATTTTTTGTTCTTTCTTATTAAAATCCATTGGTCTGTCTTGCATTTTGATCCTGAAGTATTGGGAAACTGTCGAAGCTCTAGGTGGTAGATAAGTCTTCTGAAGTTCTGATTTTTACTTAAAAGCTTAAAGTTCAGTCATTGGCAACAAGCTATTAGTTTTTTTTGAAGTATCTGGCTGGTTTTGTTCTCTTTTGAGAAAATGTCTATCAGACACTCAATCTTTAATAACCATGGTTGAAAACTGAAAGTGTTAGTTACTCAGTTATGTCTGACTCTTTGCAACCCCATGGACTGTAGCCTGCCAGGCTCCTCTGTCCATGGGATTCTCCAGGCAAGAAGACTGGAGTAGGTTGCCATTCCCTTCTTCAGGGGATCTTCCCGACCTAGGGATTGAACCTGGGTCTCCTGCATTGTAGGCAGATTCTTTATCCTCTCAGCCACCAGAGAAGCTTAATAACCATTGTTAGTCTATTGTTATTTCAAGTAAAAGTGGTGCTCCATGAAAAAAAGTGAGTGGTTCACTGTTACACGGTGCTTTTTCTGCAGACAACTGTATTAGGTAGCCAAGTGCTTTCTGTGTACAGCCCTTCTCTTCACATAGGTTTTAGCAGGATATGTTCTCAAGGGTTACTTAAGAAAATTAATTTTTACTGCTTTATTAAGGACATTTAAAAATGAATCTCAAGGGTCTTCGCCAGCTGTCCAGTGGTTAAGATTGCCTTCCAATGCAGGGGTCAAGGCTTCGATCCCTGGTCTAGGAACTAAGATCTCACATGCTGCTTGGTGTGGCCAAAAATTAAAAAAAGCAACTTGTTATACTGCAAGTGCCTGTGATTACAACTACCACAGGTTAGTCCCATTGCTTTAATTCCTGCTAAGGTGCCAGCAGCTTCCCTACCACTGGTTTTGCACCATCAGGGCAAATGTCAACACGATAAAAGAGGCAAATAACATCTTAGTGAAATAGTTTTGACTTCTTGGACCTCTTTGAAAATGTCTCCAGGACCCCCAGGAGTCCACATATTGTATATTGGGAATTGCTGCTCTACAGAGGAGTATGATATTTGAAATTATTAGGATTAGGTACTCTTGTGAATATGTATTTACATCATAACACAACAGATGGCAAGAGAAAGTGAGGGTTTTATGCAGCTCCATGACATGTTAGCCTCAATAGGGAATTTTACCCAAATCAGTCTGTGAAAAACAAGAGTGAAAGAGAAAAAAGATGGAAAAAAATACAAGAAACTAAATATGAAAAGAAAAATCTCGGTGTATACAAGATAATGAAATAGTTAGGGAGCACTTAAGTGTGCATGAGCAAAATGAAGTGAGTGTGGACACTTGGGCAACCACAGTTCGGCTTTCAGTTCCTCAAACCAAAGTGAACCCTACATGGTGACTCCAAGTCTTGCCTGAGAAAACGAACAGCCTTCAGTATAACCTTTGGTTATTCCTAAAATGTTAAAGAGGCCTAACTGTTAGAATGAAAGAGCAACATCGAAGTTGATTTCGGCAGTTGAGATGTTTTGAGGCTGGAAGCTTGTGGTGACTCGTATTTGTAAGGGTGACCAAGTGAAGAGTCGAGCCTCCGATATATTTCAGCCAGCTTTCCTTGCCCTATATAAGTTAGTTAATTTTAGAAAATAACTACTTTTGTCCATATCTCCAGAGAGGTAGTTTTCTTCTCTTAAGCAATGATTTTTTTTTTTTCTTTTCAAGAATTAAATACAACAAGGACCTTTCACAGTATTAATATTTCACAAGTCTTTCCATTTCTTATATTTTTATTGGCTTGAGAAACCTTGGTAGCTTGCTATCAAGCTCTCTTTCTCAAATGGCTTTGTATTAGAGATCTTGGCATTTTTTAAGTGATCCATTCAACAAAATATATGTTTCTTACCTGCCAGGTACTGCTTTAGATTCTAGGGAGACAGAAGTGAACAGAAGATAGTAACTTGCTCTCATGTAGTTTAGCCTCTAGGACTGCACTGCCCACGAGGGCAGCCACTGGCCACATGTGACTGTCAAACAGTCAAAATGTGGCCTGTCCAAACTGAGATTATGTACGTGTGAAATATACACTGGATTTTGAAGACTTGCTTCAAAAAGAGAATATAAAATGTCTCATGGATAACTTTTATATTAATTTTACCTATTTTCTTTTTACTTAAAGGCTACAGAGGGAAAAATAAGGCAGGGTAAGGAGGGATGAGGACAGTTGGCAAGGGTTTGGGTTTGGTGTGTTCATGTTGAATGATTAGGGGAAGCCTCATCCATGTGGTGCCTCATGAGCAAAGGTTTATAGGGAGTAAGGGGGTGTGAGAGGAGCAGGTGGGTGCCCTGGGGAAGAGTGATGCAAGCAGAGGGGATGGTGAGCCCAGGAGTCCCAGCATTGCACATATTCGCTGCCTTTCTAGTCACCCAGGAGTCATCGTGGCTGAGTCAGTGCAGGAAGGGGGAGTTCTGTAGGAGATGGAGTGCCTGCTGGCGGGGCGGGATGGGATGAGGAGAACCCGTGGGAGGGTCTACAGAACGGACAGTTTGGATGTTGTTCGGTTGCTAATTCCTGTCTGACCTTTAAAAGGGAATTCTGGAACTTCTCTGGCGGCCTGGTGGTTAAGGTTCTCTGCTTCCAATGCAGGGGGTGTGGGTTCGATCGTTGGTTGGGGAACTAAGCCCCCATATGCCACGAGATGTGGCCCAAAAAAGGGGGGAACTCTGCTGAGGTTACACTATGGTGGATGAAGGGTGATGAGGAAGGCCAGTTAGGAGAAAATGGGCTGCTGTCCATGGGGTCCCAAAGAGTCGAAAATGATTGAGCACACACAGTTGAAAAGGCTGCAGTGGTGGTGGTGATGCGTGGTTAGAATATTGTGTTTTGAACATGGAGGGACTGGGTGCAGGGAATGAGGGAAGAATCAAGGATACCTTGACTCAAGCAACTGGAAGGATGATGTTTCCACTAATTGTGATGAGCTAGACTATGAGAGCATCATGATGAGGGGAGAGGGAGATGAGTTCAGTTTGGCCAGGTTTGAGATGCCTGTTAAGACGTGGAGAGAGAACAGTGAGAAACAGTCTATGGAGGAGGAAGCAGTTTGAATGGGGGCTCTGAGAGGATGGAGAGGAAGTGAAAGGGAGCAGGGAAGGAGCTCAAGGAACAGCTCGTGAGCTGGGAGGAGAGACTTGAAAGAAGCACCTGGAGGTGGTTAGGAGGTGTTTAAGAAGAGTTGCAAGCTGTGACAAATGATGTGGAGCAGAGGGACGCGGGAGGTGGCAGCATTGTCCTCACGGGTATCCCGACAGGTGCAGTGGTGACGGGACTGTAGGGCTCGGAGCCCTCAGTGGTGGGGATGTAAGAATGGGTAGACGGAGAGGAAGTCGACAGTGAGTGTGGATGTGTTTTCACGGGATTTGCTGTGAAGACAGCAGAGAAATGGGGTGGTACTTGGAGGGGTTGTAGTTTAAAGGAGGGCTTTAAAAGTTTCCTATTTCAATTTGTAGGAAAGTTGCAAAAACAGTACGCATTATACATGTACCTTCCATCCAGTTTCCCCAAATATTGGTTTTGACTACTCCAGTTTTCCTGGGTCATTTGAGAGTAAGTTGTCTCTAAGTACTTTGTGTATATTTTCTAAAAACAAGGACATTCTATTAAATGACCGTAGTGAAATTATTAAAAAAAAAAAAAAGGATTAACATTGAGACAATGGTATTTACTCTACAGATGTTATTCACATTTTGCTTTTTGTCCACAAATGGTCTTTTTGGATCCTGGATCCGATCCAAGATTATAGACTTCATTTAGGTGGGTGTTCCTTTTTTCCCCCCCCAAACGGGGGCAGTTCCTTAGTCTTTTGTCTTTCGTGGACTTCATGTTTTTGATCAGTGTAGGCTGGTTATGGTGTAGAATATCCCTCAGTGTGGGTTGGTCTGATATCTCCCTGTGGTTACAATCTGGTTATGTTCTTTAGTGATGATGTGGTCAGTGTATCTCACCAGGAGGTTTGAGATGCTGATTTTGTCTGGTACTCCTGCAGATGTTGACAGTTGGCTAAGCTGTGTCTGCCAGACTTCTCCAGGGTAAAGTCACTATTTTCCCCTTTGTATGAAGACTCTTGTGAGGGAATATTTTGAGACAATATAAAGATTCTGTTCTCATCATGCTTTCATTGATTTTAGATTTCATTGATGATTCTTACCTGAAACTACTATTAACTGTAGTGGCTGCCAAATGGTGACTCTCCACTTCTGTAATTTCTTACATGAGTTAGAATTTTACTTTAAAGAAGAACTTTCTCTGTTCCATTTAGTTTGTTTTATTAATTTAATTTTTAACTTGAAAAATTTATTTTTAGTTGGAGGATAATTGCTTTACAATGTTGTGTTGGTTTCTGCTGTGCAACAACGTGAATCAGCTGTAAGAATACGTGTATCCCCTCGGTCTTGAGCCTCCCTCCCGTGCTTGCCCCCGCCCCCCGGCTGTCACAGAGCACTGAGCTGAACTCCCTGTCTTGCACAGCAGCCCCCAACTTCCTATCTGTTCTACGCATGGTAGTGTGTGTATGTCAGTGCTCTCTCAATTCGTCCCAGCCTTTCCTTACTCCATTTATTCTATTCCTTTATGTTAGTATGGATTCATTATTATTTTAGAGTATAACATGTTGCTGTTTTGTTGCTCTGTGACAGTGAAGGCCTGTAAGGTGAGAGGTATCAGAGCATGGTGGTATGTGCTGAAGACATGATTCATCACACATGGAAAAATGATTGTGATGATCTGCTGTCCACAACACCAAATGAAATCTGTGCGTGCTTGTACTTCATTTTAGCAGCTTTGTACTTAAAAACAGGCTTCAGCTGCCTAAATGCTACATAAATCGAATATATTTGAATCTGTTCTGGGGCTGTCTTATAACTAGTGAAAGTCAGGTCATTCTTCATGTATATGACACATGAAGTCTAAATTCAGATAATTTAAACTTTGCCCCTGAAAATGTAATAATCACCTAGTATGTGCATCACTTATAATAATTGTTGATCATATGTAGGTTATTTTTTCCATCCCATTTTAACTTTGTTTTTGCTCATGACCATGTATTTTTCCCAGTTGATTGCATTTTGATGTACTAATTCTATAGTAGGTATGAAATTGGAAGAGTATTGCCATCTATTTCTTCGGTGTTCCTCTTTAATCTTAGAACTGTTGGTAAGCTGTGTGCACACTAAAATGAAATCTTAAACTTTTTTTGGAGATAATATATTGGACATAGAATACCCACCAGAATAAAGCAAAACTAGTTTTCTTTTTTTTTGTGGTAATTAAAAAAGTTGGAAGATTAAAAAAAACATACATAGTAAAGTTTAAACTGTAAAAATGGCTAAAATGATTGCAATAATCTTTTTTCTCCTTCCCCAAATGGATCCACTGTGTAGTTTCTTGTGGCTTTATTGTTGGGGACCAGACTTGTATACATATACAAGCATCTATGATTGTTTACTTTTTATAAAAGTAGTTTAGTTCTGCCCCTTACCATTTTGATGTTTTCAAGAGCAGTTTTAAAGGTGCTTTGGAAACTGGGAGGGGGTAAAATTGTGAGAATACAGTGTATGTTCAGTACTATTAAAATGGTGGAGTCTTCGGGTAAGAATAAAGTATACTTACCCATATATGGGCTGATAATACATTAAAGCTTGTTTAAATGTGTTTGTTATTAATAGAATGTTGGCAGTATGTCAGGTTTCATTATTAGTACTTGGTATAGATTATTCTGATTTTCTGAGAACTCCAGCATGTGGCTTACCTCTATCATCAGTTACAGAATGAAGAAATGTGTTGTGCAGTGTTAAACTAAAAATTTTAAAAAGAACAAAAAAACCCCCAAACCTCTGCAAAACCTCAAAGTAGTCCTTTTCAAATAGTATTTACATAATGTTAGATTAACTGGAACTCGTTGAGTGCTCTAAATTTAATTGATTTTTTTTCCCCCAACATTTTGTTTATGAAAATTTCTTTAAAACTTTAAGTTTACTTTTAGTCTTTTAACTTTTTGTTTTTATTAATTTTTTTTAATGGTGTTCTTGAATTGGTTTTTTGGGTTCCCAAACTGCTATTTAAAATTAGGGTTTTTTATGGAGAAATCTTTAAAAAAACTCTGGAAAATACTGAAACTGATTTGTTAGTTAAAAGGTAATAGGTTAGAATTTTAAATAAAGAAATTATTTTTAGTTTTTAAACTTCATTATAAACATTTTAAAGTGAAGTTATGTTAATGAATTTTTAAAAAGTGAGATGAAATAAAGATGTGTTTTAATTCCAAATAGAAGTGAAGGACTTCTATTCTCATCAGTCTGGCTGATTCTGAATTTATAGACTTGTTTAAACTAATAGGTTTTAAATAATAAAATAGTTGTTATGCAACATCTCATAATAGAATTATAGCTGGTAATTCATTACTACATAATATATCTAAGATTAGTTGTCTTGAATTTTAAACGATTCACTAAGTTTATTTTAAAATGTTACCATTTATACTGTCTAAATATGTAGATCTGACACATCTTAGTTTTGCTCATGTTAGATTTTTGTATTAGTAGTATTAGTGTTTAACTTTTTCATAACAAGTGTTAAATTTTATAATAGTGTAATTTAAAAGTTAAAATTTCACCTAACTACTTCTGAATGGTTTGGTCAAACATAAAATTCCAGTTAGCTAGTTTCATTGTAATTTTTAATTTGGTTTAAATACTGCTACCCTAAATCTCTATATTTATGAAAGGACTAAATGAATATTTTAGTAACATCAGAATACCTAAAAAAGAATATTTAACTTTTTGATTAAATTTGAAACACTAAAACCTTTTAGAATCCGTAATTGGTTTCATCAAATCTGAGTTTGTGTATTTATATTTCTTGTTATTCTAGTAATAAAGAAAACAAAAATGCTAAGAATTGAAATTTTTGAAAATAAAGTAAAAAAAAAAATACATAGTTCTGACTTCGCAAAGTTTTTACTGATTTCGCAAAACTGAAAAATTTCCAAGATGCCTTTAATTCACAGCCAATTGATAATAACTTTTCTTCAAGAGACGGCCTTTTAAAAGGTCTGTGGTGACTTTGCAGTTTTATTTTCTTTCAGCTTGTGAGTTGAGTGTGCCCAGGTGCTAGAGAGACACAAAAGCAGGAACTTACAGTGTTGAAAGACGAAGATTAACATTTTATAGTAATCTTACTCAGTTAAGAAAGCAAATTTTTAAGAATGATATGTACATTAACATTTTTAGCTATTGTCGTAATTGGCAGTAATGTTAAATGCATTGCTGGACTGAGTTTTTTAGACGGTCTGCTTAAGTAATTTACAGTTTTTGGAAGAGCTGTTAAGATTCTGAAAGTGTTTATATAGAAACTACACAATTTTAACGTGTGTGTTGTTACAGATAAGTCAGATCTGCTTCTGGTTGAATATCTTGAAGCTATTTGTTTGATCTCATAACTGATAAGAGTGAATTTACAGGCTCTTGGAAAGATAGACCAAGTTGTATATATAGTATTTTTCATGTTGGTTTTTCTACTTGTATGAGAATGAAGATAGAATTTTGTAGCTAGTTTTTAAAAACTTACCCACTATATATTTAGCATCTAACCCCAGTCCCCAAATACCTAAAGTTATAAACCCAGGAGTAAATAACTATTTTAGTGATGTCCAACAGATAAATGTATAGGGAAGGTATTTAGGATTCTCAATATTTGTGTTTTTTTTTTTTATAATGATGTCTTTTTTTAAAATTTTATTTTATTTTTAAACTTTACAAATTGTGTTAGATGTTTTTTTTTTTTTTTTTTTTTTTAACTTCATCGCTTGGTTTTGTGTGATCTTAGTTCTCTGACCGGGGATTGAACCTGCGCCTTTGGCAGTGAGCGTTCTGGAGGAACTCCTGGAGGAATGTAACTGATATATTTAAGATGCGTTCTGGTTTTCATCATCAGTGGAATGTGCTTAATGTAGGTGTATGTGTATAATGTAGAACCTCTTAGGAAAAAAAAAGTTAAAATTTTGACCTAGGTCTTTCCCCAGCCTTTCTGAAGCCTGTGTAAAAATAAAAATAACCGTGTAAAAATAAAAATGACCTGGTATGTGAACAAATGGTGGTGAGAGAGGTGTATCAGAGCCCTAGTGTGCTGCCCCCTGGTGGATGGTCTGTCTGGCTCGCATAGGTTTTTGCACTTGTTTCTGCAAGTCAGTCTTCAGCCAATTAAAGTGCTTGGCTGTTTTACATGTTCTTAAGTGTTTTGAAAATGCATAAGCTTTTATTTCAACATTTTTACAAGGTGTTAAAGTCTAAAGTCCAGCCCACTAAAATTTAATGTCCTGTACAGATTGTTAATGACAGATTTAGTTTATGGTGGTTTTTCTAATAGTAAAGCTTTCAAAAGGGTTACAACATTTTGGGAGTGGGAGGAGAAAGGGCCATTTAAAACTTGCGGTGTCTGTGTTATGGAGGAAGTCTGAGAGCAGGTGGATGACTTCCAGGTACACTTGAGGTAATTAGTGAGTCCTCTGCAAAGGCGAGAGCCTTTTATACCTTTGGTGCTCGGTGTCCTCTCCTTCTGGCTTACGCTAAACTTCTGGGCCAGTCATCTCTATATAATAAAGATGACCAGAAGTTTCTTCCTTTGAGAGATTTGTGTCCTCCATGGGCTTGGAGATGTTAGTCATGGATAGTGTGCTTTTGTGTATTATCACAGTGAAAGGTTATCTGCAAAGTCTAATAGACTATCTAGGTTATTTGCAAAGCCTCAAAAAGAGTTGAGTTGCCTTCGATGAGGAATGTCAGAGAGACTTGGATTAAACTTGTCCACCTTGTTTTCTTGATACATGACCAACTTTTCTCTATAAAATAGACAACAAGATCCTACCGTATAGCACAGGGAATATTTAATATCTTAAAATAACCTATAATGAAAACAATATGAAAAATAATACATATGTATAACTGAATGAATTTGCTGTATACCTGAAACTAAGACAACATTGTAAATAAACTATATTTCAATTAAAAAAAAACTCCAAATCAGAAAAAAATTCAATTACATAAAACAGAATTTTCAGGTTCTCTTGCAAGCAATACCAATTATTATTTTATTTGCTTGATTATACAAAATGTAATAAAGTTGGAAATATAAACCATGTGCATTGTGTAACTCTGCTTGGAAACAAGGCATCTAAACTTCATCGTTCAGACTCAGGTCTACTGAGATTCTTGTAGTTACTAAAGTTAATGAGAAGATATAACTTGATAATGACCAACTGCAACTTTCTCACTTAAAAAAATAGAAAAAACACAAATCCAAGGATTTGTCTTGGGTAAGGAACACATCCAGGTAGGAGTAATATGAAATAAAATGTTAATATTGGGATATCCCTATGTTCAAAATACAGAACTTTGGAAACTTTAGTTCTCTTGGAACACCTTCTTGTAGGTATAGTTCACTTAGTGATGGTGACTTTTATATGGAAAATAACTATTCTATATAAAATGTTGTTAGATCCTGAAATTACCTTGATAAATGGAAATAAAAATCAGTTTTGGCTTTGAGTAACAAGTACACTGGGCTTCCCAGGTGGCTCAGTGGTAAAGAATCTGCCTGCCAATGCAGGAGATGCGGGTTCCATCCTGGGTCAGGCAGATCCCATGGAGGAAAGGGCAGCTCACTCCAGTATTCTTGCCTGGGAAATCCCATAGACTACAGTGGGCTGGTGGGCAACAGTCCATGGGGTTGCAAAGAGCTGGACATGATTTGGGGACTAAACAACAACAATCAAGTATACTAAGTTTTAGATCAGCTCGTCTGATTGAAAGATGTGAACTATATATATATATAAAATTTAAACTTCTCTAGTTGCCTCAGGTAGAAGTAAAAAGTGGGAGGTGAAATTACTGTTTTATACTGTCTAACCTAAAACTTTAATGTGGGATGATTATAAAAATTGTTGAGTAATTTTATACTCCTGTTTTTGTACATCTTTAAAATCTGTTAAATGTGTTACACTCCTAGAACAATTCAGTTTGGACTGGGTGTGGCCAGTGAGAAGTCCATTGGACAGAGTAGCTTTAAGATACACAGCTTGTAAAGTCACTTGTTAAAAATATGAGTCTTGCTGGAAAAAAAATGTAAGGGTATTTATAAAATTAGTTTAACTGTGGAAAAATGTGGGAATGATTAATTTTCAGTGTGACTCAAAGTAGAGATTTCATATCTTAGTACTTCATTCCCTTGTGACCACCCTAATTTTTTAAGGAATATATGTGTAATTTGCTATGTTGGGTAACACTTAAAATTTTTTAGATTTAATTTTGAATAGATAATGCATTTATAGTACATGGTTTAAAATATTTTAAAAGACATTAAAAGAAAGTTCTTTCTTATTCCTATACCTCAAACACCCATTTTTCATCCCAGTCTCTTCCACATGTCCACTGTCGGTAGTTTCTTTATTCATAATCAAACAAAAACCAACATACATTTTTTTTTCCTCCCTCCTTTGTTACTCAGTGATGGAGTTTTTTCCCCATGCAACTTGCTTTCTTCCCCATATAGTTAAAAACATATCTTGGATTTGTTTCTCTATCAAGATATAACTAGCTCTTTTTTGTAACAGCTAATTGATTTAGTGAGTCCTCTCTTGATACACATCTAGATTGTTTCTGATATTTTTCTATGCAGATAAGTCTGCATAGAAGCATTGTGTGTATGTGTGTGTGTATGAGCATGTGTGTTTACATACTGAAATTTCTGTTAAGGGGGAAGAGTTTTTCTCGGTTGGTGCAGGTGCCCTGGTTCAAATAAGGAATCTCAGGCGGCTAATATTACACTTTTGAAAGAGCTACCCTTTGGAGTCATACAGGCAAAGAGTCTTTTCTTTAAATAGACACTGCCCCTGATGTTCAGCCGCGTGTGTTTCTCTGGTTGGTTGAAATACTCATGGTGACTTTTCTGGTGAAAGACACATTTTCAGCTTCTCAGTGTGAAGACTAGAGAAATCTTCTGGTTATTCAGGAATCAAGGATCAATTTGTGTTCTGTTAATTCAACTATTAATTTTCAAAGTGATCTGAAATCTTGCTTTGCACATATCCTAATAAAGTTCAAGAACTTTATGGGACATGTAATCTCCTACAAGGAAAAGAGATGGCAGTGCATATTTGCAGACGTTAATAATCGGTATGGCGCGCAGAAGAGCACCCAGCCTTTCTTGGATTCTTCCAACTTTCCAGCCATACACTTAAGGCTTTCAGACTGTTCCCTACAGATGAGGATGGGAGTGTGCACCTTTAAAAGAGAAATCCCGCCGTTTCCCTGAAGGGGACATGGATGTTACTCCCATGAAGATCTGGAAGCTGGGAAATGACAAAATGAATCACCTTAGATTCTCACTTAGAACGGTAATGTTTAAAGAGACTGCTGTTCCTTTACTTGAGTAATTGCCGGTTATGAACCAGGCAGTCGGCTAAGTGCTGTAGTATACAATAGTGAATAAGATAGAAATGACTTGGCCTTCAGGGGACTTGCCCTGTTAAACAGACCTCATGGGTGCGCGGGTGCTCAGTGGCCCCCAAACTTAAGTGTGTGTGAAACCGCAGTTCCCTGCCCTATCCCCAGAGGTCCTGATTTAGGAGGTCTGTAGTGGGGCCCTGACGTTTTCGTTTTAAGTAAGCCTTCCTGGTGGTGATAATGTGGATGTTCTTTAGACCACACTTGGAATGACATCTCCTTAGTTTTTAATTTTATTGAAGTATACTTAATTTATATTGTTGTATTAATTTCTGCTCTACAGCAAAGTGATTCAGTTATGCATACATTCTTTTTCATAATGGCTTATGACAGGATATTGAATATAATTCCCTGTGCTATACAACAGGACCTTGTGTTTACTCATCCTATATATAAAAGTTTGCATCTGCTAATTCCAGCCTCCCAAAACTTCCCTCCTCCACCCCTTCCCCCCTTAGTAACCACAAGTCTGTTCTTTATGTCTGTGCGTCCGTTTCTGTCTTGTAGATACGTTCATTTGTGCTGTATTTTAGACTTCACATGTAAGTGATATCATAGGGTATTTGCCTTTCTCTGACTGCCTTTGGCTGAGTGTGATAAAATCTCTAGGCCCACCCTGTTGCTGCAGATGGCCTTATTCCATTTGTTAATGGCTGAGTAGTGGTCCATTGTGCTTATACAGCACATCTTTATCCACCCAGCTATCAATGGACCTTTCGGCTGTTTCCAGAGTGACATCTCTTTACTGGTACAGTTGAGGGGACAGTTTGTTTTCTTTTCCTTTCCTCCATCCAGAATTAAATTCACCAGGCTCTGGCATTCCCTTTAAGTGTTGCAGCAAATATGCTTTTCTTTACAGGACATGTGACTTCTTAACTGTCAGTGCAACTGATGGGATTCAGTCTTATATAGAGATTCTTAACCTGAGGTGTACTCAGTTTACTCCTAACTCAGCCTTGCTCCCTCCTTCCCACTTTTACTGACCCTTCTTGAAGAGTGTCCTGAAGTGTCTAATATCTTCTGCGAGACTCAAAAATCTTTGGGGGACAGAGAAAACTGATGTTAGAGAGCTAGTTAGAACTGTTGGAATCTGTAACTGCTTTCTCTTGATTAATCTTATGAATAAGAAATAATATCTTATTTTTCCCTTAACAATTAGTAACATTTATTTTATAAAACACAAAAGCAAAAAGAAACTGGAAACTGCCCATGATTCTACCAGCCAGAGCTCATCATAGTCAGTATTTTGGTGTTATACTTCTTCTTTATTTCTGTTTCTTTATGTGAATGTGTGCACATTTTTTCTGTTTCTACTTGGGGACATTTGTTCATTTATTGTGGTAAAACACATTTTAAAATGAGATCATATCCCATGTTTTATAATATGCTATTTTTCAATGAACAATGTTATGAACATATGTCCTGATTAAATATTACACATTTGTAATGTCTCTGAGATTTTGTTATATATTGTAATTTGTTCAGCTTTTTGTCCAACAGTTTTATTGAGGTATGGTTTATACAGTCAAGAGCATCTCTTTTATTTTTATTGTTTTATTTTATTGTCTAAGTGCATCTTTTTAAAATTAGAGCATAGTTAATTTACAGTGTTGTTTGTTTCAGGTGTACAGCAGAGTGATTCAGTTACGCATATATAGATCTGTTCTTTGGCAGATTCTTTTCCAGGATGGGTTATCACAAGATAGCCTATACAGGAAAAGTTGCCTGTGCTATACGGCAGGTCCTTGTTGTTTGCCTGTTTTATATGTAATAGTGTGTTTATGTTAACCCCAAACTCCCAGTTTATCCCCTGCCGTCTCCAAGTGCATGTTTTTTTAAACTGTGCAAAGCAGTGAGTTTTGACAACTGTATACACCTGTGAAAGTACAACCCACTGTTGAGATGTGGAACACCTCTATCCCTGAACGTGTATCTATATTTTTTAGGGGGTAAGATAACTTTTTTTCCTTTGAGTGTAGCCCTTTTGCCTGGACATCGGGGTTCTTCCCAGTCTTCCTCATTTGCATGCTTAGAGCTAAGTTTTTGAGCCTGTTACAGCTTTGCCTAGAGGGAGAATGAAAGGGGAGAAAGCTTGAGAGGCTGCGCTGCTTGTGCGAGGACTTCATAAGAGACTGCCGGCTCACCCAAGAGGCAAGGTTATGCCGGTTGGTGCTCGTCACCAGCAGTGTGAAATGAGTCGTTGCCCCTGGAATTCATCTAACTGGAGTATTCTACTTAAAATAAATTGAGGTCGGCCTTTTAAGGAGCTCATTCTTAACTGTATAAAATAAGAAAAGATACTTAATTATTAGTACATTATTGAATGTTGGAATTAGTACAGGTAATTGTATTGAATTTTGGCCAGGTTGAATAAGTTCCTCTTGGAGCGTAGCTTGTGTTGGTTGGATACAGGTAAAAATGAAAATCTGCAGCGGGTAAAGAGTGCCTCCAGGTGACAAGTTAAAGAGGCCATGCCGTACTCCTCTGAGCACAGCCTTGGTTTTTTATTTGAAAGTGACCAGTGCACACGTTGGAGAAGGCAGTGGCACCCGACTCCAGTATCCTTGCCCAAAAAATCCCATGGACGGAGGAGACTGGTGGGTTGCAGTCCATGGTGTTGCAGAGTTGGGCATGACTGAGCAGCTAACACGCACAGTGCACACACGGACCATGCGTCCCAGCTCTTTTTTTAGTTAGCTGCACTGAGTCGTAGTTGCAACATGCAGAATCTTTAGCTGCTGTATGTGAACCCTTAGTTGTGGCATGTGGGATCTAGTTCCCTGAAGAGGGATTGAACCCATACCCCCTGCATTGGGAACTCAGGAGTCTTAGCCACTGAATCACCAGGGAATTCCTGTCCCAGCTCTTTGTGTAAGAAATCAAGGCAAAAAGGAATATGTCACAGGTTTAGTTAGATTTGGTTTTTTCTTCCCAACTTGAGCTCGTGTTGGCTGTGTTACATCATGATTGAAGCCTCAGCCTCTTTATCTGTGATGTGAGAAATTGGTGATTCTCTTGATTTGTTTAAGAGATGGTAGAAAAAAAGAGCACAGATGGCCTTGGGGAGGAATAAAGAAAATGAACATGAAGGACTTACAGCTCATTTGGATGGAAGATTGCAAGTCTGATACACTTGTGTGTCTTGAGTAGGACTTAGCATGAAATGACTAACTTAAGTGCCTCGGTGCCAGTGTATACAATTTTCATAATATATCTTGAGGCAGCTGAATTAGCTGAGTTTCCAGCATAGTTGGAAACTATGGTTTCCATACTTTCTTGGTATTCACACGTGTCCATTTAATGTCAGTATTGATTCTTAGTATGTGAATTGACTGTATGCTTTAAAGCTGTGGGGCGAAGTGAGCATTTTGCTTGAGGTTGGTATGTCTTTGACCTTTGGGTTTGACATGTAGGCTTGTACTTTTTCTGAAGTTTTCTTGATAATAGGTATGTTATTGATTGGATTATAAGTGAAATCAGTAAGATGGAATATAGTTAGGAGGATGGACTGTGGAGCCAGAATTCCCAGAGCTGGATTCTGGCTCTGCCGCTCCTTAATGTGTGTGTTTGGACAAGATGGTGGTGTTCAGTCGCTAAGTCACGTCTGACTCTTTGCGACCCATGGACTGCAGCGTGCCGGGCTTCCCTGTCCTTCGCTATCTCCCGGAGTTTGCTCAGATTCGTTCATGTCCATTGAGTCAGTGATGCCATTCAACCATCTCATCTTCTGTTGCCGCCTTGTTCTCCTGCCCTCAGTCTTTTCCACCATCAGGGTTTTTTCCAACCAGTTGGCTTTTCACATCAGATGGCTAAACAGTTGGAGCTTCAGCTTTATCATCAGTCCTTCCAGTGAATATTCAGGGTTGATTTCCTTTAGGATTGACTGGTTTGATCTCCTTGCTGTCCAAAGGACTCCCAAGAGTCTTCTGTAGCACCACAGTTTGAAAACATCAATTTTTCAGTGCTCAGCCTTCTTTATGGTCCAACTCTCACATCTGTACATGACTATGGGAAAAACCACAGTTTGGCTAAACAGACCTTTGTCAGCAAAGTGATGTCTCTCCTTTTTAATATGCTGTCTAGATTTGTCATAGCTTTCCTTTCAAGGAGCAAATGTCTTTTAATTTCATGGCTGCAGTTACCATCTGCAGTGATTTTGGAACCCAAGAAAATAAAATCTGTCACCGCTTCCACTTTTTCCCCTTCTATTTGCCATGAAGTGATAGGACTGGATGCCATGATCTTCGTTTTTTGAACATTGAGTTTTAAGCCAGTTTTTTTACTCTCCTTTTTCACCCTCATCAGGAAGCTCTCTAGTTCCTCTTCACTTCTGCCGTTAGAGTGATGTCAGCTACATATCTGAGCTTGTTGATATTTCTCCTGGGAATCTTGATTCCAGCTTGTGCTTCATCCAGCCTGGCATTTCTCATGATGTGCTCTGCATGTGAGTTAAATACGCAGGGAGACAATATGCAGCCTTGCTGGACTCCCTTCCCAAGTTTGAGCCAGTCTGTTGTTTCATGTAATCTTCTCACTGTTGTGTGTGTTAGTCATTCAGTCATGTTTGCGACCTCATGGATGGTAGCCCGCCAGGCTTCTCTGTCCGTGGAATTCTCCAGGCAAAAATACTGGAGTGGGCTGCCATTCCCTTTTCCAGGGGATCTTCCTGACCCAAGGATCAAACCCATGTCTCCTGCACTGCGGGTTAATTCTTTACTGTCTGAGTAACTAGGGAAGCCCTTGGACAGGTAAAGTTGTGCTTTTATCTTAGAATCTGTAAAATGCTGACTTGTGAGGTTAGATAACAGACGTTGTCTTAAGCAGTTTGGGCTTCTATATAGACTGGACAGCTTAACAGATGCTTATTTCTCACAGGTCTAAAAACGGGGGAGTCCAAGGTCAAGGTGCAGGTGGGTTCTTGGAGTTCTTGCTGAGGGCCCCCTTCTCGGCTTGTAGACCGATGCCTTCTTGCTGTGGGGTCACATAGCCTTTCCTCAGAGTGTGCAGTGAAGACAGCCCTGGTCTCTCTTCTTAGAAAAACTGTAGTCCCATTATGGGGGCTCCATGCTCCTGTCCTCAGTAAGCCTAAATAATCCTCAGAGGCCCATCTCCTAACACCATTGAATAGGGAGAGGGGCTGCAACATACGAATTTGGGGTGGGAAAGGTAAACATTCAGTCCATAATGGACATAAAGCACTTTCTTGTTTACATTCTTATTTATACGTGGTGTCAGGCTTTAATGTGAAGGGGGGGGGGAGTAGAGATCAAAGACTTTTGGCAAAAACCTAGTAATCTAAATTTAAGTCGAAAATAACCATTCGCACTTCCCTGCTGGTCCAGTGGCTAAGACTTCTTGCTCCCAAGGTGGGGGGCCGGGGTTCCATCCCTAGTCAGGAAACTAGATCTGGAATGCTGCAGCTAAAAGATTCTACATGTTGCAACTAAGACCTTGAGCAGCCATTTAAATAAATAAATATTAAAAAAAAAAAGAAACAAAATAACAATTGGCCCTCCATGTCTGTGAGTTTTGCATCCATGGATTCAACTCACTGCAGATGAAAAATAATTGGGAAAAAAATTCCGGGAAGTTCCAAAGAGGAAAACTTGAATTTGCTTTGTGTGGGCAACTATCTGCCTTTTATTTATATTGTATTTACATCCGTTTACATAGCATTTACTTTGCATTAGGTATTACAAGTAATCTAGAGATGATTTAAAGTATTTGGGATACTATCCATTTTATATAAGGGGCTTGAACATCTGTAGACTTTGGCATCTGGCCAGCAGGGCCGGGGGTACTGGAACCAGTCCCTTTGAATATGGTGGAAGGATGACTGTAATCAGCATGGACATGTGGTTTATTTCTCTTTCCAAAAAAATGTATATTGTCTAGTTCTGGCCTAGAAGCGATGACCAGCCCAGTATCAGTGAGCATTCTAGTGACCAGGTTGTGTTTCAGTATATTATTTCTGACTAAAAGGAACCAGTGTTTGTAGACAGAACTGGTTGAAGATGGTGGCCGGAAGTATACAAATTGGAACCTGGTTAATCATAACAAAGCAGACAAGCTCCCAAAGATTACTGGAGAGCTGCATCATTTCAAAAGATGCAGGATCTGTGTGTAGAAGCTTCTACTGATTAGCCAAAGATGGGGGATTTCGTGCAGTGGGTTGATAAACACAGAATATCCGTGCATACATAATGCTGTGTGTGTGCGCTAAGTCACTTCTGTCGTGTCTTGACTCTATGCGACCCTATGGACTATATAGCCTGTCAGGCTCCTCTGTCCATGGATTCTCCAGGTAAGAATACTGGAGTGGGTTGCCAGTGCCCTTCTCCAGGGGATCTACCCTACTCAGGAATCAAACCTGCGTCTTTCATCTAACCTGCATTGGCAGGCTGGTAGAAAATAAGCATTTAGCCGTCTTTGGACAATGCCAGGGGACCAATTCATTATTCTGAAAAGTTTGAAATAACAATGTCTTTGAACTGCAGAAAGAGTACACTGAGATGAGGGTTTGCATGAAGCTGGTTTATTTTGGCGATGGTTTCAAGAAGCAAGAGAGAGGGAGTGGAAAGAGTGAAACGGAGGCTTGGGAAAAGCCAACGAAGGGCACTTTATTGAGGCAACAGGGCCTTTGAGACATGAACAGGTAGGCCTCCCAGGTGGGAGAACAAGGGCATTTATCTACTGGTTCCCATGTTCTCCTCTGTAATCTGCAGGTTGTCTTCAGGGTTTCATCTCTCCTCTTCCTCTGGACTATCCTTGAACTCTGCTGAGGCTTGGGTGAAAAACCTGAGGAAAAACAGATGCCTAAGGGGTGCTTCGGAGAAGGCAATGGCACCCCACTCCAGTACTCTTGCCTGGAAAATCCCATGGATGGAGGAGCCTGGTAGGCTGCAGTCCATGGGGTCGCTAAGAGTCAGACACGACTGAGCGACTTTGCTTTCACCTTTCACTTTCATGCATTGGAGAATGAAATGGCAACCCGCTCCGGTGTTCTTGCCTGGAGAATCCCAGGGACGGGGGAGCCTGGTGGCTGCCGTCTATGGGGTCACACAGAGTCGGACACGACTGAAGTGACTTAGCATAGCAAGGGGTGCTTAGGGATAGAAGAAGGAGGACAACTTTCCTGTGCCCAGGGCTGTCCCACAGTGGTGGATGAAATCAGAGATGAGCTAGGGAATGTGATAAGTGGCACAAAACCCTCTGCTGCAGAAAGGAAAGAATCACATGTTTATCCTGCTTTCACTCTATTCATTGTGGTTCAGAGTCTCCAGGTATGTGATAAAGGAAAGTTGTTCTTCATGGAAGAACTCCAGGTAAATTTAAAAAGTATGGAAGGCATGATACAATGCTGCTGCTGCTGCTGCTGCTAAGTCGCTTCAGTCGTGTCCGACTCTGTGTGACCCCATAGATGGCAGCCCACCAGGCTCCCCCGTCCCCGGGACTCTCCAGGCAAGAACACCGGAGTGGGTTGCCATTTCCTCCTCCAATGCATAAAGGTGAAAAGTGAAGGTGAAGTCGCTCAGTCCTATCCTACTCTGAGCGACCCCACGGACTCCAGCCTACCAGGCTCCTCCGTCCATGGGATTTTCCAGGCAAGAGTACTGGAGTGGGGTGCCATCGCCTTCTCTGATGATACGATGAGGAAATCCATTTTCAACCTTGAATGAAACAGTGGATTTAGGGACTGATCATTAGTGACTGCAGCATCACAGAAAGACAGCCAGAGATAATGTATCTTTTCATGGAAGTACACAACCTCTCCCTGACCAACAAAAATCTTCAGGTCCAACTAGCACTTTTATAGGGTCAGAGTAACATATTAAACACCATGGGGAGTGTAAGTAGCAAAATCCAGGCAGTGAGAAACCGGAAAATGGCAGGTTTGTGTGTGTTTTTTGTTTCCTGACTGAGTGCAGCAGTGTGTGCATGGGACCTTTTGAAGAAGTTAGCCGTTATCTTCATTACCTCCACCATAGTTTGGCCTCAGGTCAAACAACAGGGGGTTTCCCTTGTGGCTCAGCTGGTAGAGAATCCCCCTGCAATGCGGGAGACCTGGGTTCGATCCCTGGGTTGGGAAGATCCCCTGGAGAAGGGAAAGGCTACCCACTCCAGTATTCTGGCCTGGAGAATTCCATGGACTGTATGGGGTTGCAAAGAGGCTTCTCTCCTTGCTATTCTACTTGCTATTTGTCTACTTAAAGAGTAACTTAAAGACAAACTTAAAGAGTTACTAAAAACACTATTTTAAAAGACATGAGAATGACAGAATATATGGGGATGATGGTTACATTCTGGGAGGTAGGCATCAGGGAAGAGCATGGTAGTTTCAATTGTCTTGTTCTAATTATTTGGGTGGGTGGATTCATATATGTCTATGTTTTGTATTAACAATATAAAGATGTTATGCATCTGTGTATATCAAATTCAACATAGCAAACAATTATTAATATTTAAAACGACTCAGAATGCAATGAATAAAACCCAGAATGAGTTATTTGTACAAGATATATGACCTTGACCTTCAAATTAATAGCAAGAAAATGTAGTGAAGGGATTTTCTTGTGTCAAACAGACCTTAAGAGACAGCTACTCTACACATGTGGGCATATTGTTGGTATCTTGATATAATCAGGTCAACTGTAAAAAGATAGCAATTAAGCAATTGGAAATAGAGTAAGTATTCTGTACCTAAACAGCATATTAAAAAGCAGAGACATCACTTTACTGAGAAAGGTCTATATAGTCAAACCTCTGGCTTTTTCAATCATCATATACAATGTGAGATGAAGTGTGTACAGTTGGTTCAGCAAAAAGGCTGTGTGCTGAAATATTGATGCTTGTGAATTGTAGTGCTAGAGAAGACTTCAGAGTCTCTTGGATTGCAAGGAGATCAAACCAGTCAATCCTAAAGGAAATCAACCCTGAATAGGAAGGACTGACGCTGAAGCTCCAGTGCTTTGGCCAAAGACCCTGAGGCTGGAAAAGATTAAGGGTTAAGGGGGTGACAGAGGATGAGGTGGTTAGATAGCATCACCTACTCAGTGGACATGAGTTTGAGGAAACTCAGGGAGATAGTGGAAGACTGAGGAGCCTGGTGTGCTACAGGCCATGAGGTTGCAAAAAGCCGGACACAGCTTAGTGACTGAACACCAAAAATGTTCTGTTCTGTTAAGGAATTTTTGTTAATCATTTTAAGAAACTATAATGGTGATAGTTATTTTTAAAGCAAAAAGGTCCTTTAGTAGGTTTTTCCAGATGTACTGTAGCATGACAAGTCGTGTATGTGGGATTTGTTGGTACACATTTGAGTAGAAATAAATAAGATATAGGTAGGTAATCATACTTGATAAACTGATACAGGCATATGGAGGTTGATACGATTTCTCTAGTTTGGTGTCAATATGAAAATTTGTATAAAATCAATTTAAATCTGTACTATTTATTACTAAAAATTTTGAAGATGCCCTTAGAAGTCTATATGAGTTCTATTGGCTCTTAATCCTGTACTTAAACCAACTTTTAATAAATAGTGAGTACTAGATTTTACAGAAACTATTTCAAGCATAATAAGCATTTTTGAAAGGTTAAATGGAAGAATTCCCTGGTGATCCAGTGGTTAAGACTCTATGCTTCCAGTGCAGGGAGTGTGAGTTTGATCCTGATCAGGAAACGAGGATCCCACAGGTTGAGTGAGTGGCAGGCCAAAAAAGAAAAAAAAGGTTAAATGAGAACTTAAACTTTACCTCATTTTTCCCTGTTGGCAGAAAAGCCTTAAATTAAATTCTATATGATTAACTTATAGATTGTGTGGAAGTTTTCTTTGAAAATAGCACAGGTGGTTAACTTCTTTTTCTCCTATTTCTGGTCTCAAAAACCTGAAAGTTTTCTTTGAAATAGCACAGGTGATTAACTTCTTATTCTCCTGTTTCTGGGGCTGTTGATCTTCCCACTGTAATTTTCTATATTCCCACTGTCTTCCCACTGTAATCCCACCATGATTTTATTACATCAGCTGTAATAAAATCACTGGGAATGTTAGTAGTTTCTGCATGGTGGATCTGTGAGTCTTGTGTTTTTGTTCCCCTCTCTGTATTATAACAAATGTTAATATAACTATCAATTGAGTGCTTCTCAGCTGCCAAACAGTGCTCCAGGCTGTGAATGCGACAGTAAACAAGACAGCCTAACGAGTCCCTGCCCCTATGGAGTGTGATCCTTGTAATAATACTTGGGTTGTGTTTTAGGAGGAGGTGAAATGCCAGCTTATTTTGTTGGTAGTTAAAATTAAACTCTAATGATTCGGTAATCACAGAGGAGAAACAAATACCAGTATCTGTTTTCTTGACTCTTAGGTATTTAGAATCTAATTTAAATATAACCCAATTCTGAAAGCTCAGATGGGAGATGGGAGCTGGGAAAACAAAGTCGGAAAACATAGTTCTAGATGTCAAAACTCTATGCTGTGCTTAGTCGCTTCAGTCGTGTTCAACTTTTTGAGACCCCATGGACTGCAGCCCACCAGCCTCCTCTGTCCGTGGGATTCTCTAGGCAGTAATACTGGAGTGGGTTGCCATGTCCTTCTCCAGGGGATCTTCCTGACCCTGGGATCGAACATGAGTCTCCTGCATTGCAGGCGGATTCTTTATCTCTGAGCTACCAGGGAAGCCTGTCAAAATACTAACTTTATGAAAATAATCCTGATGTTTGTCTAAAGTGAAACTTTAGAGAATCAGATAATGGAAACTGGACAGTCAGTTAAGGGAAATAATTATTCTGGTGTAACTTCTAATAAATAAATAGGTGTCAGATGTACAATTTGAAGAATATGTGGGGAAAACATGGCTAATGGATTACTTCTAATGAACAAAAAATGGTGTCCTATTTAAAGAAATTCTTGGGAGCCTTGTGAAGTAGGTATTTGTTCTTGTAATAAAGAAGAATGACCTGCTTGGTGACCTTAACTCTGTGTACACTTTTGTGTGTGCATTGGGGGAATTTCTTTAGTAATATATATACCCATATATATACACCCAGAAACAGTCCAATAGGATTGAATCCTGGGTTTCTTAACATTGTGCTGTTTTTTCTTAATGTGTCAGTTGCTTGATTAAGACCGATTAGTACTTGCAAATGTGTAGTAAATAATTCTTACTTCTTAGTTACCCAGGCTGAATATTTACACAATGTGAGTAACTTTTTGCTTGCTAAAGCAGTACATGGAAGATTTGAAATCTGTGTTTTAGGAATACTTTTATTAGGGTGTGTTTTTTTAAGGTTTTTATAGAAGAATATAAAACTTATACAAAGACAGAGATACAGTATGCCTCCAGCAGCTTAAATAGTTACTAGCGCATGATTTATCTTTTAAACAAATTCCAGGATAGGATGTGTAAAATCTAAGACTACACGGTGTTTGAAAATGTTTTCTTAAATTGACATTCTCTCACTATCTCTGATACTTGCCCTTGGTGATTATGCTTTGTTTTACTGTCTAATAAAAATAATGTAAAAATGATTTTCCTTTCATCCTCTATTTTATGATTACAAACAGGACATACCTGAGTTTGGCTAATTAACATGCTAATATAGCGTTCCCTAAAGGCGGGCCACAGCCCATGGGGTCGCCAGGACTCAACCTCGCGACTGAACAACAGCGAGGGGATAGGCAGTGTGGTGGCGTTCATTTAAGTTTTGTGATGAACGGAAAAGAACTATACTATCAATGTAGTCTGCGCTGAGGTACCTAGAAGTGGATCATTGGCCCTGGAAAGGGAAATTGACTGTAGAGCTAGAGGTTAATTATTTCACTTGAGATGTCATGCCCAGTTGCTAGTGTCTTTTTAAAAAATAGCTGGTTGACTTTAAATTCCTTTCCCTTGTAAGAGGGTGATTGGTGTGTGGTGTCCAGAGTACAGTCTCACATAATTCGTGTTGCTTCCTTCTTTCCATCCTTCCTCTCTTACTCGGATAGTTTTGAGGAGGGAGTAGAAGAGGAGGAGGTGTGTAGTATAATAGTTTTTATTATTTTACAAAGTATATATTGTGTTCTATATACATAGTATATATATAGGAATATGTGTAGGCATTGAAACTCAGGTGGGGGATTTTTAATGTTTTTTTTTTGTACCCTGGATTCCTTTGGCAGCCTGAAATGTGTGGACCTCTTGGAATATTTTTAAATGCATAAAATAAAGCACATAGGATTATAAAGGAAATTATTTTGAAATACAGTTAGAAAATGTTAAAGCTAATAATAACATGTGTTTCTTAACATACATAAATAACAAGTTGTAGCAACACAGCTAACTATCACAGTAGTGAACATACAAGATCTGCAACACCTTAATGTAAAATGAAAATGCCTGACTTATTTTAATGTCAAGAGTACAAGCCGTGTAATTCTACTGTGGTTTAATTCCAACATTCACTATTGAAGGTGGCTAAATATCACTTAGGGGATAGTGAAAATAAATATGACCCCCACCTGTCTGCACCCCACCGCTCCTGTCCACCTTCGTTGAATTCTGTCCATGAATCCTTTGGCTGTGATCTCAGATTAAGAACATCTGGACTAAGGCTTTGTGTTCTGGGATGCTTGCTTTGAGGCTAAAAGGTTTGAACTTAGCATACAGTCATTAGATGAAATGTGTTCACACATTGTATCTGCCAGTTTTAGTGGCTTTTAGAGTAAGCCACAACAATCCAATGACGCTAGGTTTCCAGTGGTCTCAGTGTGCATCTTGTGATTAACTTGGTCTCCTTTTTCTTTCTTGGGCTGTGTTTTCTTAGTATATATTGGTATGTAGTTAATAAATATATTTTAGGTAGTTTCAAAACATCCATGTTGGCTATAAATATCTTTTGCTTTTATGTTTTTTTTTTTTGTTTTCTTTTAAAAAACATTTTAATTCTTCTGCAGGATTCGGAAACTTCAGATACGAAATATCCCGCCTCATTTACAGTGGGAGGTAAGAACTTCTATGTTTAAAACTAAGATTTTAGTATCTAAGCCTGTTGATAGTTTTTCCGAAGATTTTCCTCCTCTTTCCACCTCTTGGATGTGCTTGAACACAATCCTTCTCTATTATGGTCTTTGTCTTGCACTGGGCTTTTCTTTGTAAGGGTATATTACTTCTTTGAAAACAAATCTGCTCTTTGAGGTACTTTAAGAAATTGAAATAGGTTCTGGTATAACTGGGCAAACTTCGTCATTCAATCACATCCCATAGAGAATCTTGTTTGAGATCTTTCTATGAGTTTTGCTCATTGTATTTAAATATGAAGTTCTCTGGCAATCTTTTTAAAAAGATAAATACTGCTATTTATGCTTTATTTTAAAATGTTACTGTGCTTTCTTTTGCTCAGATGGTGGCACTGTGGTAACTGTATATAAACCCAAATCTTTTAGCACAGTTGAATAGCCTGAGTCAGCAATTTCCAAACTATGTTGATGATGTCAAGGTGAGAATTTGAGAACCCAGTAGCTGAAAAGATAAAAGAAAATGTCTGTTGACTCTTTCAGATAATGGAATGTGAAAATTCTTAAAACCTACTTCGGAGGTGGTAGTGCAGGGAAAACTGCTCAGCTTTTATGTATTTTTAATATAAAAATCAGAAGTAACTAGGTTTGTGTGTTTAACATTAGTTTTCTAAAATGGCATTTGAAGAGACTCTGAACTATAACCTTCATCAAAATGCAAAGAATGGTTAAAAGATTTGAGTTGGGTCTCCAAGTCCCAGTTGGTAACAGATAGCTTATGCTCACAGTATTTTGCAGCACATGTATTTTCAGAACAGTATTACTGAATTTAATCTTTGCAGGAGGACTTGATTCTTTGGTCTATCCTGAACATTTTTCAAGTTACATAATGTATAAAAGGTATATTTTGTAGATAGAATCAGTGACTTCTTAGGTTAAACTCAATGCATTTTCTTGTTTTAGTTTAACATTTGTTTAGGAAATTCAGTATCTTGATGGGTGGGTCCCTGAATCGAGTGTTATGGTATCAAGATTACTGGTTTAATCCCAATTTTTATTAGTTTATTTTAAAGTGAAGTATTGTTGATTTACAATGTTGCATTCGTTTCTGGTATACAACTAAGTGATTGAGTATTATATACACACACATATATACATATATATTCTTTTTCAGATTAGTTTCTGTTATAGGTTATTTTGTTATTGTTTAGTCACTGAGTTGTGTCCAACTCTTTGCAACCCTATGGACTGTAGCCTGCCAGGCTCCTCTGTCCATTGGATTTTCTAGGCAAGAATACTGCAGTGGATTACCATTTCCTTCAGGGTGTCTTCACCCACCAGGGACCAAACCCGTGACTTCTTCATTGACAAGTGGATTTTTTTACCACTGAGCCACCAGGGAAGCCCCTATAGGTTATTATAAGATACTGAATATAATTCTCTGTGCTACGCAGAAGGTCCTTGTTAGTTTATTTATAGTAGTGGCGTCTGTATTCATTAATCTCTTCATTTTAATATGGGCAGCGTTAAATGTGATTTTCTATCTGGGAACTATATCTGGTTTAACGGCTTTCGATGAAAGAGTCAGGTGGTGGCAGCCACTTTTAAGTGAGTTACTAGTGTACTAGCATAGCATCTGTAGGCAGTGGTTGTTGCCTTATACTTCATCCATCCTGTTGCTTCAAATTTCGCTCGCAGTGGATTCTCAAGCATTGTTGATTGTACTTTTGGTGGCTTCTCAAGCTTTCAGTTCATTGCAGTCTTCCTTATTCTGGGTAAAATTTAATCTCTGATAATAAATCTTTATTTGTCATATCTAACTTTTTCTTTTATATTTCATTTCCCCTCCCCATAGTCCTTTGAGGTGAAGTAAAGTTGGAGACATTATCTCCATTTTCAATTAGGCAAATATGGGCCCACAGGGTTCAAAGAACTAAGTAAGAACAGATACAGAATTTAAAGAAGCATGGATCTAGACTTTGAAACTCTTGACCTTTGATCCCTTTGCAATTTAAAGAGTGGTTTGAAATACTGATTAACAAAATTTATTGAGGGTTTGTCAGAAGTAGGATGAACTGTTGGGATTTTTGCTTTCCTTGAAGACTTGAATGAACACCATCTGTTATTTCCTTTCTGAGGAGTCAGATTTTTGAGGGTCTTTGTTTTCAAACTTTTTATTTTATACTGGGGTATAGCCGATTAACAATGTTATGATACTTTCAGGTGAACAGTGAAGGGACTCAGCCGTACATACACACAAATCCATTCTCCCCAACGCTCACCTCCCGTCCAGGCTGCCACATAACGTTGAGCAGAGTTCCTTGTGCTGTACTATAGGTCCTTGCTGGTTACCCATTTTAAATATAGCAGTGTGTACATGTCCATCCCAAACTCCATAACTATCCCTGCCCCCCCACCCCCGGCCTCTATAAGTTTATTCTCTGTCTGTGAATCGTTTTCTGTATCTAAGTCTGTGAGTATCTTTCATTTGCATCATTTCTTTTTAGATTTCCACGTGTAAGGGATGTCATACGATAGTTCTCCTTCTCTTACTTCACTCAGTATGACAGTCTCTAGGTCCATCTGTGTTGCTGTAAATGGCATTTTTCATTCTTTTTAACGGCTGAGTAATATTCCATATGTATATGTACCATATCTTTGTCCATTCCTCTGTTGGTGGACGTCTGGGCCATTGTAAACGGTGCTGCGGTGAACACTGGGGTGCGTATATTCTTTTGGATCATGTGCTTCTCTGGACACACGTGCAGGAGTGAGATCGCAGGGTCATGTGGCAGCCCTGCTGTTAGTTCTTAGGGAGCTCTGTGCTGTTCTTCACAGTGGCTGCATCTATTTAATTCCCACCCGCAGAGTAGGAGGGTTTCCTTCTCACCCTCTCCAGCATTGCTGGTGGGTTTTTTTGATGATGGTCATCCTGACTGGTGTGAGGTGGTATCTCATTGCAGTTTTGATGTACATTTCTCTAATAATTAGTGATGTTGGACATTTTTTCATGTGCCTTTTGGTCAGCTCTGTATCTTCTCTGGAGAAATGTCTATTTAGGTCTTCTGCCCATTTGTTTATTGGGTTTTTTGATGCTGTGAAGCATCATGAACTGTTCATAAATTTTGGAGACTAATCCCTTGTTGCTCACATCATTGCAAATGTTGTCTCCCAATCTGTGCATTGTCGTTGCGTTTTGTTTATTGTTCCCTTTGTTGTGCAAAGGTCTTGAGTTTAAGTAGGTCCCATTTGTTTATTTTCATTTTTATTTCCATTATTCTGAGGAGTCCCTTTGTGTAACATTTGGTTTGTACACCCTGACTGTGGCGGTCGTCTCATGCCAAAGCCTTATAGAAGGTGAGGTTTTGCACTTACAGGTTTGGACTCCCTCTGCAATGGAGAAGTTAGACTTTGACTCCACTAATTAATCTAAGAGTCACTATATGGAATGACCAGACATTGCACATTTCCTGACTTGATACAATAGGAAATATATAGCAACACAGATGAAATACTCTTGTTAAAAAAATAAAGGTTTAAGTGGGATTCAATGTCAATCTGACTTTTGAGTTTCTAAAAAGTATGGAAGGGAGAGGCACCGGTGAAATGATGCCATGAAGAAACATAATAGCCAACTCCAGTATATGGGACATTGTACAGGACAGATGACATTATTTACTCATCGAGCGATGGCATGTTAAAAGGGAAGGGGACTGTTAAGGAATGAGACTTATGAGGATAACAAAAAAGCAATCACACACCTGAACTAAGTTATTTGTGAACCTTGTCAACAGTCTTGAAGGAGCAGCATGGAATATCTTGAAAAGCCTGTTTTTTGCAGAAGGCTTTTGGAGTCAGACTTACAATTGTATCCCAGCTCCACTACTTACTAGTTAGGGGATGTCTGAAGTGATTTTTAAAAAATTCTTTTAGTCTCATTTTCTTCCTTTCTAATATGGGGATAATAATAGCCACTTCATTGAATTGCTGTGGACATTAGAAGGATTATATATGCTTAAGCCCTTAAAAAATGCTTAGTACATATAAGTGCATGCTACATTTTTGCTATGATATGAACAACGAATTCATTTCCTCCCAGCTTTAAGTTCTTGTGCTTAACTCAGATCCAGCCTACAGCACAACACAGAAGACCACTAGATATCACACCAAGAGGAATTTAATGTGCAGACTTACACAAGTGCTAGTTACACAAGTGTGAACGAACAGGATGGAACCCATAGACACTGGCTGCAGAGAGCAGTTACACCCTGAGCTGAGTGGGGAAGAGAGGGGCCAAGGGAAGAGGCTGAGGTTATGAGATACCAGAAGCTGGAACGAAGGGCTCAAGTAACTGAGAATGAGCAAAGGGATGCTCCCTGGCTGTGGCTGGTGGATGAAGCTGGTTCTGGGGATGCCCAGAGCATCTGGAGTCTGAAACCCATTGCTGTTAGGATGATGCTGAGAGGAACAGCTGATTAATGGGGAAGAACATGTGCCATCTCTTCTTCCGCCTTCCATTTTCCCTCTAGTGCCTTCTTTTTTGGATATTTTAAATTTTTATATATGTATGTCCGTATTTGGCTCTGCCAGGTTTTTAGTTGCAGCATGTGGGATCTAGTTTCTCAACCAGGGATCAAACCCACGCCCTCTGCATTGGGAACATGGAGTCCTAGCCACTAGACCACCAGGGATGTCCCCCTTCTAGTGCCTTCAATCAGCAGAAACCAGTGGGAAACCGCTGACAAAGGTGCGACAGGGTGCAAAGTCCCAGCCCCCAGCATCGCAGAGTTGAAAGGTGAATTTGGAACTAAGAGCTTAATATCTAGTCAGAGCTCCGTCTCAGAAGCAAAAATCCCTCCCTTATGCTGCTAGTGCTCTTCTAGGCCGTTTTCTGTGAGGTCCTCAAAGAAGTGGCAGATCTGGGACCATGATGCTCTGAGGCGCTTTATAAAGTCTGTAACTGGATTGTTAGTGATCCTTATACCACTGTGATAGCTTACTTTCTATTTCTTATTTATAGTGTCTTTACACCACTATATTCTACCGAATGACACAGGGGGACTCGGGTTCTTCGGATCCTGCGTGCTTTGTGCGTCATGCTGGGGCTAAATGATTTCTAGCCATTTTGTTTTGGATGATGATAAAGTGCACTCAAGGACTCTGGAGTGGCTAAATGTTTCACTAATGTGTTTTAGTAGGTAAAATATGGGAAACTTAACTTTTGGAAGTACCTGCTGCCAGAGAGGTGAAAGTGAAAAGTGAAGTTGCTCAGTCGTATCCGACTCTTTGCGACCCCGTGGACTGTAGCCCGCCAGGCTCCTCCGTCCATGGGATTCTCCAGGCAAGAATACTGGAGTGGGTTGCTATTCCTTCTCCAGGGGATCTTCCTGACCCAGGGATCAAACCCACGTCTCCCGCATTGCAGGCAGATGCTTTAACCTCTGAGCCAGAGAGGTAGGTTTGTTTTTTCCCCTAAATATGTGGCATGTAGAGGGAACTAGGAGAAACTGTTTCCTCTCCACCTCCCACCCTGTGGCCTTTTCTATTTAAATCAGTTGACTTCGTAAAATTATTTTTTGGGGAACATAGTTGCTTTACAATGTTGTGTTAGTTCCTGCTGTACAGCAAAGTGAATCAGCTCTACGTACACATATGTCCCCTCTCTCTTGAATTTCCTTCTCATTTAGGTCACCACAGAGCATTAGTAGAGTTCCCTGTGCTATACAGTAGGTTCTCATTAGTTATCTATTTTATACATAGTATCAACTATATATATATGCCAATCCCAATCTCCTAATTTATCCACCCCCACCCCTTGGTATCTATACACCTGTTCTGTACATCTGTGTCTCTGTTTCTGCCCTGCAAATAAGGTCATCTGTACCATTTTTCTAGATTCCACATCTGTAGGCTAATATATGATGTTTGCCTCCCCACCCCCCCACCCCTGATTTCACTCTGCATGACAGACTCTAGTTCTATCATGTCTCCTCAAATGACCTAGTTTCCGTCCTTTTTATGGCCGAGTAATATTCCGTTGTGTACATGAATCACATCCTCTTGATGTGATGAGATCCTACTCATCTTTTAATGAAGCATCTGGGCCTTGAGGCAAAGGCAACATTCTGCATTTTCCAGCAAGTTGTAATTTTAAAGTGTGCATTTCTGAAGTATTTTTCAGATCACATATTCAAAATTATGTGATATTCAAGCCACCCTCTTGGCTAAAGTACTTGAAGAGTAGATTTGTGATGTGACCAGAACTGGAAGGGCTCCTCTAGAGATAGATGGTCTTGATGGTGGACAGATCTGTATCCTCAGATGCCTCAAGAGACATAGACATGATTTATAGGACAAGGATTTAAGGGTTCTTGGGGAAACACCAAAGAGGTGAGGAGGGGATAGAGCCCCAGCAGAGCACTTGACTTTAAACAAACACCTTGAGAATCCTTTTTCTTTTGCCTTTCTCAGTGTCTTAAATTGGTCCCATTTTCTGAGTTTAAGGAGTGTCTTTCTTCATTTAAAAAAGTAAATTGCCAAGGCCTCAGGAAAGGGCTTCTTACAGTTACTCCTCATCTTACTATCTTAATACTACTCTCCAGTCAAGGTTACTAGTACTTAAAACATGTTAAAAGGGGAGACCTCCCCTGAAGGGAAGTGTAAGACCCATTAATTACCTAAATGAAGTGTCTGTAGTAAAGGGCAAGTTAGGTTCTTATTTGGGGGTCACGTATTGAAAGTAGAATAATGTTTTTTCACAGAGGTTATTGTCTGGGAAAATACACTGAGCTGTTGGGTGATGGTCTGCTCTTGCCTGGAGTGACTGTATTTTCGGAGGCAGGATTTTGAATATGTGATCTGACAAATACTGATGGGGAATGCATAGATGACCAGTGCAAGTTCAGTGTATGAAGCAGGGCACTCAAAGCCAGTGCTCTGGGACAACCTAGAGGGATGGGGTGGGGAGGGAGGTGGGAGGGGGTTTCAGGAGGGGGGGATACATGTGCACCCGTGGCTGATTCATGTCAATGTATGGCAAAAACCACCATAGTATTGTTAAGTAATTATTCTCCAATTAAAGTAAATTAATTAAGAAAAATTAAAAAAAAAAGAAAATTACAGTTTGTTGGAAAATGAAGAATATAAGTTGGTTTTATCTCAAGGCCCAGATATCAGATATTTCCTGGACTTCATTGAGGTGAGAAGATGAATATCTCAGGAAGAAACTCTGAAGAGGTTTCCACAGTGTAAAATTCATTGTTCTGCCACGTTCATTGTCTGGTGTGATGGAATAAAGGAAGTAGGAGCTGTCTCCTGGTCTAAACCTAGGGAAGTAAAGGGGGGCCCCTTCATAGCTAAAGCATCCTCAGCTTGCATCCAGGCTTTTGACATAGCACTGGATTAGCCTCTGGTTCTTGGCATGGAAAGCAAGTAGCCAGTACACTGAAAATAAAAGCCCAAAGTTTTAAGTTGAACATTGTAATATAAGATATTCTTTGCTTTTTTTTTCTCAGCAGAGTCATCTTAATTTCTCTTTCAAAGGTCTCTTTGGTTCTTCTGTGTAAGCTTAAAGCAGTTTTTGGCAGTAAGTGGATCTTGTCGGAAATCTTGAAAGGCTTTTTCTGTAGGGACCTAGGATTGTACTAAACACTTTCTTTATTGAAAATCTTAGGCTTGTTAGTTTGAACGTACCTCCTAGTTTGGAGAAATTTGACTTCTAGGGCATAGGGAATGTTAGAAAGCCTTGCTTCCTTCAGTGATTAAAAGACGTTTTTTTCCTCTGAAGTTCGGGGGTGGGGAGTGTGGCATTAGTGTAAGATGTAGTATGAAGAGGCGAAACTTCCCTGTAAATTACACTGAAGTGAGTCCTGGCCACTGTGGTAAAAGGGCACAGGGAAAAACTTCAGGGTGATGCCCGCATTTCAGACTGTACTGAAAAATGCACTCCGATCAGACATCTTCTTGTAAGACGAGGCAAGTACTTCTAATGGAGAAATGCTTACTAATGAGGGTGAGTTGTAGATGTTAGAAATTTCCATATGATTAATAACAGTTTCTTAAAGCTGGTAACATCTCAGTGAAGACTCTTTATTTTCTTTCTGTGTGGACTCTGAATATAGTAAGAAAGACTGATATTAGGAGACCTCCCTGAATTCACTACTGGGATATAGAAGTAGCAATGTCATTATGCTGGGTGCTGGCAGAAGAAGGGAAAACAAAAGGGTTTTTATTTAGAAACAAGAAAGGAAGCAAGAAAGTAGTGACGCCTTGTTAACTAGTCTGGGGGGAAATAAATAATAGCATAGTTAGAAGCATAGCATAGAATATTAGCATGGCACAGAAATAGCTCATAGCACTCCTTCATGGGAAGACTTGGATGACTGTGTGCTGAGAACCCGACTGCCTGAGAGACTAGGTTTGGGTGGGGTCACTTCCAAATGAAGAAACTTAGGCAGGGGCCTTGGAGTCTGTGAGGTGAAGTCCCCATTGAAGGCTGATGTCCTTAAAAGCACAGGATTTGTCATTCATATTCATCTCTCATAATGCTGAGTCCTGTTTGGTGCCCTGATCAGTGTGGTTTGGTGCTGCGTGGTCCATGAGGGGTATGCGAATAAATGCCGTACAAAAATTAGATGAGACCAAAGCATCTTAAATATAATCAACAACGTAACAAGGTGAGGTCCTTTAACTCAAACAGCAAAAAAATGCCTGTAGAAACTTGGGGTTTACATTTAAGCATGAACTGAGCAAGAAGTCATAGGCATTAATGTGAAATATATCCATAGCTGTTTGGTCTGAAGCATAAATGACAACCTGGGGAATTGGCCTCTGAAGGGTGGAGGGCAGTCTTGTGGGACTGAACCCTTAACCTGCGAGTCAGATTCTATCTACCTGTGTCAGAATTGAGAAAGTGTCAGAATTGAGCTGAGTGATCGGACACACATCTAGTGTCTGAGAATTGGTTATTGGTGGTGTGGGAAACACCCCCTCCACGTGTTGGAATTGGACCTAGCAACCCAAAAGAGGAAGTGTATTCTAAAACAGTATTTTTCTATGTATTTGGCTGCACTGGTTCTTAGCTGCGGCCTGCGGGATCTAGTTCCCTGACCAGGGATTGCACCCAGGCTCCTTAACGTTGGGAACACGGAGACTTTAGCCACTGGGCCACCAGGGAAGTCCTGAAAGAGGAGGGTTTGTTGGATTGTTTGAAGAATCATCATGGCTTCAGTGAATTTGAGTACGAAGAGTTGTTAGAAGTAGTTGATGTCTATCAAATAATTTTGAAGGGATGTAGCGGGCGACTGAGACCGCTGACGCTGCCAGGTGATCTTTCTTCCCCATGGCTTGACTCTGAGGACTGGCCAATAAACCGCTGACACTTACTGAGCACTAACGTGCCAGTATTTCTGGTCCTGATCTGCTGAATTGACTTGTTTTAATCTTCACCACAGTCCCATGATCTTACTTTACAGATGAGACAGCTGAGGTCAGAGAGGTGAAGTAATTTGCCCAGGGTCACGCAGCTGGAAAGTGGTAGAGTTTCTGCTCTTAATCAGGTTACTCAAACAGAACACTTCCCCTGAAAGGTAAGTTTCTATTTCTTGAAATGATCATCACTTATTTGCTTTCATCATGCCCCTGAAAGTTTGACAGTGAACCCAATAGAAACTGGATCTTCCCTGGGTCTGGAGGAAATATATGGTTATGTGCAATGAATGGGCTCAGATTATTTGGGGAAGTTATTGGTAAACTGTTCTGTTTAGCCACCTGTAGACAATAGAGTTCTTCATGCATCGTTGCTCTGGGAGGGCCAGACTTTGCCTTGTTTGAAATGAGCTGGTGCAAGTTGTTCGGGGAATACCAGCCCTGGATGATTGGTGTACGAGGCGTGTGTTCGAGGCGTGTGTTCTGGTCCTAACCAGCTCCCTATCTGTGTTTGCTCTGCCCTTGCATGTGATGCCTGGACTTGTGTCCTGTGCTTCATAGTTCTTCTGAGATGGTCATCTCAAAGGTCCTTTATCGAAACTTTTTATTATGAAAAATATCAAACAAAAAGGCTAAATCAATGATACTTTGCAACCATTATCAATGTATGGTCAGTCTCTCTTTTTAAAGTATTTATTATTCATTTGGCTGCGTCAGGTGGGTCCCAGTTGTGCTACGAAGTTATCTTTCGTTGCCGTGTACCAACTCTCTAGTCGTGGCTCGGGCTCAGTTGTTACGGCTGCAGGGCTTAGTTGCCCTGAGATATGTGGGATCTTAGTTCCCTGACCAGGGATCAAACCTGTGCTCCCCTGCATTGCAAGGTGGATTCCCAACCACTAGACCACCAGGGGAGTCCCAGTCTCTCTCTTTTTTAAATAACTCTATAGCTTCTTCCGTCTTTTCCCAGATTATTGAAGTACATCCTGGACATCACATCACTTAATTTAGTAAACACTGACTTCATCTCTAAAAGTTAACGTCTCTGTATTAGTTTGCTAGGGCTACTGCAGAACACCACACGCTGGGTGGCTTAAACAACAGTTTTTCAGTCTCACAATTCTGGAAGCTGGAAGTCTGATATCAGAGGGCACTAGTGATGAAGACCCTGCCTGCCTAAGATGCAGAAGGTGCCTAAGACACAGGTTCAGTCCCTGTGGAAGATCCCCTGGAGGAGGGCATGGCAGTCCACTCTGGTATTCTTAGCTGGAGAATCCCCATAGACAGAGGAGCCTGGCAGGCTACAGTCCATGGGGCCACAAAGAGTCGGACAGGACTGAAGCGTACTTAGCACGAGTGCATGAGGGCCGTGAGAGAAGGATTTGTTCAGGGCCTTGCTGATCGGGTAGTTCTTGGTTTGTGACACTAAATCCAGCCTTCACATGGTTTTGCTGTGTGTGTGTCCGTCCAGATTTCTTTCTCTCTCTCTCTTTTTTTTTTTTTTTAAAGATTTTTTGATTTGAACCATTTTTAAAGTCTTTATTGAATTTGTTACAATACTGATTCTGCCTTATGGTTTTTTTTTTTTTTTTGGCCAGCAAGGCATGTGGGATCTCAGCACCCTGACGAGGGATTGAACGTGTACCCTCTGCATTGGAAGGCAAAGTCTTAACCACTGGGCCACTAGAGAAGTCCCCAGATGTCTCCTTTCTATAAGGATACCAGCTATATTGGATTAGGGACCATCCTAATGACCTCGACTACCTCTGTAAATATCCTATTTCCAAATACAATTGAATTATATTTGGAATACAGTCTAGAAATCAAGACTTCACCGTATGGATTTTGGGGAGGATGGATATAATTCAGTCCTTAACAGTCTCTTTAAAAAATTCATGTGTTAAATGAATAGTAACTCTTACATTTCAAATCTAATCATATTTCCTTGATTATCTTTTATAAAAATTCTTTGAGTCAGGACCCAAGTAGGATCTTTTTTAACACAGTTAATAGGTTCATCTTTTTTGGGGAGGGTGTAGTGTATTTGTTGAAGTTGGTTTTATTCTTTAGAATGTTTCACATTGTTTGCTGAACTATATCCGTGTGTGGTCACTTTACACGTTCCTCTGACCCTTGTGGGACTTGGATTAGAATCAAGTTCACTTTTGGCTTGCTCTAACATAATTTGCATTTTGGGGTTGTGCAATGCCATTGATCATTGCTTAGATTTCAATACTGTATGGCTGTAGGATGGTAATACTCTAATTCTACTGTTTCTTCATATATTAGTTAGAATGCATTTGTATAGAGGAACTTGTCCTTATTAGCTATTGAATTATTGAAGGAAAGATTGAAGGCAGGACGAAAAGGAGATGACAAAGGGAGAAGATGGTTGGATGGCATCATTGACTCAGTGGACATGAGTTTGAGCAAGCTCCGGGAGATGCTGAAGGACAGGGAAGCCTGGTGAGCTGCAGTCCACGGGGTTGCAAAGAGTCAGACACGAGTGAGCAACTGAACAACAGCAGTAGTCTGTGTAGGAGAGAAGGAAAATGGTTGATTCTTTCCACTCATTTACTACCTTAAAACATAGGGTGCCTTGGCATCCTACAGGGATAACCAATGAGTTATTTTTGTTTTTGAACCAATGAGGTTTTGTGTGTAGTTGTGAGCTCATGAGTTGAAACATACATGGCTTTCAGAATTACTAGAATCGTTCTTACTGATGATCAGATTATCCAGTTCTGAGAGGCCCGTCCTCCTGATGCCTCCTTACTAGTTGATAGCTTCCTCGATCGTTGGTTTAAGAAATTCCAAGTTTGTCTTGTACATTTCCTGTTGCAAGGACTGGAATAAGCCCTTGCTCCAGAAAGCCTGCTCTCTTGGGCAATGGTGTTTAGAGATCATAGTGTGATCACATCCCTTGGGACCACATCCATTGGTGTTTCCTCAGTCATTCATTTTCTTGCAGCATTTATGCTCAGTTCCTCTCCCTGCAGGCTTTAGTCATGGTTACTCTTGTGTATTATTCCCCGACATGTGCTTCTTCATTCTTTTTTTTTTTTTTTCTGGCCACGCTGAGCTGCATGCAGGATCTTAGTTCCCCCACCAGAGAGCAAACCTGCCCTCCTTGCATTGGAAGCTCGGAGTCTTAACCACTGGACCACCAGGGAAGTCCCATGCTTCTCCATCTTAAATGTGAACAGTTCTATGCACTCTTTTGTTTTATCTCTCTGAGAAATTCCACTTGTTGCTACTGTGTTTGTTTTTGCTATTTGGAAGCAAACATTTACTTAAATATCCATTCAACTAAGGTGTCTAAAATCGAATCTTCTCTCTTGAATCGTTGCTTTGCTTTCTCTGTGAAATGTAATATTACTTAGGTCATTTGGGCTTGGCCTTGATGTTATTCTTGATTCTCTTTCTCGCTGTTGCTCTCTGACCACAGGGCACTGGGTGGTGGTAAGCACCCCTCCTCCACTCCCAACCCCATGCTTCCTTTGGTTTGGTTTTCTTTCTTGACTACTACCCTGAGGAGGATTCACCTCTTAGTCAGCCATCGAAAGCATCTCACCATGTGTAAATAGGGAAAACAGCCTGTAGGCACAACCATCCTGTGGAGGAGTGTCCATGGAGGGCTGCTGTTCATGTGTTCTCAAGCTGTAAGATAATTTTTAGAGGTGCCTGAACACTAATTTTAAGATGCTGTGTTAGTGCCAAGTTATGTTCATTGGCCAAGTTGCCAAGTGCCAAGCTCTTTCAATTTCACAACCTGCAGATGAGTCCTGTAATACTTCCAGCGAAAACAGTTGGCCCTTTTCTGTCTGAATTACATTAAACCACTCACAACCACAAACAGATCGCATATGGTTGTAAACAGGAAAGGTCATAAAAAAGAAGTTTTCAGTTTCAGTAGTATTCACTTCAAGTCATAGGAGATTAAAGAAGAAATAATTGGTAAGTCTCTGTTTCTGATTTACGTGATTGCTATACTGCTTCAAGTTTAGATTGGTGATTAGGAATAAATGCTATCCCATGAAAAACCACTGAGAGGAAAAGAAGTTAACTACTTGTGGGTGGGAAATAGTGTAATAGTTATCCAAACTTTAATGCTCCATAGCCAAAAAAAGTGACTTTTAAAAAGCTTTAAGATGTTAAAGCTTTGTAATCTTTTATTTGCACAGGATCCAATAGATCTTTATTTTAATGTGCCAAGAGCCCTAAAAGCACTGACCTAACCCTTGCTGTTTTTGGTGCAAAATGGTACTCTTTGAGTGTGAAGTAAGAGATTTGTCCACTTGATTGAGGCCGTAAAGACAGAGGACCCGTGTCATTTTCTTGACATTTCTGATATCAAATACACGGCATCTTTCCAGTGCCACTTCTCTGTTCCTCCAACACCAACTTAAGTGTCTTAACAATTCATTTCAGTTCTGATGTTGTTCAGTTTAGCATCAGACTCCACAGGACCACCCTCGTTTCAGATGCCAGGTGCAGAGGAATGCCCAGGCTACTCACAGTTGTTCCTGGCTGACCACAAAGCTGGATGGAGGGTCCCACAATACCCTGCTACCCTTTGGCAGTTCACTAGAATGGCTCACAGAACTCAGGAATGTCCGTTACTTACTGTGACCGATTTACTCTGAAGGGTACAACTTAGGAACGGCCGAGTGGAAGAGATGCACAGTGCAGGGTGTGAAGAGAGGGTGTGGCGCTTCCATGCTCTTTCCGTGTTTGCCTTCTCCCCACATCTCCACATAGTCACCAGCCCAGAAGCTCTCCAAGCCCTGTCCTTTTAGGGTTCTGTGGAGACTTCCTTACGCTGGTGTGATTGATGAAGTCATTGGCCGTTAGTGATTAACTCGATCTCCAGCCCCTCTCCTCTCGCCAGGGGTGGAGAAGTGAGAATGTAAGTTCTGAACCTCCGGTTGTGCCTGAGTCTTTCTGACGACCAGTCCCTCATCCTGAAGCTGTCTAGGGGTCCACTGAGACACGCCTTGTCAGGGTGAAAGATACTCCTCGTCACTCCTGTTGTTCAGGAAACTAAAGGATCTGTGTGTTGGGAACCAGGGACGAAGACCAAATACATACTTCTTATGCCTCAGGAGACAGATTTATCCTCAGTGACTGGCATCCTTGGCACAGAACTTTTCAAAGTAGAAATGGTGGGAGAACAAGTTGAATTCTAGCTTTTTATGTTGTAGCCATCTTATTGTAGAGGGGCCTTCTGGTAATTTAGAAGAAGGCAGTCATAAACCAAGGAGATTACCAAGTAGCTTGAATTGAAAAAGAAAGCCAAAACAAAACCCCCCAAAACCCCAAACCTCTGGTGGAGTCGAGTTAGGAATGAGGCTGAGGGTCACGCTTGTGTCCCATGTGGTACTTTGAGCTCCCCCTCCCCTTTCTACCTCTGCCTCCTGCCTCCTGCCGCTAATACCAGTTTATTATAAAATATCCAAATCAGGAACAGCCAGGTGAAATGGACGCATAGGGCTAAGTATGGGGGAAGGGCATGGGGCTTCTTCCCCTCCTATAGGCTTTCCCTTTTTTCTTCCCTCTACTTTTTTTTTCCTTCCTGTTCTTGAAAGCACAGAATTACATGAAAACAAAACTCCTAGTCCCACATTGAGGTTTTCCTTTCTTGTGATGGTCATTAGAGAGCAGTTGAACTGAATCAAAGGTGAGTTTTGTTCTGTTAATTCTGTGATATGTACAAAAGTGGATCAAACTCAGTGAATATCATCAAAATGAGGTGTGAGAGTTAGCCTGCAGTTTAATGGGACATTTGTGTGTGCCCCCCGCCACCCAGTGAGGGTTTATTTTTTAAACAGCAGTGAATGGAATTCCCTGGCGCTTCAGTGGTTAGGACTGGCACTTTCACTGTGGTGGCCCTGGTTCCATCCCTGGTCGAGAAATTAAGATCTCATAAGCCTTTCGTCATGGTCAAAAGAATAAATAAATAAACAAAAAACAAACAAAACAATAGTGAAAACTTCACTTTAAGGAGAAAATGAGTAACCTATTTCAAAATACTGAAAAAATTAAGAATGCTTAATTTACTCATACAAACCATCTACGATCGTATGTAAAAGGAAAAGCCCAGAAGAGCAAAAATCAAAACGCCGACAGTAGTGTGATAGCCTTGTAGGTAACTTTTCTTTTTTATCTTCTTCAGAGGATCTCTGTTTCATTGTTAAGACCCTTTTCTTAACGGGATATAACTTAAATACTTTAATTGGAAACCAAGGTTGAGTGTATTTTAAGGATGAATATGGGCTTATTTACAGATGGCTAATGGCTCAGACGGTAAAGCATCTGCCTGCAATGCAGAAGACCCGGCTTTGATTCCTGGGTCGGGAAGATCCCCTGGAGAAGGAAATGGCAATCCACTCCAGCACTCTTGCCTGGAAAATCCCATGGACTCCCGGAGGAGCCTGATAGGCTGTAGTCCATGGGGTTGCTAAGAGTCGGATGCGACTGAGCGATTTCACTTTCACTTTCATGGGCTTATTTAATAACCAAAATAGGGATGAGTTACTGAGTCCAAGAAGACAATGGAGAGAAATAAGTCTGATTTTTTTTAACTGGAGGATAATTGCTTTACAGTGTTGTGTTGGTTTCAGTCATACATCAGCATGAATCAGCCATGGGTATACATATGTCCCCTCCCTCCTGAAATTCCCTCCCACCTCCCATCCCACCCCACCCCTCTGAGTTGTCACAGAGCCCCAGGTTGAGCTCCCTGCATCATACAGCAAATTCCCACTAGCTTTTTGTTTTACATATGGTAATGTATATGTTTCGGTGCTACTCTCTCAATTCACCCCACCCTCTGCCCCCACCCCAGTGCCCGCAAGTCTGTTCTCCGTCTTTGTCTCCATTGCTGCCCTGCACATAGGTTCATCAGTACCAGTTTTCTAGATTCCAAGAGGAAGCTTTAAGATTGATGGTCAGGAAGGCTCACATACTGTGTCAGATACAGACAAAGTGCTGGATAGGAAATCTCTTTTAACATCCCTTAAAATAAATGAGTATTGGAATCCATTGAAAGTGACATGCCATTCAGATAAAATGGGGGCTCTTGGCTTCTTCATCCTATGTAAAAGGAGTCTTCAGGAGTCAGACAGGACATATGTATAGAGACTTAGGTTAGGGGGTGGGGGAAGATGTTAGTTTTGTTGGCTTTCTTTATGACTCTATCATGTTCTTGATGTCTTCCTGCCAACTAATTTACTGTAATAAAGTATGAAATTAAATATGTTTGAAAATGGACTTTTTGGGGGGTATAATTTTTTTTTTAAGTTTTAACATGTACATATTTGTGTTCTGTCCTTGCAGTCAGGATATACGACCATCCTGTCACACCAATAAAAGCACCCTCGTGATGACCTTGTGGTGTCACATCCAGCTGCCTCCACCAACAACTGAAGAGTTTTGCTGTGTGGGTCATATGAGAAATACATTTAACCTTATAGGAAACTGAGAAACTGGTCTCCACAGTGGCTGTGCTGCTTTTACATTCCCACCAGTGATCTGAGTGACCCAGTTGGTCAGCACCATCACCAGCATCTGGTGATGCTGGTGTTGATATTTTTATTTTAGCTGCTCTAATAGTAGTGGTGTCTCATTTTGGTTTATTTATGTTTCTGTAGTGGCCAGTGATGTTGAGCAATTTTTCAGGTACTGATTATCTTCTGCATATCCTCTTTGAAATGTCTGGTTAAGTCTGTTGCTCCTGAATTAGGTTATTTCCTTTTTATTGGGTTTTTGAGATTTCTTCATCCTTTGATACAAGTCCTTAGTCAGCTATGCGATTTGCAGATATTTACTCCTCTTCCCATCCCCTTTTCTTTATCAGAACAGAAGTTTTAAATTTTACTAGAGTCCAACTTACTGACTTTGACTGTTTCTCCTTTATGTTTAGTACTTTGGGCGTGTTGTCTAGAAGCTCTTTATTCAGGAACCTTTATAAAGGTTTTCTCCTGTTGTGAAGTTTTATAGTCTCATGTTTTACATTCAGACCTACAATGCATTTTGTGTTAACTTTCGTATAATTTGTGAGGCTCAGGCAAACACAGCTTTTGCATTTAGATGTCTAGTTAATCCAACACAGTGTGTTGGAAGACTATCCTTTGGCCATTGAATTGCGTTTGCATTTTTTAATTAATGAATTTTTAAAAAATTTTTTATTTGAAAGATAATTGCTTTACATAATTTTGTTTCCTGCCAAGTATCAACATGAATCAGCCATAGGTATACATATGTCCCTTCCCTCTTGAACCTCCCTTTCGTCTCCCTGCCTATCAGACCCTTCTAGATTGTCCCAGAGCCCCTGTTTGAGTTCCCTGAGTCATACAGCAAATTCCACTTGGCTTCCTATTTTACATATGGTACTCTTGCCTGGCAAATCCCATGGACGGAGGAGCCTGGAAGGCTGCAGTCCATGGGGTCGCTAGGAGTCAGACACGACTGAGCGACTTCACTTTCACTTTTCACTTTCATGCACTGGAGAAGGAAATGGCAACCCACTCCAGTGTTCTTGCCTGGAGAATCCCAGGGACGGGGGGAGCCTGGTGGGCTGCCGTCTCTGGGGTCTCACAGAGTCGGACACGACTGAAGCGACTTAGCAGCAGCAGCAGCATTGTAAGTTTCCATGTTCCTCTCTCCATACATCTCACCCTCTCCTTCCTCCCCTCCCCACTGTGTCCATAAGTCTGTTCTCTCAAATCTGTTTCTCCATTGCTGTCCTGCAAATAAATTCATCAGTACCATCTTTCTAGATTCCATATATATGCATTAGTATATGATATTTATCTTTCTCTTTCTGACTGACTTCACTCTGTATAATAGACTCTAGATTCATCCACCTCATTATAACTGACTCAAATGTGTTGCTTTTTATGGCTGAGTAATATTCTATTGTATATATGTACCATAGCTTCTTGATCCATCTATCAGTGGACATCTAGGTTGCTTCCATGTTCTAGCTATTGTAGATAGTGCTGCAGTGAATATTGAGGTACATGTGTCTTTTTCAGTTTTGGTTTCCTCAGGGTATATACCTAATAGTGGGATTGCTGGGTCATATGATGGTTTTATTCCTAGTTTTTAAAGGAATCTCTATACTGTCTTGCATAGTGGCTGTATCAATTTACATTCCCACCAGCATGCAAGAGGGTTCCCTTTTCTCCATACCCTCTCCAGCATTTATTGCTTGTAGACTTTTTGATGATGGCCATTCTGACTGGTATGTTAGAAGACTATCCTTTCTCTATTGAATTTCCTTTGCATTTTTGTCACAAATCATTTGGCCACAGTTGTGAGTATGTTTCTACATTCTCTTCTGCTCCACTGATTTATATGTCTATCCCTTTTTCAATACTATACTTTCTTGGCAGGGGCTTTAAATAGTAAGTCTTAAAATTGGGTAGTGTTATTGTTCTAATCTTTTTCAAATTGTTACTGCTATTCTAGTTACTTTGCCTTTCCATATATATTTTAGAACCAGGAAGTCTATATCTGCAAAAATTCTACTGGAAGTAAACAAGTCTTACTTGTGTTTTTGTGAGATTCATACCTATTACTCAAATTGGGTGCTGGGTGGGTTCCTATTATAAGTGATTTTTTATTTTAAATTGTAAAATATACATAAATTCACCAATTTAACTATTTTAAACCATATAGTTCAGCAATGTTAAGTATTTACATTGATGCTAAACTAATTCTAAAAGTGTGTGTGTGTGTTTGTTTTTTTTAATGTTTTGACCTCTCCATGAGGCTGGAAGGACCTTAGTTCCTTGATCAGGGGTTGAACTCAGTCCTGGCAGTGAAAGCACTCACTCCTAACCATTAGATTGCCAGGAAATTCCCCTAAAAGTTTTTTTTTAGTTAATGATTGTGTGAAATTTTCTACTTAGACAAACTATGTCATTGCAAATAGGCATAGTTTCACTTCTTTTCCCTTCTATATGCCTTTTGTTTGCCTTGTTACACTGATGAGGGCTTTGAATGAGAATGGAAATAATAAGACGTTGCCTAATTCTCAGTCTTTTGTGAGAAAACATCCAGTCTTTGACTTTTAAGTAAAATGTTAGCTGTAGTACTTTTGTGGATTCCCTTTATCAGGTTGAGGATATTCTTTGTGTTCCTAGTTTGTTGACAGTCTTTATAGTGAGTGAATGTTGGTTTGTGTCAAATGCTTTTTCTGCACACATTGATATGATCATGCAGTTGCTTTAGACTCTTACTGTGATGGATTACATTGTTCTTCAAATATTGAACCAATCTTAGATTCCTGAGAAAAATTCCACTTGGTTGTGGTGTTTTATTCTTTGAACTTATTCCTTGATTCAGTTTGTTAACTTTGTGGTTGACGATTTAGTGTGTCTCCGTCCTTGAGGGATGTTTGTTGGTAGTTTTATTTTGTGTGTGTGTTGTCTTTGACTTTGTTATCAGGGTAATATAGTCTCAAACTGTCCTGTGAAGTGCTTGTTTATGTGTTTTGGAAGAGGTTGTGCTGAGATGACAGTATTTCTTTAAATGTTTGATAGCATTTGCCAGTGAAACTACCTGAGCATAGAGATTTCTTCCTTAGAAGATGTTTTATTTATTTTTTAGTTCAATTTTAATATTTTTACATAGTTACAGAGCTTTTTTGGCTATTTTATCTTAGGTAGTTTTGGTGATTTGTAGTTGCTTCAGAATTGGTTAATTTCAGTCAAGTTGTTGAATAGAGATGCACAAAGTTTTGCAGTATTCCCTCATTATCCTCTTAATTGTCTGTGGGGTCTGTAGTATTATCTCCTTTATTCCTTATATTGGTAATGTGTTCTCTTGTGTACACACACTCTTCCTCTTTCTCTCATTATCTTTGTCAGTCTTGCCATAGGTTTATCCATTTTATCTTTTTTCTCCAAGGAAACAGTATTTGGTTTCATTAATTTTTTCCTGCTTTTTTCTTTTCATTAATTTGACTCTTCATTATTTTATTTATTCTACTTGATTTGGGTTTATTTTATGCTTTTCTTCGCTAGTTTAAGGTGGAAGCTTTGGTTATTAATTGGAGACCCTTTTTTAATTCCTAATGTAGATATGTGATGCTATGAATTTCCCTTTAAATAACTTAATCCCATAAATCTTGGTGGGGTGTTTTTTGTTGTTCAAAGTATTTTCTGATTTCCCTTGAAACTTCCTTTTTGACCTGTGGACTTTTTTCCTTAATAACTTGTAGGTTTTTAAAAACTATTTATTTATTTGGCCACATTGCATCTTAGTTGCAGAATGTGGGATCTAGTTCCCTGATCAGGGATGGAACCTGGTTCCCGTGCACTGGGAACAGAGTCTCAGCCTCTAGACCACCAGAGAAATCTCTTAACTTGCATTAATAGTTTAATTACACTACAGTTGGTAAGTATATCTTGTATACTTATGTTTCCTTAATCTGTTGCCACTTGTTTGATATCTTCATTTTAGATAGGTACAGTATATTTTGGCAAATGTTTTGTGTTGTTGGGTGGAGGGCTCTATAAATGTTGTAGTTCCAGTTGGTTGATACTGTTCAGTTCATCTGTATGTTTGCTGATTTTTGGTCTCTTGTTCCATCTACTCCTGAGAATGGAGTATTTAAATCTCTTATTATAATCATTTGCCTATTTCTCTGCTCAGTTTTGTTTTTGTTTCATATATTTTGAAGCTCTGTTGTTTGGTCTGTTTACACTTAGGATTGCTATGTCTTCAAAGTGAATTGACCCTTTTATTGTGATGTAATGTCCTTCTTCATCTCTGATAGCTTTCTTTGCTCTTACTTTGAGATTAAATACCACTCCAGCTTTCTTTTGATTAATGTGTGCATGGTATCTTATTACACTATTTTTTTTACCTTCAAGTTTCAATGAGTTTCTTTCTTTTTTTTTTTTATTTATTTAGGCTTAGCCAGGTCTTAGTTGTGGCATGTGGTATCTAGTTTCCTGACCAGGGATTGAACCCAGGCCCCCTGTGTTAAGAATGTAGAGTTTTATCCACTGGACCACCAGGGAATTCCCTGAATGAGTTTCTTTAAGGTATCACATAGTTGGTTTTGTAGGCTTTTTATTATTAACATCCTTAGTCTCTACCTACTAGATACCAGCAGCTCCCTGCCTCCCCAAGTTGTGACCATTAAAAATGTCAACAGATATTGTCAAAGATCATCTTGGGGACAGCGTAATCCCCAGCTGAGAACCACTGTCGTGTAAGTAATGTGTGGTTTTCCTTTGGCTGCTTTCAAGATTTTTCTTTGTCTTTGATTTTCAACAATTTATGATATGTCTTCAGATAGATTTTGGGGGGTTTATCTTGTTTGAGGTTGTAAAGAGAAGGAACCCCGTTTTCCTCCTATGTTGGGAAAAACCCAGTTCTTTCTCTGTGTTTTCTTTCCTGAGTGTCTCTTTTATCACTCAGAACACTTCACTTCTGTCACTCTAGTCACCAAAATATGTGGAAAATTTCCTTTCAACAAGCAATTCTCTGTAGCACCTGATGGGTGTCCTATAATTTAACTTAATTCTAATACTTTCTGCCTGGAGAAAGTGTCGGATCCCAGAAGTTAAAGGCTTGGTCCCAGGAGACTGCACATGTTAGGTGCAAATCTGGGTTGTTATTATTACCTGTGCTTCTGACTAACCAGCAGTTATTATTACCTATGCTTCTGACCAACCAGCATTAGATAAGAGGTTGCAAAGACCTCCCTCCTTGGTTTTGATTGATTTGCTAGTGGCTTACTAAAATCAGGGAAACATATGCTTACATTTACCAGTTTATTCATTGTTGTTTGGTAGCTAAGTCCGACTCTTAGTGACACCGTGGACTGTAGCCTGCCAAGTTCCTCTGACCATGGGTTTTTCCAGGCAAGAATACTGGAGTAGGTTGCCATTTCCTTCTCCAGGGGACCTACCCAACTCAGGGATCAAACCCATGTCTCCTGAATGGGCAGGCAGATTCTTTACTGCTGAACTACCCAGGAAGCCCCTTGCTGCTGTTACCAGTTTATCATAAAGGATCCAAATCAAGAATAGCCAAATGTAAGAGTCGCATTGGAAAGGTAAGGGGGGAGGGCATGGGGCTTCCCTTTTTCTCTCCCTCTACTTTTTTTTTTTCTTCTCCCTGGTTTTGAAAGCACAGAACTATATTAAAACAAAACTTGTAGTCCTACATTGAAGTTTTCACTTCTTGTGATGCTTATTAGAGAGCAGTTGAACTAAATCAAAGGTGAGTGTTGTTCTAACCCTGACTCAGGAGTAAAGAATCCACTTGGCAATACAAGAGACTTGGGTTCAATCCCTGGGCCAGGAAGATCCCTTGGAGGAGGAAATGACACCCACTCTGATATTCTTGCCTGGGAAATCTCATGGACAGAGGAACCCGGCGGGCTACAGTCCATGGGGTTGCAAAGAGTTGGACATAACTTAACCTCTAAACAATAATGACAACCAGTTTGTTAAAGGATATAATAAAAAATGCAGATGAGTAACCAGATGAATGGATCCTTAGGGCAAGGTCTGGGAGAGTCCTGAGAGCAGGAGCTGCTGTCCCTGTGAAGTTGGGGTACATCACCCTCCCACTATGGATGTGTTCACCACCTTTAAGCTCTGTGAACCCCATACTTTGGGGACATCATATAGGTAGGTTCAGTTAAGTCCATTTCCAGTGCCTCTACCCTCTCTGGAGGATGAGGGATGGGACTGAAAATTCCAAGCTTCTGATCATGGCTGGCTGACCAGCTTCTAACCACGAGCCATCCAAGAACCTACCTAGAGTTTCCTCCATAGAACAGAAGATATACCTAATGCTCTTACTACGTAGGAAATTAGAAGAATTTTAGGAGCTCTGTGCCTGGAAGGGAAGAGGTTGAGGTAGGGAGACCAATATATGTATTTTCTATTATCTCACAGGGGTTTGCTGAACTTTTTCAATCTATACGTTTATATCTCTTACCAAATTTGGAAAATCTTCAGTAACCATTTACTCAAACATTTTTCTTTTTTTCCTGTCTTTCTGAGATACTGATAACATAAAAGTTGGACCTTTGATAATTTCCCATGGGTCTTTGAGCCTCTGTTCATTTTTTCCCTCAATTGTTCAGATTAAATAATTGCTGTTGATCTGTCTTCGTGAGTAATGACGCTTTTCTCTTGTTTTCAGTCTGCTATTGTGTTTATCCATGAGTTTACTTCAGGTTTATTTTGGTTCTAAATTTTTATTTCTTTTTTATCTCCTGCTTCTTGGACATTTTCTTCCTATTCTTTTCAAGGGTGCTCACCCTTTGGAACATTTTTATCACAGTTTCTTTAAAGTCTGTCATAATTCCATCATCTATGTCATTCTTGCCATTTGCATTTGTTGATTGCCTTTTCCCATGTGAGTCGAGATTTTCCTAGTTCTTTATGTAAGTGATTTTGGGATTGTGTGTTGGACATTTTGAGTATAGTATTATAAGACTCTGCATCTTGGTTCACATCCCGTGGAGAATGTTGATCATTTCATTTTCGAATGCAATTTGACCCAGTTGGCTTCAGGCTGTGAGTTGCAGCCAGCCTTCTGCAATTTCACTTCTATTTTTGAAGCCTTTGAAGTGCTCTCTGGATTTGTCTCTTGTGTGTAGCGCTCAGTGGTGGCCAGTTTGGGCCCTGGGTGGTGCTCTCTCCCGTGGTTCTGCTCTCCAAGTCTTGGGTATGCTGTTTGGGTTCTGACATAGCATGTATGCGCTGGGTCTAAATCCAGGAGTTCCTAAACACCCTCATGCTGTTGCTTTCCTGAGCTCCTCTTTTTGCATCAGCTGATTAGTGCTTTGATTCCCAAGGGCTTCTCTTTCTGGTTCTTCAGCCAGAAAAGATACGGCCTTAGTTAGTCTGCTTGGTTTTGTGTTTCTCATGACTGCATTCATGTCTGTGACTAAGTGGCAGGAAGACTGGGGCAAAAAAGCGATATGATTGAACCCACCCCCTGGGGACCAGACTCCTTCCATCATCAGAGTTTTAGGTACCCTTTCCTGCTCCTTGAACCAGAGCTACAGGCCTTCTCCTAGAGCTCTGTCTAGGAGAGTTTCCAAGTTTTAAACTGTTACAAGTCCAGGCTGGGGCATACCAGAGGGAAGAAAGGCAGAATAAATCAGCTTTCATTCAGTGGTACTTCAAACTCCCCATTCCACCTGCTGTCATACACTTTTCAGAGTCTTCAAATAGTTATTTCATATGTTCTGTCCAGATTTTATCATCATTCCATGGGAGAAACAGGGTAGAACATCCCCACTCCATTTACAGCTTTCTTGTTACTTCTAAACTTCAAGAGGTGAAATTAGTGACAAATGATTTGATATCATTTATTTCTCAAGAATAGAATAACTATTCTCAAGTAATTTGCTTTAAAGTTATTTATTTTTCTTCTCATAGGTAACCCTTGGTTGAACTAAGGCTGAGCAGGAACTTAGCTATCATATACAAAAAGAAACTTGTATTCAAGCTGTCCATGTGAGCGAGTACTGAAGGTGTGTGTAATGCTAAAAGAGATCATTTCACATTTACACTTATCAAAGCCTTTACTTTTGGCTCTTCCCTATTGCTTCCCATCTCTGATGTTAATGAACAAAATACTCAGGGTTAACACGAGGAAGGGAAGGGTTCCCAGGCAGGAGTTTAGAACAAAAACCAACTGGGAATGGCAGGGCACTCTTAATCCTATTTCTAATTTTAGCATCAGCAACCAGAGAGGCAGGGTTGCCTCAGTACTCAGAGCAATTTTTTCCCTTTGTGTTTCTCTGTTGCTGAATGGCCTACTTGGTCTTACCCAAAATACAGGCTTACTATTTAGAGTTCTTCATGTGGGGATGAGAAAGGCTATAATTTTCTGTAGTCGTCCCTGGATGTATAGTATATGCACTGACATCTTTTCGGGATTCCTCAGCTATTAGTACGTAGAGACAAAGGAGGTATTCAGAAAGCCTTGGTTAAACTGAGAAAGTAATGTGATGCAGTTTAGGACATGACTATAACTCAGATAGACATCAGTGTTCATCTTAATAGATTCTTTCTTGGTCTAATGTTTTGTGTCACTTCTTCTCCATGTACAAGTGTATGAAAATGAAAGTTATTTAATTAGCTTAGTTGAATTGATGATAATGAACTGACATTTCAGTCTTTTTTTGTTTTCACAAGTCCTATATTTGATTTGTCCTTTTTTACTCATTTTTAGGCTTACGATCCCTTTGCTAGCTCCCATTTCCCTGTTTTCTTTACTACTCTGCCTTTAAATTTTAGGTCAGCTTCGTGGTGTATACATTGGAAGCCCTGACCATGAGCAGGGCAGGATGCTAAACTCCTTAAAGAGTTCTCATTTGATGCATCCAGCCAACCCTAGATATAGGAAGGAAATAGTACTACCTGACTTTCAGGGTGGGGTGGAGGGAAGGTAGCTGAGAGATGGAGAGACTTGCCTAGGTCTTGGAGCTGCCATTGTATGAGTGGGATTCACACCAGGCAACCTGACCCTAAAGCTTCCTTTTTAAACTGCAGTAGTTTTGTCATCTCATATGTAAATACAGGAATGTGACTTTTCATGTCCCAGCACGTCTGTTTATGACTTTAAACACCAACTCTATCAGCATGTTTTTATTTAAATAGACTGTAATTTCTTACTATCTTTGGCCTATAATAAGTACTGAGATACTTAAATCAATAGACCTGCATTTTCAACCCTCAGACCTACACCCTGCTTTTGTTTCTGTGTTTGTATAGCATCCAGGATCCTGGTTCATGTACCAGCAATTGAACCCATGCTCACTGCAGTGAAAGTTCAGTCAGAGTCCTCATCACTGGACCATCAGGGCAGTCCCTGTACCCTCTTTTTACCAAATATTTTCTGATGTCCCAATTATACTGCTGAAGTGAGATTCATAGAAAATGTAACAATTATACATGATTGAAGTATTTTAAAATATATGTCATTTAAAAATCAATACAGTGTCCTAGTAATATCAGAAAGGAGAAATAAAAGGTAAATAGTTTATACAAAATAATTTTTCAGTACAGAAACACTTCAGCATGACCAGAGCTTGAGGCATAGTGAAACACTCAAGGACTAGTACTTGCGCTATCACACAATAACCCTCGGCAAACCGATACTAATAAATAGGGATGACATGTGTGACTGTTGTGCTGTTCTCGGTTAAGTGATTTTTTTTTTTATATAGTGATGATACTGTTCAGTTGCTAAGTCATAGACTCCTCTGTCCTCCACTATCTCTCAGAGTTTGCTCAAACCCACGTGCATTGAGTCGGTGATGCCATCCAACCATCTCATCCTTTGTTGTCCCCTTCTCCTCCTGCCTTCAGTCTTTCCCAGCATTAGGGTCTTTTCCAGTGAATTGGTTCTTCAAATCAGGTGGTCAAAGTATTGGAGCTTCAGCACCAGTCCCTCCAATGAATATTCAGAGTTGATTTCCTTTAGGGTTGACTGGCTTGATATCCTTGCTATTCAAGGGAATCTTAAGAGTCTTCTCCAGCACCACAATGCAAAGGCATTGATTCTTTGGCACTCAGCCTTCTTTATGGTCCAACTCTCATATCCATACATGACTATTGGAAAAACTGTAGCTTTTTAAAAAAATTATTTGATTGCACCGTGTCTTAGTTGCAGCATGTGGGATCTTTAGTTTCGATAGATGGGTTCTAGTTCCCTGACCAGGGATTGAACCCAGGTCCCCTGCATTGGGAACGCAGGGTCTTAGCCACTGGACCACCAGGGAAACCCCCATAGCTTTGACTATACAGACCTTTGTCAGCAAGGTGATGTCTCTGCTTCTTAACACACTGTCTAGGTTTGTCATAGCTTTCTTTCCAGGGAGCAAATGTTTTAATTTCATGGCTGCAGTCACCATCTGCAGTGATTTTGGAGCCCAAGAAAATAAAATCTGTCAGTGCTTCCACTTTTTCCTCTTCTAGTTGCCATGAAGTGATAGGACCAGATGCCATGATCTTAGTTTTCTGAATGTTGAGTTTTAAGCCAGCTTTTCATTCCCCTCTTTTACTTTATCAAGAGGCTCTGTAGTTCCTCTTCACTTTCTGCCATTAAAGTGATATCATCTATATATCTGAGGTTTTGTGGATATTTCTCCCGGCAATCTTGATTCCAGCTTGTGCTTCATCCAGCCTGGCATTTTGCATGATGTACTCTGCATATAAGTTAAACTAGCAGGGTGACAGTATACAGCCTTGATGTACTCCTTTTCCATTTTGGAACCAGTCTATTGTTCCATGTCCAGTTGTAAATGGTGCTTCTTGACCTGCATACAGATTTCTCAGTAGGCAGGTCAGGTGGTCTGGTATTCCCACCCCTTTCAGAATTTTCCAGTTTGTTGTGATCCATACAGTCAAAAGCTTTGGCGTAGTCAATAAAGCAGAAATAGATGTTTTTCTGGAACTCTCTTGCTTTTTAGATGATCCACGGATGTTGGGAATTTGATCTCTGGTTCCTCTGCCTTTTCTAAATCCACCGTTCACATACTGTTGAAGCCTGGCTTGGAGAATTTTAAGCATTACTTTACTAGCATGTGAGATGAGTGCAATTGTGTGGTAGTTTGAGCATTCTTTGGCATTGTCTTTCTTTGGGATTGGAATGAAAACTGACCTTTTCCAGTCCTGTGGCCACTGCTGAGTTTTCCAGATTTGCTGGCATATTGAATGCAGCACTTTCACAGCATCATCTTTTAGGATTTGAAATAGCTCAACTGGAATTCCATCTCCTCCACTAGCTTTGTTCATAGTGATGCTTCCTAATGCCCTCTTGAATTCGCATTCCAGGATGTCTGGCTCTAGGTGAGTGATCACACCATCGTGATTATCTTGGTTGTGAAGATCTTTTTTGTATAGTTCTGTGTATTCTTGCCACCTCTTCACTAAGGGAAGTGCCATAGTGGTGATTTATTATTAATTGCTCAGTCGTGTCTGACTCTTTGTGACCTCATGGACTGCAGCACGCAAGGCTTCCCTGTCCTTCACTATCTCCCAGAATTTGCTCAAACTCATGTCCATTCAGTTAGGGGTGCCCTCCAACCATCTCATCTCTGTCGCCCTGTCTCCACCTACCAACCCTCAGTCTTTCCAGCATCAGGGTCTTTTTCCAATTAGTTGGCTCTTTGCATCAGGTGGCTTAAAGTATTGGAGCTTCAGCATCAGTCCTTCCCACAAATATTCAGTGTTGATTTCCTTTAGGATTGACTGGTTTGGTCTCAATGCTCTCCAGGGGACTCAGGAGGCTTCTCCAGCTCCATAGTTTGAAAGCATCAGTTCTTCAGCAATGATGGTGATAAGCAGGTTGAAATATAATTGCATCTTGGGACTTCCCTAATGGTCGAGTGGTTAAGAATTCACCTTGCAATGCAGGGGACATGGGTTTGATCCCCATTAGGGGAACTAAAATCCCACGTGCTGTGCACTGCAACCAAGACCTGGCACAGCAAGTAAATAAAAGAAAAAAAAAATGCATAATTGTATCTTGACTTACTTGGTGGTTGCAGTTCTGGAAGGTAGATTACATATTAAAACTGAGCAATAAATCCTTAGGGTATATCCTGAGGGAAAAAATGTGTTTTTTGTGTATGTGAATGTTCAGACCTTGAAGAGCTGCGTGGCAGGGGCGTCTCTCCTGTGTGAGGTTGTCCTCCTTGAGTCAGGATGAGTGATGTATCTGGTCTCTGCCTGGCCAGTGTGATTAAGGACCTTTCTCCTACCCCAGAGGGCCTACAGACTTCTAAAACCACCCCCTAAGTTGTGAGATTTTCTCCATTGAGAACTACTGCTCTAGGTCATTCCTTCTCCAGCTTAATGGTAGGATCAGTTTTTTGGGTTTTGTTTTTGACCTCTCCATGTAGCATGCGGGATCTTTGTTCCCCGACCAGGGATTGAACCCATGTCTTCCCTGCGTTGGGAGTGTGGAGTCTTCACCACTGGACACCAGGGAAGTTCCAAGAATGAGTTTTTAAAATTTCTAATCAGTGACTTTTTAATGCAAAAATTATTAGGAAAATGAAATCTTAAGTCAGTCCAAAAGACAAGTCCTGACTTTTATTACTAGATTCAGCAGACATAAAAAATTCCTGGCAATCTGCCATAAAAATTTCTTTCTTTTTATCCTTTTGTCTGTTCTGCAACTTATAGGATATTAGTTCCCTGAGCAGGGACCAAACCCCGGACCTTGCAGTAAAAGCACTGAGTGCTAGCTAAGTCCTAACCACTGGACTGCCAGGGAATTTCTGTAAAAAGTTATAAAAGTTCTAAATACTTAATCTTCACTCTGAACCTACCTTGTCACAGTATGGTCTCTTTATCTCCATCTTTCTATCCCTGATGTCACCCAAAATGAATGAATGTATCTGAAAAAGTCTTTCTTTTGGAAGATTATAATTTCATTCTCTCTAACCAAGCACTAAAATGTTTTATTCACAACACCTCCTTTGTTGTCCATAAATATTACTTTTTATAAAAATTCTTATTGTTGGAAGTGAACTTAACTGCCTTCATTATCCAGGGATACTTCCTATTCCATGACACAGATTTGCAGTGTTGTGTGACAGGCATAACTCAAACTGGTTTGATCTCTCATGAGCTAGTATTAAAGTCTACTGCATTTTCTCTATGCAGATCCATAGAGAAGCAGTGACTTTTCCAATCTTTAGTTCAGAGGACTTCCTGCAATGTTTTTCATACTGTGAAGAGTCTTAGTGAATGAAGACATTTTCCACAACAAGCCAAGATGATAAAATGCCTCCAGCAGTTCACGTTGGCGACACTGATGGCAGAACACCCCCAGCAGGGGCCCTGCACCTGTGCTCTGAGAATCTGTTGGGAAGCTGCAAGCACTGCCCGAGAGAATGGATGCTTTTGGCTCAGTGACCGAATCTGAAACGTGACTGGCTTCCTTTGCCTATTTTTTGGGTTCCCCTGAAACAGAACAATTGTTTGATTTTCATAGAGCTCTTCCTTCAAGTGTAAGTAAAAACCTGAGTTGTGATACCATCTTGAATACCTTCTCTCCTCCAGCTGACTCTTCACACTCTGTCTTTCTGCTGTGATGCGTACAGCTGGCCTTGGCCTGTGATTGTGTAAGTGTTTAAGGGGTAGGCCCAGGCACAGCACCACGAGGTGGCTTTTGAAGTGAACCAGAAATGCTGGGGCCTTGAGGTTTTGGTACATTAGGGAATTACCTAGTGGTCCAGTGGTTAGGACTCTGTGCTTTCACTGCCGAGGGCATGGGTTCCATCTCTGGTTGGGGAACTAAGATCCCTAAGCCATGTGGTGTGGCTAAAAAAAATTTTTTAAAAAGAACATAAAGATTTTTTTGGGGGGGTGCATGTAACGTTATTTGTGCGTCCCACATGTCCCTAAAGAACCCGCCTGCCAGTGCAGGAGACGTAAGAGACAGGGGCTCCATCCCTGGGTCAGGAAGTTCCCCTGGAGGAGGGCATGGCAACCCACTCCAGTATTTTTACCTGGAGAATCCCGTGGACAGAGGAGCCTGGCAGGCTGCTGTCCATAGGGTCGTAAAGAGTCAGACACGACTGAAATGACTTGACATGCGTACACACGCTCTTTGGTGGAAGGGCATAATTATGTTACCTACCTTGCCTTGGGAGGCCAGATCGGCCTCGTTGGAGCAGCCCCCTTTCGCTGTGACAGCTGTGTAGCAGAGGTAGTGGTGTGCTTTGGGGAAGTTCTGTTGAAAGCACTGGCTCTCAAGATCCGTGTCCTGAGGAGCAGAGCATGGTCAGCTGGGGCTCTCTGAAGCTAAAACCACCTGTTCAGGTATGGCTTAGATACATCTTGCTCTTTGACTTTTACGGAGTTGAGCTGTGTTCATCTTAGATGGATTTACCTATATGTGGTCAGCAGTAAAGAGCAGTATAATAATTTGGGTGGAGAATTTCTGTATATTGTCTTACTCCACGATCCTCCATCCTAGGGAAATGGGGTACAAGAAATATGAATGATTCTTCAGCTGCTCAGCTCCTGTGTGCCTCTCATGCAGACTGAGGATAGGTTGAAAGCTCTGCAGTTTTTGTGTCCCGTAACCACTAGCCAGTAAGCTGATACGGTGTTTGTGGGACTTGGTTTTATCTCGGGTGAGGCCCTCCTGCTGTCTTCTTGTGGCCTCTTTGTCTTCGGGTGTAGGGTATCTCTTTTCGTAGGTTCTAGTGGTTTTTTTGGTTGATGGTTGTTGAGCAGTTGGTTATGATTTTTATGTAAGACGAGGTTAACTCATGTCCTTCTACTCTGCCACCTTGAGCCGAGAGACCCTGTAAAGAAATAACGATTTGTTCCAATGTTGGAGGAATAACTGGCTCATCTGGCCTTAGTGTGTGCTGTGAACTGAATGTTTGTGTCTCCCCAGAATTTTCACGTTGAAGCCATAATCCCTAATGTCATGGCATTTGGAGACAGAGCCCTTGGGAGATAATTAGGTTAATAGGGAGAGTAGAGCCCTATGTATCGGATAGGTGCCCTTACAAGAAGAGACACGAGAGACACTTTCTCTCTTGCCACGTGAGACTATAGCAAGAAGGGACTGAGTGTAGGCCAGGAAGAGGGCCCTCAGCAAGAACTTAACCAGGCTGGCACCCTGATCTGGGACTCCAGCTTCTAGAACTGTGAGGAATCCATTTCTGTTGGGTAAGCCATCCAGTCTCTGGTATTTGCTGCAGCACCTTGAGATGACTAAGATGTTGGGGACAATGTAGAGATGTGGTATTCTGCTTAGAAATTTTATCTTAACTGACTTCTTAAAATGGAATTTTTATTTTGTATTAGAGTATACAGTGTTGTGTTGATTTTAGGTGTACAGCTGAGTGATTCAGTTATACAAATGCATATACCCATTCATTTTCAGATCCTCTCCCCATATAGATTATTACAGACTATTGAGTAGAATTCCCTTTGCTATACAGTAGGTCCTTGTTGATTATTTTATATATAGTAATGTGTATATGTTAATCCCAAACTCCTAATTTATCCCACCACCACCTTTGGTAACCGTAAGTTTGTTTTCAGAGGCTGTGAATCTGTTTCTGTTTTGTAAATAAGTTCACTTATTCCATTTTTGAAAGATTTCATATATATAAGTGGTGATCATATGATGTTTGTCCTTTGCCTGACTTGACTTAGTATGATAATATCTAGGTCCATCTATGTTCCTGCAAATGGCCTTATTTCATTCTTTTTAATGGCTGAGTAATATTCCATTGTATATATATACACCACATCTTCTTTATCCATTCCTATGTTGATGGACATTTAGGTTGCTTTCATGACTTGGGTGTTGAAGATAGTGCTACAGTGAGCATTGGGATGCATGTATGTTTTGAATTTTGGTTTTATTGGGATATATGCTCAGGAGTGGGATTGCTGGATCATATGCTGCTGCTGCTGCATCACTTCAGTCGTGTCCGACTCTGTGCGACCCACAGACGGCAGCCCACCAGGCTCCCCCGTCCCTGGGATTCTCCAGGCAAGAACACTGGAGTGGGTTGCCATTTCCTTCTCCAATGCATGAAAGTGAAAAGGGAAAGGGAAGTCGCTCAGTCGTGTCTGACTCTTCGGGACCCCATGGACTGCAGCCCACCAGGCTTCTCCGTCCATGGGATTTTCCAGGCAAGAGTACTGGAGTGGGGTGCCGGTTTTAGTTTTTTACGGAGCCTCCATATTGTTCTTCATAGTGGGTCATACTTAGATTCCCACCAACAGTGTAGGAGAGTGCCCTTTTCTCCACACCCTCTCTAGCATTTATTGTTAGCAGACTTTTTAATGATGGTCAGTTGTGACCAGTGAGAGGTGGTACCTCATTGTAGTTTTGATTTGCATTTTTCTAATAATCCATCAGGATGAACATGTGCATTTCGGCCATCTGTATGTCATCTTCCTTAGGAATTTTAAAGTGACTTGTAAAATTCTGTCGTTTGAAAGTTTCCAAATATATATAGAGAAAATAGTGTAATAAACCTCCATATACCCAGCTTTAAAGATTATCAGTATTCTCTTCTTGTTTTACTGTCTCTATCCCGTAACTTTGGTTTTGGGGACTATTTTAAAGCAGTGCAGGGTTGACTGGCACAGAACATTGGCTTTACATGCAAACATAAAAATAGGTGTGCTAGGCTCCTATTGGTGCTGTAAGAATTACCACTCATTCTGTGGCTTAAAACAAAATTTTATTCTCTTTTCAGTTCCAGAAGCCAGGAGTCTGAACTCAGTCTCAGAGGTCAAGGCGTTGACAGGGCTGTTCCTTCCAGATGTGGAGGAGAAACCATTTCCTTGCCTTTTCCTGTGTTCAGAGGCTGCCTGAATTTCTTGGCTTGTGACCTCTTCTTCCATCTTCAGAGTGTGTCACTCTGGTCTCTGCTTATATTGTCACACAGTCATCTCTCTGACTTTGATTCTTCTTGTGCCCCTTGTAGAAGGAGCTTTGTGAGAACATGCAGCCCACTCTGATCACCAGGCATAAGCTCCCTAGCTCAAGACACATAGTTGAATCATGTCTGCAGAGTCTCGCTTGCCATATGAGATACTTCAGGGATGTCAAATCAATGGTAGGGCCACGATCTCAAGAGGAGGGGCCCTAATCACTGGGGAACACATGAAGTCTAAGCTTTTCAAAACCTAGCGAGATTTCGATTCAGAATACAGCTTGTCATTTTGCACTGAGCACTTACCTTTCCTGTCCGATAACAGGGAAGAAGGAAGCACGTGCTGGTGAATAACTGGTGCCTTTTCGGACATCACATTCATGGTGGTACTGTGCATGCCCTCTCTTGGGTTTGACCTTAACCAGCCCACGTGACTGTGTTCTCTCAGACCTAGGGTCATTTTTATCTCTCTCTCTCTCTCTCTCTCTCGGGTTGCTGAGCCCAGTCCCTCCCCACTTCTTCTGTCTGTATGTATAAGCCTTTGTTAAACTGATTTGAGTCCTTACTATGTGCAGGAGCTGGAGAGACTTCCAGGGCTTTGCTTTTTGTCCAGGAAGTCTGAAGACTTGTCTTCGTAGAATATAAGGCAGAGGTGACAGGGCTTCTGTGTTCGAATATCTAACCCCAGAATGATGGAGTGGAAGACTGGGAACTTTGTGTGAAGGTGACTCAACCTGACAGAGCCTCTCCCTTTCAGGATCACCATGAGAACCAGCAAATAACACAGGTGCCTCGCCCCATAGTTCGGTAGGAATTAATAAACTTCAACAGATTTTGTTCTTTGCTGGAGCCAAAACCCCATCACTCTCTTCGTTTCAGGGCTTTTGCACACGTTTTCTCTGCCAGTAATCCATTTGCTCCTTTCCTTTTTTCCTTAATTCCCGTAATTACTTAGCCTTTAAGACGTCATTTCTTTCACAAAGCCTGATTTTCTGCCATATCTGAATTAGGTGTGTCTCCTATATTTCTCTTAACCCTATAGTACCACTCGGCACTTGATATTTTAATTGCCTTCTGACTTATTTCTGTTCTCCCCTCAGACTCTCACTTTAGGGACCAGGGGCTGTCTTCTGTGCTGTCAGCAAAGACACAGAACCAAGCCTGGTGTAGACCAAATATCTGGTCTACCAAGCCTGGTCAGCATTCACATACATTTCTTGGCTGGAAACTTTTTTAACTCTGTAATGGATTAAAAAATTTTTTTGAACAGTTGGCTGAATTTTAGAGGGGGAATGTTGGGAGGTATGGAGAGGGTAGGTAGAAGAAAATACGATGTAAATTTTTTGTCTCAGGTCATTGCGTTTACTGAAGGAGGAATGAGTCATTGAAATCTTTTTTTTTTTTTATTTTAATGATGTTGATTTTGTTTCTTGTGCTTTTTTTGTTTGTGGATTTTTTAAAGGGATGGGCAGAAGCAAATTGAAATCTTGCTACAAGCAATATGGGGCCCTTTGCTAGCAGGGAGCAAGTGTTTTAGTGAGAAATCTGGCTGGTATTTTATCTTGCTTTGGCTGCTTGTTTTAATATTACAAGTAGTTGAGTTAATAATTTAAATACCATTTTACCTTAAAATTCAGCTTTGTGTTTGGGGTAAAGCTGTTTCTTCCCTTCCCCACCCCTCCCAAAGAAAACCTCAGACCTTGTGTTGAAGCGATGAGTCACAAAGGAGTCAGAAGCATCACTGAGTGATGCTACCAATGGCTGTTGCCGAGCAGGCTGTTTTCCCAGATGCTCGGCTCATTAGGGAGGATTAACGCTAAGTCCTCCTGAGTTTATACCCATCATTACCTCTGCGTTCTCCTTTCTCAGCAAATCGGATGCCCATCAGCTTTGAGCAAGTTCTCTGTGCCTCCAGTATTCCACTATTGTTGAATGCTACTTGAAGCGGCCCAGCTCAACAAATATCTCTGATTATTTTAAATAATCTTTATGATATCTTTTCCATAAGACACCTTAGTCATGTTTCTTTGTTGCTTAATTAAACATGGGCAAGTCTTCAGTCAGACACAGCTTTGTTTCTATATGCCAGAAATTTTGTTCTGACTTGGTATTAATTAATGTTTGTTTAATAGGAGGACCTTTGGTCCTGTGCTTCCCTCTGCTTCCAGAGACTGAGCTGTGTATTTAGTACATGACAGAGTCTTGCTTTCTCCTGGGTGCAGCTTGGTGCTATTACTGAGCTTCAGGGTCGCCTCCACCTGATAATGTGCTTTTTGGTTTAAATTTTCTCACTAACTTCATACTAGTTTAAGTTCTTAACTTCCTCTGGCTTTATTTTTCTTTTGTGGAAAATAATTTTTTAAATGTTGTCTTTGTAAGTTGCTTCATCCTTTTGGAAAGTGCAGATTTTTCTATAGCTAGAAGGCCTTGGTGTATGAAGTAGATTCATGGTCTCCTACCTTTAGAAAATGAGATTCAATAACTCTTAGTTTTTTCTTTATTTATTTTTAATTGAATAATTATGATATTGTGTTGGTTTCTGCCGTACATCAACATGGATCACCTATAGATACACATATGAGCCTCCCTCCCACCCCATCCCACCACTCTAGGTTGTCAGAGTCCCAGTTTCTAATCAGTTTTTTAAATCAAATGACCCATATATACCTCCAAAAATTATGATATGCGTATGTGTAAGATTCATCGTTCATTCAGCTTGCCAGAAATTCATGAAAGTGTGCATGGATTTGTATACCCCTTACAATTACTCTGGGTTTCCCTGGTAGCTCAGCTGGTAAAGAATCCTCCTGCAATGCAGGGGACCCTGCTTTGATTCCTGGGTCAGGAAGATCCCATGGAGAAGGAATAGGCTACCCACTCCAGTAATCTTGGTCTTCCCTGGTGGCTCAGCTGGTAAAGAATCCACTGCAATTTGGGAGATCTGGGTTCGATCCCTGGGTTGGGAAGATCTCCTGGAGAAGGGAACAGCTACCCACTCCAGTATTCTCTCAATAACTCTATGGCAACTCTCTTGCCGCTGAAGGACCCAGTCCAATGATCAAGGACCAGTGGTAGGACATCCGTGGTACTTGGGTTGCCTTGCCTCTCCTTTTCCACAGCAGAGACCCTGGTCTGGAGGGACAGTTAGCTCTTAGTCACGGAATCTAGAGTGGGTTAACTCTAAGCAAGGTGACAAGACTTGATGAGTGTCCCCTTGAGGAATTGGGTTTTTCTCACTATGAACTTCTAAGAAATTGACCACTGGCCTTTGATAGCAACAAGTGTTGGTCCATTTTAATTTTTAAAATTAAAAATATTTTATGTTGGGATTTCCGTAGTGGTACATTGGATAAGACTCGGTGCTCGTGGTGCAGGGGGCCCAGGTTCAGTCCCTGGTGTGGGAACTAAGGTCCTACACGCTGCAACCACTGAGCTGTGTGTTCTAGAGACTGCCCACCACAGCCAGAGGGGCCCAGACGCTTGCGACGAGGACCCGCTGCAGTTAAAATTATAATAATAAATTTTGTGTTCATTGTAGGAAAAAGATCAAACTGCTCCCCCCCCCCCCGCCACCGCAAAGAACCTATAATGCTATTATCCAGAGGTTGCTATCATTACTAGTTGGGTATTTTTGTTATCTATATAAAGGGTGAGTTTGTTAACTGTCCTTACTTTTTTTTTTTCCTCCAAAATGGTTTTCTGCACTGAGTGAATCAGCTTTTTCTCGAGCTGAGCCTTTGTGCTATCTGAGACTCTGACAAGTTCACTCACTCCAGTTTCCTTTCTCATGTGAGGCTTAGCCAGGCGTTGGGAATTCTTCACAGGTCAATGAGGAGGGTTCCGCAGGTCTGCCTGAGTTTTGGCTGTGCCACATCTATGGTACTGAAGGCAGTATTTGCCAGTATTTACAATCAAGGAGCGTTCTCAAGGGAGAGAGGAGCGTTCTCCTTTTTTGTATGCTTTCCTCCCAAATCATTTTTGGACTCGAGTATTGTCTCTTGGTATTTTTGTAGTGCCAGCTAAGCTGGGTAAGGTGTGTAGCAGATGACAGCGGTGTTGTGCATTTTAATCTGAATGCACTGTATTTTAATGTCATGGATATCCTAGAGTGGTCAGTAATGAGATTTTACTGTGTGTTACTTAGCAATGTACTTGGAGAAGGCGATGGCACTCCACTCCAGTACTCTTGCCTGGAAAATCCCATGGACGGAGGAGCCTGGTGGGCTGCAGTCCATAAGGTCGCAAAGAGTCGGACATGACTGAGCGACTTCACTTTCACTTTTTCACTTTCATGCATTGGAGAAGGAAATGGCAACCCACTCCAGCGTTCTTGCCTGGAGAATCCCAGGGACGGGGGAGCCTGGTGGACTGCCGTCTGTGGGGTTGCACAGAGTTGGACACGACTGAAGCAACTTAGCAGCAGCAGCAGCAGCAGCAATGTACTTGTGCTTGAACTTAAATGCATTTGAGGGTAAGGGTTAGAAGTGGTGGATACTGTAAAACCACAACATTCCTTATGCTTCATCTTCCTCATCTTGATTTTATTCTGCTTTCTATATGTTGTGATTTTGTCAACCACAGTATGTGTTGGGATTGTTGTCTACAGATATCTGTCAGTATTAGCTATTTTTGTTTCTACCCACAGAAAAGTTTTTTTGTTTGTAATTTTTGAATGAAACGTCTCTTTCTTATTCTGCCTTGTTTTGGTGATGTATTTGATTCTAAGAAAGGCCATTGTTGGGGGTTTTGTGTTTTGTTGGGGGTTTGGTTCTGAAGGGGTTAAAAGTGGGTAGCGTGGGCTTCCAGTAATAGGTCTGAAATAGTAATGTCTGCCTGTGTGTCAAAGCCCATCATCGTCAGAGCTGTCGTTGCAGCCCTGGAAAGTGGAAGTGTTGTGGAGAGGCTCCCCCCTCCATTTGTGGGTGACAGATCTTACATCAGTAGCCGCAGAACTAAGAAAAGGCAGAGACAAAATCAAAGTAACAAGCAGCTGTGAAGTTTTTAGGCTTCTTTCCATAAATAAGAGTCCTGTGCGCTATAAAATCATGGTATGGCATCTGTGTCCTGCATATACACCCTGAGGAGGGATGGAAGGGGTAAGGACGCTGTGTGCTTTCAGATTCTGTATTTAGCTCTAGCTGGCATCTGAGGGATTTCATTCATGTGCGGAAATGAGGTGTCCTGGAGGGGTTGCCTGCTCCCTGATTCTTTCAATTAGCTGCTCCTGATAAGAGGAGTGGTGGTTTGTACCATCTCACAATATTCTCATGGCTTCATCCTTCATGTCCTGGTCAGTCAAGAGACAGGCCAACTCTTTTTCATTTGGTGTTTTGATTTGAGCTGCTTTTTTTCTCCACCAGAAGCTGCTGTCAAAGGAATGACTTAAATACTATCCTGCTCCCACCGCCATTATAAGAAATACAGATTTATTGGATAATATTTAGAAAGTAAAGTACACAATAGTTTTAGTATACCTTTCATATTCCTATGCAGAAATACACATGTTGAGTCGGCAGATCAGAGTGTGAATTTTTAGGCCATTTACTGTTAGAAAATGTAGGTTAAAATCTTGTGCTCCTTTATAAGTCCCCCATGAAGAGATGAGACTAATTGTTCACCTTTATCCTCTCCAGCATAATTCATGTTACAGTACTTAAAAATCTTAGCCAATTTTACTTGGAAAATTTGGCATGATTATTTCAACTGGTATATTTACATGACTTTGACAAATAATGAACATTTTGAAGTGCATGTTAACATTTGTAGCTGTCAGTTCTGTTCTCCAGTTATGTCTTGATAATAACTTCTCACACTTTTAGGGTATACGGTAGTTACGGTGTGTCAGAGTTTGTGATTAAAAGATTTATCATCCATTTGTTTCTTTTTTCCATTTCTGCCGGCTTGTAATTTTTAAAAAACAGTATTGATCCTGTTTCATGTAACTTAATATCCTGTTTTTGTTTTCCCCCTTTACCCTTAGGTGAAGAACAATAGAAGAAATTCATAGAATGAATAGAAAGACATTTATAGAAATATAAATGTATAGTTATAATAGACATTTATAGAAAGATAAAAATTTAAACAATAGGAAAAATAGTGAAATAGAAAAGTGAGAAGATATGATAATCAGCAAAGACAAACATTTCCTTGAGAAAACTGATAAAGCAGATGAGTCTCTGGCAATATTGAGGAAGAAAAAATGTTTAAGGCCCAAATAGCTAATTTTAATATGGGTGAAACTCAAAACATAAATGTTAAATAGAAAAAAAATTTTCACAGAATACAAAAAATTTCAAGAATATGTATCTTAATATATTACTTCTGTGTATAAATACATATGTGATAAGGCTTTAAAGAAGAGTAGGGGAATGATAAACACAAAATGGTGAACAGTGGTTCCCTTTGTGGAAAAATGAAATAAGACGGCTTTGCGAAGTGGCTTTAGATCCATGGGTTTGATTTATTTCTTAAAATGGATAATAGGCACTCAAGAATTAATTGAACTACTTTCATTTTCTTTGAATGTGTGAAATATTTTAAAAGTTAAACATTCTATATGTCAAAAACAAAAACCCTAGAAGTTTTTCCTCATGTAAGACATTGGGAGTAAATCTTATTTTCTCAATTTATAACAATTAAAGCCATTATAGTAAATATTTTATATGTTACAGTAATATCTTTAAAGTTTACTTTGGTAAGTTTTCGGAGACGGCATTGGTGACCCACTCCAGTACTCCTTCCTGGAAAATCCCATGGGTGGAGGAGCCTGGTAGGCTGCAGTCCATGGGGTCGCTAAGAGTCAGACATGACTGAGCTACTTCACTTTCACTTTTCACTTTTCATGCATTGGAGAAGGAAATGGCAACCCACTCCAGTGTTCTTGCCTGGAGAATCCCAGGGATGGGGGAGCCTGGTGGGCTGCCGTCTATGGGGTCACACAGAGTCAGACACGACTGAAGTGACTTAACAGCAGTTGGTAAGTTTTGACATAAGTTTATCCATGAAACCATCACCACACACATAAAAAAAGAGTGTAACTATTACTGCCTAGAAGTTTCTTTATACCCTTTTGTATTACCCTCAAGCAACTACTGCTCTGCTGTCTTTCAATAAAAATTAATTTGCATTTTCTGGAGTTGTATATAAGGAGTTATATAATATATATTCTATTGGTCTGGCTTCTTTCAGTCAGCATGATTTAAGTTCGACTCAAGTTAGTGAATCAACAGCTCCTTCCTTTTAAAATCTGAGTAGTATTCCATTGTGTGGACATACCACAATTTGTTTATCTGCTGATAGACATTTAGCTTGTTTTCTGTTTTGATTACTCCTATAAACAAAGTTGATATGAGCATTCATGAGCTGGCCTCTGTATGCATGTATGATTTTGTGGGGACTCACTTAGACCGCCAAGGTTGATAATGAAACTTATTATAAACTAAAGACATTTAAAATTCAACAGATGCAGAAAGAAGCCTTTTCGGAGCTTTCCTTATCTGACTAAAGGCAGAAGCTTCTGGGAGTGTCGTGAAGTCACTCAGTCAGGTCCGACTCTTCGTGACCCCATGGACTGTAGCCCACCAGGCTCCTCCATCCATGGAATTTTCTAGACAAGAGTACTGGAGTGGGTTGCCATTTCCTTCTCCAAAAGGAAGATTTTCTCCAGAAAATCTTCTTCCTGGGAGTGAGGCTGCCGTAAATACTTTCCTGGGAAGTTTAACTGGTCTGAAAAGAAATGAAGACCACTCACTCCTTTATAAGCAAACATCATCATAAGCTTTATCTCCCATTTGTTTTTCCTGTGAAACCTCTTTCCTCCTCGTTTTTCCCTCATCAAGTTAGGAGTATAAATGCCTATCTTTATTTCAAGAGCCACTTCTTTTGTGTGCTTCAACACACATATATCCACAAACTTTGTATTTTCTCCTGTTAATCTGTCTGTTGTCAGCTAAATTCACAAGCCACCAATCACTGAACCTAAGTTGGGAGAGGATAAGCTTTTTCCTCCCAACACTTTGATTTCTCTTGGCGGGAATTCTAGGGTGAAATAACTGGGTTATATGGTAAGTCCATGTTTAACATTTTAAGAAACTGCTGAACTTTTCCAAAGTAGCTGGATGTGAGAGGTTCAGTCCTAAAGTGTGCGGGTTCAGTGGTTTTTAGTATATTCACTGAGTTTTGGAACATCACCACTGTGTAATTTTAGAGTATATTTTCATCACTCCAAAAACAAGCAATTAACATTCACTTGGTTTTCCCTTCACACTAGCCCCTGACAGCCACTAATCTGCTTTCTGTCTGTATAGATTGCCTATTCTGGACATCTCATATAAATGGAATGCTACATTATGCAGCTTTTGTGGCCAGCTTCTTGCACTTGGTGTACTTTCAAGGTTCTTCCATGCTGCAGTGTGTTTTAGTGTCTCGTTCCTTTTTTAAAAAATAAACTTTTAAATAGTTACAGATTTATAGAAAAATTGAAAAGAGGGAGTTTCCATTTTCTCCACAGCTAGTCTCTCTGGTTGTTAACAACTTTCATTCATTTTGTGGTACATTTATCATTTTTCTTTGACTGCACCACGAGTCATGTGGGATCTTAGTTCCCCGACCAGGAATCAAACCTATGTCCCCTGCAGTAGAAGCACAAAGTCTTAATAACCACTGGACCACCAGTTCAGTTCAGTCGCTCAGTCATGTCCGACTCTTTGCGACCCCATGAATCGCAGCACGCCAGGCCTCCCTGTCCATCACCAACTCCCGGAGTTCACTCAGACTCACGTCCATCGAGTCGGTGATGCCATCCAACCATCTCATCCTCTGTCATCCCCTTCTCCTCCTGCCCCCGATCCCTCCCAGCATCAGAGTCTTTTCCAGTGAGTCAACTCTTCGCATGAGATGGCCAAAGTACTGGAATTTCAGCTTTAGCATCATTCCTTCCAAAGAATACCCAGGGCTGATCTTGTTCAGAATGGACTGGTTGGATCTCCTTGCCCCATTTATCATAGTTATTGAACCAACATTGTTGGGTCCTGGTTGATAATAAGCTAAAGCTCATACTTTGTTTAGATTTACTTCCTTCTTACCTAACAACCTTTATCTGTTTCTGGATCCATACAGGATTCTGCGTGACATTTCATTGTCCTGTCTCCTTAGTTCCTCCTTACTTTCCTTTTTAGTTGTTGCGGCCTCTTTGTGTTTTTGATGACTTTGACAGTTTAGAGGAGTACTGGTCACCTATTTGTAGAAAATTCCTTAGTTGGGACATGTCTGAAGTTTTTCTCGTGATTAAACTGGTTTTATGGGTCCTGGGGAGGGAGACCAGAGAGATAACATACCATTCCTGTTACATCGTATCAAAAGAGTGCATACCATCAGCATGACATCGCTGTTGATACTAACCTTGATGAAATATGTATGTTAGATTGCTCCACTGTAAAACTCCTCCCCACCCCAAACCCCCTTTCATACTGTACTTCTGGAAAGAAGTCAGCCTAGGGGAGCAGGGTGTTATGCGCTCCTCCATGAGAGTGGAGTGTCTTTGTAAATTATTAGGATTTCTTTTCCATGTATATTTATCTGTTCTCCCGCATTCATTTATTCAGTCATTTGGACTCATGGATATTTGTTTTGTTTGGATTATAATCCAGTGTTAACTTGGTTTTGTTGGTCTAGTTTTGGTTGTTGAGAACTTTCAGTTAGCTCCTGGGTCCCTAAGCACCATTGTATGTGTTTGGTGGTTTCTTGTTTGTTTGTTAAGCACTTTCTTTTTGATACTAGAAGATATTCCATAATCATCCTGTATAATTCTTGCTACAGTCTTAGAATCAGCCATTTCTCTATGGAGATTTGGCTCCTTTGGTTTGAGAATGGTATTAGAAGCCAAGATCTGGGCAGTAGTTATGACCTTTGCTACTGGGGTGCTTATTGCTTTCATCTTCTCTCCGCTGACAGAACAAGGGCACGCATGTGTATAGACTAACCTGTGTTATAAATGTCCATGAATATCAATGTGTAACCATCTATGTTAAGCTAAGTATTACTGATACTTCATTTCTTTTAATTGCTAAATATTCCATTGTGTTGCTATACCACAGTTTATCTGTTCTTCAGTTGATGGACATTTGGATGGTTTCCACTTTTTGAATATTGCAAATAATGCTGCTGTGAACATTCATTTCATATACAAGCCTTTGTGTAAGTATATATTCTCAGTTCTCTTGATAATATACTTAGGATAATTCTTGATGGAGGTGCTGAGTGATATGGCAACAATATATTTTGAGGAACTGCCAAACTATTTTCCAAAGTGACACGGCCGTTTTATATTCCTACTAGCGATGCATGAGGGTTTCAATTTCTCCACATTCTTGCCTGCAGTTATTTTCTGTCTTTTTATTTTAGTCATCCTAGAGGGTATGAAGGGGTATCATTATAATTTTGATTTGGATTTCCCTAATCGAATTTTTTTTCATGTGTGTATTTGCTATTGTTAGATCTTTTTTTTTTTTTTTTTGGTGAAGTCTTGTTTAAATCTTTTGAACATTTAAAAATGTGTTTTATCACTGAGTTTTGAAATTTCTAATATATATTCTGATAAAGGGTTTTTGTCAGATATTTTCTTTGCTTGCAGTCTCCAGTTTGTCTTCTTATGTTCTAAAGTGTCTTTCAAAGAATATTAGTGGTAATTCTTATTATCTTATTGATTTGCATAAACTGTGTCCTCATTCTTTAGTTACATTAAATCTTTTAACTTCAAAAATATTTCATTTTTTTAAAGCTTTCTAATGGCACCCCACTCCAGTACTCTTGCCTGGAAAATCCCATGGACAGAGGAGCCTGGTAGGCTGCAGTCCATGGGGTCGCTAGGAGCCAGACACAACTGAGCGACTTCACTTTCACTTTTCACTTTCATGCATTGGAGGAGGAAATGGCAACCCACTCCAGTGTTCTTGCCTGGAGAATCCCAGGGACGGAGGAGCCCGGTGGGCTGCCATCTATGGGGTCGCACAGAGTCAGACACGACTGACTCGACTTAGCAGCAGCAGCCACAGCAAAATGGATAGTTTAAAGCATATGCAAATGTAAAGAGCCCAGTATAATAGACTATCCCATAGACCTATCACCTGATGTTAACAACTATCAGTTTATAGTCAGTCTCATTTCCTCCCCCATCAGATAATTCTGAATAAATCTTACTAAATAAGTTTACTGATAATTATTTCGGCATGTATTTCTAAAATATAAGAACTAAGAAATAAACCAGTATCATCACACAAATTCATATTATAAAATTTGAAGCATTCAGATATTGTAGTTGCCCCACACATTTAAAAATGTTGTTTCCATTCGGTTTCTTTTTCTTTTTTTCCCCTCTGCCTCTTGATCTTTGGGTTACCCAGTCCTTTTTGTTTCTTATTTCCTTGCCATTTGTTAAGCTGCAGCTTTTGTTCCTGCCCGATCTTTTTGTTGATCAGCGGATTCATCCTTACATTATACTTTGGTTTCTCAGTCCTCTATAGCCCCGTGTATTGATAGGTAGATCTAGAGCCGTGGTCTTAATCTTGGCTGCATGTTACAATCAATTGGGGATTTTTATTAAAAAAAAAAAAAAAAAAATCTAGTGCTCAGGCTATATTGTAGACTAATTAAATCTGATCTCCAGGCTATTAGGACCTAGGCACAGTATTTTAGGCTTCTCAAGTGATTCTGCTGTGTTGGTAAGGTGGAGAACCACAAAAGGCTTGATCATACTCAGATTCCATTTCTCCTCCTCTCCTCCTCCTCTTCTTTTTAAGCAAGAATTATTCATAGGTGGAGGCACAGACTTTGGTCAGGAAGTGCATACCTGGTTTTCTCTTTCTGTGGTGTAGCAGCCATAGATTTTGAGAAATCTATTTCATGAAAGGCAAAGGGATTTTCTGATTTTATTATTTTTTCATTTATGAATTGAACCACTTTCATAAAAAGAAACTTTCTCAGATGAACTGTGTGGTTACCATGACATTCTGTTCTTTAAAAAATGGCAAGGTGAGTATTTGCTAATATTTATTTACCAACTTGAAGGTCTCCAGTAATAACTGATACTTTTCTTGAAACATTTTGAGTTTATAATAACACTTTCTGTTTCAGTCCATTTTTTGTTAGCTTTACTGTGGTCAAATTCTGGTCAAATTGTCTCATTTTTAGCCTCTGGGAGTTCTTTCAAGTTGGCTCCTGGGTCCTTTTGAAAATACACCTGCTGTCTTCATTATTAAAGCAAGGAAGCTGACGTATAAATAACACTGTGAACTACAAGTTTTCCTTATTTTTGTAAAGAAAATACACAGTGCTTAGATAAAATACCACACAAAAAGTCACAGTTTCAGTTGGCTAGGGGATTGAGCGGACGACTTTCTGAACATCCTTTAAGTTTTGGCTACACACATGTGGTGCACACAAAGAGGATGATACGGGCAGTGTTGTTTGCAAGCTAGTTTTGGGTACCTACCAGGTACACTGTGCGAACAGTTCATGACCATTTTTTCTTTTTTTAATGTCTGTGTAATTGGTAAAACTAATTTATCTATCTCATTTTGTGTATAGATTGTTTGTGGTCTCTTATTCTTACAAATAGGGCCCCTGGCTCCCTATTGTTTAATTAATATAGTTTTACTGAGCCGTTGTTCACATATCAAACAATTCATCTGTTTAAAGTGCACGATTCAGTGTTTTCTGCTATATTCAGACATGTACAACTGGAACCACAGTTAATTTTAGAATGTTTTTATCACCTCAAAAAAGAAATCCTGTACTCTTTAGCTATCACTCCCCCCACCCCCATCTCTCTCAGTCCTAAGCAGTCTCTAAACTTCCTCTCTCTATAGATTTGCCTGTTCTGGACATATCAGAAAATGTAGTCATTGTAGCCTTTGTGTCTGGTTTCTTTTACTTAGCAAAATGTTTTCAAGACTTCTTCATGTTGTAGTGTGTATTGCTTTTTATTGCTGAATAATACTGAGTCATATGGATATACCATGTTTGTTCATTCATCTGCCGTTGAATATTTGGGTTGATTGCATTTTTTGGCTGTTAAGAGTGATATTGCTTTGAACATTTACGTACAATTTTTTTTGCTGTGTGAACATATGTTTTCATTTCTTTTGCATATATACCAAGTAGTGAAATTGCTGAGACTGATGGTAACTCTGCTTAAGGTTTTGAGGAACTGCCAAACAGTTTTCCAGAGTGGCTGTACCATTTTACGTTCTTAACAGTAATGTATGGAACTTCTGGTTCCTCCACATTCTTTGACATTCTTGTTATTATCCAACTTTTTGATTATAGCTGCCCTAGTGGTGTAAAGTGACACCTCATTATGGTTTTGGTTTGCATTTCCCTTATGACTCATGTTGGATGTCAAGCATCTTACATGTGCTAATGTATGTGAAGAATTGAAAGAGTATTTGGAGGTTAGTTTCTGTGTGTACATAGAGCTGCCCGTGACATGGGTTCTCTGTTGCTCTGTAGAATTTCCAGTCTAATTGTTTGCAAAGTCCTGTAATTGTTTGCAAAGATAGCACCGTGAAGTACATTCTAATTCGAAAGTGAATAGATAAATGGCCTATTATAGGAAAGACAAGACCCACAGTTAAGTATAAGGTACTTACTGTGTGGAGGATGGGGGAGGGTGTGTTTGTTCAAAAAGCTGCCATAACAAATTTCCGCAGACTTTGAGAGCTAAGAGAGAACTGTCATCTCCCACAGTTCGGGAGGGCAGCAGTCTGGAATCAGTGGTGGCGAGTCTCTCCGAGCTTCTGGAGGCTGCCGGCAGTCGTGGGTGTCCCTGGGCTTGCAGTTGCATCATCCTGGTCTCTGCTAGGTGGCCCTGTGGTGCTGCTCCCCCTGTGTGTTTTGTTTCCAGTTTCCCCTCTTCTTCAGCGGGTGCCAGTCATTGGGTTAGAGGCCATTCACAGTACTGGTGGGGCTTCCCTGGTGACTCAGATGGTAAGGAATTCAGCTGCAATGCGGGACACCCAGGTTCAATCCCTGAAAGGGGAAGCTCCCTTGCAGGAGGGCATGGCAACCCACTCCAGTGTCCTTGCCTGGAGAGTTCCATGGACAGAGGAGCCTGGCGGGCTACAGTCCATGGGGTTGCAATGAGTTGGACATGACTTAGTGACGAAACCACCTCTGGTACCTGTGGACATGGATTTTTAACAGACACTCTTTAACCTAGAACAAGAGACTGAGGGACGGCATTCTAGACAATAATAAGAACCAATAAATGTTCTGTTTTTAAAATTGATGAGAGATGAGGTTGGAGAGTAATTCGTGATAATGTTTTGAACCATATTAAATTGCATGGGGTTTTTTTTTTTTCCCCCCTGAGAGCCAAGGGGAGGTTCAAGGGTTTTAAATTTAAAATTCACATAGTATAGTGGCTGTGTTTGTTGTATTCATGGCTGAATATTAATTTTGAAATAGCTTTTCTATATTTGAGGAAATCACCAGGTTATGAATCTTCCAACCCATCTTAAAAATTGGTGTTCAAATTTTTAGCACCCCCTGCTACTAGGATGTAGAGAGCTGACCATGGTTTTGCTTCTAAAATATACCCCTATAAAATAGACTTCGATTCAGTGAGCAGTAAGAGACGTGGAGTTGCCATGTGGACAGCAAGTACATGGAGTTGGTACATGGAGTTTTAAACTGACCAAGTAGAAGCCACGGAACATACAGATTCCAAACCAAATATGTGCTAGATGTGGTGAGCTGTAGACAGGACTCTGGGAATCTCTGAAGTTGAAGGAAGCACAGAGGAATAGTTTGAAGAGCAGAAAATTGAGACCCACCTCTTCTCAGAGCCCCAGCATCTTCTTAAACCCCAGGTGACCCTGGTTGGTGGATAAATAGAACTTCTAAGAGGTGAATTTGCTATTTTATAGATTTGATTTCCTGAAAAGCTGACAGTTAATTAAATTGTCTTCCTCAAGTATAACTTCTGTTTGACTTTTTTTGGGGCTGTGCTGGGTCTTAGTTGTGGCATGTGGAATCTAGTTCCCTGACCAAGGATCAAACCTGGGCACCCTGCACTGGTAGCGCAGTCTTAGCCAGTGGGCCACCGAGGAAGTCCCTCGCCTTGACTGTCGATAGAACTTTGTTATTTATTAAAACCTTTACAGTTACTTACGCATGTCCACTTCCAGTCCCAGTTTATCAGTAATAGATGCTATCTAAGTTGGTACCCAGATCTTTCTAAACAGCATGAGTGAAGAAGGATCATGTTACAGTGCAAGGCGTGCAATCTGGGTGAAAAGCTCGTGCAGCAGAATTTGGTACTGAAAGCAATACTCAGGGGCTTAGTTAGCAGTTTTTAAGTATAGCAAATATATGTCTGAGCTCCAAGTAAAGCCTTGATTTTGAACACACACTGCCTGAGACTGAGAGCCTGGGTGAGTGTGGGGTCACCCTGGGGGACCTCCTGCCCCACCTGACCAAAGCATTTCAGAATGGGGAAATGCCAAGGACATTTGTATAGGCTACGTTTGTCACTAACTTGGCAGTGCTGTGATGGCTTGTCCACACCACTGGTCAAAAGCAGCTAAACTTCTGACATACATGTTTGTCACAGGGAACACTTAAGCCATGGAGGGAAAGGATTTCACTTGACTTTTATCCCCAGGCCACCCTTCTAGTCCCCTGTCCTTGTCTCAGCGGTGTCTGTGCAGTGCTGTTACGGTGGATTGGTGTGGGTAGACTCTTTCCTTCCTCTGCCCAGTCCCTGAATAATTCATGGGTGTGGCTTTGCCATTTGTTCAGTTGAACCAAAAACATGTTCCATTTTAAAGATGATTTAAAGATGGTCATTAAGGAATAAGCCAGATTTTTGGTTCAAACATTCAGTTTGTTCAGTTGAAAAAGAATGTGTTTTATTTTAAAGATGGTTATTAAGGAATTAACCAATTTTGGGTTCAATTGTTTCTCTAGCACTCTCCAGTGAGAGTCTTAAAATAGGACAGGAGAACCTTCGTTTTCTTTCTTTCTTTCATTTTTTTTTTTTTTTTGTGGCCTTGAGTCATGTAGGATTTTAGTTCCCTGACCAGGGGTCAAACCATGCCCTCTGCAGTGGAAGCTTGGAGTCCCAACCATTGGACCGCCAGGGAATTCCCAACTCTCATTTCTTGGTATTACCTTTTTGGAAAACAGTGTAAAGACCAATATAATCCAATTTAATGACCTCTTTTCTTCCCTGATTGCAAGATTACTTGTTCATTGTAGAAAATTGAGAAAGTGACAAGAAGAAAAAGCCTTTTTCTCGATGGCCACATTGTAATGTTGGACTCCAGGTTTAGTCTAGTATGGTAGGTGCTTTTACAAGGTTGGGTCATGTCTGTTTATATCCTGTTATGTTTTAAGATTTTCTGTATTGGAAATTTGGGCTATGAAGTACATATCATAAAATAGGCCCCTTTAAAGCATACAATTGGGCTTCCTGGGAGCTCAGATGGTAAAGAATCTGCTTGCAATGTGGGAGACCTGGGTTTGATCCCTGGGTCAGGAAGGCCCCTTGGAGAAGGGAATGGCAACTCACTCCAGTATTCTTGTCTGAAGAATCCCATGAACAGAGGAGCCTGGCAGGCTACAGTCCATGGGGTTGCAAAGAGTCGGACAGGACTGAGCGACCAACACTTCTTTCACTTGCAGTGTTTTTTAGTGTATTCACAAGGCTGGGAACCATCACCGCTATCTAATTCTGGAACATTTTCGTTATCCCAAAGAGTAAATAAACTCACAGCATTTACAGGCACTGCCCTTCCCCTTCTAGCTTCTTCGCAGCTGCTGGCAGCCATTAATCTGTTTCTATGGATTTGCCTATTCTAGATATTTCATGTAAATGGAATTATACGTATCCTCTTTGACTTAGCCTGCTATTCTCTAGGTGCGTCTATGTTGTAATATGTACTTCATTTCTTCTTTTTTTTTTAATTAATTTTTGGCTTCACTGGATCTCTGCTGCTGCACATGGGCTTTCTCGTTGCAGAGAGCAGGGGCTACTCAGTAGCTGTGGTAGGCTTCTCATTGTAGCGACTTCTCTTATTGAGGAGCACAGGCTCTAGGGCGCACGGACTCCAGGAGTTGTGACTCACAGCCCTGGAGCACAGGCTCAGTACTTGTGGTGCACGGGTTTAGGCGCCCCTCAGCATGTGGAGTCTTCGGTATATTCCCGTACCAGGGATTGAACCCATGTCTCCTGCATTGCAAGGCAGATTCTTAGCCACTGGACCACCAGGGAAGCCCTACTGCATTTTTTTCCTATAGCTCTGATAATATTCTAGTGCATGAATATATCATGTATTGTTGACCTGTTCATTAGTTCCAGTTACTATAAGACCCCATAGACCCAGTAGAAGAACTCCTGTGGATCTGGAGGACTAATTCTTATGGGAAATATTTTATCAGTATTTACTTTGGAATCAACCTTTATTTTTCTTCTCCAGATGCTATTTTTTTACTTTTAAATAAGCTTTAATTGGGGAAGTGGGACGGTCTGCTACCACTTTTGAAGGCCTCTACAATTTTGAACATTTTTCACCTCTTTTAGATAAGTCATTTCTTTTATTTCCCACAGGAATTCTGAAAAGTTTTATTTTACTCATTCTCACAAAATCAGGGGGAAATTTTTTTTTTTTACATGTAAAGTGCACCATCTACTGTATTCCGATAAGAAAGGCTTCCATTTTGAATAGACAAAATGGGAACCTAATTCTCTGCTTAGTTTCACATTTCTGATGCCTGGAAAACATTTTCTACTGGCTAGTTTCCCATTTCATGTATCATAAGCCTGGTTTCTCCTCCACTTACCAGATAGGTCTAAGGAAGGGCCGTAGGTGCGTTTGTGTCCTGATCCGCAACCTCTAGCCCTGCACACTTTGTGTCAGATATCTGGCCGGGCAGCATAGGGTGGTAGGGGTTTTTCTGGAAGCTAGCAATTTTAATTATTATTGTTCAGTTGCTAAGTCCTGTCCAACTCTTTGCAACCCCATGAACTGCAGCATGCCATGCTTCCTGTCTTTCACTGTCTTCCTGAGTTTGCTCAAATTTATGTCCATTGAGTCAGTGATGGCCATCCAACCAGCTCGTCCGTTGCTCCCCTTCTCTTTTCCTCAGTCTTTCCCAGCATCAGGGTCTTTTTCAATGAGTTGGCTCCTCTCCTCAAGTGGCCAAAGTATTGGAGCTTCAGCACCAGTCCTTCCAATGAATATTCAGGGTTGATTTCCTTTAGGATTGATTGGTTTGATCTCCTTGCTCTTGGATAAGAATCTAAAGAGTCTTATCTAGCACTGCAGTTCGAAAGCATCAATTCTTCAGTGCTCAGCCTTTTTAGACCCAAATCCCACATTCACACATGTCTACTGAAAAAACCGTAGCTTTAACTATACAGACGTTTGTCAGCAAAGTGATGTCTCTGCTTTTTAATACACTGTCTAGGTTTGTCATAGCTTTTCTTCCAAGGAGCAAATGTCTTTTAATCTTGTGGCTCCAGTCACCATCCTTAGTGAAATCGGACACTTTCCATTTTTTCCCCATGTATTTGCCATAAAGTGATGGGACCAGATGCCATGATCTTTTATTTTGAATGTTATGTTAAGCCAGCTTTTTCACTCTTCTCTTTCCCCTTCATCAAGAGGCTCTTTAGTTCCTCTTCACTTCCTGCCATTAAAGTGGTATCATCTGCATATCTGAGGTTGTTGATATTTCTCCTGGCAGTCTTGATTCCAGCTTGTGAGTCATCCAGCCCAGCATTTCATATGTACTCTGCATATAAGTTAAAAAAGCAGGGAGACAGTACTCCCTTCCCAATTTGGAACCAGTCCATTGTTCCAGGTTCGGTTCTAACTCTTGCTTCTTGTCCAGCATACAGGTTTCTCAGGAGGCAGGTAAGGTGGTCTGGTATTCCCATCTTTTCAAGAATATTCCACAGTTTGTTTTGATCCACACAGTCAAAGGCTCTAGCATAGTCAATGAAGCAGAAGTAGATGTTTTTTTGAAATTTCCTTGCTTTTTCTGTGACCCAGTGGATGTTGGCAATTTGATCTCTAATTCCTCTGCTGCTGCTGCTTCTACTGCTGCTGCTAAGTTGCTTCAGTGGTTTCCGACTCGATGCGACCCCAGAGACAGCAGCCCACCAGGCTCCCCCGTCCCTGGGATTCGCTAGGCAAGAATACTGGAGTGGGTTGCCATTTCCTTCTCCAAAGCATGAAAGTGAAAAGTCAAAGTGAAGTCGCTCAGTTGTGTCTGACTCTTAGAAATCCCATGGACTGCAGCCTACCAGGCTCCTCCACCCATGAGATTTTCCAGGCAGGAGTACTGGAGTGGGGTGCCATTGCCTTCTCCGTCTACCTTTTCTAAATCCAGCTTGAATATCTCAAAGTTCTCTCCATTCACATACTGCTGAAGCCTAGCTTGAAAGACTTTGAGCATTACTTTGCTAGCTTGTGAGATGAGTACAATTGTGCAGTAGTTTGAGCATTCTTTGGCATTGCCTGTCTTCGGGACTGAAATGAAAATGACCTTTTCCAGTCCTATGGCCACTGCTGAGTTTTCCAAATTTGCTGGCATATTGACTGCAGCTTTTCACAGCATCATATGTTAGGATTTGAAATAGCTCAGCTGGAATTCCATCTCCTCCACTAGCTTTGTTCGTAGTGATGCTTCCTAAGGCCTACTTGACTTCTCACTCCAGGATGTCTGGCTCTGGATGAGTGACCACACCATCATGGTTATCTGGGTCGTTAAGAGCTTTTTTATATAGTTCTTCTGTGTATTCTTGCCACCTCTTCTTAATCTCCTCTGCTTCTATTAGGTCCATATTGTTTCTGTCCTTTATGTGTCTATCTTTGCAAGAAATGTTCCCCTGGTGTCTCCAATTTTCTTAAAGAGATCTCTAGTCTTTCTCATACTGTTGTTCTCCTCTGTTTCTTTGCATTCTTCACTCAAGAAAGCTTTCTTATCTCTCCTTGCTGTTCTCTGGAACTCTGCCTTCAGTTGCGTATGTCTTTCCCTTTCTCCTTTACCTTTCACTTCTCTTCTTTTCTCAGCTATTTGTAATGCCTCCTCAGACAACCACTTTGCCTTCTTCCTTTTCTTTTTCTTGGGGATGGTTTTGGTCACCACCCCCTGTTCAGTGTTACGAACCTCCATCTATACTTGTTCAGGCACTCTGTCTACAAGTCCCTTGAATCTTTTCATCACCTCCACTGTACAATTTTAAGGGATTTGATTTAGGTCATAGCTGAATGGCCTTGTAGTTTCCCTACTTTCTTCAATTTGAGCCTTGAATTTTGTAATAAAGAGCTGATGATCTAAGCCACATTCAGCTCTTGGTCTTGTTTTTGTTGACTGTTTAGAGCTTCTCCATCTTCTGCTGCAAATAATCAATCTGATTTCAGTATTGATCATCCTGTGATGTCCATGTTTAGAGTCATCTCTTGTGTTGTTGGAAGAGCGTGTTTGCTATGACTGGTGTGTTCTCTTGGCAAAACTCTGTTAGCCTTTGCCCTGCTTCATTTTGTACTCCAAGGCCAAACTTGCCTGTTACTCCAGGTATTTCTTGACTTCTTCCTTTTGCATTTCAGTCCCCTATGATGAAAAGGATACATTTTATTTCGGTGTTAGTTCTAGAAGGTCTTGCAGGTCTTCACAGAATCATTCAACTTCATCATCTGCAGCATTAGTGGTTGGGGCATAGACTTGGATTACTGTGATGTTGAATGTTTTCCTTGGAAAATAACTGAGATCATTCTGTCTTTTTGGGGACTTCAACTAAGTACTACATTTCAGACTCTTTTGTTGACTCTGAGGGCTACTCCATTCGTTCTTAGGGATCCTTGCCCACAATAGTAGATACAAGGGTCATCTGAATTAAGTTCGCCCAGAGCTGTCCATTTTAGTTCACTGATTCCTAAATGTCGATGTTTACTCTTGCCATCTCCTCTTTGACCACATCCAATTTATCTTGATTCATGGACCTCGCATTCCAGGTTCCTATGCAACATTGTTCTTCACAGCATTGGACTTGACTTTCACCACCAAATACAACCGCAGCTGGGTGTTTCTGCTTTGACTCGGCCTCTTCACTCTTTCTGTAGTTACTTCTCTGCCCTTCTCTAGTAGGATATTGGACACCTACTAACCTGGGGGGCTCATTTTTCAGTGTCATATCTTTTTGTGTTTTCATACTGTTCATGGGTTTCTCAAGGCAAGAATTCTGAAGTGGTTTACCATTCCCTTCTCCAGTGGACCACATTTTGTCAGGCCCTAACTAGCAGGGACATGCTCTTCAGCCCTGGTTGTCCCACTGCTGGTCCTCGTTGATTGTGTGAAACCTTCACTGCTGTCGAGTGTTGATCAGAGGGTGGCCCGGGGTAGAGGCAGAGGCCCTGCTGGAGTGGCTGGGAAGGGGGTTCAGGGGTGGCTGGAGCCAGTGTTGGAGGACACCCAGGAATGGAGGGCTCCTCAGTCTCTCTGCTGCCAGTGGCTGCCCTGGGGCCAGTCCGCTGCCAGTTTAGCTATAGGCTATATGAATGTGAATCTTAAGATATCCTGCTGATCTCTGACTTGGTGTTTGTCAAACCAGCTCCCTCTAACTGGATCCCCCAAATGCTTATTCTCACTCCAGCCCCACTCACTAGGGGGTGTATGACAGTTCAGTTCAGAGTAGAAATAGGGGTTTGCTGTGTTTATTTTAATCACAGTATGCGTTCGTTTTGCAGCTTTAAGAAAAATTAACTATTTTTTCTATAATCTATAACTATAATGTATTGCCAAGGTCCTTCCTAGGGCCTAGAAGCAGTTCATGCAAGCAAGTACTTAGAAGCTTAAAGAAATTACTGGGAAATTGAACTTCTGATATTTACCTTAATGAGAAAGAAGGCAGATATTGAGGGAAAAGGAAAGTTTTTATTATAGTGTCCTCTTTTTGCCTTGGGTCGGAAAAAGTAGATAAGTCACTTCATTAGTTATTGGCGTTTACGCAGAAGTATATTGGCAGCTTCATCAGGCTTCTGAGCCCATGTCTTCCCCTTTTGCTGTAGTTGTTTGGAGTGGTGATCCTGGCTGTATCCACTTGGATTGCTTCTATGCTTTGATTGTGAATAATGCTGCTGTGAACATAGGTGTACGGATATCTCTGACTCCCTGCTTTCCATTCTTCTGGGTAGGTATCCAGGAGTGCAGCTGTTGGATCGTATGGTAATTCTATTCTTTTATTAGATTTTGAGGAACTGCCATACTGTTTGCTGTAGAGGCTGCACTCTTTTACATTCCTCCCAGCATGTATGAAAGTTCTAATTTTTCTACATCTTGCCAAGATATGTTATTTTCATTTTTAATTTTTTTTGTTATAGCCATTCTAGTGGTACGAAGTGTTATCTCACTGATTTTGATTTGCATTTCCTTAATGACTAATGGTTTTGAGCATCTTTTCATGTGGCACACAAACTTCTAAAAACATCCAGAAGGACCCACCCAAGCTGACAGTGGTTTCTTTTAGCACTTGGGGGAATAACTGGTTTGAAAGTCATTACCTAGTCAATAAGAAACCTAACTTTGCATCACTTAGAGAGTGTGTGTGGTAGGTGTGTGTAGCCATTATTTCTGTTAGTAAAACTATAGAACAAGTTCATGCTGGTTAATATCTTCATCTGATTGAGGTACCTAAAAATAAACTGAGCACTTGAACAGGGTGGGGAGGTTTATTGACCCAAAGAATTGATATAGTTCTTTGCCTTCTGAAAGATGATTTTGATCTTGCTGCAAAGTAAGGATTAGATTGCTTCAGTCTGAACCATTATACATCTTCTCATTGTACAGGGAAATGAGGCAGTGTATTTGACCAAGGGCTCAAGAGTGTGAGCTCTGAATCTGACAGCTGGGGTTTAAATCATTTCTCCATCACTTCACTGTCTATCCAGCTTCAAATACTGTATAACTTCTCATGTCTAATTTACCCATCTGTAAAATGGGATGTTACCTCCATGGGGTTTGTGTGGATTAAATGAGTTAAAATAGATGAAACATTTGGGACAGTGCTACCACTAGAAAACACTCAAATGTTATTACTCGTAATTTATTACCAAAAAAGGGCCAGTGTAGTTGGAGCGAGAGTGCCAGAGATGATGGGCCCCTCACCTGGAGTCTTCAGGGCTCTCATTAGGGGCTTTGTGGATTTTGTTGTTGTTGTTTTGTTTGTTTTTTGGCCACCCCACGGGCATGTGGGATCTTAGTTCTCCAGAAAGGGATCGAGCATGCACTCCTTGGATTGGAAGCATGGGAATTCTGAAGCACCAGGGAAGTCCTTATTAGGGACTTTGGATTGTATCCCAAGTACAATGAGTTGATTAGCTCAGCTTTTAAAAATTAGTCTAGCCCAGTGCTGTCCAACAGAAAGCCCGTTCAGGCCACTTATATAGTTTAAAATTTTCTAGTAGCCATGTTAAAAAAGCAAAAGAGAAATGAAAAGTATTTTTGATATTTTATTTAACCCAGTGTATTACAGTTTTAACATGTAATTAGTATTTTTAAAATTGAGATTTTGTATTTTTTGTACTAACTAGCTGTTCAAAGTCTGCTGTTTGTTTTATACTTAAGTGCATCTTGGACATGGATTAGCCACATCCCCAGTGCTTAATAGCTACATGTAGACTTTGGATGATGAAGATCTATTATGAGAACAACTGGAAACAAAAGTGAATGTGGGAGACAACATGGGAGCATGTTGCAGAGAGAGATCTGGAGGCAGTGTGGTGGCAGAGAAGAAAGCAGCTGGCAGGCCCAGGGCATTAGGTAGGAGGCAGCTTGTGTAGGTGGACTTCCGTTGATGAGCTTGAGGGAAATGCAGGTGCAGTTACCAAGGCTGAGTGCACGGTTCCTAGCGTACGTGACTGTAGATGGTCTTGCCAACTTACTGTGAAATGTAGTAACAGAGGAGAAAGGGACTCACTACTGGGCTTGGACCCAGGTGTCAGGTTTCAAGCATCGCCTGAAGAAGATGATCATCTTCCTCTGTGACTTCGAGGTCTGTGTGAGTAGAGGGTAACTTGGACTGTTTTTGCGCTCAATTGCTCTAATCCCATGACTTTTATGGAATCCTAAATTACAGTCGCCTCCCCATGTAAGAGAGTGTATCTTGTGACAGTTGAGGATGGCTAGAAAGTTGTGAGGACTAGGAGATCTGTGTGCTACACTGGAGGCTGAGATTCCCCCTGGATGTTTATTCAGTTTAGCCACTCTGTTGTGTCCAACTCTTTGTGAACCCATGGACTGCAGCATGCCAGGCTTCCCTATCCTTCACTGTCTCCCAGAGTTTGCTCAAACTCATGTTCATGGAGTCCATTCACTGAGTCAGTCCATCGTCCATTGAGTTGATGATGCTATAGAACCGTCTCATCCTCTGTTGCCCTATTCTCCTGCCCTCAGTCTTTCCCAGCATCAGGGTCTTTTCCAGTGAGTCGGCTCTTTGCATTAGATGGCCAGAGTATTGGAACTTAAGCATCAGTCCTTCCAACAAATATTTAGGGTTGATTTCCTTTAGGATTGACTGCTTTGATCTCCTTGCTGTCCAAGGGATTCTCAAGAGTCTAGCATCACAGTTCAAAGGCATCAATTCTTTGCTTGGCCTTTTTTATTGTCAAGCTTTAACATCCATACATGACTACTGGAAAAACCATAGATTTGACTATGCAGACTTTGTCAGCAAAGTGATGCCTCTGCTTTTTAATATGCTGTCTAGGTTTGTCATAGTTTTTCTTCCAAAGAGCAAGCGTCTTTTCATTTCATGGTTGCAGTCACCATCTGCAGCAATTTTGGAGCCCAAGAAAATAAAGTCTATCATTGTTCTATGGTTTCCCCTTTCTAAAGCATCTAGCTGTGGGTTTTGTTTGTTTTGTGTTTGGCTGTGCCGTGGGATCTTGATTCCTTGACCAGGGATTGAGCCCTGGCCCTTGGCATTGAGAGTGTGGAATCCTGACCACTGCGCTGCCGGGGAATTTGCTCCCTCTAGGTTTTCAGTGATGAAGATGATGTGCAACATGGCTTGTCAGGTTGGCAGTGATCTGGTCTTTCTGTGTGTGTTGATCCCCTTGAGTTGAAAGTCCATTTCACAGGAATGGTTTGAATGTTACCCAAGTAGTTATAATGGTAACATTTAAGAGAAATATATATTAAGGTAGATATTTTTAAAAATTATCTTGTATTTGAAATTTGTACCATTATTTATTAGAAATGTAATTGGTACATGCAGTATAGAATTTTTGTTTTTTTAATTAATGTAGCTGGTTGTCTGTAGACAGATGTAAGAGAACAAAGTTCCTGGGGTGATTTATCCATATCTGGCAACAACTGGTTCCTGTTGCCGTAAAATGTGTTGAGCTGTATTTGTAGAAAGTTCCTTTCATGTCTGATGGCTTTTCTTCTGCTCCTGTGGGAATGAAGAATAGGCAGAATGACTTCATTCTTACAACCTCTCCTCAAAGATTGAGTTTGATTTTGTGTTCGGGAGGCTGTTGTTTTTGTGTGTGTGTCTGCGTGTGAACAAAGTGTGCTGGGGCAAAAGTATTGAATATCCTACTTTTAGTTTTAATTTTACTGGCTTTTATAATGCTTGTGACTTTGCACGTGTACTTTTTTTAAATGTGTGTGTGTCACTTCACTTGTGTCCGACTCTTTGCAACTCTATGGTCTGTAGCCTGCCAGGCTGCTATGTCCTTGGGATTCTCCAGGCAAGAATACTGAAGTGGGTTGCCATGCCCTCCTCCAGGGGATCTTCCCAGCCCAGGGATCAGACCTGCTTCTTTGTCTCTTGCTTTGGCAGATGGATTCTTTACCACTAGTGCCACTTGGGAAGCCCTTTTTATATCTTTTCATGATAAATATTTCTTTATATCACTGTAGACTTTTTAGTGAATCTAGAATTTGTTTCCTTTGCTCCCACTGAAGAGGGTGCCTAGACTGTATCCCCAACACTATCCTATCATCTTCAGAAACGCACACGTTCAGTAAGGAGGACTTGGAATCTAGGGTCATGCATGTCTTATCCATTATCTGGAGCACGGGAGCCAGTATAACATTTAGGAAGAGGTTACTTGAGACACTCCTTACGAATAATCACATCACTATGGTTAATAATCACTAATCTTGTGGGAGAATAAAGATCAGTGAAGAGATCATGAAATGACATTGCTTTCTCTTCCAGGATTAGCTCAGCTCAGGTGCTGTGGAAATGGGGACACTTTTCACAGTCTTGAGGGTATGGCTGGAGCAAGTGTGTGAGGGAGATGTGGGCAGTACCAGATCATTGATTACCTCCTGCACCAGGTAGAAGTTTGGCATTTTGAAGACACCGAAGAGAAGTAACTTCCAGCAGGAGGGCAGTTACTGGGCTGGAAGAAAGAATTCAATCAGACCCTTGCTTCAGATGATTCAGAATTGATGGGACCTGAGCAGTGGGTGTAAAGAATAAGTCATCAGCAGTAGATACATCTGCAGAGCATGGATTACACCACACCCATAGGCGGTCAGGCTTCCCTGTTGACCCAGTGGTAAAGAATCCGCCTGGCAATGCAGGAGGTACAAGAGACGTGAGTTCGATCCCTGGGTCAGGAGGATCCCCTGGAGAAGAAAATGGCAACCTACTCCAGTATTCTTGCCTGCAGATTCCATGGACAGAGGAGCCTGGCAAGCTGCAGTCCATGATGAGGTCACAAAAGAGTCGGACACAACTTACCAACTAAACAACAGCAACCATAAGGGGTCAGCTGAAATATGGTTTTAGGGAGGGTGGAAGGAGGACTTCTGTGGCAGAGGAAATCTGATGTGTAAAGTTCAAAGGAAGATTTTCAGTTCTTTATTTTGGTATTCTAGATTGAAGAGAGGCAAGAAGAACTGTTGATTATGATGGTTTCACGAATGTATACACAGAGGCAAAACTGATCAAATTTTGTGCAGTTCGTTGGGCTTCAATAATATTTCAGGGTTTAAAAAAACAAGGCTGTTATCCAGTAATATCGACCTTAGTTATTTTTAACAGCTTTATTGAGATAAAATTCACATACTGTATAATTCACCCATTGAAAGTGTACAGTTCAGTAGTTTCGAATGTTAACAGGCACGTACAGCCGTCACCGCTGTCTGTTTTAGAACATTCCCGTCCCCTCAGAGAGAAACTTCTAGCTTTGTCCTCCACCCCCACCTGCCCTATATAAACACTTGTTTACTTCTTGTCTCCATAGAGCTCTCCGTAACAGATACTTCATATGCGATATGTGGTCTTCGTGACATGTCTCTACAACATATCTCTACAGCGTGGATGAACCTTGCAAACCTTATGTTAAGTGAAAGAAGCCAAAGTTTTCCAAGGTTCATTCACGTTGTAGAGACATGTCAGTTCTTCATTCCTTTTTATGGCCGAATGAAATTTCATTGAGTAGCTGTTCCACAATCTGTTTATCCATTCATCAGCTGATGCACACTTACATTGCTCCACTTCAGTCTGTTATAAGTTTAATTCTTACTGCTCTCTGATGGCAAGCAATGATCTTTGCAGTTATCCTGTTATTCTTTCCTTGCTGTTTTCTACATTTGGATGAATATTTTAAAATAACGTTGAACATTTGGGATTTTTAAGTCCTAAATGTATAAAAAGGAAGAATTTGACCAAGACATTTCCTATGAGGCTTTAATTTACTTCAATACTTTCTTTTTCCTCCAGGAATTTAAACTCTCCAGTCATAGAGAAATATTTCCTTTCGGGTTTGAGTAAAATAAATGTACTTAGAAATAAGAATTGGGGTTTAAGAGATTCAAGAAAATGTTGGAAATGAGCAGTGCAAGAATTTTTGTTTTTAACTTCTACACAAGGCTGTTTAAAAGAAAACATTTAGTGGCTGAGCTAGATGGCTGCTGCTGCTGCTAAGTCACTTCAGTCGTGTCCGACTCTGTGCGACCCCATAGATGGCAGCCCACCAGGCTCCTCTGTCCATGGGGTTTTCCAGGCAAGAGTAGTGGAGTGGGGTGCCATTGCCTTCTCCGGAGCTAGATGGGAGAGATGGAAAATATAAGATGTTCTAGGAGCGGAGAGGAGACAAGAACCTAGGGGTGGATGGTTTCTGTGTCAGATACTAGGAACCTTTGTCCTTCTTCCTAGTGAATGCAGGGTGAGTCACAACGTTAGAACTAATCAAGTGGAAGTTGTGTTTATTCTGTGAGAGTTCCGTGGGTTGCAGTGTCGTGATAGAATTGAGTAGTCCTGTAGCATGTCTGGGTGCCTACCTGGTAGATTTAGAACTGGTTACCATGGCATTGCTCAGTCATTTAGGGGTTGGAAAACCCTTCTGGGATTTGTGAATCTGACGAGGTTACCGACAGTAGACAGACTTCTCCCATCTCTCAGTTGTGATCACCCCCATAAAGCTTTGAGTTGGCATCCATATATGTCTAGGTCAAAACCGCCTAGGTTGTGTTGTTAAATTGTTCTCATCTATGTACCAAGATTGATGCTTGACTTTTTTAGAGTTATAGTTTTTTTTTTTTCTTCTGGTTTTAGAGTCAGGTTTACATATAATAAAAATTTTTTACATATGATAAAAATTTACCATTTTTAACGTATAAGGGCTATAGTTTCTAATTCCTAGAGATTTTACACATGGGATAGTTGACAACCAGTAGCATTTATCGTGACTTAGGAATAAGGTGAGTAAATCTTAGAAGCAATTTTGTTTTGAATATACTAAACTTTATATAATATATGCAGTGAAAAACTTGGACATTTCCTCAATTTTAGTTAAAAACTTACTTGTATTTATTTATGTCTGTATGTATATCACACATAAATACATACTGTTTGTGTGTGTACATATATCAGTGTATATATACATACATCACTTTGCCAGCGGGCCTTTTGGAGACAGGAGTTTCATGAGCATTGTTGCAGGTTTAGTCAGCGTTGTTTATAAGTCATGAGCATTTAACTTTCATGGTGATTTCTCTTAATAGTAAAAGTTAATGTAGTATAAGCTAAATTATGTGACAACTACTGTATTTAGTGAAAAAATTGCCTTTAGGGAAAATTAATGATGTTTGTTTAAATTATCGTACTAAATTAGCACTTAACCCCTATTTTCTACACGCCTCTTCCACCATCTCTAGCCGCCTCAGTACCCCTGCCCCTCAAGATACCCAAGTTGTCTTGAAGTGAAGTGAAGTCTCTCAGTCGTGTCCAGCTCTTTGCGGCCCCATGGACTGTAGCCTACCAGGCTCCGCCATCCATGGGATTTTCCAGGCAAGAATACTGGAATGGGCTGCCATTTCCTTCTCCAGGGGATCTTCCCAACCCAGGGATCGAACCCGGGTCTTCTGCATTGCAGACAGATGCTTTACTATCTGAGCCACCAGGGAAGCCTTAAAGCTCTACTATTAGAGTGACTTTCATTTAAAAGCTAAATTTTAAATGGCAGATGTCTTCCCTGATGTTTTAATTATTTAAATTGGAATGAGTTAAATATTTTTTAAGAATTCTGTTAAGTGACACAGAAAACCATTTATTGGTATTATTAAAAATTTTTGTAGTTTAAAAAATATAAGTAGATTTCTGTTTAAAGTTTTTTTTTTTTTTTAAGGTATTACGTGTTGTATATTACCTATTTCATGGCATTATGGAAGGTTTCCTGTTCTTTGGCCCTTATTAAAAATTATGTCTCATCCAACATTACATGCATAGCAAACTTATCTCTAGAACAGGTAAACACTGTTATCAGAATACTGTTCCTATTAAGTTATACTAGTATTTCCTCCTGAGAACTAGTCACTTCATTTATGAACTATTTGAATGTCTTTTTTAGGTACTGGGGATAGTACAACAAACAAAAGACATTCCCATTCACACTGAGCATGCTTTCTGGTGACTGAGACAGACAAATTAAATTTTAGGTAGTCAGTTAAGTGTTATGAGTTAAAAACAAAAAACCAAACAAATGAAGCTTTATGATTTAAACAGTAGCTGTAATTTGAGACAAAGATCATTGTGCTTCTAGACCTCACCCACAGGAAATTCACCATGTCAAAGCTTACCTGTGAAAATACTAACAGTTCCATTCACAAATAGGGGTTAACCTTATTTAAAATGGAAAAACAATTAAAAGTTCATCTCCAGACAAACCTTGCTGTAGATTTCAATCTGCACTTAGGAGACAAAGTAAAAGCTTGAAATGTACCATGTAAGATAAACATTCCTTTAGAAGAAATTGCTTAAAATTTAGTAGGAAATTGCCATTAAAACTTACTCAGTGTGTTTCTTGATGGTTCACTGTGTCCTGGGGGGGCCAGAAAACATTTTCAAGGGCTGTCCTTCAAATTTTGCAATAAAATTGATGAGTAAGTGCTTTACTATAAACTAATAGAAGCTTAGTTGGTTTTACTTTTCAAGAAAAACTTGTTAACAGTTCTTAGGAGCAAAAGATAGTTGAATTTGGTTTATACTGATGAGGTATGCCTGCAGTTTATAGTATGATAAAATTTAGTGACTGTTTTCACAGCCTTTTGTTACGTCATCATGCATGTGTAATAATGCTGCTACAGGAAAGACAGTGTCCAGTTGTACTTTTTCCCAACCCATTCTAGGCTTAGAAGACTCTTAGTATAGATGCACTTCTTTTTATATTTTCTACTGTTCAGGAATTGATAAACCACTCAGATTAGTCTTTAGTTCAAGATTCCAGGCAGGATATCTTTCTTCATTTTGCTAGCCTGCCTTGAGAGTGGTCTGTTCTGATATATCCTTTAAGTTGTAAAAGGAAGTTCTTTAAAAAGGAAAATCTTAAGAAATAAGCCTTAACTTGGGCCCTTCTCCTCTGCAAGGAGAAAGTGTGACTGTGGTGGTGGTGTGTGTATGAGAAACACACGCGTCTTTGTCCTCCGGCCTCAGAACAGACGGCTGTGGCTCTGCACACTGGCTTTCTGGGCCTTTTGTTGTTGTTCAGTTGCTGAGCCATGTCCGACTCTGCAACCCCTTGAACCTCAGCACACCAGGCTTCCTTGTCCTTCTATCTCCTGGAGTTAGCTCAGACTCCTGTGCATTGACTCGGTGATGCTATCCAACCATCTCATCCTCTGTCGTCCCCTTCTCCTTTTGCCTTCAATCTTTCCCAGCATCAAGGTCTTTTCCAGTGAGTTGGCTCTTCACATCAGGTGGCCAAAATATCGAAGCTTCAGCTTCACCATCAGTCCTTTCAGTGAATGTTCAGGGTTGATTTCCATTAGGATTGACTGGTTGGATCTCCTTGCAGTCTAAGGGACTCTCAAGAGTCTCCTCCAGCAACCAGAATTCAAAAGCATCAAGTTTTCAATGCTCAGCCTCCTTTACGGTCAACTCTCACATCCGTACATCTTGGTTAGATCAACTTGAAGTCAAGGACCTCCAGAGAGGCAGGAGTGAAAACCCACCAGATGCTCTCTCTGGGGCCCTTCTCGCACTTCTGTATTCCCAAACCCCAGTTAATTTTGGGGGGCTCATTTCCATCACAATTACTTAAAAACCTTCTCCTGCCCTTGCTGATAACACGGGAAACTGAAAACTTGTAATTTTGTCTCCCCCTCCTGATAGGTGCTGGATAGTTTACTAGTCCAGTATGGAGTGGTGGAGAGCTGTGAGCAAGGTACATGTCTTCTCAATTGCTTTCAAATTTGTAAAAGGAAGAAAGTAGAAAGAAAACTAACTTCTTTTCCCTCTTCTTTTTTTTCTTCCTGTAGTGAACACTGACTCGGAAACTGCTGTTGTCAACGTAACCTATTCCAATAAGGAGCAAGCCAGACAGTAAGCAGTTTGAAACTTCTAATCTCTATGTAATAACAAGGTTGAATATAGTACTTTTATTTTGGGCTAGTGGGTAGCAGACAACTTTATTTTGTGAAGTTTGACCTTGCAAATCTTTGTAAGTTTGAACGTCTGTTAAGAATCTACATCGGTTAAAGTTTTATTACATTTTCAATATAATGTTAATGCCAGTAATAGTTATTTTATGATGCTGAATTATATCCTGTTTGCAAAGTGTTCTGCACGTGGATATCATTGCCAAATTACATTAATAGACCTTTTTTCCCTTTATTATTTGTATGATACATACATTCCTACTGTTCTACACAAAGCTGGTAAGTTGATCATGTGTTAAACCAACACCAGTGTTAAATGTTAAGTTTACCTGTTACTTATTTTTCTCATGATTACCAGATGTCATTTAGAAGTGTGTAGGCATGGCACTAATGTAATTTGGTGGAAAAAAAATATTCCAGTGCAACAGACAGGCAAAATTTCACAGATCAAAAAATTTCCCCTAGGAAAAGATAATTCTGTTGGCTTGGAAATAATCTAACGAACTGACCACTGGAGAGAAGAAATGAGGTGCCCGCAAATACTGCTTCTGACTGGGCTGCTCAGAACAGAGACGCGGAGGGATGCGCCCGCGGTGCAGGGTCGCGCTCAGTGTTCAGGCGGAGCCAGCCTGTCCTCTCTATGGGGGAGCAAGGGCCGTGCTGACTGACCCTGAGCCCTAAAGGGGATGGGCAGAACCAGCGGCACGAGTGGGAAAGAGCTAGGTTACCAAAGGCAGCACTCGCCCATGGAGGGCCAATGAGAAGGAAGATAGGGCTGGGGAAAGAGATGGAAATCTGCATAACACAAGGGGAACTTTTGTTTTTAAAAGTCAGTAATATTTACATGGTTCGGAATTTTTAAAGTCTAGATGCGTATGCTGCATACCTTCCCTCCAGTGTTGTTCTCCGACCACTTGCCTTTGCTTCCTCGGAGATAACCATATAGAAGACTAGAACATCTGTGTGTTCTTCCTCCTGTTTTACACAGATGATACCATAGCATTTGAGGGTTTTAAACGTATATAACATCTCTCTTATAGTTGCATAGAATTTGGTTGTATAGATGTGGAATGTCTTAGTCTCAAATTAGATTTCTAAGTCTCTTGCAGTTGTGAACAAAGATGTAGTGAACCCCTTTTGCAGTCATTTTTCAAGTGTATAAGTACAGTCATAGGTTAAATTCTTAGAAGTAAATTTGCTAAGTCAAGAAGGATGTGCCTTTTTTGTTGGATATTGATGAGTTATCCTTTCTAGATCTTAAATGAGTTTAAATTTCCCCCCAGCACTACGAGAGTGTCCATTTCTCCTTAACTTTCACTAACACAGGGCTTTATCAAACCTGGCCTGTCAAGTGAGTAAAAAGTAGTATCTAATCATGTTAATTTCACATTTTCTCAGAAGCCAGACTCGAGATTCACTTTTAACACTTTGAGACTTTCACTGTATATTAAAAATTTTTTTTAAATTGAAGTATAGTTGATTAGTAGTGTTGTGCTAACTCCGCTTTATAGCAGAGTGACTCAGTTGTGCACATATATGCATTCTTTTTTCAGTATTCTTTTCCATTATGATTTATCTGAGGAGACTGAATATAGTTCCCTGTGCCAAACAGGAGAACCTTGTTTGCCCATTCTAAATGTAACAGTTGGCATCTGCCAACCCCCAATTCCTGGTCCATCCCTCCCCCACCCTTAGCAGCCACAAGTCCAGTCTCCATGTCTGTAGAGACTCTTTAACAGATTTTAAAATATTCAAATGTTCCTTCTCTTTGTATCTTTCATTTATTTAACATAAATGTTAGCAGTTTATGTGCTTAGTCGCTTAGTCGTGTCCAACTCTTTGCGACCCCATGGACTGTAGCACACCAGGCTCCTCTGACCATGGGGTTTTTCAGGCAAGAATACTGGAGTGGGTAGCCATTTCCTGCTCCAGGGGATCTTCCTGACTCAGGGATTGAACCTGTGTCTCTGGAGTCTCCTGCATTGGCAAGCAGATTCTTTACCACTGAGCCACCTGGGAAGCCTCAACAGTTTATATGGAGACACAGAATTGTAGTATGAGTTGTGAAATAAACTGATTTCTCACAGAGTTTATTCTTTAATCATGGTATGAGAGGAGCAACAGGAAAATGTCGCATTTTATGTCTGAAGTAGAGTGAGGGTGAAAGTGTGCAGTGAGAAAGACAGGTGCTCCATTCATTTACACGATTCAGTTTGTGTAAAGAGCTCTGCTAAGTACTTGACAGAGCCAGCTCTCTGGTAGATGGAAAATAAGGGATGCCATGATAAACCCAAGGATATTTGAGGGTTGTCGGAGGCCAGTCCCAATTGCCTTACTTGATGATTTATTATCTGAGGCTAGCTTGGTAAAGAGGGAAATGCTTAGTGTAACAGTTATTTAGCCATATGGGAGAACGTCTATTGGAGAATACCTACATAGCTTTACATAGCTTTGAAGAGATTTAAAGTGAACTTGGATGGGGACAGGTTGACACTTAGCACCCCTACCCCCCTTAGAAAAATTCCGAAGCATTAGGTGTATAGGCACGGGGCAGACTGCCCATCAAGGCAGAAGACATGCCTAGCAAATATGGAGACGTTTTAATTCTAAAAGTACTTTGTAATGATTGTTAGAGATTGTCAGGATCCTGTGGATCACATGAGGGAGGAAAAGACTGTTAGGAGTTTGTGGTTGACGTAACTATAGCATCTAAATAAATGAGCTGGGCATCTCCAGGAGGGAAGGTCATCATGTCCTTTATTCTGGTAGCCAGTCCATTACCATTCATTGAGTGTCAGCTGTTGACCAAAGGTTGCCAGTGAATAAAGGCAAAGTTTCTGTCCTCAAGGGTGTGCCCCTGGTGGTGGGAGAATATTTGGAGAGGGATTACTTGATTTAATTCTTGTCCAAGTTGAATTTTCCTTCAAAGAATCCTGGGTTTTCTCCACCTGAAGAATTTCAAAGATCAAAGAGAATTAGACAATAAGTGAGTATTCATAGGACGTTAACAGAATGGACAAATAGTTTTGTGGACAGTGTTATGAAAGCTATTAGTTTTCTAGTAAATTTTTTTTTAAAGATAGGAAGTGCACTATCATTTTTAAAGGAGAATTAATTGTATTTGAAAGGCATTTGATAAAGTGGAAAAAGCATGGACTCTGAGGTCAGGCAGCTCTGACTGTAACCTTAACCTCTCTGAGTGTCTTTTCTCAGCTACAAAATGAGGGCTGACAAGAGACGAATATGTTTGTGTATATATGCCCACATATATAGACAGTGGTCTTACCAAATGGCCTGGCGCCCAGTAAATAACCCATTGGTCCTGGGCACGCACAGAGCAGCTAGTCGTGCCTTGCGCAGGGGAAGGCTGATCCATTCGGGACTTGTCTGCTGAGCCCAGCGAGCCTGTTCTCTGGGCTCCACCAAGACTGTCTGCTGCCTAAGCTAAGCTGGCATGATTTCTTCCTGCCTTTCCCATGGCAGCCATCCAAAGCTTACTTCTCTAGGTGATAAGGGCTGAGTTGACATTCTCAGTTGACGTCTTTAGCGTGTGTTAACATAGGCGTCTCTGTAACTGGGATGTGCTTGCGCAGGTGTGAGTAGAGTGTGGAGACTAAGAGGGTTCATTTCCAGAGTCTGGTTCCATGGAATGGACTCCTTGTGACACTTTTCTAGCTGTGACTCTGCTCAAGTTAATGTTCCTTAATATAATCCTGTCTGTGAGATGCAAAGGTAGTAAGGCAATAGCTATTAAACGTTTTCCCAGTATTTTTCACTGCTGTAGAGAATGCCCTGTTATTGTACAGGATGCTTCATTTCAGATAATAACTGGGATTATTATAACCCTCAGGAGTTAGAGACCTAGTTCAAAAGCCTCTTTTTACTTAAAGCTTTATGAGTGACACACTTCTTTTTTTTTGGTAATGAATGACACTTTTAAGAGGATTCCTCAATAAGGCTATGTCTATAGGACAGAATTTAACCTGGAAACTCCTGCCATCTTGTGGCTAAGAAAAAAATCAAAAGTTAGCAGTGCTAATAGTACTAGGAAATAATATATTTGTTTTAACCACAAGCCTCAAATTACTAATGTCTTAGAATAATAAATGAGTAAAAATAATGAAAACTTATTTAAATCAGGAATATGTATTTAGTGTTTCTTGTTCCTGGAAGCAAGACAGACTTGGATCTCATGGGTACGCTATTCCTTCCATCTTCTAGGGATGCTCAGATAACAAAGACTCTAATTCACTGGAAGATTTGTCATGGGTGACAAAGAAATAACCCTTCAGAATTTATACATATTAGTTATTTTTTTATTTTAGAGTTACTATTTCTTTTCTTTTCTTTATGTATTTAGGGCTGTTTATTATCTAGGTCAGTTCAGTCCAGTCCCTCAGTCGTGTCAAGCTCTTTGCAACCCCGTGGACTGCAGCACGCCAGGCCTCCCTGTCCATCGCCAACTCCCAGAGTTCACTCAAACTTACGTCCATTGAGTCGGTGATGCCATCCAACCATCTCATCCTCTGTCGTCCCTTTCTTCTCCTGCCATCAATCTTTCCCAGCATCAGGGTCTTTTCAAATAAGCCAGTTCTTCACATCAGGTGGCCAAAGTATGGGAGTTTCAGCTTCAGCATCAGTCCTTCCAATGAATATTCAGGACTGATCTCCTTTAGGATGGACTCGTTGGATCTCCTTGCAGTCCAAGGGACTCTCAAGAGTCTTCTCCAACACCACAGTTCAAAAGCATCAATTCTTCGGCGCTCAGCTTTATTCACAGTCCAACTCTCACATCCATATATGACCACTGGAAAAACCATAGCCTTAACTAGACAGACGGACCTTTGTTGGCAAAGTAATGTCTCTCCTTTTTAATATGCTTTATAGGTTGGTAATAACTTTTCTTCCAAGGAGTAAGCATCTTTTAATTTCATGGCTGTAGTCACCATCTCAGTGATTTTGGAGCCCCAAAAAATAAGGTCTGACACTGTTTCCCCATCTATTTCCCATGAAGTGATGGGACCAGATGCCATGATCTTTGTTTTCTGAATATTGAGTTTTAAGCCAACTTTTTCACTCTCCTCTTTCACTTTCATCAAGAGGCTCTTTAGTTCTTCTTCACTTTCTGCCATAAGAGTGGTGTCATCTACATATCTGAGGTTATTGATATTTCTCCTGGCAATCTTGATTCCAGCTTGTGCTTCCTCCAGCCCAGCGTTTCTCATGATGTACTCTGCATATAAATTAAATAAGCAGGGTGACAATATACAGCCTTGATGTACTCCTTTCCCTATTTGGAACCAGTCTGTTGTTCCATGTCCAGTTCTAACTTGCTTCCTGACATATATACAGATTTCTCAAGAGGCAGGTCAGGTGGTATTCCCATCTCTTTAAGAATTTCCCAGAGTTTGTTGTGGTCCACACAGTCAAAGACTTTGACATAGTCAATAAAGCAGAAGTAGATATTTTTCTGGAACTCTCTTGCTTTTTCCATGATCCGTCTAGTCAAGGCTATGGTTTTTCCAGTAGTCATGTATGGATGTGAGAGTTGGACTGTGAAGAAAGCTGAGCGCCAAAGAATTGATGCTTTTGAACTGTGGTGTTGGAGAAGACTCTTGAGAGTCCCTTGGACTGCAAGGAGATCCAACCAGTCCATTCTGAAGGAGATCAGCCCTGGGATTTCTTTGGAAGAAATGGTGCTAAAGCTGAAACTGCAGTGCTTTGGCCACTTCATGCGAAGAGTTGACTCATTGGAAAAGACTCTGATGCTGGGAGGGATTGGGGGCAGGAGGAGAAGGGGACGACAGAGGATGAGATGGCTGGATGGCATCACCGACTTGATGGAAGTGAGTTTGAGTGAACTCCGGGAGGTGGTGATGGACAAGACAGGGAAGCCTGGTGTGCTGCAATTCATGGGGTCGCAAAGAGTCGGACATGACTGAGCAACTGAACTGAACTGAAGGTTTTTCTAAAGATAAATTTGGCATTTTATTTTTAAAAATTGATACAGTTAACAATGCTGTGTTAATTTCTTCTGTACAACAAAGTGATTCAGTTACGCATACATATGTATGTGTGTATTATATATAATGCACTGAGTTATCTGCAGTGGCTCAGTGATGAAGAATCTGCGTACTATGCAGGAGCTGCAGGAGATGAGGGTTTGATCCATGGGCCTGGAAGATCCCCTGGAGAAGGGAATGGCAACCCACTCCAGTATTCTTGTCTGGGAAATCACATGGACAGAGGAACCTGGTGGGCTACAGTCCATTGGGTCATAAAGAGTTGGACATGACTGAAGCAACTTAGCATGTATATATATGTGTGTGTAGACACACACACATTCTTTTTTGTATTTTCCATTATGGTTTATCCCAGGACATTGAATATAGTTCCCTGTGTTATACAGTAGAACCTGTGTTGTCCAGGGATTCTTATTTCTGGTGTGTATTTTTTTGTTGTGGAATAGAAATGAAGTTTATATACTGCAGCTATTATTGCAGATCTTTTTATATCAGCCTGAAGATTTGTATAAAGTTTGTATAAAGTACACACAGAAGTGTTAGAAACAACTTGGCTGATGGCTAAGGGGAGGATGTTGACTCTTAAACTTTGAAAATTATGTAAATGGAAGATTTATTCTAAAAAAAGGAACAATAGATCAAGTAGCAAGACAAAGAAGTTTTTTGCCTTTTTTTGCCAATCAGAGATAACCAGTGTGAAATTTGACATCAAGTTCAGTAGACTTTGTCTCATGCATTACAACTTACTATTTATTATTTACAGTTGATTTTTATTGGAGTATAGTTGATTTATGATGTTGTGTTAGTTGCTGCTATACAGCAAAGTTAATCAGTTATGAGTGAGTGAGCGGAAGTCTCTCAGTCATGTCTGACTCTGCATCTGCATGGACTGTACAGTCTATGGACTTTTCCGGGCCAGAATATTGGAGTGGGTAGCCGTTCCCTTCTCCAGGGAATCTTCCCAACCCAGGGATCTAACCCAGGTCTCCTGCATTGCAGGCATCTTCTTTACCAGCTGAGCCACCAGGGAAGCCCAAGAATGCTGGAGTGGGTAGCCTATTCCTTCTCCAGTGGATCTTCCCAAGCCAGGAATCAAACCAGGGTCTCCTACATTGCAGGTGGATTCTTTGCCAGCTGAGTTAGTAGCTGGTAGCTACCAGGGAATCAGTTATGCATATACATATATCCAGTCTTTAGATTTTTTCCCATATAGGTCATCATTACAGCTTTTAAAATGCCAAAGATCATTCTGTAGAATTGTGCAGGCTGTCTTTCCGTTAGCTGTATTTATACTATTAGTAGTCTGTCTCTGGTATGGCATCCCTACCACAGTCTGTGTAGCTAGTCCTCTGGTGGGCATCTAGGTTGTTTGCAGTTTTTTGCCATTAGAACTAGTTTGGTAATGAAGTCTTTCATTGTTTCCTTAAGATGCCTCCCTGCAGTGGTATTACCAGGCTTTTGGTAATTATTGCTGAATTGTATGTCTCAACCTCTTACTCTTGGTACAAGGAGAAAATGGAATGATGTGACTTTTCAATGATGGCTAAGCCTCATTTTGTTAGGACCTACATGATACCCAGCAGTGAGATCTAGGAAGAAGGAAAAGATTTTAGACATGGAATTTATAGAGTCGAAAGACCATAAATCTGGTCGTTTATAGTTTTTCAGGTGAGGAGGCCAATGCCAAATCACAAAACAACCTTTCCAAGGTTCTTTGGCTACTTACTGTTCAAGCTGGTTTAGAATTCTAGTCTCTCATTCACTACTCAGCTCTGTATGTGTGTTCCATTGGATACATTTAACTTCTATGAGACTCTGTTCTTCTTACTCTCTAATCTTGAGATAAACTACTTATTCGTTCTCGCAAGGCCCTTTCAGTCCTACCCTGTGATCTACCCCAATAAACTTAGCAATGCGATTAAGTGCTACCAGCCAGCAGAACTGCTCATGGGTGGGAACTTCCTGGTGGTCCAGTGGTTGGGACTCTGTGCTTCCAATGCTAGAGGCCTAGCTTTGAACCCAGGGCAGCCAAAACAAAGCAAAACAAAAAATACTACTCACCATCTTCTGATTGACTGAAAATCACAGCAGAGCAATCAAGTAATGATGGGAAACAGCATTCTGAGTAATACACATGTGGGATAAACATCCTTGAGTTCTGCTGAACTGAATGCATATGTTTTGAATAATTAGATGACAATTTTTGATCAGGTATCTTGCATGTACAGTAAGGTTGGTGAAAATACTAGAATGTTTTCCCCTGAACTCAGCAGACCACTAGATAACGTAGCACGGAGAGGTTACAGTGGTAGACTTAAAATTCATCAGTGTACAGTGTTCAGTCATGAGACAGTCATTGCTGGCAGTTTATTCACTCCTGTACCTTCAGCTGTGTCCAGTTGTGGAGTGCTGTGTGGTGAGGGGTCAGGAGCCCTGGCAGCCAGCAGTGGGCATACACAGGGCAGGCTGTCTGCTCTCTGACGGGAACAACCTGAGTTTGGAGTCTCCGGGGCCCAGACGGCACTGGGTCCTGGAGCACTGTGCCGCCTGGCCTCCCGATGGAGAGTATCTTTTCTTTTCCCCTCAAAGAAATCTTAAAGCAGAACAGTGAAGTTGGGAAGTTGTAGTTATAGTTTATTCCAAGTTGAGAGTTGTTTCTCGGAACACACGTGACTGTATTTGGATACACAGAAGCATCTGGTGACTTACATGTTTATCTCTATTTATTTCCATGGAGAAGGATATCTGTCTGTCTGTATATGTCTCTTAATCAGGAAAGAAGCTAATTAACTTTTTAGTAACATGGACTGTAGCCTGCCAAGCTCCTGTGTCCATGGAATTCTCCAGGCAAGAATACTGGAGAGGGTTGCCATTTCCTTCTCCAGGGGATCTTCCTGACCCAGGGATGGAACCCACATCTCCTACATTGCAGGCTGCTTCTTGACTTTCTGAGCCACCAGGGAAGGGCTCCCCCGCCCCCAACTTCTTTTTTTAAAGTAACATTACTGACTTAATTGCACAGTCACTCACTCTCTTCTGAAGTGCTCAGTTTTAGAGTGGGGAAGGATGTTACTGTGAACTGTCACCTTTTATGTCCCAGGTCGAGTTGCGCCCTTCATTGCATGCAGCTCTCCTCTTGTCTCTGAAAGAACCTTCAGGGATAGGTTTCTCTTGGGCTTTGAAAAGCTTTATCTCATTTGTTGAAACACCTGTAATTCCAAACTTTCTGTAGTAAACGTACATCATTGATGTTAATAAAATTTCTAGCTGTTGTCTTCCCCTCACCACACAGCACTCCACAACTGGACACAGCTGAAGGTACAGCTGATCAAAAATTGTCATCTAATTATTCAAAACATATGCATTTACATAGAAATGTAAACAGGCAGACTCCTTCTATGGTGTGAGGAGCCGAGGGAAGGGGCAGTCATTGGAAGGAGGTCCTGGCGGGGCTTCTGGGACACTGGGGTGTCCTAGCTCTGAATCTGGAGATGCATGCTCACTGTGAGAAAACTCAGTGAAATGTTTGCTTAAGATTGGGTACTTTTCCATAGTTCAGTTCACTCGCTCAGTCGTATCCAACTCTTTGTGACCCCATGGACTACAGCACGCCAAGCCTCCCTGTCCGTCACCAATTCCTGAAGCCTGCTCAACCTCATGCCCATCGAGTCGGTGATGCCATCCAACCATCTCATCCTCTGTTGTCCCCTTCTCCTCCTGCCCCCAATTTTTCCCATCATCAGGATCTTTTCAAATGAGTCAGTTTTTCGCATCAGGTGGCCAAAGTTTTGGAGTTTCAGCTTCAGCATCAGTCTTTCCAATGAATATTCAGCATTGATTTCCTTTAGGATTGACTGGTCTGTTTGATCTCTGTGCTCTCCAAAGGACTCTCAAAGAGTCTTCTCCAACACCACAATTCAAAATCATCAATTCTTCGGCCCTCAGCCTTCTTTATAGTCTAACTCTCACATCCATACATGACCGCTGGAAAAACCATAGTTTTGACTGGATCCGCCTTTGTTGGCAGAGTAGTGTCTCTACTTTTTAATATGCTATTTAGGTTGGTCATAGCTTTTCTTCCAGGGAGCAAGCAAGCATCTTTTAATTGCCGTACTTTTCCATAACAAGCCTCTAAAATGGAAAAAAGAAGAAGTAAAGCCCCTCTCGAAGTCGATGCGTGGGTACACGGATGGATGGGTGACAGGGAGGAGGGTTTTCGCTCTTCCCTCTGGTCCACCGCCACCCCCGTCTCCCTGCCTCAAATCACACCATAAACTCCGCAAGGTCGTGGATTGCTTTTTCCCCTCAAGAACAGGCTCATAATAGGTATCGAGTGATTTTATAGTGGTAAGTAACATGAGTATTAAATTCTACTTCCTCCAGTGAGTGGCTCAGAGATTTTTGTCCTTTGATTCTGAAAGTGCTTTAAATATTTGTTTTTAAGTCGTTAAAGCAAGGGAGGTGTGTATTGTCACATCTTTTCTATTCTGATTTGGAAAGACTAGCCAGAAGGAGAGCCCCCTCTTCTGACCTGTGGGGGTCCTCATATGCTGTTATTGACTTAATGGTGAATAGCTTAGTAAGTGTTTTTTGTTTGCTTGGGTTTTTTCTGGCCACACTTTATCTTCTGGGATCTTACTTGCCCGCCCAGGGATTGAACCCAGATCTCAGCAGTGAGCACACCAAGTCCTAACCACGGGACTGCCAGGGAAGTCCCCAGTTAAGAGTTTGACAGAATGTTTTTTTTCCACTTTACTGGTAAATGACTAATATGTTCCCTTGGAAACCTATTTTCCCCGTATGTCTTTCAAAGGGAATGTGGGCGGGGAGTATTAGGTGTGTTCTGGATTTGCTATCTGTTCAGGGGCTTTATTCATGAGCTTTACAGCCAGGAATCCTGAGTGGAAGAGGTGGTATTGCTGTTACTCAGCCTGATTGCTGTTCCCACCCCCTGCTCCTTGTTGACTTTCAGAGCTTTAGACAAGCTGAATGGGTTCCAGCTGGAGAACTTCACACTGAGAGTGGCCTACATCCCCGATGAGATGGCGGCCCAGCAGAGCCCCTCCCAGCAGCCCCGTGGCCGGCGTGGGTTTGGGCAGAGGGGCTCCTCAAGGCAGGGGTCTCCAGGGTCAGTGTCCAAGCAGAAGCCGTGCGACTTGCCTCTGCGCCTGCTGGTTCCCACCCAGTTCGTTGGAGCCATTATAGGAAAAGAAGGCGCCACCATTCGGAATATCACCAAACAGACCCAGTCTAAGTGAGTATTTCCTGGGGTACGGTGGGTGTTTGAATCTTCATAACAGGGTATGTTGCTTGCTACTTCATGTCCTCCTGACATGGTTATGATCCCTTCTTGTATGCTACTTGGGAATCTGGAAAAACCTTGTGATTTGATATCTTTAGTGCTCATTTTATAAAAACCTGGGGCTGAACCTTAATCTCAAAGAGAACTTTAGATTTTCACACATGAATGGAAAACAGATGATACTCCTGATGGGGGAGGCCCTGACCTCTAGGTGGTTCTCTGCTCCCCCCACCTCCTCCCCAACCTCCACTGGTACCTGCCTTCTGTGCTTTTAGAAGTAATTTTCTGGGTCCAACACAGAAGAGTTTTTCAGTTTTGCTTTAGTTCAATGAAGAATAATTCAGTTTATGATCTGTAGTTATCCTGTGTTTAAGCCATGTAGTCAGGATGGTTCTTTCTTTAGGATGTTGTTTGATAGTTTTAATTTGCAGATTTTGGGAATTAGAAGATTCTCCATCAAATACTGGAGCTAACTTTTTAGGAGTAGAAAGCAGGAGCTATTTGTTTTTATTTACCACTGTAGTCCCAACACTGGGCCTGTTGATGGCTCTCATTTTTGTCAAATGAGTGAAATAACTGCACGTGAATTATGTTTAATTCTGTTAAAGTATATCTAAGGCACTGTCTCAGTTTTGGAGCTCCAGTGATTATATGTTCGTGGTTTTGCTTTAATAACCATCCTGTGATGCTGTATGTGACGAATTTGACCCAAAGCAACTTGATGATGAACTCTGTCCTTGCCCTTCGTTGTGTAAATTGCTACCAGGTACATCTCTGGGACAGTTGCCACCATATTTCCTGAAGAACTGTGGGTGTACCAGAGAGAAGAGGGAGTGTGTACACACCTCTCGAGTCATTCTATACAGAAGAGCAGGGAGATGGCCTTGGGCCAGCTACAGGGATGGCTGTGGATCATTTTGCTTTTTAAATTTAGTGAGAAAAATTATTTTGTGTGGTCCAAGGAGTTAAGCAGAGTCTTTTTCAGAAAGTACACCTCTGGTGCTGTGTTTGTTCCAACAGGCTTAAGAGGTTGTCCACGCTGATCCCAGGCCCCATGCCAGCCTTCAGGTGGCGGGCCCGTTTCTGATGTAGAAGCAAAGCGAACCTTGTCTGGCGGTGGTCATGCGCTCACTCCCCCGGAGGAGTGGCGCCTGGCCCTGCCTCGCCACACTTGGGAGTGGGGCAGATGCAGAGTGCTGGCTACCTTTGTGCAAAGTCAGTGGCCTTGACTTCATCATGTTAGAGGGCAGGGACGCCACCTGAACCATAGCCCAGTCAGTTTCCATCTCAGATTTGCCTCATTTTAATACAAGAGCTTCTCTTTAATTCCCTTATCAAGAGCGTCTCTCTTGCGTTGATTCCGTTACCTGCAGAAACTATTCGGTCGTTTCCCTTCCTCATCACATGGCAGATGAAAGTTGTTCCTTTTAAAGCTGCTCATTTCCTTGTCAGAGAAAAGAGCTTCTGTGATTTAAATGAAACTGTTTTATTTAAGCAGGAAGATGGAGGATGGAGAGGGAAGGGAAGCGATAGTTGTATTCGATGATTCGTTTGCAGCTCTGCCAACAGATTTAATTAACTCTTGCCATTGAAACTAGTCATTATCAGATGCTCTGCTTCTGGAATAGCCTCACAGGGCTGCCCTAATCTGTAAAGCAACATTCCTTACTCTCAGAGGATCAGAGTTTAGTAATCCTTAGCACAGTGAGCAGGTGCAAATAAACCGGAGGAGGGAGATGAGCACTTCAGCTACTGGAAGAGAAGCAGTACTTAGAGTGATCGGAGGTGGAAACCAGTGACTGGAGAGGGTTCCTGAGATCAGAGCTGTTACATGAGATACTCTTTTTATTGGTTATTTCTAGATATTCCTTATTTGTTTCACTTCTACATTGCCCTTATTTTTAGCTATAGGTTTTAATTCTGAGATAAATCTTGGGTTTTCCATTAGGCATTTGGGAAAATGAAATCCAAGCCTTGATTTTATTGGCAAAATGTAGTGGTCATTCAATAAAAGAGTTAATCCCTGTCTAACCCCCAAGGTGACCACTGTTGAGCTGGGAATATGTCTTTATAAGACTTGTTCCTCGTATCTACTAACACATGTAACTTTAAAAGGGAATTCATATCATGGTGTGTAGTGTGTTGTTTTTTCACATAAGATCAAGGACCTTTTGCTTTGTTGGCATCTGTAATGTTACCACATTTATGAACAGCTGTGTGATACGGATATGTTATTTAACCGTTTCTTCCTGATTGGTATTTCCAAGATAGTTCAGTTTTCCTTCTATTACAAACAGCGCAGCGGTGCACGTGCTCGCACCAGTGGCTTCCCCCCATGGTGATGTTTTCCCCAGCAGACATCTGTCGGTGTTTGGAGACAGTTTCGGTTGTCACACCTAGATGGGGGCGGGGGTGCTACTGGTGTCTACGGGGCAGAAGCCAGAGATGTTCAACATCCTGCAACGCACAGACTGGCTTCCACACCAAAGAACTAGTCTGACCCCAAATGCCGATACTGCCGGAGGGTGAGAAACACCACTCTTAGCCCACGTGTGAGACTGCATCTGTAGGAGATATTACAAGAAGTAGAATTCTTGGGTCAAAAGATCATAAGCAGTCCAGCAGATTGTTGTGTACTCTGCACCACGCCAGAGATGTGCGTGTCCCGGATATCCATCCTCTTGCCAGTACTGAATTGCATCTGTGCAGGTCTGGCAGAGAACGGCACCTTGTCATAAGGACCAGTGAGATTGAAGATCATGGCGTGTTTAGCGGCCATTTGCCTTTTTTGGTAAAGAACCGCCGCCCTCTCTTTGGGTTCCACTCCTGTCCCTGTTTGTTGTGGACTTTGCCCTGATCGGGAAGGCAGCATGGAGAAAGAACCCGGCAAGAGGAGACCGGGGAGTGAAATCCCACTGTGACGGGCGGTGGCCACGCTGCGTCAGTGGAGTCAGCAACCCCCGACTTGCAGGGTTCCAGCTCCAGTCCACTTGGCTTGTGTTCCAGGCTCCCTTGTTTTTTGAGTGGAAGAAAGCCTTTTGTTTGAACCCAGACACTTGGGTGTGAGATGTTTGACCTGTGGCACTTAAAATTAAGTACGTGCAGCTAGGGCAGAATAAGGAGATGCCCCTGCATGAGCAGAGAGAGGGGAATATTCTTGGAATTAACATTGGCCTCATCCATGATGACAGCTTATCAAGACTTGCTTTTGAGGAAAGTGAGTCACCCACTCTGCCCAGAAGTGCTGTGACTTTATAGGTGGTGATGACAGAGTGTTGTGAATACATGCTTACAGCTCTTGTTTCCCTCTCCCCTTGTGCCCACCCTAAGAATTGATGTCCATCGGAAGGAGAATGCAGGTGCCGCTGAGAAGTCAATTACTATCCTCTCTACCCCTGAGGGCACCTCTGCAGCTTGTAAATCTATTCTGGAGATTATGCATAAAGAAGCTCAAGATATAAAATTGTGAGTAAGGAGGATTAACTGGTGGGGAGGTTGATATTTATGTGGTCTTATTTTGGGGATTCTTTGACATAATTTTTGGGAATTGCCAGCAGACAAAGGGAAACGCTGTCCCGAAGAGCGACAGAGGGTTGGCACTGCTGTTTTGGTGGTTATAGAGCGTAAGTCTTTTAAACGCTTCGTTTTCATTCATGTTTGGCTATGTTGCGAGTGGTGTTAATGTGAAAGGTCCAGCTGTAAAAAGAAGGCAATTGGGGTCATAGGAAGCTCACCTACGGTCCAAGAAGCATCCCTGGGATTTACCCAAAGCAGGGACCCCAAACCCTCACTCCTATACTTGGAGCTCGTTGGAGCTCGGCCTGCGTCTGCCAGCCGGGAGCAGGGAGAACGGAGCTGGGAAGTCCCCAGTCTTGTGTCGTGGGAAACTGGATGTTGATTTAGGTGTTTCCAGTTGAAGCTCTAAATCTCTTGTTCGTGGGAGCCTTGAGCAGAGGCTGGTTCTCTGCTGCCTGAGGCATCTAGCACAGGGGTGTGCTGAAGGGAGGGTCCAGAGGAGGACGCTGGTCCTGGCCTGGGGGCCTAACGACCGGCATTTAATTGGAGGGACCTTTGAAGTACATTACATATATTTTAATTAGAAGGTGTTATATGTTGCTTTGTTATAAGATTAAAATTCCTTTTTAGAATAGAGAAAAGTGAAGGAAAAGCCCACCACTTAGATGACCCCAATGACATGTTGACACAGTGCTATGTCCCTGACTTGGAAAGTCAGAAAGGTGTAAAGTGCAAAGTGAAAGCCCCCTCTCTTACTCTTAGACTCTTCCCTCCAAAGTGTAGCCCTGTTGAGTTTCTTCTGTCTCCCTCTATAAATCATGCGTTTTGTCTCCAGGTGGGTATTTAAACATTATTCTAAAACTGTCCTGTTCCGTGATGTACGCGGTGTTCTGGTATTGGGGGTCTCAGAATATGAGTTTGAGTGAGGCGTTTTTAAAGAGCTACGAGAATCCATTATTGGAAGACATTCCCTGAGATGAGTAAAAGAAGACTTTTAAAAATTCACTCCTATCCAAATACTTGCCAGTGTTTTTCGTCCCCCTCTCTTCATGCTTTGCTAGAATGTGGGCTAATGGTCAGCAAGCTTTACAGTGTACCTGGCAGAATGCTTCCCCTACGGAAGGCAGGAAGTCAATGTTTAATGAATGAATATTGTCCTTTTACCCTAGAATAGGTATACTTACTCTGATTTGATGGCCTTTTTATTTTATTTTTCTTTACAGCACAGAAGAGATTCCTTTGAAGATTTTAGCCCATAATAATTTTGTAGGACGTCTCATTGGTAAGGAAGGACGGAATCTTAAAAAAATTGAGCAGGACACTGACACTAAAATCACAATATCTCCGTAAGTGCCCCCTTGCTTTCTTTTGAATTAGAAAACTTTCAAAAATGCCATTTCCGAGCCATAGGTTATGTATTAAGCGGATTACAACTCTTGGAGCTGGCCTGTCCCACCCTGCTTATACTTCAGTTCTCAAACCCATTCTGTCCTGCCTGCTGTCTGTCTGTCACCCACGGTGAAAGCGTCCTCTGTTCCCACTACAAAGGCAGGACATGCTAATACCCAACATGTGTATTTCCTCACTGAAGTCTTACTGGGGTTTTCTGGCATCTGCTCTGAAAGCCGGAATGTATAACCCTGCATATTATCCATCACTGTATAACAGATTACCCCAACATTGGCCACTAAAAACAAGGGCAAACATTTCTTGCTCACCTGGTTTCTGTGGAGCAGGCATTCAGGAGCACAGCATGACTGGGTAGTCCTGCTTTGGGGGTCTCTTGATGTTGCTGCCAAGCTGATGGCTGCTCTTAGAATGTGGCCTCAGCTCAGCGCCTCCACAGGGCTGTGTGGGGGCATCTTCAAGTCACAGCAGCTCTCTTCCCTCACAGTGAACAACCTAAGAGACAGCAAGATGGAAGCAGCTGTGTCTTCTGTAACATAGTCTCAGAAGTCACTCTCTTGACCATTTTTTCTATGGTTGTTGACGCAAGTCAGCTTCAGTCAGTGTGGGAGGTCGGTCACTGGGGAGTGGGGATCTTGGAGGCTGGTTCCCATGCGTACAGTCCATGAATGCTCTGAAATTACATGGAAAGGCCTTTCTCTTCTGAGGGTGACTTATTTCCTTCAGGGCACCCTAAAAAGTTGAGGGGAGAGAGACTGACGAACTAATGAAGAATAGTAGAGAAAGACTGGGGCAGTATGTTCAAGGAGCAGGGAGTTTTCGTAGAAGTGGGGGTGGAACGGAAGGGGGAGAGTCCCGGTTGATGGGAAAGGAAAAACTGCAGAACAGTAAAAAGAACAAGTGATCCTACCCTGTCTTGAATTTTATGCTCAGAAAGGGGAAGGTTTTAAGAGGAGAAAAAATACATCATAAAGGCTATTCTGGAAGCAGCTCTTTTAAAAGCTGTAATAGAAAATGCTTTTCAGGGGAGAGTGGGTTGAGCCTGAAGAGGAGACATAACTTGTTTACGGGGTCTGAGACGAAGCATCTTCATTGTGTAGATGTTTATATTTTAACAAGTATGGGAAGAAGTGAACGAATAACATCCCATTCATCTGGCTCATGTTTAGCTTGAGACACTTTGCTAGTAGTGAAAATGAGAGTTTTAACCCTACGAATATGAAAGGAAACTGTCCCAATATTCTATATCCTTTCCATCCGTTGCCTGAGTCTTGTTTCCATGGTAAGTACCTCCCGTGGGTTTCCCTTCAAGGCTGTTGAATGGCTGAGACTTAGATGGTCCCAGTGTCATCTGAGTGGATTTTGACACTTCTGCAGGAGCTGAAACAGCAGGGAGTTTCTGAATATTGCTGTTACATCTTAGCTTTTTAGTTGTCTAAATGATCATCAAGGGACTATGTTTTAAATTCAGTCAAAATGGATTGATATGTATTATTTCCTCAAGCCTATGTCAATCTAAATTCTAAAATTAGCAACAAAAATAAGCTTAGACATATGAATTCTAGGTGCCATTCTGGAATATTTTCTTGCTTATCCCTTGCTTGGTGACCCAAAAAATGCAGTTGCACGACAAGGCCAATTACACCCCAAATTGGTCAGTGCAGACTAGAAATGCACTTATTAAAGGTTATATTCATCTGGTTCTTGGGTTCCACTAAAACTATAAGTTCCTCTGGATCATTTTCTTTACATTTCACTGTTCAGTTGTGAAAAAAGCTCACCATAAGTGGTCAAGAAGTATAATTTGTTTAAAACATGGACTTAATTGAACTGCATACACCCAGAGATACTTATTGAGAAGGTGGGAGGGGCAGTATTTTCTATTCTCCTGCAGCTTTACAATTCTTGTATTCACAACTTTTGGGGCTTACTCATTTTTCATGATGTCTAACCACCTACTTTTACACATTGCCAGCCTCCACAGTTGGGTTTGAATTGCCATCTGTGGTTGAACTATTATTAACTGTCTCCCTCCTATAATTTCCGGTCTTTTTCTTGCCTCTCTGTTTCAATCTGCAGATTGCAGGAGCTGACACTGTACAATCCGGAGCGCACCATTACGGTGAAAGGCAACGTGGAAACATGTGCCAAAGCTGAGGAAGAGATAATGAAGAAAATCAGGGAGTCTTACGAAAACGATATTGCTTCTATGAATGTTAGTTTTCTTATGAAGGAAATGTCTTTGTTTTGATGAACAGTTCAAAGATGTTTTCAGTTGCCTTAACATTGGTTTCTTTAATGGCGTCATTGTTAGATGTGGTTTCTAATGGACTTTGAGCACCAGGGTGAGTGCCCTGGGATAGTTGGGCAGACACAGACTTGGACCTCAGGCTTGGCCATCTTTTGTGATTTTAGCCAACTTTGCGCCTTAGCTTCCTTACTTGTGAGGTAAGGCTAATGCCTCCCTAAAAAAGGCTAATCTCTCCCATACAGTGTGAATTTGAGGGAGATTGTAGTATTATAGGAATGTGGGCTTTAGAGTGTGTGAACTGGTTTGAATCTTAGCTCAACCATTTATTAGCTGTAGCTTTATTCTCATAGATGACATACTTGGTCTCTCGGAGCACCAGTTTCCTCATCTGTAACATGGGGCTACTGCCTACATTGCATGCTTATTAGGATTATAATAGATACAGTGCATATATAAAAAACTACTGTTATGAAGATAAATTTAAAACCTAGTTACTTGTAAACCTTGATAAAAGAATTTCAAATGATAAAACAATTTGTGTAGCACAGGTAAGGTAATTAAAGTGCATTGCTGCCGTGTCATAATGGATGGAATGGTATGGAAAATGTAGCATTTCAAAAGTCCATCTTGAATTTTCAAGTAAATGATTGAAAAAAGAAAAGTTCCTGTTGGGCCTGCCATCTGAAACATTATACCTGAAAGAAGGGAAAGTGTAAAAATGGTACTGCCGTTGTGAGAAGTGCCTTAAATGCTAATCATTTTACCCCCACATGACTGCCTCCCTACCTTCACATGATCACTGCTCATCCAGATGTGTCAGGGTCACTTGGGAGTAAATCCAAACCCACACAGGCCTTGTAAAAACACGCTTGAGGATGCTCAAGTCTGAACTCTGCAGTCTCCACCTTATTTTCTCAGCCCTTGGCAAATGAAACCAAAACCAAATCCCATTTGTGGCTCCTGGATCTGTTCCAAAGATAGGTTTATCTGAAGGGACAGGAGGATGGAACCTGATTCCCAAAGGGCTTGGTTTTGTTTTAGGTCTATAGACTCAGGACCACCAAATTTTTTTCATGGAGTAAAGATCTCTTAATATCTGTTATCTGTTCTGCTTTTTAATGAACATATCTTGTTTGCTTGCTTCTTCAATTCATGTAGGATACTCAGTCTCTTTACTGTGTGCCCAGAGCGTACAGATAACATGTATGTCTGAGCACTGAGAGCTCCTCGTAAAGGCAAGGAAGGCTGTGTTCCCTGCTTGGAGAAACCTAGTGTGCCTTCAGATCAAAGAGGAGGCAGACAGCACATGGAGTTGAAAATAGCAAGAATTATGTGCAGACATAACCTGTAACCCAAAGAATAATCACATGGAACATCTGCTTTGTTTTAAAATTTAACTCACAAAATGATTTTTTTCTTTACTTGACAAGAGGTCACAATCTGGATATTATCACATATAAATGCTCACTTGTACTTGATCTTGTAATTGTAAAATGAAGGGACTTTTTTTTTTTTTTTTTAACCATTGCAGCTGCAAGCACATCTAATTCCTGGATTAAATCTGAATGCCTTGGGTCTGTTCCCACCCACATCTGGGATGCCACCTCCCACCTCAGGGCCCCCATCAGCTATAACTCCTCCTTACCCACAGTTTGAGGTAAGACAGTGTGTCCTGCCTTTCCTTATGGTTGGGGGTGTGGCGTCAAGGGACACGGTCAGACTCTGTTGCCCTCAAGTGGTGTGAATTAAGTGCTAATTGGGGGAAATCTTAAGGTGAAGCCTGACCCCTGTGGGACCACTCGTCAGCTTGGATCTGGCTTTCCGGCTCTTGTCACTGGGACCTCCTTCTCTTTGTAGACGTACATGAGTTATTTCCTTTGACGTTTCTTGGGTGGCAGGGTTGTCAACATGTGTTTTCAGATATCAAAAGAAAAATCTGAGACTCTGGGGAAGGGGAAAGGTTTCTTATTTTTAAATGTAAAGGAGAGGATTTTGAATAGGCTTCCTTCATCCTGAACATTTTCCATTCTCCGTGCTGTACTTTATTAAGTGGTGAGCTCAGATCGTCTTGCCCACAAATCTGCTGTGTATGTGTGTTTGTGTGCAGACATTAAACAGCTTTTATTTGTTTTGTGAACAGGTGTGTCCTTAGGAAATAATTGTGTTAAGAAATTGTAATTTTTTATTTGCTTTTTAAGAGTAGCATTTTCCCTGAGGTTAGAAATAGGAGGCCAGTGATAGCATGAAAATAAGCACAGCCTAGCAGACACTGTATACAAGAATTTTTTTGGAAAGAAGTTCTCAGTTCAGTTGCATTATCAATAATAATTTAAGACAATCATGTGAAATAAAATTAACATTCTAGGATCTTCCTTCTTGAATTCGCTTTTCTATCTCTTTCTTCCTATTTGACTTGCTTATGATATAAAGTTGTGAGTGGTACCTGCTACACCAAACTGAGGGAGGTGTTCAGGGAAAAGGTGGGGGCTCTGTTCTGTTAGTGCTTGGAGCACTTGTAGAATAAAAAGCCACTGGATTCTGCAAAGAACACGGGTTATGAGACTGATCATATTTTATCCCTGTAAGAATGTGAATTTCCTTTGCCTGTCCTTGAAGCCACCCAGCTGTTGGGTGTGCTTATTAGCTTTTGCTCTGGCCTTGTAGTGTGTGTCTTTCTGCCATTGCTGTTGGCGACATTTGCATCTTCCCCTGCTGCTCACCTGCCACTTCAAACCTCTTTGGGCCTAGAAACCATGTAACAAAGCTCCTTAATCTAAATATAGGTATCAGAATTTCATATCATGTGTGAATAGACTTGATTCTAAAGCTTTGTGGGGCTTCCCAGGTTAAACTAGTGGTAAAGAACCCACTTGCCAAAGCAAAAGATTTTAAAAAACACGAGTTTGATCCCTGGGTCAGGAAGGTCCCATGGAGGAGGGCAACCCACCCCAGTATTCTTGCCTGGGAAATCCCATGGACAGAGGAGTCTGGCTTGGTGTCCCACAGGGTTGGACACAACAGAAAACTTAGCACGCACACCCACAAAGCTTTGTACCACAGCTAAAAGTGATGTGAAGTGGCTAATGTGTTTGTAACTTGGTGCTAAAGGGGATGGGTGGAAAGAAAGCGAGCCCTGGAGGGAGGCCCTGGGCCCCACCATCTCTCTCACTGTAGGTCAGTCTCCTCTTTGCTCTAGGCTTCTTTGCTCATTCACACAGTGAAGAAACTGAGCTAGGTGAATGATCTCTAAGAACTCTTCTTTCCAGCAGTTTTAATTTTTACAGAATTTGAAATTGTTTCTTACAAATTGAAGGTTTGCAGCAATCTGCATTGAGCAAATGTATTAGTAACCATGTTTCCCATAGCATTATTTTTAATCAGGTATGTACAGTTTGACATAATGCTGTTGTACACTTAATAGGCAACAGTGTAGTAGAAACTTATAGGCACGGGGAAACAAAAAAATGTGTGCGAATTCACTTTATTCTGATACTCCATCTAATGCAGTGGTCTGACACTGAATCTGCAGCGTCTCTGGGGTATGCCTGTATTTAAAAACTGGGTTAGAGAATTAAAGGTCGGTAGGTGCTTGCTCTCGGCACTTGACAACACTCCTGCATTACTGTTCTGTAGACATTCTCACCGAGAAGTCAGGTTACTCACAAAGATAGTCTCTTTATCCTCAGTGCCTGTAGGTTAGTAGCAAATCTCTGTGTTTACTTTATACATTGCCTGGCAAGGAGTAGGTATTGATGACTAAATCGTTCAAAGACTATTTTTATGCGCTTCTTCCTCTTTTAGAATTGTTTCATTTTTCTGCTCATGTTTTCTCACTTCTGCTTTGTAACATGAAGTAGAATTTGATGCATCTCGTCTTTGGATAAATTCCTTGTCTCTGTTCTGTTCCAAAACTTTGCCCGTCCCTCCCCCTAAAACGTACTCTTCTTCCTGAACCTGCCAGGTTGGTGTTTCCAATAGAGCCAAAGAGTTGGTTCTTCCAGCAGACAAAAAGTCTCTAGTTCCTGCCTAGCAGCTGGCTCATGCAGTACTTAATTGGCAGACTTCGAGTTTATAAATGACAAGAAATGCTCCTTTCAGAGATGCTCAAACAGTAGGGAAGAGGCAGTTGGCAGCTAGTGAGCAGAGGAGGAGCTGGAATTGGCATCACACACAACAGCACCCATAGCTGGATGGTTTGGCAGCTTGCGCTGGGGTTGGCAGAAGTTAGCTCAAGAGCTGTTGTCTCCATCATTTTGATAGTGCCTTTGGAGTCTTCCCAAGCCTCTAGAACAACAGTGTAATCTTAAAATTGCTAACTTTCTGCTTATGGAAGAGACAAGAAAGGTGAACACTTTCTTGGGTCTTATCTACTTTGAAGTGGTCTTTAAGAAGCAAAACTATAATTTGAAAGGGACTGTTAGATCAAATGACTTGCATGGAGTCTTAGACCTCCTCTTTAGGATGTCTTATGGTGGGTGTGACTCATATGCTAGTAAACAATCTCAAAGTAAATAACTCATTGCATATATTATCTCTAAGAGGTCTTGTACTTAGTATATGGAGAAACTTTCTTTGCCTTTTTAAAAAAAGACTTAAATATGCTGTTCAGGTCATGAAGTTGAGTAAACTCAATTCCAGTTCCAGGCCATAATCCAGTAAAACGCAACAAACAAAACAAAAAACCCCCAGGAGTATGTATCTTACAAGCCAAAGGGAGATGCTGGCATCCTTCCAGGTTCCTGGAGGCTGATCTTGTTGGCTGGCATGCTTGTCTCCGTGCCTTTGTGATGTCTTAGATTCTGTTCCCCACAAAGTAAATACACTTAACTTTACTGTTTGCTCATTCTTGTATCTCCTCATGATAGATGATTAGAAATTACTCATTGGCAGACTTCACCAGTTAAGCAAACTTTCAGTTGAGCAGCTTTGTTCTTCTGTTATTTCAAGCTATAGCACAGAGGCTGCCAAGAACTCCAGAGGAAGTGCTGCCAATAGGCATCTGGCAGAAATCCACTGGGAAGCGGCTTGTGGCCTGAGTATCATTCACCTCTGAGGGTTTAGGAAGAAGGGTTCAGGGTAACGCAGGTGAACATTAACTTCCATGTGAAGAATGTGGAACATGAAAAGGTAAAGCTGATGAATCTTCTCAAAACCACCTCAGTCTTAAATTCACAGGTGAAAGAGACTTGTCATAACCCATTGTTATGGCTTCTGAACTTTATAAGTAAAAACTATTTGCTTATTTGGGTGTCCTAACCTGAAAGCTCGGAGAAGGCAATGGCACCCCACTCCAGTACTCTTGCCTGGAAAATCCCATGGACGGAGGAGCCTGGTAGGCTGCAGTCCATGGGGTCGCTAAGAGTCGAACACGACTGAGCGACTTCACTTTCACTTTTCACTTTCATGCATCGGAGAAGGAAATGGCAACCCACTCCGGTGTTCTTGCCTGGAGAATCCCAGGGACGGGGGAGCCTGATGGGCTGCCGTCTATGGGGTTGCACAGAGTAGGACACGACTGAAGCAACTTAGCAGCAGCAGCAACCTGAAAGCTGAGCGCTGAAGAATTGATGCTTTTGAACTGTGGTGTTGGAGAAGACTCTTGAGAGTCCCTTGGACTTCGAGGAGATCCAACCAGTCCATCCTAAAGGAGATCAGTCCTGGGTGTTCATTGGAAGGACTGATGCTGAAGCTGAAACTCCAATACTTTGGTCATCTCATGCGAAGAGTTGACTCACTGGAAAAGACCCTGATGCTGGGAGGGATTGGGGGCAGGAGGAGAAGCTGACGACAGAGGATGAGATGGCTGGATGGCATCACTGACTCGATACACATGAGTTTGGGTGGACTCCGGGAGTTGGTGATGGACAGGGAGGCCTGGCGTGCTGCGATTCATGGGTTCACAAAGAGTCAGACACGACTGAGCAACTGAACTGAACCTGAAAGCATGGCTTACCATGCAGAGTCCCATATAAGACTGGGCTGGTTTAATGACTGTCCGGTAGACAGGACGTTTATGTGAGGTGCCTTATACTCCTCGAGGAAATTCTGCTTGGGAGGTAATTTATGGTCAGGGATGTGCTTGTTGGATTTGGAACTGGACAGAGGGATCTGGGGAGCATTCAGAAAAGTCTTCATCAGGCTGCAGACATCTGATGAATCACTTTCTCATTAAGGTGCCATTGTCAAGAGCACAAACCACAGTCCCTGAGTCTGGGGCACTGCCTCCTGGCATGCTTCCTTCACTTCCTGCTAACCTGCCTTGTAGATTTCTGTTACTTCTGCTTTCATCCCAGCGTGGAACATTTTTGTCTGCATAGCAATGCTTTCTTCATGACTTTGCCCTTCTTTCTGCTTGGTCCTTTCAGTCCTTGTCTCTTCACCGCCGTTCCTTTCCCACAGCTTCTCAACTTAATCTATGTATTCATTCATCATCGCCTACCTCATTCCCACCTCCCCAAAGTCAGTGAAACAAAAGCACCTGTAGCCTCTCACCCATCACTGTATGGAAGGATGATTGCTTTGTTCAGCTTTTGAGATGACAGTAGTTATGCCTGTGGGTTTTTCTCGTAGCTGTGGTGGTCAGTGTGTTTCTTCTAGGCTGAGATGCTCAGGCTGTACTCTGAGGTTTGGGGACTTTTGGTCTGATGGTCCTGGTACTTCAGGCTGCTAAGAACATTCAGAAGTTACGCTCTGGGGTCAGTCCCAGGAAAACTAGTTTTTACTAAACAAATAGCTTTTCTCTTAAAGATATGATAAATCATGCTATTAATTTTTTTCTTAGTTTTAATTAATTGCTAAGAAGCATAGAGCCACATTTGTAGAACAGCAGCATTTCTGATTCTCTTTTCTGTTCCCTGCTCTTATTTCTTCACTTCCTTTGTCTTTCTAAATCTTTATTTTGTAAGCAGTATAAAGTATTCCTGGAACATGGCCCAGAAAGCAAATAATTACAATAGTCATGGCAAAATACAGTGGGGCAGATTTTGGCAAGTTACATGATAGATTTAGTCTGATTCTTAGGAAAGTCTTAAAAAAAAAACAAAGGTTTTTATTACTGCCAGACCCCTGACTCCTCACTACCCCCCTTAAAAAAAGTGTACTCAGAAGAACATTACATGGATGTTCTTAGCGAGACAAAATAGATCCTATCTTTACTTTAGAAGAGCTTCCCTTGTGGCTCAGCTGGTAAAGAATCTGCCTGCAATGTGGGAGGCCTGGGTTTGATCCCTGGGTTGGGAAGATCCCCTGGAGAAGGGAAAGGCTACCCACTCCAGTATTCTGGCCTAGAGAATTCCATGAACATCCATGGGGTCGCAAAAAAGTCAGACACGACTGAGCAACTTTCACTTTACTTTAGAAAATTGGTTAATATAAGGACCGGAATGACAAAATAAATTGATATTAACATGGAGCCCAGTTTATAGGCAATGTCATCATTAATTCAGTTCTATCCAGTTACTAAGAAAGGCCTTAAATTGTCCCTCTGGAATAAATGAGTTGTGTGCTGTCTTCAGCTGTGTCTGACTCTTTGCAACCCCGTGGACCGTAGCCCACTGGGCTCCTCTGTCTATGGAATTTTCCCAGCAAGAATTCTGGAATGGGTTGCCACTTCCTTCTCCAAGGGATCTTCCTGACCCAGGGATCGAACCCATGCCTTTTGCATCTCCTGCACCGACAGGTGGGTTTTTTACCCCTGCGCCATCTGGGAAGCCCCTGGAATGGACAGTTTATGGTAACTGCATAACGCCCTGGCAGCCTGTGACGTATGGTGCTTCCCAGAAAGAGGCATTGTTCATATGACTCAGAAATACTGAAGGGTGGACTAATTTTATTTTTTGTTCTTCCCTGATGAATAGCAGTAAAAGTTGGTTTGGCCAGGCTGTGCAGGACAGGCCTCTTCCAGAGATCTCTACAGGCAAGAGTTCAGTGGAAGGCAAAACCTCTTCTGGTTTGTGTGTTCTAAGAATGCTTACCGAGCCCCCGGGGAGACTTCATTAGGCTGACAGCTGTATGAAGACCTGCAGTGTTACAGCATCCTGGGAAGCATAGGAAATACCAAGTTGTGAAGAATATAGTGTGCGCACATCTATTTATACTGACGCTGAAGAAACAAAAGTGTCGGGATCAGAGAAAAGTACAATGGCTTTTGTCAAGAATACTTTCTAGAGTTGAATTTTAGGTTAACTTGGATAGGAACTGAAGGGGCACATGGTGCAGGGGTGGTTAACAGAAAAAGGAAGAGGCTTAGAAGAGCAGAGTTCCGATTTTTCTGTGTAGGAAACAAGACATCGGGTCTAGAATCACACGCTTTAATTTTCTGTACATGGGAAAGGCATGTTTTAAACCAAAATGACTTCCCTCTGTCTTTTACACATTTATTGACTGTAAGATAATTAGCGTGAGAGTTTAGAAATACAAACTTTAAATGTTCATGCTGCAATCCAGCATTTTTATTACATAAAATCTTAGAAGTATTTGTACATGGGCACAAGATTTATGTTGAAAGACCTGACTCTAGTGTTAGACTAATTAATGAGAAACTGGAAACCGTACTTTCTTGAAGTGTTCCCAAAAAAGTCCTCAGATACAACAATATAACTGTCAGGGAAAGATACAGGAATTGGGTTTTTTGGGGATCAACTTTTCTGTGATGTGCTTATTTTATTCTCATAATCCTTAAAAGTTTCAGTTGAAAGTGTCTTACAGATGCTTCAGATGGATGTATGCAGATGAGACAACAAAGCTGTTGATTTCTTTTCCTTGGTCCAGTAGAGCATCTTTCCTTTGTGACTCAACTAAACTTTTTTCGGGGGGGGTGGTGAATTTTTTAATTGAGGTATAACTGACATACATTTTCAGGCGATTCAATATCTGCATATACTACAAAGAAAGAAACAGAAGACTTAGCATGCCCTCTGTCCCCACCCAGGACTTACGGGGAGAAAAGGAAGTGGTTATTGACACTAGCAACGTGTGTGTGCTAAGAGTGCTCATGTCATTTGCTGGGCCAACGTTAAGTGCCACAAAAGTTGTTGTAATTCTGTAACTCAACATTCTAAGCTTTAAGGAAATTATACACAGAAAAGTGGTATTATTATAAATACTAATGCTTTCAGGATGAATATGAGAACTTCCCAACCTGTTAGGTAGAGTCATATCAACTTACTGTGGTGATTTTTCCTAAACTATGCTAATATTCCTAACACTACAAGAATGCCCCCGTCCCTATGCCCACACCACAGCCTCATCTGTGTCCACTGAGCATGGATGTCCTGTCTTTCCAGCAACAATCGGAAACGGAGACGGTCCATCTCTTCATCCCAGCACTGTCTGTAGGCGCCATCATTGGCAAGCAAGGACAGCACATCAAACAGCTGTCTCGCTTTGCAGGAGCGTCTATTAAGGTACTGTCCTGCCACCTGCGGCTCTCCTCTGCTTTAAGGACAGCACGCCACAGAGATGTGAGTCTGTCTGTCACTTTCTGTGAACTGAATGTAGCAGTCTATACTGGGGTTACATAGGGTGTGGTAGGAAACTCCGTGTAACAACACTAGCTTAAACAAGGTAAGCTAAATTCTCTCTCCAGAAAAAGCAGTCTGGAGGTAGAGAGCCCAGCACTGGAGTGGGTCCTGCTCCGCCATGCCCCTGGGCATACTTCTTCTAGCTCATCCCCGGGGGCGGCCTTAGTCCCTTATTCCCTCCCAGATGACGCTACTGTGTGTCCTAACAATCAAGGCTGTAGTCCATTTGTTTTAAGGAATACACAAACTGACAAAGCCTTGATATAGTCATAGCTTTCGTCAGGAAAACATCAGTGTCTGGAGGTTTTGTTTCAGTTATGTCTTATAAATATTCGAATATAGTACCAAAAAATCCACATTGCACTCAAGTGTTTATAATATCTTTATTTATAACTGGGAAATGGGGAGGAAGTCAACTAGGAAATGCATGAACTGTGGCTTATCTGTATAATAAAGATTCAGTTCAGTCGCTCAGTCAGGTCTGACTCCTTGTGACCCCTTGAACCGCAGCATGCCAGGCCTCCCCGTCCATCACCAACTCCTGGAGTCCACCCAAACCCATGTCCAAAATAAAGATTACTTAGCGCTGAAAAGGAGGGAGCTGTTGATAAAGACCATACATACTATGCTAAGAGAAAGAAGACTCAAAAGGCTATATACTGTATGATCCCACTTATGAAAGTTCTGGAAAAAACAGAACTATGGAAATGGAGGAGAAAAATCAGCGGTTGCGAGGAACTGGAGGAAGGGTTGGAGACAAAGAGCCAGCAGGAGGGAATGTTGAGAGCGCTAGGCTGCTGACTGAGGTGCGCTTACAGCTGTGCATTTGCCACCACGTGAGCTGCAGTGTGCACACACACAGTTAATGAGAAAGCAGAATACACAGGACAGCCCTCATACGCTGTCTTGCAGCAAAAGATTAACAAAATATGTGAACAGAAAATGCAGCCAAAATAAACAGGTAAAGGAAAAGACATGGTAAAAAGACCAAGTGGTGAACTAACTTTACTATCCTGTTAGTTTCCTGATTAATGAATTAAATTAAAACATGCTCATGCACAAAAAAGAACCTACCAGATACTTTGTTTTTGGAAAAATTCCAGCAAGTGTTTTATGAACAAGAATTGGGTATTTAGACACCGGGCTCTTTTTCTTTGTCTTTCTTGGAGTTTTGATGATAAGGGTAAAATGTTTTTCTTTCCAAAAAGTCTGAAACGTGCATAATGTGAAAGGTGCATTAGCACTCTAACACTTGGCTAGATTTCCATAATGTAAGTTCCCATGTAGGGACTTTAATGTGTACCTGTATGTCTGGTATCACCAAACCGTAGTTATTTGTTAACTTACTGGACGTTAAGATTGTTCCAAATTTCTCCTGCACAGTGATGGATTACGTTCTTTTTATCCTGTTGTCATATACAACCTTATTCTTTCACATGAGTGTACACAAGTGGGTCTGGTGAGTCTCAGGGCATGTGCTTTCTTCTCAGCTTCTCAGACAGTAGAGCAATTTGTACTCCTAACCTCAGTTTTAAACTCGGTATTAAAACTCAACATTCAGAAAACTAAGCTCATGGCATCTGGTCCTATCACTTCATGGCAAATAGAAGGGGAAACAGTGATAGACTTTATTTTGGGGGGCTCCAGAATCACTGCAGATGGTGACTGCAGCCATGAAGTTGGCTCCTTGCTCCTTGGAAGAAAAGCTATGACCAACCTAGACAGCATGTTGAAAAGCAGAGACGTTACTTTGCCAGCAAAGGTCCATCAAGGCTATGCTCTTTCCAGTAGTCGTGTATGGATGTGAGAGTTGGCCTATAAAGAAAGCTGAGCACCGAAGAACCGTGGTGTTGGAGAAAACTCTTCAGAGTCCCTTCGACTGCAATGAGATCCAACCAGTCCATCCTATAGGAAATCAGTCCTGAATGTTCATTGGAAGGACTGATGCTTGAAGCTGAAGCTCTGATACTTTGGCCACCAGATGCAAAGAACTCACTCATTGGAAAAGACCCTGATGCTGAGAAAGATTGAAGGTGGGAGGAGAGGATGACAGAGGATGAGATGGCACCAACTCAATGGACATGAGTTTGAGTAAACTCCGGGGGTTGGTGATGGACAGGGAGGCTTGGCATGCTGCAGTCACAAAGAGTTGGACACGATGAACAACTGAAATGAACCTCAGTATATGAGTGCTCTCCCCTCCAGTCCTCTACCACCAGTACTGACAAAGACAAAAGTTCTCTTTAAAAAAGAAAGCCAGGGACATCCCCCAGTGGTTAAGATTCCGTGCTGTCACTGCAGGGGGATGCAGGTTAGATCGCTGCTCAGGGAGCTGAGATCCTGCAGGCTGGGTGGCCCAGTGAGGGCTACGGGGGAGGGAAATCAGAATGATACCTTCTTTCTAGGGGTTTTCTGTGAATAATTCTGAGTGTGGCCTACAGTAATTATTGGCTTTTTTTTACAGATTCAAAATTAGTGCCCAAAGTAGGAATAGTATCATTTTGGGCCTAAGTAACAGAAATGTTAGCTTTATTTTCAGGGAGTGAGAAAGCATGACTCTGGTAAAAGAAAAAGCCTGGTCTTGATTTGTAGCTGGTAGGACAGGGTGTACTAGGCTGTCAGCCATTGCTGGTGATCACACTGAGTGGCGAGTGCGGCAGCTTTTATTGTAGTTTTTGCTTCCTACTCCCATTATTTACTATAGGGAGTTGCTTCTTGCACAGCAAATGTCTAGCAAAAAATTTTTCTTCAAACAATTCCTACCTGCCAACTGTCTAAATCCTTGCTTACTGAGGGAACACTGGATTTTTCTCCCTTCAGCAGTCTCTGCAGCATATCCCTGGCCTGGCCTTTTGTGTGATTTCATATGCTCTGCCAAAATAGAAGAGTCTGAGTTCACTCTTCTGTCAGATTAACATTTACTCTACGTGTTACTCCAGTGAGTGTACTTTGGGGGGACGTACGTACCATGTATCTATACGTATGTGTACATACCACATTGTAGATTTGTGACCCGAGCAGTTTCTTGCACTTGTGGGAAGCCCAGGGTGTGATGCTGCGTGTGGGACCAAGGACCACACGTCGAGCACCCGCTGGTGCAGCGAGGAGCAACGTGACGGTGGAGCCAGACGTGGCTCTTCCCCCAGTTCCACTGGCCTGTGTCGTCATGGCCAGGTGACGACTGCTGTAGCCTTTGGTCTCCCTGTCGGTGAAGTGTAGACAGGAGCCATAACTAATGGACCTGCACTCATCACTGCCTCCCTGTAACTTTCTTCCAGAAGGCTTATTTTCTGCATTTCAGTAAGTCATGTGCAGTTTGTGTAACATTTGTTATCAGTGGAACTGGAAGTGTTGTGACCTGTTTCTGGTCTGTTACAGATCGCTCCAGCTGAAGCACCAGACGCTAAAGTGAGGATGGTCATCATCACCGGGCCGCCGGAGGCTCAGTTCAAGGTACGTGCCCTGGAGCGTGTGCACAGATGACAGACGAATGCCTTCTTTTCAGAACCTCCATAACCTGGCTTCTCCCTTAAATAAATCCAGTACTCAGTAGAAGGAATCTCTCAGTGAAAATTGCTAAGACTGAGAACAGAGTAGAAAACATTCCCCACATTAATTACATTTTAAAAACACACCAAAACCTTGGTGTGAGAGTTGTGTAATGGCCGTTGGGTTTGCCTATCTCCCAGGGGAGAATCTGCTCAGTGCCTTGTTAGCAGAGGTGAAGGCGAGGTGATAAGAATGGTTTGGATGCTTTGTTACTCTCAAATCTTTCCTCCTGTCCCTAAGAAGCTTCGACCTTGACTTCAAATGTTCCTTTTTCCTCTTACCCTTGAGTTAACTTCGGTTAACACCCTGGTCCACAGTTTCTCGATTAGTCACTCTAATCTTCAGAATTCTAGAGGTAGAAAGGGCAGGGACTCTTGAGGCATCTGTCCTGGTATGAACCATGGGTCATTTTGGGGGGCTTGGGGCCAGAATGCCTCCCACTCTGTCCTGAGAGGTGGTGCAGTAGGGGGATGAAGACCAGAGCCTTTGCAGCCAGGCTGCTGGTTCAGGTACCAGCTCTGCCATTTACTAGTAATACGACCTTGGGCAAGTTACTTAACCTTTTCCTAGCTAGCTCCTCATAGTAAAATTGGGGTTAAAAACATCCACAAAGTTTAAACAAGGTTATATGGTTTAATAAATTAAGTAGTTAAAATAGTGCTGGACACACAGCAAACAGCATAAATGCACTGGTGTGTTAAGCAGACCTGGGCTGAATCAGACTAAGACCACGCCAGAGCCCCAGATTCACACGTACATACATACCTTTGAGTATATGATTCTCCCACAAAACTCAGTAGGGTGTCTGGTTTGTCACAGGTAAAAGCAGCTACTCAATTCAGTGTGACTTACTGGAAACCCCTGTCCTACTACTTAGCAGCTGTGTTAACAGGACAACTCTCTAAGCCTTAGTTCTCCTAGCCCTAAAACGTAGCTAAGTTATAAACCATCACTTTCTTTGACCTCTGTTTCCATGGGCCATTTTTCACTAAAAATCTGAATTTTTTTTTTCATTTCATTTACAGGGTACAGGAAACAAAAGGAGGTGCTTTGAGATGTAGGTACAGTTGGCTAGGCTCAGACTCAGGCAAGAAATTTACTTCTTCATACCAGCCTTGTGGTCCTAGCAGTTCAGATCAAAACTCAGAAATGCATCCTCCCCCAGATACTTACAGGACAAGTTACTTTAGCCTGAAATATTAAAAGATGAATACAAACGTCAGTTATGTTCTTACTGTTTTATAAATGGGTCTTGTAATTTTTATAATGCGTGTATGCTGGGAAACTTAGGTGGTTTCTCCATACGCTCTGTTGCCCATGTTGTGCACTTGTCTTAAACGGGACATGTAAGAGAAGCTCTAGTGCTTCAGTATCAGTTATGTGATCAGTGATAATTACAAACTATTTTAGAGATCTAAGTATTAGAAACAGATCTAAATATTAGAAAATAAGCTCTTAAAATTATAAATACTGTTTTGGAGGACAATATATATCCTTTGGGAGAAGGCAGTGGCACCCCATTCCAGTACTCTTGCCTGGAAAATCCCATGGACGGAGGAGCCTGGTGGGCTGCAGTCCATGGGGTCGCTAAGAGTCGGACACGACTGACTTCACTTTCACTTTTCACTTTCATGCACTGGAGAAGGAAATGGCAACCCAATCCAGTGTTCTTGCCTGGAGAATCCCAGGGACGGGGAGCCTGGTGGGCTGCCGTCTCTGGGGTCGCACAGAGTCGGACACGACTGAAGCGACTTAGCAGCAGCAGCAGCATATATCCTTTGTGTCCCTGGACTGTTAATAATTACACCTGTGGCCTGAGACTTTGAGGATGACTGAAATATAGGGTACTAAGATGAATTTTTTAAATGTCTGTAACCCCCTAAAATGAGCTTATCTCTGCACCGATGAAAACATGTTTTGTACCTGTGTTTTTGTTCTCTACTGTGGCAGCCTGTTGGATGAAACCAACTCTGGCTTCTTTTTCCTTTGGTGTATAGCAGAGCAAATTTGTGGCTATACATAAAAGAGATTTACTATGTATAATTTCTGGTTGTATGCAGCAATTGACAGGATCTGTTTGAGTGCATCAGTTGTATATGTTAACTTGATTTTGTAGCTTCCGTCAAAGTAGAAACCATCTGGCTAAGATGAAGAAATGTTTGACAGAAAATACTCCTTGCTGGCCCATTTAGACATGAGCTTGGCTTCTTGTGAGCCTTATGTGGGTGGCTCTGTAGTTCATTCAGTCCCTGTTACTCAAGAAAAATGCAGTTACTATCTTACTGCCAGCAGGAGAATTTTACCTTTCAAGACTGGAGAGCCAACCAACGGTCAGTCATTCAGCTGCCGCAGCTGTGATAATGTCAGCACTGTCGCCATCTTTCCTTGGGCTCCTGCCATCTCTTGGGTGGCAGGCCACCATCAGGCGCAGATGTATCCCTGCAGAGGGCTGCTCCCGTGGGGCCAGGCCATTAACTTTACCCACTGTAAAATCAGTCAACCTTTGGCCTTTCCTACCTGAATGACACTGATAGGCTATGTTCTCATCTGTAGGCTCAGGGAAGAATTTATGGAAAAATTAAAGAAGAAAATTTTGTTAGTCCTAAAGAAGAGGTGAAACTTGAAGCTCACATCAGAGTGCCGTCCTTTGCTGCTGGCAGAGTTATTGGAAAAGGAGGCAAAACGGCAAGTACTTCAGCAAAACCTGTGCAGTGGTATGACAGGGAAAGCATCGAAAGGTACTTAGGAGTTCCCCGTCCCTGAATTTGGGCTAACTTCTAACAGCAGGACACCTGGGCCGAGGTTTGGAGAAGACTGCCCTTTGTTCTCCTGAGGGTTGGCTGTCAGCCACTGGGGAAAGCAGCACCTCTCTCAGACCACTTTGTGCGAGAGGACTGTCTCTTGAGGGGCCTTTTGCATTTTTCTGTTGATAAACATCAGCTTTTTATTTCTGTTGTGCAAAAATACTAAATGACATGAAAACTTTAAAAAGTGTCATCTACCTTTATAACTTACACATCCTCTATAACTGAAAACTCGTTTGCAGTTTCTCTTTAACATATATAACTTCAAAATCGTAAACAGCTTTGAAAATGACTTGGAAGTGACTGCAAGTATGTTTTGGAATCAGATTTTTAGGGTTTAAATTAGGCTTTGTTATTGATGTATGTAACTGTAGGTAAGTCAGTTTCTTTGGGGATTAGTTTTAATTATCTTGAAATGGGACAATACTAATAACCAAATAGAATTATTGGTATATTAGATGAGATTTACAAAGACATATTTTGGTACAAGCGTTCAGGAAATGGTAATTTTTTAAAAAATAAAAAAACCCCAACAGTTCCACTTAACGTGATTTCTGTTTATCTCCTTCAGGTGAATGAGCTCCAGAATTTGTCAAGTGCAGAAGTTGTTGTTCCCCGTGACCAGACTCCTGATGAGAATGACCAGGTGGTCGTCAAGATAACTGGTCACTTCTATGCTTGCCAGGCAAGTGGGCTCCCGTGTGTCAGGGCAGCTCTACAGCTGCCTCCGCAAATGGAAGCCATTCTCCCATGGGTGTCTCCATGCCGTACAAATATTCAAGGCTGTGTTTGATGCTTAATACGTTAAATCCCCTTTCAGCAGGTGATTTTAGAGACTCTGCTAGCAAACTAATTAGTACGTGTCTTTAATCTTCAAATTTTAATTTGAAGTTAATTTTAAAAATGGAAGAGGTAAAATAACTTCCTGCAATACTTGATCAGGTAGGTGTTTCAAGGTCCTCTCCTTTTGCAGGTTGCCCAGAGAAAAATTCAGGAAATTCTGACTCAGGTAAAGCAGCACCAACAGCAGAAAGCTCTGCAAAGTGGACCATCTCAGTCAAGGCGGAAGTGAAGGCTCAGGAAACAGCCCACCACAGAGGCAGACGCCAAACCAAAGACAGACTGCTTAACCAACAGCCGGGCGCTGACCCCTTACCCAGCATCACATGCACAAGTTTTTACCTAGCCAGTTGTTTCTGAGGACCAGGCAACTTTCGAACTCCTGTCTCTGTGAGAATGTATACTTTATGCTCTCTGAAATGTATGACACCCAGCTTTAAAAAAAAAAAAAGAAAAAAGAAAAAAATGAGGGGGGAGGGAGGGAAAGAGAAGAACTCTGCACTTCCCTTTTGTTGCATTTCTCAGTATAACAAATACCTAATTTTTAAAAACATTCATTTCCCCCATGATGCCAGAAATTGGCTTAAATGGTGCATTCATGACACTCATCAAGTAAAACGAGATTGCTCCTAAGTCCAATTGTTAAAATTGGATCAGAACAGAATTGTTACAAGTACTTAAACGTTAACCTATTAGCATAGAAAAACTGTTCTGAGTTTAACACTAACATAAATAACCTAAGGGAAGTGCTGAATGGTGTTGGCAGGGGTATTAAACGTGCATTTTTACTCAACTACCTCAGGTACTCAGTAATGCAATGAAAGCAAAATTGTTTTGTTTTTTTTTTTCTGAAAATTTTATATACTTTATAAAGATAAGTCCAACTGTTTTTTAAAAAATAAATTTAATTAGCTAACAGGCGAATAACTGAAAAATTTTACTTCTGGCTGGTGACAGTAAAGCTGGAAAAATTTCACGTTTTTTGAGGCTTCTGACAGTTATTAGTTGGAAAATCCAATAAATGTTCAGTGATACGGAGCAGTGCCTATATTTGGAGAGCAGCAAATACCTTTTGTTTGTGGTAGGGAAGTTTATGATGGTACTAACAGAGCAAAGTGGTTGCAGGAGGTTTTGGAAAGACTAGTTTTAAATGGCTTCAGGAGACTTGTTTTTCTGTTTGGCTATGTGATTGAATGCATAAATGCTTTGTGCTTTTGACTATCACTACCTAAAGTAAGTGTATCTGTGGAGACTTGCAGCCCCCGTGAACTTAATCACTTGACTGGCAGGAAGAAAGCTTTAGCTTGCCTTACAGGATGCTTAGTTTGCCAATACACTTTGGACCAGTTGGTCTATGCTTGGAGCAGACCCCAAAAGAGTTGCTTTGTGAAGACCAGTGGGGCAGTCAGATGGTGTGACAGTGTTTAAAGGCAATAAAAAGGCTCCATCTCCATGTGCCAGGCACTGTCATGAGCCTCAAAGTAAGCTGTTTTGAAGATTTTAAGCAATGATAAATCAAGATAAATGAAAGGCCACCTAAAGTATCACATACAGTGCAGGAGGATTTCTGTATTCTCTGCACCAGTTATCTGAAAATAAATCAAAAGATAGAAAAAAGAAGAACTTTGGAAATATAATTTCAATGACTGTGATAATACATTTGACCTTTGCTACTGAACGCATTCACCCATTCCTTAACTTGATGGCAAAGCCTGGTATGTACAATTACATGGGTGTGAGTGGTCTCCGAGGCCACGCTGCTCTCAGAATAGTGTTGCTTTTGTTCATTAAATAATCACAGTCATCATATAATACTGATCTGAAGGGCAGATATAACCCTTAAAGTATCATTTTGCTTCATTTGTATTTCAAGATGAATTTCTACACGGACTAGGTAAGTTTTTTCTGAAGATCACTGTATCAATTAAACATTTTGAAAATGACTTGAAATGTTTTTCTAAATGTTTTCAGAAAACCAGTTTATTTTGTAGTTTTAGCCAAAAAGTGCCCTTTTTGTCACTGAATTCATCAAGCATTTGTTTTTTCTATACAATGAATTGCTTAAAAGAAGTAACGGACTGGCTTTCTGGTTGGATTTTGGGTATAATGGGCTTACAGCCAGAGCTCTTCCTCAGTATTTGATTTTTCAAGCTTTTTTTTTTTTAAATACAGATAGGTGCTACATTTATATCTGCCTGTTTAAATTCTGTCATATTTCACTTCTAGCCTTCTAGTGTGGCAAATCATGTTTTACTTTCAATGAAGCATTGGTAATGGAGTATCTGGTAATACTAGGAAGTAATTCTGTAATTGAGTTTTGCACTCACCACATATGGATCATTCCTCATCTGTAATGTGCCCCAAATGCAGCTCCATTATCCAGATACCTTGATGCAAAATAAAGTACTTCATTATTAGGTGCAGCCTGGTGCGTAGTATGTTTTATTTTTGGCTTTTCAGATTACTGCGAATGTCCTGAATTTCATCAAAATATAAACTTAGTATTACTAAAAATCCATGTCAATCTCAAGGTAGGCACCAGTATCTACTACTGGCCTTACTGTGAACCTTGATATTAATACTGTTACATATGAACTGAGAGTGAAAAGGTAAGTTACAGGACCTGTGGGGTGGTTTTGTTTTCTGCTTTGGCTATACTATTCTATAGAATAAGATTTAAACTTAAGATTACGATCTGAACAGATAGTTCAAGTGAAAAACACAGGGGCCAATGCAAAACACAGGAGCCAGTGCAACTTGTAGGCAATCTGCCGGAGTCTCAGGAATAAAGACAATATATTTAATTTGAATATAATGATTCGTGGCATGAAAATGAGCTCAGTCAGTTCAGTCACTTAGTCGTGTCCGACTCTTTGCGACCCCATGAATCGCAGCACACCAGGCCTCCCTGTCCCTCACCAACTCCCGGAGTTCACTCAGACTCATGTCCATCGAGTCGGTGAAGCCATCCAGCCATCTCATCCTCTGTCGGCCCCTTCTCTTCCCCCAATCCCTCCCAGCATCGGAGTCTTTTCCAATGAGTCAACTCTTCGCATGAGGTGACCAAAGTACTGGAGTTTCAGCGTCAGCATCATTCCTTCCAAAGAAATCCCAGGGCTGATCTCCTTCAGAATGGACTGGTTGGATCTCCTTGCAGTCCAAGGGACTCTCAAGAGCCCCTTGAAAATGAGCTCACTTACCTGCAATTTCCATGTGTCAGGATTAGAACCCAAAGAGAATACCTGTTTTCGTAACAACTAACTAGGTTAAAAAAGAAGTGACTCAATCCAAATTTGAAATGACTAAAGCAGTTCATTTTATTCATATTTAAACTCCACAGGAGTCACAGATGAAGTGTCATCTTCTATTCCAAGAATGAAGTCTTCAGGTAAGGTCTCAGGTGCTATCTGAGCTAACTGGTCATCGTAAGAACGTAGGGTCCATAATTTTTCTAATTCATAGGTTTCTCTGGTTTCTGGAAGCATCAAATGAATCACCATGCTGCCTACCAAGGACAGATAAGAATTACAAGTGAAGAAGCAGTTCATTTACTTTTATCCTTCTGATCTCACAAATCTGTGACAATTGGAGCAGTGGTTCTCAAAGTGTGAACCCCAGATCAGCATTACCTGAGAACTTATTAGAAATGTAAATTGTGGACACCATCTAGCAAAAATACTGAAGTGATGCTGTGCTTTTAAGTGCATCATATTTAATACTCCTTGTGATAACCTACACAAGCAAAGGTGGGATCTGTCAGGGTTCGCTTGGTAGACAATCCAGAAGTACTGTAATTCTGCATAGCCTGTGAGCAAAGCACTGGCAGAGTTTTACCTTAGAAATACTGTCTCCTGGAACAAAGAGAAAGTTTGCTTACAACAGTGGTTCTCAATCAGGGACTTTGGTTTTTTTTTTTTAATTTCACCTTTTTTTTTAATTGAAGGATAATTGCTTTACAGAATTTTGTTTTCTGTCAAACCTCAACATGACTCAGCCGTAGGTATACATATATCCCTCGCCCTTTTGAGTTTCCTGAGAAATGTAGCAAACTCCCATTGGCTATCTATTTTACACATGGTAATATGCTTCCGTGTTACTCTTTCCATACCTCTCCCCCTCTCCTCCCGCCCTGTAAGTAAATTCTTCAGCACCATTTTTCTAGATTCCATATCTATGCATTAGAATACGATATTTATCTTTCTCATTCCGACTCAGTTCACTCTATAATAGGTTCTAGGTTCATCTACCTCATCAGAACTGACTCTAAGGCATTCTTTTTTATGGCTGAGTAATACTCCACTGCGTATATGTCCACTGTCCATCTGCTGATGGACATCTAGGCTACTTCCATGTTCTAGCTATCATAAATAGTGCTGCAATGAATAATGGGATACATGCATCTTTTAAATTTTGGCTTCCTTAGGGTATATGCTTAGGAGTGGGATTGCTGGGTCATATGGTGGTTTTATTCCTAGATTTTTAAGGAATCTCCATACCGGTAGTCTTCCATACTGGTTTTATCAATTTACATTCCCACCAACAGTGCAGGAGCGTTCCCTTTTCTCCACACCCCCTCCAGCATTTATTGTTTGTTTGTAGACTTTTTGATGGCCATTCTGACCTGTCTGAGGTGATATCTCATTGTAGTTTTGATTTGCATTTCTCTAATATGAGCGTCCATCAGGACATTTTGAATTTTCACCTTTTCAGGGTGCAGAGAGGAGAAAGGGGGCTGCTCAACATCCTACAACGCACGGAGTACTCCTCCCCGCCCCAAATGCTAACAGTGGCAGGGAAACCCTGACGGGTGCAGCCTTGGCAGAGAGTGTTTCTACCAGGGTAACTGCAGGCCTGCTTCCTGCCCCTCGCAAAAGACATGCACATAATCACAGGGTTCGTCTCTTTGAACTACATGCGCAGGTGTCATCCAGTCCAAAAATGCTGCTTGATGTCGCTCCTGCTCTTGCTGAGGAACAACCACGTTGTATCAACCCCCGAGTAACTCTAAGCTCACAAGGTAAGATTTCAGAGCCTGCACAGTTCTACAGGCACTGTTTTTACCTTTGCATTAAGTACATTCTGGGGAATTACTTTGAAACTGTATATATTAATTCGCAAATCTGTTAGGTCTTCTCAGAATTCCAGTCTGCTTTTCTTATCATTCCCTGTGCCTACAATGCCCTTCCTTACAGGAATTACTTAAGGCCAAGGTTCTGTGTACACCAAGGAGCCTTCTACTGCCTTTGGGGGGTCTCTCCCATGTTTTTCATCCTGCTCTCCACCAGCTTTCTGACCTGTGTGGCTACTTAATACACACTAGGTGAAATGAGGATTTCAGATGTGAAAAAGACTGAGTAGGTTAAAACCAAAGAAAACTTAAAACAACTATCAAAAACTTTTTGTGGAAAAACACCCAGACCGTGATCCTTGTATAACTGAACATAGTTTGAGATTAGTGATACAGTAACTTACCAAAGTCCACACAGAGCCAGTCATCAGTGTCCTTCCCTTCGATCTTAACATGAAGCTCACTTTTATATTTCAGGTGTTTGTACTGAAAAAAGCCAAGTCACATGTTAAAGGGGAAGAGGTTGAGGGACGTCTGTTCTTACTGAGGAGCCTTGGGCTTATTTGGGAACATGCTTATTCATTCCTCACAGCTATGCCAACCCCCTTAATAACAACTCCCCCCTTAAATCCTACCCACATCCTACAGCTCTCTCCAGAAGCCCAAACCATTGTGATAGGCAATCAAAGTGCTTCTGAGGTAGACAGGCCTAAATTCAATACCCAGTTCTCACCAACTTCCTTCTGTCCATCACAGCTTCCCTTCACCCTTGGGAGGCAGATGTTTCTTCCTGTTTCAAGGCTCAGGCTATTCAAATGCACCCCATATTTAATACAGCACTATTTACAATATCCAGGAGATGAGAGCAACCTATATGTCCACTCACAGATAGATGGATGAGATGCAGTACATATATACAATGGAATATTACTCGGCCATAAAAAGGTGTGAAACTGGGTCATTTGTAGTGATGTGGATGAACCCAGAGTCTGTTAATAGAGTGAAAACAGGGAGAGAAAAACGTCTATATTAACGCTAATATTTTATATTCTATGTTATATAGAAAAAAGGTACAGATGTAGAAGAACAAATTGGTGGGTGTAGGGAAACAGAAGGCTAAAACGAATTGGGAGAGCAGCACTGCCATGTGTAAAACAGCTACCAGGAAGTTGCCACACAGCACAGGGAGCAGAGTTAGGTTTTCTGATGGCCTAGAGGGATGGGATGGGGGAGTGATGGTGGCAGGGAAGCACTAAGGGAGGGGCTGTATGTGTACATATAGCACTGTAAAGCAATTATATTCCAAATAAAAATGAATTTTAAAACAGATCAGTAATCTTGAAAAAAAATTTAAAATACCCTGAGAAAACTGTAATCAACAAGAAAAACCCACCCAAATGTTCATGGCAGCACTATTTACAATAAATAGCCAGGAGACAGAAGCAACCAATGGATAAAGAAGACGTGATACATGTATTCCATGGAATATCACTGAACCATAAAAAAGAACGAACTTGGGTCATTTTAGTAAATGTGGATAGACGAGAGAGTCACACAGCAGTGATCAGAAAATATAACAGCATATACATGAGATCTAGAAAAATGGTACAGATGAACTTATTTGCAGGACAGGAATAGAGAAGCAGATGTGGAGAAAAGACATGTGGACACAGGGAAAGGGGAGGGTGGGATGGATAACACAACTCAGCCAGAAAAAGGAGCAAAATTGGGCCATTTCTAGTGAAAGCGTCATTCAGTCGTGTCCGATTCTCTGTGACCCCATGGCCTGTAGCCCCCCAGGCTCCTCTGTCCATGGAATTCTCCAGGCGATCTTCCCGACCCAGGGACTGAATCCAGGTCTCTCCTTCATTGCAGGCGGACTCTTTACCAAATGAGCCACCAGGGAAGACCAATTAATATAAAATATGGAATCTGAAAAAATGGTACAGATGAACTGACTTACAGGACAAAAACATAAGCAGAGAGAACGATGAGTGGACACAGGCAAAGAGGAGGGTGGGATGAACTGAGAGAGCAGAGTTGCTAATATATACACTGCCGTGTGTAAAATACATAGCTAGTAAGCAACTGCAGTACAGACAGCTCATGTTCTGCAGTGGCCAGAGGGGTAGGATGGGGAAAGGTGTGCGTGGGAGGGAGGCTGGAGACGATATATGTATACTTACAACTCATTCACAGTGCTGTATAGCAGAAACTAACAACAATGTAAACCAAATATCCTCTGATCACCATTATCTATGGGGAAAAAAGAACTATCATATGACCCAGCAATCACAATACAGGATGGATCTCACATCACCTAGAGAAAACCACAAGTCAAAAACACACGTACCCACTGTGGCACTATTTACAACAGCCAGGACATGGAATCAACTAGATTTTCATCCACAGATGAATGGATAATAAGATGTGGTCCATACATAGAATGGAACATCAGTCAGTGAGGAACTAAACTGGGTCATTTGCAGTCATGTGGATGTACTGAGAATCTGACCTACAGAGTGAAGTATGTCAGAAAGAGAACCAAATATGGTATATTAACACACATGCATAGAATCTAGAAAAATGGTACAGAAGAACCTCGATGCAGGATGTGACGGTCGCAGAAGCAGAGAAGGGACATGTGGACACGGGAAGAGAGGAGGCTGAGACGAACTGGGAGCGTAATGTTGACGTGTACACACTACCGCTGTAGTGAGCCCGGGAGCCCGTGGGGAGCTGCTGTGCAGCTCGCCTGGTGCTCTGTGAGGACTAGCAGGGTGGGACAGACGGGGCGGTGGTCGCAGGGAGGCACAAAGGGAGAGGATCTATGAATATATATGGCTGAGTCACTTTGTTAGACAGCAGAAACTAACACAATATTGAAAAGCAATTATAGTTCAATTTTAAAAAATGTAATTATAAATTACTGGGAATGTAATCTGAGAAACCGTAATTCAAAGACACAAGCAACCCCAATGCTCGCTGCTGCACTACTAAAATATCCAGGACATGGAAGCAACCTAAATGTCCATCCAGAGATGAATGGATAAGATACTGTGGTACATACATACAAAGGAATATTACTAATAAAATGGACACAATTGAGTCACTTGTAGTTGCATGGATGGAACTGGAGTGTCAGAGTGATATAAGTAGGAAAGAGAAAAATGAGTATCGTATTAGCACATATACATGGAATCTAGAACAATGGTACAGGTGAACCTATTTATAAGGTAAAAATAGAGGCACGGAAGCAGAGAATGGACATGTGGACACAAGGGAAGGGGAGCTGGGGGACAGATTGGGGGAGTAGTCTTGACACGTACACACTGCCATGTGTAAAAGCGGCAGCTGGTGGGGAGCTGCTGTACCGCACAGGGAGCTCAGTGACGTGCCGTGTGATGACCTGCAGAGGTGGGACTGGGTGGGTGCGAAGGGGGGGGAGGCTCAAAAAAGGGGACATATGTACACATACAGATGACTCTCCTGGGAGAGCTTTACAATACTGTAAACCATATATATACTCCAATTGAAAATAAATTTTAAAAGATCATTTATCATGAAAAAGAAAATAGAAATAGCATATGACTCAGAAATCCCATTATTAATATACCCTGAGAAAATGATAATTCAAAAAGACAGGCACCCCAATGTTCACTGCAGCACTGTTTACAAAAGCCAAGGCATGGAATGTACCTAAATGTCCATCCACAGATGAATGGATAAGATGTTGAAAATTTGGAATATTTGGAAATGATGCAGTATTTTTAGCAATAAAAGCAATGAAATTGTGCTATCTGCAGTGATAGGATGGGCCTAGAGTGTATCTCACAGAGTGAGGTAAAAAAGACAAAATCAAATATTATATATTAACACATACACATGGAATCCAGAAAACTGGTACAGATGAACCTATCTGCAGGCCAAAAACAGATGCAGAAGCAGAGAACGAACATGTGGACCTGGGGAAAGGGCAAGCTGGGATGAATTGGCGGCGTGGCGTTGCCATGTCTGCACCACCGTATGTAGAACACACGGCTCCTGGGAGCTGCTCCAGCACAGGGAGCTCCGCGCCGTGCTCTGCGAGGGCTCAGGTGGGCGTCATTTGCTGGGCTGGAAGGGGGGCTCCAGAGGGAGGGGGCTTATGTATACTTACACTTCCTTCACACTGCTGTAGAGCAGGAACTACCAGAACGCTGTGAACCAATTACACGCCAATTAAATATAAATTAAACAACCATTATTCATGAAAAAACTAAAAACAGAACTGCCACATGAATCAGCAATTGCACTGTGTATATACCCAGAGAAAACCATAACTGAAAAAGACACGCGCACCACAATGTTCACCGCAGCACTGTTCACAAAAGCCAGGATGTGGAAGCAACCTAGATGTCCATCCAAAGACGAATGGCTGAGAAGATGTGGTACATACATACAATGGAATATCACTCAGCCACAAAAAGGAAACTGGGTCATTTTTAGTGATATGGATGGAACTAGAGTCTGTCATACAGAGTGAGGTTACAGTACCAAATATCACATATTAACACATGTGGAATCTAGAAAAATACAGATGAAAACACGCAGGTCATGAATAGAGTTGCAGAAGTAGAGAACGGGATGTGGACATGCAGGAAGGGAAGGGTAGGAACGAGTCAGTAGTACCGCCACATATACACAGTCATGTGAAAAATAACAAGTGGGAAGTTACTGTAGAGCTAGGGGCCTCAGCTTGTGCTTTGTGATTTCCTAGGGAGGTGGGATAAGAGGGGGCTGCAGTGAGCGGGAGTCACAAATGGAGAGGATGATGTAAACATACCTGATCACTTTGTTGGACAGCAAAACCATAATATTGTAAAGCAATTAGAGTCCAGTTAAAAATTCAATTAAAAAAAAACTGAGAAAAGACCAGTAATCTTGAAAAGAAATTAAAAATGGAACTAACACAAGCCCCAGAAACCCCACTACTGGGCCTAAAACCTGAGAAAACCTTAATTCATAAGGACACATGCAACCCAATGTTCAATTCAGCACTGTTTACAACAGACAGGACATGGAAGCAACCTAGAGGTCCATCTTTGATGAATGGATTCCGATGCAGTACATATATACAGCAGAATACTGTTCGGGTATAAAAAGGAATGAAATTGGGTCATTTGTAGAGCTGTGGATGGTCCTGACTGTCCTACAGAGTGAAGTCAGAAAGAAAAACGAGTATCATATGTTAATACATATATATGGAATACAAAAATGGTACAGAGGACACTATTCGCAGAGCAGGAACAGACACACAGAACCAAAGAACGACATGTGGACACAGGGAAGGGAAGAAAGGGACAACCGGGGACGGGCACTTCCCACCTGCACTGTCACTGTGAAATGAAACAGATAGCCAGTGGGGTGCTGTCGTAACGCAGGGAGCTCAGCTCACTGCTCTGGAGTGACCTACAGGAGTAAGGTGACGCAGGCGGGTGTGGGGGGAAGCTCACAAAAGGAATACATGTGTACAAACAGCTGATTCTCGTTCTTGGACAGCAGAAACTAACACAATATTGTAAAGCAATTATACTCCAGTTAACAAACATTAGAGAAATAAAAGATCACTAATCTTGAAAAAAGATTAAAAATGGAACTACCATATGTCAGGGCAATCCATACTGGGAGATTAATGGATTGGGCAACCCATTAGGGAGAGGAGCACGGCCATACATACAGTGATGTGTGCAGAACAGCTCGTGTGAAGCTGCTGTGCAGCACAGGGCCTGAGCCCACTGCCTGTGATGACCTAAGAGATGGAGGGGCTGGAGGGCGTGGTGGTGCGAGAAAGGCACAAAGGTAGGGGATATGTCTGTACATGGAGCTGACTCACTTTGTTGGCCACCAGAAACTAATACAGCATTGTAAAGCAATTATACTTCAATTTTAAATTTCAAGGAATTTTGAAAAGATCATAATGTTGGAAAAAAACTAACTAAAAACAGAACAGAGCCCAAGGAATCCCTTACTGGGCATATAACCTGAGAAAACCGTAATTTAAAAAGATACATGCACCCCAATGTGCAACGCAGCAGTATTTACAATATCCAGGGTATGGAAGCAACCTAGATGTCCATCCACAGACGAATGGATTAAGAGATGTGGTACATATATACAAAGAAATATTCCTCAGCCATAAAAGGAATGAAATTGGGCATTTGCAGTGATGTGAACAGACTCAGAGTCTGTCATACAGAGGGAAGTGAGAGAAACAAGCATCAGATATTAACACACATTTGTGCTTTCTATATGTAACATAGAAAAACGATACAGATGAACCTATTTGCCAGGCAGGAATAGAGGCCCAAGCAGAGAATGGACATGTGAACCCAAGGGAAGGAGTGTAAAATGAACTGGTCGAGTAGCCCTGCCACATAAACACTACGTGTGTAAAATGTATAGCTAGCGGGGAGCTGCGCGTAGCTCAGGAAACTCAGCTCGGTGCTCCGTGATGACCCAGACAGGGCGGGGGGTGGGCGGGAAGGGATATATGTATACTTGTAACTTATTCACATTGTTGTACAGTAGAAACACAATACTATAAACCAATTTTACTCCAATTAAAAAAAAAACATTATTTAAAAAAAAACAGTATTCATGAAACTAAACATTTACATAATCCAGTAACCCCACCCCTGGGTATATACCCAGAGAAAACCATAGTTCAAAAAGACACACACACTAGTGTTCACTGCAGCTGTAGTCACAATAGCCAGGACATGGAAGCAACCTAAATATCCCTCCATAGATGAATGGATAAGATGTGGTATATATATACGAGTATACACACCACACACACCACACACACACACACACACACACACACACACACACACACACACAATGGAATATTACTCAGCAATAAAAAGGAATGAAACTCGTTCATCTGTAATGATGTGGATGGAAGTAGAATCTGTCATACAGAGTGAGGTAAGTCAGAAAGAGAAAAAATCAAATGTTGTATATTAATACGTATATGTAATCTAGAAAAATGGTACAGATGAACTTATATGCAGGGCAGGGATAGAGTCCCAGAAGTAGGGACGAATTTAGAGACAAGCACCGAAATATATACAGCGTCATGAGTAAAACAGGCAAGTAGTGGGAAAGTGCTGTCCAGCCCAGGCAGTTCAGCTCAGGGCTTTGTGATGGCCTAGCGGGGCGGTGGGGTGGAGGCAGTGGAGGCCAGAGGGAGCCCCAAAGGGAGGAGACACATGTGCACATACCGGTGACTCACTTGGCTGGACAGCAGACACCAACAACATTGTAAAGCAACTGTGTTTCAGTTAGAAAATAAATTTAAAAAATAAAAGATCATTAATGTTGGGGAAAAAAATTTAAAAATACAACTACTATATGCCCCAGCAATCCCACTACTGGGCATATAATCTGAGAAAAGACACATGCACCCCATATTAAATCCAGCACTATTTACAATACCCAGGACATGGAAGCAACAACCTAAATGTCCATCCACACATGAATGGATGAAGATGTGGCATGTAAATATACCATGGAAAGTTCCTCAGCCATAAAAAGAAGATAATTGGGTCATTTGTAGTGGCATGGATAGGCCCTGAGTCTATCATATAGAGTGAAGTGAGCAAAACAAATACTGTATATTAATACATATACATGGAATTTAGAAAAATGATACAGATGAATCAATATGCAGGGCAGGAATAGGGTCAGAGAAGTAGTGGCCGGACATGCAGACTCGGGAAGGGGAGGGTGGGACTAACTGGAAGACCAGCACCGCCATATATATTCTGCCATGTGTAAGGTAGACAACCAGTGGGCAGCTGCCGTACAGCACAGGGAGTTCACCTGGGTGTTCCGTGATGGCCTAGAAGAGTGGGATGAGGGGGACGGCAGTGGGAGGGAGGCCCAAAGGGACGAATACACGCATATATATAGATGATTCCCTTTGTTGGAGAGCAGAAACTTACACACACTGTAAAGTAACCGTACTCCAATTAAAAAATAAAAACATTAACCTTGAGGGGAAAAAACAACTAAAAATAGAACTAGCATATGACTGAGCAATCTTACTATTGGGCACATATCCACAGAAAACCTTAATTCAGAAAGACACAACATGGCTTTCCCGCTGGCTCAGTGGTGAAGAATCTGCCTGACGCTGCAGGAGACGTGGTTTCCATCCCTGGTCTGGGAGGATCTCAGGCCCCTCGTAGCGACTAAGCCCGTGCACTGCAACAATTGAGAGCCCGGAAACCCGCAACTGCTGAGCCCACAGGCCCTGGAGCCAGTGTCCACAACAGGAGAAGCCACTGCACTGAGCAGCCCGTGCACCCAACTAGGGCATGGCCCTACTCACCACAACAAAAGAAAAGCTCACACGGCAATGGAGACCCAGCACAGCCAGAAGTGAGTAAATAAAATTATGTCTAAAAAGACACACAGTCCCAATGTTCACTGCAGTACTATTTACAAAAGCCAGGACACTGAAGTAACCTAGATGTCTATCGACAGATGAATGGATTAAAGTGTGGTGGTTGGTCGGTTTTAGTCGCTAAGTCGTGTCCGACTCTTGCAATCCCATGGACTGTAGACTACCAGGCTTCTCTGTCCATGGGATTCTCCACGTAAGAATACTGGAGTGGGGGGCCATTTCCTTCTCCAGGGATCTTCCTGACCCAGGAATCGAACCCAGGTCTTCTGCATTGCAGGCAGATGATTTACTGACTGAGCTATGAGGGAAACCATACATACAATGGAATATTACTCAGCCATAAAAAGGAAGGTAATTGAGTCACTTGTAGTGATGTGGATGAAACTAGAGTCTGTCATACAGAATGAGTAATTCAGAAAGAAAAACAAATACTGTATATAAACACACATACATGGAATCTAGAAAAATGATACAGATGAACTTATATGCAAACCATGACTAGAGTTTAGGAGAGAATGGACACATGGACATGCAGAACAGGGAGGGTAAAACCACCTGGGAGAGCAGTGTTGCCACAAATATACTACCATGTGTAAAACAGATGGGGCAGCTGCTCTACAACACAGCAAGTTCAGCTCACTGCTTTGTGATTACCCAGAGGGGGGTGGGCCAGAGGGGGCTGGAGGGGCAGGGAGGCCCCAAGGGCCAGGACATGTGTATATATAGGTGATTCACTTTGATGGACAGCAGACACTAACACGTAATTTTAAAGTAATTATAAGAACTGATGCTTTTGAACTGTGGTGTTGGAGAAGACTCTTGAGAGTCCCTTGGACTGCAAGGAGATCCAACCAGTCCATCCTAAAGGAAAATCAGTCCTGAATATTCATTGGAAGGACTGATACTGAAGCTGAAACTCCAACAATACTTTGGCCACCTGAAATGAAGAACCGACTCACTGGAAAAGACTCTGATGCTGGGAGGGATTGGGGGCAGGAGGAGAAGGGGACGACAGAGGATGAGATGGCTGGATGGCATCACTGACTCGATGGACATGAGTCTGAGTCAACTCCGGGAGTTGGTGATGGACAGGGAGGCCTGGTGTGCTGTGATTCATGGGGTCGCAAAGAGTTGGACACGACTGAGCGACTGAGCTGAACTGAATCTTGAAAAAAATGAAAAATGCAACTAACATATAACCCAGCAATCACACTACTGGGTATATGCCCTGAAAAACCATAAACAACATTAAACACCCATCCAGGTGTTCTTTTCAGCACTATTTACAACAGCCAGGAGATGGAAGCAACCTCTGGATGAAGAGGGCGTGGCACATGTGCACAATGGGATACCACGGAACCAGGAAACAGAATGGACTCAGGCCATCGGCAGTAAACGTGCATGGACCAGAGCGCCACACAGCAATACAGCAGGAAAACAAACATCATATAGTAACACATATATGGGATCCAGAAAAATGGTACAAGTGAACTTATTTGGACAGGAACAGAGAAGCAAACATAGAGAAGACGTGAACATGGGGAAAGGGGAGGGCAAGATGAATAACACTGCCCCGCATAAAAAATACTTACCTGGGTCATTTCTAGTGATATGGACTTAGAGTCTATCATACAGAGTGACTTTAGTCAGAAAGAAAAATACAATATAGTAACACATGTGGAATCTAGAAAAACGGTACAGATGAACTGATTTACAAAGCAAAATCAGATAAGCAGAAGCAGAGAACAAGCAGACACAGGCAAAGAGGAGTGTGGGATGAATCGGGAGAAGAGTGGTGCCACATATACACCTCCGTGTGTAAGGTACATAGCTAGTAAGAGGCTGCCGTGGAGCACAGGGAGCTCAGCTCGTGTTCTGTGATGGCCCAGCGGGGTAGGACGGGGACAGGGGAGCGTGGGAGGGACGCTGGAGCGCGAGGGTATATATGTATACTTATAACTCATTCACAGTGCTGCAGAGCAGAAACTAGCACAACAATGTAAGCCAAATACTCTGATTACCATTATTCACCAAAAAAAAAAGAACTACCATACAGCCCAGCAATCACACCGCTGGGTATAAACAGAAAGAAAACCAAAATTCAAAAAGACACACCACCACATGTTCACTGCAGCACTATTTACAACAGCCAGGACATGGAAGCAACTAAATGCCTGCCCACAGATAAATGGTAAGATGTGGCACATATACATACAATGGAATATGATTCAGTGATAAAAGGAGCTAAACTGGGTCGTTGGTAGTGATGTGTATGTACTGAGATCTGTACATACACATGTACAGAGTGAAGTATGTCAGAAAGAGAATCAAACATCATACATTCACACACATGTATAGACAGATGAACCTATCTGCAGGACATGAACAGTTGCAGAAATAGAGAAGGGGCATGTGGACATGGGAAAGAGGACCCTGAGACAAACAGAGAGCGGCTCCGACATACACACTGCCATGATAAAGTGAGCCGGTGGGGAGCTGCTGCAGGACGCGGGCTCAGTGCGCTGCTCCGTGACGACCTGCAGAAGTGGGACTGGGTGGCTGGAGCTGGAGCAAGTTCAGAAAAAGGGGATACATGTATACATACAGATGATTCTCTTTCTGGGACAGCAGAAACAAACACAATATTGTAAAGCAATTAAAAATAAATTTATTAAAAAAGATCATTTATTGTGAAAAAGAAAACTAAAAATAGAAATATCACTTGGTTTAGTCTCTAAGTTGTATCAGACTCTTTGCAACCCCAGGCTCCTCTGTCCATGGGGATTCTCCAGGCAAGAATACTGGAGTGGGTTGCCATTTCCTCCTCCAGGGAATTTTCCAGACCCATGAATCGAACCTGGATCTCTTGCACTGCAGGCAGATTCTTTACCAACTGAGCTATGAGGGAAGCAGAATTATCACATGACTCAGAGATTCCACTCTTGGGGATATACTCTGAGAATGATAATTCAAAAAGACACATGCACCCTAATGTTCACTGCAGCACTACTTACAAAGTCAAGATGCAGAAGGTATCTAAATGTGGATCCCTTTATTCATTCATGAATAAAGAACCCAGAATGAATAAAGAACCCAGAGGGTGGGAAGGGAGGAAATGGCAGTGGGAGGGAAATACAAAGAAGACAATATATGTATACACAGAGCTAACGCACTTTGTTGGACAGCACAAACAATAGTGTAAAGCAATTATACTCCAATTAAAAATAAATTTAAAACAATAAATAACAGATTAATAATCTTCAAAAATTAGAAGTTAATACAGTATGTTAATAAAATTAAAATTTCATACTGTTAATGCTGTCTGCCCCAGCAATCCCACTAGTGGGGATGAGAAAACCATAATTCACCAAGATATATACACACCCAAATGTTTACTGCAGCACTGTTTACAATAGCCAGGATATATAAGCAACCTAAATTTCCATCCATAGATGAATGGCTAAGACGTGGAAAATACAATGGAATATTATTTAGCCACAAAGTAGCAATATGGGTGTGCCTAGAGTCTGTCATACAGAGTAAAGTAAGCCAGACCAGAAAATCAAATATATTAACACATATACATGGAATCTAGAAAACTGGTACAGATGAACCTATCTGCAGGCCAAAAACAGATGCAGAAGCAGAGAACGAACATGTGGACCTGGGGGAAGGGCAAGCTGAGATGAATTGGCAGCGTGGCGTTGCCATGTCTGCACCACCGTATGCAGAACACACCGCTCCTGGGAGCTGCTCCAGCACAGGGAGCTCCGCGCCGTGCTCTGCGAGGGCTCAGGTGGGCGTCATTTGCTGGGCTGGAAGGGGGGCTCCAGAGGGAGGGGGCTTATGTATACTTACACTTCCTTCACACTGCTGTAGAGCAGGAACTACCAGAACGCTGTGAACCAATTACACGCCGATTAAATATAAATTAAACAACCATTATTCATGAAAAAACTAAAAACAGAACTGCCACATGAATCAGCAATTGCACTGTGTATATACCCAGAGAAAACCATAACTGAAAAAGACACGCGCACCACAATGTTCACCGCAGCACTGTTCACAAAAGCCAGGACGTGGAAGCAACCTAGATGTCCATCCAAAGACGAATGGCTGAGAAGATGTGGTACATACAATATATAACGGAACATTATTCAGCCATAAAAAGGAAGGAAATTGGGTCATTCGTAGATATGGATGGAACTAGAGTCTGTTGTACAGAGTGAAGTAGTCAGTCAGAAAATCAAATACTATTTAGTAACACATATATGGAATCTAGAAAAATCAGACATATAAACACATGTGCAGGTCATGAAAAGAGCTGCGAAAGTAGAGAATAGACATTGGACATGCATGAAGGGAGGGAAGAACAATTCAGAGAGCAGCCCTGCATATATACACTGCCACGTGAAAAATACCTAGGAAGTGGGAAGCTGTTGCAGAGCTAGAGACCTCAGCTTGGTGCTTTGTGATTTCCTAGAGGCGTGGGATAAAGAAGGTTGGGGGTGGGAGGGAGTCACAAATGGAGGGGATTATGTATAAATACAGCTGATCGCTCTGTTGGACAATATAAACTAACAAAACATTCTAAATCAATTAGAGTCCAATTAAAATTCAAATTAAAAAAACTGAAAGAAGATCAATAATCATAAAAAGAAATTAAAAAGACCTATCTTAAGCCCCAGCAATCACATTTCTGGGCATAAAGTCTGAGAAAACAATAATTCAAAAGGGCATACACACCCCGATGTTCAATGCAGCACTATTTACAATATCCAGGACATGGAAGAAACCTAGATGTCCATCCACAGATGAATGAATTAAGAAGATATGGTACATACATACAATGGAACATTATTCAGCCATTTAAGGAATGAAACTGGGTCATATGTAGAGCTGTGGATGGTCCCTGACTCTGTCATGCAGAGAAAACTCAGAAAGACAAAAACGAATATGATATATTATCACAAATATATGGAATCCAGAAAAATGGTGCAGATGAAACGATTTGCAAGGCAGGATAGACACACAGAAGTAGAGAACGGACATACGGTCATAAGGGAAGGGAAGGAGGGGACGCACTGGGAGAGGAGCTCTGCCATGTATACACTGCCGTGTGTGAGACCTTCACAGACAGCTGGTGGGATGCTGCTGTGTACCACGGGGAGCTCAGCTGGGTGCTCTGTGATGATAACAGTGGGATGACATGGGCTGGGTGCAGGGAGGCTCCAAAAAGGAATATATGTATACAAATAGCTGATTCCTTTTATTTTAAACAGCAGAAACTAACGCAATATTGTAAAGCAATTATACTCCCATTAACATATAGATTAAAGAAATAAAAGATCACTAATCTTGAAAAAAGTTTAAAAATGGAACTACCATATCACAGCAATCCACTACCGGTATATACCCTGAGAAAACCATCATTCAGCAAGGCACAGGCACCCCAATGCTCATTGCAGAACTAATTACAAAAGTCAGGAGATGGAAGCAACCTAAAGGTGAATGGATAATGATGTGGAACGCATACAATGGAATATTACTCCGCCAATAAAAGGAACAGAACTGTGCTATTTGCAGTAATGTGGATGGGCTAGACTCTCAGAGTGAAGTCAGTCGGCAAGGAAAATCAAGTAACACTTATTAACACAAATATATGGAATCTAGAAAACTGGAACAGATGAACCTATTTGCAGGGGAAAAAGAGAGATGCAGAAGCAGAGAACAAATATGTAGACACAGGGAAGGGGAAGGTGGGACAAGCTGGTAGAGCAGCTGCCATATACACCACCATGAGTAAAATGCACAGAGGGAAGCAGCTGCACAGCACAGGGCGCTCAGCCCCATGTTCAGTGATATCCCAGAATGGCAGGATGGGGAAAGGGTTGTGAGGCAGGGAGGCTCGAGAGGAAGGGGATATATGTATATTTATAATTCATTCACATTGTTTCACAGCAGAGAATAACACTCAAAACCAAGTTTACTCCAATTAAAAAAAGTTAAAATATAGAAAACCATTATTCTCAGAGAAATGTTAATACGTCTCACTATGACTATATATTTTTTTCTTTTCCCTTCTATTTTCTGCTGATTTTTGCTTTATGTATTTTTGCTTCTTTGTTATTAGGTGTCTAATGGTTTATGATGTCTATCTTCTTTGTGAATTCTACCTTTTACCATTAAGAATATTCATCTTTGTTTCATTTAAAAATAGATAATCATTCCCAAAAAAGATGTGGGGGGTGTCTCTGTGTGTGTGTGTGTGTGTGTGTGTGTGTGTGTGTGTGTGTATATATACACACATATACATACACATGGAGTATTATTCTGCCATAAAAAGGAACAATATTGGGTCATTTGTAGTGATGTGGATGGACCTTCACTCTGTCATACAGAGTGAGGTCAGAAAAACAAATACCATATATTAACATACAGATATGGCATGCAGGACAATGGTACAGATGATCCTATCTGCAGGGCAGAAGTAGAGAATGGACCTGTGAACCCAAGGGAAGGGGAGTGTGAAACAAACTGGTAGAGCAGCGCTGCCACAGAAACATCACCATGTATAAAACACATAAGCTGTGGGAAGCTGCGGTGCAGCACAGGAAACTCAGCTCGATGCTCTGTGATGACCCAGACGGGTGGGAGGGAAGGGATATGTGTATACTTATAATTTATTCACACTGCTGTACAAAAGAAACTATATAACAATGTAAACCAATTTTACTTCAATTAAAAATAAATTAAAAAAAAAGACCATTATTCATGAAACAAAACTAAAAAACAGAACTATCACATAACCCAGTGACTCCCCTACTGGGTATATACCCAGAGAAAACCATAATTCAAGAAGACACATCACAATGTTCACTGCAGCAGTATTCACCAGAGCCAGGACATGGAAGCAAAGTGTCCATTCCCAGATGAATGGATAAGCAGATACGGTTTACACACACATATACACACACAGTGGAATATTACTCAGAGATAAAGAAGAATGAAATTGGGTCATTTGTAATGATGTGGATGGAACTAGAATCTGTCACACAGAGTGAGTTAAGTTAGAAAGAGAAGATCAACTATTGTATATTAACACTTATATGGAATCTAGAAAAATGGTACAGATGAGCATACGTGCAGGGCAGGAAAAGAGTCCCAGAAGTCTTCCCCAGACATACGGACATGGGGGAAGTGCAGGACAGGATGAATTTAGAGGCAAGCGTTGAAATATATACAGTGTCATGAGTAAAAGAGGCAAGTAGTGGGAAGCTGCTGTATGCACAGGCAGCTCAGCTCAGGGCTTGGTGATGACATAAAGGGCTGATGGGATGGAGGGCATGGCAGTGGGAGGGAGCCCCACAGGGAGGGTATGTATGTACACATGTAGGTGATTCGCTTTGTTGGACAGCAGACACCAACAACATTGTAAAGCAATTGTACTCCAATTAGAAAATAAATTAAAAAAATAAAAGATCATTAATGTGGTAAAAAAAAAAATCTAAAAATAGAACTATCATATGCCCAAGCAATCCCACTCCCAGGTATATAATCTGAGAAAACCATTAAGTCAAAAAGATATGTGCACCCCAATATTCAACACATTATTTACAATATCCAGGACATGGAAGCAACCTAAATGCCCATCCACAGATGAATGGACAAAGATGTGGTCTATGTATATACACAAGGGAATATTACTCAGCCTATACACCCAAAGAAAACTTTAATTGAAGAAGACACATGAGGCTTCCCTGGTGGCTCAGTGGTAAAGAATCTGCCTGACATTGAAGGAGACATGGGCTCCATCCCTGGTCTGGGAGGATCTCAGGTACTTCATCGTGACTAAGCCCGTGCACCGCAACAATTGAGCCTGTGCTCTGGGGCCCAGGAACCACAACTGCTGGGCCCACATGCTGCAACCGCTGAGGCTCGAAGCCCACAGGCCCTAGAGCCAATGCACTGAGAGGCCCACGCACCCCAACTAAAGAGTAGCCTCCACTCACCACAAAAAGCTCACGCAGAAAAAGCTCACTACAGAAAAGCTCACGCAGCAAAAGAGACCCAGTATAGCCGAAAATAAATAAATAAATAAAATTGTTTTTAAAAAAGACACGTGGTGCCCAATGTTCATTGCAGCACTATTTACAAAAGCCAGGATATGAAGTAACCTAGATGTCCAGCCACAGATGAATGGATTAAGAAGATGCCGTACATACATACAATGGAATATTATGCAGCCATAAAATGAAAAGAAACTGGGTCATCTGTAGTGCTGTGGATGGTCCTTGACTCTTATGAGGGTAATAGGCAGGAAGGCCAGGGGTCTCCAAATGGAAGAAATAGGCTGCAAGTGTCAGACATTTTTTCTCTCTGTTAAGCAGCAGGAGGAAACAAACTACTCTTTTAAAATTCTGTGTTGCCATGACGACACCTGGTTCCACCTGAACTTAACTTTTCTCAAACCATGAGCTAACCAATGCATTTTTCTTATGGAAATGTTGGTCTTAAGCTATGTTAATGAACTATGCATTTACCCCAGACTCTGTCTTCAAGTCAGTTCCACCTAAGACTCAGAATGGACCTGACAAACCTGTATGTTTTACTCATACACTGCTCTCCTAATCTATGCTAATAAAACTAAATATTTACTTGGAAACCTGCCTTTCTTCAAGATTCATGTCAATCATTTTATGGCCCGGGATGACTCATCTGGTGCCAATGTTATTTCAAAATGCATGTTGTAGGTGAGGGGCCTGGTGCCACTCTGAGCTTTGAGACATCTCCTTTCTCGGAGAAGGCAATGGCACCCCACTCCAGTACTCTTGCCTGGAAAATCCCATGGACGGAGGAGCCTGGTGGGCTGCAGTCCATGGGGTCGCTAAGAGTCGGACACGACTGAGCGACTTCACTTTCACTTTTCACTTTCATGCACTGGAGAAGGAAATGGCAACCCACTCCAGTGTTCTTGCCTGGAGAATCCCAGGGACGGGGGAGCCTGGTGGGCTGCCGTCTATGGGGTTGCAGAGTCGGACATGACTGAAGTGACTTAGCAGCAGTAGCTGTATAACATCCGGCTGAAGACTAGCAGGTGGGCACTCTTTCTGCCCCCTTCTGATGTCTATGTCAGGAGCTTTCTCTCTTTTATACTTTAATAAAACTTTATTACACAAAAGCTCCGAGTGATCAAGCCTCATCACTGGCCCCGGATAGAATTCTTCTCCTCCGGAGGCCAAGAAACCCAGCGTCTTTCATGGTTCAGCAACATCCTTTCATACAGAGTGAACTCAAAAACAGAAAAACGAGTCTCATATATTAACACATATACATGGAATCTAGAAAAATGATACAGTTGAACTTATATGCAGGTCATGAACAGAGCTGCAGAAGTAGAGAATGGACATATGGACACATGGGACAGGCAGAGTCAGACCAACTGGGAGGGCAGAACTGCATAAACACATCCGCCATGTGTGAAACAGCCAGCTGTGGGGAGCTGCTCTACAGCACAGGGAGTTCAGTTCACTGCTTTGCCATCACCCAGAGGGACGGGGAGGGGTAGGATGGAGGGGGCTGGGGTGGGAGGGAGGCCCGAATGGAAGGGAGGCCCGAATGGAAGGGATATACGTGTATATAGGTGATTCACTGTTGGACAGAAGAAGTTAACACAGCATTTTAAAGCAATTATATGCCCATTAAAAAATAAACAGAACTCTGGAGAAGGGAATGGCAGCCCACTCCAGTATTCTTGCCTGGAAAATCCCATGGACAGAGGAGCTTGGCGGGCTACAGTCCATGGGGTCATGAGTCGGACACGACTTAGCCACCACCATGGAATGTTTAGATGATAAAACACAAGCAGTATGTACAGCAGAGTAACACATGGGTTTACTGTAGAGAAAGTATCAGTTACCCTGGTTTTTGTTTTAAAATCCTTTCCCCTGAGAAGTGAGAGCTATTGGTACTGAACAACAAAGTGCAGTCCAGAAAGATGGTGGTCATAACCATGGCTAAAAAAAATAAATAAAATTAAAAAAAAAAATAAACAGAAGATCATTAATGACGAAAAAATCTAAAAACAGAACTACTATTTGCCCTAGGAATCCCTTACTGGGCATATAACCTGAGAAAACCATAATTCAAAAAAAAAAACACCACATGCACCCCAACGTTCGATGCTGTACTATTTACAGTAGTCATGGAAGCAATCTAGATGTCCAACCTCAGATGAAATGAATAGGAAGACACGGTACATACATACGATGGAATATTACTGAGCCATAAAAGGAAGGAATTCAGTCAGTTGAACTGAGGTAGATGTATCTAGAGCCTCTCATACAGAGTGAATAAGCCAGAGAAAGAAAAATAAATATCATATATTAATGCTTAATTAGAATCCAGAAATACAGTGCTGATGAACCTATCTGCAGGGCAGGAATACAGACACGGATATAGAGAAAAGACCTGTGGACACAGTGGGGGATGGGGACACTATTCATCACAGTGGGATGAGTTGAGAGAGTAGCACTGGAATGTATACATTACCCCGTGTAAAACCAATAGCTGCTGGGAAGCTGTCGTGTAGCACAGGGAAATTAGCTCCGTGCTGTGTGGCAACCTAGAGGGGTGGGATGGAGGCTCAAGAGGAAGGAGACACGGTTACACATAGAGCTCAGTCTCTTTTCTGGATAGCAGAAACTAACACGACACAATAAAGCAATTATACTCCAACTGAAAAAAAAAGAAAAGAAAACCTATGCAGAGCACTACTTTACATAAATCATAGCCAAGATCTTTTTTGATCCACCTCCTAGATTAATGAAAATGAAAAATAGAAGACACACGGGATCTAATTAAACTGAAAAGCTTTTGCACAGCAAAGGAAACCATAAACAGGACAGAAAGAGAACCTTCAGAATGGGAGAAAATATTTGCAAAGGACACAAGTGACAAAGGATTAATCTCCCAAGTACACAAGCAGCTCATGCAGTTCAATATGAAAAACAAATAAACAACCCAATCAAAAAATGGCAGAAGACCTAAATAGACATTTCTCCAAAGAAAACATACAGATGGCCAACAAACACATGAAGAGATGCTCAAGTTCACTAATTATTAGAGAAATGCAAGTCAAACTACAATGAGGCATCATCTCACACTTCAGAATGGCCACCATCAAAAAATCTACAAGCATTAAATGTCTAAGAGGGTGTGGAGAAAAGGGGACCTTCTTGCACTATTGGTGGGAATTTAAGTTGACACAGCTACTCTGGAGAACAGTATGGAAATTCCCTGAAAAACTGAAACTAGAACTACCATTCAGTTCAGTTCAATTCAGTCGCTCAGTCGTGTCCGACTCTTTGTGACCCCATGAATCGCAGCACGCCAGGCCTCCCTGTCCATCACCAACTCCCGGAGTTCACTCAGACTCACGTCCATCGAGTCAGTGATGCCATCCAGCCATCTCATCCTCTGTCGTCCCCTTCTCCTCCTGCCCCCAATCCCTCCCAGCATCAGGGTCTTTTCCAATGAGTCAACTCTTCACATGAGGTGGCCAAAGTACTGGAGTTTCAGCTTTAGCATCATTCCTTCCAAAGAACACCCAGGACTGATCTCCTTTAGAATGGACTGGCTGGAACTACCATATGACCCAGCAATTCCATTACTGGGCACATAACCTGGTAAAACCATAATTCAAAAAGACACATGCGCCCCAACGTTCACTGCAGCACTGCTTACAATAGCCAGGACATAGAAGCAACCTAGATGTCCAGCGACAGGTGAATGGACTAAGATGTGGTACATATATACAACGGAATATTACTCATTCGAAACCGGGTCATTATTAGTGATGTAGATGGACCTAGAGTCTATGATACAGAGTGAAGTAAGTCAGAAAGAGAAAACTAAGTATTGGATATTAAGGCACATATGTGGAATGTAGGTGAACCTATCTGCTGGGCAGGAACAGAGATGGAGGTGTAGAGAACAGATGTGTAGACACAAGGTGGATGGGGGTGGGGCAGGGGTGGGATGAATTGGGAGATTGGGACTGACATGTATACACTGCCATGGGTAAAACAGATAGCTCGTGGGAACCTTCGGGAAGGTCCCCACCTGTGCAGGGAGCTCATCTCAGGGCTGTGGTGACCTTAGAGGGGTGGGATGGAGGTTCAGGAGGGAGGTGATATACTGTATTCTTATAAGTGATTCACTTAGTTGTACAGCAGAAAGCAATACAACACTGTAAAGCAATTATACCCCAATTAAAGAAAAAATTAAATTATCATTAAGGGGATGGGGAGAGGGATAAATTAGGCGACTGGGACTGACATATAGACAGTACTATAAAATAACTAACAACCTACTTATAGCACAGGAACTCTACACAATACTCTGTAATGACCTAGAAAAGAGTGGATATACGTATATGTGGGGCTTACCTGGTGGGAGAAAAAAACTGCAGGTCAACATACTAGCAAACCAAATTCAACATATTAAAAGAATAATACACCAAAACCACAAGGGATTTATTTCTGGAAAGTAAGGATGTTTCCATGTGAAAATCAATCAATGCAATAAACCACATTAACAAAATGAGGAACAAAAACCATATAATCATCTCAAATACATGCAGAAAAACCATTTAACAAAACTCAGTGCCTTTCACGAGAAAAACTCAACAAAGATTAAAAAAAAAAACCTCCTCAAGATAATAAAGGCCATATATGAAAAGCCCACAGCTATTAGCTATCATCAAACTCAATGACAAAAAACTGAAAGTTTTACCTCTCAGATCAGGAACAAGACAAGAATGCCCACTTCTGCCACTTGCTAGTCAACACAGTACTGGAAGTTCTAGCCATGGCCATTAGAGCAAGGGAAAAGAAAAGAAAAAAGTAACCGAACTGGAGAGGAAAAAATAAAACTATCTCAGTTTGCAGATGACATGATCTTATACCATAAAGAAAACCATAAAGACTGTACCCAAAAAACCTGTTAGAAAAAATGGATTCAGCAAAGTTGCAGGATATGAGATCAACATCCCCAAATCAGTTGTACTTCTGCACACTTAAAAAGCAACCTGAAAGGGGAATGAAGAAAACAATCCCGTTTGCAATAGAATAAAAAAGGATAAAATACTTAGAAATAAACATAACCGAAGGAGCAAGACTTGTACACTGAAAACTACATGATCCTTAGACTCTCTCAGACAGTAAGAATCTGCCTGCGATGCGGGAGACCCAGGTTCAATCCCTAGGTAGGGAAGATCCCTTGGAGAAAGTAATGGCAACCCACTCCAGGATTCTTACCTGGAGAGTGCCATGGAAAGAGGAGCCTGGCGGGCTACAGTCCATGGGGTCAAAAAGAGCTGGACACGACTGAGCAACGAACACTTTCACACTTTCAGACTCATTTATCAACAAACTGGAAAACAACACGCGGTGAGAAATGTGAGCGCCTGCGCACTGCTGGTGGGACCAAGAGTGGCACAGCCGCTGCGTTAACGAGCATTGTAGTTTCTCGAAACTTAAACAGCACCAGGATCTGGCGATTTCACTTCTGAAAGTAAAAGCAGGAACACGAACAGATACTTCTCCACTCATGTTCATAGCAGCATTATTCACAATAGTCAGAAGGCAGAAGCAACCCAAATGCCCACCATTTGGGTGGATAAGATACAATACGGTATACACATACATTAAAATAAATATCCAGCCTCAAAAAGAAGAAAATTCTCACACGTGCGACAACACAGAAAAACCTTGAAAAATATGCTAAGTGAAATAAGTCAAAAGGGCAAATAGAGTACGATTCCACTCAAGGAGGTGCTTATTTATGTAGCCGAGTTCAGAGATGGAAAGCAGAATGGTGCTGCCAGAGGCTCGGGGCAGGGAGAATGGGGAGTTCTGGTCTAACGGGTACAGAGGTTTCTGCAGGATGAAAATGTTCTGGAGATGGATAGTAGTAACCGTCCTACGACAGTGCGAATGTAACTCATGCCACTTAACTGCACACCTAAAGTGACTAAAATAAGTCTCATGTTATACACATTTTACCACAAACAAGAACAACAAAACTTCTTGACTTTGCCCTTTTCTCCCTTCTCACCTAAAATTTTTGTAAAAGTCATTTCTATTCCCCTCCCTTGCTCTTCCATAGAAACTTTCTCTGAAAAATCTCTCATTCTTTTTACATCTCCAAGTTCAATGGTCACTTTTAAGTCTCACTTACTCTATTCTACTATTATCTCTGACAGAGACCCTAAGGTCCTTTTTCCTCCATGACCTCCCAGTCCTCTCTCTCCAACTACCCCGCTTTTTAAGAATCTTCCTTTGCTCTGCCCTGTTGCACCAGGGTTTTGCTCTCAGTCTCCTTATTTTACCACTCTTCTCAAGGCAATCCCAGCTACTCTTTTGGTCTTAACTGTCCCCTCCATGCCTAATTTTCAACAGGGTGAAATAAGTCTGTTTCCCTCTACAGTGGTATTAGAATCAGGTTCCAAGTATATTTTCTTCCTCATTCTGATTCCTATTCAGTCTAGTTGGAATATGAACTACCTTTTCTTTCCTCAACTAGACTTGTGATTTCAGAAGACAAGGACTAAATCTTTTCATTTGAATTAAACTCTAGGCCGGCACTACCCAACAGAACTTTCTGCAACTGCAGAAATGTTTTATATTTGCACTGTTCAGTATAAATAAGCCACATGTGGCCCCCAAGCACCTAAAATGTGGCTAGTACAGCTGAAGAACTGAATTTTTAGTTTTAATTTATAGTTACATAGTCACATAGGGCTAGTGGGTAACTGGACAGTTTTGCTCTAGAAATCCCTCAGTAATACTGTATTCTAGTCTGCCTCAGGTTACTTTAGTACTTTTTTTCCTTGTCACAGAGACAAGAATATGAAATAGCCTGACCCACTAAGGCTAGATATTGGTCCTTATAACTTTCCCCATCAAAGAACATAAAACACTTGTGCCAATTCTGGGTTTCTCATATAATCTCTGTGACGGGTTTAGTTTTCAAGTGCTGCTCTTCAGTCTGATGCATTGAAACAATTCCATTAAGTTAAAGATTTCAAAGAAAAAGAAAGCATCCTACCATTTTCACAATGTAGTGGGCCATGGCATGCAAGTGTCGAGTGGAAGTGCCACTACCAATCACAAAGTAATCTGTATATTTCATTTCCGGAGGAACTTTGATGACACAAATGTCTCTTGCATTTTCTTGCCTCAGAAGTGAAACCAGCATATCGATGTCAAACTTGGGACCAGCGTGATCTGAAATGCACAAAGATGTGGTTGTGTCAGGTGGCCAAGAGAAGACAGACAGCAAAACTACTCCTCTGGGAAGGTGTTCAGATCTGAAATGTTTTGTAAAACAACAGGGCCCAGGCCTCCTGGAAGTTGAACCTGGGCTCTGGCTTCATATAGCACTGCTCAATTTTTCTGGGAAGGCGCTCAGGTCACAGAGAGCCACCACATCCCCTCCTATTAGCAAATGCTAGTACCATACACCAGCAATAACCGCTGCTGTTCCAGTACTTGAGGAGACAAGTAACACTGCTCAAGCAGAGGAGGTACACAAAGAGAGGAAAACAGAAGCACAATTTGGGGAGGTGGTAATACCCTGGGACATATTAAACTGAATTCCAGCCAGAAAGGGTCACAGAACTAGCACTGGGAACTGGAATTCTTAGGTAGTATCTGGCCCACAACCTTCATCTGAGAAACTCGGACCTAGCCAAGTATGTGTGGCCCCAGACCTACCAATTCGAGGGCTAGAAGTTTAACAGCAGTTCTCATTCTGAACTCTCAAGTTTTTCTTACAATGTCATCTGGGTTATGTAACAACTGTTATCTGTGAAAATCTTCCCCCTTCCCCCCTCCCTGGAGATTTAGATACTTGGATTGTCACCGTGATGTATTATATTATAGCCTCTGGACTTACAGTTCTCTTAAGCTTTAAAGTTGACTTCCAAGGTTCTAGATGTTAACCTCTCCCTCTCATCTTTCACAGGTGTGATCTGTTTACCAACTCTCAAGCGTCTAAAAACTTACACAAATCAGAGGCCCTTAAATTGGCCATATCTCCTATTAGCGCTTCTTGCTGCTGCTACTGCTAAGTCGCTTCAGTCGTGTCCGACTCTGTGCGATCCAGTAGACGGCAGCCCACCAGGCTCCCCCGTCCCTGGGATTCTCCAGGCAAGAACACTGGAGTGGGTTGCCATTTCCTTCTCCAATGCATGAAAGTGAAAAGTGAAAGTGAAGTCGCTCAGTGGTATCCGACTCTTAGCGACCCCATGGACTGCAGCCTACCAGGCTCCTCCATCCATGGGATTTTCCAGGCAAGAGTACTGGAGTGGGGTGCCACTGCCTTCTCCATTAGCGCTTCTTACTGCACCCTTTAGCCCCCAGCCCCCAGCTCCTCCTCAGAATTCTCACGCCCCAACAACTCTCGACAAGTCCATTTCTCGGGACCCTAGGAAGAGAGTGAAGGGAGATGAGGACGTTGAGGGTGTGATGCCAAGAGTCCGGCGTGGCTATTCAGACGGACGCCTGGGGTTTCGGAGACTGATTCAGTTCATCTCTTGGTCTCACTGTGAAATGCAAAGCTGGTGCCAACAACCTTTGCAGGCCGTTCCGGTTCTGCTTTGTATAAGTTTTGGGACCCCAAGAAAAATGCAGAGAGGAGAACTCAGCATCCACGAAGGACCCGCCTCCCTACTCCATGCCCGTACCTGCGGTGCCAGACTCCGGGAGTCCCTCGCCGGCCGTCCCCTCCGCCTGCTCCTCCAGGCCTGGCCCGCCGTGCAGGCCGCGAGCTCGGTCCGGGGCCAGGCAGGCCCTGCCGAGTGTTGCCCTCGCCGTAGGCCTTCCCACGGCCAGCAGCCGAAGACGGGGCGCGGCACTAGCCGCGGGCCACGCGCGAGGGAAAACGGCGCTGCGGTACAGCTGGGCCCAGAGTCGCAGCGCCACAAAGCTGCCGGGCCCCATCGTAATAGCCTTGCGTCGACTCATGGGGCGGGGCTTAATGGGGCTCGTGCAGGTGTGCGGCTTTCGATTGGCTAGGTCAATGCGGCGGGGCACGGAAAATGACGTCAGGACCGTGGGCGTGGCCAGAAGGTGGGCCGTGGGCGGAGTATGAAAACCAGGCAGGGGAGGAGGATGGTAACCCAACAGTGACCCGGAAGACTTTAGGTATTAGGCAAATATTATTTTTTGAAGTGACTTTGTAATTTACACTACATTTTTGCTGTGATGATTCTGTTTCTAAACATATAAGATTGCAAGCTTGAGGACTAATTTTACGTTTAGGTATAACACATTGATAAATATCTGAAGTAATGCATATTCGTCAGAGTAGGTTTTTCTTTGATAATATTTTGACTTTTCTCACCATAGATAGTTATCCTAATTACTAACTAAGCCATAGTAACTGTATGTTCAATAGCAGTCTTCCACCAAACACCCGGATTTGCTTTTGACAAACGACATTGGCACTTAAACATCCATAGTAATGAACAATATGAAAATCATTATATCTTTTCTAAATTAATATTTTACTAATTGAGTCTCTAATGAATCAAACTTCTAACATTTCAAGTAAAAAAAAAAAAAAGACATAAAATAAATTTAAACCAGGCAAGTTTTCCCTACTTGGTTATGAATTTTTTTTCCCCCTGGCTAGCATTCACATGTTTCAAGTAAACACTCATTTGCTTTGTTCTTACTTCATTCTTTCTACATTTAAAAATGTTTACTATATACAAGCTGCTGAAACACATGAAGAGAAACAGTTTGCCATTAGCCTTCTTTGCCCAATGGTGGTTTCTTTGTGTTTTATTACTGCTAAGGCAACAATACAAAAGTATTTTAAAATTTAGTAGGAGTTTTTTACTTTTCTAGAAAAGTGGACTAGAATTATCCCAGTATATATGTATCTAATTCATAATCTAACATTTGGGAGAAGAGGAGCGAAAGAAAAGGAAATGTAATAGTTAATCCAATGTAATCCTAAAGTTCCCAATCTCTTAGGCTTCACTCCATGCCTTTTGCCTCCAGATCCATCTAGAAATCTGAAATTGGTCAAAATAGAGAGATAATTAAATAGAAAAGGTGTTGTGGAACAGACAGGTTAGTTTAAAAGGGGAGAGTTTTATCAGAAATTATTTTTACACATTTTAATAACAGAAATCACAATGTAAAGCTTAAAAAAAGAAGCCTTTCTCTTTCTCCTCACTCCAAGCTCTGTCTCACAACTGGATATACTGTTTCAACATCATTAGCAATCAAAGAAATGCGAATAAAAGCAACAAAGAGATTGGCACCAATCAATAACATGTGGCAGTAGCAAGAGGGGATTGGCATTCTGATACATTGTGAAGGGGTGTAAAATGTCACTGCTCCTTTCTCAGAAATCTCAAAATACATCTGTTCTTTCTTCAAATAATTCTACTTCTATGAATTTTTCCTTAGAAATAATTTTTCCTTTTCAATAAAATATCTAGATTCTAGGGAATTCCCTGGTGGCTCAGTGGTAAAGAGTTTCCCCACCAATGCCAGAGACAAGGGTTTGATCCCTGATCCCACATGCCTTGGAGTAGCTGGGCTTGTGTGCCATAACTATTGAGCCTGTGCGCTAGAGCCTGGGAGTCGCAACTACTGAGCCCATGTGCCGTAACTACTAAAGTACGCGTGCCCTGGAGCCCCTGCTACGCAATAAGAGAAGCCACTGCAATGAAAAGCCCATGCACTGCAACCAGAGAGCAGCCCCTTCTGGCCATAACTGGAGAAAGCCCACACGGCAATGAATACATCTTTTATAAATAAATAAATAAAATTTAAAAATAAAACATCTGGATTCTAGTAGTTTCACAAGAAGAATTTAGGGATTAGGAATTAGGTTTTGTAGGAGTCAGAGCACTAGCATTCCACGACTCACCTTGCGTTGCCTTGCACTGTAGTGACACACTGTGTCCTCTTTGTATTGTTATTATTTTTTCTTGATGTCTCCATTCACCAAAATGTAAATAGTATGAAGGCAGAAATTTTTGTTTAGTAACTGTTCTCTCCATGGTGTCTAAAGCTGAATGTACAAAAGATGCTTCTGTTGATGACATTGGACTTAGGACATAGTCCATTACCAAAGAAATTATCAAGATTCCCTCGCAAATTGGAAAGCCCATGAGGAAAATCTGCTGTCCTGGGATGGGAGGCAGAGGTAGAAAGGACCATTTGGAACACATGTTTAGGTCAGCCCTTAGTTACACTCTCCAGTGGACTTATTTTATGCCAATGGACTGCACCCTGGGGCTCACCTCAGTGAGAATAAGGACTGCTGAGTTGCAGTTCAGGATTGAATCATAGGATGTGAGAGCTGAAAGAAACCCAGGGAGGAAAACTGATTTGCCTGTGGCCAAGCTGGAACCAGAAGCTGATTCTGAACTCCAGCATGCTAACTTCTGAAAGGAAGAGGCTAGTAGATGAAGGGAGCAAATATTATAGCTCAAGTACCTGGAACAGTGCCAAGTACCTAGTAGCCACTCCAAATGGTTGATACATTACTTACTTGCTTTTAAAGAACTCCAGGCATTCATTTTTAAAAATGAAAAACAACAGAAACTAAATAAGCACCTGTGTGTACCACCACAAATATTCACACTGCTTCAAGTTATTTTTTTAATAATAAGAATAAAGTGTTACAGATAAAGTTAAGTCTCATCTTCTTCACTTCCATTTCCCCACAAACATGAATTTGGTGCTTCTCCCAGAATTTGCCATCAGTTCCGTGTTCCACTGGCTTTTCACATCCCAAACCTGTTTTACCACCTGCGTTTGGCATCTCATTTAATGGGATCATCACACACACACCCCCAATTCTCCTAAACTCTGGACTGCATTCACTGCAGGATCTTTCTGCAACAACTATTCCCTTGTCAAATCCTGTTTATGCTACTTCCAAAATACTTTTTGAATCCAACTTCTAGTCTTCATTCTCATTGTTCCTTCCTTCGTCTGAGACCCCAAAAACTTTTGGCTCATTACTGGGACAGACTCCTTACCTGGGTCTCCTGTCTCTAATCCGTCTCTATTCTTTCCATCCTCCATCCTGCCAACTAAAAGTATTTTAGCCTCATCTGCTCTTTGCTGTTTTCCAAACACGCCATAGCCTTTCCATGCTGGGCTTTGCACATACTATTCCATGCCGTGTTTCTAGAATGCCCTTCTTCCACCTTTGCACATGACAAACTCAGACCCACTCTGTAAAACCTACTTTAAACATTAAGATATCTACCCTGACTCTCCCAGATGGTCCTTCCAAAACCCTTCATCCCTTCGTTCATAAATGTCTTTAACATTTACCATGTTTGATTGGATGATATAACCCATTTGAAAAGACTTAGATTTCCAGCTCTTCTGTTTACTAGCAGTGAAGTCCATTAATCTCCTTGAGCCTTTTATTTATCACTTCCTCTCAGTGCTTTTTCCAGCACTGATACAACTGCTGATACGATCCCACAACATTTTGGACTTTCAAATACAAATATATGATATGGATGTGTGCATGTGTGTGTGTGTATGCGTGCGCACGCTCAGTTGCTCAGTTGTGTCCTACTCTTTTGTGACCCCATGGACCATGGCCCGCCAGGCTCCTCTGTCCGTGGGATTTCCCAGACAAGATATACTGGAGTGGGTTGCCACTTCCTAATCCAGGCGATCTTCCCAACCCAGGGATTGAACCCATGTCTCTCGCATCTCCTGCATTCGTAGGCAGGTTCTTTACCACTGCGCCGCCTGGGAAGCCCCATATGATATGGAGGACGTTTACTCTGCTCATCCTCTCTCCTTCTGTCTGAAAGCTCCTAAGGGGTAGGGACTATTCACCTTTCCCCTCCCTGCCCTCGCCCTGCGCCTGGCACTGGAAACCTTGGTGAGCCTCCTTGAGAAGATAGTGAATCACAAGTCTACTGTATGATCCACTGGATAGGTGGGTGACCCGCTGTGTGCAAGCTGCACAGTAAGAAGAAAGTATACTCTTCATTGTGAAGATGAGTACGTGCAGGGCTGGTAGCCTTCAAGTCCCTATCAATTCCTGTCGGCCGTGGGAGAAAAGATAGCCTCGTTGCCTGTCAGCACCCAGGAAACCGAGGGAACAACGTGGGTGCTCAGAGACCCAGCTCTGGAGTGAGCGACAGTTCTGAAATCTGAGGGAAAAGACCTGCCTAAGCCAAAAGGTGGGAATGTGAGCCTGCACCTTCACCCAAAAAACAGGCTCATTGGAAAAACGGTGGAGGAGTTTCCTCCCACAGAGGAGCCTCCTCCTTGAGAGGCCCCTGGCAGGCGGGACTCTGTGATGCCCTTAAACCACAGGCTCCATGCTTCCTGGGATGCCAACAATTCATCCCATTGCCAACCTCAGTACCCACTCCAGGCTGCACTCGTGTCCTTGCAGCATGGAGGGCATGACTAGCAAATGGACAGAAAACATCTGAGCAGCAGGCAACACAGACTCCACACTCTGCGGGCAGGTGGGGTGAAGAAAGACAGAAGTGCCGACCTCTAGGTTTATAAAACAATGAGTCCCTGTCACCCAACTTCTGCTTAAATGGATTTTCCCTCTTCCAATCAGGAGACTACAGAAAGGAGGACAAAGTAACTTTTAAATAGAAATACACAAATGTAGCACTTCTAGAACTAATTTATGAAAGAGGTAATTTTAATCCTAGCCCTTCCCTCTGCAAGGTCTCCCGAAAGCAGAAACAGTACAATGAGAATGGAAATCTGAGGAAATGGGTGAAACTTAAAATGAGGCAGGAATATTGGCCAACAGCTGCAACTGCCCAGTTACTGCCCAGTTGTGGAATGAGCTGCCCTGTGAGGTTGGGAAGGGTAGCTGAGCTGCAGAGAAGTGGTCCCCACCTATTTCACTATAATGAATAACTAAAAATTGTGGCTATGTAGGTATTAGTCATTGAACACATGCATGACAAAAAGCTGCTGTGAACAAAGCAACTCTTTTAAATAAAATTATATTGAATTGTGATATATCCTTTGCAACCAAAAGATCCAGCCATTAGGAAACACAGAAGCATAGTAAATTCATGCATGGAGTAAGCAAAGACTGGACTCGATAAACTTCCTAGTCCCCAAATTGTATGAATTCATCCATTCATTTATTAAACAATGATGTATTAGTTGCAGCATTACGTGTCCCGGAGTCAAATGTGGGTCTATCAGGAAAACCTGCTCAGCCTTTCCCTAGTTTAGCCTGCTCTTTTTCTTCCTCTCTGTTCTCTCTGATGCAGGGTCCTGAGGTACCTCTGGTTTCATCTCCCAAACCAGCACCCCCGACCCCTCCCCAATCCCTGAAGCTAGCTGCAGCTTCCCCCCTTCCTACCTTCCCACAATGCTCCAGGAAACAAGTTCAGGACCCTCTTGACTTTGCTGCTAACAGAACGAACAGGAGGCTCCTCAGTTAACACACCAAGGGTGTATTAAGATCCACAAACTTCAAAGTCCATGTAGTCATGAACACTGGTTAATTTATAATTCCTGATGCCCTCAGGAAGCCGCTTCAGCCATCCATTCTCAGCACCCCAAAGAGAGAGATTATCAAACCATCCTCCCCTTCTGATTCTGTCTTTAAAAAGCAACCAAGGACTTAAAGTCCACACCCAATAGCAGATGTCTCTGTTCTCAAACAGGGACATTTTGCATTTCTGAGAACCTCTCTGATGGGTGACAGTCTTTCCCCTGAGTCTTTACTAGGTAGGAGAGAAGACCTGTAAAATTGCTTTCATTAACTAACTTTAAGGACTTGTTGCCAACAAGCTGGGTCTAACATCACAGAAAATGATAAATTACAGATAATGAGAAACTGCTATTTTGGAATCATTTTCATGAGAATGGAACATCCCACTCATGCCTAAAAACTCGATGAACGTGGGTCGATTCACACTGAGAAGTGGTTTTGCTATCCCTCCTGCGGCTGAAGCAACACTTCAGATAAAGGTGTTTCAGAGACAACTCTCTACATTTACCTCAACTGCACAGTCTAATGAGCAAGGCCCCTGAGTGTGCTGCTCAGCCCTGCTGGTCATTAGATGGTGACACTCTTCAGGGAACCTGAAACAGCATTAATAACAGGACATGTTTCTCCTTTGTTTACACAACCCTTTTGAGTGATTGACCAACAACAGCCCCCGTGAAACTCCACCTGTGGCACTATATGATCACTCAGAGGCTCTGTGGCCCTCCTGACCCCCCAAGAAATCAGACCCCCCCACCCCTGCCCCCTCACAAGACCATGAGTTGTTTTCTTTCAGCCCAAATCTGATTTCTGATGAGCCTCTGATTTCTTTTCTGATCAGATGCCTTGATAATCCAGTACAGATCTGGCTCAGCTTTTCCTTTTTTTTTTTGATCCCAGTTTTATGAGTTGCCTCCCTTTTGTAATTATTATTCCAAGACTTGAATAATTCAGAAGAGCAGATGTGTGTGACCGTTGACGGCTGACCTCCCAGGGACTGGCTCAGAGCAAGCAAGCTCAGGCTCCTCAGCAATGGCCCCCTCCTCTGATTGGATCCCCGCCTTCGAGGGCTTGCAGTCTCACTCCAAGTCACCTTGGCAGAAGGGTGCCCAGAGTGGCACCCATCAGAGGAGCTGAGGGGACACCTCATTGAACCTGAAACTTCACCTTTAAAACAGCGAAACCGACAAAGGTCCATATACTCAAAGCTGTGGTTTTTCCAGTAGTCATGTACAGATGTGAGAGTTAGACCATAAAGAAGGCTGAGCACCAAAGAATTGATGCTTTCTAATGGTGGTGCTCGGAGAAGGCAATGGCAACCCACTCCAGTACTCTTGCCTGGAAAATCCCATGGATGGAGGAGCCTGGTAGGCTGCAGTCCATGAGGTCGCTAAGAGTCGGACACAACTGAGCGACTTCACTTTCACTTTTCACTTTCATGGATTGGAGAAGGAAATGGCAACCCACTCCAGTGTTCTTGCCTGGAGAATCCCAGGGACGGGAGAGCCTGGTGGGCTGCCGTCAATGGGGTCGCACAGAGTCGGACAAGACTGAAGTGACAGCAGCAGCAGCAGCAGCAACAGTGGTGCTGGAGAAGACTCTTGAGAGTCTGTTGGACAGCAAGGAGATCAAACCAGTCAATCCTAAAGGAAATCAACCCTGAATATTCATTGGAAGGACTGATGCTGAAGTTCCAATACTTTGCCACCTGATGCGAAGAGCCTACTCATTGGAAAAGATCCTGAAGCTGGGAAAGATTGAAGGACAGAGGAGAAGAGGACGGCAGAGAATGAGATGGCATCACAGACTCAATGGACATGAATTTGAGCAATCTCTGGGAGACAGTGAAGGACAGGGTAGCCCGGTGTGGTGCAGTCCATGGGGTAACAAGGAGTCGGACATGACTTAGTGACCGAACAGCAACAACAACAACCTTTGGACCACATCTAAAGGGCAGCAGTGATAATACACATTCTTTTCCACTGTTGCAACAGGTCAATCCTCTTATCTCCTAGGTGGCTTCCCAAATTTATGCCACCAAAAAAATTCGGAGAAGTGTAACCAGTGAGTTTAGGAGCACTCCAGGCTGCTCCATTCAGGCTTCTTAAAATGCAGAGGGGCTTCCTTAGTCGCTGGGAGGCCAGTCATTGTGTGAGTGGCTTCTGCGGCTCCTGCATTTCCTTGTGACTCTCTTGGTCATGTTATTTGTTGCTCATGCAGCTGCTGCTGTCAAGACCAAGGTGACAACATCAACTGCACAGCCTTTCAGGGACCAATAACATTTATAGCATTTGCATGGCTCTATCAGTTTCACTTATTTTCACAAACATACTTTTCAGTACCTACTATGTTCCAGGCACTATTCCAGGTGCTGCAGACAGGATCCTTGGCCTGAAGGGGCTTCCTTTCTGGTTTGGGAGATAAATAAACAACAATAAGAGCAGAAGCCAGGCGATTACCATCCCACCTGATAAGTGCTATAAAGGGTATAAAATACAGGCTGCTACGGGAGCATTAGTAGCATCTGACTGGGTGGCTGAGGCCAGGGAAAACTTTCTGTCTTGAAAGTAAACAAACCAACAAAAACCTAAGGTTGAGTAATTGTTGAAGCTAAAATAATGTCTTGAGAGTGGTTTCTCTCTCCTTTTGCATGCATCTGAAACTTTTTACTTTAAAAACAAAACCACAGTAACAGAAACTCTGCTCACTGTTTCTAACTGTGAGTATTATGGTTCTCAATTCTAGACGCTTTTATTAATAGAAAGAAGTCCATTTCAGCCAATGTTGGTTGTCTCTCATTCCCTCAAAATACTTTCAATTTCCTCGTCTTTAGCATTAAATGTATGAAGCATACGAAACTTATGTTTTGTATCTGACCATTCCAATATATTCAGGCTGGTTGCCAGCCTCTTTTTATCATGTCTACAGATTCATTCATGAAGAATTATTTGCACATATGTCTAGTGAGTTATTGTTCTGTTATTTTAATTATGATCCCATATATCTTGAGATTTTATCTGTTGAAATTCTCTAAAACTTAGAGTTCCTGAAGAGAAGGTTTGTATTGCTTCTGCCAGATATGTGGAGCCATTCATTACTCACCGAGGGCCACTTTAAATGAAATGTTTAACTATGAATTTTTTCAGTACCAATACCAATTCTAAAACCACATGAGTACAGGCTTGTGGTTCGGAATTCTCAGAGGGGACTGTTCATTTCATTTCTCACTTCCACCCCTACCACCAGAGTCCTGAGCCAGCTCAGTCAAACATTTCTACTCTCTACCTCAATGAGGTGCATATTTGTCTATTTCACCCAGCGAGGATATCATTCCAGAATTCTGACTTTATGCAAGAAGCGGGTGGAGGGGGTTGTCCTTCCCTCCTGCCTGATCTTCATGTGTTTATCTTTAACCCAAAGAGCAAGTCTTTAAACCCAAGCTCTGGCATCCTAGGGATGCGTGTACACACACACTAAACCCCTAGAAAGAACTCTGGTTTCACTGCTTGATGTCTCCTGTTTTCTCTAGATCTGTGTTTTTGAGATAGATTCTGGTCGTGAAAGCCTCTCCTTACTTTCCTGCCGGCTTGATCATGTTTTTATATCTTATTTATATCTTATTCAATATTTTCAGTCGAGTTATAATGGGAGGAATATCTTTGAGCATTGGGCCCATCTAATGCTGGGAACTGAATCAACAATTGGGATTTTATCTTTTTTAGTCCCCCAAAGGGTCATTTCCATCTGACACTGAAGATCACTCACGACATGGGCACTAGCAGGTAAGCCCTCTCGATCTGGCCTGCCTCAATTTCAGCCCCACTGTTCTGAAGCCTTCGGAAGCAGACCCCTGGCCCTGTACCCTCAGATAGTCCTGACTCCTCTGAAAGTCCTTTGTTATAGGGCCAGTCAGAGGTCTTGGAATCATCTGAAGAGTCACAGGGGTACTGGGTTATTATTGTTCTAACTCTACAAGTTGTGGGTTTTTTCTTTTTTCCCAGAAAGAAAAACTTTCAAGTTGCTAACTGTTAATTCCCATTTCCAAGGATAAAGTTGCCTTAATTGCGTGTGAAAAGGAAGAACTTAAGGAGTACAAATTTTTTATGGCTCTAGGTTTTATTCATTCTTCTTCTTTCCAATACTTTACAAACACTTAGGAAACAACCCTTTTTCCTTTGAAAATCAAGCATCTGTGAAGTCTGAAGGTTTTTTTTTTTTTAAGTTTATCAAGTTTATATACATAATAAAGCAGGGATCCAGCAGATGAACTTGACACTGAGGAAATTAGACCACTTTCTACACTTAGAGATCATTCAAAGTCCAAAACTAAAAGCCAATGTATAACAGGGTACAATTTTTAACTTTTTTCTTTAAACCTACGGAGGTACCACGCAAACAGGATGCTTCTTAAATAATCGAGAAGAATCTTACATAATCTACATCATACCAAGATGCAGCAGTTGTTGTTGTTGTTAATGAGAGGATTTACCCTGCCCTTTGTTTTCTACAAAATAAGATATCTATGATTTCCTAAGAAGGAGGCTTCTGCTGGTAGGGGAGGCTTCCTGACTGAAGCCATGGTGGGAATCTTTGCTTCCTTCTTTTCATTCCCATTGCTCTCTTTAGGGTTCTGAAATAACGTGGTTATGATCAAAGTAAGACCCAAACACCTCTCCCAGGGGAACACATGGTAAAATGTTAAGAGTATCAACAGCTGTGATGGGACAAGCTCATGTTGGGCAAGTCACAGTGGCCTGGACTGACTGTAAGACAATAAATTTAAGCCAATCCCACATTGAAAGGATTCCAGTTGAGAAGCATTCTAAGTCTGTATTCTCTTTCACTGGGCACCCCTGCCTCCACTTTTCTTTCTCTCTGACATGTCCAGGCTCTCGCCGCACAGGCAACGACCGCGAGAAACACACAACACCACGAGCTTGCACCTGCCTGGAAAGCCCACGAGTCTCACGCTGAGAAGCCACACAAAGGCTTTTCCCTTGCTCGAGGACAAAACGGCTTGATCTCTGCTTTACTTTTGTTTCACACTGGGTCTGCTCCCCTCTGCCAGATGACCACATCAAAAGTGATTCCTCTGGGGAAAGCACAGGCAGAACACTCTGACAGAATTCAAAGAAGATCTGTACATCTGAAACTAACACAACATTGTAAACCAACTGAAGTCCAGTATAAAACAGAAATTTTTTAAAAAAAAGAAAAGATACACGCCCCTCCATGTTCATAGCAGCACTATTTACAACAGCCAAGACAGGGAAGCAACCTAAATGCCCACTGACAGGGAAATGTATAAAGACGTGGTCCATATATACAATGGAATGTTATTCAGTCATTAAAAAGAAGGAAATAATGCCTTCTGCAGCAACATGGATGGACCTAGAGATCATCATACTAAGTGAATTAAGTCAAACAAAGACAAATAGCATATGGTATCATTTATATGTGGAATCTAAAACAAATGATACAAATAAACGTATTTACAAAATAGAAACAGACTCACAGACTTCAAAAACAAACTCTGGTTACCAAAGGGAAAGGTTGGGGGAGGGATAAATTAGGAGTTTGAAATTAACTTATATACCCTACTATATAGGGCTTCCCTGGTGGCTCCTACAATGCAGGAGACCTGGGTTTGATGCCTGGGTCAGGCAGAAATCAACAAGTACCTACTATAGAGCACAGGGAACCACACTCAGGATTCTGTAATAACCTAGGTGGGAAAAGAATCCGAAAACGAGTAGGTGGATGTATATGCATACCTGAGTCCCTTTGCTGTACACCTGAAACCACCACAACGCTGTAAGCTGACTACGCGTGTGTGCTAAGTCACTTCAGTCGTGTCCGACTCTGTGCAACCCTATGGACTATAGCCTGTCAGGCTCCTCTGTCCATGGGATTCTCCAACATGAAATAAAAGTTAAATTAAAAAAAAAACCTCATGGGTGGAGGGATGGGATGAATTGGGAGATTGGGATTCACATATACACACTACTATGTATAAAATAGACAACTAATGAGAACCTTCTCTATTGCAGAGGGAACTCAGTGCTTTGTGGTAACCTCAATGGGGGAAATTTTAAAAAAGCGGGAAGTGGGGGTTACGTATATGTATAGCTGATTTGCTTTGCTGTACAGCAAAAACTAACACAACATTGTAAAGCAACTATGCTCCAATAAAAATTAATTTAAAAAAAACCTATACAAAACAAAAAGTTGTTTCTTGGGCTGTGACAGAGTTGAAATGCGGGGTTCTTGAGACATGTTTCTCTGAGGTCCCCTGTCTACATGATGACAACTTGTGTAGAAGCTCCCATGGGTGTGGGTGGTAGCAGTTTTAACTAGACTAAAATTAGTCTATGTGTAGCCATAATCCCCCAGCCATGCTATTAACCCAGTGGCTGACCTTCAGCCTCTTATTCTGTGCTGAAACAAATACCTTAGCTAATGACCTGGAGTTTGTGCTGTTTTAAACAGTAGGAAACCAGCAAGTTAAGAGCAGCCACTTAATGATTATTGATTTCAGTTAGATTTTTTCCAAAAGGTTTTCTGTGTTAGCTTGTAGTGGGAAAAAAAAAAAAAAAGACACAAATATGTGAGGTAGGAAAATAACAAGACAGGATTTAACTAACCGTATACATACTGCAACAGGGCTGCCCAGGTGGCTCAGTGGTAAAGAATCTGCCTGCCAATGCAGAAGACACAGGTTTGATCCCTGGGTCGGGAAGATCCTCTAGAGAAGGAAATGGCAACCCACTCCAGTATTCTTGCTGGGAAATCCTACGGACAGAGGAGCCTGGTGGGCTACAGTCTGTAGGGTTGCCAAGGGTAGGACATGACTGAATGCACAAGCACAGAAAGCACACATACTGCCACAGCATAATGCTGTGCTATGCGTATTTTAAAACATGACTCCAAATTCTTCGATATGTTTCCCATTGAGAGGTGGGATCTGTATCCCCTCCCCTTAAATCTGGATGGGCTTGTGAGTGTTTCAACCAATAAAACATGGCTGAAGTGACACTATGTGACATCCAAAGCTCGGTTAGAAAAGGCTATGCCACTTCCACCTGGCTCTCTTGAATGACTGCTCTTGGGACATTCCCTCACAGAACACAAATTCCGCATGGTGAGAAGTCTGGGGTGCATGGAGGAGCCACACTAACATGCTCTGGTCCACAGTCCCAGCAAACTCAGCCTTCCAGTCATCGCAGTTGGTGGCCCAGACATGTGAGTGGGGAAGCCTCCAGATGATTCCAGCCCCTAGTTCCCACCAAGGCCCCAGACATCATGAAGGAGAAAAAAGCCAACCTTGTAGTGCTCTGTCCAAGTCCCTGTGCCATCGGATCAGTCAACACAATAGCGACTTCACACCACTAAGTCAGAGATGTTTGTTACGCAGCCATAGTAACCGACACCCACTTCACCTCCAAACAAACCATTCAAATTGTGCTAAAGAAGTTCAGCAGAGAGCCCAGCTCATGTGTACTCAAGGAACATTTTGCTGAAACAGAGGAGAAAGCACTTTATGCTGGGTGGGAGAGGAGAAGACAGTGGGAGCCCAAGGCTGGATATGTTTGATTCTAGGTAGAGTGAATAAACCAAATGGCAAATAGGGTGGGGTTCTGGCAGCAAGGAGTAGAGCATGAAGGTGGAAAGGAAGGTGGGGACCAGACTGCAGCACGACTGTACCCCTTTTTCAATCTTGACACAGTGAGGCCCATCATATGTGGGTCATCAACCCAAATGCAGGCCTGAGGTACGAGTTGTGATATCACCTCAGTTCTGCTCCATGCTCATCCCAGGGCAAGGCAGTGATTTAAGGGTTAAACTGAATCCTCATCTGAAGAAAGGCACTTTATTACTTACAGATGATGCGCCTCCCAACCTGCCACCGTAGACAATCTTGGAGGTCACACTGGTGTCTGGTTGTCCCTGTAGGTGATGGGGTGGCGACTGAAGACTCCTTAATACCAGCTCAACAATTCCAAAATTTTCTTTTAAAAGAAAGCCTTGGAAGCACCAAGCAGTATGAGTATGGAGAGACAGACAGACACACAGAGAAAGAATTGGGAAAGCCATTTGGAGAGCATTATTAGTAATCAGGGTCTGAAGTGATAACAGCCTGATGGAAATGGAGTGGAAAAGTGAGAACTTGTTTTTTTAAAAAAAAGTCTCAAAAGTGCATCTTGTTTAAAGGGCCTCATAAGAGCATTCATCATTTAAGGATATTTTTAAGGGCCTCCTCAGGGGATAAGTGGTATGGCTGAGCACATTTCCATTGCTCTCTTCATAACCTCATGGGGTTGCTTACGGGAGACTCAGGCTAGGACTAGAATCAAAACGTCACTGGCTGTAGAGTCAGCTGCACCCTCGGGACATGGTCTGTATTCCCGGGGCTCAAGCCCAACTGGGGAATAGCTAAATAGCAGTATATGGTATAAAGTGAGGAAAGGCAGCAGCGGGCAGCTTGGAAACCCAGCATCTGTACTGAAGCAGACTTTGGTTCTCCAAGCAGAGCCTTCTGCCATGACCCTGTGAGGAGTCGGTTGCTGTGGAGCTTCTAAGGTCACCTCTTGTCAGGGGCTCCTGGGGTGACAGAGGTCAAGACCCCTCACTTTGTAGGTGAGGGGAAGTAAATTTGGGGTATTAGTCACCAACAGTCACTATGAATCCAATCAGAAATATCTTTAAGTTTGAGGGCACTCCAAAATAAATGAATCATGCAACTCAGTGTCAAAAAACCAAATAACTGAATCAAAAAATGGGCAGATCTAAACAGATCTTTCTTCAAAAAAGACATACAAATGGCCCAAAAAACACATGAAAAGATGCTGAACATCACTGATTATTAGAGAAATGCAAATCACAACCCTCCCTAATCCCATGCATCCCTCCACCAATGAGACAAACACCACCCTAAATTTGATGTGTACCATTACCATTCATGTTTCTATTCGTTACTTTATATGTAAGCATAAACAATTTATAGTATTGTTTTAAATGTTTAAAACGTTTACCTAAATATTATCATACTGTGCCAATGGTTTATGGTTGACATATCTCTGTTCTCTTCATTTGCATCTCCCCAGTTACTAGTACGGTTGAACATCTTTTCATCTGTGCATCAACATTTGGATTTCCTGTAGATTGTCTACTCACAAGCCATTGTCAATTTTTTATAATGAGTTGTCTTTATTTTAAATTTTCTTTTTAGAAGTTATTCTACTTCACTTAAAAAACAAGTGAAAGTCAAGTTAGAAAGTTAAGTCGCTCAGTTGTGTCCGACTCTTTGCAACCCTGTGGACTGTAGCCCACCAGGCTCATCCATGGGATTCTCCAGGCAAGAATACTGGAGTGGGTTGCCGTTTCCTTCTCCAGGGTATCTTCCCGACCCACGGATTGAACCCAGGTCTCTCACATTGCAGGCAGACGCTTTAACCTCTTTAACCTCTTGGGCTTTAATCAGGAAGCCCAAGAAAGGCTTCCCTGACCGGGAAACGAACCCGGGCCACGGCGGTGAGAGCGCCGAATCCTAGTAGTATTTCATAAAAAACAATGAAATAATGCCATTTGCAGCAACATGGACGGACCTACGGATTATGATACTAAGTGAAGGAAGTCAGAAAAAGAAAGATGAATGTCATATGATAACACATGTGGAATCTAAAAACATGGCACAAGTGAACTTATTTACAAAACAGAAACAGACTCACAGACATAGAAAATAAACTTACAGCTGTCAAAGGGGAAAGTCAGGCAGTGAGGGATAAATTAGGAGTTTAGGGTTAACATACACACACTACTATATATAAAAAGGATAGTCAACAAGGACCTACTGCACAGCACAGGGAACTCCACTCGATATTCTGTAATAACCTATATGGGAAAAGAGTCTGAAAACGAACAGATACATGTGTACGTTTAGCTGAATCATTTTTCTGTACACCTGAAATTAATGTAGCATTGCAAATCAATTATACACCAATATACTGATAAAATAAAAATGCTTTGAAAGGCGATGCTTGAAAACTACTAAAGAATACATACAGCATGAAGATAGAATATAAAGAAGGGGACCAGGTCAGCTGCACGGAGAGGAGAGGCAGAGCAAGGGGCCAAAGCTCCAAGCCTCTCCTCCCCAGTGACGGCCAGAAAAAAAAAAAAAAAAAGAATATAAAGAAGAAGAATAAAACAAATCCGTCAGCTTAAGCAATGAGTTGCTCTGAGTACTGCTCCACTACCTACCCGCCCTGTTTTTCTTCCCCAGAGGCAACCACTGTGCTGAGGTTCATACAACAATTCTTTTGCCTTCTTTCCCATAGGTTTATTACATAGGTTTTTATGCAGTCCTATATTGCTTAGTTTTCCATGCTTTTGAAAACTTTATGTAAATTGTATCAGATTGCATGTATTCTTTTACAATTTTTTTTTCTGTCAATATTACATTGCAAGTCTTTCCTTTGGGTATTTATAGCTGTGGGTTTATTCGTTTTCACTGATGATTAGCATTCCACTGTACGTCACAACTGCTTCAGCCATTCTACACTGGAGGGACGTTTACGTTGCTCTGAACATTCTTGTCCGCGTTGCCTGGAACACCTGTGGTTTTCTCTGGGGCATTCTACAGCAAAGAGTGAGACTACTGGCCCCTAGCTTTGTGCATCTTCACCTTCACCAGGTAAGGCCAGATTGCTCCCCACTGCACTGGTCCAATTTAAATTCTCAACAGCAAAGTACAAGTGATCCTGGGTTCTCACGTTTGCCAATATTTGATTTTGTCAGATTTTTTTCATTGCCAGTCTTGTGGGTGGGATACCAATCTGTTTGTGTAATGATTTGCATTTCCCTAACAATTCTTTATGTAATCTGGGTACTAATCTTATATCAGTTACATGTATTGCAAATAATCTTCTTTCACTCTGTACCCTTCAATTTTCAATTAACTTTATTGAGGTATATTTCTGCAAAAGGGTTTCCCAGGTGGCTTAGTGGTAAAGAATCCACCTGCAATGGAGAAGACGTGGGTTCAGTCCCTGAGTCAGGAAGATCCCCTAGAGAAGGAAATGGCAACCCACTCCAGTATTGCCTGGGAAATCCCATGGACAGAGAAACCTGATGGGCTACAGTCCATGGGAGCAAAAAAGAGCTGGACTCGACTCAGCGACTAAACAACAACAAATTTCTACAAAATAAACAACCATTTTAAACCTACAATTTGCTATCTGACAAATGGATACAGTTGTCTAACCACTAAAATCATGCCATAAAATGTCTCCCTTGCCCCTCAAATCTCCCTCATGTCCCCAGTCGCTCTCCTTCCCCAACCTCCAGTGTCAGGCAAGCACAGATTTGCTTTCAGTCACTATAGTCATGTCTTTCTTGGGATATCATACAAACAGACTCATTCAGTGTATCTGACTGTTGCATTTAGCATAATATTAGCTTTTGAAAATCATCCATATTCTTCCACCTCTCAACAGTTTATTCCTTATCGTCAAGTAGTATTTCATTGTATGGATACACTACAATTTATCCATTTACCAGTTGACAGAAATTTAGGCAGTTTCTAGTTTGTAGCTATTACAAATAACATTATTATGAACACTTACATAAAAGTCATTGTGTGAACATATGTCTTCATTTCTCTTGGGTAAATACCCAGGAGTAGAAGAGCCATGTGATACGGTATACTGTATATTTAATTTTATAAGGAACCATGCAGCTGTTTTTCAAAAGGCTGAATTGTTTCCCTTCTTGCACTTTCATTAGTGGAGACTGAGAATTCTGTAGGTTTTTAGACAAGAATTTTATGGCATCTTTTTCACACAGTACTTTAAAATTGTGACATAATTTGATATATCAATCATTTTCTTTACAGTTGGTGTTTTGGGGATTTACAAAATCCTTTATCACTTGGTTATTCATATTGTGATTCTATTTGTAATTTCTCTTGCAAGGATTATCAGATTTTTTTTTCTTCAGGAGGGCCTTTTTTGATATTTTCCCATAGAAGTTTATAGGCAATGTACACTTAACTATGATCGATAATACAGTGTGTGTTGTCATTACAGAATAATGTGACATGAGATTGAGGGTAAGAGCTCAAAGTGCTCAGTTTAGAAATGTACGTTTCATGGAACTGAAATTCTCTTAAGAATTCTGTTTTCTCAGTTCAGTTCAGAATGGAGTTCAGGAGTGCTTTGCAACACAGATCAGCATATTTTTTTGATCAAGGACTACATAGTCCATATTTTGGGCTGTGCAGACCAGACCATCTCTGTTCCGACTACTCAACACTGTTGTTGGAGTGCCAAGGCCATTGCTGACAATGCAAGAATGGATGACTGTGGCTGTGTGCCAAGAAAATTTTATTTACGGACACTGAAATTAGAACTTCATACAACTGTTATGTGAAACAAATATCATGTTCTTTTTTTCAAACATTAAAAGATATAAAAACCAGATTTGGTTTGTGTGCCATAGAAAAACAGGCAGAGAGGCAGAGTTGGCCAACCCTGGCTTTAGAACACATCTTCCTGACATCACCACAAGGTGAGTGGCTAACATCACCCTCACCACTTCATGCAGTAGAGCGTGAGAACCTGAGAGCTCATCCAGATTAGTTTTCCTCTCCTCCTCCATTTCACAGAGGAGCTTTTGGTGCCTGACTTCAGGCCATACAGCTTGTGAGTGACAGTGTCAGGCTGGAGCCTGGGTGTCTTGATTTAAGTCCTACCTACCTTCCCCCACTCAGTTCCAAAAATCAAAATTTAAGATTTCATCCACAGCCACAAAGTCCTTCTGCTATTTCTCATCAGCAGTTCATCATTTTTTTTTTCACTTTAAAGGAATTTATTCTAATAAATACCTTAAAATTAAGGATTCAGTAAGCTCAAGTTATACAGAGAATTAAACTTAAATACAAAATACCATTAAGGCATCTACATTCCAAAAGGCCTATGAAGATCTCCAGAGCAAATTTTATTCCAGAATTTTGAGGACAAAAAGGAAAGGCAATTCTGTTGTGAGTAACAAAGGAATCAGATTAGATGAGTCTGCAGATTAGATGAGGCCAATGTGGTGGACTTCAGGATGCGGGGACTTCAGGCCAGAGGGTAGGGCTCTCACTGCAGTAAGAATTCAAACTCTGAGAAAGCAGAGTCCTTGTTTCCTGTTCATGGCTCTCTCGCCTTCAGACCAGAGCCTGGGACATAGTGGCACTTGGTAAATGATGGTTGAAGGATCAAAATCAGGTTGTAAGGGGTGATTCCTGGGAAGCAGTCTCTGAATTTTTAGGTTATCTATTCCAGCAGCTTTTGGACCACTCTGAAAAAACTTGAAATGACTTCCCACCTCCCAAAGGCCCCATTAGAAGGTGGGCACCTTCACCCCTTGGATAGCTATCTTCTCATCGTAGCCTGTCGCATAGATTTGGAGTTATCACACATTCTGGATATAATGAATGCATTTAAAGTATTGCCTTCTAAACTGTTAAACAATTGAAAATTCAACGAGGGCAACCAATGTTTATGAATGAGTCGGAAGTGTTTAAAATGCAGACATTTATAAAGAGTCTGAGGAGTAAGAAATTACCAGAATAATTTATTACCTACACATTTCAATTTTGTCCGGAAGTTCTAATTCTCAGCAGACATTAATCAAGCCATTTCACTCTCTTTTAGGTTACTTCTCCCATTTCACAGATAGCAATTCGGCGGAAGTTAAATGACTTGTTGCCAAGGTCACACAGAGAATATAAATCTAAATAATTCACGGTTTCAGTTCTCTCTCCTGCCATTTGTTAGATTGAAACCAAGGGAGGTTTCCTGAGGATTTCAACCTGCTTCCCTGGTGACAGACTGTATATTTGCTGCTCTCTGCTGCCCTCTGTTGATAGGAGAAGGCAAGAGTGGATCTCAAGACCACTGTTTTCTCCAAGTTAGGTCTGGGAGCAGCTGTACCAACATCACATGGGAACTGTTAAGAAACAGAATTTATGGGGCCTGGACCCATAATTTTGGGGGGTTGGGATCAGTAGTCTGTGTTTAATAAACCTATAAGTGATTCTGCTGCAACTTGATATTACTTTTCTGCTTCAGGTATGAATGTCCTGGCCTCCTAGTTATCATAAAAATGGCAAGCCCCTTCACACTGCTTCCCACATGTAGTATCCATACCGTTATGCCATATACACAGTACTTTTCATGTCCATTCATTCTTCCAGAGCAGCCTGCAGGAGCCCTGTGAAGTTCCCTGGTGGCTCAGATGATGAAGAGTCCTCCTGCAATGTGGGAGACCTGGGTTCAATCCCTGGGTTGGGAAGATCCCCTGGAGAAGGGTATGGCAACCCACTCTGGTATTCTTGCCTGGAGAATTCCTATGGACAGAGGAGCCTGGCGGGCTACAGTCCATGAGGTCACAGAGTCCAAAATGACTGAGCAACTAAGCATAGGAAGCACAGCACACCAAGTCCTTAAGAAAATCTTCACCCATTCTTAAGAAAATTAACAACAATTCTCTAGTATCATTTGGCATCCAGAGTGTACTCAAATTTCCCTCAGTTGCCCCAAAGAATGTCTTTCATGGCTGGTTTTTTTTTTTTAATATTAGGATGTAATCTAGGTTACTAAACTGCTTTTGGTTATTGTGTCTCTATATTCTTTTAGCCTAGAATATAGGTCCACAAATTACAGCCCATAGGCCAAATCTGGCCCGCCACCTGCTTTTGTCAATATGCTCAGGCTGGAACAAAGCCATGCCCTTTTCATTTATGTATATGATGGCATTTCTGCTACAGCACTGGAGTTGAGTAGTTGCAACAGACACCATATGGCCCATGAAGCCTAAAATAGTTACTACTTGGCCCTTTACAGAAAATGATTGCTGACCTAGAACTATCCTCTCACATTTATTTTTATTACAATACTGACTATTCAAACAAAGACTCAGAACAACTGCTTGTAGAAAATCTTCTTTTAGATTGGTGTAATTATATATATATAAAATTCATCAAAATTTCATATATTGTATTCATATACTTAAAAACATAAAATACTCGGAAATTATCAGCATTCCCTGGGACAAAGTTAAACAACTTTTTATGTGTTAAAAGTATACAGGAAAATTGAAAGGCAAACAAAAATTAGAAAAATAATCCCAAGGTCTGGTCTCTTCTCATACTTTATTTTTCAGGAAGGAAAAAGGAATGTCACGACTGACACAGGGTAGTTTCAGTTACAAATTAAAGTAAAATCCTTACTTATCAAGTTTCTCATTTGAATAGGGAAATGGGTAGGGAAACCAGAAAGACTTCTTTCTTTGGGAAATCATAACACATCATCTCAACTATGAGTGCCAGAGTCTACAGAAATTCAGGTATGTCCACAAGATTGTCAACAGGAGTACAGAGCCATGTGCCTGTGCCACATAAATGTCCATGGGAAAAATGAATGAACGAGTACTGACCCTTTACACATTTGGACTGGGCAGGCGGTCATGATAATATTCACACATTTATTAGCCTAGTCTTTTTTTTTTTCAGTATAGCAAGCATGCACAGCTTACTAAAAGCTGACCTGTTCTGTTGGGAGCTCATGCATGTTCATTGACACAGGATTCAGGGAGCTTGGATCATGACCTTCAGAATAGGAATTCACTGGTTTTATGTATACGGTTATATGGAAAGCTAGAACATGTCCAGCCTCTCTTTCCAGTTAACTTAGGTCAGACTCTAATGAATAGTACCTTCTCCTGCTACTCTGAATACAGCATATCTATCCTACTGCTTACCTAAGACATTGTAAGTGAAACATAAATCATCATGAAAGGAAGCTCTATTAATTGGCTTTATCAGTTATATAACATGGAAAAGAATTAAACTACATGCAACCTCAGCCATGTCCCTAAAATGTCATTTAACCTATAAAAATTAAAAAAAAATTGGACCTCCCTCACACAATCTATATTTTACATTAATCTTTTTAGAAAGTTATCATCATCCACTCTAGCAAGCTGACATAAATGGTGCCGAGGATGAGCTGTTGGTCAGAAGTAAGGCTGAAGATTCAAAGAATTCCTGGTTGGTTCTTGAGCAGTGGATCTTTTTCCTGGTTTCCGGGGAAGAACAGGGTCTTTGCATGATTGAGGAAAACATTCAGGCCTTTGCCTCTGATCACGATCCCAGGGCTGTTTTCTATTGGTTTGTATTCCTTGTGTTTTCTGAAAGCAATGTGTTGGACAGATTAAAAAAAGATCTCCAGCTGGAAAAGGTTGCTTTCTACAAATCTTTCACAAGTCAAGTGCAGAATCGTTCATTCCATTTAACTTATGGCTTTTAAGACAGTGTTGTCTTATGAGAATACATTTTCTCTTCTTTATGCAAGAAATGTGCCTGCTTACTATAACTTGAGATTATATGTTAAGCATTAAACTGACGATCTGGTAAAGTTATTGACATTTGGTAGCATTTTTGGGGATTAAAAAAAACCACAGCAAAATTAATAGGCTAGTTTGCTATTCATCATTCAGTAGAAGATTTTCTTCCCACACACAAAATGTTTCAAAGCAGAAAAGGGAAAACAGCCCACTTGTGCAGAAATATGCCATTTATTTTTGACAATATACTCTAGTGATTTAAAGTGTTAGAACCAGCAACTTACTTGTACATCAAAAAGGCAATCACAGTGACGAGTATGGCCAAGCAGCCAAGGGAGACCAGGATACCATTTGCCGTTCTTAAAAGGGAAGCTGGGTCTTAAAACAGAAGCGAGGTCATATTAGTGACAGCTTCCACCTAGAGGACATGCTGCTTATAATGTAATTAAATCAATGAGGAAGGGAGCAAACAGAAGATATATGGCTCCTCTGAGCTTTCAGTAATCTTTCCCTTTACATAATACATAGTCTTCAGGGAAGCTTATCTTTCATTTAGAGAATGAGTTAGCACGTCTGGAACACTGTGTTAAGGGCTTAGAAGATGTCATGTCCTGAAGACACCTGCTCTGGTCTGAGTTAACCCAGCCACGCCCATGCAGCAAAGGGCTTCATGAACTTTCTGCCCACTTCTCTGGCCTCATCTTCCACTGCCTACCTTCCAGCTGGGATAAAGATCCATCCTCCCCATGCTCTTTCAGATTTCCATGCCCTCTGCTGGGAATGCTCATCACCAGCATCTAACCCTTTGCAACGCCTTCCAGACACGCATGAGGGCACTGGGTCATGCCTTCCTTTGTCATGTCTCTCCTAGTCACCCTTCCTTTGCCTCCACCACATTGTATTCACAATTATTTCTTTGGATTATGTCTTCTTTGTTCTCCCAGAACCCAGCAAATCAACTAGTCTTGTCTCTGCCATCAAAGTATAAGCAAAGTTGGTCTCTTTTCCCTCTGTCTTCTCCGCCACCATCATAGTTCCAGCCACCAGCCCTCTCTCTTGTGAGGACATCTTCATCATCTGCTCACTTGCACTGTTACCTTCCAATAATCCTGGCTTCACTCAGCAGTCTGAATGATCATCTAAAAGTGCTAATCAGATCACACTTCAACCCTGCCAGCAGTTCCCCTTACACACAGAATAAACCCAAACTCTGTCAGTGGCACATAAAGATCTAGATGAGCTGTTCATTCTTGAAATGCAGGTCTCAGTTCAAAGGAGGCCCTTTGCCAAGTGGGTGCCACCAAGTTGGCAGCACTTTCCTGACCTCCCAATCTAGAGAGTCCACCTCTGTCTCCTCTCTTCCATGCTTGTCACTCTCCATGCCTTGTTTCATTGTCTTCACAATATCATTTTATTTGTTTATTCCCTGTTTCTGCTCACTAAAGCGGGGATCTTCCTTACCTTGTTCCCACTCTATCTAGAACTGTCTGTGTGGTGCCTGGAGCTGTGCTGGGCATGGAGTGGATACCCGATGAATATTTGTTGAAAATATCCCAGGTGATTCATGAACATTCAGTGAATCAATGATTAAAAGTCATTTCAGCTAAAAGTCTATGGGCTTGGCTTCAAACAATGATCAACTTTTGAAATTCTGACTCTGAAACCCAAGTCATCAGTTTACAATTTCCATTGAATTAAAAGCTCTCTTTCCTTTCTTTTTTGGATTTTAAAAATGGCTCAGGGAGGGACTTTCTTGGTGGTCCAGTGGTTAAGAATCCACCTGCCAATGCAGGGGACACGGGTTCGATCTTTGGTCCAGGAAGATCCCACATGCCACAGAACAACCAAGTCCATGCCCCACAACTACTGAACCCACACTCTAGAGCCTGTGCTCTGAGAAGCCACTGCAGTGAGAAGCCTGAGTACCACAGCAGACTATCCACCACTTGCCTCAACTAGAGAAAGCTCATGCACGCGGTAACTAAGACTCAGAGCAACCATAAATAAATAAATAGAACGGCTCAGGGACTTCCCTGCTGGTACAGTGGCTAAGGCTTCATGCTCCCAATGCAGGGGACCCCAATTTGATCCCTGGTCAGGGAACTAGATCCCATTTGCCACAATTAAAGATCCTGCATGCCACAACTAAGACCCGGTGCAGCCAAATAAATAAATTAAAAAAAAAAAAAAACAGTTCAGGTCACACCTAAAGTTATCGCTAACTACAATAAGTATTAAAGGAAAGCAAATATCCAAGCATCTAATCCAGGTAAGAGAATGGTGATTTGCCAGAACTGAGGAAGCTTCATGGACTAGGTTAAGACTCTAAAAGGCAGTTTTAAAAGCAGCTGCGGCAGCACAAGAAGAATGACCCCAGCAGCTCCCAAAAGTGACGGCATAGGAGATCCACATTCAGTAGGATACAGAGGCCCTGGCTACCTCTTTTTGACCTGCTCCCCAGTCCTGCACCCCAAGCCCCATGTATCCTGCCTTCAAGGAAGCAGGATACGTTTGCATCCCTTTTTTTTTTTTAATGTACACCTTGGCTCTTACCAACAATAAACGCTCAAGCAAATAATTATATGCATTATTACATATGCTTTTCTTGCAATGAGGTTAAAGCTGCCTTTTATACCGTTAATGAGTAAATATATATTTAAGTATATTTCACTTTATAAGATAGACTCCAAGACCAAAAGAATTATTTGTGAGTTAGTCATTAGATTATACCCGACAATACTCAAATTAGGGAGCGAAGTGGGAACTCCTCTGGTGGTCCAGTAGCTAAGACTCCATGCTCCCAGTGCAAGGGGCCTGGGTTCGATCCCTGGTCAGGGAACTAGATCCCACATGCCACAGGTGAAGAACCGCATGCCGCAGCTAAAAATCCCACGTACCGCCACAAAGATTAAAGCTCCTGTGTGCCACAACTAAGACTCGGCAGAGCCAAATAAACGAATAAATAATTAAAGAGCAAAATACACGCTCCAATGTGCACACAATTTTACCTGTCCCTTCTGTTCCACCATGAAGCACTTCTTTTAAGAAGTAAAGGAATATTTTACAACATAGCCAGTTACATGTGAAATTCAGTTAGGGTCACCAGGTAGAGACCCTAGGGGTTAGGGAAAATAAACAGCCACCAGTGAGCGGGAATTTCTCAGTGAAATTCCTTCATCCACTTTGTCAACATTTTATCCCTCTGAGGTTAAGGGGACAAGGAGTAGTCTGTCTGCTGAACATTTAAGGACTGGGTAATCGGGTTTGTTTCCGTCTCAGTGTAATGCTTGGTAGACTTTGGGAAAGAAAAGAAGGGTCCATGGTAACTTAGAAGAGAGCCAAGAGTCCACCTGGTTTCTCATTTCTCTTCTTGGCTTCATGTCTCCCCTTTGTTATAGTTTAATTGGAGAACATTGTTATTTTTTGATGCTCGGCTTTACACTTTCCCTTTGAAATACAAACCTATCCAAGCATTCAGTGACCACATCCCATTATTACTTGTCCACGATCATAGCTGATTTTTTTCATCAAAAGGCTTTTCTTGGACTTCCCTGTGGTCCTGGTGGTTAAGAATCCTCCTGCCAATTTAGGGGACACAGGTTTGATCCCTGGCCTAGGAAGATTCCACATGACACAGAGCAACTAAGCCCATGCACCACAGCTACTGAAGCCCGAGTGCCTAGAGCCTGCACTCCACAAGAAATGAAGTCACTGCAATGAGTAGCCTTCACACTGAAACTAGAGAGTAGCCCCCATTCACCACAACTAGAGAAAAGCCCGTACAGCAACAAAGACCCAGCACAGCCATAAATAAATAAATAAATAAATTTAAAGGTTTTCCTTTGGCCATTATTTCATACGTTCTCTCTCTCTCATCCCTTCCCTAAGTAGATTTGCTATTGTATTGTAATATCATTTTTCAAATCCACATTAATGACAGTTCAATGAATTTTACACTGAAATAAAGCTAAACATTAACAGTGAAGTGTTGAATAGCTTTAGTATCAGACATATGCTTTATCTGCAACATGAAATGTTCGTACAACCATAAAACAAAACTTACCTCTGCTGTTGATAGAGACGAGGGTGCTCGTGAGGGCCAGACTTGCATCATTCCCCAGAGTGAGGTTCATACAGTATGTCCCAGACCCACTGAAGGCTCTCCTCACCGTCAGCAAGCACGTGTCACCCAGCTCCATGGCCACGGGGTCGCAGACTGGGTTCTGGGTGATCTGGCAGCTGGGGTCAGAGATGATGGTGCAGACCTCTGTGGGGATGCTGGGGGGTATGAACGACATCCAGAGGGAGAGAGAGGGGAGTGTGATCTCAGTTTAATAGGAAAACATAATTACACTTCTGTGAAACTGAATCCCACCTTAGTCTTACTCAAACTGTATGATGTGAAGCTGTCACATACAATTTACTCTTAAACAAACCTGGGTGTGTGTGAGCCACTGTTTCCTCTATATGCTCAGGAAGGTGAGGCCCTAGGACAGGAGGAGGAGGAAATTATTTCCCCCAAGGCAAGGGGCTGCTGGGAACTTGCCTCTCCTCTTTGGCTCCCTAGAGACTCAAAGATGCAGGTGGCTTAGGTGTTAGGCTAAGGTAGTACTAAATGCCAGTCGGCCCTGTGTGGGCCTGTGCAGATATCTGACTACAGTAGCAGCAGCAACCAGAGCTGTTCACGCAGCACCTGCTGTGTGCAAGGCTCCGAGTTTCAGAGAAGTGACACGGCCTTGTCTATTCCTCTCAACAACCTGACGAGGCAAGTAATAGTAGCCTAATGCAGCAGGTGACAAACCAGTTCTGGGAGGAGAGCTCACTGGCCTCCGGTCACAAAAGCAGATAGAGGTGGAGCTGGGATTTGCATAAAAGATATTTGACAGCTGTCCCTGTAACCATTCGGCTCCCACGCATTACTGTCTTAGCCTCTGTTTCACGTCTGAGTAGACTTCCTGAACGGAGAGACCAGGCTCTGAAGCTAGGCTGATAAAGGCTCAGGGAGTTAGATGAGTTCATGCTCTCTTCACCCTTGGCCTCTGGCAGCACCTTTGCCTCTCCAGTCAGGATGTTCTCTCTTTCTGTCCTCCCATTCTCTCCCCCAACTCAGAGAGCTTTGGAGCTATTCCTTTCTTATTTTGCACTACACCACTCAGCTTGCCAGATCTTAGTTCACTGACCAGGGATGATGAGCCCATGCCTCCTGCAGTGGAAGCGGGGTCTTAACTACTAGACCACCAGAGAATTCCCTGGAGCTCTCCCTTTGGATCAAGTATGGCCGCATTTTTATACCAGCTCATTCTCTAATCTATATATCACACACATACAGTCGCTAAGTCATGTCCGACTCTTGCGACCTGCCAGGCTCCTCTGTCCATGGGATTCTCCAGACAAGAATACTGGAGTGGGTTGCCATTTCCTTCTCCAGGGGATCTTCCTGACCCAGGGATTGAACCCAGGTCTCCTGCATTGCAGGCAGATTCTTTACCTCTTTACCGACTGAGTTATGAGGGAAACCCATATATATCATATACACATACATTTTAATTCCTTGATTCATTTATTATATTTAAATTATTTAACTATTTAGTGGGTTAATTGATAGAGTATTTATATATTAATTACTTTCTATTTAGTCTATTATCTATACATGCACATGCTCAGTCGCAACTGACTCTTTGTGAGCCCAGGCTTCTCTGTCCAAGGGATTTCCCAGGAAAGAATACTGGAGTGGGTTGCCATTTCCTCCTCCAGGGGAATCTTCCTAATCCAGGGATGAAATCCACATGTCCTGCACTGAAGGCAGATTCTTTACCATGGAGCCACCAGGGAAGCCCCAATTGTTTATAGTTGTAACCAAACCACAGGAAGTCAAATTATGTAATACATTAGAAAGTTTTATAAGTTTTAAAGATGGACAGGGTCATCAGGCGTTGCTATTCATCAGCACAAGGACACAGCCCTTCCACACTGGCTCCCCAGACTCCAGAGGAGCCTCAGGGAACTTCAGAGATTCTGAGCCTGCAAACCTAGCTCTGCCGGGTACCCACCACCTGGAGAGGTACTATAATCATCGTGTATCTGGTGACCCAATCTGTAAAATGAGAAGACTTGTATGAGTGTGTGAGGATTTGACATGAAAACAGAAGTAAAATGTTAAGGACACAGTAAGTGTCCAATCAGTAATTATTCAACAGTTAAAGGTGATGAGCATCGCTCAACTCTAGCAAAGCAAGTGCATACTTGAGAGCACTTGGGGGGGCCCTTCCTCATTCTGGCTTAGTGAGGAACTAGAATCCAAATTTGGGGCTTCCCAGATGGCACTAGTGGTAAAGAGTCCGTCTGCCAATGCGGGGGATCTAAGAGACTTGGGTTTGATCCCTGGGTTGGCAAGATCTCCTGGAGGAGGAAATGGCAACCCACTCCAGTATTCTTGCCTGGAGAAATCCCACAGACAGAGAAGCCTGACAAGTTATAGTTCATGGGGTCGCAAAGAGTCAGAACGGAGTGAGCAACTGGGCACACAGAATCCAAATTAACCTAACAGGTGGGAGGTGTGTGAAGGCCATTGTTCAGCCTGGGGTTCTCACTTGGCCCCTTCCTTCCTCGGAGACTGTGTACTCACCTCCCTTGGCAGGTCACGACGAAATCCACCAGGGAGTTGTCAGGCTGTGGCCTAGGCATCGGGACATCTGTCACTTGGATGATGTTAACCTCTAGAATGCCCTCTAAAAGGAACAATGCCCCATAGAAAAACATCAAAATACATTGCAAACCAAACCACTTCTTAACAAATCAGAAGGCCAAACAAAATGAACACAGCCTTTCGCCATGCTAGACTTGGGAAGCAATCTCAGAGTTCAGATACACGTCCAGGCAGCATTTTCAAAGTCAAACTGAACTGTTCTTCAGTACAAGCTTGACCTTTATTTCTGGAGCCTGTGTGCGTGTCAGGAGGCAGATGACCCTGGAGGAAGGGAGGCCTCATCCTCTGTGTCTCCTGCCGAGGGGCTCAGCCCTAGGGCATACAGCTTGAGTTGTAGCCCCACCCAACTCCTCTGCTGGGCACCTGTGAGCAGTGCCCCTCGCGCACAACCCTGTGTGGCTGTTCTGTTCAGCCCCTTTCTTACACACAGGAGGTATGACTTTGTGAAATCACCCAGAAGAGGAAAGCAGGAGCTGTGGGAACTTGCAGCTGGCCTTCCTTCAGGCCACATTCATTCAGATTTCTGAGCTGCACAGGGTGAGGAGGTCCAGGCCCCCCCCGTAGGCTCCTCGCTAAGCGGGCCTCACTGAGGGCTTATTTCCACCGAGGATCTCGTTTCATCCCTTAGAGGGACATCTAAGGAAGGCTGGAAAGGCAAGTGGAAATCTAGAAGCTAGTGGAGTCTTTTTTGTGCACGTGTGGTAGCAACTTGAGTGGGTGCCCTCGCTTCCCTACCCCACCCCTCCCCAGAGTCAGGGAAGGGAGTGGGTAGCCCAAGGTGGATTCTAACATCTTTCCCTCATGGTCTTACCTACAATTGTGATGGTGGCTTTAAAGTAGCCATATCTGGTAATATGGCAGCTTTCATCAGGAATCTCCCTCAGCACCAGGGTACTGTCACCAGCAGTTACTAGAGGATTTAAACAGAAAGATTTTTAGATTAGTTGCTGAGAATGCAAAAGATGTCCATGATATAACTAAAGATCTAAATATCTGTTTACTTGCTGTTTAGAAAAACATCAAGAATTCTATACTGTTAAATTGCTTCAGAAATTTGAACTAAATGCATAACAATTCATGAGATGTGACAGCTATGTTATAAAATTGTTAAATTATGTAAGCAAGCACAGTTCCATGTCTTATTCAAATATAAATAGTAAATGAAAGGTAGAAGCCATTTTAAAATGTGTAACATAATAATCATGAAATAAAGCAGGCCACAATAGATAAAATTATATTGTAATTTTGGAAGAAGGTATTCTGGGCTCAAATTCTAGGCCCCTTGCTTTCAGCTCTTTGAGACCATGGGCATATCATTTAACTTCTTGCCTCAATTTGCCCATCTGTAAAATAAGAACAATATTTACTGACCTACCAGGGTTGAACTATTAAATAGATAAGACATATAAAACATGCTTTTCATGTCTACCACATAGGAAGTAGTTAATAAATATTCATTTCCTTGTCCCAATATGCTCTTATATATATACTTATTTAGATACAGATGTGTTATAACATATATGACATGTAATTTTAAATGTCAAGAAGCAAACAACATGGAAAAGGGCAATTCTTTCCCCATTTGGATGTCTCATGGATTCTAGGTTTATATTCTTGAAGTCTTACAGTCACTGTGATGAGCAGAGGTGTGAGGAAGGAAAGAAGGGAGTACAAGATACTTTTGAAAAATAGCCCTTTGAATGTGATTAGAGCAAAGAATTTAATGCTCTACTGGTTACAGTTTAAAAGGCTCTAAATAAGGTGGTGGTGTTCCATTAGCAAGATAAAAAGACTGGAAAGAAAATATAATATTGAAAATACAACATTATTGTCTCTTAAGTTTCCAAAGACATGAAAATGGACCCAGTTTGGAGGCAATGAAAGCTTCATAAGAGCTACAGCTCTAACACAGGAGTATGTAAGGATGGAGCCAACTGGGAGATTTCTCCAGGGCCTCAGAGCCTCTAGCGGGGAACGAGTGTGCCTGTGACACTCCTATGCTCAGAGGGAACTTCGCAGTGCAGCTCTCAGAGCAAGTCTGGAAATGAGTGCTCTCTGGCAGACACTTTGGGAAACGCTGTTTGGGTAAAACTCAGAAAGGTTCTGACACCATGTCAGATTCAGATGTAGGTGTGGTTTATCAGCAGGGCAGGCTGTGGCAGAGTTGGCTATATTCCCTGAGTCTCAAGGTGGTTGTTTGGAAGTTGCAGGGTAATCATTCATTGTATTCTGAGATTTAACGGATGAGCTCCAAAGGAAAAGATATGTTGGTGAAGGGTATTAGGGATGGCTGCCTCTTCCCTAGAAAACTCCTTTATAGTTTGGACCATAAGAAGGCTGAGTGCTGAAGAATGGATGCTTTTGAATTATGGTGCTGGGGAAGACTCTTGAGAGTCCCCTGGACCGCAAGGAGATTTTATATATATATATACACACACACGTACACACACATACATACACACATACATAGATGACATATATATATATATGATATATATATATATATATAAAACATGATCTATATATACAACATGACATATATATATATATATATATACACACACACACACACACATATATACGTTATACACACACACACATACATACTAAGTCACTTCAGTTGTGATGGACTCTTTGTGACCCCATGGACTATAGCCCACCAGGCTCCTCTGTCCATGGATTCTCCAGGCAAGAATACTGGAGTGGGTTGCCATGACCGAATCTTCCTGGCCCAGGGATCGAACGCACATTTCTTAAGTCTCCTTCATTGGCAGGCAGTTTTTTTATCACTGAGCCATCAGGGAAGCCATGCATAAATACATATATCATATACATATTATAACACTGATTAGCATCAGTCTTGGAAAGGTTTTTCTTTTTAGATTTGTGCACAAAAGTCTGAAAAATGATCAGTGGCACTGTTAGCTAAGGGAAGAGAATTCTGTGGTTTAAAGCTAGTACATACCTGTCTATCCTATAATGTAATTATCCCCCTGAGTCACCACTTCAACTTTGCTTGTGTCTCACTCCTGTGGTTGCATTTGGTTTCTATGTAATAGCTGTACTTATTTGGAAGCCCCTTACCAAAGCAGAGACAACATAATTTTTGGTCAAATAGTAATCCAGTGCTCAACAACCCCAGCCTGTTAATATGGTCTGTGTAGCTAAAAATGCTCTCTCCCCCAGAGGACAAGCACTCTAACCACTTTCTCAAGTCATGGGCTGACTCTTATCATCACCTTGGCTCCCATTACATATTTCTGTCCCTCCAAGTCTCACAGTTGTTTTACGGCATTTGGGGATTGATTATGGTTGATCTAACACCTTTAGATGAAGTCAAGCAGCTTCCTTTCACTATAAAATGTAATGAATTCATAAGGTTGCTACCTTCTATCTTATGGTTTAACCTATAGAAAATAATAACACACTTAAAATATTCTTTCTTTGACTTAAAATATCTTTTGCATATGTTATGATATAAATATGTTCTAAGAAAAATAATCTTGCTTTATAAAAATGCAATTCAAAATAGACTAACATTAAATGACCTAACATTAAGACCTTTACCACTCAGGAATTTCTAGACAGACAAAGCAAGCATCTGTAATTTATTTTGAATTTTACACTTGGTGTCCTTATTTGTAAGGAAGACCATCAAGTCTTGTAGATAAATAAACTGACTCTTCTCCAGAAATGCCAAAACAAAGCTATATGTTTAGAGTTGTTCAAGGCAGTTACATTTATAATACGAATTAGAATGAACTGAAGTGTCCATCAGTAAGAGAATGGTTAAATAAATAAGTCGTTGAATAACATGAATTACACTTACGTGTACTGATAACGGAAAGATGTCTGTGATGTTTGTTAAATGAAAAGAGGCAAATTGTAAAGCAATATATATTGTGTGAACCCATCTACCTAAAAATTAAGACCACAAATCCTATTTGTATTTATGGAATATGTTTGTAATGGCACAGAAAAGATCTGGTAAGAAACACTACCAACTCTTAACAGGGTTTAACTCGGGAGAAGAGAATAAGGAGGAGCTCTCACTTTTATTTGAAATTTCTGAATTTTAATTTTTTCTAAGGAATATGCATTCATTTTATAATTAAAAGTATTTCCCCCAAAAAAAGCAAAATCAGTAACAACTTACAGTGTCTGGCATTAGTTATGCTTGACTTAAGTTTTTTTTTAACAACACACTTATTTATTAATAACAGTTTATTATTTATATCTAATAGGTTTGGGTTAAAAAAAAGCCAACTGCAACAAGTCTGGACATCTCCAGGGAGTGTTCTGTGTGTACTTGGCGATGGCACCCTCTTGTGTCCAGTGAGAGGATGTCAGTCTACTGCCATCCCTGGGATGCCTGGATGGAAGATGTATTCACGGCTGAGTGGGGAAGGATGGTGATGGCATGGGGTAGGGTGCGGAATTAGATGAAAGCTAATGCTTCTCAAAGTAAATGCTCAAGAACTTCTTGAATGTCCCCATATATTATTATGAGAAGTTGGGATTTAATTAACTATGCCTTATATCTAGAATAATTTTAGTGTCTGGAATCTTTCCAGTCGGCCAGCCAAGAAATATTCTCAAGGTTTATTCTTTTTTGAGCCCTTTGTAAACTACTTTTAAACATGGTTGAGTTTTCATAGGACATGGAGTGGATGTGGGCAGGGTGGGGAGGAGAATGGAAGTGGGGGAGGGAGTGTGGAAAGGGAGAAAGGACAATGGAATGGCCTGAATGTTTATGAGGGGATAATGTGTCTCCTCTTAACTAGAAAAACTGGGAGGCAAACAGAAATGTGAAGGACTGGAAGGGGGAAGGCACCTGTACACATAACAAGGAACTGTATATGAGCCACCAAGTGACTTTAAACATATTCTTCTTTCTTCCATATTCTAACAACACCGTGATAAGTAACTAAAGGAAATCAACAGGCAGAAAATGGAATCACTGCAGAGTCTTTACATAATCTCTTTAACTAAGGATCTAATTATACAAACCACATGAATTTTTTTCTAGCTGTTAAGGAGCCCTGCCAACAAAAATTAACCTGGAAAACACTTACCCAAAGGAGGGGTGGTTTTTGGAGGTCTGGGTGAAGGCAAAGGACAAGGTCCAGGCACTTCAGCTTGCACAGTGAGGTTGAGGCTAAAGGTTCCATTGAGCACATAGGTGTGATTCAAAGTGTGATTGTTGGAAACAAAGAGACCAGTATTATCCCCGAAGTTCCACTTGTAGTAAATGGCAGACTCATTGAGGAAGTGGCTGGGATCGTGAATCAGGACGCTGAACGTAATGGGGAGATCCCTGAGGAAGGTTTCATCAGATGAATTTCGATTGTTCTTCTGGGACATAGTCACAAATACAGGAATCTGATCTAAAATGTACATCCAAAAAAAAATAAAGAAAGAGGGTACGATTGCTTGATTTTAAGTGGGTGACTTCAACAGTGCCTTTAGTTTAGATATTAAAACGAGGGGATAATTCAGCATCATTTCCCCTTTTCTAAAGCAAGTTTTCTAGAGTTTTCTCGGTTTACTTTAGAAAACACAGATGGAATATGTTATTAAATATATGAGGTTGAGAAGGAGTCCAGATGAAGTGTAACCTAACCCAGAATATTTGGTTCTACTTTTTCAAACCCGCTAACATCACCAGAACTCAGCGCCTCGTCCTCTGTTAATTCAGAGCTCATATCACTCACCTGTTACTACATACACATCTTTCACTTTTGCGATGGGAACATATGCCCGTCGGTGTCTTCTATAGACAGTTACTTCCATGATTTGAGGGCCAAGACTCACATTGGCTGTGCTGATGGAAATTGTCACTGAACACTGTCCCAATTTCTGGAAATACTGACCTTTGAGAAGATAGAAATGTTTAGTTATTGGCTACATCATATCATTATAGAAAGTTGATGTTCCTTAAAGACTAACAACTACCATTTACAGATTGTTTGAGAAAGGAAAAGCAGGGTGGGGATGCGGTCTTGGTTCCTTCAGAAAGGAAGACAGTGCTTATTTTTATATGAAACCTTATAAAATCCACAAATAAATAAATGTAGTTGTATATGTTGACTACAATGAAAAGAGCTGTTTAAGTGGGATAATGCTGTTAGTCCTTAGTTGACAAATACTATAAGTAAGTGACCTGGCACTTGAAATACATGTGTTTCCTACAGAAAATACATTTAATGTAACAGTGAAGTGTCCAAGGGAGTTAAAAAATATATCTAAAAATCTACCTTATTTTTGTAATAATATTACTGCTACTGCTGCTGCTAAGTCGCTTCAGTCGTGTCCGACTCTGTGCAACCCCATAGACGGCAGCCCACCAGGCTCCCCAGGCACTGGGATTCTCCAGGCAAGAACACTTGAGTGGGTTGCCATTTCCTTCTCCAATAATATTACTAGTTCAGCTATATTGCTGAGCAACTTTTTTTCTTTTAGGGAACTAGATTCCTCCACCTTCTAATAATAATATTTGTATATGAAAATGCAGTGATGAAAAAGAAACAGGTATGGTGGGTATGAAAAGGAATGAAGTAGTTTCGTTGACATTTCTAGGACCCTTGAGTCCTTTTTCTTTCTCCAACTGTAAAGTAAATCTAATCACCACTGACTAGCTAGTGACAGTAATTCTCTCTCTTTTAGGGCTCAAAGATTTTTCTAATCTTTTTGAGGCACCTGTCATAGATGTGTCATTGGAACAAAAGGTATTAGAAGATGGATACTTGTAAGATGGGGATGTTTAAAGACCACGTTCATCACATGATCAAAGGTGTCAGGAAAGAGGGTGCTTCCCCAGGCAGTCCAAGGGTTAAGACTCTGTGCTTCTGCTATAGGGGGCATGGGTTTGATCCCTGGTCAGAGAACTAAGATCCCACATGCCGTGAGGTATGGCAAAAAAAAAAAAAAGGTGTCAATAAAGGTTCAGGATCCCCCTTTACCTTGAAATGCAGAGGCAGTTCTGTTAGAGATTATAGGGGGAAGACATGTCTCTTGGAATTAGTGATACGTGAGGAAATGCTAGTTCTGGCACCCAGAGGTAAGACCACAGTGGCAGCACTTAGCTGAGAGAAAATATCCATTAACTCTGAGACTTCAGCAGAAAAAGGAAATTCAAAACAATCTTGTTATGAAAACAGCAATTTCTGGACTAAAAGCTGATGTTAAATAAAGACATCTTAACTAGCTAAGTTAATGGATGTTAACTAGGCTAAACAGAATCTGAAGTGTTAGTGAGCTTATGTGACTCCATGCACATGACAAATGTCATTTCAGGTCAAAGAAATGACATTTGGAGAGTTAACTGACAGGGCCACAAAGCCCTGAAAAAAATTTGCTTTAAATCAACGAGCATAGTATTTGTTATATATTTTGTACTTTGTTCAACTGGAGTGTATTATTAATATGTTGCTTTGATTTGTAAATAATTGAAGAAAGAAAAGCTCTCTGAAATTCATTAAGACTGACAAAACATTCTGAAATTTGGAGTTTGTGTGATGGCTAGCAAATTGGAACCACTCAGAACCAGATGGAACCTAAGATTTTAAACTAAGAATTTAGCAGCTTTGTTACTAATAACCTAAATTTAGTCCTCGGAGGCTAAAAAAATAATCACTAATAATAAAGCAAAACGGATTCCACTTATGGTTAAAAAAAAAAGAAGAAGATAGGTTATGTCAAAGAAGAAGAGTATTTAGATTATTTTACTTTTATATGATAGAATATTATATAGTCATTAAAATAATGTATATAAAGAATTTTAGAGAATTCCCTGGTGGTCTCTTGAGTGATTAGGACTCAGTGCTTTTACTGTCAGGACCTGGGTTTGATCCCTTGTTGGGGAACTAAGATCCTGCAAGTTGCATAAGAATTTTAGTCAATGCTCATAATTTTGACCAAAATGTGTATATGTTATGATCTTAATCAAGAAATACCAGAAAAAAGAAAGAAATACTAGTAGAGAAAGCATCATCATGTTAACAATGATAATCTCTGGTATGAATTATGATGACTGATTTTTCATTTGCGCTTTTCTGCATTTTCCAAATTTTCTACTAAGAGTACAAGTCTAATTCTTTAAAATTCTTTTTAAAACATAAGAAATCAAAGAATAAATCAACAAATGACCATCCATATGCCATTCAAATATCATTTTTCATATTACTGTTTTAGACAGAAACAAATTGAGTATTTTTTTTTTTTTTTAAAGAAAGCCAAACCTGTCTTTTTCTCCTTTTAACTATTTTATGTCCTAGAAAAACGGCAAGGCTAACCAAGATTTTATTTTTATCCCTCACTGAAGGAAAGTTAAAAGAGTAATTGTTAAATGCCAGGTGTTGTAATTCTCAATAATAGAATGAGAAAAGAAAAAAAAATTAAAAATTTTAAGGAAAGGTAAAGAAGAAACTGGGGTGGGGGGGGGGATTGTAATAGCCCAACCAAGTGTGTGGAACACGTAGACAAAATTCTTTTTCCAGGGGCGAGGGAAAGGCTTCCCATCAGGGAACACGTTGTGATGGCCTTCACTCGTGTCGTTTCCCCAGTCGCTGTCCTCTGTCCATGCTGTCCAGTTGTAAACATACAGGTCAGGAGATGCACCAGTATCTAAACAGAGAAAGAGGCACACCATGATTGTCGTCTGGACTCAGAATGCTCAAGGTTCATCATTGAATTAAATAACTGTTCATATTTTTTCATAACTAGCTGAGATACAGTTGGACAATTAACACCCTAATATTCAGAATTCATCTAATGGTACCTTTATGATTTGGGTCTTTTTCTACCTACATGTTGTATTTCAATGAGTTATATTAAGCATATAAAGCAATATATGTATGTTGTATATGTGTGTGTATATATATATATATACATAATATATATGTATATGTATATAAAGCAATTTTTCAGAAAAGTTCAGAGATATCATTTAATATGTTTATCTTCATATTGGGGCTCCAAATAACAAGCATATTCAAACCAAACTGAGGGATGCTGTATCTTTTTATTTTGATTCATTCTATCTGTAGCTTTTTCCCCCTAACTCATTTGACATCATGACTTTCTTCTCCTAAAGACTTCAGCACACTTCTAAGAATAAAGACATTCTCCTTCATAAGCATACCATTACCATCCCTGCTGCTGCTGCTAAGTGGCTTCAGTCATGTCCGACTCTGTGTGACCCCATAGACGGCAGCCCACCAGGCTCCCCTGTCCCTGGGATTCTCCAGGCAAGAACACTGGAGTGGGTTGCCATTTCCTTCTCCAATGCATGAAAGTGAAAAGTGAAAGTGAAGTCGCTCAGTCGTGTCCAACCCCCAGAGACCCCATGGACCGCAGCCTACCAGGCTCCTCCATCCATAGGATTTTCCAGGTGAGAGTACTGGAGTGGGGTGCCATTGCCTTCTCCAATTACCATCCCTACCAGAGTCCAATCAAGGATTACATCCTACACATGGCTATTTCACATCTTCAAATGATTTGGAAAAAAGATGTATAAATAGAAATACAGATAGATGGAAGCAAACAGAAAAAAAACATTAAACTTGCTGAATTACTATCTACTTGCTCACTACTTTTCTGTATGTATGACATTTTCCACTTTAAACAAGTCATGATCAATATATTTTCATCTGGAACAATCTTCTCATCCTCTTTTTTTTATGTTCATTGACATTTATGGAGAGCCTTTTATTTATCTGTCTATTACAGCCACTATTTATTTTTTATTCTTAAATTGTCCCACACATGGCCAGTAGGGGCCCCTCAAGCTGCCTCTGTGTCCCTGTGACATATCCCCATTACTTCCTTGTTTACTGGCACAAGATGTCCCTGGATCACTTGCTAGTGTCCTGTCCTACACCTGGAATCAGTCATTTCTTTCAAGAGCTCTCATTTCTTCTAACAGTGAGAGATACTTTATAAAACTTCCCATGTAAAAGTTTTTTTACATGGACTCTTTCATGTAAAAGAGAACTGCATTGTCATTTGAAACATTAGTAAGAATCAACTTGTTTAGGGGGAAAAAAGCATAAAAAAAAAAAAAGCTACAGGCTACTAAATACAATACTTTTAAATTATCAAACTCTTTCTATACAGAATTTATTGTTTTCCTCATTGGAAGATGAATCAATAAGAAATAAACCACTGGCAGTTTAATAGAAGTTCTAAGTAATAAAATCAGATCATCACTGCCCTTACTAGTCTTGTTTCTGATTGAAGAATTTTAGTACTTACTTGAGTTTTTAAGGCTGTTGAGTTCTAAAACAAGATAATTCCCCTTGATGTGTCTATAATCATTTGTGCTCTTTAACTTGGACAAAGAGCTTCTCTGCTTTAACTAAGAGCAAAGCAAAACCAAAATATATGCATTTTATCATTTGTGCTAGCCATGTTCTTTCTGTGAGCAGAAACTGATCTGATCAATGAAGAGTTATCAGACTATTCTTTGAGAAGCCAGAATTCCATTCCTGTGATGTGAATAACATTCCTTACCATTTCTGCAGTTCTTCTCATAAACTATGTTGCCACTGGCATCTTCCTTTTGGCATCTGGGGAATACCAGGTTCACTGCGAATGTTATGGTTGAGCCCACCAGTGCGGGGGAATCACTGGTCAGAACCGCCTGCACACGGCCTCCTAGGACATAGAAACAAGGAGCTCAGTGATGAAACATCTCTTGTCCTTTTCACTGATAAATAAAAAAAAGGAAGCTAAATCTACAAGTAAGGGCCAGAGGATCCTTCTGCCTCTTTACAATAAATTATTTGCAGGATTCCCAGCTTTTGCTGTCAGAGTACAACACTCCAGAAGATGAACTTGGAAAGTCAGACCAACTGAAGAACTCTCTGACCACAGAGAGAACAATTACTTAAATAATTAAAAATCTGTTTGATTGAGGAAACAAGTATTAAAGGTTTGTAATTTTTAATTTCAAAGTGAATGACTGAAGGAGTCATTCATTTTTGATGTGAATGGAAAGATAATAACTTTCTAATCACGCTTTTGAGCCGGTCAAAGTGCTCTGGAATCTCAGAACTTTTGAAGATGACCATTCCCCCATTAAACCTGCTTGCTTTTCAAAATCTTCCAAGAGGTACCAAATGTACATTTCTAAGGAGATTAAACTCTGTGTGGAGGAGAGTGAGGAGTTTAGAAAGTGATACTGTGACAATAAAGGGAAGACGGCCAATCCGGGCGCCTCCCACTTGCTAACTAGTGCACTGTCACTCATGGTCGCTTCCGTGGATAGAGTTCACCACCTACAGCACAAACTGAAATAACAAAGTACAGCTGTTTGGCAAATGGGACCTAATCAAACTCACAAGCTTTTACACAGCAAAGGAAACCATAAATAAAATGAAAAACAGTCAACAGAATGGAAGAAAATATTTGCAAATGATTTGACCAACAGAGGATTAATTTCCAAAATATATAAACAGTTCATATAACTCAACAACAAAAAACAAACAATCCAACTGGAAAATGGGCTGAAAACCTAAGTAGACATTTCTTCAAAGAAGACAAACAGATGGCCAACAGGCACATGAAAAGATGTTTAGAGAAATGCAAATCAAAACTACAATGAGGTACCACATTACACCAGTCAGAATGGCCATCTTCAAAAAGCCTACAAATAATAAATGTTTGAGAGGGTATGGAGAAAAACCCTCTTGCACAGTTAGTAGGAATGTAAATTGGTGCAGTCACTGTGGAAAACAGTATGGAAGTTCATAAAAAAACTAAAAATAGAATTATCACATGACCCAGTAATCCCACTCCTGGGCAAATAGCAAGAAAAAAACTACAATTGAAAAAGATACGTGTATCTCTATGTTCATAGCAGCACTATTCACAATAGCCAAAACATGGAGACAACCTAAATGCCCGTCAAGAGAGGAATGGATAAAGAAGATGTGGTACATATACACAATGGAATACTACTCAGTCATAAAAAAGAACGGAATAATGCCGTTTGCAACAATACGGATGGAACTAGAGATTATCATACTAAGTGAAGTAAGTCAGAGAGAGAAATACAAATATCACATGATATCACTTATTTGTGGAATGTAAAACATGGCACAAATGAACCTATCTGTGAAATGGAAACAGACTCACAGACAGAGAACTGACTGTGGTTGCCAAGGGGGAGGAGAGGTGGGGGAGTTTGAGGTCAGCAGAAGCAAACTGGTACACATAGAATGGATACACACCGAGGTCCCACTGTGTAGCACAGGGAACTATATTCAATATTTTGAGATTAACCATAATGGAAAAGAATATTTTAAAAAAAGAATGTGTATAAATATGTACATACATATATATCTGAATCACTGCTATACAGCAAAAATTAACACATTGCAAACCAAATACTTTGATTTAAAAAACTGAATCACTATTATACATTTGAAACTAAAAAAAAGAAAAGAAGAAGAAATTACAGTTGTTTGAGTCTTTTTTTTTTTTTTTTGAGTCTTTTGATTTACCTTTCCAAGAGCTTTTCCACCTCGAGTCTCCCCTCTTCCACACTGGATAGAGTTTTTCATTCCAGTCATTTTCATCTGATGACCATCCACTTAATTGGTTGTGCTCCCGCATATAACCAGGTCTTTCGTTACTCAGCACATCATGAAAACCTATAACAATATTTGAAAAAAAATCATTTTGTCTGCTTATCTCTCATTTAGCAGGTATTCAGAGAAGCCATACTGGAAGGATGCCACCAGCCTCTCTTCCTCCTTGCTGGTAGGAGGAGGGAGCAGCATGTGATTCTCTTCTTCATGGAGGCAGATGAACATTGAAAGAACATTGATCTGGGAGCCACAGAACCTGCTACAATGAAACAGGCTGTGGGATTTCAGGCCACGTTTCTTCTCTCGGCCTTCAAATCAGACAAAAAACCAAATGTCCTGTGATACTGTGAGACAGTATCTGTTTCTAAAAAGGAACAAAGTGAGAAACAAAGGAAATCTGTGTTTATTAATATATGTTCATAACTGGAAATTCAGTTGAATGTTTGACAATGAAAAAGCTAAGATTAGTTAGTTCAAATCCCTTCATTTATGTGACGTGATTCATTCAGAGACATCTTTAATCAAGTGGAAATGAAGATTTGCAACTTTTGATTCCCAGGATCAGTTTTTTCCCACGCTTCCAAGGCCTTCCTGTTTCTCAGATTCTGAGTGAGAAGCATAATCCAAACACTGATTTCTTCTGATTTTAAATGTCAAAAGTCAAGGAGAGATACACACTTAAAAGGAGAGTGACAAGGAATGAACATATAGGTCCACAAAACAGACTGTAGAACTCAAAGATAGATTCACATAGATATGCCCTGTTGACTTTTGCAAAAATAATCCAATGGAGGAAAGATAGCATTTCAACACACAGTGCTGTAAAAAAGCAAAAAGCCTAGGAGGAATCTTCAGGCTCTAAGTAAGAATGAATTTTTAGACTTAGTACCAAAATCTTAATCTATAATAGAGAAATTGATAAACCAGACCTCATTAAAATTAAAAAATTCTGCTCTGCAACATCATGTGAAGAGGATAATAAGGCAAATTACAGACAGGGAGAAAATACTTGCAAGCCACATTTCCAACAAAGGAATACTATCTGGAACATATAAAGGATTTTCACAATTCACAATGTTTAAAAAAGGCAAATAAAAAAAAAAAAAAAAGGCAAATAATTGGACTTCTTTGATGGTCAAGTGGTTAAGACTCCATGCTTCTACTGCAGGGGGTGTGGGTTCGATCCCTGGTTGGGAGGAACCAAGAGCCTACATGCCACATAACTTGGCAAAAAAAAAAAAAAAAAATATATATATATATATATATATTAAAACCCCCAAATAATAGGGTAAAAGATCTAAACATACATTTCACAGATGAGAGTGCACAGATGGCAAGTAAACACATGAAAAGATGTTCAATATCATTTACCCTGAGTAAATGCACATTAAAATCACAATGAGATGTCACTGTATACCTATCAGAAAGACTAAAATTAAAAATGACATCAGATGCAGAGAAACTGAATCACTCATACACTGCTGGTAGAAATGGTGTAGCCATTCTGGAAAACAGCTTGGCAGTTTCCTTGTAAAACTAAACATGCAATTACTATGCAACCAAGCAGTTGTACTCTTGGGCATTTGTCCCAGAAAAAATGGAAACTTATGTTCACATAAAAACCTGTACATTAATGTTCATAGCAGCTTTATTCACAATAGCCCAAGTTGGAACAACCAAAAAAATCTTTCAGTGGGGTGAACGGATAAACTGTGGTACATGTATGTACCACATATGTACCACATATGTACCACATACATACTATGTATGTATACATAGTATGGTATACTGCTCAGTGATAAAGAAATAATATTGATATATGCAACAACTTCAGTAAATTATGCTGAGTAAAAAGAACCAATTCTCCCACATTACATACTGTAAGTTTCCATTTCTCTAACATTCTTGAAATGACCAAATTATAAAATTGGAGAGTGGATTAGTGGTTGCCAGGGGCTGGCAGGTGGGGTTGAGTGAGAAAGGGAAGTGGGTTTGTATTTGTGGTGATGGGACTGTTTGGTGTTTGGACTATGTCTATGTCAGTATCCTGGTTGTGACCTTGTACTATGGCTGTGCAAGATGTTACCCTTGGGAGAAACCAGGTAAAGGGTACATACATGGGGATTTCTTTGTATTATTCTTAAAAGTGCATGTGAATCCACAACAGCCTCAAAATTTAAAAACTGAATGAAAAAAATAGAACAAAAGCAACAACAAAAGCCCAAGGGTAAGATTTTAAAAGATAGTGGGGTAGGGAAAGATGTGGGATACACACCCAGCACCATGCGGCCGTTCCCTCTCCCCTTTGTAGGCCCTGCTCTGTCACATGGCAGCTGCGCTGCTTGTGAGCTATTAATACTTTGTCAGTACCTTCTCCTTCCTCCTTCTACCACGGCTATGATTGGAAAATGGAAAGGAATACCTTGGTGTCTGATATTCCACGAAATTCTACCCATCCTTACTTTTTGTGGCCAGGATACATCGTCTTAAGGCGAGGTGAAACAGAGCGCAGCAAGTTTCGTTGCAATGCTAGTAGGCTGGGCCTCCTGTCAAACTGCCACCCAACCTCAGGCTAATCTGCCTGCTGAGCTGAGCAAGGGGTGCTGACCTCTCACCTCTCTGTCCCTCCATTCCCCAACTGTGGGCTCTGGGGGAGTCTGTCCTGAGTGGACATTGAGGTAAGACAATTCCTCCTCCAAGCACATTAGCCTTCTTCTCTGGGAACTGATCGGTTATTAAATGCTTGTTGATCACTACCATGTCCCAAGGCAACAGAGAAGCCAAGAGATAAATAAGGACAACAGGTCCATGCACAAGGAATTACAGTAAGGGAGAAAAAGATACAAGTCTTCACACACATAAATAAAAAAGGATAATTTCAAGTAGCTGATCTCACAAGAATCCCCGTTACTCAGTTTCGCAAACAAAGAAAGCAAAGGTCAGAGGAGCTCAGTCACTTTTCCTGGTCCAGATCCAGGGCTGGCAGGAAGGACTGTGGTCCGGTCTGCACGAAAGCCTTCTTCCTCTTGCCCGCTGTGCATCCTTACTGTTTCTGGCCCGCCCCTTCCTCTGGGACAGGGGACTGCACAGGCTCTTGGGATGTTGCAAGGCCCCACGCGGCTCAGCGGCCGGACAAGTGCCAAACCCCGGAATGCGCCGGCACATCAGTTGCCTCTGGGCTCCCTGATTGAAGTCGCAGGCCCTTTCCCGGGCCGCTCACTACAGACCTTTGGCTTGGTGGTTAGGGGGCGGGAGGGGGAGTGGGGGTTGGGAGGTCGGCCAGCTTCCGGCCTCAGTGCGGCGGCAGAACCCTGGCCCCCTGATGCTCTCCCTCTCTCTCGCTCCATTCGCTATCCAAGACCTCACCACTACTACGGGCTCCTGGAGCCGGCCCTCCGCCCCCAGCTCCCCCATCAGTCCCACCGCCTCCTGGGGAACCGGCCGGCCTGCTCGTGAGCCAGCAGTGGCCCCCTCTCTTCCATCACCCAGCACCCGCCGGGATTGCACTTCATTGCAGGGCTTTTCTCTCTCGCAGGGAAAAGTGAGAGGAATGTGTGTATCTGTATCCAGAACCCTCCCATGTTAGATCTGGGCCCAGCAGGTGAAAAGCCAGACCTGGGCTCCTGCTTCCTCACCCGTTGAATAGTGGCAGGACCATCTGGACTATGTAGCACACATTTATGGCAGAAAGTGAAGAACTAAAGAGCCTCTTGATGAAAGTGAAAGAGAAGTGTGAAAAAGTTGGCTTAAAACTCAGCATTCAGAAAACTAAGATCATGGCATCCGGTCCCATCATTTCATGGCAAATAGATGGGGAAACAATGGAAACAGTGGCAGACTTTATTTTGGGGGCTTCAAAATCACTGCAGATGGTGAATGCAGCCATGAAATTAAAAGACGCTTACTCCTTGGAAGAAAAGTTATAACCAACCTAGACAGCATATTCAAAAGCAGAGACATTACTTTGCCAACAAAAGTCCATCTAGTCAAAGTTACGGTTTTTCCAGTAGTCATGTATGGATATGAGAGTTGGACTATAAAGAAAGCTGAGCACTGAAGAATTGATGCTTTTATACTGTGGTGTTGGAGAAGACTCTTGAGAGTCCCTTGGACTGCAAGGAGATCTAACCAGTCCATCCTAAAGAAAATCAGTCCTGAATATTCATGGGAAGGACTGATGCTAAAGCTGAAACTCCAATACTTTGGCCACCTAATGCAAAGAACTGACTCATTGGAAAAGACCCTGATGCTGGGAAAGATTGAAGGTGGGAGGAGAAGGGGATGACAGAGGATAAGATGGTTGGATGGCATCACCAACTCAATAGACAGGAGTTTAAGCAGGCTCTGGTACTTGGTGATGGACAGGGAAGCCTGGCGTGCTGCAGTTCATGGGGTCGCAAAGAGTTGGACACGACTGAGCAACTAAACCGAACTGAACTGAACACATGCTGGACCCCTTCTCAGCACCTACCTCCCTCTGCCCCTCCCCCGGCTATTGCCCCCTCGTGGAGTTATCTGGCAAAATCAGGACTTTCACCCTGCAAAGGTCATTACTCTACTAAAGTGAAGCAGAGTGGACCTTCTGGGTGATATCTAACTCACTCCCTTCTCCCACTCCACACTACCTCTGCCTGGAGGACGGGGGCTGCTGGGGCCACACATCCCCTGGACTGGACAAGTGGGCCGCCTGTGAGCTTGGTGGTTCACAACTCTGGCTTCCATTCCAGTCACAAACTCCTATTTTTAAACCAGCTCCTCATTGGTCTGGGCATCACCTTTGTCAAGAAGTCCCCAGCCTCTAACTAGAAAAGAGACCCAGGGCTTCAGCTCTTTTCTCAGTAACCTCACTACAATGGCAGCAAACTCTGCAGGTCTGTGAAAAATCAGCAGGATTTTCTTTCTTTTTTTTTTTTGGCTGAGCAGCTTGTGGGATCTTAGTTGCCTGACCAGGGACTGAACCCAGGCCCTTGGCAGTGAAAGCACAGAGTCCTAACCACTGGCCTGCCAGGGAATTCCCTCAGCAGAACTGGGAACAGCTTCTGGATTGGAATTATTAGAAAGCTTGTTTCCAGACTTGGGCTTCAGTTCCTCTGTGGCCCTATCCCGGTGGATGAAAACCAGACAAACTTTAGTGGGTAGTGTTTCTGTGATCTCAAGCCAGAGACTGTGCCCTTCGTGCCCCCACCCTCCCAATGTCTTTAAGAGAGCAGGTAGCAATTTTGATAGAAGAAACCTCCACAACAGAGGGGCCCTGCGTCTTTCGCTTCCTAAGACCCTGGAGCAAAGAATGGAACTGAATGCATTTTGCCGTGCTCTCAACATCCGCAACCATTTCCAGAGAAAACAAGTGAGCACGAATGCTTCCTGAAGGCCAGCTGCAGACTCAGACAAACCCATCACTTCAGCCAATAGCCAGAGAATGGGTTAAAGACAGAAACTGAGAGTTACTCACGTTTGGCAGCATCCAGTGGCAATCCTGCAGCCAGAAGCAGAAATCCCAGGAAACAGTAGAGACATTCCATGCTGAATTCTCACAGACCTAGGCAATCAAGGTTTAACTTGTAACTCCTCTGGCTTCACCCACTAAGAACAACAGTGTTCTTCTGGTTTTTGCTGTGCTCCACTCTTCATTTTAATTAAATACTGAGCCTCGGGGTGGATCATGTGATGGTATTAAGCAGCATTGCTTGATCTGGTCTCTGGAGTTCAACCACTTCTACTCATGTGCTTCTGACTCACTCACCCTTGGCATCTATTTATTCACTTTTTAGATGCGCACCATTTCAGTGTTGTTATTCTATATTCTAGTTAAAGGGACTTTGCTATAGGGCCTGTTTTGATATCTTTCCCCAAGTAAAGTCTCTAACCTCATTGGTTATCAACTTTTTTCAGTTCCTTTGCTGATTCACTTACTCAGATCATGTTGAAAGTCACAATTATATTTCTTTTGCTGTAATTTAGATTAGCAGCTCTGCCCAGTGCTAGCTAGTGCTTGTACATCCCCTTCCCCCGAGAGGAAACTAAGATGGGGAGCAATCTTTTCATCACTTGAAATTGTGGATGACATATATAAACATATGCTGTGCCAAAAGGTAACTGAAACAGCTGCACAGCCTCCGGTAGTCGAGAAATTTACTCAAGAAAGTGCATTTAGTGTATCTGTGCAATTCCATTTAACTTTTGGAACAAACTGCATAATTTTTGATAACTGCTATCAAAGCATTTATTTATGTATCACTCAGGGCAAACTGCATGCCACATACAGCATATTTATTTCATGTTACAGAAAGTACACATGAAATGTAAAAATAAGCTTGCCTAGAACATTACTGTTATCAAATCATTTCTGGCTACAGAATGTGCAGAAAATGTGGCAACATGACTGTCCTGTACGTGATCATTCTCTCAGTCACATCCACATAACCGTTTTCAGAACACACAGAAGCCCTGACCAGGGGTGAGGGGAAACCCTGGGATAGTGATTTCTGTTTCAGTTGTGCTAGTGCGGCATAGAAATACATAGCCTGTGGGATTCCCTGGTGGTCCAGCGGTTAAGAATCCACCTTACAGTGCAAGAGACACCGGTTCAATCCCCGGTCTGGGAAGACCCCACGTGCTGCCTCGGAGCAACGAAGCCTATATGCCACAGCTACTGAGCCTGCACTCCAGAGTCCACAAGCCGCAGCTCCTGTGCCCACAAATCACAACTACTGAAGCCCATGCACCCTAGAGCTTGTTCTGCAACAGGAGGAGCCACTGCAATGAGAAGCCCACATATGACAATGAAGAGTAGCCCTTGCTTGCTGCAACTAGAGAAAGTCCACATGCAGCAATGAAGACCCACCACGGCCAAAAAATAAACCACTAAAAAAAAAAAAAAATAGTCTGTGAAACTCCCTACCCTTAGGCCACACACAGCTCTTCAGAGCTGATTTTACAGCCTCTGAACCAACTGTGAAGTGGAAAAACAGGGAAGGGAACATATGCACAACTGAAAGAAAACCGATTTCAAATACTGATGAATAAGTGAATGATGGAAATGGCTGTTAGTTTAAAGTAATGTGAATAATCTACATAGTTCTGTTTGCTTTTTACAGAAAACATGAGTGACTTTTATAATTATAAAAAGCTTTTCAGTTTAGGGGAAACTTACTATTGATTTTTGAAAAGTATGATTTCCTTCTGTTGCTTACAATTAGTTCTGGCTTCTATTTTTGGTCAGATTAGCTCTTACTGTCTCTAAGAACACTGTCCGACTGTTCTGTAACCAAATCTCATTTAGGGTGACAGACACAGCGATCAAGTCCTCTTTTACGTCTTCCCTCCTTCCCTATCCTATCAACAGCAATGGCAACAACCAGGGCAACAGACAGGCAGCGGGACGGAGGCCAAGGCACAGAAGTGCTTAATTTCAAAGCACTACACAGTGGATGGTCAGTGCCTTGATCATCAACAGGTGAAAGTGTATAGTTTACTTTGTAGGACTCAGATACTGGACGTTTTTGGATAAGAAGTATCTTCAAGCCTGTTTTTTTTTTTTTTTTCCTTGAAAAATAAAATTAAACTGTGGAAAAGATTTGAAATAGTTATTTCAAAGAGGGCAGCATCTCAATTACTCGGTATTACTGACATGATTATCCTTCAGGTAAGGCTGTAGAGAAAAGTAATAGTCAACTTTCGAGCACATCCAAAATGCCCTCTCAGCAGCCTGGCCTGACACCCCTCGGGTGGCCCGCAGTCCTGACCTGAGGAGCAGCCCCTGAGTGGGGATGATGGGGCAGTCACCCAAAGGGGGCCGTTGGGAGTGGCGGGCAGCAACCACACCCAGGCATCAGTCACAGCAGGCAGTAGGGGAGTTCCCTTTGATTTTAGGAATTTTTAGTTCAAACTAGTGTTTTTGAGCAAGAAAATGAAAAAGAAAGCCCCTTTCTCCCCAGCTCTCATAAACAGCTAGAGGTTGGATTAGTTCCCTATTGCCTCTGTTTGCAAAACCCACAGAAACTCGGAAGCTTGAAACTACGCAAATTTATTACCTTATGTTCTGGAGGTCAGCAGTCTGAAATGGGTCTCACTAGGTCCAAACAGCAGCAGGGAAGCTCTGTTTCCTTGCCTTTTCCAGCTTCTAGAGGCCTCCCTGTATCTGGTGGCTCTGGTCCACTTTCATCTTCAAAGCCAGCCATGGTTGGGCAAGTCTTTCTCACACCCAGTCACTCCAACACTGATTCTCCTTCCTCCCTCTCTCACTTGTAATTACATTGGGATCCCCTGGATAATCCAGATTACTTTCTTTGTCTTAAAGTCAGTTGACTTGAAGCAATCAGCAGCCTTAATTCCATCTGCTGCCTTTAATTCTCTCTTGCCACAGAACAACTTAACAGATTCCCAGATTAGGGTATGGGTATCATTTGTTCTTGTTTAGTCTCTAAGTCCCATGTCTGACTCTTTTGTGACCCCCATGGGCTGCAGCCTGCCAGGCTCCTCTGTCCATGAAATTTTCCAGGCAAGAGTACTGGAGTGGGTTGTCATTTCCTTCTCCAGGTGATCTTCCTGACCCAGGGATTGAACCCGCATCTCCTGCATTGGCAGGCAGATTCTTTACCACTGAGCTACCAGGGAAGCTCTGTGGATATCTTGGGTAGAGGGGTGAGTGGGCATTATTCTGCCTATCAAAGTTATCCAGCACGTGATTTAGCAAAAATTCTATTCATAAGAAGAGCATGTGATAAGAACAGTGATGGGAAGTAACTCTCAAATATTAGGAGACTTGTTGAAACAAAGTCTTTGTTATTTGGCAGAGCACAAAGGCAAGAATAAACTGAAGATAAAGGAATCTGTTCAGAGGGAGAGAAAGCTCATGTGACTACTTTGTCCTAATGTGGGCTTTTTAACGTGTTTTATAATCAGAGTCATGGACTTCCCCAGTGGCTCAGCAGTACAAAATACACCTGCAATACAGGTGATGTAGGAGACATGGGTTCTATCCCTGGGTTGAGAAGATCCCTTGGAGGAGGGTATGGAACCCCACTCCAGTATTCTTGCCGAGAAAATCTCATCGACCGAGGAGCCTGGCCAGCTACGGTCCACAAGGTCACAAAGAGTCGGACACAACTGAATCGACTGAGCATGCATGCTTGCATAATCAGAGTCACAGTTTTCAGATTTAAGCATTAACAAATGAGTCACAGGCTTCTGTTTCGTGTCCAGTTCCTTGGCCTCTCCTGTCCGGGTGCTCCCTGCATGAATAAGTAATTAAACCCCCTTGTTTCTAGGTTTGCTAAGCTTTGAAATTACTCTTCCACAAAAATATTTTCCCTCACTTTTCAGGGAAAGGGGAGAAAAGGTCAGTGCATCATTCTCTGGCCACCTCTGCCATCATAAAGCTGCAATGGCTGTTGTATTTTCAGCCTGTTTTTTCTATCTGAAGGAACTAGACACTAGATTCCGATAAAGCAGTTTCTTCCTGGGGCGCTGGCTACAAACATTTGTTGACACGGCTCTTCTTACAGAGTTGCCCATTTGAAATTACAAAGAGTGGTAGGTGTAGAAAACTGTGGGTTATCATACTGAGTCTTAGTTCTGTTATCAAAGTACTTTCTCCGAATTATTAGTGTAGAAGGAGAGTAAGACATGACAGTTTAACGTGTGGATGTGGAAGCAATGATGGATGGGCACCTTTCTTCCCCACCTTTGGTGCTGGTAGATCTCTGGGACAGAAGGGAGAACTAGAACGGGCTCTATGCAGAGGGAAACAGGGGACAAAACATAAATCTGAATGGAAACCTGGCTTCCAGGTTTTTGATTATTATGGATTATCCAGAAATGTCTCAGAACACTGGAGCAAGTGCATTGTGCTCGTTCACTGGAAATCCATTATAAGCCCAAGAAAGAAGTTAGAGCAAAAATCAAAAGGGATTTTAACTGTAGAAGAAAGGCCAGGAAACGGAAGTTGGAATAGCCTCTTAGATCTATATTCTCATGTCAGAATTCGGCTTTTTCTCAATTAAACTTTTTAACACCTCAGACAAAATTCATTTCGGCAAGCACCAGTGGAGGTCTGCTTTTCTATGGCATCCATCATCAACCAAGGCATGAATGACAATCTCTGACCACAAAGGAGCAGAAGATCTCATGAGGAGGATAAGACTCATAGAACAGGTAATAGTATGAAACACCATTTGAAAATTTTTATTCTGGAAACTTTCAAACATACACAATATAGAGAGAAAGACATTATCAGCCTCCATGTACCCATCCCTTGCTCCAGTGATCATCAATATATGGCCAACCTGGTCTCATTCATCCCTCTCTCCACCCTGATACCTGCTGGATTATTTAAAAACCAATCCTACACATCACTTGTGTGTGGCATTTACATTAAGTAATGTAGATAGAACTAAAGGGGTTCAGGGAAGATGAAGGATGTAGAAATCTTTATGAAAAAAGTATGACTTGATTTAGTTCTTGAGTGATGAATTACGTTGGATAAGCATAGAGGAGGCACAGGGAGGTGGGAGAGAAAAATATGAATAGAAGGAGGAACATTTAAAAAAAAAAAAAAGGAATGGGGATTTCCATGGCAGTCCAGGGCTAAGACTCTGCACTCCCAATGCAGGGAGCACAAATTTGATCTCTGGTCAGGAAACTAAGATCCTGCCAGTCACAAGGTGAGACGAAAAAAAAAAAAAAGGAATGAAGTACAGATGCATGCTATAATGTGGATAAACCTGGAAAACAATATGCTGTGAAATAAACCAGACAAAACGATCACATATTGTATGATTCTATTAGATGAAATACCCAGAATAGGCAAACACATAGAAAGAACACAGATGATTGCCAGGGGTATAGGGAGGTAAGAATGGGGAGTAACTGCTTAATGAGTATGGGTTATATTTTGGTGGAAAAAAAGTCTGGGAACTAGATCGAGATGGTGGTTGCACAACATTGTGAATGTCCTAGAAGTAAATTGTTCACTTTAGAATGGTTAATATTATGAGACTTTCACTCCGATTACAAAAAGAATAAATGAACATAAATGATTAACACCCTTTGTGAGGTGTTCCAGGCACAAAGTGACAAACCAAGGATAAAAGGGCACCATTCTGGGGGCTTGCAGTCCTGCTGGAGGCAGCAGCCAGGTGAAGGAGCACGTGCAGATGCTACAGCAGAAATGTGTCGAGGTGCCCAGGAAGGACATGAAGAAAGGGGCTGCTCAGTTCCATCTGGGTAGCACTGACCGGGACAAACATGAGTCAAGAATGTAACGTTAAATTTTCCTGGCAGCCACGTTAAAAAACATAAAGTGAAACAACTGAAATTCTTTTAATGCTATGCTTCATTTGACTCAATCTCTCTAAAACATCACTCAAGCATGTAATCAACGTGTAAAACTATTACTGAGACATTGTATATATGATTGGCATGTATTTTTTCACGTGAAGTCTTTGAAGTCCAGTGTGTATTTTATACTCACAGCATGTGTCAGTTTAGACCGGCACATTGCAAGTGCCCACTGGCCACACGTGCCAGTGGCTGCTGTGTCACCCAGAGCAGCTTCAGAGGGACAGGAAGAGCTTCCATGGTGGCGGGGCAGAGTGACCTGGGGCTTATGCTGCTCCAGGCAGACCAAGTTGCGGGTGGGGGTCATGGCCCGATGGCAGCTGAGGTCTGCAAGCTGTGAGGGCGATGTGCTAACCCTGTAGCCAGGGCAGAGGGCGGAGCCTGATTTTGATGGAAAGGGAGTGTAATAGGGAGGATGTTTTAATGCACATCTGATATGTTTTTCTCTGATTTCCCAGGAATGGAGATAAAGAAGAGGAAACAGAGGTCGAGTTCCCATTACACATAATTGATTTAATGACCACTCCCCACACCCGACTGCACATCTCCATCATTGTTTTTCAAAGTGGAAATAAGTCTTGCAAAACTTGGTTGTGAAACTTTTTCATCTCAACTTAGTCATCAGTGCCTTGCTAAAGGTAAAGGTGAAGTTCAGGGAACTCTCTCAAGGCACCTGATTTCAGAAGTGTAAGGTATGTTCCCATAACCTTCTCAACTTCAAGGTTATTTTGAAATAATTCAAACATATAGGAGAGTTACAAGAACAGTATGAGAACTCCTGTATAATCTTTATCCAGATTTACCATTTTTCACATTTTGCCAACTTTGCACACTATCTAGTTTACATCTATTTCTGTATATATACATACATACCTATTGTTTTCTATGAACCAAACTTGCAGACACCACGCTCCTTCATTCTTATTTTCTTCAACTGATACTTCCTAAGGATAAGGCATTCTGTTAACATAAGTACAATGCAGTTGTTAAAATCAGGAAGTTTAACATCAGTGTACTACTACTATCTAATCCCTAGTTTATTTTCAAATTTTTCTTCCTATCCCAACAGCAACCCCTGCCCCCTCCTCCTGACTTTGGATACAGTCCAAGATCATGGCTGCATTGTGTTTAGTTCTTGTGCCTCTTTAGTATTTTATCTTTCAAGACATTAATATTTTTGAATATTGGCCAGTGTTCTATAGAATGCCCCTCATTTTGGGAGTTATCTCATGCTTCCTCCTGCTTAGATTCAGGCTCTGCATTTTGAGTTGTTGTTGTTGTCCAGTCATTCAGTCATGTCTAACTCTTTCTGACCCCTTGGACTGTAGCACACCAGGCCTCCCTATCCCTCACCATCTCCCAGAGGTCACCCAAGTTCATGTCCATTGAATTGGTGATGCCATCCAACCTTCTCATCTTCTGCCACCCTCTTCTCGTTTTGCTTTCAATCTTCCCCAGCATCAGGGTTTTTCCAGTGAGTCAGTTCTTTGCATCAGGTGGCCAATCCCATAGGATTGACGGGTTTGATCTCCTTGCTGTCAAAGGACTCTCAAGAGTAATCTCCAGCACAGTTCAAAAGCATCAGTTCTTCAGCGCTCAGTCTTCATCATGGTCCAACTCTCACATCCGTACGTGACTACCAGAAAGACCATAGTTTTGACTACACAGACCTTTGTTGGCAAAGTGATGTCTTTGCTTCTTAATATGCTGTCTAGGTTTGCTCCTTCCTTTCAAGGAGCAAGCGTCTTCTAATTTCATGGCTACAATCACCATCTGCAGTGATTTTGGAGCCCAAGAAAAGGAAATCTGTCACTGCTTCCACTTTTTCCCCTTTTACTTGCCATGAAGTGATGGGACTGGATGCCATGATCTTAGTTTTTTGAATGTTGAGTTTTAAGCCAGCTTTTTCACTCGCCTCTTTTATCCTCATAAAGAGGATAAAGAGCCTTTAGAGCCTAAAGAGGCTCTTTAGTTCCTCTTTGCTTTTCAACACAAGAGTGGTATCATCTGCATATCTGAGGTTGTTGATATTTCTCCTGGCAATCTAGATTCCAGCTTGTGATTAATCCAGCCCAGTATTTTGCATATAAGTGAAATAAACAGAGTGACAATATACAGCCTTGCCATACTCCGTTAAGTACTCTACATTGTGAGTAATGTGTAAGTAACATTACTTCCTTTTTATTGTATCACATCTTCCAATAACTTTTGAACTTTCTATTCATTAAATTGAAAAGGCTATTACTGAAAAGTAAGTGTACAAACACTTAGCAAAGGACAAGGCACAGAGCAGGCTCTGGACCACTCTTGTTGATTTAGGTTTGGAGACTTTATGCCAGTAAAAGAGGGCTATTACCAGTTCTCACATGAAATTTATAAAACAAACTGAAGCTTCCTTCACATAAAAAGTGGCAAGCTTCTGATTTAAGTATATATGGGAAAATTCTGAAAATGTTTAGAATGTGGTTCCATTGAAGACATTTACATAAATGGAATGAAACAAACCTCATCTCACGCACTTTCTCTTGTAAGAACAAATCAGTTCTTATAAGGAGGCTACATTCCAACTTGCTCTCTCTCTCTTTTGGTGATGGTCTCTACAAAGAAATCAGACAGATGAAGGGTTGACTTCATTAGGTGTGGTTCACTCATATCCATCTTTCCTGGGACAACAGGGACACTGAATTATCAAATTCAGTGGTGTGTGAATTAGCATCAGGAAAGGGCAGAGAATAATGTAAAACTATGACATGACTTATCATGCATCTTCTGTTCAGAATTTCCTTCCAAACACAGATCACAGCGTTATAGAACTGGGTGCTGTACCATCTGACCAACTTGCTCTCTTTACCTTCAGCATTTTCTTAGTTCAGTGGGTTTGGACAATAACTTTCTCGCACATTTACTTACCTTTCTTTTATTAATAATGTCAATTCTAAAGCTTATGTAGCTTTAGAGCTAAATGGTATATATTCACTAATCCTTTACATGAAATGACTGAAAATGATACAAAGGTTTTGCTCAATACCTTGAACTAAACACAGAAATGCAAAAGAAACCCAGTTCAGTGAAGAGTGTGCCAAGCTGCACGCTCTGCTCCTGAGCTGACATCTATGAGCAGACTCAGCTTTAGGTCCCAGCACCATGGGCCTCATCCCCTGCTTTTCCCAGGGACCCAGGGTAAGGGATACACCTGGAAGCTGACATCAACTCTGAAGAATCCCCTTTCTTTTCATTCACTTACCAGAGCAAAACTTCTATTACAGTTTTTGAGTGTGTGTATGTGTGTTGGGGGCCAATATGAATGTGTGTATGTGTGTTGGGGGCCAATAATAACAGGTCATAAAAAGTGTAATGTTTGACTTGAAGCAGAGAAAGCAACTCCATAGCCATATTTGAATTTCTTGGAGAAGTTTGGATAGACTGTGGTTCGTGGCAGGATTCAGTGCTTTAGAGTTGAAATTTTTAAATATGTTTTGCTGTTTTTCTTTTGGCCAATTTCTGACATTGGAAACATTTATCTACAGAGTCAAGGCTATGCGTTGAACTGGCCAAGGAAGTTGCCTTTGTGAAACAGTGGTTTTTTGCTATGTACAAATTTGTAATTTCTCACCACTGCCCCCAGCCCCGCCAAGTTTCTGTGGGGGACGACTGAGTAAATTGGCTCATTTATGTTCATGACTGGGTCTTACAGGCAGGTGTGACTGTTGGAAGAGGATGGGACAAGAGTAGGGGGACAGATCCCACAAAGTCAGACTGGAAAAAAAGTTGGAAACATTGATATGCAGCAAGCAGAGCAGCCAAAAAAAAATTTTTTTTAATATATAAAACCCACCACATCATAACATTCTCTTTACAGAGTTGGCATTTCGAGATTTCCAGGTTTAAAAGTTATATTACTTTGCTTGTTATTGCTTGTCCTCATTTGAGTGTGCCTTCATTCGCTCAATTGAGTGTGCAGAGGTTCATAAACAGAACGTGAAACCTGTGAGGCTGGAGAATCAAAGGGGCCACCTGTTGGGGCACGCTCCCAGAGCCAGCGGTTCTGACTCCGGGGGCCTGGATCACATGCTGAGCACCGCCTTTGTGTCTCCTTGGAACCTGTGTGTTCACATCCTGGCCCTTCTTTCCTACATGCAACAGCATGCTTTGGTTGAAAGCCACTACTATCCTTCTGTTTAACCATTGCAAAACAGCACCCCTGTGGTCCTGGTGGACCAGCTGTTATGCATGTAAGAGTTCTGATTAGAAGAGGGCAAGCTGTGGGATGCCATTCGGTTTATGACCTCACTCCATGTGACTCTGTGCAGTTATAGAAGGGTCCTGACTGTGGACCACTAAATTTCAATAGAAAGGACCATGCAGAACTTGTAAAAGCGACTCAGCTAACTTAAGTGCTTCTACAGTTTAAAAACCATTTGATACAACTTAGAAAAGTTATTTTCTTTTAAAATGAGTTATCAATGGTAGGGAGGGTTGGAATCAAGCTACTGCTTGGTTCCACTCAGACAAAAATAGTTCAAATTTCTGGGCTGCCTTTCCAAGTTCAAAGATCAGCCTCATCATTAGTTAACTGCTAGGCAGCCAGTAGTCATTGTCACTTATTCCTCATTTTCTGATGCCACTTGAGTTTTGGGTGGAGAGCTCTAGCTCTGAAGGGGGCAGGGGTCCAGCCCCTGGCCTAAGTGGTCACACGATCCACTTCTGGCTAATACCAAAGGCACAAGTCTCAGGGATGGGGCATCTCAGAGAATACTTTCTTCTCTTAAAAGAGGAGGGTATACTGGGTCATTTCTTTACCCACGTTGCTGCCAGTTTTCTGCCTTTGAACATGGTCACGTGAAGAAACTCTCTGAGGAGCTGTCTCTATTCTCTTGCAACCCTGAGAGGACAGGGCAAGAGAGCTTGAGCTGTTGAATCGATGCCAGTCTTATCTCTGGCTCCCTTGTTACATTAGAATAAAAAACCCTATCAATAGGATATTCTGTTACTTGAAGTCAAAAATAGCCCTCGGTGTTATAAATAGCACTAGGTGTTAAATAGCACTGGTTACCTCAAGGCTCTGTGCTAAGACATCAGGGAAATAAAAGATCTATTGGATATGACTTCTATCCTTAAGGGGCCTGCAATCTAGTTGGCAGATGAAGAGCCAGAGAGTCAATACTTCAGGCTTTGTGAGTTGTATAGTCTCTGTCACAACTACTGAGCTCTGCAGCTAGTGAAAAAGCAGGTGTAGATGAGATGGAAAGGGGCAAGTTTGACTGGGTTCCAACAGGACTTTATTTATGGACACTGACATTTCATAGGTTGTTCAAGTGTCACAAAATATTCTTCTTCTGTTTTTCCCCTCAACCATTTAAAAATTAAAAATCTTGTTTAGCATGCTGTACCAACTGTGAGATAGGCCAGACTTGGTTCATGGGCCCACAGTTACTGACCCCTGTTCTGGACAAAGGAAAAGCCTTGAAAAAAAGACTATTCACAGGAAGGGAGAGTTGAAAGTTTTATTGTACTACTTTTACTTTTAAACAAAAGATGATCTCTTGGCAATTGAGAAAGGCAGATTAAGAGTCGGGGAGGACTGGAAAACCAAGGTAAGGAAAAAGTATTCAAGGACCTTCATGCTTTTGAGGTTTAGTTTAAGAAGTTCTCTACTCCCCCAGGTCACTGAGATATTCACCCACACTTACTTCTATTAATCCCATTGTTTCAGCTTTCAGATACTGGTCTTTAATCAATCTAGAGTTTACCTGGGACGTAGTGGTAGGTGGGGATCCAATTTTACTTTCATTCATGTAGTAGCATGACTTCCTAGGACCATCTTCTGAGAAGCCCTCTTTAACCTGGTTTGCTGGAGGCAACTTGTGTCTGCCACCTGGGGACTAGGAGAGTCAGATGTATAGATGGGTGTTCTAGGATACCAGGCAGTAGGGAGAAGAGAAGCCTAGAAGTCCTCACAGCAGCGTGGACCTGAAGATTGAAGGGGCAACGTGACATGTAACACACATATAACATGTGCATTCACCACTGTCACACAGCCTTTTCACAAAGCCCGAAACAGAGAGTCACCTTCAACCCAGAACGCTGGGGTCGGGGGTGGGCAGTGGAATGGGAGGGAGGAGAGTGAGTAGGAGAGTAAGTAAAATATAAAACAAGGGAATAGACTTCTGTGTAGACTAATGAGAATGTGCTTCAAACAGAGGAATAAAATTAGCTCAACTCTTCATCTAGCTTAAGTTAATGAGGATCGTGAAACACCAGATCTGTTTCATGTTGTGACCTGGGGTTTCCTGATCATTCCTGCCTTCTGAGGGAGAGCCTGCAGACTTATCCTGCCACAGAAAGGAAAATTCCTCTGAGGGGGAGTGGCAGATTACTTGATGAGTGAAAAAATGCCAGAGGTTTTGTCAAGCGTGGGCAAGTGTGAGAAAGGATGAGAGCAGGGCTGTAGGAAGACCATTTCGGCAGAGTTGTGAGGCTAGATTAGAGAGTTAATTGGCCTCCATCCAGAATGATGACAATGGCAATGACAATGATTATTTTCCGTATATTGGACAATACAGTTTTACTTTCTTCACAATAACCTGCCAAGATGAGGTGGTAAGAGAATACTCTCATTGTTCTGATTTTTCAGATGAAGGCACTGAGGCACAGAGAGGTGAGGTAATTTGCCCAAGGTCACACAGTAAGTACTGGAACTGAGAGTTGGACATCTGCAGTCTGATTCTGGACTCGGCCACTGAACCCTCTTACAGGGCTGAAGTCTTCACTAGATATTGAAAGTACCTGATAAAGCTATATCATTGGTACCACTCAATTTCTGCTTGAGTGGTATTACTAGTTTAACTATAAAAGGTTGAATATTTTCAAAATATGGGGGCATTCAGTATTACAGGGAGCAATATATAGATTTTTTTTGCCTTAAAATCTTTCAGGAATATTTATTTCTGTGGTTTTATTTCTCAGTAAACTCATATGCCACCACTTATTTTTAAATAAAAAATATTGAGAGCCATATTCTTGGCTGGTGCCACTAAATATACTGTGAAGTGTTATTCCTGAATTTGGATGTTGAGAATGACATAGGTGAGGAGTGGTTTTGATGGAGGTACAACTATGACAAATTAATTGGTTAACAAACCTTTTCATCTCTAATTATATTATTTGTAACTTAATCAGTGGAAAGGATCTTGGCATGCCTTCATTAGTCTCAAAAACAAATGATTGCATTTTGTATAACCAAACAGATGAAAATACTGTCAGTGAGCAGAATATAATGAAGAGAAAAGAAAACGATTAGAATAATGTCAGTGAGCTGAAGAAAAGGGAAAGTTAAAGATTTTTGTATTCAGAGCTGTCCAGTGTTAAACTGATCTTTCAGGCCAATGTTTTGGAGTGTGTTCAAACCAAGAAAAAAGAGTGACATTCTTCATTAGCCGGAGATAACAAGAGGCATTTTCAGTGGGATTTAATGCTGGGTAGAGAGACTGCAGCAAGCATGGAAATAACTGAGTCTGAACTCATTGAACTGATTCGTGCTGTTTACTGATGTTCAGAAATAAAAAGACCCCATTGATTCAAGTTTTCTGCCCCCAAATCCTTTCATCAAGTGTGCAAGGAATTGGCATGACACTCAAGGCCACAAAGAGCGACACCATGAAAAAGAGACGCGTAAAGGAAGTGGACTTTTCTGGCAGGAACACGCCACGGCCTGTGAAAGGAACACTGAATGTCTGTGGGGCCAGGCTGGGGGCCACAGCTGTCAGATGGGGCCTGAGCGGAACACGTGGCTTCTGCCTAAGGAACTGGGTTTCTGAGAAAGAATTAAGGCTCGGCTGAGGTGGTGGAGGAGAGCTCAGAATGGTGAAAAAGACAGCTGGGGTTGGCACCAGGAGAGCATACCAGGCCCCCTGAAAGGCAGCGAATAAGGGCCATTATTCAACGACATTTCAGCCCCCCAGGGCTCAACCAGACCTGCTGAGAGGAGGTCCCCCTGGGTGGCTCACACTGGAGTCTAGGATGCACAGAGCTGGGCTTTGAAGGCTTAATCCAACTTTTAAGAGGAGATTATAAAAACATGCTGTGCTAGGTACGTCTTTCAGAAATACAGCTGGCCCTAAAGGGATACCTTTGTGAGACAAATGAAAGGAACAATTAGGAACATCAACACGAACAAGGAAGAGGAGCAGGAGAGGCAGGAGGAAGAGGAGGGAAAGGGGCTTTAAGATGGAATTCTTTCTTTATACACACCTATCTATATGTATATATATTTACATTTTAATATGGAAATTATCAGACATACCTAAAAGCAGAAAGACTCGCTCTACATCCATCACCTGGATCTACTGATTGCTAACATTTCAGTGTATTTTCTTCATGTATTTTGAACTATTTATTTCTTTACCATTATTTTAAAATAAATCCCAGATACTTCCTGCTTATTTCCAAATGTGTTATTAAAAAGAATACTTTTTTTCAAGGTTGAAATTGCTTTTATTGGGGCCAGCACTGTAAGCCTGCCACGGCTGGGTTAGTGTTCTGCCCTAAGAGGCAGCTGAAGCCTGACACCTCTGCCCTCCACCTGCCCCGCCCCCATCACCCCTACCTGGGTTAGTGGAACATACAAAACTAAGAGTTTGCAGGCAAGGGTAGAAGCCACCAGGACCTGCGGCTGGACAGAACAGGTACGTTTGGCAACAGACTAGGCTGCCCAGGTCAGCACAGACCACCCAGGTGGCGTCATTGGGCCCAACACGGGGCTAAGGCTCCCTGGGAGAGGCAGGCAGGTAGCACCCCAGGGTAAAAAGAATGTTTTTTGTAACTCCAAATTGTAACAGTTCTAACTTATTAATTCCTTAATATCACTTCATACTTAGCCCACTGTAGTTATCTGCTGCTGTATAACAACTCCAACTTAGTGGCTTAAAACAGCACAAATTCATTATCTCCCAGAATTCATGGATATGGAGGGCCAAATGTATTATTAATTAAAACAATGGTAGTTAGTACTTTAGCAAACACATACACTTTCTGTGACAGGTACTGTTTTAAACAATACTTTACAAACCTTAACTCATTTAGGCTGTCATAACAACCTTACTTAGGCAAATGCTATTACTACTCCCACTTTGTAGGTGATAAAATTGAGGCACAGGAGGTCAAGTAATTTTTCCAATGTCACACAGCTAATATAAGTAAGCAAAAGTCGCTCAGTTGTGTCCAACTCTTTGCGACCCCAAGGACTGTAGCCTGCCAGGCTCCTTTGTCCGTGGAATTATTCAGGCAAGAATACTAGAGTGGTTAGCCTTTCCCTTCTCCAAGGGATCTTCCCAAGCCAGGGATCGAACCCAGGTCTCCCATGTTGCAGGCAAATTCTTTACCGTCTAAGCCACCAGGGAAGCCCAAGAATACTGGAGTGAGAGCCTATCCCTTCTCCAGAGAATCTTCCCGACTCAGGAGCCTAACCAGGGTCTCCTGCATTGCAGGTGGATTCTTTACATGAGGGAAGCTCAATAAATGATAGAGGTATGATATGAACCCAAGCAGACTGGGTTCAAGACCCAGACTGAACCCAAATCCAGAATCTGTGCTTGTACCACTACCTCATGCTGCATTTTCTTCCACTTCCTACTATACATCTCTACTAGTATATCTAAAAGATACTTTAAAGTTATCATGTACAAAACTGAACTCCTTATTTTCCCCCTCAAACCAACTGCTTTCACAGCATGATGGATATTGTGGATTTGCTTGTTCAATGTCTATCCCAAGCTCCTTCTAAAGTGCCTTCCCATACTGCAGAAGCTAGAAAGCTAAAAACTGCATTTCCCAGACTTTCTTGAAGCTAAATTTCGAGATGTCAGTTAGGTTTCTACAATCAGATGCAAGACTTGAATTTGGAACTGATGTGAGGAGAGGCAGGACACATGCCATCTATTTACTAATGAGAAGCCCAGCAGAAGAGGCACAGCTCTGAGGCCAGCTGAAGTTTGGGTGGCTTCCTAGTTTAGTCAGAGGCAGCTTGCTGACTGTGGCAACTATGGTCATGAGACTGAGAGCTGTTCCTAGAAGCTCAGTATAGAGCCTATATTGTTTGCCCTTGTAACGATCCCATACGTCATTTTAATACCTTGAAATATGTTTTTCTGTGTAAACTAGAGTGGATTTTTCTGTTAGAGTGGACTTCGTTCTCTGCAACTGAACCTTTGATGATAGTCTGCCTTCCCTCAGCAGCTGTTCCATTTTTCCTAGGGGGTGTGTGTGTGTGTGTGTCAAAGTTATGTAACTGCACACGTAAGTATGAGCAATATACTATTTATTATGCCTCAATAAAGCTATCAAATTAAAATGAAAATGTGATCTATTTGAGTTAGTTTTTATATGATGTGATGTGATAGTTTTTATATGATGATCAAAGTTCATCATTTGCATGTAAATATCTAATTGTTTTAACACCATTTGTTCAAAGACTGTCCTATCTCTACTGAACTGCCTTCAGATATTTATCAAAAATCAACTGGCCACCTCTGCTTAAGAACCTGGTAGTAAATGGCCCTGTGAAGCCACTGTGGTGCATCCTAGGGGCGTTACTGGGGATTTTATGGAAGGCATCACGTGTCCACTAGAAACTCTGCTGATCTCAGCACATGGTATGCTTAGCCTTGACCTGAGCAGCTGCTTGTTTGTGTTCTCCTTTTAGGAAAAAAAATCAGGGTCACCATGGGCTCATCACTCGTTACTGATTCACTGTCTTGCTGTGAGGAAGCCAAGAGGCCACTCCACCACCACCGTTAGCAACTGCAGAGCCTGTTCTCAATACATTTTGGTGACAGATCTCACTCTTGGCTCCATTTTTTTTTTCCTGCTCTCACTTTCTCACTTTCCTTTTGCTTTGGTTTCCTCACTTACTTGTTTATAAAGTTTTAATCTTATTATGTGTATTTTTGTAAGTCATCTCATATCCTTTCTGGAAAAGGTTTTACTTCAATAAATAAATGACAATTGTTAAACTAAACTAAATCCACCAAAATCGAGCACCTTTTTCCCATAAAATTCCTATAAAATATGAAGTGTTTTGCAGGACCTACTCACTCCAGCATATCATTCACAGGGGCATTCTGGCACAACAGTGAGTGTGGGCAGTCCCGTGGAGTCATGGGATTTGCTCTGCGAGGGCCTGAGCGTGGTATTGAAATGCCTCCAGGCCAGCAAGTCCTGTGACCCCGAATCAGCTGTTTGGGGCTCCTGGGGAAGAGATTACTACCTCCTTCTTCGTCTTTCTCAAAAGTAAAATAAACCCAAGTGAAATCAATGGCCACCAAACATATAAATCCCTGGTGTCGTCTCTGATACCTAAATGCAGCACAATTAGTTCGGTCTGTGGATTCTGCTTTGCTGCACCATCTATGCAGGAAACGGGGAACACAGAGAGCCAGCCACTAAATTAACTTACCTTGGCTGTTTGGAATATTGCAAGAAGAAGGATGGATGAGGGTCAGGTGTCACATTTCTGAACTCATAGTGTTTCAGGAAGCACAAGACAGCAGGGTCTTCTCAACCTGGGTCACCTTGTACTGCCTTCCTGGTTTCTGTCATATTCATGCGCTTTTTATTGTAGCTTTTAATATTTATCTTTGTATCTATTAGTGACACCTTAATCTCATCCTAAGCAATAGTACCTGTAGACTCACAAACTATGTTTTTTTTATATTAATATCAGTAGAAAAATGATCCACTGTAGCTAAAGAAAAGTAATCTATTGTAAAATAAATACTGGAAACCATTTGAAATTTTAAAATGTGTTCACATACCTCCCAAAGTCATCTCAGGCACCTCTAGCGGTAGACATGCCACACTCTGGGACCCCTAAAGGAGAAACTATCCTGGGTCTCATAGGACAGCATAGAAGTGTTGGTTCCAGTAGAACTGGGGACACTAGAGATTCTGTCTTTTAAAAGAGCCATATAAAATAAATAAATAAATAAAAGAGCCATATATACATACATGCATTATTATAGACTGAGACATTGAATACCATAAATGTAACTGATCACTCCCCAAATTAATCTGGGGCTTCCCTGGTAGCTCAGAAGGTAAAGCGTCTGCCTGCAATGCGAGAGACCTGGGTTCGATCCCTGGGTCAGGAAGATACCCTGGAGAAGGAAATGGCAACCCACTCCAGTACTCTTGCCTGGAAAATTCCATGGATGGAGGAGCCTGGTAGGCTACAGTCCATGGGGTCTCAAAGAATCAGACACAACTGAGCAACTTCGCTTTCACTTTCCAAATTAATCAAATCAGCAAACAATCATATACTGATCCACTCCTCCCCCCTTTTTTTGGCCATATTATGCAGTATGTGGAATCTTAGTTCCCCAACCAGACATCAGACCCATGCTCCCTGCACTGGAGGGCTTCCCTAGTAGCTCAGGAAGCATGGTAACTCCCTTGATTTACCTTCTTAATTAGATAATGGAAATAGGCCAGCTGGGATTTCTTCTGCTTCAAGCCTTATTTTCTCAGTAAAAATTTTGTTTCAAGTTGAATAACATTCTTCTTGAGCTCCTTTTTTTTAAATTTCATGAATAAATAGGAATTAGGGACCCACGCAGAGATAAAACGCTACCTTCACAGGATAAAGAATCACTCATGTACCCAGATCTAGGAAAAAAAAAAAATTAGGCTTTGGAAAACCAAAAAAAATCATGAGGTAGGGACCATAACTTGTACACCATTCCTGACTCTGTTTTGAAGCTTGTGATAAAACTGAGTCTTTAAAGCAGATGTATCTACTAATGCCAATAGTGCAGCATTCGTAAACCCTTTAGAACAACGTGAGAAGAGAAAGGGTTAGTCGCTCAGCTGTGTCTGACTCTTTGCAACCCCAACGATGGTAGCCTACCAGGCTCCCCTATCTATGGAATTCTCCAGGGAAGAATACTGGAGTGGGTTGCCATTTCCTCCTCCAGGGGATCTTCCCAACCCAAGGATCAAACCAGGGTCTCCGGCACTGCAGGCAGACTGTTTACTGAATGCTGGCAGTTACAAGTTCCCTCTATATTTTATGAGTATATTTTATTTCATTCGGGCTTCCTTGGTGGCTCAGTTGTAAAGAATCCACCTGGCAATGTAGGAGACACAGGTTCGATTCCTGGGTCAGGAAATTCCCCTGGAGAAGGAAATGGAAGTCTACTCCAGTATTCTTGCCTAGAGAATCCCATGGACAGAGGAGCCTGGCCGGCTACAGTCCAGGGGGTCACAAAAGAGTCAGTCACAACTTAGCAACTAAACAACAACTTGTTCATTCAGTTTACCAAGTACCAGGAAGAGAAAGTTTTATTTATAAAATATCAGCAAATGTTGTGACCTGAAGGAAGACTATATTTCAAAGTGGGCTGGGAGTTTTCCTGGACGCTCCTGTGGAGTTGAGAATGCTGATGGAGAAAAGCAGGGGTGGGAGAGGGGACAGTTTCAGTCTGTGTTTTTACTCCCTGCTGGGCATGGCGGGCAGGAGGAGGAAGAGGACTTCTGTTCTAAAGACTGGAAAAGGGGTTGGTGGTGTGTTGTCATGGAACTGAGAATGTGGAAGCTCAGGAGAAAAAAATGGGGAAAAAATGTTCTGCAAGTTAAAGAAGAGAAAGCTTATTTATCAGCAATGAAAGAAGGACAGAAAGTGTAACCAGGCAGTACCTGGAGATCTGGAGGGTGTTAGAGCCGAGTTCTAGGACTTCCAAACAGAAGTTAGCCCAGAGAGGTTTGTAAAGACATTATTTTCATAAATGACATTATTTTTAAAATATCAGGCATCAGAAGCAGAAAGAACACATCTCTCAGACATTCCTCTGAGAGATGCCGCATTTAATTAGCCAGAGGTGCTGACTTACAGCTTCAGAGTGATGGATTCGCAGGACAGAGGCAGTATGGGTGGGGAAGGCCAGGACCATCCAGCAGAAGACCAAGACAAGGGCTAAGAAGTCAGGCATTGGTCTGGGGGCAATGTTACCTCTTTGAGGCTGGAGGGTTGTGATAGGAACTTTCTGTGGCTTGGGGCATAGCAGCTCTTAGACAATGGAAAAAGAAGGGAAATTGGAAATGTCAAGGTTTTTAACAGTTCTTGTGAATTGACAGGCTGGAAGCAGAGGCTATGAGGAAGAACAGATTAGGAGAAAGGTACCCCTCCTGCACTCCCAGGTGGCCCAGGGAGATGAGAAGGCAAGTGGGGCTTCTATAGAAAATCGAACCTTTTCTTTCTTCTAATTTTAGGGTAAACTTCATAGAGCTCATGTCTTTTTACAACTGGACTATATTTGGTGAACGGAAGAGAATGAAGACAAAGTCTAGATATTGCAGACCCCGGTGTCCCCTCCCCTCTTCCCTTCCTCAAAGTGGTCACAGGAACATACAATGTGACACGGTGGTGGTGTGATGGAAAGTTCCTTAAAAACACAAAAATCACAATTCAGCAGTTATGAGCTTGATGAGTTTGGTGAAGAAAGAATAGTTTGAGTATGAGAGTGTATGTGGGTGGTCAAGGTACAAGAAAGTGCATCCTGGCATTATTTATGTTAGTAAATTGCTAGAAAAACCTAAATGCCCATCATCAAAGGAGAAGTTGAATACATTATGACACATTCATGCAACGGAATACTAGGTAACTGTTAAAAAGTTACATATATGTACATATGAAACTCTCTGGCCAGGATATCAGAAGAGCCTGTGTGTTCCATGACTGATCCAGGATCAGAGGCTGTGAGAATTTTGTTGGGAATCCTGGGGATCATTTTTCTTCACTGACTCTCAAAGAAGAGGTAGGGTCTGGGAGCTGTGGCAGGAATGCTGTTAAATGTAAAGGTAGTCTGAGAAGAAGCCTAACTGGTAGTTAAGACCTTAGCAAGATCAGTTTCAGAGGAATGGTGGGTGGGAGGCAAATCAGACTGGGTTGAAGAGTGAGGCGAGACTGGGTGGGGGAGGGGAGCGATCAAGTGAATCGAACATTCAGAGAAGCATGGCTGTTACAGGGAGTAGAGAGCTGGAGTGGTGGCGAGAAGACGGAGAGCATTTGCATCTGTTCCCCACCCTCTCAAGCAAGGCGATGCTACAGCATGTGGGACGTTTCTGGGAGACTTCAGAAAGCAAGGGAGTGGATAACTGTGGTGTCACATAGCATGTGTGAAGCACTGAATTTGGAGTGCAGAAGAAAATGACCGATGTCCTCTTGGATGGCTTCAAACTCTCTGTGAAGCATGAGGAGGGATCCCTCCTTCAGAGAGAAGATAGATTAAGGGACAGTGGAGAACAGCTTAGGTGGGAACAGGTGCCCAACACCCAAGAGGAACTGTGTGGGTTCCTGGGCAGTGTCACTGAGATCGCAGGTCGGGACTCACAGTGCAGCTGTCTGCTGGTGTGACGGTCACAGAAGGCAGGCTCCCAGGGGTTCAGGTTGACCTCGAAAGCACCTGGAGGAAGGGGGTACAGAAGAGGTACATATCTTTGAGTGACTGCCTGGGGACTTCCGTGGTGGTCCAGTGGCTAAGACTCCGAGTTCCCAGTGCAGGGGGCCAGCGTTCGATCCCTGTTCAGGGAACTAGATCCCACATGCTGCAACTAAGACTCGGCACAGTCAAATAAATAAATAAAAATGTTAAAAAATAAAGAAAAAGTGACTGACTGATGGGCCCTGGGATCTAAGCTAGACAAGGAAGTACATGAGGCCAGAAGGTGCCTCAGTCACGTGGGGATAGTTCTCTCCTCCCTGACAATTTCATTTTCTCACCCTTTGACAGCCTTTACTCATTTCTGTCTCAGGTTGGGCTTGTTAGAAGCTGCTTAGTCAGTTAGAAAGCTGGAGTTGTTTCTTAAAGCCACCTCTGTCCACTTCTGCCCCCACCAGTGAGCTCCCTAAGGTGGTACTTTCTGCCAATAAGTGTTTTTGTTTGTTTTTTTTTTCATTTTGATGAGATTTAGCTTCTGTGGTCAAGCACAAAAAATAGTATACAGGGCAGATGGCATCTTCATAATAGTTGGGAATCCTGTCTCTCTGGGTCTCTGGATTGTTTCTTTGTCTGTATGTCTTAATATTATTCATTTATTTATTTGTCTGCTCTGGGTCTTAGCTGAAGCATGTGGGGCCTAGTTCCCTGACCAGGGATGGAACCCAGGCCACCTGTATAGGGAACATGGAATCTTAGCTACTGGACCATCCGGGAAGTTCCCAGTTTATTTGTTTTTGGAAGTAAAATAATTATTTTTCTTATTGTTAATTGATCTAACAGATATCAGTGTGTTCAAAATAATAATACCAATTATGTATCTGATAACGTATGCTTATGCATGTATATTACATATATATATATGGAGCTCTTGTTTCAATGAAAAAAAGCATGTAAGACCTGAAGCAATGTCCATACTGGACTGGTCCAGGGGTTCACTGGAAGGGACTTACGGAAACACTGCTGATCAAGCTCCCAGTCTTCATGGCTCTTATCAATGTGCATTTTCAATGATAACAAATACATCATCTACTATGCTTTGAAATGTGAATAGGTTGTCTTCTGTTTTCTGGGCCTATATTGTGGGAAGGAAAGTGGGGAAGGATAAATCAATAAGAAATTTCAAAGAATAATTTAGCAAACTCTATTAAAATGAAAACTTTTCACACTTTCAACTCGGCATTTCTATTTCTTACAAAATACTCTCACAGTGCAAAAATGTATGTTCTAGAATGTCCTAGTAAAAGACTGTTGGCTCATATATAGGGGCCTGGTTAGGTAAATTAAGGAATGGACACACAATGGAACACTATATAGCCTTTAAAAACAGTGAAGTAAGCTGCTCCTGCCTTCTAAGATGGCCCACATGCTGCCCATGGAATGTGCATCTCTGCTTTGTTTTCTATGGCTTGCTCTTGAATTATTTCCTGTGTAAAGCCAAGGATTCTCACTTGGGGGCCCATCCCAGGAACTTGTCAGAGACCTGGGACATGACCATCCCCTTGGGACCAATTTTCCTGCAATAGCTTTACAAAGGAAGCAGAAGAAGGTGGTTTTCTCTCCCTACCCACTTTTCCTTTTGTTATAAAAATGTAGCCCACTTAGTTCTTGGGGAGGAGCTCTCTTGCCTGCCTGCTTCTATCCTTCACAAGTATCCTATATTGATAAACCTACTTCTTATCTAAAAAAAAAAAAACCAGTGAGGTAAGCCTATATGTACTGACACGGAAGTTTCTTCACAACATTCTGTTCAGTGTAAAGATGCAAAACAGTATTATAGCATTGATAACAATAGTTAATATTAGACTATGTATAAGGAATAAAGATTGAAGAAATGTACACAAAAGTGTTAAAGACAATGTTATCGGGAATGTGGAGTATACTTTTCATTCTATGTATTTCTATGTGGTCTGAATTCTCTATAGTGAACAAGCATAATTTTAGTGACTAATGGAATTTTTGAACATAATTTCTCTAAGCATGTTACATAAATTATTGGTCACACAATGAGCAGGTGGTGTATATTACCTATTCTATAGATAAGATGATTAGGAAAGTTAACCCGTCCAAGTTAAAGTTTAGATTCTTTATTTAAAGAGATAATCTTTTCAAACTGTGTCATAAAGTTAATATAGTCTTGCCAGGCTCAGCTTCTCTTTTTTTAGAAGCTGGCTCCTCTGGCTATTTCTCCTTCCCATTGTAATTTTACTTTCCTCTCACAACTATTAAAATTCATTTCTTCTGGGAAGTTACCACAGACTCCTGGCTCATTAACTTCTCTGTAGCATTTTGATGTACTCACCACTGTGCTTTTGCATATATGTTACCATTTGAGCTGGTAAAGAATCTGCCTGCAAGGCGGGAGACCTGGGTTCAATCCTGGGTTGGGAAGATCCCCTGGAGAATGGAAAAGCTACCAATTCCAGTATTCTGGCCTGGAGAATTCCATGGACTATATAGTCAATGGGGTTGCAAAGAGTCGGACATGACTGAGCAACTTTCACTTTCATTTTCTACCATTTGAATTTGCATGGTTCTATTCTCATTCACAGAATACACAGAAGAACTATACAAAAAAGATCTTCATGACCCGGACAACCATGATGGTGTGATCACTCACCTAGAGCCAGACATCCTGGAGTGTGAAGTCAAGTGGGCCTTAGGAAGCATCACTACGAACAAAGCTAGTGGATGTGACAGAATTCCAGTTGAGCTATTTCAAATCCTAAAAGATGACGCCGTGAAAGTGCTGCACTCAATATGCCAGCAAATTTGGAAAACTCAGCAGTGGCCACAGGATTGGAAAAAGTGTTTTCATTCCAATCCCAAAGAAAGGCAATGCCAAAGAATGCTCAAACTACCGCACAATTGCACTCATCTCACATGCTAGTAAAGTAATGCTCAAAATTCTCCAAGCCAGGTTTCAACAGTATGTGAACCGTGAACTTCCAGATGTTCAAGCTGGTTTTAGAAAAGGCAGAGGAACCAGAGATCAAATTGCCAACATCCGTTAGATCATCAAAAGAGCAAAGGAGTTCCAGAAAAACATCTACCTTTGCTTTTTTGACTACACCAAAGCCTTTGACTGTGTGGATCACAAATTGTAGAAAATTCTGAAAAAGATGGGAATACCAGACCACCTGACCTACCTCCTAAGAAATCTGTATGCAGGTCAAGAAGGAACAGTTAGAACTGGACATGGAACAGACTGGTTCCAAACTGGAAAAGGAGTACACCAAGGCTGTATATTGTCACCCTGCTTTTTTAACTTACATGCAAAATGCTGGGCTGGATGAAGCACAAGCTGGAATCAAGACTGCTGGGAGAAATACCAATAACTCCAGATATGCAGATGACACCACCCTTATGGTAGGAAGTGAAGAACTAAAGAGCCTCTTGATTAAAGTGAAACAGGAGAGTGAAAAAGTTGGCTTCAAGCTCAACATTCAGAAAACTAAGATGGTATCTGGTCCCATCACTTTATGGCAAATAGATGGGGAAACAGTGCGAGACTTTATTTTTGGGAGCTCCAAAATCACTGCAGATGGTCACTGCAGCCATGAAATTAAAAGACACTTGCTCCTTGGAAGAAAAGCTATGACCAAACTAGACAGCATATTAAGAAGCAGAGACACTGCTTGACCAACAAAGGTCCATCTAGTCAAAGCTACGGTTTTTCCAGTAGTCATGTATGGATGTGAAAGTTGGACTATAAAGAAAGCTGAGCACCAAAGAATTAATGCTTTTGAACTGTGGTGTTGGATAAGACTCTTGAGAGTCCCTTGGACTGCAAGAAGATCCAACCTGTCAATCCTAAAGGAAATCAGTCTTGAATATTCATAGGAAGGATTGATGCTAAAGCTGAAACTCCAATACTTTGGCCACCTGATGTGAAGCACTGACTCATTGGAAAAGACCCTGATGCTGGGGAAGACTGAAGGCAGGAGGAGAAGGGGATGACAGGATGAAATGGTTGGATGGCATATGTAGTCCATGGGGTCACAAAGAGTAGGACACCACTGAGTGATTGAACTGAACTGATTCTCATTCATCTTTGAGGATGAGCTCCAGGTGAGGAACTTGACACTTTGTTTAGAACTTATGATAATCGTTCATAGCCTGTTTCTAAACCTTCTCAATAGATTTTAGGACTGAATCCTTAATGTAACACTTGCATTTGGTGGGTCATTAATATTGATGATCAATTCCTGTAAATCAAGCAAACTTTTTCTTACACAGCACTCTATGTTTTCTCTACTGAATTATGTATATAAATGTCCCTCAGTTGAGTAGCTTCTGAATAATTCCAGTAAAGTCATGTCTTCTCTTGATTTTTTTTCTTAGTGTAGGGGAGGTGTGAGTCATATAGAATCACTAGAAGGTTTCCAAATGAAAAAGCTTGATACTTACCGTGTTTACACACACACAAATACACACACACACACACACACACAAATATTATAATTCCTCTATTTCTCTGTTTCAATCCTGACAGGGTTAAATGCTGTTTACATTATACATGACCAAGTAAATAAGAATAGATTTCCAGTTGGTTGATAACATGTGGTTGAGAAAAGAACCTTAAGGTAACTGGTTATCATATTGATTCTAGATTATCTTCCTCATCAGGTGTAAGTAGAGAGACAAACACATACTCTTTCCCAAACAAGTAAATAAAAAATGATTTCCATTTTGCTCCACAAACATTTTAATTACTTTCAGGATTTCATTAGCAGCAAAAATAACATGGTCTACATCCACAGTTGGCTGCTCTTTAGAACAGTTGTACTCCTTGTACTTTAGTACTAGAATGACAAGTATCATCAGTTAAGTTCAGTTCAGTTCAGTCGCTCAGTCGTGTCCGACTCTTTGCGACCCCATGAATCGAAGCACGCCAGGCCTCCCTGTCCATCACCAACTCCCGGAGTTCACTCAGACTCACGTCCATTGAGTCAGTGATGCCATCCAGCCATCTCATCCTCTGTCGTCCCCTTCTCCTCCTGCCCCCAATACCTCCCAGCATCAGAGTCTTTTCCAATTCATAGTGATTACTTCAGAAATCTAAAAGCTACTTTATAATACAATTTAGGGTGGGAAAGAAGACTTTCTTCTAAATTAAATCTTTAAAAATTTGTAAATTTATTTAAAGTATATGGAAAAACATAGAAAATAATATAATGGATAGCTATGTACTCATCACCCACTCTATAAAATTCTACTATTGTCAAAATGTTTAAATTTTTAAAGAATCACAGGTATAATGCTCCCTATATATGCCTTCTAAATCTCATTCTTTTTTCCCCTCTTTCCTGGACAAACTCTATTCTAAATCTGGTGCTCATTTTCTCAGGCTGTTATTCCTTTACTATGTTTATAAGTTTATAAACAATATATAGCATTGTTTTACACTCTGTACTTTCAGGGGTGTATTATACCACCTGTGCTTTTTGGCTGTGTATATGTGTAACTCGAGTTGCACAGATGTATCACAGTATACCAAAGTGTATCTGCTACCTTGTGCATGAACTTCTGGTTGTTTCGAATATTTTGTTACTGTGAATACTACTATTTAGTTTTATAAGTCTCCTTTTCCCACGTGCAGTAGTTTCTCATATATTCATGTGCATACCATCCTCCCATAAATCTCACAAAAATGGAGACTCTGATTTGATAGCTGTGGGATGAGGCTTGAAATTCTACATATGTATTAAGTTCCCAGATGATGTTGATGCTGCTGGTCCTAGGACTACACTTCAAGGAGCAAGGGCCTTGCAGAGGAGTAAAAACTTCTAGGTTGTAGTGGATGATCATCTTTAATGTTACTAGATATTGCCCAACTGCCTCTGAAGTGCCTGCACCCATCCACACTCCTGTCAGCAGCTCACAACAGTCTCCAAAATACCACATCTTCATTAACACCATCATTGCAAGACTCTGATTTTTGCCAATTTAATGGACAGGAAGTGGTATTTTGTTATATTAATTTGCCGAGTATTATTGATTTGATCAAATTATATTAATCTGATGAATAATATTGAAGTCTGACCTCCTGAGTTTCTTCTGCAATAATTTTTAACATAAACTAATGTCTGGGTAAAGAAAACGTCTTCTTTCTTCTGTTTTGTACTTTAAAAACAACCTTGTACAGCCATAGCCAAGATTAAGTCTTGAGACTTTCAGGCTAGAAAGACAAGTTGCTGAAACAGATGGATGACCTGAAGGTGGAGCTGTACCAGCTGCATGTCTCTGAACTGCCAGGCAGCACAGCATCCAAACTCTCTAAGACTCGAGTTGTTTGCAAATCTATTGCCTTTGTTCTCACTGCCATTAACCAGACTCAGAAAGAGAATCAGGAAATTCTACAAGGGCACAAAGCACAAGCCCCTGGAACTGCAGCCCAAGAAAATATGTGCTGTGCATTGCCAGCTCAACATGTATGAGGAGAATTTGAAAACCACACAGCAGCAACGAAAGGAATGGTTGTGACCACCGTGAAGTACATGGTCAAGATCTGACCATTGTGGTATCAACAGAAAACAAACTGGCTGGAAAAAAAAAAAGAAAGGCTGAAGGGCGTCCTTCAAGTTAAAACAGAAGGATGATAAAGAGCAACAAAAACAAGACAAAAACATAAAACTCCTTCGTAAAGGTAAAAATATAAATTTAGAATTATGTAGTGTTCGAAAGTAAGTGCATAAATCACTTTTAAATCTGGTACAGAATTTAAAAAACAAAAGAAGCATAAAAAGTAATTATATATCTATGTTAACAAACATGCAATATTAAAATAGGTAATCTGTCTCAAAAACATAAAGTGGGTGAGGCAGAACTGAAATAGAGTTTTTATGTGACTGAAGTTAAATTACGTTTAAAATATACTATAACTTTAAAACACTTGATGTAATTACATCAGTAACCACAGAGAAATTATAGAATGTACACAAAGGGAAATGAGAAGGGAATCAAAATGTGTCACTACAAAAAAAAAAAAAAAAAAAAAACTCAGCAAAGCACAAAATAAGGCAGCAGGAATAAAAGAACAAAAAAGTTATATACAGAAAACAATGAACAAAATGGCAATATTAAGTCTTTTCCTGTCAGTAATTACTTTATATGTAATAGGTTAAATATACTAATTAAAAGACACAGATTGGCTGAATGGATAAAAAATAAGAACCAACTAATAGGTTATCTACAAGAGGCATGCTATACATCTAAGATACACATAGGCTAAAAGGATGGAAAAATATTCCATGAAAACAGGAATCCAAAGAGAGTAGAAGTGGCCATACTAAGATAAAATAGACTTTAAAACCAAAACTATCATATGAGACAAAGAAGGACATTATATAATGGCAACAGGGTCAATTCACCAGGAAGATATAACAATTATAATGTACATGCACCTAACATTAGAACTCCCAAATATATAAAGCAAACATTGACAGAACTGAAGGGAGAAATAGACAGAAACATAGTAACAATAAGGATAGCTCAATACTCCACTTTCAGTTAAGGATATAACAAAGAGATCCATAAAAAAACAGAGGACTTAACACTACAGAATAATTGAACCAAACCTATACTGAGCACTTCACCCAAGAACAGCAGGATGCAAATTCTTCTCAAGTACACATGGTCGTTCTGCAAGGCGGTCCACATATTAGGTCACAAAGCAAGTCTTAATAAATTTAAGAAGACTGAAATCATACCAAGTATCTTCTCTGACCACAATGGAGTGAAACTAGAAGTGAACAGCAGAAGGTAAAAATACAAATATGTGAAAACTAAACAACACACTCTTAAACAACCAATGGGTCAAAGATTAAACTACAAGGGAACTTAGAAAATACTTAGAGACAAATGAAAACAAAATACCACACACCAAAACCTAGGCAAAAGCAGTGATAAGAGAGAAGTTTACAGAGATAAATGCTTGCATTAAAAAGAAGATCTCAAATCAATAATCTAATTTTATACCTTGAAAAAAAAAAACTAAATTTAGCAGAAGAAATAATAAAGATGAAAGGAGAGTAAATGAAATAGAGAATAGAAAAAGTGGAAAAAAATCAGTAACTAATAAAACCAACTGAGTGTTTGTGTCCCTTACCCAAATTCATATGTTGATGCCCTACCACCAAAGTGATGGTATTTGGAGGTGGGGGTCTTTTGAGAGATAGTTTAAATTAGGTCATGAGGATGGCAACCTCATGATGGGATTAGTAGCCTTGTAAGAAGAGGAAGAGAGAGAAATCTATTTCTTCATGCACATATACCAAGAAAAGGCCATCTCAGTACCCAAGAATGGAGAAGGCAATGGCACCCCACTTCAGTACTCTTGCCTGGAAACTCCCATGGACGGAGGAGCCTGGAAGGCTGCAGTCCATGGAATCGCTGAGGGTCAGACACGACTGAGCAACTTCACTTTCACTTTTCACTTTCATGCATTGGAGAAGGAAATGGCAACCCACTCCAGTGTTCTTGCCTGGAGAATCCCAGGGGCGGGGGAGCCTGGTGGACTGCCGTCTGTGGGGTCGCACAGAGTTGGACACGACTGAAGCGACTTAGCAGCAGCAGCAGTACCCAAGAAGGCAACTGCAAGCTAAGAAAAGGGTTCTTACCAGAACTGACCATGCTGGCACCCTGACATGGACTTCAACGCTCCAAAACTGAGAGAAATAAATGTCTGTTTTTTAAGCCACCCTGTCTATGGTGTTTTATTATGGTGGCATGAGCAGACTAAGACATGGTCTTTTAAAAAGACCACAAAAATTGGCAAATCCTTAGCTACATGAACTAAGAAAAAGAGCTAAAAGATTCTAATAACTAAATTAGAATCAAAAGAGTGGATATTATGACTGATGTCACAGAAATAAAAACGGATTATAAAAGATTACTGTGAACAATTAAATATCAACAAATTAGATAACCTAGAAGAAACGGATTGATTCCTGGAAACATACAAACTACCAAAACTAAATCATCAAGTAGTAAAGAATCTGAACAGACCTATAATGAGATTGAAGCAGTAATCAAACACTGCCCAACCAGGACAAGATGACTTCACTGAAGGATTTTATCAAACAATTAAGGAATTAATACCAATCTTTCCAGAGAATTGAAGAGGAGGGAACATCCCCAAACTCACTGTATGAAGCCAGCATTGTTCTGATACCAAAACCAGAAAAAAAAGACACAAGAAAACTATAGACAAATATTCCTGATGAGTAAGGATACAAAAATCCTCAACAAAATACTAGTGAACTGAATTCAACAGCACATTAAAAGTATTCACACATGATTAAGTGGGATTTGTATCTGGAATGCAAAGATGGTTCACCATACAAAAGCAATCAGTATAAATATACAACATTAACAAAATGGAGAACAAAACCCATATGATCATCTCAACTGATGCATAAAAACACATTTGACAAAGTAAAAATTTTTTCATGATAAAAACACTCAACAAACTGGGGAAAATAAGGAAACTACCTCAACATAATAAAAGCCATCCATGAAAAGGCCACAGCTAATACCATATTCAATCATGAAAGATAGTTTTTCCTTTAAGATCATAAACAAGGCAAAGATGCCCCCTCTCACCACTACTATTCAACACAGTACTGAGTGTCCCAGTCAGTGCAATTAGAGTAATAATAATAAAATAATAAATAAATAATGAGCTTTTGCCCATTGACTACAGAATGAAAACCCAGGTCATTTAAAAAAGCTGTACTCCAATATATGAATCTACCAGATTAACCAATTTCCTGTTGTCGGACAACAGATTGGATTCTTTTACTTTTATGAACAATACTTGAACAATACATACTCTGTAGCTAAATCATATTATACCTTTTAAATAGTTTTAATATCAGCTTCTCTCTCCCTTTCTAATTAGCTCTCAGCTGTTATACCTCTATCCTTCTGTGATCAAATAATCAAGCTAGTTAGATAATTTTACTTGTAATATAAACCTTATATGCAATTCTGTCCCTTCCTCTAAGTCCTAGGGAAAAGAGGCGGCTGTTGTAGAAGCTGTGAAATGGCGTTGTCTGTGCTTATTCGGGAGTATACTTTTAATATGACCAGCTCTGTCAGAATTGGTTCTTGCCTCATTGAATAAATCTAGATGGTAGTACTTGCTCTTGCACCTTTTGGTTGCCTCTTCCCTTCCACTCCTTTTTAGGGTCTTGAAACTTTATCTACCTTTATACAGGGTTCATTCCATTAGGGTAGGAGAACTCTAGGAGTCAACTGTAAGTTGAAAAAAAAAAAAAACCACTGCAAAGTCCTTATAAAGAACTTGAAATCAAAGCAGGAACTTAGGGTCTATTTACCATCTCTATACCAAGGATGGTTTCAAACATACACCTCTTAGTTGGAATGCTGGGGTTCCAAAACTTAGTTTGAGTCATAAAGTTCTTCAAAAAGTATAACAGAGAATCTGGATCCTCTGAGGACCAAATCCTTTGCATATATGCTAAAATCATGTGGAGCAAATATCTTTAATAGGTAAGATTTTCACTTAAAAATCAGTTCAGTACCTGATCTGTGTAAAGAAACCGTTCTCACAGTGCTAGTTATACAATTTTCTGAGGTTTGAAAAGGGAACACAGAACTCTTGACACATATGCTTCAACTAATGATGTCTCTGGCTGTTTGGATCAACCATATATATAAGATACTCCTTCAATCTGAGGGCACAGGGAGACCCAAACATATCTGAAAATTCTAATACAAACTCTAGAAACAGCTGGTGAGTCCTCATCCCTCTGTATACACTATTCTTGGGGAAGGAAGAGATTACTGATAATTTTCATTTCCTTGTTGTAAGTTTCCAAAGTTGTTATAATAAACATTTTATAAAAAGGTTTTAAGAAATACACCAAAAGGAATGAGCATACCTTAATAACGTAAATGGAGGTGGAAGAAAGCCTGGACTTGCTCTTCAATGACCTTTTTCCAGTTATAAAGTTACTTCTCCGTTACTTGAAAAGAAAAAAGCCTAGAAAAGATGCATCTTGAATACTTGTTTAAAAAAAAATGCTTTTCAAAAATGCATCTTGAAAAACTAGCTTGATCATAAGTATCATTAAACTTGTCAATAATGTTTAGTTGGAAAAAGCTTCCTAATTTTTTGTGATCTTCTTTTAATTAAAAAAACAAAGTACCACATGTACCTGGTAAAATATTCAAACAGTTCAAAATGGTATATAAAATATTTCTCCTAACTTGGACACCAATTCTTTTCCCAGAGGTAGTCATTATTAGCAAGTTTCTTATTCTTCCAGAAATGTCTTATGCATCTACAAAGGATATATATATATACAAATGCTCTTCATCTACATGAGATCATAATTTCTAGTCCTCTTACAATCCATCCACTTGATGAGACGATGTGAGGAAAAAACAGAATTACATAAAAATTAGGCCAAGATAAAAACTAGTATGAAACTGTTGACAAAAACTCAAATGGTTCATGAGATGGCCAAAACTGAGGAGGAAAAATTATGAGGCGAAAATGCTTCTTAGGTACTAAAAATAAAAGCTTTTACCCTTTAAAAATTATATTTCTCTCTTTAAGAGAATCTTCTGTACACGAAAGAAAGTCACCATGCTACTGATGTTTATTCAGTAGGTAGACTAAACACTTTAGCATTTTTTCCCTACTGGTTCTAGAAATTACCTCTTTCCTTAAAAAAAAAAAGTTTAAAGGTAAAATTTTAAATGGTAAGACAGTATAAAGTGATACAGAATGAGAAAAATACTTTATTCAGTGCACCCTAACAGTTTTTTCAGTTCCATTCATCATTACAGTAAAAAAAAAGAAAAAAATCTGCTGCTATTTTTTGTTGTTTTACTTAAATAGCTAGACTCAAGGAAAAATATTAAATTTAAGAACTCCTAATGTTATTGAAAATTTATACTTCTTATAAATATATATCAATATATATGCATATACATGTGTATGTGTGTGTGTATATATATACTTATATATATATATATATACTTCCTCTTTCATATGAACCACTCAAAACAATTTTAAAAGCCAGTTTTTTTCTGTATTTAAAATTGCCCTTTTAAATATTTAGAAATTCCACAGGTGGTGGCTTTAATGGAATTTTTCCCAGAGCAAATTTCTTGGATTGAAACTGTTCCAGTTCTTCTGCTGTTAGTTGATCCTTGGGTGTGAATATTGCATTATCTGTTGAGGTGCTGCCAAGTGAGAATGAGAGAGAAGTAGGTATGCTGCTGTTTCCAAAGGTGTCACTGGATGACTTAGAGAAAGCAGTGTGAGGCTGTGAGCCTGGACTACCAAAACCAGCTACAGAACTGCCACTTCCAAAGGCTGGGGCCACTGAAGATCCAACAGGGCTTGCTGCCATAGAAGGTGAAAATCCTGAAAATCCAGATGATCCAAAACCAGAAGCTGCAGGGGTTTTAAATGAAAATGAAGCAGCAGATGTGATTTCGGGTTTCCTAAGGCCAAAAGTCGGAGTAGCAGCAGCAATGGCAGAACTGGCAGCGGGTACAGCTCCAAACGCTGGAGTATTCCCAAACACAGGAGGGCTTCCAGAAGGGGCTGTAGCAAATCCAGGGCTTGGTTTAAAACTAAAATTCTGAGCACTGTTGCTGCTGCTGTTATTCACAGGAAAACCTACAAAAACCAGAAAAAGAAAAAAAAACTATTAGTCAAAAAATGTAGCTATATTACTACCTTGCCCCCACCTTTTCTTTTTCTTATTTCTGCTATGTTTAGATGATGAGAAACTTATTGGAAGGAAGAAAAGTGAAAATGAGAAGTTAGGACAAACTCACTAAACCCTGTTGGCCTGTCTTTCTGCTACACTGATCTCATCTGCACTCTAATTTACCTTCACTTAAGAAGGTAGCTCTTGAGAAATCTCAGGGATTAGGGAGTGGACTTTCACTTCAGCTTGTCCTCTACTCTTGTTGGAGCTGTCACTTGAAAACAAAACTACGCTGTTATGTACAGGAACAAGAAAGTCCTCATAGGTACTGTTACCATAGCTATGTAGTCCTATGAAACTCTAGAAACACCATTCCTAAAATACACATCTAAAACCTGAGCCATAGGGTCTTTCAAAGAACGTGCCCATTCTGAACACCATTTCACAATGCTAGATGAGCCAAATTCTTTGAAGCTCTATTATGGAAGGTGGTAAAATTTGCAAGGGTGACTTAACATGGCACTAGAGACACCTTCAGGCTTTGTATTTGAAACCCATAAAATCCCATTTTTCTAAATCAATCAAGTCTTGCATGACTTTTCACTTACCTGGTGACCCAAATGTTACTGTTTGCCTATTGCCAAATCCAAATGAAGGTGTTGCTTGATTCACTCCATCCTGTAAATCGGACAGCTATTAAAAAAGAGGTAGGCAAGTGAATAACTCAAGTACTTTTTCTGTACACTTTTAGCCAAATTTAATTTTTCAAATGTGCACTTTAAAATGTCTTCAATTGCTTAACATAGAAAAATGCCCACAAGTGAATATGCATAGAAAAAATGGGCCCTGAGTTCTCAAGGAGTTCAGAGTGATGGTCTGGCTGATGAATTGTGAGTGTTTTTAATTTTATTTATGCTTTTAAAACATTTTCTAAATTTCTTCAATAAACACATATTAAAATCATAAATACTTTTTAATTCTAGATTTCAGTGTCTACAGGTTGATCTGCATTAACCAAGAAACCTAGATATTAGGTAAGGGACCTTTAGAGGCTACCCCAGTTGACTTACTCAAATGCCTGACTTGAAGTTAATTCACAATTACATTATTAAAAGCTTACCAGTAAACTCTATTAAACATTCCCTATTCCCTTAAAATATTTTATGTTCTTGCTATTTTCTGCTGTAGAAATATCTTTCATCTCTGCTTACTGAAATCTTAATCTCCTTTTCAATGAACTTTTCACTTAATCCTAACCTCTAATAAGTCCTTCCTCATTAATACAAGCATATATTATTTCTCTCATTTGAAAACCCTATTGGCACTGTTTTTAAAAAATAGTTATTTATTTGGCTGCACTGGGTCTCAGTTGTGGCACTCAGGATCCTTTAGTTATGGCATGTGGGATCTAGCTCCTCAACCAGGTATAGAACCCCAGCCACCTGCATTGGGAATGCAGTCTTGGCCCCTGGACCACCAAGGAAGTCCCCAGCATTTTCTAAAATTCAACTTTATTGAGGTATAGTTTACATAAAATAAGATGCATCCATTGAGAAATTTATTTTCCAATGGGTTTTCATAAATTTATAACCATCACTACAATCAAGATTTAGAATATTTCCATCACCCATAAAAGTTCTCGTGCGTCCATTTCCAGGCAACCCTCTTCCAACCTCTGGTCCCAGGGAACCACTCATCCACTTTTTATTACTAGAAATGAGGTTTGTCTTTTCTGGAGTTTCATATAAATAGAATCATATAGTATACAGTTTTTGGTTTTTTTTGGGGGGGGAGGGGCTAGCTTCTCTCTCTCAGCTTGTGTGATAAATTATCATATAAGGAATGTGGATAAACAAATCATATTATATCCATATAATGGATTAAAAGAATAATTGGACATAAAGAATTGATGCACGGTAAGCCAGTTGTAGGTGGGCTATCCAAGATTCTCAGTTACAGAAGGGCCCCCTGGAAGCTGTCAAAGAACACAGAACTTCCAATCTTGAAGGAAGGTCCGTAGTTCTCTGAACTCAGTTACCCCTTACACATTAGCATTGGTGATAGTGGGCCACCTCTCATCTAGAGAAAAAATACTTCCAAGAAGTCCTGCTGCTGCTAAGTCACTTCAGTTGTGTCCGACTCTGTGCGACCCCATAGACGGCAGCCCACCAGGCTCCCCCGTCCTTGGGATTCTCCAGGCAAGAACACTGGAGTGGGTTGCCATTTCCTCCTCCAATGCGTGAAAGTGAAGTCGCTCAGTAGTGTCCGACTCTTAGTGACCCCATGGACTGCAGCCTACCAGGCTGCTCCATCCATGGGATTTTCCAGGCAAGAGTGCTGGAGTGGGGTGCCATTGCCTTCTCCGAAGTCCTACTGAATTCAAATGGCATGACAACAACTGAAAGGCAGAAGAAACTAGCTTGCACAAGAGTCTAGTCATTTAGAAGCAGATATTTAAGGAGTAGGGTATTAGGACTTTCAGTCATTCACTAAGTTCAGGCAGCTACTACTCTTATAGCTTTTTCAGAAAGTACAAAGAAAAATCACCTAGGAAACTGGAAATATTAAATTCCAAATGTAAATATTTTATTTAAAAATAATGCTCTTAAGAACACTTTTTGGGGGCAGAAAAATAAACTTTATCAACAGAGATAATGAATATGCTGCAGTAGTATCATGTATTTTTGGGGACAAGTGCGTATATACCTCCTAACAGCATTTCTGTATAAGACAGGAACATATGGTAAGTGTCCTCCAGTCACCAAAGTGTGTACTAGTCTATATGTGACTTCCCTGGTGGTCCAGTGGTTAAGAATCTGCCTTCCAATGCAGAGGATGCAGGTTCGATCCTTGGTTGGGTAACTAAGATCCCACACACCATGAGGCAAATAAGCCTACATGCCTCAACCAGAGAGCCTACGTGCTGAAATGGAGATATCATGTGCCAAAACTAAGACCCAATGAAGTCAATAAATAAATAAATAAATATGCATTCATATAATTTTTCAAAGCAATTTCTTTTTAAATGCTGAAACCTGTAATACTTGAATTTATATTATATAATATTTCCAAATTTTCAAAACTAGTACTACCAAAATTAAGAACCTAATCCTAAGAATACTTTTAGAAAAGCATAATTATCTGTGCTTTTCTGACTAAGGAACAGAGAGAAAGGAATTCCAGAACCTTGACTCTAAATGATAATATATTATGGTTCTTGAGAATGTGTATCATAATTCTTTAGCTTTGTTTCACAAATCCAAAATGAAATTCTTCAAAAAGGCAACAGATAAGATACTTCCTTGTAGAAGATTCTCCAATACTCACCAAAGCTATTGCAGTTGATGTATTTAGACTTTTCAGTTCATTCACCCTGTTCCTCCACTGATTTATCAACTGCTGGACAGAATTTAGCTGAAGAAAGATGACAGAAAAATAACATGTCAGTATTGAGTGTTTAAGTTAAGCTCTTCAACAACTTCATGTCTTTATTTCCAAAGTCACAATAAAATTATAAAACATTTTTATGGCCCATAACTTCTAAAATTTTCATTGACCTACCCCTACTTGCCAGACACTCCTGCTGTAGACCCCTCTCCCTTTCCCTATTCTCCAGCTCCTTGTATAACCTAGTTAAGATCCCAAGTACCTGGCAGCACAGAGTTATTAATAGTTATATTTGGATGGGAGACAAACATGTGTACTGGTTGATATGATACTGACAGTAGACAATAGAAAATACAGAGTTTATGTCATTTCCTTTAAGCACTAAACTTATTCTCACCCAGTTTCTCAATTTTTTGATACTTGATACATGAGAAGGCTAATCTGCACCCAACACTGCATTTATTTGTTTTTCTAGCATTCATCATGGTGTCTGCATGTACGAGATGCACCATAAATGTCTGTCAAATGATGAAAGGGTATGATTTCTGGGACTGATTGCTGAATAATTGGTAATAAAAATAAAAGCACTGGTAGTTACTATAGTCAAAGTATACTCTCATCACTTTAGATAACCAACCAATTGTAAAGAAAATAATTTAGAATATAGTTTTCTGAAAAAAAAAAAAAAAAAAATAGACCTCATCCACTTTGCCAACACACGAGTGAGCCACTATAGAGAAGACAATAATTAACAGCTAATCTGTTAGTAGATGAATAGGAAACAAACTTACATAACTCTGTAAGTTATTGCTGGTTAAGAAGTTATGGTATTCAAGTCTCAACTCCTCTGGTGAAATGTCTGTAAAACCTGAAGTGAGGAATCAATTGGAATCTTTAAATACCAATACTTTTGATAGTATAGTAAAATGAGAAGTGCTAGATAGGAAAATATGCTAATCTTGATCATTAGAAAAATTTCATAATCATAAGGAAAGAATTAAAAAACTAGACTCTACTTAATAAAGTATAAAATTAGAATAAAATATAGTTCATTATTAATATTTGAAGGGGCAAAATTTCCTAAAGATAAACGGAGTGGAAGGAATAATACAGAAAAGAAAAAGAGAGTTGATTCCATATACATTTGAACTTATAAAAAAAATTCTGTATGTCAAAAACTGTAACAAGCAAAATTAAAAGGCAAACAGTAAACTAGGAATACCATAACTGCAACATATATGACAGAAGAGTTAATGAGAATGTATAATTAGCTCTTACAAATCAGTAAGAAAAATAAGCTAACATGGGCAAAGATAATGAACAAGCAATTCACAAAATAACTCAAGTAGCCAGTATATAAATGAAATTGAAAAGTTCAATTTAAAATTACAACTTAGGACTTCCTTGGTGGTCAGGGAAGACAGGGCAACTAAACTGATGTGCCACAACAACTGAGTCCAAGATGTAGAACGCTTGAGCTGCAACCGCTGAGCCTCCACGCCACAACCGCTGAGACCCCACGCCACAACCGCTGAGCCCCCACGCCACAACCGCTGAGCCTCCACGCCACAACCACTGAAGCCTGCATGTTCCAGAAAATGTGCTCTTCAACAAGAGAAGCCACTGCAATGAGAAGCCCATGCACCGCAACCAGAGAATAACTCCCACTCACTGCATTAGAGAAAGCCCCTGTGCAGTAATGAAGACCCAACACAGGCAAAAATAAGTAGATAAAAAAAAATTTTTTTAATAAAAATACAACTTAAAATAGACACAATGTTTTATTTATCAGATTGGCAAAAATTAAAAATGGACAATCATTATTAAGGATGTGGTGAAATGGACATTCTTCTAAGTTGCCATTATGGAAATCATGGTAAAACTTTTCTGGGAGGAAAATTGTCAATAAATGTCAAAGGCCTTACAAATGCTCATACCTTCTGATTCTAACAGAATTTCTAGAATCTGACCTCGGGAAATGATTGAACATGTAAACAAAGGGTGTTACATAAAAAAGATGTTCATTCTAGTATTTCTAGTAATAGACACACTGAAAACAACAAGGCTTCTGCAACACTAGGTTATGACTGCTAATTATATATATAATAAGAAATAAGTGCTTACATGTTTTGAAAGAAATACACTAAAATGTTACAGCTGTTATCTCTGAGATCAGTTGATCTTTATTTTATTTACATATTTCTGTATTTTTCAAATTTTCTATGGCAACAGATAATAACTTTCATAATAGGAAAACTTTTTGAGGAAAAAAAAAAAGAAGAAAGAAAAATGTTCAGAATTTTTTTCTACAGAGACTTACTGGTAACCAGATACCACTAACTCCAAAGACTCCTACCTTCGAATAAAAAAACCTAAAACATTCAAATCAGATCCCTCGATGCTCTCTAACAACTTATCTTTACCATCTTTACAAACTACTCAGGCCACAAAACCAAGAATCACCTCGTATTTCTCTTGTTGCCCATATCTAATTAATAAGCCTCTTGCCAGTTCTAGCTCCAAAACATGGATTTGACCCATTCTGTCTCCACTGCAAGTAACTCTCAGTCAACAGCAGCTGTCTCCTAACTCATTTCCCTTCCTCTATTTTGTGCCCCCAACCCCTGTTCCCAGCAAACCATTTCTTTTCACTTAACAGTCTAAGTGAGCTCTTTCTAATCAGATCACATCCCTCCTCCTGCTCAAAACTCTCTGTGGCTTCCTAGTGCAATTAGGCCCAACATGATCTGGCCCCTGGCTGCCTCTCTCTGGCCTAATGTTATATTACTCTTTCTCTTGTTTACTCTCCTCCAGCTATTCAGGCCTCACTAATCTACAAGTATGCCAATCCGGTTTGCACAAGGGGCTCTGCACATTCCCCCCCAAATCTTCCCAGAAGAGACATCTCTTCATTCAGGACTCAGTTTCAATACTGCTTCCTAAAAAGAGATAACCACTCTAAGTAAAGAAACACTGTCCCTCTGGTTACTTTCTCTTCCTTCCATCAGTCACTCATGGTGAACCACAAAGACAGAAAATGATGTGGGTGACTATTTTCTCAATTCTTTCAAAGATAAGTATAAATACAGTATCATTCTAGTGGCAAAGGAAAAATTAATTCATTATAAAGACAGTGATTCTCCTACTTTCTGACTTCAGAACCCTTTTACATTCTTAAAAATAATTAAGGATTCCAGACCTTTTGCTTACATAGGTTACATAAATCAATATTCACCATATTTGAAATGAAAACTGAAAAGTGTAGAAAATATTAATTCATTTAAAAATAAGAAATCAATGTGTCAACATGAATAAAAAAACTATTTTCCAAAACAAAAAATAAAAATTTAGTGATATAAGTGCCATTGTTTTATGTTTGCAAATCTCTTTAATGCATGGCTTAATGGAAGACTGCTGTATTATAATATCTGCTTCTGCTATTTAATCTGCTTCAATCTGTTTCAGTACATTGTCTGGTTCAAGTATATAAAGAAAAACTTCTCACACAGATATGTAGCTGGGAAAGGATGACTTTAATGGTCTTTTTAGATAATTGTGGATATTCTTCTTTGGTACAATACCAAAACTTGACAGGCAACAGTTTCTTAAAGGTTAGCTATAATGTGGACTCAAATCATATTAATGATATCATATTAATGAACCAAACTATTAACTAGTTTACCCACTCCAGTATTCTGGCCTGGATAATTCCATGGACTGTATAGTCCATGGGGTCACAAAGAGTCGGACACAACTGAGCGCCTTTCACATCACTTCACTTAGAATGCATTTTTCAACCATGTAACTTCACACACTGGTCATTTGGAAAATATTGGTTCACTGAGTTATCCAGAATTTCCAAATGTTAGCACACGTCATCTTACTAGAAAAAAAATTTGTATTTGTTAACATTACTTTATGTGTGCTCCCCATTTGCACACAGAATACTTAAAAGGTGTACGCTTATAAAATTAATAACTTTTACCTCTTCATCAGGGACATTCTTAAGTGAAGATGTCATTAAAATTTTTTTTTATTGACTACTATAATCTACTAGTAGTTTGTTGCCTGTACCTCATCAACAGCTTTACACCAACAGTATAAATGTCAACACAGTGAAAATGGCAATTAATGTCTTAGTATTATTATGAAAATATTTCTAAACTTGTATAGCCCCTAAAAAGGATCTCAGGAATAGGGTTGCCAGATTTAGCAAAAAAAAAAAAAAAAAGGATGCCCAATTAAATTGGAATTTCTGACAAACAAATACTTCAAAAGGTAGTATATCCTAGCAGTCCAGGGTTAAGACTTCATGCTTTCACTGCCATGGGCCTGGGTTCAAATCCTGGTCAGGGAATGTTAACACCCTACAAGCCATATGGTAAGGCCAAAGCCAAAAAACAAAAAAGTGTAAGTATGTCCCAAATAGTACATGGGATATCCATATACTAAAAATGTCATTACTTATCTGAAATTTAAATTTAACTGGATGTCCCATATTTTATCTAACAATGCTGCTGAGGGATCTGTATTTTACATTGAGAACCACCGCTTTAGGACATTAGGCATCATGTCCAATTCTGAACTTTTTAAAAAAGGCTTAACACTTATTACTTTTACAGAAAAATCATTATTTAAAATTATTTATTTGTATTGCTTATTGCCTCCATCCCTCAAGAACATAAATTTCATGAGGGATGGATCTTAGCTATCTTACTCACTGCTATATCCCTACCACCTAGAATGAGGCCTGGCAAAAAAGAAATTCAATAAGTATTTGCTGAATGATTAGTAAATAAATGACTAAGGAGTGGTGTGACACAAATACTCACAGAGAATGAGCAGGTAGAGCAGAGACAGAAATTCCAGAGTTCTGAGAGACTGAAAGGGCCCTCATTTTCCAATGACTTCCTGTTCAACTTCATAGGGCCTAGGACCACTCAAAAGCAGGCTTAGAAAACTGTGGTGGTCTAGCTTTCAGCCCCAAATGAGCTATGGACAAAAGAAAGTGGGGAAAAAAGGAGCATTCTAAGGCTCCCTAACTTCAAACATTACCTCCAGAAGAGGTATCAACATGCTTTATTAAAAATAACTAACCTTAGAAAAAAAGAGGAAAGAAAGAGAACAGAGTCAAAGCCCAATGGCAGGTATAATATGACTCTTCTATTCTCTGCAGGCAGCTAAAGGTTCCAAAGTAGCATTTACAGGGAACCAAGGAAGTAGAGCCTCTTCTTAGGCTTACAGAATTAGAAATGTGGCAAGTGGCAAGTCCTCATTTTACTGGTTTTCCCAAGGGATCAATATATCTTGAACTATATCTTCCAACCTCAATCTCTGAATTACAAAGTTCTGGTAGAATATTCAGGTATTTTAAACAATGTCCAAACTCCCCTAACTGTAGCTAAATTTTTCGTTAATTTCTTTTTTTGATCTGGTCTTGGTTTTAGAAAATAATAGCGGTAAAACACATTTTAAAAACACATAATTTCTAGTTACCTGAAATATTCGGTTTCTTTTTCACCGGAGAATAAGAAGAAAACATCCACTGCCCTGATGATTCCCAAACCTCCATATCTTTAACAATTCCTTCCCTAAAAAAATAAAAATGGCAAAAGATCTTTTTCTTCTGCTTGGTAAAATTTATCATTGATAATTTTCAGTGACTGTTATAGAAAATATATAATTTTAGATTTTCCACTATATTTTCTGAAGTGTCCTTCAAAGCAGAAGTTTGCAAAAATATGAGCTGCACTTCATGATTATAAATATTATAATATCAAAGACATTTATAATTTTGGTTTTCCAGTACACTGAACCATTAACCAATATATTTATTGAGAACTCACTATAGTACTATATACATCTTAAAGAACTGAAATATAAAATACACAATACTAACTTAACATTTTAAAATACACAATATTACCTTTAATTTTCTCTGTTCATTATAATTAACATCAATGATCATTTAACTGAGAAAGAAAGAACCAGTAAGTAATAAAGAACCATAAAATATTTAAGTAGGTAGGACTTCAGAGATCATTTTGTCTAATTCTCACATTTTGCAAAAACGGAACAGACTCATGTCCATGGTTAATTTGTTAGCAGAGTCATGGATATATTCAGCTCTAAATTAAATATTTCCCTCTTACCCAGGATGGCACAATTAATGAAGTAAGAATGGTAGTTGATAATAAAATAATACTAAAATTTCAGATTTTTACAATAACATCAAATATAGGAAGGAATGTTTCATTTGTCTTATTTTACTTACTCAATTGTATATGATACATGGCTCAAAACGTTTACAACTAGTTCTAATTTAATTATGGGATATAAAAGACTAATGAATATATTTAAGCACTGTCCTAGTTGCTGGGAGCTGAGGGAACACTTACTTATATACAGCCAGGCACTGTTTCAGCACCAGTCATAAATTCTACAAATGTAGAATTTTGAGAACTACAAATGTTCTTAATAAATGATAAGAAATGTACTCCACAACAATGAAGTCAAATGTTTGCATGAAGTAACTGAAGTAAAAGTTTTATTATAGAAAGAAAAATACAAGATGCTGTAAGTGACCTCAAAAATCAAAAACTGCTTTAAATCACCTCATACTTTGTAAAGAACTCATAATTTAACATAAGCAGGATTACCTTAGAAAGATATTCACAGTTTAGTATCATTGATAGAAAAGTGGAAAAAGAGTAATTATCCCCAAGAAGACACTGCACTGATATAGAAGAATCACATTTTAAGTTGAAATAAAGTCTAGCATGACACCTGCAAAACAGAGATTACCTCTGATCATGGATGCTTTTTCTTTTGCTTATTTTGATTTTATAACAATTTAATAAAGTAATAGGATCACTTCTTTTTTAAGGAAATATTATAGGTGCTTTTGGAAAAAAATAAGCAAATGGGTGGTAATTTTTCTGAAGGTTTTCACTTACAGAAGCTTCTTATCATCTTTCTGGTCATCAGAGCCAGGTGAAGCAAATGGGTTCTGAGATAAGCCAAATCCCCTGTTCTTGCTAGCAGACTCTCCAGAATCAAAAGTAGCAAAAGATGGCTTTTCTTGATCTCTGCTGCCCCCCCATGGTGTAGGCTTGGAGAAACTGGATGGCTGGATAACACTGGAATATCTCTGATTGGTGGTATTCCATCCTCTTCTGTTACTACCTGAAATAAACAACAAAATAAATAATTTTACTAGCAACTCATGTTTTCAATCTCTAAAAATTTCATTATATTTTTTCTTATTATATGCAGATATTATGTAAAGATTCGACAGGCACTACATGCCCACTCATTTTAAATTACAAAACTTTTCATTTTCAATTTATAGAATTAAGTGTAATATCAACAAAGGGGCTTGGCTGGTAGTAAAGAATCTGCCTGCAGTGCAGGAGATGCAGGTTTGATCCCTGGGTCGGGAAGATGCCCTGGAGAAGGAAATGGCAACCTACTCCAGTATTCTCGCTTGGGAAATCCCATGGACAGAGGACCCTGGAGGACTACAGCCCGTGGGGTTGCAAAAGAGTTGGACACGACTGAGCAACTGAGCGCACAAACACACACACACAGTAGCAACAAATCACACAATGATCTAGTTTAACAAGACTGGGAGGACTGTAAATCCACAGAAAAATTATGATGTAAGTTTATTAAACAACTGTTTGATAATGGAGTGGACAGAAGGCATGTAACCTATATCATAAGCTCCTTCATGATAAAAAGCTGTATCTGTATCATTCTTTGCTCCCCAATTGGGCCCTATATAGTAGTAAAATCTGAAAAAAAGACCAATGTATTAAGAAGTTTATTGAAAAAATTAGATTCTACCTTCTGTCCTTGATAGACGGGTAAATCTATTTGACTCAGTATTCTGAGAAAGAAAACCTATCCTCCTATTTTCCATATGAGAATTGTAGCGGTAGTTTACATATGAATAAAGTGCATTGACTTCCTCTATTATAACCATATTTTTAGTATTCTTATAACTATCAAAATGAGCCAACAGGACTTTCTCCTTTCTGTCTCTATATTTAAAAAAAAATCTTATCACTTCAACTATATCATTTATTCATCACTTCTCAGTTGGGGCCAAGATAATTCACCACGTTTCTAACTGAATTAGGAGATATGCTATTAAATATGTACAATAAAACTGGAGTGATGGGAGATACACTACTTTAAAAAATTCATCTCCCAATTCTAAAACTACTTAACAAAACCAAAGAGGAAAGGGGGAACATTGCTAGACCAGATCCTGCAAGTAAGGGTTAACAATATTGTATTTTTCTAGAGTTTGATCTTTTTTCCTTCACAACTGAAGAAATTCATTCCATCATTTGGATATAGCTTTTGGCCTTCATACTTCCTGATTCTGCAAGCATTTATTTATTTCTGGGCATTAGGTACACTGTTTATTTAACTAGTTTTATTTACTCTTTTAAAACCCATAAATCTATCCATTCAACATTTATTCTGTACTATATTTAGAGTAAGTCTCCACAGAATGTTAAATATTACATTTTGTTGTTCCTGGAAATACTCACATTTGTCTGATCCCGAGTCCTAATTTTTGGTTTGGAGTATTTCACTAGACTAACTGTGGGTAATTCAAAAAGACTGTCATCTGGAAGAGCTATAAAAGTGAAACCACAATGCAACAAAAGGTTTAAACGTCAGATGAATTGCAGTACAGGAGGAAAGAGAAGGGAGAGGCGATCAGTATCCTGTGGTACTTTTTAAGAACTAAGTCTCAGTTCTAAGAAAGTCTAACTATTCATCTGACCTCTAAAACCTTGCATTGTACTATAGATTCACATCGGATCCCTCCTCTCCTTGAAGACAGTTGCATTATCCACAATTGATTTAGTGAAATACTCCAATTTCGACAATGACTTAGGCCCAGAAGGCAGGTCACCATAGTCCTGCATACCTTTACCTTAGAGCTCAGAGTTCTTAATTGAGCGGCCCACTCTCCCGATTTTACCTCCAATTTTATAAGCATGTGCATTTATGAGGTTTACGGCTCTGTAGCCTAATGGCAACCCACTCCAGTACTCGTGCCTGGAAAATCCCATGGACGGAGGAGCCTGGTAGGCTGCAGTCCATGGGGTCGCGAAGAGTCGGACATGACAGGGCGACTTCACTTTCACTTTTCACTTTCATGCACTGGAGAAGGAAATGGCAACCCACTCCAGTGTTCTTGCCTGGAGAATCCTAGGGACGGGGGAGCCTGGTGGGCTGCCGTCTATGGGGTCGCACAGATTCGGACACGACTGAAGCGACTTAGCAGCAGCAGCAGCAGCTTTTATTAGATTTTCAAAGGAGTTCTCGACTTCCCCAAAGAGCCGTGACTCTGGCCCCACTTACTAGCCTCTCCCTAGAAATAAGTTTAGAAAAAAAATTACATTAAAAGCATCAACGGGAAAAACAAGTACCCGGAATAGTACAATGTTACAGCAAGGAGGCGTCTAGGTCGACTTACGCCAATTCTGAAACCACTGCCGTGCAAAGACTAGGTAGTTTTAATACGTAATTACGACTTGAAAATTCGTTGTTTTTCACTGTAACCATGAATAAGCTGCCGCCCACTTAACAAAATCAGCCGTAATTCCTAATCAAAGGGCGAAAACGTCAGTGGGCGGGGCGGGCGAGGGGACGGCGCGGGCACGTCCGCGTCACCTGACTGGTACGCCGCGGCGCTGTGCCCAGCGGCCGGCCCCAGGAGGGACGCCGGATCCTCGCCCGCCCGGCCCCACGTCAGGCCTTCCCCTGCTCGGCTAGCTGCGAAGGATTGAGGAAAACATTACCTGAGGGCTGCTGCTGCCGTCCTCCGCCGGCACCCCTGGGGCCGGGATGTTCGTTCCAGCACCGGTCTCCGAAGCGGCAGCGGCCTTGAAGGAAGAACTGACAAATGGTCATGGCGACGGTGTCGCGAACGGAGCGGTCTTCATTTGGCACCCTCAGCGAGCAGAGCCCAGAGCAACCAGAGGTCCCGGCTCCGCTACTGTGATGTCATCTTCTTGCGCCTGGTAAAGGCCTTTTCTCTATTGTCCCGCCCATAGTGTGATGAGAGGCGAGGATTTTACCCAATAAGATTTGAGAAGAGTGGGCCCGCCCGGCACGCCCTGAGCGCAACGTTGAGAGGGCGGGATGCTTGAACGGTTTTGCGGAGAAAGGCGCTTAAGAGCTTGATGCAGGGTCTTGTTCGATGTAGGCTTGAGATCTCAAATGAGAGGAAAGAAAGTTGGTCAGGCAAACTAAGGACTTCAGCCCTGGGAGGAGTATTAGCTGTGATTTGAGAAGCATAGTCGTATTTTCATTTGTAACTGCTTAATTAAAACCTGGCCAGCCGTTCATTAGGATGGGTAACAATGTAAGCCAGTAGAAACGTTTACAGGAAACAGATTTAAGGACAAAGTGCAACTAAAAAGTATCATAACAACCGGCATCTTTGGGTGAGTACTACATTCTTAAACAGAGAAACTTTGTTCTTTGAAAACCCACGTGAACGTTGCTATGTGAACTTTTATCAGTAATAATGAAACATTCCACTCGTTGCCTAGAGGATCTAAGACACCTGACACAGAGAAGCAGCTTCTGTTTCTAACCAGGTGCAGAGCTGCGGATAGGGGGATTCCTGGAAAAAAACAAGTTCATATCGTCTTAACTTTGTGGTTTCCAAAGAAACATGACCCTACATCCACTTCTCACTCCAGATCTGGTGTTGATGCATCATTACACTGCTCTGCTATGCTTTGGGAGTATCAAAACTGTTTCATTTAGATTCTACCTGAACTCCACCTTTCCTACTATTCCTACAACTACCTTTTCCATTGTGTGGTGAAACACACTACAGTTCCTCTAGTGTGCCGTCTTCTTGGTTGCAGTGAGTCGATAGATCTGTTGGATTACAGGTTTGTCCCTGGTAGTTTAAAATAAAAAGATCAGCCATTGTTTTTGCTCATATACTTTGGATTTTGAACACAGTGGAATCTACAGAGCGCTGAGAATAACTGGTGCAATCTAGTATATATATTTTTTAAATTCCTTTCATTTCTTTTGGGGGGAAAAAAAAAACAACTGTGGGAGAGTTACATGAACGTTTTCCTGAGCCACTTGAGACTTTATTATAGACTTGATGCCCCACCACCCAATTATTTTATTTCCTACAAACAAGGACATTCTACTTAACCACAATATAATAACCAAAATTAGGACATTAGTATTGCTGCATACTACTAATCCTTAGGTTCTATTCGTATTTTGCCTTAAAAATGTCCCAATAATGTCCTTTAAGTGACAAGGATGCAGTTCAAAATTATCATTGCCTTACTCATATTTCTTCAGGCTTCTTCATTCTGGAATATTTTCTCAGTCCCTCCTTGACTTTCATTACCTTGGCTTACAGCTATTTTATAAAATTTCCTTAATGCAGACCTAAGTGTTTCGTTAGATTTAGATTATGCATCTTTGGCATCCATGGTCTTCACAATGCACCTGTCAAGTTGTGCACGTCAGTTTGTCCCATTAATTGTAATGTTCACTTTGATCACTTCAGGTGTTATCTGGCAAGCTGCTCCACTGTAAAATTACTCTTTTCCTCTGTTATTAATAACAAAAGGGAGAGACTTTGAAAGTATGTAAAACCTCATTCCTCACCAAACTTTTAATTCACTCATTTATTTATTCCTATCAGTATAGACTTAGAGTTTCCAATTTTATTCACTGGGTTATTCTTTGTTACTATCATTTATTTTCATGTGCAAATCATTCCCAATTGAAACATCTCATGCTTCTTTGAGCACTTCACTTCCTGGCCTAAAAGATGCTCCAGGGTCATCTGACACTTTCCCTGCTCTCCAAGGAGATCTGGGTCTGTTTTGGTGGTACTTAGAAGCCAAGATCTGAGCTCTTAAGTTTGTTCATTGCTTTTGTGATATCTTTGTTCCCAAATCCTTTCATGGGCGTTGCTAGAGAACATATACTATAGACAGACACATTTACATCAACGCACATTTCGGTTTCTATATGTATGACTTCACACTTTGATAACCTCCAATTTCAATCCAAGATCACAGAATTAATTTTATTTCCCTTCTGTTTTTTTTCCTCTTTCACACTGAGAAACTTGGCTCCCATTATTCTTAACATATCTATTTTGAGCAGTCCCCTTGTGGTAACCATTCTCTCTTTGTGGCCAATGACTTCTCATCCATGCAGATGCCAGCGTGTATAAGGACTTTGCTGGCATCAAAGACCTAAAATAATACCAGTTAGGCTGAAGCTTTAAATGAGGGTGAGGGTGGAGAAGATAAAGTGCTGTGTGAGATGATGAGAGTCAAGGACTGAGGAATGTAGAACTCATTAGTGATAGGGGAGGAGTAGATGGAAATCAAGAGAGTGGGGCCATAGGAAGAAAACATCTAATTTCAAGGTGACAATAAAAATACCTCTGCCTCCCTTTCCGCTTGAAAATATCTCAAAATAAGAGGGAAAACAAGCAAAAACTTTGTCTTTGATTATACTAGGAGAAAACCATAATTTCAAACCACAATTTATGAAGACTGAATGTACATATAAGAGTACATAGTAAATTTCTTAGAGGAAGAGTCATATGCCTTTAAGGTGGACAACTGGTGTCCCCAAAGAAGGCTGAAAATTAAGAGGCCTCAAGAATTAAGAACCACCAGGCATTGGAAAAGGGTGAACCGTTCACACCTACCTGATGGGAGATAGGTGTTTTTCTTGACAAAAATGTAAGGAGAGAGGCTTCAGAGTCCAGGACGTAAATATAGAGGGGCAAGTTATGATACTGACAAAGAGGAACCAAACTATGCCTGTTGAATGGTGCTTTGCCTGAGCTCAGAGATCCTGCAGCCAGGAGGACAGTCTCTTCCTAGTTTGCCCTCCCCCTTGCAAAAGGTGGGAGTTTGGAAGTTTTATTTTCTGGAGAATCAGACATCCCAGAAAAGTATCTATGAGATCTTTTACCAATCTCCAACAAAAATAGGCAGCCATTTCCTTATCATATGATGAAGTTCTCTGACACTTCAGCTCACGCTTGTACATGAAAGGTCACAATTTTTTAACATCTCATTTTAAATATAAATGCACAGTCAAGGACCAGATGTTTGAGGACAGATTCCAACAGGAAAGATCAAAGCAATTGAAAAAGAAGTGAGAAGAAAGAGAAACACACCAATAGCAAAAGTAATGTTAAGGTGGCTCAGATGGTAAAGAATTTGCCTGCAATTCAGGAGACCTGGGTTTGATCCCTGGGTGGGGAAGATCCCCTGAATCTGAAGGAGGGCATGGCAACCCACTCCAGTATTCTTGCCTGGAGAATTCCATGGACAGAGGAGCCTGGCGGGCTGTAGTCCATGGGTGTGCAAAGAGACACAACTGAGTGACACACACACACAAAAGCAAACTAAAATGTCCTAAGGACAACCTGAAACAAGACCAACATGCTGTAGAAAAGGACAATCATAAAAAGAAAAATGCTCTTGGAGATTAAACATGGATAGTGCTAACAAATTCAGTGGGTGGTTGGAAGACGGGGAAATCCCCTACAAGAACTGAATAAACCAGACCTTGAATCCCATTTTACAGCTTTGTTATCAGAAGAGGCTAAAGCTCTGGAAAGTAAAAAAGCTTTCTAGTTAGTAAGAGTGACATTTCAACAGAAATACAGACTGTTGGTTTTTAAAAGTGGCTCCTTTTCATGACTAAATGTTTTTGATAGCAACAACTTTTTTCAAGACATTAAAATTTCATGTTCACACTGTGATTTTCAAAAGTATAAACTGAATTGTTATGTCATCTAAATAGCATCACTGCAAAAAACACAATATTAACATGTTAACTAAATAGGATAGGAATTTTGAGTAGGAAAGCAATAGAAAATATACTTACCAACATATTATACTCATTATCCTGATATCAACAATATCATAGACTATTTCCAGGACAGAAAACAGACAATAATTAGAATTACTAAGATTACTAAGGAAAAACACACACACATTTCATTATAACCTGCTGCTGCTGCTGCTAAGTCACTTCAGTCGTGTCCGACTCTGTGCGACCCCATAGACGGCAGCCCACCAGGCTCCCCCGTCCCTGGGATTCTCCAGGCAAGAACACTGGAGTGGGTTGCCATTTCCTTCTCCAATGCATGAAAGTGAAAAGTGAAAGTGAAGTCACGCAGTCGTGTACAACTTCGAGACCCCATGGACTACAGCCTACCAGGCTTCTCCGTCCATGGGATTTTCCAGGCAAGAGTACTGGAGTGGGGTGCCATTGCCTTCTCCGTCGTTATAACCTACATCAAAGCTATCTGCATTATCACAGTGTGTTCTAGTCAGCAGATATAACCTAAAGAAATGGGTAATCTATTTAAAATACCTTAAACAGTTGTATATTCCATATGGGAAATTATTTAAGTAATATTAAGTAACTACATAATATATAACCAAATTGAGATATGACAAATCAATATTCTACCCTCAAAAATATTACACATTTTTCCCAACAGAGAGCAAAGGTCAAAACCCAACATAAAATTGTTCAGAATAACAAAGTCTAGAAAAAGAAAGATTAATGGTTACCTAGGGATGGAGTCCTTTGGGAGATAGAACTGGGTTGAGTAATATCTCCCTAAAACTCTAAAATGAGACCTTATTTTGGAGACAGTCATTGGTTAAGATAAAGAGGTGTGTGATTCATGTTGAGGTTTGACAGAAAACAACAAAATTCTGTAAAGCAATTATCCTTCAATTAAAAAATAAATTAATTGAAAAAATACAAAGAGGTGCATGCGTGCATGCTAAGTTGCTTCAGTAATGTCCGACTCTCTGCGAGCCCTCCAGGCTCCTCTGTCTATGGGATTCTCCAGGAGAGAATACTGGAGTGGGTTGCCATGCCCTCCACCAGTGAGGAGGGTGAGCTAAATCCAATGACTTTTAACAGTACCAGAAGACAGACAGACACACACAAGGGAAAAGGCCATGTGAAGACAGAAGCAATGACTGGAGTGATGCAGTTAAAAGTCAACAAATACCTGGCTTGCCAGCAGCCACCAGAAAATACAGGAGAGGCAAGAGAAGTTTTTCCCTCAGAAACTCCAGAAGGAATCAACCCTTTCAATATCTTAATTTAGGATTTCTGGCCTCCCAAACTGTGAAAGAGTAAATTTCTGTTGTTTAAGCAATGAAGTTTATGGTAACTTGTTATAGGAGCCATTAGGAAGTAATACAGGGAAAATGGGGAGTAACTGCTAATAAGTATAGCGTTTCTTTTTATGGTGAAGAACGTGTTCCCTAATTAGGGTGATGGTTGCATAACTCTGTACATATATTTAAGATCAATGAGTGGTACACTTTAAACAAGTGAATTGTATGACTCATAAATTAATAGAACTGTAATGTACATAAAACCTTACATAAATGGAAATATATCTACCTTTATCTTTTATAATTCTTTTCATTTAAACATTTTTAGGTCTTAAGATTATAACCCTCATATAAAGAATAAAAATTTAAAAAGAAACATTGCTTCACAAGTTAAAAACTACCTAACACATTTAAGTGAAGAATGAACTTAGCAGTCTGCTTGAAGTTTAAAAATATTTAATATTATCAGGTTTAAAAACATTGATGGTGACAGCTTTACATGGCTCATTCCATACATTTCATAATGTAAAAGGGCAAAACATTACTAGGAAAGAAATGAACAGTTGGGTTTGTAAAAGATTTACTGAGCACATATAAGTAATATGACAAATATGTAACTCAATTACAAAGCTTTTAGAGACAACTGGGTCAAATTTGCTGATATGTTATGCTAAGGAAAAGAAATTATGTACCTTTTTAATCTATAAGAAGTTAAAATTCAACATTGACAGTGTATCACTATCAGTGATATTCTAGTGACCTAGAATTTGCTATAAGTAGCTTTCTTTTGCTAGGTAATATTAACAGAGTGAGCACTGAAGAGGTATAATCCTTTTTTAATCCCTGGGTTAAAAAAGTGAAGTAAATTAATGATGGGTGCTAAGCTTGACGTTTTGTGTTAAAAAGATGGAATTATTTAATTGTACTGAATATAGTTCATGAGGAGTTGATTACATTTTAACTCCCAAAATGTTTTTATGAGATATAAGTGTATGGTTTGACTCACTCTGGCTTGCTTTTAAAATGGAATACATTTGGCACTAAATGGAACAAATGAAGACAAGCAAAATTACATGAGACTAAGCTGCTCCATCAGAACTATCTTTGACTTACAATTCATACTATTTCTTAGTTTTTGACTGAAGAGAAACAGACATAACTACATAGCACTTCTATGATGTATGAAAATAGAATCTAGAGCTAACATGAGACTGCTTCAATCATGAGTCAGTCCCCCATTCTGCTATAATCATACTTACAAATGTGAAATTCATTTAAGAATTCATGTTTTCACCAAGTGCTTATAATTTTACAAGTTTGCTAGATTTGTTCTTGGTTACATGGCCAGTGGAAATACAGTCTTTCAATTAGGAAGGAAATCCATATAAAAGAAAATATTTTACATGAATCTTACTTTACTTGAAAACTCCTTGGAAAAAAAAAAAAACAAAACACCAAACTAAAACTTTGTGACTGCACTCTTGGAACAAAGCACGGGTGGCCATATTTTTGAGTCTCCAATGAATCTTGAGGTTCAGTTTTTCATGTTTCAAGGGTTTCTTCATTTGCTCCGCAAGTATCAACAACACAAATTAAACAACTTGTTACTGGAAAAGCTCGGACTTTGGAGTTGGCAACCCATTTGTCTGTTTCAGTATTATATTCAAGGATGTTTCCTAGTCGACCCACACCTTGAAAACCAGCCAAGACATAAACTACAGAGCCGACTGCTGCACACTTCACTGTTACTCCCTTCCATGGCATTGGTGAGACCATCTTCCATTCGTTTAACTTAATATCATAATATTCCACATTGTCCAGACCACCTTCAAAAGAATAAAACATGAACGACTATGTGAAAAATTCTACAATCTCTTAAAGTAATAATTCTTCATATTTTTCCAAACATTTTTTATGAAAAAGTTCAAACATACAGAAAAGTTGTGACAATTTTATAATGAATCCTTACATATCTACTACCTAAATTCTTATTCTGATTTTAACACAATAGGAATTTAACTTAATTTTTTATTTATCATTTTAGACCATAAATACTTAAAATTTATTCTATAAAACTAAAAATGTTCTATCTGCTGTGGAAAAATTAAAAAGGAAACCACTCAATGAAGTTTCTTTCTGATTAAGTTTGATTACAGTTATTCAAATGTTCTTTTTCCTTCTACCATTTATCTATCAGCAGTTTATGAAAAATATCAATGGAAAGAGAAGAAGGAAAAGTTATTTCTTTGTTATTCTTAAAGATTGAAGGTACTGACTAAAATAGGCTTTGTGGAATCTATCTGTAGATTCAGTCCAAATTCTACATTATTAAAAGCAATTTCTTGGACTTCCTTGGTGACTCAATGGTAAAGAAGCTGTCTGTCAATGCAGGAGACATGGATTTGATCCTTGATCCAGGAAGATCCCACATGCTGCAGAGCAGCTAAGCCTGTGTGCCACAACTACGAACCAGAGCTCTAGAGCTCAGGAGCTACAGTTACTGAAGCCCACATGCTCTAGAGCCTGCGCTCCGCAACAAGAGAAGCCTGCACACCATAACTAGAAACTGGCTCCCACTCACCACAACTAGAGAAAAGGCGGCACATCAGTGAAGACCAAGCACAGCCAGAAACAGATAAATACAATTATTTTTTTAAAGCAATAACTTAAGATTCTTTAGTACAACATTATTTATAAAAATTAAAATATCAAATTTAATCAATTAGAAGAGTAATACTGATATGTTCATGAAGTGTTTAAAAATGTTTAGGAAACAGCGCTATTCAGAGCCTGGATACAAGACCTAAAAGTTAAATTAAAAGTTTTAAACGTTGTATTAAAGTTCAAATATTTCTGTCACTCAACAGTTCTTAAGCTAGTGTGATGCCATTCTCCAGACGGTATTTGGAAATAGACAAAAGCCATCTGAGACTGTCACAATGACTGCTGGCTACTACCTACATTCATGGACAGGAATGTTAAATGTATTATGACGTTGCATAAAATGTTAGTGCCCAGAAACTATAAAAATAAATGTAATGATGTATGTAATTAATGCTTGTATCAAAATCTCAAGAAACATTTTTATAATTTAGGATAAGGAAACAGCAGCAAATTCACTGATAATGTTGAACAGTGAATTAACATCACATACCTAAGCCATTCTGACCACCCACAGCAAATATCTTGTCTTTTACAAATACCAGCCCATGATTCTTTCTGGCTTCAATCATGGGACACAGCTCAGTCCACCTGAAAAAAATTAAGGAAAGTGTTTAGTATACTTGTTTACAAGAAGTAAAAGGACTTATATGAATTTACAGGAAAGGTCTGTTATCCCAAGTAAGTGCTCAGTTACAGCTCACATACGTGTATACACACACAAATATGCACATCTGAAAAGCTAGAAAACAAAAGTTAACTGGTTTTGAGTGATTTACAGGTGGGGTAAAAAGAGATTTTCTTCTTTCAACTCCAATAAAATATGGGAAGTAGAGGCTATCTGGAGACTTCTGTCATGTTTTTGGAAGAAATCCACTTCCTATAGTTCACAATAACTTGTAAAACAGTAACAAACAAGAAAGGGAAGATGTGAAAGGAAATATAAGGCATTAATACTGTCATATGTGGTTTTAATTAATATTTACATAAGTAAAACAATTTATCATGGGCCTCTAGCAATCAGCAAATTAGCCTATGGATTCACACATCCATCTTTAAATAAACACTTAGAACTTTTAGGCAGCTCTAGTAACTGAAGTCAGAGAAGACAATGGCACCCCACTCCAGTACTCTTGCCTAGAAAATCCCATGGACGGAGGAGCCTGGTAGGCTGCAGTCCATGGGGTCACTAAGAGTCGGACAAGACTGAGCAACTTCACTTTCACTTTCATGCATTGGAGGAGGAAATGGCAACCCACTCCAGTGTTCTTGCCTGGAGAATCCCAGGGATGGGGGAGCCTGGTGGGATGCCGTCTATGGGGTCGCACAGAGTCGGACACGCCTGAAGCGACTTAGCAGCAGCAGTAACTAAAGTACTACTATCATTCTGTCACATTTAATAACTTATTAGCACACTGCTGTGTTCACAGGCTCTACTATAAAGAATGAGATTGAGAATATAATGTGGACACATGTCAGAGAATAATTCTCAGGTAGCTTTACACACACCATTTTGTTACTTTTTCTATGAGATTCAATCTCTTTGCCTAAACTCCCAGACACATAACTGACACCTGGGATTGTGCAGGTGGTGCTCTTAACAGGTGATATAAATCAAAAGGCTCCAGACAACCACAAAAAAAAGGGGGGGGTGGAATCTGGCATAAGTATAACTCTCTAATATGGTTATTTGTAACTCTTCTTTTTAGAGCATAATGAAGAACTCTGAAATATCAACAACTCTTGTAGCCTTATATTTACATACTTCTGGTTTATTTTAAAAATAGTTCTGACAGTCACTACTCTCATTTTCCGAGCATTTGGTTAAAGACCTCCCATTTTTTCAGGATAAACACACAGGCCCCCCAGGGGAAAAGGTCAGTGTACAACTCAGAAGTGGGAGAGCCTGTACTCAACCTCTGACAGGCTCTGCACTCAGTGAGCTGTCAAAGCGCATAAAATAGTATCTGGGAAAAATTCAATACACATACCCCTTTCTTCTTTATGATACAAGAGAATTTACACTAGCTTTTCACTTAGGAAAATTTAGGGAATTTAAATATAATAGAAAATATACAGAATTCAAATTTAATACACAAGCTTAATATATAAGTTGTGTAAATTTAAAAATATTCCCCAAACTGATTATTTCACCTAGTTTTTTAAAAAAATATTAATGTTGTAGATTCCTTTATACTTTTCCCCCACTACTATGAACAAGAATATATTGATTTACACTGATACTGCCTAAATACAGATCTCAAAATTTAGAAGCCTGGAGTTTATATGGTATGGGTTTTACTTTTAAGACCTTTCTAAGAAACGAAACAATAATTAGGCAGCAGAGTGAATGAGATTACAGTTTTCCAACCTGTATGCTTTCTGAGTATAGAATTTATGGGAGGCAAAGTAGAGACTGATACAGGAGAGAGGACCATCTGTATACACCCTGCTCCTACTGTTTAGGACAAGAGGGGCTGGATAGCTAACTGGCTGGATGGACGATAGGATTAGGATAAGGGGTATCCTCAGTGAGCCCTGGCCAGAACAAAGGTACATTTTTTAAAAACATTGAGAAGTATTAAGTTTGATAATCTCAAGAGATTTCCTAGTCTCAACACTTTAGCAAAAGATAAGTTTTAAGATAGAAGTGCTAGTTGCTCAGTCGTGTCCGATTCTTTGTGACCCCTTGGACTGTAGCCGTCCAGGCTCCTCTGTCCATGGGGTTTCCCAGGCACTGGAGTGGGTTGCCATTCCCTTCTCCAGGGGATCTTCCCAACCCAGGGATCGAACCCGGGTCTCTAACATTGCAGGCAGATTCTTTACTATCTGAACTACTAAGGAGGCCCCCAGTTTCAAGATAAGCTTCTTTCAATTCTGTTCCTAACATGGGAGACTAGTAGAGCAAGAAATGAGAAAAGAACAACTGCAGCTGCACTTCTGTCTGGGAAAAGAGTTGATGGTTTTGCTTCCTTAAATCCTTCAAAAGTAGAAGGGAAGCACAAACAAACAGCTGCAAATGACAATCATATTTTATAATTAAATGCTTACTCTTAACTTAAAAAAAGCAATAGCTAGAGCAGAAGACTTGTATGTTCTGTAGCCCAGCAGTATTTTCTAAATACAAACCTTGAGCACAAGAGTTTTGGTGCAGTTCTTTAGCATAACATTTAAGTTGAACATATTTACCCAATAACTTTTTCTGGTAAAGGAAGAACAATCCTTTCAAATGAACAAGTGAATTTGCTTATTAAAGGTCTATGTATGTTTCTGATTATTAATAGAAGGTCTGACTGGAGTATCATCACCTGTGTTCATTTTCTCGTTAGTCAATTACACTATACTTACCACCACTCCCACTATTCAATAACTAGCGCATTTCCTTTGGCTGTACTGGATGGGTTCCGTCATTAACAAGATCAGAAAAACTGGCTAACCATTTATTTCTTTATATTTTGCTTTTTAAAAAGGAGTTTACTTCCCAGTTGATGAAGAATAATTTTATTTAATAAATGTGAATCCATACATACCTTAGTAAGCAAATTACAAAAAAAAAAAAAGACATTATACTTAGGACTATCATTCATTAAAGCTATGAACCAGTATATAATATTTATAATTAAAGGCAAATTTACCACTGATTATACATTGTTTTCCCCTCTCTACACTTCCTGATATCTAAAAAAAAAAAGGCATTTTGAATCTGATGAATCAGTCATATTTGCTCATCCTCAGGCATTTATTTATTGCACAAGCAGGAAAGAAAGAGAGGGGCTCCCACAAGATACAAGGTCAAGCCATTTCTTAAGGTGTAGAGGAAGGGTCCAGCCTATACACATGCCCCTGAACCTAGCACATTCTAAAGTGTATGTATTAATACACTCTTAATATAAGAACAAAATCCCTCTGTTGGGTTCCTTCTGCCTTTTAAGATTTTCTTCCTTGGAGCTTAAAGAATACAGTTAATAGTGAAGTAAGATTTTTAAATTGATGATACATACGTTTCTGTGGCAGGATCATAGACTTCACACGAATTCAAGACGCGCCCAGAAACGTTGTTCCCTAAACTTCCACCGCAAACATAGATCAGGCCATTGGCTTCCACCATCCCATGGCTGCAGCGCTGAGTCAGCATGCTGGGCTTCGTGTGCCAGCTCTCAGTTCTCGTATCGTAGCACTCAAATAAATACAGAGCTGAGTTTCCTGTAAAAGAAAAGGACCCCGTCTTGATTAGCTTAGCTTAGTGTGTATGTGTGTGGGGGGGAGGGCGTGGTGGTGGAGGGAGCTTGGAGTGAGCTGACTGAGGATGAATCATTAATTCCTACAGGAAAGATTTGAGGGTTGTAGAGTCTTCTATTCTCAAGCAACAACAGCAGCCAAACAGAAAAATAGTTTAAGAAAAAGCTATCTTTGTTTGTATAGACCTTGGAAAATATTTAAAAAAGGATCTGTCGGAGATCCTTGGTAATTGATAATTGGTTAATTGGTAATTAAACTTTGAGAAAAGAAACTGGTTTGATTTCAAAAGATTTTCAAATTAAGTAAGAAACGTTATGTATGTCTTCCAGCCCAGTTATGCATGATAGGAATTAACTCAACCTCAAATGTTTCTATAAAGGAGAAAAACAGCTGTTTACAGATGGCAAATCCATACCTTAAATTATAAAACTACTATTTGAGAGTATCCTAAGGATTGTCATGTAATGTTCTAGAATAGTCACTGCATCATTAACAAAACTTCTCCCTCACTGTTATCAGCTGTGTAGAGAATATTGTTGTATAAGTAGGCTCTGAAATCATGCCAGTCCTTTTTTAAGTATACACTCATAGCATTGTTGTATGTTTCTGGTGCTCTTTGATTATACATTTTAATGGTAAAACACACTCATCCTGTTTTACAACTTCTGTACATGACAGGAGCTCAGTAAAGAGTTTTTGTTTTTTTAGAAATGATACTATTAAAGGTCAAGTGTGTTTTTCTTTCCCAAGAAAAAAAGAAGTTAGAACTTAATGAAATTATTGCTCATCTCCAAGTTTTCTTGACTTTTCTAATGTTTAAAAACAACAGCACCCTTGTAATTCTCTATCAAAACCAAAGCCTACAAAGAGCAAAGATCAAAGAATACCAAGTGGAAGAAGTAATATCATGACTAACAATAACTTCTTTTTAACTTTTTAAACACTTCCAATCTAGTAGATTCAGTTAGTTGACATAAGGGAAATACACAGTATATAGTAGATACCAAAAAAGTTACTATTGAAGTGAAAAACTAAGTAGAGTAAATGATGAAGAAATGAAGTTATCTACTATATTTTCTACAAAAGTATATCTATAAAACACTTCCTACTATATTTAGGATTTATTGTTATTTCAAATATGCTGTATTAGACATTGTGTGAAGAATGCTTTTAAAGAGGGGAAAGGTCACCTCCTAAAGTCACATTTAGAAAATATAACCTTTCTTGTATTCATTTTACAAACATTTGGGGGTGGGGGGTAAAAAATAAATATGCTGACCAAAACTAAAACATTATTTGGGCTAATATAAAAATCATCAAAGAAAATAAAAAGACTAACATTTAAATTCCATATCTTATAGTTACTTGATCTTCCTAGTTTTGTTTATAAGCCCATTATTTAGCTAAAGAAATTATTTGAAAAGATGAAAGCATATAAAAGCTAATATGCATCTAGTCTGCATGTAGAATATTCATTTAGAAATTTTTTTCATTTAGAAAAGGAACACTAGTAGACACTAGCAAATTATCAATGAGAATGGCTTTTATACCCATACACACACCCCATTCTGATCAAAAAGCCCAAGATACCATTACCAGTCATTATATTAAAAAGTGAAAGCATGAAGCAAATGAAAAAGTTTTGTCTTACCTTTTCCTGATACAAAAAAAGCAAAGATAATAGATTTTAAAAGCTTGACTGTAATAAAGAGATCTTAAAGGGTCTACAAGTAAGCCAAACTCTGAAATCTTTAAAGCAAACAACATGTATGCATGTGTACATTCATGCTAAGTCACTTCAGTCACGGCCAACTCTGTGATCCTATGCACCGCAGCCCACCAGGCTCCTCTGTCCATGGGATTCTCCAGGCAAGAATACTGCAGCGGGTTGCCATTCCCTTCTCCAAGATTAGGCATATAAAATAACTAATCCACATGGCACCAATGAAGTTCAAATCCATATGACGTCAACGAAAGCTTTATCATGACAGAAATTGGATAATTAACATAATTTAAGATGAAGTTCTCTTAACGGTTTATATAGACTAAGGTAAACCTTAAGGAAATGTGCTCTAACATATGACAGCTATGTATTTCAATTATGTCAAAAAGTATCTGGACAAATAATACCAACTCTTTATTTAGATATAAAAGCCTATATATACACTTGGCTTTAAAGCACAAATACAAATACTAAATAAGTCCTTACCAACTTCGGAACCTCCGGATGTATAAATTTTGCCTTCTGCAGCACACGCAGCAAGGCTGTCTCGAGGTGTTGGAGGGCCCAGTTTGGAATACCAGCTATCCTTAACGACATTATAACAGTCCATTCGCTTTATAGGGAAAAGCTGGGAGCCACCCAAAATGTAAACTACATTGTCCCAAAACACGCATGCTGCATCTCTTCGTTTTTCAAAGGGGCAGCGGATGTCTGTCCAGCTATAATCCTGTAATAGGAAAGGACAGGAAGCTTTCAATGACGGAAAAATATAACTGAAAAGGAGGAAGCAAAGATACAGTTGAGAACATACAAAACATAAGAATATGTTAGTTTATCAGTATATATAAGAATGTTGGGCTTGAAACTATTATCTAATTTTGTGTGATTTCTTCTTCAGAATGTTGGTTAATTGTGGCAGAAGGCAAGAGGAAGACAGAGATGGCTTTGGGTCTTTTCTGGCTCTAAAATAAACTATAATACATTTGCATTCATCGCTACCACCCAGTCTTCTATTCCTTCTGTTACTGAGGATAATAACACAAGAAAATTCTAAAATAAGTAGTTTTGTTAAAGACTTAAAAAAAAAGAAATATGTGCATCCCTTCTTTGCCAGATGTATAGTGATGTAAAGAGTGGATAATTTGAAGCTTAACTGCCATTAGCTTACTGATGTCTAAAGACAGAAGGCATTTTGTAGACTTCTGAGAGATATTTTTTGTAAATATTCAGTTGAGTCAGTATAGTCAGCCAGACTCTTAAAGCTGTGATATTTGTGATATACTTGGATAATCTGAGTAATCTGGAAGCTCAAACTTTTCCTTCTCAATGAGAAGAAATGAGCGCCTATCAGCACTTCACAAAAAAGGCTGCTCACAGCACCACCACTTTTTGTTTGAAGCCCGTGCCTGTCTTCTATGAAAATATGTGGGGGAATGCTTCCAAAGTTACAGCTTGTTGGATCCTCCCCCTTTTAAAGCAAGGAAGCTACAGTGTTCTGGCTGCATTCTGAAAATGGCTGAAAATAATCAGGGTCAGACTGAAATCCAGACAATTCCCAATCTTATCAAGCAAAGCACTGTGTGTGATTGATTAATGCTGAGTTCCTTTTGGGAAAATCTGACTGATAGCTATTATGCTAGCTCATCAAAGCATCATAGGACATAAGAAATGATCTCTTCAGGAAAAAGAGCACCTGATGTAGAGTATCTTGACTCCCAGTAATGATAAACATTCTGCTTCTTAGGTGACTAGAGAAACAGAGCCTTAATCCCTTTTTTATTCTCAAAGTAGGGTCTACTGAGTCCCCATGGGCTACTCAGTGGTATGTTTATTGGTAGGCACACAAAACTGTAGGATAAACGTCATCCTGAAATGTCAGTTTTATTCAATGGATTTGAAAAACTGAGGAAGAATATTTTAGAAATTTGTTTCCTTAGGGAAACTATATAGTACAGAATGAAAAAAAGTAAGCAATAGAATATTCTACAGGGAGCAATATCTCAAAAGCAAACAAAGTTAATCTCTTACGTATTATGCAAATTACTCATAATTCCTACCTGACCAGGTTGAATAGCAGAGAAATACAATTTTATTAATGATGTTATATTTAGTGAACCTCAAGTCTTGCCACTCTTATACCCAATTTATTTGATATTAGAAAATAATATGCAAACGATTCCAAAGATATCTTTAAGAACATGTTTCGAAGCTCTTCCTTAATTTCAGGATGAGAAAGTTGGTCAGACATTCTTTGAAATGGTGTCTAACATCTGGTACTCTTCAAAATAAAAAGAGCTACCCATGTAGATGCTCGAACTAAGAAAACAAAAATGCTACTTCTTTTAGCTCAATGAACTACATAGATACTACGACATGGGGTTCAGAAGAGTGAAGTAATTTGAAAGAGCTTGGTAACAATAGTTCTAACCTTCCAGTACTACTCAAGGACCTGAGTAGGGAATGGATGATCATTAAGTCATACAGGGCTAGGTTATGCTTCATACTCAAGAATTAAATTGCTCTCTCAGAACTCTTAAGTCCAAGGGAACTGATTAGCTAGTGTGTATGCAGGGTGTGTGTGAGACACAGGAATAGGCACATGCTTCTATCTACTTGCAATTTGGGCTCTGATTTCTCTAGAAGTCTTCAAAGTTCTTAAATCTTTTCTAACTCTTCCACTATACATGTTAAACACTATGCTTGATAAGTATTAGCCATATATAATATTCTGCCTAAGAGTTCATCCTCTAGGCAGATAAGTGAAATGATCTTTCTTTGCAAGAATTTCTACCTACAATGAAAAATAAGACTTCATTTCACATAAACAGTAATGTTTTATACTTTGGCTCGTTATATGTATCTGTCAGGTGTTAAATGCACCTGTATCATCTGGCTTAGATTGTATGCAGGGGAGTTTATGGTATTTTTTCCTGGGTGTATATGGGCCAACCTCCCTTGGAAATATGCCCAATTCCTTCAATCTACGCTTCATCCAAAGTAGAGAATGTGATTTAACATCTGCCCTTTAATAACTTATACTATATAAGTTATATACTGTCTAGGAGATGTGCGTAGTTGAAGAAGCAAGCAGAGAGGGGAAAACAACAGATGGGAAGTCAGGCCTGTCCGCTTAGTGGATATGAGTGCCAGGTCTTATTGCACTGACGGGACCACTCCCAATCCTGTAGGTGGAGGAAGAATTACTTATGGCTCTCTGCACACATGGACTGTGGGCAAGGTAAAAGCACATGGAGCTTTCATGTTAGCAACAGATGGATGACTAGCACTAGAGTCACACTGTATATGTGTGAGCAGGAAATTGTTACCCTAAAAATATAACTTAATTCAGTTAAGTTTTATTATCCATTCTAGGCAAAGTTGGCTTAAACTCAACATTCAAAACACTAAAATCATGGCATCTGGTCCCATCACTTAATGGCAAACAGATGGGGAAATAATGGAAACAGTGACAGACTTTATTTTTGGGGGCAGCAAAATCACTGCAGATGGTGACTGCAGCCATGAAATTAAAAGACGCTTGCTCCTTGGAAGGAAAGTTATGACCAACTTAGCATATTCAAAAGCAGAGACATTAATTTGATGACAAAGATGTATCTAGTCAAAGCTATGGTTTTCCAGCAGTCATGTATGGATGTGAGAGTTGGACTATAAAGAAAGCTGAGCGCCGAAGATTTGATGCCTTTGAACTGTGGTGTTGGAGAAGACTCTTGAGAGTCCCTTGGACTGCAAGGAGATCCAACCAGTCCATTCTAAAGGAGATCAGTCCTAAATATTCATGGGAAGGACTGATGCTGAAGCTGAAACTCCAAAACTTTGGCCACCTGATGGCAAGAACTGACTCATTGGAAAAGACCCTGATGCTGGGAAAGATTGAAGGCAGGAGGAGAAGGGGATGACGGAGGATGAGATGGTTGGATGGCATCATTGACTCAATGGACATGAGTTTGAGTAAGCTCTGGGAATTGGTGATGGACAGGGAAGCCTGGCATGCTGCAGTCCATGGGGTTGTAAAGAGTTGGACACACCTGAGTGAACTGAACTAGGCAAGGTTCTATGCTTAGATGCTGAGAAGATATGAAAATGAGAAAACTGGAAAAAACACAAGCAGAAGGATTTAAGTTTTGAAAAATCGTCTATGCATGCATCCCCACATACTATAGAGATACACCCAAGTATAAAGTCCTATCTTTCCTGGTCCCAGTCAACCTTTCTTGCCTCTGCTGTGATACATCACATTCTAGACTTTTTTCAGGATCAAGACTTTTTTTGCAAGCTTCTCTGATTACCTTTTTCTGAATTCCTACCACACTGAAGTCTGGAGTTGACGACAGAGCACTTCATTACATGTTGTGATTTTTCAGCTGTAGGACACTGCTACAGGAAGTGAAAAGCTTCCTGAGTTGATAGGATGTAGTATTTTTCTTCAAATGCCTTAAGGCAAAAATATCAGCCTGATATTTTCCTTAAAAGAAAAGTTTGATTTTATATAATCTGCATTCTGAAAACACATGAATCCTCAAATAACAGAAACACTACACATGTAAATTTTAATAAGATATGCAAAATGCAGTATGAAAAAAACTTTTTAAAAATAAAGATTTGAGAACTTTATTTTGTATCATTTTGAGAGAAAATCAAGCAAAACTAGGGGAGAAAGGTTTATGCCAGATGCCACAGCATTCCTAGACATAGTTTCATGAAAAGTACACCTATATCTAAATTCCTTTTTTAAAGGAAAAAGTTAGAATCCATTCAGTTAATATTTTGTATGCTTTTGCTTTTTATGAAAAAATTTAACAATTAAGATATATTCATACTTAGGATTAAATATATTCTTTTCTTTCTGTTTCTATCTATCTAAACTCTATCAGTAAGTTCCCCTCAAAGTTCCATGAAGCTTGCTGGACAAATCCATCCCAGAGGGATCTCTTCTTCTCAGACCACCACTGCTGTCATTATCTATTTTGTACTGAGAGTTAATTCTGAGGTGCGTTGATAAGGAGTCTGGGGCCCTCCTTATACAAATGTTTTCCTTTTTCTACATTCCTTCACGTTATCACATAAGATGGTTTTTTTCTTCAGATCTGAGTTGTTATGGCAACAATCTATTTTACCTAAGACCAACTTTATTCAAGCCCAGAACTAATGATTACACAACAAAACAACTCACCTTGCTCAATGGTATGTTTTTCCTTAAGCTCTGTAATGATTATATTCTTTGGAACTCTGCATCCAAATGGGTCTATCCTTTTCTCCTTTGCCTTTCACTTCTCTTCTTTTCACAGCTATTTGTAAGGCCTCCTCAGACAAACATTTTGCCTTTTTGCATTTCTTTTTCTTGGGGATGGTCTTAATCCCCTCCTGTACAGTGTCCATCCATAGTTCTTCAGGCACTCCGTCTATCAGATCTAATCCCTTGAGTCTATTTCTCACTTCCACTGTATAATCATAAGGGATTTGATTTAGGTCATACCTGAATGGTCTAGTGGTTTTCCCTACTTTCTTCAATTTAAGTCTGAATTTGGCAATAAGGACCTCATGATGTGAGCCACAGTCAGCTCCCAGTTTTGTTTTTGCTGACTGTATAGAGCTTCTTCATCTTTGGCTGCAAAGAATATAATCAATCTGCTTTGGGTATTGACCATCTGGTGATGTCCATGTGTAGAGTCTTCTCTTATGTTGCTGGAAGAGGGTGCTTGCAAACTCTATTAGCCTTTGTCCTGCTTCATTTTGTACTCCAGGCCAAATTATATCAAGAACAGAAAGGAGAGATAAGAAAGCCTTCCTCAGTGATCAATGCAAAGAAATAAAAAAAACAATAGAATGGGAAAGACTAGAGATCTCTTCAAGAAAATTAGAGATACCAAAGGAATATTTCATGCAAAGATGGGCACAATAAAGGACAGAAATTGTACGTGGTCATGTATGGATGTGAGAGTGGGACGTGAAGAAAGCTGAGTGCCAAAGAAGTGATGCTTTTGAACTGTGGTGTTGGAGAAGACTCTTGAGAGTGCCTTGGACTGCAAGGAGATCCAACCAGTCCATTCTGAAGGAGATCAGCCCTGGGATTTCTTTGGAAGGAATGATGCTAAAGCTGAAACTCCAGTACTTTGGCCACCTCATGCCAAGAGTTGACTCATTGGAAAAGACTCTGATGCTGGGAGGGATTGGGGGCAGAAGAAGAAGGGGACAACAGAGGATGAGATGGCTGGATGGCATCACTGACTCAATGGACGTGAGTCTGAGTGAACTCCGGGAGTTGGTGATGGACAGGGAGGCTTGGCGTGCTGCGATTCATGGGGTCGCAAAGAGTCAGACACGACTGAGCGACTGAACAGAAGCAGAAGATATTAAGAAGAGGTGGCAAGAATACACAGAAGAACTATATTAAAAAGATCTTCATGACTCAAATAATCACGATGCTGTGATCACTCACCTACAGCCAGACATCCTGGAATGCAAAGTCAAGTGGGCCTTAGGAAGCATCACTGTGAACAAAGCTAGTGGAGGTGATGGAATTCCAGTTGAGCTATTTCAAATCCTAAAAATTGATGCCGTGAAAGTGCTGCGCTCAATATGCCAGCAAATTTGGAAAACTCAGCAGTGGCCACAGGACTGGAAAAGGTCAGCTTTCATTCCAATCCCAAAGAAAGGCAAGGCCAAAGAATGCTCTAACTACCACACCATTGCACTCATCTCACAGGCTAGCAAAGTAATGCTCAAGATCCTCCAAGCCAGGCTTCAACAGTACGTGAATTCCAGATGTTCAAGCTGGATTTAGAAAAGGCAGAGGAACCAGAGATCAATTGCCAACATCTGTTGGATCGTCGAAAAAGCAAGAGAGTTCCAGAAAAACATCTACTTCTGCTTTGTTGACTATGCCAAAGCCTTTGACTGTGTGGATCACAACAAACTATGGAACATTCTGAAAGAGATGGGACTACCAGACCACCTGACCTGCCTCTTGAGAAATCTGTATGCAGGTCAGGAAGCAACAGTTAGAACTGGACATGGAACAGACTGGTTCCAAATAGGAAAAGGAGTACGTCAAGGCTGTATATTGTCACCCTGTTTATTTAACTTATATGCAGAGTACATGATGAGAAACACTGGGCTGGATGAAGCACAAGCTGGAATCAAGACTGCTGGAAGAGATATCAATAACCTCAGATATGCAGATGACACCACCCTTTTGGCAGAAAGCAAAGACGAGCTAAAGAGCCTCTTGATGAAAGTGAAAAAGGAGAGTGAAAAAGTTGGCTTAAAACTCAACATTCAGAAAACTAAGATCATGGCATCTGGTCCCATTACTTCATGGCAAATAGATGGGGAAACAATGGAAACAGTGACAGACTTTATTTTGAGGGGCGGCAAAATCACTGCAGATGGTGCCTGCAGCCATGAAATTAAGACGCTTGTTCCCTGGTAGGAAAGCTATGACCAACCTAGACAGCATATTAAAAAGCAGAGACATTACTTTGCCAACAAAGGTCCGTCTAGTCAAGGCTATGGTTTTTCCAGTAGTCATGTACAGATGCGAAAGTTGGACTGTAAAGAAAGCTGAGTGCCGAAGAATTGATGCTTTTGAACTGTGGTGTTGGAGAAGACTCTTGAGAGTCCCTTGGACTGCAAGGTGATCCAGCCAGTCCATCCTAAAGGAAATCAGTCCTGAATATTCATTGGAAGGACTGATGTTGAAGCTGAAATTCCAATACTATGGCCACCTGATACAAAGAACTGACTCATTGGAAAAGACCCTGATGCTGGGAAATATTGAAGGCAGGAGGGGAAGGGGACGACAGAGGATGAGATGGTTGGATGGCATCACCGACTCAGTGGACATGAGTTTGAGTAAGCTCTGGGAGTTGATAATGGACAGGGAGGCCTGTCGAGCTGCAGTCCATGGGGTTGCAAAGAGTGGGACACTGAGCTGAATTGAACTGAATGATTATATAACAACAATGTATCTTGTCGAGGACAATTTCTCCTTCTTACTAGGAACCTTCTGACTAATCATGTTATTTTAAGACTTATGTTGTGGGAGTGGGCCTGGTAAGACTATTGTTAGCAACCAGTTGAAGAAGTATATAAGGTCTTGATAAGACTGAGTGGGACACTCTGCCTCCTTCTGATGTCTATATCAGAAGCTTTCTCCATCCCTTTTTCACTGTAATAAAACTCTGCTACACAAAAGCTCTGAGTGATCAAGCCTCGTCTCTGGTCCAGAAGCTAAATTCTCTTCTTCAGAGATCACGAATCTGACACGGTTCAAGGTAAGCTATCAGTATCACGACTTTTAAGTAGTTACATTCAGTGGCTGCTTCAGTGACCTCAGCCTCCGTCTTCTCTAACTGCTTCAAGGTTGTGTACACCTCATACACTTTGAGTGTGAGGGACAGGACTGATATATATCCTTCACAATCCCCGCTGCTGCCCAACCCCAAAATTTCAAATTCTGGTTAAACTGCACTTTACAACCAGCTGACTGTACAATACACTGTCGTACAATCTGTTGTCATTTATAACAACTGAAGTTAATTATCTCTTATACTGATTACCGATTTTCAAAGAAAATCATCACAAGAAACCTATCTGAGCATGATTTTAGAATAATAGTTCTTACTGTGCCTTGGGATCATCATATGAACAATTACCAAAGGTAGCCAATAGTAATTTCCAAGTGACAAGATATAGTAAAAATAGTGATAATTTCTTTCACTCCTGGTTGGCTTTCTTCAGCCTGACTCTTGCCCCCCTAGCATTGCATTTATGTACCCACTACCCTCTAGCTAATTCCAGGATGACTAGAATCCTTCAAAACACCACATAGACTTATCTTCCCCAGTCTCCTTATCCTTTCCCACCTAGGGCCCTCAATCAAATGCCTACAACTTTGTTTCTGTCTTCTCTCAGTCTTTTAAGGGGACTCCTCTGTTAACTGGTAATAATTATGGCTGACTGTGGCTTATGAGAGTGACTCTGAAGTCATCCCTCCCATGGTGAGTCGTATTTTCACCAAGGTTTCTTGCAGACACAGTGATTAAACACAAAAGGAACTGATCCCTGAAGCGGGAAACTTCAGGTACCACACCTATGTGTGGTACAAGGGCTGTGAGGCTGACTTTAGAACAAAACTACAAAAGTATGTTATGGAGATGCTTATAAGGAAAAAAAAAAGAGGCTATCAATATTCCCATTTTGGAAAACATTCTAGGAAGGCACTCTACTGAGAATTCACCTCAGAATGTGTTGCAGTCTCTTCTATCTGAACTTGAGGACCACCAAACTGCCTGCAAACAAGCAGGTGTGAGAAATACCTAACGTGCATAAGCTGCAAAGAACACTGGTTTTACCACTGTTACCTATTATACTGACAACTAAGAACGTTTAAAGGACACCCATGGTGACCCATACTTGTCTTCCAGCAATGTCAGTCCCTGGGGGATACAGCTATGGGTCCAACCCACCTGGGATTACTGCTGTCCTTTGTGGAGATTCTGTTCTGACAGATGCTCCTGATCATTTCAGCAGCACTCCCTCTTGGACTTCAGTACACTACTTGTACAACACTCTGCTGGTGACAAACACCACTGATGCACTCTTACAAAACTTCTCTAATTTTTTAATAACATTTTCCGACTGAGCGACTTCCTTTCACTTTTCACTTTCATGCATTGGAGAAGGAAATGGCAACCCACTCCAGTATTCTTGCCTGGAGAATCCCAGGGATGGGGGAGCCTGGTGGGCTGCCGTCTATGGGGTCGCACTGAGTCGGACACGACTGAAGCGACTTGGTAGTAGTAGTAGTATAAGGTTTATACTTCTTTTACGCACAAGTCTTTTAAAATCATATGCAACATATAATCGCCAAGTTCCACCTTGATGATAGTATAGGACCGTCTCCGTACGCATTGGGCCAGACACTAAGCTCAGTGATGAGTCTACTTCAGAGTTGTGAGCAGGAAAAGGTACTTAGAGGCAATTCTCTGGTGGTCCAGTGTTAGGACTCCATTCTCTCATTGCCGAGGGTCCTGGTAGGGGAACTAAAAGTCCCACAAGCTGTGCGGTGAAGCCAAAAGAAAAAGATACACAGCATAAACCTTTTGAATCTGATGATTCTGTAAAACATGGCACCACTGGTTTTCTACCTCTGCAACCAGACCTGGTCCTCACCGTGTTGTTCTTACTCCTTGTCTGGTTTTAGCAGGGTATTATGCAGAATCCCTTTTTCTCTGAGGCAGAGTCTCTGTCTCCACCATGTGAAAGTGGTGAGCCAAGACCCCTACAAAGTTTTAAGCCCTCAAAGCTTATCATTTCACTGACAGGAATAGTCCAAATAATCTGGTCAATTAAGTCAACTTTTATTTTGGCATCAGTATTATAAAACATTCCCATGCTACAATTGAGAACACAAATTCTGAGAACAGAGCACTGGATTCAGACAAATAACTCTTCAATAATCATTAAACACTTGATAAATATCAACAGGGACAGTGGGGAAGGGGAAGAGGAGACTCAGCAGAATTCTCAAAGGATGACAAGAACAGTATCATTTCAATTCAATATATAGCAACCCAAGATTTCTACTACTTTATCTACTTATCTACTAGAAAAAAAATATTTTTTCTTATCATCTTTCAATCAGCAATTAATATAAATATTTGCTGCTTCTCATGAGTGATATCCAAGGAATATCTAAAGACAACACTTTATAGGGATACTGCTTAATTCTAGATAATTCAATTAAGTAGTATTGCTTAAATTGTGTCTTTGAAGGAGATCAATTCAGTGAAAATAATCATTTGGGACAGGTATAGGACACATATCAATGGGTTCCATTAAGGATAGTTAAAACCATTTTAACATCTCTGAAAATATTAAATTCAAGAATTTTAAAACAATTCCTATACAGTATTTATTATTAAGCAGTCTACTTGAAATGGAAAATGAAATAATGTTCACTTTGGAGATTCAAGGTAAATAATAACTTAGAGAAATCAGCCTCCCGACTTTTAATATTAGAAATAATAATCAACTTATATCAAAATATTAAGAGTAAATGGTGAAAATTTTTAAGATGTAGTTTTAGTAAAAAGAAAGGAGAGGGTGGAACTTCCAACAGAAATATTTAATAAATATTATAATGGGGGTGCTAACAGTGTTAACATTAGGAAATGAGTAATAATTGATGGAATAAGAATGTTTTTATTGGTAGTTATATCCTCAATTATTTAAATATTTCCACTATAAATCTAAGAACTTGTGATTGAGTATACAGAAGAGCACCAAGTATGTGCCATTTATAAGAGCAAAGCAAGACATCAAATGAGATTTCTGAAGTTACAGTCTCATTTCCAGGCTTGTGCAGCACACTCATCTTTTTTCAACTGTTCAATAAAAAAAAAAAAAAAAGAATCAAGGAAATTGTTACAACTACAGGCCAGAAACAAGTGCTAGTAGTCATTCCATATTTGCCTTACTCTAAAAACAATGCTGTCTCCCAAGTGAAATCAGTATTCTCCTTGTACCTCTGTACATCAAAACAGACATCTACTAAAAGATAAAGTATTTACCAAAATATACTTTAATTGGGTTTTTAACTGTCAAAATCGACACCAAAGTTAGGAGGGTGTAACTATCATCAACACCTGAAAGCTGTGGTTCATAGAATTATAATTTAAGCTCCTGTGACTTTAGATTTTTCTTGGGGAAAAAAAGAACTGATAAGTTTCCTGCTCCTGACTCAGAAGGATCCTGAAAAATTAAAAAGCAGTGAAATTAAATAGCCACTGAAATGTCAACAGTCTTAACATTACTTGTATGAAATAGATGTGTAGGTGTATCAACCTGTTAAGCACACTGACATTGTGCTTACTGCACTGTGTTGCACAGGCCATCAAGCTTTATGGTACCTGCCATTCACTCAGTCTTCTACTAAGGAAGGAAACTAAATGTCTTCAGGTAAAAAAAAAATCAGCCTATATTCTGACTGTAGATATATGACCCAAAAGCCAGTCACAGGGACAGTCTAAATATAATGATATTTAACCAAACTAACCTGCCACTCCTTCCCTGGAGGTCTTTTTGGTATCTGGCAGCATATATCTTCTGTGGGTTATGGCAGAAAGTGAAGAAGAACTAAAGAGCCTCTTGATGAAAGTGAAAGAGGAGAGTGAAAAAGCTGGTTTAAAATTCAACATTCAAAAAACCAAGATCATGGCATCCGGTCCCATCACTTCATGGCAAATAGATGGGGAAACAATGGAAACAGTGACAGACTATTTTTGGGGGCGGCAAAATCACTGCAGATGGTGACTGCAGCCATGAAATTAAAAGATGCTTGCTCCTTGGAAGAAAAGCTATGACCAACCTAGACAGCATATTAAAAAGCAGAGACATTACTTTGCTGACAAAGATCTATCTAGTCAAAGCTATGGTTTTTCCAGTAGTCATGTATGGATCTGAGAGTTGGACTATAAAGAAAGCTGAGCGCTGAAGAATTGATGCTTTTGAACTGTGGTGTTGGAGAAGACTCTTGAGAGTCCCTTGGACTGCAAGGAGATCCAACCAGTCCATCCTAAAGGAAATCAGTCCTGAGTATTCATGGGAAGGACTGATGCTGAAGCTGAAACTCCAATACTTTGGCCACCTGATGCAAAGAACTGACTCATTGGAAAAGACCCTGATGCTGGGAAAGATTGAAGGTGGGAGAAGGGGACGACGGAGGATGAGATGGTTAGATGGCATCACCGACTCAATGAACATGAGTTTGAGCAGACTCCAGTAGTTGGTGGACAGGGAAGACTGGCGTGCTGCAGTCCATGGGGTCGCAAAGAGTCAGACACGACTGAGCAGCTGAACTGACTGGTGACTCTTGATTGTTGCATCAGGGCCAGGTTCCGGTCTCCTCACTGGACCAGACTGAAGCAACCACTAAAACCTGGTTTATAGCTTACACTCTGGCTAGTGTGTATTTCTGTTACTATCTACCCAAGATCATTAGATGGAATTTCTTTTCAACTGACAGAAAAGATAAAGTTATTTCATAGTCTGACTTCAAGATCTCTAGACTAACTCTATGCTATGATCTCAGCTGCAGGAGCCCTGGTCTATCTCACCTTGCCAAAGGTCTCCTATGTGGATGCCTATAACATTGATCAGTTCTGGAAACAGAAATGAACGGAAAATAGAAGGGATCCCACATGTCTTGGGAAGACAAGTGTTTCTCAAAACAAAAGTTATCCTAAAGTATGGTGTTGCTCGCAACAGAGTTCCTAGATGTCCACAGGTCTGCAGCAAGGGTTGGCAAACTGCAGGCTAAATCCAACCGACTGTTTCTGTAAATAAAGTTTGATTGGAATGCAGCCATACCCATGTTTTAATGTATTATTTATGGCTGCTTTCTGGCTACAGCATCAGGTTGAGCAGTTATAGCAAAGACTATGTAGACTATAAAATTCAAGTGTTTATTATCTCTTTTAGAAAAAGTTAGCCAAGCCCTGATCTATATCATGTTGGTATAACCTCTTGGAAATGAAGGACAGCTTGTTGCCCCAAGCATCTTCTAACACTTTACAAATGACACATATCCTGTGTTTGGGTGTCCTACATTTACACTCTAACTGGGCAAACCAAAAAGCTGCCAGTTGTGAGCAGAACCTGGAGCAGCTTTCTAAGTGGGACAGGTGAAAAAGTACAGCTCAGCTGCTCAGGCTAGCCTGTGACCCTAGGGCATTGAGTTGCTGCTTATAACTTGAGGCATGTCCCAATACGACCACAGAGCACACCCCTGGGATTCTAGAGCAGGGCCAACCTACTTTAGGCAGGTACCATTTTTTCAGGAAATAGCTCCTGGCTGGCCACTAGGGTCTGACAGACAGCAAATGTCTGACACCAAGGGAAACCAGGTGAGCATATCGTTAACCCATTTTGAATAGTGTTACCTGACCTACCACATCACCAATAGCATGGTTTCGATCCATGATCTAGTATTTAGACACAGAACTGGGCTTTTGGAGGTCTCAAAGGCACAGAACATCCAAATAGGATAATCACAACCCTTCCTCAGTAGGCTTCTCCCTCACCCAGGGTTATGTCTTCTTGGAGGTGGTCTTTCCACATCAGCTGACAAATTTGAGAGACCTGAGCTTGGTTCATCTGTGACAGTACTAGCCAAAAGTACTAGCTTAAGCATTATAGTCCCTTCAGGAATGGTACTGAGGCATAATACAGAAAAGACATATCCTGATATGGCAGATTTTCAAGCAGTTCCTTTAATTGTTCATTATGTCATTCCGTACAGGAAGCCTCAGGTCAGTTTTTTATCAAATGTCAGACAGTGACTAATGGTTTACCCAGATGGTTACACCTGAAATAAGCAAAAATGAAAAAAATGCTGACAAGGAGATTTGAGAAAGGATAATGTAGAAGCCCGCCCCACCCCGTTCTCCCAAAAGGAAACAAATTTGAGTCCCACATGAATTCTTACTGGAGTGCCCACAGCTGCAGCAAAGTCTCAGTAATCATGTGGTTAGGACTGTGTCTGCATCTTTCCTCCCCAGTGTGATGCTTGCTCAGTGGGCTTGAGTGACTACAGTGCAGTGATAGATGCATGCATTATCTACATAAGTCAGTGGCTACAGAAGTTAGTGAGCCTTTATGAGAATGGATACATGTATATGTATGGCTGAGTCCCTTTGCTGTTCACCTGAAAATGTCACAACATTGTTAATCAGCTATACTCCAATATAAAATAAAAAGTTAGGAAAAAAACAACAAAAAAAACAGCTAATGGCCCTTCCTTACCTGAAGCCTACGTGGCTATCCACTACTGGCTAGCACCCACTTTGTGGGCAATACTGACCGATTCTAAGAAGCTGATTTGTTATCATACCTTGAGGGAACCAGTTAGTTACCTAATGCCATGCTAACTACACTGGAACCGTCCCATTATTGAAGGGACAAAGCTCCGTCCTCATTGGAATTGATATTTATTCTGGATTTGGACTGGCCCACGCTGTCTTTTGCACTCTTGACAACACTACCCTATGTGTATCACCACTATCGTATTATATAGAAAGCCTCCAAGGACCCACTTCTCAGAGAAAGTAGTATCAGAAGTATCCTGATGTAAAAAGGATGCTCTGGACTCATCCAGGTATCTATCATCGACAAAAAATGGGCCTATAAGATGATGAAAGAGATCGTTAAGTGCTGAGACTCAACATCAGTTATGGGTACCATCTTGCAAGGTCAGGTGCTATCTTTTTAGGATAATGGTATTATGTGTTCTGCTTGGCCAGTATATGTAGCAATAGCAAAATATAGTATTATCTCTCCAATAGCCAAAAATCACAGGTCTAAGAAACAAGAGGTAGAAATATGAATGGACTTTCTCATAATCTATTTTTAAAAATTGTGTTCCTAGACCTATGACTCAAACTCTGCTGCCCAAATGGCATAATGTAAAACACATTAAAATTGGAATAATATCTAGATGGTTGGGGAAAGGTAATTTTATCTTTTTCCTCATGATGGTCTACATTTTTCACATTTTCTAGAAAGACTGTATTATTTTATATTCAAACATAATTACTAAAGGGGAAAAAAAAAACCCATAGCTCCAGAAGCAGATTTTCATTGAAAATGGCACATAAGTAAAGCAAGGAGTGGAGATGAATGCAAGGAGTTCCCAACAAATTAGAAGAACTGCTTTCCCTTTTCTTTGATAATGGTTACTATGTAGCACTCCAGAGCAGTCACAGAGACATTTGAAATCTGACTAAGCCTCAGTTTCCTTATTTGTAAAATGAGATATAACTCTGTATCTTATAAGATCTATGAAAGAACACCATAAATTATAACATCTCTGAGTCATTACTATCCCTGGTAGGTGCCAGTCTATCTGCTCAGTGCTTTTAGAAACAAAAACAAGGATAAAAGTTAGTTACCTTTGGGTTAAAATATCTACAAGACTGTGGTTGGGAGCCTCCAAACAGGGCTATGCGGTAGTCATGTTTCTTCCTTCTGGGCCTTGTGCCTTCTACCAGTTCTTCTCGATCCTCTGGAGAAAGGAGATGATACCTCATGCCACCTATAGAAAAATACATGACAACTCTTCAAGAACTTCAGGCACTTTAATACTTACTTTGAAAAGGAAACAAACAAAACAGTGCTCTTATTTCTGTAACCATTTTTTTTCCCTATCATCTCTCTAACATTTATGGAAAGAGTGAGGGGGAATGAGGCAGGAGAAATGTATAATAATCTGAGTGCTAATCAATTTATCATTCTCCGTCATCACCTTAATGCTAAGATTGTCCTACCCACTTAGTAAATATCAGTGAATCATCTGGCTTTTCAAGCAACAGCAGCCATAATATTAATTATTGAAATTCAGATCTCCTAACCCAGCAGTTCTCAATCTTCACTGTACATTAGAGTCACCTAGAAAATCTCAGAAACTATCGCTGGGGCCTACCTCAGCAGAGTTAAATCGAAACCTCTGGTGAAAGGGTGGAAGCACCGGTACCGCCCCTTGCTGCTAAGTCACTTCAGTCGTGTCTGACTCTGTGTGACCCCATAGACAGCAGCCTACCAGGCTCCTCCATCCATGGGATTTTCCAGGCAGGAGTACTGGAGTGGGGTGCCGTTGCCTTCTCCGTATATGTGGTTAAAAGATCAGCAACTTCATTACCTGGGAACTTGTTAGAAATCCGAATCCCAGAGCTACTGAATTAGAATCTGCATATTTAACAAAATCCGAAAGTAACTCAGATGCACATAAAACTTGGAGAAGTACTTACTGCTTAGATGATCCTAAAATGCAATGAGGATTCATAACTATTGTGATCTAAAATCTTTCAGCAATTACTTAATTTTGCCAAGTCAAGGGACATTCAGCAATTAAAAACTTTTAAGATGTCATTTCAAATCAGTGTGGGAAAAGTAGATTATTCAATAAATGATGATAGACAGTGATATGAAGAAAATACCTAACTTCATATTTTACTCTAAAGCAAATTCCAAATCAATAGAATATTTTTAAATGTTTTAAAGCCTTATAAATGAACTAAAGAAAAACAGTTAAAGTTAAAAAAAATATAGGCCCAGAATGAGGAAGCCTGAAAGTGAAAGTGAAGCCACTCAATCGTGTCGGACTCTTTGCAACCCCATGGACTGTAACCTACGAGGCTCTTCCGTCCATGGGATTTTCCAGGCAAGAGTACTGGACTGGGTTGCCATTTCCTTCTCCAAGGGATCTTCCCAACCCAGGGAATGAACCCAGGTCTCCTGCATTGCAGGCAGACACTTTACCATCTGAGCTACCAAGGAAGCCTAAGAAAAGACAAATAACACAGAACCTAAAAAAAAAAAATTAGAACTACATAAAATTTTAAGTTAAATTATTTTATGGCAAAAATAAAAAATAAAAAGACAATGACAGGATTTCCCTGGTGGTCTAGTGGCTAGGACTGTACTCCCAATGCAGAGGGACCAGGTTTGATTCCTCATCTGGGAACTAGATCCCACATGCAGCAAATAAGACCCAGTGCAGTCAAAAAAATAAGTAAATGTTAAACGAAAGAGACAATGACAAACTAGAAAAGAATTTATAAATCATATAAAAGACATATAAAAGATACTCAATAATATTCAGATGATCAAATAACAGAAAGTTAGATCATGTATCTGAACAAAGTTCATAGAAAAAGAACTAATTACAAATAACTCTGAAACATATGAAAAGATGCTCATGTGCTCTAGTCAGAGAAACACAAATTAAAATCAAAGTTTCTCATACATCAGACTGCACAAGATCAAACTATCTAGAACACGGTATGATAAAGGAAGCAGCAGTCTCCTACACTCCTGGTGGAGACGTTGATGAGTGCAAATTATCTGTGAAATTATTATTTCATACCTTTTAGCCAGAAATTTCCCCCTTTAGGATTTTATCAACCTAAAGTTCACTGTCAGGGAAGTGGTTAAAAATTATGGTTATCCACACAATAGAACATTAAATATGGTTATTGAGATGAACAAGGAAGGGTAATATGTACACACAGGATGAATTCCAAGAAATAATGTGGAATGAAAAAAAAGCAAGATGGGAAAATTCCCTGGTTGGGGAACCAAGATCCCACAAGCTGACAGGAAGGCAGGCAAGGGAGAAAGAAAGACATAGAAGAGTACACAGAGTGTGACTTTATTTTAAAAATTTATATCTTTATTTATATATATTTATACATAATTTATACAAGCATGTGTCAATAAAGGACTGTGTATGCACAGACTCAAGACTTCTTTTAGAAGGATATACTAGATAATAATGGTTACCTCCAGTGAGACTTTTCACTATCTACCCTTGAACTGTGTATGATGTACAGTATTACTGGTCCAAAAATAAAATAATGTAAGCAATTTTCAATACATCCAGAAAACACTTCTGTTCATGATGCTGTGTTGCGCTTTTATAAGAGGAGTATAGAGAGAAGACAGTTTTGGATAACAGGTTGTGAATGAATGAAAATCAGTATCAATATTTCTAGCATTTCTTTCCACTTTAGAGCATTAGTAGATGCACTGTGCATTAGAACAGCTGGCACACTCAGCAGCCAAGACTCAGATGCCTACTCTCAGTCAGGGGTCCGCAAACCTGCTCCAGAGGGCCAGACAGCAAATATTCTGGGCTCTGTAAGTCACATTTGGTTTCTGTCATATATTTTTGATTTGTTTTTTCACAATCCTTTACAACTGTGAAAAACCACTTTTCCTCATCCCCTCCTCTCCCACTCTAGTTGTAAGACTGTAGTTCTTAAAAGTGTAGCTCCCTGACTAGCAGCATCACTTGGAAACTTGTTAGAAATCCCAATTATTGAATGCTACCCCAGAACAGATCTTATGGGGTTTGAGAGCCACTGCTCTAGGAGGGCTTCACACAGGGTGGATGTGTCCTGCGGAATCTATGAACACAGTTCTCCCAACAACAGAACATAGGCAGTAGGGAAGGAGAGATTCAGGAGGGGAAGGTTCCAGACAACAGGCCATGGGTGCAACTGTACAACAGTTGCCAACTCTGGCCAACTGTGTCCACCCCTGGAGGAAGCACAGACTGTGGCTCCTTCACTGAGGGGCTGTTTCTCTCCCAGGACAGGGCTGAGGACAAGTTCTCTGGGACCTTTCCCTGAGAAGCCCCTTGCTCCTTAGGCTGATTCCTTTGGGAGTTAGTCCTTTGAGAGGCAGGTACTGTCATTTGAAGATTCTGAGTAAGAACTTGGTCTGACCCTTTGTGGTGGCTTTGACTATGATCTTCATTTTAGGACTCATTTTCTTTAGTTGTAAATTCTCTCCGTTTAGTTTTAGTCTACATTCCTATCATCTTTTCTGTTTTTCTTCTACCCTCAGAAGGCAGCCTGTAGGTCAGATGGTAGGAAGGTAACTGACAGTCTGAGGAAGGGAGGCCTTCTCTCCACTGAGCTTTATTCAGGCTTCAAAGCTGCATGTGCCTAGTCAAGGAATTTTAGAACTGTTCTTTATTAGAACAAGACAAAACAAAAAAAGAAAATGTAGCAAAGATTCCTGCTCAAGAGCCTAACCCCACACTTGGCTGGATTTCTGGAATAATGCCAATATTCTAAGTCAATTCAGAATCCACATAAGAACTAAGCACTATACTTTATTTAGACTGGCTAGTTTATCTTCAACAGCTTACTCCATGTGTGAATAAACAGATGCAAGTCTCCACCCAGTGAAACCAGAAATAGGACACAGCATGCAAATAGGGGTATAACAAAAAATCCGATATTAACATGTACGAAATCCACATAATGAAAGCACGAATCTAAAGGTGTCTTCTTGGTCTTGATTTTCTTTCACCTCCCTGTATTTAAAGAAACTAGGGACTACCTATGATCTACTTCTTTAAACTCCCTACACCTTGGTTTCAAAGACAGCAGCTTGGGTGAACTCTCCTTTTCCAGTTCTTTTCCCATCACCCCTTAAGGGATATGTTCTTGATTCATACCCTTTTTTCCCCTCGACACCATAACTAGAACCAAAAGGTATTATACCATGCACTGTCTTATGCTATTGCCACTCACGAAAAATGTTTATTAGATATTCATCTCAGATATTTTTAGTAAATATAGAGCATTCCACTGTATGGATATATCATAATACTTTCCCAAACTAGGGGACAGTATTGGGTCAACTTACCCTAAAACCGTAATATTATTAACTAGTAGCCATGGGATAAGTCTAACAGAAATTTTACTTTACTTCCAAATCAAGGGAAAGTGATACTATTTAATAATCAGGTGGGTGCCTAAAGCCTGTGCTCTGCAACAAGAGATGCCACCACAATGAGAAGCCCAGGTGCTACAACTAGGGTAGTCCTCGTTCATCACACCTACAGAAAGCCTGCCCACAGCAATGAAGACACCGCTCAGCCAACCAGAAAAGAAACACATGAAAGGAGAACTAGTGAACTGGAATATAGATTTGAAGAAATCACCCCAAGTGCAACGAAAAGCTTAGAAATTATGGAGTGGAGAACTGACAACCTTTTTAATTAAAATTCCCGAAGAAGTTGACACTATTGGAAGAGAAAATGGCTGAGAGTTTTCCAAACTTGATGAAAAACATGGATTCCTCAGACTCGGGAAAATGAACAAACACTGAGCAGGATAAACACAAACAAATGTCCAGCTATATTTGATGCTAAACATCAAAACCAACAGAAACCCTTTTAAAAAGCCACAGGCAAAAAATGCACATTGTCTACAAAGAATGACAACTACACTGACAGGAGACATCAATAGTAACGATGGAGGTGGGGTGGAATATCTTCAAAGTACTGAGAGAAAATACATTCAACTTAGAATTACATGCCCAGTTCACCTTTAAGAACAGAGTAAAAGAAAAAAAAGATTTTTATATAACTAGTAACTGAAACAGTTTAAAATCAATAGACTGTCAGTGTATGAACTTTATAAAGGATGCTCTTCAGGAATATAGGGAGAAGGTCTAAGATAAAAGAAGAAATGGTGTGCAAAGAGATGGACAAATATGGATAAATTTAAATACTATTAAAAAAAATTAAGTCCCATTTGAGAAGTTAAAAAAAAAACCACTAAAATACAGAACAAAAAACATTTACTGTTTGCATTATTCTTCTTTATAGATTTAGGTACAGCTTAAATACACATACTAAATTTTAAAATAGCACTATAGCAATATTTGTCAAAATCCTCAAACTCTCAGGAAAAAAGCAGTAACTTTTATCAGTATCCGCTAGAAATAAGTTTAAAATTCAGGAAAACAAAAGTAATTTCTTAATTATAGACATCTCTTACCTACTCCACTCATATCCACCTATATACCCCAACACATGTATCCAACTAACGTCAAAAGCCAGGTCCATGGCTCTAGGTGAGAACTAAAGGTATTCCCATCAGCGTAAGGGAAAGACAAGGCTAATATTTATCACCACCATAGTTAATTGAACACCATTCAATTAAAAACTTATTCAATGCAATTAGGCAATATAACAAAAGAAAAAAGTATAAATATTAAGGGAGAAAACTAAAATCATTATTTGCAGATCATGAATTATTTCCCTAGAAAAAAGAAGTCCACTGAAATTAAAAAAAAAAAAAAAGATCAATAATGACTAAAGAAAAAAAAATACAATCACAATAGCAACAACAAAAATATCTGAAAATTTTTTTTCAAGAAATATAGAATGTAAGAAAATTACAAGTTCTCTAGGGACACACAACAATTTAAATGAAGTACAACAATATTTAAGGGCTTCCCTGGTGGCTCAGATGGTAAAATATCTGCCTGCAATGCAAAGATGAATCATTCAACAATGATACTGGGTTAGAATCTTGCCAAACATTTAGGAGGGAAAATAAAGCTATGCTCTTATTTATTCTGGGTGGCATGAGATTATTTCATATGTAATCAATCTCAGTTGCTTAAGAAAAAAAAAAAAGAAATCCATAAATGCACAAAAGGAAAATTTAGGAAATTTAAAAAAATCATCTTGGACCAAGAAAGACCCTTCCAAACGTATTTCTAAAGCTGGATATAAAGGAAAAGACTGATTAAGATTTATCAATACAAAAACAACTTGAGATTACACTTGCCATTTCAAGACGTTTTCTTTCCTCTCTCTTGAAAGCCACTCTCCAAAAACAAGGAAAGAAGAAGCAAACAAACTCTACCTCTGATAGTGCTAGAAGATTTGCAACTCCCAAAACAGTTAATGAAAACAGCTAGCAGACTGAATGTTAAACCTGAATAGTTATGGCAAGAGACACCAATGAGAAGCAAGCCAAATGATCCTGCAGAACCCTGGAATGATACAGAATACCCCAAAAGCTGGAGTGGGGATGAAATCAAGAGAACTCTAAAATTCTAAAATAAATGACCGCTGAATTGCCAGGTCTCCTTTCCCTACTGCAGTCAGATACCTATGCTTTTCCCACTATAGGAGACAGAAGGGTTGGTCTTTGGAGATTCTGAATCAGAGATGTCCAGATTCAGGGAATCACACAGAAAGCGGTATAAACTGAAAACAGGGATTAAGTGAAAGCCTTCAAGTCAAAATGCTCCCCCATTCAGTTCCCAAATGCCTCCAACCCAACTACCTGAGAAAATAACTACAGATAATGACCTTTGGGGGTCCCCAATTTAAAAACTGTCTGGCTATCCTGATTATCCTACAGTTTAGTCCAATAAATGAGAAGACCACTCACATACATAGTATTATCAATTTTATAATAACACACTCTTATAAATATGATTCACAGATGATATGAAATATTTGTTTTCAACAACAAAAAGAAAAAAAAAAAAACCAAAGGCAAAAAAAAGAAACCAAAGAAAAAAAGAAAAAAGGAAGGCAATACAGGAAATGCAGGCAAGATAAGAAAATATTAAAGGCATTATAATGCTACTCTGGAATAAGATATTATAGCCATGAAATAAGAGAATAAAACTCACAGAAATACAAAATAACTGAAATAAAAGTGCTAAAAGAAAAGGCTATTTCCAAGAAAATAGAAAAGGCAAAGATGGATAGGAGAGACAAGAAAAGATGACAGACTCAATCCCTAAAAAATCACAATATCAGCAATAAAGAACTGAGAAATCTGTGGCTGAATAGAGAATGCCAGTGTGATAACTAAAAAAAAGATGAAAACCAAGGTACATTACTGTGACCCTTCAAAATACCAGGGATTAAAAGAAAATAAAGTGTTACATGCTTACAAGGAGGCATACTAAATAAACTGGCATCAGATTTCTCAAAAGTAACACTGGAAGCTAGTAAACAATGGGAAATGCCTTAAAATTCTAACTGGAAATGATTTTTCAACATAATTCTATACCTAGTTTAACTATCCTTCAACATTTTATGATAAAATAAAGATGTGATTTGTCAAATTTCCAAATATTTACTGATCATATACTCTTTCTCAGGAAGCTTTTAAGGATATGTGCAATCAAACAGAATTTAGGAAGGGGAAGACGTGCGTTTGAGGAAAATAGTGAAATCTAACTTAGGAAAAGAGTGAAAGAACATCCCAGGATGGCAGAGAAGTCCCAGGATGAGAACTGTGTCTTAAGTTTACACCTACAATGCAAACACTTCATACTGAAACAGGCAGAAAGAAGGCTCTATCAACAGTGTTGCCAAAGAAAGAAAAGCAACAGATTGTTTAATTGTACAATTTTATTAAGTGGCATTTTACAGAGGGGTTGGAACTCAAGTCTGCAAGTCAAGAAAAATTAAGTGCATCAAAAGAGAATGTGGCAAAAAATGTGCTCCAGGTGCAACAAACCAACATTTTTCTTCAAAAAAGAAAATGTGATCACAGTACACTACTTAGCTCAATTATTTTAAAAGGAAATAAAACACATAAAATGAAAGTTGCTATACATGAAAGGAGACAAAGTCTAATTTTTTACCTTCTATCCCAGGTGTTCCTATAAAATAACGGATGGGGCTAAGTTCCTTCCAGATAGACAGTTGAGAATCCCAATAGATTAACTATACAGAAGGGCTAAGTCTCAAGTGTTTCTCCCTGGCTGCCCCATCTGATCCAATCTGAAAGGTTTTAAGTCCATGAGAAACTGGCTAGATGATCAGGTTATAAATGGATATTAAGGAAACTTACTTATCACCATTTTAAGGCATTCGGGATTGTCTTGAATAAGTGGTTCAGCTTGTACTGTTTTACTTAAGAAATTCTTTGAGATAAGAGGAAACCTGACTTTAGCAAGGATGTCAACCATAAAAGGCTGGCGATTAGGTTCATCATATTTCAACCACCTGACTGCAGCATCATAAACCTAAGGGGAGAAAAACAGCATGGTAAAATTTTCAGATGGCAGCAGCACTTCCAATTACCTATGTTTACTCTCCCAGTGAAGGGAAAGAATCTCATTAAGACATAACTGCTTACCCCAAATATCTTATTCAGATACTTGTTTTCATCCCCAAATACCCATCTTTACTTCAGAACAGTTTACACAATGCTCTAGAGATTCTTCTAGGTAATATGCTTTATAGAACTTACTACTACTGCATAATGTAATGATAAGGAGGATGTTGAATACATACTTTTAAATTGCTTTTAAACAAAATATAACTTCTGTTTTGGAAGGAGATATGATATACATTTCCCACTGAAAAAAATCTATTGATCAATGCTAGTTTCAATATATGCTTATATGGTACCAGGAAAATGTGTTATTTCCTCAGAGGCCTTCTACCCCAAGAGATATGAAGGTCATCTAAGATTTTGTTTCAATCTAATATTCCTGAATTATGAACTGATAGACCTATGTGCTTCCCACAAACTTTATGATATAAAAATTCTATACATATAGAAGGAAATTAGAGTATTTATGTAAGAATTGCTTTCTAAAATAAATAATTCCTTTAACTACCAAAAAAGTGCCAAGTTTATTAACATAATTTGATCTACAAATCACTAGTTTAAACACACTGAAAAAAGTCTAGTATTTCATATACCACATACTTTTAGGTCATATTAATAAGGCCTAAATTTAATTTCCCCATGAGTCAGTTAAATTTTTTATAGGAATTAGTCTTTTATTTTTTTTATTTTTATTTATTTATTTTTTTTACATTATTTCAAAACTGTAGTTCCCATATCTCAAAATTTTGATGAAAGTTACATGACACTGTATTTATGACAGGCCTTAAATAACCACTCTCATGCATTTGGGACTGCAAGTTCAGACAAGTTCACATCATTATTACATTCCTTGGGTTTACAGAGGGCAAATTTTATGATCCAAGAAGTACAGTCCAGCCAAGCAGGTAAGTGGGTTCAGATTTATTGTGAAGATGCACTGTTCCACCCTTTTCTGTAGCCTATGATACAAGTCCAGAAGTGTGTGCATTTAATAAAATTAATGGAAATTGTCCATTTCAAATTACCCAAGCCATTGGATGCTCAGAGTATCATAAATGAGTAAATGAAACCCAAAGATAAAAGTCAAACTTTATACTGCTAAAAAATTTCAACTTCCACCTCCATCACTGAAGCATTTATTAGTTACCATCAGGTGGAAAATCTGACCAATATGGGTTTTATATGCCTCTTTAGAACTTGTACACACTAGTTTATATTGCTAATAGTAAATAAAAGCTGATGTTATAAAGTAAGAAGAGGAGTTGTAGTCACTCATTCCCTGACTCATTCAACAAACATGTCATTAGTGTTTAAGTCCATTAAGCATAGGACTATACAGATGGAGGGCAGGGCTCCTGTCCTGCCAGGGTTCACTTTTGAGTGACAATTTTAAGGCTAGACAGGAAACCCTGAGCAACTGAGAATTGGCTGATTGGCTAAGCTAGTCTTTTATTTTTAAATAAGTTCTTTATTGGGATAGTTTTTGATTTACAGAAAAATTGGAAAGATAGTGTAGAGAGTTCCCATATACCCTGCACTTAGATGTTAATTGGTACATTAGTATAAAACTCTCATCATAAATAACAAATAAATGTTGATACATTAAGGTCCATACTTTAAAAAAATCCTTTAGTTTGTCTAATTTTCTTTTTCTGTTCCTCAATTCCAAAGAAGATACATTACATTTAGTCATCTTATCACCTTAGGCTCTTCTGCTGCTGCTAAGTCACTTCAGTCGTGTCCGACTTTGTGCGATCCCATAGATGGCAGCCCACCAGGCTCCGCCATCCCTGGGATTTTCCAGGCAAGAACACTGGAGTGGGTTGCCATTTCCTTCTCCAATGCATGAAAGTGAAAAGTGAAAGTGAAGTCACTCAGTCCTGTCCGACTCTTCACGACCCCATGGACTGCAGCCAACCAGGCCTCTCTGTCCACGGGGTTTTCCAGGCAAGAGTACTGGAGTGGGTGCCATCGCCTTCTCTGTAGGCTCTTCTAGACTATGACAGATTCTCAGACCTTCCTTGTTTTTGACAATTTTTGATAGTTGTGAGTTCTAATCAGTATAGACTGTCTCTCAATCTAGGTTATCTCATGATTAGGCTGGGGCTATAGTTTTTTTGGGAGGAAGACAGAGATGACATGCCAGTCTCATTATATTAAGGGTATGTGCTATCAACATGGTATCACTGATTTCCATGTTATATAATACATTATCACAAACTTTTTGACTTAAATTACAAAGAAGGATGGGGAACTGAAAACAGAGATTAAATGTCTGCATATTAAAGCATTACCCCATCTAGCTCCCAACGCTGCACCCAGCTTACACCTCTGACAGTTTATATGACAGTTCTGGAGATCACAGTCCAAAGTGGGTCACACCCTGGGCAAAAATCAAGGTGTCAGCAAGGCTGCCTGAAGGCCTAGAGGTGAAACCATTTTCCTGACTTTCCTAACATCCAGCAGCCATGAAACAGAATTTGGAATACTCTAGTGTAAATACTGTCTCTCCTAATATGATTTTTTTCTTTGTCATGTATTCAAAAATGAAGTGTAAGAAATTCATAGGAACATTTTTACTAAGAATAATGTGGGAAGGCAATTTAGTTACCTGATCCTCTGCTCTCACAGTCAGAGTGTCCTGGTTGAGGAGATGTGTAACTCGCTTGACATCAAGTTGTAGAAATTCATCAGTTTTATAAACTTCAGTAAAATGCTGATGAATAAAGTCATCCGCAGTTGCTTTCAATTCAGGACAGTCTAGACACTCTGCTAATACACTTATACCTGAAGATAGAAAATAAATGAACCAAAATACCTTAAAGATACAGTAATTGACTCTAGGAAAATGAGATAATAAATTTCATAAATCTTTTCCATTGATTTGTCTATTGTTATGCCAGCATGATATCATCTTATATGTGGCTGAATTTGGTACTTGGTAGGACAGACCCTCTTCAATGTTTTTTCAAACTTTTCTTGGCTACAAGTAAAACATTTTCTCTTGCAAATAAATTTTAAAATAAGCTTATAATGTTCTACTTTTTAAAAATTCTAATATGTCTTCAATTAGGGTTGCTAAATATTTGGATTACTTTAGGGACAGTTGACAGATCTCCACTTAGATTTTTTTAGTGATCTTCAATGTAATTAATTGATTATTAATGTTATGTATCAGGAATCTGCAAAATACTGTCCATGAGCCAAATTATTCACCTCTAGCTGTAGCGTCAGCAGCTAAGAATATTTTTCCTATTTTTAAAGGGTTGTGAAAAAAGGGAGAGTAGGGGAGAGAAAGGAGGGGAATGTACTAACCAATAAGATGGCATGCTATATACTCATGGTAAGCAGTCGGCTACATATGAATGTTTAGGCTCCCAATAGGGAAATGATACTATCACCAAAAACCAGTATTTATTTATTAATTAATTTTTGGCAGTTGAATTTGTGGTTATTATATAACCAAATAATCATGTGGATCAATAAAATATGAATGTGAAAAGTAGTTGTTTCTATGAAGACTAATTCTAAGGTGTTAAGACAGACTTGAAATAGCTCACATCAAGCATGACCAAGACAATTGATAAAATCTAAGAAAACACTGCAAAATTCTAGAAGGATTCTGTCATCAGACTTCTTGCTGAGTTATCAATTTGTTTTAAGGAAATTAAGAATAAAAAATCATAGATGATATATTATTGGTGTGACTTATGTAAGACAGATTTAGGTAAAATCAGTATTTATAGAGTTGGGCTTAGCATCAAACAGTAGCAGATTGCTATATTTATATTACACTAAAATGCAATCTTTACAATTGATAAAAACCTTTAACCACTTACTACATTAATGAAATTTAAATTAGCCAACTAACTACTGTTCTGATTATGCCAAATAAGGAAATTTCTATTGTTACCGTATTTTTTCTTGACTGCACTGATGGAAACCTTCAGCACCAAATAAGGAAATTTCTATTGTTACCATATTTTTTCTTGACTGCACTGATAGAAACCTTCAGCACAAAATTGAACACTAGCATGTTTCCATGCAAAGACTATTTGCTATCAGTTTCAGATACATATAGATTAACTATTTTATTTCTAGTTTAAGAGTTTTCATAAATATAGGAATGAGTACTGAAATACAAAAGTGCCTTCAGCATCTGTTGCTATGGCTTTAAGTATTTTTATATAAGTATAGCATGTTGCTACTGCTGCTGCTAAGTCGCTTCAGTCGGGTCCAACTCTGTGCAACCCCACAGACGGCAGCCCACCAGGTTCCCCCGTCCCTGGGATTTTCCAGGCAAGAACACTGGAGTGGGTTGCCATTTCCTTCTCAAATGCATGTTAGCGTAGTAAATTATGTTTGTTTTTTTAACACTGAATCATTCTGGCATTTCTAAAGTAAATCCTTGCTCCTCTTCCTATACACACAAAAAATCATTGCTGAGGTTATTTTTTATTTTGGAAAATGCTGATACAGTATTTTATGGCTTGTTTCTGCTGAGGTTAATAGGTTCTCCCTAAAAGCAGAGACATTACTTTGCCAACAAAGGTCCGTCTAGTCAAGGTTTTTCCTGTGGTCATGTATGGATGTGAGAGTTGGGCTATGAAGAAAGTTGAGCACCGAAGAATTGATGCTTTTGAAGTGTGGTGTTGGAGAAGACTCTTGAAAGTCCCTTGGACTGCAAGGAGATCCAACCAGTCCATTCTGAAGGAGATCAGCCCTGGGTGTTCTTTGGAAGGAATGATGCTAAAGCTGAAACTCCAGTACTTTGGCCACCTCATGCGAAGAGTTGACTCATTGGAAAAGACTCTGATGCTGGGAGGGATTGGGGGCAGGAGAAGGGGACGACAGAGGATGAGATGGCTGGATGGCATCACTGACTCGATGGATGTGAGTCTGCGTGAACTCTGGGAGTTCGTGATGGACAGGGAGGCCTGGTGTGCTGCGATTCATGGGGTCGCAGAGTTGGACATGACTGAGTGACTGAACTGAACTGAATCTCCTCTTTTTTTTTTTTTTTTGGCTATTACAAAAGTTTATTTAACAAAAAAGTAAGAAAATGTACACAACCCAATTTTTCTGGTAGTAAAATGTGGAGAGGGGACACATGGAAGCGTTGATTTCTCTGGTGAACACAGCCATTGTTCACACTCGTTCCAAGGCTTCTAACATGATGATACTATTTCCTCGTATTACCACCATTCCAATATTGTTCTGTTGCCCACTAGTTGCCATCTCCACACATTCATCTATCACAAGATTCATAAAGGGATCAAATCCCCACAATATTCCTTGGACATGTCTGCCACCATTTAATTTTAATGATAACTTCTTGTCCATAAATTTCTTCAACTTAGGAGGGTGTGCTTTGCTCATGTCTACTCCACTGAATCTCCTCCTAAAATATATTCCTGCAAAATTTTTTAGTGAACATCTCAAGATTAAATAAGGAAAAAAGAAGATTAAATAAGGATACTTAAAACCATGCCTTTTTTCTTTATTAAAATACAAATTAAAGTGTTTTTTTATTTTATTTTATTATTTTTTTAAAGTGTTTTTTTTTAATAGGAATCTCATTTCTTACCAAGACAGTTTGAAGCATCAACTTGTTCTTTCAAAAAATCAACACACATTTTCTTCACAGGTTCAATCTGGTACTGATTTGCTGCATCTAATAAGGACTGAACATTGTTGCTATTCACAGAAATTCTGTAAATAAGGTGAAATGAATATCAATTTCCTACAATTTATTGTTTAAATAATACTGTGGTAAAATGTATCCTACTGGCCCCTAAAATTAAACAAAAAAATTAAGATTTTTCAGCCTTTGAACTAGTATAGCATAGGATCCTCAAACCCCACCCCTACTACCCTTATAGTTTTTCATTCTGAAGAATGTGGAACACACCAACTTGTTATAATAATACTTTTCCATGGCAGATCCTGACCTTACTTCTCCACAGCAGAAATGATCCTTAACTTACCTAGCTGTATAAGCAAATTCCACAAGTTGTTCAATAATGTCAGGTTCAGCATCTTTGAGCTCCACTTCAAAGGACTTTGATTCAAGCATGTTAGCTAATACAAAGAGAAGAAACATAAGTGGCATAAGTACTTCCATGAGTCTAACTGAAGAACCAGATCATTCTAGGCTGTGTTAAATGTTAGAGAAAAATAGCATGACAGACACCTCTCTGAAAGAAAACACCCTAGAAAGCCCACCCACCACTGCCCTATAATAAATGCAAATTAATTCTCCATACTTGAGATGTGCCTTAAAATATTAGTCAATTAGTGTACTTAAAAAAAAAAGGCCAAGTAAACAGAAAGACATAAATCTAGATTCAGTATTTCCCCAACTCCTACATTAATTTGGTAGCATTCTCTTAAATTGCTATGGGAAAAATGCCTCTGATACAGCTGGAACAGACCTATAAAAACAATGACAATTAAATATACATAGTCAGCTTTCAACAGCAAGGCTCTCATTCTTCCCCAAAACCCTAGTAGGTAGCCAGGGCATTAAAGAGAAAACTTGAGGCAGATATATTATATAACTTGATCAAGCTCATAAGCAGTACTAAGTAGAAGAACCAGGACTCGGACCCAATTCTCAACTCCAAAATATGGCTTTTCTTAGTATGTTATATTTCATTTTTCATTTTATTTCATTTAACTTGCTAGATAAAATGCCATAAGACTTATCTGCTCCTTTGCCTTTTCATCTGAGATTAAGAAAAAAACCCAGTATTCAACTAGAAGCTGTACATTCATTAATAAACACTTAGGGGCCTTTAGGGCTAACAAAAGGACAGGTCTCCTTCGAGCAATCATCACCATGACCACTCTTCAATCTCTTCACTGTTCTATGGCCTTAAGTGCTTTTAAAACTGGCATATTAAATATGAAAATGGCATATTTCCATTTAGACTTCACCTAAATCTCAGAAAAAATATTATGTTTCATCTTCAGATACTTACTTGTGAACATTAAGTTAAAAAAATGACTGGCTGCAGCAAGGACAACACGATGAGCAGGTATCTTTCTTTCCTGGACCATAAGGATCACATCACACAGCGTTTTCTAATCAAGAGAGAAATAAATACAATTAAAAAGGGCTCAATGGGAATGGCTAGGCAAAGGAAAAAACAGGTGCTGACCAAATGCTTTATCTCTATTTTCCATTTAAATCCAGTATTTCCCCAGCACAGATCTTGTTTATAATGTAAAATCTATTTACGAAGGACTTACAGAGTTGCTGTCATGAGTTTGGTGTATCAAAATCTGGCACTAAAGCTCCCAATAATCAGAAAAAAAAAAAAGATCTTTAAAATCAGAAAAAAAAAAGTACGAACCTTTGCGGGAAGCCAATTTTTTATTTTTAATCTGACACTAATTCTAAGATGTTTCTCATAGTGAGATTTTACGGGGACATTAAATGACAACGTCCTTGGTGGTTTTTCAAACAAAACAATATACTTTTAAAAAACTGTCCTTGATAAAATGTAGAGTACACACTGCATTTTCCAAGAAAGTTGCCTTCACAGACCTAACCCGAAACAGGAACAACTCAGAACATAGAGTAGATGAACCAAGTGTCCACTGAGCACTCTTTCCTTAAATAACACTTCTCTAATATGCACTTCTGATAAGACCTGGAGAGCAGCCAATTTTAAATTGTGATATCTAACCAAGGGCAAATGTGTCACTGTAGGTTACTGAAAGAAGGCAAATCTAGATTGTATACTTAAAAGTGTTAGAAACATGGGGAACATTAAAGTTTAAGATTTACTTTACTTACTTAAAGATGAGTTTCAAGAAAAAAGAAATGTCTTATTTATCAAATAAAATTTCAATTTCTTAATGAAGTTAAAGATATAATGTATAGATTTGGCTCAGAAAAAAATATGTAAAGCACTCTCTTAGGCACTGGGAATACGAGGCAAATAATATTTTCAGAGTAATAGTACTCACAAATCTCAATAATGGCCCAATAGCTCAGAAGATATAGAATTTTGCAAATTTAGGTATTTTACTAAAACTACTGATAATAGTTTCTGATAGATAAATCACTATTTCCTACATTACTATTCCACGAATAAAAACCCAAATAAGATAGTAACACTTAGAATGAGAAAAGAATGCGTCCCATTTTTTTAGAACCCTAAAAATGGGTTCTTAGTGGGCTAAGAAATGAACATTTCATTCTTACAGCTTACTTAAGGACTTTTTTTTTTTTAAGCTTCCCTGGTGGTGCAGACAGTAAAGAAACTGCCTGCAAATGTGGGAGACCAGAGTTTGATCCCTGGTTTGAGAAGATCCCCTGGAGAAGGAAATGTCAATCCCCTCCAGTATTCTTGTCTGGGGGAATTACATGGATGGAGGAGCCTGGTGGGCCACAGTCCATGGGTTCACCAAGAGTCAGACACGACTGAGCAACTAACACTACTAGGAACTACAGACTATTGCTTAGACATTATATGCAGATCATAAGTAAAGCCACTGTTACTCCAATAATGTCTTACATTTTTATTTCCATTTATTGGGGAAGGGGTACAGAATAGGCATAGCTTGCAGGTGATTTTGCTGCACCAAAAAATACTAGGTTGCAAAACCAAGCCAATTATTTGGTTACCATCAAAAACAAGCTGATCAAGTTTGCTTAAGAGGAAGAAAGAGAAAAAGACAGGGAGAAGTGAGGGAGGGAAGGAAAGAAAAAAAGAGGAAGAAAGAATACTGACAGAATAGCAAGCAAATTAGATAGGAGAGGGACCTATGGCTGCTGACGGGAAGTTCCAGAAAATGTCAGGTTAAACTGAAAAGCAGCAAAAAACCTTCCCAAGGCATACTTGGGGATGGGAAATGTTAGTGCAGTGAATTAACAGACACAGAAGAAGTCAGGGAAATCAGAGGGCTCTTTGTACAATTTAGTCTTAGTCTAAGATTAATCTCTAGCTGGATATAAATGTGTACAGCAAGTGGGAGGAGGTGAAACGGGAGCAATCGTTTACATCCAAATGGTCCATTTATTTGACTGGACTACAACAGATTAATAGGTCCTATTCAACAAGAAATGGGACTGACCTAAAGAGAGAAGTCCCTCCTGCTATCTATCCTTGAGGAAGAAGGGTATGCACAAATAGGAAATGGGAAGAGACAGAGACTCAGGAAGCTGGAGAATGAAAGCCCGAAGTGAACAGAACAGAAACTTAAACAAAACTACCTTTTGAACAACATATCTTCACTGGATTAAACAAACCAAAAAACCTTGCAATTTCTGTTTATGTCCTCCCATATTTGTTAGATCTTTGTATTTATTATTTTCAGCTTTTGAATCTTAAGTCTCTTATAAAAGCATAATTTTTGTGTAACTTTGCCTGAGGGTCCCACAAAGATAATTTTTAATAGAGTTTAACATAATCCTGTTTATCACTAATAACTTAATTTCATTTTACATATGCTATCTTTTTAAATGCTATTTATTATTTCCTTGCTATCTTCATTTTTTTTTTTAACTGTCAGTTGTTACTTTGGTCACATATTCTTTGCTTTTTTTCCTCTTTCAGGGACTTACATAGAGTCTGTCAAGTATTTGCAAACTGAGTCCAGCAGGGTATTGTTCTAGGCATGCAAGAAGGGTTCAAGAACAATATATCTATTAATGTAATTCATCATACTGATGGGTTAAAAGAGAAATTTTTCACATAGAAAAGCTTTAATATATGGCAAAAGGGTGTGTGATAATATTAAAAATTCATTTCCTAAGATTCTTTAATAAAGAAAATGATGTGTCTGTATGCTTAAGGTCATTCATCAGAATCAACAGCAAACATCACATTTAATAGTGAAACAGAAGAGGCATTCTCATTAAAGTTTGAAATATATATATACACATATACACACATCCTGTCACATTTTTCTGGAATTTTTAGCCACATCAGTACAGAAATAAAGATAAATCAATTTAACACTAGAACTCATATTGAAAGTCAGTAAAGTAGCTAGACAAAGAAGATAAATATGAAAAGGCAATTAGATGTAATATGTCATTAAAAAAACCACACAAATTAGAAAAAAAATCCTAATCACAGCAGTAAGAAAATAATTAAATATCGAGAAATAAATCTAAACAATGTGAGGGACCTACATTAATGGGAATTTGGCATATGATAAAGATACCATTTCAAGTATGTGGTAAGGAGGTGGGGCACAGGTAATGGGTAATGTTTAAGGCAGTGAAGTTATTTTGCTTGATACTCTTAACAATGGATATATGTCATTATACATCTGTCAAAACCACAGAATGTACAAAAAACGAACTCTAAGATACACTATAGTTAATAATTTAACAAGGCCTCATCCAGTTTAACAAATGCCTCACACTCAGACAAGATGTTAATAAGAGGGGAAACTGGGGCAAGGGGATGAAAGGAGTAAATGGAAAGTACTTTCCGCTGAATTTTTCTGTTAAAACTGCTCTAAAAAAAATTAAGTTTAATTTAAAAAAGGTGGTGAGAGATTTGATAACTGACAAAATGGTATTGGAGTGGCTGTTACCAATTTATGAGAAAATAAATAATAGTTTTCTCTCTCATAAAGTGCTCTCTCTTCCTCTGGTGAAGGTAAGTACTGGGAAGGAAGTCTCAGTCCTTTTCTCCATCCGTCGCTGGTAGAAGAGTGACTGCAGGATGAGCAAGAGCATAGCAGAGGTCACTGACCACACGGAGCCAGGTCTCCCAGCTCACTCTTCCAGGAATCTGCTCCCCCAACAGAACTGAATTCACTGGGACAGGCTTGCCTCCGTCTGTGGCAGGAGAGGACTGTTTCCATTCCTCAGCTGCTCTGCCTCAGATTGGGTGGGAAAGTTTTTAGTTAAGGGGGAGAAGAGGAGGAAGCCCACTTTATGCTCAAGTCAAGGCCATGCTCACTAGTCTTTCGCCATTAATTTATGTCTCCTGTGTCTATTTCTGAAATATTTAGAACCAGAGGAAGAGGGTCCCTCAAACCACTATGGATAGACACTCAAACCAAGGCAAACAGCAACTCTGGGGCTGCTTTAGGGTTTGCAAGTATTAGGCACTTCTGTGGGGAAAGTCCTTTGGCTTGAAAAGACTCCCCTCAAAACTCCCCTAAAGGCAGGCATTTTAGACATGCGTTTGTGGAATGACCTTTTGCTCTCTTTAGGTAGTTGCCAGACAGGCCTGCAAAAAGGCACTTTAGGTTCCTGTAAGTTCCACAGCATTGCATGAGGTTCTAGCTTTCTGCGGTATGTGCTGGCGTTAGGAGAAGGCATGCAAGCAGCAGTCCCAAATTCTGTTCTTCACTGTATCCCAAGGAGAGGACTGAGGAATGACTAACCTTTGGATTTATGTGGCTTGTCAACAAGGTTCTGCAATCAGTCCCTCCCAGCGTGAATTCAAGTTGACCCTGGGTACAGATCCCTGAGTAGACTGTAGATTCAACTATAGTTGGGTGGTGGATTTAAATCACTGAAAGGATAAATGAAAATGGAACCCTTATTACACAGGAATAAATCATCATTTTGGATTGAGATTTACTAGAAAAGCCTCAGGGAAGCCCAGAAAAGCCTCAACAAAGCAATAATAAACCCAAAGGTTAAGAGAAAAAAATAATTTACATGACTTTAGAAATCTTTTTTGTTCAGAAAAACAGCACTGGGCTTAAATACATGTATAATCAGGATAAGGCAAGTGGGAAAGTAAAAGAAAAACAAAGGAACACACCTAGATTAATAAAGGAGAAGATTTCCTTCCTTAAGGGAAATATATGACAAGCTCAGTCAAACAGCTTTGAAAAGAAAAGCAGATAAATTTTGGTGCAACTGATCTTTAAAAGATGAGATTAGAGGGGAAAAAAGGTTACTTTTGTTGTTATTTATTCAATGAAGGTGATGTGGACCAAAGAGATATATAACAAAGGAAGAAAGAATTCAGGAGACTAAACAATCTCTCTCAGAAAGAAGTTTGACCTAGGAATTTTTAATAAGATTTCTTTTAAAGCTAAAGGTAAGAAATCAAACACATAATTAAAGGACTGCCCTCGAAAGACTGGGACAGTTGTAGTAGGTGATTACAGTAAGTTCAGAGTGATTTGAAAAGGGGAAATGAAGATCAGCAATAACATACTGCATGCATTATTAAATAATCTGCAAGGTGATCTGGTCAGAAGACAGGAATGGTAAATGCTCTAGTGAAACATATCTGCGAAGTTCCTGGAAATTAAGACTATGGGAGAGTACTAGGTCCCATTAAGGGGAGCCAAATAATTCAGACCTGTTAGATGCCGGGCTTCCCCGTAATTAAAATTACCTTACTGAGGGTGGTTAAGGGTTGGCAGTAAACCTAACACAGACCTCTTATATTTTCTACCATGGCGATGTCTATAGACTTTGAAAGGCACTAGAAGTAGGTTAGCAAAACATCTGGGGCCAAAATGAAAAGGAAAAGAGGCATTTGATCTCAGCAATGTTAGCTCTACAGGATAGGAAAATATTCAGCTTAAATAGGTTAGCTACTCAGTTGGGGTTGTCTGGAAGGAACAAATGGACACAAAGACACCGCCCACTTCGACACAAATAGGAAACAGAAAGGAATGCGTCTGCTACCACCAAGTTTTCCAGGCCTGGCAAACAAAAGATGAAGAAAGGCAAGGTTTCGAGGAGCACGTTGTAAAGGGCCACGGGCCTTAGAGGAGTCTGTTAAAGGTCACGATCCAGCTGAGACGAATGGAGGGGAAAAAAAGAAAAGGCTCTTCCATGAACTAAGATTAATACATAGAAGGAGATTGGATCACTCTGCTGTACGCTTGAAACTACACCGTAGAGTAACTATACTTCAATGTATTTTATACACACATATATGTGAATATATAAGGAATTTCACAGCAGGTGAGGATTGTAATGACACAGAGGTGCAGAACAACCAGGAGGATCAGAACTGCGGAGGATTCAAGGCCACAAACTGCTCTGCACAACCGCCCATTACGAATTCGAATCCCTCTCCTCCCAAACAGGAGGGAAGACTTTGTCACTAGACAAAGCTCAACTATTTTGGCACCGAGTTGCCAGGAACACAAGGTTCAAATAAATGAAAATTAATCCTAAACGTGCAGGATGGACCACAAGGAGAAAAGAGAAACTCTAGCAGAGTCAGCAGCTGAGAAACTCCGCTGGCAAATTTCCATGGAAAACAATGTATCCTATGCCAACAAAGCATTATCATGCATAGATGAAATTCCTTCTCCAGTAAACAGTGTGCCCATTAGCCTCCTCATCAAAGTGATTCCTCCAGGCTGAGTTTAGTCTTAGGGTCTATCAATTACAGACAGCTGACAAAGGCTAGCAGTCTGTCAAAATCAAAGCCAAGATTTTCTTTGAAAACTGTTTCACCAGAAACAAAGTTTCTGCTCTGATTTTGGCTGGCAACAATAACAGTGGGTTAGGACCATATTATATTGTGTCAACATCTTTTCTATTTATTGAGAGATGGGAGATGTGCTTGTATAGTTTCAAGTTTGTGGGGATGGGGGTGACACTATGCTAATCTTAAGAGTCCTGAAGACCCTCTGCCATACTGAAAACGTGACACAAACTACTCTGAAATTGGAGAAGTTCTGGAAGTGCTCAATTAACAGTCTATTCCGATGGAAGACAGCCTACACTGAAGGTGCTGGAGAAGTTATCCTGACTTGACCTTAACACTTAAGTGAATGCCTTATGGCTGACACTCAGCAGCATAAGAAAATAGGGAGAGCAGACTTTTGCATTTCAACTGCTTTAACTGACAGGGAGATTACACATGTGGGAATTCAACAATAAGGGGGTTCATAACAGACAGACTTGGGGGATTTTGTTGTTAGTATGGAATTAGAGTACTGTCATTTGTTCACTGCAGACAATCTACAGAGCTATGAATGACATCTTGGCTGAGAACAATTTGAGATGAGAAATGAAGTGCCCTTCCAAGTCTAGAGTTAACAGATATCTACCCATTCCACACCTTTCTGCATTCCACAGCTTTCTGGAGTAAAAAATTAAATAACTTCCTGCACCATTCACCGTTCTTCAGAGGCTACACAAAGGAACAGTCAATTGGTAGAGGATGCCCTGTCAGCATCTGAGAACAAAGCACTCCCTGTGCCAGTAACAGAACACCTAGAAGACAAAGCAAACCTGGGAATACGAACTCACAGTACTGTGTCCAGTTAACGTCTGTGAGAGAGCTGGTGCCTGGTTCAGCTCTCTAAGATTCTCAACTCAGAGAGTTTATCTGAAGATCAACAGCCAAATGAGACATAATACAACACCCTACTGACAGACGAGCAGCTACCTAGTAATCCCCCATAGGCAGCGCTTCTCTAGTGAAATAAAGTTGGAAGACGAGGCTTTGCTTGAGAAGAACACCTTGTAAATTCCAATAATCTAAATTTTATAATCTGAATACTCATGTGTCCTGCAAGAGGGGCAGTGGGGAAGACGGCTGGGCCCAAGTCCAGCATACAGAGTCCACCGTAAGACACATCTTACCTGTCCTATTGAGTAGATGGGGAACTCAAGCAGAAGTATGTGAGGAATCTCATCATTAATAAAACAGCAATGTCTTTTGTTCTAATTTAATTTTACTAGCAACTTCGCTCTTGTTGGGTAAAATTAGGAAGACAGATGTGAACTCAAGATACCTTGTGCCTTTCCTTTGAGAGAAGTGATGATCAGAAATATTCTGTTCTCAATACCACGTAGACACAGAGAGACAGACACACACAGTTTATTCTTTTTTCGGGGAAAAACCTTTGATCAGTGGTTTTCAAAGCTTTTTCTTTAAGCAGCTGAATCCATTTTCAAGTGATTTGATTTCATTTAATTTGTACAGACAGAATGGTTTCTGGCCAGAACTAGCCTGGCAACCAAGGTATGGAAGAGGCTCCCCTCACTAATACGCTTAATGATTCATTTACAAAACTTTTGTTTCTGATCTCAGCAATTAGTCCTTCTGGAGGTGGGTTGCGGTAGCAGTTTAGAGATTTGGGGACCCAGAAAAAGAATCATTTAATCAAGTGATAAAACAGCATTTCCATAGAATTCAAAGTTAAAACTGTGACCTGGCCATTTTGGCCTCCTTGTGCCACTGGGTAAAAAGTTACTACAGTGGGGTAGGTGCCTGATCCTGGCCATCAAGAAAAAAAATTGTTGCTCTTCTCCATGAGACAAAAGATGACTGGAACTCAAGGGACCCCCATTGGATTCCTTCTGGTTGTTGGGAGAAACAATCCTCTTTGGTTCTCGAGTTCCTGGACATGCTAAGAATGCAGGGTTCTGTCACTTTTTACCCAAGCCCCCATTTCTCAGGGTTTTCCTGGCAGAAAGTGACCATGACGGTGAGACAATGTCTCCCTTCCAGGATAAAAAGCAAGCCTGTCTATGGTTTGCTATAAAGTTGGCAGATTCCTTAAACTCAGTGCTCATTTCTTAGCTCCAGCACAAACCCACTGTGTGTGTAATATCCATCCAGGCCCCACCACGTCACCCTCATAGTACTTCCGGGGCAAGGGGAACTGGTGCATACACACTGACGCTGCTGATGCTGTGTGGCGAATAGCCAGGTCTGTGGCCCCTGGCCTAGGAGTCTCACGTCTTCTGCCAGCATCCATCCAACAGTAACAGGCTAACTTAGTCAGCTTTTAAGTAACATAAAATCAGATCCCAGAGGTAACACTGAAGCTGCCAAATGTAGCAGTAAATATAAGACTAAAGTAATCCTATACAGGGAAGTCCGAAGGTTCAAGATACCTAGGAAGAAAAGATCAGGTTACCACCCCATCAGATAAAGAAACTTGAGGGGCTGGCTAAAGACAAAGAATAGGATGGCCAGTGAAGAGAGAAGTCACAAATACAACAATTAGTAAACCATGACAAACAATGAATGTGGCTTCTACTTTTTTCTTTTTTATAAAATATTTACATAATAGTTGCCCTTCCCCTCTAAGATCATATAAACCATCAATTATCATATATAGCCCTTAGGATCTTCAAGTGACTTAGAAGGAATGGATATCACTAAGTGATCCTGGAGTTAGACACTATAAGTGAAAAAAAATTTTGGTGGTATATATAACTGAACTGATACATATTTTTAATTATAGGAATGAGAATAAGAGCATGCATGTTTGTACTGGACAGCCTAAGGCAGAGGTCATGGTGGGTATTTGTGGATTCTGGCAATCTAGCTTCCAATTTCCCCCTCCTATTAGAACTCCAAACTCTCATTTCTGGGGGAAAAAATCCTCATTATGAACTATCCTGGAGAGAGGGCAATTCTCTGAGCCTGCCTCTCATTATGGAACCCATAAGTCAGACAGTTCTTCTATTCACTCCGTAGCAAAGACCTAATCTGGCAAACAATCAAAGGCCAGCCAATTAGACACCTACTTTCAGGATTTTGAAACCTGAGTGAATGATGGAACACTAGGGCAGAGTGTTGGGGATGGAGACGTCTTTATAGTGGCACGAGCTAGTCGTCAAGACTGTCCCTGCATTGTAACCTTGGCTCTGGGGTTTTTGCAGCCTAGTTACCAAAGAATCCCTTGTTCCCCGTTTGCCAGGCCTGCTCAGCTTCCAGCCTGCGGTGAATGCAGAAAGCTCCCAGAAGTCTCTAGACAGAAACTCCCTCAGTCTCTTGATTCCAAACATACCCACCTACACACTTACCAACCCTCTTTTCCTTCCTAGTCCTATGGAAGAGGGACCATCCTCCTTCCAAACGAGATTACTCACCTTTACTTCGGACTTCATCTCAGGAATTATCTATCAACTACCCGTTCTGTCTCACAAGAACTCAACCTCTCCATCTCAAATGAATTCTTCCTACTAGTTTTCAAACACACATACATCTCCCATTTAAACAAATAACATCAAAAGCCTTCATTTGACTCCCTCTCTCCGTTAGGGTCAAATTTCTCAAATGAACTGTCCCCATTTTCTGATAACCTACTCACACTAATCTGACTTCCATTCACAGTCAATAAACCCCTCTTTGTTATTACATCCTACAAGCATTTTTAGATCTTATCTTACTGACTTCTCATAGGCTTCAAAATTTGCCATCTTCTTTCTGAAACAATTTCTTCTCTGAGTCTCAAAACTCTCACTTTCCTCCTACTCTTCTGGCCATTCCTTTTTTGTTTTCCTTACAGGCTCATTCCCGATCCAGCCTTTATCCTAGTCTCTTAACTCTCCACAGCTTCAGTGAAGTTATCTTCTATCTGCAGGTAATTCATAAATTCATATTTTTAACCCACAACTCTCCAGACTTGTCAACTCAGATACCTCAATGTTTCAGCAGCACTGTGAATCAATTAAAATGCAAATTACCTTTTCCTCAAAGCCTTAATCCAAAAAAAAAAAAAAAAAAGCCGTGGCCCATTTCTAGTATCTCCTCTCTTAGTAAACAGTGTCATGATCCATTTAGTTATGCACTCTAGATAGAACTCTGGGGATCATGAATGACATCCTGTACAGAAATCCTCAGCATTCAATCACCACCTTCACAAAAGCAAAAAAAGCAGCCAACTTTTATTGAGAACTTACTCATTATCAGGTCCTGTTTTAAGTTATCTTGATTATCTAATTTAGTCATCACAACCACACAGGATGGTTATTATCACTAACCTGTTGATCTTACCTCCTAAATCTCTTCAATGTATCACCTTTGCTGAAGCTCCAATACCTTGGCCACCTGATACAAAGAGCCGACTCACTGGAAAAGACCCTGATGCTGGGAAAGGTTGAGAGCAAAAGGAGAAGGGGGCGGCAGAGGATGAGATGGTTAGACAGCACCACTGACTCAATCAATGGACATGAGTTTGAGCAAACTCTAGGAGACAGTGAAGGACAAGGAAGCCTGGTGCTGCAGTCCATGGGGTTGCAAAGAGTTGGACAAGACTTAGTGGCTGAACAACTTCACTGATATTGCTGTTGCTGCTCTCACCTCTGTCCAAAGGACCATCTCACTGGGAACTTCTGTTTGGTCTGTCAGCAAATACTGAGTTAATTCACTTAATTCACAGAGCAGTCAATTATTTTTGTCAAAAGAAAAGCTGATAACACCTTTTCCTCCTCTCACAGACATATTTGAAAGGGTATCAGAAAAAAGGCAAAACCCACTAACTTGGCTTATGAGGCTATACCTGGGTAGATCTCTAACAACTTGTCCATTTTCATCTTTCACCATCCTCCCACTGTGTTCTGTGCTCCAGTCACACTGGTCTTTTACCAGTCTCTGGGACCTGCCATTTTATGTTAAGAAGGTCTCACACAGTGGATTCGCAACAGATATTCACCTGAACGGATGAGTTAAAAAGCCAAACTGAAATAGGGGAATAGATAACCAGTGAGCCAAAGAGGGAGAGAGGTATTTACAGGGAACTACTGAGACAAAGAATAAGTGGGATTGGTTTCTTAGTTGGTTTACAAGCTAGAGAGGTTAAAACATGCCTAAATGCTGATAGCTAGAATCCAGCAGAGGAGAAGTTAATGATGCCTAACAAGGATAGAGTAATCAATGGTGCAGCAACTTTTCTGATTAGACTAGTACTGAGAAAGGCAAGGCCCAGATGGAAGTACTGGCTTTCAATGGCCTTAGTCACTGTAGCAGAATTTTTAAAAAGTGCCAAAACAAGTTTACAGATTTGGTGGTGGAAAGATGAAAGCTAGATAGTTCCAGATTAATGACTTATATTTATTTGTGATGTCAAAAGAGGGATGATCTACTGAAAGTGAGGATACAGGATTCAGGCTAGAGGAAAATAGTAAAATAGACAGATAAGTGGGATTGCTCACCAGTAAGTAGCACTGCCAGGCCAGGTGAAGTCAGGACTCACCCGGTGGAGGGCTGCCCAGTAATGGGACATTCTTCAGCTGTGCTTGGAAGCCTTGCACAAAGGTGAACAGTCATCAGTGCTGTTTGCCCAAAGGATGTGAAAAAAAGGACAGAGGGCCAAGAAAGCTTGGGACACTGAAAAGAGAGCAGAGAGAGAGATATCTCCTAAACCGGACAGACAAAAAGAGAAAATTGAGAAGAGTTAAGGATAGGGAGGTCTGGATAATAGGGAGTTGTCAATGGGCGCTAAGAAAATTCAATGAGAAAAGCCTATAAAACACTTTGCAGAATGGCTGCTATATCCAAAGTAAGTGCTTGAGAAGTGTTTCTATTATTGAGGATTTGATGCAGAAGGCTTAGATCACTGCAGGAGACCCTAAGGATTACCGACGTGTAGTAACTGACAGTCTTGGAGAAGTGAGCCTACAGAGGCTGTTACTTTAGTAATAGTAAGAGCACTGAGGTGACTGCTCAGCAAGCATCCAATCCTCAAAATTAGCTTTGCGGTTCTCTCACTTCACTCTCAATGGGGCTTTAACATAAGCTCTTACATTCTAATTATTCTTTAATTCATTTAACCTGAGGAAACTGAACTCTAGTGGTACTCAAAGTTCTCAAAACATCTCTCAATTGATAAGGATCTTCTGGACTGCATTAACAAACAGCATCAGCGCTGGATATGTGCAATAGTGACTAATGACCCTGCCCTGCTTTGAAGAGCCCCTTTCTAGTGTAACAGATAATGTGAACCTAAACAAAAAAGTTGGAAAAATGACAAGGCACTCCACCAAATAAAATAAGATGCTACTATACAGCCACTAGAATGGCTAACATCATAGAGACTGACAATACCAAGTGTTGGCTGAGACAGAGCAAAAGCCTCTGTCATACAGAACTGGCTGAAGTGTGAACTGGCACAACTTCAGAAATTGTACTCCTATACGGAGTAAAGTTGAATGTAGCCTGCCTTATGACTCAGCAACTCCATTCTTGGGTATTTCCCAACAAAGGCACGCGTACACACATCAAAAGAAAGAAAGAAAGTCGCTCAGTCGTGTCCGACTCTTTGCGACCCCATGGACTGTAGCCTACCAGGCTCTTCCATCCATGGGATTTTCCAGGCAAGAATACTGGAGTGGATTGCCATTTCCTTCTCCAGGGGATCTGCCTGACCCAGGGATTGAACCCGGGTCTCCTGCATTGTAGGCAGACGCTTTACCATCTGAGCCACCAGGGAAGTCCAAAGACATGTACAAAAATGTTCAAAGTAGTACTAGTTTTAATAATCCCAAATACCCAACATGATAGAAGGGATAAATTGTGGTGTGTTCATGCAAGTTTGTATGTATGCAAACTACATTGAAGATGGACTAGAGCAACAAACGACAATATATATAAATCTCACAAAGAAGATGTGAGCTTTAAGAAACCAAGACACATGAATATACACTCTATGATTCCATGTACGCAAGTTCAAGAGCAGGAAAAACAGGTCTGTGGCAGCAGAAATTAGAACAGCGGTTACCTTTGAGGAGGCAGCAACTGAGAAGGGCATAAGAGGGAGACCTCTGGTGTATTAGTCATGTTCTTTTTCTTGGAGGGGGTATGTTCATTTTGCAATAATTCTTTGAGCTGCACATTTATGATCTGGACCCTTTTTGTGAATCTTACACTTTATCGTCAAGTTTACTTAAAAACAGGAGGCGAGAAATGACTGAAAGGACAATGGAAGAAAAGGCTTTACAGGAAGCCGAGGCTGCTGGCTCAGCAGCATCCCCTTTCACCACTACGTATAGATTGACTGCAGTGTCACGGAGAGATGAAATGACCTAATTCTTGTCTAAGATCACAGAACTATTTAATGATAGAGCAGGAATTGGGATTCAGGAATTCTAAGTTCACAGTAGTCTTCAATTCTTGTAGGGATGTTTCTGGGTGTGTACAGAAGGACCCTTGTCATCCCATCTTCAAAGTAATGACATGAGGGAAAGCAAAAAATAGTACTAACACAAAAGTATTCACCAGAGAACAATGACAATTTAAAAACTGGTCCTCACTCCAACATTCCTCCTCTAGCTTACACTAGCTTCTCCTTCTGCCACTTCCCATCAACTGCCCTGGTCAGTCCTTCTTGGTGAGCCTCTTCTGTGTTATGTCAAATAGAACAATACGTGTACAACGTAAATCAACTGCAAAAGTCAAAACTACACATCTTACAAAAGATGCAGGATTCCAAGAAGTTGGTAAAAATGCTACTGGAGAACTGTTAGCAAAGCCATCGACAAAAAGCAGAAACTGGCAGATTAAGGCCATTGTGGAAGAAATTCCTGATGGCTCATCCAGCATCCATTTTCCCCTTCCCACTCAGTAACAGAATCCTGGTACTTTAGTAACTGTATTTCTATTGTAACAATAAATAAACAGATACTAATATTGCTTAAGGCTAAGTCTAAGAAATGGTTATGAATCAATTTTAAACCCCCAAAGCTAAACATAGTCTCAGACAATCCCCTCCCTCTCAAGCAGACATTTGATGCTGCACCCCAGTTGCACCATATCTATGGAATGAGGCAATGCTTCACAATGCTATAGTCTGCATATGAAAACACGCACTTGGGGGAATGGGAGGATTGTGGGAAACAAATCTGGGAGCTAGTCAACTAGGGCTCATTTACCTTTTAGAGGCAGACACTAGTTAAATGCACCAGTAATGTGAAGTCAGTGGTGTCGTAAATATAAAAAAGGTTCACATGAAAGGAACATGAATGTATACATGTAAATTTATGCATGAAAGTTACATAAAATATTGAATTCAGGCATTCACAGCTACTTCAGCCCAAAGACCAGGCAAGATTTACATGCACTCCCACTACCATCTATTGCACTCGTGCACAATGTCAGGAGCTAATGAACAAAAACAAGATGCCAGCAGAGTCTGCTCAAAGACACCAGCAATTATTATCTTAAAAAAAGAATCTTCAAATTCCTCTATTATTGTCCATATTCCCATCAGAACAGAAACGGTAGGAAAGGAGGCAGAGCACAACCTTTAAAAGGGTGGCGCAGCCACACGACATGACAAAAACTGGTTAAAACCAACTTGGTCCAAGATGGTGGAAGATTCGACTTCCAGTGGACCTTGAGCCTCATTACACACTTACGGTAATGCATTAGCACAAACTAAATGGCACACCCACCAGTGCCCTGACTCTTCTGAGGTTAACCATAAAAGGCCAAAAAGTGGGTGATGGCCCAGTTCCCAGAAATCTCTGCCCCTTCCCCTGAAACCGTTGGGATAATCTTCCCACTCATTAGCCTATGAAATTATCCAGCCCAGGAAAACTAACCACATTCAAGGTGCATTCTCAGGTACTGAGACAGACTGCATTCTGTCTATGGGTTGTGCATCTCTAAATAAATCCACTTCTTACCTATCACTTCACTGAATTCCTTCCACCGTAAGACAAAGATACTGAGCTCTGGGAATTCCCTGGAGGCCCAGAGGTTGGGACTCTTGGCTTTCACTGCTGGGGGCGCTGGTTCAATTCCTACCTGAGGAACTAAGGTCCTACAAAGCCGCAGGAAAAAAGAAACCGACCTTCAATAAAGTCCGGAGACCAGCTGTATGCTCTCAATTAAGTTCAAGTCCCAATCTGGTTTGTGCAGTTTCAGCACCACCAAATGAGCAAGCTAGGTTTTGCAGTTACACTCACATCCTGCTTTTGTCATGAAAAAAACAGGACCACAGACACAAAACTGAAACATTCCCACAGATCTCCCTGGACGCACATTTCTACAAACAAAGCTTCCAGGATGAGAAAATGACCAAGCGACTTTTCTGGTCTAAAAGGCATTTATAAACAAACAGATTCTCTGGTCTACATTCTTTGGCATTAAAACCCGTTCTTTTCACAACCCACCTTTCGCCGACGTGCTGACGACTGTCACTAAAACGCCACACATCAAAGACAGAACAAAGACTCCTCTTAAATAACAGAGGCGCAAGGGACCCTTAATGGATGGCACGGAATTTATCCACGACTGTTTCTGCTCTAAATTAACACGTACAGGAGACTCTGTCTTCTCCTAGCTCCACCCCGGTAACACACAGAAGGGAGGCGGGGATCCTTATTTAAGAGGAGCTGATGTCAGGGCCAGCAATGCTTCTCCCTTCCTCGAGGGCTTCGGTTTGGGCTGTGCCAATGGGATTCTTCGCACGAGATCTCACGGCATCTAAAAACGGCTGGCCAATGGAGGGATGCTCGGCTCACAAAGAGATAACTAGGGCACAGCTGTTATACAACCGATACCCGACGCCGGACGCCAGCCCGAGAGGTCCCCTAGGAGTCTGACCTGGGAGCCACAGCATCGGCGGACAACGAGGCACTTCTGCTGGAGAGCTGTTTAACGCGACCCTCCACCAGCAGCTGCTTCGCGGGCGTGCGAAAATGCAAGGAAGGGCGAGGACAGAGGAAGAAGAGGGTCGCGATCCACGGGGCGCGGGTTTCAGCCGGGTCCGTCAGGGGCCCAAGCCCCGGACCACCTCCCCCACGCCGACGGTCACTCCCACAGAGGCGGTACCTGTTTCCGCATGTTATTCATGACGCCCATGAAACCTGCCAACAATTTGGCTTCCTCTCGAGCAGCAAGTTTCTTCTCGGTCTTCTTCTTGCTGCTCTTCTCTACCCCAGAGGCTGCCATCCTCCTTCGGTCAGCGCGGCTCACGCCCGGGACTCGCCGGGCCGGGCGAGGGGTTGCACTCTCCAGGCACGCTGGGGCTTGTGTTCACCAAACCACCGAGGCTGGGAGAGTGGCTGGCTGTTCCACCTTGCCTGCGAACGCGCGGGGACACCGCAGCCCTTGCAGTAGGGCAAGGCCAGACGACCCGCTCAGAAGATCTCTGTAAGGCGATGTAGTCGCTGGGCTGCGTCTCCAGCAGAACCGGAGCCCGGAGGAGGAGCCTGCGCACTTAGCTCGAGGGGGCGGGGCCGCTATGAAGGAGTTGGGGGCGGGGTCTATGCGTCAGAGCCGCGCGCCTCTCCGAGCCGCTGGAGGCCGGTACCGAACGTCCTTTCCGTGCGCCGGCTGTTTGGTTTCTAGCTGGTCCGCAGTTGCGCGTTCCTTTCCCTTTGCCCAAGACAGGTTTTACAAATTTGGCTGACGTGGCGAGATTATCTTTTGGGGATAACTGGGTGATTAGATCAGATTAGTCGCTCAGTCGCGTCCGACTCTTTGCGACCCCATGAATCGCAGCACGCCAGGCCTCCCTGTCCATGACCAACTCACGGAGTTCACTCAGACTCACGTCCATCTAGTCAGTGATGCCATCAAGCCATCTCATCCTCTGTCGTCCCCTTCTCTTGCCCCCAATCCCTCCCAGCATCAGAGTCTTTTCCAATGAGTCAACTCTTCGCATGAGGTGGCCAAAGTACTAGAGTTTCAGCTTTAGCATCATTCCTTCCAAAGAAATCCCAGGGCTGATCTCCTTCAGAATGGACTGGTTGGATCTCCTTGCAGTCCAGGGGACTCTCAAGAGTCTTCTCCAACACCACAGTTGAAAAGCATCATTCTTTGGCGCTCAGCCTTCTTCACAGTCCAACTCTCAATACATGACCACAGGAAAAACCATAGCCTTGACCAGACGAACCTTCGTTGGCAAAGTAATGTCTCTGCTTTTCAATATGCTATCTAGGTTGGTCATAACTTTCCTTCCAAAGAGTAAGCGTCTTTTAATTTCATGGCTGCAGTCACCATCTGTAGTGATTTTGGAGCCCAGAAAAATAAAGTCTGACACTGTTTCCACTGTTTTCCCGTCTATTTCCCATGAAGTGATGGGACTGGATGCCATGATCTTAGTTTTCTGAATGTTGAGCTTTAAGCCAACTTTTTCACTCTCCACTTTCACTTTCATCAAGAGGCTTTTGAGTTCCTCTTCACTTTCTGCCATAAGGGTGGTGTCATCTGCATATCTGAGGTTATTGATATTTCTCCCGGCAATCTTGATTCCAGCTTGTGTTTCTTCCAGTCCAGCGTTTCTCATAATGTACTCTGCATATAAGTTAAATAAGCAGGGTGACAATATACAGCGTTGATGTACTCCTTTTCCTATTTGGAACCAGTCTGTTGTTCCATGTCCAGTTCTAACTGTTGCTTCCTGACCTGCATACAGATTTCTCAAGAGGCAGATCAGGTGGTCTGGTATTCCCATCTCTTGAAGAATTTTCCACAGTTTATTGTGATCCACACAAAGGCTTTGGCATAGTCAATAAAGCAGAAAGAGATGTTTTTCTGGAACTCTCTTGCTTTTTCCATGATCCAGCGGATGTTGGCAATTTGATCTCTGGTTCCTCTGCCTTTTCTAAAACCAGCTTGAACATCAGGAAGTTCACGGTTCACATATATGCTGAAGCCTGGCTTGGAGAATTTTGAGCAGTACTTTACTAGCGTGTGAAGGCATTAAACAGCGTCCCGTTAGCGTAAACTCCGTAAGGACCAGCATTGGTGTTTCTTCACTGCTGTATCAGAAGATGACATGCTGTATGCGCTCAATATTAAATGGGAGGAGACTACCACGTACTGCAAGTTAAAGGTTTATTGCATGGAGAATAAAGTTTATTTGCTTCGGAGTCATAAAGCAAGGATACACAGTCCCCATCGGTGTTTCCTTGATGTGGAATGCCTGCCTGCTTAGGCTGGTTTACTTCTCAGTGTTTGAAACTAAGATCAGGTGTCAGCTCCAGAAATCTCCAATTAGGCTTCCCCAGGTAATCATAAGGGAATTCCCTGGTGGCTCAGAGGATAAAGCATCTGCCTGCCATGCGGGAGACCAGGGTTCGATCCCTGGGTTGGGAAGATACCCTGGAGAAGGAAATGGCAACCCACTCCCGAATTCTTGCCTGGAGAATCCCATGGACAGAAGAGCCTGGCCGGCTACAGTCCACGGGGTCGCAAAGAGTCAGACACGACTGAGCGAGTTCACTTCACTTCACTTCAAGAAATCATAAAACTCATGAGATGCTTTTTGTAGCAATAAATCATATTATTTCTAGCATATAATATCTGTAATATAAGATTTGAAATTTACATTTTGAAAACTTATACATATCCCTTTAATTTTCTACCTAGGTCAATATAGGAATATGGAAGAAGGAAATGGCAACCCACTCCAGTATTCTTCCCTGAAAAATCCCGTGGACGGAGGAGCCTGATGGGCTGCTGTCCATAAGGTCGCACGGAGTCAGACACTACTGAAGCGACTTAGCATGCATGCATGCATATAGGAATACATAGAAACATGCTTTAAGTAAAATAATTGACTCTATCAAAGCATTATACTTTCTCTTGATTAGGAGAAAGCAATATAGTATAACTCAAATGAAAGAGCAAGTGGCTTATAAGGCCCTCCAAAAACAAACAAAAATCTAAGCAAAAAAATGCTTTAGAAAGGGACTTTCCCAGTGGTCCATGGTTATAACTGTGCTTCCACTGCTTCCACCTGGGGTGCTGGTTGGATCCCTGGTGGATGAAGGTGCAGCCAAAAAAAAAAAAAATTCTAAGCATTCTTAGAAAAGAATAAGACATTTATACCTCTGTGTACCTTGTAATTTTTTTTAAATCTAAATGTTCTCAGATCTTCTGTTTTAACTAGTCAAGACAGTCATCCTTGAGTATTTTCAGGGGGTTGGTTCCAGAAGCTGTTGGGATACCAAAATCCACAAATGCTCAGAATCCCATAGTGAACCCTCCATATCCGTGGTTCTGCAACAGGTGATTCAACCAATTGTGGATCACGTAGTACTGCATATACTTATTAAAATAAAAATGATTGTGTAAGTACTCAGTTCAGACCCCTGTTGTTAAAGAATCAACTGTAATTTGAGACTTTAGAGTGGACCCTGAACATAGAAACCATTTATCCCCTAATGGAATTAGAGGAAAATTTTGTTTACTTTATTAAATGACCTAGAATAGTGAAGAATGAGTATATTTAAACATTTTTTGTAATTGAAAGTAAGTGGAAACCTGTCTTCTTACTCTAAGGCCTTGGAAGACACCAAGGATTCTGGATTCAAAGGCAGAAATGTAGGCGATGAAGTAGAATGCTGTTCTGTAATAAGGCAGAGGAAACAAGGAATAGCATCCTCTCTACTTGATGTTGGAAAAAGTCCTTTCATATTCTGCAGAATACGTAACACTAAAGGTCATGGAAGAGCCTTAGGATTGAGAGCTTAAAGAGACCATGAAACTTATATAGCACAGAGGTTAGGCAGAAGGCTTGCCTGGATGCAAAGTCAAGTATGCCACTCTCTAGACTACCAACTTTGAACAAGTTGCTTAACCTCTCTTGTGTTTAAGTCTCCTTATCTGTAAAAATAAAACTTACCATGGAACTGTTATAAGGTTTGCAAAGATACTTACTTTGTGAGAAGGGGAATCCCTTCCTGGGCCCGAAAGGGGGCGCTTGTCTAACACTTGGAAATGAATTGTCTGAGGAGACACATGTGCCGACAAAGCAAGAGATTTTATTGGGGTACCCGGGGGGAGAGCAGTAGGGTAAGGGAAGACAGGAGAACTGCTGTGCCACGTGGCTCACAGTCTCAGGTTTTATGGTGATGGGGTTAGTTTCCGGGTTGTCTTTGGCCAATCATTCTGACTCAGAATCCTTCCTGATGGTGCGTGCATTGCTCAGCCGAGATGGATGTCAGTGAGAAGTATTCTGGGAGGTCATAGTGGCGTATCCTTTTGACCTTTCCCGAACTTTTCCAGTTGGTGGGGCTTCCCTGGTGTCTCATATGGCTTCCCTGGTGGCTCAGATGATAAAGAATCTGCCTGAAATGCAAGAGACCCAGGTTTGACCCCTGGGTCAGGAAGATCCCCTGGAGAAGGAATGGAGACCCACTTCAGTATTCTTGCCTGGAGAATTCTATGGACAGAGAAGCCTGGCGGGCTACAGTCCATGGGGTTACAAAGAGTTAGACATGACTGAGTGGCTTTCACTTCATTTTCCTGGTTGGTGGTGGCTTATTACTTCTATGTTCCTTATCAGGACCTCCTGTTGTAAAATAACTCATGCAAATAGTTACTATGGTGCCTGGCCAGGGTGGGTGGTTTTAGTCAATGTGCTTCTTGTAACACTTAGCTTGGTGCCAGAGCAAGGCAAAGAGTATTACTTACTGAGTTGACAATATTAACTATTGTTATTTAATCCAGAATTTCCCAAAATGTGTTCCTCAGAAACCAGTTCTATAAACCATCCCCCTGCCCTCTCCTGAAATAGGATCCCTGGCAATACTACTTTGGGAAATAAGTAATGTGTCCTTCTCAGAGAAAAATCTCAAGTATACTTATATGTTAAGTGTTTGGAGAAGACTTATCCCTATTGCTTGAAACTTGATTAGGTATAATTTGCTATTGTAGATGTCATTTTGAAGTTTCTTAGCTTTTCTAAATGTCTGAAAACCTCCTTAGTTTCTTTTGTAAAGAATGGAAGGATCATTCACCTGGAGGGAAGAATCCCAGGCAGACCAGAAAACTGACTTCAGGCTTGGAGACGTTGGAATCAAAAAAGAGCTTTAAATCTGGATCATTGTTGCCAGCCAAAATCTTTGCCTTCTCTGCCCACTGAGGCCAAATGAAAAATGCGGAGACAAGAGTTTGAATAAATAGAAAGATGGCTATTATTCTCAGCCTGCAGAGAAGGGAACACAGTAGACTCATGCCTCAAGAACTGTGCTTCCCCCTCCACGAGGAGTCTAGGGGCTTATACAAGGCAAGGGCTCGCATTCAGGATCAGTGATGAGGAACAAAGGTGCCAGGATCTTGATTTCTTCCTCTTGCAGTGTTTCAGAGATAGTCGTAAACTGGTGTCAATAACTGGGCATCTGAGTCTGGCAGTTCAGTGGCTCTGTGGTAACTACAAGGGGAAGGGTTGTAAGGGTAAACACCAGATAGGGGGTGTATTTAGCATAGAATCAAAGAAGAAAATATGAATTGTAACTCCTGCAAAGTTAGGGGGCAGAAAAGCAAACTTAAAGACATGCAGAACTTAAAAAACTAGGGATGTTCAGGCCTGCTCACTGTTTTATCTTCTTTGTTCTCAGGAAAGGGAAAAAAAAAACCTCATTCCTCTTTTCCTTTTCTCTGCAACATTATGACAGTGGAACTCTAGGTTTTAGAAACCTTTATCAGTATGACAGGCGAAAAAGTGATTTTTGTGTGTGTGTTGTTTTAGAAATTCCTAATGAGATTGAACATTTTTTCATGTTTATTGGTCATTTATATTTATTCTTTCATGCATTTTCTATATTGTCTATGTCCTCTGTTCATTTTTCTTTTGGATATTTTTTTTCTTATTGATTTGTAAGCATGAAACCAAGCAGGACCCTGTGGGTCTTCAGGGCACAAAAGTCTTTCTGTGCATTTCTTGTTTGTAGGAAATAGTTTTCATACAGCTTCCATCACCTTCCCTGAGTTCCCAAGGGAAGGTTCAGTTCAGTTCAGTTCAGTTCAGTTGCTCAGTCGTGTCCGACTCTTTGCGACCCCATGAATCGCAGCACACCAGGCCTCCCTGTCCATCACCAACTCCCGGAATTCACTCAAACTCATGTCTATTGAGTCAGTGATGCCATCCAGTCATCTCATCCTCTGTCGTCCCCTTTTCCTCCTGCCCCCAATCCCTCCCAGCATCAGAGTCTTTTCCAACGAGTCAACTCTTTGCATGAGGTGGCCAAAGTACTGGAGTTTCAGCTTCAGCATCATTCCTTCCAAAGAACACACAGGGCTGATCTCCTTCAGAATGGACTGGTTGGATCTCCTTGCGGTCCAAGGGACTCTCAAGAGTCTTTTCCAACACCACAGTTCAAAAGCTTCAATTCTTCAGTGCTCAGCTTTCTTCACAGTCCAACTCTCGCATCCATACATGACCACTGGAAAAACCATAGCCTTGATTAGACGGACCTTTGTTGGCAAAGTAATGTCTCTGCTTTTCAATATGCTATCTAGGTTGGTCATAACTTTCCTTCCAAGGAGTAAGCGTCTTTTAATTTCATGGCTGCAGTCACCATCTGCAGTGATTTTGGAGCCCAAAAAATAAAGTCTGACACTGTTTCCACTGTTTTCCCATCTATTTCCCATGAAGTGATGGGACTGGATGCCATGATCTTAGTTTTCTGAATGTTGAGCTTTAAGCCAACTTTTTCACTCTCCACTTTCACTTTCATCAAGAGGCTTTTGAGTTCCTCTTCACTTTCTGCCATAAGGGTGGTGTCATCTGCATATCTGAGGTTATTGATATTTCTCCTGGCAATCTTGATTCCAGCTTGTGCTTCTTCCAGCCCAGCGTTTCTCATAATGTACTCTGCATATAAGTTAAATAAGCAGGGTGACAATATACAGCCTTGGCGAACTCCTTTTCTTGGGACCAGTCTGTTATTCCATGTCCAGTTCTAACTGTTACTTCCTGACCTGCATACAGGTTTCTCAAGAGGCAGATCAGGTGGCCTGGTATTCCCATCTCTTGAAGAATTTTCCACAGTTTATTGTGATCCACACAGTCAAAGGCTTTGGCATAGTCAATAAAGCAGAAAGAGATGTTTTGGCATAGTCAATAAAGCAGAAAGAGATGTTTTTCTGGAACTCTCTTGCTTTTTCCATGATCCAGCAGATGTTGGCAATTTGATCTCTGGTTCCTCTGCCTTTTCTAAAACCAGCTTGAACATCAGGAAGTTCACGGTTCACATATTGCTGAAGCCTGGCTTGGAGAATTTTGAGTATTACTTTACTAGCATGTGAGATGAGTGCAAATTGTGCAGTAGTTTGAGCATTCTTTGGCATTGCCTTTCTTTGGGATCGGAATGAAAACTGACGTTTTCCAGTCCTGTGGCCGCTGCTGAGTTTTCCAAATTTGCTGGCATATTGAGTGCAGCACTTTCACAGCATCATCTAGGGGCAGGTTCAAAGAGTGGCTAATCAACGAAGGGAGGAAATGCAGAAACAGGAAAAGAACAATCAAGAAACAATAGCACAGCCTTGTGGCAGGATCCTGGTTTTCCCCCTCAATGAATATACACAGCAATATCTTTGAGCTATTTTGCAGATACTGAAATCCCCACCAGAAAAAGTTAACCGTGTGCATCCCAGAAGCATGTAGATCCCAGATTGGTTGGACCAGAAGATTGACAATGCTGACTCCCAATTACCTCACCACCAACCAATAAGAAGAATGGCTATGAGCTGATCACACCCACCTCTTTGAACAGTTACTATAAAACTCATTACCTCCTCTGGAGCCACCACATAGTTCTGAGGGCATTAGTCTGCTCTGCTTTCCCTTGCCTTGCAAAGCAATAAAGCTATTCTTTTCTATTTCACCCAAAGCTCTGTCTCTGAGATTCAGTTTGGTACTAGGTTACAGAAGCTGAATTTCAGCTACAAGCATGGTTTGTTAAGGTGAGTTTTAGGCAAATTAAGTGTGAGATAATATAGGCATAAAAAATCCAGTAAGTCATTGAAGACACAGGACAAGGCCAACAAGAAAAGAATACTCAACTAGGGAAAATACAGATTTGACCCTGAGGAGGAAAAGAATTCAGCAGAAGCAAAAAATGAAGTATTCAGAGTGATCTGGATAAGCATGGCCTCATATGATCCTTGCCAGTCATGCTTCCCTGTATTATACAATTTAGTGTGGCATGCATGACTGCAGGAAGTCCAGTTTTTTTTTAGTTTTACTCCCCAAGAACTGTATATACAAGAAGCCCCAGGCGTTCTGATTCATGTCCAAATATTTTGTCTGTCTAGCTATTATTCTTCCTTCTTAAACCCAAAACTCAGTGTGCCCCCTTGAGGTCAGAGATTCCACAGAACGGCCCTGATGCTATAACACTCCAAAATGTGCTGTTGTTGCTTTGTTTACTGAAATGCCTGGTACACAGCCTTCTGAAACCCGAGCAGACCGAAGGCATGCCCTGACCAGCCCAAGCTGTTGTTACCCAGAGACCATTGGCACTGTCACTGCTCTTGCTGACCCTGAACCTCAGGATTGCTGTCTACTGACCCAGGCCAACCTAACAGAGTGGCTGTAATTATGCCACAGACCCTAGCCCAGGTGATGGCTGTTCTCTTTGTACAAAGGAGAAATGCACAATTTGTTGTCATGTGAAATTGAAACTGTACCCTATAGGGTTAACCAAAACTGGCATCTTAAACCCCAAGTGTGTCTTACAAAACAGTAGATAAGGGAATAGCTTATTAAAACCCTCTCTGTTTGTAAGCTCCCTTCACTAATTAGTAAATGAGTTGTTTTTCTTAAACAACTAATTTAGTTGTTTTTCTTTTTTGTTGTTGTTGTTTTTCTTAATTGTCTACCCTCCAAGCTTCATGTAACCCAGATAATATATTATAGGGCTCCTTAACCACCCCTATAGATAATGTCTCTAACGTATGGGTCACTATGGTGACAAGTGGATTTAAGTTGTTTTCTAGAAACCTAGAGTTGATTCTTACCCAGTTCAAACTGGTCAAGAGTGGTTCGGACCACCAGCCCCCAGACTGGGCCTGCTCAGGTGTCCAGTGAATGACCTTTTGACATCAGGAGGCTAAAAACTGCACCATTTTTGAACATGTATCCCATGAAGAAGCACGTAACCCAGAAACACCTCTGCAGAATGATTCCCTACCTCCAATCACCTTTCCCCACCCCTAAAACCACCCTGCTATGAAAAAAAATTTATTTTATTTATTTATTTTTGGCTGTGCTGGGCCTTGCTCACTCAGCAGGCTTTTCTCTAGTTGAGGCCAGCAGGGGCTACTCCCGAGTTTCTGCTTGCAGGCTTCTCATTGTGGTGGCTTCTCTTGTTGCAGAGCATGGGCTCTGGGGTGCTCAGGCTTCAATAGCTGCAGCTCCTGGGCTCTAGAACACAGGCCAGTGGTTGTGGCTCACGGGCTTAGTTGCTCTGCAGCATGTGGGATCTTCTGGAATCAGGGGTCGAACCCATGTCTCCTGTATTGGCAGGTGGATCCTTTACCACTGAGCCACCAGGCAAGCCCCACCCTGCTTTAATATCCCATAAATACTTTGCCTTCCAGAGGGCAGATCTAAGACTTGTTCTCCCATCTCCTTGCTTGGTTGCCTCATGAATAAACTTTCTCTGCTATAAACACTAACTGGATGTGCACCCAATATGACTCGGCCTGACCACCTTCAAATACTTATAATTCGCACAGGTACTTGCCTGAAATCCATCAAAGACCATCACTCAGGTCTTCTGAGTGAAAAATTTTCATGGCCAAGCAGAATCTTTGGAGTTGGTACTGGGATACAAGTCTGCCTTTTCCCCAGGTTGCTGGCCTCCTAAATAAAGGCAAGCTTTCCTTTTCCAATCAATGCTTTCCTCTCCAGTACTGGCTTTAGAGCAGTGAACACCCAAAGCTGAGTTTGGTAACAAGCATCTTCGTCCAGCTCACCTGGAATAGCCATCTGATACTCTTTTCTCAGTTTCTCAGCTGCACTCACTCTGATGTTTTTAAGGACAGTTGTGTTCTCCTGCACTTCTGTCTGTCCTCACCATTTGTCACCGCCCTCTCCTCTCCCTGACAAATACACAGATGGGAGCGACCCTAAAAAGTCAGTGAGAATTCTGCTCCCACACCCCCTTCTCACTGGAGACTTACAGACCAGACTTTCTAAGTAACTCTTGCCAGCTTCTCTAAGTTTCTTTTCTATCGTCTTCTCCATGTTTTCACCAGCCTTTCCCCATATTCCATAAATCTTTCCAACAATAGACAAAACAGAAAAATTATAAGCAATTCTTTTCTAAATCCCCAAATAGGTTGAGCACAATTTTCAAGCACCCATTGTTGTACCAACATTCAAAGTCTTTTGCAAAAATCTTTCATCACTGTGAGGAAGTGGTTCAAAGAGACAGCCTATGATTTGGAAAGATAGCAGAACATAATGAAAATACATAGAAAAACTGTCTGGAAACCAAACTATAAATCAAACTGCTAACAGTGCTTATTTATAGAGGAAGAACATAAATTAAAAAGGAAAAATTATTCTCATGATCCCTCAACATAAGCTCTTCTTATTTGAAGTTTTAACATTTGTTTTAGGGAAACAAATAAGGATTGAACCCAGTCTGTTGTGTTGCAGGCAGATTCTTCACCATCTGAGCTACCAGGGAAGCCCTAATAGAAACAGCAAATATATGGGAGTTACAAATATTACAATGTTCTTTAAGAAATGCTTCTGGATACACGTCTCTTGGCACAGAGTTTTGGCACTTTGTTACATTCAGATACTTACACTGAAGTATCTAAAAGGTCCTGATCAGGTCCTTCATAGAGCCAGTCAACTGATGAGAGGCTGGGAAGGAGAGGCCTGAGCAGCTGCCATGAGCTAAGAATGCATCTCTCCTGGTCCCAACCACAAAGCCATCAAAACTACCAATAAAACATACTCTGGGATGAATGTTGAGATGGTTGCCTCCTTCTGTAGATGGGGTAGGAGCTAAGACGTAACATAGATGAGATATCCTTGAAATTCTCTCAGTCTTTGAAGAGCAGCTAAGTATCTCAGATTATGCGTGCGACAGAGCTTTAAAAGCCAATGGTAGTGGTTTAGTTGCTAAGTCATGTCCGACTCTTGCAACTCCATGGACGGTAGTTTGCCAGGCTCCTCTGTCCATGAGATTCTCCAGACAATACTGGAGTGGGGTGCCATTTCCTTCTCCAGAGGATCTTCCCAACCCAGGGATCAAACCCAGGTCTCCTGCACTGCAGGCAGATTCTTTACCGACTTAGCTACGAGAATACAGAACTTTAAAAGCAAAATTCTTGAACAAAGTTATTTGTTAGAATGTATCTAATTTTTGGATTTCCCAGGTGGTGCTAGTGGTAAAGAACCTGCCTGCCAATGCAGGAGACATGAGGGATGCAGGTTTGATCCCTGGGTTGGGAAGATCCCCTGGAGCAGGGCATGGCAACTTGCTCTAGTATTCTTGCCTGGAGAATCCCATGGACAGAGGATCTTGGAGGGCTACAGTCCATAGGGTCGCAAAGAGTTGGACATGACTAAAACAACTTAGCATTCACGCATCTAATTTTTATTAGTGAGGGAATCAGGAATTAAGCAATTAGACAACAGAGTTGGTTTCCTTGCTTCACACACACACAAATGTGTATACAGTTAGCAAAAGGAAATGTGGCTAAGTGAGATACAAGCCCAGGTAACATTCTACAGGGTAATAACACCATAGTATCTTCTGGGTTAATGTCTCTAAAGGTTATACAATCATAACACCTTATCAAATCCTTCAGGGTAACCTCCAACTTTCTAGGGCTATGGCACCATTTGCTCTTTTATCAGCTGTGGGTGTTGGTCAAATATACCTTGAAAACAAAGCTACTAGAATCAGATGAGGGTAAACCAGGACTGCACGGTTCCACTCCATCTCTATACTGAAGAATCTCCCTCCAGTATTAACTTTGAAAGTTCTCAGAATGTGTCTTTTTAAGGGAGCCAGTATTTTCACATACCACCATGGCTAGAATTGTATATAAAATAGGAGTAAAGGCTCCAGGAGGCACACCTAGGGATTCATCCTGTGACTTTCAGTACTTGGAACGTGTGAAATTGGTTTTGGCTGCTCAGAAACATCTATTATCCACCAGGTAATTCCCCATTGAGAGCTCTTTAGGCAAAATGATCATTCCCTTCTAGCTGCCTTCACAACCAAAGCTGCTGCTTTTAAATTCAAGAGTCGTATAAAATAAACAGCCAGTGGGAATTTGCTGTATGACTCCAGGAACTCAAACCCAGCTCGAGCTCTGTAACAACCTAGAGGGGTGGGATGGGGAGGGAGGTGGGAGGGGCCCAAGAGGGAGGGGACATATGTATACCTATGGCTGATCCATGTTGATGTATGGCAGAAACCAAAACAATATTGTAATTATTCTTCAATTAAAAATAAATAAATTTTTAAAAGAAATGAGTCAAAGAACTGCTTGTAAAGTCAGGACCAAGTGAAATTCTGGTGGCAGGGCTTTGTTTTTCCTTCTTACCTTTGTATCCTTAGTCCTAACATGGCAAACACTCAGTAAAATGAAGTGAGCATATACAAGCTTAACTAGACTATAAACATTAATGCTTCTTGTCTATAAACTTTACCTAGCACTAAACAGAGTGTGTGAATTGCCTGTTCAAATTTCAAGGAGATCCAACCAGTCCATCCTAAATGAGATCAGTCCTGGGTGTTCATTGGAAGGACTGATGCTGAGGCTGAAACTCCAATACTTTGGCCACCTCATGCGAAGAGTTGACTCATTGGAAAAGACTCTGATGCTTGCAGGGATTGGGGGCAGGAGGAGAAGGGGATGACAGAGGATGAGATGGCTGGATGGCATCACTGACACGATGGACGTGAGTCTGGGTGAACTCTGGGAGTTGGTGATGGACAGGGAGGCCTGGCGTGCTGCGATTCATGGGGTCGCAAAGAGTCGGACACGACTGAGTGACTGAACTGAAGGCAGTAAGGTATCCTGTAATCCTCACCTTCATGTCTTTGATTAGTGAAAATCTTCTATACATTTCCTCATCTTCCTCCATTTGTGAGGCTGAGTCCTCTAAATTTTGTCTTCCACAAATCATTCAAAGAAATAGTAATCAAATGTGTCCCCAGATTTGGTTCATTTGTGGTTCTTAAAGGACAACTTCTCTTTGGGGGTAATATTAATTTCTCAGCCATGGGAAATGAATAGAACACTTCGTACTTTCTACCTACTGGGCATTAACTGTGACTTGCTTCACAGAGAAAAGGAGAGAGGAAGTCATTTTCAAGACAGAAATATCATTATTGGTTGATAGACCCTACAGTATTCTCACAAAGTGTATAGAAGTCATTCAAGTCCATTCTTTACCTGGTAATCTGTGATACAGTTTTAGGAAGAATCTTATTATAGCACAAAAGCATTTAACTATTTGAGGTGTGTTTGTGCGTGTATTTGTGCGTGTTTGTGTCCGTGTGTATGTGTATGAAAGAGGTGGGCACTTAAATGTTGATTCAATTGTCCGAGAAATAATTTAGATTTTAAGAGAGAGATTGGTTCCAAGTCACATGAGCTCTGTGTTAAGGCACAACCAATCCATGGAAGGTGCTATGCTCCCTTCACCCTCTGGGCTGCCTCAGATGGGGACTAAGAGGATGCCTCACTCTGAACTCAGATGCAGCTGTATTTAATGCTTAGATCCAAGGATCTGACATTAGTCATGGCTCCAGTTCTCTGGGTGAGGCAGGATGCAATTTGTTCTGAAAGTGCAACTAAGGGAAGGAAGCTCAGTGGGGAATGAGCTGAAAAGCGGAAAACTCTTTAGAATCAAGTGGTACTTGGTTCTCATAGCCAAAGCGAAAAACCTCCTACAGTAAAAAAGAAAACTGTGTTTCCTGCTTTAGAGAAAGCTCCAGGGGAGCCTAAGCCACAGTTACAGTGTTCTCAGAGAACACTGACTCTCTGTCACCACCAAGGGAGAGGTTAGAATGAATATTTCACTTCATCCAATGTTGGAACCCAGTTCGAACTCAGGAATGGAGATTGTTTAAGACAGAATCTTTGATTTCTTGTTCCTGATTCATATCTTGTCCTTATTCTGTCTCTGAGTGATTTTCCCAAATTTTTTTGATTTCCGACTCTCTTCCATTCTCTGGTCATATGTGAATAACTGTATGTAGAAGATTGGGACAAGGAAATAAGTTAGAATTAACATACAAATATTTGTTTTGCAGCTTCCCACCAAGCCACCTTCTGTGCATCTAGAAAGCTAAGTTTATGTGTTTTTCTAGGGTTTAGCATGTTTTCTTTAGCAGAAACATGGTAGAGAGTCTTAGGGGTCAGTAAAACCCCAGCTTATAAGAAAAGTCTGACATAGCAACTTAATACATGGGGAAATGAGTATGAACTCAAGACTTCAAAAACATGTTTTCTGACACTGACTTCTCCAGTGCCCCAGCAGCAGTAGCACTCACTCACCACTAACTCTCGTGTGTACTTACAGTGCCAGTATTTGGGTCTTTGATATTTTCTCCACCAAAAAGGAGACTGGACTCCTTGGACTATAGCAGTTTCCAAGATAAGAAACAGGAAAAAAAATCGAAATGGGTCAGAAAATATCCTTCTATTGTCAGAAAACAAGAATTCTTTAAAAATACATTTGAGTTAGTGCTAAAAGGGCATAGGCACCATATTAAAGGTGTTCTTGTGTTCTTCTGGATCAGATCCCTGGTTCGGGAAGATCCCCTGGAGAAGAGCATGGCAACCCACTTCAGTATTCTTGCCTAGAGAATTCCATGGACAGTGGAGACTGGTGGGCTACAGTCCAGGGGGGGTCACAAAAAATCAAACATGATTGAGCAACTAGCACTTGTCAAAATTTTGAAAAATTCACAATCAAATTATTATTTTTTAAGTTTCTAATGATAAAAGAAAAAGATTAAAATAAAATGTAAGAAAAAAGATGGATACAAGACAAAAGAATGATGAAGATGAATAGATCTGTTCAATTTTTACTTATTAATGATATTAAATAGTAAATAAAACAGGTAGTTTTTCCTTTCCAATTTCTACGTCTTGCTAAAGGATAATTTTTAAAAGCAGCCATTATTTCTATATGACATTCTTATGTAGATATAAAATCTATGTGACTCAGTAATTAATGAAGGAACCAGCCCTGTGTTACCACTTGATATATGACCAATGGAAAAACCATAGCCTTGACTAGACGGACCTTTGTTGGCAAAGTAATGTCTCTGCTTTTCAATATGCTATCTAGGTTCGTCATAACTTTTCTTCCAAGGAGTAAGCAGTTAATTAAAAGTAAAAGTGAGTTTTGACTATAATAGAGGTTTAATTTAGTAACCTGTGGTTTGGGGTAGGATCACTGGTTTGCAGTAGAACTGTATAATTGAATTCCAAATCCAATTGAGAAGCAACAATTTGCCTATCCAAATCCTTCAGTGCTAATAATCAGCATATATGTTTTGTCCTCATTATAGGTTTTTAAAGCATTTATAAGAATCTGATATGTTAATTTATGATTTTAAATCATTTATTTACTTTTATTTTTTGACCATGTGGCCTGTGGGAGCTTAATTCCCTGACCAGGAGTCAAACTCAGGTCCCCTGCATTGGAAACGTGGTTTCTTAACCACTGGACCTCCAGTGAAGTCCCTAAGCCATTATTTAGACACTATAATTTTAAATAAATTTGTAATCAGTGCTTGAGTATCTGAGAAATTTTGACTTGTTAAATCTGTGATTTATTGGGAATTTGAATGTATGAATATTTTGGATAATGTTTATTGTTTAGTAATTAAAGAAATGCTGATTGCTTAATGCATCAGTCAGGTTCCTGGTATAATAATACTGATGTATAAAATACAACTCCCAGATCTCTTATTTCATGTTCACAGCCTGTAGGTGGGGACTGGTGAGTCTCCTTCAAATCTGCATGAAGTATGTTCCATGTGTTTCTATTGTGGGATCAGTGAATACTCAAGGATCTTTTCAAGTCAGATGACTGAAGTACAAGGGAAGAGAGTAGAAATGGGTAATTACCTGGACTCAAAACTGACAGGCTCTCTTGTCTACCCACATTCCATTGCCAAAGCAAGTCACATGGCCAAGGCCAACATCAAAAAGGCAAGGAATGCTCTGCCTTCAGTGAACCATAGCAAAGGAGGGGAGGGAAGGAAGACTTGTGAGCAAGTAACATAGTCTACCACTCTTATTATATCCATGAGATTAGAATACTGGATATTAACCACAGTACAAATAGCAGTGGCCATTCTCCATGTACTAAGTAGTAACAGTGCGTGTGTGCTCAGTTGTGTCTGAGTTGTTGCAACCCTGTGGACTGTCACCCCCAGGCTCCTCTGTCCATGGGATTCTCCAGGCAAGAGTAGCTGGAGTGAGTTGCCATTTCCTGCTCCAGGGGGTCATCCCAATCCAGTGATTGAACCCAAGTCTTTCGCATCTTCTCACTAGCACTTTACCACTAGTGCCACCTGGGAAGCCAATTTCATGTACTAAAATCTCTCATAAATAAAATCTTTATTAATAACAAAGTCCTGAGGAATAAAAGACTATTTTTGTGGGGTTAAATGCAGTCTGATGTGAACTTATTACTTGATCTCAATGTTTTGTAGCAGGATTGCGAATTACTCAAAATACAGAAATTTAGAAAAAAATTAGCTTCTTTATTTTGTCTATAGCTGATCTGGTCTTGTGGCCTGGTAGGTGGTGGGAAAGAAAAAATAAAACAAGACCAACTTGGCTGATCTGGTTTCATATTTCAACCAATAATTTAACCACCTCATTAGAAAATTTTTCGGTTCTCAGATTTTTCACATTTTCACTTCTCACTGCCCTTTTACCTGAAAGTACATGGGGAAGGATACAGCTAATTGTATTCTTGTGGTGTGGGGTAGGGAGAGGGGATCTATAGCCTTGTCCTGGTTCTTGATTGTGTACTGGTCAGTTCATCCAAGTTTTGTCTACAGATTTCAGTGGCTCCTAAAGTGGTCTATTTCCCCCTGATTCTGTCAGGGCTTGGTCATCCTTCCTCATTTGCTTGGCCTCCCTTCGACTCTCTCTGGCTGCAGACCTTTTGGGTGTTTCCCCATTCAGCCCCTGGCCAGGCTCTCCATCCTGAAAGCACTGTGGGATCATCGATCCCATTGCCACAACAGGTCCCATGGCTAGCTTCTGGCTCCCAACTCTGTGTCCATGTCATGGGTACCACGGGAGGGTTTGGAGTGCAAATTAAGCTTTCTCTCTTTCTTTCTCCCAGGGAGGGACCTCAGCACTGAGGCCTTCTAACCTGTTGAAGTGGAGCCACTCGGCATAACTCTCCCAGGATCCTACATGGACAAGATGACTACCTTGGAGTGTGAGTCTCTCATTGTCTCCTTCCCTTCCTCTGGTCCCTCTTTCCCTTCTCACCATCCCCCAGGCCAAGAGGACGGTTTTCTTTTACTTCTTCTCTATCACGTCCTCTTTCCACCCACCTACAGAGTAAGAAGTTTCTTGGCACAGTGTTTAAGCAAAATAGGGAAACCTCTGTGATGTGGTTTGCCAAGTCTAGCTCCTAGCATGTTAAATGGGAGTCAAAGAGAAGTAGGGAAAAAAAATCTTCTTCACCTTGACTGTTTCTCATTGTAAAATCCTAGCTTCCACGTCAGAAGCTGCCTGTTATTTCTTTCATTCCTACTTACCACCCTTTCCCAAAGATGGGAAGATGGGTGCTTTTAGCTCTTTAAAGGGAAGGTCATGACTAGGAAAAGCAAAAGAGAAGAATATGTGGATTTTTCAAAGTTCAGCTGCTGTTACACTGACACTTTGCATTGTCAGGGCTCAAGTTGAATAATATTTTAGCAAATCATATTTGTATTCCACTCTTAGGTCTCATATGTTCTTAGGCAACATGGTAGAGCACAATTTAGGATATACATGACCTGAAGGTTGACATTTACTTTTAAGTGCCTGTGTATTTTGAGGCTGCGTGGCAGCCAGGAGTGATGAGACTTATTTAGGAATACGAAAGAAAAATTAATTATCTCCAAATTACTTATTATTGGCTAGGCAATAGGAATCATTTTTATTTATCACCCATCCTTAATCTCTGATCAAAAGAAGTTTCATTTGCATTGTTATGTTTCCTGTGACACCCATGGTAGTCAGGCTCTGGGATACACAACTTTAGAACAATGAGTTGCTTCACTGTGACATTTGTCATCTCAGAAGGATACTGCCTCTTCTCCTGGTTGACAGACATCTGGGAAGATTAGAAGCATTGTTCTAACAGGAGCCTTATGGTGTGTGTGTGTGTGTGTGTGTGTGTGTGCGCGCGCGCGCGCGCTCAGTCATGTCTAACTCTTTGAGACTCCATGGACTGTAGCCCACCAGGCTTCTCTGTCCCTGTAATTTTCCAGGCAAGAATACTGGAGTGGATTGCTATTTCCTACTCCAGGGGATCTCCCCAGCCCAGAGATGGAACCTGAGTCTCCTGCATCTCCTGCATTGGCAGCCAGATTCTTTACCACTGCTCCACCTGGGAATCCCAACAGGAGCCATAACTCACAGAATTAATACTGTTCCTCCTCTTCAGGGCTTTTAAGAAATGGAAATCACTTAATACAGTCTCCTATCCAGAGATGAGTGTTGTAGAAACTCCTAGAGGAGATTCCAAACCAATTTCTAACTCCATCAGGACTTGATAAGATCTGGGAAATGAACTGATTCCTCCAATGAGGAAATGCCATATCTACTGTGTCTGTTCCATTACTGTGCTGACACCTAGGGTTAGCAGAGATACCTTGATTTAAAAAAAAAAAAAACAACACTTTGATAACATTGTGTCCTATGGAACGATACTCTGAGAGTTATAACCTTCTTGGTAGAATATTTTCTCCTTTATCCATATCTCTGGGCCTTTAAAATCCTTTCAAAACTCAGAATCATACTGATATAGACTTTATGGGAAAATCCAGACTCTTAGATTATCTAGTCAAGAGCAGAACTACAAATATTTTGCAACCATTCTGGGCAAAATGAGAAACAGCATTCTAGGGAATGGTCTCTGCAATGTGAACTCAGTTGCCATGACCATGAAACCAGTGAGGATAAAATTATGTGTTCACATCTCCAGTCATTTTTGACTCAATTTCATGGCTTTATATGAGCATTCCAACCCCAAGATGCTCCTGATCATAGCAAAAGGAAACAATGGCTGAAATGATGTCTCAAAGCTCAGATCTTACTGATCCCTTAGACAGAGTCTTTCCAGTTCTAATGACCTAGGGAACCCTGGTCATTACCAGGCTGAAGAGTCTCAGCATTTTCAGTTTTGTTGTAAACCTCATTAAATTCAGCCCACCAATTACAGCTCACCAAAGTTGGATATTCTATCTGGGCAGAGGTCTCTACTGATCCTTGATTCCAGGTACCAAATCTGAGTGGATTCAAACATGCCTGTGCCCCAAGAAGAACCTCAAGAAGATTGAGTATTTTTTATGAATAAAACAGAGCTTCCCAGGTGGCTCAGTGGTAAAGAATCCGCCTGCCCATGCAGGAGACACAGGAATCGTGGGTTCAGTCCCTGAGTTGGAAGATCCCCCTGGAGGAGGAAACTGCAACCCACTCCAATATTCTTGCCTGGAAAATCCCATGGACAGAGGAGCCTGTTCATGGGATCACAGTCAGTGGGGTCACAAAGAGTCTGACATGACTGAACACAAGCGTGAGCATGTATAAAACAGTGATCTTCCTCAACTACATAAGGGGTGGGCATTGCCCTGGAAGGGGTATTAAAGAATCTCCAAGAGAAGATATTCATTTATAACGTTCATTTAATATTATAATATACCTTGGGAACTGGATATTAAATGAACGTTTCCTGTTATCTCAAAGTTTTAGCAGAAGCTTTGTAAGGGAGGAAAATTTGTTCTCTATCCTCTGCGGTTCTTTCAGCTGGCCTATCAGCTAAATTAACATATAAGAGATGAATAGGAGATAACCAAATTTAATTACATATAATGGAAGTCCCACAAAGACAGTGAGACAGCTCCTGACAGTTAGACAATTGAGGTTTTGATGCCTTTCTGAGCTAGGAAGATGCGGGTAGGGTCCTGGTACTTCTAAGGGAAGGAAAACAATTCACCAGAAGATGGCAAGAGCAAATGTTAGGTAAACAAATGTTTGCCTGGCCATGCAGTTGAACAAATGGGCCCTCCTGAGTTCCTCCCAGCCCATCACACTTAGCCCAAGTTCTTTGTAGTTACCTCTGATGATGGTTTTCTTCCTGGATCAGGCCCTTTATCTAAATTATTTTAGGCAGATGAGGGGGAGAGAAAAAACTCTTCCTAAGTCTTTTGAGCCTCTGTTGTCTTCAACTCAAGATAGTCCATTGGCCACACTGGCATATTTTGGGGAGGCTTGTTCTGAATCCCTTCAGTTTCAAAGGCCAAAAATAATACAGCAGGTATTAATAACTTTCACACCCTGAAGAAAAGGGAAGGCTACATCAGTATGGCCCCACACTGCTGCCGTTGCCCATGTCCCACTTCAGGCTATCACAGAAGATGGGGGCACTCAAGTGTGAAAGAGATTTGGGAGGAGGGGGGGATTCTGTACATTTCTTCTTGCCTCTAAGAAGGAGGGATGAAGAAGGGAGAGACTGAACCTTCATCTGAAGCCAGCACAATAGTGAAGCCACTTGAAGAACTTGGCATATGTCCCTGGACTTGGGGCACAGACACAACGATTGATGCTGGGCTCATACCTGAAAATCCTGAAGTTGATGGGTTGCACCTGGATTTGACAGGGTAGACAGTGTTTCAGCAGGTCAGAAATACAAGCATATTTCCTCTAGGCTAGAATGGATGCTCGGAGAAGGCAACGGCAACCCACTCCAGAACTCTTGCCTGGAAAATCCCATGGGCGGAGGAGCCTGGTGGGCTGCAGTCCATGGGGTCGCAAAGAGTTGGACACGACTGAGCGACTTCACTTTCACTTTTCACTTTCATACACTGGAGAAGGAAATGGCAACCCACTCCAGTGTTCTTGCCTGGAGAATCCCAGGGATGGGGGAGCCTGGTGGGCTGCCGTCTATGGGGTCACACAGAGTCGGACACAACTGAAGCGACTTAGCAGCAGCAGCAGCAGAGTGGATGCTGCAGATTAAATCTGGGCATGGGTTATTATCTTGAAATTGGCTGTGCCCAAGAGAACCTCCCGATAAAGGAGAGGGAACCATAGTGGGAAGAAACTACAGATGAACTTTCAGATGCGGAAGTGAGAGGGCAACAGGCAGGAAGGTCAGGGGTCTCCAAATGGAGGAAACAGGCTGCAAGTGTCAGACATCTTTTTCTCTCTCTCTTAAGCGGCAGGAGGAAACAAACATTAGATTTTTTTTTCCCCTTCTCTATACAAATTTAAAAAGAGGTTTCTCTTAAAATTCTTTGTTGCAATGAGGACACCTGGTTCCACCTGAACTTAACTTTTCTCAGACCTTGAGCTAACCAATGCGTTTTTCTTATGGAAATGTTTGTCTTAAGCTATGTTAATGAACTATGTACTTAATGTAGACTCTTTAAGTCAGTTCCACCTAAGACTCAGAACCGCCTTGACAAACTAGTATGTTTTGCTCATGCAAATGTTCTCTTAAGCTATGTTAATGAGACTGTACTTGCTTGGAAACATGCCTTTCTTTAAGATTCATGTCAATCATTTTATGGCCCTGGATGACTAACCTGGTGCCAATGTTATCTAAAAATGCATGTTGTGGATGAGGGGCCTTGTGCCAGTCTCTGAGTTTTGAGACATCTCCTTTCTATAATTAGCAGACTGTAAGTAGCTATATAAGGAGAAGGCAATGGCACCCCACTCCAGTACTCTTGCCTGGAAAATCCCATGGATGGAGGAGCCTTTCGGAAGGCTGCAGTCCATGGGGTCGCTGAGGGTCGGACACGACTGAGCGACTTCACTTTCACTTTTCACTTTCATGCATTGGAGAAGGAAATGGCAACCCACTCCGGTGTTCTTGCCTGGAGAATCCCAGGGACGGGGGAGCCTGGTGGGCTGCTGTCTATGGGGTTGCACAGGGTCGGACATGACTGAAGTGACTTAGCAGCAGCAGCAAGTAGCTATATAACATCCAGCTAAAGACTAGCAGGGGGGCACTCTTTCTGCCCCCTTCTGATATCTGTCAGAAGCTTTTTCTATCTCTTTTATACTTTAATAAAACTTTATTACACAAAAGCTCTGAGCGATCAAGCCTTGTCCCTGGCCCCAGATTGAATTCTTCTCCTCCGGAAGCCAAGAATCCCAATGTCTTCTGTGGTTCAGCAACAACTTTTCAGAAGCAAAGTCAGGGCCATCTGAGGATGCATTGCCTACATCAACAGATGTGGAGACAGCTGGTCCCAGAGGTAGGTGGGTGCAGAGGAGGTAAGGGTGGGGCTTCACCAGCGATCCCAAGATGGTGCCCCAGAGGGAAAGAGGGTGCTTTTGGAAATTAGCACAGTCAGGTTAAAACTACTGGTCAAGGACTGTTCCTGTGCCTTATGTTTCTCCTTCACCCCTGCTCCAAACCTTTAAGAGATCTTATATGGCAGCCAGCAGGTGGAGGAAATGATAATGTGAGACAGAAGAAGAGGCATTACTCCTGCAGGTCTTGATTCCATCCTAGCCGAGAGGAGGCAGGAGAGATGTTTTCAATTGGATGAGAGTTTACAGTTTTGATATTTCACTCAATTGAATTATTTTAAGACCTGAAAATAAGGAGAACATTCCTTTCTTACCAAGAATGGCAAGAAAAAGCTTTGAGATCTGCCAAAGCTTTTATCCAAGGGACAGAAAAGAACAATCAGAGAGGATCTGCAAGGGCAGTGGGGAGAAAACACTATATTGTTCTTAGCTTGCCCGCTGTGGAGTCTGGGTTCAATTGCTGTTGTTCAGTTGCTCAGTACGTTGGTTATAATTTCAAATTTTAATATATAGATTTTATATATTTTTCCTAAAACAAGCTACAGAAAGAGTTGAGATACTTACTGTGGTGACCCAAGGAAGAAAGAGCAGATAAAACCAAGGAGGGTCTTGGAATGCAGGAATGGAAAAACCAGACCCTTATCATCCTTCCCTCCCCCATGTTGTAACTATTAATGGAACAGTATAACCTGTCTCCCCTCCTACCCCATAGGGAGAAGGTATTTGCCCTACTCTTCCCCTACCCAGTATTACACGCCTCATCCTGAAGGAGGAAACAGACAGAACAGGCTCCATCTTGAAAGCAGGACTCCATCTTGGGCTGGACTGTGGAGTTTGAGCTAAATGCCCAGTATCTATGGAAACGACATATCAACTGGAAAACCAGACCCCCTCACCACCCCCACCCCGTGGAAGAGCCCCAGGGCTCGTACCTAGACTCTCCATCAGCTAAAAAAGCACCCTAATTATCTGTTTAACTGAATAGAATCATAAATTCTATTATGCTTATTAGGGTATGACCACAGACCTATTGATAATTGTCCACTGTTAACTACCTAGGCTTAAGGCATATGAATCACGGGTTAACTTTGGTTGTATCTTTCTTTTCCTTTGTTCAGACTAGTTTCAGGGAATTTGGGGGGGTGGGTTTGGGTACGTACACTTAGGGTATATAAGGTTTTCACAAAAACTGGTTGGGGTCCTTGGCTAAGAGAAGACTCTGCCTTGGGCCCGCAGGTGTAATAGTGTAATAAACTGCACTCCACTATCTGCATTGTCCTTCTGAGTGAGTTTGTTTCCCAAAATGCGTGGCTACAACAATCCAGTCAGCAAATGACCCGCAAGACCCCATCCCACTCCTTGTACCCGGGCTATAAAAGTGGACTAAGGACCCCTGTTCATCATCGGATCTTGCTTGAGCTGGCCCGCTGTTCTAACAGCGTCTCCCACTCTAACAAACTTTATTTCCCTCTTGTTCTGTCTCATGTCTGGAAATTCTTTTCCAACCCGCTCCGGGACCATGACACTTACGTATATTAAAGGGGGCACAATATAGTGAACCACTAAACACAGTCCTGATTTAAATAACCCACTATACAATGGGCTTCCCTGGTGGCTCAGATGGCAAAGCATCTGCCTGCAATGAGGAGACCTGGGTTTGATCCCTGGTTGGGAAGATCCCCTGGAGAAGGAAATGGCAACCCACTCCAGTATTCTTGCCTGGAGAACCCAATGGACAGTGGAGCCTGACAGGCTACAGTCTGTGGGGTCACAGAGAGTCAGACATGACTTAGCGACTGAATAACAACAATGTCCCAGTATCCGCATGGTCAAAAGAGAGAGGCTCAGAGATGTTAAATAAATTGCTTAAGATCACACTGCTGTTAAATGATAGAGTCCATTCAAGTCCATATCTGTCTCATCCTAAAATTCATTTTCTTTTCATTCTTTTTCCATCCTAATATATGAGGAATGTTTGGGATATTTATTATAAGCCAGAGTTAATTGTTTTATTTATTTCTCCATAATACATCACTTTCACAGAGAGCTTTAGGAACTCTTCTAACTTCACCCATAAATTTTAGTTTAGAACCGAATGGATTATAGTTTGAATTAATTAGGAAGCTTTTGGTTGCAAGTAACAGGAATAACTGACTAAACATGGCTAAACAATGGAAGTCTGTTATCTTATATAAAACTCTAGAGGTGGGAAGTCTCAGAATTAATGATTCTTGAGCTCTTGATCAGCTACACTGCAATTTTTTTGTTTTTCTCCTCATGCTCATGAGATAATTGCTAACATTCTAAACAGTATGCCCTCATCAGACATGAGCAAAAGGGAAGGGTTTTCTTTTCCTTTGACTCTTTTATCAGAGTATTAAACAAATAACCTTCAGTTTATTTCCCATTATAATTAATTGACCCCAATTGTGTCACTCTTTCATCCTTAAGCCAGTGAAATTAAGGGCAATGAGATTATCAGTGTACTGATTTAGGCCAATTATGATTGATTCCCAGAGGCAGAATTGAACTTCCCTGAGCATTTTGCTCCCTGGTGCTTAATGGAGTTTGGCTCTCTGCTAGTGATGGAGAAAGGAAGAAGGGCAGCTGGATCCAGTGTCTGCTACAGGGTCGTATGCTAAAGCCTACTACCAGTGAAAGGCTCATGACAGCAGATCTGCGTGGGCAGTGTCACTGGGCTGAGTCACTGTTGCTTATGGGTTGGAGATGATACACCTTAATAACTACTGCTTCTCTGTCATCCCTGATCTGTTTGCTTAATGCAAAAAGTTAAGTTCAAGTTTCTAACTTTGCACTTGTGAGAAATAACTGTCATTCTTTGGTATATGATGTTTTTCCTAAAGCATATTATTGTTCCAAATTCTTAGTGCTTTGCTTCAAAAGTTTTTGAAGAAAGAATAATGTGAGTCATCTTTCCCAGGATTGAAAATGTGAATACCTTCCTTTGGAAACAGCACACAAATATGTAACTGAAAATGGCAAGCATTCATCATTTTGTGTTCCTGGTATAGTAGTAGAGCAGTAATATAATCACAATGGTAATGATTAATAATAATGATAGCTACCAGTTACTGAATGGTCCCAGTCACTGGTCTGAGAATATTTTCACACACGTAGATTTTTTTCATTTTTGATTGAAGTACAGTTATAATTGATATATAATACTGTGTTAATTTCAGATGTACAGCCAAATGATTTAGCTATATTAATATACTATATACATACATACACATATATATGTATTGTGTTGCCTATCTATTTTGTATATAGTGATGTGTTTCTGTTAATCCCATACTCCTAATTTACCCCTCCCCCCTTTCCCCTTTGGTAACCATAAGTTTGTCTTCTATGTCTGTGAGTCTGTTCCTGTTTTGTAAGTAAATTCATTTTATTAATTTTTAGGTTCCACATATAAGTGATATCATATGGTATATTTCTTCTCTGTCTGACTTCCTTCACTCAATTTGATATTCTCTAGGTTCATCCATGTTGCTGCAAATGGAATCACTTCATTCTTTTCTATGGATGAGTAGTATTTCATTGTATATATATATGTACCACATCTTTATCCATTCATTGTTGATGGATACTTAGGTCACTTCTATGTCTTGGCTATTGTAAAGAGTGCTGCTATGAACACTGGGGTGCATGCAGATAAACATTTTTAATCTTCATAACATTACATGAGATAAGGTTGAACATCCTCATTTTATAGACAAGAGAGGTTCTGGAACGTGCCCATGTCTACACAGCCGGGAGTTAGGCTCTGAATCCCGTCCACTGACTCAGAGCGAGCCTGCTGAATGTCTGCGGTGTGCTGCTGTCACTAAACTCACCAGCTACAGGTGAAGAATGAGAGTGTGGAAAGGAAGTAGGAAGCGAGACGTCTTATATAGGCTGAAACCGATCACCATGGCGGGGGGGAATTCAAAATTCATTTGTAAGAAGACAAATCTCAAGTTGGAGTTTTAGAGAAACATTACTGTATTGTCAAGGCTGTGTGTGAATGCTTAGTTGTTTCAGTCATATCCAACTCTTTGCAACCCCACGGACTGTAACCCTCTGTCTGTGGGATTCTTCAGGTAGGGATAGTAGAGTGGGTTGCCAATTCCTCCTCCAGAGGATCTTCCTGACCCAGGGATTGAACCAACGTCTCCTGCATTGCAGGTGGATTCTTTACCGCTGAGCCCCCAGGGAAGGTTCAGTTCAGTTCAGTTCAGTCACTCGGTCATGTCCGACTCTGCGACACCATGGACTGCAGCATGCCAGGCCTCCTTGTCCATCCTCCAATTCCCGGAGTTTACTCAAACTCATGTCCATTGTGTCGGTGATGTCATCCAATCATCTCATCCTCTGTCGTCCCCTTCTCCTCCTGCCTTCAATATTTCCCAGCTTCAGAGTCTTTTCCAAGGAGTCAGTTCTTTGTATCAGATGGCCGAAGTATTGGAGTTTCAGCTTCAGCATCAGTCCTTCCCATGAATATTCAGGACTGATTTCCTTTAGGATGGACTGGTTGGATCTCCTTGCAGTCCAAGGGACTTTCAAGAGTTTTATTCAGGACCACAGTTCAAAAGCGTCAATTCTTCGGCACTCAGCTTTCTCACATCCATACACGACTACTGGAAAAACCATAGCTTTGACTAGACAGACCTTTGTTGGCAAAGTAATGTCTCTGCTTTTTAATATGCTGTCTAGGTTGGTCATAGCTTTTCTTCCAAGGAGCAAGTATCTTTTAATTTCATGGGTGCAGTCACCATCTGCAGTGATTTTGGAGCCCAGGAAAATATAGTCTGTTACTGTTTCCATTGTTTCTCCATCTATTTCCCATGAAGTGATGGGACCAGATGCCATGATCTTAGTTTTCTGAATGTTGAGTTTTAAGCCAACTTTTCACTCTCCTCTTTCACTTTCATCAAGAGGCTCTTTAGTTCTTCACTTTCTGCCATTAAGTGTGGTGTCATCCGCATATCTGAGGTTATTGATATTTCTCCTGGCAATCTTGATTCTAGCTTGTGCTTCTTCCAGCCCAGTGTTTCTCATAATGTACTCTGCATATAAGTTAAATAAGCAGGGTGACAGTATACAGCGTTGATGTACTCCTTTTCCTATTTGGAACCAGTCTGTTGTTCCATGTCCAGTTCTAACTGTTGCTTCCTGACCTGCATAAAGATTTCTCAAGAGGCAGATCAGGTGGAATGGTATTCCCATCTCTTTCAGAATTTTCCACAGTTTGTTGTGATCCACACAGTCAAAGGCTTTGGCATAGTCAATAAAACAGAAATAGGTGTTTTTCTGGAACTCTCTTGCTTTTTCGATGATCCAGCAGATGTTGGCAATTTGATCTCTGGTTCCTCTGCCTTTTCTAAATCCAGCTTGACTATCTGGAAGTTCATGGTTCATGTATTGCTGAAGCCTGGCTTGAAGAATTTTGAGCATTACTTTACTAGTATGTGAGATGAGCACAATTGTGCGGTAGTTTGAGCACTCTTTGGCATTGCCTTTCTTAGGGATTGGAATGAAAACTGACCTTTTCCAGTCCTGTGGCCACTGCTGAGTTTTCCAAATTGGCTGGCATATTGAGTGCAACACTTTCACAGCATCATCTTTTAGGATTTGAAATAGCTCAACTGGAATTCCGTCACCTCCAGGGAAGGTTATCTGGGGTCAGATCCAAGCTTTACCATTTACTAGCTGCAGAGCCTGTGGCAGATTATTTCTGCTGTCACTGTCTCAAGGGTCTTCATGTGTAAATGAAGATAATAATAGTCCCTACTTCATAGAACTACAGTGATGATTAAAGAGTTAATGGACACAAAGCATGTGAAACAGTGACTGAAATTTAATGAGTCATTGAGCAGATGTAATAATGGGGGAGATAATGTGAGTCAGATGAGCTTAGAGTCTGAATCCTGACTGTTACTTAGCAATTGTGTGACCTAGGCCAAAATATCAGGCTCTCAGTATCAAATATATGGTTTATGTTAATAAATAGATTTTAAGAATATGACCTGTTTTAGTAGTATGTTTACAACATTACCGCTTTCCCTACAATCATTTCTTCCTATTTTGATAGGTCTAATTAATAACAAGTGACTTATTAAAATCAGGTTGATACTGCTTTGAGTCCAAGAAGGCAATGACACCCCACTCCAGTACTCTTGCCTGGAAAATCCCATGGACAGAGGAGCCTGGTAGGCTGCAGTCCATGGGGTTGCTAAGAGTCAGGCACGACTTGAGTCACTTCACTTTCAATTTTCCTTTCATGCATTGGAGAAGGAAATGGCAACCCACTCTGGTGTTCTTGCCTGGAGAATCCCAGGGACGGGGAAGCCTGGTGGGCTGCCATCTATGGGGTCACACAGAGTCAGACACAACTGAAGCGACTTAGCAGCAGCAGCTGCTTTGAGTATAACAACTCAGATTCCTCTACCTTAAAGATAAGCAGATAGTATCTCAAATTAATGTCTGGCCAAAGGATTTTCACGAGGTAAACATTTAGTGCTCAAAGGAAGGGGAAATGTTAGTAAATGTACCAATGATCTCGGCGAGGCAGCAGGGAGCAGTGGCGTAAAGTGAGATCCAGGAATTGAACCTGGGTAGCCTGGATGAAAACCAGGAATCCTAGTCACCAGATCAGCAAGAGTTAGAGGCTAGAAGCTATTTTTTCCCTGGAGCTTTGTCCCCAGTGAAACATGCATTATTCACAGAAGCAGAAACTATAAAAGCAGGTACAAAGTTTATTATTAGAGACAGCACAACAACCGCTGGGAGAACACACAGAGAAATGGTTTTTTTAGTTAAGACAGAGCGAGGCAGAGATGCACACCTGGAGAGAAAGGGTGTGAGTGTCCTCCTCAGTGAGGAGTAATGCAGCAAAGAGGCAGTAAAAGTCATTTATGTAAGTTAGTTCTTCCGAGTCTTTGTCTTCTTTCAGGCCAATTATCTGGTTTCTTTCTCTATACCTTACCTATTTGAGACCCTCCCCTGGCTGCTCATGCAGCCCTCAGCCAAGATGGATCTGGAAGTAAAGGCTTCTGGGAGGAGCAAGACTCATTATGGCGGCATTATACCCTGACTTTTGACCCACAAGGAGCTTTCTGCGCATGTATAGTGTCTCCCTTGTCCCAAACAAGGGGAGAGCGGAGATTCCTTAATCCTTTACTCAAACAGAGTTTTGCCCCTCTTTGTACTTGCCATGACAATTACCTTAAGGTGTTTACAAGAGACAAACACTGACTATTTACCTTGTTTCTGCTGTTACTTCCATTTTGGAGAGCAAACAGGAGGCTAGTTGTAAATACCTTAACTGGAGCCCACCTATGTCTTGTCTCAGAAAATGCTAACAGTTTTAAGTATTCAGCCTGAAGCCTACTTCTTCATGCCCATGAGATGTAAACAGGAGGCCAGTTGTGAATGTCTAACCTGGAGCCCATCTATCTCCCACATCACTAACAGTTATCAGCTAGTTATTTCACCCTCTGAATTTCTCAGCAAAGGAATCTAGATACTGAGTAGGAGGCAAACACACCTGCCTAGTTGCTGTTGTAGATTATAATAAATACTTTTAAGCAGAAGTGCTGCTGTGACAGTGCTTTTGGGCAATCCCAATACTTTCTTCTTCCAAAATCATTCCTCCTTCCTATCTTCAATAGATATGTAAGAGTACATTAGTTTCTTTAGAGTCCTGTTTTTTTTGGCCAAATGCTACAAGAGTGAAATCTGACAGATGAATTCGTTCCAGAGTGTTATAGAGAGTGAGCAGAAAGAACTGCAACTAACAAAACAAGATAAATGCATTTCTAACAGAAGTCTGGGAAGGTAGAGATGTTAATGTAGATAGAGGTCTTAAAGGAGACTCCCTGAAGCTGGTCACATCTCATATGGTCTGCTCTCCATCAGAAAGCTTCCCCTGGCCCTGGTGGACTAGACTTCTGTATATGCACTCCCAGCAAGCTGAGTACAAGCTAGGACTCCAGTGGGAGTGCAGGGATTCACTTCCTTTGGCTTTATCTCTTCATTTGGGGGCAGGGTCTTTTCCTTAGACACAAACCAAGTACATTTAGTCACAGCAAAATAATATCTTTAAACCTAAATAATATGAACAGTTATAGCTATAAGCTTAACTTGTGTGTGTGTTCAGTCATGTCCAACTCTTTGTGACCCCTATGGACTGTAGCCCACCAAGCTCCTCTGTCCGTGGAGTTTTCTAAGCAAGAATATTGGAGTGGGTAACCATTTCCTCCTCCAGGGGATCTTCCTGACCCAAGGATCGAACCCGCATGTCCCTCATCTCCTGCATTGCAGGTAGGTATTTACTGTTGAGCCACTAGAGAAGCCCAAGCTTATCTTACTATTAGTTACTTTTTTCCCAGTTACTTAAGGTTAGGCCTTCTCCCTGGTGAAGACATGAAGGTATTTTGGAAAAAAAAAAAAAAAGGCTTTTTTAAAAATAATAGACCCAAACTTCAAGTAACTCAGGTCAGAAGACAAACTGCTGTTTTGAAATTTCTCAAGCTATGGCCCAAAGGTCCACCTCCCTTTGAACTTGATGGGGAAGGATTAAAAATACTTCTACTTCGGTAAGCACCAGGAGTTCAGAAGAGGACTTGTAGGAATCATGATTTGCTAGACTGCCATTCTGCTTTCTAAGATAAAGTGAAGATTAGTTTTTAAGCCTAAGATTTTTTACAATGCAACTGACAGGCCAAAAGCAATTTTCAGTTTTTCACAAAGATCCAGGGAGTAGAACTCCCTACCACACGATTAAACATTTCTTGGCAGCAGGTTGCTAGATGGGCTTGAGAGCTCTTGGCGGAAGCCATCATTAAATCATCCTTCTTCCCTCTATCACATCAGCAAACCACAGTTGATTTACAATACTTTCTGAGAAAGGCAAGTCTCAGTCCTAAGGGACATCAAAATGAAAAGCACACCAAATGAAGTGTTTAATTTCATCAGCCCAGGAATTAAGTACAACATCTTTTTCTCTGTAGTGTTTATAATAGCTTTCTGTTAGACAGACTTGATTACAGGATTATGTATAAAGTAAACTTTTTGCATAGAGTATGTGGGCTCCCCAGGTGGTGCTAGTCGTAAAGAAGCTGCCTGTTGATGCAAGAGATACAGGTTCAATCCCTGGGCCGGGAAGATCCACTGGTGTAGGAAATGGCACCCCACTCCAATATTCTTGCCTGGAGAATTCCATGGACAGAGAAGCCAGGCAGGCTACTGGGCTGTAAAGAGTCAGACATGACTGAGCAAACCCCGATACTCCAACAGATTATGTATCATTTAAAATTGTAGTGGAGAATAACATTAGAAGGTAGACTTGTTCAATTCATCCCTTATAGGACCACATGCACTTTCTTCACTGTAACAAATCATATGTCAGTATGATAGTAGTTTATTTCTTTTTATTTTTTAAATTAATAGACTACTTTTTCTTTTCCTTTTTTTAATTCAGTTCAGTTCAGTTGCTCAGTCATGTCTGACTCTTTGCAACCCCATGAACCACAGCACGCCAGGCCTCCCTGTCCATCACCAACTCCTGGAGTCCACTCAAACCCATGTCCATCGAGTTGGTGATGTGATCCAACCATCTTATCCTCTGTCGTCCCCTTCTTCTCCTGCCCTCAATCTTTCCCAGCATCAGGGTCTTTTCAAATAAGTCAGCTCTTTGCATCAGGTGGCCAAAGTATTGGAGTTTCAGCTTTAGCATCAGTCCTTCCAATGAACACCCAGGACTGATTTCCTCTAGGATGGACTGGTTGGATCTCCTTGCAGTCCAAGGGACTCTCAAGAGTCTTCTCCAACACCACAATTCAAAAACATCAATTCTTCAGCGCTTAGCTTTCTTTATAGTCCAACTCTCACATCCATACATGACCACAGGAAAAACCATAGCCTGGACTAGACAGACCTTTGTTGGCAAAGTAATGTCTCTGCTTTTTAATATGCTATCTAGGTTGGTCATAACTTTCCTTCCAAGGAGTAAGCGTCTTTTAATTTCATGGCTGCAATCACCATCTGCAGTGATTTTGGAGCCCAGAAAATAAAGTCAGCCACTGTTTCCACTGTTTCCTCATCTATTTGCCATGAGGTGATGGGACTGGATGCCATGATCTTAGATTTCTCAATGTTGGGTTTTAAGCCAACTTTTTCACTCTCCTCTTCCACTTTCATCAAGAGGCTCTTTAGTTCCTCTTCACTTTCTGCCATAAGGGTGGTGTCATTGCATATCTGAGGTTATTTATGTTTCTCCCGGCAATCTTGATTCCAACTTATGCTTCTTCCAGCCCAACATTTCTCATGATGTACTCTGCATATAAGTTAAATAAGCAGGGTGACAATATACAGCGTTGATGTACTCCTTTCCCGATTTGGAACCAGTCTATTCCATGTCCAGTTCTCACTGTTGCATCCTGACCTGCATACAGGTTTCTCAAGAGGCAGGTCATTTTTTAATTGTTGGAGGATAATTGCTTTACAATGTGTTAGTTTCTGTTGTACAACACAGAGAATCAGCTATATGTATACATATATCTCCTCTCCCTTGAGCCTCCCTACCACTCCTTCAGAGTATTTTTTCTTATGATAGTTTTAGGTTTATAGAAGAATTAATCAGGAAGCACAGAGGTCCTATACACCTCCTTCACTGCCTTCCCTTCCCTTGAGTTTCTCCTACTCTTAAGATTGTGCATTAGTGTGATACACTTGTTGAAAGTGAGCCAATAGTCATCAACTATTATTGACTCAAGTCCATGGTTTACAATACTATTCACTTTCTCTGTTGTACATTCTCTGGGTTTGAACAAATGTTTAATGATAATGAATGACATTATTACAGTATCCTACAGAATAGTTTTCTGCAAGCCCAAAATATCTCTTTGGCTTGTGGTTTCTTTTGAGCTGAAAACAATCAAGGTCCAAGAGACTTAGGAAGAAACTTTGACCCAGGTGGCACTAGTGGTAAAGAACCTGCCTGCCAATGCAGGAGACATAAGAGACGCACTTTTGATCCCTGGGTCAGGGAGATCCCCTGGAGGAGGGCACGGCCACCCACTCCAGTATTCTCCCCTGGGAGAAACCCATGGACAGAGTAGCCTGGCAGGCTACAGACCACAGGGTCGCAAAGAGTCAGACACGACTGAGGGACTTAGGATGCATAGCATGCATGCGTTCGTTGTCTAAAGCATTTAAAGGGGCTGTTCCCAGAATAGAGCTATCACTAGCAATATATGAAAAGAACATGGGTGAGGTGTGGTGGGGGAAATTTGGCAGGGCCTAAAGATCAGAGTCCACTCTGTGTCCCCTTGCCACTGAGTGGCCCAGCAAACATTTGTTTACCAAACATTTGCTCTTCCAACTTCATGTGAATTGCCTTCCTCTGCTTTCAAGCCCCAAATTACTACCCCCAGTATACGCTTGTATTTAGCCACAGAGGGCGTTTCAGTGAGGTTTCAGTCATTTTGCTGAGATCCTCAGTTTTCCTGGGTCTGTCCCATGTACACGTTATTAAACTTTTGTGTGATTTTTCTCCTACTAATCTGTCTCAAGTCAATTTAGTTCTCAGACCAGCCAGAAGAACCTAGAAGAACAAAAGAAATTTCCTTCGTCCTTAAGGTTCTTCCAAGTCTTTGCATGACGTAACGGTTTATTTATTTTCGTTGCTAAGTAATATTTCATTGCACGAATTCCAACAATTTGTTTATCTTTTGTTTCTCCATCCTTTATCACTAAAGGACATCTTTGTTGCTTTTGGAAATTATGGATAAAATTGTTATAAAAATCTGTTTGCAAATTTTTGTGTGAACATAGTTTTTTAACCCATTTGGGCAAATACCAAGGAGCATGAGTATTTGGTCATACATAAACGGATGTTTAGTTTTATAAGGAACTGCAAAACTGTTTTCCAAAGTGACTGTAACATTTTACATTCCTACCAACAACGAGAGTTCCTGTTGCTTCACATATTTGTTAGTCTTTGGTGTTTTCCATGTTTTGGGTTTTAGCCTTTCTAATAGGTACCTGGAGAAGGCAATGGCACCCCACTCCAGTATTCTTGCCTGGAAAATCCCATGGATGGAGGAGCCTGGTAGGCTGCAGTCCATGGGGACGCTAGGAGTCGGACACGACTGAGCGACTTCACTTTCACTTTTCACTTTCATGCATTGGAGAAGGAAATGGCAACCCACTCCAGTGTTCTTGCCTGGAGAATCCCAGGGACGGGGGAGCCTGGTGGGCTGCTGTCTATGGGGTCACACAGAGTCGGACACGACTGAAGCGACTTAGCAGCAGCGGCAGTAGGTACCTAGTGACATCTGATTGTTTTATTTATTTATTCACTTATTTATTAGGCTGCACTTGATCTTAATTGTGGCATTTGGGATCTTTAGTTGTGGTATGTGGGATCTAGTCCCCTGACCGGGGATTGAACCTGTGCCCTATGCATTGGAAGCAGAGTCTTAGCCACTGGACCATCCAGGAAGCCCTCATTGCTGTTTTAATTTGTCCACATACATATTGAAATATCTTAAAGCATATTGCTCCCTCCTGAACTGGGATTCTTAACCTGGAGTTGAGAGATGGGTTTCAGGACCTTTGTGAAATGGCTTGTAAAATTGTGTGTGAATTTTCTGGAACATGGGATCTATTTTTATTGTTAGAATTTGTGAGCTTTATCAATCACAAAGATGAAGGGCTACCATTATGTTCTATTATTTTTAAAGAATGTAAATCACTGTTACAATATTATCAGATTTCATGCTTTTAAAAGGTTGTGAAAGTGTTAGTCAGTCAGTTATTTCTGACTCTTTATGACCCCATGGACAGTATCCCACCAGGCTCTTCTGTCTGTGGAATTTCCTGGGCAAGAATACCGGAGTGGGTTGCCATTTAAAAAGGTTACTACCAGCTATTATGTTCATGATCTTCCAACACATTTGTGGAGCATTTTTAATGTGAGAAGCACAATACTAGGTACCAGAGAGTCAAAGATCAAAAACACATGAGCTTTGTTCTTAAGAAATTCTGGCTGGTGCAGCTCATGTTACCAGCCAGCAATCATAAAGGGAGACTCAAAGACTGCTATGTCGTTTACAATTATCGCTGGATGTTCAGTCCTACTTGCGCCAGTAGATGTCATTGTAGTATAGGCCAGCTCACTGATCAGCTACCTCAAAGACAAGGAATTCAGATTTTTCTTTTTTGTCTTGATTCATGAGGTACATATATAAAAGTCTTCAGGCAGATTTCTCATGTAGAGTTCTTTCTCTTACTGACACAGACATAGAAGTGCCATAAGTACAAAATTGTGGTTATTTTGAAAGTTAAAGGAGATGTTAAAGCCTAAAAAATATTTCTGCAAAAAGGATATACATAACCAGTACTATTGTAACTCATAGTGTAATGTAGCTGGTATTTTGAGACTATTATGATTTCAATATGATCTTGAGGTTTATTAAAGCTTCCATTAAAAGAAAGCAACGATTATCATTATTTATGTTTAATACAATTTGGCTATTCTCCTGTAAGACCCAAAGACAAATGGAATACTTCTAGCAAAGTGAAAGTTTTTAATTTTAGTGTTTATGACATATATGTTGTTTCAGAGAGTATTATTCTGTTCTGAAATAAGAGTTATGTACAAGGAAAAGCTGTACAAAGTGTAGCTTTTTCTAGTGCTCATTCATTCATTAGATAAATTATGCTAATGCCCAAGATTTTCCAAGCCTAGCACTAGCCTTGCAAATACAAAGATAATAAAGTATATGCCATGTCCATAAAGAGATATTCTAGTGAGAAATAATTTTTTTAAAACAAAAATTAGAGTAGCAATTACAGAGACGCAGACTCAATTAGATTTAACATGTGTTTTTTGGCTAGTCTCAAGCCAGTAAGAGACAAATGAGGTATACTAATATACAATTGTGCTGAGACTTAGAATTTTTTTTTATACTAAGTGTCTGAGGTTCTAGATTCAGTTAATGAACCAATGAGTATGTGTCTACCTTACTGCTTGTCATCCATATTCTAAAGAAGCTTTGTTGATGCACACTATTTTTCATATAAGGAGTCACTCTGGGGGACTTACCCAGCAGTCCAGTGATTAAGACTCCCCCTTCCACTGCAGGGGTTCAATCCCTGATTGGAGAACTAAGGCCCCACATGCTGCAGGGTATGGCCAAAAATTTTAAAACAGAGAAAAGGGAGTCACTTTGAAGAGGCTCTTTTGTTTTTCAATGTTTGTCAAGTAAATGGGTGTGAATTGAAAAGCTGTCTAATTTGTATTGGGATGGTTGACACAGGAAACTGTTTTTATGAGGCCAACGTTATCCTGATACCGAAATCAGACAAAATTATTTTAAGAAAATAAAGCTACTGACTAATATTCTGCATAAAATTCCCAACAAAGTATTGTCAAATCAAATCCAACAATATGGATAATGCATATCCCAAAAGGATAAAGCATCCTGTTTAAGGAAGTGTGTCCCAGGAAGGCAAGTTGGCTTAATATTGTAACAAAATCAATGTAATTTACACTATCAATAGACTAAAGAATAAAAACTGTATGATCATTCCAATGGATGCACAAAAAGAATTAAACAAAATTTGACATTCGTTCATGATATAAACTCTAAGCAGACTAGAAATAGAAACTTACTCAACTTAATAAAAGATTTATGAAAAAGCTATAACTAACATTATACTTACAGTGAAAGACTAGATGCTTTCTTCTACTTTCAGGAACAAGGGAGGATTGTATACTCCCACCATTGCTATTTACTACCTTTTGGAGGTTGTAGCCAGTGCAAGAAGGAAAGGTAAAAAATGCAGAGATTGAAAAAGAAGAAATTAAGCTGTTTCTATTTGCAGGTGACATGACTACATAAAAAATTCCCAAGAATTTACAAAATAGTTTCTGTAACTAACAGGTGAATTTAACAAGGTTGTAGGATACATGCTCAATATGCAAAAATCAATTGTGTACATATGTTAGCAAAAGTTGGAAGGTGAAATAAAAAGTACCATGTCACAATAGAACTAAAACCATTAAATACTTTAACTTTGTGTCAGTTTTATATGCTGAAAACTACAAAATATTGATAAGTGTTGGTCGTTTAGTCATGTCCAACCTTTTACAACCCTACAGACTGTAGCCCACCAGGCTCCTCGGTCCATGGAATTCTCCAGGCAAGACTACTGGGGTGGGAAGTCATTCCCTTCTCCAGGGGATTTTCCCAACCCAGGGATCAATCCCAGGTCTCTTGCATTACAGGTAGATTCTTTACTGTTTAAACCTTCAGGGAAGTCCAAAATACTGATAGTAGAAACAGAATCTCTAAAGAAAGAAGTGTCTGTGTTCATGGACTGGAAGACTCAATATTGTTAAGATTCCAGTTATTCCCAATTGTTGTAGATTCAGAGTAATTCTAATAAAAATTGCAGCATTCTTTCTTTTCTTTTCTGGAAACTGGCAAGCATATCTTGAACTTATATAGGAAAGCGAAAAGGATAGTCAAAACAATTCTGCAGAAAAATGGCTAAACTAAATGAAAGGTAAAACAATTATGAAAAAAGATAAAAGTTGGAAGAATCACATCACTACCTGATTTCAAAACTTACAAGCCACAGTAATTAATACAGTGTGGTACCGGCAAAAGTATAGACACAGAACAGTGAAGCAGACTATACCAAGAGTTGTCAAACTACAGCCTAAAAGCCTAATCTGGCCTGCTCTCTGTTTTGAAAAGAAAGTTTTGTTGACACAAAAAAATCGTCAGGCTTTTTTGTTTACATATTGTCCATGGCTGCTGCTATGCTGTAATGACAGGGTCGATTAGTTACAGGGAAGATTGTAGCCTGCCGTCCTAAAATCTTTCTTATCCATTTCTTTACAGGAAAAGTTGGCCAAACCCTAGATCAGAATCCAAACATAAAACAACTCATACATGATCAATTGATTTTTGACGAACATGCTGTGAAGACTATGCAATCATGTGATGTAGAAATTCTAGGCTTTCAGTATGTTGCTGCTGCAACAACAGATGCTGGACATACATGTACAAAAAATCTGAACGCTGACTTATACGTTACACTATAGTAAAAATTTAACTCAAAATAGACCACAGACCTAAATGTAAAACCTAAAGTATAATATTTCTAGGAGGAAAGAGGTGAAAATCTTTGTGAACGTGGGTTAGGCAAAACTTTTGTAAAGAGCATCCAAAAAAATTCAAACCAAAATAGAAAAAGTTGATAAACAGGACTTGATCAAAATTAAAAGCATCCACTCTTCAAAAAACAATATTAAGAAAATGAAAGAGAAGCCACAGACTGGAAATAAATATTTATAAAACACTATCTAGTAAAAGACTGATTTCATTAATGTGCTGCTGCTGCTGCTGCTAAGTCGCTTCAGTCGTGTCCGACTCTGTGCAACCCCATAGACGGCAGCTCACCAGGCTCCCCCGCCCCTGGGATTCTCCAGGCAAGAACACAGGAGTGGGTCACCATTTCCTTCTCCAATGCATGAAAGGAAAAGTGAAAGCGAAGTCGCTCAGTCTTGTCTGACTCTTAGCAACCCCATGGACTGCAGCCCACCAGGCTCCTCTGTCCATGGGATTTTCCAGACAAGAGTACTGGAGTGGGTTGCCATTGCCTTCTCCATTATTAATGTGTAAAGAACCCTAACAACTCAATAATTACAAACAAAGTCATTTAAAAAATGGAGAAAATATGTGAACAGACATTTCATACATAAATTCATACATAATGAAATTTCATGCATTTCATAAATTAAAACCACAGTGAGATATCATCACAGATCTCTTAGTGTCGGTGAGGGGATGCTGTGCCACTGGTCTCATACACTGCGGGTAACATGAAAAATGGTGCAGCCACTTTGAAAAAACAACATGACAGTTTTTTATGAAGTTAAACGTGTTCTTTCTACATGACCGAACTCATCATCCAGGTTTTTACCCAGAAGAAATACAAATATATGTTTACAAAAGACTGGTACATAAGTGCTTATGGAAGCCTATTCATAACCACCAGAAAAAAAAATGCAAACAACACAGATGTTCATTACATGTGAAAGGATGAGTAAATAACAGTATGTCTGCAATGTGTACACACGTACTGTGATGCATTCCATACGATGGAATTCCATACCATAGGCTGTGACTCAGCAGTACAAGGGACAGATGTCAAATGCGTTACGCTAACTGAAAGAAGTCAAACTTATAAGGCCACATGCTATCTGTCTCAACCTATGTGACACTGTGGAAAAGTTAAAACCATAGGGATAGCTGTAGGCCAGGGAGTGACCACAAAGGGGTACATGGGAACTTTTGGGAGTGGTAGAAATGTATCATAAATTGTGATAGTGGTTATATGACTGGATATATTTTCCAGAATTCATAAAATCATACATCTAAAAGGTGATTATGGGGAATTCCCTGGAGGTCCAGTGGTTAGGACTCTGCTTTCAGCCTTGCTGCTGCTGCTGCTAAGTCGCTTCAGTCATGTCCGACTCTGTACGACCCCATAGACGGCAGCCAGCCTTGAGATGCTGCCAAAAGCAAAAGTCAATTTTACTGTCTGTAAATCATATTCCAGTAAGTCTGACTCTTAAAAATGGCTGTCAGGGAACTTCCCTGGTGGTCTAGTAGCTAAGACTCCGCACTTCCAAAGCAGGGGGCCCGGGTTCGATCCCTGGTAGGGGATCTAGATCCCACATGCTCCAACTAAGACCCAGGGCAGCCAAAAAAAAATTTTTTTTTTAAAGTGGCCATCAAGTAAATGAAGGATTTCAAGTGAAAGTCAAAAAGCTGACTATCTTGTGTTGGGAGGAAATTCAAAATTCAAACTAGAGAGTTAATTTAGAAGAAATTCAGAAACCTGTATAAACTTTTGTATAGTCAAACTTTTGGATATGTGAGGTCTCACAACATATACCTTATGAATATCAAGGGGCTCCGGTATATACTATAAAGTACAAGAGTTTAATAAGAATCTATTTTTCACATGAGAGATTTACAAGCATTTAAGGAGGAGGTTGGAGAAGGAAATGGCAACCCACTCCAGTGTTCGTGCCTGGAGAATCCCAGGGACGGGGGAGCCTGGTGGGCTGCCGTTTATGGGGTCACACAGAGTCGGACACGACTGAAGCGACTTGGCAGTAGCAGCAGCAACAAGGAGGTTGGTAACTGTCCCTAGAGGCTCAGGAAAACCCTAGTAGAGATAATGATGTTACCTCTTCAGTAGCTTCTTAAAGGAAACTGAAAGTGTTAGCCGCTCAGTTGTGTCAGACTCTTGGAGACCCCATAGATTATACGTAGCCCACCAGGCTCTTCTGTCCATGGGATTCTCCAGGTAAGAATACTGGAGTGGGTTGCCATTCCTTTCTCCAGGGGATCTTCCTGACCCAGGGATCGAACCTGGATCTTCTGCATTGCAGGCAGATTCTTTACCATCTGAATTACTAGAGAAGCCCTCTTAAAAGATGAGTCAAGGATAAAATTGAAGAGAAAGGCAGTCTAGACAGAAAGAATAACCTAATGAACTAAGGCTTGAGGGAGGAAGGCGTCGTCTAGGAAAGATAGTTTTTTTTTTTTTTTAGCTTTATATTTCATAGAAGAATGTGTGTGTGTTAGTTGCTCAGTCGTGTCCGACTCTTTGTGACCCCATGAACTGTAGCCCGCCAGGCTTCTCTGTCCATGGAATTCTCCAGGCGAGAATATTGGAGTGGATTGCCATTCCCTCCTCCAGAGCATCTTCCCGACCCAGGGATCAAACTCTGGCCTCCTGCATCACAGGCAGATTCTTTACCGTTTGAGCTATAGGGAAGTCTTCATGGAAAGATAGGTATTTTTGAAAGATTGAAGTACAGTTACTCATTATATTGCACTTTTAAACTTTTCTCTTGCTTAATTTGTTCCCTTCAATTATTGCACATATTCCGGAACACCTATTTCGTGCCATGTACTGGGTAACATTTAAGCTCTAGTTTCTGTTCTCTAGGAGCTCATGGGATCTCTCTCTCTTTCACACACACATACACAAGTTACTATTATAAGATTTTAGACAGGGGTATATGCATGCATCGGAGAAGGCAATGGCACCCCACTCCAGTACTCTTGCCTGGAAAATCCCATGGATGGAGGAGCCTGGTAGGCTGCAGTCCGTGAGGTCGCAAAGAGTTGGACACGACTGAGCGACTTCACTTTCACTTTTCACTTTCATGCGTTGGAGAAGGAAATGCTAACCCACTCCAGTGTCCTTGCCTGGAGAATCCCAGGGACGGGGGAGCCTGATGGGCTGCCGTCTATGGGGTTGCACAGAGTTGGACATGACTGAAGCGACTTAGCAGCAGCAGCAGCATATGCATGCATGTGCAAGCTGCTCTGAGAATAGAGGGTCTAACTCAGCATGGTGTCTGTGAGAAACTGATGGTGAAAAGCTAAGCAACCAAAAGAATATTGAAGTATGAGCAAGGTTTGTCAAATAGACAGGGAATGAATGTCTTGCAAGGCAGAGGGAATAGCATGTGCAAAAACACAGAAGCAGAAGAAAACATGGAACTTGTAGAAAACGGCAAGTCATTTAGCAAAGCTTGAGAGCGAGGGACAGGGAGCATTTGAATGCACAGTTGAAGAGCAGATGTGGTTAGAAGTGCGGACAAAGGTTGTTTCCAAGCTAAGGCATTTGAACTTGTTCTGTAGAAAATTGAGAGCTACAGAAATATTTTACCCAGAGTAATGAAACAATCAGATTTGAGTGTTAAAATGCCATTTTTGCCAGCATTTTGCAATATAATTAAAGAAGAAACTGGATATAAAGAAACCAGTTTGATGATTGCTGCAAAAATTTAATTATAGGATGCTGAGGACTTTGCCTAAGGCATCAGAGAGATAAAACTGATGACCTGGGAATCAGTTAAAAGTGTGTGGGTGAGAAGTGGTGAGGGGAAAAAAGGAAATTGCGTATGTCTACCAGAGTTCTGGTTTGAGTAGCTGAATGGTAAAGCCAGTAACTGGGTTAAGTTATTACAGAAAAAGGAGCAAGTTATAAACATGACAACAAACATGATGACAATAATCATTTTTGTTGATTATTATTAATAGTAATCATTTTTCACATAGGAGATCTATGTGACTCAAATACACACATAATTAAACTAAATTTAAGTGCAACCGTAAACCAGAGAAATGTATCAATAAAAAAATTCTGGATTCTATTCTCCTATTCCCAGCCAAGGACATTTTTCTTTCCCCCTTTTCATTCAAATGCTGAAGCAGAATGGAATCTGAGACCTTGCAAACCATGTCCAGTTTATCCTTGGGTCATTTTACTAGTGATGCAATGGTTACCTTAGAAATGAGATAAATGGAAAGTTGTTTTCTTTTGTGTTTGGGATAATTGTCTTGTTGCCTAGGAAAAGTTTTAACCTCCGGCTCTTGATGAAAGGGTACCACCTTTTGTTTTCTTAGTTGAAATCTCAAAACATGTTGTTCCAAGTTTCTTTGAAATGCCTGTGTCTTCAGTATCTTGTACAATTATAACAATAGTTACTGAGTGTCTACTATGTATCAGGCACTGTGTGAGGTACTTTAGAGATAATATTTCTTTTAATTCTCAATATTCTTATGAGGTACAAGTTAATTATTTTAAAGATGAGAAAGAAGCTCCATGAGTTTAAGAATCTTTTTACTAACTGGTTAGTGAAAAGAACCAGTATTTGCACTCTGGTTCACCTGCCTCCAAAGCCTTTGAAATTTCCATATGTTACACTGATAAAATTTATATATAGAAAAACAAAACTTTTTAATGGAAAATTTTAAACATAAACAAAAGGATAAGGGATAATAAAACAAACTTCTATTTACTCTTCACTCAGCTTCTCCAATGATTAATTTACAGCCAATCTAGTTTCATTTTTACACATCTACTTTTTCTCCACTCCCTCCCTCTACCACCAAATTATTTTGTAGCAAATCCCAAGTATCCTATCATTTCATCTGTACATAAGTGAAGTCGCTCAGTTGTGTCCGACTCTTAGCGACCCCATGGACTGCAGCCCACCAGGCTCCTCCATCCATGGGATTTTCCAGGCAAGAGTACTGGAGTGGGGTGCCATTGCCTTCTCTGATGTAGCTTTAAGAGATATCATAAAACAATGGCAACAAAAACTAACCACAATACCATTATGACACCAAAAGAAGTAGGCAATAAATTCCTTAACATCATCATATATACAGTGTTCATATTTCCCTGATTATCCGAAGTATTGCTTTTTAACAGTTGGTTGTTTGAATTAGAATGATTGGAGATAAATTTTACTTGAGGTACATTGTTTAAACTAGTTAAAACTCCGCCTCATTCGGTCCGTCTATCATCACACCCACAGACACAGCAGGAACTTCCTGGCAAGTTTGTAAATGAACTATGGAATCATTTACAGTAAGTTTACAATACTTTCAGACTTGCAGATCTCTCTTTCTCTTGTTTTTATTGAAATATAATTGACATATGGCATTACATTAGTTTCATTATATTTTTACAATATAATGGTTTTGTATTTGTATGTACTACAAAATGGTCATCACAATAAGTCTAGTTAACATTTATCACTACACATGGTTAAAAATTTTTTCTTATGGTAAGAACTTTTGATATCTAATTTCTTAGCAACTTTCAAATATACAAAACATTATTATCAGCTGTAGTCATCATGTTGTATGTTACATCCCCAGGACTTATTTTATACCTGGAAGTTTGTACCTTTTGATCTCCTTTACCTATTTCTGATATAGACCAAGACAGACATGATTGGAAATCAATCCCATTGGCTATCTGTGCGAAATGAATCATTACTTTGGCACCTGAGCCAATGTAAAAAAAATTCACAGTGTTTGACTGACTAGGACCAGATCCGGTATCTTGGATCCCTTTGCTGACTGCCTCAGAAACAAGATGAAGAATTAAATGAGAGCAGAAGTTGAAGGTATATCTTCCACCAGATTAAAATGTCACACAGTAAAAACTGTAAGAGATTTAGTTCCTACACAACATCTAATAATGCTCAAGTATCAGAATTGGCTTCACCGTGTTCAGTTTTTGGATTAGGTGATGTTCGTCTCTAGTTTCCTCCCTCTCTTTGTCTTTCTTCCCCAATTCCCTTGTGGATCTGTGTTCCCCGTGTCTTCCTAGAGACTTCTAATAAAGCATTTATTTAGGTCTGGTGTGACCCCAATTTCACCTTGTCTCTAAAACTGTCCATCTTTCGCCATATCCTCCAATCAAAACCCCTTTCCTCAAGAACAAGCAAATGCAGTAGAAAGCCTATGAGCTTTGAAACTAGGCAGTCATGGAGCAGAATCCCATCTCCACTACTCTGAACTTGGCTAAGTTGGTTAACTTCTTTAGCATTGGTTTTAATATTAAAACCAATTAAAACCAAGTCCCATTGGAGGGACTTCCGTTGTGGTCCAGTGGTTTAAGACTCCATTCTCCTAATAGAGGAGTCCTCAGTTTGATTCTTGGTCAGGGAACTAGATCCCACATGCTGCAACTTGGGAAAAAAAAAAAAAGAAAAGCCCATGAGCCACAACTAAGACCTGGCGCAGCCAAATAAAAAAAGAATTAAAACAAATATTAACCTTTGGGTTGTTGGCAGGCACGGAACATTAAGAAAGTAAAAGGGAAAGTGATGATCGTGTCCAATTCTTTGCGGCCTCATGGACTGTAGCCAGCCAGGCTCCTCTGTTGATGGGATTCTCCAGGCAAGAATACTGGAGTGGGTTGCCATTTCCTTCCCCAGGGTCTCCCTCATTGCAGGCAGATTCTTTACCGTCTGAGCCACCAGGGAAGCCCATAACTTTCAGACAGTGTCTTCAACCAAGTCCAGGTCCCAGGCCCTGGATGCGGGCTCAGTGGATACAAATACTAGTGGTAGAGACACAGAGGTGGCCAGACGGAGAACACACTGTCAGTCAGCCTTTCTGTGTTTTATTTTGTTTTTGACAAAGACCAAACTCATGCCATCTGCCCATAACCACTTCGCCAAATCAAGAAAGCTAAGTGGGCAAAACTGCCCTTCCTAACTCCACACACTCCCCTTTATGGCCATGGACTGCCCTTTCATGACTGGTAGTCCTTTTTTGGGTCCCTGAGGATGTTCCCAGATTCGGAGACAGGGGAACAGCAGGGAGGGGAGCACATGGTACTGTGCCTGGGACTGTCCATACCAGGATCTGGAGAGGAAAAACATTCTAAATAGCCACAGTTATTGGTGTTTTGTAGCCAGGCTAAGGGCAAGCAGAGGTTGAGCCAGGACTGCCTGGGTGGAGCTTCTTATTGTACAATTCAGCACATTGTTCTGGGGCCCTTGCTGGCACACCGGAGATGAGTCTTCTTCCAGTAACTGCTAAGTGAGACAGCCAAGTTCTCTAGGCTCTGAGAGGCAGATTTTAGAATGGCACTTTGGGGAGCCCTGGGGTCCCTATGATGATGGAGAAAGGGGTATTCCCTTTCTTGTGTTCATAACATATAGAACTTGTGTTCTATATGTTATGCTTTATTCAGTCTCATTTTTTGGGTCTGAAGGAAATATCATTTGGAAAAAGAACAGAGAACTTTGCCACTACTACTGCTACTACTATGGGAGAAGGAAATGGCAACCCACTCCAATGCTCTTGCCTGGAGAATCCCATGGATGCAGAAGCCTGGTGGGCTACAGTCCAAGGAGTTGCAAAGAGTTGGACACCACTGAGTGACTAAATCCAAAATTTGTTATTCTTCAAGATAGCAAAATTAAATAGCCTACCATAAACAGTAACATTAGATTTTAAAGCAAACATCAGAACTTCTTATTTTTCAAGTATTTGAAAGGGCTGTGTTTTCTAATTCTATCACTTTTCACCATTAAAAATGATGTGATGATAGAGCCACAAAAAATTTGTCAGTTAAACAAGTCTTCAAATCCCATAGGAATGAATCATGAACTATTAACTACACACACCCTTCTAAGCTCGGAGGGTAAAATTCTGTTTTCCTTAACGTAGCTGATTCAAAGGGAGCAGTTTTTCCTTGGGAGCCATGGCTTTTCTTGTCATAAATCAAATAGCTTTCCCCAAACTCTGTCTGTGGGTGTTGTTACCCTTCCATTTGGGGGGAGCACTGTGAAAGGAAAGAATGGACTCCTTACCTCACAGAGATAGTTCTATTTTGAGATTAACACAGGTTAGGAGGACTACTCCTCTAAATTTGGAAATAGTCTTCCAAATTCAAATGTAGACCCACACAGCCCACTTGAAAAAACTTTGGGAAGAGATTGTTAGGATAGTGTGGATATAGGGGAACTGATAGAATGTCTTGCGTTGTTCTTGTCCTGGATACGGTCTTCTCTCTGTGTTCTTATATCTTCTGGGTTTTTATATCTAGAAAAATTTCAGCCAAGAGGCACAGGCAGAATTTTTCCATTTCTGGTATAACTTAATAAGGACACTTATGAATGAAAATATTTGGGGAAATTAATAAACAAATGTTCTAAAATATTTCCTATTCATTCAGCAGATAACATTTCCCACAAGACAATAAGCAGAGGAGGAAATGAACATTTATCGAGTATCTATTATAGTCCAGGCTCTGTGCCAAGAACTTTAAATGTATTATCTCCTTTAATCCTCACAAATGCTATGCAAAATGTTATTTTACAGATTGGAAATTAAAGTTTCAGAGGAGTTACATAACTTTCCCAAAGTCATATATCAGGAGAGTGGTGAAGCCAAGATTCCAATATAGCCTAAATGAAAAGCCCACATTCTTTTCGTTATGCTAAAATTTGTCTTTCCTAAAAAGCATAATGAACTCAACCATAAGAAACCATATAAATTACAGAATCACAAAGAATTAGTTTGATGGCAATTAGGGAAAGTGGGTCAGTATATGTGGAATAGTGGCTTAGCAGGTGTACTGTGAGGTCAGATAGACCCGAATCTCAGAGTTTTCACTCAGCAGCCTACTGAATTGGGGGCAAGTTACAGACTTTATAGCCTAGGGTTTCCCTCATAGCTCCGTTGGTGAAGAATCTGCTTACAGAATTCAACCTGGATTTGATTTCTGGGTCAGGAAGATCACTTGGAGAAGCAAATGTCAACCCACTCCAGTATTCTTGCCTGGGAAATCCTATGGACAAAGGGCCCTCGCCGGCTACAGTCCATGGGATTGCAAGAGTCGGATATGACTGCGACTAAACCACCACCACCACAGACTTTATAGGGGATTTTCTTTTTTTGAATTTGTTAATTAATTTATTTATCCACTCATGTACCTATCCATCTACCCACCCGCCCATCTATTCCCCCATCCACTCATCATTCCTGAGGCTATTTTAAGTAGTCAATGATAGCATGCTAAATAAAATCCTTGGCAATGTGTGATACAGAGTAAGTGCTAAGTAATTGCTGGCTACAGTCGTTTTTGCTTTTAAGAATTTGAAGACTTTGTTTCAACATCCTTAGAGAAGTAAAAGCTGGGTTTCAGAGAGTCCCAAGTTAATTTCTCAATGACACTGGCTTAAACAGTGACAGAATTAGACCTCAGCTCTTTTGAATTCTGATATATTCTTACTGTCTTTCCAGGACACAGTACATTCACCAGAGGATTTCGAGAGAGTTTTGAAATAGTCATTTTAAAAATGATCATGTTTTACAACCCCAATGGAAGAAAATAGTTGAAACCAGGGTTGTTTTTAAGAAATCCAGGATGTGGACACTGTTAGTAGTTCAATAGGCATAACTTCCTCCTCCTCTTTCTTAACATAATCCCAGCTTGGTCCAGGTGTCCACTCCTTCCCCATCTCAAGGAGAGATTCTTCTTAGTCTAAAGCAGTGCTCCTCAAACTTTAGAATACATGGCATGTTTGTTAAAACTCAGATTGCTGGACCCTCCCTTCAGCATTTCTGATTCAAGAGAGCTGGAGTGAGGCCAGAGAATTTGCATTTCTAGTAGGTTTTCAGGTTCCCAGCAGCTGGGAACTGCTTAAACTGCTGATCTGGGGACTGTCCTTTGAGAATCATTGGTTTAGGACAATCAGTCATTCCCCTGTTCTGGGAATGGCCAAGCTTCCCTGGTAGCTCAGCTACAAAGAATTGGCCTGCCATGCAGGAGACCCCAGTTGGATCCCTGGTTGGGAAGATCCCCTGGAGAAGGGAATGGCTACCCACTCCATTGCCTGGGATTGCCTGGGAAATCCCGTAGCCAGAGGAGCCTGGTGGGTTACAGTCCGTGGGCTGGCAAACAGCTGGACATGACTGAGTGACTAAGCACAGCACAGTAAATTGCCCCAGTCAGACTAAAGGCAAAGGAGCATATCCCTTGGTTGGATTTACTCTTTCTTGTTGTAGTTGAATAATGAACAGTTGTTGCTGACACCCATCTTATCATGCTGCTGCTGCTGCTGCTGCTACTAAGTCACTTCAGTCGTGTTTGACTCTGTGCGACCCCATGGACAGCAGCCCACCAGGCTCCTCTGGCCACAGGATTCTCCAGGCAAGAATACTGGAGTGGGTTGCCATTTCCTTCTCCAAGCATCTTACTATGAGTCTCAGTAAACAGACAGTGGGGCAGATGGCAGAGCAGAGAGAGGGATAGGGCCCAAGACTGGTGAAATCACTGAGACACTGAATTACCCAAGTCAGAGACTTGATCTTCCTCTGTACCTCCTGGCATGTGAGGTTGTGCAAATTTCCTTGTTTAAGCAACTTCAAATCACATCGTCTGTTACTTTCTCCATGCTTAACCACTCGATGTCAGATATATTCCTAAAACTCATTAAAATGATACTAAATGCATTTGAAATCCTTAACATTTTAATTTATTCAATTTTTTCCTCTTCCAAATAACTGATAACTTTATCTTTCATTAATGAGATAATGATATGTAAAGACAAATCTATTTCTATGCTTTAAATGGCAGAAAGTGCTCAATAAAAGCACGATTCTATTCTTAATGCTTTCATGATATACTGTGGGCAGGAAAGACAATTCTCTTTCACAAGATTTGATGTGATTAGTTAATAGTTGTCAGTGAGAAACAAACTCTGGTACATCTCTAAATTAGGAAACACTTGAGATTCTCAGAGAAGATAAATTTCCTCTAAGGAAGCTTAGAAGATTATTCACATAATCTTAACAATTGCAGTTTGTTAGAAACTCCATTCTGTTTATAAGCTGAAGTAGGAGCAGAAGGGAAATGAATGACTTCAAATCTCCTTCATGTTTTATCTTGTTACTGTAATTACAACTATGGTAAGAATATTAAAAAAAAAAAAAATCAACAAACTAGCTCTTCCTTCTGACATCACAAAACTGGAAAATATATATATATACACACACATATATATATATATATGTTTATCCAGTTTATTTCTTCCTTGTAGAAACACGCCATTCATTGCTTGTGACTGTAAGCAAACAATATTTTTATCTGTGATTATGATACATTTCCATATAAGATTTCTTTGTGTGAAGGGTCATTTTATTGTGGCTTAATCATTCAGTTCTCCTTCAGAAAATGTATGTTACCCAATGACAGAGCCCATCTAAGTCTTTAAGTTATTTTGAAGCGGAGCAAGTTTTTTTTATTTACATAAGAAGTTTTGAGTTTTTCTGTTTCCTTTAAACCAGAGATCATGATGAATAGTAATAATAACCTCTGTTGCTACTTATTCTGTGTCAGGCATTGCATCATTTATAGGGACTAGCTCATTTTATTTAATCATGAATTCATTCAACAAACATTTGTGGAACACTTCACATTTGCCAATCTGGTGCCGTATATTATACAGACCATTTTCAGCTAGATTTTTTCATCAGGTTGGAAAAAGAGTAGTGGTCTGACTTCAAATCCTAGGGTAAGAGCCCTATTTCCCAGGAAGTAAGAAAGAGATGAAGATGATATAAATCACGTTTTTTCTTTCTTTCTTTCTTTTGGCTGTGTCCCGTGGCTTGTGGGATTGAACTCATGCCGCCTTGCAGTGGAGCAGTGAAAAAGCAGAGTTCTAACCACTGGAATTCCCTTGTCCCTGAGTTTCTGTTCCCAGTATGATAGACTATGTTTTCCAAAGTTTGTTCCTTGATATTTCCATAAGAAGATCATAATAGGAGTGATTTTTAAAAGTTCCATGACCAAGAATTGTGTGGGGAAATGTGGGAACTCAATCATTAAACAGATTTCTTTACTAGAGGAGTTCCTAGTACCTTTAGTATGCTTTGGGGCTTTCCAAAGAGCTGCCACATTTTGCATTATTTCTCAAACTTATTTGATCATTATGTCCCCAAACCTGTACTCCCACAGAAGGCACAGTGTTCAGGCTCCTTGGCACACACTTTATAAAAGACTCTTGTAAGTTATTTCTGCTTTTAAAAGCTTCTTCATTCCTCTTTCTACTTCAACTAAGAGTTTTTTCATTCCTCCTTCTACTTCAAATCTCTCTAGTGCTCTCAAAGTTCCAGGTTTTTTTCTCCACAAATGCAAACTCCCCCACCTCCCTGACAATCTTACATGTCTTCAAGACTTCTAGTTTTTCAGAACTCACAGACATTTCTAGTAAAATCTGAGATATCTATGAAAGACATTTAGCCTCTCAAATTTCTTCATTCCTGGATGATATCGTGGCCTCAATCCACAAGGAATGGGGAAGGAGGGAAGAAGAGGACATAGGGGAAAAGGTTATAATCAGAAAGGCTAAAAAACTGTAAATTTCAGTACATAGATGAAACTTGGCACAGCCCTTCTGAAAAACTGCCAACTCCTGACTGAAACTAAAATGTATACAAATTAGAGTTATGCATTGCGTTTATCTTGGAAGCAAAGTGAAAGAGAAAACTTGGAAACTGCCTGCTTAATTTGGTCACGTTTCAAAGTCAAGTCCAATAATTCTTGTTGGAGAAGATGGGGAGAGGGAGGGGATGGTCTTTGGAACCCGGACCATGTAATTTGTCATTTATGTTAGCCAAATAACTTAACCATTTCCCTACCTGGATTTCTTCTGTGTGAAGCGTGAGACTGCATGTTGCTGTGAGTTGCTGTGCTGGTGAAGTCCACTTGAAAAACAACAGTGTTTGTAAAAATCTATAATGGAAAAGAATCTGAAAAAGAATATATATATTTATGTATATATAGACATATATATACATACAACATATATGAAACTAACATAATATTATAAATCAACTACAGTTCAATAAATAGGAAAAAAAATTATGGAAGAAATAAAAAAAAGGAAACCTCTTATTTCTGTATACCTTTCTCTCCTTCAGATAAATACATCTATCAGACCTCATCATTCTCCAGAAATGAGAAAGAGTAATAGCTAGCATCAGGTGGGGAGAGGGGAGACATAGGGAGTTGTGTAATTCATAACTTTCTTTTTTGAAGAAAAACTTTTCATATGAGCCAGGATCCTGGTAGGAAAGTGAATTCTCCACTCAAAGTTGTTCAGTGGAAGAGGTTTTAGTAAAAGGAGTGTTCACAGTGATGAGGGCAAGGTTAAGGGAGCCAGCAAATATGATAAGGTACCCAGGGACTAGTGACAGGGGGAAGCTATCACCATTAGCAGGTCTGAGGGGGCAAAGAGAGTAAAGGTGCCCCATAGAAGCTGGACTTGCGGACCCAGCACATCAAAGCAGGAAGGAGTAGGGGAGAAAACAACTCTATCTCATTCAGCTCTCAGTTCTCCTGCAGGTTATCTCCTACTGGCCAAACCCAGACAGAACCAGAGAGCAAAATAGTGCAGGATATGCAACGTGAGTAGTGAGAGCCTTTCTGAAAACACAGCACACAAGGCTTTGGGGAGAAAATGGAGAATAACCAGGCATCTCTTCCCACAATCTAACTTCTGGGTAAAAACTTTGAGCAAAACCCTACTATGTCAAATAAAGGAACATTTTACTTTTAGCTCTGAGTCCAATCCCCTCATTTTACGGATAAGAAAACTGATACCCACAGAGCTTGTTCAAAGCCGCGCAAGATCACTATGAGGTTTCAGCCCAGTCCTGCCTTCTAATTCCACGATGCAGCTTTTCCACCTGGCCACTTTGCATCCTTCAGACCCTCTGGGCCTACTCATTATCTTATTTCTCCCTCAAAATATAGTTTCTCAGTTCTCCTGTGTCTTCTGGAGAAGGAAAAGAAAGATGACGATTTCATCTCTGGGCAGATATATGTCACCAACACTAGGTTATTCACCTGGATAAAGTGCAAATTGCATAGAATTGAAAATGTGATTATATTTAAGCTCAACTATAGGCCCTTGCGGAGAAAGCAATGGCACCCCACTCCAGTACTCTTGCCTGGCGAATCCCATGGATGGGGGAGCCTGGTAGGCTGCAGTGCATGGGGTCGCTAGGAGTCGGACACGACTGAGTGACTTCACTTTCACTTTTCACTTTCATGCATTGGAGAAGGAAATGGAAACACACTCCAGTGTTCTTGCCTGGAGAATCCCAGGGATAGGGGAGCCTGGTGGGCTGCTGTCTATGGGGTTGCACAGAGTCGGACACGACTGAAGCGACTTAGCAGCAGCAGCAGCAGCATAGGCCCTTGGGTAAGCTGGGTGGCTAAGAAAAACCTGGCTCACCTCGTCAACTTGTCCTTCCAAATGCACTGTCAGTGTTCTAGAGAGGTCTAAATGGATAATTAAGGTGGCCCAAATGCCAGGTCTGTTTTTAGGTTCAGTGGCAGGGAATTCAGGCCACTTAAGTTTCAATACTTCAGGGTCAGCCTTAGGGAAAATTGGGAAATGGTTGACCTTTGCCTTAAGTTGCTTCATGCTCACTCCCCCTTCCCAGGTTGTTTCCTCCCCTTCACTCCCGGTCAAAAACTAGTTACCAGCTAAGTCAGGAGCTGATCTACATGTCCCCTTAAATGTTCTGGAGTTTCAGACTGTCTTGGCCTTTGGGGCCTGCTTTGTCCTTTAGGGTTTTCCTTTCAGTGATTCTTCAGCAGATCTGCTAAACAAAGGTATGTCTAACTGTTCCAGTTGTTGTGTAGCCTGTTCACCTGTTTCTCTTCCCAAATACTCTCCCCACGTTCTCATTCCTCTCCACTGTTTGCACATAGACAGCATCCCAATTGTAAACAGACCCTACAGTGGTAAGAGTTCCCCACGTGGCACAGTGGTAAAGTATCCGGCTGCTAATCCCTGGGTCAGGAAGATTCCCTGGAGAAGGAAATGGCAACTCACTCCAATATTCTTGCTTGGGAAATCACAGGGACAGAGGAGCCTGGTGGGCTCCAGTCCATGGGGTCCCAAGAGTCAGACACAACTGAGCAACCGAACATGAACATGCAGAGTGTTGCATTCATACACTCAAGTCACCCTGTGACAGGCAGCAAGGAAAGGTCATCTAGTACCCCCTTTTGATTGAGGTGCAGAGGAAAGTAATTTGCAGTCTCTTTTTCTAGAACAGAAAAAAGCTCACCAGCCCCTATTGCTAGCTCTGGGAGGAATTGCCAGGTGGAATTTGAAGCCAGATAAACTTTTCCTTGGCCTTCAAAAAACCTCCTGTTCCTGGAGGTTCACTCACATTTTTAGAGAACCTGTCCTGTGAGTCAATCAAATAAAGATCTTTCTAGGAGATTTTTATTTCTCAATACCATCAAACACCTGTCAAAGTTCACTTTTCCTTTGCTCATGAGGACTGGTATAATAGGTATCAATATTAATAATCATCTGATTTTATGGCTGATAGGTTAAATTATTTCATTGTGGGAACTGTCATCAACTATTTTCAAGCTGTAAAATTTGAAAAACCAGCTGGTTTTCACTGTTTATATTCAACTCCTTTTCTCTTTCCCTGCCCCTGCTGGCATATTCTTCTTCCAGTAATGTTCTCCCTGGAATGTCAGCGAAAACACACTGGAGCTAAGCCAGCAGATAGGACCAGAAATAACCTACTCCAGAAAAACCTCTCACCACCATCTTCTGACCACGTGATTGGAGGCAGCTAACACATGTAGTCTCAGATTCAGAGTAGGGACTCAATGAATGATTGTCAATCTTGCAACTAGTCAACAAACAGGGCCTGGAGATCTGATGCATGGTATGGGGAATATAGACAACAGTATTATATTATAATCATCCAACTTGATAAGTCTAGATCTAAATTATTTCAACAGCAAGAAAGAAATAATAATTATGTGACATGACAGAGGTGCTAACTATAGCTACAATGGTAATCATATTACAATATAAAAATGTATCAAATCAACATGTTATACAACTTAAATTTACAATGTTATTTGTCAAATATGTGCTTCCCAGGTGGCACTAGTGGTAAAGAACCCACCTTCCAATGTAGGAGACGTAAGATATGTGGGTTTGACCCTGGGTCGGGAAGATCCCCTGGATGGCAACCCATTCCAATAATCTTGCCTGGAAAATCCTGTAGATAAAGGAGCCTGACAGGCCATAGTCTATGGGGTCACAAAGAGTCGGACATGACTGAAGCCACTTAGCATATACTCACATGTCAAACATATCTGAACTGAAAAAAGATTTTTGATTCTGAATCCAAATTTGACTGAGCAGTGATTTGCAATGAAACAGACAGGCAGAATTCTTTAAAATTGCTGAACATGGAAAGATCTGCATTAGTTATTCAGGAGATGCAAATTAAAACCACAATGAGATGCCATTATCTATCTGCTAGAATAGCTAGAATTTAAAAGGCTGGTAATACAAATATTGACAAGGATGTGGCATAATTGGAATTCTCATATTCCACTGCTGGATATGTAAATGATACATTTACTTAGGAAAATGATTTGATAGTGTCACGGTGAAGGCGAGCATAAGCTGACCCTATAACCAGAAGTTCCACTCCTGCGTATTTACCACAAAAGTACATGTATTTGTGCACTGAAAGTCACATAGTATAAGAATGCTCCCAGCAGCATTATTTGTAATAGCCCCCCCACCTTTCTGTGCTGCTGTGCTTAGTCGCTCAGTTGTGTCTGACTCTTTGTGACCCCATGGACTGTAGCTCGTCAGGCTCCCCTGTCCATGTGGGTTCTCCAGGCAAGAATACTGGAGAGGGTTGCCGTGTCCTCCTCCAGGGGATCTTCCCAACCCAGGGATTGAACACAGGTCTCCCACATTGCAGACATATTCTTTACCATCTGAGCCACCAGGGAAGCCCAAGAATACTGGAGTGGGTAGCCTATCCCTTCTCCAGGGGAACTTTCTGACCTAGGAATTGAACTGGGGTCTCCTGAATTGCATGCTGATGTTTTTATCAGCTGAGGTACCAGGGAAGCCCACCTTCTGACAACTACCCAAATGTCCATCAGCTGCAAAACTGTCAGATACATTTTGACATATTCATATAGTAGAATTCCATATAGCAATGAGAATGAGTAAGCTATAATCACAACAAGAAACATGGATGGAACCCACAAACAAGATGGAGAGGGAAGAAAAGCCAGACTCCAGAGTATAGATTCTGTATGATTCCATTTACATCAAATTTAATAAGCATACATAGCTACATTAAAGTAATAGAAGTCAAAATGGAGGTTATCCATTTCACTCCAGTTAGAATGGCTGCTATCAAAAAGTCTATAAACAATAAATGCTGGAGAGGGTGTGGAGAAAAAGGAGCCCTCTTACACTGTTGGTGGGAATGCAAACTAGTACAGCCACAATGGAAAACAATGTGGAGAATCCTTAAAAAACTGGAAATAAAACTGCCATACGACCCAGCAATCCCACTGCTGGGCATACACACTGAGGAAACCAGAATTGAAAGAGACACGTGTACCCCAGTGTTCATCGCAGCACTGTTTACAATAGCTAGGACATGGAAGCATCCTAGATGTCCATTGGCAGATGAATGCATAAGGGATTTGTGGTATATATACACAACAGAATATTACTCAGCCATTAAAAAGAATGCATTTGAATCAGTTCTAATGAGGTGGATGAAACTGGAGCCTATTATAGGGTGAAGTAAGTCAGAAAGAAAAACACCAATACAATATACTAATGCATATATATGGAATTTAGAAAGATGGGAACGATGATCCTATATATGAGACAGCAAAAGAGACACAGATATAAAGAACAGTCTTTTGAACTCTGTGGGAGAAGGCAAGGGTTGGATGATTTGAGAGGGTAGCGTTGAAATGTGTATATTATCACGTGTGAAGTGGATCCCCGGTCCAGGTTTGATGCATTAGACAGGGTACTCAGGGCTGATGCACTGGGATGACTCTGGGGGATGGGATGGGGAGGAAGTTGGGAGGGGGGTTCAGGATGGGGAACACATGTGCAGTCATAGCTGATTCATGTCAATGTTCTGCAAAAAGCACTACAGTATTGTAAAGTAATTAGCCTCCAATTTAAATAAATAAATTAATTTTTTTTTAAAGGAGGCTATCTTTGGGAAGGAAGGAGTGAGTGGTGATTGGGAGCAGGCCCATGGGAGCTTCTGAATCATTGTCAGTTTTTTTGACCTGGATCAGTGGTTGCATTGTTCACCTACAACAATCCACTGAGGCAACATATTTTTGTTTTCTCTGTTTTTCTGTATGTATGTTATACCTCAATTACAGCAAAATTGCAATTGCAGAGCTGTCAGGACTAGTCCAAGTCAACATATCCTATCCCTCCTTGACCCCTTTAGCATATTTTATTTTCATCAATGATCCTGATTCTTCTCATCTCCACATAGCATCTTACTGCCCATGGAGCTTCCTAGATACTGTCCCAGTCTCAGATATCTACATTCCTGCCATCTGTCCTCCCCATTGTCTTTCCTAACGCCTTGCTTTGTCTTAGAGATAGGATAAAATAATCTCTATTTTTTTTTTGTTTTTGGTTGTGCCCCTGAGGCTTAAAGAATCTTAGTTCCACAACCAGGGATTGGCCCAGGCCATTCGCAGTGAGTGTGCAGAGTCCAAGATGGTAAAGAATCTGCCTGCAATGTAGGAGACGTGGGTTCAATCCCTTGGTTGGAAAGATCCTCTGAAGGAGGGCATGGCAACCCACTCCAATATTCTTGCAGAGTCCTAACCACTGGACTTGGTCAGGAAATTCCCAATCTCTGCTAAGTTTTTTTTTTTTTTTTTTTTTACCATTACATATTTTATTTCTGTTTAATTAAGACATTTGTACTTTAACAGAGACAATGACCAATGACAAACTAGAATGCATTCGTAGGAGGACAGGCTAGTTGAAGAATTAAATTGAATATTTATTGAACAAGTGCAGAATAAATGAACTAGGAGGTGAGGTGGTTTTAACCTGAAGATACAATGAAGTGAAGTGTGAAGTGCTAGTTGTTCAGTCGAGTCTGACTCTGCAACACCATGGACTGTAGCCCACCAGGCTTCTCTGTCCATGGAATTCTCTAGGCAAGAATACTGAAGTGGGTTGCCATTCCCTTCTCCAGGGGATCTTCCTGACCCAGGGATCAAACCCGGGTTTCCTGAATTGCAGGGAGATTCTTTACTGTCTGATCCACCAGGGAAGCCTGAAGATACAATAATTAAATATTGTATTTCAAATATTGTACTTCAAATATTCAGAGAGCTGTCACACACAAAAATGAAAGATTTGTTCAGTATCTCTCCCAAGGGCAGAACTTGACCCAAGGGATGAATATAAGCAATCAATAGGCTGCAGGACAGCTGTACAAAGTGTATCACTTAATAGCTTCTTTCCCAAATTATGCATTCCACCCGTACATTTTCCTTCTTCTGAAAGGAAATAATACAAATGAATACTTCCCATGAATGTCTTAAGCTTATTCTCATGGCAAGTCCTCCGCTGCCGGCAATAGATGTAGTCACACTCTCAGAAAAAAAATCTAAAGTTAACAAATTGCTTTACTAAGGAAATGATCTTTTCTTCCTCAGCTCTCAGTATTTTATATTTGTGATTCTCAGGAGGTGAGAGGAAAAGAGCATATTCTCCAAAGAGGATGAATTAGGGTCCTCAGCAATTCAGATACTGCCCCTGGGGATAGTCCTCCTCAAACTGTCAGTGCAGCTATCAACCTATGGTACAGATGGGAGTGTGCTGTGCGCCGGGGCAGAAAAAAACAACTGATAACCACTGTTCTACATGAAGCAGGAAGGCAGTATTTTATGAGTCAGTAGGAAATATAAACTGACTGCATAATACTGATGGGCTCCATCAAAATTGTCAACTATTAAAAAATGAGAATTGTTTCAACAACCATTATAATTTAGTTTATATTATATGTATATTATATAGGTATTTTATCAAATATTTAGGAATGCTAAGGTGCTTAATCCATCTGATAAAATTGAAAATAAACACTTTACATTTCTCTATTTGTCAGTATTCAGGATTTGGAAGGTGGGTCTTGAACTCAGAATGATAAATGATAAGGAAAGCCACATAGTCGGTGAGTCAGGCTAACTGCTGCCCACTGGGAATGGGTGGAACAGGGGCAGGGTGTGATAAAGCAATAAACCTGTTAGAGGAAATATCCAGGGCCCCTGCAAGTGGCTTTGTGGGCATGACCATCCTTGTGGTGGAATCAGCCTACCATCCTTCTCTAGTATACCTTTCACAGCCTCTTCCACTGGAAGTCCAACAAAGGTTGCAAAATAGCAGGTGATGACGATAGATGTATATGTTTGAGAGATCAGGGAGAAGGCTCCTCTCCAGGTTGCATCTCTAAGCACTTCCACGATTGGCTGGACCATCTCAGACCACTGGTGAGCTTTGATGGTGAAATAGATTCTGGGGAAATCTCTCTGCCAAATTCTTTGTCCTACTGACCAAGTTCAGAATTTGCAGGTTTTATAGCATGTAATATCTTTTTTCAAAAGTTTCCTGCATTATTCACATTATTATGGAGCAGATATAAATTTAGAAGCTGGCCATACACTGGGGGTATAACAATTTCCCCCGGAGCCTCAAGCTCCTAGTTCTCCCACTGATCTAGCAACTTTCTGAAACTGAAGGAACTTGCCACCATCGCTGCCACTGGCATTTTCCTGGCTGGTCCTGCCGCCGTACCTCCCCACAGAGCCAGACCCCAAACTCTGCTAATTTATTTGTGACCAATGTGATTTCTTCTCTTCCTGGTGTAATTTAAATTTGAAAAAAATCCTTGAGAGTGACTTTAAGGATTAGTATCATGATTCAAACCGTAGAGGTAGAGGTTTTGGGGGACGATACCCTTTAAAAGACACGAGGATGCTGGGCCTGGACACGTGTCCCACGCCTGTGCCTCGAGTAAACAGAGAAGTCTAGAGAAGGTGTTCCTTGTTTTTGCTGACATAATGGGTATCCAGAGAGAACAGCTTGACAGAGGACTGAATCACTTTAACATGATGGTAGAGGAAGAAAGGGTGATGGGCTTGTCCTTACTGAACACTGGTTATGATGCTGAATTTGCTCACTGGAATTTTTTTTTTTTTGCATAAATATCAGGGTGTGGTGATAGTGACTAAGTAAATGAGAGCAAAGTTGAAAAATAGAAGTATTATTCTTACATTGGACTCTCTTAACTCAAGAGTTACAGACCAGAGTGAGCGGGTTGGCAAAACTCTTTGGGGATGCACCACTTCCTGCCTCTCTTTGTTATCCTTCTTGCAGCTGGGCTTCGACTTCCCAGACTCATCTACTCTTCAGCTAGTACTTGTGCTTCTTAAATTGCTTCAGTGGTACCACTGGGCAAGGGAACCAAGGAAGCGTGTGGCTCTATTGATGCCTCTATTCTCTGGGTGAGAGATTAACACATGAGAAACAGTTTGGGAACAAAATTGTTCAATTGTTCAACAATTGATACACAATGAAGTGTTAGACTGAATAAAACTGAAATACACATCTGATGAATGCAGTGAGTAGGCTGAAAAGCAGAGAAATCAGGTTTCCAGTTGGTGTATGGACATGTGAAAACCTGAAAAAGATTTATCAACCAAATGGAGACAGAGGATGAAAACTCCTGTCTTTTCAGGTTCTCCTTTATTCTGTGTTCTGAAGTTCCTCTTTACTACTGTGGGGCACCCAAAGATGGCACAACACCTTTCCACTTCCTCTGGGAGCTTTGTTTGTCACAGTTGTTTATATATATTTTCTGTGTTTTCTGGGACCTCATTTGGAAAAGAAAATCTGCATACAAGTTTATGCGTTTCTATTAAATAAGCACTGATGGGGTCTTTTGCTTGTCAGCAGTAACAAGAGCTTCTCTGTGGGATTTATGAGCACACTTTAAAGAATTTTGAATAATTCATTGGCTAAGAGTAAAAGAAAGAGTGTTTAACTGAGGTTTGCTTGGGCAGAATTAACAATAAATGATGTACAGTCTGCTGTCTCTTCACCATAAAAATAATGTTCATTTTTTTTTTTGGTTGCAAAACTAACACTTATTTATTATAGAACATTTGGTAAATTAAAAACATACGTGAAGAAGAAAATAAAATTCAGTCATAATTTCTCCGTGCTTACATATCACTGACACATCTCCCAGACATGAACATTTGCACCATTGTGACTATGTCATATTGGAGTTTTGTACCCATCTTTTTCCCATGTCATAAAATATTTTTCAGAAACATGATTTATAAAACCTGAAAAACAAGACCCCCTCAACAATAATTCTTCTAGAAAACACTGGTTAATAAAATGTCTTAGAAGATATATGTGGATATTTTTTATTTCTAATCATGAGGGTAGTAGTTAGTAATTAGGCTTTCCACCCCTATATATATGACTTTTTAGAAATATGAACAAGATTGGCTCTACTGCTAAAAGATAAGAGAAAAAAAGATTTTTCCCCTTAAAATATCTGTTACAAAGGTATTGAAATTTTAGCTTATGATTTTTTTTTAAGATATAGAGAATATTGTTTTCTTTCTAGGATGTTAGTCCTAGAAAAACCTGGAACCAACCTTGGAGGATAAAATTCTCTTTGCAAAATGCAGTTTATCCAGCTTCTTTCACTTGATCCATGATTCTGGAAGTCTGCTTATTGGTTTATACAAGCATGGCAGGTCCCACAATTTACTTAGAATATCCTAGGTGATGCATAGGGGGACCTTGTAGGACTCTGGAAACGGCTGCAGTTGGTTCTTACAGATGTTGAACACAAACACTGGAAACTGGAGTGATTCAGGGCAGCAGTGGAAAATGGGTTATTTCATTGTTCCCTCAGTAGCAGGATTTCACTGGTCCCCATCTTTATTATGATGACGTGTTCTACTTGGTCTCTATTTCTACTGCTCCTTTGTTACCAATTACTTCATCCCCTACTTTGTACGTCTCTTCTCTGCCTGATGGCTTCAGTTTACTCAGAGCTTGCCCCTCTCAGGGCTTCTTTCTACACCTTGAGAAGCCTTCTTTCTACACCTAGCTTCTGCACCCACCACATGATTGATTTTCTCTTCCCATTTCCAGTTCATAGTCTTGAAAGAGGATGGGCTTAGGTAGTCACCGCCGCCCCTGTTTGGGTGGAGTGTTCACATCATTAGGTCTGGCTTCCCTTGACCAGCAAGGTTCTAAGAAGGGGGTTGTGTGGCATAGATCATGCCTGTGCCCCTGCTGGAGGCACTCTTAGAAAGGGAATCTGGCATGGCACAGTAAAGACAGAATGAGCTCTCAGCACATTCTTTTTGTTTTAAATTAAAAAAAAAAAATGTTTTAACATACTTGCCACTAATGTAACATGTTCTTCATATTTTTTTCAAGGTAAAATTCTTTGGCACTTTCACTTAAAATAGTCATGGTACATAGAAACAAAGAATAGATTGGTGGTTACCAAGGGCTAGAGACTGGGGGAAATGGGGAGATACTACTGGTCAAAGGGTACAAATTCCTAGTTATGAGATGAATAAGTTCTGGGATATAATTTACAGCATGCTGACTACAGTTAACAGTACTGTATTGTATACTTGGAAGTTGGTAAGAGGGTAGATTCTAGATGTTCTCATAACAGCAGCCAAAAAGAAAAAAAAGTTAACTATATGAAGTAGTAGAAGTGTTAACTCATCTTATTGTGGTAATCATTTCACAGTCTGTGTATATCAAATTATCCTGCCACATACCTTAAACTTACACAATGCTATATGTCAACTCTAACTCAAAAACCTGGAAGAAAATTGTCATATTACCCAGATGTTTTACAGTTAACTTTAATAGAAATGTATTTGAGCTAAATTTTTCTTCAAGTTTCTGAAATTTAATAGCATAAAATATATAATGTTCAACTGGCTTTGTAATGTTCAACTGGCATTTAATATAGTTATTTGCAAGAAGGTAAAAACATTTTAATAGTGTAGAATTATGCCTGTGGATACTAGAGACTAGCAAAGATGGGTAGTTTAGGTTTGGAATATGCTGACTTTCATAAAGAGGTTAAAAGCATTTCCCTTTTGAAACAGAATGTTCTTGGGCATTTTCCTAGTGCTTTGCTGCTAAAATATAAATGGTTATGTGTAACTGTTAATTGCAGAGTATTACTGTTGGAAATTGTTTTTGTATGCACAAATTGTGACAGGAGAGTGGACCGCAAACATAAACTTGAGTTTTGGTTTTACTCTGACTTAGAGGGAAGGTGACTAAAATTGCCTTCTGTATCATCTTACCACTGTAAAACAGGAAGTGAAGTCAGCCAATAAATTGCTTCCTCTCTTTTTGCAGAAAGGAAACAAATATATAAATATATATGGGCAGTCTCAGTTTCTTGCCACTCAATCCATCCTATGTACGATCTTGATTTAGTGTTAGTGAAATGTTATGATGTCATTCCCCTGTTTACAACCCTGGGAGTATGTTAGATTCACTTGCAAAGCTTTTAAAATAAACGCTATATCCAGGCCCTGTACCCCAGTTTTCTGATTTATTTGATGTGGGCATTTCTATTTTTGAAAGTCGTCCCAAGCAACTCTAAGGAACAGACAGGAAGCTACTAGGCAAACTGACAGAATCTAACATTGGAGTTGGCTTTCAAGGCCCTCTATTGTCTTCCTCCAACCTAGCTTGCCAGGCTCTGGCCAGTTCAAAGGCTTCCCATGTCTTCTGTAAGCTGCTTGTATTTCCGTTCTTCTGTCTCTTTTCCAGGAATTCCGAGAGTTTCTTTCTCACACTTTCCGAATTCAAATTTCTGCCCATTTTTCAAGACGTGGCTCAGTTTTTACCTCCCCCTGTGACGCTTTGGCTTCTCCAACCACTCTCAACTGGAAGGCTTGCTCCCTAATCTGAAGTCACACAGCAGTTACTGCCCAGCGCTGAACAATGAATCAGTCATGTACTGCTCTGTGCCATCTCTCCTATTGTTGTGACAAATGAAACTTTGCTTTACTTGTCCCCTCTTTGTTACCCAAGGCCCTATACTATGTGCTTCTGGCATTCCTTTGTATGCTTGACAAGTCGGTTCTGTGTACAGTGCAGGAAGTCAGTAAGTATTCGCCTCCATTTCCCACATCCGAAGGTGTGGTTTGGCACTTTGTCTCTGCTGGAGTCTTGCTCTGCTCCTACTGGGCCTTCTTGCCAACAGACTCTCTGGCTCTTTAAATCAGGCCAACATATCCAGTGTCCCACAAGGCTGATTGCCAGTAAAACTGATTGTGCGTGTACTCCTCTGCTCACCCTTGCTCTCTCTCTATTTTTTGATCCAGCTGAGGCTTTGGCTTTCTTTCCCTCTCTGACCCTTCAGTCTCCTACTCCCTATGCTATCAGGACTTGATGGCAGAATTCAAGTTCCTGGGATCTGACTGCTTGCCTTCTGTGAGAATGTTAGAGTACGACACACTCTCCAGATCTTCTTACCCTTCTTCCTTCAGCCAACACTTCCCCTGACTCTAGCCCAGCCGACCTAAATTATACTGCCAATCCTCCACTAGTACCCTGGTCTAGTGGAGGGGGAAGTGACAAGGAATCTAGTGACAAGATTCCTGTCAAAGGAGAGACAGGCACTGTCTTTAAGATTCTCACCCTCTAAAAGAAAACCGATTGTATTGTTCACATGATTATAAGCTTCTATTGGTTCATGATTGCCTATAGAATAAAGTCTAAGCCTGAGCTGTTCAATATGGTAGTTACTAAATTCAGATAAAAAATTGAGTTTTTCTTCTGTGCCCAGGTGATGCTAGTGGTAAAGAACCTGCCTACCAATGCAGGAGATAAGAGATAGTTTGATCCCTGGGTCGGGAAGATCTTCTGGAGAAGGGCATGGCAATCCACTCCAGTACTCTTGCCTGGAGAATCCCTTGGATAGAGGAGCCTGGTGTGCTATGGTTCATGGGGTCATGAAGAGTTGGATACAACTTAAGTGACTTAGCATGCACGCTGTGCCATATTTCAAGTGCTGGATAGCCACTTGTGATTATCCTATTGGACAACACAAATATAGAACATTTTCACCATTACAGAAGTCTCTGTTGGACAATGCTCATCTACATACCTTAGTGTAGCTTGTATGGCCTTTATAATCTCTATAATGTTTTGTTCTAGCTTAATTTTTGGCTGCTACTTTACCTTTCAAGCTTACCAACTTTCTCAGTGTTCCCCCAGCCACTCAGAGCCCTTTCACAGCTCTGCGTCTTTGAACTTGCTGTTCCTGCTTCCTGAAACGCCTTTTAATTTTCTTCTCTGGCAAACTCCTATTTACTTTTTTTTTTTTTTAATATTTATTTGGTTGCACCAGGTCTTTAGTTGCAGCATGTGGGATTTAATTCCCTTACCAAGCATTGAACCCAGGCCCCCTGCATTGGCAGCTTGGAGTCTCAGCCACTGGACGACCAGGGAAATTCCCTATTCACCTTTTTAAGATCCAACTCAAATCTTACTTTGTTTGTGAAGTTCCCTGACTTTCCTAAACACAATAATTTTTCCTGCGTTCCCTTGGCTCATTGAACCTGGCTCTGTTGCCCTTATCACCATATTTTATTATTTGCTTATAAATCTGTCTATTCTCTTGGATGGTGAATCCTGATTGTTCTATAGATATACCCTAATGAAGTTGTTTGCTTGATGCTCTTTCAATATTAAGTAATATGTTTTCTTACTGTGGGCTTGTGATTTATGTATTTGCCATGTTTGAAAAGATCTTGGTGCTTTAGAAGTTCTTCTTTCTTAAAAACTAGAGTGGCTTCCCATCTTTCAGGTTGAAAGTTCATTTTCTTTCTAATTAATTCTGATGAGACTTGAGAGGGATGTGGTAGGATAAGCTGACAAGGTAAAAAACAGAGTAACTATATGTAGGAAACAGTTGGGATGTGCTTAGGTTCCAGTCGTTATACAAAATATTTAGTATTTAGGAGAAGAGAAGGGAGGGAAGATGAAGGGGAAAAAAAAAAAGCAGCTCATGGAACGGATACTGTGGAATTGTGTTTGACTTTTTTCCAGACTAAGGCCAAAAGCAATGATGTAAGAGGAAAAGAGTTTTTATTACCATTTTGCAAAAACCGTATTTTATTACCATTTCCCTCCCCCCCCATCCCCCACTTCAGGATTTGATAAGGTTTTGAGAAATTCTGGTGACTCAAATTACTGTGAAGTAAATCCTCCTGACCAAGAAATAAATTAAAATATCAGTTAGTTTCTCTTCTGCGATTATGGTGAACATCATTCCGAAAGGCTTATTTTCTTCTGGAAGAGCTGTAAATACTAAAGGCTGAGTCCAGTAGACCTTCTCTGATCACTATCGCCTAGATGCAGCTTCAATCTTAACAGTCAATCATCTCTCCTTGGGGACGCCGACCACGTCTTATCGCTCAGACCACGCCCACCAAGTCTCCCTCCCTCCCACCTCATGGCCCCGCCCCGGGCCTAGCAAAAGAAGATCTTCATTGGTGCAGAAGTTGCTCTGATCCCGCCCCAGCGAGCGGCGATACGCCGAGCTGGCGTGGGGCGGTGGTGGTTGGCTGCCTGGGGACGGGTCCCTGGTCTTGCCCGTCAGAGTAGCTGGCGGCTGTGGCGGCGCTCGGGACTGGGTTGTCAGTCAGTGAGCGGAGGGGGAAGATGGCTCGCCAGGACCCGTTCTGCTAGGAAGAAGGCGGGGGCAGGTGGTGCTGCTTATTCGGAGCAGCAGCCGTCGCTGTCGTTGCCAGCCAAACAAGTCGGGGTTCTGGAGGTCGAGCTTGGAGAGCCGCTCTGGTAAGTCCTGTGGAGAGAACCGCGCCGGGCCCCCAGGGCGGCCGGTGACCCATAACTTTTTTTGTCAGGGAGGAGCCGGGGCGAGGCGACGGCGGGGAGGGGACCGGGACTTTGTCCCCGGGGCGGCGGCTTCGTTGGGGGTAACGGCTCCAGCGCGAGGCGCCGCGGATGAGCGCTAGACTGTGCTGGACGCCCAGGAGTCCAAGGGTCTGAGGGGAGGAACTCGGTGGTAGGCTGCGGCCGGCGGCTTCTCGCCCCGAAGTTGGGCGCAGCCCGCCTGCTGCCTGGGCGGCGGCAGCTTTGTGCGCGAGGACTCGGGTCTTTCTCCTTCCCCGGCGAGGAGCCTTCCGACCTCCGGGCGTGACCTGGGTGCAGCCGCCTCGCGCGGACCAGCCGCCCTTCAGCTGGGTTGCCTGGGGTGAGACACCCCACCCCCTGCAGCGGCTGATGCTCAGGTCCGACCTCTCCTACCCCTCCCACCCCTCCGACTCCTCCTTCCCACTTCAGCGAGGCTGCAACTACACGTCCAGTCTAATGGCCAAAATGGTCAGTGTCGTCCCCCTCGTCTTTGAAAGCAACATTCTTCCCCGTTCCCCCACAAGTCGGAGAGATTCACAAAGCAGCCACGATTCTTTCCTTTGTTATTTACACTGGTGAGCTTTTCATCAGCCCTTACCCTATTTTTACTATGAGTTAGTCCTCCCCAGGTGGTGGTGGTTTAGTCGCTAAGTCGTGTCCGACTCTTCTAATATACTCGAGAATCGTTAGGATTTTGTCCGAAAATTGTTGCATTGAAAGACCCGCCGAAGTTTGCACGCTCTGGCAGAACTGGGTATCCTCCCTTCGGTGTGTACATGTGTGCGTTGTTCCCTCAGAGTATAGATGTTTCTGAAATTTTTAAATTTTGCTCTGGTGGTTTCGTACTGCACAGAATCGGTTCTCCGATACTCTGTCACACGCCGGGCAGCCGCTCGCTTTTCAGGTAGGGGGAGTTTGTTCAGCGGGCAGCTGCTGCTTATCTTTAGAGACCGTCCTACCGGCTGTAGGGCCAGGCTGTCCTTTGGCAAATTATTTGTCTTTTGGGTCACACAGTAGTTTTTGTAGCAGGTATGCCGCCTCTTTGATTCGTGTATCACTTTACAGTTTGAAATTTTCAGCTTTTAAAACCTTACCTGCATAAAGTCATAAATATTGGTGTAACCCTGAGTCAATTAGTAGTCCTGGGAGGCTTGTTTTCCATGAGAACATTCTCCTAACATCCATAGATCACTACTCTGCGTGCCCCCCCGCCCCGTCGCCCAATTTCTAAGCATTTTTCTTTAGGTTAACACATTTTAAGTCCCAGAGCACCGTATTTTTGAAGTGCAGGCAAGAAAGAAAGAAAAAAAATCTTTAGGATATGCTTGGCTGGCCCATAGTAGCTTCAAAGTCGGCTGTTCTAATAATTCATTTCAACAAAGTGGCAAGGGAGAAAATCATTGCCTGTTTTTTTTTTTTTTTCCTAATTTTATTTTATTTTTAAACTTTACATAATTGTATTAGTTTGTTTTAGAAAATAAATTCTGGATTTGGAGTATTTATCCTTTCTTGATTTACTATAGTTATAACAACAAAGGGTTTTAAGCCCTCTTAGTTACCAGAATTAACAGTATCTGGATATGGACCTCAGATGAAGCATTGGTTAAGTCAGTGTGTTATCCCTGCTGTGCTTCGTTTTTTTGTTGTATTCCTGTTTTATGAAATCTGCTCTCCATTGCATTTTTAGAGCAGTGGTGTTTTGACAGTCAGAGTTTAAATATATCTTGTAGTCAACTGTTTTATTCAGGATCCTGTTGCCTGATATTTATTTTATAATGAGTATTAGGAGATCTTTAAAAGATGTTAGTATCAAGACTATTTTGGCCCTATCACGTTTGCATCTTGTAAATAAACGAAATTATGTCAGACATAAATTTGCATTATCCCAGGCCGAATAGGTATACAAAATGAATGTCACAGCTCTTGTCATCTAGGAACTTACTATGCCATATACAAGACAGGTAAGTAAAGTAACAATTATAATACTCTGTGATGAGTGTGAATAGAGACTTGCCTAGCATTGTGGGTGAGCAGAGTAGGAGATGGCTAACTCAGCATGGATGTATGTAAAGTTGGGGGCACATAGTAGAGCTTTAAAGTATGGTATAATTTTGCCAAGTGCATGAGCTAAGTGAATACCTTTCCAGGAAAATAGAGTAAGTGAGAAAATGAGGAGGCAGGAGCAACCCTAGCAATTTAGAGATGTCATTGTCGGTGACAAGTCCAAAGTTAGGAACATTGGTCTTGACTTGAATGTGAGGGTTAGATGGGGTGGAAGATGAGAACAGTGAGGGTGGTAGAGGCCCAACCCAGGATGCCGTATCCTTGGCTAAGGGGATTGCATTGAAAATGATGAATAAGAAACCACGTAATGGATTTGTGTTTTGGGTGCTCATTCTGGTAGAGTGAGGTAGAATCTGATAGATCCTGTCACCTCAGGAAAGAAGGGAGGAAGAATCATGAATCCTGAGGGTTTGACTTGGTTCCATTGATTGGAAATGAGTTGTACATAGAGGGAAGATGATGCCTTCTACTTTGGATTTTTTGAATTTGAGGAAACTGTAGGACATTCAGATGAAGATGTAGATAGGTGTTTGAATGTAGGATGTGGAACTTGTAAAGGAAATCAGGAATAGAGGGAGGATGGGGCGTTGAATTGAAGAAGCTGTATTGACTTGGGTATGTTGAAATGACTCAGATTGGAAAAGACTTTAGCATAATAAAAAGCAGCAATTGGAGAATAAACAAATAAAAGGCAGATAGGTGGAAGAATAGTGTGAAAGAGAATTAGTTAGTATTAGTTAGAAAGATTCGGAGAAGGCAATGGCACCCCACTCCAGTACTCTTGCCTGGAAAATCCCATGGACGGAGGAGCGTGGTAGGCTGCAGTCCATGGGGTCGCTAGGAGTCGGACACGACTGAGCGACTTCACTTTCACTTTTCACTTTCATGCATTGGAGGAGGAAATGGCAACCCACTCCAGTGTTCTTGCCTGGAGAATCCCAGGGACAGGGGAGCCTGGTGGGCTGCTGTCTTTGGGGTCACACAGAGTCGGAAAAGACTGAAGCGACTTAGCAGCAGCAGCAGCAGTTAGAAAGATAGGAGGAACTTCAAGAAGGATGCCAAGGGTGGAGTTTTCAAATAGAGGAGGAATGGGTCAACAATTTTGAAGGCTTTAAAGAGGTGTCAAGTAAGAAGATGACTCCAGGACCAGTGAATTTGTCAGGAGTTCATAGGTGACTTTAACAAGGACAGTTTTAGCTGAGTAGTGGTTTAGAAACTAGTCTCCAGAAGACTGAGAAAGAATGTTGTTTGGTCCGACTCTTTGTGACCCATGGACTGTAGCATGCCAGGCTTCCCTGTCCTACACTATCTCTTAGAGTTTACTCCAACTCATGTCCGTTGAGTCCATCCAGCCATCTCATCCTCTATTGCCTCCCTCTCTGGCCCTCAGTCTTTCCCAGCATCAGGGTCTTTTCCAATGAGTCAGCTCTTTGCATCAGGAGTGGATGATGAAAAAGTAGACATGCTTGCATGGGGCATTTTAAGAAAACTGAGGAAGGACGAGAGAATGATGGCCTTAGAGCAGTGGTTCTCAATCTTATCTACACATTTTCAAATCATCTGAGGGAGTTTTTGAGTCCTGATTTCAAGGGGGAACCCCTATACCAATTTGAAGAGTGAAACAGGACCTAGACTTCAGTATTTATTTCAATAGCTTTATGAAAATATAATTGCCTTGTAATAAACTACACATATTTAAAGTGTGCAGTTGAATGTTTAACATGTTTATATTCATTAAACCATCACCACAATAGAAAATAATGAATATATCCATCACCTCCAAAAGTCTCCTAGTGCTCCTTTGTAATCTCTGTCTCAATCCCTGAAACCACTGGTCTACTTTTTATTACTGTAGATTAGTTGCATAGATACTTCACAGTTCCTTAGGAAATTCCATAGACATAGTTGAAACTGCTGCAGAGGGGTATGAGTTGAAGGGATATTATGCTTGGATTTTTTTTTATATGTGTAAGGAAAGTGAGAAGTAAGAGATTAGGAAAAATGAGATATGTATTGGAACTACGTTCCTGAGGAAATAGTAGATGGAATTCAGAGCTTTGACCAGTAAAGAAGCGAAGACAACATCTTTAACAAAGAAAATGATATTAAAGATAGTGTATTTTTTTCTTATCAGCATCCAGGTTGTCATCATGTATCAAGATTGGTTCTCAGAAGTGCTCAGAAATAATTAGCATCTTAGTGTTATGAAAATGAATGCCCTGTAGAAAAACCCCTTAAATCTAGCCCCTGGTACTACCATGTAATGCTTTGTCATTTTTTGGAGGGGAGCAGATGGAATTAACAGTTTGACTATTGCTTACTGTTGAGAGCCAAGTACTGCTAGAATCTTTTTGACCCCCTTGGAGTTAAGCTGCATATCTGTACTGGGGAAAGAGAACGTTTAACATTTGCAAATCTCCTGTTTAAAGCATCTTTGTTCAGAAGAAATCCTGCTTACTTGCCCTTTGGATATATGCCTTTTAAACACATTGGAGGAAAAAAATCATTCTTCTCTACCAAGGGAGACAGAGAAGAGTTGTGATTGGAAGTTGTCAAAGGTCCATACTTTGTATCCCGAGCAAGGTGGTATCTATATTCCACACTGTCCCTTCCACCTTTTTAAAAAATTTCAGGCTCAAGTTTCAGATGTAGGTGAAAGCTGAGCCCTGCTGGTTCTGAGGTCCAGGGTTTGTTCATCACTTGATTCTTACTACATTTGGCAGGAGCTGAAAGCAAATAGTTAATATCTAAATATTACTTGACATTGCACTTGATCATAAATAAAGATGGGAGTGAAAACTTTTGTCTGATCGTTTTCTAGAGTTCTGAAATTTCTTTCATTGTATTGTTCAGTTACTAAGTTGTGTTTGACACTTTGTGACTCCAGGGACTGCAGCATGCCAGGCTTCCCTGTCCTTCACTATCTCCTGGAGTTTGCTCAAACTCATGTCCATCGAGTTGGTGATTCTATCTAACCGTTTTACCCTCTGCCGCCCACTTCTGCTTTTTGCCTACAAAATCTTTCATTATGATTAAAGTGTAAAAATATGATCAGATATAGAGAGGGTAGGCCTCCCTAGTTTTGGTGCAGCCTAAAAGAGTAGAACTATCAGTGTTAACATGATTTTGGATACTGTTGTTACTAAAGTCAAAGCAATATTGTAAACATTCTGTATTTTCTTAATTACTAATCCAATATGTAATAATTGTAGGCAGTTTGGAAAATTCAGGAAAGCCTAAATGATATAAATAATGCCTTCATCCATTGATGGGCTTCCCAAATGGCACAGTGGTAAAAAAATCCACATGCAATGCAAGAGATGCAAGAGACGGTGGTTCGATCCCTGGGTTGGGAAGATCCCCTGGAGTAGGAAATGGCAACCCACTCCTGTATTCTTGCTTGGAAAATTCTATGGACAGAGGAGCCTGGCGGGCTACAGTCTGTGGAGCTGTAAAGAGTCGGACATGAATGAGTGAGTGTGTGTGCACCTGTTGATAATCATTTTTAACACTGGTGAATATCCCATAGGTCCTTTTTAATGGAATTTACTCTTTTTTTTTTTTCACCAACTGCCCCCCTCCACCCCTCCCCCTGCCCCCAGCATATTGTACCTACTCTTTTGTTTGTTGTTGACACTGTTTTGTTTCTAGGTTATTTTTACACAATTGAATGAATGCTTACCTGAGTCAATAAAGCATTATTCTTTTACAGCATACCGTCATTTTAAATGTGTGGCTAATAGTCTAGCATTTGGATTTTCCATTGCTTATTTAACCAATATTTCAATTGTTAAAAATTTAACCTCTTTCCAATAATTTGATGGATTAATCATTGCTTATATCTTTTATTAAGAGAAATTCTAAAGTTAAAAGATACACATAATTATTTTTGATAGATATTAATAGATTGCTTTCCAGAAAGTTATGATAGTCATTTTTATTAATTGTGCTTGAGAATGCCAGCAATCTTTCCATATTAAAAAACTGCTATTTTGATATGAAAAGTCTATAAATTTCTTTATTTCATTTGTTACTAGTGACTTTAAATATTTGTGTTTTTTTGTGAATTATCTATTAATGTCCTTTGTTTATTATGCTATTGGATTTTAAAATACTGCGTTATAAAACCTCTTTGTGTATAAAACTATTATGTATTGGTCAAATTGCAATGCAGATAATTTCTCCACTTTGTCATTTGCATCCTAATTTTGTTTTTGGCTTGAATTTTTTATTTTTAAACAGATTTTTATATTTAGTGTAGCTAAATCTATCAAATTTTTCTTTTATGTTATCTACCTGCTTAGACTTTCTTGTGTTTGCATATTCTATAAGTAATTACTTCTTTTTCCTTATATTACTTTCAGAATTAAAAAAAAAATTTATCTTTAATCTATTTGAAATGTATTTTAAGGTAGAGTGGCAAGTCAATTATTTTATACTATTTACTGAATAATTGTCTTTCCCCAGAGATTTTCTGTTCTGCTTCATTTTGCTATATTTTTTGCTCCAATAATTCCAAACAGTTCTAATTATTGTAACTTTTTAATGTATCTTACTATGTGGTTGTGTGAATTCCTGTTATCTTTTTCAAAACATTTTCATAATTTCTCATTTTTTTTCAGATTACCTTTAATCCAATTTGTTAAGAAAGAATTTAATTGAAAATATAAACTAATTTTTTAGAGATAGCTATGATACCTTATGATCTATTTTAGAGATAGATATGAAATACTTTACAATATTTTCATCATTTCTTCAAGTCATCTTTTTTTTTTTTTTTCTTCAAGTCATCTTTTATGACTCAGTGTTTTGTAGTTTTCTTCATGTGGTTCTGCCTATTTTTAAAGTTGACTTTTGGTATTTTAAAACCTCTTGTTGCTATTGTGAGTGAAATACTTTTTCATTGTATTTTAAAGAGGGTTACATCTTCCTGATGGAACATAGAAAAGTTGGTGATTTGTTGTACTATTTTCTAATTGATCATCTTATGAAATTCTATTTTTTAAATTTATTTTTTATGAAATGCTTAATTGTAATAGTTTCTATTGGATTTTATAATAAGGCAGTTATAGAATTTGTGAATGAGTTTTCTTGCCAATATTTAACCTTTTCTTTTTTTAAAAAAAAATTACACTGATTACAGTGTCTAGAAGATTGTTAAATTATATTAATGAATAGTGAGCATCTTTGGCTCATTTCTTATTTGAATGAATGCCTTTAGGGTTTTCATAGTTGTGTATTCTTTTTGACAGGTTTTTTTTTTTTTTTTGGTATGTTAAGGAAGTAGTCTTCTATTCCCCTTTTTTTAGAATTAAGTTTAAATTGGATCACATAAATTTCATAATATATTATATGATTATATGGCTTTTCTTCTTTGCCTATTGTTTGATGAATCATATTAAAAGCTTTCCTAATAGATTTCACCAATTTTGTCTCTTTGGAATAAAAACAACTTGGTAATAGCATACTTCTTTAAAGCTAGATTTGATTGCTCTGTAAGATCTCTAGTGTTCCTTTTGTATTATCTTTCTCAGGTTTTGGTTTCTGAATATGCTAGCTTTGTGAAATAGAGAGAATGGGGAGAGAACTTATAAGTTCTGGCACTGTCTTCCTTAAAGGTCTGAAGTAGTATAACTTCCTTGCTAACACTAGCAAGGGAGGCGTTCTCCGTCCCCCTTCTGATGTCTGTGTCAGAAGCTTGCTCTGTCCCTTTTCTTACTTTAATAAAACTCTGCTACACACATACACACACACACAAATGAGGTAGTTTAGCTATATGAAAATGTCCAGGTCTTTTTGGATTGAAAACAGTTTGTTGATATTTTAACATCTGCTACTTTCTAAGTGAGTGAGTGAAGTCGCTGTCGTGTCCATGGACTGTAGCCTACCAGGCTCCTCCGTTCATGGGATTTTACAGGCAAGAATACTGGAGTGGGTTGCCATTTCCTTCTCCAGGAGATCTTCCTGACCTAGGGATTGAACCCAGGTCTCCTGCATTGTAGGCAGATGCTTTACCGTCTGAGCCACCAGGGAAGTCCACTTTCTAAGTACTTTGCATAATTAATTTCATTTATCTGTGTACAACTTTGCAAGATAAGTATTAGTTATCCTTATTTTTCAGATAAACTGAGATGAAAGAGATTAAGATACTTGTTCAAAAGCAACAAGTAGAGGTAGAGTTTAAACTCAATTCCTCTCTGATGCCATAACTCATGATTTTTAATCAATATCCTAATTGTTTTCCTAATTAAGACTCTTTCTTTATTCTTTATTATTGAGAAGTTGGCTTAATTATTTTATTTAAGTGTTTTACTAACTGTTTTCCTCTTTGCCCAGTTAGTTTCAGTTTTTGGTAACCCTATGATAATTATGACTGGTCTGTTCTATGTTGATATCGTATCTTCTGCTGTTTCAACAAACAGTCCAGTATGGTTATGATAAAAGATACTGGAATGGGAATGGGATGGTATTTATTTGATGTACTTTATGTAATTCACATTTTAATGTGTTGGATGTTCAAGATCAGTTTGCATTCCTAAATAACACATCAAGGAGCTTTAGTACTTTACCATTCGAGTTTAAATATTTGTCATTATTGAAGCTTTCATCAGGGTAGCCTTTTAGTAGTAAATGTTAAATGATACTTGTTTGGTGTGTGCTTTCTGGAACAAAGAGTCTTTTGAGTAGCAGATGAACGTTAGTTGACTTCTCATATAAATGTGTAAACATTCAGTTATTTGCACTAGATCTAAGGAAAACAGTATATATGAGTTTTCTTAAGCTGTACAATCAAAAGAAGATATACATTACTCTTCTATAAAGGAACTTAGAGGCTTGAAAATTTAAGAGAATAATGTAAGCCTTAAAAATGCTTAATTTGGGCAAGCAGTTGTAAATTCTATCTTTTTGAGCTCCTCTGTTTTTTTCCCATTTAGATGTAATTAATGTTTAATTAATTCATTATTGGTTATAATCAACATACAGACTATAGTCACTACCTTTCACTAATGAGAGGCAGGAAAATCTGCTAGTCTGACCTGGCATTTATATACTCTTTTGATCTAAATGTCAAAGTTCCTGTTGCTTTGTTAATCCATAGATATTATTGTGGTGGACGGAGTGACCACATAGTCCTCAAAACAGTGCACACTTTAGTAGGTTAGAAGAGGGAGAGACTATTTTTGGGAAATTATGAAACTTTGAGTGAGTTTGGATAAAGGAGTGGGGTGGAAGGTGGAAGTATTATAGAAACAGGTGAGAGGAGACACATCCATTAAGTATGAAAGGTAGAAATATGCAAATCAAATAGACTATTAGAGGAGTACAGAAAATCAGAAGAATGGGTTACATGGATGATAGAAGTAGAATATTGAAGTCAGTGAAGTCTTCTTAGTAGGGTTTCAGAAAGGAAGATCCTTGTTGCAAGGTTAAAGAGAAAGAATGAGTACTGAGACAGAACTAGTAGAATTGTCATTTTTGAGGTCATGGAGAGTATATGATGAGAACCAAATATATATTGTAAAGGGGGTTAAGGAATAAACTGGTGTTGGAATAATTGGAGGCAGTGGCAGTAGATAAGGCTACTAAATCAGAAAGTTAATCAGCGAAGAACAAATAAAGATCGAAGTATTGTAACTGGAGGGTATTAGAAGCTAGTGAAACTTCTCTCCCAATTCCATCCTAATCCCTTACCCCGCTCTCCACAGATCCTGAAATGCATTTTGTTCAGTTGAATGAAATGCAGATTGTCCACCTGAAAATATTTTGTTAGTGATAGTTAGAGCTATGGTTATTGATCATCAGTGATGTGCCAGTGCTTTATTTATATTTGATCCTTAGAACGTTCCTGAAATACAGATGTTATTACTTACTTTTCACAGGGGAGGAAAGTTTAAGTAACTTGCTGGAAAGTGGTTATAGGTTTTTTGGGCTCTGTGTGTGTGTGTGTGTGTGTGTGTATCTGTATGTGTGTATGTGTGAAATTTGAACAAAATCTGTACTTTAGTTAATAATACTGTATCACATGTTGATTTCCTGGTGTTTTTTTTTTTTTTTTACAACATAGTGTTTCTTCACATTCTCAGAATTGTATTAGAAGTTTCAAGCTTCATTCAGTTTTTTAAAAATCACTAAGGAAATAAATTTTCTAGACTTTAAGCAGTAATGCTGCTGCTGCTGCTGCTGCGTCACTTCAGTCGTGTCCAACTGTGCGACCCCAGAGATGGCAGCCCACCAGGCTCCCCATCCCTGGGATTCTCCAGGCAAGAACACTGGAGTGGGTTGCCATTTCCTTCTCCAATGCATGAAAGTGAAAAGTGGAAGTGAAGTCGCTCAGTCGTGTCCGACCCTCAGTGACCCCATGCACTGCAGCCCACCAGGCTCCTCTGCCCATGGGATTTTCCAGGCAAGAGTACTGGAGTGGGATGCCATAGATGCCAAAATACACGGAACTATATCAAAGTTTTTAGTGAATATGTATTAGAAATATAGCATTCTATTCATACTAAGTCAAACAAGTGGAATAAAAATGTCAAACTTTTTAGATAGGTAAAAATTCACAAATTTTCTAAAATATACATATTATATTGTACATATTATTTATATGGATATGTATACAAAGATTTTCTACTACACTTGATAAAGGCTTGAGAAAGAACAGCAACAACAAAAAGATGAGGAAATTGGAAAACATAAACTAAATGAAATGGGAGTACTAAATATGGAATACAAAAAATAAACTAGATAAAAGTAAAAGGTCATCATATAATCCAGTTGTTTTTAAACTTGACTGTTCATTAGAAACACATTTGGAGCTTTGGAGATAAAGCAATAGCTGGGCATTTGTGTTTTTCAAAAAATTACAAGATAATTCTGATATGCATCTGGATTTTAAAAAGTGATTACAGGTTTTCCTATTAAATGGTAGTTTTAGTGATATAGAATTCTATTATTTTCTGCTGACCAATCATAATACAATGGTATTAAGAGAATAATAGTTACATAATCACAGTAGTAAAAGATGTTTATCAATTTTCACAATCAATAGCCAGACAGTAAATAAAAGATAATTACAATTGCAAACTATAATGAAAACATGATTAACCTAACAATATAAAATAACTACATAAAATTTGGGGGGTCAAGCAGAGTGATGTAGTAAGTGGAAGTGCATACATGCATGTTTTCATTCACCCAGCCAGTCTGTGTCTTTTGGTTGGTGCATTTAATGCATTTATATTTAAGATAATTATATGTATGGGCCGATTACCATTTTCTTAATTGTTTTGAGTTTATTTTGTGTAGATCTCTTCCTTCTCTTGTGTTTCCTGCCTAGAGAAGTTCTTTTAGCATTTGTAAAGGTGGTTTGGTGGTGCTGAATTCTCTCAACTTTTGTTTGTCTGGAAAGCTTTTGATTTCTCCGTCAAATCTGAACAAGAGTCTTGCTGGGCAGAGTGTTCTTGGTTGTAGTTTTTTCCCTTTGCTCACTTTAAATATATCATGCCATTCCCCTTTGACTTGTAGAGTTTCTGCTGAGAAATCAGCTAATAATCTTATGAGAGTTCCCTTGTACGTTGTCATTTTTCCTTTGTTTCTTTTAATATTTTATCTTTGTCTTTAATTTTTATCATTTTGATTACTGCGTGTCTTGGTGTTTCCGTCCTTGGGTTTATCCTGTCTGGGACTCTGCACTTCCTGGACTTGGTTGACTTTCCTTTCCCCTGTTAGGGAAATTTCCAGCTATTATCTCTTCAGATATTTTCTTGAGTCCTTTCTCTCTTCTGCTGCTGCTGCTGCTAAGTCGCTTCAGTCGTGTCCGCCTCTGTGCGACCCCATAGACGGCAGCCCAGCAGGCTGCCCTGTCCCTAGGATTCTCCAGGCAAGAACACTGGAGTGGGTTGCCATTTCCTTCTCCAATGCGTGAAAGTGAAGTCGCTCAGCCGTGTCTGACTCTTCGCGACCCCATGGACTGCAGCCTACCAGGCTCCTCTGTCCATGGGATTTTCCAGGCAAGAGTACTGGAGTGGGGTACCATTGCCTTCTTCCCTTTTCCTTCTAGGACCCCTATAATGCGAATGTTGGTATGTTTAATGTTGTCCCAGAAGTCTCTTAGGCCATCTTCATTTTTATTTTTTTTCTGTTCTTTTTTCTGTATTCTGTTCTGCAGCAGTGATTTCCAATATTGTGTTCTCCAGGGCATTTATGCATTCTTCTGCCTCAGTTGTTCTGCTGTTGATTTCTTCTAGAGTATTGTTCATCTCTGTTCTTTAGGTCTTCTAGGTAAACATTTCTTGCACCTTCTCCTTTCTGTTTCCAAGATCCTGGATTGTCTTCACTATCATAATTCTGAATTCTTTTTCTGGAAGACTGCTTATCTCTATTTCATTTAGTTGTTTCCCTGGTGTTTTTCTTGTTCTTTCATCTGGGATATAACTTTTTGCTTTTTCATTCTGATAAGTCTTCTGCAATGTGGTTTTTGTTCTAGCTGCTGCAGGATTGTGGTACTTCTTGCTTCTGTCTGCCCTCTGGTGGATGACACTAAGAGGCCTGTGTAAGCTTCCTGATGGGAGGGACTGGCCATGGGAAAGACTGGATCTTGCCCTGGTGGGCAGGGCTGTGCTCCTGATAGGTTTGTCCCTGTTAGTTGTTTGACCTGAGGCCGCCCAGCTCTGGGGTCTGCCACCTCTATGGTAGGGTTAATGGTGATCTCCAAGAGAACTTAGGCCAAGGGGCACCAATCCAGGACTGCTTCTGCCAGTGCTCCTGTGTCCACGGTGACCCACTGCTGACCCACATGACCCATACCTCCACAGGAGACCCTCTAACACTAGCAGGCAGGTCTGGTTTGGTTTCCTGTGGGGCCACTGCTCCTTTCCCCTGGGTCTTGGTACATGCAAGATTTTGTTTGTGTCCTCCAAGAGTGGTGTCTCTGTTTTCCCCAGTCCTGTGGAAGTCCTGAAATCAAATCCCTCTGGCCTTGAAAGTCAGGTTCCCTAGGGATTCCCAGTTTTTTGGAATCTTTTCATTATGTCATGTTGCTTATTATTGAGCTGTGTTAAAACACTTGGAGAAGGGGGTGGTTGTCAAAGGAATATAAGGTATGATTTCTCTCCTCATAGGAAGAAGTGGAAGATAAATATTAGTTATGTTTGCTGTAATTTGTGTCAACTATTAATATGTTTTCTATTTAAAATATTTTATAAAGGGATTCCTTTCAATAAACTCTTCTATCATGTATATGTTATTTAAATTTTAACAGTTTTATTTGGAGATGATATTTATCTGTGATAATTTATCTGTGATAATAATATGTTGAGGTTAAAGGAAAGACAGTCCAAGAAAGACAATGTAAAGAAAAGTAAGGGGAAAACTTGTTCTTTCCACTGTGAGAGCTACACATATGTTATACAGTTTTCAGTAGCACTTCAGAAAGACCAGCTTCTTCGTGGAAATCATATTGAATTGGTCGTTGGATGGTAATCAGGGCAGATATTTTTCATGACACCAGGTTATAAAACTCCAGAATTTATTGTAATATAATGTGATTTATTAAATTTGGATTTATCAGTTAAGAATTGGTTATTAGTGACAGAACTCAAAGATATTTAATTTTCTGTTATAAGCCCTTTCTTCAGAAACACTGCATAATTGAATAGAAATACTTAAACTACTTTAGGGATTAAACATTCTTACAGGACTTTCAAATAATTTTGAGAGAACCAAGATAGAAATTTTTGCTGTACTAATTTTAGTTGCACATTCAGCTGCAAAGCAACATCAGTTATACTACCATATAACATTATTAAAAACTTTATTGAAAAAATAAGTTTATAATTCAGCCTCTGCTAAAGCAAATTGACTGTTACCCCAGTGAATCAACATGATCTTACTGAACTGTTTCTTTCATCTTTGGTTACTATAATTTTTTAAACCAAGGAAAAGCAGCTGTATTAATAAGATCCACTGAGTTTCTGATTGAGACAAATAGGATTTTGTAGTGTAGTCAAGATCTGTTGCTTTTATTATTATGGCTCTGTTAGTACACATTACCACCATCAGCTGTGTTTATTTGCATTTTATCATTATAACCCCTCCCTCCCCGCCGCCCCGGCCCCGTTTGTCCTCATCAGTTTCTAATTGAGCATCTGAACTTCTGTTGGCAGGCATCACTAATGGTTGAACATCTCATTCCAATTTTTGAAAGGGCAGTGACTCACCCTAAGACATCAAGCCAACCCATGAGTCACTTGAAATTTGTTTCTCTTAACATTTCTCTCTTCTTTTTCTCCAACACTAGAAAAAGGAAAACTGCTGGTTGAGAATGCAAAAAACTTTGAAGGAATTAAAGTAGAGCTGTGCTTTGGAAAGTGTCTATGTGCTGTTATTTTGGGGAAAGAGAAAGAGGGGCAAGTGATAGCAAAATGATTGCAAGATAATATTTCCACTGGACTTCCTTTAACATTCCTTCTCATTTTCCTCATGGTGTTTGCTTTTATTATTTTGTTTGCTTATACTCTGATTTGCCTTGATTTGTTTCAGAAGAGATGAAAGGACACTCATTTCTGCTGTTTAGGTTTACTTGTTTCCCCTAATAGACTATGAATCCCTCAAGTCAGGGATTATGTCATATTCATTTTTGTAAATCTAGCATCTAGGACTTAGAAGACATTTAATAGTTTATGAATAAATATGGCACCCCACTCCAGTACTCTTGCCTGGCAAATCCCATGGACGGAGGAGCCTGGTAGGCTGCAGTCCATGGGGTCGATAGGAGTCGGACACGACTGAGCGACTTCACTTTCACTTTTCACTTTCATGCATTGGAGAAGGAAATGGCAACCCACTCCAGTGTTTTTGCCTGGAGAATCCCAGGGACGGGAGAGCCTGGTGGGCTGCCATCTCTGGGGTCGCACAGAGTTGGACACGACTGAAGCGACTTAGCAGCAGCAGCAGATGATATTTCAGCAACTCTAGTGCAAGAGATGAATTGCTGCAACCCTAGTTTATTGCGTGCAGCTTTGATGGTGTTAACAGGCTGGATTACGTGTCCCTCCACCCCCACTCCAGTCCCTCTTTCATATGTCGAAGTCCTAATCCCCCCATATTTGTTGGTAGGGTCTTTATATAGTTAATTAAGTGAAAATGAGGTAATTAGGATAGCTCCTAATCCAATGTGACTGGTGTCCTTATAAGAAGAAATTTAGGTATATCTTTACAGATAGAAGATAATGTGAAAGCACAGGGAGAAAATGACTTCAAGGAAAAAGGCCTGGAATAGATCCTTTCCTTAACAACTCTCAGAAGGAATCAACCCTGTTGACACCTTGATTATTAGACTTTTAACCTCCAGAACTGTGAGAAAATAATTTCTATTGTTTAAGTCACTCATTCTATGGTACTTTGTTACAGCAACCGTAACGAACTAATACAGCTAGTTTGAATGCTTGGTTGTAGCAGATACTCTTAACTTGCCCATCTCCAAGGAACAATTTGCTAAACTCAGTGCCAAAACCTTAGAACTTTTTAATCTTCCCCTAGGCAAGGCAAGGGAGATAGAAATTTGTATAGCTTAATGGAGAAGGTAATAACTGTTTGTCTCAAATAAATAAATAGATAACTATTTGTCTCCTTCCATCTCCCTAAAAATATAGTCAATGGCAAGCAGCTAGCTAATTCTCTAGTTCAACTGAATTTTGTTTGATTTGGCATGGAGGAAGTATTTATGAGTTATTTATGTTTTAAGTGTTCAGAAGCTTCTGCCAATAAACCTAGTTGCTTTTTCAAAGTATGGAGATGGAAGAGAAAGACCGAATAAAATAGTTTTTATTATGACATTAATTTGAACTAATTGCTTGTACATAATCTCAGCCATCTTACTTTGCCTGTTATAATAACAGCAGGGCAGAGCACTGTGTCTTTTATAGTGTTTTGAGACACTTGGTTGAAAGAGAAAATCTTGGACCTGTACAAAAAAAGAACACTTGGTTTTTCATTATTTGGAAGTAGTTTACCAGAGTACTGAGAATAGGGTAAACTAAATTATCAAACTGAATAAAAGTCTCAGTCCTAGATTAAAAAAAAATTAAAAAATTATTAGCAAAACAAACAACAAAAACCTCCAATTTATGGGCAAATAAAAATTGTAACTTAATTCTGGCATTTAAGCTTCAGTTAGCATCACAGACTCCGTGGGCATGAATTTGAGCAAATTTCAAGTGATAGTGAGGACACAGGAGCCTGGTGTGCTGTAGTCTGTGGGGTCACAACTTAGCGACTGAACAACAACATATCCACACAGTCTGGAGCACCCTTATTAATAGTCTGTTGTTACTGTGGTAATTATCAGTAATATACTTTTTCATCCCCTTTCTCTTCCTTCATTCCAGTTGTTGAGAAAAGCACTGAAACCAAGAATTTTCTCAAAGTCAGATGCTACCAAGTGGCAGAGGTGGGTTTCCCTGTGAAATGAAGAAGACTTTCGCTTGGTCACCCTACCATGTTTTTCTGTGACCCTATAGTTCTCAACCGGAGAAGGCAATGGCACCCCACTCCAGTACTGTTGCCTGGAAAATCCCATGGACGGAGGAGCGTGGTGGGCTGCAGTCCATGGGGTCTCGAAGAGTCAGACACAACTGAGCGACTTCACTTTCACTTTTCACTTTCATGCATTGGAGAAGGAAATGGCAACCCACTCCAGTATTCTTGCCTGGAGAATCCCAGGGACGGGGGAGCCTGGTGGGCTGCCGTCTATGGGGTCGCACAGAGTCGGACACGACTGAAGCGACTTAGCAGCAGCAGCAGCAGCATAGTTCTCAACTTGGCTGCAAAAACAGAATCACGCATGTAATTTGTTTTCCCCCACCGATTTATTTTGAAATGAAAATATTCTAGTTTTCAGTTTAGTATAAAAATGTGAAGAAGTAAAGGATAAAAGAGTAAATTGTTCAAGAGACAATGTACTATAAACTTTGAACTGTTATGTGCTGTGGGTTGGGATTGTTGATAACATGAAGAGTGATTGAGAAAGGGGACTCGAGTTGGGCTGCTTGCATTCTGATCTTAACTCAGCGACTTAATTAGTGTGTGACCTTGGACAGGTTATTTCTTTAAGCTTCATCTTCCTTTTTTTGTGAAATGGAGATTATTTTAATTTACCATTTAGGAAGTCTGTGAGTATTAACTGGAAATTCCCATAAGCACTTAGCAAAGTGCCAGATACATAAGGGCTTGAGAAATGTTAATCATTATCCCAACATCATCCTTGGACATCTGTTGTTGACACATTTGACTTGCACTGTTTTCTAGACTATATTCCTGATGATGCCAATTATATCTGGACCATAAAGGATTTAATGGTCAAATACTCCTGGGAAAATATTTCATTCTCAACACTGTTCTTGGAGGTTCATAACACAGATTTAGCATATTAAAAGGTGCTGAGAAATCCTTTGATTAAAAAGAAAGAAAACTCTTTAACTTTCTTGAATAAAATTTTCACAGGAAAAGTCTTTTCTTCTTTGGTACAACTGTTAATATCTTTTGGAACATTTTTAAGAACAGTTTAGGAAGCACTGCTTAAATTATAGTGCATTTACCTGGTTCAGTGCATTAATAAGGACAGTGATCTTTTTATTTTCCCTGATTATTTGTACTCTGCAGCAAGAATATGATGTGTACTTGAAAGGAGTCAGGGGTTTGGTATTCTACTAGTATTTCTGTAACTGCGTAGAAGAGTGATCTTGTATTTAACCTGTGTATGTGCCTTGATTTCCTAGTGGGGGACGGGGAGGTTATAGCTTCAAAATTGTTTCTTCTACCTCAGAAATTCTGAATTATTGGGCTTTGCAGAGATTTCAAAGAATGTATCTTTTTCCCCTTTAAACGTAACAAAATAAATGAGAAAAATGATTGTAAGCAGCTAGTTACGTTAAAGATTTGTCATTGAAATGACTTGCCTATTAGATTTAACTTTTTTCCAGCCTTAATACCAACTTAGTCATACAGCTAGCATTGCAAATAAGTTATATGGATAGGAGCTATGTTCCTGACAAGTTCAAATTCTGTATTTGGTTTTTGTTTTTAAACAAACTTGATTTAGATTACTTTGCCATATTCTGATAAGTTTGTAGCCTAACTTATTTAAAAAATCATAAAATCTGTCCTCAAATAGAGATAATTTTTAACATACAGAAATCTGTTGTATTTCTTTATACTAACAACAAAATACCATAAAAGAAAAGTTTAAAAAAATCCTTTAAAAATCACACCCGTAAATAAATAAATAAATACTTAGGAATAAACCTGACCAAGGAGTGAAAGAGCTGAGAATTATGAAATGTTGATAAAGGAAACTGAAGATGATTCAAAGAAATGAAAAAAGACTGTGATTGGAAGAGTTAATATTGTTAAAATGGCCATATTATCTAAAGAAATCTACAGATTCAACACAGTCCCTATCAAATTACTCATGACATTTTTCACAGAACTAGAACAGATAACCCTAAAATTTGTATGGAACATAAAAGACCCAAAGTTGCCAAAACAATCCCGAAGAAAAAGAGCAAAGCTAGAGGCATAATAGTTTCAGGCTTTAGACAGTACCACAATTTGTCTGTAGTAATAAAAAAAAACCTAGATAGCATATTGAAAAGCAGAGACATTACTTTGCCAACAAAGGTCTGTCTAGTCAAGGCTATGGTTTTTCCTGTGGTCATGTATGGATGTGAGAGTTGGACTGTGAAGAAAGCTGAGCACTGAAGAATTGATGCTTTTGAACTGTGGTGTTGGAGAAGACTCTTGAGAGTCCCTTGGACTGCAAAGAGATCCAACCAGTCCATTCTGAAGGAAATCAACCCTGGGATTTCTTTGGAAGTAATGATGCTAAAGCTGAAACTCCAGTACTTTGGCCACCTCGTGCAAAGAGTTGACTCATTGGAAAAGACTCTGATGCTGGGAGGGATTGTGGGCAGGAGGAGAAGGGGACGACAGAGGATGAGATGGCTGGATGGCATCACTGACTCGATGGACGTGAGTCTGAGTGAACTCCGGGAGTTGGTGATGGACAGGGAGGCCTGGTGTGCTGTGATTCCTGGGGTTGCAAAGAGTTGGACACGACTGAGTGACTAAACTGAACTGAACTGATACTCAGTAGGCACTCAAGGCTTGTTGAATTATTAATATTGCAATTTTAATATATAATATTTTTTGCATGTATAAAATTACTGAGTAAACTATACACATGACCGATTCTCATCCTATGTCTGTTTTTGTCTAGCCTTGTTCTCTTTTTTTCTTCCTGCTCAGGCCCTGCCTGGCTGCTGTCTGGATAAATTGTATAAGCTAGACAGGGGATGGGTATATAATTTGTCAGCTTGAGGTCCTGGTCTAATGAATGTGTAAAAAGCATTACTGATCACTATACTACTTACTTATACAATAATTACGTCAGTGAATGGTTTTGAGGTAACTTTTGTAGTTTGAAACTTTTATAATCTGTCAACATAAACTTTATAGTTTGTGTCTTAGGTGTCAGGGTATCATGGACTATGATTTACTGAAGTAATACTTAAATCATTTAGTGTATACTGTAATTATGTTTTGTAAAAAACGCTACAAACATTTTGGAAAAATCATAATTCAACTAATAATTGCCCTTGTAGATTTCTTCCCAGTATTAAATATAAAATAATTCAGTTTCTGATTCTTTTATTTTGTTATTATTTTTACTTTATTTTTAAATTACTTTTTTTTGGAGTATAGTTGACTTACAATATTGTGTTAGTTTTTGATGTACAGCATCATTCCATGTTATTACATTCCATGTTATTATTCCATGTAATCATTCCATGATATTACAGAGTATTGAGTAGAGTTCCCTGTGCTATACTGTAGGTTCTTATTAGTTGTCTATTTTATAGTAGTGTATATATGTCAACCCAGTCTCCCAATTTATCTCTCCCTTCCTTTCCCCTTTGATAACCATAAGTTTGTTTTCTACGTCTGTGACTCTGTTTCTCTTTTGTAAATAAGTTTGTCTAGTACTTTTATATTTAATGAAATGCATAACTTCTGTTAGTGGAATCTAGAATTCTTGTAAAAATATTCTTGAAAAAATTCTAGTAAGATTTTTTCTAAGTCAAGGTCAGTCAATCAATCAGTCTTTAAATAAGTCAATCAAATGATGCTTTTGTGGCTCACAGATGTCGTGCCATAGTTCTCTCCTGACCATTTGCCTTGCCAGCCCTTCATCAGTGCAGGCCCTGAGTATTTCCTGGGAAGGCTGTAAAAAACTGAGGCATAAAAGGAAGATATAGTAGAGAGGAAAGGCATAGGCAGGCATGGGGGTTGGAATGACAAGATGCATTTTGGAGAACAGCAGTAAGTAAATTGTGGCTGTATTACAAGGGAAGCTTGAGGTAGAACATCTGACAGATATGATATGGAAAAATGTCATAGTATGTTTCAGGAGAAAAGCAGTGTTTTAGGAAGATTAGTTTGGCGGTAATGTATATAGTGTCCTGGAGAAGAAACAGGAGCAGGAAGGCTGTGACTGGAGCCTACAGAGGCAATAAAAACTGAGACTGAGGGTGTTGCCGTAGAGATGGAGAGCAGATGGCATGTTTGACAGGCATTATGAAGGATTAAATTTATTTCTTTATTCAACAAATCTTTATTGAGTACTTGACTGTATATATTCCTGCTTCTAGTATCTGAACTGAACTTTGCCTGTAATTACCATACAATCTTAAACTTTAAATTTATGTACACTAGTGGTGAAGTTCTTCATAGTATTCTCTTTTCTAGTGATTTGTAATTAAAAAAAAATAATCTTATAGATCTTTTGGCCACCAGATGCGGAGAGCTAACTCATTGGAAAAGACCCTGATGCTAGGAAAGGTTGAGGGCAGGAGAAGGTGGGAGTGACAGAGAATGAGATGGTCAGATGCTATCACCGGCTCAGTGCACATGAGTTTGAGCAAGCTCCGGGAGATGGTGAAGGACAGGGAAGCCTGGCGTGCTGCAGTCCATGGGGTCACAAAGAGTCGGACATAATTTTTAACTGAACAAAATGAAGAGCAAAAGCTTTTTCTTAGCCTTCCAAAATAATTTGTACTTTATTTGATTAACAAATTGAAACCAGCCACTTAATTATAGATATAAGAAATCATCTGGCAGGCAAATGGAAAGTTCTTAACCAGAGGGCTTTATTTTTTAAGAAAGCTTATGTTTATATTTGTAAAGACTAAGAATGTTCTAGTATATAAAAATTCTTTTCATTATAGCCTTGTAATACCAGCTATTACTGTGCCATACTTCTAGCATCTTGTTAGTATGATTTCTGCATCAAAAAAGGCTTAAAGTAGGTTGTTGGTTTAAAAGAAACTGAGGCCTTCCCTGGTGGTACAGTGGTTAAGAATCCACCTACCAGTGCAGGGGACACAGGTTGGATCCCTTGTCTGGGAAGATTCCACATGCTGTGGGGCAACCAAGCCCGTGTGCTGCCAACTACTGACTTTGCATGCCTAGTATCCATCAGCTGCAACAAGAGAAGCCACTGCAGTGAGAAGTCCATTTACCGCAACTGAGAAAGCCCTCTTGTAGCAACGAAGTTTCAGCACAGCCAAAAATAAATAAATAAATAAAAATTTTTAAAAAGGAACTGAAAAGCATTGATACTTTAAGTTCAAGGTCATTTTCTCTGGTTAAAGCCAATGACGGGGCTTCCCTAGTGGCTCAGACAGTAAAGAGCCTGCCTGCAATGTGGGAGACCCAGGTTTGATCCCGGGGTTGGGAAGATGCCCTGGAGAAGGAAATGGCAACCCACTCCAATGTTCTTGTCTGGAGAATGCCATGGACAGAGGAGTCTAGTGGGCTATGGTCCATGGGGTCGCAAAGAGTCAGATACGACTGATTAACACACTTTCTAAAGAATGATGAAAGTAGATGTGAATCTACTCAAAGAGCTACATTAATCGTTCTTATATGATAAAAGAAGATTTTCCTTTTATCAAGTAATGTTGATAATGCATAATGGTTTGTATGTTGGAATATGAGGGCAGAGTGAGGCAATGGAGGTAAATCTTCATGTTATAAATAATTTATTCCCTAGTTTCTTGGGGCTTCCCTGATAGCTCAGTTGGTAAGGAATCTGCCTGCAATGTAGGAGACCCTGGTTCTATTCCTGGGTTGGGAAGATCCGCTAGAGAAGGGATAGGCTACCCACTCCAGAATTCTTGGGCTTCCCTTGTGGCTCAGCTGGTAAAAAAAACCCCTGTGATGTGGGCGACCTGGGTTGGATCCCTGGGTTGGGAAGGTCCCCTGGAGAGGGGAAGGGCTACCCACTCCAGTATTCTGGCCTGGAGGATTCCTGGGACTGTATAGTCCATGGTGTCCCAAAGAGCTGGACATGCCTGCGACTTTCACTTAGTTTCTTGATGATAAAGACTGGAAAATTTCAATTTTAATGGTATTGTCTTCATTGACAACAGGCAAAAGTAATTTTTCTTATGTTTTAATTGTAAAAATCCTGTGACTGTACTGCCTATGTCATTTTTTTTTCTTTCTATTAGATCCCAATGAAAGCACTGGCTTTCAGTGCTTTCATTTCATTGGAACTATTTGTTTACTTTGTTGTCTTCTTGGACAGTCATAAGAGTCATTGTTATAATTCTTGTATACTTTTATTTTCTCCTTGATATTTCTCCTATTATCTGTTTCAGAGATTCGTATTTCTTTGGCTGATCTGGAACTTTGTTCAGCCTAGGCCCCTATTCCTTCTCCATTCTAAACACTGAAAATAGATTTTTATCATGGATATGTACTTAGTTTTGCACCTTCTGTACTTAGCCTGTGTCTACTTTGGGAAAAGTTATTTATTGTTACTGCATTAATAATTTCTTACATATAGATAGCTTGACAACATATCTCTAACCCCATTTCCTTACTTTTCCTCTAGTACAAAATTCCTTGCTTTCAGGATCACTTTTATTGTATGCTGTCATGTCAGCTATGATAGAGAGCTAACATAACAAGGTAAATGTTATATTTAAAAACAATGGAATTCAGGGCCCAAATCAGCAAAGTTTCAAAGGTTTGCTCACTTATTCATTCACTGAGCAAATGTTTATATATCTATGATGTGTGAATCAATCTAAAATGCTAAATTGTCACTTAGATTCTTAAGAGTTGATTGGTTAAGTATAAAATAGGAGTGACCTGGTTTGGAAACAATTTGTATGAAAAAAGTCTTGAGGTTTAGCTAACTCTAAGCATATGAGATCTTTCTGTGAGACAGGATTACAAAGGAAAGTTAAAAAAAAAAAGGTTTTCCTGATTGAAATGTTGTGTCCTGGTATTCAGCTTGTTAGATTTCTCCTGGGATGTTACATCTATAGTAGTTACTAGATACGTTTACTCTTTTTGCCCACACAAAGCCCCTTCAAAATAAACTTGCATCTATATTTGTCTATATCTTTGATCTCAACCGTTAGACCAAGTGGAGATATCTGTCCTCAGATTGGCCAGTTTCCAGGTTGGCTTTGAGTTGTGGTCAGGATCAAAATAAGGAACTGGTACAGAGAATTACTTGAAGAATTTAGATTTGGGAATTGAGAAATGCTGATGTGGTGTGGAGGAGAGTGTGGGTCTGGAGCATAAAGGTTATGATAGGACTAGGATAGCCATGGGGGACATAGACAAGATGAGTTAGTTAGAAAGGCATTCAGCAAATACAGAATGGAACATCATCACTGTGAAAGCAGCCTGTGTTCATCCTGTGTTTTGAGATGTGGCTATTGGACACATGGGTTTTGTGGTCTTATGCATATATCCCTTTCTGTAACTTTAAGATGGTACATTGTTATAACATTTTACTAAACTTTCTTTTGAGTAATTAATCTATATATGGATGTAGGATGAGCAGGGACTTTAAGAATTTTTCTAGTTTACCTCTCAGTTTTTCATGAGAGTTTATAAAATCCTAGACAGATGAAAAATCTCTCACAGTCTATAATAATTTTGGAAATTGTATGTTTCCTCTTAGTTTGGAAACTTAGTTTCCTCTAAGTTTCCTCTTAGCTTATTTTATATTGAGGCTTCCAATAATAAGGGTTATTAATTAATTGTTCTATCAAACCTGAATCCCTTATTGTATCATTTAAAATTTTTTACTATTTCAAAATTGGCAAAGATCTATACTATAAAGAGGGTTTCCCTGGTGGCTCATGGGTAAAGAATCCACCTGCCAATGCAGAAGATGCAGCTTTGATCCCTAGGTTGGGAAGATCCCCTGGAGAAGGAAATGGCAACCTACCCCAGTATTCTTGCCTGGGAAATCCCATGGACAGAGGAACCTGGCAGGCTACAGCCCATGGGGTCGCAAAAAGAGTCAGACACAACTTAGCAATTAAACAACAAACAGTACTATAAAGAAGAAAACCAAGATGCAACATCATTTTTTTAACTGAAAATTTAAGTGAAATCATTTGATGTCTTAGGAAAATTCAGAGGCGCTGGTATCAGGATATGTACAAAATGAGATAGTTTATACCTAATGAATAAAAGCAACTTTTATATAGCATAGTGATGACTGTGATGATTACTCTGATAAGCTTGCTCTGTTGATCAAGCATAGCGTTTAAGATAAGATAGTTATTGAGTTTTGTTTGGCTTTGTGGCTATGGACTTTTCCAAACTTTGAATTCTGGCCAAGCATATCACAATGTCTCATCATTAACAGTAGGATAGGCAAAAAGTATACATAAGCAGAATGTAAACACATTTATTGAACATTCGTAGATTATGTCCTATTTATAATAAGTTTTACTACAAGTTTTTAGAGAAAAATTGAATTCCTTGATGGCAGGGATCGTGTTTTGAAAAATCTGATATTCTCTAATAAGAGGACACTGCCTTGTACGAAAAAGGTATACCCTAGATATTTGATGAAGATGGTGTTCTGGTTATCTGTTGCTGCCTAACAAACCATCCCCAAACTTAGTGGCTTCAAACAGCAAGTATTTTTGATCTCTCACAAATCTGACCTTGACTAGATTAATTATAGCATGGCAGGTCTTCTGCTTCGTGTTGTCAGCTGAAGCTATAGTCATCTGGAGGCTTGGCTTGGTTGGAATATCCAAATGGCTCAGTCTTGTGGCTGGTACTTGGTACTGAGTCTCAGCCAGGGTCTTGGTTCTTTCCCTTGCAACTTTTCATGATGGTCTGGGCTTCTTATAGTATGGTGGCTGGATTCTAAACACATGAAAGTGGAAGCTGCATAATGGTGACCTAGACAGAGAACAGACTTGTGGACTTGGGGAAGTAGAGGGTAGGACAAATTGAGAGAATAGCATGGAAACATATACTTTGAAAAGTGAAAGTGAAATTCGCTCAGATGTGTCTGATTCTTTGCAACCCCATGGACTGTAGCCCACCAGGTTCCTCTGTCCATGAGATTCTCCAGGCAAGAACACTGGAGTGGGTTGCCATTCCTTTCTCCAGGAAATCTTCCTGACCCAGTGATCGAACTTGGGTCTCTTGCATTGCAGGCAGATTCTTTACGGTCTGAGCCACCAGGGAAGCATATGCATTTTCCTTGTGTAAAATAGATAGCAGGTGGGAATTTGCTGTGTAACACAGTAAACTGAGCTCAACCCAGTGCTCTTGTGACAACTGAGAGGGGTGGGATGAGAAGGGAGATGTGAGGGGTGTTCAAGAGTGGGGGACGTATGGACATATGTATACCTGTGGCTGATTGATGTTGATGTATGGCAGAAACCAACACAATACTGTAAAGCAATTATTCCCCAATTGAGGGAAAAAAAAGTGAAAGCTGCAGATCAAGTCACAGCATGTGTTCACTGCATTCTTTTGGTGAAAGCAGCTTATGGGGACGATCCAGACACCAAAGCTGTTGTTGACAAATAGTTTTAAAAAGTTTTTCTCCCTTATATTATTTGAATTCAAATCAGATATCCTTTCCCTGGACAAAAGATTCTTCTGAAGTCTGGGAAGTTTTGAGAATAGGAAGCTGGAAATGGGGAATGAGAAGAGGGATTGCTACCTTTCTTCCATTTGTCCTACCTTTTACAAAAGAAATACACTGGCCTGGTTGCCATAATACTTTGGTATCCCAACACAGTTGTATTTGTCCTTGGGATAGGCAAAAGATGCTGAATTCTAAAGACATTTGCCATAGTAAAAATCTCTGTTCTATTTTTAATAACCAGATATTTTTGATTTATGGGGAAAATAGGCCTAAGTTATAGGTCTTTGGAAAGATTTCCCATGCTTCTGCTACTGGCTGTAAATTCTATTCCTTCTCCCTGTGCCCTGAGAGGAAACTGTTCACTTGAGAACACATGTGGGCAGTGAGGCCGTCAGCACCACTTCTTTTCAAACAACAGCCCAGGTACACTCCTGTTTCATAGACCTCTCCAGTTGATTGGTCATTTTCTAAGCAGTAAAATCACTGAGATTAAATTAAGTTTATTCTGTATCATAATCTGAACATTTCCTTCTGCTCTGTTTTCCTAAAATTCAACCAAGAATCTTGATAATCTTCTAATAGCACTTAATTTACTTATAATGGCCCTATTTCATAGGACAGAAAAGTTAAAACTTTGTGATATGTTATTATCAACTTACAGAAATTTGTTTATTCTTTAGATTTATAGAAACTTGATTTTCATGACATATAAAGCAAATGGTTTTAGAAGATTCAGAATTAATTTCTAGTTAATACTTCATGATGCATGAGAAATAATAGTAAAAATATTTTTTAGAGTTTTGCAGTGAAAATTATAAGTATTCTTTTTGTGTTCTTCCTTAATTGGATGAAAGTAAAACATAATAAGGTATAGACCTTTTGTGACAACACTTTTATGATATGCTTTCTGCAAAGTTTCTTGAGGAATTCAGGAAACATTATCAGGGTTAAAATTAAAATGCAGCTACTAAAGAATAAGAGATTTAGAAATGTTTTATTACATACTGAAAATATAAAAAATTAATTTCACACAGACTAACTCTGCTTGTGAAATATTGCATTGAATCTTAGCAAGCTTTCTAATACAATTTAAAATATTCTTTTCCAAGATATGTTTGAGAAAAATAGGAAGTTAGTTACACAGTATGAAACACCTAATTTTGTTCCTTTTGCCTTTGAGAAGAATAAAGTTGTTTTTTAATGTGAGAATATATTTTAAAATATTACTTGAGATATCTAATTAGTTTTGTAAAACTTCAAAGTTACATAATCAAGACTGCCAGAAATGTTAAAAGATTACATCTTAGATATGAAATGTGGGGGTGAGATAGCAACTGTGGAGAGCTTCTTGCTGAGTGCTGGTAGAGAGAAATGATTTTTAAAACACTGTTTCAATTTTGTGGTCCATTTGCTTCTTGTCCTACCTAGTCTTTAGAGGTACCTTTAGTCATAACTGTTATTCATCATGGAAGCCAGGACTAATGGAGAGATTTTTTAGAGTGCTGCAGTGTGTGGTAAGGACAAAGAAAAACTCTCTCAGCTGGCACACACTATTGCTTTTTCATCTTCTGTTTCTCTAGATACTTATTCTACATTTTATAAAATTCCATTAACCTCTTCTTCATATAATGCATTATTGTTTCCGGTCTCATTTTTAATATTTGTACATTTTCTATTTTTCTTAAGATACTTTTCCTTCTATGAAATTTTAAAAAACTTGTCATCTAAAAGAATTTTTAAGTTTTATCATATTTAGATTTGTTTCAAATTGGCTTGACTTGGTAATTTAAAACTGCATGAATGCCAGTGGAAATTTTTACTTTTTATTATTTTATGGTATAGTTTAATATTTTTATGAAATTACAAATTTAATTAAAAATATTTCTTTTTTTTTTTAATATTTCTATATTGTGCTGAGGATTTTTTACCCCATGGAAAGACAACGAAAATGCTTGAGTTTATTACTGTCCGTAAAACACAACTAATGATAAGTAAACATGATTTGAATTTTCATTCATGTTTATAATTCAGTACTATAATTATTTCCCTTTTTTTAACTTTCAGCAACTAGATAAGAAATCTCTTCATAAATTAGTTTTTTTGTCACCTCAGTTTAGTGCAGAGAGTGAGGTGTAATGGAGGAGAATTTGCTCCTTAGGTTTGAGAAGCCTTTGTATAATGAAGTATTATGAAAGTATTGAAATTGAAGCTCTAATAACGAATGGTGTAGAATGTTGTCAGAAGATATGAATACGTGTTTGTGTGTTGATGTACTTTAATGTTTTGTTTTGTTTTTGAATACAGTATCATTTGGATTGGATACTAGAATAGAAATACATCAGAGCTTCAATAATTTTTTAAACAATTTAAAATTTCTAGAAAAGTTGCAAAGATAACACGGAGAACTCCTATATACTCCATACCCAGTTTCAGTTTCTCCTAATGTCATATTATCATTGTATATTTGTCATTACTATTACATTGCTGTTAACTAAATTTAAGTCTTTATTAGAAATTCACCAAGGCTTTTTTTTTTTTTTTGAAACTATCCCTTTTCTGTTCTGTTCAATATGATCCAATCCAAGTGACCATATTGCATTTATGGTCGTGTATTTGAACTGTGGTGCTGGAGAAGACTCTTGAGAGTCCCTTGGACTGCAAGGAGATCCAACCAGTCCATCCTAAAGGAGATCAGTCCTGGGTGTTCTTTGGAAGGACTGATGCTGAGGCTGAAACTCCAATACTTTGGCCACTCATGTGAAGAGTTGACTCATTGGAAAAGACCCTGATGCTGGGAGGGATTGGGGGCAGGAGGAGAAGGGGACGACAGAGGATGAGATGGCTGGATGGCATCACCGACTCGATGCACATGAGTCTGAGTGAACTCCGAGAGTTGGTGATGCACAGGGAGTCCTGGCGTGCTGAGATTCATGGGGTCGGAAAGAGTCGGACACAACTGAGCGACTGAACTGAACTGAACTGAAGTGTCACCTTAGGCTCTCTGGCCTATTAGAGTCTCTTAGTATTTTTTATTTTTCATGACCTTGTTAGTTTTGAGGAATATAGTTCAGATATTTTGTAAAATGTCTCCAAAATTAAGTTTCCTCTAATGTTGGTATCATGATCGTACTGGGTTTATTGCTTTTTAGAAGGAATATCACAGAGATAAAGTAAGTGCCCTCTCATCATATCAAGGGTACATGATATTCACATGACATCATGGGTGTTGTTAACCTTAGTCAAGCCAGTGTTTATCAGATTTCTCTGCTGTAAAGTTACTGTTTTCCCCTTTTCAATACTCTTTTTCTTTGGAAGCAAATCACTATGACCAGCCCATTTTGGTCCATAGGGAGGCATGGACTAAACTTCCTGAAGGGGGATGTATCTACATTTATTATCTGAAAGGAAGGCTTGTCTCTTCTTCTCTAATATTTATTTATTTAGTCATTTATTTATTTCAATATGGATCTGTATATTTATTTTATACTTTGGATAATAATTCACTACTATGTTGTTTGTTTTGTTGTTCAAATTGTTCCAACTTTGACTGTAGGGTGTTCTTTCCGGTAGGCTCAATAAATTAATATTAATATTTAAAATATTTTTTAATATGGTCCTGACCTGAATTTTTGGTCTAGGTTATGATCATATGACTGAGTTGCTGAGACAGGGAAGAAGTCAGTATTGTTGGAGGAGATTTTTAGGAATTAAGAGTTCACCGAGTGAGAAGAAAACACTAGATTTTAGAAAACACTAAGATTTTAAATATGAATAATTTGAAAGCATGACAATAAGCCAGAGCTAAAATCATCTAGAAATGAAGGAGAGGGATGACTGGAGGGGAGGGATTGCTTGATAGATGACAGCTACATGTGTTTCGGAACAGCGTTGGGTGGATGGGAGAGAGGGAGATTGATCTGAAATGGTAATATTACCTCTAGGACCAGTGGTTTCTTCCAGGATTATGAGATGAAAGGCAGTCAGTCACTCTTTGAGAAGCTTTCAGGGAAAGCGGGTATCTTCAGAGAAGAGCCAGGCTTCTTGTTAGAACAAGAAGAAAGTGACATTCAGAAAACTGTTGAAGATTTAGAGGGTTTTGCTGGTAACAGATTTGTTAATGTCAGAAGGCTCAGGGAGAGAGAACTTCCTTCCAGAATTAGAGTGGAATAGGAGATGGGGGTAAAGTAGAGGGCCTGCAAAGAGTTATGAACATGTGCAAGTGTAACCTGGGAGCTGTAGTTTCTAGTGGTTCCTGACATCAACAGGGGGAAGGGAAAATGACATTAATCCTGATGGACCAGCTGCAGGAAGTGGTGGTGAGGCTGTGAAAGTTTCAGGGTGGAGGAGGTGTTCTGGAGGAGGTGTTCTTTTGGGCTCTGCAGAGGAAGGCAAAGAGGCATGGGGAGGGACAATTTCATGGTTGAGGGCTCCCATTTGACCTCTAACAAGTAAATAAGAGGCCCAGGGTGGTCTGGGGTTACTAATGTGTAATTTGCTGTTGTTCAGTTTCTAAGTCGTGCCTGACACTTTGGACTGTAGCATATGCCAGGCTCCTCTGTCCTCCACCATCTCCAGGAGTTTGCTCAAACTCATATGTTCATTGAGTCGGTGATGCCATCCAACCATCTCATCGTCTGACGCCCCCATTTTCCTCGTAAGTTCTTCCCTTCCCCTGCCCCAGTTTTACTGGGATATGATTGCCAGATAATTATGTATTTAAGGTGTACATGATGTTTTGGTATACCACAATCAAGTTAATTAACAAATCTATCATCACACATAATTACCAATTTTTATGTGTGTAGTGAGAACACTTAAAATCTACTCTTTTAGCAAATTTCAAGTATACATTATTATTAGCTATGGTTACCATACTGCTCATTAGGTTACCAGAACTTATTATATACTGAACTTACTTATAACTGAAAATTCGTACCATTTGGCCAGCATCTCCACATTCCTCCACTGCCGCTGCACCTGCCCCCCCGCCCCGCCCCGCCCCCCCGCCCCAGCCCCTGGAAACCATGACTTTACTCTCTTTTAACATGAGTTTAACTTATTCTACACATAAGTGAGACCTTGCAGTATTTGTCTTTATGTGTCTGGGTTATTTAACTTAGCATAAGATTCCCAGATTCATCCATGTTGTTGCAAATGGCAGAATTTCCTTCTTTTGAAGGCTGAATAATATTCCATTGTATGTTTGTATGTGTGTCGTATTTTCTTTATCCATTCATTTGTTGGCAGACAGAAATTCTTTTAGTGGAGTCCAATTTATAACAATCCCTTTATGATTAGTGCTTCTGTGTCTCTTGTTTAAATTTTTTTTTTGCCTACCTCAAGGTTTTGAAGGTATTCTCTTATGTTCTAAAAGCTTTGTTTTACTTTTTAAAATTAGATCTGTGATCCAACTGCAACTGCCTTTTGCATATGGTGTTAGCTAGTAGGTTATGGTTCTCTTTCTCTACCCCCTATCCCTTGTAGCTGTCTAGTTGACCTAACCCCATTTTTTATAAAGATTACCCTTTCCCTACTGAATTATATTGTCACTTTGGTCATAGATCATATCATCATGTATGTATAGGTCTGTTTCTGGCCATTCTGCTCTGTTTCATTGGATTTTATCAATAGTGATAATATGATAATACCACACTGGCTTAATTACTATGCTTTTGGTAAGTTTTGTAGTAAGCTTTAATATTTAGAAGTCCAAGTCCTCCAGCACTGCTGTTCTTTAAGATTGCTTTGACTATTCTTGATCCTTTTGCATATCCCTCTTGATTTTAACCTTTTAAAAATTAATTTTAATTAGAGAATTATTTTGAACTTTTGTAAAAATTTTACCTTCCCAATTCTTTGCAACTTCTGGTTCTATTTGTGATTGCTTTCTTTCTTAATTTACTAGATGAACAATGGATAAATAAAAAAGAAAACTCATGTGTATTTGTATTTACCTTTCTTCACAAATATATACAAATGTGTATAACAGGATAAAAAAAAAAGTAGATCTAGGTAGGAAGAAAATAAGGGAATGTGTGTAATATAATATTATAAATAAAATTAATCCTAGCCAGCTTTTTTGTGGAGAGAGTTAGGGTAGAAACTTTGACTCCCATTTTATTAAAATCAAAGCAAAGAGAATCTGCTGGGAGATTCACAGTATCCATAATATAAAAGCAAACCAGTTACTCTAAAGGAGACTTTTTCATGGTATTGAAAACTGAAGATGTGAATTTTTTGCTCTTTTGGATTTCAAAGGAGATAACACGTGATCAAGCAGCGTTTTCATAACATTTTGGACATAAACTCAAAGCCTGGTTTATGTGAATGAACAGTACTATAAAATGAATAATATGGTACAGATAATATGGTTTTTTAATAGTTTGGCTTGATCCAAGGATAAAATTTAGAATAATAAAAGGGCTATTTTTTAATCCTAAGAAAGTAAAATGCATATCTCTCAAGTAATTCTTCATATATGAGTAAATGAATCAATGAATATATGTATTTTGTTAACCATTTTTAATAGAAATTAGACAATAGAAATATTAGAATGTATTCTTTGTAAACCTGTGTTGTTTATTTAAGATGTATCTGTATACTTTGATAGACAACTAAGCAAAAGTTGTATGAGTTGATAGTCTTCAGTAATAGTATTGCATAGTAAAACAACACTTTTATTGCCAGGTGCTTTTATTTACATTTTTTCATTTAATTTTCACAGTAATCATTTGAAAGTATGTATTGTGGTTTTTCCCATTTCATGAATGAAGAAAGGAAGGCAAATAACTTGCCCAAATTTATACTACAAGTAAGAATAGAATCAAGATTCAGTTTCTGTCAATTTTGCCTCAGTTTCTTCTTACCTGATAATTCTGATGAAAATTAAGAACTCTAATGCAGGGTTTGTGCCTGACTTAGGAGTTTAGCAAATTCAGACTTAGCAAATTCAGATAGAACTAATAAAGTTTTCGCTCAAGAAACAGTCTACTCTTTTATAGATGGAGGTATGAAGAAAACTATATTGTACATTGACAGAAGTTTTGCTTGAGATAAATTTGTTTTGCATTTCCTTTAACTTCCTTTTTTTTCTTATTTATACTTCAGTAAATTCCAGTCTTCTGAATAGCTATTGTTGCATATTGTCATTATCTTGGATATTACCACTTTTACTTCTGTTTTATGAATATTAAGCTTCCAGGAAACCAAGTGGCTTGCCTAGATAGTTATTGTACTAAAGAACTGAAATATAAGCAAATTAAATTACTTTAATGTTTTCGATAAAGTCAAGTTTGGATGCATGTCTTTTTATATTTTCACAATTTTAAAATGTTTTCTTAAGTTGCATTATCTTTTTGGAATTATTTAATTTAAACTAAGGAAAAATGTCCAGTATGTTTTGCAGCTGACATTACTTACTAAAAGCTGAGTGAAAATTGTAGAGCTAATTTCATCATGTTATAATCATTTAAACTTTTGTCATGATTCTTGCATTTCAATACTGTTTGTGCACATTGGTTTTTTATATTAACTCAGTAATTTATGTTTGAAACTTTTAATTTCTCAATAAAAAAGTAGCTAAATTTTATAGGATTACTTCTGTCCTTGGTAATCTGACTATAAAGAAAATGTATTCAAAATTTTAGCGTTTTTCTATGTTAATTTTCAGGTTGAAGATTTAGAACAGATGTGGAAAGATGTTCACTTCAGAGAAAGGGGTTGTGGAGGAATGGTTGTCGGAGTTTAAGGTAATATTTACTGTTTTACTATAATAACTATATTCCAAAGAAGTTTTATCTGAGTTTTAAATTCCAATGGCTTTCTTTTTTAATGACTAAAAAGCTAAATATCTGTGGAAGCAAAAGAATATTCCAAAAAACTTATTGGGGAATTAATTACACATAATAATCTTTCTGGAGAAGGAAATGGCAACCCACTCCAGTGTTCTTGCCTGGAGAATCCCAGGGACGGGAGAGCCTGGTGGGCTGCCGTCTATGGGGTCGCACAGAGTCAGACACGACTGAAGTGACTTAGCAGTAGCAGCAATAATCTTTCTGAGGAAATTGACTCTTTTTTTGCCAGGTGGTTTAAAGGTTTGTCTTCTCCCTTTTATGGCAACATCACAAGAATGGTTAAAGTCTCTGAAAGTTGATGTCACTCTCCCTAACCACCATGAACAATTCACGGTTGAAATGTTTCTCCCAATTTGGGGCGGCAGGGGAAATGGACATGATCAACAATGAGGAGAAGATGGGAAGATACTTGCACAACTTTCTATTAATGCATCTTTCTTTAGTTGGCTAACCCAGTGCCTGTAAAGGGGTATATAACTTTTGGTTAGTGGATGAAAAATAAAAACAATACCTCTGTTTGGTTATCTTATGAACTCTTCTCTATGATAGCTAAAATTATGTTTCTTTAACCAGTTAACTGGAGCTTCCCTGGTGGCTCAGTGGTAAAGAATCCACCTGCCAATGTAGGAGACATGAGTTTGAACCCTGGGTCGGGAGGATCCCCTGAAGAAAGAAAGGGCAACCCACTCCAGTATTCTTGCCTGGGAAATCCCATAGATAGAGGAGCCTGGTGTGTGGTAGACCAAGGAGTTGCACGACTTAGCGACTAAACAATAGCCTTCTTTTTGTCCTCTTTTTCTCACTGTTACACATAATTTATGTGAGCTTCCTATCAGGAACCACAGGAATGGAAAGTTTGGGCTGGCACTTTGGTTTTTGTTTTTTTGTTTTTTTTGGTCCAGCTCGATTAGCCCAAGACCTTGGACAAAAGTCAGAGTTATTAGCTTGTTTCAATGAGGAACACCATACAATAGGTAGTGTGTAGGCATCTCACCAAACAAAAAAATAAATAAAAAATTTAAGGTGTTCAGATGAAATTTAAATGAAATAGTATTTTGATAGGCTCAAGACAAAGCAGAGCTATGTGTAATGGGGTAAAATCAGACCTGGATTGTGAAGTGGACCCATGGTCATGTTGTCTTTAGAAACTACAAAGTTAACATCTGGGTGGAATGTTGGGTTCAGAAACCCCTTATCTGAAGCCTGGTTCTCTGTATCTAGGTGACTCACATCCTCCAGGCAAGCGTGGGATGTTTCATTCTTATTGATACATGTTTAAAGAGCAAAACTTTTGACATCTGTGATTTTAGGTAACAAAGCTTCTCACTGAGTAAGAATACAGAAGTCATTCAAAAATGGAGATTCAAGAAGGAGAGGACATATGTATACCTATGGCTGGTTCTTATTGATGTTTGACAGAAAACAACAAAATTCTGTAAAGCAATTATCCTTCAATTAAAAACTAAATTAGTTTTTTTTAATGGAGGTTTTTATGACACTTTTCAGCTGTAGTATGTCCTTGAGAGAAGAAATATTTCCTGTTAATTTTGTAGCTGGCCATAGCCGTTGTTGTTATCTTATCCTGATGAATGACAGGGATTTTCATTTTGTCAGCTTTTGTAGTCATAAATTATCTTTCTGTGGATCCCCTAATTCATAGAGTGGTATAGTTATGCATGCACTTATAGAAGTGCACTGTGTATAGACTGCATGTAGTGCCATCTACATATTCTAACAGTTTAAATAAATCTGGTGTGTGCCTTTTTTTCTTACATAAGTTGTCTTTGTGTTTTTAAGCTTTTTTTGTTTCTGTTTCATGAGAGTTTAATATGGTTCATTATCATGATTTTTTTGGCAAGTTGATGAAAATTGTCGTTTAACAGCTGACTACCACTTCTGGGATATTCTTATGTTTAATGGTGAAGTAAAATTTGCAAAAGGAAATATAGCCATTAAACCATTTTATAATATGGGAATTGTGGCAAGAGGGCATGATGAAGGTTGGAGAACATAGGGGAGGAGTCAACTATTAAGGCAAATAATTGAAAATTATGGCTAATTCTCTTCCCTTATCATCTGTTTGTTTATTCTCTTCCATTCCTGGGAAGGAAGCTTTTTCATTGAGAGAATAGAAGTAAAATCCTGGACCCCATGAACTGAAAAGTTATTTAACTTTCCCCTAACCATCCAAAAGTAAATATAGTCAATTTGATATAATAAATGATATACATTTTTGTCAAGTATAAGGGAAGATATTTCCTATTCTTTGGTTAATATGGTAGTCATTTCTGAAAATTATTTTGAATTGTGACCCAGATAATCACGATGGTGAGATCACTGACTTAGAGCCAGACATCCTGGAATGTGAAGTCAAGTGGGCCTTAGAAAGCATCACTACGAACAAAGCTAGTGGAGGTGATGAAATTCCAGTTGAGCTATTTCAAATCCTGAAAGATGATGCTGTGAAAGTGCTGCACTCAATATGACAGCAAATTTGGAAAACTCAGCAGTGCCCACAGGATTGGAAAAGGTCAGTTTTCATTCCAATCCCAAAGAAAGGCAATGCCAAAGAATGCTCAAACTACCGTACAATTGCACTCATCTTGCACCTAGTAAAGTAATGCTCAAAATTCTCCAAGCCAGGCTTCAGCAGTATGTGAACTGTGAACTTCCTGATGTTCAAGCTGGTTTTAGAAAAGGCAGAGGAACCAGAGATCAAATTGCCAACATCTGCCGGATCATGGAAAAAGCAAGAGAGTTCCAGAAAAATATCTATTTCTGCTTTACTGACTATGCCAAAGCCTTTGACTGTGTGGATCACAATAAACTGGAAAATTCTGAAAGAGATGGGAATACCAGACCACCTGATCTGCCTCTTGAGAAATTTGTATGCAGGTCAGGAAGCAACAGTTAGAACTGGACATAGAACAACAGAATGGTTCCAAATAAGAAAAGGAGTACGTTAAGGCTGTATATTGTCACCCTGCTTATTTAACTTATATGCAGAGTACATCATGAGAAACACTGGACTGGAAGAAGCATAAGCTGGAATCAAGATTGCTGGGAGAAATATCAATAACCTCAGATATGCAGATGACACCACCCTTATGGCAGAAAGTGAAGAGGAACTCAAAAGCCTCTTGATGAAAGTGAAAGTGGAGAGTGAAAAAGTTGGCTTAAAGCTCAACATTCAGAAAATGAAGATCATGGCATCCGGTCCCATCACTTCATGGGAAATAGATGAGGAAACAATGGAAACAGTGTCAAACTTTATTTTTTTGGGCTCCAAAATCACTTCAGATGGTGACTGCAGCCATGAAATTAAAGATGCTTACTCCTTGGAAGGAAAGTTATGACCAACCTAGATAGCATATTGAAAAGCAGAGACATTACTTTGCCAACAAAGGTCCGTCTAGTCAAGGCTATGATTTTTCCTGTGATCATGTATGGATGTGAGAGTTGGACTGTGAAGAAGGCTGAGCACCAAAAAATTGATGCTTTTGAACTGTGGTGTTGGAGAAGACTCTTCAGAGTCCCTTGGACTGCAAGGAGATCCAACCAGTCCATTCTGAAGGAGATCAGCCCTGGGATTTCTTTGGAAGGAATGATGCTAAAGCTGAAACTCCAGTACTTTGGCCACCTCATGCGAAGAGTTGACTCATTGGAAAAGACTCTGATGCTGGGAGGGATTGGGGGCAGAAGGAGAAGGGGACGACAGAGGATGAGATGGCTGGATGGCATCACTGACTCGATGGATGTGAGTCTGCATGAACTCCGTGAGTTGGTCATGGACAGGGAGGCCTGGCGTGCTACGATTCATGGGGTCGCAAAGAGTTGGACATGACTGAGCGACTGAACTGAACTGAACTGAATGTGCATTGAATTCAGCTCTGTTTATGTTTGGTAAAGAGGTTAAGGTTACCAGACAAAGTTAGCAACATACTAAAAATAATAGAAGACAGGAAAGTACATAAGAACAAATCTCTTACTTTTAAAATTAAAGTATCTTGTCTGTTGAAATGATTTGTTATGTTAGTTACATATTTTGGTTAAAATATTTAAGAAATAAAATTTAGAGATTATTTATCTGTCATTCTATCTGAGTTTCTGCTTGGTTGTTTAAATTAATAACCGTGGTGCTAATAAGCCAAGGTCATCATGACTGATAAAGTAAGTGGTACAGGGTACTTGAGACGGAGAAGTCAAAATTTTCCTCTGGTTTTACAGTGTTGGACAAATCGCATAACTTCTTTGGGTCTCAATATCCTCACCAAGAAAACTAAATAGGTGGTGTGTGAAGATGATTTTAGCTCTACACTTTTCCATGGGTGCAGCCTGAACTCCCAGACTCATAACCTCACTCAGCATTCTCTCAAATGCACAGGATAATGTAGTTTGCTTTGTGCTTTTTTTTTTTTCTTTTTTGCCTTTGGACAAACTAGCATCTACTCCAGCTTTGGGCCTTCATTAATATTCTCTTAGTATACCAACAACTACAATACTCTTGCCTGGAAAATCCCATGGACCAGGGAGCCTGGTAGGATGCAGTCCATGGGGTTGCTAAGAGTTGGACACGACTTCACTTTCACTTTCACTTTTCACTTTCATGCATTGGAGAAGGAAATGGCAACCCAGTCCAGTGTTCTTGCCTGGAGGATCCCAGGGACAGTGGGGTCTCACAGAGTCGGACACGACTGAAGCGACTTAGCAGCAGCAGTATACCAACAAAGTAATTAGACTCAGACTTCATTATTTTAAGATTTCATGAGTTGTTAGTTCAATTTCTATATTTCAAATACTTATTTGTAAAATGTTATCTTACAGATTGTATTGTGTTTTTCTTAATGTTATGTGTAGATTTATATAGCAGATTTTTTTATTTTCTGGTAGTCACTGAATCAGAATATGTGACTCAAAATCTAGTCTTACATGTAATGTTGTTGGTCAGAGTTGTTTTATTTATTGCTTCTCTATCCATCTGTCCATCTTCATTAATTCTCTTCCATCTAACCTGTATCACTTCCTTACATTTTATAAAAGCCATCTGCCAAATGATACTTTAATGTGAAGCATCTGTCTTCTTCAAATTTTGCCAAGACTAATTTCTACCATGTTATCCCATTATTACTTCTTTTGTCTCTAGTTCTGCATTCTTCAAAGTGAGAAAACTTAACTAGTATTTAAGAAGGGCCAGTACCTTTGAACTAGTACAATGTAAATTTAAAGGTTTGTTGTAATGGTATTTAAATCCATAGGCTCTTTTAGATCTTAAGGTTTTCAAAGCACTGTTCATAAACACAGCAATTGTATTTTCTCTCCTTCTGTTGACAAAAGTTAACTTTTTTCACATTCACAAAATGAAATAATGACAGAATTGTACTAAAATGTAATAGCTCACTAATTTTTAGGAGACCTTTCCTCTCATTTAACAGTAGTAGCCTAGGTCCAGAATATTTTCTAGAACTTGTCTTTTTGGAAAAGAACTGTCTTTTTACTTTTGGCTATTTCACAAAAAACATTTTACCTCATGAGGGTTAATTGGTACATAACTAAAAATTGTAATTCACACTTTTAATGACTGTTTCAGTTTTAGGCTAGATAGTGCATGTAAAAATCTTTTTATTCACTAATCATTTTTTAAGATTTATTTTTCAATTCACTTAGTTTGAAGTTTTATGTTTAGACACACATGTGCACACACACATTAATGTGTTTTACATATACAGCTTAGGTTCATTATTTTCCAGGCAATTAGACATCTGTTGTTTATTTGACAGTTACTCCCTTTTATATAAATTCCACCAGTATTAGGTTACTGTTGATCAAGTAACAGAAATGGAATGTTGCCTGGAGATCTTTTGTTACATGCTTTTGAAATATTGAAGAAAGCCCTAATCTCTTCTTTATGTAAGCAGTTGCAGTGAAACTCTCTCCTCCCCACCCAAAGAATGGTGGAAGGTTACCGGATAGTTCACGTTTACTTAACCATTCTGGTAAACAAAACTGTCCTTTTAAATTAAAAAAACAGTCTATTCACTTATATATCCTAAGGTGAAATGTGACCTGTTTTTCAAGAATCTACTGAAGAGTAACAGTGACAGTATTTATTTCTTATTTTGTTCATCTATTATATAATGTCTGCAGCAAAGATTTGAGTACAAGACCTTGTGCTGAATACTGTGGATGGAGAGATAAGATAGGTCTTGCCTTTGAGGAATTCACAGTAAAGTTAAAATGAATCAAATATCCTTATTATAAATATGCTGTTTAATTTTCTATGTCTATTTATGCACACATTTACCTATATATACTAACCATAACCCATTTTAAATCATAAAATACTAGGATATGGGACATGGAAGAAATAATGTATATCTTACAATTACCAGTATCTTGAGACATTAGAAGCAAGGTATCACACGGACCACAGCTTTGTCTGACTCAATGAAGCTAAGCCATGCCGTGTGGGGCCACCCAAGATGGATGGGTCATGATGGAGAGGTCTTAGAGAATGTGGTCCACTGGAGAAGGGAATGGCAAATCACTTCAGTATTCTTGCCTTGAGACAAGGAGATACAACCAGTCCATCCTAAAGGAGATCAGTCCTTTAGGTGTTCATTGGAAGGACTGATGCTGAAGCTGAAACTCTAATACTTTGGCCACCTTATGCGAAGAGTTGACTCATTGGAAAAGACCCTGATGCTGGGAGGGATTGAGGGCAGGAAGAGAAGGGGATGACAGAGGATGAGATGGCTGGATGGTATCACCGACTTGATGGACGTGAGTCTGGGTAAACTCCGGGAGTTGATGATGGACAAGGAGGCCTAGTGTGCTGATTCATGGGGTGGCAAAGAGTTGGACACACTGAGGGACTAAACTGAACTGAACTGAGACATTGTATCTGCTGCAGGATAAACATTGTTGATTAGTTGGTTGATTGATAGAAATACTTTTCCTAGGAAGAAATAAAGACTTGGAAGACAGAAGTTGTTAAAGAAGGCCATACTCTAGAAGGATAGGTTTTTATCATTTGTTTTGAAGTTTTTTTTTTGTTTGTTTGTTTTTCCAGATTTCCCTACTACCTTTACCCAAAACTGTCTGACTTACTACTGGAGTTTTATCTCTTCCCATTCCTTTTTGGTCATGGTGTCCTTTCTGAAAGGGTGACCCTGCCAAACTGTGGTTAGTTGTTGATATTTTAAATGGCATTAGGAAAATTTGTTGGTAGTGTGGCTATCTTTTTCTCCATTCCAAGAAGTAAAAACTTCCCCCCAGTTCTGTAAAGGAGAACAGTCTTACTTAACAGACATTATATGGTCTGTGGCTTTAAGGTTTGAAACATTAGATCCTTATATAACATGTTTATTAAGAAACAGGATAAAATACTGTTAATGAGATTGGTAAGTTGTATGTTGCTACAAAAAATGTATCTCTGGCTTTACAAATGATTCGTATTCTTATTTCCAACTCCAAACTATGATCAAAGATGCAGTGTTGATATTAATTTGTATCCCTGTTGATGTTGAGGATTAACTGTATCTTTTGTTTTATTTTTACCATTTTTTTGTTGAGATATTATTCACATAATGAAAAATTCACTGTTTTCAGGTGATAATACAGAGGTTTTTACTGGTTTTAAAAGGTTGTGCCATTAATACCATCATCTAAGCCTTGGATATTTCCATCACCCCCCCAAAAAAATCTGTATCTAGTTAGTCACTCTCAGTTCTTCCTCTTCCCAATTCCCCCTCCCCCAGTTTCTGACAATCTGCTTTCTGTATTTGGATTTACCTATTTGGGACATTTCATAAAAGTAAAGTGTACTTTTTAAATTTGTTTAGACACTACCAGAAACATCTTTACCAAATTATGCTACAAATTTGAAGGAAAAGAGTTCTTTAGTTTCATCTCTCTATAAAGTTATCCAGGAGCCACAAAGTGAGGTAAGTACTCTCAGAGTTCATCGTGCTAGTAGTTTTCATTTGATTGATTTTTAATTTGTTGTGAAATATAATACATATATTTAAAAAGTAGTAAAAGTAGAGTTTTAAAAACTGTAATATATATTTTGCAGTGTTTAACTGATTCCTTTTGAGAAATGAATAGAGAGGTAAGAATACTTTATATTCAGAAAAATGGCAGAATAAAAAAAATTATGATAAAATGAGCTCCAATGTATCATCTCCTAGGCCAAGAATTAGGATCACCATATTCCAAAGCCATCTCTGAACATGCTGCTGCTCCTCTTTCTGTGTATTATGTATGTATGTGTCTGTCTGTCTCCCCATCTGTGGGGATAACCTTGGAGAGCCTGGGTCACTGCATTCATTTATTCATTCAGCAAATATTTGTGTGTCCGTTATGTGTCAGCTGCAGTGCTAGGCAAGAGAAAATCAAAGATGTACATGGCCTGTGTCCCAAAAGAGGAAATGGAGAAAATAAGTAAATACATACTTTCAGAGCAATGCTTAACTGAGTCCAGATGGATTTGCACACATTTTCCAGTTGTAGAAAGTAAAAGGACATTGCAAGCTGAAGGGAATAGTATATGGAGGTCTGAGAAAATGCAAGAAATTTGAGTAGCTAGTAGTTTGGTTCTGGTGGTAAGTTTTTCCCAGCCCTTGCTTCTTTTCTCTGCCTTCCCCTCTCCTGCATTTCCTTTGCATTTTTAGATAGCAAATTTAGTTTGAAAGTGATAAAGTGAACTGTACTCCCACATTCTGGTGCTTATAATTCCCACCATTCAAAGTAGAAATAGATAAGGATTGGAAATGGTGAGGAAAATAAAAATGCATGGGATGCAGATAAAAGCAAATAATCTATTTTTTAGCCTGATAAATGTGGTAAAGACAGTGTGTATCCTGTATTCTTAAAAAGAAAACTCAGTCTTAAAAAAATGTACTCAGAAGTACTTCTCAGATATAACTGTGTGATCTACTTTCGGGCTTCCCTGGTGGCTCAGCTGGTAAAGAATCCGCCTGCAATGTGGGAGACCTGGGTTTGATCCCTGGGTTGGGAAGATCCTCTAGAGAAGGGAACGGCTACCCACTCTAGTATTCTGGCCTGGAGAATTCCATGGACTGTGTAGTCCATGGGGGTCACAAAGAGTCTCCTTTTGCTCTTTAGAATATTTTGTATCTTAATGTGGAGATATAGTATTCCTAAAAACTTGATGTCATTGTCTGTTGGCATTTTTGAACTTTGAAATGTTGATTCTACTTTATTTGAAATCTGGGAAATTTGGTATTTGGATTTTTACAAGTAGTACCTTTTCATTATGTGGTTAAATTCATTTGATAAATATTCATTGAACACATATAATGTGTCAGAAATCACTTAGAAATGTACAAAGTAGAATAACTTCTTTATCTTATAGATTAGAACTTACATTCTGGTAGGTGAGATAAACATTAAACAAATACCTAAATGTATAATAAAATGTTAGTGGTAAAACTATGAAGATAATAAAGCAGAGTAGGGGAAGTATGTGTTGGGACTGAGGAGGTGATGGTTGAATTAAGGTCTGAATGAATTCGAGCAAGAAAATAAAACTGGGGGCAAGAGCTTTCCAGAGAGGACATAGTGCAAAGGCCCTGAGGTAGGTATGCGAGTCAGGCTCAAGAAACTGTAAAGAGGCAGTTTATGGATAAAGTGAAGTTTCCTTGACTGGTGCTTTTAATTGACTGTAGCTTTAAGATAGGCATAGGATTAGAGGCTAAAAATGCTTAGGTTTGTTAGGAAGCCAGCTGTTTTTTTTTTTTTTTTGAAAGAGCCACATGAAATCTTTTTGGTGTTTTAAACATAGGGAGCCCAGAGTGAGAAGTCAGTTCCCTGGCTACTGGCACCTAAATATTAGTCCCCTCCAACTTCTCTGTATCTTTGTCCTATCCATATAGTCTCAGTAATTGTTCAATGAAAAAAAAGAAGTTTGGAAAATTCTCTTGTAAATTTACCCAAACTTAGCTTTTTCCATCTTCTTTAGTCATTTAAAGGCATTTTATGGTACATTTCTTATTACCATTAAAATTCTCTTAAGATACAGCTTCTTACTTATAAGTGGATGATTGTAAAAATTCATTTGTAACTCAGTTGTTACAGAATTCATAATGTATTTTAGAAGGGAAAGAAGGTACATGATGATTAGACTATAGAAGACCATTTAACATATCAAAATATATTAATACTTGAAGTACAATTCTCTCTTAATATTGTAAAACCTACCCAATCAAGTTTAGTAATGTTTCCTTGAGAAAATGCATTAAAAAATTTGAGCAAGACACTAGGAATGCAGCATATTCTAATGCCCCATTATTTGTCTCAAATATAATCAGGTTAAATAAGTCCAACCCTGCCTGTGTTTCCCACATTGTATGTTGTCTTATTCTTTTCTGACATTTTTCAGGTATGTTTATGAAGTAGTTAAAAAGTCTTGGCTTCAGTCTGGCCTTCCTGAACTGTGTGATTATTTTTGGTTTCGGTAGCTTCTTTGTCTCAATTTGCTTATGTAGAAAGAATACATTGTTAGGGTAAAGACATTGCATCCTAGTATTGTGGGAATTGAATGGGTTTACATATATGAAAGTACTGTGCAAGTGTAAAACCCTGCATAAATATTGGTATTTATCTCTAGTGGTTTGATATACTTAATTTCATCTAATCTTATTGCAATGTGTAACTGCTACATCCCTTTTGAATCTATCTTCATTTGGTTCTGCTTTCATAAATCAAAACTCTGTTTTAGATGTTAAATGAATTTAAAAGACTGGAGTGTTTTGATTAAAATTGATTATGTGCTCATGCAGACTATCAAATAAATTTTCACCATAAAGTTTTATAAATTTTCAAATACTTGTTAGACTATATTGATTTAATCAAAGATTTCCTGGGTATTTAGAGATGAGTGATGTCACACCATAATTTACCAGATTATTGGCACTGGTCCACAAAGAAATTTTAAAAACTCCAGTCTGAAAGCTAAACATTCCCATAACAGTCTTTCTTCCACTACCCGCCTCTTCATTCTTGCAAATTAATTCCTACCCTAAAAACTTTTCTCGTAGTCTTTGAGTGGCGTTACTTTGCCTCTGACCCTTCTGTTTCTGTTATCTTTGCCACGCCACATTGGACACCTTTTGCCCTCTAACAACCATTTTCAGAGTGGAAAAATGTTCTTTAACTGTAAGAAGATAGTATTTCAGTAGGAAAGACCAATTTTGTCGGTTTATTTTTTTTGTCGACGTTTATTAAAAGTATAACTTTTTCTTTACCTTGCATAAATAATTCTGACTTTAATTGTATCAAGTTTACATATTGAACTTTTTTGAAATCAAGGCATTCGCTTTAAATCAGTTTCTGTTCATTCCACTTATTTGTAGTAGAAAATCTGTTTCTTAAGTTGATGTAAATCTATTGCGTAAGTTGGGGAAGCGAATGAACTCCCATTCACTGAACTATAATAATAGCCTGTTTGAAAAATAGCCCTGTGAATCTCTTGACATATTTGTAAGTGACCTGTGTGTGATTATTGTATATGCTTTAAAGATCACTCATCTCTCTTAACTGAATACCTGTGGGGGTGTTGGGAGAAAAATGGTTATCAGTAAGTCCAAATCATGTCTAAAACAAAATGACAGAGGTGTTTAGACTATCTAGGGGCAATTAATCATGGTTACAGTAAGAAAGTAGATCTAGGGGCTTTATATTATTTAGCTACTCCACATACCAGTCATTGCAGTCAGATGCTACCTAATTATAAGCTCAGGAAGGCCATGTGACAGTAACTACCTAGGATTCCCATTTCAATTTCTCCAACTCAGTCATTTGTATATTGGCATGTTTTATCTGGAAGGATATTAAGGAAGAAAATTCTTCACAACCTGTTTATTTCAGGAAGTTAAAAAGATATAGTTTTAATAACAATACTACTTTGGAGTTACAGAATGTTTTAAAACTTTACAGAGTACTTGCGTATACACTTAACCTTGCAGTTTGGCCTTCCACTAGAATTCGTAGGTTTACTAACTAGCTTAACTGTGAATAGTCTTGCTGCCAAAAATGGAAATGTTTGCATATTTCAGTACTTACCAATCAGGAAAATGCTTTTATGTTTTATATGTCAGTGTCATTCAAATATAGTCCAATCCTTGAGTTAATGTTTTGTCTTTCTTCCAGTTGTTGGAACCTGTCTGTCACCAGCTCTTTGAATTCTATCGCAGTGGAGAGGAGCAGTTGCTTCGATTTACACTGCAGTTTCTTCCAGAACTGATTTGGTGCTACCTTGCTGTCTCCGCCAGCAGAAATGTGCACAGCAGCGGATGCATTGAAGCTCTTCTTCTAGGGGTTTACAATTTGGTTTGTATTTAATGGCGTTAACAAAATGTTTTAAAATCTAAATATCAGCAAAAATGAATACATAATAGCAACTGTTTTTCATTTTAGTAGAGCTAATGTTTGTTTTTTATTACATCAGATGACTCATACCTCATTCTCCCCAAAATAACCTTATGGAGGCTAAAGCCTGTATGGGCATACATACAATTATGTAAATACACATTTTTTACTGATTGGAGACTAAAAATCAGACCATTTAAATTCTTTTATGGAAATATTTGAAAATATCAGTGTTAAATTTTTAATTTTTTAAACTTAAAAGCCACTGTCTATAAATTGTTGTGACCGTCACAAAAAGTTTGGAGAAAAGATTTAAACTAAGATCTACCACTAATAATTGTATAAAATCTGGACTGTCTCCAGAGTTTACACCATTGATTTAATATATAGTTTGCATTACTGATAATGTTTGTATATTAAATAGTACAATATTCTAGATAGATACTTAAGGTTTGTACTTTTTTTAAATGGAAAAATAATTTAAGGGTCATTTTGTAATATGTTTTAGGACTGTGTTAATTGATTTAGAAAATGGAACTTTTTACATGAGAAAAATCAATGATAATTAAGACAAGACATCTGCATTTCAGCGTTAAAACTACATTACTTACATTTTAAGGAGAAGGTTAACTCCTAATGTTTATAAATAATGGATTATCATAGTTTAAGATTTTAATTGACTTTACAATTTCTTTCTTTTCAGGTCTTTTTTTTTTTCACTAACAATTTATGTGTAAAAAATAAATATTTAAATTTATGTGTAAAAAATAAATATTGTGAGACATTTTCTTTTACTTTCTTTTGTTTGTAGGAAATAGTTGACAAACAGGGACATAGTAAAGTATTGAGTTTTACGATTCCATCTTTATCCAAACCATCTGTATATCATGAAGTAAGTTACATTTTTATCAAAGTAAGTTTATTGGTCCTAAGATTTGCAGTTGCTGTAAATTAGGGTTTGGTTGGTTATTGAGGTGAAAAATTTGATCAGTTCGCTAGTACCTTAAAAAGTGTAAAATTTCACACAAAGTATGTTGCTATTCCCAAAGTAAATGGGAAATCAAAATCATTAAAGTTTAAACTAAAACCTGATTGCAAAAGATCTATTAAAAGTATTAATTTTGAATATTTTTCCCTTTATCTGATGAATAAGATTAGATTTTATGTGTGTGTGTGAATTATGTATTTCTGGGGTAGAATTTTTGAGGTTAAACTATTTTGTATTTCTATTTGTGGTTTGTTTTTAGTTATTTGTTAAATCTTTGAGCAGCATACTTGGTAGGCAATCTGAATATTTCTAAGATATATGATGTTTATAGCAGTCATTCTAAATATATATATTGGTATATATATTCTAAATACCACACCTTAAACAGAATGGCTTTTTCTTTATTCACATGTCTTTGTCTTTAGCCTTCCAGCATTGGGTCCATGGCTCTGACGGAGAGCGCCCTCTCCCAGCATGGTTTGTCAAAAGTTGTGTACAGTGGACCTCACCCCCAAAGAGAGATGCTGACAGCACAGAATAGGTATACTGTGGAGACATAACCTACTATTCTACCATGCTGACTTCTAAAGAAATTATTTCAGTAGATTTATAAATAATGTTTAATGAGTTATGTATAACAAGTTTTAAAATGTTGAGTCATTTCATACAAGAGACACCCCATCTTCCCTATTTGTCGCTTAGACACTTTGCTTCAGATGTCATCTGGAGCATTGAATTTTTAAGGTAATTTTCGTATAACTGTTACTTCTTTTTCTTTTTGATTTTGTATTGTTGTTGGTGTGATTATATTGGACAGGTCTGTTCTGTAACACAATATCCCTCCCCAGTGCTTGCTTAATTATAGTTGACTTCTTGGAATTCTCAAGATTTGTAAATACTCTTTGGGTTTGTTTTTAGGTTTGAAGTGTTGACATTCCTTTTGTTGTGTTACAATGCTGCCTTAACCTATATGCCCCGTGTTTCTCTTCAATCACTGTGTCAAATTTGTTCAAGGTAAATGCAAATGTTTTTAGTGTTGAAATATATGAATCTAGTATTGCTTGTTTGTTACATATCTATGTTATTTTTTGTTTAATCATTTGTTTGAAACACTAAATAAGTTAATATGGAGCTCCACCTAGTCAACATACAGAAAGCTCCCTAAAGACACAATGAAGTCGCAAAAAACACAACAAAGAGGGTAAAACTGAATAACAATTCAGTGGAAAATTTTGATGAGAAAAGACTTATACTATATAATTAAAAGTATGGAACTGTTATGACTTTTCAGTTTTTGACATGGTTTCTGTTTTGTTTGCTTTTTATCTGCCTATCTTATCTAGTTATTTTTATTGTGTTCTAATTTGGTACCAAGAAATAAGCAGGAGATACTGGTTTTTATTTTTTTATTTTTTTTGAGATACTGGTTTTAAACTTTTCTTGTTAAAAAAAAATTTAGCCAAGAACTTGGTTAAGTAAATTATGATTATTGGGTATTAATATATGCAAATATTTAAGAATTCTGATTTAAAAGAGTATTTAATGATAGTATATATGGTGTGATTTCAACATTGACTGAATATGACCAGAGTATTAACGGTAGTTATGTCTACTTGGTGGAATTATAGTTTATTGTAATTTTTTTCCTGTGTGATTTTCTGTCATTCTCTAAATTTTCTGTGTTGAACATGTTACCGTTTTTTTTGGCTGTGCTGTGAGGCTTGTGAGATCTTAGTTCCCCATTCAGGACTGAACCCACGGCCTCAGCAGTGAAAGTACTGAGTCCTAACCACTGAACCACCAGGAAGACCCTGCCTTTTTTCTTTTTTTTTTTTTTAAGAAAAACAAGATAGAGAAAATGCCCTTTGTAATTCAAGTAAATAAGGGAAAATATAGAATTCAGGAACTTGTAAAGTAATTTTAGATTTGGCAAACTTACTTAGAAAATGTAGCTTTGGGCAGTTAATTAGAGGGAGGGTGCATAGAGCAATACTTAAAAATCAAGTCAAAACAAAACAAAAACCATAAATTGATTCTGTTGATTAGGATAGAAAACCATGCAGGTCAAGAGGGAGAGGAAGGTAACAAGGCAGGGGGATTATTAGAGAAGATAGAGAAGCAGAGAGCCGTTCAACTGTTTCCTGAAGTGAAGCATAATTTCATTGCCTGCCCCTTGGAGGATGGTACCAATGTGCCATCGCTCTCAATTACTTATTCTTCTAATATGTTTCTTGTTTTAACCATTTTAAAGGCAGAAGTGCCCAGGGTTTTTGAATTTCACAGATTTATAAAATTTCAGAAAAGCTGAAGTGGGTATTTACATAATGTTGCCAACTTTTGTCAAGTCATTGTGTTATAAATATCTTACATCAACGTTATTTAATGAAAAGAGAATATTTTTACACCCAAAAAGGGTAGAGTGGAAGGCAAGGACAAAAATTCATAAGTTAAAAGTGGGATGTTTCGCACTTTTCATTCCTAATTTCAGTATGGTCCAGTGAAAATGTTACACTCTAAAATGAGTGTAAGAACCAGCACTTCAGAAACATTGGCTTAAGAGGTAACTCGGAACTTTCACTTGTGGAACTTAAACACACTATTCTAAAGCAGTGTCTTAGGTGGTAGGACCCAGGGAGATGTGTGTGTGTGCACGTGTGTGTGCATACAGATGTTCTACTACAGCCTCCTAAATAAGATCCACTGTTGATGTTTTACTGAAATTACTGATGACAAAGTTAGGAAAAAAATGTGTTGCTGCTGCTGCTGCTGCTAAGTCACTTCAGTCGTGTCCGACTCTGTTCGATCCCATAGACGGCAGCCCACCAGGCTCCCCCGTCCCTGGGATTCTCCAGGCAAGAACACTGGAGTGGGTTGCCATTTCCTTCTCCAATGCATGAAAGTGAAAAGTGAAAGTGAAGTCACTCAGTCGTATCCGACTCTTAGCGACCCCATGGACTGCAGCCTACCAGGCTCCTCCCTCCATGGGATTTTCCAGGCAAGAGTACTGAAGTAGGGTGCCATCACCTTCTCCTGTCACAGGTCCTGTGTAACTCCAACGGGCTGTTTTCTAATATAATTACTTTTATCTTCTGGGTAGAAAATAGCTAGTATATCAAGTTTACCTAACCAGGAAATTAGATAACCTTTTTTAAGAATACAAATGGGGCTGATTTTGAAAACAAAGAGAAACACAGATTACTTTAAAACTGTCTACAGGATATTGGCCAAAGAATATTTTAGTAGAAACGTATTAGATTAACTCTGTGCCACAAGAAAACTCATATGTATATTCACCAGCTATAAGAAAATGAAGGAGGAAAGAGATTTATGTAATTCAAAAGACTTAAAAATATTTAAAAATGCTAACTCTTACGGCACAGAACATTCATAATAGGATCTCTATCAGACTTATCATTTCCATCTTTTTTAGTTTGCTTTTGTTTTTATTTTAGATTCTCTATTATTGCATGATTTCAAATCTATTTCTCTTAATCCCTCATTTCCTTAATCATTTATCAAATATTCTAATTAAGGTGTACATTTTTAAAAAATGTATAGATAAAAGTTAGAAAGCACTAGTGGGCTTCCCTGGTGGCTCAGACAGTAAAGAGTCCACCTGCAAGGAAACCCATTCCAGTGTTCTTGCTTGGAGAATCCCCGTGCATAGAGGAGCCTGGCAGGCTACAGTCCATGGCGTTGCCGAGTCAGACACAACTGAGTGACTAAGCACACAGTATCTAATCAAGCAAAGCCTAGTTTATAGCTAGGGAAGGGAAATTGGTTATAGAACTGAGGTGATAAGTTTTAAGTGATTATGATAGTTAAAGTATAAGAGCTTCCTATTGATCTTAGTCCTAATGCAGGTTTTCAAGTGATCACACTGTGCTATGGCTAATCAAGTCATCTTGGCCCTGTAGCAGTTGTTTCAGATTGCTGCTTAGTTTGGATGTTGTTGATGATTATGCAAAATGATTGACTAGGCTATCTAAGAGGACAGATTCATAATACAGCCATAAAAATTTCTTGGAATATATGTAGGTTCCGTGACAGATGTGTTCTGTTCTATTTTTAACCTTCTGATTATAATGAGTTGTGTAATTAAAACAATCCTGGATACTTCCCACCCTCCACTTATCTATTCTACTGGGCAAAAATCTGTTCAGTTAACTCTAAGCTTTGCTTCTTGATTCAGATTGATGGCCAGTTTAATGCTTGTGTTTTCCTCATATGTAGTGTGCACAGACCACTGGAAGGGGAGATCTGAAAGGAGGCTAGATTGAGCTAGATTGAATGAGTTTTAGTCAACAGGTTTTTATCTTGTACTACCAACTCGATGGACAAGAGTTTGGGTGATCTCTGGGAGTTGTTGATGGACAGGGAGGCTTGGCGTGCTCCAGTTCATGGGGTCGCAAAGAGTTGGACACGGCTGAGTGACTGAACTGAACTGAGTACTAAATATTACATTGTTGTTGTTTAGTTGCTAAGTCACGTCTGGCTCTTTTGCGACCCTATGAGCTATAGCCCGCCAGGTTCCTCTGTCCATCAATTTCCCAGGCAAGAATACTAGAGTGAGTTGCCATGTCCTTCTCCAGGGGATCTTCCTGACCCAGGGATCTAACCTACATCTCCTGCATTGCAGGAGAGTTCTTTACCACTGAGCCACCAAGGAAGCCCAAATAGTACATATGACCCTCCTAAAAGCAACATAGCCACCAATTCTACAGATAAGTTTTATTAGTATATGCCTAAGTCTTGTAAATTTGTGAAAATATTTTTCTTTTCTTTGAGCATCTCTTTTAATACAAGTGTGTTTAATAAATGGCTTATCTTGACTTTTGATGTTGAATATAAATATTAAACATGAAAAACTATACTAAGCTATAAGTTAAATTCTCCCCAAAATCAGCAACTGTCCTGATTTTGTTCACTTGGTGAGTTACCTCACTGAGTAACTTGAATATGTACTGCTAGGGATTCTTGATCTGTGTGTTTTTTCCTATATGAACAGTCCTCATTTCTAAGTCAGCCTTCTGATCACCTAATAGATTTGTTCTTGTTTTATGTCTATTAAGGACACCATTGTGCAAAGAAACCATCCTGTGGATTAATTTTTGTGACTAATAAAAAGAGAGAGGGGGAGGACAGGCTCCTAGCACAGTGTATACCACTTTGTCATCATTCAGTTAAGGACAGCTATTATGTATTGTGCCCCAGTGATGAACACACATTTTCATTGTAGATGCACAGACACGCTTTCTTTTTTTCCACCTGTTTGAAGTTAATATTCGTTCTAGAGCATACCTTATACTAGGTCATTCCTTGTTGAAGGAACCTACAGTTGACTTTTCACTGCTTATTATTTAATTTGTAAACCTTTCTGCCTTTATAAATCTTCTTCATCCTTCCTTTACAACCGATTTGAAATAATTTTTCCTCCAACAACTTTAGTACTAGTTTTGTATATGGTATTCTCTTTAGGAAAATGAGAGAAGATGCAGCCTTTGCTGCTGCTGCTAAGTCGCTTCAGTTGTGTCCGACTTTGTGCGACCCCATAGATGGCAGCCCACCAGGCTCCCCGACTCCTGGGATTCTCCAGGCAAGAACACTGGAGTGGGTTGCCATTTCCTTCTCCAGTGCATGAAAGTGAAAAGTGAAAGTGAATTCGCTCAGTTGTGTCCGACTCTTAGCGACCCCATGGACTGCAGCCCACCAGGCTCCTCCATCCATGGGATTTTCCAGGCAAGAGTACTGGAGTAGGGTGCCATGCAGCCTTTACTAGGCTGCTAATTTCAAAGAGCATGAGAAAAGAAAAATGCTTATTGCTATATAGGTAATTCTTCCATTTTCTCTTTTCTCCCTTAGTCTTGCACTTTTCTACTCTCCTGGCCTTCTCTTCACCTCCACTCTCACTATTTAAAAAGCAGAGCAGAAAAGGAAGAAGTTTCGAAATTGGTTAGTTTTATGTCATAGTCTATGTTTTATCCAAGTAGATATGGAATAGAACTGGACAGAATTGTAAATATTTCTCAAGCTAAAAAAATAGAAAAATTATTGCTTCCCTTTTTTTCTAACTAGTTTCTACTTATTGGTCTGATGATCTAATGATGGTAGTTAATCTATTTTTTTTTTCCTACTTTAAGTTCTAAATAAATAGTCTCTCCAGTCAGTCCCACTGGAATTCGACTTTCTAATCATTTTGTGGTTTGTAATTCAGTATGTTGACAACAATCTCACAAGTTTTCTTTCAGTCTAAGAATGAGATACTAAGTGTCTCTCAACAGAGAATGAGAATCATGGCAGTAATTTCCCTCACTGACAAATTGATCCTTAGATCTTCTCCCCAAAATATGTTGACAAAATATGCCTTCCAAAAGGAATTTAATTTTATCACGGTTTATGAATTTGGGAGGTATCTATATGTGACCATGTTGTTGTTGTTTAGTCGTTCAGTTGTGTTCAACTCTTTTGCAACCCCGTGGACTGTAGCCCACCAGGCTCCTCTGTCCATGGGATTTTCCAGACAAGAATACTGGAGGTGGCTGCCATTTCCTTCTCCAGGGAATCTTCCTGATCTAGGGATCAAACTTGCATCTCCTGCATTGGCAGGTCGATTCTTTACCATTGAACCACCAGGGAAGCCCATATGTGACCGTAGAATAAGTTTAATACCGCAGTAGGGGTTAGGTCACTCAACTGTTCTTTTGTAAGGTTGAGTTCTTATGTTTTGGATTTGTAAAGGGAAATCACATAACTTCAGGATAACCCTCTAATGCATAATGCATAGAAGAGTCAAGCATTCATGTGACATGTAGCTTTATTGTTGGTTTTTGCTTTGTTATATATCTTATGTAAATTCAGTAAAAATAAAGTAAAATCTATGCAGAAAGAATATCTTTGAAGAGCAATCAGAGTACTGAAGAGTAAATCAGAATTCTTAGGTATTTAAAAAAAAAGAATGGAGAAGAGAAGGTAAACAGATGCCATTATCAGTTAATGCTGCAGCTGTTAGGACTAGATTATTTTGGATGTCGCTAAATGTCATCTCCTTGGAGTTGTCTTCCATTATCATCTTTTCTATATAGTAGCATTTTCCTATCCGCCCCAGTTTATTTCCTTTTAGTGCTTATAACACTGTTATTACCTTGTTTGTTCATTTGGCATAGCCTGTCAACTGCTGGGATATCATGACATCAGGAACTTTGATTTTTTTCACTGCTATCTGCTCAGAGTTCAAGAGAAAGGCCTGGCATACAGTAAAACTTAGTAGCTATTTGTTCAGTAAATGAATGAAAGATGATCTCTTCCACTTGAGATTTGTGATCCGATAAGTACAGTTACAATTAAAGGAAATAATTCAGTTTTAATTTGTTTTAAATCTTTCATTGATAAATGAAAAATTCTGTGAAGTTTTAGTAGCTATTAAAAACTATCAGCTAAAAAACAAACCAAAAACCCTAATGTCTATGATCTCAATGTTTGTATTCCCATCCACCCTCAGATTCTTATGTTGGAAGCTTAATGTCCAATGTTATGGTACTAGGAGGTTGGGCCTTTGAGGGGTTCCTCGGTCATTCATGAGGATCCCTCATGAATGGTGTTAATATTTTTAGCCAAGAGATACCACAGATCTCCCCCCACCTTCTGTCATGTGAGGATATGGCAAGAACTCTGCAGCCTTGAAGAGGGCCCTTACCCAACCATGCTGGCACCCTGATTGTGACTTTAGCCTCCAGAACTATGAAAAATAAATTTCTATTGTTCATAAGCCACTCAGTCTGTTGTATTTTGTTACAGCAGCCCAAATGGACTAAGACACTTAACTGTCTGCATTTCTGAATAAAGAAGTAAATAAACCCTCTAATACATGACTGCTTATCTCCTTGGGTAGCTAGTAGAGAAAATGAGAAGGCCTAGATTCCTATATCTTGCCTGAATTGAGAGATCTGGATCTCTAGTTCTTACCTGAAGTAAATTTAACAGTTGGTTGACCATCCTAGAGCCAAGGCAAGGTTGTTTTAAAAAAAAAAAAAAACAACTGTGTAATAATAACAGTAAATGATTTTGACCATATTTTCTTTTCTAAACCATATACTTTTCCCCGTTTTCTAAACCTATGCATCTGATTCAGTAAACATCATTAAAATGTTCCATAAATACCTTATGAAAGTTAGAATTCTTTCTCTTGTAACTGACTGATATCTGCATAAAACTGCATTATATCATCGGGAAAGTTTTTGGCTCCTAGTACTTAGAGAAGATTTCTGAAAATCCCTTGGACAGCAGGGAGATCAAACCAGTCAATCTTAAGGGAAATCAACCCTGAATATTTGTTGAAAGGATTGATGCTGAAGCTGAAGAAGCTTCAGTATTTTGGTCATCTGATGAGAACAGCTGACATATTGGAAAAGACCCTGATGCTGGGAAACATTGAGGGCAGAAGGAGAAGAGGGCATCAGAGGATTAGATGGCTGGATGGCATCACCAATGCAATGGATATGAACTTGGGCAAACTTCGGGAGATGGTGAGGGACAGGGAGGCCTGGCATGCTGCTGTCCATGAGATCGCAATGAGTCAGACCCGACTGGGGGACTGAATGACAACAACTTGGGAAAAGCAGAGATAGAACTGACCTCAGGGTCAACTAGATTCAGAGGCTCAAATGATGTTAGGTTATCATCTGTTGGCATTGTACATTTTTTTTTTTTTTTCTGACGATAGGCTTCTTTTGTGTGGTAAGAGCAGTGACTACAGGCAACTAAAAACTGACATTGTCTACCTTTAGTGAACTCAGAAAAAAGAACGTCTCTCCCAGGTTCACTGTGAAAAACAGTCCAGCCCAAGCTTCTGATCTTGCTGTCTGAGGCTTGAGTAAACCCTTCTAGGGCCAAGTTGTATAGCAGTATTGTTGGAAGAATATGTATCAGTTTAAATATTGGTTTGACTGTTTTAACAGAAATAACAGTAACTTAAAGTAGCTATTCACTTTCTTTCACATAAAATCCCAAGCTAATAGATGGTCTGAGGACAGATTGGCTCTGTTTCTAAAGTGTTCATGCTCCTTCTTTCTTGGGATTCTACATTCTCTTCAGTGTCCCTCTTGTCTGTATGGTGATGGCTCACTGCTATTACATCTGCCTTCTATCCTGAAAGTAGGGAGAGAGTGGAAGGCAAGCAGCTGCTTTTTAAGGGTACAACCCAGAAGTCGCACCACTTCAGTTAACAAACCACTGTCTAGAACTAGTCACATGATCAGACTTATGCTAGGAAGGCTAGAGAATATGGGCTCCATCAGGTAACCGTTGTTCTAGCTAAAACTGGCTGGGGAGTGCGGAGGGGTGTGTGCCTTTATATATGTTGTTAGAAGGAAGAAGGGAACGATCTTAGAGTAGCGATCTCTTGTCACAGGCAGTGTTATTGGCAGCCTCACCATAATCACATGGCTATACTTGATTTTATAGGGGAGGACTAGTTCCTAAAGGTAAGAGGGAAAAGGGATTATTAATGGAAGATACTGGAGGTGGAGGAGAGAACATGACAGACAAAAGTGACACCTGTATCATATACCTAAAAATAAACATATCTGAAACTTAGCATCTTCCCAAACAGTATGTGATATTTGTCCAAATTGATTTAATGGCTGCCAGCCAGTCAGCTATCCAAACTAAATGTAGGGCTAATTAATTACACATTTCTCTTATTCTTTCCTTCTCAATCCCTGTTGATACTTAATTGATGTGAGTCCAGTCCCACCGATTCTCCTTCTCCCCACAATTACTTCTTTAGTTCAGGCTCCCTTCCTCCCACTCATGGGGTATTTTGACACTCTCCTCTCTAGTCTCCCAAGATAGCCTGGGTGATATCAAAAGACCAGTCTGATCACGTCAAACCCTTGCTTAAAACAACAAAACAAAAATCTTAGTTGCTTCCCATTGCCTTCATGATAAAGCGCAGCAAATTATAAAATGCTCTGACTCCTAACCAGCTAGCTTCTCTTACTTTTTAGTGTCCTAGCATTCTATTCCTACTAAAATTCTACCAGTCTCCTCAGTATCACAGTGTTTCATCTTTCTCTGGTTTTGCCCTTTACTGTATTTTCACCTAGGGCTTCCCTGGTGGCTCAGTGGTAAAGAATCTGCCTCCAATGCCAGAGACATGGGTCCAGTCCCTGGGTTGGCAAGATCCCCTGGAGAAGGAAATGGCAACCCACTTCAGTATTCTTTCCTGGGAAATCCAAATACCTCTTTTTCTTCAAGGGGCTTCCCTGGTGGCTCAGATGATGAAGAATCCGCCTGCATTGGGAGACTTGGGTTCAGTCCCTGAGTTGGGAAGATCCCCTGGAGGAGGGCATGGCAACCAGTCCAGTATTCTTGCCTGGAGAATCCCCATGGACAGAGGAGCCTGGCAGGCTGCAATCCCTGGGGTTGCAAAGAGTTGGAAGTGACTGAGCAACTAAGTACACATGTAGTTCAAAGAAATCTCTTTTTGGAAAGCTTTCTCTGACCCTCTACTTCTTCCACTAGCATTTACTTCTCTCTCCTTTTTCTACCTCTGTCACTTAGTCATTGCAAATATTTGTTTACTACAGTCTTTTTCATTCGATTATGAATCCCTGTGGGAACTATATCTTTTATCTATATCCCTAGTGTCTGACACAATATAAATCCTTAATAAGTATTTATTGAATGAATAAATGAATTGAGAAATCTTATCTTTCACATAGTGGTTCTCAGTTATTTACTACCATCCCTATCGTAAAGTAGTAAAGTGTAAGAAGAAATTGTTCTAAGTTTGCTTCTTTAGGTAATAAGAGTAGGAGGAGTCTCTTTTCTAATTTGCCTATCAGTTCAGTTCAGTCGTTCAGTCATGTCCGACTCTTTGCGACCCCATGAATCGCAGCACACCAGGCCTCCCTGTCCATCACCAACTCCTGGAGTTCACTCAGACTCACGTCCATAGAGTCAGTGATACCATCCAGCCATCTCATCCTCTGTCATCCCCTTCTCCTCCTGCCCCCAATCCCTCCCAGCATCAGAGTCTTTTCCAATGAGTCAACTCTTTGCATGAGGTGGCCAAAGTACTGGAATTTCAGCTTCAGCATCATTCCCTCCAAAGAAATCCCAGGGCTGATCTCCTTCAGAATGGACTGGTTGGATCTCCTTGCAGTCCAAGGGACTCTGAAGAGTCTTCTCCAACACCACAGATCAAAAGCATCAATTCTTCGGCGCTCAGCCTTCTTCACAGTCCAGCTCTCACATCCATACATGACCACTGGAAAAACCATAGCCTTGATTAGACGGATCTTGGTTGGCAAAGTAATGTCTCTGCTTTTGAATATGCTATCTAGGTTGGTCATAACTTTCCTTCCAAGGAGTAAGTGTCTTTTAATTTCATGGCTGCAGTCACCATCTGCAGTGATTTGGGAGCCCAAAAAAAGAAAGTCTGACACTGTTTCCACTGTTTCCCCATCTATTTGCCATGAAGTGATGGGACCAGATGCCATGATGTTCGTTTTCTGAATGTTGAGCTTTAAGCCAGCTTTTTCACTCTCCACTTTCACTTTCATCAAGAGGCTTTAAAAAAAAAAAAGGCTTTTTAGTTCCTCTTCACTTTCTGCCATAAGGGTGGTGTCATCTGCATATCTGTTTTTATAATATAAAACAAAATTTGAGTTGTTTTATTTCATGTAGAGTTGATTTTTCTGAGCTTATCTCAGGCTGCTATAACAAAATACTGAAGATTGAGTGGCTTAAACAATAGTTCTGGAGGCTGGGAAATCCAAGGTGAAGATGCCAGATTTGGTTCCAGGCAAAGGCCCTGTTCCTACCTTACAGGTGACCAACCACCTTCACATGGCTGAGCATTCTCTGGCCTCTCTCACTCTTTTTATAAGGTCACTAATCCAGTAATGGTCCCCACCCTCATGACCTAGTTACTCTCAGGGTGTCCCATGTTCAAAACCATCATACTGGGGAATTAGGGCTTCAACATACAAATTTTGAGGGAAAGGAAACATTCCATTTTTAAGTATCCCTGCTCCCTCCTACACTTGGTTCTAAAGAATTTTAAGATCCTGTCAATATCAAATGAATTTATATTTATTCTTTAAAGTTGCTTTGAATAAATGATATCGTCAAGGGGGCATTTTTTGAAGTTGTCTGTAGTATACTTGGACATGTTTAAGTGAAGGCTTAGATTTATTGAGTAGACGGAATATTAAGTTCCAAGTAGTAATTGAGGTGGGGGGTAAATTACAGGCTGTTTTCTAGTACTGTATTAAGTGAAGGTTGTGCTGGTGGTTGACGAGGTGATGGGGTGGTGTTGAGAGGTGGGCAAAAATGAGTAAAGGGAGTGAAAATGTACACACTTCTAGTTTTGAAATAAGTAAGTCCGGGGATGTAATATACATCATAGTGACTACAGTTAATACTGTACTGCATGTTTAAAAGTTGCAAAGAGAATAAATCTTAAAAGTTCTTACCACAGGAAAAAATTTGTAACTGTGTGTGATGGATGTTAACTAGACTTATTATGTGATCAGTATGCCATATATACAAATATCCAAACATTTTATGGTATATCTTTGAAATAATATGGCTATATCTCAAGAAAGAATAATAAAGTAAATATTAAATCAGATAATAAAGCAAAAAAAAAAAGTGAGGGCTGTGTTGTATCAGTCACACCATATTATGAGAAAACAACTGGTTTCCAATTTTATTAGAGATAGAAGCTTAGTGTTTATTTAAAAGCAGTGCATGTGGATTATAGAATTAGAAAATACATAAAAATATAGAGAAGAAAATAGAAAACTCTGTGTCCTTGTATATGATTATTTTACAGTGATACATGCCTTTCACCTACTTGTTTGTTACAAAATGGGATAGGATACATGTGTTTATAATTTTTTCCCTGTCATTTAAATTGACTTTCAAAACATGTTTATTCTCTGTCCCCAGGGTTAGACTTTGAGGTGGCTGCGTATTTACTAAACTAAATACTCTTTAAGTATTCTTTACTAAAGACTAATGCTTATTGTAGATTCTTTCAAAAATGTTAGTAAAATCTATTGGTCTGTAAGATTCTACCTTTGGTGTCATGTTTAGACATGTGAAAACTAGTATTTTATGTTTTATTTATGGTATTTTAACAAATTTCAGTCCATCTGAAATTTATTAAGATGTACTGTATGAAGTTTGAGTATAATTTTAGAATAATTTTTTGGAGCCTGCAGTTTGTGTCAAGAACTTTGTCAGGAATAGAGAGGATCTTATCACTGATCTATTCATGCTAAATAGCACTGAGTTTCATGTTTTTTATGATAACCAAAAATCATTAATAATATGATCAATAATAATGATTGAACAGAATTAGTGAACTAACTCTGAGAATCTAGTTCACTTATATTTTAAGATACCCCTAGCTTTCTACACTTTTTTCTAGTCTTACTTCCTCAGGAAAATGTTCTAGACAAATGTTCTGTTTTGAAAGATTCCTTGTTTCATTGCTATTTGGTTTGTAATGAGAGCATACCTTGTACATTGTTAACTTACAGATGTTAAAAAATATATTATCTATATTTTTACTAATTTTGCAAATATATTTATTTTGGTCTTTCTAGAATCTGTGTTTGTGGATATCCTCGGCAACATGTAAGAAAATACAAAGGTATAAGTAGCAGGGTACCTGTTTCTTCAGGATTCATGGTGCAAATGTTAACAGGAATTTATTTTGCCTTGTAAGTTTATTTCATATACAAAGTTAACCTTTAATCTCTTTGGAAAACTATAGTCTTATTTTATTGTTACTGTATTATAATCTCAATAATCAGCATATTTTTGTGAAAATATGAATCAATATCCTAATAAGTTTTATTATTTAAAATAAATCTTTTAATATTCTAAAGAATTTGTAACCAACTAAACACTTTGTTGTCTTTAATTAAAGGACAGAATGAAAATTATTGATACCTAAATACACTCACAATTTCTTTCGTCATTACTTTTTTTTTTGCTGTAATTTCCAAATAGCATTTTTCCCTAATGAATATCTTTTTTCCATTTCCAGAAATTTTAATTATTTTCCCTAATGAATATCTTTTTTCCATTTCCAGAAAATTTTAATTATTGACATCTTAAAGTCTTTTTTATCACAAAGTTTATTATGAATATGCTGCTAATTTTTAAAATCAACGATATCTTGTTTGTTGCTTTAGGTGTTAATACTTTTCCTTGAACCTGATCTTTTACTTTATAATTCTCTTACTATATATGTTATATTCACTTGATACCCTAATTTTCCCCAGTAGATTATAAACTTCTTCCTTTTTTTTTTTTCCGTTTGGCCACACGACACAGCTTGTGGAACCTTAGTGCCCTGACCAGGAATCTAACCCACGTCCCCTGTGTTGGGGAAGCATGGAGTCTTAACCACTGGACTGTCAGGGAAGTCCTGGTTATGAGCTTCGTAACTGAAGGAAGAATTTATGATCTTTGGACCAAATCTGATCTGCTCCCTTTAAAGAAAAAAGTTTTATTGAAATGCAGTGACATTCGTTTATGTATTGTCTGTGGCTGCTTTTGTGTTACAGTGACAGAGCTGACCCCACGAACCTAAAACATTTATTATCTGGCCCTTTAGGAAAAATTTTGTTGACTTGTGTTAGACCGGTAATATTGTTCCAAAGCTCTTGGATGTTCTGATCTATTTTACTTTTTCTCTTTTTGGCTGTGTTTCTGATTGAGTAATTTCTGTTGATATGTCTTCATGTTCCTTGATTCTTTCCTTGACTGTGTTAAATCTACTAATAAGCCCACTGAGCGCATTCTTTATTTCTAGCCTTTTCATTTGGCTTTTTCTTATAGTTCCTCTCTCTGCTAAACTATCCATCTATTCATGCGTGTTGCCCCTCTTTTCCACTAGAGACTTTAATATATTAATCTTAGTTATTTCATTTCCCCCAGTAACTGTAGCATTTGAATTCGGTTCTGTTGTTCTTTGTCTCTTGACAGTGGGTTGTTTTGCTTTTGGCTTTTTGTGTGCTTTGTACTATTTGACCATCATTTTGTTCACGAGTAGAACAGTAGAGACTGAGGTAAATATTATTTATGCCTAGAAATGGATATGCCTCTTTTCTAGTATATTAGTAGAGTTATTATAGACAGGAATGAGCTGGGACTGGATTTCATTGTTGCTTAGCAGCAGCAGCAGCAGCATGGTTACCTATATCGTACCATCTACTTCAGATTCCTTTTATGTTACCTGGTACTTACAGCTGGAGAGTTTCTCCTTAATATTCTTGCTCTATCCTTTCAGCTTTTCCGGTATGTCTGTACCTCAGAGAGGGTCTCTCTCCATGTTCTTGCCTCTCCTTTAGCAGCAGAGTGCTGTTGCGTGTTTCTAAATATGTACTAGCCTGTTCGGTGGGGAGGAGGAAGTGGTATTTTCTGGTGTTTTGGTCTAGTCTCATTTCTAAGCAGGCCTTAAGTCCTTGCTTATCAGGGTAGGAGATCCTCAGTGGTCCTGACTCTCCCCTGCAGGTAGAGTTTTTTTCTTTTTCTCCCCTTCACAGCCAGAGTTGGTCTTTGCCTCTGCCCTTGGGGTGAAATGGTTTGCTGGTCTTCCCTAAAGGCTTTAAACTTTTGTTCTACTGAAAGGGTCTGGCTGGCCCTTAGTGCCTTTTCGACTGTGGTGGCCATTCTTTTCCTTCAGGCCTACACTGCCAAGAGCAGCGTTCTCTGGTTCCCTGCTTTGTGCTTAGCTTTTCTTATGAGTGCCTAAATGTGATTTTTGGAGAAGAGCTAATGAGTGGGTATGAATCCTCTTGTATCTACTTCCAGAGTTTCTGTATTCTTGTCTGGCCCACACCTGGCTTTTAGGAATTTGTTGAAAAGTTTAGCTGGATTTCTCTTACCCACCTGCATTTGTGGCCTGACTCTCCTCAGGGGCACTTGACTGCTGTTGAGTGTTGGGCTACTTGGTTGCCCTGTGACCATAGCTCCTTGTTGCATTCATGAGAAGTTATGATTTTTTAGATTACTTGGCTGTATCTTGTGTTTAGGGTGAGAGCAATGCTCCTTCCATTTTTTAGGCCTCACTTGTACTCTTGATGTAATTCACACTCTTATTTTGTTATCATATGAGGAAGCCATTATTTCCCTGTCCATTCCATCATTGAGCCAATTTTTAGAAATGGTTTCACCATATCTGAAAATTAATCCGCACACACTTTTCCCCCTAGTATCTCTGTGATACATGTAGCATATATCATATACACTTTTAACTGACTATGTGAATGCAAAGAAGTAACTACTTAGGATTCTGCAAGCCACAGTAGTTGTAGATTTTCATTAAAAACTGTGGGAGTTACAGAGTAATTTGACCATAAAGTGTTCTGAACATTATTCCAAGGTATATAATTTATTATGCTCTGACTTGCTTTGAAAGCATGAAATGCTTTGAAATGCCTAGCTTTTTGGGTACATGTTCTATAAATAGACATGTTCTTTAGAGAAGAAATGTACATCTATAAAATTTTCTGTTAATAGACTTTCAGATATAATTGAAAGGAATTCAAAGATTAAACAAATATTTTTAATGAGGGTAGAATGCTAAGAAGTGTACTAATATGATCAATTATTTTCCTCATTAAAGATAAAGTTTCTCATTATATCTTAATTCATATAGAATTAATTTAAAATAATTATACTTTACTTAATTTTATAGTTACAATGGAGAATGGGATCTAGCTCAAAAAGCATTGGATGATATTATATACAGAGCCCAGCTAGAATTATATCCAGAGCCATTGCTGGTAGGTGCCTCACTTACTTATGTAAATTTCATAATTTAAAATTTCTCAGCTTAAAACTATAAATTAAGAAGCCATTTGTAGTGCATTAATACATTATTAATACTCAATGATTCATGCTTCTGTTGTAATAGAGAACTTTTATACTTGAAAAAGGTATATATAATTTGAAATTTTCATTAAGCTAACTTCTTAGCCTGATAGTTCTTTTCATATATGTAAGAATGCTTTCTTTAACATGCTAGAGCTGCATTTATTAATTAGCATTAGGAAATATAATGTAATATTTTGGAATTTTAAATTTCATCGCATACATTTTTAACTGTGAATTTTGTTCTTACTCCTTAATTTAGAGGATTTATGTATCATGATATATCTTGGAGGAGTTATTCTTTTTAAAAACCTAGTAAAATTTAGCATCTTGTTTTATCTGAGTATAATAATACATCTATTCAATGACAGTCTTAAACTATATTTTTCCTTCTTAGGTTGCCAATGCAATACAAGCTTCGTTGCCTCACGGTGCCATGAGATCTAGTAAGGAGGGTACAAGGTGTATTCAAGTTGAGATCACACCAACTTCCTCTAGAATATCAAGAAATGCAGTAACCAGCATGTCAATAAGAGGTCACAGGTGGAAAAGACATGGTAAGAAATAAAACACTCTTCAGATTAGAGGATTGTTAGTACTATCCTCTTCTTCTCTGTACTTAAGGTGCTGTAACTTCTAAATTTAGTAAATAATATTATGGTGGCATGGAAGAAAGAGCTGTTGACCTTTAACTTTTCATTTACTATCCGTGAATGGCAGTCAATAAGAAAATAGACCCCTTATGTTACATGTATGGATGAAAATTTATTTAAATGTTGACTTGGCTTTAAATTTTATTTCAACACAATAGGATGGTAGGAAATACATGTTTCAATTATTAATATATTTTGGGTTTCTATTCACAACTGCTTGCAAATATTCCTTAATGTTCTTGATTTTTGAACTCTTTAGCAGGTATACTTCTATACTAGAATAGAACAATTATAATATAGGGACTTAAACATTTTCTTCTGAAAGTCTTAGTAAAGAATCCTATGGTATTGATCCAACTCTAGATATTTCTATATTCTGGAAGTTAATTTTCTTGCAAGATTATTTGTTTTAGTATTCGTTCTTGACTGCTTCATTTTATTCTTTAAAAATTCTACTGGAAGTTAATTCTATTTACCATGACCTTCTCAGTGCTTTCCATCACTCTACTTTCTCTCATACCTTATTTTTTATTTGATTTCTTGTTCTTTTTATAACCCTCCTCCTACCTAGAAGTTAACCACAGAATGGGAAACAAAAAGCTGCTTCTTTGCCCCAAGCAAGCATATGTATTGGTGTAAAACAAAATCCACTCTCTGTTTTCTTCTTCCTACAAACTGCAATGAAAATGGTAGCTCCTTTAGTATATTTGATAGTTCCAGTTGTCTCTATGATATCTATAGAGAAAATGCAAAAGTGCCATGATTCACTATGAAATAGAAAGTTGATAGCAGTCACCATTGTTCTACGCAGGGAATCTAGAAGGCTGTATGTCCAAAAAAAAAAAAAAAGATGATGGAATTCTCCAACTTAACCAATGATCATTTTCAATCTTTTCTTTTTTTAAAGTAGTGTGATAAATTCCTGAAGGTCCTTTAGGAAGGCACAAAAAAGTGGAAATATGTTTGCCATTATCAAGGCAAATTCTGCTGTTGTTTAAAATATAGGGTCTAAACATACATCAGTTTCTTCAGTGAAATTTATGCTACAGTTTGACTAGATTACAAATAGAAAGTCATTTAATTAGATATCACCATGTTACCCTAGAGGTCAGTTTTTTGTTTGGGCACTAATAGGTGAAAATAGGCACAGAGGCGATGAACCAGATCATATGGATCCATTGTGGCCATAATTGCTCAAAAACTACCACTACAGGAAATACAAGGATGAATTTTAATTCCTTTTCCACTGTTGCTTCTTTCTATTTAGGTGGACATATTGGGAACTAGGGGGGAAAAATATAGGTCTTGTAGTTAAAAATGTGAAATATTGAAGTTTTAATGCTTAATTGTATTTGTATATATGTACATGTGAAAGAGAAGATTTGCATATGTATCCATAAATGCATTTAACGAAATAAGATGTATACCCAGCAATAAAATAGAAACCATTTTTTCAGAAATATTGTATAGCAGTAAATTACCAAAACAAGAAAAGACTACTTGAATATATTGTATGCACTAGATTCTTACATATCTTCCAGATTTTATTTTGGCTACCACTTGAAGGGTTGGCACAGTGTCTTAAGGCTCCAGCCTCATAGGCTCCAGCCTTTCTTACTACATTTATTCAACCTTCACAACTCTAGCACTTGGGCAACTCCTATTTATGATAACAAAAAAGTCAAGGATGAGGATTTAGAAGAGAATGCACTATGAAAAGCAAGTCAGATGCATGTAGCAGAAACAATATAGCTTAGTCTTGTTGACCATTCATCTTCAGTGTGAATTCTGTTTATCCAGTGGACTCTAAAATATTCCTAGGCCAAGGTCCTTGTTTATCTCCACAGGTAGATTACATTCTCCCTTTTTAGAGCAGTCTTGGCTTTCCTTCCTAGAGCAGTATTTTTCATTGTTTTGCTGAGTTGAAAGCCTTTCCGTTTTCTATCACCATGGTCCTGATTCCTATCTGAACACCTCATCATTGTTCTGGCTCTAGCTGATACTGGCTTCTTGTTGGGAAGATAGGTATCTTTACTATAGTTATTAAATATGTAGATAATTCTCAATTTGTAAATGGATTTTTAAATTAAATGTGTTTATATAGATTATGTTTATTATATTCACATATGAGTTATATATAAATTATAATGAATTTTATTTATACATTAATTTTTACAGAAACAATGTAAAAGGGCCTGTGGATTCCAGGGTGATCCACAAAAGACTTTCTGTCTCATAATGGTTCTAAAGCATAGCACTGTAGACTGTAAGGTTAGTTTATGACTATGTGAAAACACATTCAGAGTTTGTTTCTAGAACGCTAAATGTGTTTTGTGTTCCACCTATATCTGTATCATTCCCTTCCAACACCAACCCTCCCAGAAGGAAGGATTTCTTCTCAGACCCTGAACTGTATCACATGGTAGGAACATGGAATATGCAACTTTAACTCAGTGATGATGAGGGTTGGGGTAGGAGAAGGGACATGAAACATGAATGTTAAGGAATATTTTTTTTTCTCCTTGCTTCTTCCCTTGTTATTGCCAATGCTGGGAAAGAAGAAAGCAGTTGTTCTTTTTCTTTTTTCTTTTCTTGGATCTCTTCCCTTTTTCTTCTTATTTTAAAAATGAGATATAATTGACATGTAACATAGTTTCAGGTATACAGACAGGCATCAATATATGAATACATTGTGAACTGATCAGTAAAGTAAATCTAGTTAATATGCATTTCCACACATAATTACCTTTTGCCCTATCATAATGAGAACTTGTAGGATCTACTCTCTAAGCAACTTTTAAAATACACCATACAGTATTATTTTTAACGAATAATCACTATGCTGTACATTACATCCCATGACTTATGTTTTTATAACTTGAAGTTTGTATCTGTTGATCATTTTCACCCATTTCACCCACTACCATTTCCCACCTCTGTTCTCTGTATCTAGTTCAGAGTTTTTGTTTGTTTTTTATATTTCACATATTAGGAAGCTCACATGGTATTTGTCTTTCTCTCTCTGACTTATTTCTTAGCATAATTCCCTTAAGGTCTATCCATATTGTTGCAAATGACAGGAGTTCCTTCTTTTGTATGAATAAATAACCTATCACATTTTCATTATTTATTCATTTGTTGATGGATGTTTAGGTTGCTTCCATATTTATGTCTTTCTTTATTGCCTCTCTTCTTTTTTCTCCATTTTCCATCCTAGCTGGGGAGAAAAGGGGCAGGAGTAAATAAGGTTTCCGAAGTGGTCAGTCAGAATTTTCTTTTTTTTTACATCTCCCTATTTCATTAAAAAATATAGGTAATTAAGCCATATAAATGTATTTGTTTGTTTGCATAGCTGAGTCACCAAAAATTGCTCATGCAAACAAATACATTAAATTGGAGCACTTAATCACATATTTTCTTTTTCTTGTTTGTAACAACAAATAAAAAGTATCTTTACAGCTAAAACCAATTCATATTTTAGTATGACATTAAGTTTGAACATTTTTAATCATTTGCATTCAAAAGTTTTTTTCTGTACTCTTTTTGAATATTTCAGTATTCTCTGAAGCTTCCCAAAGTTAAGAATTTATCTATAATTTATATATATATTAATGGAAAGCATTCTTTTGGAAAACAAAAAATTGCTTTAGCTTTAGCATTTCCACACATTTCAGAACATATATCTCTTGCCATGACCTTATTATTGTTAAATAACAACCCAAATTTCTAGAGTTATATTTTGGCAATTTCAATTTTTAAATTATTATTATTATTAATAGATTTTATTTTTTCAAGAGCAGTTTTAGGTTCACAACAAAATTGAGTAGAAAGTACAGGTTCCTATATACCCTCTGACCACTACCCTTTATCAACATTCTTTATCCTCCCAACAATCAACACTCCAAGCAAGAGAGATGTTGCAAGGCCCTGTCACTCTAATTTTGATGAGACAGTGATTAAAGAGAATGATTTTTAAAGAAAAGTTAGTTTCTGCTGATGTATTATTTTGGAGAGACCATGTTTGACCATTGGCATCTTTGCCTGATTTTCCCCACTTTTCATTTAGTTTCTTTGATATTGTACTGATGAGGCATAACTTAATGCTGTGTTTTCAGACTTTTGAAATTCTGTGTATAAATTTTTGAGAAAGTTTTAATGAATTTATAATTCCATGTCAATACATATGTTTGGAAACTAAAATTATAATGTAGAATTGCTGCTTTTGACGTTCAAGGGTCATAGTTTCATAATTAATAGCTTTATTTATATATATTATTCATTCTTTCAAACATACTGTGTTTTACTTAGTGTGTAATTTTTAAACCTATATTTTCAAGCCACTTACAGATTGAGGGCTATTTAGAAGTCATAATTTGAAAGTAAAATGCAATTAGAGAATGATAATAACAGAAAAAAGATTTTTAAAAGCATTAAGTAAGGTAAGAGAAGAATGTGAGTAGATTATGACCATAACAAGAATCAAATGAAAATTCCAGTAATAAAGGTAAAACTGTGAAATAATTAATTTTTTTAATTAATAATAAAAATGCAATTTTATTTTCTTAAATGCTTATTACTTTTAAAAAACAGAGCTAAAAGAAAAGCTGAAGGTATTTCTTTATAATAATGCTTCTTGTCTATAGTTATTCTTAAATGTTGCTTCTGAAGCTGTTTTCATTGTCTACCATTTCAGCTATGAGTCCTATTTCTTAAATCCCTGAATAATTCTCTACAATTTATACTTATTTATTTCCTTGTACTTTTCCATTCCTTCTCCTCTTCCAGAGCAAATTTAATTTCTTTTTTTTTTTTTGTCTGTTTCCCCACCACCACCATTATGACTCACTCTTCCATTTTTTAAAATTATCTATACTTGGAACAATGCAATCAACTTTCCTCCTTTCTTTTAAAATGGTATTGAAATACCCATTCATAGAAGTCCCCTAACTAAGTTATAGTTGCAAATAATGAGTACTTACAATTTTTGCCAGCTTGTTATCAGCTGAAGTCTTATCTAGTGAAATCCTAATTTTTTATTACTTCCTACCATTTTCCACTAGTACATTTGTGATATAAATGAGACAAGTCAGTGAAAAGCATTTTGGTATGTTTTAAAACACTACATAAAGCCTGATTGTTTATTAATTAAAAACTATTTGCTTTATTTTATTAACTGCACAATAGTATTCTTGATAAGCTTTTATTAGCAAGCTTGCTATTCAAATGATCCTGTGATTGATTAACTCTTTCATTGACTTTCCTCAATTTGAGACAAACATGTTGAGTTTGAGTATATCAGACAAAAAATATGTGATACATATATGATACAATATGTGATACATATCTGATATAATAGTAACAATCAGTTTAATGATATTTTTTAAATTTCTATAACCCTGAAGTTTAGTACTCTAACTCATATTATCTGACATTTATATCACCATTACAGAAATATATCACATTACAGGAAGGATTTTTTAGAATGTTGTTTCAATACCTGCTGTCTGCATTCCAAATTCACATGTAAATAGAATATATTGAACTTATATTCTCATTTATGTACAATTAGAGCTGTTTGCAACAAGTAAGTATAACAGTAAAAGTGATATTTATAGTCTAGATTCTTTCAATTTTGTCCTACTTTTGGTCCTGGCACATGTTAAGTGATTTATTTTTATAATATTGAATTTCATTATTTTGACTTAGGAGATCCAAGAGTACAAAGCTTTAGATAGTAGAAAAGAATTGAGGGACTTCCCTGGTGGTCCAGTAGGTAAGACTTCACCTTCCAATGCAGGGGGTGCAGGTTCAAGCCCTGTTCAGGGAGCTAAGATTGCAAATGCCTTGTGGCCAAAAGAAATCCTTCAAAACATAAAACAGAAGCAATATTGAAACAAATTCAATAAAGACTTTAAAAATGGTCCACATCAAAAAAACCTGAAAGAACGATGTCTATTTTTAAGCCTTCTTAGTGATATCAAATCAGTACCCTGAGAATTTTAGAGTATTTAGTTAATTATATGGAATGTTTATTATATGGCTTCCCTGGTGGCTCAGAGGATAAATCGTCTGCCTGCAATGAGGGATACCTGGGTTCTATCTCTGGGTTGGGAAGATCCCCTGGAGAAGGAAATGGCAACCCACTCCAGTATTCTTGCCTGGAGAATCCCATGGACAGAGGAGTCTGGTGGGCTACAGTCCACGGGGTCGCAAAGAGTCAGACACGACTGAGCGACTTCACACACACACATGGAATGTTTATGTGAAAAATGAAGCACAATACAGTTCACATAGATTGGATCTAAAGAAAGTGAAGTTTCATGTTGTTACATTTCCAGCATTAAGTTTCTATTTAAAGGATATTAAGGTATTTAAATGAGTTTAAATTATGCCAGAATTCAAAGATAAACTATGATTATGTTTTTTTAAATGACCAAAAAAATGTGATTCATTTCAATTTGCTCAGAGGTTTAGTACTAACTTATTAGATGAGAAAAGAAATGGAATAATAGAAAAGATGCAGTTCATGTTGGAAAATAGTTTATTTAAAACCATTTATTTTTAAAACCTGGTTATTGATTTTTAAAATGTTAATAAATTTCTATTATATATTAATAAAAATAGAGTAATAACTTTCTAATGAACAAATCTGAATAATTATAAAAGATATACTTTAGTTAAATATCATTAAAAATTATTTAAAACATTTAAGCTGGTCTTTCTAGATAGTGCAGAAGGTAAATGCCATAAATCTTGGAATGAAACATTTATTTTGTGAATCAGATTTTATGATTTTATGTGTAAATCATTTGGGGAAAAACAAAGTTGCTGATAATTATAAAAGCATTTTGAAAAATGCAGAAATGGTAATTTTAAATTCAAAAGTAGCAAACTTTAATGAATTGGCTATTGGAATTCTGCATTTGCAGTTAGATATTTATAATACTTATGTTTTTATTTTAAAAGTTGTTTATACTTATTAAAGAAATTTAGAAAAGAAATCATTTTGAGAAACTCTATTATTTTTAGATTCTAAAATGCTATTTGAGGAGCAAACTTTGCTTTCCTGATGTAGATGGTAAAACATTTGGACCAAAAATAAGCATTTCCTTCTGACCAGACTTAGCATTGCATGAATTTTAACTGACATTTTTGATATTGACCTTCTATTCATGAAAGACAAAATAACATATTGGGCAATATTAGGTGACACAAGGAAAAAGGACATATTAACCAGAGAACTGAAAAACAATTGACATATGTGAAATTAGACTTAAAGAGAAAGATAGTAGTCTTAGAATGCTGGCCAACTTTAGATGAAAACAAAAAAATCTTAATTTATTTCTAGATAAAATAAAGTAAAATAATTTTCTATACAGAGAAGCAGGGTATTTAAAATTATTGGTCTTATGAGACAGAAACGGTTGTTTGTAAACGATTATGTTCTACATTTTTTACTAAGGAGGCCTTATATAATTCTTGTTGTAGTTAAGGAACTTATTTTTTATTTTGTTATTTATTATTGAGCTCTACCTCTTCCCCCCACCTTTTAAGTAGCATTTGGTGCACACTCCAGTACTCTTGCCTGGAAAATCCCATGGACGGAGGAGCCTGGTAGGCTGCAGTCCATGAGGTCGCTAAGAGTCGGACACGACCGAGCGACTTTACTTTGACTTTTCACTTTCACGTGTTGGAGAAGGAAATGGCAACCCACTCCAGTATTCTTGCCTGGCGAATCCCAGGGACGGGAGCCTGGTGGGCTGCTGTCTATGGGGTTGCACAGAGTCGGACACAACTGAAGCAACTTAGCAGCAGCAGCAGAAGCAGTACATGGAGAAAGAAATAAGATTTTATAGGTAGTTTCGTAGTAGATATTCCTTATCTGTTTTTGGCCTGTCTGGTTATGAGGAACTTTAATCATGAAGGACTCACCTGATCCAGCAGCAGTATTGCATTTCTCACAGAGTTTTTTTGTTTTAATACTTGAGACTTAATAAAGATGACAGAAAAAGTTACTGAGAGTGATTGAATCTACCTCGATAAGGAGAATTATAAAAACAAGTTAAAGACTTGACTATTCTTTACTTAAGAAAGTGGATAATATTTCCTAACCAGTGTGTCCATAAATAAATTGTTGTGGTCCAGACTGTGTTTTTCTGTGTAACCCAGGCTGCTCTCTTATCTGGAAATTCTTCTGGCTTCAGGACTAAGATTACTAAATCTCAGTCTTCATTCATGTCCGTGCTCAGAGTGCAGCACCTTCTTAACTGCCAGCACCTTATTCTGTGGTTCTATGTCAGTGCTCTCCTTTCCTCTAATCTGCCTTGCAAATCTGTGGATTTTTACATTGCTGTTTTTTCTAAACCAGGACACACTTTGTGCTCAATATTTTGTGTAAAATGTGACTTCTTTAATAAAGAATGCTTATAGAGTACCCAAGTAATTTATCTCTATACTTGTCAATAGCTATCTATTTCAGTCAGAACAAAGTCTAAGCTCTAACATTATGGCATAGGTGGCCCTAGTGACACCTTACCTCCCACTGTGACCTCACTTGAAGACCACTCTCACCTTTCCTTCTAACCTTTCAACCCACTAAGACATTTCTACCTTGGGGGCTTTATAGTAGCAATTGGGGACGTTTGAGCTGAGCTTTGATGATTTTGAGAAGAGTCAGCTTAAACTGTCTTCCTCCAGACTGTTGTGTGCCTGCTAAGTCTCTTCAGTTTTGTCTGACTCTTTGCCACCTTATGGACTATTAGCCCGCCAGGCTCCTCTGTCCATGGAATTCTCCAGGCAAATTGAATACTGGAGTGGGTTGCCATGCCCTCCTTCAGGGGATCTTCCTGATCCAGGGATCAAACCTGCATCTATTACGTCTCCTGTGTTGGGAGACAGGTTTTTTACTGCCAGCACCAAGATTATTGTGTAGTCAGTGCTTTTTCATCATTCGGATCTCAGCTCAAACATCCCTTCCTCAAAAAGTTCTTCCCAGACTGTCCATCTAAAGTCTTCTTTACTACCCTGCTTACTCTTTTCCATTATTCATGTCTTCATTGTATTTTCCACTATCTAAAATTCTCTTGTTTGCTTAATTCCCGTTTGTGAGGGCAGTGTCTTTGTCTGGTTGGCCACTGTATCCCCAGAGTCTAAAACAGTGTCTGGTACATAATAGGGGCTCAGTAAATTGTTGAATGCATGAATGAGTGAATAAATGATAAATTTATACTGTAGACTGAGCAATTTCTTTTTTCCTTATTTTATTGAAAAACAGTGCAATAACATGATAGTAAACTGGGTAGAGGAATATTCACTTATAGTCCTGGTACTTAAAAAATTGACGTTTTACAGTTTTTTTCCATATGTATATGTATTTTTCATAGTTATACTCTTTAAATTATTTTTTATATTTTGCTTTCTTCAGTTAGGCTTGTCCAATATTTTCCCAAGTTCTCCTAGTGAGTCCCGTTATTTAAATGGCTACATAATATTACATTGAGCTGATATTCCATCATTTACTTAACCATTTCCTTAATATGCTAAATAATTTGTTTCTAGCTTTTTGCTATTATAGATAACACTGCAATGAATAGCTTAATGAATATAGAAAACATTTGTCTTCCATTGAATAGAATACATTTTAAACTTTAAACTGACAGGATAGTATGCAATTGTTCAGGTATTTTATGACTCTTAAAATATATCTTATAAAAGAATGTGTATAACTTTCTTCTGGGGTCTACTCTAAAATACTTGTCTTTATTGATGTCAATAATTGTATGATACAGATATTTGAGGTACAGATTTTGATTGATTTTGCAAATAAATTTGCAAGTGCCTTAGGGCATAACCAGATTCTTTTTTTTGTTTTTTTCCAGATTCCTTTAGACTTGTGAATCAGTCTGGGTATAGATTTGTGTAAATTCTGTGAATAATAAATTGTTCATTTATTTAAATTATCACTTTCAGTAAAAAGGGGAACTATGAAAAAATAAAACCTAAAGCTCAAATGAAGAGTTTCATGAGCAACATAATGGAATAGATATTTGAGATTCTAAAACTGTATATGAGAGAAATCACAACTTTTCATAATCAGCTTTAATGATATTTGCAATTTTTTTTACCTTTTTCCCCCTCTCAAAGCCAGAAGACATTTTGTAGGGAGAAACGATGCCCTTAACTCTCCTCATTTCTGTATATGGAGAGAAGGTGACCTATTTATAGAGGTTATACAAATAAAATATTCTCTGAGAAGTTTTTATTTGGATGTTTTTTGAACTTTTCGAATTATTTGAAGTCAAATGTAAGTATTGTTTTTTATAGGTATAGAACAGTCATGACACATTTTGCATAAAATTTTAAGTTCTGGGCTTTTAAGCAGATTCTATTTTCTTATGCATTTGTATTCCCTTAAAACATCTCCTTTATAGTCTTTTTCAAAAAAGAATAATTCTTAACTATCTATGTTATCCTCTGGATAGACTTAAAACTATAGACTTAAAAATAACTTTCTGATGTGAACAATCATTTTTTTAAACCTACCTTTAGAGGCAGATACAACACTTTTCTAAAACAAAGAGCCTATGTTTTTCTTTGCCATCTAAAAATTCTTTTAAGCTATATGATATTTTTTTGTTTTATCAAGTCAAGTAACACATTCTCACCTTTCTCATGTCTTTTCTGTGTTCTTTCAACTTTATTTAGGGCTTCCCTAGTGGCTCAGCAGTAAAGAATCTGCCTGCAGTGCAGGAGATGTGGATGTGGATTCAATCCCTGGGTTAGGAAAATCCCCTGGAGAAGGAAATGACAACCCACTCCAGTTGGTTTCTTGCCTGGCAATCCCATGGACAGAGCAGCTTGGCGTGCTACAGTCCATGAGGTCGCAAGAGTCAGACATGACTTAGTGACTAAACCACCACCACCACACCTTGATTTATTCTAATAATAATTTCATCTCATAACTGGAGATTCGTTCAACTTATCAAACAAATTTTATTGGGCACTTACTTAATGCAAGGTACTTTCCTGGGAACAAGGTATACAGCAGTGACCAAACAAGAATCCCTGACGTCTTGGAGCTTCCATCTGGTAGATACGATAAATAAATAATTGTAGGTTAGAAAGTGATGAAGTGCTAAGAAGAAAAACAAAGTAGGGAAGAGAGTGTATGAAACGTGGGTAATATTGAAACTCGATGGGATGATCAGGGGAGATTTCATTGAGAAGGGTAGTTTTGAAAAAAGACCTGAAGGAAGTAAGAAGGTGAGCTATGTAGCTATGTGGGGAAGAGCGTTCCAGGCCTAGGGAATAACAAGACCAATAAGTAGTTGTGTGTAGGAGGAGTGGGTCACAGAATTATATAGGGAAGAAGTTGGAGAAATAAGAGAAAGATCATGTAACAGATGTTTGTTTTTTTTGTAATTATCTTTCTTTATCCTATAATTGTCCTGAGAAATATACTTCTTTTATTCCTAGGTTTTCTTTCTGTGAATTTACTTTAATAAACAGTTTATAAATTTTGTGGTTTTTACCATTTTTGAGTGATAATATACATAAATTGGGGCTTCCCAGATGACACTAGTGGTAAAGAATCTGCCAACCAGTACAGGAGATGCAAGACGTGGGTTTCAATCCCTGGGTCAGAGAAATCTCCTGGAGTAGGAAGTTTTCTAGTATTCCTGCCTGGAAAATTCCATGGACAGAGAAGCCTGGCAGGCTACAGTCCATGAGGCCACAGAGAGTCGGACATGACTGTGTGACTAAGCACACATAAATCTATTAAAGATTTTTGCCTGTGGAAGAACATATTTCATTTACCACTTAGCATTTAATTAGATGATTTTTAAAAATTAGTATTACTGTTTCTTAGCCTGCAGATCTTTACATTTCCCCAGTAAATGTGATTACTAACCCAACTGCCTTGTGCTATTTTATATAATATTCTTGTCATTTCTAGTTTTTCTTGCAAAATTCTAAATTTTCACCATTGCAGCAGCATTTTCACTGATGTCTTTTAAAAAATAAAACCAATTTAAAACATAAATTAACCTTGACTCTGACTTCTTTAGGTTTTCTTAGAGATTTATTTTATCTTGCTCTGTGTTCAAAGTAAATTGTTTGCTTTCTATGAAATGACCAGGAATCTAGGCAAATAAGATTTTTTTTTAATTAAAAAATGTTTGTCAGAGAATATTTAACTCAAATTGACATTAATGAATTGAAGAGTTAGTATTTATAGTATGTTAGAATGGAAATTTGATGTCAACAAAAGATTCTACGGTTTAGGTCCTCCAAACAGTAGTTGTTGTAACTGTTTCTGATCTTCAGTTTCCTTGTCTGTAAATGGGAATCAAAATGCCTGCTTCCAGAGGCACACCAGCACATTGTTTTGAGAATATAATTGAATAATACATGTGAATGCTTTCAAGAAAACTATTAAGTGCCAATCAGTGTGGTAGCTTTGTTTTCTATTCTGTTAGGTCACTTATGGTTATCTTTTAAAGTTTTGTTAAATTTTAGTAATCATTGGCTTTGTTAAAATTTGGATAAGAAACCAATTTATAATTATTTTGGACTAGTAAAATCTAACTGAGGTAAATGCCAGAGGCCACTGCAACCGAGAGTAAAATCAGCATGGCACTTGGTCACTTGGGTGACAACCAAGACTTGTCCATTTATGTTGTAGAAGCAGTTTCACAAAGAACTATTAACAAGATCACTGCTGCTGCTGCTGCTAAGTCACTTCAGTCGTGTCCGACTCTGTGCGACCCCAGGGATTTTCCAAATCCCATGGATGGAGGAGCCTGGTAGGCTGCAGTCCATGGGGTCGCTAAGAGTCAGACACGACTGATCGACTTCACTTTCACTTTTCACTTTCATGCATTGGAGAAGGAAATGGCAACCCGCTCCAGTGTTCTTGCCTGGAGAATCCCAGGGACGGGGGAGTCTGGTGGGCTGCCGTCTCTGGGGTCGCACAGAGTCGGACACGGACACAACTGAAGCAACTTAGCAGCAGCAGCAGCAATGATCCTGTTAATAGATCTTCGTTGTGAAACTGCTTCTACAACATAAATGGACAAGTCTTGGTTGTCATCCAAGTGACCAAGTGCCATGCTGATTTTACTCTCAGTTGCAGTGGCCTCTGGCATTTACTTCAATTAGATCTTACTTGCCCTCACTTTGAAGACAGCTTTTAGCAATGGGGAATGGGCTTATTTAGGAATTCTGTCAGGGAAGCTGAAGCAGCAGTGTGTTAAACATTAATACCTCACTGATATCCTCTGGCCAGTTTAGGAAAGGATTTCATTTAGGGTATATGCAGTCAAAAGTTTATGAAGTGCTGCTGCTGCTAAGTCACTTCAGTCGTGTCCGACTCTGTGCGACCCCAGAGATGGCAGCCCACCAGGCTCCCCGTCCCTGGGATTCTCCAGGCAAGAACACTGGAGCGGGTTGCCATTTCCTTCTCCAATGCATGAAAGTGAAAAGTGAAAGTGAAGTTGCTCAGCAACCCCATGGACGGCAGCCCACCAGGCTCCTTTGTCCATGGGGTTTTCCAGGCAAGAGTACTGGAGTGGGGTGCCATTGCCTTCTCCGTATGAAGCACTAGGTAATTGGAAAATTAATATGCCAACATATTGACCTACCAGCCCAGGGCAACATGAAGCTTTGAAAACCCTTGGAGGTGCATATTGCTGCTCGGTAATGGAGTACTCAGGGCATCCATCTTTCAGAATTTGCCACACATTGGTCATGTGGGAAATTTATAAAACCCTAATTCCCAGGTCATAGCTCATACTGTTTAAATCAGAATGTTAAGGGTGAAAGCCAGGCATCAGTAGTTCTTCAAGATGCTCAGCAAAGTGGGGACCCATAGGAATATGTGGCTCGGCCTCCATTCTTCTACCTGTTATTGTTTCACATGCTGTAGCACCATTCACAGAGCTCGATGTTCTATCATGAAACATATTTGAAAGTATTGGGTAACATCACTCACTCAGATTTGTGTTCTACATTTTTAAAGAGTGCATACTGTTTTACATAGTCTTATGTTGTTTTGAACTTTAACTTTCATTACTGGTCCATGGTAGATATATTCATGTTATTTTTTTCCATCTGTTACAGATATTTCCTTGACAACTTTAAATGAACCATGGCTTTGTGATTTGAGACACAAAACAATGTCTACAAGTTTTAACTATTTAGGAGTTTCATTGTTTCAATTACAGATTACCATTTTCAGAATAATGGACCAATAGCCACTTTGATTTTACAAATCCATTTTTATTTATTTCCAGTTTAGTAACGAACTGTTACACGTTAGCCTAAATTTATGGAATTAGTATGTCTGAAGGAATAGACTTTAATTATATCACACCTGCATTAATATTTACTAATATACAAGATGATTGGTGTGTGAAACAAAAACTTTACCTATAGTACTAACCATGATATAAGTGAATAAGCATTTTTCCAACGTCATGGTTTATTAAGGCAGACTTAGTATAATCTAATTAAAATGATTATGCAAGAATTCCTAAATGGCTTGGTTCCTCATGTTGACAGGAAGGAACTAGAGTTTTGGCTGTAAATCCTTGAAAACTTGCGTAAGGCTTGACATAAGTTCAAGTGGTCACAATATTATCTTAAAATAGTAAAAATTCTAAGTTATAAAAAAATTTCTGTTTCACAGTCCATGTCAAATGTGTGTGTGAAAAAATACAGAACATAAAATGATGCTCTGAGTTTTTTCATTGTCATTTGAAATTAAAGAACACGACCCCATTTCTCCAGTACTGTCAGAGTATTGTAAATTATGGGAGTTCCATCAGGGCATATATTTGGCTTAATACTTAAAATTCAGTCGTCCAATTTTTGTTTTGGATCGTTTGCTTTTCTTGCTTTGCATTTTTGTTTTGTTTTGTTTTCAGCCATCATTTTGTCTTATCATCTTCAATTCTAGAGCAACCTGACAACAATAATGATACTACTGAATTGGGCATCCTTGTCATTCCTGAGATTAGTGTCACAAATGTGGCCGGAGAGAGAACCGGGAATGGGGAAAAAGGCAGAACACTAGGAGAGATTGATGCCCAGCATATACAGGGTGTACAGGAAACAGCCACAGATCCTAGAACTGAGAGCAAAGGCTTGCCAGAGATCAGGAGGCAAAAATCTGTAAGAAAAATGATGGAGGATGGAATAAACTCACCTGGCAGAGTGCAGTTTTAGCAGAGCACTTTATAGCTGCACTCCAAGGTATTCATGGCAAAGGGTCACTGCTGCATGTTTTAGGCAACAATTGCACAGCCACAAAAATTTTGCATGTCGTCTAATCTAAATGCATGAATTATGTACTACAGTTTCTCAATGACTTAATGCTCTTTGGAATGGTCATATCTATACTGTCTCTGAGTAAATTGTTATGAAAATGAGGCAGAAAATGGCTTCCAGAATAATTTACTGCTTGTGTTTTGAGATCTAAAATTACTTTTTTATCCTTGTATTTTTGCCATCTTTGATATAGAAGATAATGTATAAAGAATTTTAACAAGTTTGTGGTTATATTTATGGTCTATATATTTTTCTTTTAGTAAGAAAATCTAGAATATGCAGTGCAACCTTGAAAAAAAGTCTTTAAACTATTTTAATAACTTTTTTTTAAAGTGTTTTGGTATAATCTTTGACTTTACACTGCTTTGCTATTAGGGGAGAGTTTACCCCCTAGTTTTACTGTGTGGTATTTTTCTAATTGTCTCTGATCTTTGCATGAATAGTAATAAAACTTTTCTAAAAACACAGTGGGGTGTGGCTTATGGCATGCTTTTTTATTTAATATACTTTAAATTATTCTAATTTTAATGATAAACTATTGACATTTTATAGAATGTTTTGATTTATCCTTTGATTTTGGTCAATAGTCTGTTGCTTTACATATTATGCTAAAATTATTCTAAAATTTATTTAAAGTATATTTGATTTGGTATTAATCATGAAAAAAAAGAATTACTGAAAATGTTTAATATTAATTAACCCTTGTTATTTCTTTGTTTAGAAAATACAGAATTAACAGGTCAAGAAGAACTGATGGAGATATCCGAAGTTGACGAGGGATTTTATTCCAGGGCTGCCTCTAGTACCAGCCAATCGGGTTTATCAAACATTAGTCAAAATTGTAGTAACAAGACAAGTATAGGAAAGACTCAGAGACGGTCAGGAGGAAACAAAACTGGAGGAAAAGAGAAAGAAACTACAGGGGAGTCTTGCAAAGATCACTTTGTTCGAAAACAAACGCAGAGAGCCCAAAGTGAGAATCTTGAGCTTCTCTCCTTAAAGAGACTTACGCTGACAACCAGCCAATCTCTGCCTAAACCTTGCAGTCATGGTTTGGCTAAGACTGCCGCCAGTGTTTTCAGTAAATCCTTTGAACAAGTCAGTGGTGTCTCAGTCCCGCATAACCCGTCATCTGCTGTCGGCTGTGGGGCTGGGACAGATGCCAATAGGTTTTCTGCTTGTAGTCTCCAAGAAGAAAAGCTGATATACACTTCTGAAAGGACTGAACTTCCAATGAAGCATCAAGCAGGTCAGCAGAGACCTCCTAGTATTAGCATTACTTTGTCCACAGATTAATTTGTAAGGGTTTCCTCATGTAAGCAGTGAATCTGGAAATACAACTTGGCTTCTTCACGCAAGTTCCCAGGGTCGTCTTTCATCCCTGCTCCTGACGGGAGCCCTGATGTCTTAAATTCTGATGGCTGCCTTGACTTTATGAAGGGAATAATGTCTAGGTTGTAGTTAAGTTGAAATATGTTTTTGCTATTTCTTGGGTTGTATTTTTTCCCCTTGGCTTGAGTCTTTTTTTTTTTTTAATCTTGTTTCTGTTGCCCTAAGATTGACATTGTGATAGTACATTTTGACAGGTTGTGTGATCAGGTTGGTTACATCTCCTGTAAGGTTGTGAATCTTTTTCTTTAATAACTCCTATTTTGGTAGCTATATGTTTGGCCTTCAATGTAAAGGGAATCCATGTATGGAAACTGTTTTTTCAAGAATGAGGCTAGGTACAACTCCAAGAATTTTACAGCTGGCTGTTTAGGAAGCCACTCTGAAAAACAGGCATGTGAAAAAACAAAAATGATTCCTATGAAAAGTGCCTGATAAAAATGTTTGTAGCCAGATCATCTTGAAGATTAGTAGAACAGTAATATAAAGCACTAGAAAATGCCTCATAACTCAGTACCCTAAAATATTATGTGATTCCAGGGAAAGGGAAGAGGAATTGCCATCATTTATTTGGAACATTTTATATAAAAAATCAGGTTGCAAGTAGATGTGTTATTTTGAAGTGTTTGATCTGGATTTAGCAGGTGAAAATCCTTTTCAGTTCCTAAGGTGTAATAGGCCATAAAGCTGGCTTACCCTGCTGCTGGATTTTGGAAATACTGCTTAGTTTGGATTCCCATAATTGAGAGCACACATCATTGAAGACTTCACTGTAAATTTTGTACCTCAGCTCTAAAGATAGCAGTGTTCACCATATTGAATGGTTTGTCTACAAATGAAGGAAATTAGGTAAATTTTTCATCTATTAAATATCATTGAAAGAAAATAAAAATAGTGAAACGTGGACTAAAGACATTTATGTACTAACTAATGTAGGTCATTTATGTTTGTGTTCTTAAATTTAAATTTTTAAATATGAAAAATATTGAATGTGTTTCTTGTTTTTTGAACAGGCCTATTTTAAAAGTTCTTGTTAAGATACGAAGAATAATCAGTATAGTTGCCCCCAGCCAAAAAACAAAAACAAAAAGCTAATTTAACAGAAGCTGAACAAACTTGTATGTAGCTATAGAGGATCGTGTGACCTCCAGATGGATGTAAAAATTTTGATATTTGCTAGTGGTGATAATTTCAGCTATGGTGAGGTTCCTTTTAAATCAAGTAGGCTTAGTTATAATCTAGAGTAAGAGAGAAAAAAGCAGGGTTGAGAATGAGAGAGTAAGTTTACTGGGGAGGAAGACCTAGGAAGCTGTCCCTTTTTCAGTGGTTAGTACACAGTTTTCCTTATTCATAGTCCTTAGCTATAGCCACACAGAAAATGCTAGTTTTCATCTTGTACCTGTTTATGCAGAGCTCAAATATGTGAAAAAGTTGTATGTCTTGAAGACTGCTAAAGTATTTACAGTATGAATACAGTTTTGACTGTAACTACTTTGGCTGTTGTTTTAAATCTAATTTTTCAAAAATCATTAACTAGTTTTCATTGAGTAATCCTAAATAAAATATGGTTTTTAACATAAGTGAACTTGATATTTTTAGTTCCAGTGGTAGAAATGAAGTAAGATCTATTGGCATACATTATAGTTAAAAAAAAAAAGTCAAGTCAACTGGACAGTGAAAGTTGACAAAATATTAATGTACTGAGAATCCTGTGTTCAATTTAAATCCTGTGTACAATCACTGTGAATTTCCTGTTGTCTTTTTGTAATTCTTTAACAAAGAATTTTTCCTAGGCATAGCTGCTAACAATCTTAATAGTCTTTAATAGTCTTAAGAACTAATTTAAAAGATTGGCATTGGAAGCAAGTTAAGGTGCTTAGGAAATGTAGAAGGTTTTTGGGAAACATTAGTTTGAGGACACATTAGCCAGCACAAATAAGAGATCAGGTTTTAATGTTCAGCTGTTGTAATGGAACCTCATTTTGGTATTATTCTAGATCATTGTGGTCTGAGGAGCAGTAAGGAGCATTGGCAGAATTTCAGAGCCACCTTAGATCTACTGAATCATAACCTGCCTTTTAATAAGATCTCAAGTGATTATTATGCACATTAAAGTTTGAGAAGACAGTATCAAAGCGCAAACAAATTACTTACCTAATATTTAGAATTCTCAGTGGTCTCACAACCCTAGATCAAATATGTTGGATACTATAATCTTCACTGTTTTTAACAGCTAATTAATTTTTTATAGTGTTGACTCACTTAAGTCCCCTAATTCTAAATCTTTAATGAATCCCATTTGTTTTTACAATAAAAATGGTTAACATTTTGTATTTTTTTGATAACTAAAAATGGAATCAGAGCTCTACAGTTTTAAGTATGAAAAGGGTACCACCCTTTTATACAGTGCACAGCAAATCTGCATGTGTTTATTCTTTTAAAAACCCTGAAGGATTACTCAAAGGAATGGTTCTGAATTTTTGCTCCAAGTAATTTTCACCAGTTGATTTTTTGGAATGTGGGATTATATGGAGTTGTGTTAACGAGAAAATTCTTTTGTAGTATCTTTGATGCTATTTCAAGTAAGGATTATACATTTGAAAATTTCTATAGCAATTATAAATACTGGGTAATGCTAACTAACAATTGTAATTGTCTGTACTAGTCTTGTCCCTCTTACTTTTCCAAATTTGAAAGTTGGGGTGGCTTTTGTAGGTCATTTTCTTCTGAAGATGCTGACGTGACCATTTGATCACAGACCTCTATATATTCAGAGTAATATCTTTTATCACAAGAAGGAGTCTGCACAAAACTGGGGCCTTGTACCCCATAGCTCAGAGGATCTCAGTAGACCCTGTAGTCCCATTCCACATTTTAAACCTCTAAAAGATTCTTCGAATTACCCAACCTCTCACTCTTCAAATACCCAACTACCTAGGATATTCTAGTGAAGCTGGATGCCAGATTTTGCCTTTTGGAATCCAAGTGGAGAGAGAAACAAAGACTTAAGGGGATTGTCTAGGGCAGGTGAGCACCCTGGAATCCCTTGTTATACCACCATGGAGCTTTTAAAGGCAACTCTGTAGATTTGAAGAGTAGAAATTCTTAGTCCTTAAATGATTTCAGTGGTTTTTGAAAAAGCAATATTTCATTGTTCTCTTCAATTATGAAGTAACTGCTTAGCGAAGATTATTCATTTAAAGACAAAAGAGTTGAAATAAAGGGAAATAAAAATTTTAAACCAAAATAGATAAAAATGTTCCCATTTTTAGGGGATTTTGCCTGTTTGGAAGAATAAAATTAAAGTGTTGAAACCTTTACATTTAAATTATAAAGAAAAATACACTCAGACTTAATTTTCAGCAAATATTTAAAATAAGGCTATTTAACATTTGAGTCTATAGGCACTGTAAGTCTACACTTTATTAAAGGGAAGCACATCAAGAAAATATGTATGTTAAATAATGTAACTGCAAAAAAAATTTTTTGAAAAGCCATTTAAAAAGAATAATTTGATGGGTACTTAAGCATTGTAGATAAAAATTAGTGTATTAATAGTGTCTTCCCAATCTTTGGATAAAAAAAATTAACTCTCTAGTCCTTTGATTAGCATGAATTTATACTTTTAGATTAATTGCTTAGTAAAATTATATATAATGCTTTGAGTTATTCACATTTATATTTAATATTGATAAATTCTTCATCAGAGAATATAAGTATATTGTCTTCTGTATTTTGTAACTTGTGCATATCTAAAGAGACTAACAGTGAACATTTTAGAAGATGCTTTTGTGTTTTTTAATAGTAGAGGTCTAGAATATTAATGTCTTGATATAAAGTTTCTACTAGTAAACTCAAGATCTTGTTTCACATACTGTTATTGTGTACCTCTAATCTTTACTTCTAAGTACGTAGTGATACTAATCTTTTCATAGTAAATATACTTGTTTCTAATTGTATTCCTAGAGTTTACATTCCTAAAGAATAAATTATGACTTTGGATATTTTTATGTGCTCCCTACCTTTTTAAGGTTATGGAAATAAACTGGAGTTTAGTTTTTTGACGTTTTGTATATTTGTGTAATTGTTCTCCATATATAATACTTTTTACAACAGTGCTGCCTCTTGTTTTATTGAAATAAAAACAGAAAAAAAATTTTTTTCCAGATCACTTTACTCATTAAAAAACCATCATAAAATTTTGCAAAAGTCATGTGGAGGAAGAAATTAAAGGAGAAGACTTAGGTGAGTTGAGTCATTGAGAGCTTTTGGGAGTAAGCCATAGGACAATGACATTTCATTCTTGGCTTTATGTTTTACATGGCCTATGGATGAGATGTGTGACAAATTCATTAGTATTCATCAAAAAGAAGATGAGCTCCATGAGTCATGCACCACTGACATTTGTCATACCAAGAGTACAGGCAACTTTAGATAACAATGCTTTGCCCTTTTATCTGTTGTATGAGTCTTTATCTCTTGAATGCAGAGATTATATGCCTCTAGGATAGGACTTTGTGCATTGTAGATATTGAGACACTTAATGAATATGTGAGTTAGGTTGACGTTAGTGTTGGGAAAGAATCAAGGATAAGTTCTCCAATGTATTATATTACAGTAAAATTTTAAAATTCCATTTAATGACTCTAGGAAATCTTCATGACATTACCTTGAATAGTATTACTGTGTGCTTAGAAACAAAACCCTCTTAGAAACTTGAAAAAAAAGTCCTGTTTTATAGTTGATTATATATTTGGATAATACCACTTCATCTAAGGAACTGAGTAATTTTGGAAATATTTTCTAAACTACTATTAGAGGAGCATTCACAGAAAACAAGAGAAGTGATTTTTGTAAATCACATGTTAGCCCTATGGAAGAGAAACTCATCTAGTGACTTAACAATCACCATAAATAGTTGACTCCACAGAATCTGTAATACCAGCATAATTATTTTATAATTATTAAGAAAGGCTTTGACAGATAATTCTAGTCACTTGGTAATTTCCCTTGTATTGTTACTGTGGTAGTAGTAATAGCTAATATTTGTAATTAAAATTGTGATCTCATTTAATCTTCAAAACATTCCTATAAAATGATTAGAATCCCCATTTTAAAAAGAGGAAACTGAAGCTCTCAAAAGGACAAATGACTTGCCCAAAGTCACAGAGCTGCTGGGTGGAAAGCTAGGTCTTGTGACTCATTTTTCTATCGCCTGGTAAAAGAAAATACTAAGTGATACTATATAACAGACATATTATATATTTGATATTCATTCATTCCATAAGTGACAGTTAAGTTTTAAGGTGAAAATAAAAGTTTTCTAAAAATAAATTATGATACTTTTTGTAGAACTTAAGGTAATTGTGTTTCCTTCAGTGGTAAACTGAATGCTAGTCAGTCAGATATTTAAAACATAGTAAAATATAAATTAAGATTTTGTTTATTTTTTTACCTGTCAAATAAGGATTTAAAAGATTGAGACTAGTATTGATATAGGAGTTGGAAAATTTAAGTCCATTGGCAGGACTTAAATTGGTACAACTAAAATAATGAGCAACTCAGCAGGATCTATCAAACTTTAAAGTGCATATGTCTTCTGAGCTAGCAACCCCACTCTTCTATGTTTATTTTTCTATATTTTTTGGAAATTTTAGTATAAATGTGTAAAGGTATTCATTGCAGCATTGCCTGTAATAGCAAAAAAAAAAAAAAATCAGTCTAAATAATCATTAATAGAGGACTGGATAAATTATGGTGCATACATACATATAGTGGAAAATGATGTAGCTGTGAAAAACAATGCAGATTTGTATGTGATGATTCAGAAAGATTATTTAATTATAATGTTCCATGGGAAAAAATGTCATAGAACAATTTCATTTTTAGAAGACTTGTGTAGAACATTTAATGTGGATATATATGTATTTATATATACATACATGTACATATGTACAGCACATGTGTGTTTGCTGGTATGTGGGGAGAAAAGCATTATTTCTGTAAGTGTGATCTAATGGTAGCCTGCATCATGGAAAAAATGGTGCTTTTAAAAATAGAGATTCTCAGACCTTGTGCTAAACCCTCTAAATCAGAATCATGGAGTGAAGCATGAAAACCTTTATTTGTAACAAGTTCCTCAGTTGATTCTTATTCAACCTTAACATTTGGTCTACTAGCTAACAGCAGTGAATTGATTATCTTTCTGCTATTAGTCTGTAGTTAGGAAAAACAAATATTTTAAAACGTTAATTGTTAAATTGAGGTGTAGTTTACACATAATGTTAAGTTAGTTTCAGGTATACAACATAATGGTTGAATATTTGTATATACTGCAAAATGATCACCAAAGGTAAGTGTAGTTAACATTCATCACAATACATAGTTTCTTCTTTTGTGATGAGAACTTTTAAGATTTACTCTCTTAGCAATTTTCAAATAAGCAATGCAGTATTAACTACAGTGATCATGCTGTACATTACATCCTCATGACTTTTATAACTGCAAGCTTATACCTTTTGACACCCTTCACCTGTTTTACCACCTCTCCACCCCTGCCTCTGACTTATTTCACTTAATATAATGCCCCTAATATCCAACCATGTTATCACAAATGACAAGTATTTCAGCTTTTCTATGACTGGATGATATTCCTATGTGCACGTGTGTGTGTGTGTGTGTGTGTGTGTGTATAGTATATACCTCATTTTCTTTATCCATTCATCTATTAATGGACACTTAGGTTGTTTCAGAAAGGACAAATTTCTTGAACAGATCTTGTGTTCTAGATGAGGCTTCCCCTAAGATAAAGCCAGTTAACATTGATTAACATTATTAACATAGACCTGTTAGTGAAAAGTAAATTGGCCTGACATAGAAAAATGATTCTTTTGTATCAGTTCAGTTCAGTCGCTCAGTCGTGTCCGACTCTTTGCGACCCCATGAATTGTAGCAGGCCAGGCCTCCATGTCCATCACCAACTCCCGGAGTTCACTCAAACTCACGTCCATCGAGTCCGTGATGCCATCCAGCCATCTCATCCTCTGTCGTCCCCTTCTCCTCCTGCCCCCAATCCCTCCCAGCATCAGAGTCTTTTCCAATGAGTCACCTCTTCACATGAGGTGGCCAAAGTACTGGAGTTTCAGCTTAAGCATCAGTCCTTCCAATGAACACCCAGGACTGATCTCCTTTAGAATGGACTGGTTGATCTCCTTGCAGTCCAAGGGACTCTCAAGAGTCTTCTCCAACACCACAGTTCAAAAGCATCAATTCTTCGGCACTCAGCTTTCTTGACAGTCCAACTCTCACATCCATACATGACCACTGGAAAAACCATAGCCTTGACTAGATGGACCTTTGTTGGCAAAGTAATGTCTCTGCTTTTCAATATGCTATCTAGATTGGTCATAACTTTCCTTCCAAGGAGTAAGCGTCTTTTAATTTCATGGCTGTAATCACAATCTGCAGTGATTTTGGAGCCCAAAAAAAGAAAGTCTGACACTGTTTCCACTGTTTCCCCATCTATTTGCCATGAAGTGATGGGACCAGATGCCATGATCTTCGTTTTCTGAATAGTACATGCCAATTAAATGAGACATCCTTAAAAACAAAAAAACAAATTTTGTTATTGTTGGACTCTATCATCTGATGACCTAATAAAACAAAATTAAGTACTGAAACTTATTGCAGTAAGACATCACACCCACCATCTTCATAAACTTACCTGTGTCTCAGAACCAGAAAATTAGCCATTTGTTGAGTTTTGGGCTCCCCATGGACAGAGGAGCCTGGTGGGCTACAGCGTACGGGGTCACAAAGAGATGAATACGACTGAAGCAACTTAGCACACATGCTATCCTAAAAAGCCAAAGGGTCATGAAATTCTCCCTCTGTTCCAGAAGCCGAAATCCACGCAAACAAGCACGTTGCATGCTTACTATTAATACTTTAGCTTTGCCATGAGAAGTTAGCAGGTGTAGTCTTTGATTAAATTAAACCTCAGGTACTCAAAAGTGAAGTCTAAACAGGTAAGCCCTAATTGAGTAGCTACTTTAAAATGATAAAATATAAATACTAACATGAAAAAATGAGAGCAACATAATTTCTGTTGACTTGCGCGGATTTTTTTCCGAGTGAACATACTTTGGAGAGAACAGGCATACCTCTGAAATACTTTGTTATAGTAACTCACTAGAAGTTAGCTAAAATTAGTTGGCTAGGAAAGCAACAGGAAAATGTAATGATATATTTTATTTCCCAAAGTGATTTGATTGCTTTGGGACCTATGCACAAATGGTTTAAGGCATATCTGTCAAAATAGGGAATTGATTGGATTTGGTAAAGTTAACAAAATGGTTTAGGATTGGTGGACACAGCAAACAAGGGCCTTTAAGAGTCTTCATAAGTAAAACTCTTGTTTGATACCCAGCTCTTTGCCAGGTAGGCAGATCATTGTCTCCATCCCATAGAAAGTTACTTACGTAAGCAAAAAATTAGATTGTTCCTGTCTTTTGGTTTGTTTTGTTTATCACCTTTCCTGGGCAAAGGTTTATTGGAATAAACAATTAACTCATATTGACTAGATGGGCTACAGTCTTATCTAAGCCATATTGACACTGATGGTTTCAGGTCTGTTTTCCTCTCCCCCTTCAAAGATTGTAAGTCAGTACTATGAATATAGTGTATTGACATGTCTTTAATGACTTCTTAGGGTTCTACAGAAGCTCTCAGAGATTTCTTCTGAAGTTACCTGGTCAACCTAGGGGATAAAATGTTAGGCTTTGTCACTCCTCCTGGCAGATTGGACTCTTAGTAGTGGCAGTAATCAGGATAGCCTTGATGAAAGGAAGGCCATATTGTTGAGGTCCATATATATACCCTTCATGCTTCCAGTATAGCCACTTTGTTCATAAGCTGATAGAACAAGAACTGGGATATGAAAGAAAGATCAACTGACATCCTCAGAATTATCTTGAGGATGATTATCATGATTACTTAGCATGTCCTTCAAATGGGGCCTTGGTTGAGTATTTATGTAGGAAAGAAATATTCCTACAATCTGAGCCCACTGGGACAAGTCCGACCATAATTTTAGTGCCCAATTATTATCACTCATCCTCTAAACTTGTTACTTTCATGTCCACCTCCTGGCCAACTATGAGTCATAAAATGGGGGCAGATCTGCACCTTGGGATATCTTTACCATCTGTGAAGAACAGATACTGCTCAGATTTATTCTCCCTGTAAAGAGTTCCTCTCCTAACTGTCCCCCACCACCATTGCTGAGTGGGGCTGTAGTGCCACAGTTACCTCTAACTCATCCCAGCATACTGTGCAGTAGTGCTCATATAGGTTTGATCCCTGGGTTGGGAAGATCCCCTGGAGGAAGAAATCACAACCCTCTCCAGTATTCTTGCCCGGAGAATCCCATGGACAGGAACCTGTCTGGCTACAGTTCATGGGGTCGCACAGAGTTGGACACAACTGAAGTGACTTAGCATGCATGCACACAGCATGTAGACCATTTTAAGGCTCAGCAATTCACTAAAAGGACTTACAGAACTCACTAGAAGCTGTTCAACTCATAGTTTATTACAGGAAAAGGATACAGGTTATCTTCATCTGTATCTAATCTTCTGAAAGGGCATGGGGCAGAGTCCAAGAGAATTCCACATGTGGGATTTTCAGTTGTCCTCTCCTAGTGGAGTCCTGGATAACACCAGCTTCTCCAAGTGATGATGTATAACAACACAGATGGAGTGCTGCCAACCAGGGAAGCCATACCTGAGCCTTGGTATGGTGATTTTATTAGGGCTCAGTCATGGAGATGTGTTGGACCACTACCATGACTAACTTCTAGTCTCCAGTCCCTCTGGAAGCCAAGCTGATGATGCATGGCCAGAAGCTCCTACCCAAAATCTTTCTATTAGCCTGTCAGTGTGGTCCAAGGTGCCCAGGTAAACAAAGACACTCATTAGGTAGGGCATTCCACTGGCTTAGATATCACCTCCCAGCAGCTCAGGGCAAAAACCAGACCTTTCTTGTGGGTGAGATCAATTCTTTACTACCCAAGGCATGAAGATTGGATTCTGGCTTGGGTACAAAATGTATTTGAAGCTGAAAATGTGGCTAGTGGCAGAAAAGAGAATCACTGATACAGTGACAGTGGAGAAGGAGTTAAAGTCATTAGCAGAAGATATAGACCTAAGACATGCATGGAATTAACCAGCAGGTTTAGGGAATGTGGTTTTTATCATTACTTCCCTCCACATTGTACCAGGAGGACCACAATAAGATGTAACAAAACCAAAATCATAAGGAAAAAAAACAAAAACAAAAAAACAGAGCCAAGTTGTGTCTGTGTCCTGGAGCACTGGGGTATGCATTTTCAACAGTGCCACACCAGAATAACTAACCGAAGAAAGCTGCTTAAATTGAGTACGCAATGGAAGTCACAGCAAAGAGGAAACTATGGTTATTAAGGCTCTTGTTATCTAATGAAGAAAACCAAATTCTCCAAAAGAAATTTGTCAAATGGACCTTTCTGCTACTCCATTGTACACTAATCTGCCTGACTCATTTCCCACTTTTCATTACTTAGAATATTTTAAATTATTTCCACTTTAAATTATTAGAAACAAAATTACAGACTCAAAATTTGGGAGCAAGAATGATCTTAAAACTCCTTTAAGTCCACATTTTATCATAAGGATAGCCCCCCAAACTGCCTGCATGAGAACTTTTCTGGACCGATTTCTCAGCCACATCAAAGCAATTTTGGTTCAGTTGATGAGGCATGTGGAGCACAGAAATCTGCATTTTAATAAGCAAGCACAGCCCTCTGTATCTACTTTGCCTTCTCCAGAATGTTTTGCATACACAATGATTTCCTTACAATGATTTGTTTACATTAACTGCAGGAAAACTTTTGTTTCAATGATGTGTCTTGACACCTAGAAAGCCCTCAATAAATATTTTTCAAGTAGTCTTTGATTCTCCTGTTCCAACATATCAGCTAGATTCAAGAGTTTAATTGCAGAGATTGAGGGTTCTCTGTGCTGAGGATACATGGAGGGAACTAGGGTTATATGGCAGCCTCAGCCAGTCGTCAGCTAGGTGTCTCTATGGAATGATTTTTTTTTGTTATTTTTAATCTTTGTTTCATAATAAAGGTGTTTTTTGTTTTTTTTTTTAAATCCAGGCGTATCTTACCTGAACTAATTAACAATAAGTAAGGAGAAAAGGAAATTTTCCCCACCTCTCCTAAACATCTTATTCTTTGATGGGAGATTGGACCAACCTTGGTCGGGTGTATTACTTACACGCTGAATGTGAGAACCACGGGCTTTAGCCAAACCATCACACATAGTTAGAGCAACAAAATCAAGACCAGTTAAATGATTTCTCCAAGGTAGTATCAATACTTTGAACATACGGGTTTAAATTATTTCTTCTATAGTCCCCTAAGTGGAATTACCAATTTAAAGACATTAATTCTTTAATGGCCCATTGCTAGGTAGATTTTCTGAACAATCAAATAAAAATTGCACTGCTGCAAATTATGTATTACTCTCCCTGCCCTCCAACCCCAACTGCCACCAACCAGTGCTTCTAATTTTGAGCCTTAATTTATTTAAAAGTTTTAATTGTTGTGTAATTGTGCCCCACAATGTCCATTTTCATATCAAAGAAGCCTAGCAAGGCTGTGCATTTTTCATTTTGGTAATTTGATATTTGCAAGTCTGCATGTGTAAATAGTTTGTTGATGATTAATAGTTTATTATCTATTTCTCTCTTTATTGCTTTGCTTTTAATACTTTATATGTGTGTCCATTGTGTCATGTATCAATCTATAACTGAGATAAATATGGCAGTCCATTTTTTCTAGCTCTTAAAATAATGTTCAGTGTTCATTTGGAATTACATTTGACCTTTGAACAGCACATGTCCACTTACAGGTGAATTTTTTTCAATATATATGTACTACAAGGTAGACTAAAATTATACATGGATTTTCAACTTAGGAGTCAGCACCGCAACCTCCATGTTGTTCAAGGATCAGCTGTACTTTCACAGTTAATGTATCAGATTCTGATGTATTAGAAATCTCACACCCATCCTCCTGGTTTATTCCTGTCCCACTCTGCTTCTTTGTTTACACTGATATGTGAACTTTCTCTTCATGACTAAGAAGTCAGCAGAAATGGAAGTATTAATTGAGCTAAGTCAGTGAGTCATTCTTGAAAAAAACAGTGGCAGTATTAAGATTATGATGATGATACTATTACTGCTTCTACTATTCTTCGTCATCATCACCAAGTAATAATAAAGGCATTGTATGGTGGTCTTGTTCACTAATTTTTCCAAATAACGCTATTTATCAAGAGATTGGGCTGGAGACTGAAGCTAGTATTTAATTTAATCTAACTTAGTGAACAATGTTAATGTTTTACTTGAGTCTTTTCAGACAGAAACAAAGTATACGTCTTCATAAATTTATATTCCCCCCTATATTAGTTTAATTTCCCCATAAATAAATTTCTTCTGTTAGGTGGTAAAAATGTTAAAAAATCATGTTAAAAAATCCTACATAACTAATTTTATTTTTATTATGTAAACATAGAAATGAAACATATTTGATATCCTATGTGTAAAACCAGAACATATAATGCAATAAAAATATAGCTGCATCTGGAAAAAGATTAGAAAGAGTTATATAAAATAAAGACATAAGATTATGTTTCTTTTTTCCTTTTTGGCAAATTTTCTTTAAAGATATTACTTAATACTTATGTGAAGAAATTAAAGATGGTGACTTACATAAAATATTTTCTTTTAAGATGTGGGTAAATCCCTTTTCCTCTTGAAATCATACTGGGTATGCCCAATTTTACTTTACCATCCAGTAGTAAGCACTTGGGATCCCAAAGATAAGTTTGTTTAAAGTTTGAATTACTAAGTTTTCTTTAGAATTTTATAATTTTTACATTTTATATCTTATTAATCTTACTATATTATGTATTTTTTTGCCTTTGTTTTATCAGTTTTCATATTTTTAGTATTTTTATAGCTGTCTCCTAGGTAGTAATAAAATTTGTTGAAATAGAAGAAAATTATATTTCCCTAATTTTTCTTCAATACTGTAAAGTAAAAATTTTAAATATTTTAGAAATATTGACTTGGAGAATCAACAATTTTTAATATTTTGCCATGTTTACTTTATGTATATTACACATCTAAATTATAGTTCTGTTTTTGAACTCATATTTTTCTCTATTTTCAATAACATGTTCTTCAACAAATATCTATTATGCATCAGTAAATTCTACTAATTAATATTTTCTTTTTCCCTTTTCACTATTTGTGCTAATAGCTGTTTTGATTTTGCAGAATCAACTATTGGTGTTAATTAATTTTATTTTTTCTTCTCCCTAGTATATATTTACTCTTAGTTTTATTATTTCCCTTTTCTTACTTTCTCTTGGCTTGCTAGTTACTTATTTATTTTTTTATCTAAAGTAGGAACACAGTTGATGTTTCTTTTTACTTCTTAGTACTGGAAACCTCTGAAATAATACAATTCTGTTTTTTTTTTTAAAAACTCTTGTGTATTCTGGTGCTTAAGATGCTCCTTGAAAGGATCAGATTTGTTAGATTTCTTTTTCAATCCAGATATTTATCATTTTTTAAAAGGCTTAGCCAAATCACATTTATTATTTTAATCAATTTCTCTGCATTCATATTATTACATTCCTATATAAGCTTAAATATTGTTGCTATGTTGTTGTACTTTTTCTTTTCCTTAAAGGAAAACTAAACCAGTTTTCTTGTGCCTTTCTAAAATCTATGCCTCCCTTCAATTTGATTTTTAGGCAATCACTGTCTGTTTTCTTTACTAAATATTGGTTTTTCCATTTTCTAATATTATATAAATGGGATTATAAAATAATACTTTTTTTTTGGCCTGGCATCTTTCAGCATAATTAATTTGCGATTTATCCATGTTATGGTGTGAATCAATTCAGTTCAATTCAATTCAGTTCAGTTCAGTTAAATCATGTTCAACTCTTTGCATCCCCATGGACTGCAGCCCACCAGGCTTCCCTGTCCATCACCAACTCCTGGAGCTTGTGCAAACTCATGTCCATCCAATCAGTGATGCAATCCAACCATGTCATCTTCTGTTGTCCCCTCTCCTCCTGCCTTTAATCTTTCCCAGCATCAGGATCTTTTCTAATGAATCAGCCCTTCACATCAGGTGGCCAAGTATTGGAGCTTCAGCTTCAGCATCAGTCCTTCCAATGAATATTCAGGACTGATTTCCTTTTGGATGGACTGGTTGGATCTCCTTGCAGTCCAAGGGAGTCTCAAGAGTCTTCTCCAACACCGCAGTTCAGAAGCATCAATTCTTCAGCACTCAACTTTCTTTATGGTCCAACTTTCACATCCATTCATAACTACTGGAAAAACCATATCTTTGACTAGAGGGACCTTTGTTGGCAAAGTAATGTCTCTGCTTTTGAATATGCTGTCTAGGTTTGTCATAGCTTTTGAATCAATAGTCTGTTCTTTTTGTAGTCAGGATAGCTAAATAATATTCTAGTATATGGAAATACCACAATGTGTTTATCCATTCACTTGTTGATAGACATTTAGGTTGTTTTCAGTTTGGGGATGCTATAAATAAAACTCAGAATAAGCGTTTGTGTACAAATTTTTATGTGCAAATATGTTTTCATTTCTCTTTGATACATGCCTAGGAGTGTGTTTTAGCCTTGGCTGCTATAATAAAATACCGCAGGTTGGGTAATTTATAAATAACAAAAATTCATTTCTTGCAGTCCTAGAAGCTGGAATTGTGAGATCAGGACACTGGCATAGTCATTTGAAGGCTCTCTTCATGGTCTCAGACTTCTCTTTGTGTCCTCACCTGGTGGAAGGGGCTGGGAGCTCTGTGGGGTCTCTTTTATAAGAACACTAATCCCATTCGTGAGCGTTCCACCCTCTTGATCCAAGATCTTCCAGAGTATATCTCTGTTCTAATATCATCACATGGCATTAAGATTTCAATGTATGAATTGGGGTGGGAGGGGACACAAACATTCAGGCCATAGCGAAGTAGTATTGCTGAGTTGTTTGGTAACTCTATGTTTAATCTTTTAAGAAACTATTTTCTATGATGGCTGCACTATTTTATACACCCTCCAGTATAGTTCATGAGTGTTGCAATTTCTTTACTTCCTTACCAATACTTGTTATTTTCTGTTTTTTTTTTTTTTTTTTTGTCCAGCCATTCATTCTAGTATGTGTGAAATGGTATCTTATTATGGTTTTTATTTGCCTTTCCTTGTTGACTAATGATACTGAGCATCTTTTTATGTGCTTATTGACCACTTATATGTCTTTAGTTGTTGAAGTACAATTTGTCATTTTTCCTTTTGTGATTCACATTTTAGTGTTCTTATCCAAGAAACTTTGTTTTACCCCAAATTACAAAGATCTTCTCCTTTGTTCTCTTCTAGAAGCTTTATAGTTTTAGATTTTACATTTATGTCTGTGATACAGTTTGACTTTACTTTGAAGAAAGAGCTGATACTTATTTTTTCCCATTCATATATGTAATTATTCCAGCACCATGTGTTGAAAAAAATTTTCTTTTCCCATTGAATTCCCTTGGGACTTAAAAAAAAAATTAGTTAACCATATATGTATGCTGTTTCTAGACTGTATTCTCTTCTATTGGTCTACATGTCTACTTTTTACCAGTACCATTTTGTCTTGATTCCTGTAGCTGAGGGCTTCTCAACCTCAGCACTAGTGAAATTTTGGCTCCAATAATTGTTCGTTGGATAGGTAAGAGTTATCCTGTGCATTGTAAGATGTTCAGCAGCATTCCTGGCCTTTATCCAGTGGTCCACATCCACTGTAGACAGTGTTATCTATTAGTTCCTTCTGGTTTGTTTCATTTTCTTTTTTCTGGCTTTGTCTGGGTTGCTTAAACATTGTTTCAGAATTCATGGCATTTTTAAAATTCCATTTTCTTTCAAATCCATATATGTCTTTTTGTGTAAATTGTGCCTTTTGGGGAAATCCCTGGTGGTCCAGTGGTTATGACTTGATGCTTTCACTGCTGAGGGCCTGAATTCAGTCCCTGGTTGGGGAAACAAGATCCCATATGCCATGCAGTGTGGCCAAAAAAATAAATAAAATAAACCATGACATGTAGGGAATATATATTTGGATCTTGCTTTCTTTTCCACTCTAATAATCTTTGCCTTTTAAATAAAATGTTGAGATCATTAACCTGATATGATATTGCTATGGTTAGATTTAGGTCTATAATATCATTCTTATAATTTGTTCCATTTTTTGTTCTTCTGTTCCCACTTTTTTGCTTAAAAAATGTTTCTTACTATTGCATTTTAATTGTTGGTATTTTAGTAACCTCTTTATATTATTATTATTTTTAGTGGCTGCTCTAGGAATTAAAGAGTTCATTCCTAATCAGAACATGTCTTTTTAATTCAGTACATCAAAAGCTATTCTGGAGCATATCTAGCAGATGTTTATTACCATCTTGTCGGCTCAAACTGTGTCTCATCATACCTTTATTGCAGTGTTGTCCACAGGCACTGACTAAGTTAGACAAATTAAGATTCATATTCTGGAAATGGTGGAGAAATCCATCTGCAGTAAAATAGAGGGGCTCTGCTTGCTACCTGAATAAGTCAATAATTTGTTATAGCAAAGAAGGGGTTTGAATATTAGGGTAAACAAGAATCAGTGTCTGTGGCAGTAATTAATTTTATCTATTATTCTTTACCAAGACTTTAACATCAGTATCAGCTCAGTTCAGTTACTCAGTCGTGTCAGAAGCTGTGACCCCATGGAATGCAGCAAGCTAGGCTTCTCTGTCCATCACCATCTCCTGGAGCCTACTCAAACTCATGTCCATCACGTCGGTGATGCCATCCAGCCATCTCATCCTCTGTTGTCTCCTTCTCCTCCCACCTTCAATCTTTCCCAGCATCAGGGTCTTTTCCAATGAGTCAGTTCTTCGCATCAGGTGGCCAAAAGTATTGGAGTTTCAGCTTCAGCATCAGTCCTTCCAATGAATATTCAAGACTGATTTCCTTTAGGAATGACAGGTTGGATCTCCTTGCAGTCCAAGGGACTCTCAAGAGTCTCCTCCAACACCACAGTTCAAAAGCATCAGTTCTTCAGCTCTCAGCATTCTTTTTAGTCCAACTCTCACATCCATACATGACTACTGGAAAAACCATAGCCTTGACTAGATGGACCTTTGTCGGCAAAGTAATGTTCTACTTTTTAATAGGCTGTCTAGGTTGATCATAGCTTTTCTTCCCAGGGAGCAAGCATCTTTTAATTGCATGGCTGCAGTCACCATCTGCAGTGATTTTGGAGCCTGGGAAAATAAAGTCTGTCACTGTTTCCATTGTTTTCCCATCTATTTGCCATGAAGTGATGGAACCGGATGCCATGATCTTCGTTTTCTGAATGTTGAGTTTTAAGCCAACTTTTTCACTCTCCTCTTTCTTTTCATCAAGAGGCTTTTTAGTTCCTCTTCACTTTCTGCCATAAGGGTGGTATGATCTGCATATCTGAGGTTATTGATATTTCTCCCGACAATCTTGATTCCAGCTTGTACTTCATCCAGCCCAGCATTTCACATGATGCACTCTGCATATAAGTTAAATAAGCAGGGTGACAATATACAGCCTTGACGTACTCCTTTCCCAATTTGGAACCAGTCCATTGTTCCATGTCCAGTTCTAACTGTTGCTTCTTGACCTGCATATAGATTTATCAGGAGGCAGGTCAGGTGGTCTAGTATTCCCATCTCTTGAAGAATTTTCCACAGTTTATTGTGATCCACACAGTCAAAGGCTTTGGCATAGTCATTAAAGCAAAAGTAGATGTTTTTCTGGAACTCTCTTGCTTTTTCCATGATCCAACAGATGTTGGCAATTTGATCTCTGGTTCCTCTGCCTTTTCTAAATCCGGCTTGAACATCTGGAAGTTCATGGTTCATATACTGTTGAAGCCTGGCTTGGAGGATCTTGAGCATTACTTTGCTAGCGTGTGAGATGAGTGCAATTGTGCAGTCATTTGAACATTCTTTGACATTGCTTTTCTTTGGGATTGGAATGAAAACTGACCTTTTCCAGTCCTGTGGCCACTGCTGAGTTTTCCAAATGTGCTGGCATATTGAGTGCAGCACTTTCACAGCATCATCTGTTAGGATTTGAAATAGCTCAACTGGAATTCCATCACCTCCACTAGCTTTGTTCGTAGTGATGCTTCCTAAGGCCCACTTGACTTTGCATTCCAGGTTATCTGGCTCTAGGTGAGTGATCACACCATCATGGTTATCTGGGTCATGAAAATCTTTTTTGTATAGTTCTTCTGTGTATTCTTGCCACCTCTTCTTAGTATCTTCTGTTTCTGTTAGGTCCATAGCATTTCTGTCCTTTATTGTGCTCATCTTTGCATGCAATGTTCCCTTGGTATCTCTAATTTTCTTGAGGAGATCTCTAGTCTTTCTCATTCTATTGTTTTCCTCTATTTCTTTGCATTGATCACTTAGGAAGGCTTTCTTATCTCTCCTTGCTATTCTTTGGAACTCTGCATTCAAATGGTTATATCTTTCCTTTTCTGCTTTGCATTTAGCTTCTCTTCTTTTCTCAGCTATTTGTAAGGCCTCCTCAGACAACCATTTTGCCTTTTTGCATTTCTTTTTCTTGGGGATGGTCTTGATTACTGCCTCCAATGTCACAAACCTCCGTCCATAGTTCTTAAAGCACTCTGTCTATCAGATCTAATCCCTTGAATCTATTTGTAACTTCTACTGTAGAATCAAAAGGGATTTGATTCAGGTGATATTTGAATGGTCTAGTAGTTTTCCCTGCTTTCTTCAATTTAAGTCTGAATTTGGCAATAAGGAGTTCATGATATGAGCCACAGTAAGCTCCTGGTCTTGTTTTTGCTGACTGTATAGAGCTTCTCCATCTTTGGCTGCAAAGAATATAATCAATCTGGTTTCGGTGTTGACCATCTGGTGATGTCCATGTATAGTCATCTCTTGTGTTGTTGGAAGAGTGTGTTTGCTATGAGCAGTGCATTCTCTTGGCAAAATTCTGTTAGCCTTTGACCTGCTTCGTTTTGTACTCCACGGCTAAATTTGCCTGTTACTCCAGGTATCTCTTGACTTCCTACTTTTGCATTCCAGTCCCCTATAATGAAAAGGACATCTTTTTTGGTTGTTAGTTCTAGAAGGTTTTAGGTCTTCGTAGAACTGTTCAACTTCTGCTTCTTTAGCATTACTGGTTGGGGCATAGACTTAGATTACTGTAATATTCAATGGTTTGCCTTGGAAATGAACAGAGATCATTCTGTTGTTTTTGAGATTGCATCCACGTACTGCATTTTGGACTCTCTTGTTGACTATGATGGCTACTCCATTTCTTCTAAGGGATTTTTGCCCACAGTAGTAGATATAATGGTCATTTGAGTTAAATTCACCCATTCCAGTCCATCTTAGTTCGCTGATTCCTAAAATGTCAATGTTCACTCTTGCCATCTCCTGTTTGACCACTTCCAATTTGCCTTGATTCATGGACCTAACATTCCAGGTTCCTATGCAGTATTGCTCTTTACAGCATCAGATTTTACTTCCATCACCTGTCACATCCTCAGTATATTTTAGCATAATTCTTTTTGTTTTTTCATTTTTTTGTCATTAATAATTTATTTTACCAATGAAAGCTATTCCCTTTAAGAAACTACATAAAGTCTAGCTTTTAGTGTTTGTTCCCCTATGCCTCTTATTTCCATTTTATTATTTACAAAATGGGTCTACAGTAGTAATAATTATAATGTATTAGTGAGTAAGTGAATAATTAATGAATGCATTAAAATTGCTATTTTCTGACTGAAAAATCAAATTTGATAAAAGAATTCAGTTTTATTCTAGCAGAATTATTTTGTCATAAAAGAGAGAATCTTAATTAAAATCAAAACAGAAAAGTAAAAAGCTTAATTTATGCTATTGGGTTGTTTTCCATTTTTAAAAATGGTAAGTGTGATAAACAATTGTTACTTGTAATTTTGTTTTAAAAAGTCTGAGTAGCATTTGAGTATGTTTCACTTAATATGTTTTAGCACACCATAGATATTCTTGGAAAATATGCCTCATTAAGGGAAAAATAATTGGCATTTACAAAGCTTAATTACATTTAAAAGGTTTGCCTTATGAAAACCCAGCCTGTGATTTTGAAAGCACTTTTCCTACTTTCTTCTCTAATGGGAGCTTGTAGCTCTCCTTTAATAATGATTGGGTTATAAATTCTCCAGGGCAGAGAATGTATTAGCATCTTGTGTGTGCAGAGAGACTGGTTGTTTAGCCTCATGATGATTTGCAGCTTAATAAATGCATACACAGGCATTATCTTATTGAATTCTTTTAACTTTCCAAGGAGGTACTAAAAATTCTCCCAGTTTATGGATTAGGATGCTGAGGCTGGACAACAATGAATGAATGATCAAAATTCACATGACTTGTATTTTTAGAGTTGAAACAGAGCCACCCCTCAACCTGAGGCTCTTTCTTCTGCCCCAACATCCCCAGATCTCCCATCTGCTGGTATACCACCTCCCTGGAGTTAGCCATATACAATTTGCATGAAGACTTTCCTGCCACCTAGATGTTTTCCAGAGGACTAACATGGGCAGTTGGGATAGGAAATCATTCACTGTGCAGGATTTGACCCACTTAGCATTCCCAGATCTCACCCACTATGTACTGGCACTGGCCCCCAGTCATTGCAACATCCAGAAATGCACCCCCATTACCAGCTTTTAGTTTTGACAATAGTTTTGACAATGCCCCAATAGTTTTGACAATGCATTCTGAACGTCTTTGACCAAACCCATGTCTTTTCATATGCAAGTCTGCTCTAGAATGCAGAAAGAAATGTTTAGGGGAGATAAAGGAGTATATGGTACCCCTGAGCAAGGGGAGTGCCAACGCTTGGAAAAGTATCTACCAGTTGGGGGAGAAGAATCATCTCAAAATCGTGATGATAACAATAGTGATGATGGTAACACTGAGTTATCACTACACGCTAGGTGCTAGGTTACGCCACCTACATGTATTGTCCCATTTTATTCTCACTATAGCACCATTACCTCGTGGTGTAGAGTAGTGAGCGACCATCATCCCTTGTCACAGCCATAAGTTCCCTTCTGGTCTTGCTGCTTCCATGGTTACCCCCATATAGTCCATTCTTCTTGAAATCAACCTGAGCCATTTTTATAATGCGAAATCCGACCATGTCACTCTTCTGATAACTTTCCAACTACTTGGTGACACTGAGTAAATTCTGAAGTCCCACAGTGGCCACAAAGCAGACACGCCCTGGCCACATGTACCTGCCTGACCTCATCTCCTACTCTGCCCAGTATGGCATCACTGTAGTCACACTGGCTTCCCGCTGGCTGCCGTCTGCAGTCACTGTTCTCTCCTTTAAGTCAGACTTACTCCCTTACTTCATTTAGTTTCTGACCCTGCCTCACACCCCAGACAGTGCTTCCCAATGGCTCTGTCTAAAATAGCTTCCCTTTCTTCCTCTTCCCTTCACCATGCTTTACTTTTCTGCACAGTACTTAGGGCCACCTGACATTATTAAATGCCTGTTTATCCATCTGTTCATTATTTCTCCTTTCATAGTAATGAGAGCTTAGTAAGGGCTTTGTCTTCCTCACCCCTTAGGAAATGGCTTGGCACACACTGATTCAATATTTGTTGAATACTTGTGGCATAGAGAAGTTAAGTCATTTGCCTAATGTTCAGAGCTAGCAAATGGTAGATTTGTACTTTGAACTCCCAGACTGTCAGAGAAGACTACTCTTTGAGAAGAAAAAAGATATAGATGGCAGAGAAGCTTAGGACAGGAGATGGGAATGAGACAGGTCTTTCTCTTTTCTGCCAGGAAATGTTCAGTGTAACTTTTTTTTTTAATACATGCAGTAACTAAAGAGAATTGTACAAAAGGAAGAGTTAAGGTGCAAACATGTTCAGAGACTTCAAGTCAGGAGTATGCAGGTAAACTGCAACCAAAGTCCACTTCTCTTCCTGGAGTACAAGTTTTGCCAGATGGTTCCATGCCTTAGCCCGGACACTTAATTTTCATATGAAGTAAATTCATGCAACCTTGAATATGTGACCTTAAAATAGCTCTGTAGAGGTCATTATGAACAAATTAATTCAGAGTTAGTTCATTTCTAATGGTAGGGAACAAACAATAATTTGGTATGTTTTGCACTTACTACCATTTCTTAAAATCTTGAGAAAATCACTGTGTCATCTTTGGGTACTTTTTATTAGGAAAGAAGTTATCTATTCACACTAGAGAGACTGCAGAAGGAATGGAACTTCATCTTGCAATTCTAGAACAAACTTCACAGTAAGAATTAAGTTTTCACAGGGTGGAGAAAAACAAAAGAGAGGGAGAAAATCCCTCAGGACAAGGTTTCTCAAATTTGGCTGCTTTCAAGGACGTATTCTTGGGGGAGGAAACTGCACGTTTTCTTTCATCACATTTTAAATTTTATGTTTTACTTTTGTTCATAGTCTAAAAAAATACACACTTGTTTGGGACTATCTGGACAACCATCTTCTGTAACAGAGTGCTACCACAGGAGCCATACTGCTAAACCAGAACTGCAGTCCATCTGCTAATTCTTGCTTTGCTTCTTTGCTTTACAGGCATGTATTCAATATAGACATTTTCCTCTTCCAGCTCTTAGTATTGTTTCCTTTCGTCCCTTTCTCCTTCTGTACCAAAACTCCCAGGGAGCCTAGCTTGCTGTATGTTGAACCCTTATAATATTTTTTAATAATATCAAGGGACGAAAGGAAACAATACTAAGAGCTGGAAGAGGAAAATGTCTATATTGAGACATCTTTTTGACTAGGAGGAAGCAAGGGAAGTTAACAGAATAGATCCTCAAGTGATATGGACTCAAATTTCTTGTTGGAATTTGCAAAGCCAATTTAAGTACGATCTTATTTGTCAGAAGATTGTTTTTTAAATGTAGAAATTCAAGAAGACAGCCTTTGAGAATGCAAATTTTGAAGAACTTGGAATCTTTTTTTTCATTTCAATTATAGTAGAAACCACAGAGCTCAGCTAGCAGGATATCACAGTGTGTTCAACATAAGGAAATCACAGTAATAAAAACAGCCTCTCTTCCTTGGGTGTTGGGTGCTCTCTTTGCCCTGCACCATTTCCTGTGTGTTATTGATTAGAGGAATAGCAATAAAGAGTTCTACAGGGGTGGAAAATTAAATCATGGTGACTAGCTAAGTAGTGATGAATGGATTTGAGGAGAAGAAATATGATGATTCCTTACAATGTAGAAATGATGCTTCCAGAACTTTTCAAGATTATTTGCCTCTGTTGGGCCGAAATAAGGCTTATGTGAGGACAACAAAAAAGTGATAAGAATGCCTGAAATTCACAGACTGATTAAAACAAAAATGAAGGCAAAACAGTTCACAGGGGAGAGGTACAGATGGAAGAGAGGCCTTTAACTTGAGATATCCCTCATGCCTGCGGGCTTCTGGGGCTTGGGCTCCCAGAGGGATGAGCTGGTTTCAGCACTTGTTGGGACTGACTTGCTGGTCCTGAAACCTCTGGGGATGTCTCCGCACACTAGCATTTACAAATAAACAACTCTATTAGAACTACATTTTTAATAGAGCCCACTACTGAAAAGGGTTACACATGAATGAAGATGAGAAAGAAAGAATGTTAGACCTTCTAATTCAATTTCACTTATTCATCTTTTCACCACACCTAGAAGGCTGTTGGTCACAATGGAAACAAATTATAATTCAAAAGAAATTACTTTATTAAATTCATACCCGTATACAATACACATTGTCATTCTAATCTCTATCTAAAATGAAATTTAGAATGGATTTTTTGATAACTCAAATATTTTCACTTAAAAGGGTAATTTCAAGATTCTAGTCATGCTTTTTCTGAAATCAATTAATATGTGTGGGATGATTCGTGAGAAAAGGAGTGTATATATACACGAACAGCATACATGGAATATTTTTGAGAATTTCAGCCAAACACAGATATAGTAGTTTTAATGACTGCTTTTTAAAGTCCAAAGTGTTTTTGCCAAAGTGCCCATATAATCCAATTTTAATGTACTGATGATTTAAACTTGTTTTACATAAAAGTTGATTTATAACTTGTAATCTGTTCTATCTCTCTGAATTGGAAGCATACAGCAATTTCATCCCCTGATTTCAGCCCTCAAATGTTCAGAATGAAAGAGATATTAAGGAAAATAGAATAATGAGTTTCTATTATTAGCAGGGTAATGTGGGGAGATTTGGGGTGCTGTAGGAAAAACTTAACCACCTGAAAATCACCAACCTCCTTTCATCTAATAGAGCTTGAAAATATATTATTAAAATCAAATTAAAAAAAAACATTGTTACCCTCAGGAGCCATCTTATACAAAGTCATTTCTTTGGGAGGTATAGGGCAGGCATCTGGTCCTGAGGCTCAGAGATGAGGATGTGTGTATTTACACCATCTTATTCTTTGTGATCTAGACCATTAACAACAACCCTGGGAAGGAGCACTGTGAAGAGTAGTGAAACTGAGAAGGTTCTCCTGCTGTGGGGATTCCCAGAATCAGGACCCTTAGCCTCAGAGGCAGTGGGAAGGCACAGAGGGAAGTCACTGCCGAGGAAAAGGGACCTGCAAGGAAACCGAGGGAACTGCATTACAGTTGTCCTTAGGACCACTCATCCTGGTTTCTGTAGGCTCTAAACTGTTGTGATTAGTGTGGAAAGACTGGGGGAAGGTGGTGGGAGATTGTGGGTGAGGAGATTTCCTTAAGCCCTTCATGGATTTATGTTTAACATTCTATGAAAGAACACTAGGGTTTTCCAATACCTACTTTACTGTAACCATTTTTGACGCAGGCAGGCAGGGAGTCTAAGCAGTGAAGACTAAAAATGGACTTCTCTAGTCAACTTGGAGAGCCAGATGGGATTGGCAGGTTCTGTGCTTGTGTATCTAACTCCATAGACAAGGCTTATCCTGGGAATGAAATAAATTATTTCTGGAGCCCCTCAACGTTGGAGCCCTAGGACTACTATTAGGGAGCAGGTATGCGGATGTGAATAGCAAGAAGAGATAAGAAAGCCTTCCTAGGTGATCAATGCAAAGAAATAGAGGAAAACAACAGAATGGGAAAGACTAGAGATCTCTTCAAGAAAATTAGAGATTTTCTTGAAATTTCATGCAAAGATGGGCTTGATAAAGGACAGAAATGGTATGGACCTAACAGAAGCAGAAGATATTAAGAAGAGGTGGCAAGAATACACAGAAGAACTACAAAAAAGATCTTCACGACCCAGATAATCACAATGGTGTGATCACTGACCTAGAGCCAAACATCCTGGAATGTGAAGTCAAGTGGGCCTTAGAAAGCATCACTACGAACAAAGCTAGTGGAGGTGATGGAATTCCAGTTGAGCTATTTCAAATCCTGAAAGATGATGCTGTGAAAGTGCTGCACTCAATATGCCAGCACATTTGGAAAACTCAGCAGTGGCCACAGGACTGGAAAAGATCAGTTTTCATTCCAATCCCAAAGAAAGGCAATGCCAAAGAATGCTCAAACTACCACACAATTGCACTCATCTCACATGCTAGTAAAGTAATGCTCAAAATTCTCCAAGCCAGGCTTCAGCAATATGTGAACCGTGAACTTCCTGGTGTTCAAGCTGGTTTTAGAAAAGGCAGAGGAACCAGAGATCAAATTGCCAACATCCTCTGGATCACTGAAAAAGCAAGAGAGTTCCAGAAAAACATCTATTTCTGCTTTATTGACTATGCCAAAGCCTTTGACTGTGTGGATCACAATAAACTGTGGAAGATTCTGAAAGAGATGGGAATACCAGACCACCTGACCTGCCTCTTGAGAAATCTGTATGCACGTCAGGAAGCAACAGTTAGAACTGGACATGGAACAGACTGGTTCCAAATAGGAAAAGGAGTACGTAAAGGCTGTATATTATCACCCTGCTTATTTAACTTATATGCAAAGTACATCATGAGAAATGCTGGACTGGAAGAAATACAAGCTGGAATAAAGATTGCTGGGAGAAATATCAATAACCTCAGATATGCAGATGACACCACACTTATAGCAGAAAGTGAAGAGGAACTAAAAAGCCTCTTGATGAAAGTGAAAGAGGAGAGTGAAAAAGTTGGCTTAAAGCTCAACATTCAGAAAACGAAGATCATGGCATCCGGTCCCATCACTTCATGGGAAATAGAGGGGGAAACAGTGGAAACAGTGTCCGACTTTATTTTTTTGGGCTCCAAAATCACTGCAGATGGTGATGGTGACTGCAGCCATGAAATTAAAAGACGCTTACTCCTTGGAAGGAAAGTTATGACCAACCTAGATAGCATAATCAAAAGCAGAGACATTACTTTGCCAACAAAAGTCCGTCTAGTCAAGGCTATGGTTTTTCCAGTGGTCATGTATGGATGTGAGAGTTGGACTGTGAAGAAGGCTGAGTGCCGAAGAATTGATGCTTTTGAACTGTTGTGTTGGAGAAGACTCTTGAGAGTCCCTTGGACTGCAAGGAGATCCAACCAGTCCATTCTGAAGGAGATCAGCCCTGGGATTTCTTTGGAGGGAATGATGCTAAAGCTGAAACTCCGGTACTTTGGCCACCTCATGCGAAGAGTTGACTCATTGGAAAAGACTCTGATGCTGGGAGGGATTGGGGGCAGGAGGAGAAGGGGACGACAGAGGATGAGATGGCTGGATGGCATCACGGACTCGATGGATGTGAGTCTGCGTGAACCCTGGGAGTTGGTGATGGACAGGGAGGCCTGGCGTGCTGCGATTCATGGGGTTGCGAAGAGTCGGACTGAGCGACTGACCTGAACTGATGGGGATGTGAACTGGTCTAACAGAATGAAGGGGTGTGGGCAGAGGGGCAGAACTTTGCTGAGGGCTTAGCAACAGGGACTGTGGGCAGTCACAGTACAGACTCCCCAAGTCTTTACCACCTACTGCAGTTCTGAGGGTAAAGGAAAGGAGGTAGGTGACAGTTTGCTGGGGTCTCCCCCTCTTTCTCATCGCACACTGCAATCTTCACATTCAACCTCCCACACACTCCAAATTTTATCACTCTCATCCACACCATAATAGGTCCCTGTTTTCTGTTTTCTAGTTGAAGAATATTTCTTTCTGGTGTCAGTAATGATCATTTTAAGATACATTCTAGATAAAATAATAAAATGAGAGCCATGAAATGGTTACTGTCAACCACCCCTCTCTCCTTTACTAATAAAACATTCCTGGTGGCGATATTGACATGCTGACAAATAGTTCTTCAGGGCTTCCTCTGAAATCTCCAGTAGCAAAGTACCTGAGGAATGGACTGGAACAAGAGAACAACTCCAGAATGCAGACACCTTTTGAATGGAGAACAGACAATGGCTAATATTTGGAAATACAAAAGCTAGTTGTCTTTGTTCTTTAGTATCCTCAGTTCAGTTCAGTTCAGTCACTCAGTCATGTCCGACTCTTTGCAACCCCATGAATTGCAGCACGCCAGGCCTCCCTGTCCATCACCAACTCCCGGAGTTCACCGCTGGACATAGTGCATGTTCATTCAACTGAATGAGCCTTCTTAGGGCACTGAAATCTCTCCCTTTTAGATTTGCCCAAATCTTCCATCTAATATCCTAACTCCTTACCCAGTGGACAGCCCAGATGCAGTTCTTTTCATATCTGTGACTATTCAAAAATATCGTGACTCTTGTAATTTCAAATGAAGCCCACATACTATTGAATACTTTGAGAACATAAAAAGAATGAGGTAAGCCAGACTTTTGTTTATAAATGGGCTGAACTTTGTAGAAAGCATATACCTCTTTGCAGGAAGAACCTCTTCAGGAATCATCAGCTTTTGCCCACTCACACAATTTTCCTCATTCCGATAGCTGGGAGAGAAGTGGTTTTGCTGTCACAATATCCAAACACTGATTATTGTAGCTCTCCCTTTTAGCTTTAGATACTATGTGATCCAGTTCTCCTATTTAATAGATAAGGAGACTGAGTTCTCCTGGTCTACTTCTAGTCAGAAGTGGTAGAACAAAAGAACATTCTCCAAACTCTCAAACTAGTGACATTTCCTCCCACAAGATAACTTTCTGCAAAAGACAGAAGGGGTAAGGGGTTCTCCTCAGATGCATGTAAGCTATCCACTCAGTTATAGGGAATAGACATGCACTGAAGAGAATTAATAAGGTAAAACTATTTATTTATATATATATACACACACAAACATGACAACATTCCAGGCACATGAATTCAAACAGGAGTTGACAAACAGTACAGAGAATGAAGGCATTTATGTAAACCAAAATGAATCATGTACATTTTCCATGGGCCAAGTCTGAAGTTGCATTGCACCCTGATAACAGTGTTTACCTCTGGAGAGGCCTCTAGATCTAGGGGTAGTAGTCAAAGGGGAGTTTGTCCTTACGTGTATTGTTTGTAGCTTTATGAGGAGAATCTACTTATGGGTTAATTATTTAAGAATTAGGCAATGGCACCGCACTCCAGTACTCTTGCCTGGAAAATCCCATGGATGGAGAAGTCTGGTGGGCTGCAGTCCATGGGGTTGCTAAGAGTTGGACACGACTGAGCGACTTCCCTTTCCCTTAAAAGAGTAAAGCTACAATTTTTTAAAATTGTCCTCTATGAGTTCACCGCTGAACGTTTAAGGCTTCAGTTGCCAATGGGTCACTAAATCAGGTGCATCATTCTATCAGCAATGAGCAGTGAGGGGAAAATATTCTCCTTTGGGGAGTAAAGACCCATCTCACAATGATTTCCCAATTACCCTTTCCCTTTACTTAACAACAATAAGAAGAAACATCTTTTAAAAGAGAAAAGCTGCTTCCCTGGGGATGAGTAAATAATCCCTTTTCTCTTCCAATATTGACTTTGGATATGTCAATTTTGTTAAAGGTGTGGAAAGCATGAAGTGGTAAATTTTGAAGTGATTCTTATAGTTTATGTAGAAAAAGGTAATTTTTAGGAAACTGGTCTTCTTCTGCTAAATAAGGAACAGTTTTCTCTCCACCCTCCATTTCTCCCCAGACTTTAGGGATGGTTTTATTACTTCTCTGTTGATGACCAAAGCATCTCAATTCTTCATGAAAAGTCTGAGGTGGATCACAGGGACCTTTATTGGAAATATACAAACATATACTTATGTGTTTGTATACATCAATAATACAGTATGTATGGGTATGCTATTTGATGAAGTGCTGTAAAATTCTTCTCCCATTTCCAAGTGCCATCAAGTTTCTGCCAAGAGAGCTAAATTGGCTTTTCTGATTCCTGCCAAATCCTGTTTAGGGAAACCACCTGTGGTCTCAAAGTTGTGTTACTATTTCCATATACTTGTGAATATTTTCCACTCAAAATAGAATAACTCCCCCTGCCCCCTTCTCATCCATGTGGTGTCACACACGTGTGCATCAAAGGTAAAGTGGTGACACGTCCTTTTTATTCTTTGCCCTACAAGCTCGGGGCCTGGTCCGATTGCCGTTCTTACACTTGTAAATGCAGCAAAGAGGTTCATTTCTCGAGTGCCTGCTCTGTGCCTGACCCTGTGCCTGGGACCTGAGAGAGGGTGGTGAATACAGTGGATGTGAGCCCTGCCCTCATGGAGCTTATGTTACCTCTGCTGCCAGCGGGATCACTCAGGTCCCCAGTTACCAGGGCAACAGCACTTTCAGATGCGTTAAGAAGTTCTAACGAATGTGCAGTATCATGCTCCATTCTGCAAACAAAGCCATTTATTTTAGGCTGAAGCATTTGCAGCAAAATTTAAATAATTTATCTGGATTGTGTCAGATTGAACACTTTGTGATATCTTTTTGGTTTTCTTCAGTAGCACATTTATTCAATAAAAGCTTTGTCATCTTAGATTTTTTTCAACTAACTCTTCAAGCTAGATGTATGAACTAAACAGGAAGATGGGGCCAAGAATCTGCACCTATCTGAGAGAAGTGTTATATAGGTCATTACCAAAGTGAATCAGGACCTCAAGTATTTTTTTACTCAATGCTCAAAGATCTTGGGACAGAAATAACAAAAAAAAAGAAGAGGCTTTGCTGGGCCACAGCTGCTACTAAACGTTACCTATTCTGAACCTAAGAGCTGGAAACACCCCTGATCCCACCCACCTCCACCCAAGAAAAAGCACTGAGTCCTGAAATTCCCATTAAAAAAAATGGAATCCTTTCGGTTAGCTTAGCATTGCTCTTGGAAAGAGGGCCTGTCAATCTAGGAGAGCCAGCCCTAAACTTGGGCTTGGCATTAACCTTTTGTAAGATTCATATGTGCAGGTCCAAGCCAGGGAATGAGGCACCGCAGGTGAGCATCACTGTTTGAAAGCCTGGAGGGAGAGAGAGAAAGATGCTGGGCAGCCTCATTTGGAGAGACTCGGAGGGCCACAGCCCCGAGAGAGCACTCTGAGCACAGAGGCACAGCATCTGGAGACAGGTTGCTGCTCAGCTCTATACAAAGCCAGTTCTTGTTTTTTCTCTGATTTTTTTTCTTAATTTATTTATTTTTAATTGAAGGATAATTGGTTACAATATTGTGTTGGTTTCTGCCACACATCAATATGAATTAGCCATAGGTATACCTATGTCCCCTCCCTCTTGAACATCCCTCCTACCTCCCACTCCCCACCCTATTAAGTGATTTCTGATATGTTTTAAAGCACAAAATCAAACTTTCTTCTTTCAGAATCTTAACGAGGGATTTCTTTGGTGGTCCAGTGGCTAGGACCCCTTGATTCCACTGCAGGGAGCAGGAGTTCCATCCCTATTGAGGGAACTAAGATCCCACATGCCATTCAGCAAGACCAAAAACAAAAAGAATCTTAACGAATGTTCCTGCGTGTGTCCTAAGTTTTTTCTAAGACAGGGTGTTGGACATCTCCTGTCCTTGCCCCTGAGGCAGGAGAGGTGAGGTGTAGCACCCTATAGGCTTAGAAGGGCCTTGTCAGAGCATACAGTGCTGGGAGGTCCAGGGTAGTAGAACCTGCTGGCCTCTCTTTCCGTAGCCCACAAGACACATTTGTACATCTAGCACTTTCCACACAAAGCAGCCCATGGTAGCAATGCTGGCATGTGGTCCCCGTGCTGTTCACGGCACTGCTCTGTGGTTCATCTTTCTGCACAGCCTCTGGGAGTCCGGCGGGGGAACCACAGCTTCCTGCTGTCCCTGTTCGGTAAGCAGAATGTCAAGGTTTTAGAAATGCCTTGCTTTCACTCCACCTAGAGGTAAAACAGTCGTTAGCAGAAGCACATTTGCTTCTTGGGGATATGTTTGTGAAAACATAACAAAGCCTTTATTTATGAGTTTCATTCATTATTTCAAGCTTAAGAAACGTGGCCTTTGAAAAAGTTGAAAAAAAAAAACTTGTTAAAGATGGAGAAATTATACTATTGTTCCTGGGTTGAATGGTGACACAGATAATTTAGTCAAAACGTATCTCTATTTTTTGTGTGTGATAAGTTTTTGAGTCTCTGATTATAGCTGGCTGAAGGTTTACCCCCAAATAATGGGGTTTGGGGCATTAATCATAAACCGATAGCTTTCAACAGCAGTTGCTATGACTTTCTTCATGTGCAATAAAGCACTTCTAATGGATTACACGATTAACTTTCTGCAGTTGAAATGAATGAGATATTAATGGTTTTTGAGAAATCTGATTGGAATTAAGTTAAAACACATTGACTTCTTCCACTTTATGTTCATACTATAGTAGTTTAAATACATTTTTCATTATTTGAAATCTTTTTCTCTCAGCATATACTAATGGTGAGAGAATTAAATGACACTGAAAATTCTGGAAATCAAGAGAAACAGATTAGAACTGCAAGCACCAGGCACATGAAGAGAGAGAAGAGTCGTTAAGGTAGGTCTCCAATTAGACATTATTCTAGTAAGCTCTACTTGAGACGGGGACACATTGCCCCTGTGGAGGCAATAACTGCCACATTGACATCAGCAATGTGAAATTGTCTAGTTCCTTTGAGCATAATGGTTTTAATTAAGTAAAATAGGAAGCTAAAAAAATAAGCAAAGATAATTAAGCAGCATTCGTCCCTTATGCAAGAATGTGCTACAACAGGTTGTTGTGAGGATGGGTGAGTGAGGCATTTTACTGTAGAGAAAAGGTTGAGAGTAAAACTGTCAGAAGTTATATTTTTGTTGTATTTTCTAAGAGAAAGAGTATTGTTATGTTCTCTTAACCTCTGTTAATTACTACTTTGATATTCATTTAAAGCATTGCAAATTTAAATGAGAATCTTTATTTTTTTAATTAAAAAAAAATTTTTTTTTATTTTTATTTTTTCCACTGATGTCTGGCTACAAACCATTCTTAGTGCCCACGGTTCTGAGCACTGAGCGTAGAAATAGCCGCTTCCTCTCTGCCCCAACGGCACGGGCGCAGCAGGGCGGCCACACCCGTGGTGCGGGCAAGTCCGGCATCTGCAGGGCAGTAAGAATCTTTAAAGTCAAATAATGACCACCCTGTTTTTGTTGTACTATGTAAATCCTCAGTTCTTTACTTTTGCACTTTCTTCCATTTAGATTTAGTTATATATTCATTAAAAGTTAAATTTTATATGTATAATCTAAGCTTTAAATTTAAACTTAAATTACAAGGGGAGAAAAGTGTTAAAGGTTTAAAAATGTGTTTTCCAGGACACGTCAGCTCCAAGTCAGGTAGTTGGTTCAATCTAGTTGTTGTCCAAGGACTGAATTGTTTTAACATAAGGTTTTCCAGTTCTGGGAGCCTCAGTTCTTTAAAACTCTTTTAAAATTTGTATGTTTAGATTTAAGCAAGACCTTTTTACTCCCCATCAGTTGTGAGATTTAATGCATGAAGCTGATGTGGCTAACAAGTTTATTTTAAGAATTGTTTAGAAATGCTGTTGCTTCAGGTTCTTAAATCACTCAATGCTCCAACTTCTAATCAAATTTTTAAAGACTTACCAATGTTTGCCTGTGTTTGCACTATAAAAAGCACTGGATCCTTCCCATCTATTTGTGCAAAGAATGATCACTTGCAAGGTCAAAAATATAGCCAGATCCAAATCTCTGCCTCCCCCTTCCCAAAATAGTTCTCAGTATCTCCATGTAGACTTCCTTTTCTGTATAAAGTTCACTCTAAGATTTCAAAGGCACCGCCTGTTTTACTACATTTTAGTCATGTGAAGAGTCAAGTTGTTTTGTAATAAATAATTGTCTTTATTCATAATAATCTGGTGTGCTAATCAAAAGCCTTGTCTTAATTTTTGAGAAATGAGTTTAGTGTTTATAAAGTAAATTCCAGTTTGTTAAGTAATGGCTTTGTATTACCTTTCCTGCTAGATTTTTGTTTATTTTCCCTTGGGTTAGGGGCTAAGATGGAGTAGGATGGGGGTAGTGAATGTATGTGATGTGATTTGCCCTTGTGTATTACAATCCTTTGTTGTTTTATCACTTAAATGTTGGTAGTTTTCTTCCTGGTTTTCATTTTAGTGGATAAAATTGGTATTTTGAACTCTGAATGGAGACTACCACCACAGCATTAGTTCCACATATTGAACCCTTTAGACTGAAATGATTGTTTTATTTCCTGATTACCCAGTTGGTTGAATATGGGGGAAAAGGGGTGGAGGGGTTGGAGAAATAGGATAGGTTGTATATCGTTTCTATTAGAGAAAGAAGAAAATGGGACTGAATATTTGACAGATACGGTTTTTAGCCACATCTGGCTTAGAAAAGAAGAAAAGAGGTAACCATTTCTTCATCTGTGAAATGCAAATAGTACCTGTCTTAAAAAATTATAAGAGTTGAGGAGACCGTATGTGTAAAATACTTGTTATAAATGTTAATTCCCTTCCTAACACTTTTTTACCTTCCATGGATTTGCCTTGACTCTGGAAATTAGGGCTAAAACTTAGATAATAACTCTTTCACTGACTCTTAATTCATCTTTTTTGTTTGTCATAGTTAAGATGCAAATTGCAGTACACAAGTAGGTCAAATCCTTAAAAATATTTAAATTCCTTTTTTAAAAACTTGAAACAATATTCTTACCAAAGTTAGTTGAGTTTTTCTAATAGAAACAATTGGCTTAGTCCCACTTTTATAGTCAGTTTCAGTTTGACTTATAAACTTAGCACAATGTGAATTTCACTTGCAGCACAACAGAATCATAGGATGTCAGAGCTAGAAGTGACCTTAGAGAGTATCTAATTCATTCCCCTTGTTTTAAGATGAACCATCTGAGGCTCAATGGTGAAATGATGTGTTCAAAGCTATATAACTAATCAGTGATAGCCCAGGCTGGGACATAGTTTGATGGTGAAAAACTTCAAGCTACCTCTCCAGGGAGGTCTCAAATGTTTATTTTTTCAACTATTCTTTATTTTATACCATAACATTCACTACATATTAAATGACACTTTAATACAGTAGGACAATCTTAAATACATATGGCTTCAAATTGTACAATATTGCATTAATGTTTCGGGGGTAAGATTCTTATTTGAAGTCTAAAGTTTGCAGAAATGCATATAGATTTTTTTTCATTTACTACATTCTTCTTGTGTAGCATTAATTGTGTATCATTTAAAATTACTATGTAAGTATATTTTGTCATTCTGTCTATACTTAGCAACAAATTTGCATTTTTATTTGATGTAATAATTGCTTTAATGTAATTTTTGTTAGAAGATTTTGCATTACCTTTATACTTTATATCTAACCTGACAGAATGACTGATTCTTATGTCATTCTAATAGTGTTGTAAATAATCACGTGAAATGTGTGAGATAGAGTACTATATTTGTAAATATAATTTTATGGCTGTTTTCATTTAGTAGAAACTTTTCCATCAGTATGGAAAACTAAGAAAATTGCTTTCTACTGTATAATCTGGCAGTTATCATAGATTAAAGCTTATTTTTCTGTGAATAAAAACTTATCCAATAAAGCACTATTCTTTATAAAAAAAAAAAAAAAAAAAGAATGTGCTACAAAAATCTCATTTGATTTCATTAATTTACATGTCACAGAGCAATTAGCTTTGTTTACCCATCTCTCTCAGAGTGTAGGTGCATCTAAATTCTATCCTAATTATGTTTATAAAGAGTGCAGCTACAAAGGGTGTTGACTATTTAAAATGCACAATTAGCATTGTAGTTACTACAACTATGGGTAAAACATGTCATCTCCTTGTTCATTTTGTCCCACTGCTACATGTAAATTGTGGAGTGGGATGTGGAGTGTCATTTGGGGAAAGGGGAATAAAGTTAGGTAGATCCCCAAACCAAGCGGCTTGCCTCATCGACAGCTTTACAACACACTCAGTGTCCAGAGTCCTTTGCCTCCGTATCTGATTGAGAAGAGTGTTAGGTCATCAGAAGCCCAAGCCCAAATTAGTTTCCAAATGAAAGATGTGTGCCCAAGGTTATTTGGTACAGTCTTAACTCCAAAGCCTTATTCAAGTCTTGCCAGGATCTCCTGGGCTCAGAAACCATCATGGGCTGGACAATGAATCTCTGTTGTTGCAGGAGGAGGGGTTGGTGAATCTTCCTTATCGATTCAAAGAAGAAGATAAAGTAAAACAAAACCCCAAGTCCCATTTGTACCATTCAAATGGAATTTTTCACCATCTATGGAAAGATATTGGAGAAGGCAATGGCACCCCACTCCAGTACTCTTGCCTGGAAAATCCCATGGACAGAGGAGCCTGGTAGGCTGCAGTCCATGGGGTCGCTGAGGGTCGGACATGACTGAGTGACTTCACTTTCACTTTTCACTTTCATGCATTGGAGAAGGAAATGGCAACCCACTCCAGTATTCTTGCCTGGAGAATCCCAGGGACGGGGGAGCCTGGTGAGCTGCTGTCTATGGGGTCACACAGAGTCAGACACGACTGAAGTGACTCAGCAGCAGCAGCAGCATGGAAAGATATTTGGGGTATAATAGAGGAAACTGAATATGGACTAATTCTCGGATACTATCAGAGAATTAGTAATATTTTTAGGAGAGTGAGTGGCATTGTAGTCATGAAGGAAAATTTGGTTACTTTTAGAAGTAAATGCTGAAGGAGTGAGTTATGATATTGACAACTTAATTTCAATATATACTGAAAAGACATATGCAGAGAGATAAAGCAAATATGGTAAATATAAGCAGTAATTAAATTTGATAATTTTATTTAGTTTTGGCTGTGCTGGGTCTTTGTTGCTGTGCAGGCTTTTCTCTAGTTGTTGAAGCGAGCAGGGGTGCTATTCTCTAGTAGAGGTGCATAGGCTTCTCATTGCGGTGGCTTCTCCTGCTGTGGGACATGGGCTCTCAGTGAGCAGGCTTCAGTAGTTGCAACTTTTCCAATGAGTCAGTTCTTCGCATCAAATGGCCAAAGCATTGGAGTTTCAGCTTCAGCATCAGCCCTTCCAATGAATATTCAGGACTGATTTCCTTTAGGATTGACTGGTTTAATCTCCTTGCAGTCCAAGAGACTCTCAATAGTCTTCTCCAACACCACAGTTCAAAACCATCAATTCTTCAGCACTCAACTTTCTTTATGGTCCAAATCTCACATCCATACATGACGACTGGAAAAACCATAGCTTTGACTTGACAGACCTTTGTCATATGGGCAGTCATGGAACCAGTCATTAAGTGTCTGTGTATCATTTGGAAATGTTTCTGGCTGCTAGCAAGAGAAAGCTCAGCCAACAATGGCTGAATCTCAAAGAAACTTCATTACTTACTAAACAAGAAGCGTACAAGTTATCCATTTGGGGTTGGTCCAGCAAGTTAGTCATGCCCTCAAGGTCCTGGCCAGAGAAGGAATGGCATCCCACTCCAGCACTCTTGCCTGGAAAATCCCATGGACAGAGGAGCCTTGTAGGCTGCATGGGGTCGAGAAGAGTCGGACACGACTGAGCTGCTGAGGTCCAGCCCCGGTGCAGTCAGGGGTTTCGAAGGGGAGACGGCATCTGTGAGGATCAGGAAACAATTGCTTAATTAAACATTAATTAAGGATATAAAGAGTAGTAGAATAAGGATAGCTCAGCAGGAAATTCAGTGGAGAAAAGAGGCTGAATAATTCAGCCAGAAGATGAGAGAAAGAACGACATGGGGAGACCAAGCTTCGGTGAACAAGGCCCGCACTTTATTTTCCAAAGTAGTTTTTATACCTTAAGTTATGCATAGAGGATAATGGGGGAAGGGGGTAGAGTCATGCAGTAAGCTTGCATCATCTTCTTGCCCAGAGGCCTGTTAACATTTTAAGACCCTTTCTTCAGAAAACTTATTTTTCTCTAAAGGTGATTAGTCAGGCACCACCCTCCAAAAGCATTAGATAAAGTTGCATTCCTACAGGGCAAATGTGTGGTGGGCTATAACAATAAAAAGAATTAACTCAAGGGTCCAAGGTTACAAACATTAAAGCTACTACTTACATTTCTATACACCAATTATATCAATCAATACACTGCCAGGGACACAGCAGGTAAGGGATATGGAGACTTAGCAGCAAACATTGGCCCAATAAGTGAAAAACTCTTCACCAATACAATTTCTAATCAATCTTTTAATTGCTCAAAGGAATCTGTATTTAGACAGTTTAGAACATCTCATGCCTCTCACAGTTGGGAGGCTCTGAACAATAACATGTGGCCGGAAAAACCTATTCAGACAGGCTAGAGGACTTCCAAAGGAGTTTGTAGGTTGAAACACTGTCACACCCGGGAACTTTATTAACTGGAGCTGTAAGTTAACTCTTTTTTCAGAGACAGGTAGTGGGGGACAGCCCCCCGTAAAGTCAGAGGTGTAGGTGAGAGCACAAAGCAGAAAGTAGGCAGACTCTGGTTTTGGGGGTAGATGCTCGAGAATTTCCAGGGGGACTCCTGAGGCTCGATCCCGCCTTTGCGTATGCCGAGCCTCCTTCCTCATGACCTTTGCCACAGGCGGAGTTCCTTACGCTGGCTCCCAGCACTGAGCAACTTCACTTTCACTTTCATACATTGGAGAAGGAAATGGCAACCCACTCCAGTGTTCTTGCCTGGAGAATCCCAGGGACGGGGGAGCCTGGTGGGCTGCCGTCTGTGGGATCGCACAGAGTCAGACACGACTGAAGCGATTTAGCAGCAGCAGCAGCAAGGTCCTGGCTGTTCTGCCCCTCTGTCTGGTCACCCTCAGCCCATCAGCTTCTGACAGCATCAGTTCATCATTGCAAGGCTGCTGCTGCAGCTCTAGGCATCGTGGCCACATTCAAAACCAAGGGGGTGGGCAAGGAATAACAAAAGCCAGCTCTCCTTCTTTGCTTGCTTCTTTTATCAGGAAGCGAAATCTTGGAGTTGGTAGGAAAAGGATAAATTTGGAATTTGAGATTTACAAAAACTGACTACTATATGGTACTCAGACAGTAAAGAATCTGCGTGCAATGCAAAAGACCCAGGTTCAGTCCCTGGGTTGGAAAGATACCCTGGAGAAAGGAATGGCAACCCACTCCAGTATTCTTGCCTGGGAAATCCCATGGACAGAGGAGCCTAGTGGGCTGCAGTCCATTGTTGTTGTTGTTCAGTCCCTAAGTCCTGTCTGACTCTTTGCAACCCCGTGGACTGCAGCAGGACAGACTTCTGTGTCCTTCACTATCTCCCTGAGTTTGCTCAAACTCATGTCCACTTGCTCAACCTCAGTGATGCCATCCAACCATCTCATCCTTTGTCACCCCCTTTTCCTCCTCAATCTTTCCCAGCATCAGGGTCTTTTCCAATGAGTCCGTTCTTCGCATCAGGTGACAGAGTATTGGAGTGTCAGCGTTAGCAACAGTCCTTCCAATGAATATACAGGACTGATTTCCTTTAGGATTGACTGGTTTGATTTCCTTGCAGTCCAAGAGACTCTTAAGAGTCTTTTCAAGTACCACAGTTTGAAAGCGTCAATTATTCGGCATTCAGCCTTCTTTATGGTCCAACTCACATCCATACATGACTACTGGAAAAACCATAGCTCTGACTAGACAGACCTTGGTTGGCAAAGTGATGTCTCTGCTTTTTAATACACTGTCTAGGTTTGTCATAGCTATCCTTTCAAGGAGCAAGTGTCTTTTAATTTCATGGCTGCAGTCACTGTCTGCATTGATTTTGGAGCCCAAGGAAATGAAATCTGACACTAATTCCACCTTTCCCCCATCTATTTGCTATGAAGTAATAAGACTGAATGCCGCGATCTTAGTTTTTTGAATGTTGAGTTTTAAGCCAGCTTTTTCACTCTCCTCTTTCACTTTCATCAAGAGGCTCTTTAGTTCCTCTTCACTTTCTGCAATTAAAGTCGTATCATCTACATATCCAAGGTTGTTGATATTTCCTCTGGCAATCTTGATTCCAGCTTGTGCTTCATCCAGCCCAGCATTTCCCATGATGTTCTCAGCATATAAGTTAAATAATAGGGTGACAATATACAGTCTTGACATACTCCTTTCTCAATTTTGAACCAGTCTGTTGTTCCATGTCCAGTTCTAACTGTCACTTCTTGTCCTGCTTACAGGTTTCTCAGGAGGCAGGTAATGTGGTCTGGTATTCTCATCTCATTAAGAATATTCCACAGTTTGTTGTGATCCACACAATCAAGGGCTTTAGTCAAAGGCTGCAGTCCATGGGGTTGCAAAGAGTCAGACAGGACTGAGAGTCTAACACTTTCACTTTTCATATGTAAAATAGATAAACAACAAGGACCTAGTGTATAGCATAGGGAACTATATTGAATATCTTCTCATAAGCTATAATCGAAAAGAATATAAAATATATATATATATACTTATACGTTTATATATGGAGAGAGCTAACTCACTTTGTTGTATACCTGAAACACTGTAAATCAACTGGACTTCAATTGAAAAATAAAAATTAAAAAAAAACAGAATGAAATGTCACCTCACACCTGTTCGTATGTGTATGATTTAAAAAATAATAATGGATGTTGGCAAAAAAAGAAAAAGCAAAATCTTTGCCAGAAGACTGCAGATTTCTATTTCCACTTGAGGGGCTAGAACAGACAGAGGCCAATCCTAGCTGCAGGGAGTCTGGGGCGTGCCATCACAATAAGTGACTACATCAGTTATGATTCATCCCCTGGGGCTAGGGATGTGCTGTCTCCTAGAACAAGATTGATGTTCTGTTAACGAGAAAAAGGGAGAACGCCAGCTACTTTCCATTTGCTAAACAGATGCCCCTTTTCTCTAGAGAAGATACGGTTCTGTTTTTACTAGGTGACAAAAATGATTTTAAGTGAGAGTAGAGCTAAAACTCATTCTTCACTGTATCCTGTTGCTGTTTAACAAGAAGGTAAATGGCGCCCAAAAGAGACTTCAGGTTTCTTGTCTGTCTGCACAGTGAAACAGAAACTCTAACCATCCTTAAACTAGGTTTTTTTTCCCTTTCGAGTTTGGTAGTACATTTCAATATACAGTTTACTTTTAGAGATTGTTCTCACTGTGATGGACATTATGCAGCAGAATAGAATATATGCTACCATTCAATGTATTTTTAGCCACAGTTGAGCAAGTGTCCTCTGTTTGCAAGGCTCTGTAATAGGTGATTACATGTTCTCTTATTTGTATAAGGATCTGCCTGCCTATTACAAAAAGCCCCAGTTCAGTCTGAGTTATCAGACTTAATAAAGAAAGAAAATGCCTTCAGAGCTTTCAGCAATTGTTCTAATGTCTGCTTTCTCCCAACCAATATAAGATAATCTTGACATCTGGGCTGTTTAAATGGAAGCCCATTTGTTGATCATAGCAAGTGATGGTCATTACTAGAGTTCCTCCTGTCCCCTTCCCTAGGCCTTGGCCCCATAGTAGGCTTTCTTTTAGAAAGAATGCTGCATGCTCATTGCGGATGGATTGAAATGAATTCCCAGACTAACAATAGCCACCTAACAATCACTGGGATTCATAGTCACGTGCCCTTGGAGGCAGGCCTAGAATTGAATGGCCTGGGCCAGAAAGTCTGTAAGTGTCTAAAAGTCCCTCACCACCATAATCGCATATTTGTCTGATGACTTAGTATTTGGTGTTGATGGCTGGTATTGTGTTGAAGTATATCAATGCTGACTGGCCCCTGTTTCTTGGTAACCTCTGGGATGTGGCTGACTGTCACACTGACTGCTACACAGAGGCTCTGTAGCAGGGCTGGCTTAGAGCAGGCCCAAGAGCCCCTCTTCTCTATGTCAACCTGCAACATCCCCAGGCCCCCTGATTCAAGTATCTTACTGGGGGTGCACTGTAGTCTATGGCTTGCCTGTCTCCTTGTGTGACCCCAGGGAGATGTCCCATTGCTGATAGAAGCCTTGTGACTATTTTACCTCCAAACTTACATTTAACCCTTAGGATAAATATTTTGAGTGATTCTCCCCATTTTTCCTGTTGTTGTTTTTTGTGTTTTGGCCACACCACATGGCTTAGGGGATCTTGGTTCCCTGTGCTTACTCAGTTGCTCAGTCATATCTGACTCAGGCTTCTCTGTCCATGGGACTTTTCAGACAAGAATACCGGAGTGGGTTCCCATTTCTTTCTCCAGGGGATCTTCCTGACCCAAGGATCAAACCCATGTCTACCGCATTGGTGGGTGGATTCTTAAACACTGAACCAGTTGGGAAGCCCCTTAGTTCACTGAACAAGGATCAAACCTGTGCCTGGAAATGGAAGCCTGGAGTCTTAATGACTGGATCACCAAGGGCATCCCTCTCCAGTGTTCTATAAGAAACATCTCTTTGTGATTTTAACTTTACTATAGTAAGGACACAGCACTTAAAAAAAAAAAAAAAAAGGATCAATGTCCTGGGAAATGGGAGAGAGAGAGAGATATAGTGAGGAGCCAGCTTTGCTGGTGCCCGTAGAAACAGGAGGTAAAGTTGGAGCCACAGGTGTGGACAGGTGGGAAGTTGTGGTGATCGGAACTAAAGGAAGTCCTCTTCTACTGCTTTTATATCTTTCAGTTCAGTTCAGTTCAGTCGCTCAGTCATGTCTGACTCTTTGCGACCCCATGAATCGCAGCACGCCAGGCCTCCCTGTCCATCACCAACTCCTAGAGTTCACTCAAACTCAAGTCCATGGAGTCGGTGATGCCATCCAGACATCTCATCCTCTGTCGTCCCCTTCTCCTCCTGCCCCCAATCCCTCCCAGCATCAGAGTCTTTTCCAATGAGTCAACTCTTTGCATGAGGTGGCCAGAGTACTGGAGTTTCAGCTTTAGCATCTTTCCTTCCAAAGAAATCCCAGGGCTGATCTCCTTCAGAATGGACTGGTTGGATCTCCTTGCAGTCCAAGGGACTCTCAAGAGTCTTCTCCAACACCACAGTTCAAAAGCATCAATTCTTCAGCGCTCAGCTTTCTTGACAGTCCAACTCTCACATCCATACATGACCACAGGAAAAACCATAGCTTTGACTAGATGGACCTTTGTTGGCAAAGTAATGTCTCTGCTTTTGAATATGCTATCTAGGTTGGTCATAACTTTCCTTCCAAGGAGTAAGCGTCTTTAGTGACTTAGTAAACAAAGCTATTAGCTCAGAGTGAGGGTAGGAAATGTTGCAAGAGAGAAGAGAAATCAGGAGAGTTGGAAAGTAAATGAACAAGAAAAACAGTATGAGGGTAGGGCACCCGAAGGCCCCAAGGACAATTAGTGATATGCATTTGAAGTGAGATCAGCCAGTGGCAGGTAATATACCCCTAGCTAGACCCTATCCCCTGGCTGGGCCAGATGGAAGACCCACGTGAGAGGTCAGCTCCCAACAAGTTCATGCTAGTAGCTGGGAGCTAGTGGGGCCGGCCTGGAGCAGACTGTGCTACTGGCCAAAGACCTTGCTCTTCAATGCTATAGCCATCACTGGAAGATTTGTCCAGGGCTGGGCTGTGATGTGGGCAGCAGAGTGGGTGCACCTGGGGGAAGGGCACAGGGTTGGTGATCTCCACAGGTGTGAAGGACTCAAGGTCTTAGTCTTCCTTGAGTCCTCCTTCCAGTGGTGGGTGGCTGGGTGGTGCTCCTGTGTCAGGAGAAGGTATGATCAAATTTAATGTCCTTCCTCAGAGCTTTGTGCTGCCCTTTGGGTCCCAGAGAACCTCCTAAGTGACCTGCCATAGTTTCTCCATGCCTGCCTTGTGGGGTTGACTGCATGACACCCAACACCATCCAAGAAACTCATCATACCAGGTTATAAAGCCTTGTCTATTGTTTGTTATCCCTGGAAAACAGAAGAGCAAGAACCCTGTTGAACTTTTTTCTTTTTTTTTTTTTTAACCATTTTATCCCCAGTGCCTGGTAAAATTCCTGAAAGATAGTAGATGCTCATTAAATTTTGAATGCATGAGTATATAAAAGAGGGCTGGCAGGAAAGAGGGATGGAAGGGAGGGAGGGAGGGAAGAAAGGAGAGAGAGAGAAGGATAGAGAGAGGGAGGAAGGAAGGAATCCCTGCTACTCTGTTAGGGATATTCTGAATGAGGTTTGCAAAGATGGATCTGAATTGGCAGTACCCTCTATAGAAGACATGGCAATGCAGCTAAGTAGTGGAAGCTGGTGGGAACTGATGAAAAGGGCTTTCAATGGGGCTCTTTAAAATGTGGAAGACACACTGGAGGTCGCATGGGGGAGGCCAGGAAGACTGGGGCATCAGTGGCTGGCACATACGGGATCAGGGGCTATTTTGATGAGGATGTCAGGAAGGTGAGAATAAGGGATGATGGTCAAGGTGGGCAGGAGGGAAGCAAGAGAGGGTTCTTGGATGACGAGCTGAGACAGACCCACACCTCAGTGGGTGTAGTGGATGTGATGGATATGATATGAGGCCCCTGTAGCTGGTAATCCACAGAGGAGCCCAGTGGCTTCAATTATCCACCTCTCTTTCCTGTTCTTTCTGGAAAAAAAGAATCTCCACTGGACTTGCTTCATCCTTCCCGCTACCTACTCTCTCTTCAGTACTTTATACCCCAACCCCTGGATTTTCTTGTTTGCAGTTTGTGATCTCTTTTCTCAAGACCTTCAAACCCATGGTTTTCCTGACCATGGTGGACCAAGCTAGATCCACCCTCAAACCATAGCATGTATATTCTGAAGTTGTCAAGTACACTGTTTTTAACATAACCTTCATGTAGAATACACACACACACACACACTCATAAACACATACACAAATATATATGATACATATATATAATACATGACATAAATATATGGGCTTCTCTGGTAGCTCAGCAGTAAAGAATTCACCTGCAATGCAGGAGACATAGGTTCAATCCCTGGGTCAGGAAAATCCTCTGGAGGAGGAAACAGTAACCCACACCAGTATTCTTGCCTGGAAAATCCTGTGGACAGAGGACCCTGGTGGGCTACAGTCCATGGGGTCACAAAGAGTTGGACACAACTTAGCAACTAAACAACAAACAATAAGAAGTACATATTCTTAGTATGTATTTATTTTTGGCTTGTTCTATCAGTTACCAAGAGGGAGGAGGTAAGTTAAAATCTCCCACAACGATTGTCTGTTTCTTCTTTTAATTCTGCACAATTTTCAAGTCATGTATTTTGATCCGTTGTTATTGGGTACATACAAAATTAGAATTTTTATATCTTCCTGATGAATTGAGCCTTTATCATTATGAAGTGATTCTTTTTATTTCAAGTAATGCTTTTTTTGCCTTGAAGTCTACTTTGTCTGATATCAATTTAGTGACATGGATTCTTTCAGTTAGTGTTTGCATGGATGTTATTATATGTCCTTTTCTTTAATCTTTCTTATTCTCTTGTTTTAATGTATCTCTTGTAAGAAGCATTTAGTTGTATTATAAAATCCAATTTGTCACTCTTTATCCTTTAATTTGAACATTTAGACTCACTCAGACTCACGTCCATCAAGTCAGTGATGCCATCCAGCCATCTCATCCTCTGTCATCCCCTTCTCCTCCTGCCCCCAATCCCTCCCAGCATCAGAGTCTTTTCCAATGAGTCAACTCTTCGCTTGAGGTGGCCAAAGTACTGGAGTTTCAGCTTTAGCATCAGTCCTTCCAAAGAAATCCCAGGGCTGATCTCCTTCAGAATGGACTGGTTAGATCTCCTTGCAGTCCAAGGGACTCTCTCAAGAGTCTTCTCCAACACCACAGTTCAAAAGCATCAATTCTTCAGCGCTCAGCCTTCTTCACAGTCCAACTCTCACATCCATACATGACCACAGGAAAAACCATAGCCTTGACTAGATGGACCTTTGTTGGCAAAGTAATGTCTCTGCTTTTGAATATGCTATCTAGGTTGGTCATAACTTTCCTTCCAAGGAGTAAGCGTCTTTTAATTTCATGGCTGCAGTCACCATCACCATCTGCAGTGATTTTGGAGCCCCAAAAAATAAAGTCGGACACTGTTTCCACTGTTTCCCCATCTATTTCCCATGAAGTGATGGGACCGGATGCCATGATCTTCGTTTTCTGAATGTTGAGCTTTAAGCCAACTTTTTCACTCTCCTCTTTCACTTTCATCAAGAGGCTTTTTAGTTCCTCTTCACTTTCTGCTATAAGGGTGGTGTCATCTGCATATCTGAGGTTATAGATATTTCTCCTGGCAATCTTGATTCCGGCTTGTGTTTCTTCCAGTCCAGCGTTTCTCATGATGTACTCTGCGTATAAATTAAATAAGCAGGGTGATAATATACAGCCTTTACGTACTCCTTTTCCTATTTGGAACCAGTCTGTTGTTCCGTGTCCAGTTCTAACTGTTGCTTCCTGACCTGCATACAGATTTCTCAAGAGGCAGGTCAGGTGTTCTGGTATTCCCATCTCTTTCAGAATTTTCCAGTTTATTGTGATCCACACAGTCAAAGGCTTTGGCATAGTCAATAAAGCAGAAATAGATGTTAATTTCTGGAACTACCTTCCTTTTTCCATAATCCAGTGGATGTTGGCAATTTGATCTCTGGTTCCTCTGCCTTTTCTAAAACCAGCTTGAACGTCAGGAAGTTCACGGTTCACGTATTGCTGAAGCCTGGCTTGGAGAATTTTGAGCATTACTTTACTAGCATGTGAGATGAGTGCAATTGTGCAGTAGTTTGAGCATTCTTTGGCATTGCCTTTCTTTGGGATTGGAATGAAAACTGACCTTTTCCAGTCCTGTGGCCACTGCTGAGTTTTCCAAATGTGCTGGCATATTGAGTGCAGCACTTTCACAGCATCATCTTTCAGGATTTGAAATAGCTCAACTGGAATTCCATCACCTCCACTAGCTTTGTTTGTAGTGATGCTTTCTAAGGCCCACTTGACTGGCATCACTGATGCAATGGACGTGAGTCTCAGTGAACTCTGGGAGTTGGTGATGGACAGGGAGGCCTGGCGTGCTTCGATTCATGGGGTTGCAAAGAGTCGGACACGACTGAGCAACTGAACTGAACTGAACTGAACTGGTACTTACTGGTAACTCATGATATAGTTACGCTAAACCTACCATGTTATTTTGTGTCTTCCGTTTGATCCATTATATTTCTTTTTCTCCTTTTTCATTTTCATTCCTACAATGTTTCCCTGCATTTGTCTTTCTGTGTTTTATATTGGGTTTTTCTTCAGATATATCTGTAGTTAGTTAATTGCTCTTTAGTTGTAATCTACTATAGGACTTATCGATTGAATTTTTACTTTCTGTTGCAATATTTTTCAGTTCTAGAATTTGTATTTAGTTCCTTTTTAAACTGCCTCTGTCACTTTTTATAGTTTCCAATTCCTTGCTCAGATTGTCAGACTTTGCATTTATTAAATATATTAAGCATTATTGTTTTGCAGTCTGTATCTGATAATTTAAATATCTGAAATCTATTGGCATGACCCGCTTGGAACCAGTTTAAATTTGAGGTTTGAATCTCAAGCCTCAAGTTCAAGACTTGAGGTTTTTTAGACCATCCGATGGAGTAAAGCTGGACTAAGAGTTGAGGCAATGGTTAGTTTACTCTAATTTACCCTGAGGATAGAATTATAGCTCAGCTTAAAGTAGGAACTATTTTATCTTTGTCTTTTGGTGAGCATAGACTTCCATCATCTGACTTTCTAAGGCACTAAAACTGCAGTTCTGTTTCACAGCTGTTTCTTCTGAATCGGCAGATATCTCAGTGTCCCCTGGGCTTAATTCTTGGAATTCTAATTCTCCAAGTATTCATTTGATATTTTCTCATGGGCTTCTTGGCTCTTTGGTGTTTTAAGATTTTAAAATATATTCTGTCCTGCTTTTTGGGCTTACCAGTTGGCACTAATGGTAAAGAACCCGCCTGCCAATGCAGGAGATGTAAGAGATATGGGTTCAGTCCCTGGGTTGGAAAGATCTGGAGAAGGGTAGGACAACCCACTCCAGTATTCTTGGCTAGAGAATCTCATGGACAGAGAAGCCTGGTGGGCTGCAGTCCATAGAGTCCCAAAGAGTCAGACACAACTGAAGCTACTTAGAATGCACTTAGCACATCCAGCTTTTTAAAGTGTAACTGTATTGCATTAAAAATGTTATATCTGTACTGCATAAGAATATAATTTTGGACACTCAGGTTTTAAATCCTGCATAATATTGATACATGTCCTTTGGGAGAAATGCATCTTTCTGGATTTTAACTTTGTTTCATCTTTTAGATCAATGATTAAAGCATGTTTTGCTTATACTGCCTTGCAGGGAGACCACATATGGCACTTTTGCCATATCTGTGTTCCTGGTAGAGTTATATGGATACCATCTTCTACTAATAGCAGTGTTTGGCTTAGTGGTGCTGGATCTGTATTAATATTTGGGGTTTTAATGATTGGATTGACAGGAAACCAAGGATAAAAGGGTAGTACATAAATAATTATAGGGTAAATTATGGCCACACTTGAATTTTTTGTTTAGCAAAATAAAATACAGATATGAACTTAATAGCAATAGGGCATAACTTATAAGAGCTAGAAAAAGAGTTATCCAGCTTCCTGTCATTCCCTGGTACTATATTTAGAATATTTTATTACAGTTTTTAGATTTTTTTATCCACCACAGATTTTTAATATTAAATTCCTGAAAATATATTTTCTTTTTAATACTCTGGTATTACCTGTTTATAATAGTCATGTTATTTTTATTAAAGACAATTTCTACATGTAAAAGATATCTTTTGTACCAAGTAATCTATCTGAACTGGGAACTAATATCTGGAGACTTATTTGTTCAAATGCCAATCTATTTTTAGCTTTTGCCTCTAATATATCTTTAACCTTCTTTTACTGAAGAAGAATATAGGATTTCCTAAATTTTTCCAATTCTTGTGATTACCAGTCAGCCTGATTGTTTTCATTCCACCTAGGAGGCTTCATAAAGCAGTCTCTGAAGCCATTGCATTGAACAGGTTAACTTATTTAAAATTTGGACTGTTGGTCCTTAGGCCATATTGATAATTTGAGTCATGAATTAAATCCAGAAGAGTGATATATCAGTAAATTTTAAGTAAATCAGGAAAATTTAAGCTTTGATTTATTGAACATCCTGCTTTTCATGTCATCTTTCTCTCAAAGCATGTTTTCATTTATTTGAAAAGCCCAGCTTTTTTCTTTTCTTTCCTTCTTTTGGTTGTAAAGGCTTTGCCTTTAGTGAGCACACAAGCCTGCTCCTTGCCTCCTACTCAGCCTGTGATAGCTGATGGAAATAAGAGCCCTGGTTGGCATGGGGATTTGGTCAAATGCAGTTATTCTGCATTAAACAATGATATATTTGTAACCTGTCTCTTAAAATGAAGAGGAAATATCGCTTCTCTCTGCAGTTGCTCACACCTTGCTCTTCACTTAGAATGCCTCTGTCCCCACCTGCTATGTCGTCCTGATGCTGGTATTCTCCTACAGAAGGGAGATGGAGCAAGAGTGGCATGGCTGGCTCACCCCAATTGTGTCACTGTCTCCCCCTGGTGCCATGAGTGTGAAAGTCACAGATGAGACTGCATGCCCTTTGGTGAGTCATCACTGGATGGCCCTGCCTACTGATGTGGGATCTAGCTAAACTTTAACTAGGGTTCTCCTCACCCCTAATTTGTGAATCAGAGTCTACATACCCCAGGGATGAAGGCAATAGAACAGCAGAGTCTGTCTGCAAGGTACAAATTAGCACCAGATCTGGTGCCACTGGGGTGGAAGAAGAAAATGCTTAGAATAAATGCAACATTTGGCTTCAAACCTGCCTTGTAACGCTTTCTCTCAAAAGTCTTCAGGTTTATTTAGATGTTCTTCAAGCTATCAGATAAATAACTGTATGTATTACAATGAGCTAAGACAGTTCATTCTTGGGTTCCAAACTCCCTTTCTCTTCCTTCTGTAGGTGGTCTACTTTGCAGCTGTGGCCACCCTGGCAGCCTTGATGAACCTAGCCAGCACAGTACTGACCATCACCATTTAGAGGGATGGTTTGTGAGCCTCACAGGTAAGCAGAGGCCAGCTGGCTGGTAAGTTGTGCTACCTCAAGACATAATGGATCACCACGGGTCTCTAATCTGCTGAGAAGTTGTCCTGGCTTAGTGAACACAACTGATGAGACAGTTGGGTCTTCGAGAGAGGCAGTAGAGTAGCCTTTAAGAAGAGGTGTTTTGGGACTTCCCTGGTGATCCAGTGGTTAAGATTCCACCTTGCAATGCAGGGAATGTGGGTTCAATGCCTGGTTGGGGAACTAAGATCCCACATGCCAAAGAGCTACTAAGCCTATGTGCTGAACCCACATGCTGCAACTAAGACCTGACACAGCCAAATAAACAAATAAATATTAAAATAAAAAGAGAGAGAGAGAGAGAAGGTGTTTGAAGTCAAAGAAACTGGATTTGAATGCAGCTAAGACTAGCTGTAGCTCTTACCAGCTGCAAATTACTTAACTTCTCTGGACTTTATTTTCCTCGTCTGTAGAATGGGAGAAATTACGACACCCCCCCACCGCCCCCCCCCACACACACACCTTGCCACCAGTTCAGTTTTGGGAAGGCTTCTGTGAGATACAGGATTTGTAAAGCATTTAACACTATATCTGTACATAGAAAGCACATAAGAAATGGATCAGACCATTATTATCATAAGGATATATAGGCTGTACTTTTGGGAGAGAAACACCTCTGAATATATTATTACAGAGGTTCTTTGATCATTTTAGACTTGGAAAAATAAGGGAATTGAAAGATTTCTCTTTTTAAATTTCCTTAAAATTTCTTTATCAATAAAAAGCATCTTGAAGCAGTGGAAAGATTTCGTAATTCTAGTCAGTGATATGCTTCTGCTTTACTTAGAAAATTCATCCCCAAATGTGACTGTTGATTATTACCTAATCACTGATAGGGAGAGATAGCTAAGTTGAAGAATCTGGCATCTTCTTTATTTTTTCTTCCATTTATAAAACTTGGATCATTTTCCTCAGGGGATATTCAAATTGCCAACCTAAAGCTGGAGATCTTGTCCTACCCTGTATTTGTGCAATTGGTACTCTCGCTAGAAAACGTTCTTGAATGTTGATAGCCAAGATAAAGGAAGCTATTACAAAGGACACTATTAAAATGTACTTCTTACAAAGTGTAGAAGCCCCTTATAATCATGTTTTCTTCTAAACTACACTTATTTGGATGTGCTGTGGTTTAAATAACAACACTCAAAATAAAACAACTGTGTGGTTAAAAGCTGGGTGACATGCTATTGAAAGTGTCCTGTCTTTGGGTAAAGAAAATCTTCCTACTTGCTGTTAATTAGTTTTTAAAGAAATCTAAATAAAGCATAGATTCAGATTTATTTATTTATTTTTTAATTGTTTAGTTTTTATTTCATAATCATAAATTTAACTTTGCAATCCAGCTAACCTTGAAGGGGGATAAGGAAAATATGGAACCCAAAGAAACTGTAGCGAGAGCACAAAGATTATAGGATATTTCGAGCAGATGGGGGTGAAGGGGTGCTCTCCTGGGCTACAGAAGGAACGGTCTGGTGGTTAAGTAAAACACAAGTCAAATTTATTAGATTTGTCCACAGTCAGCAATGGTGATCTTCTTGCTGGTCTTGCCATTCCTGGACCCAAAGCGCTCCATGGCTTCCACAATATCCATGCCCTCTTTCACCTTGCCAAAGACCACATGCTTGCCGTCCAACCACTCAGTCTTGGCAGTGCAGATGAAAAACTGGGAACCGTTTGTGTTGGGGCCAGCATTTGCCGTGGACAAGATGCCAGGACCTGTATGCTTCAGAATGAAATTCTCATCATCAAATTTCTCGCCATAGATGGACTTGCCACCAGTACCATTATGGCATGTGGAGTCACCACCCTGGCACATAAATCCCGGGATTATTCTGTGAAAGCAGGAACCTTTATAACCAAATCCTTTCTCTCCAGTGCGCAGAGCATGAACGTTTTCTGCTGTCTTTGGAACTTTGTCTGCAAACAGCTCAAAAGAGACGCGGCCCAAGGGCTCGCTGTCGACAGCGATGTTGAAGAACACAGTGGGGTTGACCATGGCTAGACAGCAAGGGAGGTTCCGGGGTGGCTGCGTCTGCAAGGCCATAGATTCAGATTTAAAGTTTGTTTAATTTATTCTAATTTTAAAAATCATCTTGCAAATACGTTCTTTAATGATGGTAGAATAGTTAAGAGAATAAACTTTGGGGTGAGACTGCCTGGGTTTGAATCTCAGCTCCACTGTTTACCTTTTCTGTGACCTTAAATAATTTCACTTCTTTATGTCTCCATTTCCTAATTCATAAAAGGGAGATGCTGTGGACTCCTTGGCATTGTGAAGATTAAGTGAGATGAATATGTACAGAAGACTTAGAACTGTGTGTCTGGCACAGAATAAGTATTGAGCTGTCACTGTACTTTGTGCTCTGTGCTTCCCCTCTCATCCCTGTCAATATTTTAGTCATAAAAATGGATATTAATACTGTTGTTCCGATAGTGGGATGTGATAGAAAGTACTGAGACAGGAGTTAGAATAATTTGTTCTAAGTGACCTAATTTCTTTAATTTTCAGTTTACTCATGGGTTAACTGTTCAAGTTCCAGAAGAACTGATCTCAAAGGTCTTTTCCAGATTGAAAATCCTGTGATTAATCTATAGTCAGACTAAAAGAGATGTTTTCTGTTTTCACTGCCACTCACCCAATGTGATTATAATCCAAATGTCACTCAACTCTAGTAAATACACAGCATTAAATTCACCAGGAGGAGAGATCTATCCACTCTGTTGCACTGTTTGTCTCCTCTCTCTTATAAGGATGAATGCAGCTGCCTGGCATCTGGACCAGATCATCAGTATATTTGCTTCCCTCTCCGTGCACCAGGTGATGACATGGGCATCTCATGTGATCAGTGTGGTTTCATTCTTAAATGGAATTTGGTTTCACTTCTTGTTGAGTTTCTGTCCAGGGTTTTTCAACTAGTTCCCCAATTGGCTGTAAAACCCCAGCAATAATACAGGAGGGCATTTCCTAGAAAGGCAACAAGAGGCTGTAAACATTCAAAGTAATGCAAACTCAGAGACAGCTCTTGGTTTTTTTCCTTCCTATATGTCAATGTTCTATTTCTCCTTTCCAGAGCTAGTTTCTAACCATAATCTCAATATTTTGTCTGCAAATATGCCTGGAAACTGTGAGAAATGAGAAGGCTCCAGTGGAACTGCTGGTCATTCAGCTCATACGGTTGATCTCATTGGTGAGAGCAGATGGTCTGCCATGTACAGTTACACAGGTTGTCTACTAAACAACTCCAGTGATTCCATTCAGAGAGTTGCCACTGTGAGTAGCACTCCCCCAGGGAATGTGCAGTTTACAGCCTGAGAAACCTATTTCATGGTCCTTAGGGCAAATTACTCCTCCCTATCTTACTTAGAAGCCTCTTTCCTAATGATGCTAAGCTAGAGAGACAACTATGTCAGGGAATATGGGCTATTTGTTGGTCAAGACAATAGATAAAATGGCCATCCCTGCTACCAGCAGTGTTTTTAAAATCAGAAATTGTTTATCATTAGGATGAGGATGACAGGAAAGGGAACCTGCCAGTACTAAATATGACCCCATTCTCTCAAGACAAGAACCACACTTGCCTACTGACAGTGTTGCCCATCTGCCAGGGCAACACAGCCCAGGGATTGTTTCTGGTGTCAGTTTCCCTTTCTGGACTCCTTATAATTATCTTTCCTCTTAAGTTCTTTTGCAATTAAACCTCACCAGATCTCACTATATGGATGAAATATAAGTATCTGTAGAGATAGATAAATAGATATACATATTTACATGATGGATGAATGGAGTAAGTAGATAGATAGGATAACAGTAACAGAACTAATGGCAGGGATGTGATTAGATAAGACAGTCCTCATAAAGCCCTATTTCCTTCCACATATAGTAGAACTTGTCAGTGTTAGCAGCTTTATTCATTATTGTTGTTATTGCTGTCTTTAAAAAAAAACCTGCTATGGCAATAAATTTTTTTCTATGACTAAATTCACCCTTCCCACAGCTCTTGAGCTAGAGCAGATTTAGCTCACATAACCTGTTCTCCTTCCTTTGTAGCCTTATTTGGCTCTTCTAATCCTTTTTTGGAGTTTAATTTATGCTATGTCTTACAAATACTTGCATATTTAAAAAATCTGTTTGCAGTCATTGCCTATTCTGTCCTGGAAGACAAAAAGGTATTTGTCATTCTCTTTTCATGAGTATCTACTTCTTCAGAAAAGAACTTCAAAGGAAATATCTACCACTATTTCCAAGAGCTCGTTGCTGCATCTCTGCTTGTGCACTTCTGTTCTTTACTCTCTCCTGTGTCTTCCCTCTCTGGTCAGCATCCACCTCCTGACTTCACTGTATGTCTTAGTCTGGGTTCTCTCCAGTGCAATCCTGGAGACAAGGATTTGAGGTGAAAAGTAATCTATTTGGAAGGTGATCCCAGGAAGCGTGGCGAAGGAATCGGATGTGAGACGAGGAAGGGAGACAAGCCAATAAAGAACATGTTACTGTATGGACTAGTGTTGCAGGAAATTAGGGGTCTGTTCCCTGGGGCCCTATGAGAGACAGTGCAGGACAAACCTCCAAATCATCCCACCAAGGGCGAAGGAACTGGAGTGAAACACCAAGTGTTGTCACTCATTGATCAGGGCTTGTTGCCAGGGGTGTTGACTTCTGGACACTTGCAGCCTGCCCTCACGTTGCTATTTCTGGACAGAGACTCTCATTTAAAGACACCCAAATACTTGGGGTAGGAAGCCATCAGTGCCCCCAGGAATTGTCCAACAAAGAAGCAGATGAGGTTGGGATGGGCTGAGGGCATCAGGGCAAGTGCTGACATGCAGCTTATTTGGATTTTATTTCAGGTGAAATGGACTCTTGGGAAACCACTGATGGATTCACTGACAAGTCCAAAACTTTGGAAAAGCCAAAGAACTATAAGCCTAACCTTGCAGGCCAACAGGCCACAGTCTCAGAGTTTTCTGTCTGCCTTCAAAATACGTGGAGGCTGGTGCACATGTGCCATGAGGGTGGGAAGCCTACTGCAGGCAGACTGTCTTCTTGGCCTGGCCTGGGCCTGGCTTTCCTCTGCATAAAGGTGCTGGGCTTTGACTGCATCACCACTGGCTCCACCTATGTCCAAGGATCGGAGGCTCTCTGCTTAGCATCTTCACAGCCCTTTCTGCTTTATCTGGCCTGATGGACACAGTTCTCTTCCCCAGGCTCAGGGGACACTATGGCTTGGTCACCATGGGAATCCTATCTAGCTGGTTCCACATGGGTTGTCTGACACTCAGTGTATTTTCTGTGTTTGCTCCTAGAAGTCCTTTTGATCTGGCTGTTTTCTTACTTCCATTAAGCAAAAACTTTTCTTCAAGCCATGAGTTGCTAAAAGACCAGGTCTGTATTTATTCCTTTGAAAGAAACATGAACCAACCTATCCTTCCAGAATGTTCCTCCAGTCACTGGACCAATAGCACAGTTCTCTTTGAATGAGGGCAGGACCCTGAGCATCCTGTCTTACATCTCCATTACCTTTCTTTTCTCAATGTGATCCTGGCAAGAATCAGTGAGCAGTGGGTCATGTGTAGCATAGGATTTTCTGCAGCGTGTGATGTTGCTAAGTAATTGTAGAAGCATTTCATGGACTCACCGCTGTGTCATTGTAAGTCTTCATCATTCATTCACCAAGAACCCATTACATGACAAGAGCCGTCTTAGACACTGGGGATACAAGAGTGCTTTATCAGACGAGGTCTTAGCTCCACTGAGTGTCTGCATGGGAGACCAATGAATGAGTAAGTAGCAACAGCCAACAACACAATGTGACAGGAGCTGTGTTAGGAAAGGACAGAGGATCGGAGACACATAGGAGAGACACCAAATCTGGTCTTGGGGGCTGGGGAAGCCTTCCCAGAGGGAGACACAATTAAGAGATCCCTGAAGGGCAAGTTCCATGTCCAGTTAGAACTGGACATGGAACAACAGACTGGTTCCAAATAGGAAAAGGAGTACATCAAGGCTGTATATTGTCACCCTGCTTATTTAACTTATATGCAGAGTACATCATGAGAAATGCTGGGCTGGAAGAAGCACAAGCTGGAATCAAGATTGCCAGGAGAAATATCAATATGCAGATGACACCACCTTTATGGCAGAAAGTAAAGAGGAACTAAAGAGCCTCTTGATGAAAGTGAAAGAGGAAAGTGAAAAAGTTGGCTTAAAGATTGCCGGGAGAAATATCAATATGCAGATGACACCACCTTTATGGCAGAAAGTAAAGAGGAACTAAAGAGCCTCTTGATGAAAGTGAAAGAGGAAAGTGAAAAAGTTGGCTTAAAGCTCAATATTCAGAAAACAAAGATCATGGCATCTGGTCCCATCACTTCATGGGAAATAGAGGGGGAAACAGTGGAAACAGTGTCAGACTTTATTTTTTTGGGCTCCAAAATCACTGCAGATGGTGATTGCAGCCATGAAATTAAAAGATGGTTACTCCTTGGAAGAAAAGTTATGACCAACCTAGATAGCATAATCAAAAACAGAGACATTACTTTGCCAACAAAGGTCTGTCTAATCAAGGCTATGGTTTTTCCAGTGGTCATGTATGGATATGAGAGTTGGACTGTGAAGAAAGCTGAGCACTGAAGAATTGATGCTTTTGATCTGTGGTGTTGGAAAAGACTTTTGAGAGTCCCTTGGCCTGCAAGGAGATCCAACCAGTCCATTCTAAAGGAGATCAACCCTGGGTATTCTTTGGAAGGACTGATGCTAAAGCTGAAACTCCAGTACTTTGGCCACCTCATGCGAAGAGTTGATTCATTGGAGAAGACTCTGATGCTGGGAGGGATTGGGGGCAGGAGGAGAAGGGATCAACAGAGGATGAGATGGCTGGATGGCATCACCAACTCAATGGACGTGAGTTTGAGTGAACTCTGGGAGTTGGTGATGGACAGGGAGGCCTGGCGTGCTGTGATTCATGGGGTTGCAAAGAGTCAGACATGACTGAGCAACTGAACTGAACTGAACTGAAGGGCAAGCTAGGTGGGTGACATGAAGAGTGAAGAATGCTCCAGGCAAAGTGGACAGTTGTGCAAAGGCCAAAATGTGAAAATGTGGAGATCTGGGAAAGTGAAAATAGTTATTTCCAGGGTGTAGCTCAGATGGTAAAGAATCTGTCTGCGATGCAGAAGACTGGGGTTGAATCCACGGGTCAGGAAGATCCCCTGGAGAAGGGAATGGTCACCTAGTCCAGTATTTTTTCCTGAAAAATTCCATGGACACAGGAGCCTGGTGGGCTGCAGTCCATGGGGTTGCGAAGAGTCGGACACAATTGAGCAATTAACACTTTCACTTTCAAGCATGTAAATGCTTCAGATGGCATCTACACTGAAGGAGTATTTTGACCTGGATCTTTTCTCTGTGGAACTGGGATGGGGAGAGGGGAAAGAAGACAGCTTGGTGAGGCCAAAGTTATCTTTAGTTGCCTGGGGAAGAGGAGGGAAATCCTGTCCCAGAGACAAGGTGCCTGACTGAGCATCTACAAGCTTGTCACCCTGAGAACTTGGTCTCAGAGCTCTGTCACCAACCATATGTCATTCACCCCTGGCAATGAGGACATTAATGATTTGGTAAGGGTGTTTGGTAAGGGTGTTTAAAAAAGTTTTGGTCATTTTATGCCCGATGAATTCATCAGTGACATGTTGGGTATCAGCAGTGATGGGGTTAACAGCCTGTTGGCCCTGAGTGATTCAACCTGCAGACGCTCAACCTGCAAAGAGTCTGGACTTTGTTCTTAGACATGAACTGCCTGTAATCCAGTTTCCACCCAGGGAGCATCACTTTTGTGCCCAATCCCTGACCCCTATCCCCAATCCACAGTCATCGTTTCCAGAACTCCTCCCTGAGGCCACAGCTCTAAGCCAGGTAATCCTCCACCCCCAGGGCCAAAGTGATGGAATGGAGGGTCCTGGTGGGTGGTGGAAGAAGGATCGAAAGCTGACTTCCTCCTTTACTCAGCATCTCCCAGCCTGCTTCTGCTGTGAATCTCAGCTGGCGCTGGGCTTCAGCAAGGCCCCCGGCCTTCCTGTGGCTCAGAGCTTCCCCTCCTAACCTCCGAGGCCAGCCACAGTGGGGTGGGGGCATGGGGTTCGGGTTTCCTGATTTCTGTCATGTCTTGGTCCACAGAATCTTGGGGATATGGGGAGAGCGAAAATGAGAGGTTTGTAGATCTAGTTCCAGGGTTTATAAAGCCATGGGCTCGCCTGGGAACTGCATTCCTCTGATGTGATGTGCATGTTTGAGAAAGGAATCGTTCCTAATTCCAAATAGATGATTTAGAAACCTGTCCTTTCATCTGGAGATGACCTAACCTCTAAAATATTTTAAGTGAAGGACCTGATGGGTGAGTTACCTTTTATTAGGCTATTTGGTTTGTATTTCCCAGTCTTTGATTGAACAAATGATTGAATGCAGGTTGGCAATTTAAGATTACGCAATTCACATTATATTATGAGAATAAACTAGTTCTAAAGGGGAAAAGAAGTCCAAATGACTCTTCCTGACAAAAGAAACATCACGTTTAGAGAATGTGGAATTTTGTTGGCAATGCCTACAATCTAGAGGAGCCTGAGAGGAACTTGGGGTTTTTCTCCATGGCAATAGCAGTTCTTCTTGTTGACTCTTGATAAGGATACCAGAAACACCAGAACATGCTTGATACTCACGAGGGAGCCAGCTCAGGATGTGGAGCCAGGCTGCCCAAGGATGTTGACATGTTACCTAAGCTCCCTATGCCCCTGTTTCCTTATCTGTAAGATGGGATAGTAATGATAGTATCTTCCTATCAGGGAAATGCTGAGGATGCCTTGAAACAATTCCTGCAGGGGATGTGCTTAGTGCAGAACCTTCACAGGTATCAGAGCTATTTACTGAAAATGAATATTAACTCTCGTCTTCAGTCGTCATCATCATTTGTATATTTTGGCTGTGACTGTGGTGCGTTCACGAGCACTGTTGTGTAAGTGCAGAGAGCGGGCTGGGCAGTGAGATGGAGAGCCAAGATACTGGATGACTCCCACATGCATGGCCACCACCAGCAAATGGCACTCACTTGTATTCCCAGCAGAATTGCAAACAACCTCAGGGCTGGCGGCGTGGTCAAAACTGCACATGGTAAAAGCACCAGTGCCCCAAAGGATATAGTGTCGAGCCCTGGTTAGCGTGTTTAGCGTGGCCAGGCCTGGTGGCTGTCTTGGTCATGGGACCAGTGGCCTGTGGCCGCCTGGCTGTCCACCATGAATCCCCAGGCACAGAGTGCACCGTAGGCATCTGCTCAGCAAATACTTGTTTCCATTCCGGGTGGAAACTAAGTTACAGAACTTTGGCTACAGCATGATTTGACACATTGCTCCACAGTCCCTTTGCTTTCTAAAATCTAAGAGCCACGATTCTTTCTGTCCTCAGTTTACAAACAGTTCTGTCAGTGCAGAATCAGCTCTCACCTTGTGCGGCTGCAGCATTTTATAAATATCTCCAACCTGTCAGCACCGGGTCTTAGGGGCCACGTGCCAGTTTACAGGTGAGCTCCAGGTCAGAGTCCTTTGGCAGGCCAAGCTCTGGGGCTTCGAGGTTGTGTGCCGAGTGGTTGGGATGGCCCGGAAGGAGGGGGAGCCCGGGCCAGAGTCCCAGGAGAGGGCCGCCGCATGGTGACAAGGGCAGCCTATGAGGACAGAAGGCCTGGCCAGTGCTCTTCAGGGACAGATACTGGAGGACACAGCATGTTCAATCCAAATTATTCTTGAGCTCAGGGCTGAGTCCAGAGATCAGGACAAGGCAAACAAGACGCCTGTGCAGGGCCAGAGCTGGATTTCAGGGAGAATCCAGGAAAGTGGCTGTTGGCAGAATCTGGAGCAGGCGCCTCCAGGACTGTCACTCAAGGACAGCATTGCCACCTGGTTTCTCACTTATTTGGTGCCTGCATGGCAGGTCCTGAGCCTGCTTTCCAAGTATAATCAAACGGTCGGAAGAGTCAGACATGACTTAGTGACTACTGAAAGGGTTAGTCACTCAGTTGTGTCCGACTCTTTGTGACCCCCTGCACTGTAGCTTCAGTCCATGGGATTCTCCAGGCAAGAATGTTGGAGTGGATAGCCAATCACAACAAATGTGGTTGAAGGTAGGGAGGGGAGAGGAAGCTAATTTCTCCTCTGACAAACCAGGAGGGAAGGGGAAAAGCATGGAATTGGAGCTGAATGTGAAGCCCAGACTTGGTTCTTTGTTCTGTTTGGGGCGTGAAATGGAGACGTAAATAAATACATCCAAAATGAAATTATATTGCTACCCAGTGATACTGGTGGTGATGGTGATTCAAAAATATAATTTATCCTATGACAAATTATTGATTGTAATTACCATACCAGGCATGATAGTGTACACATCATAGTATTGTCTCATGTAATCCTCCACTGAGATGGGATCTTGAGATTCCCATCTCACAGAGGAGGAAACAGCCACCGAAAGCTTCATTTATCCAACCTGACCATGCAAGTCAGTGCTACAGCTGGAATTCTCACTGAAGTGTCTGATATTTCTTTCCATTTCTTCTCCCCTAACATCGCTGCCCTGTAGGCCTTTGGTCCTTTGACATCACCATAATCCAGCTTCTTCAGATCATTCTGGAAGCAGAGCGAAGCGCTGTGAACGGCATACAGTGCTCCCTGAACGACCTCAGGGACCTCATCCACTTCATCCTGGTCATGCTGGCCCTGGGGCCGCAGAAGTTTGGCATGCTAGCCTGTAACCACAGGCCATGTGCTATATATTTTTATGCAAGAAAGTGTATGATTACAAATGCCCATTCTCAGAAGACAGCAAGGAAGGGCACTTCAACCTGAGAGGTAGGCAGAGCCCCACTAATACTGGCCCCAAATCTCACTGTTTCCAGTGATTTCCCCGAGTTGCTATGGATGCCTATCTTGTTCCACTGCTACATTTGAGAGCAATTATGTTATCCATCACCTCTGCCAACAGCATCAACTGCTTTAAATGCATTTTGGGGTGACAGTGACTTCCCAGAGTTTGAAAGGGGTCTGACTGGTGGCACAGGCATTAACAACTCAGATTCCACTCCAGCCAACTCAGAGGGGCTTGTTTTAATTTTCCCAGCATAATTCAGTGTTTTCAGGTCTTTGTTGTTCTTTTGGTTCTAAAATTAGGCAGGATCTTCGGTTAAAATTGGAGCTGGATCATGATCAATGATGTTTGGTCTCAGTTCCTTGAGTTTTTGTTCCACAGCTGGTTTGTGAATGTTCTTTTGTAAGGACTGAAGCTATTTGTTGAAGTAGATCATGGTAACAACCTTTGGGTGGTTTCTGGAGTCTAGGTCCAGGCCAGGAATCTGATGGTCCCTCAGCTGACTTGGGTAAGCTTTGTCTCAGTGATCAAGCTGAAACATCCAGTTTGACCAGTCAACTCTGATTAAGAAAACCACTAGTTTGTGATGAGCAATTGTCGAGTTTCTGGATGCTTATAACAGCCAACACTCAAACTAACTTTGGGGAACCTAGAAGAAAATCCCAATAGTTCTTTGCTTAAAATAACAAATTGCTATTTTGTAAATACTATGAAATGAAAATTCACTTAGAAGTGAGAACAATGAAGCTGGCAATGCAGGCCCCTCTGGCCTCAAGGTACAGAGAACCTTTGGAGGGGGGAGGAGAATTTGGGGAGTAGCGTGCAGCACACTCAGTACCACCTTAGAGGCTCATGCTGTTGGGAATATTTTCTAAGACAGGGTTTTTCAGCCTCTGCCCAGTAGAGATGTTGGCCTCCACACCACACTAGATGCCGGGAGCAGGCCCTGCCTACCCACTTGTGAGAATCACAGATGTCTTCAGACATGACCAAATGTCCCCAAGGAGGGTCAAAGAGTCCCCCCACCCCCAAAGCCCCTCTTAAGAATCACTGCTTAAGGCAAACAAGAAAACTAAAGGAAAAAATGTCCACCTATTGTTAAAAGACAAAATGGCTAAAATTCATCCATTAATAAGAAAATTACAAAAAGGGATTTTACACAGACCTGCTTCTTAGAGCTGAGTTGAGTGAAAACATGGCACAGAGAAAATTTCGTGAATATTTTGCTTAACATATGGTATTTTGAAAAATTATACTGTACGTAAGTTCTGGTACTATTTAAGGTGCCACCTCCCGTAATTTTTCTCCTTCCACGAAAAACCTGAAAGACCATGTTCCTACACACACAGACGCAACCAACTGGGTCAGGAAACCAGAAGCGCTCTTCACACGGATTCTTCACTAAGGAGGCTGTGTTTTGAGGGGATATAGTACATCCTGTCCCCTGACCTTTGATTATCCTAGTGAATACAAGTACTTGCACAGGGGAGTCTCCGAACAAGTATTTAATGAATCCATTCTGGTCTTTTATTTAAAAGCTCCAGAAGCGCTAGCAGCTTGAGTGTATAATTTATGTCAAGTCTGTACCACTGGCTCCCCACACCTGCACCTCCTGTCCTTGAAAATTGTCTTCTTACCTGTGAACTCTGCATTTTACGTCCAGAATTACTTAATTTTACTTTTGCTTGTCCTCCAGGCCCTCCCTGTGTAGTAGGACACCAACATCTCTCTCTTGGATTAGGGGGCCACTATCTTCATGTTTCCATGAATATTTCATGTTTTAGATCAGTACTGCCTAACAGAAATATAATGCAAGTCACATTTATATATAATTTTAATATTTCCAAAATACTATCATTTAACTTGTAATCAATATAAAATTAAGATTTTATATTTTTTATTGATGTATAGTTGATTTATGGTATTGTGTATTATAGTATTAAGTGTATTATCAGTTCAGTTTAGTTCAGTTGCTCAGTCGTGTCTGACTTTGCAACCCCATGAACTGCAGCACGCCAGGCCTCCCTGTCCATCACCAGCTCCCGGAGTTCACCCAAACTCATGTCCATCGAGTTGGTGATGCCATCCAGCCATCTCATCCTCTGTCGTCCCCTCCTCCTCCTGCCCTCAATCCCTCCCAGCATCAGAGTCTTTTCCAATGAGTCAACTCTCCGCATGAAGTGGCCAAAGTACTGGAGTTTCAGCTTTAGCATCAGTCCTTCCAAGGAACACCCAGGACTGATCTCCTTCAGAATGGACTGGTTGGATCTCCTTGCAGGCCAAGGGACTCTCAAGAGTCTTCTCCAACACCAGTTCAAAAGCATCAATTCTTTGGCGCTCAGCTTTCTTGACAGTCCAACTCTCACATCCATACATGACCACTGGAAAAACCATAGTCTTGACTAGATGGACCTTTGTTGGCAAAGTAATGTCTCTGCTTTTGAATATGCTATCTAGGTTGGTCATAACTTTCCTTCCAAGGAGTAAGCATCTTTTAATTTCATGGCTGCAATCACCATCTACAGGGATTTTGGAGCCCAGAAAAATAAAGTCTGACACTGTTTCCACTGTTTCCCCATCTACTTCCCATGAAGTGATGGGACCAGATGCCATGATCTTCGTTTTCTGAATGTTGAGCTTTAAGCCATCTTTTTTACTCTCCTCTTTCACTTTCATCAAGAGGCGTTTGAGTTCCTCTTTACTTTCTGCCATAAGGGTGGTGTCATCTACATATCTGAGGTTATTGATATTTCTCTCGGCAATCTTGATTCCGGCTTGTGCTTCTTCCAGCCCGATATTTCCCATGATGTACTCTGCATATAAGTTAAATAAGCAGGGTGACAATAAGGAGCCTTGACGTACTCCTTTTCCTATTTGGAACCAGTCTGTTTTTCCATGTCCAGTTCTAACTGTTGCTTCCTGACCTGCATACAGGTTTCTCAAGAGGCAGGTCAGGTGTTCTGGTATTCCCATCTCTTTCAGAATTTTCCAGTTTATTGTGATCCACACAAAGGCTTTGGCATAGTCAATAAAGCAGAAATAGATGTTTTTCTGGAACTCTCTTGCTTTTTCCATGATCCAGCGGATGTTGGCAATTTGATCTCTGGTTCCTCTGCCTTTTCTAAAACCAGCTTGAATGTCAGGAAGTTCACGGTTCACGTATTGCTGAAGCCTGGCTTGGAGAATTTTGAGCATTACTTTACTAGCATGTGAGATGAGTGCAATTGTGTGTTAGTTTGAGCATTCTTTGGCATTGCCTTTCTTTGGGATTGGAATGAAAACTGACCTTTTCCAGTCCTGTGGCCACTGCTGAGTTTTCCAAATGTGCTGGTATATTGAGTGCAGCACTTTCACAGCATCATCTTTCAGGATTTGGAATAGCTCAACTGGAATTCCATCACCTCCACTAGCTTTGTTCGTAGTGATGCTTTCTAAGGCCCACTTGACTTCACATTCCAGGATGTTTGGCTCTAGGTGAGTGATCACACCATCGTGATTATCTGGGTTGTGAAGATCTTTTTTGTACAGTTCTTCTGTGTATTCTTGCCACCTCTTCTTAATATCTTCTGCTTCTGTTGGGTCCCTACCATTTCTGTCCTTTATTGAGCCCATCTTTGCATGAAATGTTCCCTTGGTATCTCTAATTTTCTTGAAGAGATCTCTAGTCCTTCCCATTCTGTTGTTTTCCTCTATTTCTTTGCATTGATTGCTGAGGAAGGCTTTCTTATCTCTTCTTGCTATTCTTTGGAACTCTGCATTCAGATGCTTATATAGTTCTTTTTCTCTTTTGCTTTTCGCTTCTCTCTTTTCACAGCTATTTGTAAGGCCTCCCCAGACAGCCATTTTGCTTTTTTATAGTATTGTGTATTAAGTATTATTAAGTATTGTGTATTATAGTATTAATATTATAGTATTGTGTTAGTTCCAGGTGTACAACATAGTGAGTCAGTATTTTTGCAGATTACAAGAAAGTTATTACAAGATAGTGGGTATATCCTTATTGCTTATCTATTTTATGTACTATAGCAACTTGTATGTGTTAATCCCATACCCCTAGTTTGTCCCTCCCCACTTCCTTCTCCCCTTTGGTAACCACAAATTTGTTTTCTGTATCAGTGGAATCTAAAAAATACGAAAGGTTGTAAATGTACTTTTAAAAATAATTCTTCCAAAGCTTATGTTTTTTACACCTCAGCTTATTACCTATTTGCACTAGCCACATGTCAAGTGTTCAATAGCCACATGTAGCTAGTGGCTACTGTACTGGAGTAGTTTGAACTCTATGATAATTCTCAAAGTTCCACATTTTTCTCCACTACAGAAGGCCTGTAAATAATACAATGGGCTCTATTCTGCCATAGATAGTGGGAGTAACATGTCAGAGCATTTGCCCAACTGGAAAATCATTCCATCAACTACAACATTCCCAGAAACAAATCATGGTGACCTACATCATCCTGAATTAACTAGGTTTTATCTCATGACTGAACTGAACTGAACCAGATTGATGTGGAGCTATTCCAGAAATGCAGATGGCAACTGTGGAGGGTACCTTAAGATACTTGGCCTTTGCAGTACAGATAAACTCCACCAGGGGGCTTGCTAGCTGTGGTTGCACAGTCCCAAGTCAGAGAATTTTATAAAATACCAGAATCAGTTTATAAACTTTTCAGTTTACAAACACAAGGAAAATTTTGGAAAGGCAATTTTTATGAGTACAAAATTAAAATAAGTTTTCCATACACATCTGTTTACTTATTCAGTCTCAACATGGCTTTCCTCTTGAGGTTTCATCCCCAACTTTGGCTCACAGGGGTCACTGGCTGACTGATCTTATCATTCTTTACTATCTCTAGATCCCCATTTAGTTATCCACTTTCTCTATTCTATTTCATGAGGGAGAAATGAGAATCTTATTTGGGTTCCAGGGAGCCTAGAATACAAATGACCCTGCCTCCTCCACCTTGTCCATTTAAAATTTACATTCAAGTGCAAAATGACCAATTTGCCAACTGGATTTCCTGACTCCTAGGAAGCTCAGTCATACTGGTGGGAGCCTTAAAGCATCAGGTCTAGTGGCTTGGTTTTATATCCTGCACTCTAGTTGCTGAGCTTTTGTATTTCAGTTGCTATGTCTCATCTGACTCTTTGAGACCCCATGAACTGCAGCACTCCAGGCTTCCCTGTCCTTCACTATCTCCCAGAGTTTGCTCAAGCTCATGTCCATTGAGTTGATGCCATCCAACCATCTCATCCTCATCCTTTCTCTTGCCCTCAGTCTTTCCCAGCATCAGGATCTTTTCCAATGAGTTGGCTCTTTGCATGAGGTGTCCAAAGTATTGGAAATTCAGCACCAGTTCTCCCCTCTAATTATCATGTTGCTATTTGTTTAGTCATGTCCAATCCAGGCGATCTTCCCAGCCAAGTGATTGAAACCATGTCTCCCACATTGCAGGTGGATTCTTACTGTCTGAGCCACCAGGAAAGCCCCCAATTTGTTTATAAGCCACCCTCAGATCATTCCGGGAACGTGGTTTGGGTATAAAAGATATAAAGATTCTCTTCATGCCCAAAGCTCCTCCCTTGGAATAACAAGTCCTCTGAAAACATTTCAGCTCCAGATCTGCTGCTCTTCAGGGCCTGGTAGTTTTAGTCATGCTTAGTCACTCTTGCTTTTAGCGCAACATGTAGGCATGTATGATGCCAAGGAGGGCAAGCTGACTGCTGAACCGGCTGCAACTCACTTTGGTGGTCCTAGATTTTACTTAAGCAAGGTATTGGAACGCTCCATTGTCAGGGTACAGGGAAACGGGTTGGGGGAGATGGAGCGATTATGCATCATCTCTGGAGGCACAAGAAGGCACCTGAAAGCCCCACTTCCTCCTACAGGCAAGATGGCACAACACAGCTGCCAGGGTTCCTGATCACGGTGAGTAGGGCTCAACAGGCTGTGGCTAGACCTGTTATCCACAGGAATGAACTGGCCCATCCCTTTTCAAAAGAACCCTTGCACATCCCCATGGAAAGTATCCACATAACTTATGCACCAAGCTTAGCCATTAACCCAGTTATTCAGCATTCTCCCTGGTGGCTTGGCTGGTAAAAAATCTGCCTGCAATGTGGGAGACCTGGGTTTGGAAGATCCCAGGGGAACAGCTCCAATATTCTAGCATGGAGAATTCCCTGGACAGAGGAGCCTGGCAGGCTATACAGTCCATGGGGTCGCAGAGTCAGACTGAGCAACTTTCACTCACGCCTCACTTAATTCCCTGGTTTAGCCAGAATCTGCCAAAGCCAGTCTAAATTTTGTTGTGTAATTGTCACACTTCATTTTCTGCTACGATGTGGCTACTAGTATACATTGTCAAGAGACAGGGAAGTGTCATACCACTCACACACAACCTGCCAAAAGCTGTTGTCTGAAACATCTATAAAGAAAACTTGTATATCCTTGATGGGTAAGGTAACACATCCTTTGACTATTTCTCAAGCATTTACACACTTACATGATCCCAAGGTGATTTTGATGTTTTTGCCCACTTTATTCTCAGCAGTTTTATCACTGACCCAAGTCTTCCCACAGATTTCATTGGAAATCTCATTTAAGATGCCAGAAAGGGAAAGTTTTTAAGTCATATTTATTGAAATTGAATTTACATTCAGTAAAACTCACTCCAAATTTCTGACAGATGTAATTACCACTATAATCAAAGTGTAGAACAGTTCCTCAGGCCCTACCCTCAAAATGCTATGCAACAAACTCCACTTACCTGTCCTCTATACAATGGGTCAAATTTAACCATCAAAATGATAAGACAAACTGCAAGCACAAAACCCAGAGGTTTAGCATAGTCAAAAGAATGGGATTTAAAAATAACCTTTGTAAATTAAAGCAGCTAACCAAATTCTCTTTTAAGATAGTTGTAGAATAGCTAGTCTAGCTACTGTGTCAAGATTCAGGCTGGATGGCAGAAAAACTGTTTTAAATAATGGAATTGAATTCTGCCAAAAATTCTCTACAGGGCAGATATATATTTTTACAGATACTTGGCAGTTTTTTCCTAAAATTCACCCCTGCTACCACCATGAAAAGGACAAATAGCAAAAAACTCTATTCTGTATATATCAATCATCACATGTTCAAATACACCTTATCTCCTGGAAAAGCTTCTTTCAAGCACCAGCCCTGTAAGAGAAGTATCACAGTAGGTAATTAGAGCAGCAATTACTAAATTAGATTTAAGAAAATATAGTGACCAAACCATGTTTATAAAAGCAGTGCAGGTAAGGAAAATGAATTCCCCAATGAACTACATATTGTCAAATCAGGCATAGCAATATTCTGACATTAAAAAAAAAATTAACTCAAAATGGCCACCATTGCCAAAGATAAACATCTTTAAAGATTAGATGCCAATCACTTAAAAATACTTTTGTAAAATAACATTTTTCTTGGCATAATAAAATGTTATTTATTTACTAGAGCCCCCCCCCCCCATTTTATTTAAAACATAATGTTTAAAGGGGGAGGATGTGATTGCACTTAATACATTCCTGCCCATCAAATTGGCCTCAGGTAAATCCTTTAACCCATCAGAGCAGAGGGTATCCAATCAGATTAGGGTTCTCATCCTTGGCCAAGAATTCTATCCAACTAATAACTCAGGCCAGATTTTCTCCATTAGGTCCATACCTTAAGCTTGTCAGCATCTTGTCAGCCTGGTAGGAAAGAGAGAAAAACAATGTTAAAAATATCACTAAGTTTTTAAAAATTATTTATTTTAATTGGAGGATAATTACAATATTGTTTTGGGCATTTTGTGTCTTTTTTTTTTTTTTCTCTCTTTTTGGTAAAGAGTATCTTATTGGGCTATTTACCTTTGTTGACTAAAGAGCTAACTTTGAGTAGAATTCCTGTAAAACAGCAATATTTTCCTAATTTCCTGACACTGCGAATCTCCTGAAATTCCCAGCCAGGAGACACCCTGGGCGTCTCCATTTTATAGAATGTCAGCAGTCACCATCTTTCTAACTTTATCTCCTTGTTACACTAGCATGGAACAATATCAACTTGGGGAAAAACTATAAACATTACTGGTAACAGTATCTGCCTATGAAAGATGGAAACAAACTCTTCACATTAAAAAAAAAAAAAAGCAAAGGAAGCCTGAAACTAGTGTACAGAGGCGGAGGCCATCGAATTGAGAACAGTCCTGTCAACACTTGCTCACTTCCCACAGTCTTTAAATAGACACTGGCTCTCAGCCATGTCCCTCTCCTAAGGCGGTTTAAAAAAAAAAAAAAAGCCGTGCTTAGGACACAGCTCGCATCAGTAAAATCAGATACTTTCTGATCAGTAAAAAGATCTTTCACCACTGAGGCAAACATGTAAACATCCCACAAGCCTCCCATTTCAAGAGATCACTAAGCGGTACCAGCGATAACGATTCCTTCATCAGTCAGCTTATAAATTGAGATCTTTACAAATTTTATTAAATCCGGGGAGTAACGCTTTCGATAGGAATGTATACCGGTAAAACACTTAAAATGCCCTCTAATGCTGAGGACCAGAGTGGAACTTGGAAACGCTTCCTCGAGACAAACTTTCTCTAGGGCCACTTTTCCTGTTTATCTTGGCGAACACAAGTCAGAACCCCAAAGGTTCCGACTTCTCAGGCCAGAAAACGATGACGGGCCTCCCGCTCATGAGACCCACACACGTTAGGAAAGAGGGTCCTATGCTGCATAACGCACTGTCAATGCTGAAAAGGGGAGAAAAACTGCTCCCTCATCAAGGCTCACAGTAGTTAACCGCTCCCACAAGAGTCACGTAGACCTTTTAAAGAGCCCAACCACAGAGCGAAGTGGCAACTGAGAGGCATTTGCGGAGGGGGAATGCCTGTGTGGGCGAAATTACCTCCGTTACTTGCTAATACCGGAATTAACACTGCTCTGCCTTGAAGGCTAAAGTGTTTCAGGCCCATGATCTCATCCGCTTCCTAAATAGACCGTGTCAGAGTCCTCAGAGCCCCCGGTGGGGGCCCCGCGTGCGTCTCAACTCGCACACCGTCCAGGGCTCTGCGCCTCCGCCCCGGGTCGGCTCCTCCAAGAGTCGTTTGTTTTTTCTCTTTTTATTGCAAAAGGAGCTTGAAGCTCCATGTGGCCCGGATCCCTTGAGTATCGGGGTCCCAGGCACAAGTGACGGGCGCCTCGACCCCTGGGGGAAAGAGGGACCTTAGGCGCCAAGAGCGTTATTTCTGGGGAGGAAGGGTCCCCGGTACCCTGAGGATGTCCTCGCCGCAGAAGAGCTCTCACAGCGGCTCCCGTGGGGCCTGGGAGGCCTCTCTGAGGGGGAGCAGAGCTGAGGTCTAACATGAGCCCTAGCCGCCCACATGGGGCGGACGCGCGGACAGGAGGGGCGCTCCTGGTAAGTGCCACTGGAGAGAACCTCGGGCCACGCGGAGGGCTTTAGCGTCGAGCTGGTGAAAAGCCACTTACCGAGTCACGCGCGGAGGCAGAAAGGGGAGAGAGACAGGGAGACACCCAGTTTAAAAGGGGCCTGGGCAATCAGCACCCGGCGGCAACCAACCAAAAAGTTGCCCTAGAGCCCCGCCCGGCCCGGGACCCAGCCCAGCACCCGCTCCTCCCAGCCAGCGGCACCCTGAGGCCCTCGCGCGCCTCCTGTCGGCGGCCTGGGGCGAGCGGGGCGGACGGCTGCCCCGGCCTCGCGCAGCTAGGGCCTCAAAGCTGACCCACCGACCATCTGCCCCAAACCTCTTCCTAAGAGTGGGGTCCATTTACCTTGAGGCAGATTCAAGGGAGCTTCTGGCACTCTAATAATGTTAGGTATTTCTGCCTGTCTCCCCTCTCCCCACCTCAAGTATCCTTTGCCTTTCCCCAGGATAGTCTGCAAGCCATCAGAAGTCCCCAGCTTTGCTTTTATACTTGGTTCTATCCTTAATCTGGAGAAGGCAATGGCACCCCACTCGAGTACTCCTGCCTGGAAAATCCCATGGACAGAGGAGCCTGGTAGGCTGTAGTCCATGGGGTCGCTGAGGGTCGGACACGACTGAGCAAGTTCACTTTCACTTTTCACTTTCATGCACTGGAGAAGGAAATGGCAACCCACTCCAGTGTTCTTGCCTAGAGAATCCCAGGGACGGGGTAGCCTGGTGGGCTGCCGTCTAGGGGGTCACACAGAGTTGGACACGACTGAAGTGACTTAGCGGCAGCAGCAGCTATCCTTAATCTGTCCCTGGAATTTTTAGAATTGAGACTTCCTAGGTACTGGAGCACTTTAGATCATTTTGGTTGGAGAGACTGTTTAGGGCAACAAGTATACACTCAGCAGTAGGCACCCTGATTTATGCTGGTGGGTGGGTTGTTGTTGTCAGTCTCTAGGTCCAGTCGGACACTTTTGGACCCCATGGACTGCAACATGGCAGGCTTCCCTGTCCTTCACTATCTCCCAGAGTTAGCTCAAACCCATGTCCATTGAGTCGGTGATGCCATCCAACCATCTCATCCTTTGTGGTCCCCTTCTCCTCCTGCCTTCAATCTTTCCCACTATCAAGGTCTTTTCCAATGAGTCGGCTGGCTCTTCCCATCAGGCGGCCAAAGTATTGGAGCTTCAGCTTCAGCATCAGTCCTTCCAGTGGATATTCAGGATTGATTTCTTTTAGAATTGACTGGTTTGATCTCCTTGCAGTCCAAGAGTCTTCTCCAGCACCACAGTTAGAAAGCATCAATTCTTCCATGCTCAGCCTTCTTTATGGTCTGACTCACATCCATACATGACTACTGGAAAAACCATAGCTTTGACTATAGGGACCTTTGTCGGCAAAGGTCGACATGCCATGATGTACCTGATGCCATGATCTTAGTGTTTTGAATGTTGAGTTTTAAGTCGGCTTTTTCACTGTCCTCTTTCACCTTCATCAAGAGGCTCTTTAGGTCTTCACTTTCTGCTCTTAGAGTGGTATCATCTGCATATCTGAGGTTGTTGATATTTCTCCCAGGAATCTTGATTCCAGCTTGCAATCAAGCTAGGGGGCAGGAGGGGGAATGGTGTTGAATGAGAAACTGCCCCTGCTTTTAAGGAACATAAAACAATAGAAGCCAATGCAGTGTGCCACAGGATCAAGCCACCAAGCCCAGTCTCCTAAGGACATAAGGGTACCCTTCCTGGAGGAGAGGGTGTCTAGGCTGAATCTAGCATACTAGCAGGAAGCTTGCTTCATGATACAGGCGAAACCAAGAGAGTTAAAGAAGAGTCATAGACTAGAGGGACTTTTAGACCATACAGAATTTCTGGTGGAGTAGAGCACACATTAGGATGCTCTCCAAAAGGAGACTTGTTGCCACAATGGAATGTAAGCCTAATGGGGACTCAGCTTCTCGCTCTGTTGGATCCTCTGAATTCAACATAGTGCCTGGAACATATTTGAGTAAATGGGAAATGACTCCAGGGAAAGGGATTCACCACTGAACCCCTATAGTAGTTGAGTATTCATGCTATGAAACTCTTCAAGGCTCATAGTGATGATCGTGGTGGGAGTCTTATCCCAGAATGTAGCTCTTTGGGTTTCCATGAGTGTGAGTTTATTCTTGCATTCTCAGGACATGGCCTAGAGCTTGGTGCACTGTGAATGCTTGATAAAAACCTGCTGGATTTCCTTTCTTGGTGTGTATTTGCCCTGCTGCTAGAGAGGAACCCTCCACCCCCACCCCCACTCACCATGCCATGTCGCTTTGTGAAGGAACTTCTGCAGGCAAATGCCCTGAGCTTCTGTCCACCCTTTCCTCATTCCCTTCCAGAAAAGAAGGAATTTCAATAAAATCCTGTTCTAACATGAACTTTGAGAACAAACTGGGGTAAGCTTGTTGGCGTCCATCCTCCACCTGTTCCCTGTTTTCAAGATTGTAATCTTCTCTGATGTCTCCCCCTAGACAAGGGTTGAGACATGACCATTTGGAAGCCATTGAGGGTTTTCTTGGTTCAGTGTACAGTTATCTGGGTATAAGTGTCACTCCCTTATCCTTTGTGATTTTCAGTAGTCCAAACTGAATAAAAGATAGTATATCTTACTAATCCTGCAAAAACAGGATCTTGCATTTTACTCACTTTAAATTTTTGGCCCCCATATATGTTATGGCCCCCATAGATGTCCAATGGCTCCTCTTTCTCAAAGAAGAGCAAATCCATTAGGAGGCTGTAAGCTGTGAAGGTTTCTGTTCTTTTTCTTCCCTCATTGCCCAGCATCAATATAAAACAACAGTGACCCAAGGTTAGGATAGGCAGCAGAACAGACTCAGCTCTAAAATCACAATCTTATCAGCAGTAAAGCTAACACTTTCATTTCTCTTCTGTGTCTTGTTTTGCATTGGTTCTGAAGGTGGAAGGGCAAAAAAGCACATTTTTTATCTTCCTCCCCTAACCCTGCAGTTGTCTGATCCTTATTTGTTTCCAGTGGACCAACATCAGATACAGATCTGGGACATTTGCTTTCGCCAATTAATTGGCCCATTCATTTCCTTTTGTCTCTGTTTAGTGCACATTTTGTTGTGTTGCTGTAGTGTAGAGCCGGGAGATAAAGCAACTGAAGACATTGTTTATGATTCAAATGATCACAGCAGTTGGGTAACATTTTAATTGGCGTCAGTGGGCCATTTGCCACATGCTGTTCTCTACCCAGCAGCCTGCCTCTTCCAAGCAGCTGTAGGCTTGTTTTCAAGCCAGGAGAGAATGTTTGCTCTCATGGAGGCCTATTGGTTCCACTTGCCTCAGTAGAAGCAGATGATGGCTGCAATGCAGCTGATTTCAGCGATTAGAGGTTGTACAGGTAAGCATGCTGGAAGCACTGGGATACAACTGTACTTGTTTCTGACCTCCAGAATGGATACAAAACAGACTATTTAAAAAATGCCCCCTCGGGTTTGTTGCTCAAACATAGTTGTTCACAAGACCTCTGGAAAATTTAGGAATAAAGGTATAAAATAGATTTCTATTTCACGTTTTATATTCAATATATCAAATATATCACCTTATTGATAAGCATGCTCTAGTTGTAAAACAAATAAAAACATCCTTCAACTCCACATCCTTCTGCAACTAACTACTTATTTCTTTTTCTCTTGATAGTGTGCGTGCCTCATGCTGAGTCGCTTTAGTCGTGTCTGACTCTCTGCAGTCCCGTGGACCGTAGCCTGCCAGTCTCCTCTGTCCATGGGATTACCCAGGCAAGAATGCTGGAGTGGGTTGCCATGCCATGCTCCAGGGGATTTTCCTATTTTCCTGACCCAGGGACTGAACTAGTATTTCTTATGTCTCCTGCATTGGCAGGTGGATTCTTTACCACTAGGGCCACCTGGAAAGCCCTCTCTTGATAGCAAGTCTCCTCAAAAGCACTGTTTCTAATTGCTCTCCTCTACTCTTCTGAATCTAATTATGTTGGGCAGCCTCGGAGATGATCCCAGTGGCCCCATCTCCTGCTATTCATGCCCTTGTGTAGTTCGCTCCTCTCGAGTGTGGGCTGGACCTGTTGAATTTCTTCCAATGAATAAAGTACAGCAAAAGCAATGGGATGGCGTATGACAAGATGCTCCCTATCATATGTCGTTAGGAAACTGCAAATTAAAACCACAGTGACATGCCATTATATATCTATTGGAATAGCTAACTTTCAAAACACTGACAACACCAAATGCTAGTCCGGATGTATTAATAACTAGCAACTCTTTTCGTTGCTGGCAGGCATGCGAAATGGCACAGCCACTTGGAAGACAGTTTGGCCGTTCCTTACCAAAGTAAATGTGTTCTTACCACATAATCCAGCAGTCAAGCTCCTTGGTATTTACCCAAATGAGCTGAAAACTTGCACCCACACAAACACTTGCACACGGATGTTTACTGTGGTTTTATGTATTCATCATTGCCAAAGCTTGGAAACCACCAGACTTCAGTAGGTGAAAAATAAGTAAATTGTGGTACATCCAAACTATGGAATACTACTCTATACTAAAAAGAAGTGAGTTGTGAAGCCATGAAAAAACATGAAGGTAACTTAATTACATAAGTTTACATAATATGCAATTACATAATCACATATTACTAAGTGAAAGAAGCCAACCTGAAAAGTTTACCTACTGTTTGATTCCAACTATATGGCATTTTGGAAAAGGTAAAACTATGGGAACAAAAAAAAAAGATCAATGGTTGCCAGAGGTCTGGGGAGAGGGAGAATGAATAGGTGGCACACAGGGGATTTTTAGGTCAGTAGTAGTGAGAACATCCTGTACAGAATTGCTAGATGGACATAAGAAAGAGCTCCTCCATGGCTGCGTCTTAGTGGAGGCATGTGGGATAGAGAATAATTGAAGATGAGCTTTGTTCAGTTGTACATTTATATGATTGTTCAAATTCCGTTTTTCAGTCGCTAAGTCACGTGTGACCATTTGCAACCCCATGCACTGCAGCATGCCAGGCTTCCCTGTCCTTTAGCATCTCCTGGAGTTCGCTCAAACTCAAGTCCAGTGAATCTGTGATGCCATCCAACCATCTCCTCCTCTGTTGTCCCCTTCTCCTCCTGCCTTCTATCTTTCCCAGCATCAGGGTCTTTTCCAATGAGTCAGCTCTTCACATCAGGTGGGCAAAGTATTAGAGCTTCAGCTTTAGCATCAGTCCTTCTAATGAATATTCAGGATTGATTTCCTTTAGGATGGACTGGTTTGATCTCTTTGCTGTCCAACAGACTCTCAAGAGTCTTCTCCAGCACCACAGTTCAGAAGCATCAATTCTTCCATGCTCGGCCTTTTTTATGGTCCAACTCTCACATTCATACTTGAATGTGACTACTGGAAAAACCATAGCTTTGACTATGCAGACTTTTGTCAGCAAAGTGATATTCCTGCTTTTAATATGCTGTCTAGGTTGTCTAACTTTCCTGGTGGCTCAGATGGTAAAGCGTCAGCCTACAATGCGGGAGGCCTGGGTTTCATCCCTGGGTTGGGAAGATCCCCTGGAGAAGGAAATGGCAACCCACTCCAGTACCCTTGCCTGGAGAATCTCATGGACAGAGGAGCCTGGTAGGCTACAGTCCACGGGGTCACAAAGAGTTGGACATGACTGAGTGACTTCACTTTCTTTCACTATGTTGGTCATAGCTTTTCTTCCAAGGAGCAAGCATCTTAATTTTATAACTGCAGTCTCCGTCTACAGTGATTTTGGAGCCCAAGAAAATAAAATCTGTCACTGTTTCCATTTTTTCCCATCTATTTGCCAGGAAGTGATGGTACCAGATGCCATGATCTTTGTCTTTTTAATGCTGAGTTTTAAGCTGGCTTTTTCTCCCTCCTCTTTCACCTTCATTAAGCATCTCTTTAGTTCCTCTTCACTTTCTGCCATAAGGGTGGTGTCATCTGCATATCTGAAGTTATTGATATTTCTCCTGGCAATCTTGATTCCACTTGAGCTTCATCCAACCCGGCATTTCACATGATGTCCTCTGAATATAAGTTAAATAAGCAGGGTGACAGTATACAGCCATGACGTACTCCTTTCCCAATTTGGAACCAGCCCATTTTCCATGTCCAGTTCTAACTGTTGCTTCTTGACCTGCATACAGGTTTCTCAGAAGACAGGTCAGGTGGTCTGGTATCCCCATCTCTTTAAGAATTTTCCACAGTTTGTTGAGATCCACACAAAGGCTTTAGCGTAGTCAATGAAGTAGATGTTTTTCTGAAATTCCCTTGCTTTTTCTGTGATCCAGTGGATGTTGGCAATTTGCTCTCTGGTTCTGCTGCCTTTTCTAAATCCAGCTTGTACATCTGGAAGTTCTTGGCTCATGTACTATTGAAACCTAGCTTGAAGGATTTTAAGCATGACCTTGCTAGCATGTGCAATGAGTGCAATTAGTTTGAACATTCTTTGGCATTGCCCTTATTTGGGATTGGAATGAAAACTGACCTTTTCCAGTCCTGTGGCCACTGCTGAGTTTTCCAAATTTGCTGGCATATTGAGTGCAGCACTTTAACTACATCATCTTTTAGGATTTGAAATAGCTCAGCTGGAATTCCATCACCTCCACCAGCTTTGTTTGTAGTAATGCTTCCTAAGGCCCACTTGGCTTCGCAGTCCAGGATGTCTGGCTCTACTTGAGTGATCACACCATCCTGGTTATCCAGGTCATTAAGACTGTTTTTGTATAGTTCCTCTGTGTATTCCTGCCACCTCTTCTTAGTATCTTCTGCTTCTGTTAGGTCCATATAATTTCTGTCCTTTATTGTGCCCATCTTTGCATGAAATATTCCCTTGGTGTCTTCAATTTTCTGGAAAAGATCTCATCTTTCCCATTCTATTGTTTTCCTTTATTTCTTTGCATTGATCACTTAGGAAGGCTTTCTTATCTCTCCTTGCTATTCTCTGGAACTCAGCATTCAGATGGATATATCTTTCCTTTTCTCCTTTTCCTTTCACTTCTCTTCTTTTCTCAGCTGCTTCTAAGGCCTCCTCAGACAGCCATTTTGCCTTTTTTCATTTCTTTTTTCGGGGATGGTTTTGATTACTGCCTTCTGCACAATGTCATGAATCTCTCTTCATGGTTCTTCAGGTACTCTATCTATCAGATCTAATCCCTTGAATCTATTTGTCACTTCCACTGTATAATCATAAGGGATTTGATTTAAGTCATACTTGAATGGCATAGTGGTTTTCTGTACTTTCTTCAATTTAAGTATGAATTTGGCAATAAAAAGTTCATGATCTGAGCCACAGTCAGCTCCTGTTCTTGTTTTTCCTGACTGTATAGAGCTTCTCCATCTTCAGCTGCAAAGAATATAATCAATCTGACTTTGGTACTGATTATCTGGTGATGTCCATGTGTAGAGAAGTCTCTTGTGTTGTTGGAAGAGAGTGTTTGCTATGACCAGTGCATTATCTTGGCAAAACTCTGTTAGCCTTCGCCCCAGTTCATTTTGTACTTCATGGCCAAACTTTCCTGTCACTCCAGGTATCTCTTGACCTACTTTTGATTGTTCAGATGAACATTGTCAAATTTAAATTTCAAGAGGGTAGGAATTGTGACTCCTTAATTTCTGCATATAAGTCTAGGCTGCCTGAACCTCGTGCAAAAGGTTGCTAATAAATGCCTTTCATAGAAATGATGATAAATATGTGAAGCCACTTGATTGGAATGCCCTTTCTAATGAACACATATTTATAACCCACATTCAGAAGGCTGGAAATTACTTCCAGGCCCATCCAGATCTGTGCTGGGAACTGAATGCAGCAATGCCACAGCTTCTTCTAAATTACGTTTAAGCTTTAGAAAGATTATGATGAAGTGGTGCATAATCCTTCTGGTGTCTTCAGTGATGCACTTAAACAGGAATGTTTCCTTCCTTCCCCTTGCCGTGACTAAACATCTGTGCAACCATGACTGTTCCAGCTTAAAGGAAAGCATCAGACCCATTTAGCCTCTCCTGCTATTCATCCTGTGTCCTCTCTCCTCTCATTCCCAAAGGGGTAGCCTTCCAGTAGGGGCAGCAGCATCATAGATGCTCTGTCGAGAGCACAATTAGTCTACATTTTTTCATTACTGATCTGCATGCCCTTAACGAGCTTGCGCTCTGCTAGATGGAACTCGAGGTGCCCAGGGGGCTTTACACTTTAGTTGAGTCAGGTAAGTTTACTCAGATTCAAAAATTTAAACAGGCATTCGGGGAGAACGTTGAGTCTTTTTTTGTAGAAAGGCCCCATCTTTCTGGTTTCCACTCCCCTTCCCTTCTCTCCACGGCATCTGGTGTTCACATTTCAGGAGGTACTTTGCGTCCAGGAAGGGAGGCAGATGACAAGGACAGGTCTTCTGCATTTCAGCTGGCCTTTGCTACAGTAGGTGCTGCCCTTGGACAGTGACTGCTGTAATGGAAGTGTTTCCAGCCGTGGGTCTTCTCTGAGGTTTGTCGTTGAAGACCTGGGACCTGTCACTCATGATCACACTTGCCTGTGGCTTGGTCAAGCCTTGGGAATCTGCTGTGATCAGCTCCAGCGGCACCTTCCCTGGCTACCCTATCCAAACTCCCACTCCTTCTCCATTCCCCCCCCTTTTTTTTAAAGCCTATTTTCTTTATAAGACATATCTATGTATCTATCCATCTTTCTCTTTCATCTAGCCTCCTCTACTGAAACTTAAATCCCTTTCAAGATGATTTACCTAGAGGTCTCCTGTCCGCTTCTCTACCTCTATTTTCATCTCCTTCTCTGTCTCCACCCTCAAACCCACACCCATACTGATACCAATCTGTATCGATTAAAAATGTGGGTCTAAAATTTAACTTACTGGGTTCAGATTCTTGTTCTGTTATTTACTAGTTGGGGGAACCTGGACAAATTACTTAGCCTGCCTATGCCTTGGTTTCTTTATTTGTGAAAATGGGATAATAATAGCACCTACGGTGTAGGTTGTGATAAAGATAAAAATGAGTTACTATATGGAAAGGGTTTAGAAATGGGTCTGACATGTGGAAAGCATCACCTAAGTATTTGCTGCTTTTTAAAAATTATTGACAGTGTTCTCTACCAGAATATAAAGTCCATGAAGGCAGAATCTTTGTCTGTCTTTTCTACTGTTATGTATCCTTAGCCTTCAGCAACATATGACCCACAGCAGGCACTTCATAACTATTTGTTGGCTGAATGAATAAATGAATGTCTGGAGAAACAAGAGAGCAACAAAATCTATTTAAAAAAATATCACCACCCTTTCACACTCCCTCGGGCTTCCCAAGTGGCACTAGTGGTGAACCTGCCGGCCAATGAAGGAGACATAAGAGATGCGGGATCAATCCCTGGGTCAGGAAGATCCCCTGGAGAAGGACATGCAATCCACTCCAGTATTCTTGTTTGGAAAATTCCATGGACAGAGGACCCTGGTGGGCTACAGTCCATAGGATCGCAAAGAATCGGACACGGCTGAAGCAACTTAGTCTTCACACTCCCTCTAGTAAAAGTTGATGTCCCTCTCAAGATGATTTCCTCCTCTTTAGAGTTCTCCTTCCTTGAGAAGCTTCCCAGGTGGCGCTAGTGGTAAAGAACTTGCCTGCCAATGAAGGAGACATCAGAGCTGCAGGTTTGAGTCCCTCGGTGGGGAAGATCCCCTGGAGGAGGGCATGACAATGAGATTCTTGCCTGGAGAATCCCAAAGGACAGAGGACCGTGGTGGGCTACAGTCCACTGGGTCACGTGCAGAGTCGAACACGACTGAAGTGACTTAGCATGCACATGCCTGCATCCCCTAGGAAGCTGAGAACTGGGTTTTAGTCTTCAATGACACTTTCTATCTCCAGACTATCTTATCCCAGGGCTGCCAAGCTTGCTGGGTAACTTGATCCTGGGAGAAATCTCCCCTCTTGATCCTCAGAGGTTCCTCTCTCCACAAAGGTTTGTCTCCCTTCTCACATTGACACTAACACTATTCTTTCCTGCTCAAAGTGGAGAGGCGATACTCAGAGTATCACGTCTTGGGGGGGAGGGCGGTGTGTGTGTGCGTGTGTTAGTGGAGGAAGGCAGATAATAAGCAGCTCTCACAGTTTCAGTTCAGTTCAGTTGTTCAGTCGTGTCCAACTCTTTGAGACCCCATGAACCGCAGCACGCCAGGCCTCCCTGTCCATCACCAACTCCCGGAGTCCACCCAAACACATGTCCATTAAGTCGGTGATGCCATCCAACCATCTCATCCTCTGTCGTCCCCTTTTCCTCCTGCCCTCAATCTTTCCCAGCATCAGGGTCTTTTCAAATGAGTCAGCTCTTCGCATCAGGTGGCCAAAGTATTGGAGTTTCAGCTTCAACATCAGTCCTTCCAATGAACACCCAGGACTGATCTCCTTTAGAATGGACTGGTTGGATCTCCTTGCAGTCCAAGGGACTCTCAAGAGTCTTTTCCAACACAACAGTTCAAAAGCCCCATTTTCCCACCGTGCCTTTCTTCTTCCCAGGGCGATGGTATCTGTCTAGTTTCTGGCCTTACCTTGTCTGGCTGGCTTGAGAGAGAATTGGAGCCAGTTCTCCCCAGGACCCTGTGCCATTAACCACTTAGCTCTCCTGATGCCCTAGATCTGCATTACTAAGCCCCAGTTCACTCCATTAGTCGTGGGAGTTACCACTGATGGAAATGAGCTTTGGTTAATATAAGAGGCTCAGAATCCAACTGAATTTGAATTGTGATGAATTCTGCTCTCATCTTTCTTTTTTTCTGCTGACTTTCCTCTCTTTACCTTGGCAAGACACACCCCTTTGCAGGTCTGGGTTCAAGATGACTTGGCTACTTAATTTTTAGACTAGGGGCTTGTAATCAGCCCACGGGTCATGAAAGTGAGCCCCATCTGTAGTAAGGGAGGGTCTGACCACTGTCTGGTCACACTGTAGTTAAGTGTTGGTGCCCTATATTCTGGAGTATTAAGGGTCCCAATTCTGTTAAGGGGTGTCCTGGGGCACCAAAGATGAGTCATACAGGATAGTTCAGAATAGCTCAGCAAAGGCTTAGTTTGTGAGTGGGTTTTCTTTCACTGGAAAAACCACAGGCATCATACAAGTGCCCTCTGAGAGAGGCCTTCACCCCACAACAAAGAAAGGAATAGTTAAATCAACTTTTCCATCCATGTGATCCCAAGGGCATAAACTAGTTTGCAGATGTTGGCCTGCTGGAAAGCCTGTGTCCTAAGCTGGAGAGAGACCCCCTCTTCTCCTTGCCAGAGTTTTATATTATTATTTTATTAGTTCTTTTTAAGGCAGTGTGAGAGAGATTCTCTCTGGGAGATAGATACATAAAAGTTTCTGCCATTAAAAAAACATTTTCTCTTCTGAGGGATTATGCATGCTTGCAACTGTAAGAGATTTTTATTAGAGGACAGAGTTGTTTAATAAGATGTTACTTTTGCCAGCTTCTTAGCTCTTTGCTGAGGTCACTTATGTTTGAAAAGTCAGAGTGGTAGAGGATCCCTGCTCTCCATCAGAGCTCTGTCTTAGGAGGAGCAAAGAGAGGGTCTTCCATGATGGAGCTCTGTGGTTGTGACCTGGCCTCTGCCTCCTAAGGAATACAGTGACTCAACCAAATTGCTGGGACTTCCCTGGCAGTCCAGTGGTCACTACTCTGCACTTTCACTGCAAGGGGAGTGGATTTAATCCCTATTCAGAGAACTAAGATCTCACGTGCTGTGAGACAAAGCCAAAACAACAACAACAACAAAAACATAAAACTGAAATTGCCGATTGTGTTGACATCTGATTTCAACCTTTGGTTTCCCACTTGGGGTCCTGAAACGGGGATGTCTACTGTCTACCTCTCAATAAAAATGTTACCCCGTAGCAGATATGCATTAGAAGAGAGAGAGTTATTAAAGTGGTATCACAGAACCTTTTATATTTTTGTTCCTTCCCCTTATCCTTTTTGTTAGAAAACAGGATCTTAGGACCTCTGGTGGCCTTGCATCCCCTGACCTGTAATCTGTGTTAGAAAAGTAAGTAAAATCAGGGAAATAAACTCAGAGAGAAATGGGGAAGGGGAGTTCTCTGTTAGACAGGTGACTGGGGATGCCCTTCTGAGAGACTGTATTTCTGAAGATACCTGAAGGCAATGAGGGGCTGAGTCAAGGGGAGAACGTTCCAGGCAGGGAGCCCTGTAGAACTCCTGGATCCTGGGGCATCGCCATTTACCTGGTGAATACCATCAGTGTGGGCCCAGTGACCAGCAGGCCATGAAGATTTGAATAACCTGGTGTTAATCTGCTGGGATAATGGGCGCCTACTTTGAGCAAGCTGTGTGCAGCAAGCAACTTTGCACAAGAAGCCATGCATTTCCTTAGAAAAAAGGTGTTGAATCTTTCCAAGTTCTGCACCATAGAATGCTGAGGGGAAAATGTTTAGCTTGAAGAAATTTAAAGGTAGGTGTTGGCTACCTTGTCTTGTTCTTGGAGAAATTCAACATGAAGTTCCCTTTCAGGGAAAACAAGAAACAAAAATAAAAGCTGCACTCTGCTTTCCCAGCCCAGATGAACCAATGTGGCCTTTAGGTGCCATTCTGCTTGGGGGAGGCCAACATTTGGAATATCCCCCTTGAGTGAAACCCCTTTAGAATGTCTGTGTTTTAACTAAAATTGCTTCTTGATGTGTCCAACAGGATGATTTACTTACAAAATGTGCTAATGCCAAGTTGTCAATCTGTTACATGTGCGCTCAGTCGTGTCCAACTCTGTGACCCCATGGACTGTAGCCCACCAGGCTCCTCTGTCCATGGGATTTTCCAGGCAAGAATACTGGAGTGGGGTGCCATTTCCTACTCCAGGTTAGATGGGTTATTAAACTATACACTGAAGTGAGGCAGAATAGCTATTAAATGCAAAATTTTAACATCATTATTGCTGTGTGGCACCCTTTCCGAAAGTCATTAGTGACTGGATTAGAAAACAGAGGGCTCAGAAAATAATTTTATTTTGAATCAAAAATAATATGGGGTAAGTTGCAGCTTTCTTTGACACTCAGAGATTGTGCCTGCTATAACTCCTTTTTTCTTTTTTTTTTCTTTATTGAAGTGTAGTTGATATACAGTATTGTGTTAATTTCTGCTGTACAGCAAAGTGATTCAGTTATACCATTATATCATTCTTTTTAATTTTCTTGTCTTTTAAAAATTAATGAATATATTTTTATTGAAATATAGTTGATTTACAATGTTGTTTAGTTTCAAGTGTACAGCAAAGTGATTCAGCTTTATATATATATATATACACACATACTATTATATATAGCATTATATATAGTATTTATATATATATTTATTCTTCTTCAGTTTCTTTTCCCACATATGTTATTACAAAATATCGAGTACAGCTCTCTGTGCTATACTTTGTTGTTTATCCATTCTTTATGTAATAGTTCATCTACTAACCCCAGACTCCCACCCCATCGTGCCCCTATCCACACTGCCCTTTAGCAACCACAAATCTGTTCTTTATGTCTGTGGAGACAATTCCTGTTTTTGATTGTAGGTAGGCGATTCTGATATAGGTGGTAGTCACACTTGCCGAACCTTTTATTTTTACAGTAGATTCAACTTAAGTAAATAGTGTTCTATCTGTCATCCCATCTAAGCCTTCAGACACTTGAAAGGTAACCAAGTCAGGTAATCCCAGTGTTGCAGATGAGAGCCGAAACAGGAGGGTTTGAGTGAGCAGAAGACTAGGATGAGCACTGGGTGTTCCTGCTTCTCCAGCCCCTGACTTCCTGCTGGAATCTGTATCATGGTTATGTAGTTTGGTACCTGGACCACTCTTAACCATGGAGTCAAAGACTGAGGACACAGGTATGGACATATTAATTTTCAGGAATTTAAAGGAAATCTGTTAAATACTAGCCTTCAGAGAGGACAAGTTAAATATTGAGTTATTAATAAATATTTTTATGAAAAGTACGACTATGCATCCATTAAAAGGGAAGCTATTTATGTACTGATCTGGAATAATTGTTAAGAAATATTATTTTTTACAAAATTTTATTTATTTATTTTTGGCTGTGCTGGGTCTTTGTTGCCGCGTGGGTTTTTCTTTAGTTGTGGGACAGGGGCTACTCTCTGGTTGCGGTGCACGGGCTTTTCACTGCAGTGGCTACTGTTGTTGTAGAGCTCAGGCACTAGGGCACTCAGGCTTCACTAGTTGCAGCTCCCGGGCTCCAGCGCGTAGGCTCAAAAGTTGTGGCACAAGGGCTTCGCTGCTCCAAGGCATGTGGGATCTTCCTGGACCAGGGATGGAACCCATGTCTCCTGCACAGGCACGTGGATTCTTCATCACTGAGCCACCACGGAAGCCCAGGAAGTATTCTTAATGTTTTTTATTTTGACATATTTTAAGACTTCCAAGAAGTTCCAGAAATCATACAGAGATTTTCTGTGGGCCAGGAAATCTCTCTTCACCTATCTTCCCCCAGTAATAAGTTACATATGACCTTGATAAATTGATAGACTGGGGAAGTTGAGACTGGTAAAATGCCATTAATTCAAATAAAGACTTTATTTGTGTTTCTAAGAAATACTTTAAAATAAAAAGGGTGAGATAGTGTACAGTTTGCATCGTATTTGTGTATTTTTGAAGGGGGTGAGGGAATGTGTGAGTTTGTGTTTATTTGTTTCCATATGCCTAGAATATCTCTGGAAGGATGTATACAAAACTAGACACATTGGGTTGCCTACAAGAAGAAGAAGTGGGCAAGAAAGTGCAATGCTGTGCTGTGCTCAGTCTCTCAGTTGTGTCCAACTCTCTGCGACCCCATGGACTGTAGCCCGCCAGGCTCCTCTGTCCGTGGGATTTCCCAGGTAAGAATACTGGAGTGGGCTACTGTTCCTCCCTCCAGGGGATCTTCCTGACCCAGGGATCTCTTGTGTCTCCTGCCTTGGCAGATGGATTCTTTACCACTAAGCCACCTGGGAAGCCCAACAAAGTGTGAAAGAAATAGAATTACACTCTTTTGTGCCAATCCATCTATTTTTAAAAAAGGTAATGAGAAATCTTTTTACATATTCATATAAAATAGTCTCTAAATTACATTTTTAAGGTAAGTAATTCTGACTGTATCCCATTTGTAAAACAAGGGTGGGGAGGAATGTGTGTCTTTGCTTGCCTAAACATAGAGATCTTTGGAAGAATATATAAGAAATCAGTAACATTGATTTGCTTCCAGGGATAAAAATGGGGAACAGGGGACAGAAGCAGAGGGAGACCTTTTACCAGATACCCTTTGTACCTTTTAAATTTAAACTATGTGAATTTATTCCCTTTTCAACAAAATCAAGAAAACTAAAAAAAAAAAAAAAAAAAATTTAAACCCTAAAAATAAAGTGCTTTCACCTTGTAAATTTTTTTTCTCTAAAATATTCAGCAGCTTTCCAGCTACTCTTTGGCTAAAATCCAAGTTTCTTAACATGACGTTTAGGTTCTCTTTATAACTTGGTGTGTATTTCTTGCCTGGAGCTTTGTGTTCCACCTTAAACATTTCACTCTCTCTCCTCCTAATCCTGCTTTTTCTGACGTTTTTTTATTCTAGTCTCCCTCGTCTCCAGCCATCAGAAGTCCGCTCAGGCTCTCTTCTGTGATGTACCCTCAAAGAATCCAGCCCTCTGTGACTTGGCTCTCATCCAAATGTCTATAACATTGTATTGTCTGCTCTACACATTGGGCCTTCACCCCACACCCTTATCTTTCAAGGATATATGCATTGTATTCCCAAATAAGATTCCCAAATCCTTGAAGGACAATTTTTCTGAAACTCCCTCTTCCTGGCAGAAGCTTACCCTTGATTGATGTCCCAGTGATATTCTGTGACTAATCTATTCTTTGTGGAAATTGTATTCCACATATATGCTTGCTTGATATACACATGAATCCCAACCTGTACCATGGCAATAAGAAATTATCTATCCACTCACAACACCCTAGCAGAAAAAAAAGAGGACAAAGTAAGAGTTAAAAACTCAAGAAATCACATGGTGTCTGAATATTGATATATTTTTTAATGTACCATCTCTAGAAAACAAGATGCATGGTAAAATATTTTTTCCTCTTTCATTTTGGTGCATATATGTGGCTGCATATTGGAAAATAGGCCCTGTTTTCCTGGTATCCATGGTGAATTAATTAGTTTTTCTGATATATTATCAACTAGTTCTTGAGGTTCTTGTGTTGGACAAACAGCAGCTGCTGCTAAGTCGCTTCAGTCTTGTCCGACTGTGCGACCCCATAGACGGCAGCCCACCAGGCTTCCCGGTCCCTGGGATTCTCCAGGCAAGAACACTGGAGTGGGTTGGTTGCCATTTCCTTCTCTAGTGCATGAAAGTGAAAAGTGAAAGTGAAGTCGCTCAGTTGAGTCTGACTCATAGCGACCCCATGAACTGTAGCCTACCAGGCTCCTCCATCCAGGGGATTTTCCAGGCAAGAGGACTGGAGTGGGAAGCCATTGCCTTCTCTGGGGCAAATAGCAGAGTTGGATTCAAACCTTAGCAAGTCTGCTTTCAGATCCACGTGACTTCTAACTCTGTGTTCTTTTCTTTATAGCAATGGATATAGTTAGCTTCCTTCCATGGCACAGCATTGAATTCAGGTCCAATAGACACAAACTATAAACTATATTCCTTGAAGAGCTTACACTGTATCTCACGTTGCATTAGTCTGTCCCTCGCCCAGTCTGTGGCTCTATATTTAGTAGGTGCAGCCAGTTCCTGGAAGGCTGTTGATACACTCATGAAATTAGAACTAGAGAAAAAACTGACAAAGGTCAATCTTTGAAACAGAAACCATTAAGAACAAAGAGGCAAACGATGTTTAAAAATAGCTTATCTTTGCTTACCTCTTTTAGTTAGGCCCCATATTTCAGGTGTGTTATCTATTTATCTTTAGAGTAACTGAGGTGGCTATTATTGTTACCTTCTTTTGCAGATGGGAACAGAAACTTAGAGAGGTTAAATAAGTCGACACAGCTAAGTAACAGAGCCAGGATTCAAAGGCAGAGCCTGCTGCTGAGTCCCTGTGTTTAATCTTGGCGTGATGTTATTGTTTTTCCAAAGACCAGTCACATGGACCAGTAACTTCTCAATATATTTGTCTTACTCTCTCTAACCAGATTACAGAGTCTCTAAGTGGAAGATTGCACTTTATTTTCTTATGGGTCTCCACACATTGTGATCCATATAGCACAAGGAACTGCGCATTATTAGGACTCAATACTCCAGAATAAATGAATGCATAAAAAATGGCTTATAAATGTGCGTGAATGAAACAATGATGTTCAGATTCAAAATTCAACAACCACATACCAAGCAGTGTGAGGGGTGCAAAGAACATGACGTTTTGGAGGACTGGAGATGATGTCCAGGAAGGGAGGTGCCCAACACATGGTACTTTTATTAACACATCAGCATGATCTGATTTAATTTTTCTTATACACAGCTCTGTTAGGTAGCCTAACAGAGTTGGGCTCAGTAGTCTGCTCAGGCTGCCATAACACAACACCACAGACTGGGTGGCTTACACAACAGAAGTGTGTTTTCTCACAGTTCTAGAGGCTCAGAGTCCTAGATCGCGGTGCAGGGAGGTGGCCGGTCCTTCCTGGACATCATCTCCAGTCCTCCAAAATGTCATGTTCTTCACACCCCTCACACTTCTTGGTATGTGGTTGTTGAATTTTGAATGTGAACATCGTTGTTTCGTTCACCCACTTTTCTAAGCCATTCGTCTGCATCCAGTCCTTCTGGAGCTCTGATAGTGTGCACCCTCACTGTGTCCTCAGAGGGCCTTTCCTCTGTGTGCCCGTGGCCAGAGAGCTCTGCTGTCTCTTTCTCTTCTAAGGACTGGCCCTGGAAGATTAGGGTCCCACTCTTAACTCATCATTTAATCTTAATTACCTTCTTAAAATCTCTTTCTCCAAACCCCTCCACAGGGGGTTGAGCCTTCAACATTTGAATTTGGGGTGGCCTGGGGGTGGTAGGGCACAGAATTCAGCTCATAACTAGTAGTTACTCCCCTTCCATTTTTCAGATGTGTAAATAGACATCCGAAGGAGTCGTTCCCGTTCTTAAGTCTCGCTATGCTGCCAGAAATGTACAGCACCCATAGTTCTGAAGGTTTCTCTCCTCCTTGCAGCCTTAAAGAGCTCAACCATCTAATCCTCTCTAGAGTTGTTTCCCCGCCACTGCCCCCGCCTCCCCACCCCTGCACTAAGAAAACAATATTATCTTTTCTCTGGATGTTGCTGGTAAAATCCTGACAGTTGATTTTTCCCCTTGAACTTCTCACCTTCATGGCTTCACCTCTTTTCTGTTATTTTATAATTAGCTGAGACCAGTTACTTATAAAGTGACTGATTAATTCCACTTTCCTGTACATTACGGAAGAGGAACCATGGCATTGCCAGGCTTACAAACTTTGGAATAAAGCTGGGGACCTGAAGGTTGTTCAGTCCACAGCAAACTCTCAATGGGACTCTCTTATTTTCCTACCAGAAACCAGAAAGCATGTTATTCTTTATCTGAGGTCTTGAATATCATAATACCTCAATATTCTCTACTTGATGGTTTCTGCTGACTTGCGCCCTCTGCTGCTTCATGTCTTCTATTCTCTCTGTTTTACCAGCTGTGGTCAGAGTTTTCTTTCTTTCTATCTTGAGTTCAAATCTCATTTAGAGAGGGTCTGATTGGTTCAGTCAGTCAGCATCCCTCTGGGTCAATGGCCAGCGTTTGGTCTAATTTTAAGTGTTGCTCCAGTACAATGTAAAGAGTTCTTTTACCTATCACAGCATGAGGAAAATATTTTTTTGCGAATATATGACTTCTTTTCTTTTGTCCTGTGTTTACTTCTCTCCTATAAGGCACTGTAGCAACGTGGTTAACATTCAAATTCTGGTGTAAGAACATCTGGATTAAGACCCTACTCCCACTACTTATCAGTTCTATGAAGCTGGGCAAATTTACTTCACTTTCCTGTGCCTTAATTTCCTCCAAATGAGGTTGTTAATACAGTCCCCAGCTCACAGAATTGTGAGGATTCAAGTTAAGGCATTCGAACAACCACAGTGCATGCATTATAGTAAGTGCCCAGTAAGTATTAGTTATTTCTAACTGCTATGCAGAGTACATCATGAGAAACGCTGGGCTGGAGGAAGCACAAGCTGGAATCAAGATTGCTGGGAGAAATATCAATAACCTCAGATGTGCAGATGACACCACCCTTATGGCAGAAAGTGAAGAAGAACTAAAGAGCCTCTTGATGAAAATGAAAGGGGAGAGTGAAAAAGTTGGCTTAATGCTCAACATTCAGAAAATTAAGATCATGGCATCCAGTCCCATCACTTCATGGCAAATAGATGGGGAAACAGTGGAAACAGTGGCTGGCTTTATTTTTCTGGGCTCCAAAATCACTGCAGATGGTGACTGCAGCCATGAAATTAAAAGATGCCTACTCCTTGGAAGGAAAGTTATGACTAACCTAGACAGCATATTAAAAAGCAGAGACATTGCTTCGCCAACAAAGGTTTGTCTAGTCAAGGCTATGGTTTTTCTGGTGGTCATGTATGGATGTGAGAGTTGTCCTATAAAGAAAGCTGAGCGCCGAAGAGTTGATGCTTTTGAACTGTAGTGTTAGAGAAGACTCTTGGGAGTCCCTTGGACTGCAAGGAGATCCAACCTGTCCATCCTAAACAAGATCAGTCCTGGGTGTTCATTAGAAGGACTGATGTTGAAGGTGAAACTCCAATACTTTGGCCACCTGATGCGAAGAGCTGACTCATTTGAAAAGACCCTGATACTGGGAAAGATTCAGGGCAGGAGGAGAAGGGGACGACAGAGGATGAGATGGTTGGCTGGCATCACCGATTCGATGTACGTGGGTTTGGGTGGACTCTGAGAGTTGGTGATGGACAGGGAGGTCTGGCGTGCTGCGGTTCATGTGGTCGCCAAGAGTCGGACACGACTGAGTGACTGAACTGAACTGAACTGAACTGAATGGATTGTCCACCAGGAGGGAAAATGTCCATTCTTTTGCCAAGGATATCTCTAATCATAAATTTACAAATAAGCATTTTAGATACCTGTTCTATGGCTGACTGAGTAACATAATTAACCAAGGCTGTTAGTTCCCAATGAAATTCATTCAACAAGCCCACAAGTGGTATATATACAGTAATTGAGGATGTCAGATTTGTGAGGGTCTCTGCCTGTAGTCTATTTGGGGAAATAGTCATGTAAATAAATAATGATAAGTCAACTTGAGAGTAGGGGCACCAGGAGGAAGTGTTTAGCTTGTGCTGAAAGTCAGGGGAATTACATACTGGAGAAAATATTTGAATGGACCTTAAAGAAGAATTTGGGAGGGCCTTTCTGGCAGTGGTAGGAGCAGAGATGAAAGATAATATGGTGCCTTCAAGGAACATGTAGGTTGTGCAATAACTCTTTAACCTTTTATCCTAAAGGCAATGGGGAGTCCTTAGAGGGTTTAATTTTATTTTAAAATATTATACCTTTTTTTTTTTTGTAGAAGTCATATATGCTCATTATGAAAAACAAGCAACATATTACAGAGAAATACATGAAAAGTAAAGATTTCCATTAATTTCCTCCCTCATCCCCGAGATAATTACTATTACAAAGTGTTTGAAGTATATTTCTCTACATTTCTTTCTAGGCATATAGTAACAAGTGCATGGTGATTATTATTATAATAGAATCTCGTGTGTGTACATTATATATATATATATATTAATAATTTAGTACTGAAGTTTTGCAGCACTTCCAGCCATTACAATGTTACCTGAATCCCCATTCCTATCTGTAGGAATCACTGTGAAGGTGAATCTATATACTCTAGACTTTGTGGAGACCAAGGAGTAAGACGGCTTACTTAGTAAGTTGTGCAAATTCAAAACTGGGCAGGCATCTTGACCACCTCTTTCAACTCTGCCCTCCACATTCATTTGGCCAAAAAGACCTGTTGATTTTACCTCAACAATTCAAATTTATTTCCTCTTTGCCTCTGCTAAGTCACTTCAGTCGTGTTCGACTCTGTGTAACCCCATAGACGGCAGCCCACCAGGCTCCCCTGACCCTGGGATTCTCCAGGCAAGAACACTGGAGTGGGTTGCCATTTCATTCTCCAATGCATGAATGTGAAGAGTGAAAGTGAAGTCGCTCAGCCCTGGCTGACTCTTTGCAACCCCATGGACTGCAGCCTACCAGGCTCCTCCGTCCATGGGATTTTCCAGGCAAGAATATTGGAGTGGGTTGCCATTTCCTTCTCCAATGCATGAAAATGAAAGTGAAGTTGCTCAGTCATGTCCGACTCCTAGGGACCTCATGGACTGTAGCCTATCAGGCTCCTCTGTTCGTGGCCTATAATATATATAGTTTACGTCTTATAAGATTTAGTAAAGTAAAGGACTCCCTTGGAGGTCTAGTGGCTAAGACTCTGCTCCCAATGCAGGGGGCCTGGGTTTGATCTCTGCTCAGGGAACTAGATCCCATGTGTTGCACCTTAAAAAAAATGATCCTGTCTGTATGCAGCAACTATGGCATGGAACAACAGACAGGTTCCAAATTGGGAAAGGAGTAAGTCAAGGCTGTATATTGTCACCCCAGTTATTTAACTTATATGCACAGTACATCATGTGAAATGCCAGGCTGGATGAAGCACAAACTGGAATCAGGATTGCTGGGAGAAATATCAATAACCTCAGACATGCAGATGATGGCAGAAAGTGAAGAAGAACTAAAGAGACTCTTGATGAAAGTGAGAGGAGAGTGAAAAAGTTGGCTTAAAACTCAACATTCAAAAAACTGAGATCATGGCATCCGGCCGCATCACTTCATGGCAAATAGATGGCGAAACAATGGAAACAGTGACAGCCTTTATTTTCTTGGGCTCCAAAATCACTGCAGATGGTGAGTGCAGCCATGAAATTAAAAGACGCTTGCTCCTTGGAAGAAAAGTTATGACCAACGTAGACAGCATATTAAAAAGCAGAGACATTACTTTGCCAACAAAGGTCCATCTAGTCAAGGCTATGGTTTTTCCAGTAGTCGTGTATGGATGTGAGAGTTGGACTATAAAGAAAGCTGAGTGACGAAGAATTGATGCTTTTGAACTGTGGTGTTGGAGAAGACTCTTGAGAGTCCCTTGGACTGCAAGGAGATCCAACCTGTCCACCCTAAAGGAAATCAGTCCTGAATATTCATTGGAAGGACTGATGCTGAAGGTGAAACTCGAATACTTTTGCTACCTGATACGAAGAACCGACTCACTGGAAAAGACCCTGATGCTGGGAAAGATTGAAGGCAGGAGAAGAAGGAGACGACAGAGGATGAGATGGTTGGATGGTATCACCGACTCGATGGACGTGGGTTTGAGCAAGCTCTGGGAGTTGGTGATGGACAAGGAAGCCTAGCATGCTGCAGTCCATGGGGTTGTAGAGTCAGACACGACTGAGTGACTGAACTGAACTGAATGCAGCAACTAAGACTTGGCACAGCCAAATAATAAAATAAATATTAAAAAATATAATTAGTAAAATAAGCTTTAATGTTTTAAATTCTTTTAAAGATTAAGACTAATTTTGTATTTAAAACACTTAACACAGAATAGACTGGTTGTTATTATCACGATAATGAGCTAGGCACAGGAATGTCCACAAAGCCAGGCGGAAATTTTAGAGGAGCCATGAGCACTTTATGAATTTAAAAGAGTGAGCATTTCTAACCACTTCTGGTTTGGAACTTCTTGTTTTAAACAAATTTTCACTCAAATAAAGTCTTTAAAAAAAAAAGAGTATTTAAAACAAAATATATCTTGAAGGTGAGTCAAGAAAGGCACCAAGGTCAAAGAGGTAAAAATCTCTTACACCCTTAGTAATCAAGAATTCCTAGCCTTCCTTGATAAGCTAGAGGAGTAGGATGGGGTAGGAGCTGGGAGCAACGTTCAAGAAGAAGGGGGCATATGTATACCTATTCCTGATTCCTGTTGATGCATGGCAGAAACCAACATAATATTGTAAAGCAATTATCCTTCAATTAAAAATAAATACAGAAAAAAAAAAAATCCTAACCTTGAGGTAAAAGCCCAAATGCCAACTGCACAGGAGCAGTTACTGAATCAGAAGTTGGGAACTTCAATGGTAAGCAAAGGCCAGGCCCCACTCCCAATTAATCATAATTGGTAGGAGTTGGCCCCCAGTAGGAGTGAGCCTTTTAATCTCACTGATTCTATTGTGCAGCCAGGAGTGAGGATCACTGCAATTCTAAACGAAGGAGGACAAGACGGGTGCTGACTGCAATGAAATTCACCAACTTCTCTGAAAACGTCCTGATTTTCATGCGAACTTTCCCAAACTTTAAAATGCTGACAAGTAATTTAAAATGTAAAAATAAACAACTAAATACTTTGGGAGTCAAAGAAGACATGGATAGACGCTCTGTTGGGTGTCAGTTTGTGATCTTCCTTGCAGATCAACCTTCAGTTTGAAGAAACAAACTGATAAAGAGGGAAGTTAAATAACTTGACCAAGAATACACGGCAAGTGAGAATAAAAGTTGGGACTAATATTCAGTGTTCCTTCTCTGTTAGATTAAAAAACATTTGGAGATAAACTTTGAAGAGTGGGTGCGGCTGTAGGAAAAGAAAGGACGTTCCGGGCAGAAGGAATCTCCTGAACATTGCCCCAGGCATCCAGCAATCAAGGAAACCTGGCGATTCCTAAATAGTGCAAAGGGAATTTGGACCTCCTAACGAGGAGAATCAACAACTCATGCGCTTTCCACAGGCGGGGCCGCGGAGGGGCGAGGCAGGTTAAGGACGATGAATTGCGACCTTCGTTTGGCGACGCTCACGACTCCTGCCGTAAAGGCCGGTGTGGCGCGTGCGCGTCTCCTTTCGTGCAGATTCCTGACGCGTTTGCTGTTTTCTCACGGGTGTCGCCAGCGCTGTCGCAATGGTGAAGCTGAGCAAAGAGGCCAAGCAGAGGCTGCAGCAGCTTTTCAAGGGAGGACAATTTGCCATCCGCTGGGGTTTTATTCCTCTCGTGATTTACCTGGGTCAGTGGGAGAAGAACCTGGTAGGAGACGGGAGGGAAGAGGGTGCGGATGCTGAGACTCCATTTTGGCCTGAGGCGTGAGGGAGAAACGCGACCACGCCGAGCACGGCTCTCGAGGCGCTCTGGTCAAGTGTGGTCCGTCTAAGCTGAGTTCGAGTTCTTGTTTTATCCTCCCCCCACCCCGCCTCCTTTTTTTTTCTTTCTGGTCTTTAACAAGTCACGTAATATTTCCCGTGCTGTCTGTAAGCAAGAGGTGACCTACTTTTCTGGATTTGGGGGACCTGAAAAGTCCTCATGTGCGTGGACCTGAGGGCCTAATGTGTGTGAAAGTGACTAGTTCACATTTGGACACTAGGTGTGTTTTCGGGAAGGTTATTGTCACCTGTCGTGGTGGGCCTAAGTGGAAAGAGGTTCTAAGCCTCATGGGTATGCCACTGCCTCGAGGCATGATTATGACAATAGTTGGTGGATGCTTCTGCGTCCTCACGTGCCGGTCAAGGTTTTACGCGCGGGGAAACCGAGGCATAGAACAGTTTTGTTCTTCGCGGAACGCCACACAGCTGTCAAATGGGGGAGCTATGAACTCAAGCAGTGGGCCTCCAAGGCCCATCCTCTTAACCACTATGCTGTATTGCGGAAATTTGAAAGTGGTAAGGCTCATATTTTTGCCTAGGGCCGCACACTGAGACTTTACACCGTTTCTCGCCTGGGGTAGTTTTGTATTTTTAAACTGATTGCCCAGTTCAGGCAGTAGGATGGAGTGGATAGCGTTCCGCCTTTGTCAGTTTGAGCATAGAGTTTGACATTGTGTAAAACTCCGGTTCACATTTCACAATCCTTTGATTTTTAATTAGATGCTGCTTCTTGTTTTTGGTTTTATGTTTTTTAGGTGTCATGTCTTGTAAGACGCGGTGCATTCGCTCAGCCTTGACGGAGCGTTTGGTTATGCTGGATATTCCGTAGGCAGTTGTGGCTCCCATTTCCCCATGACTTGCAAGCCAACTAATAACCTGGAGATACTTCAGAATGCAGGGCTTAAAAAGACCCTTTTCCTCCCTTATTTTGAACGCATTTTTGGGGGGGTGGGGGGCGGGGTTTGGCTGCACCGTGGTCATGTGAAACTTCCGCTACCAGATACTGAACCTGCACTCCCTGCAGTGGGAGAGCGGATTCTTCACCGCTTCCCGGACTACCCGGGAAGTCCCTACTACACATGTTTTGAAAACGACTTACCTATTTGGCTGTGCCAGTTCTTAGTCGCAGCTTGTAGGATCTAGTTCCTTGACCAGGGATGGATCCCTGGCCTCCTGCTTTGGGAGCAGAGAGTCAGCCACTGCACCACCAGGGAAGTACTGCAATTTTAAAAGAAGCATTAGTTCCCCAGATTTTAGTAACTCTGTGTAGGTATTGAAAATTAGAGCAAGTAATTAGTCTGCTCTTACAGGCTGTTATTCCCCTCTTTCTCCCAAACTGTCCTCTTCCCCAGCCTTCGCTTAACTGTAAAAGGGCCCAGCAAAACTGGGAGGAGCTGTCCTCCTAGCTAAGGAAGTTAAGGGGTTTTTAATTCTTCCCCTTCTTTGTTCTGTGTCGTTTTCCCATTGTTGTGTATGTTGGGTCCCATTTTAGTCTGCTCCTGCTTTCTTTGTCCGTGTGGATTCTTTGCTCTTCTATGTCTTTTTCAGGTACCTTTTCTCCTCTCCTTTTTGAAATTCCTTTTCTGTTGCCAGAAAGCTGCAGCTGGTTGTTAAAATCTGTATAAGGAGGGTTTTGGTCTGAAGAGTAGACAATGCTTTTCTTTTCCACTCTAGAATTATTTTCCTTTTTGTGCACACTGGCTATTTTCTTTTTACTAGGATTACCAGTAATCCTACAGTTTAGTGCTGGTACCCTTGTGTCTAGCTCGGGTGGAGACTGATGTTAAGGCTATCTTTTTATCTTTCCTTATTAACTATTGTTTTTTCCTTATACTGTATCTAAGCTTAATTTTAGGTCTGACCTAGTTCCCATGCTTTACTTCTCCATCAGCTCTCAGTAAAACTTTGCAAGTGCATATTGAATTTCTTGTGTAGTTTAGTTTCTTTCTTTTTTTTTTTTTGTAGTTTAATTCCAAACATAACCTTTTAGGGCTTCTGGAAGTACAGTGGGAATATAGTGCTATAAAATAGGACAGTGACCCGATAAAGCATCTGTTTGGACATTTACCAACAACAAGATTTTAGTGAGTTACCTGTTGGAAGACAATTCTCCATAGTGTCTTGAATTTCTACAAATCTTGTGAGCAGAGGCAGTGACCACCCTTTGTTCATGTTTTTAAGGATGTTTGTAGGGTGGATAGCTTTGGAAAATAGTACCAGGGTAAAGGGGAGGCATGCTGTCCCTGCCCATTATAAAAGATTCTGGTTCCCCAAACACAGGGTCAGGGATCATCTTTAAATGCTGATTAGTCTGATTACAGCTATTGCTTGTAATAAGAGCATTGATTTAATAAACAATAGCCTGAAGTTTTTTTCCCTCTATCTCCAGCCTTTGGTTGCTTTGTAAAGAGAGGTTCATGGGGATAAAATAAGATGTCTTCAATTTTTTTCTTTAAAAAAGTATAATTTTTTACAGAAATAGACTCAAGAGTCACAGAACAACCTCGTGCGGGGTGGGGAAGAATGAGGGGAAGGGATAGGGAGTTTGGGATGGACAGGTATACACTGCTGTATTTAAAATGGATAACCTATTGTACAGCACAGGGAACTCTGCTTAGTGTTATGTGGAAGCCTGGATGGGAGGGAGTTTGGGGGAGAATGGACACATGTATATGTATGGCTGAGTCCCTCTACTCTCCACCTGAAACCAGCACAGCATTGTTAATCAGCACAGCATTTTTAATCAGCTGTATTCCAACAGAAAATAAGTAAGTTAAAAAAAAAAAAAAGCTTTAAAAAAAAAGTCTTAGTACTGTTTGTAGTTCTTCATTCAGTTTGATTTGGTAGTTTGTCTTTTTTGTGGGTAATGACTAAGAATGAAAGATCGTGTGTGCTAAGGGCTACTATTATAGGAGTAAGTTAGTTTGTCTTCCCTACTGATTAGTTCTGCACATGATCACATATTCTAGTGAAGATTCAAAACTATTCTGTTGCACAGGTAAATCTAGGTAATTCTGGTAGATGTGGATGTCATTCTAGCTACCAAATACTGATTTAGAAAGAAAACATTGTAAATTTTTTGTCTGCTAGAGTTTTAATTGGTCTTTATTCTCTTTCTTCCCTCTCCCTTTCCCCCAGGATTTAAGAGGGGTGCAGATCCTGGAATGCCTGAACCAACTGTTTTGAGGTACTGCTCTTACAAATAAGCATTGCAGGGCAAATGTTCATATATAAGTACTAAATCATGGCAAGCAGAAGAGAAGTAGTGCTAGGTATTGTAATGGAGCTTTATCAGTCAGGTGTAGTTTTGGGCTATTGGAAAATTGCAGCAATTTGCAGACCAGTCTAACTTTCATTATCAGGTAACTGCTTTCTCTCCTCTTCCTAATTTTTGTTTACTGTGCTGTGTGATAACCATAATGAAGTATGTTTTAAAAGGAAAAGAACTAATGTATCCTGCTACTTTAAAAGCTGAATGTTCTTAATTCCCATATTCCTGTCCTATCCTTATTAAAATATGTGAAACTTTGTATCATTCTAACAACAGTACAGTTAGAATTGATTCTAACAACAGTACAGTTAGAATTGATAGCCCATGTATTTTCCAGTTGTTGATCACTTAGGTTTTCAGTTTTTTTTTTTAGTATTTTAATTAACAATATAACAAACATTTTTATGTGCATAGGTTTTATAGGTTTAGATTTATTTCCTTGTGATAAATTCTCATGGGATTAATAAGTCAGAGTATGGACATTTGTGGCTCTGAAAATGCATTCCTTTCAAGTTTCCTTTCTCCAAAACAGCCTTGATGGTGTTGGATAAATACTGGTGAATACATACACACACACAGCTACACGGAGTATGTGTATTCATATACTCATATGCATGTGTGTGTACATACTTGTGAAAACCACGTGTGTGTGTGTGTGTGTGAGTGTGTGTGAAGGCAGAATCTGGAACAGGAAGAATTGCTCTGTAGAAAGGACTGGTACTCATAGCACTGGGATGAGTAGCGCCCCTGCACGGGTGCTGTGGAATACCACCTTGACCTTCTGTCTTCCAAACATTTCTTGTGGATTGTCCTAACAGACTTTTTACTGCTATTCTAGATCTGTTTCTTCACACTCCTAATCTAAGCTACTACTTTCTAGAATGGTCATATCACTAACAGTCATTTGTAGTGTGTCAGCCACTGTGTTAAGTGCTTTATATACAGCATCTCTAGTTGTTACTTCAGTCCTTCAGAGCTGATCATACAGTCAGTGCGTGGTCGTGTATGTCTGTCTTGAAGGCCTGTACACTTTCCACTGGGTCATGTGGCCTCCCGCAGATAATATGATCTGCTACTTTACTTAGCACAATGCCATCTGATATGAATTTCCTCCACCTTCTCTGCCTTGCCAGTCTCTCCTTTTCTCAAAGCAAGGTTTTTTTCTTCTTTAGGGTACTGCCAAACGTGCCATCTACATGTCCATTTATGCTGTTATTCTTTACTGATAAAATTCTTCAATGAATGGTCTTCACTCCCTGCTTCCTTTCTTCACTTCCCTCTTTTCCGAATCTTTTGTGGTACAGCCTCTTAAAACTGCTTTCAGAGGTCCCCATCAAGCTTTTTGTTTTTAGTTTTTACTCTTTGAACTATCAGTTTTCCTTTTTGTAAAATGGGGACTCAGGTAATGTGTCTGCTACTGAGTAGCTGATTGACCTTAGACCAGTTACTTCCTAAGGGAAACAGTACCTTAGGAAATACTATCAGAGATGGGACTACCTGGTCAAGCTGTGTGAACATTTTTCAAGGACTGAAAATTATCATCAAATACTTCTTTCCAAGAGGCTGTTAACCTAAGATGAAGTTTTGTTTTTTATAAGTTTATAATATCTGATTTATAAGATTGTCCTGAGAATTGAAAAAGATTATTGTATGTAAAGTATTAACAGTGCTTGACACATAATATATGAGCAATAAACTTAATAATTTTTAGCCTTTCTCTGTCATGTCCTTCACCCCACTTTTCTTCTGTGAAAACTAGGCTCTAGCTACATGATACTGTGTGTGAATCTCAGAATAAACTGTATTTTTTTCATGCCTTTGTCTGTATGCTTGTTCTCTCTCTGCCTGGGATGCTTCTTCCCTCAGTTTCCACTAGATGAAAACCTACCTTTAGAAAAGCTCAATCTCAATTTTTTTTTTTTTTCCCTCAGTCTCAAATTTATCACCTCTTCCTTAACTCTTCCACCTTTTCCTAGCAGAAACTGCTCCATTTTTTGTGTTCTGTGTCTCATTCTCTGCTTTGTATTATGCTTGTTGCTTGTTTTCATTTGTTTTGTCCTGTGAGTACCTGAAGTAGCTGCCAGATACTTGGGGAACACTTTGAAAGTGCTGAATTAACTTAATTAAAGGATCCTAACTTCTTTGTGGTGTTGGGACAGGAATTGGTAATAGCGTTTCTTCTTGTACAGTTTTTAGACTGGACCTGCATGCTGGGAAACAGCATTTCGTGCCCCAGGTGATACAGAACCCAGAAATGGGGATACATGTGCCCTTCTGTTGTATTGGCTTCAAATATCCCACCAAGAGTTGGCCCTTCAGAGTGAGGCGCCACCCCACCGCCCGCTTTTTCATGTCCTTATCATCATCTCAGTGCTCCTCTCCTTTCTGGTGGTGGTAATCATTCTTTTCTGTCATTAGGAACATTTTCTGATTTCTTTCCCGGGGTATTTGTGATATAGGAAGGAAATGAGTGCTGAAAAGGGTTATCCTGTTACAGAATTTCATATACTATGCTGCTTATACTGGGAAGACTGACTAAAGAGGTCTTCCTGGGTTGCCTCATCTGTACCCTGAAAGGAATAGACTTGTATTTGTCAGGGTTTTCAGTAATGTAAATGTTTTATTAATGTAAAACTCAGGAATATAAAGTTTATTGTTTATATATAAATTGATTTATATAGTATTTATGAAAATAATGTAGTTCAAGATTTACTGGTGTATTTTCCTTGTTAAGTTGTTGGATTCCTTGGAATTAGGTCCCCATTCATTGGTGTCCATCCTCTTTCACACAGGATGGTTCTGTGTATTAGGTTGTTTGATGTAAATGCCTTATTCAAAATGCAGTATTTAGTGAATAAGGGGCAAAACATTATTTAGGCAAAATGCATGAATATTAACTAACTGGGAGAATGATTGTTCCCATTATCTGTATAAGACCAAGGAAGATTTTCTTTTCTGTTTATCTTAGATGCTCATTACCAATGAGGAAGAGACCTTGATAAATGAATATTTTGTTTTCATATCTTAACTGTATGCAAATATACTTGGGATTTAATGGGAGATTTTAATACACTTTTGAAAATTGAAAATAAGTGCATGTTGGTTTGCTTTATACACAAAAGGAAAATACTTTCTAAATACAAACTTAACAGAATGCTCTATTGTCATTTCGTAATGCAATTTTATTTAAGTTGACTTACTAGAAACTACATTTTTAATCAACAGGGCTGAGAAATAAAACACATCTTGTCTCCTTCCTGTATCTAACAAGGATATACCTTTATTTTCTGGTTTCATCAATCCTTCATGTCACTCTTTTGATTGACCTCAATATATGTTTTCCTTTTTGTTTATAATAGGTAACTACAATTAAAAGTAATAAAATTGTATTTCTTTAAATAGGTCTCTGATTTTTTTACTCAGTGAGATTGATGCTTCTGCTAATTCTGAATTTGGTGGTTGAGTAAACGTGAGCATAAATGTATAAAATCTTCTAGTTCTTAAGCTGTGTTTGAGAAGTTTTTACTTTGGGGTTTAATTTGTTTCTCCTCTTCACAAACATTTTAGCTTACTTTGGGGATAAAGGACTGTTTGGTCATCTGGTTTTGGAAGCAGTCAATGCAGAGGAACAACATGGAAGGTGTGCTCTCTGGCTGGGATAAGAGATGGGACATCGTTCAGACGGTCACCAGTTGGATGGCACAGGGCTCTTACTTCTCAGATGCATCTGTTGCAGAGTGGAACCTCTACTGACTTATTTATGATAGACTGTATTAAAATAAATGTTTTTAACAATGTTATGTCTTGAGTCCTTTTTGAATTGAACCTAATAGGACTGTCAGGTAAAAATTTAGCCATTTGGTACTTTTTCAAAACAGGGATCTATGTGTCTAGATGATACTTTGAAAAAGAAGCACATTTCCAAGTTAATTCATGTCCGTTCACTTAACAAATGGATTCTAGTTTCCCTTTGCAGTGAATTAATAACTCCTTTTGAGATGTTCTGAGATAGTAAAAGGAGAGAGAGCTCTCTGTGACATACTGGGCCCTAACTTCCAGGGATGACGTTCTGATGAAATAGGATTCTTTGGCTGTGTTGGCAGGGCATGAGAATGGCATTGGAGGCTTATATGTCTGATTTTTGAGTTAAATGTGAGTCTTAAGATTTCCCTCACTAGGAAGCTGGAGGTGGCTGAGCAGGAGCCCATGGAGAGCTACGCAGAACGGTAGTACTTCCTATTTTCTGATAAAGGCGTTTATGGGAACTAGTTCAGTTCTGTGTTGTGGTTTCCTGGGACTTTATCTGTATTTGAAGGCACCCCTCACCTCCCTTTTTCTTAAACTTAGCTTCTGTAATTCTAACAAAATAGATCTATTTATTTATTTTGGGGAATTGTAATTACAGGAAAGTAGGCTTGAAACAAGAGATGACACATTGAATTGAATGTTTTAAACGTCTGGGTCAGAGAAGGATCATGAATGTAATCTCAGGTAACTGGAGCAATCATTATCAGAAATTTCCTCCTTATTTCTAATGTAAAGCCCTCTTGGTGATTTAAACCTATTTTCTCAAGTTTTGTTATCTTTGCCATGGAGATGTGGACTATTTTGGAAACTTACTGCATGAGGGAATTTTAAAGTGGAATTCTTGAGAGCTAACTGCAGGGAAATCATTTCTGGTATGTACTTAATGTAATTGCTTTAATATTTCATGAATCTGAGCACGTATGCTTTTGCTAAGAGCTCTGACTAGCTTTTAAATCCCCTAGAATTGCTTACAATTGTGGCTGCCGCCTTCTACACCCCCATTCTTTCTACTAAATGGGTTGTCAGTGAATTTTTGTTAGTATTTTGGTACACATTTTTCTTTTTCACTCAGACTTTCTAGAACTTGAGAAAATAAAGCTATGGCAAGTGCCCCATTTGATAAAATACTTACATGGATAAGAAACATAAGTGGTTTTGTACTTTAGGAGCTAACTTGTAGCTGTTTATAAAGCCCGCAAATATTTTTGAAGTAAGAAATTGGGAATTAAGGAGAAAGGGACTAGTTCCTAGTTCTCATATCTGATGAAGCTAAGGAACAGAATTTAAGCATTTGTTCAAGGCACAGGATAAGAACTGAGACTAAGTCTACACTTTAAAGTTTATTTCTGAAGGTTTGTGAAATGTTTATAATTAAGCTCCTACATTTTATTGAACTTTAGATTTTAGGACAGTGCAGTCCTGTTGAGCAAACATGAGTCTGTTCTGTGTTAAACACTAGAGAGTCCTTACAAATATGGTTTCTTTTTATTATTTTTAAAAAATTTTAAAAGTTGGAATATAGTTGCAATGGTGTGTTAAATTTTTGCTGTGCAATAGATTATTTCTGACCTTAATTTTGCTTAGACAAACCCTGAGCTGACAGGACCTGATTTGAGTCCTGGTCCTGCTACTTAGTTCCTACTGCCCTTCATAGAGAAATCACTTACTCTTTAGACTGGAGTTTCTTCCACAAAATAGGGATAATATTTGTCTCAATGCGTTAGTCCCTGCTGCTGCTGCTGCTAAGTCGCTTCAGTCGTGTCCGACTCTGTGCAACCCCATAGACAGCAGCCCAACAGGCTCCCCCATCCCTGGGATTCTCCAGGCAAGAACACTGGAGTGGGTTGCCATTTCCTTCTCCAATGCATGAAAGTGAAAAGTGAAAGTGAAGTTGCTCAATCATGTCCGACTCTTAGCGACCCCATGGACTGCAGCCCACCGGCTCCTCCGTCCATGGGATTTTCCAGGCAAGAGTACTGGAGTGGGGTGCCATTGCCTTCTCCGGCGTTAGTCCCTAAACCACAAGAATACTTGAGTGAGTAGCTGTTTCCTACTCTGGTTGGCATAGCTGATCCTAGACTAGTAATCCTAGTCATAGAAGCTTGTTAGCAAAGCACATTTTCAGCTCTTCCTGGATCAGAAATGGGATGACCTCCCATGATCTGTGTGTTTTAATTAGCAGTCCATGGGGTCGCTAGGAGTCGGACACGAGTGAGCGACTTCACTTTCACTTCTCACTTTCATGCGTTGGAGAAGGAAATGGCAACCCACTCCAGTGTTCTTCCCTGGAGAATCCCAGGGACAGGGGAGCCTGTTGGGCTGCTGTCTATGGGGTTGCACAGAGTCGGACACGACTGAAGCAACTTAGCAGCAGCAGCAGCAGCAGCAGCATTGTTTTAAATTAAACTTGTTATCTGAGATGTAGAATTCAATACAGTGTAAGAACCCATATAGAAAGATCCCTGTACGCCTTACCTAGTTTCCTCAAGTGGTAGCATCTTGTAAGACTATGATTTCAAGATATTGATGTTGATACAGTCAGAACCTTTCCATTACCACAGGCATCCCTCAGGTTACCTTTTTAATAGCTAACCTCCCTCCCTCACACCCTTGGCAACTAGTAATCTATTGTCCATTTCTATGGTTTTTCTCATTTCATTTTTGTATGTAAGAAAGTTACATAAATGGAATTATACAGTAAGTAACCTTTTGGGATTGGCTTTTTTCCACTCACTGTAATTCTTTGTAGATGGGTTGAGGTTTTGTGTTTATTCAGTTTATTCCTTTTTATTGCCAAGTAGTCCATGGTGTGGATATATGTAGAGGACATTTGAGTTGTTCCCAATTTTTAACTATTATGAATAAAGCTGCTATGAGCATTTGTGAACATCTCAAATGAACATGTGAACATGTTTGTGCGATCAATCTGTATTTTAAAAAGCCCTGTCATGACTGTACAACTCAGATTTGTGAATACTGTCCTAGGCTTGCAGTAACCTTCTTGCTTCCCAATAGGCATTAAAGTCTTCCCTATCATATCCAGAGTGATCCTTTTAAAAGTAAGATCACATCACATCCTGATCAAAACTCTCCAGTGGTTTCCTGTCTCACTGAGAATAAATGCCCAAATCCTTTCTGTGACTACGAAACAGCTGGTTTTATGTGCCTTTGATCTGTTACTCACCTAGGATCCTTCACGTTCACTTGCACTCTTGCTATTTTGATTTCTTGTCCTTCAAAAAGGCCAGGCATGTTCTCACTTTGGAATATGAGTTAGCTATTCTCCTGGAATTCTTTTTCCTGGGGCTTCCCTGGTGGCTTAGAGGTTAAAGCGTCTGCCTGCAGACGAACCCGGAGACGAACCCGGAGTTCGATCCCTGGGTCGGGAAGATCCCCTGGAGAAGGAAATGGCAACCCACTCCAGTATTCTTGCCTGGGAAATCCCATGTACGCAGGAGCCTGGTAGCCTACAGTCCACGGGGTCGCAAAGAGTCGGACACGACTGAGCCTTTGATCTGTTACTCACCTAGGATTCTTCATGTTCACTTGCACTCTTGCTATTTTGATTTCTTGTCCTTCAAAAAGGCCAGGCATGTTCTCACTTTGGAATTTGAGTTAGCTATTCTCTCTCCTAGAATTCTGTTTCCTAGATTTCCATGTGTGTGGCTTTATTCTATTCTCTGCCCAAATGCCATTTTGATAGAGACAACTTCTCTGATCCTTATGTAAAATGGCAAGCTCCACACCAGTCTTGTCACTCACTGTCTTTTTTAAATTTTATTTTTTAAAAATTGAAGTATAGTTGATTTACAATATTAATATTAATTAATAATTAAAGTGTTAGTTTCAGGTGTACCACAAAGTGATTCAGTGTTCATACACACACACACACACACACATGATTCTTCTCCATTATAGGATATAAGATATTGAATATAGTTATCTGTGCTATGTAGTATGTCTTTGTTTATCTATTTTATATAGTAGTGTGTATCTATTAATACCAAACTCCTAATTTATCCCTCTTTGGTGACCGTAAGTTTATTTTCTATGTAAGTCTTTCTGTTTTGTAAATAATATATATCATTTTTTTGATTCTATGAGTAAGTGATATCATGATATTTGACTTTGATTCTGATTATTAGTATGATAATCTCTGGTTCCACTCACATTGCTGCAAATGGTATTTCATTTTTTTATGGCTGAATGGTATTCGTGTGTGTACGTGCCCATTCATCTGCCAGTGGACAGTTAGGTTGCTTCCCTATCTTGGCTAGTGTAAATAGTGCTGCTGTGAACCTTGGGGTGTGTGTATCTTTTTGAATTAGAGTTTTTATTTTTTTCAGATCTATGCTCAGGAGTGAGAGTACTGGATCATATTTAGCTCTATTTTTATTACATAAGGAACCTCCATACTGTTCTCCATAGTAGCTATGCCAGTTTACATTCCCATCAACAGTGTAGGAGGCATCCCTTTTCTCCACACCCTCTCCAGCATTTATTGTTTATAGATGTTGGCCATTCTGACTGGTGTGAGTTGATACCTTCATTGTATGTAGTTTTGATTTACATCTCCCTGTTAAGTAGTGATATTGAGTTTCTTCATGTGGCCACCTGCATGTCTCGTTGGCCCATTCTCACCTTTTACCTTGTCTTCAAAGAAATTTTATCCACCTGATTTTCTATATATGTATGTGTATAGTCTTATCTCACTTCGAAAATGCAAACTACATAAACACAGGATATTTTTATGTATTTTTAGAGGCTAGCACAGGTCCTGACATGTAGTAGATGTTCGATAAGAATGAATGGGTGAATAACATTATATGTGTTAAGTGTAAAATGCTTTGAGAACTGGAAACTTACAAATCATTATAAAGGGCCAGTATTATTCTGTGTTATTCATAATTGGTAAAAAAGCCTTCATGAAAGATGACATCAAAAGATGTTGCGGGGAGATAATATGAGAGAGGGAACGTTTACTATGACTTTGCACTTTTTTCATTTAGTCACCACAACAATGCTATGAAGTAGGACATTAACTCCATTTTACAGATGAAACAGGTTTGGGTCATTTTCCCCAAATCACAGAAAAAACTTGTTTTTGAACCCATGTCTGCTAACTAAAAGCTTATGATGTTGTTATTGATATGTGCCACCATTAAAAGTAATTTATACAACTAATGAAATGGTATAATAGACATTTACAGCAACTACAAAATATTAACATTCCAAGTTCCATAAAGAGGGCCCATCTACTTCATCCAGTATCCAGGGCTGTATTCACAATAGGACATAGAGTAGTCAAATTCACATCACAAATGTAATTTACTTGAAATTATTATGCCAGCTGTAGTAAACTAAATGTTTATTTTTGTTATCTTTCCTTGAATAGCCTATGTTTCTATTGAGATATTTTACATACAATAAAACGAGCATATCATAAGTGTACAGATTGGTGAGTGCTGCCAGTTTTGTATACCCTGTAACCACCATGCCAAGGTGGGGCCCAGGATCTCCTTGAACCTGGGATCCTTAGTGTTTCACACATGGTAGGTGCTCAGCAAATGCTTTTGAATTAAATGATAAACTTTTTTAAGGTTGATCTAGAAACTGTATGCTGCTGCTGCTGTTAAGTCCCTTCAGTCGTGTCCGACTCTGTGCGACCCCATAGACAGCAGCCCACCAGGCTCCGCCGTCCCTGGGGTTCTCCAGGCAAGAACACTGGAGTGGGTTGCCGTTTCCTTCTCTAATGCGTGAAAGTGAAGTCGCTCAGTCGTGTCCGATTCTTATCAACCCCATGGACGGGTAGCCTACCAGGCTCCTCCATCCATGGGATTTTCCAGGCAAGAGTACTGGAGTGGGGTGCCATTACCTTCTCCAAGAAACTGTATAGGGAAGTTTGAATTGACGTTCTCTTTCTTTCCTGTAAGAAGCAGAGATGTGTGTATAGACCATGGGGTGACCCACGAAGAGTCGGACATGTCTGAGAAACAGCAATGACAGTCTTAGAAGTTTACTCAAAACTGGGATGATGAATAAAAGGTCCTGCAACACATTCTGTTACATCAAGCAGAGTCCAGAAGATAAGGAAAAGGGCATGGAGACAGAGGAAGAGATACATTTTTTTCTGGGAAAAAAAAAACTGCCACTAACAGGAAGTGAGCTAAGAAATGTCAGCAACTCCCTCATGTTCCCTAATGTCTACTGAGGAGGAGACTATGAACAAGAAAGAAGCTCCTAGAGAGCAAAATTAGAGGTCCCAGGGTTTCCGTGGAAGTAGAACTGAAAGCCCCAGATACTGCCAGGAAGGGAAGTCTGTTTCTGCCCCCATATGATCCTATATTGCTACAGTCCAGTGACCACTAGGTTTTCCTCTCTCCTTTTTTTGAATGGCAATTTTAATGCTATTTTCTTGCGCCTATTCTGCCTTTGTATATTGGATAAGTTGGGGGTGGTTAACTTGTCTTTAAGCTCTTAGGTTGCTGGCCCCTGGAGGGCACTTCAGTCCAGGTGGGAGGTGCACATTTCCCAGAATTCCCGACCTATAACTTGGTTGCAATATCTAGATGAGGCTTGAGAATTAGTATATATGAATATTTGGTCAGCAAAAGTGGACATGTCAGAGAATCAAAAATTCATTTTCTGTTTCTCAAATTGTGATATGTAGCTGCTTGTTGCAATCAATCTAAAAGGCTCCCATACTTCTTGGCAGTTAGGTGTAACTCTGACTAACAATCTGATAATTGAGATAGAAGCAGAAGTGTTGTGTGGTACTTCTGGGAAGTCTCCGTAAAAGGGAAGTTTGTTTCTTGGATCTGAAATCACTGGATTACAGCTGACCATAAGGTTAAAGGCCATGCCCGAGGAATGATTGAGTGGTATACTCTTAGGAGTCTAGCAGGTCTCTGTGACTAATGAAGAGACCCTGTTTGCTCACACTTTCATTGACTCATGTATTATCAAATTTTCTGGTCTTTCTAAACAGATAAGGTATTGTTCTTTATGTTAGCATTTTTTTTTTTAAATGAGTGAGGTAAGCACCTTTTCATATTTTAAAGAATCATTTATGTTTCCTTTAGCCCATTTTTCTGTTGGAGTATTGATCTTTTCCATACTGATTTACAGGCACTTTATATTTTAGGGACGTTTTATCTGTGATATTAGTTGTAGATATTTTCTCTCAAGTTTTCATTTGTCATTTGATTTAGCTTAATGACCATCCTTGCCATGTAGAAGTTTTGAATTACATTAATTAGATCATTGACTTATAAAAATGCCATTTGGGTATTATTTCATACTCACAAAGTCTTTTTCTCTCTTGAGGTTGGAAAAAAATATTTTCCTAAGGTTTCCTTGGTATATGTTTTTTGATTCTTATTTGTTAGGAAACATCATTTTTACTTTTTAATTAAAAATATTATTTTTATACAACTTTAAAAGGTTATATTGCATTTATAGTTTTTACAGAATATTGCTGTTATATACTATGTATTGTAACATCCTTGTAGTCAACAATTTGTACTTCCAAGTCTCAACCCCTGAATTACCCCTTCCCTCAACAGGCAACCACTAGATTGTTCACTCTGTCTGTGAGTCTGCATTTTTTTGGTTACATTCACTATTTTGCTGTATTTTTTAGAGTCCACATATAAGTGATATCATACTGTATTTGTCTTTCTCTGACTTATTTCACTTAGAATAATGCCCTCCAAGTCTGTCCATGTTGCTGCAGATGGCAAGATTTCTTTTTTTATGGTTGAGTAGTGTTCCACTGTGTGTGTGTGTGTGTCTTTGTGTTTGTTTATATGTATATATACCATATCTTTATGTTTTGGTATATTTTGGTTTACATTTTATATTTTATTCCATTTGTAATTAATAACTAAAATGGCTTCTCATTTAACTTCACCACAACTTCTCTTAATGATTTTATTACTACCCTGACTTCAGGTTCCAGGGAGGAGATAAGATCAAGTAGATCTTACCTAAAATAGTTAGGATCAACTGGAGACATAGAAGGTGAAATGAAACAAGAAGAGGTTTTTGTAACAAATCCCGAAAGGATCACATTCGTTCCTTGGAGTCATACCCTCTCTTGCCTTTGGACCTCAGCAAATGCTTGTTAATTCTCCCTCTCTGTTCCTGCTCCCTCCCAATCCTCCCCATTTTCCTGACTTTCTTACCATAAGGGCAAGGGCCTGGTTGATTTGTTTGGTGTTATATCCCTAACACCTGGACTAGTACATGGTACATAGTGAGGTCTCAATATTTGGTAAGCTAAGAAGTAGAAAGAGGAGAGTGAAAAAGTTGGCTTAAAGCTCAACATTCAGAAAACGAAGATCATGGCCTCTGGTCCCATCACTTCATGGCAAATAGATGGGGAAACAGTGGAAACAGTGTCAGACTTTATTTTTGGGGGCTCCAAAATCACTGCAGATGGTGACTGCAGCCATGAAATTAAAAGACGCTTACTCCTTGGAAGAAAAGTTATGACCAACCTAGACAGCATATTCAAAAGCAGAGACGTTACTTTGCCAACAAAGGTACGTCTAGTCAAGGCTATGGTTTTTCCTGTGGTCATGTATGGATGTGAGAGTTGGACTGTGAAGAAAGCTGAGCGCCGAAGAATTGATGCTTTTGAACTGTGTTGTTGGAGAAGACTCTTGAGAGTCCCTTGGACTGCAAGGAGATCCAACCAGTCCATTCTGAAGGAGATCAGCCCTGGGATTTCTTTGGAAGGAATGACGCTAAAGCTGAAACTCCAGTACTTTGGCCACCTCATGCGAAGAGTTGACTCTGGAAAAGACTCTGATGCTGGGAGGGATTGGGGGCAGGAGGAGGAGGGGACGACAGAGGATGAGACGGCTGGATGGCATCACTGACTTGATGGACGTGAGTCTGAGTGAACTCTGGGAGTTGGTAATGGACAGGGAGGCCTGGTGTGCTGCGATTCATGGGGTCGCAAAGAATCGGACACGACTGAGCGACTGAACTGAACTGAAGAAGTAGAAATGCATAGAATGTTAATTGCCTACCCAAAATCCATTTCTGTGTAACCTCTGAATTTCTGCTCAGCTCTGTTCTCCAGTTTCCTGGAGTCTAACTTGCCCTGTGTTCATACAACTCAGGACCAAGGATCTGAGAAGTTTCTATAGATTCACTATTGGATGCATTTTTAATGAGATGTATATGCAAGAAGCAGATACTGCTCTGATGTGAGGAAAAAAGTTTTGTAATAGTATGTGTTTACTGTCTTGAAGAACTCCCTCCTCTGTGATATATTTAATGCTGAGTATCTTTTAACAGGACCATTCTCCAAAATTTAATTTTTTTCTTTTGCTTTTTTGGGTCTTTAAGTAATAGATTGAAGGAAAGTAAATAAAATACCTAAGATTATGCATTTACATTATTTCTCATATTGATGAGTTGTTTAAGTGGCCCGTGGATCAACTTACATGCAATTAGAGCAAATAGTGGAACTATTGTCATTTTTATTTTCATCTTTCCCTTCCTCATTACTGTTATTTAAAATAAAGTCTCTATTTTAAAACACCACTATTCTTCACTTGTATGTCTTAGAGTACCAATTTCGAACCTCAGTAATTTGCTTCTCTGCATTATGTATTGTATTTCCATATCATGTTGAATGGTAATCTGTAAGGGCTAACAGTTGAATTGCATTATGTTAATTTGCATATCCATTTGCTCAGTGTCCAGACTTTGAGGGACTGAGACACAGGGTGAGCACCTTAAAAAAAATTTTTTTTAACTTTTTATTTTGTATTGGAGTTAGCTGATTATGTTTTTGATAGTTTCAGATGGACAGCAAAGGGACTCATCCATACAGGTGAGCACCTTTTTGATGGAGGGTCTGAGACCAAATTTTGGGAGAGTGGTCAGTCCAGTAGGGGTCCTGAACTTGAAGAAGAGTGCAGTGGTTTGGCTTCTGGACTCTGGATATGGAGAGGGTGGAGGCTTTGAAAGGAGGAGATTTAAATTGTCCAGACATTCTTCCGCTTAATTTTAAACCTAATTCTTAGTTATGGACTGTCTTCAACATCCTAATACACCCATTGTAAGTTGAAAATAAGAAAAAAAATGCATTTAATACGCCTAACCTACCAAGCGTCATAGCTTAGCCTAGCCTGCCTTAAATGTGTTCAGAACACTTACGGTTGGACAAAAATCATCTAACACAAAGTGTTGAATATCTGATGTAATTTGTTGAGTATGGTATTGAAAGTGAAAACCAGAACAGTTGTGTGGGTATGGAATGGTTGTAAGTGTATTAGTTGTTTGTTGTCACTATCAGGTGGCTGGGAGCTGAGGCTCCCTTGTTGTCCAGCATGACGAGAACATTGTACCACATTTCACTAGCCCAAGAAAAAATCAAAATTCTGGCTAGATATGGTTTCCACTGAAGGTGTCTCGCTTTCACACCATTATAATGTCAAAAACTCAAGTTGAACCATTGTTAAGTCGGAGACTGTCTAATTTTATTATGTAGATGTTTATTACCAGGTAAGTTTTAGTTAAATCTCACTCTTATCCAGCTGTTTCCCTTATTAGAAAAATAATTTGTTTAGGGTAAAGGAGAAGAAAAAGGTAAATAACAGAGTATCTTTCCAAAAAGATTTTAGATGACTCATTTTCTTCTATTTTTTTTTCTCTTTCCATGAGTCAGTGGGGATTTATTTTATTGATCTGTCTTCAAATTCATTAATTTGTGTTTTCTATTGTGCTGATAAATTATTAGTTTCTGATATTGAACTTTTCATTATTAGATGTCAACTTGATTTCTTTAAAAATAAAGATTCCAGTTCTCTGTTGATGTACTCCCTCTTGTTATCTTCAATTTCTGTTTTACTTTACATGTTAATTATAGTTATTTTGAAGTCATTTCTGCTAACTTCAGTATCTGGAGCATCTCATCACTCTAACCCTTGGCTGTTAGTCTCTTTACCTTGATTCTTTTCCCCTGGTAATTTTTTATTTCATGTGTGAAAATAAAGGAAACCTCATTTAAAATGGAATCAGGAAGACTTGAAGGGGGAAGCTCTCACCCACATATCACTCCCCACAGCTTACAGACCCTAGTTGGAAGAAAGAATTCCTTCTGACCCATCAACAACAAGCTGTCCACTGCCTACAGCCAATAAAGAACTTCCACAGCCCTCACTAGTTTTTCCTAAAAGCCTAGTAAAGGCCCACCTTTCCCTACAGACTTGCCTGTGGTGCACCCTGTAGTTTTGCATGTTCTGAGCTGCAATTCTTCTGCTCTTCCCGAATAAGCTCATTTTCCAACTGGCTGTGTTTTTTTGTTTTTTTAACATAAGCTAGATATTGTGGATAGTATTTGTAGAAGCTCTAGATTGTATTATCTTCTAAAAAGTGTTGAATTTTATTCTTCTTGTTCAGTCGCTCAGTTGTGTCTGACTGTGACCCCATGGACTGCAGCATGCCAGGCTTCCCTGTCCTTCACCATCTCCTGGAGCTTGCTCAAACTCATGTCCATTGAGTCAGTGATGCCATCCAACCATCTCATCCTCTGTCATCTCCTTCTCCTGCTTTCTATCTTTCCCAGCATCAGGGTCTTTTCCAGTGAGTCGGCTCTTGGGATGAGGTGGCCAGAGTATCGAAGCTTTCAGCTTTAGCATCAGTCCTTCCAATAAATACTGAGGATTGATTTTCTTTTTAGGACTGACTAGAGTTTTGTTCTAGCTGTCAAGTTACTGGCAAATCACCTTCATTCTGATGAGGATTGGATTTAGATTATTATGGTTGGTTTATTTCAGTTTTGAAATATATTTTTCAGTTTTGACCTTTCTCCCAGGGTGTAGCCTTTATACCTAGAGCATGATCTTTTTTGGTGACTCATCTGAAAGTTTGGGATCCAATATCCTTTTACTGTAGCTCTTAGGTGGCTGGAACTCCATCTTCCCAGCACTGTGCTGCCTCTTAAACTTCTTCCCAGCTGCCCAGTATCTCAACAGTTATTCTCTTCTAGGACTTGAAAGTCTCACCTTTTGCTCATACAGCTTGGAGCCAAGGATGTGGGAAGAATTTCTATAAAATTTCCAGTTCTTGTTCTGAAGTTCTCTCCTGTCACTTCCCCCACCCAGCCCCTGACCTCTGAATCCTGACCACCGTGGCAACCTCTGTTTCCTCTGTCCTTTGTAATGCAATTTTCTTCTTGAACTCAACTTCCTGAGCAGCGTAAATGTGAAGCTCCTTTTGCTTTCCTTCTTTCAAGTACTAGTTCTGTTTTAATTGCTGTCCAATCCTGAAAATTGTTATTTTATGCATTTTGTCCTGAATATGTCAATAAGTCTAAGCCTAGTATCAGCTATTCTGTCATGGATGAACTGTGAGTCCCACACTTTGATTGCTTAATTGACACAGTGGTCAATGAGAGCTGGAGTTAGCAGATATTCTTGGCTTAATTTTATTTTTTCCTTTTCTTTCTTTAAATAAAAAGGGGCTCTAATTAACAGTTTTGATGTGAGTGGATAGCTAGATTATAAGAATTTTCAAATGCTTTGAAGAAAGCTCCCATGAATTATTTTACTTGAAAAGGTCTTCATAGAACTATTAGTTTACTTTTTTCTTAAAGAGAAAGACTCCTCTCTGAAAGGCTATAGCTGTAGGAAATTCAGCATATGTTAATCCTTTCTAAAGAACTTGGTTGGAAAAAAGGTATAATTACTGTGGCTTTGCCTTCTGATTGGCCTTTCTTTCTGATTAGATCAGGAAATGCCTAGAGTATTTGTAGATCTAAAAAAGATGACAAATGAAATAGATCTAATCTCAAAATAAGTTTCTGATGTACAACAAACTAGGACACATTAGGTTAAATCTAAAAGTCTTTTTTAACATTCTGTAATCTGAGATTACTATGTTTTGAAGGTTTAATTCTAGCAATTGACATCTTTGCAGGTGACAGTGTAAATCACAGAGCTTAAAATTTCCTGGATACAGATTTACTTAAAATTGCTCCATGACTATCAAGCTACTTTCACATGGTGGAGAATGCCAACTGTATTCCTTTCTGCAAAAGCAAAGGTTCCTCTTAAAGGTCATTGGATGATAGGGCCTTCACAGTAAGCTAGTACAGTGTCCTCTGTGGCAGCTTCTAAAGTGGCTTCCAGTGATTTCCAGCCTCCTAGTAGTCATGCCTGTATTAGTTCACTTAGACCTGCCATAACAAAATACCACAGACTAGGCAACTTAAACACAGAAATGTTTTTTTTCACAGTTCTGGAGGGTGGAAGTCAAGATCAAGGTGTTGACAGATTTGATATCTCTCATATGGCTTTCTTCTTGCCTTATAGATGTCTGTCTTCTTACTCCATCTTCACAGGGCCTTTCCTCTGCCTGCGAGTCCCTGGTATCTCTTCCTCTTTTCATAATGATTCTAGTCATTGGATTAGGGCTACTCTCAGGACCTAATTTAATCTTATTACCTCTTTAAAGTCCCTATCTCCTAATACAGTCACATTCTAAGATAATGAAATTGGAACTTAAAGATATGGATTTTATGGTGACTCAACAATGCCCTTGTGTAATCCTTTCCCCTTGAGTGTGGGATGGACCTAGTGACTGGCTTCTAATGATTTAAATATGGCACAAATGGCAATAGCTTGCTTTTGATATTGGGCTAAAAAGACTATGATTTCTGTCTTGTTCAATCTTTCTGTCTGGTTCTTCTTGCTTGCTTGTTCTGATGGAAGCAAGCTGTCATGTTGGGAGTTCCCTGTGGAGAGAGGCCCACTTGGCAAGAAACAGGGTCTTGCAGCCTGCAGCTCCAAGGAACTGAGGTTCTCTGTCCAACAACCCAGTAGGAACTGAATCCTGCCAATGGCCACATGAGTGAGATTCAAAGCAGATTCTTTTCCACTTGAATCTTAAGATGACTGCAGTCTCAGCTGCTACGTGGACTACAATCTGGTGAGAGACTGAGCCAAAGGTCCACTTACGCTGCATCTAGATTTCTGACCTTTAGAAACTGAGATAATAAATGTTTTAAGCCACTGAGTTTTGGAGATAATTTCTAACAGCAATAGATGTACTCTCTATAAATTCTATATAAAGTGAGGGTAGCTAATATATTCTCATTTTGCCGTTGTTGAGAACAAATAATAGTTACCACTTATAGACTATGTGTAGTACAGTGCTGTTTATTTCCATGTATTATTTACTTTAATTCTCACAACAGCCTGTTTTTATCTTCAGTTTACAGAAAAGAAAATAGATTTAAAATGGGTTTGATAATATGTTCTAGGTCATACTCATAAAGAGTGATAAGTGGGGATTTGAACCCACGGGCTCCATGAAAGTGTGTGTGGCCCTGTGAAAAGCAAAAATATGGGGCTTCTTGTTTAAAAATTGTTAGGAATTTCAAGGTGGTAATAGCAGAGTGTGAAATGAAGTTTCATGCCATGAGGTTAGATGCCATTTGGAGAGCACTGGAGAGAGAAAATTGTTGGATGCCTTCCAGGGTCTGGCACTGTTGCAGGTACAAGCTCATATAATCCTATGGCAACCATATGGGATTGAATGATCACATCCTATAGATGAGGAAACTGAAGCCCAGGGACACTCTGTACACTTTTCCTAGTATCAAATAACTTTTTACACTGAGGAGTGTTCTCTTTCTGGAGTATAGCATTGAAGTTAATGAAATGTGATTAGCAAGTGTGGCCTGTCTTTAAAGTTTAGTCTCTTTAATGTTTTGAGGTATAAATGGAGCTGTGGACTTTGGAAGAATCACCTAGATATCCAGCAGGGGGTGTGGGAGAGCAGCACTTGGCTGGTAAAAAGGTCTGAGCTACAGACATGGCAAGATCAGTATTGTAGCCTTGCTGTCTTGGTATTTTACTTGTCTTCTAGCTTGTATTTCAAGGTCAGTGCCTTATCTTTGTTTTCCTTTTGGGAAAAGAATTGCCTTAGGCACTGTTATCTTAGAAGGAGCAGGAGTTGATGTCATAGAGAAACACTAGTTTTGGATCCCATTATACTTCATAGGGCCTGTAGAAGCTCTATGAAAAGTCACATGGGTTAAGGATCCCATCATAAAAGCCCTGGCCAAGATGGCAGAGTAGGAAGACTCTGAGCTCACCTCCTCCCAGAGGTACGTCAAAATCACAACTCCTTACAGTACAGCTATCTATGAGAATGATCTGAAGACTAGCAGAAAAGATTTTCTACAAATAAAGATATAAAAAAAGAACCATAACAAGATGGGTAGGAAGGGCAGAAATGTAGTATGTTCAGGACTTTCACTGCCAAAAATGGGACCCATGATTGAGGGTAAAATCATAATTGCAGAGGTTCTCCCCAGAAGTGAGGGGTTGGAGCCCTATATTAGCTTCCCCAGCTTGGGAGTCCTGTACCAAGATGAGAAGCCCCCAGAGTGTCTGACTTTGGAAGCCAGACTTGTGTACAGGAGAGCAAGAGGGCTGAAGGAAACATCAGTTCAGTTCAGTCGCTCAGTCGTGTCTGACTCTTTGCGACCCCATGAACTGCAGCACGCCAAGCCTCCCTGTCCATCACCAACTCCTGGAGTTTACTCAAACTCATGTCCATCGAGTCGGTGATGCCACCAGCCATCTCATCCTCTGTCGTCCCCTTCTCCTCCTGTCCCCAATCCCTCCCAGCATCAGAGTCTTTTCCAATGAGTCAACTCTTCGCGTGAGGTGGCCAAAGTACTGGAGTTTCAGCTTTACCATCAGTCCTTCCAATGAACACCCAGAACTGATCTCCTTTACAATGGACTGGTTGGATCTCCTTGCAGTCCAAGGGACTCTCAAGAGTCTTCTCCAACACCACAGTTCAAAAGCATCAATTCTTCAGTGCTCAGCTTTCTTCACAGTCCAACTCTCACATCCATACAAGACCACTGGAAAAACCATAGCCTTGACTAAACGGACCTTTGTTGGCAAAGTAATGTCTCTGCTTTTGAATATGCTATCTAGGTTGGTCATAACTTTCCTTCCAAGGAGTAAGCATCTTTTAATTTCATGGCTGCAATCACCATCTACAGTGATTTTGGAGCCCCCAAAAATAAAGTCAGCCACTGTTTCCACTGTTTCCCATCTATTTGCCATGAAGTGATGGGACCAGAGGCCATGATCTTAGTTTTCTGAATGTTGAGCTTTAAGCCAACTTTTTCACTCTCCTCTTTTACTTTCATCAAGAGGCGTTTTAGTTCCTCTTCGCTTTCTGCCATTAAGTGTGGTGTCATCCGCATATCTGAGGTTATTGATATTTCTTCTGGCAATCTTGATTCCAGCTTGTGCTTCTTCCAGCCCAGTGTTTCTCATGATGTACTCTGCATATAAGTTAAATAAGCAGGGTGACAAATACAGCCTTGACGTACTCCTTTTCCTATTTGGAACTAGTCTGTTGTTCCATGTCCAGTTCTAACTGTTGCTTCCTGACATGCATACAGATTTCTCAAGAGGCAGGTCAGGTGGTCTGGTATTCCCATCTCTTGAAGAATTTTCCACAGTTTATTGTGATCCACACAGTCAAAGGCTTTGGCATAGTCAGTAAAGCAGAAATAGATGTTTTTCTGGAAGTCTCTTGCTTTTTCAGTGATCCAGCGGATGTTGGCAATTTGATCTCTGGTTCCTCTGCCTTTTCTAAAGCCAGGTTGAACATCAGGAAGTTCACGGTTCACGTATTGCTGAAGCCTGGCTTGGAGAATTTTGAACATTACTTTACTAGCGTGTGAGATGAATGCAATTGTGTGGTAGTTTGAACATTCTTTGGCATTCCCTTTCTTTGGGCTTGGAATGAAAACTGACCTTTTCCAGTCCTGTGGCCACTGCTGAGTTTTCCACATTTGCTGGCATATTGAGTGCAGCACTTTCACAGCATCATCTTTCAGGATTTGTAATAGCTTAACTGGAATTTCATCACCTCCACTAGCTTTGTTCATAGTTATGCTTTCTAAGGCCCACTTGACTTCACATTCCAGGATGTCTGGCTCTAGGTCAGTGATCACACCATCGTGATTATCTGGGTCGTGAAGATCTTTTTTGTACAGTTCTTCTGTGCATTCTTGCCACCTCTTCTTAATATCCTCTTCTTCTGTTAGGTCCATACCATTTCTGTCCTTTATCGAGCCCATCTTTGCATGAAATGTTCCCTTGGTATCTCTAATTTTCTTGAAGAGATCTCTTGTCCTTCCCATTCTATTGTTTTCCTCTATTTCTTTGCGTTGATCGCTGAGGAAGGCTTTCTTATCTCTCCTTGCTATTCTTTGGAACTCTGCATTCAGATGCTTATATCGTTCCTTTTCTCCTTTGCTTTTCGCTTCTCTTCTTTTCACAGCTATTTATAAGGCCTCCTCAGACAGCCATTTTGCTTTTTTGCATTTCTTTTCCATGGGGATGGTCTTGATCCCTGTCTCCTATACAATGTCACGAACCTCCATCCATAGTTCTTCAGTCACTCTATCTATCAGATCTAGTCCCTTAAATCTATTTCTCAGTTCCACTGTATAATCATAAGGGATTTGATGTAGGTCATACCTGTATGGTCTAGTGGTTTTCCCTACTTTCCTCAATTGCAGTCTGAATTTGGCAATAAGGAGTTCTTGATCTGAGCCACAGTCAGCTCCCGGTCTTGTTTTTGCTGACTGTATAGAGCTTCTCCATGTTTGGCTGCAAAGAATGTAATCAATCTGATTTTGGTGTTGACCATCTGGTGATGTCCATGTGTAGAGTAGCCCTTAAAGGGTACATGAAAAAGTTAACATGCTCTAAGTCCCAGCACAGAGGCGGTAATTTGAAAGAAGCCTGGGTCAGATCAATTTGCTGATCTTTGAGAGCCTCTCAGAGATGCGGGAGACAACTGGGATTCCTCCTGGGACATAGACATTAGTGATAGCAACTTTTGGTAGCTCATTCTATCACAAGGACACTGGTGCTGGCAAGAGTCATTTTGGAGTCTTCCCTCTAACCTCTTAGTAATGGGAGTTTACCTGCCCAAAACAGTAGGCTGGCACCATCTTAGGACACTCTAGGCAGTACAGACAGCCATATTGGGATTTATATTACCCAGCAGTGGGCAAGCAACCACCACATGATGCAGGACCTGGTAGCCAACAGGGCTAGGGTCAGCCGTGCCTTCCAGTACACCCATGGTAGTGAACCTTACCACAGCAGAAGGACCCATACAGCCCACATAGTGGATACTGTGAGTATATTCCTGTGGTAACCAGAGGGACTGTGCTACTGGGTCCCCTACGACAACTCCAATGTAGGAACACTTGAAGTTTAGGAAATGTGATGGTATACCTAATATATAGAAATAAACACAGAGAATTAGGTAAAATGAGGATAGAGAAGAATATGTTCCAAATGAAGAAAAAGAACAAAACTTCAGAAAAAGAATGAAAGTGGAAAAAGCAGTCTACATCATAAAGGTGCTCAGTGAACTCAGGGAAAGAACAGACGAGCAGTGTGAATTTTAACCTAAAGTTAGAAAATACAAAGAGAAATCAAACAGCTGGAGAATACAATAATGGCAATAAATAAATGAATGAATAAATGAGATTATTTGATATAGAGGAATGGATTAGTGAACTAGAAGACAGAGTAGTGAAAATCAAGCAGAACAGGAAAAATGAAAAATGTTTTAAAATGAGGATAGTTTAAAAGATTTCTGAGATAGCATCAAGCATACTAAGATTTCGTTATAGGGGTCGCAGAGGGAGAAGAGTGAGGAAAAGGGGTAGAGAGCTAATCTGAAGAAATAATAGCTTAAAACAGCCCTAACCCAGGAAAGGAAACAGACATCCAGTTTCAAGAAGCACAGGGTCCTGAACAAGATGAGTTCAAAGAGGTTTATACTGAAGACACTTTATAACTGAAATGACCAAAATTTAAGATGAAGAGATACTCTTAAAAGCAGCAAGATAAAATAAACTAGATATGTGCAAGGGAACTTCTGTGAGATACTCAGCTGACTTCAGCAGAAACTGCAGGCTAGAAGGGATTGGCACCATACATTCAAAGTGATGAAAAAACCTACAACCAAGAATAGTGTACCCAACGAGGCTATCATTCAGCTCTGAAAGAGAGATAAAGAGTTTTACAGACAAGCAAATGCCAAAAGAGTTCAGATCCACTAAATCAGCTTGACAAGAAATGTTAAAAAGGACTTTTTTAAGTGGGAAAAAAAAAAGACACAACTAGAAATATAAAATTTATGAAAGGAAAAAAAATCTGACTGGTGAAAGTCATTTGTGCAGTAAAGATAGTAGATCAATCACTAATACAGCTAGTTCAGTTCAGTTGTTCAGTTGTGTCCAACTCTTTGCAACCCCATGAATTGCAGCACTCCAGGCCTCCCTGTCCATCACCAACTCCCAGAGTCCACCCAAACCCATGTCCATCGAGTCAGTGATGCCATCCAACCATCTCATCCTGTGTCATTCCCTTCTCCTCCTGCCCTCAAATTTTCCCAGCATCGGGGTCTTTTCCAATGAGTCAGGTGGCCAAAGTATTGGAGTTTCAGCTTCAACATCAGTCCCTCCATTGAACACCAGGAATGATCTCCTTTAGGATGGACTGGTTGGATCTCCTTGCAGTCCAAGGGACTCAAGAATCTTCTCCAATACCACAGTTCAAAAGCATCAATTCTTTGGCACTCAGCTTTTTTATAGTCCAACTCTCACGTCTATACATGACCACTGGAAAAACCATAGCCTTGACTAGACGGACCTTTGTTGGCAAAGTAATGTCTCTGCTTTTGAATATGCTATCTAGGTTGGTCATAACTTTCCTTCCAAGGAGTAAGCATCTTTTAATTTCATGGCTGTAGTCACCATCTGCAGTGATTTTGGAGCCCAGAAAAATAGTCAGCCACTATTTCCATTGTTTCCCCATCTATTTGCCATGAAGTGATGAGACCAGATGCCATGACCTTAGTTTTCTGAATGTTGAGCTTTAAGCCAACTTTTTCACTCTCCTCTTTCACTTTCATCAAGAGACTCTTTAGTCCTTCTTCACTTTCAGCTAGTAGGAAGATTAAAAACAAAAGTAGTAAAATCATCTATAGCCATAAGTAATAGTGGGATAAATTCCTAGAAAAATACAATCTTTAAATGCTGACTCAGGAAGAAAGAGGAAATATGAACAGATCAATTACTAGTAATGAAATTCAATCAATAATAAAAAAAACTCCCAATAAACAAATGTTCAGGACTAGATGACTACACATGTGAGTTTTACCACACATTTAAAGAAAAATTGACATCTGTCCTCAAACTATTCCAAAAAATTAAAAAGGAAGAAATGATTTCAGTTTTTGAGGCCAGCATCACCCAATACCAAAACCAAACAAAGATACTACCAAAAAATATAGGCCAATATCACTGATTTGTTTTTTGAAAGTCACCCAGTTGTGTCTGACTCTTTGCAACCCCGTGGATTATACAGTCCGTGGAATTCTCCAGGCCAGAATACTGGAGTGGGTATCCTTTCCCTTCTCCAGGGGATCTTCCCAACCCAGGGATCAAACCCAGGTCTCCCACATTGCGGGTGGATTCTTTACCAGCTGAGCTACCAGGGAAGCCCAAGAATACTGGAGTGAGTAGCCTATTCCTTCTCCACCAGATCTTCCTGACCCAGGAGTTGAACTGGTTTCTCCTGCATTGCACGTGGATTCTTTACCAGCTGAGCTATTAGGGAAGCCCCTAGTAAACAGATGCAAAAAATCCTCAACAAAATATTAGCAAACTGGATTCAATAGTACATTAAATGGGTCATGATTAAGTGGGATTTATCTTGTGTATATAAGGGTGATTCAAATCCACAAATCAGTGTGACACATCCACAACTTAAGAATAGATATACTATGATCATCTCAATAGATGTCCAAAGTGGAAAAAGCTTTGGTCAAAATTCAGCATCCATTGGTGATAAAAACTCTGAACAAAGCAGGTGTAGAGAAACATACCTCAACATAATAAAGGTCATATATGACAAACCCACAACCAACATGAATACCCAATGAGAAAAAACTGAATGCATTTCCTCTAAGCCCAGGAAAAAGACAAGGATGCCCACTCTCCCTACTCTTATTCAACATTGTATTGGAAATCCTCACTACAGCAATCAGACAAGAAAAAGAAAGGAATCCAAATTGGAAAGGAAGAAGTAAAACTCATTTTTGCAGACAACATGATACTATATATAGAAAATTCTAGATGCCACCAAAAACTATTAAAACGAATGAATTCAGTACAATTGCAAGATACAAAATGAATATACAGAAATCTGTTTTGTTTTTATATACTAACCACAAACCATCAGAAAGATAAATTAAGAAATAGTCCATTTATATTTGCATTGCAGCAAAAAGAATAAGATACCTAGGAATAAACCTAATGAAAAAGGTAAAAGATTTGTTCTCTAAAAACTATAAGACATTGATGAAAGAAATTGAATACAACACAAACAAATGGAAAGCTATGCCATGCTCATGGATTGAAAGAATTAACATTGTCAAAGTAACCATATTACCTAGTGCAATCTATAGATTCAATGCAATGCCCATTTTTACCAGTGACATATTTCACAGAACTAGAACAAATAATTCTAAAATTTCTATGGAAACACCAAAGACCCTGAATAGCCAAAGGAATTTTGAGAAAGAAGAACAAAGCTGAAGGCATCACATTCCTTGATTTCAAATTATATTACAAAGCACAGTCATTAAAACAGTATGGTGTGGGCACAAAAACAGACACAGATCAATAAAATAGAAATAGCCCAGAAATAAGCCCATGCTTATTTGGTCCATAAATCTATGATAAAGGAGGTAAGAATATACAATGGAGGAAAGACAACCTCTTCAATAAATGGTGCTGAAAAAACTGGACCACTTTCTCATGCCATATAAAAAATAAACTCAAAATCGGCTTATTTGTAAAATCTGAAGCTGTTAAACTTCAGAAGAAAACACAGTCAATAAATTCTTAGACATTGATCTCAGCAATATATATATATATGCATTTTTTTTTTTAATCTTGTTGCCTCAGAAAGAAAAGCAAAAATGAATGAATAGGACTGCATCAAACTAAAAAGCTTTTGCATAGGGAAGGAAACTCAACAAAAGGGCAGCCTACTGGATGGGAGATTTTTCAAACATATATGATAAGAGGTTAATATCCAAAATGTACAAAGAACTCATACAACTCACATTAAAAAAACAAGCAAATGACTTAAAAATGGGCAGAAGGCCTGAATAGACATTTTTCTAAAGAAGACACCCAGATGGCTAAAAGATACATGAAAAGATGCTCATATCAGTAATTGGGAAATGCAACTAAAAGCCACAATGAGATACCACCTCACATCTGTCAGAGTGACTGACATCAAAAAGACAACAAAAAACGTGTTGTCAAGGATGTGGGGAAAAGGGAACCCTCATATGCTGTTGTTATAACTGTAAATAGGTGCAGCCACTAGGGAAAACAGTATGGATGTTCCTCAAAAAATTAAAACTAGAACTGCCATATTATTTAGCAATTGCACCTCTTGGTATTTACCCAATGAAAGCAAAAGCACAATTCAAAAAGATACATGCATGTCAATGTTCATTGCAGTGTTATTTATAATAGCCAAGATACGAAAGCAACCTAAATGTCCATAGATGGATGAATGGATAAAGAAGATGTGAGATGTGGTATACACACACACACACACACACACACACAGGTATATATATATAATGAAAAATTACTCAGCCATTAAATGAAATCTTGCCAGTTGGGACAACATGGCTTGATCTAGAGGGTATTATGCTAAGTGAAATAAGTCAAAAGGGGAAGATGAATACCTTGTGACCTCATGTATATGTGAAATCTAAAAAAACAATAAATGAAATAAATAAAATGAAGTGAAAATAGACTCATGGATGCAGAGAGCAAACGGGTGGTTGCCAGATGGGAGGGGAGTTGGGAGACTGGGTGAAATTGGTGCAGAAGATCAAGAGATACAAAACTCCAGTTATATAATAAGTCAGTTCAGTTCAGTTGCTCAGTTGTGTCCGACTCTTTGCGACCCCATGAACTGCAGCACACCAGGCCTCCCTGTCCATCACCAACTCCTGGAGTTCACCCAGACTCATGTCCATCGAGTCTATGATGCCATCCAGCCATCTCATCCTCTGTCGTCCCCTTCTCCTGCCCCCAATCCCTCCCAGCATCAGAGTCTTTTCCAATGAGTCAACTCTTTGCATGAGGTGGCCAAAGTACTGAAGCTTCAGCTTCAGCATCATTCCCTCCAAAGAAATCCCAGGGCTGATCTCCTTCAGAATGGACTGGTTGGATATCCTTGCAGTCCAAGGGACTCTCAAGAGTCTTCTCCAACACCATAGTTCAAAAGCATCAATTCTTCGGCGCTCAGCCTTCTTCACAGTCCAACTCTCACATCCATACATGACCACTGGAAAAACTGTAGCCTTGACTAGATGTACCTTTGTTGGCAAAGTAATGTCTCTGCTTTTGAATATGCTATCTAGGTTGGTCATAACTTTCCTTCCAAGGAGCAAGCATCTTTCAATTTCATGGCTGCAGTCACCATCTGCAGTGATTTTGGAGCCCAGAAAAATAAAGTCTGACTTTATTTTCTGTTTGTATTATATCCCCATGGAATATGGTCAAACTGTTTCCACTGTTTCCCCATGTATTTCCCATGAAGTGATGGGACCAGAGGCCGTAATCTTAGTTTTCTGAATGTTGAGCTTTAAGCCAACTTTTTCACTCTCCTCTTTCACTTTCATCAAGAGGCTTTTTAGTGCCTCTTCACTTTCTGCCATAAGGGTGGTGTCATCTGCATATCTGAGGTTATTGATGTTTTTCCTGGCAATCTTGATTCCAGCTTGTGCTTCCAGCCCAACGTTTCTCATGATGTCCTCTGCACATAAGTTAAATAAGCAGGGTGACAATATACAGCCTTGACATACTCCTTTTCCTATTTGGAACCAGTCTGTTCCATGTCCAGTTCTAACTGTTGCTTCCTGACGTGCATACAGATTTCTCAAGAGGCAGGTCAGGTGGTCTGGTATTCCCATCTCTTCAAGAATTTTCCACAGTTTATTGTGATCCACACAGTCAAAGGCTTTGGCATAGACAATAAAGCAGAAATAGATGTTTTTTTCTGGAACTCTTGCTTTTTCGATGATCCATTGGATGATGGCAATTTGATCTCTGGTTCCTCTGCCTTTTCTAAAACCAGCTTGAACATCTGAAAGTTCACGGTTCACGTATTGCTGAAGCCTGGCTTGGAGAATTTTGAGCATTACTTTACTAGCATGTGAGGTGAGTGCAGTTTTCATGGGGATATAATACAAAGCATGAGGAATATGGTCAATAACATTGTAGTTAACTTTTTATGGGGACAGATGGTTACTAGACATTGTGGTAATCATTTCTTAATGTATGCCAATGTCAAATCACTATGGTAGTATACCTGAAACTAGCATAATATTATACACCATCTATGTTTCAATAAATATAGAATCAGAATATATGTTATATTAAGTCCTTTCTGGAAAAAGAGCAGTGATTAAAAAAAGGAAACTAAAATAGGGTACAGTGTAAATCAGTCTTTTCCTAACATATTACATGTTGGGGGGGCCCCCCAGGAGGAAGAGTGTAAAAGCAGATGGTAGAGATGGTCTAGAGGAGCTGTACTGAAGAGTGGAGGCGGGCAGATGTGGCCATTGTGGTCCAGGAGGGTTAACAATGAGTGTTTTAACTAAGCAGTTGGTACTGCATGCCTGGGGAGCTTTGTAGATCAGGTTTGATGTGCAGAGATGAGATTGGAACAGAACTGGTAGGGATGCAGTTATGACTGAAAGCTAAGACTAATTGGGTAAAAAGTGAACGAAGCTCCAAATTGTGACTGGAGTTTGCTCTAACGAGGCAGGGAGTGGGAATTCTGGAGATATGAACGAGGGCCTGGTCTTAAGCTCATCAGAGTAGGAATGGGGGAATATTTATAGAATATATTTAGGGGAATATTATGGGAAATTTATTGATCCTTATCTGGGCAGTGCCAGGGTGGACACATCTATAATAATCATATACATTGTCTCATAGACAGGGTATTTTGGGGAAGGGAGACATGCTTTATAGCCCTTCAACCATGGATTGCTGAATATCATATTACTCAGAAGACTGTCATATGAAGCAAAAAGAGTTCAGGACACCTGGTGGCCATCTTGAATTGTCTCCCAGCAAGATCTGATTTCTTTTTTATTTCCCAGTGTTTGGCACAAAAATATTCTTCTCTTGACTTGTGTCAGGCTAAAAAGAAATGATTAGGTTTCTGCTTCTATTCTTTTTTTTTTTTTAATATCTTTTATTTTATTTATTTATTTGTCTTAGTTGCAGCATATGAACTGTTAGTTGTGGCATGTGGGATCTAGTTCCCTGACCAGGGATTGAACCTGGGCCCCTTGCATTGGGAGCCAGAGTCTTAGCCACTGGACCACGAGCGAAGCCCCTGCTTCTATTCTTGATGGAGATTCAGGCAGGGGTTCAAGCTTCCCTGATGACCTCTGGCAGATGGTTCTAGTTATTTAGTGGAAATGAAGCAATTGTTTCAAGCATAGTGCCAGGATTTTATTTCCCAATCGCTGGTAAAATCAGTAATCATTTTTGGTTATATACCGATACTAAATTAAAAAACTAACATAAGCCAAGACTTAGCACTGTTGGCTTATCAAAATCATAACTTTGAAAATTCAAAGTATCAAAAATACTTTTTTATTAAAACACACCTGAGGAAATATGTATACGTGATTTTTGGTGATACAAAATTATGGTGTGTTTTAAAAAATAAAACTTTTCTAATTCTAAGAATGGTAGATGTTCATTGAAGGAAAAAATTGGGAAATGTAAAAGTACAAAAAAAAGAATAAAGAAAGTATCACCTGTAATCTTCTACTTAGAGATGACTACTCTTTAATACTTTAGTGGATTCTTTCTGAGCCTTAGTTTTCAGTCCATGTACTGTAAAATTGACATAGTCAAATTTGTACTCAAATTCATAATCTGGCTTTTGTTTTTGTTTTCCACAGTTATATGGTGAGCATTTTCCAACATCACTAAGATTTTTATAAACATATTTAATGGCTGCATAATTACTGTATGAATGTTCTATTATTTTAAAGCATTTTAAACTTTTTGTCTTGAAATAACTTGTTTTATCAAAAGTTATAAAAATAGTACAAAGATTTTCAATATAACTTTCATCAAGCTTTTATGAATGTTAACATCATACATAACTATGTACAGTACTATTAACTAACCTCCAAACCTTATCCAAATTTCACCAACTGTTTTGCAAATGCACAGGATCATTGCTTATAGTTGTAGTGTCTCTTCCAATTTGGGATAGTTCCTCCATCTTTCTTTGCCTTTCATTATCCTGACTTATCTTGTAGAATATCTTTCAATTTGGGTTTCCCTGATATTTTCTCATGTTTAAATTCAGGTTATGCATTTTGAATAAGAATACCACAGAAGTGATGTTGTGTCCTGTGTACATCAGTTCAGATGTGATGATGTGTACATCAGTTCAGAAGGTGATAACTCATAATTTATAAGTCATTCATGGAGTACCTTTTTTTCTCCCCTCAGTTTTGTTCTCTGTGTTTTCAGATCTGAAGTGAGTCTCTTATAGGAAGAAGATGTATGAGGCTTGTTTTTCAATCCATTCAGCCACTCTTATGTCTTTTGATTGGAGCACTTACTCTATTTACTTTTAAAGTAATTATTGAAATTGTCATTTGCCATTTTGTTGTTTTCTGTTTTTTTGTAATTCTCTTTTGTTCTTTTGCCCTCTTCTCTTGTGATTTGATGACTCTATTGTTATGCTTAGATTGTTTTCTCTTTTTTCTGAGTGTATCTATTAGGTTTTTGGTTTATGGTTATCATGAGATTTTTATATCTATATCTGTATCTAAACCTATATATGTGTGTGTTTATATATATCTATGTGATTATGCTTCCGTGGTTGCTCAGATGGTAAAGGATCTGTCTGCAATGCAGGAGACCTGGGTTCGATCCCTGGGTTGGAAAGATCCCCTGGAGAAGGAAATGGCAGCCCACTCCAGTATCCTTGCCTGGAAAATCCCATGGACGGCGGAGCCTGGTAGGCTACAGACCATTGGGTTACAAAGAGTCGGACACGACTGAGCGACTTCACTTTACTTCACTTCATGTGATTATTTTAGGTTGATAATCTTTTAAGTTGAAGCATATTCTAATCATCCTACATTTTTACTCTTTTATCAGTATTTAATGCTTTTAATGTCATATTTTACATATTTTGTACGCCCTTTAACTTTTGGAGAAGGCCATGGAAACCCACTCCAGTGTTCTTGCCTGGAGAATCCCAGGGATGGGGGAGCCTGGTGGGCTGCCGTCTATGGGGTCACACAGAGTCGGACACGACTGAAGTGACTTAGCAGCAGCAGTAACTAGTTATTGTGGACGTGTGTGCTTTTACTAGTTTTATCTCTCAGCCTTCCTACTAACTGTAAGTGGTGGACCCACCACCTTTCCTAGGTGTTTACCTTCACAGTGAGATTTGTCCTTTCATAATTTTCACATTTCTAATTGTGGGCTTTTCTTTTCCACCTAGAGAAATTCCTTTAGCGTTTCTTATAAAGCTGATTCAGTGATACTGAACTCTTTTAGCCTTTGCTTGTCTGTAAAACTCTCTCTACTTCAAATCTGAATGGTAGCCTTACAGAGTAAAGCATTCTTGCTTGCAGGCTTTCCCTTTTCATCATTTTGAATATATTGTGCCACTCTCTTCTGGTCTGCAAAGTTTATTCTGAAAAGTCAGCTGAATATCTTTTTTTTGGTTTATTTTTGTTTTTTAATTAATTAATTTATTTTAATTGGAGGCTAATTACTTTACAATATTGTAGTGGTTTTTGCCATACATTGACATGAATCAGCCATGGGTGTACATGTGTTCCCCATCCTGAACTCCTCCTCCCACCTCCCTCCGCATCCCATCCCTCAGGGTCATCCCAGTGCACCAGCCCTGAGCACCCTGTCTCATGCATCGAACCTGGACTGGTGATCTATTTCACATATGGTAATATACATGTTTCAATGCTATTCTCTCAGATCATCCCACCCTCGCCTTCTCCTACAGAGTCCAAAAGTCTGTTCTTTACATCTGTGTCTCTTTTGCTGTCTCACATATAGGGTCATCGTTACCATGTTTCTAAATTCCATATTTATGTGTTAATATACTGTGTTGGTGTTTTTCTTTCTGACTTACTTCACTCTGTATAATAGGCTCCAGTTTCATCTACCTCATTAGAACTGATTCAAATGCATTCTTTTTAATAGCTGAGTAATATTCCATTGTGTATATATACCACAGTCAGCTGACTATCTTGTGGAGTTCCCTGATACATAACTAAATTGCTTTTCTCTTGCTGCTTTAAGGAGTCTCTCTTTAAGTTTTGCCATTTAAATTACAATGTGTCTTGGTATGGAACTCTTTAGGGTTTATCTTGTTCAGGACTGTGTGCTTATTGGGCCTGAATGTCAGTTTCCTCTCCCATGTTAGGGGAGTTTTCAGTTATTATTTCTTCAGGTAAGTTCTGTACCCACTTATCTCTTTCTTCTCCTTCTGTTACCCCTATAATGTGAATGTTAGTAAGCTTGATGTTGTCCCAGAGGTCTCTAAATCTATCCTCTTAAAAAATTTTTTTTCTTGTGTGATTTCCTCTTTTCTGTCTTCCAGGCTGTGATAGGTTCCTCTGTATTATCTAATCTACTGTTTATTCCTTCCAGTGAATTTTTACTTTCAATTATTGTATTATTTAGCTCTCTTTGATTCTTCTTTATATATTCTCTTTGTTGAAATTCTCACTGTATTCATCCTTTTGGTTTTTTTCTTTTTTTGTAGTTTTATGAGTATCTTTCTGATATTCATTTACCTTGAACTCTTTATAGGTCGGAGAAGGCAATGGCAACCCACTCCAGTACTCTTGCCTGGAAAATCCCATGGATGGAGGAGCCTGGTGGGCTGCCGTCTATGGGGTGGCACAGAGTCGGACATGACTGAGGCAACTTAGCAGTGGCAGCAACTTTATAGGTAGAATGCTTATCTCCACTTTGTTTCCTCCTCTTTCTATGGGTATGTCTTATTCCTTAGTTTGGAACATATTCCTCCATATTGTCATTTTGCCCAAATCTTTGTTTTGATTTCTTTGTGTTAGGATGTCAGTTTTGTTTCCTAGTCTTGGAGAAATGGCCTCAGTAGGTAACCTCCTGAGACTTGGTTGTGTGCTCCTCTCTGGTCACCAGAGCCATATGGTCTAGGAATGCCTCTGTTTGGGCTCTATGGACCCTTCTTTTATGATGGGGGTCAACTTCTGTGGGTATGCTTGTGGGCAGGGCTGACCTCTGTGAGACTTTGCCTTGTGTGGTGGTCGTGAGCTGTTGGAAAGCTCTGCATAGTTGGCTGCATGGCCCAGAAGTGCTTGGCATTTGTGCTGATGCACTGGTGGGCATGACTGGGTCTCCTGCGCTGATAGACTAGCAGGAGGATTCCACAGTGGCACTTGACAGTACTAGTGTTACTGCAGGAGAATGAGTTCCCCGGATGGCTGCCACCAGTGTCTCCATCCCCACGGGAGGCTCAGTTTCCTCCTGCCTCTCCAGTAGGCTCTCCAAGATGAGCATTTGGGGTGATACTGGTCCCTTTCAAACTGCTACTTCTGTTCTGGGACTCAGAGCACGTGTGTGGCGTTTATATGTAGAATCTCTGCTTTCTACAGCCCTCTGACTCTCCTGAACATAAAACCTGCTATTTTTCAAAGACAGACACTCTGGGAACTCATCTTCCTGGTGTAGCACTCCTGGACTCCCTGGGGAGGACCTCTACAATTGTGCTATTCTTCCTTTTGTGGGTTTCCAAACCTAGGGGTATGGGTTCTGACCATACTGTTTTCATCCCCCCTACCTTTCTCATGGTGGTGTCTTCTTTACCTCTTTAATTGTGGAACTTTTTCCTTCTGGTCTTCAGGTTAGTCTCATAGATAGTCCCACCGTAAGTAGTTATAATTTTGGTATGTCTGTAGGGGGAGATGAGTTCAGGGTCCTCATACTCTGCCATGTTGGCTACCTCCCTCTATCCATTTACTCTTGTGTTAGTAATAATAGAATCCTTCCTTTTCTGTTCTCGCCAGCACCAGATGCCATTAACAACACATTTTTAAAAAAAGCTCATTGTTGATTAGATTACTGTTGAAGCTGGTCAATTTTTTATGAATATTCTAATTTTAAAGATTCTGACTTCATGAGCTATCTAATTGCTCTCAAGCCTTTTTACACAGTGCTAAGTGCTTTATATATATCATCTCATTTAATCCTCCTAACGATTCCCTTAGGATGATACTATTAATATTTACATTTTACTGATTGGAAACTAGGGTTCATTAATGTGTCTAGGGGAATTGGCTAGTGGTCCAGTGGTTAGGATTTTGTGTTTCTATTTCAGGGGGGCATGGGTTCAATCCCTAGTCAGGGAACAAAGAACCTGTAGGCTGTGGATGAATGGCAAAAAAAAAAAAAAGTAATAATGTGTCTAAATTCAAGCAGCTATTAAGTGGAGACAGAATTACAACCCAGATCTTCTGACTTAAAATCGCATGCAGTAACTCTAATGCTATTCTTGTTTGAGGGTTACAAAGTATTTTCTTTAATGATGATAGTCTTTATGTATTTAATACTTCCAACATCTTGCAAAATAGTAACAGAAGATCTGTAAGTGATTTAATTCTTAAAAAGTAAAGAACTTTAATAAAATATGAAATTATGAGGATTTATTCATTTCATTTAAATTCTATGCTTCATTGGATTTCTAAAATTGATACTGCCTCCTATACAAATAACTGAAATAGAATTGCTCTTTTAAAACTTTGTTTTAAAAATGAAAAATTCTCCTAAACTTGACTCCTTCAATTTTAGGACTGATATTTTTATGGAAACAAAGAAAATAAATGGCTTGTTTAATTTGTTATCCAAAAGTATAAGAGACAATAGTAACTCCAGATGTTGACTTGCCTTTTCCATTTTCAAAGTGTTCATAGTTTCCTTACCTGCTCTATGAATGGGGTAAAATTTCTGTCTCCATGAGGAAATGGAAGCTAAGAAAAGTTGGTTGATATCTGGATTTACACAGCTAGTTTGTAGCATGTGTGTTAGTTGCTCAGTTGTGCCTGACTCTTTGTGACTCCATGGACGGTAGCCCATCTGTGGAATTCTCCAGGCAAGAATACTAGAGTGGGTTGCCATTTCCTTCTCCAAGTTTGTAGCATATTTGGTAGTAAAATATGGGATATATGAGTTCAGTGGTGGTAAAATACACCATATGTGAATTCCAGCTCTTTCAATTACATAAAAATAATTTAGAAGTGAGCTATGAAACATTGAAATTCTGAACACTCCTCAAGTTTCTATTTCTTTCTTGAATAAGAAAAATCATATCTACTTTGAATACATTTATTTTGATATCTCATAAGTGTATCTTAAAAACATGTCAAAAATCAAACATTTTTCTCCCTAATCCTAGTTCTTCAAAATGTCAGCAAATGCCTCTACCATCTTTTCGTTTGCTTAAGTCAAAAACTTGGAAATCATTCTTAGCTCTTTTCCTCTTTCATCGAGTCTCTACACTCTGTGATTTTACTTCCTGAGATGTGTGTATGACAAGAAAAAAGAAACAAAAATTGTACACACTCACTGGATGTATATATACAGGTGGTTAGTATTGTAATTGCTGCACACTCAATTGCTGCACTTTCTGTCTTCTGCAGTCATAACTAAACACAGTTATGAGGAAAATAATGATTCTTATATTAAGTGCCTATGTGAATACTTTGAATGTACACAGTATTTATTTAGGCCATGTTGTGGCATGTGGACCTTAGTTGCCTGACCAGGGATTGAACCCGTGTCACCAGCAGTGGAAGCACAGGGTCCTTACCACTGGACTACTGGGGAATTCCCTGTGCACATGTTTTTAAGAAATTTTTATTGATATATAATTAATAGTGGTGTGTTAGTTTCTGACGTGCAACAAAGTGATTCAGTTTTACATCTCTGTCTCTATGTATCTATCTATATTTATATATACACACACAAATATATATATGTTCTTCTTCATATCCTTTTTCATTATCCTTTATTACAAGCTATTGAGTATAGTTTCCTGTGCTATACAGTAGGACTTTGTTTTTTATCTGTTTTAGCTTGGTTTGTATCTGTTAATCCCAAACTCCTAATGTATCCCTCCCCCGTCTTTCCTTTTGGTCACCATAAATTTGTTTTCTTTGTCTCTGAAACTGTTTCTGTTTTTGTAAATAAGTTCATTTGTATCTGAATGTACACATTTATTGTCATTAAAGATTTTGATTGACAAATCCAGGATGGATTGCTTATAATGTTACTTGTAGGAGATAATGTGTAAGTTGTGTCTATGTTTTGTTTTAATAACTTTATGTGTTAACTATGTCTGTGCATATCAATTTGCAATGAAAAATACTTTCCTAGCTTTATTTATTCATTAAGTTAGTCATTTATATCATTAACCATTTCTGAAAACATCAATTATAAAACCACTATAAAAAATGGTACCTGAGCTACATTTTTTGTTCTAGATTCATCAATTTGAAGCAAATCTTTTTTTTTTGTTAAGGTGAGTTACAATTTCTTTTTTTTAAAAATTAATTAATTTATTTTAATTGGAGGCTAATCATTTTACAATATTGTGGCGGTTTTTGCCATACATTAACATGAATCAGGCACGAGTGTACATGTGTCCCCCATCCTGAACCCCCCTCCCACCTCCTTCCCCATCCCATCCCTCTGGGTTGTCCCAGTGCACCAGCTTTGAGTGCCCTGCTTCATGCATCGAACTTGGACTGGTCATCTATTTCACATATGGTAATATACATGTTTCAGTGCTATTCTCTCAAATCTTTTTGATTTGGTCTTTCACTAACGTCTTTGACTAATGTGAACTGTATATGGTTTGTTAGTTTTAGCAACTTGAAGTGCCATTATTATGAGATGCTTTCAAAAAACAGATGTTTGTTAAAGAAATATTAAATTTTTGTCAACTTTTTAATCCAGTATTTTTTCTTCCAAACATTTTTTGTTTTAAACTTTTCTTTTTATGCAAAAATTTATCACTTAAATTTAGGAGTTTAGGTGGCCTCAGTGCTGCATTAGCTATACCTTTCTGCAAGTAACACTATGGTTTAGCACTTGACTATCACTTATAGCTACAAAACCAAGGGATCATACTCTGAATAAAAGTACAAGCTCTTTTAACCTTTCTTTCTTTGGAATCACTCCTATTGTCATCATTTGGTTAACTACTGTTGCTACATTCAGGAAAAGTATGTTTGGGTTTTGTTTTTGTTTTTGGCAAAACTATCCAGTAAAGCTCCTTTAGCCACCATATTTTTTAAGAGGCTTAAGTAACATTTGAATTAATTGTAAAAGTAAGTTCCTAAAAGTGCTTACATTTTCAGATTTTTATATACCTTGGGGTTTCCATTGACAAACTAACCTTAAAATAAATGGTCCTACTTCTCCTGACCTGTATATAGCTCATGTCACCTGCACCTCATCTTGTGAGGTCACTAATACTGACTAGTCTGTACCATGGTCAGAGGAGTCGCTGATCACAGGCTTATCTGATACAGCAACATCACATTGCTCTTTCCAAAGGTTTACTCAGTCATCTTTGATATTTATCTTATTGTAGGCAAAGAGTTCATGGGCCAAGTGTCGGTTTATCGACCCTACTTTGAGTAGTATTGAGCTGATATGAACTAAGATATACAGAGCACTGCAGACAAGTAAAAACTTGCATTTGAATATTCATTATAGTCTACAAACATTGTCACATGCTCTGTCTCCTTATCTGTTCCTCAAAATGAGTAATATTATTTTCATTCAGCTGTCAAATCTCCCATGGCTAGGAAGTGGCAGGAGGCATTTGCCACCCCAAGTCCAATATGCACTCTCATCTACAATTCCCAAATATATCTACACAATACCAAGGTACCTAAATTATGTGTACTTATTATTTCTTCTCCCCAGCTATTTGCTGTGACAACTCAGTTCTGAGCGGATAAGTAGTCTCTTTTGATGACTTGTTTTTCAAATAGATTTGAATTGATTTTGTGATCCTGTAAAAAGCCTTAGGAGCCAGTTTTGTTCTCTAAATTTATTATTATCCTAAGATACAAGTATGAAAGTAAATTCACTATCACATTTATAAAATATCACTTTATAAAAAGTAAAAATTTTTACTAACCTTTCTCAATATACCTTAAATGTAATATATTCCACCCCCATCATTTGAATGAATGAAAAATAGGGAGTTAAAAACAGGTATCCTGGGATTACTATATTTCCAGTAACTTTATAGATTAACTTCTTCATTTCTATTTTTTGACCCCTTCTTATTAAAGAGGTTGACAACTCTTTAAACTGCCTGCAGGGCCAGGCAAGTAAAATAGGAGAGAAGTAGGTGAATTTGCTAGGGTACTGTGTTTTTAATAGGGCAGCTGCTGGCTGTTAGTTTCAGTTCATTGTGACCATGCACGACTGTGAGCCCAGGGTCATTGGCTCTTCTAATTTTTAAGAAGAGTTGAGTATCTAGATTTTTATTAGTTCCTTTTTTTAATTTTAAAAGTTGGCAGCGAATTAAAGTATTTTGGAACACTATGCAGCCCAGTGAAGCCCAACTCATAGGCATACTGCCAGCTTATTATTTATTGCTGGCTTGTGCAGAGATGATTGGTGTTCAGCTGAAAGTACTCAGCCACTCAGGGTCTTTAAGGAGGAAAGTGAGGTCATGGGTTTAAAAAAGATATTCAGCAAGAGGTGAAACAAAGTTTTTCTGCTTAATTCTAACTGCCAGAAAATATAGTCAACAGAGCACCCTCGTGCTGATTACTCTAGCATGTATTCAGTTAAATTTTTTGCATTGTGGTCGAATATATATAATATAAAACTTATCACTTTGGACTTCCCTGGTGGTCCGGAGGGTAAGACTCTGCACTCCCAATCCAGGGGGTCCGGGTTGGATCCCTGGTCAGGAGGGAACTAGGTCCTATATGCTGCAACTAAAAATCCTTCTTGCTGCAGCTAAGACCCAGGGCAGACAAATAAATAAATATTTTAAAAAATTTATCACTTTAACCATTTTTTAAGTGTACTATTCAGTGACATTAAGTATTTTCAAAATGTGTAGCCCTCCATTTTCTAGAACTTTTCATCATCCCTGCTGGAAACTCTGTTATTTATTAAACACTAACTCTCCATTACTTACCCCAGCCTCTTGTAACCTCTATTCTGCTTTCTGTCTGTACCAATTTTCCTATTCTGTGTATGTAATTTTAAAAAAAGTTTAAATTACTTTTGGTCGTGCTGGGTCTTTGTTACTGTGTGAGCTTTTTCTCTAGTTGTGGTGAGCAGGAGCTACTCTCCGGTTGGCGTGTGCAGGCTCCTCATTTCGGTGGCTTCTCCTCTTGCAGAGCACAGGCTGTAGAGCACAGGTTCAATAGTTGTGGTGCATGGGCTTAGTTGCTTCACGGCATGTGGATTCTTCCTGGTCTAGGAATCAAACCTGTGTCTCCTGCATTGGCAGGCAGATTCTCTTCCATGTTCCTCCTGGGAAGACCCTGGGTGTCATTTAAGTGGAATTGTACGATAGTTGTCCTTTGTGTCTGGCTTATTTTACTTGGCATGTTTTTAAAAAGGTTCATCCATGTTGTAGCATATATCAGAATTTGATTCCTTTTTAAGGCAGAATAATACTCCATTGTATGTATGTGTGTAGGTGATACGTACATACATACACACATATATATGTATTTTATAAATGCATACATATATACCATATTTTGCTTAGCTATTGATCTGTTGATGGACATGAGTTGTTTCCACTTTTTGGCCACTGTGAATAATACTGCAATGAATGACAAGTATCTATTGGAGTCTCTGCTTTCAATTCTTTCAAGTATGTACCTAGGAGTGGAATTACTGGATCATATGGTAATTCTATGTTTAATTTTTTGAGGAGCTGACAAAACTTTCCACAATGATTGTGCCATTTTACATTTCTGCAAACAATGTGCAAGGGTTTCACTTTTTCCACATCCTCACCAATACTTGTTGTTTTACCTTTCTTGATGATAGCTATCTTAATGAATATGAAGTGATATCTCAATGTGGGTTGATTTGCATTTCCCTAAACACTGGTGGTGTTGAGCATATTTTCATGTACTTACTGATCATTTATGTATCTTCTTTAGAGAAATGTCTATTCTGGTCCTTTGTCCGTTTTTGAATTGAATTGTTTGCTTTTGTTGTTGTAGGAGTTCTTTGCATCATTTAATAATAGCTTTATTATATATTAAAAAAAAAAGGAATGAGCATTTCAGGGTTAAGATGACAGCTTTAATACATCTATTTAATTTTTCTCCTGCCTAAAACCTTACCAAACCTACTATAAATGGATTAAAAATAGTCATAGGCCCACAGGTCAGGAAGAACAGGGAAAGAGAAAACAATGATCACAGTTTAGAAGCTGCCATGTGAGCAGGTGAGTGGTAACTGAGTGAGGAACCCGAGACTGGTGTTACGAGCTGGTAGTGAGGAAAGCTGCTGAGATCCCTGAGGTACTGGGTGGTTGCCGGCAACAACAGGATGCCTCTGGATCCTGGGGTGAATTGTGGAGGAGGAATGGCGGAGAGCTGTCTGAGAAGTTGGACTTTCTCTCTCACTCCATTCTGCTGGGCCACAGCCCTATCCTATCCCAGCAGGAGGTTAGGAGTTACAGGGTGGGTCTGCAGAAGCATCACTTTTGTTGATGAGTTCACAGTGATGATGGTGTGTGGCTGAGACTGACTAATGGGACAATAAATAGGTGTGTTCCTGTAAATGATTCCACTGCAGCCTGGTGCTTTTGGCTCAGCACCTGAGCGAGACCCTTATCTACTAGCATAGAGGAAAAAGACAAATATGTCCCAACAAAGGGGAATGCTTTTGTCAATCCATGTGTGCTCCTGTATATGTGAAGTGTCTCTGGGGGAATGTATAAGAAGGTGGCAGCAGTGGATGCCTGTGCGTAAAGTAACTTTATGAGTTGGGGCCTTGATGAGAGGGAGATTTTTTATCCTTTACTCTCTTGTGCCTTGAATTTTGTACCATGTGCATCTATTAATTATTCCCCCAAATGAATTAAGTAAAACACCTTCCCCCAGCCCTAAAATTGTTGTTGTTGTTGTTTTTCAGTTGCTCAGTTGTGTCCAACTCTTTGGAACCCCATGAACTGCAGCACGCCAGGCTTCCCTGTCCTTCACCATCCCCCAGAGCTTGCTCAAACTCATGTCTATTGAGTCGATGACACCATACAACCATCTCATCCTCTGTCTCCCCTTCTCCTCCTGCCCTCAATCTTTCCCAGCATCAGGGTCTTTTCTAGTGAGTCAGCTCTTTGAATCAGGTGGCCAAAGTACTGGAGCTTCAGCTTCAGCATCAGTCCTTCCAATGAATGTTCAAGGTTGATTTCCTTTAGGATTGACTGGCTTGATCTCCTTGCAGTCCAAGAGACTCTCAAGAGTCTTATCCAGTACCACAGTTCAAAGGCTTCAATTCTTTGACACTCAGCCTTTTTTACTGTCCAGCTCTCATATCTGTACATATATATATATGGATATATATAAGAACATATACAATTTAAGCAAAAGCGGCATTGTGCAATGGATGTTATTCTGCAATTTAAGTTTTTCACTTAGATATACATGTGATAACCATTTAATAGCCATTCAATGATTGTTGAACCATTCCTTTTTTTCCCTTTCCTTAATTTTGGTACTACATAATTTCCTAAAATATAATCAGTTTTATTAGTAAAAATATTATTGACCTGAAGTTGTACATGACATATTTTCTTACAGTTTTTAAATCTTTGGAACTAAAGTGATATTCACTTTCTCAACACTGATTGTGTGTGTTTTCTATTTCTTGTTCTGTCTTGACAGAGACTTGCATGCATGCTCAGTTACATCAGTCATGTCCGACTCTTGGCGATCCCATGGACTGTAGTCTGCCAGGCTCCTCTGTCCATGAGATTCTCCAGGCAAGAATACTGGAGTGGGTTGCCATGCCCTCCTCCAGGGGATCTTCCTGACCCAGGGATCAAACCTGCAACTCCTATGTCTCCTGCACTGCAGGTGTATTCTTTACCACTGAGATACTGGGGAAGCTCAACAGAGATTTATGTCCTCGTTTATTGGTCTTTTTACAGAACCAATCTTGAAATTCATCTATTCTAACATTATAGGATATATATCTTTTTAGCTTCTTAAGCTGGATGTTTGTTTTTAATTTTTCTTTGAAATAAAAGTTTTTAGGTTATGACTATTTCCCTTAGAATGCTCCCAAACCTGTCCATTGCTAACTCAGTGTGGTATCATTTCTCAGACTGTCCTGCTGAAACTTCCAGCAGCTTCTGGCACAGCTGATCACTCTTCCTCCTTGAAACGTTTTCCTCTTTTGGCTTCTGGGTGCCACGAAGTTTTCATTCTGTCACGCGAGCTACTTCATCTCAGTCTCCTTTGCTGTTTCTTCTTTTCTCTATCTCGTAGTGTTGGGGGAGCCCCAGAGCCCAGTTCTTGGTTCTTTTTGCTTGTTTGTTCCATTGATGACTTCTCTCAGCCTCATGGCTTTGGATACCATCTATGGCACTTACAATGCCTACATTTACTTCTTCACTCTAGTTTTCTACACTCAACTACAGACATGTATATCAGTTAGCTTATCATTATTGCTAAGTTATCCACATAGATATCTAATGGGAGTCTCAAATTTGTCACGTTCAAGACTGAGTTCCTCATCTTTTCCTGAAAACTCCTTGTCCTGTTGGTTCCCTCTCTCATTCAATGGCAGCCTCATTGTTCCAATTGCTAACACCCAAAACTTTGGAGTCATCCTTGACTTCTCTCTTTATCCTACATATGTTTGTCAGCAAATACTGAAGACTCTTCTTTAAAAACATATCAAGAATACAGGAGCTTCTTACCTCCTCCACTGCTATCACTGTGTTCCAAGCTACCACCATCTTTCCCTTGGTAAATTAGATTAACCTCCACACTGGTCTTCCTACTTTCACCCTTGCCACCCCTATCAACTCTCACAGTTTATTCTTAACACAAAGCTATAGTGATCCTCTTAAACCATAAGTTAGATGTCTTTCCTTTGCTCAAAAATCTTCACACTCTGACCCATTTCTTCCAAGGGCCAGTCCTTGATATACCTGTCTTCTTGTGAATTAGGAAAAAAAGGGTCTCTTTTTGCCAGAAAGACACACCTTGGACCAGGTATATGGTTTGGCAAGCAGACATGAGCTTGATTTTAGCATCTACTTACCCTCTTGGCTTGATACATTTATGGTCATACTAGAATGATACAGGCAGAGCTGTAGCTTGAGTGGAGGTATAAGTGAGTAGAGAAGACAGATTCATTGGGTAAACTTAGGGACCTAGGCAGAGATACTGACATTCCTGGATTTAAACACCTGGTGAATGCTGGAGCTATTGTATGTATTTATTTTTAGTCATGTATATTTCATGTAAGTTTCTGAGTCAGACTTAATGTAGCTTTGGATCATGATGGTAGTGAGAGTGTAGGTTATTCCAGCCATTCTGATTTATGCTCTATTTCCTAGACAGGGCAACAGGAATGATCCAAGTCTCCCAGATCCCAGGTGATGTTAAACATCAAGTGCAAGTGCCCTTGCTGAGATGGTAGAAGGATGCACTAAATCAACCTCTTTCTTTCTCCATTTATTTGTATTATGTATATGTATATGTAAAACAATTATATGGTTTGTGTATATGTAATATAAATGATAAGATTCATATTTTTATCAACTCTCATGAAAAGTTGTAGGATGGGACTATTAGGTGAGAGTTGTGCCTCCACCTGAAATAAACAGCATGTTAGGTCTTCACACCTGTTTACTGTCTCTCCAGATGTTCTGGGTGTCAGAGCCATGAACCAGCCCCCAGGGGGGGCTGAGCTGGCTGCACAGGACATAGGAAATTGGAAAAACTGGCAGAAGCCTTTGCTTGTGTAAACTCTTTATCTTCTTTAAGAGAATGTAGGCCTTTCTAATTCTTTTTGAACAATGACATTATAATTTTCTAACATCAAGCCTGAGGATTTTTAACTTTAAAGACGAGACAGGGATTTGGGTGGTTTTTTTAAGTGAGGGGGTGGCATTTTCTCTGAAGGCTGCTCTGGTTCTCTCTGAGTCATCCTAGGAGTGGTTAGTCCTATGGCAGGGAAAGAGGGGACTTTAAAACCAGACAAAGTCAGACAGATTCCATCTCTGAGACTTACTAGCATTGGGGCCTGGACTTGGAGGTCCACCTTCACCACTGACAAATCAGATGGCCTTGGGCAATTTACTAATCTTCTTTAAGTTTCAGTTTTTCTTGCCCATGAAATGTTAGTATTATAATAATATATTCCTCATAGAGTGTTAGAAGGATTAAAGTAGCACATGAGGAATGTGTAGCTTGGTGCTAGAATTTAGAATGAACACTCACGGGGCATCATGATTATCATTGTTAGAGCCTATATTGTCTTCAGCTTCCGCTTATGGTCTCCCATTTTGAGAGGTCTAACACTGAAAAGAGTGAGTTGCTAGAGTGAGTTGCTAAAGTGGCTTACATGTGTAAAAAAAATTTTTTTTTCAGTTATGTTTCATTTCTAAGCCTGATCTACATTTGAAGTGCCCTCAAAGTCTAGTAGGGTAAGGGGTGTGTGTATGTGTGTGTAAGAAAGAGAGACACAGAGAAAGAGGAAGGTAGGCTTTCAGTTCATTTCAGTTCATTTCAGTCGCTCGGTCGTGTCCGACTCTTTGCGACTCCATGAATTGCAGCACGCCAGGCCTCCCTGTCCATCACCAACTCCCGGGGTTCACTCAGACTCACGTCCATTGAGTCAGTGATGCCATCCAGCCATCTCATCCTCTGTCGTCCCTTTCTCCTCCTACCCCCAATCCCTCCCAGCATCAGAGTCTTTTCCAATGAGTCAACTCTTTGCATGAGGTGGCCAAAGTACTGGAGTTTCAGCTTCAGCATCATTCCTTCCAAAGAAATCCCAGGGCTGATCTCCTTCAGAATGGACTGGTTGGATCTCCTTGCAGTCCAAGGGACTCTCAAGAGTCTTCTCCAACACAACAGTTCAAAAGCATCAATTCTTCGGCGCTCAGCCTTCTTTACCGTCCAACTCTCACATCCATACATGACTACAGGAAAAACCATAGCCTTGACTAGACAGACCTTTGTTGGCAAAGTAATGTCTCTGCTTTTGAATATGCTATCTAGGTTGGTCATAACTTTCCTTCCAAGGAGTAAGCGTCTTTTAATTTCATGGCTGCAGTCACCATCTGCAATGATTTTGGAGCCCCAAAAAGTAAAGTCTGACACTGATTCCCCATCTATTTCCCATGAAGTGATGGGACCGGATGCCATGATCTTCATTTTCTGAATGTTGAGCTTGAAGCCAACTTTTTCACTCTCCACTTTCACTTTCATCAAGAGGCTTTTTAGTTCCTCTTCACTTTCTGCCATAAGAGTGGTGTCATCTGCATATCTGAGGTTATTGATATTTCTCCCGGCAATCTTGATTCCAGCTTGTGCTTCTTCCAGCCCAGCGTTTCTCATAATGTACTCTGCATATAAGTTAAAGAAGCAGGGTGACAATATACAGCCTTGACGTACTCCTTTTCCTATTTGAAACCAGTCTGTATACACTAATTCCTTAACCCCTGGTTTATGAAGCGGGGTACTTTGGGGTTTCAAGAGAATATTGTTTAATTTAGCCTAAAATGCTGAATTATTGAGGGCTACTTTATCAATTATTGAATTGCTACTTCTTATTCAGATATGGTTAATTTGTGAGTTATGTGAATATATTAATACAGTATAATTTTTAAAAACTGAGTATTCCACTACTTATGAACACTACTATATATGATTTAATCCATTCTACTCCTATAGTGAAAACAAAATATTAATAGGAAAGATAAAATTGATAAAAACAAGCAGGTTAGATTGGGTGGTTCACCGAGTTTCTGGTAATATTTTCCCTTCTGAGTGATTCAGGTGGTCAGACACTAGCAAGGTTGTCCAGGCCATTCTCCTGAGGCCTGCTGTACAGCTGACTTGCTTTCTCTTCAGGAGAAAATGAGTTCATTATAAAGAGAACAATGTGTGTCATACAGTTTCCAGGAATCTCAAGTGTTTGGCTTAAGGTATTTTTGAAAATAAATAAACACACGTATTAGGAAGTCAGGCTCTGGGAGGTTTTTCCTGAAAGTAATTACAAGCCTACAATAATTAAGATTCTTTTGTTCATAAGTAACAGAAATAGACTCTGACTAGCTTAAGTAAAAAAGAAGTGTATTGGATGGACATAAGATGGTCTTATTCATTCAAGAAATCGCTAACCAGCCCAATCTTGGAAAGCACAGAAACTTGAGGGTTCAGCAGCAGGAAGTTTGTAGAACTCTGCTATCAGTGCCTCTGCTTCAGCAAGCACTAGTCAGTTTCATTTCCAGAGAAATGGGTAGGCCTGTCTTGAGCCCATGTTTGAGTTTATCCTTGGACCAACCACTTATGGCCAGTGGCATGTCCTAGTTCAGACAACACAGCTGAGTACTCAACACACGTGACCCTGGCAGCTCCTGGAAGAGGTAAGGCAAGCTGCCACCCAGGGGGTTTCTGCCATAGAGTATTTTACCTTTGAGCTACCTTTTTTTTTTCCTGCCCTTAAAGAACTAGGTGAATTTTTTACTTCACGTTTTTTTTTTCCCCTGGGGAATTAAATAAATTCCTGCTCCCATTCCTGGACACTTGTTCAATGATTTTTGAGAAGTTCTATGTCAGCAATTCTGCTTAGTCAGTCTAATAGCAGCAGTCTTTGGGTAGTTCCTCTGGTGATATCTGTTCTTGACCAGTTCTTTGCTTACATTTCTCTCTTCTTTTCTTGCTGTTTTTTTTTTTTTTTTGCAGTTCTTATGTATAGGTTCTTCATTAATTGCCATCCGATTATTACACATCTTTGAATGGCCTGGCCCATCAGGTGAAGGGAGTGGGTGGGGTACTGAACTAAGGCAATCTGAAACCTGACTTGGGGTTATTGTCTCAAACATCTTTTCATCAAATCTGCTATTGCCTTTGTCCTGAGAGCTTTCTTCTCAGTTGTCGTCTCTCCTCCGGGATCTTTGTTTTTTTTGAGAGGAAATATTCAAGAAGAAGGTGTTATTTTCTCTTTCTTAAAAATTATGAACTATATAATTCATATTGAAGAATAAATAAGATATCTTTATTATTAGACATTAAAGACTAATCATAAAAAGGATGTTCATATATAAATAGTCATTCCAGGGTCTTAGATACACTCTGTGAGTCTTGCACAGAGTATACCATTCCCCCCCTGGTGGTGGTAATCATTTGCTGACTTTTGTGTTCATAATTTCCTCACTTAAAATCAGTTTTTAAAATCACCTATGTATGTATGTATGCCTAAGAATACTTAAAAACACGATTAGTTAGTACAAACCTGGCTAAGTAGGAAAAGAGAGCTACATTGCCATTGTTAGAAGGAGTCTCCCAGAAGAAAATAAGCTGAGCAGACTCTTGGAAATGGTTTACAGAGACTTCTTTGCAGAAGTCTTTGAGCAAAAGTGTGAATGGGTCCTGAGAAAATCAAAACATCTGACAAGCCAGGAGTGTGGGCCAGAGATATCCAGAGGAAAAATGGTTGAAGAGAATAGGACTCTCTGCTTGTTGATTCTCAGCTCATCATGACCAACCCCAGAGCTAAAAATGTAGGTGAAAAGCAATGGTTCTCAAAGTGTGGTTCCTAGGCCAGCAGTATTAGTATCATCTAGGAAGTTGTTAGACATCCCTAGTTCCCAGTCCAGACCTACTAAATAGACTTCTCTGGGGTTGGGGCCCAGTGGTCTGTGTTTTAAGAAGAAGTGATTGTTAGAAACCAATTCAATACTGTAAAGCAATTCTCCTTCAATTAAAAATAAATAAATTTAAACAAAAGATGTTAAGAGTACATTGAAAAGACCATAAGGAAAAATAAAAAGTGATTGTGCTGCATGCTAAAGACTGAGATACACTGGATAAAGCACATATTCTGTTTATCTTCTTGGTGATAGTTGTAGCATGGAGGGAAAAGCGTGAGCTTAATTAATCAGCATTTGGTCAAAACAGGCTGAGTACAGATGACAATATAAAGCAGGCCCACTAGGTGTTTATTCTTCCACTAAAATGGCAGTACATGGGACCGGGTAGTATCTGAGGGATGGCAGCTCTCAACATGGCTGTCTTTTGGTGACACTGCATCAACCTGGACTGTTGTCCTTTGACCCTGATGACAGCCATTTCCCCAGGATCTTCTTCTATCATCCCACTTTAAGATTACCTTCAATTTTCTCCTCTTTCTTCTACTCCATGTCTTTCCTTTTCTTGGTTTACTCTCTTGCTTTGGTAAAAAAACATTCAGTAGTTTCTTCCAAGTGAATGAGATGTAAATTTTGGAGTCCTGGAGTTTCCCAAAATATCTTCATTCTTTTTTCATGCTTGGTTAATTGTTTGGCTGAATTTAGAGGAATGTTGAAGACATGGCTCCACTGCTTCTTGTTCTTTGGTCATCTTGCTTCTAGTATTGCTGCTGAGAAATCTAAAGCCATCTGATTCCTATTTTTCTTCTCTTCTCTTTTGTTTTTTTTTTTTGTATGTGACTTGATTTTTCTTCTTCAAAGCATGCAGAATCTTCTCTTTGTCCCCAGAGCTCATTTCCCAAGAAAATGCCCTCACGCATGTTTTTGTTTTGTTGATGTACGGCATTTTAAAAATTGTGTTGTGACCCTTTCACTTTGGAAATGTGTTGCAGGGAGGAAGCCAATTCAGACTCCATGTTAGAACTGTTTCTTTGACTTGCTTTTCATTGCTTTTGTTATAATCATACAGAATGGCCTGTCTCAGAGAATCCTGCCCCTCTGCCTGACTGTTAAACTAAAGTACATTTGTTCAGAACCCTGTCCACCTGTAGAGGGCAGAAAGGAAGAAATTGACACATCCCTTGCCCCAGGCTTGCCATTCTGGGACACGTTTGCAAGACTAATGGCCTTTTTACTTTGCTTCCTCACCTCCTCCCTCTTCCCCAAATCCCCACCCCCACCATCTCTGAACTATAAAAGAGCCTAGTGTCCAGACCCCATAAGATGGTTGTTTTGAGGCCTTAGCCTGCTATCTCCTCGATCAGCTGGCTCCCTGAATAGTCTCTTCCTATGCCTCAACCCCTCCTCTCTTGTATTCATTGGCCTGTCATATGGCGAGCAGAGTGACCTTAGACTCTGTAACGAATGTGTATCTTTTAATCCTGGGAAATTTTCTTGAATTATTTTGTTAATTTCCATCTCTTCATCTTCTCCATCCTCTCTTTCTGTAATTCATTTGTCTTTTTGTTCATTTATGTTGTCTTGAATGTTGTACCCCCTCGTGTTTTAGTTCCTGTTGTTCTTAGACTGTTCTCCTTTTTGATAGCTTTACATTCTTGTTCCGTCGATGTAATGTCCTCTTTTATCTCTCTGAGGATATTGTTGATATTTTTGAAGATTTCTTCACTGCAAAGTTACTATTTCCTGAAAATTGCTTTTTCTTTTTTTGTGGTGGTGGGGCGAGGTCTCTGTCTTCTGTATTGAAGTGATTAAAATGAAAGTTGCTCAGTTGAGTCCAACTCTTTGCAACCCCATGGAACCTGCCAGGCTCCTCTGTCCATGGAATTCTCAGGGAAAGAGTACTGGAATGGGTTGCCATTTCCTTTTCTAGGAGATCTTCCCAACTCAGGGATTGAACCCAAGTCTTCTGCATTGCAGGCAGATTCTTTACCATCTGAGCCACCAGGGAAGCCCCTCTTCTATATTAGAGGTTAAAAAAACTAATTAACAGAAAACTCAATCAAATAGAGTTAGGAGACCAGAAGAGGGAGCTCTCATGCCCTGCAATGGTAGTGGAGTCCAGCAGGAAGAAGAAAGTCTCCTTTCCTAAAAAGGATTCAGCCAATGAAAAGCCATAGACTCTTTGTTTACCGTAGTCCTCTCAACCACCTTTTCACCTCTATAAAAGTGTTTTCCTTCCTTTGCCTTGCAGGAACTTGCACATGACTCACCACAATTGCAAACCCCACATTGCAATTCTTTGCTGATTCCAAAGAAACCTATTTTTTTCTTTCCATTTTTCCTTAAAACAATTTTTATTTTATATTGGGCTACAGTTGATTTACAATCAACTGTAAAGGTATACAGGTTTCAGGTATACAGCAAAGTGATTCAGTTATATCTTTTTCAGATTCTTTTCTGCTATAGGTTATTACAGAATATTGAGTCAAGTTCACTGTGCTATACAGTAGGTCCTTGTGATCTAGAAACCCATCTTTGTTTGAGTAATATGTGGCTGGCTATGTAAGGTCAGCAGAAGTTTCCTTAGATATCTGACTTTGTTGTTTGCTCATATCAGAGTTAACAAAAAAGCTAATTGGAAGCTCTAAGCATGTGTCTGTAGGGCTTTTCATTCTTGAGTTTCACAAAATAATGAATGGGTGGATCACATTTGTTGGAGAGTTCTTGATATTAGTATTTTCACATCTTTACTCTTATCAAATTCCCCAGAGAAGACTCTTTCAGCATTCTGCCTGCTTCCCAGTATTCTGGAACATGGGTGAGGATGAGGGACCTACAATACAGCTTCTCATCCACGTTGCCTTATTTGGAGGTCCTCAACCCCTAGTTCCCTTGTCTGGGATGCCTATGCTCAACAATCTACATGGTTTCTCCCTTAGCCCTTTCTCCTCTGCTGTTCAGTGGAGTGGAATTGGGCCTATCAATAGACTTAAAGACATTTCTGCTGTCACACTGTTTATACATTTCTGAAAAACCTTGTGTTCTGCAAAAGTCATGCTCTGAAAATAAGGGGAAAAAAGAGTTAGAACACTATTCAAAACGTTGTACTTTTGTAATCAGTACAATGCAAAACTGAATGATAAAAAAGACAGTAGCACAATTAAATCTCCATGTGTATTTACATCCAGAATCATTCAGCCTTAACACTGAGGTATATTGGTCCTAAAGAGCATTTGCTTCTAAGAGAGATTATTTTTTCCTAGGATTTTATATACTGTTAAAGCTTTCTCTTTAATTGTAAGAAATCTGGTAGCTTCAAAATGACTGAGAAAAGTTGTTTATGAACTTACACACTTTCTGAATTAAAATATCATCCCCTTAGTTCAAACCGTGTTTGAATTAGTTCTCATTAAAAAAACATATGGGCACTTCCCTGGTGGTTCAGTGCTTAAGACTTTGTGCTTCTACTGCAAGGGGTGTAGGTTCCATCCCTGTTTGGGGGAACTAAGATTGTGCATGCCACAGGGTGTGGCCAAAAGAAAAAATAATAAAAACATTAAAAATTAAAAAAAAAAAATGTGTTATATCTGAAAAGACTGACCATTTCAGTTCTGTGGGCATTTCTGCCTCCAGGACTTGTTTGTCAAACTTAAAGATCTTTGCATAGACCTCTCCTCCACACACTGACAGTTCTTTAGGGGAAGTAGGTGTGTACCGTGCATTCCTCCCACATCTCCATCCAGACTCCCTGGATTTGGGGCAGTGTACTTGTGGACTGCAGCCATGTTTGTTTCCTTGTTTCACTGATGTTATCATTGCTTTTTCCCCTGCTCAGATTTCCATTTTCAGGAAAAGGTTTTTGGGAAACTTTGAACGAGGGCAGTGGAGTAGGATATATTAATATTACTCCACTGTCTTTACCGAGAAGTCCCCCAGGCACAGAGGTCTTTGAGGAAGGTAAACTCAAAGTTAGCTGGAATTTTACAGGTTGAGAAGTTTGCTTTAGTCCCAGAGACTTCTGTGGAAAGAGAGGCTGTGAGGCTGGGGTGAATTAGAGGCAGAGAGAGGCATTCTGGAAACAGCAGGTGCTGTGACTATCAATCTGATTGAACTGGGCCTGATTCAGGGTCTGTTTAGAACACTCTCTTGTTTTCTATCTTTTGAATCTTAGAATTGTCTAGGAACATAAGAAAAAGCAAATTTCTGACACCTTTCATGCTGGCTAGTGAAAGATAGTGTGTTAGTTGCTCAGTAGTGTCCGACTGTCTGCAACCCCATGGACTGTAGCCTGCTGTCCTCCTCTCTCGATGGAATTCTCCAGGCAAGAATCCTGGAGTGGTTTGCCATTCCCTTCTCCAGTGGATTTTCCCAATCCAGGGATCAAACCCATGTTTCCTGCATTGCAGGCAGATCCTTTACCATCTGAGCCATCAGGGAAGCCTAGCTGGTGAAAGAAGGGGAAGGAAACCACTGTGTGGCTTTTCGCATGTAGAGGTGCATGTAGTTCCATTTCTAGTCCTGTTGCATTTCCAAGAAATGTAAAGATTCCTGTGACCACTTTATCTTCAATGGTCCAGTCTAATTAAACTGAACAAATGCTTTAAGGACAAAAATGAATTGTGTCTTGGGCGCTTAACAACTACTTCTGCTTTCTAAACAGAATATTTTATTCTTACCGGAAACTCAATTTTCACTTTTCTTTGTGGCTGTTTTTCACAGAGTGGCAATTTCTAAAACCTGAATTAATCTGCCACATACAGAACTACCTATTATAGCTCTTAGTCTTCAGTGGCCTGTTAATTATTATTGTACTGGAATAGTACTTGATTTAAACATTTAAAGTTTGTGGATATGTTAAGCAAAACTTTAGTTAGCTTAATTGTCAAAATTATTTAGTCTACCAATTGTACTGGAAAACCAGGCTCTCTTGTTTGATTATCTCTGGTCATTTGCCAACATTTCTTTGTGTTTCATTACTTGTGTAGTGGCATGAAACTTAGGCTCTCAACAGAAGTATGTAAACCGTGTCTATTTATTTTTTAAAAAATTGAACATAAGTTTTATGTCAAGCCCTCATTTCATAGATATTTAACCTCAGCCAAATCAGGGTTTCTTCAGTCAGTTCAGACTCTAGTTTTTCCCTACTGTCTACACATTCATGATTGAGAGTCAGTCCAGGAATGCTAAGACTTCCTAAGGGTGGGCTTGAGAGGGCCGTCAGCTAACTGCCCTGAAGTGGTTGCCGTCTATTCCCAAGGTATTGGATATAAATCAGGTCTCCATTCATCAGAAACATTATTGCTCTTTTGTCTGCCCTGTCCTTTCCTAAGGCTTCTCCGGGTTATTCTTACTTGTAACTTTTGGACATGCCTATAACGTTTGGATGCTTTTCTCAGAGATATTTGTTAACAAGTAATTCTTACAAGTTTTCCCGTCTTATGACTGCTTATCTTTCACAGCTAAGAGAATTTGTATTTCCTCTAGGGTAGGAAAAACTAGATTTTATATAATCATGCATTCTCTCTAGTCTATTTGGTAATATACACTTTTTGCCATATACTCAAAAGATCAGGCTATTACAGATGAAAAAATGGTCTGCTTTTCTAGATGCATCCCTCTTCGGAGGTAACAGATGACTTAATGTTCCGTTGAGTGGGGGCAGGGTCATGGGGCAAAAAGTAATTAGAAATGAAAAGAATGCAAGTTTAATATATGAAAGTGTTATCCACAACAATTACATTGGGACCTGGAATATATGATTAATATCTATTGTGGATTCTAGAGTCTTAGTTTGATATTCTATTTTTTCTTTATTAATATTATTTCTATGTGTCCCTGTGGGGAAATGGAAAGCTGGTGGCAGTGAGAGATGGTTCACTCACATGGACTCTGCATGATGGAGATGTGACCTTGCAAGTTTGACTTGGGGTTTAAAACTGGGAGTACGTGATATTAGTACACATATTCTACTTCCAGGAAGATGGAATAGAGGTACTTTCCCCTATTCCTTCTACTGAATGCAATTAAGACCCTGGATATTTTGTATAAAACAAACATAAGAAGACTCTGCAGAGAGAAGAAGCTGACCAGTTAAGACCTGAGGATGTGAGGGATGACACAGTGGTGAGTTCCCTGGATTTTCTTTTTGCCTTGTATGTGTCATACTCAACACTGGATAAGACAGCAACTCAGAAAATGCCAGTGAGTGAAGATTAAAAAAAAAAAGGTCCCAAGAAAAACTTGGTCTTTCTAGACAAAGGACTAGGGAAGGGACTGTCTTGTAAGGCAGAAAACTTGTAGATAATAAACACTAGATGCCAATCAAATGTCATGGAGAAAAATAACATCCTACTCCTCCTTCTCTAGCTAAGACCAAGTAAGGAAGCTAGACTTCCACCCTCATGGAAATGAGGCACCCCAAACCCCCTAGTGGAGTGGGGTCAGAGAGAACTAAATGGGGATCTGGGACTTCCATCTCTGCTAGGCAGTAATGAGTTGCCTTCCCTACTCCCATCACCCCAGCCCTTGTGGTGTCAGTGGACCACATTGGGAACCTGGACTTCCACTCTCACCTAATAAAAGAAAGTGGCTCTTGTTCTCCCCAGGAAGGTGGCTTCCCAGGTGGCTCAGTGGGTAAAGAATCCACTTGCAATGTAGGAGACGCAGGTTTGGTTCCTGGGTTGGAAAGATCCCCTGGAGGAGGGCATGGCAACCCATTCCAGTATTCTTGCCTGGAGAATCCCATAGACATAGGAGCCTGGTGAGCTACAGTCCATAGGGTTGCAAAGAGTTGGACACAACTGAAGCGACTTAGCATGCATGCACATGTGCAAAGTAGACTTAGAGCAAAGAAAATCACCACAGACAGACAGGGACATAAATAAATAAAGGGTCAAAAATAAATAAAACGGCCAAGCCTCCAAGAAATCATGTAATCCCAAGTGTGTGTTCACCATGTTACAGAATTGCAAAGTATAAGAAGCAAAAACTAGTGGAACTGAAAAGAAAAAAAAAATTATGATTCAGGTTGGCAACTTAAACACCCCTCTCTCAGCAACCAACAGATCAACTAGAGAGAAAAATCATCAAGGATTTAGAAAACCCCAGTCATATTTGTTGATTTGGACCAAAAGGATCTAATTGACATATAAAACACTTTACCTGACAACAACAGAAAACATATTCTTCCCAAGAACTCATGGAACATATACCAAAACAGACCATTTCTTGGTCATAAAACAAATCTCAACAAATTTTAAAGAACTGAAATCATATGTTCTCTGACCACAATAGTATCACACTAGAAATAGATACCAGAAAGATAATGGATATGTCTCCAACTCTGGGAAACCAAACAACATACTTCTAAATAATCCATGGGTCAAAGAAGTCTCAAGAGAAATTGACAAATACATTGAACTGAATGAAAATGAAAATGCAGCATCTGAAACTTTGTGGGACAAGCTAAAGCAGTACTGAGGGGGAAATTTATAGTAATGCTTACATTAAAAAGAAGTACATAGATTGTTTGTGGAAATTCTTCCTGAATGGCGATACAAAAGAGCAATGGTGCCGGGAGCCAGCATATTGCATATTGAGTGCATATTGCATATTGAGTGCAGCACTTTCCACAGCATCATCTTTCAGGATCTGGAATAGCTCAGCTGGAATTCTAACACTGCTGGGAGCCAGCGTGAGGAACTCCGCCCATGGCAAAGGTCATGAGGAAGGAGGCTCGGCATAGGCAAAGGTGGGATCGAGCCTCAGGAGTCCCCCTGGAAATTCTTGAGCATCTACCCCCAAAACCAGAGTCTGCCTACTTTCTGCTTTGTGCTCTCACCCACACCTCTGACTTTATGGGAGGCTGTCCCCCACTACCTCTCTCTGAAAAAAAAGAGTTAACTTACAGCTCCAGTTAATAATTCCTGGGTGTGACAGTGTTTCAACCTACAAACTCCTTTGGAAGTCCTCTAGCCTGCCTGAATAGGTTTTTCCGGCCACATGTGATTGCTCAGAGCCTCCCAACTGTGAGAGGCATGAGATGTTCTAAACCGTCTAAATACAGAGTCCTTTGAGCAGTTAAAAGATTGATTAGAAATTGTATTGGTGAAGGGTTTTTCACTTGTTGGGCCAATGTTTGCTGCAAAGTCTCCATATCCCTTACCTGCTATGTCCCTGGCAGTGTATTGATTAATATAATTGGTGTAAGTAGTAGCTTTAATGTTTGTAACCTGGGACCCTTGAGTTAATTCTTTTCTTGATTGAACCCACCTCACCTTTGCCCTATAGGAATGCAACTCTATCCAGTGCTTTTTGGAGGCTGGCGCCTGACTTTAGAATAATCACCTTTAGAGAAAAATAAGTTTCTTAAAATGTTAACAGGCCTCCGGGCCAGAAGATGATGTAAATCACCTAAACTTTTGCGTATGATAAGTTTGCAGGAAGAAAGCCTGGCTTACTGCATGACTCTACCCCTTCCCCCATTATCCTCTATGCATAACTTAAGGTATAAAAACTACTTTGGAAAATAAAGTGCGGGCCTTGTTCACCGAAACTTGGTCTCCCCATGTTGTTCTTTCTCTCACCTTCTGGCTGAATTATTCAGCCTCTTTTCTCCACTGAATTTCCTCACTGAGCTATCCTTATTTCAGCCTCTTTTCTTCACTGAATTTTCCTACTGAGCTATCCTTCTTCTATTACTCTTTATATCCTTAATTAATGTTTAATTAAGCAGTTGTTTCCTGATCCTCGCCGACGCCGTCCCCGCTTCGAATTCCCTGGATCTGCCCGGGCTGGACCCCGGCACAATGGTAGAATGAGAATTGAGCTTTTGCGATCCTGAGAGACCCTACCCCATATGGACAAAGTTACCAACTCACATGTTCTCTGATTAAAGACCTGGGCATCAAGAGTAGCTGTGCTTGTTAGACATTCTGAGTTTGCTCCTGTTCTACATGATTGCTTGCTTTCTGTATTTTTAAAAAATCCTTGATTAAGAATAAATTGGGAGTTATGTTAGAATATAGGGCAAACTTCTGTAATGAACATATCCCCAAATATAGTTGAATAAGATAGAAGTAGATTTATCATGTAATGATCCACTGACTGTTGATGGTCCAGTGTAGTGAGTCTGTTCATCTCCATGAGGTCATTTAGCAATCAAAGTTCCATTCATCTCTGCTCCACTAACTTCTAGGGCCAGACTGTCCAGTAGAAATTTCTTCAGTGATGGAAATGTGTTGTATCTGCACTGCCCAATACGATGGCCACTAGCATGAATGAAATTGGGGGCCTTACGTTTTAATTTTTTTTAATCCTAATGAATTTAGGTTTAAAATTAAATGCGTGCAAGTGACTACTGTGTACCCTATTGGACATTGCAGCTGTGGATATTGCTTTGTTCTGTGTGATTAAAGCTGATTCACCATAGCATTTTTTTTCCTAATCCACAAAAAGGTGAAAGACAATGGAAGGCAAGTAATATCTTTTTAGGCAAGTGAAGGTAAAATTACAACCTCAATTTACTCACGTTTCATTGGTGAGAACTCAGCCACTGTGTCGAGGGTTCCCAACATTACCCTGAGGTTTGGTGATATTTACTAGGTGGGCTCCCAGGACTTAGTGTACATGAGTCACAGGACTCATATAGCTGTGATTTATTATAGCCAAAGGATACAAAGCAAACTCAGCAAAGGGCAAAGACCTGAGGCAGATTTTGGAGAAATTAAACATGAGCTTCCAATAGTCCTGTCCCAGTGGAGTCACATGGAATGTGCTTAATTCTTCCCACAGTGAGTTGTGACAGTATGTGTCTACCAGGGAAATTCTTTAGAAACTCAGCTCCCCAAGTTTTTAGTGGGATCCTCTCTGCTTAGCACATATTGAGATTTTACATTCTTAAAAGAAAAGCAGGTGGTTTGTATAAACTGTATAGACTGTACAGGTTAGGTACTCTAATCCTTTAGGGAAAGTTTTGTATCAGCGTGAGGAACTGTTTACTAGTTAAGGTCTCAGATGCCAGCCAAGGGTCATACTTGTAAGCAGGCTTTTCCAAAGACTTTTCTTGAGCCTGCTCTGTTCTTTTTTTCAGCACAGCCACACCTACTTGCAAAGGACAATGGGAAATGTAGCCTCTAGATAGGTAGCCACATGGCTAATCAAACACAAGAGTGGATTTGAAAGGACAGCTAGCCGTGTCTTACGGAATTAAGTACACTTTGTGATTTTGCACGCATTGCTTAGACTCTCTGCTCCTTTGGTTACTACATGTGCATCTGAAATAACACATACATTGAACTGTGCTTGGTGCACAGTAAGTGCTCAATAACAGATTATTATCATCATTATTATTAGTCTATTCTTAGTCTTTTTTGTTTCTCTGTTTTTTTGGCCATGCTATGCAGCCTGTGGGATCTTATTTCCCCACCCAGGGATTGAATACAGGCCCCTACAGTGAAAGTGCCAAGTCCTAACCACTGGACCACCAGGAAATTCCCAGTCTATTCTCAGTCTTATTATTAGTCTATTTATATGGGTTCATTTATCTTTTCCTTTCTATTCTTAAGCCACCAGAAACAGAATTTTACCAGAAGTGGATTCTGGACTGTTACTTTCCTACCAGCTTTCTCTCTTGCAGATTTTGGGGTCATTTTCATAGAATAACCTACATGTCCTCAAGTCCCTACCCTTTGGAGATCATCCTTCCCTTTAGCATACAAATATTATAGTCAGTATCTCCATCCCAACCCAACTACAGGGAATTCAAACTTCTCCCAGATTTTCCTGAGTCTTTTTGATTTTAAAAAAAATTATTATTTTTTATTCTTGATTTTCTTGGTGGGGTGTTACATGTCCTGATTGCTGCCTGTCACTCTTGCTATGAACTCTTTGGTTTCTCTTTGATCATTTCCCTGATCTCCCTGTGTTTTCAACCTTCCATTATCCATTTTACCCTCAAAGGTGCACAGGAGCCTCCCTTCATTCTTTAGAGCTGGGCTTGCACAAGGCTGCCATATGTTTGCTTTATGTCAGTGAATAAAAGTCATGGAAGATTTATGAGTAAGGGAGAAGATAAATGAAAATTTGATACCTGACATCACAATGTCTGAAGTTCTTTTTAAGACACACCCTGACGTGCTCCTTCTCATCTTCTCTTGTTCTTGCCTTTCACCTCTCTAGTACGGTCTGCCCTGTTGCTGGAACCCACTACAGAAAAGTAGATCTCTTACAGATATTCTCTATACTACCTATTATAGAGGTTTAGATCCAAATCTCCTCAACCCATGCCACCAGATGATGAAAAGTCCCGCAACATTAAAAAAAAAAAAATAGAGAAAGCAAACAAAAAACCTCGAAATAAAAATTTTAAGAAAATTGCTCTTTATCTTTCTGTTATATCAACATTTTTAGTTAATCCACCTTCATGATTTTTCATAACTTGAACCTATTCCTTCAGGTCTATTTGTACTACTTTCTTCTTTGTGCTTCAGTTATTTCAGTTCCTCCACATGTTCTGTCCAGCCTCTGAGCCTTTGCACATGCTGTGCTCACTGCTAGAAACACCTTTCCTACCTCTGCAACTGGCTGAATCCTGTACATTCTTTTGTTGTTGTTGTTCAGTGCCAAGTCATGTCTGACTCTTTGCAACCCCATGGACTACAGCATGCCAGATTTCCTTGTCCCTCTCCATCTCTATACATTCTTTTAGTATAAGTTTCAGTTCAGTTCAGTTCAGTCGCTCAGTTGTGTCTGACTCTTTGTGACCCCATGAATTGCAGCATGCCAGGCCTCCCTGTCCATCACCAACTCCCGGAGTCCACCCAAACCCATGTCCATTGAGTCAGTGATGCCATCCAGCCATCTCATCCTCTGTCGTCCCCTTCTCCTCCTGCCCCCAATCCCTCCCAGCATCAGAGTCTTTTCCAATGAGTCAACTCTTTGCATGAGGTGGCCAAAGTACTGGAGTTTCAGCTTTAGCATCATTCCTTCCAAAGAACACCTAGGACTGATCTCCTTCAGGAAGGACTGGTTGGATCTCCTTGCAGTCCAAGGGACTCTCAAGAGTCTTCTCCAACACCACAGTTCAAAAGCATCAATTCTTCAGTGCTCAGCTTTCTTGACAGTCCAACTCTCACATCCATACATGTCTACTGGAAAAACCATAGCCTTGACTAGATGGACCTTTGTTGGCAAAGTAATGTCTCTGCTTTTGAATATGCTATCTAGGTTGGTCATAACTTTCCTTCCAAGGAGTAAGCGTCTTTTAATTTCATGGCTGCAGTCACCATCTGCAGTGATTTTGGAGCCCCCCAAAATAAAATCTGACACTGTTTTCACTGTTTCCCCATCTATTTCCCATGAAGTGATGGGACCAGATGCCATGATCTTCGTTTTCTGAATTTGAGCTTTAAGCCAACTTTTTCACTCTCCTCTTTCACTTTCATCAAGAGGCTTTTTAGTTCCTCTTCACTTTCTGCCATAAGGGTGGTGTCATCTGCATATCTGAGGTTCTTGATACTTCTCCCGGCAATCTTGATTCCAGCTGGTGCTTCTTCCAGCCCAGCATTTCTCATGATGTACTCTGCATAAAAGTTAAATAAGCAGGGTGACAATATACAGCCTTGACATACTCCTTTTCCTATTTGGAACCAGTCTGTTGTTCCATGTCCAGTTCTAACTGTTGCTTCCTGACCTGCATACAGGTTTCTCAAGAGGCAGGTCAGGTGATCTGGTATTCCCATCTCTTCAGGAATTTTCCGCAGTTTATTGTGATCCACACAGGCAAAGGCTTTGGCATAGTCAATCAAGCAGAAATAGATGTTTTTCTGGAACTCTCTTCCTTTTTCCATGATCCAGCGGATGTTGCCAATTTGATCTCTGGTTCCTCTGCCTTTTCTAAAACCAGCTTGAACATCTGGAAGTTCACAGTTCACGTATTGCTGAAGCCTGGCCTAGAGAATTTTGAGCATTACTTTACTAGCGTGTGAGATGAGTGCAATTGTGCGGTAGTTTGAGCGATTTTTGGCATTGCCTTTCTTTGAGATTGGAATGAAAACTGACCTTTTCCAGTCCTGTGGCTAGTGCTGAGTTTTCCAAATTTGCTGGTATAAGTTTAAATGTCATTTATTCTGGTGAGTTTTTTCTGAACTCTATTTTAGATTAGATTCTCCTACTTTGTGTTGTCATAATAACTGTATTAGTTTCCTAGAGCTTCTGTAACAAATTACCACCAACTGTGGCTTAACACAACACAGATTTATTCTCTCACAGTTTTGGAAGATGGATGTCTGCTGTCAAGGTGTGAACAGGGCTGTCCTCTCTCTACAGGCTCTAGAGGAGGATCCTTCCTTGCCTCTTCTGGTGGTTGTCAACAATCCTTAGCGCTTGGTTTGTAGATGTATCTCTCCACTGTCTGCCTCTCTCTTCACATGGATGTCTCCCCTGGGTGTCTTTATGTGTCTCATGACTTCCTCTTGTCTTCGTTACCTCTGCAAAGATCTTATTTCTGAGTAAGGTCACATTCACAGGTACAAGGATTAGGACTTCAATGCCTCTTTTGGGGTGGGTGGGCTACCTACTTGTAACAGTAGCATACATACATAGCACAGTAGTTATTTCTTTAGATTGTTTTCCCTAGACTAGGTCTCCTGAGAGTGGAGACCTAGTCTGTTTTATTTATCATTATATGTCCTGGGCCCAGCAGAGAATCTGGCCCATTGCAGAAGCTCAGAGAATATTTGAATAAATAAAAACCCTCAAATTCAAAATTCTCTGGGTTTTCCACTCAACTACTTCTTCCCTCTCCCAAAGCCTCAGTGTCCTCTAGAATTCCTGAATCTTGGTCAACAATCACCACATCCTACTGAACTAGCCACTACGTATCTTTTGCTGATGACTGCCATTGCCTTCTCTCCTTTCAGTCATTCTCACCATCCTAATCCATGTCCTGCCTGGACTACAATGAAGGCCTCTGATATATTCCTCCAGCAATCTCTTCCTGCTTCTTTCCCATCCATTTCCCACACTGCAACTTGAGTGAGCACATTAAAATGTAAATCACAGATGTCATTCTACTCCTTAAATACCGTCAATGCCTTCTCATCACATATGGGATAAATTCCCAATTTTTATGGCTTTTGTAAATTATATTTTTATATTAATATGGCTTCTGATGCTCTCAGTCTGGTCTCAGCCTTCCTCTCCATCCACTCTCAGCTATCCTTTTTCTCATTCTTTATGCCCTGGACGTCATGTATTTTTCATGGTCTCAACCATAGTGTGCACTTTGTGGATTCAAACCACTGCACATGCTGTTCCCTCAGGCTGGAATGCTCTTCCCACCCATCTTGGCCTGGCTAACTCCTATATTATCTTCCACATCTCAGCCCGAACCCCTCTTCCTCAATTAGGTCTCCATTACTGCCCTCCCCAGACATAGTTAGATGCCTCCACTACTGGGGTGCGTAATAGGGTTCTTGGTATGCCTCGCATTTCTCTTTTGTAAACCTCCTCACATTTACATCCTTTGTTCCATGTCTGCCTTCCTGCCATAGTGTAAACCACATGAACAAACATGTTTACTTGTTCACCTTTGCATCCCCAGCATCACCTAACATATATGATGCTCACACACTCTTTTTTGAAGAGTGGAGGTGTTTGTTAACGGCTTTTTCTCTTGCTCTTTGAATTTAGTTCTGATTTTCAGAAACCTGCTTGTGATGCATGGTTTCTAGAAAGCAGAGTATGTGGCTCTTCTTTTGCTTAACTCCTCTCGGTTCTTGACTCCTGTGGACTTTCCCTTGCTGAGCAGAACTCCTCCCCCAGAGGAAGACATCTGTGGTGGTTAGGGTGGGAAAAGCTTTACTAAGAAGACAGACTTTATATGGCTGGGACTTAAAAGGGGAAATCTATGCCAAATTCCCAACATAATATTGATATGAGATGTAGGGACCATGTGCACTTCCCCAGATTGTCTCTCTTACCACCACTCTCGGCTGGGGTAAGAGGAGAAGGCGGATGGAGAATATCGCTGGTGGGAAAGAAAATGGAGGCAGATATACATGCACTGACTAGCCACTGTCTCCTCTAGAAGGTCTTAGAATGTTTCTTCCTAAGTCTTACTGTTTTTTCCCTTAAGATAAAGACTCATAAGCACACAGCACTAGTAACTTCCCCACTCATTGACCAACAGCATATATCCCTAAGAATTGAAGTATCTTAGGTTTGATTATCTGGGAGAAGGCAATGGCACCCCACTCCAGTACTCTTGCCTGGAAAATCCCATGGACGGAGGAGCCTGGTAGGCTGCAGTCCATGGGGTCGCTAAGAGTCGGACACGACTGAGCGGCTTCACTTTCACTTTTCACTTTCATGCATTGGAGGAGGAAATGGCAACCCACTCCAGTATTCTTGCCTGGAGAATCCCAGGGACAGCAGGGCCTGGTGGGCTGCCGTCTATGGGGTCGCACAGAGTCGGACATGACTGAAGCGACTTAGCAGCAGCAGCAGGTTTGATTATCTATGTGTGGTTTCTTCATTCAGTAAATGTTAACTGGGGCCTGCTTTGACTGTGTGGATCACAACAAACTGGAAAATTCTTAAAGAGATGGGAATACCAGACCACCTTACCTGCCTCTTAAGAAATCTGTATGCAGGTCAAGAAGCAAAAGTTAGAACTGGACATGGAACAGCAGACTGGTTCCACATCGGGAAAGGAGTACATCAATGCTGTATATTGTCACCCTGTTTATTTAACTTATATGCAGAATACATCATGAGAAATGCTGGGCTGGAAGAAGCACAAGTTGGAATTAAGATTGCTGGAAGAAATATCAATAACCTCAGATATGCAGATGACACCACCCTTATGGCAGAAAGCAAAGAACTAAAGAGCTTCTTGATGAAAGTGAAAGAGGAGAGTGAAAAAGTTGACTTAAAGCTCAACAAACTAAGATCATGGCATCTGGTCCCATCACTTCATGGCAAATAGATGGGGAAACAATGAGAGACTTTTTTGGGGCTTCAAAATCACTGTAGATGGTGATTACAGCCATGAAATTAAAAGATGCTTGCTCCTTGGAAGAGAAACTATGACTAACCTAGGCTGCATATTAAAAAACAGAGACATTGCTTTGCCAACAAAGTTCCATCTAGTCAAGGCTGTGGTTTTTCCAGTAGTCATGCATGGATGTGAGAGTTGGACTATAAAGAAAGCTGAGTGTTGAAGAATTGTTGCTTTGGAACTGTGGTGTTGGAGAAGACTCTTGAGAATCCCTTGGACTGCAAGGAAATCCAACCAGTCCATACTAAAGGATAACAGTCCTGAATATTCATTGGAAAGACTGATGCTGAAACTGAAACTCCAATATTTTGGCCACCTGATGCGAAGAGCTGACTCATTGGAAAAGACCCTGATGCAGGGAAAGATTGAAGGTGGGAGAAAGGGATGACAGAGGATGAGATGGTTGGATGGCATCACTGACTCAGTGGACATGAGTCTGAGTAAACACCGGGAGTTGGTGATGGACAGGGAGGCCTGGCGTGCTGCAGTCCATGCGGTCACAAATAGTCAGACACGACTGAGTGACTGAACTGAATTGAATGTTCATGTTCTGGGCTGTGGGCTCAGGATGCAAAGATGAATAAATAGAGTCTTCCTTCTTGTGGAACCCATATGCTGACTGGAAAGAAAAATCCACCCATTTTAAGATGTGATACAGTATGGTCATTGCTGTGATGGACAGATCTGTGCAGTTTGAGGAACCCAGGAATAAAAATTTCTAGTTATTATTCAGAAGCTTGCATATTGCTATGTCTTCTGTAAGTGGTTATACCATCTTAAAGATGTGTGATTGCATCTTTAAAATGTATTCCCTGTATTTTTTTGGGATTTTCTACCTCATCTGTCAGTTCCCTGTGAGGCGGAGGACCTAAAGGTTAAGAGTAGGGAGCCAGAGGCAGGAAGACTGGGCCTGTGGTTTACTTTTCAGCTGGGTAACTAAGGGAATTACTTATTCTCCCACCTCCAGAGAAAAGTGTGCAAATGCAAGGATTAAATATGATGCATGCAATTCATTGTGCTTGGTGCCTGGCATGCAATAGGTGCTCAATTATATCTTCCTCCAGGTGACTGCAGCTTTTTGTTTTAGTGGTGGTGGTAGTGACAGAAACTTGTTTATACTAAGCTTCATGGGACACACACAGAGGTTTAGTTGCTTTTTTTTCTTTAAAAAAGAAGTTTATTGTTATAAAAACAGCCTAAACATTATATAAATACAATATAAATATGCCTTTAAAAATATGCATAAGTTAGCAAATTTTTTGAGGTAAGCCTACACATTTCAAGAAATGATTTGTCTCCAAAACAATAAGGACATTCAAGCCGCATAGCCATTTTTACGTTACTTTTTCAAACCAAATACATAAAATATTTCAAGTGGCACTTCATAAAAATATAAATACTTATCATGTATATAAATTAACTCAAAATCACATATTTAAATATCAATAAATTAAAGATAAAATAGTGTCCTAACGCTCATACTTTTAGTTCTTCATAGAGAACAACATAAGTTGTGTGCCCAGTGGACAGGTTTCTGACCAGAGGAGGGAATGCCCAGGAACTACCACAATCATGGGAGCCCCAGCTACTTCATCCGAATAGCTCTCAGGCTGAACTGCAGGAAATTCTCAAGGTTTCTCAGGATGAGGATAATCTTTGCGTTCTTTACCCACTCGTTTGAAGACTGCATCTTCTCCAGCAGGTCAGTGTTTGTGGCTGGAGTGGTTATTAGATCTGCGATCTTTACATGAAGGGAACACAAAACAAAAGGAATTGTTTAAATATTGAAGAAGTCTTTTGCAGTGGAGAGGCGCTGTGGCCTGTGGGAAGATATTCAAACAAATTTGGAGCGAAGGAGCAGATGTGGGCCACTGGCCTTGACTCGCCCAGATGGGGGGAGGTCCTCTGCTCTGAGCCCACCCAGCATGAGACCCTCTCACAGCAACTGAGCTCTGATACTTTTTGCTGCTCTGTCTCTGTTGGACCATAAGCATCTCATAAGTAGCCATCGTATCTTACTTGTCTTATGTCATCCTAAACAGTGCCTGGCACAAAGTTAGAATTCAGTAGATGTATGAAGAACTTTTAGTTAAAGGCATTTTAATGGGTTCTTCGGGGGCCTCTAACTCTAATACTTTTCTTTGGCTTTGCTCTCACCCATCCATCTGACATCTATTAAGAGTCAGCTGCTCTGGCGGCGTAAACAGAATTGGGGAAGATTTTTCCATAGACCCACTGACTTGGAGCTAAGTCATGGTGGAAGGCCTCGCACCTCCACCTGTGATCCTGGAGCACTGCAACCTCAGCATTGCCAGGCGCTTGTTAGAAATGTGAGTCTCAGGTCTCACCCCAGACCTGTTGAGTCAGACTCTGCACTGTAACAAGATCCTCTAGGTGAAGGTGTCTGCACCTTCAACGGGGAGAAGCCCTGGTACAAGGGACTCAGCTAGGAAAGGGAGGCAGGATTAGCACCAATGTGCCTGCTTCTCCTTCTCTTTGTGCTTTGGTTCATCTGCAAACTGTGCCATCAAGCTTATACCATGTGGCATTTGAATGGCTAGCTGGTAGTGACCAAAAAGCCCTTGGTACATGCTCTTCCAGCCTTTAGCCTTTTCTCTGCATTAACTCCTTGGCAAAAGAGTATGGGAAAGTAGTTGAAACTACCATAATAACAAGAATGTCATTTGGCAATCTTAAATAGTTTTTGTGCTCTCTGTTCTTTGTTATTATGGATTGTTACTTGAGGTTGGATATGCTTCCTTCTGCCTCTACAGATACTTTTTTCCCTTATTTCTTAAACTTTTAGAAGTTAATGTGAAAACTCTCCCCCTTAACTGAGTTTTAAATATAGTTATTGATGTCATTTGCAGAAGACAGGAAAAAGAAAAAGCTTTAACTTGAGGAAATATTTGTCAGATCTTTTCCTTTACACACAGCCATCTCTTTTGAATTGGCTTTGCACTGCCGAGTTGTCTAGGCCGCCTTCTTTGAGTCAGGCGAGGGGACACTCACCTTTTGCTTCAGGATCTGGATCAGTGTTCTGATATTTTTCCTCAAATCCCTGACATTTTCCTGATTTCCCTCATACTCGTTCTGGAGGTAGTCCAGGTATATCTGATACTCCAGAAGACCAGCAGTGGTTCTGATCAAGCAAATCGCCTAAGAGAAAAGACAGTGGGAAAACTGGTTATTGCCAGCAAGGCATAATTGATTTTAGAAATTTAAATTGCTATAATTCAACAACTTCTGCCTGTTCCCCTCCAGGGAACTTCAAGTACTTCTTAAGCATCATGTTTTGAGACATTGGACAGCATTAGCTGCCCCATTTAAAATACCTGCACAACGAGAGGCACCACTTAAATGTTTCCCAAAGCCCAGTAGATGCTAGATTATGGCAAGGGGCCATCCTCTGTTACACCCCATAATGCTCTTCCCTCTGGCTGCACTCCTGCCCTTGTCAATGTCAGGGTGAAACCTCCTTTTATGAAATAAGCAGAAGTCAGTGGAGGTTACTGCACTGTCTGAAGGAGAAGGGTGTAGAGAATGATCTCGGCAGGGAGGGCAGGCCTAGATCCTGCTAAGGGCAGCCAAAGAGGAGAAAGGTTCCTGGACCACCTTACCCATGATGAACTAGCTAAACCTCTGGGGTTTCCTAACACTTGACAGTGGTAAAAATCCCAGCCCAGAGGGGCTATATTTGACGAAGTTGTTAAAAAATAAGTTGCCTTTAATATCATTTAAGTTGGCCTCCTCATGAAATCTACATGGTATTCTTTATATTAATCCCCTTCTTCATTGCCTGCCTGGTCTTTATATATACAGATGCTTCATGCAAGAGGGAGAACTTTTGACTAGGGAGTACTGAAAAGTGAACGTAATGCATTTGTACCTGATTGAACCCAGATTGGAAGCATCCGTCCTTTTCCTCCATTTTTGGAAGATTCAGCTTATTTTCTGCCAGTGTCTCCTTGCTGTTTTCACACTCGTCATTCTTCTCACATATCTGGGAAAGAATATCAGAACCGTTATCTTATAAATGCCCCTAAAACTCACACCACTAGAGGGCTGATGCATGATCTATCATGGCCAGGAAGTTCTCTAAGAAAAGTGAAGTCACAGTCCATTAGCACCCAGGCAAGTGAGCTCTACAGAAGATGGGCACATGGGTTCAGTTCTAGCCTCACCCGTGACTTCATGGTTGTTATGTATTCCCAGTCTCAGTGTCCCTATATCTGCAAGTTGGGGATAATGAAAAACCTGCCCATTAAGTTTATTGTGAGGACAAAACAATATTTTATAAAGTGTCAGCACATAGTAGGTAACATAATAAATGATAGGAATTTTGATAATAATTGGATGACTATAAGTTGAGCCAGAATTATATGTCCCAGCTGGAAGGATCTTTCAGATCATCTAGTCCAATTCCATGATTTTACAGATGGAGCCCAGAGGTGCTGAAGAATTTGCCCAAGATCACAAAGCTTGTCCAGCAGAATCAGAGTTAGATTTGGGACTCCCAGTTGCCTCTCCTGTATTATTTTCTTTCTACCAAAGCAGAGCCAAACTACCTTACATTTAAAGCTTGGGAGCTGCTGTAGCCTATGGATGATTTTGCCACTTTGGTGGACTATCAGGTATGCGTCTTACGTGCCAGAATGACTTTGGGGAATCCCTAACCTCTGGGCTGGCATAACCTAAAAGTACTGTGACTGTCCTGAGAAGCTGAACAGTCATTTCAGGTGGTGCTTTTTAATCCTCCTAAAGTCCAAATCACACAAAAAAATTGACAGACCTTAGTTTTTGGTTATGGAAAAGGAAATCCTGAGAGGCAGTGTGATCCACAGCTCATGCCAAGAATGGAGCTGAGAATGGGCCAGGGGGCAGGGATCCCAGCATCACTGTATATTTTTCAGGATGAAAAGGAACCATCTGAGACCAGGAGCAGAGGAGAAATTACAGGACATAGTCTGCCCCTTTGGCTTCAAGTCTGAACTGCCTCCAAACCCAGCAAAGACCTCCCAATGCAGAAGCCCCCATTCACATCCAAGAGCAAGGAAATAGATGCCCACATGGGTGCTCATCACCCTGGAGCGAGCCTACCCACCTCCTTTCTCATTGCAGAGATTTTGTCGACCATGCGCTTAATGAGAGCTTCGGTTTTCTCTGGAGTGGTCAGAAGTAGTCTGCCTGGGGTGGTGTCATTTTTGAAATCTTCTCCCAGGGGACCCGGGGTAGGGAAAGCAGAAGTCATCACCAGGAGCAGCCCCAGGGAGACAGCGAATGGAGTGAAGGCGCCTGTGACAGAGCAGAGGGAGAGCAGCCAGTGAGCAGACTGCGCCGCTGGGGGAGCTGTGCTTCTGGCTGCTGGCCGCCCGCCAGCCCTCACAGCAGCGGACACACACCCCCCTCCTTCGCCGCACGGCTGCCAGGCCGTTCCTGGGCTAAGGATTTCCTTCACTTACTTGTGAAGCGGGAATTCATAGCTGTTCCTGGAGGGCAGATGGAGCTCTCTTTCGTTCCTGGTGGGCCCGAGGGCAGACTGAGTCTCAGACATCCCCGGTCTCATATTTATTGGGGGTTGAGACTCTAATATTGAGACTCATGGGAAAATCCCACATTTGATAAATCTTTGTTGGAGGGTGGGGGTGGGGCCAGAGCGGGTGGGGCTGATTGGAAACCTTATTAAGATTGCTCAATGTGACGTCCTTTAGCATCACAGGAATCAAACCAGGGCAAAAAGTGCCGCGTAGAAGCTTAGATCATTACTAAAGCTAGTCCTCAGAAGCTGGATCACTCTTTCTTTACTTTTTTTTTTTAGTGACTCAGCACATTAGCATGTCTTGAGAAAAAGTAAAGCTGAAATCATGCACAGAGTTTTAGAGGGGTAGCGGGTGGGGAGAAGCTAAGGCTGACTGATTTTAAAAATACTTTAATTACCACTGGTTAGGCTTTAGTATTCCAGTTTATTTGTATTTGTAAAAAACCTAAGATGCTCTGACCTCAGTTTCCTCAGACCACTCCACAGCCTGCTGGCCTGGGATTACAAATAATATCCTATGAGCCTCTCCACCCCTCCACTCCCTCAAAAAGGATACTGTGAGCCCTCAGCAGTACTGTTATTTCCTGGCTCTCACTGTGGCCAGCTGTTGCAGAACCTCCTGACTCCCCCCACATCTTGTGGACGTTCTCTAGGAGTCTCCAGGTGCAGTGGGGGTTCACACATAAATGCCGCCACGAGGCATCTGCCAGCTTCCTCCTCACCTGCGCCTGCTCACTTGGGCCAGATCCGTCACAGCCCTGCTCATTCCCTAGTGGCCTTTTGGGGATGTTCCCCGTGAAGACCCTGATCTCTGTCCAAGGAGGTTGTCTTGTGATGCTGGCGCTATCCCTACCACTGGCTATAGGGTGATCCTGCTCCCACTGGGAGGACCCTGGGTCTGGGTGTGCTGGTGTCCTCAATTTACTGACACCCACTGGGTTCAGGGTAGAAGTAGGGAGAATACCACTCACCTCTTTGGTAGTATGTCAGAGGAGGATCTTGTGGCATTTTCTGGAGCTTGTGTTCATAGCTGTATGACTTGATTTGAATCCAGAGGCAACTGAGAAGAAATCTACTGATAGAACAGGACTCTGGGTTTGGAATCACACTTCCCCTCCAATGCCTCAGGCTTCCATGTTGGGTTGAGCTAGTAGAGGCTTCCTCGGTTCTTACAATATCTTTTGCAAGAGGGTCCTTGGTTTCATGCAGAAGATCTGTATACCAGGCCGTTCCCCCCAGTCTCCCAGACATCCAGACAGCTCAGAAGATTGGTTCCAGACTGCAAGTAGGACCCTTGTATGACACCAAGGGAAAAAAAGCCCTCTTTTTTTGTATGTTTTGTTTACAAAACACAGTGTTAACATCACAATCAACTTCTTTACTTTGCAAAGAGGATCTTGTCAGGATTGCTAAAACAGGGACCTCAGCTAGGGTATTTAAAACACAAATCGATTTACTTAAGTTTTGTTTTGTGAACAACATGTTGGGACCTGCCTATTGGGGAACGCGAGGTCATTCATTCTTTCACTGACTTTCTAAATTGAGAGGCAGATCCTGTAGTGGTGGTAGCTTGGTTTGGAGTTTGAAAATGAAAATGGCAGAGGATAGCTGAATGGTTTCGCTTTTAGTGCTCTTGGGTCTTGAGCTACTCAGATGCCCCCAACCAAGCCTCCTGTACTGAACGAAACCACCACTCCTGGCTCCCCTGCAATGCACGTGCTGGGCCTCTGTAGTGTGGGACTGCTTCGTCTCATATTTCCATTTTTTATAAAATATGACTCAGAAAATTTCATACAGTGAATCGACAGCATACAGATTTTTTTTTCAATCAAGAGTTTTAAAAACAGGAAGTACATGTGCATGATAAAATGTTGGGACAGAGCATTAGGGCAGCATGGGAGAAGAAGTTGGTCTCCTTCCTTCCCAGCTCCTCTTCCCAGAGATAGTGCCCGACCTGTGGTGTTTTCAACTAAATCCTCTGTTACTCTAATCTGGTGAGGTGTTCTTGGTGACCTACGTACTCGTCTCTGTGTTTACATTGTTGGTTCATATATTGTGTACACCCACACACTTGTACACAAGTATATACACACTATAATTTCCCATTGTCTAGATGATGCTGAGGCGATTTCCTATGGTCAGGTACATGGTAGAGGCACCGGCTCTTGAGTTCACACAGCTTGGCTTTAAAGCCCAGCTCTGCCACTTGCTGTCTGACCCTGGCTAAGAAATGCCAAGGATCTGTGCCCCTTGATTGCTCATCTATAAAACTGGGATAATAGCAGTTCGCTGTGGTAAAGACTGAAAGAGAAGATTGTGTGAAAAATCCCTGGAGCATGGTAATTCTGCAATTAATACTTGCTCTTTGTAACATTCCTTGGCTCAGGGTCTCTGGTTTGGAGAAGTCCTCCAGCCAACTGTGTCAGACAGTCCATATGGAGCCTTGCTTATGAATGAGCCAGACTCCTGTGCCAGTGGTCAGCTAGTCTCCCAGTCTTTTCTCCTCTGAAGAAATCAAATGCATGTTTTTTGAAAGTTAAGTAGAAGATGAAGAAAAGAAAAAAAAAAAGTGATTTCCTTTCTCTCTCTCTCTCTTAATGGTGAACATTAAGTTCCCCAAACCTGGTCTCTCAATTTAGGTAATGAGCCTAGCTTGTGTCTTGTTGTTACACTGTTTTCCAGGCTTTCTGCTAAGTGTTTTTATGACTGAAGGTTTTAGCCTTCCCCACCCATGATCATCATTATTATTCAAAATCTCGAAAGTGACCCTCGACTGTGAAGGAGTCTGACTTAATCTCAGACCTTGTGCTTCTGGCAGCCCTGGAAGGGTGAATTGTGTGTGGGTGGGAATGCAAGTGTATGGGGAGGCTGAGAGGACGCTGTTGGGCACCACCTTACACACTGGTAGCATCTAGGGTCTTTATTAACATCCTGGCCTTGGGTTGCCGTTTGCTTGTTGGAGAAAAGGGTTCTTTGCTCCAAAGCATTAATGCAACATCCGTAACTCCACCATGATAGCTTCTGTGCTTTGGATGTCAGTGGATATTCCCTTTGGAGAGCTCATCCCTCATATTTTAATATGTACAAATGATTAGGAAAGGCCATGCTGTCAGCATTTATTAACTAATAATAGCCGCAACTGCTGGATTGCAGCATCACTGATTTGAAGTGATCACCAGCTGAGACCAAGAGAGGCCTGACAGATGGGGGGAAGAAGGAAAACACCAAGGAACTTTGCTTCCTCTACCCTTGTCTAGGCTGGCTGGTCCTTTCTGTGCCCCTTAGGATTACTGCCCATGACTGCCCTCCTACATGTTGGTGGAATCCAGTTCAGAGAGTCCATCAATGCATTCAAAGTGAAGGGGGAAAGGTAACTGCCATTCAGTATTAAGCTCCCAGGAGAAGAGGTGGCGTCCACATCTCACAGGTTAAAATGTGGAGTTGTGCTCCTGTGTCTTTATTCTAGTGGGTAGGGTTGGGTTGGTTCTGTGATTTAGCAGGAGGGAGTATCCCAAGAAAAAAGAGAAGTCACCGGCTGCTTGAGAACTGGCAGTTGCTGTCAGAACGCAGTTTCACTTGTCACTAAGTCCTCAGAGTCTGTAAACCGCAACAGTGGGTTATTTAGCAGCTCCTTCCGGGGCTGAGTCCTACTGAGCAGACCAGCCAGGCCTGTAAGGCTCTGGGAAATGTCTTTGCTTTGAGAAAAGTGGTGCTATTACTGGGAGTGAGAATATTAGGGACATGCAGTGCGTCTACTTGGAAAGGGCTGGCTGCTTTTGGATGGGGGGCCAGGCCTGGATACCAAAGCTCTGGGCAGTTCTCAGGCCAGCCCAGCTTCTGTCCTGGACCTCACGACCTCAGCTCTGACGTCCTGCTGTAGCTCCTAGCGACTTCTTGGTCTGGCCTCAGCTTTTGGAGGGCAGAGATGTGCAGGGTTGTATCTAGCCTCTCCCTGTGTTAGAGACACGGCTGCAGTGCCAGGTTTCTGATCCACAACTGTGCAGAAGGAGGCGGGGTATCTGTTCTGGGCCCTCATTGTTTTGGTATGTGCTGAGTTATCGTCCCCTGCTGAAGTGGGAAATCCCAGGCATTTTAGGAGGGAAGTGGCTTCTCCTGGGGCAACCACGTAGACTCCCCCACTTTGAGGACGAGCCCTCTCCCCACGTCCCTCTGGTCTCTGAGCCTGGAAGAGCGGGCCCAGGAAGCTGCATTGGTGAGGAGATCTTACTTGATGCTTCTGAAGGAGCCCACTGCTCTGAACCCCAGGGCTGGGGAGGTTCCCCTGGGCTGAGTTTCAGTGTTTTATCTCTTTTCCATCTGTAGGGTTGACCTTCTTTGTCTGTGGCTGCTGGTTCTGCTTTACTATTAGGAAATCAGCTCATCAACAAGGAGCACTGAGTTAATTTATTCTCATGAATTATTTGAACCATCTTTGGTTTCTCCAAAGGTCTCAGTTCTCTTGAGTTCAGTGTCATAGAAACTAAGCATGTAACACCATTGGCTGGTTCCTTCTACTCTTTTCCCTCAAAATTAAGGTACTAGTAACCCATTTGAAAGCATCACATGTGATGGTTAAGACTAGGGGATTCTGCTATGATGTATTTTACCTCTCTTCCCTGCCCTTTTGGCTACTTATTTGCAAAAAAGAGACTCTCTTTGTCTCTTTAAATTATACCTTAATATGTGTTCTTCTTAGCAAGCTGAATCCATGAAAGTAGGGAAAGTCTCTCTAATCTTCTTGATGGAATAATTTCCATGATATTCTTTGGACATGTTGAATGCTCTGTAACTGAGCCATTGGGGTTTATTACTTCTCAAAGCAAGATCCACCTTGAGTGATCAAAAATATCACTGAAGTAATAAGGTAAGCAGGTAATAAGTTAAGCAGGTAAGGTAACCAGGTAAGCAGGTCAAAGAGCCATAGGTAATTTCTTTATTATTCCTCGAAGCAAGATCCACCTGGATTGATCAAAAATATCACAGAAGTAATAAGGTAAGCAGGTAAGGTAACCAGGTAAGCAGGTCAAAGAGCCATAGGTAATTTCTTTATTATTCCTCGAAGCAAGATCCACCTGGATTGATCAAAAATATCACAGAAGTAATAAGGTAAGCAGGTAATAAGGTAAGCAGGTAAGGTAACCAGGTAAGCAGGTCAAAGAAGTAATAAGGTAAGTAGGTAAGCAGGTAATAAGGTAAGCAGGTAAGGTAACCAGGTAAGCAGGTCAAAGAAGTAATAAGGTAAGTAGGTAAGCAGGTAGTAAGGTAAGCAGGTAAGGTAACCAGGTAAGCAGGTCAAAGAGCCATGGGTAATTTCTTCAAGCTATTGAGTTCTGGGTGTGAGATACGTAGTGCACAATCCTTGACTTACAGACCTATTGCCACAGCTCCAGGTGGTGCTGTCCTCACTGTGGCCTTCAAGGCCTGGGCACCCAGGCAGCAGGGCTGGTGGTCTGCTGGCCCTTTGGTCTGCCAGGCCTGCGGCTTCTCCTGTGCTGTGGGGCCTCCACAGTGGTCTGAGTTTCTCGAGGGCTCCGTGGAATGATGGGCCTGGAACTTTCACTCTGGAGGCTGTGTTTCTCATGTGCTGCTTTCCTGTGGGCAAGAGTGATGACAGGAGGAAAGGCCTGCCCTACTATGCCTGTTTGCTTGGCAAGTGATCAGGATGCATGGAAATGGTGTCTTCTTCCCTGGCATTTGGAATTGTCTTTGGTGATACCTTTTCTGGGAGGTGATGAACTTTTACAAGGAGAGATAGCATCCCCAGAGGTGTGTTTGGAGCCTTAGTACTGAAGCAATTGCTGCTAACTACCTCAGATTCTCTTGTCCTGGGACAATCAACACAGAGGCTGTAATACATATTCCTTCCTCTGTGTTCAGTTTGTTCACTGAGGCCCCAGACTCCATTAAGGCAGGTTAGGTGTCAGAAGAGATTCAGTTTCTGGGCTTTTCCCATCTGATATGTGTGGCCATGCTGTTCGTCAGGCGTGTAAAAACTCCCTGGCCTTCATGGCCTGTCTTAGATTTCAAGATTCAGAAGGAGCTTGGGGCTTTTTGCTACCAGAAAAATACTTTGGCCAACTGGAGGATTGGGGGCAAAGTACTCTGTGATCTCAGGGCTCCATTAGAGAGATTTCTCTAAATTCCCTTCTTGCCCCAGCATTCTGTGAATCTTCATTAGTTATGCTTAATAACCCAGAGTCTACTCTTAATAGAGTAAGAGACTCTAAATTAAGAAATAGCTCTTCAAAGTCCTAAAGTCTGATGTCTTGGTTTACACCAAGAGACCTCTTGTGGCTAGTCAGGGTGTCACCCATTTGGACATGCTCTGGACATTGGTGGCCTCAGGCAGACTGACTGATTTGGAAGATGCCAAAGCCCAGACATATCACTGCAAGGTGATAGCAGATTTCTTAGTTATCTGATCAATATTTTAAAATTTAATTGTTTTTAGCTTAAAGAAAGAACTACATAAGTAATACATGTTCAGTGTATTGTAGAAATTGAGAAAATAGAGATAGGCCAAAACACTGCATAATAATTTTATCACCCAGTGGTAATCATTGCTTATGCTGTAATTATTGTTCTTGTCATTTTTCTCTGTAGCTACACATCTGTCAGGATATGGGAAATAGAAAAATACCATCCATAGTGTATTATAACCTGCTTTTCCTTTTTTATACTGCTTTGTATCTGTAACATTCTGGGTAATTCTCTGAGTAGAGATGATGTAAACAATGGCTGTAGCCAAACCCATCAGAGCTGAGAAGGGAAACATCGAGTGAGGTTTATTGATTACTGCTGCAGATGCACACTGTTCACTGTTCCCTGGAGAAAGAGGGCATATCTGAATGGGGATAAGATGCATTTAAAACAGTCAGTGAGTTTCCCAGGGGGATAACTAATCACTTGTTTGTGGAACAGCATAATCTCTAAATCAGTAAGTCGTGCTGATGGTTTGACAATCATGAAAGTGAAATTTGCAGTTCAACCGATACTTGCTTCTCAGGTGGTTCTGGTAATTTAACATAGCCGAGCTCCGATTGGCTCTTGTGCAGGGCATCGATCTGTAGCTCGTTGCCCTTGGTTTCAGGATGCCTGGGGAGTTGTCACAGGTGATGGTGTCATCATCTCTTCTCATCTAGCTCATTTCCCCTAGTACTTTGAGGTTCCTTGCAGGGGTCTGTTCTACAGAGAGAGGAAAAAAAATTGTACATTTTGATAAGGAGTTTGTAGTCTTGCAACATTTCTCTCCTTTCCAACTCCAGTTCTGGTTGTGTTTCCACCTGTTGGGATTGTGTTGCTTGTGCAAGAAAACTGCATTTCCTGTGGGAGCTGAAGGTAGACCTGTCACAAAGCAGATGCCTGCAGGCCTTGATGTTGGTTGGGAGATATGTTTGGGTAAGAGGTAGACAGCCCTGGCCTCTCTTGATCAAGGACTCTGAGTTGCTAGAATGGGCTACTGATGGATATGTCAGCATCCCCTAATCCCAACCTCTGCTGCTGATCTGTTTAAAAATAAGTGCTTAACAATAAGCACCTATTTAAGAGACTTTGGACATACAGAATGATGTTCTAGGACTCCTGGCCCTTGGATTCCATAACCACAGTAGTTTTCCTGCTAAGGTATTTTAAGTAATTGAGGATTGATGTGGGATATGAGGGTCAGTCAGGTATTTTTTGAATGCTAAGTGCTAGACTAGATGCTTTACACACATTAGTTCATTTACATTCCACTCTATAGAGTGGCAGTTATTAGCTTTATTTTATGCATTAGGAAACTGAAGCTCAGAGACATTAGATGACTTACCTGAGATCACACAGGCTTCTGTAACTGTGAAGAAGCTTGCTGGTGTTTGGGAGGAGAGGTAAGATGTGGTGGATAGGTTAGGTGTAGGGTTGCCAGGTAAAATATAGGATGCCCAGATAAATTTCAGGTATACAACAAATAATTTTTAAGTGAAAGTATTTTCCAAATATTGCATGGAATGTACTTATGCTGTAAATGTATTCCTTGTTCATTTGAAATTCAGATTTAACTAGGCATCTTGTATTTTTATTGATTAAAGCTAACAATTTTTGTTAGGTAGACAAAACTATGGAGGGTGAGTTAGAAAGCTAGGTGGAAGTGAAGCAAATAGGGAGCCAAGGAAGATGGTTTGAGGAGGGCGTGGTTTGATGAAAGTGTTTAATCTGAATGAACAGAAAGAAGTCCCCAGGGGATGGAGAAGGAGGTGGGTTTGGAGGCTATTGAAGAACCATCTCAGCGTGAGAACAGGATGGAGCCCAGGCAGATGTACGTTGGGGCTGGCTGGTTCACGTTCAGAGGAGCCAACTGTGTTCATCTCCTCCCGGCTCTGCCCTCCGTGGTTCCTGGTTGTAGCTTTATATTAGACAGGGTAGGTGGAAATTGGCAAAAGCTAGGAATCAGGGCCCCCAGAAGGCTAGTTATTATATGTCTTCCCCCATATCTGTGGGCCTACAGAGATGGAAGGATATTTTGAAGGGCCAAATCAATGCAATCTAGAGATTGGTTATTAAATAGCTGTGGTTTAGGGAGTATAGAGAAAGCATGTAATCAAAGGTTATTTAAGCTTACTTTTCAAAGGCAATTGGCCATAAAACTTTTTAAGGAAACAAATTGTTCTGGTCAAAACATACTGCTCCTATGTCCCCAAATGAAGGCTGCTGTTTTTATAAATAAATTGACACAGACTGCACACTGAGTTTAGGGGAGTAAGGATATGCACAGCGTAGAATTTTTGTTCTACAGAGTTAGCTGTCCTTGAGTTTCCCCAGCCAGGTGCTGGCTCATGCCTTAGTGGATCAGGGCAGAGACTGAGCCCAGCTCTTGAGCTATGGCCATGTCAGGGACTGAAGACTGGTCACGGTGAGAGAATAAGACTGGTCACGGTGAGAGAATTAGACACAACAAGGCAGCAGCCCATGGGCTTGTGGGTTTCCGCTTTGTCACCGTTCTGTCACAACCAGAACAGATGAGTCAAGAGTCCAGCTTTGGGGCATTTAGTGGACAGGATGAAGAAAGCCCCGAAGCATTCTTAGGGTCCCCAAAGATTGCTGCTTATGTCATAAGTTTTGCTCTTAACTACTAAAATCACAAAAAAATCACTTCTACTGTTATTCTTGGCATTGTGTCTTATTGTACTACATCCTTTTGTTTTTGATTCATCTCTGTTACAGTTCTGTTGCATATTTCTAGGACATTGCATTAGGAAAACAAACATTTAAGTGCCATTAAATTCAACCCTGCCTCCTAATAGTACCCTCCTGATGACAGGAATGTGTTGATATTTGACTGTGTCATAATCAAACTTCAGAATATTGAGTAAAACATAAAATTCCCTGACAGAAACTTGGTTCCACTACATGGCACAGCTCCCAGGCAGATCACATTAGGCTCTAGGCTACAATTTCCTCCTGCTGTCCAAAGGATGTAAGTCTTTTCATAACAGTTTCAGCACAGGGTAGAATGACATCTTGCGGATGCCATGACGTCTCTCTGTTCTGAACTTCCATTAGGACTCAGACCGTGCCTTGATCCTCCGGGAAGCTTTTGCTGACCCATTTCCAGGAATAGTGAGGGTCATCTTCTGGGTTCTCCTGCAGTGTCGTGTGCTGTACTAATCAGTTTCCAGACAGTGTCATGATGGCACAGGCTCTGGAGCCAGACTGCCTCAATTCAAATTACCATTCTGTATTCTACAGGTGTGGTCAACTGGGAAGTTATTGACCATCTAGTCTTCATTCTTCTCATTTACAAAATAGGGGGTATCAGTTGTACCTTCTCTCATGTAGTTGTTGGAATCTATGTAAGGAGCTTAGCATCCTGCCTGCCACATTGGAAGGACCCAATAATATTACTATTGCTTTCGCTGCAACTGACTGAGAATTTCTTTCTTTTTTTCTTTTTTTGGGGGCTATGCTGTGTGGCTTGCAGGATCTTAGTTCCCTGACCAGAGATGACTGAGAATTTCTTGAGGGGTCCATCTTTCTATGTCAATGAATAGTATGGTTTTAGGCACTAGGCGCTCAGGGCTGGTAAGTGAATGAAAGGTGAGTTCTCCTTTCAATTGACTTGTCAGAAATAGTCATCAAGAGTTTAAAAATAAAAAATACCTTAATTTATGAAAAATTTTTTGTATGTGTGCTTTTAAAAAGTCATATAAAATATTATGCTTGCTTGATTTTTAAATCAAAGATTATAATACTTTCAATTTAGTTCAGTTCAGTCACTCAGTCGTGTCCTACTCTTTGCGACCCCATGAACTGCAGCACACCAGGCCTCCCTGTCCGTCACCAACTCCCGAAGTTTACCCAAACTCATGTCCATCGAGTCAGTGATGCCAACCAGCCATTTCATCCTCTGTTGTCCCCTTCTCCTCTTGCCCCCAAGTCCCTCCCAGCCTCAGGGTCTTTTCCAATGAGCCAGCTCTTTGCATGAGGTGGCCAAAGTATTGGAGTTTCAGCTTCAGCATCAGTCCTTCCAAAGAACACCCAGGACTGATCTCCTTTAGGATGGACTGGTTGGACCTCCTTGCAGTCCAAGGGACTCTCAAGAGTCTTCTCCAACACCATAGTTCAAAAGCATCAATTCTTCGGCGCTCAGCTTTCTTCACAGTCCAACTCTCACATCCATACATGACCACAGGAAAAACCATAGCCTTGACTAGACGGACCTTTGTTGGCAAAGTAATGTCTCTGCTTTTGAATATGCTATCTAGGTTGGTCATAACTTTCCTTCCAAGGAGTAAGCATCATTTAATTTCATGGCTGCAGTCACCATCTGCAGTGATTTTGGAGCCCCCCAAAATAAAATCTGACACTGTTTCCATTGTTTCCCCATCTATTTCCCATAAAGTGATGGGACCAGATGCCATGATCTTAGTTTTCTGAATGTTGAACTTTAAGCCAACTTTTTCACTCTCTTCTTTCACTTTCATCAAGAAGCTTTTTAGTTCCTCTTCACTTTCTGCCACAAGGATGGTGTCATCTGCATATCTGAGGTTCTTGATAATTCTCCCGGCAATCTTGATTCCAGCTTGTGCTTCTTCCAGCCCAGAGTTTCTCATGATGTACTCTGTTTTATCCAACAATTAAAAAATATATACGAATGGATATTTGTTCCATATTCCTGGCGGTACAGTTTACTAAAAGAAGCATGGATTTCACAGACAGACTTGGTTTAAACCCCAACCCCATCATTTACTGTTTGAGTAGCTTTGGGAAAAGCGCGACAGTCCCCTGTGCCTGAGTTTCCTCATTTGTAAATTGTGGCAAAGACAACTTTCCTCCTCATGGTGGTTGTGAAAATTAAATGAAACCACACCCATAAAGCAGACTTATTGGTATATACTAAATTGTCAGCAGATGCTAATTTTTTTTTTTTTTTAGTTGTATTTAGCAGAGGTGGGGCAAGAGAAAGAAGGCAAGAGAAAGGGAACAGAAAAGGGTCAAGGTAGACACAGCACAAAATAAAAACACAGGAATGAAGAAAACAGGAATGGCCACCAGAAAATACAAATAAAATGGCTTATAGATTTCTTCTTGTTTTTAAAAATTATATGTATATATATATATATATAAATTTTTTTTGCATGCATTATATATAGCCATGGCATGAAATTCAGAAGTTTCCAAGGCACACTCAGTATAAAAGAAATTATTTTCAGGCCACTTGAGCCAAACTGTTTACCTCATTATGTAACTACTTCAACCATCTTTTTCTAGTGATTCCTTCTAGAAATACTCCAAACATACACTGATAAACAGTATGTTCATATTTCCCATGATTTTTTTCGGCCGCACTTTGAGGTATGTAGGATCTTAGTTCCCAGACCAGGGATTGGACTCACCACCCCCTGCAGTGGAAGGGTGGAGTCTTAACCACTGGACCACCAGGGAAGTCCCAGTATTTCCCACAATTTAATTTTATTCTTCTACGTAAGTGGTGGTGCACAGATGACAGTGTTCTGCACCTTGCTTTCTTTACTGAATGCTTTAGCAGTCATTCCTTTGCGGGAGACACAGGCTGCCTCCTTCCTCTTAGCCCTTGTATTCCATTTATTAACCAGTTCCCCACTGATGGAATTTTAGGTTGTTTCCAATCTTTGGTTATTACAGATACAACTGCAGTGAATAATTTTGTTCATGTGTGATTTCACACTTGTGAGTGTAGCAGTGGGATAGTTTCCTAGAAATGGAGGTAGTTCCTCAAAGGATACAGGCAGTTCTACTAGAGACAGAGTTTATATCCAGTTACTCTCCTTCCAGCAAGGTGTAGGAACACCTGTTTCTCATACTCTGGTCAGCACATGATGCTATCAGTCTTGATCTTCACCAGACTGATGAGGGGAAAACATATCTCAGTGTAATTTTAATTTGCATCCCTCTTACTATAAGTAAGGTGGACCACGGAACCATTTTTATGTGATTTTCCACAAACTCTCCGTTCATGTCCTTGTTTTATTTTCTGATGGTTTTTGATCCTTTTCATATTGCTTTGAAGGAACTCTGTGTGTGTGTGTGTGTGTGTGTGTGTGTGTGCTGAAGTACAAATTTAATAAAGTCTTTGATCAGGTTTTAATCCATAAGTTATCTATGAAATCAGCCCTCCCCCCACAACTTTTTAGAGCCATCAATAGCCATCATGGTGTCTGTGAATACCAGACACCAGCTAGAAAAGTACAGATTCAGGGCTTCATTAGTACCATACTGCCAGCCGAAAGTTAAATGAAATTACAAACTACCCCTCTTCGTCAAAACAGCAAAGCTGACGTTGGTGCATAGAAACCACTTTCTGTGATCCCACCCTGGCGGATTCCTAGGGAATAAACATCAAACCTCTTCATGTAGGTTGACAATCTGAAGGAACTCTTGATACACTTCAAAAGGTAAACTTTTGTTCTTCATGTGTCTTTTTATTTTATCACTCATCTTTATATTAATTTATAGTAGGGTTTTTTTCCACCATGCAGAGAATTTAGATTTATATAAAGTAGACTTTTTTCTTTTATAGTGTCTATATTTCATGACATATATGAAAAGGTTTAGTATACTCCAATTTCATAAGACTATCCTTCTAAATTTTTCTCTAGTATCTTTAAGTAATAGGTTTTCAAAGTATTGAGCCAATACAGGCAATGCTTGTCATATGACAAGATGCAGTATTCTTTTCCACACCTTTTACATAAATATAAATACACAGAGAAAATGTCAGTCTCTCTAGAAAGTGGAGTGAGTGGTATTTTTTCCCTCTTTGTACTTTGTTTTCCAGGTTTTCTGCATTGATCATGTACTACTTTGATACTCAGAAATATATTAACTAAATGAAATTTACTTTTACCTCACTTAAACTTCATTTAAGATTTGCTTCCTGGATCTTTGAGAATGCTTGTAATGCTGTCTACTTTGCTTTAGAAATGGTCTTTCGGCTTCCACCCTGAACAGTTTTAGCCCCTAGAGACTTCCTTGTTGCCAAATCCAGTGGAAGCATTTTAGTCCTAACCTGACTTTCCCACTGGTATACTGAAGCTCCTGAAGCTTTCCTGCTTTTCCTTGCTTTCCTGCTTGGCCTTAGTGCCTTCTCTCTCTCCCGTTCCTCACGCTTTCCTCCTTGTGTGGCTTTACCGACCCTTTCTTTCTGTTGTACATAGATGATGCCCAAGTTTATGTCCATGACTTGGATTTCCTGCATTCTAGACAAGGTAGACATATTCAGTGTTCAGTGGACATTTCCACTTAGATCTCCCACAAACACCTTAACTTCAGCATGTCATTATCTCCTAACACTGTGTATCTGGAAAGATAGGGGATGTTATTTTTCACAGTGCCCAGTGGAAAAGGCTAACAAATGAGAACATGGAGAATTTCTCATTTGAACGCACATATACTATATCTGAGGTTAGAGCTTTGCTTTAATTTAGCTTCGGTTTATCAGCTCCTACCAGGGCCTTAGCCTCAGCCCTCAAAGAACTTTCAATTATTCAGCTTGATTTGCATGTTATTGGTTTTTTAAGGCCAGTGAATCTTTTGGAAGGTTGGTTGCCTTTTCCCCACAGACCAAAGTAATTTGCTTATCCTGATGGGAAGCCTCATTCATTTCCTACTAGTGAACAGGGCTTCCTCTCATGGAGTAATTAACATTGAAGGTCTGGATCCGTCTAAATCCCCTGAGAGTCTAGGTCCAATCCATTGGAATTAGTAATCACAGACAACTCAAGTTATGGCATTCGATTTAAAAACAATTGCAGTACATCCAGTGGGAAGAGGAAACTTTCAACTGGAGGAGGTTGGCTTGGTTTTCTGGCTGAAAAATTGTTTTTTCTGTCTTTGCGATTGCTAACTATCAGAACTGGTAGTGCTACAGGAAGAACACTACCAGTTCCACTTCTCTGAGATAGTCTCTTTCTTTTAATTTCTTTGTTAGTTAAAAATAAATTATGAAAGTAACAAACATTAATTGTAACTACAGCAAGACTGCCCGCCTCTTGAGATGACCGCTGTTCACCACGGTGTCACCTTCCACGTCACCTTCCCTGCTACAGACTCACATGAATGCATACAAAAGGCACCCAAGTTACATGTGCAGAATTGGGTTACCTATTCTTTTATTTTTTTTAAGTGATGAAATCATACATTGCATATTTACCATGCAACTTGTTTTTTTTACTAAGCTCTATGGCATGAATACCACATCCAGGTCACTTAATATAGCTCTTATTCTTTTTAATAATAGGTATTATTGAATGTTTCATGATTTTTTCAACCAATTTCTTTTTCTTTTTAAAAAACTTTATTGAAGTATAGTTGATTAACAACATTACGTTAATTTCTTCTGTATAGCAAAGAGACTCAGTTACATTTATATGTATCTTTTTCATATTCTTTTCCATTATGGTTTGTCACGGGATACTGGATATAGTTCCCTGTGCTGTACAGTAGAGTCTTGTTGTTTATCCATTCTATATAAATATAATAGTTTGTTTCTGCTAATCCCAAACTTGCATTCCTTCCTTCCCCCTCACTGTCCCCCTTGGCAACCACAAGTCTTTTCTCTGTATCTGTGAGTCTGTTTTTGTTTTGTAGATATGTTGATTTGTATCATATATTAGATTCTACATTTAAGGGATATCATATGGTGTTTATCTTTATCTTTCTGACTTACTTCTCAGTACTGATAGTCTCTAAGGTTCAACTAGTTTCTTCTTGATGAACATTTTGATGAACACTTTACAGGCAAAGCTGCAGGAGACATCCTTATATATGTATTCTTACAGAATGAAACTTTATTTCTAAAATGTCCTGAAAGTAAGATTGCTAAGCTCCAGGCTTGATTAATTTCTACAACTACGTTAATATATGAGCAGAGGAAGGGAAAAGGGAAGTGCTGTACTTTTGTCTGGCAGGTACTACAGTGGTACTTTCCATAAGTTGTTTAGTTTCATCTTGGTCTCTGGGCGATAGTCCTTCCCCAATCCCTCCTCTACATAACCACAGACGAGCATGTCACTCCTTTGCTTAGAAGCCCTGCATAGCTCTCATCTCCTACAGGTTGAGGCCAAGCTAATAACATGGCCTATGAGGCCCTCCACAATTTGGTCTTACCTACCTCTTCTGTCTCTCTCTTGCCCTCTCCTTCTTGCTTTGCATTCTAGCACCCCAGGACTGTTTGCTATCACCTACTTCCCTATGCCACTGCAGCCGTCCAAGGCTTTGCTCTGCCTTCCTCTCTGTTCTGCTGATTCTTTCTCACCTCTTCCCCTGGCTCTTCTCTCACTCATTAGTTAGCACTCAAGTCAGTCTCTGGGTCTCTCAGAATGCCTTTTGCAGGTTGGTTTATGAATTGGTGAGGTTAGATCATGCCACAGTGACTTATAACACACAATCTCAGTGGCTTAACACAAGTTTAGTGTTTGGTCAGTCAAAGTATGCTTTAGGTCTGGGTAACATTCTCTTTGGAGCTCCCTTTGGTGATCAGGTCATCAGGAATACACCATCCTATAATTGTACCATCCAGAGCACTTTGCTTCTCCGGTTGATGTAGCAGGAGACGAGAATACCAAGAGCATCTTACTGGCAGTTAAATGTATTGGCCCAGAGGTAACCACCTTATTCCCATTCTCAGCCCACTGGTGAACCCTGTTACACAGCCCTACCTAGGTGGTGAGGTGCAAGGAGGTGAGAGTGTAATGCTTTCCTGGGGCTGGAAGGAAGGAGAATTGAACATAAGTGAGCACTAGAAGCCTAAGCCTCTACTACAGGTGAGATGCCACCACTCTCTATATGTCTGTCTGAAATATTATATAGTATTAGAATGATAGGATGATGGTTTATGTGTGTCTCCCCACTAGAGTGGGCACTTCTGTAGAGTAGAGGATTTTATCTTGTTCATCTGACTGTGGCATGTGGCACAGTGTCTGGCACATAGGAAATGGTCAAGAAACATGTGTTGGCAAGTCCATTCATATAAATCAATAACCTATATTTATATCCCTGGGACAGTAAAGTTCAGAGAGGTCAGTTAACTCACTTATGATCACAGCTAGGAGTTAGCAATTGTTGTTTCAACTGCTAAGTTATGTCTGACTCTTTGCGACCCCATGGACTATAGCCCTCCAGCCTCCTCTGTCTGTGGGATTTTCCAGACAACAATACTGGAGTGGGTTGCCATTTCCTTTTCCAGGGGATCTTCCCGACCCAGGTATCAAACCTGCATCTCCTGCATTGACAGGCATAGTCTTTACCACTGAGCCACGAGGGAAGCCCAGGAGGTAGCAAAGCTTGATTCAAATCTAAGTCTGTCAGATTCCAGAACTCATGCTTTTAAAAAAGGTTCTAAATTCTAATCTGAGGGCAGGAGAAGACCAGTGTTCCAGCTAAAGCATTCAGACAGAAAGGGAGAGTGAATTCTGCTTTACTCAGCCTTTTTGTTGTATTCAGGCCTTCCATGCATTGGATGAGGCTTGCCACATTGGGGAGGACAATCTGCTTCATTAAGTCTACCAATTCAAATGTTAGTCTTATTCAGAAAAACTCACAGACACACCCAAAATAATGTTTAACCAAATATCTGGGCACCCTGTGGCCTAATCAAGTTGACACAAAATTAACCATCATACCTGCCTTTCCTGACACTCCGATAATTTGTACTATTTGTTAATCTTATACAAGACTCCTTTGTTCACATTCCTTCTATATTTGGTGTTAAAAAAACGTTAAAAGACAAAGAACTTTAATTTTGTGGAAGTGGAGTGCTTTTACCTTCTGAAAACATTTTAAAATTATATGCTAAGAGTCCAGTGAAAAATCAATTCAAAATAATCCCCACCCCTTTACACTGTTTCACCTTACCTGATTATTTTTTAAACTTAAAAAAAAATAGACTTTGGTTTTCAGAGCAGTTGTAGGGTCCCAGTAGAATCTGTGAAAGTTACAGACTTTTCCCATAATCCCTACCCCCCACCCCACAACCTCTCCCATTAGCAACATCCTGCACCAGTGTGATACATTTTTATAATCAGTGAACCTACAGAGACAAATTATTATCACCCTGAATCCATAGTTTACATTAGGGTTCACTCTTGGTATTATGTATTCTGTTGTTTTTGAGATGTATGACATGTACTTGCCATTACAGTATACAGAACAGTTTCATTGCCCTAAAAATCTTCTGTATTCCACTTGTTCATCCCTTTCTTCCTTCAGCCCCTGGCAACCACTGATCCTTTTTACTGTTCCCACAGATTTGTTTTTTCCAGAATGTCATGTCATTGGCATCATATAGTATGTAGCCTTTTTAGGTGGTCTCCTTTCACTTAGTAATACGCACTTAAGGCTCCTCTATGTCTTTTCATGGGTTGATGGTTAATGCCTGATTTATTTTTATCATGTAAAAAAAAAATTATAAATTTAACATTTAGCACTAGCTAATATAGTTTATCAATTTGATTCATGTTTGTTGACCATCTCTCCCACTAGAATGGAAGCTTCTGGAAGGTGAGGACTTTTATTAATCACTGTATCACAGTCCCTGTAAAAGAACTTAGTATATGATCAACTCTTATTGAATGAATGAATCAGACAAATCTTTTATAACTATAATCCTCTTATTTAGGGAATTGTTTCTGATGTGTACAATGTAAAAGTTAATCTGATACCACTGTTTGAATGGGATTTAAACTCTTAAGGGGTTTGAGTCCTTTTTTATTTGGATGTGGAACTAGAGACCTCATCAATGATTGATAAAATTGAAGAAATTATTGGTTTCTAGCAAAGTATTACTTTAATTTTTTTGTGCAGAAATGAAGTATGTAATGGAAACAGGAGTATTTCATTTTCTATCACCAGAAGTGATTCCCACCATCCCACCATATGGGATTTTGGCTTGGGAGGCAGGATTTCCATAACACACATGTAACCCTCTGCCTCTCCTCCCTGACTGTCTTCTTCCCACAGCCCACTGAGCCCGAAGGTTGGGCTTTTATTTTATGTCTCCTTCCTGTCTGCTGGGGACACCTGCCATGGCATGTCCTCTGTCCTAATTCCAGTGCTATGCCTTAGTCTAAACGCCTCAGCACAGAGTTCAGGGAGAAAAATGTTTGCCCATGAGGGAACATGCATACACTGGGAAGTACTTCAAAAACAACACTGTGTTATACGTGTACATCTTTGATTTGGTTTAATCAAAGTTGAGGTAATAGTACATATAATGCTGTTTCTTTTGTTTTAATTTAATATTTCTTGAAAATCTTTTCCATATTCGCAGACACACATCTACCTTACTCTTTTTTAAAAGTTACATAATACTCCATAAAAAACTAACTTTATTTAATCAGTCTCTTACTGAAGGATGTTTAAGTCATTTTCAGTCTTTTCTATATAAATAATGCTGTTGTGAACATTACACTATGGTTTTGGTTCTCTTGCATATTTGTGTGAGTATATCCTTTGGCTATATTTCTAGCAATGGAATTGCTATACAAACTGCTGTGTGCTTATAAGATTGTCTACAAAAGATCTAGCACTTTGTAGTTTTATCCACTGATAGCAAATTCATAGTTTTCTCTTTAGATTATAGCTCTTATAACTATAACTGTGTTGGTGATTAAGAGAGGATGAGATACATTTGGAAGAAAGAAAGGAAGAAACAGGAAGGGAAGAGATGAATCATTTGTTAAGTGAAAAGCACACTATTGGGGGTAGGCTTATGGAAGTAGGGGATCAAAGAGCCCTTGGTGGGAATTTCAGCTGTGCCATTTATTAACTATGGTACACATAATATGGTACAATGGCATGATGCTAAACGTTTAGCGTGTACTAGGCACTGAAGGAAATGCAAAAGAAAGCACTAGATTTTATTCCAGACTAGTTGGAAAAGCACAATAAGCCCCCTGGAAGCCATTAGGAAGCAATGAAGACCTTCAAAATCTCCAAGAGGATTTTGGAGAAACTCAGATCTACTTTAGAAATTATTTATGTGGATAATTTACATGGAGATATATATATATAAATATATATATATTTTTTACAATTTTATTTATTTATTTTTGGCTACACTGAGTCTTTGTTGCTGCGGTGATGTTCTCTAGTTGCGGCAAGTGGGGGCTACTCTTTGTTGCAAAGCTGAGGCTTCTCAGAAAGGTAGCTTTTTTTGTAGCAGAGCATGGGCTCTACAGATGTGGGCTTCAGTAGTTGCAGCTCATGGGCTCTAGAGCTCAGACTCAGTAGTTGTGGCACATGGACTTAGTTGCTCCACAGTGTATGGGGTCTTCCTGGACCAGGAGTTGAACCTGGGTCCTCTGCACTGGCAGGCAGATTCTTAACCACTGGGTCACCAGAGAAGTCCTACATGGATACTTTAAAAAAATCAGTTCTAATGAAATAATTTCTTTCTGGGAGTTTGATGCTTTTGAAGAATTTGCTTTAATTTCACATGACTCTCTTAAAAGCATCTCATAAGTCATATGACAGCATCCTATGTCAAGCTTTTTTTTCAGAAGTTCAACTATATGTTTGTCATGGTTTTTGTAGCGTCAATATTCTGAAATTCTTTAAAAATTATCATTGGTATCTGGGTTGAAGATTTGCTTCAGGGTGGAGCTGAGGTAGATTTGGTTCTTCCAGTGGGTTTCAAAGGGAAATTTTAGGCTTTTTTAAAGGATTATTTTGTAAAATGTCATAGTCTTATGTGTGTCTCCAGTTGAGGGTGCGGTGGTACCTGCCCTGGGTCAATAGAGGAAATGATGCAATAATGAAACTTAACTGCAGCACTGTCCTACTAGGGGATGGAAGAATAGTTACAGCTTTCCCCCAAACCTCGCCCTATTACATTAGGCCCTTTCACTGGTGATACTGTTGTTTGGGACCTTCTTCCCTCTCTCTTTCATTACTCATCTCTTAGTTTAAGAGTGAGTCAGACCTGATGTTAGCTTTCATTTGGGCTCTCACTACCCGTAGGACCTTAGGGTACTCTTTCATTCTGTGCTTGCTCATAGTCCAACAGAGAACAGTGTCTATAAATGAGCATTTTAATAAGCATTTCCAGAGATTCTGATATAGGAGGAAAGGTTGAGGACTTTCCAGGGAACTGAAATCTGGAGAAGTGGAGTAAGTTGCCTAAGATCACACGACTAACCGGTGGCAAAGTAAAAAATGGACCCAGAGTTTCCTGACTGCTGGTCTAGCATTTTGCCTATAAAATGGGGGGTGAGGGGATAGGAGAGGTCTCCTCTCCTGTTGTCTCCTGTCATAAATCAACTCAAACGATACTCTTCAGAAATACAGACCCACCATTTGGCTCCAAAGTGTACCTCCTTACCTGCTTCTCTTTCCTCCCAGTTCTTGCCAGTGTTGCTCCCTTCTTCAAGCTCCAGGTAAAATCTGGGTTCAATGGAGGTACCTTTTTCATGTCATCCCACATATATAATCTTTTGGAGGTCCTGTCAGTTTCCCTTTGTAAATAAATTCCAGATTTATTTACTACTGTCTCTTTCTCTACTGCTACCACCCTAGTCCAAATTTCCACCATCATTCACCTGGACCATAACTTTCTGTTTGGTCTCAGACAACTTTTCACAATGTGATTCTGTTCTCTCTCTACCACTTCATTAAAAACCTTCAGTGACTCTCCAGGGCTATTAGGTTGGAGGTACAACATGACATGACCTCCAATGCCCTGCAAGCTCTGGCTATTCAGGATTACCTTATACCATTCTCCTCTCTGTGCTCCTTCCAGTTTCCTGAATGTATCAGCTCCTCCCTACCACAGGCCCTTTTCACATGCTGCTCTTTTGCCTGGAAGAGATTATATATAATTTTAATTTCTTCTTCTTTTCCTGTTCAGTCAGTTCCTACTCAACTTTTAGATCTTAGCTCAAGGCTCCCTTTCCCAAGAAAACCTTTCCAAACTACTTCCAGTTACAGGCACTCCTGAACCATTCCTCTCCACATCCCTTGCCTCCACCTCCCTTCTCCCCCGCCCCATGTATGTTTATCAGTCTGTAATTCATCTACTCCTTGGTAGAATTGCTCGAGTAATTTCAATCCCCCCCTTATTATATAGTCTATGTGAGAAGATAAAACGACTGATTTTGTTCACTATTCTTCCCCCAGTGTCTAGCACAGTACCTGGCGCACAACAGGTCCTCAATAAAAATCTGTTTGATGAATGATGGCTCAGCAGTAAAGAATCCCCCTGCAATGCAGGAGATATGGGTTCAATCCCTAGGTCGGGAAGATCCCCTGGAGGAGGACACAGCAACTCACTCCAGTATTCTTGTCTGGGAAATCTCATGGACCAAGGAGACAGTCCATGGGGTCTCAAAAGAGTCGGACACAACGTAGTGACTAAACAACAATGAGTGAATGAAACTTATAGGCAGCTTTTCCTTAAATTTCCTCTGGATTTGTCTCATCTGGCTCAAGTCATCAAAGGCCTATCTTTCATGTACTTACATTAGGTTGGGCACATGTATATACACATGTGTATCTTTTATGTTCTCTTGAATGTAAGGTAGCCTATACATTCAATCTCAGCCATCTTCACTGATACTTTATAATCTGTCTCAAATATTAAATGACAGGGACCTTGTGACTGTAGGGAAGGGAAGTACTTTGTAAATTACCCTTCCTCTCTTTCTTTTACTGAGCTTCTGGGGAAGTCCCTTTGACCATGAAAGCTAGGGACAGAATCAGACTGGAGGCCACAGACTATCATGGTTTGCTTTAAAGCTTGAGCCCTAGGTAACTCAAGAAAAATAAGATGGAGATCTATGACCATTCATAGTCCACTGAATTACTTTACCTGTGGGAATAATGATATTAAGCTGCTCTCTGAGACTTTTTGGTTGATCATATCAAGGGTCTTATTGTCGTTCAATCCCTCAGCCATGTCCGACTCTGCAACCCCACGGACTGCAGCATGTTATGCTTCCTGCCCTTCACCAAACTCCTAGAGTTTGCTCAAACTCATGTTCATTGAGTTGGTAATGCCATCCAACCATCTCGTCTTCTGTCATACCCTTCTCCTCCTGCCTTCAATCTTTCCCAGCATCAGTGTCTTTTCCAATGAGTTGGCTCTGTGTATCAGGTGGCCAAAGTATTGGGGCTTCAGCTTCAGCATCAGTCCTTCTGTTATGTAGGTAGAATAGGGAAAAGGAGTCCAAAATGGCGATGGCTAAAAGACAAAGAAGGGAAAAGCCCGCGAAAATAGAACAAAAGAAGGTCCGAGGACCGGAGTGAGGACCTCAGGTAAAACAAACAACACTCCTGGCTGGCCCAATTTACATAGGACAGGCCCAGGGAAAGATAAACATATAAAAAGAGGAGCCAAGGCTAGCGCTCTCTCTCTCCTTCTCTCTCTCTCTCTCTCTCTCTCTCTCTCTCGCGTGCGCTGGGGTGCTCTTCTCCTCGTGTCTTTGGGTCTACGTGCCCTCACGCCTCAAAGGTGAATTTTCCTGCTATCTTCTAAATAAAATAGAGCTGTAACACTGAGCTGTAACACTGATCTGTCTAAGAGCTATAACATGGTCCTTTCGAGACCTGAGAGCTATAACACGGTCTATCCAAGACCTGAGAGCTGTGACATGCTGAGGGGGCTTTAATGTCTGTCACTCCAAATCTTTGTTGTGAGGAGACAAAGAACCGAGGAACATACACTCGCATGACACTTCCAGTGAATATTCAGGGTTGACGTCCTTTATGATTGACTGGTTTGACCTCCTTGCTGTCCAGTGGACTCTCAAGAGTCTTCTCCAACACCACAGTTTGAAAGCATCAATTCTTCAACTCTCAGCCTTCTTTGTTGCCCAACTCTCACATCCATACATGACAACTGGAAAAAACATATCTTTGACTATATGGAACTTTGTCAACAAAGTAATGTCTCTGTTTTTTAATATGCTGTCTAGGTTTGTCATAGCTTTTCTTCCAAGGAGAAAGCGTCTTTTGATTTCATGGATGCTGTAACTGTTCTCAGTGATTTTGGAGCCCAAGAAAGATAAAGTCTGTCAGTGTTTACTTTGTTTCCTCATCTATTTGCCATGAAGTGATGGGACCCAATGCCACAATCTAAGTTTTTTGAATGTTAGGTTTTAAGCCCGCTTTTTCCCTCTGCTCTTTCACTTTCATCAAGAGGCTCTTTAATTCCTCTTTCCTTTCTGTTGTAAGGGTAGTGTCATCTGCATATCTGAGGTTATTTATATTTCTTCTGGCAATCTTGATTTCAGCTTGTGCTTCATCCAGCCTGGCATTTTGCATGATGTACTCTACATATAAGTTAACAAGCAGGGTGACAATATACAGCCTTGATGTACTCCTGTCCCAATTTTGAACCAGTCTGTTGTTCCATGTTTGGTTCTAACTGTTGCTTCTTGACCTGTATACAAGTTTTTTGGGAGGCAGATAAGGTGGTTTGGTATTCCTGTCTCTAAGAATTTTCTGCAGTTTGTTGTGATCCACATAGTCAGGGGCTTTTGCATAGTCAATGAAGCAGATGTTTTTCTGGAATTCTCTTGCTTTTTCTATGATTCTATGGATGTTGGCAATTTAATCTCTGGTTCCTCTGCCTTTTCTAAATCCAGCTGTACATCTTGGTTCGCATACTGTTGAAGCCTAGCTTGGAGGATTTTGAGAATTACCTTGCTAGCACGTTGATATGAGTACAATTGTGTGGTAGTTTGAACACTCTTTGGCATTGCCCTTCTTTGGTATTGGAATGAAAACTGACCTTTTCTAGTCCTGTGGCCACTGCTGAATTTTTCAAATTTGCTGGCATATTGAGTGCAACACTTTAACAGCATCCTCTTTTAGCATTTGAAATAGCTCAGCTGGAATTCTATCACCTCCACTTGCTTTGTTCATAGTGATGCTTCTTAAGGCCCACTTGACTTTGCACTTCAGGATATCTGGTTCTAGGTGAGTGGTCACACCATTGTGGTTATCTGGGTCATTGAGATCTTTTTGTATAGTTCTGTGTATTCTTGCCACCTCTTCTTAATAGCTTCTGCTTCTGTTAGATCCATACCATTTCTGTCCTTTAGGATGCCCATCTTTGCATGAAATGTTCCCTTGATATCTTTAATTTTCTTGAAGTGATCTCTAGTCTTTCCCACTTTATTTTTTCCTCTATTCTAGTTCCTTTATGCCAAAAATTCTATTATTTTCCTCTATTTCTTTGTATTGTTCACTTAGGAAGGCTTTCTTATCTCCCTTTGCTATTCTTTGGAACTCTGCATTCAGATGGGTAAGGGTCTTATACTATTACAAATCATGATTGCAAGTTGCTTTAGACTATTATTTATACCCAGAGAAGATCTAAAATTGGTATATGGTTGGGCTCTGGAGTGTAGGACACTTCACCAAGTATATGTTCATCAGGTCAAACAAAGTATTGGCTTGAGGCAGAGACTTATCGATTCTGAGATCTTCCCTGGGGCATCTGGGAGTTTCCCCAAGAGCCAAAGTTGACATTGTGAAGCTAGGGATTATTTGAAATTATTTGAGATAAGCACTCTGCACTTAGTGCTTTAGTAAATGTTAGCCATTCTTTCATTCTTGTAGAGAACAAATAGACACTTACATTTTATTTGAGGGAAGAAATAACATGCATAGCTCTTCTTTTCCCTAAGGGACAGGTCCTTTGGAATCTGTCTACTTGTTTATTAAGAAACTCCAATGGTCTGTCATACTTAAAAAAATGCGATCCTAATAGAAGTATCTATGACACACTTTCAAGTGTTGACAAAGAGGAAGCTTTTTCTGAGTACCTTTTGTTGTATAACCGCTGAATTCTGGCCCCAGCTGAGAATTAGTCATGAAACAGGTCTCCTATTGCAACTTTTACCACACTTTTCCTTATGCACCTTATCACATGTGTTATTATTTGTGGGTTTTTTTGTATCTTTTTTTTGTTTGTTTTTAAGCTGACTTCTGTCATTTCTACTAGGCTTCTGTGGTGCTCCGAGCAGGAATCTCTATTTTGATGACTTCTGTCTGCATGCATAGGACCTAGTGCATAGGGCATAAAGAGGAAAGAAGAGTGCTCTCATTCAGAAGTCTTTTCTGTATCTCTCAGCCTGCATATCGTCTTAACCCTTTTCCCCTCGCATATAAATGGGAATGTACTGTATGTTTTAAATTCCTTTTCTTTTTAAAGGTAGATTTGTTTTGGAGACATCAGAATTAGTATGGTAGATTGAACACATAATTTTTCTGCCTTCCAAAACTCTGCTAAAACTATGGAAAGGGATTTTCTTTTAAGGCAAAATTTATAAAGATGGAGCAAATAGAAGAGAAATCAAAAACTCAACATTTTGGGAGAAGTACAGGTGGAACAGTGGCAACTGATGCAGAGACCCAGGAAAGGTGAATGTTATACTCGCCATGGAGAAAACTGAGAGCCACCTATTCTAACCTGGGGTGCTAAAAGGCTCAGCATCTGACAACTGGAACCAAGAGTATTAGGGTGATGAGAAGAGGGGAGTAAGAGATGTAAGGATCAGGTTATTTGGGCTGGAAACACAAGGCACAGGTGAGGGCTTGGATGCTGTACTGAAAATTGGAATTAAACACATAATAATGAAACACAGAATAATACATATGTATACTGATGGGAATCATATCTATGCAAAGCAGAAAGACTTAAAGATACAGACACTGTATTGCCCAGATCATTTTGCAGTGAAGCTCAAAGTCCTTGAGTAAGCCCATGCTCAAGCTTAAAGCTTTTGATCAGTCCTTTCTCCACGTGCTTTTAAATATAAGCAGACAAGCAGCCTTGTGAGGACAGTATTTAACATGAGAAGTTCAAAATAAACAGAAAAGCAACTTGTAAGAAACAGGTTGTGCAGTTAAAAGAAAACCTGACATTAATATCCTCAGGGAAACATTCCTTCTGTAAAAGAAGAACAGGATGGAAATGCTTGGAAACGAAAATATCCCTGGATGTTGGAAACATATCAGGAATGAAAAACTCAAAAAAAAAGGGGTGGATAAAATGTTGAGGGAACTCCTAGAAAGTAGAGTAAAAAGCAAAGAGTTGAAAATAAAGAGAAGAAAACTAGAGGATGAGTCCAGGAGATCCAACAACCCAATAAAAGTTCCAGAAAGAGATAGCAGAGACCATGGAGGGGAGAAAAGTTTTCACAACTAAAGGACATGATTTTTGAGATTAAAAAGACCCACTGATTGCCCAGTGCAATGGATGAAAAAATACCTTCAACATAATTATGAAATTTCATTACCTTGCGAATTTGGAAGATTCTGCAAGCTCCCAGAGAGAAAAAAATCAGGTCACATACAAATGATCAGCAATCAAAGGGCTTTGAACTTCTCAACAGAAACACTAGAAGCTAGAAAGCCATGGACAGTACTTGTGATAATATGAAGAACATTTGTTTTCAACCTAGGTTTCTATAGCAAGTCAAACTATGAGTCAAGTGAAAAGGTGAAAAAAAGATACTTTCAGAGAAGCAAATGTTAAAAAGCTGCAAAAAGTCTCCCTTCTCAGGAAGCTTCTCAAGGATCACTCCATATTAATTAGTAAATAAGCCAAGAAAGAGGAAGATATGGAATACAGACGATCAATCACTGTGGAGAAGGGAAGGGAATCTCCTGGAAAGTGGTGAAGGGAGATCTCAGGATTACAATTATGCATGAGATGTAGAGGGCAATCAGTAAAGATTGGAATAGCATGACGCAGGAGATGGCTTGAGAGCTGCCATTACCAAGTCTTTTGCTTTTGTATCAGTCCTTAAAAAAAAGTTATAGGTATATATATATTATAATATATATATTAATTATATATAATTAATATATATATTTACACACACATATATATTATCATGGTAAAAGTCATGTAACAAAAATTTACCATCTTGGCCATTTTAAAGTGTACAGTTCAGTGATGTTAAGTATCTCACACTGTTGTGAAGTAGAGCTCCACAATGTTTTCATCTTACAAAACTGAAAGTCCATACTCGTTAAACAACAACTCCTCTACCCACCTTCCCCCACTATTCTACTTTCTGTTTCTGCTAATTCAACTACTTTTGGGACCTCATGTAACTGAAACCAAGGAGTATTTTTCTTCTGTGCCTGGCTTTGATTATTTAGCTTAATGCTCTCAAAGTTCATCCATGTTGTAGCATGTGGCAAGATTTCCTTCCTTAAGACTGAATAATATTCTATTGTATGTTTATACCATATTTGGTTTATTCATTCATTCATTGATCCACATTTGAGTGGCTTCCATTTCTTGATTCATATGAATAGTTTGCTATCAACATCGAAATACAAATATTTCTTTGAGACTGTGCTTTCAATTCTTTGTGATATATGCTTAGAAGTGGGACTTCTGGATCATATAATAGTTCTAGATTTTTAATTTTTTGAGGAAGTGCCATATTACTTTCCATCCCATTTTATAGCCCCAAAGAGTGCACAAGGCTCTAATTTCTCCATATCCTTGCTGACTCTTGTTATTTCCTTCCTTCTTTCTCCTTTTCTTTTTTTCTCTTTCTTTCTCCCTCCCTCCTTTCTCTCTCTCTTTTTTCTTTCTAGTAGCCATCCTAATGGGTATGAAGTGATATCTCATTGTGTTTTTTATTTACATTTCTCTGGTGATTAGTGATGTTGAGCATCTTTTCATCTGGACCATTTGTATATCATCTTTGTAAAATGTCTATTCACGTCCCTTGCCATATAGTGTATATATAAGGATCCAACTTTACTCTTTTGAATGTGGATATTCAGTGTTCCCAGCACCATTTGCAGAAGCAATTGTCCTTTCCTCATTTAGTGGTCTTGGTACTATTATAAAGATCATTTGAAGTTTGTTTTTGAGCTCTCTGTTCTATTTCATTAATCTGTATATCTATGTCAGCACCATGTTGTTTTGTTTACTGTAGCTTTATAATGTTTTGAAATCAGAATGTGTGAGTCTTCTGAATTTGTTGTTTTTAAAAAACATTATTTTGGCTATTCAGGGTCCCTTGAGATTCCATATGAATTTAAGGATAAATTTTTGCATTTTTCAAAAAATGCTATTGGGATTTTATAGGGATTGCACTAAATCTGAAGATTGCTTTGGGTAGTCTGAACATTGTACTAGTTTTTTTTTTTTTTAAACTGTATAAAACTACGAGAAGATGAGTTACTAAAAAGAACTATAAAGTGAGAAAGTAAAAGCTTTATGGGAGACCATTGTGAACTGATAGATTCCCTGCTGGGACTGACCAGTAGAACATTGTACTGAAAGGCTTTTGGACAGTGTGGAAGAGTTAGTCTAGTAATTATAAAGATAATCAAGATAATAAGAAAAAAGGTGATTATTAAGGAAAAAGATTAAAAAAAAAAGATAGGAAGCATTATCACAGCACATTATAGTGCTTGACTGTGATTAATGTTTTCATAGGTATATAATATTAATATTGAATATTTAGTCAGTCAAAAAGTATGATGTGAGTGAAGTTGTGAGAGAGAAAGCACAGTAATAGAAGATGTAGACCTTTATCTGCCCGCAATAGGAAGTCATTAATGGATCAAAATACACCAGTGTCTTTGATTGTATAGAGCCAAGCTATCTGATATGATGATCACTAGCCACATGTGGCTATTAAGCACTGGAAATGTGACTTATCCAAATTGAGATATGCTGTTAGTGTGAGCTACAGGCTGAATTCTGAAGACTTAGTACAAAAAAGTAATGTAAAATATCTCATTAAGAATTTTTATATTGATTACATGTTGCAATGATAATATTTTGAATTGCTGTTGTTGCTGTTCAGTTGCTCAGTTGTGTTCAACTCTTTGTAATCCCATGGACTGCAGCACATCAGGCCTCCCTGTCCTTTACCATCTCCTGGAGCTTGCTCAAACTCATGTCCATTGAGTTGGTGATGGCATCCAACCATCTTATCCTCTGTTGTCCCCTTCTCCTCCTGCCCTCAATCTTTCCCAGCATCAGAGTCTCTTCTAATGAGTCAACTCTTCACATCAGGTGGCCAAAATATTGGAGCTTCAACTTCCCCGTCAGTCCTTCCAGTGACTATTCAGGATTGTTTACCTTTAGGATTGACTGGTTTAATCTCCTTGCAGTCCAAGGGACTCTCAAGAGTCTTCTCCAACACCACAGTCCAAAAGCAACAATTCTTTGACACTCAGCCTCCTTAATGGTCCAACTCTCACATCTGTACATGACTACTGGAAAAACCATAGCTTTGACTAGACGGACCTTTGTCGGCAAAGTGGTATCTCTGCTTTTTAATTCGCTGTCTAGGTTTGTCATAGCTTTTCTTTCAAGGAGCAAGCGTCTTTTAATTTCTTGGCTGCAATCATCATCTGCAGTGATTTTGGGACTCAAGAAAATAAAGGCTGTCACTGTTGCCATTGTTTCCCCATCTGTTTGCCATGAAGTGATGGGACTGGATGCCGTGATCTTCATTTTTTGACTATTGAGTTTTAAGCCAACTTTTTCACTCTCCTCTTTCACTTTCATCAAGAGGCTCTTTAGTTCTTCACTTTCTGCCATTAAGGTGATGTCATCTGCATATCTGAGGTTGTTGATATTTCTCCTGGCAATCTTGATTCCAGCTTATGCTTCATCCAGCCTGGGATTTTGCATGATGTACACTGCAAATCAGTTAAATGAGCAGGGTAACAATATACAGCCTTGATGTACTCCTTTCCCAATTTTGAACCAGTCCGTTGTTCCATGCCCAGTTCTAACTGTTGCTTCTTGACGTGTATGGGTTTCTTGGGAAGCAGATATGGTTGTCTGGTATTCCCATCTGTTTAAGAATTTGCCACAGTTTGTTGTGATCCACACAGTCAAACGGGCTTTGGTGTAGTCAATGAAGCAGAAGTAGGTATTTTTCTGATATTCTTTTGCTTTTTCTATGATCCAACGGATGTTGATAATTTAATCTCTGGCTCCTCTGCATTTTCTAAATCCAGCTTGAACATCTGGAAGTTCTCGGTTCACATACTGTTGAAGCAGCTTGGAGAATTTTGAGCATTATTTTGCTAGCCTGTGAAATGAGTGCAATTGTGTGGTAGTTTGAACATTCTTTGGCATTGCCTTTCTTTGGGATTGGAATGAAAACTTTGGAATGAAAACTGATCTCTTCCAGTCCTGTGGCCACTGCTGAATTTTCCAAATTTGCTGACATATTGAGTGTAACACTTTAACAGCACCACCTTTTAGGATTTGAAATAGCTCAGCTATATAATTTGAATATATTGAGTTAAATGATGTTGTTAAAATTAATTTCATTTATTTTTTATTAACTTTTTAAAAAGTGTGGCTACAGGAATTTATTTTTTTTTTTTAGTGTTTCTATTTCACTTTATTTATTTATTTTTTTAATTTAAATTTATTTATTTTAATTAGAGGCTAATTACTTTACAATATTGTATTGGTTCTGCCACACATCAACATGAATCCACCATGGGCGTACATGTGTTCCCCCAGCTACAGGAATTTAAGATGACACATGTGACTTGCATTATATTTCTGGTGGGGAGCACTGGTTTAGAAATAAGATAATGTGTAAATGTCAGAAGAACCAGCTAAGACAGTGAGAAGTGATTGTCTCTGGGGAAGGAACTTGGGAAACTGGGGAGGTGTGGAATATGAAATTACTGTTTTTGGTTTTAAGCTTTTTATTGTAATTTGGCTTTTAAAATGAGTGCATATATGACTGTTAAATACAATTTAACTAAACTATTTGGCTAGTTTCCTTTTTAAATATTTGTTTATCTGATCTTTTAGGAATTGCATAATAGTCCACTATAAGAAGTTACAGTAATTGCTATAATTAGTCTTTTTTTTTTTTTTTACAGATACTTAAGTTGTTACTAGAGTTTGGTTTTTTGCTATTTCAGACATCACTTTAGTGAATATTCTAAATGTAGATCTTTGTCATATTATATCTGTAAGATGAATATCCAGAAGTGGGCTTCTTGGGCAAAGGGAATGTGCACTTTAAAGTTTTGATAGGCATCAAATTTCTTTTCTGAGAATTTATACTAGCGTATACTTCCACTAACAATACCAGCATCCCCACACTTTGATCAAAATGGAAATTATCCAGTTTCTTAGACCTTGTTCTCTTTTTATTATTTGTGATGTTGAGCATCATGTGTGTGTTTTCACTCTGATGTTCTTTGCTCATTTTTGTTTGGGGTTGTGTCTTTTTCTACATGATCTGTAAGAGTGGATAGAGCCTTTCTAAATGGATTCTGAGGGCTATTGTACATGGGAAAGATGTTTGTCCCCCTAAAAGAAGAACCAATCCACAAGTATCTGATGAGGGACAGCTTAGAATGTCTCTGTTGATGACATTTCATATTTGGCAAAAAAAACCACAAACAGCCATTTAAATAATAGAACCACATGTATCCCAGAAACAAAAACAACCAACCAACTTTGCTAAAATTATTAGGGTAATAAAAGATTGTTTTGAGGGAGAAAGTAATTTTGTGGTAAGAATAAGATAGATTTTTTTTTGATCTGTGCTACCTCTTTTCTGCTTTATTTATTTAACTTGAGTTCTGTGTTTCCATAATTTTTTCTCAACCCTACCCATATAAAAGTATTATCATTCAGTCTGAATATTTACACATACATACTCTGTTTAAAAAAACAAACTATGAAATGGTTTTCTCCCTCCATATTATTCTAACCCTTTGCTCTCCAGAAGACAGCCCTCAAGAGCACAGGCTGCTATGAAGACAGAGTTCCAACCCTTGGAGATATGCATGGTCTATTGAATTCCATTAGAAGCACGCACACAGGTTAATAGTCATTATTCTGCCAGGAGAAATAGTTGTTTCTGATATAGCAGCAACTAGTGGTAATCTAACTAAATAACTTCTCTTTCCCCCAATTTAATAGTAAACTATTTGCATAAAAATGAAGAAGAAAAATGTATTGAGGGTGGAGAGGTATGTGATAGATGTATGTAAGGTGTGACTCAACACAGAGAGTTATTAGCTTAAAGTCTAAAAATAATTGTTTCTCCACTTGTTTTTTTTTAATGTAGGCATCTTTTAAAATTTTTTATTTATTTTGGCCATGCTGTGCAGCATGTGGGATCTTTGTTCCCCAACTGGGGATCCAGTCTGTGCCCCCTGCAGTAGAAGCAGGGAGTCTTAACCACTGGACCACCAGGGAATTCCCTCCACTTATTTTTCTTATTTTTGGTTCTCTCCATACAGAACCAAAAGCCCCAGGTAATGTCAGAAAGTACATGTCTTTGTCACTAGGGTGTTTCTCCTCAGCCACCCCAAACTTTTTGCATCCTCCTGCTCTTAAACATCGCTCAGGGAGGGAGGGCTCTATGACCATCCTCAGAAGACTATGTGAGAATCAAACCCTCCTATAAGTCAGAAAGTTCTTGCTTCATTTAGCTAGGATCATTTCATCTTCCATCCCTTATGGATATGCAGAGATAGCAGATTCCTAATCTAACAGCTTCTTATATCACTTCTATCCTGGCTTCTTCCTCTGTGATACATTTTTTTTCTCTACATGCTTGAATCCTTGAATAATTTCAAAACTCCTTTCTGACTTCTCTTTCCATATGACACCAAAATTATTTTCTTTTACGGTTGATATTTGCAGCTGAGCATGTAGTTATTTTCATGTAACTTGTGGTAGAAAGTGAAAGTGGTGATGGTGTTTTGGCTTTGCTGAAAGGCTACATCATTTTCTCTCCTGCTTCTAGCCTCCAAACTTCAGTTTCAGCCACCAGTAATAAACCTGCTTCTACGGCTTAGAGTACAAATTCAACACAATTTATGAGCTCCTGCATTGTGCCAGAATCCTTTTTCTCAGGGAACATTCCCAACTTGAATAATTCACTGTTACAACAGTGTTCTCTGAAGTTCTGTCAGAATTCTAGGCATCAGAGTTTTGGAGGGAAATCTGGCAGAGAGAGCCCATCCAGGCACATGGAGGAACCTCTGCCTCTAATCTCTCTGAAGACAGATAAAAGGCCTATTGAGACTGAAGGATCATAGACCATGGCATTAGAGCTTGATATAATTTACTATGCAGTTAACTCCAGCATAATTATGTACAACATGTTGTCAAAGGTCTACAGTAGGGTACTGATCCCAACTTCCCTTCCTCCTGCCTTAAGGCATTGGTGAACCTACTTCTTATCTGAGGACGGATATGGGAAGTAGTTCCTTCCTTCCAATTGGGCTTAGATCTCTGTATTCTTGTGCTATGCCAGTCACGGTAAGGGTGACCAAGCCCTTGAATGAAGAATCTTATTCTCATGCTCTGTTTTTGTGCTCTTTCAAAGTTCTTTCTACGTTGCCAACTATCAAAGGAGTGTGTGGTAAGCCTATTGCTTGTCAGTTTTTACTGAGAAATAACTTCTCCTTCTCTCTTTATAGATGGCCTTGTTTTGTGCTATACTCTTTTCCTTTGATAATCTGACACTGCATTCTGTACATTCCCCTTGGCTGGAAAAGTTATTTCATGATTTCTTCCCCCTTTTTCTTAAGAATGAGAGTTGTCTCTCTTATTTACAGAACATGTTCAATAGAGAAAATTTGGAATACACCAAAAAGCATAAGGGAGAAATGATTCATAATTTTACTATCCGGAAGTCATCATTATTAGTATATTAGAATATATACACATACATATATATGTATTTTAATTTATATTACAGAATAACTATCTGTGCTTTCTGTACAGTTTTTTATTAATAGATTTTATTAGTTCAATTTTATGGACATAGATTATTTTCATTTTTTCTATCATATATGTTGCCATGCACATGATTGCACAGACCTCTTTATGCTCACTTGACATTTTCTTTAGAATGAAATCCTAGAAGTGAAATTGTAGCATGAAAGGTCATGTACATTTTAAGGCTTTTGATAAATATTGCTGCATCCACCGTAATAAAGGTGATACTGGTTTGCTGTCCCACCAGCAGTATTTGGAAATGTTCATTGTTAAGACTGTGCTCAATAGCAGGTACTTAACTCTTTAATCTTTTTCAATTTGATAAGTATAAATAGTATCTCAATATTTACTGTGAAATTTCTTTGATTATAAGTCTGAATATATATATATATATATATTTCATGGTCAGCTATATTTTTTTGTGATTTGCTTTTTGGATCTTTGCTCCTTTGTTTTGTTCATCTGTCTGTTATTTCTTTGTGTTGATAAATAAACTCCATTAACCCCCTGGCAACATGTTGTTTGTTGTTGTTTAGTCACCATGTCGTGTCTGACTCTTTGCCACCCCATGGACTGCAGCACGCCAGGCTCCTCTGTTCTCCACTACCTCCCAGAGTTTGCTCAGACTTACATCCATTGAGTTGGTGATGCTGTCTAACCATCTTATCCTCAGCCATCCCCTTCTCCTTTTGCCTCCAATCTTTCCCAGTATCAGGGTCTTTTCCAATGAGTCAGCTCTTCGCATCAGGTGGCCAAAGGATTGGAGCTTCAGCTCAGCATCAGTCCTTCTGATGAATATTCAGGGTTGATTTCCTGTAGGATAGACTGGTTTGATCTCCTTGCAGTCCAAGGGACTGTCAAGAGTCTTCTCCAACACCACAGTTTGAAAGCAAAGTTCAGCACTCAGCCTTCTTTATGGTCCACCTCTCACATCCGTACTTGACTAAAGGGAAAACCATAGCTTTGACGATATGGACCTTTGTCAGGCAGAGTGGTTATTAGTCTGGAGCCAGACTGCCTGAGCCTGTATCCCATTCTACCTTTCTCACTGGCTATATAACCCTGGTACATTACTTAGCCTCTGTGCATCAGTTTTCTCCTCTGTAAAATGAAGATTCATGTTGATCCCAGGTGGTTGTGTAAGGATTAAATAAATTAACATATGGAAAGCACTTAAAACCATGGCATATAATAATTACTAAATAAGTATGTTATTATATGGAGAAGGAAATGGCAACCCACTCCAGTGTTCTTGCCTGGAGAATCCCATGGATGGAGAAGCCTGGTAGGCTGCAGTCCATGGGGTCGCACAGAGTTGGACACGACTGAAGCAACTTAGCAGCAGCAGCAGCATGTTATTATAATTACTTAAGATACTCTTTATAAGAATATTGATCCTTTATTATGTGTGTTTCAAAATAGCGTCCCTTATTTTTTTTTAAATTGTTATATGGTTTTTTATCTATGAAATTCTATACATCAAATTTGTCAATTTTTTCCCTTTCTAGCTTCTACCATGATATAATACATAGAAAGTCCTTCCTTATTCCAGTATTCTGTAAATATCACCATATTTTCATTCAGGACTTTACTCTCTCACTTGTTTCATTAAAATATTTTAAACTATGTAACCTACATGGTGGAGAAGGCAATGGCACCCTACTCCAGTACTCTTGCCTGGAAAATCCCATGGACGGAGGAGCCTGGTAGGCTGCAGTCCATGGGGTCGCTGAGAGTCAGATATGACTGAGCGACTTCACTTTCACTTTCCACTTTCATGCATTGGAGAAGGAAATGGCAACCCACTCCAGCGTTCTTGCCTAGAGAATCCCAGGGATGGGGGAGCCTTGTGGGCTGCCTTCTATGGGGTCGCACAGAGTCAGACACGACTGAAGCGACTTAGCAGCAGCAGCAGCAGCAGCAACCTACATGGAATTAATTTTGGTAAATAGAGTGAGGTAAGATACTAAGATAATAATATTAATTATCCTGATCTCTTATTTTCCTATATATTTGAAACATCAATACCACCTTTATGATGAATCATCATGTATGAGTATTCCTACATTCTTGTTAGTTTCTAGACTTTTTATTCCATCTCACTGAGTTTGCTATCTCTCCTATTACTAATGCCACATTGCTCAAATTATTGTAGTTTTAAATATATCTTATTTTCTGGCAGTGAAAGTGCCCTCTTTGTTATTTCTCTTTTTTATATTTCCTAGCTAACACATCTCATTAACTTTTGAATAACTTTTTCTAATTTCAAGAACTTTTCATAATTGAAATTTGAATTAAATGAGTGGTAGTTGCTCAGTTGTGTATAACTCTTTGCAACCCCATGGACTGTACCCTGCCAGTCTCCTTTGTCCATGGAATTCTCCAGGCAAGAATATTGGAGTGGGTTGCCATTTCTTCTCCAGTAATTTGAATTAAACATATAAATTATTGTGGAATGAGTTGACATTATTACAATGTTGACTTTTCTCATTCAATAACCTAATTTATATCTATGCAGTCCATGGGGTCGCTGAGGGTCAGACATGACTGAGCGACTTCACTTTCACTTTTCACTTTCATTCATTGGAGAAGGAAATGGCAACCCACTCCAGTGTTCTTTCCTGGAGAATCCCAGGGACGGGGAAGCCTGGTGGGCTGCCGTCTATGTGGTCACACAGAGTTGGAAACAACTGAAGTGACTTAGCAGCAGCAGCAAATATTTTACATATTTCAGTGAAATTTTATTTTGTTTTTCCAAGCCTGATTTTTAAAAATATTGTAGAAAAAAACCTGTACAATTGAAAAAAAAATATATAGGTCCTATGTATTTCCTTCTGGGGATACTCAGGTGGTGGTAGTGGTCAGAAATATGCCAGCCAATGCAGGAGACGTAAGAGACGCAGGTTTGATCCCTGGGTCAGGAAGATGCATGGAGGGCATGGCAACCCACTCTAGTATTCTAGCCTGGAGAGAATACCGTGTACAGAAGAGCCTGGCTGGCTACAGTCCACAGGGTCACACAGAATGGGCCATGACTAAAGTGACTTAGCATGCACGCATATTTCCTTTTAGATTAATTCCTGTGTATTTTATGTTTTTGTTGTGGTTTGGGAATGGAATATTTTCCCATTATATATAAAACTTGCTATTATTAAAATCTGCGTCATATATTGAGGAAAGTCTTTGTATATTTTATAACTGGTTGTCTTACCAAACTGTCCTATTTATACTAATAGATGTTGTTATTTGATATGACTTTTCTAGGAATCATGTCATTCAAATGATATTTTTGTGGCTTTTTTTTAAAGTTGAAGGATAATTGCTTTACAATGTTGTGTTGGTTTCTGCTGTAAAACAATGCAAGTCAGCTGTAATGATATGTCTATCCCCTCCCTCCCTGCTCCATCCCACTGTTCTAGGTTGTCTCAGAGTGCCAGGCTGGGCTCCCTGTGTTACACTGTAGCTTCCCGCTAGGTATCTCTTTTGCACATGATAGCGTATGTATGTCAATACTACTTTCTCAGTTCGTTCTGCCCTCTTCTTCCTGTGCTGTGTCCTCAAGACCATTGTCTACATCTGTATTTCTGTTCTTTCCCTCAAATAGCTCATGAGCACAATTTTTCTAGATTTCATATATATGTGTTAATATACAATATGTTTTTCTCTTTCTGACTTACTTTACTCTGTGTAACAGGCTCTAGGTTCATCCACCTTACTACAGTTGACTCAAATTTGTTCCTTTCTATGGCTGAGTAAGATTCCGTTGTATATAGGTACCACATCTTCTTTATCCCTTCATCTGTTGGGTGAAGGGATGTTCATCTGTTGATGGACATCTAGGTTGCTTCCATGTCCTGGTTATTGTAAATAGTGCTGCAGTGAACACTGGGGTACATATATAATTTTGAATTGTGGTTTTCTCAGGGTTTATGCCCAGGAGTGGGATTGCTGAGTCACATGGTAGTTTTATTCCTAGTTTGTTAAGGAATCTCCAGACTGTTCTCCATAGTGGCTGTATCAATTTACATTCCCACCAACAGTGCAAAAGCGTTCCTTTTTCCCCACATCCTCTCCAGAATTTATTGTTTATAGGTTTTTTTTTTTTTTATGATGGCCACTGTGATTGGTGTGAGGTGATACCTCATTGTAGTTTTTATTTGCCATTATCTAATAATGAGCGATGTTGAGCATCTCTTTATGTGTTTATTGGTCATCTGTATGTCTTCTTTGGAGCAATGTCTGTTTAGGTCTCTGCCCGTTTTTTGATCGGGCTGTTTGTTTTTCTGATAATTGAGCTATGTGGCTTCTTTTGTGGCACTCCTTTTCTTTTTTTTTCCTGTAATTACTAGCCAAACTTCTAGAATATTAAGTACTTGTATGGTTCTGAGCATTCTTGTCTAAATTCACTTTTTACTGGGAATATTGGCTGTTGATTGGAGCTAAGAATGCCATGTTTGGAGTTATAACTAAGATCAGATTTTTCCCTGAGCAAAGTCACTAAGACCTATCACATCTGTGATAGAACCATTCTACATCTCCTGTGGTTATAATCATTCAAGGATGGAACTGTTTACTATTTTGTGTCCAGGATGACTTAATCTGCATGTATTATATGATTTCATTCTCCTAACAGACCTATGAAATAGATATTGTTATCTGTATTTTTCACATGAGGAAGCCAGACTTCAGACAAATAAGTTGTGTAATCCTGAGCCATACAGTCACCCATGACAACAGTGCATCTGAACTAATTCTATTTGTTTTTTCCCCCTGGTATTTCACAAAGTGATAGAAATAATGGGAGTTACAAATTTAATTACTCTGTGAAATCCAAAAGAATCCAAAAGGGATATCAAGAAATATAGATTAGATCAGATCAGATCAGTCACTCAGTCATGTCCAACTCTTTGCGACCCCATGAATCGCAGCACGCCAGGCCTCCCTGTCCATCACCAGCTCCCGGAGTTCACTCAGACTCATGTCCATCAAGTCAGTGATGCCATCCAGCCATCTCATCCTCTGTCGTCCCCTTCTCCTCCTGCCCCCAATCCCTCCCAGCATCAGAGTCTTTTCCAATGAGTCAACTCTTCGAGTGAGGTGGCCAAAGTACTGGAGTTTCAGCTTTAGCATCATTCCTCCCAAAGAAATCCCAGGGCTGATCTCCTTCAGAATGGACTGGTTGGATCTCCTTGCAGTCCAAGGGACTCTCAAGAGTCTTCTCCAACACCACAGTTCAAAAGCATCAATTCTTTGGCGCTCAGTCTTCTTCACAGTCCAACTCTCACATCCATACATGACCACAGGAAAAACCATAGCCTTGACTAGACGAACCTTTGTTGGCAAAGTAATATCTCTGCTTTTGAACATGCTATCTAGGTTGGCCATAACTTTCCTTCCAAGGAGTAAACGTCTTTTAATTTCATGCTTGCAGTCACCATCTGCAGTGATTTTGGAGCCCCAAAAAATAAAGTCTGACACTGTTTCCACTGTTTCCCCATCTACTTCCCATGAAGTGATGGGACCAGATGCCATGATCTTCATTTTCTGAATGTTGAGCTTTAAGCCAACTTTTTCACTCTCCACTTTCACCTTCATCAAGAGGCTCTTCAGTTCCTCTTCACTTTCTGCCATAAGGGTGGTGTCATCTGCATATCTGAGGTTATTGATATTTCTCCTGGCAATCTTAATTCCAGCTTGTGTTTCTTCCAGCCCAGCGTTTCTCATGATGTACTCTGCATATAAGTTAAATAAACAGGGTGACAATGTACAGCCTTGACATACTCCTTTTCCTATTTGGAACCAGTCTGTTGTTCCATGTCTAGTTCTAACTGTTGCTTCCTGACCTGCATACAGGTTTATCAAGAGGCAGATCAGGTGGTCTGGTATTCCCATCTCTTTTAGAATTTTCCAGTTTATTGTGGTCCACACAGTCAAAGGCTTTGGCATAGTCAATAAAGCAGAAATAGATGTTTTTCTGGAACTCTCTTGCTTTTTCAGTGATCCAGCGGATGCTGGCAATTTGATCTCTGGTTCCTCTGCCTTTTCTAAAACCAGCTTGAACATCAGGAAGTTCACGGTTCACATATTGCTGAAGCCTGGCTTGGAGAATTTTAAGCATTACTTTACTAACGTGTGAGATGAGTGCAATTGTGCAGTAGTTTGAGCATTCTTTGGCATTGCCTTTCTTTGGGATTGGAATGAAAACTGACCTTTTCCAGTCCTGTGGCCACTGCTGAGTTTTCCAAATTTGCTGGCGTATTGAGTGCAGCACTTTCACAACATCATCTTTCAGGATTTGGAATAGCTCAACTGGAATTCTATCACCTCCACTAGCTTTGTTCGTAGTGATGCTTCCTAAGGCCCACTTGACTTCACATTCCAGGATGTCTGGCCCTAGGTCAGTGATCACACCATCATGATTATCTGGGTCATGAAGATCTTTTTTGTACAGTTCTTCTGTGTATTCTTGCCATCTCTTCTTAATATCTTCTGCTTCTGTTAGGTCCATACCATTTCTGTCCTTTATCGAGCCCATCTTTGCATGAAATGTTCCTTTGGTATCTCTGATTTTCTTGAAGAGATCTCTAGTCTTTCCCATTCTGTTGTTTTCCTCTGTTTCTTTGCATTGATCACTGAAGAAGGCTTTCTTATCTCTTCTTGCTATTCTATATATATATATATACACACACATTTATATATATATATATGTTTTTATTTATATATATATGTATTTCCCTGGAGAAGGGAATGGCAACCCACTCCAGTATTCTTGCCTGGAGAATCCAATGGACAGAGGAGCCTAGCAGGCTTCAGTCCATGGGGTCACAAAGAGTCAGACACGACTGTGTGACTACCACTACCACATATGTATTTAGAGAGTGAGAGTCTTTGTAGCTCTCAAATTTTAATATTCATAAGAATCATCTGGAGTGCCTTTAAAAGTACAAATTCTTCAGCTCTACTCTTCAGAAATTCCAATTTCTATGGTTTGGGCTGGCCCCGGGCCCAGGGATCTTTAGTTTTGAAAGAGGAGGTTTATATATCCCCCTTTAAGAAATAATATTTTAACTGTATAATGAAGCACATTATGTCAGCCATTCATATTTCATAACTGCTTGGGATGTAGAAATTCTGGTCAGAGCTAATGTAACATAGAACTCTCTGATGGCTATTCTGAGGTTCTGTTCTTGCACAGTGCAGTCCTCCTGGATCAATCATTCAATAATTTTTTATTTTCAGATTATGTTATAAAGATTAATGACTATATCTTCAGTTTAATCAGAAACAAATGTTTTGCTTTTATATCCAAGTCACATTTACTCTACTGGCATTAAGCAAACACAGATTGGTTACATGTGAAATTATTAACCTCTTATCTTAATTACTGAATCTTACCTGTGCTATTTTGGACTACAGTTTTCCTTTTAGAGAATAGATTTTACATACATGTTAGGTCAGGTTTATCTTCCCCATACATATTTCATATTTTCAAACACTAAATGAACGCTCTCACAGTTTCTAAGATTATGGATAGGAACTGATTTTATTATAGTTTTTGGAAAGCAGCCCTCAGCTGTTTAGGTGATGCATCATGAAATGGTAATTTTATTTACCTCAAAGGACATGTTATTTAAGAAAAATCTGCAAACATGGTGTATCTTAATTCACAGAAGCTGGAAAGCAGGATATATCTGGTAGAAAAGCGGCTGTGAGATCAACCCCTTACACAGTTCCCAGCTGTCAAGGGGCTAGAACAACTGTGACTGAGCCTTTTCAAGACCCCTGGATACTGATGCATTGATCCAGATATTCTTACCAGGTGGATGCCTATGTGGTACAACTCCAGCTTCCCAAATAACTCTTGGGTACGGGGGCTTTGGAGGCTAAAACTTGCCATTAGAGATAAGTTTTTCCTTATTAGATAGGCTTCTTTTCACAATTCCCTGGGGAGATGGTTTGATTAGTCTTTAATTCCTTGATTTATTAGAATGATTTCTGCCCTGATGAGACCACCAGAGAGAAAGTTGGGGAGAGATGAGGAGCTGTAGAGGGGGGAGAGCCTGGAAGAAGTATGAGCAGACCATTCTGGGCCCTGGCTAGTCTCTACTGGCCAGCTTCTTGGGAACTGCTGTCTCCTCTGCTTGCTTACTTGACCCTGCCATTCTGTGTCCCCTGAACCAGATGGGTATTTCTGAGAGATTTATCTGAAGTCGCAGAAGAAACCCTTACAGGTTGATTAATCTTCTGTTTTCTTCTTGGGCATGTGCAGATTCTAATTTCCACCAGAGCTCACTTGGGAACTCAGAGGAATACATTTTGCAAAGGGGGCAAGTGTGATGCTGCTGCTGCTTTAGGTGTCACACTCTGATACAGTAAAATTTGAGGGCACTCCACCCAGGATAAAATAACATTGAATATTAATGTGATTGTTAATGGGTTCCCATCTTCCTTTCAACCCTGCTTCCTAGGGATGGGCTCATTTTAGTTCTTATCTTTTGGGGAGGGTCTAGGAAGTTACTTCCTTCTGATCATTTGACACTTGATCAGTTCATTAAATTAGTCAGTTGCCTATACCTTGAATAAATACAAATATTTTTTCCATTTAAAAATATTTTTGAATTTTAAAATATTATTTTTCAGTAAATTTTCAGTTTCATAACAGCTAACTACAATTTGGGCTTCCCAGATGACTCAGTGGGAGACACAGATTCGATCCCTGGGTCAAAAACATACCCTGGAGGAGAAAATGGCAACCCACTCCAATTTTCTTGTCTGGAAAAGCTCATAGATAGAGGAGCCTGGTGGGCTCCAGTCAGTGGGGTTGCAAAGAGTTGGACATGACCAAGCAAGTAAACACATACACAACTGCAATTTACAGCATTAAAATTTTTGAATCCTGTTTATCCCACTATGTTGTATTACACTTAAAAAAATTCTAGCCTGAGGTTTTCTTTAATTTACATTCTTCCCTGCTGTCTTCCTTTCTTCCCTCCTTTGTTTCCTTTCTTCCTTTCATTCATTAAATATTCATTGCACCGACATTTAACAATCTAACAATCGTTGTCCTCTGGGAAATTTTCATTGGGATGGGGATTGAGGGGAGAGTCTTAGCTGGTTTGTTAGGGTTGCCTAGCACAGAGGGCTACTGAAGCAAAGAGAAAGTGACCTAACACCAACAATTCTTCCTTCCCTCCCAAGAAGGTAACACTAGCTTTCAACTTTTCATTTTCACTTAAAAACTCCATTTCTTGAAGAATGCCTTGCCCTAAATTAGTTTCTAAGTTTTTTCCCCTTTATTATCATTATCAAAAAACATTATTGAGTCACTTGAATGGTTTGCTGTCTTCTCAAGCTATTATCTATGCATCTCCTTGGCCACTTCCCCAAATGCTCTGATGTCTTTGACACCTGAAATTTTCCCTCCCGCCATCTTCTACGAAGAGCATCAATGACCATACAGCCGATCCTTCTAATGTTCCTTCTCTCGGAGACCTTCTCATTGCCAATGATCTTCACTTCTTTTCCATTTGAGCTTTCCACACCATTGGCCCCGGCTTTGAATTTTGCCATCAACAGGCCTGCTTCACCCATGAGGGCTTAAAACACTCCACACTAATAATGGATTCTGATCTCCCCACACTCCCTTTTTCATTATGTCAGCTATTAGATCTCATGGGGTCCTTCAGTTCCTTCCACTCCAAGTGAATCAGTCCTCTTATGATATTACTTTTTTTCCTGGGCATCATAGACCTCGTTGTGTATCCATCTGGTGTGTGTATATGTGTTTGTACACGAATACATGCTACATCTCTTCTGTTTTGGATTATGTATTTTTACTGATATAGAATTTATAAATACTACATTATATGCAGTAAAATGCACAAGTCTTAGATGTACAGTTTGAAGAATTTTTACATATGTATCTCCTATGTAACTACCACACAGATCAAGATATAGAACATTTCCATTACCCCATAGAATTCTGTCTGGCTTCTTTCCAGTTAATAACCACCCTTCACATGTAGCCACTATCATGACTTCTAATCAGCAGAGATCATATTCTGCCTATTCTTGAGCTTCCTATAAATGGAAAGGTTTCTGTTTCATAGAAATCGAAATTTAAGTAAATTGTCGGTCAACACATGGTGAGAATTGGAGTTTTAAGTGTGTTCCTTTAGCTTCCGACACACAGCTATTCTAATAAAGGGGGAATAAATCCATTTCCCCTTAAAAAAAATTCCTTTTAAAGGAATCCTATTCCTTTAAAACTTCCAATATAATAATGTACAAAGTATTATTGACCCAATTTGTCTAAGACCTTTGTTGTATGAAAGAAAAGATACAGTGTCAGGATCCCTGGTGGCTCAGATGGTAAAGCGTCTACCTGCAATGTGGGAGACCAGGGTTCGATTCCTGGGTTGGGAAGATCCCCTGGAGAATGAAATGGCAATCCACTCCAGCACTCTTGCCTGGAAAATCCCATGGACGGAGGAGCCTGATAGGCTACAGTCCATGGGGTCGCAAAGAGTTGGACACGACTGAGTGACTTCACAAGCAAGCAGGATCCAAAGGAGTCAACCACATTTATTGTTTGTCTCAATCTCTTTGTAATCTCCAGACAACTTTTATGTGTTCCTAGAAATCCACCCTGGGTCCTCTATTTCTCCTTCTCCACCTGCCTCCTGAGAAATCTGTATGCAGGTCAAGAAGCAACAGTTAGAACCAGACATGGAACAACAGACTGGTCCAGAATTCGGAAAGGAGTACGTCAAGGCTGTATATTGTCACCCTGCCTATTTAACTTCTATGCAGAGTATATCATGCGAAATGACAGGCTGGGTGAAGCCCAAGCTGGAATCAAGCTTGCCAGGAGAAATATCAACAACATCAGATATGCAGATGATAGCACTTTAATGGCAAAAAGAGAAGAGGAACAAAAGAGCCTCTTGATGAGGGTGAAAGAGGAGACTGAAAAAGCTGGCTTAAAACTAAGTGAAAAAGAACAAAAGAGCCTCTTGATGAAAGTGAAAGAAGAGAGTGAAAAAGCTCACTTAAAACTCAGCATTCGAAAAATGAAGATCATGGCATCCAGTCCCATCACTTCATGGCAGATAGATGGGGAAACAATGGAAACAGTGACAGATTTTATTTTCTTGGGCTCCAAAATCACTGCAGATAGTGACTGCAGCCATGAAATTAAAAGACGCTTGCTCCTTGGAAGAAAAGCTATGACAAGCCTAGGCAGCATATTAAAAAACAGAGACATTACTTTGCCAACAAAGTTCCTTATAGTCAAGACTATGGTTTTTCCAGTGGTCATGTATGGATGTGAGGGTTGGACCGTAAAGAAAGCTGAGTGCTGAAGAATTGATGCTTTTGAACTGTGGTGTTGGAGGAGACTCTTGAGAGTCTCTTGGACTGCAAGGAGATCCAACCAGTCAATCCTAAGGGAAATCAATCCTGAATATTCACAGGAAGGACTGATGCTGAAACTGAAACTCCAATACTTTGGCCACCTGATACGAAGAACTGGCTTATTAGAAAAGACCCTAATGCTGGGAAGGAGTGAAGGCAGGAGGAGAAGGGGATGACAGAGGATGAGATGGTTGGATGGCATCACCAACTAGATGGACATGAGTTTGAGCAAGCTTCAGGAGTTGGTGATGGACAGGGAAGCCTTTTGTGCTGCAGTCCGTGGGGTTGCAAAAATTTGGACATAACTGAGAGGCTGAACTGAACTGAATTGAACCACACAATCCCTGGGGAATTTCATCATCATCTGCTATGGCTCCAGCCGTCATCTCTATGGATGTGACTCCCACATACGTTCATCTCAACTGAAGCTTGGATTGAGACCTTTATCCTAGTCCCCTCATCCTGAATATCCCCATACACATGTTCCACAGGCATTGGCAAGCTAACTGGACTTGATTCTCCTTTTCTCCAAATCTGCTCCCCATACTGTATTTATTGATGAGGTGAATCTCCTATTACCCTCACTTAGGAGTTTCAACTCATCATATTCTCCGTGACCTGTCTCTTCCTCTTCATTTGCACTGTCATTGCCCTAGTTCAAGGCTTGCCATCTCCTGCTAGATCTTGCCTTAAAGCAGATCCTCATTTTGTTCCCCTTCATTTGTTACGCTCCTCCTGCCAGGGAGAATCTTTCATGAAAAAATATCTGATCATATCACTTTCTGATTCAAAATGGTTCAGTGACTTTCCATTTTGGCTTCTTAATCTGTCATGCAAGCCTTTCGTGGTTTGGTGTCTGCCTACTTGTCCAGATTTATCACCTTGCCACTCTCCCTTCACACTTTGGGCTCAGTAATGCCGAACTATTAGACATTCTCTGAATATACTCTATGCTGTGCCTTTGTGCTGCTATTCACTTCTCCTAAAATGCCCTCCTCCTCTTGGCTACCTGGGAAGAGTAGGGCAGCCTTGATGCCACTTAGTTCGTGAAGTTTTTCCTAATTCTCTACCCCATAGGGTCCTCAGCCCTACAGACACAGAAGGAAATGAATTCTGCAGACAACCTGAGTGAGCCTGAAAACAGCTCCAGGGAGGCAAGCATTTTCCTATATTGTAATTGTTTATATTCTCTATCTCCTAGTCATCTATCTGTACATTCCTAGAGGGTAGAGTCTCTTGTTCAGCTTTACACAGAAATGACTCACTATCATTTGTTAACAAACTATTCATTTGTTAAATGAATGAATGAAAAAAGAGTGTAGTAGTATGCTATGTACTTTGCAAATAAATTGGATACCACTTCTACCCTGTTTAGACTTACCTGTGGAAAAAATGATGAAGACTAGAAAGTCAAAAGACCAAGCAATAAATGGCTGTTCTTTGGAAAATACTTATCTTGGGTTTTTGAACAATAGGTTAAAAGGCATTATAAGTGCCCTTTAAGTGTGTGACGGGAGAGAGACTGTAGGAAATCACCTTCTTTTTCTGATTAGTCACTGGTACCTTCACAATAGGGGAGGCTAAGACTTCAGGACTTGGGGCTAGGGTGGTACAAGGAAAATCTTGAGAATGTGGGCAAAGGTTTTCCAGGAACCGGGTGGAAGAAGCTTCTATGCATGAGTAGAATGTTTCCAGGAAGACACTCGGAGAAGGAAATGGCAACCCACTCCAGTATTCTTGCCTGGAGAATCCTGTGGACAGAGGAGCCTGGTGGGCTGCTGTCTGTGGGGTCGCACAGAGTTGGACACGACAGAAGCGACTTAGCAGCAGCAGCAGGAAGACACTAAGAACAGATTTGCCTAAGCAGTGGCTGAGTGGACAGCACAGGAGTGAGATAAACAATGGGACAGTGAGAGATTCAGGGCACACTGACTAAAAGGCAGAGTCCAGGTTGCTTGGTCTCGTTCCTTTCAAGTGTGCTCAGACAGTCCTCTCTTGGGGATCATGTCCAAGTCATCTGTCAGTTGTAGGGGCTAATTGATTGTAACTGCCAACTGAGTACTGTCCTTTTCCCAGGGCCACTGAGGACAGATCCTAAGTCAGGAAAAGCTTTCTCTGCCCATCCACATATATTAACATACATACACTCACTTACTCTTTCAAAAAACTTACTGTGTTTCAACTGAGAAAAAAATGTGAAATCACAATATTTGAGACAGTTCTGGGGCATGTCATTTGGTGCCATCTCTAAGATTTTCATTCTTCTTTTCTGAAGTGTAGGCAGGTTAATGTGTAAAGGAACACATACGTTTATGCTTGTGTGTTCAGCTTGTATAAAGCACAAAGTTTAACTTTCTGATGGTACTGTTACCTTCCTATAAAAGAAGTAGTTGAGCATGGAAGAAGTTAAGTGACTTGCTTTTGATCACAGAATAACTTTGGACAAATTACTTAAAATTTCTAAGCCTGAGTTTTTTCACTTTCACAACAGAGATGATAATACTGTAATGGATATTAGTTATTGCTGCAAATTCTATTTGACTCCTCCCACCTTGAATAGCAATACCTTTTAAAAAAGAGAGTCAGAGTAGTTCTTGACCTTGGGTAGTTATTATTCCCCAGAGGTATTTAAAAATGTGTGGGGAATTCTTGATTGTCACAATAACTGCCAGAGATGCTGCTGACATTTAGTGAGATAGAACCACTTGACCATAGACTGGTTCTGATAGGTGCAAATCAGTCAGGATAAGCTTTCCCCTTTGCCCCAGTGAGGAATGGATATACTCACTACACTTAAGGGATTGCCTTCCAAGATGGAAAACTGACAGAGCCATAGGAATGGTTATAAAGGAACAGTAACAAGAGGCATCACTGGTAGCAGAGTTTGCCCCTTAATCATACCCTGACTTGTACTGTTTCTTCCTAATTCTGTTGAGTCCATCATATCCACTCCTACTGCCCTCAGGAACTCTCTGAGATACAGCTGGGCTAGATCAGCAATTTCTTAGAACCTCAAGGTTAGAAGGGCTCTTAAAGGTTATGAGATACCCTACCTTTCCATCAGTAGGTACAACAGTTCTGGGTACCACCTTTTTGAAGGGTCATGGTGATTTTCAACAGTAAACTTCTGCCTGTTCCCTAGAGGTGTTTGAAAATGTGACTGGGGGCATGGCGAGCATTTTGGGTTGTCATATGAGTAGGAGGCATCTAATGTATTTAGTGGGCAGTGACCATGGATTCTAAATGATCTCAAAGCACAGGAAAGTCCTATGCAGTGAAGAATTGTCCTGTTTTAAATCCAAATGATTGTTCCTTTAACAAACACTTCAAAAACTGGAGTTCATTCAAGGAAGAGTAACCAAAGTGATGATCACCAGTGGATAATTTTTATATGAGACATATTTCAATTCATTATAAAGAAGCTCTTTCTCTTTTTCTTCTTATACTCTTATTTTATCCCCATAAATATTAACAGTTAACAATTTCTCTATATATGTAAGAATATATACATTTATATGTTTTAAAGTTTTTAAACAAAAGATCATACTGTCCATTGTTCTGTAAATTGCTTTTTTGCTTTATAACATTGCTTGGATATATTTTCATATTGTCAGGTATAATAATGATAATGACTAATAATAAAAATTGCTAATTTTTATTTAATGCTAACTGTAAACCGTACACTGCCAAATTGTTTTATATAACTCATTTCATACACTAGTCCTTTGACATAGGTACTGCTATTAATCCCTGTGGCAGACTGACCCCAAAGTGTCCCCCCCCCCCACCACCACCATAATCTCTTGCTCTTGGTGTTCTCATCCTTGTACAGTCCCCTTCCCTTGAGTGTGGTTGGGATCTATGATTTGCTTCTAAGCAATAGAACATAGCAAAGGTGATGGATGTCATTCTCATGATTGCATAACATTATGTAAGTCTCTAGGCTTCCCAGGTGGCTCAGTGGGTAAAAGAATCTGCCTGCCAATACAGGAGATGTAGGAGACATGGGTTCAATCCTTGGGTCAGGAAGATCCCCTGGAGGAGGGCATGGCAATCCACTCCAGCATTCTTGCCTGGAGAATCCCATGGACAGAGGAGCCTGGTGGGCTAGTCCATGGGGTCACAAAGAATCGAACACAACTGAAGTGACTGAGCATGCACATAAGCACATGGAAGGCTCCATCTTGCTTTGGACACTGTTTGGGGACTTGGTGAAATAAGCAGCTATGTTGTGTGGAACTGAAGCTGCTTTCTAGAATCTGAGGACAACCTCTTAAGTCTGAAGGTGATCTCTAGATGACAGCCAATAAGAAATAGGGATCCTCAGTCATAGACATAAGGAAATGAATTCTGCAAATGACTTGAGCAAGCTTGAAATCAGATCCTTCCCCAGTTAAACTTCCAGATGAGAACACACCCCAGCGGACACCTTGATTGCAACTGTATGGGGCCCTGAGCAGAAGGCCCAGTTGAGTTGTGCCTGGACTCCTGATACATGGAAACTGTTCGATAATAAATTCATATTGTTTTAAGCCTCTGTGTGGTAATTTGTTGTAGAGCACAGGAAACAAATCCAACCCCATTTTACAGATGAGGAAACAGAGGCAGAGGAGCTATAACAACTTGCCTGAGGTCATGTAGTAGAAAAGCTGGTATATGATCCCTGGCTTTAAAGTTCATGCTCTGTAACAAGCTGTCACTCTGCTTGTCTGCCTCTATATAGACTACCTCATTGTTTTATACATCTGAAAGGTCTCCTATTACATGGATAAACTGACATTTATTTCTGCATATTCCTACCAATAGTCAGTTGGATTGTTTCCTATTTGTTTATTTATGTATTTGAATGAAAGATATGCTGTAATAGATATCTCTATTTCTTTGATCACTTTTACAAATATATCTTTTAAATAACTCTCAGCAATAGAGTTGCTGGATTAAAGATTATTTGTATTTAAAAATTTGATATGACCAGTTTTCCTCCAAAGAGATCATACCAATAGAATGGAACTTTCTGTCAAAATTGCCCAAAAATGGAATGGGAATGTTTGGGGGCAAAGATGGCAAATTGAACACACATTTCTAGTTCTTTCTTCCTTCCCAAACCACTAAAGCTAGAATAAACTGCTTTTTATGTTTTTTTAAGGTACAGACTGACAAACATGAGGGAATTAGAGAAGGAGTCCAAACGAAAATATCCTAAAGGTGGAAAGCATGTGGAAAAGTGGTAACCAACTTAGCAGACCTGGGAAAGGTGAATCCTATGCTGGTAGTGGGATCAGCTTTCTAAATTTCAGAATTCCCCAAAGACTTTGGAATTGGACCTAGAGTGACAGGGGAAGCATACAATGAGCTGACTGATGCTGTGAGGTAATTAAGAGTCTTGGACCCTTCTAACAATTCAGTGATGCTAGATCCCATCTCCACTCCAACCTCAATAGGAGCCTGGAGTCTATTTTTCTCCTCTGCAGATGATAAAACAGTCTTTGGACTGAGGACTCAAGCATAGTTGAGGGCAATGGCAGAGATAGTGCCCCAAAACACCCCTCAGATCTTAGAATTTTATCAGCTAGGACTCTAACTTTCAAACAAAAATATAGAAAAGTATGCTCTGCCATATCTGGTCAACTCAGGAAGAAATACTTAATGTTTCTGATGTTTAATAAAAACCCAGATAGATTAAAGTGAAACCCAAATTGGACAAAGCTCATTCAAAGGCCAGAGCTTCCAGTCAGTTTTTAAATTCCTATTTGATATAAGTAGACCTTCAAGGAATACCAGACTTCAAAGAACAGCCTCAAATGAGAGAGAGAGACCAAAAAGTCAAACAAACAACTGGAAACAGCTAATTCATAGAGGAAAAAAAGAGGTTATGCAAGAAAAAACTTCAAGATTAAAAAATTAACCAGAAAATAAAAATAGGATGCTAGAAAGAGCAAATTATAAAACACAAAAAGCTCTTAAGAAATTGATAAAATAACATAAAAATGAATATTTCAGTAGAAGGGTTGGAGGAAAATGTTGAGAAAACATCTCAGAAATTAGAATACAAAGAAATGAGATAGAAAACAAGGGAGAAAAGTAAAGATAAAATAATTAGAGGATCAATCCAGGAAGTGCAGTTTCTGAATGAGTGGCCAAAAGAGGGAACAGAACAAACCAAGGAGAGGAAACAAAATATATTTCCCAGAACTGAAAGGCATGAGTTTCCTGACTGGAATTCTCTATTGAGTGCCCAGCACAGTGCAAGGAAACAGACACACACCCAAGGCACAGCACTGTGAAACTTCTCAGTGCCCATCACTCAAGACAAGGAGACAATCTTAAAAGCTTCAAGGGAGACAAAACAAGTCATATACAAAGAACAGCTATCAGAATGACTTCTCTACAGCAGTGCTAGTATACAATTTAGAATCAGGTATGAGGTATAATCAAGATATATTTAGTCTTGAAAACATTAAAAAATTTTACCTCCCACACAACCTTTCTCAAGAAGCTACTGTGGAATGAGCACCTCTGAAACAATGGAGAAAACCAAATAAGAGAGAGACAGGACATACAGGAAATAGGAGAAAGGTGAAGGGACTCTCCAGGTGATGGTAAAGGAAGTTCTCAGATGCCAAGTGTGCACCTATGCATGTGAGTGTCTTGAGAGGAAATTTAGACATGTGACAGAAAATTGAGGGCTTGAATTACAGGTAAATACATAAGAAATTAAGCAAAGACAAAAGGTGAGTCTTTTTATTCATTCCAGAGGAATGAATGAAATACAAAGATGTGTAAGAAAGGAAAAATAATCATAGCTTAAATCCTGACTCAACTCTGAATAGTGTTTAGTTATAGTAAAGTGTGTTAGTCATTCAATTGTGCCACACTGTTTGTGACGCCATGGACTGCAGCCTACCAGGCTCCTCTGTCCGTGAGATTTTCCAGCCAAGGATACTGGAGTAGTTGGCCATTTCCTTCTCCAGGAGATCTTCCTGACATAGGGATTGAACCTTGGTCTCCTGCATTGCAGGCAGATTCTTTATGACTGAGATACTAGGGAAGAACTAGTTATAGTAATGTAAGCACTACGTGCTGATCTAACCACAATCACCACATAAACTATATTGGGGACTTCCCTGGTGGTCCAGTGGTTAAGAATCTGCCTGCCAATGCAGAGGACACAGTTTGGATTCCTGGTCCAGGAAGATTCCACATGCCATGGGGCAACTAAGCCCCTGTGCCCCAACTACTGGGCCCATGCTCTAGAGCCTGCATGCTGCAACAAGAGAGGCCACCGCAGTGAGAAGCCTGCACACATCAACTTGAGAGTAGCCCTCCAAATTTTCTAAAAGAATTACCTTAAAAAAATTGAAAGTGGATATCTCTAGTGAGGAGTTTCTGTTTTTCCTTAGCAAATCTTGTTGAACTCCTTAAATTGTATGCATGTATAACTTTGATTTTAAAAAAAATTTTTTTTTGATGTGTTGCCTCTGATATGTTCTTTATCTCTGATTTAGAGTGCTTCTTAGGAGGATGATGTAAAGATGATTCAAGCATCTTGAGGTTGATTGGATGAAATTTCTTTAGATTTGCTTCTAGACCTGGAGTTTGATGAACTAATGATTTTCTAATGGGACCATCTGTTTTCCAGAGTAGTTGATTTACCATTGAACTGCAGAAAAGTTCTTCCTTAAACTGAAACATAGCTTTGTATAATCTCTACTGTCAGATATAGTTTTACTACTTGGGGCACAAAGAACAAATCCCATCCCTTTTCTTTACCAGCCCCATTGAAACATGATTAAACTATCATCATTGAGAAACTATCCCTATTTCCCACCCCTACTGGCATGCTTTTTGGTCTTCTCACATCCTGTTCAACTTCCTGTGATTACATTCTACCTCTAAAGACGGTATGTGTGTGTGTGTGTGTGTGTGTGTATGTGTGTGTGTGTATTCGGAACAGAATATTCCCATTGTGGCCTGTTTGTTATAAAATGTTTCAACACTATACTGACCACCAAACACCTCCTCCTTGGATGTAAAAATTAGTGGTTAAGAGTAGACCTCATCTATAAAATGGGGACAAAGTCAGCATCTTCCTCATGTGAAAATTAAACAACATAAAATGTATGGCCAGCACAAAGACTGACACAAAGTAGGTGTTCAATGAATGTTAGCTATTAACTTTCCCCCTAGAATTATTCTATTAATGTAGCCCAAGACACCCATTAACAGAGGAATCAATCAAACAACAAATATTTACTGATTTCCTATTCTGTGCTAGATGCTGGGAATGAGGAGAATGAGACCATCCTCTTATCTGGAGGAGTCAGTAGTCCCTCACCATGTTGATTTATTATATTAACTAAGAACTAAAATCCTTTACATTTGTTTTATCTTTTCATTTTGAAAAAAGTGTACTTAAATTTTTTTTAATCAAAGTTATATATGCCCATATAAAAAGTTGAATAGAATTGACAAATTTATAACAAAACAATGGTTCCCTGCATCAGTCCTCACACTCCTCCAGGGCCTCTTTCCAGAGGCAACCAGTTGTCATTTTTTTAGGCATTTCTTCTGGAATACACATCTTGGTGCTTCCAAATAATATGCCTGAATTATACTGTCTTAAAATGTGACTTTTAGACATTTTCTGTCGCCTTTTGTGTTAAGAGTTGGATAAGCATCCAACTGTCTTATACCCCATTCCTCTCTGTACCTGTGCCCCATGCTCCTAAGATAATACACCTTGCTTAAATCAACGTATGCACTTATGTCACTTGTTAAGGAAATACAATTTACAGTTGAGCATTGTGGACTCTGGTTGTTTCTTTTCTCCTTATTTTTCCTGAAATTAAGAGTTGCCTTTCCTCCCATTTGTGTAATTTTCTTTGTACGACCCTCTAATAGACACACCTGATAGATACAGGTCAACCACCATTAGGTAACCTACCGATGTCTGTCTTTCTCTTGAATAGAGCCTTTCCACTCCTCCAGCCTTGTCCTGGGGTAAGAGCTCTCTACACTGTTGCAGAGCTGTCACCCTGGGACTTCCCTTCACCATCAATCTTGGAATTCCCTGTTTTTCTCCTGAGTTGGATTTCTTATCTCTTCCTCTTTCTTGGTTTACTCTTTTGTTTTGATGGAGAACATCCTCTTGGAGTCAAGGCAAAAAAAGGGTCTTTTCTTTGTTCCAGTGTTGTGAAATTTCACAGTAATGTTCCTGGCCATAAGCCTATTTTCATCCATTATACTGGGCCATCAGTGGTCCTTTCAGGAAATCTGGATGCTCATATCTTCTGAGAAATTTTCTTAAATTATTTTATGGATGATTTCCTCCCCTTGGTTTTCTGTTCCCTCTTTCTGAAACAGTTGTTAATCAGATTTCCTTCTTTTGAGTTTTTCATTATTACCATTAATGTTTATTAATTTCTAATGCTTCTGTTTTTTGGCAAACTAAATGTTCCTTTTTAAGATTCCTATTCTTGTTTTAAGGGTGTAGCATTGTCACATATTTAATAATACTTTAAAGTTTATTTTAATTTCTGTATATATATTTTTTCTTCCAAATTGCTTTTATCTGATAGTTTTGTTCTTTGCTTTTCTTATTCTAGGCCTTCCTTAGATATATGGTAACCCTTGGATGTCCACTCAAGATTAGTGAACCAAAAAGCTAATTGGAAGCTCTGAGTTTATAGACAGGGCTTGTTGATTTTGAGATTCCTACTATGTGATCTGGAAGCACTATTTTAGGAAACCTCTGATTAACTTTTTTCTGGACATTTTAGGGACTGGTCATACTCTCCAGAAAAACTTTTCTTACCTCCTCCAAGGTTACAAGTATGCTGCCTGTGTCCTGGTACCCCATTGAGGAAATAGGGCTGGGGAAGGAGAGCTGGGAGTTAGACAGCATTTTAGGATCACCAAATGCCCTAGTTTCTGGTACTGTTCCCAAACATACAACCAGGCCAGTTGACCTCCAAGCCAGAGTTTCTTCAAAGAATAAACATTCTGTCTTCCAGGGCTGTGGAAGAGCAGGGTGTAGACCCAGTGGTATAGAGCAGGAAAGGCTTGTGTGTGTGTTGTGTGTGTTTAGTTGCTAAATCGTGTTTGACTCTTTTTTTCTTAAATCATGGACTGTAGCCTGCCAGGTTCCCCTATCCATGGGATTCTCCAGGCAAGAATACTGGAATGGATTGCCATTTCCTTCTCCATGGGATCTTCCTGACCCAGGGATCAAACCTATGTCTCCTGCATTGCAGGTGGATTCTTTACCACTGAGCCACCAGGAGGGTTTAGAAGGCTCTAATTGCTTCTCAAATGGCCTCCACTCATCTCTTCTTAGGTCTGATTGCTTTGCTGTAACCCCCAATTTATGAAGTCTCTGGGACTGCTAGTTCTCAAGCCTTTTGAGGATTCTACACTGTAAATTCCATTGGTTTTCAGGTTTTGTTTTGTTTTTTGTTTCAAGTTATTATAGATTTAGAACTCAACATTCTATGATGTGCTCTATTACTTCAGTACTAACTACATAAGAGCTACATTGTTTGTCAGGATGATACTCTTTATTCCCCGCTTTATTCCCCGCTCCTTCCCTTTTGCCCTTCTTTCTCATCTGCCTCTCTTTCTCTATTTTCTTTATTTTCCCTTTCTGGATATTAACCCTTTGGGATCTATCCTCTGTTTTTTTAAAGAAAAAAAATTTTTTTTTTCTCTAGTCAACTTCTTTCTCTTTTTCCCTATTCTTTCTGGGAGATTTATTCATCTTTATGATTTAACCCTTCCATGGAGCTTTTCATCTCTGCTATCATATTTAGAATTCCTAAGAGCTCTCTTTTAAAAAAAAATAGTATCTTGTTAAATGAGTATATCTTTTATCTCGCTAAGGAAGTTGATATTAACTTAAAACCTTTTTTTCCCCTACTCCTTGTAATTTTATTTCCCCTGAATTTCTTCTTCCTGTTAGTTTGTTTCAGTCTGTTTCTTTCAAAGGTGTGGCTTTTCTCAAATGTCTTTGTCACTTATTTTTAGGGGAGGCACTGCAACGCTGACTGGAAGTTTTGTGTAAGTAGGGTTTAACAGCGGGCAGGCTTTTCTGAAGAGAGATCTGGCAGGGCTCTCAATTTTTCCATTGGAGGACCTTTAAATGTATGCAGGAGTGGAGACAGATTTCTCTTGGGATATTCAGTTTCCCCAGGGAGGAGTTGTCCAATCTGTTGCCTGGAGGATGTAAACTTGCCTTGCAAGTATTCTGATAGCTGAACCATTGAAAAGGGTTGGTCCAAGAGGTGCTGTCGGGGAGTGCGTGCGTGTGTACCTGCATGAGTACCTCATCATCCATTGTAACCTTCTCATTTAATCTCCCCGCTCCTGTTGGCATTTCATTCTGCCCACACCTGTGGCTCAAGTCCCGTGGGAGGCAGATTCCGTTGGCTGCTTAGGGGTTTTTTCCTTAATCTTTTTTTTTTTTTTGTAATGCTATTTTAATGGGTTTTGGAAGAATAAACAGAAGAACTGGAATATATGTTCCACTTTTACATTTATTCTCACCTGCCCTGACTGAGTCATGTCTTCTCCCTAAAGTTGTTTCTGTAATTGTTTACAAGGAACCCTACTCCCTTGAATCTTGTTTAATCCAAAAGGGCACCCTGGGGTTTTAATTCTGCCATTTACTATAAGAGTGGGGAGTACTTGGCTGTTGGGCTAGGCTCCCTTCTGCAGGGTAGCTATGGGCAAGAGAAAGGAGACTGCTATGAGGAACAAGCGTGCACGCTACATGTGCACTTAGGCACTAACGATGTGGTAGCGCCCAATCTGATGTGTATGTTGAACTCACACAGCATATGCTCTCCTTTAGCACAGGCTCCCTGCACTGTTTGTGCACCTCTCAGAAGCTGTGGTAGGGCCCTTGTTGTGTGCTTCACTCTGCAGTTCCTCCCAGAGATTGCCAGTTGCTCCCTCATCCTGGAGCAGGGTTTATTAAGAAAGCTTGGTTGGTGCAACTTTTCCTTTTTAAGTTCTTGCATGCAGCTGATGCTCTAACAAAAGGTCACAATCTATTAATAATTAATATAGAGCAGACCATAGTAAATCTGACAGTTCAAACTGGGCAAAGCCATTGCTTTTGGAATGGAAATAGAATTCTATTTAAAAGGCTTAAAAACAGACAATCAAAAAACTGAAAGAACAGATGGCTTCCAGGCTCTATTTGGACATTTTGGAATTTAATGACTAACTACATTGAAAAGTCTTTCCTACCTAGTCACCATGCAAGAGATACCCATAAAACAGTTCTGTATTAGCCTACCTTTGAGTTACACCATAATTTTGCAAGTAATGAAATGACTTTAAAAGACTGCCCAATAAATCACATTAAAGCATAAAGATGGTTTTCACTAATTCAGACTGGCCATCATCTTGTTAGTTCGAAATGATCCATATTATTAAGGAGATGCTAAGGTTTTCTTTTGAATAACACTGCTGCTGCTGCTAAGTCGCTTCAGTCGTGTCTGACTCTGTGCGACCCCATAGACGGCAGCCCACCAGGCCACGCCGTCCCTGGGATTCTCCAGGCAAGAACACTGGATTGGGTTGCCATTTCCTCCTCCAATGCATGAAAGTGAAAAGTGAAAGTGAAGGCATTCAGTTGTGTCCGACTCTTAGCGACTCCATGGACTGCAGCCTACCAGGCTCCTCCGTCCATGGGATTTTCCAGGCAAGATAACACAGGACACTTTAATGGAGCATGAGGAATTTGTTTCCTGTTACGGCCAAGGGCCCACATTTGATGTCAGGGCCAAGCTGGGGTATTTCGAGGTGGGGCAGGACTAGCATTCTGGTTAAAGTTGGCATTGAGTCCTCCGCTGTCTTCTGCATCTCCTTTGTGTGTCCGCCACTCTCCATCGACAGGACGGGAGGAAATGAAACACTACTTGTCATGACCTTAGGTGTATTTAGAAACGTCTTCTGAGAGAATGGCTTTCAACTGGGAGTAGAATGCTTGTGACCCAGAAGTTGTGTAGGTGGAATGTGGAATTTTTATAACAGTTCCTAAGAAGCAAGCATATTTTCACCCTATGATTAGTTGCAAGCATGCTAGGCATTATTATTAACTTTGTAAATGTTCAATGGATTTTTTTTTAACTTGTGTCAATGACATTTATAGAATTCATTTTCAGTGTTTTATTTATCTGTGTTGTGGTTTAGCCTTAAGGTAGTATTGCATTGCAAAATTTAACTACTATGACATAATCATTTGCTAATATGTTTTCTAGACATAAGAATAAAATTTACTCCCAATAATAGTATAGCAATGATTAATGTCCTTAAAACATTTACCTTTTAAATAAAGGTAAGAGTAACATCAGAATGCATGTTAATATGTAATTTCTTCTCAAAAGAAGTGAATCTTTAACCACAGTGAGACAGAGTTACTTTATGGAAGTATTGGTGGGATGTAAGATACAAAAATATTGAGTTCCACTTCTAAGTGACTGAGCAAAATAGGATCCAGGGCTGACTCACAACTGCCTGAAGTCAGCTTTCAGAGCTTCCCTAGCTGCGGATGTCTTTGGTGGCACTGGAGAGGAGCAAGTAAAGCAGCAAGGATCCTATAGTCTGGGAAATGCTGTGCTTACTTATTTTTCTTTTTGTAAGCATTTATCATGGAAAATTTCAGGCATACACAAAAACAGAGAGACTCATATAAACAGAGAGACTCATATAACAAACCACCATTGCAAAAATTTATTTTTAACCTAATGTCTTCGACCTCATTTGGGAAAAAACATAGTGGTAAATATAGGAAGTTCGTCCAAGCCTGGTGGAAACTAAAAACCATGGCAAGGACAGACATATTTCCTTAGCTACACAGGTCTACTCCTTCTCCAGTGAATACCAGCATAATTTAAATGTCATTTTTAACAATGAAAACACTTTCTGAATTTTTGACAGTAACATATTTCTTAGGAATCACATGGATTTGATAGGGTTCAGGGCAGGCTCATGGGAACAGATCTGGGTATCTGTCCAAGGTCAGGTATAAGAGGAATCAATAGTAATAGAAGCAGCAGGAGAGACAAGTGCTGAAGAGGCATTATCACAAGACCACAGTGGCCTGAAGAAAGCTATCAGATGAGGGACATGCTTGATTCATGGGCTTTAGAAGTACAGGTGACCTCTGGTACCCGAGAGCAGGTTGTGCCTCCAAATCCCCATTCACCTTTTGTTCCACCACAGCAGGTGAGCATTCCAGGGAGAAGACGCAGAACATTCCTTTTTCAGAGGAATGCCACTGTTCAATTTACCACTTGGAAAGCCCTAAAACCCCCCAGGGCCTTCCAAAATAGATGGGATTAGTCAGTAGTGACATTTACAGGTTTGTTTTTTTTTTCCCCCTCATTCCCCCTTTTCTCAAGAATGACAAAAGTTTTTCTTCTGTCTACTTAGTAAACTTATCTCCCTAGAGGATTTTCACCTTGTGAAAGAAAAGTGTGGTTAAATTCTATACTAGATTTACTGGATCTTATTGCAAAATGAAAATATCTAAATTGCTCCAGCTAGTTTAGGGAGGTATTTCAACTATGCTGATAATGGAAAGGGCTAAATGGAAGCTATAAATTGGGGGAAATTAATGAATTAGTACTGAAAATTTGAAATTTCTCAGCCCTCCATTTGGATAGTGACTGCTCTCCACACAGTAGAAACCAAGGAAACATTTATATAAATACTGCAAAATTCCTTTCTAATCACAGTGGTAGATGTCCAGGACTCACAGTCTGCTTTGTAGACTGATGAAATGTAACCATACATGTCAGGGAACAGGGATGTACTAATAGAAAAAGGAACCTAATGAGAGGTACCAGTTGCCAAGGGTAAGGCCTGGCTGCCCGTTCATTCACTCATTAGTTCATTCATTCATTCATTCACTCACTCATCTTCCTTCTCTCCCACTGCAAGGCCTTTGGTCTCATGAATGCTCCTAGGAGATTTGCCTCCTATTCTTCCTTTAGCTCTCAGCCAAACTTTACTTCCTCTGGAATACCGCCTGAGCCCCTTTACCTCCACCTCCACCTAACAGGTGGGTTAGGTTCTTACTGAACTGCTCCCTGTGGTGTATAACAGATACTCAGTAAATATTTATTAAGTGAATGAATAAGCTAATCCTTCATCCAAGTATTCTTTGTCTCCTCACTAGGCAAGACTTTACTAAACAATAGCTATGGAAGAACCCTGGCCAGGTGAGCAAGTCCTTTTACATCTGAGGATTCAAACAAGTCAGGACCCACCTTCTTCAAAACTGGAGGGAGCTGAGCATGAGATGGTTTTCAGCCTGAGTCTATGGGTGGAAGTTTATGGAATTAACCAGAATGGGCAGAGAGATAAGAAACAGTCAAAACTAAATTTATACTTGTGCCAAGTTCATGTGACTCTTAGAATTTGAAATATCATTTTTCTGGTAAGGAAACTGTGGCCTGGAAGACTTAGTTAATGAGTAAGTTACTTACTTGGTGAAGTTGGTTCTCTGACGTTTGTTTGAATTTACTAAAAGTTGTTGTGGATTGAAGTATAGGAACCTGCAGTATGTTTTGGTGCCTTGGGTTTGAAGGGAACATGTTATTTCTGGAGAAGTGGAAGGACTCAGAGTAGTAGACCCAGAGGAAACATCTGGAAGAGAAAGGGAAGCTCTCAGAGTCTCAGGGTTCTTCTACCCTGGGAGGGTGGTGACCCAGCGGGTACCAGCAACTCTACCAGGAGAGTATTCTGAGAGAGGGTTGTTTCTTCAGCAGTTGATTTTAGCTACTGCAGAGTTTTACCAGAAAGTAGACTTCTTTCATGGCAGTGTAGAAACTTCGGGGTGGTTCCAGTTCCTAAACATTTCTTCTGTTTAATTTAGCTGTTCTATTTAATAGACCATCAATTGTATATTTTCTGAATAACTGTACCTTATCTGTAGGGTTTTCGTGGTTACAAAGCCCTTTCCCATACACTAGATTCCTTGGTCCCGTTACACTCCTGTGAAGAAACTAAGACTGGAGACCGTGAGGTTTGACCAAGAGGCACATGGCAGGTGAGTGGAGAACAGTTGCTTGAACCAGGTTCCTGACTCGGGTCCTATACTGCGTACCACATGTGGCTCACACAAAAGGAAGTGTTCCTCTGGCGGCCTGGAGTCGCGTAGCAAAGAGTGACAGGGGCTTTGAACGCACTCAGATTTTACTTAGTCTATATGCTGTTTTTCTCAGAGGCATGTTTACCTACTTTTCTTCTTACCACATGCCACAGCAGAGGGTGGCAGAGGTGAGCAACAATTTATAAGTATGATGCTTGATAGTAGTCGATGGCACAGTATTTACAATCTGGTAGACACCAAAACTTTCACATGCATCCATTCATTTCATCACACAATAAGTCTGTGAGACAGGTACTGTAATTATCCCAAATTTACAAACGTGGTAACAGGCAGAGAGGTAAAGAAAATTAAGGTCTCAGAGTGAGTTTAGTGTCTGACATTTGTCTTCTTAATCACCAGTTTTTTGTTTTAACCTACTGACCTTTTACCTATGAGATTATTAAACCATTTGAGTACAAAGGAAAGGCCTCAGTATTGCATTGTAGAAAATACTCTGAAAAAGTTACTTTTCTTTCTAAAGTAATTATCTAGAAAATTACACTCCCTGAAAAGATGATGCATAAGCACAGCACAACACTCAAAACTAGTAAGAAATGTGTAAAACAGTTGGTCTCCTTTCATCCAGCATCTGCTCTGTTTCCCTCTCTGGAGGCATCTGCTGTTAACAGTTTCTGATGTTGAAAATGATGTTTGGAGATTCACGTTCTCATTAGTGATTGAAGTAGAGAGAAATGATGCAGCAGCGGCCCCACCTCTGGCCTCAGCTGTGTCCTCTGTCAGGACTGAGGTACCTTGGGGCTGCTTGCAAACTGGCAGGCCGCCAGCCAGAAGTCAGAGGGCGGGCGAAGTGAGGAACTCTGGGAAAGATGAGTGCCTCTGGGGAGAAGGAGCTTGGCCCCACATCAAAGCTCTTAGGCTTAATTGGGGGGTGAGGGGGATTCTGAGGAAGCAGTGGTGATTTCCTCGGCTCCCGTGGCAGATCCTCTCGCAAAGTCTTTTCTGAGTCCTTAGGTTTGGAGGGAACCCAGTGGGTTGAGGTAAAGCTTGCAAGGGCTGCTTCTTTGAATATTCTGGGAAACACTGAGCACCACATGGGGACTTCTCCATCACAACAAGTCTCAATAAGGAGGAAAACATTCTTCCTCAACTCAGCATAGATCACCAGAGGGTGCTGGCACCTCTGAGTTCCCAGGGAGTGGCAACGCAGGGTCACTGAGGCAGTAAGGCCTTGAGACGGCACGGGCGTGTTAGAGGTAGGCTTTTTAGGTCAGCCTGTCTTAGGGGCTCCAGAACTAGAGAGGGACGAAATGGCAGGCTCAACTCTACCAAATGGTAGCTGCCTATGATGAGTACTTATGGGATAAAAATGTTTGCTGATTCTTCTGATTCTTTGTTATTTTCCTTTCCTGAATTGGCCCTTTTTCTTCCCCTTTCCTGTCCAGTTCCTGCTTATCATTTAAGATGTGGTCAGGCAACCCCTTCTCTATTACCCCTACCCCAGCCCCAACCCCTGGCCCTGTATATCTGTCATTACCTGACTTGTATTAAAATGATCTGCTAATGGGTCAGTCCGAGACCATGAACTTCTATTTAGGGTTGGTTTGGGTCAGTTTTGTAGTCTGAGTGCCTGGATTCTGAAAAATATGTTGAGGAAGTGTAGAGTTCGTGTATGATGCTCTGAACTATGCCTGGGGTGCCATTCCTCCTTCCAGAATATCCCTCTCTGACGGTTTGGGCCAGCGAATGAGTTAATTTTTCCTAGCTTGACAGACAAAAGAATTTGCCTTTAGGTTGAAAATGGGGCTAAGATGTTTGCTAAACTGTTAAATGATTTTGGTTTACAAATGAGCATATTTGGAATAGACCACACTGGAAAATGGGCTACATTAACACATCACATAACCATTTAATTATCTTAGATAGTCATCAAAGTACTGACTGTATTGCTCAAGTTTGGGTCACTGGGAAAAAAAAAAACCCAATTGAGAAATCCCATCCTGTTTCTGTGAGGGAAATACTCTATGAGTGTCTGTTGAGGTGGTCTGAAGAAAGACTCCACATTTTTATTTGTTCCTACCTCATGGTTTGTCTTTTTTTTTTCTTTCTTTTTTCCTATGTCTTTCTATATTCCAGATGTGGTTCTTTAAATGATTTGACTTGGAGGCAAGATTGGGATATAGGTCAGTGTGGAGGTTGATAAGTAAATGCCTAATTGTTCCTAAGTGACGAAGGGAAATAGATAGTAACTAGTATATTTCTGGCTTGTAGCCCTTTCTGTCTCTTTAGAAGATTGTCAGGGACATAGGAAAAGAAAAAAGTCTGAATTCTCTGAGTAGGTTCTGCTTTATATAGTTTCAAGTAAATGAACTAAATCTCTGCTTTAAGGCTGCAAGTCTAGGAGGGAAGGCAAAAAAAGAGAAAAGACTGCAAATCTACATGTGATGGATGGTGCAAGCTGAAGGTTTACTCTCTGTAAAAGTGGTAATTTCCCCATTCCAAAGGCAAGGAGACAGGAATGGGAGGGGTGGGTGGGGGAATCAATGTGTAGGTCAAAAATTTGAATTTTAAGTGCAATCTTCTTAGTCATCACTTTCATTTCTGTCTTCTAGGGAAATCTGACACAGCTAGAAAGCAATGGAAAACACTAAGGGTTGCATCAGATGTTGAAGAGAAACTGATCATGTCATGGAGATAAAAATGATCTAAGACGGATTTTTAAAAAGCTGGTCATTTAAAGGTAGTAATCTTTTGGGGGAGAAGCTCACAAGGGTTCCAGAGATCAGTTAGTCCCTTGTTACAGTCTTAGCCCCATTTTAGAAAAAGGAATGGAAGTGTTCTTATGCTCTTTCTCTTCCTCTCAGCATATATTCGCTAGGTGGGCTGCCAATTTTCAGCCCATTTCAGCATGTTTCCCTGTAGAGAAAGTTCTAGATTCACCCTGTGAAGCAACATCTACAAGAAGATTTAACATTGTTAACTGATGCTCCCCCATTCTGTTGGACAAGTGGTTTTCTTTGATTCTTTCTTAACTCTACATCTAAAATTAGCCTTCAGTGTTCCTGGCACTGTGTATGACCCAGGGTAGGGTTAGGAAGGAAGTAGAAGATATGGAGTGAGAGGGCATTGGAGGAAAAACAGCACAGTAGTGATAAGAGTACCATCTGTGTAACAATTGTCAGTTTAAAGGTCATGGTCCATTAGTTCTTGCCACAAACATGCTGCATAGCTTTACTTTCTCCATTTTACAGAAGAGGATAGTGAAGCTTGGAGAAGTTAAAGGATTTGCCTAGGATCACATTTCTGTAGATGATGAAGTCTGAGCCTAGAAACAGTATTCTGGCTCTAAAATTGTGTCAGACTTCATTGAAAATTGGCAATTTTAGTCCAATATCTGTACATATGCATGTGGATAAGGCATCTTGAGTGCTTGAAGTGGCATGAGGCTCCTCGGGGTGGTATCTTGGGGGAGGATGCAGTGCACGTGGATTAGTGAGGGTGTCAAGGAGATCCTCCTTGGGGAGGAAGGTGGAAACAGCATGAGAGGAGGAGAAAGGCAGGAACTAACTGGAGCCAACTAGTGTGGGTTGGGGGAAGGAGACCGACCTTCCTGGGCAGAAGAACCTTGGCTGGAATGAAAGAGAGACAAGTCTAGGGATGTGGGGATAAGGGATGTGGATATGAGGGGTAGGGGAACAGCAATACCTGGAATTTTCTTTCCGTGGCCTCAGGGAGCCCAGGGCAGAAGGACTGTGAGCTCTCCTAAGAACGTGTTCTGCACTGGTGGGTAGAAAAGGGGGTTGCCAAATGAGTTATATATAGAAGTTTGTGCAAGGGAAGTTCTTATGCAAAATAACTAAACACGCTCCATTGCCCTGACTGGTTACTTATAAACGTGGCATATGTGCAGAGTTGATGGGAGTCCAGATGTTGTCTCAGAGACTGCTCAGAGAAAAACTGAGAATGAACTTGCAGAAGCTGATGACAATCTGTCCCTCCATCATAGTGGAGACAGTTTCAGCCACATTCCCATTAAGCATTTCCTCTGTCGAGCACTATCTCTCCTTGAAACTTGGGGAAGACCGGTGACAGAGCCATCCTCAAAGGAGTGGCTAAGAGCTTGAGGACAGGGAGAGAAGAGATTGAAGCAGACCTGGATGATCTCTGCAGTTATTTAACTTTCTAGCCACACATCACTTCATAAACCTCTGAATTATAGGCCCAATATCACCATGCATATGGGGCATTCTAGTTACCTTGAAATCTGGGACTCATAGGTTGTGGGTGGCAGGTCACAACCATAGCTGGTCGTGCCAGGGAGACTCCTCTGCACAGTGTCACAAGCACAAGAGAGAGCTTTGATTTCATGAGAGACAATCCCGGGAACCCACAGCAGTAGAGCAGGGCGGATTATGGAGCCTAGAGAGTGGAGCTGGGCCACAGAAGTGCCCTCACGCCTTCCTCTGCAGCTTCCCTAGGTCCCAGGAACACGTGACAGCAAGAGACATTCTAAGAGTTAGTGCTGACTGGCTGCACCTGGAGGCTCTCAGGGGGCTACTTGCTGATTCCAAGACAAGGGTTAGCCTTTCCTTATCCAGTTTGGCTAAGAATGTAGAACAAGGGAGGATGCCAGTTTACAAAAATTCTTAGAGCTTGAGTTTCCTCTGTAAAACAGGGATAATGGTAAAAACAAATGCAATCCCAGTCATGGTGAGGAGCAAATGAGACCCCGCATGTGTTGCAGCTAGGGTTCCTTGGGTCACAGATTATGAGATAGAGGTTTGCATGCAGAAAGGTTTTGGAGGGGTCCTCTTGGGATCAATACCTTTGGGAAAGTGAAGATAGCATTATTGGGTAGGGGAGAAGGTGAACTGTGATGCAGCTGAAGGAAGGCCTCAGTAATCCATGATTGGCTGTGCAGCTTCAATAGCCCTTCAGAGTCACCCTGAATTGAGACAGAGTTGTGGGTCTCATGTCTCCACATGGAGAAGTCACTGGATGTGCTGCCCCCAGGAAGGGTTTGTGATCTTAGGCAAAGAAACACTTCGGCAGAAGGTCAGGGCTAGAGAGGGATGTGGCGGCTAGCTGGCAGCTGTCACCACTCTTAGCAGGGGAGGGGAATGAGTGCTTAAGCCCCAAAGGAGGTGGTAAACCTGGGTGATGCACCACAGACCCACTGCAGCTCATTCTTGGTGCCTCTGCTTCGCTTATTTCATAAATAAGTTCTGCAAACAGCTCCTCTGGGGCTGGGGAGCTTTTTTTCATGGGGAAACTTATAAGAAAAATGAACTAGAGCCTTCACCACAGCAGCTGCTCTGGAGGCTGCAACTGATACTCATCATCTTCCTTCTCTACTCCTTGCTGTTTTCTCCTTCCCCTTATCCAGTCCAAGCACTTACTCGGTGGGTGTGAAGTGGACTGTGGCTGCTGTACTTACCCATTTGCCATTAAGAGGCAGCAAGTGGATTAGGTGGGTGCCAAACACAGCCTTCCTTTCCCCTCAATTGTAAAGGCAGCCCTGCGTGGGTGTGTGCTCAATTGTCTGACTCTTGGCGACCCCATGATCTGTGGCCCGCTGGGATCCTCTATAGAATTTTCTAGGCCAGAATACTGGAATGAGTTGCCATTTCCTACTCCAGGGGATCTTCCTGACCCAAGGATCGAAACTACGTCTCTTGCATCTCCTGCATTGGTGGGTGCATTCTTTACCACTGAGCCACCTGGGAAGTCCGAAAGCAGCCCTTTCTCTCTCTGACTCTCAGGGTCAATTATTCGTGCCAGAACAGTGACTCTACCAGAGAATGTTTCATGAGAAACATGAGGTAACTGGGTGGCAGCCACACCTCATCCTTTAATGAGAAACTGTGTTACCAACAGTGCCCAGAGCCATTGAATTTTTGTAGCATTTTTCTCCTATAGGAAGGGCATGTGTATTACTAAGGCCTCCAACATATTTGCCACATCTTGCTTCTCAGGTCCAAGTAACATACTGTCACCAATAGAGGGGACCAGAATGATATTCTGCAGGATGTCTGGGGAGCCAGGTTTCTTTGGACTATGTTTGACAGAGGGCTGGGGAGTTAACACAGCCTGGAGCAAGATACTGTCTGTCCCACATGAAGGAGAAACTGGGATCTGATCTCCCTTTCTGATCTCCCTTTCCGATAGAGGTTGGAAAGAATGCATTTTTCTAATCCATGAGGCAAACTATGAGCCTGAGGCAATGTTAATCTGCTGTCAGAGAGATAATCACATCTGGCAGAGCATAGTGGCTGCAGCTGGGGCTAGTGCTGAATTGAGTTTCCCAGTCCACAGCTGATCTGCAGGACCCACCTGGCTTTTGTAGAGGCCAGACTGGTGAGGTAAATGGCAGTGTGATAGAGATCACCCCACCCCCGGAATCTTTGAGATCTGCCATCCCCTAGGAATTAGATACTGTTTTTAACTTACTATCTTGGCTGGAATGGGGAAGGGCAGTGACAGAGGCTTCCACCTGGCTTTCCCACTGCAGCGTGTGGGGTGTCTGCCAACAACCAAGTGTGTCCATATTCTAGTTTTATATTCAAGCACAGGGAGAAGGACTACAAGATGGGCCAGAGGAAGCAGCACGCTCACTGTGAGCTGAACCTGAGGCAGGACCCCATTTACTGCTTGGTCCCCATTAGCCCCCTCTCCAGTGGGGTTTGGGCGTAATGCTGCTTTGGATCTCTGGGTTTCAGTGTCAACCTAATTCCTATGTCTATCAGTCCTCAAAATGTTTGGGATTTCTCCTTTTCCAGGTATACAGTTACCTGGGTGAATGACCAAAGATCCCTTTAAGGGAAGAATTGAAGTAATGGTTACTCTATATACTTATCACAGTGTTAAAGGTCTTCCCTTCTAGGGACCTTGTCTCTCTTTCAGTCAATTTTCCAGATCAAAACACTGACTCAGATCCAGAAATTGAACCAGGAATCATAAATTTTTGTTGGGTTGCCCCTAGTCTCTTGATCACCCATCCTTGATTTCTTTTGTATAGTGAATATTACCCATATGTCTTGCCCTAGGAATCCTGTGTTTGATTACTATCTCCATGGATTATGGAAATTGTGACCTACTTGCTTCTGGTGGTTAAGAGTAGCTTGCTGGCTTCTTCAGACTCCTACCATCCCCATTGCTCTCAGTGAGCCCAGTTCTATAATCACATCTCCTGCCATCAGAGAGTGACCACAGTTCATTCTCAGCGATGTTGGTGCCCTCTCACCAGGGCATCCCTCATCAGTCTGATAAACAGTGCCTCCTGTACCTTCCCACGGAACAAAAGCATTGGGTGCATTTTCTCGTGTTATTTAGTGTCTCTACTTTAGCATGCTGACTCCTCTGAACCCTTTGCTCTCCTTTCCCACCATTTGCCAGGGCAGCTCTGGCATTTCTATTTTGCTATTTTCTCCACATTTCTAAGATTCATCCGAGACGTGTCTTAGCACGGTCTCCTGGGGTGTTGAACCCTCTCTCACAAACCTAGTATCCCAGTTTCTGCAAACATGTGCTAGCTGGGTCCTGCAGTTTATTTGAGGGGCACAAACCTTTTATTAGAAGATCCAGTGCTCCCTCAATTAGGTTGTGTTGTACCTTAATCCTAGTTATTGATGTGATAGTCAAGATGGGAGAATGGGAGCAGATCCCTAGAGTATGTTAGTTATGTATTGCTGTGTGACAAATTACTCCCAAATCTAAGAGCTTAAAACAACAAAATTTATTAATCTCACAACTTCTGTGGGTCAAGAATTCAGACATAGCCTAGCTCTCGTGAGGTTGTAGTCAAGATGTTGGGTGGGGCTATAGTCATTTAAAGCTTGACTGGAGATGGAGGATCTGCCACCAAGATGGCTCATCACATGGCTGCTGGCAGCAGGTCTTAGTTATTTGCTGGCTGTTGGCAGGAAGCCGCAGTTCCTTGCCATGCAGTCCTCGCCACAACGCTGCTTAAGTAATTTTACAACATAGCAGCTGGCTTCCGTCTCTACCTGCTGCCCCACTCAAGTGGGTGAAGCAAAAAAGTATGAGATGGAAGCCACACTGTCTTCTGTGACCTAGCCTCAGAAGCCATACTTGGTCATTTCTGCATTATCTCATTGGTCACAAAAGTTGGCCCCATTCAAAGTAAAAGGGGACTGGAGAAGAGTAGGACTGTGAGGAAGCAGGGACCACTGGCACCATCTTTGAGGCTGCTCACCGCACAGCAGTATGTATTGTTTTGCAAGAAGAAACTGTGGCATTGTCTTTGGGTAAGGGTTGAGCGCTAGCCGTGATATTACTCTTGGCTGATACTTTTGTTTTTTCTGTGCATTTCTAACTCACGGGTGAATGGTTTCTGGGGTTTCTGTCCAACTCACAAGCCAACACATCCCCTTTTCTAGGAGTTGATTGCCCTTCCTAGATGGTCCATTGGCAGTCAGGGATTGTCTACAGGTCCTGGCCATGGCTGACTGGTGCAGGGGTGGACTCCTGATCTAACCAGACTGGTTGTGTCCTCTGTTGGGATTTTGTAGTCATGACTATGAGAAGCAGGCATTCTCTGTGGTTCCATCTATGATGTGTAAACTTGGGAGCCATAAGTGGTCATCTCCCCACCATTAAAATGGACTATAAAAAAAACCAACAACAACAGTCTGAGAGAATTGTCCTTCAAGGACAATTGCCTCCAGCCTTTGGCCTTTCTTTACATGTTTCATCTTTGTCCCTCGTTTGGTTACTCCATGATAATCCTGGCTTGCATTGACATAACTATTTTGTACATGTTTCAGTCCCTTAAGTTAGGACTCAATCTTATTTTCAATCAGCAGTCAATTTAGAATCATCAACTAGAATGTTACAAATGCTGTTATTTGAGCACACAAAGACAGTACTTGAGCAGAGGAGCTGTGACGCCTGGGGTTTGATAAATACACTCTCATTTTACCAAAGGGGCCCATTGTTCTCGTACTCACAGGTTTTGTTTCTCACTTTGTATGTGTTTATCCTCTCTGCCTTTCTTCTGTTACAGTCTTTGTATGTCCATGCCTTTGCACTTCCTCTGGAAGCTCTGTTGCCAAGAAACAAGGAAAGACCAAGCTCTTGATGTGAAACTCAATAAGAAAAGGGGGAAGGAAAGCATGTAGAGATCATGGACTGCAGCACGCCAGACTTCCCTGACCGCCACTGTCTCCTGGAGTTTGTGCAATTTAGCTCCATTGAGTTGGTGATGCCATCCAACCATCTCATCCTCTGTTGCCCCCGTCTCCTGCCCGCAATCTTTCCCAGCATCAGGGTCTTTTCCAATGAGTTGGCCCTTCACATCAGGTGACCAAAGTATTGGAGCTTCAGCTTCAGCATCAGCCCTTCTGATGAATATTCAGAGTTAGTTCCCTTAGAATTGACTGGTTTGGGCTCTTTGCTGTCCAAGGGACTCTCAAGGATCTTCTCCAACACTAAAGTTCAAAAGCATCAAATTCTTCAGCGCTCAGCCTTCTTAATGGTCCAGCTCTCATATCCACGTATGACTACAGGAAAGACAATAGCTTTGATTATATGGACCTTTGTCAGCAAAGTGATATCTCTGCTTTTTAATATGCTGTCTAGGTTTGTCATAGCTTTCCTTCCAAGGAGCAAGTGTCTTTTAATTTCATGGCTGCAGTTATCATCTGCAGTGATTTTGGAGCCCAAGAAAATAAAATCTGCCACTGTTTCCATTGTTTCCTCGTCTATTTGCCATGAAGTGATGGGACCAGATGCCATGATCTTCATTTTTTGAATGTTGAGTTTTAAGCTAGCTATTTCACTCTTCTCTTTCACCTCTTTAAGAGGTTCTTTAGTTCCCTTTTGCTTTTTACCATTAGGATGGTGTCATCTGCATATCTGAGGTTGTTGATATTTCTCCCAGCAATCTTATTCCAGCTTGAGCTTCATCCAGCCCAGCATTTTGCATGATGTACTCTGCATATAAGTTAAATAAGCAGGGTGACAATATACTTGTCCCAGTGCTTTCATTCAACTGTCATTCAACCCAACATTTAAAGCCAGCAAGTTTCCTCCTTCTGGGATTTTAACACATGTATATTCTAAAGAAGTCCAAAAGTGAATTCTGGACCTGACTCCTTAGTGGTTGGTATCTACTCACCCTTAGGGGCAAAGGAAAAAGGAATGGACATACCAAGTGAATGAGTCAGCAGCCACAAAAGTTATCCCACTGCCTCTGGGTCTGATCTATTCTCCCTCCTTCTCTCTGGTTTCTCCAGTTGATCCCCACTACCCCCGACCTCATGACTCTCTGGGAACAGGGAGACGACTGATTCATTCAACTGCCATTCTTGGCCAGAGCTCCAAGAGGAGATGACAGCCCAAGTCTGACCATGGATGAGACATACATGCTGAGATTACTTTTATGTCCTCTATTAATTTCTAGGAGAGAGAGAAGGGAAAGGAGGAAGGAAAATTTTCCAGGGACACATGTCTACAGTTTGAAACCATTTTTCTCATCCTGTACAGTAGAATCACCTGTAGTGCTTTCGGAAAATACTAATGTCCAAGTCTTGGTCCCAGAAGTTCTGACTCAGTGGGTGTGCCGTGAGACCAAAGCACTCTGTGTGTGTGTGTGTGTGTGTGTGTGTGTTTCCCAAATGATTCTGATGTGCAACCAGGGATGAGAACAGGTTTAGCACTTAGACTTAGCATTTCCCCTTTTCTTTCAGTGTGTCTGTGGGCAATTTGCACTGAATCTGAACCAGGCTTCTCCGTCCATGGGATTTTCCAGGCAAGAGTACTGGAGTGGGGTGCCATTGCCTTTTCCAACTGAATCTGAAACTGCTCAGTAAAAAGCCTCTGATGGATATAGATTATTTAAAGCCCATCTTGATCTGGACAGAACTGTTAAGTTAACCTGTTCAAAAGTGATGTGTTCCCAGGCTCCTGGAGTGTCTCAGCCTCTGCAGCCCTAGGTGACTCTGGTGGGTACCTCCAAAGCAGAACAGTGGGTTTTAGGTAGCAGGGGATTCAAGATGGTGTTTCAGGATCCAGCAGTGCTTCCCCTAACTTCAGCTTATAGTGAATTTTTTTTCCCATTAATTTGTTTTCTCTGGAAGATAAATAATTTACATATTGTGATGACATCTTCCATAGGTCAACATGAATCAGCCATAGGCAGGCGTATGACTCCCCTCTTCTGAAGGCCCTCCCCCCTCCCTCCCCACCCCATCTCTCCAGGTGGTCACAGACCACCAACTTTGGGTTTCCTGTGTCATGTATCAAACTCCCACTTTCTATCTGTTTTATATGTGGTAATATTTACGTTTCAATGCTACTCTCTTGCATCATCCCACCCTCTCCTCCCACTGTGTCCAAAAGTCTGTTTTTCATGTCTGTGTCTCCTTTGCTGCCCTGCACATAAGGGTCATTGGTACTATCTTTCTAGATTCCATATATATGCATTAACATACAATATTTGTCTTTCTCTTTCTGACTTACTTCACTCTGTATAATAGGCTCTAGGTTCATCCACCTCATTAGAATGGACTCAAATGCATTCCTTTTTATAGCTAAGTAATATTTCATTGTGTATATGTACCACAACTTCCATATCTATTCATCTGCCAATGGATATCTAGGTTGGGTTCATGTTTTAGCTATTGTTAATAGTGCTGCAATGAATATTGGGGTACATGTGTCCTTTTCAATTTTGGTTTCTTCAGGGTATATGCCCAGCAGTGGGATTGCTGGGTTGTATGGTAGTTTTAAGGACTTCTTCTTAGGTAGTGCTAGTGCTAAAGAACCAGCCAAGGTAGGAGATGCTGGAGACAAGGGTTGATCCCTGTGTCGGGAAGAGCCCCTGGAGGAGGGCATGGTAACCCATGCCCTGGAGAATTCCATGGACAGAGAAGCCTAGTGAGCTACAGTCCGTAGGGTTGCAAAGAGTTGGACACTACTGAAGTGACTTAGCATGTACATGTGGTAGTTTTATGCCTAGTTTTTTAAGGATTCTCCATACTGTTCTCCATAGTGGCTGTATCAGTTTGCATTCCCACCAACAGTGTAAGAGGGTTCCCTTTTCTCTGCACCCTCTCCAGCATTTATTGTTTGTAGACTTTTTGATGATGGCCATTCTGACCAGTGTGAGATGATACCACATGAATGTTTTAGCTAAGCAAAAAGTCTCTAGATGGTAGGGATCATGTCTGTCTCATTTTGCCAGATAAATGTGCTGCAATCTTGCTGTTGTACTTTTCTGCTTAGGAGTGAAATTTATAGCTGGATCTCAAGGACCCTAGAGGAGGCAGCACATTGGGGCCCAAGCATTGCATACCACAGCCTCATTCAAGTGCTGATGTTCTCTCTGTTTTACTATCTTATCTCTTCTCATGGCTTTGAAGGACAGCCATATGTGCTACCCCCAAATACGCCAATTTGACAGAAGGATTGTCTTGAGCTAAGATGTTTGAGATTCAACAGAAGCGGAAGGAAGCCTTCTCAGATATCTCTTTATCTGACTAAAAGCAGAAACTCCTGAGAAATAAGGATTGTCATAAATCCCCTCTGCTGGGGAAGTTTTATGGCCATGAAGATGGAGAGTTAGCCCCAAAGTAGACCTGGACAAGCAAACCTTGCTAAGATAACCCTTATCTTCTATTAGTTTCTCTCATAATTTCCCGTAGTTTCTCTCACTTAATTTCCCATAGTTTACAGTCACTCATAGCTTAAAGATCTTGTTACATATCTACAATTTATCATTTTTTGCTATAATTGATATATAAGCTCTCAATCCAATCCACTTCTTTGGGTATTCATTTCTTTTCTAGGAAGTTCCTTTTGTCACATAAAAATTAACATCAAATAAAATTTGTGTGCCTTTTCTCTTGTAAATCTTAGTCTTTATCAGTCTAATTTGTAGGGCCCCAGTCAATGAATCTAAGAGAATAAAAGGGAAAAGTTTTTCCTCTTGAGCAGATTTAAAACAGCTCTCAAGTCTATAGGTCTCTCCCAATATTTGACTCATAACCTGTTGGAAGCCTCCACTTGGATACCTCATGGGCTCCCTCAAAAATCAACATTTACAAAACTGAATTCATTATCAGTTTCTCAAAACATGCTCCTTTTCTTGGTTTAATGGCAGTAGTTCTGTACTCCATATTCCTTGGACTGAATATATCAGAGTCTACTTAGCTTTCTTCAGAAGCCATTCATGGAGTAAATATTTACTGAACTCATACTATGTACCACCCATTGTTCCAGCCACTGTATATACAGTGATGGATAAGCCAAACAAGTGCCTGCTGTCTTGGAGCTTGCAGTCTCACAGGGTGAGAGATAATAGACAATAAAGACCTTACTTTCAGCTAGTGGGAAGTGCTCGGAAGAAAGAAAAGGAAGGGGAGAGAGAGTAACAGGGGAAGCTACTTGAGGAAGTATGGTCGGAGAGAACCTTTCAAGGGGCTACCTGGATGATGAGAAAGGACATGAAAAGATGGGGGATGACTGTTCAAAATAAAGAGAACTGCAAGAGTTTGGACCCTGAGGCTGAATAAACCTGAGAGACCACTGTTTGAAGGGTGATGGGTCAAGGAGGAGATGAAGGGAACCATCTCGTGTTGGACTTGGAAGACATGGTAAAAGTGTTGGATTTAATTGTATTTCATTTAGTCCACCTTTTGTATCCACACCTTCCTTTCCACTCTCCTGCCACGTTCTTTGTCAAGATCCTGTTACAGTTCATCAGATCTGTTTACCTTCTCAGGTTTCCTAACTTCCTGCTCTCCAGGCTCCTTAACTGGTTTTTCTTTTTCTCCTTACCTTCCCTCCTTTTATTCTGTCAATTAATTAATTGATTTTTATTGAAGTATACTTGCCATACCGTATTATGTTAGCTTCAGATGTACTACATAGTGATTTGACAGTTGCTTACATTATGAAATGAGCACCATGATAAGTCTAGTAACTGTCTGTCTCCACATAAAGTTGTTACAGTATTATTGACTGTATTCCTTATGCTATGTGTGACATCTCTGTGACTTTTTTGTTATATAACTGGAGGTTTGTACCTCTTCATCTCCTTTGTCTATTTCACCTCTACCCCCCTCCCCTATTTCAAGGTAGGCAGGGCTGCTGCTGCTGCTGCTAAGTTGCTTCAGTCTTGTCCGACTCTCTGTGACCCCATAGACAGCAACCCACCAGGATACCCCGTCCCTGGGATTCTCCAGGCAAGAACAGTGGAGTGGGTTGCCATTTCCTTCTCCAATAGGCAGGGCTACATATGCTGAAATAATATAACAACCCCCAATTTGCAGTGGCTTAACACATAGAAATCTACTTCTTATTCATGCAGAGTCCTCTGTGGGTCAAGCAGTTCTTCAGGGCTTGACCCACAGAGACCTTCAGAGACCTACACACTTGGATTTCACAGCTGTGCTACTGCGGACACATGACTCTCAGAATTGCTGAGACAGAGAAGGAGAAATGGAGAATTTATATCTGCTCCTGCATTCTTCACACCTGAAGTAACAAAGGTCACTGCTGCTCACAGCACATTCCCTAATCAGCTGTGTGGTGGTCAGGAAATGTAGGGAAAACAGGGGTAGACTGTGAAATGTAAATATCTCTGATACAGTGATCATCCACCATATTTTATCTATGTACTGTCCAAGTGGTGGGCATCTGACTTCCAGCTACTGCATGCAGTGCTGCAGTGAATATTTTTGGCTTATACTCATGTGAACTGAGCTGAGGATTTCTCTGGGATGTGGTTGTAGTTCTAATGGTGGCTCCATAAAAGGTAAGCCCACATCCTAAGCCCCAGAACCTGTGAATGTGAATTTATTTGGAAAAGAGATCTTTGCAAATGTAATTATTAAAAATCTCAAAGTGACAACATCATCCTAGATTATATCGGTGAGTTCTAAATCCAATGATGTGTCCTTAGAGAGAAGAGGAAGAGGAAAAGACCATGTGAAAATGAAGGCAGATGTTGAAGTTGTTCAGCCACAGTCAAGGAATATCTGGAGCCAGCAGAAGCTGGAAAAGACAGGAAGTAGTCTCTCCCAGAGCCTTCAGAGGAACACCACCATGATTTCAGCAGCCTCTAGAATTGTGAAAGAATAAATGTCATTGTTTTAATCACCAATTTTGTGTTATTTTGTTAAGGTTGCCCTTGGAAACAAACACAGATTTTGCTACCTGGAAGTATGGTGCTGCTGTAACAAATATCTAAAACTGTGGGAAAGGCTGTGAAATTGGGTAGTGGGCAGAGGCAGAAAACTTTTGAAGCTCATTATATAGAAAAAGTAGATTCTGGTGAGAATTCACGAGGAAGTGAGGAGCACAGGGGAGAAAGTTTTGCGGTCTTAGAGACCACATATGTATAGAATATCATAGAAAAATGAACATTAAAGGCAAGAACTCAGAAGGAAATGAGAAACATGTTACTAGAAATTGGAGGAAAGATTATCCTTGTTATATAGTGGTAGAAAACCTGGCAGAATTGTGTTTTCTTTGATTTGTGAAGAGCAGAATTTATAAGATACAAGATTGGATGTTTAATTGGGGAGACTTCTAAGCAAAATGTTGAAGAGACAGCCTGTTTTCTCTTTGCTTACAGCAGTATAAGAGGAATGATAAGTGGAAGAAAGAAGTATTAAATGAAAAGGGATCAGCACTTTAATTGGGGAGTGTCTCAGTTTACCCAGTCTACAAAAGATACTGTCATCAGAAAAATCTACTGTTGGGAAGTATCCTCTAGAGAGAAACCTGAGGTTGTGACTGGACAGCCTTTTGCTGAAGAAATTAGGCATGTGACTCATGGATCCACTCAATTGTCTCAGCAGAAGCTAGGAATATAGATAGAGTTTACAGAACATATCTATGGAGGACCTTCTTCTCTAATGTCATGAGCCCTTGTGACATATACAGAAGACCCACAAAGTTTCTGAGAATATTACATGAGCAGAAACACTGCCAGCTTGTGCTGAAAAAGACAGAGAAAGGAGGAAATGAGAGAAAGCTATCAGACTTCCAAAATTCTACAGACAAGAAGTGAGCTGATAGAACTATTTGACTGCAGACAGTTGCTGCCATTCGAGAAAAAGGAAGAATAACTCTGAGGTGCAACTACAGGCCCAAAGGATAGAGTCACCATGGGCCCACTGCAAGCTCAAAAGGAAGAGCTGCTGTGGGCCCAGCTGCTGCTGCTGCTAAGTCACTTCAGTCATGTCTGACTCTGTGCGACCCCATAGACGGCAGCCCACGAGGCTCTGACATCCCTGGGATTCTCCAGGCAAGAACAGTGGAGTGGGTTGCCATTTCCTTCTCCAATGCATGAAAGTGAAAAGTGAAAGTGGAGTCGCTTAGTCATGTCTGACTCTTAGTGACCCCATGGACTGCAGCCCACCAGGCCCTCCGTCCATGGGATTTTCCAGGCAAGAGTACTGGAGTGGGGTGCCATTGCCTTCTCTGTGGGCCCAGAGGGTGTGTCAAGTCATAGAAGATTATTCGTAGGCTTTGAAACTCAATGAAATTTTCCCTATTTAGATTCTGGCTTTCTTGGGACCAGGGGTCCCTTTATTCCTTTGACTCCCCCCCCCCACTTTTGAAATGTGAATGTCTATCTTATAACTGTTCCACCATTGTATTCTGGAAACAGATAACCGGTTTTGTAGTTTCACAGATCCACAGATGGAGAGAAATTTTGTCTCTGGGTAGATCAAAGCTCGAGTCTCATCCGTACCTGATTTGGATTATTTATGTGATGAGATGTGGAACTCTCTGTGTTTATACTTCCACCAACAGTACTTAAAAGTTCCTACATTTCTGCCAACATCTGGCATTATCCAGCTGCCTAATTTTAAATAGCCTAATAGGTATAAGCAATATCTTATCTTTCCTCTAATTTTCTATTTCTCTTATTTTGAGTATCTCATGATATGCCTTTTAGCTTTTTGAACTTTCTCTTTTGGAAATTACCTTTGCTGGTTTTCCCATTGGGACTACTTTCTTTTTCTTGCTAACTTATTAATGACTCATTGGTTTTAAACATTGCAAATATCTTTCCCCATTTTCTTCTGTCTTTGGACCTTTTCTATAATAACTTCATTGAACAGAAGTCTTAATTTGTTTCGTTTTTCTCTTTGTTTGCCCTCATCCATTCTAAACTACACTAACCCCTTTTACTGGCTTTGTCAGAGTTTATTACTAAATAATATGTCAGTGTCATGTTAGATGGGCTTCCCTGGTGGCTCAGATGGTAAAGCATCTGCCTGCAATGCGAGAGACCTGGGTTTGATCCCTGGGTCGGGAAGATCCCCTGGAGAATGGCAACCCACTCCAGTACTCTTGCCAACAGGTTCTCTATTCACTTGTCTTCAGCTGTTGTACATTATTTTTTTCTGAACCCGATTGACTTTGCAATCATACATTTGCAAAAGTCAGGGCCGGGAATGGCAGACCTTATTCTGAAACATTGCAACTAATCAGGAACATTTGGGCTTTTAGCATATTTTCCTTGTAGTCAGGCTTTTTTCATATGGATGTGATGTTGTGTGGTTAGGCCAGTAGTTATACCCCTCCCTCCTCACAAACCTCAAGACCTCCTGGGGACCTGCTGAGACATGGAGGACATGTGACAAACAGCCCTTTTGGCCCAGAAGGAAGAGGTGCTGTGGGCCCAGAGGGTGTATCAAATCACAGACGATTATTCTCAGGCTGTGAAACCCAATGATCAGGTTTGTCTTCTCTCATGGGGGGATTTTTAGGAGTGTGCATTCACTGAATCATATAGTGTGAGAGCTGGAAAGAGCCGCAGGGATCATCCAGTTGGACCCTCTTATTTTACAAATGTAGGAACTGAGTCCCAGGGAAATGAAGGGCTTGTCCAGGTTATTCAACTGTCAGTGAACTGCTGCAGCTAGCACCCAGATCTCTTAACTCCCATTTTGTGAGTTTCCATTTTTCTACCTTCCCCTAGAGGATATCAGAAATATTTTTGGAGGGCTCTGAGTCCACGCTGAAACTTCCTGTAGGAGATCAAGGGCCTGCAGAATTTAGACTCTCTTGGCTTGTCCATCCTTGTCTCCTGCTGGTCTGGCTTAGTCTCTGCCTCCTTCCTCTAATGTTCCATGCTCTGCTCTTTCCTGTAAGCCTCTGCTCATGCTGTGGTCATCCTAGCATCACCGTTCTTCTTCTTGCCTGTCTTCATCCTTCAAGTGCAAGTCGTTTAAGACTCAGTTCTACTCTCTTCATGCCACTGCTCACCAGCATTGTTCTCTTCCTTCTTTAGGTTCTCATAACACCTGCAGCCTATACAAATACAATCTACGCTTGATTATTTGCTGCTTTTTTTTTCTAAAATGTTTCTGTTGAACAACTGACTAGGTCATTTAATGTCTCTGTGTCTCATTTAGTTTATTAACTAAGAAAAAAAAAGACTTGATCAAGATCATTTCTAATGATGCTCTGTATCTAACATTTTTTGTCTCCATAAGATTTTTAAACTCCTCAAGGAAAGGGTCTTTGTCTTATATTTCTTTTATAATTCCTTTAGTCTAGTGTTTCTCAGCAAGGGATAATTTTCCTCCCCCGGGGACATTCAACAACATTTGAAGATATTTTTTGTTGTCACGCTGAGGGAGAGGGCTGCTACTTGCATCTGGTGTGTAGAGGCCAGGGATGCTGCTAAACCTACTATACACAGAACACCTCCCGCCCGACTCCTCCCCGCCCCCACACACAGTAGATTGTCTAGTTCAAAATTTCAAGCAAGGTTGAGATACCCTAATTTAGCCTTTGTCCTAACACCATAGACACATAGTAGACACTGAATAAACATTTTCATTTTTTTGTCAAAGAGAATTGCCGTTCTAAAAGGGATCCTATCAGATATGGAGTTGTCCTGGGAGAATAAAAAAAGGAAGTGAGCACTCATGCAAAACTAATGCAACGTCAGAGAAGAGAATCTAATTTTCCTTAGTCAGGAGCAGGAGGAGAGAGTATCATAAAGAAGGAACTGTTGCATGAATGAAGACCAAGAACTGAGAATTTGATTACTTTGTAGGAGGTGTTGATTTAAGCAGTTTGTCTTCTAGATATCTCCAGGGAACAGCTTGTGATTTTGGTAAACAATAATAACGATAACATTGGAACATATGAAGGAAACTTCTGGGAACTATAATTTATATTGTCAAGGACACTTGTGTTTACAGTATCCTCTTTCTTACCTTCCCCTGAAATGAAGTCTGAGGGCTGAAAGTGACCTTGGTTTATATATGAGGCAAGAAAATTGGTTCAATGGGCTATGAGCTCTGTCAACCAAAAAAATCACAGGCTGTCTTTCCAGACCCCTACTCAGGGTTGTCTGGGGATAAGGAAGATGGAGAGCTAAATGCTTCTGGTGACTCCTCCTAGCCTCTGCCTGGGCTGTGTTCCTGATCTTCTCTCTCCCTGTGTTATGCCTGTATTTCTCTTTAGGTCACAACATGCAAGTAAGCCTTGTTATTTCTTTGTCACCCTCTCTCTCTTCTCCATCATGAAATACATATAATAAGAAATATCCTAGACATACAAAATAGATAGCTCCCTAAAAAGTTGAGATCAGAGGGAAAATCCATGATTTAAAAGCTCTCTTGAGATGGCCACCATTGTTCTTAACCTTTCTGAGCACTTGGCAGATGGCACTGTGAGTTCTCCTGGCTACCAGAGGTATTTGGCAAAGTTTCTGTTTAGACTTCATTTGGAGAAGAAATGCTTAAGTTAAACATTAAAATTCATGAGAATATTTCAGTTCCTTGTAAACTCTTAATCACAGTTACTTCAAGTGAGGTATCATTTATGGATCCTTGTGGAGGAAAAGTTCTTTTGACGGGGACTTCCAACAGTTTATTTCAGAAGATCACTAAGGCTATGGTCAAATGCAGTGCATTGTAAAACATACTGAAATACATAACGATGGTGATATTTATGAACTAATTTTTTATGGTTTAGGTTCCTCTCTGTTGCCTAAACTTATAAATTTTGGGTCCGTAGGAAAATGCATGCTTCTCACCTAGTCATGCATGGGTTTTTCTTCCAGTAAAAGAAAAATCAAATAAGTGAATTGAAGCACCTCTTTCTCTCTTTTCAAACTTTTCTGTAAAGATTTTTGGGAAAATATTCTGGGGCAAGGGTTCTCAGCATAACCAGTGCAGAGATCGACCTAAAACAGAAATTTGAAAAATGTATATTGCTACTGCTGATTTTTGGTAGATGAACGCATGACTTCTTTTTATCGAATAATCTGGAAAAAACATAGGGGAGCGTTATAAAAAAACATAAAACCCGTAAATGTGACAGCACATTTTGTAGCCCAGTCAACATTTCTGTTGGTTTGAAATTTTGTTTCCGCAGACTTTCTTCACGGTTGACTTTTTCACTTTTCAATTTGCTTCCCCTATACACCAAATAGCAGTACACTAGGAACTTGTATGAAATTAGATTTACTGTCTTAAGGTCCTTTGACATCACCGCATGTCTGAATGGGATTTTTTTTCCCTGTTTGGGATTTTTCCCCTCTTTGCCCTTTTGTGATGATTTTAAAATGTTATGCCAGAAGAGTCTGGGTAGCTCTTTGGTTTTGCTTTCATAGTCTTTTATGCCTGCTTAACTGGGTGCAACTGAGACTGGTTTTACAAGAAGCCAACAAAAAGCTCAGACTGGGAAAAGATGAGTAAACTCTTACTCTGAAGGCAGAGCTTGTGGAAAGGGAGAAAGGGAGATCCCTTTTATACTTTATGAGAATGCACAGTTTAGCAAGGCTTTATTTAAAAGTTCTCCCGCGCCTCCATGGAAAGAAATGGCTGAGCCACTACTTCTTTGTAGTCATTAGGAAATTGTGCTCACTGGTTGAATTTTTAGCATCTCACTATATTTCTGTTCTTTCTCTGAATACAGAGGATAATAAGTTTGCAAGTGACTTGAATAAGCCTGCATTAAGCAGAATTCTATGGTGGGCCCCAAGATCGGTACCTCTTCCTCCTGTGTAGGTGGTCAGTATAATCAATATGCAAGACTATGAACATGATAGGTTTTACTCTTGTGATTAGGTTATGTTGTAAGCACAGTTGGCCTTACGGGAAATTATCTGGTAGGCCTGACCCAATCACATGAGCCTTTAAAGCAGAGAGTTGTCTTCAGCTGGTCACAGAAGAAGCAGAAGCATGTGGTTTTCAGCTGAGAGACCTCAGCCCTGAGGCCTCTGTGAGGAAATGAATTCTGCCAAAAAAGCAGGGAGCTTGAAAAGGGGATCCAGAGCTCTAGGAGAGGATGTAGCCCCACCTGACACCTTGACACTCAGTCAGGGGGGGACCCTGAGAAGATAATCCAGGCCCACCACATTCAGACTTCTGACCTACAGAAATTGTGAGGTAATACATTTGTTTTGTTTTAAGCCATTAAATTTGTGGCTTAAGCTTTCCATTCCACACAGCAGTGGAAAACTAATATAAAGGAGGAGAAGGGCTTTGAGACGAGAAAGCTAAGTAAATCCAACATTCCTAAGTTTGGTTCTGGAGCAAAGCTGTCATAATGGCTAATGTTATGTTTCCCCTTATGTGAAGGTGCCCAGTTATCTGTTTGGCCAAAGCCTATTCTGCATGTTGCTGTGAAGTTATGTTGTAGATGAGATGAACATTTATAATCAATTGACTTTAGGTAAAAGAGATTACCCTCTATAATGTGAACAGACTTCATTATGAAGGCCTTTAGGGCAAAAACTGAGGCTTCCCCAAGAAGAAGGAATCCTGCAAGGCCATCATATCAAAATGCTGCATGAATTATGGATTTCAGCCTTGCCAGATCCCACAATGTCATGAGTCAATTCCTTCAGATAAATTTCTTCACATGTATCCTACGGGAGAAACTTAACTAATGCAGTCATAAACTCAGGTGTGTTAGGGACCACTCAGATGTCTGCAATGTACTGTACTGGGGCTGACTGGAGGATGGCATGGGGGCCCGCTCGTGCACTGTGCCACCAATTGAACAGGTCTTTTGATGTTTCCCAAAAGAAGCAGGAAATCCAGAATTCTGTACAAAATTGCCCAAGTTCTAAAATTCTCTTGAACTCACTAATTCTAACTTGAGGGTGAAGGTGTGGACCAAGCCTGCATATTCCAGAGTTAACCTTTTTTTTTTCTGAAACACATAAACATTATATGTTGTGTTGGATCCTGGGGTTAGAGCGACAATGAAACAGGGGGCAGTAATAACCTGAGGATCTACTCTGCTGGGGAGGGACTGTTCCCCACTGAAGAAAGGCCAGAACACAACATAATTTTTTTTTTTAATATCCTGGTGGAAAAAGCAGAGGAAACACAGCAGAGAGGGTGCAAGCTGCAAATAATTGAAGAAAGAACTTTGCTGGCTTCTCAAAGTCCTGAGTATAATTGAAAAAGGAAGAAACCCATCATTGGAAGCACCAATTTACCAAGCACCGATGAGGTGTCAGCTTGAAGTACTTAGAATATATCACCTTGTATAATTTTTTAAAATATCACATGTGAGTGGCAGTTGCTCAGTCGTGTCCAACTCTTTGCCACCCTGTGGACTGTAGCCTGCCAGGCTCCTCTGTCCATGGAATTCTCCAGGCAAGAATACTAGAATGGGTTGCCATCTCCTTCTCCAAAATATCACATGGATAATCACTAATCCCATTTTAAAGATGAGGTTACTGAGACTCAGCAAGGTTAAGCAAATTGGTCATAGTCACTTAGCTAAACAGCAGCAAGTTGGGATTTGAATCCAACTTTATGACCTCTTGAACCCATGGTCTTATCCATTTGGTTACACTAATTCAAAAACATAGTTTTTAAAAAACCTTGAGCATACTTTAAGGAAACAATCAGAAATATCCAGAATATGGATTGTCATATAAGACATACCATCTTGGTTCCTTCAATAAATCAAATTCATAAGAGAGAAAAGAAAAATATTAGGATTGGAACACTGTTGTAGATGAGAAAGTTTACACTAGACGTAATAACCATATGCAGTGAGAGTCTTTGAAGCCTAGTTTGGAAAAACAATCACCTATAATAGATATCTTGGGGACAGTTGTGAAAATTTGAGTTTGAGCAAGGTATTAAATGATATTAGGAGTCTCTAGTTACCTTAGTTGGGTGTGATAATGGTATTGTGGTATATAATGATATATAAGGGAAGTTCTTAAGTTTTATTAGAGTTTCATGTTGAGATTTTTAGGCGTGAAGTGTAATAATGTCTTGAAATTCTTTTTTCTTCCTTTCTGTATACACACACACATGCATAGTAAAAGCATAGCAGTGATTTAATCTAGACATTGGGCATATGTGTGCTTATTGTATTATTTCTTTTAGTTTTCTGTAGGTTTGAAACATTTCATAAAAAGTAAAAAAATTTTAAAGCCACTGAATATGAATAGACCAAACATAATATGTCAGTGAGTGCCAATTTACAATTGTAATCCATAAGGTTGGATCAAAGAACTGTGAGTAATTGCAGTTAGACTTCCTTTTCTGTGCTGTTGTGATGATGGTATGACCAGCTTTTCATCATTATAGATTTGCATACATCTGTCCTAAACCCAAGTTCTTCTAGGGCTGCTAAGGGAATTTACTCACCTCTGTGTCCCTGGAGTCTGTGCCTAAGTGAGCAGTCACTATGTCTCTGCTGAATGGATAAGGAAAAGCCCGAGAAAGCTGTACCAACGACAGTAACAATGACAATAATGATAGCAGCTAACATTGAGCCCTAGAAAAGTTGCAGGCTGAGAACCTCATAACAGTCATATGAATTAGATTTAATTAGATTCTGATAGTATGGTCCCCTTTTGCAATGAAGAAAGTGAGGCCCTCAGATGATTGGAAATTTGCAAGAATTCCAAGTAGTTGAGGCCAAGCCATCTGCCACTAGTCCCCTTACAAAACAACTCCCATTCATGCTTTGCAAGTCTCAGCTGTCTGCTGCTGCTGCTAAGTCCCTTCAGTCGTATCCGACTCTGTGCGACCCCATAGACGGAAGCCCACCAGGCTCCCCCATCCCTGGGATTCTCCAGGCAAGAACACTGGAGTGGGTTGCCATTTCCTTCTCCAATGCATGAAAGTGAAAAGTGAAAGTGAAGTCGCTCAGTTGTGTCCAACCCTCAGCAACCCCATGGACTGCAGCCTACCAGGCTCCTCCATCCATAGGATTTTCCAGGCAAGAGTACTGGAGTGGGGTGCCATTGCCTTCTCTGCTGTCTAGCACACAAAATTTCACTAAAATAAGTTTTCCCACAATCTATGTGGCGAACACTGGAATTTCAGGAAAGACAGCCATGGGGGAAATGCTGGCCTGTGTTACCCTGTGCCCCTGAGCTAAGGAGCTGTTTCCATGGCTGAGCTTGGAATGCTGGGAGCTGGCCACCCAGAGGTCTGTGTGACTTCAGTGGACCTGTGGAGGTAGGACAGCCAAGAACAGATGGCCCTGGGTTCCTGCACCCTTGACTGGGGAGGCACTTCCCTTCTCAAAGCCTCAGGCAGCTGTCATCCTGCTCTTCGTTAATGGCCCTGGCCCTGTCTAGGCCTGGGTGGCAGCACTGGTCCTCACTGAGTGTTTAATGACTTCCAGGGACGACAGCTGTCCTCTCTGCCAGGCCTCCCTTGGGGACCCACCGCAGGTCATCTCACAGGCAAGTGGGAGGAAGACAAATTATGCTTGTCTTATCGCCCAGAAAACCACCCCTAGACACATTTTTAATCATGGGGTACATATTTCTAGAGATGTTTGTTGAGTGGGGCAAATTAGTTTGCTTGCTCCTGGCTGGTCAGGAAAGAGAAAAAATTTAAAAATGAATCTCCAGGATTGGAGTCTCCACCAAGCTGTCCGCTGGAATTGGTCTTCTGCACCTTGAAACTCTCATATCGGGAGGAGCTGATATCCCCTGATGTCCTCTACTCCCTTACCTTGGGTCTTTTTGACTGCAAGTATGGTCCCTATGCCAATCAATTCCTCCAGCTCTTTTCCCTACACACCTACTCCATGCTGCTAGCCTTTTGTATTCATCTGTTCAGAATACTGTTACACAAAATTTCTCACACAGAGATGTGCTCAGTCATGTCTGACTTTTGTGGCCCCATGGACTGTGGCCCACCAGGCTCCTCTCCCATGGTATTTTCCAGGCAAGAATACTGGAGTAGGATGCCATTTCCTGCTCCAGGGGATCTTCCCCACTGAGGGATCAAACCCACATCTCCTGCATTGGCAGGCAGATTCCTTACCACTAGCACCCCTGAAAAGCCCCTCTCTTGTTGGAGAGCACAGGATCTGGGCTCATGGGCTTCAGTAGTTGAAGCACTCAGGGCTCAGTAGTTGAGGCTCATGGGCTCTAGAACACCGGCTCAGTAGTTGTGGTTCTCAGGCTTAGTTGCTTTGCAGCACGTGGGATCTCTCCAGATTAGGGATCGAAACTGTGTCTCTGCATTGCAAGGAACTACTAAATCACCAGGAAAGCCCAGTTTGGGTTGTGTTAAGCCACTGAATTTTGTGTGTGATTTTTTTTTTTTTTTTATGACAGCAGTTGGAAACTGATACATTAGTCTAGTCGAAATCAAGTGTGAAATGCATAAATTTTCATTCATTGAAAAGAAGATCTCTATATGGGCTTCCCCTTCTCTGTGTGAGACCTCTTTTTTTCAGTGAGTGAAAATTTATGCATTTCACCCTTGATTTGGGCTAGGTTAATGTGTCAGTTTCTTACTGCTGCCATCAAAAAAATTCTCCCAAATTCAGTGGCTTAAAACAACTCAAACTGAGCTTCCCTGGTGATCCAGTGGTAAAGAATCTACCTTGCATTTAAGGGGACACAGGTTCGATCCCTGATCTGGGAAGATCCCAAATAAATAAATACATAAATAAATAAATCTTAAAAAAAAGAAGTGCTTTATTAGAAAAACAAAAATCAAAGCCACAAAAAACCCCAAAAAAACAAATTTATTATCTTATAGTTCTAGAGGTCACAAATCCAAAATCAGTTTCATTGGGCTAAAATCAAAAGGTGTTGGCAGGACTATGTTTCTTCTGGAGACATAAAGGAGAATCCATTTCCTTGCCCTTTTCAGCTTCTGAGGCCACCTGCATTCCTTGGCTCATAGCCCTTCCTCCATCTTCAAAGCCAGAAGTTTAACATCTTCCCACTTCCCCTGACTCTAGCTTTCTGCTCTGTCATCACTACCTGTCTTCTCTTACTTGGATCCTCCTTCCTCCTTATAAGGACCCTCGTGATTACAGGGGGTCCACCAAGTTAATCCAGGATAATCTTGAACATCTCAAAATCCTCAACTTAATCACATCTGCAAAGTTCCTTTTGCCATGGAAAGTAGCATGTGCACAAGCCCCAGGGAGTGGGACCTGGACATCTTTGGAGAGCCTTTACTCTGCCGAACACATCTATTAGTAACATTTGGGATAGATAATAACTCAAGATAAAGGGGTTTTGTTCTATTGTTTTTGTTTGTTTGTTTTTTGCACTTCAAAAAAAAATTTTTTAGATCATATGAGTAACATGTTTTATAGGAAAATGTCCCCCCAAAGTATTAAAAATAAATCAGAACTCCTTTAATTCTAAACCCAGAGATAATCATCATTGACATTTTGTATATGTCTTTCAATCTTTCATCTATTCAGATTGTAGAGGTTTTATTCTTTCCTTGAAATCTATTTTCAGATGGTGACAAGTCCGGCTGATTTATAGAGTTGTAGCCCAAATAGGGCTTTTCATTCAGCACCACAATCCCCCTGTTGCAGTTGCTTGGTAATTTTAAAGTTTTTTGCTTTTCTACATCACTGTGACTCTATTTCTGTTTATAAGTAACTTCACTTGTGCCATTTTTTAAGATTCCACATATAAGCCATATCATATGATATTTGTCCTTCTCTGTTTGACTTACTTTACTCAATATGAGAATCTCTAGGTCCATCCATGTTGCAGCAAATGGCATTATTTCATTCTTTTTCATGGCTGAGTAATATTCATATATGTGTGTGTATATATATATATATATATATATATATGCATACATATATACCACATCTTCTTTATCCACTCCTCTGTCAGTGGGAATCTAGGTTGCTTCCAAGTCCTGGCTATTGTAAGTGGTGCTGCAATGAACATTGTGGTACATGTATCTTTTCTTTTGTTCTTTTAAAACAAATATTTTTATTTATGTATTTATTTGACTATGCTGGGTCTTGGGGCTTCCCTGGTGGCTCAGATGGTAAAGAATCCGGCTGTAATGCAGGAGACCTAGGTTTGATCCATGGGTTGGGAAGTTCCCCTGGGGAAAGAGATGGTAACCCACTCCAGTATTCTTGCCTGGAGAATTCCATGGACAGAGGAACCTGGTGGGCTATAGTCCATGGGATTGCAAAGAGTTGGACACAATGGAATATTACAGCTGCTAAATCACTTCAGTCGTGCCCAACTCTGTGTGACCCCATAGACGGCAGCCCACCAGGCTCCCCCGTCCCTGGGATTCTCCAGGCAAGAACACTGGAGTAGGTTGCCATTTCCTTCTCCAATGCATGAAAGTGAAAAGTGAAAGTGAAGTCGCTTAGTCGTGTCTGACTCTTCGTGACCCCATGGACTGCAGCCTACCAGGCTCCTCCGTCCATGGGATTTTCCAGGCAAGAGTACTGGAGTGGGGTGCCATTGCCTTCTCCAAATGGAATATTACTCAGCTATAAAAAGGAATGCATTTGAGTCAGTACTAATGAGGTGGATGAACCTGGAGCCTATTACACAGAGTGGAGTAAGTCAGAAAGAGAAAGACAAATACTATATATTAAATATATAGAGAGAATTTAGAAAGACCGTACCAATGATCCTACACACAGGGCAGCAAAGGAGACACATATATAAAAGAACAGACTTTTGGATTTAATGGGAGAAGACAACAGTAGGATGATTTGAGAGCATAGCATTGAAACATGTACATTACCATATGTAAAATAACTGACCAGTGCAAGTTTGATGCATGAAGCAGGGCACCCAAAGCCAATGCTCTGGGACACCCCAGATGGTTAGGGTGGGGAGGGAGGTGGGAGGGGTGTTCAGGATCTGGGGGACACATGTATGCTGCTGCTGCTAAGTCACTTCAGTCGTTTCTGAATCTGTGTGACCCCATAGACGGCAGCCCACCAGGCTCCCCCGTCCCTGGGATTCTCCAGGCAAGAACACTGGAGTGGGTTGCCATTTCCTTCTCCAATGCTTGAAAGTGAAAAGTGAAAGTGAAGTCGCTCAGTCATGTCTGACTCTTAGCGACCCCATGGACTGCAGCCCACCAGGCTCCTCCGTCCATGGGATTTTCCAGGCAAGAGTACTGGAGTGGGATGCCATTGCCTTCTCTGGGGGGACACATGTATACCTGTGGCCAATTCATGTTAATGTATGGCAAAAAGCATCACAATATTGTAAAGTAATTATCCTCAAATTAATAAAAAAAAAGTATAAGATGTGTTTAGCAAAAAAAAAAAAAAATAGGAGTCTGACACGACTGCTTGACTTTCGCATTTCACACACACATGCCTAGTGTTAGTTGTAGCACACGGCATCTTTAGTTGTGGCATGCAGTCTTAGTTGCAGCATGTGGGAACTAGTCGCCCAACCAGGAATCAAACCCAGGCCCCCTGTATTGGGAACACGGGGTCTCAGACACTGGGCCACCAGGGAAGTCCCATGTATCTTTTCAAATTGGGTTTTCAAATTGGATATATGTTCAGGAGTGGGATTGCTGGATCACATGGCAATGATTTTTTTTTAGTTTTTTAGGAACCTCCATTCTGTTCTCCATTGTGGCTGTACCAGTTTTCATTCCCACCAACAGGTGTAGGAAGGTTCCCTTTTCTCCACACCCTGTCCAGTATTTATAGTTTGTAATTTTTTGATGATAGCCATTTTGACCTTGTGAGCTGATACCTCGTTGTGGTTTTGATTTGCATTTCTCTGATAATTAGTGATGTTGAGTATCTTTTCACGTGCTTTTGCTTGTCTTACCAGAACTGCTCTTTCCAATTTCTAAGCTTTAGCCTGCTCCTCCCTTACCCTCAGAGTCGGACACGCCTGAGCGACTTCACTTTCACGTTTCCCTTTCATGCATTGGAGAAGGAAATGGCAACCCACTCCAGTGTTCTTGCCTGGAGAATCCCAGGGATGGGGCATCCTGGTGGGCTGCCATCTATGGGGTCGCACAGAGTCGGACACAACTGAAGTGACTTAGCAGTAGCAGTAGCAGTCCCTTACCCTTATTAAAAGCTATCTTTTCATTTTTATCCTTTTTGCAAATTTGGGGCATAAAATTCATTATGAATTTAACTGCTTGAATGAAATAAGGGTGAAAATTTTAAAACCATGTGGAATCTTGGGTGAAAGACATATGCCTGATAAAATCTGTCAAGGCCTGCATGTTTGCCATTATGTATTAAAGTCGTCTTTTTCTTTTCCTGTGAGTAAATGAACAAAGAAGCTTTAATCTTTCACCACAGTGAACAACAAAATAATATCCTTACAAAGGTAAAAGCTGATGTTCTAACATTTTCCAAATAAATTAGACTTTTGGAATTTTCAGTCTAAGGCCTTACTCCAGATCACGTCCAAGAGTTTAGTGACACATGCATCTTTTTTTAACCTCATAAATAATATCTATACGGTAAAATGTAAAAATACCTGTTTTAATAAGGGACTCTTTGGTATGAGATTTATTTCTTTTTACGGAATATTTTACCTCTATTTAGAAGTGAAATGCAAGTTCTTCCATTTACAGTAAGCTGTGGAGTCCATATGAACATGCTATCTATTTGTATCTTGGGGGAAAGAAGGGAAATTCCTACGAGAGTTGCTTTTCCCAAATTGAGTATTGACATAAAATCATCTTCAGTTTGTAAATTACTATTGACTATGTTTTTGGTTCAAACATCTCTTTTCCTTTTCACAAATCACTTCAGTGTTTTCCTTGGAATTTGAATTAATCCAATTTAAGTTTATCGGAACATTTGGCAGAAATTCAGGAAATGACCTTTGATCACTTTGGTATGTTTAAATCCAAGAGAGCTATAGTCAGATAGAGAGTTTGGGGGCACGTGGGCAAAATATTTCTGTGGTTTTTCATGTATCTTAAAACAGTACCAGGAATCTGCAGCAATTGAAATGTGTCCGTTTTTTTAAACAGATACAAATCTTATTATGGTTGGCCTTCTTTTTATTGCCCCAAATACACCCACGCTCAATAGAGCCTCAACCAAATGCAGCCAGGAGTGGAATGCTAGTTTATTTCTTCCAGAGCAGATTGCCAAAGTCCAAATCATCTGTCTGGAATCTAGAATGGGAAGAAAGTTGCTCCTTAAGAAAATTATGATAAGACTTTAACCACTAAAAACTTGTGAAAGTATTGCAAGTCTCTGAGAGACATTGTGTTTCCAGTATGGCTGTTTTGTTAACTAATTATTATTTAGGTAGTTGTGGTGGTTTAGTTACTAAGTCGTATTCAACTCTTGTGACCCCGTGGACTGTAGCCTGCCAGGCTCCTCTGTTCATGGGATTCTCCAGGCTAGAATACTGAAGTGGGTTGCCATTTCCTTCTTTGGGGAATCTTCCTGACCCAGGAATTGAACCCAGGTCTCCTGCATTGCAGGCAGATTCTTTACTGACTAAGCTACAAAGGAAGCCCCTCTAAATTATTATTTAGAGGAAGTGACAAAAATAGGAGGGATGTGTAATCTCTGCGGTCCCTTCTCAATCCCTTCTTTGCTCTGTATCCAGAGCAAAGGCAAAAATGAGAGAATATTTGACAAACTCCAAACCTTATTTTCATTCACTTGTTCAGTCATTTAGATTGGTGAAGGGATATGCAAGATCTCTTTTCAAACATTTGAAAAGAAAAAAAAGTTAGATCCCTAAACTCACTCTTCCCTGTGGTAAATAGATTCTAGATGAGTGAAAGATTCACACAAAATCAACAACGAAGACCCTGGAAGGATGAGCATTTTTATCATGTTGAGATAGAAAAGGCCTTTCTAAGCACAGTATAACACCAAGAAGTTCTAAAAGAACAACAGATCTGACCACATGAAAATTTAAAATGTCTGCATGGCAAATTATTTGCCCTGAACAAAGTTTAAGGACAAATGAAAAGTGGAGAGAGAATGTGCAGCCTATATAGCAGATCAAAGGGTTGATATTTCTAATATACAAAAAAGTAATAAGAAAAAAGAAAAACTCAAATAGAGGAAAACACTAAATAAGCAATAATAAATGTGCTAATATAAAAATATAAATTACGACACCAATTTTATCTATCTGGATATAGATACACAATATTGCTCAAAAATAATAACACAGTTTCTTTTCTACCCAGCAGTTCTCCCACTAGGCAGAACCTGTCAGGGGAAACTCTCATACCAGGCAAGGAGCTTGGCCCCTTCACGTTTATCGTCCCTGCAGTGCCAAGAATCCACGTGTCAGGTGGCGAGTCATGTCTCCTTTCTGGTTGCAAGGCCCATCCCTCCCCCTGTCATAGCTGATTTAGGGCTCTGCTGCCCTGAATGAATATTTAGGAACAAGCCTGTCAAGCGTAAATCTGCTCAGAGGCTCATGAGCAGATTTTTTGTTGCCTCATGGACAAAACATGAGGTTTTGTCCTCAGTTGTCAGGATCTGGTGTGGATACGGAAAAGGAGGAAACGGGAAAAAAAACCTGTTCCTAAATTGAGGAAGCACCTTGCTGCCTCTGCTACCAGGGGAGGGGCTCTGAGGAAGCTGAGCAGTTCCGGGCAGTGGTTAAGGCCCAGATGCCACTGGGTAGCTTTATAAATAGTGGGCCATATGAAACACTAAATGCCTGTGAGCTCTGGGGAGAATGTATCTATCTTCGTGGCTACTTTTACTTGCTAATAAAGAAGGTACTTAACGTGCGGAAAATTCTGAAAGAGGTGGGAATACCAGACCACCTGACCTGCCTCTTGAGAAACCTGTATGCAGGTCAGGAAGCAACAGTTAGAACTGGACATGGAACAACAGACTGGTTCCAAATAGGAAAAGGAGTCCGTCAAGGCTGTATATTGTTGCCCTGCTTATTTAACTTCTATGCAGAGTACATCATGAGAAACGCTGGGCTGGAAGAAGCACAAGCTGGAATCAAGATTGCCAGGAGAAATATCAAGAACCTCAGATATGCAGATGACACCACCCTTATGGCAGAAAGTGAAGAGGAACTAAAAAGCCTCTTGATGAAAGTGAAAGTGGAGAGTGAAAAAGTTGGCTTAAAGCTCAACATTCAGAAAATGAAGATGATGGCATCTGGTCGAATCTCTTCATGGGAAATAGATGGGGAAACACTGTCAGACTTTCTTTTTTTGGGCTCCGAAATCACTGCAGATGGTGATTCCAGCCATGAAATTAAAAGACACTGCTCCTTGGAAGGAAAGTTATGACTAACCTAGATAGCATATTGAAAAGCAGAGACATTACTTTGCCAACAAAGGTCCATCTAGTCAAGGCTATGGTTTTTCCAGTAGTCATGTATGGATGTGAGAGTTGGACTATAAAGAAAGCTGAGTGACGAAGAATTGATGCTTTTGAACTGTGGTGTTGGAGAAGACTCTTGAGAGTCCCTTGGACTGCAAGGAGGTCCAACCAGTCCATTCTGAAGGAGATCAGTCCTGGGTGTTCATTGGAAGGAATGATGCTAAAGCTGAAACTCCAGAACTTTGGCCACCTCATGCGAAGAGTTGACTCATTGGAAAAGACTGTGATGCTGGGAGGGATTGGGTGCAGGAGGAGAAGGGGATGGAGGCTGGATGATGAAGATGAGATGGCTGGATGGCATCACTGACTCGATGGACGTGAGTCTGAGTGAACTCCGGGAGTTGGTGATGGACAGGGAGGCCTGGCGTGCTGCGATTCATGGGGTCGCAAAGAGTCAGACATGACTGAGAGACTGAACTGAACTGAACCTTAGTGTTTCATTTTGCACTTTTATGTTTGTTTTATTTTGCTCGTAGAATTTTTAAATTCTGTGTTTGTGACAGAGGTATTTGCTAACACTGTAGTGGTAATCATATTGCAATATCAAAATGTATCACATCTATATGTTGTATACATTTACATACCCAGTGTTACATGTTATATCTCAATTTAAAAAAATTAAAGTGAGAATTTTTAAAAAATCTGTGTTTACTTGGATAACACTTGTTTTGTGTTATATCCAAGAAAAGACAACACTATGTCTAAGAATTTTCAGGTGACTAAATGCCACACAATAGCTTCCCTCTCCTCCCCTCCCCTTCCCTCCCTTCCCATTCCCTCACTTCCTCTCCTTTCCTCTCCTCTCCTTTCTTTCTCTTCCCACCTCCCTCTCTTTTTCCCTACCTCCTTACAACCCCTCTCACCCCATTTTTTCCTCTCTCTCTCTCACCAATCCAGGCACACTTAGAAAATATAACCAGAGTAGTATACCATTATTCAGAGAAGGCAATGGCACCCCACTCCAGTACTCTTGCCTGGAAAATCCCATGGATGGAGGAGCCTGGAAGGCTTCAGTCCACAGGGTCGCTGAGGGTCAGACACAACTGAACTTCACTTTCACTTTTCACTTTCATGCATTGGAGAAGGAAATGGCAACCCACTCCAGTGTTCTTGCCTGGAGAATCCCAGGGATGAGGAAGCCTGGTGGGCTGCCGTCTATGGGGTCGCACAGAGTCGGACACAACTGAAGTGACTTAGCAATAGCAATAGCAAATACCATTATTACAGGCAGAAGCCCCCTTCCTAGAGCTCCCTAGATTTATATTCCTTTCTGAGTATTAACCTAAGGGAGGTGCAAACAACCATTATCCACCATTCATGTCGACAGAGACATCAGTCATGGCTGAGCCACCTCCCCAGCCAGGTCTTTGGCTGAGCTCAGAGAGTCAAACATTCCAGGCAGAGGAGAGGAAGGGTGTGCTCAGATTGCATTGCTAAACCCCTGGGCAGAGTCTGGAATCCTGTGAATGCAAAGGAGCTTGGAACCATGTCTGTAACATTTAAACGTTTAAGAACATAGACCAAGGCAAAGTAATATTTCAAAATGAGAGAAAGAAATTTTACATGGCTTATCTCTGTATTTGAATTAAATTGACTGCAACTCATGAATGTTTTAATTCAGTTTAAAGATTGCTCATTGCTTCTTATTAGACCCTCTCTTTGCTTGCCTCTTATCCTCAGTCTCCAGTCAGTGTTGCTTCTGTATTTCCTCTATCAAGTCCTACCATCATGGTGAATAAAGATAAAAGTTACACTCTGTGGTAGTGCTCTCTCTTCTACCCCAGAGTTACTATAATTCATTTTGTGCTAGTGGTTACTCCTATGCTTTTGTAGCTTCTTCCAGGGCCTCTGCTAACCAACTTCTGCAAATTAAATAAAACAAGTGCCCCTCAGGGATAACACAGCCCCAGACTGGGGGACGTGATGAAATATGGCCTCCATTTCAATCCTGACTTGGCCCTCAGCCTGCCTCTGAGTGGTGAATAGCCTTTGCAGTGGTATATGGTCACCCTGCTTTCTCCTACTCCTGTTGCTCTAAAGTACAAAGAGAGATGAATGCTTAGAAAGAGGGATATGTGTGGTGTTGGAATGGAGAATCTGTGGGACTCAAATGCAATATTGGCTGAGTCTGGCCACTCAGCTGGCCACACTGTCTGTGCACTCCTGGTTCTTTTTATGTATTCCCTGTGGAATGTTAAAACGAAGCCCTTTTGGTCTCAGAGTTTTGGCACAGTCCTTAAGTCTGAGAACCAAATATTCCAGGATCCTAAAGAGAGATTTTAGGCCACCTTTGCAGAATATGCTTAGAGACTGACTCCTGTTCTGCTGTCATTAGCCCATGACTCACCTCCAAGTGACAGAATGAAAGGGATAAAGACTCCAGGATTAAGAGTATCTTTGGAGAAAGTTATTGCAGGCAGGGAGTGGATGGAAGAGGGAATGTTTCTGCCATTTCAAACCCACTAAGGAAGTCTTTAGAGACACAGAGAAGTTGTCATGTGTACCTTGGAGTGTGACGGAATACCTATAAGGTATTAGACTATAAAGTCTGAAGAGGACAGACTGTCTCTAGCTGGCTGGTCTGGATCCATGGGGTAGAGTTTGGTTGATCATGAGCTATATTTCCAGAGTTCATTGGGGCAAGGGCATTTCTGCTTGGTCAGATAAGGATCCCATGGACCGGGCTGGGTCATTTAGTAATGGACTCTATTCAAGAAGACTGCTTGGAGGGGGAAAGTGACCCCCAAGAAATGGAGGTGGCATCAGAAAACCATGTGGAGGAGTCCAGCTATTGTCGTTGGAAAACTTATCTATGGGGAATCTTTGAAGGATCCACAAAAATGCTTTAGAAGAGAGAGAAATAGCATTTCAATTCTGTACCCTGAAAGGGCACTGATGCCAAATTGTAAGTCACCAATCAAATAAGGCCTTTCTTCCCTCTTCTTTTCCTTCCTACCAGGCTTCAACCCAGGAAAGACCAAACACCTGCAGGTCAGGCTAATATATGAGGCAGAACAAGCAAGAACAGGGAAACATTCTCTCCTTTCCCTTCCCTCACTGATAATTTCCTAGTGTGGGGCAGGCCAGAGCTGGCAGTTGGGAGAAACTTAAAATTAAATAAATTTTGGAGTTTCAATAATGTCCTGGGTGTTAAACGCAATCCGTGGGTTTTTGATGTTGTTGTTGTCAAAAGTAACTGAAAAAGCCATGAGATATTCTGGAGGTTGTACCCAGGAGCAGGGCAGCACAAGTTGAAAAATTAGTTTCACAGGATGGTGATGGGCAAGAACAATGTTGCTTTCTGTTTCTACCTTTTCAAGTTTCAGTTTCTTTACTGAGCCAATTCTGTATGGACCATGAAGAGTCTTTCAGTGTCTTTACTGAGCCAGTTCTGTATAGACCATGAAAAGTCTTTCCGTCTCTTTACTGAGCCAGTTCTGTATGGACCATGAAGAGGCTTTCTTGCAGAGAAGTGCGTGTATGTCCTGGATCATGCACTCTCACCTGCTATCAGTCCCTGCAGTTGTCTCCTTCCTCTTGTGTATCATTGAATTCCCCCTCTCTGCTGCTGCTGCTGCTAAGTCGCTTCAGTCGTGTCCGACTCTCTGCGACCCCAGAGACGGCAGCCCACCAGGCTCCCCCATCCCTGGGATTTTCCAGGCAAGAACACTGGAGTGGGTTGCCATTTCCTTCTCCAATGCGTGAAAGTGAAAAATGAAAATGAAGTCGCTCAGTCGTGTCCGACTCCTAGCGACCCCATGAACTCTCTCTACTGGACCTTGACTTAATATCACCCATCTTAGAAAAACATGATTCCACATTCCCTTTAGCAACTGCTGTGTTCCCTGTTTGCCTTCACTGAAAAAATTTGAAACTGTTAGCTGACTCCGGGTCTATGTTTCTCCATCTCTCCTCAGCTCACTCCAGTGGGTTTTCATCTCCACTACACCACTGAACAGCTCTTACCAGGATCAATAGTTCCCTCCCCACCTCTCAGCTGATTTCTCAGCCGCACTTGATGTGGTTGGCCACCCCTCCTTCCTGAGCCATGTTCTTCACTAGGCTTCTGTGTCAAACGTTTACCTAGGCTCTTCCTCCCCTACCAGCCCCTGTCCTTGGTCTTTTCATCTCTGTCCAATCTTTGAGACTGAAAGATTTTAAAATTATTTCAATCTTTTTAGCAGGTATAGAACTATTCTATTTCTTAAAACAATTTGATATATTAAGGATTTAATTTCTTTAATTGATTCAGAACTGTTGAGATTTTAAATGGTTTCTAGTGTCCATTTTGGTAACTAAAAAACATTTTATCCATTTCATCTAAATTTTAAAAATAAAGTTACATAAGGGTGTTCATTATTCTCTTCTCTATTAAATGTCTGTAGTGATGGTCTCTTTTTTATTCCTCTCTCTGCTAAGTCACTTCAGTCGTGTCTGACTCTGTGCGACCCCAGAGACGGCAGCCCACCAGGCTCCCCCATCCCTGGGATTCTCCAGGCAAGAACACTGGAGTGGGTTGCCATTTCCTTCTCCAATGCATGAAAGTGAAAAGTGAAAGTGAAGTCGCTCAGTCATGTCCGACCCTCAGCGACCCCATGGACTGCAGCCTTCCAGGCTCCTCCGTCCATGGGATTTTCCAGGCAAGAGTACTGGAGTGCTTTGATTCCTAGTGTTGGTCATTTATGTTTTGCCTTTTGTTCTTGATTAATTTTGTTAAGGGTTTATCACTTGCATTAAGAACCAACTTTTGGCTTTGTTTATTTCCTGTTCACTTTAGTTCAGTTCAGTTCAGTTGCTCAATCATGTCCGACTCTTTGCAACCGCATGAACTGCAGCACGCCAGGCCTCCCTGTCCATCACCAACTCCTGGAGTTCACTCAAACTCACGTCCACTGACTCGGTGATGCCATCCAGCCATCTCATCCTCTGTCGTCCCCTTCTCCTCCTGCACCCAATCCCTCCCAGCATCACAGTCTTTTCCAATGAGTCAACTCTTCGCATGAGGTGGCCAAAGTACTGGAGTTTCAGCTTTAGCATCATTCCTTCCAAAGAACACCCAGGGCTGATCTCCTTTAGGATGGACTGGTTGGACCTCCTTGCAGTCCAAGGGACTCTCAAGAGTCTTCTCCAACACCACAGTTCAAAAGCATCAATTCTTCAGTGCTCAGCTTTCTTCACAGTCCAGCTCTCACATCCATACATGACCACTGGAAAAACCACAGCCTTGACTAGACCTGTTACATGTTCTTAATCTATTTCATTGATTTCTACTCATAATATTTCCTGTTTTTCTATTTTCTTTGGATTTAACTTGCCTGACATGAGAATTAAGTTTGTTGCTTTTCAATATTTCTCTTCTCTTTCCTTCCCTGACCTCCCTTCCCTTCACCCAATATGCACAATGCATTTGGACCTATAAGTTTCCTTTATGGCATCACTGTTAAGTAAATCACTTTCATTATCATTCAGTTCATAATATTTTCTAATTTATTTCTTATTTTTGAGTTGTTTAGAAGTTCATTACATAATTTTCAAATATTTGGGGGGTTTTCTAATTATTTTCTGTTATTAATTATATTTTAATTCCTTTGTAATCAGAGAATATATTCTACATGATTTAATTTTTTGAAAAAAAAGTTAAGACTTCCATTAAGGCCTTTCTGTATCTCTGTATTTAAAGTGATTCTGTTTTTGACAGCACACAGTTGTGGGGTTTTAATTTATTCAAACTAATAATCTATTTTTAAAAACTTATTTAGTTCATTTATATTAGATGGAATAATTGATATAGTTGGGTTTAAGCCTACCATTTTATTATTTATTTTGTTCATCTTTTCTTTGTTCTTCATTCCTCCTTTTGGATTAACCAAGTGTATTTTATGACTTCATTTCTCTACTCATTTAATAGATGGCTAGTCATAAATTATTGTGGTTTTCTTTTGACATTTCTCTGGAGATTATAATATGCTCTCATAATAATTAAAAATGAGAAATAGACAGTCTACTTCTCATTTTTCCCTTTTCGTCCTCGATTTAGTACAGTCCATCCTAACCTTTGAGCTATTATTGTCATGTATTTTATTTACATGTTATAAATCCCACAAGACATTATTATTATTGTTACATGAAGCAGTCAAAAGTATTTCGTGTTTGCCCACATATTTACACCTTCTGATGCTTTTCATTTCTTCTTTCAGTCCTGTGCTTTCAAATGTTCATTACCTCTCATTGTTTCAGCAGTATGGATCTACTGGTAAACATGTCTCTCACTTTGATTTTTCTGAAAGTTTCTTTATTTTGCTTTCATTTTTGATGATATTTCAAATGAATGTGGAATTCTAGGTTGACAACATTTTATTTTAGCACTTTGAGAATGCTATCTTTTTATTAAGTGCACTTTGAGAGCACTATCTTTTGGCTTCTATAACATGTTGAAAAGTCAACCATTAGCCCTACTGTTGCTCATTTGAAGCTAATGTATTTTTTCCCCTGGCTGCTTTTAAAATTTTCTCTCAATCCTTGACTATTAGACATGGACAAAAATATGCCTATGTATGGTTTGTTCACTTGCTTGTTTTAGTCCTGCTTAGAATTTTCTGAGCTTCTCTTGGATTTGGGAGATGATATCTTATCAACTTTGGAGAAGTCTTGGCCATTATTTCTTCAAAGATTATTTCTGCTTCAGTTTATTTCTCCTCATCTTCTAATGCTTTGTTGAAATATGGTAGACCTTTTAACTTTGTTTCATGTGTCTCTAATGCTCTGTTTTATTGTTATACATGCTTTGTACCCATGCTTGAATTTGCATATTTTCTATTGTACTATCTTAGAGTCTAATAATCTTGTCTTCTCTGTTGAGTCTGCTGCTAAATGTGTTCTCAACTTCAGTATTTTGCCCATCTAATTTTTCTTTTTTACATGGAATCCCTATCTCTGTTAATATTCCTTATCCTTTCATCCATTTTCTCACTTTTCTTCTATTTCCTGTAATATATTCATCAATTAGAATCCTTGTCTGTTAGCTTCACTATTTGAATTATCTGTAGGTCTGGTTCTATTATTTATCTTTTCTTGATGATGGTTATCAATCATCTTTTGCCATTTTTTTGCATGTCTTGTAATGTTTTGTCAGACATTGTAAAAAGCACTGCAGAGGCTCTAGATGATGCCCCACACTGGAAAGGATTTACACTTTCCCTGTTAGGCAATAGAATGAAGAATTTATCTTTGAGAGGGGTAGGGGTTACTTTTGAAAGACTTTAGTCTACTTCTCATTTTTCCCTGTTCGTCAAACATAGTCCATCTGGGCTTTTGATTAGAGCCTACAGGATCTCTGTCTTCTCAGTCCTGGGAGTGGGAAATTTAGTGCTGTACTTTGCAGTTTTAAACTTAGCTCTTTACCTTTCTCTCCTTGTCCTGTCTCAACTTTGAAACCTAAAAGATGTCCCAAGGGGTACCTGGTTATGTGTTTGAATGGGAGGACCTCTTTCTCTGGTTGGACTTTTTCCTCTTAGCACTATGAATCTAGAGGAGATTGTATTATGCCTTTTGGAATTCTTCTGCCAAACTTCCCAGCCGTCTTTGCATAGTCCCTGAACTCCGAAGATGTCCTATGGGGAAAACCAGTTGTGTTTAGCACTTCTCAAGTTTTTAGTTTCTCTTGCCAGCCCCATGAGATTACCAAAAACCTCTCCAGTTTCTCTTTTCTCAAGAAAATTCTTTACAAGTCAAGTTTAATTCTCAGTCCATGACCAGAATTGTTGGCTATCCCCAAAGAAGAAAACAAATGTAGTTCATATAGCCCTCATTGCTAACTTATTCCCTGCTGCTGCTGCTAAGTCGCTTCAGTCGTGTCCGACTCTGTGCGACCCCATAGAGACAGCCCACCAGGCTCCGACATCCCTGGAATTTTCCAGGCAAGAACACTGGAGTGGGTTGCCATTTCCTTCTCCAAACTTATTCCCTGAGGCCCTTAAAAATGTAACTTTTATAATCTAGCTGGCTCTTTCTAGTTGTTGCAATGGGAATTATATGTCATTATATCCCATGACCTACGTTTAACTTAGGGACAGAAGTCCCCTGATCCTTATGTTTTGAGGATAAAGGCCAATCAATATGGTTACAACTTCAAGAACTGAAAAGGGCCAGAACCTGCCTATAGTAGCTGGATTCCAGGAAGTAGAAAGTTACATTGGTTACCCAGACTTAAGCTCTTAATTTCAGAGGACATGAGTAAATATGTAGCATGGCTACACTTGAGGTGAGGAGGAAAGTGGTCAGAATGAATGGTGGCTCTTGAACAGACCATGTATGTTTGCAGCAACAACCATAGCTAGCAGTGATCAAAACAGACTTTATGCAAAGGTAGGAAGGGAGTCCTCTCCTCTTTTTGTGCTGGGTATGTAAAGGATTAAATGTGACTCAAAATATTTTAAAAACAGGTACTCTATTTCACAGAGGGAAACATACTTATCACACTGTTATTTCTAGTAGTACAACCAGGTAGCTGGTTACAAAATTGACTCAGAATTGTGGGACTTCAAGAAATTTTATAAATGCCTTAATAATTTTATTTTGCTTAAATTGTCTTTTTCATGTGTATACATCAGATCAGATCAGATCAGTCACTTAGTCGTGTCCGACTCTTTGTGACCCCATGAATCGCAGCACACCAGGCCTCCCTGTCCATCACCAACTCCCAGAGTTCACTCAGACTCACGTCCATTGAGTCAGTAATGCCATCCAGCCATCTCATCTTCTGTCGTCCCCTTCTCCTCCTGCCCCCAATCCCTCCCAGCATCAGAGTCTTTTCCAATGAGTCAACTCTTCGCATGAGGTGGCCAAAGTACTGGAGTTTCAGCTTCAGCATCATTCCTTCCAAAGAAATCCCAGGACTGATGTCCTTCAGAATGGACTGGTTGGATCTCCTTGCAGTCCAAGGGACTCGCAAGAGTCTTCTCCAACACCACAGTTCAAAAGCATCAATTCTTCGGCGCTCAGCTTTCTTTATAGGCCAACTCTCACATCCATACATGATTACTGGAAAAACCATAGCCTTGACTAGACGAACTTTTGTTGACAAAGTAATGTCTCTGCTTTTCAATATGCTATCTAGGTTGGTCATAACTTTCCTTCCAAAGAGTAAGCGTCTTTTAATTTCATGGCTGCAGTCACCATCTGTAGTGACTTTGGAGCCCAAAAAATAAAGTCTGACACTGTTTCCACTGTTTCCCCATGCATAAGTACACATATATATGTGTACATGTATATATGTTTATTCATGTATGTGTATAATACAGTTTTTACTCTACCCTCACTTTTCAGTCATTAATAATATAAAATGGGCACTTATTTTTTAATTATGCTCTTAAATTTTATTATTCTTTTTCAGGAACAATATTGATATTGTAAGCTGAATCCTTATCTTTTATACCATGACTTTACTAGTTTTTAGTTCCTTTTTTTGCTTCGTGTTTTGGTCAGTTGAGGATGCCTTACAGTATTTCTTCTAGAAGATATTGGTATTTTTGTAAGAAGTTGCATGCGTGACTATGTCTCTTATTGTCTTCATGAAAGAAAAATAACTTTGAAATCCTCAGGTTACAGATTTTTGTATGACTGCAGATTTTTTTAATGACTCCAGAGCTGTCATTCTCAATTTTGAGTGCATATTGTCATTTCCTGGGAGCTTTAAAAATACTGATCCCTGGGTCTCATTCCCAGCAATTCTGATTTAATTGGTCTGTGATGTGGCCTGGATATCAGGATTAAAAATGAAATAAAATATAAACAATAAAAAATATGCTTGGGCTCCACTCTGGGTCAGTTAAACTCTAATTTTCAGGAATGGGGTTTGGGCATCAGCAAACTTTTTCTGCTTTGTGTGAAAAATGCTCAAGCTTGCTGACCCAGTTTCCAACTGTGTCCATCTTGTTCCTTATTGCCATCAATGAAGATTAGAATTTTGCTTTTACATTTTCAGATTTTTTTTTTTTTTTTTTGGCGATCTTTTCTTACCTCTCATCATCCTTTTTACTTATTCTGTAGTCTGTTTATGCCAGATGATCTTCTTATAGCTTTCCCTATGGAGGTAAGTCATTTTACATCTTAGAAAATAGTTTTCTAAAATTTTCTTTTGTATTTTGCAGGAGATCATTTTTTGGAGAGGCTTGCTTTTCTTCTATATTTCCAAAATGATTCTCCCTTGCCCTTTTCCCCGTATTAGTTTTTGGTCAGACCTCTGTTTTGTTGTTCTGTGGCTTTGGTTTACATGATTTCTTTCTCTTTTCCCATTTCAAATACAGTCAAACTGACCGACCCAGAGATCGAGAACCCAGGTCTCCCATATTGCAGGAGGATTCTTTACCATCTCAACCACCAGGGAAGCCCCTCACTGGCCCCACTCTTGGGTAATATGGATGATCGGTGGTTACTTTTCTCAAATCCTCCTCTGTGGCACTGTTGTAAACATTCCCGTCTCCCAGTCCAATCTCCAAAGTCCAGGTTTTCTCGTCATGTGGTTTTGCTTATAGTTCTATTTGCCTGACCCTCTCATATTCCCATGGTCCACATGTATTTTTAAAAAATTCTTCCAGCATCACTCTCACTGTGCTGTCTTTCATCATTGTCCAACCATAGTGCTTTCCTTGTGGGGACCTCTTTTCTTAGGAAGCCACATACTAACTTTAGAACACACCTCCTCCTTTACTTCTGGCCCAGTTCTTTTTTGGGGTTTTCCATGTCTGCCAGATGGTGACACAGACTGAGGAACAATAACAACAGAGAGCGAGAGCAGTGAGTCAGGGAGGGGCTGATGTGCTTCCTTGTGGGTATGTGACTGGCTGTCTGAATCTGTGGCCTATCAAGGGGACTGATTTGAAATACCTTCCTGTACCTTTTATTCAGATAGATGAAGTCAGTTGGGCTACAAACAGGATAGGCTATGTTCCATCCACCTGTGTCTGGATTGTAACTGTATAATATACAGAGCTCCATGGGTGATTCTAGATATATAAGGTGGAGAGCCACTGTTTTGATCAATGCTTGGAAGAAGCTGCAAAAGGGACCAGTGGGACCCCCACCTCAAACTGGAAACCCAGGCTGAGTTTGAGCAGAATAACTCCATGGAGGTGTGCAATTCAAGGAGGACAAAGACAATAAGGGAACAGGTTTTTCAGTCATCCATGTGATGGTGTTACTGGGACAGGGACCTTGAGAAGGGAGTGCAGGGGGGGCAGATGTGAGAAATGGTAGAGAATCAGCATTCTCTCAGGATCCTGAGTGGATACAGCAGGAAGGAAGGGGAAGAACCAGTGACCACAACAAGGATGCCAATCTCCTGAGTGTTCTTGGCCAGAATAAATGCCTGTCTGGTCCTTTTAGAAATGGCATACTGAGGTTAAAAGATAACAGCAATCACTTAGCTTTATCCATTCACTAACAAATGTTTATTGAACACCTACTGTGTGCCAGGCTTTTTGCTAGACCCTGGGGATGAAATTTAGCAAAAAAGCACATAGTCCTTGCCCTCATAAAGCCTTCAGTCTAGATGCTTTAGAGACAGCATCAATCAGATAATCTTACCAATTAGCGTGTATCATAACTTGAGGGGAATGCTCTGAAGGAAAGGAACTCCTCCGCTATGAAAACATGTCAGGAGGGAAGCTAAACAAGGAGGGGATGGGGGTCTGGGATACAGCGCGCCAGACAGAGAGAGCAAGTGACAGATTTTCTAAGGGAGACAGAAGAGCTCCAGAGTGCAGAAACTCAGAGTGTGATGAAAGCAGGTGCAAGACAAGGCAGGGCATGTGGGCAGTGCCTCCCAGAACAGGAGACCCCTGTCATCTGTGAGTACTGTCCTGCTCAGTTCCAGTCATACCTCAGGCTTATAAGGCATTGTTGACTGAATCAGCCTAAGTAAGCAAAAAGGTTTTTTATATACTACCTGTGAAATGCTATAATGTATGATGAATAATAAAAATAATAAAACTTTATTCTTTTCATAAAGCTATTATGAAAATTTAATCTTACTTTCAGTTTAGTCACTTAGTTGTGTCGACTCTTTGTGACCCCATGGACTGCAGCACACAAGTCTTCCCTGTCCATCACCAACTCCCAGAGCTTGCTCAAACCCATGTCCATCTAGTTGGTCATGCCATCCAACCATCTCATCCTCTGTCATCCCCTTCTCCTCCCACCTTCAATCTTTCCCAATCTTTTCCAATGAGTCAACTCTTCACATGAGGTGGCCAAAGTATTGGAGCTTCAGCTTCAGCATCAGTCCTTCCAGTGAATATTCAGGACTGACTGCTTTGATCTCCTTGTAGTCCAAGGGACTCTCAAGAGTCTTCTCCAACTCCACAGTTCAAAAGTATCAGTTCTTCAGTGCTCAGCTTTCTTTATGGTCCAACTCTCACATCCATGCATGAACACTGGAAAAACCATAGCTTTGATTAGACGGACCTTTGTTGGCAAAGTAATGTCTCTGCTTTTTAATATGCTGTCTAGGTTGATCATAGCTTTTCTTCCAAGGAGCAAGCGTCTTTTTATTTCATGGCTGCAGTCACCATCTGCAGTGATTTTGGAGCCCAAGAAAATAAAGTCTTTCACTGTTTCTATTGTTTCCCCATCTATTTGCCATGAAGTGATGGGACTGGATGCCATGATCTTCATTTTTTGAATGTTGAATTTTAAGCCAGCTTTTTCACTCTCCTTGGAAGGTCAAAAGTGGCCCCAAAAATCTACTTTATAAACTTGACCAGAGCTATCTCTTCCTGTAAAGCCAGTGGATTTTCAAGTAGGAAATCATTAGTCTAGACATCATCTTTGTCTGAAAAGGAGCAAGCGAGCACTTGTGTGTCTGCACCACGTTTCTCAGGATTTATGAAGCCTCTGTCATCCTAGCCTTCAAACAAATTTATTCTGATCTATGGTCACATTTATGAGTGTGAATATTTTCCCATTCATAGTTCCTTGGGTGTGGTGGATCACTCTGTCAGAATTACTGCAGGCTGATTTTTTTCCCCCCATTTAAAAAAAAATTAAGGTATAATTATTTACAACGTTGTGTTAGTTACAGGTATACCACAAAGTTATTCATATATATATATGTGTGTGTGTGTATATATATGCATTATAACTGAACTATATTTATTGGAAGCTTATATTCAGTTATATATATATATACATATATATATATTCTTTTTCAGATTCTTTTCCCTTATAGATTATTACAACATATTGAGTATAGTTCCCTGTGCTATAGAATAGGTCCTTGTTGGTTATACATTTTATATACAGCAGTGTGTATATGTTAATCCCAACCTGCTAATTTATCCCTCTCCCCTTCCCCTTTGGTAATAACCATAACTTTGCTTTCTAAGTCTGTGTTATATTTCTGTTTTATAAATAAGATCATTAGTATCATTTTTTGAGATTCCACATATAAGTGATATCATATATTATTTGGCTTACTTCACTTAGTATGTCTCCATTTTTAAATTGATGTTTTTCCATACTAAATGTTTTATCTGTCTATCTATCATCAATCTGTCTGTCTATCTACCTATCTATCTATCCTTCCTGGCTCATTTCCTAAGTTAGGGCCTTTATGTGACTTTAGCCCCAAGAAAACTTTTCAGTCTACACCCTTCCTACCGGGATCTCCAAGTCCTGTACGTTTCTCTTACTGTAATCTTCCACTATCCCCCCCTCATCCTCTCATGTTTCTGTCTCTGTCTCACTCTCACTTGCTCTTCACACTTTTCACGCTCCCACTTTGGCTCTTGTCTTGCCCTTGGCCCTACTCTCCTTCTTACTTATACTTTCTCCCTATTTCTTTCTTTCAGTCTCACTATCTCACCCTCAGTCTCCCTCTCTCCCTCTTATAATTTGTACAATGATCTCCCCACATTTGTAGTTTCAGCTATGATCTGCACAGAGGTATCTTGTCTATATTTGTAGTTATGGGGCTCTTGGAGTTGCTAATAACAGAAACCAGCTTTGACTGGCTACAAAAAAGGAGGGAAATTTTATTAGAAGGTTACAGAGACATCTCACAAAATCAACAGTTGAACAATCATGAAAATAAATGGCCCTTGGGTCCACTGCTAATTCATGAACTTAATACTGGTAATTCCAAGTTTCTTTGATTTTCTATTCCTTGCTTTCAAATCCCTGAGAGAGAGAATTTGACTAACTCAATCTCACAGTGGACGCTTCGGCTCTGGATTGAGGTCAGTGTTGCCATATGCAGATGAGGATGAGTTTTGGTTTGCCACATCTGTTGTGCCATTTCCAGTGTTCATAAACTAGCTGCTACTGCTAAGTCACTTCAGTCGTGTCCGACTCTGTGCGACCCCAGAGACGGCAGCCCACCAGGCTCCCCCATCCCTGGGATTCTCCAGGCAAGAATGCTGGAGTGGATTGCCATTTCCTTCTCCAATGCATGAAAGTGAAAAGTGAAAGTGAAGTCGCTCAGTTGTGTCCGACCCTCAGCGACCCCATGGACTGCAACCTACCAGGCTTCTCCATCCATGGGATTTTCCAGGCAAGAGTCCTGGAGTGGGGTGCCATTGCCTTCTCCTTGAACTAGGCAGCAACCCAAATGGCTGTACCCTTAAATATCAATCCAGCTCTGGTTTTTCTGACTTTTGGAAGATAGACCCACGTGATTGAACCATTAAAGTGACTGAAATCCTCATCTTCTCTCTATCTAATGTCCACTGGGATTCACTCTCACCAGGCCCTCCAGGCTGGCTGTTATCACCAATCCCTCTGTATCCGCGTCCACACTACATATCCAGTAACAGTTATACAAACCCAAATCTGTGCATAAGAAGTAAAAGAGCCCAGTAAATAAGAAAACATAAAGCTTGGGGGATAAATACAAATAATTCACATTTTTCAACTGGAATTGGGCTTTTGGTCACAGTAAATAGAACACTTTAAAATATGAATTACCTAATGATTCATATATTTATCCATTTAAACTATTTTCTGAGCACTGACACTCTGGTGGTAATTAGACAAGTCCCAGATCTTGAATCCTCTGGTCTAACAGGGATGATCAGGAGCTAGTTAAAGAGCCTCACAGAACTGTATATAATTTGCAACTGTTTTAAGTACTCCAAAGCAGAGGTACAATGGTATTTGATCACAGTTAATGGGAGGCCAGGGGAGTCTTTCCCTGAGGAACTGATGCTTGCTCTGAGATCAGGAGTGGGGGTGGGGTAGGAGTGGGGGTGTCCGGGAGGAGAAATTGAGAAGAGCCTTCCAGGCAGAGAGAGCAGGGGGTGGGTGGCTCTGGTGCATTTGAGGAACTGGGAATCTAGCGTGCAGTGGGAGAACAGAGGTGGATGAAGAGCAAGGGAGGAGGTAGATGAGACACAGAGCAGGCAGGGCCAGTGCTCGGGGGGCGAGCTCTCAGGTTACAGATTTTGATTGAGAAGCTGATGCGGGTTTTTTTAAGCAGTGTAACAGAATTAAATTCAAGTTTTAAAGTGATCATCCTAGCTGCTGTGTGGAGAATGAATTCGAAGGGATTTGAGAGGATATGGGCAAAGTGAGGAACACAATGAGTGATATCTGGAAATAACTATTGTGAAATATCTGCACGTCCATAGAATTGGCAGAAAACCAAAATTCTCTGATAATTTTATGGCTGTTTTCATTTTGAACCTGTCAGTCATTATAGTTCAGAGGTTGTGTGAAGAAAGTCATAATAACGTCAAGACAGAAATGTTAAGTGACTAGGATTTGCCCCAGATGATGAAATAAAAATATCATGTATGAATCAAGGATAACTCCTAGGTTTATGACTTGAGAAATTAAGTAAGTGTTTGGTATACTGTCTTCTTAAGGAGTGTTGGTTATCCAATGGGAAGGGGCCACCCTGGTTAAGCATTTTCTTCAGTTGATCAAGTTGTTAACTCAGCTTACATATTTAATCAATTTCTTTTGTCATATACCATATTGGAAATCATGTATCTTTTTAAAAATGCATGTATTTTCTCTAAAAGCCTGTAAATACTGTATTTTGGAGCTTGCAGGAAATACTGAATTTAGGTACTTAAGTTATTATGAAAGATATCCTTCAAAACTTTCTGGTAGCTTATGACTCACTCAAACTCAAGTTTATTAGGAACATATTGAGACATTTCAAAACTATCATTTTAAATGCTGACAACAGTTAATGATGATAGGAAACTTGGAGGTCATCTGAGTATCCATTGCTGGAGAATGGGAAGGTAGAATGTGGATGGAAAGGCTTAAAGAAACAGACTAAATGTCCATACCACAAGGGCTGTGTTCAGTACAGTTATCTCAATGGGGAAGATGTGGCTGAAGCTAGAGTATTTCAGACTCACAATAAAATGTAATTTCCCTACAAGATTTTAATAAATACTTTCTTCTTTCTTCTCCCTTTCCTTTCCTTCACTTATTCAGTTAATGTTTTTAGAGTCTCAACCACTGTGCAAGGCACCAAGTATACTGTAAAGAAGTGCTTAGATGTTGCTCCTGTCCCAGTGGAAGGGGGAGGAGACAAGAACAAATGGTCACATAAATAAAGATATGGATACAAACTGTGATGAGTTCCTTGAGGAAAAAAATGCATGTTGCTGAACTATAAAGAGGTAGACCATGGTAGGCTTTTTAACAAAGAGATATTTGAGTTGAGACCCAAAGAATGCTATTTCTTCAGAGACTGGGAGAAGAGCATTTCAGTCCACAGGAATAGCATGTGCAACAGACCCAAAGAGAAAAAGGGCCTAGTTTCTCTGAGAAAATGAAAGAACATTGGTATGGGTGCACATATGAGCAAAGAGACTGGGGTACAAAATGGGGCCAGAGAAACACGTGGAGGCCAGGGCATTATATGCTCTGTAGGTCTTGTTTCTAATCTTAGATTTTAGCCCACAGACAACCTATCATCTGTTGAGGGTTTTGTGCTGGGAAGTAAAATTATTTGACTGACATTATAAAACAATGTCTTTGGCTACTATCAGGAGAAAGGGTTGGAATCAGAACAAGAATGGGTGCTAGAAAAACCATTAGGAGGATTTGTCTGAGTTCAGATGAGAACTGGCTGGGACAAGGAAGTGGTAGTGAAGATGGGGAGGAGTGGATTTGAGAGCTATTTTAATGGTAGAATAAATAGAACTTGGTGTTACAGTAGATAAATGCTGAGTACCATTATGCTAAATGCTACCATTACTGAGTAGCACAGGTTGGCAGGAAATCACATTTTCAAGAAAAGATCAGGAGTTCTATGTTGGACATGCAAGATCCCTGTGTAGTTGTGTACAAGTTGGTTATATGGGTCTACAATTGAAAGAGCAATCAATCTGGGAGTATAAAGAACAGGAAATATACTTAAATTTATTAGAATTTATGAGGTAACCAAGAAGGAGAGTATCTAGTGAGAATAGAAGAGGCCCCAGGGTGAAGCCCTGAGGACATCCAGTGTTAGGGAAGGGAGAAGCTTGGAAAGAGAAGGAGAGCCTAGGAGGAAAATCCTAGAAGTGTGGTGGCATTAAAATCAAGAGAGGAGAATGTTGGTGAAGGAAATGGCAACCCACTCCAGTATGCTTGCCTGGGAATTCCAATGGACAGAGGAGCCTGGCAGACTAGAGTCCATGGGATTGCAAAGGCTGGACATGGCTTAGCAACTGTACCACCACCGCCACATATATTTGTTATATTGGGTGAAATCCTGAGGTTTTTGAACTGGAAACTTCCTGAAATTTGTGTCTCCATGCAGTTCCCATAAACATAATGTAATAAAAGGATGCTCTTTGGTTAAAAAAACAGGAGAGAGAGAGGAGAATGTTTTGCAAAGAAAGTGGTTGCTAACTGTGTCAAATGATACTGAGATATTGAGTAAAATAAGACTGAAAAATCTCCATTGGATTTGGCAACATGGAGTTCATTAAGGACCTTGAGAAGAACAGTGTGGGAGGTAAAGGAGTGAACAAAGCCAGTTTACAGTAGAATTAATTGTGAGTAGGAAGTGAGAGCGCAGAAGGCAATGGCACCCACTCCAGTACTCTTGCCTGGAAAATCCCATGGACGGAGGAGCCTGGTAGGCTGCAGTCCATGGGGTCGCTAAGAGTCGGACACGACTGAGAGACTTCACTTTCACTTTTCACTTTCATGCATTGGAGAAAGAAATGGCAACCCACTTCAGTGTTCTTGCCTGGAGAATCCCAGGGATGGGGGAGCGTAGTGGGATGCCGTCTATGGGGTCGCACAGAGTCGGACACAACTGAAGCAACAGCAGCAACAGGAAGTGAGAGAGTGGATACCATATGGACAGAAATCTTCCAAGAAGTGTGACTATGAGGGGACATGAGGAGATTAAATAATACAGAAGGGAACTGTATTGGGCACCTCTTTTATGTCACTTCAAATCTTGGCTCCATTTTTCACCCCAGCCACTGCCTTGGTAAGCTCTAAGCAGAGTCAGTCTGCTTCCCATCGGTTTTACTTGACAGTGCCTTGCCTTGGGCCCCTCCTACTCTGGGGCTTCTTTACTTTGTGGCTGGGAACTCCTGAGGGAAACTTTTTGGTTTTCATGCCTATGTAACCCAGAATCCACTGAAGATAATGTGCCAGGATTGACCAGCGGGTAATGGGAGCTGATGCCTTTATTCCCTTTTTTCCCCTGGGTGGATGACTTTGAGACATATTTCATAAGTCTATCGAGAAGGACCCATGAGGCTGAACGTCAGGTACCTTTAAAAGTGGTTTAAAGAAAGCAGGCATCTATGTATTACCTTTCCTTCTTCCCATGTTTTGCCCCTCTGTCCCCAACCCTGAGATCACTTCTAGATAAACCACCTACCTGTATGCAAGCTTTCAACTCATACTAGAGCCTGATGGGGAGAATCTGGTAGAAAAGGAAACAGTGAAGATACAGAAGAGGGAAGAGATAACTAATGGAGCAAGGCCTTTGAGGAAGCAAAAGGAGATGGGACCCAGAGTGCTGTGGAGAAACTGACTTTTTAAAGGAGAAAAGACATTTCCTCTTTTGTGAGACAGGAGAGCACATGAAGATAAATATGGGGCACATCTGTTTGCAGTTTGGAGATTGTGTTGATGAGAGAGTTCTGTTTGTATGAGTTAGGGTTCAACTAGAGACATAGACCCAGTAGAAGGTGGGTATATACAGAGAGATACTAATGGATTGCAAAGAATTGACATGTATGATTGTAGGGTAGCTCCAAAATCTGTAGGGCAGACTGTGAGGAAGGGCACAATGGCTGAATTTCTTCCTAATCAGCAAAGCATCAGGTCTGTTCTTAGGACCTTCCCACTGATTAGAATCAGGCCGACCCAAAATATCTGGGATAACTTCCCTCACTATAAGTCAACTGATTATGGATGTCGAATGTATTTACTAAATACCTTTACAGCAATACCTAGATTAGTGTTTGAACAGCTGAGGGCTGCAGCCTAGCCAAGTGGACGCATCAAAAGACCATCACATGAAACTGGAGCCTATTATATGGAGTGAAGTAAATCAGAAAGAAAAACACCAATACAGTATATTAACACATATGTATGGAATTTAGAAAGATGGTAACAACAACCCTGTAAGCAAGACAGCAAAAGAGACACAGATGTAAACAACAGACTTTTGGACTCTGTGGGAGAAGGGGAGGGTGGGATGATTTGAGAGAATAGCACTGAAACATGTATATTACCAAATGTGAACTACATGACCAGTCCGAGTTCGATGCATGAAACAGGGCACTCAAAGCTGGCGCACTGGGACAACCCAGAGGGATGGGATGGGGAGGGAGGTGGGAGGAGGGTTTGGGAGGGGGGACACAGGTTCATGTCAATATATGGTAAAAACCACCACAGTATTGTAAAGTAATTAGCCTCCAATTAAAATAAATTAGTTAATTAAAATAAAAACAAAGCAAAAGAGACTCTCTTTTTCTACCTCTAAAGCTGTGCTAACAGAAGATTTTGCATTGATGGAAATGTGTTATTTCTGCATCATCCAATAAAACAGCCACTGGCCACATATGGCTATTGAACTACTGAACACAGTGCTTGGTGTAACTGAGGAACTACGTTTTGAATTGTATTTAATTTTAATTAAAATTTAAATACCCTATGTGTCTATTGGCATCAAGTTCTAGAGTATAAGGCAGGGTCATCTGTTGAGAATATTATTACTAGTTAAAAGTAACAAATTGGTTGATCAAAACTGGCCCCCCAAACCATCAGATATTCTCATTTGCCCTTTAGTCTATTCAGTGGGAATTTTTCAGTCGTAGCTGTCATCTCTGATATTGACCTTGCAGTTTGCTGGTATCACAGTTTGCAAATATTAACAGTAAACATGAGATTGTGATTCTAGCTGAGCAGCTCACCATGCTAAGTAGGTGTGCATTCCAGCATGGAGCAAGCAACCGTTCATTTCCTGTATGCGCAGAGGTTCTTCCAGATGGCAAACTTGTTATAAACAGCAGCTGTCCTGTACTACATCATGTTTTCTGATTAATGGATTGTGTTATCTTATCAGCACACCGAGGACACACGTGGTAGGAGAAATAGGAAGCACGCATGCCATATTCCCAAACACAGTGCAATAAAACTCAAATTCAGCACTAACAACACAACTATTTATGTTTGGAAATGTAAAAACATTATTCTAAATAATTCTTGAATCAAAAGGAACCGAAAACTGAAATTAAGACCTATTTAAATAAGCTGACTGAAGTGACTTAGCAGCAGCAGCAGTAGCAAATAAGCTGATAGACAAACTATACTAACATACTTCTCTTAGATAGCTTTAAAATAATTTTTCAGAAAACAGGATAAAATATAAACATAACTATACATTTAATTTCTGGAAGCTAGAAGGAGAACATCAACATTAACCCAAAGGAAACAGAATATAGTAATAAAGACAAAAATAAAATTAAAATGTTTACTTGATAATTGAAAGCTGTAGTTTATTATTTCAAATACACATAGTTCTAGAAATTTTAACATTAAAATAAGAGTACACAAATAGTTTTAGGAAGTGAAATTGTCCGTCACTCAGTCTTGTCCAACTCTTTGTGACCCCATGGACTATAGCCCGCCAGGCTCCTCTGTCCATGGAATTCACCAGGCAAGAATACTGGAGTGGGTTGCCATTCCCTTTTCCAGGGAATCTTCCCGACCCAGGAATCGAACCCGGGTTTCTTGCATTGCAGGTGGATTCTTTACTGCCTGAGCCATATGAAAATATTTGTATGTTTATAAATAATAATAACAAGTACTTGACAGCTTTCTATATTTCAAGCACTGTTGAAGTATACTATGATTAAATAAACTGTTCATACAATAGATGGAATACTATGCAACTATTAAATTATAAAAGGTTATTCTACATATAGGACATTGAAGGTTGTCCGTGACATACCCACAGTGAAAGAGCTAAGTTGCAAAATCAGATGAACATATGATCTCATTTTAAAAAATATGTCTACTAGTATGTATATTAATGGGGCTTCCCAGGTGGCTCAGTGGTAAAGAATCCTCCTGCAATGCAGGAGACTCGGGTTCGATCCCTGGGTCGGGACCATCCCTTGGAGAAGGGACTCGCTACCCACTCCAGTATTTTTACTTGGAGAATCCCATGGACAGAGGAGCCTGGCAGGCTACAGTTCATGGGGTCACAGAGAGTCAGACACAAATGAGCAACAAATGTGTATCAATATCAGTATTTTAAAATCCAAAATAAGACTGGGGATGGAATTGAACCAGAGAAGAGAACTTCTGCATTCTTTTTTTTTAGTTTTTTTTTTTTGCAATGATCTTGTTTAATAAGTACAGGGATGATACTTTTAAAACCACTAAATGTGTTAAATATAGTATCAGTTTCTGAGAGACTGAGAGCTGAGCATTTTTCACTTAGCAGGTGTGGAAAGCAGGTCTTGCTAAAACAATTTCCCTTCTGCTCCATGCTAGTCATCACTCACACTTCAAGCTCTGCTTTGCCATGTGCCTGGAATATTTTTGTGGTGGTGTTCTGAACTAATGACTCTTCATAGTGGCACATGTTACACAAAAAAGGTAATATATGAATTTCAGGATACCAGAAGGTGTCAAGGTGAAATATGCAAGGACTACAGGTCAGAGACCACAGCTGATGAAGACCTTCTGGTGGCTGCACAGGAGGGACTGAGGCTTTGTCCACCAGGGCACAGGCATGAGGGGAGGTGGGTGTTAAAAGCCAGGGTTACTCCCCTGTGGGGTACCTTGACCAGTCCCTCGCACGTGGCACCCAGACATGTTTTATATTATAATTTAGTCAGCATGGTCTTATTTTTCTCTATGTTGATTTCATGTCTGTCTCTTGCTTCTGGGATGTTTACTGTATTCATTACATTTCTGTTGAGAATTTTCTAAGATGTCCTGATATAATGACTTGTAATTTTTCCAGACCAGCAGTGGCAACATTTGAAATTACTAGCAAGCTGTTCCTCCACAGTTGAGAACAAATATTATTATTTACTTTCTGTCTGACTGACAGACTTACAGAAGAATTTTGAGCTTAAAAGGGACTGTAGAAATTAAACAAAATTTGTGAAGATCCTATTATGCTCCAGGTCTTACTTTCCATCCCTTAGAGCTTACCTTCTGTAGCAATGGCATTCCAACTTCTATGTGAATAAGGATTACCTGTAGAGTTCGTTAAACACAGACTCCTGGATCCTACAGAGTTTCTGACCCAGTAGGTCTGGGGAGGGACCCCAGGATTTGCATTTCTAACAAGTTCCCTGGTGCTGCTGCTGCTGTTTTAGAAAATCATTGCTCTAGAGTGGCACTGTGCAATAGAGATTTAATGCCAGCCACAAATGCAAACTACATACATATTTTTAAGTTTTCTGGAATCTGTATTAAGAAAGTAAAAGGAAACAGGTTGGATCAATTTTAATCACATTATTTGACCTAATCCACAATCTTATCATCTCAACACATAGCCAATATTATAAATTATTAAAGACATACTTTACTTTTGGGGCGATGGGATGCAGAATTAAGTCTTCACAGTCTGATGTGCATTTTGTCCTCATAGAACATCTCATTTGGAACCAGCCACATTTCAAGTGCTCAGTAGCCCCACATTGGACAATATGTGCATGCTTACTGAGTCGCTTCAGTCCTGTCTGACTCTTTGCCACCCCATAGACTGTATCCCACCAGGCTCCTGTGTCTATGGGATTCTCCAGGCAAGAATACTGGAGTGGGTGGCCATGCCCTCCTCCAGGGGGTCTTCCTGACCCAGGGATCAAACCTCATCTCTTATGTCTCCATCTTTGGTAGGTGGGTTCTTTACCACTAGTGCCACCTGGGAAGCCCCTTGTTGGACAGTATGGTTCCTAGTAACTAGTGCATCTTAACCATTTGTTCTTCCCCAGTATATCTAAGGGATCGGCATCCCTGGGGGCTCAGTGGTAAAGAATTTGCCTGCCATGTAGGAGACCCAGGTTCAATCCATGGGTTAGGAAGATCCCCTGGAATAGGGCATGGCAACCCACTCCACTACTGTTTCCTAGAGAATCCCATGGACAGAGGAGCCTGACAGGCTGCAGTTCATGGGGCTGCAGAGAATCAGACATGGCTGTAGTGACCAAGCAGCAGCAGCAGCATACCTGAGGGATATGATAAATTTCCAACAATAGTAGTAACTCATTAAGGCTACATTTTCTGGAAAATATATGAACAGGCCACCCTTTGTCCATTTGTATTAGGGGCTCATTGAGCTGGAGCAGGTAGTTTCATACTTAACCAGATGAAAATTGTTATAGTCTTGGCAGAAAAGACAGTTCCAAGTATAGTACAATGTCCTGTCCATGTTAACCTAACGTCTGAATCCTATGGATTTATAGGCGACATTGGGATAGGAGAAGGGGAGCAGAAGGAACTGTTTTAACAGTGACTCAAAGGAAACTAGGAATCAACAGCATTTGGGGTGGGAAGGGGCTCTCTAACAGAGTGACTTCCAAGTCCTCAGTAAGAAGAAGTCACGTGTTTTTTCTGCATCTTGCAGAATGGTGCTCACCTTCGATATGGTAGGGGCTGCAGCCCCCCAGCTATGCAGGAACAGTGATGCCCAGCAGACGGGGGAAGATGCAGAGCAGTGGGGTGGCTTGGAAGAAGTGTCCTTGTTCAGTGAGTACATGTGAAGCATGATGGGAGCTTCTAGAAACACTGGCAAAATGGAACTTAAAATGGGAGGCTGAGGTCCATATAAGCATGTGGGACAGAGCCCCCAGCAGTACCTGGTTGATTATTGTTAGGGTGACCTCATTACATGCATAAATTGTGTAGGGGTTCAGATGATTAGCCAGGGATCTCAGGGTAAGCTACATAGACCAAAGCAAGCTTGCACCAAGCTAGGTCTGGTGACTTTGGTTTTGTAAAGATGGAGGAATTGGGTGATGGGGCAATGGGAGAGGGTGATTTGTTTTCAGGAGAGGAAGCAACTTGAAAAAAGATCCAAGTGGGCAAGAAGCATTTTGGCAGAAGCTGTGTCTGCCTAAAGGAAGATAGGGGGAGCTACAGCTGCAAAAGATGGACAGAATCTGACCATGTTGGACCTAAAATATAAGACTTAGAACTTTGGACTTTGCTTCATAGGATATGGGGAACCCTTGAAAGTTTTTTTTTTTTAGCATGGTGATGTTATGATTAGATTGTTTATTACAGAGAAAATAATTTAGCAGCTGAGTGTAGAACAAAATATCCTGAGAAAAGACTAGAAGCCAGACCAGCTTTGCTGCCCTCAGGAAGGGTGAGTTGCTACCTGGACCTGGAGTGAGGGTTGGGAGTAAAGGTAAAGCAAAGATTTGAGAGCTGGCAAGAGTGGAACTAATAGCACTTCTGAAGGATGGTTGCAGAGGTGGGAAAGAAGGAAAGGAAAAGTGTGAAAGACAGGGGCTGGTACTCAGGGAAGCAATGAAGGAAAGGAGAGAGACTAGGGAGAAAGGCGAGAGAAATGGGAGACAGAAAGAGAGCCAGAGACAGACAGACAGACTCCTCTTCCCTCTCAGATAGAGGAGAGGGAAGAAAGACACAGATAATACCCAGTTTTGAAGCCAGTAGCTGGTGCAGTCAGTGGTGAGAACTTTAACAGAAATAGGGAAACACTCAGAAAAATCTGTTTACTTCAGTTTACTTTAATCCAGGTCTTGGAATCATCACCTCATTAGGACTGTGCATTGAAACTGAAGGCCAATGGCTAAATTTGTTCTGATTGTGACCCTTCTCTGGTACTTACTGGGAGAACTGTGGGCAGCAAAACAAGTGTCCTTGATGAGACCATCCTACTGTTAAATGATAAACTATCCCTGTTGCTAGGAGACATATTCCACCATCTTCTGCTGAAGAAGAGAGATGCCTAACTTCTAATCAGGTCAGCTATTGTTCAGAAAGGACTTCTAATTCAACCCAAGACAGATTTTGCTCAATTTTAGATTGTTTTTGGAGAGACAGCAATTCCCTGACTCCCTCCTCAGCCCCTGCCAGGGCAGCAACATCCACAGCCATCCCAGGTGGGTCTATGCCTGTGTCACAGATGCAGCTGTGGAAGCAGCTGGTCCACTTGTTCAATGCTCGCAGCCTCACATATCACCATACCACTTCCAAGAGATAGATTCAAAGCCTGAATTTAGAGAAATGGCTAGAAATCATCTGCAGGGGAAAATGCAGGCCTTTCTTTCACATTATTGAGAGAGAGACGGGAAGGAGGAAAGAGAGGAGAGAGAAAGTACACTGTGGTAACATGAATAGGAAAAAAGAAATTTCCACTTATGCTTTATCTATGGCTCACATTTTGACCATTTCATAATCATTCTTTCGTATGCTTTGTGGAAGAGACGTATTAAGGGATTTGAAAAACTCATTTACTATCCTGGCATTCTGTTGATAAGAAATTTACCCTTTTGTTTTCCCCAGAAAAAAATCTAACAACTCTGGACTGTTGACAAACATTCCCTTTTGCGGTCGCAACTCGTCTTGAAGCCAAAATGAGGTAATCAAAATTTTATAAGTAAAAAAAAAAAAAAAAAATTTCTAAGTAAATATGTAATTGCCCTAATTTGCATATTATTTGCATGACTAGGGTTGCAGGGATTTTTCTCCTCCTTCTGTGGCAGAAACCCAACCACAGGACCTTCTTGGATTTCAACTTGTATCTAATTTCCTGCCTTAGACACACAGTGCTAAGAGAATTTTCCCGGACATTTAATCTGACCCTTACCCACCCCACCCCCCATGATCTCTCAGTCTTCCTATTATAAGCAAATTGAAATACTCAAACTTCATCCTGCACCATAGCAGGAAATCTATTCTCTTCCAGAATATTCCAGAAGACTCTGGAAAGTGATTTCTTACTGCGTAGCGATAGCTTCTGAAGGCTTCTGCTTCTCTCTCCTGGCTTTGCTCTAAGAATACAATTTCTCCTTCATTTCCTAAGGAACTGCTAATACAGTCTAAACTGCATGTTTAATCAGTTTACTAAAGATGAAGATAGTAAAGAGAATTAAAAAGCAGAAAACAAAAATGTAAAGCTCTCAAATATCATAGTCCTATCCAGTTATCCTGTTTCATAAGTCCTTCTTTACCTTTCTTCCTTGGGTTCTGGCTTGTTGCTAATTGTTTCACTCACATCTTTGCTCTTCTCTCCAAATCCCCAGCTACTAAATTGCAGTGGAAAATGAAAATCCATTAACTAAGGCAATTAACAAAAATCTAATGCTTCTCCAGATACTTATCCACAACTTTCGGCTTAAGGAAGAGTGCTTTTTACTTTGTTAAGATGATTTTCGCCTCCTTTTGTTTTTTTAGAATAGTTTTCCACATTTCAAGTTAGTGGAATGCCTTATCATAGACAATCAAAAATTCCTTTAAAGTCTTTCTTTAAGAAGAGATGTGGGCATGCTCAGTCTCTTCAGTCATGTCTGGCTTTTTGCGACCCCATGGACTGTAACCTGCCAGGCTCCTCTGTCCATGGAATTCTCCAGGCAAGAATACTGGAGTGGGTTGCCATGCTCTCTTCCAGGGGATCTTCCCAACCCAGGTACCAAACCTGTGTCTCCTGCATCTCCTGCATTGGCAGGCAGATTCTTTACCCCTGAGGCTCTGGGGAAGCCCTAAAAAAGAGGTATTACCCTCTACATGTGTATCAACCACTCCCACCTAACAACAACCACAGTCTGTAGGCAGATTTTTGTTCTCCAAACAGAACCATTCTGAAATATATACTTCTCTGCTGTCCTCAATATCCTTATTTCTATTTAGTGGAACAGAGGGGGAAAAAGAATGCCTATCTCTGGAATTAGAGAACCCATGAAGGAAAAAACAGCCAATAAAGAAGTTAATTATAAATATTATTCAAACTCTTTAAACTATGTGAAGGAAGATGATGTAATGGGAAAACTACATGCTTGGGGTTCTGGCAGATGACAGACCTGCATTCAAATCCAAGTCTAAGAACTGTTTGCTCTGTATTCTTGGGCAAGTTACTAACTTTTGTAAAATAGCAGTAAACGTGCCTGCAACATGGGTTGTTGTGAAAATTGAGAAATGTATGAAGCACTTGGAATCTAATAAGGGGCTCGGGAAATAGTCCTTCTTGTCCCACTTCTCAGACCAGTAAACTGCTATTGTTAGTCAATATATTAACTGGTGCCTTAAATGCCTTGGATTATTAACCAATGAAATAAACTGTTCCATTAGTCAGTTTAGAAGCCCAGCCCAGTCAGACTCTCACCTATTCTCCACTCTTCCTGTTCTTTTACTCTCTTTCCCATCCCGCCTCTGTTCTTTCTACTCTCCACCCCTTTCTCCTCACTCTCATTTGCTTCTTGCTGTGTAATGGCAAACTGTCTATTGTACGGTGCCAAAATAGAGTTAGGTGCTTATTCTAATTATTGAATAACATCTTATATTCCCTCCTTTTCTTAATTCAAGAAAAGTTGTCTTTAAAGTTGTCTAGGAAGCATAGAGTATAAACTGGCTTTAAGTGTGCTCAGTTGCTCAGTTGTCTGACTGCTTGTGACCCCATGGACTGTAGATTGCCAGGCTCCTCCAACCATGGGATTTCCCAAGCAAGAATACTGGAGTGGGTTGCCATTTCCTACTCCGGGGGATCGTCCCAACCCAGGGATTGAACCCAAGTCTCTTGTGTCTCCTGCATTTACCACTGAATCTCCTGGGAAGAACCACCTGATCTGAGCTGATTTGGGGAGGTGGGGATGGAAGATTCTGGTCCTCAATAACAAAGAGATTCCTTACCCTGGTTTCAACCACTTTGCTTCGTATTTTATTATTATATGCTCAGTAGTTACACATCTGCAGATATTGTAGAATGAACAAACAGGAAATCATAATTTTTCTGCCATCACCCATCCAGGTGTTGAAAACCTAGGAGTCATCCTTGACACCTCACTTTCTTTCCTACCCCACAGCCTTTTGGCTTTACCTTCAAGATAGATTCTGTGTCTACTCACTTTCCCTCATGTCCAGGGCCACTACGCTAGCTTCCTGGATTTCTCAAAAAGCCTCTTACTAATTGCTTTGTGCCTACCTGCCAGCCCCCCAGAAGTCTCCAGACTAGGGAGGATGTGCAAACCAGCCAGAGTAGGGTTGATAGATTTAGCAAATAAAAACACAGAACACGCAAATAAAAAGTAATTTAAGATTATCAAGTACTTTTCAGTTGTATAAAATGTTATTAAAATTATTTTTATACTGAAAAATTATTCATTGTTTACCTGAAACTCAAATTTAACTGGGTATCCTGTATTTCTTTTTGGCAATCCTAAATTATAATCATTTCTTTAAAAATATAGATGATGAGATGGAATGAAAATAATAGAGTGTGAAAATGATAATTACTTATAGAATTACAGGGATTAGAAATATCTGATGGCCAGCCTGTGGATTAAGAACTCTCTCTCCCAAATATTTTTTAGCCACATGTACTATGTACTGTACTCTATAAATGAGAGCTGTGGTCAATCTAGAGAGATGAATCTCTACAAGAATTTTTACCTACTAGATTTGCAACAGTAAAACAGCCCAAGAACCCTGCACATAGGCACATTCATATAGGTGCATTATGTACATTTTTTTAGAAATAAATTCTATTTTGGAATATTTTAGATGCAAAAAAAGTTACAAAGATAGTACAGAGAGTTCTGGAATATCCTTCACCTACTTTTCCCCAGTGCTAACATTTTGCATAATCATGATACTTTTGTCGTAAGTTGCTTTCACTAGCATCCTGTTTCTGTCCCTAGATACAACGCAGGACCCTATGTTGTGTTTAGTTGTCGTGTCTTCTTAAACTCCTCTAGTCTGTGCTAGGTTCTTAATCTTTTCTTGTTGTTCCGTGACATTGATAGTTGTGAAGAATATCAGGAGATGGTTTTAACAAAAATTTCCCTCTCCACTTCCGGATAAACACCTGGTTTAGAATCACAGAGATGGAAGGGGGAAAAGCATAGAGGTTTAACGTTAGGACATCTAAGTTCTGATTCTGCATTATTTAATTCCTTCAGCACTGGAGAAAAAAGTGCTGAAGGAATTATATAATTATAAATATATAAATTTATAATTATATAATTATAAAAAAGTCTCACTTTCTTTATCTGTTTTAAAGTGGGCATATTGTTACCTTTCTCCCTGGGTTTTATAAAGTTTAAATGAGATAATGTTCAGGAAAGAGATTTATGGTGAAGCATCAAATATATGATCATCAAAAGGAAATTTATATTTCTAATGTCTGAGTTTTCCTATCCTGCAGATTTGTATAAAGTGGAGGTGGAAACCAATAACATTCTATTCCAGGAATTTTCAAATAAAATTCTCAGAAGGCTCTCCAAAAGAAAAAAGTGAAAGCATAAATCAGATCATACCAATCCACCAATGATGTTCCACTGTTTTCTAAATAAAGGCCAAACTCTTTGCCAAGGTTTTTCTAGACTGACACCATCTATGCCTCTGGCCTCAGACCTGTCATTTGCTCACTCTGCTCATCGAGCTGGCCCTCTTCCTGTTCTTACATCCAGTCAAGCCCACTGAATCTGCCATATCCTTTGCCTGGAATTCTCTTCCTTAGACCGTTACCTGCTGGCTCCTCCTTTCAGTCAGACCTTGACTCATGTGTCTACTCTTTGGTGGGTCTTCACTGTCCTCTCAGTCTAAAGCATGCCCTCCATCAATCCCTGTCACATCACTTGGTATTTATTTATTTATCTGACTGCACCAGGTCTTAGTTACTGCATGTGGAATCTAGTTTCCTGACCAAGGATCAAACCCAGGGCCGTCCTGCATTGGGAGTGTGGAGTCTTAGCCACTGGACCACAGGGAAGTCCCATATCATTTGGTTTTATTTTTCATAACACACACCCCATTCTGAGATTCTCTTGCCTGTTATCTGTCTCCTTTACTGAGCTGCATGAAGTCCGGGAATTTGTCCAGCCTTTTTCCTGTTTCATTCCCAGCAGCTAGAATAAATTCCCAGCTGATAGGTAGGTCCTCAATAAATACTTGTTGAACAAATGACTCTATAACTCTAGCTGAACAAAGAGGTAGGTCCATCCTACCTTGGTAACAGGTAACAGCAGGTAACTTGGTAACAGCAGCTTGGTAACACTGCTCTGTCAATCCATGTCACCAGTTCAGTTGGCACCTCTATGAAGACAGGCAGGCACAGTGGCCCAGAGAAGATGAGAGAAACTGCATTATTGCTTGTTGCATATTCTGCAGTATTGCATATTCTGTACTTTGTTGACTCAACTGCCTGCACTTACAGGCTATGAACAAAATTTCCACGATCCATCTTTAGGTGAAAAAAGCATGTTGCAAAGTTGTATATATAGTCTGACCCTTGTAATACTCATACACAATAAAAATTTGTTGAATGAATCATGTTTTTTCAAAAATGTGTTTATATACAAATGTCTGGAAAATGACCAGAAAAAACAAACAACCAAATGTAAAAAACAGTAAGTATTCTTGGGAATGAGATTGAGTAATACTTTTTTCCTTTGTATCTTTAAAATTTTTATATCATGAGAACAAAATTATAATAATTTCTATAATAAAAAATAGCAATAAAATTATTTCCATTTTTACAAGAAGAAAAAGGATTTACCTATAAGAAAATTGATATTTGAAATGAAGTACATGAAAAGATATGAACAGATGGTGGACAGAAAAGGAACTACAAATGACTTTCAAATATATGAAGATATGCTCATTCTCAAAGAAACATGAATTAAAACTACTCCAAGAAGTTTTTTTCACCTATTTGACAAAAATCCCAGCTCAATTATACAATCTGAATCAAAGCTTGATAATACATTGATTGTGGTTTATTAATCTTTTAGTCTTTTCTTACATCTCCAGGGCATTGCCCAAATGGTTATTTCATTGCTACTTTTTCTTTTAACTCTAGAGAAGTGGTTCCTAAATGCTGTGTTTTAGAATCCCTTGGTGGGCATTTAGAAATCCTGGTGCTCTCATGAAAAGATGTTCAGCATCACTAATTATTAGAGAAATGCAAATCAAAACTACAGTGAGGTACCACCTCATACCAGTCAGAATGGCCATCATTAAGTAACAAATGCTGGAGAAGGTGTGGAGAAAGGGGAACCCTCCTACACTGCTGGTGGGAATGTGAGTTAGTGCAGCCACTATGGAAATCAGTGTGGAGGTTCCTCAGAAAACTAAAAAGAGAAATACCATATGATCTAGGAACCCCACTCCTGGGCACACGCCTGGACAAAACTCTAATTCAAAATGATTCATGCACCCCTATGCTCATAGCAGCTCTAGTCACAATATTCAAGACACGGAAACAATCTAAATGTCCATTGACAGATGATAGTTGAAGACGGACATTTATACAACAGAATACTGCTCAGCCATAAAAAAAAGATGAAATAATGCCATTTGCCACAAGATGGATGCAACTGGAGATTACCATACTAAGTTAGGTGAGTCAGAAAGAGAAAGACAAATACCATATGATATCACTTATATGTGGAGTCTAAAATATGGCGCAAATGAACGTATCTACAAAACAGAAATAGACTCGGACATAGAGAACAGACTTGTGGCTGCCAAGGGGAGAAGGGGTGGGGGAAGGGAAGAGTAGGCATGTGGGACTAGCAGATGTAACTATTATATACAGGATGGATAAGCAAGATCCCACTCCATAGCACAGGGAACTATATTCAGTATCCTGTGCTAAACCATAACGGAAAAGAATATTAAAGAAAGAATGTCTATATGTGTATAACTGTGCCACTTTGTTGCATAGCAGAGATTGACACAACATTATAGATCAACTACAATAAAAAATTAAAAAAGAAGTCCCCGTGCCCACCTATACCAACTAAATCAATGTTTGGGGGAGTGGAAACCAGGCATAAATATTTTTTTGAAGATCTTCAGATTTCAATGTCCAGCAGTTTGGAACCCACGCTACAATGTTTCTAGTCCGTGCTCTCAGTATTGAGAGGAAGCCCTTAGTACTGAGCCCTCTTAATATTACTTTGCCAACCAAGGTCCGTCTAGTCAAGGCTATGGTTTTTCCTGTGGTCATGTATGGATGTGAGAGTTGGACTGTGAAGAAAGCTGAGTGCTGAAGAATTGATGCTTTTGAACTGTGGTGTTGGAGAAGACTCTTGAGAGTCCCTTGGACTGCAAGGAGATCCAACCAGTCCATTCTGAAGGAGATCAGCCCTGGGATTTCTTTGGAGGGAATGATGCTGAAGCTGAAGCTCCAGTACTTTGGCCACCTCATGCAAAGAGTTGACTCATTGGAAAAGACTCTGATGCTGGGAGGGATTGGGGGCAGGAGGAGAAGGGGACGACAGAAGATGAGATGGCTGGATGGCATCACTGACTCAATGAACATGAGTCTGAGTGAACTCCGGGAGTTGGTGATGGACAGGGAGGCCTGGCATGCTGTGATTCATGGGGTTGCAAAGAGTCAGACATGACTGAGCAACTGAACTGAACTGAACTGAAGGAAGCCCTCAGTATTGAGCAGCAAGACCACCTACATTGACAACTTACTGCCATCTCTGTTAACACGACAGCTATTCTTTCCAGGAAATTCTTGTCAGGGAAGAAAGAATAATAACTTTGCTATTTGCTTTTGTCCTGGCAAAATAGTTTGTTCATCTAGTCAAAGAGCTCACTTCTCAGAACAATAGACTGTTTACCTGGGCAAACAGTTCACTTGTCAAACAGCTGTGTACTTACCCAAGGCTTGACCGTCACCTTGCTGCATCCACCAGTACTAAACTACCATGTCATGAATCTTGCCCAGTCCCAATCAGATTCCCCCCTTAGAACTTCCTTAAACCACTTGAACTCAGACCCCCTAGACCCTGTAAATATGCTTTCCTTGGTGTTGCTTGACTAGCAGGTTTTTCTGTGGACATCCCTGGTGGCTCAGACAGTAAAGCGTCTGCCTATAATGTGGGGAGACCCAGGTTCGATCCCTGGGTCAGGAAGATCCCCTGGAGAAGGAAATGGCAACCCACTCCAGTAATCTTGCTTGGAAAATCCCATGGATGGAGGAGCTGGTAGGCTACAGTCCACAGGGTCGCCAAGAGTCAGACATGACTAAGCAACTTCACTCCACTTCTGTGGTCTTCAGAGAACTTAACTTCTGATAGTGTAACTTCACTGCCTTTTATCTTCACCTGCATTTCATTCCTGTGGGCTAGGAGGAAGAGCTTCCTGACCTCGATCATGTGAATCCCATCTTTTCCTATAAACCCCGACCCCCCAATCATTCTGATTTTTGGAACCTTCCCCTCTTTCTAGGAAAACCACTCCTGGGTTCCTTTACTCACACATTTGCAATACTTCTGACACCAAAAGTGGGGGTTTTCTACACAGCAAACAATTCTCTGCAACACCAGTTGTGCTGTGCTGTGCTTAGTCGCTCAGCTGTATCTGACTCTTTGCAACCCCATAGGCTGTAGCCTGCCAGGCTCTTCTGTCCATGAGAATTCTCCAGGAAAGAATACTGGAGTGGGTTGCCATGCCCCCCTCCAGGGGATCTTCCCAACCCAGGGATCAAACCCAGGTCTCCTGCATTGCAGGCAGATTCTTTACCATCTGAGCCACCAGGGAAGCCCAAGAATACTGGAGTGGGTTAGCCTAGCCCTTCTCCAGGGGAACTTCCCAACCCAGGAATCGAACCGGGGTCTCCTGCATTGCAGTTCTTTACCAGCTGAGCTACCCGGGATGCCCCACTTGGGTGTCCTATAATTCAGTTCTGACGCCATCTACCTGTAAGCATTTCAGTTCTACAAGGGATCCCTCACTTCAGACACCAGTCATGAGTCCTAGATGGTCACCTATCTATCATCTGACCAGCAAGCTATAAACCAGGGTTCCCATAACCCCCTACTTGGATTCAGTAATTTGCTAGACAAGATCACAAAATTCAGGGGAACACTTATGTTTACCAGTTTATTATAAAGGACATAATGAAGGATCCAGGTGAACAGCCAGATGAAGAGATACCTGGGGCAAGCTGCGTAGGAAGGGGCAAACCACTGCAGGCACTTCCTGACTGGGAAGTTCTCTGAAGCCCGTAATTCTGGGAATGTTCAGGAGGCTTCATCACATAGGCAGGATCAATTCTCCAGTCTCCTGTCCCTCTCCCCTTCCTAGAGGATAGAGGGTGGACGGAAAGTTCCAAGTTTCTCCTCACGGCTTGGTCTTTCTGATGACCAGCCCCCAACCTGAGGCTACCCAGGAGTCCACCAAGAATTGCCTCATTGGAACAAAAGACATTACTAGCACCCAGGAAATTCCAAGGGATTGAGGAACTCTGTGTCAAAAACTGGGGTCAAAGACCAATTAGTAGAACAAAGGATGTTTCTAGTGTTCTTACCACTTAGGAAATTCCAAGGATTTTAGAAATTTTGTGCCAGGAACCAGGGGCAGAGACAAACATACATACATATATATATATTTGTGTGTGTGTAAAATTATTTTCACAACCTCCCTCCTGACTCTTCCTGTCATCTGGTTTGCTAATATTTGCCAAATTGAAAAGATAATCATTTGACCTTGGTATCTCTTCTCACAATTATTTTCTGTCCATGTCCTTGAATGCATGAACTGTCACCATAGCATCACCTTCTTGGGCAGCTATGTCTCCTAGTTTTCTTTGCCTGACTCACCACACAGCTGAAACTTTTTCTTGCACATCTTACTAATGACCTCTTTATTGCCACATCTAATGGTCTTTCATCAGAGTTCCTTTTGATGACCCCACTAGATATGATTCTTACCTCATCTCTCCCTCTCCCTGTCATTGTTTTTTTTTTTTTTTGGCTTTCACGACATGTCACTTTCTCCATGTCACCACCTCACTTTCCTTCACTCACTTTCTCTCTCTCCCCCTTTTAGTTCCTCTTCCTTGCCCCAATTACCATCTGTGAGTATCCTCCAACACTCCAGTCAACTCACACGCCATCTCTGAAGGAAGAAACTCTTGTGACTTCAACCCTCACCTTTGAGAACAACTTCTACATCAGTAATTCAAGCACGGGATAGAGCAGGTACTTCACAAACACCCTTAAATTAATTATCAAGTAGCTGATGAAGATGAGCACATCATTTCCATGGAGTGTCTCATACATAGTACCAGCTGGAATTGGCAGCAGACTTCGTATCTGGACTGAGCAAGGATGTGTGCTCATCACTGAATGTGTCACCTGAAGCAGACTGTTCTAGTAGTTCTGTTGTATCTTGGAGACCTCATGACTCCATTCTCATGATTGTCAATCCATCCCAGCTGCAATGCCTACAGGACACCAGCCTAAGGTCTTTGGCCAGCCCTCAACATAATTGAGATGGAATTTACAAAAGGAAAATTGAGAAACACTCTCTTGAGGATGAGATCTCAGAGTAGCAAGTCTTCACTCTCCCTCTCCGTTGGGCTACAGGGGGAAACGCGTGTGATCTTTCTGGTGTAATGGAGACATGGTAACTATCTTGCCCTCTTGTAACTCTATCATAGGCACTGAATTAGAGGTGGAAGAGGGTGTGTTCATAAGTTATCCCTGAAATAGCTCCGGAGACATTCAGAACTGCCATTGACAAGTTATTGTTTATGATTTTTCTACCCAGTTGTTGTCTAACAAATATGTTTAAAGCAGCATTTTAATAGACACTGTACTAAGTGCTATGGGCTTCCCTGGTGGCTCAGTGGTAAAGAATCTGCCTGCCAAAGCAGGAGACTCAGATTTGATCCCTGGGTGGGGAAGATCCCCCTGGAGAAGGGAATAGCAACCCACTCCAGTATTCTTGCCTGGGAAATCCCATAGACAGAGGACCCTGGCAGGCTACAGTCCATGGGGTCACAAAGAGCCAGCCATGACTTAGCGACTAAATAACGACAACATACTAAGTGCTAGTGATACTTGTCCACTGCATCCAAAGAGCTCACACACACTCAGGTCCCCACACAACCACATTTACGCTGTGTAACATACAGTTAGACTTGAGATCAGGACAAAGGGCTATCATATTTGTCATAGTTTTGCAAGGTGTTTTCACATCCACTATCTCATTTAATATTCTTAACAGCCCAAGAAGATGGGCAGAGAAAATAGTGTCAATTCCATTTTATGGAAGAGGAGATCAAGACTTAAAAAGCATCACATGCAACGTACTGGTTTTAGCCTACGGTTGAGCCGGAACAGCAAGCCTGGTGGCCAAGTAGAATCCCCTGCTTTTGTCACTACCCCGTTCTGCCTTCCTACCTGTTTTTCCTCATCTGTATGAAGAAGGTGCTAGGCCGGTGTCTTTCTGCTATGGGCCTTCAACTATAAGACTCTCTGAGTCTATAACCAGGGCCCTCCTGCAAGGGAGCTCCCAGTCCAGGAGGGACAGTTGGACCAAAAAACTAACAACTTTGTTCCCCCGCTACCGCCTAGGGTTGTGTGAAGATTATAGTATATAATATACTAATCCAGTGCTTGTGTGTGTGTGTGTGTGTGTGTGTGTGTGTGTGAGATTGAGTAAAACTAGATGGAGTGGTACTTTGTAGGTACCACTTTGCAACAGGTATTTCTCTAGGTTCTCATTAGTTTTCCAGGTATCTGCCTCACTCAGGAGACTTTGGGGCAGGGATCATGTGATACCCACCATCACTAAGAATAGTGTCTTCTTTAAAAAAAAAATTATTATTTATTTTATTTTTGGTTGTGCTGGGTCTCACTGCTGCATGAGCTTTTCTCTATTTGCTGCGAGCAGAGCCCACTCTCTGGTTGTGGTGCGCAGGCTTCCCACCGCAGTGGTTTCTCTTGTTCCAGAGCATGGGCTCCAGGGCTTGGGGATTTCAGCAGTTGTGGCTCCCAGGCTCTGGAGCACAGGCTTAATGGTTGCGGTACACAGGCTTAGCTGCTCTGTGGCCTGTGGGATCCTCCTGGACCAGGGATCGAACCCATGTCTCCTGCATTGGCAGGCAGATTCTTTACCACTAAGCCACCAGGGAAGCTGCCTTCAACGGGGATTGTTGAAGAAACAATGGGTACATTAAGGCAGGTCCATCTTAGAAAGGGAGGTGGCTTGATCCATGTGCCAAATTCTCACCTCAACACACATTTTCCCGTTTCTCAAGATACCTAGTTTAGTATGCTTGGTGGGAACCCACCGTGGAAGTTTAACAACTGTAAAATGGGGTCAGGGGGCAGATTTTGAGTAGAGAGGAGGATGAAGAGGAAGAAGGAGGAAGAAAACAGGAGAGGATGGAGCTAGAGCATTCGAATGTGTAAAAATGCTTCTGTCTTCACAGACATTAAGTGCCAGGACTTCATCTGTCTTGCCATCCCCATATTTTGCCAGTTCTGCAACCGGAACTCCAGGTCTGCCATGGAGACAATCTCATGATGACATTACGTTCCAGGAAGTCTTGCTGAATGCACAGCAGCAGCAGCCCTGGCTCCCCCCGCATCTCTCTGGAAGCCTGCAATTTGTGTTGTTTTAGGCTCTGTGGCCCAAGAAGCATTATTAGATGGAAGTGTGCCATCTCCCCACCCCGGCTCCCAGTGCTGTCTTTGTGGCCAGTGAAGTAAATGCATCTTGTGCCTCTTAAGAAATGTGGGACAGGAGGTCGGGTGGAGCCCTGCCAGCATGACAGTGGAGGTGCGTCAGTGGCTCAGTGACAGGTGGCAGAGGCCAAGGGCTTGGGAATCACTTACAGTCACGGAGATTTCTTTCTCTTTCAGCCTTTGCCCTCTGATGGGAATGAAGCAGCAAGCCGCCAAGCCACACAACGGAAGCCTGAAATGAGATGACTTGGGCAATTTGCACAAGAGTTTCCTACTTTAAATAATTAGAGTCACTATCCCTGGGGGCATTTGCTTATTGGCTGCCTTAACAGTCTTCTTCTTCTTTTTTTTTTTTTTTAAAGCAAGTCTCTTAAAGATACTGCTCTTGATCTTACACGCACTTGCCAAGACTTGTCTTATTCTTATAGTACTGATGTTCTACTGTTCAAAAGTTAGGAAGGAGCTGATTCTGAGCTGGAAACAAGGGCAGCAGAAGATAGAGATAGTAGGCTCATTTTGTGCATGAGTCCCAGAGAGAGAGAGTGCCAGCCATTGCAGGAGGTGGGTTTGAGGGGTTGGATGTGCAAAATGAGGTCTAGCTGGCAGCCCCTGGGCAATCTGCTGACGGTGGGTTGGAAATGGCAACTGTTGAAAAACACCGCAAACTGAGGTTGTTTCTCATCTGAAACATGGCGTCTGCCCTGACTGTAAATGATCCCCACAGGGAACTAGGCAAGGGTGTGCTGGTAAATTGGCTCTTTGGAAAGAAAAAAAAGGAGGGTTGGTTTGTAACCTTAGTACATACTCTGACTCTGGCACATTTCCAGCTACCACGGTTAACCTGCCTGCCAAAATCCCGAATGTTTAACACTCCTCCCTCTGGAACTGGTACCAGAAGCTCCAGCCCGCCACTGGCTAAGAAACAAATTTCTACTTGCCACTCGCAGGCCAGCTGTGGGTCCACATGCAATACTCCCCGCTGCCCCAAATTAAAAAAAAAAAAAAAAGATTGGTTTCAGTTTTGCCACTTATTACATGTGTGCTTCTTGGCAAGGCTTTACTTTTTCCAAACATAGCTCTCTCCTTTGAAAAACAAGAGTTCAGATTATGCCATGTAGCATCTCTGCCAAGTTCACACCACTCTTCCCTAAGATCCACATCTTCTGTCTCATGTGCCATGCTTGGGTTAAGAGATTCTGCACCTGTGGCCTGAGCTGATTAAACAAATTGAATGGCCAGGGGCCAATCAGATCTCTTCCTTGATGATTAGCCCAGAGCAATCCCAAGCTTGAGTTTGTTAGTGGAGAGGCAGAGAGAGGGGGACCCAAACAGAGGAAGTCCTCTGCCACCTACCACATCCCTCAATCTATCTGCTCTTTGCTCTGATTGTTCAGCTTTGTCTTGGAGTCGTGGAGATACCCCAGTTGCTTCCAATAAACTTTCTTCTAGCTCTCAGGCTAGTGAGAGTAGGACTTTGTAAATTGTAAGTAATAGAGTTTTAGTGAGTGAAGTGAAGTCGCTCAGTCGTGTCCGACTCTTTGCAACCCCATGGACTATAGCCCACCAGGCTCCTTCCATCCATGGAATTTTCTAGGTAAGAGTACTGGAGTGGGTTGCTATTTCCTTCTCCAGGGGATCGGCAGAAATGATCTTCAAGGTGTTGTTTTTTTTTTTTTTGAGCTCTAATATTACACCAGTAGTTATCTAAGTATGGTCTTCCCACCAGCAGCATCAACATCACTTGGGAATTTATCAGAAATGCCCCACCCCAGACCTATTAAATCAGAAACTCTAAGGGGGGCATCCAGCAATTTGTGATTTTACAAGCCTTCCAGGTAATTCTGACATGTGATCAAGTTTTGCAAACTGCTGTATTTACTATTTTAAAGGGTTATGTTTTATGTAAGAAAGGGATTTTCATAACAAGTGCCACTATCTTTCTTTTCTAATTGAGTTACTAGATTGAAGGTCAAAAGATTTTTATTAGTAAAAAAGTTAATGTAAAAAAATTATTAATTTTATTAAATCTTCACCCTAGCATATTTTTTCTTTTTATAAAGCCATGTAAAAATTTTATTTTATTAAGGTTTTTTTTTTTTTTGGCTGTGCCACACAGCATGCAGGGTCTTAGTTACCCAACCAAGTATTGAACTTGCGCCCCCTACATTGCAAGTGTGGGGGTCTTAATCCCTGGACCACCAGAGAAGTCCCCAAAAGTTAGTTTTTATAAATAGCATGTATTACTTTTACAACTTTAAAGAAATGTCAACAGATTTTGTTTTTCTTTTTTTTTAATTTTTCATTTCAGAGGACTAAGACTGACATTTCAAGGATTAGCGTAAAAGAATAGAAGGAAAGTGTGAAGAATGAAAATGCTGCCAATAAAGAACAAAAAAGTAAGCAACAGATCATTTCAAATGGTGAAAGTCTGGAAGGGAATACAAAACAGATAACCCAGATGCTGTGTGGTTTTGCACTGGACCAGATTTCGCAAAATGTACCATTAAACACTGAAATGACTAATAATTTCTGGCATTGGGAAACTGCAGTAATGATTGATTTACATAAGTACAGTAAAAAGTGAAACAGGAAACTTTGACTTAAGTTCATCCTGGTGGTTCTCACTGTTAGGTTTGGAAAGATAAGGTTAAATTGGAATTTTCACTGTCACAGGATCTTAAACAGGCAGTTGGAATAGATAGGGCTCTTTTATGGGTTGGTTGTTTGAAAGTAACATATTATTTTCCCATGGAAAATCATACGTTGGAGGGCCGACTGCAGGTAGCACAACAAAATCCTTACTGGAAGGAAATCACAGTGCTGATAATAGTACAGGTCCCTGGGAGGGGAGGTTCCATGAGATGCCCTGCACTTTAGAAGTTCCCTCAGCAGCCCTTAGAGGACAACCTGTGTGCTGGGGTTAGGGAAAGCAGAGTGATGGAAGAAGGGACTCTGGAGGGTGGGGAGTCCTCTGGGGGAAGGAACGGGGACTTCATTTGCAGAAGTGTCAACAGGAAGCACACTAAGGGTGGAGGGGGCTCTGCCACTGAGTGTCCAAATATGTGTGTTATTCACAAATTGAATAACCAAAAAAATTGGGAACTGCCTGTATTTGCTATTGGATGCTGTATCTATTGTGGTGTCAACCTCTGAAACAAGTCTGAAGAGCCTAGTGGTTATACTTGCTGGCTTTGCAGTCAGGTGGATCTTGGTTTGAATACCAATTCCATGTGACCTTGGGCTAGTTACTAAAACACGCTGTGTCTCATGTCCTCATCTATAAAAGGGAGGTGGTAATGATGAGTGTTTACCTGACAGGGTTGCTGTAAGAATTCAATGAGATAATCTATATAAAGCACTTAACACACTGTACATTTAATATAGAGGGCTTCCCAGGTGGCACAGTGGTAAAGAATTGGCCTGCCAGTGCAGGAGACACAAGAGACTTGGGTTCGATCCCTGGGTCAGGAAGATACCCTGGAGAAGGAAATGGCAACCCACTCCAGTTTTCTTGCTTGGAGAATCCCATGGACAGAGAAGCCTGGCGGGCTACAGTCCATGGGATTACAAAGAGTCAGACATGACTGAACACATGCACTCTGTGTGTTAGCCCTTAAGATGCTTTAGTTAAATGATTCTTATCCTTTTTGAAAAAGAAAATGATAGTTTGAAGTTTAGAGAGGTTGATTAACACAACATAAGAAGTGTAAAGAGGACTTTAATAGTTGTGGGAAATTGCACCTACTTTCTTATGTGAGCTGGTGAACCTCCCCCTGCCCATCGCTGAATCTTCATAGAAGATTCCACCAGTTGAAAATCTTGCTATGAATGTGTTCCATTGGAATTTAAGAATTCTAGAGAAAATAAATACAGGAAAAACTTCTATAATGATTCATGATGTAGAAAGGATGTTTATTATTATAATGATTATTTCCTTCAATATGATTGCTGTTTGAAGATAATAGTATTTAAAAACAAAAACAAAAACAAGCCCTGCCTAATAGTGCAGGGAAACTGGCCTGGGTATATTTAATCATGTGTCTTGCTCTTCTGACAGCCCCAACTGCTGACAATATTCATGAGTGCGGTTTTGCCTTCATGTTCCTGGGTAAATAGGGATAATACATTGTCCTTCTGGGCCCTAGGAATGTTTTGAAAGGCCTGAAGGTTTACAGCTGTTTGGCTCTGACACAGGATTTCCCAGGGCCTTTGTGGTTTGTGGACAAAGCATGCTGGTTATGTGGAACTTGGTGGGTATGCTGGCTACGGCCAATGTCATCTAGAGAAGATGCCAAGGAAGGGGCCCTGGAGCCCCATGTGTCTGTCCCAGGGATTTGGATCACATCCCCGAGTGGTGCTTCTGTCTTCGAGCAGGGAGACACAAGTAAGTTCTGTTGATGTGTCTTCTATTTACTGCAATTGATTCCATCTCAGTAACATACCCTCGAAGTCTAAGCATTTACAGAGTAAGAGGACAAACTTCAAAAGAACATGAATCTTTGTACCAGATGGAGTTTCAGAGTTCTCTTGTGATTTCTCTGGGTCTGTTCTGGTTAGCTGTAGAGCCTCAGGCACTGCACGGGTCCCTGAAGAGTGCCAGGATGATGAGTTCAGACTAGAGTGAGCTCAAGTTGGTGGCTGAGTCCTATAGATGAAAGCTCTGGACTCAGAAGGCCAGAGGTCCTGGGTCTGGCTGGGTAACGTAGTCACGTAACCACTGCCAGTCAAGGAGTACCTCCAGTTAGGGCCCAGTCGAAGTGGTTTTCTGGAGTTTGTACTTAGAACTCTCCCCCATGGGTGCCTTACATTAGAAGCAGTAACTTCTCAACTGACTTTCAGACAGATCCTGAGAAGATAATACCTGACAATTTCCTTGGGGTATAAGCCCTCCTAAGAATATTCACATTTTAATAAGAGGCAGTTGGAGATTTAAACAGATTGTTAGGCAAAGAAAGAAGCCTTTTTGTAGGTTGGGTACAAGGGCAGCTGATGTGGGAAACAACTTTTGAATACACGGTCCTGCCTGGTAATCCTAAATGACATGCATTATGCTTGTCTAATTGGACTGACTTTTCTCTCTTGTAAAATGGGGATAGCAACCCTTGACTTCTGACTCAGAAAGATACATCATGACAGAAAGAGATAATAGATGATACTTTTGAAAGTATTGACACCAGGGCATTTTGTTGTAATTTTTAATGGGCAGCAATGTGGCGTTAAGGAAAAAGCGTAAGTTTTGGAGTGAGGCAGATGTGGGTTCTGATTGCTGTATGTGAGCTGCATGAAAAATCACTGAACTTCTGTGAGCTTCAGTTTTTTCACTTATAAATAGGGATGATGGTGCCCACCTCTCAAGTTAGGTAAGAATGGGATGCTATTTTGTGCTCTTAATGGTATTAACACCAATAAATGTTGGCAGTTATCATTCCTTAGAGCACCGTTCAAATGTGAGGTTTTATTTTCTACAAAGAGCAGTTATGGTATAAATCCAGTCTAATCTCAGGTTGATGGAAGGCTGCATGACCTTTGAGGATCCAGGGAACCTCTGGGGTGCAGTCTGAACTAAAGCAGGGCAGCTATGAGCCCCATTTCACACCTGAGGCTGTGCTTCTACGTGGGCTCTTGGGGCACTTAACCATTATTCCCCAGTGACCGTATCTTTCAGGCACCCCTTAAAATGCCAGCTTTGAATAAGTGAAGCCCGGTCTGTATATCACCAGCGCACTGTACAGGGCCTGGGACACAGTAGGGGATCTACCAACATTAATTAAATATACCAGGATCAGCCATCTGTACTTGCATGGGCTCCTCCACAAAGTCCAGTCTGAACCTGAGCTCTAGGAAATCAGGACTGGGAGAAGGCTATGTGGTCATGCAATGAGAATTTAATATCCAGATGGTATTGAGGGCAAAAAAAATAGTGTGGACTACATAGGAATGAAGTGTGTTCCTTTTCATCTCAGGTCAGCCTGGAAAAGTCATGTGTCTTGATCTTCAGAGCTGAAGGAAGTATGGAAAATGTTAACTTATGTGTCAGGAAGATGGATGCATGTCACTGCTTATTGCTACTTCTGGAATCAGGGGTCATTCATTCATTCAACAAATACTTACTGAGGCCCTACTATATGCCAAGCATTATTTTAGACACTCAATATATATCACTGAACAAAACAGACAAAATCCTTGTCCTCAAGGAGTTTCCATTTGAATGGGGAAAATAGACTGTTAGCAAAAAGATCATTTAACAAAGGGAGGTTGAATAAAACTAAAGCAGTGTCAGGGGGTGGAAACAGCCAAGGGGTGTGATTTCCAGTAGGGTGGACAGGAGACAGCAAGAGGGCCTCTCTGGCTGAAGCATGTACGGAGGAGAGAGTGATAAGAAATGAGGTTTGAAGGAAGCAAGAGCCAGGTCCTGGAGTCCGTTTTAGGCCAAGGCCAGGACTTTGGGTTTATTCTAAGGGTGACAAGAGAATTTTGAGCAGAGGAGTGATTTCTGTTCTTAAAGGACTCTGGCTGCCTGCCCAGCTGCTACTGCAGAAGCTCTGGTGAGAGGTAACTGCCACATGGAGAAGGATGGAAGGGGCGGGAGAAATAGTAAATGAAGGGTTGTGGCATATGACTTAGTGACTGAGTCGACAGGATTGGCCAATGCATCGGATGGAACATTTGAGAAAGACCAAGGATCACTCCAAGATGTTTTACCTAATTAGGAGGAAGTGTTTCCTGAGATGGGATGTAAAAAAGGAGGGGCAGGTTTTGTGAGGGGACATGAAGGATTTGGTTCCAGCTCCCCTTATAGTCACCTATTGCTATGTAACAAACCACTCCAAGACCTAGTGACTTAAAAGTACAATGGATTATTATCTTTCATGTTTCTTAAAGGTGGACTAGGCTCAACTAAGTGATTCTTGGTTGTTTTTCTTTGGCAGTTGCAGTGAGTCATGTGGGGCTCATTCCTGTGGCTGGGCAGGCAATTCTGGCCATTTGCTGGGAGCTCAGCTAGAGCTGTCGATGGCAGTGCAAACATATGTTGCTTGACCTTACAGTAGGGCATCTGGGTTCCAAGAGTGAGTATCCCAGGGAGTTGCCTTCCAAGAGAGCTAGGCAGAAGTTCCACCATGGCTTCTTATGGCCTAGCTCTGCAAGTGTCAAGCTGTTACTTCTGCTGTGTTTTACTGGTCAGGCAAGCCACTAAGGCCAGCCCATATTCAAAGGAGAAGGAGTAGGACTTTACCTCTTGATGCAAGGAGCAGCATCCATATATAGAGAAGGAAAGAGCTGCTGGCAGTCAACTTGGGGTGCCATCTACCAGTGATACTCTGAGTTTGGGATGTGTGCTTATATTCAAGTCTGGAACTCAGGGAGAGATTGAAAGTGAAAGTGTTAGTCGTTTGGTTGTGTCCGACTCTTTGTGACCCCATGGAATGTAGCCCACCAGGCTCCTCTGTCCATGGGATTCTCCAGGTAAGAATACTGGAGTGGGTTGCCATTTCCTTCTCCAGGGAATCTTCCCAACCCAGGGATCAAACCCAGGTCTCCTGCGTTAGAGGCAGATTTTTTACCAGCTGAGCTACCGGAAAGCCCCAGGGAGAAATTGGGTCTCTGGAAATTGGGCAGGATAGTTCTCTTCAGGATCTTTAGAATTCTTAGACCTGATATGTTAAATTAGAAACAAATTACTCGCCTGCCTTTTTTTTTCCCCAAGACTGATTGGAACTATATGTTTCAGTTGGATATGTCTCTGGTAGCTAAAAAGAATTGCATTTTAAAAATCATCATTAATATTTATTAATTACATAATACAATGCCTGATGCTCAGAGATCAGATCAGATCAGATCAGTCGCTCAGTCGTGTCTGACTCTTTGCAACCCCATGAATCGCAGCACGCCAGGCCTCCCTGTCCATCACCAACTCCCGGAGTTCACTCAGACTCACGTCCATCGAGGCAGTGATGCCATCCAGCCATCTCATCCTCTGTCGTCCCCTTCTCCTGCCTCCGATCCCTCCCAGCATCAGAGTCTCTTCCAAAGAGTCAACCCTTCGCATGAGGTGGCCAAAGTACTGGAGTTTCAGCTTCAGCATCATTCCTTCCAAAGAAATCCCAGGGCTGATCTCCTTCAGAATGGACTGGTTGGATCTCCTTGCAGTCCAAGGGACTCTCAAGAGTCTTCTCCAACACCACAGTTCAAAAGCATCAATTCTTTGGCGCTCAGCCTTCTTCACAGTCCAACTCTCACATCCATACATGACCACAGGAAAAAACCATAGCCTTGACTAGAAGAACCTTTGTTGGCAAAGTAATGTCTCTGCTTTTGAATATGCTATCTAGGTTGGTCATAACTTTCCTTCCAAGGAGTAAGCGTCTTTTAATTTCATGGCTGCAGTCACCATCTGCAGTGATTTTGGAGCCCAGAAAAATAAAGTCTGACACTGTTTCCACTGTTTCCCCATATATTTCCCATGAAGTGGTGGGACCGGATGCCATGATCTTAATTTTCTGAATGTTGAGCTTGAAGCCAACTTTTTCACTCTCTACTTTCACTTTCATCAAGAGGCTTTTGAGTTCCTCTTCACTTTCTGCCATAAGGGTGGTGTCATCTGCATATCTGAGGTTATTGATATTTCTCCTGGCAATCTTGATTCCAGCTTGTGTTTCTTCCAGTCCAGCGTTTCTCATGATGTACTCTGCATATAAGTTAAATAAATAGGGTGACAATATACAGCTTTGACATACTCCTTTTCCTATTTGGAACCAGTCTGTTGTTCCATGTCCAGTTCTAACTGTTGCTTCCTGACCTGCATGCAAATTTCTCAAGAGGCAGATCAGGTGGTCTGGTATTCCCATCTCTTGAAGAATTTTCCACAGTTTATTGTGATCCACACAGTCAAAGGCTTTGGCATAGTCAATAAAGCAGAAATAGATGTTTTTCTGGAACTCTCTTGCTTTTTTGATGATCCAGCGGATGCTGGCAATTTGATCTCTGGTTCCTCTGCCTTTTCTAAAACCAGCTTGAACATCTGGAAGTTCATGGTTCACGTATTGCTGAAGCCTGGCTTGGAGAATTTTGAGCATTACTTTACTAGCATGTGAGATGAGTGCAATTGTGCTGTAGTCAGGCTATAGACATACAATCAGTATTAATCATTATTATTGACTAGTACATTTTTTAACTTCCTTATTCACATTGTTTCTAAACTGCCTGACTGTCCCATGCTGTCTCTGTAGCATGTTACTCTGGCTGTAATTACATTGGGTTGATTGTTCCTGATGCTGTAAAACAGTTCAGATGACCTTTTCTTTCATTTAACCCATTACTAATATGTGTACCATCTCTCAACCTGGAATCATCTGACGTATTTCCTGAGTCCATAAAATCTATGGGATTTAAACATTTATGGATTTTCATATCTATGGTCATCTTAAAGTAATAGCACATTCTGGAACTCTCAGACTACTCCTTTTATTGAAGTTATTGTTGTTGTTCAGTCACTTAATTGTGACCAACTCTTTGTGACCCCACGGACTGCTGCCTGCCAGGCTTCCCTGTTCTTCACTATCTCCCAGAGTTTGCTTAAACTTATGTCCATTGAATCGATAATGCCATCCAACCATCTCATCCTCTGTCATTCCCTTTTCCTCCTGCCTTCTTTCCCAGCATTTCCCAAAAGACCATAGGGTCTTTTCCAGTGAGTCAGCTCTTCTCATCAGGTGGCCAAAGTATTGGAGCTTCAGCTTCAACATCAGTCCTTCCAATGAATATTCAGTGTTGATTTCCTTTAGGATTGACTGGTTTGATCTTCTTACTGTCCAAGAGACTCTCAAGTGTATTTTCCAGCAGCACAGTTTGAAGGCATCAGTTCTTTGGTGCTCAGCCTTTTTTATGGTCCATCTCTCACATCCGTACATGACTACTGGAAAAACCGTAACTTTGACTATATGGAACTTTGTCAGTAGAGTGATGTCTTTTTTTAAGTGATTTCTCTTTTTAACATGATGTCTAGGTGTGTCATAGCTTTTCTTCTAAGGAGTAAGCATCTTTTAATTTCATGGCTGCAGTCACTGTCCACAGTGATTTTGGAACCCAGGAAAATAAAGTCTGTCACTGTTTCCATTTTCCCCCCATCTATTTGTCACAAAGTGATGGGACAAGATGCCATGATCTTAGTTTTCGAAAGTTGAGTTTTAAGCCAGCTTTTCACTCTTATCTTTCACCTCCTCAAGAGGCTCTTTAGTTCATCTTCGCTTTCTGCCATAACATGTTATAATCTGCATATCTGAGCTTGTTGATACTTCTCCAGGCAATCTTGATTCCAGCTTGAGCTTTATCCAGCCCAGCATTTCGCATGATGTACTCTGCATATAAGTTAAATAAACAGGGTGACGATATACAGGTGATGTACTCCTTTCCCAGTTTTGAACCAGTCTGTTGTTCCATGTCCAGTTCTAACTGTTGCTTCTTGACCTACATACAGGTTTCTCAGAAGGCAGGTAAGGTGGTCTGGTACTCCCATCTCTTTCAGAATTTTCCACAGTTTATTGTGATCCACATAGTCAAAGGCTTTGGCGTAGTCAATGAAGCAGAAATAGATATTTTTCTGGAATATTCCATGCAATTTCATAGGGGCATTTCCACTGTACATAAGATCATATTAATACCAAGTAAAGCCAAATTACATTATACACTCTAAGCTTTTGCAGTCATTCCATAGAGAAAGATGGTAGGACAACGGAATGGCCCAGTCACTGGTATGTGTAACTGTAAGGACCCCAGAGCTTGGCCATCAATACATATTAATGAAGTCAGTGGCTATATTGTGAAATCTCATCTTTTAATATACAAATTAGCAGTGGTTAGATAGTAGTAAATGACTGTAGTAGTGAAAAACAAAGATTTTTTTTTATTAACATTTTTAAATTTCAATATTGTATTTTGAAGTGTGCACATGGCCTTTCAAGATAATGGGTCTGTTGTTAAAAGAAAACGTTTTTTAAAAAGGTAAACAATGAGGATGATAACAATAAAAGTTCAAATGATGATCCGAGTTTGCAACAAGTGATAAGAAACTCTAATAACCAAACATCAGCAGTTCAGTAGCAGCAATTAACATTGTCTGTTACTCTCAATTAATGTCAGTAATTCGCACTTTATTGGTTTTGTAACTTAGTTTGTATTTAATTTGTAAACTTCATTTAGTTTTGGATTTGGAGGCCTGGCGTGCTGTGATTCATAGGGTCGCAAAGAGTCGGACACGACTGAGCGACTGATCTGATCTGAAGAGCTGTGAGCCAAAGGCATATACACTTCATTCATCTTAAAGAAATATTATAGTTAAAATAATTTAAGTGAACACTGACAATTTAAAATATTTTTCCTTCAATGGATTTTTCTCATTACTCTTATTTAAGAAATACTGACTTAATGAATAAACTCCTCTAAATCCAAGAAACAGTATCATCATAGTCTAAGAAGGAAACAACCAAAACAACTCAGGGCCCATTTTTTCCTCCCAGAGATGTTTATAGGCTTGTAAAATTCTGGATCCAGTTGGTTTTTATTGGTGTTTTGTTTTTAAAAGACTTTTTGTTTGTTTTGCCTGTGTAGAACATAGCAGAAATTTGAACATGCATTTTTTAGGGGATGGGTTTTATGATCTTTAGAGAAATTTGCTCCTTTTACTCCAACTATATCAATCTACTTTCAATACCAAGAATGTACCAAGCTCTTTGCCACCTCAGCACCCTGGCACTTACTGTGTCTCCCATCTGGTCTAGAGCACCTTCCCTTGGCTTTTTCAAGGCTCAGCCTTTTTATTAGGTCTCTGCCTAAATGTCCTTCTTCAGAGTGCTCCTCCTTGATCACTTCTGTCTGAAAGAGGGTCCTCTTATTCTCCCTCTTCATCTTCTTTATTTCCCTCACAGGACATACAGCATCTCTCGTGATTTAAGATGTTTGTTTCGCTTTTCCTCTGCCTGCCACCCTCTTTGGACTGTGAGTTATCAGCAGGAAGGTTTTGTGTCTGTCTTTTTTTTACCATTGTAGCATTTAGCACACTGTATGATGAACAATAGAGACCCAATCAGCATAGATTAAATTTGGAAATACAATAATCACTGCTTTTATGACAGTGTGTGGCACCTATGAAGCCATTGTGAAAGTAACAAGAACTTAATCAATGGTGGAAAACATTCAAGTAATTAATTAAAAAAATTATATGGTCTTGGTGTATGTGTTGAGCTGAGTGGTGCAAAGGAACCAAAAGTAGGCATCAACTTCCCAACAGAGTGTAGCTTTGCTTTCTGAGCTATAAATAGTTATTCTCCTGATTCCTATGGGTTGTCTTTCCCTATGGTTTGATGAGGACGTAAGAGGTAAATAATGATTCCTTCCAGCCCTCTTCTATCTGATCATGGCCAGGATGAGTGCCTTAGTCAGGATGAGAAATGTGAAAGTTGGTAATTAATGGAGTCAGAGGCAAAAATAATGACGAGGTTTTTTTTTCTCATACCAACCCATATATGTGGATTCCAGAGAAATAGTGTAGATGCTCTCCTTTGCAAAGCAGAAATAGAGACACAGATGCAGAGATCAAACATGTGGACACCAAGGGGGAAAGGGAGGAGGGTGTGATGAATTGGGAAATCAAGATTGACGTGTATGCACTGTTGATACTGTATATAAAATAGATAACCAATGAGAACCTTCTGTATAGCTCAGGGAACTCTACTCAATGTTCTGTGGTACCTAAATGGGAAGGAAACCCCCCAAAAAGGGGACATGTGTACATGTGTAGTTGATTTACTTTGCTATACAGCAGAAACCAATGCAACATTGCAAAGCAACCATACTCCAATAAAAATTAATTTTAGAAAAACTGCAAACAAAACAAAACAAACAAAAAAAAAACCAACAGAGGATCAGGGAAGGGAAAAGGAAAATGGTTGGAATAAAAACCATCAATTACTATTTTTGCCTTTCTTTTTTCTGTGCCTGTGCTATCCTCTTGAGAACACTTAAACCTTTCCTTTCTATCCATTCATGTCAGAATTCTGTTGAGTTATATATCAGATACTTACCATTTTTCATTGACTCTTACATGCACATTTTCCCCACCTTTTAATGTTACTGAAATTGAGATGCATCATAATTTATGTCATGTGATGGTTTATTTCATGGCCTTTTTCTTTTTAAATAATAAATAAAATAATGTGCACCTTAAAATTGGTGGCATTTTACAATCAATAAAATAAATTAACTCTTTTTTTGGAGGCAGTTGTCTAATGTTAATTTGCTAAGTGAAGGAATTTGAAGCAGTTTGCTAGCAGTCAGTCACTGCAGCAGCTTTTCAGCAAACAAATGGCCATCGACATTTCCTGGGCAGTCATGGTGTTCTTCCTGCCTGGGAGTGGAGTCCATTTTTCATTTGAACTTAGGTTGACCCTGTGATTTATTTTGATCAAAAGAATATGGGAGACGTGACACTGTGCAACTTTGGGGCTGTCAGAGACTTCCAGTTCTTTTGGAGAGCCAGGAACCTCCATGTAACCAAACTAAGACTGCTGAATGATGAGAGACACATGGAGAGAGAGGCGTTTGGAGGAGAAGGGAAGTCTCCCCGCCAACACTTAGCCCCAAGTGCTCTGAGCATGTGAGTGAGGCCATCTTGCATCTTCCAGCCCCAGTCGATTCGCCTCAAATAACACCACTTGAAGCAGAGGTAAACAATCCCCATTGAGCCTGCTCTGAATTCCCAGGATCCTGAACAAGAGCTGGGTTTTTGTTTGAAGCCCCTGTATTTTAGGGTTGTTTGTTAGGTGGTGATAGATAACTGAGAGGGCAATTGAGTTAGGACTTAAGTCCTACAAACATTTTTTTCAATTTTTCCCAACTTGGAGCAAACCCTCTCCCCTCAGATAAAGAAATATCCTTCAGTGTTTCTCATTGTTTCCCAAACTGCCCACGTTTCTCCCTGTTCAGATTTCCCAGCACCAACAAAACAATCCTAACGTACTATGAGGAGTCACAGTCCAAAAACAAATCCTGCTGGGATTCTCATTTCCTCAAATCACCTTCCCACTTAAAATTGTTTCTACTCAATGTGGTAGTGCTTCATGGGGGTATCCGCGACTCCTAAAATGTGTTTTTCTACCTAATCTAAAGTACAACTACGTAATCACTAGGGAACCCCCTCCAAAAATGTCCAGTGCTTCTAAACAAGAAATGGCATGGCAATTCTATGAGGATACACGTTGACAACTATTGTTCAAGATCACGATTACTCAGAGAAACTGAACTGCATCCAACAGACCCGAGAACAACTATGGCACAAGGTGTGTTTGCCAAAGCAACAATCACAGTGGAGGCATGTCTCCTGAGAATGGCCACTCAGAACAGCTAACCCTGCTGACCAAGCAGGATATCCTCAGTGTGTGCAGCAGTTTCTCAATAGGAAGCATGAGAATTAGGAACATTGCAAAAGGAAGGGCAAGAACATTGAGAGACTAATATCCGGTGAGGTGTGAGGGGGAAACTTAAGCTACTCACTTTGCAGGAACAACCTCACATGGAAAGCTATTTTGGTAGCCAAGTGTGGAAAGTTAACTGTAACCAAATAAAACCAGGGGGTCATAAAGCCAGGAATGTGTATGAATGCATGAGTCTGGTTTTCCTAAGCTTATTTGCTCTTTCAGGAGAAAATTTCCTCTATTGCTCCATGAAATATGAGTGTATATGTGTTTTACCCTTTAATAAAACAAACCACATTATCTCTTAAGGTCCCATTATTCCTATTCCACAGCTTAATCCAAGTATGCAATCCAGTAATTATAACTGATTTAACATTTCTTTAAAATTGAAGCACACTACTTTTTCCTTTTTTCTGCCTAACCTTTTTAAAGGGACAATAAAATTGAGAATGAAATATCTTCTGCAGTCTTTGACTGGCACCCGAGACCTTCCCCAGGATCTAGCTGGGGTTATAAAACCTTTCATGAGTTCCAGTCAATTGGTCAACCCAGAAAGTCCATCCATATGAAACCTGTGGACATCGATCTACTGATGGGGGTAATAAAGATGCAGATTAATACCATCTTTATTATGATTTAGTGGAGAATCATACTTGACTTTGGATTGCTATATAACATCTGGGAGAGACGTTAACCCAGAAGGAAAACTGTAGAACGGGATCACCAAGAAAAAGCAAACCACAAAGGAAGGGGAAAGTGGTGTCAGAAAAGTTCAGTCTGACAGATACGGCCATGAATTTACTGACTTTATTTGCAATGAGACATTAAGAAAGGCATCCTTTCCCTACCAAATACCAAAGCACATTTTTGTTTTATCACTGTGGCAAAGACACAATGATCGACTTTAAGTTGGCAACGTCATTTTGAGGCCCCCTTGCCTTTCCTCTAGACTGCATCAGCAGTTTGCCAGATATCATAGGCTGTGCATTAAAAAACCTCATTCCAAGCTAAAAAGAAGCACTGTTGGTTTTTCTTAAATCTAGAAAAAATATTTTTTTTTCACTTTCTCCTCTAGCAAAGGAAGTAAGGGAATTCACACCAGATCAGAGACCCAAAGGTGAGTTCCCTGGGGTTTGACCCTTCTCTCTTAACAGGAATAGCTTTAAGTAACTTTGGGGGTGACAGTGTGAGATGTCCTCATGACCTTTCCCCAGCCCTCAACATTTCCCTCACAGCACAGGAGTGTTTTCACTTCTCTTTGTGATGCTCTGCTGAAGGACTGCCAGTTAAACCTACTTCTAAAGATGCAAATGGCCCAGCAAGGAAGGTAGGATGATAGGCACTCTGATCTTCCCTTGGGGCTGAGCATATAGAATGGGACAAGGCAGGGCTCAGGAAATGTGCGCTGAAAGTTTGAAGGTTGACTGTACATGGGTTACTGATCTTGTTAGGACTTCCAGGTGGGGCACCAGAGCTCTGAGGGGCACCTCAGATACTGATGCCAAGGAGCAGGGCAGCTGATGGGGGGAGATGACACTGTGGAAATCAGGACCTTTGTGACACAGGACAAGGGCAGTGGGAAGCACTGGGCATTCAGGGAGAGGGACTTCCAAGATGACACAGGGCACACAGGTTGGTGGAAGGGGGCCTTTCAAAGTACATGGGGTCTCAGGTCAGCCCGATTTTCTGAAAGATGATGAAGGAATACTTCTCTTCCTTCTCTTCCTCCCACCTTCTGTGCCTAGGAACTAAGACTCCAGTGGGAACTGTTGGTACCAAGACTTAACTTTGGACTGGGCCTTCTTTAACCTCTTTGGCACCCGTGAACTGATTTCTTCTCAGTCACTCTTGTTAACTGTATTACATAGCACATGATATTCTGTGAACCACAGGCTTACAGAAACAATTTGTGGGCTGTTTTTAAGGTAAGACTATCTACATCTCATTAAGATGTTTGCCAGTCTGTCTCTTGTGACTACACCCAGAGTCTTGCTAAAATCAATTCCTCTTGGTCAGCATAGAGAGCCATAATGTGCTAATCAGGGTTGGACTTGAAACAGCTGGGCAATGAACCAGTTTCCTTTATCTTCCTTTGCATTGTCAGTGGTCATCATGATTCATATGACATAGTTCCTCGAAAGACAAACCGAAAAAGATGATGGAACAGAACTCACAAAATACCTTCTATTGCCTATGGCTTATGCATGTGTGTGTGTGCTTAGCCACTCAGTCATGCCCAACTCTTTGCAACCCCATGGACTGTAGCCCGCCAGGCTTCTCTGTCCATAGGAATTCAATAGGCAAGAATACTGGAGTGGGTTCCCATGCCATCCTCCAGGGGATCTTCCCAACTCCGGGATTGAACCCAGGTCTCCTGCTTTGCAGGCAGATTCTTTACCTTCTGAGCCACCAGGGAAGCCCATGGCTTATGCATACACATTTTAATATTATCTATAAGTGCATAGTTAAGAGTGTTTTGGTTTTAGAGTTGGAAGCATAAAATGAAACTATGGTAATTAACTATAGTTATTGGGCAATTGTATTTGCTTCTAATCTATTTTTTAGCTGACATACTGCAAACAAAGTAAAAGACAGTGACTATTAGCACAAAGCTGATTCCTCCAATGTGGGAATAGAAGGAAATAAGACTTCATAAGTACATATGTAACACAGACAAATTACAATTTTTTAGATTTTTTTAGATTAAATATTATAGATTAAAGGGGTTCCCAGGTGGCACAGTGATAAAGAATCTGCCTGCCAAGGAAGAGACACAAGAGACGTGAATTCAATCCCTGGTCAGGTAGATTCCCTGGAGAAAGAAATAGGAATCCACTCCAGTATTCTTGCCTGGAAAATTCCTTGGACAGAGAAGCCTGGAGGGCTATAGTCCATGGAGTCACAAAAAGTTGGACACGACTGAATGACTGAGCACACACAGCTATGGATTGAAATCCTTAAGTCTGAATCTTCTTGTAACAGTATAGTTACAAGAGAAGGTCCAATCAGGATATAACAAGATTATAAGACCATTAGTTCAGTGGTTCTCAAAATGAGGCCAGAGAACCCCTGGGGACACCTGGTTCTAAAGGAGATTCACAAAACCCTGGGTTTTTCCAACTACATATCTGTAAAGCTGGATTTTCTTCATATTCTTCTGTTAAAACAGCATAACTAACAGGTTCAAATGTGGAAGTAGATGTGAGATTCTAACTGTCCTCCCTGAGGCCAGACACTAAATAAATTTCCCAAAATATAACACATGACAGTCTTCTCAATACATTTTGGAGAAGGAAATACAGTTTTCATGAAAAGCATGTTATTTATGTTAGCATGTAAAGGATTAGTTATTATATTGAATGAACAAAAAGATTACAAAAAATTCTTTGGTTTTAACTTCTAACGCGGTAAATATTAACAGAAACTTCATAAGTTTTAAGAGTGGAAAAGAGTCCTGGTACTAAGATGTTTGAGAAGTGCTGCATGAACATGGCTCAAGCAAATTCTCTAAATTCTAACTATATAAAGCCTGTTTCTTCAGCATAAGCTGGTTTCCACCTTCACCTCCTGCCCAGTTTCCCTCCAACTGTATGCTCATGTCCAGGGGTAATAAAAAATTTTAGCAACTGGTAGTCCATAGTGTCGCAAAAGAGTCAGACGTGACTTAGTGACTAAAGAGCAACAGCAAAGGCATGGAAGCCCATCAGTCAAAACGTTTGTCCAACCAGGAAGCGCAGACTGTGGCTGAAAGCAGCGGGGTTAGCCCACTCTCTGAGCATCCAGGTCTGCCCTCTGAATTCCACCTGCCTGTGGGCAAGTCAGAGCTCTCTCTCCCGCCCAGCCAGCTGCTCTGCTCACAGGTGAATCTAGTCGAGTGCCTGACATGTTGTCAGGGGCTGAGCCCTGTGTGCCCGAGCCCATGTTTACCTACACTGAGTACAAACCCTTTGCCTCAGTAGCCCTTCCTCTGGTTTGGAGAGACATGAGGTAGAGTTTCTCTGCAATGACAAGAATGGAAAAGGTCACCAACCATTTTATTACCATCCCAATTTGCCCCGAGTAGGTTGTGCATTGTCTTAAACACAGGTCAGATTTGTTGAGGCTTAAGGAATAGGTGAAATTCCTCCAGAGATCTTCGGTTAACCAAACCACTTCAACCACTTCAGTTAAAACCCAGTTAGCACTTTGCACAGAGTGCAGCAGAGTTAGCTTCTCACCAGAAATGCATGGAATGTACTTAGATGTCTTTTTGGTGGGGCGAGATTACGAGAACTGGGAAAACCAGACGCGGGGGATTTCCGAAGCTGAGGCCGAGCTGATGACTGCCAAGGCTGCACGCTTAGCCTGCGTTCTCCTGCAAAGTGAACTTCCCCACGCACTGACTCCTTCCCTCTGACTTGCTGCTCTGGGTTGATTGGTGTCCTCCAAAATTCATATATTGATATCCTAACCCCCAGGTGTTCAGAATGTGACCTTGTGTGGAGACAGGGTCTTTACAGTGGTAATCCAGTTACATAAGGTCATTAGCGTGGGTGTAAACCCAGCGTGTCTGGTGTCCTTATGAAAAGGGGAAGTTTGGACACAAGGATGCGTGCAGAGGGAAAATGGATAAAGATGCAGGGAGAAGGCCAAGTGAGTATGAAGACAGGCATCTGTAAGCCAAGGAGGGAGGCCTGGAATAGATCCGTCCCTCACAGCCCTCAGGGATCCCTTCTCAGGGATCTCTGCTCCCCAGTCCTGCCAGAACCTGACCCCCCGACTATGGGTTCGATGCATTTTGTAGGAGCTGTGCCATCTCTAATCTGTGTGAAGTTGGCTTTGATGTTGCTGCTGACTGTGGCATGCCCCAACCCAACTCGCTCTCACCCTCTCACACCCTCTTCTGCTCAGCACTGCCCCACGGTCTTCATTCTTCTCTTCTCATACAGAGCAGACAGCCCGCGTTAGCCACTCTCTGCATGGCTTCTGCTACTTAGATGCCACGTCTTGTGGATTATTCCTTCCAGTTTCTTCTCACTCTGCCTCTCCTTCTGTGCCCACTGAGGGCGTCCTTGGTCAGGCCATTGGTGGCCCATGCATGAACACTGGGTGACACTATTTGAACACCAAGGCCATTTTGACTTGGGGGCACCTGGAAGTGTGGAGTAAAGGATATGGGAATTCAAAGGAGTGATGAAGTGAGGGGCAAGGATGGGCTTGCGAGGTAGGGACTGGGAAAGGCCAATTTTCAGGGAGTTGGTGGGGTGGAGGGGTAAGGGCATCTAGTGCCCAGACTTAATGGTGATAAAGAGAAGTTGAGAGTTCGGTGGCTTGTTTCTGAAATCAACAACCGCCCCCGGAATGGCAGTGCCGTGTGTCATGTGTCATTGCAGAAGACTTCTCCTGCTTGCTTGAATTTCCTTCCTTGAATCTGGCACACACTAGCACTGCATTTAAATATACAATTTTGGCCAAAAGTACCATTTCATTTATCCATACAGCCAACACATATTTACTGAATATAATTCTCAGTATGGAGATTTTGTAGGAAACAAGGCTGACCAAATCCCTGTTACTCTACTACCATTCTCTTCAACAACTCCTACTCTAATAATATTTTAAAGTTGATTCTTAAAGGATGAATCATCAAATTAATACATGTGTATACGCACACTCATTGCTAGACATACATATGACAAATATATTACTAAAGCCCCAACTATAGACTTTTAATTCATTTGTTATAATCAAAATGAAGATACTCAGGAGTGAAGATATTCAGTGGTCACTGAGGTGATGGGCTCTGTGAAAACTGTAATTATTTTCTTTTGATGGCTTTTTCATGTATTGGATGAAATGGAAAAATATGGGGACATTTTCAAAACTGTAAGAATTATCCCCTCCATCATTCCATTGTTTGGTTTTCAGTGTTTTCGTCTTTCAACTTTTAAGATTGAGAACTCTTAAGTCTGCTTTTCAAAGTTCATGGGAGGAGGACAAATTTAGTTGCCTGTTGCTGAGTTGGTATTGTTCTAACTCCTTACAGTTGTCATATAAATAGCTTTCAGTTTTTAATTTTGAAAGGCAAAGAGATAAGCTGATGCCTCCATCCTTCTCCCGGTTCCCCTGTTCAGATACCCCAAAGCACCAGCGAGACAGGCAGTCCTCCTCTCCTCTCATCCAAGGGCAAGACAACTTTTTCTCAATTTTTTTCTCTCGAATAACCATAGGTTTTCAGAGAAGGCCAACAGTTCAAACTATTATATGGCATTAAAAAAAAATAAAAGGAATCACACACAGACCTTGCAGACGGTCAGAGATAATAAGTTATAAACTGCTGGGTAATCTGGATTTAGACCACCTAAAGCAGAAGTTGGGTCCATATTGGGCAAGCATGGAAGACAAATGCCATCTGTGAGTAAGCATTAGATTCATCATGCTCCAGGTCTCCTTTCCGCTGTCCACTTGCTTGCTCAGACTTGGCAAGGGTCCAGTGGAGGAAATAGGGGGAGAGGAAGCCAGTGGAGAATGACCAGTTTTTGTACTCAAGCTTCCTGAAGGGCTAATTTGTCTGGACTTGCTTGTAACGTTTTGGAGAAATACCTCACACGTGACAAAGGGAGAAGTTCTGGTTATAGAAGTGAGAATTATCTAGATTGTCCCTGGGGTCATGGGCAGGAGGAGGTGAAAAAGATGTGCCTTTGGTGATGGTGTCTATATACGCAAACAAGAAGAGAAATCATAGAAAGAAGGGTCCCTGGAGATTTAGCTCTTGTCCCTGAACCCTGGTCACCTTGCCTTACCTTTGGGCTCCTGGGCCTTGTGTGTGGGGCTGCATGTGTCAGTTATTCTTGCCATGTGATTTTAAAGTTGGTATATATTGAATGAGATTTTCCAGGTGTCAGGCCCTGAACTGTACATGTTGCAGGCATTGTCTAGTGCAGTCTTCCTAGCACACAAAGACTACTCAGCCCCAGTTGTTAGAGAATAACGCTGAGATACAAAAATCATAAAAAAAAACACAATTTGCCCCAAATCACAGATTCGCTCTGTTTTATCTCCCAGCACTTCTGAAGTACCAAATCATTCAATGCCTTCATTAGTTTTGTTTTTTTTATCCTCTTTCAACATTCTCTGCCATACAGAGTATGTACAGGAACCTTCCTGTGTGCCATTAATTCAGAATTCAGCAAGTCTTTCCAGAGAATTATTAGCTGCTAAATGGAGTGAAAATGTATAGCCTCTGCGCTGAAAAAGCTCATCCACATCCATTCGTTCAACTATCCAGCAGGGTTTTCCTAAGCACATCCCTTGTCCCAGGCAGTGTACTAGGTGCTAGAAATAAACAGCCAAATAAGGTACTGTGTTTAGCGTTAATAATGAGAGTAACAATGCCATCCTGGTGACTCAGATGGTAAAGTGTCTGTCTACAATGTGAGAGACCTGGGTTTGATCCCTGGGTTGGGAAGATTCCCTGGAGAAGGAAATGGCAACCCACTCCAGTACTCTTGCCTTGAAAATCCCATGGACAGAGGAACTTGGTGCAGGCTACTATCCAAGGGGTCTCAAAGAGTTGGGCATGACTGAGTGACTTCACTTACTAACAATGCTGGTAATAACAGCTAACATTTACTGAGCACTCGATGGTGTGCCCTGTGCTAAGTACTTTGTATCTATTTACTCGTCATTCCTCAGCACAAGTGACTCAGGTACCATTACCACAGTCTTCATTTTACAGATGAGGAAACGGAGACACAGAGAGACTGAGAGACAGTCTTGCTGGAGTCAAGACTGAAACAGAACCAGTGTAGATACTGTACATCCTTGTTGGAAACCAGTGCAACAAAGTATATTTGTAATGAAGTGAAATTCTTGAAAACTGAGGTCAATCCATGGTCATTTGAGCCCAGGGAAATCAGTGCTCAAACGTGTCTGTCCAAGGGTTCAAGATGGGTGCCTGGTCCTTAAGTGGGCATGTGGCTCTTGGCAAAGTTAGGATAGGAGAGCTGCTAGAGTGTGGAGATCTGGGTATTCAAGAGGCAGAAATGAAATTATTACACTTTCTTTCAGCTTCATTTCAGATATATAGAGATGTTTCTGTAACAGTGGAATTCAGGGTTACGTGGAAGAATGGCTTTGGTTGTGCTGGAGAGTCAGCACATCCTAGTAAGAATCCTGAGATGGTTATTTCCCTTATTAAGTTTCAAATGTAAGGTGTGTGTTCATTTACTCATTCAAGAGATATTTATTAAATGCCTACTGTATACCCAGAAACTGTTATAGGCCTTTGGAATACACAGTAAACAAAACAGAAAAAATATACTTACTCTCATGGAAGTTACATTGTTGTAGGTAAGACCTGTGAAAAAGCATTGCCAATAGGGAACTGGGAGTGTGGGCCTAGGGACCTGCAGCTTGGATTTAAGTAAGACAGCCAGGCGAGCCTCACTGAGCAGATAACATCTGAATAAAGTCCTAAAGCAGGTGGGAATAGCCAGTGCCAGGATTCTAGGGTGGGAGGTGCCCTTTGTGCTTCAAGAGCAGCCAGGAGGCCAGTGTGGCTGAAGACAAGCAGGAGGAGGGGTCAGAGGGAAAAAGCATGATAGGGCCCTGTGGACAACTCTAAAACCTTGGCTTTCCCTTTGAATGAAACAGGGAGGGCAGTGTATTGGAGGCACTGAGGAAGAGTTTGATTCTGGTTACAGTTTGAAGTCAGCAGATGAGATGTTCTGTAGACAGTAAGCAATCTGGGTATCAGAGAAGGAAAGGCATCAAGGACTGCACTGTGGCCTTTGGCTGGAGCACCTGGAAGGATGGAGAAGCTCTTAACAGTGAAGGGAAGACCTTTTGTGGAATCGTGGGGAGAAGACCAGGCATTCTGTATCAGGAGAGGCTGTGAGGCATCAAGTGGAGAGGTGAAGCTGGAACTCTCGGGGATGTGGGCCAGGGTGCAGAAGAGAGGGCTGAGCTGGGGGTGACAGTTAGGGAGCCCTCAGCATACAAGTGCTGTGCAAGGCCAAAGACAGCTGAAGTCACCAGGGGAGTGAGATAAAGAGTAGAAGAGGACTGAGAACTGAGTGTTAAGAGGTTGGGGAGAGGCAGCCAAGTGGACAGAAGAAACAGCCAAGTGGTAGGAGGCAGCGAGAGTGTGGGGTCCCAGAGGCCAGCAGAGCACCTGCTGTTAGGAGGGTCCTGGTTTGTCTGCCTGTCCAGAGGGACAGGACTCCTTGAATGAAAGTCAAGTCTGTGCCTCACTCAGGGTCTAGGAGTCAGGAGTTAGTCAGATAGACAGTTTTAAGAGAGAGAAACAGCTTTACTTTCCCTGCCACAAGGAGAAACAAAGATTGTTAAAGCACTTTTCATAATTGGGTCCTGTTAGAAGGACCCATGTGAGTTCAGTCATGAATGAAGATGTTAGCAACATCAATTAGTCATTAAGCCACTTCTTCATTTGCTGTGTACATGTGGTTTCTAACCAGGCAGGGATTTGTTTAACAAAACAATCATGGTCTTCATTTCCCTCACATCCTTGAATCTAAAGATCAGTTTTGAAATGTTAAGTCATGCTATACTGTACCCCTAGAGTGTCTTACTTTCGTTTTTCTAATTTTATAAGGAAATATATAAATATATAGATAGATAGATAGGACCTTAATGAACACATGTGAAATAAAAACCAAAGTTCTCCTTGTACTCGCCAACATATTCACCTTTTTATGCCTTTGAAATGCATTTACCAGCCATCTGCAGACCCTCGAACCCCTGAGCTGTTCCCACAGTATTCATGACTTTAAAATGGTCCATTCTTTAAATGGCTTCAGTCCTCTTTCATGCATCCCATCCACACCCTCTGGTTTGGACTGGATCCCAAAGAAGCTGGGTTTGGCTGCATCACAACATGGGCTCGAGACAGAGGGAAACCAAAGTCTGATTTCTGGGGAAACATTGGCAGGAGACACGAGCCACCTGAATGAAGCCATAGTTCTTCAGTGTCCTGTGAGCTCAGGCAGCTGGCCAGGCGGTTTGGAGAGCAGAGCCTGGAGTCACCCCTGAGGTCATGAGCTCTACCCCTGGATTATGGAGGCCCTTGCGGGCAAGCCTGGGGGCAGAGAGGGAGCTGATACAAGCTTGGTCCACTCATCCACTCAACATTCATTTGCCAAATGACTCCCATGTCTCATGTACTTCATTTCTTCATGAATTAACAGTATGTTTATTTTATTACATCAAAGAAACCAGACATAGCCTATGAATGAGAGGTCTGGAGATAAAGGATGGTTTAAGGTTGGGGGAAAATAGCACAACTGTTGAGTCAGGCTGGCATGGGTTCAGATCCTGGCCACAGCTGTGTGTTATTTTGAGGGGTTGCTATCCCTCTTCGGGTCTCAGCAGTCTCCTCCAAAGGGAACACTGTGATGAAATCCTTGAGCACAGATGATATGGCAGCAACACCTGAGAGAGCGACTGTCACAGAGCAGGGAGTCAGGGTGTTGTAACAGGTTACCACTATTTCCTTTGCTGTCGCAGGGTGTGGGTGAAGGAGGAGGTCTAAAGGAGACTTCCTGTGCAGAGGCTAAGAAGCTGAAGAATTTTTGCTCTCTTCAGGCTATTTTCCTTCACACTTTGTCCTTGGTAGACATTGACCATCAATTGCCACCCTCCTTCCACTCCAGCCAGGATGGCCTCAGGGTGTGGATCCAGGCCAATACCAGTTCTCTGGAGTTTGCTGATGAGGTGTAACCTCTTTATCATGGTCATCCCAAACAGGAAACCAAGAGAGGCATTTCTGAGACCTTGTATGCTGATACCTTTTTGAATAAGGTGAAGGGATTCGATTCAACGGAGAAGGCAATGGCACCCAACTCCAGTACTCTTGCCTGGAAAATTCCATGGATGGAGGAGCCTGGTAGGCTGCAGTCCATGGGGTCGCTAAGAGTCGGACACGACTGAGCGACTTCACTTTCACTTTTCACTTTCATGCATTGGAGAAGGAAATGGCAACCCACTCCAGTGTTCTTGCCTGGAGAATCCCAGGGTCGGCGGAGCCTGGTGGGCTGCCATCTATGGCGTTGCACAGAGTTGGACACGACTGAAGCAACTTAGCAGCAGCATTCAACTCAAAGTCCTGGGCAGTGAAAATCTTCCAGTGAAAAGGCTTCCAGGCAGCCTGTTAGGCAGCCATGGAAGAAAGCCCTCAGGCAGGAACACATTTAGAAAGTAGTTCAGGGACTTCCCTGGTGGTCCAGTGGTTAAGAATCCATCCACCAGTGCAGGGGACGCAGGTTCGTTCCCTGGTCCAGGAATATTCCACATGCTGTGGGCTAACTAGGCCCATGTGCCACAACTACTGAAGCCTGTGTGCCTAGAACCTGTGCTCTGTAATAAGAGAAGCCACCACAGTGAGAAGCCCATGCGCTGCAACGAAGAGTAATCCTTGCTCACCTCAACTAGAGAAAGCCTGCACTCGGCAACAAGGACCCAGCACAACCATAAATAAATACATAATTTTTTTTTTAAGAAAGTAGTTCAAAAGTCCTTGATTCTCTTTTCTAAAAAAAATTGTATTTGAAGATAGTTGATTTGCAATGCAGTATTACTTTCAAGTGTACAACAAAGTGATTCAGGTATACATATACACATTCATTCTTTTTCAGATGCTTTTCTCGTATAGGTTATCAAAGAATATCCAGTAGAGTTTCCCGTGCTGTACACTAGTTCCTTGCTGGTTATTATCTTATATATAGTAATGTGTGCATCAATTCCATTAATTCATGTAAATCCCAAGCTCCTAATTTGTCCCTCCCCTCCACGTTTCTCCTTTGGTAACCATACATTTGTCTTCAAAATCTCTGAGTCTGATTCTGTTGTGTAAATAAATTCATTTATATCATTTTTATTTTTTAATAAAGGCCACAAATGACAAACCCACAGCAAACATTATTCTTGTTATTTATTTATTTATATTTGTTAATTTGACTGTTTCTTTTTGGCTGTGCTGGGTCTTTGCTGTTGTGCTCCCGCTTTCTCCGGTTGCAGCGAGTGGGGGCTACTCTTCGTTGAGGATCCCAGGCTCCAGGTGCCCGGGTTTCAGGAGTTGTGGCTCTCGAGCCCTAGAGTGCGAGGGCTCATTAGTTGCAGCACACGTGTTCAGTGCGTGGACTTAGTTACTCTGCAGTATGTGGAGTCTTCCCAGACCAGGGACCAAACCCATGTCCCCTGCATTGACAGGCAGATTCCTACACACTCTACCACGCAGGACGTCCTATATCATTTTAAAATTAGATTCCGCATGTGTGGTATCATATGATATTTGTCTTACCCTGTCTGACTTACTTCACTTAGTGTGATAATCTCTAGGTCTATTTATGTTGCTGCAAATGGTATTATTTTCTTGTTCATAACTGAGTAACAATCTATTGTGCATATGTACCACATCTTTATCCATTTCTCCATCAATGGACATTTAGGTTACTTCAACGTTTGGCTATTGTAAAGAGTGCTATAATGAACATTGGGGTGTATGTTTCTTTTCGAATTATGGTTTTCTCTTGGATATATGCCCTGGAGTGTGGTTGCAGGATCATATGGTAGCTCTTTATTTGTTTTTTAAAAGGAGCCTCCATACTGTTCTCCATGCTGGTTGTACCAATTTTCATCCCCACCAACAGTGTAGGAGGGTTTCCTTTTCTCTACACCCTCTCCAGCATTTATTGTTTGTAGACTTTTTTATGGCCATTCAGCCAATGTAAAGTGATACCTAATTGATTGGCATTTCTCTGATAATTAGTGATATTGAGTATCTTTTCAAGTGCTTTTTGGCCGTCTGTATGTCTTCCTTGGAGAATTGTTTATTTAGATCTTCTGCCCATTTTTTGATTGGATTGTTTGTTTTTTTTGATACAGAGCTGCATGAACAGTGTATGTGAGAGTGACTCCCTTCTTAGTGATGGTAAATAGGTCTCCATCATCCGTGCCCCAGGAAAGGGTCCAAACAGCTTTGGGCAGCCCCACGTGCATGTGCAGCCTTTCTCAGGGCCTTGAACTTCCAAACAGCAGGAATTCACCACTCCCCCACTCACCACACTGCCCCCGCCCCCGCCACCCCTACTGCAGTTGCCACCTTCTTTCCCTCGCTCACCTGAAGTCCAGATCCCAGGAAGACACGAAGCGGGCTGAGTCCTCAGCTTCCTCCTTCAGTTACAATCCTGTGGCAGTCAGAGCCAGCAGTGAGGAAACGGGAAGTGCATTTTCTCCCCCTTTTGAAGGTGACGCCTAGGGTTTTACTGCTCACTTTCCAATCCCCATAGGTGAAAAAGATTTGGCACCATTGATACCCACCCCCACGCATAGGTTACTGAAAGTAGATCGTTGACGATGACCTAGCACTCACTACCTGAGGGAGGGAAGCAGCGGGAAGTGACAGCCAGGAGATTCTTGGTTTCAACTTCCTAATTTGGCCAGATGGGGCATTTTTTTCCTGCTGCCTGTTAGGCAAATCCGGGATGCTGCCCAAACTGGTGGTGTGTGTTGGGGAATGCCGCCATCGTGTGTGTTTGCTGATGACTCAGCTTATCTTGGGTCCTTTGAAAATGATATTTCCCGAGACGTGACTTCTTCCCTGCCAGGCGTCTTGTCAAAGATCCCAGGGTGGGGTGGGAGGCGGGGTGAGGCAAAAACCAAAAAAATCCAAAACAATGTATGAACAAAACCTGCTGTTTCTACAGCCTGCGTGGATCCTTCCAGATTCCAGTGTTACAGTCATTTCAAAAAACGTCCATTTTATTTCATGAGATAAACTTAGCAAAGCAGAAAACGCAGAAATTAGCATCCAGGTCCCAAGAATATAAATAACTCTATCAACCCAGCCTCTAAAGCCATATTGTCAGATGTAAAGAAAGTAGGAACCCTTGAAAACTGCATGGTGAGTTCATTGGGGGTGAAACCTGACTCAGTAAATCCAGAGATAAAACTTTAATGAGTCAATTAAACAAGAATGAGGTTAGATTGTAGATTCACTGTCTAATCATGGAAGTAATTTCCATGAAAAGAACAAGCAAGCACACTTGGGCACAGATAAGATACTAATGATGGGTAGGGTGAGGCCATGGAAGCTCTTAGGGTTGCTTTTCCTAGCATTGTGGATGGATGTCTTACAGTAAAATAACCAGTGAGGATCCCCTGTTCTGTACCAGCAACTTCCCACACATTAGCTCATTTACTCCCAATAGTAATCATACATACGAGGTGTTATTTTCCTTATCTTTCAGAAGGCAGAACAGGCTCAGAAAAACGTAGTAACTACCCCAGGTCACACAGTAGGAAATGGAGCTTGACTGTGAACCCACGTAGTCCTGACTCCAAGGTGTAGGCTGTTAACTGGCTCACTGCACAGCTTTCCAATCACAGCAGCAGAGAACAGTTTCCGTGGGCTTGTTTCAGTGCCCTGCGGGATTCCCTCAGCCTCCTACGGCCTCCTCTTTCTCTCTCTTTTTCTTAACCACAATATATATATTGTGGTTAAGAGTTCCCTCATTGTATATTAAGAAGCAGTATATTTTATGCAGTGAGCTGTCCTAAGGTGCCTCCTCCTCATCACCTGGATGGCTGGTCAGAGACCAGATATTTGCCAGGCCCACCTCCAGTGTCTGATTCTCTAGGTCTTAGGTGGAGCCTGAGGATTTCATTTCTTACGTATTCCCAGATGTTGCTGGTGCTGCTGGCCCAGATGACTATGGTGATGGACCACAGAGGTTTTTTTTTTTTTTTTTTTTAGCTACTGTACAGGTTAAAGAGGTCACTGTGGGTTGGCCTGCAACCAACAATCAATTGTAGTAACCACTAAGGTCAGTTTTCATTCCAATCCCAAAGAAAGTGAAAATGAAAGTGAAGTCGCTCAGTCGTGTCCAACTCTTTGCGACCCTGTGGATTGTAGCCCACCAGGCTCCTCCGCCCATGGGATTCTCCAGGCAAGAATACTGGAGTGGGTTGCCATTTCCTTCTCCAGGGGATCTTCCCAACTCAAGGATTGAACCCAGGTTTCCTGCATTGCAGGCAGACACTTTAACCTCTGAGCCACCAGGGAAGCCCAAGGCAATGCCAAAGAATGCTCAAACTACCGCACAATTGCACTCATCTCACACGCTAGTAAAGTAATGCTTAAAATTCTCCAAGCCAGGCTTCAGCAATATGTGAACCATGAACTTCCAGATGTTCAAGCTGGTGTTAAAAAGGCAGAGGAACCAGAGATCAAATAGCCAACATCCGCTGGATCATCAAAAAAGCAAGAGAGTTCCAGAAAAACATCTATTTCTGCTTTATTGACTATGCCAAAGCCTTTGACTGTATGGATCACAATAAAATGTGGAAAATTCTTCAAGAGATGGGAATACTGGACCACCTGACCTGACTCTTGAGAAACCTATATGCAGGTCAGGAAGCAACAGTTAGAACTGGACATGGAACAACAGACTGGTTCCAAATAGGAAAAGAAGTACGTCAAGGCTCCTTATTGTCACCCTGCTTATTTAACTTCTATGCAGAGTACATCATGAGAAATGCTGGGCTGGAAGAAGCACAAGCTGGAATCAAGATTGCTGGGAGAAATATCAATAACCTCAGATATGCAGATGACACCACCCTTATGGCAGAAAGTGAAGAAGAACTAAAGAGCCTCTTGATGAAAGTGAAAGAGGAGAGTGAAAAGTTGGCTTAAAGCTCGACATTCAGAAAATTAAGATCGTGGCATCCGGTCCCATCACTTCATGGCAGATAGATGGGGAAACAATGGAAACAGTGGCTGGCTTTATTTTCTTGGGCTCCAAAATCACTGCAGATGGTGACTGCAGCCACGAAATTAAAAGACGCTTATTCCTTGGAAGAAAAATTATGACCAACCTAGACAGCACATTAAAAAGCAGAGACATTACTTTGCCAACAAAAGTCCATCTAGTCAAGGCTATGGTTTTTCCAGTGGTCATGTGTGGATGTGAGAGTTGGACTATAAAGAAAGCTGAGAGCCAAAGTATTGATGCTATTGAACTGTGGTGTTGGAGAAGACTCTTGAGAGTCCCTTGGACTGCAAGGAGATCCAACCAGTCCATCCTAAAAGAAATCAGTCCTGGGTGTTCATTTGAAGGACTGATGTTGAAGCTGAAACTCCAATCCTTTGGCCACCTGATGCGAAGAGTTTACTCATTGGAAAAGACTCTGATGCTGGGAGGGATTGGGGGCATGAGGAGAAGGGGACGACAGAGGATGAGATGACTGGATGGCATCACCGACTTGATGGACGTGAATCTCAGTGAACTCCGGGAGTTGGTGATGGACAGGGAGGCCTGGCGTGCTGCGGTTCATGTGGTCACAAAGAGTTGGACACGACTGAGCGACTGAATTGAACTCTTTTTTTCTATGTAAAACTGACCTCTGAGTTCTGATAAGTATGTTTCAGACTCAGCGTATTTGGGCAGTGGATGTTTCTTGCCTGTTTGCAGTTGGCTTGGGTTCAAGCTGCAAACTCACGCATGGATAAGCTTGTAGCACTGCAGTGGCTGCAGGCTGAGGACTTTTTTTTTGTCCAGGCCCAACTGCCAGGGGATGAGGCGTTGGTCCAGGAATGTTGTTAGAATGCTGGCGGGTCAACACTTCTTCCCCTGAGCCTGCTCTGCTGTGCCTCCCTGCTTTCTACCCACCTCCCCCGCCAACTCCATTCTTGTCGAGTTTATTTACATCCTTTAACTAGTGCAAAAGCTGAAACTCCAGTACTTTGGCCACCTCATGCGAAGAGTTGACTCATTGGAAAAGACTCTGATGCTGGGAGGGATCGGGGGCAGGAGGAGAAGGGGACGACAGAGGATGAGATGGCTGGATGGCATCACTGACTTAATGGACGTGAGTCTCAGTGAACTCCGGGAGTTGGTGATGGACAGGGAGGCCTGGAGTGCTGCGATTCATGGGGTCGCAAAGAGTCAGACACGACTGAGTGACTGAACTAACTGAACTGAACTAGTGCAAATAAGTAGAGGAAAACAATAGAATGGGAAAGACTAGAGCTCTCTTCAAGAAAATTGGAGATATCAAGGGAACATTTCATGCACGAATGGACTTGATAAAGGACAGAAATGGGAAGGACCTAATAGAAGCAGAAGAGATTAATAAGCGGTGAAAAGAATACATAGAACTATACAAAAAAGGTCTTAATGACTCAGATAACCACGATGGTGTGGTCACTCACCTAGAGCCTGACATCTTGGAGTCTGAAGCCAAATGGGCCTTAGGAAGTATCACTACAAACAAAGCTAGTGAGGTGATGGAATTCCAGCTGAGTTATTTCAAATCCTAAAAGATGATGCTGTTAAAGTGCTGTACTCAATCTGTCAGCAAATTTGGAAAACTCAGCAATGGCCATAGGACTGGAAAAGGTCAGTTTTCATTCCAATCCCAAAGAAGGACAATGCCAAAGAATATTCAAACTACCGCACAATTGTGCTCATTTTCCATGCTAGTAAGGTAATGCTCAAAATTCTTCAAGCGAGTCTTCATTAGTATGTGAACTGAGATCTTCCAGATGCACAGCTGGGTTTAGCAAAGACAGAGGAACCAGAGATCAAATTGTCTACATTTGTTGGATCATACAGAAAGCAAGGGAATCCCAGAAAAGCATCTACTTCTGCTTCATCGACTATGTGAAAGCATTTGACTGTGTGTATCACAACAAACTGGAAAATTCTTCAAGAGATGGGAGTACCAGACCACCTTACCTGTCTCCTGTGAAACCTGTATATGGGCCAAAACTCAATAGCTAGAACTGTACAATGGAACAATGGACTGGTTCAAAATTGGTAAAGGAGTATATCAAGGCTGTATATTATCTGTTTATTTTATATGCAGGGTACATCACGTGAAGTGCTGAGCTGGATGACTCACAAGCTGGAATCAAGATTGCCGGGAAAAATATCAACAACCTCAGATATGCGGATGATATCACCGTAATGGCAAAAAGTGAAGAAACTATAGAGCCTCTTGATGACAGTGAAAGAGGAGAGTGAAAAAGCTCGCTTAAAACTCGGCGTTCAAAAAACTAAGATCATGACATCTGATCCCATCACTTCATGGCAAATAGGTGGGGAAACAATGGAAACAGTGACAGACTTCTTTTTCTTGGGCTCCAAGATCACTGCAGATGGTGACTGTAGCCATGAAATTAAAAGATGCTTGCTCCTTGGAAGAAAAGCTATGACAAGCCTAGACAGCATATTAAAAAGCAGAGGCATTACTTTGCCAACAAAGGTCCTTATAGTTAAAGCTATGGTTTTTCCAGTAGTCATGTATGGATGTGAGGGTTGGACCATAAAGAAAGCTGAGCGCTAAAGAATTGATGCTTTTGAACTGTGGTGTTGGAGAAGACTCATGAGAGTCCCTTTGACTTCAAGGAGATCAAACCAGTCAATCCTAAGGGAAATCATTCCTGAATATTCACTGGAAGGACTGATGCTGAAACTGAAGCTCCAGTACTTTGGCCACCTCATGCAAAGAACTGATTTATTAGAAAAGACCCTGATGCTGGGAAAGATTGAAGGCAGGAGGAGGAGATAACAGAGCAAGAGATGGTTGGATGGCATCACTGACTAGATGGACATGAGTCTGAGTAAACCCTGGGAGATAGTGAAGCACAGGGAAGCCTGGTGTGCTGCAGTCCATGGGGTCATGAAGATTCGGACACGACTTAGTGACTAATAACAGCAACTAGTGCTGTCCAAAAGAAGTAGATGTGAGCCACGTATGTAATTTCATTTTTCTAGTAGTGACATTAAAAATATCTTATATTCTATTATTTTCCCTTCAAGTCTTTGAAATACGGTGTTATTTCACCCTGCAGCGCATCTCAGTTCAGACCAGCTGTATTTTCCATGTCGAGTTGCCATGTGTGGCTGATAACTGCTGTGCTGGACAGTGGCATTCTCCTGCATTTGGAATTACTGCGAAGTCTGAACCTAGAAAGAACCACTTTATGAAAGGTGGTAATATCAACATATTCATACCTTTGCATTGGTTTATCTTTTTTAAACAAACAGATGTAGCCAAAACAGCTGTATCTCAGCATCGACTGAGACATCTGTTAAGGATACGATGCCCATGCTTAACCACAGAGCTACTGAGTTAGAATGGCGGTAGAGGGAGATGGCTCTGCATTTTTAAAGGGTCCCTGGGGTAATTTTGCAGCATCCAGCGCAGGACTTTTCACACAGGGACATTTACAAATCAGCAGACAGTGAAGTACAAAACCCCATCTAGGAGTGTCAGCCTTGGGGCCAGAAGCCAGAGTCTAGCTTCTTTTTTACTATTTGTCAGTCTATTTCACTTGTTCCTGAAGCCTGATTTGCGTGGTACTGACAGATCAACATTTTAAATCATTTAGCAGAATTAGGTTAGCATCCAATTTGTAGAAAAATGCTGTTCACTAGGCTTTCTTATCTTGCTTTTGTGACGGAGTTTTTTAGTTTGACACCAGTATGTGGAAATTTGTAGGCACGGGCTGCCACCTACTGATGGAAGGTGGTGTTGACACATGTTAGAAGGAATGTGGGCTTGCCCTTGCTGGTAGAGATGAGTGCCGTTTATACACAAGGTTCTCCACAGTGGTCCCTAGAACAGCAGCAACAGCATCCCCTGGGAACTTGATAGAAATGCAGAATCCCTGGGCCTTCCTCCAGATCCACTGGATTGGAAACTCTGAGAGTGGGTCCAGCTCTCTATGGTTAATAACCTCTCCAGGTGAGTATAAAGCATGCTGAAGTGTGAGGACCAGGCTGCAGCCCAAAGTCATGGTTCTTGATCTCTTACCTGCGTGCGAAGTTGCTCTGGGGAAAAGGTACAAATGCACATACATCCAGACTTAACAACTACTTGAGGAGAGTTCAGAGACCACATGAAATTAGAATTCGCTTCAAATCCTTTGGCGGTGGTGGGTGGGGACGAGGTAGAGGTGAAGGGTGGTCTAATTTTCTCGCATATGGTGTCCTATGTGCTCTGGTTTAAGGGTCTGTGTCCTGGTTAGACTCGATGGGTTTTAGAATACTGGCAGCCTATATCGTAGCTTTGTCTAGATTAGAAAAATGTACCTTTACTCAAAATCATGTTTTTAAAATTAGCATCTCTAAAATCTTTTAGTGGTAAAACTATCTCAACAATATTATAGTAAACACAAACTTTATGTTAATTCTGTATAAATTAAACAAATCATTTGTTAATGATCCAAAAATAGGAAGCCTGAAATTTTCTTCAGAATAATTAGGAATTAAATATCATTAAAGCCTTTGACTGTGTGGATCACAATAAACTGTGGAAAATTCTGAAAGAGATGGGAATACCAGACCACCTGACCTGCCTCTTGAGAAATTTGTATGCAGGTCAGGAAGCAACAGTTAGAACTGGCCATGGAACAACAGACTGGTTCCAAATAGGAAAAGGAGTATGTCAAGGCTCCTTATTGTCACCCTGCTTATTTAACTTATATGCAGAGTGCATCATGAGAAATGCCGGGCTGGAGGAAGCACAGGCTGGAATCAAGATTGCCAGGAGAAATATCAATAACCTCAGATATGCAGATGACACCACCCTTATGGCAGAAAGTGAAGAGGAACTAAAGAGCTTCTTGATGAAAATGAAAGAGGAGAGTGAAAAAAGTTGGCTTAAAGCTCAACATTCAGAAAACGAAGATCATGGCATCTGGTCCCATCACTTCATGAGAAATAGATGGGGAAACAGTGGAAACAGTGGCTGACTTTATTTTTCTGGGCTCCAAAATCACTGCAGATGGTGACTGCAGCCATGAAATTAAAAGACGCTTACTCCTTGGAAGGAAAGTTATGACCAACCTAGATAGCATATTGAAAAGCAGAGACATTACTTTGCCAACAAAGGTCTGTCTAGTCAAGGCTATGGTTTTTCCTGTGGTCATGTATGGATGTGAGAGTTGGACTGGGAAGAAAGCTGAGCACCGAAGAATTGATGCTTTTGAACTGTGGTGTTGGAGAAGACTCTTGCGAGTCCCTTGGACTGCAAGGAGATCCAACCAGTCCATTCTGAAGGAGATCAGTCCTGGGTGTTCATTGGAAGGACTGATGTTGAAGCTGAAACTCCAATCCTTTGGCCACCTGATGCGAAGAGCTGACTCATTGGAAAAGACTCTGATGCTGGGAAAGATTGGGGGCAGGAGGAGAAGGGGACAACAGAGGATGAGATGGTTAGATGGCATCACTGACTCGATGGACGTGAGTCTGAGTGAAGTCCGGGAGTTGGTGATGGACAGGGAGGCCTGACGTGCTGCGATTCATGGGGTCGCAAAGAGTCAGACACGACTGAGTGACTGCACTGAACTGAACTGAAAGAAGTGGTTTATAATTAAAGTGGCTTTGTTGGTTGTTGTTCAGTCACTAAGTCGTGTCTGACTCTTTTTGACCCCATGGACTGCAGCATGCCAGGTTTCCCTGTCCTTAGCTATCTCCCAGAGTTTGCTCAAATTCATGTCCATTGAGTCAGGGATGCTACTGGTTATTAACCATCTCAACCTCCGCTGCCACCTTCTTTTGCCTTCATTCTTTCCCAGGATCAGGGTCTTAATTTTTCCAATTACATGTTATCCAGAAAACTGGTATTCCCATAATAGCATTTCAGTATTGTAAACCGTTCTTTTAATGATTAAATTACTAAAATTATTGTAGGAAAAAGGGAATTGATTTTAAAATAAAATTAGCTATCATGGAAGGTCTGATCACGAGATTTTCAATTAAAGGTGCCCTTCCTCCTTTTTTGATTTTTAAAAAAATCGTGGAGAAGTTGGTGTCAAAATTACAAGATTCTGCAGTTTGTGTAGTATCACTGATAGATAAGCAAAACTTCAGAGCGTCTTAGTTCCTTTGACACTGTCAAGAGTGTTACACACATTGTGTTTGGTTCTCACATCACTTGGCTTTTATCATTGATTTTACTTAACATATCATCTAAAATTATACTGAGTAAATAAAATCTAAAGTTTATATTTTCAGAAGTGTACCTTTGACTCACATTCTAAAGTCTCTGCCAATATAATCATCAACAATTTTTAAGTGAGTGTTGCATGCTACTTTTTGAACTCAGTCTTTCCATTGTACCTTGGAAGATGGCATCAATTTAGGTTTGCTGAATATATTAATGCAATTCTACTTCATGTAGCTGTAGAGGTAATATTTTAAAAACTCAAAGTGCCAAAGAGATCTTTGCTTCATTATTCAGTAACAGGTGGATGCAGAGTAAGACATAAAGAATGTCTAGAAGTATTTTTGAGGGTTCTCTGTGGCAATTCATTATGTCCTACATATACTGTTTATACTATTATGATATTCTTGGAATTCAAGTTATGTTTTGTTTAGGTGTATTTTTTATAAGCGGTCTGCTGAAAACATGCAGTATTCTCTCTTCCATTAGACAATATCTGAGAGGTCAAGTGTTTATAGAGGCGAACAGTTTTCCTTTGACAAATGAACAACCTACTGATAATTATTATCTGTTCTTCAAAGTTAGCAGCAGGACTTGTATGCAGTACCTCTGGTTGTCTTAAAAAACCACTGCTTCACTTATTCACAACGATTTAATTAATCACATGTGATATATTTTTTAAATTCTTGAGTTCTATGTTTTTGTCTCCTAAATAAAGAGAAGTATTATTTGGAGTTGCTGTTTATATTCTGCATAAGTGCGGGGCCATAGTATCAGTGCTTGCTGTGGTTTCTGCCACATGAAGACAATACCCATTATCACAATCGTGCAGCATTGTGATCCCCGGTTGTTAGACGTTATTTCAAATTGAATTATGTCTATCATGTGTCCAACAGAAGCTCGTTGATAGGTTTTCTGATTTTTATGTATCACTGTTCTGCAGCGCTGTCAGTTAGTTATGCATTTTATTTTTTTTCAGTGTCTATAATCAACTTTATTTTAATATAATCTAAACACATATCATTTAGAAAATACCAAGAAAAATTTATGTACAAGAGTTGATGCTATCACATTTGGACAAAGCTGGAAAGTTCCTGCTACGAGCATATTCCAGGAGATACCACTGAAGAAACCTAATATATTGGAGTAGATGTTGTGGCATTTGGCCCACAGTTTGATAGCCCTCAGGCTTAACCTGAAGTTGTCAATGTTTGATACTAGATGTAAAACATCTCGTAAAACCATTTCATTGATTTGCAACAAAATCAAAACCCTGCAATTATTAAGACTTCCTATACATATCTAAATTTTTAAGCAGACTGTCATGTTTTAAGTCCAAGTTTCCTGGAATAGTCTGCAGTGCTAATCTTGCAAAGAAAATATCAATCTCTATTCCATCAAACAGTTTGATAACTTGGTACAAATGCCTCTTCAACAGCTCTTAAATCTTTTACTTCTCCCTGTAATTTCAATTTATCACAGAATGAGGTGAAAAAGTCACTTCAATCAACATGTCTTGGTGCAACACACAATGCATCGATATTGGCAGTTTTTTGTATGTACACCTAATCTGTAAGATCCAGAGGTAAACATTTTCCCATCAGCATGTTCAGTTAGAGATTGTGGAAGATTATTGCTTTCACTGATTTCTCGTATCCAGTCTTTTACCAGGTTAATTTTCCCAAAATTAAAATCCTGCACTGAAGTTCCTCTTTCTCTTCAAAAATCTCCACTAGTTTCTGTGTAAGTAGGCAGTTAGTCTCCTTGGGGGCCGCTAAGCAGAAGGGAGAAGCAATGCCATAGTGCTTCTGTGGCGGGTGTGTTTGCTGTGATCCCTGCTTTGTAACTGGAAACAGCTTTGTCTCAGCGCCGGCACTGCCCAGTCATACTCCACCCCGCTTGCCTGCAACGGCAGCCAGACATACTCTGGGCAGGATCCACTGATATGGGAAGGAGGGGCCTTGGCTGCCTCAGCCCTGGTCCAACCTCACTCCTGATCTGGCCTAGAGTATTTTATTTTAAAATAAAAGTTTTAAGTTTAAAATTTTCTAGTTGCCTTTTTACTAGAGGCACTATAATGTATCATTCAATCTGGAACACTTAAAAAATTATATATAACTCACATGTACATAAATTATAGACATCTTAAGTGCATAAGTTGTGAATATTTACATATGGATGGGTACATCTAAGTAACTGACACCCAAATGATGGTAAGCTCACCTAATTACCCTGAGACAAGAGGCATAATCAGGACTGATTGCTTCCCTGTGAATAGAGTCTTTGGGGCAAGAATATTGTCAGTGATACATTGTATCATGTCAGGAAACACATTTCTGCTTGTACCATGCCTGGTGATGATGATAAGGTTGAATATCTGGTTAAGGTGTCCATGACCAAATTTCAACTATTGCCTATAAGATCCATTTTGTCCAATGTAGAGATTTACTTGAGGCATTTTCAAGCAAATTAATTCCATTCAGTGACTTAGTATTTTTAAAATGTCCCCATCTCCTTTATCCTCTGCTCCCTTAGGGCTGGGCATTTTTGGAGAGACAGTCACTTCTGCTTCTGTTTCCCATCAGTTCACAGGCTTTCTTTTTCGTGCAGCCTTGTAAGCAGGCTGTGCACCCCAGAAGCAGGAAGCATGGAGAGAGTGGAGCGGCCCAGAGTTCAGCTGTCTGAAGTCACCGTGGAGTTGATTGTAGTCACTTCTCTATTATTAATTATAATCATAGCTGTACCCTTTTACTGGTATTATGATTTCACTGCAGGCTTTTTGTTAATACTTTATTCCTGTGTACACACTCAGGGCACAGCATATTGTCCTCCAGGTGTAGGGGTGGAAAGTCACCAGACGGTATCAGGAAGAATGCAGACACCCTCCTTCGTTTTCCAGGCACCCAGGCCTGCCCAGCATGAAACTGTAAGCGAACCCAGCCTTCTGTGTCAGCTGGGAGACTTCTCCCGTGGACCATGCACCATTGGACCTCACAAGTCTCTTGTGATCGTACTGACTCCGTCTTCACGGCCCTGGCTGTCATTCTGCTCCAGGCGGCAAACGCAGCTTCTGAGTCGGCGGCAGAAGTTGATACAACTGCCTCGAGAGGCGGAGGAGATCCCTCAAGGGCAGGTGGCCCCATGCAGAAGGAGCAGCCCCTTCAGAAGACGTTCTCTCAACAGAGCATTCCAGCGGTAGTTCCCCCTTTTCTATCTTTATCCTTTTCGATAGTGACAGGATCCTGGCCTCCTGTGCTGTGGCAGGAATGTTTCTTTGATGAGGGTAAGCATATTCACAGAGTCGTTTATACCATCTAGTTTCGGGCCTTTGGTGCTCAGTTTTAGCTGCTGGCACCAAGCACGAATGACGTCTCTATGGACCAGGTTGACAGGCGGCAGGACAGCAGGTAGAGGGGGGATGGGGATCCGCGTCGGTGTCTTCGGGGGTTTCACACCGTCACAACGTTGTGGCGTGTCTCCTGGCCGCAAGCTGTGCTATTTTTTGTGTCTCTTTTTCTTCTGGTCCCCTGTGCTGAATTTTATGCTATCTCTGCTTCACCAGAAGTTCCCTGTCCCTTTTCAGCTTCTACTGATGTAAGTCTGCAACTCATAGGTTCTTCAGATTTCTCTGTGGAGTTGTTCTCCTTGTTTCTGCTCTCCATGCTCAGAAAGGTCAAGGTTGATAAAATGAAGACTCTCCTTACTTCTGAGTTATGCATTTTAAAGGAAGATGTCACTTTTAAGTATGTAGTCCTGCGTTGGTGTGTGTTTCCTTTTTGTTGTATTTACTGAAATCTGTGCTGCCTTCTGCCAGGCTTTCATGCATCCTCATGCTTCCATTGTTTTTCATCTACAAAGAGCTTATAATAGAGACAAAGCAGACTATTTTGAGGTAGAATAAAAGAACAAGAATCTAGTGACTTTTTTTCACCATTTGGAAAAATTTTAATGTAATAAGTTTCTCAAAAACTTCCTACCTATATCATCCTTAGAAAGTGAAAATTACTTTTCACAGGTGAATAATTTTCTTTTCTATTTTTTAAAATAATATTTTGTTAGTTTCTGATATATAGTAAAGTGTGATGGTTTCATAAGAGTTTCATCCCTTCCTTCCTTTCTTTCTTTTTGGAATGAAATAAAATACTTTTATATATGTTTTAAAATGCATAATTCACTGTCCTTTTTTTATTGTGCTTTTTAATTTAAATTTATTTATTTTTATTTTGCCTTCCTTCCTTCCTTATTTTTTTTCATTATGACTGTCACAGGAGTAGAGGGTGCCCATCCATGATTTAAAGCCACCACACTACATTAAATGAAGGACCTATGAATTTCCTTTCCTGTCTCTCTGGGCATTTCTTATATTTTCTACAAAATATATTCAAATATCCAAATAATTATCCTTTTTCTTCCTTGTTTTCATTTTCTGTTTTGTAATCTAATTTTAAAATGTATCTGACATCTAGGGGAAAATAATGTGCTTAGTGTTTTATCTTGGTATTTGTAGTATCTTAATATATCCATATATTAATAAATGTTAATATTTGTACTGAGAAAATTTTTATAACAAGAATTGCTGTGATATAACTAGCAGATTACTATATAATAATCCCTGGAAAATATCTTTGAAACACCTAGTAGATTGTTAATAGAAAATTATTAATTATTATCCAGTGATTTATCCCACAATGGAAGTACTCAGATTTAAGCTGCAAGCTCAATGATACCATTTAAGTAGAGTGACAAATATAAGTTGATACAAAGTCACATAAGTTATAAGATGGAGAGTAAATTTAGCAGGAATCTAATATCAAAGAGCTGAAAATTTTTGTTTTTAACGTTCTCACCAGTCATTGTTATCTGTTAACTTCTTGTTTGGAAAAACAAGTACAATAAAGCACAATAAAAATAATATGACATTAAAGCAACAGGGTCCTTCAGTGATAAATGTCATCATGTTTAAGCTGAAGCAGAACAACATGGAACAGGCCTGGTAGAAGAAGGCCCAGGTTGGACCCCAGCTTCAGGGCAAACCATTCTGAGCATCTCCTGGCTTCCTAGGAGGGCCTTGATTTTTTATGGCCAGGGTGCTTGAGGGGACCTTGCTGCACAATCGACAAAGCTCACCCAAATCATTCACGTGCCTTCCCAGGCCCTTAGGGTGCGTGACGGCTACAGTGTGGGTGCAGAGGAGAGGCAGGAGACAGAGGTGGAGGGGACAGTGTGACTTCTTGACCCAACTTTCACCAAAGGTTGGAACTTTGCTAGGCAACGTGCTGATGGATACAGATTCCCTACTCTGGGAATCTCAGGGCCGAGAAAGGGCACAGGAGGAAGCTCCTTGACTGACACCTGAACGAGGAGACCAAGTGCAGAGGGGTCAGTGATATAATCAGAGGGAAATATGTTCAGAAGGTTTTTCTCAGAAATTATATGAGGTTCTGGCAATGAGCCAAATGTCGTTGGAAACATGGAAAAATCAAAAGAACAGGAATGTTCCTGAAAATGCCTTCTATTTTTCTTTTCCTGAGCAGAGAAAATCCTCAATCTACCAGTTTTTCTGATTTCGCAGCATCCAGTTCACCACATGGTGATGCTCAGGCTCCACCTTCCTAAAGGTTGTGACACAGCACAAGCAGTAACACAGTTCAGGGGCTGCAAGACCCTTCCTCTCCTCCCCACCTGCCTTCAGGGGAGATTTGTCCTTCCGTGTAGTCTTTAATCCTTTGCCTTGACCATCACGGGACTTCCTAATATTCTGTTCATAGATAATAACAAGAGCACAGGTGGCTCAATGGTAAAGAATCCACCTGCCAATGCAGGAGACACACAGAGGAGACACAGCTTCCATCCCCGGGGCAGGGAATGACACTCCAGTCTTCTTGCCTGGAAAATTCCATGGATAGAGGAGCCTGGTAGGCTGAGCCCATGGGGTTGCAAAGAGTCGGACACAACTGAGCACGCACACACACACATGCATGCACACACACACACACACACGGGCTTTCCTACTAAATTTGATTGAATTTGATTGAGGATGCCTACCTGGAGTCCTAAAATAAATGAATTAAAGCATATATTTCATTGCTGTGACCAAAAAACTCAGTCTCCCCCATTTGTTGCCTGCAGCCCTCTGTGTAAGAGAAGAGGAAAAGGAAGGGGATGAAATCAGAAATACATTCATGTATCCGTGTGTCTGCTCATCTCCCACTGACCATAACTTAATCAGACGGCCCCAATCTAACTGCAAGGGAGGCTGGAACACATAGAGGAGAAAATAATAGGAGCACCATTTATACAAAATTATGTGTTGGGCAGGATATAAATAATTTCTAAGGTTTATCAATTCTAAGTAAAACACTTCTGTATACATCTCTGCTAGGCCAAGCCCATGGTCAGTTGACAACCCTCCTCTGACTCCAAAAATCCCCAGTTCATTCGGAAGCTGTTGGCATATAGCTGGTGTTCACTCTCTGCTTCTCTGCATGAGGGCATCCCTCTAACCTGTGTACTAGAACTTTGTTTTGCAGTGGCTGCTGGTGCTCAGAAGCCTCGGGAGGCCTGGAACAGAGTGTGCAGCCCAGCAAACCTGGCCTTCTTGGGTTCACAGACTTCTCATCAGCCTTCATGTTGTCAACGCAATGTAGGAGCATTTTGAAATTGCTGTGTCTCCAGGTCCCCAGGAACTAATGGATTAAAAATCAAAACCGGTGGTCAGACATACCCAGGAGCATGGCAAATGTTGGAGAGCATGTGGGAAACCTGGAATCGTCATCCGTTCCTGGTGGGAATGTGACCTGCTAGAACCATCAGGAACCGTCTGGCAGTGCTCAAAATGTACCAGGCGTTTACCATTTCCCCCAGCGACTCTCCTCCTCAGGTACTTACCAAAGAGAAATAATGTTCATACAGATGCGCACAATGGTTCTCATAGCAGCTTTATTCACAAAACCCCCAAGCTGGAAACAACCCAAATGTCCACCAGGTGGTGAACGGATAAACGAATGATATGTTCAATCTCATGAACCACTGCCAGCAATAAAAAGGAGCAAGGTATGAAGACACACAACAATATGGTTGAATTTCAAAGACTGTAATTGAAGAAAGTCAGAAGCCTGATTTCATTTATATGACCTTCTGGAAAAGGGAAGACTAGTAACAGACAGCAGCTGAGGGCTTGATTTCCCTGGCGGTCCAGCACTTAAGAACCTGCCTGCTAACGCAGGGGACACGGGTTCGATCCCTGATCTGGGAAGACTCCACATGCCGTGGAGCAACTAAATCTGAGTGCCGCAACTACTGGGCCTGCGGGCTGCGACTACCGAAGCCCCCATGCTTAAAGCCTGTGCCCTGAACAAGGAAACCCACCACAGTGAAAAGCCCTGTTGCGCCAGGAGAGAGTGGTACCAGCTCTCCACAACAAGAAAAAGCCCTGGCGCTGCAAGGAAGACCCAGCGCAACCAAAACTAAAATTAATTAATTTCTTAAAAAGCAAGCAAGCAACTGAGGATTGCCTGGTCAGGGAGAAGATGAAGAGCAATGGGGGACAAGGGAAATTGTAGGATGTTGGAACTATTCTATATCCTGATTGTGATGGTGGTTAAATGATTCTATATGATTACCAAAAGTTATCAAACTCTACACTTAAATTGGAGAAGGCAATGGCACCCTACTCCTGTACTCTTGCCTGGAGGATCCCATGGACGGAGGAGCCTGGTGGGCTGCAGTCCATGGGGTCGCGAAGAGTCGGACACAACTGAGAGACTTCACTTTCACTTTTCACTTTCATGCATTGGAGAAGGAAATGGCAACCCACTCCAGTGTTCTTGCCTGGAGAATCCCAGGGACGGGGGAGCCTGGTGGGCTGCCATCTATGGGGTTGCACAGAGTCAGACACGACTGAAGCGACTTAGCAGCAGCAGCAGCAGCACACTTAAAATTGGTGAATTTTACTCTCTGTAAGTAACACCACTGTTGTTCGGTCACTCAGTCGTGTCCAACTCTTTGTGACTCCACAGACTGCAGCACGCCAGGCTTTCCTGTCCATCACCAGTTCCCGGAACTTGCTTAAACTCATGTCCATTGAGTGGATGATGCCATCCAACCATCTCATCCTCTGTCACCCCCTTCTTATCCTGCCCTGAATCTTTCCCAGCATCAGGGTCTTTTGAAGGGTGGAGGATAAGGGGCAACTGGCAAAAATGCTGACCAATAAAACTAACAAATGTCGACTCCATCCAAGCCCAGGGCGTGAATTCCTACCAGCCAAGTGGCTGGAGCTTAGCCTCCTCCAGCCACTCCAGGCCGAGTCCCACAAAACCGTCTGAGCAGCTGCTTCCCCAAACTGTTACTCCATTCGAGGCAAAGCGCGGTGCTACTTGGCTGGCCGCTGCTCTGACCCTAGTTGCCTAGCAGTCACTGCCATTTCCCAGGAGCCACAGCACGGAGTGCACCTACTCGGAAATAGGTGTGCACGTGAGGCCAGGGCAGGGGCCCACTTCTGCAAATCCACTTCGGATTTGCACTGTGACCGCGGTGTTTTGTGGGATGGAGGTCTCCCTCCTCCTGCCTGCCACTTGAGTGCCTCGCTGGGTGCCGCACCTCCCCTGCGGGCCCCCGCACCACCGCCTATTGCGCAGGCACCCTCCGGTGCACTCCCTCCTCGTCCCCGCAGGAAGGTCAGGACCCGAAAATAAACTGGGGGGTAACCAGAGCTTTTGCTCGGGCTTTGCCGCCCCCATCATGTCCTCCCTCCCCACACTGGCCACCCTCCAGGCCTCCGTCCCGCAGCCTGCTACGTTCCCCATGTCCTCTCTGTCGCAGTAGCATCGCCCTTACCTTCCCCGGAGATCGGGGAAGGTTTCTTTTCCGTTCCTGCCTGGGGAACCTGTGGCCACTATTCTGTCCCCTCTCCTGGGCACGCTTGCCCCACAGAACTAGGCAAGTCAGCACCATCGCCTGCTGCCCCTTTGGCTAGTTTCTGCCTGCCTCCCACGGCTCTTCAGGATGAGAAATGGGAAGACTCTAGGTAATGCTGCAGCGGTGCAGAGTTTCCCGTAGGTTCCATCCCCACGTCGCGTCGAGGCACCAGTTGACCATCCAGAGGAGAGCCTGGGATGCCCTGCTTGGGGGCCAGTTGCCACAAGGGGGTGCAATGCGTTCGATAGATTCAGCCAGTGCCAGACTCAACAATATCTTATTAATTTTGGTTTTAAAAATTATTAATTTAATGTTTTAGTCCTCCATATGCACGTGGTAAACCGAAGCAGTATAAAGATACACGATATAGGTGAGTCTCTCTCCCACTCATGCTCACTGTCCCCTGAGAAAGGGTCCCCAGGGTCATATCTCCTTCCAGCCATTTCCCAAGCTAGCCATTTCCCAAGGATGGTGGTAGTGATGGTTTAGAAGCTTAAGTCTTGTCCGACTCTTTGCAACTCTATGAACTGTAGCCTGCCAAGCTACTTTGTCTATGGGATTTCCCAGGATAGAATACTGAAGTGGGTTGCCATTTCCTTCTCCTTCCCAGGCATAGACAGGTCCATTTGTCCACATAAGCAAATAAGACATCTCAATCAGTCTTTTATTGTTCTTTTAATCTACTGTGTCTTGGAGACTCTTTCTACACAAATGTATAGAGAGCTACTTCATGACTTTGAAGCAGTGGTTCTCTGAGTGTGGTCCCCAGCCAACTCTACCAGCATCATTAGGGAACTTTAGGCCTCATTCCACAGCAAGTATATCAGAAACTCCATCTGGGCCTTCATGTTTAGTGTTTATCAAACCCTCTACACTCAGATTTGAGAACCACTACAGTTTTGCTCCACTCCTTGGTTCATTGCTTTGGTATCCCATAATTATTTATTTAACTAATTTTAAAAGATAACCTGTTTTGAATTGTGTTTTAAATAATGAATCTGATACTAACACCATTCAAACTTTGCTTTGCTTTCATAAACCAACGAAAGGACAAAGCCCAAATGAAGCTACATTCTTAATACCAAGAGAAACTTCCCAGTTTTCACATGGGTGTGTTTATTATTTTAAGACCCATGAGGTCATATTCAGTGGTTAAGTATCTGGTTGATAAGCAGTCAAATCTGTTATGCAAACTTAACAATAATCCTCTAAACACAATCCTCTAAAATAAGCATTTATGTGCAGTTTCCAATCACAAATGTGTAGTTTTCAGATTACAGGTCAATGGTCTTGTTAAATAATTATGAAAACAAGCCTCTAAATATTTGGAAAGCTTTTTGCTCTTTTTAGTAAACTGGCTTGGACAGGAACTCAGCTTCATCTGTACAGGACTTATTTTAATGTTACAGTAATCAGTTGGAAGATATTCTCTAATTTTTGTCTTTTTTAGCAAAAGATCACAGCTAACCAGGTGTTTCACTTATCAAAAACATATTACATCTTCCTTGGTACTGATGAGCCTATGTGCCGGGCAGCAATGGGCATGTGCACACAGAGAACAGACTCGTGGACGTGGGGGCAGGGGGAGGAAGAAAGAGGGTGAAGGGAGAGAGCAACGTGGAAATGGACACACTGCCATATGTAAAATCGATAGCTGGTAGAACTTTGCTGTATGACCCAGGGAGCTCAAACCAGGGCTCTGTGACAACCTAGAGGGGTGGGATGGGGTGGGGGATAGGATGGAGGTTCAAGAGGAAGGGAACATATGTACTTATGGCTGATTCATGTTGACGTATGGCAGAAGCCAACACAATATTATAATCCAATTATCTTTCAATTAAAAATAAAACTAAAAAATATATTAACATTGTCATTCAAAGTTTTCATAATATCATGGAAATTTGTGGTTCACAGTTTCAAACTACATTTTTTTTTCCAAACCACACAGTATTCAGACTTTCTTTATTTTTAAAAAATAATTTTATTTATTTTCCTTTTGGCTATGCTGGTCTGCATTGCTGCTCAGGCTTTTTCTCTAGTTGTAGCAAATAGGGATTAATCTCTAGTTGCGGTGTGTGGGCTTCTCATCCTGGTTGCCTTTCTTGTTGCAGAGCATGGACTCTGGGGCTCAGCAGTTGCAGCTCCCAGGCTCTACAGCACAGCTCAGTAGTTGTGGCGCATGCGTTTAGTTGCTCTGTGGCATGTGGGATCTTCCCAGATTAGGGATTGAAGCCTTGTCTCCTGCATTGGCAGGCAGGTTATCCCACTGAGCCACTAGGGAAGCTCTCAGGGTTTCAGTTTTCTATTTTACTCAGCCCTCTAAATAATGGTCATTTAGACAGCTCCCAGCTTTGGTCCCGGAGAAGGCAATGGCACCCCACTCCAGTACTTTTGCCTGGAAAATCCCATGGACGGAGGAACCTGGTAGGCTGCAGTCCATGGGGTCGCTAGAGTCAGACACGACTGAGCGACTTCACTTTCAGTTTTCACTTTCACGCATTGGAGAAGGAAATGGCAACCCACTCCAGTGTTCTTGCCTGGAGAATCCCAGGGACGGGGAGCCTGGGGGGCTGCTGTCTATGGGGTCGCACACGACAGAGTCGGACACGACTGAAGCGACTCAGCAGCAGCAGCAGCAGCTTTGGTCCAGCCAGTCATTGCTTCAGTGGCGTCTTGCCACACACCCATAATTATTGTGAAGAACAGATTCTTTGAAGAAGATCTGTGGTGTCAAAGATGATGTTCATTTTACATTTAATGGAGTCTTGCCAAATTATCATTTTAAAAGGTTTTTGCAATTTACATAATATATCAAAATATTTATTTTCCATATCCTTGCTAACATTTTGTATTTTAATTTTTTTAATTTTAAAATACTTTGCTAATGCACAGGCAAAGAAGAGTGTTTTTTTCACTGTTGTAATTCCATCTATTTAATTATGAGCCATTGGAATTTCTTTTCTTATTTGTGCTTCTTTCCCAATTTTCTACTGGATTACAGGTTTCCTTAGAAATCTGCAAGTGTTCTTTATATGTTAAGTAAAGGAGTCTTTTGTTACCTGTGTGGCAAATACGTTTTTAAAGCTGTTTTATCTTTTCACCTAATTCTTTCATACAGAGAATTTTAACCTTTTTATTGAAATTGATCCACCTTTGTCATAATGGATTCTGGGTGGTAGATCTCCTTTGAAAAACTTTTCTTTTCCCCAAAGAAACAAAGAATTCATATTAAAAATCCAAAAGTATCTAACTGGTGAAAATACAGTCACTCTCTGTGACTCATCGAGAATTTATACCAGCCAAGCAAGATGAGGGTGCAGTAGAAATCACCACCTTTGTATCTTTAAGTCATTGATCTCAGCACTGAACTTGACAATTCCCAGGGATTCCAGGAGACTCTCTCCGGCCCTTCCAGCCATAATGGCCTCTACTCCCTAGGCCAGGGAGCCAGTGTGAGTGTTCAGCCAGTTGCCAGGCTTATATTTTTCCTTTTATATATCCTAGGATTGAAGAAATAACCTCAGTGAGTGTCCACGTTGGACCTACTGTGAGAGGGACTTCAGCCAGGACACACAGTCTGTCACCTGATCTCCATGAGCTCCCATTCTGAGTGGTGGGTGCTCCATGATGATGGTTCAGGTCTCTGGGGATTCATGTCAGTTCAGAGGCAATATCTAATAACTCCTGAGAAGTTTGCGTATTTCCCTTTCTCCTTTCCCAGATAAGGCTAAATGGCCACAGTTTGTTCTGGGAAAGCTTTGGAAGAAATTCTTAGTGTACTCTATGGCAGAATTATACTCTATGCTTGAACATTGGTCCGAGGGCTCCAGGTCTAGATATAGGAAAGAGGTCATACATTTTCCTGGGATAATTTGAGGTAGGTTTGTGCCGCCACATTTTTTTTCTTCCTGTGTATCTTAAGCAGCATCTTAGTAGACTACCTACTGATTTCATTTCTAACGGTGCCAAAATCAATTAGCCATAGCCACAAATGCCTGTGGCACCATTCTGCTCTCGTGGCTGGTTTATTGTGGTAATTCTGCCCACCTTGCCTGCTGCACCAGTGGTGCTGATTGCATTGTTCTCCTTGAGCTCAGCCCTCAGGTCATCCCCTGCCTGCAGAGGACAGCCACACGGACCTTGTCCAAGAGCTCTGTGCTTGCCCCTCCCCACACACTCTGCAGTGTTTCTGTGTGTGGAGATTGCTCCAAGATCTACCAGTGGGGTATGATTGTGTGCCTGTGTGTGTGGTTGAAGTAGGGGTGGAGGATTTGAGCAGGTCACGCATACATAGTCCAGGTAGACCCTGGAGATACTGCGGGATCAGTTCACTGCCACAAAGTGAGTCACATGGGTCTTTTGGTTTCCCAGAGCATATAAAGGTCACCTTTATACTACGCATTCATGTGCGTGTGCTAAGCTGCTTCAATCCTGTCCGACTCTTTGTGACCTATGAACTTGTAGCCCACCAAGCAACTCTGTCTATAGGATCCTCCAGGCAAGAACACTGGAGTGGGTTGCCATGCCCTCCTCCAGGGGATCTTCCCAACCCAGGGGCTGAACTCCTGTCTCATATGCCTCCTGCACTTGCAGCTTCTTTACCACCAGTGCCACCTGAGAAGCCCACCTTTATGCTGTATGTCTATTAAGTGTGTAATAAAGTGAAGTCGCTCAGTCGTGTCCGACTCTTTGCGACACCATGGACGATAGCCTACCGGGCTCCGAGATCCATGGGATTTTCCAGGCAAGAGTACTGGAGTGGGCTGCCATTTCCTTCTCCAGAAGTGTGTAAGAGCATATGACTAAAATGTAATAAATGTACCTTCATTTAAAAATGCTTTATTGCTAAAAAAAAATCTGAACTTTAGCAAGTCATAATCTTTTTGTGATAGTAATATCAAAGGTCACTAACCACAGATCACCATAGCAAGTACAATAATAATGAAAAAATTGTGAAATAGTGGGAAAATTACCAAAATGTGACACAGAGAGACAAAGTGAGCAAATGCTGTTGGAGAAATGATGCTGATAGACTTGCTTGATTCAGAGTTGCCACAAACCTTCAATTTGTTTAAATAAAAAAAAAAAGCACTGTATTTGAAGTGCAATAAAATGAGGTCTGCCAGTGAATTCCTGATGTTCCCATCTCCCTAAGGCTTTGCAGGAAGGTTCTGCTGATTCACTCTGACTGCAGGCTACTATGGAAAGAAGCAGAGTAGCAGATGGGATTAAAGGACTTATCAGCTGACCTTAAGATAAGGAGAGGGGCCTGGGTCATGACGGTAGTCCCAGTGCAATCACGTGCCTGCGTACGTGCACGTGTGTGCTCGGCTGCTTCGGTCATATCCGACTCTTTGTGACCCCATGGACTGTAGTCCACCAGGCTCTTCTGTCCATGGGATTCTCCAGGCAAGAGGGCTGGAGTGGGTTGCCATGCCCTTCTCCAGGGGATCTTCCTGACCCAGGGATCAAGACCTGAGTGTTTTGCATTGCAGGCAGATTCTTTACCATCTGAGCCACTGGGGATTATATGGGTCATTAAACGGAGAAGAGAAAGCAAGAAAGTCAGTATGTGAAAGATAGCATTGCAACGAGGATTCGATCTGCCGATGCTGGCTTGGAAGATGGAGAAGGGAACTGAAGCCAAGAAATGCATCTGCCTAGAGCTTCCTGAGAGGAACACAGTCCTGCCAACACCTTGATTTAGCCTAGGGAGACCCATTTTGAGCTTTTGACCTTCCAAGCTTAATGAGTTCCAGATAATACTCTGTATTGTTGATATTAAACCACTAAGTGTGTGGCAATTTGCCACAGCAGTGAAAGCAAATGAGTACAGCTACTGCTGAATCCAAGTTTCAACTTAATGTCACTCCCAAGTTCCAGAGCAAACATATTACATCCTGAACCTCAGACCAGTACACCCACAAAAATAAATTTAGTCTTATCAAGTGAGGGGTATGCCGGTAACTGATTAAGAAGCAGCAATCTGGCGAGAAATATCCTGACTTACAGCATTTGCCACTTTCAGGTTGTAAATATTCTCACCACTGCTCACTTCAGGTTGTAAATGTCTTATTACTGAACACAGATTTGGGAAGAGATGCAGAGCAAGCAGCTGACCATTACGTAGTGTCTCCGTTAAAGTGTGAGTCTCCCAGTCGTATCTGACTCTTTGTGACCCCATGGTCTGTAGTCTGCCAGGCTCCTCTCTCTATGGAATTCTCTAGGCAAGAATACTGGAGAGGGTTGCCATTCCCTTCTCCAGGGGATCTTCCCAACCCAGGGATCGAACCCAGGTCTCTGGCATTGCAGGTGGATTCTTTACCACCTGAACCACCAGAGAAACCCCATGATAGAGTTGTGGTGGAGGCAAATACCCTTAAAAATATAGATAATAGTTGGGCTTTATGTTGGAGACTTTTAAGATTGAATCTTTTAGTAAGTTAAAGTATTTAATACAATACCGTGAACCACAGTCACCATGCTCTATATTAGATCCCTAGAACTTATTTTATTACTCAAAGTGTGTACCTTTTGACCCCCTTCACTCAATTTCCCCTCTGCTAACCACAAATCTGATCTCTGTTTCTATGAATTTGGTTTTTTAACATTCCACCTATAAATGATATCATCAGACCACCTCACTTGCCTCCTGAGAAATCTGTATGCAAGTCAAGAAGCAACAGTTAGAACTGGACATGGAACAACAGATTGGTTCCAAATCGGGAAGGAGTATGTCAAGGCTGTATATTGTCACCCTGCTAATTTAACCTATATGCAGAGTACATCATGTGAAATGCCAGGCTGGATGAAGCACAAGCTGGAATCAAGATTGCCGAGAGAAATATCAATAATCTCAGATATGCAGACGACACTACCCTTATGGAAGAAAATGAAGAAGAACTAAAGAGCCTCTTGATGAAAGTGAAAGAGGAGAGTGAGAAAGTTGGCTTAAAACTCAACATTCAGAAAATTAAGATCACGGCATCCAGTCCTATCACTTCATGGCAAATAGATGGGGACAGGGGAACAATAGAAACAGTGAGAGACTTCAGTTTTTTTGGGCTCCAGAATCACTGCAGATGGTGATTGCAGCCATGAAATTAAAAGACACTTGCTCCTTGGTAGAAAAGCTATGTCCAAGCTAGACAGCATATTAAAAAGCAGAGACATTACTTTGCCAACAAAGGTCCATCTAGTCAAAGCTATGGTTTTTCCAGTAGTCATGTATGGATGTGAGAGTTGGACTGTCAAGAAAGCTGAGCGCCGAAGAATTGATGCTTTTGAACTGTGATGTTTGGAGGGGACTCTTGAGAGTCCCTTGAACTGCAAGGAGGTCCAACCAGTCCATCCTAAAGGAAATCAGTCCTGGGTATTCATTGGAAGGACTGATGCTGAAGCTGAAACTCCAATCCTTTGGCCACCTCATGTGAAGAGTTGACTCATTGGAAAAGACTCTGATGCTGGGAAATATTGAAGGCGGGAGGAGAAGGGGATGACAGAGGATGAGATGGTTGGATGGCATCACCAACTCGATGGACATGAGTTTGAGCAAGCTCTGGAAGTTGGTGATGGACAGGGAAGCCTGGCGTGCTGCAGTCCATGGGGTAGCAAAGAGTCAGACACGACTGAGCGAATGAACTGAACTGATAAGTGATAGCGTATGTAACCAACAAGGACCTAGTGAATAGCACATGGAACTCTGCTCAGTGTTATTATGTGGCAGCCTTGATGGGAGGGGAGTTTGGGGGAGAATGGACACATGTATACGAATGGCTCAGTTCCTCAGATGTTCACCTGAAACTATTGGCTATACCCCGATACAAAATACAACATAAAAAAATGACATCATGTAGTATTTGTCTTCAACTTACTTAAATCATATAGTATTCGTCTTTAACTTACTTTGCTTAGTATAATACCCTCCAAGTCCATCCATGTTGTTGTGGAAAGATCTCCTTCTTTTTTAAAAAAAAGTCTGAATGGTATTTCTGTGCCTTTTTGGTTTTTTTCTTAGCACAATCACTATTCTCAGTACAGCAAAGACGGACCATCACTTGACTTCCCCGTGTCTCACACTCCACCTGTACTTGATCCTGTGCAGCCACTGGCAGATAGTGGGGTGATCATGACGCTGCTGCACGTCATGAATTACTTGTGTTCTGTTTCCCCCAACAAAGGAGTTTATCCAGGAATCCCCAAACACATGAGCAGAACATTCTCAGAATTGCATTTTGAGGCTTTCTCAACTAATTCCTGAATCTGTTAAGAGTCTTGGCAGATCAAAGCTAGCACACTCAAACTGGATACTTTGAGGAGCTTTGACCAAAAGGATTATTGACCAAGCTGTATAGGTGGAATACAAAGAAATGGGTCATGTTTAGCGCAGTGTCCTGGAGTTAACCCTCGCAGGGATCTGTTGCTTCCTAAGTGTGAAGGGACTAGGGGAGGCCAGAATTTCTGAGAGGAACCCTGAGAGGGCAGCTGTATAAACAGTTGCCGGACAGTCACTGAAGCTTCCCACAGATGATGCAGTCAGCTCCTGATGACCCAGGGGGAGGGCGCCAGGGGGCTAAAAGCCTCAGCATCTCTGTTCTCTCACCACCTGATCATCTGCTGGTGCCTTCTTTTGTGCAATCCCAACTGACAGCAATCAAGAATGGGGACATTGCTGTGTTCCTTACAGGTCAACCTCCAAAGCTACAGGACAGGGTAGTTGTGGGGGCACATAAGTGGCCTTATCCTGAGCAGAGCTGGACAGGGTTAGATGAAGGGAAAGTGACGCTTCTTGTGATAACCGTGTATGACTGTCATCCTTTCCAATTAATAGGCCACAGTTATGTGCAAGAGTGCATCAAGGATTGCATGTCAACTCCAAGGAGGTGACTGGTGGTCCCTTTTTCTAGACAAGGCAACTGGGTAAGTAAGCTGCTTGGCATTTTTGAGTGTTAAAGCCACACAACTGGTAAAGTGGGATTAGGACCCACTTGAGTTTTTTGGTGTTCTCACAAATGCTTCCAGTCAGCTGCGGCTACAATGTAAGCAGACTCTTCAAATGATAATGACTGCCTATATCAGTTTTGCTGGAGAAGGCAATGGCACCCCACTCCAGTACTCTTGCCTGGAAAATCCCATGGACGGAGGAGCCTGGAAGGCTGCAGTCCATGGGGTCGCTGAGGGTCGGACACGACTGGGTGACTTCACTTTCAGTTTTCACTTTCATGCATTGGAGAAGGAAATGGCAACCCACTCCAGTGTTCTTGCCTGGAGAATCCCAGGGACAGGGGAGCCTGGTGGGCTGCCATCTCTAGGGTCGCACAGAGTCGGACACGACTGAAGTGATTTAGCATATCAGTTTTGCAAGGCTCTTCACAAGGTCCCACAGACTGGATGGTTTAGAACAACAAAATTTTGTCTCAAGGCTCTGGAGGAGAGAAGTTGGAGACTGAGTTGGCAGCGAGGTTGGTCTCGAAAGAATCTGTTTCATGCCTCCCTCTGAGCTTCTAGTGGTTTGTTGGCAATCACTGGCATGTCTTGGCTTGTAGATGCATCACCCTGATCTTGACCTTCATCTTCAAGTGGCATCATTCCTGTGTGCATGGCTCTCTTTGTCCAAATTTCCCATTCTTACAAGGACACCAGCCCTTTTGGATTAGGGCCAGTCCTAATGACCTTTTTAACATGATTATCTGCAAAGACCCTATTTTTCATTTAAGGTCAGGTTCACAGCTACTGGGGTTAGGACTCATACATGAATTTGGAAGACACAATTCAAATCATAACAGTTCCCTTTTATCATTCCTGTCCAAAGTATTTATTGACCGTCCTGCACCTTCATAGTGCTGCTGCTGCTGCTGCTAAGTCGCTTTAGTTGTGTCCGACTCTGTGCGACCCCAGAAACAGCAGCCCACCAGGCTCCCCCGTTCCTGGGATTCTCCAGGCAAGAACACTGGAGTGGGTTGCCATTTCCTTCTCCAATGCATGAAAGTGAAAAGTGAAAGTGAAGTCGCTCATAGTGCTAGGAAGAGTCAATTTATAGTGCAAGTCCAACTACTACCTATGACCTCATTAACTTCTTTACGGTGGGGTCCTGACAGTAACCCCTCACAGAGCTAATGGAGGGAGGTTTGAATGGCATGATGCATGTTAAATGTTAAGCAATGAGTCTGGCAGAGTAAACACCTAATAACTAGTAATGTCAAGGTACAGCTGGAAATTCAGGTTATCACTGTTTCCTGACATAAACCCAGGAGTGGGATAGCTGGATGATATGGTACCTCTATGCTTCTGGCCTTAAGGACCCTCCATGATTTCTTCCACAGTGGCTGCTTCCAGCTGCCATCACAGACGTGGGCTGGGAGAGTTCCCCTTGCCCCGTGATCTCCCCAGCATGTATTCCTGCAGACTGGTCGATGATGCCTGGCCTGACTAGTTGCAAGTGATTCCTCCTTGTTGCACTGATTTGCATCTCTCAGGGAAGGAGAGGCAGTCATGGAAGGAAGTCATGGAAGGAAGTCAATATTCTTCCCTGTGATATTTCTTTTTTCTTTTAAAAAGAATGTGAGAAAACTTCACATTATGAAATTGGATTCGTAAAACCTGGCGCCATCTGAAGTCTTTATTCAGTTACCTACCTAGGTCACTGCTTGAGGACAAATGTCATTACAATGCTTAGTCCTTGTGAGTATTATACCTAAATTCCCATCAGACCAAGTTTGAAAGATGTTATTGAGAGGAATGGCCACAAGGTGGCAGCACTTCTTCATTCCCGCTATCCTTAATGTGGATGGAACAGAGGCTTGGTCAAAGTCCTGTTTCTGGTCTGTAAATCAGAATAGAAAGACCGGAAGAAACTCCTAAGGGGTTGTGTCTCATCCCTTCTTATCCAGTACCATTCGGCACCACCAAGCAACCCCCATGCCTAGACCAATGCACACCCCCTCTTCTGAGTTCTAATGAAAATGCTGTCTTCAAGAGGTAAGGAGACTCTTAAGGCCGGAGACCGGAGGGGGAAACACCATCAATGGCAGACGTGCTACTGCATGACTTTTGGAAGCTCTTCCAGCCCAAAAGGTCCCCCATCCTCTGGGTGCACTAGGGTTGTTTTAGTTGTAGAGAGTGAAACTGGGTCTGGAGATTGTGCTTTTCTCGCGAAGGGTGTACAGGACAGGTCTACCGTGAGGAGGATCATGGGTGCACGTGGTCCTCAGCTCCCTCTGTCCCAGGAGCATCCAGCCAAGGGAGGCGAGCCTGCTCAGGCTCCAGCGATGTGACCCAAGTCTGATTCCCAGGGCCGGAGGGGACTACAGTAGTTATTTTTTTTTCAGTGGTTAAATTAACGTCTGTTTCACGTTGGAGTAGTTGATGAACAATGTTGTGTTTCTTGCAGTTGCACACCTTGATTCAGGGACAGGCGGAGGTCTAGCCCGTCTTTTTAGATCCTTGCACAAATCGGGTACAACATGACTTTGTGGACCACAGTTCACGCATACAGTTCATGCACAGCATGCATACAGTGGGGAGAGCGCTGCATCAAATGCTGCCTCGGGGCATGTGGGTGTTAGGCCCCCACGCTATTCCCACTGTGGCTGACGTCAGTTGTGCACACGAAAGCGTGCAGGACCGTTCCCTCTGCTCTGTTCCCCCAACCTCAGCATGAAATGTGTGCAGTGTTTGAATATGGTCTTGGCAGCAGGTGAATCCGCCTTGGAGCACTCATTTGCATTCGTAAGGGAAATATGTGCTGCACTCTCTCCGTCTTTCCTTGTGGTTTTACATTTTTACTTATACTGAGGGTGAGCAAAATTTCCCGGCTGAAAGCGCTTCCTGAAAGCCTGTCCTCTTTCAGGTTTATGTTCAGTATGCAGCTCAAGTCCCATGCTTGACGACAGGTATTGTTTAGAACCTCTTAAGGCTTCTGAGGTGGGGAAACAGTGGAAACAGTGTCAGACTTTATTTTTTGGGCTCCAAAATCACTGCAGATGGTGATTGCAGCCATGAAATTAAAAGACGCTTACTCCTTGGAAGGAAAGTTATGACCAACCTAGATAGCATATTCAAAAGCAGAGACATTACTTTGTCAACAAAAGTTCGTGTAGTCAAGGCTATGGTTTTTCCAGTAATCATGTATGGATGTGAGAGTTGGCCTGTGAAGAAAGCTGAGCACCGAAGAATTGATGCTTTTGAACTGTGGTGTTGGAGAAGACTCTTGAGAGTCCTTTGGACTGCAAGGAGATCCAACCAGTCCATCCTAAAGGAAATCAGCTCTGGGTGTTCTTTGGAAGGAATGATGCTAAAGCTGAAACTCCAGTACTTTGGCCACCTCATGCGAAGAGTTGACTCATTGGAAAAGACTGTGATGCTGGGAGGGATGGGGGGCAGGAGGAGAAGGGAACGACAGAAGATGAGATGGCTGCTTGGCAACACTGACTCGATGGACGTGAATTTGGGTGAACTCCGGGAGTTGGTGATAGACAGGGAGGCCTGGCGTGCTGCAGTTCATGGGGTCGCATAGAGTCGGACACGACTGAGCGACTGAACTGAACTGAACTGAAGGCTTCTGAGTATTCGGTTCCCAGAAACCCGGGGTTGAGAGGAGTTGTTGCGAGAAATGGCCACAAGGCGGCAGCACTTCCCGATTTTTCAACGCTGCTGTTGGGGAAGGAGAACCTTCCTGAAAGTTGGTTTGCTGGGTTGTAAATGTGAGCAGAAAGTGCCAGAACACATGGCCAAGGGAGTGTGCCTTATCCTTAGTATCCTCATTGCCATTCAGCCCCACCAAGTCATCCCCACCCGAGACCAATCCCACCCTTCTCTTCCGCTCCTCTCTAGGTGCTACCATCCAAAGGTAAGAGACTGTTAAGTACCGAGTCTGGAGGTGGGAACTCCGCCCCCCAACCCCCACCTCTAAAGGAGATGCGCAGACCAGGCAACTTTTCAAACATCTTCCATTCCAATATGTCCTCCATTCTCTGGGTGCACTGGGGTTATGTGAATCCTGCAGGGACAAACTGGGTCTGGAGATTGTGCTTTGCTCCCGAAGCGAGTACGGGACAGGTCTACTGTGAGGAGGGTCACGGGTGCACATCGTCCTCAGCTCCCCCAGCAGTGTCCAGTCCGGGAGGCAAGGCTGCCCAGACTCCCATGATGTGACCCAAGTCTGATTCCTGGGGCCTGAGGGGACTAAAGTAGGCATCTTTTTTTTCAGCGGTTAAATTAATGTCTGTTCACGTTGGAGTCTAGCTGATGGACAATGTTGTGTTTGTTGCATTTGTACAACACCTTGATTCAGGTGTCAGTTCAGTTCAGTTCAGTCGCTCAGACTCTTTGCGACCTCATGAACTGCAGCACGCCAGGCCTCCCTGTCCATCACCAACTCCCGGAGTTCACTCAGACTCACGCCCATCGGGTCAGTGATGCCATCCAGCCATCTCATCCTCTGTCGTCCCCTTCTCCTCCTGCCCCAATCCCTCCCAGCATCAGAGTCTTTTCCAATGAGTCAACTCTTGGCATGAGGTGGCCAAAGTACTGGAGTTTCAGCTTTAGCATCATTCCTTCCAAAGAATACCCAGGACTGATCTCCTTTAGAATGGACTGGTTGGATCTCCTTGCAGTCCAAGGGACTCTCAAGAGTCTTCTCCAACACCACAGTTCAAAAGCATCAATTCTTCAGTGCTCAGCTTTCTTCACAGTCCAACTCTTACATCCATACATGACCACTGGAAAAACCATAGCCTTGACTAGACGGACCTTTGTTGGCAAAGTAATGTCTCTGCTTTTGAATATGCTATCTAGGTTGGTCATAACTTTCCTTCCAAGGAGCAAGCGTCTTTTAATTTCATGGCTGCAATCACCATCTGCAGTGATTTCGGAGCCCCCCAAAATAAAGTCTGACACTATTTCCACTGTTTCCCCATCTATTTCCCATGAAGTGATGGGATCAGATGCCATGATCTTTGTTTTCTGAATGTTGAGCTTGAAGCCAACTTTTTCACTCTCCTCTTTCACTTTCATCAAGAGGCTTTTTAGTTCCTCTTCACTTTCTGCCATAAGGGTGGTATCATCTGCATATCTGAGGTTATTGATATTTCTCCCAGCAATCTTGATTCCAGCTTGTGCTTCATCCAGCCCAGCGTTTCTCATGATGTACTCTGCATATAAGTTAAATAAGCAGGGTGACAGTATACAGCCTTGACGTACTCCTTTTCCTATTTGGAACCAGTCTGTTGTTCCATGTCCAGTTCTAACTGTTGCTTCCTGACCTGCATACAGGTTTCTCAAGAGGCCGGTCAGGTGGTCTACTATTCCCATCTCTTTCAGAAGTTTCCACAGTTTATTGTGATCCACACAGTCAAAGGCTTTGGCATAGTCAATAAAGCAGAAATAGATGTTTAGGTGGTGCTGTATCTAGTCTTTTCTAGATGCCTTGCATGGATAGGGTATTACACAGTGTCGTGTACCACGGTTCCTTGTGCTGTACCGTGGGTTTTCTTGGTGATCTAGTTTACATATGTGAGTTTGTGTGCGGTGAGTGCGTCTGCCCGTCTCGTCCCTCCTCTTTTGTCCCCTCCATAACACTAAGTCTGTTTGCTAACTCTGTTCCTCCTTTTTAAACGAATCCGTCAGTTGCAGGTGGCCTATGAATGATACCGTGCAGTCTTTGTCTTGCACTGTCTGATTTCCTTCACTTAGTAGGACCCATCCCCGTAGCTGCAGAAGGTATTATTTCATTCTGACCTGTTGCTGAGCGACACCTGCTTGTGACTGGGCATTGTATCTCCTGGATGCGATCGTCTGTCAGGGACATTATGGTTGACTCCCAGCTTGCCTCTTCTAAATAGAGCGTCAGGGATGGTTGGGGTGCACGTCTTTTGCACCACAGGTGTCTCGGAGCACACATTCAATGGGGAGAGTGCGGTGTCAAATGCTGCCTCAGGGCATCTGGGTTTTGGTCCCCCGTTACTCCGCACTGTGGCTGATTCCAGTTACCCAGCCAGGAGCGTGCAGGACCCTTTCCTCTGCTCTACCCCCCCAACCCCAGCATGAAATGCGTGCTGAGTGTGCGATGATGGCCGTCTTGGCTGGCAGTGGGTGATCTCACCTTGGAACATTCATTTATATTTGTGGGGAAACAAGTGCTAGACTTCTTCCACCATGATTCCCAGTGATTTTACATTTTTCCTTTTATACTGAGAACAAAATTTCCCAGCTGAAAAGAACTTCCTGAAAGCCCTCCCTCCTGGAGATTGTGTTCGGTATCAGCTCGAGGCCCATGCTTGGGGACAGGTGTCATTTACAACCCCTTAAGCCTTGTGAGTGTTCATGTTCAGTTCCCACAAGTCCCAGGTTGAAGGGTGTTGTTGCTAGAAGCGGCCACAAGGCGGCAGCACTTCCCGATTGTCAACCCTCTATTTGGGAAAGGAGAACCTTCCTGAAAGTTGGTCTGCTGGGTTGTAAATGTGAGCGAAGAGTGCCAGAACACACTGCCAGTGGGTTGTGTCTTATTTGTAGTATCCTTATTACCGTTCAGCCCCTCCAATTCATCCCCACTCTGAGACCAGTCGCCACCCCCTCTATTCTGCTCCTCTGAAGGTGCCGCCATCCAGAGGTAAGGCGAACTAATGTCCGAGGCCAGAGGTGGGAACCCCCTCAACGGAAGATATGCAGACCAGGCAGCTTTTCAAAGCTCTTTCATCCCAGTATGTCCTCCATTATCTGGGTTCCCTAGGGCTGTTTGAATGGTGAAGGGACAAACTGGGTCTGGAGATTGTGCTTTGCTCCGGAAGGGGGTACAGACAGGTCTACGGTGAGAGGATCACGAGTGGCACAACCTCCTCGGCTCCCTCAGCCCTAGGAGCATCCAGCCGAGGGAGGCGAGGCTGCTCAGGCTCCAGCGATGTGACCCAAGTCTGATTCCCGAGGCCTGAGGGGACTAGTCTTTTTTTTTTTTTTCAGCGGTTAAATAATGTCTGTTCATGTTGGGGTATAGTTGATGGACAGTGTTGTGTTTGTTGCATTTGTACAACACCTTGATTCAGGTATAGGTGGAGGTATATCCGGTCTTCTCCAGATCCTTGCACGGATAGGGTATTACAGTGTCGTGGACCACAGTTCTCTGTGCTATGCGGTAGGTTATCTTTGGTGACCCAGTCTACCTATGTGAGTGCGTGTAGGGTAAGGGCATCTGCCTGTTTTATCCTTCCTCTTTTGTCCCCTCAGTAACACTAGGTCTGTTTGCTAACTCTGTGTCTGTCCCTCCTTTTTAAATAAGTCCGTCTGGTTCAGGTGCTTGAGCTCACTTATGAATGATACCGTGCCATCTTTGTCTCCCACTGTGGGCATTCCTTCATCTAGTTGGACCCATCCCTGTAGCTCAAATGCTGTTGTTTCATTCTGATCTACGGCTGAGAAACGTGCGCTTGTAACTGGGCATCGCGTCCCCTGGATGCAGTCACGTCCCGGACGTGATGATTGCCTCCGCGTTTTTCCTCTTTTAAATAGTGCAGCAGAGACCGTCGGGATGCACGTCTTTTTGGAGGTGTCTCCACGCGATCACCCGGTGGGGAGAGTGTCACATCATATGCTACGTCTGGTCTTTTTGGCGTTATGTCCTCTCATTCAGTCCTCACTGTGGCTGATTCCAGTGACACCCGCGCCAGTGGGCTCGAATGTTCCCTCTGCTGTCCGCCCTCCCAAGTATACCTGTGCGCAGACTCAGTGATGATGGCCGCCTTGCCTGGGGGCAGGTGGTTCCTCCTCTGACCTTTCATTTGCATTTGTCAGGAAAGAGATGCTGGGTGGGATGATTCCCTGCGGTTCTACACTTTTCCTCTTATAATGTGGGGAGGGATTGGGGGCAGGAGGAGAAGGGGACGACAGAGGATGAGATGGCTGGATGGCATCACTGACTCGATGCACGTGAGTCTGAGTGAACTCCGGGAGTTGGTGATGGACAGGGAGGCCTGGTGTGCTGCGACTCATGGGGTCGCAAAGAGTCGGACACGACTGAGCAACTGAACTGAACTGAACTGAAACTTTACTGGCTGAAATAGGCTTCCCGACAACCTATCCCTTTCGTCGTTTTCCTTGAGTATCCTTCTTAAGGATTTTTGAAAGCAGGTGTCATTTACAGCCCCTAAGGCCTTGGAATATTCAGTTCCCAGAAGCCTGGATCTGAATTGTGGTGTTGGGAGAAACGCCCACAAGGCGGCAGCACTTCTTGATTTTCAACTGCTGACTGGGGACCGAGAACCTTCGAGAAAGTTGCCTTCCCTGGTTGCAAATGAGACTTTAAAGGGCCAGAACAAACTGCGTAGGGGTTGTGTCTCCTCCCTTCTTTTCCCAGTATCCTCCACCCCAGCAAGCAATGCCCACCTCTCTTCTCTGCTCATCTGAAGGTGCTGTCCAAAGGTAAGGCAACTCTAAAGACAGAGGCCGGAGGTGGGAACCCCCCCGCGGGGAGAGGGGCAGAACAGGTGACTTTTCAAAGCTCTTCCAGCCCAATCCGTCCCCCATCCCTGGGTGCACTAGTGTTGTTTCATGGTTCAAGGCCTGCCTTGGTGTGGTTTTTCCTGTGGTCATGTATGGATGTGAGAGTTGGGCTGTGAAGAAAGCTGAGTGCCAAAGAATTGATGCTTTTGAACTGCGGTGCTGGAGAAGACTCTTGAGAGTCCCTTGGACTGCAAGGAGATCCAACCAGTCCATTCTAAAGGAGATCAGTCCTGGGTGTTCTTTGGAAGGAATGATGCTAAAGCTGAAACTCCAGTACTTTGGCCACCTCATGCAAAGAGTTGACTCATTGGAAAAGACTGTGATGCTGGGAGGGATTGGGGGCAGGAGGAGAAGGGGACGACAGAGGATGAGATGGCTGGATGGCATCACTGACTCGATGGACATGAGTTTGAGTGAATTCCGGGAGTTGGTGATGGACAGGGAGGCCTGGCATGCTGCAATTCATGGGGTGGCAAAGAGTCGGACACGACTGAGCAACTGAACTGAACTGACTGAACTGAAAGAGATTTGAAATAATATAGATGGGGAGTGCAGGTGGCCTTATTGCTGACACGTTTTTTCTCACTTTTGCCTCCCAGATATTCATGGTATCATATGATGTTTGGTTTTCTGACTTCACTTTTTGCTTTAATTAATATTCACCCATTTTTCTCTGAATTAATTGATTCATCGATTAATTAATTGATATTTGTATATTCCATTGTATATATGTGCCACATCTTCTTTATGCATCCATCTTTTGTTAAATTTACATTTTTTCTATTTCTTGTGTGTCGGAAATTCTGCCACTATTAGCATAGTGGGGCACGTATTTTTCTCAATTATATTTTCGTCCTCCTTTTGCCCAGGAGTAAAATTGGTGGATCATATGGCAACTCAATGAATGAAAATTGTAGTTGATATTTCTGTAGTACTGTTGAATTTACTAATTACAACTTAAGGCATTATTTTGTTATTGATCCTGGAGATGCATGGAATTATTATCATTATCCTAATAGGCATGGTTTGGATTTGGAATCAAGTGGACCCAGGTCACATTTCATCTGTATTGTAATCTGTGTGACCGTGGACAGTCGGTTTCTCAATCTTACTCCTTCTCAGTCGGCGCCCTTAGACTGCAGATGGCATTCATTCATGAAAGCTGGTTGTCACCAACGTGTTCAGTTGCATCATGTAAGAGCATCTGGAAGGAGAGAGTGTACGGGGTAAGCAATTAGGGATCAGCAACAGAAATCTAGGCCAGTTCAGACTCTGCAAGATGGATCAAAAAGGAAATCAAATCCTATAATCTGAATCAAATACGAAAGTGTCTGAGTGTGGGAGACAAAACTACGGTAGCCCCCAGGTCACACCCCTCCCTCTCAGTGCAGGGGCGCCTGTGTCCTGCTTGCAACCAATGGAAGATGCTAGAGGCTCTGATGTCACTCCCTTGGCTGGGTTACAGTACGTGCGAAGGTGATGGATGTTAGCAGGTAGCTCAGGTAACTTAGCAGACTGGTGAAAGAGACGCTCCATGTGGCTTTGAAACAGTAAGCTGCCATGATGTGAGATGACCGCATGGCAGGGCAGGGTGTGACCTCTAGCAGCTGAACATGGCTCCCAGCAATAGCTCAGAGTCCTGAGTCCCACAGCCACCAGGGCTGGTGCTGCTAACAACTCCAGTAAACTCGGAAGCAGGTTTTCTCCAGTCACGTCCCCAGATGAGAACCCAGCCCAACTCACAGCCTGGTTGTAGCCTCTGCACCCTGAGCAGAAGATCCAGCCACACCGTGCCCAGACTCCTGAGCCACAGAAACTGAGAGGGGGTAAAGGGGCATTACTGATGCCCCAGGTTTGTGGTACCTGGAGTGTAGCAATGAGATCTAATGCACTAAAGTTTAGGCAAGACTTCCCCTAGCTGCCTGAAGAGAAGCATCGAGATGTAGCTAGCTACTCAAGACCCCACGTGACGGCAACCCGGAAGCCCAGTCCAGCCCCCCACCCCCACCTCCACTCCCACCCCCTCCACCCACTTGCTGACCATGGAGATGGCCAGGTGCCCATTAGGGGGAGAAGCACAGGGGCCTGGCAGGAAGCCACTTCTTGGGGTCGTGGTGAAGTGAGTTGAGGTATGTACAGCCCTGCCATCAGGCCTGGAGGGCTCAGCTGTACATTCTCCTCCTGCCATGAGAGATGGGGATACTAAGAGGCTTCCTGGACAATCACAGGCAGGTGCCAGGGAGCTGATCTTACTTCCAGATATGTTGGTTCGTTCGAAGCCTTTGTGACTAGTGGCTTACAGTCAGAAGAGGGTTCTCACTTGAATTCAGATCCACAGTTGCAAGCTGTCATCCCCTGGGGCAAAAGTTCCAACAGCTACTTGTTTGGGACTTAGCCTCTGCATTGAGCTGTTGGGCAGAGGCCTTCAGAGCTGACTAGCCAGGTTGAAGGGTGCCCAGATGCTGTAAGAAGCTGACTTAAGGCCTGGAGAAAGGGACAGTAATGTTAATTCTCTCATCCCCAAAGTCTCAGGAATCCCTGAGCCTCACAGCATAAGCATTTCCACAGTGTCTTGAGTCTATTCAAAGTATTCCCACCTAGATGGTGTCTGCCTGAGTACCTGGTTTTTGTGGTTCATGGGTTCTCGCCCTGACCACTCCCTCTTTTTTCGGTAAGAAGCCTGTCCTTCCCTTAACTATTTTTGAGAGTAGTTATCATTGCTAATGATTCTTACCAACAGTCTGCAAACCTTTTATATTAATCAAAGACTGGCGTTTCCCTTTTGCACTAACTGAAAAGTCAGTTAGTCTGACTTTATGAAAAGTCTCCTCATTCCACAGCTAACACCTTCGTGAGGTAAAATATCTGCCTTCAGATTTAAAAAAAAAAAATTTTTTTTAACTCTGCCTTGTGGGAAGATAGAAGATGTAGACAGCGTTATGAAATGTCACAGTTTGGCAGCGTGCTCACACGGCAGCAGATGGCTTTTTCTTCGTTATCCGCTATTAGTTTATTTATACATTCGGAGATGGGAGTGATTTTCCTCGGAAAGTGAGACAGCTGGGGGTCCTGAACCCCAAGCCCCACAAGCCTTGCTCTGGGTGAGATTCCTCTGCCTTGCTTTTCTCAACAAAAATTCTAGAAGGGTTTGCAGACATCCTAACAGCTGTAGTACCTCTGGGGGAACCCACTTTCCCCCGACCTGCAGTGGAGGCAGAGAAGGGGCACAGCCCCCCGCCTAGGGCCTTGCCTGTGGGCGGGGCGTGGGACCGCGTGGGAGACAGCGCCCGCTGCATGCAGTCAGCGGGAACTCCTGATTTAGAAATCCGAAGAAGGAAGGAGAAGGGGAAGAAAGACTCCAGGATTCCTGACCCAATTTCAAGATGAAAAGAGGATTTGGGAAATGATTTAGTAGTCGAAAATGTGGTAGCCTGTTCTTGCAGCAAAACTGTCTCTTTGATAGTTTTTTTCTGTTGCTAAAGTATGGTATTATGTGGGAGAAAGGAGGGTTTTATGGTTTGGGGGTAATAGTTTTATTTTTAGGTAATTTTAGACTGAGAAGAGTTGCAAAAATAGTCGTGTAAGCTTTACCCACTCCTTCCTATGTTAGCATCTAAAAACTATTGAATATTTATGTAAGCTAGAAAATCAACCTTAGTACAATATATTAAATTTACAGTTTATTTGGACTTCACCACTTTCTCCACTACTGTTCTTTTTTTCTATTCCAGCATCCCACATTTCATTTAGTCGTCTCCCCTCCTCTTTAATGGACTTGATGCTTTTGAAGAGCACTCGTCAGTTTTTTTTATAGAAATCCTTCCTTTGGGCTCTGTGTGATGTTTCCTTGTGATGAGATTCAGGTTATGCAGTTTGGGGAAGGATACAACAGAAGGGTGGCCTGTTCCGTGCATCATATCAGGGGTCCATGATTTTGGTGTGTGTTACAGGTGATGTTAATGTTGATCACTTGGCAAAGGTGGTATTTGTCAGGATTCTCCACCATGAACCCACTCTTTTTCCTCTTGCAGTTATTAAACGTTTGAGGAGAGATGCTTGGAGACTATTTGTGCTTAAACTCTTGCCCTCTGACTTTTTCTTTTCCATTGTAGTTTATTACAAGATATTGAATATACCTCCTTGTTCCTAGGAGGACCTTGTTTATCTGTTTTTATACACAGAAGCTGGCATTTGCCAGTCCCAAACTCCTCATTTATCCCTCCCACACCACCCCGCTTTCCCCTTTGGTAACCATAAGTTTGTTCTCTATATCTGAGCCTGTTTCTGTTTTGTAAATAAGTTCATTTGCATGATATTCGAGGCTCCATATATAAATGATATCATATGATATTAATATTTATCTTTCCCTGTCTGCCTTACTTCACCTAGCATGATAATCTCTTAGATCCATACCTGTTGCTGCAAATGGCATTATTTCATCCTTTCCCATTTGCCTCGTGATTTTAGCATCTTCCAGTGGGTCTTGCTTTTGGCAGTAATTGCAGTGGTGGTTCAATAGTGACTCTCTGCTTCCCTCTTTCTTTCTACGTTTGTTGATTGGAATTCTGTTAAAGACGACTTGTCTACTCTCCCTCGCTTATTTTTTCAGTTACTATTTATAGCAGGATGGATTGTTGGACATTTATCTGATTCTTTCGGTTATAATCCATCTTATCGTTTACTTTATTGGTCACATAAAGTGATCCATCCATCTTTGGTCCTTGAAAGCTTTCAGGTTTGATGTGCCCCCATCTTTTAATATAATTTTTAGTACTTCTTTGCTTCCTTGGTGGTTGAGTGGTCAAGAATCCACCTGCCGATGCAGGAGATACGGGTTTGATCCCTGGGTTGGGAATATCCCCTAGAGAAGGAAATGGTAACCCACTCCAGTATTCTTACCTGGGAAATCCCATGGATAGAGGAGACTGGCGGGCTGCAGCCCGTGGGGTCGCAAAAGAGTCGGACACGACTGAGCGACTAAATAAGAATAGCGCTTACTTTCTGGCACCACAGAATATACTCCAAGCTTGTCTTTATTTATTCATTTATTGCTCCAACCCTAGCTTCAGCCAGTTCTCCAAGGGGCCTTGGGTCCTTTCGCTGGAGAATGTTATGAGAAAACAACGTCTGGGCTAATTAGCTTCTGGCCTGTCTCAGAAGAGAGAATTAGGTAATCTATACATGTGTGTCGGAGAAGGCAATGGCACCCCCTCCAGTACTCTTGCCTGGAAAATCCCATGGATGGAGGATCCTGGTGGGCTGCAGTCCATGGGGTCACGAAGAGTCGGATACGACTGAGAGACTTCACTTTCACTTTTCGCTTTCATGCATTGGAGAAGGAGATGGCAACCCACTCCAGTGTTCTTGCCTGGAGAATCCCAGGGACAGGGGAGCCTGGTGGCTGCCGTCTATGGGGTCACACAGAGTCGGACGCGAATGAAGTGACTTAGCAGCAGCAGCAGCAGCATACATATGCGTATACTAACTAGTTCATGCATATACACATCTCTATTTTTGTTTCTGTATCTATTTGCCTGTGTATGTGTATCTTTTAAGACATAAGTCAATATCGATACTTCTGACTCTAATCTGTCACCTGAGGATTCGTTCTAACCTTCTTCCTTTCTTTACTTATAATTTTTTTTCCCAAAATTGAGAAATTAGCTGGAATTATTTGCAATATATATACTTAGTTTTTCCTCTAAGTATACAGTTTTGAAATTCCTAATGCTAGGCTTTGTGACAAACAGGTTTATCATCTAGAGTATAGTGTGTGTGTGCACGTGTGTGTGTGCGCGTGGACTTTAGCTTCACAGTGTCCAACCTAAATGTTTCCAAATCTTTTGGTAGATGATATTGTAGGCAGTGTCATATGGTGGGTGTATGTTAACTTTTAAGAAGCTGCCAAATGATTTTCCAAAATGACTCTACCATTTTGCTATCTCTACCAGCAGCATATGAGACTTCCAATTGATTTGGATCTTTGCCAGGGCTTTGTATTGTCAGATTTTTTAAATAAACTACCTAGACTCAAATTTGAATTTAGCAGGCAATATAGAACACCCAGTTAAGTCAGAATTTCATGTAAATAAGTATTTTTTAGTATAAATATGTCCCCAGTATTACCTGGAACATACTTATACTAAAAACTCTGTATCTGATGTTTTGGGGGCTCTGTTTAGAGGCTACCTATTCTCAGACCTCAGCATGGGTCCAAAAGGATCAGAGCTCTTTGCCAAAGAAATGTTCAAATATCCATGAAGAAAAGGGAGAAGAAATTCAGAGGTTCTCAGGTGATCTGGAGGGATGTTTCTGTTAGGTATTTGTTTTAAGTACAATTTGTGTTGAAGTCGAATACATATATTTTTAAGTGGCGCGCAAAACACAAGAGCTTGGCTGGATCCACTTTCACCCAGTAAGCAGCCCGGAGACCGGCTTCAGACCACGGACCAGCACGTGACCAAGCCGTGGCGCGGAATGCAGTGCACAGGTTCAAGGCTGGCTGGCTTGTAAGCCGATTAAGATACTGCTCTTTTTCCTCCAGCAGATTACTTGGGAATTTCCTGAGAAGTTTCCTCTCAAAGTGACTTCCTCAGGGCTTTCTACTTAAAAGAATAATATTCATTATTCTTTTGAATAAAATCGGCAAAGGGAGACAAGTCCAAGCCAAGGAATCTTACAAATAAGGGTCCTCTGGAATGCTGGCAGGTGCTTAATAGATTGGAAGAACCTGTTATTATATTTCCTCTTATGTCTTTTTCAAAGACCAGGTAATAACAGCAAATACTTCATAGCCTTCTCCCAGTGCTAGGTGTTTGAAGCCCCTTTATATTTATTAACTTGTGAAATCCTTAGGGCACCCCTGCGAGGGAGGTGTTGATATCATCCCCATTTTTCAGATAAGGTAATCGAGGCTCAGAAAGGTACTGCTGGAGCTCTCCAGGCTAGCGAGTGGCAGGGCTGGGATCTGAACCCAGGCATCTGGGCTCCAGAGTGTGGGCCTTTAACAGCCATACCTACAGCCTCACAGGTTTGGTGGGATCCCCTTTCGAAGCTCTATTCTCCTAGTTGGAAATAGCAGTCTGACTCATTTGACTTTTCTGAAGTACATTTTGTATTATCTTGAGCACTTGGTGAAATAAGTGAATTTTGCCGTTCCTTGTGTTAATTGGCATCTAAGCAGATGATATTAAAGAGCGCCCAGTAGGATACAGGTGTCTGAGGTCCAAAGCAAGTCAGTGGATCAAACCCTCAGTGAACCCAAGAACAGACGTCCACACGGCATCAGGGCACAGGGAGGGGGAGAGAGGTGCCAGACAGCGATCTGAGCCAGAGGGCTCTGGGCTTACTGGAGAGGGGCCTGTAGCTAATGGAGCACTGAGTTTTCATTGCAGGTGATAAATCTTCCTAATGGCATTTCAAATGCATTGTTCTAAATTTAAATATTTTAATATTAATTTATTCTAATGCCGTCTCAAGTGGATAATGAACAATACCATCAACTGTATTAAAAAGAGGGGGAAAAAATCATAGGCAAGTCCTCAAACATTTTCCACTCTGGGAGTGAATCCAGGAGGGTAAAAAACTTTTCAGCAAAACTCATTTCTTTTTTACTTGGGTACTGACGATAGTCAAAATCAAAATGAGTATAAACAATTATTAAATTTTTAGCATTTTGAGGAAGACAAGGCACGGTTGGCCGTTTCTCAGGAGTTTGAGTTTTGGCTCTCTGTGCAGCATAATAGCGTGACTATTACCAAGCATTTACTGTGCTTTCTACAGATGATCTCATTTCATGCCTCTAACAACTGTATGGTCGGTGCTCTTTATCCCTGTTTTATAGATGGGACAACTGAGGTTTCCAGGCTTAATACATAACTCAGTATTGAGACTGGGGCATGTCTGATCCTGGGACCTGGACTCTTAACCATGGTCTCTCACAACAGGAGCCTGTTTGCCCCACCAAGAAAATTAAGCAACCACAGCAACATGGTTTTCTTCTTTCCCCAAGAGATGGTGGAAAGTGGAGCGTGTGGTGTGACCCAGGAGTCTGGAACTGCAGGAAATGTGAGCATCCCAGACAGTGCTGTGAGTGGTGGGGCTGCCCAGGGCGTGCGCCCAGTGGACGCGGAGCTGAGCCTCCTTAGAGCTGCGCCTTAGCCGAGGGCCCCAAGGCGACATGCAAAATGAGTGGCAAGCAGTTCCTCAGCGTCTAGGGCTGCCTGAAGAGCCTGGCACTGCTTGCTTCTTTGGGCCATGGAGCTCAAACAGCCAAGAGAATGACCACAGTTTTTAGTTCCCCCTGGAACATTGGGCCTGCGTCACCTCCTTTTATTGTCCCTTAGCCACAAACACACCCTTCAACATGCTGTCCAAAAAATAATGGGATTCCTTTAAGTATTTCTCCTTTAAAGTGAGCAATAAAATAGGTAAAAGTATATTTTTTATAATATACACACACATATATATAGAGAGTAAAATAACAATTTAAAAAATAAGTGACCTTACAGCATAAGGCTTACTCAATAGAGGAGGCCAGAGGGGCTCTTGGGAGGAGGAGGGTCTCCTGTGGCTCCCAGGTGGGCCAGGGGCGGTGGGTGAGGTCTCCTGACAGAGCCTGTCCCAGCGTCAGGCCCAGAACCTGGTCCTTCTGCACCCTTGCAGCCTTGGCCTGGCGATCACTTTTCTGTGCTGTCTCTTATGAAAACCAGTGCCTCCCACCGACCCTGACAACCCTGGACACCCACTGCATGCCTCAGCCACAAGTTCTGCTGGTCTGTTCCCCCAGCCTGCACCCCAGAGAGAGGCATATTATGATTATTGCTGGGCAACTCAGACCAGCTCTGCAGCAAACTCCCTTGCTACGTGGCGGGCTGAATCCCACTTCTCCAGTAAGCGAACCCCTCCCAGTCTGTTCTTCGTGGGTACTCCCCCTCGGCTCTAGGGCACCATATGGAGTTTCCTTGTATCTTCCAGTCCTTCTTCATCGTTCTTTATATTAAACTACTATTTAACCCACTGTGCCTTTAAAAATATTTCTTTCTTTGTTCTTGGCTGCACTGGGGCTTTTCTCTAGTTGTGGCAAGCAGGGGCTACTCTCCAGTCATGGTGTGCGAGCTTCTCATTGCCTTGGCTTCTCTTGGTGCAGAGTGTGGGCTCCACGGAACGCAGGCTCCGTAGTTGTGGTACACGGGCTTAGTTGCTCCGTGGCATGTGGAATCTTCCCGGAGCAGGGATCAAACTCGTGTTCCCTGCATTCGCAGCTGGATTTTCAACCATGGACCTCCAGGGAAGTCACACTGTGTGGTTTTTATCATCTGATTAGACCTAAACTGCTATCCCTGCCATAGGACCACTTGCTTGAACCAAATTATGCTATCATGATACCAAATTATGATATCATGGGTGCTAAAGCAAAACTTCTGTATTTTTTTAAAACTTATTTTGCTTTTTAATTTTATTTTTGGCTTTGAAGGTGGTTTTAGGAGCAAATTTTCTTCAATCTAATCTCAATTCATGCTGTATAAGATGTTAATAATTATCAAGGAGAAGCTTCAGTGGTTATAAGTAGGGTGCTTCCAGAATACTAGCCTATTCAGTTCAGTTCAGTTCAGTTCAGTCGCTCAGTCGTGTCCAACTCTTTGCAACCCCATGAATCACAGCACGCCAGGCCTCCCTGTCCATCACCAACTCCCAGAGTTCACTCAGACTCACGTCCATCGAGTCAGTGATGCCACCCAGCCATCTCATCTTCTCTCCTCCCCTTCTCCTCCTGCCCCCAATCCCTCCCAGCATGAGTCTTTTCCAATGAGTCAACTCTTCGCATGAGGTGGCCAAAGTACTGGAGTTTCAGCTTTAGCATCAGTCCTTCCAAAGAAATCCCAGGGCTGATCTCCTTCAGAATGGACTGGTTGGACCTCCTTGCAGTCCAAGGGACTCTCAAGAGTCTCCAACACCACACTTCAAAAGCATCAATTCTTCAGCACTCAGCCTTCTTCACAGTCCAACTCTCACATCCATACATGACCACAGGAAAACCATAGCCTTGACTAGATGGACCTTTGTTGGCAAAGTAATGTCTCTGCTTTTGAATATGCTATCTAGGTTGGTCATAACTTTCCTTCCAAGGAGTAAGCGTCTTTTAAAGTCATGGCTTCAGTCACCATCTGCAGTGATTTTGGAGCCCAAAAAAATAAAGTCTGACACTGTTTCCACTGTCTCCCCATCTATTTCCCATGAAGTGATGGGACCGGATGCCATGATCTTCGTTTTCTGAATGTTGAGCTTGAAGCCAACTTTTTCACTCTCCACTTTCACTTTCATCAAGAGGCTTTTGAGTTCCTCTTCACTTTCTGCCATAAGGGTGGTGTCATCTGCATATCTGAGGTTATTGATATTTCTCCCGGCAATCTTGATTCCAGCTTGTGCTTCTTCCAGTTCAGCATTTCTCATGATGGACTCTGCATATAAGTTAAATAAGCAGGGTGACAGTATACAGCCTTGACGTACTCCTTTTCCTATTTGGAACCAGTCTGTTGTTCCATGTCCAGTTCTAACTGTTGCTTCCTGACCTGCATATAGGTTTCTCAAGAGGCAGGTCAGGTGGTCTAGTATTCCCATCTCTTGAAGGATTTTCCACAGTTTATTGTGATCCACACAGTCAAAGGCTTTGGCATAGTTAATAAAGCAGAAATAGATATTTTTCTGGAACTCTCTTGCTTTTTCCATGATCCAGCAGATGTTGGTAATTTGATCTCTGGTTCCTCTGCTTTTCTAAAACCAGCTTGAACATCAGGAAGTTCACGGTTCACATATATGCTGAAGCCTGGCTTGGAGAATTTTGAGCCTTACTTTACCAGCTCGTGAGATGAGTGCAATTGTGCGGTAGTTTGAGCATTCTTTGGCATTGCCTTTCTTTGGGATTGGAATGAAAACTGACCTTTTCCAGTCCTGTGGCCACTGCTGAGTTTTCCAGATTGCTGGCATATTGAGTGCAGCACTTTCACAGCATCATCTTTCAGGATTTGAAATAGCTCAACTGGAATTCCATCACCTCCACTAGCTTTGTTCGTAGTGATGCTTTCTAAGGCCCACTTGACTTCACATTCTAGGATGTCTGGCTGTAGGTGAGTGATCATACCATCGAGATTATCTGGATCATGAAGATCTTTTTTGTACAGTTCTTCTGTGTATTCTTGCCACCTCTTCTTAATATCTTCTGATTCTGTTAGGTCCCACCATTTCTGTCCTTTATCGAGCCCATCTTTGCATGAAATGCTCCCTTGGTATCTCTAATCTTCTTGAAGAGATCTCTAGTCTTTCCCATTCTGTTGTTTTCCTCTATTTCTTTGCATTGATTGCTGAGGAAAGCTTTCTTATCTCTGCTTGCTATTCTTTGGAACTCTGCATTCACATGTTTATATCTTTCCTTTTCTCCTTTGCTTTTCGCTTCTCTTCTTTTCACAGCTATTTGTAAGGCCTCCCCAGACAGCCATTTTGCTTTTTTGCATTTCTTTTCCATGGGGATGGTCTTGATCCCTGTCTCCTGTACAGTGTCACGAACCTCATTCCAAAGTTCTTCAGGCACTCTATCTATCAGATCTAGGCCCTTAAATCTATTTCTCACTTAGACTATGCCAAAGCCTTTGACTGTGTGGATCACAATAAACTGTGGAAAATTCTTCAAGAGATGGGAATACCAGACCACCTGACCTGCCTCTTGAGAAACCTATATGCAGGTCAGGAAGCAACAGTTAGAACTGGACATGGAACAACAGACTGGTTCCAAATAGGAAAAGGAGTACGTCAAGGCTGTATATTGTCACCCTGCTTATTTAACTTATATGCAGAGTCCATCATGAGAAATGCTGAACTGGAAGAAGCACAAGCTGGAATCAAGATTGCCGGGAGAAATATCAATAACCTCAGATATGCAGATGACACCACCCTTATGGCAGAAAGTGAAGAGGAACTCAAAAGCCTCTTGGTGAAAGTGGAGAGTGAAAAAGTTGGCTTCAAGCTCAACATTCAGAAAACGAAGATCATGGCATCCGGTCCCATCACTTCATGGGAAATAGATGGGGAGACAGTGGAAACAGTGTCAGACTTTATTTTTTTGGGCTCCAAAATCACTGCAGATGGTGACTGAAGCCATGACATTAAAAGACGCTTACTCCTTGGAAGGAAAGTTATGACCAACCTAGATAGCATATTCAAAAGCAGAGACATTACTTTGCCAACAAAGGTCCGTCTAGTCAAGGCTATGGTTTTTCCAGTAGTCATGTATGGATGTGAGAGTTGGACTGTGAAGAAGGCTGAGTGCTGAAGAACTGATGCTTCTGAACTGTGGTGTTGGAGAAGACTCTTGAGAGTCCCTTGGACTGTAAGGAGGTCCAACCAGTCCATTCTGAAGGAGATCAGCCCTGGGATTTCTTTGGAAGGAATGATACTAAAGCTGAAACTCCAGTACTTTGGCCACCTCATGCGAAGAGTTGACTCATTGGAAAAGACTCTGATGCTGGGAGGGATTGGGGGCAGGAGGAGAAGGGGATGACAGAGGATAAGATGGCTGGATGGCATCACCGACTTGATGGACGTGAGTCTGAATGAACTCTGGGAGTTGGTGATGGACAGGGAGGCCTGGCGTGCTGCGATTCATGGGGTCGCAAAGAGTCGGACACGACTGAGCGACTGAACTGAACTGAACTGATACCCTACCTTAAAACTTGTTTGCCTACCACCTCCTACTGGGTAAAGTAGAAAGTTTGCACAGCTTCTACTGCCTTCCATAACCTAGCCCTTGCCTCCCTTTTTTCTTATCTCCTGCTGTTACAGCTGTGCACATTATAGCCTATAAAAATTAAAGTCATGTATTCCCCTCTGCTTTTTTTTTTCCTGGCCTCCAGGCCTTTGCCTGTATGGTGTGTACTTTTCCTGAAATGTGCTTCCCTCCATCCTGACTAGGTTCTACCCAGGGTTTGTTGGGAAAGATTTAACCACCGTCTCTCCAGGAGGAAAAAAGTGTGGTTTGTAGTGCTTGCTGATTTCTGAGGTGTGGATACTCAAACCATTGCTGATTTCAGGTTGCCAATCGGGTCATTAAGTGCAGAACTGGGAAGAAATATATGTAATTGGCTTTGCAAGCCAGTGTGAGTGGCCTCAGCCCACCCTTGGCTCCACCTTTCTGCTTGAATAGCAGCTCTTCCAGGAAGCCTTCTCTGATTGCAGCATGCTAGTCACACTCATGACACAGTGCATTTCTCTGTCACTTCCGTTTTGTACACTGACATACTTTTCCATTTCTATGTCTGTTTCTTCCTTAGACTCATCTCCATGAAGACAGGGGTCCCAGTTTTTCCCTCTGTTTTTGGGGCCCTGGACAGTGCCTGGCACACGGTTGTTACCTGATCCGTGTTTATGGAATGAGTAAGAGTAGCTTTCCTTTGCCAAAATAAGGGATATTTTTTTTCTCCTTCAGCTGGATTATATTGTCTACTGTTCTTAGCAGTGAGCCTTATCCAAACAACCTATTGAAGTGGCTCATCTGGACTTGTTGGACATGAACTGTGAAGGTTGGCCAGGAGAGAGTTTGGTCAGGATGGGAAATGGCTAGAGAGCTGGTTTCTCCCGCTGGCTGTTTATGCCACAAAACCCCCGAATTCCAGTGTAGGGCATCGCCGCTAATTACAATGCCTGCTAACCTCATGAACTTACTTTTTATAATACTGTGTCATTATATAGACAGGCTGGACCTTGCAGTTGACTTTGCACTTTCTGAACATCAGATTTTTTAAAATTTCCCATCAGTTTGCTTGTTCTCTGTACTCAGCCTAAGCCCTGCCAACAATGCCAGTTGCACTCACATGGAAAATGTGAGTTACTAATGCAAGCTGGCATTAGCGAGATGTATATGAAGAAAACTCATATTCAGAAATAACTAGTACTTCCTTTGGATCTTGCCAGTAATGTAATCCGTCGTGGGCTTTCAGAGTTGAGGCTGACTCGCTGGTGAAGCCACTCACCAGGAACCAGCTCCCTGGTCTGCAGAGTTGTGCCTGGTGCACCGCGCCCGCTGTAAAGCATCTGCTCTCCTCACCTTGACGTTCCAGGCCCTTGGCGCTCTGGCCTCAACCTTGTCATTGGCAAGAAGTCTTTACCACAGGTGTGGCACCCTCAGGGCACACAAGGGAACTCAGCCTTTTCCTGACAGACATCAGGGTCAAGGTTGGAGAGAGGCCCTCCAGTCTCACTTTGCTCTGGAGTGGGTGTTCTCAACCTTCATCACGTGACAGAATCACCTGGGATACTTCTTTAAAAAGCACACAGATGCCTTCTCCACCTGCATTCTAAATCCACTGCTCTTTGGTGGGGCCGGGGCACTGGTACGGTTTAAGTCTCCTCTGGCAGGTCTAACATGAAGCTGGGGCTGGCAACTGGGGTCTGCTGAGGGGTTTCCAACTGGCCCCAACACTTTGTCTCTTCCAGCCATCCCTCTGGCAACACATCATCAGGTCCTTTCCAGTCTTGTTTTGGTCTAAACCAGACTGTTTCCCGCTCTGACAGTTCCCATCTCCAGAGGACTGGTCTGGAACTTCCCATTTTCCATTTTTCATGCTTTAGGGAATCAGACTTGTCTCCTAGGTTCCCATCTTTCTCCTTATTACCCACCATCAGCCCTGACGTCAGTTATAAGTGGACAAAAGTAAAAACCTAGCTTGTGTCTCATCCCACATCTGGAATAGATGATTGCTGTGATTCAGTCAAGACATTCAAGAAATGTTTCTTGAGTGCAGAGGGCACACCAGTTCCTGGGCTAGCCCTCGGCTTATGTAGACGAGTAAGAATGCTTGATTCCTGCTTTCATGGAACTTACCCTTGAGAAGGGGACAGATACAAAGCACATGAGTATTAATATACGGCGCCGTGAGTGGAGCGGCAGGCGAGGGCTGGGTGCCCCTGAGTGCTTGGGAGCGGCCCTGTCCTGTTATTGAGTCTTGCTGTTACTGTTGTTTTGAAACTGTTGAATTTATACTGGCGTTAAAGCGATTAAGAATGTTGTGATAATTTCAGGTGCACAGCCAGGGGACCAAGTCATAGATATGTATGTATCCATTCTCCCCCAGACTCCCCACCAGGGCTTCCTTGGTGGCCCAGTTGGTAAAGAAGGAACCTGCAACACAGGAGGCGCAGGTTCAATCCCTGGGTTGGGAAGATCCCCTGGAGAAGGCAATGGCAACCCACTCCAGTATTCTTACCTGGAAAATCCCATGCACAGAGGAGCCTGGCAGGCTACAGTCCAAGGGGTCACAAGAGTCAGACATGACTTAGCAACTAAACCACCACCATTCTCCCCTAAACTCCCCTCTCTTTTATATATATGAGGCTGATGGCTGTAACTATGGTCCCATACTTTGCAGTGTTCAGGGATAACGCCAAGGGATATGATGAGAAACCAAATGATTTTCCTTGGGTACAGAGTCAGTTAGTGGGAGAAGTGGGAATACCTCAGCCTTCTATTCCCAGCCAGTGCCCTTCCTGCCCATGTGTGGCCTCTCAGAGGGTTTCTTTCTAAAGGCATTGGAGATGAATAATGGAGTATTTTACAGAATATGGCAGAGAGTTTCAAACAAGTAAAGCAACAGAGAATGATTTTGAAATAAAACCCTGTCACAGTTAGTTGGCACTGGCACGATTTTTTTTTAACATCTCAACTGCAGTAATAAAGACGGTAGGGGAGTTGGTGAAAACGAGAACTTGGTGCCAGCTGGGGGCTGTATGAAATCATTTCACTTCAAAACAAAGAACAGAAATAGGAGAAATTAAAATAGATGATCCCCAGCTCCCTGGCTTCCTCCTCTTCTTGGGCAAGAATCAAAGGAGAAAAAGCTCAGCAGTAAAAGCAGTCTCGAAGGACTGGTGTCGGGATGAGCAGCTGCCACAAAGACAGACACATCATTCACCCCTGGAAAATCTTGCTTGTGCTTCCTGCACGTGTGAGAGAGCCAGCTTGCTTTGCACACACACACACACAGAGAAGCAAAGTCAAGAGTTTGTGAGCTTGGGGCAAGCATCTCAGCCCTGGGCGTCACCGCAAGGTAGCTATGCTTGTAGCTTCTGGTTGCTCTCAGCTGAAACCTGCAGATAGACTGAGACCAAAGGTGCTAACTCAGAGTCCAGTAGAGTCCATCCGTCTATCAGTTTGAGGAGAGGGGAGATTGAAGGTCATCTCCCTTTTCTCTGAATTCATGTCATTCCTTGACTGCAGTTTTCTCGTGACGCGTGTACCAGTTGTTAGTCAATCGCCTTTCAGCTCCACACGCATCCCTTTTTGTCCTGTTTTGCCATCCTGCACCTGGACTCAGCTCCCTATGTTTCTCATTTGCCAGCCAGTTCAGCCTTACACTGAAGCAATAGAGGGCGCTGCAAAGTCGAAGGGAAAGAAAGGGCTGCTTTTGCTCCACAGGCTGTTTCTGGTGCAGTCGCATGGAAGTTGGTGTGCAGAGGGTCCTGGCGAGTGTTCACCGCGGTGGCGACGGCTCTCAGGGTCCTGCCTTTAGCACCTATAGCGTCCTGGTTCTTCACGACAGCGGCCGTGCTCAGTCTGCAACGGTGTGCGACTCATCTTGTGGCCCCTCCTCTCAGTTTCATATTTCCTCACTGATTTTCCCTCAGCCTGCGAAATGGCAGATGGTTGCTGCCTTCTGAATTTCTACCTCTGTTACACTTTACAGTTCTCTTCTCTTCTGCCTAGTTAACAGTTCTTTTACTTGATGCCCCACGTTCAGGTTATTAATGGGGTTTGTCTCTTTGGCCCCTAACAGATACATTTGAACACATCTGATGACTCGTGCAGCGCCGTTTGTATGTGCCCCTCAGAACTCCTTATGGAGCCTCTGCGCTCCTACAGGAGCGGCCTTCCAGCGGGAATATATTACATTGAGTATCTCAGGGAATTAATTTCCAGATCCTAGACTTCCCTGTATATACACTTTCCTAATAAGATCAGCCTGAGAACATGCCTGCAGGGAAGATCCCATGGGAAGGGTTCTTTTTCCCTGCTCATCTTGAACTTTAAAAAGGCATACTTCTTATTTCTCCCTGATTTTACAGTGCATTGTCTAGAGGTGTAATATGCTGTTTTGATTAATTTTGTTCTATTAATTTTAGCAATAACTCAATCCAGAAGAAAAAATTTTCAACATCTAAAGCCTTAAGATTACAGGAAATTAAGAAATCATTTTGATTTATATCTTACTCTTGTTACATAGAATAATGCTAGGATAATTAATAAGAGATTTTCAACCATGAAACACATTATGAAGGGTAAAATTGGAGAAATGGAATGGAAATGTGACTTTAAGGAGGGAAAAGAACATTAAGTATTCCTACTCTTAAAAGGTCATTCATGTGTTTAAAAATTTTGGATGATGGTAAATATTGCTATGGTATCTATAATTGTTTGGATACATATAAAAACATTCAACGATTTTTTGTTCTAGATTGTCAGTATTGACTACACGCTAGAATTACATTCTTTGTAACAATTTAGGCAAAAGAGAAACTTTATAAGTTAATAGAGAAAAATATATGAACATATATATATATATATATGAGAGAGAGATGATAAACTTTAGATTTCATCTTTGAAAAGTTCAAGAGAGTATGTAGTTTTCCAGAATTGTTTGAAGAGATACAAATATACGTGCCTCACTTATAATAAAACATGAATGGAGGAAGACTGGGTGAATGAATAAAGGAATGAATAAGTGAATCAGCAGTTGGAAGACAGAAGTCCCTCCTAGGATAAATAGGAACGACGTTCTGTATTTCTCTGCTCAGGCTGTTTTTCAGCTTCTCCACTTGGGGAAATACGCATATGGAAAAGGCCAGCATGGCCCTGATGTGGGGGCCCAGATCAGGAGCCAGCCCAAGTCCCTCCTTTGCCTTTGTTTTAGAATGACCTGTGACTGACTGAATGACTTGTAATGCATTTCCTTAAAGCCCAGTGTCTTGATTTTATTTTTTCATCCGAGCAGTGGATTTAGAAATTCCAAATGAGTGACAGTTGGAATATTCATTTTATCTTTTGGAGGGAAACACCTGTGGCTTAATAGAACAAAACATCTTAGAGAAAGAAGACGTGAGTTGATGTAATGGTTTGCTAGTAACTGGCTCCATGTTTGTCAAATGCCTTCAAGTCTTTGCACTTCAGTTTCCTTGTGTGTAAAAAGTGAATGGTGGTAACTGTGAGCCTTAGATGGAAGCGTGCATGTAAATGAGCTTTGCACATGGTAAACCACCAGTACATGTTGAAGCTAATGCCGAAACATCAGTTGGCAGTGAACCCTGCTATATCCACCTCTTCCTGCCCTAAGGGTTGCCTGTTAGTTTGCCGTGAACTAGGCTAGTTGGTCATTTAGGGCTGCACACTGCCCCAGGTCCTGATCACATCAGGGACCTTCCATCCTAAGGCAAGGATGTGGGACATTTGATGGCCACACGTGGATGTACTCCCCCTTCACTTCTATAGCTGCGGTTCTTGTAAGCTTCCCGCTATGTTTGGCATGTGTTTTCGTCCTTGCCTCAGGGGGAGACACATTTGCAGCTAGTTCATCTGTAGAATCTATGGAAGTGGTCACTGTCAAGTATTTCCATGTGTTATATAAAATGTAAAACACAGACACCATTGCTTCATGCCAGAGTGTTTTCTGAATCTGCTGTCTTGGGGGAGTGTACAGTACTGGCTGGTGTTCCAACCAACTGAATTACAAACTGAGCAGTGTGTGCACATGCACACACACACACACACACGCGCACACACACACATGCACACACACAAGATGATTTCTTTATTCATCTCTGGCACCAAACTAGTGATAGTTCACCTGGCATTTTGTCAACAGTGGAGATCAACTGAGAAATTTAAATGCTTGTGCCAAGTACCTAATAATAAAACCATAAGATTTCGTCTACTACTGAAACATTGGTGAGTAAAGGGACATGCCTGTGGCTGCAGAGTCGAATCAGGTTAAGTGGCATTAGAGCTGCTTCTACACTGGCGTCACCAGCTTTTAAAATCAGGACTGCTCACTGAGCTCTTCATACATTTACACTAATGGGAGTGATGAATTTTAAAATGAGTGTTTTGATGCTCTGTAGAGAGTAAACCCTCAAGCCGTATTTCTATAAAGATTAAGATCTTATTCCAGACCCCAATTAAACTAAGGGAAGCCATGATCTCGGAGAAACAGAGAGGAGGATCCAGTTCTTGCAGTGTGCCAGACACACACTTTTCTCAGATCTCATCTCACTCTCACGGCATCACTGTAGGTTGGGTGTCGTCCCTTCCATTTCACAGGTGAAAACACCGAGGTTCGGGGAAGTTAAATTCAGCACCGCAACATGAGTCCGTGTCTGTCTGAAACAAAGCATTCTTTCCCCTTCACGCCATTAACTCTGACCCTGGCTCAAAAAGGTGGACGCTCAAAAAACAGGGGCTGTGGAGGTAATGTTAGTGTTTATCTTCCCATAGACCCAAAGTGGCAGTTCTCAATCTAGGCTGCATGTTAAAAATCACCGTTGTTCCAGGGTTCACACTCCTGACTTGTAAGAGAGCTCTTAGAGCAGTATTTCTCAACTTTCAGATCACCTGGTGCTTTGTTCAAACAGATTTCTGGGCCCTACCTCCAGAGTTTCTGATCCTTTAAGCCGGGAGTTGGCCTGAGCATCTGCATTTTTAGTAAATTTCCTGGTGCTGCTGCAGGTCGCGGCCCTTTCTTTGTGAACTACTGTCTCAGGGCATTGTTTCTCAACGTGTAGTTCCTGCCCAGAGTATTTCAGTTCAGAATTACTTAGAAACTCAAAAGCAGGCTCAAATGCAGGATCAGTCTTGGGGGCTGGGCACTAGGGAATCTGTCTTTTAACCAAGTGTTCCAGGCGATTCTTCAGCTCACTGAAGTGTGAGAACAGTCATCCACTGGATTTTTAACCCCTGCCTCTTCTCAACACAACCTGGCTGTTAAATTCCATATAATTTTGAGTGAAAACCCCACAACTGGCCATTAGCGGATGTTGTGACTTGGCTTCTGGTTTATTTAAAATGCTCATAAGAGGTCTCTTAGTCATGCTTTATAAATAAAAACAACAACAACAAAAGAAAAACAGTGACTTTAAAAAAAAACACCTCTCAATTGTCCAGTTTCCACTTCTTCATCGGGGGAGAGAGGCCTGGCTGATGAGGCGTTGTTTCGTGCTTCCCCACATAAGTGGAATCAGGAGGAGAAAAGCACCCTTTGAAGAGTCTCCTCTCCTTTCTTCGCTCCTTCCTTATTTTACCTGCAGCTATTCAGTTTCACCAGCCCCGCTGAAAATGCAGCTCAGGCTCGGAGTTTAAAGAGGGTGGCCGCTGGGAGCTTGGATTTCAGCTGGGAAGCTGGGTCACCGCCGGCTTCCTCAGAGCTGGAAAACTCTGCGGAAAGTGCGCTCAGAGGTCGAGGGCCTGCAAGCCCGGCCCGGCGGATGTGCCCGAGGAGATGCAGGTGCTTCCCCGCCCCTGCCCCTCAGCTGTGCTCCAGGGGGAAGCCGGGCGGCCAAGAAGAGTATTTATAGCCTCCTCTGCCGGCTGGTTCCTGCCCCAGGACCCCAGCCTGCTGCTGCCCAGACGGGAAGGTCATCGGGCTAGGTGGAGGGGGCCCAGCTGGCCTCCCTGAAGAGTTGCAGACGTTAGTCCCCCGACACCTGAAGTTACAGACACAATGGGATCTCCAACAGGGAGAAACGAAGGGCATGGGAAAAGATGTCCCATTGTTCTTCCCTGGCTCCAAAAGAAGCCGTTTGCCCAAGAGAAGCCCACCACGGGGAGGCCCCGCCACCATCTGCAGAACTGGCTTACAATCATTCTTGCCAATAATCGGGGCAAGCAGGTCCATGAAGCCCCCTCAGCCCCCTCTTCTAATGCCCAGCCCTGGAAACCAGCGTCCTCTTCCAGATTCTTAACTCAAACCTGTCAGCAGGAACAATCGCCCTTTTTCTCTCACATCCTTGGTTTAGTTAGGCCTTTGAGTTACAAAGGACGGTGGAGGTAACACAGCGGTTGAGGTGATTACCTTGGGCCAGGTGGACAGCCCCGCTTACTCCTGTGACTTTGGGGTTTCGGAGGCGGGGCCGCTGTCCCCACTTGTGCCGAAGAGAATTAGGGAGCCCGTGAAATACCTTGTCAGTGTTTATGGGGCTGTGTTCTGCACACAGCTTCTCAGCACACAGCTTCTAGGTGAAATTGTTAGCTCTCCAAGGGAAAGCCAACAAAACAGCAAGTGTTCCAGAAGGGGTTTCACTTCCTAACTGGCAGCGAGCCAGAGATCAAAACCTATTACTCGGAGCCACAGGTGGAATTCCTGCAGGAGACACGGGCTGTCCTATTGCCCTGCCTGGGGTCACTTGCGTGGACCGCGCAGGAGTCCCTCTGTAGCCAAGTCAGGGACTCGTGGGCTGTTTTCTCCCTGAGCTTGACGAGCATCCTATCTCTACAAACAGGAGACCTGGAAGCCTTATGATGGGTGTAATTTCAGGAACCCTTCCTGAATGCAGAAGGCAATATATATTTTAGTTTTCCTTTTTTAAGAGGAAGTGGGTCAGAGTGGAATGACAGAGGTCGAGGCAGTTGAAGTCCGTGTAAGGGCTGGAGCCGGGCACATGGGAATGATAATAACCAACTGTTAGTTTGCACTTTCCAGTTGTCAGCACAGCGCTGAGCGCTTTCTGGATGGGATCCATTTAATCCTCCCAGTCACCTAAGGAGGCAGATGCAGCTGCACTCCCTCCTTTAGGGCAGAGGAGACTGAGGTCTAGCGAAGCCAGAGGGCTTGCTTTTTGTCCTGGATGAGGATGGCAGAGTTGGCATTCCAGCTCCCTCCCCAGGAGCCTGGGCCCTCTGAGACTCAGAGGCTGGTCTCCCCCAGGAACTCTTCTTGCTGCAGGCGTTCCCTAGCATCTCGCAGACAGGGAGGTGGGGCTCAGCGTCCCCCTGGGAGCCTGTTCTAGGCACAGCCTCTTGGGCCAGCCCAGGGCTCCTGGAGACCCCCCCTTATCCCATTCCTGCAGGTGCCCACACACCCTCCCACTTTCCACTGGGACGCTGACTCCTGGTCAGCTCCCTCTCTGAGGGAGCTGTGCAACTGGGGCGACTTTGGGGCACTCTGTGAATTAGATTCATGCTGGCTCATGTCTTTGGAAGTGTTTTGCTGACTCTTGGCTGCAGCGGGGTGGGGCAGGGAGAGGGAGCTGAAAGCAGAGAAGGCAGCTGGCAAATGCCTCCCCACGCCCTCCCCGGACCACCGTGGAGGTCGGTGGTGCTTTTCTGTTGTCCTCTGGGTTGTGCAGTTGCTCTTCTTCATTGGGTGCTGGTGGTGGGGACCGAACGTGCACAGTGTGGAAGGGGCATGGCTGCAGCTGGAGCTACACTGCATGGGACTGAAGATCTCTTCAGTCTGGGGGGATGACCACTTTGTATGCTTTTCATCAGGTGGCAGATAAGGCTGTAAGTTTCAGTAAGAGCTTCTCCTTTCTGGATTCCTCATGACTTTTCCATTTTCCGAGTCACCTAAATAAGATTGTCTTCCTTGTTGATTGTTATACCCCTGGGATTCAGCACAGCTCCTAGCATATGATGGGTGCTTAATTAATGCCCATCCACTTAATAGCCATCCATTAAGTGAATAGCTAGTTGAATCAGTGAATCCATGAACCGCTGATGTTGGCCCTAGATTCCCGAAGTTAACCAAAGAGCATGACACTAGCGTCTTCTCTGGGATGCCATTTTCAGAGATTTGGCACATGTGTCAGTTGCAAGAGCAAGAAGCAGTCACTGGAATTTAAAGTGCAGTTTATGGGAGGGGACACCTGTGAAAAATAAAACAGGAGGCAGCGGGGGGGGGTGGGTGGGGAAGAGCACTATGCTGATCTGACACGGCCAGAGGAAAGGGAGTGGTAGGCAGGAGTGTGAGGCCCAGTGGCTCCCCTGGCTGGAGGCAGGTCGGCTGACTGCAAGGCCTTCCCTGAAGCAGGATCTGGGTGCTGCACCTCCATGCAGTCAGGAGAAGGGTGCAGAGGTGATCTGGGCGTGACGGTGCTGATTGCTTTTCCTTCTCCGGGCCATGTCCTCTCATCCTGTGTGTCTTCCATCAGGGCCACCCCTGCCTCCCTCGCCTCTGCACCTTCTTTCTCTCCATCACCTCTGTCTCCACCTTGGGAGGCCTGGTGGCCTAGGACACAGTGGGCCTCTCTCAGCATTGTCACAGTCTCTCTCTGGCTGGTTTCTAATGACGCAAACTCAACAAGCTCAAGCCTCTCTGGAGTGTATTCCTTTCCAGGACAATATTCTCTCCTACGTTTCCAACTCTGTCGTGGGCACTGTCAGGTCCTGCAGCTGAAAACCTAGCACTATCTTCCACTCCACTCTTGGCTCTCCTCCTGATGCCTCCGACACCCCATCCACCTCCTCCAGTCCCACCGCTTGAGAAAGAGCTCTTCAGAGCTCTACTCCTGACCTGTAGGCACCTGCGGCAGGCCGGGCCGGAGCCTGGTGGGGCTGGATCAGACATCCAGAGCCCATCAGCACAGGGCAGACAACATCCTTGTTTTAGGCAGAGTGTCTGGTTCTCAGGGTCTGAGTAAACAACCAAAATGAGGAGGTCTTTGTTATCAGCAGGGGGAAAAGCCCGTTTGTTCTGTTGAGTCCTTGCATCCTGGCCATTGGTGCACTGAGGAAACAATCCTGTTTATTTAAGGTAGATTGCTTTCCCTTGAAAAGCACTGGTTCTAACTCCAAACCTTTCAACTGTGTTGTGAGTACAAAGTGGGGTGTTAGGTACTTCCTCTCTTTGCAGTCTCTTTACCCATCATGCTTAGAGTGGCTGCCATAGTCTTTTTCCTTTCCTTTCTTCATTCATTCATTCATCTGCAGACAGTTGTTGGGAGAGAGTCACATGAGTTTGCAGTTATGGCCATGGGCTCTGCAGGCAGCCTGCCTGCACTCAAAGCCCAGCCCAGCCACTGCCTGGGAGCATAGTCGATTCAGTATCACCTCTCCCCACCCCAGTTTCCTCATCTGTAAAGGAGTGTAGTTAGAACATCCATCTCAGAGGTTCGTGAGGATTAAAAGAGTTAAACAGTCTGTACCCGGCACATGGAAAGGAAGTTAAAAGGGTTCTGGATCCGCAACATCAAATCCCTGCTGTAAAGGCAGTGTGGGTGGAGGCGGAAGGAGCTGGGTGCAGACAGGACGAAGGCTGGTGTGAGCTCTGGCTGGGAAACGTAGAACTTATCCTTCTGCGATGCTTTTGTGTTAGGGGGCTACTAGAACAATGAAAACTGTATTGTTTTTTAAATTATTTATAGACTAGAAAATTAGTTTCAACATAGTGCTCAACAGTAAATAGTGCTGTTCGAAAGTGATTGTATGAATAGAATTCTTTTTAAAAGAGACCGCTGCTCATGTGTGCAAACCAACATTTTTAAATAAATAATTTTATACAGATTAAGAAAATATAAGCAAAATACAATTCAGGCATACCTTGTTTCATGGCTTTGTTGTGCTTTATTGTGCTTCCCAGATACTGCCTTTTCTTTTTTTTTTCCCCCCAACACAAAATGAAGTTTTGTGGCAACCCTGTGGCAAGCAAGTCTGTTCAGCACCATTTTTCCAACAGCGTTCGCTCACTTTGTGTCTCTGTGTTACATTTTGGTAACTCTGGAAGTATTTTAAACCTTTTCATTTTTATTATATTTGTTGTGATGATCTGTGATCAGTGATCTTTGATGCTACTATTGTAATTGTTTGGGGCGCCATGGACCTCGCCCATGTAAGACCATGAGCCCCACAAATACTGAGTGTTTTCTGACTGCTTCACTGACCAGCCATTTCCCTTTCTCTCTCCCACTCTTTCACCCTCCCTAGTCCCTGAGACACAGCAATTTTGAAATTAAGCCAGTTAATAACCCGCCAATGACCTCTAGGTGTTCAAGTGAAAGGAAGAGTCACATATTTCTCACTTTAAATCAAAAGTTGGAAATGAGGGAATTCCCTGGCTTTCACTACCAAGAGCACTGGTTCGATCCCTGTTCGGGGAACTATTATCCCACAAGCGGCACAGTGTGTCCAAAAAGCCTAGAAACGATTATACCTAGTGAGGAGGGTGTGTTGAAAGCCAAGACAGGCTGAAAACCAGGCCTCTTGTACCAGTTAGCCAAGTAGTGAATACAAAGGAAAAGGTTTTGAAGGAAACTAAAAGTGCTACTCCAGTGAACACATAAATGACAAGAAAGGGAGACAGCATTATTCCTGATATGGAGACAGTTTCAGTGGTCTAGACAGAAGGTCATGGGGCTTCCCTGGTGGCTCAGTGGTGAAGAGCCCGCCTGCCAATGTAGGAGATGTAGATTCCATCCCTGGGTTGAGAAGATCCCCTGGAGGAGGAAATGGCAACCCACTCCAGTATTCTTGCATGGGAAACCCCATGAACAGAGGAACCTGGCGGGCGACAGTCCATAGCGTCGCAAAGAGTCGGACATGACTTAGTGGCTAAACAACAATAGAAGATCCTACCGGCCACAACATTCCCTTAAACCAAAGACTAATCCAAACAAGGCTCATCCATTCTTTGAAGGCTGAGAGAGGTGAGGAAGCTGCAGAAGAAAAGTTGGAAGCTAGTGGACGGTTGGTTCATGAGGTTTGAGGAAAGAAACCATCTTCATAAAATCAGAGGGCAAGGTGAAGCAGCAAGTGCGGATGTAAGAGCTTCAGCACATTATCCAGGAGATCTCATTAAGATTGTTAACTAGGGCAGCCACTCTAAACAACAGATTTTCAATGTAGACAAAGCAGCCTTATTTTGGAAGAAGATAACCCGCTAAGTCTTTCATAGCTTGAGAAAAGTCAATGCCTGGCTCCAAAGCTTCAAAGGACAGCAGGACTCGCCTGTTTCGGGTTAATGCAGCTGGAGAGCTCAGGTTGGAAGCCAGCGCCCAGTCACCATTCTGAAGATCCCAGGGCCCTTGCAGATTATGGTTCCTCTATTCTGCCTGTGTTCTGTAAATGGAACAACAAAGTCGGGGTAACAGCACATCTGTTTACAACATGGTTTACTGAATATTTTAAGGACACTCTTGAGACCTACCATTCAGAAAACAACATTCTTTTCAAAATAGTACTGCTCAGTGACAACACACCTGGTCACCCAAGAGCCCTGATGGCGATGTACAGTGAGATGAATGTTTTCATGCCTGCTAAAACAAGATACTCGTTCTGCAGCCCATGGGCCAAGGAGTAATTTCAACTTTCACGTCTTATTATTTAAAAAACACATTTCACAATGCTGTAGCTGCCATAGATAGCAATGGCTCTGATGGATCTGGGCAAAAAATAGGGAAAACTTCCTAGAAAGGCTTTACCATCCTAGATGCCATTTATGAACATTTGTGATTCATGAGAAAGGTTGATATATCAATATTAACAGGAGTATGGAAGAAGTTAATTCCAACCCTCATGGATGACTTGAAGGGGGTTCAAGACCTCAGGAGGAAGTAACTTCAGATGTGAAGGAAAATGGCAAGAGAACTAGAGTTAGAAGCCTGAAGACATGCCTGCATTGCTGCAATCTCGTGATAAAACTTTAATGGATAAGGAGTTGCTGCTTATGGATGAGCCAAGAAAGTGATTTCTTGAGATGTAAACCACTTCTAATGAAGATGCTTTGTTGAAATGACAACAAAGGATTTAGAATATTAGGTAAACTTAGTTATTAAAGCAGTGGCAGTTTGAGAGGACTGACTCCAGTTTTGAAAGGAGTCCTACTGTGGGTAGATCCTGTCAAACAGCGTCGCATGCTACAGAGAAAACATTCATGGAAGGAAGAGTCAATTGATGCTGCAAACTTCATTGTTCTCTTGTTTTACGAAATTGCCAAAAAAGCAACAACAAAACAAAACAAAATAAAAGAAGAAATTACCACAGCCACCCCAATCTTCACCAACCATCACTCTGATCAGTCAGCAGCCACCAACACTGAGGCAAGACCATCCACCAGCAACAAGATTATTACTTGCTGAAGGTTTAGGTGATAGCATTTTTCTTTTTTTTTAGCAATAAAGTCTTTTTGAATTAAGGTATATGTGTTATTTTTTAGATACATTGCTCTTACCCACTTAATAGACACAGCAGAGTGTAAACATACTTTTACATGTACTGGGAAACCAAAAAATTAGTATGACTCGCTTTCCTGTGATATACACTTGGTTGAGGTGGTCAGGAACCAAACCTGCAATATTTCTGAGTTATGCCTATAATACTGGGTTTCCTAAATATTTTTATTTATTTATTTGGCTGCACCCGATCGTAGCTGTGGCATGAGGAATCTTGTTCCCTGACCAGGAATTGAGCCCTGCCCCTCAACCACCAGGGAAGTCCCTATGCCTGTAATACTGAGCATTATTGTCTATAAATACACATTCACAACTTTAATCAATTTTCAGTCATATTTGTTTGCATTGAGGTAAGTTCCTGACACTGTTGAAGAATGTATTTGTTTCCATCTTTTTATTTTTAATTTTTAAACTAAAATTTACCATTGTATCATTTTCAGTTGCATTACATGATTAGTAAACTTGAAACTGACCTTTCTCTGTGAACCCAAGTATTTTTAACTGAGAAAATACTCTCTCTGGAGTTGCTGAATTATTATTATTTTTTTTTTTGGAGTTGCTGAATTATTTAGTAAGCTCAGAGCTAATGCAGCTAAATAGAGGTTCTAATGTTTGATTGATTCTAATGTTTTCAAATTGGACTGTGTTAATATTTCAGCCAAAATAACTTCCCCCATTCAGAGCACCTTTATTCAATGAATACTTTTACCAGGCACAAATTGTCAAATAATTTCTCACTATTTATGATGCTTTTGAATATTTCACTAAAGTTAGATGTTGTAAAATTGCAGGCCTTTGCAATTACATTTCACTTCAATAAAGAATATAAATTGATCCAATTAAAAATAAGAGCTTCGTCAAAAGATCCTTCCTACAAGTCAAGGTATTATATACCTCTGAGCTCCACACTTTAATTTCTTCATTTCTTTCCTTGCTTTGGTAGAGACAGTTTGAATGTGTCCCTGGGTAAGCTTGTTTTAGATCATTATAATTCATAAAGAGCTTTACAACCTGAATTTTATTGTGCTCCATTTATTGAATAATTTATTAAAATATTCCAATTGATTTTCATTAAAATGCAACCTGCATTTAATGAACAATTCCAAAATAATTCTCTAGTTTTCTAGGGCACGTAGGTTGATTTACAAAATAGTCATTCAAAGGCTCAAACATTTCTGAAATCAGCTTCCTGATGGGCAACAGAGAAAGTGAGAAAATGTGCACTGCCAAGCTGACGTTTTTATTGTTATTGTTGATGCAAGGGCTTTGTTTTGAGAGGAGTGACTGGATGCTTAATATAAGCTCTATCAGAAGAATTTTGTACTTTGGTTACTTTGTTTACATATAAAAACATTTGTAACTTTCGACAACCACAGTGTCTATTTCCTTTGGTGGAATATCACAGTTCTTTGGAGACAATCATGGATTGTGCTCAAGTACAGTTTTCCAAGTACATTCTGCTCTGCAGCTTTCTTAATTTGTTATGTTAAGAACATTATTTTTCCACGAACGTCACTTTCACTCTCCACTTTCATGCATTGGAGAAGGAAATGGCAACCCACTCCAGTGTTCTTGCCTGGAGAATCCCAGGGATGAGGGAGCCTGGTGAGCTGCCATCTATGGGGTCGCACAGAGTCGGACACGACTGAAGTGACTTAGCCCCAGCAAGCTTTCCTTAAATTTGTATTCTTATTATTACTATAAAACACATCTTATCTTCAGTCACACTTTTGAACTGAATTTATAACAGTAAAACAACGTCAGCTGTTTTACCTGAAAATAAACTGCAGACAGTTTTACTTTGATTTCATGAACTGTATGGGGGAAAAAATCACACCAGAGTTGGAATTCACTGATTTTCCATTTGAAGTATCTGAAGACTCTAATATGAAAAGGATTTTGTGCAACTGTTTGGCAATTCTTTTACTAATGTCACCAACACACACACAGCTGTTGGTTCACTTTTTGCTTATACAGACTTGGAATAAAAATGGGCAAAGTTAATTGAGAGGAGTAGTTTGATCTAAATGAAAAGTCATGCTTCACTGGTAAACACACCTTCTGCAGCTGCTCTTGTGAAATTTTTGTTTGGGAGCACAGCCTTCCTAAAATAGTTCTAACTTTTAAAGTAGAGGCTGGAACTTCTTCAGTAGACTTGTATTTGGTTTTTGTGTGGCCCATGATGTTACTGGTATCTGGTTCAGTTCAGTTCAGTTCAGTCGCTCAGTCCTGTCCCACTCTTTGCGACCCCATGAATCTCAGCACACCAGGCTTCCCTGTCCATCACCAACTCCCGGAGTTCACTCAGACTCACGTCCATCGAGTCAGTGATGCCATCCAGCCATCTCATCCTCTGTCGTCCCCTTCTCCTCCTGCCCCCAATCCCTCCCAGCATCAGAGTCTTTTCCAATGAGTCAACTCTTCACATGAGGTGGCCAAAGTATTGGAGTTTCAGTTTTAGCATCAGTCCTTCCAATGAACACCCAGGACTGATCTCCTTTAGGATGGACTGGTTGGATCTCCTTGCAGTCCAAGGGACTCTCAAGAGTCTTCTCCAACACCACAGTTCAAAAGCATCAATTCTTTGGCGCTCAGCTTTCTTCACAGTCCAACTCTTACATACATACATGACCACTGGAAAAACCATAGCCTTGACTAGAGGGACCTTTGTTGGCAAAGTAATGTCTCTGCTTTTGAATATGCTATCTAGGTTGGTCATAACTTTTCTTCCAAGGAGCAAGCGTCTTTTAATTTCATGGCTGCAATCACCATCTGCAATGATTTTGGAGCCCAAAAAATAAAGTCTGCCACTGTTGCCCCATGTATTTGCCATGAAGTGATGGAACCAGATGCCATGATCTTTGTTTTCTGAATGTTTAGCTTGAAGCCAACTTTTTAACTCTCCTCTTTCACTTTCATCAAGAGGCTTTTTGTTCCTCTTCATTTTCTGCCATAAGGGTGGTGTCATCTGCATATCTGAGGTTATTGATATTTCTCCCGGCAATCTTGATTCCAACTTGTGCTTCTTCCAGCCCAGCGTTTCTCATGATGTACTCTGCTGCTGCTGCTGCTGCTAAGTCACTTCAGTCGTGTTCAACTCTGTGCGACCCCATAGACAGCAGCCCACCAGGCTCCCCCATCCCTGGGATTCTCCAGGCAAGAACACTGGAGTGGGTTGCCATTTCCTTCTCCAATGCATGAAAGTGAAAAGTGAAAATGAAGTCGCTCAGTCGTATCCGACTCTTAGTGACCCCACGGACTGTAGCCCACCAGGCTCCTCCATCCATGGGATTTTCCAGGCAAGAGTACTGGAGTGGGGTGCCATTGCATATAAGTTAAATAAGCAGAGTGACAATATACAGCCTTGATGTACTCCTTTTCCTATTTGGAACCAATCCGTTGTTCCATGTCCAGTTCTAACTGTTGCTTCCTGACCTGCATATAGGTTTCTCAAGAGGCAGGTCAGGTGGTCTGGTATTCCCATCTCTTTCAGAATTTTCCAAAGTTTATTATGGTGGTGGGTAGTAAATATTATCAATGATATTGTACAAGTTGCATATTCATCAGTTCTCTTGATACATGAAAATTCAGTACTTAAATTTAACATGCACATTTTTTGTTGACTTGCTGCTGAAAACATTTATTGCCAAATTTTGTAAAGTGTTACCAAATAGTAAAATAAATAGTTGTAATTTTATCCATATTTAAAGGAAAATCCCTCTACAGCAAGAATATTCAGATTACTTGTTGTACTCTTTACTGTAGCACTGCTCAGTCTCTAATTCCTGTGTGTTTCTCACAAGAGCCTAACATATTTCTTTTATTTTCCAAAGACTGCACTGACTGAAGGCCTGGTGGCTTTGTGCGTCTTTCAGGCCCCTGCACTGGCCAGCACACACCTGGTGGGTGCACCAGATGGCTGGCAGGAGCCGTGGTGCCCAATAGTTCACCCCCAGCTTTCCAAGACCAGGAAGAGTTATATACATGCTTCATTTTATCAGCAGTAAGCGCCCCGTGTGTTGTCCTTGAAAAGGAGATGTTAGTTTTCACCTGTTCTCGTTTTCATCTAGGAAAGCTCAGGAAAAGAGACAGTTTATGGCTCATCATCTTTCAGGTCTCAGCATGTATTAGAGTAAGAACCCTATTTACTGCCTGTGGACCTTACGTCCTTGCAGGAAGTTGGAAAGACAAAGTGGACACCCACCAAACTCTCCCTCCCCAACACGTGCCTGTGTGCTCAGTCACTCAGTCATGTCTGTGACTCTTTGCAACTCCATGGACTGTAGCTGCCAGGGTATATCCCAGCAACCCACTGGAGTGGGTTGCTGTTTTCTCTTCCAGGGGATCTTCCCAACCCAGAGATCAACCCCACTTGTCCCTTGCGTTTCCTGAAATCAGCAGAAGGATGGTTCACATGAGTGCCACTAGAGCCGCATCCTCCCCAGCACGTTTTAATGCAGTCATCACCAACAGTAGTTTACAGAAAAATAGAGCATCTAGGACAAATGCCAAAAACTACACGGGACACCAAGCGTGAACTGGGGCTGTCTGGGTGAACTGGGGTATGTTACCTCACTGGCTACAGGGGCTATCATCATAGCATCCCTTTGTGAAAAACCCCCAACAGCAAGGGCAGTCAGGAAATACCTGAGCAGAATATTAAGATAGGTTGAAAATTGTCAAAGTATGAAAAGCAGGGTTTTTTTTTTAAGTTGTTTGTAAGGATTTTATTTATCTCAGTTGTCACAAAAACCCTATGGGTGGGCCATATTACTCTGATTTTGTGGCTGCTGTTGTTCAGTCACTCAGTTGTGTCCAACTCTTAGCTACCCTGTGGACCGCCAGGCTCCTCTGTCCATGAGATTCTCCCAGCGGAAATACTGGAGTGGGTTGCCATTTCCTTCTCCAACTCTCATTTTACATGTGGGGAAATCAGGGCTTAGAGGGGGTTAAGGAATTTGGCTGAGGTCCCCCAGCTATGACTTGGAGAAGCTGGGATGCAAGCAGAGGTCTGTGACTCCAGCGCTGAGGGGCCCGGTAGGTTCTGCATATACAGTGGCTCGGTGTTAGAGATGGTGAGCAGATTGGGAAAGGACTTCATGTTGGCAAAAACTGGGGTGGGGTTGTCTGATGAGGATGCTGCTGAAGATGGGTGGAGGGCAGGTTGTAACGGGCCTGGGAGGCCAGGCTAACTTGAATTAAGTCCTGAGAGTTGCGGAAAGCCCACCGTGAAACTCCCATTGCCCATAAAGACTGGTGACTGCAGTCTTCACCCACCCTCTCCCTTCCTCTCCACTTCTTTACCGGTGTTTACCGTGTGTGTGTGTTAGTCACTCAGTCGTGTCTGACTCTTTGCGACCCCATGGACTGTATGTAGCACTCCAGGCTCCTCTGTCTATGGCATTTTCCAGGCAAAAATACTAGAATGGGTAGCCATTCCTTTCTCCAAGGGGGTTTCCCAACCCGGGGATTGAACCCATGTCTCCTGCATTGCGGGCAGATTCTTTCCCTTCTGAGCCAGCAGGAAAGCCCACAGTTGTAACTGTGGCTAAGTTAAATACTTCCAGTGCTTTACTGGATACTGTCTTGTATAGTTTTCTCACTGTTGTATGTGTGAGTTTGGTCTTTTCATGCAAAAATCTCAACTTCTTTAAGGCAGAGATTGATGTTGCTGTAGATCTCTTAATAATTCCTGCTTGGTGCTGAGCACACAAGAAACGTTCAAAAAGACATTTCTTGATGGAAGGAGGGTTGTCAGTGAATGGGTTTTGGATTGCATTCTGTTGATTAATATCGCAATTTTTTAGAACTTTGACTTGAGTTTGAACCTGCTTTAGTTCTGCTTTTTTACACTCAGCTGCTTGGTGTTGTTCCGCAGCTCCCCCCATCCACCCCTGAAGACTTCTCTTTGGTTCTTTGTGCCTGGGGCTTCTGTTTTAGGTGCTTAACCTTGCTTCATGGTTACACTTCCTACCTCCTTTTCTGCTCCAACTGAGTAACAGGTTCATTTTCTTCTAGACATTCAAGGTCGGATGAGTCCAGGTGGGCAGACAGTTGATTTATTAATACCTTGTTGACCAGGCCCGTTGGTGGGTTACTTGATTTTAGTCTCGACTGATTAATCTTCACTGCTTTTGGTAAATCTAGTCAGATCTAAATAGGACTAGAATTCTGGAACTGTGATATGCAGATTGGAAATTGCCAGCCACAGGTGACTATTTAAATTAATTAAAATTAGATAAAATTAGATAAAATTTAAATTTCTGTTCCTCAGTCACACTAGTCACATTTCAAGAGCTCAGTAGCCACAGGTGGCGAGCAGCTACCCTATTAATAAGGATTTAGAATCTTTGCATCCTTCCAGAAACTACAAGGCAGTCGATTGTAGGCAGGAGTATTGGATTAGTTAACAAATCCTGGGCCACCTCTGAGCACTATAAAATGAAGCTTTGATAACTGATTCTTCCTCTGGCTGATTAATAATTTAATATAATATTAGTAAAATATATAATTATTAATATAATATTAATTTAATATAAAATTAATATAATATTAGGATTCCTATGGATAAAATGACTTCAGAGTACTTAAATAGCCCTTTGTTTAAGTGTCTATGAATTGGAGAAGGCAGTGGCACCCCACTCCAGTATTCTTGCCTGGAAAATCCCATGGACGGAGGAGCCTGGTAGGCTTCAGTTCATGGGGTCATGAAGAGTCAGACATGACTGAGCGACTTCAGTTTTACTTTTCACTTTCATGCACTGGAGAAGGAAACAGCAACCCACTCCAGTGTTCTTGCCTGGAGAATCCCAGGGATGGCAGAGCCTGGTGGGTTGCCATCTATGGGGTCGCACAGAGTCGGACACGACTGAAGCGACTTAGCATAGCATAGCATGACTTCCAACAAATCTGTGAGCTGTGAGTTCTTCCAGAACAGGGGAGGTGTGTTAGCTTTCCATCTCCCAGGCTTGAATTTGTGTTTGGTGCAGAAAGGACTCAAAAAAAAATATCGGGATAATGACTAAATAAATGCTTGGAAACATCATTTCATTTCCTCTTATTGCTGATTATAACTATTAGGCTCACAAATTATGTTCTGAAATATACCTTTTTTTTTTAACCTATTCTTTTTTTTTATGCTGTATAATCTGAGAACATGAAAGAAAGAAAAAGTTCAGAAATGAAATACAAATTCATTTGAATGAAAATATGAGAAATCTCTGTTGGGGGGACACAGAAGGAAAGGCTCCCGGGGGCCCACGTGGGGTCAGTGGAGGCCTTACTCTGGGGGTGGCGTGGCCCTAGTCGCCTTTCTTGTGGAGTTGGCAGGAGCTGACATGGGGCATCCTGACTTTGGAGGCTGCAGGTGGCCTGTCCCTGGGTCAAGGAAGGCAGCACAGACTGTGGAAAGTCAGCTTCCTAGCCCTTTCCTTCCCTGGAGGGGCCGCTGCCAGGGCCCTGTGATGCTTATCTGTTCTCTGCAGATCTGTGGAGTGAGGTCATCCAGGAAGTTGAATCCCTTTGATACAATTATCTCTGTGTCCTTGGCTCTTTGGAGAATGACCAGTGACCCCCATGCTTCTTACGTGGTCGGAACAGCTGTTGTGGGGTGGGATGCCAGGTGGAAGGCCCTGTGTGTATGTGTGTCCTTCCCCAGCTGTCAGGATGTAGGCCAGTGAACGGAGGTGGGCTCCCCCAGGAAAGCACGCTCATGCTGCAACAGAGGAGACAAGAGGGGAGAGGAGAACTTAATGGGTGGTGGAGAATCTGTCTCTCTGTCTGTCTCTTTCTCTCTCTGTCACACACACACACATACGTGCATATAGACCTACATTCACCATGACAAAGCCCAGAAGTGTTTCCTCTTCAATTTGTCTCAGTTGACAACCAGTTAGGCCAGTTCTAAGGGCTCACTCTTCCTGAAGGGGTAGGGGTGGGTGACTTTTGGGAATGAGATTTCTCCACAGCCCTGAGCCCATCTTTTGCTGTACTCCCTCTTGTATCTGGATACCTTCTCTACTCAGTAGGAATCCTGCGTAACAGACCCCAGATCCTCACAACTGGTGCCCCCCTCCCTCTCACTGGCTCAGCCTCACCTGTGCTTGACTTGTCCACACCAGAAATAACTCGTTTGGGTCTTTCTCTATTCTGAGGCTCCCTTCGCTCCCGCTGCTCCTGTTTTTCTGTCTTTCATCCCTGGTTGATCACTGACGTGTGCTCTGAGCCATCCGACGGCGTTTGTTGGCAGAAACAGCAGGTCTGACGGTTTAAGCACTTTTCTGTCTGAGCCCATGAAGTAACCTGAAGTCCTTAGCATTCAGGGAGTTAGAGAGCATTTCTCTAGAAAGAGACAAAACTCCCATTGTGTGTATGCAAGTATTATTCATATCATATGTAATCCATAGCGAGTAACAAGCTAGAATAGTGAATTGTCGGCTGGAGACCATGAGGGACAGTTTCCTGCTTCCCATTAGTGGAGTGGGGGAGGGGGGCAAGAGCTGTGGGTGTTTGCGGTTCGGTCCTCCCTTCCTCTTGGGAGTGTTTTCCCAGTCTTCACTCAGATGCTGTGGTAACCAAGGCCGGGGAAGGAAACACATGACTGCACTCCAGGGTTTAGTGGAGGGGCTGCTTACAGTTGGGGTGGGCTGGGGGCAGGGGAGCACTAGGTGGCAGGTAACAGTGGGAGCTGTTACCACCGGGGAGGAGCGGGGGGAAGGAGCTGGGGGTGAGGGAGGGAGCAGCTAGAGCTGGAAGGGTGGGGGGCGCCCTCCAGGGGATGTCCCACCAGAGGAGCACAGCCTCTGTTAGAACCACAGCACAGCAGGGAGCGAGCTGGGGGACAGTCACTCCTGCCCTGTTCGCCTCCCACCTTCAGATCTTCTGCTGGTGTTCTGGGGTCAAATCCAACTAGAAGCCAGGGAGCAGGACAGCTGGGGTGGTACATTGTGAAAGGGGTGCCCCGAGGGCACAGAGCAGAGCAGAGAGTGAAGCAGGGCCCAGGCATCGTGCCTCCTCCAGCAGCCCCTGTGCTCTGGGAGAGGAGCCTCCACCCCCAAACACATCTCCTCGGACTCTGTCAGCTAATCCCCAGCCAGAAGATCCACCCCTGGTCACAGTGCCTAGTTCAGGACACACCACCCAATTTAGGCCAATGAGCCAAAATTTTTTTCTCTAGAGACTTTTAGAAAAGAAGACGCTTCATTTTTAAGAGAGCTACTGGGAGAGAGTTTTCCCTTTCTACTAGACATAAACAAGGGAACACATAGCCCCTATAGCTGCTTCCAGCCAGTTTGCAAACATGCAGACAGTCAGCTTTAAGGATGAAGCAGGTACTGCTGGAGACAGGATGAGAAGAAACTGTGACTCTGGTGCCATGATTTGGCTCCCAAAACTCACCCTATGACTACTTGTTAATCACTGAGCCAGTACCATCTTTTTAGTGCTTACGTCAGCTTGGGGTTTCTGTTACTTGCAACCAAAAGCATCTTATCAAAGCCACTAGTGTTGGGCCCGGAACCAGAGAATATTCTTCTAGTCGGTGCATTGCAGAAGGGGAAGCACCGCAGGGCCAGACAAGCTGTAGTTTGCTAGCAAAAACTGTAGCATGCATGAGAGGGAGGGTAAGAACAAGACCAAGTCCAGAACGCCTGGGGCAAGCTGGAATCATGGAGTCAAGGGTTCATGTTCGGTACAGACAAGACTGAGTAAAGTACAGGTCAGGAGTGATGGGGAATGCCCAGGCACGGTGGTGAGTGTGTCTGTCTGACTGGCTTAGAAGGCCTGGGGCAGGCTGCACAGACGGTTTGGAATGAGGTCATCACCTTTAAGCAGGAGGACATGGCTGTCTCCAGGTTTCTTGAGAATATTTGGCTGGTTGCATTCTCAGCATGACCCATCATGACTCTTTAGGGAGTAAGCCTTTGGACCCATCCCATGGTTTCCGTCAGGCCAGCCAGGGGCAGAGAAAGGATGAGGAAGGCTTCCCTGGCTGGCCCTTGCTTGGCTGCTGCAGGCAGCAATACAAAATATTCTTCCACCACATCTTCCTTTGTTTGGGATTTTAATAGTTCCTCTCCATTTTAAGATGAAAGATGTGTTCTCCTGGCAGTTCTGTTGGTGAATAGGAGGCTGATGGTAATAGTTAGAGTTATATTTATTGAGCACTTAATGTGTCTTTATATATGTCTGGCTCTCATCCCAGCACTTTATTTATTTATTTATTTAGGTGTTAAAGAGATGATAGGATTTAATTGGACATAATTGATATTATTAGTGTATTAAAGTTGTATGGCACTGGTGCACACAGATCATCTCTTCAAACACATCCAGAAGGTTCATGCACACTTTATTCAGATTTATGAATTTTAGAGTCACCCTTTCTTTATAAATAATGGAGCATTTATATATTCATTACTAGTCCTAAATCTTTTTCTTTTTTTCCCTATGCTTTTAATCCAAGCACTTTATATGCATTAACTCATTTAATCTTTACCATATCCTTTGAGATAGTTGCTATTATTTTTCCCAAGAGGAAGATGAGGGAAATGAGACATCACATGAGTTGAATTTTAAGTGTGTTGGGAAGGGTTTTAGTCATTTGGTTCACCCTCTATATAAAAATTTGAAATGTTGTCTACACATAAGATAATTTAAATATGTGTATATGGTATAAAGAATAATACAACAAATTCACATATGAATGTGAGAAGTGGTTTGAGCCACAGCCAGTTTGAGAAGTGGTACTTGAAAGTGCTGTGTGTCACTCCCTAATCCAGAAGCTCACACCCTCTCATTTGTGTGGTTTTATTGCCTATAGACCCGTCCAGCCTGTGTCAGGCCTTTTAACCCCATCAAACACACTTAAAATCTCAATACATCGTTTACAGTTGTAAGCTTTTGAACTTCATATACCTGATATTATTCTGTATGTAGTATTCTAAATTACGCAATGTGATGTGAGATTTATCCATGTTGATGCAGGTAACTGTTGACTCAGTTTTCACTGATCTGTGATATCTCTTCTTATGAATATACTGTACTTTAGTTTTGCTGCTGTGACTGGACATTGGGCAGGGGGTTCTTACTGTTTAACTTTGCTACTGGGTCCACTCCCATACTGTCTCTTGGTGCCCACAGGCCAGAGTTTCTCCAGGGTATAAATCTAGGAGTAGCTGGCTCATTTGTAGGGCATGCACAGCCTTGAGTGCCCTAGTTGATGACTAGGAAGTATTTGTGTCAGTTTGTACTCCCACAAGCAGTGTAGAAGGGTTTTCATTATACCACAATCTTGCTTACTCTTGGTATTGGCAGATTAAAGCATTTTTTTCCCTGAGTATGCTAGAAAGTATAATTGCATTTATTTGCTTCAAATCCATACTCAAGTAAGACTCATAGATTACAATTGTTTGATATAACTCTGGAGTCTTTCTTGGGATATAGATTTCCTCTCTGTCTTTCATCTTGTTCTTTACAGTGTCTTTGTTGAAGAAATCAGGTCATTTATTCTGTATAGTTTCCACAGTCTGGTTTTTGCTGATTGCATTCCAATGTGTCAATCAGCATGATTCACAGAAGCCTCTATTTCCTGTAAATTGGTGGTAAGATTTAGAGAGCTGTTCACATTTAGCTTTAATTTTTTTGACAAGAATGCATCAGGCAGTGTATTGTACTTCCATCCATCAGACAGCATATATTAATAATATCCAGTTACCTGTTTTTTTTTAAATGATGTTAACAACAGCCATTCATGATTATTACCTAGATTTATTATTTAATTATGGTGTTGAAGTATTAAAATCATATTGCTCCCACTTCATTTATTAGTTGCTGCTGCTGCTAAGTCACTTCAGTCATGTCCGACCCTCAGAGACCCCATGGACTGCAGCCCACCAGGCTCCTCCATCCATGGGATTTTCCGCAAGAGTACTGGAGTGGGGTGCCATTGCCTTCTCCTCATTTATTGGTTAGGATACTTCTATAAAGAAAGCCTTCTCCTCATCAACAATTGGCATTCCAAGATACAGTTTTGTAAGTAGATTCAGTTTGCTTGATTTGGTCCTTTTATTTACTAGTTTTCAAAGGGACACACTGATACCCTGTGTCCTCTAGATATGACCAATGAATTTTGAAATTTATTATTACATTTAAAATATATTTGATATTTTAATCCATTGCAGCTATTAAATCTATTGATGCCCAATTGTTCCACCTTTGGCTATTGGGAGCCTATTTAAGTTGGTTTGTATATCCTTTTGACCCATCTGTAATATTTTCCAAATGCTTCTTAATTTTCTGGTGTGAAAAGAAGTGCTAGATTCTTTTTTATACATTTTATGTTACAGACTTGGAATCAGCCATTTCTCCAGAATTCTGGGAAATGATATTAATGTTTAAAGTAACAATCTGGGTGCTAGGGCTTGTTATTTGCTTATTGTTAACCAGGCCACAAGTCTAGAAGTCATGTTTGAGCCTTTCTCTCGCAACCCACTTCCAATCAATATGGAAATCCTTTCCTTTCCAGAGTCTGGCCATTTTTGCCATCTTCATTACACCAAGTGTTCTATTCTGCTCAGGCTGCTACAACAAAATTCCACTGACTGAGTGGCTTATGAACAGCAGAGATTTGTTCTGACAGTTCTGGAGGCTGAAGACCAAAACCAAGGCGCCAGCCTGGTTGCTTTCTGGAGAACCAGCCCTCATCTGGCCCATAGCTGGCATCCTCTGCCTGTGTCCTCACTTGGTAGAAGGAGCTGGGGGAGCTCTGTGGGGTCTCTTTGGTAAGAACACTAATTCCATTCGTGGAGACTCTGCCCTCATGACCTAAGAACCTCCCAAAGCTGTCATCTTATAATACCATCAGATTTGGGGATCAGGATTTCAACATGTGAATTCTGGAGGAGCACAAACATTCAAACCATGACCCCAAGTTGTCTAGGTCATCATCGCCTCTTGCTTGACCTGTTGTGTTATTTGGCGCTCCAGCTTCTAGGCTTGCCTTTCTATGGTGTGTTCTCCACACAGCATTCTGGTGAGCATTCTACATGTTAACTCACCCCTCAGTGTCTTTCCAGCTCTTCTGAATAATTTCCAAGTCACCAGTTCGCCCTCACGCATCTCTGTCACCTGGCCCCTGTGCCATCTCTCTCCACGCCCCCCACCCCCATCTTCTACACTCCTCATTTGCTTACTCTGCCGCAATCCCCACCTCTGTCTTCCTCAGGCCTGGCTTAGGGGCTTTTACATTTTCAGGTCCTTCTGCTTAGAGAGCACTTTGCTTTAATGTCTGCATGGATCACTCCCTCACTCCTTTCAGGTCTTACTTAGGTGTTACATTTCTCAGGGTACTTTCTTCACCCAACTAGACAAGATTTCTCCCCTATTTAGTTACTCATTAGCCTCCTTCCCCTTATTTATTTTTCTTCTAGCATTTGTCACTGTCTGATCTGCATGTTTGTTTATCGTCTGTCTCCCACTATTGGAATATAATCTCTTTCAAGGCAGGGCTTACCTGTTTTGTTCATTGCTATATCTCCAATATCTAGCTCACAGCCTGGCACGTAGCGTTCAAGAAATATTTATTGAGTGAATGAGTGAGTACAGGTTGGCTTTAAGTGACAAGTTCTCAGGGGAAACCACTTCCCCTTTGACCCATACCCATAGTTTTGCCTTCGTGCAGCAGTTTTACTCTTGTTTTTATTGTTGTCATTCACCCTTTTCCTAAAAGTGTTGGTAGCCTTTTGGAGATCTAACTTAATTCATGGAAGTGGGGTGGCGGAAGGAAGCATCTGCCTTTTGACTTGATATTTTTCAAGGGCCCAAGGCCACATTCATCTTTCTGATGAGTGAATATCAGAATACAACCCGAGGCAGCTTTGGCTTCACCACTGTTTAAAAATTCTGAGTTCCTTCTCTTACTTCATTTGGAGGAGGGGTCCTCAGAGGATTTCCCTTACTTTCTTATGAGCTTAGTTATACATTTCTACCAATTATTTCTTTATTTTCTTTTGCATTTCAGATGACCTGGCTGATAGTAGTACTGAATCTGGAACTCATCAAACCTGCTGTTTTTCATGCCCTGCTTAGCAACCCAGGGGAGTGACTTGCCCAAGGTCCTACTGTAAATGGAGTCGCTGGGAGCAGACCCTGAATTCCTCAGCTCACCATGGTGAGTGCTTGACATCCACCTTGGAGTGGGGCTGTGCCCTATTTTCTTAAGAGGGTCTAATAGAACAGATATTTCTAGCTTAATGTTTATAGTCAGAGAAGGTAGAAAGGAACAAAAACAATAATCGCAACACGAGAGTTTCCAGTTCTAAGGAAACTGTTGTCAGCATTGAGGGCTATAATAGCCACTTGTAAATGTGTAATGGGAAATAGGTGTGGGGCTTGCGGCTGATGTCAGCAGGGTAGCTTTTGTCAGAAGCTGCTCTTTTTGCTTTTCCTTTAGAAGGCAGATCTGAAAGACCCATTTTCCTCAGAATTTCTGCTCCGAGGTGAGGCTGGAGGCCGTCTGCTTTCACTCCTACCCTTCATTTAGGCTGCACCCAGGGTGGTTTCCAATCAGGATGGAAACATTTGTACCTTGATAATTATAGTAGATTTAAAAAAATGTTTATTGGCTCTGGTGCGATAGTGTTGCTGAAAACAGGCTGTACTTTAAGCAAAATGGCTGCAAGTTTGGCGTGCTCAGAATACTTTGCAAATCAGTTGATAACTGAGATCTTCATTCAGTCAGTCAGTCAATTTTGCTTCACATGATGCCACTGACATTTAAAAGAAAAATCCTTATTTGTCTCATTGAACTGACTGACTTTGGGCCTGAATTGACTTAATTGCATGGTTGCTTTTGATATATGGTAGATAGAGATTGCTCTGCTGGGTCATCATCAAATGTAACAAATAGGTCATGAATAATAGTGGATAGCCCCACTGGGCAAATGACTTGCTAACTTGTTTCTTGCAAAATAACTTACTGCTGCCAAGCTATCAGTAAGTTGGTTTAAAAGGCATGTGAGTAATAGACAGTGCAGTGTTCTGTCCATTGAATTCAATTTTAATGTATCACATCAAATCATTGGGTCAGTCAATCCAGTACCAATTTTTGATAGATAAGGTTTTGATGACTTTCAAAATATAGGCAGTGAGGTATCCTGGGATATCTACCTTTGAAGATTCCCTTTGTAAGAACAGCAGTAAGTTATGTTTTCTAACCACAAAAGTATTACCTACAATGCATATTTGGAAATTTCACTCACCTAGAGGTGGTGACAGTTAACACTTTAGTATATTTCTTTCCAATCTTCTTTTCACACATTTTTTACTAATTGAAATGATACTGTATCCTGGTGTGATTTTTTTTCACTTAATTTGTATACTCTTGGGGTTTTCTTCCACTGAACATGATGACTAGAATATTCCCATGTTATTATCAGTTTTCCATAAATATTTTAACGGTACATAGCATTGCATTGTATGAATGCAGAATAGCTTTTTTTGGTTTTTGTTTTTGATTCATGTATCTTTGGCTGCACGGGGTCTTTGTGGCCACCAGGGGTCTGTTGCTGCCCGGGCTTTTCTCTAGTTGTGGCAGCGGGGGCTGCTCTCTAGTTATGGTGCATGGCCCTCCCGTAGCAGTGGCTTCTCCTGATGCAGACACAGGCTCCAGGGAGGCAGCGGGGGCTGCTCTCTAATTGTGGCGCACGGCCCTCCTGTAGCAGTGGCTTCTCCTGATGCAGACACAGGCTCCAGGGAGGCAGCGGGGGCTGCTCTCTAATTGTGGCGCATGGCCCTCCTGTAGCAGTGGCTTCTCCTGATGCAGACACAGGCTCCAGGGAGCACAGGTGTCAGTCGTTGTGGCACAGGCGCTTAGATGCCCTGCAGCCTGTGCAAACCTCCTGGACCAGGGCTCGAACCCATGTCCTCTGCATTGGCAGGCAGATTACTAACCACTGGACCACCGAAAGTCCCATAATAGTTTACTTAAACATTCTCCTACTGTTGAACAGTTGGGCTGTTTCTTTGTTATCTCTTATTATAAATACTATTTACCTGAACATATTTGTACATAAAATTGTTTTTCTCTGTATCTTAAATTATTTTCTTAAACTAGTATCATATACTTATAGTAGAATTATTTAATCAAAGGCTATAGATATTTTTCAGCCTTCTGAGACAAATGGCAGAATTGTTTTCCTAAAGGAGTGTCCTTATTTATATTCAGTCCAACAGGACACGAGAGGATTTGTCTCTCCCTACATAGACCAGTATTATGTAATTCCAGAAAAAATGGGGTATTTCTAAAGAATTTCTATTTGAATTGGTGAAAATCATAGCTTTTAAAACTCACATTTTTGGTTAGTCTTAGGATTGAATACATTGTTTTGGTAAGTTTACTAGTCATTTTCAAAGGGGAGGAGGAACTAGTCTGTTTTTTCCCTTCACCCATTTATATTTTGGGATCTCACCATTTTTTTTTATCAAAGGTTTGCATGAAATCATTTAAAAAATATTTATTTATATATTTATTTAGCTGCAATGGGTCTTCATTGCCACGTGCACAATCTTCAGTTGCACCTTGCAAACTCTTAGCTGGGGCATGTAGGAGCTGGTTCTCCCACCCGGGATTGAACCCAGACCCCCTGCAGTGGGAACACAGAGTCCTAACCACTGGGCCACCAGGGAAGTCCCTGAAATTTTTATATACTATAAATAAATTTTTGTCTTATGTATGATAAATGTTATTATCAGTTAATTATTTGCATTCTATTTTTATTTTGATGTATAAAATCTCTACATTTTTATGTAATCATATTTATCATCTGTTTGTTATTTTTTATATTGAATTTAAGCTTGGGACCCATATTACTCAGCCATTAAAAAGAATACATTTGAATCAGTTCTAATGAGGTGGATGAAACTGGAGCCTATTATACAGAGTGAAGTAAGCCAGAAGGAAAAACACCAATATAGTATACTAACGCATATATATGGAATTTAGAAAGATGGTAACAATAACCCTGTGTACGAGACAGCAAAAGAGACACTGATGTATAGAACAGTCTTATGGACTCTGTGGGAGAGGGAGAGGGTGGGAAGATTTGGGAGAATGACATTGAAACATGTAAAATATCATGTATGAAACGAGATGCCAGTCCAGGTTCGATGCACGATACTGGATGCTTGGGGCTAGTGCACTGGGACGACCCAGAGGGATGGTATGGGGAGGGAGGAGGGAGGAGGGTTCAGGATGGGGAACACATGTATACCTGTGTCGGATTCATTTTGATATTTGGCAAAACTAATACAATTATGTAAAGTTTAAAAATAAAATAAAATTAAAAACAAACAAATGAACAAACAAAGGTAAAGTCATTAATTATAGTATTTATTCTCAATAATGTTATTGAGGTACAATTTATATATCACAAATTTATTTCTTAGGTGTACAATTCTGACTTTTAGCAGTTTTACAGAGTTCTTCAAACCTTACTGGAATCTAAATTCAGAACATTTCTATCACCCAGTGGAAACTTCATGTCCATTTGCAGTCACTGCTCATTCCTGCCACCAGTCCTGGGCAAGCTCGGTCTATTTTTGCCTCTATGAATTGCCTTATAGTCAACATCTCATGTAAACGGAATTATACATTGTGTGGTGTTTCATCTGTTTTCAGAGTTTAGCCATGTTGTAGCGCATATCAGTATTTTGTTCCCTATTGTGGTTGAATAATAAGTCCATTGACGGGCATACCACATTTTATTTATCCGTTCATCCTTTGATGGACATTTGGGTTGTTTCTACTTTTCGACTGTTACGAAACATCTGCTATGAACGTTCATATACAAGTCTTTGCACCTATGTTTTTATTTCCCTTGAATAGATACCTATGAGTGGAATGACTGGGTCAGCTGGTAAATTCATGCTTAACTTCTAAAGAAACAACCATGTTCCAAAGTGGTTGTGCTATTTTACATCTCATCAGCAATGTTTCCATTTCTCCAACGCTTGTTATTGTAATTATAGTCTATTTATATTTCATGCCTTCATTGTCTCTATTTTGTTTTATTCGTCAAGGCAAGGATTTAAAATAATTTCCCCTTACTCCATTTGTCATGTCTTTTTGTATATTACTTTAGTGTATTCAATTCATATTTAAATGAACATTATTTTATTTTATTTTCTATCTTTTGGTTGTGCTGCATGGCGTGAGGGATCTTAGTTCCCTAACCAGGGGATTGAACCCACACCCCCTGCAATGGAAAGTGCATGTCTTAACCACTGGACTGCCAGGGAAGTCCCTTAAATGAATGATTTTTTAATGATCTTTTTTCTCTGAGTATTTCCTTTTGATACTCTTCAATGTAAAACTTCATCTTTTTCCTTCTCATTTGAGCAAAAGCAAGCATTTCCCAGAAATTAAGTCAATGAAATGCCAGGATAAACTACAATTTAAATTATCAACAAATGCTTCAAATCTTTTTGAAAGTAGTGGAATAAAAGTACTTAAGAAAAACCAAACATTTGAGTGTATTTATTCTCAAAGCATTCACCTGGAGTGAATGAATCAAGACTGATGAAGTGATTCCTCAAGTCATTTTGGAGGACTGTTTTTTTTTGAGTTGCCCTGTGGTGCTCCAAGCATATTATTTTGGCCCTCCTAAGTGATTATAATGTCTGTGGCAGGTGACATTTATTTTTAGAAAGAGCATAGAGTCATTTGGAACCAAACATACTCAATAGAGCAAGTGATTGAATTGAACCAGAAATATGGGCTGCATAGTAACACTCCCTACACACACACACACACACACACACACGGTTGCATTATGTGTGTATTTCCTAGATTAAACCAGAAAAAAAACCCTCTAAAAATAGTTACCAATATACTTTTAAGTGATAACACTATTTGGTGAACAAGAGAATAATCTTCTGCAGTAATATCTTTAAAGAAAAAAACATTCAAAGAGTTGTATAAGTTATAGCGTATTTGTTTAAAATTTTATCCCTCTATTTGATAGTAACACTTCATTTCAAAGGTAACTTTGATAATTCCAAGTTCAAAGTTTTATTCCTACTGTTTCCCACAGGAGGCTCTAATCACAAAGCCGGTAAGAAGAGGCCCTTGCTTTGGTTTGAAGCTCCCCACTGAGCACGTTCCGAGTTTCTGGTCTCATTGGCACCGTGTGTTGAACTCAGTGAGTATCATGCACATCTATGCTTACTGTAGGCTTCTTCAGCATGCTAATGATTCATGTTTCTTACAAAAATGCTTGGAAAAGTCTTTTTTCTTTTGGTTTTTGGGCCTCCTCTCACTATATCTATATTCAAGGAGTGTTAGATAGACAACACAAAAGATCTCCTGAAGGCTGAGATGTAAACATTCCGGATTGAGTTGGAGCAAAGATAGAACTGCCTGGCTGTCGTCAGAAGGTGGTGGAGAGAAACCCCAGCGTCTAACTAACTCTCCTGCCTTTGTAGATAGAGTGTTGTCAGAGTTTCCTGGATGAGCTTTGACAGGCTGTATGGCTTTTGACAGGCTTCCCAGGTGGCTCGGTGATAAAGAATCTGCCTACCAATGCAGGAGATGCAGGAGACTCGGGTTTGATCCCTGGGTTGGGAAGATCCCCTGGAAAAAGAAATGGCAACCCACTCCAGTATTCCTGCCTGCAGAATCCCATTGACAACAGAGCCTGGTGGGCTACGGTCCATGGAGTCAAAAGAGTCGAACATGACTGAGCAACTGAACATGCACACACACGGCTTCTGACGTGTTCTTGGCTGTCAATCTCCTCAACTGTAAAGTGGGCAAAAGTGTAAAATATTTGTCTCACAAGATATAGCAAAATTGAAATGTAAAGGTTCTCAGCACAGTATGTGGCCATTAAGCATTTAAATGACAGTAAGTCCCATTGCTGTCACCATCATCAGTTGTCATGATCATCATCACCCCTTAGGACCTACCAGGGTGCCTGTTTAATGAAAGCAAAATAAATGTTACCTCATACTGGCCACGTCCTTGTGTTCTTTTCCTGACTTACCACAGAGCCTGGCGTACAGCCAGCATGCAATAAATGAATATTAAATGAGTGAAAAAAAGTCTACTTTAACTGTGTGGTTGCCAGATGTAGTTCACATGGATATTCAAAAAAATGGTGTTTAATGTGATTTCTTAATTAAGAACTTCCTCTTCTTCTGTTATGTGCTCTGAGGGTCAGCAGAGTGTGGTTACTACAAACAGGGATGCTGGAGTTGGACTTTCCTGGGTGGAAATCCTGGCATTGCTTCTTGCTTGCTCTGTGACCTAAGACAAGTTACCTCCCCTCTCTGTGCCTCAATTTCTTCATCTGTAAAATAATAGCACCTTCCTCACAGGGACTAGAGACTTTATACATATAGTGATTAGAACAGGCCCGGCAACCAGTAAAGGCCACGTAAGTATATGCCAGGGAAGGGGAAAGAACTGTACAAAGGACGAAGCAGAGCCCCTCTCCTCAAAGAAGCTTTCCGGTCCTCAGGGTTCCACATATGCCCACGAGGCATGCAACAACAGGAGGGAAAGCCGAGCATGAGGGAAGAGTTGAGTGATGTCCTGGCATGTGCTAAGCTGTTGTTAAACAACCAGCAATCTGGGAGAAAAAAAGCCCTGACTTAAACAACTCTTCCAGTTTCTGTGGTGTAAATATTCCTGCCGTGGCCAGTTTGAAGCCACCGTTGTGCTGATTGTGGAACCGGGAAAAAGCACACACAATCGGTTCCTGCAGGTTGACGTGAGTGGGCTCCAGGACACTGCTGGGTAGAAGCTGCAGGATTCTAGAGGACACCTCGTATTGGTGATGTGGACAAAGGGCGGTAACATCCTCCAGTCTGGAGACTTCTGCTTGGTTCTGGGAACAAGAGTTCCCTCTATCAAACCAGAGGGAGGGACGCCTTTCCTTCCCACAGCCTACCACTTAAAAAAATAATTCCCCTGATCACCTGATACCTGAAAGACTTCAGAAAGTCAGTCTCTTTGACCTTTTACCAGTCTGCCCTTGACCTTGAGCTAGCCGGTGGGTAGCATTACAAAGATGGGGTTCAGGTTTGCTGAGCTTGGAGAGAGATAGTAGAGGAGTGGGGCCCTCGTCTCCCAATGTTGTCTTCTTTGGGCATCTCAGGGAGAAGCAACCACCAGAATCCTGGCCCCCACTCTGACCTAATTCCCTGGGGGGACTTTAAGAACGCACTTAAACTCACCAATAAAATGGGTAGAATAACGTGATGGTAGTCATTCCTTTCATCATCCCTAATGATTCAAGTGGTAAAGAATCTGCCTGCAATTCAGGAGACTCAGAAGACTCGGATTTGAGCCCTGGGTTGGAAAGATCCACTCGAGAAGAAAATGGCAACCCACTCCAATATTCTTGCTCAGAAAATCCCATGGACAGAGGAACCTGGTGGGCTATGGTCCATGGGGTCGCAAAGAGTTGGACACGAAGAGTTGGTTGTGGGAGGCGACTGAGCACACAGACACAGTCAGTACTTCTCCACACGGATGGTTCCCCATTGCCCGCTAGAACAGAATGCTCCTGGCGGCTCTTTGCCCTTGGCCACAGTGCTCGCCGTATTCCAAATGACGGTTGTTTGGTCAGTGTGGACGCTGCAGAGAAGGCGGCATGGGAGAGCTAGCAGCAAATACATATTTGTTGTGTGAGTGCGCTGAGACTGGGGTTCATTATGGAGCACGAGCTGTCCTGTCCTGACTGACGCAGGATGCAGTGGTGAGACTCCAAAGCAGATATGCGCTGTGGATGGAAATGTTCTGTCAGCATTAAAGCACTCTACCTAAGGAAGCGATTGGCGTGTCTAAATTAGCAAGCGGGGGGAAAGCTCATTCTTGGAAAATTGCTTGCAATTATTTCTTTGAAATAGAAATTGAACTCTCAGGAACTACATCTGATCTCAGGTCTGTACAACAGGTCTGATTTGCTGTTAGCTTTCCTGGTCCAAGACTGGAGAGCAGTCAGCTTCTAGCCTTTGGTGTTTCTGGAAGTGTTAGTGAGGAAGTAAAAGATGCTTTATTGTTGTTTAGAGATAGGAACAGTGGCCACATAACAGAAGCCCCTTCACAGCAACAGTAAGAATGGCTTTTCTTCAGTGCCTGTGTGCCAGAACTTGGTGTTAATATATAGAAATGTAACATCTCACCCCCTTTCCAGAGTCAAAGCTCATCAAAGTTCATATAGGAGGAAGGGACCGGAGCTGGCATTCAGACCAGAGCTGTCAGAAACCCTGCCTTAGGTTTTCCCAAGAAGGCGATAAGGATTCAAGTACAAGTAGTACACTGGGCGTGCGTGCATGCTCAGTCACTCAGTTGTGTCCAACTCTTTTGCGATCTCATGGACCATAGCCCACCAGGCTCTTCTGTCCATGGGATTTCCCAGGCAAGAATACTGGAGTGGGTTGCCATTTCCTCCTCCAGGGGAGCTTCCCGACCCAGGGTTGAACCCGAATCTTCTCTGTCTCCTGCATTGGCAGGCAGATTCTTTACCCCTGCGTCACCAGGGAAGCCCTTATATACTGGGCAGTGGGAAGTGATTCAGGAGAAGGAAGGCAGCTAATAAAGGATGACTGTCATATAATTATCATTATGGCCATGGTTTAATCCCCTGGAGATAAAACTCATGACCCAGAATAATCCCACTCAAGGGCTGAGGGCGTTGGGGTATTAATATACCAACAGCTGCTCCCAGGGGCAGAGTGGCCTACTCTGGTTTGGGGAATACATGCCCTCAGGCACAGAGGCAGAGCCTGGTGATTAGAAGTCATCTTGGAAAGCACATATGCCCAAAGGTTGTGGATTGAGGCATGACAGCATTTGCTCCAGGCTCCAAAGCCTGAAGTCTCCATCACTTCTACCCTGTTCAGCTCCCTCAGTCTCTGAGCCATGGAAGCTCCTCGGCACATCCTCCCTCCCGTCCTGGAGCGCCTCTGGGGCCAAGGAAACCCCCATCACTACTAAGGATTGCATCTAGAGATTATCTGGTGCCCAGCAAGTAGTGGACAGAGCTCATGGATTAAACCACTTTAAATGGGGGTAGTGGAATCCATTTTCTAGGATGGTTGTGGGAATTGAATGAGTACATGTAGATTTCTTGGAACAGTGTCTGAGGCATGGTAAATGAACAATAAATGTGAGCCGCGATGTGGTTGAAGACAATAGATTGGGCAGAAGGTGATGAAGGGAAGGAGCAGTAGGACAAGGAGGGAGAGAGAACAGAGGAGGGATTAAGGAACAGACAGAAAGCTGTTGCCACAATGTACTGTTCACGTGGGCTGTCGGCATCAGCAAACTGCTCTTCTCTCTCCTCTTCTCAAGGTGTGGGGGGATGATACTCTTTATCAACCAGAACACGTATGAGATAGATTCCTGCAGCATCTCTAGTTCTCACTCCTGCTCAAGGTTACCCTCCTGGCAGTGTCACTACTGGACACACAGACAGATAAGCTGGGGCTGAAGTCCGTGCTTCTGAGCTGCATAAGGATGCGCTGGGGCTTTCCAAAGGGCTTCTTTGAGCCTAAGCCTCAGAATTTAATGTTTGCTTCTGTGATAATGCCAGTTTATAGAGTCCTGAGTGTGTGTGTGTGTGCACGTGTGCGTGCTCACCTGCACTTGTGAGTGTATGTAGGCACATGTGTTTAGCTTGCAGGATGTATACAATTTCAGATATTCTGGAAATAATTGCTCTTGATTAGGACCAACGGCAGCCACCAGTTCCTATTTTCACTGCAAGTTGAAGGAGAAAAATAGTGGCTTAAATCACAGAACAGGTGTTTCAGATTAGACATTAGGGGAAATTTCTTTTTCAGATGGATTTGATAAACTCTGGAATGGATTGTCAAGGGAAGTTTTGAAGCTTCTTTTTCTGGGAACTTTTAGAAATAGGATAGATACTTGTCTGCCTGAGGCAGTTGAAGCATATTTCCATCTGGAGATCCCCTGATGGACTGGCTTCAGGTGGGAATGGAAGGGAACAGTGATCACCTTTCTACTAAGGTCTCCTGACCAAGTGTTTCATTCCACTTTTCAGAGCATTTCAGCATTACTGATTTTACCTGATTTCAAAAGTTATATGTGTTCATTACCTAAAATTCAGAAAATGCAGAAACATATGAAAAAGTAAAACTCAAACAAAATCCTGTAATTCAGAGGCAACCAAAAATAATTTATTTTGGCCTATTTATTTTCCAGACTTTTTTATACATTTCACACAGAATTTTCCAAAAAATTTGTATCATATGAATTGTATCATACAATGCACACTTTTGTAGTCTAGCTTTTGCACTTATTACATTGTGGACTCCTTTCTATATCCTCAAATATGGCTTTATATCAGTTTTGGTAGCTAAAGACAATTCCATGATATCCATATAGCACATTTTATTTAACCAGGTTTCTACTGTGGAGGTTTAGGTTGTTTTTCCTGGAAAGCCCTGTACATGTGTCCTTGTGGAGTTGTCCAGTTATTTCGTAATAATAAATTCCTTTAAGCGAAATTCCTATATGAGGGTGTGCCTGTTTAGAATTTCCCACCTATTGCCAGATTCCCCTCCAGAAAGGTCAGATCAATGTGCATCACCATCAGTAATGCTTGAGCGAGTCTGTTTTCCCTTTTCCTACACGGCATTAACTACTGTCTGTGTTCACTGGCTGTTCTCAGTGTTTTGATACACATTTCTTGAGTTCTAGAAACATTGAGGTTCTCAAGGTTTTTAGGCATTTATATATCTTTTGTTAGTTCCCTTTTGTCTCCTTTATGCAGTTTTCTATTGGGGACCCAGATAGATAGATGGATGGGGTGTGTGGGTGGATGGATGGATCAGTTGCTGTTGTCTGACTCTTTGTGACCCTGTGAACTGTAGCCCACCAGGCTCCTCTGTCCGTGGAATTTCCCAGCAAGAATCCTGAAATCGGTTGCCATTTCCTTCACCAGGGGATCTTCCTGACCCGGGGATCAAGTGTGTGTTTCCTTCATCGGCAGGCAGGTTCTTTACCACTGAGCCATCAGGGAAGGATGGATCAATAGATAAAGATTATTTATATCATTTTCAAAGCTGCCTTTTAAGTTTACTGAATGTGAACGTATCGTTCAGAGGTTTGCTACACAAATTATTCTTTGGGCAACAGTAGTTATAACCAGGATATAATGAGCTATTGGAATCCTGGTCACAACTGTCACCTGTCTCCAGGCCAGACGAAGTCTCCAGTCACCGTGGAGTGTGGGGCAGAGTGTGGGGAGGTGGACAAATTGTGGAGACATGGCCAGTGCATATTTTTTGAATTGGATCCGAGTGTCCTGCCTTTGAGTGAAGTCAGAGCCACTGGGTTTGACAACAGAACAGGAACAAAGCCTTCAACCCAGGGAGCCTGTGGTAGAAGGAACAAGAGACGAGGGATGGAGGGAAGGTGGGGCAGATGGGCCAGTCATCGGATCCTTAGGGCCTTCCCTCTGTTCCCCTAAAGGTAGCAGCAGCTTTTCCTTTTCAGTTCCCCTCCCCACTCCTCCCCCACACAAAGCACCCATGTTAAGAGGCTCTACCAACCAGAACTGACATCCATGCTCTGCTGTCTCTTCCCTTAGACTGAGGAGGAGGGGGACATGAACACTTCCTACTTGGCGGTGTAGGGCAAGGCAGGCTGCCTGCACAGGGCAAGGTAGACAGAGGGGTGGGGGGAAAGCAGGACATTCTTCCTGGGGTAGGACTGCCTCTGGGGAGAAGGGCCTGGCTGCACGGTAGGGAACTAGAACTTGGCATAGTGCTTTGTCACAAAGAGGGATCTCAAAGCAGGACCACATACTACTTACTTCTTCAACTTCAGCTCATCTTTGCTTTTTCCTTGTCACCTTAGTTGTTTCAGGTTACAAGTTTTGTGAATTTTGAGAACAGCATCCTGTTCATTTCACAGAGAAGAAGCCAGACTCCTTACCTGGCCTGTCTGGCCCTGAGTGGTGTCACCTCAGCCACCTCTCCTACTCCCTAACTTACCCCGCTCCCCAGACCGTTCTGTCCCACCAATTCCTAGAGCGCTCCAGGTGCATGCTCCCCCTACGGCTGCCTGTTGCACCTGCTGCTGGCTTTGCTTGAAGACTCTTTCCGCACATGTCCACATAGCTTACCCACTCCATCCTCAGGTTTCTGCCCCAATGTCACCTCGTCTCAGTGGCATGTACAGGTCCTTGGCAGACAGCTGTCTCCACGAAGTGTATCTCAGAGAGCAGGGACCAGACACTGGGGAGGCTTCCTGAGGTGAACCCCAGGTCTGGGGCAGGGCTGACTGATAGGATGGAAATAGACCCAAGAGTCAGCAGGGTCCAGGGCTTGCAGCTCACCAGGGTGAGGGCTTGGGACAAGGGACCCAGTTGAGAATTCAGAACCTGGGCCACTCTTCCTTCTACTCCTCCAAGCCCACCTGTCTCCTGCTGAGTTGCCCCCCGACCCCCGCCACTCCGCCAACACACACACACACACACAAGCAGCATCTTCTCTCTGTTCCAGCCTCCACCACAGGCTCATGCTCAGGACCCCACTGCACCAGCATCAGGCCTGCTCCGCTGCCCCGCGTTCCTTCTGTCTCCCCTCCCTGCCCTCTTCCTGAGACTCAGGTTTCTCCTCATCCTGTTCTGGAAAATCTCCATTCTCTTCCAGGTGTATTGTTGCACCTGAACTCAGGCACATCCCCGGGGCAGCACACCCAGCTCTGGGAGCTGGTGAGGCAGGAATGCATTGTAGGAACTCAGCCTCAGAAAGAAAAAGCAGTTAGTTTCTGGACCACAAGACCAGAGTCAGGCAGCCAGCAAGTGTGAGTTGATGCTGAGTTTGAGAGCGCTAGGCCCAGAACTCAGAAATCCCTGCCCCTGGAGGGTGGGATTCCCCCAGAGCACAGGATGGTGCAGAGCAATCTGGAGGCAGTGCTGAGACGGCTCCAGGCCCAGGAGGAGGGATGAGGTGGTGGGGGGAAGACAGTCCTAATGTACTGCCCGGTCCAGCAGGGCGCCTGTCTGTCTGAATCAGTTCCCGCGGGCCAATCAGGAACTCTGCTGGTGCAGCCCAGGCTTGGTCCTTTTTCAGATCTCCCTAAGTTATTTTAATGTGCAGCCCTAGTTGGGAATCACGGATCCAAGGGAAAGAAGAGGTGATCCAGGAAACTAATATTTGCTGAATACCTGCTATGTGCTAGATGGTTTACCTAGTCGTGGCTGCTGTCTACTGAGTGCTTACTATGTGCAGACACGGTTTCAAAGGTTTTGTATCTATTGTATGTGTAACAATCCTCTGAAGAATGAGCTCCATGTCTCAGTAAGGAAACCGTTGCACAGAGCAATCACAAAGCTCATGAATGACGGAGCACAGTTTCAGATCAAGACAATGTGGCTTCAGAACCCACACTCTTTACCGTTACATCTTCCTGTCTCACAACGACCTTGGCTGTTAGTGAGGGTGGGCCACGTGGTTCTGAGAATGGAGGAGGTTACCTGGGAACCCCTAAACAGAAGTCCCTTAAGAACGCAAAAATCTCCATGCTACCAAGTTAGCAAAGATGATTTCTTACTCAAACTGGCTATTCATTGAACTTCAAAATTTGTATATACAACATTCATTTATGACTTGAAAAAAAGCTGCTGTTTGTTCACTGAAGGTCCATAAGGAGTTGGGAATGGGGGAGGGGGAGGGAATGCTCTCCTCCACAAAGCCACTCAGAGACTCAGGCTGAAAGAAGCTCCCCCAGCTTGTAAACTGCATCATTTGAAGAGGAAGGTGGCCTTCTCAGTCCCTTGGACCAGGCCATAGAGAGGTGGCATACTCACACACGGGTTTTTCACTGCCTCAGCTGGAAGGGGCAGAGGTCATTTCTGCCCCTCCTTCATTGGCTAGTCATGTGACCCTGCCTAGCTGCAGGGTGATTGGGTGATAGGGGAGCCGTGGAATACGTATAAGCATTCACTTCTTGGCCACACCCCCCTGAGGTGGCTGGGATTCCCAAAGGCCATCTCAGAGATCAAGAAATGTGCCTAGAGAGACCCAGAGCTTGGAGTTGGGCCTTACACTCAGCTAGTCTCACTGGAATTCTTGTGCTTTTTCTACCCCATCAGTGGCATTTATTTATGCTCCAGGGCATCCAGTAAATGCCTACACCACCTCCAAGCCCAAGGTGACACTAGAAACTTCTGGGTTGTAAATATAGATAATTGTGCTATTTTTATGAGGTTGTGCTCATTAAATCATCTGTGCAAGTATCTCATGCCATCCTGGGAGCAGAAAGGATCACGCTTGGTGCCTAAAAATAAAGAACCGATTCACTGTGGATTGCTAATATATGTAGCTTCAAAAAAAGCAACCACCAACTAGCACGTCTCCTGTATGCGTAAAAGACCACAGTTACACTGTTAGTGGCAGCTTCTTGCAGTTTCTGGAGCTCTGCCATCCCAAATTGCTCCAGGTACAGAGTTGACAGGTTGGAGGAAAGCTTTTTTCTCCCTCAGTCTGTGATCAGCCCTGGCTATGGTTGTTTATTAATCCACAGCATGAGCAGGAGTAGAAATTTGCTAAACTCCACAATTTTAGCATGAAACTTGGCGAGTGATGAAATGTCTCACCTTGTCCAATCGCTTAGTGTCTATTGTTCTGATAATTACATCTTAAAATACTGCCCATTTTCCAAATGTGCAGCCATCCTGATGGGAAGGAACAGCATGCCCTGAGGTAGGTAGTCCCTATTTGTATTTTCCTTAACATGGAGACGCTTTGCCCTTGGCCCCCAGGAAGCCCAGGGCTAGGACCTGGAGAGCCCATGTCTGTCCTGCTCCTCGGGGAAGTGCTCTTTTGCACAGTATGCTCCGCCCCCCGACCATGACCCAGTACTGTGCTAGGGGTTGTAACTGCATGAATACTGACAAGTCCATCCCAAACCTTCCTCTCTGATGTGGCACCTCCTCTTGTGCCCCAAGGAACTGCACTTCCCTCTAGAAAGGGGCCCAAGGCAAGTGTGCCAAGGGTGACATGTGGGACCAGAGCAAGTCAAATAATGAAAACAGTGGCCACCACTAATGAGCTCTACCACAGGCCAGGCACTCCTCTAAGCATTCTACATGTCAGTTGGGACAGTTCTCACAACAGTACTCCGAAGCAGGTGGTGCCATGATCTTTATTTCATGGGTAAGGGAGCTTGAGGCACAGGGAGGTTTAGAAACTTGCCCAAAGTCCTGCAATTAGACATAGGCAGAACCGAGGAGAGGAGGCAGGCAGGATAGTTTTTGAGGTTGAGCTCTTCACCAATACAGAAAATAAAAAGAGGCTTGTGAGGGGGAAATATGATTGACAAGAGGAAACCCACTGATCACTTTTCCATGTTTCTCCTTGGCGTCTGTAAAGCCCATCAGGAGACTGAGGTTACCTTCCCAGACTGGCTCTGGTTCCAGAAAGATCTGAACACCAAACCAAGCTGATCATTGAAACCATCTGGGGAAACTTAGAAAGGGCAGCTGTTTGAGCAGTACCCCTGAGCTACTAAACCAGTCTGACTCCATATGAGTCAGGGCCCCCAGAAATAGTTTTATTGCACATTAAATTTCCTCGAGTGTTTCTAACGGCCGAGCAGGTTTTGGAGTCCTTGCTGTAGCAGAATCGAAACATTCCCAAACACAGGGGTGGGCTCAAAGTGGCCTGGGCATGCCCCGTGATGTGCACAGGAAGTACACTTAACACTGAGCAGCAAGGCTGGGTTTGAAAGGGAGGAGAGGTGGTCATAGTTCAGCATGGAAAATGTGTAGCCAGGGAGGGCGTGATCATCAGCCTGCCCTAGTCATCCCTGTTGCCTTAGTTTTGGGAATAAGGGCCTTTGAAAACACTTTTTATTGTTTCTTTTTCTTTGTATACCACCATTGTAAAAGTACACATCGGTGAAAAGAAGAAAATGATCAAGGACTGGCATTTCTAACACCAGAGTCATCCTGCTAACACTTGAGTACTCACAGTCACTTCCTGCCAGATAGATACACATCCTCTCTCTGTTTTTTGGAAAAGCTGGTGGCACCACCATTTTGTCATCTGCCTATCTGGAACCTCACTGGGTGAGGTGCCAAGAGGTGCCTTGTCCCTGTGGTAATGTGGGTTTGCCAGGATTTGAGGCTCAGAGTCCCCATATGCAGAGCCGAGCTGGGGTCAGCAGGTCCATAGGAGTCAGGGAAGCCTGTGCAGCCAATGGATGGCCTGGTGGGCCTGCACCGCTAGTGGCCACACCCCCTGCCACGCCAGCAGCACCGCCATCACGGCACCAGCTCAGAATCATGGTGTCCAGCCTGGGAGGAACCTCAGAGACCACCACCTGGTTGTCATTTTCTAAACAAGGAAGCCAAAGCTTAGAAGGGTGAATGGCAAGTCCAGCTGTCTGTCTGCCCTGGCTGTGAGCTCTAAGATGCCTGAAATATAACTACAGGTCTGGCAGAAGAATCAGGTGATTCCTAAAGGCCAAGACTAATGAATGGGCTACAGAACAAGAGATGGGCAGAGGTCACTGGAGCTTGACTTTGTGGAAATCCTTTATGGCCACCCCCGGCAATCAAGATTGTTGGGAGAAATATCAATAACATGAGACATGCAGATGACACCACACTCACGGCAGAAACTGATGAACTAAAGAGACTCTTGATGAAAGTGGAAGAGGAGGATGAAAAAGTTGGCTTAAAACTCAACATTCAGAAAACAAAGATCATGGCATCTTGTCCTATCACTTCATGGCAAATAGAGGGGGAAACAATGAAAACAGACATTATTTTTTTGGGCTCCAAAATCACCGCATTTGGTGACTGCAGCCATGAAATTAAAAGACTCTTACTCCTTGGAAGAAAAGTTATGACCAACTTAGACAGCATATTCAAAGGCAGAGACATTACTTTGCCAACAAAGGTCCATCTAGTCAAGGCTATGGTTTTTCCAGTCGTCATGTATGGATGTGAGAGTTGGACTATAAAGAAAGCTGAGCATCAAAGAATTGATGCTTTTGAACTGTGGTCTTGGAGAAGACTCTTGAGAATCTCTTGGACAGCAAGGAGATCCAACCAGTCCATCCTAAAGGAAATCAGTCCTGAATATTCATGGGAAGGACTGATGCTGAAGCTGAAACTCCAATCCTTTGGCCACCTGATGTGAAGAATTGACTCATTGGAAAAGACCCTGATACTGGGAAAGATCGAAGGCAGGAGGAGAAGGGGACGACAGAGGATGAAATGGTTGGATGGCATCACCAACTCAATGGACATGAGTGTGAGAAAGTTCTGGGAATTGGTGATGGACAGGGAAGCCTGGCATGCTGCAGTCCATGGGGTCGCAAAGAGTCAGACACGATTGAGTGACTGAACTGAACTGAACTTTGTGGCCACTGACTCACCTGTTTGTATTGTATAACTTAGCTGCAGCTTAACTGGGGCAAATCCAGCCAGCAGACCCAACAGGATTGTATTCCTACAGATTTTTGCTGACAGTAGCCTCACACACCCCTGCCTCTCTTTCTTACTATCTGTCCCTGCAATGTGATCGGTTAGGTTTTTTCAGACCAAAGCTTGTAATTTGGGCATATCTTAATATTGGCTATGTTAATAGAGTTGCTATTAATATAAAAATGTTTGTGGTATACTGCAGGGGTTGGAAGATCATGTAGTAAATATTTTAGGATTTGTCAGCCCTAGGATGTCTGTTGCAGCTACTCAGCTCTGCAGCTGTCACACAAAAGCAGTCATAGATAATATGTAAATGAATGAGCATGACTATGTACCAGTAAAACTTTATTTACAAAAATAGGTGGTCAGCCTGCCAAACAGCCTGTAAAGGGGTTTATTCTATGCATAATAGAGATTTATTCCGATAATTCTACTGAATAATTATAGTATATCTAGAAATTTTTAATAATTTGAGTAGATGTCAAAAGAAATGACTGAATCTTTAGAGTGAGAGCAAAGTCAGATCTAGTCATAGAAAAAATTCACGTGGTTCTGGAAACTCTACTTTTCCTGCTTTTTAATGACTGCCAGAACAATGTTCTTGCCAGACACGTGTGTCAGTAACTCCTTGTGAATGCATTCATAGTGTGGAATTATTTAAGCTCAGACTGCCATGGTGCACTAGTTTAAGATATTAAAGCAGATGGAATATTAACCACCAATGCTAAAGTTTCATTTTTAAGACAGAAAATGCTCTCTCAAAGTAGCTAATCTTTCTAAGAAGGTATTGTGGTTGTTTTCGATTGTCAGTTAATTACAGAAACAAGCTGCCCTAAAACTTAATGCCCTAAAACAATATTTGTTTAGCTTGTCCATCCGTGGATCGCCTGGGTGGTTCTTTTGATCTAAACCAGACAAGGCCAGTTTCAAATGGTACAGACTGGATCTGCTCACGCTCCCATGGGGGGCTGGGTGGTCTCGTGCGGCCCTACTCGCATGTCTGCTGGTGGGATGGCTGTCTGCTCAGGCGGTGGGGGTGGGGAGCATGGTCCAGGATTGCATGGCTCTCACTCTCCAGTAAGCTAGCCTGGACTGTTCACAGTGCAGTCCCAGGGGGCCACAATGGTGAACGGAAGCCTGAAAGGCCTCCTGTGGCCTGAGCTCTGAACAGGCGCATGGGGCACTTCAGTTGCCTTCCATTGGCCTAAGCAAGTCACAAGATCAGCCCATATTCAAGAAGTGGGGAAATAGATCCCACCCCTTATTGAGAGGAGCGCAAGGTAATACTGCAGAGCGGGGAGGCATGGACAATGGGGCCATTGCTGCAATCAATCTCGCACGGTTTGTAAGAAAAGAGGCAGGATAATCATCTCTTAAAGACAGGACAGGAAACCCTATTGACAGCAGCATTCACACAGTGGAACTGAGAACAAAATTAGCACGACTGACGCATTTTCACAGTGTTGCGGCTCCTTCTTATTGTTGAATGTAACCATGTTTGCTGCTTTTTGTTTGTTTTCTTTGCTGCATTATGTGGCATGTGGACCTTAGTTCCCCAACTAGGAATCAAACCCACACACTCTGTAGTAGAAGCTCAGATTCTTAACCACTAGACCACCAGAGAAATCCCTCAGTCGCTATTTCTGTCCACCTACCTCACAGGCCTGTCCAAATTTCAGCACTTTTCCTAGTGTGTGTAATTGTGCTCTACCAAAAGAAAGCCCTGGGTATGAACATTCAGACTTTCGAAAGAGAAATTAAGATGTTCATCTCTGATTGACAGGAATTCTTTTAAGTTTTAACAGAAGGTTTTATTATAGAGTTCCTTGAAATAGTGAGTTCTTTACTTACCATGTAATTTACTTCATAGAAATTTGGTGTGGACGTTTTCTGGGCCCTCCTGTTACCAGGAACATGACACATCCTTCTTTCTCTCAGGACTCCTTAATGTTAAGATGATATGCTTAGTCTTGTTTTTTCACCATGTTTGTATATATGAGAAAGCCAAGCCTGCAACAATGGTACCTCCTTTTTTCTTCTTAAAGAAGTCAGACCACATTGGATTTGGCGGGGGGCGGGGCAGGCAGGAAGCACTGGCCCAAGTTTCAGCAGATGTGAGCTACAGCCTGAGATGGCTCAGGTACTAGAAAGAACAGCAGGCTTGGAGCCAGGAAGTGTGTGTTTGGATCTCATCTGCAAATATCTTCTTTGTTATAAGACATCATTTAATTCTTCTTGCCTCCAGTTCAGTAGGGTAGATGCCTCCACTGTCTCTCACTACGTGATTCTCTTTGCTGACTGTGTGATTCCCTGGGTCTCAGTTTCCATACCTGTAAAGTGGCTAACGGCACTTATTTTGATGGTTTATCAATGAAAAAAGAATCAGAAATGAGTTTGTCAAGTTCCTGAAGGCCAAACTTGAGAGTACCTCACATACAGAGCTTTCTTCTAAATCAGTATTCTTTGATACCTAATTTTATATTCATAATACTGAATCTACCAGAATTTCTTCAGGAGGAGGGTCCTCAATGGTGGTGCCCGTCAGGATGACACAACTTGAGTCTGCCTCCAGGAGAGAACACATAGGAAGTACTCTTATTAGGGCTCCGGAGCTGAGGGTTGGAGTTGTAGTTCTTTCATTTAAGGCTTTCCCCTGAAGTTAAATGCATATACTTCTGGAATGGGAAGCACACGGAGTCTTACTTGTGGTTTATACTCTAGAGTGTGCGAGTTAGAACTTTTCCTGAGAGCAGGCTTTGATAGGTGGGAAAGAAGAGAAAGCATAAAATGTGAGACCCTAAAATGAGGGAGGGAGAATCCATAAAGAGAAAGGAGGACAATAGCCAAGGCAACTCAGGCAGTGACCAGACAGAAAGGATGTGGCCATGGTCCCGGTGTAGGACTCTGGACACATGTGGCTGCTGGACCTGAGGTGAGGTCTGGAGGTACTAAGGGAGAGGTGGGAGTCATAACAACCAAATGCTGACACAGCCTTTCTCTTTGGGTGGCGTGAATGTTTTATTTTCCTTTTCTGTCTGGGTATACTTTTATTGTCCCCCAATTATAAAATAGACCTGACTTAGCTCTATCAGCACTTTTTTTCACATTTGAAAAATATTTTACATTTCAAAGAAAAGAGGACAGAGAAGACAGCTCACACTATTGGACCAAAGCTGGAGTGAATGGCTTACGGTTTAGAAAATGTTTCAGATGAAGGCCCTTTCTCCTGTGTGTTTTTTACTTCCAGACACACATCCCTCTCTGAAAGAAGCGTTTTCCTCCTTGAAGCTGATTCAGGCTAAATAAGGGTTTTAAAGCTATGTAAAATTGAATCTAGTTTTCTTATGGATGCTATTAAGAGTCCATTAAGATAGAAACCTTTACCGGGGCTCATTCAGTTTAGTTTGATTCAATTCTATACCTATCATCGAGTGCCAGCATGTGGGAGGTGTCACAATGAGGAAGGCCTGATCCCTGCCCTCCAGATGTTCAAAGCAAAGTGGATGAGACAGGTGCAGAGATAAGAGCCGTCTCATTGTCTTTGATGAGGGCTCGAACCCGGTTAAGTCTGGCCACCCCAATCTAATGGTCTTGACCCCAGAGACACAGGGAATTTTGGACAGCGCTTTGACATGTAAGGCAGTTTCTCTCCATATTATTCATGAACCATTGCCAGCAATGTGCACACAGTTCACACTGCAGCTCTCATTCCCCACCTTGGGTTTAAGAACCTAGGTCCTACTCTCTGGCTCTGCAGTGGACACCTCTATGTGTGCAGGAACATCCCGGGACACTCCGTCTCCTTCAAACCCACCAGCCTTTCTTACTTTGCTTCTTTCAGCTTCCATTCACACAAGCATTTCACTCCCTCTGAACAAAAAAGGGGAGTTAAGTTTAAAATACCTGTATGTGGGATTTGCCCGTTTCTCCTGCACCCACTTTAGCCCAAACTTCTGTTAAGCCCCATGAAATAGAGACACAGAGTGTGGAGTGGGTGGAGGAAGAAATGAATTCCAACTGGGATGGGGTATCTGAGAAAGCTTTTCAGAGGAGATACTGTTTCATGTGGGCCTGGAAAGGTGGGTGTGATTTCAGAAGGTGAGCGCGATGCTTTCTGGCCCTGGGAGCTCCGTAAAGAAAGGGCCGTAAGTTTGGCAAATGGAAGGTGGGTTTGGGGGTGGCAGGCCTGGCGTCTGCTCTGGGCTGGGTGTGCCACTGTGGAGGAGTGTGGCTCAGGGGAGGGAAATAAAGGTGGAGAGATGATTTGCAGCAATTCTGCAAAGGGTCTTGGGTGCCAGTCTAAGGATTTTAAAGTAATCCTTCATGCAGAGGAGATAACCCTAAAATATGGCTGAGAGGGGAGCATGAGAGGAGCATCTCAGAGTCCCATGTGCAGAGAATGAGCACAGAATCTGCCCCTGAAAGCCTCTCCACACGTCTCTTACTCTTAGATCCTCTCCATAATCCAGCTCGGGCAGAATGAGGCCTAGGAGGCCAAGGTCCTATAGCACAACTTCCTAATCGGCCCCTGGAGGCCTGCAAAAGTATATGTTCTCAGAGCCGCGAGTTAACTTCTCTTCTGCTCTACAAAGCAGTGTTTACTAAGTCTAGGCCAGATCCACAGGAGCGCACTGCTGAGCCTGAGGGCATTGAAACTTTGTGAAAAATCACTCCCTGTCCAATTTAAACATGTGAACCCAGCAGCCTGCCCTGAGTAAAGGGAACATGTTGTGAAAAGCAGATTTCCTATTAACTTTTTTTTTATGTGAAAAAGACCAGGTAGTCACTCTTGCCAACCTCCATCACAGGCTGGAGAAGGTCAGGTTCAGCTCCCGAGGAGGCAAACGGATCTCAGGGAAAAAACACATTAGAGGACTAATCCCCCCAGAGTCATTTGGAAAATTGCCTGTGCTGATCCACAATGGGAAAAACAAAGTACATTTGATGAGTTCAGCTGAATAAGATCCTGGAAAATTATCTGAGTCAAAAAAATTTCAAAGCAGAGCTTAAAAGCCTTAGCAGACTTTTGTGCGTCGGGAAATAGCAGGCTCCTGCACACACGGGCACACACATGCACACATGCAGGGCGATTCGCATCTTAACGGTCTCTTTGTCAGATGGTGCCTCTAACCCAGAGTAGTGTCATTTACTGCTCATTTCCTGCAGGGAGAGGGAAGTGGAGGGCTAGTGAGAGGCGTGAATGTGAAAACAGACTCCAGGAGTAAAGGAAATCTTAGGTCTTTTTCATTGGGTGGGACTCAAGTCCTTTGTGTTTTGTTATTGTTGAAACAGTTGAAGCACTGAGTCCTTGGGTGGGACTTAGTCTTGAAGTTTTACAGCTACGTCTTAAACATAGAACAAGGCATCTGAAACATTCGTCACGGGGGCACATGCCTGGGGAACAAGCAGAATTCTTGCTATTTACCTTTACTAGCCATGTTTTCTCGGAGAAGGCAACGGCACCCCACTCCAGTACTCTTGCCTGGGAAATCCCATGGACGGAGGAGCCTGGTAGGCTACAGTCCATGGGGTTGCGAAGAGTCAGACAGACTGAGCGACTTCACTTTCACTTTTCACTTTCATGCATTGGAGAAGGAAATGGCAATCCACTCCAGTGTTCTCGCCTGGAGAATCCCAGGGACGGGGGAGCCTGGTGGGCTGCCGTCTCTGGGGTCACACAGAGTCGGACACGACTGACTCGACTTAGCAGCAGCAGCAGCTGTGTTTTCTCTGTGCTTGAAACAGAAGCCCTGGGAGGGAGGAGCAGAGAATTCCCTCTGCAACCCCTGTGACATGGGTCAGGTGCCCTGTGACCCAGATCTCAGGGAATCCTGGGGGTCTGTCTCTGGGGTGGACCTTGGGTGGCAAATCTCACCTGCCGAAGGTCTGGGACACAGGTGAGGCCAAGTGTACCTGAGGAGGCCTGTGAGATGGTCTGACACAGGGAGGAGCCAAAGATGGTCACACTGGGTTATTAGGAAGACCTGTACTCTGGCTGTATTACATTACAACCTTGTTGTTCAGTTGCTTAGTCGTGTCTGACTCTTTGTGACCACATGGACTGTAGCACACCAGGCTTCCCAGTCCTTCACCATCTCCTGGAGCTTGTTCCTGTTCATTGAGTTGATGATGCCATCCAACCCTCTGTTGCCCACTTCTCTTGCCTTCAATCTTTCCCAGCATCAGTCTTTTCCAGCGAGTCAGCTCTTTGCATCAAGTGGCCAAAGTATTGGAGCATCAGCTTCAGCCTCAATCCTTCCAATGAATATTCAGGGTTGATTTCCTTTAGGATTGACTGGTTTGATCTGGCTGTCCAAGGGACTCTCAAGAGTCTTCTTCAACACCGCAGTTCAAAAGCATCAATTCTTTGGCACTCAGCCTTCTTTCTGGTCCAACTCTCACATTTGTACATGACTTCTGGAAAAACCACAGCTTTGACTTTACGGATCTTTGTTGGCAAAGTGATGTTTCTTCTTTTTATTATGCTGTCTAGGTTTGTCATAGCTTTTCTTCCAAGGAGCAAGTGCCTTTTAATTTCACGGCTGCAGTCACAGCCTGCAGTGATTTTGGAGCCCAAGAAAATGAAATCTGCCATGTTTGGGTAGCCATTCCCCTCTCTAGGGTATCTTCCCAACCCAGGGATTGAACCCGGGTCTCCTGCATTGCAGGCAAGGTTCTTTACCATCTGAGATTACAACCTTAGGAGGACCAAGCTGAATGTGTCTCTTGACCAGGTTTGGGGTACATCATCCCATATAAGCCATTATGCAGGAGTTGTCATCTGAAAGTGTGAAGGTGGGAAATTGTTTTGAAGGCCCTATTCAGTGTCCTCTCTTGTATGACAATGCAGCATCATTCTTTGTGTATCCAGAGTTTTACAAGGGCTTCTTCAGCCCGGGAAAGGGGCCCTACCCAGAGCAGACCCAGGACCGCCTCTACGGAACGTTACTCATGGCTGGATTTTAACTGAACACTTCCTAAGTACCAGAGCTTGTAAGAAAGGGTGAGGAACGAGCACAGAGCCTGCCTTCTAGGCCTTTACTCTGCAGAGGGGAGGCCCTAAAGGTCTCCCAGCCTGATAGACCCCCATGGAGGAGGGCCCATGGTTCACTCAAGACCCCCGACATCTACTCCTTGAGTGGGCCTCGCTCCCCACGAGTCCTTGCTCAGATGCCTCCTTCTCAAAGAGACCTTCCCTGTTTTTAAACCATGGTACGTCTCATCCCCTTGTCCTGCTCTACCCTTTCTCTTTATTTCCATACTGAGTCCACTAACAGACCGTATAATTTACTTAGTCTGATATGAACAGTGTTGTCCCTCTTGAATGGAAATGCTCACGAAGCAGAGATCTTTGCTACTTATATGACTGATACAATAACCGTAAGCACAGTCTGGGCTCCCTGGATCCCAGGTTACCTGATTGGGGTTGGCCTGCACCCCTGCCCCTGGGTTGCCCAGGGCCAGGCTCTCTGTTCTATAGCTCAGGCCACTGCTTCTCTGTCCCATTTTGGGAAAGAACATCAGTTCCTTGTTAGGAGCTGGAATCCGGGGTTACATCTCATAAAGCTGTTTCTAGGCTGGCAGCAGAGACTGTTTCTCTCTCCTTTCTGTTTTATCTTGGATGGTAGTGCCTGGGGTTTCGTAGGTAGGACTTGGTCAGTGTTTATGGGAATGAAGTGTACGTCGTTGACAGTGGCATTTCTACGTAGCTGACATTTCACCCCTCTTTTCCCAGACACAGAAAGAGCCCTGCTGTCTCTGCCACCCAGCACTCACCTCTGTGTCCCTCTGGACATGGCCTTGGGGAGTGGAAGGCCGGACCGGTGTGGAAGTAGGGGTGATTCTTGTCCCGTGCCACTGGTTTTCACCACAGCCCCTTCCTCTCCTGATTCTAGAGCTCCCCCCCAACGAGTGGCCCAAGTCCCTGCAGACAGTGCCGCCCTGCTGTCATCTCCGAGCTGGCCTGGATTTAACCACACCCCTTCCTGCTGACTGGGTCCCAGATCTCCACAGAAGCAGACTCAGAAACAGTATTCACATCTTTCAGCTGCTTCCTAGGTTACCCAATATAAACAAGGGGAGGAGGTAAACCCAGGGCAGAAGGGCCAGGAGGTGCCTGTGTGAACTCGAATGGGTCATCAGGTCTTTCTGGGCCAGGAGTCACACCCTTGCTATGCGCTCGGTGGTGGGCTCCCTCTCCAAGGCGAGCAGCCTGCAGCCGAGCATGGTGAGGAATTGCAGCAGGAACCCCGACTGCTGCTTCAGTCCTGGAGGCTGACTGCAGATGCTTCTAGCCACGTTCCCGTCTTCCCAGGGCTTCTTGGAAGTGTGCAGACAGTGGTATGGCACCGAATCTCTCTGTGGCTGTCAGGGGAGGGTTACACATGGGGAGGAAGGCCCTCTCACCAAGGTAGAGCCAATCTCTGTAGCTCAGACAGGGCTGTAGAGGGGTCTCAGGTGGTAGATAGTCCTTTGTCAACTGTCGTAGCCGAGAGAGAGAGGCCCTTCCATCATGTTGCTCCTTCTCTGGGAAGGTGTCTTGACAGTGAGAGCCAGATCAATGGGGCTGAGCCAGAGAGGAGGGCAGGGCCAGCAATCCGGGTCCTCTTGATGGAGAACAGTCCCCTGTACAAGGATTCAGTCCCCTGTACAAGGATTCCCCTGCCTCAGAACCGATTGCTGTGGCTGTTGGTGCTCACTGGCCGTTTGGAAAGCGGCTCACTTTGGGGACCCGGATCCCTGTATTAGCCCCTCACAAGTAATTGATGTCCTTTGGGAAAACGAGGAGAAGAAAGCTGAAGGAGGTAAGGAAACAGGATACTTGGTCCAGATGGTGTTTCACCTGCCCTTTTCTCAAGTTTGCTGCCTTGCCAAGACGATTCCCCATACCTCTGCCCTATGGCTCACTGCCACCCCACCCCTGCCCAGCCCCCACGTACACTTCCTCTAACCCTAACAAAAGGGTATCAGCTCCAGTCAGGAGCTCAGCAGAAACATCAGAAGCTGTCATCACCTTCAGGTTCTGAGTCAGCTCCCACCACAGCACGTAATTCTGCTCCAGGGGCTCTTCTCACCACACCCGAGCCCAGGTGGCGGGGTAAGCCCCCTGGCAGCATGAGGCTGGGGTTCCTTGGAGAATCCCAGCGCCATCAGAAAGTGCCACTCAGTCCCAGTTCTCCTCGGTTAAGGCCAGGTTCAGGGGGATGGGGAAGGGAGAGGGGGGGGAGGGTGTGGCCAGTGTAATTGGAGCCAGGGCCTCAGCTCAGTTCAGCATGCCCTCTGCAAGAGCCAGTGTTGTCTTACTGAGAACAAGGCACTGGTTAAAAATGCGAAGGAAAGGAGATGCTGCTGCTGCTAAGTCACTTCAGTCGTGTCCGACTCTGTGCGACCCCATAGACGGCAGCCCACCAGGCTCCTCCGTCCCTGGGATTCTCCAGGCAAGAGTACTGGAGTGGGGTGCCATTTCCTTCTCTAATGCATGAAAATGAAAAGTGAAAGTAAATCCTGTGCATTTCTATTCATGTTTGGCTTTCCATTGTATCTAGAACTAGGATACTCAACTCTACATCCTGGTAGATGATGATCAGCCTATAATTTGATGATTGATCAGCCTGTAATTTGGACTAACTTACATGGGTGAAAATTGATTTTTTAAATCTCTTGGATGATAGTGCTAACAGACCCCCGCCTACAGATATAACTGTAAGTTACAAGTGCCTGCTGGGTCCGGGAAGTTAATAATAGAAGGTTAGCCTTCTAATCCAGGCTTTGCTGTCTATTGATATTGTTGCCTATCTGTATATCATCACGATCATTTCCAAACATTTGCTGTGGCTCCTATTAACTGTATAAGGAACCCACAAAAGGTAGAAGTCACAGTTATATGAAAACCTCTCTTCCTTGTGTTGCCCTGAACTGATTTCAATTCTTGGTCAAGAGGCATGTTCAGTATCAGCTCTGTTTCCTACTCGTTCTTCCTGAAAGAATTGGCTTCTCAATGAGGAGTGCTTGGCCATGTCTTTGGCCTTTTGCAAATGTCTTCTCACCTCCTTTAGGTAGAGAATATTCCTTCCTAGCAAAAAATGTGTATTGTATAAGTATATAGAGAGAGCTGATTGAAAATGTAGGAAGCAACTAGCCAATATCTATAATATCTTCTCTGAAATGGCTAGCTTTACAGCAGGGAGTTCCCTGCGTAGCTTGAGAAGCATTAGGCAGAGTAAATCATATTTCATTTGTTTCTTCTCCTCTGATGGGTGCCCCATGAGACTGTGGTCCCTTGGACTGACATCTGGTAGAAGAAACATTGAAGGGTAAATGAAATGCTTCTAGTTAATCCCATTATGCTGTTTACTGACATCCTTTCTGGGCTCAATCTATCCCCAGGGGACTTTCTACAGGGGAGCATATTTGATGGGAAACATAGATTGTGTCCTAATAAGCCAATGAAGGTAATCACGAGTCCTGGGCTTGCCAATGGAGGCTGTCGCTCCGAGAGCCCACAGAACGGGACAGGTTCTATTTCTTCCTCCACATGCCATGCTCAGTGAGCTTGGGAAGGTTTGCAAAGACTAGGTTAGTGTGATTTAATTGCAGCGTTATTTCCATCCTGAAAATTACACTATGTAGAAGACCTGAGTTCAGACCTGCTTCCACCAGATAGCACTTCGTAGCTTTCCTTAGCCTTCAGGCCTTGATGTTGTTAATCAGAGTCACTGCCAGAAAACACTTGGAAAACGTGGAGGCCACATTCACACATAAGCTATGATTTATCATGATTACAGTATCCCCATTAGGCCCCTTTCTTTTCTACTAAATAGTGGAGCAGTCTCTTTAAGCAGAACCTATCGTTTCCTGAGGTATCTTCTTACTTTCCCTTTGCGTTGCCTGGTATAGATGTGTCAAGAGGTGGAAGACCAACCACTTAAGTCTCCTCTTTTGGAGATAAAAAGTCAATGTGGCAATTGATCTTGCTGTGACGAGTTGAAAAAATTTTTAATTGTAAGAATCTAGGTGTTTTATTTTTTTAACCTGCCTAATAACCCCCTCAAGGTGAAATCCAGCAGGGGTAATTAAGGTAAAATCAGCAATAACATCCTTCATTGAACTTTCAAAACAATATGGAACATTGTGAACATTTTACCCAAAGCTTGCGTGCATTAATTAAATAATGTAAACTAAAGTAGTATGCTCCTCTATTTTTGCTTACTCTAGGAAACCAAGCATTTCATTCCAGCCTGAATGTTGACACACTTAGGAAATCAAAGCTTCCTCATTTCATCATGTTGGACTGGATGAGTAATAAGAAGTTTCTCTGGTCTCTGGCCTAAATGTATAGGTGCTGCAGTGGGACGGAGGTGCTGTGCACCAGCGAGCTCAACTTGGACGGGTAGGGCAACCAGAAGAAAGCACGGCTGGGCGCTGCAGGAAGACCACCACATCTTGGTTATCACAGACCTCTAGGTGGTTCAGATTATATCAAGGCCTTGAAGTTCAAGTCATAATAAGCCTGGAACGGAGTTCTAGATTTAGGGCTGGAAGGCACTTTAGAGATCATCTAAATTCCTGTCACTCAAAAGTCTGGTCCGAGGACTGGCAGCATCAGTATCATCTTCAGGTCCCACCCTGGGCCCACTGAGCCAGAGTCTGTGTGTAGCAAAATCCCCAGGGGGCTGGAAGTCTTATTAAAGTTGTAGTCTCATTGGTCTAACCCATTCCTCTTGTATAGATGAATGAAGTCATCAAAAGTCTGCGTGACATCAAGCAATGCCAGTTCAGAGACAGTTCTCACTGGTTCAACTAAAATTTCTACACTACTTATATAAGTGGGTTAATATCACATTGGTAGCTCAGCTGGTAAAGAATCTGCCTGCAATACAGGAGACCCTGGTTCAATTCTTGGGTCAGGAAGATCCCCTGGAGAAGGGATAGGCTACCCACTCCAGTATTCTTGGGTTTCCTTGGTGGCTCAGCTGGTAAAGAATCCACTTGCAATGTGGGAGACCTGGGTTTGATCCCTGGGTTGGGAAGATCCCATGGAGAAGGGAAATCTATGCACTCCAGTATTCTGGTCTGGAGAATTCCATGGACTGTGTAGTCCATGGGGTTGCAAAGAGTCAGACATGGCTGAGTGGCTTTCACTTTCAAAGTGCTGTGGTTCTGGTGGCAATTTACCGTGATTCTAGGTCAAGTGCTTGGGCACCTTGAGAAGGGGACTGTTAACACGGCTGCACAGAGGAAAGTGGCTTGGTACCCACTGCCTGCGGTGAAGCAGTGCAGTGTTGAGATGGGGTTCACCCCAGGGCCTTGCTCCTGCCGCTCCCCCTGCCTGTGATGCCCACCTCTGAGTCTTCACAGGGCAGGCGCCCCCTTATCTCCCAAGACTCACCCTTGGAGAAGCTTTTCTTGGTCACTCAATCTCAAACCACTTTCTCTCTCCATCCCAATCCCCTCAGTCATTCTCTATCCCCATGGTCTTGCCTTTAAAAAAAAAAATTCATAGCAATTATTAAATGAAACTATTTAGTTTAACAACTTATTGTCTGTCTTCCCTCCCAAAACATGTTCATTTGATGAGAGTAGGGACCTTGCTGTGCTTATGCACTGCCAAGTCCCTACTCGCCAACAACGGAGCTTGACACAGTACCTACTTAATAATCACTTGCTAAATGATTGAGTGAGAACAAAGTGTGCCATGTTCATGGTAAGAATAATCCTCAATAAGAGCTATTGTTTGTTGACTTTAGCAATATGTAGGGAGGGCCCTGTGCCACAGGCTTTGTCTACATTGTCTCATTTAATTCTTTATTATCAAAAGCATTAACTAGTGTGGACTGCTTGAAGATTGTGACCTTATAAAACTGGGGGAGATGATTGAAATCTGACTTGAATTCAGGACATTTCCCTGAAGGAAAGCACTGAGTGGCCTCTGCACTAAGTGGTCCACACTTGGGGAGGATCTCAAGGATGCAGGCGACTCCCAGGACTGTCTTGGTTCCCTTGATGGTTTTTCCTTTGAGCACACAAATAGGGACAACCAGACTCAGAGGCCTGATGCACAATGAAATGTCCTGATATGCTTTTCAAAGTGATGATGGAAACATGAACTCTTACTTACCCCTTGCATGACCTGCAAAGCCATCTGTAACAGAAAGTAACTTGTGCTTGGAGGACATGATGCCAACCAGAGGACAATCCTTGATCTTCATTTTTCACCAAAGCAAATGGGTCAGTATTGGCTCCTGTCATCAGATACAGTTCATGGTGCCTACGGAGAGAGGAGGGCCTCCCAGGTGGCACTAGTGGTAAAGAACCCTCCTGCCAGTGCAGGAGACATAAGAGATGTGGGTTTGATCCCTGGATTGGGAAGAGCCCGTGGGAGGGCATGGCAACCTACTCCAGTACTCTTGCCTAAAGAATCCATGGAGGCTGGGCGCTTTAAGATTTCAAAATATCTTAAAGCGCCCAGTCCCCATTCCACTCTCCATCTCGCCCTCCATGGGCCCCGCACGTCCCTTGCAGACAGCCGCACCCAGCTGACTCAGTAGGACGAGGCCTACCAACAGATCAGGGAGTCAGCCGGAAGAGCACATCTATAAGGAGAAGCAGGAGGATGGAGCGGAAAACAACTTGAGTGGATGCATTTCATTCCAGAGAAGAGCTTTTTAAAAAACCGTTTAACATTTAAAGTTCTATTATTATTTTTGGCAGCATGTTGAGTCCATGTCTCTTTTTTGGCTACTTTTCTAGTACTTTATGTATCTGGAAGCAGAATTTGCAACCGATTTCAGTAACTTGGGAAAGTTTTTTCAGTGTAATTATAGGAGGTATTTAAATGCTATCTAAATGTTATTTGGTGTACTCATGAAACAGGAAGCAGGCGCAACTGGAAATGACCAAATAAAGTGACCTGTAATTTATGCTTATATGTCATAAACATAAAATGCCTGAAGCATTTGTAGAATTAATTATATAACTTAAAAAACAGACCCAATAATAATTACCCATAAATTCCAAGTTAATTACCCAAAGGAAAAAACAGATGGGCATACAAGACCGTGGGTGGGCCCTTCCTTTACACGGTCAGTCGTGCAGCCTGGTATCTTTATTTTAATAAGCGTTATTTAATTTTAGTTTTATTTATGTATTTATTTATTATTTATTTATTTTGTCTGTGCTGGGTCTCCATTGCTGCACTGGCTTTTCTCTAGTTGCAGATAGCGTGGGTTTTTCTCCAGTTGTGCACAGGCTTCTCACTGCGGTGGCTTCCCCTTTTACGAGCACAGGCTCTCGGGCACTGGAACTTCAGGAGCTGTGGCTCTCGGGCACAGGCTCAATAGTTGTGGCCCATGGGCTTAGTTGCTCTGCAGCATGTGGAAGCTTCCTGGACCAGGGACTGAACCCGTGTCTCCTGAATTGGAGGTAGATTCTTTACCACTGAGCCACCAGGGAAGCCCAATAAGCTTTCTGTTAGGCACAATTGAAAGTATATACAAAAGTAGAGAGGCCATGCACACATCACCCAGCTTCGGCAATCTCCCTTTACTGGCCCTTTGCCCTGATGGTGAGAGGAGGAGCTAATAGGTACGGCCCTTATGACAGCTGGAAAGGCAAAAGAGTTGTGTCTGTGGCAGGGATGGGTTATGCTGATTAACTACGTGAAGCTGTAGGTAAAGTAGGTAGATCATAACCTTAATCTCGACTTCTGCTTCAAGACATCAGGCAAAAAAAAAAAGTCAAGTTTATAAGCATTTGTGGTCTACCATGAACCCATCATTGCACTAGATTTTGTGATGGATTTAGAATAGTAGTCATTAACATATTGGAATGGTAAAATAGTTTCCATTTGCCCTTCCATATATCCTCATTACCCTACCCTGCTCTGCCTCCTGGGAGACCTATCTGTACTACATCAAAAGTCCCCCCGCCCTCTGACTTCTGCTGGGCTGAGCCAAGGGGTGGCAGGGAGAGGGACACCGGCAGGATGCTGGAGACAGGGACACTGAGTGGGCAGAGAACCCACTCGCACAGGATGTGAGGCAGTGCTGCCCTGACTGTCCAGCCAATGAGTTTTAGTTGATTCAAGAGAAATAGTATGCTCAATATAACTCATCCTTCAGTTCAGTTCAGTCTCTCAGTCATGTCCGACTCTTTGTGACCCCATGAATCGCAGCACGCCAGGCCTCCTTGTCCATCATCCTTAGGAAAATGTAAATTAAGCCACAGTGAGATACCACATCACACTCGTTAGGAGATATCATGTCACATCCATTGGAATGGCTATTATTGGGAGAAAGAAAAACAGAGAATATCAACTGTTGATGAGGGTGTGGAGAAATTAGAAAGTTTGTGCATTGCTGGTAGAAATGTAAAATGGTACAGCCACTGTGGAAAACAGTATGGCAAATACTTTAAAAGGCTGATAGAATACCCATGCTGCTGCTGCTGCTGCTGCTGCTGCTGCTGCTAAGTCGCTTCAGTCGTGTCCAACTCTGTGCAACCCCATAGACGGCAGCCCACCAGGCTCCCCCGTCCCTGGGATTCTCCAGGCAAGAACACTGAAGTGGGTTGCCATTTCCTTCTCCAGTGGATGAAAGTGAAAAGTGAAAGTCAGTCAGTCATGTCTGACTCTCAGCGACCCCATGGACTGCAGCCCGCCAGGCTCTTCCGTCCATGGGATTTTCCAGGCAAGAGTACTGGAGTGGGGTGTCATTGCTATGATCTAGCAATTCCATTATGGGGTATATACCCAGAAGAACTGAAAGCAGAGACTTGAACAGATATTTGTATATCAGTGTTCATAGCAGCATTATTCACAATAGTCAAAAGGTAGAAAAGAACCAAACATTCATGGATGGATCAATAGATAAACAAGATGTGGTTTATACTTAAAATGAAATATGGCTCAGCCTTAACAATAAATGAGATTTTGATGCTTGCTGTAGTAGGGATGAACCTTGAAGACGTAATGCTAAATGAAAGAAGCCACACACACAAAATAATGTAAATATTGTGTTATTTCACTTACATGAGAAATCTAGAGTAGTCCAGTTCATAGAGACAGAAAGTAGACTGTAGGTTACCAGGGACTGGGAACTCTGGGGAATGGGGAGTTATTGTTTGAGAGGTACAGTCTCCATTTGAGAAGATGAGGAATCTCTGCAGATGGATGGTGCTGATGGTTGCAAAACAATGTAAATTCACTTAATGCCACTGAACTATATACCTAAAAAATGGCCACAATTGTAAGTTTTATGTTATGTGTATTTTACAATAAAAAAGTCATAGGTATACTTTGCAGCTTTACCACAAAGTGAAGATATGGAAATTTGTTTGGAGGTGTTTAGCATCAGTGAACAGGACTAAAATATGTGGTCCACTCTCCCCTCCCCTGCCACTTACGCAAGGAATTTTTTTCCCAATAAATCCGAGATTGCAGAACCACAGACATCCCACTGTGACAAGTGTCTCAGATTTTCCCTCTGCAGGGTGTGGGTGCCCCTATCTCCCCACCCACTGCAGTGTTCAAAGGTCAACTGTGTTTAACTTCTTACCAACACAATTCTTCTTCTCCTCCTCCTTCCTCTCTTTCTCTTCTTCAGTTAGTATCTTTGTGTATATAGATGTGTTCTAAGGTGAGACCCACGAAGCTGGCAATATGGAGACTTTTTCTGCAGACAATTAGGGTAGCCCAAAAAGAGAGGTGGAGAAGAAAGTGTAGGTAATAGAAGTGCTGTGATGAGACGCTGCTTTTTCCAGATCTTTTCAGGGAGGTGGTCTGGTTTTCATCATGGAGACCTTTAATCAGGAATTACATTTTCATGTGTTATTTACCTGGTCAACAATATTGGCTTAAGCACTGGTTGCTATAAGCAAAATTTGCACTGAAAGGGAGGCTTAAAAATATAAGTGCACAAAGAATTCTCTGAATTGTCTCTTCAATTGTAACTTGTATCAAGGGTGAGGTCTTCTGAATGATACTTTACTAAGGCACATGCCACTTAACATGCCAAAATATCACAGATATTTTCTCCTTACACACAGAATGAGCACCAAGTTTACTTAAGAACAAATGTAACTCCGGAATAAAGGAAGTGGGGCTATATCTGAAATAAAACCTGAATTTGAATCTCAGATCTGAAAAAAACTAATATGAAAAGATACATTGTTGCTATTCCTATTACAAATTATTTGGACATTGTTCTCACTTTACAGCAGCTCTGTTCATTATTCCCATGTTGCTGCTGCTGCATCGCTTCAGTCGTGTCCGACTCTATGCGACTGCATAGACGGCAGCCCACTAGGCTCCCCCGTCCCTGGGATTCTCCAGGCAAGAACACTGGAGTGGGTTGCCATGCTACAGGTGGAGAAATTGGAGCTTAGAGACATCAACTAATTTGAGGAGTAGTTATTATGCTACAGACCGATATTGAACCAGAGCTGCCTTCTCAAACACCACAGCTCTTTGGGTTCCATCAGAGCTGCAAAAGGCAGGCGATTATATACATGGATTTTCCAGAAGACATAATCAGAACTTTCCATTCCCTTAGTTGTTTTTAGGGCAGGAATGAGGGTAAAGTATTGTGTCAATATATAGATGCAACCACATCATGTATTTCTTACTTGTATTTCTTGTTTACCTTATGATTTTTTAAAAGACTTTCATATCATGACTATTTCAATTCAAATAGTTGGATGATAGATTTAAGCTTGTTTAACAGGTGATGAAATTGCGATGCAATTTGCCTTTTCAAAGATCAGTTTACTAGCGGCTATTGTTGTTTAGTCGCCAGGTCATGCTCAACTCTTTGTGACTCATGGACTGCAGCACACCAGGCTCCTCTGTCCTTCACTATCTCCTGGAGTTTGCTCATGTCCATTGAGTCGGCAATGCCATCCAACCATCTCATCCTCTGTTGTCCCCTTCTCCTCCTGCCCTCAATCTTTCCCAGAATCAAGGTCTTTTCCAATGAGTCAGCTCTTGGCATCAGGTGGCCAAAGTACTGGGACTTCAGCTTCAGCATCAGACCTTCCAATGAGTATTCAGGGTTGATTTCCTTTAGCTTTGACTGGTTTGATCTCCTTGCTGTCCAAGGGACTCTCAAGAGTCTTCTCTAGCACCACAATTCCAAAGCATTAATTCAGTATCCAGCCTTCTTTATGGTACAACTCTCCCATCCATACATGACCACTGGAAAACCATAGCTTTAACTATATGGATCTTTGTCGGGAAAGTGATGTCTCTGCTTTTTAATACACTATCTAGGTTTGTCACAGCTTTCCTTGCTAGTGGCCGAGTTGAGAAATATCCTAGGACCCTCATCTCTGGGTTAGTGGTTGTCATGACAGTGCAGAGGTGGCTCTACAGTGGTTCTTGTTTAGGTGGTGGGGCCTGGATGTCACACTGACCTAGGCTAAGCAACTGGAAAAACAAACAAACAAAAAAAAAACAAGCCTTCACATACTAGTTTCACATATTTAAGTTGTAGTTGCTAGTAATAGGTTTGAAACAAAAAGTCAAAGTTAGAAATACAGTATTCACTAACTTTATTTTCTGCAAATAAATTTTTTGCACAGGAAAAGACAATTTTTAGGTGAATTTTAGAATTAGGAAAGTTTAGACATTTAATGCAGATTAAAATGTTCCTGGTTTTGCTCCTGTAATCACTTTTTTGCTTGCCAGAATTTCTGTGAGTCAGTTACAATTGTAAGGAAAATCTAACCCTTTTGAAAAGCAAACCTCAAAAGAGTGACCTCTATTAGGAACCAGTGGTGTCTGTTTCCACAGTTGATTCTGACTGCTTTATTATTCCCACTTCCCAAACTCCTAAATACACATAGCTGTACCATATCTTCTGACTTCATTCATTTGATCCACAAATATTTATTAAGCACTTAACATGTGCAGGGCTTCCCTTGTGGCTCAGCTGGTAAAGAATCCGCCCACAATGCGGGAGACCTGGGTTCAATCCTTGGGTTGGGAAGATCCCCTGGAGAAGGGAAAGGCTACCCACTCCAGTATTCTGGCCTGGAGAATTCCATAGACTGTATAGTCCATGGGGTCACAAAGAGCTGGACACAACTGAGTGACTTTCACTTCCATTTTAACATGTGCAGGCACTGTTCTGGTCTCTTAGGATATGTTAGTGAACAACAGAAGAATCTCTGCCCTCCAGAAACTTACATTCTAGCAACTTTGAAGGTACTTTGCTATTCATATATTAATAGCATTACATATGTTGATTTCTAAGGGAAGGGAAATCCATTACATTATTCTCATGTAGAGCTGGTTTCCAGCCATAGCCTTTCCATGACCATATCTGCTGGCAAATAATCTGAATAAGGAATGTTAAGAGGAAATATTCTCATAAACTCATTATGGGTTTTTCTGACCTTTTGGCTCTACCTCAGGACAGCTAAGGGAAGGTCCCCTGGAGAAGGAAAGGGCAACCCATTCCAGTGTTATTGCCTGGAGAATCCCAGGGACAGGAGAGCCTGGTGGGCTGCTGTCTCTGGGGTCGTACAGAGTTGGACACGACTGAAGCGACTTAGCAGCAACAGCAGCAGGACAGCTAGGAGCCTGACACAAGTAACGGGCTAGTTGCCCTTAAGAGTTGGGGTTAAATCAAAGAAGTTTTTCTTCATGGTAGTCAGGAAAAGAAACCTTTCCTCCCCTATCCCATGCCAAGCACTATATTAATCATTCATTGCTCATGAAATTCAGACACATATCTTGGTTTTCTGCACAGAACTGCATAATGATAAAAAACCAAAGGGCTCTGGGTGGAAACCAGGCAGAATGGGGAAGAAAGAGGAAGATGATAGAATAGCCTCACAGGTTATATCATAAACAGTGTCAAGAGGCACAAAGAGAGAAGTCTTTTCATGTTGCCTCCCAATCTAGGCTGGTCCTTTTGAAACGTGACACGGTCTTGAAATTTTTAAGAGTCTCTACAACTCCAAATCTGAAAGCATAAGATAGTGGGGAAGTACTGCCACTTCTTATTAGCTTTGTTATAGTGCAGGTATAAATGGAATCAGCAAATAACTTTTCAAAAAGTAAATATGAAAAATATTGAGCTTATGCATTATGAAGATTCCGGTTCATAAATTAAGGCTTCATTTTTTAAAAATAAAAATTGTTATTTTGAGTCAGTTATGGAGTCTCTTTCAACTTAAAAAAAAAAATTCATCAGACTCTGTGTGTAGTTTTTCATATAGGAAATTGCTCTTTGGGACTTCCCTTGAGCACATCCTCTTAGTTCTAAAAGAGCTGCTGTTCATTAGGCCCAGCTAACATGAGAAGTTATAATTTTCTTGGTTTTCTTAAAAAAATGACAGTTGATATTTTGTGACTTTTGAATGTGGGTGGGAAGATGACAAATAGCAGAACATATATCATTAAGACACTCTGGAAGAAGGTGATTAAACTCTGGATGTGTGCTGGGGGTGGAGGCAGGAAAGAGGAGGAGGTGTCTCAGTGGAACAAGTGCTGGGCAGGAAGGCTCCATAACTGACTGCTCTGTGCTTGCCAAGTACTTGGGTTCTGCAGTGGCATTGAAGCAGACTCTTCTTCAAAGTTGTTGTTTTTTTTTTTAAAGATACCTAATTAGGATGAATAAAATAGTCATCTCTTATGTGAAAATCTTCACTTATGTGACTGCTTATCCTAAAGAAGATTTTAAAGTGAGTTCTGTTATGCTTCCTGCTTTCCTCATTGATGCATTCTAGACTTTTCCTTTCATGGAACTCCTGGCCTTAATCCTGATGGGCACTTCAATTTAATGAGTGGAAAGTCTGTTTAGCTATAAACCAGAGGTATAGCTCTCCTCAGATTGAATTTCAGAAAGGGTCTCTTCAGTTCAGTTCAGTTCAGTCACTCAGTCGTGTCCGACTCTTTGTGACCCCATGAATCGCAGCACGCCAGGCCTCCCTGTCCATCACCAACTCCCGGAGTTCACCCAAACTCACGTCCATCGAGTTAGTGATGCCATCCAGCCATCTCATCCTCTGTCATCCCCTTCTTCTCCTGCCCCCAATCCCTCCCAGCATCAGAGTCTTTTCCAATGAGTCAACTCTTCGCATGAGGTGGCCAAAGTAGTGGAGTTTCACCTTCAGCATCAGTCCTTCCAATGAACACCCAGGGCTGATCTCCTTTAGGATGGACTGGTTGGATCTCCTTGCAGTCCAAGGGACTCTCAAGAGTCTTCTCCAACACCACAGTTCAAAAGCATCAATTCTTCGGCACTCAGCTTTCTTCACAGTCCAACTCTCACATCCATACATGAACACAGGAAAAACCATAGCCTTGACTAGATGGACCTTTGTTGGCCAAGTAATATCTCTGCTTTTGAATATGCTATCTAGGTTGGTCATAACTTTCCTTCCAAGGAGTAAACGTCTTTTAATTTCATGGCTGCAGTCACCATCTGCAGTGATTTTGGAGCCCAAAAAAATAAAGTCTGACACTGTTTCCACTGTTTCCCCATCTATTTCCCATGAAGTGATGGGACCAGATGCCATGATCTTCGTTTTCTGAATGTTGAGCTTTAAGCCAACTTTTTCACTCTCCTCTTTCACTGTCATCAAGAGGCTTTTGAGTTCCTCTTCACTTTCTGCCATAAGGGTGGTGTCATCTGCATATCTGAGGTTATTGATATTTCTCCCAGCAATCTTGATTCCGTCTCTTAAACTTTGTTAATTGCAGATTGGAAAGCTTGCTCGTCTGTCTGCAATGCTGAAATGTGTGTGGGCAGAAGTCAGATTCATAAAGAGAGAGAAAGGCAGAGAGTTAGCCTGAGTTACTTTATTCTGACAAGCTTGATTTTGTGTATGTATGCTTTTTGGTGGGGGCACATGGTTCAGCCCACTGTGAGCTAAAAAAAGAAAGAAAGAAAAAACAAAACAAAACAGCCATGATCTGAACTATAGGTCCTCTATTCCAATTATAAGTCTAAGAAATTGTGTGAAGATAGTATTGACTAGGTACAAAAGCAATGAGTTATGGACTGTCGAGAGCCCTTCTCTAATTAACAGAATTGCCACTGGCATTGGTCTGGACTCCACAGGGGTGATTTAGAAAACAGTTGTACCTGTGCTGAACCTCTGTGCTGCAGTCCCTTGTCACCATCCTGTATAGAGCCTCAAGTCCTGGGCCAGTAAAAAAGATCATTCCATCACCTCCTGCAGAAATCATCCCCTTTTCTATTCACCACTGTTTCTTCTCAGTATATACTGCTCTAAATGTAAATTAGCATTGCCTTAAAATTTTGGGGTAGGTTGGGAGGCCAATAGTAGTAATTTGAGTGGTACATTAGATACTCTACAAAAGCTTTCTGGATCTCTATTAGGAATCTGATAACAATATTATAATTCAAATATTACTATAAGTTCAGTTCAGTTCAGTTCAATCGGTCAGTCGTGTCCGACTCTTTGCGACCCCATGAATCGCAGCACGCCAGGCCTCCCTGTCCATCACCAACTCCCGGAGTTCACTCAGACTCACGTGCATCGAGTCAGTGATGCCATCCAGCCATCTCATCCTCTGTCGTCCCCTTCTCCTCCTGCCCCCAATCCCTCCCAGCATCAGAGTCTTTTCCAATGAGTCAACTCTTCGCATGAGGTGGCCAAAGTACTGGAGTTTCAGCTTTAGCATCATTCCTTCCAAAGAAATCCCAGGGCTGATCTCCTTCAGAATGGACTGGTTGGATCTCCTGGCAGTCCAAGGAACTCTCAAGAGTCTTCTCCAACACCACAGTTTAAAAGCATCAATTCTTTGGCACTCAGCTTTCTTCACAGTCCAACTCTCACATCCATACATGACCACAGGAAAAACCATAGCCTTGACTAGACGAACCTTTGTTGGCAAAGTAATATCTCTGCTTTTGAATATGCTATCTAGGTTGGTCATAACTTTCCTTCCAAGGAGTAAGCGTCTTTTAATTTCATGGCTGCAGTCACCATCTGCAGTGATTTTGGAGCCCAAAAAAATAAAGTCTGACACTGTTTCCACTATTTCCCCATCTATTTCCCATGAAGTGATGGGACCAGATGCCATGATCTTCGTTTTCTGAATGTTGAGTTTTAAGCCTACTTTTTCACTCTCCACTTTCACTTTCATCAAGAGGCTTTTGAGTTCCTCTTCACTTTCTGCCATAAGGGTGGTGTCATCTGCATATCTGAGATTATTGATGTTACTATAAACGTACATGCAAATCCTTAGTCTATCTTATATTGCCTATTCTCATATTAGATGGGCTTCCCAAGTGGCTCAGTGGTAAAGAATCTACCTGCCAATGCAGCAGCTGCAGGAGATTCAAGTTCAGTCCCTGGGTAGGCAAGATGCCATGGAGGAGGAAATGACAACTCACTTCAGTATTCTTGCCTGGAAATTCCACAGACAGAGGAGCCTGGCGGGCTACAGTCCATGGGATCACAAACAGCTGAACATGGACTGAAGAGACTGAGCACATATGCATGCACTCATATTAAATACATATCATACATCAAAAGACACAGTTCTTTTTTTTCTAGCAATATAAAAAGCAACACAAAAAGTACAAATTGTCATGACAAGTGTAGTCAGAAGCTTTAGCTAGGAAACTATATACCATATTTTATGAAAATAATGATTGGTTAAAGTTGAATATTCTTCCCTTGAGTTTAACACAAAATCATGGATCAAACAGCAGAAACAGTGGCTGACTTTATTTTTCTGGGCTCCAAAATCACTGCAGATGGTGATTGCAGCCATGAAATTAAAAGATGCTTACTCCTTGGAAGGAAAGTTATGACCAACCTAGATAGCATATTAAAAAGCAAAGACATTACTTTGTCAACAAAGGTCCATCTAGTCAAGGCTATGGTTTTTCCAGTGGTCATGTATGGACGGGAGAGTTGGACTGTGAAGAAAGCTGAGTGCCGAAGAATTGATGCTTTTGAACTGTGGTGTTGGAGAAGACTCTTGAGGGTCCCTTGGACTGCAAGGAGATCCAACCAGTCCATCCTAAAGATCAGTCCTGGGTGTTCATTGGAAGGACTGGTGTTGAAGCTGAAACTCCAATACGTTGGCCACCTCATGCAAAGAGCTGACTCATTGGAAAAGACACTGATGCTGGGAAAGATTGAGGGCAGGAGAAGGGGACGACAGAGGATGAGATGGTTGGATGGTATCACCAACTCAATGGACATGGGTTTGGGTGGACTCCGGGAGTTGGTGATGGACAGGGAGGCCTGGTGTGCTGCAGTTCATGGGGTCGCAGTGTCAGACACAGCTGAGAGACTGAACTGAACTGAACTTAACATGGATCAAACACTATTTATCTGGCAAATTCTCTGCTCAGTTCACCCTTCAACTCTTGAGAGGTTGTGGAGCCCAAGCATCAAGGAGGCTTCTGAACCAAACCTACCCTCCCAACAGAGTGTATGACAAGGTAATGAGAGAGGGAACATGGTCCCGCTGGGTTTTTCTCATAGTTGGGGTTCAGTGGAGCTGATCCAGCAGCTACTGGGGACTAACACCATTCTGGCTTTTTCTTGCCCATTTATGGGTAGCCCTGCCTGAGTTTATTTTCTGAGAAACCCCTAACCTTGGGTTATCACTAAACCTGATATAGACGGTATATGGTTGGGAATGGCTAGCCACAGATAAGCTTGTAGGGGTAAATTGGGAGTGATTAGCACAGAATATGTGAAATGTTTATCAGTAATAGGGCCTCAAAACTAAATTTGACACCAGGGATGATAAAAAACTGAGCAACCTATTGATTAATGTAAACCCTATTATGTTTTATGTGTGGCAAGTTCTTTTTCAAAAATTCTGTCTTCTCTGGGGAGATACTATGTCACAAGTGTTATGAAGAACTCATACACCAGAGGTTTCCACTTTTTGAGAAAAAAATCTACTGTCTTTTCCCCCCAAATCTTTGAGGTATAATTAGAAACAGTGAACTATATATACACAAAAAGCATAGATATCAACAACATAGTGCTGAATGAAGATGATTTTTAGTGGAAAAAAATGAAATGAGATTTATAACAGTATCATTTATGTACATTAAAAACACAAACACATAATCAACAACATTACACCTTTTATAAGAGTTCATGCATATCTGGGCTTCCTCAGTGGCTTAGATGGTAAAGAATCTGCCTGCAATGCAGGAGACCTGGATTCAGTCCCTGGTTCAGGAAGATCCCCTGGAGAAAGGAATGCCAACCCACTCCAGTATCCTTGCCTGGATAATCCCATGGACAAAGGGGCCTGGTGGGCTGAAGTCAAGCGACTAACAGTTAAAGGTTTTTTTTTTAATGCATATCAGACACTTCTGAGTGACATGCCTATAGGAAGGAAGCGTGAGGAGACACAGGGGGTGGGGCTGGAGATGAAGGGGTTAAATGAAATAAAGTAAAAGCAAGCAAGGACCTGGCGCCCACCTAGAATGCTGGGCTGTGGATTCAAGAGTATAATTCACTCTGTGACCCTGAGGGCCAAAGACTCCCATGGTAGGAGTGAGAGGAGTTGGAAAGTGGGGGTCCCTGGGCACAAGGAAGGGAAAAGAAACCCACTGAGTTCATACTTCCTCCTCCATGCTCCCCCCTGCGAGGTCAGTGACATCTGCAGAAGGGGCCATGCCACAGGGAATTTTTTCTATAGGGGACTGTCTAGAGAATATTCTAGCCCATGCAGGCCAGTCTCACAACTATTCAACTTGGTTGTTATAGCTTGAAAGCAGTCATTGACAATCTATAAGAAATGTGGAGGGCTGTTTTCTAGTAAAACTTTACTTAAAAAACCAGAGGCAGACTGCATGTGGCCCATGGGCTGTAGGCGGCTGACCCCTGGCATGAGAGCTGGAGTCCCCCCTCCTCATGGACTGCCCAGAGCAGAGCCTCCAAGATGATTCTGTCATTCAAAAATTGGACCTCAGAGGACAGACGGAAAGGCATCAGGGCTCATTTAAATTCAGAGAAAAAGAACCAGAGGTCCACAGGGGCTTCTGTGATAATAGAATTTCAGACATCCTGAGCATTTGCTGCTGGGATAAATAACCTGTGGGCAGGGTTCATATCGTTTTTCATTTCATCAAGTCAAGAGCATGTTTCATAAGCAAATGCAAATGCTCAAGAGCTTTTCTGAGTTTGTAGCAAGTGGCAGGAATTTACATCCTGTGTGTCCCAGTGCCATGGTGCCAGGGGCTCCCTCTCCACCCTTCTCAGACCTGTTGGCCTAAGTCTTTGGGGGCATTCCCTCCAAGAACCCCCAAACTGGACTGGAGGCTATCTAGGGAAGAGCTAAACCCATGCCTGCAGCTCATGTTAAGGGAACGGAGGACAAAAGCATAAAGTCTTCAAAATCGTCATTTCTACATGAATAGACCAATCAAGCACTGAAGATTCAAGCATGAGGATCACCAGTGCGAAGCTTTTCAGATGTCAACAGCAAAAGGGAAACAAAATCAAGAGGCTGGACTGCCTTTCACCTCCACCCTGGTTCACTGGCTTTTAGTTGCCAATTATCTCTCGAGGCTCCTGTCCCATCCCCTGTCGTGTTTGTCTGGCAAGCATCTAAGCCTCTGTCTCATTACTGAGTGCCTGGCTGTTTTCCAGCAGAGGGCCAGCTCGCTCTGGAAGGACAGCCTGTACCATGATGCGCTGACATCTTAATTTGGTCCTTTAACAGCACGCTTATCCACGGCCATCCGCTTGGTCCAAGTGAGATTTCCCCAGGCACCCCTTCCCCTGCATTTTAGACTGTTTTGCTGTGGCTCCAATACTTTACTCTTCTAAGAAGAGGCTGTAGGCAGAAAAGGCCCCCTTTAAAGCCTGTATAAATTAGTGTCAGTCATAAAATTCACCCACTGTATTTCTCAGGAGTCCACATGTCAAGAGAGAGGTGAGAAGAATCATTAGCTAAGTGTGCTCTTCTGTTCCGCCTACCAGGATTTCAGTCCAGGATCTGCACATACTGCCTAAGACAGGGCGGGAGTTCTCCAAGCCGACTTAGGGGGAAAAATTAATAGTCAAAGGCTCCACAGACCTGTTATTCCCATGTCTGGTTATAAATCTAGAATATTGAAATATTGAAACTTGTTCATGAAGGTAATGCATTTTGTTAGTCTTAATTGAGAAATTGCCCTCAGCATGGTACCTGATTTGAAAGTTCTCTCTTAATGAGATTCGGAAACAGGAATCCAACTTCATGCTTCCCTATAAGTAAAATGATGGAAAATGTGTTAATCTCAGCCACATGAGGCCTTGTGTGCCCAGTAACAACTGCGCTTACACTTTTGGCCTTGTGTCAGAGTAAAAGCAAAGACCAGTTTACACCTGCTGAGTGTCCTCTGTCTTTCTGCCCAGATCCAACTTTGCTCTTGTTTTCTCAGGTCGACAACTTTGTCTTCTTTCCTGCAGCGATTCTGTAGCTGAGCCCTCCAGGTCAAACACCTTTATATCCTCTTCCCCTTCATGTCTGCATTTCCCTGGAGGAGGGAAACAAGCACGCCTTCTCCCTTCCAGACTCCAAGGTGACAGGGAACTCAAGAGAGACCCAGAGAGAAGATATTCTTTCTACTTCTGGTGAGCATTCTGAGCATGTTGTTTAAAGGGTCAAGAACTTGACCTCAGACATAGATAATAAATTAAAATATGTGTATATGTTAGACCCTAACTCCTAATTAGCAGCCCCTGCCCAACCTTTCCCCTTTGGTAACCACAAGTTTGTTTCCTATGTCAAAGGTCAATCTCTTGACCCTTTAAACAAAATGTCCAGGACTTCCCTGGTGGTCCAGTGGTAGAGAATCTGCCTGCCAGTGCAGGGGACACCGGTTGGATCTCTGATCTGGGAAGACTCCACATGGTGCCGGGCAACCAAGCTGGTACACCAGAACTCTAGATAACCAACAAGGACCTACTGTATAGGACAGGGAGCTCTACTCAGTATCTTGGAATAACCTATAAGGGAAAAGAATCTGAAAAAAGAATAGATAGATATAACAGAAGCACTTTGCTGTGTACCTGAAACTAACACCTGGATTTCCCTGGTGGCTCAGATAATAAAGCGTCTGCCTACAATGCAGGATACCCAGGTTCAATCCCTGGGTCAGGAAGATCTCCTGGAGAAGGAAATGGCAACCTGCTCCAGTACTCTTGCCTGGAAAATCCCATGAATGAAGGAGCCTGGTAGGCTATAGTCCATGGGGTCGCAAAGAGTTGGACACAACTGAGCGACTTCACTTTCTTTCACTTTGAAACTAACACAACATTGTAAATCGACGATGTGGTTTAGTCACTATGTCATATCCGATTCTTTGCAACCCCATGGACTGCAGCACACCAGGCTCCTCTGTCCTTCTTTACCTCCGGGAGTTTGCTCGAATTCATGTCCAGTGAGTCGGTGATGCCATCTAACCATCTTATCCTCTGCCACCCTCTTCTCCTTTTGCCTTCAGTCTTTCCCAGCATCAGGGTCTTTTCCAGTGAGTTGGCTCTTCGAGTCAGGTGGCCAAACTATTGGAGCTTCAGCTTCTGCATCAGTCCTTCCAATGAATATTCAGGACTGATTTCCTTTAGGATTGACTGGTTTGATCTCCTTGCAGTCTAAGGGACTCTCAAAAGTCTTCTTTAGCACCACAGCTATACTTCAGTTTAAAAAAAAAGAGAGACCGACCTTTAATTAATAATAGTAATATAAATGTCTAGCTTTGAATGTTAACTGTATGTCAGGCTCTTTGCTAAGCACTTCTTACATATTTTATCCTCATAACAGCCCTGGGTAGGAGGAATTTCACACGGGGAAACTGAAACTGGATAAATTAAGTGACTTGCTCAGATGTGGAATTTGAAACTGGGGAGTCTGGCCCCTGTTTCCAGCCTCTGTGCTACAGCGGGAAAAGGAATAGAAGACGTGCCACCCTGAGTCTCGCCACTTTGTGGTTATACAATTCTCAAAGGAGAACAGTCTCCATCATCCTGTGTAGGATTTACACAGTACAAACTAAAAATGCCTCCTGGATTAATCTTGGCAGCCCACACCTTACACCCTCCTCCTCTTCTCCTGCAATCAGTCCCTGTCTGTTCAGTGAATGTTAACTCAGGTTATTATTAGCTGAAGAATAATTATAGCTATAAATATAAAATTCATGTATGTAAATGTATTAATACCTCTCTCCTGCCCTTAATCTTGTCTACTGTGTTATCATGAAGGGCGTGTTACTGTCTTCAACCTTATCTCTGATAGAATAGAGTTTGCTTGAATTTAATGTGCACAGGGCATAAGTCCTTAGGACAACAGAGATTGGAGGTGGTTTTTTTGTGTTTGTTTTTAGAAATGGTTGTACCTGGTCTGCAAAAGAGATGCCACCAACCCCTTTATCAATGAATGCTTTTCTAGACTATTTCCTGGTACATTTGTGGAATAATGACAGGTGTGTGAGATGGCCTGGCTGAGCCAGGGTTGCAGAAATGTTTTTGAAACAGTACAAAACTAACTGCACCCCCAACATCCCCATATGCCCCAAACAGAAAACCTTGGCTCCATTAGCACTGTTCTCTAAGGGCGGTAACTGAAAAAAAGAGAGTGTTAAGTTGCTCAGTCATGTCAAACTCTTTGCAACACCACGGACTATAGCCTGCCAGGTGGCTCTGTCCATGGCATTTTTCCAGGCAAGAATATTGGTATGGGTTGAGATTACCTCCTCCAGGGGATCTTCTTGACTTACATTTGAGGCCCAAAGGCAAACTTACCCACTGACCAAACCCTAGAACAACAGTTAACAATAATAAGAGCTGACCTCTACTTAAAGCTTTCTATAGGTCCAAAAAAGATCTTAATGACCTAGATAACCACGATGGTGTGATCACTCACCTAGAGCCAGACATCGTGGAATTCGAAGTCAAGTGGGCCTTAGGAAGCGTCGCTACAAACAAAGCTAGTGGGGTGATGGAATTCCAGTTGTTTCAAATCCTAAAAGATGATGCTATGAAAGTGCTACACTCAATATGCCAGCAAATTTGGAAAGCTTAGCAGTGGCTACAGGACTGGAAAAGGTCAGTTTTCATTCCAATCCCAAAGAAAGGCAATGCCAAAGAATATTCAAAATATACACCGTTGCACTCATCTCACATGCTAGCAAAGTAATGCTCAAAATTCTCCAAGCAAGGCTTCAACAGTATGTGAACTAAGAACTTCCTGATGTTCAAGCTGGATTTAGAAAAGGCAGAGGAACCAAAGATCAAATTGCCAACATCTGCTGGATCATAGAAAAATCAAGAGAGTTCCAGAAAAGTATCTACTTCTGCTTTATTGACTACACCAAAGCCTTTGTGGATTCCACAAACTGGAAAATTCTTCAAGAGATGGGAATACCCGACCACTTGACCTGCCTCCTATGAAATCTGTATGCAGGTCAAGAAGCAATAGTTAGAACTGGACATGGAACAATGGACTGATTCCAAGTTGGGAAAGGGTAATATACATCAAGGCTATATATTATCACCCTGCTTATTCAACTCATATGCAGAATACATCATGTGAAATGCTGGGATGGATGAAGCACAAGCTGGAATCAAGATTGCTGGTAGAAATATCAATAACCTCAGATATGCAGATGACACCACCCTTATGACAGAAAGTGAAGAGGACTTTACTAAAGAGCGTCTTGATGAAAGTGAAAACAGAGAGTGAAAAAGCTAGCTTAAAACTCAATATTCAAAAAATGAAGATCATGGCATCTGGTCCCATAATTTCATGGCAAATAGATGGGGAAAAAATGGAAGCAGTGACAGACTTTATTTTCTTGGGCTTCAAAATCACTGCAGATGGTGACTGCAGCCATGATATTAAAAGGCACTTGCTCCTCAGAAGAAAGCTATGACCAACCTAGACAGCATATTAAAAAGCAGAGACATTACTTTGCCAACATAGGTCTTTCTAGTCAAAGCTATGGTTTTTCAAGTAGTCATGTATGGATGTGAGAATTGGATCATTAAGAAGGCTGAAGGCCAAATGCTTTCAAACTGTGGTGTTTGAGAAGACTCCTGAGAGTCCCTTGTACTGCAAGGAAATCCAACCAGTCAGTTCTAAAGGAAATCAGTCCTGAATATTCATTGGAAGGACTGATGCTGAAGCTGAAACTCCAATACTTTGGCCACCTGATGCGAAGAACTGACTCATTAGAAAAAACCCTAATGATGGGAAAGATTGAAGGAAGGAGAAGGGCATGACAGAGGATGAGATGGTTGGATGGCATCACTAACTTGATGGACATGAGTTTGAGTAAGCTCTGGGAGTTGGTGATGAACAGGGAGGCCTGCCGTTCTGCAGTCCAAGGGGTCACAAAGAGTCGGACATGACCGAGCAACTGAACTGAAATCATGGGTCCAGATGCTATGCTAAGCAAATTACACATACTGAGTGGTTGCTATAGATTTGAATATACTGTTATGCCCACTTAACAGATGAGGAAGCTAAGGTAACAGGTACTAAAATCGTAGCAATAAGATTTAAACACAGAACCTGTTGACCTTTTTAGTCCTTTGACTTACCATGAGACTCGGCCAAGTGACAGCATCCCTGCTGCTCCAGGGCCCTGGCAAGCAACTTGAAGAAGTGAGGTCAGCAGGTGCAAGCCACAGGGAGCGAGGGGGCTGGAACACGCGGACAGAGCATGATCTAGCCCCGGAGGCAGTGCTACTCACAATAGGAGGGTGTGCAGGGCAGGTGCCAGGCCTTTTGATTTGTCTAGAGTGGCCAAAAAAGCTGAAGTTCAGTAAGAGATCTCCTGGGTTTTGAATGTTGGCTCCTTATTTAGAAAGGCACTCTCCACACCAACCACCTACACCTGCCACTCATGCAAAGCCTACAGGCGGCCCTCGCCTTCCTCCACTGCACTGGCTCCACACAGTGTGCCCCTCGCCAGAGGTTTGCTCTCAGATGTTGATCTTCTGTCTGAAAGTGCTCCCTCCTGGGCTCAAACTGTCTGCCAAGCTTCATGAACTTATGCTGTTGAAGAACGGTGGCAGAACTGGGGAGCCCGCCTGCTTCCATGTCTCCTCCTGCACTTTACACAGTTCAGTGCAGACTGCACCTCCGAGCTTTCCCACTTCTCTCTGTAGGGATCAGTGTCCTCTTGGCCAAAGTTCTCCTGAGGCTTTGTACCGCACCTGGCTGTATCCTTTCTCCCTTTTACCTGGTACATTTCTCCTCTCTCCCAATTACACAGTCAACCTCTTGGGACAAGTTCAAAGTCTTAGTAATTACCTCACTCTTCCCATCTTCCCCCCAGCCTGATCTCAGTGCTTCATAGGTTTACCTCTCAAATTTTTATTGAATAAATATAAAACTTGCAGTACAGGTGAGGCTTGTCTTCGTATTCTTAATGACAAGGCAGGTTCAGTTGCTTTAATAAGGAACTAAAAGTAGAGTTGTTTTGCCTCTTTAAACCTGTTTTCTCATCTATTAAACATTATCAAACCCAAGGAATCACTTAATAGGCATAGATTGCATAGCACAGCACCTGATGCATAGAAGGCACTCAGGAGAGGTCAGTTCCTCTTGTTGTCATAGCTTTCATGATTTAATACAATTGTCATTTAGACTCTTTTGATCCCATGAACTGTAGCACTCCAGGCTTCCCTGTCCTTCACCATCTACTGGAGCTTGCTCGAACTCATGTCCATTGAGTCGATGATGCCATCCAAACATCTCATTCTCTGTCGCCCCTTTCTCTGTCTTTCCCAGCATCAGGGTCTTTTCCAATGAGTCAACTCTTGGCATCAGGTGGCCAGAGCATGGAACTTCAGCTTCAGCATCAGTCCTTCCTATGAATATTCAGGGTTGATTTCCTTTAGGATTGTGTGGTTAGATCTCCTTGCAGTCCAAGGGTCTCTCAAGAGTCTTCTCCAAAACTACAGTTCAAAAGCATCAATTCTTTGGCACCCAGCCTTTTTTCTGGTCCAACTTCCACATCCATACATGACTATTTGAAAAACCATAGCTTTAACTAGACGGACCTTTGTCAGTAAAGAAATGTCTCTACTTTTTATTATGCTGTCTAGGTTGATCATAGCTTTTCTTCCAAGGAGGAAGTGTCTTAGTTTCATGGCTGCTGTCACCATCTGCAGTGATTTTAGAGCCCAAGAAAATAAAATCTGTCACTATTTCCATTGTTTCCCCATCTATTTGCCATGAAATTATGGGATTGGATGCCATGATCATCATTTTTTGAATGTTGAGTTTAAAGCTAGCTTTTTCACTCTCCTCTTTCACTTTCATCAAGAGGCTCTTTAGTTCCTCTTCACTTTCTACCATAAGGGTGGTGTCATCTGCATATCTGAGGTTACTGATATTTCTCCCAGCAATCTTGATTCTAGCTTGTGCTTCTTCCAGCCCAGCGTTTCTCATGATGTATTCTGCATATAAGTTAAGTAAGCAGGGTGACAATATACAGCCTTGATGTACTCCTTTCCCAACTTGGAATCAATCCATTGTTCCATGTCCGGTTCTAACTGTTGCTTCTTGACCTGCATACAGATTTCTCAGGAGGCAGGTCAGGTGGTCTGGTATTCCCATCTCTTGAAGAATTTTCCACAGTTCGTTGGAATCCGCACAGTCAAAGGCTTTGGTGTAGTCAATAAAGCAGAAGTAGATGCTTTTCTGGAACTCTCTTGCTTTTTCGATGATCCAGCAGATGTTGGCAATTTGATCTCTGGTTCCTCTGCCTTTTCTAAATCCAGCTTGAACATCTAGAAGTTCTCAGTTCACATACTGTTGAAGCCTTGCTTGGAGAATTTTAAGCATTACTTTACTAGCGTGTGAGATGAATGCAATTGTGCAGTAGTTTGAGCATTCTTTGGCATTGCCTTTCTTTGGGATTGGAATGAAAACTGACCCTTTCCAGTCCTGTGGCCACTGCTGAGTTTTCCAAATTTGCTGGCATATTGAGTGCAGCACTTTCACAGCATCACCTTTCAGGATTTGAAATAGCTCAACTGGAATTCCATCACCTCCACTAGCTTTGTTCGTAGTGATGCTTCCTAAGGCCCACTTGACTTCACATTCCAGGATGTCTGGCTCTAGGTGAGTGATCACACCATCATGATTATTTAGGTCATTGAGACCTTTTTTATATAGCTCTTCTGTGTATTCTTGCCACTTCTTAATCTCTTCTGTTTCTGTTAGGTCCTTACCATTTCTGCATTTCAGGATTTAATACAATAGAGCTAAGGTTTACTGAAAGGCAAGGCTGATCTTATTACAGGTTATCCTCACATCCTGAACTGGGATCCCAAGGCACTTGTGAAAGGTCTTTTCCAAATTAAGACGGCAGTTAAAATTCTACCTATACATTTCTTGCCTGTAATTGTTTGTTTGAGCCTGGTAAAAACACTTGCTTTCCTTCTTAACAGAAATTTTACAAATTTAAGTGATGAATATGCTCATTACTCTCTGTCATAGGCTGAATTTTGAACCCCCCTTCAATAGCAGGAAGGCCGAGAGGAGCTACTGCACATTCAAGGTCAGGAGGGGCAGCGGTGAGGAGATACCCCTCATCCAAGATAAGGAGCAGCAGGTGCGCTTTGCTGGCAGCTGTGAAAAGATACCCTATGACCAAGGTAAGAGAAACCCAAGTAAGACAGTAGGTGTTGCGAGAGGGCATCAGAGGGCAGACACACTGAAACCATAATCACAGAAAACTAGCCAATCTGATCACACGGACCACAGCCTTGTCTAACTCAATGAAACTAAGCCATGCTGTGTGGGGCCACCCGAGACAGGAGGGTCATGGTGGAGAGGTCTGACAGAATGTGGTCCACTGGAGAAGGGAATGGCAAACCACTTCAGTATTCTAGCCTTGAGAATCCCATGAACAGTATGAAAAGGCAAAATGATAGGATACTGAAAGAGGAATTCCCCAGGTCAGTAGGTGCCCAATATGCTACTGGAGATCAGTGGAGAAATAAGTCCAGAAAGAATGAAGGGATGGAGCCAAAGCAAAAACAATACCCAGTTGTGGATGTGACTGGTGATAGAAGCAAGGTCCGATGCTGTGAAGAGCAATATTGCATAGGAACCTGGAATGTCAGGTCCATGAATCAAGGCAAATTGGAAGTGGTCAAACAAGAGATGGCAAGAGTGAATGTCGACATTCTAGGAATCAGCGAACTAAAATGGACTGGAATGGGTGAATTTAACTCAGATGACCATTATATCTACTACTGTGGGCAGGAATCCCTTAGAAGAAATGGAGTAGCCATCATGGAAAATAAAAGAGTTTGAAATGCAGTTCAGTTCAGTTCAGTTTAGTCACTCAGTCATGTCCGACTCTTTGTGACCCCATGAATCGCAGCACGCCAGTCCGTCAGCAACTCCCGGAGTTCACTCAAACTCATGTGCATCGCGTCAGTAATGCCATCCAGCCATCTCATCCTCTGTCTCCCACTTCTCCTCCTGACCCCAATCCCTACCAGCATCAGGGTCTTTTCCAATAAGTCAACTCTTTGCATCAGGTGGCCAAAGTATTGGAGTTTCAGCTTTAGCATCAGTCCTTCCAATGAACACCCAGGACTGATCTCCTTTAGGATGGACTGGTTGGATCTTCTTGCAGTCCAAGGGACTCTCAAGAGTCTTCTCCAACACCACAGTTCAAAAGCATCAATTCTTCGGTGCTCAGCTTTCTTCACAGTCCAACTCTCACATCCATACATGACCACTGGAAAAATCATAGCCTTGACTAGACGAACCTTTGTTGGCAAAGTAATATCTCTGCTTTTGAATATGCCATCTAGGTTCATAACTTTCCTTCCAAGGAGTAAGCATCTTTTAATTTCATGGCTGCAGTCACCATCTTCAGTGATTCTGGGGCCCAAAAAAATAAAGTCTGACATGGTTTCCACTGTTTCCTCATCTATTTCCATGAAGTGATGGGACCAAAATGCAGTGCTTGAATGCAATCTCAAAAATGACAGAATGATCTCTGTTTGTTTCCAAGGCAAACCATTCAATATCACAGTAATCCAAGCCTGTGCCCCAACCAGTAATGCTAAAGAAGCTGAACAGTTCTATGAAGACCTACAAAACCTTTTAGAACTAACACCCAAAAAAGATGTCCTTTTCATTATAGGGGACTGGAATGCAAAAGTAGGAAGTCAAGAAACACCTGGAGTAACAGGCAAATTTGGCCTTGGAGTACAGAATGAAGCAGGGCAAAGACTAATAGAGTTTTGCCAAGAAAATGCACTGGTCATAACAAACACCCTCTTCCAACAACACAAGAGAAGACTCTACACATGGACATCACCAGATGGTCAAACCGAAATCAGATTGATTATATTCTTTGCAGCCAAAGATGGAGAAGCTCTATACAGTCAGCAAAAACAAGACCAGGAGCTGACTGTGGCTCAGATCATAAACTCCTTATTGCCAAATTCATACTTAAATTGAATAAAGCAGGGAAAACCACTGGACCATTCAGGTAGTACCTAAATCAAATCCCTTATGATTATACACTGGAAGTGAAAAATAGATTTAAGGAACTAGATCTGATAGACAGAGTGCCTGATGAACTATGGACGGAGGTTCGTGACATTGTACAGGAGACAGGGATCAAGACCATCCCCATGGAAAAGAAATGCAAAAAAGCAAAATGGCTGTCTGGGGAGGCCTTACAAATAGCTGTGAAAAGAAGAGAAGTGAAAAGCAAAGGAGAAAAAGAAAGATAAAAGCATCTGAATGCAGAGTTCCAAAGAATAGCAAGGAGAGATAAGAAAGCTTTTGTCCATGATCAATGCAAAGAAATAGAGGAAAACAACAGAATGGGAAAGACTAGAGATCTCTTCAAGAAAATTAGAGATACCAAGGGAACATTTCATGCAAAGATGGGCTCAATAAAGGACAGAATTGGTATGGACTTAACAGAAGCAGAACATATTAAGAAGAGGTGGCAAGAATACACAGAACTGTACAAAAAAGATCTCCACAACTTAGATAATCACAATGGTGTGATCACTCACCTAGAGCCAGACATCCTGGAACGTGAAGTCAAGTGGGCCTTAGGAAGCATCACTACGAACAAAGCTAGTGGAGGTGATGGAATTCCAGTTGAGCTATTTCAAATCCTGAAAGATGATGCTGTGAAAGTGCTGCACTCAATATGCCAGCAAATTTGGAAAACTCAGCAGTGGCCACAGGACTGGAAAAGGTCAGTTTTCATTCTAATCCCAAAGAAAAGCAATGCCAAACAATGGTCAAACTGCCACACAATTGCACTCATCTCACACACTAGCAAAGTAATGCTCAAAATTCTCCAAGCCAGGCTTCAGCAATACGTGATCCGTGAACTTCCAGATGTTCAAGCTGGATTTAGAAAAGGCAGAGGAACCAGAGATCAAATTGCCAACATCTGCTGGATCATCGAAAAAGCAAGAGAGTTCCAGAAAAACATCTATTTCTGCTTTATTGACTATGCTAAAGACTTTGTGTGGATCACAATAAACTGTGGAAAATTCTTCAAGAGATGGGAATACCAGACCACCTGACCTGCCTCTTAAGAAATTTGTATGCAGGTCAGGAAGCAACAGTTAGATCTGGACATGGAACAACAGACTGGTTCCAAATAGGAAAAGGAGTACATCAAGGCTGTATATTGTCACCCTGTTTATTTAACTTATATGCTGTGTACATCATGAGAAACGCTGGACTGTAAGAAGCACAAGCTGGAATCAAGATTGCCAGGAGAAATATCAATAACCTCAGATATGCAGATGACACCACCCTTATGGCAGAAAGTGAAGAGGAACTCAAAAGCCTCTTGATGAAAGTGAAAGAGGAGAGTGAAAAAGTTGGCTTCAAGCTCAACATTCAGAAAACGAAGATCATGGTATCTGGTCCCATCACTTCATGGGAAATAGAAGGAGAAACAGTGGAAACAATGTCAGATTTTTTTTTGGGGGGCTCCAGAATCACTGCAAATGGTGACTGCAGCCATGAAATAAAAAGATGCTTACTCCTTGGAAGAAAAGTTATGACCAACCTAGACAGCTTATTAAAACGCAGAGACATTACTTTGCCAACAAAGGTCTGTCTAGTCAAGCTATGGTTTTTCCAGTGGTCATGTATGGATGTGAGAGTTGGACTATGAAGAAAGCTGAGCACCGAAGAATTGATGCTTTTGAACTGTGGTGTTGGTGAAGACTCTTGAGGGTCCCCTGGACTGCAAGGAGATCCAACCAGTCCATCCTAAGGGAGATCAGTCCTGAATGTTCCTTGGACGGAATGATGTTGAAACTGAAATGCCAATATTTTTGCCACCTGACGCGAAGAGCTGACTCATTTGAAAAGACCCTGATGCTGGGAGGGATTAGGGGCAGGAGGAGAAGGGGACGACAGAGGATGAGATGGTTGGATGACATTACTGACTCAATGGATTTGAGTTTGGGTAGACTCCGGGAATTTGTGATGGACAGGGAGGCCTGGTGTGCTGCAGTCTGTGGGGTCGCAAAGAGTGGACATGACTGAGTGACTGAACTGAACTGAATCTTTCTCGAAATGCACCTTTTCTTGGCTCCCTTATTATCTCTATGGAAGCTCTCCTACCTTCCTCTGCAAAGCGCATCTGCCAAGGCAATTACTTACTCTAGAATTCTTATTTCAGGGTGTGATTCTAGGGGAACCAAAACTAGGGCTACCTGCCTTCTAGCTACCTGTGTGTGCATATGAAACATTCATATTTAAAGATGCTGCTGTGGTTTCTAATTTAACATGATGATATATTGCTTTGGGGCTTTCCTGGTGCCTCAATGGTAAAGAATCTGCCAATGCAGGAGATCCGGGTTCAGTCCCTAGGTTGGGTCGATCCCCTGGAGAAGGAAATAGCAACCCACTCTAGTATTCTTGCCTGGAGATTTCCATGGACAGAGCCTGGTGGACTACCGTCCATGGGGTTGCAAAGAGTCAGACATGGCTTGGTGACTAAACAACAACACCGCATCCAATTCTTTCTGTGGTGCGGTGGTAAGTGGTACATCTCCTGGTGAACCCTGGAGCCTCTCCTTGCAGAAAGGCTGTTTCAAAGTCCTGCCTTGTGGAAATGTCTTTGTGTCAATCAACTATGCTGCATTTATTTCTTCTATAAACACCAAACCCCAATCTTTTCAGAACTTATTGGCTTAAAAAAAACTTTTTTTAATTGAAGGATAATTGCTTTACAGAATTTTGTGGTTTTCTGTCCTACATCAACAAGAATCAGCCGTAGGTACGCCCCTGTCCCCTCCTTCCTGACCTCCCTCCCATCTCCCTCCTCATCCCACCCTTTAGTCTGTTGCAGAGCCCCTGTTTGAGTTACCTGAGTCATACAGCAAATTCCCATTGGCTATCTATTTTACATATGGTATTGTAAATTTCTATGTTACTCTCTCTGTGCATCTCACCTTCTCCCTCCTGTCCTCCCTCTGTGTCCTTATTGGCTTTGCTTAGCCTGTGCTCTTGCATCACATCTCTATAATGGGTAGGTGTGTTTGCATCAGGGTGGAGTGGTTTTAATAAGTTGTCTTGTGCCTGAGCCACATGTTTCCTTATGGGGCTGCTCTAATGCCTGGTGTGAAGTTTTCATGGTCCCTGGGGGTGCAGTTGGGGGAGTTGCTTCTAAATAGGAGTCCAAGCGACTATGAGAGAAACAGACTTCTGAGGAACAGTGCCAGCTGCTCTGGGTGGCAGTAAAAGAAAGAAAGTGTGCTCAGTCGTGTCCGACTCTTTGTGACCCCATAGACTGTAGCCTACCAGACTCCTCTGTCCATGGGATTTTCCAGGGAATAGTACTGGAGTGGATTGCCATTTCCTTCTCCAGGAGATCTTCCCGACCCAGGGATCAAACCCAGGTCTCCTTGCATTGTAGATAGACGCTTTACTGCCTGGGCCACCAGGGAAGCACCGGTGGCAGGAAAGCTTCTGCTAAACCCACTGACCCTCAGCCCTTCCTCATTACTCTTAGGCTGGTGTTGAGCATGTCAGAGGTTGAGGTCTTCTCAGTGACCACTCAGAACCATGCTAAGGACGTTCCACACTGAGGAACTTTCAACCTTCTAGGCTCTTACAGCCAGGTCCACAGTTCTGGAAGGAAGAGCCCTGAGACAAGGCTGAATGCATGGATGAATGCATTAGCCAGGCCTCACCTGACTGTGCCTGTAACCTCTGCAGCTGCTTTGGTGAAAGGATCACTTGTGATTGCCCCGAGAGGAAAGGTTTTGTAACAGAAGCTATTTCCCTGTTGCATCTTTTTGTGAATCTTTTTCTATTAGTGCATTAACCATAAGAAGTATTGCTGGCTTAAAGGATTTTTGTGAGTCAGCCAGGGGTCTACCACCATGGTGTTTAATCACCTTCATTGCCACATGATCTTCAGCTCACAGCTGAAGGCCAGAACCACAGGTTTAAAGGGCCATGGGCATCTCACTCCGCACATCCCTGCTGACTTATTTACCTTCTGTTCATTGACTGGTAAAAAGGAAATAGTAAAGGTGCATGTTACTCTATTATTTTTCATCTAATTATTTAGAAAAGCCTCCCCTGTGAATTGATTAAGGTATTATACCGAGGGAAGATTTCAGATCAACTCTGGGTAAATCTACAGACTCGTGTAAATCCACCCATTACATCTAAATGGACTTCCTTTGAACCAGGTCACTCTGTAAATGATGAAGGCCTTAATCCTGTCTTTCGTTTAAACACGTCTTTCAAGATAATTTCTCCTAGCAACCTGTTGGGGTATTAGTTCGGCTCTGATGCAGACGGAGTTAGCGTTGAACTGTAAAGCACAAAATCCCTTGTTTGGTTTCCCAGAATTTGTTTCCTAAAATTTAATAATATTTCGCTGTTTTTCTTTTGTTTGAATAACAGCGAGGGAGTTTACTTGATTGAAGCTTCGACATTATCTTACCCTAGACAGAGACACTGAGCGCCAAAACTGTGAGGGGCTGTGTGTTAAAGGGACCATCCCTGCCCGAATCCTCTCTCATCTTCTGTTCCCATCTGGCCGGGTTTTCCTTCCAGATGCTCGTCTCTTCTTTGCTTCTCCACTCCCACTTAGACTGTTTAACAGCCTCAGGTGTTATCACCTCAACTGGGAGTCCCCTTGGTTATCCCCCAGTCTGCCTCCTTGATCTTAATTCTAGATATTCCAGGCAACGCTGCCTCCTGTTTGTCTGCTAATTATCCCCAAGCATGCTTCCACCATGTCCGTCCCCAACTAAGAAACATACTGTGCTCCCTACGGATTACCACGCACCTTCCAGTGTTCTCTGCTGGACTTTCGAGGCCTTCCACAATCTAGCCTGTCCCACACAGCCCAGCATGCTCTCATGCTCCATTACTCGACGCACTTTGCTTTTTCCTCTTACCGTGAGCAAGTCAGGATGGTTTCCAGAGCCAGTGGATATGGGTGTCCAGCTTGTGTACTGCAGCCCTGGGCGTCATGCAAAGCCGATCATTTCTACTTCCATGATCTTCTTTCTTCCCACTGTCTGCCTGTCGAAATTCTTCTCATCCTTCAAAACATCCCTTAGCCACAGTGTCTTCCTGAGTTGTGCCAAGGCTCATTCATCTTTACCTCTTCCTTTGAAGTTCTACAAGTCTTAGAAGCTCTCCCTGCCAAAACAGTTCCTACTAAGAAAACACCCCTGCTGAGGAGGGCACGTCGTCGTTGTCGTTTAGTTTCTAAGTTGTGTCCAGCTCTTTTGCGACCTCATGGACTGTAGCCCGTCAGGCTCGTCTGTCCATGGAATTTCCCAGGCAAAAATACTGGAGTGGGTTGCCATTTCCTTCTCCAGGAGATCTTCCTGACCCAGGGACTGAACCCATGGCTGCTGCCTCTCCTGCATTGCAGACTGATTCCCAGAGGGCATGTACCCCACTTACCTTCCCATCCCAACAACAGGACACAGTAGGGCTTAGTGACTGTTGAATAGTTTTCCCTCTTTTTCAAATGTGATTATTTTAACTCTCCCACTACTTCCTGAGTTCCTGGAGGGAATGAAGGCCACCATCCACATCTGTAGTGCAGTGCTGAGCACAGGATTGGCGTGCTATAAATATTGGCTCTTTGATTCCTAAGCATGATCTATAATTAAGACAGAAAGAAGGAAGAACATCAAATGTTGATATGCTTCTTAAGGCAAAATCGGCCTCATTCTTAGTCTGAGCCCAGAGATATGTAACGTGAGCGAAAGGTATGTGATTTTCAAGTAATAAGGCCTGTTCCAGGAAGTTGTCCACATTGTCCAGAGAGAAGAATGAATTATTTTTTCACCACCAACAATATAGTTGATTTCAAGCAAGGCAGCTTCAATTATTTAGAATACTGAATAGCTATTCAGGGTTATTAATATGCAAACTAAAAGGCAGAAACACTAGAAAAGCGACATCTCTGCCCTCTTGTTAGAGACTGAAATTTTATGAGGACTACCTGTTGTCATGGCAGAAAATTATTCTAAGTGCATACCCAACAGTAACTACGAAGAGTCATAAATTCTCTAGTAAATGCTCCGGAAAACAGGCACAAAATTCTGTCATCCCATCTGTCTTTTTCTTCTTACAGAGGATCTGTGCTGCCTTTGAAAGAAAAATGCAAAATTGAAACAGTAAAGCAGCCTCCTGCAAATGCCTTCTTTGCTGTCTCCTCCTCTAGCATTTTCCCTCTCATACCTGGTCCTGTGATAGTTGTCACTTCTTTGTGGTATTTTTAGGATGTAAGCATCAACAGAAATGTCAGGTTTCCACTTGTTTTGCCCCTTCCCAGACTGCCTTCAATCCTTCCCAAAACCTCTTGGCCATCAGATACGGGGCTACGTGATGACCACCAGTGTGGATTGTCAGCTTGTGTTCATTCTCAGGTTTGTGCCTTGTGGTCGTGGGTAGTGGTGTCGGGTGCTGGAGGGGTCCGTTTGTACTCGATGCGGGCCCACTAGTGGAGGAGCGGCTCCACGCTGCGCTGGACATCGCAATTAATGCCGCAAGTGTAAGTGGGCAGCCTGCGTTTGTCTTCATCTGTGGTCTGTATATACACACTCAGTTCAGAAAGTTAGGCTCAACCCAAGTGCCTTGGGCCTTAGAAATTTTGTGATTAGGCTACCTGTTTTGAAGGGAGGGCACAGCAACTCACTCCAACATTCTTGCCTGGAGAATCCCGTGGACAGAGGAGTCTGGTTGGCTACAGTCCATAGGGTCGCACAGAATCAGACACGACTAAAACAACTCGGCAGGCACACTCGTACCTATTTCGAAAATCTGATGACATCCACATCTCTTTCATCAGAGAAGTACGCAGGCATTTTTCATATGATTTTAGAAAGTCCCCAGCCCTTTTTGAATCTCTATAGCTCAGATTGAATAGTAATAAAAATATCCTCTCACGAGCCTGTGCTCCTGACTGTGCCTTCATTGTTCTAGGTACTTTACACGTACTCTCTCACGTTTTCTCCACAGTGATCTAATGAGGAGAGTTGTTCCTCATTTTGCAAATGAAGGAACTGAGGCCAAAGATGTATCTCATTCAGCTTCCGACAGTGCTTCCAAGTCTTTCCTGTGATTTCATAGACTCTTGAGTTCATCTTCTTTTCTGATATCTACACCATAAACAGAGGTCTAAAAAGTATCTTGTCCATGCAGCTTGAGAAGAACTATTAAGACTTTACCTCTGATCCTCTAAGTCTCCCTTGAAAATAAATATGACACTCCATTGTTACCATTGTGAATGGTATCTGCAAACGTTTCAAATCGACATAGTTGAAAAGTGAAACAGTATCAGTTTTGATCTGAAATCATAAGACTACAGTTGCCTGTAATGCCCACCATGCAGAGAACAACTCTGTAAGTGAGAGGGAATTTACATGGTATTTAGAAGGAATGACATCAGCCCAAGAGGAGCCAAGGATAACAAATATGCATGTAACTCAGTGGACCATAGCCAAAACTGGCTCATCCTGAATCCTGAATCGAGTGGAGTCAGGTTCTTTCAGCCTTGACAATGCAGGTTTTGACGTTTCATCAGGAATAAACAGGAACTTTATGAGTAACAGCTTTTCCTACTTCTAAATCAATAGACATAAAAGAGCACCTGCAGATAAAAGATTTCGTTAGTAGCTCTGCTAATAGCAGTTATAAATTCTCACTCCTGCAAGCATCTCCTCCTCAAGCTTTATTTTCCCTCCTAAGAGACCAGGTCATAGGAAGAGAATCAGATGAGTGTCACATTTTAATTTTCTAAAAAAGTTCTTTATTGTTGCTCTTATCAACATTACTACCACTTTTAAGTAAATGTATTTAGAAATAAAGATTGATGTGTCATAGTGTTTCTTTTTATTAGGGCTTGACTTCAGACTTCAGAAAAACTAATTGGGGAGATTGCCCAGAAGACATTCACAAAATTTGTGGGCTTGTAAAAATGTGTGCAAATTTCATGTTACTATCCAGTCATACACATACTTGCATGTGTGTATGTGTGGAGATAATTTTTTGTCTTTCCTTCTTTTTTTTTGACTGCATGGCTTGCAGTCAGCCTAAGTTTTAACAGTTTTAGTTCTCTGACCAGGGATCAAACCTGGGTACTTGGCAGTGATAGCATGGTGGCCTGGTTAGGACTTCAGGGAGTTACCTGGAGATAATTTTGATTAAGTAGTCATTGTGGAATTTTTTAAGTTAGATCAGCTTTAAACATAAAATAGATGAGATTTATTAATGACAACAACATATATATATGTATTTTACTGTTTGCTCGGTGTTTTCATAGGCATTATTTACTTTAGCTTTCATAACCACCCCACAGATTTTTATTATTCCCTGTTTTATGGATGAGGAAACAGGCTCAAAGAGATGAAGTGCTTATTGAAGGTCACAAAGCTAATAAATCAATAAATGTGGGACATGGCCTGGGTGTTTGATTCCACGTTCAGTGTTTGTTCTCCTCCCCCACAGCTGTATTCAGAATAGAGAGGACGAGGAAGTTACGTTTCAGCGGTTGGTGGTAAAGTAGGTGCTTCAGTAATAACCTGTCTAAAGATTTGGGGTTTGTCTAGAGAGGGGATTATATGGGGAGAGTTGGTGAAAATCACGTGTAGACCACCGTTTGTTCACCAGGTCATGTGGCTTCCCTGGGCCTCACCTGGGATTAATCAACAGCCACGTGGGAGCTGTAATTTAAGAGGTATCGCACCTGGGTTGCATCTCACCAGGACTTCCCTGGTGGCTCAGATGGTAAAAGCGTCTGCTTACAATGCGGGAGACCCAGGTTTGATCCCTGGGTTGGGAAGATCCCCTGGAGAAGGAAATGGCAACCCACTCCAGTACTCTGCCTGGAAAATCCCATGGACAGAGAAGCCTGGTAGGCTACAGTCCATGGGGTCGCAATGAGTCGGACACGATTGAGTAACTTTACTTTCACTGGGTTAGATTCTACACGAAGATCTTGTCTAATCTTCTCAACAACCTGGTAGTCTTAATAATGAACAGATCATGGAGCCTCAGAGAGGCCAAGTAATTTAAGGCCTCTAGAAAGTGGAAAAATCTGGGTTCAAATTCAGGCCCATAGGATTCCAAAGCATGGGTCTTCTGTTCCACCACCCAGATACCTCTACCAGCCGCCTTTGTGGAAAACCCTAGTTCTCTGTCAGGCTGAAAGTGGTGTTAACTGAGCAAAGGTGACTGCGGTAGTGGGAGGGCAGAACGGTTTCTTTAGCCTGTTCACATCTCCCTACTTTCTTTCTTTGTTCCTTTATTCTTCCTTCTTTCCTTTCTTTCTCTCTTCTTTTTTAGTTTTTTCTTTTTTCCAGCTGTGCTGCATGGCTTCTGAGATCTTGGTTCTTTGAGCAGGGATGGAACCTGTGCTCCCTTTGCTGGGAGCTCAGAGCCCTAATCACTGGATCACCAGCGGAGTCCCTCCCTCCTTTCTTATTATCAGAGACAATTTTTTTCTGACCATTTTTTGGGACCCCTTTACACCTTTAAATTATTGAGGGTCTTGAAGAGCTTTTCTTTTCCTGTGGGTCATACCTGTGGATACTTACTATTTTAAAATTGAAAAGAGCAGAATTTAAAAAATTATTTATTAATCCATTTAATAAACTGATTATGTTAATAGAAATATGTTTTATGAAAAATAATAGTTTTCCAAAACAAAACAAAGTTTAGTGAAAAGAATGGCCTTGTTTATATTTTTGTTAGATTCCTTGATGTTTGGCTTAGTAGAAGCTGTTGGAATCTCTTCTCTGTTCCTGCATTCCACCTGCTGCAGTATCACGTGGCCATAGCCTCTGGAAAACATCAGTGTATCCTCTTCAAAAAATGACAACAAAAAAGACAAATAGCATTTTGGCATTATTAAGAGAACAGTTTTGACCTTATGAAAGCCCTGCAAGGGTCTTGAGGATTCCCAGAAGTCCCCAGGCCACATTTTGAGAACTGCTACTTGATATAATCACCTCAGTATTCACTAGGGCTGGCAAAAAACCCCAATGTTTGGGTCAGATGAAATGTTCCAGGTCACTGAATCCAACCATGCATCTGATAAAATAAAATTCCATGAAGTCCCGTCATTTTGCAAGGGTAAGAATACTAGAGAAGGAAATGGCACTCCTCTCCAGTATCCTTGCCTGGAGAATTCCCATGGACAAAGGAGCCTGGTGGGCTGCAGTCCCTGGGGTCACAAAGAGTCAGACATGACTGAGTGACTCACAAACACACAGACACAGACACACAGACTGTTAGTTCAACATGGATTTAAATGGATAGAAAAGTATTATGCTAAGAAGAAATTTTACTCTGTAGTTTCCATCTGCAGTCTTAACTGTTTAGAATGAACCCAATTTCTCCTCTGTATATTCCAGATACATGAAAACAACAGCCTTGTCCCTTGCTGTTATTTTCTTCAGAAGACCTCCTTCATGTTTAAGAACTTAGAAGACCTCCCTGCTCTGAGTGTTCTCTAGCCCCACATCTCTGTATTCTCATCCAGATCTTCAAATGCCAATTTGAACTCATACAATGTTGCCAGAATGCACTCAGGAAGATTTTCTCATGCTTACTCTGTGCTTGGCTTTGATCAGGGCTACAAATGCTTCACATTCACAGACAGGGAGAAACATATTGTCAAAGGTCACTGTCTTCTGGTTGGGCATGGTCTTTGACATCCTATTTACTTTCCCACTCCTTCTGCCATTCTGGTACAGGCTCTGCTTTCTCTAAGGCACCATCTCCTCTGTCCCTTCTCTCTCACCCCTACAGAAAGGCAGTGCTCTAGATGTTGTGCTTTAAAGTTTGCAAACAGCTTTATAAACATCATCTCATTTAATTAGCATGGAAACTATGCCCAAAATGTTGTTGTTGTTCAGTTGCTAAGTTGTGTCCAACTCTTTGCAACCTCATGGCCTGCAGCACGCCAGGCTTCCCTGTCCTTCACCATCTCCCAGAGTTTGCTCAAACTCATGTCTATTGAGTCCGTGATGCTATCTAACCATCTTATCCCCTGCTGCCCGCTTCTCCTTTTACCTTCAGTCTTTCCCACCATCAGGGTCTTCTCTAATGAGTAGGCTCTTCACATCAGGTGGCCAAAGTATTGGAGTTTCAGCTTCAGCATCAGTCCTTCCAATGAATATTCAGGGTTATTTCCTTTAGGATTGACTGGTTTGATCTCCTTGTAGTTTAAGGGACTCTCAAGAGTCTTCTCCAATACCACAGTTCAAAAGCATCAGTTCTTTGGCACTGAGCCTTCTTTATGGTCCAGCTCTCACATTTGTATATGACTACTGGAAAAACTATAGCTTTGACTGGCTGGACCTTTGTCTGCAGAGTGATGTCTCTGCTTTTTAATACACTACGTACAGAATGCACAGATGTGAGTAGAATAAGGAAAACACAGAAGTTTCTGTTAACCTGATTCTATGGGTTACCACGCTAATACTTCATGCCTGGGATTCTGTAACCTGCTTTGCTGGCTGTGCAATTTTCAGGGTCTCCCTATTTTAAAGCACTCTACATACTGATGCTAAAATCATCTTTCTTCCCTGCTGATCTGAACATGCCACCATCTGGAGTCCATTTATAGCCTCCAACATTCTTGGGGTAATGTATTTTCCTGAGACCTTCGAGACTCTGCATCTGCTAAGACCTCTGACTGACTTTCCTCAACCTAGGATGACAGTGTTTGGCTAATCAGAGTTTTGTTCATTCATTTGTTCGTCCATCCAGCATTTATTCATGTATGCATTTTTTAACATAGCATCTATGATGTGCTAGGCACTGCAATGGACAGTAGAGGGGAATACAAAAGTAAGTTTTCTCTGCCCTCCAAGGTTTTATAACCTCATCCAGGTCTTATATGCACAAGTGGCAGGAGACATAAGAGACATGGGTTTGATCCCTGGGTTGGGACGATCCCCTAGAGAAGGGCATGATAACCCACTCCAGTATTCTTGCCTGGAGAATTACATGGACAGAAAAGCCTGGTGGGCTACAGTCCATTGGGTCACAAAGAGTTAGATACGACTGAAGTGACTTAGCATGCACACATGCATGCAATTCAAATACTAGACTAACTGTGATGAGAGGTGGTGAAAGTAGATTTATAGTTGTAGGTAAACTCTGAGGTTTATCTGAGGAAGAATTAATCCCAATGGGCAGAACATACAAGACCTCCAGGAGGGGTACTGTTGAATCTGTGCAAGGACAAATAGATTTCCATAAGCGGGATGGGGAGATGGGACAAGCCTGGCTCGGCTTCCTTGCTGTCTGTTGGTCAAATTAGGTCTCCTATTGCCTTCTCCTGTGTCTTCTTGGGCCTTTGACCACAAAGAAATTTTTTTTTTTTTAACCAGCGTCCTAAATACTCAAGGGCTGGGTAAACGTGCACACCTGACTTAAAAAAGGAAATTTCCAGCATGATAACAGTCAATGGCATATGAAAAGGCATAAACAGACAGATTTTGTTTCAAGATTATGAGTGTGTAGAAGACAAACTTGCAAGGAAGGGCACCCACCCTTATCAGCCAGTCTCTGGTTGGAGCCACCAATGCAAATAGTGTAAGGAAAAAATGTGTCATCCTTGAAGGGAATATTTGCATGATGCATAGTGCATGATATACTACACAAATAATAGCACAGCATCACACAGGTTTGTCATGAACCATCTGATGGCAGATAGTCCTATTTGTGATTCTTGAAAACTAAAATAAAATGAGTAAGGCTTAACATTTTTGGGTTTGAAACATGTTTCATTATTTTGTGACTTTTATCTCAATTGCATATTCATTCCATAATAAAACATAAAAATAGTATTAGTATCAAGCACACACTTCTGTGTGGCATTCTCAGCAGAGGCAGGGTGGGCAGTACTGGGTTTCAAGTGCAAGCTCTGCCTCTGATCCCCCACTTCAGCCTTAGTTCTTGGGAAGGTCCCATTCAGTCCATCTTGATCATTATATATTAAAGCATTAGCAGGCTTGAATAGAGAGGCAAAACTGTTTTTAGATTTTCTCTTTCAAATAGCTGGTAAAGAAATGCAAAACATCTTAAATGGAGGAAAAATTAAAATAAGAGATGTTGGGAAGGGATGGGCACCAAGGAGGACTCATCAAAGTCCTGGTAGCTGTGGGGTTGGGAGACTGTATAGAGTTTGACACACATGTGTACATTTATGGGGAGATAAGTAGGTACACCTTTTCCAGTCCTGTGGCCACTGCTGAGTTTTCCAAATTTGCTGGCATATTGAGTGCAGCACTTTCACAGCATCGTCTTTCAGGATTGGAAACAGCTCAACTGGAATTCCATCACCTCCACTAGCTTTGTTCGTAGTGATGCTTTCTAAGGCCCACGGACTTCACATTCCAGGATGTCTGGCTCTAGGTGAGTGATCACACCATTGTGATTATCTTGGTCGTGAAGCTCTTTTTTGTACAGTTCTTCTCTTCTTAATATCTTCGGCTTCTGTTAGGTCCATACCAATTCTTTCCTTTATTGAGCCCATCTTTGCATGAAATGTTCCCTTGGTATCTCTAATTTTCTTAAAGAGATCTCTAGTCTTTCCCATTCTGTTGTTTTCCTCTATTTCATTCCAATCCCAAAGAAAGGCAATGCCAAAGAATGCTCAAACTACCACATGATTGCACTCATCTCACACGCTAGTAAAGTAATGCTCAAAATTCTCCAAGCCAGGCTTCAGCAATACGTGAACCGTGAACTTCCTGATGTTCAAGCTGGCTTTAGAAAAGGCAGAGGAACCAGAGATCAAATAGCCAACATCTGCTGGATCATCGAAAAAGCGAGAGAGTTCCAGGAAAATGTATATTTCTGCTTTATTGACTATGCCAAAGCCTTTGACTGTGCGGATCACAATAAACTGTGGAAAATTCTGAAAGAGATGGGAATACCAGACCACCTGACCTGCCTCTTGAGAAACCTGTATGCAGGTCAGGAAGCAACAGTTAGACGTGAACATGGAACAACAGACTGGTTCCAAATAGGAAAAGGAGTACGTCAAGGCTGTATATTGTCACCCTGCTTATTTAACTTCTATGCAGAGTACATCATGAGAAACGCTGGGCTGGAAGAAGCACAAGCTGGAATCAAGATTGCTGGGAGAAATATCAATAACCTCAGATATGCAGATGATGCCACCCTTATGGCAGAAAGTGAAGAGGAACTCAAAAGCCTCTTGATGAAAGTGAAAGTGGAGAGTGAAAAAGTTGGCTTAAAGCTCAACATTCAGAAAACAAAGATCATGGCATCTGGTCCTATCACTTCATGGGAAATAGATGGGGAGACAGTGGAAACAGTGTCAGACTTTATTTTTTGGGGCTCCAAAATCACTGCGGATGGTGACTGCAGCCGTGAAATTAAAAGACGCTTACTCCTTGGAAGGAAAGTTATGACCAACCTAGATAGCATATTCAAAAGCAGAGATATTACTTGGCCAACAAAGGTCTGTCTAGTCAAGGCTATGGTTTTTCCAGTGGTCATGTATGGATGTGAGAGTTGGACTGTGAAGAAGTCTGAGCGCCGAAGAATTGATGCTTTTGAACTGTGGTGTTGGAGAAGACTCTTGAGAGTCCCTTGGACTGCAAGGAGATCCAACCAGTCCATCCTAAAGGAGATCAGTCCTGAATATTCATTGGAAGGACTGATGCTGAAGTTGAAACTCCAGTACTTTGGCCATCTCATGTGAAGAGTTGACTCATTGGAAAAGACCCTGACGCTGGGAGGGATTGGGGGCAGGAGGAGAAGGGGACAACAGAGGATGAGATGGCTGGATAGCATCACCAACTTGATGGACATGAGTTTGAGTGAACTCCAGGAGTTGGTGATGGACAGCGAGGCCTGGCGTGCTGTGATTCACGGGGTCGCAAAGAGTCGGACATGACTGAGCGACTGAACTGAACTGAACTGAACTGACTGAAGTAGGTACACAGGGAGGGGGAAATTACAAGGGAAAGCCCAGTTGATATATGCTTTCCTTGGCATTCTGGATAATCATATGGACCACAAAAATTAAAGGAGGAAAACCAAGGTGAGTCATTGCTTCAAATTCCATATGAGGACTGGAAAGTCGCACTCTGTGTGTGATCCGAGGGCCCAGTGGACTGTCTCTGCTCCTCTCTGTCCTCTCAGCACTCCAGCCCAGATCCATCCTTTACTATCAGATATTTGGACCCCAGCATCACCATTGCTCCTGTCCTTTCTTTTGGGCCCCAGCTCATCCTTTGTTCTTGCCGGTCAGATTTTCACGGGGCGGGGTTGGGGGGGCTTCTCTCAAATAAACTCCCCCTACCTCCTAACTTTTCTAAATCCAGAGCCATTTTTTAAAACAATTTTTTGAATAGGTAGTATGTTTTCCTGTTTAAAAAAAAAAAGTTATACTTAAAAAAAAATCTCCCTTCTTTCCTTTCCTCATGTAGCCAATTCCAACCACTTGCAAGAAACTTCACATTTCTTCACATACATGCAAATAGAAATATAAATTTCCTTTTTTTCAATTCATAAAGGAGTATATTTTTCATGGTTTTTTAAACCATGTGTTTTGGTCATTTACTAGTATGTAACGTGCAAAGAGTCAGACACGACTGAGCGACTGAACTGAACTGAACGTGCATGCGTGCTTATCACTTCTCCCGTCCAACTCTTTGCAATCCTATCGACTGTAGCCTGTCAGGCTCCTCTGTCCATGGGATTCTCCAGGCAAGAATATTGGAATTGCCATGCCCTCCTCCAGGGGATCTTCCTGACTCTGGGATTGAACCTGCATCTGTATGTAACAAATATCTCTAAACTGAGGGCCTTAAAACAATTTGTTGCTAACTCTCATAGTTTGGTGGGTTGCTTGGGCTCAACTGTGTAGTTCTTGCTTTGGCTTCTCACTGTAGTTTCGGTCAGATGTGGGCTAGTACAGTGGTCACAGGAAGGCTTGACTGGGTTGGAGATTCCAGACAGCTTCCAAATGGCTGGCAATTATGTTGGTTGTTGGATGGGAGCTCAGTTGCCAGAGCACCTCTGTATAGACTGGGCTTTTCACAAGAAGCTGGTCTCTCTGAGTGGGAGCATCCCAAGAGAGCAGGAAGTGAAAGTTACCAGGTTAATTAAGGGCAACTTACAGAACTGGCAGTGTTAGGTCTGCTGGATTCTGTTGGCAAAATGGTCTCAGGGCTAGCCCAGGTTCAAGGAGATGGAGAAAGAAACCCTGTTCGCTTCATGGGAGAGTAGCAAGATTGTATTGCAGAAGATCTTGAGGTTAGGAGATACTGTGCTGGTCATTTTGGTAAAACACAATCTGTATCACCATCTGAAGTACCTTTCTACTCCTAACACATGCCCAAGGCCTGAGGAGCATTCTTTTATAATGTCTAATATCTGACCTCTCCCTGTTTCCACCGACTCCACTCATTCAAACCTGCATCCTTTTGTAGTTAGGTGAATGCCAGAATTACCTTCCTGGTATCCCACTTTCCTTCACTGCAAATAGCCAATGAAACTTTCTTAACATTGGTGTTTACATAAACTTTAGCTTTAATGATGTCATTCTCCTAAGTAAAAATCAGATCTGATATCCCCAGTGGTTTTGTTTGACCTGTGCCAAGTTAGCATATATAGGATTTGCTTTTTTTTAACTTTCAACATTGCAAAATCAGGAGGTCCAGATTAAGCTCCTTTTGAAAAACTAGGTCCTCATATGTAGAAAAATCGGATTCTTTGACTAATATGTTCTAGATACTGAACAAAAGGGAAAAACTTTCGGGCTCTTGTGGGACTTAATGAACAATAGGGGAAATAGATAAATAACATAGGAAGACTGATGGACGGCAACACTACAGGGTTAGAAAGGAGATAGGGCAGGAGGCAGGTGGGAAGGGCTACAATTTCAAATCACATGGTCATGGAGGCCCTCACTGAATGGAGACATTTCAGTTAAAAAACGTAAAGAGTAGTGGAAGGGTAACAGGGAATTCTAGAACTTTGCTTTCCAGTAGAGTAGCCCACAACCATATGTGGCTATCTTAATTTGTATTAATTAAAGTTAAAAATTCAGTTTTTCTGGCACAGTAGCCACATTTCCAGTGCTCAAAAGTCACCTATGGCTAGTGGCTACAAAGCAGATATAGAACATTTCCACCATTACAGAGAGTTCTACTGGACAGCATTTCAGAGGTGGGGTATTCCATGCAGAGGGGAAGCAAGTGCCAAGGTCCTGGCAGGGGGGTGGAACACTGTGGCACTGCTCTTCTGCTCACACATGCCCGCTATGCCCTACTGTCTGTCTTATACTGCAGCTATATGGCAGTTGTCATTTAGCACCTTACCCCAAGCCAACCTTCCAAAGGCCTTTGTTGATATTAAGTTTTAGACCTTTGGTCAATGCCATAGAATCCATGGGGTCAAGTCCCAGACTCCCTGATCTTGCACTAAGAAACTCTGGAAAGAGCATGAAGGCCAAGGATCTGGACCAGGAGTCAGAACATGTGTGTTCTGTTTTAGAGCAGAGTAGGTTCATGGTGTGATTCAAAGGGTGTTCTCAGGGGTGACATGGCACAAACCTTCACTCACCAGAGAGATTGCTAGCCACAAGTGTCCTGGAGTGCCTTTACTGGACCAGGACCAAAGGTCTAGTGGACTTTTAGTTGGTATTTCAGGAGGAAATCTGGAGTATGGAGTATGACAGTGGTTTTTGTTTTTGTTTTTTTAGTTGCTAAGTCGTATCTGACTCTTGCAACCTCATGGACTGTAGCCTGCCAGGCTCCTCTGTCCATGGGATTTCCCAGGCAAGAGTACTGGAGTGGGTTGCCATTTCCTTCTCCAGGGGATCTTCCTGACCCAGCAATTGAACCTGGGTCTCCTGCATTGCAGGCAAATTCTTTACTGACTGTCATGAGGGAAGCTCATGACATTGGGGCTCAAGGCAATGCCTAATTACCAGTGGCAGCAGAAGTATTTGAACATTATATAAGCTGGTACACTCTTAAATGGTCCATACAAGTGGAATTTCAGCCTTGAATAAATATATGTAATAGTTATTTGGAAACTGTAATGTCTGAGTACTGTAATGTCCAGTAAACACGCACTGCTTTCTATGATAGGATGTAAGGCGCCCAATATGTCACCAGCATCTATTCTGATATTTTCTCCTCCTCCTCCATCACAGGATCCCTCTCTCCCACCAGTAGGACACATTCAGGGCCCAATAGGTTCTGTGTCCTACCCCTCTGGCGTTTTTCTCATGTTTTTCCTTCTTGCTTGAAGGACCCACATCCTCTTTTCTGCCTGACTGAATCTTCCACACTCAGCTTGAGGGCACAGCTCAAACTCCCTTCATAGACTTTTCTTTGCCTGTCTCAGGCCAGAAGCATCTCCCTGCTCCTGTGAGCTGCAGTGCTCATTATTCACACTCAGTTGGCAATTACCAAGACTACAACACTATATCTTTGTTTTTTTTAATATGTGTAATCTAGTCCTGGCTCAAGTCTTAAGTTTGAACAAACTGGGAGATAGTGAAGGACAGGGAAGCCTGGTGTGCTGCAGTCCATGGGGTCACAGAGTCAGGCGCAACTTAGCAACTGAACAAGAAGTCTTAAGATCCTTGAGGGCAGAGTTCACAGGTCATTCTTTTTTCCTTGCATGGCCATATTTCCATATATATTTGCCAGTTGTCTGCCATATGAGGGCTGAGAGTATAGTGGTAGACCAACATAAACCAACAAAGGGCCCTGATTCCTTGTAATCCTTAGTTGTCAACTTTTTTTTTCTAAGGTGAGTAACTTTATTCAGTTCTTGCAAGTCTTAGGCAAAGATAGGAGCCCTGTGTCCTACTGATAAGGAGTAAAACTACTGGCTGTCCCTTGCTGAAGACTGATCTGGGAGGTGAAGGTTCACAGCCATCTGGACTAAGGCCCTGTTGGAAGAGTCTTGCTGCCAGGGCTCCACAATTCCTGCCTCCTGGAATGGTGTAAACAATGATTCACACCACGGCAGGCCTTTACCCTTTACCAAGCACATTCATCACACGCATCAGGCTTTCAGGGGAGGTCAGGTTCCAACTTGTTAACAGAGAATCACCTCCAGGTCACCAGACTTGCATCTATTTTGCTCAACACCTATCATAATGAACAAAAGTTTTAGACTTTAATGATGAATGTGCCAGAGAGGACAGCGTGGGGGCTGTTTGACTCGTAGCAGAAAACAGAGCCTATTTCGAAGTTCTTAGGCGAAAACCATTTCTGGGATTAGTAATTACGATTTGGGGCCAGGCTGTGAAGAGGAAAAAAAAAAAACAAAACTACCTTGTGCGCCCGGGCGGGGTGGTGGTGTTCCCCACTTCCTAGCTCACGGGTCGAAGTTCAGGTCGAGCCCGGCATGCAGGAAAATGGGGTGAAGTGGGACTTTTCAGCCTAAAGGGAGTAGGGGGATGGGCCGGGCAGTGGAGTGGGTTTGGTGGTGGATTCTGGGAATCCGCACCTGTGGAAGAGACGGTGCTCAAGGTTCGGGGAGTGGCTGCGGGGGCCGGGTCCGCAGGCGGAGGTGTGCCGCGGCGAGGGCGGGGCGGGGCGGGGCCAGGCGCACCTGGGCGGAGAGGGGGAGGCGCGCGGGGCTGAGCCTGGCGGGGGCCGCGGCGCGCGCCAATGGGCAGCGGCTGGCAGCGCGCCCCGCGCCCGAGCCGCAGTCGCGCCCTCTTGCTGCCTGGCGAAGGCGCGGACGGCGCGCGGAGGCGAGCGCGGGGAAGAGCCGCCGGCGCCACTGCCGCCGTCAGGGCATGAGGATGGCCGTGGGTTCCGTCAAGATGCAGCCGCCGTGCGAGAGCCCGGCTCTGGCCGCGGTGGCGGCCGTGGCGGCGGCGGACGGCGCCCTGCGCCGCAGCCCCAGCGCGCGCGAGCCGGAGCGTGAGCAGCTGCCGGTGCCTCCGCGGCCGCGGCTGCGGGACCTGCCGGCGCTGCTGCGGAGCGGGCTCACCCTGCGGAGGAAGCGCAGCGCCGCTGGGGGCCGGGTGAGTGGCCGGGTCTTGCGCGGCCGGAATGGGCGTGGGAGGAGCGCACGTGGAGCCCGCGCCCACCCTCCGGGGCGGCCGAGGAGGGCATCTGGAAGTTGGGGAGGTGCCGCGAGTGGGGCGCTTGTGCCGGACTAAGCAGAAGAGGGGCCCGGGAAAGCGGGGTCGTGGGGTGCCCCCCGCGGAGCGGCGGTTTCCCTCTCCCTTAAGTGCACCTGACTTAGCCCAAGCGCACCTGGATTCTGGCCGCGGGACCGTGAGCATCGCTGGAAGAAGGGCCGTTTGCCTTTCTCTAGAGGGGGAGCTGCAGGTGTCCGGTGCCTAACGGCCGGCCCTGTCCCAACAGCGAGCCCAAGGCCCCAAGCGCGGGACCTCAGTTTTCAGGAGGCATGAGACGTGTGCACTGCTGTCGGACGCCTCGTTGCAAGCTTTGGGCACCGACACTGGCTCTGGCCGCCGCCACGGCCGAGGGACAGACGCCGGAGTTGGAAGTTCCGGGGCGATCTGTAGCTCCTGGGCTCTCCAGTCGCCAGCACTTAGTTCTCGGCGACGCCCCCAGAATCTTAAATATTGACTTCCTGCTGGTGTGTTCGGTAGGATTTCCTGGTGGAGGAGTGTCCCTCGTTGGGTTCTAAGTGCATCTAATGGCCCGAGCAGGTCAGACATGTTTTGTGGTTAAGAGAAGCGGGACGGCCTGGGATCTCTCATAAGTCACTCAGCAGGCACTACTGACTTACGGGTGTCCCTGCTCACCAAGGCCTTGGGCACCTTTGGGAGGTTTTACTTAGCTTTTAAAATTTTTGCATCATTAAGGAGACATTACCAAGAAGGTACCACAAGGTAGACATTTTGGTCTGCAATTTTGAAAAGAAGTGGTTGTCTATCTTAAAAGATCTTGCTGGGGGACTTCCAGCTCTTGAAAGATATGTTTGTGAAACTTGAGCGTTAGGGAGAAATACTGGGTTTAGTATGGCTTCCTTTGGGCAGGAAAGGGTCTGAATTAATGTTGAGTCTTTGGCCTTTCTAGGCTGTGTACCTCCTTCCCTAAGAATTCTTCCCACATAGAGATGACTGTACATGATCTACCTTAGAAGGATGTTTTGAGGATTAGCTGAGCAGTAATAGGACATCTTTAGGTCAAATGACCAGGGGAGTTTAGGAATTACTGCAAATGACCTTACCATGTGGTGTACAGGGTACAAAGAAAGTGAGGAAATGTGTCCCAAAGATATGATAGCTAAATAAACACAAAAATCAGAGTTAGAGACTTTCCAGGAGTCTAGGGAAAAGTAGGTTAAATCGTATTCCTGTTACCCTTGATAGTTATTTTTTCACTGCACAGAATACTGAGGACATGAGGGCAGCCAGGCAGTCTGTGAGGAGGATCGCCCAGGGTTTCTGTGTAAATAGATCTGGCGTGTTCTTCTGCATAGAGACTTGAATTTCCCCCTGTCTGGGATGTTGTGGTGTACCTTGCCAAAATACATATTTACTCTTATTAATTATTTTGAATGTGGTTACTTCAAATAAGATATACTTTATTAGCCCTTCTTTGGTTCTAATATTGTATTAGTTCTCCTTGTGACATTCCAAATACATTTCATAAGTGCAGGGCCAGTTTTGTTTTTTTTTTTTTAAATTGGGGGAAGATTGTCAAGTTTTCTGACATTGGAAACCCATAATTTTCAACTGTTTTCCCTCCTTTGGCTTTGGAACCACCTTTGTGATCATGGAACCTTCCCATCAAAGGAGTTGGAAAGGGTTTGAAAGAAAGAGAAAAATAGGTGAAATATGTATTAGTTTGTTCAGGCTACCATAAAAAAAATACCATAGACTTACACAACAGAAACGTATTTTCTCACAGTTTTGGAGGCTGAGAAGTGCAAGATCAAGGTGCCTGCATATTTAGTTTCTGGTGAGAACACTTCCTGGCCAGTAGACAGTCACCGTCCCTCTATGTCCTGATGTGACCATTCCTTGGTGCCTGTGGAGGAAAAGAGATGGCCTTCTCTCTCTTTTTTCTTTTTTTAAACTGAAATATAGTTGACATACAATATGATGTTAGTTTCAGGTGTACCACATACTGATTGGTACTTGCGTACATTAGAAAATGACGTAATGATGTAATGCTAGTTACCATCTGTTCCCATACGAAGTTATTACAGTATTATTGACCATATTCCTTATGCTGTATATGACATCCTCATGGCTTATGTATTTTACAACTGGAGGCTTATACCTCTTATTCTTGTTCACCTGTTTTGTGCTACCCCCATCACTTGTTTATTCTCTGTATCTCTACTTTCATTTTGTTTTGGTTTTTAGATTCCATATGTAAGTGAGATCATCCAGTATGTTTTTCTCTAGCTTATTTCACTTAACATAATACCCTCTAGATCCATCCAATGGATTGGTTGTCACCAATGGTAAGAATTCATTTTTTTTAATGGCTGAGTCATCTTTCATTATATGTATATACCCCATCTTCTTGATCCATTCATCCATCAGCGGACACTTCACTTACTTCCATATCTTGGCTGTTGTAATAGCATGGCAGAGAACATAGGGGTGCATATATCTTTTCCAATTAGGGTTTTTGTTTACTTTGGATTAATACCCACGTGTGAGATTCCTGGATCATATGGTAGTTCTATTTTAATTTTTTGAGGGATCTCCATCCTGTTTTCCATAGTGACGGTGCCGATTATAACCTTAACCAGTGGTACGGCAGGATTCCCTTTCCTGTGTATCCTCCCCAGCACTTGCTGTTTGCTGTCTTTTTGATGATAGTCGTTCTGACAGGTGTGAGGCGATATCTCATTGTGGTTTTGGATTCGTTTCCCTGATGATTAGTGATGTTGAGCATCTTTTCATATGCCTGTTGGCCATCTGCTTATGTTCTTTGGAAAAATGTCCCTTCAGGTCCTCTGCCCATTTTTTGTTTTTGGTGTTGAGTTGTATGAGTTGTTTGCGTATTTTAGATCAACTCCTTGTTGGGTATATCATTTGCAAAAAGTTTACGTGCTCCCATTCAGTAAGCTGCCTGTTCGTTTTGTTGATGGATTCTTTCACTGTGAAAAAGCCTTTTAGTTTGATGTAGCCCCTTTTGTTTATTTTTTCTTTTGTTTCTCTTGCCTAAGGAGACAGATCCAAAAAAGTATTGCTAGACTGATAGCAAAGTGTACTGCCTATGTTTTCTTCTAGGAGTTTTATGGTTTCAGATCTTATGTTTGTAAGTCCTTAATCTGTTTTGAGTTTGTGTATGGTGTTAGAAAGTGGTCCAGTTTGATTCTTTTGCCTGTAGCTTTCCCAACTCTATTTATTGAAGAGGCTGTCTTTCCTCTGTTGTATGTTCCTCATTTGTCATAGATTAACGTGGGCTGCCGTCTATGGGGTCGCACGGAGTCGGACACGACTGAAGTGACTTAGCGGTGGCAGCAGCAGCAGTGTGCTGTATAAGCATGGGTTATTTCTGAGTTCTCTATGTGCCAGTACCACATTGTTTTGATATAGATACTGGCATCTGTGTATGTCTTTTTGTACCAGTACCATACTGTTTTAATGACTGTACCTTTGCAATATAAACTGTTTGAAATCAGGGTATGTGATACCTAGAGCTTTGTTCTCTCTCTTAAAACTTGCTTTGACTATTTGGAGTCTTTTGTATTTTCATACAAATTTTAGAATTTTTTGTTCTGATTCTTCGATCTCTCTCCTTTTCTTATAAGGCCACTAATTCCATTATGGAGACAGCACCCTCATGACCTATCTCACCCTTAGTACCTCCCACAGGCCTTCCAGATACCAGCATCTTGGGGCTTATGGCTTCATTAATTTTGGGGGAACACAAATATTCAGTCCATAACAGAAGTGTTTGATGGAAAGAGAAAAACACAAGCAGTGTGTATCAAACCAGTGGGTGACTTGTAAACACCTGGGGTCATGTGGTTAGCCCCTTGGTTAGGGCAGTGATATTAATGCAAGTAAATCATGGCTAAGCTCTTTGTGTGGACCTTCAGTTCTGTATGTCATGAGCTGTACTTCTGGATTATAGCTGAGTGATTATAGGGACAAGTTAGCACAGATTCATTACCACTGGTAAGAAAGTAGCTTTGTGTATTACACAAGCTGGTAGGAAAGTTTGCAACTTCTGTATTGACCAAGATCTGATTTAGGAATCTGTGTGGCCCTTGCCCATGCTGCCTTGGGCTGTCCCAGATCTTAACAATCTGACATCAACTGTCATCAGATAAGCTCTTTGTGAGTTGTGTTGCCCAACCCAGGTGGCTCGTAGGCTGTCTCTTATTGGGAGAATATAAGCTGACATTTGATTGTTACTATAGAACTCCTGGTTCCTTGGTTCAGTCACTTATTGTCATACTGAATTCAGAATGCAAGCTGATTAAGACTCTTTGCACCTCTTTAGGCTAGGTGGAATGACTAGCTTTTTCTTAGCTGCCTCCTAAAAAATCACTGCTAAGATAAGGGACAGATTGACTTTACACCAAAACCATTTAATTTTCTTTTTTAACTTTGTGTTGGGGACATTATGAAAGAACAATGTAATTACTTCCTACCTTTAGCTATTAACATTTTACCAATTTCATTTCACTTATTTCTCTTTTCCCCACTTTTCTTTTGTGAGGGACTGGTGTATTTTAAAACAAAATCCTAAATATTGTGTCATCTCACTCATTAGTGTTTCAGTTTACATCTCTGATAAGGACTTTGTTCCTTAAGAAAAAAGTGTGCCTTTCTTGCATAAAATTTTAATAATAATTCCTTAACATAATTCCCATATTTAATTTTTCTCAGAGATGTCTTTTCACTTATGATTGGTTGCAACCAGGAATTAAGGTCCATGCATTGTGTTTGGTTGTTAGGTTTTCAAATCTATTTTATTTTATAACCATCTCCTCCCCCCGTTTCTTTTTTCATGCCTTTGATGTGATGGAGACAGCAGGTCGTTTGTCAAGTAGAATGTCCACTTCTGGGGTCACTTCTTACTTGTGATGTTGTCTAGTTTGTTCATTTATTTTCCATGTTTCCTGTAATCTGGCAGTGAGATGTAGTGGCTTGATTAGATTCAGACTTAAGAGCGAACATTCTTGGTAGGTATTACTGTGTATAATCTGTTGCATCGCATCACGAGAGGCATGATGCCTGAATGTGTCCCTGCTTGAGATAACAAGAGTGATTAGTGGGTTCAGGTGGGGTCAACTTACCTTTCTACCTTTCGCCTAATGATTGTAACACCCCTGATAGTTGTAACCCAGATCCATTTCATCAGAGGTTGCAAAATGATGATCTAAACCTATCATTCCTCTTGCATTTATCAGTTGGAATTCTGTCTATAAAGAATTTACTCTCGAAAAATAAAAAATTTACCCTCATGAACTACTTGGGTCTTCTGAAAAAAAGATTGTATAGGAAGGACAAGGGAAAGGCTTGATTTTTTTTCCCTTTTATCAATTTTCTGAGTTATGATTTAATGCCCTAGCAACCAGTGAGTTTTTTTTCTTTTTCAAGTATCAGTAAGATCTTAGATTTGTTTGTAATTTGTTTGTAAATTTGTTTCAACCCATTGAAGGCAATAGTCTTTTTTTGATGCTCAGTTTATATTTATCTCCTGCGTACTTCTTAAAAGGCCCTAGTAGTCTCTGATACCTTTCTTCCTTTTCAGCACAAGTTATTCTAAGCATATCTTTTCCCATTTCCTGGTCCAGACTCCAAATCAGCCATTTTCCCAAGGAGTACTGATTTTTTTTCTTCTGAAAACCATTCATGTCCCTCAACTTTTGCCTCTCATAGTGGTTGAGGTTTTTTTTTAACCTTCTTTTTAAGTCTTTCATCTTAAGTTTTTGTTTCATTAAAAATTCTTCTCATCAGGCTGTTTCTAAGACTGTCATTTTTTCCCTCTAATGAAATAACTGGTAGCTACATTCCTTCTTTCTATATATACTGTTGGAGCGCTGGGGCTACCTTATTTTGGGCTTTGGCTGCTAGAATATTTTCTGCAGTGTTCCACCACTTTCTTCATCTTCTTGAAATCTGTTTCATTTACCTCAATCAGAATGATTCACCGGTCGTGCCAGTTTGACTGTTCACCCAAGTCTTCCTATGATTCTCAGCCTTTGGATCAATTTTCTCTGCCTTGACCTCTTCCCTTCAGCCACTCTTCACTCAGGCAGGGTCTCAGTGGGTCTTCAGACCTGAGAAACTGGAAGTTCTCTCTTTTTCATTTACAGTCTGTACCCTGATGCACGTGTGTGTGATCAGTTCAGTTCAGTCGCTCAGTTGTGTCCGATTCTTTGCAACCCCATGAATTGCAGCACGCCAGGCCTCCCTGTCCATCACCATCTCCTGTGATCAGTCATGTCCAACTCTTTGCAACCCCATGGACTGTAACCCACCAGGCTCCTCTGTCCATGGGATTTCCTGGGCAGGAATATCAGAGTGGATATTTGCCTTTTCCTTCTCCAGGGGATCGTCCCAACCCAGAGATTGAATCCCACCCTGGTGACTCCCTCTCAAAGAAGAACAAGGCTGCCCATTTCCTGTGTCTGAGCTGGAATGCTTCAGGCCTGGCTTACCACCCTCCTCCGCTGGAAATAAGACTTTGTCGATCGAGAAACACGTTCTGCTCCAAGTTATACCAGTATGGCCAACTTATAGTCATTTTATACACATATCTCATAGGCAAAGCATGTAGTTTCTTCCTTGTATTTAAATTAAAATCAGTGCTAACACTTCATAGCACTTAATTATGTGCCTTGCAGGTTCTGGTATAAACTTTTAACGGTCACTACAAGCCTCTGTGATAGATGCTTTTATTTGCATTCTACAGATGAGGAAGGGGGTTCTCAGGTGGTGGTGCAGTGGTGATGAATCCGCATGCAATGCAGGAGATGTGGGTTCAATCCCTGGGTCAGAAAGATTCCCCTGGAGGAGGACAGGGCAACCCACTCCTGTATTCTTGCCTGGAAAATCCCATGGACCGAGGAGCCTGGTGGGCAACAGTCCATGGGGTCAAAAAGAGTTGGACACAACTGAGTGCACTTGTGTGCACTCACACATACACACACACACACACTCACATACACACACACACACACACACACAAATGAGAAAACTGAAACCTAGAGGTAACTTGCCCAAGATCACTGAGTGGGCGGGATAAGGGAGGTTTGAATGCAGCCAGTCTGGTTCCATAGTCCATGTCCTGAATTGACTCTCAAATGCACTGAGGACCTAGGGTCTATTTTTTTTCCCCTAAATGTCCATTGTTGTTGTTGTTCAGTCACTCAGCAGTGTCAAATTCTTTGTGACCCTGTGGACTGCAGCACACCAGGCTTCCCTGTCCTTCATCATCTCCCCAAGTTTGCTCAAACTCATGTCCATTGAGTTGGTGATGCCATCTAACCGTCTCGTCCTCCGTTGTCCCCTTCTCCTGACTTAAGTCTTTCCCAGCATCAGGACCTTTTCCAATGAATGCCCATAGGCTTTATAGTACCTGCTGGTATGACCTTACCCCTCTTGAGAATGGTCAGTACATGCTGTTGATAATGCCACACATTAACTTTTCTGTCATTGGAGCACACAAGGCCTTGTGGTCCTCCTGGGATTGAGGTGGAGAGGTCGGGGGAGGGGAAATGCTGTGGTTATAGGTGTGTATAGTAACTAATAGTTACTAAGATTAAAGTTCGAAGTCAGTGTGTCCTAAGCAAAAAACTCGCAGGCCTATCGTCATCAATCCAAACAGTTTGTGAATTCATCCTCCTTACTCTTTTCTTATCTGCTTATGGTAGCCTGTCAGAAGATAAAGGTCATTAAAGGAGGCATGCATCTTCCAGGAAAGGTGAGTCAGATCAGATAGGACAGCATGTGTTGGTCTTATTTAAGAAACAGTGACTTCTGGCCAGCTCAAACTTTGAGTTGCAGGGCCACTACTCTCTATCCTCGCATGTTATTCTCTGAGCTCTTGAAGCCTCATTTTCTTCCGCTGTTGTGAGATACACTGTGGGTCAGGTTTTTCTGAGAATAGAGGCAATGTCTGGGAAGCTTTGGGCACCTTGCAGCTTAAATGTTTTCTTCCCCAGCTGTATGCTTATTCTAAGCAAATGGACTTACATAGACATATTTATGGAAATCTAGGCATAAAAAATTTTGCTCTTGTATGCAGTGTCAGTTTCCAAGTTTTTAAAAATCATGGTGTCCTAACATAGAGTGATTATTTTAGGTAGTGTCTAAATACTGATACCATAACAAAACAGTCTGAGGTTCACACTTGCACTGTCTAAAATGGACTTGGCAGTAATTGGTAACTTGTGAAGCTAAAAATAGAAGGAAAGGTGGGAGAAAAGTCACTGGGGATGACTCTGAGCGCTTGTGACTTTCTTTTTGCCTCAATGTTGCATAACAACCCTGGTTAGGAATACTGATCATGCTAGTAACACTATGTTATCAAGGAGTACTTTGTGAGAGGTTATAAGATTTTATGGGAAGGCAAAGTAGTTAAAATCAATGGCTGCCCCCACCATGGTTAATTATTGTTATAATAAATCATTTATTTATAAGTCCATATGGAAAAGGGAGAGTTCAGGGACAATATCGTGGATTCTGGCATGTCTTTATCAGATTGAAATGTCAGTAGTCCTCTAAAAGGAGAAGGTATTTTCAACTTTGAGAAAATTACCATCTAGAGAGGTTTAATAGCCTTCCATGATCACCCAGGTAAGAAGTAGTGCAGTCAGAGTGGGGCCCAGGACTATCTGATTACAGTCTCTGTGGCCTTTCTGCAAAACCATGTTGTCTAAGTGTGTGTGTGTGTGTGTGTGTGTGTGTGTGTGTGTGTGTATGTCTGTGTGCATGCTCGCTCAGTCGCCAGGTCATGTCCAACTCTTTGTGACCGCATGGACTGTAGCTTTGCCAGGCTCCTCTGTCCATTCTTTAGCACTGAGCCACTGTACCCTGTTGTCTAAGACATGGATGTAATTATGACATGTTGAGCACTGAAACAGTGGGTACCCCAAGGAACTCCAGTGGTAGAATCCCTTAGTGTGTGGTATTTATATAAAACGAGGGGTGCCCTAGGCATTTCAAGTTTAGTGCAAAACACAGCTTACTTTCTTTCCAGTGTCTTAAGCAAATGGCTTCCAGGATTCGTCTTTATCCACTTGCAAGGTTTGGTGATGGCTTGAGCAGCAGCAGCTGTTTGTCATCCCTCTGCAATACCAGCCATTGTTCAAGAAACAGGAAGGTTTAGGATGACTCATTCGGGAAGCCATTGCTCTGGAGATTTGGAAACTGACTGGCTGCGTATTGCAAATAAACTTGGAGATTTATATAAAGCAAGTAGCTTCCTTTTCTAGAAGACTGGAAGAAGAGGTAGAATGAGTTTCTGATAACCCAGGATTTACGTTTCTGATGGTGACTTGTTTGATATTTAAGAAACGTCTGATTAGGAAGTGAGAACTATGCGTACCTATCAAAGTAAAAGAATCCATTTACAATTGAATCAAGTCATTGAGAATACACAAGTGTCTTTTACTAAAATTAAGCTTTGGCCCATTTATCTTTTAATGGATGTGATTACCTGAAACAAATAGCTCTCTACTTCCCCCCCCAACCCCAATCCCAGGCCTTTGCTGGAATCTGGGGTGGCACCCTAGAAAAAAGCATGTGCAGGCATAATTTTGCACCTCATTTCAGAGGGCTTGTGGATGTTCTGAAGCCTGGGTCACCACACACCCCTAGTTAGAAGGCCTTTCTTCTAGAAGCAGTACCATGGTTCTGTAATTATTTTACTTTTCATCTTTCCTTCCTCTAAAAATCTGGCATAGTGTCAGGTTCTCAGTCGGTAAATATGTCCCCAAATTAAAGCATTTTAATGGCTGGTTGAATTGGAAATTTATTCACCTCAATGCAGCAAAAGCTTCAGTGAGTCCTGGGAGGTGGTGGCCATGGTGATGATAATTGTTATTATTTAACAAATTCGCATGTAACATTCATCATCTCGGGTTGTTTGAGGTACTTTCTTGGGGTTGTTTGAGGTACTTTAAGAACATTAATCACTGAATCCTCATAACAGCCGTGTATGACTGATATTCTCTTTGTCTTCTTCTTGTCTGAAGTGGAGAATGAGGTTCACAGATGCTGGCTAGATTGCCTGAGATCACCTATTAAGTGGAGAAGCTGGGCTTTGAACCCAGGAAATCTGGCTCTGTATTCCAAGGTTTACCTATTCTGCTGCATCCTTTCTCCAAATAAGAGAATGTATTTTCTTGATTACAATCTCTTTCTCTTTTTCATTTTATTACTTTTGAAATAGGGATGTTTGTTAAATTAATATGATCATTTAATGGAATAAAACTTTTTTCATTTCGAAACTATTATTAAATTGATAGTGTATGTTAAAATTTGCTTCCCAGGTGGAGATAGTGGTAAAGAACTAGCCTGCTAATGCAGGAGACATAGAGACGCAGGTTTGATCCTTGGGTCAGGAAGATCCTCTGGAGAAGGGCATGGCAACCCACTACAGTTCTTGCCTGGAGAATCCCATGGACAGGGGAGCCTGCAGGACTACAGTCCATAGGGTCGCACAGAGTGGACACGACTAAAGAGACTTAGCATGCATGCCATCTTGAAATCTTGATGTCTTAAATTAAAGCTGTAATAAGCCATGTTTTACTTTTTAAATGTAGCTGCATAGTTTATCTGTCGAAATAGCAAAGTAAATCACAGCTTTAAAATCGTGCATCCAGGTCACTCACTTCTGGATCTTTCCCATGTATGCGTGTTACTAAACTTTTGTTTGATTTTCTCCTGTTAAAAAAATAAAATAATGCATACGAACAAAGTGTTAGTTACTCAGTTGTGTCCGACTCTTTGTGACCCCGTAGACTGTAGCCCTCCAGGCTCCTCTGTCTGTGAAATTTTCCAGGTGAGAATACGGTAACAGGTAGCCGTTCCCTCGAACCTGGATCTTCCACATTGCAGGCAGATTCTTTACCATCTGAGCCACCAGGGAATCCCAATACAAACAAAATCCATATCTATTCGTGAAGTGTGAAAATTTTAATGAGTATATTAACAATTTATCTGAGCACTGATAATTGCTTAGGTAATGCTTTAAATGACAGAGGAGAATACATATAAATTTTTTCCTACGAAAAGTATTATCTTTAAAATAATGTTGAAGGTGAAATTATAGAAAGTTTATTATTGGTTCCCTCCAGTTTTTTTTTTCCATAAAATTTAAAAGGTAAACTTCCCACATGCATTTCTTATTTTTTTGAAACTAACAGCCATGAATATACACAAGTGCCGGTAGACTTAGTCTTTGAGTCACTGCACACTGTGTGGGGGATGGCAGATCTTACCTTCTGGGACTCAGTTCTCTTTTTTATGTTTTACTTGCTTTTTTCATGAGGCCTTGGCCTCTCCCTTGTAAAGTGCTTTTCTTTGCTTTTTGTACCGTTTGTGTTATCTGTAGAAAAAACATAATTCAGGATTTCTAATACAGGCGAAACAAACCTTTCTAAAGTTAGAGTCCAGAAACCCAGGGCTTCTGCAATCTAGCTGGTTGTCTTCCTGTATTTTTTTCTAACTGGTCGAGCAACTCACTGCAGCCCCGTTGGTGCTTTTGCTGTTCAGTCGAATTTGACCTTGTCAGATCATTTACCTGCAGCTGTTCTGAGGTGTACACGCAAATACTTGTGATTGCCTAACACTTTTGCCTCTGGTGCTGACTGTAAATTTGTTGTACTCTCTCCTGCTGCTATTGAGGGAGGTGAACAGCTTATCACTTCTGCTTGGTCTAACACTCTAAATGTTGACTGTAAAGAACAAGCGCTACAAATGGTACACTCCATCATACTGTGTTGTGAATTTATGTATAGGTATGAGATCTTTTGTAGGAAAAAAAAAGAAACTGTGTGATGTTGCTTTTAGAGAGTAGGGGAAGTATGATGCCTGTTTCAATCCATTGAAATAGAATTTGGCTTTGTTATAATAGAAAAGACATTTTTTTCTATGTTTTGTCATTTACCGGCTGTGTGAATAAGTCAGACAACCTTTCAAGTTAAAATGGAATGCTGGTATTCTATCATGCAGTTGATGGTGGCAGAGGGGACCAGTTTTCATTTCTTGGCCCTTGTCTGTACAGCCAAGGTCTTTCTTCATTGAGATGCCAGCTCAACCCCCAGTACACTTTGGGGGCATGTTTTAGGCAGAGGGAAAGATGGGTCTTAATAGTCACCTCATCTCTGGAGTTAGAGAGCGGAAGATAATGATTTAATAGAAAGAACATTTGAAGGAGGAAGATTCTGATTAAATCGAGAATCCATCATATCGAAAGTAAAAATGATGTTACCTATGAATTTGTTTCCAGAAGATTAAATCATTTGTTTGGCCATAAACAGAATTCTGGGAGAGGAGTCAGAAGAGAACTTGTGTCAGCAGCCCTTTGTATCTGGGGAGAGTTTACCAGGTGGTTTTATCTTCTTTTAGGTGAGAGGTTTGTTGCTGTTTCTTGTCATCAGGGAAAGCTATTTTTTAGATTCAGATTAGCATCAATATTTGTTTTCCTCTACTGTTTCAAATTTATGAAAAATCTTCAAATAGCACCCGCTGAAACGCTGAAATTTCTGCTCTTCTTGGCACATGACTTTTTTTAAAATAAGAGGAAGCCTGCTAGTTGTATTCTAATCTACCTCAAATATCCCACGAAGTTAGAGCTTAATGAAACTCCACAGGGTCAGTTCATCAGTAGCTGACTGTTCACACTGCTGTCATTTATATAAGGCTTTATATTTGCAGAATGCTTTCTCATACTGTGTTCATAGCTCTGAAGTAGGTATTCCTTTCTTATACAGACAAAACAAGTTACTGAGTTTTTCCATAGGCCACTTCTGTGAAGCAAAGTTAGTGCCCACCTCACAGGGGAGGAGAGGAAGCAGGTTAAAATGCACAGCACTTTTCAGACGAAACTGGTTTTGTGGAGAAGGCTTAGTGTGAGCTGCTGCTGTTGTCATCGCTGCCATCATCATTGTCTCCTGAAATGACAAATCTGAGGGATTTCAAGATCAAGCCCTTGGAAAAGCTGAAATAGATTTTATTGGCTATGGTGACCGCAACTAAGTAGGAAAACAGAGGCTCAGACATCGGTATCTTGCTAAAGGTTGTAGTGAGGAAGTTCAGGGTCAAGGGCTCCTTACACCTGAAGCGTCTCTGATAGGATATCCATGGTCGTCCCCCCTAAAATGTCAAAGATGGGGTCTAAAGGAGGACTCCTCAAACAGTAGCATATACATACATGAGAATCCCTGAGAGCTTTTTAAAGCACAGATTCCCGGGCCCCAGTCTTAGAGACTTTGATTCCATACGTCATGGATGGGGCCCAAGAATCTGCATTTCTGTGCAGTTCCAGGTGATGCTGATGCTTCTGGGACACGGACCACGCTTACACCAGTCAAAAGGGCCTTAAAAGTTTGATTCCCTTCAGTGTCAGAAAATTTCTGAGGCCAGGAGTCTACCTGCTGTTCTGTTTGCCACCTTCATGATGGAAGGACAAGCCAAGATGGAAGACCATGACTATAAGAACTTAATTAGAATTAATAATACTGGAAACTACCCCTGATTGGTTTCCACAAAGTAACTGGCAGTTGAAAAAGTCATGAGCATTTGAAACACAAAGGGCCCTTGGCAGCTGGCCTACTGATTCTCTGTCCATCCCCTGTCCTCTCTGTTTCGTTCCAGTCTACACCTTGGAGCCTGCCCTCTGGATAGTCATCACTGGGGCTCCTGCCATGTGGCTTTGGTTTGGGTTCAGTCACTGGAAGGCCAGGGGAGGAGCGGAGTCAGGGGTGGGTGTCTGTGCCCTCTGCCGCTTCTCCTTTTCTGTGTAGTGCCGGCAGTGCCTGTGCCTGTCTGTTACCAGCTTCAACAGGGCAGCCTCTCCTCCATTACTTCAGCTCTCTCCCGTCTCCAGTAGACCTGTGTCTTCCCTGGTCCCTCCTGCCTGTGGCTGTTAAAGGCTTGTCATTCCCAACCCCTATGTTCTGCAACCTCTCCTGCTGGCTCTCGGAACCTCGCCCACACACCTTTGATAGGCTGTCTTTTGAGAGGACCCTTGATTGATACTGGAGTGGAAGGAAGAGCTCCCAAAAGATGGGAAGAGTGATGGTAGAAGGTGTAGCCTTGGATGAAAAGAACATCATGAGTGGAATGGGCAATTGATGGTGAAGTTTATGTCAAGGGGCTCCAAAATCACTGCCTATGGTGACTGCAGCCGTGAAATGAAAAGACACTTGCTCCTTGGAAGGAAAGCTATGACCAGCGTAGACAGCATATTAAAAAGCAGAGACATTACTTTGCCAACAAAGGTCCTTATAGTCAAAGCTATAGTTTTTCCAGTAGCCATGTACGGACATGAGAGTTGGACCATAAAGAAGGCTGAGCACTGAAGAATTGATGCTTTCGAATTGTGGTGCTGGAGAAGGCTCTGGAGAGTCCCTTGGACTGCAGGAAGGTCAAACCAGTCAATTGTAAAAGAAATCAACCCCTAATATTCATTAGAAAGATTGATGCTGAAGCTGAAGCTCTAGTACTTTGGCCATGTGATGTGAAGAGCTGACTCAATGGAAAAGCCCCTGATGCTGGGAAATATTGACGGTAAGAGAAGGGGATGTCAGAGGATGAGATCATTGGATGGCATCACTGACTCAATGAACATAAATTTGTGTAAACTTACGGACATAGTGAAGGACAGGGCAACCTGGTGTGCTACAGTCCATGAGGTCCCAAAGAGGTGGACATGACTTGGTGACTGAATAAGACAATAAGAGGTGAGGAGTGCAGGAAAGGGGTCTTTAAATTGATTCTGGATCAATCACAGAAGGTCCAAGAGGTCCCTGGGTGAGAAGCTACAACTGCTAGAATGTGACCCAAGTGTCACCCCTAAGCGTAAACTTGCACGGCGAGGGTTCAGAGGAGTTTTTTAATGAAGAACGTATGTTCCTCTTCGACAATTGCCTAACAGTTTGTTTTTTCCTTTCCTGCCCCTGCCGTTTCCCCAGACACCCCTAGTGTTGTTAGCCTCTACACAGGGGTCATAAGGTCTTTCTGCGGCACTTGGGTCTTGCTCCGTTTTGTCACAGTATTTTGAACATATTCTGAAGTGCCTGCCAGAACTACATTCACAAAGTAACAACTAGTGGAATAGAATAACCACGCCTTCAGTTCCTTTGCCCATGGGTTCCAGTGATGGGCATATCAATAAGATGAAAAATGCTGTTCATGGTTTTGGTCCTCAGCTACATCACCCTCTGCAGTACCCTCACCATGAAGCAGGACCATAGCACAGACTTGTACCAATTCTGTGTGTTTATCAGTTCTTTTATATTGAAATCTTATGCCCAGGTTGAAACTGTTCAACAGCTTTTAGAGTTTTTTGGTAGGGGTGGGTAGTAAAGTTTGTCTTAATCAGATCAGATCAGATCAGTCGCTCAGTCGTGTCCGACTCTTTGCGACCCCATGAATCGCAGCACGCCAGGCCTCCCTGTCCCTCACCAACTCCCGGAGTTCACTGAGACTCACGTCCATCGAGTCAGTGATGCCATCCAGCCATCTCATCCTCTGTCGTCCCCTTCTCCTCCCGCCCCCAATCCCACCCAGCATCAGAGTGTTTTCCAATGAGTCAACTCTTCGCATGAGGTGGCCAAAGTACTGGAGTTTCAGCTTTAGCATCATTCCTTCCAAAGAAATCCCAGGGCTGATCTCCTTCAGAATGGACTGGTTGGATCTCCTTGCAGTCCAAGGAACTCTCGAGTCTCCTCCAACACCACAGTTCAAAAGCATCAATTCTTCGGCACTCAGCCTTCTTCACAGTCCAACTCTCACATCCATACATGACCACTGGAAAAACCATAGCCTTGACTAGACAGACCTTTGTTGGCAAAGTAATGTCTCTGCTTTTGAATATGCTGTCTAGGTTGGTCATAACTTTACTTCCAATGAGTAAGTGTCTTTTAATTTCATGGCTGCAGTCACCATCCGCAGTGATTTTGGAGCCCAGAAAAATAAAGTCTGACACCGTTTCCACTGTTTCCCCATCTATTTCCCATGAAGTGGTGGGACTGGATGCCATGATCTTCGTTTTCTGAATGTTGAGCTTTAAACCAACTTTTTCACTCTCCACTTTCACTTTCATCAAGAGGCTTTTGAGTTCCTCTTCACTTTCTGCCATAAGGGTGGTGTCATCTGCATATCTGAGGTTATTGATATTTCTCCCGGCAATCTTGATTGCACTTTGTGTTTCATTTGTCTTAATACTTTGTCTTAAATGGTTTAAAGATAAAACAGGTCCTTGAGCTCAGATTTTCTGTTGTTACAATTCTTTAGGAAGAAGAAAAGCTCTCGAGGAAAAATGAATTCTGGAATTTTTCCCTCTTCTTTCTGTGTTTTCATATACCTTTGTGTCAGAAAACATGACTTTGGGAGGGAGTTGGGAGTGTGACCTTACACAATTGAGGCAAATCGTGGTGAATCATCTCGTGTTACGTGGCACAGGTTTCAGGTACACGAGCCGTTTGTTTCTCCTGAATTTTCCCTCCTTTCTAGTTATTTATCCTGAGGTCTTGGTGGCTGGACACCCTGAGAAGATAAGACACAGAGGAGAGGATCCCAAGTCCACCAGGAAGGCCATGGTGAATTCCTGGATGGAGGCTGCCTTGACATGGTAATGTGTGAACGTCAACTGTTAGTGGAAATTGACCTGAGGGAATAAGGGGGTTCCTAGTGCAGATGATCCTCAGAGAGGCCATATCCTGTCCAGGGAACAAGGAGGAGGCCGGCATGGAGGAGGGGGGCCCCATCATAGGCTTCTTTTCCAGTCCCGCATCGTGGGATGAGGATGGTTCTTGCTGATCTGCTTTGTTTCCACCTCCTAGGGTCGGGGTCCTCCCTATGCTCCTCCCTGGGGAGAGAGCCTTTCTCTTGCTGTATCTCCATCTCTGGTTTGGCCCCAGGAGATCTCTGGGAGCCCTCTCTGGTATTTTAAGGACTCACCTCCTTACTCACTTCCTTGGGATGAGCTAGGCATCTTCATTATCAGTTTGGTTGCCTTTGGCTCCACAGGGCCTGCTTTTCCCTCCTCCTCCTCCTCCAGCTTTGTTCCCTAAGGCTGTTCTGGTGGGCTGTGCTCCCAGCTCATCTTCCGTGAATCAGCTCTCCCTATTGTCTGCTCTCCATGCTTCCCTGCACAGCCCTCCTGCTGCTTCATCCTCTTACATTCACCTGGCCCCAGCTGAGGGCTGTTTCATATAAACGAGGATGCCACAAGCCCCTTTTAGAAATCTGGGTGATTCAAACCCACTTTTACATGTTAAAGGTTCCCTCTTTTTTAGGTGATTTAAGCTCTTACAGCAGTTTTATCTACCTCTCTTCCTTAACTTCCCAGGAGAAGAACTTTTGCATGGGCTTGGATAACCACTGTCTCACTGGTCTGCACTGGGGGATGCAGAGTTTACAAACATTGTTTTCTAATTAGTTTTCATTTTCCAAACTACCTCCTTTAAATAGAGACTTCTATCTTGGTCCAAAAGATGTGTACAAGAAGGTATTGCTCTGGTGAGAACTAAGGTTGTGAAATGCAAAATCAGTTTCATTCCTTAATGGCAGTAATAAATGTAGAACCTTCATTTAAGCAGTTAGCTTTGGGAGTACAAGGCTAGACAGATGACAAAATAAAGTGGATTAATGATTTTGTTAATCAGTTCTTTCACCACAGGCAGCTTCATAATAATCCCAGACTGCTGTCCAGTGAGTCATCCTCACTTTTGCATTTCCTGATATCTTTTCTTTCTTCTAAAAATCTACGTAAGGTACCTATCATCTGATTTGTCAGGATAGTCTAGGTTTTGCCGCAATAACAAAAATACCACAAAATCTTTGCGGCTTAACACCATAGACGTTTATTTCTCATTCACTGAAAGGCCGTTTTGTGTCTGGGTGCTCATCACCGGGAGCTGTCCTCCATGTGGTGGCTCTGCTTCCATCGTAGGACATTTCTGCATCATCATCACCTTCCACTATGACTGCGAAATGTGAAGAAAGAATGGAGAACTCCACAAGGGTATTTAAATACACCTCTCCGAAGGGTGTTTTGCTGACATCCAATTGGCTGGAGCAAGTCGTATGACCTCATTCACTTCAAGGCACGGGGGAACGTGTCCTCTTCCCAGGAGCTTTGAAGGAGAAAGGAGGCACAGATATTAGGAGTGTCTACCTCAGGCTCCAGAAACTGAGAATTCAGAAATGAATAAAGGCATAATCCCAGTCTTTTGGTCCAGCTGGAGAGGTAAACAGGTTCATAGTATTACAATATAGTCCTATAAAACTGTACAAATTACAAATTAGCATGGTAATGACTGTGGTAGAACAGAAAGCACCTAAGAGCACAGAGAAGAGCAGGGCATCTACCTCCCTGGCCTGCAGACGAGGGAAAACCCTCCAGTGGGAGTGACATCAGGGCTGGGCTTGTTCTCCAGCTTGAGGTCTCCTTACCTTGGTGAGAGTGGTATCTGGCCTTATTTATGTGCTGCATCCCAGTGAAACTAATGTTTGGAATACAGCTCCAAGAAGTAGGCTTATCTTTTCTTTAAGACCTCAAGAAAAAAGTGAAAGCAGGCTGTCAGCAAGAGAAAAGATCTGCCCGTTCCCATGAAAGATGACACACAGTGTCCTTCTAACAGAGGTTTGCAGGCACTGTTCTACTACTCCTAAGCTGTCATGCTCCTGACAGTTCTTTGATCTCAAAAATTAAACTTGCTGTTACAGTAGGAAAAGAGCAAAGCAGGTGTAAAATAACAATCAGGGTTAGTTATTAGGCAGCAAAGGTTGCATGTACTGTACTTTGATTTGCCCAGAGATTCTGACACATTTTACATTAGATATAAATGTGAGTGGTGTGTTAACAGTGCAAAGAATTTGCTTTATAGACGGAAGGAGACAGGCTTGTCCTCAGATCTGATAAAGCCACATCCTTACCCTCTTTCACTGCTCTAGCCCCACTGGCCTTGTTGCTGGTCATCCATCACAGTGGGCATTCTCCCTCCTCAGGGCCTTTGCACCTCTTGTTTTCCTTGTCTAAAGTCTTCTTTCTCCAGATACCTATTCACCTACTTCAAGTCTTTATACAAAGGCCATTCTCTTGATGAGATGTGCCAGGCACCCTGTTTTGGGTTGAGAACCACTGCATGCAGTACACATATGGGTTTGGGGACAGAATAATGTTGAGACTATATGTGGATAGGATCTAACAGTGAAGGTTGTAGTCCCGTCTGTTGACAAAAACATTTCATAAAGTTTAGGTGTATGGGGTGCAGAATGGAGAAAGGAGAGGTTGAAGGCAGCAGAATCTGTTGGGGGCTGTTGTCCAGGTAACAGGAGCTGAGGGCCTGGTGTGAGATGGAGGTGTTGGGAGTGAGAGGTCTAAGGGTGGGGGAAGGTCAGGATGCTAGGATTCAGCGATTTCCTCTCAGTTTTCATGGGGAGCTAAAAATTAGCAAGGACTCAGAATAAATTTCTTGTGTTGAAAGGAATATAACTCTCAGAAGCATGACCAGATGTGGTGCCTATTCTATACAGAAGGTCTCTTAGAAATTATGAGAATGTGTGTATGTGTTTGAATGAAAAATTGAGTATAAGTCAGCTTTTATGATGAAAGAAGAGGGAAAGGGGGTTCTTTTAAAATGACTAAGTGGTAGTGTTTGTTTTTAGGACATAGTTTGAAATTTCCACTTCTTGATTGGGGCAGAAGAGCTGAAGGGCAGCCTGCTCCCATTCTGCTGGGTCTCTCAGGGTTGCTCCTGCCTGTGACCTCGGGCACATGCCTCCCCGCCTGTCCCTCCCTTCCAGCCTTGACCTCAGGCTACATCTGCTCATCGCCAGGTCTCCACCTTCAGTACCGGCCAGCATTGTGCCAGCTGCCCTCCAGCCCCACCTCGGGTCAGGCGGAGGAAGGTAAAAGTAGGAGAGCATAGAAAGGAGAATTTAATCCTGCTTTTTTTCAATTCTTAAATTTCTCTATGAAGTCCAGGGAATTGTGGCCTCAAGATACCCATAGCTGCTTGTCTCAGTAGACTCAGGTAGAAAATTGTAAATGTTTTCAAGGCTTACCTCTCAAAATCCACCTGCCTTCTGCTTGATGTTGAGAAAAACAGACACCTCTCTTCTTTCATCAATTTCCTGACAGCTCCTGCTTCTCACCCGTAGGATGACAATTTGACTCATTTATGTGAGCCCCATAAATATGTGTACCCGGCCTCCACGCCTACCTCCCTGTCACCTCGGTCCTCAGGTAATTGAGTTGCTGCTGGGCCAGAGTTCAGAGTAGCCTTTTGTGTTCACTTATACTTGTCTCTCTAATTGGATTGGGGACTGAGTCAATCGGGGATTTGATTGCAAACAAGAGAAACCAACTCTGAAATTACTAGAAGGTGTTGTAGGTCATCCTACAGAATTATTGGAAGGCTGGAGAGGTAGGCTTCTGACAGGGCAGGAACCAAGGATGTTTCCAGAGAAGAAACCATAGAATGTAAACAATCAAGAGCCTGAATGGGGACTTCCCTGGTGGCCCAGTGGTTAAGACTTCACCTTCCAATGCAGAGGGTATGGGTTTGATCCCCAGTCTGGGAGCTAAGATCTCACATGCCTCGTGTCCAAAAAACCAAAACATAAAACCGTCATTGTAACAAATTTAAGAAAGACTTTACAAATGGTCCAAATGAAAAAAGTCTTAAAAAGGCGTGAATGTTGAGAACAACCAGCTTGGGTCTCTCTGTCACTTGCCAGTTGAACAACTCTGGACACATCTCTTAACCATTCTATGCCTCCCAGCATGATTATCAGCGAGAAATGCATTCATATTTGGAAGAAGTACTTAAACAGGGACTGGCAAATAATAAACGGTATCTCAGTGTTCGGTGAGTATGCGTTTCTAGTTGAGGTTGTGCATGCCTGTACGTATATTTTGGCTTTTAGCTGGTAAGTGTAATTACTCTCTGGGCTGCAGGCTTTCCTTCTGTGCCCCCAGCTGCTGCTTTGCTGGAACTAGTTTCTCCCTTATCGCTAAAGGCCAAACGTTTGTTCAAGGACATTGTTTCAGTTCTTTGTGGTTCCCTCAGAACCATTAATTCTGGGACATTATTAACAACAGAAGCACATAAAAATCACAGTCTGTGCATTTGGGGCTTTAGTTTTACGTGGCCACCCTGAGCGATAGTGTAGTCAACTTTTTTCTGCCACTTCTTGTCTTCTTTTTTTGATATTATGTTTTCATGGTCATTACTAATATCCCCTTTACTCTTTGCTCCTGATATTCTGTTCTGAGAGAAACAGCCAAAATAAATATTGTCATAGACAATAAACCATCTTACCTCTGAGAAGGGTTTAGGAGTCCTCTCCCATTTTTAAGTGTAGCATTAATATTTAAACATATTAATAATTAACATAAGTGCTTATTAGTGTTATTTAATTATTCATATTAAATACTTTTTTAAAGTACGTTTCTGAAATACTTATTTTTTTCCCTCTTTGATTTTGTTCAAAGACAATTATATCTATTCTTTTATTGAAAGAATCTTTCCTTTAAGATTATTAAGAGTGTTGGTGGTTTTGGCAAGCCACGGCATAGTCCATTTATAGAGAAGCTTTACTTAAAAGCAAAAAGTCAATGACTTGGTGTAGTCCATGTGTTGAATATGCTGTTTTAGGTCCCAAGTTTAGTTCACTTCAGTCGCTCAGTTTTGTCCGCCTCTTTGCAACCTCATGAACTGCAGCACACCAGGCCTCCCTGTCCAGCACCAACTCCCAGAGTTTACCCAAACTCATGTCCATTGAGTCGGTGATGCCATCCAGCCATCTCATCCTCTGTCGTCCCCTTCTCCTCCTGCTCTTAAGCTTTCCCAGCATCAGGGTCTTTTCAAATGAGTCAGCTCTTCACATCAGGTGGCCAAGTATTGGAGTTTCAGCTTCAACATCAGTCCTTCCAATGAACACCCAGGACTGATCTCCTTTAGGATGGACTGGTTGGATCTCCTTGCAGTCCAAGGGACTCTCAAGAGTCTTCTCCAACACCACAGTTCAAAAGCATCAATTCTTTGGTGCTCAGCTTTCTTTATAGTCCAACTCTCACATCCATACATGACTGCTGGAAAAACCATAGCCTTGACTAGATGGACCTTTGTTGGTAAAGTAATGTCTCTGCTTTTTAATACGCTGTCTAGGTTGGTCATAACTTTCCTTCCAAGGAGTAAGCATCTTTTAATTTCATGGCTGCAATCACTGTCTGCAGTGATTTTGGAGCCCAAGGAAATAAAGTCTGACACTGTTTCCATTGTTTCCCCATCTATTTGCCGTGAAGTGATGGGACTGGATGCCATGATCTTAATTTTCTGAATGTTGAGCTTTAAGCCAACTTTTTCACTCTCCACTTTCACTTTCATCAAGAGGCTCTTTAGTTCCTCTTCACTTTCTGCCATAAGGGTGGTGTCATCTGCATATCTGAGGTTATTGATATTTCTCCTGGCAATCTTGATTGCAGCTTGTGCTTCTTCCAGCCCAGTGTTTCTCATGATGTGCTCTGCATATAAGTTAAATAAGCAGGGTGACAATATTCAGCCTTGATATACTCCTTTCCTGTTTGGAACCAGTCTGTTGTTCCATGTCCAGTTCTAACTGTTGCTTCCTGACCTGCATACGGGTTTCTCAAGAGGCAGGTCAGGTGGTCTGGTATTCCCATCTCTTTCAGAATTTTCCACAGTTCATTGTGATCCACATAGTCAAAGGCTTTGGCATAGTCAATAAAGCAGAAATATATGTTTGGTTACTCTCTTTCTCCACACAAACAGACATATAATATCTAGGTATATGGGCATGCAGTTCAGCCTGATTTTGCTTATGTAAATATGTAAGTAATATCTATCAAATATTTATTGAACATTTTAAAGATTTAAATAGCTAAAAAGTTCTTTCACTGACTCTTTAACATGAATATTGTAGAATCATTATAATGAAATGTAAGCATTTAATATGAATATATGTAAAATAACAATGGGTTCAGGTTGATCTCGTTTGGCAGGCTGTATAAGGAGATGATTGAACGTGTTTTGTTTCAGTTACATACAAATACACATATGTTTATGTGACCCGGGCCACCCCATAAAAGGTACTGCCTACTGTGGGTTGTAGTCAGAAAAGTTTAAAAGGCAGTGAGTAGACAAGCAGCTTATTCCAGTTTGTCTCTGCTCCCCTTGTAGTGGCTTGCTCCCTCCGGCACAGAAGGGTGAGAGAGAGTCGGAGAGAAGGTGGTTTGCATGGAATGCCTGACCCAGTGGGTCACAGTCCGTGATGGTGGTGAAGTGTTTGTTGTCCAGCTCGAGACCCACAGGACCCAAGTGAGAGCTTTGTGAAAGGAATTGCCTGCCACGAGTCTGGAGTGAATTCATAATTGGAAAGCTTTCAAAAGGAAGTTTCCCTCTGTGTGTCCTATGTAGCTGGCAGTAAGAAATTGGGAACGACTTTGAACACCTTCTCTTGGCATGGACTCTTGACTGTGGAAATGTGGCTGAGTGGAGAGAGCCGAGTTCTGGTCTCTGCAGGTGGAACAGGCCTGGTTTTCACCTTCCTGTTTAAGGCTTTATTTACACTGAGGACCCTGACGACTCTCATGATGCACTGAAATGCATTTATAAGGGCACACAGTTGCAGTAATTAAGTTCTGAAGCTTCATTTGCTTGTGATTACATTTCTAATGTTGCCATTAAAAACCTAATTAAAATTAAGAAGGGTTTGACAGGCACAAGGCCTGGAGGCTCAGGCAATTCACAGGCGAAGTTAGAGCCCAAGAAGAGCCTTCAGCTCCTTTGTATGACTTTAGTTATATGTTTATTTACTTAGTTTTGGAGGCGATCATTTTTAAGTAAATTTAGAATTTCAAAACCTATCAAATATGGTTTAAAAATAAAAAAATTTTTTAAAATTTTGTTTGTTTTTGACTGTGCGGAGTCTTCGTTACTGGCTTTTCTCTGGTTGCGGTGGGCGGGTGCTGCTCTGTGGTGCACGCTTCTCTTGTTGCAGAGCACAGGCTCCAGAACACTGGCTCAGGAGCTGTGGCACGGAGGCTGAGTCGCTTCGCTGGCATGTGGCACCTTCCCATATGAGGGATCAAACCTGTGTCCTCTGCATTGGCAGGCAGGTTCTTTACCACTGAGCCACCAGGGAAGTCCTAAAAAATTTTTTTTACATTGTAGTAAAATACATGAAATATGAAATTTACCATCTTAACCATTTTTTAATTTTAATTTTTATAGTTTATTTTTGGCTGTGCTGGGTCTTCGTTGCTGCACAGGTTTTCTCTAGTTGTGGCAAGCGGGGGCTCCTCTGCAGTTGTGGCAGCAGGCTTCTCATTGCTGTGGCTTCTCTTGTGGAGCACAGGCTCTAGGTGAGCGGGCTTCAGTAGTTGTGGCTCCTGGGCTCTGGAGCACAGGCTCAGTAGTTGTGGCACATGGCTTCCCAGATGGCTCAGTGATAAAGAATCCCCGCGCCAATGCAGGAGCCACAAGAGATGCAGGTTCGATCCCCGGGTTGAGAATATCCCCTGGAGAAAGAAATGGTAACCCACTCCAGTATTCTTGCCTGGAAAATTTCACAGACAGAGGAGCCTGGCAGCCTACAGTCCATAGGGCCACAGAGAGTCAGACGTGACTGAGCAACTGAGCACACGCGCGCGGGCTTAGTTGCTCTGCAGCCTGTGGGATCTTCCCGGATCAAAGATCCAACCCACGTCTCCTGCATTGGCAGGCAGATTCTTTACCACGGAGCCATCTGGGAAGCCCATCTTAACCATTTTAAAATATACATTTCTATAGTGTTAAGCACACTCAACATTGCTATGCATCAAAACTCCAGAATCATACATGGGTTTGAAGTCAGAATGGTATAAGAGTTTTAATGTAAGTATGCTTTTACTCTAGGATTTTAATACTGTTTTAGTATTCTAAGTTTTTATGTTACTCAACCAGTGTTTTCTAATTCATACTCCTGAAATATATAATAGAAATAGAAGGAAATCCTTGGTTACTTGTTCACGGCTATCCCCTCTCTGAATGTACTCCTTTCTTGAAAGTTCTTGGTCAACTCAAGTTCTCTTGTAATTGTTTTTAAAGGAGTCTTGATCTTTTATTTTAAGCTTCCCAGGTGATGCTAGTGGTAAAGAACCTGCCTGCTAACAAAGGAGACTTAAGAGACATAGATTCGATCCCTGAGTTGAGAAGATCCCTTGGAGGAGGCAGGGCAGCGCAGTCCAGTATTCTTGCCTGGAGAATCCCATGGACAGAGGACCCTGGTGGTCCACAGTCCTGAGGGTCATAAAGAGTTGGACACAACTGAAGTAACTTAGCACAAAAGCACGCATGACCTTGTATTTCAAGAGACATGCAAAATTTCAGACTCAAAATGGTGTGGAAATAGTAATACTTTCTTCTGTAGGACTCATTCCCTGGAGAGGGGCATATCTCCTAGGAAAAATGAAAAGGTTTCAATCTTGTGTTCTTTTGCAAAGATTTTGGTCTAATTCAGTTTTATATGCCATCCGTATATGAGTTGTAAAATAGTTTTCATTCTGTCTTAGCAACTGCTTTACAAACTGCTGTCTTGGTGATTTAACCTTACCTTCAGTGAAAGCTCTACATGGAAGTTGTTAATGGAATATGTATGTAAAGGCTTTTAGAACTCCACTTCCTCTTGCTGGTTGAGGATTTCATCCCAGCTTGCATGTTGAGGACTGGGTACTGACATTGTTTTGGATTAAACAAGAGTTGAGTTGTTGTCCAGGACTCAGGAAGGAAGCACATGAGGCCAGGACCAAAACTCACATTCTTGCTGGTGTCTCTGATGAAGCCAATGTCCTGTACATGAGGATCACAATTCATTAAAAAATTGATGTGCAGTTTGCATACCTGAGAGTAGTGAACTCAGTGTCTGTTCTCTGGGACAGAGGAGGAGGTTAGATTTTACTAGAAATTGCATTGACCATGTAGCTTCATATCCTGTATTAAATATAGCTGTCACATGATAATCCATTGTGTATCTCACATTCTTCCCTTGGAAGCTGATTATCTAACCTGGCTGTGTATAGACAAATTCAAACACTGGGAACCTCAAAATTATTGGCATTTGACTTTGGTGTATTTACTTCTTGCATTGTTTCCTGTAGATGTTGTTAGCTCTGAGTATTCAGAGGTTGATGGCATGAGAAAGTGATCCTAAACACTTCAGTAAACTGGCCACAAAACAGATACTGACCAAGTACTGGTGTTATTAGAATAGGAACTCTGGGCAGAGCCTGGTCTACATTCTTTACCACCAAGGGTCATTTAGAAATGGAAGGGCTGCCCCGTCTCTTCTCGCTGTGGGTTTTCAGTCTCCCCACTGCAGTCTCATCATCTTCTGTTGCTTTTTTCTCTCCATGGGTCTTGTTCAGCCTCCTGTCTCTTCAGGGAAGACAGGGAGATTGTGAAGTGGACTCCATGGAGAAGAAAGAGGGGGAACAAATGAAAACATCTCTCCTTGTAGAATCTTTAATCTGTCATATCTTCTTGGCTCTTTACCTAGAGATTTATCTCCCTCTGTGAACCCAAACACACTTATATTAGAGCTAACTTAAGCTTGGATTTCTTTCTGACTGTAGACATTTTCTTAATCCTGTATGTGTAAAGAATTACCGTTTGCATTTCTGTAACATGACCTTTTTGTTTTAGGGTTAGAGGTGGAGGATGGTGATATAAGTAGAGGTTTTATATTTTTTAATTATAAAAGGAATATATTTAATACAGAAAAACTGAAATTTTGAAAAGAGAAGAACAAATCTACCAGTAGCCAGTCCCACGAAGACCATTACTATTAGCATTTTGATATATTCTTTTCTGTTTTTTTTTTAAGTACTGTTAACCTTATATGTCTCTTTAGTTTTACTTGCTTTTTTTATAAAAACGTTTCACCAAAATACTTCACTGTATTACAACTTCTTTGCAATACTTTTAATGACTTCAGAACGTTTTGCTGGGTTCCTGGATTGTTAAAAGGGGGAGTGGGGTGTGGGTCGAGGAGTCACAGAGCATGTCGAGTTTTTAGATAACCAAGGATTGTAAAACCCTCTCAAGCAGTAACAAATACCCTAACAAAACGTCTCCTCCTTTGTCATTCATATATGTTATGTCAGTTAACTCTGCAGTCACCTACTTCTGGAATGTGGGGCACTTTTTTAACTTTCGTCTAGAAACAGATGATCAGTGTTAACATACTTTTAAAGGGGCCTCTTAAAAAGTTAGGGTTGTGATTGACTCTATCTCAGCTCTGTCAAGTTAGAGAAGATATCGTTTGTTACCTGATTTTATGCAGATATGAAGAGTCTAGTTGTAGGTGTTTAAAATGAAGTTTTAAAAAATGAATTTAATTAAAACTAAAAAATGAGACAGTTCTAAAAATGGAACCCCTTATGAGGTATCTCTCACAGTAATTATGCTTCAAGAAGAGGGGTGAACACAAAAAATGGGAGTTGTTTTTGGATCTTACATAGCAGAACAAATGTAAATCAGTTTTTGAATGTCTTCCTCTTCGTGAAAAAATAGTAAAGAGAGGAGTCAAGATATGTCCAGAAAGTTTGCAATGGTAACAGTCTGCTTTAATCAGATGGTTAGGTAGCTCTGGTATTTGGCCTTTTTCTTTTGTTCATCTTGGCCTTATAATGTCCCACCTTTGGGGCCAAGGCTGCTGTCTGCTTGACCTCCCCCGCCAAGAAAGTAGGCAGCAACATCACTTCTGACCTTGATTAATAGGTGCACTTAAAAGTCAGCGGGCCAGCAGGAGAGGCTTGGAGAAGTCACTGCAGCACTTTAAGTGGAAGTGCTTAGGCTCTAGGACAGGTTTCTCAATTTACTATTTTCTGTTAACACCAATAAATGTGCTTTAAGATGGCAACACATATGTATAAAAACAGATAATTTTTTTTTTTTTTACAAAATGTAGAAAAGAGGGAAACAGTTTTATTATTGAATAAGCACAAGGCCATATTACAGTATGCATTGTAAGCAATCCACCAAGTTAAGAGAAAGAAAGAAATTCTAGAAATTCAGGCTAGAATTAAACAGGCTAGAATTAAACAGTAGTAATCCTTTACATCATGTTCTTAAAAACAGATAAATTTTAAAAATTCCTTGGTCAGATGTGTTTGAAAAATGTTGTATTAAACAGAATTTATTTACTGCAGGAATTTTTCTTTTTTAATGTGTTTTTATTAGCTGTGCTGGGTCTTCATTGCTGTGCGGGCTTTTGTTTAGCTGTGGCAAGCAGGGGCCACTTGTCACTGTACTGGGGCTTCTCATCGTTGTGGCTTCTAATGTTGCGGAGCACAGGCTCCAGGGCATGTAGGCTTCAGTAGCTGTGGCTCCCAGACTCTTGAAACAGGAGCTCAGTAGTTGGAGTGCATGCATAGTTAGTTGCTATATGATATGTGGAATCTTTTCAGATCAGGGATTGAACCTGTGTCTCCTGAATTGGCTGGTGAGCGGCATTTACCGCTGAGCCACCAGGGAAGCTCTCCAGGAATTCTTGAACATTTTTAATTTGCTTAGGGGCACTTTTCAGCTTTAAGAAGGGAGAATAAAGTAAGTGATGTCTTCAAAACTCATTTTAACCATTTAGTCCTTTTTTTAGGAGGACCTCTGCTAGTGTCTGGGCTTTCCTGGTGGCTCAGCTGGTAAAGAATCCTCCTGCAATGTGGGAGACCTGGGTTTGATCCCTGGGTTGGGAAGATCCCCTGGAGAATGGAAAGGCTACCCACTCCAGCATTCTGGCTAGGAGAATTCCATGGACTGTATAATTCATGAGGCTCAAAGAGTTGGACATGACTGAGTGACTTTCACTTTCACTGTTGATGTCTTGGTCTGAAAACACTTGTAACAGAAGCAGGATTTTGTATCTAGGTGGTGTGCATGAATGCTTTTCGGACTTGACCTTGATGTGATTCACCTGGTGGTCTCGTTCAGCTTCATCTAACTGGGGGCATCTTGGGTGACCCCTGAGACTCTGCATCTCCCAGGAGCACCCAGGTGATGCCGCCGCCGCTGCCGCTGCCGCACAGACCATGTGGAGGAAGGAGCTAGTTAACTGCGGATTAGTAGCTGCTGAGCTGGGGCCCGAGGAAGACAAATACTTGCCAGGTGGTTTTAGTAGCCTTCCAGAAGGTTCCCTCCTGAGCCGAGTGAACTGATTGGAAGTTGCTGATGCCTCTTGTGCTGAAAGGGGGATTTCTAGAAGAAAACTAGAGAACTAGCTCTCCTTGAATTCCAGGCCTGCCGAGTGAGCTGTGGGGTGTGTGCTCTGCGTCTCTTTCTGGCTGAAGGGATCACCGGTTCTGTTCACTGGGGCTCTCACTGGCCTTTGTGCTGGAGTTGAACGTTGTGGGAGAAGAGGGAAACCATTTGAGGAAAGACTCTGATGATTTGTTAGAGAGAGGAAAGGGTGTCCAGACAGGTTAGATGAAATAATTTGGCGGGAAGACTAGAAAGGGGGGGATTCAATGGAGGGAGCTGCTGCTGCTGCTGCTGCTGCTAAGTGGTTTCAGTCGTGTCCAACTCTGTGCGACCCCATAGACGGCAGCCCACCAGGCTCCTCTGTCCCTGGGATTCTCCAGGCAAGAACGCTAGAGTGGGTTGCCATTTCCTTCTCCAGTGCATGAAAGTGAAAAGTGAAAGTGAAGTTGCTCAGTCGTGTCTGACTCTTCACAACCCTATGGACTGCAGCCTACCAGGCTCCTCCATCCATGGGATTTTCCAGGCAAGAGTACTGGAGTGGGTCGCCATTGCCTTCTCTGCAGTGGAGGGAGAGGGAGACCTAAATCAGCGTCAGGGAATTGAAAGAGTAAGGGCAGGAAACTCGTCAGTGCTGATGCAGCGCAAGGCCCATTAGACTCCGCTCGTTATGCACAGGGAACCTGGAGAGCAAGTGACCGTGTTTTGAACCTGCACGTGGTGGAATCTGCTGTGTCAGCACACTCAGAATAGGGATGGTAAGGGCGTCGTCACTGGAACCAAGTTCCGATTCCGTAGTGTGGCTGTTAGAGCATTTTGGGAGAGGAGAGGAAGTGATGGACCCTGATGTGGCTGTAAAGTGGGCTTTCAGTAGCCCTCAGATGTAAAGAGGGCTTCCCAGATGGCACAGTGGTAAAGAACCCACCTGCCCATGCAGGGGATGCAGGATACGTGGGTTTGATCCCTGGGTCGGGAAGATCCCCTGGAGTAGGCCATGGTGACCCACTCCAGTATTCTTGCCTGGGAAATTCATTCCCTGGACAGAGGAGCCTGGTGGACTATAGTCCATGGGGTCACAAAGAGTCAGACACAACTGAGCGACTAAGCACAAACAGATGTAAAGAAGACAAGTGAACCAGAGGAAGGAGGACGTGTGACTCAGATGAAGTAAGTTTCACAAGCCTGTGGGACTCCGGTGCCAGCTCTTTGAGGGCTTGCGAAATAGGTGAAGGCCACAAAGCTCACAGTTCTGTGTGCAGTCGGAACCAGGCGCGGAGGAAGGCACAGGCCTGCTCCTTGTGGTGAATGGCAAGATGAGATGTCTCTGTTCTTATCTCCATCAGGAGAATGATATTTCAATCTGGAACTGCATGAGATAGGAGGCAGTGGAGTGCCCAGCTGCTTCAAGTCCCTTCTGGGAGCCAGAACAGTGACCTTGTGTGATTCTGAAAGTTTACACATACATACCGCAGTCAGTATGATTTGCCAGATTGTGGAGAATCTATGTCATTGCCCTGCTATTAATGCAGAGAGTTTCCCTCCCCACAAATTTTCTCTTCTGACCATGAGGGACCTGGGCGAGAGGCAGAGAATTCTCTCAGAGCTGCACGGGCCTTGCTTTGTCACAGGCACTATGTCATGTCCTAGGAATTGTGGATGAAAAGGATACAGTCCTGTCCCTGGGTAAGTTTAACACTGTGGAAAGGGAGACCCACATTCATATATATGATAATAATAATCAAGTTTGCAGAGCGCCCCCAGAATAATAATGAATGCTTACGGGGGCTTCCCTGGGGACCCAGGATTAAGACTCGTCACTTCCAGTGCTTCCACTGCAAGGGGTTCAGTTTCAATCCCGCATGCCACACAGTGCAGGGAAAACAAAACAAAACATTAATTTCCCTCTTTAAAAAAACAGTGAATGCTTGTTGAGCGCTTATTACTTGAAGATTATTTAAAGATTACTCTTTAATATTTTAAATCAGTGGTTCTCAGAGTATAGTCAGTCCATCAGCATCATCCTCTGGGAATCTGTTAGAAATGCAGATTCAGAACCTCACCCCAGACCTAAGACAGACAAAACCTCTAGAATGGAGCCTAGCAGTCTGGTTTAATAAGGTGATTCTGATGCAAGCAATTTGAGAACCACTATTTTAAGCCATTTAATCCTTACAACAACCTTACAACAACCCATTTAAAGAGATGGAAACAGAGGCACAAAGAAGTTAAATGATTTGTCCATGAATGTGGAACTTTTAAGTGGTACAGTTGGGCTTTGAATCTAAGCAATGCGAATTCAGAGCTCTGCTCCTAACCATCAGGCAAGGCAGCGTCCTAGGAAAATAAGGTGCAATCCACAGAAGAAGGAGCCGTAAACTCCAAAAGGGGGAAGATTTAAAGCAGTAAGACCAGATTTTTTGTGTGTCTTTGTTTATAAACATTTAATGAGAATTAGTTGTATGCAATGAATTATTTTAAACACTGTGGACGTGTATAAATATGAGTGGAACATAGACTCTATTTTAAGACTCTTACAGTGAATTAGGGACAATCCAGATGTAAGTATCTGGAACCTAAAGTGCTTTGAAGTAACCAAGAAATTTTTATGGAGCAGGGATTGAGGATTTGAGCGTGTGAATACGTTTTAACATAAACTGTTGTTGTTGTTCAGTCCCTCAGTCCTGTCTGACTCTCTGTGACCCCATGGACTGCAGCACGCCAGGCTTTCCCTGTCCTTCACCATCTCCTGGAGTTTGCTCAAACTCATGTCCATTGAGTCGGTGATGCCATCCAACCAACTTGTGCTCTGTCATCCGCTTCTCCTCTTGCCTTCAATCTTTCCCAGCATCAGGTTCTTGTCAGGCTCTTAGCTTGTGGCCAAAGTATTGGAGCTTCAGCATCAGTCCTTCCAGTGAATATTCAGGATTGATTTCCTTTAGGATTGACTAGTTTGATCTCCTTGCAGTCCAAGGGACTCTCAAGAGTTTTCTCCAACACCATAGTTCAAAATATCCATTTTTCATTGTTCAGCCTTATTTATGATCCTACTCTTTCTGTACATGACTACTGGAAAAACCATAGCTTTGACTAAACAGACCTTTATCGATAATGTAATGTCTTTGTTTTTTAATATACAGTCTAGGGTTATCATAGCTTTTCTTCCAAGGAGCAAGTGTCTTTTAATTTCATGGCTACAGTCATCATCTGTGATGATTTTGAAGCCCAAGAAAATAAAGTCTGTCACTGTTTCCCTTGTTTCCCCATCTATTTGCCATGAAGTGATGGGACCAGATGCCATGATCTTTGTTTTTTGAATGTTGAGTTTTAAGCCAACTTTTTCTCTCTCCTCTTTCACCTTCAAGAAGCTCTTTAGTTCTTGGTGGTGTCTTCTACATATCTGAGGTTATTGATATTTTCCCCAGCAATCTTGATTCCAGCTTGTGATTCATCCAGACTGGCATTTTGCCTGATGTACCCTGCATATAAGTTAAATAAGCAGGGTGACAGTATGCAGCCTTGATGTACTCCTTTCCCAATTTGGAACCAGTCTGTTGTTCCATGTCTGGTTCTGTTACTTCTTAACATGCATACAGGTTTCTTGGAAGGCAGGTAAGGTGGTCTGGTATTCCCATCTCTTGAAGAATTTTCCACGTTTGTTGTGATCCACACAGTGAAAGACTTTAGCATAATCAATGAAGCAGATGTTTTTCTGGAACTCTCTTGCTTTTTCTGTGGTCCAGTGGATGTTGGCAATTTGATCTCTGGTTCCTCTGCCTTTTCTAAATCCAGCTTGAATCTGATAGTTCTCTGTTCATGTACTGTTGAAGCCTAGCTTGGAGAATTTTGAGCCTTACTTTGTTAGCGTGTGAAAAGAGTGCAATTGTGCAGTAGTTTGAACATTCCTTGGCACTGCCTTTCTTTGGTATTGGAATGAAAAGTGACCTTTTCCAGTCCTGTGGCCACTGCTGAGCTTTCCAAATTTGCTGACATATTGAGTACCGCACTTTCACAGCATCCTCTTTTAGGACTTGAAATAGCTCAGCTGGAATTCCATAAGCTAGTGAAAGCTCCACTAGCTTTGTTCCTAGTGATGCTTCCTATGGCCCCCTTGACTTTGCGCTCAAAAATGTCTGGCTCTAGATGAGTGATCACACAGTTATGGTTATCTGGGTCATTAAGATCTTTTTTGTATAGTTCTTCTGTGTATTCTTGCCACCTCTTCTTAGTATCTTCTGCCTCTGTTAGGTCCATACTGTTTCTGTCCTTTATTGTGCCTGTCTTTGCATGAAATGTTCCCTTGGTATCGCTAATTTTCTTGAAGAGATCTCTAGTCTTTCCCGTTCTATTGTTTTCCTCTATTTCTTGGCATTGTTCACTTAGGAAGGCCTTCTTGTCTCTCCTTGTTATTCTTTGGAACTCTGCATTCAGATGCTTATATCTTTCCTTTTCTCCTTTGCCTTTCACTTCTCTTCCTTTCTCAGCTCTTTATAAGGCCTCCTCAGACAACTATAAACTGTATGGAAACAGCATACACTGTATGGAAACTTAGATGAGAAGAAAGGGATTCCAGGCATAGAGGATACTGTGTGCAAGATTCAAATGTTTGAAACAAGGCGTATTCTGTATTACCATATAGATTAGTAATTCCTAGTTAAAAGTAGTTAGTGAAACTAATTGCTTTTGTTTGTTTTCGTCTTGGGAGCCAATAATTGTTTTGACCTATTTCTTGTGTTCATGTAATATGTCAGTGAAGGTGGAAATGTGTCTTAAACAATTTTGAAGGAAATAATCTTAAATGGCAGCAAAAGATTATTTGGTTCAAAATGAAAAAAAGGCTTACTGATAACTGGTTACTGGAATATATTGCTAGGGAGATTACAGAGCTCCTCCTACTCTGTAAAATTTGATAATTTAGACCAGGATTGGTAAACTTTTCCTGTAGAAGGCCAGGTAAAAAATATTTTTGTTGGGAAAATGGCCAGAGGCCGGATATAAACGTGGGACACAGCTGTGTTCCAGTAACGCCATGAACCGAGCCCGGCAGCTGGGTTTGGACTGTGGCCCCTGATCCCTCCTGCCTCACATCACTAAGATGAAGGCTGCAGAATGGTCTGGAGACCTCCCGGTGTCCTGTCTGCTACTGTATTTCGGAGGTGCTCTGTATGGCTTGGGTGAGTAATTGAAAAATAAAAACTCGATCTAGTGTCTAAGTCTTCCTTCTGCCAGAGGACTGTACATCGTCACCTGTATTGCTTTTTGCAGCTTTCAAAAACTTTTGTACGAATTAACAAGGAACATTAAAGAGACTGACTTATTTCCAGAGCTAACAAAGAGAAGATGGCTACTCCAAGGTGTGTTTCTTTTGCACATTTTTGACTTGGCAGTAGTATAGGAAAGGAAAAGTGAAAAAAATTACCTTTTGAAGACTCCACACAAAGTAACTTATTGAAGTCTTTTCCACAGCAAAGAAATAATTGGCATTCAAGTGGATCTTTGTTTTATTTATTTATTTTTTTTTCAGAATCATTTGGATCTTTGTTTTAAAGCAAGCACATTTATTATTCGGTGTTTAAAAATATGCTCTGTATATGTTTGTATGTTTCACGTATGTGTGTGTGTTTGTGTGTGTGTGTTTCATATGCGACCACTTACAACAGAGTTGAGCAACTTGAGAAAGCAAGCTGGGAAGGATGGCAGAGATGGTGGTGGGTTTCATAGGTTTTGAGGGAGTGATATCCTGCCTTATTCTTTGGCCTGGGAGTCTGGGTCACCAGGTTATATGGCAGTGGGAGGGAGTCACCACTGGCTGTCCGGCCTCTGCTGTGCTCTGTAGAAGGTCCTAGATTGACAGAAGGTGGAAGTCCCTCTGGGGGTCTACAAGGCTGGTTGAGGAGAGATGAGCTACATATGCAGATGGAGCCAGGAGACACATCAGTGACAAATACTGAGAGTGTTTAGTGAAAGAGATTGGTCACAGGAGGCTCAAGGCTTGGGTGAGCTTTACACAGCGTTTGTGTGGATTGAAGGAAGGGCAGAATGTGGAAATAAAAAGATATACAGAGGTCAGAGGTCGTGGCAAGGGCTTGGTCATGGAGGTGAGATTGCACACTGTTGGCAGAGTGAAAATTGGACCAGCTGTCTGGCTAGAGTGGGGAGTTTGCAGAAGAGACATGCAGCCAGGATTATGTAGACATTGAGAGACTGCCCACTTGGGTAAAGTCTTAGAATATTGTCTGTGAGTGCATAAAGAGCATAAATGTTTTAAAATCAACTTTACTTTTAATAACGAAGTAGTATGTAAGGAGACATTTTAGGGAAGCTAATCCGATCTGTGTGAAGATGCTAGAGGCCAGAATGGTCAGGGGGCAAGGAGAGTCATTCTTTTGGCAGTCATTCTGGGCAGCCCAGGATGATGATGTTATGGAGAGAGCAACTTTTAGTACAGAAATAGAGGCTGTATTTTAAATAATATTTGAATGGTTTTTGAGGCTTTGTTTGTGGGGAGGAAGGAGGCTATTACTTAAACATTTTTTATTTCACTTTGGAATAATTTCAGACTTAAATGTATAAATACTACAGACGAAGCCTTATAACCATTACCCAGCTTCCCCAAATGTTAACATTTTATGTAACCACAGTGCACTTGTCAATACCAGCATTGACACTCAAGTAGCTCAAATATAGACCTCACTCACTTCGTGCCAGCTGACCTGCTGAGGTCCTTACCCGTGTCCAGGCTGGCACTCAGGATCCGATTGTCTTCCTTGTCAGTTTCCTTTGTTCTCCTCCAATCCAGGATAGATGCTCTGTTTTTCTTGGTCTTTCCTTACCTTGACAGTTTTTGCAGAGTACGAGCTAGTTATATTGAAGAATATCCCTCAGCTTGGAGTTGCGTGATGGTTTCTCATTAAATTATGGGATGCATTTTGACAAAAAATACCCCGAAAGTGTCTTTCTCAGGGTATCATATTATTAATAGCAGGCAAGTGATGTCAAGTCTCATGATTGGTGATAACTTTTATCACTTAGTTAAGAAGGATCTGCTAAGCTCTGCTGAAAAGTTACTATTCTTTCCTCTATTCCTTAATAGCTAGTGGGGAAACACTTTGACACTATGCAGCTGTCCTATATCTCAGTCGTACTTTTATTCTCTCATTTTGGCACCCATTGATGAATCTTGCCTGCAACATTTAGCACTGTGTTCTTTGCCTAATTGTGGTATTCTTTGCCTCTTCTCGTTGCATTTAGTAATTGAAAGAATTCTGGAAGGAAGAGCTGTTTCCCCACTGTGCCCTCTGCCCCACGTTTGTTTATTCAGGGATTTAGATCAGTTTGGACTCCTGGGTATTTATCCTGCTGGTATAATAATACTTGCATTGTTTTGTGCTCAAGTCCTAGATAGGGCAGGTGGGAGCTTCTTCACGTGCTGAGAAAGGGGTTCATTTTGGAGTCCAGGTGTGACTGGGGGGGTTGATGTTACTGCAGGTAGGGAATTCAGTGACAAGTGGGGATAAGTAAGCTGCCAATTTACCTGCTGACCCCAAATTTTCAGTGACCTGCTTCCTAAATTGTAAAGGCTTTTCAGTGATTGTATTAACCAAGGAAGCCACCCTGTAGCAGTTATGCTGTTGTTTGTACACACAATGAACAGAAAGATACTTTCCCAAGGAATGAAAAGAATCAAGTTGATGACATTTTGGGGTTTGTTTCCATGATACCTATTGTATATATTTTCCCAGAAGCTGCTGGTTCCTGCTGATTTATCTCTCTAGGCAGGCAAGATTGTGAAATATTTATAAGTATTCCTAAGCCCCACTTTAATTTTCTCCTTTGGCTTTTAAGTGGGGCAAACATGTTTATACTAGAAGAGAATCCTTCCATAGTGGGAAATGTAAATGAAGTCTAATGCTACAGATGCCATTAAAAGGGGGCTGTCCTTCCAGCAGGTGTGTAGGTAGGACGCCGCTCCGCAGACGTGAGGCTCCTTGGCTTAGGGCTATGTTTGGGATGGGGCGGGTAGAAAACACACGCCACAAGAACAGGTGCAGGGTGCGATTTACTGCAACACTGACTCTTTGTTCTACACGAACCAGAGTCAGAAGCTCAGACACAGACCCCAGGGCTGTTGTTTGGATGGCCTGCACCTCTGCTGTGTCTAGATCTCTGGTGGGCATGTGAGGCAGAAGATGGCTGAGGAGTGCACCTAGCTTAATAGTGGAGGTGGGTGATGAGAGCTGCATATCACCGAGTTCAACCACTGGTTTTTTTTTAGTTTTTCTCAAACCAGAGTGCATTCAAGCTACCCTGAGGAGCTTGGAAAAAAACCCATTCAGGCTGCACTCCTATAGGCTCTAATTCTGTGGACCTGACCTCCTGATTATTTCTTCAGGTTCCCTGATGGTTCTAATTTACATCCAGGGTTAAGTGCCTCTGGATCTAGCAGAGCCAGCTGTCTGTGACATCTTCATGCAGTCACATGTGCTTGCTTGTCACGTGATTCTTAAATTGGCATATTCTGCATTATAAATGTATGGGGAAATAACTACAGACAGGCTTGACTTGCATGAACTTGGGTGAACTTCTTAAGCTCTTCAAGTCTAGCTTTACCATCTACAAAATGAGATTAATAATACCTCATAGTTTTTCCAAAGTTAAGCAGAATGTTGCATGTAAAATAATCAGTACAATCTCTAGCACACGGTACAAACACATTTATTATTTAGTAACCTGCAGCATGTTACAGTAGAGTGGTGACTTTGGAATCAGTCAAAATTTTCTTCCAGCCCTGGCTGTATAACTTTCCAGCTCTGGGACCTTAAGTGAATTCCCTAATTTCTCTGACCCTCAGGGCTCTTGTCTATAGATGTATGAACAGGTGGGTGCAGTTCCTAGCATGGGAAAGGGCTTAAGCACAAAGGCAGTACTCAGTAAGCATTTCTGCCACCTTCCCTCTCAGTCTGTTTTCTTATTATATCACAAGGCAGTGGGAAAATCTAATTTTGAGAACATCATTGACTTTGGTTTGGCCAGGGTGTATGGAGAAGATACTTTACAAATGGCCTTTGTGGATGTGACTGACTTTGGGAGCATGACCCTTGGAGCCCTGAGGGATGGTTGGGCCTGAATTGGGACCAGAATCTGCAGATAGAGTTGGGGTGCCCTGCCCTGCACTTCCATATCAGTACTTGGCTCGTGTTTCCAGTTTGCATTATGCTGAACTTGCGATGGCCTTGTCCTTCTTAAGCCAGCATCCTGGCTGGGTGGGGTTCTGTCCTTTTTACCTGAATCAAGCTTTGCTTGAGATGCACAGGTATGCTGGGACTTAAAAGGACCCCCACCCCAGGTCTTGGAACTCTACTGCACAGCCTCTGTTATTGTAGTCCCTAGTCTTCTAACTCAGGCGTCCTCTAGTTGCTTATGGAACTTTTGACTTCTAAGTATACTTACCCGTTTTAACATCTTCATTTCTACTTTGTCAGCCAGAATGGGTAGAGGACAGTGGCTGAAGATGACAGAAGTTGTGTGTGAGCTGAAGTCTTAATTTATCAACACATTGGGTAGTTCTTGTTGGTTCCTGTTTGTAATAGATCAGGTCATACTTCTGTGGTGATTGAAGTGATTCAGTCTTTTTCTTTTCATTTCTCTCTCCCCTTGTAGCCTAAGTTTTTTAATTCAATCCAAGAAGAACATTAAGACATTAAGACATGTCCTTTAAGAGCTGATTAAAAAATGTGCGTTAAGTCCAGTGTTGCTAAAATGTTTAATTTAGACCCGGACTCACAGACTATTCTAGTTTAACTTTAGTGGGCACTTAACTTAGAAAAAAATAGAAATAATACATGATTGCTTTCCAGTTATCCTTCTGAGCTATGCCATTTTTTTTTTCCTGGAAGTTCATTTATGAATAGTAAAGGGTTGCAATTTTCTAACACATGTCTAAAATATGGGATTTGCATGGAATCATTTAGGGAATCATTTTTTATGGTTCATTAAATTGGAAAGGAGAAGAAATTTGAATTAAAGTCTAATTTCATTTGTATTGTTACTAGTCTTGTCTCTATGGTCTGTATAAAGTCCTGTGTAAAAGACTCATTGCATCTACCTTAAGTAATTCTAGGAAATTGGAGATAAAGGGGAGAAAAGAATCATCTCATCTGGGCATTCTATTTGAGATATCACGGTGAGAACCACTGAGAAGAGGACCCTTCATCAATTGGACCAGCCACCCAAGATTATAGAGAAAATTGACGGGAAATTGGGAAGAAGAAAGAGACCTCTTATGGGTTTAAAGTGTTCTTTAGATCCTGTGTCTTTCAGTAAATTGATCTCTAAATTAGAGGATGGTATCTTGTTCATATGTCTGTTTCTGGAGCTCCCATGTTACCAGAATAGGAGCTCAATAGGTGCTTCATAAGGAGCGTAAGGAAAGTCAGTCGCCACAGGAGTGGTGAGATGAGGCTCAGAAATGCTGAGAGGAGAAACAAAACTGAGGGAGTCCAGGGTGGAATGAGAACAGCTGAGTATTGGGTACCATGGAAAGAAGGTTGAGTGGACAAGGCGCATTGTCAGTGTTTCTTGTGCTGCTCTTTCAGGGAACGGCTGGGAGGGAAAGTTCGTGAGGGGCTTTAGAGCAGTGATTCTCAGAGTCCTGTAAGTTGGCCCATGGCATTCTCCCAGTAAAACTCCATGACAGTCCTTTCACAAGGTCTGTGAAAAAATGGGCTGATGGATGGTCAGTTCCTCCATGTTCTTTTTTAATATGTCTTTGGCACTTGCAATTTTTAGTCATAAAGTGGTCTCAAAAAAAAAAAAAAAAGTACAGGCTTATGGTAGTTATTTTCAGCTGAACAAATCAGTCCTTTCTTGTACTGTTTGAGAGCTGCTGTCTGGAACATTTAGGAAACACAGCTCCCTGGGGACGAGTCGAGAGCAGGCTCCTGAGGCGTTTCTGACAACAAATCTAGGCATTGTGTGCCGTCAAAGGCAGTTCCTGATCGATTCCCTGTGGGCTGGGAGCTCATCTAACACTGTTGTCTAGTCGGCTTGGAAGGATCCCATGGCTTTATTGGCTCACCTTACCAATCTTTTGTAACAAGCCACCCACAGGGGAAGTTTCTGTGAAATGGAATTGTGCAAGTATAACACTAGTGTCAAGACAGCCAGATTGGGGCTGGCAGCAGAGAGAAAGGAAGCCGTTTGCTTTCTTTTGTGGAAGTGCCCCCACCTAAGTCTTCAGAGCTTGTTTCTACCTGGAAGCCTTCTTTTTAACTAGATCATGTGACGTAGTTGCTTTTCTGAGCTGATTTAGGCAATTAGATGAGTAATAAAGATTGTCAGTTATGGCCTGCCATATTGACTTTTAAAAGGCTGTTTAGGGGGAAAAAATCACTTATTATGATGATTCATCTTCAAATTATAAATCTGGTATAGCTGCAAATTTCACACTGTTCAGTATTTCAGTGAGTGAGTACAAATGCCTAGGCTCAGATGTCAAAAGGCCTAGGAAGGGCCAGTTGGGAATGTGTATAGACTAGACCAGAAGCGGGGAGTGGATATTTTATTTTAATACATGATAATTAAAAATGGCCTGTCTGGGGCTTCCCTGAGTGGTTCAGTGGTAAAGAATCCACTTACTAATGCAGAAGACACAGGTTTGATCCCTGGTTGTGCAGGAAGGTCACATATACCCCGAAGCATCTACGCCTGTGCGCCACAGCTATTGAGCCTGTGCTCTAGAGCCCGGGAGCCGCAGCTACTGAACCGTGCACACCCTAGAGCTTCTGTTCTGCAGCAGGAAAAGCCACTGAAATGAGAAACCCGGGCACACAACTACACAGTAGCCCCCGCTCACTGCAACTAGAGAAAAACCCTCGCAACAGTGAAGAACCAGCACAGCCAAAAATAAGTAAATAAATAAAATTATTCGTAAAAAAATTAAAAATGGCCTACCTTAAACAATTTCTGGATTGTTTGGCAGCACCCACTCGATGGACATGAGTTTGCGCAAGCTCCAGGAACTGGTGATGGACAGGGAAGCCTGGCGGGCTGCAGTCCATGGGGTCGCAGAGAGTCGGACATGACTGAGCCGCTGAACTGAACTGCCTGAAACAATTTCTAGGGTGGGGGTGGGGAGCCATTGCAAGTCTTTGGCAGAGTACCAACTGACATTTCTGGATACAGAGTCCATATATTTATTTCGGTTTAATTAGAAGATAAGTAATATGGGAGCTGTGTGGAGTGGGCCAGAGGGAAATTCTGCCATCAAGTCTGGTAGAAGTTTCAGAGGCTGGAAGGCCCTGAGTGGCAGGGAATGTTCTGTAAGTGAGTCTAAGAAGTGGAGGCGGCAGACAAAAAACTATGGGATCTCAAAAGATAGCAAGCTTCAGAATAGAAGTGTAAAGAACTTTTAAACATAGGGTTGGAAGCTCAGTAAATGTTCGTTTCTCTGTTCTTTTTCCTAAACCGCAACAGGAAAACATAATAGTTTTCTATTGTGCTTAAACACATGTGGGTGATGGGGCCGCTTAGTGGATTGTTAGGTAGGAAAAATTAGCTCCTACAATTCAAATCATTCAGCAAATACTCAATTGATACAGAGATATAAATAATCTGCAATAATAGAAAAGTTCAACACTTTGGTGCACAGCTGTGTGCTAAAGCCTGTGAAAGCAAAGACGGATAAGCTGCCAGCTCTCCCTCAAGGAGCTTATGGATTAGTTGGGCAAATGCACGTGTGGAAGGCCAGCCAGTAAGGCAGAGCACCCGGGAGCTGCCCCAGAAATAGTCAGAAACAAGGAGCTCCAAAGAGGGACAAATCCCAGTGGAGGGGGATGGAGCCTCACCCAGCAGGTGACTGCACAGACCTGGGCTTCACTGGGGTTCAGGGCCATGTCAGGGAAGGTGAGGGCTTTCTGATGTGGAGAAGGGTATGAGCAGAGGCAGGTATGTGTTGTAGGTTCTTCTGATAAGTGGATTTTATGTTGAATCACAGAAGCCATGTGGGGAGGTAGAGGGAAAATACTAGAAATCTTCTGGAGGCCAACTCTGGTGGGCCCAGAAGGGCAGGCAGGGGTTTTTCACTGACTCCTGTAAGCAAGGAGAGACCCACCCTCAGTTGAGGGGGCTACACAGGGACTTTTGTTCACCTGAGGTTTGCAGGATGGCCTGAGAGGGTATGATGGGAGCCTGGGGAAATCCATTGAGAGGCTGAAACAGCAGTCCAGGGGTGCACGGATGAGAGCTGGAATTAGACCGATGAAAGGGAAAATGGAAGGGAAAGGCGAAGTGGTATCAAAATCATGTTGAGAATAAAGCAACACAGACACAAACACCCGTTGTTCTGTTGCAGTTTTTAAAGCCGTGGAAGCCATTCCGATAGCATATCTTGTCCCATTGGAGTGAATGTTGACCAGATATTTACCTTGAATGAATGTTGACCAGATATTTACCTTGAATGAGAATAAAGATGTTAACCCTCTGTGGCCATTGACGTTTTTTGGCTTGGACAATTCCTGGACTTCCCACGGTTGCATGTATTGTGTCTTAATGGTACAGTCGTACCACAAAACTGGTTCTAATTTTTCCCTTTTCTTTCCTTCCAAATAGACTCTATCAAGAAGAATTTCCAATCCATACCTCGAACATACTCCATCCCAGGTATGATTCTTTTCTGCCTTACAGCATCTCGGAAACAATAGTTCACAAATCCCGGTGTAGTACTTGCTAGTTAGAAGTCTGCCCTTTGCTCCTGATCACGCCGTCTCCTTCACGTGGAATGACATGGCCAAAGGTGTTTGGACTGTTCTGATAACTGTCATGTAGAAAGATGTTCACTAAATAAGGGAAAAAAATTTCCCCCATTTTCCAAGTCCTTTACATGAGTGTGTTATGAATATGGTAGAGTTTGTATATAATAAAAATATTTTCTATTTGCTGAATGATAGAAATGCTGTATTTAAAAAATAAGGGATGTTTTACTCTGAAAACTTTGTGAAAAGGGGGATTATTTATAGGTATCTAATAGTAGAAGGTCCCTGGATACTTACCGAGACAAGGTGGGGCTGCCTTCATTGTGTTGTTAAAAAATTGGCTGACAGGGTTGTGTATTTTAGAAAGATAGGAGACTGTGAGCTCTGTGAGGACAGAACCTTTGGTCTTGTCCACCACTGTGTCCCCAGCATCTAGAGTGGGGCTGACCGCTGCTCCATGTTTTTGAATGACTCAGTGTCAGGATTAGTCAGGTAGTAGTTGTTGTCTGGCTTAAGTATTTTTTTTTAATTGGTTTAGCATGTTAAAAATAAAATCATTTCCTGTCCTTCTCATCTTCTCATTAGGTTGTGTTTAGGAGGTGATAGTATTAAGGATAAAATTAAGGGAGTATAAGGATGGGATTGGAGTGTTCGGGATTAAGTTATAGTCAATATATTATCAATTGTTTGCCTTGGGAAAAGATAAAAATATTCTGTCAAAACTTTGTGGGTGCAAAAAGAGTTCAGCAAGAAACAAGTGAACAGATGTAAGCATGCACCCTCAATATATCTTCATTTTCATGAGCCTTTACTTAGGACTGAGAGTTCATTTCATTTCCTTTGTGAGGCAACATTGCCCTGTGGATGAAGCAGCCAGTTACAGAGAAAGGAGGTAGTTTATAAAGTGGGACATAGCCTTCTCCAGATCTAAGGGATACCCTCCTTCATCCTCCAAGATTCAGAGATGCATACAGGCAAATCAGAAGATTAAAAGAAGAAGTTATATGAAATTTTTATCTGCTAGATGCAATCATGAAGTAGATGAACCCAGGATGCTTGGAATTAACTATGAACTTTGCAGTTGAGTGAAGCTTAAAAGCAAAGCAGACAGCAGCCTGGTATCAAATTATATCATGGTGCGAGATGCTCACTAGATAGGAAAAAATTTAATTTTCCCATCTTCCAAGATGTTTATATGTTTGTATTATCAATATGGGAGAATTCATATAAAAATGTTCTTCAGTTTGCTGTATTGATGATAGACACATTGTATATAAAGAAAAAAAACAGGTATTTTGCCCTGGAAATTTTGTGTAAAAGGAAATTATTTACAGTTAAAGCAGTTTAGCATTTGGAAAGTAGTTGTTATAGCCTAATAGCTTAAATGGTCCAACAGCAAAAATAAATAGAATAGATACTTACGTAGCTATTATCTTAGCTATGTATGTAAGATGTAAGTGTTTTAAGCTTAGGGACTTGGCCGTAATTTTTCTGTATAGTGTGTCATTGGCAGCTCACAAATTGTCACATTATTGTTCTGAATTCTCAGTGAATCTTTTGTCTTTTCTATGTAGATTTATGGGGAGAATTCTTCTTGTGCAGGAAGAGCATTGCGGAATATTATCATCGTTCAGGCAGCTGACCTGATAAAGGACAGAGCGAACCTCAAGGGGTTTTATAGGTAACACAGTTTCCTAACACCTTGTCAGAAATTCTCCTTGAGAAAAAAAAAAAAAAACAAAACTGAAAACGTGTTAAAGTCATAACCTTGATCACAGAGAGATGGGCTATTATGAGGAGTAGGAGGGTTGCTGGGTTTGAAGTGTCTGCTTGGGAGATTGGTGGTGACTTCTCTCTTAATTAAACGAGCTGAGTGTTGGACAGCTGGACTCCTGGTCTGAAGATCAGGCGAGGAATGCTCAGCTGCAGGTATGCATGGGCTCCTGAGAGTCTGCTCTGCTTCCTCAAAGATGTGATGTTATATAATGTTTTTATTGGGCGTGTGCTGTGCTGGGCCTTCTGTAAATACAGGTCCCCTCCATCAGAGCTCTGTGAGGATCCTTTGGAGGTCCCTGGGGGAGAGCGCCACTACTCTGACTCTCCAGGGGGGAGTGAGCTGCCCCTTCAGGAGCTTCGGGGTTGGGGAGGGCCAGGTGGGCATAGGGATGGCACTTCTTTGCCTTGGCAGGTGAATAAGGGTGGAGGTGTTAGAGTAAATGGATGGGCATATGGTCAGCTTAAAGTACATCTGGACCAAGAAGATGGTCATGGAGAAAGTTCAGGGCACATGTCTTCATTTCATGGAGCCATTTAAAGAAATAACAAAAGTGAATGACCAGCTTTTTATGAATATTTTTCCAAGTAAAGGTATTAAACCACAGCAAACAATACTAAAACTACAAAAATAAACAGAGAAAGAGCCACTATCATTTATTATCATTATTTGTTCTTGCAGAAATGAGATTACAATACCATGAAGAACAGGAAAGAACACTCAGAACAAATGATGCCAAAAAAAAGTAGGAAAGGTTCTCAGAATAAAGACGTTTCTTTGAGTTAACTAAGTTTAGCTTTATCACCATCTCCTTATGGTATTTTCATTTTTTTCCACTTGCCACAGATGGGAAAAATTTCATCATGGCCTAGATTTGGGGGGAGAGTGCTTCCTAACCTGTTTGAGTAAGAAGACCCCCCATTTTCTATTGAGGCATAGTTTACATACAGTAAAATGCACAAATCTAAGGGTACTGATGGATGAATTTTTAATTATGACACATACCTATGTGTCTGCTATCTACAGCAAGATCTAGGAGGTTTTCACACCCCAGATGATGTCTTCATGTCCCATCCCTATCAGTAACTGTCCTAGGCCGACAACTTGTTTCTAATAAAAAACTTGGCAGGATCTGTAATCTTAGGCACCACTGAGCAACTACATAGTGGAGATGAGAGAACTACAATGAATTAACACTTTAAAATCCCATGTTTAATTAATCTTACTAGTATTTATGTAGGTTTTGACACCTTCCACATAGGTTAGACATGATTTATTCTGTTGAGAAACAGTGTTTTTGTGTATATAGAATTGTGAATCTCTTTAAAAAGCTCCCGGATCACTCCACCCACTTCCTCCCATAACGAATTCAAGCCCCTAAGTCTGAAAATTACTAGCTTAGGGCCCAGGTCAAGTGGTTGCAACATGTGGCTGGGATAGGAGCTGTGAGTATAGTTGCATTGCTGCTGCTGCTGCTAAGTCATGTCAGTCGTGTCCAACTCTGTGCGACCCCATAGATGGCAGCCTACCAGGCTCCCCCGTCCCTGGGATTCTCCAGGCAAGAACATTGGAGTGGGTTGCCATTTCCTTCTCCACTGCATGAAAGTGAGAAGTGAAAGTGAAGTCGCTCAGTCGTGTCCGACTCTTAGCGACCCCATGGACTTCAGCCCGCCAGGCTCCTCCGTCCATGGGAGTTTCCAGGCAAGAGTACTGGAGTGGGTCACCAGTGCCTTCTCTACTTCATGTAAAATCTCTCTCTCTCTTTTTTGTTTCTTTAATAGATGATAGTATCAACTGTAGACAAGTCTAATTTTTTTTTCTTAAAAACTAAAACTGCCTGCACAAGCATACCTCAGAGGTACTGTGGGTTTGGTTCCAGACTACCCCAGGGCAATGAGGAGCACAGTAAAATGGGTCACATGGACTACTGTGTTTCCCAGGGCATGTAACAGTTGTTATACTGTAGTCTATTAAGTGTACAAGTGCATTATGTCTAAAAATAATACTCGTCCCTTAATTTAAAAGATACTTTATTGCTAAAACTTGCTAACCATCATCTGAGTCTTCAGCAAGTCATCATCTTTTTGTTAGTGGAGGGTTTGAAATGTTGTGAGAAGTACCAAAAACAGAGACACAAAGTGAGCAAATCCCATTGCAAAAATGGCACTGATAGCCTTGCTATATTTAGCTTGCCACAAGCCTTCAGTTTGTAACATAATATCTGTAAAGGACAGCAAAGGAAAGTGCAATAAAACAAGGTCTGCTTATGTCAGTCTTGGGGCCTAGTTGTGACCAGACTCATAGGATTCATTTTCGCTCCTGCATAAGGCTGTCTATAGGACTGGTCCTTGCTCTCAGTTTTGTTCCTGATTGGATATAGACTGAAAAAGAATTGGAAGATGTACATTAATCAGGTTCATGGAAAAGAACCACCCATCCAAGCAAGAGCACACTTTGTGTTTATTGAGAGTAGAATGTGGCGAAAGTCTGAGGACTGATTAATGCTCTGGGTTTAGAGACAAAGTGCTAATACGATAACATCAAACTGCCAACATCCGCTGGATCATTGAAAAAGCAAGAGAGTTCCAGAAAAACATCTATTTCTGCTTTATTGACTATGCCAAAGCCTTTGACTGTGTGGATCACAATAAACTGTGGAAAATTCTGAAAGAGATGGGAATACCAGACCACCTGACCTGCCTCTTGAGAAACCTGTATGCAGGTCAGGAAGCAACAGTTAAAACTGGACATGGAACAACAAGACTGGTTCCAAATAGGAAAAGGAGTACGTCAAGGCTGTATATTGTCACCCTGCTTATTTAACTTCTATGCAGAGTACATCATGAGAAATGCTGGGCTGGAGGAAGCACAAGCTGGAATCAAGATTGCCGGGAGAAATATCAATAACCTCAGATATGCAGATGACACCACCCTTATGGCAGAAAGTGAAGAGGAACTCAAAAGCCTCTTGATGAAAGTGAAAGTGGAGAGTGGAAAAGTTGGCTTAAAGCTCAACATTCAGAAAACGAAGATGATGGCATCCGGTCCCATCACTTCATGGGAAATAGATGGGGAAACAGTGGAAACAGTGTCAGACTTTATTTTTCTGGGCTCCAAAATCACTACAGATGGTGACTACAGCCATGAAATTAAAAGATGCTTACTCCTTGGAAGGAAAGTTATGACCAACCTAGATAGCATATTGAAAAGCAGAGACATTACTTTGCCAACAAAGGTCTGTCTAGTCAAGGCTATGGTTTTTCCAGTGGTCATGTATGAATGTGAGAGTTGGACTGTGAAGAAAGCTGAGCGCCGAAGAATTGATGCTTTTGACCTGTGGTGTTGGAGAAGACTCTTGAGGGTCCCTTGGACTGCAAGGAGATCCAACCAGTCCATTCCGAAGGAGATCAGTCCTGGGATTTCTTTGGAAGGAATGATGCTGAAGCTGAAACTCCAGTACTTTGGCCACCTCATGTGAAGAGTTGACTCATTGGAAAAGACTCTGATGCTGGGAGGGATTGGGGGCAGGAGGAGAAGGGGACGACAGAGGATGAGATGGCTGGATGGCATCACTGACTCGATGGACGTGAGTCTGAGTGAACTCTGGGAGTTGATGATGGACAGGGAGGCCTGGCGTGCTGCGATTCATGGGGTCGCAAAGAGTCGGACACAACTGAGCAACTGAACTGAACTGAGGCTGAGTCATTTTCATTTGTCTGGTGGTAAATTGAGGCAGAGTACCACATGAGAATTACTTGCACAGTTTTGATGTTTTCCATTCATTTGGTACTATAGGAAAAATCATACTACTTTTTTTGAGCCTTCATGTAAGTCTCTAAATACCACTGTCCCATTGAATGAGATGAGAGTCTGCCTGTACTGCTATGAACTGATGACTAAAACTGTAACTGGAGACAGAAGGAGGCCAAGAAAAACCAAGTATTCGCCCTCAGAGATTAGTAAAGTTCTTATTTGCTGTGGCAATCACATTGACCTTGGAGCCATCACCTCCATATCATAATGTTCCTATCTAGCATTGCAGCATTGGTGAGGTCTCTGTGTACTCAGAACAACTTCTGGATTCAGTACAAGACTGAAGATAGGTGGGGAGTAAGAACTGCCGTGGGTGTTCACACTCCTCCCTTCCATGCATCTCTGATTTCTCCACCACTCTCCTCGAAGTCCTGTCCATTCAGGGATTTAAAGTGGATTGTTGCTGACCTGGTCCACAAGTCAAGGAGGTTGTTGGTTAACTGCAGTGGCCACTCACCTCATTTTGTATTGTTGTTCAGTTGCCAAGTCGGGTGCGACTCTTTGCGGCCCTGTGGACGGCAGCACATCAGCCTTCCCTGTCCTTCACTATCTCCAGAGCTGGTGAATTGGTGGTATTAGTGATAGTGTCTATCTTTATCCCAGTGATATTTTCCCTGGTGCAAATGGATTTTCGAAAGCAATTCGAAACACAATATGATAAATTGCAGGTGGGGGTAGAAAGAGATTGTGCACAACTGCAACAGTAGCTTACTCTGAGAGCAGGAGCTTGATTATTAATACCTACACATGACAGCAGTCATGGCTATACCGTGTTTGAGCAAATCGACTCAGTCCTGTCCACCACGCTCTCCTCCCCGCCTCCGACACAGAGCAAGTCTTTCCGGTTGAGAAGGTAGGGCTGGGTCCCGGGTCCCACCTGGCAGCCCATTAGACGTGAGGGCTCTGAGGCTGTACCCAGCCACACTGCACCAGAATCCTCATGTTAACAAGGTCTCCCAGATGACTCCCACTCAACACAGTCATAGGAAGCCCTGCTCTGGGAAACGTCTTCCTGATCACCTGTGAGGAAACAAGCCAGTGCGTCTGTCTAGTCACCGTTTGCAGTTTGAAAGTTTAGTTTGTTTAGTAAATGTTTTGTTGTATCCTGCCACTTTCCAGGTGGTGTCAGACAGAACAGGCTGAGGAGCCATATGAGGAGCCATATTCTCATTGTTCGGACAATGAGGATTAAGATGATAAAAGTGCTTTACAAGCCCAAAGATGCTGGCTAATTGATAGAGGTGTTGAGGAATTAACACTTTGAGGATTTACTAATGAAAGTGTCCTATGGAATTAGAAGTTAATATTGACGGTTTGATCTAATTGCCTGTTTTGTTGCAATCTGTTTTCTTGTATTGTTTTAAAAAAATCCATTTATTTGACTGTTACTCTTTCTTTTGTCTTACTGCTAACCTGCAACTGGATTTGTACAGTTGGTACAACTTAGAATTGCCTTAATGATCTCAGAGTAACTTTCAAATCTTTACCCAAGAAAGTGATATTTTAACTAAAGCTAGAATAGTTGTTCAGATATCTCAGCAGAAATGTTTATACTTTATTTTTCCATCATCCAAGAAAATAAAGTATCTCATGGCATTTCTTCATTCTGTTGGTTACTGAGTGATTTCTAGGTATTTGTGATTATGCCAGTCATAAAAGATAGGCAATATTTTTTTGTTCTAGAAATGCAAATAAATGTTGGCATTTTTTTGGTCCTTAAATAAAAAATATAGGAGAAAGATAGTCATTTTCGTGATGCAGGTATTTAAAAAAAACATTTTGATGTGACTTTTTTCATATGGGAGAGTAGGTTTCAATGAAATTTCTGCGTAATTAACCTTATTTCAGAAAGTTTTTATTTGGTTTTTCATCTGAGGCTGATAAAGATGCAAAGGTAGGCATGAAAATACTGCTTGTAATACCCAGATTAGGGCATTCTTTGAATACAGCTGTGTATTTTAAGATGGATTATAGAAAGTATTTCTTCAGGTGGTTAGCAGAATCCATCATCCAGGTTTGTGGGTTTATGATCCAGGCTGCTTGGTGGATTGCTTAGACTATCAGTCAGTCAGTCAGTTCAGTTGCTTAGTCGTGTCCGACTCTCTGCGACCCCATGAACCGCAGCACGCCAGGCCTCCCTGTCCATCACCAACTCCTGGAGTTCACTCAGACTCTTGTCCGTTGAGTCAGTGATGCCATCCAGCCATCTCATCCTCTGTCGTCCCCTTCTCCTCCTGCCCCCAATCCCTCCCAGCATCAGAGTCTTTTCCAATGAGTCAACTCTTCGCATGAGGTGGCCAAAGTACTGGAGTTTCAGCTTCAGCAGCATTCCCTCCAAAGAAATCCCAGGGCTGATCTCCTTCAGAATGGACTGGTTGGATCTCCTTGCAGTCCAAGGGACTCTCAAGAGTCTTCTCCAACACCACAGGTCAAAAGCATCAATTCTTCGGCGCTCAGCTTTCTTCACAGACTATATTAACAGTCAAATTTATTGTTCTTTGAGACAAATATTAGGTTTAATCTCTGTTTGAAGAGTAGAAAACAAAACATTATACCCCTCACTGTGGTGTAACTTGGTCTAATCTTGGAATTATCTTGTTCTCAAAGAGACGAGATAAAAATGTGTAAATGGTTGCACCAAAGTTGATCGCCACTTATCGAGGCAGAAACATTGTCTTTCAGTAAAGGACTGCTAAATGTATTCCTTCGTTTATTCCAATGTATGTATTCAGAGAATTTGCTGTGTTCCTGGACTGTCCTAATGTTGGGGTTTAGTCATGAGTTACATACACATAGTCCCTGTTCTCCTGAAAATTATTCTCAAGGGAAGAAAGTAGGTATTATTCATTTGGAAAGATGTATAATTGGTAAATGTTAGGGGATGCAAAGAAAAAGTATAAGAGGATATGATTCTAAGCTTCTGTAAGGAAGTGATATTTGAGGTAAAATCTGAAACATGAATAAGAAGTACATGTCATTTATTCTTGAGTTGCTTGTCTAAAAAGAACATGAAAGGGATGGTATTAAATTAATTTTTTTTTTTTTTGGCAAATGGGTGGCAACCATGTCTTACTGTGGATGGTTTGCTTTTGTCTAGGAGAAGCTGCGTTGGGTCAGAACTGGTAGACTGGCTTCTGGAGCACTGCCCTTTCGTCCAGTGCAGATCTATGGCCATAGGGGTCTGGCAGCTCCTACTGGACATGGGAATCCTGTCGTCAGGTTAGTGTTACGTGTTCTGAAGGCACAGAATCCTGAAGCTGGTAAGCTGCTCGACCAAAATGTGTTTGATTTTCTAGATGATATAATCTAGATGGAAATTGTTTTTGCTGGTAAAGTGACAGGTCATCTTTTGTTATTTCTCACACCTTTTGGTAGTTGCTGATTTATTAATACAACCTGTAAGAGTCTTTCCCTTACCCCATCTCTTCTGTATTCAAAATGATGATCACAATTTTTAAAAAAGATCAGTGGACATCTTTAGTTGCTCTAAATGTGTGATTTGTCTTGCTGTACTTAGAATAATCATCAGAAACTGTATGAATAGAAGGTGTCTGCCATTTTAATTGTATAAGGAATCATGAACAGCTAGAAATACGATCTATGAAAATAAACTGTTTAAATAGAATAGAAAATTGATGTTAACTAGACACTAAAATTGGAGAAGGAAATGGCAGCCCACTCCAGTATTCTTGCCTGCAGAATCTCATGGACAGAGGAGCCTGGTGGTCTACAGTCCATGGGGTCACAAAGAGTCAGACGTGGCTGAAGCGACTTAGCACAGACACTAAAATAGATGGTGAATATCTCTTTTCTTTGTTGAGTCCCAGGGAACTGAAGAACTATATAAGTCAAGCAGCTTGGATTCTTTATTTAGCTCTACCACGCGGGTGCTGGGTCACTGGGAAGTTCTTTTCTTCTCTAGGTTATAAATATTGAGGGTCAGAGAACAAAATAAAGTTCAGAAAGTCATACCCAAGTCCTACTGTGGGAAAGTGGTACAGATGGGGATGTGGGTGTCATCTTAGTTGGTCACACTTAGCACCTGATGCTCTTATTTAGGAAAGCAGTTAACTGCCTTTAAGGATTATAATTATCAGCTTGCTTGTGAGGTTCAGGTTTCTGGTTTGCAAAAAATTTTATGTTAGTATTTTTAGGAAACGTCTCCACTTCTTGATTTCTTTTAAAGTCGGGTTTCCCAGCCTTGGTAGTATTGGTATTTTCTGCCAGATAATTCTTAGTTGTGGGGGGCTGTCTTGTAAACGATAGGATGTTCAGTAGCATCCCTAGCACCCCCTAGTTGTGGCAACTTAGAATGTCACCAGACGTTGTTAAATGTCCTCAGGGCGGGGAACGGTTGCCCCTGGCTGAGAACCACTGATCTAAAACTTGGCATAGTTTTGTATTTGTGTACCATTAAAGTAATTAAATGTACTACTTTGGGACACTAAAAAAAAAAAAAAAAAAAAGAAATTTCTTCTACTCCCTTGAAATTGCTATTGATTTCACCTGTCCCTTGAAGCAGAAGAGTTGTAAAATCCACGTGAATGTGCTGGCCAAAGTTTCAAATAATAAAAATAGGTTGGTCAGTAAGTCCTTTTTCATTCAATGTGATTGTGAGCATGAATGGGCTTAATTATGGTCCCATCCCTAGCTTCTCCCTAGTAATTAGTAGTTCTTTCAATTTATTACTTGGTTTGCTGCTGCTGCTGCTAAGTCGCTTCAGTTGTGTCCGACTCTGTGCGACCCCATAGACGGCAGCCCACCAGGCTCCCCCACCCCTGGGATTCTCCAGGCAAGAACACTGGAGTGGGTTGCCATTTCCTTCTCCAGTGGATGAAAGTGGAAAGTGAAAGTGAAGTCGCTCAGTCGTGTCCAACCCTCAGTGACCCCATGGACTGCAGCCCCCCAGGCTCCTCCGTCCATGGGATTTTCCAGGCAAGAGTACTGGAGTGGGGTGCCAATGCCTTCTCCGTTACTTGGTTTATGACTCTCTAAATAATATACTTTACAAAACTGATCCACACCTTTTTTGTTTCCAACAGTGGACCAGCATTTATACTTTCAGGACACCTATGTTTTCTACCAGTTTTCATCTGAGGAGTGTAGCTACTTGTACTGTGAGTTTGAGAGAGAAGAGGAGTGGCAGAATGGCGTCAGACTCTTACTGCAGCTTGTGCCTCTCATTCCCAGCCGCGCTGGCATCTGTGAACTGTAAGTACATGCTCTTTTGTTCCGTGGTAAAATTATTCTCACTTCAAGAACCATCCCTGTGTCTGGGGACTGTGCTCTGCTTTTTAAGACCATCTCCTTTAAAAAGTAATTGTTTTATTCCCATTTCTCAGATGTAGGTTCAGAAAGGTAAAATGCTGAAAATTCAGTCCAGCTAATAAATGACTGAACTGGTGTTCAAACCCCATAAGTCCATGCCCCACCAGCTGCACCATACTGCTTCTAATTTAATCACTGCTATATGAGTAGATGATCCAAATTGGGAATAAACTTGATTTAGCTGAACTTGGAATAAAATAATAACCGGCATCTAATTCTCTAGCTAAGTCATGACTTTCCTAAGAAAAAGCTCAACAGACATTTCTGCAAATAATCTAGAAGCAACATTTGGCAAATTAAAACCCATGAGTCATTATCACATGAAGATGCTGAGTCACTATATGATTAAAATGAATTTGTTAGAGGAGGTTTGGGAACAGGACTTGAGTCATGATGTGAGGAATCTGACATGCCTTTGTTTATGCACAGCATTTGTGACAAGCTTATTTTAGTATAATCAATCACAAATTAAAATTTTTAGTTAGTAATTTTTGTATATTCTGTTTCTAGAATACATTTAGATTAGAGGGCAAGTGGCATTATCCTTGCTTCATAGGTAAGAAAAATAGGTTCAGGGAGAAACACCTACAACCATAGCAAAGATGAATTACTCTTGTTTAAAAAAATACAATATTGAACAGTTAATACAGGCTTTTAGAAAAGATAAAAGTGTGAGAATACGACACTAATAGATTGATTGTAAAGAATGCACTTTGTGTCAGGAACTGTGCTACATGCTTTATATTTGTTATTTCATCTTCAGATGAATTGTGTAAAACAGTTTCTATTATTTTAAAGTGAGGAAACTGAGGCATACAGATCAGGTAACCTATCTAAGGTCACACATGTGGTGTGTGGCACGTCCCATGTCTGGCTCTCACACCCGTGCTTTTAACACCTGCTAGAGTGTGTGCCTAGGAGTTATGGGGGTCATTCTGGCTTCCCCTCTGAGATAGGATAATCAGAAGCTATAAAAATGTTAGACTGACTCTGAAATGGTTATGAATTCGGTGCTACTGGCACCACCACTGTTCATAGAGGACCTTGCCATCGTAAAGCAAATTCAAATAGAATGCATCATTCGACTAAGTACAGAAAATGTTCCTTAATGTAATAGGCGTTTAATATAGGCCAGAAGTTTCCCAGGAAAAGTCAAGGAGCATTTCAGTAAATTTTAAAAAGCTTTCTAAGAAAGAGTCGAATTAAGCTAGAGGTGGCTGTAACTTTCTGTGACTCCATAGACTGGCATTCTCTGGCAGCTCTTCTTAACCATTTCCTGTCCTGAACTTGGAAGTGTGTGCAGTCCTGATGGGTGTGCCCAGAGTGATGGGGGCATGAGGGGTTCTGCAGTAAACTTGCAAGCAGCCCTCATGGTTAGCTCTACTCCTTTCTCCCCCACTGAGGAAGCAGATTGGAATGCCAGTGAGAGGACCTTGTTACAGGGAAACCCTAAGTCTGCTGCAGGTTCTAAAAATGAACCTATTTGAAAAAATTTGGTTCCTAATATTAACTGCATATTACTTGCAGTCTTTTGTCCCTCCAGTCACCGTACCCAGTGCCATGCCTGTGGAGTTGACAGTCACGTAGCGTGCCTTGTCAGCACATTCTTTTTCTCTTGATGTGATCGCGTACATTTGGGAGTGGTAATTCCTCTGGGAAAATTGGCAGTGGAGAGCTATAGACCTGTTTAATCCCATATTATAAGTACAAACTATGAAAAGATAAAATTACTGAACCTACTGCAAGTCTCTTCTGGAGAGAATATATCTTTTTTTTTTTCCTCTGTACTAGAGTTATAAGCAAACTTATAAGCTCTGGTAAAATGTTTTGGGCCAAATTTTTTTAACCTAATCAAAGATTAGGTTATCCAGACTTGGAATCATCTATGGTCAGAGAAAAGGAAGGTGTCCAAGGGACATCATCCTCTTCCAGTTAGGTGGTCATAGCCCTTCCTAAGGTTCAGCGCATATGATCCCATCATAACTTCTGCTCCAATCTGGTGATGTCCATTCACTGTAGCCTGGATCCCACAGCTGTTTACTCCCTCGTGCCCTTGTGAAGTTCTGCCCTTTCCTTGTCTGGTCAGGTTCTTCCCACCCCTCAAGGGGGAGCCCAAGTCCTGCCTTGACCGCAGAGCTTCCGTGATGTCTGCAGTCTGTGGCAGCCTAGTGGAGTGGAGTGTGTGTGTTAGTCGCCCAGTCCTGTCCGCCTCTCTGCGACTCCATGGACTGTAGCCCACCATGCCCGCTCTGTTCATGGAATTCTCCAGGCAGGAATACTGGAGTGGGTTGCCATGCCCTTCTCCAGAGGGTCTTCTTGACCCAGGGATTGAAGCTGAGTCTCCCACATTGTAGGCAGATTCATTCACTCATTGTTACCATCTGAGCCAATAGGGAAGCCCTCACTTTTCGTAATTTACTGCTCTTGCTGTTTGTATCAAAAATTTTTTTTTTCTATTCTTTTATGTCATTCTTAGTCCTGTGGTATCCATTCCACTATATTATCCATGCATTTTTACCCATTCTAGTGAAATGCCCTCTAAAGTCCTCTTGACTCATTAACTTACATTGTCTTTTCAGAAGCTGAAAACCCATTCCTATGGTTCTTTTAATAACCTTTTTGATATCTGAAGGCTGCAAAGTTCTGCCTGTGCAGTTCCACACTGGGGTTCCAGTATTTGCTGTCTTCTCTCTAATCCCTTTAACACTATGTGAGGAAACTACCTCCTGTCCCTATGTAAAAACAATTCTGTTCTTTAAGGACGCGTTTAAAAAAAACAAAAAAACAGATTTTTTTTTTTCCATTTAAAATAAAATGTTTATATCAGGAAGGAAAATGGAACTATTGCAGGTTTTTAGGCTAATGTGAAGAAACAAAATTCATCTTCTATAGAAAATAACTTTTACATCTAAGCTGAGTAGATCATTTGAAAGAAGCGAGTGCATTGGTTGTCATGGGTAATCTCCGAGGGAAGAAGGAACAATTGTGGTAACTTATTCAAACTGACGGAGAAGGCAATGGCACCCCACTCCAGTACTTTTGCCTGGAAAATCCCATGGACGGAGGAGCCTGGTAGGCTGCAGTCCATGGGGTCGCTAAGAGTCAGACACGACAGAGCAACTTCACTTTCTCTTTTCACTTTCATGCATTGGAGAAGGAAATGGCAACCCACTCCAGTGTTCTTGCCTGGAGAATCCCAGGGATGGGGGAGCCTGGTAGGCTGCCGTCTATGGGGTCGCACAGAGTCGGACACGACTGAAGCGACTTAGCGGCAGCAGCAGCATTCAAACTGAAAGCCAGATCAAGTCATCCAGAATGTACTTTTTTCTAACTCTTTTTCATTGATGTGGGAGGAGGAAAAGTGGGGGGTAGGGGGTTAGGAATACTGAAGTTGCAGTGTAGGGAAAGGAAGCCTAATAATTCCTTTAGGACGAGTGAGACATGTTTCTCTCTTAACACTGACTCGGAGAATTTAGGCTGTGTGGGAATTTGGCTGTTTTAATTCAACCACCTGTGTTACACCCCTTGCCCGGGGGTGGGAGTGGTGGTGCTCTGAATAACTGAGTCTGTGAACCTTGATACATAAAACTGTATTCTGCCAATTACAGGGCAGTTAACGTTTACGCTGCTGTTAAAAGAGTCATAGAGGATTGCTAAAATTTAACTCACGCTGCACTCAGGCAGGTAAAGAAAAATGTAAATGTAACTTTGTTTTTCTCTAAGCGGTCCGTTGTTGGCTGTCCACATGAGTCCCGTCCTGCTGGATCACCAGAAAGAAGGAAAAGAAAAGCCCCATAATTTTAGTCTCATCGAGTAAAATTATTCTAGTAAGGGAATTTTTTAAATGTCTTTGGTTAGCTCCTGAGCGTAGCTTGCTAAAATAGTTGTCCCTCTGTGCCCTCTCCTTGCTCCTCAGCAAGATCGCCTTTGGGGACATGGTGGGTGGTGTGGGCCCCTGACCCTGGGCTCTCTTGTCACGGTGGCCCTTTCCCATGCCCGCTGATCTTGCCTAGTGACCCTGGAGTGTAACTGGGGTGAGCTGTTACTGTGGACCCAGGGCCTGGCATCATTGGGTCCATCTCTCTGGGCTTGATCAGTGCCCCTTGGTCCTGGCCAATGTGCCCTCCTGGATGTGTGCTGGCATTCTGATGCTCCTGAGGCCCACAGACCTGCATTCACTCACCTGCCCTCTGCTGTCTCTCCCTGATCTTCCCTCTATCCTGTTTAAAAAATCATGCCTGTTCATTGTTGTTCCTGTTAATGAGCAGAGCACTTAACTGGTTGGCACCTTTGATTCCTCACTAACCACCTGTAGGGAAAGATCAGCCCAGTGGGTTAAGAGGATTTTGTTGACATTCATGACTCCATGCTCTAAATAGAAAAGCAGACGGGTGGGAAGTCAAGAAGATGGGTGGTGTGTTGAGACGGTACAAGGCAGCTTGGTGTGTCTGGAGCAGCAGGTCACAACCAGAGGGACTCAGAACCTTAAGAGCACGGGTGGGGAGCAGGATCAGATTGGTTACAGGGGTCTGAAAATCTACAGGGAAGCCAAGCGTTATCTTTGTATTGAATAAAGAGAATGACTTAACTGTGTATAGATGCTGCTGAAATAAGTACAATTTACTTGAATTCATGGTAACATTTTGGTCATATATTTACTCAACAGAGTTTATGTGTCTTTGATCTATTTCTATGTTAAAGGGGACCCCCCACTCTAGTAAAATGGGCTTCCCAGGTGGTTCAGTGGTAAAGTATCTGCCTGCCAGTGCCTGCCTCCCACAGGAGATGTTGGTTCGACCCCTGGGTCAAAAAGATCCCCTGAAGAAGGGAATGGCAACCCATTCCAGTATTCTTGCCTGGAGAATGCCACGGACAGAGGAGCCTGGCAAGCTATAGTCCACGGGGTCGCAAAGAGTCAGACGCAACTGAGCAGAGCACACAACTACTTAAAAACGGAAAGCAGATGGCTTGGCCTAACCTACCCTAACGGCGCAATAATAATAAAATAGCAGTAATAGTTAACGCGTAAATGTACTTACCACATTCTGAGCATTGTACACGTGATTCATTTAGTGCTGACAACAGTAGTTTGGAGCTGTTCTGATTTTACAGATGAGGAACCATTAATACCGTGTAACTTGCTCAGAGGGCAGGCATCTGTACTTGGTGGCAGAAAGTGAACCACGGTTTGCAACCATGATACTTTAAAAATTAAGCAGATATAACCTGAGATCTACTGAATCGAGGTTGGGATAGAGAGATAAGACATAGGTATCAATATTTTTTTTAACAAGAGGCTGAGGCGCCGTGAGGTTGAAATCTGCTGTTCTATGACGTTAGTCCTACAGAAAGAGCTCCATCAAGTGATAGGGAATGTGAAGGTTAATTAAATCACAGTCTCAAAATGCTACGTAAAGAAACCAGATTAATTTTATCAGGACATAAAGATTTTATTGAGCATGATACCTGTCACACTTGGCTGACACTTCTGAAATTCTGTAAATTTAGCTTCATAAACATTTATATCTGGAAAGGGATTTTCTGAATAACTGAATTTGCTTCTCTTAGTTTTCAGGTAAGGAAAAGGGACAGGACATAGTCCAGGAAAAGACACCCCCTTGTCACAAACACTCTCCACTGAGTGACTTACTTAACAACATTTACTTCCCATCAGGTTTGTGTTAATAACTGTGCCAAAGCCTTATAAGATATGTGACTACATATAGGTAAGTAATGGAAGGCCTTTTATGAGACCAGTGTTATTATAACAAAGTTAGGAAAAGGAAATTGAGTGTAAACATTAAAACTGTAACATATTACTGAATGGGGTCTGGCAATATATAAAAATGATAATGCATCATAGAATGATATTTATCCCAGGAATATGAGGGTAATTCAACATCTAAAAATCAATCAATGTAATCCACCAGATCCAGTCCAAAAAAGAAAACTGAAAATATGTGACAAACTCTGCAGATGCATGAAAGCATTTGTAAAAATTCAACATTCATGATAAAAATTTTCAGAAAACTAAGAATGTAAGGGAATTTCTTCAATCTGGTATAACCTTACATAAAACATGTAGCTTATGTCATACTTAACAGTAAAAGACTGAATCCTTTTCCACTAAGATTGGGAACAAGGCTAATATATTGCCTCTTATCACTGTTTCCAACATGAGCCAGTGCAATAAGGCCAGACAAAGAAGGAAAAGGTATACAGATTAGAAGGAAAAAAGTAAAGCCATCTTTCTTTGCAGATGGCCTAATTATAAACATAAATTATATACATAGAAGATTCTAAGGAATCCACAAGAAACCCACTAGACCTAATAAATGGTTTAGCAAGATCACAGGCAATAAAATCAATGTACGGAATGACATTTCTCTGTACTGGCACAAAAAAAGAACCTGTGAAATGATTAGGTCCAAGTCTCAGAGTGTGCAAAAGCTGTATGTCACACACTTCATAAGCCTGATTGTAAAAAATCAGGAATTAAATAAGTAGAGGATCTATTCATGTTCATGGATTGGAAGATTCAATATTGTTTAGATATTACTTCTCCCCATATTGACTAATCACTTCTATGGCCTTCATCTGACCTGTTGCCCTCATTATACCTGCATAATATAAAACCCATGTTTGGAAACATTAACCTCTAAACAGGGAGTGTCTGGAGCGCAGTCTTCTTTTTTCTGCTGTCTCTCCAGATGCATCGTCACTTAGTCATATTTTTAATATCAGCTCTACAGTGATGACTTCCATAATTCAGATCCCTGTCTTCTCTGAGAACTTTATTATACAATAATAATACCACCACCAAACTCCTGCATCACCTCTGCCCCCTTTGTTCTCCTTATCCTGCCTAACTTGTCCTTTTTTATTTGACATGTTTAAGCACCATGAGAAATTCATTGGCATCCTTAATTTCTGAGATGGTGCTAGATTAACACCTTCTAACTGGAAAGATCAACTTCAAGTCTGCCATTCCTGCATCCCAAAACTTTACTTTGTATTCTTGACTTTTCCTGATTAGATTCTCATTTTATGATCCTTGGAGAGGATGAAATACTGGATGAGTAAACAAACCTTTTTTGAGTATCTCTCAAAAAATTTTTCATGATGAAACTTGACATAAGTTTTGTATTAGGGTCAAAGGTGAAGAAAAATTTCCATTTATCACTAAATTGTTTGTATAAAAAATGCTGTGAAATCAGCTGGTCTCAGTCTTTGTTATTACTCATCACTCCCTTTCCTAAGGAAATACTAAGTCCTCCAAAATTTCCATTGTTTACAGATAAGACTTACCCCAGGTGGGTAAACAGACTACTTATCTCTATCTGAGTACATCAGTTTAGGAACAGTACAGGAATTTTAACAAAAATTGAACTTTTAGGCTTGCTTGGGCCAACATTTGAAATGTAGCTGTTTAATTGAATAGTAACCATTAGTTCTCAAATCTTCAATGTGAAATGTGAAAAAGAGATATCAGTAATATTTTATTCAGTGTTAGAAGAATGTGTAACTAGATAACCTGGACCCTTAATGAAGCCTGTCACATACACAACTTTGTCCTGTTTGGTAAATTTCCTCTATAAGCATAACTAGTAGCCTGATACTATGAAAAGTCACCTTCTCTTGAGAAGTTTGCACAGGTATTTTTGTTCATGATATCAGTGATCTCAAAAAAATAAAATCCACTTCTCATATACCTCCCACCCACTCTTTCTTTTTGTCGTAGGAATTTGCTTTGTTAGGCAGAATAGGCCTATCTGGTTATCGGTGTTATGGGAAGGCCTAGGTGTGTCACCTGAGTGTCACACATCCTCTTGGGGCGTGGGTGTCGGATGTGGTAGAGATCGACTCTGTGCCCCTTGAAGAACATTCTGTTGTGGTGTTGAGGACTTGGTGGCAGTGGTTTTTAGGAAAAAAACTTTAAATTTGGCCCAATTTCTGGGAAACAAAGGTCCCTAATGCTTTTCCTGGCCTGACATTCAACAAGGATGGAATGGACCCTGGCTTGTCTCGGAGAAGGTGGCTTCTGGCATTGTCACCTGACCTGTCACTTCTTCCTGACGTGGTGGAGACAAGTCCCTTCTGCTCCAGACTCACTCTGCTGCCTGGGCTGCGGGTCTCAGTTCCTGCTTTCTCAGTCCCTCACCCTCTGTTGGTGTTCTCCTTACTTTTGCTTCCGTCCTGTTTGCTTTACAGCCAAACACCTCAGCATAACACCCAAACTCATTAGCAGTAGTTAGACGTGCCCTGACTGTCTTGGCCTCGGCTTTGCCTCTTGCCATTTCCCGCTTCCCTGTGCTGGTCTTTCTGCCAAGTTCCAGCGCCACTCCTTTTCCATCAGAACCTCACCTCGGATATCACTTCTCGCAAGACACCTCTGAATCATAGATCATGCTAAGTGACTGTTGCTTGTGTTGGCAGGGTATTTCAAAGATGGATTTTTCTAAGCCAAGTAAATAGTTTGTAGGTTTTTTTTTTTTTTCCATATATGTGTGTGCTGTGCATCTTCTCTTTGTTGCGGGATCATGTTTGAAAGATTCCTGTATAGTTTGTCTTGGTTCTGGTTTGTTCCATGCCCTGGAATTTCACCAGCCTCTTGCTGGGGTTGCCTGAGATTCCTGCTAAAAACTGGCTTTTTGTCAGTTCCTTCCAAACAGGGTGGGGCAGCAGCAGCCTGGCTCCGGGTGGGAGGTGGGGACAGGCCTGCCCCCATTCCCCAGGAACACCCTCTTCCTGACAGAACTCTGATTTGGAGACAGATGTGTTCTCCACCTTCACTAAGTCCCAGTCTAGATTATCTGTTTCCCCATCTATTTGCCATGAAGTGATGGGACTGGATGCCATGATCTTCATTTTTTTGAATGTTGAGTTTTAAGCCAGCTTTTTCACTCACCTCTTTCACTTTTATCAAGAGGCTGTTTAGTTCCTCTTCACTTTCTGCCATAAGGGTGGTGTCATCTGCATATCTGAGGTTATTGATATTCCTCCCAGCAATCTTGATCCCAGCTTGTGCCTCATCCAGCTCGGCATTTCACGTGATGTACTCTGCATATCAGCTAAAAAGCAGGGTGACAATACACAGCCTTGACATACTCCTTTCCCAATTTGGAACCAGTCTGTTGCATGTTCATTTGTAATTGTTGCTTCTTGACCTGCATACAGGTTTCTCAGGAGGTAGGTAAGGTGGTCTGGTATTCCCATCTCTTTAAGAATTTTCCACTCTTTGTCATGATCCACACAGTCAAAGGCTTTAGTGTAGTCAATGAAACAGAGTAGATGTTTTTCTGGGATTCTCTTGCTTTTTCTATGATCCAACAGATGTTGGCCATTTGATCTCTGGTTCCTCTGCCTTTTCTAAATCCAGCTTGACCATCTGGAAGTTCTTGGTTCACATATTGTTGAAGCCTAGCTTGAAAGATTTTGAGCATCACCTTGCTACCGTGTGAAATGAACACAAGAATGTGGTAGTTTAAACATTCTTTGGCATTGCGTTTCTTTGGGATTAGAATGAAAACTGACCTTTTCCAGTTCTGTGGCCTCTGCTGAGTTTTCCATATTTTCTGGCATATTGAGTGCAGCACTTTCACAGCATCATCTTTTAGGATTTGAAATAGCTCAGCTGGAATTCCATCGCCTCCACTAGCTTTGTTTGTAGTGATGGTTCCTAAGGCCAACTTGACTTAGCACTCCAAAATGTCTGGCTCTAGGTGAGTGATCACATCATCATGGTTATCTGGGTCATTAAGGTCTTTTTTGTATAGTTCTACTGTGTATTCTTGCCACTTCTTCTTAATATCTTCTTCCCGTGTTAGGTCCATTACCTAATAGAAACCTAAAGGTCTGTCCTTTATTGTGCCCATCTTTGCATGAAATGTTCCCTTGGTATCTCTAATTTTCTTGAAGAGATCTCTAGTCTTTCCCATTGTCTTATTTTCCTCTATTTCTTTGCATTGTCCACTTAGGAAGGCTTTCTTATCTTCCCTTGATATTCCTTGGAAATCTGCTGTAACCAGGAACAAAACAGGCAGAAATATCTATTCCCATGTCTAGGAGGGAAGTACAATTTCATAAGTAAACAGATTGATGTCAGTTAACGTGGAAAACTTTACACAGATAAAGTAGGAAATGAGCGATAGAGTGATGGGTCAGGAAAGGCCTCTCCAAGAGGTTGATGTGAGGGAAGAGGCAATGTGCAGTGTGGGTGGAAGTGTTCTAGGTTTGGGGACAGTCAGGGCAAGGCCCAGGACAAGAGCATTGAAGGCAGGGCCAGAGAGACCGAAATAGAGTAAAGAGAGCGAAAGATGGCAGCACTGTAGAGACTTTGGCTTTATTCCGAGGATGATGGGGAGTCATTTGAGGATTTTGAGTGGAGGAGGACCATGATCTAACTTCCATGTTAGCAAGACCACTCTGCCTCTAGATGAGCGATCTTGTGGCTGGGTCAGCGGTGGTTGAAGCAGAGGTGGTGAGAAGTGTTCCAAGGCGAGAGCTGCCTCGAAGACGGAGCTGATAGGATTCGGGGATGGATTCAGTGAAGAGACCATAAGGAGGGTGGATCAAAGGTGACCTCTAACTAGAAGGGTGGAGTTGCCTGTAATTAAGGTGGAGAAGCCTGTAGAGAGGTAGGGGTTTGTTTTGTTTTTAGTGCAGATTGAGTGGAACGATAATGTGTCCTGTTTGATGGTTGGGGGAACAAGGGTAGAGGTGCACTGGCTTTTGCCATTCCTGTGTCCTTACAACAGCATCCTTAGATATTGCAGACCTCCTGAACTCACAGAGACATCTGCCCAGAGCACTGTAGTTGTAGTCACTAAGTCATGTTCGAGTCTTTGCAATGCCATGGACTGCAGCATACCAGGCTTCCCTGTTTTTCACTATCTCCCGAAGTTTGCTCAAACTCATGTCCATTGAGTCAGTGTTGCCATCTAACTGTCTCATCCTCTGCTGCTGCCTTCTTTTGCCTTCAGTCTTTCCCAGCAGTAGCGTCTTTTTCGGTGAGTCGGCTTTTCACATCAGGTAGCCAAAGTATTGGAGCTTCAGCTTTAGCATCAGTGCTTCAGTGAATATTCAGGGTTGCTTTCCATTGTATATATGTACTGCAACTACTTAATCTGTTCATCTGTCACTGGCCATCTAGGTTGCTTCCATGTCCTCTTGCTACCTCTTATTAATCTCTTCAGCTTCTGTTAGGTCCTTACCGTATCTGTTCTTTATCGTGCTTGTCCTTGCATGTAATGTTCCCTTGATATCTCCAATTTTCTTGAAGAGATCTCTAGTCTTTCCCATTGTGTCGTATTGCCCAGAACACTAGGATTCGGCACTTCCCTTGCAGGATCATGGGGTCAGGCTTGCACTGTTGCCAGGCAGAGACCTTGACAAGTGGCCTTAGGAAATCATAAAAGGGACTCCAGTTGGGCCAGAGCTTCCTGCTGGCACAGATCCTCAGGGATGGGTCTTCCTTCCTAGGGTCACTTCCTTTTCTCTTTCTTTCATCACCTTGCCACTGCCGTTACTGCTGAGTCCAACCAGGGTTTCTCTGTTGCCCTGTCTCTCCGGAGTGTCTCTCTTCCTCTCTTGCTTACTGAGCAGCACAGCCCCCTTAAGATGCAAGTACAGCCTTCCCTCGGCATTTGTGGGGGGCTGTTCCTGGGACCTCCATGGATACTAAAATCCATGGATGCCTGAGTTTCATGTGTAAAATGGTGTGCTACGTGTTACGGGTGGTTCTTTCTTTATTCTCCCATGCCCCTTCTGTTTGGTCATCTGTTTTGATCCGATATGTGAGAACTTTACCATCACTGGGTTGCACAAATGGGTATTTACATCGTAAAATAATCAGATTTTATCTTATTTTGCAAAAATATATTTACGAGGGAAAAGGAGTCTGGTATTTCTGGGCCTTTTGGCATTGAGCTGGGCAGGGATGCTAGTGGTGAGGAGGGAAGCTGAGTGGGGGAGCATCGTCCTTCTCTCTTCCATCCGCCCCTCTTATGCTCCCCACTGTTTGCCTGCCTCCCATGTCACAGCAGGGTGGACCTGGGGCTCCTCAGCAGACAGGAAGTCTTCTGAATTCTCAGGTAGGCAGTGGGAGAGTCCCTGAAGCTGTGGGTCTGGAGAAGAGCAGGACCACATCGGGGTTGTAGGAGGAGAACCCTGGCATCAACAGAAGATCAGATACTGGAGGAGAAGCAGAGACAAGCTGGTTAGAAGCTGGTTAAAGTATGTTATGGAGGCGAGAGCCTCCCAGAAAGGCTTGTGGGGAAGAAAGCAGGAAAGCAGAGCAGAGGAGGATATGGTGATGGAAAGATGAGGAATGACCACAGGGTGACATGAAGCCGAGTGGTGAGAGGCACTGGAGTACCACTGAGGGCAGGAGACAGGAGAAGGTCACCGGAAGTTATGTCGATCTGAGGGCCTCATAAGATCCCGTGTGAGTGAAAACAGTGTTCGGAGATTGCCACCTAGAGCCATGTTGAGGGCAGCTGGAAGCACAGGGTGAGCTCAGGGAAGATTCAGGGGCTAGAGAAAGACTTGAGAGTTCTGGGTATAGATTGTGGTGATTGAGGGGATAAAAACGGGACATGAGCTGGAGGACGGCGCTCAGGAGAGCATCGCTCTGTCTCTCTTAGATGTGCTTCCTTGAGAGACGTTTCTGCCAGGGGTATGTTTTGTGCTAGAAGCATGATGAAAGATAGTTTTGCTTGAACAGAGATGAAAGTATTTGTCACTGAACTCCCAACAACTTGGCTGTTACTCGTTGCGTAGCCCCCATCAGTCACATACACTAGAGCTTCCCTTGGAGTTTTGAGTTCCTTTCGGCAGTTTGTTGAAAATGCATTCACAACAGAATCTGTGTTAATGGGAAACACGTCATGCACACAAACTCATCCTTCAGGTGTCTGCTGGGGGCTGAGCAAGAGATGGCACCACCAGCTGCTCTTCACCGCAGATACCGACGGGGCCTTGAAATCCTTGGTGGTGCTCTTGTGTCTAACATTCTCAGCTCCTAATTTCCTCTCAGATCTGTTCTGTCACCCCAGCATAATCTTATAAACCTGCTTTGGTGGCTTAGGTTATAAAGCGTTCTAGTCTCTTCTCAGTGTAACTTCATGTGTATGGAAACCTTGTAAGTAGATGTTTTAATAATAAAGCTTATTGTTTGAAATATTAATTATCAAGGTCATGTTTCAGAGGCTTTGCTGCACCAAAAATTAAGTTATTGGACAACATGCCTGCGCTGCTCCATACCTGTGACATGCCATTCTTGTAAAGGTGGTAGTTTGTAAGTCATTCTTCTGACCTGAAGGGTGGAACATTTTTCCTTTGAAAGGGTTTAGTGACTTTTACAGAAACCGGAAGCCAGTGCCAGAACTGATCCGACTGCTTTTCCTTTGTCCAAGAGCCTCTCCTAGCTCTCTTAGGAGCCAGGAGAAGCCCTTCTGCCCTGTAAGGCTTGCGCTCATGCTGGCCCACTGCAGTTTCTGAGATTGAAATCCATCAGTGGACTGCAGTGCCACGGGGCTGCTCTGCAGAGCAATTACCACCAACGCCCTCCCAGTCCACAGAAGGTGCTGAAAGGAATTGCTTGTGGAAATAGATCTGGGAGACAATTATATATATTCAGTTGGCATTAGTCAGTGTTTTTCCCTTTGACCAGGTCAGGAGAAAGAAATGTAATTTTTATAAGGTTTGTTTGAAGTAGATTTTATATGTTAGCAATGTACATTTATGTGGTGAAAAATTTTTCATGAATTACATTAGAAAGGTGATTTTTCTAAACAAACTGATACCACACTGTGTAAACGTTGTTTGTCTCCTTAGTTATTTAACACATGCATAATTTTCTTCTCAACTGGGCTGTGGTCTCATAAAAAAGAACAAAGTGCTCGTGCTATTGGGATCCATATAATTCCTGTCACAGGACAAGGCTTATAATAGACTATTTCCTAATAAATTTGTTTGTTGGCTGGAACTCAGATATAGTAGAAAATTCACGTTTCATATTTTCAGAATCTGGATTTAATTTAGACTGACCAGGAATTTCAATACTTAACCACATTATATTCACCCTCTGCTTATTCTCTGTGCATACCCATGTTAGTAAGTATAGTGAGTCAGGATTATTCTTCGATTCATTTGGAGAACAGTAGCAGTCCTTAGGATTTAATTGATGTGTGGGAAAGAGGCTCTTGCTGATTGATTTTGAAGGAATCGTTGGGCTGCCTCAACTTGCGTTCCTATGGTATTATTGTCACCATGTTACTCACATAAGTTACTTTCACTAATGTATGAAGCAATAATGCTGTTCTTTACCCTGTATTCCCCATAACTCAGTGAATAAATGTGAGCAGGCAAAGCTAAAGTGTAATTTATTCTTTGTTTTTCAAAGATCTCATCAGAAAATTGAAGACTCAGAAGAGAGCAGTGATGAAATTCTTGCCCGTCTAACGTCTGCGGTAAGGCCATGCGATTTCCCTGCCCAGGAGTGCAGAAATAATGAGGGGTCTTGGAAGGGAGGCACTGTGGGTAGTGATGTAGAGAGACACTTGCCCTGTGGCTGCTTGTGGGAGGCCCAAGTCAGGGCGAAAGAGACAGTGGCATTAACTTGCTCTGCTCTCAGGCAGCCTTTCCTGCAAGATTACAGATTCTGTTGATGGAAAGTTCCTGGAACCTTAGAGAAGGACTTTAAAAAAAAAATACTGTATGATTTAACCTAGGGAAAGCTGTGACCTACTGCACAAAGGAGAAAGGACTATATGTTTCATTAGGAGGAAAAAAAGATCAACTCAACCAACAGAAGATCAGTTCTTCAGTTTTTAATGTACTGGATTACAACATTTTCATTATGTCTTTTAAAGCCATTAATTAGAGTCAGTAATTAACCTGTTGGTTGAGGGAAAGCTTATCCCTTTCTTCCCAGAAGAAGCTGGCCATGGTCACTAATCATTAAACTCTGGTTGTTGACAGGCTCTAGAAATCCTATCTCACAAAATCTAGCCTTCCCAAAGCTTCTTGAGTACTTCTTTAACTGTATTTAAAAAATGGTGATTGCTGAAAATCATGCTGGATTGGGTTATGTATGTGAAATGAAACTGATCTTGTATAGTTTCACACCCCAAGTTTTGGCATCTGGGCACAGCTTGAAAGTTAAAAGTTGTCTTTCTTACTCTTCTAGAATGTAGCTTAGAAAAGTAATTTTTGGCTAAATATAGTGATGAGTAGTATAAAACTTCACATGCAATGGAATCTTGACAGCGTGCTAATACAATATGTTTAACATGAGCTTTGCAGTTTAAAGGGCTTCCCTAGTGGCTCAGACAAGTAAAGAATCTGCCTGTAATGAGGAGACCAGGGTTCGATCCCTGGGTCTGGAAGATCCCCAGGAGAAGGGAATGGCAACACACTCCAGTATTCTTGCCTGAGAAATCCCATGGACAGAGGAGCCTGGCGGGCTACATACAGTCCATGAGGTTGCAAAGAGTTGGACACAACTGAGTGGCTGACACTTCACTTCACTTGCAGTTTAAAATATTGACTAAAGAGGAATACCTGTGGGTTGCAAAGTCATTAATAGCGATCTGTTTAAAAAAAAACCCACTCACTGTGTACCAAATACTGTGTTACACACTGTGTGTTTGTATGTGTATGTACACATACACATGTACACATTACACTTCACTAAAGCCTTGTGAAATAGGTGGCATTATCTCTGTTTTATAGACATGAAAGCTTCTAGAGGTTAAGTAACCTGCCCAAGGTCACCCATCTAAAAAGGATCAGAGCCAGGATCTAAACTCCGGATTTTCTACTTCTTAGTCATATTCTCCTAATCACTGGGCCTCATTTTTAAAATAATGTAACATAGGTAAGTTTCAGAAGCAGTGACTATGTAAGATGTTCTTACAGCCGTACCAGGAAGACAGGCACATTAAAAAGCTAGCTTATAAAACAACTGACAGCTGAGCACCAACAATCAGTGTGTGATAGTGAATCCAAGAACAGCAACAGAGAGCTTGGTTGAAGAGACTGGACTTGAATCAGCATTGAAAGCGGTCAGGCTGTGAGCAGGTGGAGGATGTGTACTCTGGCTGTGGGATTTAATAAAGAAAAGTAAAATACTTTTTGAACAACAGATTAACATGATGTAGACATTTAAGAAACAAGATGAGTTGGATGAAAATCTAGTTTGAGAGGCTGATGAGAACCTAGTTTCTAGTGGTGTTTTGGGGAACCACAAGCAAAAGGAGCATAAAGAATTGTTTAAAACATCAGTAGGACTAGGTAAATGTAGAGGAGGACTCAAGTAACCACAGCTGGGAACTTAGTGGAAAAGTGATGATACTCTTAGGAAGCTGAGTAAAATATATGGAAGGAGAGATGACATAATTTTGGACACGCTGAGTTTGAGGACATAAGGGTGTAAAAATATTCGGGAAACACCTGGAGACGTGAATCTGGAACTCAGAAAGGTCGGGACTAGCGTTATGGGAACCAGTCCAGGTTGTTGATTGAAGAGCAGAGTGGAAGGTGCAGTCTTGGGCAGCACCCAAGATAAGGGGGAGGTAGGGAGAAGAGGCTTAAAACTCAACATTCCAAAAACTAAAATCATGACATCCAGTCCCATCACGTCATGGCAAATAGATGGGGAAAAAATGGAAACAGTGACAGACTTTATTTTCTTGTGCTCCAAAATCAGTGCGGACAGTGACTGCACCCATGAAATTAAAAGACACACTTGCTCCTTGGAAGAAAAGCTATGACAAACCTAGATAGTGTATGAAAAAGTAGAGACATCACTTTGCAACAAAGGCCCGTCTAGTCAAAGCTATTGTTTTTCCAGTGCTCATGTACAGATGTGAAAGTTGGACTATAAAGAACTCTGAGCAGCGAAGAATTGATCCTTTCAAACTGTGGTGCTGGACAAGACTCCTGAGAGTCCCTTGGATAGCAGGGAGATCAAACCAGTCAATCCTAAAGAAAATCAATCCTGAATATTCATTGGAAGGACTGATGCTGAAGCTGAAGCTCCAGTACTTTGGCCAACTGATGCAAAGAGCCGACTCATTGGAAAAGACCCTCATGCTGGGAAAGATTGAGGAAAGGAGGAGAAGGGGATGGTTGAATGGCATCACCAACTCAATGAATATGAGTTTGAGCCAACTCTGGGAGATACTGAAGGACAGGGAACCCTGGTGTGCTGCAGTTCATGGGGTCACAGAGGGTCAGACACGACTTAACAACTTTACAATAACAACAAAGGGAGATGAGGAGACTGTGATAAGAAGTGGATATACTTATTGGAAGTGGAAGTTTATACCATGAAAGTAAAATTCAAGAGAACTTCTAGAAAGGAGGGGTGGACAGCAGAGTGATGGTTGTATATTTGGTTGAGGTAATCTTACTGGAAAAAATCTCTAAGCTAAAAGACTGAATAAATTGAGGTGAGGTGCTAGAGTAGAAATGAGAATAAAGGACATAGTGAAAGGTTGCTGCTGGACCATGAGAAACATCTGGATTCTTGGCTTCCGGAGGAGAAGAATTCAATCCGGGGCCGGAGACGAGGCTTGATCACTCAGAGCTTTTGTGTAATAAAGTTTTATTAAAGTATAAAAGAGATAGAGAAAGCTTCTGACATAGACATCAGAAGGGGGCAAAAAGAGTGCCCCCTCGCTAGTGTTAGAAATGGAGTTCTATACTCTTACTTATTACAGTGAATCAAAAGAATGTCTGGAGGTTGTAAAGACCTTACTAGACCCATTTCCGTAATTTGCATTTTAAGATAACAGGATTAGCCAGAAGGTTTTTCCAGAAACTGTCCTCAGGCAAGATACATTATTGTTATATAATCCTAAGGAATGTAGAGGGGAAAAAAAGTTTGTCCTTTCTTCCTCCTTGAGAATTCCAGACCCGTCTCTCCTTGGGGACCCCTGGACTTTTTATCAACCTGCCTAGGAATTGACTGTCAATAGGAGAAAAATTCATGTCTTGAATTGATAGCTGACCAGCCTGGAATAATGAAACTATCTTTGAACTGAGAATGTAGACCTTGATTCTTAATTCTTTCAAACAGTATAACTTTGGCCAAATTGAGTGGCGGACTTGACAGTATCTAAGTTCTAAAATTCCTTGGTTCCTTGTGTAAGCATTTATGAAGGGACTGTGTGCTTCCCCACTTCACAGTGTAGTTATTCCTGTTGGCAGTGGTCTGAAAGCTTTGTTACCCAGCTGTTAACACCGCAGAGGATGGGAGATTTTTGCATACATCACTCAAGTGGCAGTTGGCATCCAGCATGACCCTGAAATGCATTAAGGGAAGGTAGAAGTGACATCTGTAAAGCGGAGTTGTTAAAGTGCTCTTCAGAGCTTTTGTGTAATTAGAGGTCACTGGAAGGGGGAGAGCAGTTTCCCGCAACAGTTTACTGCCCTGTGTATTCATCTCCTTTTCCTCAAACTTGGGCATTTTGTAAATAAGCATTCTTTTTTTAAAAAAAATCCTCCTTGTTAAATAGTTTATCTCTTAGTCTCAGCTTAGGTTCATCAGGAAAAAGGTCCTTTCATCTAAAAAATAATATGTAAAATTCTACCCTGGAAGAAAACACAAGTGAGTTTTCATATTAAAGTAACAGGAGAAGGCAGTGTATATAGAAATAAAAATGCCTTGATAATTCGGTCAGATTTACAGATTTTATGCTAGATTTATACAAACATAAACAGTAAAAATGTTTCATCTACGTTTCTAGTGACCTTCCCAAGTGCCTGACATCCAAAAACCTTCAGAGGAAAACCTTGTAAGAAGTTTTCAGCTTAAGGAAAAAGGGCATGACTGTAATAGACTTCTCCCATTATGTGAACTCGACTGTCACACCCTGGGCATTATTATCTGAAAATACTTTGGCTTTCCCTGTGTACATAGGTTTTCTGCCTTAACATCTTAGCCACCTTTCTAATATCTTTTGACTGAACACATTTTGTTAACTTTAAACCTTCTCTTCTTCATTTCCTCTGAGTCTCTGTTAGTCACATAAAGCTGGCAGGCTAGAAGGAGCCCATGGATGACACAGTCTGCCACTTCCTACCCTGGAAGTTTTGAGCATTATTTTATCTTTAAACATGAATTCTCCCAGGGTACGTGACAAAAAGAGTGTTTAGAATCGATAATACAACTTTTATATATTTGTTTTACAATCCAGGATAAACTAGACATAGAGACATACAGAAGAGTTTTTAGTCAGTAGAATACTGCTTTCAAAGTCATAGTTCTTAGGATGTAAATTTAGGAAATAAGCTAAACTTTGAGACATTTTCAAGAACTGAGAAGTAACTTGGGCATTATCCAAAGACAGGAAGTGGCAACATGGACATGATTAAAGAGGAGATAAAAACTGACTCTGGACTTCAGGTCATGCTAATCAACATCCTAAACAAACCATGTTGGCTTATTTCTGTTACTTCAGGCTAAATTTTCTTGATGTAAATCGTAGAAATAAGAAAACAAACATCCTAGTAAGGTCTGGTGATTTTCATTCACATGGTCCAGTTGTTGAACTGCTGAGCTGATGTGAGCAAGGCTAAGTTGTGAATCGAACATATTAGATGCATGTTTGATGACATGGTTGTATGTGTGGCATTTATGAAAGGGTTGTGGGGGGAGCTGTGATGTGGTCATCTGTGCTGTTTGTCCAGTGAAGTCAGCCATCACTCAGACGGTAAAAGAGAACTGTGCTGAGTGTCCGCACTGACCTGGTGATAGTAATGGAGAAGAGTTTGTGGCCATGTCTTGACAGATGAATTCAAATGAAAAAATATAGTGTACAGAATTTAGGAAGAGCAGTCAGAATTGGATGAGAACAGAATCTAATACCCGGGGACCATTTAAGTAGGCACTCGTACACTCTCATCAATTCAGTCGCTCAGTTGTTTCCAACTCTTTGTGACCCCATGGACTGCAGCACGCCAGGCTTCTCTGTCCATCACCAACTCCTGGAGCTTGCTCAAACTCATGCCCATTGAGTCGGTGATGCCATCCAACCGTCTCATCCTCTGTCGTCCCCTTCTCCTCCCTGATACATTCCCAGCATCAGGGTCTTTTCCAATGAGTCAGTTCTTTGCATCAGGTGGCCAAAATATTGGAGTTTCAGTTTCAGCATCAGTCCTTCCAATGAATATTCAGAACTGATTTCCTTTAGGATGGACTGGTTGGATCTTCTTTCAGTCCAAGGGACTCTCACGAGTGTTCTCCAACACCACAGATCAAAAGCGTTAATACTTCGGTGCTCAGATTTCTTTATAGTCCAAATCTTACATCCCTACATGACTACTGGAAAAAGCATAGCTATGACTAGATACTTTGTTGGCAAAGTAACATCTCTTCTTTTTAATATGCTAAGTTGGTTATAACTTTTCTTCCAAGGACCACGCATCTTTTAATTTCATGGCTGCAGTCACAATCTGCAGTGAATTTGGAGCCCCCCCAAAATAAAGTCTGTCACTTTTTCCATTGTTTCCATCTATTTGTCATGAAGAGATGGGACTGGATGACATAATCTTCTTTTTTTGAATGTTGAGTTTTAAGCCAGCTTTTTCACTCTCCTCTTTCACTTCCATCAAGAGGCTCTTTAGTTCCTCTTCACTTTGTGCTATAAGGGTGGTATCATCTGCGTATCTGAGGTTATTGATATTTCTCCCAGCAATCTTGATTCCAGCTTATGCTTCATCCAGCTCGGCATTTTACATGATGTACTCTGCATATAAGTTAAATAAGCAGGGTGACAATATACAGCCTTGATGTATTCCTTTCCCATTTTGGAACCAGTCTATTGTTTCATGTCCTATTCTAACTGTTGCTTCTTGTCCTGCATACAGATATCTCAGAGGCAGGTAAGGTGGTCTGGTATTCCCATCTCTTGAAGAATTTTCCACAGTTTGTTGTGATCTGCACAGTCAAAGGCTTTGGTGTAATCAATAAAACAGAAGTAAATGTTTTTGTGGAATTCTGTTGCTTTTTCTATGATGTTGTTAATTTGATCTCTGGTTCCTCTGCCTTTTCTAAATCCAGCTTGAACATATGGAAGTTCATGCTTCATGTACTGTTGAAGCCTGGCTTGGAGAATTTTGAGCATTACTTTACTAGCATGTGAGATGAGTGCAATTATGCCACAGTTTGAGCATTCTTTGGCATTGTGTTTCTTTGGGATTGGAATGAAAACTGACTTTTTCCAATCCTGTGGCCACTGCTGAGTTTTCCAAACTTGCTGGCATATTCAGTGCCTCACTTTCACAGCATCATCTTTTAGTATTTGAAAAAGGTCAACTGGAATTCCATCACCTTCACTATCTTTGTTCGTAGTGATGCTTTCTAAGGCCCACTTGACTTTGTATTCCAGGATGTCTGGTTCTAGGCAAGTGATCACACCATTGTGGTTATCTGGGTCATGAAGATGTTTTTTGTACAGTTCTTCTGTGTATTCCTGCCACCTCTTCTTAATATCTTCTGCTTCTGTTAGGTCCATACCATTTCTGTTTTTTATTGTGCCCATCTTGGCATGAAATGTTCCCTTGGTATTTCTGATTTTCTTGAAGAGATCTCTAGTCTTCCCCATTCTGTTGTTTTCCTCTGTTTCTTTACGTTGATCCCTGAGGAAGCCTTTCTTATCTCTCCTTGCTGTTCTGTGAAACTCTGCATTCAAATGGGTGTGTCTTTCCTTTTCTCCTTTGCCTTTAGCTTCTCTCCTTTTCACAGCTGTTTGTAAGACCTCCTTAGACAACCATTTTGCCTTTTTGCATTTCATTTTCTTGGGGGTAGTCTTGATCCCTGCCTCCTGTACAATGTCACGAACCTCTGGCCATAGTTCTTCAGGTACTCTGTCTATCAGATCTAGTCCCTTGAATCTATTTATTACTTCTACTGTATAATCCTAAAGGATTTGGTTTAGGTCATACCTGAATGGTCTAGTGGTTTTCCCTACCTTTCTTCAATTTAAGTCTGAATTTGGCAATAAAGATTTCATGATCTGAGCCACAGTCAGCTCCACATCTTGTTTTTGCTGACTGTATAGAGCTTCTCCATCTTTGGGTGCCAAGAATATAATCAATCTGATTTCTGTATTGACGATCTGGTGATGTCCAAGTGTAGAGTCTTCTCTTGTGTTGTTGGAAGAGGGTGTTTGCTATTCTCTTGGCAAAAGTCTGTTAGCCTTTGCTTTTCTTCATTTTGTACTCCAAGGCCAAATTTGCCTGTTACTCCAGGTATCTCTTGACTTCCTCCTTTTGCATTCCACTCCCCTATGATGTACAGAACATCTTTTTTGAGTGTTAGTTCTAGAAGGTCTTTTAGGTCTTCATAGAACTGTTCAACTTCAGCTTCTTCAGCATTACTGGTTGGGGCATAGGCTTGGATTACTGTGATACTGAATGGTTTGCCTTGGAAATGAACAGAGATCATTCTTGTCATTTTTGAGATTGCACCGAAGTACTGCATTTCAGACTCTTTTGTTGACTATGATGGCTCCTTCATTTCTTCTAAGGGATTCTTGCCCACAGTAGTAAATATAGTGGTCATCTGAATTAAATTTGCTCATTCCAGTCCATTTTAGTTCACTGATTCCTAAAATGTCAATGTTTACTATTGGCATCTCCTGTTTGACCACTTCCAATTTACCTTGATTCATGGACCTAACATTCCAGGTTCCTATGCAATATTGCCATTTACAGCATTGGGCTTTGCTTATATCACCAGTCACATCCACGACTTGGCATTGTTTTCATTTTGGCTCTGTCTCTTCATTCTTTCTGGAGTTATTTCTCCACTGATCTCCAGTAGCATATTGGGCACCTACCAACCTGGAGAGTTTATCTTTCAGCGTCCTATATTTTTGCTTTTTTATACTGTTCATGGGGTTCTCAAGGCAAGAATACTGAAGTGGTTTTCCATTCCTTTCTCCAGTGGACCATATTTTGTCAGAACTCTCCACTATGACCTGTCTGTCTTGGGTGGCCCTAAAGAGCATGGCTCATAGTTTCATTGAGTTAGACAAGGCTGTGGGTCATGTGATCAGTTTGATTAGTTTTCTGTGATTGTGGTTTTCATTCTGTCTGTCTTCTGATGGATAAGGATAAGAGCCCTATGGAAACTTCCTGATGGGAGAGACTGTGGGAGAAACTGGTTCTAGTTCTGATGGGTGGGGCCAGGCTCAGTAAATCTTTAATCCAGTTTTCTGTTGATGGGTGGGGCTGTGTTCCCTCCCTGTTGTTTGACCTGAGGCCAAACTATGGTGGAGGTAATGAAGATAATGGGGCCTCCTTCAGTAGGCCCCATGCACCTACTGCTGCCCTCAGTGCACCAACCCTGCAGCAGCCACTGCCAACCCACACCTCCACTAGGGAGTCCTGGACACTCACAGCAAGTCTGGGTCAGTCTCTTGTGGGGTCACTGCTCCTTTCTCCTGGGTCCTGGTCACACAAGGTTTTGTTTGTGCCCTCCAAGAATCTGTTTCCCCAGTCCTGTGTAAGTTCTGTAATCAAATTCCGCTGCCCTCCAAAGTCAAATTCTCTGGGGATTCTCAGTCCCTTTGCTAGATCCCCAGTTTGGGAAATCTCTTGTGGGTCCTAGAACTTTCTTAACAGTGTGAGAATTTTTTTGATATAATTGTTCTACAGTTTGTAGGTTATCTCCTCGGCGGCTCTATGGTGGGGTTAATGGTGACCTCCTGCAAGAGGGCTTATATCACAGGTTTTGTGACTCAGGTAGCTGCACCCAGAGCCCCTGCCCCTGTGGCTGGCCACAGCTGACACATACCTCTGCAGGAGACTGAAACACAGGTCTGGCTCAGTCTCTGTGGGGTCTCTGGGTCCTGGTGTACTCAAGGTTTTGTTTGAGCTCTCCAGGCATCTCTGGCGGGTATGTTTGGTTCTAAATGTGATTTTACCCCTCTTACTGTCTTGTTGGGGCTTCTCCTTTGCCCTTGAATGTGGAGTATCTTTTTTTGTGTGTGGGATCCAACATTCTCCTGTCAGTAGTTGTTCAGCAAAGAGTTGTAATTTTGGAGTTCTCACAGAGAAGATGAGTGCATGTCCTTCTGCTCCACCATCTTGCCAGTGGCATTCCTGGCGCCCTCATATTCTTCCTCAAAGCTGATGTAGTTGATGATTTTCATCAGTGTAGATTTCTCTCTTGGTATGTCTCTGCTCTATGCTGTTGCTCATTTTCTTCAGCTCATCCAATTTTAGTTTAGAACCACTCTGCATTTGATGTCCTTAGTGGTATTTCCCAAATTCCTTCTCATAGGGTACGTTATCACTCCTCTGAGAAATGCCTCTGACCTTAAAAAAAAAATCTAACCCAAATGACAAATGAAGGTTACTGCTGTAAGTCCTAGAAGATCTTGAAGCAGATGAAACCCCAAGAAGTCAAGAGGACACATAACTTTTGGTGCAAGTGTTAGAGAAGAAGAGATTTGAGATGGAATTTCTTTTTGCAACTCTCTAGGAAAAAAAGACAAAAGACAAAAGAAGAGGTGGTTATAACTGCAGCACATTGTCAACTTCACAGCAAAGTCTTTCCCTGCTTAATGTCTAGAAGTTGTGACATTAACTCCATCAGTTTTCCATCGGCCATGAACTTGTTCTCTGATGCTTCCTAGCATTCTTTCTAGTAAAAGTCATCTCACATTTTCCCTCTCTGGAATCCTGCTTTACAGGTAAAAAGGACCTGATTTTCCTCTCATTAACTAGGGACTTAACCCGGGCCTGTGATTCTTCTCCCATGTCATCTTTTCCTTAGATAGAATCTCTTGGGAAATACTTTTCAGAGAGGCACCAGGAACTGAGTCTTAATGAACAACCAATTGTCCTGTGTCACCAAAAGCATAACACAGGAAACTCAAAGACCCCAGCTCCCCAAGGCTGTCTGTCAGCTGTCTCACTCCTCTCACTCATTTGAAACTCCTCTCCTTTGCCATGTCTAGTCTTTCTCCTGAACCTTCCCTTGTTTTCTTTAAGGTTTGTCTTTCGCAAGAATCTGCTACATCCTTTCTGAGTCCAGAAGCATATACAGTGGCTAGGATCCCTTTAGTTCATCCTTCTGGATGAACCTATGAGTTGGGTTTGATACAGTGGAGAAATTCCTTTTTGGGCAGTAGTGTCTGAAGAGAGGGCTTCCCTAGTGGCTCAGATGGTAAAGAATCTGCCTGCAGTATGGGAGACCCAGGTTTGATCCCTTGGTCAGAAAGATCCCCTGGAGAAAGGAATGGCTGCCCAATCCAGTATTCCTGGGGCTTCCCTAAAGAGAATGGTGACAGCTTTTTTGATTGGAATTGTTCACATTGGTACCAGTTCAGGAAGAAGAAATAGCATGGGATTTGAGCTTTGCCGAATGTTTAAAAAGTTAGAACTTTGGAGACTTATTTAAGACATGATACATAGAGTTAGTAAGGTCTAGAAATAATCTTAGGTTAGGGGAAGAGGGGAGAATCTGTCACACTGAGTACGCAATGCACACCACCCAGTGATGAATTTTGCCACATTTAGAAATACGGCTTTTTTAATGCTGAAGTACTGATCTCCACTCACTCTTTTTCTGGGCTAGCTGCCTCTTCCTTTCCAGGGAAGAGAGAAATGGAGTGGAGTTAATCTCCGTTTTCTGAGTCTGTCACAGACCTGAGTGAGCGTGTTTGTTCAGAGAATAAAAATAAGTGACTCCTCCAGGGAATGACTCACCTTGCATCTGGGTACTGCAAGATCTTGAACACCTTGCCACCTTATATTTCTCATCTGTGGGGAACGTACAATTCTCACGTGGAATTGTAGCCTGGTTCCAGCCCTTCCAAGGGCTTTAGAGCTGCTACATGATTTGGGGAAGGTCAGGTGGATTGAGATTTGAGAGGAAATGTCAAGTCAGGCCCAGGAAGACAGATCTCGTTTCGGGAAGCATCAAGAAAGCCCCGGAGCACTTGTAGCTCAGTCTTGGTGTAGTTTTCCTTGTTCTTGGTATTTCTAAGGAGTTGTGGGGTTTATTAGTACCTTTCCTCATTGTGCTTTAGAGCTACCCTGATCAGCTGTCACAGCATTCAAGGCACCTTCGGCTGTGGATTTTTAAGTCTCTAGGACCATGTGGAGAGCTGGTTACAGCTCCTTCAGTTTCTCTCAGGTAGGATCTCATGGTAACACATCACAAAGCCCACCATTATCAATATGTAAACAGGTAACTCAGTGGCATTTTTCTCTCCTTTGTAAATCAAACAAGCTTAATATATTCTACAACTACCATACATCAAGTTGATTTTCTTTGTCTTGGGAAGAGCTCCCTATATAGCAAAAGATATAGATGTACACACACATGACTTTTTAAAACTAAATACTAACTTATTGTCTCTACTTTCAAAGAAACCAGGACTTTCCTGGTGGCTCAGACACTAAAGCGTCTGCCTACAGTGCTGGAGACCTGGGTTCGATCCCTGGGTTGGGAAGATCGTCTGGAGAAGGAAATGGCAACCCACTCCAGTAGTCTTGCTGGGAAAATCCCATGGACAGAGGAGCGTGGTAGGCTACAGTCCATGGGGTCGCAAAGAGTCGGACATGACTGAGCGACTTCACTTTTCAAAAAAACCATCTGTACATGCTCGGATCTTGTGGTAACCTAATTTAACTGTAGCCTTGTGAAGTATGTTTGGTTATTGGTGAATAGCATAGTTCATGGTGTTTTGCCTACTGAGATGAGCACAGTGTGGGGACATTAACTTAAAAGCATCATTTCAGAAAGATGTCTCTGTGCAGAACCCATTCAAGAATAAAATGTGACTTGAAGAGTCCCTTGTCAATAAGGGAAGAAGTGTGTGTGTTTATACAATATATTATGATCTTTGGGTATCAGTTCCCAAGACGAAGATAGTAATTTTTCTTTGCAATATACATGCAAAACAGACCTTTTTAATTGACAGGGTATACAGATAGACTATAGTTCAAAAGCCTCAATTCTTCGGTGCTCAGCTTTCTTTACAATCCCAACTCTCACATCCATACATGACTACGGGAAAAACCTAGACAGACCTTTGTGGACAAAGTAATGTCTCTGCTTTTGAATATGCTGTATACGTTGGTCATAATGTTTGTTCCAAGGAGTAAGCGTCTTTTTATTTCATGGCTGCAGTCACCACCTGCAGTGATTTTGGAGCCCAAGAAAATAAAGTCTGCCACTGTTCCCATTGTTTCCCCATCTATTTGCTATGCAGTGATGGGACCAGATCCCATGATCTTTGTTTTCTGAATGTTGAGCTTTAAGCCAACTTTTTCACTCTCCTCTTTCACTTTCATCAAAAGGCTCTTTAGTTCTTCTTCACTTTCTGCCATAAGGATGGTGTCATCTGCATATCTGAGGTTATTGATGTTTCTCCTGGCAATCTTGATTCCAGCTTGTGCTTCATCTAGCCCACTGTTTCTCATGATGTACTCTGCATATAAGTTAAATAAGCAGGATGACAATATACAGCCTTGATGTACTCCTTTTCCTATTTGGAACCAGTCTGTTGTTCCATGTCCAGTTCTAACTGTTGCTTCCTGACCTGCATACAGATTTCTCAAGAGGCAGGTCAGGTGGTCTGGTATTCCCATCTCTTTCAGAATTTTCCACAGTTTATTGTGATCCACACAGTCAAAGGCTTTGGCATAATCAATAAAGCAGAAATAGATGCTTTTCTGGAACTCTCCTGCTTTTTGATGATCCAGTGCATGCTGGCAATTTGATCTCTGGTGCCTCTGCCTTTTCTAAAACTAGCTTGAACATCTGGAATTTCATGGTTCATGTATTGTTGAAGCCTGGCTTGGAGAATTTTTAGCGCCAAAGAATTGACGCTTTTGAACTGTGGTGTTGCAGAAGACTCTTGAGAGTCCCTTGGACTGCAAAGAGATCCAACCAGTCCATCCTAAAGGAAACCAACCTTGAATATTCATTTGAGAGACTGATGCTGAAGCTGAAGCTCCAGTACTTTGGCCACCTGATGTGAAGAACTGACTCATTTGAAAAGACCCTGATGCTGGGAAAGATTGAAGGCGGGAGGAGAAGGGGACAACAGAGGATGAGATGGTTGAATGGCATCACGGACTCAATGGACATGAGTTTGAGTAAACTCCGGGAGTTGGTGATGGAGAGGGAGGCCTGGTGTGCTGCAGTCCATGGAGTTGCAAAGAGTCGGACATGACTGAATGACTGAACTGAACAGATAGACCATTTAGCCATCAGTTTGTACATTAACAGTCACAGGTTTGTGGAGTATTACTGTGAAATCCTATCTAAGGCAAGTGGAAGGAACTTTCAAAGGACGATCCATGAACATTTCATGTTGGGTTGCTTCTTTGGTGCATTGGTTTAAAATAGAACTTCTTATAGTTGCTTAGATGAAATTTAATTTTACATACTTAACTCAATGGTACAGCTTTAGTATTATGTCCATTTGTGAAGGAGGACCAGGAGGCATATAAAAAAGAGAAAACTACTTGAGTTTTTGGTGGTGATGGAATAAGGTAAATTTTAAATTAATTTGTTATTTTATGCTGTTGTATTAATATAAATCAATATAAGGAAATTTTATGTGCATACTAGATGGTTAGAATTAGGGTGAATTCTGTTTATGTCAAAATGATGATAATTCTGGTAGTGAGTCATTGTTACTATGGATTATGCTTTGCAAATTTTAAAAATTTATCTGACATTTGGGTTATTTAACTTGAATATAAAGACAATAATTTTTTTTTTTAATTCCAGAATAAAAAAGATGCCCGTAGTGAAACTGCTTAGAAATGAATCACTATTGACACTTTAGTGTTTATTACTTTCTAGGTTATATTTCTTGTGTGGTGTATATTTTGTAAAATATGTCCAAAAAAAATGACTCTTATTTTGAGGTCTGTGCTTTTCCCTTAATGTATTTTCAGCACCAACAGTACCTCCTGTGGCATTGGTTGTTGCTCATAGCACCCTATACCATGGATTTATCATCCCCTGACCATTATGGTTGTTTTCCATCTTTTGTATTAGAAACAGCACAGATGAACTTCTATATGGGGAAATTATTGAAGAAACTTGTTTGCAGATATAAAGGTATTAGCCTCTTGTTGAGTTATGAAGACCAAATGAGATCTGGGTAAAAGGCTAAGACTGGGTGATTTTTGTTGAGTTCTTACCTTGTGCAAGCATCCTGCTTCTGTTTTTATGCAGCATCGCATTTCAGCCTTGCGCAGCACAATGGGTTGTCATTTGCATTGCAGAGGTGAAGCATTTGAGACAGGAAGTATTAATGAAGAGTAATTAAAAATAGCAATTTTTGCTATTGTACAGTAATTGCTGTAGTAATGAAAAATAGCAATTTAGGGTTCAAAAGGCAATTCTCTACATTATCTTCACTTAGGACACTTCATAGTTACTGAATAAGTCTCAACAGGTGGGGTTTGGGATTTGATTATAGAGTCTTCTTATTTGAAGAATTGTATAAAATGAAACCTATGAAATTTTATTAAACAGCATTTTAACTTTTAGCCTGTTAGGGATCATGAAATACTGTAAACATGACTGCATGGTTTAGCAATTCAGATATTTCTTCAGACTGGCTCTCAAGTCATGGGATTCCATTGTGTGAACTCAGAGGTATGCTCTGGTAAAGATGTTACAGCAGGTAAATCATGACCCAGGACTAGACTTATTAGCATGTTACTATAAAATCCTAAAATGGGGTTCAAGGCTAGTTTTAATTATTTTTTTTTCCTTTATTTTATTTATTTATTTATTTTTTTATACATTATTTTTTTTAAATTTTATTTTATTTTTAAACTTTACTCAAGGCTAGTTTTACAGGAGGGCTCTGAGGCTCTGAGTTGCTGTACCTTAGTAGGTAGAATGACCCCAAAGATGAATGCAGTATTTGGCACCTGTAAATACTCACTACGTGGTAAAAGGTACTCTGCTGATGCAATTAAGTGTACAGATCTGGATTGTCTGCAAGTACCCAGTCTAATCCTGTGAACCTTGCTGTGGTGAGCATCAAAGAGAAATGACAGAAGAGAAAATAAGGAAAGATTCGAGTGTGAGGATTCAGTGTGTTGTTGCTGGCTCTGAGAAGTAGGTCTCCCTGTGCAAGGACCAGAGAGAGGCCTCTAGGAGCTCAGGGCAGGTTCCAGGTGACACAAGCAAGGAAATGGGTCCCCTAGTCACATAGATGCAGGACCCAGACTCTGCCAACCACCCGGATGCTCTTGGAAGCATCTTCTCTCCCAGTGCTTCCACAGGGAACACAGCTCCGCCTGTACCTTCGTTTTTGGCCTCATAAGTCTCTAAGCAGAGGATCCAGCTGAGCCATGCTTCCTCTGCACTCCTAACCTATGGCAGTGTGAGATGATCAATGGGTGTTCTCTTAAGCTGTGGGTCGTGATTTGCTAGGGCAGAAATACAAAAGTAATACACACTGCTTGTCGAATACAGCCACAATCCCTTGGTTCATTCAACAGCAGTTATCTCTTGGATGCCAAAAGCTGCCAGGCCACAGCTCGTTGGTTGATCCCTCTGAAGTTTCAAAGTGAATTTCTAAATCTGAGGTCTGTCTTACATACCTTTGTAAAAGCTTCAGAATTTTGTAGAAATCTAAAAGTATATTTTTTAAAAAAATATAAACTCTAGAAATACCTGCACTGTTGGCCCTTTTCAGTGAAGCCTATCAGTCACTTTTATGCTCCTGGCAATGTGGGGGCCATGTAGGAGGCATATTACAAGCAGAAGCAGTACTGATTGTCAAGGAGTTTTAATAATTTAGATAGGAAGAAGGGTTTAAACAAATGAAATAGTAAAGCAACTAGGGACTGAAGTGTCCTTCTATTATAATTTGTTGTTAAGCTCAGCCGTATTGCTTATAGTAGTGTGATGATGATGATGATGATGGTAGCTAACATGCACGTAGCACTCGCTGTTGCAGGCACCATTCCTGGATGCTTTATAGGTGTTAACTCACTTCATGCCCATAGCAGTCCTGTGCTGTGGGGTGGAGGGCTGTGACTCTGCCCCAGCAAACAGATTCCCAGATTTCCCTCAAGGTTGGCATAAACTAGATGAAGATTTCCCGTTCCTGTTATAGGCTTTTGGATCTTGTGTTCTGCATCTTGTTCTTCCAGGATATCCTCCCACATTCGCAGTTTTTGTAGATAGACTTCCTGGTTGCAAGGGTCTTGGATGATCTGGATTCATGCCAGTGGGGGAGTTTCTGTGTAATGTCCCTTGTTGTTGTTCAGTCGCTCAGTCGTGTCCGACTGTTTGTGACCCCACGAACTGCGGCACGCCAGCCTTCCCTGTCCTTAACCATGTTCCTGAGTTTGCTCAAACTCGTGTCCATTGAGTCAGTGATGCCATTCAACCATCTCATCCTCTGTTGCCCCCTTCTCCTCTTGCCTTCACTCTTTCAGCTTCTATAGGACCTGTCCCTTCTGATTGGAGATCCTTACTGTAGAAGATCCCTGGAATGTCTAGAGCTATAGGTTATATTCCTGCTGCAGTTTAGAAACTTACTTCCAAAAAGCACACTGATTAAGAAAGACCATATAAGGAATGACATGTAATACTAAATAAAAGGCATGCTAAAGACATGTTTCCAAATTATGTCTTTAAAGATACTTTGTTAAATAAACCATATCATATAAATCTACTGAAGAATCATTAAATGTGACATAGATTGAAAATACTCTGGTCTTACCAGAAAATGGAAAAAAGTAACTTGAGACTTAAAAATTTTTAAAAATATATTGATATAAGCATAATCCATGTTTTATTTCATTGTCATAGCAAAACCCAGGGTGTCCAATGTATACGTGTTTCCTTATAACATTTCATATATATAAAATGTTCGTCAAGAAATTCATGTGGATGAGCAGTTAGAGCTTTGGGGAAATGACTAGATCAAGAATTGAGGAGCAGCTTTGAAGACTGAAGGAGCAGATTCACCTGCTCTTTTGAAAAGATGTCAGTGTCATTTGCTTGCTCTTTTCGGATTACATTTGGCCAGTACATCTGCAGCATCTCCTGTTCTTTGTGCCATGAAATTGAAGAGATTTCCACAGTAAGGAATGGCCTCCAACTGTTCTTTTTCATCTGTTGAGATTTGCCCTCCCCCTGTCTCTGTTACCCAGATGAAATGCCAATAATATCCCCAACTGTTCTACTGCAGGCTGACAGATAGACGACTCCCAGGAGGTTTATGCTTGTTCTCTTTTGATGATAGTGGATAATTTGGGTAGGAGGCATTCATAAAACAAATCTTTAGAACAAATCCTTGGTCTGGGTACTTCTGAAATTTACCTTCCCATATAAAGCATCTTCTACTGAACTTCACATAGTAGAACATTTCCACTGTGGGTAGTTCTGAGTATTTGAAAGTTTGTAGAGCTAAAACATGCCTTTTTGCCACAAGAGAAGCCATTGCAATGAAAAGCCCACACACCACAACAAAGAGTAGCCCCTGCTTGCCACAACTAGAGAAAACCCAAGCACACCAACGAAGAACTCCCTCACCCCAAAAAAGGAGATGTGGAAATAGGTGATACTGAAGACCAGATGAAAAGAATATTATATATGAAATATTGGACATTGGACTCTGTCATGGTGTCATGGGAAGTCTTTGAAGAGTTTTTTAGCAAGAGATTAATATAAGATTTATATTTTCTATTGAGTATGATGTGGTTTGAAGAGAGGTAAATGAGAGGCAACAGTCTGAGTTGGGAGGAGACGGTGGGTTGCATTAAATCAAGGACACCTCACTTCTTGGCTTGAGACCCTGGTACATGGTGGTACCATTCACTGCCTGGGTATATGGGCCATGCTACAGATTAGAGAGTGGAGGGAAGTGTAAGAAAGTGACTTCACATTTGGAAGTGTTGAGTTTGAGTTACTCGTGGGGCATTTAGGTCCTGGAGGTGGATGGGGATGAGACTTTTGGACCCTGGAAATGCAGATAGATTGAAGTCCTGTGAGTAAGTGAGGTTGCCTAGGGAGAATGAATAGAAAGAGAAGAAGGTTGAGAGGGCTAAGAACAAACCACTGAGGATCATCAAAACTTAAAGATAGGGGAAAGCGAAGCCTTGAGGGAAGAGAAGTGGCAGCCAGAGAGAAAAGAGAAGAGCCTGGAGGGTATGTGTCATGGAATCCTGGTGGCTAAGGACAAGAGGACGGTAACATGCCAGACCCTGCTGAGGACAAGATAAATGAAGACTGCTATATCACGTCGACCGCGAGGAGGTGACCACCTTGGGGTTGTCCCGTGAATCCTGTCAACTCCTCATAAGCCGAACAGATGGTACTTCAAACTGAGTACAATCCAGGTGTTGCTGTCTCTGGAGTCCATCATTTCTTGCTGACCTGAATATCATCCTCGTACTATTCCAAAACCATTGTTATGCAATTCTAAATCTCATTTCCATTGTTAACTTATACCATGCTTATGATCAACTAAAAATTATCACATCTTTCTAATGTGAACCTCATGCATAGGAGATACATGTACACGTAGCAGACCTAAATAACAGACTTAAAAAACTAACTTACATATAGGGGCTTCCCTGGTGGTGCAGTGGCTAGAGACTCCATGCTTCCAGTGCAGGGGGCCCAGGTTCAGTCGCTGGGCAGGGAACGAGATGCCACCTGCCGCATGTGAGCCTGAAGCTTCACATGTTGAAACTAAGACCTGGCACAGCCAAGTGAATAAATATTAAAAAAAAAAAAGAAAAGAACTTACGTGTAGGACTTTATTCCACTAGTTAGTTTCAGGTCACTTATGTATGTATTAGTCTTTGGTCAGTGATTATCTAAGTTACAATAAAATAGACATATCTGTATTTAGTCAACAAAGTATTTATGAGAATTTTTAAAAATATCCCTAATATCCTTGAAATAAGAATAAGCATATTTTATCATCGTAGCATGCTTAGCAAACACGTCTTTGATATGGTGAGAGTAGTTATTAGGAAAACAACTATTTGTTAAATAAACTATTAGGCAGAGAACAGTACTGTCTAGACAGATAAATAACCTTCTTAATTTTCCAATTATGGGTTGACATTAGCAGGTAATCACAGGATTATTCATGTGTCAGTCCTGTGGCAATATTAACTATTTAGAACAGAAGAGTGAATTTGGAAATGGGAAAATGGGCCACTGAGGAACAAAGGAAATTGTCACTGAGTATGTGGCTCTTTCTTCATGGGACAGAAGTCTAGCCACCATCACTACTCAGTTTATATCTTATCCAGAAATATGTTGATGGCTTTAATAAGCATATTTATTTATTTATCTAGAATTTTTAACCCTGTTTTGGGAGCAAGTATATTTGGGAATAAAACAGGAAAGTGTATTGAATTATGTTTCTTCTTACATTTAATTTAGGAAATTGAGAAAATGTGTTCTGTGTTTTAAAAACATTTTGATTATATTATCAAAATTTAAAGAGTTCTAAGATTAATAGATTTATTAAAAACCTTTAGGACATTTGTGAATTCATGATTTTCTGAAACATTAGTTTATAAGGATGGCCCTTTGGTGGCGTCTGTCACTGTTGGTCTGTCTCCCACAGGGACCTTTGTTGGCTTTCTCCAGCTTCACGCTTGGTTTTCAGGGGCCTCTTCCTCCAGGAAGGCCACCACGTCTTCTCAGTTGACCTCTCCATGGCCATGATCTCTGGCACTCGGGGCTTGTATTTGACACTTTCTGTTGCCTCTTGAACCTTGTGCTGATGCAAGACTCATTGCATTTGTATTTTGAGTCTGAAAGCCTTATTAAGCCAGAGAAAAACAGACAATATGCTGGAACTGAGACTAACCCTGATTCTTGTTGAATTTCAGGGCTATTTTGTGAGTAGCCCTGCTGGTTTTTAAAGATAGAAAGCCAAAATACTTCAACACTTTAAAACATTTTAAAATTGCTGATGGGTACCCAGAGGAAAAGGAAATTTTGATGTGTTTTATCAGTCCCTTAATTATCCTCTATTTAGATATTCACAAGAGCAAATACACCCTAAGCTGCAAATGTGTTTTGAGTTATAGGGTTCTTTTTATATTAAGTAAACTATGTTTTAAAGTTTAAGCTTCTTTAAAAGCTCCCTTGCAATTTTCCTTGTGCTTGGGTCTGTCAAACCACTGATGATGTAACGGAATCTTACCATTTGATTGGATTATATCAAAATTTAATACCTAAAACACAGTGAAAACCATGTTTCTTTACAAATGATTTAAATTAGAGGAGAATAAAATAAAAAGTAAAAATTGATTGTCAGTTGAAATGATTTCAAGATTAAAAGGTTGAGTCTTGGAGAAGTGAAGATGTCTTATTAAATAGAAGAGTGCTTCTCAACCCTGGATACAGTGTAGAATCGCTTAAGAAACTTGGGAACAACAGCAGCAGTAAATACTGATGGCTGGACTTGTCCCCCAGAGATTCTGATTTAGATGGGGCCCAAGTATCAGTTGCTTTTTTAAAGCTTCCCAAGTGATTCTCATGTGCATTCAGGTTCAAAATGGATGCAAAGCCAAGCAATTTAAAAGAAAGCATTTCTTAGAATATAGTGACTACATAGCTATTTGACAAGAAGAAACATGAGAAAAAGATGGAGACAAACCTTCAGCTTAAAATTAGTAGAGGTTTACTTACGATCCATTATTCACAAATCTGAAATATAAAAGCCCTAAAACACAAAAGGTTTTCATGACTTGTGTGTTTGTGTGCTTAGTTGCTCGGTGATGTCCAGCTCTTTTGTGAGCCCATGGTCTGCAGTCTGCTAGGATCCTCGTCCAGTTTCCCAGACAAGAAAACTGAAAGGGCTTGCCATTTCCTACTCCAGGAGATCTTTTCGACCTAGGGATCGAACTCGCATCTCCGGCATCTCCTGCTGGTGGATTCTTTCCCACTCTGCCACCTGATGCCAAAGTCTAACCTAAACTGAATATATTTAGTAGAAAATCCTGAGACTCCTCCTAGTCTGTCTTTATCCCATTTGGTATGAATAATCATACATTTCATTACAGAAATATTAGTGTGTCTGATTTCTTATTATAAGACTTCACTGAGGGTGTGACATAGGTAGGGTACATTTCTGAGCTACATAAAATGTTCAGTCACCAATTCAATGGACATGAGTTTGAGCAAGCTCCGGGAGATGCTGAAGGACAGGGAAGCCTGGCGTGCTGCGGTCCATGGGGTCGCAAAGAGTCGGACATGACTGAGCGACAACGAAGGCTTGTGATAGACCACTGTGAGAATGGACTTCCCGTCAGATCAACAGCAGTGCATTTCTTCTAATTTTCTAGGCAGTGGTTTAGCACGCTCATAAAATAAAAACAGTGGTGAATATCAGAGCATGGCTCTTGGCCATTTTTAAATATACATTTATAGGTATGTATTTTTTGATACTGATTTAAGAAGAGGGTTCCATATGTGTCGTGATGAGAGAGGCTTACATTAAGGAACAGCACAAGGAGATCAAGTAGAAAAATAATTGTCTATAAAAGACTTTTAAGTGTAACAGACTCTTCCCCCAAGTTAATGGTTTAAATCAGCACATATTTACTGTACCTTCTTCTTTTTTTTTAAGTGAAACAGGTTAAGTGTTTATTAGGAAAAAGGGTATGTGTGGATAGACACACAAAGGCGAACTCAGAGAGAGTCGCCACATATTTATTATCTTCATCAGTCCCTGAGTGTTAGGAATTCAGGAGCATCTTAGCTGGTTGGTTTTTGCTCAGGGTTCCCAGAAAGTTATCAAAATGTGGGCCAGGACTTCAGACATCTGGAAACTTGAGCGTTGCTGGGGTGTTATGTTTCTTTTTCAGTGCCGGCAAGTCCCGTATTAGTGCTTACAAAGAAAAGTCTAGTCTCTGTTTCTGCAGTTGTTAAAAGTTTAAGTTTTCAGAATAAACCTAACAAGTATTTGCTAAAGGAGGCTTGGAGTCCTAATTTGTTCTGAAGATTTCTGCTACAAGTCCCTTCTTAGGGGGAGTGCCTTCTCTTTGGATTTTCCTTGTCCTCCCTCAGGCAACCTTTTTTTTTCCCTCCCCTGGGTTCTGTCTCTGTTCCCTTTAAGTTGCCTCTTCATCCACCTCCTGTGGGTCAGTGCAAGCGTGTTGATGGCCCTGAGTCATGGTGCTGAAAAGATAGCTGCCTGAGCGGAGCTTCTGCCCAGAAGACAGGCATTAGTCACAATTGAAAATAATGAAATAATGATTGCTGGTGTGTCTTTAAAAAAAAAAAGTGCTAAGAGGATACTGTGTTGTTGTTCTGTCACTAAGTCGTGTCTGACTCTTGCAACCCCATAGACTGCAGCACGCCAGGCTCCCTTGTCCTTCCCTGCCTCCCGGAGTTTCCTCAGACTCCTGTCCATTGCGTCAGTGATGCCTTCCAGCCATCTATAGGAGACTCTAACGGGATCTCACCCAGTTTGTGATTTGTTTGCTCAGTGCTTCCCCCTTTGTATTTTGGAGGAAGAATAACCTACCCTTGGGTTTTGCGCAAAAATGTTTTCCCTCTGGGGCAGAAATGTGGAAGCTGTTCTACACGCCACCGCACGTAACACTCGTCCGTCCTCCCTGACTGCAGAGTTCAGGGGATGTGGTGTGGTACAGTAGAGTATTCTCACTTATTTTATGGAAAAAAGAAAAAGCTTAGGTTCATTTTTAACTGTGAAGTTCTTGTCTTTCTCACTATCCTTTTTTTTTTTCCATCTTGGCTTCCCAAAAAGTGCTCTGTGGGTTTCTTGCTCATCCTTTTTGTCCCTTTCTTTCTCCACCAAATCTTTGCAGAGATGTTTTATATAGTGTTGGGAATATAACATTTTCCTTTTCTGAGCTACTTCTGTTTTGAGTCTTATTTCTAAATCGAGAAAGAAAAACTGAAGCTCTCATGAAGAGAGTCTCAGGTATAGAAAACTGAAGGAGGAGGGTGGAGAAGACAGCTTTAAGTGAGCCACCTTCTGCATCTTTTTCTGTCTCTGCTGCCTTTCTATGTCTGAGCCAAGAGGAGTCTTCCCTGGGCGCCACAACATTAGGAAGCCATTGACAGGGCCCCAGGGAGCCTTTCTAATCTGTGTCTTTGTCCACCTCCAGATATTCTCCCCTGTAACAGGGGATTGTGTGTAACGGTAAACCTTACACACAATTTCAAATGTCTAAAACAGGCACTAATTTGTGTTTTGTTTTGTTTTGTTGCTTTTTTATTACTACACATGCAAGTATTTTGTAAAGGCTTTCCTCTGATGAATCATCACTTCTATCTCTCCCAAGTCTCTTTTTCTGCATAAGTTCTTCAACTAAATTTTTATATCTGTGAGCATTTTTTTTTTTTTTAAACTTTTAATTTTGTATTGGAGTAGGAGCGGCTGAGCATGCGTGCATGTGCGGGCGCATGCACACATGTGCGCTCACACACAGCTGATTGACAGTGTTGTTTCTGGTGAATAATGAAGGGACTCAGCCATACATATACATGTATCCCTTCGCCCCCAAACTCCCCTCCCATCCAGGATGCCACATAACATTGAGCAGAGTTCCACGTGCTCTACAATAGGTCTTTTGTTTGTTATCTGTTATCAGTACAGCAGTGTGTACATGTCAACCCCAAATTCCCTAACTGTCCCTTCTCCCTGTCCTTCTCTCAGCAACCATCAGATGTTCTCTGTTAGTCTCTTTCTGTTTTGCAAGTTCATTTGTATCATTTCTTTTTAGATTCCAAATATAAGGGGTGTTGTATGATATTTCTCCGCCTCTGTCTGACTCACTTCACTCAGTATGACAATCTCTGGGTCCATCTGTGTTGCTGCAAATGGCATTATTTCATTCTTTTTAATAACCCAGTGATATCCCATTGTATATATGTACCACATCTTCTTTATCCATTCCCCCATGAATGTTTTTGGATTTCAAACCCCCACCATTAGAGAGGGACTGATTATCTTCTCATTACAGTATAATTTTCCTGAGGAAGCCCTAAGGAAGCAAAGAATCAGTTAAATCAAGAGTATATATACCCTTTAGACTGGCATTCACACTGGCCAGCCAGGGAAGCCTGGCAGTAAAGCAGTGTGGGGAAGGGGGAATGCTTTCTTCAGGGATGACTATACCTTGATCATTGTGGTGTGGATCCCAGGCAGAGTCCCAGTGTCTCGCTGAGCTGCTTTTGCCTTCACATACATCAGTGTAAATTAGATTAATTTCCGTAGCAAATCTTCTTTAACCTTGAACTTCACGCTCGGCCTTTAAAATTTCACTTGTATAACACATTAAGCTGCAGGACCCTTTCAAACTCACTACCACCACCCCTTGAAACCTCCAGAGGTTTCCCAGATATTATCCTCATGTTATCTTTTTTTTTCCCACATTATCTTTGCAAGTGACTGTGGTTATCTTTCTTGGTCTCTGTTTTATGTTCCTTTTTGAGAAAGGATTTAAGCATATATGTTCAGGGAGGAGAGAGAGAATGAGTGAATAAGCAAAAATCTGGACAGCACTTAAGATATTAGAGCTCATCCTGCCTGTCCCCATTTCACCTGGCCTGTGTGTTGGTAGCATTCGAGTTTATGCAGCACGTCATCTGAAAAGGTTGCTGGTAAACCTGTCAGGCCTCAAGTGATTGTTCATTGTATTCAGACAGAAGTCCAATTAAACTAAGGTCGTCTACCTCCGTTTTTCCAGAATTTCTGTATAAACTAGAATCTTTAGGAGAGAAAAAATATTTACGATCTTTGCCACAGTATTGTGCCTGTTGTAATAATTTATTTGCATTATTCCTGAATGTTACACCGTTACGTTTTTGAGGTACTTTTCATCAAAGCGTCAGAAGTAACAGTGTTTTCCAGTGTGTACATTCTGGCAACTGTTTATAATTTCTTTTTAAAGGAAGTCAATTCGATTCTTTGAGGTTTTTGGCCTAAAATTCCTATGCAGAAGTTTTTCCATATTATTAAAAACAAACAAAAGTATGGCAGCAAACTTAACTCTTATCTCAACAGCTCTTAACTTTGCAGATCTAAAGACAAACCTATGTTTTTCTTCTTCTAATTTGATGTTTTCCCCCTAATATTTTCTTAGGTGCAGAGAGAGCTAGCAGCTGTTATTGCTTTGAAAGCAAGGAAGTCTGGTGAGTAGTCCTTCATGGGGCTGGAGGAAGATTCTGATTCTTAGGGGATATTTCACATGTCATGTGGTTGTGAGCAGTTGAATGTATCCTGGGAAGATTTGGTCCAGAAAGCATATCTCCATTTGTTTTAAAAAGTATTTATTCTGCTGTCAAAATAGCACAGGCATATATACAGTTCTTTCAGATTTCACTGCCTGGCTTTATTTCATGCTTCAAGGAAAAATGAAATTCAAAATTCAAAATGTGTTTGCAGCCCACTGCAAGCATGGGTCTAGGTACCCAGCAAAAGAAAGCAAACCACTTTACATTACTTGTCATAATGACAGAGGAAAATAGATAATATAATGGTGGTCTCTGTTTTATATTTCTCATCTCAAAGTGGCTTCTTAAAAAAATAATTGAATTGTCTAATAACATTTCATAGCAAGCATGTTTCATAGGAACTGATGGTATGGATCCAATTCCTAATACCTTAGGAAGCAATCTGTGAATATAATAAGTGGAAAGGAAAAGGGAGCTCTCAGCTACATCTTGAGGAGAGAAAGCCATGTTTTGCTGAAATTCAGTATGAAACAGACGCTCAGTGAGGTAGAGAACCCTTGCATTGAAAAGAAGAGTAGCAGGAGGACCCTCGCTGTTCAGAGGAGGCCGGTGCTGAATGGAATGGCAGACAGAGGGGAGAGGCTTCATGGAGAATGGTAAGCCAGGCTAAGACTTTGCAGGTGAAAGCACTGTGACAAAGTCAGAGAGTTGCCACGGTTTGAAGAAATGCCTGCAACAGAGATGTCTTCAGAACAGAAGTCATACATTTTGCATCTTCCTTTTTCTAGCTAGAAGCGAAAACTTTGCTTTTCTCTCGGTGGCTTTTGGGATCAAACACACCTTGTTGTGTTTGTACTATGTTGATTTGGCTGTTGTAGAGGATGCAGAGCCTGGATACTACAGAGGTGGTGGAGAAGAAATGCGAGGCACAGCGATGCAGATCCGCAGCGCCCAGGCAGTGGGAATGGCATTAGATCGTGGATGTTTGCATAGGTGGAGGCCAAGAGGGAGAAGGGACACCAGTATACAGGTTGTAGGAGGGGAATCTTAGAAGAAAAATTGTGCTAGAGCTGATGTAGTGTCCCACAACCGTAAGGAGACAAAATTTACAGTCTGTGTGAGTTGGGATGATCGTGCCTTGGAAGATAGATTTATTTTTTAAGTTTTAGAAAAAGTTGGGGAAATAATAAAATACATATGCTCTGTCATTGCTGGAGCAAAATAGAACAAGTAAATATAGATGGGGCTGGAGAAGGAGGTGGTTGCTAATTTACACAGTGTGGGCTGGGCAGGCCCCTTGAGCAAAGACCTGAAGTCACTGAGGGGTGAGCCCCGTGGACGTCCAGGCAAGAGCATTGGACAGAGGTGTGCAAAATGTGTGTAGAGAACAGCAAGGAAGTGAAAGTGGCTGGAGCAAAGTGAACAAGGCAGAAAGAGGTAGATTCCGGACGTCAGGCTGAGAAGTTTGAACTCTCTGGAGGTGAAGAGAATTGAGGAAGCGTCAGCAAGCCCCACACACAGTGGACTGTGCAGAGTCAAAGACTGGTATGCAGTTGACTGTTATGCCATGAGGTTAGCGTCTCTATTTTCCTTACTTATTTCATCCGTGGAGCTTGGAATGTCAAGACAACATTGGCAGCTTCTCAGGGACAGAGTGAAACACAAATATATCAGGAATGGGGACGTAAATTCATAGTTTTATTTTGTCAAGTTCCATGAAAACCCCTACTGGTAATTTTTAAACTGTATTGAATTTATAGGTCATTAGATAAATTGGCACTTTGGAGATAAGCATTTCCATTCATGAATCTAGGATTTCATTCCACTTTTTTCATATCTTCAGTACTGTCTTAAAAATGTCTCCTTAAAGCTTTGTACATTTTTTTGCTTAATGTATTCTTTGGCGCCTTTGGTTACTGTTATTTTTTTGGCTTCTGGTATTTTTAGCTTTTTTTTTTTTAAGTGAAGGTTTCTGTCTTTGTCTTTCATGACAGTTTTTCTTGAAATAAACTTTACCTTTTAGAGTAGTTTCAATTCACAGAAAAATTGAGCAGAAAGTACCCAGTTCCCATATACCCTGTGTCCCCACATGCCCTGCTCCCTTACTGCCAGCATCTCAGAGGGGTATATTTGTTATAATCAATAGCCTATGTTGACACATCGTTGTCACCCACGGTCCATAGTTTAGGGTTCATTCTTGGTACTGTCCATTTTATGGGTTTGGACTAATGTCTAATAACATGTGTTTATATTATAGTATCACACAGAATCACTTCACTGCCCTTATGCTCTACCTATTTATGCCTCCCTCCCCCATATTCTGGAAATCACTTATGTTATTGTCCCCATAGTTTTGCCTTTTCCAGAACATCACGTGGTTGGAATCATAGAGTAGATAGTCTTTTCAGATTGGCTTTGTTCAGTCAGTAATAGGCATTTAAAGTTCCTCCATGTCTTCTACTAACGACTTGATAACTCATTTCTTCCTAGCTTAGAATAATATTCCGTTGTCTGAAAAAAAAAAAGAATAATATTCTGTTGTCTGAATGTACCGCAGTTTATGTATCTGTTCACCTGCCAGAGGACATCTTGATTGCTTGCAGGTTTTGGCAGTTATAGATGGTATAAATAAACCTTGTATAAACATCCGTGTGTATGTTTGTATACAGGTTTCATCTACACAGACACCTCCATGCACACATAGTTTTCAGCTGCTTTGGTGAGTAGCAAAGAGTGTGATTTCTGGACCGTGTGGTAGGAGTGTGTTGAGTTTTGTAAGAAGCTGCTTCTGGTGACTACCTTCCCGAGTGGCTGTGCTCTTTGCGTTCCCACCAGCAGTGAACGAGAGTTCCTGTTGCTCTGGATCTTCACCAGCATTTGTTGTCAGTGTTTCAGATTTGGTTGCTTTAGTTTGCATTTTCCTGATGGCATGTGATCTGGAATATCTCTTCATGTGCTTACTTGTTATCTTTATATCTTCTTTGAAGAGGTGTCTGTTAAAGTCTTTGATCCATTTTTCAGTCAGCTTGCTTGTTTTCTTGTTGAGTCTTAAGAGTTCTGTATATATTTTTGATGATTGTCCTTTTTAGGATATATTTTGCAGGTGTTTTCTCCCAGTCTCTGGCTTGTATTCTCATTCTCTTCACATTGTCTTTGAAAGAGCAAAGATTTTTAATTTTAATAAAGTCAGGCTTATCTTTCTTCTCTTTTGGATCCTGCCTTTGGTGTTATAGCTAAAAAGTCATATCACACACAAGATCATCTAGGTTTTCTTCTATTACATGCTAGACCTTTAAGTCTGTGATCCGTTTTGAGCTCATTTTCATGAAGAGTGTTAGGTCCGCATTTAGGTTCTTTTACGTGTGGGTGTGTGTGTGTCTAGTTGTTTGAGCAGCACTTGTTGAAAACACTATCCTCCTTCCATTTTATTGCCCTCTCTCCTCTGCCAGAGGTCACTTGACTGTATCTGTGTGGGTTTATGTCTGGGCTCTGTTCTCTTCACTGCCCTGCTTGTCTGTGCTTTCGCCAGTGCCACCCTGTTTGGGTTACTGTAACTTTACAGTGCGTGTTGGTAGGGCACTGTCAGCCTTCCAGGTTTTTCTCCTTCAACATTGTTCTGGCTATTCTGGGTCTTTTTCCTCTCCATATATACTTTGAATCAGTTTGTTGATCCACATCTGTTATCTTTTCTAATTGTTTATTTTTCCTGCATGAGAATTCTTGTTTTTGTTCCTATCAAAAGTGTTGAACTTAAATGAATTTTAATAGCTAGTTTTAAAATTACCTGGGGTTTTCTTTATAGGCAAATACAGTGTCTATCAATTATGACTATTTTATCTGTCTTACCAACCCAAGTAACTCCCCCTTTTTCCCCTCATGCTGTTTCATTAGCTAGGGTCCTGTGATACATAAATTGAATAATAAAAAAGATAGTTAGCATCCTTACTTTGTCCCTGACAAAATTAAATAAGTTTTCTGACTAGAAAAATAGAGTAAACAAAGAAGATCATTTTTAGAGAAAAACAGACTTTTCTGTGCCATATTCCCCAAACTACAACAAATTTGGGAAACCGTCTAGGGGCAAAAATAACCAAGATGATATTGCAATATTCAAAGAATCCAAATGTGGACTTCAGGAGATAGCCACCTGATTTGTCCCACACTTCTGCTGCTGCATTTGGCCTTGAGAGTAGATGGAAAATCATAGCGGCAAAGTGTGAGAACCTAACTCCTAAGTATGGCTTTGGTTCCTTTATCAGATTCTAACTGAGCACCTACTCTAGGGCATTGGCGGCACGGTGGTGAGCAAGGACAAATACGGCTCCCTGCTATTTTAAAATCACATTGTTTATTTCAGAGATAAATAAACGTGAGTAAGTCAATGGCTGTCTGAAAAAGGATAATGTATTACTATGTAGTTAGGAGGTGATAAAATGAACTGTTAAACACAGCCTTAATTAAACAGAATTTTAGCTGCAGAATGGTGCTTTCTGTATGCTCATTAAAAAAAAAAGACTATTTTGATTTTTTTAAGGTAGAATAAGAAGAAACTGGTATACTTCTAATAAAAAAGTATTGAAATAATAGTTGGCACATCTGGGGCTTGACAAAAGGAATTGATTGCCTTAATATCTGTCTTGCAGTGGAACTGTTAATTAGGGCTCAGGTGGTCATGCCAGATTTACGTCTCTCTGTGAAGGGTTGTTAAAACAAGAATTAGTATAAAGAAAGAGTTTTTTGGTTTCAGCTGTCCTACAAACAGAAATAAAAGTAATTGCCAATTGATAGATTATATAGATGACTCAAGGATCTAGCTTTGTAAAAAATCTATTTTGTTGTAATTTTCTAAGAAGCCATTAGGATGTGTCTTTAAACAGTTTTCTCCTCGAAATGCTAACCTTAGTGAATATGAATAGCATTTTAAGGCTTCACACGGTTAACACAGATATCCTTGCACTTGTTTCTTTTTTGTTGAATTGCTGATTCTACTGCTAATTGTTAGAGTCTTAGGAACATTTTCTTCCCCCTTTCAAGGGAATCCACAGCCAAAGCGTGTTTAGCTCTCAGTATCTTTAGATTAGATGAAATTTGTGCCATGGTGGGCTTTTATTTCTGGAAAGCCAGAAATCTCATATTGGTAAACCTCTTTGGCAGTTTTTATATTTCACTCTCTCTCCTAGTCCATACCTAGTTAAATGTTTTAAAACTAAGTATCGAGGATATTAATGTTTGGAAAACACAGAAGAGGTTCTAGACTCTGTTTGTACTATTAAATGTCTTTGTGACTTTGGTAAAGGGATTCCAATTTGTATTGTATCATAAGGGGGTGGGTATAGAATGTAGGCACCTTCGTGATTCCTTCCAGCTCCAATATTTAATTATAATAGTATTTTCATTAATTTCTTTCATTATCCTTAATGGAGTCACAACCTTGGGAATGTTTTATTCAGGACTCTTAGGGACAAGTGAGAGAAAAATAAACTGAAAACCACAAAGGCTCAGGGCATCTGTGGAGCTAATCAGTCTCAGCAGGAGAGAACCTCTTTCCTGGTAAGGCCCACGGAGGTCTCAGCGGGGACTTTGCTGGAAGGATGGAATGCCCATCTCTGGAGCAGTGGAAGCTTGGATGGAGGGCAGGATACAGAGGTTAAGTCCCCCGAACTGAGGCTGGGGCAGGTGTGGCTCCCCAGAGAAAACCAGCAGGAGAGGGATGGCTGCTGGGGCAGAGTGCTCACCACAGGAGGAGTTGCTTGTATTGTCTGAATCTTGTGATTCAGAGAGGATTTAGAGGGAAATGTCGTGCCTGAGAGAGAGTACACAGGTTAAGGCTGCAACCAGTGCAAACCCAGGCTTTCCAACATCCAGTCTCTAGTTTTCCTAGCTACGCTGCGTCCCCTCCCTTGTTATTACGGGGAGTAAAGATTTGGTTTATGGAAAGGCATTCACATTTTCTACTTTTGTTTCTGGGAATGGAAAAGAATCGAGTGAAAACTTACATTTTTCAAGCAGTAAATAGCAGCAATTTTCCCCCCTCATTTTCAAATAAATTAGCCAGGGATTCAGGTTACCGTGTTATTTTTGTACCAAGATATTTTATTATTTCTTTGGGATGTTAAATATATATATAAAACATAAAATTGTATAAAATAGTTTTACCTACTGTGTTTAGTTTTAGCTTTTAGAAACATTATTTTTAATAGGCCGGAAAGGATGAGAAGGAAGCCCGAGTTTTACATTCACGTTAAATTATTTCTCCTGGCCTCAGAAATCCTCTTTGTTTGTTCAATCATCTTTGATTCCATGAAATTAAAAGACGCTTACTCCTTGGAAGAAAAGTTATGACCAACCTAGATAGCATATTGAAAAGCAGAGACATTACTTTGCCAACAAAGGTCCGTCTAGTCAAGGCTATGGTTTTTCCAGTGGTCATGTATGGATGTGAGAGTTGATTCCTATACTCAAGCTTAAATAGGCATTTGAATGGGTATGTGATTTCTCCAGCTTGGTTATTAACATTTGCTGTATACTGAACGGTATGTTTGTAAAACATTCAACAGGTGACCGCGGGATCTGGTAATCTGGGTGAACCCATCAGACAAGTTGAGGGCCTTTTATTATCTGGCTAAATTCCTAGCTTTGAAGATCTACTGCTGGTAACAGTCACTGGTCACCAATAACTCGTTACAAGAACTTAAGCAGTTCTAAGCCCCTTTGTGAGATTGGCAGGGAGTCAGTGCTGACAGGAAGCTCTGCAGAGAGGGTTGAGGTCTGACACAATTGAAGGGACATGTTCTCCTTCAGGGCAGAAGCTTCCCACACAGAAGACATCCCCATCGCTTTGTCATGAAAAATGAAATAGATGGACTGATTATTTTTAACAGTAGAGAAAGGTTTCTCCCTTCTGCACCTTTAGAAAAAGAAAAATAACCATTAAGCCAATGGAATTGCTTCTCCTTTTATGGTCCTCTAACTTTTTACTTCTTATTTTAATGGAGCACAGTGTTTGACTTTATTCTCTCATGAACACATTGCTCATAAAGGAGAAGGCACAGTAAAATGGGATTTTAGAGTGGATGGTAATAATAAAATTAAGGGCCATCAAAGGCAGACTTAACGGCTGGTACAATTATTGCTATCTCAAACCCCTTTCTGGTTTCTTGTGATTAACTTGCTATTGAAAAAATTTTAAATGCTTTGAAAGTATTAATAAAAGCTGTAGTAATCCTGTCTTGAATAGTTTTTTTCCATCTAATCTCTGAGTGTGCTAATAATGTTCAAACTAGAAAATGCTAGTTTATAACGACAGAGGTCTATTGGCTGTATTCTACGCAGTTGAGATATTATGCTTTATTTTTAGTGATATTTTCAACCCCTTAAAAATTTAAAGTCTTCCCCACCCTGTCTTCACAGGGCGCCCCGTCTCCTCTTGGAGCTGACGTTTTCACATGCTTTGTGTTGTGTCCTCTTCTCCTTTGCCGCCTTCTGGATGTTGAGCCGGCAGGGCCATGGCTCTCGTTCGTGGTCAGCACAGACCCACACCGATTGTCTTGTTAGCCCCACTAACAAATGTGCTATTTAGCATTTGTCAACCAAGAGGAAAGAAGTAGCATGTGTTTTCCCCCAAAATCATCAACACGACATTCTGGTCTTCCTGATTGATTGAGGATCTAGGATGTTTTCCTGAGAAGAGAGAGCTTTGCCTAACACCATGCTGATTGTTGAAGTTTGTAAAAATCTCCCCCTTCTCGGTGCTATAATAACTCCTTGTTCTAATATTTCCAGAGGCTCTTCTGCCAGCTGACGGATTTTGTACATTCACATCCCGTCTCCACCAGTGCATGTTCTTACTAAACAGAGATCAATTCAGTGGTTGACAAGTTGTATCTTTCTTTTTTATTTAATGGCATGAAACCATAATAAGAGTCTTGAAACAGTCATTGTCAATGCAATGCAAAGTTAAAACTTACTTGAAAATGTAAAAATCTTCCTATCAAGAAAATAATAGCATCAATAAAACCCAGAAACAATTGAAAATGCATGAGGCAGATGCTTTGTAAATTTTTTCTAACTCTCCCACTGGGATACGAAGAAAATTGCCTTTAAAAAAAGAATCCCATGACACTGTCTTTTGTAATTAGAGCTATTAAGTCAAAATGATAAATAACCATTCAGTGACATACCATAAAAGAAAATAGCTCTTTGCCCTGTTTTCTCCTGAATAGCAAGGTATCTGAGAGCAACCAGCATGGAAGTTGGGCTCTTTTTAACCCTGAGGGTTACTTAGAATTTAGGAAATTAGAAAGGCAAGATGATTTTCTTTTTCCTCCTTCTACATGATCGTGTCCATTAAGAGAGTAAATGGAACTGATTTGCCAAGGAGGTGAAGAATGGTAATAACCACAGCAGAGTGTGCGTGCGAGTGCAAGGTTTAGAGGCCTTTGTTTTTAAAAATGCACTGCAGAAACTCTTCAGTGAAGGAAGGTAATGTTTATAAGGCTCAGTAGACAAAGGTATTTATCACTCCAATGGGAGCTTGTTCTTGTTTTAGGGAACCAGATACCGGAAGGGGGAACTGAGCACTGATGCTCTCTGGTCTCATGTGGTCCAGGACAATGATTTTACACCATTCAGATTCTTAGCTGTTATTGTCTGTGTCTTATAAACGTGGCCAAACCTTGGGAAACCGTTTCCTGCGGTTTGGAGCAGAGAGTTGGGTGGAAGGTGGGACAGACATAAAGTGGGGACTCCACAGTTTTCTGTTTGAGCATGGAAAGCTGGCTGCCAGCACTACAGCTCCTGGGAACATGTTTTCTTTGAGCAAACTAGATGAGTGTAATGAGTGTACCCTGTGCATAAATTCAATATTCATTCTACACACAAGGTCAAATGAAAGTTAATGACCATTTGCACACCAGAGATCTGAAACCCACATTTTATTTCTTTCTCATAATGACTAAAAAGGATAGCAATTTATATTTAAATTGATTTAAATTTCAAAGCATAAACACAGAGGTCTCCATGGTACCCTTTTTTAGCAGTGAAACTTCCTGGTAGGGCTCAACTTTCATAAAAAATTCAGTCCCATCCCATGCAGGCTCCCCAGTGTGGACCATTTTTTTGTTTTCTGTGGAGCAGCCCTGTTCCCACCCTGCTGGGTTAGCAACACCAAATTAGAGCCCAGCAATGCAATCAGAACCACTTTCTTTAATGATTTAGGTTTTGCATTTGTTGAGTTAATTAGCTGATGGAGGCAACTAATGGGTGTCTTTAATACACTGTTGATGGGGTGGCTTCTCTAGAGCCTGCCGGCTCCTTTGTTCTTGGTCTTCTGGGGTTTCGGAACTGCTTCCCAGAAGAACATATGATATATGCCACCCTGAGTCTGGAGGCCAGCCTGGGAGGCTAGTATGCTAATTACCAAGTGCCCCAGAAGGACGAGCATCCACTTAAAACCCTGTATCTGACTAATTCTGTGTGTTTGAATGAAGTTTTACATGGAGGGGGTCGAGGTGCATGGGTAAGGAGGGTGGGGAGAGTGACCTGTGATCCGTTTTTACAGTTAAAAATGCTGTGATTGCTTCTCTGTATACACCCAAGCTACAAAAGAAAAGCAGTTGGTAGGTGTTTTAAAATATTAGAATAGTTAAGGAAATATTACAAGAACAAGATGATGGGATAATTAAATGGGAAGGTATATTAATGGCTAAAATGGTGTCTTATGAACTAAAATATTCCTTAAGTAGAGGAATCCTTGTTGTATGCTGTTCTTACAAAGTTATGAAATTCTGTGGTCTGGTGAACACAGTCAGCTACCAAAATCTGGCAGTCTTGGACATGCAGTCAGAAAATCTGGGCTGTGTTCACTCTGGCAAGTCACTGGCTCCCCTCAGCCTCAGGTTCTTCTTCTTCTTCTTCTTTTTTTTTTAAATAAAAGGAAGAGGCTGGGTTTGGTTGATGCCGGAGGGCCATGCTGAGTCTGCAGGTCATGCCCTCAGGGCCAAGTATTAGGTGGTATTCTTTGCTGTCTGTTTAGGCAGAATGTAAGAATAATAACTGCTGATAACTTAGTATCTTTTCCAAACATTTTTTCATTTTTTGCTTAGTAAAGATCTGCAGATGGGCCCCTCCCCCACCTTTTTCAGGGAACATTTTCTGCTCTCATTTGTATTGACAAGTAAGCACACTCGAGGGAAATCTTTGTCTTGGCCACATGACCCAGCTATTGTCCATCATTCGTCACATTAAAAATCTAATTGTATAAACAGCCATGAAAATGGAGCTGTTTTCAGTAAAACTGAAAATGACAGGCACAGTGTGTGTAAATATAAGTTAAATAATGTGCCATAGTATGTAATGCAAAGTACACAATTTGATTCAACTGAATTATATTAGAAAAAGTGAGCCAGTTATGATAAAAGTGAAATTTATGTCACATACTGTTCTTTCTGCTTAATGTGACACATAAGTGCTTAACATCTGACGATTTCTTAATCAGACATTGTCTTTGTAAGTGGACAAATTGTGGTTCTAGTCACTTGCAATTTTCAGATAGTTATAAAAATATTGCATTTTAATACTACAGTGATATCTGTTTTTGGAATGAGATTGATGATAAAAATTTTGGAGACAATGAAGACTTCTCTTTACAACTTCAGTGATACATTTTGACATTAGTCTTTTTGGTTGGAGATGAGGAAACAGATGGATAGATTATTTTTTTAAATAATTTTAGGTTTCCTTCTGAATGATTGCATCAGAATTCCTACTTAACTAAATAAAATTTTGATTTTCTAAAGTTCCTTAAGTTGAGTTGGACAACTGCCCAACTTTACAATGTTTCTTGACCTGAGTGGAAATTTTGTCATGTGAATGGTAACAGAATTAAAAGCTTTCATGCATTGGCAGTAAAGCCTTTGTAAACGAAGAGAAGTACTACCAAGCTTTATTTAGTGGGCAGACTCAGGAATAAGCAAATACTCCTACTGAAGTTTCTATACTGAACTTACCAGAAAGACCTTTGGGTCAGGGAGGGAGGGCCCACTAGTTTAAAGAGGAAGTGAATTTAACCTTGGCTGTAAGTGAGTGCACATGATCCACAGCCACATCCTGATAAGTTGTGGGCAGGACCCCAAGTTGACAGGACTAAAGGGATTGTCTGCTTCTCCTTTTGCCAAAAGGGGACTAACTTCTGTGTGTTGCAAATGCAGATACAGAATAGAAACAAAGCATTTGCTTTAAGACCTATTAAAATTAATGGAGAAAGTTTATATCTTATCGTATTATTGTTTTCTGGTAGAAAAATGTGAGAAATTTGAGATTGAGGTTATCTTTATACCATTAGAAACAGTTGGAAGCTTTTAGAAATGGTGCCCATTTTTCTTCCACTCTAGCTGAAATAGAAGAGCATGACAGATATGATTGCCATCTTAGTTCTTATGTTTCTGTTTTCTTCATTTCGATTTTTAGTTTTGTTTTCATATGTTTAGAAGGCCCATTTCCATATCCTAGTTCTGAAGGTAGAGCGAGGTAAAGGTTCTTTTCTTCGGCCTGAGGGAGGCCTTATAGAGCAAACACAAATTTATCAAATAGTAGTAAGAAAACAAATTTCCACCTTCAGGTAGGGGGAAGTAGCAGGGATTAGAGGTCATCCATAGGCCCTGGCTGGAACCCTCTCTTGCTACAGTGGAGGAAGCTAAGGGTGTTGTCCCAGCACCCTGCTGCCCTAGGGAATGTCTTTCCACCTTGTCTGGTCAGGGGAGGAGCAGATTTCATGCTCTGCTCTCATGGTGTTAGAGCAGCACCTAGGCTGTATAGGCTTGGTCACTGGGCACCTTGGACCCTTCAGTTATCTCAGAGTCATCACTGAAACTAATTACTGGTGTGGAATTCAGGCTTATCGTTTGTACCCGAATCCAAGTTGTTGAAGCTGCTTCATTTTGCTAGTAACATTAGGCCTACTTAAGTCAACTAATTTCAGGGTTAACCTTGTAATCAAGTGGACAGTTTCATCAAAAGATTACCTTTATATGAGTGGTTCAGGTCCTTCCAAGGGAGTTTTCCTGGGGGCCTGCTTTAGTGCAGTTATTCATTACCTTGATACTTCAAGAAGAAAGTCAGACCAATAAAACAGCCTGTAGTTTCTATCAATTGTATATGACAAAGCAAAATACATAGACTTTGATTTGAGAGGAGAGATGGCTGGCTGAGTGCCGTCAGCGTGGATGTGGAAAGGAGTCTGGCTATCAGCCAGCGCTAGTGCTGTATCAAGACTTTTTTCTTTCCACATATATCTTGGCTAGGTTTTCTTGTAATCTTATGAGATTAGTTTAGGAACCATTAGAGCACTTATACTAATACTCAAAAATGGCAACAGATTGTCAGAATTATTCACTGTGGTGAAATGTAGATGGGAAATGCTTTCTTCTTCGTTTTCATCAGCTGTGCTGTATGGTCTTACCTAGTGCCAGTGAGCTTCTAGATCTTACCTGTTTCTGATTCAAACTTTCTTTGTGGTGAGCGATCTGTTCAGGATGTTGGTCCTGCCTGAGTCTGGTTTAAATCTCCCTTCTTGGGCCACTTAGTTTCTGGCATGAGAGGGTCCTGTGGTGGCGTGGGCTCCTCTGATCTCTGAAGCAGTGCCCCTGCCAGTGCTGCAGGCTTGGTGGATCTGCAGGGGGCCTCTGCTTGCTGTGGTATCTGCAGCGGCAGTTAGGGGCCCAGGGCGGCTGGCTCTGTGTCTGGACCTTCCTTGGGCCTCTGGCCCCATACTGCCTCTTGCTGGAGCTGTAACCCCCACTGCTTCCCTGCTACAGGCTCCAGGCAGCCCCTGGATGAGGGCACTTCCACTGCCAGCCCCTCTTCCTGGGCCACAGAGGTACTTCTGAGTCCTTTCAGACTTCCCAGCCAGGGAAGGAAGAGCAGCTCAGAAAAGTAAGCCCTACCCCTTGTCTGCTCCAAGCCTTACGGTGCTCACAGATGATCCCCTGTGAGTGTGCTGGCCCTGGGTGGGGCTGGGGTAGGGTTCAAGGCCGTCTCCCACCGTGTAGGTGTGCTAACCAGCACTCCCATCCTTAGCGTCCCCTCAATCATCCACCCACCCAAGCCTCAGAGCCAAGCCCACCGGGGAGCTCAGGCCCACTGTTCTGACCTGTTTCTGCTTCCTCTTTCTGCTGCCCCATCCCGTGATCCACTTGTAGCAACACAGAGATGAGCTTGACCTTTTCTTACCCATTACTTCCTGACTGTCTCCTTGAGGGAGATAAACCTGTGGCTTAGCTATCCCAGGAGAGAGAGCTCTGCAATCTAAGACTTTTAGAGTGGGTTCTTGATGTGCAGAGGAGAATGACATTCTTTACCGTGTTTGCCCTTTCAAGCCTGTTGTCTTGTTGCAAAATTCTTTGGGTGTCAGGATGCAAATATGATTGGCTTCATCTTTATGCTCCTTATCTTCTGCTCTCCCCAGGCTGTATGAGGGTCTGATTAGGGAGAAGATTCCATCCAGAGATGAAAATGGAAAAGAAAAAAGCACATTACATGCTTTGTAGCTTAATTACCCTTGATTAAGCACTTGACTGCCATCCTTTTTTCCACACACCTACCCTGTGGGGTTGTGGCTCTGATCACCCCCTTCTGTAGGTAATGAAGTTTAAGATTGGTGAGTTGATGTGACTTGACAAAGGTCATATACTAGAAATAGTGTAGAAATGATGCCATATTTTCTCCCATATTTGTAATAAAAGGACATTTAAAAAAAATCCAGTGGGATAGAGTTCATTGAAGGTTAAGGAAAGTTTTCAGATATTTCCTAGCCGTCTCTTGGCCTATCTGCTCCCTCCCACCCCCACAATGATTGAGTGAGTGGACCATTTGGTGTCTTTGCTTGTATCAGTATTTACAAACATAAGGACTTTGAGGGGATTCTTGGCGGTTCCTCTGCATGTTTTAGAATTTCGCTGTAATGTCAAGGGAAGATTCAGCAGTATAATTGCTGACAATTCAGGAACAACAACAACAGAAAAATAGCATCATGTGAGAAGTGTTTTAATGTAAATAAACCTTGTTTTTGGAATGTAGACTCCTTGCCTACTATAAAACCTTAGTTAACAAGACTCTCTGTGTAGATCTGACCTGTTATGTTTTCTGGTTTACAGTCCTTGAGGCAAAATTTCGTAGCTGTGAAAAGCAATTTAAGAGACTCAAGTTCAGTTCTGGCTGAGTCCCTTACTGTGAAGTAGTGGCTCCCAGACATTTGTTTTCTTATTCTGTGAAATGGAGCAAAGGGCATATGCCTCTGAGGCTTCTGGAGGTAGGAGAGAGTTAGACAGCAGAAAGCATGAAGCTGGCATGTAGTTAGGCTTAGAAATAATTTTCTCTTATTTTTGGCTGCACCTTGCGGCACATGGGAACTTAGTTCCCCAACCAGGAATCAAACCTGTGCTGCCTGCAGTGAAAGTGCGGAGTCGACCTCTGGACAACCAGGGAAGTCCCAGATATCATTTTGTTTTACTCCCTGAGATAAATATTTTAAAAACTTTACAATTCTTGGGTGAAACTATACAGAGTAGTGGGATCTTTTTAAATAAATGAACATCTTAAGGTGTCTGAGCATCACTGCTGCTCAAATCTTTGGTCACAGGATTAGCCTGAACCTGTCCTGGCACCAGAACACAATTCTTGCAAGGTGTTTTAAAAATGAAAGCCCTTCTGTCTCCCAAGAAAAATGGTGAAGAAAAATGTTTCTAAGCTTAACTCGACTGTTTGTCATTGAGGTTTTATTTTAGTTGAATTGTATATAATCCATCTTCGCATTAAAAGGAAACTTGTTTATTTCTAGTACATTTCTTCACAAGAAGGACAACCGAACAGGCTGCTGGGCTCAGGTACTGATGAATTCTTTATTACTCTCATCAATGGAGCAAATATTTATGCTCTAATTAAAGGGTACACTTTGCTCTGGTGACATTACCATTTTTCTCTATTGAATAACTTTTCCGTTGGCTGGACATTAATGTATTAAATGTGACTCCAAAGAAAACACCTAGTAGGTAAAAACCTGTTAAGAAGTGGAGGAAAGAAAGTTTGGAGGGTCAAGTCTACTGCAAGGCAAAGGCACAAGAGTTGAAATGGAATCCTCTCTGCTGGGGGCAGGGATAAATCACACCATCAGTCAGGAGATAGGGAAACAGCCCAGAGTCTGTCTCGCCATGGCTTGAGCTGTCTCCAGGCAATTGTGCAGAGTGTGGAGTACCTGATGAAGCAGATGACAGGTTTTCACCTACCTCTGGTTTTAGCCTCTGCACTGTAGATTTATCATGTTGTCCGAGTGCTGTGGATTCCCACTTATCAGCACACCCGTAGTCAAATGTTGGTAAAAGTAAAACATTAGTATTGAGCTCCGTGTGTGCTGTTGTGTTCCGTAAGTGGCAAGAGGCAGGAGTCTTCAGGGATGGCAGCGTGACAGGACCAGGCTGGCGATCTGGAAGTGGAGCAGCTGAGTGGAGAATGGATGGAGACAGGGGCTGGCTCGGAGGCTGGGCAATACTGGCAGAAAGGTGAGAGGTGGCATGGTCATAAGCTATGACAGTGGCAGGGAGCAAGAGGGACAGAAACGTTTCAGAGGTAAAAGTCACAGGATCTAGTGAGAGACGGATGTGAGGGCTGAGGGAAAGAAGAACACGAAGGCTCCTGGTGGTGATCTGAACTAAAGTACAGACCCCAGGAGGAGGGAGAGGCCTGTAAGACATGCTGTGTGTGATGCATGTGATTTCAGACCTCCATGTCCTCCCATTGCATTAAATTGATGCTCTTTCTTGAGGGCAGAGGTGATGCCGCTGCACATGCCATAGCAGCTTGTATGGAGCAGACATGTGATGGTCTCTGAAATGAGCATCCTCAGCACGTAACTGGAGATGTGGGCCTGGCACTCAGGGAAGAGGGCAGAGATGGAGACACAGATTTGGGAATAACCCGCATAATGGGGAAAGTTGAAACCATAGGAACAGATAATATCACTGAGGAGAGAGGAAAGAGAGCCTGCAGGAAACTTGCATTTTTTTAGAGGGTTCAACCTGATAAGGACTCAGAAAAGAGAGTTTTAAACAGTCTCAAGTTCAGCTGACAGGCTGAATAGATTGAGATGGAGAGAGTAGTTATTGGTCAGCTTTCAAAGAAAAGGTTGAATGGCACTGGATGGACCAGATTATAATATTGTGGCATGGTGGGATTGTAAATTGGTGCAGTTACTATGGAAACAATATGGAGAGTCCTCAAAAAATTGAAAATACAACTATTGTGTGATCCAGCAATTCCACCTCAGGGGATATATCCAAAAGAAATGAAAACACTAACTTGAAAAGGTATTTGCACCCGTTTCATAGCAGCATTATCTACAGCAGCCAAGACATGGAAACAGCCTGAGTGTCCACTGATGGACAAATGGATATAGAAAAACAAAACTCATCAGTTCAGTTCAGTTCAGTCGCTCAGTCGTGTCCGACTCTTTGCGACCCCATGAATCGCAGCACGCCAGGCCTCCCTGTCCATCACCAACTCCCGGAGTTCACCCAGACTCACGTCCATCAAGTCAGTGATGCCATCCAGCCATCTCATCCTCTGTCGTCCCCTTCTCCTCTTGCCCCCAATCCCTCCCAGCATCAGAGTCTTTTCCAATGAGTCAACTCTTCACATGAGGTGGCCAAAGTACTGGAGTTTCAGCTTCAGCATCATTCCTTCCAAAGAAATCCCAGGACTGATCTCCTTCAGAATGGACTGGTTGGATCTCCTTGCAGTCCAAGGGATTCTCAAGAGTCTTCTCCAACACCACAGTTTAAAAGCATCAATTCTTTGGCGCTCAGCCTTCTTCACGGTCCAACTCTCACATCCATACATGACCACAGGAAAAACCATAGCCTTGACTAGACAGACCTTTGTTGGCAAAGTAATGTCTCTGCTTTTGAATATGCTATCTAGGTTGGTCATAACTTTCCTTCCAAGGAGTAAGGAAAAACCAAACTCATAGGAAAAGAGATGAGATTTGTGGTTACCAGAGGCACAGAGCTGGGGAAGGGGGAGATGGAGGAAGGTGGTCAAAAGATACAAACTTGCAGTTATAAGAGGGCAATGAGTACTGGGGTGTAACGCACAACACAGTAACTATAGCTAGCACTGCTCTATGGTGCATACAGAGTAAATCCTAAGAATATTCTTCACAATGAAAATTTTTTCCTTTTTTCTTTTTTTATTATTGTATCTGTAAGAGAAGATGGATGTTAGCTGAACCGACTGTAGTAATCACTTCTGTACATGTTAAACTTATACAGAGATGTATGTCAATTATTATTCAATAAAACTGGAAAAAAGAATACATAAAACTTTAAAGAGTCAAAAGAATATTAAAAATACTACATGACATGACTCAATGGTGAATGCTGACCACTATTTTTCAAATTTCACTACTAAAAACATATATAATGGTGAGTTAAGGCTTGTAACTGCTTTTCCCCTTACTTTTTTAAATATTAGAAAAGATCTGAGCATTTGGGAGCACTTGTGGGATATATGTAGATAACATGGCCTTCACTGGTGGCTCAGATAATAAACAATCCGCCTGCAATCCAGGAGACCTTGGTTCAATCCCTGGGTCGAGAAGATCCCCTGGAGAAGGGAATGGCAGCCCACTCCAGTATTCTTGTCTGGGATATCCCATGGACAGAGGAGCCTGGCAGGTGACAGCCCATGGGTTCGCAAAGAGTTGGACAGAACTGAGTGACTGAATGAATATGCTCTGCCAGCATGTCTTGCTGGTAGCTCATTTCCATGCCTTCTCACAGGGCTGCTCTCCTTGTTGGATGTGGATAGAGTCTTGTTGAGGAGGCTCCTAAAATAAATACTACGACCTTTTTCCAGGAAATGGCACCAAAAACATAGCTGGTTATTCGGATAATGAGAAACAGGGTTCTGCCTCCCATGGCTGGGAATACCTTCTGTGTTTTCCTAACATATTTATGTCCACAACCCGCAGGACATTCAGAGGAGCCTGACCTGGCACACATCTAATTCCAGGTTTTTGAGAAATACTGAACTTTACTAGTTGCAGTACATTTTGACTTTTAAGTTTTTTCCTATTCTTTCCACTGTATTCTGTTCTATTTCATTAAAAAAGAAATGGAAAGAAGTCCTGGTCAGGAAACACATGAATGAATTTGCAGTTTGACTTGCTGTTACTGCTCTGTGCTTGACTGAGGGTGACTTGAACTGCCACAGACACAACATTTTATACAGGAGGATTGTATAAAATGAGAATGTTTTTACCTGCCCAACTCTGTAGGTTTTTTGAACATCAGATGAGACCCTTTGTGAAAGAGCTTTCCCTCTGTAAAACTACTGCACAGGTAAAGGGTGACATTTTTGGCAAAACTTTAATTCTTGGCAAAGTACTCAATGAATTACTTTTCTTAACTCTATTTGCTAATTTCTCACATTGAAACACTGAATTTCTGTCTGTAATACGATTTTGGTTGATCTGTAAATTAAAAAAACAGTCTGGTTGATTTTTAAAGAGCGCTCTCAACTATAGTCACTTAGTACATTAGAGTCATTGTATTTAATGACCTGTTGGTTTGGCTTTGACTTTTACAACACTGATCAGGAATTAAGTAAATGTCATTCTGAAAGAGCATCAATCCCCTTTGTGTTTCAATAACAGTTTTAACAGAGTTGTTAGGAGAGTTTTCTTAGCAACCATCTCAGTTAAGTCATGGGGAGAGAGAACCTCTTGTCCCCAAGGCAGCAAGACGGTGACAGTCAGGAGAACCCTGGCATCCTCAGAGGCTGTCACCAGTAACCCCTCTTGAATTGCTCTTGGCTAACCTCAGATATGCAGATGACACCACCCTTATGGCAGACAGTGAAGAAGAACTAAAGAGCCTCTTGAAGAAAGTGAAAGAGGAGAGTGAAAAAATTGGCTTAAAGCTCAACATTCAGAAAATTAAGATCATGGCATCTGGTCCCATCACTTCATGGCAAATAGATGGGGAAATAGTGGAAACAGGGGTTGACTTTATTTTTTGGGGCTCCAATATCACTGCAGATGGCGATTGCAGCCATGAAATTGAAAGACACTTACTCCTTGGAAGGAAAGTTATGACCAACCTAGACAGCATATTAAAAAGCAGAGACATTTCTTTGTCAACAAAGGCCCATATAGTCAAGGCTATGGTTTTTCCAGTAGTCATGTATGGATGTTAGAGTTGGAGTATAAAGAAAGCTGAGCACCGAAAAATTGATGCTTTTGAACTGTGGTGTTGGAGAAGACTCTTGATACTCCCTTGGACTACAAGGAGATCCAACCAGTCCATCCTAAAGGAGATCAGTTCTCGGTGTTCCTTGGAAGGACTGATGTTGAAGCTGAAACTCCAAACCTTTGGCCACCTGATGTGATGAGCTGACTCATTTGAAAAGACCCTGATGCTGGGAAAGACTGAGGGCAGGAGAAGGGGACGACAGAGGATGAGATGGTTGGATGGTATCACGGACTCAATGGACATCAGTTTGGGTGAACTCCGGGAGTTGGTGATAGACAGGGAGGCCTGGCGTGCTGCAGTTCATGGGGTCGCAAAGAGTTGGACACGACTGAGCAACTGAACTGAACTGAACTTACAAAGAGATACAATTAAACTCACATAACTCGTATGTGAGTTAGAGCTAATTAATCCACATATATTCTTAGTTCTCTTGCAGGCTCTCTCTTTACCATTTGCAGTGTATGCTTCAGGTCTTGTACTGTGACTTTTGTTGTGGTAAGTTATTTTCAAAGGCCTTTTCTGGCTCTTGGACTCTGTGTGTTGAGAACTCTTGGACTCCGTGTGTTGAGAGATAAGGGGATGGTTTGTGTTGGCAGAGAGCAAGGCTTCGCGCCTCCCTTGGTCCCAGAAGCTGTCATTCCTGTATCTTTGTGCCATGGGAGGGAACTGTCCAGAATCAATATTTGCAGAGGAAAATTTCCTCCAGCAGATTCTTATTCTGATCAGATAAAAGAATTCAGCTCAAAATCCAAGTAACTGCTTCCTCCTTGTTCTACCAGATGAGCCACACTCTGAGGAGGCATGGAGAGAGAAAGTGCCTCCACGTAGTCATAGACATTGATCTTCACATTAAAGCATCAATAAGGCATTCTCTTTTAGGTGTCGTCCATGAGACTTCATGGGGTGATTATAAATCCTCAGAAGGCCGTGATAAATAAGGTGGTTTTTTTTTCTCAAGTGGTATACGTGAGCCACTAGCTAAAAATGCATTCTTAGAATCATATTTTTTTCAGTATTTCCAATAAAATACTGTTGTGTGTAGTAAGGGACCACACTGTTTTCTTCATTATCGGGGTGCTGAGGTTGAGTCCAGTAGCACTTTGAGCGTCTCTTCTTTACCCATGTTGTGATCAGTTACTAAGTTACCTTTGTGACATGCCTTTAACATACTTGTGTTTCTAATTCTCTCTCTGTTAACCACATGTAACCCTGGGCAACACATTTTGAGATCTTCAATATGTGATGAGAAATGTCACATTGTTGTTGAGGAAAAGCTAGAAATACAGGACTGAATTCTTATCCCAAGTATGCGTTTTTTGGTTATCTTCTCTTTGTTTCGTTCTAGTTGTATGTACTAAGAATTATGTCTAAATTTCAAAAATAGTGTGAACTCTCAATCATGAAATTGTAATTCACCATCCTGCATGTTGTCTGAATGTTGAGTTTTAAGCCAACTTTTTCACTCTCCTCTTTCACTTTCATCAAGAGGCTCTTTAGTTCCTCTTCACTTTCTGCCATAAGGGTTGTGTCATCTGCATATCTGAGGTTATTGATATTTCTCCCGGCAATCTTGATTCCAGCTTGTGCTTCATCCAGCCCAGCATTTCTCATGATGTACTCTGCATATAAGTTAAATAAACAGGGTGACAATATACAGCCTTGATGTACTCCTTTCCTTGTTTGGAACCAGTCTGTTGTTTCATGTCCAGTTCTAACTGTTGCTTCCCGACCTGCATACAGATTTCTCAAGAAGCAGGTCAGGTGGTCTGGTATTCCCATCTCTTTCAGAATTTTCCACAGTTTATTGTGATCCACACAGCCAAAGGCTTTGGCATAGTCAATAAAGCAAAAGTAGATGTTTTTCTGGAACTCTGTTGCTTTTTTGATGATCCAACAGATGTTGGCACTTTGATCTCTGGTTCCTCTGCCTTTTCTAAATCCAGCTTGAACATTTGGAAGTTCACGGTTCATGTACTGTTGAAGCCTGGCTTGGAGAATTTTGAGCATCACTTTACTAGCATGTGAGATGAGTGCAGTTATGCGGTAGTTTGAGCATTCTTTGGCATTGCCTTTCTTTGGGATTGGAATGAAAACTGACCTTTTCCAGTCCTGTGACCACTGCTGAGTTTTCCAAACTTGATGGCATATTGAGTGCAGTACTTTCACAGCATCATCTTTTAGGATTTGAAAAAGCTCAACTGGAATTCCATCACCTGCACTATCTTTGTTCGTAGTGATGCTTCCTAAGGCCCACTTGACTTCACATTCCAGGATGTCTGGTTCTAGGTGAGTGATCACACCATTGTGGTTATCTGGGTCATGAAGATCTTTTTTGTATAGTTTTGTGTATTTTTGCCACCTCTTCTTAATATCTTCTGCTTCTGTTAGGTCCATACCATTTCTGTTTTTTATTGTGCCCATCTTTGCGTGAAATGTTCCCTTACTATGTCTGATTTTCTTGAAGAGATCTCTAGACTTTCCTATTCTATTGTTTTTCTTTATGTCTTTATATTATTGATCACTGAGGAAGGCTTTCTTATCTCTCCTTGCTGTTCTGTGGAACTCTGCATTCAAATGGGTATATCTTTCCTTTTCTCCTTTGCCTTTAGCTTCTCTTCTTTTCTCAACTCTTTGTAAGGCCTCCTTAGACAACCATTTTGCCTTTTTGAATTTCATTTTCTTGGGGATAGTCTTGATCACTGCCTCCTGTACAGTGTCACGAACCTCTGGCCATAGTTCTTCAGGTACTCTATCAGATCTAATTCTTTGAATCTATTTGTCACTTCTACTGTGTAATCCTAAGGGATTTGATTTAGGTCACACCTTAATGGTCTAGTAGTTTTCCCTACTTTCTTCAATTTAAGAAAGTGAAAGAGGAGAGTGAAAAAGTTGGGTTAAAACTCAACATTCAGAAAACTAAGATCATGGCATCTGGTGCCATCATTTTGTGGCAAATACATGGTGAAACAGTGGAAAAGGTGACAGACTTTATTTTTGGGGGCTCCAGAAACACTGCAGATGGTGACTGCAGCCATGAAATTAAAAGATGCTAGCTCCTTGAAAGAAAAGTTATGACCAGCCTAGACAGCATATTTAAAAGCAGAGACATTACTTTTCCAGCATACATCCATATAGTCAAAGGTATGGTTTTTCCAGTAGTCATGTATGGATGGATGTGAGAGTTGAACTATAAAGAAAGTTAAGTGCTGAAGAATTGATGCTTTTGAACTGTGGTGTTGGAGAAGACTCTTGAGAGTCCCTTGGATAGCAAGGAGATCCAACCAGTCCATCCTAAAGGAGATCAGTCCTGAACATTCATTGGAAGGACTGATGCTAAAGCTGAAACTCCAATCTTTTGGCCACCTGATACAAAGAACTGACTCACTGGAAAAGACCCTGATGCTGGGAAAGATTGAAGGCAGGACAAGAAGGGCGTGACAGAGGATGAGATGGCTGGATGGCATCACCGACTCTATGGACGTGAATTTGAGTAAGCTCTGGGAGTTGGTGATGGACAGGGAGGCCTGGCATGCTTCAGTCCATGGGGTCACAAAGAGTTGCACACGACTGAGCGACTGAACTGACTGACTGATCCTGCATGTTGTATGATGTATTTATAATAAGATGAAAAAAAGAAATGCACAGAAATCAGAACATTGTTGTTTTAAAAACAAAAACACGCATGTAATGGGCCAAAATACTCCAAAATTTAATTTTCTTTATTTTCATCAGAACTAAAACTTTAAAGAGCAAAAATTCAAATAAAACATAAATTAAGTGCCAAGGTATAGTGAGTACTTAATGCAGGCATAGTTGTTCCCTGTCGGCATATTATTGACTTGCCCTCTAGGAACACTGTTCCTCATTATAGGATGAAGAAAGGCTTCTTACAGTATTTCAGATAGTTTACTTATTTCTACAACCCACTGCATTTTTAAGTGGACTTGTAGATGTTATTTTGTATTTTATTTTTCCCTTTTCATTTATGTCTCTAGTTTTTCAGAGAAAACACTAGTGTTTTTCTTTATTCTTAAATTTCCTCCTAATTGGGCAACAGTAGCAACAGAGGGCCCGCTTTGAACAAGCATGAATGGAACTTTTTGCTGAAAGCAGAAGAAAAGCTTCTGTCAACTTCTGTTGTTCCTGCCTTGCTTTTTAATGCTCAGCTGGTCGGAGTTATCCTGGTTTTCCATGGAGTTTAAGAGAAGACTTTCCCTCCCTTCTTTTTTCGTAAATGGCTATGTAAGACATAGCTTATGTATATAGGTGTAGTCAATTTGTGCCTTTTTGGTCACTTGGGGAGAAATTGTTCATCTCAGTTAGTTTTTACAGCACTCACACTGTGTGTGCAGCATTTAGGTGAGAGCCATGGTGAGTGCCACACAGTGGGCATAAGAGACACATAAAAGCAAAAGGTACATGAAATAATATTCAGTGGGCGACCTCACTGTCAGTAGGTTGCTGTGTTTGGGGCCTGCTGTTGACGGAGAAGGCAAAAAGAATAAGTGGTACAGTCGGCACAAGCAATGACTTATTCTACTTGGGTATCATTCTGGATTGCCTTTTCTCACTAATTTCCCTACCACCCACCCCCGCCCCCCCTCCCATGCCGTTCCTTGCCTCTCCTATTCAGTTCATTGGCAAATTATGTCTCAGAAACACAGCTCAGATTCTCCCTGTCGCTTCAGCTCATCTGCCCCACCTCCCCCGACCCCAGTCTGTGCTATGGTCATTTCTAGCCCAGATGGTAAGCCATGGTCACTTAACTGGGCTCCCTCCTTCCTGTCTTGCTTCTCCTAAGTCTGGTCTCCTCAAAGCAGGTAAACAGAACTTTTGAAAATAGACATCACATCATGCAGTTCCCAATTTAAAATTCCTTAGCCAGGCTTCAGCAATATGTGAACCGTGAACTTCCAGATGTTCAAGCTCTTTTAGAAAAGGCAGAGGAAATAGAGATCAAATTGCCAATATCCGCTGGATCATCGAAAAAGCAACAGAGTTCCAGAAAAAAACATCTATTTCTGCTTTATTGACTATGCCAAAGCCTTTGACTGTGTGGATCACAATAAACTGTGGAAAATTCTTCAAGAGATGGGAATCCCAGACCACCTGACCTGCCTCTTGAGAAACCTGTATACAGGTGAGGAAGCAACAGTTAGAACTGGACATGGAACAACAGACTGGTTCCAAATAGGAAAAGGAGTACGTCAAGGCTGTATATTGTCACCCTGCTTATTTAACTTCTATGCAGAGTACATCATGAGAACCACTGGGCTGGAGGAAGCACAAGCTGGAATCAAGATTGCTGGGAGAAATATCAATAACCTCAGATATGCAGATGACACCACCCTTATGGCAGAAAGTGAAGAGGATCTAAAAAGCCTCTTGATGAAAGTAAAAGAAGAGAGTGAAAAAATTGACTTAAAGCTCAACATTCAGAAAACTAAGATTATGGCATCCAGTCCTATCACTTCATGGCAAATAGATGGGGAAACAGTGGAAACAGTAGCTGACAAAATCACTGTGGATGGTGATTGCAGCCATGAAATTAAAGGATGCTTGCTCCTTGGAAGGAAAGTTATGAGCAACCTAGATAGCATATTAAGAAGCAGAGACATTACTTTGCCAACGAAGGTCCATCTAGTCAAGGCTATGGTTTTTCCAGTGGTCATGTATGGATATGAGAGTTGGACTATAAAGAAGCTGAGCACCGAAGAATTGATGCTTTTGAACTGTGGTGTTGGAGAAGACTCTTGAGAGTCCCTTGGACTGCAAGGAGATCCAACCAGTCCATTCTAAGGAGATCAGTCCTGGGTGTTCATTGGAGGGACTGGTGTTGAAGTTGAAACTCCAGTACTTTGGCTACCTGACGCAGAGAGCTGACTCATTGGAAGAGACCCTGACGCTGGGAAAGATTGAGGGCAGGAGGAGAAGGGGACGACAGAGGATGAAATGGTTGGATGGCATCACCAACTCAATGGACATGAGTTTGGGTGAACTCTGGGAGTTGGTGATGGACAGGAAGGCCTGGCGTGCTTCAGTTCATGGGGTCGCAAAGAGTCAGACGCGACTGAGCGATTGAACTGAACTGAACTGAGTGCCCCCCTGCCCTCCACCCCGTGTTCTAACTAGCATCCACATTGTGTTCCATGCTTTCTCCAGGCCTGTCTTGCATCACTGTCACCCGCCATGTGTCTCGACCCCTGGTCTCAGCACAAGTATCACTGCTTCTAAGAAGCTGCCTGCCTGGCCTGCTCTCCACAGTGACCTTCCTCAGTTGGTTTTCTGTCATTTCCCTATTTATTATGGTCTTTACTCATATCTCACTTTTAAGGATTATTGTTCTGATAATTGTGATTTTTACTAGTTGCAGCAGTAGCTGTTAGCTCTCCCCCAGGTAGTGTGTGTGTGCTTCACGAGGTCAGAGGCTTACCTGTCTTGTTCACAGGCATAATCCCAGTGCCAGGCACCTAGCAGGTACTAAGTACATATTTGTTAAAACGGCAAGCAAGCTGTATAAGGACAAACATGATGAAATCATGGAGTTTGGATCAGAGCTCAGTACACTACATTCTGACATTGAATGTCAGTGTGAAGTCAGAGATGAGGAAGCCAGAGAGTTCAAGGAAGACCTTCCGTGATGAACAGTGTTCAGAGTTAATGAGATAAGTGATACAGAGGCCAGAGCAGTGTACTTATTGTTATATTTTCTGAGACTAATTACTAACAGTTCTGCTCAAGCTAGATTTCAGTAAGGAGAGGCTAGAATCAGGGGTTTTGTGGTAGGAGGTTATTGCACCAGTGCAGAAAGGGTGACAAGGACTTTGATAGGGAGATACCGGGGAAATATGCGAGAAGAGGTCGATTCAGGACTCCATAGTTTAGAATTTTGTGGTAACAATGCTCCATGTAGTCCAAATATAAAATAATCATGCGTCTTCCAGCATTCCCACTCCTGGGCATATATCCAGAGAAAACTCTTAATTCAAAAACATCCATGCACCCCAATGCTCACTGCAGCACTATTTACAAAAGCCAAGACGTGGAAGCACCTAAATGTACATTGACAGAGGAATGGGTAGAGAAGATGTGGTACAGATATACAGCAGAATTTTACTCAGTCATTACAAGAATGAAATAATGCCATTTGTAGCAACATGGATGGACCTAGAGGTTATCATACTAATTGAAGTAAGGCAGAAGGAGAAAGACAACTGTCATATAATAGCACTTACGTGTGGAATCTCAAAAGATGATACAAATGAGCTTATTTATAAAACAGAAACAGATTCACAGGCGTAGAAAACAAATGTATTGTTACCAAAAGGGGAAGTTGGGGCATGGAAAAATTACAAGTTTGGGATTAGCAGATAAACAGTACTATATGTAAAATAGATAAATAACAAGGTCCTGCCGTATAGTACAGGCAGCTATATTCAATATCTTGTAATAAACTATAATGGAAAAGAATCTAAAAAAAATATACATATGTATAACTGAATCACTTTACTATATACTTGAAACTAAGACAACATTGTAAATTATACTCTAATTTTAAGAAAAGTCATGCTTCCTTCTTAATATGTGTTAGTTGCTCAGTCATGTCCAACTCTTTTGTGTCCCCATGGACTATAGCCCTCCAGGCTCCTCTGCCCATGGATTCTCCAGGCAAGAATACTGGAGTGGGTTGCCATTTCGTTCTCCAGGGGATCTTCCCAACTCAGGGATTGAACCCAGGTCTCTAGCATTGCAGGCAGGTTCTTTACCATCTGAGCCATCTGGGATAACACTAAACTATTAGCCAAAAAAATCACATAAAAAATATGACATTCTCACATGAACTGGGTACAAGTCTTTATCTCTACCCCAGCTCCTTTTTGGTAAAGCACAAAACTGGCACGATGATGTCTGGATGGGTTGAGGTGACAAGGAAAATTGAGATCAGATATCTCCAATGCTATTGACTTAACAAATGAGATAATGGATGTGGAAAATGCCCAGTGCTATTAGTGAAACTATTCATCCAAATAATTTATTGTAAAACATAGTACTGATACTTACATTTTGGGTCTCTACCTAACATTCTTTTTTCCTGCCAAATTGCCATCTGAAAAGAAAATGACCTGAAACAGTTTTCTTATGATGCTACATTTGCTTAATATTGTTCTTTTTCTTTCTTTCTTTCTTTCACTTAAGCACTTGCACAAGATGAAGAAAACAGTGACAAACACGTGACTGTGACAGAGGCTGAAGCTGCTGCAGATCCTCAGGTGTGACAAGCTCTGTGAGGCCCCTCCCTACGCCCTTCTTCTGTGGTGAGAGTGGTGGGAGAGCGCAGGTGTAGGCAGGGGATCCAGGTCTCACCTTCTGTGTTCTGTGAAGTTATGGGAATGGAGCACTTATTTTTGATTAGGAGATATTCTACAAGAAAGGCCCGAAATTGCTCATTATGTTTATAATTTGATTCATGGGAGAAGGACAGGTATGGAGACAGCCCCCACTTCCCAGAGGAAGCAAGCCAAGTAAGTGAAGAACCAGGGGAGACCACCCTGGGGCCATCCGCCCCCTCTAGATGGCAGAGGAGAGTCAGTGGGGCCAGAGCCCAACAGATCAGTGCGGTGCCTCCCCTGGCAGACTTTCTGTACCCACCCCCAGCATTTACCTCGTGGCATGAACATACTTTTAGTAGCAGCTGACCTCAAATAGTATGGCAGCATAAAAACTCTGGACACCCTACTGCTGTAAACTTTATGTAAATGCAGAGCATTGAAAGTTTCTTTGTGGGAACAGAAGGGAGAGAAACAGAACAGATGGCATAAGGACTTTATTTTGCAAAGTCCCCAGCAGTTCAGCTCCACTCCTCAGACTTGCACTGCCTTGATACCCAGCTATAGCGTTATGTGATGTGGCTAAATACCTAGCTGCATTAAAGCAGTTTCTTAACCCTTTTGAGGGTTAGATGACTCATCTCTAAACCTACCTGATAGGGAAGTTGTGAGGATTAAAAAGAGAAGTGTGTTGAATAAGAAAGCCATGGGATTTTATTATACACAAGAAAGAGAAAAGAGTGGGTTCAGGGGAGTCCATTACTTGGAAATCGTGTTGTGTACAGAGCGGTGGGGTTGACTTATCTACCCAGGGAGAAAAGTTGGATAGACTGTACGCTCAGGGTGAAAGGAGCAGAAAAACGAAACAGACAAGCCCATTTTAGCCCTTACTAAAGTGGAGGGTGTTGCTGGGTTCTCCTTGCTAGACCTGCCGAGGAGATGCCCTCTCAGGGTTGTGATGATGGTATCCTGGTATCAAGTGGGTCCAGACTCATCAAAATGGGTGCATTAAATGTATGCGACTTGTTGTACATCATGTATACCTCAATAGGTCTGGTGAAGAAAAGATGCTTAGTTTGGTTGACACCTCGCACTCCACCTTTAAAGTTGTAAATCTGTGGATTCCGGTTAGAATAATCACATTAACTTTGTTAGGCAGGATTGCATAGGCTTTCATGGCCTAATAAGTTCATATAAGGACTTGTTTGGAATTGTTTTGCTATGGTCATACTCAGAATGCTGCAATCCACAGGCTTATACTGCAGTTACATTTCAGGCTTCCAAATAAACCTGGGCAGGGATTGCTTTCTCAAAGTTTTCTTAAAGGGTTAAGTTATTAGTGGGGCCTTGTATTTATTATAGTTTCTCAATTTAAACTTCTAGTTTTATTTTGGACTTATTCTGTGGGCAAAAGTCTGTGTTAATCAAGTTCTATTCCTTTGTGTATCTCAAGTGGATGTGCAGAGCTTGCTCTACAAGATTTTGTGATTTTTCTTCAGCAACGGTGACATCTCTGAGCATCTGTAGAATGTACAGAGGAATGATGGCCTGAAACCGGTGAATCCATAATTAGATCAGGAACAGATTCTTTTTAGGTTGGAGAGTCATGAGTTAATTCAGTGGGGTGCCTGACTGTGAGTGTTAGAGGCCTGGACAGCTGTCACCTCCACTAACGTGTCTGAGGAGGTCTGATCTGCTCCCACAATGAGAGGGGCCGCTTTTAATGGCTTAATCCTGCAGGTCCATCTATTCAAATGCGCTGAGTGGACTCACCAGGGGTTCAGGTTGTGTAAGGCGAGCTTAAAGAAAACATCCACAGTTTCTCCATCACATACCTAGACAGATTTAGAAATAGATGTATGTGTGTGCTCATGGGTATAAATGTGTGCACTTTCCACAAAAAATTTATTCATTTGATATTTGTTGTGTGTGTATGTATGTAAAAATTAATCAAGCACCTATATGCCAGGCTCTTATGGTATTTCACATTATTGCAGTCCTCACTCCAGAGCATGCTTTAAACAAGTTAAATGCAAACTGGTTTCTCATTCCTTCCCTGTATGTGATGAAATATGTCACTACAAGAAAAACTTCCTGTGGCTGTTGAAAACTCTAGGTGTACAAAGGGTTAAGCTTGTTACTAACTCTGGAGAGACTGGGCCTTGTTGTAAAAGGGTTTCTCAGAAACCTTTCCCAGAAAACTGGTTCTCTCCTCATATGCTGGTTTTCTGCCTGAGAAACTTCCTGTTTCCATGCAGTGATGTGTATGCACAGTGAAGGGAGCATGTAGCCTGGTGTACATCCCAGCCCTTCTTCCTCATAGTTGGTGCCTATAGGCAAGTTCTGTAGTGTCTCTAAACTTGTGTGTTCCTGTAGGGTGGCATCCTTTGTCACCAGGGTGTCCAAAGTATCCCCACTATGCTAGGCAGTGACTAGCATGCTTGGTTTTCATCTTTAAAGTGGAGATGTTATGAAGCTGAAATGAAGCAACATAACAAATGCCTGCCATTTTGGCACGTAAAAGATTTGCCCTGTGAATGCCAGGCCACACCCATGAGGTTAAGAGCTCTGCCTCCCGGGCCAGGCTGCCAGAGCTCCGGGCTGGGCTCTGTTCCAGCACCCTGGGCAAGTTCCTCTGCTCTCTGGTGTCCCATGATGCTTTTCTTTAGAGCATCAAGAGTTAACACTTAGATAACACTTCAAATGCACTCTCCTAAGCTCTTTGTTTTTATTAACGTAGTTTAAAACCTCACAACAAACCCTGTGAGGCTGATAATATAATTACCACCACTTTACAGATGAACGGCTGATGCCAAAAGCTCAAGCTTCTCTGTACACCCGTGTACAGCTGAATCACATCTCAGAGACAGAATTTTGGATGAAGTAGAAAAGGATAACCTTTTTACTTTGCCAGACAAAGGGGGACACAGCGGGCTCCTGCCTTGAAACACTGTGTGTGTGCCCTTGCCCCTCCTCCACAAGGCTTTGATGAAGAGTTTTATAACAATACTTCCCAAGGGTGAGTTTGCTGACAAGATTAGGCAGGGGTGTGCTGTGCTTAGTCACTCAGTCATGTCTGACTTTGCAACCCCATGGACTGTAGCCTGCCAGGCTTTTCTGTCCATGGGGATTCTCCAGGCAAGAATACTGGAGTGAGTTGCCATGCCCTCCTCTGGGAGATCTTCCCAACTCAGGGATCAAACCCAGGTCTCCCACATTGCAGGTGGATTCTTTAGCATCTGAGCCACCAAGGAAGCCCAAGAATGTTGGAGTGGGTAGCCTATCTCTTATCCAGGGGAACTTCCTGATCCAGGAATTGAACCAGGTCTCCTGCATCGCAGGTGGGTTCTTTACCAGCTGAGCCACCAGGAAGGGTGTGCTAGGGTCTCCTAATCTTGATGAGCTTCTCTGGCTCCGGCTCTTGCCTCTGGTGGTTTCTTGGTTCTCCTTCCCTTGATTAGCAACTGAATCTGCCCTTTGGAACTCAGGGAAGCTCCTGGAAGCTGGAATATTGCCCCTAAGCAACAGGGGACAAAAAGGCCGGTCCCCCATGCCTGTGGAGCCCCAAAGGACCCTGCTAGGATTCACTGCTAAGTGGTGGGGATGGGAATCCAAGCAAGGTAGTCTGGTTCCAATATTCTTGCTTGTAACCACTGTGCTAAACAGCCTTTCTAACATTTCTGAAATGGAGATAATTGTTCTGAAGATTAAATGAGTATATGTGAAGCCGTTAGAACAGTGCCTGGCATACAGTAAGTTCTCAGCAAAAGTTAGCCTCCTGGTGTTCTCATGATCATCTGTTGCATTCTGTTTTGGTTTGAGAATCTATGGTATCTGTCAGGGCTGGGCTACAGTGGTACTCTGTCTACCATTGTGGTGTCTGTATATCAGCATGCTAGACCTTTACTCGTTATAACCATTTATATAGGACTAAAGGGTTAAATCATCTTTATCAAAATGTATAGAACTTTTTCAGCTTCTAGTTTAAGGATTGTAATGAGATATTCCATGAATAATTTACAACATTTTGAACTTTAGAAATTCTCCCTGTTTATGCAGGTGGCCACTGGATTCAGTAATTATTTTGTCTCCTATTCCCCCATTGGACTCAATCATTTTATTATTAAGTGATGATAACTGTTAATTATACAAATTGATTACCAAATAGTTCATGATTGTTTTATTAGTAGCAAAATAGTTTTTTTTCCAAAATAGACTGAAGAAAGCTCTTATTTAAGGTTGTGATAGCTATCATAGAAAACAGATGATGCTTTTAAATCTTTTGTGTTGGAATATATTAAATTTACTATTCTCTTTCTCTCTCTCTCTTTTTTTTTTTGTAAACTTTATTATTTGCCCAGCTCTGGTGCTCTGCTTTGCAGATGGTCAATAATGTATAAGACCTAAGCTGTAATTTCTCTCAGGTCAAAACAAGGTAAAATATGGTGACTTCTCTATTCTAGTCTGAAAGTTCAAAGAATTAAATATATATAATGAATGAACCCCTTACTTCATCAATCACATTAAATCTGTGATGTATGTAGCTTCATCAGAAGAGATAGTTATGTAATATAATAGAGGAAGAAAAGCGTTTGAGGGAAGTAACAGTCAGAAATTCCATGTAGCTCTGGTTTCTGCCCCCTTCTGTGTTCTGGGCACAGTTTGGTGCAACGCAGTATCACATATTATTGGTGGAGGATGGGTCTGACTAACCAGTGTGGAATATTAACACAGGTGATGCCACAGGGGAGGAAGGCCGGAGGAGCGAATCTCCCTGAACTTGCACTGTGAGTGCAAATCCCAGGCGCTGATGCCCCAGCATGGTGTAGAGGCCTGTCCTTGTGATGCCCTGGGCATTAGTAAACCTGCCTTTACCATCGCACTTTCTATCACATTTACTTTTCACTGTAACTGCTTCTTGATTCTTTCCCCAGTTATCAAAGTGTGCATTTTTCTAGTCCCATCTAGTAAAATATTTGTCATCATTTTCTTTCTCTGAAGAAATTTGAGAAAATGAATAATAAAAATGAAATTATTATTTATTAATATTTTCAATTTATTATGAATTAACTTTTGAATTTTCCTGAAAAGAATTCTGTTTTTTCTTTTGGAAATAGGGACGTGCCTTTTAGTAATGTAATATAACATCCCAGCCGATCAGTGTTTTATTCTGTCATTTGGGCTTTCTGTTTAAAGTAGCAAAAAAAAGGGTTTTTATGAATTTCTAGTCAAGATATAATTTTTGAAGAAATGAATCTATTATATAGTAGTCAATTCTAATTTACCCACATACCCTGAATTTATGTTGAAGAGCATTGTTATTACAGAGGTGCTTTCATGAAAGGTAGACTTTTTCATCCTGGTTTTCCTTCCCCTTTCCTTCCCCATGCCAAAATCAAGCAATTTTGGCATGATGCTTTTTCTAGGTGTTATAGAAAAGCTGATTTTTAAGGTTATGATAATGTAGAAAATGCTTGCATATATAGAACTGTGCTCTTTCACCTTATGTCATAAAGGTTGTTCATTTATCATCCTTGTAGCTTTTCCTAAGGGAATTTTGTCCAAGTTTCATTTTATCCCTGAAAGAATGGACCAAACATTTTTATGACTCCATTTATAAAGGAAACAGACTTTTCATTTACATTCATAATATTTCTCAAATACTGAAAATCATATGAATTCCTTTAATTATGCATTACAGAGTTTTTTTTTTTTTTTCTCCAAAGCAGACCTTGAAATAAGGCTCTTAAATAACTCTTCTGACTGTTACACATTAATCTTTTATTTTTTTCTGGTCTAGAGTGTTAGGTGAACAGTTTATAATTAATTTCACATAGATAAATTAAGTAGTCCTGTCATATGGAAGTCTAGATCAAGGGCGGTTAGTTATCTTGCCTCTCTTGCCATAACAAAGCTCTCAAAATATATTAATAAATTCATGGCTTTTTTGAATTAAATCACTAAATTACAGAACTGTGAAAGGAACCCCCTGGAGAACATCTGGTTGAGCATGGTATTTCCAAAAAGGACTGTCTTATAAAACTATCTAGGATATACGGGCAGCTCTCCAGGCATGAAGTTCTCTAGGGAGTGAAGAAGCTTTCATAACCCTCCTTGAAAGCCTTTTTTGATAGTTATATATGAGTGCTATCAAATTGATTATCTTGTGAAATGCACCTAGAAATTATGCAAGAGACCAGAAAATCTAGATCACAATATTCCTTGTAAAATTATAAGATGATTTAATTATAAACATGAAAAATTTAAGCCCATCTGAAAACCCATTTTTTAAAAATAATAGCATGTTGTGTTTAAAATACATAATTTGTACACCCAAGTACGTGGTACTGATAAAAATGTATTTCCTCAAAAAAGAAAAGTCTATATTTAGGATCCTAAGCAAGAAGCTCATGTTCACTTAGAAGCCAAAGAAATAGTTAAGGTCTCTTAAATTTCCTCTCCTCAGTCCTATCGTTTTGTTGCTGATGATATTATCAGTTATATTCTAAGGATACGTGTGGAACCCACAGACAGAAGTAAAGACTCTCTGTCCAAACTGGCATCTGTGGAAGCTTGGCCCAGGTGTGTTGGAGCCGGTGCTGGTGAGAAGAGGTAGCAGGCTCATTCTCACTCGCCAGGTCAGTTAGCTCGAGGTGCTCTCCTCCTGTGTACCATCCCAGCCTGGCCCATCCCACTCGTGCCCTCTGTTACCCAAGGCTGCCACCCCAGGGAGCAGGCAGAGATGGGGACCAATCCATCACACTGCTGAGTAAGCAACCGTGCAGCAGGTCCAGAGCTTACAGGGTCATTGACACCCTCTCTCCTCTAGCAAGACAGTGTATTAAACACTGGGAGAATGACACGGAGAGACAGAGAAGAAATCCTAGATGGTCAGCATAAATGAATTTTCTGGATAACAGAGATACAGTCCTTTAAGTATCAAAACATTTAAAGAATGTTGATCATTTTTGTCTAGAAATTTCCCAGAATAATTTCTTTGTCTTCTTAGTTTTAAAGGAAGATCCTTAATTCCACTGGTCCTCTTTTTACTCTGTGGCAGTGATTAAAAGAGCATCTTCAAGATTGGCCCATTTGTTTAGCATTAGCTCAGGTTATGAACTCCATTAAAATCCTGATAAACCAGTATGTCTAAGGAGGATGGCTAGAATGGTAAAAGGATCTAAAAATAAAATCAAGTGGGTCCTTGCTAATGCTTGGCAGTCTGATTCTATTTTTGTTGTCCAGTTTCCTATTCTCTCAGGTCAGAAGTTGAGAAACCACAGCCTCCTGCCGGTTTTGTAAATAAAGTGTTAGTGGAACACAGCTGTGCTCATTCACTTACGTACCGTCTCTTGCTCCATTTGTGTTAGAACTGCACGGTGGCTCAGACGGTAAAGAATCTGCCTGCAGTGCAGGAGACCCAAGTTCAATCCCTGGGTCAGGAAGATCCCCTAGAGAAGGGAATGGCAACCCATTCCAGTATTCATTCTTGCCTGGAGAATCCCATGGTCAGAGCAGCCTGGTGGGCTACAGTCTGTGGAGCTGCAAAGAGTCAGACACAACTGAGCGACTAACACTTTCACTCTTTCACTTGGGGTCCTTGCACCAGAACCTCACAGCCCACTGAGCCTAGAATATTTACACTCCGGCCCTTTACAGAAAAACGTTTGCTAACCCTTGGAACTGAAATGACTGTTACATGCTCTCTTTTGTTATGCTTCCAGCATCTTCTCAGGGTCCTTACTCTCAGCTAATTACCTGAATTGTTGTTTCTGAAATAGAGGTCTTCAAAAAAGAATTTCCATGTTCTCGTCACCAGGTATGCCAGCCTACCTGCAGTCCACCCCCTGTATCCTCCCCTCCTGTTACAGTGAGGGAAGTATTCACATGCATGTTTCTGAGAGTAGATCTTTATGCTCTTTTTCCTACTCAAGCACACGTCTCCTGAAAATGCCGTCTCTCTGGCCCACGCCATCAAATTTCTCTCTACATGGGATGATTTCTAATAAAGATAAATGTGCTGGAATATCCCTCACCTTAAATGAGCAACCAGAGCTTCCTGCTGCTGCTGCTGCTGCTGCTAAGTCGCTTCAGTCGTGTCCGACTCTGTGCGACCCCATAGACGGCAGCCCACCAGGCTCCCCCGTCCCTAGGATTCTCCAGGCAAGAACACTGCAGCGTCACTCTTTAAATAGTGTCCCATTCTTTAAATAAAACTCCTCAAAAGAGTTGTCTCTCATTCTCTGTGAAGCCCATATGAATAAAAGTTGTCCCCCCACCACTTTTTTTTCTCCCAAAAAAGTTATACTCAAAGTCAGCAATTACTCTTGTTAAATTCCATGTCAGTTGTTCGAGCTTCTTTTATTTGATGTTTCAGCTGTACTGGATGCAGCTTTTCACTCCCTCCTCCTTGAAAACACCAGACTCGCTACTCACCAGGTTCTCCTCCTAGAGGCCTCCTCATTCTCCGTTCCAGATTAGTCATCTTTGTTGTTTAGTTGCTAAGTCGTGTCCAACTCTTTGCAGCCCCATGAACTGTAGCCCGCCAGGCTTGTCTGTCCGTGGGATTCTCCAGGCAAGAATACTGCAGTGGGTTACCATTTCCTTCTCAGGGGATCTTCCCAGGGATCAAAACTGAGTCTCTGGATTCTTGACCACTGATCTACCAGGGAGGCCTCACTCTTCATCTTCCCAATATCTAAATATTAGACTCAGTTCATGGATTTCTTCTCTGCTTTGTTTGCATCACCCCATTGGTAACCTTAGTCTTTCCTCTGGTTTAAATACGATCTACCCTATGATGACTCCCATCCCCAGCTTAGTCTTCTCTGGATCTCCTGGCAGCCAACCTGGCAGCTCCACATGGATGTCTTAATAGGCATATCCCATACCAGATGACCCCCCTTCCTCAAGTCTCCCAATCTCAGGAACTGACAGCCCCTACCCTTCTAGTCACTCAGGTCAAATATCTTGGAGACAACCATTTCTGCTGACCCTACCTTTGAAATAGATCCAGAATCTAACCACTTCCGACCAACTCTACTGCTGCCATTTCTTTTTCTAAACCAGTTGTTGTCTGAAGACCAGTCTTAATTGGCCTTCTTAGCTTCAGCTGCTTTCCCCCACTTAACAGTGTTTTCTCAACCCAGAAGATGGAATGATCCTGTTAAAAGATAAGTTGGATTATTCCAGTCCTATGTTCAAAACATGTCAAAGTATTTTTCCATCTTGTTCAAAAAAAGAATGTAAACCTCTTGCACGTCCTGTACAGAAGCTACACGTCCTGGTCCAGCATCACCTCTCTGAACTGTCCCACAGGTCTGCCCTCACCAGCTCTGCTGCAGCCCTGCTGTGCCCTCCCTCATCCTGGAACATGCTGAACACTCCCAGACCTCGGGGCCCTTGAACTTCTGTTCCTCTGCCTGGAACGTCCTTCACTCCCCTTAGGTCTCCTCTCAGATGTCAACCAACAAATCCTTCTCTGTCCCTTACCCTACTGTATTTTCCTTCTTATCATATACCACCATCTGATATTTCGTATCTGTATGTTAATATAATCCACATCTCCTATTTACTGTGGTGTTGGAGAAGACTCTTGAGAGTCCCTTGGACTGCAAGGAGATCCAACCAGTCCATTCTGAAGGAGATCAGCCCTGGGATTTCTTTGGAAGGAATGATACTAAAGCTGAAACTCCAGTACTTTGGCCACCTCATGGGAAGAGTTGACTCATTGGGAAAGACTCTGATGCTGGGAGGGATTGGGGGCAGGAGGAGAAGGGGACGACAGAGGATGAGATGGCTGGATGGCATCACTGACTCGATGGACGTGAGTCTAAGTGAACTCCGGGAGTTGGTGATGGACAGGGAGGCCTGGCGTGCTGTAGTTCATGGGGTCGAAAAGAGTCTGAGCGACTGAACTGAACTGAACATGACGTGTGACTTGGTCTTTATTGTTATTCACCACTGTGTTCTTAGAACCTGTAATAGATCTTGGTGCATGGTTGTTCCAATAAAATCAGTTGAGTGAGTGACTGAGTGAATGAATGAATGAATAAAATAGGGAATTAGGGCAATGGCAATGGCACCCCACTCCAGTACTCTTGCCTGGAAAATCCCATGGATGGAGGAGCCTGGTAGGCTGCAGTCCATGAGGTCACTAAGAGTTGGACATGACTGAGTGACTTCACTTTAGGGGAATATACATGAGGAATGCATAAAGGAGGACATCATAGATATTGGTATTTAAATATTTAGAAGGTCGTCATATTGGATAAAAAGTAGACATACTTTCAGTTGCTTTAAAGGGCAGTGCTAGTACTCATGGATTGAAGTTTAGTGGTTTCAGAATTTTGTCTAGCATGATAAGGGGCTTTCCAGTACTTCTGGCTCTCCAGCACTGCACAGCCTGTCTTAAGATAAACTGAGATCCTTGTCTGAGGAAACCCTGGAGACGAACTGGAAGACCACTTGTGAAGCACACAGTAAAAATAAATCCCTGACTTTGGTGTAGAAATTCCACTTGCCATTCCAGGGGAATCTGATTTGGACCACTTCCGATTTTTTTTTGTTGTTTCCTTCCTTTTTTGTGGAGAAAATGCTAGATGAGGAGCTGTCCTTGCCCTTAGGAGTAACTCCTTAGTCACTGCTTTGCATGGACGGTTCCATTCTTCTGATGCCCACTCAACAAACTGTATGTCTTCAGTACAAACTATTAAGACACTAAAGTTGTGATCACTTGCTGCCCATTTCTCCATATTTGGTTACATTGCTGGGTCCATTCAAATCCTGTAGATTGTATAGGGTAAAACGAGGATTTGATAGTTTTAGGTGTTCCTGCCAGGAATAACTTCAGATTTCTTTTTGGGTCATTTCCTCATATATCAGTGTGAACCATTTTTGAAAGAATTTGAGTAGAAACTGTTCAGAGTGTGTGTTAACAATGAACATTTTTTTTTCTTATCAAAATCCTAGATTCTTTTTCATATTATCATTATTACTTGGTACTTGGGTATAATGAAAATATGGTGCTTTGTGGACCATTTCTAAACTCTGAGTAAATTTGAAGCTTTCTTTTTGCAGTTGATTTTTAATAACTTTCCACCACATTTCATGCAACATTGGAGTTATTTTACTGATATTGCCCCACAGTAACTTTTCAGTTTTGAAGAAAAGAATTTCTTGTCCTTTTCTTGTGAACTGTGTGTTTGTACATGGAATGAGCTGGTGGAGCTAAGGAATTAGGAGGTTGTGTACTGTTATTTTTAGTTCTCTATCACTTCACCCTGATGGCCGGAGTAGTTCCTGGCTAACTTTCCCATGAGTTTTTAACCTCTTGCTGGGCTTATGTAACAGGAAACAGGCTGTCAGGAACAAATAGTGGCATAGCAGGAGCACCCTTTAGCAGCAAATGATTCAGTGCGCTCTGCCTTTCCCTCTCTTAGAGTAGACTGATAAATGATCTCAACTTAAGTCTTTTGGTGCGGCATTCCTAGGTTAAGTTTCAGTTTTGGAGAGGCAACATATTTTTACCAAGACCATGATTCAATCCAGGCGACAAGAGAAGATGAGTGTATTATAAGGTGAACTATTCAGTGAGCGGTGTCATGTCCTGGGACTGTGGATTTAAGTACATCTTCACTTTTTCTCCAACTCTTAAGGCCGGCATGATGTGCAAACTTCAGGAGAGAGATGATATCGGGCGAATTGAACTGGTCCAGAAGCTGGCAAGAGAAAGCTGTCAGTTTTTGCAGACGGACAAAAAAGAACAGGAGAAGTCTGAACACGTAAGCACTTTTCCTCTTGGGGATGCAGGTTTGAAGGGGTGGGAAGTGTTTCTGCCTGGTTGTATGTTTGAAGAGAAGAATATTTTATTTTAAATTCTTTGGGCTTGGTTTTTTTTTTTCCCCCCTCCAAAAGCATGCTTCTTAGTAAAAGAGAATGACAACTGCTCTAATTTTCTAGGCCAGTGGTTTATGACGCTGGATTTAGAAGCAGTCTCTTCACAGAAGTAGATCATGGAGAAATATAAGAATGCAGAGGAGCACATATGAATGCATGTCTATTTGATAGCTTCCAGGCTTGACTTGGGGAGTTTCACCCCATCAGAAACTCTGTGGAGTATGAATTCTAAAAGAACATTCTGATGTACTTTTATGTTGAGCCCAGGGGGTGGGTCTAGTTATCAGGCAAGTAAGTCCTAACTCAAGAAATAGGTGAGAACAGAGGAACAGATTCTAGATGCTTAGACCAAGCGGCAGAGTCAGAAGGGCGTTTTCCCAGTATTTCATGAACGTTTGTGTTCCAACAAGAGTTATATTGTTCAGATGCAGTTAGACTGGAGGGAAGGGACGCTTTGCTCCGTTGTCCTGAAAGCGGTTATTCAGACTGAGCCTTAGAACCAAGAACGCTGCGGTCATGCTGGGGAGACAATGGGACCACTCACTTCTGCTCCACACTGTTGTCTGTTGACTTCGTGTTGTTGTTTGTAAGGCCTCACCCTCCATGCTGAGCCCTCCAGGATTGCTCATGAAGACGAAAATTCCCCAGTGTTTATGAACGTCTTTTCTCTGACTTTTAATCTTTGCTGAAATGTTATTTTCAACCCTTTGCAAGGGAGCAGAATTGGTTCATGCTCGTTCCGCTCCAAGACCATCAGTACAAACAGCAGAGATTGACAGAGCGGGAGAGGAGGTGAGAGGTCCCAGGATGGCAGGCTGTCCGTTTGATCATGTAACACATCTATAGCCGTGTGGCATTGAGTCATTAGCTATCAGTGTCTCAAGGGGGAGAACAATTAGGCAGTTTCAGAGCCTGCAGTGGCAGTTATCTTAGAGGTGACTGTTGGCTTTAAGTTTGAGTGGACGTCTCAGGAGCCTTCACCTCAGAGGGTACTACTTAAGGAACTTTCTTGCATTGTCAAAAACACTCCAAAGGTTAACTGTATGGAAGACTGACTCCTAACCTCTTCTGCATCCATAGAATATCCCGGCGCATGTCTTAAATTTCTCAAAACAATGTTCCTTTTGATTCATCTTAGTTAGCAGTCGTTTTCATATGCTATATTTTATCGATTTCCGGGTGCACTCACCCCCTCCCTCCACACACATCTTAGCATTTCTGAAATCAGGATGAGTCTTAACAGTTGATGATATGAAAACATGCCCTAGTTTAATTGAGAGCATTTCTCTTCCCTGCTGCTGCTAAATCGCTTCAGTCGTGTCCGACTCTGTGCGACCCCATAGACGACAGCCCACCAGGCTCCCCCGTCCCTGGGATTCTCCAGGCAAGAACACTGGAGTGGGTTGCCATTTCCTTCTCCAATGCGTGAAAAGTGAAAGTGAAATCGCCCCATCATGTCTGACTCTTAGCGACCCCATGGACTGCAGCCTACCAGGCTCCTCCGTCCATGGGATTTTCTAGTCAAGAGTACTGGAGTGGGGTGCCATTGCCTTCTCTGTTCTCTTCCCTGCTGCTGCTGGGGCTGCTGCTAAGTTGCTTCAGTCGTGTCCGACTCTCTTTTCCCTGCTACTGCTAAGTTGCTTCAGTTGTGTCCAACTCTGTGCGATCTCATAGACGGCAGCCCACCAGGCTCCCCTGTTCCTGGGATTCTCCAGGCAAGAATACTGGAGTGGGTTGCCATTTCCTTCTCCAATGCATGAAAGTGAAAAGTGAAAGTGAAGTCTCTCAGTCGTGTCCGACTCTTAGCGACCCCATGGCCTGCAGCCTTCCAGGCTCCTCTGCCCATGGGATTTTCCAGGCAAGAGTACTGGATGACGTATTATACAATGGAGAAGGAAACAGCACCCCACTCCAGTATTCTTACCTGGAAAATCCCATGGACAGAGGAGCCTGGGACAGTTCATAGCGTTGCAGAGTCAGACAAAACTGAGCCTGGGACGGTTCATAGGGTTGCAGAGTCAGACAAACTGAGCGACTGAGCACACATTATACAATGGATTGTATATTCGATTCAGTGGATCAGTGACAACCTGAGGGGAGGGAGGGATCTTTTAAAATCAGACCAATAGAGTAACCCTTACCCCTTCCCCAAGGTCAGAAATCACCAGCCTTAGGACATAGACAGCTTTATGCTTAATAAAAAGGTACCTGTGTTGCCTTTGCCTGATTAGTTTAATGCAGAATATTATAGTTACAGTTAATGAGAATATAATACCCTCCAAATACAATTGCTGCTGTTAAGGACTTTGACCATGAGATGGAAATTTAGTGGTGGAAGGTTTGCAACTCTGCTTATGGTTGTGTACTCACTGTTCTCTTTAAACCTTCATTTTAAGATGATAAAAAAAGAACACTATGGTTTTTTACTTCTTGCGTGAATGTTGTAATAAGGATGCATTAACAGCTCTGAAGAGTGTGTCCTTCTGAGGGGAAAGATGATGTATAAATAAATAGTGGAATGATGGCCTTTTCTCTTTAGACTTTTCCTGCTGAAGCTGACAGTCAGGAAAGGTGAATATGAAGGATTCTGTGATCTCCCTCCTTCAAGCTGACATCAGCTGAATTGATCAGCTCTCAAGGCTAAGGCTTCCACGGTGCACCACCAAATGGAACCTTTGACACTGGGTGCTTCCTGCACCTTTTACAGTTGTTCGTTAGGAATAAAAACCATCTGCTGGATTGTTTCACTCTTTTGTCTTAAGCACTCGAAATAGCAATCCCTTTGCTTGCCGATGGAGTTCAGTGTCCATGAGCTGGTTGCAGCGTTTTCATTTTTCCTGCCCTCACTTTCTTTTCAGCATCAGTCATCTGTTCTTGTCCATGAAAACACACAGAATATACAGAGGAAACTGCAGTTTACTTAATGTAAACCTAGTTCTGCAGTTTCCTACTCTTATAACAATAACAATTATGACCAAACCATAGAGTTAACATACAAATTTCCTTTCTTTTGTGATTCTCAAATGCTTCAACTACCTCATCTACCATTCTTGAGCCAAAATTATTCAAGTGGATAGTGGTAAAATTTGAGTTTAGAATCTCAGATGCTTATCAGTCATTCTTTTTAGTGAATGACTTTGCTTCTCCAGTTCCAGTAAGCCATGTCCCTCTTTGTACATAAGCATTCAAAAGAGAAAGCTGCTTTAAGGTACTACTGCCCAGAGATAGACATGAATTTGATAGAATAAGGCTTTTGTTGCTGGTGCATCTTGTTACAAATTGAAGGGGCTTTGAGATTTCTGAGTAGGCATATCTAGTATCTTCTTAAACTGGTAAATGTCATGATTAAAAATGGATGCAATTAGAGAAATGCTTTACTCTGTGCTTTTGCCAGGGTGTTTCTGAAGTTTAAAAAAAGTTAAATGTATAATTACCACAAGTTTCTCAGGAAGCACTTACTTTTCCTATTTTGTATTAACAGGCTGTAGGCAATATTAACCAGCACTCATTCCTAAGTGTTGAAAATTATGTGAGAACTTTTAAGAAGGGGACAGAAAGGGCTCTTTCTTATAAGCATTATGAGAGTGAGCTTAATATTTCGTCATTAATTCTTTAAAGAAATTGCCTCTTATGTAGGCATCATATTTTCTGGTCTTAGTTCTATGATTATATCCATAGAGGAAGGGGCATATGTTACCAAATGGGAACTTTTGAGCTTGACCTGGAAGGATGACTAAGGTCATAGAAGGGCAGGGCAGGGAAGAGCATTCAAGACAGAGAAACCGTCAGGAAGGTGTGTGAGTTGAGCCTGGGCAGTTCTTGGGAAAAGAGCTGGGGTGGGGTGGGCTGTGAGGGAGGGTAGAATTCAGTTGTGAAAGACCTGGCAACCCGCTCTGAGCAGTTTAGACTTGCTTTTCTGGCCAAGGAAAGCCATCAAAGAAGGGAAGCGGCGTAATCAGATGTGGTCTTTGTAAGATCCCTCTGGCATTGGTTTAGAGGAAAAATTGAGTGAGGAAGAGGGAAACGCTGGAGAGAACCCTTAGAAAGATATTGTTGTGAGTCAGGTGAGAGATGTAAGTCTGAACCAGGGTGGCAACTCTGGGAAATGAGAAGGTCACAGATGATGAGTCATTTAGATGGTAAACTTGGCAGCATTTGATGACTGGTGATGGGAGGATGTGTGTGCTAATTTACACTAAGCAGTTTTGAAGTTTGTACTACAATTTCCTGGTATGGACATGAGAAAGTTGTCTTTATCACCAGAATGGCTGGTCATTTTCCCCAAAAAGCTCTGTAGCCGTTTCCCTTGCCTTGTCCTGCAGCCGTTTCAGGTATCTGAGATGCTACAGCACACCGTGTTTATCTCATCAGCAAACCGTCAGATGGGTTTTTGGCTAACAGTAGGGAGACTGCTTCTTCTGAGACCCAGGTACTTGGACGATAGCTTAAGCATAGAGACTCTCTGGTAACCTCAAAATGAACTGAATTATTTGGCCAATGCTTTGGCATCGGCTGCAGTGATGTACCTCCTTCAGAACTAACCGTGATTTTAGAGGTGTTCTCCTGATCCATTTAGTCTGAGTTGGTGTTTCTATCGGAGAAGGCAATGGCACCCCACTCCAGTACTCTTGCCTGGAAAATCCCATGGATGGAGGAGCCTGGTAGGCTGCAGTCCATGGGGTCGCTAAGAGTCGGACACGACCGAGCAACTTCACTTTCACTTTCCACTTTCATGCCTTGGAGAAGGAAATGGCAACCCACTCCAGTGCTCTTGCCTGGAGAATCCCATGGACGGAGAAGCCTGGTTGGCTGTAGTCCATGGGGTCGCACAGAGTCAGACACAACTGAAGCAACTTAGTAGTAGCAGCAGCAGGTGTTTCTATACTGTTATTCTAGAATATCCTTGGTCATTTATTCATTCAGTGCACCTTTATTAAAGCTAATGTTGTAGTGGATCCAGAATAACTATGCTGGTTCCTCCCTGAAGGAGTGTAGTCACGTGTGGAGAGGAGATACAAACACATATAACAGTGGTAAGAGGAGAGACAGTGGTAATAATCCCCAGAGAGATACATGGGTGTCACAGCAAGAATTTTCACCTCGGCAAACAGGATTCTTTCTTATGGCAGAGGTAGAGTTTGATGCGGACCTTGAAGTAGGTTTGAAGTTGGAATTAAACAATCCAAACTGAAGAAGAGCATTCCTGGCAGAGAGAAGAGCATTACAAAATACACAAGCTGTTTTTTTTCCTTGATATTGAAACCACTCTGTGTCACCAGAGCACCAAGAGTGGGGTTTGAGGGAGATGGTGGCAAAGATTTAGGAGAAGGAAAAGTTGGTGAGGAACGAGATCGGGGCCAGGCTGTGGAGGATTTTGAGGGCTGACATGTTTCACTTCATTCTACAAATAATGAAAAGCTATTGACTTGTTTTGTTAGTTTTCATAAAAAAGAAGGATGAGGGGGCCCTTCTGTGAGGGAAATGATGTTATTTCAGTGTGATGGGTCAGAAAGCTGAGGCTGGTGAGTGGCCAAGCAGAGCTGGGCCAGGTGGAAACTCCAGTCCGGCTGCCCCTGGCCACCTGCTCGCTCAGCCATCAACCCCACAGGGCACCTGGTGTGAGGACCGGAAGCCGAGATGGCAGGACAGTCCTGAGAAAGGGCGGCTGCCTGGACCACAGCCCTGGGGGAAAGAGGACGAGTCTGTATTGAAAGGATGGTGGTGGTGAAGTATGGGGAGGAAGGAAGAAAAGGGATGCTTAGGTACAAGCTTCTTTTGAGTTCTAACTTAATTTTCTAAAGTGTATAGACAGTTCACATGTAGTGTCTGTGAAGCTGTTGGATTGAAGAACGACTCTAGACGTGGCTGCTGTGTTCTGCCATACCACACTGTTTACAGGAAGACTGAAACTCAGCTTTTCCTGAAATGTCATTTATGCTTCCTAGTGCATTACCTTGTAGAAGAGGAGTAGCAACACGCAGCTCCTAATTTCCACTCTGCAGAAACAAAAGTCTATAAAACGTGCATGAAAGCCGTGCCTAGCGATGCTTGCTCTCCACAGGGGCCCTGTCTGTGTCCCTCCCCCTCCCCACACCGCTTTCTTTAGTCCCTTTGTTGAGTCTGGGACCCACCCTACTTCCTTCCCCTTTTCCAGTTCACTCATGAAATATGGGTGGGAAGGAGGTTTTACACATTCTGAAAGCAAATCTTGGCAGGGTCTGCTGCCAGGCTGGGGTCCCTATCTCTCAACTTAAACCGGAATTTCCTCTCCCCTGTTTCCTGCAGCCTCATCCTGGAGCCCTGCTTGCGTCAAAGGGCTCACTAGGCGTCCAAGGGCTTGCTGCCTGTGCGTCCCTGGGGCAGAAGTGGGCTGGAGTATTCTGGCTCTTGCTGCTCTTTATTTCACACTCTAAAAGTTGATCTCTGCATTTTCCCAACTTTCATTTAGTCTCTTACTTAAAAAAAAAAAACACTGTATATAAAATGAAAACCCTCTTTATGCTCTATGTGAAATCAAACTCATTTTATGCATAGAGGTGAGTAAAATTAAAGAGCAATCATGGCATTATTTGAAGTTTGCCGGTGATTTAGTTTAACCAAGAACTACTTAAACACAAGTGCAGTGTTATCACATCATTGCTTAGTTTCAAAAGCCAGAATTCAAATGTAATAGTCAAGTCATAACATAGTAAGTGGCCCACTACTGAGAAATTCTATGCAGAAACCATGTTGTTTTTCTTAATGAGAAAAATCCCAACTTTGTGTTGGTTTGGTACTTACATACATACCTTTTTAGAGGAAATAGGCTTCATTGAGTGAGTTGTTTTTGTTCATCTTTAATCAGAATTAATTTTAATCAGAGTAATCATGAAAGTGATAGACGAGATAGGTCTTGCCTCCAAGAAGTTTACAGTTTGGCTGGAGATAAAATTCACACGTGGAAAACCAATGCACCATTCAAAACAGTGTTAAACGAAGTGTTTAAATAATTTCACAGACGTTCAGGGAGAGGGAAGTACCTCTGGTAAACTTTTTTGCAGTTGCAGCAATCCATAGAGAAAGTCTTTTCCTTTTTCAAAAGCAAGGTTTGGAAGTTTGGTTCATTTTAAATCCTGCTTTTATTTTGTTATTTTGCGTCATAAAATCGGCAGCCAGGCAGCCAGGGGACTTCAGTGGTTGAGCTCCCACTGTCTGGCAGAGCCATCTGCCCACTAGCTGGGGTTTTTAGGTCTCACAAGAAGCCTGTTGCAAGTCTCAACATTTAAAAAATATTATCTTCAGTTTTTAACAGTTTAAGCAGAGACGAACTTGTCATTATTGTATTCGTTTATTTTTCTGAAGATACTCGTTTAGTTTTTAAAAGGCCCAGTTAAGAAACTGGATCCTGGCTCAGTTAGTTTGGTTTATCAAATTCATATTCTTAGCAGATGTTGGATTCCCTATGGTACAGATGCTACTCACCAGGTTATCAAGTTCTTCTACTTGTAATATTAAAATAGTCATATTATCTTCAGTATGTTTGAGAAATCATACTGCTGTGTTGTGTAGTCGCTCAGTCGTGTCTGACTCTTTGCGACGCCATGGACTGTAGCCCGCCAGGCTCCTCCGTCCATGGGGATTCTCCAGGCAAGAATACTGGAGTGGGTTGCCATGCCCTCTTCCAGGGGGAGAAATCATACTAAATATGGTGAAGCATTGAAATACTGAAAAATAAAGTATTTTTCTCAACTTTTGGTCCTCTCAGTGGTATACCTCACTCCAGACCCCTGGCAACCTTATATTCTTTTTTTTCTCTACCCCTATCAAGGCGTGATCTGCATTAATATAACCGTATTGATACTTTGTAGGTTGTCATCTGATGAATTAACAGTAGAAATCTTTGGTGGTTTGGTTTCATTTGAATTTATAGTGAGTGGGTTAAGACAAAAGGATAGAGCAAAGATGTGTGGACAGATGGACAGCCCTTCATAGAGAGATGGACTGTACTTCATGACAACTGTGTACCACTGAGGCCTGGAGAAATAAGACATGGAGACACAGGTACTCATGTACTTTGTGTCTTGATTCCCCCAAAGACTGTCCTGATACATCAGTGCTTTGGGGGGAGGCAGCATTGCAACAAATTTAGAGGCTAAGTTCACAGTTACTGTTGTCTAGTTGCCAAGTCCTGTCCAACTCTTTTGTGACCCCATGGACTGTAGCCCACCAGACTCTGTCCATGGGATTCTCCAGGCAAGAATACTGGCGTGGGCTGCCATGCCCTACTCCAGGGGATCTTCCTGACCCAGGGATCTCTTGTGTCTCCTGCATTGGCAGGCAGTGGATTCTTTACCACTGAGCCACCTGGGAAGACCTGAGTTCCCAGTTATCTGCATGCTAAGCTCCAAGATGCGATGGAAGCTTATCACAGGACACTCAGCTGGTCCAGGGAGACATGCCTGTGTCCCCGAGGAAGAGACAGGATCTGAAGAGTCAGAAGAGTTCTTAGAAGAAGTGAAGCAGGGCAGGCAGAGGAGAAACCCACGTGAGGACAGGAAGGGCTGGTGCAGAGGACGCTGCCACTCTGCAGGTGGAACCAAGCGGCTGGAGCCCGGGGAGGGCGAGGAGGCCGAGGAAGCAAGGCCTTACCACAGGCTGAGTCAAAGACGGGGTGCTCAGAGTGATACAGAGCCCTTGTGGACACTTTAAACAAGAGATGACGATGATTAGATTTGAATTTTTGAGATTCCTCTGCTGCAGTGTGGGAATGGGTTTGCCAGCCTAGAATGGGTCACACTCACTCCTTTCAAAGCTTTCTGACTCGCCTTCCCTCACAGACCTCTCTTAATTTTACGTAAAACAGTAACCAGCATAAACGTCAAAGGTTTGCTGTGAAGACAGAATGTCCAATTATAGCTCAGCTCTTAACTAAATAGCTTTACTCTAAAATGTACCACCTCATCATTTTTCTTTAAAAAATTGACTTTGATTCAGTCCTGTTTCATAGAATGAATTTTGAACTTGCGTGTAATATGAATACTTTCTGTTAATTAACACCCGGCAGGCACGTATGTTCACATTAAATATACTTACTTTGCTGCATAGTATTTGCTGCATATTGATTCAGCCAGAGTTTGGTGATTTCTGAGTGATTCAGATACTTCAGTTGATAAAGATGAGGAAAAGAAATTTATAAAAGATTTTCATGTGGGATGCAAAGAACCTTTTTTTTTTTTTCCCCTTTTGCAGTGGGAAGTGGGTGGAAAGGAAAAATTCCATCTGGCATACAGCAGCCCTAAATGTTGTTTTAAGAGAGCAAAAATAGAAGATGGCTGAAAATATCATAACAGAACATAGCAGACTGTGGCCAAATGTACAGTACATATTTTTCTAATAAATCATGTTAAATACCCATATTTTACTTAAAACATGACCATGTTCTTGTTTGTCAGTATATACAAATTTGTCTTTAATTTTTGAAAAATCACCCACTCCATTATTGAAGAACAAAAGACTTGTTTGAATGTCTTGAAGTTAATGCTGTCACATTAGGTCTACCGGGAATAGGTTTTTGCAGGGTTTTCTTTCCTTTTCCAATCTCTCCCTCCTGTATTCAGGGAAAAAAAAAATGGAGAAAGAAGATATGGCACTTGGTCTCTTCATTTATTGTACATTTGTCTGTAATTAGGTGAACAAGGCTCAACAATTTTAACAAAACTTTGTAAATGTCCTCTTTGTTCAGGTTCCAGGAATGACTGGGCTTGATGGAGGTGAGCTGAGTCAGAGTAAAGGATTAGGGGCTCCTTTAGATCCAAGAAATACAGACAGGGAGTGAACAATGGTGATAATGTAATTAAGACGGCAGGAAGTGGCCCTGGGGTAGGGATTTCCAAGGAAGCTCAAGAAGACTCAGTGAGTCCCAGAAGGTATCTTACTGACCTCCCAGGTTGGGGTGGCGTAGAGGTGTCCAGTCAAATTTTGACCCTGTGCAATCAAAATCATACGGATGATTCGTTAAACCTTTCTTGATCTTGCCTTGGCTAGGATTTATAGAGGTAAAACAAGCTTCCTATTGGTACTCTTGTGAATAAAGAATTCTAATGATCCCCAGATGGTCCAGTACCTAATCAAATCCCAAACTGAATTTTATGGTTGATAGATGCTGTCACTTTCTTCCAGCTCAGTGACCTTACTGTTATTATAAGTGGGGGGATTCTGATGATGTGGTGTTTTTTGCAATCAATCCGAGTATCATGGAGTTTTCCTCTGAGAAGCATAGGCTTTGATAAGAACTTTTTTGATATGATGTATCTTGACTGGATAAGAAAAAGTTTCACTCAAAAACTGGCAACTGCTAAATAGGATTATAAACAGTATCCTCTAAAATGGGTAGTAAGTACTTCACAGTCCATTAATTCTGTCTAAAGTTCATTAATCACAAAAAGATGTTGAAATATTCTGATATATTTCTCCTAGTAAGATGTATACCTTTTTAGCCTCTGTTATCAGAAGCAAAAGATCATTAATTAAAATAGTCATTATCGGAGAGCCTTCAGGTTTGTTAGAGAAAGGTATAATTTAGTCTTTGTGCTTTTATCGCTCTGTGTTTCTGGAGTTATATTTTGTGGGGCTCTAACAGAGGCTAGCCTGATTGAAGTGACCCTTGCTCCAGTAAGCATTTCTATTGAACTACTTCTCCTCTGCTTGTTAGCAGTTGTTATCTGTGACCCCATGGGCTATAGCCTGCTAGGCTCCTCTGTCCATGGGATTTCCCAGGCAAAAATACTGGAGTGGGTTGCTGTTTCCTTCTCCAGGGAATCTTCCTGACCCAGGGATCGAACCCTCATCTCCTGCATTGGTAGGCTGTTTCTTTACCACTGAGGCACCAGGGAAGCAGTTAGCCCTTGCAAAAACTAACACAGCAAGTCCTAAAAGCAGGCACAGTTTTGCCAACAAAAAGTTACTGGGGCATTCAGTGCTTATTAAACATCCATAGGGAAGCACAGAACTGAAAATTACCTCTGTGTTAAAACAATACTTTGATATAACTCTAAAATTGTTGGAACTGAGAGGTTAATTGAAACCATGGAGATAATACTGTCTCCTCTCCTAGTACGTATGACTGGAATATACAGTGGCAGAGACAGAAACATGCATGGCTTGAGTTAGTGCTGAGTTGTACCTACAGGTTTGAGGTTAAGGGATATACCAGTCAGGTGGAGAAGGGAAGCTTTTGAGCTTCAGTTCAGTTCAGTTCAGTCACTCAGTCATGTCCGACTCTTTGCGACCCCATGAATTGAAGCACTCCAGGCTTCCCTGTCCATCACCAGCTCCCAGAGTTCACTCAAACTCACGTCCATCGAGTCGGTGATGCCATCCAGCCATCTCATCCTCTGTTGTCCCCTTCTCCTCCTGCCCCCAATCCCTCCCAGCATCAGAGTCTTTTCCAATGAGTCAGCTCTTCACATCAGGTGGCCAAAGTATTGGAGTTTGAGCTTTAGCATCATTCCTTCCAAAGAACACCCAGGACTGATCTCCTTTAGAATGGACTGGTTGGATCTCCTTGAAGTCCAAGGGACTCTCAAGATGAGGCCAAATTTTAACTAACCCTTAAAATTCGAGAGAAGAAACTTTGGAACAAAGCAGAGAGCCAATTTTATTCTGATTGTCTTTTAAGGAATATACTTGAATGCCAGATGCTTGTGGGCAGATGCCTCTCAAGACTTGCTGAGCTGTTAAATGCCATTTCCATTGTAAGTTAGCAATTGTGTCTGACCTGTATCCTAATTTTAAGTAGATGCCACTTCTATTTGAAGTCAGTAAATCTCAAATTCCTGTCCTTTAGTATTACTCATGATCTTGGCATATAGAGGAGATCTGCAGAGACCTGAGACAAGTGTGCCACACCCTGGAAAAATCCTTCCTCATGAAGATCCAGGTGGCCCCAGGTAGAGTCAACATCTGTGGCTGCTGATCCCCCTGGGCCCCACCCTGTGTGCTTTGCCATTTTTGCATCTTGGCTCTGACTTCTGCTTTTAGGTACCACACCTGGCCATGCCAAAACCTTCGGAGAAGAGGGCAGTGAGAGTTTTGTTGGGCCTGTTTTGGCCCAAACCTAAGTTTTAAGATCGTTTCACTCCAGAAGAAAAGTTGGGAATGCTGTCTTTTCCTTCCAAGTGATAGAGGATGGCAGACTGCAGACTTCCCAGTCTGGGGGACCCTAGAAAGAAGAGTTGGGTAGCACAGGCCTACAGAAGACCCAGAGGAAATTCAATGTGTGTTCCTTAGCCAGATGCAATGACCCAGCAATTCTGGGGGATTCAGTCACTTACTTGACTGCCTTGAGGTCTTCAGACCGATGCTAGCATTTCGCATCAGTCAGATGCTTAGCTTCTCTGCCATTAGCAGCTTATTTCAGATTCCCCTGTTTGAACTCGTAGAGATGATTAGGAAAAATCCTAGTAGGATGGAGACAGCCAGATAACTGTTTAGCTTGCTGCTACCAACAGTAGGCATTCAGCTGTGACACATAAAGTTCACTTTGTTGAGGGCCTAAATGATTTTTAATTTCAGTAGAACTTTATCCTTTTCAAATATAGAGCAAATTTTTAAAATGCTTGACCAAGATTAATTTATTCTTGCCTATGTTCATTGAGAAAAGCATTTGTTAAGCACTAATGAACCAGACATCACACACCATAGAACAGAGACATAAGTGAGCAAGATTGGATTTGAGCCCCCAAGCTCGTCACCACTTATGAGGGAGGAGGATTGAAAACAAAGATAAGGGAGTTAAAGAAGGGTAATATGCAGACCGAAGAAAAGAAGGGGTGTACTTTGAATAAGGTGTCTGTTTCTAGAAAATTGTTTCTTCACCTTGTGAGGCATTTGCTAAATTAAACATCATCTCTTTTACTTCCTGGCATTGTTACCAGGTAAGAACACAAATCATAAAAGGCAGACATCATAAGTCTTGTATCTAAGGAGTGTTAGATATTGTTGGAAAATGGCATTGACCATTTTTCTCCCTCCCCATTTTCTAACTACAAAATATTTTTAAAATTAGTATAGTGTATACAGTTATTGACCTGTTTAATAATTTGTTTTTGAAAACAAGCTTCATTCTTGAGATTTATGGCTGTTTAATAGTCAAGAACAAGGCATCAGGCAACTTGCTGGAATTTATAGCACATTTCTTTCTGTTAGACTTTTTTGTTTACATTTAGAAATAATAGAAAGCTACAAGGAAGAAAAGAAAACTTTATTGAGAACTAACCAGGATTTCTCCTTACCGTCTCCAACATATCAGCACATGCATTATGAGGCTTTCCTTACGTTTCTATAACAGACTTTACTTATCTACACTTCCCATTTGGGGGCAAATAGGGTTTCAAATTTTTCCAGTTATAATAATCTGAGATGCACATGTCTAGAAAAATCTTTATCTAAGTTTATATTTCTTAAGGGTAAATTCGTAGCTGAGTAATTACTACTCACAGGTATGAACTGCCTTAATCTTTTATGTTTTATGCTCGACTGTTCTTCATAAAGCTTGTTCCAGTTTTCATAAACATCAACGCTCCATTAAAGTATTTGTTTTGTTACCCCTCACCCATATTGGAGCATCCCTGGTGGCTCAGATGGCAAAGAGTCTGCCTGTAGTGCGGGAGACCTGGGTTCAATCCCTGGATCGGGAACATCCCCTGGTGAAGGAAATGGCAACCCACTCCAAAATTCTTGTCTGGAAAATCCCATGAACGGAGGAGGCTGGTCAGCTACAGTCCATGGGGTTGCAAAGAGTCAGACACGACTGGGCGACTTCTCTTTCTTTCTTTCACCCATATTGATTATTATGATTCTTAGAAGGAGAAGCTAAGTTTTCTTGTCGGGTTGATGGGAAGGAAAAGTATTATCTTGTTCAGATTTACATTTCTTTTCTAGTGAGGTTGAATACTTGCAGTTAATATCAGTCCATCCATATTTCTTCTGTAATTAATCTATTCACCTCCTTTGCCCATTTTTTCTATTGGGATTTTTCTTACTAATTTGAATAAGTACTTTATACATTAGGGACATAAATCTTAGTCGTATTTGTTACATGTAGTTTTTCCAGGCTTCTTCTTTTTTGTTTTTATGCACATATGAGCAAAAGTGTTGATTCATGTTTTTTAACTTTAAAAATGCCTTTAAAATTAGAAAGTTCTTCCCACTTCTGTGGCTAGACACTTAATTTTATTTTGTTCTATTCTAGAGTTACACTTCTTATTCATGTCTTTAATATAACTGGAATTTATTTTTATAATATAAAAGTAAGATTTCTCCATCAGTTATCACATGCAGATTTTTTCATGTTTTCATATTTTTACTGGTTGCCAACATTAAAAAAAAAATCCATTGTATTCTTGAGAAATTGAAACTGTTAACAGACTTCCTCCAAATTAAATATACCAAATATAAGCTTAGTGAATAATATTACCTCTCTGAGCTTCAGTTTTCTCATCTATAAAAGTAGGAGATTAGAGGTGTAAGATTTCTTCTGGTTCTGAAATTCCTGTCTTAAATTGAAGATGACGTCCCCCACCCCACTTTCCCCAGTTTAGCAGCATTCATACTTTTGAGTGTTAAACACTTTGGGGGAAAATGTTGCAATTTTAAAACGGATGCCGATCGATTACTCAGGAGGCCCTGAGTAGCCATTTTTCACTCTGATTGACTATGCTTATCAATGCCAAAAATCGTTCTGTTCTTTTATGTTCTAAAAATACTCTGGTGGATAGAATTTCTAAAAAATCTCCTTTTTGTGAAATGCAGTTGGTATGGGACAGATGGTGATCTAGCATCCAGCTAGAAGTAGCTCTGCTATCAGGGTGCTGAAGCCATATTTCAAGCCACGTCATTAAATATTTGGAATTGTTTTTCTGAGTTTACAATGTCCTGAGGAAGATTGAGATATGAAACTCTGAGATAATGACAAACTAAAAAAAGCTTCTAGATCCTACTGTCTTGAACTTCTAGAAATAAGAAGAAATTAGTCTCTTTATTTGTAGTGGCTCAGCTCATTAACCACTATCCACAACCTTGCTCCAAACCACTGTTTGTTGGTTGTTGTTTTTAATGCAAATTTTTATCTCTCACCTGTCTCTCAGAAAGAATATTTCTTCTCTGAAGATAAGCTCTATGTTTTATTTGAACTTTTATCCCCAGCATCTAGCATGAGGCTTTCAATTGGTATTTGTGGACCTGATTTCTGTAGAGAAGGCAAATGTGAGTGATTTGAAATGTTTCTGAAGTTCAAGCACTCAAATCTGTGCAAATCCAAAGTTATGCCTGCTCCAGGGTTCCAGTTCATTGGAGATTAGGATTAGCCTGGAAATGACAGGCAGAAAGGACAAGGAGGTTCCTCACCAATCATCACTTGGTAACTGCAGACAAGTCTTTAGGAGAACACATACTTGGTAAAGGGTAGAAACAAACTTTCAAGCTTCAGTGAGTCACAGTTCATGGAGCAAGGATCTCACCTGGGCAGGTTTGTATTTGAAGGTTTCAATCCTCTTTGGTACACTAAGTGCACGTTAACATTCAGGAAAATAGATGATTTTTTTTTTTTTTTGGTCTGTATTATCACTTAAGTACTTCCATTTCTTTTCAATCCATTTTTCTCTTTCTCCACACCCATCCTTCACTCCAGAAAAAGGGAGAAACACCTACTCCTGTGTAACCAAATTTATTTCTTTCTTATTTTAACCTTTTCTTCCTTTTTATCTCATAATTTTGTTTATCTTTCAAACAATTGTAGTAGTATTTCGTTGCAGTTTAAATTCTTTTAACCTGTTTTAATACCACCTTTTTCTATGAGTGCACAATAAACCAAGACTGACACAGTCCTACTTGTCTCATAGTCTTGTTTCATGCTGTGAAACAAGGTTTCTGCGATGGTTGTTGCTGAGACCTAGGTGTGTCTCTCTTAAAACACCAAGGAATGTGCAAAACATGAAAAAACAAGAGTGTTTACTTAAGATGCTTTGTATCTCCTTGCTCCCATGCCATGTGATCTTGCAGTTGCTACGGTAACTAGGAATTTTTCACTCCATAACTTGCATAAGGACAGAGTCTGACCTTTTTATTACTGCTCTGCCCTCTCTGAAGTTATACGTGCACTCAAGTGCATACACACACACACACGTGTGTTCACACGCATACACTTGTAAAGTCACATTTATATACACACGGCAGACATTTGGAAAGAGTTATAGAGTTCCTTGACTTGAAGCCTTAGGTTTTCATCTCATCTTTAGGTTGCTTGGGGAAAGTGTCAATATTGATATTTTCCCTTTAGAATAACTTTGCATGTGTGTGTCACACACACAAAATGACATGGAAATTCGTAGGAACAAGAACGTATTTCTACAATTTGTATTTGCCATTTCTGTAAAATTGCCTAGCAAACAAGATTTCCGATTTTTTAGTTGTTTTAAATCTCAGGCAACATATGCTTTGTATTTTGAGGGCCATCGAGATATACCAATAATGAGAAGTGGAAATTAGCACTGTTGCCAGCACTAAGTCATCTCAGTGTTTTGTAAAGTAAGAGTCTGTCGTGAACATATTGTGCAAACCTTCTCCAAGGATGCTGTGGATTGGTGGAATTCATATCCAAAGTATTGATAGACAGTTTTTCTCCAGTGAACTCAGTCATGTTAGCAGCTACTTAATGATCTAATTTAGAATTTGAAGGCATCCCCATTTCGTCTGAATTACCTTCTAATGGGCTTCTGTCAGATCGTGTATGCACAAGGCAGAACCCTCAGTTGCCCTTTGACCTAGGCTTCTTGAAGCCAAAGGATAAGTCTTAGTGATTTCCCAACCCAGCCAAGCCTCTGCACATTCCCATAGACTCAGTAACCAGGGTGAGTGTATGTAACTCGTAAGTCTTAGCAGAATGAAATAGCCACCATATCTGGGACTAAGGGGCTGCAGAAGCAATGGAGTGCAGCAGCCTCAGCCCGTGACCCTGGCCGACAGCATGCCTTGTTTGTTGCTGCAGGTGTTTTATCTTGTTTATACTTTAGACATGCTGATGCTAAAGGATGTTGACTTCTCCCTTGCAAGTAATCAGCAACGCCATCCCAAACTAGGGTCTCATTAGGCATTAACTCACTCCTGAAATTTCTCCTTTCTACCCTAGCCTGCTCTCTGGACTATCTCTTTGTAGCTGAACCTCCTCCTCCCGGCCTTTGCAGACCTTTCAGTCCTTGACCTTGGGCCACTCTGCTGTCTAGTATCTGTCTGCTCATCTGTCGCTCACCAGGCCGTTCATTCGTTTTACAGGCAGTGTTGTTCTGGATGTAGGGCCAGCACAGAGAACAAGACAGACCAAGTCCATGTTCTCCTGAAACAAATATCAGGGTAGAACTTGTCCTGTCGTTTCTCCTTGCCCTTCTCCTCTCCTTCCCCACCCACAATCTATTCAGCAACCAAGAACTAGTGTATTGGAACTAGAGCACTTGCTGAGAAAGATTTAATAAAATTTAAGATTTTATGTTAAAAAAAAAAAACCTGTGTGATTTAATAACTCTCAAGGGTCACATGGGGAGTGTCTTGTATGAAGCAAAGAAGAGGATCTGAATTGTAGTGAACTGATATTAGACCAGAAAGAGTGTTAGGAAAATAAAATGTGCAGGAATTAGATTGAAGTTGGCCTGGATCAGATTCCCAGCCTTGCCCTAATTGTAGGGTTCTGAGAAATCTTACTTTACATGATAATAATTATTAGAGGCAGTAAAATTCAATATATACGGTTCTTCTCTAGCAGCCGGAGCTTTCTGTCTTATCACGTTTACTGGTTTTCTCTGGGAGTTTGACCACATTCCATAACAACTTTGTGTTTGCTTTCGTACTATGGAAGTCAGACTTGACCTAGATTTTCTAAGTCTGGGGATGATGAGCCCTATTAGTCCTATTTAGGCTTTAGTTTGAATTATTAATCATATTATTCTTAGGATTTTTTAAAAGAACAAATGATCATTAACTCAAATACTCTTTCTGACAGGATGTGTTTGCTAGGCAGGAACCTTGGAATCTGGTAAATTTAAACCACTGCTCACCTTGACACACATCTGCTTACTTTATCTTTCCCTTAGCTGCTCTGTTAATCAGGTCTATCTTGCCAGCGATATCCTTTTTTATTTTTTTTCTAAAGCTCTGTTTGCTTTTTTTTTTTTTCCTGTAAGAAAATAGAATCATGAGATACATTGTCAGCAAATTCTGTGAAGGTTGTTCTTCGACAAAATTGTTTTTGGCCGGAGGAGATATTTTTTTTTCAGATAAGTATTCCAGTTCTGCGGTACCCACATTTACAGTACAAGAATAGATGTGGGCACTGATGGTTTGGTTTGCTCAGCTGTGTGTGAATTTCCATAGTGCAAGATGAGGAGAGAGTCCCTAAACACTAAATCACACGCAGCTTTCCTCTGTAGGGAACCAACACTTCGGGCTTCTGGGGAAAAAGTGAAGTCAAGACAACCGAATTTTGTAGGATCTGAGGATTTGGGAAAAATGTGAAGGTCATCATCTCCAGCCTTACTCACTGAAGAAGCACCTTCACTTGTCGATAATGTTACTGCCAGACTCTGCTCCAGTTTTAAAAAGAGGTCATTTTGCCTCTGTGTTTCCTAAAATTGACCTTGAGTCTGCTTCCTCCAACTCACGATCCATTAACGGAAGGTACTTTTCTACAACATCACCAATAATCCTGTTCCACAAGACAGTGTAGCTCAGAAAGTGAAAATCTCCTGCAATGGTTTCATTGTCCCTATCTTTTTTTTCTTAGACATTCCAACTATCTGAACACACCTCAAAGGGCATGTTTCCCAGACCTTCTTGTAGCTGCTTGGTGCAGAGTCCCATGTGCTTTGATCAGCAGACTCCTCTGCCCACAGACTCCTCACAGCCCTCTTTTGTTTTGTTGGAGATAAGATTCACATAGCATAAAAGTAACCATTTTAAAGTGTACAGTTCCATGTCTGCCCAGTGCTTGAGCCGATCAGGCCCAAGGCAGCATATGCGCTGGAAGCCCTGCCAACCTTAGTCTTCAGGTCTTTTGGTGCCCAAGTTCTGTGGGCATCAGATTGAACTGATCCCTGCCATGCTTAACTCAATTCTTGCTAGCACTTCATTTCCCCTCTGCTGGGTCTTGGACTTTGCTCTTGCTGAGCTGGTGTAGTTGTGGTCCTGAGACCACGTTCAGTCCTTGTCAACCCTCTTCTCCTCTTGGAACTCAGGATGATGTAGACACCTCTGTTGCTTACACGCTGAGCAGATTGGCTTGCTTTGGCTGCCAGCACCAGGGTAAACTAGTCCCTGCCATAGCTGTAGTCTCTAACATGTATTAGTGACCATCTTCCAGGGATGTCTGTGGTTCTGGTCACGAGCTCTGTTGTTGGGTCTTCCTGGGCTCAATCTCAGCTGTAGCACACACACCCTCACCCTGGGATCTGGCTTGGCCAAGTTACTTTGTCAAAATGAGAGATTTAATAGTATTTACGCTGTGTGGGCTGTGCTATGCTTAGTCGCTTAGTCATGTCTGACTCTTTGCGACCACATGGACTGTAGCCCACCAGTCTCCTCTGTCCATGGGGATTCTCCAGGCAAGAATACTGGAGTGGGTTGCCATGCCCTCCTTCAGGGGATCTTCCCAACCCAGGGATCAAACCCAGGTCTCCCGCATTGCAGGCGGATTCTTTACCATCTGAGCCACCAGGGAAGCCAGAATTGTTGTAATGGTTAGATAAGAAGGTGGCTTAGATGGTAAAGAATCTGCCTGCAATGTGGGAGATCTGGGTTTGATCTCTGGGTTGGGAATATCCCCTAGAAAAGAAAATTGCAACCCACTCCAGTATTCTTGCCTGGAGAATTCCATGGACAGAGGAACCTGGTGGGCTACAGTCCATGGGATCACAAAGAGTTGGACATGACTGAGCAACTAACACTTAGATAATATAACGGAAGCTCATCCCCTAGTTTTGCTGATATATGGTGAGCCCTCAATAAATATAACCAATTTATCTGCCTGGTCTTGACTCGATCCCTCCCTTGTTGCCTATTCCTAGTAGATCTGTTAGTTGCATATGGCAATGCTGTCTCCCTAGTTCTCCAACTGTAACTTCTACCACTGTGAGATAAAAATTATGTTAGCTTTCTTTAATGGTCTGGTAACTAATGATTACATGATGCTTTATACTTCACCATGTATATTTACCATGTATCCTCTTAAAGTGGAGAAGGAAATGGCAACCCACTCCAGTATTCTTGCCTGGAGAATCCCATGGGCAGTGGAGCCTGGCAGGCTACAGTCCGTGGGCTCACAAGAGTCAGACTTACCAACTAAACCAACCGACCAACCATCCTCTTAAGTACGGGCCAAATCTGGGGGCTGCCTTAGTGATTTTCACATTAACGACTCTCAGAGCCATATCCTGAATTAGAGCAAGTTGTTGTGATCTCGTAACTTCTTGTCTGTCTATATCACTATCCAGTGTGACACGCATGCACCTCTTCTGTTCAGTTCACCTGTATCTGTTTGAGTGTCCCAGACTTCCAGCTGGTGATGGAGATGCAGAAGAGGGCGGGCCAGTGTCATCCACTGCCCGAGTAGTTGGGTGACCCTTAGAAAGAGCACCTCTGAGCAGACTGTCCACTCTGTTAGCACCATCAGAGTCCACTACTTGAGATGCAGTCTGTGAGACTTACGCTGTTATCCTGTAAACCTCCACTCAAAATTGCACTTTTATCCTTTCCTCTTTGTGTTCATTCACTGATTCCTTTGACTAATGTTCGAATATCTATGAAGTGCCAAGACCTGTTTGTTGGGAGTTCAGTGTTGAAGAAGATATAGTGCCTGCCATGCATGAACTTATACTTTAGAAGGGAGACAAAAAAGGTCATCAGTGTGTGCTTTTTGAAATACTGAGTCTGAAGGATTCATGTGGCACCATGGGGTCCCAGAGAAGGGCCCGCCACATCAGACTGGAGGTAGAGGGGGCAGAAAACCTGGAGGATGTGATTCTTGAAGTGCACATTGTAAGGTGAATGAAAGTCCGACCAAGAAGGGTGGGGAATGAAGGGAGTCGTAATAAACTATTGGCTCTAAATGCATCACAGTCCTTTCAGGCTGTAATAAAACACCACAAACTGGGTGGCTTATCAACAGGAGAAATTTATTTCTCACAGTTCTGGAGGCTGAGAAATCCAAGATCAGGGCACCAGCAGATTCAATGTATGATGAGAGCCCACTTTCTGGTTCATAGACAGCTCTCATTTTGCTCTGTCCTCACAGGGCAGCAAAGGGTCAAAGGATCTCTCAGGGGCCTCTTTTATAAGGGTGCTTATCCCATTCAAGAGGTCTCCACCCTCAGGACCTAATCACCTAAAAGCTCTGCCTCCAGACACCGTCACGCTGGGGATTAGGTTTCAACATAGAATTTTTGGAGAGAGGACTCATTTAGTCCATAGCAAATGCCTTCCTATGAATAAATTAGCATCTTCAGTTACTATGTTCACAGACTTGAGGGAAAACTGCGTTGCATCTTGTACTACTAGTATGACTTCTTGAGTGTCAAGCTAGATGGTTCTGTGCATCCTTCATATGACAGTCTCTATGCTGCCTGCTTTATACAGGTCTGATGATGGAGTCAGCCTGGGTCACGGGAGGAGTGTTGAGGATCCTGCTTGGGGCAGGAGGGGAGCTTAGAGGATGCAAAATGCACATCTTCCCCAGTTGGGCCCACAGGGTGACCTGTTCCCACCCACACCGTATTTCCCTCGTGCCCTAGACTGGGGGACAGTACCATTTAGTGCAGGCCTTCCCAGGGTTGTGTTAGTTATGGGGTTTCATATGTCAGTTGCATGGGAGCTTAGTCTGATAGAATTTTGACAGATGGAACAAGTGTAACACTCAAGTTCAAAGCATAGTTATCTCATGTGATGAGTGTTATAATAGAAGGGTGACTGAGGAGAGAGGGTAAAGGCAGCCTTGGAGGAGAGTGACCGTTGAGATTGAATCTGTGTTTTAAAGGAAATCCACATGCTCACTGTCTCCCTTGCTCATGAACTTGTAAGCTCAGTAAACCATTATCAAGTTAATATCATTTGCCAGACCTTGAGCTGTGTGTTAGGAAGAGAAATAGAAGTCACAGTCCCTGCCCTCAAGATGTCATCATTTCGCAGAGACCACAGAAAGAGCTGATAATCAGAGGTCAGTGTGATGGATGTCATGACAGAGTTCTTTGAGCATCTCATTTGGACAGACAGTGTTATGGCAGGAGATTTGTCAAAGAAGCTTCCTTAGATGTGGTGATAATACGAGTTTCATTGTATGGAATGATTTGTACCTTTTGGGGTTCATAGACTCCAGTGAGACCTAGAATTCTGGACTCTGGAAAACTGCCTACATATAAAAAATCTTGTATACTTTTAGAGGGTTCTCTGAGTCCCTGAAACCCATCCATGAACCCCCAGCTAAGTTTATGCTCACAGAGTAGCAGGGACACGATGCCATGGAGAATATCAGTAGCTGCTTTCTGTGAGCACTTGGGAGAAGAACGTTTCCCATCAGAGATAATAGAAAATCAAGCAAGTATTTGTGACAATTTCAGCAGGCCTGAGAAATCCCTTAGTAATCACTTTTTCTTGCTAGTGCCAGTGATAAGTGAAAATATAAATGCAGTCAGAGATTTGGTTTGGGACTGCCTAGACCGGCTAAACTGTGAACATCAGTTCTTGACTTTATATTTTTATTACCCTATATGTATTTCATCTTAAAAATAAATGTCTTTCATGTGAATAAATGAAAGAAGAAGAGTTGGATTTGTAAGTATAAACGCTGATCTTGGTCTTGAATTTAATCTAAAGTAAGTCAAAGATACGGGTTCTGTCATTCATTGAGAATTCACAGGCAGAAGAGCAGTGTAGCCATAAAAAGAAAAGAAATCATAGGTAGTTGCCCAAAGAATGGAACAAAGATGAGGAGCAGGGAAGATCTGAAAATCCTCCATTGTTTTTGTATTCCCCATGGACTCTGTTGAGAAGGTCCTGTGAGTCTGTGATCACACAGCTTTCCCTCAGCACTCACCCCTCTCCCACTTTCAGCTGTGGATACCTGTTTATTTTTGCACTTCCTCTCCTCCCCCACCTCCCTGCTCATCCCAGACTGCATCCCAGACTACATCCCAAGGGCAAAGCATGAAGAATCTATGTGGCCCAGTCCTTGGAGTTTCTTGTTCTTCCCAACATCCCTTCAAGAGAGTAGGGCAAAGAATGAGTTTCTGCGAGCCTGAGAGCTGAAATGTGTGTCAGCGAGAGGAGAGGATTCTCGCTGAGCATGTACCAACCAGGGCTGAGCATCACGGGCCAAAGCAGGGCACGGGGTGGGAATACGCCTCCTGGGAATACACCCTGCTCCCCACTGCACCCTCCTCTTCAGTGTTGCACCCGCAGAGCCCTTTCTCTTCTGAGGTCTCTGCCTCTTGTTCAGGCATTCTTCCTAGCTCACCCATCTTCTGAGCCCTGTTGCCTGTAATCACTTTTGGAAACATTCCTGAGTGTGACTCTCATCCCGCTGGCAAGGAAATAAATGCATTTTATTCTTAACTCCGATAATCATCACCTCCACTCTGCGCCATGCTAATGGCGGGGCAGCATCTTAATGACCCTCATCCATGGTCAGTGCCCTCTGGCCAGAGACCACTGGGAACACAGTTGTAGTTGAGCAAGTTGGGTTTGCTGCTTGGCGTGGGGATGGAGCGCTTGCCCTGGGGGGAGCCGTGCAACAGCTCAGGGCAAGAAGGTTTTAGAAGGATTTACAGGACTTGGTGGTTTGTGTTTGGTGACTCTGGGGAGGATTTAAAGTAGCGCGGCTTTGTTTTTGATCAAGCAGCTGGGTAACTGTGAGATATCTTAAATGTTATCTCTAGGAGGAGGAGCAAAGCTAAGGCTGGAAAGAAGCTAAAGCTAAGGAAAGAAGCAGCCATCACTGCTTAGCTGGGCTTCCTGCTACTTTCTTCTGTGACCAATATTTATGCTGTATCTTGTTCAGAGTAGCCATGTTTTTGTCTTGTCCCACCACAGCATGGAGTGACCTTCTCTAGTGTTGACTTTTTGCAGAATCTTTGACATTTAACAGGAGAACGCGGGGCTGGGCCCGAGTGCCAGGCCAGCTCCGGGTATCTGGGCTGCTTCTCCTTCTTCCCGTTTTCACTGCTCTGAATTGCCCTGCTTCAGAGATCAGCCTCCTTGATCAGAGCTTCCACCTGCTCGCCTGCCTACCTGTCCCTTCATTCCTGTAAAGATTTGTCCTCGGCCCCTCCACACTGCCCTGGTTTATCAGCTGTTCTTCCACTCACTAGACAGACGCCATGTGGTGAGGAGCTGTGTGCGTGTGTGCTGATGCGGCCCTGAGCTCCTCTCCTGCCTCCTGTCTCCATTGCTGATCACTTCCCCGGGGTGGGGGGTGGGGGGGCATCGTGCACTGTTCCCCTCTCAGGTTTCTGAACACCGTGGCAGGAAGGCCTAAAACCATACATATGTGTTTTCTACCCTCAGCAGCACAAAGCTGTCTGGCAATTGCTTTTTCCATAACTTGTTTATTCCATGTTGGCACCCCACTCCAGTATTCTTGCCTAGAGGATCACATGGATGGAGGAGCCTGGTGGGCTCCAGTCCATGGGGTCGCTGAGAGTCGGGCACGACTGAGTGACTTCACTTTCACTTTTCACTTTTCATGCATTGGAGAAGGAATGGCAACCCACTCCAGTGTTCTTGCCTGGAGAATCCCAGGGATGGGGGAGCCTGGTGGGCTGCTGTCTATGGGGTCGTGCAGAGTCGGACACGACTGAAGTGACTTAGCAGTAGCAGTAGCAGCACCCCCTAAAGCCATTTCTCCCAAACAGTTTTCTCTTTGGGCCACCAGTGAATCCCCTCCTCCCAGAAGAGGGTCTCAACTCACACTCTGCAAAGATGATGGAAACCACCTCATCTGTTCTACCTCAGCTTTCTTCTTTTCCCTGCTCTATTTTTTCTTTTTCTAAACCTCCATTGTCTTCCTTCCCCTGATACTCTCTGAAAGGAGGAACTCTTGGTCCTGTGGTAGCCTCACCCCTCCACACCTGTTCCTGACCTGTTTCGCCTTCTCTGCATCACCCCTCACCCGCCCCCCCCCCCCACCTCCCCAGCCAGGCAGCCTCTTCAGCCAGACTCCTTCCCTTCCTGGTGACATTCTGAGGTGGTCTTCCTCGTCTGTGCAATTCGTCCACATTCACTCATGCCTCAACACTCCCCTTCCCACCGCTGGACTTAACCGTGGTCTTGTCATCACTTTCTCATAGACTCTTCATTTTCATAAACTTGACATCAGATAAGCTTTTCATCGCCCTCCACCTACTCCTGGCTCATCTTGGTTTCACTTCTTCATCATCTTTTTAGTAGGCTTCCTCGTGACTCTGATCCCCCTCTTTTCCTCTCTACTTCCTATGTTTTCTCTTCCTTTATCCATCTTCATAATCCCCTTTCTCTCCTGCTTCCCTTTAACAGTCTCACCCACTCCCTTAACTGGAATAATTCACAGATTTGTCTCTGTCCGTGGCCTTCGTACAGAGGCCTCGTTCTTTATTTCTAACTGTTTGCTAAACATCTACAGCATGATGTATTGTCAGTCCTGAAACATCAGTTGTCTGAAACCAGATCCATCAGTCTCAGCAGAACCAGTTTTTTTTGCCCCATTTAATGGCACTTCCATTCTCTGTCACCCACAGATCTGGGATTCGATCTGTCATCTTTGACAATCAAATCCCATGAGTTCTACCTTTGCTTTTGTCTCTTGCATGTGGCCTCATCTTGGGGAGCTCACCACATTAGACTTGCGTTATGGAGCTACTACCTTGTCATCTAAGGGCAGGGCACCAGTCTTACTCACCTTTGCTTGCCCCTTAGTGGCTGGCACAACACCTTCCCCACAGGAAACCCACCCCCCTCCACTGTCTGTTGAATGATGGTCTATAAGTTAAGCATTTTAATGCTTTACTTGCATTTCACAAACTATTTGTCATTGAATGCATTTCTTGTCATTAGTTCACTGAATACCTTTATTCTTAGCTGAGCAAGCACCAGAATGAAGTTTCATGACCAGAGCCTCAACTCTGGTACTTCTGCTCTTTTTCAGGAAGAGCAGTTTGGCATGGGTTGGACGTGAGGCATTAATTTCACCTTCCTTCTTGAGAGCAGATATAATACATAGGGTTATTATGTTTTCACGGCAATTTTAGATAACTTCCATCTCCCTTTATACATTGATTTTTCTGCGTTTTTGCTTCTTTATTTTTTAACAGGTTTTCAAAATGGAAACTACCACTGTGACATAAGATGCTATTGATAGTACATCAATATGGTTCAGCTAGGCCCCTGCCCAGCAGAGTGTAGCTGCCCCGTGCACAGCCCTGTAATACATATTAGTTACACAGACATTAGGGAAGCCCTTCCCATCCATATGTATGCACAGGGCCTGCGGAAGTTAATAATGCCATATATCACATGCACGTAGGATGTAAAATGTACTTCAAAATGACAGCGGGCTCATATAAAACGAGTATTGGCTTACGACAAGAGGAACGCCAGAGGAAGCTTTTTGTCCTTTCAGACCTGCTCTTTACTGAATTATCTGCTTCTGTGTCTCAGTATCCCAGACTCCATTTTGCTACCCCCCCCTACTTTTTTTTTTTTTGGTCAATATTATGCTCATCTTTCCAGCCACCTTATTTCACTTCAGCCACATGGATAACAAAAGAACCTCCTTGGAGAAATGAAAGATAGCAATTACACATTGGTATTCATGTTACAGGAGTCGCTGCCATCCTCGGGGACTTTAACAATGAATATCCAGCATTAATTGCCACAGTAACTGCGTGTCTGACCTTGCTGAAATGTAATACATCAGTTTTACATAGTAAAATTATTTGCTACTAAGAGATTAAAAAGGCATGATCATAAAATTATATTGCTGTTTGGAATGACTAGTAGTTTTTATTTTTAAGAAGATCTTGGAGGACTCGAATGAGTAGGTTGCTACATTTTCTTAGAAATGAGAACATCGGGAGTTGAAATCTTAGTATTCCCACTGACTTGGTTGGCAATTACAAGAGTAGTGCCTTCCTATTCTTATGGAAGGTGAATAAAATACATTGGCATCTCCAGTTAATCAGTGGAAAACTGATTAATAAGGCATGGAGACATAGTACTTTTTATGCACTTGGGGGAAAATGTTCTTTTTGTGTGTTTATACCTAATTTACGTAGGTTTTCTGCCAGGAGCAGGAACATAGAAACGTGCCCGGAACCCTAGGACCTGTTTCCCTTTGTAAGGAAGTAGCATCATTTTTAAGGTGCTGCTTATTGGCTCTCAGCTTCTTGCATCAATCTTTTGCTCAGACCCTCGGAGATACAGAAGTTACATTTTCTCATGTGTGTCTCTCACGCACCCCTTGCCCCCCTCCCCCACCACAATTTCCTCTGGCTGGATGTTGCCAATCAGAATTTCACACTCCACACTCTGAAAGTGTTCATCACTCGGGGCGGCTCCACACTGCTGGGTCAGCAGTGAGCCCGACTCCAACAGAGCCTCGTCAGCGGGCCACGCTGGGCTCTGCCTGTGGAAGCTGTGTGTGCAGAAATGAGTGATTGTTTGGCCTTCTGTCTGCGTTAAAAGTGATCGAGGTGAAGAAAGTCAGTGCAGTCACCCATGACACCCGAATTTCAGCCCAGATGAGATTCTAACTAGAGGATCCATTTTTTGTTCATATCCTGGCAAAACAAGTACATGATACATGTGAAGGCCATCTCAAATTTGCGTGGGCAGGAAGATGAACTGAATAATAGAATGAGTAGTGTTTTGCCCACCTTTTAAAGTAAGACTGTGATGTAAATGACAGTACATAGCCATTGCATCTACTTAATATGGCTTGCTCATTGTTTTAGTGTTTTGTATGGTTTTCCACTTTTAACATAGTGGCTGTTTAGGAAGCAGTAACCAGGTAAAAGAGTAGTACACATGCAATTAGTGTGTTGTGTTTCTGAGACTTTGAACTTTGGATTTCTTTATTCAGATCATTCAAGTAGTTTTACAAATGAACTCCGACTCCCATCCTCACTGGGTTTTTTTTCAGTTTCCTTTAAAGTATGTATGTTTTTCTAATGGTTTATGTGTCCACAGAACTTGATCCTGGACCCATTACCATTAGACGGAGATTCTTGACCAGATTCCTAATTTGTTCTGAATCTATAAAGAAATTAGGTGGGAAAGCAACTTGAGAGATTGCAGCTTTTGTTAGCTTTTTTTGCCTTTTAATCTTCTCTCCCTTTTTCCTTCTTCCATCCATCACTCCTGTCGGCAATTAAAGCAGGATGATGAAGTGACGACGGTTGAGGTGAAAGAGCAGGACCAGAATGTCCTGGTGCTGAAGAAAGTGCAGAGCTGCGGCCCAGCCCCGCAGGCGGGGAGCGCCGAGAGCGATTGGAGGTGAGAGTTTTCACCGGAGCCCCGCGCTTCTGTTTCCTTTCCCTGCCTGCCCCCCCGCCTCTCCCGCTCCATCTCACTCGCTGTCTCTGCCTCCTCTTCCCTCCCTCCCTCCCTCCCGTTTTTTCTCCGCCTCTTGCCTCTCGAGCGAGCTAGCTAGAGCGAGCTAGCTAGCGTTCTAGCTGACTGCAGAGCTCCTAGCAGCCAGATGGACTCGGTTCCCAGCAAAAGGACAGAGGTGGCAAGATCTCTGAGCATCTAGGGGATGCCTTTGTTAGTGGTCGTGCACAATGGGCAGCTCCCGGCTGAGGGTCTTTGACCCTCACTTAGAAAGAAAGGATCCCGCCGCTGCCGCGCTGGCAGACCGAGAGCTGCCCCTGCCCACCTTCGATGTGCCTTATTTCAAATACATTGACGAGGAGGATGAGGACGAGGAGTGGAGCAGCCGCTCACAGTCCTCCACTGAGGAGGACTCGGTGGACTCTCTGCTCTCTGACAGATACGTGGTCGTGTCCGGGACCCCGGAGAAGATCTTGGAGCATCTTTTGAATGACTTGCACCTGGAAGAAGTCCAGGACAAAGAAACAGGTAAGGCAGGGGGGTGTCTCCCGCTTCTTCCAGACTCACGGCTGCAGCGCCCTTATCAGTTTCCTGAGGGGCAAGGCTCCCTCCCTAACCAAAGCAGCAAAGCGCGGGTGGGGGGCGGGGGGGGTGGGGTGGAGCGGGGCGGCTGAGCCGGCAGACCTTTGTGCGCCTCCCCCTTAGCCTCCTGCCGTTTTGTTTAAATCCAGTAAATGGACGCATGGAGATCCCAGCAGCCGCCTGGTAAGTGGCTGTACAAAGAAATGATAGGAAGGCACGTATTCTTGTTTTGCTGGCAATTTTTACCAAATCTCACCTAAAGGCAGTTGACAACAAGAGGCCAGCATCCAGTAGCCAGTGTTCAGTGGGAAGGATTACAAGGGAGATGGGGGTTACCGGCAAGCATTTACCTAGCCCGCCCGTGGGAAGCACTGAGCTGGCCGGAGGAGCCTCCCTGCCAAAATGTCAACAATTAATGCAACTATTCAGCAACTAGAAGCTTAGTGGCAACTTCTGCGTTTTTCCAAGTGTTTCACAAACTGCTCAAAGCAAGCCCTACTGTGCAGAATATGATACTCACAGCTTCTCAGACTAGAAATAATTCACTGAAGTCTTCTTGGTCAGGTTCCTTGTCCTTCTATTTAATCCTCAGGCAAAATACCCGCTTAGCTTTTTCACCCTTGCACTACTGGAAATGCTATCCCTGCATGATCTGGCTAAACTTCCTTCATCACACAGGGCAGTGCTGGATTCTTTTAACCAGGATTTGTAATTTGTTTCAGCCTGGAGCAGTTATCCCAATGAATAGGCCTCTGACTTTAGCCTGAATTCTGTGACTTGATCCCCTGACTAAAATGCACTTTTTGCTGCCGCCATAGCACCTGTCATGACCACGGTTTGCAATACATGGACTGCATCAATAAAAGGCATTTGGGGGTTGTGCTGGTACAATACTTTGTATTGATAACTCCTTAAGTTTTTCCCATTCAAGAAGGATTTTGAGAGGATAGCTCAGGTGAGAACAAGCATTTCCTTGGGTCCTGGCAGTTTTGTCTGAACTTAACAGATCTGTGCTGCATTATGAAGGACATTAAGAGGAACAAAGATATGTGAAATATGCAGTTGAGTTTTTTAAAAGTCAAAATGACTCCATCACTCATCCTACTGATAGTGTTATTGTTTGATCTCACAATTCAAATAAAAACTTTACTTTGCCTTATGTATATTTGGGGAAAAAAATAGCAGTAGTCATTTATACACAGGCTAAAAGAAAAACGTATTCTTGTGGCATTTGCTGGGTGGTTTTTGCTCGTCTGTCTATTAATATTTGCACATTTGAGTAATGTTTGCAAGTTCTGCTTCATCAGAGGTGGTCATTATGGAACTGGCCATAATTTTCTGTGTACCGATTACCAGACTGCTTTACACAGGTGGTTTGGACTTGATTACAGACAGGTTATCTGCCATGAAGACACCTTTGAATATGGGTACCAGGTTGGGAGATTCAGTGGCTTGTTCTTAATAGCACTACAGTTCTATTCTGTAGCACAGGACTTCATGTCTAAGTTGTATAAATAAGAGTAGAGATTACTGAAGTCAATCCTGGGCCAGTTGGTTTCTTTTTTTCTTTTGTTCTCACTGTCATTTGTTTTTTGTGAGGGATGGCCTTCTTGTTGTTGTTTAGTCGCCCAGTCGTGTCCAACTCTTGCAACCCCATGGCCTGTAGCCTGCTAGGCTCTGCTGTCCATGGGATTTCCCAGGCAAGAACACTGGAGTGGGTTGCATTTCCTCCTGCGGGGCATCTTGCTGACGCAGGGATTGAACCTGTGTCTGCTCGATTGGCAGACAGATCCTTTATCACTGAGCCTCCAGGGAAGTCCTGGTGCCTACTAACAAGCTCCCATACTTAATACTGGGAATGAAAAATCACCCTGATCCCTCTTAGTAATGCCAGCGGTCGCCTCCTGTTGGGAAAGGGTGTTGTAGCTGGTGTGTCGTGACTGTTAGTCCCAGGTTGTTTTAGATTATACCAACACTGGGGTCTCACGTGTCACTCTTGCCAGGTGCTGAGCAAAGCAGAGAGGACCAGGACTCAGTGGGGGTGGCTTCAGTCCTGCTGGGCCAGCCTCTCCTCACTCCTACTCATTTCCTTAGCATTTGCAGGGGACACAAACACATGTGTTGGCAGAGACACCTGAGGGGGAAAATGGTAATAATACTTCCTCTGATCAAAGGAGAGTTTTATGATAATGAAAAAATCAACTTTGGAGAGAGATGGATGTGTAATATCATAGGGACACCTAAGTAGAAGTCACACACAGTTCTTCCAAACTTCATGAACAGCACTTGGAGAAAATACAACAGAAAGACCCGTATGTGGCTTTTGTTGATAAAACTAAAAGAAATCTCATAAATATAAGATCAGTTTCATGTAAAAATGGAAGAAAAGTGATTATGAGTTTGTTCTAGTTTGAACACCAAATGAATCACTTATTTTAAAGTAGCTGAGGCCCCTTGTCACTGATAGAGGTGAATTTCAGTTCTTTATCTTGTTCAGGCTGGCAACCCTCATTATAAAAGGCCTATGTATTCAGGGGTCTAATAGAGTCTCGTAAACATATGGAAGACAGATGGAGGAAAATGAGAAGGGGCTGTAATAAAAGTATACAGCAGTGTTTTTATGTTCTTGAGCGCCCCTTTTAGGGAGCTGGAGCCATATGGAGCCGGGTGGAGCCATATGGTGGTGGTCCACATGGCCCCAGTGGCAGTGAGGGAGAAAGGTACATGGGAGGAAATAAATGATTCGGGTTGGGATGAGCCTGATCTTGATTCTTACATTCCTGTACCTGCCAGAGGCTGGGGAAGTTAACCAAACAAGAGATGCAAGTTATTCCCCATCTCTTTGCCACAAAAGTCACTTCATTGTTAAAGTGTAGGTTCACGGCCCAGTAGAAGAGACTTATACTCAGAAAGGAAAGTTCAAGCGATTGCTAGTTGATGTTAAGATGCAAGCAGGAAAAAAAGTTTACTTAATTGAGTGGAATAGAAATATGAGATAATGTATTTTTGTTATTACCTGAATTAAGAATAGAATAGAAAACAACAATTCATATAGTATTCTATCACCATATCAAATTGAGTTTTAAAAGCAAAAAATATTGGAGATGCTTACAAGCAACCTACTAATGATTTTCCTAAATGATTTGACCCACATGACACTATGCTTATTTTCATATCATAATCTTCTGTGTGCCTACCTTTCCCCTCTGGTAGTACCAGGCACAAAAATCCATCCTTTGATTATCTCTGGAATGAATGAATGCATAATCCTTCCTTGTTTAAAATTGAAAAACTATTTGAGTCTGGTAACTGGATATCTGTTGGTGAACATGCAAAGACTGAAGCTGTTTGCAAAGATTTCCTTTTCTTTCAAGGTTCAGGTTCTGACTTGAAGGATTTGGAATGTTAGAGGAAAATCAAGCAGCTCTGTCTTCCATCTTCCCAGAAATAGGACAGATATCACTGGGCATTCCTAGCCCAGGAGACTTACACGGAAGGCAAGAAGCAAGAAAACCAGTTTGTTGTGTGTGGAGGAGCTGGGGGGATGGAGGTCTAAGTCTGTACCACTGCCCTGGTCCGCAGTGGTGGCTGCTCCTGTTTAAGCCCTTCCCCTCCCTGGAAAGGATGCAAGATGCTTCTGTTAGGAATAACGATTTCTGTTTCAAAGTGGGGCAGATGGGGGCGACACACTGTGTATCCTATGGATTACACACAGAAAATCCTTCTTACTGATTTTTTTTCCTACATCTGCATTATGATGAGTCTACTTTAGGGGAAACATGAGCAAAGGACATTATTTGCTGCCCTGTTTCTTCTGTGTCTTGGGTTTTTTTTCATCTTTTCAAAGCAAATATGCTTGTGATAACAGGTTTTCAAGAAAAACAGAGACTAGGATAGTGGAAACAGGTAAAGCCTATCAGCCAATGCTTACTAGGCTTGACCTGCTTTCTTCCAGGTATGGCTGTTCTTACTTCATGAGGTTGCCTTCAGGATATCGTGGACTCAGTGTGTGTTGACCACAGTGTAGTCTGTGCGAGTGGGTGTACTTTCAGTGGCATCTACAAGGCTCCTTACATCATGGAGAAAGTGAGTCCCTTACCTGTGTAGCGAGGCCACCACCTCTGTGAAAGTTAATACCCGGGTTATGTCATAGAAGCGTCTCACTTAATTGATGGGGTGCCACAGCTGCTCTCCATCTCCAGCTTAGTAGTGTTTTTGGAGCACTGCATTGATGGGACCTTGAGTGGAACTAGAACAGCATGACAGTTTTTCACTGACTTTTTTACCTTCTTCCCCCTGCCAACAGCAAACCTGTCCTGAATACATGATACATACTTCTTTTGAAGGAAAATTAAGAATGCCTTTTTTCCTGATCATTGGAAATACAGAAGACAATTTAGGTGAACTTCTTCCTTAATTTCCTTATCTTTTAGGATTTCTGAAAAGCTGTTGGGTCCTCTTCCAGGCTTTCTTTTGCAAGTGACAAGATCTTTTTAAGCCTGTGCCCGCATGGCTGTGGAGGACAAGAACTTTTGGGGGCTGGCACAGAGCTTTTAGATGGTTGGGAGGCTCCCCATGGTTTTATGCAGTTAACATGCATGTAACATTATCTTGGATTTGTCTTTTTATTTTTGTGGTACCATGTGACACGTCATAGACCAGTCATAGATCTTATCTGTGTCTGCATCATTGGCTGCACACGGGGCATTTTTCAAAATACCAGTATCTGAGTCCCACCCCAGAGATGCTGATTCAGTTGACCTGAGTTGAGACCTAGGCCTTATGGTCTTTGAAAGCTCCGCAGGTGATGCTGTGTGTAGGCAGGTCTGAGAGCCACAGAGCTAGCATGATGACTGTGTCTCCCCACTTTCTTCAAAGACAAATTCCAAGCGTCAAATAGTTATGCATTTGCCCCTGGAAGCTAGGGGGGAGTCATTTCCACTTTGCCCCACCGCCCTCCCCACTCCCTCTCCTGGGCTCATATCTGGCCTCGTATCCACTGTTTCCTGCCCCAGTACCTCTGCAGCCTAAGTTCAGAATCACAAACCTGCATTGTTGGTCGAGCCTCTAAAACAGTTTTGAAAAGAGGAGATAATCCAGGGAAACAGTGGTGCTGGTCACACAGCTCTTTGCTCTCAATTCTTGGAATGAGGAGGCAATGGTATAGTAAGCAAAACCCATTTGGATTTTTGCCAGGGTTCTGTCATGCCCCACGGATCTCTGGGTGGTCCTTCAGTCTTACAGCTGAGAATGTTTACTTCTCTAAGAAATGATTTTTTGAGGAAGAATATGCAGACAGCAGAGTAGAAGGGGCATTCAGATGAGATTCAAAGTGTTGGTTCCTGGTTCTGGACTCGATTAGTAAACTAGCCTGAGACCTTGAGCAGATTTCTGAAGTGTCTTTCATCACTAAAATGCTTTGGTCCAAAGAGATTTATATCAACCCTTTCCTTTCAAAATATGTCACAGAACCCTGAAATTCTAGATTTGGAGCCCCTAGTGTTCATGCAGCCACCTGCCAGAACCTCACGGTCATTTTATGCTTACCTCACCATCACTTAGGCATGCGCAAGGACTTAGGTCATTTGGCCTGACTCTTGTTGCTCTTGTCTTCCTGCTGTATTTCTTCAGCCCCACTCAGAGAGCAGTTAGAATGTTGACGGGGTAACAGACTTGGAATTCAAGGCTCCGTGGCCCTATCTGGTGATGACTTAAGCGTGTTTGTGTAGAACCTGGTCCAGTGGGAAACTTCTTAAGTTCCTTTCAGAAATTATGTTATAACGTTTACAAAGAACAGCTTTGATTTATCACCAACTAGTAAAATACATTTGCAGAGACTTTTATTACCAGGCCATTTTGGGTAATTCAGAAACAGTCTTTTGCCAGAGAAAAGCAGTGGGTTTTCCCCCCAGTGGTGAAATGTACTGCATCCCTGCTCTCAGACTAGCACTCCCTCTGTAATTCCTCTACTTTTAACTTTACACACTGCTCCTGTAAAAAAATACAACAGTGTATTTTTGAGTGTCCAGTTTATATATGCATGTGAAAGTGAAAGTTGCTCAGTCGTGTCTGACTCTTTGCAACCCCATGGACTATATAGTCCATGGAATTCTCTAGGCCAGAATACTGGAGTGGGTAGCCTTTCCCTTCTCCAGGGGATCTTTCCAACCCAGGGATCGAACCCAGGTCTCCCGCATTGCAGGCAGATTCTTTACCAGCTGAGCCACAAGGGAAGCCCAAGAATTTTGGAGTGGATAGCCTATCCCTTCTCCAGCAGATCTTCCCAACCCAGGAATCAAACTGGGGTCTCCTGCATTGCAGGCAGAGCCTTTACCAACTGAGCTATTAGGGAAGCCAATATACATGTGATGAATGCCAAAGAAAATTTTAATTCCTTCCTTCCACAATTATCTCTGACCTCTACTATTATGTAGGCACTGTTGTAGCCATGGGACACAGCTATAAACAGAATACCGCAACTCCTCTGTGGGGCTTACATTTTAATGGGGCGAGTCAGCCAAAAAACAAAGAGGGAACCAGTGGATGTGAAAGATGTGATATGAATGGGTGCTAAATAACCAATCTCATTACAGGCACTAGTGTGGGAGAACTGTATCTATATGCCATTAAAGATGAAGAAGCTATATTTTAGCATATCTGAAGTAGTATAGAGAATTAACATGAAGCTTCTGGTCTTATTCAGCAAAGTTCAGAACCGAAGGAAATAGTTGAAAAAATAAATAGATACAAGACATAAAAGGAATTTGAAGTAGGCATGGGTATCCCCAGATGGTACTTGCTTCAGCTAGAAGTTGTAGGCTTTATATTGCTGTAGTTGCTTGGTATCAGCTGTTTACCTTCCTGACCTGTGCAGATAACTTTCTCAGAGACTCATAACTGAACTAGGTTGCCACTTGAGGTCTTTTTCAGCTTTATGGAGCTGTCAATTTTAAATATTAGGTTAATTCTGTTTGCATACATGCTAATGAAAAAAATCAACGAAAGATTGAAGAAATTCATTAGCCTTGACTCCAGCTGCCTTGGGTGTGCCTCAGATGCAGATGAGAGACCCACTGTTCAGCAAAGGCTTGTTTTTCCAAATAAAGTGAAGGCTTGAAACAGCAATCCACAGTGACAGTGAAAATCCCGAAAGTGCCATTGAGAGAGCACTAGGAATAAAAGTGCTCATATAAGCGTCTGGTTTCTGTTCTGCTCTGTAATCTTTGTGCATTTGGTTTGGTTTCTTGGCAGTTCCCTTAGCTTCTCTCCTAATTGCTAATATGGAGAATGTGTTGTTATTGCTGATTGCAATCGAAGTATTGGAAGACTTTATAAATTAATATTGACAAAGTGACAAGATAATTAGAATTGTGTAGAAATTTCTTTCTCGGTTGCCTCATTTATGAAAGCAAAGAACTTAGATCACATGACATCTGAGGCCCCCTCCAATTTTGAGAGCCAGGTTTTGACACCACTCCATTTATCTGAACGTCTGCTCCCTTAGAATGATGCTTGTATAGGATGATTATCTCCAGCTAATGGACAGAGACACCAAGGCAGAAGAAGTTAACTAAGGTGCTTCAGAGATAGAGGGATCATTTGAATCTGGAAATGAACCCAGCTGTGTTCGTAGCTTTATCTCAGACATCTTTTTTGTCTAGTTACTAGAATCATGGATAAAAGGCAGAATTGAAGGAAAAAATCTACCATTCACCTCTAGCTATAAACCTCAAATCAAGCATTTTAGTAGTCACTTTAGGGAGAACTACTCTCCAGCACAAAGACTTGCTTCTTGGTCTCCAGCTGTGAGTAAAGTGGCCACTGCATTGGCTGACTGCTTCCAGAAGGTTACACAAGACCGAGGGTGTGAGGGAAGAGGTCCTAATTATCAGCTGATGCTGTATCAGACCACTCACATGAGAAATGATTAAAAATCAGATTTTAACTGAATTTCATTTGAGGTGTTCATCTTCTGAACTCATCTATTCACACCACCTTTGAACAAGTGATATTATGAATAATAACAAGGAAATTGATGCTTTTACACTGCCAGTAGATTGTGGGTTAATTAATACTCCTGTTGGTAATGAAGCCAGGTGAAATGAAGTGAGACAGAGCTGAAGCATAAGATCATTAATGTAGGCTGATTAATAATGGAAATGTGGAAGTTTTCATTACAACATGAGCGATGGGAAAAGGAGATGTTTATTGGATAAGGACATAAGCAGAAGTACAGCCTACTTTTCAGGGAAGCTATTCCTGTTTAGAACACATTGGGTCAGTGGAATACGTTTTTCAAAATCACATCATTTACATGTTTTATACCACATGATCTCTTCCAGGACAAGTATAAGTCTAGAGCACATAGAAACAAGCTAAAGTACTGTAGGGCTGTGGGAAATTAATTTCAGGAGGATCTGAAGATAGGAAATGGAAAATGAAGCACGCAAGGGGCAAGAATTACCTTAGAAATAGACCTTTAGTCTCCTGACTATAGGAATTTTGAAAAACTTGTGCATCTTCACAAGAGTTTTTGGACTTTCTTCTTTGAATACTTCTTCGATATTTTATGGAAAATATCAATAACTTTATGATGGGTTAGACTGAAGGCCAGGTCCTGGACACAGGAAGTGAGGTAGAGGATCTTTGAAAGTTTCTTTGGCACATTATGTCCTAAACGAAATACACATGTGACTTCTTGTTTCTGTGAAGTCTGTCCTGGTGGCGTGTCCTCAACCCCCCAAACCACCAGGGTCTCCCTTTGTAAACTGTAGCCAGAGCAAAAGACTTAGAAATGAATGGAGTTCCTCCTTTATTCACCTTTGCACATTTTATTTGCCTTATTCCCCTTATTTCCATTTTCTTTGCCTCAGATGCTCAATTTGGTCCTCATATCTTTCGATAGACAGCTGTGGGGAACCTTAGGTGTTTCTTTTTTGTAGTTCAGTAAATTCTAATCTCCTTGAATGGCTAGTGGATAAATTATTACAAATAATAAAATACTCTGGTACACTGAGAGTTGCCATACATATGTGCATAAATTACCAAATTTCAAAGAATCAAAATATATAAAATTACCATCTATTTTTAAATATAAAGCATAAAGGCCCTCTCTAATAAGTCACAAAATATGTAGAATATCTTTGGTTTTATAATCATGTGAATAAGATATTGGCTTAAATCTGTATAGTCTCTTTGACATAGTGTGAAGGTTGCTTTTTAAACACAAACCCAGTATTACTTGTAGTTTTTCTTATAAAGATGTGTTTGAGAAAAGCTTTGTTTAGATTTCCCTTTATATTTTGTCTCCCTAATATATATCTTTTAAAAACAAAGGATGCTACTTCTTTCTATTTATAGTTCTATAATCTATAATCTCTGTAGCACAGTTTCTCAGTTAATTTGTGCTGATTTTTATTCTTAATAAACTTTTGGGAGGGGGGAGTTCTTTTTAAAAGGAAAATGAATTTTTATTTCCTTAAAAAGAAAATGCTTTTCTCGTCTTAAAGTTTTAAAAATGACTGCATTTTCTCAGTGAATTTGGGGTATATTGGCACACTTAATATTGTACTTTAGTAGAAACACTTGTGATTTTGTGAGGGTCCAGCTGTATTTCCAGAAACTTGTTTAAATGTGTGATATGAGTCAGGTATTTTTGGAGCAGCAGATTCTAAAATTTCTGGAGATATGATACTGTCTCAAAAGTGTGTTTAATTTTAGCAGAACCATAGTTTTAATGTAACATCAGCAAATGAAATTACTCGAGACTGTGTTTAAAGCAATTCAGTGGATTAAAAACAACTCTTCTCTCTGTCCCTCTGTTCCCTTCTCTCCCTCAGAGATCTTGTGTGTCATCTTTACTGTTGATGGAATTAATGTGAGATCATCAAATGTTCTCGTCCGTATTTTTAAATACTGTGACATTGTCCTCAGTCAAAAATTTTAGGGTCCTGTCAGAAAATGGGGGAAAAAGTGATTCTTCAATACAAGAGTGTGTATTTCAGATAGTCTTATAAGTGTCAGGAAGGAATGCTAGTGGATGGCAGTCTGTTGATTATAATCACCGCATGTTAGAGTCTCTCACAGCGTGTTTCTATCAAATTACGGCTTTAGGTAAAGTGTACAAAGCCACAGAATTGTTGTAATTGACAAGCACATGTCTAAAAGGGATATTCTTCAAGTGAGAGAATTTTTGTCTTTAACACACCTATAATTGAGCTTTTCCTCATTTCTCTCTGCAGTCTTTCTCATTATAACCTTCCCCTCCCATTTCCCATTATCCTCATTTTCTGCCCTTGGGGCTTTCTTGCTCTACAATCGAAACCATTCTTTTCATTCTGTTTGCTGCTTTTTTGCCTTGTACTTAAGGCTGTTGTTGGGCTGTCAGTCCTTCCCCCAAATCCCAGAAATAAATATGAAATGAGACAGAATTGGGAGGTATGGGTGAACAGAAAGTGTGGAAAACTAAAATGTCTTATTGTAATACCCAGAATATCTTGTTGTAATCTAAATAGTGGCAGGAGATTACTTTCAGAGCAATGCTATATCCTTCTCTGCTTCACACTTACCCTTCTTGTCTGTTTTCAGCATACAGGATACTTGATGAACCTTCTAATTTTTAAATCTTTTAATCCTATAAATGAGCTTCACTTAGTGTGAAGATGAAAAGCAGAAGTTAAAATTTCCCATCTCATGCCTAGTAGGATATTTCTATTTAAATGCTCAGTCTAAAAATGAACAGGAGTTTAGGTGAGTGGTGTTTATATCAGCGCTGGTGATAGATAGTAGTTTTAATATTAAAGCATCTGGTATTTTCTTTCTACATCCCTTTCTGTGCCTTAAATAGTCTTGTTATGAAGAAAGATTTACATAATATTTAGAGCAAGTTAATCCCCCCCACCACACACACACAGAATTTTCTTCCTGTTTTGCTTGATAGCACGTATTTTGTTTTTGTGTAGCAGGCTTATAGATACTGTAAATCCAGTGTCGTGTATTTTGTTAAGGAAAAAAAAAAAAAGCATAGAGAGAACAGGATGGAGATATTTCCATCCTAATTTTAGCTCTTGTCCCCAGAGTTGAACATGTAAAATGTGACCTCCTGTGTCTTAGTTCAGTTTGGTCTGAATTTGAAGGCATTGCAAAGCCATTTTCATTCACTACTGATGACTTTTATAGAAAGATTTGATTAGGCTCAAATTCTGCCATTGCTGATTAGCATATTGTGAGTGTATCATATCTCAGAATTATTATGACCATTTACACTATTTGACCGTATTCTGGGGGAGGTTGTTGGTTCTTTTAAAAAGAGATCAGAAACATGCAAGACAAATGTTTCTTTATCAGCACATTCTAGAAATTCACAATAGTGAGATTAGGGTAAATTCACAACACTCATCTCTCTTTAAATGTACTTTTCCTGCTTATGATAGTTGAGAAACTTGAGAACGAGACCACATTATTGATACTGTATTTGAGTTCCTGATTTTCTGTGCGTATATATTTTTTGTGATTAGGCATGGCTGCATATAACAGAAAATGTCGAACAGTGATGTACACAAATATCCATATACTTCTGTCTCATGTGCAAATAGAAATAAAGAAATGCACTCCAGAGCTGGTAAGGCACATCTGAAATCAGCTAGAGGTATGATTCCTTCCAGCTCTTTGCTCCAGTGTCCCTATACATTTCTGTCCTTTCAAAGTAATATAAACATATTGTAATTTAAAGTGCCATGTAAACACTTTTTTAAAGCCTATAAAGATTAAGTCTTATATTTTTCTCTATAGGTGAGTATTTACACTAATCTCATGTATTCTTTTTTTTTTAATTGAAGTATAGTTGAGTTATAATGTTGTGCCAATTTCTGCTATACAGCAAAGTGATTCAGTTATATACATTAAGACATTATTTTTTTACATTCTTTTCCATTGTACTTTATCACGTATATTGAATATAGTTCCCTCGGCTATGCATTAATTATAATCTTGTGTATTCTTACTTCTCAGGGCTTATTTAACTGTAAGTACCTTTCTCTTGTGTAATTTGAACCACTGACTTCATGATTGAGAATTCTTCATCTTTTACTCCCAAATTCTCCCTACTAGTTGTGAGAAATATTTTTCATAAATAAACAACATATACAAAGAAGTAGTTCATGTCATAAGGCTTTGAAGAAGTTTTTTAAACACTAGCACAAATTAAAATTATTCTTCTCAGGGTAGGCTATAGTATACCACTTTATATATTATTGTATTCCTGGTGATATTTCAGAACTCATATGTGCCCATTACATATCTGTGTGGATCAAATCACCGTGAATCATGCTAACAGAGAAACTTAAGAATGTTCTTAGGCTTGTGAGTAGTACATTTACTTTAAAACAAAACAAAACTGACTTATTATTAGAACCATTTGAGACAAGGAATATGTATGAGTGCCTTCAGCCAGAAGGCAAAAATACCTTGCCCAGTGGCAGGTGATACATGCTTAATGGCCTGTTTATCCAGAGGTTGGACTGATAGGTGATAACTGAGGTGAGGGACAGCCAAGACATTGACATGCAAGTCAGTTCTTTTGCTTTAGGAAAGAGTGAACACGATTTAACATGACTAATGATTTCCAGTATCTGTAATGTCTAATACAGAGAAGTTTATGTAGAAGAAAAGGAATTTTATGATTTGACCTTTAAAAAAAATTGTTTTCCTTTCTGTCTTTACATTTCAGTTGTTTAAAATATGAATATGTGTAGTGGCCATTAAAATATCTTAAAAGCATTGTGAATTTGTGGACTGTCTTAATCCTTCTCTGTGATGATCATTTCTACCTTTGGAAAAGTCAATTGGTCGATCTCTCGTAGCTGTGTGCTATTGCCAGGTGCTTGCTAGGAAATAGAAACAAAGTGGTATTTGAGTAGGGATAAAGGGACTCTAGCATGCTGGCATGCAGATGAAAAACAACTTCACTGGGGCATCTCTGGCCATTCAAGGCCCATAAAATGACTAGGTTCCTTTATGGTGCTTTCCCCTATCTCAACCCAGGATTTTGTGACTTTCCTGCATTTCCTTTCCCCCTATCCCTGACACGGACAGTTTGACTCGACACCCTCAGGAGAGCATCACACAGTTAGAAACATTGCTGAGGCTCGGCCCAGCTTAGGGCCTGAGCCCCTTCTGACATTAACTTGCATTAACATGGTGGTGGTTTTCCTTACTTATCTCAGTCTTGGTGTCACCATCCTGCAAAGATATAAGCCCTACCTACCTCCTCGGGTGGCTGTGAGGAGCAGAGACCAGCTGGGTGAAGCTCGTGATACAGCTCACAGTATGTGGTCCATAAAGAGTGGCTGGATTTTTTTTTTTTTTTTTTTTTTTCACACAGACTAGCACTCTTTTCCCTTCCAGTGTTTCCCTATCACCCACCAAAACCACCACTAGCTTTCTGGGGCATGGTAAGGAACAGGCGTGGTTCAAAGCAAATTTGAGTCTCTCTGAGGCTAAAACAAAACAAAATAAAAACAAGACTGGTCAGCAAAAACAAGACCGGGAGCTGACTGTGGCTTAGATCATGAACTCCTTATTGCCAAATTCAGATTTAAATTGAAGAAAGTAGGGAAAACCACTAGACCATTCAGGTATGACCTAAATCAAATCCCTTAGGATTATACAGTGTAAGTGACAAATAGATTCAGGGAATTAGATCTGATAGACAAAGTGCCTGATGAACTATGGTTCGTGACATGGTACAGGAGGCAGGGATCAAGACCATCCCCAAGAAAAAGATGCAAAAAAGCAAAATGGATGTCTGAGGAGGCCTTACAAATAGCTGTGAAAAGAAGTGAAGCAAAAATCAAAGGAGAAAAGGAAAGATAAGAAAAGATAAGAAAGGAAAGAACTCTGTTCTTCAGAGTTCCGAAGAACAGCAAGTGAAGTGAAGCGAAAATCAAAGGAGAAAAGGAAAGATAAGAAAGATAAGAAAAGGAAAGAACTCTGTTCTTCAGAGTTCCGAGGAACAGCAAGTGAAGTGAAGCGAAAATCAAAGGAGAAAAGGAAAGATAAGAAAGATAAGAAAAGGAAAGAACTCTGTTCTTCAGAGTTCCGAAGAACAGCAAGTGAAGTGAAGCGAAAATCAAAGGAGAAAAGGAAAGATAAGAAAGATAAGAAAAGGAAAGAACTCTGTTCTTCAGAGTTCCGAAGAACAGCAAGGAGAAATAAGAAAGCCTTCCTCAGTGATCAATGCAAAGAAATAGAGGAAAACAACAGAATGGGAAAGACTAGAGATCTCTTCAAAAAAATTAGAGACACCAAGGGAAAATTTCATGCAAAGATGAGCTCAATAAAGGACAGAAATGGTATGGACCTAACAGAAGCAGAAGATATTAAGAAGAGGTGGCAAGAATACACAGAAGAACTATACAAAAAAGATCTTCACAACCCAGATATTCACGATGGTGTGATCACTCACCTAGAGCCCGACATTCTGGAATGAGAAGTCAAGTGGGCCTTAGGAAGCATCACTATGAACAAAGCTAGTGGAGGTGATGGAATTCCAGTTGAGCTATTTCAAATCCTAAAAGATGATGCTGTGAAAGTGCTTCACTCAATATGTCAGCGAATCTGGAAACCTCAGCAGTGGCCACAGGACTGGAAGAGGTCAGTTTTCATTCCAATCCCAAAGAAAGGCAATGCCAAAGAATGCTCAAACTACCGCATAATTGCACTCATCTCACACGCTAGTAAAGTAGTGCTCAAAATTCTCCAAGTCAGGCTTCAACATTACATGAACCGTGAACTTCCAGATGTTCAAGCTGGTTTTAGAAAAGGCAGAAGAACCAGAGATCAAACTGCCAACATCGGGTGGATCATAGAAAAAGCAAGAGAGTTCCATAAAAAACACATAATCTGCTTTATTAACTAGGACAAAGCCTTTGTGTGAATCACAACAACTTGTGGAAAATTCTTCAAAATTCTACTGGACCACCTGACCTGCCTCTTGAGAAATCCGTATGCAGGTCAGGAAGCAACAGTTACAACTGGACATGGAACAACAGACTGGTTCCAAATAGGGAAAGGAGTATGTCAAGGCTGTATATTGTCACTCTGCTTATTTAATGTATATGCAGAGTACATCATGAGAAACGCTGGGCTGGATGAAGCACAAGCTGGAATCAAGATTGCCGGGAGAAATAACCTCAGATATGCAGATGACACCACCCTTATGGCAGAAAGTGAAGAAGAACTAAAGAGCCTCTTGATGAAAGTGAAAGAGGAGAGTGAAAAATTTGACTTACAGCTCAACATTCAGAAAACAAAGATCATGGCATCTGGTCCCATCACTTCATGGGAAATAGATGGGGAAACAGTGGAAACAGTGGCAGCCTTTATTTTTTTGGACTCCAAAATCACTGCGGATGGTGACTGCAGCCATGAAATTAAAAGACACTTACTCCTTAGAAGAAAAGTTATGACCAACCTAGACAACATATTAAAAAGCAGAGGTACTACTTTGCCAACAAAGGTCTGTCTAGTCAAGGCTATGGTTTTTCCATTTGTCATGTATGGATGTGAGAGTTAGACTATAAAGAAACCTGAGCTCCAAAGAATTGATGCTTTTGAACTGTGGTGTTCGAGAAGACTCTTGAGAATCCCTTGGACTACAGGGAAATCCGACCAGTCCATCCTAAAGGAAATCAGTCTTGAATATTTATTAGAAGGACTGACGTTGAAGCTGAAACTCCAATACTTTGGCCACCTGAAGTGAAGAACCGACCCATTTGAAAAGACCCTGATGCTGGGAAAGATTGAAGGTGGGAGGAGAAGGGGACAGCAGAGGATTAGATGGTTGGATGGCATCATTGACTCAATGGACATGAGTTTGAGTCAACTCTGGGAGTTGGTGATGCACAGGGAGGCCTGGCGTGCTGCAGTCCATGGGTTCGCAAAGAGTCGGACACAACTGATTGACTGAACTGAACTGACCTGAGGCTAAAATACGTGTGCTGGGTAGTGATGGTAGGTATGGAGATTTGCTTCGATATTCACATGGATGGAATAGTCATCAGTCTGGAGCTTGTAGACTACTGCCCTTTGTAGTTCTTTAATGACCTCACTAGTCAAATTCCATATCTTTGCAAAGATGGACACTTTATCCTGCAACTTTGTCTTCAACCTGAAGTAATAGGAGTTTGGTTGTCAGTTGTGACCAAACCTTTCTTTGTGACCCTAAACCACAAGTCTTCCCTGTACCTGTGTGAGAAAGAAAGCAGCCATGTGATGTTGTGACTATTCTGGAAACCAGGCACAAAGGCATGTCTGCTGTCAGTCACTGGTTAAGATACTTATCCTAGAAATGTTTTCAAACAAAGGCAATATGTTAAAGTAAGTTTTCTTGTATTGGAAGCGTTCAGTTTGCATAAGATCTTGTGCCAAATTGCTTAGAAAGAGCCGTAGTTGTGTTTACTTTAAATGAGTACATTTGTAGAATATTTTTATTGTTAATATATCTAGCTATCATGCCAATTCTTAGCTTTAATATAGGCAGTTGACCATCCATTGCTAAATTTTGTTTAAAGTAGCTTTTCTAGTGTCCCTAAAATTTTTTTTTTAACCAGAAACTAAAGTAAGTTAGTAAATAAAGTTTTACTTGTCTGAAATTCAGCACCAGTGATTGACAGTGACCAAGGGGGAAAAATGAATACTCAGAATGGTGACATATTTCAAGTTTTGAAAGAAAGCTGATAATAGAGATTCTGCTTAGTGCTTAGGAGATAAAAATGTCATACCTTGTTTGAAGTTTATTCAAGGATTAGAGTTACTGCTTGAAATAGCCAGGCCTGCAATCCATGTGGTCGCAAAGAGTCAGATATGACCTAGTGACTGAACCACAACCAGACTTGAGACTTCTGATTTAAGATTTAATGTATAAATTAATTTTCTTTCGTCTCATGAAATTTTAGAAAATTTGCCAGGCACTTAGGAACACAGTTTGTATCTTAAGAAATCATTGTGTGGTGTTGATTGTACAAGATTCAGCAACTCAGTTATGTTAGACTGAGCAAATCTTTGGTATTAATTTTTGTTGGTAGATTCTGGCAGATTGGTATTTTAAGCATCATACTCGTGATAATTGCCATATTCTCATATATACTGTATCAATACAAAACAATATTTGCATTGATCATGAAGAAATCTGACCTGGCTCATTCGTGAGAGCACCTGCTGTTACTGATCAATGAGCTACACAATTACAAGGAGAGTCTTTGGGGAGAAACAGTATGCTAGATGGTGTGAGAGCTGGTTGTCAGAATCTCTATCTATAGTTTCTTTCAGTCTAACTAGACATTTATCAAGGGGCGTATCTCTAAAGCAAGCAGACCGGAGACCATCACCCACCAAATCCAGTGACCTTTGAATGCTCTGTCTCATGGACCTCCCTCCAGCAACTTTTGAGACTTTTGATCTGCTGTCTTTTCCAGTCCTTTCTTGTTGGTTTCTATTATATTTCTGTCTCCCAATTCTCCAGGGTTTTTTTCTCCTCTTTTTTTTTAAAAATTCATCTTTCTCCTGCCATCACCCAAATGTGAACTTCCACCCCAGCTCAACCCTCAGCCCTCTGCTTACGTCTTCTTAGGACTGTTGCTGAAAATTCGTGTTGTTCCCAACCTCTCTCTTTATACAGTAGCTTCCATCTTCATCTAGCCTTCGTTAGCAAACTCTGGTCTTTGATATATTGCTCAGTAGTTTCACTCAAAGTAACCTAGGGAATCCAGGCTCAGTGCATTTAAAAATAAACTCATCCTCCCTCCCCTTATTCCTCCTTTATCCCCACTTACTTCTGGGATGCGGCAAGTGTAATCTGTATCTTTCGTCACTTCTGACCTCAAAAGTCTCTACTCACTTTCCTTTTCGTATAGAATGAGCCCCAGACTCCTTAGTCTAGAGCTCAAAAACCCTCTGGGAGTTGGCTTCAATGCACTTTTTTAGGTTTTCTGTTACACCGTGTGACCCTTCCATTACTGTTTCATAACTATACCATAGACTAAGATTTGCAAACTCACATGTCCACAGACAGTTCAGCTGAACAAAAGAAGCCAACCAGAGTAGAACTGTGCTAAACTGGGGAGGACCCGCTGCATAAAAAGTGCAACTCAGCTCTAAACTCATGGTTGCCAACTGAACTGTGGACCTGATGTTGCCAGATTTCTGAGTTTTAAATATTGTCATCTAGCACAAAACATCTTTAGGAAAAATCAAGTCTCAAAGACCAGTGGTCTATGACTCAGCCACAGACACACACCCATACCCACTCCTTTGCTTACACAGTTAATTTCTTTCTCCTCAGTTCTTCTCGGAAGTTCAGGGGTCATCTCACACGCCTCGTGTTTGGTGAAACCTTCCTTGGCATACAGGAGTCTCTCCTTCAGCCCTATGACATCCGTGGTTGGCACTGCTTGGTGTAGTGTTACCTCACCTGGATCATGCCGTGGACAAGCCACTGTGCTCCCCTGTATCAACCCCTAGTGCCTCAGCAAGTGCCTTATGTGTAGTTCAGCCCTCAGTACACAGTTTTGGTTGGTTGACTGGTAGCACTTGGAGAAACGGGTAAGGACAGACATCAGTAATTTTATTTTAGGAAACTAAAGAACTGATGGGCTTCCCCCGTGGCTCAGCGGTAAAGAATCTACCTGTAATGTAGGAGATGCGGGTTCGATTCCTGGGTCAGGAAGATCCCCCTGAAGGAGGACATGGCAACTCACTCCAATATTCTTGCCTGGAGAGCACCACAGACAGAAGAGCCTGGCTGGCTACAGGTCATGGGGTCACAGAGAGCTGAACACGACTAAAGCGACTTCGTGTGCATGCAAAGAGCAGAAAGGATTTATTGTGTGCTTGAATCTGTTGTGATTCTGTGGTTATTGTGATTCTTGAATCTATTGTGAGTCTGTGTGTACCAGATTCTTTGCCAGATACCTTAGCTATCCTGTTCTATCTGACTGAACTACAGCTCTGCTAGGTGTGGATTTAGGTGATTGTGCTAAGGCCCAGGGGGATGAGGTGCTCTGCTCAAGGCTCCCCAGGTGGGAATCAGGGTCTGTGACTCCCTCTGCACACTCTACACTGTCTTCTGAGCTTCCCAGCAGACATGGCAGATCCATGAATTGTGCCTGAACGCAGCAGCTGATGGGGGCTGGGACAGCAGGAGCTCACGGGGCCCGGCCCTTCTGTGACGACAGAGCGACCTGCAAACGTGACCCTTTCTCTGTGCGGAGAAGATAAAAGCGCCGCTGTTAATATTCCACACTCCTTCTTGTGACATTTTTAAAAGGCAGCGTGTGGAATTAAATGTAGCTAAGAACATAAAACCTGCTGCACTCAAGTCATTCTGTCCTAAAGAAATGCGGTGGGATTCTAAAACCAAATTTTCCAAGTTAACATGAAGACGGATTATATCATCGGAAGAGTGTCACGCCATCCCTGTCTATAGTCATTAAAGGGATGGCTTTTCAAGTTTGATGTAGAAACAACATTAAATGAATAAGTATTTCTTGTGTAATCGATATGTAAAAAGAAAGCTATATCTCAGGATTTGGCAGTTTTAGAATGACTAAGCAGTACTGTGATGAAATTGTAAGATTCTGCAGGAATCAACTGAATTTAAAAGCTGTAGTAAACAGCTGCATTTGACATCACGAATACTGCTTTTTGAAATGTGAAATACACTGAGCAAGAGGCACAGCTCCTATCAGTGGGCCTAGTACTTGAGCCTATGATTCAAGCATGAACATGAAATTATTTTGTTTGTGCTTAATCAGATTACATGGTACATTTTGGCACTGCTTCTCAAAAAATAATGGTAAATTGTAACATTCCAGGGCCAGAAATAGGCCCTTTCAAGTACAAAGCTTTTCTTGGCTCCTTGGACTAAAGGTTAAATCGCGCATATTTTAGAGCACCTTAAATTTCATTGCATCTGACGTAGAAATACAGGTGAAACAGAACTACCAACAGTACCTTAGGGAATATGAGTTAGTACAGAAATGTTGAATATTCACATTACCTTACATAGATCAAATGGCTCCAATAAGCGTTGTCTGTCAAAATTCTTTTCATTTGCTTTCTTGGTAATTTACTTTCACGGGTGAGTGGTTTCATTATTGCAGTGCATTTTGTTGGCGAGTGTTGGAAAGTAAAAGTGAGGTAGATTTTTCTAATTGCTCCTAAGTCACCCTATACTCATGATTTCTAGACTTCAGAGTTTTGTTTTGTTTTTTCTTTTTTTATAACTGAAAAAAGAAAAAGGCATTAAGCTTAGTATTTTTGGAAGCATTTAGACCATTTCCTTTCATTTGATTATATTTACATAGCAGAACTCTATAAAAAGGATCTATACCAAGCCAATTACCATTCCACCTTGACATAACTTGGGGATGTTCTAGAAACCTTTGTGCTTTGTAGAAATAAAATGGAAATTTTTAGTGTTTTATACACTTAAAGTGATAGAAATAAATTAATTTATGCATAAAAGAAAAATACATTCAAGTAAAATCAAATAAAAATAGACAATTCTTTTCTTATGCCTTTAAGTTTAAAAAGTACCAGATGATCAGGAAAAGTTCTGTATTAATTAACATCATGGCTAATTATAGACATAAATTTTAGAGCTATTCTTTAGATTTTTACAGCATATTAATATATTTTATTTCAAGTTACATAGTTCTTAAACCTGTAATAGTATTTGTCTTCCAGTTTTGATTGTTATTAGCATGTTGCTTTTATACTGCAAAAAGTAATTCTTGTAATTAAAAATCCACTACAAAATTTTATATTATTTGTGGGAAGAGGGGGTATGCCCAAAAGGATAGTTGAGTATTTTTGTCAGTGATGAACCAAGAACTTGGGATTAGATTTAGTGATTTGATTTAATGGATAGAATTTCAAAGACAAGTTTTTTTGTATATTAATACCTAGATATTCATTAAGCTATAAATAAATGCATTTTTTTTATTCAGAATGTGAGTCTGTATGGCAGCTATGAATGTGTTTAAGTGAAAGATGTTTTTATACACAAAAGTGCTTTTCTACCTACAGTCTTAAATTACCACTAATTAAGCAGTATATAATATAATATATAATTATAGTGTTTTAATATGGTTGCCAGTGGATTTGCTAGTCTTTCTAAATGGCCATTGTTGGCTAATAGTCTTCAGGGGATCATTTATATAGCCATTGTGGTTCTAAAAATATGTCTAAATACCAATGGGACAGCCTTTTTTTTTTGAAGCATGGCTGTTAAAATGCACTTCTATTTGAAATGTGTCTTTTTGATTAAATCACTCAATTACTTTCATATGCGGCAAAAAAAATACCAGTACTGAAAAGAATAAAGGAAAGCTCTTTTTATGTAGAAAATTTTCAGAACAAAATGGTAGTTATATAAAGATTTGAGTTAGGAGTGTTGGGAATCTGTTCTATTCATAAGGAGTTTTAGCTGTTCTTTTCATTATATTTTTTAACTGGAGATGTTTCTATATAGCCTCATTGTTTTTACTTTAATTATTATTTCTATGGCAGAGAGATAATTAGGTAAATGCTGTTGAATATTAAATATGGTAGTAGCTTCAGGGAAAATAAACATTTCTGGGTCAAAGCCCTCAACAAAGTATTATCTTGTATGAGCTGGTTAATGGAATTGAATGCCAAATAGTTTTGCCACCATCCAACCAAACTCTCAGAGTCACTCAGTTCATCATCTAAGACTGTTTTGGAGTGGAATGGCTGCTTATGTCAAAGTTAATGGTGTTCTTTTTATTTTACTAATACAATTCTTTATTGCATGAAATACTGTATATATTATTTATAGGTATTTCCAGTATGGTGTTCTTTTTAATGTGACTTTTTCATGGAGTAAAACTTGATTAGAGAATATTTCCAACCCCATTAAATTAGCTAAGAGTAAGAACATTCCAAGGGGCTTCCTAGGTGGCTTGGTGTTAAAGAACCCGTCTGCCAATGCAGAAGACGCAAGAGATGTAGGTTTGATCCCTTGATCGGGGGAGGATACCCTGGAGGAGGAAGTGGCAGCTCATTCTAGTATTCTTGCCTGGAAAGTTCCATGGACAGAGGAGCCTGGTGGGCTCCAGTCCTTGGGATCACAAGGACATAGTCGAGCAACTGAGCACACACATAAGAACATTCCAGAGAGTCTGAACCTGAGTGTCACACTAAAAACTTTGTACGTTGACTTGTATGAGGTACTCAGTGACGTCACCCACTGGTTTCTGTGTATTATTTGCTCCAATCTGTAAGGGCCCATTGGAAAGCCTAAAGTAATTCTAGGCTTCTCTGAGGTCCTTACTTCCTGTATCTAATACTGAATGCAAAAAAGACTTAACTTCTAATCAGACCAGAGAAGCTGAGGATTCTCATCAACCATATTGAGAAATGTACAGAGAAATGTCCTAATTCGTGAACATTATTGTTCAGCAGCATCCCAGAGTGATAGTTTGCAAGTTAATTTCCCAGGTAGCCTAGGGGTTCAGACGTCACACCATTGTTGGATCTAACTTCATCTATTTAAAATCCTGTAATGAAAGAGACACAAAAATTTCTAATGCCAGTGACTAACTTGTGCTGTAGGTTAACTCGCTTGGGGATAGACCTTAGAATAAAATTTCTTCTGCCTTTCTGTACATAGATTGGAAACTTTTGTGAACAAGGACCTAAGTAGAGAACCCCTAGCTCTGCTGTGAATGTAGGCTGCGTGAGTCGCATTTAGTTGTGCAGCCAGCCAGTCCCCCAGCTTTCCCGTGCCGGCCTTAATACATGTCCAGCAAGGCCTCGGCACAGCTGTTTGAGAACTTGCTTTTTCCACAGACTAATAGAAATAGTGACTCTTCACATACTGCATGTGATGCAATATGTGTAAGTTAGGCTTATTTTACATTTTAGCTGCCATTTTTCAAATTTTATTTTTTTTTAGTGAGGAATACTGTTGCTTGGGCTTCCCTGGTGGCTCAGACAATAAAGAATCTGTCTGCAGCGCAGGAGAACGGGTTTGATCCCTGGGTTGGGAAGATCCCCCCTGGAGAAGTGAATGGCAACCTTCTCCAATATTCTTACCTGGAGAATTCCATGGACAGAGGAGCCTGGTGGGCAATAGTCCATGGGGTTGCCAAGAATCAGACACAACTGAGCGATTAATATTTTTACTTTTTCACTTTTTCACTGTTACTTATCTGAAGAAAATTAATACCTTTGAAAAAAAAAGTCTCTAATGCTCTTCATGAACACCTCTGATTCATTTTAATAAAGAGCTTCTAGAAAGCAAGAAGTTTTGGGAACCCATTACCATGTACAACCACTTTATCACTCTATGTAGATCAAGAGTATCTTGCTATTTTGCAGCATAAACAAACCATGGAAATAAGTTAACCCCTGCAGCTGATATAGGGCTGTAGGTGTCGTTCACAGCCTCTTTTTATCAGAATTTTATATTCTTCAAAACAGTCTGTTTTGCACTGATAACTTTTAAAGGAGCATTGCTGGTTATTTCTAAAAGTATGGAATTTTTCCGGTCTTCAAAATGGAGCTATAGAGTTCTGTTCTGGACAATTCTTTCTACTTTCACATTTGTAGTATGAAAGAGCATCAATGCCATTAAGTACACAAGCTCACTATTCATAGAATTTATTACTATTTCAGATAGTTAAAATTTTGGTATCCAGAATGTAAACAACATGAAAACTAAATAATAGAGTAAAATGAATTTTAAGATATGGAGAGTAAATAAAAACTACTATGGCAAAAGGTCTGCTTTGCATTCTGAACATAAGTCTTTCTATCATTTTTGAAGTTTATTGGAGTTTGCCTGTTTAGCAGTTCCATATTATATGTAAGCTGGACTTTGTAAAGAGCACTCAGCCAGAGGCAATAAAAATGGGACCTGTTTGTGTTGAAGAGGTAGAAAAGGAATTAGGAAGGAGTATGTCATGATCCTTTTTATCTGCTCTCCATTTTTAACTGGACTCAGCCCTGTCTCTCTTCACAGCAAGAAGAAAATCACTCTTCACTTTCCCAACTTCTTACAGATGCTTTCAAGAGATAAAAGTGAATGGCCTTGGAAATTGCCGTGTATCCTCTGGCTTTTATTATCCATTGTTCTTATCCTAGACTTAGGTAAATGGCTTTTGTGCTGTGCTTACTCGCTCAGTTGTGTCCAACTCTGCGACCCCATGAACTGTAGCCCACCAGGCTCCTCTCTCCATGAGGATCCTCCATGCAAGAATACTGGAGTGGGATGCCATGACCTCTGCGAAGGATCTTCCCAATCTAGGGTTCGAACCTAGGTCTCCTGCATTACAGGCAGATTCTTTACCATCTGAGCCTCCAGAGATTAGAATTTATAGGTGTCATTTCCTGTAGGTCTGGAGTGCATACTTTAGAAATATAAAATTTATTTTTAAAAGCACATTTTTGTAATATGTTGGTTTCCATAACATCTGTACCCACAAATATAGATGAGGTTTTAGGGAAGGAAAAAACAGATGACAAAATTATATGTTTAGTGAGCCTTGTAATAGAAAAAAATCTCATTGCTTGAGGCATTCTATATAAAGAGTTTTTAAAAGTAACTTTAATAAATGTATTTTGTGCTAAAAGTCTCCTAACCTTACCCCTCCCGCTGCCACCACCCTTTATCATATTCCTGCTCTGCACACTCTTCCAGAGCCTGGCCAGCAGCTTGCCCTCTTATGTCCGATTTGCTCACCTTGTGTTTGTTTGTCCTTTCTTTGCAGAGACTCTCCTTGATGACTTCCTTCTCACGTACACAGTCTTCATGACAACTGACGACTTGTGCCAGGCGCTGTTGAGGCAATATCCTTCATTAGCTTCAGGATGCTGTGTCGGCTTCCTCTCAGACAGATGCCTCACATTAGGAATTAACTGCCTTTCTTCATTTACTCAAGCCCTCAGTAGAGTGTGGCTGTGTTAAATATTAATGTCATGATAGCCGAGGTGAAAGATGAAGTGAGACAGAGTATGCAGGGGGGGCCAGAGATGCAGAGCTGCTGTTTTCACAGTCTGTGCTGTGGGTACACTGTGTTTTCTTCAAACCTGTGCACAAGGCTTTAGAACCTAGAGATGAATTTGGCCTACTGGGTAAACCCCAGAGTCAAGAGGTTGAGTGGATTGGCAGTAACTGAACTTCCAAGACAATCAATCAGTTAGTGCCAGACCACATGGGTGGGGAAGCATGCATGTGATAGTGTTTTTCTGGGCAAGCATCCTGGGGAAGACAAGGATTTCCCACTTGGGAGGTCTGACCCCCCACTCCCACCCCCAATCAGCTGTCATCATTTCAGAGCTTTGTCAGGGCAGGCTGTCTTAGGATGATGGATGTGATTAGAGGGTTAATGACCAGTTAAGGAGGCTTTAGGATTGCATACACTGACTAGAAGAGATGCAACAGATCAAAGGCCAGGAAGCCATGCCATGGAAACGCACACAGTTTCCAAATGAGTGTCTTGCCTTACAGTGTTTAAGGAAGAGTTTTTTTATCAGAAGTCAAGCCATGAAGGTCACAGGAAAAGACAAAAAGAGCGTTTGCATAAGTAGAAATAGTGCAAGATAAATCCTTATGCCTTTCAAGAGAAAAACTACAAGAAATGCATATTTTAACAAATTCTTTGTGTTTGCCTGAGTCTGTTTCACAGGTAGACATCAAAGAAATCAGATGTCCTTGCTGTACTTTTTTTTTTTTTTCTGAGTTAGTTTTCTGAATTAGTTGCTTTAATTTCATGGTTCAAAAACAAGGATTTTAAGTATTTCCCTCCCCCCCAGATGTATCCATTCTAAAATATTAAGTGTTATCTATAACTTTTCTCCTCTATTTTTAAAATTTTTATTGAAGTATATTTGATTTATAATGTGTTAATTTCTGCTGTATGGTAAAGTGGTACCATATATATATATCAGATCAGATCAGATCAGTCGCTCAGTAGTGTCCTACTCTTTGCGACCCCATGAATCGCAGCACACCAGGCCTCCCTGTCCATCACCAACTCCCGGAGTTCACTCAGACTCGTGTCCATCGAGTCAGTGATGCCATCCAGCCATCTCATCCTCTGTCGTCCCCTTCTCCTCCTGCCCTCAATCCCTCCCAGCATCAGAGTCTTTTCCAATGAGTCAACTCTTCGCATGAGGTGGCCAAAGTACTGGAGTTTCAGCTTTAGCATCATTCCTTCCAAAGAAATCCCAGGGCTGATGTCCTTCAGAATGGACTGGTTGGATCTCCACTATTCTATATATTTATAATATAAATACTATTCTGTGTGTGTGTATATATATATATATACTATTCAATTCAGTTGCTCAGTCATGTCTGACTCTTTGCGACCCCATGGACTGCAGCACGCCAGGCTTCCCTGTCCATCACCACCTCCCAGAGCCTACTCAAACTCATGTCCATCACGTCAGTGATGCTATCCAACCATCTCATCCTCTGTCGTCACCTTCTCCTCTCGCCTTCAGTCTTTCCCAGCATAAGTGTCTTTTCCAGTGAGTCGGTTCTTCGCATCAGATGGCCAAAGTATTGGAGTTTCAGCTTTAGCATCAGTCCTTCCAATGAATATATTCAGGACTGATTTCCTTTAGGATAGGCTGGTTGGATCTCCTTGCAGTCCAAGGGACTCTCAAGAGTCTTCTCCAGCACCACAGTTCAAAAGCATCAATTCTTTGGTGCTCAGCTTTCTTTATAGTCTAACTCTTACTTCCATACATGACAAATGGAAAAACCATAGCTTTGACTAGACTGACCTTTGTTGGCGAAGTAATGTCTGCTTCTTAATAAGCTGTCTAGGTTGGTCATAACTTTTCTTCCAAGAAGCAAGCATGTTTTAATTTCACGGCTGCAGTCACCATCTGCAGTAATTTTGAAGCTCAAAAAAATAAAGTCTGTTACTGTTTCCATTGTTTCCCCATCTATTTGCCATGAAGTGATGGGGCTGAATGCCATGATCTTACATATAGTATCCACAGTGTATAAATGCCACATCTTTTTATCCATTCAGTCCTTGATGTACTTTTGTAGGTTGGGGAGACAGTGGCTGAATTATGTTTTAAAATAGCTACAAAGGGGACCTCTCTGGTGATCCAATGGCTAAGACTCTGCTTTCCCAATGCAGGGGGCCAGGTTCGATCCCTGGTTGGGGAACTAGTTCCTACATGCTGCAGTTAGGACCCAAATAAATACTTCTTTTAAATGGGCAGATTATAAAAAATGTTACAAAGTCTGATACAGAATTTATCCCTGTTTTGCTATTATATATTAGCATTAAAGAACAGAGAATCCTGTCCAGTAACCCTAAAGCCTACCTGTCTTTGGTGTCATAGCATTTTCTATTTCTAGTTAATTTTTTAATGTGTCCTAGATACTCAGAAATGATAATTTGGGAGGCAGAAACACTAGGATGTTTTGCGAAGTGCCAAGCTTCTGTCTTATTCCTAAGGTTTTAAGCATGTTGCCTTTGAGGTTGTTATTTTTATTTAATTTTAACAGCGTAGTTAACACATTGTCGTTGTATACAAATTGGGGAATGCTTGTAAGTATAATAAAAATAATTCATGTTCTCTGAAATCTCATTACTTTAAGAAGCCACTGTTAACTATCAGTATATATCTTTCCAGGCAGTGACCATGTAAATAAACATAGTTAATAGAAATGGATGATCCTGACATACTCTTTTCTTACTTGCTTTCCTAATTAACAGTATATTGTGGATGCCCTATGTCAGCAAGTAGAGTGCTGGACCATCAGCCTTATGGCTACAAAAGAGCCCTTTAAATGAATATGCAGTAATTTATTTAACTGTCTTCAGTGGTTGAAGCCTTTAAGTTATGCCTATTTAATATTTTTTATCTCAGAGAAAATTAAACTAGCAGCCCTTTTTACTTACATTTGTACACTTATCCGTTTCTTTTTTTTTTTTTCCCATGTAAATTCCTGGGGGTGGACAGTTGAATCACACCACAAATTATGCTCCAGAAATCCATGCTCATTTGGCACTACTTTAGAATGTAAATTTCTGAGAATCAAAGTGTATGTGGCCTACTTCTGATGTCATCTTGATGGAAATGGTGTCCACCTATGTAGTGAGGCCAGATCTCTTGAAGCCACCCTTGTGATTAATGGCCCATCTGGTATCTCTTCAAAGTGGCATCAACCCGCACTGCTTGTGGAACTGTGTGATACATTTGTCAGTTCAATCATCCAGTCCTTATCCTCATGGCCTGCCACCAAGTGTATGTGAAGCATTTACCTGGGTTTCCTTTTGCTTTTTTCAGTGCACACCTGTTACTTTCCCTACACATGTTCTTTTCTTCCTACATATACAGATACTTGTAGATTTTTTTCAAAAATGTGCTTTAGCATATTTTATGAAAACAAGAATAAATGGATCTCTTCCTATTTTTACTTGCAACAATGCAGTATTCTTTCTTAACTATTTGCACCTATTCTGCTAAGAAGTATCAAGGCAAAGAAGAAAATTCAGATGTTCCTTGTCGGAAACGGAAGGTCTTGCATCTTGTTTCCCAGTGGATTGCTCTATACAAAGACTGGTTACATGAAGATGAACATTCAAAAATGTTTTTAAAGGTAATGTAAAACTTCCAGTTATTCAGTTACTCTTTGATGCTGAATGACTGATTTTATTTTCAGTTGTGCATTTCAGTAATCTCATTCCTATGTTACAGTCCTCTAACTTGTTTGTAATATTGAAGTTATGATTCAAAGTATTTGTTTGTTTCGACTTCTGAAGCCAAATATTTGGAGAAGGCAATGGCACCCCACTCCAGTACTCCTCCCATGGACGGAGGAGCCTGGTGGGCTGCAGTCCATGAGGTCACTAAGAGTCGGACATGACTGAGCGACTTCACTTTCACTTTTCACTTTCATGCATTGGAGAAGGAAATGGCAACCCACTCCAGTGTTCTTGCCTGGAGAATCCCAGGGATGGGGGAGCCTGGTGGGCTGCCGTCTATGGGGTTGCACAGAGTCGGACACGACTGAAGTGACTTGCAGCAGCAGCCAAATATTATTTACATAGTTAGAAATTTTTAACTTTAAATAATTCTATGTCAATAAATGTAGAAGGCAAGTTTTAAAGTCGCTCATTTAAAGTTATTTATTTTACTTGTCATGGGAATTTTTATTGCAAATGAAATAATTAAGGAAGATTAAATAAAACATACTTTAAAATTTGATAACTGCCTAATATGTTGAGATGTATTATAGGTTTAAACTAACCAGTCCCATATCTACAATAGTGGGATAAAACATTATTTTTATCATATAAGAACTATATTGACAATGTATACATTATGAAACTTTATCAGGACCTGGTGTATATTGAGACATTAAAACAATCATAACTAATAAAATTGATGCTAAACCTCGATTTACATTTTAAGTTATGTTCTTGCCTGGAGAGTCCCAGGGACGCCAGAGCCTGGTGGGCTGCCATCTGTGGGGTCGCACAGAGTCGGACACGACTGAAGCAACTTAGCAGCAGCAGCAGCAAGCTGATATGTGTTTCTAATCATGAGTAGGCTGCAGTGTCTTTTCAACACAGATGATTCTCTGGAGACAGTTTGTAGACAGCTGGACTCTTTTGGCCACCAAAAGCATGTTAGCTGTGCAGGTCAATACAGAGAAGGGGTGCAGTGGAATCCGTGTGGGGAAGAGTTCTATTTCAGAATAGGCAAGTGTCTAAACTGACTTTGTCTTCAAGAAAGAAATCACTTTGATTTCAAAATTCAAATATCTTTTAGACATCCAGTTAAAAACTGATTTAAACCAAGTCTCTGACTAAACTACTGTTATTTTCAAAACAACTGGTTAGTTTAATTCAATAGATTTCTTTTCCTTCCCAAATGATTATGTGGCTATTATTTCTAAAAATATCTTGTAGAACAGGCCTGGGAATTTTGAGTAGCTCCTACCCATAGCCCCTCAGAGCTGCCAGAGAGCCACACAGTTGAGCAAGGGGGTCTGAGGTGGAACCCCCACTCAGGAGCTCTGTGGTGCCTAGTTTAACCCCTTGCATTGTTCTGGATTCCACTTCTCTCTCTGATCAGGTTACCCACTGTTTGAGTCTTAATCCTTACAAAATAGACACCAGACCAATTCAGCTGCCATTTTCTTCCCCCCAACCCCACCCCAGACCATATACAGGAATGTGCTGGATGATGTCTATGAATACCCAATACTTGAAAAAGAGCTGAAAGAATTTCAGAAGATACTTGGAATGCACCGTCGTCAGTAAGTATTTCATTTTCCTCATCACAGATAATAAGAGAAAGCAGCACCATGTATGACAGAATTGGAGGTGTCTCAGAAAGATCATTTTGAACATTTCAGATCTGGGGTTTATCTTGACTCATTAGGTTTTCTAGTAGTAAATATGTATTTTGTTTTTATATCTCAAGATGAGTGAACACTAAATCAAGCTTACTGGCTATTTTTTTAAAAACCCTGTTCAATATGATAGGAACCAACTGAGCCATGACAGTCTGGGTGCATAAGAACAATTATTTAATAAATTATTATTTATTTTTATAAGTGTAAATATTTAATTTGTCATTTCAGTAGTTCATAGCTATCTCTAATGGGATAGGAAAAAAGTTTTATAAACAAGTCCCAGCAAACCATGGCACATGTTTAAACTTTATTTTATGGATTCCCTGAGGTTTCTTTATCAATTTAGAAAAATTGAAGGGAGGCACTTACTCTGTGACTTTTGTCATGTCCAGGTATCACTGAAGCATCTATCATTAGTCTTTCAAATTGCTAATACCTGGTTTTACTCTGATTTACCACTAACTCTTCTTCTTAATTTTGGTAAATGAAAACATCAAGTCATTATTCAGTTTTCAGATATACCTGCAAAGTTAATCTGAAGGGAAGTATTGTCCTCTGATTTGCAATATAGCTTCGACTTTTTAAACATAAAACACATCTGTTGTCAAGTTTTGACAAGCTTATATTAAGATTTCAGCAGTCACAAATGGCGCTTCTCATAGAAAATGTTAATTCAAGCTCTTCACGTTGTCAGAGACTTAAAGCCTGACTCACATTTAGTAAAGAAAGATCCTGTGCAGTGAAGGCTATATAAATAATTTTAGGGTGTACACAAATCGTGTGTAAACCTTTGTCCCAGTCATGAAAATCACACATTTAGAAGTTTAGAAATGAGCTACAGGTTGTTAATAATGAATGTGATGAATTTTGATGGTCTTCTTTTATTATCACATTCTACACTGTAAAAAATTTCTATCGCCTAAGACTAAATATGAAAATATGAACAAGCAAATGAAGCAAAAATGAAAAAGAAAGAAACATTTACATCAAAATAATACCCTACTTGGAAATGATCTATGCTGTAAGGGAGGTCTTAAAATTGGGAAAATTTAATTCTGGTTTAATACAAATTTAAATACATTAAATGCATTAATGTAATTTAATACATTCCACTTGAAAACTTACATAAAAATGGGAAATAATAGATATAAGTAAGAACATGATCTAAGTCATGATTCCTGCGTCTTTGGTATGAGATAATGAAATATCTTTTAGATGCTGGAATACAATTTGAGCTGGGGACCTGCTGAAGGCCCTGCAAGTCCTACCACACATTGAAACATCCTGGAAAAGAGCAGCCTTAGCTAGCTTATTTAGCTATCTGAAGAACAGTAATTTCACCTAAGACTTAGTGAAATGTGAATAAACTTAGAATTTCTGTGGACTGAGTAAATCCAGTTATTTCCTCAATGCTCGCTTTCTGTGAGTAGAAGGCAAAGTATACCTATTGAATAAATAGCTTCTTTTCTTCCTGGTTCACTTGAAATCCTAATGTCAAGTGTGTCTTACACAGTAAATGAATGAATACTGTGCATTTTACCGTTTTTGAAAAGCTAAAATCTCCACACGGTGCCTGAAAAGTAGTGTCTGTTGACAGTGGCTACATTTTCCTGGGTTTGAGACAAAGACTGACCTCTTGTTGTTTCCCTTTCAGCACTGTAGATGAATACTCACCGCAAAGGAAGGTGAGGCAGACCCTTCTCTCTGAAACTGGGTGATCTGAGTTAGGGACCTTGCCTTGCCCCTCTTGGCATTTCTTCATAATTAATATGAATGCTGCCCCCACCCAAGTGGGGTCAGGCAAGGAGCTGGGGGCTTCAGCTTGCCTCCCTGCTCCTGCCTCACTTAGTTTTCCCTATGCTGGCGTGGATCCAGTTGCAGCCAGGTGCCCTTGACTTTATGACATTTCTGCATTTTTTTGTGGTGCATTTTGGAATCCTGGAGTTTTCACAATGTCCCCTGAATGACATAAACTTGATTGTTAATGTTGATGTAAAAATAGAAAGTCATCTATGCAAGACTTTTTTGCCTACAAGAGTAAGAAAGTCTTGTAAGAAAAAGGTTTGCACTCTTCAACCCAACCGAGAGAGAGATCGTAGCTGGGATGAATGTGTTTCCTGTTCAGCTTCAAGGGGGAAATGCAAAATAACATGTCAGGCACAAGTTTTGTAGGAGCCGATATGTCAGGTGACAGATAATCATAATGAATTATGTACCTATTTCCCCTAAGCAAGTCACTGCTCTACAGCAGAAGTATGAAACTATGTCGGAGTGGCCTTACCCGAAAGTAAGGTTGATGTTGGGGTGGGAAAACCATATCTTTCTCAGGAGAAGCAGCTGTGGACTTTTGTAGTGGCCAGAGGTTAAAAATCACACCTGTATTCTCCAGCATGTTGTGAAGAATCAATTTGGGACTTTGTCCCTGCCACTGACCTTGGCCAAGGTCTATCCTGTTGCTCAGACTCTCCAACCTCCACTTGTATTAATTGAGGCAACTCCCAGTTTATTCCTCTAAGATTAGACGGATGGATTTCATATTCAAAAAAAATTGGCACGCTCTTTTGGAACATGTTGCAAACAGCTGTGGTTTTCCAAAGGGCAGCAATACATTCGTTCATTGTTCTTGTTCTCCCTTCTTGCAGAATAAAGCCCTTTTCCACCAATTCAGTCTGAAGGAGAACTGGCTGCAGCACAGAGGAACTGTGACAGAAAGTGAGGAAAGTGAGTATGATTTGAACAAGGGTCGGGGCAGGTGGAGGACTTTAACACAACAACGCAACTTTAATACCTCCGCCTGCCGGTAGCTGTTTGCAGCTGCCACACCCCCACCACGACAAGCACGTTAACATCCACCATGAAAGTTTTTCTTTTCTTGCCGTGCTTTAGTTTTCTTCATCACTGAGTACTGTCCCCGGAGCCAGATCATCTTTACTTTGGGAAGTAAGGGAAGGAGACCACGCAGAGTCCACTGCGTTCTTGGGGAGCAGTGCAGAGGACTGGAAAGGCACCCTTAGCTGCCTTCTCCCCTGTGTCGGTCCGTTGCCCGTGACTCACGGGAAAGTCCACTGAAAGCACTGTTCAGGGCTTGGACTGAGTCAGTCCTGGAGATTTAGAGGAGAAAATCTTGGCGGGAATAATGAAAGGAAGGATGTGCGATAGAAACCCCTCCTAGGCAAGGCCATGCAGGCAGCGCCACACATGCAGGGCGTCCTCAGTCAGTGTTCGTGCCTAAAGGGCTCGTGACATCCCACCCCCCGCCCCCGCCATCCGCAGAGGGCCCCTAGGTCAGGGCAGGGGAAGCACCTTTGCAGCACACTGGCAGTGCTGACGTGCTTCTCTGCTTCACTGTTTTATAGCAGAACAGGAAGTGGCTTCCTCCCGTTAGGGTAAAAGGTGAGTCAAGTGCAGAGCTGGGAAACAGCCATTCAGATGTTCATGCTCTTATGACTGGAGACTTTAAAACTCGCCTGCCCCAACAGTGCCAAAATTCTAAGTATAGACACTGGATATTTGCTCAACTTCTTGAACGCTTGAGCACCCAGATGTCGCAGATTCCTCTTGCGTTCCATCCTTTGTGTATAACGAGCCGCTCATGAGGGCGCTTGGTGGGCCACATCATCTGCACCAAGTGGAGGAGCAGAAAACCTCACCTCCCCCTCTCTCAGCTGCTAACCTTCCTTTCCCATCTGTCTTACAATTAGCTGTTTAATTTTCCATGCCGAGTTTCAAAGGGTCATTTCAAGATGCCTCAGACTGTTTTTGTTCATCATTTTACTAAGCGTAATGTAAACTTTCCTCACATTTAGCATTTTGTAGACTGCATCTTTGCCTTGCTCCAAAACTCCATCTTTCTATGGAAGGAAAAAAGCCTTTTCCTCTCTCACAAGTCTGTTGACAACACATAAAACAGCTGTTTGTTGAATGCTAGAGTTTTAATGACACACCCTACCAAACCTAAAACAAAATACTGTCAGTGCCTCTGTCAAAGTGTGTTTACTTTGAGGTTTATACTGGTAAACCCATAGTTTGTCTTTTGCTTCATTTACATTTCTGTGAAAACATTCCTGGGTTTATTTTTGTGGTGCCATTTAAATTGCATATTAAACTTTTCTAGGAGCTACATTCTACCTCTTTTCTTCAATCTAGAAAAGAAGAATACTTAAGTATATTATTGTCCTGTCTTTTCTAAAGAAGCTAGTGTTTTATACATTCACAATGGCTCATATAAAAGGCAAATAACATGTCAGTTATTTCCATCGCTATTAAGGCAGCTTCTGCTGTCAAATCATAAAGGAATATTTTTCCTGGGCCTGTTCACCATGATAGTGATAATGCCCTTGTAATAATGAGTAGTACCACAGACAAGAAAAAGGAAATTAAAAAGGCTGGAAATGTGACCTCCGTTTGAAAATTAAGCTCACTACCACCTTGACACAGGCAGGGGGCGGAGATTCTTTCTTGAAAGATCAAGAAGGCTTGAAGCCAAAACCATAGCAAGCGACAGATTTTTTAGGTAAAGCTTCAGTTCAGTTCAGTTGCTCAGTCGTGTCCCATCTGCAGCCTCATGGACTGCAGCACGCCAGCTTACGCGAATTCAAATAACAAAGCGTGGTGGTCTTTACTGAGCCACTGGGGCTGTTGGGAGGAGAAGTGTAAAGTGAAAATGTGTGAGTTAGACATTTTTGTAGGCTGCTTTGGGAGATCTTGGTAACCCTCACGGAAGGGTCTGTGAAGTCCAGTCCGTGTTGCACAGACTGCGCTGTGTTGTGGGTAGGCTGCCTCCTACCAGGAGCACACAACGAGCTTTGGCACGACGTGGGTCTCTCATTAGGCTCTGGGATGCCCAAGGACTACTGCAGCTTGCCCACCTGCTTTATAATGTCTCCATCTCATGTGTGTGTAAGCACGCGGCTCCGTTCTCATGCCCTCGGGCTCCCATGTGCACGTGTAAATCTAGCTGTGTCTGTCCTGTACTGAAGAGCATAGTGTGGGTGCCTTGATTTGGAAAGGTCTGTACCTTGTGGCCACAGTTCTCTGTTTACTCACAATTCTTTCACCTCATGTAGTTTTCTGCCACGTGTACATAACAGAGCACTCATACGTCAGCGTGAAGGCCACTGTTTCCAGTACAGCCCAAGAGATCCTGAGGGTTGTGGCAGAAAAGATCCAACATGCGGAAGATGATCTGGCTCTGGTAGCCGTCACCTTCTCTGGGGGTAAGTTATATTCTGTCTTTGAATATTTAATCATTCACTGGCTTGCCTCCAAAGGGAGAGAGTTGACATTTTTATGGAATAAACGTGCAGTGCGTCCCTTCTGGGTCCGCAGCTGGGTGATCACCGTAACAATGAGAAGCCTTCTACCAGAGGTGTTTCCATGACAACAGTTGGGTACCATTGAATACTGAATTTCCTCCCCAAGAACCAGAGAGGCGTGCCAGTGTTTTGAAATGTATTATAAAGCTTTACATAGTTTGTACTCTAGATAAGCCTTCTGTTTTCATGTTTAAATTAACTTGGGAAATTGCTAAAGGATGAAATTACTTTCGGAAGCAAAAAGAAAGACAGCCTTGAACTAGTCATTTTACCGGCTGACAAGTTAATACTTAAAGACTCCCTATTGAAGGAGACAAACACTGTACAATAAGCCGAAAGCTCACGGGCAGTGTTCTTTCAGGTAGACATGGGGAGTGAGCTCTGGCTATAGTCTTCTGTTGGGCCTTACTTATCCTCTGAGAACGGTTTATTGTGTGTTTTGAATAAGATCACACAGATTACAAGCTGACGCTATTGATCTTGTGACCTGAACAGAACCCTGCGCTTCCACTGGAGCCTGTCAGATCTCCGGGTTGCTGGCCTCCCATTTTTGCCTTACGATCTTTATTTAATATCTCATTAACCCTGAGAAAAACACAAAGAAAGTAACTGAGCCTCAGTAGTTGAAAAATGGGAGGACAGCATAAACTAATCAACCATGTGTTGGGGGGAGGGGGAGCAGATGAAGGGCATTTCTGTTTGCCTTTTGTTATCTCTCTAGAGTCAGGAGAAGATCAGAATGTACTTGATGTTAAAGCATTATGTGAGGGAACATTGTCTCTTCCGCTTTATTACTCAGAGGCAGATAAAATGGCCCTGCAAGCTAATCGTTTACATAGTCAAACAAATACAGCCCATCTCCCCAGTCCCAGTGCTTCTTTCCTTCCTCTCCCTGGGCGTCATGCCTCCAAAGCAAAACATTCTCTAAAGGAAAAGAGCAAATGTTTCAGAAACATATGAACTTACATGAATTTTAAGGGAGTTCAGAGAGTAGTTGAATATCTAATAAAATATATTAGGAAATACTCCAGATAATATGATATTTGTATATTAATTGTAAGTGACCAAAGATATTAAATGATTCCAGACAATAGTGAGCTTCATCAAAATGAGCATTTACCTGTCGAGGCAGTACTGTTACAGAAAGTAGTGATTGGGTCCCCATGCAGACAAAAGGTGCTGGAGAAAGATGGACCCTGAGGGGCCTGGTGGCACAGTGGGGACCGTGGCACAGTGGGGGCCCACCCCCCTTGGCAGCTGACCCAGTGTTGGCCAGGGCCGCACATGAGTCTGGGAATTAATGAATGGCTCATTTTACCCGCTATCTATTTGATGGCTGTGAAATACCATTTTTACACTTTATTAAATTAGATTCATCTGGAGTTCTGATGTGCATATACTCATAGCTAATCATCACTAGCAACACGAGCTTATCTCTTGAATTACCTCACAGATTTGGAAATATGCCATCATTTTTCATCAGTTAGTAGTTTTGTCTGTTAAGAACCTTTCTGCCTGCAGTTTTATGTCCCCCAAACAATAATGTTCTTATGAAGGAAAAAAAAAAAAAAGCCCACAGAACCTATTGTATTCCTTGCTCTAGTTACATAATTTTTAATAAATAATGTTTTCAATGCTGTGTCAAAATGAAATGACAATGAGATCTACTGTTATTTTCTCTTTCTCAAAAGAAAATGCACGTTGGCCATGTTGTTGGTTTCTCTGAAAGGACTAGTACTGTTGTTCTCACAGCTCTTAGTAGGCTTCTAGCTGTTTTGTGCCCAGGGGAA